>NC_047529.1:3789923-13789923 GCF_012275295.1 Melopsittacus undulatus | reverse complement strand
TACATTCCTCTTTGTGTCTGTGTGCATGTGTGAGTAAATTGCTTCAGATACCCTATAGCAACTATAGCATGAATATTGTCACCTCAGATCTGTAATTAAGACACTCTTGTGAATGTAGTAAACCCTACTGTCTCACCTTGTGTTAAATTAGTCAGTGATGGACCTTGACTAACTTTTGTGCTCCACCTTAAATTAGGAATAACCTTAGACAGATGCTGGATCTTGTGATCCATCTTAGAACCATAGACTGCTGTTAGATCAAAACTGTAAAGATCCCATCTGTGGTGAATCGGTGCTTTTACAACATCATATCAAGATCACCTTTCACTGATATCTTCTACAGTGATCCTTTAGGCGACCGTAACTGATTATACACGTAACCCTTTAGACACAAACTGTTACCAAGTCTGGGACCAAGATTGGCTTTAGCTTCACCTAAACTTCATCAGGAGTTTAGAAAGCAAAAAGGGGTCCACTTTGAACCTTGCGACACAATTGGAGGATTTCCTTACTCTTTTCATTTCTTCCATGAGACACAAACCATTGACCTAGTCTGAGACTAAGACTGGATTTAGCTGTACCTAAAGCAAGGGGATCTGCTCTGAACCTCATGATCAGTGGGAGGGTCTTCCCTACCCTTTTGCATCTCTGGTCTTTGTGTAAATCATTATAGCTTGATTCTAACTTGATTTTCCTCTGTATGTTCCATCCACATAGTAAGTAATAGAGTGAACCTTGCTATCGGACTTTGTTAGGCCACTATTTAGAAATTCATATTAAAACTACTTTTGCTAATAACTTTGATGGTGATTCTTTAGGTGATGCTAAACTCATTCATGACACTGAGACAGCAAGTTCTTTCTCCTTTATTTTGCCATTATTTCTCTCCCAGCTGGAAAATGAGGTTTCCACCAGGGGCAGGCTGGATGCCACTGCTTAGGCTCGGTACTCGAAATAAGCATTCCGGTTCTGTCTCTCCTCGGTGCTGATTCTCTTCCCTGAGGGGAAAGTCTGGTAGGTTCGAACGTTCAGAGGTGACACTCGCCTCAAATGCCAGTGGGTCTTTGCGCTGAGCAGTGGGCTGGGGAGCAGCAGAACACCAAGAATAGTTACAGATGCAGAGGTGCAGGCAGAGCTCAGTCCTAGGGGTGTGTTTGAGGGCACTGGGGTACCCACAGAGCAGCACTGCTCACCCCAGTAGAGCTGCAGAAGCAGGCGAGCTTGCTGCATTGTCCCACTAAAAGAAGTTGGATTCCCCAGTGTTGGACACTGTTAAGATTCAGCTGGACATGGTGCTGGAGCATCTAGTCTAGGTTGTGCTTTGCCTAGAAAGATTGGACCAGATGATCTTTGAAGTCTCTTCCAACCTGGGATTATAGGATTCAAGGATTCTAATATTCCTGAGGTCTGCACATCACCCAAAGCCTTGATGTCCCCAATTGCATCAGCACAGGTATTGCTTACTGTTAGGCACAAGGAAAACAAAGGCAGAATTGGGAGATTTTGCCTATGCCACATTCAGAACTGATGCTTCAAGGCCAAGCTGTGCTCTCTTGTTTGCAAACACCCCTGACCTCCAGGCCACAAATACTAATGTACAAACAGCTCTGCTTATTGACATTACCCACATGGGTTCAGTCACATATCTGCATCAGGAGGGACCATAGGGATGGGTAAGTGTTTGAAGGGATAGAGGTAAAATAGAGATCGCTTTCAACACCAGCACCACTTGTGCTGCTTTGGGGTCACGTTGCCTGTCCCTCCAGGAGCTGGTCAAAGTAAAATCATTTCTGTTGTCATGGGCTGGGAACAGCAAGCTCCTCAGCAGCAAGGAGCAGAGGTACATAGCAGCTAGTCAGGGTTAGGAGTAGGTCTGGAGATGGTGGCTAGGGCAGCCCAAGGCCACCTGGCATCGAGGTACATCTGGGATCAAGCTCAAAGCCTGGTCCATGTTGGAGTGGAGGAGGTCCAAGACTGGACGCTGAGCCAGCTGTGGCACAGCTGCAAAGGCGGGGGCTGGTGACTCTGCGGCTTGAAAGCAGATCCCAAAGGAAAGGAGGTGCTGGCATCACCTCCAGCTTTGCTCACAACAGCTCATATCAGCACCAACGCTGACCTTGGCCTCTGCCAGCTAAATTCCTGTAAGAGGGATGCGCTCATGTCCCTGACACCATCTGTTTCATTTCATCCAGTTTCATCTATCCTTCTCATCCTACACATTACTCTGCCTTCCCATGAAACCTGGCCTCTGTGAAGGACGATCTCCCGCTCCGCTGTTTGTATTAGATGGGCAGTGAAGGTGTGATAAGAAACCACAAGCCAGCTAGGACAGCCACAGCACACATCTTAAATGAAGTACTCCATCCCCATCAATGAACTTATCTTTTAAACAGCTTCAGAGAGCTCCACACACAAAGTTTTGCACATACTCAGGTTTCCAGATCTGTCCATAGCCAACCTCACTGCTGTGCTTGCAGCACCACCATCACTTCCCATCTCTGGGCAAGGGGGATCCAGCCACCTCCTGGGCTGTGCAAGCAGGACAGCAGCCAGAGAGGCAGAGGCATAGTCCAGCTGCCCCAGTTGGTGTCTGCAGTGCACTGGTGCAGGCTGCCCAGGGAAGCTGTGGCTGCCCCATCCCTGGCAGTGTTCAAGGCCAGGTTGGATGGGGCTTATAGCACCTGGTCTAGTGGAAGGTGTCCCTGCCTATGGCAGGGGGTTGGAACTGGATGAGCTTTGAGGTCCCTTTCAATCCAAACCATTCTGTGGTTCTATGTACAAAGACAGGGAGAGAGCTGGGTTGTCCAGCCTCAAAAGAAAAAGGCAAAGGGGGATCTTATTATTGTATACAGCTACCTTATGGCAGGTAGCAGAGGTGAGACCATCTAGAAGATGTAGACATGTAAGAAACTGGAGGATGCACCTTGAATTTCGAGGTGCACAGCTGACAGGAGCAGCGATGACACAAGCTACAACACAGGCAGGTCCAGCCAGATACAAGGGAAATATTTGATCTGGAGACCTCTACAGACAACAGAAGGGTTTGAGGGTTTTTTGTCGTCAGATTTTACGCTCCTGTTGAGGCACAGGAATGCAGCACTAGAGGGCACCCACGGATTTGTGCTGGCGCTGGGTCTAGCTGCTTCTCACCCCAGCTCAACTCTTGGCATCGCAGGTGCCTTTTCAGCCCATTTCAGGTCCAGGGTAACCACCCCAGGGGGCCGTTATGGTGCTCAGAGCTCAAGGCAAGAGGGAACCTGGGATACCAGTGGAGAGCAATACACTCAGCTCCTCTGGAGTTGAGCAGAGCAGTGGGGGCTGCCAGTGCCATGGGTGTCCACTCAAAAGGGTGGTGGGACACGATGCTGGGCTGTGCCACAGGCCACAACAGCCAGTAATGCACAGCCCATGGTTGTGAACTTAGACAGTCTCAGTTAAGTTTGCCCACTGGGGAGATGCAAAGTCTCTCTGCAGGAGTTTGGCCCCTGAATTTGGGCTGGGTCTGCACTGCTCCACATCCCCACAAAACTTCCTTTCCCTTTATTCTTAATAAAAATTATTTATGACTATTTCATAGAACCACAGAATGGTTTGGGTTGGAAAGGACCTGAAAATTATCCAGTTCCACCCCCTCGCCATGGTCAGGGACACCTCACACTAGAACGTGTCACCCAAGGGTCTATCAAATCTGGCTGTGAATACTGCCAGGGATGGAATATTTACCACTTATTTTTGCAACCTGTTCCAGTGTCTCACCACCCTCACAGTAAAGGACTTCTTCCTTTTATCTAACCTGAACTTCCCCTGTTTCAGTTTATTTCTATCTCCACTATGTGGTGAAAAATATCCAGCTCCCTAACCCACATTCCAGCAGTGCTCTGTCTACTTCTGTCCACCCCTGTGCCCCAGAGATGCTGAGAAGCAACTTAGCATGGTCCAATCTGCAGCACCCACCCTGACATCTCAGGGCAGAGAAGATGCCCTATGACTCTCAGTGAGGTATCTGGGGACTGCTCAGAGCCACCACAGCTCTTCTGCGAGGAACAAACATGGAGATCCAGGAGGGATAAGGAATACAGGGGAGCTCTGCTCAGTAATGTCTTCTTTTCGCCTTTCAGTTCCTATATCCTCCTCCCCTCTCCAGGGCCCCATATTGTGGAGGCACATAGCAGAGGATTGGATCCACCAGTTCGGAGGAGAGGAACCCCAGCACTGCCCATACCCAGCTATGGGGAGGCAGGAGGCAGCTATGGGATGGGGTTGGGTTTACCCCATCAATTCATAGCCATAGTGACCTGGAGACCTCGCTTATTTGTGATGGCTTGGGTGGCCAGTGGGCAGCCCAGGGGACTCACCTCTGGCCAGCTCACATGTTTGTTTGCTAAAGAGCTTTGTGAGGGCTTTGAAATGAATAACAAACACACAGCCAGGAGGTTGCTTGCTTAAAAAAAACCAACCCAAAACAACACAAACCAAATGGGATTTCTAAACTGAGAAAAAAACCTCAAAACCTGGCACTCTGCCCACCTACTCTTTCCTTTCAGGTTAATCTGGTTTCTTCTGCTCTCATTTTTGTTAGGAAGGAAGGTTTGGGTGAAGAAGAGGAGGATCAGTGCAAGGCTGGCTCTCCCCAAGACCTCTCTGGTTTAGTCCCACTAGCCCTGGGAAGTGGGTACCACCACATCCCAGGGACTATCTGCAGTGACATTGGTACTCACATGTCAAGTGGATGTGGGTATCTCTCCTTTTCCTTCACGGGCAGCACAAAGAAGGGATGGATGTACAGCATCCCGCTCCTGTCCCGGTAAAAATCACGGTGCTGCTGGGCCAGCTGCAGATCAAGGCAAACAGCTGGGAATTTCAGCTGAGTTCAGTGCCCCACGTCTTCTTTGCACCAGAATGCTGCAGGGGTTACTATTGCAAAGCACATGTGGTCATCCCCTCCCTGCTCTACCCATACAGAAATGCCAGTCACAGTCATGCTCCTAAGATGCCTTGCCTCAGACCCTCAGGCAAATTAACAAGCAGCATCTGTGCTTAATCTGTGTTAATTTGGCATCTTGGCTTGTGTTGCTTGTAAGGTATTTGTATCGCATCGTAAGTTGTGAGCAAGACACAGGCCAAGGCATGGGTCAAGTGTGGTGCCTGCAGCAGGGACTCCTGCAGCCGGATGCTCAAGTGTGGAGTTATTTCAGGGCAGGTCTCTGTCTGCAGCTCTGTCACATTCAAGACCCTCCCCCTGTGCTGTGCCCTCTGTTACACCAGCCCTGGAGACAGTGGGTCTGTAAGGGGCAGACCTGGCTGCTGCCTGTGCATGGGCCTCAGGCACAGCAAGAGAGCCTTGCTGTGTGCGTGCAGCAGAATCATGGAATAGTGAGGGTTGGAAAGGACCTTAGGATCATTCAGTTCCAAACCCCCTGCCATGGGCAGGGACACCTCACACTAGACTATGTTGCCCAAGACTGTCCAACCTGAACACTTCCAGGGATGGAGCATTCACAGCTTCCTCCTGTATGAAGACAGGCTGAGAAAATTGGGGCTGTTCAGCCTGGAGAAGAGAAGGCTGCGTAGAGACCTCATAGCAGCCTTCCAGTATCTGAAGGGGGCCTATAGGGATGCTGGTGAGGGACTATTCATTAGGGACTGTAGTGATAGGACAAAGGGTAACGGGTTAAAACTTAGACAGGGGAAGTTTAGGTTGGATATAAGGAGGAAGTTCTTTACTGTGAGGGAATGGTCATCAACCTCCAGCCCCCAGCACAAGCCTGTGGCCATCCTGCTTCCACTCCACAGGCCCCCATGTCCTCACCTGGTAAAACCTGCTCAGCTCCTGGGATCGGCCACCATCCAGCTTGAAGGAGGTCTGCAGTGGGATGTGTGGGTAGACATCCTGGTCCTCTGCTTGGCATGTTGTCACCATTCGGAGACCCGGGGGGTATCTCATGGTGGCTTTCCCACAGGTGTTTCTGAAGGAAAATTATGGGTTTGGAATATGCCTTCAATACTTGCATGGAAAATGTGGTTAAGAAGAGCCATGCTGAGCTCCCTTCTCCTCTATGGCTCTGTAAAATGCCCATGGGGGGCAGCACCCATCTCTCTAGTCTAGGTGATGTTTTGCCAAGAAAGGTTGGGCCAGAATGATCCTTGAGGTCCAACCTGGTATCCATGATTCACTTTAGCAACCCCAACTTGATGCCCAGCATTGCATCTGAGGATAAACTGCTGCTCAAGGGGTTATGGTGGTGGAGGGAACACTGCCTTCATGACCCAGGAAATGTTTTCATTTTCATTTTTAAGCCCCATTCCTTGCATTTTAGAGGTGCTGCTGCTTGTAGAGCAGGGCTCACCATATCCTTGCCTGGCTGTGCACTGAGGAATAGGAAAGGGGAGCAGCTGGTCCCTCTCCTGGCAGAAAACGTGTGAGAACGAATGGGATCCCTCTATTCCAAGCACACAGCCCCCAGCATCCAGGAAAGGTCAGCATCCATTCTGGCCAGATGTCTCCTGATGGCCTCATGTCCCCAAAAACTTGGGGTTTTGGGCTGAGGACATGGTACCAAGCTCAGCTCATTCCTCCCGGACAGCTTGCAGAGGGTTCAGGGCTAGATGGGGAGATGCTGCAGAGCATCTTGGGGGACCAAGATGGGGCTGTTGTCTCCTGGGACAGTCCCAGATGCTGCATAATGCTCCCACAAAGAAATCAGGAGCTCCCTTCAAGGAGGGAACAGCCTCACAGGTGCCCCCTTTCCAAAACATGATGCTGGGCTGGGAATTCACCAGGATATGGCACTGGCTGGCCTGGAGAGCTGGGGAGAGCTGCACAGACCCGTTGTTAATACTTCATCTGCCCCACAGATGGAAGTTCCCTTAGTTGTTTGCATATTCAGAGCTAAAAATCCATTTATCCCTAACAAGGCAGGGTAAAACAATAAGCTGCATTTTCCACTTCAGCCATCCCTGAAAGCTTGTAGGACTCCCAGTGTGTTCCCAGAATGTGGAAATATGTCATTATTCTCCCTTCAGCTCCTCACAATTGCTGCAAGCAATTGGCTTTCCTACACAGCACAATGTGCTGAGGTACTGCTATGTTTCATGGGAGCCAGTGGAAACTGCTTCTCAGCCAGACAAGCTCACCCAAGGCATACTGGAGTTAATTTTGCTGCAGCCTGAGATGCTCTGCCTATAACCTGAAACCAGCAGTTCAGCTGGTGCAGGAAGCCTTGGCTCAGGTGTAGAGCTGTACTGCTCTGCGAAAGCCAGGAGAAGAAAAAGAATCTTTAAGGGAAAAAGGAGGAAACACAGCCCTTTCCCCTTGCTGCCAGGGCAGAGAAAATAGAGCTGCTGAAAAATGGAGATAACTGAAGGCAAAAATCAAGGACAAGCTTAACTAGTGCATCCCCTGATCAATGAGACCCTGGAGCTCAGAGTCCTGTGCCTTGTGCCCCTGAACCCAAGGGACAAGACAAGGGGGAATGGTTTTAACCTGACAGAGGGGAGATTGAGATGAGCTCTTAGGCAGAAGTTGTTCCCTGTGAGGCTGCTGAGGCCCTGGCACAGGTTGCCCAGAGAAGCTGTGGCTGCCCCATCCCTGGCAGTGTTCAAGGCCAGGTTGGACACAGGGGCTTGGAGCAACCTGGTCTAGTGGAAGGTGTCCCTGCCTGTGGCAGGGGTTAGAACTGGATGAGCTTTAATAGCCCTTCCAACCCAAACCATTTTGTGATTCTACACTTCTAGGGCAAACACAGCACAAAACCCCTTCCAGCTTTCCCAAGGAAGTCCACTGTAGGTGGGGTTTTCTGTCTCATGCTGCCCAGTTCCCATGGTGTAGCTTCAACCAGGAATGATGATTTGTACACTACAAACTTTGGTCATATTTGAGCAAGATTCTATACTAGGGATTTGCTCATTTACGATTTTCCACAAGATAAGGCTGTTAATCTTGATCTCTCTGTTAAATGGATTTTGCTTGCCATAGCCACTGCCACAATAATGCCATCAGTGGTGAGATCCAACAGGCTACAGCTCGCCAAAGCTAATCCTAATCCTCAGCATGTTTATATACCTTGTACCTGCTCTTGACTGAAGACACACTTGTTCACCAGTTTATAGGATGAGAGAGCCATGCCAGCCTGTCCCCTTTGCTCAGAGCTCTGATTTAACAGCCAAATAATGATGATTTCTCTCATCTGAGCCTCTTGAAACACAGAGGGGAAGATGTGCAGGTGGTGACAGCAGCACTGTTCACCTCTGCTGCTATCAATAGGCCACAAATCCAAAGTCCAGCAGTAAATAAAGACACTGAATATGTGTGCCCTGCTGCCTGCCACACTGCACATTGCTGGGAATACTTGTGTCAACCCATACAGGTGCCAACGATGTGGGGTGTGATTTCAGGGTCCAAGCACCCATGCAGCCAGGCAGAGTAGAGCCCAGCACTCATGCATCAGGCCCCACAGCTTGGGGCATTTTGGCATTCCACCCTACAGTGTGCCTGCAGTTTGCCATTTGCCAGAGCAGCTGAAAAAGAGAGAAGGTGTGAGATCTGGCAGCAAAGCTGCCAGTGGTTAAAGTGGTGAGAGTCCTTCAGACGGGAACCCAACCCCAGAGTGCTGGATGGCTGCAAATGATGCCCTCAGACACCAGAGGAAAAAATTATACCTATATCTAAGTATATGGATATGTAAATATACATATAAACATTAAACTGTGTAACTCCTACAAGCACAGATCTGCCTGTAAGGGAGAAATGTACTCCAGCAGTTTGGAGAGCAGCAGCAAGAGGGATGGATGCAAGCCACAACGTAACCCCGTCAGCAAGGAGCCATGGGTGCACCTCCTGGGTGCACAGGACATCCAGCTTTAGCACCCAGGCTGGATTTATATCAGGGGAAAGCTGCTGGGACAGGTTTGTCCACTCAGGGCAAGGGCTGCCCCAGGCAAGGGCATTGCCTGGCAGTCAGGAGCAGCCCTGGCTGCAGCATCAGTCTTTGCTTACATGAAACAAAAAGGAGACGTGAAAGAAAACAAGAGAAGGGCAGAGAAAGTATGCAATGATGGCAAGGAGCTGGGGAAACTGCGTCAGCTGAGAGGGCAGAGGGAGGACGAGCTGAAACACAGCAGAGCTCTTCTGGATGAGAGACATTTGGGGTCTCTCATTGCACAGGAAAAGCATTTCCATAGGCTGCATGTGTTATCACTGCCCTCATGTCATATGCATGAAGGGGTAAGAAAATGCTTTGCTCTGTCCCACTACAGTCACCAATACAAAAGACAACCCCTGACCCGTCTAAAACCGCCTGAGGAAACACATACAGACATGGGGTTGCAGGGCCAGAGCAGTCAGGAGATGGAGTGTCTGCAGTGCCTGCACCCTGCAGCCTGGGTTAAAAGCTGTATTGGAATAGGAAGGGTACAGGGTGCCTGGGGTATGGTGGGGGGCCTCGGGTGCCAGTCTGGCCATACTCAGCCCTTACCTGCTGCCAGCTGTGCCTGGGATACAGAGCATCCCTGTGCTACAGCTGCCCCCAGAACCATCACAAACACCATCACCAGGCAACAGAAGGAGCCCAGAACCCTTCACTGAACCTGCTGCATCCTTCTGGCACTGTAAGATCCCCTGCACCCTCCAGCACCCACTCTTGAACATATCCTGCACCCTCCAGCAGCCACTCTTGAACATCCCCTGCACCCATTGCCTGCATCCAGGCAGGCTTCACAGTGGCACCCACACCAGCATGCTCTGTCTGCACCCACCCTGGCACTGTGGCCTGCACCTCTCCCCAAGAACCCCTGCACCCCTGCCCTCTCCCCTCCTGATGCAGGGGATTCAGAAATCCCCTGAAATGGAAACCAGGTCCCAAGGTTTGCATATTTAAGGCTTTTGGAGTTTTGTGTAACTGGAATAATGGGCTCTGCTCCTGCCCCAGGAGAGCAACCGGTGACCTGTCCTGGAACAGCTTTGGGAAGCTGCCTATAAAGAACCAATGTAAAAAGATACAATTGCACACAGAGATCTGCACATCCTATTAAAATAATCCTTATAAATGATCCTCGCTCGCCAGAGGATCCGGGAGGTGCAGGAATTGGGGGGGGCTGCTCTTCATTTGCATCTCAGTCTGAGCCGTGAAGTGCTTCAAATTAAAAATAAACCAGAAGAAACAACACAGAAATCCAGGGGCTTTCAGCACCCACCTCTCACTAGGACATTGCAGTGCCGGCCCTGCAAAGGTCTGCCGGCTGCCTGCTGGGCTCCTGCTGCCAGTGAGATATGGATTCAGACACCTTGGGATGGGGGAGAAGCTGAGAGGGGTGGGATTCATGGAGTTTTGCCTGGGATGGATCCCCAGTGAGTTTGCTACAGGCACAGGAGACCTCATACAGAGACCCAGCACATGTCTTTACAAGCTGGCTCCTCTCTGCAGGGTGGACAAATGAGGAAATCTGGGTTTGCTAATTGCACTGAGTTCAAGAGAATGGGAAAAGCTCTGTCATGATAAATAAACCAATAAAGAATAAATACATGGAAATTAAATAAATAAATAGAAATCCTCCACTCACTGGGAGCTGCTGCATTGCTACAGCCCTGGAGTAACAAGTACAGCTCTGGTATTTCAGAAGGAATCAGAAGGCTGTCTGGGTCGCTGTGGGCTTGTGACCCAGCATCGGCACAGCTTTCCAATCCGTCTCAGAGGACAAAATGGGAAGACATGAAAGTAAATGGAAAATTATGCAAAAGGCCAAATGAATTTGACAAAAGTCAGTCCTGCTTGACTGCTTAGATTACCTGCTTTGAAAACAGCAGATCTTCTAGCTGGGCAACAAGAGCACTGGTGGGAGGGAACCAACCGTGTCCTGGGCTGCATCACCGGCAGCATGACCAGCTGAGGAAGGGGATTCTCCCCCTCTGCTCTGTTCTTTCCAACCCAAACCATTCTGTGATCCTATGGAAGCACTCTTGGGCTACCTGCAAAATGCGAAGCCATGCATTAAAGACTGAGAAGAAAGAACTGAGTGTACCTGTGGGTCCCAGACCTGCAAGGTGATAGTGTCTGTGACCTTGAACACTGCCCACTGCCCTTGAACACTGTTCCTGGCCTGAGGAGCTGCAGACAAAGACCATCAGGGAAGAAGTCCTGTTCATCAGGAGGGGATGGAATAGCTGGGCTTATTTAGTTAAGCAAAAGAGAGGCTGAGGGGAGAGGATTGCACTAGGGAAATTAATCTGGAGAGGAAAAGGGGAAGACAGAAGGAGCAAGAAGACAACCACAACCAGGGTGAAGCTGGGATTAGAAAAGCAATGACTTTCCAACAGCACCCACAAAGGCAGAAACTTTTCAGGATTTTAAATGGAGCATGCTCTTGGGAGAAGCTCTGCATCAGGGTGCTCGGAGCTGCTGTCTCAGACAGAAAAGCTTTGGGCTCTCCAACATCTTCTTTATCTGCCTGGAAATGATGTTTTTGTGGGATGACAGGGAGCCATAGTCCACATGCCTCTTCTGTGGAT
This sequence comes from Melopsittacus undulatus, assembly GCF_012275295.1. Taxonomy (NCBI): domain Eukaryota; kingdom Metazoa; phylum Chordata; class Aves; order Psittaciformes; family Psittaculidae; genus Melopsittacus; species Melopsittacus undulatus. Next base: position 13,778,420 of record NC_047529.1, on the reverse strand, counting down.
CTGAGGACTATAACAGAGCCTGGAACCTCCATGGGTGCACTGACCAGCTCAGCCCTGCCAGAAAACCCCAGGCCTTTCTCTGGAAATGAGTGAGGGTCTTGACATCACTCCAGGGGGAAGACATCACCCCAGGAGACGGCCTCAAGCTGTGCCAGGGGAGGTTTAGATCGGATATCAGGAAAAATTTGTTCCCCAAAAGGGCTGTCAAGCACTGGAACAGGCTGCCCAGGGATGTGGTGGAGTAACCATCCCTGGAGGGTTTTAAAGGACATGTAGATGTGGTGCTTGGGGACATGGTTTAGTGGTGGGCTTGGCAGTGCTGGGTTAATGGTTGGACTCAGTGATCTTAAATGACTTTTCCAAACTTAACAGTTCCATGATCTGTTGACAGAGGACCTGCTGGTACTAAGGGTGCAGATCTCCCTTAGTTCACCAGGGTAGGACACCCAGTCCAGAAGATCTCACAAGGACACCTTGCAAGCACTGATTTACACAGTAGAGTTTACCGGTTTGCCTCGGGTTCAGCATTCCCCCTTTTCCTTGCTCACACTTATCCTTCTGTATGAAAAAATGCCTCCACAGCATTTTCCCCCTTCTTTCAGGGACCGATACACACAAGCAGGACCGCCTACTGCAGCACTCAAAATTACAGATGATGCTGTGAGCAGCTTTATCCCACGAAGCCTCAGCTCTGACAGTTACATCCCTGAAACTCATAAGTGAAAGAGTCTCAGCTGCAGGGGGGAATGATGGCAGATGGAGGGAGACTTACTCTGGCAGAGCCAAGGCTGGGGAGAGCTGGGATGTCAAAGATGGAGTCTGTGAACAGAGTGGTGAAAGATGGCAGGGGACAAGGGTTGCTCCCAGTCCTTTCTCTGTTCCTTCCTATGCCCTGGTTACAGCAGTCATGAATAAGTCTCTCAGATGCTCTCCATGCACCTACATTGCACAGATACTGCTCCATGGGGTGGTTCATCAGTGGGGACTTCAGGTCCCTCAGTGTGTGGCCAGATTAGTGTGACTGCTCTCTGGGGAGCTGTGGGTTAAGTGATACTTGACAGCTCCCCATGAAAAGGGTTCTTTGGTTTGGCTATTTGCTCCCACCATGAGGATCTCCTTGTTAGTCCTTCTCTAAGGGTCTAGCTCAGTTCTGTTGGGGCAAAGAGGCTTCACAAGGAAGAGCCTGGCCACAAAATAAGTGAATCCAATGGGAAATGAAGAAGTGCACATTGCTGTCCCTGAGGGAGAAAAGGCTCTGGCACCTGCTCCAGAGGGCAAGGAGGTTCTGGCACCAGCTCCTGTGAGCATGGGCACTGAATTTGGTCTGAGGATCATTTGCATTGCAGGAGAACGGTCTTTTTTGCTCCTTTTTGTCATGTCTCCCACAACTTCTCCTTTACCACCCAGCCAGGGTTACCCTCCAGGCCAATGCTGATGCACTGATAGAAAAGCTGCTTAGGTTGCTGCTCCTGTTCTGTGGGATTTGGGACTGACAATGGGAGAGGACTACAGGGGCCATCAGTGACCTTACAGACATGGCCCAGCATGGGAATCTCTAGAGCTGAGTGCTGCAGGCTTTCAGCATGAAATAAAGTTGCCTGGAGGGAAAGGCTGGTGGTATTTCTCTTAGCAAAATCACTCACTGGAAAACTGAAATCCTGTCTGTCCTCATACAGAGCTGCTGCATGTCCTGGCTCAAGAGCTCTCCAATAAGGGTATTTTCTAGGCTTGAAAGCAGCCCATCAGCCAGGGTTCTGTAATTGTTCTCTGCTTCCTCTTTCCATTGCCCAGCACTGCTGCCCTAACAACATGCTGTCCCCAAAGCTTATGGTCCCCAAAGGACATTGTCCCAGTGCACAATGCCTGCAGCCAGTGGGGTACCAGGACCCTCCCTGGGACTTCATTTGTGCTTCCAGTGGGCTCTGCCCTGTGCTGACTGCATCCTCCTGGGATCAAGAAGGTGAAACGGAACCTGCTGTGATACCTGATGGCTGCACCTCCAGCAGAGAACCATCTGCCTCTTCACATCTGGCAGGAGGAATCCCCCAGTTATTAGAGTCATAGAGTCATAGAACCACAGAATAGTTTGGGTTGGAAGCAGCTTCAAAGCTCATCTGGTCGGCACTGGAAGCTGCCCTAGGGTCTCCACAGAGTCTTCTCCAGGCCAAACCAGCTCAGCTCTCTCAGTCTGTCTCCACAGCAGAGGTGCTCCAGTCCTCAGAGCACCTTTGTGGCCTCCTCTGAACTCGCTCCAACAGCTCCACATCCTTCTTATATACTGAGGCCCCAGACCTGGATGCAGGACTGCAGGGGGTTCTCAACAGGGTGGAAGAAGGGAGAGAATCCCCTCCCTCAACCTGCTGAACACGCTGCTGGTGATGCAGCCCAGGACACGGTTGGTTTCTGGGCTCAAGCGCACACTGCTGGGTCATGGGGAGCTTCTCACTGACCAACACCCCCAAGTCCTTCTCGTCAGGGCCGCTCTCAATCCAGTCTCTGCCCAATTTGTGCTTGGAATTGTCCCGACCCATGCTCAGGACTGGTTTTCATTGCTGATTTTATCAAACCATCAAATTCTTGTTGGGAGGGACTCAAGAATCATCTGTGCAGGTCTGCAGACACACGGAAAGGGGATGGTTCAGTTATCCGGTTCTAGGGATTGGAAGACAATTTGGAGTGGGTCATTTGGCACATTTATTGTGGGTATGTTACTGAAAGGAGAGCTGCCTTCTTCAGAATGTGTTACCATAGCCTGGATCTGCTCAGGCTATTGAGTTCCTGGGGATTTTACTCAGCAGCTTGGATGGCACAAGGAGAGAAACATTATACAGGAAAACATATAGCTCTATACATACACAAACATGCACTTGCACAATACACTATCACCCACCATTAGCATTTAAGCCTAGCTCAGAGCCTGTTGCAGTGATTCCTGTTGATAGGAGGGGTCAAAATCATCCCCCAAGTGTGAAACCTTGGTCTAACTCTCAGGCAACAAAAAACAAAGAGGGGAAAGAAAACGACAGCAATTTTCTGTAATTAATAGGAGAGATTTTAGTGTTTTGACAAATGGGGAGGCTGATGTGATTTTTTCCAAGCGTGGGAAGAGAAGAGCTGGGTGAAAAAAATGAGCAAAAGAATTAAGAAGAGAAAATCTCATTAATTTTGGACTTAACACGCTGTAGCATCATCATAAAGTTATTGCTTCAGCATGTGTAATTGGATTTATTTTAATGGAATACCACTGCTGTGGGTGATGTATACGGAGGGACTAGTTAAGGACTGATTCTGCCATGGCAAGTGGCCCTTTCCTCCTTGCTTTTGGTGTAAAGCCATAGTAAATAAGAGCAATCATCAGTGATTCAGAGGTGGGTGTGTAATTTTATTCACATGCAGCGATGTGAAAATTGCAGAGGCACTGTGGAAAACTGAAATTAGTGTTTATAAAGGGCATTTTCTCACCTTGAGCTGTTAATCACAGGCAGGACTCTTCGGCTCTGAGCTGGAGAGAACATTTTTAACGCACCGCACTTTGACACTCCTTGTGTTTTGTTGACTTCATTGCAGCTGGGTTCCTATCTTGCTCCTGCTCATCTTCATGATCCAATTTAAAGGTATAATGGGTGGATAAATCACCAGGGGAGTGAGGGTAGATTTTCCACCATTCTGAAGAGCATTGAACTGTTGAGGTGTCTTAGGTAGGAGCAAACTTTGCTGAGTTGTGGCATGCTAAGAGGAAGCTCATGTCCAGCAGACGAAGGGCAATAGTTTCTTGTACTGCTTTCAGCAGCTACAGCAGACAGATCATGGTCAGATTTAAGGCACAGTATTAAAGACTTATGTGCATATCATCTTCTGTCTTAATTTCTTCTTTCTTGCTTTGCTGTGTCTCTTGAAGTCTGGGGGTAAACCTGTGGGTTACCACTCCCCAGGAGCCCTCCACCTGTGCTTTTACATCTAAACCATGTCTGGGATAAAACAAAATTGGGAAAAGAGAAGTCATAGTCTTTGTCACATTCTTCAGGCTGGTGTTTGCACCCAGCACCACTCACCCAATTGCACAGTGCAGCTCAAAGTGATGCTGCCTTCTGAGATTAACGATTCAGTCAACACCCTTTACACTGGATTTTTTCACTTTGTTTTCTGCTCCCTGATATTGAATAAGAGGTTTGAAATGAACAACATGATGCAGAAGGTGTTTTCTGTGGTACTTGTGCTTTTAGGACATCATGGGTTGCTCTGAAGGTGCCTCCTAGAGATGCTGGTGTAATTTGCTTGCTCTGAAATCAAGTAAATTTGAGAAATGGAGATGGGGGAGGTGAAGGCAAGGACATCTTCTGCTGGGTCAGAACAGATGAGCAGTAATTGACTGGGGGGTTTCACACAGCTATTATGTCCCACCCCAGATTTAGGTGAGCTCTTAGGCAGAAGTTGTTCCCTATGAGGGTGCTGAGGCCCTGGCACAGGGTGCCCAGAGAAGCTGTGGCTGCCCCATCCCTGGCAGTGTTCAAGGCCAGGTTGGACACAGGGGCCTGGAGCAACCTGGTCTGGTGGAAGGTGTCCCTGCCCATGCAGGGGGTTGGAACTGGATGAGCTTTAAGGTCCCTTCCAACCCAAACCATTCTGTGATTTGATGATTCCATGAAAAGCTGCACCAGCATGGATGGCTCAGCTGGGAAAGACCAACCAGAAATCCAAAAATGCTTTGTTTTCAGCAGCATCAGACATACTAGACCTGTCTCTGGCTCATGCATGATATCACCTCTTGAGCTCTTGCATAGGCACCAGTTCTCACTTGCATGTCATGGACCAGCTTGGGCAGGGATGCATTTTGCCCTCCCACTGTTATCACAAACCTGCCACAAACCTGAGCCCTCAGCAAGCTGCTGCCTTCATTGCCATCTCCTATCTCCATGCAACAGCACTGTTGCTTCCAGGCCATGCTGCCAGGAGGTAATTATGAACCTAATGAGAAATTGCACATGTTGTTAATCCCAAATTTCTTCACCCTCGTGCACTTAGGAATGAGCTTAATGATCTTCTCTGTTGGCAAGATGACAACAATCCAGGCTCTGTAACAGAACCCAATTTCCAGTGGTTTAGTATCCATTTGTGAAGGTTTCACCCCTGCTTCTCTCTCTCTGATAATGTTAAAGCTCTCCTGGATTCATGTCTCAACACTGATGGATGCTTCCTGGAGGTGGCCAAGCAGGAAAAGAAGATATGTGAGGCTTGAAGACCCTTGTGCCCTTCCCAAATGCATGCATTAATCATCTTCCTTAAAATAAAGGACTACTTTAAGACCCTGGGAAAGGTGTTCATGTGCAACCCTACAGGCAAGACCTATTCCAAATGCAGTCCACAAGTCCAGACTGTAAAGTTACCACTGATATCTGGAAATTTCACTTGATCCTATTGATGTTCAGCCCAGAACACAGCAAATGTGCAGTGCGGAGCACTCTCCAGCTTGGATAAGAGTGCAGCAGAGTGTGGTGCTGATGGCATTCCAGGCTGGGATGCCTTGGCCCCACAGAGCACCCATGCTACCTGCACTGCCAGGGACCCTGCTGCATCCCACAGCACTGCATGTTCCTTCCTCTGTCCAAAGCTGGCCATGGTGTGCCTGAAGGGCTGTGATGTAGTGGCCCTGCTGCCATGGTCATGGGCCAGGTGGGATGATCTTAGCTCTGTCTCCTGTCCCAGCTGGCTGGCAACAGAGGGCACACGGATAATGACCCACCCATCTCTTGCACCTAACCCCAGGAGATGCTGATAACAGCACAGGACCCCCATGCTGGCTGGCCCTTGGTGGTCCCAGGCTGTAGTGAGTGAAGTCAGATCTCCCTGAGCATCCCCCTGTCTCCCCTCTCCTGTCATATATTTCGGGGGCAGGGGGTGGGTACACACTCTAACCCCAAAGGCTCTACCTGGATGTGCTGAGGGGGGGATGTTTCCTGTCTCAGTTTCCCGACTCACAACATTATGCAACTGGAGGGGGAAGTTCCGAGCAGCTCGTTCAGAGCAGCGGGAAAAGGAGGGAAGGGAGTGGAAGAGGAAAGTGAGGAAAGGGATGGGAAGGGGAAGGAGGGAAGGGAGAGCTGGGGGCGGTGCCTCTGCTGAATAATTCAGCGTCGGAGGGGGCACCGCTCCGCACACCGCACCGCGCCTCGGAGCGCAGCTGGGAGCGCGGCACCGCACCGCACATCGCACACTGCACACCGCACACCGCACCGCACCGCACACCGCACCGCTCCCTGCACCGCTCCGAGCCCCACCGCGCCCCACCGCGCCCCATGGCTCTGGTGCTGCAGCTCCGCACCGTTACCGGCCTCCGCGGCAAAGCCGACCGCATCGCCAAAGCCGTTTTCCGAGGTAAGGGGGAGCGGGTGGTCCCGCGGGTCCCGGGTGAGCTGCTCCCTGCGGCGCTTCCCTGCCTCAGTTTCCCCACCGCCGCCGCTCTTGGGTTGGGAAGGGGGATGCGAACCTGCTGGCTACAAGAGCTGCCCATCCTGCACTCAGAGCGGCTGTCCTGGGCCCCCCAGCACGCCTGCCCCTGGGCTGGGACACTGCAGCCCCCATTCCCTTCCCACGGGCAGGCCTGGGGAGAGGGATTCGTCCCAGAGAAAGTAGGTGAAGTCCCAGGGTGACAAACCCCTGCCAGGACCCTGCCACAGCTGGAGGGAGCTGGGCTCCTACCACAGCATCAGGGGCTTGGTGGTGAGGCTGTGCCACCAAGAAGCTGCCACTGGAAGAGCCAGGAGGAGAACTTGCCTTGTGCTGGGACTCAGCATCTGTCTGGATTTCCTCTAAGGATGCTGCAGCTTTGGTTCAGTCCCACGCCAGCTCCAGAGCGTTCCAAGGGAAGCTGCAAAAGGAGCAAACACTCTCTGGGGTGCATACCCTCAGCAGCAGCCAAACCTTTCCTGAGCTCCGGGGGCTTGGGGCAGGCTTGGTTTGAGCTTGCTATGTGGTGCCAGCATGTGGGAGCCCACCGGCAGGCAGAGGAGGCTGTGGGGTGGTTTATCAGTGCCAGGAGTTGGGAACAGCAATCCCTTCTCTCTGCAAACATGTCGTGGGAGAGCAGGGGAGTGGGTATTTTCATCACTTCCAAGCCAGGCCAGCCAGCACCGCCTGAAATGGCTTTCCCTGTACTGCCTTAATGACCGTAAGGTCATTGGAAAGGTGCAATTACCCCCTTACTTCCCTGTCCCTGCTTCCCAGCCTCAGCCCAGGGGCAGTTCATAGAATCATAGAATAGTTTTACCTGGTAGTTTGCTTCTGTCACTTTCTGTGCACAGAGGGGGTTCAGTTCCATGCTGGGAATGTAGCAGGTATCAGAAACCTGTAAGTGGGGATGTCTCTTTCCCTGCTTGCCCTGGGAAGCTGCAGAGCTCACAACTGGGACACTCAATGCTGCTGTATTCTGCAAGCTCGGTCCTAGCAGGGAGGCTCCTGGTGACCAGACTCAGCAGGACTGGACCCTGAGGTCATGGCAAGCAAAATCCTGCTGCCAAGGGTGGTAGAGGTGGGTTAGGATGTGATCCCATGCAGGGCTGGGTCAGTGAAGGCAGCAAGGAGGTGGGTTGGATAGGATCCTTCCCTTAAACGGGATGGTGGTCAATAGGGGTTTGGTGGTGTGCCCTGTTCATGCCACTCAGTGTGTGTCCAAAGCTGCAGCAAGCCTTTCCTGCACAGGAACAGCATTTTAACATCTTTTGCTAACATTTAGCTCCAAAACCTGTCTGCATTCCTTGTCCCAAAAGGGGAAAAAGTGGGCACAGCTTCCCTGCAGGCAGGGAAGTGCATAGGCAGATCCCCTGAGCACCTGTTTGGCAAATAGCAGTGTAGTTTTGGGCTGTGGAAGAGCACAGAGCCTGGGGTCCAGCTAAGATGAGATGTGAATCCTGGACAGGACCTTGTTGTGGGTGAAGGGACTGGAATTATCACACCATAAGGATACAGAAGCAGCATGATGCTTATGGGTAGGTGATCCTTCTCGCACACCATGGATTTCAACAGTTGTAACAATAGTAAGATAGGAGTTTTCACATGCATTTGGACTTTTCTTGATGTGCTTGGTAGTGCTTTGAGGATTGCTTCATGCCAGATTGCTGATTGCTTTGGATGAGGTAGGGCCAGGTCCTGCAGACCCCTGGGCTGGCCCCTGACTCTCACTGGTGGGTTTCAGGTGGCTCTCAGTATAGCACTGCATCCCATTGCCTTCTGCAAGCAGGCTCCCTGCTTCAGGGGCATTTAGGACATGGCCATGGTGCAGTTGTGCTTATGGGTGTGTAAGCACATCCTGGAGTTGGGAACAGGGTCTGCTCCTGATCAGGACATGCTGGAGGTGGCTGTGAAGTGTCCCACAACTCTGGGCACTTTGCATGTGGGTGGAGCAGAGCTCCTCCAGTCTGCATGGTAGCCATGTCCTGGGCTGCATCACCAGCAGTTTGAGGGAAGGGATTCTCCCCCTCTGCTCCACACTGGTGAGACCCCCCCCCTGCAGTCCTGTGTGCAGCTCTGGGGCCCAACATAAGAAAGATATGGAGCAGTGGGATGGGATGGGCTGGGATGGGATGGGACTGGGACAGGACAGGATGTAGCCAGGCACATTGGCCTGGACCTCCGGTGCCAGGCCTGGGAGAGCATCCCACTGTGGAAGGTTGGGTTTTGGTGCCAAAGTCTCCACGGGGAAGTTTTCTGCCTTTCTCCAGTGACTGCAAATGGAACTTTAGAGCCCTTTGGTGTGGTGTGAAGTGACCTCCACCAGCCTGGCATCCCTCAGTGCTCCTCACAGCAACCCATAGATTGAGTCCTCAGTATCCTGGCTTTACTGGAGCTCCTGAGTGCTGTAGAGAGGGATGCTCTCCACTAGTAGCCTGCTGCCATGCAGGCTCCTCCATCACCTAACCCGCCAACAGCACAGCCTGGGGTTCAGGCAGAGCTCCCCAAGCGGGTATGTGCTCATTCAGCCGAAAGCATCTATTATTGCATGTAAAGAAACGAAGGAAAGAGTTTGACTCCAGTGCAACAGGCAGCAGGGTGCGTTTCTGCAGGTGGGCAGTGCTCTGAAGCACTGCTCCACTCCAGCTCAGGATGGAGATGAATAAATCACAACTTTGACAGAAGCATTCCTGAGAACGGGCTGAGGTTGACAGCTGTGTGGGATGGAATAACACTGCTGCTCTGCTCCCAGGGATTCCCACACTTTGGGCAGTCTCTGTGAGGTGTAGCTGCAATATCCTCATTCTGCAAATAAGAGAAACTGAGGCATGAGAAGGAGCTCCCAGGTCTGGACCAGGGAGAGGTGCCAGACTCCAGCTCCTAGTCTGGATGCGGGGGGAGAGGTGGGATCTGTCCCAGAATGGGTGGCCAAAGTTCACTCCCATCCCTGAGTACCAGAGACTCATTTCCCACCATAGCATTGGGTTTGGCTCACCAAATGCCATGGGGATGCTCATACGTTCGGAGGCTGGGGGCTCCAGATCAGTTGTGATTGCAGCTCTCCATCTCCCTACCTCTGTGCTCTGCAAGTGGAACTCAGCCAGGCAGGGGAAACTGGGATATTCTGCACATGCATCCAGGCTGGCTGCAGGGGAAAAGCAGAAACATGGTGGGTTTTCTTCAGTGCTACCCATTATAGGGGTGCCTGCTCCTGTCCCCCAGCAGGGCCTGAGCTTATGCAGGATCACTTGCCTGCAGCAGTTTTCACTCTCAGGACAGACTAATGCAGTGCATTTGTGAAGGAGGGGACTTGTGCCCTGGTGCAGAGTATTTGTCAGCTAATTGATCACACAGGGAGTGATAAAGCAGCTTCTTGGTGAGGCTTCCTCTCTGGATTACTGTGTGTAAATGAGGGAGATCATTCACGAATTGCTGGAGGAGCACCATGGGGCACTGGTGGATAATGATATTGCCGTAAGGAAACATCATAGAATCACAGAATGCTTTGGGTTGGAAGGGACCTTAAAGCTCACCCAGTTCCAACCCCTGCCACAAGCAGGGACACCTTCCACTAGACCAGGTTGCTCCAAGCCCCGTCCAACCTGGCCTTGAACACTGCCAGGGATGGGGCAGCCACAGCTTCTCTGGGCACCCTGTGCCAGGGCCTCAGCACCCTCATATGGAACAACCTCTGCCCAAGATCTCATCTCAATCTCCCCTCTGTCAGGTTAAAGCCATTCCCTCTTGTCCTGTCCCTACAGGCCCTTGTCAAAAGCTCCTCTCCAGATTTCTTGTCAGCCCCTTTAGGCACTGGAAGCTGCTCTAAGGTCTCCCTGGAGCCTTCTCTTCTCCAGGCTGAACCAGCCCAGCTCTCTCAGCCTGTCTCCAGAGCAGGGGTGCTCCAACCCTCTGACAATTTTTGTGGCCCTGCTCCTCATGGATCCATCCTGATGGAGTAACGGTCCCATTCCCCCTTTGGGTCCCCCTGTCTTGGGTGAAGAGGGTCTGGGCATCATTCTACTTGCAACTACCATCCCATCCCATGGAAGGCAAGGAGGGAACCAGCACCAGGTTCCTTTGCACTGGGAGGTGGCCAGTGTGCACAGGGCAAGAGTGGGTAGCTGTCCCATGGCCCATGTGGATCTCCTCCACCTTTACCCAGAGTCACCTGCATGAGATAAATGCAGTGCTCTGCCTACGCTCTCAAGAAACTCATGTATCTGTGGGTGAAGTGACTCACAGCAGGGAACTGGGAGGGTGTTTTGGGATAAACCCTTTGGGGTTTACTTCATGCAGGTTGGCTGCTGCAGGCAGCAGGAAGTCTGACAACATGATAGCTCTCCTTGTGTAATAGTTAAATTAGACAGAGATGGGGCATTCCCCACCAAGAGCCGTGTCATCAGGATATCTCACTTTTTGGTAAGGTAAAGCAGAAGCTGACATGCAGCAGTAAGGGGTACCTGGCATCCGCTTGCCCTAGCCACAGGTTCTCTGTGCAGTGCCGGGCCCAAACCAGACTTGCACACAGAGATGTTTTCAATGACCCAGGAGACAGTTTTCCCTGCTGGAAGGGGAAGCCTCAGTGTGAATCAGTGATTAAATACTAGCAGTTTTTATACGTTTTCCTCCTGCAGTGTTATGAAGCAGATATTAACTAGAAATATTGATTCCAGGGGGAGGTGGGTGAGATCCTATTGAGAGCAGGTAAAAGCATGGGGCAACCATGAGCTGGGGCTCCTTGGGGAAACCTGATTATTTCAGTGACTAATGCACATGCTTGGCTGATCTCCTTGGGTTTCCCCTCCACAGTATGTCCTCCTTGTGTCCCATCCCTGCTCCCAACTGACTGGGGGCTTTTGGGACTCCATTGCTCAGGCAGATCTGGGGGTGCAGCAATGGAGGGATGCTGCTGTCAGGGTGGCCATGTGTGGGTACATCCGTGTGACTGAATTCAAACATGCAGATCCTTTGCTCTGGGCAGGAGCTGCGATGGTTTTCTTGGTGTGGCCATTCCTAAATCTCGTCCCTGAGGCTGCAGCACACTTCTGGGGTGTATAGACCTGCATAGAATCATAGAAACACAGAACAGTTTGGGCTGGAAGAGACCTTAAAGCTCATCCAGCTCCAACCCCTACCACAGGCAGGGACACCTTCCACTAGACCAGGTTGCTCCAAGCCCCATCCAACCTGGCCTTGAACCCTGCCAGGGATGCGGCAGCCACAGCTTCTCTGGGCAACCTGTGCCAGGGCCTCAGCACCCTCACAGGGAGCAACTTCTGCCTAAGAGCTCACCTAAACCTCCCCTCTGTCAGTTAAATCCCAATACCCCAAAGCTTGAGGAGCCCCTGTTCAACCACGTAAAAGCCACTGCAGAAAATGCTGCAGTCCCCATCCCCATGCTCTGTTTCATCTGGCTGCAAAAGACGGGACAAGACTTGAGCACACGCATTAAGCACACTCCAGAAAAACCTTCCTGTGGTTAATGGGGTGTTTGGTGCTGGTAATAGTTGGATTCACCCTCCTGCATGTACTGTGTCTCTGCTGCACCCCCTCTCCACACCCTGTGTGCCTGTGGTGCTTTCACACCTTCACAAACACCTTTTCCCCATCCCAGGCAATGCTCACAGACTGTGCTCCACTGGAACTAACCCGGTTTTCCTTTCCCCTCTCCAGGGCTCTCCTTCTACACCAGAGTGCTTGAAAACTGCGAGGATGAGGCCAGGTTTGATGAGGTAAGAGAAGTTGTGTTTTCCTCCTGGTCTGCCTCCTACAGCTGGTGTGCTTTGCTGTGACTCCCTGTCCAACTGAATATCCCCATTCCCTAAGTTGAAGTGTGTTGGCATCTTCATTGTCTGCTCCAGGGTTTGTCCTGGCAGGTACCAAATGGGTCTCTTGGCTGTGGTCTGGCTGGGGCTGAGGACACAGGGTGTTCCATGTCATGGGAACAGCCAAACAGAATTTCCTCATTAATTAAAAAAATTCCATGTTCTTCACATGGAAGCTTCAGGAAAAATTACTTGTCTTTATGGGGCAAGTCCTGATGGGCTCTCGGCTTTCCCTTTCCTTGCCCTAGGGGGGAAAACTCCTCCTTGGTTCAGATCTCTGGTTCCTCAGTGTTGAACTGCAACCCAAGTTCCCTGTGGTTTGAAAACAGCCTTTTCTTAAGCAGTTACCAAGAAAATATTCTGAGAAGATTGAAATAAAGTCACCCACACAAGCAAGGAATACAGGTGCTGGATGAAGTCACATCCAAAATGAAAGTACGCTTTCAAAAGAGATTGGGTGTTTCCTCTCATGGCTTTGTGTTTCTTATAGGAGATATCCCATACCCAGGGGCTGGAGAATACAAGAGGCTGAGGGAGTATTATTCATTGTTTAATAGTTAAGTTAAATTGTTAAATTGTTTGTTGCTTTCTAAAGCGTATTCCATCTTTGGGAGTAAATTTCATCCTGGTTCCAGGCATGGAATGCATTTCAGGGGGGGGATTTTTCCTGTGGTGAAAAATCCCAGCTTGCACAGCTTTCCAGCTTGCACAGCCAGAAGCACATCCAGCTCTTCCATGCCCCTCTGCAGCCATGGAACAGGTTAGACCTTGCTCCAGGTTATAGGGGAGAGCTTAATCTCAGGCTCCCTTGACCTGGGAAGGAGTAAGGGGCAGGAGAAGCCCAGGGTGCAGGCAGGATGGGATCTGCCCCTGATAGCTCCAGGGTTGCACTGGGTCAGTGAGGCCCAGAGAGAAGGTGTCTGGAGATGTAGCTCCAACCCTACTCCTACAAAGCCGAGCAGCCAGGACAAGCTACTGATGTTAACAGCATGCAGATTTCTATGGATCAGCACACAGCAATTTGTTAGTATAATAACTGATTTGAATAACAACCACGGAGGTGTGCACTGGTGGAGCTGCCTGTGTCTCAAAATTCCCTGTGATTTGAATGAGGACATCCTTCCCTGCTGGGGCTGAAAGGCTGAAGGCTCTCCTTGTGGTCTCATGCTTGGTGGTACACCAGATGCTGGCTGCTCCGAGTGCTTGGTGCTGCACTGTGATCTTGGAGCATCCCAGCTGAGCTCTGAGCCCAGGCAGTGTGCAGGAGAGGATGAGCACTGACGCATGTCAGGAATAGAGAGCTTAAAAGACAGTGGGTATAAGTGTCTTGAGCCACAAATGTGCATATTTTCTTCTAGTGCCTCCAGGGCTTGGGACCTCTCTAACATAAATAATCCAAGTGGTTTTTAGTGGTTAAGCCTATTCCTAAATCTTTTCTGTGCCAGCAGGAGAGTGCTAATTCCCTGAATGACTGCCCCATCAGTCAGGATTTATCCTAGGGTCCTTCAAGGTCTTCACAGCATCTAACAGATGAGATGTGTGTAACCACTCCAGAAGGCATTCAGTTACCTAAATATGTGCTAATAACAGGTCAGAAACAGTTCCTGCTATAGGGCCAGTAGCAACATGATCCTAATTGGCCCAAAACATAACGGTTTATGTGTTCTGATGGCATTTAGTGAGTGATGGAGAAAAAAAACATGCAGGAAGCAAGCCAGTGAGATCTACGACACTGCAGTTTGGAGGGGAAAACAAGACTGTATTTCTGGGTTCAGCTTTCCAGCTCTGCTGAGAGCTTGATGAGAATTCATCCACTTCTGCAAAATGAGCTCAAGTGGGCAATGGCTCCTGCATGGATGGAAATGGGGATGCTGCTGCTTGCTCCTCTTCCTAAACTGCTGAGAGCTCTGTAACAGCAGTACTGGTAGTGCTGCAGCCCTGTCACACACTGGGAGGCTGAATGCTGGTCCCTGCTTCTGCCCAGCTGGAGATACAGGAGTGCTGGAGCAGATGCATCCTCCTTATCATGTAGGACAGAGCACAAGACATAGCAAGACATGGCAGAGGTGCAGTCCTCTTTCCTCTTCTTCTCTTAAATCTCTTCCTAACTCTTGCTGCTGAAGGACTCGAGAGAAGAGAAGGGTCCAGGGAGAACTTAGAGCAGCTTCCAGTACTTAAAATTCTGGCAAGAAAGCTGGAGAGGGGCTTTTGACAAGGGCCTGTAGGGACAGGACAAGGGGGAATGGCTTTAACCTGACAGAGGGGAGATTGAGATGAGCTCTTAGGCAGAAGTTGTTCCCTGTGAGGGTGGTGAGGTCCTGGCACAGGTTGCCCAGAGAAGCTGTGGCTGCCCCATCCCTGGCAGTGTTCAAGGCCAGGTTGGACACAGGGGCTTGGAGCAACCTGGTCTAATGGAAGGTGTCCCTGCCCATGGCAGGGGGTTGGAGCTGGATGAGCTTGAAGGTCTCTTCCAACCCAAACCATTCTGTGAATCTACAACTCCCTGATGTAACAACCATGGACAAGAAACTTGATGTGAGCAAGGAAATGTGTTTTGTGCTGCCTGGAGTAAACAGCTGATGAAGCTATCCAGGAAAGGAGATAATTGTCTTTGAGTGTACACACAAGGCAAGTCATCACGCCATTGATGGCAAGACCAGATGATGAATTTTGTTGAGTAAAATGTTATTATTGCATCCCTGCAGCACTCAAGCACTCCACAGCTATTCCCATATGAGGGGCTGTTCTGAAAGGGAGGTGATGGATGCCCATGGTCTGTAATGCTTGTGATGAACAACATGGAGCCATCTTCTGTCTGAGCCCTGATGGCTGGGCAGTATCAAGTGGTCTGCTTGCGGGCACTGAAAGTTTGGGACAGCTGAAGATGCCCTCTGGTAGTTCCTCTGCATACATGGGTTTATTCCCTCTTCAGCTTCCAAGTTCTCCTTGAATTTTGCCATTACTTTAATACCAGTGGGGTAAGAGGTGGGGTGTTATTTCACATTACTCTCTAGTCACCTCTGCATCCTCCTAGTGCTCAGGTGCATCCTTGCACTTATTTATGAACCAGAAGCTTCAGAAATTACTCCATTTTCCGCTGCTTTCCCCTCAAAATGGGGTGTGGACAAGTTCCTGTGTGACGTACTTTAGGTTTCCCTGCTCTTGCAGGGGGGTTGGACTAGATGACCTTTCGAGGTCCCTTCCAACCCTTGGGATTCTGTGATTCTGTGTGATTCTGTGGTGGTGACCTTGTGTCTGGGGGTGGTTTGGGTGGAGGGGATGTCTTATCCCCCATGTAGGGGTTTGGAACTTGAGCTGGCAGATCTCTCATCTCTCTGAGGGGTGAAGATGATGAGGATGCTTCCTGCCTCATCTCAGAGCTGGGGACAAGCAGAAAACTCACTTTAGGTTCAGGTAAAGCCAAAGGGGTTTTTGACAGCACTATTGAGGACATGAGCTTTCCCTGACATCGCTTAGCATTCATGAGGACCCACTATCAGGCTGAATTTGGGCTGCCTCAGTGGTTTTCATTTGGTTAGTTTCACTCTATTTCTTTTGCAGTTATTTGTATTCATTGCTTAATGAATTATGCAAAGCCTGTGGTTCTCCAGAGCCCAGGGAAGGTGAGATGGTGGCTATTCCAGAGCTGTGTTTTATTTAATTAGGAATAGCTGCATTGTGTCCTGCCTGCACCCCGAAGGGTTTCTTCTTGGAGGAGCTCATCCTGCAGGTCTCCTGCAGGCATCCAGTGCAGGAGGGAGGGAAAGGGCACTCCAGTGATGGTGCTGGGCATAGAGAGTGATCCTGTGTGGTCCTCCAGGCCTGCATTCAGTCTCTGCTCAAGGGACCATAACAAGCTCAGGTGGTGCTGCCAAGAAAGGGGAGACCCAGAGCTCAGCCATGACCTGAACATCTGGAAATACCTATAGTTAATCAGGGGGATGACAGGCAAGATGAGCACCCAGCCAAGGGTCCCAGTCACTTTAGGAGGGGAGACATGGCTTAAAAAGGGAGACACGGCTTAGAAAGAGGTGGCATGGCTTAAAAAGGGGAGACTTGACATGCAAAGCTATCCTTTCCAAACTCCCTTAAAGCTGTTTCACTGGAAGTGTCTGGCTGCTGCATTCTGCCAAGGCATTTCTCTGCCTCTATCTTTTTCTTTTTGCCTTCATTAGCAGAACAGATAAAATTGACCCAGCAGATACAGCTTGTTAAGCTTTCACAGGGCTTTTAAAAAGGCTTTTAGCAACAAAACCAAACAAAAACCAACAAAAGGAGGATAAACGAGCAGCCGGCAGGGGAAGGAGGAAAGGTGATGAAAGTAGAGCATCTCTGGGAGCAGCCTCAGCCCACAGCAGTGTTGCAATGGTGAATGTGATCCTGGGCAGGTCCTCCCAGCATTTCCTGATGGGAATGGGAGGTAGGGAGTAGGGAGAGTATCCCACAGGCATTCAGGATGCTGCTGACTCCTGTGCTGAGAGCTCCTCACTATCAACTTGGTTACCAGCAGTGGTGGAGGTTCTGTTCTTCAAGTTGCATACCTTCCCCCTTCCCCCCTCTTCTACAGCTGGCACACAACTGGGCCATCCTGATGGGGGGTGCTGGCATGACTGTACGCTAGGAACAGTTTTCTTTGGGAGCATGATGGGGCAGCATTAGCTGGCTCCTCCAGCCATCCCACTATAACACATACCACAACAGTGTAGTTCAGGAGCTTGTTCTTCCCTTCCTTTGCTTCCATCGGGCATTAAATGCCACCTGGTTGTCACTTCTCACCTCTTTATTTTGTGCATCACAGCTGTCTTTTCTCCCACCGCTGTGTCCACCACAGCTTTCACACAAAAATGTGAAGTAAGTGCAGTTTGATGGAATCATCACAGTGCGCTTTGGGTTAGAAGGGACCTTAAAGCTCATCCAGTTCCAACCCCTGCCATAAGCAGGGACACCTTCCACTAGACCAGGGTGCTCAATGCCCCATCCAACCTGGCCTTGAACACTGCCAGGGATGGGGCAGCCACAGCTTCTCTGGGCACCCTGTGCCAGGGCCTCAGCACCCTCACAGGGAACAACTTCTGCCTAAGAGCTCATCTCAGTCTCTCCTCTGTCAGGCATGGGGCTTGGTGCAGGCACTGCAGCCCTGATGCAGAACTGCTCCATGACATGCTTCGTGCCATGGCGCCCACATTACCTGCCTCACAGTGCTTCCCCTCAGCCCAGGCACTCAGAATTGATGAGAGCAAATTGACCTTAGGAACAGTTATAAATTAACCAAGAAAACTCCAGCTCTGAAACATTTGCTCTATTTCCTCATTTACATGAAGGACTGCTCCCTGCGAGGGTGCTGAGGGAAGGGAAACCTGCATGGAAAGAGCTGAGGCAAGTGCTGGGGCATTGCTTTGCCTCTCTGTGTTGCAATGGGAGCTCTGGCTTCAGCACAAGGACAATTCTTTTGCTGCATTTTCACAGGCAGTGAGGAATGAAATCTGAAAAGCTGAATAAAAGATTTTAGGTAGCCCCTTAGCTTGGTTGGAGAACATACAGCAAAGGCTGCGGAGCTGAAACCCATAAATTCAAAGCAGAAATACAGTGCCGGTGTTTATTGCTGAAGGTAACCAGTGATGGAAGCTGCTATCTGAGGGTGTAATTAAATGCTGTTGCTTGAATTCTGGGATGCCTTTTTTCCCATTTTGTCCCTGTTAAAAATATGTTGTGACTGAGCTATGAGGCATATCTGCATTTGATTGAAGAGCCTTTGAGTGAAACATGAAAATCTGTGCTCTGGGTTCTTGAAGAGGTCAGGCTGAGCAACTGCAGTAATCCTTTCCAGGCTTAAAAGATAATAATAATAGAAAATACCTGTCTTCGGAGGGAGAGCAAATCACCCAGTTCCTCTGAGGCGTTTTCTGCTGAGGATGAGGTGGCTGTAACTTGGAGAGATAAGCACTTGTGTTTTCATGTCATAGCCAGGCTGCCTTGGCACTGCCAGACCTCCACCCACAGGGTGCTAGAATGGTCTGGGTGCTCCAGGTCCATCAATCCATCTATCCAGAACACTCAGACAACAGCCAGAGAAGCTGACAGCAGCCTTGGAGGGAACAATGCCTGGGAATTCACTAATGCACAGGATAGCATGTCGGTAAAGCAAAGGGGGAGAAAGTAAGTTTGTAAAACTCATGTTTGAGTGCTCCAAGGTGATTTGAGCTGGTTTCCATGCACTGGGATAAAACTAAGGAGACTGACAGTGACCGGGAAGACCATGAGTTATGGGCTGGGGAACATGGTCCAGAAGTCTGTACGTAGCCTAAGGGTCTGTGTGCCCATTCCTTGTCCTGTTAGTGTTTTTGAGGGTGGATATTGGTCATCTTCCACAGCAGAGTGCCCTCCTTCAATCTAAGGCATATAATCATGGCTGGATAATCTGTAATCTGTCTAGAATGGATAGAAGAGTGTGACCCCCTCCCAGAGGTAATCCATGTCTCTGTTAGTACCTGGGACATGCAGGAGTTTCTCTAGTGATGAGAGCTCAGGCAAGGGGTGTTGATTTAGGTAGGTAACCTCTAAACACCTAAATCAAGGTGAAGGTTTCCCAACCGTG
Organism: Melopsittacus undulatus; assembly: GCF_012275295.1. NCBI lineage: Eukaryota > Metazoa > Chordata > Aves > Psittaciformes > Psittaculidae > Melopsittacus > Melopsittacus undulatus. Next base: position 13,759,556 of record NC_047529.1, on the reverse strand, counting down.
ATTTTTAAGCCCCAAACAAAGAGCATCTGTATTCCTGATGCAGATTTGTTTAAATTGTTCTGAAAGATTCAAACAAATTCAGAGGATCTGCAGATGAATGCAGAACTACCCCTGTTTCCAAAGCCCAGCATCAACAAATCAGGGACTACACCATGAAAGGATGACTTTTGATAGAGGAAATGGTACCTTGTATTGCATTCCCCAGGATGTTAAGCAAAACTCCAAGTGCTTTACCAAATGGCATGAGTGGCTCCAGACAGGTGGGTCTCTCTAGAACTGGAGGTGTGCAATCACACGTGCAGGCACATGTGCAAGGTGTGCTCCTGGGGTGATAGGGCACGTTGCAGAGCACAGCAGATGGGAGCATGCTCCTGCACACTGTGCATCACTTGCTGGCTCTCTGGGGTTTGCCATAGTAGCAGTGGATGGGTTGCAGTGTCAACATCCCTGGACGAGCTTCTTAGTGCAGAAAGCTGTCAGCAGAGCTGTTCAGTGGGGATCCCGGGAGCCTTTCTAGGTCACCACACTTTCAAATCACCTTATTTTATTGAATCACGGAGTCATAGAATGGCTTGGGTTGGAAGGAACTTTAAAGCTCATCCAGTTCCAACCCCTGCCACAGGCAGGAACACCTTCCACTAGACCAGGTTGCTCCAAGCCCCGTCCCACCTGGCCTTGAACACTGCCAGGGATGGGGCAGCCACAGCTTCTCTGGGCAACCTGTGCCAGGGCCTCAGCACCCTCACAGGGAACAACTTCTGCCTAATTCCTCATAGTGTAGAATTTCTTCTATTTGCTCTTTTGCTTCCTGACAGACCCCTAACTGAGGGTCATGCCTACACAACAAGCAGAGGAAGGTATTTCCAAGAAAGGAAAAAACCCCAAACCAAAACAGGTCCTGTTTGTGTATAGGGACAGAGCTTTGCTGGGGCTTCATGAGGTGCTTCCAGATGGTTTTAAACTCCTGCTCCAAGTCAGACATGTGTGAACAGAAAAGAGATGGTTCCTAGACTGTGATTTATTCTTTGGAGATAGTGGAGTGGTATGGGTTTGTCTTATGGTGCCCAAGGCTCAGGACAGATGGATCAAAGATCTGTTGAGATGGTGAGGATGTGTAGACACCACATATCAGGAAGGATCCAGGCAAAAATCATATTCCTTACTCTTGTGCTTGTTGTCTCCATCTGACAAGCAACCAGAAGTCCTGATCCTGGAAGTGCAGCTTATCCCACAGTAAACTATCCTTGCTGAAAGAGCAAGTAATAGCTGGGACCAGTTCAACACCCAGAACACTGTGGGAGATGGATGGGCTGACACTGTGCTTGTGACATGGTGGACTCTGTCCCCATCACCAGCATCAAATGGCTGTGGTGGAGAGGAGAAGCTGGGGGCAGGAACACCAGGCTGACAAATCTCCACCTGCATACATTGCAGAGCCCTGACCAGTGAGGACAGGACAATTTCTCAGGCCAGAGGCATGGTGATGGCAGGAGGGATCAGGCAGCTTGTTATTAATCTTGGGACTTCTGGTAACATCTATCATCCGGCCTGAGTTACATCCCCGTGATGGAGAGCCTGGAGTAAATCTGAGCAGAGTGAGGAGTGAGGCTGAACCATGTGCAAAACGGTATTGCTGTCATGGGAACATTTCTAGTTTTCTTTTATATTTCAGGATTTTTTTGTTCACTTCCTTGACTCACTGCAGAAAGTGTAAAAGTAGGAAAAAAAATAGCTTAAAAATGAGTGTTGGCATATTTCTGAAGAGTCACTAATTTCTTCCTGTGAAGTTGCTGGATAAGCACTTTCCCTTCAATACTCTGAATGCAGTCCTGCCACTCCTGTAAGTGATGCGGGGCTCAACCCTGCTGCCTTGCAGCTGGGGCTTCATGTTCCCATGTTGTTATGCACCAAGAGCAGCTTGGCAAGGCAGTGTGTTTGGCTTTGGAAGGTCACAAGAGACCTGTGACTTGGAAAACTGAGAGCTCAGGTGGTTTACTCTGGCAGACTGATTTCTTGCCTTGGGAAGCAAAAAGCCCCACAAATGAAAATGATATTTAATTATATAAAAATGTATTTCATATTAATATCAAATATTTATGTAGCTATATGAATACAAGGATATATATGTTTATATGTGTGTATGACATATACACGTATATATGCACACACACATTTATATGAAGTACATATATTTATACTATCTATACATATGTCAAATACTTGGCACAGAAGCACATTCTTAATGACACCCCTGGCAAACAGACCTGCCTGCCTTTTTGCTGGGGGAAATCAGCAGTTAGATTTTTTCCATGGCCATCTCAGCTCCATCCTCATCCCTGGAACAAGCCTGACATTTCCCTCTTGTCCTTTCTCCACAGACTTTCCGCTGGCCAGTGGCAAGCAATATTGATGGGAATGAGATCCTGGAGATCCAGGTGTTCAACTACAGCAAAGTCTTCACCAACAGGTGAGAGCATGGTGTGTCCTTCCCTCCCACTGGCCCCTCAGGTCCTCTCCAGTGGGAAGAGGGAGCCACAACCCTGTTTGTTTTGGAGACCTGAATGTGAGGAAGACATTAGTGATTGATGTCTCCTGGGAAGAGCAAGGGAGCTCGGATATGGTGTGTACAGCTCGATGAGTGAGGTTGCTCACCGCCAGCGATGAGATGGTAGGCAGCACCATGTCTATTCCATGTTTTCCCACAGTGCTGCTGTTTTGTTCAATGCAACTTGAAATCTTTTGGCTAATTGTCAAGGTGGAAGTTCATAGAATCATAGAATCCCAGAATGGTTTAGGTTGGAAGGGACCTTAAAGCTCATGCTGTCCCAACCCACTGCCATGGGCAGGGACACCTTCCATTAGACCAGGCTGCTCCAAGCCCTGTCCAGTCTGGCCTTGAACACTGCCAGGGATGGGGCAGCCACAGCTTCTCTGGGCACCCTGTGCCAGGGCCTCAGCACCCTCACAAGTTCATATCTAAATGTAATTCCCCAGCATTTGCAAATTCTCGTTGATGAAGAAGCTTCAGGCCACCATGGATGCAAGGATACTCATTCCCTTTGCATTGTCAAGCTGCTGGCTGCACTAAGCCTGTGAAATGTACATACGTATCTCATTTATTCTTATCTTATTCTTGTAATTTTTCTCACATAGATACTGTGGTGGTAGTCATGACCTATGCATTATGTGCAATGTTATGAACAGTTTTTCAGGGTTTCTTGCAGTCTGAGTTTTGCCCACACATTAATAACGAACCAGAGAGAAGGAAAGTTTGTTCCTTCTCTCAGTCCTCCTTTATTTGCACACATTTATCCATGCTGCCATTGCAAAAATACAGGAGCTTTTCACAAAACCAGGAGAGGGAGACATGAATTGTCCTACAGAGCATTTACACTGCCATCAAAGAGGGGAAAGGAAAAAGAGAGCTGAGGAAGCGCTTTTGCTTGTGGTTGGGTGTCGCACTAACATTTTTGGCCTGAAATCCAGTGTCAGCCCCAGCAGGATCTCAGCAGGGTCTCCCGAACATCTCCCAGGCATGTGTTCATGCAAAAGCTTGCTTTAGAACCAAAAGACAACATGAGGAGACAGGCAGATGACATGCGGGGTGAGCATGCTAAATAGACAAAATTAAAAACAAAACAATCAAAATCAAACCAAACCAAACCAAACCAAACAAAAAACCAACAAAAACAAAAGCCGAAGAAACCAAAAAGCCGACAAAATCCCCTATAAACAAAACCAAAAAAACTCCCTCAAAATAAGAAAAAAAAAGTTAGTTACCTTTGCTTTGCTTTAAGTAGGTGCTTGAGCAGTGTAAGAAAAGTTGAGATAATGTTTTATTAAGTTGATCTTTGGGAGGAGAAAGGCAAGGAGCCCCCAGAGGGTCCCAGCCCAGGTGGGTGAGCTGTGTGGGGAATGGGGGGCAGATACAGGCAGAAGACAGTTCCAGAGCTTGTGAGAGATCTCATCTCTGCCACAGGAGCTGTACATAGTACAAGTCACTTGGAGTTGTGTTCAGGCTGCCTCCTAAACGCATCTGCATTGAGATAGCTGTGGTGGTCACTAAGTTCAGGAGTGATGGGCATGTGGAACAGGAGAGCTGAATCTTTTCTGAACTGTATCAGGCTCCATGTGAGAAAGGACTGCTCAGGGGTTGTGGGCAGCAGACGGGCAATGGGAGCCCAAGATGGACAGATACAGACAAGGAGATCCACTTCCTTCCCTATCCAGTGTCAGCTCTGGCCTCTGGAACCTGTTCTTCATGTCGCATCCATGACAGTAGTGGTTTTGATTTGACTGGCTGCTCCTTCAATGCCTTCCTTCACTTTCTACCCCTCTGCTATGAGCAAGCAGCCTGGATACTGCCATGGATTTGCACAGGTTTAGTGCAGCCAGCAGTTGGATGACATGAAGGACAGAGCATCCTTCCATCCATGATGGCTTAAAGCTTCATTTGTTCATTACCTAGCAGAAGTCATAGAATCACAGAATCCTAAAATCCCAGATTGGAAGGGACCTTAAGGATCATCTGGTCCAACCTGTCCTGGAAAAGCACAACCTAGACTACAATGTCCCAGAACCCTGTCCAGTCCAAGGCTGGAAAATCCACCACTTCCCTGGGGAAACTACTCCAGTGGATGGTTGTTCTCATTGTGAAACATTTCCCTCTTGTGTCCAGCTGGCACCTCCCCAGCAGTAACTTGTGCTCATCACCCCTCATCTTCTCCATGGGACTCCTTGTAAAAAGGAAATCTCTGTCTTCTCTGTAGTCACCTTTTAAATATTGGAACATGGGGATAAGGTCTCCCCTGAGCTTTCTTTTCTCCAGGTTGAACAAGCCCAGTTCCCTCAGCCTTTCCTCACATGGCTGCCCAGTGCTTGGATCATCCGTTTGGTCCTTCCTGGACTCTCTCCAGCCCCTCCACATCTTTTTTGTACAGCGAAAAAAAACATGCCAGTTGAATCAGATGCTTTTGCTCTAACAAACTGCACTTTAGGAGGTACCAATTTACCTTCTAGACATCCGTACTGCATGCTCTGCACACAGAGAAGCAATCCCTTCTCTCTCTGCCTTCAAATCTGAAAGTAAATCCACTTGAAAGGTGCAATAGAGAGCAGAAAGTGGTGATTCTGTGCCTGGAAGCGAAGAACTGTCATTGTTCCTCCATGGAACTGGGAATCGGAAAGGCCAGGACACACCAGCAGGTTGCAAAGATTAAAGGCTGGGAAAACAGACACTCGGGTAATTCCTTTCACTTTCAAGGGGACCAAAGTCTCTTACAGCTTTCCAAATACCCCACACAAACAAAGTACCCGGCTAGTTCAGCCACATTGTTTTAAGTGCCCTTTTTTCCCCTGGTGAACTGTGCATGCAAAGAGCTTGGCTGCACCAGCCAGCCTAAAGCCACTTCTACTCCCACGATGACATTCTGTGTTATCATTTTCATCACTTTGGATATTTTCCCCAGTTTGTCTTTGACTGGTGAGGGTCTGGGCAGCCACAGAGGAGCAGCCTTTCCTTTGGGCAGCAACTGGTGATGCTGCAGGGGAGCTGTCACGTCCAAGCATCCTGTCTGGGCTTGAGCTGCTCAGGATGAAGCCTACATCTCTTTATCTTCTGCTACAATTTCAGCAAGCTCAACTGATACTTGTGTGCTGTAACCCACACCTTCAACATGGACCAGCAGTGCGTTAGTTTTATTCCTTACCACTAAGGTAACAGCCAGATGTACAGCAAGCCGGAATCTGATTCCAGTACCCCACGGGAATTGGCTTCTTCCATCAGTTTAGCTCCCCCTCAGTACAAAGTAACCCTCACGTGCTGTGGTTCTTGTCCCAGGAGTCTGAGCTGAGGCAGCTGGGCTCTCCCACAGTGGTGTCTAGAGAGCATGAAACCAGGAGCATCTCTGCCCATTGCTCCCCTTGTGTTTTCTGCCCTCAAAAGATCTTGCACATTTATACTCAGAGCATCCCTCCGTCTTGTTTCTGAGAAGGCTGTTCTTGTCACCTCTCATCATAGAATCTCAGAACAGTTTGGGTTGTTAGAAACGGAATATAAAGGTAGGATCCCCTCCCTCGACCTGCTGGTCACACTGTTGGTGATGCAGCCCAGGACATGGCTGCTTTCTGGGCTGCAAGCACACACTGCCAGGTCATGTTGATCTTGCACAGTGTCTTTTACCATCTCAAATTGTCTTGCAGCTCTTTATCCTGCTAACGTTCAGTTTTCAATATCCTCCCTTCAAAGTACAGGCACAGACTGGATACATGCACTGCATACCCCCAGCTCTGCAGACTGAGGATGAAACACATCTCTCTTCTCCCCTGCCACTCCTCCATTCATGCAGTTATGGATTAATCGGTTGTTTATTCACTGTGCTGGGCTGTTGGTCTACCACACTCTGGAGCTGTTATGTTCATCAAAGTCAGGTCAATTTTCTGCCAGCCTGGGGTGCAGATGCTGCTCCTTGGCAGTGCCTTTGGCATATGAGTGCCCTTTTTGTTTGGATCACGTTCATTCCAAGGTCCCCACTGCTCTGCATGGCTGCTGCCTCCACTCACTCCTGGTTGACTGCTCTACCAATCTTCACGTTATTTGAAGATTTGATTCTAAGTTGTTTTTACATCCCAGTCACTGGTGTAGTAGTCATGAGTTTAATGGCAAAATTTCACCGTAGCACTATCATTCAAAGATGATTCTCATATCCTATTTTTATAGTATCTCCACTAATCTGCTCCTGTTAGTGTGGAGCACTGACAGCAGGCATGTTAAACCATTTTGTAAGAACCTGCTCCTTTCATGCGCTTACCAAACAAACCAATTCCAAAGCAGCAAACCAGGCTTGTTTTGACAGGTTCCATCTCCTCCTAAACCTACCCTGAATGGCATTGATTACACTCCAGTTTTTAATTGCTTATTCATTGAATCCTGTACAAGCTTTCCTACTCTTCTCCTAGGATGGCTGCCAGATTAGCCTGGCTCTCTTCATCCACCCTGTATGAACTCTTTGCTGTGCTTGGATTTCTCTATTATTCTAACTTCATTAAAAATTAATATCAGTGGATCAGAAGCTGCTGGTTCCTTTGTGATGACTACCCACAAACTACCCCTTGCCTGCAACAACCGACAGAAATATTTAATCCAGTTTGTTCACCTATTTCGCATCATTACAGGGTGCAACAGCACCTGCTGCTCCTGGTTTTGGGGTGCATTTGCCTTGAAATAATAGAATCATCTAATCAGGATGGTTTGGGTGCAAAGGGACCTTAAAGCTCATCGAATTCAAACCCCTGCCACAGGCAGGGACACCTTCCACTAGACCAGGTTGCTCCAAGCCCCATCCAACCTGGCCTTGAACACTGCCAGGGATGGGGCAGCCACAGCTCCTCTGGGCACCCTGTGCCAGGGCCTCAGCACCCTCACAGGGAACAACTTCTGCCTAAGATCTCATCTCAATCTCCCCTCTGTCAGGTTAAAGCCATTGCCCCTTGTCCTGTCTCTACAAGCCCTTGTCAAAAGCCCCTCTCCAGCTTTCTTGTTGGCCCCTTTAGGCACTGGAAGCTGCTCTGATTTCTCCCTGGAGCCTTCTCTTCCCCAGGTCCCTTGCACCCAAAGGCTGTTGCTCTGGGGCAGTGCATGCCTCCCAGATCCCTCTCCAGCAACTGGTGGCTCATCTCTATAACCTAAACATGAGTACCTGCTGCCATGCACATGTCCTGGAATGTCTGGGACAAACATGGGGCTGGAAGGTACAACTCTGGATCTAACAGGAGACACAGGTCCTTTGAGAAGCTGGATACTCAAAGAGAACCTGAGGTGAGCCCTAGTTTCCCATGGACACTAAAACTGCAGTCACAGGAGGCTGTTTTGGGATTCTGCTTCACACTGTTGTCAAGGCAAAGCCAGGGGAGATGTCTTCCTCTGCATTTGCTGGAGGGGGCCTCTGATCCCAGCTCCTTTTCTGGGCTAGGCTGCAGGGCTTGGCTGCTCCAGTGACCCCCAAAGCAAAGATGGGCAGCAACAAGAGCATGCTGTGGTGATCTCTTCATTGCTGAAGGACAGGCTGAACACTCACTGCCACAGACATGCTTCGGGGTTCATTTTACAGCATCTGTAAATGCCAACATGAGAAAACGCTTGTCTAACCTGAAGAAAACCTCTGCAGGGAGATACTGGATCTCTACTGCTGGGCTGCATACTGCATCACTGCCTTGGGCAGCTGGTTGGATGCTGTTCTGAAGAGTGACTGGTCCAGCTGTGTCTGGGGAGGATGAGCTCTGTGCTTCAGTCCTTAAAGGGAGCTTGTGAAAAAGATGGGGACAGACCTTTTACAAGGATCTGTAGCAACAGGGCAAGGGGTGATGGTTTTGAGCTAAAAGAGGGGAGATTAAGACAAAGGAAGAAAATTTTCATGCTGTGGGTGCTGAGGCCCTGGCACAGGTTGCCCCAGGAAGCTGTGACTGCCCCATCCCTGGAAACACTCAAGGCTGAGTTGGATGAGGCTCTGAGCAGTCTGGTCTAATGGCAGGTGTCCCTGCCCCTGATAGGCAGGTTAGACTGGATGATCTTTATGTTCCTTCCAACCCAAACCATTCTGTGATCCTATGATTCCATGATTTTGTGATTCTATGACCTGAGACCAGACTTCATCTGAAGGGTGGGCTGAAAAGTCTGAAGTTCCCTGAAGCAGAAGACAACCAGGAGTCCAAAGGATGCAGTGATAGGAGAGCTTTATTCCAACCCTATAAACTTCTTGTGGAAGTTCTGGTGGAGGAAGGAATACATTTCAGATATGAGCATCAGTGGCAGGAAACAACCTGCAGAATAGACCACTCCAATTCATAAATATAAAGGGATTGTCCAGGGATTTGTGTTCAGACTCCCAGCATTTCCCTGCTGGCTCAGAAATGTCTGTACCATGATATTAGTGCCAGGGCACAGCTGATGTACCTGGCCCCCTCTCACTCCCAGGCAGCTGGAGCTGAGCACCTTCCTCAAGGGAGCACAGGCAATCTGTGGTATACAGAAGCAACAATAATTAAAGCCCCAGATCACAAGCCAGTGCTATAGTTACTGCCCATCCTTCTTGCACATGAACAAGTTGTAGGAGGACAGACAGACATAACCTTGGAGAGGAGGCTGAGGTGTGGGGAGAAGCAGCGAGCTGGTGCTGGGGTTTGGGAAAGTGAGCTGTGTTCTTTGTGAATAATTCACATGCAGCTGATTAGTGCTGTTTATCAAAGCCCCAGATAAAGGCATGACACCTGATGCAGGTCCACCCTGAATAATGGAGTGGGCAGGAGCCCAGGCATGGCTGGTGGTTCATTGAGTTGCTTTTGTTTCCTACCTTTGTGGCCATCAGCATGCAGCTAATTAGCTGGTAAAATAATCCTGTGCTGGCCCTGGCCAGGTGCCTCAGCCTCCTTACAGCAGCTGACTGCATGCTGGCTCCTTGGAGGGGCTGCGGGCTTCCATGGGTCTTGGCTCTGGGACAGTGTCTGAGTGCCCAAAGAAAGGGGCAGATCATGGAAGCTGGGAGTTAATGCATGAGGACAGCTCAAAAGGAACAGCCCAGCAGTGCCACCAGCCCAGAAGCCTGTCTCTAGCACCTCACCAGTTAGGGCATCCCCAGGCTTGAAACACTCTTCAACCAAGACCTATCCAAACTGCCCCAGGGATGCCCTGTCCAAATGTAGGTGCCGCATCCTGCCCATAGCTGGTTTACTGGTGTAGATGCAGACTGGAAAAGCTCTATGCAAGTGCAGAACCAATAGTATGGGTCCTACCCACCCATCCTGCAGACATGAAGTGTTTCATCTGATGCCATGTATCCAGGATGGAGAAGCCAAATAACTGCTGCCTGGTGGGATGACCTGGGTAGAAATACTGAGATCCTACAGGAACTCAGTTCATCTCTAACCTTTGTCTTCGGATCCCCTGGGAAGACCTACAAAATACCTTCAAGAGGGTGAATCATGGCATGTGATCCCACAGTGAAGGGGTTTCGGATAGGGCATGTGCAAGCAGACTAGTGTGAGATGTGAGGTCCCAGAGGTAGATTTTGAGTGTGTCTGAGCAGGAGAAGACACTATGGGTCATGTATTAGTGGTGTGGGGTAGAGGTTCATATGGACAGGAGAGGGCAGAGATGCAAGAAGCAAGTGGAGGCAGCAGCCAAGACAGCATGCTGTGCTGGTGAGACACCAGAGAGGATGGCTGCGTGGTCCAGCATCATCCCTGAGGCAGGAGGTCTGTTCCTTGCTACTACTCCCATTCCTGACTTGCTGGATCACCCTAGACAAGCATTTCCTGGGCCTGCTGCATAAAACAAGGACAATTCCAGTCAGTGACCGCATCCCTTAAGGATGAGGAACACTGCCCCAAAACACTGCCCCAGCTTTTGCTGCAGGGTGGTTTGTTTTGCTCTATGTCACTGTTTTCCTCTCTGGGGCAAGCAGCAGTAACTGGATCCGGCCAAAGGGTGAAAGCTGTGTTACAAACTGGTCACCTCCTGAGGGACAATGTATGGGTGGGGGCACAGATAATATCCCCCCGCAGAAAGCTGATACCCACAGGGAAAAGGCAGGAACTGGCTCTCCTTACCTGACAGAGAGACAAAGAGACTAATACCAAAGGCTTTTAATACAGCATTGTGCTATCCAGGATAAAAATAGAGCTTTGTTTTGTCCTTTGTACTCCAGCTTCTTCAGTAAATAAGCCTTTGTGCAATTCAAGTCTTGCACAAAAGTGTCTCCAACTTGCAGAAACCCGGGTGCTCACCATTTCACCCTCAGAAAACAAGCTGCTGCAGAATCACTGTAGAAAGAGCATCATGGAAAAAGTTATTAACTCTGGTGCAGGGAGGTTCCCCTCTTGTCTGACTGTCCTCCCCGAGCAGAGCAGGGCTTGAAGAGCAAACTCAGGTTGCAAGTGATGCATTTTGTAAACCAGAAGGTGCCCCTGTTTCACTGAGACAGTGCTTGGACTTCAGCTGGGCAAGCCTTGCTGCTGCTCAGCCTGGTTAAACACTGTGGAGATCTGAGCTACAGGCTTTGGAGCACCATCAGTGATGTGGGAAGTTCAGCTCTCCCCAGTTGCTTCCCTCTCAGTGTGGAAGATCCTAGGGATGCCTGGAGGTCACATCCACTCACCACTGGATGAGTGATGCTACAGATGCACTCGTCAAGATGTTATTATTGTCTAGAGAATTGCTAAAAGGCAGAAATTAAATCTCTTCAAATGAAACTGAGTACACTTTTAACCCAGACAAAATGTGCACATAAAATCACACCATGGTGCCCTCATGCTTGGTTTGCTTTTGTCTCTCTTCAAAACAAGATTTTAGGGTCCCTTTCTAGTCTCACCAGTAAGACAAAAACTGATGGAACAATTTGGGGGCCACCAGCACAGTTTAGTTTTTTTTTGTCATTTTCATATATGGTTTGAATCCCCAAACTTTATTACATGAAGTCCAACTGTGCAACTGTAAGGCGAAGTTGCACTTTAGTAGCTGGGAGCAATGCAGTAACCTTAATTATCCAAACATCGTTAAATCAAGTTTTTCTACTAATCCTTTCGGCAGTGGACACACAGAAAGTTGATCACCAGCCCTGTCCCAGGCTCTCTTGGCAACAAGCTGTTGGTTGTCGGACTCCTCTGTGCAGGAGAAAAAGGATCCAACAGAACAGGCAAAAGATTTAAAATAGGAACTATAAATTTAATCAGACTTCTTCAATTCAAAAAAGGACATAATAAATAGCCATGAGGTTAAAGTGGGGAGGAAACAGTTATTCATCATCTATTCCAGTAGAAAAACTTGGAAGACATGAAAATGAAGACAGTAGAAAGTAGGCTTAGAAAGAAGTGGGTCTTTAGAAGTCTCATTAAGATTTTCTAGCATCAGCTTCCATGGAAGGTAAAGATAAAAGCACAGGGTGTGCTTGGTTATGACCTGAGAGGACTGATATCCCCAGGGGTAGGAAGCTGGAAAAGTAGAAGTTTCCATACCATGTCAGAGGTGCAGGTTAATCAGACAAGATGTCTACAAAGGTATCAGCTCAGCCTTTCTGTGAGTAATACCATGTCACACAACTTGTCCCATTCTGCAGGCAAGGCTGGCATGTGAAAAAGAGCTGGAACACTGAGCCCCAGGGAGGAGGGAAGCTGCAGAGGCAGAGCTGTGCAGAGTCCAGACTGCACAGAGGGAGCTGACAGTCATCTTGGTTCACCAAGAGCAAGAGTAAATGAGCAGGGGATAAGGCAGCTGGGATGGCTGGCTCACCACAAGGTGGACATGACCAGCAAATGATGATCACAGAAGGACCTTAAAGCTCATCCAGTTCCAATCCCTGCCACCAGCAGGGACACCTTCCACTAGACCAGGTTCCTCCAAGCCCCATTCAGCCTGGCCCTGAACACTGCCAGTGATGGGGCAGCCACAGCTCCTCTGGGCACCCTGTGCCAGGGCCTCAGCACCCTCATAGGGAACAACTTCTGCCTAAGAGCTCATCTCAGTCTTCCCTCTGTCAGGTTAAAGCCATTGCCCCTTTTCCTGTCCCTACAGGCCCTTGTCAAAAGCCCCTCTCCAGCTTTCTTGTTGGCCCCTTTAGGCACTGGAAGCTGCTCTGAGGTCTCCCTGGAGCCTTCTCATCTCCAGGCTGAACAAGCCCAGCTCTCTCAGCCTGTCTCCATAGCAGAGCTGCTCCAGCCCTTGGAGCATCTTCATGTCCTCCTCTGGACTCACTCCAACATCTCTACATCCACTGCAGTACTGATAAATGCACACTGTTACCTCTTGTGGCTCACTCCGTGAGTGCCTCTGAGCTTGGACGAAAATGAAGAGCCTCTTTCACCGTCTGGCCAAATTGCAGCTTCATCTGTAATCATTTGACTCTTTAAGTTAAAGCTTCCTAAATCACTTCCCTCCTAATTACCCCTTTGCACCAAGCCTTTGTGATACACAAGTCAGAGCCTATACTCCCAAGTGTACGCAATTATTACCAGTTTGTTATCATTTGGATAACGGAGTGAAATGTAGGACACCGCAGCTGTTCCAGCTCAACAGCCTCCAGATAGCAAAAGTTGCTTTAGTGAATTAACATTTTTTTCCTCAAACTCTTGCAAAAATTCTCATTAAATACAAATGCATTTTCTTTTCACCCTGGAAGACAAGTAGAATAGCACGAGTGCCAGTCAGCCCTGTCAGGGAACTAATTTGGGATAAGATTTCTTGATAAAGAGGCAATTTTGGGGTATAGTCAGACTTTTGCACTGTGTTTGACTTATTGTCACGCAATATTTTGATTAAGAGATGAAAAGTTCAGTGAAAACTTGACAAAGCAGTTGCTGGAGCTGTTATGCCTGTGAGCAATGCTTGGGAGTGACTGCAGGCAGGGATCCATCATCCAGGATGCTGGCAAACAGCGCAGCCCTGCGGGATCAGACCTTATCATGCATTTCCTCAGCCTGAAAAGAAAATGTGTCTAGTTACAGAGCCCACTGCTTCAGAAAGGAACTGGAAAGATGGGATTGATTAGAGAGGAGCAGCTGGAGTTATAGAACCGTAGAATGGTTTGGGTTGGAAAGGTCCTTAAGATCATCTAGTTCCAATCCCTCTTGCCATGGGCAGGAACACCTCACACTAGACCATGCCACCAAGGCTCTGTCCAACTTGGCTTTGAACACTCCCATGAATGGAGCATTTACCACTTTGCGCAACCCATTGCAATGCCTCACCACCCTCATAGTAAAGAACTTCTTCCTTAGATCTAACCTGAATGTCCCCTATTTAAGTTTTAAACCGTTACCTCTTGTCCTATCACTACAGTCCCTAATGAATAGTCCCTCACCAGCATCCCTGTAGGCCCCCTTCAGGTACTGGAAGGCTGCTATGAGGTCTTCACGCAGCCTTCTCTTCTCCAGGCTGAAGAGCCCCAACTTTCTCAGCCTGTCTATACAGGATCTTAGCAGATCTGCCTACCCTGTAGTCATCGTCATCTCTGTTTGGCTTATTGGTAAGGAAAGGAAGATACGGCCTGATCATGGACCAAGAAGCAGGAATTTTGTGGCCATCACTTTGACAAATCACTGACAAATCCACAGGGTTCACCACCTCAGCAGATTTTAGTTGAGTAGGGCTGAGCCATGTGGTCATCTGAGCCCCCTTGACAACCCGAAAGATCAGCATCTCCCACGATACCTTCTTTGGGCAGCCTGGGCATTGGTCGTGTCCCTCTGCTGCCTGTTTTGCACTGCAGAAGCTCATTAATTCAGGGCAGACTGTGCACTGGGCAGGCATTTAGAAGAGCTGCTCTCCCTCCCAGCTGGAGACTGTGACCCCCAGCTGTCCCCATGGACCAGGAGCCCCAGATCTCCTCTGCCCTCCTTGCAAGTCCCAGGATGGGCAAGGCAGTGCTCAGTGTGTATTCTGGGCTGTAGCCTGGGTGCAGGAGTTTGGAGATGCTCCTGTGGTTTGAGGGGTATAATCAGATCCTTCAGTGTTTGCAGCTCTTAGTGCCAGTGGGTGGGAAGGTGCTGTGACAGGTGGATGCATGGAGATGCAGTGGCTATTCCCTGCCTGCCCTATGTCCCCCCATGGTTAGATATTATTTAATTCCATTAGATTACAATCCTAATTTCAACTCTGTATCTTTGATTTGGGCCTGACAAATTTCTCCATCTATCCTAGTACCCAACACAGACATCACCAGGGTCTTTTTCTGTCCCAAGCAGCCATCCGGGTTGGCAGTGGCCATATGGGGAAGCTCTCCTCTCCAAAACTCTGGGGCTGCCCTGCTCCTGCCCCTGCACCCCTACAATGGATAGGGGTTGGTGTATTGGCCTGGCCAAGCCTGGCAGGCAGCATCCCAGCATAGATGGGTGAGGGACAGTGCCCAGGCTTAATTTTAAGCTAATTTAAATGGAGCCAACAACTCCATGTGGTTCAGGAGCAGGAGACCACCTCTCCCTTAGGTTTTCAAGTGCAGATTGGATCCTTCCTTGGGCAGCTGAGCCTCCATTTCAATCTCCCAGGCTCTTGCAAGCCTGGCAATGGGTTGAAATCAGCGGTACCCCATGTTTTCCCCATGCTACCTTGCAAGGCGTATCTGGAAATGGGGACCAAACCAGGACAGAAATGCTGTGATTTCTCTTTTGTCACTTCCTAGGATCTGATGATGTATGAATGGATGGATGGAGATGCCACCCCCTGCCAGAAGCTCATCTAGGCTGCAGGAGCAGAACTTGCTCAGGGAGCAAACATCATCCAAGGGCTGAGCTGGCAGGGAAGGGGGACAGGACTTCATGGGCTGGAGAATGCTCTTAGCAAACCAGATGCAACCCTCAACCTCAGAGCCCTTGCTCAGACAGAGTGGGACTTCAGCCCTGGCCATGCCTGGCAAGGTTCACTGTCACCCCCAGCCACATCATGGGGTATGCAGCAGTCCCAGGCTACCCTGATCCAAGGCTTTGAGCAAGCTCTAATCCCCAAATCAGCCAAGCTGGGTTTGAAACAAGAGAGGTACCTACAGTCTGATAAAATTACGAGTGACCCAGAAAAACTCCCTCTCTTTCCATCAGCAGAAATGCCAGGGAAGGGAGCAGGGCACTTGATGAATTATGAAACACTTGGAAATGAAAGGCTGTGTAGACAAGTCCTGAATATTTCATTCCCTCTTGCTTGGCTCTTGCCTGCCAGGGGCAGTGCGTTGGGAGGGGTCTGAGGAAGGAGTGTGTTATCCCGAGCCTAACACAGATCCATCTTCCTGATAATTTACATACTGGCAGATGAGCTGGCCCGAGGTCTGTGGGCTGAGCTGGGGAGTGCAGAAGCACACAAGTCAGGCTGAAAGGGCTGCAAAGTCGTGTTAGGAGCATGATAGAAGGGCCTGCATCTCACCGTCTGCACAGGAGAAAATGCCTACATCGATACACTCTGATCCCCAAGCATGCAGGTGTGTGCACAAAGGGGCACAGAGACCTGTGCAAAGAAAGACTGTTTGGGGTGGGGAAATTAAAAGCAGAGGACTGGCAGAGGCAGGACCCAGCACATCAATGCCCAAAGTCAGTGCAGACCCCAGGGAACAGAGCAAGGCTGGGCAAACCCTACTCTTCCATTTCAGAGGGTTCTTCAAAACCTAAGGGGATGTCTTGAGAGGTGGGAAAAATAATCCCCTTCCTCAGACTGACCTAGGGCACATCTGCTGACCCTGCTTTTACCTTGAGTCTCCAGGCTGTGATACAGGCATAGCATTGGGTGCTTGGGTTATACAGGGGCAGAGTCAGAGGAACCTCAATATCCCACCACCCATCACAGGGAGCTCTTGTCTCCCACTCTAAAATCACATCTTGATAAATCAGCATCTCGGTAAGCGATGCCTTAAGGTTTGCAAGGAAGTAGTTTAATCAGCAGCAGCTTTCTCGCTGTCCCGTCAGCAGAGCACTGCAGGCATATTCCTGGTGTGCCATGCAATACCTTCACTGTCATCTGGGATCATGGCACTGGAGATGCTTTGCAAGGCAGATGGGGTAAGGCATATTCAGCATTTCAGGGCTTCTTCCATGTCAGGAGTCACTTGTTGATTTATAGCTGGGTCTTCTCAGGCGATGGTCCCTCTGGTGCCACAGCAGAACATGAAGAACATAAAGCTACAGCTCCTTGACAAGCCATGAGCTGGCAAATAAGTAATGACTTTTATTAGAGGTGCCAGGCCTCTCTACTCCCTGTGGTGTCTATTTGGACCTGTAATTTAACAAACGTGGCTGCTTTCAGCATGTACAGTGCTGCACACCCTGGCTGCAAGAGCAGCAGCAAACCCAGGCAAGAGCCACTAAGAGAAATTAGATGCCTTCATCCTGCTCATCCTGGGGGAGATTACACCGTGATCAGATGCTCAGGGGAGAAATGGCCATGGTGGTTGGAAGGTGTTATACCCCCTCAGCATCCATCTCAGCCCATGGAGGGTGTCAGCACATGCAGGTCTGGTGGGACAAATGTGAGCCTTTCTCACCTGTTCCTCTGTAGGATCAGGCAGGCTGCTCAGTGCAGCTGTGGGTTGGAGAAACCAGCTCTTTTCCACTGAAGAGAAGGTGGGAATGCTCCACTGTCAGAGCAATAGCATCCAGCACAGGTGTGGGAGCAGCCTGGGAAGGAGGAAATAATGAGTTAAATCATCACTTGATGCCTCCTGTAAATAGAACAGGCACATCCATTGTGCTTCAGGGATGTCCTGCCCCAGGATAACTCCTCCTTTGAGGGTGATATGGGGCCAGGCATGTTGTTCTGGGATGTCCCCATGGCATGTCCTGTGCTGAAAATGTCCTGGTGAAGATGGGTGGGGGACAGTGCCCTGGTTCTTGTCATGTTCTGTTCATGAGTGCAGACATAGCTGCAGATATTCAGGATGGAAAAGGCCAGTTTGGGTTCCTTTAGTTGAATCGCAGTAATACAAGACTGATGGTTCCCAAAGACTCCTCTTCTTATACCAACAGTGTTCCATTGAAACGGTTTCCTTCTTTGCTTCTCCTTTGCTCACCATCTCCACACAGCTGGGGTCACTGGCTCAGCTGCCGGAGTCCTTGGCCATCCTCTGGTCTTCCATGTCACTTCTACCTCCTCTTAAGGCAAATGGGAAGCAAAACCATTCTCATATGCTTGAGCAACTTGGCCATCAAAGTGCTTTCCCATTAAAAACAGAATCTGGGTGCTCAGCACAGCTTGCCTGACTTTTCTCTTCTTTGCTCCATAGGCTCATTGGCACTTTCCAGATGGTTCTGCAAAAGGTGGTGGAAGAAGGGCAGGTAGAGGTCACGGATACGCTCATAGATGACAATAATTCAGCCATTCAGGTAGGTCAAGAGGAGTAAGCAGCTGGTGTTGCCCCTCAGACTTGATCTGTGTGCCCATATTTTTGCTGACTGTGGAAAGAGAGAAATCTGTGTTATGCTCCTGAAATCCCAAATCTTCAGCCTGTCCTTCACCCTATTACTTTTGGTCTGAAGGAATAAGGCAGCCAGGACTGTGCTGAGGGTGCACAGTGAAAGCTCTATTTGTCTCTGACCTCAACACTGCTTCTTTTCTGCCCCTTGTAGGCTATGAGACATACCTTTTGCAGCTGCTCATCTGAAGTCCCATTCTTTATAACCCCCTGGGGAAAATCAGGATAAGAAATGCGAGCTGGTGTGTGTCTGCACCCCTCATCCTGAGTCCTTGATGACCAGGCAAAGGCAAAGCAGCTCCTGTGTGAGTCTGTGCATTCCCATCTGCATTCCCATAACACATCTCATGGGAAATGTTTCCCATGGAGTTTTATAACACGCTTGGAAATACAGCTACTTATGATCTTCTTGAGTATCAAAACCCCGGTGTTTTAATTAAGAAATAAAGTCTCAACCTCCCCCCTTTTCCTTTATAAGCTGCTTCCTAGACTCAGCATAAAGAAAAAGTTCAATTGCTTGTGACCCTCTGTGCTAACAACAAGCAATTAGCAATGAAAAGATGAGTGGTTTCATTAGGAGCAGACAGGAGGTGACTTCTCCTGTGGGATTAGAGGGAATGAAACCAATAAAAGTACAAGACACTGTTCTGGGGAGGAAGAAGAAATGAAAGGGGTGCAGACCTGGGATGCAGCAATAATACCAGCAAAAATAGCTCCTGCTGTTCTCTTGGTTTATCAGGTGGAGGAGTTACCTGACTAAAGTCCATGGGATCCTCCAAAGGAAGAAAGTCCCATATTTTTAATACCCTTCAGTGTCACAAGGGGGAGAGATGAAAATCAGTGCAAAAAAAAATAAGTGAAAAATTAAATACATTCAACTTCTTGATGTCAAAAATGTTGTAGTTTTTTAGACTGAGCTAACGTAAGACTGAGGAGGTGCCTGCAGTGCCTGGTGCCTTGCTGTTTGGCTGTGTTATAGCCACATAGCAGGTCAAAGCAAATGGTCTGCTACCCTTCATCTCTACATAAGCCATGTGCTTCTTAACTTAGAAGGACCAGGAGGAGAAATGACCTTCCCAGCCCACACCTGGTGTGCTGGATCTGTGCTCATCACCTCTCCTTTGAGGATCTCCTGTCTACATCTCCCCTATGTCATGGCAGCTTTGCTGGAGTTGTTTTAGTTGGTATCTACAGAGTGCTCTGGAAAACATAAATACTGTCTATTGCCTGTTGCTGCAAAATCAGAGCAGTTTGGGCAAGGCAGATTTTACAGGACCACAGATCTCCTTTGGATAAGACAAAATATCCTCCCATGTCCTTCACAGCACAAGCCGCATGGATGCTCATGCACAAATCCTGCGTTTCCTGAGCTAGCTGCAAGAGGGAATACCTTATCTCTCTATTTCCCCTGCATTTAGTGTGAGGTGTCCCTGCCCATGACAGGGGGGTTGGAACTGGATGATCTTAAGGTCCTTTCCAACCCTAACTATTCTATGATTCTATGATCCTATGATTTCTGGGACATCGTCTTAGCCCCAGGCCACACCTGTTCAAACTGGAGCTAGGACATGAGGGTGTACACTTGTGTTTTGGGCTTCCATCAGGATTCCAGATCTCTTCTCCCATGTAGTAACCATTGCAACAACAGAGGCACAGAGGCAACTGAACTTCTGCTGCCAGCCTTTGCTTCAGCAAGAGAATCAATTTGCACTGAGGGAGCCTGAAGAAGAGGTAATCCAGAGGGCAACACCTGGGACATTTTGTATAGACAAGTTTTAGTGGAAACATAAATCTGGAAAAGCTCCTGATGGGCAGCAGAGATGGCCCCTGTGGAGAGGTAACCCAGTTTCTCCCAGCCTTGAAAGATTCTATTAGTAGGCATAGGAGTGGACCACAGCCAGTGAGGGCTGCTGCAGGAGGAGAGAGGGACTGAAAGACATATGGAGGAGGCAGAGGTACGGAAAGCCACTGCCCGTCCGCTGAGATGGGATAACTGGATGTCAGCACTCCTCCTCCTTTGAGATACAAAGAAAAAGGTTTTGGTTGGAAGAACATGTTACTTGCATTGAGCAAGCTTAAAGAAAAATCATGTGCAAGGGTTGCAAAAATTACCCCCAGAAGTAGGAAAATTGCGAAATCACAGAATGGTTTGAGCTGGAAGGGACCTTATGATCATCCAGTTCCAACCTCCTGCCATGAGCAGGGACACCTCACACTAAACCATGTCACCCAAGGCTTCATCCAACCTGGTCTTGAACACTGCCAGGGATGGAGCATTCACTACCTCCCTGGGCAACCCATTCCAGTGCCTCACCACCCTAACAGTAAAGAATTTCTTCCTTAGATCCAATCTAAACCTCTGCTGTTTAAGTTTCAACCCGCTACCCCTTGTCCTATCACTACAGTCCCTAATGAAGAGTCCCTCTCCAGCATCCCTATAGGCTCCCTTCAGATACTGGAAGGCTGCTATGAGGTCTCCACGCAGCCTTCTCTTCAACATCACTGAGTTGCCTTAGCAAACAAATTATAGGAGCCAGGAATTGTAAAGCCAGAAGGGATATTAAGATCGTGGCCTCCTGCAAGAGAGGCTCTGGGATGTCTCAGAATTCATTATTATTATCTCAAGTAGTGGACAAAAAAAAACCCTGGACAAATGAAAATGATTTCTGAATGCCGGTGGCAGAGCAATCCAGCAGCTTTCATTGTAGCATTCTGCTTGTTAGTTTTCTTTACTATTAAATTTGTACTTTTGGTTCCAGCATGAATTTCCCTTCCCTTCAGCTTACACCGACGAATTCCCCTTTAAACCAGTTATGATTTTATTCGGCCCAATCCAGAGTCTTTCTGTTTATTAGCTACAATTTTTCATTTCTTTTAAAGGGTTTTTAAACCTTTAAAGGTTGGACCAGATGATCTTTGAAGTTCCCTTCCAACCTGGTATTCTATAAGATATAGTTTAAAAATGAGATAAATGAGATGAGATAAATGAGACGAAAACATAGTTCAAAAAAGAGATTTCAAGAGTATCTGTTTCACAACAGTATTGAGGGGGGTTGAAAATGTGAGAAATTAATATTTCAACCTGGATCTTTGTCTCTCCTTTGCATTTGCTTTTATAAACAATCTGAAACAGGTTGGTGACGTCAACACAGCGTGGCAAATCACTTTGGCTGACTCAAAATCGTATTTTGCCATAGAAAGATTAAAATCAGTCAAAACCTTCCACAAAGCTCCGTTTCCAGCTGGGTTGGAGTCACCCTTTAGCTGTCATTTGCTAAACACACAGAATCATTCCAGGCCATATCTAGTATTTTCCAACCTCTCCTCATCTCTTTGACTAGCTGCAGCTGGAGCAAGTCAGGGTGCTGAACCTCCTCTTAAGCATAAAGATGAAAAAAGGGAGATTTTGCAATAAACTTTCCTGCTCCCGGTTTGTTAGCATTTTGGTTTTGTCCTCCTGTCTAAAATCAATTGCCTCTGCATCAAATATAAATTATAATTTTTCCATAGAAGCTGGAGGTGGAGAATGGGCTTTGATTTTGCTTTGATCTTTATAGCAGCTGTTTGCATTTCAAAATAGATATGTTTTTAGGAGAGATTTTTGGGGCTGATTTGTCCAAAGCTGTGGATTTAGAATTACATTGGACATCAGGGCAAAGGTAGTGCCAGCAGCCTTTTGCATCAAGATGAACTCTCACATATTTGATGGCATTTTAAATCCAGAGAAAGATTTTACATAAAAGCAGTTTCCAGACATAACTTTATCTCCTGTAATCAAATGCAAAGGATAGACCAAGGAAGAATGGCTATAAATTGACAGAGGGGAGATTGAGATGAGCTCTTAGGCAGAAGTTGTTCCCTGTGAGGGTGCTGAGGCCCTGGCACAGGTTGCCCAGAGAAGCTGTGGCTGCCCCATCCCTGGCAGTGTTCAAGGCCAGGTTGGATGGTGCTTGGAGCAGCCTGGTCTAGTGGAAGGTGTCTCTGCCTGTGGCAGGGGGTTGGGACTGGATGAGCTTTAAGGTCCCTTCCAACCCAAACCTTTCTATGGTTCTATGACTCTATGACTGTGGGGGACAGATGTTCAAGAGCTCCAGGCCTGAATCTGCTGCTGCAACTTGAATCTGTCTTCAGTGTGTAAGTGGGGAATGATCACATAGAAGAGGGATAGGACCTTACTCTTACTTGGTGCACACAGAAGAGGCTTGAGATAAAGCTTGGACGGACCCAGTGCCAGATCTCTTTCCATCCTTCTCCCAACTGGTCTGCTCATGGCCAGGCTGGGAGACCCCCTCCCCAGACCAGGACTGATCTAATCCTGCCCAAGGACAGGGTCAGGCAGGAGCAAGGCGTCATGCATCTGTGGGGTTTGTCAGCCAAGCACTTAACAGCAAGGCACAAATTCTTAACAAGGTGATGCACCACAGAGGAAATACACCAG
Source organism: Melopsittacus undulatus (assembly GCF_012275295.1). Classification (NCBI taxonomy): domain Eukaryota; kingdom Metazoa; phylum Chordata; class Aves; order Psittaciformes; family Psittaculidae; genus Melopsittacus; species Melopsittacus undulatus. The sequence continues at coordinate 13,737,185 of NC_047529.1, read as the reverse complement.
CACAAGATGGCTTCATCTGCTCATGGTGCTTTCAGATGCTTGAGCAGTTTGTCTGCTGTTCGGGGCTTTTTATGTCTCTCACATATAATGAACCAGCACCCAGGTCTGAGATGCACCAGCAGATCCAAATGGATCAGATGTCTGAGCAGGATGCAGGCTGCAGCACCGTGCCTGACGTGGGTCAAACCACCTTCTGAAGGCAAAGACCTGCCTTCCCACTGTTTCATGCCCTAGGAAAGAAGACTCTCTGGGGTCAGTAAGGCTCAGATTTGAAGCCAGCTGATGCAAAAACTCTTCCTGCCTTTCTGATTTTGCAGGACTTTCCATCATCCTTGTGCTGCCTATGAGCACTGATTGTGTCTTCCTTGTGCGTTGCAGACCAGCATCTCCATCGAGATCAGGTACCAGGCTCTGGATGGGACAGTGGGTACATGGAATGACAAGGAGTTCCTGGAGACCCCCAGTGTCCACTCAGAGGGGGATGGCAGGTACCCCTTAGAGACAGACAGCCTCCTCTCCAGCCACCGGCAAGGCCTGGACATCTCTCCGGGAAAATCCAACCAGCAGTCTGCAGAGAGGAGCTTCAGGAGGTAAAGTAATGCTCAGCACTTGGAGATGTGTGATGGCAGTGGGGCTGGGGAGGGCTTGGCTTGTCATGAATGGGCAACATTGCCCAAGTGCTCCTCTGAGATGCATCACATCTCCTGGCCGTCAGAAGACCCAGCTCAAGGTGAGGATGGGCTCCAAGTGTCCACTCTCCAGTGCCTGCAGTCCCTGGTGCTCCACCATGCCTGCCTAGCACAGGGCTGAGTCTTCCAGCAAGTACTGAGGTTTGTAGCATGTGGCAGATGCTGGAGGGCAAATGTAATTAAGTACAGCTTTGGAGAGGATTAAAGGTCTGGCTGTTGGTCACAGCTCATAGTGGATGGGATTAGAGCCATGCATGTGGTGTAGACCCACATGTGCAGATGTGTGGGGTCTTGCATCTTGATGGAGCTCATGGTGCCCTCCAGACTGAGCTCCCTTCAGGGCAAGAGGAGGAGGTGAAGCTGCAGCCAGGGGTTGGGGGGAGGACAGCATGTCAGTCACAAAACAGCACCAGTGTGGGTGCTTCTGGGGTGGAAAGTGACAGTGACAATGTCTGTGCATACCCCATGGCAAGGCAGGTGACACAGCAGAGGCTGGAGGAAAAAGCAGGGATGCTGTGGCATGGGGTGAGCCTATCTTGCAGCATTAACCCTTCAACAGGCAAGCACTTAGCTTCTCAAAGACATTGTCAAAGCTTTTTCCATGGCAATCTGTTGGGATCTCAATACCTCACCAGGCTTAAATGATGTCACTTACCGAAGGCAATGCCAGCTTGGATTATCTGAGGGACTCTTCACCCTGCAATGGCAGGTGAGGGCACCTCCACTTCTTCTAAGGGATATTGTTGCTATCTTTCCATTTATTTAAGGGTCTTTAACATCACCCTTGTGTATTTCTAAGCTCATGGGACCTGTCACTGGATAAAACCAAGCCCAGGGTCTGTATCCTTCCTTTTCTCAACACAAAGCTGCTGTAACAAGTTGCAAACCCAGCCTGGTGATTGGGATGGGTAGAGAGGGCTCAGGGCCAGTGATGCTGCAGCTGGCTATCCATTGGGATGAAGTGCAAGCTAGGACAAGTTCTGCCATGAGCTGTGGTTTACGGATGCTCAAGGATCAGCACTTGCTGGGAGGAACAGCCCCTTCTTACCAACTTGCATGCAGCCACAAGGTCAAGGCATGGATGGGCACTGAGGCCCCAGAGATGCTGGGCCAGATTCAGCCCAACACATCACAGGTGCTTTGAATCCTGTGCTCAAATCCTCATCCAGCGTGTCAGCAACAGGGAAGTTTTGCAAGTGTGAAACCATTTGTGTCTAAATATATGGGATCCATGGGCTGCTAAGGCAGATTTTCAGGCAACCTTACACACTTTATATAGTTGTGTTGCCCATAGTAGTGACTTTGTCAGTCTCAGCTCCAGGACCTCTTGGACACATTGGCTCTTTCAGCTGGAAGAGTGGAGACATCAAAGTTCTGAACCTGCTAAAGTCTTGTGGAAAGAGATAAGCTGGTAGATGTAGTGGGACAGGCAAGGAGTGCAGGCAGTACAGGCAGAGCTGGGGTCTCAAGTCACCCACCACTCTCCTGGGACCAGCATAGTCCTTGTATGATGGCTACAACCCATGTCTGAGGGCTTCAGCTCAACTGCTTGCATGGTGCTGGGGGGTCAAAGGTGGACAGCCCTTGTGCTTCCAAATGCACACAGGAGCCCAGCCTGCAGGTATGAATCCAAACATATCACCGAGAATCAGCGGCTTTTTAATAGCATTTACATCCCAGGTGCTGCTGCAGCAATATGTCACTCCCACCCCGGGTTTCTGCAATAGCGTGCTTCGCTAGGGCTTGCTTTTTGCCTGGATTTAGCATCTTATTGGCCATATAAGAGCAAACTTTCTTTTTCCCTGGGGTGTGAGACTGAGGGGAGCTATCTCCAATCGCTCGCATCACTCCTCTGCAGCCAATTAACTGTGTGAATTGGGCTGAAACCTGTGAATTTTCAAGCAAATTGAAAGCTCAGCTTCGTTTCCCAGCTCAGCGAACCGTGATGCTGCTGAACAGGGAAGATGCTGAAGGATTTTTAAAGGCTGGTGGCAGGGCAGCGTAGTGCAGGTGGGGTGGATTCCAGTCTGTCCGTCAGCCCTATGTGCTGGGAGACCAGCATCCTGCCTGTGCCACAAGATGCAGTAATGCTGCGTGGCTGATGCATTGCCTGCAGCAGATACCTGCAGGCAGTTGGATGGATTGAGGCTCTGTATTGGTTTCCCAGGGACTGTACCATAGGTCTATGATGACCAGCTCAGCTGGAAGCTGAGCACAGCCACATTTCACCTGACAGAGCAGTTTTTAGATGTGTGGTTTGCTGAGCATCACTGCCCCGGTGTGCAGAGCTGCATCGTGGCTGAAGGCTGCTGAGCTGTGCTGGTGGCATGCAGACAGTGCTGAGCAGAAGGGCTTCTGGAGGTTGGTTTGTACACGGCTGGTGATGAATTCTTCCTGTTGGAGAGATGAAGTAAATGCAGTAGTTTATGAACAGGGAGCAGGGACAAGTAGAGGTGAAAATATCCTAACTGTGGCATCTGCTCAAACCTACTGTGGCAATGATCCTTGCACTGCATTTTCCCCCACCAAGGCCAGCACCTCTTAGCAGATGGGAGAGCAGTACTTGGTGTTCACAGTTTGGTGAAAGTCACCGAATCCTAGAATCACAGAATGTTTGGGGTTGAAAGGGGCTATAGAGATCACCCAGTTCCAACCCCCTGCCATGGGCAGCGACACCTTCCATTAGACCAGGTTGCTCCAAGCCCCGTCCAGCCTGGCCTTGAACACTGCCAGGGATGGGGCAGCCACAGCTTCTCTGGGCACCCTGTGCCAGGGCCTCAGCACCCTCACAGGGAACAACTTCTGCCTAAGAGCTCATCTAAACCTTCCCTTTGTCAGCTGGAGTAACCTGGTCTAGTAGCAAGTGTCCCTGCCCTTAGCAGGGGCTTAGGACTAGGTGGTCCCTTCCAACCCAAACCACTTTGTGATTTGATGTTTCCATGAAGTCTGTGTGTGGACAATTGCACTATAACTGGTTTCAGCTGCTGCTTTTGTACCAAGGAGCTTCCCCATCTCCTCTGGACTGGAGTCTTGTACCACAGCAGGTCATTCTGAGCACAAGCAGGTCTCAACCTTGGCTGTGTTGCTGCCCTTCATTGACCTCTGCCAACCCCAAGGACCATGGTCATTAATGTCACCACCACTACTGTTAGGAACAGTAAGGAGAGAAAAGCCTGATGTTTCCTGTGTCACCACCCTCACAGGATGGAAGAGGATGAGATGTATTACCACAGTGAAGATGAACTTCTGGGAGAGGGGGATACCCTTAGCCAGGGATCCCTCAACACGAGGTAGGGAGCCAGTCAGCACCCATTTGTGCTGGTGGCAGTGTGGTTTGCAGTGCTGTGCTGCTCCTGACTTGTCCCTATGGATGTCCCACAAGCATTGCTCCTGGATTCCTATTTCTTGGTGGGGAGCAGTGATGGAGAAGGTGGAAATGTATCTTTGGAAAGGATGCTCCAGAGAGGTGCTGGGATCCAGAATGGAGAAAAGGCCTTGGGGTGAGGCTGCATCTGGGGTACTACCTCCTTGTTGGGACCCTCTTCCTTCTCCAGGTCCCACCACACATCAGGCACAGCTGTCCTCAGAACCAGAGATCAGCCATGTCCGGTGCATGGGGAAGAGCTCCTTGTGATGTGCATGACAGTCTGATTTCCGTGTGCAGTGGCTTCTCTTGCAGTGTGGTGCTGTGAGTTGTTCCTCACCGTGTGCCAGAGAGTCTGGGGAGGAGCTGCAAGAGAGAAGTTCAGGTAAAACCAGGGACCAACCCAGTGCCTCTGAGAGAGGCTCAGACAAAGGAATGAGCTTTCTGGGGGTCCCTCCTGAACTCATGTGGCTCCAGTGATGGCAGAAAGCAGATGAGGGTGGTTCTTCCTACACATGGCTCTTCTGAGGAGCTCATTTCTTGTAGCAGCTCCCCATACAGCCTGTCACCAAGTCCCTCAAGCTTCTGTAGCATGAAGATATTGACTCTCTGTCATGGGAATTTATGGCCATATCAGTGCTAACAAACACCTCTGTCAAGTCTCATTAACTTGACAGGCCAAGCACTGTATGGCCATAACCTTAGCAAATTATTAGGAGAGTCTCAGAGAAAGTTTTGGTTACCTAGCACTGACCCAGGCATTACCCAGGCAGACTCAGGAGGTACCACAGCCCTGGGACAGTCCCAAAGGGCAGATTAGGGATTGCCCATCCAGACCCTTGTATTTGGTTGAGAAGCATTAGCATGGGTGTGATGCTGACAGACAGCTCATTTTCAAAGGCAGGTAGCATTCCCTGGAACTTTTGATGTTGCAGCATAGAAGTACATGGCCATACCACATGCCCAGTGAGCAGGGTACTTCAGAAGATGTCTCTGCCTGCACAGGCACCAGGCTATAGATGCATCTGGGATGTTTGGGTGCCTGGAGATGAAGCAAAAGTGCTCTCACAAGGATGTTGGATTACTGGGTGTCCCCCAAAATCTCAAATGCCACTCAGGCCAAGCCCAGATGTAGGAGCTGTCACTCCATCCATTGGATGATGCATGGCTGTGCAACATCTTCAGCTTTCCGTGGGTACCACTTCTCAGTGTGGGGACTGAGATGGGCCATCCTGCTGTGCCACACATACATCTGGGCCTGGCCAAACCAGGGAAACCAAGTTCAAAGCCAAGTCTAGCTCCTGCCTTGCCTTTGAGGGTTGGGTCAGATTCAGAATGAATTGCTCTTCAGCACAGGACAGCCAAAACTGTGTTCATGCCAAGTACTGTGTCCAGCTCTGGGGCCCCCAACATAAGAAGGACGTGTACCTGTAGAGGAGAGAGGTACCCACGGCAAGGGGTTGAAACCAGATGAGCTTTAAGGTCCCTTCCAACCCAAACCATCCTGTGATTCAATGAATCTATGAAAACAAGTTTCTGCAGGGTGGCAGTGAGATGTGTTGTAGGGGTAAGGGAGAGAAGCTCCAGGTCTGACTGGGAGGGAAGTCAGCTCCCTGCCTGGAGATGCTTAAGTACAAGCTGGATGCACATGCGAGGAACAGCTTGGGCCAGGCTGTTACCCCCTGGGGAAAAAGTTGGACTTGAAATCTTCTTGGCAGCCCCTTTGCCTGTAGCTCTGTGTGTCTTCACAGTCTGTTTCCATCCCCTGTGTCCCCCTGGGGGGGGGGGGTTGAATCCAAATGAAGGCAGTGGGAGGATCTCCCTGGATTCCCAGAGGCCTTCTGTCAGTGTCATCTCCATCACAAAGCTGTTTACCTCCTCCCCTGCTTCATCAGGGACACTGTTTTGTTATTCAGCTCATTCCCTTTCCTGAAGGGAGGCAGAAGGGAAGAAAGAAACAGACCTTGAAATGGGAAAAGCAACAGCAACAACAAGGAATGTATAAATAGCACTGGGTTAGCCAAGCACTTCTCAGACATTTCCCTGCAGCCTAATAGAGGTGCCAGCCATGCTGGCAAGACAAGTGTTGGAAACCTGTGCCACCAGTGGGGATTATATCAGAGTTATTTGGAGCCAGGCTCAGCCCCTGTTCTCTCAGGAGAAGAAACATACCTTGGAGAGAAATACCATATTTGCTCTCCTAACTCCTCTGTGCCCAGAGGAGCTACTTCTGTTCATAGAATACATTTGCACAAGGTGAATTCTCCTGTTTTCTGGACAAAATACTGGGTGAGGGAATGAGACAGTTTTGTTTGCCAGTGTGTGCTTTACCTGAAAACATAAAGCCCTGAGAGCCCTGTGCTGATGTGTACTGTGCAGGAGCCAGCCTGCCTTCAAAGTAGGAACAGGTCATTAAGGGATGGACATTTGCTCCCCACAGAGTCCCAGCAGGATTCCTGGCAAGGAAACACAGATGCAAAGCTCTTTTTTGCTATTTTTCCACCATGACAAGGAAAAGTACCCAAAGGGCCCCAGCTCCCTGCTAATGATTCAAGCAGAGAGAAGTAGCACACTGAGAAATAAGGCTTCAGTCAATAGACCTGCGGGAAGCAGTCTGTGGGAGGCTTACTAGAAATACTCTTCTTAAAACACCCCTGTGCTTCAGGCTGGGAGAGCTGGGCTTGCTCAGCCTGGAGGAGGCATTTAATTTTTGCTGCCCAAATGAAAAATCACGGAATCACAGAATCCCAGGTGGGAAGGGACCTCAAGGATCATCTGCTCCAACCTTTCTTGGCAAAGCATGACCTAGACCAAATGGATCAGAAGCCTGTCCTGACAGATCTGGACTTGGGAGCAGGCAGAGGAGCAGGTGAGGGAAGAACAAGAGAAGGTGGGTTAACATGACACGGCCCAGATGTCACATAAAGATCATGGTCCAAGCCAGTCTGCAGTTATAGAATCACAGAATGATTTGTGTTGTAAGCGACCTTAAAGCTCGTCCATTTCAACCCCCAGCCAGGGATGGGGCAGGCACAGCTTCTCTGAGCAGCCTGTGCCAGGGCTCCACTGCCCCCAGTGTAAAACATTTCTTCCTTATATTTAGTCTGGATTCCCCCTCTTTTAAAGACCATCAACCCTTGTCCTGTCACTACAGGTCCTGCTAAAAAGTCTGTCCCCACACATAGGGACCTGGTTTCACTCCCATCTTTGCAAATGACTTTTTCTATCATCTGAGGAGTCTTCCTTCCTTGCTCTGCCTTTCTTTCACTCCACTCCCAACTCTAGGGCCCACTGTTCTCCTTTTCCTCCTGGTCAGTCAGCTGGGAGTCAGATACAGATGTCCCCAGTATGGGTCAGCCCAGAGATCATGCAGCTTTGGCAGGTCTCCTAGCAGAGGTAAAGCCCTCTCTAGCGCCAGGAGAACCAGCATGGTCTGGGGTGGCTCTACCACCTTCCCATGGAGCAGAGCATTGCCCCAGCCTGCAAATTCATCAGAGTTTTTGGGGATCATGCTCTAGGGCTTCACCTCACACTGCCAGTACCAGGGGAGACAGATCCATCTGCGTCAGCAAAGGTTCCATGCACTGCATTTGATCCAGCTCCTGCAGAGCTACATCAATATCTCTGCACCAGGTTCCCACCATGCAGGTGACTGGGCTTCAGTGCTACCAGCAGAAAAAAGCCTTACCAAAGCTAAAACCCAGCAGTTCTGACTGCTCACCCTTCCCCACATTGGCTGCCTCAATGTTTCATACACGGATTTTGAGTGGCTGGGCAAGCTGGCAGCCAGTTGGAGACAAGAAGCCAGTACGTGTGAGGAGGAGAAAAGCCATTAGCATCCCAGCTGAAAAAGCCTCCAGCAAGATGGTCTCACACATGAAAATGTGCTAAAGAGACATGGTTGGGGAGAAACAGCCTTAACTGCAGATACACCATGCTGGGCTCTGGCTCCTAACCTTCAGGAGCAATCTGGTCTCTGTGAATGCAGCTCAGCATGCAGGAGCATCTCCGAAAGCAGGCTGTGTGCTGGGAACACAAGGACTCAGGACAAAAAGACTTACTTTCCTTTTATTTTTAGTTTCTTATACCTATTAGGGCATCCTCCTTGGCTAGTGCTGGATCCTGGATAATCCCTTGCTGTGACTCAAGGCATCTTCATCTTCTCTCCCACCTTTGCTGGGTGTCTCTATGTGTGTTGACCCTCATGTGTCTGCATTCCCACAGACACAAACATCTCTGCTTGATGCTAAGCATGGGACTGTTGTCACTGATGTAAACAGGACCCCTGTGCTTTCTTGAAGCAGCTGAGAGCAATCCTGCAGCTTGCCAAGCACAAAGCATGATGTGTAGGAGCTCTACCCTATTGTTCAGCACCTACAAGCTCCGCTCTAGACAGGGAGGGAGCTCCAACAGAGCTGGAAGCAGAAATGCCTTGTACCAGTGCTGCTAAAACCACCTGAGCTTTGTTCTTAGGCCCCTTGGAGTAGTGCTTGTGTCCCCTTGAAGGTGCTGTGCAAGTGTTTGCAGGATGGGACCTGAGCTTTCAAGCTGTGATAGTTGTCTGTGTCATATTGGCCATGTGTTTCTTCTGGGCAGGGAGCTGGTGGGTTTTAGGATAGCTAACAATGCAATGAGCCAGCATGGCATGACATCAGGACTTCCCAAGGGGAAAGCTTATCACCTGCCAGGCACAAGGCACAGGGCACAGCATTGACCCACCACAGCTGTTTCCAGCCTAAGCATCTTTTCTCTTTGAGCAAATTCAGAACAAGCAGAAGGGAAGAGGGGAAGAAGGAGGTTGGGGTGGAGAGGACCAGGTTCCTTCCACCCTTGCATGGAGCTTGACCAGCCAAATAGGCACAGAAAACCAGTCTGGGTTGTGCACAGACCCTTCAGGCACAATAGGCAGTGGTGTGGGTGGCAGAGGGAGGGTCAGCTCAGTGCAAAGCTATTGTGGATTTACAGACATGCATGGAGTGGTTTGCTGTGTTGGTGTGTTCTGAAGTTCTTCCTGTGCTGAAGCAAATAACCTTGGTTTTTACAACACTGACACAATGGAAGAGCCCTCTGTCTTCATATCTCAGTGGGATTTTTTTCTCTCTCTCTGTAAATGCCCTAGCCTTGGAGACGATGCAGAAGAGCACCACTCTAGGTAAATACCCACACCAGCCCTGCTCAGATCGTGGCCCTGAAATGCTGCAGTGCTGAGACACGTTCTAAGTCTTGATCTTCAGAGAATGCTCCCTTAAATCCAGCTTAAATGTCAAAACTTGGAGGCCCAGATTTGTTAAATCCAAATTTAGCCGGAGCTCACAGACTAATAGCCTGCTCACCCTATGCAGAATCCATTAGATGAAGCAGGCCAGGATATAGGCAGTAGCACCTTCCCATCTGTTAAGATCAGTATTATGGTCCCTGGCACAGCTTTGGCTCAGCTTATGACTGGGATAGTTTATGATAGCACAAGAACATATCTATGATATGATAGACCAGGGATTACACCCAACAAGTAGGCTGGATGCAGTTTTGGGAGGGAAGGAATTTCACCTATACAGAGACAAGCCATGTCATGGTGAAAGAATGAGCATGGGTCCATTTATTTACCAATATAGGCTTATCCTTAGGTTCCCTCTGAGGCCAGTAAGGACAGAAGGGCACTTCTAGAGCAGGTACTTCTCTGGACTGCCAAAATTTGGATGGGGCAGGGCTGTGTATGTCACGGTTCCCGATCAACTTGAAACCGAGATCCCAGGAAGCATCACCTGATAGCTGTTGACCTTGAAATATTCATGGACAGGACAGAGCTCTGCAGCCGAAAGCAATCTGGTCATGGTGAATTATTGATGGTGTCTTTTCTTGTGAGTACCCAGTGGATACCAGACATGGCTGATGGCAATCGACCCTCTGTTGGCCACTAATTACCCCCGTGGGTCACTTGCCCCAAAGCTGGGGTCATTGCCAAGCACTGGAGTTGAACTTGGTGATGAAAACACCCATGACAGAAGTTTGGGAGAGGCAAGGCCCCTGCTTCCGTCAGGCCTGGGCACCTTGCTGGTCAGCCTATGCTGGTCAATGGTGCAAATACGTTTGCGAGGCACTATTGCTGCTCAGCTTTCCAGAGCTGCTGTGTGGCTATGGAGAGATAGAAACTAAAGAGTGTTGTGAGGTGCATCCCAGCACCATCCTGCATGGCCCTATGAAGCTCAGCAAGGCTCTTGTTATGATCCCAATCCTCCTAGGTTGCCCTTACAGTCAAAGGAGAGAGGAATCTCCTAAAGAATGCTTACCCACATAGGGTCTAACTCAGCCTTTGGTTGTGGTGGAAGAGCAACATGTACAGCTCTTAACCTCTGTGACTAAGTAGAGAAGGAGGAGCTCAAATTGCTAACTCAGGTTAACACTTGGGCACAGATCTTAGGGATGTCACACATCAGACCAGTGCCTGCCATCAGCACAACTAGGCAAGTCTTGGGGTCCTTTTCATACTGAGCAAAGAAAATGGAAAAGATCTCCCAGAGACTATCAGTCCCTGTCAAGAGTGCCCCATCCTTTCTGTAGCCCCTCTAATGTACTACTAAATTGCTGGGGGGGGGGGGGGGGGGGGGGGAAATGCATCCTGAGGACCCTAAAAAAGCAGGAGAAGGGCTTTGAAAAGCTGTTCAAAGCAATGGACTGGGTGCTGCTATGTGTCCAAAAGCAGAGCCTCTAGCAGCTTGAGAAGCTGTTAGCATCTCTAATCTGGGTGGCCTCAAACTGATCTAGGAGATCTCCAGATCTAGCAGGAGCAATGGATGATCCTGGCTGTGCCAGGATGGTGACAGCTTCTGTGCCATGTGCCAGAAGTGCAGATCCTGTCACCAGCCATACCTTTCCTGGGGACAGTGTGAGTGGAGCACAATAGGCTGGGTGCGCACAGCTGCAGTTACCACCCATCAGCTGTCTTGGAGCACCCCATAGTGAGGGGCTGTGGCTCAGACAAACCACTAGCCCTCCTCAGAAAGGATGTGCCTGCACTCACCAGGTCAATGTTTCCCTTGCTGCTGGTGGGCTGCTTCAAGAAGCCTGACACCGTTGTTTTGATTTGTTTTGTTTTTCTCTTTCTCTTTGGTGCCTCACTCAGGATTAAGTTTAACGATGGATACAAGTCAGTAGCAAGGTACCAAGATGTCATGAATGATGGGATCTGGGCTTTTCTGGGGAGGTGGCTCTTTATCCCAGGCCATCCCAGTCACCCCACATCCCCCACATATGTGACTTTCCAGGCATAAATATGACCAGAATTTGGGATACAGGATGCTTTAAGCTCCAAATCTTGATTAATCCAAATTAATTCCCAAATCTTAAACCAGGAGAGCAGGGTATGTGGTCCAGGCAGGCCTGGGTGAAGCCAATGCTTCATGCATCTCTATCACAGCACTTCTCTGCAAGTGCAGGACAGCACGCAGTGAGTGTTCTGAAGCTGTAGCTGAAGCCTGCAAGGGAGGAAGAGCTGTACAGTAGCATAGAAGCCTTGTGCTCCAGGAGCTTTCTGTGGTACCTCAGCCACACCTGCAAGCTTCCTCCATGTCACATTACAAAGGAGAAGCAGGTCCTCTGGTCCCTCTGAAGCTATATCCTGTATAAGATGATGATGATAATGTTCACCCCATCTCTAGGGCTAGTAAACTTCTAAAGGTTATATAAAGTATGTATTTTATATATATATTAAAACAATATATTATATTATGTAGTTATATTATATTTCATAATTATATAACATTATATATAGTATTATACATAATTATTATTACATATAATGTAATTATTAATATGTATAATTAAGATTATACAAATCAATAAGAATAGATCTGTATAAGTAAATTCATCAGTCATGGGTGAATCCAGGACAATGATCCCAGCCCCAGCCCATTCCTGTAAGTCTGTTCTTCATTGCTGCTGTTCAGTATCTGGGGGTAGGTGGAGAAGATGTGGAAGGAACCTGCAGAGGGGTGCTGTCCACACACTGGCACGAAGGACCTGGGTGGTTGCAACGAGCTGTGGGACAGTGCCCCCTCAGTACCTGCTTCAGCTTGGCAGGACCCCACAGGGGGTGGTGGCATCCGTTAGCCCCTTCCCTGTCCTGAGCAGCTCCCATGGGCTGTGGGAGGGTACATCTGCTTGGGTGGGTTTGTTTCTTCCTCATGTTCATCCTCCTGGCTGTGTCTCTTCCAAACAGCGAAGACCCTGAAGACCTCAGGTACTGGGCATGGTATCCCTGCTTTGCTCAGGCCCTTTGGGCATGGCGTGTGCATGTATGTGACATGCGTGTTGGCATACCAATCTCTGCATGGCATTTGGACCCAGGGAAGGGTCCTAACTGTTTCCTGCCCTCTTCTTCTTGGGGAGCTTTCTTGTATTCACTCCATCCCTTCCTCCACAAAGAGCAGGGCTTCTTTGTATTCAGTCTATTCTCCCCTGTTCCCAGAAAGGACAATTTTTCTTCTATTCGGGGCCTTCCAAAGGAGCTTTGAGGATAACATTTGTCTGTCTGCCTAGCTATCCACCTATTCATCCATCCATCCATCCCTTCATCCCAATGCAGTTATCACCATCACCATCTGTCCATCCATCCATGCATCCATCCATCCATGCATCCATCCATCCATCCATCCTTCCATCTCAATACAATCCTATGCATCCATACATCCTACTGATACTATCTTTCCATCCATCATTGCAATTCTCATCATCCATTCATCCATCCATCCATCCATCCATCTCAATACAATCCTATGCATCCATCCATCTTTCCATACATCCTACTGATACTATCTTTCCATCCATCATTGCAATTCTCACCATCCGTTCATCAATCCATTCATCCATCCATCTCAATACAATCCTATTTATCCATCCATCTTTCCATACATCCTACTGATACTATCTTTCCATCCATCACTGCAATTTTCACCATCCATCCATCCACCCATCCATCCATCCTACTGTGATACTATCTGTCCATGCATCTATGCGTAACACCATCTAGACCAGAGCTGTATGGTTTATCTAGCCATGCCCTTTTTCAGTCAGTTGTTCCTTCTTCCATCTCTCCTTCCTCCTCATTCCAGCACCACCAGTACTGTCACTATCTCTGTACCCAGTTCCCTGTATGCCAGTGGGTTAGGCAGTCCTGTTGCATCAAGATCTCCCTCTGGCATGCTTGTGAATTGGGTTTGGTTGATTGCTTGGTGCATGTTGCTGATGGGGGTTTTGAGGGGAGAAGGTGGGCCAGGGTCTTTGTCACTGCAGCTGGATGAACCATGTCTGAATGAACTGCTCTTTGTGATTGCAGAGCTAAGGCTAAGGGGAAAGAGAAAAGACATCTCATGTTACCATTCAGGTACCCTGACTCCCCTTGTCCCTCCTTGTGCCAAGCTGCAGCTGATGGCCCCTTGCAGCTGTGTTACTGCATCCCCCTGAGAGAGCTGCAGGGCAGGACCACAAGTTCCTCTGTGCTATCTATCTAAAGTGCTTAACACCAAGTTGCTTGAAGGCATAAAATGAGAATTCTCTGGTGGTGCCTTTTTCAGGCACGAGAGCCCAGACTGTGGCTGTCTGCAGCCAGAGAGGCACCTTTTGCTGTGAGGGTTGCTGTGGAAGGGGCAAGGGTAAAGGAGGGGAGGGAGAAAGTGTATTCTGGTGTTAGCTGCTCCACCAGGCCCTTGGACTAGGATATCCAGATCTCTCACGCAGTGCAATCACCCCATTCACCCAGGCACTGGTGATATGAGAGCACAGGATTAGCAGCACCATGAGCTGCTGCACATGGGAGCCAGAAAAGCAGAAATATGCAGGAGGAGGGAGACATTCAAAGCAAGAGGGCAACCACAGTATGTTCTTGCATCCCTCATCCAGGCTTCATTTACATCAGTGAAATGAACAGGGGAAGGATGCAGGCTCAGGTACTGTAGTGTCCTGAGCAACCCCCCGCAGGGAGGGGGGGAGATCTCTCTGATCTCTCCCCATCCTGGCATGGGGAGATCAAACACTGTGGCACCCCAAGGCAGTTTGGATGGGTCCTGGTGGGGAGGGGGAGTTTCCCAGCTGGGCTATAGCAGGGAAGGGACTTGCACCACTGAGATGCTCAGGGAGATGCAGCTGCTGGTCCCTGTCCCTACAGCATTAGGACCCAGCAAAGCAGCATGCTCAGGTGAGATGGTGATAGATGAGCTATGGCTTTGTAGGTTGCTCAGATGTGGGAGAAAGGATGGAGTGATTTAAATCCTCTCTCAGCACTGGGCAGGGGCACCAGGGCAGCTTTTACAATGCAGATGAACCAGTTGAGCTTCCTGGCATTGGTGTTTCTTTGCTCCTACTGCAAGCTCAGCTGGCAAAGGAATAATTTCTGATGGTTTGACCTCAGAGCAAGTGTCCGTGCAGGGAGAGAGCAGGATCACTTGCTTCAGAAGGAGCTGCTGGGTGGGTTTCCTTGGCTGTTTTCCAAGCCAGGCTCCAGATTGATCCCTGCCCATTCTGGACTGAACAGGAGAACCCTGCTTTTCCCAGCCTTCCACCCAGGGCTGGGTCCTGCTCCCCATCTTGTGCTGGAGCTGGTCTTCTGGACTTCACCTCTCTAAAAACCGATCCTGTAACACATCAAACAATGTGTCTGGGGGGTTGTTGTTGTTTTTTCTGGGTGCTTTTCCAGCAATGCAGTGCAGGGGAAGCTGGAGCTTCTTATTCTGAAACCACCCTCCTGTCCCCCGTTCCCAGCACAGATATGGCCATGGGGTGAGGTGGAGTAACAGGCCTCCTAAAACCAGCCCTCCTAATCACTTTCTAGAGCTGGTTAATTGCTTTCACCTCCCCACTTTGCTGATGCACAATGGGGGAGATTAGCCAGAGAAGAAAGACTGAGTGAAAGAAACAGGAGGGCAGGTCCCAAATAGAGAGATGTGGAAGCCCTGAGAGAAGGAAAACAGGTTGGAAAAGCCAGAAAGCAGAGCAGGGGGCTGAAGAGTGAAACAGAGAGGTGAGCAGTCAGTGTTTCCTTCACGGTGCCATGGCAGGAGGATGCAGTGTCAGCCTGGCAGGGATGAGGACCCCCCAGATCCAGCCCATCTCAATAGTCCTCTCTGGAGGGAGGATATGAATACACCTTTGTGGGAGGATAAGGAAGACCACCCCCCTCCATCAAAAAGGAGAAGTCTTATCTCCTGCCCCAACAGCATCCCAGACCTGCTCATGTATCCATCCACATGTATGCCTACACAGCTCTAGCTGCTTTACTGGCCATGTACACACATCCACTGAATGCCCATCACCTCCACCTCCTAGTGCAGGAAGCTGTAGTTCTCCTAAGCCCCTCTAGCCTAGCAGAGGTCATGCAGCAATGTTATCCACCTGAATTACAGGTGTAGGTAGGACAGGGGTGTTTGGGGCCAGCCCTACGGAGGAAGGTTGCCCATGACCACAGCCTGGGGATTGGGCACTTTGAGCATGTGTGAGGAGCAGGGAAGCTGCAAAGGGAAGAACAGTCTCTGTGGTTTGTGATCTGATTGAAGCACTTGAAGTGCACTGAAGGTTTTTTTGCCTTTTCTTCCCCTGTTGCACGGCCACCGGCTCCAGCAAAGGCAAAGAGAAGACAAAGGAGCACAAGTAGGTTTGCTCTCCCTGCTCCTTCTTCTCCTTATTTCCAGCTTTCCTAGCTCATGTTGTGCCTGATCTGGTATGCAGTGTGCTTGCTCTTTCTCTATAGCTGGGCCTTGTCAACCCTGGAGGAACTTGGGTCTCTTGGATGTGCGGCCTTAGGCTTAGGAGGGAATACTTACCTACAGCAAAAGCCAATGTAATAGGCTTGCAGCAGTCTCTGGCAGCACTGGAATGGAACTGTGAGGTCCTTAGAGAAGTTTGGCTCCCATCAGGTTTGGATGGATCCTGGTTGGGGCAAGAGTTTCCCAGCCTGGTCATGGACAGCATGTTCAGGGCTCAGGACAGGAGAAGGTCTGGGTGCAGGTCATCAGCACAGGGGAAATGGGACTTAGCACCAGATTTATAGCTCCTGTGCCTACAGGACAGGCTGCTGCATCATCCATGTGAGCAAGTTTCTTCAGCCCCTGCCTTCCTTTTATCCCCAGCTGCTCACAGTGGTGCCAGACCAAGCTGTGTCTGAGTTCTCTCCCAACAGCAGCATCCTCCAGCTCTACTCCCATGACTGCTGGGTAATCTGCTGTGCAGGGGATGATCCATACAACCACTGCAGGGCACTTCCCAGCCAGTGAGGTCTCTTCTGGCTCAGATTGATTGCATTGCAGCTTAAGGACCAGTTTCTGGTCGTATCTTCCTAATGGACCCTCCTAATTAATGGGGTAAAGCAAGGAGGCAGGGATGAGATGGGGAGAGGGAAAAATGTCTCCAAGCAGTCAGCAAGGAGGAAGCAGACTCAAGGAAAGGTGGGAAGAGATCTCCCTGCACCAAACAGCCTGGTCCTTGCTGGTTCCCATTCCCAGTTTGGCCATGCAGGGAAGGGGGAAGAGACAGGCTATGTCTGAGGGTTGGTTGTGACCTCAAGGCTGCTATGTGTAGCATGAACCCATGGGGTTGGCAGTGGGATCTGCCCCCAGTACAAGTGGAAGGACTGAAAGTCTTGTTAGCACAGGGGTGATGGAGGCAGCACCCATCTGACAGGTATAATTTCTGCAAAGAAATGAGCCATGGAAACTGTGTTCCCTGCTCCCAGCTCCTCACTCAAGAGCAATGATTAAAATGTCCTTTAAGCTATGAATAATTAACAAGCAACCTGCAACTGTATCTTTAACTAGAAGCTGGCCAGGAGAGGGACTGCTTCCTCCTTGCTGTCTTTGTCATAAAATCCATCATTCCTCCATGCTTCCTTCCTGGAGAGCCACACGGTGGAACCCTAAAGGACAAAGTCAAGTACTTCAATTGAATATAATTTGTCTGCTCAATCCAATATTAGAATCATAGAATCCCAGAATGGTTTGGGTTGGAAGGGACCCTAAAGCTCATCCAGTTCCAACCCCTGCCATGGGCAGGGACACCTTCCACGAGACCAGCTTGCTCCAAGCCCCATCCAAACTGGCCTTGAACACTGCCAGAGATGGGGCAGCCACAGCTTCTCTGGGCACCCTGTGCCAGGGCCTCAGCACCCTCACAGGGAACAACTTCTGCCTAAGAGCTCATCTCAATCTCCCCTCTGCCAGGTTAAAGCCACTCCCCCTTGTCCTGTCCCTACAGGCCCTTGTCAAAAGCCCCTCTCCAGCTTTCTTGTTGGCCCCCTTAGGCACTGGAAGCTGCTATACGGTCTCCCTGGAGCCTTCTCTTCTCCAGGCTGAACAAGCCCAGCTCTCTCAGCCTGTCTCCACAGCAGAGGTGCTCCAGCCCTCAGAGCATCTTCGTGGTCTCCTCTGGACTCCAGCAGCTCCATGTTCTTCTTATGCTGGTACCCCCAGAGCTGGATGCAGGAATGCAGGGGGGGATCTCACCAGACTGGAATAGAGGGAGGAAGAGAGTCCCCTCCCTCAACCTGCTGGTCACACTCCTGGTGATGCAGCCGAGAAGCTGGCTGACAACCATACTACAGCCAGCATTTGTTGTCTTAAATCACAACTTGCAGGAACCCAGTCTTGACCCTGCTGCCACATTGGGTTGCAGTGGTCCAGCAGCTTGTACCATTTTGGAGGGGAGCAGTCAGGCAGCAGCATCCTCACCAGTGTCTCAGTTCTTTAGGAAACCAGCCTTATACCCAGCCTGTGGCAAACGGGGGCTCTTGGTGCTGCTGCACAACCTGTGTTGGCATCTCAGGTTCACAGCTCCTCATGTAATATTCATGTGTGGACGGTGTCAGCTCTCCACCAGTGCCAGCTTCCCATCCGTGCCGTCGGATGCCTGGCAGGAGCAGCAGAGGGGTTGGCAACCTATGCTTAATGCTGCAAAGACCCTGCTGTGACTGGAGAGGAGGCTTGGCCGGGGTCCCCATCCCTGCTTGGTCCTGAACCACACGTCGAGCACAGCTCTGCACCAGGATGGCCGCTCCACCATAGACAAGCCTCTGGCTGCTCTCCCATCTCAGCTGAGCTCTTCCAGCATCTCCTCCTGGGGGAATCCCAGTCCTGGTCAGCCGGTGGGTGAAGGGATGGGAAACAGGAGGAGTATGGGGTGTGTTGGTGCTCACCTGGCTTGGAAAAGGTGACAGATGGGGCTTGGGAATGGGCTGGGAGAGAAGGGTGAGCCACTGGGCATCTGCCTCCAAAGCATCTGGGGTGGCTTCTTCCTCATCCATCACTTCTTTCCTTCTTCTCATCACATACCAAGTATGCTGCAAAATTCACCAAAATACACTTTTTGGGGGTTTTTTCCCTTCTTTTTTTTCCTGGACAACCTGATCTACTGGAAAGTGTCCCTGCTCATTGCATGGGAGTTAGAGTATATGACCTTTGAAGGTCCCTTCTAACCCAAACTATTCTGTGATTCTATGATTTCCTTCTTATCTTTTGTTCCTTTTTTCTCCTTTCTTTTTTCCCTTTTTTTTGTTTTAGTTTTTATTACTTTCTTTGGTGTCCTCCAAACTCCATGGATTCCTAGATATTTGCTTCCCTTAGGCTCCAGTCCACTGTGATAATACCAGTAAGGGGAGGGGTGAAGGAAGGAGGCAGCATGAGATGTTGTAACTGTGTCTGAAACGAGCAGCAGGGAGATGTGGCCAGGGTGCAGGCATGGAGGCAGCACCTGAAATTTTATGCCACTAAGAGACCTTGTGCCCTCTGGACTCTGCTTTCTGAACCAGGTAGTGCTGAGGTTCATCTTGTGGATGTACCAGAGGC
The DNA here is from genome assembly GCF_012275295.1 of Melopsittacus undulatus. Lineage (NCBI taxonomy): Eukaryota > Metazoa > Chordata > Aves > Psittaciformes > Psittaculidae > Melopsittacus > Melopsittacus undulatus. The sequence continues at coordinate 13,718,310 of NC_047529.1, read as the reverse complement.
TATTTCCCATTTCTGGGGCCTTTTCTGCAGTGTTACTACTTTTAGGGACCTAAGCCAGGACCAAATGCATCCATGCAAGGATCTTGTTATTTTGGGTGCTGGTAGAGGACAAACATTGCCAGTGTCTTCTCAGCAGAGTCCTTCTGGCTCCATCACCTTAGAATCACAGAATGGTTCGGATCAGGAGGGACCTTAAAGCTCATCCAGTTGCATCCTCCTGTCATGGGCAAGGACACCTTCCACTAGACCAGGTTGCTCCAAGCCCCATCCAACCTGGCCTTGAACACTGCCAGGGATGGGGCAGCCACAGCTTCCACAGCATCCTACTGCTTTTCTTCTTTGTTGTACTTCCCAAGGAACCTCGGAAATTTCCAGGACAAATACAGTGATTTTATCGTTAAGCATCTGCAAGCAAAGTGTGCCAGCTCTGGGGCTGGTGGGATGTTTCTTTCTCCATTTCAAATAAATTAATTGGAAAGAAGGGAATGTAATGTAACCAGCCCTGGAGGTGCATTGTCTTACGGAGGGGCTGTGTGTCTGCTGGAAGGAAACTCGGTGGTGGGGAGAGGTCTCAGAGCAGAGTTTCACAGCCTGCACTATTGTTACAGCATTTACTCATATAGAAAAATGAGTCTGCAAGTAGTTTAGAAGAGTTACTTCCCCTTTAGCACCTCGAAGCAGATGTTCCTTGGCAGGATTACAGATACAAAAACGTAGCTCTCATCTTTCCTCCTCTATCCATTGAGCAACTGCCCTTTAACTGAGGATTAATGGATTCACATTAATCCATTCACACGGATTAATCACAGCTCTGAGAGACTGCCTTGTGGCCTACGCATTGCATTAATCCCAATTAAACCTCAGCTATAAGCAGTTCCTGTATCTTATGCTGGCCTTCTTCCCCAATTGAATTCCCCTTCCTTTGATGAATACATTATTCTCCTATTCTCCTCAGTTTTCTTCTCATTTGCTCTGGCTCTGCTAGCAGCCTGCAGTCTTCCAGTTGTGACCTAAGACAACACATGCATAGGCTCTCTGCAATGCCAGGATTTCTTTGCTTTGCAAGAGATATGAGAAATGGTACAACTTCACCCTTTGGCCCCAGCCAGCTGTGATCAAATCGGATACCGGGGGGTCCCACAGTTTCAGTGTTGACGCCTGGATCATGGGCAGCACATACCAGTTCTGCTGCAACCAGGGATGGTGCTGAGCCCTGGCAGCAGCTTGGAGGTGAGATCCAGGCTGGAGGAAAGGTTCCCTCTTGCTTCCAAGCTGGCACAAGAAGATCTCCATCAAACCTGCAAAGTTTCCACAAAGACCAATGTTTTCAGGCAATGGGAATTTTCCAGTTAAAAAAAATTTCCCCTTCTGCTTTGCCACCTCCTGTGTTTGGGGCAGTTACAGGCCATTGCCTTCAAGCCTCTCACCAGCTGTTTGCTCCCTACTATTGCTGTTTGCTCTTTACTATTAGAACAAGGTGACTGCACGGTCTGGCTTGTTCTTCTCGCTGGTTTCAGTTTTAGTGATGCTATGGAGATTTGCTTCCTACTGAGGCTTTCAGCTGAATCTTCAGGCTAAAAATCCTCATTACCTCCAGACTCCATAACTCTCAGCAGGGTAACTCAGAACCCTCCACCTCTTTGCAACTGCAGCATGGACTTACCCTCAGATAACAGGGAACTGTCTCCTGAAAATACCTGCAAGGCTCTTACTGTCTTTAACAATCTCTGCCCGTTTGCTAGACCTGCATTTGAGATCATGACAGATTGCAGGGCAGAAATCCTGTTATTTACTGAATCCTCTATTTGTGTGTATTTGCTGTATGTGTATGTAACAAATGCCAAATAATACTGGAGTCCAGACTGTCAATGCACTTGTGGTTGCATAGGTTGATTTCTGGGCTGGAGTAGTGGTCCAAGCCCCACCAAAACATTTGGAGCTACAAGTTGTACTTCTTAAACTCACCTTGAAATGACTTACCTTGAAATGAAAAAAATGGGTATTTTTAGACAGCAACTGGCAAGCAATTTGCACACAATGATTTTATCAGCCAATCCAGCCCTAACTGCCCCCAGTGAATTTGACCCCAGCCTGGAATCGGAAGGGGAGCTAAGGCTGACCTGGTGCTGGTGTTTAACATTAGGGAAAAATCATGTTGCTGCAATGTGCTGCTGGAAACATCTAGGATTTGTTCAGGCTTGCTGCTGATCTAGATAAAGAGGTTATTGATTTCTCACAGCAAGTTGGTTGAATGGTTTAATTTTTAGCAAACGGTTTTAGGTAATTGCCCAGGGAAGCAATTCCAAGTAAAGAGAGATGAGAAGTCTGTGCACAGCAGGGGCCAGCAGCAGAGACGGGAGGCATGGGTTGTCATTTGTTGACTGCCAACACTGTGCTTCTGCCTCGTGTTTTATCCCAACTTAAGGCATTGAAACACAAACAAGACCCAAGACTCAAGGCAGTGCATTTAGCTGCAAACTTGACTCTGCCCTGGGCCATGTTTGCAGCAGCCCTTGCTTCATCTTTCAAGCTATTATTTCCTCACTTGCTTTTGAGCTGTGAAAGGCTCCTCCTGTTCCCATCCCTGAGTCCTAATAAACAGCAAGAAAAAATACAGTAATTGATGGGTGTTTTTTCCCCTCTCTTCTTCCAGAGCTGGGAAAGGAGTTTTTTCAGCCATGAAACTTGGCAAGACACGTCCATCAAAGGATGACCATCGGAAACAAGGTATGTTTTCCTGGGAGGATGTTGTTCCCTGCTCCAGTGCTGCTTTTTGGCTGTCCTCCACATCCCAGTAAGGCACCTAAGAGATCATAGAATCACAGAAGGGCTGGGATTGGAAGGGACCTTAAAGCTCATCCAGCTCCAACCCCCTGCCACGGGCAGGGACACCTTCCACTAGACCAGGTTGCTCCAAGCCCTATCCAACCTGGCCTTGAACACTGGCACAGCCAGTTGGTAACTCACGGATTAGACAGGGAGCAGTATGTGCTCAGAAGGATAGATGGAGAGATGGTCTCCATGAGAAAATGGCAAGTATAGAATCATAGAATAGTTAGGATTGGAAAGGACCTCAAGATCATCTAGTTCCAAACCCCCTGCAATGTAGGAACTGATGGAAAGAGTTTTCTGCTGAAGGCTTGGCCAGTTATCACCCACCTTGTGATATCATACCTGTGGCAACCCTGGGACTCATAAAGGCAGCTTCTGGCTGTATTTAAGGGGTGATTTGCAGATGCAGTGATGCAAAGCAGGATTTAGCCCTTGCTCCTTGCTGGATGTACAGTGCAGCAGCATCATGGGAAGAAGGACTCAGTTGCTTGTGCCCAGGGCTCAGCACAGCATTGGTACTGAAACCAGATGCCTTTCTGGAAACGCACAAGGGGATCAGCAATTGGAAATTCATTGTTGTTTCCATTCAGACCAAAGGATTGGGTTTCAATGGCAAAGAAACGGGGGAATGTGTGTTTGCAGCAAGGACAAACTGTTGGTTTAAATATATTTCTGGGTGAATCTCCACTGTTTTTCAGCCTGGTTTGAGGGCAGGAAAAGGGAATTTGGCCTGGGACACCAGTGCAAGTGGAGGCATTGGCATTGAAACCTGGGTGGCCTCCTTCTCTCTCTGGTGCCTGGGTATTCATCTCGTGGTTAAAGCTCCATGCAAGACAATGGGGAAAACAACTGGAATGAGAAGGCAGGGAGGGACAGTGTGCATGGACAGGTAGTAAAGTGCCTGCACAGATCAGGACTTACCTGGGATCAGGGGACAGTTGCAGCACAGCTGTACTGCATGGTGTGGTCAGTGCTTCACAACTGTGGAGCTCCTTCTTCCACCTTCCCTAGGTACCTCTGGCATTTACCCACATTACTGGGGCTTTGCTCTCTTCACACCACCCTTTTCTCTCAGCCTTGAAACTGTATTGCTTGTGATTCCTACCCTTGGTCTGGCCAGCTAGTGATGAGGTAATGATTTTGCAACCACTACTTACTGGCCAAGCCAGCATCCCTCTTCTGCCATGGGCTCCTTTCCTCCCATACAGAGCCTGTTCTGCTCAGGTCAGACTGACTGGACCACTGAAAATCAAGCTGGGAGGGTGCTAGTACATCTGCCCACATGCACCTGGTAGGGTTGAACCTGCTGAGGTGCTTCCCAGCTGGTGAGGCTCTGACTCAACCTCAAAAACTCCAGCTGAGGACACCCTTTCCTCACCCAACCTGCAGCACTGTGTCCATCCAACCTGATGGAAAACTTTTCCTAACACCCAGCCTAGATCTCCCTCACTTTAGCTGAGGCCCATGTTGCTGCAGAAAGCCAGGCTATGCTGAAAAAAAAAATTATTTCTGGTCTGCTGGAGCAAGCTATGACCTTGCATTGGTTAGTAAAGAGACAGGAGCAGCATCTGTGCTTCAGGAGTGGATTTGGTGATACCCTGCTGTGGCACCAAAGCAAACCAGTGACCTAGCAGCTATACTGGTGCTTCTGGCCCCAGAGGAAAAAAGAACTCTTTGCTGCTTTGTGATCCTTTCCTGATCAGAGCAAAGGTAGGATGGGCAGGCACAATGCACACATGGACTGCACACAGGAAAGTAATATCCCATCAAGTTCTTCCAACAGAAACGCAGACCAGTGAACAGAGCAGCTATGTCTCAAAGGTGCTGGGATCTGGTGTCTTGACTCTCCCTGCAGCAGTTTTTCATCTTGGGAAATGCCCCTTGCTCCTGTTTTTCAGACCTCTCTTCCCCAAAGCCAAAGAGTTAGCTGCCTTTGCAGCCACTCTTCTGGTATGTAGAACTGCAACATTTGCCCGAATGCTCTTTTCACCCCTTGAAGTCTGAGGTGTTTGTCAGTTTATGTTTTCTTTCTGCCTCCACAAACCCATGTAGAGGCACTCTGCCCATGGAATAATGTGTCACATGAGGCAAACCTCATTTTTAATCTCTTTTTAGAGCAGGTTGTCTGTGACCTTACACGCTGACCATTGTTCTTTCTATTATCAGTTGAGGTTGATAGGATGTATTGGTTACCTTTCTCTTTGCCTTTAATTATTCACTGAGTGGAAAGAGTAAGAGACATTCTTTTGTCTCCTTTATGCAGATGAACCTGCTGTTTTGGAAGCAGAAGACCTGGACCGAAAAGCCCTGCTACAGGGACTGGAGCCAGACACCATCTCCTTGGCTTCTGTTACAGCTGTCACCACCAATGTCTCAAATAAGAGGTGAGGTCCGGATGTGAGCTTGTGCAAGCCAAGAGGTGAGGGCACAACCACGTGTCCCCTGAGATGGGTATGTTGGAAATCACATTGCCCCATGCAACCATTTGGGAATACCTGACCTGCTACAAAGGGCACTGATGTTCAGTGGTGTTTCACAGCCCCAAGGTTCATGTTCCTCAGGTTCGAAGAGGCAGGAGATTCAGTGAGGTGACCCTGCAAATGCTGCATCACAGCTTGCAGCAAGTCCATCTGTGGTTTCACTGAGGGTTTCTTCTGCCCCTCCAAAGGTCCAAGCCTGACATCAAAATGGAGCCGAGTGCTGGGAGGCCAATGGATTACCAGGTAGGTGACAATGTTGTGCCCCCAACCTTGGCTCACAACACAGGAGGTGATGGCAGGTGTTTTGTAGGGAAGTAGTTTGTGCTGAGTTTCAACACTGAGCTCACAAATCACAAGAACTGGCAATGGTCAAGGTTGTTCAGCCTGGAGAAGAGAAGGCTCCAGGGAGACCTTAGAGCAGCTTCCAGTGCCTAAAGGGGCCAACAAGAAATCTGGAGAGGGGCTTTTGACAAGGGCCTGTAGGGACAGGACAAGGGGGAATGGCTTTAACCTGACAGAGGGGAGATTGAGATGAGATCTGAGGCAGAAGTTTTCCCTGTGATGGTGCCCAGAGAAGCTGTAGCTGCCCCATCCCTGGCAGTGTTCAAGGCCAGGTTGGATGGGGCTTGGAGCAACCTGGTCTAGTGGAAGGTGTTCCTGTCTGTGGCAGGGGTTGAAACTGGATGAGCTTTGAGGTCCCTTCCAACCCAAACCATTTTGTGATTCTATGATAAAATCAAGATTAAATAATTAAGTGGTTTTGCTTTCTATCATGTGGAGGCCAGAAAGCCCACGTTAATCTGTGATTGAAACAGGCTGTGTCCAATGCATTTCTCTTACTTCCCAAGACCTTTGGTATGCTGCTTAGCATTCAAGATCAGTGAGCCATGGCTGGCAGTTTCTTACTCACTGTATTTCCTGGAATCGGCTGGTATGTGGCTTCTGTTGTCCTGTTCAGTTCCTGACACTGTATCTAGAATTAAAAGAACCAGATGTTTACTTTGCCACGGCTCAGATGATCCACGCTGCTCCCTTTTATGATACTAGCTGGTGCCAGTGTGATTCATAAATTCCTCTTCTCCTTTTCACCAAGTCATGCTGATCCAGCAGCAATTTAGCTTTATGTCCACACCTCTCAGCCCAGCAACACGTTCCTGGGGACATCTGGGAACACTGCATGTAATGATTTTTTCTTAGAGATTTATTGCAGATCATTTGCAGTATCCACTGCAGACCAAATTTAGAGGCTTACAGGGAGTGATCATGCTTGGTACAGGAGGGGGAAACCTAAAGAACATCATAAAGATGGGGGGAAGGTGCAAAACAAATTTCAGCCAAGAGGCAGAAGGAATACAAGGTTGTTCTCTGGTCACTGTAAACAGGAAGACCACAAGGCTGGCGTTAGGGGGAATGGCTTATGTCTGGCATGTAACAGGATCTGCAGCTCTAAGCTGGTTCATGAGCAAGGCACGTGCCTGGCTGACATCCCTATGTCTGCTTTCCTTTGACAACTGGATTTTGAGGAACATCCAAGAATTAAGAGGACAGGACTTTATCTCTCTCACCCTATCTGGAACCTGATTGAAAGTCAAGCCTCTTAATATGTTACCAAAATGAAATTTCCCCAAATTTACCCATACAGATAATAGAAAAAAGGCTGCTGAAAACTGAAAATATTTGTTACCTGCATGAAATTACACCTTACGTTTTTAATTAAAGTTAAGGAATTTCATAGTATCATAGAATCACAGAATAGTTTGTGTTGGAAGGGACCTTAAAGCTCATCTAGTTCCAACCCCCTGCCATGGGTAGGGACACTTTCATTAGATGTTGCAAGAAAAGAATCTAGATATTAGCTAAGTACCTAGTCTTAATTTAATGTCACAAGGTGGATTGAATTGTGAATGACAGACTTCTGCATTGTAAATATATGCAAATGCTTCACCTGGGTGATTCTGTTCAAAGTAGTTTATTCTTCATATACCACATAGAGGAGTACTTTGTTTAAATATAATGACACATGTCTATTCACGCATATAGGAGGGTTGGGCCAGGAAACAGTGGGGAATACTGCAGAAAGAATAAATAATAGAATATTTCAGTTGGAAGGGACCTACAGTGTCTTCTACCAGAAGTCACTGAAGCCAGCAGGGTCTCACCAGCCAAGGTCCACTCTCACAGTTTAGCTAAACTGCTTGACTTTACACCTTGTGTGAAGCCACCCATGTTCTGGGGATGTAGCAACAGGGATGCTCAGGGTCTCCTGTATCCCACACTCCCTTGAAGCTTGCCTGGGCTATGTCCAAGCAGCCTGGTGTCTTTGGTGTGACCAGTAGACCCCAGGGTTTCCAGCATTGCAATGCAAATCTCTTAAAAAATGAGAGATGAGAAGATGGGGATGAAGGCAGCAAGTGGCATTTGATGCTGCTCTCAGGAGGTAAAGGCACAGGAATCCCTCTCCACAGGTCAGCATCACCATCATCGAGGCCCGGCAGCTTGTTGGGCTCAACATGGACCCCGTGGTCTGCGTGGAGGTTGGAGACGAAAAGAAATACACGTCCATGAAGGAGTCAACCAATTGCCCTTACTACAATGAGGTGGGTCTGTCATCTGGTGATCCTCAAGCCTGCCCCTTTCTCAGGGTCTACATTGCCATAATCAATTAAATGTTACTTCTCATCACTTGTTTTCTTTTTGTCTTCTGTCATTTCTTGTTGGAATAAGATTAAATGTCAAAAAAAGCAGAAAGAAATGAAGCTTTTGCCCTCTGGTATTTTGTAAAAATGTTTAAAAGTGCACTCCCTTGTTCTGTGCTAGTTTTTCTAAGAAGTTACTGCTTCCTTCTAGCTCCTCAGACTGCAGAGGCTGTCAGTGTTGGGGCTCATGCGGATGCATCTCTGCTGTGGCATGTACTGCAGAATGCTTCTGCAGGCAGTCATAGCTTCCCTGGCTACAGCATCCACTGTAATACTGCCTTTCAATACCAGGGGAACCCGCCCCGGCTGTCCTGCTGTCATAACTGCTCTTTCCCTTTCAGTACTTCGTCTTCGATTTCCATGTCCCACCAGATGTCATGTTCGACAAGATCATCAAGCTGTCCGTAAGTGAGCACAATTGTGTTGACCTTTTTATGGGGCTTTGGAAGGAACCAGCCCATTCTGCATATGCACTGGGGATGGATTTGTGGTGATGATTAAATGTGAGACCCCCAATAGGAGTCAAAGTGTTCAGTCCTATGAGCCTCACCTCTTCTTGCAGACCCCCAGTCCCTCTTTCAGTTGCTGACCTTCATTGCTGAGTCCACACGGCTGCACTCCTGCATTTGCCATCTTCCTCTGTGAATAGCTCTGGTATTTCAGAGCTAGAAAGAACTAAACTCATCATGGGATGTATTTAGGCTTGGGGAGAAGAAAAACCTTCCTGAGTCTGCTGGAACATTTCCTAGGGCATGATACAGGCAGAGCTATTGTGGAAATTGGGGACTGTAGATGCTGAGGGAAAAGTGAAGACTGCAGCCCCCCCAACAGCCAGAGAGGAGGGTGATGAACATGATTTGCAGATTCACTGACCAAAGCACACTAATTAGGAGTATCCGTATCAATCCCATGCACAGAGTGGCTGTATAATTTCTCCCACAAAAGGAATCAGACCATAGATTTTGAGTATCCTAAGGACTCATCCTCCAGATAAATGTCCCACTGTTTGTTGCCATAGTGGCTGGAAAACTTTATTATTTGTTTTTTGCCTTTTTTTTTTGTTCGTATTCAATACAAGTATATACTCCCAGTATCACTAAGCAAGAAATGTCAACCCCACTGGGCCATTTAGTGTCCTTATACAAGCCAAGGTCCTGCAAGGACAAAGGAAGTTATATCAGCTCCCTTCCCATATGACACTGAACACCTCTGGTAAGAGCCTTATGCCTCCCAGTGCATGGGAAAAGTCTGATTTGTTTTCCCATCTTGATTTCCAGGTAATCCACTCAAAAAACCTTTTGCGCAGTGGTACCTTGGTAGGCTCCTTCAAGATGGACGTTGGAACTGTTTATACCCAACCTGGTATGTAAGTGCTGTTTACAGCTTGTCCTGTGCTGTCCTGCACCATTGAATGAATGTCTTTGCCAAGTAGCCAGGCAGGTGCTAGTTCCCTTGGGTGATGCTCATCTAACTTGTTAGTACCTTAGACATAAGCACATCACCTGGGCTTTCTCTAGGGTCAGGAAAGAGCACTTGACACCTCCAGGGGAGGTTGCATATCCCAGACTGAAATAAGGTGGTACGGGCAGAGGCTGTGATGCCCTCGGCATGTGTTGGTCCCTGTCCACAGACCTTCTGAGGAAGGAAGCCCAAGGAAACTTGCTTAGGCAAGATACCAATCTTCCAGATCGCTGAAGTTCATGGACTGGATCTTACCCACTGTGCCTGGCATAAACCAAGAAAGGAAGATGTCTGGTGTGCAATGGAGAAGAGAAAGGAGCTGATTAGAGCTGTTGCCATGTAAGGGCCTGGTGCCTGAAGCATGATGGAGGCCAACACACAACACCCCTTCAGAAAATACACCTCCAAGATCACTGCCGTGTTTTTTGGTCTTTACCTCGGTTCTATATCACACCTACTGCAGCATTCTGCTTCTGTAAATAAGCCTGAGAGCTAAGATGGGAATGAAGCCTCCAGAGTCCTGAGGGGCTTGGGTCAGCAGATGATGAGGCAGACCTTAAGGTTGCTTCTGGTCTGATTCCTTGCTCTGCAGAAGGATGACATCTTTCTAACACCATTTAAAGAGCACCTGAGACCTTATAGGCATAGAAACTTAGAACCATTTAGGGTGGTAAATACCTTAAAGATCATCAAGTTCAATTGTTAGCCTAACAATTAACAAGCTACCACGTTCACTGCTGAAACATGTCCCTAAACACCACGTCTACATGTCTTTTAAATACCTACCTGCAGGGATGGTAAATTCCAGTGATGGAGAATCCACCCCCAGACCCCCCCCCCCCCCCCAACAGTTTATCCCACTACTTCTATCTTCAACATGAAACCCATCTTCCTGCCCAGGGAGGTTGTGAATGCTCCATCCCTGGCGGTGTTCAAGGCCAGGTTGCACAAAGCCTTGGGTGACATGGTTTAGTATCAGGTGTCCCTGCCCACGGGGATGGGGAGTGGGGTGTTGGAACTGGATGATCTTAAGGTCCTTTCCAACCCTAACTATTCTATGATTCTATGGTTCCATGATTTCTAATGAATTTCTCAGGGTTTCTGTCTCAATTCCTCACATCTGAAGATCCCACTCAAGGGAAGGATGTTTCCCATCCTCACGGTAATTGCTGTCTCATGCTGATAAATAACTGTCTTGTTCTCTGCTTCCAGAGCACCAGTTCTACCACAAATGGGCCATTCTTTCTGACCCTGAGGATCTCACTGCTGGGCTGAAAGGTTACCTGAAGTGTGACATTGCTGTGGTAGGGAAAGGGGACAACATCAAGACACCACACAAAGCCAATGAGACGGAGGAAGATGATATTGAAGGGTAAGGATCCCTACACCCAACTTCACATAGACTTTTTGTGGAATGACTTTTCACATCTCTTTACCTTGGATTATTAAAGGAGCACATCAGGCTAGCATCCTCTCTAGTACACCTGCCTTGTACAATTAAACAAGAGGGACCAATAAGTTGCTTTTCAGAGAGAGAGAGAACACATGGCAGATTGCCGGTGCAAATCCAGGTGATATCAAGTACAGACCAGTTATTTCTGACAGGTCAGACCATCTGCTGGTTGTTGAGCTCAACACCAGCCTGATGTCAACCAACTTGGTGTTCCCAGTGTTTACTTACTGCTCCTGTTGATCCTGGGATCTCATAACCTGCTGCCAGGGCAGAGCAGGGGGGTCTGGACGAGGTTTCCCAGGCTGCATGGATGGGCAGGGGTTTTTGACTCCCCAGAGAATCTGAAAGGTCATGGAAGAAAAATCATGAGAATGTAAAACTTATTTCCATCCCCCAGATATTTCAGATTAATCAAATATTTCCAAGTGCAACCACAGGATTCCAAGCCTACCTGTCAGTCTCTTACCACATAGTCAGAAACCCAGACTAGTGGCAAAATACCAGTGCAGCTCTGTGGACTTGCCAGGGACCAGGTAGCTTGAGGCACCACCTAAACTATTTTGGGCCATCATTTCATGCTGTAGTGGTGATATTATCCCATTTTTCCCAGCAGTTCCTCCAGAAATTTTTTTGTTCACACCATCCCCTATTGCTCTCATTTCTTCCCCCCCCCAAAAAAGAGAGACATATATATGAGGAAAACCAGTTTGATGGAGTTCAGTGTTCTTCCCCAAAACAATCACCCCAGCTTCCCTTGCACCCTGATGAAAGCAGGCTCTTCTAACATCCCATTCATCTGGCCTGCTTTAGGTGTCTAAATTAGGCTGAGTTTAACTGTCCTCTAGACTCCACTGACAATAACTATTATATCCCTGCAATGGAATACACATTGTCCCAGGGGCACCTCAAGAATACTCATGAAGGGGTTCATTTTGATCATGAAGCCACCATTCCTCATCCCAAAACAGGAGGCTGGGCAGAAACAGGACAGCAATAAAATGTGTGGCTGCAGAAATGGTCATTTTTGCACTTCCACAGAGCCTGTGCTCACAAAATGGGACATCTCCCTCTTTAGTAAGCCTCCTGACAAACCTGCCAGCAGCTGTTTCCACCCTATCTGTTGGTGTTACAGAAACCTGCTCCTCCCAGATGGTGTCCCTCCAGAGAGGCAGTGGGCTCGTTTCTACATCAAGATCTATCGAGCAGAGGGACTGCCCCGTATGAACACCAGCATCATGGCCAATGTGAAGAAGGCTCTCACTGGGGAGAACAAGGATTTGGTAGACCCCTATGTGCAGGTGTTTTTTGCAGGACAGAAGGTGAGCAAGATGTGTGTGGTACCAGGGTGATCCCGGGAGGGAACATGGGCAGGACCAGCCATTGTACAGGAGGCCAGAGATTATCTCAGCTGTCCTAGCACATAGATGCTGTGATGCTTGTTTGCTGTTTCCCCTCTCTTGTTCAGACCATGATGGGTTTGCAGCACTCTCCAGTTGAGGAAAGGAGCTCATTACCTTGGAGAGGAGAGTTCCAAGGCAGAATGTGTGTTTCAGTGGTCAATAGCAAGGGAGCAGTTCAGATTGTGGCGGATGGCTTGGGAGCTCAAAACCCTCTCTAATGTCTGTCTCCTCCCACTCGGCAGGGGAAGACATCCATACAAAAAAGTAGCTATGAGCCCCTCTGGAATGAGCAAATCATCTTCACAGAAATGTTCCCCCCATTGTGCAAACGGATAAAGATCCAGATCCGAGACTCAGATAAAGTCAACGATGTGGCCATTGGTACTCATTTCATTGATCTGCGGAAGATCTCTAATGAAGGAGACAAAGGTAAAGCTAAGGTGGGGAGCAGACTGAGCTACCTTCTTCAGGGTAGAGAGACATCCCTTCTGCAGAGTTAGCAAAATTGCCTAAGCTCCTTTCCCACCCCTTGAGATAGCTGCTTCTTGGTTCCCAGCCAGAGAGACCTTGATTCATTGCAGTGGTCTTCTGAGGTCACTGGCCACACACTCTTTGAAAACCAAGTCCTGTCACAAGTCTCCAGTCCAGTACCTGAAAACAGACATCCAAGAATAATTTGCTCTTCCAAAACATTCATTGCCATGAATGGGTGAGTATCTGACAGCCTCCCCCATTGACACACTCATGAACACACCAGCGCATATAGGACCAACATGAAACCAAACAAGCTCTAGAAAAGGATTTAATGGGATGTTCCCTTTTTCTTGACTCTCACACTGGGCAACTTGCCCAATGGGAGACTCACCTCTGTCACCCTCTGTCTTTGGGCTGGTGTACTGCACAGCCCCCATCACTGCAAAACTCTCACTACATATGATTGCAGGCATACACCTCCATACATACACATGCATATTCCAGCCTGTATTACCATGCACAGACCAGGGAAGTGATGCCAATCCATAAGTGATTTTGTATCTGAGGCAAAGACATTCCCTCCTTCTCACATCCCCCTCACATTCCTATGTGCATACTTGGTCTGCTGCAGGCTTCCTGCCCACCTTTGGCCCTGCGTGGGTGAACATGTATGGTTCCACTCGAAACTACACCCTGATGGATGAGCACCAAGAGCTGAATGAGGGTCTGGGTGAAGGCGTCTCCTTCCGGGCCAGGCTTTTGATGAGTCTTGCTGTGGAGATCTTGGACACCACCAACCCGGAGATCAACAGCTCCACTGAGGTGCAAGTTGAGCAAGCCACATCAGTTGCTGATGTAAGTCACCCCCAACCCTACAGCTGCCAGTGGTGAGTCTTACGTCTCAGTCCTCTTGGGTTTTTATCCTGGTCTCACTAACCAAATATTTAACTTAGTGTTGTCCTCAGCACAATGAAATAAAATCTTGCAAGGATTTCAGATTTTTGCATCATTCCCATGCTCACCTCTCTCAGGAGTGCTGGTTATAAGTAATATCCAAGGGGAGGAGGATGCTAAGCTTCACAGAGATCTTTTTCCAGCTGGCAGTTAGACAACTCAAAGAGAGTAATCTCCTAATGACAACTGTCTTGCTCCTATCCTGAAGATAGGTTTCAAACAGAAGCCAAGAATCTAATCTACTTCCCAAGCAATTCTGGTCAGAGAAATCAAAGGGTTGTTCCCTGATAAAAGAAGCCCCACAGCTTTAGCCCTGATACATGGAGCCCATAAGGCTGCTGTCTGTGCTCTGCATAAACAGCTAAATCTAGGCTTGTCCTACCTGGGGATGCTACGTATGTCAATCCATATGAACCCAGGGTGTGAAGTAGAAACGGAAAAATCGGATGGCAGTGCACCCTCTGTCTGGAAGCTCTCCTTCAGAAGTAAAGTCGCCTTAATTAAGCTCCAGGGAAATGAAGCCACCTGGAAACAAAGCCCTTCCAGTTCTGAAAAAGCATCCAGGCAAATCACAGTCTCCTAGAATTCCATCTTGGAAGGGATCTCAAGGATCATCTGATCCAACCTTTCCAGGCAAAGCATGACCTAGGTTGGATGTCCCAGCACCCTGTCCAGCTGAGCCTTAACAATGTCCAGCACTGGGGAGTCACCACTTCCCTGGGGAGATTATTCCAATGGCTGATTGTTCACACTGTGAAAAATTTTCCTCTTGTGTCCAACCAGAGTCTCTTCATCAGTAACTTGTGCCCATCACCCCTCGTCTTTTCCACATGACCACTATTAAAAAGGGAGTCTCCATCTTTGTAGCCACCCTTTAAATACTGGAACATGGGGACAAGGCCTTCCTTGAGCCTTCTCTTCCCCAGGCTGAACAAGCTCAGCTCTCTCAGACTTCCCTCACATGGCTGCCCAGTGCTGGGATCATCTTTGTGGCCCTTCTCTGGACCCTCTCCAGCCCATCCACATCTTGGTTTTTTTACAGCAGGGACCAAAACTGAGCACAGGGATCACTGAGTGGTGCAGTGAACTCAGTCTTGTATTCCTGAATGTCCCTTGGCCACTCTCTCTTGTGCAGGGGGTGACTGATCTCAACACATTTAAAAGTTAGGCTAAAATCTGTTAATTGAACTCTCCCTGAAATGACTCATGCTGGAGGGAGAGAAAACCCTCATGGTCCCCTTGAAAGCCCAAATGGTGGCACCTTGCCTTCACAGAGCCCATGAGGGTGCTCAGAGGCGATGCACCCCTCTGTCCAAGGGGACCTGTATCCAGCTGACATCAACCTTGATCCCCATGATTTCTCCAGCAGAACTGCACTGGGAAGATGGAAGAGTTCTTTCTCTTTGGAGCCTTCCTGGAAGCTACCATGATCGACAGGAAGATTGGTGACAAACCCATCAACTTCGAAGTCACAATAGGTTGGTTGTTATTCTGGGAGGGTGGTTTTGAAGCAAGCCTGGTGGGGAATGCAGGATCCAAGGATGAGATCAGGATTTCTTCCCCATTTTAATACCAACACATGCTAGACAAGCAGAGTGCTCAGTTTAGAAAAACCTCTGTCCCCAACCTGAATTAAAGCCAAGAGACTCAGCCTGACTGGAGTTACAGTCCTGTGAGTTTGTTTCACATTTCTTTCTTGAGGTAACTATGGGAACCAGATTGATGGCATGAGCAAACCCATCCTACGGAGGAAGAAAGAGGGTGGGGATGGGAATGAGGAGGAGTCTGAGCTGCTCCAAAATTCAAGTGAGGATGAAGGTGATGAGGATGGAGAGATGGTCTGTGTTTCTTCATCTCAACCCATGAAGCCTCTGGTCACAGACAGGTAAGCGTGCCCACCTGGCTGCTGCAGTGCTGCTGCGCAGAGATGTGGCTCTCAAATCAGACATGGTCTGCAGGCATTGAAGCTCCCACCTGGATTCATTCAGCCAACAGACATGGGAGCAGCATGGGGACCAGATCTCCATGCTCTGTAAAGGGTGATAAGATACCACATGTAGATACCTTGCCTTATATACTACAGTCTGCCAGCTGAAGCCTCATCCCATTCCCTACAGTTCTGAGCATTCCTGTGGATTCTCTGGTGTCCAATAATGGCTGAAGTCAGTTCTCAAGCTACCCTACAAAGGACATCCATCATGCACTTGGCCAGATGTGTACTCAAAACTCAAGGCTAGCAACACCTTCAGTGCTCTTCACCTGTGGCAAATAGGGACATTAACCAGTGGATTCTAAAATCATAGCGAGGAACTGAAAAATAAAATCAGTTTCACTTCCATACATACAACCTTCATACATACAGGAAACCAGTCTATAAATGGGTCTTTTCTTAGGATCACTCCACATCACGGAGGAGAGGTCTGGGCTTGCCTCTGTGCTCTCTCTAGCTGCCTGACATATAAAATACAATTATGGAATTGTTTAAGTTGGAAGTAACTTTTCATAGTTCATCCAGTTCCACACACCACTATCCCCCTGCCATGGGCAGGGACACCTTCCACTAGACCAGGTTGTTCCAAGCCCCGTCTAACCTCGCCTTGAGCACTGCCAGGGATGGGGCAGCCACAGCTTCTCTGGGCACCCTGTGCCAGGGCCTCAGCACCCTCACAGGGAACAACTTCTGCCTAAGAGCTCATCTCAGTTTCCCCTCTGTCAGGTTAAAGCCATTCCCCCTTGTCCTGTCCCTACAGGCCCTTGTCAAAAGCCCCTCTCCAGTTTTCTTGTCAGCCCCTTTAGGCACTGGAAGCTGCCCAGAGGTCTCCACAGAGCCTTTTCCAGGCTGAATGTAAAAACATCATGAGCACCACAGAAAGAAAATGAAAGGTCCATCTAGAGGCAGGGCATACATTTCAGAAGTGAGGCTTATTTGTCCTGAAACAAGGTATATTTCTTAATCACTTGAAATCCTAAAAGCTAGACAAGGTCTAGCAGACATGCAGAGAGAGGAGAATGCAAAAAGTGTCGGAAAAGGATCTTTAGAATATGTTAGGCAAGAGATGGGGAAAAAGACTTAAAATCCTCTCACTCTCCCCTGTTTGCAGCATCTCTTTTTTGGTCAGTCTGTCTGTCCCCATTGTTTACTGACCTTGACAGCTGCACTCTGGTGTTTAAAAGAGCCAGAACTGGGAAAACAGGTCCTACCCTGGGTCTGTTGATGCACAGATGGTTGTCAGGGGACAAATCACTTCTGTTTTCTCTTCCTCACCTATATAATTACAGTTAGTTTTTGGTCTGCTTTAAGAGTTGCTTTGTGATGGAAAGGTTGTAGTCACCCTAAAATACAGGCAAGATCCAGACAGTGTGGTGCTGGTGGGTGCTTTCCACCCCAAGCAGCTGGATCAGAATGCCCCAAACTGAACAGGCTGGGCTGGCCTTCAGTCACAGCCTGGATTTGAATACAAAGGACTAGTACTAAGGAAAGCTAATTGGATTAACCTGATGCAATGTTCTTCAAGTGGATTTTAACTGTGTTATGCAGTAGATAGATGTTAATAGAACTGCCTGATTTAATTCAATTGGGAAATGAAACAAACCCCACTGAATTGAAAATATTTGTACTCCAAATTAAAGTCTATCTGGGGTTCTCTGACTTGTTTACCAGCTCCTCATCAAGGTGAATATCAAACAGGGATGAGAAGTATGGATGGTTTGAGAGCCTGTCACTGTGCTCTGACTCTCATGCCGTTTATCCAGGGTGCTGGGGGCCTTATGTCCAACTGTGGGGCTCTGCTGACATCTTCTGGCTGGAAACACCCTGATGGCTTGGGAAGGATGAGCTGAAGCTGTGTTTTAACTAAGGGTGATCCCAGGTGCAGCAGGATCTGCAGTGGCTGGACTGGGTGGGTTCTAGCTCTCTCAGCCTGCCTCCATAGCAGAGGTGCTCCAGCCCTCAGAGCATCCTTGGGCACTGCACCTATCCACTCTGGGTCGTGCACTGGGAAGGGTGTAGGAGAGATGGAGCCTCTGTTCTTCAGGGTACAATTCACCTCAGCTCCCTCTCTCCCACACCTGATCTCCTATATACCCCCCATCACAGCATTGCATCCCCAGAAGAGGTTTGAGACAGGGGCTGTTTCTGTCCAGGAGCATTACCACCATGGAACATCACTTCTGTCTCCTCTTACAGGAACTACTTCCACCTCCCGTACTTTGAGAAAAAGCCTTGCATCTATATCAAGAGCTGGTGGCAGGACCAGCGCCGCAGACTGTATAATGCCAACATCATGGACAAGATTGCGGACAAGCTGGTTAGTACATGCTGGGGTGTGAGGAAAGGAGGTGGCTTGGGACATGGGGCTGGTATGAGGCACTTCCAGGCTCCCTGTGCATCTCTGCAGCTTGTCACAAAGCAGGGACACACAGTGCAAGGGCCCAAAGCAAACTTGTGCCAGAAAGGGGAAAGTATCACAGTTCTAAATGCTCCATAAGGTGAATATCCAAATCCTAGGGGCTCACTGAATTATCCGTGGGTCGGACCCAGGTGTCCCCACTGAAGGCAGCTGGGGCAGGGAGGCTTTGTCCCCTTGGACTGTGAGAGTGAACCACTTGTGTGACAGGATGAAGACTCCTTAATAGTCTCAGCTAATTCCCAAGGAGCCTTTCTGACAGCTCCACATCTTCAGGGTCACAGCAGGATCTGCCAAGAGACAGCCTGGCAGGTCCAGCGAAGGCAGTGTGGAGTCTGTCCAACTGGTCACATGGAGGGCAGTGGAGCCATTCCCATCAATCAGAGCCAGGTCCCTGCAGCCAAATGAGTGCCAGACCTGAGCCTGAAGGCTGGCAGTTCTGGAGTAGCACTGATGTGCCCCACTGGCACATTTCACACACCTGCTCTATGTGTGGTTGGACTTCAGTGGGGACCTTGCTCACTGCTCCCACCATTGATGCTGCAGGAGGAAGGGCTGAACGATGTGCAGGAAATGATCAAGACAGAGAAACCACATCCAGAGCGCCGGCTCCGAGGGGTCCTGGAGGAGCTGAGCAGTGGATGCTTGTGAGTAGAAGATGGGCAGAGGTGGCACACTGCACATCGCTGCTTCCTGCAGGGCTATGGGCAAGGTTGTGAGATTAAACTCACCTTGCCTTAGCTTCTGCATGATGGGCAAGTATTTCATTGCATTGGCACAATGCTATATCCTCTGCCTACTGACTTGGAGCATGGGTGAGGTGGTGCTTACATCTTCACCTCAATGACTCCAAACCAACCATGAAAGCCTCAGTCTTATGGTAACTCCACAGGCTGGTACCCAAAGAACACTTACTCCCCATGCGTGACACTCAGCATTATAGAATTATAGTTAGGGTTGGAAAGGACCCTAAGATCATCCAGTTCCAACCCCCCTGCCATGGGCAGGGACACCTCACACTAAACCATGTCACCCAAGGCTTCGTCCAACCTGGCCTGGGATGCACTGGGTGCAAACAAGCCATGACTGCATTGTGGCCTGCAGGGAAATAAGGCATTTCCCTCCAGTGGCATGCCCTGCTGCTGGCAGAGATCCATCAAGTCACAGATCCTTGCAGAGAGAGCAGAGGCTCCCACAGGATTCATGCTGCCCACCTTTCCCACCAGGCACTTCGTGACGTTGGCTGACAAGGACCAGCACCATTCCTCACGCACGAGGCTGGACCGGGAGAGGCTCAAGTCCTGCATGCGGGAGCTGGTGAGTGGGATTCAGCCAGGCAGGAATGAGGATTCATGAGCAGGGACTGGACCTTGTCAATGCAGTGGGGAGCTCTGGTCCATAGGCATGCTGATTTCCAGTGCCTCTGGACTGGGAGTTTGAGGTTTATTTCTGAAGAGAGGAGCCCAAGACCACTTGGGTGCTGCACACACAGGTCCTGGCTGGCACTTGGGTCTATGCTGCTGCCTCCCTCCACCACACTCTGCTTTGCCTTGGAAAGAAATATGGGAACACAGGGTGGGAGCTACACTGCTGTAAAACGGCTGAGGAAGGAAGAATTTAGAGGGGGCTTGCTCCAAGGATAGATAAGACCTAGGTGTTTGGGGCTGGTAGCCCAGCTCCTGGCAAAGGATTTGGATGTGCAAAAGAGATGTACAAAAAGCAGGGAAGCTTATTCAGCTGGCACAGACAAGGACACTGGCTTCAGCAGCCAGCTGCATACTGCAGAGAGAGAATTTAACATGTGGAAGCCCCTATGTCCCTTTTCCTGAACGGTCAAGTGCTGAATTACATAAGGGTCAGCAGAAGGGGAGAGACCATCCTTGATAGTCCAGGCTTGAAGCACCCCAAATGCCCTAAGCACAGGTGACACCTTCTGCCTTCTGCATCTTCTCCTATAGCAGATGCCCCTGCACTGTTAGGGGCCCTCCCCGCATCATGCCAAGGTTAACAAGCAGGTGTCAGGAGTGCCATCACCAGGATGTATGTGGTGGGATTAAAGAATCTGCCTTCTCACCACTCCTTCCCAAATGCTGAGGACATGCCTGGTGCTGCTCCCTTCTCTGTGCTCCCTTCTGCTCTTGCTCACATGAAGCCATGGGCTCCCCTTTACTTGCAGGAGAACATGGGGCAGCAAGCCACGACTCTGAGGTCGCAGGTGAAGAAGAACACCATGAAAGACAAGCTGAAATTGGTGCAAAACTTCCTGCAGAAACTCCGGTTCTTGGCAGATGAGGTGAGTCCCCTCCACATACAGAGATCAGTTGAGTAAGCACATGGTGATAGCAGCCTGGGATGGATGGAGACCTATCTGCAAGCCTGGTGGGCAGGAGAGGTCCCTGGTAGTATGTAAGGAGCCACTTCAATTCTACACCCTGCCCCATGCCTCCTGTGCACTGCTGGGTTGGAACAAGTTAGTGCTACACCAAGACAAAACCCCTTCCTCCCAGCCAGTAAACAGAGCTGGGGCCTTTTGTGGTTCTGGCAGCCTGAGCCGTGAGGAATCCATGAGGAAAGCCATGGGGGATTGGTCATCAGAAGGTGGCACATATCAACCCAGCATTAAGTTCAGCAGCAGAGAGCTGGTTCTGATCCTGGCTGGGTAGGGAGCTGCTCTTCAAAGGGCTGTGGGATAACACCCTGCTCTCTCACAGAACTCAGATCCCCTGATTTTTGTTGCTGCAGCATACTCTTGCTTCACTCCAGCTCACAGGTAAGAGATAATAGCCCAGTATATCAGAGGTGCTCACAGCATTTCCAAAAAGATGCTGTTGTCTGCAAAATATATTTCCTTCCTTCAGAAAAAAAATACATCATCCCTCTGCTATTTTTAGGGATGCTGAATCTGCAAATTAGTTTTTCCTTCCTTCAGAAAAATACACCTTTCCTCTGCTATTTTTACAGTTTAGCATTGGGTCAGTCACTGAGGGTACTGGCACTCATGGCAGCTGCAGCTGTTGCACCTTCAGTTATTAATTCCCATGGCAGGCTCCCAGCCTCAACTATGTATCTTTTGTTATAGCAAGGACTTCCTTGGCTTTGGCTCATCACAGCAGAACATAAACTAGACTGTAAGGTGTGATGGGACCTGTCCAGACAGGGAATCTGTCATAGAACCATAGAACTGTTCAGATCGGGAGGGACCTTAAAGCTCATCCAGTTGCACCCTCCTGTCATGGGCAGGGACACCTTTCACTAGACCAGGTTGTTCCAAGCCCCATCCAACCTGGCCTTGAACACTGCCAGGGATGGGGCAGACACAGCTTCTCTGGGCACCCTGTGCCAGGGCCTCAGCACCCTCACAGGGAACAACTTCTGCCTAAGAGCTCATCTCAGTCTCCCCTCTGTCAGGTTAAAGCCATTCCCCCTTGTCCTGTCCATACAGGCCTTTGTCAAAAGCCCCTCTCCAGCTTTCTTGTTCACCCTTTAGGCACTGGAAGCTGCTCTAAGGTCTTCCTGGAGCCTTCTCTTCTCCAGGCTGAACAAACCCAGCTCTATCAGCCTGTCTCCATAGCAGAGGTGCTCCAGCCCTCAGAGCATCTTTGTGGCCTTCTCTGGACTCGAACCAACAGCTTATTATGTTGGAGCCCCAGAGCTGGATGCAGCACTGCAGGGGGGACTCAAGACAGTGGAGCAAAGGGGGAGAATCCCCTCCCTTGACCTGCTGATCTCACTGCTGGTGATCAGCTCCATTTGATTTTGTCCCTTTACACTCCAGTTCATGTTTATGAAACACTTGGTAAAGGAGCTGTGTTTGGTTTTAATTTTCCCTGTTTGTCTGCATGTGCAGAATGTGTCCATCCAGCAAGTGCTGTCCCGGTTCCTGCTCCTGCATGGCACAGGCCTGTGGGGAGGGGGATGCTCCTCTAAAATTGCAAAGCCTTTCCCAGAGAGGCTCTGGTATCCTGACTTTACGTGAAGTGAGTTTAATAATTTAACATTTCAGCGCTAGAATGAAGGAGTGTGTGCAGTATACTGAGCTGAAAGGAGTTTAAAGCGGATTTCCCATGCAGACTTCTTACATAATAGCGTGTTTCATAAATTCTTTTTAACCATGCTCAGTATAAAATGACCTTGTAGATTTAGGAGGGAAGTTTGTGATTGCAGCTGCTTATTTTAGAAAGCCTAAATATAAACAGATTTTTTGGAAAGCATGAGAAATGATCAGTGGTGTTTCTCTGATTGGAGTTGGAAATCAGAACTCTGCCCTACAGTTCCCATGTCCACCAAATGATGAAAGGAGAAAATTCTTTAGTCTTCTAATCCAAAATGTTGTGGGGTTTTTTTCATCTAGAACAAATGTAAATCCCAATTTTTTTCCTGCTTGGCTTCACCCTGCTGAGCTTATCTGAGCAGCTTTTCTTAAGCAGACAAGCTTCTGCAATGGGAGGCTCACAACCATTTCAGTGTCCCTAATGTGGCAATAGGTACACCCATCTCCTGTGGCATCTGTTGAATTGGCCTTCAGAAGGTCTCCAGACATGCTGGTGCCTCAGTGCTCAGAAAGAGCTGAGACACTGACAGAGCTCTTTGCTGCTCTTCACAGCCCCAGCACACTATTCCTGACGTCTTCATCTGGATGATGAGCAACAACAAACGCATTGCCTATGCACGTGTCCCTTCCAAGGATATCCTCTACTCCATTGTGGATGAGGAGATGGGCAAGGACTGCGCCAAAGTGAACACCATCTTCCTCAAGGTGATGATCTGTCTTTCCAGGGGGAACTGCAGCCAAGAGGAGGGAAGTGGAGGAAGGGCACACTGGGAGGATGGGAGATGAAGATGAGAGAGCAGTGTACCTAGTTTTGTATACAAGACAAAACAGAGCCCTATTCTGCTGGTAGGGGTGGAAGTCTGATGCTATGAAGTATCAGCCACTGGTCTTACCCAGTCCAGTAGGTGAGAAACATTTGGGAGAGGTGTTTGATCCAGCTGCCACAATAGAAGATGCTGGCTTAGAAAGAGGATGCCAGCATGGTGGGAAGAAAATAATGCATGAGCCAGGGTAGTGTCATGATCTAAAATGATGAGGGCTGTGTCCCTGTTTTGAAGGGACAGTGGTAAAAGCAATGCACCAGAAGGAACTGAATGCTGCAAAAAGTGGTCTGTCCATCTCTAAGGCCTTCCCTATATCCATGTATCCATCCATCGTATATTCTGTCCTTTGTGCCCAGCTACCTGGGAAGAGAGGATTTGGTCCTGCTGGGTGGACAGTTCAGGCCAAGATGGAGATATACTTGTGGCTGGGCCTCAACAAACAGCGCAAAGACTTCTTGAGTGGCCTGCCCTGTGGATTTGAGGAGAAGAAGACTGCCAGAGGCCAAAACCTGCCATTGTTCCCACCCATCAGCCTCCTTTACACCAGTAAGAGCTTCCTGCCTGAAGTGGGTCTGGAGACAGGATATGGAGGGCCAGAGGGAGCCTGGCTAGACACCCCTTAGACCTAGGGCTTCCAGGATCTAAGGGGGAAATCATTCCAGTTGTTCCAGTATGAGGTCTCCTACTGCCCCCATGGGGAGCTGGGGTGTGGGAATCATGCACCCTCTTCCCTACCCTGTTCATAGCTGTCATCCTGCACATGCCAAACGGGATGCTGAGGAAGTCCCCATGCCCATTCAGGACTCATGTTTTGAGGCTGTATCTTTCATCAGTGCTGGCTCTGAGCAAAAAGCAAGCCCCTGAGACCTTGCTCTGCAGGCTGAGCCCCACAGCTGGGCTGCAGCACTGTGTATCAAGCTGTCTCACCCTTTCTCTTGCAGAGAAGCAGGTTTTCCAGCTGCGAGCCCACATGTACCAAGCCCGGAGTTTATTTGCAGCAGACAGCAGTGGCCTTTCAGACCCCTTTGCGCGAGTCTTCTTCATCTCCCAGAGTCAATGCACAGAGGTAAACACCATCTCCTGACCCGGAGAGCTGGGCTTTGGTGTTGTGTGTTCCATCAGCTCTTCATCCTGCTCCCCTGCCACAGGTCTCATGACTGCCAGTAAATCAAGGATCAGGCTGTCTCACGACAACAACATGTCTCCCACTTCAGTTTACAGCTCTCCCACATCCCTTGGGCATTCACTTGTCTGGTTAGGAGAAACTGGAACATATTGGAATGGTTTTTGTGTCTTCCCTCTCTGGGCTGAGGGCTGCCAAACTTTATCAAGCCTGGTGAACATTGGCAGTGATTCACGTCTGTTTGCCTGCTGTTGGGATTTTTCTCTTGGGAGATACCTCATACCTAACTAGTCTAAAACAACCATGCAGCAACCCATTAGTGCTGCTGGGCAACTCAGACCAGCGCCCAGTCTGCTGCCTTTGCATGGGGCCTTAGACCCTGCCTGAAGCAATAATTCTCTCCCATTTTTCCAGGTTCTCAATGAGACCCTTTGCCCAACCTGGGACCAGCTGCTGGTCTTCGACAATGTGGAGCTGTATGGAGAAGCTCATGAGATGCGGGATGACCCTCCCATAATTGTCATTGAGATCTATGATCAGGACACAGTGGTAAGAGGAATCACAGCAAAGGAAAATGCTTATGGTTTTAGGTGGTTCAGAGGCAAGCCAGGTAGTGCAGAGGATGTGAGAAGCAGCTTTCCTCCCGACCCTTGGAAGATGCTTCCCCCCCAAATCAATCATGGCACGAGCAGCCTCTGGTGCTCATTAGATCTCAGATTCAGTGCAATGACATCTTATTTTCGGAGTGTGAAGCAAGAGCTTTTGCAAGGCAAGGAGACGTTACAAGAGTCTTTTCCTTTAGAAAAGTGGCTCAGCCCTGGCCTCTATGCTGAGCCTCAGCCACCTCCTCCACCTTGTCTGAAGAAGCCAGGAATGAAAGCAGTCCCCGAGCTTTGGTGCCCCAGGTGCAGTGGGCTGGTCCTGTCCTGACCACGATGGGAAGAGCTGCGGGGCAAACTGGAGAGACCTCATGGTCATGACTTGGGTCAGCAAACCCCAGTGCTCTCTTCGCCTCCGCAGGGCAAAGCTGACTTCATGGGCCGTACCTTTGCCAAGCCAGTGGTGAAGATGTCAGACGAGCAGTACTGCCCCCCACGCTTCCCCCCGCAGCTGGAGTACTACCAGATCTACCGTGGCAACTCCACTGCAGGAGACCTGCTGGCTGCCTTCGAGCTGCTCCAGGTACCTGCTGCCGAGGCCACCCCGCACCGAGGGAGCGAAAGGATGGGTGGAGGGTTGGAAGAGAACAGGGCTTTAACCCATTCTTGTATATCTTAGTTGCTGCAAAGAGCAAGGAGTTCACACATCCTAGAAAAGCCAGAAGGGTTTAACACAGCAACTAACCCAGTGAGAGGGGAATGGCTCATATGGGATATTTGATCTGCCCTGGGTTTGGAAACAGGACCTGAAACCTGCCCTGAGCTAAGCTCTTGGACCATTTCTGCATCAGTTTGCACCCAGCCCAGGCAGATGCAACTCCTTGCAGGAAGAAAAGGAACAGCCCTGGGGTTGGGACATGTTGGTGGGCTAAGTTTGCTTTACTGCTGGGTCTGTCCTGTGTGGAGGTACAGCACTGCCCAGCACCTTCCACTCACATATATACCTTTTCCCAAAGTCTCTGGACTGTGGGGTCAGCTGAATGCTCAGCAGCCCTTTGCTGCTCCTGAACCCTCTGAGACAGCACAGACCCAATACACGAGACCAGGGACTGCCAAAAAACAGTTTCCCAGCAGCTGAGCACCAGGTGGGAGGAACAAACCCTAATCCATGCTGCATCTCTTCCAGATTGGCCCTGGGGGCAAGTCAGACCTGCCCCCGATTGACGGCCCCACAGACATGGACCGGGGCCCCATCATGCCAGTGCCACTGGGGATTCGACCTGTGCTGAGTAAATACAGAGTGGAGGTAATTGCCTTGGAGCACCAAATGTCAGCATTGTATGGGGCAGGAGAGCCCATCTGTTGGTGTTGGAAGGACAGGAGGAATCTTTGAAGCTCTGATGATTAGCTGGGCACTAAGACCACATGTCTGCATTACAAGGATCTCTGTACTGGCTGCACCAGATGCCAGTCCTGAATCAAGAGCCACTGTGGATAAACAGGGCTGCTCTGGTCCTGAATTATGGAATTCCATGGCAGAAAAAGGCAAGAAAGGAAGAAAAGGGAGTGTCAAAGGCAGCAGGTTGGAGATCTTATGCTGTTACAGATCAGATGTGGGGTGGCAGAGAGGAGCCCTGCTGCAGCCTTGAGCCACATGGTGGAGGAGAAGATACCTCAGGGGTCCACTGTTGCCCAGGCAGTGACATTAGCAGTAGTGGCACTGCTCCTGGCGGATACAGAGAATCACCAGCTTTGACTCTATCTCGCTCCATCCATGGGGCACTCCATCTCATATTTATGTTCTTTATTCTCCTCCTCCTTCCCTAGGTCTTGTTTTGGGGGCTCAGGGATCTGAAGAGAGTGAACCTGGCCCAGGTGGACCGGCCCCGTGTGGACATTGAGTGTGCTGGGAAGGGGGTCCAGTCAGCCCTCATCCAGAACTACAAGAAAAACCCCAACTTCAGCACTTTGGTCAAATGGTTTGAAGTGGTGAGTGTTTCCTCTTCCTTCTGTGCTCCCAGCTGAAGCCCAGATTTTCTGGATCTGAAACTGTGGCTCCTAGACCCTTGCCTCAGTTTCTCTACAGCAATGGATGACAAGAACACCATCCAAGTTGGTGTGGCCTTTCTCTGAGGGCTCCAAAGCACGCAGCCTCACAAGCTTGCAACCCAGAAACCAACCGTGTCCTGGGCTGCATCCCCAGCAGCATGACCAGCAGGTCAAGGGGGGGGATTCTCCCCCTCTGCTCCACTCTCTTGAGTCCCCCCCTGCAGCCCTGCATCCAGCTCTGGGTCCCCAACATAAGAAGGATGTGGAGCTGTTGGAGTGAGTCCAAAGGAGGCCACAAAGATGCTCTGAGGACTGGAGCAGCTCTGCCATGGAGACAGGCTGAGAGAGCTGGGCTTGTTCAGTCTGGAGAAGAGAAGGCTCCAGGGAGACCTTAGAGCAGCTTCCAGTGCCTGAAGCGGCTGACAAGAAAGCTGGAAAGGGGCTTTTGACAAGGGCCTGTAGGGACAGGACAAGGGGGAATGGCTTTAACCTGACAGAGGGGAGATTGAGATGAGCTCTAAGGAAGAAGTTCTTCCCTGTGAGGGTGGTGAGGCCCTGGCACAGGGTGCCCAGAGAAGCTGTGGCTGCCCCATCCCTGGCAGTGTTGAAGGCCAGGTTGGACAGGGCTTGGAGCAACCTGATCTAGTGGATGTTGTGGCAGGGGTTTGAAACTGGATGAGCTTTAAGGTCCTTTCAAATCCAAACCATTCTGTGATTTCATGACTCTGTGCTTTGCTGGAGCTGCTCTAGCTTCCTCCAGTTTTAGTTCCAACCACCAAAGCATGCATGCCACAGCCCCTTGCCATCCCTTGATAAGCAGCACACCTTTGCTTCCCAGGACCTCCCAGAGAACGAGCTGCTCCATCCTCCACTCAACATCCGCGTGGTGGACTGCCGGGCTTTCGGGCGTTACACCCTGGTGGGGTCCCACGCTGTCAGCTCCCTGCGGAAGTTCATCTACCGCCCACCAGATAAGAAAGCCCAGCACTGGAATATGACAGGTACCAGGCTTGGGTCAGGGGGACCTGGCTGGTACGGGTCACTGAGGCATTGTGCATGGAGAAGAGGGAGATGGGTAGAGGGCTGTAAGGACTACGCTTGTTGGTTAAGCAAGCAGTGCTTCTGGGTCTGGGTCAAGGGGGTGAGAAGCCACAGGGTGTGAGCCCATGAATCCCCTTTGATTTTTTCATATGTGGGTCTCACTGCAGTAACTGCAAACATGTAAGACAAGAAAGGTTGGTTCACTACTAACACCTCTGCAGCTTCATGACTCTAGATTCCCCAAATGTTCTTGAAGACTGGGAGGGGAATTTGCCATGCTGCTGCTGTTTGAGTGAAGACTATAAAGCTACAGGTTGAGGTCACCCTCTCAATTCCAGCCACCACCACATCCATCCACATCCACAGCAAGGCCCCTTTCCCTGCACCCAGCATAGCAGTCAAGGGCTTGGTGAGCCACAGGAATTGCTGATCTCCTCCTAGTCCTTGCTGGAAGTGGAGGCACCCTTGTCTGGACAGAGACAGGAGGTCTGTGGGGGATTGCCAGGGCCCATCCTGGGTTCCAGCCAGAGGTCTGGACCTGTGGTTGTATCCACAGCAGCTGATAGTTCTGGGGCAATCATCTTCTCTGTCTCTTCTCCTCTGGACACTGGTGCAGGTGGAAAACCCTAATCCTTTCTCATCATTTGCTTTCTTTTGCTGTGGAAGGGGTTTTTTAGTTGTGCTGTAAGGGTCTGTGCTTATTTCCACTGCTGTTCTTCTGTGGGCACACATCACTCCTGCATGAGTCCTACACAATCTCACCTAAGCTCTCAGTTTCTCCTCTACACTTCCTTCTCTCTTCTTTTTCTTTCTCTGTCCTCTGTCCAGCCAAACACCTCAACGGCTATCTGGCAATGACCAACAGGGCCCATCGCTCTCGCCCCACAGGGGAGATCGTTGTCAATATGGAACCTGAGGTTCCTATCAAGAAGATGGAGACGATGGTGAAGCTGGAAGCTGTGAGTATCTGTATGTCAGCAGCACTTTAGCATCTCTTTCCTCACTGAATTGCTGATCTCTGAGTGATTCCACCCAATCAGAGGCCACCTTGTCCTGCTGTACATGGGGTTGGGCTGATGCCTGGAATGAAGGACAAGAAATGCTCCAAGAGAGCTGTTACCCACGATGAAGGCCAAAGTGTCTTCCCAGACCTGATCCCTCACTGTCTGGGATGGTTGTTCTGCCTTAGCAGTGACAGAGATGTCTCCCATGTGGAGGTGGGTTTGGTCCATCACCGCAGGCATCTCCCCTGCATGCAGAGCTTTCCCAGCCAGGGCTCTTCATTCAAGGTGTTTGGTTCCTTCATGCTTGGGGAGCTCTCTGTTACTTGTAACATATATGTGCCAGTGTGTATTTGTATTTGGCTGAGGCTCTGCTATTAACTGGCTTTCCCTCTCTCTATTCCCTTCCACCCTGGGCGGAAGAACTCCGATGCAGTGGTGAAGGTGGATGTGGTAAGTGATGGATCTGCTCCACATCCCTGCTCCCAACCCTCTGCAATCCCCATCCAGCCCTTCTGTGCAGCTTTCAATGGACCATGCATCTTCACCAACTCAAAGACAGGCAGGAACCAGCACCCTTTCACCTCAAGGCACAGACAGAGCATCATTGTCTCACTGACAGATGTGGCAGTGGCCTGGCTCCTTTTCACTGAGATCTTCACAACCCAGCTGAAACAGGGACAGGCAGCACCCTGTGGGAGAGGTGCTGGTTATTCCCAACACAACCTGATACCAGCTGCAGAAGGGTTTATTGCACCACCAAGTAGACTCAGGGTACTTGGGAGGCATAGGGAGGACAGCGACTGTGTAAGATTCAGGAGCTGTAGCCTGGGAAATGCTTGGATGGAAGGGATGATGGAAAGGAGGGGATGTATCAGGACTCTGACACTGTGTCCCTCTGGAGCCTTGGCCATCTTGCTTTGCTGCTTTGTGCCTTAGTGTCTGTAGTTATAAAAAGGAGAAAGTGCTAATGACACAACCCAGCATGGAGGGTTTGGCTTCTGAGGTGCCTCACCCACCACCTTTGCAGTTTAAGAGATATTTTGCTTGCACCTGATCCCTGTTCTCTGTCTTTGCTTCCCTTGTCCCTGAAGTCTGAGGAAGAGAAAGAAAGAAAGAAAAAGAAGAAGAAAGGAGGAGGAGGGGGAGGAGAGGAAGTAGAAGAGGAGGAGCCGGATGACAGCATGTTGGACTGGTGGTCCAAGTATTTTGCTTCAATTGAGACTATGAAAGAGGTGGGTGCAGAGCAGAGAATGGTGTCTGTAGGGGGGAAGGAGAAAATGCTGTTTCCTGCCTGTTGAGGTCTCACCTATTTCCAGCTGCTTCCAAAGGTTTGGGGCTCTGCTGCTTTCACCGCTAACCCTGCCTGACTGTCAGCAAGAGTATTTTTAACTGGCAGAGCTGAACAGGATTCATAGAATCACAGAATGGTTTGGGTTGGAAGGGACCTCAAAGCTCATCCAGTTCCAACCCCTTGCCACAGGCAGGGACACCTTCCACTAGACCAGGTTGCTTCAAGCACCGTCCAGCCTGGCCTTGAACCCCAAGCTGGGTATTCCCAGCAACCACAGAGACCCCAACACAAGCACCCACTCCCTGTCCTCTTTGTTTCTCCCCCAGCAACTCCGGCAGCAGGAGGCCGCTGCAGCAGAAGCAGAGGAGAAGGAAGAAATGGAGATGGCAGAGGGTAAGCAGGTCACAAACAAGAGAGGGAGCATGGCAGGGAAAGGTAGGACCAGGGCTCCTTCTGGTGCTTGAGCATCCCTTTCAGAGCCTGCTGCTGCTTTTCTGCCAAAGCAGATGCTCACAGTGTGTTGTATACCCCCTGTTGCTTTTGCCAAGCAGATGTGGTAGCTATAAGACTGTGCTCCTGAAGTCTGTTGATCACACCAAGTAATAGATACTTCTAACTGACCCTCATGGGGTTTTCCATCCTCCTTTTGCAGAAGGTTTGAAGTACTTCGGGTTTTTTAATTTTGCTCCAGTTTTACATGGGAATATTCAGCCAGACGGAAGGTCTGGGATCCTTCTAGTCTGACTGCTTTTACCTCCATGTAGAGGCCTCCTTGTCTGCTGTTCTAGCACAGGCAGTGAAGAAAATTACACACTTCTAGGGAAAGTTCTGTGACTTATTGTCAATACTATGTTACAATAAGATGAATTGTGCCTAAAATGCATTTTTCTCTGAAGGAAGTCAAGGGTCTGTAGCTCAGATGGGGTGCTGCAGATATCTAAAATTGGTGAGACAAGATTTGTACTATAAGTGTTGTGTGCCAAGAATACTGGTGAACTGGGATGTGCTGGTCAAGGGTGACTTTGTCTATTTGCATCCTGGAGGCTCCTTGCCAGTCCCACCAGTGGGGCTTTGAGGGGTTTCCTTGAGGACTTTGACCCATACTCTCCATACATTCCATGTCCCCATGAGTTGCTGTCCCCACATTGCTGTCATGCCCAGACACTACAAAATCCATGAACTGATTTTAATACAGAGCCTGGTTTCTGTTAAAAAACTGCTCTGAGCAGCTCTTCTGGGCTTGCTGTCATGGCAGGGCTGCTGGGGGGTGTCTTGGGTCCCCTGTTGTTTTCTTTCTGCATTCTGAGAAGGATCCATTTCCCCTTGGCACTCCCATTCATTTCTTCCTCCTTTCCTCTTCCACATGAAGTCTTTGTTATCTGTCTGTCCCCATCTGCATTGCCCAGCAGACATGAAAGCTGGCAGAGGCAGTGAGGGACAGGGATTGTACAGGGTGTGGGAGACCTTTTCTTTGAATGTACCTTTCAGGACAGCCTGTTCCCAGTGTAGCTGATGCCCATGGCTGGTGGTTGCTCTTAATAGAGACCTCAACAATGTGTCACAGGCAACAGGATCTCAAGGGCAGCAGCCTGTGCTGAGCATCAAGGACTGTCCCCTCTGCAATACCCAGGCTGGGGTTTTATTCTCTAGACTGCATACAACAGACAAAGTCTCCATTACAAGAGCAAAAAGGAGATGCAGTGGGCAGGATCAGGTCTTCTCACTGCTGTTCAAGCCAGCCAGAGGCTAGCCCTGTGTCCTTGTTTTGTAGTCGTCCAAATGACTTCTGCACAGAGACCATCCTAGAGATGCCGTGGCCTGGGCAGCAGTGGCCAGAGTCAGGGGAAGATAGGAGAGGGCTGGGATGGATATTGCAGGCAGTAGCAGCTGTCAGCTTTCATGCTCCTCCTGTCTGAAGGACTTTGATCAAAGTCCCCCATCCCTGTCCCCTCCACCCCTCCTCACCCTCATTTCCATCTGCTCCCACCCTGCCGCTTCCCCTGGGACTCAGAAATCAAACTTGATGACTCTCCCATGAAAGGCTCCAAGGCTCAGGCAAAGAACAAAGAGAAGTCCAAGGCACCCAAAGACGATAAGAAAAAGAAGCAACAGTCAGCCCCTGAGCTTCCTGAGAAGAAAACCAAGCCTAGGATTGATGAACTGAAGGTATGTGTGTCAGCAGGGAAGGAGAAGGCCTTGCCTGCTCAGTGCCAGGCTGGAATTCTAGCAGGATGGCAGTCCAGCCACCTGGAAATCAGGGCAGGATGGGTCAACCCTGCATGAGGCACCTTGGCTATCTATGGGTTATCCAACCCTAGGTGAGATGTGCCATGGGACTGCCAACTTCTCTCCACAGTTTGAAGGAGTCAGAGATAACAAGCTTTACAGAAAAGGGGTTGCCCTGGGACAGGATCATCCTTGGAGCAGCTTGGATGTGCCCTGGCTAGAGGAGGGTTTTCCAGCCTGGCTATGGCAGGCCCAGCCAGGACAAAGGGCAAGGATCGGCTCTGGTGCAGTCTGGTTCATCTGGCCCATGATGTTTATTAGGATTAATGTAGTCTGTGATTCTGCTGTTGAGAAGGGTTTTGAGCCTGGGTCTTGCACAGAGGAGGGGACTGCTCAGCTTCCCTCTTGTACATTATTTTGATGCTTCTGGCATCAAGATCCAACCCAATGATCCTGGAGATCCTTTCACCTCCTAGAGAATTAGACACTGGAGCAGAGGTGTCCAAGTTCCCTCTGCTTTGACCTGGGCAGTCACCATAACTTTCCTCTCCTTTAACCTTCTGCCATCACAGGTCTTCAACAAAGAGCTGGAAACAGAGTTTGATAACTTTGAGGACTGGCTGCACACCTTCAACCTGCTCCGTGGGAAGATCGGGGACAACGATGACAATGCAACAGAAGAGGAGCGGATCGTGGGGAGGTTCAAAGTGAGTTTGGTTGCTGGGTGCCCACAAGCACCTTGCTAACCTGATTCCTCTGCAGGCCTCCTTTCCTCTGTCCAATTTCTCTTCTCATGGTTGCAACCGCTGAAGAGGTGCTTGTGAGGTGGAGGAATTTTCCAGGTCTGGCCAACACATGGCAAGAAACGAGGATATTGTCTGGGTCCTCAGGAAGGGTGGTTTGGGATGGGTCTGCTTACCCTGAGCCCCCAGGCAGCAGGACTCTCATCAGGCTGTGTGTTGCCTCACACCAGGGCTCCATATGTGTCTACAAAATGCCTCTCCCAGATGATATCACCAAGGAGGCAGGATATGACCCCAACTTTGGCATGTTCCAGGGGATCCCCAGCAACGACCCTATCAATGTGCTGGTCCGAGTCTATGTTGTGCGGGTGAGTATAGCAATGTGGTTTGGCAAGGCCTGATCCTGCACTCCCTTCCAGGAGATGGTCCCAAAGCTGTAGGGATGTTGGTTTTAGCTCTCAGTGCATGAGGGTCCAGGATGCAGCATGGGGACTGAAGCGGCTCATCAACAGGGACTTGTGTGGTGTCTCCATAGCTGTGTGCTCCAAGCACTGGGAGCAAGACACATCCAAGCTCATGCCAGATCCAGAGACCTCTCTTCTGGTGTGTAGGATGGACCAGAGTGTCTGTCCTAGTGCTTAACTCAAGTGAATAATTTGGATCAGCTCAGACTGAGATGCTGGTTCCTTCCATAGCCACAGCACATCAGTGATGCTTTGTGTGCAGAGCAATGGGAGTAGGGTCTAGTAGATCTGGTGGAAGAGCATGGCACCTCCTTGAAGATGTGCTGTGTGGTTATTGATCTGACCCAGCTAACGCACATCTCTTTATATATAGAGCGTGCTCTGGAAAAAGTCTTTTCCTGACCCCTAAGCTAGTCATCCTTGTCACCCTAAGCATGTGAGTGAGGTACTGTAGCCAGGCACTTGAAAGGGATCTCAGTCCTGCTGGAAGCACCCTCCACCTTGTTCCAGTGTTTTACAAAGAGAACCTACTTTTGGCTACATATCCCACCAGCCTGATTCTCCATCTAATGCAGCATCCCATTGCCCAGTGGGGCAACAACTTTCTTGTAGATCACCACCAGGCTGAGACTGCAACAGTAAACACCAATCTGGTCAGCACCAAAAATCACCAGGATGGGCCCTAACACAGGCATCTGCTGTTGTGTGCCATAATGGAGGTCAGGACTGGAGAGTTTGAGGATACTTATCTCCTTTATGGGGAGAAGCCAGAAGCCCTTGGTCTTAGTACAGAGAGAACAAGAGGGGAAGGGAACAGTCTTCTTGATATCTTGACCATGTTGTTGCTGTGGGTATTTGTTTAGAAGAGCCTGTTTCTATCCGCTGATGAAAGAGATGCCAAAAGAGACTGGGGTTATGTCTCACTGAGGAGACACAGCCAGCCCCAAACCACTGCCCAAACTGGGACAGGGATTAACACAAAGCAGGATTTATCCCCAGTTTAAACCAAGACACTCTATTTAGGAGCCCAAAGTGCTTAGCTGAATGTCTATGGCCAGGCAAAGCCAGATGATCTCAGAGATGAAGAATGAAGCCATCCCTGAACTCATTACAGCAGATGGCACTGATATATCTAATCTGTTCTCTACAGGCCACAGACCTCCATCCAGCTGACATCAATGGGAAAGCTGACCCCTACATTGCCATCAAGCTGGGGAAGACGGACATCAAAGACAAGGAGAACTACATCTCCAAGCAGCTGAACCCTGTCTTTGGAAAGTGAGTTGCCCCAGGCCTGTTCCCTATCTGCACCTGGAAGTAGTGAGCCAACTTTGCTAGTCCTTGAACCTGCACCCTAGTTGTCACACACACACAGCTGCTTGAGCTCGATAGATGGGACTCATCACACAGAACTTCCCTTGCAAGCAGCATAGGCATCCTCACTTCAGCCAGCTGTGTATAGTAAAGTGTGTTTAAGAGATGTACATATCTGATAAACACGCAAGAAATCTGGAGAGGAACTTTGTGCAAGAGCCTGTAGGGACAGGACAAGGGGGAATGCCTTTAACCTGACAGAGGGGAGACTGAGATGAGCTCTCAGGCAGAAGTTGTTCCCTGTGGGGGTGGTGAGGCCCTGGCACAGGGTGCCCAGAGAAGCTGTGGCTGCCCATCTCTGGCAGTGCTCAAGGCCAGGCTTGACAGGGCTTGGAGCAACCTGGTCTAGTGGAAGGTGTCCCTGCCTATGGCAGGGGTTGGAACTGGATGAGCTCTAAGGTTTCTTCTCACCCAGACCCTTCTATGATTCCATGGTTAAGGTTAAGTGTACTTTAGGAATCATGACAGTATGGCCTGGCGCTCCAGTGATGCACAGACTCAGTTTCAGGGCTATTGAGACATTCAGGTCAAGCGATCAACCTGTGCTACCTCCTGTCTAGAGCTGCTGGATGTGAAACAAACCATGCAGAAATTTAAAGCCCTTATCTTGAATGTCCTGCAGCAGGAGATGAAAATTAAACACTGTCCATAGACTGGAGCAGACCCACCTCACCTATACGTATGTCTTGAGTAGCAGCCAAACCCTTCAGGAGCTTTTCTCTTTCCCCTGGCCTAGATCCTTTGACATTGAGGCCACCTTCCCCATGGAGTCCATGCTGACAGTGGCCGTGTACGACTGGGACCTGGTGGGGACTGACGACCTCATTGGAGAGACCAAGATTGATCTGGAAAACCGCTACTACAGCAAGCACCGAGCCACTTGTGGAGTCTCACAGACTTACTCCATGTATGAGCAATGCTTTCTCTGCCCAACCTGCTGCCTGCACCCATGCCTGCCTCATCTTCTATGGCAAGCCTAGACCTCCTGCAGGAATCTCCCTCCTTTACTTGCCTGCTAATAGAGGAGTCTGTGCTGTATCCTCACCCTTAAGACAGAATTTGTGACCAGCACAACAGGGCAGCAGTGGAGTGGGTTGTAAGGAGCCCAGAACAGGGAGGAAGGACCTGAGGAGCACTGGTAGGAATGGGCAGAGGGGTTAGCCAGAGCTGAAATAGCAGCAGGGACAAAGGATCAGTGCTGAGCATCAGGAGTCAAGTGGGGTGCTCAGAGTAAAGGGGCTGGAGTGGAAGGGTGTTAGCAAAGCATAGAGTGGTGGCATAGAGGTACTTAATCTGCTCTGAAGTTTCACATTTGCTGCCTCAGATCCTTTCCCTGTGAATCCTGGGTCCTCCATGGCAGCAGCATTTGTTTTGCTGGCGGAGGGGAAGAAAATGCCTTTTTTTCCT
This sequence comes from Melopsittacus undulatus, assembly GCF_012275295.1. Classification (NCBI taxonomy): domain Eukaryota; kingdom Metazoa; phylum Chordata; class Aves; order Psittaciformes; family Psittaculidae; genus Melopsittacus; species Melopsittacus undulatus. Next base: position 13,681,958 of record NC_047529.1, on the reverse strand, counting down.
CCACATTTCACTGCTGCTTCACTGACCTTGCCCTCCTATTCACAGACATGGTTACAACACATGGCGTGACCCCATGAAGCCCTCCCAGATCCTGTCCAAGCTATGCAAAGATGGCAAAGTGGATGGGCCACACTATGGGCCAGGAGGAAGAGTAAAAGTTGCCAACAGGGTCTTTACTGGCCCCACGGAGATTGAGGATGAAAATGGTATCTGCCACATGGGATGAAGGTTGTGGAGGGAAGCAGGAGTCTGGGGTGTCCCCTTATCATCCAGGGTTGGAGACAGAAACAGTGGTCCCATCCCCCCAAAGCAGCACTGTGGTCACTTTCCATCCACCACCTTAAATGGCCCTTCAGTATGAGACCAGTTAGACAGATTATTATAGACCACCAGTGGGCTGCTCTCAGAATCATTCATGAGTGTCCATGGCACTGCCTTTGAAAACACCCTCCTGGCACCATATGCCCGAAGAGCAATGACGACAGCCCGCTCTGTCCTTTCCAGGGTTTAGGAATCTGCTCTTCATGTAACTACATCCCCAAACAGTGGTTGTGTCCCAACACACTCAGATGTGCCCAAGAAAGATGAAGGCAGGCCAGGAGGGGTGCAGAAGGGGAGGAGATGGATGTCGAGCCTGTTAAGCCTGGGAAAAGGTAGACTGTCAGGGGATCTGGACCTTCTGTGAATGAAGAGAGAGGAGTTAGGAAGTGTTGGCTGTGGAACAAACTGTATGGAAGGAAATGGAGAGTAGCTGATAGGCAGTGCTGCACCCTTGGAGTAGGTAGGGGTAGAGGAACAGGGCCTCTCTGTCCCTGGTGTCTCTGCCCAGCTCATCCCTCCATTTGCCCACACAGGTCAGAAGAAGCAGACGGATGAGCACCTGGCCCTGGCTGTGCTGCGCCACTGGGAGGACATCCCATGGGCAGGCTGCAAGCTGGTCCCCGAGCACGTGGAGACACGTCCGCTGCTGAATCCTGACAAGCCGGGCATCGAGCAGGTCCTCAAAGATCCAGAGCAGAGGTGGAGGCAGCCCATGTTGCAGAGCCCCTCTGAGCAGGGAGCAGAGATGGTTGGATCAGTAGACCAGCCATAACCCATCTTGTGGGCAGCAGAGGCAGGGGAGGCATCCTGCAAAGAGTGGCACTTGGGCATCAACAGCCCTTAACTTGTTGACTGTAGCAAACTAAATCAGTACCTCTCCTGCTCCAGCCTGCATGCTTTTCATACCCCCAAGTCCCATCATCCTATGCACCTCAGCAGCACACCATGCCATGAAACACTTCTGCAGGCAGGGGGAAAGGACTCATGGCACAGGGGAATGCTGCCCTGCTCAACATCTGGCAGGGTTCAGTGCTGCAGCACATCTGGCATGGCCAGACTGATGCTGAAGGGCAAGGGAGGGAGGGACTGCACATTGCGCGGGACAAGGGGAGCTGACTGCACCTCTCTAACCTTGCAGGGCCGCCTGGAGATGTGGGTGGACATGTTCCCCATGGACATGCCAGCACCCGGCCCTGCCATTGATATTTCTCCCAGGAAACCAAAGAAGTAAGAAACCTCCCAGGCAACCAACCCCACCAAAAACTGGAGGCTGGGAACGGACCCCTGTTTCTCCCCTCTCCTCTGCAGCCCAGCCTGCATCCCTTGACCATGCTGGGATTTCCAGAGATCCCAAGTCATAAGGAGATGACTTCCCCATGAGCTGCAGCTGAGATGTTCCTAGGCTGAGAGACCTGGGTTTGTTCAGGCTGGAGAAGAGAAGGCTCTGGGAAGACCTTAGAGCAGCTTTTCAGTTCTTAAAAGGGGCCTATCAGAAAGATGGAGAGAGACTTTTTGGCAGGGCCTGTTCGACAGGATGAGGGTGATGGTTTTAAATTAAGAGAGGGGAGATTCAGGCTGGGTGAGAGGAAAAATATTTTTACAATGAGTGTGGTAAAACACTGGCACAGGTTACCCAGAGAGGTGGTGAAGGCACCATCCCTGGTGACATTCAAGGCTGGATGTGGTTCTGGGCAACCTGATCTAGATGAAGATGTCCCTGCTCATTGCAGGGGTGTTGGACAGGATGACCTTTGAAGGTCCCTTCCAACCCAAACTATGAGCTAGATGAGAGGGTTGCAGGTAGACAGCCTGTTTCAAGGAGGGTTATGCCTGATTATTATCCTGTGAGTTTAATCCATCTCCTCTGTCACACTGGCAGTGTCTCCCCATTCCCTCCTACCCCTTCCCATGTGCCTCACCTTCTTGTCTCCCTTCCTCCTGCCAGATACGAGCTCAGAGTGATAGTGTGGAACACAGACGAGGTCATCCTGGAGGACGATGACTACTTCACTGGAGAGAAATCCAGTGACATTTTTGTCCGGGGGTAGGTACAGCATTAGCCTGCCAGTGTCACCTCCTCTGCTTCTCCCTGGCATGGGTGCTGGTGCTCACTGGGGTCCCCATGGGGGTTTTGGGGCTGGAAGGAGGGTACAACCTGGACTATGGTTCGGGATCAGATAGCACCAATGCTGCTGTTGTCCTCTTTGCTGGGTGTTTGCCTCTCCACCTCTTGGCTGCACGACCCCCTGTGTGTACCTGGCCTGGCTGCCCAGCTCTCAGCTGCAGGCTATTGTCTGGAACACCAATGAGGTGGTTTTGGATGATGATTTCCTGGTAGGAAAGAAGATGTCTGACATCTATGCCAGGGGTTAATGGCCAAGGCCTTGCTGCTTGTTTGTGCCTGCCTGTCTGCCCCTTTTTGACCTTGCCTTGATGCCCTTACTTGGCATTTCAGCCCTGCAACCTCCAATCCCAGTATCCAGAGCCAAACAGTGGTTAGCTCTCATCTCCACTTCATTCTGACCCAGCACCTGGGGAAAGCCCCTTCCAAGACTTACCTGTACACAGATGAGGGGATCAACAACTCCACAGCCAAATTATTTGCAGGACCTCGTATCAATGCATCAGCATTTCGGGCTGGTGGGTGACTATGGGGTGATTTCTCACCAGTCTGTTAAACAGCCCATAAGTCACCCACCAGCCTGATATGATCTTCCTGCCCCTATGCCCATCCTGCCCTTTGGAGATGCTGGAGCATTGCTCACACTTTTAGGTCCTTCCAGTCTGTCCTGGAGGCATCCTGGCTGCACGGACAGGATGGTCCTATGCCTACTCCTTCCCCCTGTAATGTCTGCTATCCCTCTGGGCCCCACAGGTGGCTGAAGGGTCAACAGGAGGACAAGCAAGACACAGATGTCCATTACCACTCACTCACTGGTGAAGGCAACTTCAACTGGCGCTATATCTTCCCTTTTGACTACCTGATGGCGGAGGAGAAGATTGTCATCTCCAAGAAGGAGTCCATGTTCTCCTGGGATGAGACCGAGTACAAGATCCCAGCTCGCCTCACTCTGCAGGTCTGGGATGCTGATCACTTCTCAGCCGATGATTTCCTTGGTAAGTGAGGGTCCACTGAGCTGGGGCAATGGGGCAGCCAGCAAGAAGCCCATGGCTGGACAAGTAAAGAGCAGTGTGAGATGAGACACAGCCTATGCAGGAACAGAAACTGGAAGGGCATCTCTGTTCCTCAAGTCCACAACATCCTCAACATCCTGCAAACCCCTTTAGATGATACTGGTAAGAGCACACAGGATGAGAGCCCTGGTCTCTGCTGCCAAGGGCAGGGGCATCTTCCTAAGATCTCATCTCAGTCTCCCCTCTGTCAGGTTAAAGCCATTCCCCCTTGTTCTGTCCCTACAGGCCCTTGTCAAAAGCCCCTCTCCAGTTTCTTGTCAGCCCCTTTAGGCACTGGAAGCTGCTCTGAGGTCTCCCTGGAACCTTCTCTTCTCCAGAGAAGATGCTGTCCAGCCCACCTCCAGACAAGACTCAGCATTTTGTGGGTGCCAACACCTGTGCTCCCCTTTCTCCTGCCAGGGGCCATCGAGCTGGACCTGAACCGCTTCCCCCGGGGAGCCAAGACATCAAAACAGTGCAGCCTGGAGATGGTGACCAACGAGGCGGAGCTGCCCATGATCTCCATCTTCAAGCAGAAGCGGGTGAAGGGCTGGTGGCCATTTGTGGCCAGAGATGAGAATGATGAGCTGGAGGTCACTGTAAGCATGGGGGAAACGGAGATGTTTTACATCCCTCAGGTCCCCTCTGTCACCGTGTCCCTGGGGACTGAGGTGGGGTGCGTTTCCTAGGTCTCAGCACAACTTTCTGCTCCCTGCAGGGGAAAGTTGAGGCTGAGCTGCACCTTCTGACAGCAGAAGAGGCAGAGAAATCCCCCGCGGGGCTGGCCCGAAATGAGCCAGATCCACTGGAGAAACCCAAGTAAGTGGAAAATCCCACTCCCCAGCAGGACCAGGGTGCTGTGGGGTGGGATCCAGGCCTGGGGAGGTGAGGGAGGTTTGCACTGGAGGATGTAGGAATGACGGTCATGGGCACAGCCATCTCTGCTGGTCCCTACCATTCACTGACTTGCTGCTCTTCCTTGCTCTGTTCCTGCTCTGCCTCTCTTGTTGGCTCCATCCCCTTTCTGTGGCCTCCCGCCACCTCTTCCTCCCCTCCAGTCCTCACCACCAGATCCCAGCTTCAACCAGAATCCTCATGCTCTCTCACAAATCTCCACTACTCCATTTGGCATATCTTGTACTGAGTCCCCTTGTCCACCCTCCTCATCATCCTGGCTGGGCTCCTTTCCTCTCTGCAGGCTTGTCCACTGTGTCCACTAATGCACTGCTGGCCATGCATCCCTTCTCCATGGCAATGGCATTAATGATGAGTTGTTTGTTTCCCCTACAGCCGCCCGGACACATCCTTCATCTGGTTCCTGAACCCACTCAAGTCCATCAAATACCTCATCTGCACACGCTACAAGTGGCTCATCATCAAAATCGTGCTGGCCCTGCTGCTCCTCGTCATGGTTGCCCTCTTCCTCTACAGCATGCCAGGCTACATGGTCAAGAAGCTGCTGGGAGCATGAAGCATGGGAGCCTCCTCCATGTCCCCAGCCTTGTGGCACAACTGTCCCCAACTGCATGTCCTTCTCCACCCTGCAGCCTCTCAGCAGCTTCGGGGGACATCTCCCTGCTGCTGCTGGGCCTCTACATTCCTCCTCTGTGGGTCCCATTCACAGCTTTAGTCCCAGAGGAATGGGGCTGGAGGATGGCATCAATCCCAAGGCCACACATCCCACACTGGGGCTGGCAGAGGTGCCCAGCAGTTACCGCGGGGCTCTGGGGCTGTAAGTCTTGGAGCCCTTTGCCCACTGGGGCCATGGCTGGCACCTGCCTGGGGAAAGGGGAGGGGAGAGCAAGATGGAGCTATGGGATTGCTCCCAAAAGGCCCATTGGAGGAGCATTCAGAGACGAGGATAAAGCAGGGGTCTGGGACAGCATGGGGACAGCACACAGCATCCCCACTGCCTGTCCCTGCTGCCACCACAGTCCCTGCTCCACTCAGCTCTGCAATTCACTGCCCCCAGGTGCAGGGCTCCATCCCACCATGGGCAACACCAGGCATTGTGCCCCAGCAGCCACCAAGGCCCTGCAGAGAGCCCTGGAGCTGTGCAAGGGGCAGGCACTGACCTTCCCTCTCTGAAGCATCCACCTTCCCAAGGTTACCAACCCGGAGGTGGTGGTGGCTGGAACATCCCCAGGGGCTCACAGGGAGCCAGGCTCCCTGGACAGTGTGAGTGAGCTCCCTGTGGGCCTCTTGATGCTCAGTTCGTTCTGTTTGGATTGGTATGTGTTACGGCTGGAGTCCTTCTTGCCGTGCATGCTAGGGAAGGGCTCCTTTCTCAGCTCACCTCAACGTTCCGCTGTTGGAGAGCTGCCCTTCTCAGCTTCAGGGGTGCAAGACCCTCAGTGAATAACTGAAGAGATCTTGGGAATGTTTTTAGGGCACCACTGTTTTAATCAGACAATAAAAACCAGCTTTCACTTCCATGTTCTCTGCCAGGGTCTCCTGCTAGTGGGGAAAGGGCTCATTGCAGGCTGCTTTTCCTCCTCCCCCCTGCCTGCCCCACTGCTTCCCAGTCACAGCCTCTTTTCCTGCTGCCTCTTCCCAGGTCCCATGCCCTGGGCAGCAGCCTGGTCCCTCAGCTGCATGGAGCAGACCAGGCATGGCCTTGCCTTCCCCCAGGGCAGGACAGCAGGAGGGAGGAAGCCACCTCCACCCCAGGACCCCAGAGGAAGGGTCCCTGTCACTGCTCCCCATCACCTTCTGGTTGCATTGTGGGGAGCTGCCCAGAGTCTCCTCTTGCCCATCCTAGGGGGGAGAAAGGAGGCAAGAAGGGACACCAGGGATCCATTTGTCCCCCAGCAGGACCCCCATGGTAGGGAGGCTCCTCAGAGCCCCAGGCTGGGGGCAGAGAGGGGCCCTGAGGTGCAAACAGGGGCCCTGAGCAAAGGGACTACGCTTGAGCTGTGGCACAGGCATCTCCTGGACTTCCCTGGCATTAACCCTCTCCCCCTGCAAGCCCTTTGGGATTCCACCTTCCTTGGCCTCTTCCACACAACAGGACCCTGTGCTTTCCCTCCTAGAAGTTCTCTCTGTGTCCACACCAGAAGTCAGTGAGAAGCCATCACATCCCTCACCACCATCCCAGCCCTCCCAGACCACACTCTATCATCCTGCGGAAACACATCCTGATCACCACAGCTTTGATGACTGCACAAGTCAGCCCCATCCTGTCCACATCCCACCATGCTGTGCTCACCCTGCCCACGACAGTCCCACCTGCTCTGAGCTCCTCACACCTCCATCACCATAGCATTGAATCATAGACCCACAGAATGGTTTGGGTTGGAAGGGACCTTAAAGCTCATCCAGTTCCAACCCCTGCCATGGGCAGGGACACCTTCCACTAGACCAGGTTGCTCCAAGCCCCATCCAGCCTGGCCTTGAACACTGCCAGGGATGGGGCAGCCACAGCTTCTCTGGGCACCCTGTGCCAGGGCCTCAGCACCCTCACAGGGAACAACTTCTGCCCAAGAGCTCACCTCAGTCTCCCCTCTGTCAGGTTAAAGCCATTCCCCCTTGTCCTGTCCCTACAGGCCCTTGTCAAATGCCCCTCTCCAGATTTCTTGTTGGCCCCTTTAGGCACTGGAAGCTGCTCTAAGGTCTCCCTAGAGCCTTCTCTTCTCCAGGCTGAACAAGCCCAGCTCTCTCAGCCTGTCTCCATAGCAGAGCTGCTCCAGCCCTTGGAGCATCTTTGTGGCCTCCTCTGGACTCACTCCAACAGCTCCATGTCCTTTCTATGTCAGGACCACAGACATTATGGGTGCTTTGAGAGGGGTAGGGCCCTTGGCAGAAGACCCTGGGGAGCCTGCAAGAACACCCCTCTCTTCCCCCCAGTTTCAGAAGGGTCATGTGCATGTGTGGGGGTGAGCAGAGGGATGTGTGAGGAGACACCCCTGCAGTGCTGGGTGCTGGGCACTGGCACGGAGGGGTGAAGGAGGCCATGGCTGGACAAATACAGGTGAGCAAGCAGCTCTGGTGCCAACAGCAGTACAGGTCTTCCCCTAAGTCAGTGACAAATTAGTGACCTCTTCCATTAACCTAGCCTGTACAAGTGGGATTGAGTCCTTGGTTCTCCTTCCTATATAAGTTCATAAAATGGAGTTTGACAGAGTACATTGTCCTGTAAACCTCCAAGGTTCAAGCAGACCATGACAGCAGCCAGTGCATGTGGTGTGCTGCCAAAACACCATTGTTACTAACAATCCCTTAAGTATATTACACCTACCACAGCAATCCTCTTAGAGGAAGCTGTGAGATGCTGATAAAGGATGAGGCATCGCTTAAACACATCTGGGCTCTAGCCCAGGGGCCACCGGAACAGGCAGCAGGGTTCTTGTGTTCTACTCAAGGATTTGCCACCAGCCTGTAGCCTCCTCCACTGCTCCCAGGACAGCTTCAGCCCCGCATTCCCTGCCTCTGCTGTCACCCTATATGCTGGAGTAGGCCTGCAGTGGAGCACAGCCCATGCCCACTGTGATGTCCCACTGTGCCCCATGCAGCTGCAGGGTGCTGAGCAATCCCTTCACCTGGGGAGCAAAACAGCTCCTGGAGATGTTTCACAGCCAGTTTCATCTGGGAGAGTGTGGTTCCTGCCCCAGCAGCACCACCATCACACACCTTTATATAGAGCAATTCCTGCTGGTTTCGGTGGAAATGCCAGCAGGTGGACATTGCCATGCAGTGTGCAGAGCACCCAAGAACACCACCAAAGCCCCTGTGCACTGGTGGAGGAAGGCAGAGCTTTCCCAACTGCAAACACATCCAGGCAATATGGCACCATCCTGAAGGGCACCAGGCACACACTGAGAACCACAGAAGAGTGGCACTGGGGCTGGAAACTCCCATAGTCACCAACCATGTTCTCCCCACCCAGCTCCAAGGTATGTGTTTGGAAAGGAGAAGGCAGGCCCCATCCCCTCCCATGCCACAGCATCCCGCATCACTTGGCCACCATGTTCCAGCACCTCCACGTTCCAGCACAGTCCTGTTCTGAAGCCAGGGGACCCAGGAGGGCTGTGGCTCCACTCACCCCCCTGAGAAAGTCGATCTGAGACATGAGAGGATGTTCTTAATTCCTGACCTCAGCCTCCCTGGCTAAATCAGGTGTCTGTGGTCTCCTGCCCAGGGCCAGCAGCCACCAAGAGCAGCTTATTCCCCTGTGTACAGGCCCGGCCACACCGGAGCAGGGATAAGGCAGGATCACCCAGATTAGCCCCAAAGCCAGTGGTGCTAAGAGCCCGCTGTGACGATAGGAAGCTTTCTTAGGGCAGAGCTTGTCAGGGCAGTCACGCTGCTGATGGGAAAACACCCACTTCCAGTGACCCCCAGTCCCATGAAATGCGGCATTTCCATATTCCAAGCCCTGTGTTTTGGGGGCCATCCCCAAGAGCCACAGCCCCACGGAGCCCCAAGTCTGCCAAGCACCTGTGGAAATGCAGCACCAACTCTAAGGGTGCTGTGGAGACAGGGGGTGAAACTAGATGGACTTTAGGGTCCTCTCCAACCCAGACCATCCTGTGATTCAATGATTCTACTTTGAGTAGCCCTGATACCTGCCCTGGGGAGGTCAGAGGTGCCACCTCTTTCCCCAGGTCCCAAACTGGCACTCTGTAACCAGGAACAGGACAGGAGGTACTGCTCCCTTATCCCATCACTGTCCATGTCCATGGCCTGCTGCTTATCCCCCTGCAACAGCCATATGCACCACACCAACTACAACCCACAGCCTCCCTGACACTGCTCACTGCTCGATCCACAACACAGCAAGAAACAAACCTCTCTGCACACAGCCTATATCCTGCTTCACCCTACCTTCTTCTTCCTCACCATGAGTGCCCCAGGCATGCTACCAGGGCACAAAATGACTTACAGGGATGCAGGGATGAGCACCAGCTGCAGAATTGGCAGAACAAAGGGGAGAAGCCTGAAGATGAAGGGAGAGCCTTTGGGAGGGCAGTGCTTGAGCTAAAAAGAGGATGCCGTATCCCCAAACATGGCACCTTCTCTGTGTCCCTTGCCCTATGCTCCAGTCAGCACCTCAATGAGCACTGTGATCACAGCCTAGCTCAGCACCAGAGTAAACCCCATCATTCCAGGAAGAGCCCACACAGGAGCTTTTCCACCTCTGCCATGGTAAAGTGGGGCTGAAGCTCCAGCCTTGGCACCACTGCCCAAACATGCCCCTTCTACTGAGATGCCTGTTTGTCAGAAAAGGGAAGAAATAAAGACAAACTCCATTAAAAGGCTTTGGAAATTTTATTCTTTACAATATTTGAATAGTTTTGTTTAAACACAATAAATACTTCGGCAATAGCATTTAACAGACCAGAATTTAAACCCACTGCAGTACCTAAACTCCCAGAGACAGGGCTCCAGGACAGCGACCGGGGTCCCAAGGCCCACGGCAGCTTCATCTGATCCCTGTTTTGGGACAACCCCAGCCAGAGGGACCAAGAGCACTCGGCTCTGGTGGGGAGCGCAGCAGAGCATCCAGGCTCCTGCCAAAAGCAGCTCCTTGGGAAGGTTCAGCAGGGAAGGGGAAGAACCAAACCACCGCAAGCACCAAGCTGTCTTTCACTGACTCATTTCACAGTGCTGGGAACCTGAGAGCAGCCGCTACATCAGCTCTCTGGCCCCACTGCACAGGGGGCTGGTGACAAGACCTGAACTAGCTCCTGGAAGGACGAGGCAGCATCACCAACTGCTTCCACACCCTGCCCAGGAATATTGAATAGCCCCGTGGACACAGGCCCTTGAAGATGCTCTGAAGGGCTCGCAGAATCATCAGATCACAGGATGGTTTGGAGTGGACTCTCTCCACCAGCTCCACCTCCTTCTTATACTGGGGCCCGTAGCTGAGTTGCAGACATGGTCCCTGCCCTGCATTTATAGGGCCTGGCTAGAACTGACCTGACTGAGATTAGGACAGCTCCCAAAGTTCAACCTACAGGTTTGAGTGCACCCAGGAGATAACATTGGGCCAGCTCCCTTTAAGGAGCTTAAAAAAGTGTCTGCAGAGCCTGAGAAACTCATACTTACATCATGGAGCTCCCCCAGTGCTGGGAAAGCCACCTCTAGCAGGTGGTTGATGTTTATGAAAGGAGAGGCTTCCGCCAAGCCCCTGCAGTGACCAGCCACTGACGAAAGGAGGTAACTGGAGCACAGACACAGCAGAGGAAGGACCAAGCTGAAACCAACAGCACACAGGTGTGTGTTTGTAAGCCTGCAGGTCAGCCACAGCATCTGTACTTGTAAAAATCACTTTTAGATGGCCCAAACCTGAGGACGTCCCAAAACCTACACCTCATCCTCCACCCCAATTCCACTTGTGAGTTCCTGCGCTGGGTCCCTGGATTGGTGCAGAGGCATGAGCTGTGATAGGAAACAAAAGATCAAGATGATAAAGGCTGCAAGCAAGATTCTTGCTCTGCCTCAGCTATACGAGTCCTGCATTGACACCTTGGAGCATCCCAGGTTCCCACAGAAATCTGCTTCAGAGCAAAGCATGGTGAGGATGAGGAGAAGCTGGTGGCACTGGCCGCCTTTCTCCACAGCACAAGGACCAGTCGGGAGACTGACATCTCCAATGACTTCAACCCTCCCTGGATAGGCTTGCCCCTGGTCGAACTCTGTATTGAGATAAAGTGTGCAGAACAGATTTAGGAAAGCATAAGAGTCCTGTTACCAACCCAGGAGGTCCATGGGTAATAAAATAGGACTCATTATCCCTGGAAGCAGAGACAACACAGATCAGCTCTCAAATACTGAGGCAGGAGCAGAGGAACAAGCACACAACCCTGTCCCATCCCTGGAAGCACATCCCACTGCAATGACAGAGTCTAGCCAGCACACTCCACTCTTAACACAATTACCACCAGATGCTCTCAGCAAGGAACACATTTATTCTTAAGACTTAGAACCATTCTGATTCATGAATAGTTTGTTTCTCAGCATGCCATACCCCACCACGGCAAGATAGTTTGGTCAATCTATTTGCTTCCACTCCCCTACCAGAATCTGGGAGCAGAATCACTTCAATTCCAACAGCCCAACGGAACCCTCCAGCTTCACAGCAGCAGGAGCTGGGAAGAGTCATGCGTGCACTGAGATCAGCTCTGAGCTCTCCTCACTCTGCCACAAGCCTGGTAGTGCTAGAGGCAAGCGACCCTGCTTTCCAGCACTGATTGAAGCAGACAGTTCTTCTAGTTTCAAGGTGCAATAAATTAAGGCACCAATAATCCAGGACTCTCCAACGATAAAGCCAGTGCAGATAGGAAGCAGTTCCAGTTTTTAACAGATGTTTCTCCTACAGCACAAATATTTGCAGGACTTTAAAGAGGAAGCCCTGTTTCCACATGTTTGTATCTTCACAAAGGGGTTTTTCAGGGTACATGCTGCAAAAGGGCAGCAGCTCACAGGTCAGTAGGACAACAGACAGACAGTGTGTGAGGGGGACAAAGCGACATCCTAAGATATAACATCATACAACGTCTCATAGCATCAGTTGTGGCCCAGTCCTATGGGCCCAGCACTGCTGGTGGAAGGAGACAGGACAACACCAGCTCCAGGGTGGGGACCCAGAGCTCACCTGAAAGCCTGAGGGAACAGCCCAGTTACTCCCTGGTCCTGCAAACACAGAACTAGGAAGCAAATCATCCAACCTCCACTTTTTGTCAGTGCCGCCAGCACAGTTCTGCTACCTGAAGATGTCCCATAGATCAACACTGTGCCCATTTTAAGATTCCCTGTAAATATTGTGCGAGCATGACTTAAATTTATCTCCCTTCATAACCACATTTCATTGAATAGCAAGAGTCAAAAATTCAAGCACAGCCCAATTCATTTGTACACTTAAGATTTTTTTTCCTGTACAACATCAGTAAAATATATAGGAGTAAGCTGCTTTATCAAATAAACTCTGAAAACCATTTGCCCCTCTCCCAGCTCAGCCACCCTTCCCAGACACGCTGCAGCCAGACAGACACATGAGCACACAGACATTCCCATGTCGCACCAGCTCGCTCCTCGCAGGACACGTAACAACCAAGCACCCACATGCACATGGGGAACGTGTGAGCTCACCTCAGGATTTCAAGTCTCAGTCTGCACAACGATGATTCAAATTTACAAAAGAAAGCATTAAATAATAGTTACAGGTTTCCTAAAGCAGGAGGAGTCATCACCTGCAGAAGGAAAAAGCCGTGACCAAGCTGCTAGGAGCCACATTGCACAATAATCAGTGTATAAGCGACTTTGTTCCCATGGTAGATTACATATGCACAATCTGTTGTGCTTGTTCGCTTCCGGATGCAGCCTTTCCAGAGCCTGGGTTTAAGCTACACTCTTCATTCAAGCACAGGTCTTCATTAAATAAAGTGAACAGAAAAGAAAATCAGCATTCATCTTCACCACCCCACTCTAACTCAATCACAAAGAAAAAAACCCAAATTTAAAAAAATAAATCAATGCAAACATGTCTTGTACAAATGGACAGTAAACAAATTATCCCTGGATGAGACATGCAGCCGCTGGGGACAACGGTTTGGAAAATAAAGCAGTATTTGGAAAGGATCCCACCACACACATGCACCTGTGAGCTCCCTGAAAGTGCACACATGACCAACACAACGCTGCAGGTAAGGTGCTTCTCTAAGCAGTGGATCTGTGGCCACTGGAGGGCTGGCAGGAAGGGTGATGAGCTGCGAGAGGCACAGACTGGGCAGCATGCAGCCGCCCCGCAGAGCCGGCCCAAAACACCAAGTTCTTACTGGGAGGCAGAAGGGGGAGATGAGCTCTGTGTTAGGCTGGTGTAAGCCACTTGCAGCTGCCAGTTGGAACCCAGACTCAGTTCCCAGGTGGGGAACACACATGGACAGACAGAAACAGGGTCGAGATGCAGTCCCATGCTAGCCGCAGCTCAAGCAGGGGAGGCAGGAGCCACCTTCCCACCTTTGCAGGAAATCAAGCCCTGACTTTCTAAGCCCTCCAAGCAGAATGTTACTAAAAGTTTTGTGTGTAGTTCTTTTTTTCCCCCTCTTAAAACAAAAATCAAATAGGTGTCAGTATCTGCCCAAACAGGTGAATGCAGGAAGGCAGGACAGAATATGGGAGAGCAGTCAACACCTGCTCCCTAAGTACCAGTGCAGGACAAGGGCTGCCAGGCAGGATTAGGGACAGACAGGAATGTCCCTGACCTCCAGGATGTTCCCTGACCTTGTAGAAATCAACTGTTATGTTGGTTATGGTGACAGGTCAAGACTCTTTGCTCAGGTAAAGCCATGTGCACACCCAACTGGCTTTACTTGAGCAAGAGCTGGAGTTTGAGGTTTCACTGGGAACATTCAGCTGGTCTAATATACAGTAACAATGACCTGAAATAAATGCCCTCCTCATCCAGTTTCACCCAAAACCAAAAGCTCACATTCAAACAGCAGCGGGGGCTGCCCCGTACCAGTCCTGCCCTGGCTGCACCGGATACCGTGCGTACGTTGCCCTGATGTCTGTCCAGAGGATAGGTTTAGATCTGTGGTGATGGTTGAAGTATTTACAGGTATTTGCAGCAGTTATTTACAGTACTTCTGCAGACCGCAAGCCAATTTTCTCTTCCTCCACTCCTAGTCAATCTGGCGTGGGCTTCTTTAGCGAGAAGGGCCGTATATTGAAGTGCCTGCTCAGCTGGCTCACCTGGGGACAAGGCAGACAACAGGACAGGATTAGCAAGGCTTGGATAGATGAGGGGGAAAGCACCCAGAATATCAGACAGGTTCCCTATATGGCTACAAAGCCCCTGCCACCTTCCTATGTGCAATTCCCCAAACCACTGCCACACCACACATTCCCATGGGTGCAGCAGATTGGGACCACAGCCTCTGTCTTCAGCTGTGTGGCCAGCCACGCTGCCCTGCCCAGGACCTGAGCCAGCCCCTGCCAGCTCAATGTTGGGGTCAGCCACAGCTCTGTGAGGTAGATTTAGACTAGTTATTAAGAAGCTCTTCCCTGTGACTGAGGCCCTGGCACAGGGTGCCCAGAGAAGCTGTGGCTGCCTCATCCCTGGCAGTGTTCAAGGCCAGGATGTGCAAAGTTTGGAGCAACCTGCTCTAGTGGGAGGTGTCCTTGCCCATGGCAGGGTGGTTGGAACTGTATGACCTTTAAGGTCCCTTCCAACTGAACACCATTCTATATTCTATGACTAAGTGCTGCACCAGGAAATGAGCTTTCAGGCATGGTTCAGAGAAATGCAGACAGGAGGTTAAAGTGGACGGAGCAGCACCAGCATCTGGTGACTGCAAGGTAACAGTCACTGCACAACCAAGAGTGAGCAGTGCTGAGCAGTACTAGAGAGTGAGCTGGGCAGAGGGTTTATTCCTAATGATTACTCCAAAATTCAGAGCATTTTGGGATTATGTGGCAGACACAGAGCCTTAAAAGTTTCTTTTATCCTGCAAGAGGAAACTGCAAAAATGGGCCCTTGGGAAGCTGGAGGGAAACGAGGGGAACACAAACTCAGGAGAGCAGAGCACTGAGAAGCTCATTGCAGGGGATGGGCAAGCCTGGGCAGGAGGATTACACCACCCGCTCAGTCCCCATCTCCAGCTATGATTCCAAGACCAAATTTATTTAAGCTTCTTAGCTATTCAAATCCTTCTCACACAGAAGCCTCATTACACTAATTGGAAAGACAACCCAGCTATTACTTCTTTGCTGTAATTACAGTTCAAAATTGACTCCAGAGGCTCCATGTCAGAGCCGGGGTTCCTAGGGGACAGAGCTTCCCAAGAAGGGTGCACACAGGTGGCAGCAGCCAGCTCCACAGGGGACATTGGTCCCTTGCCCTCATTCCTCAGCAGCTTCCCAAGGCATTTCTGATGGGACTCAGTCTCCTCTGAGTCTGTTTTCTCTCTTAATCAAAACTCAGGGAGTCAGGCAGAGCTGGCACAGTGCAAGGGAAGCAAATTGGTGCCTGAATCTCGATACAACCCTTGCAGCAGGGAACAAGGCACTGCAGCCACAGAACCCCCACCTTCTCTAGCAGGGACATCACCCCTTCATCTTGGCTCTCCCAGTGACTATAGCGCAGGGCATGTTGATCACAAATCAAACTCATTAATCAAAGTAACACCAACAGCAGTTTAAGTTTTTATACAAAGACTCCCAAAGGAAGACTTCCTGCCTGATGTGCAGACAGAGTAGCTGCTGCAGCTGCCCTTCCCACTGCCCACAAGTGTGGGTATCCCACGCTTGCTTATATCCAAGCTGGTTACTAAGCTGCAGCCCCAGCCAGGAGGAGTTAAACATGGCAGCAGGGGTGCAAGCATTAGTTTCAAACAGCTCCCACCCACAGCCTGCACAAGCCTCTCACAAGGAAGGCAGCTCGAGTCTCATGTGGTCACAGTGTGACATAGCCATTCCCCACCGATGTTCCCATTTTTAAGCAGAGTGTTCTATGCCCCAAACAGCAGCAGCACCCAAGCCACACCTGCAGCCAAAGCATGGCAGCCAAGCCTGAAGCCCATATGCCAAGTTCACCTACCACGACTACTCCGTAGTGGATGTGTGCCAGGGTGAGGAAAGCAGTTAACACGTAGAGGAGAAGTGTTTCGCTGTTGGGCACGAACCCAGACACCACCATGACCAGTGCTGCCGCTATGGGCAGCAGCATCCAGTTCAGAGGCTGGCAGCGTGTGCTGCTCATCTGACAGACAATCAGTTGGCACTGCAGGAAGAGAAAGCTGTCAGAACTTGTTCCTGGTATCGACTCTGCAAGCCCAGAGTCTGTCTACAGGGCAGAGGACAGTCACACACATACATGTACCAACCATCTGCACTTACAACTACCACCAGGCAGTTTCTAAGTTCCACGTGAATTATCTTTCTTTGCATTAGAATTCCTGCAGGGGACCCAGAGCAAAGCCTTGTGAGGCAGGGAGGTAATAGGGAAACAGGCATTGAGGGCATCTTTGAAAGAAAAAGGGAGTTCCCCTGAGCTGACTGAGCCTCACCAATATTATCTGCATCATCAGCAGAAACTCATGCCATGCAGCAGTGTGCTGCACAGAGCTGCTCAGTCACATGGCTGCAGTGACAGGCACAGGTGCCTTTGTTAAGGTCCCAAGCAAGCAGAGATGCAATATACGGCTAAATTGGATTCTGACAAAACCTTTAGTCCCTTCCATTTTAAGTTTAGCCCAAAAAAGGAAGCAGCAACTCCTTTTGTATTAGCAGTTTGTTATTCACAGCACAGAGGGTGCAGGAGAATATAAACACACTCCATTTAAGTAATTCTCTAGTTTCTCAAGAGTGAGCATTGCAGCACAAAATTCACAGACCCCAAACACTATTTTCCTGTTTGTTCTTCCAATCACAGTAAAATAGAAAAGTTGTTAAGTTTATCTTGGAAACTTGCCCCTCTCCTCACATTTGAGCTGCCTCCCAAGGAGGCTTCACACTTCTCACTGGAGCATAAAGCAAAAGCTGCTTACAGAAATGTTAGCAAAGGCTGTTCCAACCATGAAGTAGAAGAGCCTGGGCTGGACCTCGAGGATGTCTGTCGGGGACATGAAGACCCACGTGGTGCAGAGCAAGAACAGCAACACTGGAGATACTAGTGGCAGCATTATTTCATACACAGAGTGGTGCTTCAAGGTGTTGTTTTTATAGGCCCTGAAATACAAGCAAAGAAATCAAAATCACAGCTGAGAAATACCTGGTCCCACCTTCAGCAGAGGGCTGTAAAATCTCACTGGCCATTCAGCTACTCGAAACTGCTGGTGTCAGTTAGAACCATGGTCAGATGAGAAAGATGCACACCTGCATCAGTAACCCAAAACCCTCCTGAACTACAGAAGTACCTGGTTGTCTGGCTCTGTGTTGTGACCAATAGGGTAAGACTAGAAAAGCTGGGGACCCTCCCACAAGACCCTGCTGAGCAGGCTGCCAGCCCACCCTGCAAACTGGGACCTTCTGGTGTGTCAGCGCCACTTTGTCACTGAAGTCACTCGCCTGAAAACTACTAAGGAAACCAGGTTTTAAGAAGCTTTAGGGGCTCTTGCGAAGGCGCTAGTGCAGGGAAAGAGACTCGAGGATGGAGGAACTTACTTGTAGAAGTTATACAGGCTCATGGGCAGTGTCACAGTGAGTGCACAAGCTGGAAGAGAAAGAGCTGCGTTACTGCTCTGTGACAGAGGGAGAACATCACATGCATCCTATGAATGGGCAGAGGGTTGTGACCTGGCTTAAGGTGCTTGCAACAAAAATGGTTCAGAGGTGGCCCAAGAATAGCTTGGCACATTTAAAAGTAGGTGCTCCTAATTCTGGTCCAAGAGCTGTAATTACAAGTTAAGATCTGCTATAAATTAAAGACATTTCCATTTTCAAAAGTTACATTAATGAGTCTAGTATTCTGTTTTAAACAGTCACAAAGTTTAATTAAAATACTGTATTTAATGAGGCACGAGGCAAGTTCAAACTCCACAAGTGGCATGGCTGTGGACAAAAGAGTTTTCAGTCTTCATAATAAAGACAATTTGCTATTTCTGTCACTGTGAGCAAGCATTTTCACTTCCCACTGTGCAAAAAAGCTCTTGTTTAACTTGACAAACAATGCAAAGAGTCGAAATAACTCTGAAAACTCTAGACCTCAATAGGAAAAATCATCCACAACACCCAAGCCCATGACAGTGTATCAGCTCCTTCTGTAATTATCTAGCAGTAAGTATTTTAACAGAGCTGTAAATATTCCTGCTTTTAATAATCCAACCCCTACCTGAGTGCACAAACACAGCCAACAGAGGCATTGTGCTCCAGTTTTCACATAGGGAAAGTGCATTTTTTATTCATGTGTTAAGTTATATAGTTGTCAAAGGAAAGCTCAGAGCATCCACCTGATTAAGTGCAACCATTAGATTTAACACGACAGTTCCCACAGATATATATAACAGATATATTAACTTGAAATTGAGCAGATACAATTAACCCCTAAGGAAAGGGACATACACTAGGAAAAATTAAACTGAGCAAGAATGTCTGAATAAGCTAAATTACATTAAGCAAGGACAGCTCTCCCCAGCTAAGCTTCTCTGCATTACCATCCCCTTTGCAGAAGCTGATTCTGACTGACCACTGGAGACAAAGGCTGGGCTTTTATTTAATTGTACATTTCTAAATGTAATTTTCAGTTGGGCAGATGGAGGGCAGGATCCCCAGACAGCAGACTGCTTTTGCCCACCTCCATGGCTGGAACATCCCCCCCCCCACAGCAGCCCCAGGCTCCCACACAGCATCTGGGATCTAGCTTCTGAAACACAGCCACAGCAGCAAAGCAAGTGTTCTGCAAACAGTGCTGGGGGTCCCTGCTGGCCACCTGCAGTGGGTGCTAGGCAGCCTTCTGTCACCCAAAACCCCACGGCTCTTGCTGCAAACAAGCCCTGCTTCCCCTGGGCAATACCAATCCCACAGCCCCAGTGCTCGGGCAACACGGCTCTTTGGAGGAAACATGTTTTCACATGCTCACAGGTTCCAGGCATGAAGGAGGCTCATGTTTAGCATCCAGGCGCCTCTGCTAGGCTCCAGCTGCTTCCTAGTGCCGTGGTACAAGCAGCAGCAGCCACAGCCCTCAGCTGCTCTCACCTGCCCCCCACAGCACTCCAAGCAAGGAATGAACTTTTTGCCTGTCCACACATATCCCCAGCCCCAGGCAGACAGCACCTGAGCTGATTCCCCAAGCAGCAGCAGGCTCCTATACCCTCAGGATTGGCACAAAATACATCCAAGACATGAGCACAGAGCTCCACTCTCTTGCTGTTTTAAGTCAACAGCAGACCCAGGAAGACTGGAGTTAACTTCTGTAAAGAAGCTATGCATAAGACAATACTTTGAAATCCTGGGAAAAGTCAGGCTGCAAGAACACCCTCAATTAGTCACTTCAGTAACAGCCTACAGGAGTTTTCATTACAGCAAACAGAACAGCAGCATTACCATATAATTAAGACATTGGGTTTCATTAAAAAGGTGGAGTTTAAAAGACAGGCTTCAACATGGAGTTTCTTACCAATAATCATTGCAGTGAATAGGTCTCTATATAAGAAATTAAACAGGAAAGGTGCATACCAGGCCTCAACTCCCACAATGGCTGTCACTATGTAGACAATTGAAATGGTCTGAAAGAAAGCACAGGACAAGCAGGCTTGAGCAACCAGAGAGGCAAGACTGGAAAGCAGCACAACACCGTGTTCAATTCTCCCCACCAGCAGGAAAGAGAAAAAGAAATAAAAAAATCCACAAACACCCCATATTATGAGACCAGGTCTAATAAGTGTAGCAGCTGAGCTGCTGAGAAGGATACAGCCAAGAGCTGCTCCTCACAACAGAAGCAAAGATGCCTTTATGCAGCTTGAACTCATGAGACTGAAGCACAAGAGTGAAGTTTTATACTGCAAGTTGCAGTGACCCTGGAGCGTTTCTTGGGGAACTTTCTCATCCATCTGCAGAAGCAATTGCAGGGAAAAAGCTAACAAGGGGTATTTCAGTTTTAATAGCAGCCCCGAAGCTCGGTAAAACACACTGCAGAGAAGCTTAGCACTCCATCCCCTGCCTTTCTGCAACAGGCAGAGACCTTAAAGCATATAAGGAAGAAGTTTTTCTCTGTGAGGGTGCTGAGGCTCTGGCACAGGGTGCCCAAAGAAGCTGTGGCTGCCCCATCCCTGGCAGTGTTCAAGGCCAGGTTGGATGGGGCTTGGAGCAACCTGGTCTAGTGGAAGATGTCCCTGCATGTAGCAGGGGTTTGGAACTGGGTGAGCTTTAAGATCTCTTCCAACCAAAACCATTCTGTGATTCAGAAGGAGCTTCCTGCAGAGATGTCCTTAAAGATACAGACATGCCAACATACCAAAGGGTCCCTCACCACCAGTCAGTCTCCATATTGACTGCCCAGTTACCAAAGTACAGAGAGGCACCTCCTGAAGGAACCTTTGCTCCTGGCACAGAGATTAACATGCCAATTAACCCCATTACAATTAGACACACATCCTGCTAGTGCCAAAAGGCACCCCAAACTTCTAGACTTGAATTTACCCACACTGGTATAATGTGGGAAAGTAACTAAAGCAATGATTCAGGTGGCCAAAACAGATATCTCAGGAGAGCAGAAACAGAGGAAACTCAAGGCAATAACTCAAGGCAGAGGAAACTCCATTCTTCAAGCCCCATGTTTTGTGGAGAGTCTATCTACAAAAGCTGCTTGGAACAAAATCACAGAATGGCACAAATCACCTTGGATTTAATGGTTTTTGAGCAGTCAAACTCTAGTGCTACCAGCACTCTAAGACCCCAAGTCATTAACACAACTACAGCTCAAAGGCCTGCAAGCAGCCTTGGAAAGCTTTCCTCCTCCATATGCCTGGAGACAGGCTGAGGATGCCCACCTCCAGGGAGCATTGCAGTTACCCATTTACAAGACTGGAGCTGCACACATCCCTCACACACCTCAGTGGTTACTCTCACACCCCAGAGATGCTATAGGCTTATTGAGCTTTTGCAAAAGCAGAGCAGCAGCATGTACTTACCACCTGGCTGATGTCATATCCCCAAGGCAGGAAGAGAATCCCTGTGTTATACTTCTCCCAGTGGGAGAGGATGAATGAAAACAAAACCACCCATAAGAGGAGGTAGAGAACGAAGACACTGACACCGGTGGAACCCCGTCCAAAGGTGGAGTAGACTGTCACGACAAAGTACACGCATGCCCAGCTGTCCAGGCCATGATCAAAGAGCTCTCCCAGAGGTGTGCTGGAGTTGGTCCGGCGAGCCTGCTTCCCATCAACACCATCTGGGAAGAGAAGGAGAAATGGGGAGTTTCGTTAAACACTCCCAGGCAAAGCAATGGGCCAGTTTGCAGCCAACAACATGCACGCAGCCAGCAAACAGCAGCTCTCACTACCTCCACCCTCTAACAGGGAGTGTGCTCCCCACCCCCTTCTCTGAGACTGACAGATGCAATAGCCTGACAAAATCATACCCATTTAAAGCAGACCAAAGACAGAATTTCACATTTTGCCATGAAGTCGGTCCCAGCATCCTCCTTTCACTGTGGGACAACTTCCTTCTACCTGCTTTGCAAAGCAGCTTCCAGAAACTGCTTGAGCAGCCCAAGCAGCAATTGGATCTGTGCGTGGTAGAAGCAGCTTGAACAGATGACAGACACAAAACCCCCACAATCAGCTAGATAGTCTTACCCAGGGTATAGGCAATGAAGTTCAGGAGACCCACAATGACCCACACTCCATTTGGAACATGCTGGTGATCAGGAGCTGCAGAGATCAAAGACCCATGTCAGGACAGCTCAGCACATACTTTCAGTAGGATTATTTTGGCACAAGAGGCACCGTGACAAGACAGCTCACCGAGACAAGGCACCTACACAACTCAAACAGTGAAATCGAGATGTTAGCTTTTCAGGACATGACAGCATGAGAAATTGGGTCACCAAGGACTTTGCTTCCAAGAACATACTTGTCCTCTGTCCCCAGCTCCCCAGAACCATGGGATCTAAGAACTGGTAATCGCAGCTAGCCAAATGCATGCAACGGAAGCGTGTGCAGATCAGACTCTCCTCAATCACTTGCTCACAGAGCATCAAGTAGAGCCTCTCCAAGGCATGGAGACACCCTGCCTCTGCATCTTGGGATTCCCTGCCCAGGCTCCAGACTGCACCCTGCCAACTGAGATAGAGCTCCTTCTTTATAACACCTCCACCTCCTCCACTACCATTTCAGCAGAGAGCCAGCTCAGCCGTCCGAGACTCAGGGAGCCTAAAGGTGCATTTGAAAAAGAGGAGGAAGCAGCACACAGCTTCTTGGCAGCAGCCTCACAGGAAGACACATAGAGGAGGTCTCCCAGGGGAGCAGTGATTCCATGAAATGTCAACTCCTATTTCCTTAGAGCAGCATGATGGTGCCTTTCCAGCAGCAAATGGAAGGCATCATGTCTACAAACCCATTCACAAGGAAGGAAGGTGGAAGCTTCTGGAGGCCTCACCAGCAAAATGAAAAGTTCTGTTTCCAAGCAGAACATGCATAACACGTATGTAAAAGGTTCTAAAGTATGAGCTTCACCAGCCTTATGGCAGAGCTCAAGTTTCTGGATGCCTGAAGTTCTGCAGATTCTCATACTGAGCTTCCTACCCTGAGCTACTTTTCCTCCCATGGCTTGTGGGCCAAAACACAGTCCACATATTAGGTGACAGCCACTGAGGCCACCTGAGCTTTTGAGAACCTGACTTAACTAGAACAGTACTTGTCTGATACTGATGAAGGCAATCCCAAGAACCCCAACTTCTTCCCACTTAACTGTGCTTTGATAATTGGCCCAGTTTTAGAAGAACTAGATGGTCTCTCCTGAGCAACCTAAACCAAACCTGAAAGGGGCATAGGGAGAGAGAAACTGAGAGAGAAAGCTACTGGTAAGTGACTGAAAGTGATCATGTTGTATTAATCTTTGCCCTGGGTCAGTCCCATGAGGAAGGGGACACAAATGAACCTTTGGATTCACAATCAGAGGAACATGGATACTGTGAAAAAGTTTAAAGCTGCATATATCCTCATGTGGAACAGTGAAAATCGAGAAAGAGGATTTTGCCTTTGTTAGTCTGAATGTGGTGTTGGCATGTTTTTGCAACAGGGTAATTAGCTGGGATGCAAAGAACAAAGCTCTACCTGCTGACATTATGGAAGCAGACTTTCCCAAGTTACACCGTTAGATTAAAAATAAGGGTGTTGAGTTATTGTCTGCTCTGTAGGCAGAGCCAAACCCTACTCAAGATTCTAACTGTTTCCTCCTGCCTCACACACATGCTGCCAACCAGGCACACATCCACCCAGCAGAGGGAAGTTGCCACAGACTGGAAGGGACCTTAAAGCTCATCCAGTTCCAACCCCCTGCCATGGGCAGGGACACCTTCCACTAGACCAGATGGCTCCAAGCCCCATCCAACCTGGCCTTCAACACTGCCAGGGATGGGGCAGCCACAGCTTCTCTGGGCACCCTGTGCCAGGGCGTCAACACCCTCATAGAGAACAACTTCTTCCTAAGATCCCATCTCGATTTCCTTTCTGTCAGGTTAAAGCCATTCCCCCTTGTCCTGTCCCTACAGGCCCTTGTCAAAAGCCCCTCTCCAGATTTCTTGTTGGCCCCTTTAGGCACTGGAAGCTGCTCTAAGGTCTCCCTGGAGCCTTCTCCAGGCTGAACAAGCCCAGCTCTCTCAGCC
The DNA here is from genome assembly GCF_012275295.1 of Melopsittacus undulatus. Classification (NCBI taxonomy): domain Eukaryota; kingdom Metazoa; phylum Chordata; class Aves; order Psittaciformes; family Psittaculidae; genus Melopsittacus; species Melopsittacus undulatus. Next base: position 13,658,194 of record NC_047529.1, on the reverse strand, counting down.
TGTCTCCATAGCAGAGGCGCTCCAGCCCTTGGAGCATCTTCATGGCCTCCTCCTGACTCACTCCAACAGCTCCACAGCCGAGTGGGGAGAATCCCCTCTCTTGAGCTGCTGGCCATACTCCTTGCAGTGCAACCCAGCATACTCACATTTGGGCAGGCCTTTGTCTTGAAACCCAGCAAGTTCAACCCCTCAACTCTGTCCCTTGTCTGGCACAGGCACCCCTCTCTGTGAAGGCCCAGATTTAGAGGCCTTATAAACAAGTACCAGAGGTCACTGCAGAGGAGGCAACCGATTTTAGCACTCAGATGCTTCACATCCAAACATGAATATGCAGCCTTACCAGAAGCATAAAAGTCAGGGTCGAAGTATGCCATGAGGAAGAAGTTGAAGACAAGCAGCAGGAAGCCAGAAAACGTTATCAAATTTGGGGCCAGCCAGGTAGGGAAGATCTATGGGAAAGCAGCAAAAGAACACATAACTCATTAAAACATGTACTAGGGACCATGTGCTGTTCCCGGCCATGGCAGACTTGGTTGCAATCATCCGGGCATTAGACAGCACTGCTTAGTTGCATCTGGCATATCAGTGGGCAGGTAGAAGCTTTAGACTGCAATGCTGTGAGCTCGGGGCAGGCTGGCAGGCAGCACTCTTTGTCATTAGTTGCACCACAAACAAAGCAGGGCTTTTCAGCTGACAGTTTTACAGAGGGTGACCGGAGTTTTGTTGTGCCACTCATAGGAGGAGGAGGTCTTACCTTCACTATCGTGTTCCAGAAGGGATGCATGACATACAGAGACAGAGGGTTGCTGTCCACAGCACTGTACTGTGAATGACAAGGGAAAACCAAAAACCAGTAGTTAGGGCTCCACCAACACTTGCAGAAAAACAGATCCTGAACACTGAGCTTTCCATGAGGATACCTGCTACCCAAGTCTTGGCACTGCAAGAGCACTTGGGTCAGGGACAGATCCTCACCAGGGATAGGGCTAAACAACCCAAAAAGCACTCAACACTCCAGTGACACTGGACACAACCCCACAGGGGCAGCCCTCAGGTGCACATTTCTTGCCTGCAGTCAATGCCTCCCCTGTGCATGGAGCAGCCCCATGAGAAGAACAGGTACCAGGCCCACCACAACAGATTTTGGAAGGCAGGAATCATAGAACCATGGAACAGTTTGGGTGGGAAGGGAACTTAGAGCTCATCCAGTTCCAACCCCTGCCACAGGCAGGGACACCTTCCACTAGACCAGGTTGCTCCAAGCCCCATCCAACCTGGCCTTGAACACTGCCAGGGATGGGGCAACCACAGCTTCTCTGGGCACCCTGTGCCAGGGCCTCACCACCCTCACAGGGAACAACTTCTCCCTAAGAGCTCATCTCAATCTCCCCTCTGTCAGGTTAAAGCCATTCCCCCTTGTCAGAAGCCCCTCTCCAGCTTTCTTGTCAGCCCCTTCAGGTACTGGAAGAGACTCAAGGACATGCAACCTCCTTTGCAGCCCACACTCCCACCAAAGCCCCACACTCCAATGGCCACACCAGGCCTGGTGGCAATCCTCAGAAGCTGAAGCAGCAGCGACAGTCCCATGGCCCCAAGCACCCACACCATAGGACCAACCCACCCAGGACAGCTTGGTGTGCTCTTGCTTGAGCCCTGTCCCACAAGATGAGGACCAGGGACATCCTCAGCTCAGCATCCAAAGGTACCATTGCAGAAGGGCTGGGGGAGACCTCACCCCCAGCCATAGGAGCCAGGGCCACTCCTATAGCCCCACTGGTCTGCAGGCTCATCAGCTTCCCCACCCTGGCACCCCCTTTGCCAAAGGCTGCAGGAGAACAGTGATGAGTCCCCTTGGTGGGGTCCCCAAAACAGGAGACTACTCTCTGACAGACAGGATACTAACAGAGACACATTTCTGTGCTAACAGCTCTGAGTGATCCAAACACCATCAGTGACTGACCCCAGAGGTCCTGCACAAGAGCTGGCACACTTCAGTCAAGGACTAAGCCCATTGAGATGGCAGCTATCATGGTCTTGCACATCTCCAGTCACTTGGAAAAGACTTTCTCTTCATGAAACAAGAGCAGATATTTATGAGCAAGGTCTTCAACCTCCTCCCTTGTCCTGTAGATACTCCAAAACACCATGTACAGCACCACACATCCACAAGCATCTCCAAATTCCACACATCCACACATCACACAGTTAGGACACGGGGCTCCCAGCCAAGGCTCTTGCCTCACTGGTGGAGGTAGGGACAGAGACTGGGGTCAGCAAAGGAACACAGTGATTGCAGCAGAAGAGATGACAGGTTTCACTATCTGGAGGTAGGATCCATGTCATTATTCTTTATTCAGTGAGGGCAGAGCAGTCTGAAGCAGCTACCCACAGACCTGGTGAAGGATCAGCATCTTCCTCCTCGTCTGTGTCCAGCTCTGGGAGCTGGAGTTCACATTTCCAAAGGAGGAAGACTAGTGGGTGAACACCAGGAGGCCCATGGGTACCCCACACTGGACAGGTCTCAGAGGGCTCCTCTCCGTTAAGGAGAAAAGATTCCAGCAGAGGCAGCTCCTGCCCTTGGGAAATCCTCTTATCCCACTGCTCTTAGATCATTTGAGGTGGTGAGGGTGTGTATGTGGTGGGAAAAATAAAAACACAAGTAAAAATCGAAGCCCTAGAGAAGCCATGAAGCAGTTTCTAATCAGAAAGATGAAACTTGACACCATCTGGCTCTCAAGAGCTCCACAAGCTCTGATCTGCTCTCCAGCTCACAGGCCCTTCCTAGCAAAGATTATTATGTCTGAAGTCCTCTTCCCCAAGTAACACTTTGATAAGAATCCCACGAAGAATGCCATAGACTATGAGACTCTCTGGTGCCAAGTGGGGCGGCTACTGGTGCCCACCCACCTTGGGTCTCCATGGCGGGGAAAACTACCCCACACCTCCTCAACATGAGCATGAATCTAATCCCAAGGTAATGAGCAGTGTTACAGAAAGCAATCAAAGCCTCCACCTCTCCTGCACCACCACACAGACACAACCTATGCACTCTCTGAGATAAGGGGAGTGCAGCTGGCAAAAGGAAACCATCAGCACAGAGCAGCTTCATGTCCCACCTACCCCACGGCCTTGAACCAGCCACCATCCCTGCACCCACAGTTTGTTCCTCTCTCTGCTCCTCTCTCTGGCTGGAAACCCCATTTTCCCTGGAATCAGTCTGTCCAGTTCAAAAGCTGGGAAAAATGTGGGAAAAGACAAAGCAACACTCCACAACACAGCAAGATGAAGGTGCAGTGGGTCTCTAAGAGCTCTGAGCACACTGGCTAAGAGCTTACAACATTTGCTCCTAACTGGGTGAATCCCATCCTTGTCAAGCACTCCTGTACCCCTACCAGCACTTCCCGGTCCTCCCTATGATGGATCAGTCCATCTCACTGGGGGCTAGCCCCAGCACTTACACTCTCACGCCAGCAAGCCTGTATTTGCAGCAGAGCAAGCAGCAGCAACTTGATGCCATATGGAGGCAAGGTTTAAGCCACAAGGAATTTCCATCCTGGATTAATGCAATTTCAGGGGACAGAATTCCAAATGCTTTACATGATAATAGGATTTGAGCCATTGGTTAGGAGAGGAGAAGAGCTGGAGGCTGATTAAATCTCATTATCCCCAAAACACCCTGGAGCAAGAAAACAGATTCAAGCAAATAAGCATCTCTTCCCCGTGGTCACACACGTTCCCACCCTGCATGCAGAACTCAGTGACTCTGGAGTGACCCGTTTCTCAGGGGAGAAGGCAGCTGTTCTGCAGAGGCTTGCTGATACAACCACCCCAGCTCCAACCCTCCTCATGGAGGCACACTTCAATGCTGAGCGAGGCAGGTGAGTGCTCTGCCAGCTCAGAGGACACCAACAGACCACAGGGAACGGAGCTGGGCCTGGTGCCAGGCTGCCAGTCACCCTAAGGAACAGCGCTCCTGGCCAGCCAGGACACGGCTGCCTGCCCAGGAGAGCCACCTGCCAGAATAGCAATGACCTGCCAGGCACCTTCTGGGACAAAGCTCAGCAACATCTGCCATGCTCAGCTGCACCACAACTGCTTGTTGCCATCTGGTTTCTTTCCTACAAACATTCCAAAGATGGGGATGCTAGCAGTGGGCACAGGAGGAGGGACAAGCAAGGACAGGTGGGCATGGACATCACCTCCGCTGGGTGTGAGGCCTCTGTGTGATCAGAGTTGGGAACAAAGCAAGATGTGGAGGTGTTTTACTTACAGCTCACTCCTCTGGCCACTCACCTTGCATCCCACACTGTGGAGAGAGCAGGAGATGCCACACCAGTGATGGAGTTTCCTTATTCCTGTGTCAGCCCTCCAGGGCCAATGCTTATGGAGACTGACATTCCTTCACTGGGAATGCAGAGTCTCAACTTGCCTGTTCACACACGCTTGTGCCTTGGAGTAAAGCTTGGGAAGGAGCCCAACAGCCCTAGAGAGCCCCAGACTGAGGACCAGGGTTGTATACCCCCAGAACTGCTATCACACTTAGCTGCTGCAGTTGCTTTGCTGAAACACTCTCAAGGCCACAAACACAGCATTATCTCAGCTCAGCAAGCACAGCACCAGCTCTGTCATTCACCCACCTCATCCTCTCTGCCAATTAGCATCACCTTTTCCATTTCAGATCTCTATATGTTGGTCTAGTGACTCATGCATGTGAATATTATCCTTCTCCAAGTAATTTTTATATCACTACCAATGACTACCTCTAGGCAGGACTCTGATTTCCCCCTCATTTTCGGGAAGAGAAGGTCAAAGGAAAAGTGTAAGTGCACAGAATGCATTTCAGATTCCCCAGAGCTCCCTCCTCAAAACAGACAGGCACGTGTAACAGGCCCTGCTCTAAAATAGTCCTGTTTATGCAGACACCACTTCTCATGCAACTGCAGGAAGGAGCCAACCCAGCCCAGATGGTCCCATCAAGAAAAGAGCAAAGCCAACTTTGCAGAAACAATCTTGTCTCTCGCACTATGAAGCAGCAGCCTCCCCTGCACCTCATCCATGCCAGGACAGCCACAGGATCCCTCAGCCCCCTGCTTGCTCCATCTGACTGGCATTGTTATGGGATTTAGAGACATGAATGGTTCCTATAGCTTAAAAGCAACATTCATCATTCAACCAGGCAGTTTCTGGAAGATCCAATTATGTGTCCAAGGAGGAAAAAATACAGATTTATAACCCAGATTCTACTAATAGCCTTCCTGTCCAGAAAAACAATTGCACTGTTAAGTAATCTGGTTACCCAGAGCTAGCAGCAAAGCAAAAACAGTTGCATAGACTAGGCACACCAGTGTCAGACACTTGAACCCATCCAGGGTAGGTTGGAGGTGGACAGCACTGGTGGTAAAGGCACCCATGCTGGGAACGGCAAGCAAGGATGGATTTGTACACCCCATTTTGCACCCAGGCACCCTGGCAAGGTCCACAGCAGCCTGTGCTGCTGGCCATGAACCTGTGCCTCACTGCTTGTCACTGGCAGCAAGAGCAGGGCAGAGGGAGCCTCAGCAGAGCAGCTCTAGCAAGTCCATAGAGCTGTTTCCTATACATCTCCTGAAGTACAAGAGGGCACAAGGTTAAGAACCTTCTCCCATCAAGCTCGTGATAAGCCAAGAGGCAGCAAACTCGACAAACCCCAGCAAATGTAACCAAGCAGAGCCATGCCAGCACAAACATGCCGCATTTGCACTATGCCCACACTCTGCTGATGCACAAGAAGTCAAATTGTGCTTTAATGGTACTTATTAACTCAATTCCTCTTTATCTCTGAGGTCACTTCTCAGCTGGTGTAAGAACAGACCGCATTGGCAGTGGTAAACCTGCAATGACCACATGAGCTGACAGGTTTGGCTCCCACCATGAGCAGCAGGCAGGGAACAGCAGGGCAAGTATCCAATCTGCCTGCTCCACAGTCAGGACGAACTGCCCCAGCAGCAAGCAGACACTGCCCACAGTGTCTTTAACACCAGTATGACCTCCCTCCTCTTGCCTGGTTTTCACCATGCAGGTTTTAGACATCTAGAAATTAAAGATCCTTCAAAACATTGCATGCAAAGGTTTTGGCAAGGTCAGAGTCCCTGTTCCCCAGGAGAAACTACCACGATGGGCAGAAAACTCCTTCCTGCTCACCAGGCTCCATGGGGTGTGCAAATTCATTGGGAAAACCTGTTTTCTGCCCTGCCAATACCCTTTCATATTCAGAGCCTGAGTTCTCCCTGGCACCAGCTGGGAGATTGTCCCTGCCTTCTGCAAACACAGAGAAGGGACCACTCCTCTAGCAAAGTCAATGGTGATGAGCACTGGGGAAAAGCTCACACTCTGCTGCAGCTCAGTGAGCAGAAGTGTTTAGGACCACTGGTGTGGTGGCTGGGGAACGTGCTGCAATGTCCTTAATCTGGCAGGAGAAATCAGCTTCAGGGAAAGCAAAGCTCCTCAGGAGCACAGCTACAAGAGCTACTGCAGAGGGATAAACCAAACATCCCTGAATGCAAACCACCAGCACATGCCCACCCAGCCTAACCCAGACCAGGGCCCTCCATGCACCTGACTCATAGAATGGTTTGGGTTGGAAGAGACCTTAAGGTCTAGATCCAAATCCCCTGCCACGAGCAGAGACACCTTCCACTAGATCAGGTTGCTCAAAGCCCCTGGCCTTGAACACTGGCCTTGTCAGAGATGGGACATCACTGTGCTGAGGGAAGGGGGGGAATTATTTCCCCATGGATACATAACATGGAGCAACACCTGATGATGGCAGGCTTTAGAGAGCAGCCTGCCAATTTCAGCTGCATCCAGGAGCTCTCTGTTTGGGAGCATTAAATATCCATGAATATGGGTCACCACTGCTTCCACTACAGTTCGAGGTGATCAGCTGCAGAAAGGATGCACAGATGGTGAAGACAGGAGTGGGAAAGATAAACCTTCAGGGGCACAAGGCAGGGATGCAGTTGGAAGGCGATCAGCCAGTGAAGAACCTTTGGAGTGGGAATTGAGAGATCAGAGCAGTGATCCTGGGGAGGAAAAATGGGAGGAAGAAAACGCAGACACAGAAAAGCACAAACAGGAAACCTGTTACAGTAACAGCGACAACCAAAAGACTTTCCTAGTGCTGACAAAGCTGGCTTGGACTTTGAAAAAAAGGGCTGAAGAACTCAAGAGGGGGACCAGACTAGTTGTGCAAGCCTGCTCCTGGTGCCCAAGGAGATGACAAATGACAAGAGTGAGCATGATAGTGCAGCCTGGGCAAGGGGGCACAGAAGGCAGAAGGCTCCAGGCCGGGCTGCCCCTCACAGGAGCCACAGTGAACCACTGGGGAGCTGCAGGCACTCACAGGAGCGCAGCCCCAGTCTGCTAAGGCCAGGCAGGACTGGGCTGAAACCAGGAATGAGCTGGGTTTGATGCCAAGCCACCAACCAGGAGAATACACGAGTCAGTGCAAGAAAAGAGAACTTGTTACTGTGCCTAGAAAAAGAAATGAACTTTTAAGTATACCTATATCAAAGGAAAACACAACCCCCCACACATCAGGAGATGATTACAGATGAAACAAAGCACTGCAGGGAAGGAGGGGGAAGACGACCTTCAAGTTTCAACAGTCTATGTGAAAGGCACAAATAAAACATTCTATTCCAAAGCACATAGTCCTCTATAACACGTAACACTCTGCCTCCCCACATCTCTTGTCCCGATTCTCCACAAAGAGGAAATTCACAATTTGCATAAAAAAGATGTGTTACTTTGTAAGTCCTGACATCCTGCTTTGTGCAAGACTTGAAGCACAGCAAAGTCAGGCCAATTATAGAGCCCAAATAACACGGCCATTTTCTAAGCTTGCTATGGGATACTTTCATTTCCACAATGTACTCTTGATTCTCTTCCAAACACTCCCAATAGCCAAATACTTGCTGCTACTTAGCAAAGAGCGACTTTTAGGATAGAGTTCATCATAGCCAAGATGCAACATGCACCAATAAACACCACAGTAAACTTACAGTGCAATTGAAGAGACCCAAGGTGGACTGATGAGCAGCCTATGCTATTTTTAAATGACTGCTCTGCACATCTTGCAACACTGGGAGAGCACTCCAGGCAAGAGCTGTGACCTGGCTGTCCTTTGCACACTCTTCTTCCTACTCCTCCATTGTGCTCACATCCAGAGAAAGGCCCCCATCTATCTGGGGGCAGCAGTCCATTGTTTCAAGTGGGATAAAGGATGCAGAGGGTTATGGGCTGATGCAGAGGGTCAGCTGAGCAGAGCGAGAGCCTCATCCTTCACCTGCACAGCAAGAGAAGAGCCAAAAGGGCTTGTGATGCAGGACAGGACAAGGAATCCACTACCTGAACCCATTACTCAGGCTGCCCAATTCTGGCCTTTAAGGGCAGAGACTGGAGTAAAAAAAACCCCACACAAACAGCAGTGCAGGGCCAAAGACAGCTCCCCTCACCAGAAGGAAAGGCAGAGAGGTGGTCTGCAGCAGCACAAGCCTCATCCTGTGAGCATCAACCACAGCATCTTAGAATGGTTTGGTTGGAAGGGACCTTAAACCTCATTCAGCTCCAACCTCTGCCACAGGCAGGGACACCCACTATACGAGGCTCCTCCAAGCCCCATCCAACCTGGAACCAAGGCAGCCCTGGTCCAATAGTCCAGCTGTTTGGCAGCCAATATAGCCAAGCTGTGTGTCTCTGGGTGAGCCATCTTCTTACACAAAAAACCCACAGAGGTTTGAAGTCCCTTCTAGGAAACCCTGCAGGACTCACTGTGGACTGAAACAGGAGATCCCCTACCACAAAAAGGTCTTCAAACACTGCCACTGTACAGCTAAAAAACAGAGAGTATGGGGATCCCTCATCAAAACATGGTTCAAAATCTTTGATACCCCATAGATCAACTGTCACCACTCAAGAACCAGACCTGTGGCAGCAGCAAACAGCACCTTGAGAGACCAGCAACAATATTAGGACTGTTCAAGATTAAGAGACACACAAAGACTAGGTCCTAGGAGCAGAACTAGCTCATCACTCATGTAAACCTCACAATACATGTTAGAAGTATCTTAGGATGCAGGATAAACCACTTACCCTCATCTCACTGCTTTAGCACAGAGCAAAAGCTCAGCCAAGGCTCATGAGCCAGGTCCTTTCCAGTTAACCTACAAACACTGTTTCCTCCAACCATAGCAGCTGGGCAGGTTTCAGACCACAAGAGCTGCATGGGACACACTAAGCTAAGCAGAGGCTCAAAACCCTGAATTCAGCTGCAGAAATGGAGAAGAAAAACACCTTTAACTTTTACAGCTGCACATCTTAGAGGTCATGGAATCTAGGAGGACTTCCTGCACCTTGGGAAGCATGCACTGTTTAAAAGCAAACAGTCTCAGAGCAATCAGAAGAGCCCCTGAGGAAGGAGTTAAGTTACTCAAGAACAGGGCTCAAAGGCTTTCCCTTCTTCACACCCTTCCTGCTAAGGATCCTGAAGAAGACAAGCTGTTTGTCTGGGGGTGGAAAAGACAAGCCTTTTAATCACCATAGCCTCAAGCCTCACATCCACATCACTAGCATAAAAAACCTTTCCTTTCTGCTGCTCTCACTACCTGTTTTGTTGCTGTTCCACTGGTCTGAGCTGCTACTGGCACACACTGGTGGCTGCTCTGCAGAGCAAACCCTGCAGAGATCACTTCAGGGCTTGCACTTCCAGAGCAGCCTGCCAGGGACACCTTCCAGCCATCTGTAGTCCTGCTCTGCATGGCACTTAAAGTCTGAAGGCAGGAGGATTTCTTGAGGCTGTCTGAAGGGAAGAGCACCCTATTCTTCAGGGCAGAGAGCACACCAGCAGTTCTGCATCCTGCTGTTTGCTTAAGGGAGCTACAGAAATTGCAAAGCATGATACACACATGATTCATGGACCTGCAATGCCTGGCAGGGCTGGTGCTGGCTCAGGCTGATGACAGCCCAGGAGATCAGGGGTTCCCAGCTGAAAGGATGCAGAAAAGAAAAGCACCCAGAAGGAAAGTACTTTCCATGATAAAAAGTCCTTTAAGGTAGATGCCTAGCCCTCTGGTGCATTCAGGGCACCAGGTCTCCCAAGCTAGGGTCTCATCAACACTGCAGGACAACTTTGCTTGGCATACTGCAAATCCAGTCCGCTGCAGTGACCCCGACATGGGGACTGGCGTACATTAAGGAGTCAGCAATTCACATTGCATCAGCCCCAGAGTGCCCAGGCCTGTGCTGCACTGCACAGATCCCACAGCCACAGGATAAGCTCAGCCAGCTTGTTGCAGCAGAAGAGTCTGTAGGCAGCTGCTACTTGGTATCAGTAACTGGGCCAACTGCATGTCCTTGCCTTTACCCAGGAGTGCAGCAAGAAGCTTTCCTGGGAACACTCTTTCCATCTGACACTGGAAATGAGGAATGAAGTTGTTTTCCTGCAAGAAGATCCTCTAATAGCTCAAATGATCAAACTGTGGAGCCCAGTGAGACCTTAGAGCAGCTTCCAGTGCCTAAAGGTGTGACAAGAAATCTGGAGAGGGGCTTTTGACAAGGGCCTGTAGGAACAGGACAAGGGGGAATGGCTTTAACCTGACAGAGGGGAGATTGAGATGAGCTCTTAGGCAGAAGTTGTTCCCTGTGAGGGTGCTGAGGCCCTGGAACAGGGTGCCCAGAGAAGCTGTGGCTGCCCCATCCCTGGCAGTGTTCAAGGCCAGGTTGGACCTCACGGGCTTGGAGCAAACTGGTCTAGTGGAAGGCGTCTCTGCCAGTGGCAGGGGGTTGGAAACATATGGTCTTTAATGTTCCTTCCAACCCATTCTGTGATTCTATGAAATATCTTCCATAGACAGGATCTGTCCAGCACACTGCACATGGATCACAGGCCCATTTGATGCTACACCACTTGAGGTTCCCACCATCTAAAAGGGTTGCAAGATTATCTATACTATTCGCTCCTTATAGCATTAGCTCTAACAAATGGCATTTGAAATGTCACCTTCCAGAGGCTGAGTGCTTCTCTTGTTGGAATAACAGACCAGCACCTCCTGGTGCTATGTATGAGCCCCCCAGTGCTTGCCATGTTCTCAGACACACAGCTACGCTCCGTACCAGATGCCTCTTCCACCCTCAGGAACATGCAGCTGGAGAAGGGCTGTCTTTCGCCAAGGCAAGAGTTGTCACCCCTCACTGCTGCAGCCATTCTGCAGTGCTGCTCTGGGTAGCTCTACAGCAGCCACCTTGGTAGGAGAGCAAGGCTGACATGTGCTGAGGTACTCCCCTCCATGCTGAGAACCCAACCAGCTCACACCAGGTTGCCAGGCAAACCCACAGCAAATTGCAGGTTGCTGCAGAGAGAAGCTGGGATGAGCAGCAGGGATGCTTTCTCTAGCACTTGAGCACTGTTAGCTGCTCCCAAGCCTCAGCCCAGCAGGCATGTGGCAGCAGACACCAAGAGGACTTCATTTTACTGCCCACATAGGTAACGAGACAAAGAACCTCTTCACAAGAGCCACCAGCCTCCCTCACGCCACTGCTGGTTGCATGTTACCCGTGGGCTGCCATCACCAGCTCCTGCTCAGGAGAGATTTTAGGGTGCGGGAGTTTTGCTATAAAAGGCACTTCCCAAGACCAAATTTGCTTTTCTCTTACTGAACTCATACTTGCTCCCAAACCTTCTTAGGTAAGACTTCAGCTGTCCCACCTTTGGACCCAAACACGTGGCACTGCCTTCCCTCTCATGTCCCTCCCATGCCACATGTAAGGAGCAGCATTCTCACATCCTCCTTTATAAGCATTTCCCCCAAACCTTCACTCCTGAGGATAACACATACCCTTAAGGAAAGCCAAAGGTCCAGGCGGCATCACTAGACAGGCTCATGACTGCACTTCCACCCAGCTCACACGGTGACATAAACACACTGGCAGAGACCACTTACACACACAGCTGGAGACTCATACACAGCAGTCACTCAAGTACTTTCCCTCCTTCTACATGAGCTGGATGAAAAAGCCATAGAGCAACCACACATCTGGCTGCAAGACATGCCCTAGGAATAGTCATCAGTGACTCCATCACATCAGAAGACACCAGTACAGCACAGGACACCACAGCATAAAGCTGAATAAAGCAGAATTGCAAGCAGCTCATACAGCACTGGGCAGGGAAAGGCTACAGAAAATGCAGGGCACATGACTGGAACACGAAGACAGTGACAAACCATCAAAGCTGTCTGTAACTAACAGCACAAGCCATGTTGCAGCGCTCTGCCCTTGTTAGCAGTGGAGCAGCTTTTGGCACCATGGCAGCTGTGAGCGCAGCCTCCCGACCCGCTAAAGGGAGCCACAAGAGTCACAGTGCTGCAGAAAGCGACGTGCGGCTCATCAGGATGCACAGGCAGAAGTAATACAAGTGCTGTATGCAACACATAAAGCCATCCCTCCCCCCCTCTCCACTGCACTGGTAAGGCTCCAGCTCACACACTGCATCCAGCTCTGGGCACCACACTCGAGAAAGGAAGAGAACTTCCACAAGGGAAATTTGTTTGGGTTGCTTTGTGAAAACAGGACTAGGAGGCAGCCTAGAGGGAAGAAAGGGAGATGTCTTTCCCCTAGAGAAAACAAAGTAGGAGTAGACACCTCTGTGAATGTTCCAGATAATCCCATTTTTCCCTCTCCCCATAAAATTATAGAAGAAGGTTGCCCAAAAGCCTGTCAGAAAGCAATTTGCAGATGGGTTTTTAAGAAGCAGATCACAACCTCTGGCATCCAGCTACAAAGTTTACACTCTGAAATCACAGTGCCCGGCTGCATCTTTCTTGGCAAAAAACATTCAGTACTCAACAGAGCATATGGTTTTGGCAGAGGACATTCAATACTCATCAACAGCAGAGCATCTGGTTTGCTTTTCTTTGGAAGGTCAACACATGCATCCTGCTCTACAGCCTCAAAACCAAAGCTTTATTTTTGATATCAAGAGCTCCACCCTGACAGAAGAATCAATCAACTACACGAGGCTGACAAGCCAGAGGAAGCACTGGAGCAGACACACCCTGGATTTGTCCAGCACTCCAACTGCCACATACAGCATCCCCTCAGGAGAAGCCTTGCCATGTTGCTGTCAGGCAAGGCTGTGACACATTAGTGACAAAAGATGTATTTGATTTGGCAGAGAAACCCTTCCTTCCCACTTTAGGTTTGCTTAAATTGTCTCCAGAGGTACATGTGCTACACCCAAATCACAATCTCCTACTGAGGAAGTGTCAGGCGTACGAATAAACACAGTGCTTTCTGCCGTGCAGCTTCCTCAGTACAGGAGCTCTTCAGCATCCCTTCAAGAGCAGCTAAAGGACGGCTCCCTCTACACCCCACCACCTGCAGCACTGAGGCAGCTGGTGACAGGAGTGGTGGCCTCTCCCCCAGCCAGGAGATATGTGCGTACTGCAAAGCTAAAACCATCTGGATTCCTGAGTCGCTGCTTCCCATATGCATTCCTGGCAGCAACAGGGGGAGTAAACCAGCCAGGGCTGGAGAAAGCTGTGGATCATCTTGCATGAAGCACTTTTGCTCCTCCTGTATCAGCTGCAGGGACATTCACTCCTCTCTGAGAATACATTCCTTCCCTTGGACATTTGTTGCCTCTTCCATGTGCCCCTCAGTCTGCTTGCTCTTCTCCATATCTATTGCGTGAAGGCTGGAAAGCTTCTGCCAGGTGCAGAAGGCTGAGGCAGTCAAAGGCTACAGGGCTGTTAGCAGCAGGAACTGAAGGAGCCTTCCTGCAGAGGGTTTGGTTCTGACCATGACCTAAGCTCAAAGGCTTCCAGCTACATTGGCTCCAAGTAAAAATTCAAGTTAGACAACATGAGCCACCTTCTCAGGTGATCTGGTGCTGCTGCCACACACTGACTCCTTCCACTCAGGTTAAAAACACAGGCTCACTTTGGGCACGAGGCACCGAAAGCAGCTCAGCAATGGCTACATTACTCTTCTGTTCCTTTGTACTGCCATCCATACACATCCAACTTTGCTTCTTCCTTGCTCTGTCCATTTAGGATGACAGGTTATACCATTGCAGAAGTTTTCTGGGCAAGAACACTTAGCTGCATGCAGAAGGTCAATCACCGTTTCACCAACAGAGTGGTGATGGATCTAGAGTCACCTTCCAGGAAAGGAAAGGGCAGAGCAGACAGGCTGAGATGGGCTTGTTCGGCCTGGAGAAGGCTCCACAGAGACCTTAGAGGAGTTTCCAGTGCCTAAAGGGGCTAACAAGAAAGCTGGAGAGGCGCTTTTGATGAGGGCCTGTAGGGACAGGACATGAGGAAATGGCTTTGAACTGACAGAGGGGAGACTTAAGTGAGATCTTAGGAAGTTGTTCTTCTCTGTGAGAGAAGATGCTGATTCTGTGACAAACCTCAATGCTTAAAGCAAGGCTGAAATATGCAAGCCAGTATTAGATACTTGGGCCTGGATGACCTCTTTTCTGAAGGCTAAAATAGCAAAGAAAACAAAAGCTCCCCAAGCAAACATCACACACAGGAGGGCAGCACTGCAGAGACTGACCAGGGCTTCACTGCCCTCCATGGCAGTCTGACATGTCAGCACTGACTGCTCTTTTCCATACAGTTTATTGCCATGTCCAGCAAAGCACTTTAACCTGCAGGTGCTCACACTGCCCTGGGGAGCATATAAGACAAATCCTCAGCACAGGACAGAATGATGCTCTTTGAGCACCAAGCATGAACCTGCATGCTCTTATCAAAGTCCTTACTGACTCAATAAAACCACAATCTCTAGAACAAAGCTACTTCTGCCAGCAAGACTGCACTCCTGCTCTCAGGACACAGGCAGCTTTCTTGGCCTTTGCCCATCCATTCAGCTGTGCCAGGCTGGGAGCGGTACCTCCACCATCCATCGGAGACCTGCTTACCCATTTTAGCCCTATGCCATCCGAAACCAAGGCCAGTAAATACAACACCAGTGCATAACTGGTGACAGCAAGCGGCCAGTGCTGCCTACACTGTACTTCATGTGCAAGACAGGACCTTTCTCCTCTCTCTGGTCTGCATTCCAGGTCCTGTTCATAGATTTAACTGCAACAGCGTTTCATCAGAAGCACCTTCATAAAGACCATGACCTGGGAGCAGGTCTTTGGTGCCTGCTACACAAATGAGAATCTTGCTGCAGTTGTCTGGACCCTCCCAAGTTCAACTGCAAGCACCATCTGTAGAGGGTGGGGACCCCATTCTCAGCACTCAGGTACTGAGAGGGAAGGCAGCAACACCACAAAGCCCTCTACACACTGCTGGAAATGGGATCAATATGCAAGAGGCTCCCTGTTTAAGCAAAACCTTTGTCTTCACAGGAGCAAAATCGGTTACTTTGTAAGGCCTGGCTCAAACCCAAGTGTGTTTTACTTAACTTTTTCTAGCACCCACACAAAACTGCCATCTTTCACTGCCTTTCTAAACACAGACTTTACTGACAAATCCCCATACGCTCAGCTTTCCACAAAGAATCTCATGCCACCTGTCACATTGGTCAAACTCGCTCTACCAAGTCCATTTATCTCCACCTCATCAGCGGTGAGCCTGCAAAAGGAGATTGTGAGGAAGCCCTGACCACTCCTGCCCCCACAGACTGCTCCAGGAGGAGCTTCACTCCTCAGATGTCTCAGACTCATCCAGACTTAAAGGACACTCTGCGAATCACCCTGGAAGGATGACTGCAACATGGCCCAATGTGATGGATCCTAGCACAAGAACAAAGGAGAAGATGAGGTAAAACCTTTCAGCTTCACTGTTCGTCTGGGAGAAAAAGAAATACAACACCCTCCGCATAAACACAGTGTTCCCCTGTGTTAAAGATGCCACATACTTTGGCCCCGTATCAGCCCCTAGGGATTTAAACTGCCATGACAGAGTCCATCAACACTTACAGAGCCTTCCTTCAAAGACTGCACACATGGCACGCTCACACAAAGAGACAGGGATAACATCTGACATGTTTTTGTTGGTCTGACCACACACGTAGCAGGCACAGCACAGAAGCAACATGGTCCCAGGCTAAATATGGGATCCCACACGCACCCACAGCCCCCTTCTCTACAGCCCCTTTGTGGCAAGGGTGGCCACAGTGCAACCTGGCAAAGCACCATGTGGTGACATGCCACAACTGCCTGTCCTGACCACATCGCTGACAGCCAAAGAAGGAGAGGGAGGAGAAGCAAGCTGCCACAGCACCCCTCAAAATCACAACCACATGGTCCCCAGCAATGCCCCTCACTCCCAGGGTCAGACCAGGGAGGCGGGCACACACACTGAATGTGCTCACACCACACTTGGTAACGTTATGGTGTGCTGTACTTGCACATGACAGTGTGTCCCCACTCCAGGGGCATGCCTAGGGGACCACAGCTGGCACGCAGTCACACTGCCACTGCCCCACACTCTGCTGTCCCCACTGCTGGGCACACTGCCTGTCCTCCCCAGGCAGCAAACAGCCTGGGAGTGCCCACCTGGAGCACAGACATGCTCACACTGCACTGTGCTGGACGTTGTACCCTGCAGCATTGCACGTGGCATCCTCGTCGCCGCTGGGAAACAGGCTGGGGGGTGCCCAGTTTGCACTCAGACACCCCTCGGCTCGCTGCAGCGCACACGGCAGCTCCCTGTCCTCGCCAGCAAGCAGAGGGTCCCACGTCTCACACGGTCATACCTTCAACACACTGGTCCTCAATGCACCGAGCTCGGAGCGGGGGGAGAAGCATTTATTTCATCAGGCTGCATTGCACTGGGGGCCCTCTGCACAGCCCACCCAGGAACAGGGCAGGAGGAGGATGGGTGGGGGTCCTGCATGGAACCGAGCACCCACCACGCTGCCCCAGGCCTCACCGCACCGCACAGTGAGGCAGCTAGGGGGTGGGGGGACGTGTTTCATACAACCACCCTTTTAATACACACACGCAGCGGGGACCCGACCCCACTGCCGCTGGCTCCCCTCACGGAACCAGGCCCCGAGGCTCCCCCTGCACGGGGCAAGGATCTACGGCAGCCCCTGCCTCCCCCCAAGCCTCAAGTGCTCAGGGCAGCTCCTCCCTCCCCAACTCCCGAGCCCCACGACACCCCCTCCCATAGCACGCAACACCCCACACACAACCCGGCACCGGGGGCCACTGCAGCCCCCGCCCAACTGCCGCCATTCCCAGTGAGAGCCGCCTGGACGTTCCCTCACAGCGCCAGGCCCCGAGATGCCCCCAGCCCCACGGCCAGGCCCCCGACAACCGCGACCCACGAGTACCTTGTACTTGCTGAAGCCGGCCAGCTGCTCTGCGGTCACGTACTCCATGGCGGCCCCCACGCCTGCTCCCGCGGCCAGCACCGCTGCTCCGTTCCGCGCCCGCCCTACCCCTGACCCCCGCCGGCCACCGTAGCCCGCCTCTCGCCGCTGCATCGGCCCACCTGGCGTGGCCGTGACGCCACGGCGCCCCGCCCGCCGCGCGAGGGCGCCGCCTGCAGGCCGGGAGGAGCGTGGCGCTCGGCAGCGGAGCAGGGACGGGAGCCGGGAAGCGGCTTCGTGGGGAAGAAATAAAGAGCCGGGGAGGGCCCGTAGGGGTTAGGGCAGAGGAGGGGGAGGCACGGGGGCTCCAAAGGAGCCCTCTTCGGGAAGGGAAAGGGAAAAGGGAATGGGAAGGGGAAAGGGAAAGGGAAAGGGCAGGAGCGGCCGCTGGTGCTGAGCATCCGCTGAGGGGAGCAGTGGCATGGTGGCCCGGACAGCGCGGGGTTTACTGTCGGACTCGATGATCTTAAAGCTCTTTTCCAACCCCAGTGACTCTGAATCTGTAATTTGTTTCCGTTTAAAGAGTGAGAAAAGTGGTCCAAAGGTTGGACGGGGCTTGGAGCAACCTGGTCTAGTGGAAGGTGTCCCTGCCCGTGGCAGGGGGCTGGGACTGGATGAGCTTTCAGGCCCCTTTTGACCCAAGCCAGTCTGTGATTCTATGGTTCTGTGACCTTCCCAGTGCAGCTGGGACTTGGGACCATCCCAGGCTCTGTACATGCTGAGGCCAGGATCAGCAAGAGGCCAGGATCAGCAAAACCCCAGGAGGAGCGTAGATGCCAGGACTGGGATGAGGGGAACTTCTGGGTTCCACAGGGAGGCTAGCCGTGTCACACCAGCTCCAGGGACAGGTGGGACAAGAAATACGTGTTTGGGATGCCACAGGGTGGGGGTGGGAGGGGATACACACAGGGAGAAAGAACAGGAAAAATAGAGCAAGGAAGGGGAGCAGAGAAAACGAAAGCAAAGGGTGCTGAGGCCCTGCACAGGCTGCCCAGGGAAGCTGTGGCCGCCCGTGTTAGCGTAAGAATACACACATAACCAGCGGAGTGGTTATATGAGGTGCTTTATTGCAGCGCTGGGAAACCAGGGGCACTCGCCCAAATCTGGCTTCGACCTCGTCACATCGCGTTCGTCTGGCAGTCGCAGTCCCCCTCTGGTGGTCGTCCTGATGAAGTAACGGGTCTTCCTCAGATGAAGTAAGAAGTCTTCCTCGCTTTGTCCTTTTCACCTGTCTGTTCTTTGGACAGGTCCCAACCATTATGTGGGTGCCAGTATTCTCTTGTTTTCACTTGGCTGCCTCTGGTCAGTCTGTATGTTCTGCTTGGATAAGGTTTTACAATACTTTCTTAAATACGCCCATGCCAAAATTATAACTAAGGTACAGAACAGCAAAGTTATAA
Source organism: Melopsittacus undulatus (assembly GCF_012275295.1). NCBI lineage: Eukaryota > Metazoa > Chordata > Aves > Psittaciformes > Psittaculidae > Melopsittacus > Melopsittacus undulatus. Next base: position 13,639,421 of record NC_047529.1, on the reverse strand, counting down.
CTAAGGTACAGAACAGCAAAATTACAACTTGTTATTATATATAGAGGCCTTCTATTGATTTACAAACTTTCAAATATAATTATTTTTAACATAAAATTTCACCTTTTCTAACATCCCAGCCCTGGCAGTGTTCTAGGCCAGGTTGAATGGGTCTTGGAGCAACTTGGTCTAGTGGAAGGTATCCCTGCCCATGGCAGGGGTTGGAACTGGGTGAGCTTTAAGGTCCCTTTCAATACAAACCATTCTGTGATTGTATGATTCAACGTTGGTACACTAAGATCTCCAACTCTCCATTTACAGCCCCGTCCTGGCCTCCCAGCCTGTCACCCCAGCCCTGTCACTTGTGTTTTCTGGCCCCTGTGACAGACCCCCACCAGGCAGTTCCTGCTCAGCTTTCCATTCATATCTCAACATCGTCAGGTCTTTTGCCTCCCCTATCAACTCCTTTTGAGCAAGTCAGTGATCCTGAGAACCTTAGCTACAAACTGTGCATCCTTGTGTCCTTGCATTCCTTCCCACAGCGGTGTCCACAGAGAAGGACATGCCAGGTGATCCCTGCAAAGAAGATTCAGGCCAGGGTGGACTGGCAGAGATGCTGACATCCATAGGCCTCCATGTAGAGCACTGCCTTCCTGTACTAGAGAAGGAACTGGAGGTTACAGGCACAGAGACATCTGAAAGATAAAGATTGCCGAAAGCTTGCAAGCTATGCACAGTACACATAGGAGAACAGAAGACCTGAAAGAGTGCTTTCGCACATGTGATGAGGCAACACGGACACTGCAACCCCTGGATACAGCCTGGGCCAAGGCCACTCTCTCATAGCCACTCCAGCTTGAAGTTTGCTGGTGAATTCACATGCACACCCAGTCTGGGCTGTGACCTGTGGTCCTGCACCAGCGGCCCTCCACTCACCTCATTGACACCAGTGGTTGGTTTTCAGGCCACGCACCATTCCCACACCAGAAGTTGTAAGATAAAGATCCTCACTCACTCCTGTCACTGCACTGAGACCCCTCCTGCTCCAGCAGAGCATCTACAGGCATCTACACCCATGTGACTCCAGGAGCTGGAGTCAAATCCACAAACACACACGCAGGTCTCACCACTCGCTTTCTCTTTGCAGCACATGCTCACACTGGTGAGGCTTGTTTCCAAGCCATTGTCTCCACGTCTGTTTTGTCAGGGCTGTGTCATGATATATTTTGGGTTTGGTTCCCCTTTTTTCCTTTAGTTTCCCACCAACCAGCACCTGCGCTGATAACCTCACTGAAATAACCCTTCTTGGTCTCCCATTCATCCATTAGTGTGACTGACCAGGCTTGGTTCCCACCACAGGCTCCATCATAGAATCTTAAAATCACAAAATGACTTGGGTTGGAAGGGACCTACAAACCCCTTTAGATCCTGCTGGTAAGAGCACATAGGATAAGAGCCTTTGTCTCTGCTGCTCCTGGAGCAGATGCCAGCTTCTTAATTGCCAGAGCTGGTTCAAAGGTGCTCTCTAGGGCAAGAGATCAAAGAATCACAGACTCATAACATGGTTTGGGTAGGAAGGGACCTTCAAGCTCATCTAGTTCCAACCCGCTGCCACAGGACATCTTCTTCCACTAGACCAGGTTGCTCCAAGCCCTGTCCAACCTGGCCTTCAACACTGCCAGGGATGGGGCAGCCACAGCTTCTCTGGGCACCCTGTGCCAGGGCCTCACCACCCTCACAGGGAACAATTTCTGCCTAAGAGCTCATCTCAATCTCCCCTCTGTCAGTTTAAGGCCATTCAACACATCAGCTCTTGGTTAGATTTATTTGACTGAATGATCTTATTTATGGCTTCCTCCCCTTCTTATTATCCCTTGAGACAGTAAAGAAGGTCCTTCACCCTGAAGAGGAGACATTCTCCATCCACACAGATCTTCGCCCAGTTGCCGCCTGCCTGTCTTCACAGCACAAACACTGAGGTCACGCACAACTGCAGCTAACTTGAAAATAAAGGATGCAGAGACCATTCCAGTCTAACTTGACTAGTTTATTAGAAAAGAGTACAAGGAATTATACTGAATAACAACTTTAGCCAATGTTCCAGGAGGGCTTGTCCTTGGATTTCCATTGGCCTTGCAGGAACTGCAGAGCAAAAACTGCCAGGCAACTCAGTGCAGTCCCGGCTGGTTACATGTTCTCCAGATCATGGTTCCACTGCCACCAGCCTGTCCTGACAACATGAACACTAACATCACACACTGCTGATGGCTGCTGAGGAAGCTGCAAAGACACATAATCCTCCACATTGGTTATACAAAGGTTTTCACTGAGCAGCTAAGCAAATAGAAGAGTGGCTGCTTAGTGATAGCTAAGAGGTGGAGAAAAGTTCAACAGGCCCAGTGAGGAATGGGTCGTCTTAACAAATGAAGTATGTTTAATAAACCACTAACCAAATTAAAACTTAACTAAAGTTTTCTAAACTAACTAAAAGTTTTCTAAAACTAACCTAATTAAATCACTACCTAAATACACATGTGGTGTTAACTGCCCTAATGATGTCAGAGACAGAACAGCTACTAACCTGAGTACTACCTCAGTTTATCAATAGGGGATTGATAAGGGAATGCTAATTCAGATCCCACAGCCTTTTCTTTAAGCATGACAAGTACTTGCAGGAAAAACTATTTTCTGTCAGTGTCACTTTTATTCTGATAGCAGCTGATAAAATCGGTACTTTCAAATGCTGTCTTTGCTCTTCGCCTGACACTTGGTCTTAATCTTGTTCATGTGACTCCTCGCTGTGGGAATGTTTTTCATTTTTTATATAAGACAAAGCAGAGGTTAATGTCTGTGGCAAAAAAGGAAGAGGATTCTGAGTATCATGAAGCAAGGGAGTTTCTGAAGTGGGAGCAGCACACCTTATTTCACCCAACTTTGTCAGCAATTAGCTATCATTCGTATTGCTTGAGCCTGCATATGTATTTTATATATTGTATATTGTAACAATATTTTGTGGAATTACTCATACTATGCTCTTCTAAAATGCAAAGCGGATGCAGTTCTTCCTTCATATTACAGAATCACAGAAAGGCTTGGGTAGGAAAGGACCATAAGATCATCTAGTTCCAACCCACCTGCCATGGGCAGGGATGCATCACAGTAGGCCATGTCCTCCAAGGCTCTGTCCAACCTGGCCTTGAACACTGCCAGGGGTGGAGCATTTACCACTTCTTTGGCCAGCATGTTCCAATGCCTCACTACCTTCACAGTAAATAAGTTTTTCCTTATATCCAGCCTGAACTTCTCCTGTGTAAGTTTGAATCCAATGCCCCTTGTCCTATCGCTACAGTCTCTGATGTCAACTTGGCCTAAAGCTTCTTCAGTTCATCAAGCGCTTCCTGCTTTGTAATTCTCTGCCATGAGGCAGGGATTTCTCCTTTGCCATGAAATTTCCCATTGTGCAAGTTTTCAAGCTCTGTCCTGAAATGACACACAAACCATTTCCAGTACGCTTGCATTGATGTATCAGGAAGAATTAGCCAATTGGAATAAGGAAGTCCTGCATCACGGTATTTCCTGAAAGGGATCCATGTGTTTTCGTCAATCTCGAATGAAATGTTACTCACAATACTACTAGAACAAATATCAATGACCAGATTGTCTGTTTTATACCATCTGTAACCTGCCAAAACTTGAGGACGATGGAAGACAAGCTGATGGTCTCCATCATGATGTGGCATAGTGTTTGTGCAAACTGCCCCACAAAAGGGACACTTATTCCAGCATCCTGAAAATTGCTCAGCCAACATTGCGTGGGGCTGCTTTTCAAATATGCTCATATCAGCATTAGGAAACTCTTTCTTGAGACTGTCCTTCAGGGAAGCCAATGCTTCTGTCATGGCATTTTTCAGGAAGTCTATGTCTTTAATCTCCTGATGCTCAATGCTCCTCAGGTTGCTTCTGGGCAAGATTAGCACCTCTCTAAGTGCCTTGCAAAATTCATCCAGCCAAAGAGAGATTTTGTCATTTCTGTCTCTTCTGTCTTTGACAATCTTGGTTGATTGAAAAACAGCTGACAGAATGCTTTCATAGAGGTGAGTAAGGGAGTCATCTAAAAACTTCTCCAGCCTCTTGTTCTTATCTAAACAGTATGTCTCAACATGTCTCTCAATGTAACTCTTCATAAAGTCTCCTGGGAAATTAAGATACCTGCAGAAATACTCAAAGTTTTCTTCTTCTGCTAGGTATTTCAGTATGCAAACTTCCAGAGAGGATCTATTGCCACTGAAATCTGGCAGCCTACCCCTCATGTCTTGAGCTATGGTAAGAGCTGTCCTCTCATAGATTGCCTGGCGAAGAGCTGGGGCAATCTTGTCACACAGGAAAACAGCAAATGCTGTGACAGAAGTGGCCCCTTGGCAAGAGTTCTGGAAATATTTAAAGAAATCTTCTCTCTTGCTCACCAGGTAGGTGTATGGATCGTTTGCTTTTTTGAATGTTTCCTGCATGCCTTTAAATCTTTCTGCTGCCATTCTGCACAGATACAGAGATAAATCTATTGCATAATCCTTATTAAAACTGTATTTTGCATTGCTAGGGACAGAGCTCATACCCTTCTGTACTTCATTTAGTATTTCATGAATAAAACTTTGATTATAATCCCTTTTCTCCTGTTCCTTCTGCTCAATGTTCTTTGTCACACACCTTATGATGTTATCTGTAATTTGTTGTATGTTGCTCATATCAGCAGGATCAAAATTCTGAGCAAAGACGTACCAACGTTTTTTCTTAGCGATGTGTTTTTCAAAGTTAACAGAAAATGTTTTGGTTTTGGGAAATTCCCTTATCCGTGCTAGTAAGTTAGGCTCCTTAAAGTGATCTAGAAGGACTTCTACTATGTCCTTATTGACATCAACCTGTCTCAGAGGGGGTGCAGCAGAGGAAAATATAGCAACCCACCTATTCCAGACACGAACAAAGTTGTCTCGGAGTTCACTTTCAGTTAGTTTCTGGCCTTTTAGAGACAGAGCCATCTCCCTACTTTTTTTCAAGAGCTCACTTTCATATTCTGACTTGCTTTCATCCAGTTTACACTGGTTCTTCTTTAGTTCAATCAGATTCTGACACTTCTGTCTAGTTTCACGAAGGAGAGATTCCTTTAGGTCATTCAGCTTCAGTTCTGTGATAACTCTCCACTGGGCCAGTATCTCGTGGTCTTTCTCCTCAGTGAAATACTTTTCCATGTCTTTCAGGATGTCATCATTTGTCTTTTGCACTACATTTTCAAGGCTTTCTCTGGGGACCTCCTGCATGTCCCCATTCCGAATTTGGTTGTCCAGTTTCATTTGCAAGTCTAAGACGTGACTCCTCATCCGCCAGCTCCACTGGCCAAATGCAGTTTCCAGCTTCTTATACGCAGCAACCTCCACTGAGTTCTTGAAGCTGAAAATGAAGTTTTCATTCAGCAAAGCGTTCCAGAGATCACTAATACGAACTTTCAAGCTCGAGAGCCTCAAAATACTGCCTGGTGGTCTCTTCTGGGCAGCTTGGAGAATTTTGCTCTTTAATTCCTGGACGTTCTGGCTGTAGGTGTGGTTGGGTGGTGCCATTGGGGGGTTTCCTTCCCACAGGTGAGAAAAGTAATGAATATGGGTGTTCACATCAAAGTGAATGACATCGCTGAAGCAGTAGACATCACAGAATTCCTGCTGGGCAGCTATCACAGTCATTTCATCCAGCTTTTCCTGGAAGCGTCTTCGTCCTTCCATGTTTTGTTCCTTGGCAGTTATTTCTCCCACGTTTTGGTGTACAAACAGGCAGCTTGAGGAAAGTTTTACTTGCTTCATCCTCAGAAAAGCCTGGACCGCAATCTGGAGGACATCTTGCATCTCTGAAGGATTTTCTCCGAAGATGTTGATCAGAGTCATATTGCCAATGCCAATGACAAAGGTGGCCAGCTCATTGTCATGGTTAAGGGACTGTTTATTGGCCATTTCTATGGCACGAAGTCCCTCTGTGTCAACAACTAGCATGTAACTGAAGCCCAAATCTTGTTGCAGCTTCTCATCTACTTTAATTAGCTGCATAAATGCTCCCCGAGTGCATCTCCCTGCACTGACATTAAACTGAAGACCAAACATGGCATTCAGCAGGGTTGACTTCCCTGTGCTCTGGATGCCAAGCACTGAGAGAACAAATACTCGTTTGTCCCCTAGCTTATTAATTAAACTGTCAAAGATTGCATTGACCCATTGTAATGGTATGTAAGAAGCATCACCATCCATCAGCTCGACAGGATACCCTGAAACCATCAGATCAGCTGCAATTTCAGGTAGTTTGACAAAACATTCATCCTTTGAGTTCATCGATTCCAGAACTTCATAAATCTGCCCTACTTCTCTCAATATATGCTCAAGGCCAATGGATGAGTAGTTGATTTCATTGGAGAGGGCATCTATATCCTTCAGTAACCGAGGTTTTAGATGGGTGTTGTCATTGCTTTTTGTTATTGCCAGGACTTGAGACCATAACAGGTGATATTCTTTCTTCAGTTCATCAAGGCGGTCGGAAGACAGATCATCCATGAAAACCTTCATCCAGTGCAGGAAGTATTTCTTGGTATCTGCTGGCTGTGACTGGAGAAAGCTAAGGACTGATTTCATCAGCTGATTGAGCGGGAATGCTTGTTCTAGTTGTTTTCTTCTTATTGCTGATTTCTCCAATTCAGTTTGGCTCCGATGATGCTCTATGCTCTGGTTCCTCTTTTCCTGCAAGCGAGTGAGTTCTTTGTCCTTTTTGCACCACATGTGCCACAGTTTTCCTTGAAGAGGCAGCAGTTTGGATTTGATCTCAAACAACTTCTCTTCCTTCAGAAGCTTCACCAGCTCCTTTGCCTTTTCTTTGGCTGTTACACATGCATCTATATCTTCATCGACTAAGAATCCGTGCTTGCGAGCTTTGTCCAGGCAGGAATCAAGGCTGAAAAGTGTGTTAGAACCTTCCACAAGTTCTCCAATGGTTTTTTTCAGCTCGTCCATTAATTCTGCTTCATTTCTGTTCTTGATACCTATTCTTATGTTTTGGCCAGATCGGACAGGGGCAATGTTCTCTTTTTCAGTGTAAAGACAAACCAAAGGCTTCTGCGACTGCCACAGGTCACGTACAATTTTCATCCCTTTCTTGTCACTCTGATCAGAGTCAGGTCGAAGAACCACATTCACGGCTGATATCTCCTGTAGAAACTGCAGCTGTTCTTCGTGGTCCCTTGCATCTCCATGCAGGTTACAGAAAGCAACACAGCAGTCAAAGCTGTCATCATCACTGCCCCGGGGGCAATACCAGGAGATCTCCACAACACCTTTCATCAGCAAACAGTCTTTGGTGCCGCCTTTGCAACCCCGGTGGAAAAAAGTGTTATGCTTTAGATTGTTCAGCAGACCATTCAGGATCTGAGACTTGGACGAGGAAGGACAACTGCCAATCCGTATGAAGGACACAATGGGTGTCTCTGCTTGATAAATGAATTTATTTTTGTAACTGTTAGTTCTGGCCTGCTTTCCTGGCTTCTCAGCCTCTTTCCAGCTCTTCTTTATCTGGCTGAGGGACCAGAGGGGAAACTCTATCTTTGAAGTGCACGGGTTTGGTACCAGGAGAGGTAGTGCAAATTGGCAGAAAGCAAGCTTTGTTGAAATGTACTGTCTCATGAAATCATCAGCGCAATGAAAAATTGCCATCTGGAGGTCCATGGGGTGCACACAACTGTCTTTGGCTGCAGATTCAGGGTCTTCTTCCTTCAATGTGATAAAGTCATCAAAGGAATCTGAGGGTTCATGCTCTTGCTCTGTGGGTTTTGTTACAGGTGCGGGTCGTGCGTTGCTCTCATTCCTGCAAGTCAGGTACCTCACCCGATAATCCACAGTTAACAGCTTTTGCAGGAAGTAAAATGGCAATTCCTTGTCGTTGCTAGGCTGGCTGTCATGTAAAGATTTCTTGTATATGATGTGGAAGTCTTCTGTCCCCATCTTCCTTGGATAGTGACTTTCCAGTCCAAGGCGCTTAAGTAAGTGGAGGAATTCTTGATTTGTAATGGTTTGATTTGCTTCAGTTTTACTGCTGTCTGATTTGGATTTGGACTGACTGGAAGGTTCTGTTCTTTGAAAAGTATCTTTCATGTCTTTGATTATACTGTGTTTCTTCAGATCGTCACATGTGTCCTCCAAGCGCCCACTGATGAGGGAATGCAAGTCCTCTTCCAGCGTCTCCCAGTCTTTGAGTGCATGGTGCTTTTCAAAGAGAGTTTTTACCTCTGTGGACCATAAGTTTTTCATTTGATCTTCCATGAAAGTTAAACGCTCATTCTTCTGCTCAGGGGACACCTCTTTATATTCAGGTGTTACCGTTAGACCCATCAGCAGCAGGAAAGCCTGAGCTCTGTAAACATCTTGTTCTTTCAGACTCAGATACTCCTTATGTCCCTCTTGTATTTCATTTATCATGAAGCTAATTTCTGGACATCCAAGGAGATACTGAAAATTGTTCCCTTCCATCTGGTATCCTGTGCTGGTCGTAATTAGAAGTACTAGCAGTTCTATGTCTTTCTGTGCCCTTCCCTGGAGAACCTGGAGTAAGGAATAAACAGCTGAGCTTATAGTCAGCGTGGCTTTTACCTTTGCTTCATGAATGGCAGATGCTGCAGTTTCTGGTGCATAGGTGACTTCTTGGATGTACTCCTTCATTTGTAGCATTGTCTTGGTGAGATCTTCAAGCTCAGAAACACTGAGAGTTTCAGGAAGCGTGTACTTGCTATCAAAGATCCATTGCATAATGAAGGAAGACTTAGGGAAGTCCTTGACAGAATAGATGTAAGGATCCAGGAGGCACTTCAACAGAGACTTGATACACATGTCATTTTCTGTAGGTGACTTCCTGAAAAACAGAACAGTATTCACAAGCAACTCCTGCAGTCCTTTGTCTGACAGGCATATGTTGATCCAGACATTATGGGTTTTGGTTTTTTCATACAGATTCTGTTTGAATGTTATCAGCGTGGACAGTTTCTCTTCATCCACTGTCACCTCCCAGGCCTTCACACACTCCATGAAAGCTCTGGCCTCTTCCACTGCACTGACCACTTCCTCTCCAAACATGATGCTGACACTGTGATTCGTTAATGCTTCATATGCAGCCCTGAGGCTGCTGCTCATTTGAGAGCTGGACTTAAAGTCGCTTCTGTGATTGAACAGGATTATATCCCACACTGGGATCAGTTGAAAGCCTCGGTCAATAATACACCAGGTTGTGTTATTAGCTACAAGTCCCAGTTTCCACTGAGGAAAATAATTTGTCTCTGGTGGGCCCCCTATGTTGGTCACGTTGTGCTGAACTCCTGTGTAGGTTCTTCTTCCATCTCTTCCGTGAGAAGAAGCATGTGAGCTGTATTTTGAACCTTCCACATCCACTCCCATGCTGACACCGAAGTTGCTGTAGGTGGCACTTACATAGCCATTCAGTGATTCAGATACTTGTTGCTTCATCTCTTCCCGCTGCTCAGCTCTGAATCCTGTTACAGATGCCTTCCACTGGAATATCCCCCCAAAGTGGAGGGGACCCTGGTTTACGTGGGACCCAAATGTGCTGAAGAAGTTCTTACACCTGCTCTTCAGTACGCTGGACCTGTCTTCTTCAGGAACACTGCTCAAAAGATGTTCGATGTCTTTCAGCTCCTGCAGGGACACATCTGTTAGGTGAAGCTGATGCTTTTGGAAGTAGCAGGAGGCCAGAGGGATGTAGTTGTACTTGGTGGTGCAAATGTAGCTCTGCTCAGAGCTGGACTGATGGGTCTCCTTCAACTGTGAAGACCTGCTGTAATCTATGTCAGTGTCAATATTAAACCCCCAGAACCCAGCTTTGGCAGAAACGGTGATGCTGAACCCCAGCTTCTCCATGCACTTGGTGAAAGCAGCTTCTGCTGCAGAGGAAGAGAACTCCTTCCTTTCAAACAGAGACCCCTGCTCTGGACCAGCAAGCCTGAATCCATCCGGAATCTGAATGAGCTGGTCTCGCTTTGCCAGCACATCCTCAAAGCTGCTGGTTTTGTAGATGCCCTGCAGAGCCAGTCCCCCTGATGCCCGCCTCAGGACCTCCATGTCAGAGATGATTTCAGCCCTGTTCACTATTACCTCCTGCTGCTCCAGCTGCTTCTCAATCTTCTCCAGCAAACCCACCAGTGACTCCTCTGGTGGTGGCCAGTACTCTTTGGGAATTTCAATGGCTTGCCACAGAGCCTCCTCTTTCTCTCTTATATCATCCTTGCTGTGGCTGTGGCTCTTGTGCATTTCTTTCAGCTCCTTCAGGAGTAGCTTGGATGCTTCTTGTCTCTGCTTTGCCATCTCCAAGTGTTTCTTCTGCACCTCCTCAAAAGTCTTTTCTGCATCTGTTTTGTAGACTGTTACTCCCAGAAGCTTCTGGAGACCCTTTTTTTCCCAGGGGTGCCTTACTTTAGGCTCCAGCTTAAGGTAGTCTTCATATTGCGTATGTTTCAGGGCTTCTTTTGACTTTACTCCTAGTATTTCTGACAGTTGGGGAAGCCAGTGTTTATCATCCAGTCCTTCTTTCTCACATGCTTCTGCCAGTAGTTTTTTTGCAAGATAGGCCTTTTCATCATCCTTTAGTTTGTCCTCCTGTGAGTCCATGGCTGTGGAAGAATAAAACAGTCTCTTTTTAAGGTGGGTTGTCAGAGGCCCCAGCCTCCTATAAGAGGGTATTGGGTCTGATTCATCTCACCTCAAGCAGATATTGCCTCTGGTCAGACACTTGACTTTGCAGAGGACACAGACAGCCAAGCTCCCCAGCTCAGCTGAGACAGCACACCATCACACAGCAGGCCTGCTAGGCAAGCCCAGGCTTTAAGAAGATGATGGGAACCACCTCAAGAATTCAGGAGGAAAAACACTGGGAAGGAAAGACCCAAAATCCTAAAGGAGAAAACCAGAGAGTCAGAAGATGGCAACCCATCAATGCAGAGGACTCATTCCAGTGAGCACTTGAGGCATCCCCCTTCGCTGGTAATGACAGTCCAGCCAGCAAAGACACATCCATCAGGGCCTTTCTGGGGTGGTGACCACACTGCGGTTTCAACTGGGACATAAATCAACATACCCATTGTGTACATTAGGCCAGGGACAGTTTGCAAAGTACATATCTCCTGCTTTAAGAGCCTCTTCTGCATACAGCACAAGGTGGCTCAGGATAGGACTCTAAAGCCTGTACACCAAAACAGCATCACAGGGAGGAAAAGCAAACCTATCCATGACTCATGTAATCATAGAATGGTTCGGGTAGGAAAGGACCTTAAAGCTCATCCAGTTCCAACCCCTGCCACAGGCAGGGACACCTTCCACTAGACCAGGTTGCTCCAAGCCCCATCCAACCTGGCCTTGAACACTGCCAGGGATGGGGCAGCCACAGCTCCTCTGGGCACCCTGGGCCAGGGCCTCACCACCCCCACAGGGAACAACTTCTGCCTCAGATCTCATCTCAATCTCCCCTCTGTCAGGTTAAAGCCATTCCCCCTTGTCCTGTCCCTACAGGCCCTTGTCAAAAGCCCCTCTCCAGATTTCTTGTTGGCCCCTTCAGGCACTGGAAGCTGCTCTAAGGTCTCCCTGGAGCCTTCTCTTCTCCAGGCTGAACAAGCCCAGCTCTCTCAGTCTGTCTCCATAGCAGAGCTGCTCCAGCCCTTGGAGCATCTTCGTGGCCTCCTCTGGACTCACTCAAACAGCTCCATGTCCTTCTTATGCTGGATGCAGGACTGCAGGGGGGGTCTCACCAGAGTGGAGCAGAGGGGGAGAATCCCCTCCCTCAACCTGCTGGTCACACTGCTGATGATGCAGCCCAGGACACAGTTGGTTTCTGGGCTCAAGTGCACACTGCTGGGTCATGGGGAGCTTCTCATTGACCAACACCCCCAAGTCCTTCTCCTCAAGGCTGCTCTCAATCCAGTCTCTGCCCAGCCTGTATTTATGCCTAGGATTGTCCCAGCCCAGGTACAGGACTCACGCCTGATTTCTGGAGAGGAGAATCACAGCATCATAGAATCAACTAGGCTGGAAAACACCTTTAAGAGTATCAAGTCCAACCATTACCCCTGGACTGCCAAGACCAGCACTAAAGCATATCGCTGAGGGCTCCATCTACATGTTTCTTGGACATGGTTTTTGATTTTTTTCTGCCAAGTGACAGCAATTCCACCATTTCCCTTGGCAGTATGTTCCAATGCCTCCACTGACCACCCTCTCTGAAGAAATACCTAATATTCAGTCTAAACCTCCCATGGCACAGTTTGAGGCTGTTTCCTCTTGTCCTGTCACTTGTTATTTGCGAGAGGAGACCTACCCCCACCTCACTACAACCTCCTGTCAGGCAGTTGTAGAGAGCAATAAGCTGCCCCTTGAGCTTTCTCTTCTCCAGACTGAACACCCCCAGGTCCCTCAGCCATTCCCCATCACACTTCCAGACCCTTCACCAGCTCCATTGCCCTTCTCTGGACCTGCTCCAGCACCTCAATGTCTTTCTTGTAGTGAGGGGCCCAGAACTGAACACAGAATTTGAGGTGCAGCCTCACCAGTGCCAGTACAGGGGGATGATCACTGCCCTGGCCCTGCTGCCCACACTATTGACAACAGAAGCCAAGGTGCTGTTGTCCAACTTGGCCACCTGGGCAGAAGCTGCTCATGTTCAGCAGCTGCCAGTCAGCACCCTCAGGCTCTTTTCTGCCAAGCAGCTTTGCAGCCACTCTTCCCTAAGCCTGTAGTGTTCCATGGGGTAGTTGTGGCCCAAATGCAGGACCCAGCACTTTGTCTTCATGAACCTGAAGATGGCTAGTGTGACTCTTAAAGCCTGGGGCAAAGGCAGCATTAAGTACCTCAGCCTTTTCCTCATCCTCAGTATCCAGTAGAGGGTGGAGCTTTTCCTTGGCCCCCCTTTTATTGCTAGTCTATTTCAAAAAGTACTTTTGATTATTTTTTATGGCAGTGCTATATTTTTGCCCCAACTTTGACTGCTGAGCCCAGTGCCACACAGCTCAGGCCACCCATCCAGGTTCTGTCCCCTCCCAGCTCCATGCTTGTTGGCCCATTACCAACACTATTTTAGTCTCAGATGCCCAAAACAGCACTGCAGAGCTACAGTAGCAGACATTAACTCCAGCCCAGCTGGACCCTCAACTAGCACGCAGGCACACTTTGAATCATTAAATCCTAGAAGGGTTTGGGTTGGAAGGGACCTTAAAGCTCATCCAGTTCCAACCCCTACCATGGGCAGGGACACCTTCCACTACAGCAGGTTGCTCAAAGCCCCATCCAACCTAGCCTTGAACACTTAACCTAGCTTTGAAGTCCCAGCATGGCTTCATACTTCTTCAAGAAAAAGGCACATGCTTTTGTGTTAGTGCAGAAAGAGGACTATTAAGTGTATTTCTGGAATAACTCGGGATTGCTTTCTTCCTTGCAAGCAAACAAGGGAAGCAGTAAGGCTGGCAGCATGGCCTACAGCAGGACTGCCTGCATTCTGCTTCATGGGAGCAGCCCCCTCAAGAGTGTTTTCCCCATCCCTGCCCCAGGGGAGCTGGGCTCTGGAAGAGCTTGTGCCTTTGAGAGGCTGTGCCAGGGACCAGAGCACTTTGGGTGCTGAAATTTAGACTGTAGGAGGGGCTGGGAGAGGTGAATCCCACCATCACTGCATGGGGGGGGGGAGGAAGAGTTCCCCCCCTGTCCTTGGGAACAGGGCAGGGTGCCCCACAGCTGCCCCTCGTTAGTTACCCCAGTGCTGCCACACTCCATAATGAGCGGGGCAGGAGGCAGGCACCACTGCCCAAGCTGCCCACGCCGCCAGCCCAAGGACTGCACCCCAGCACCCATTGCTTCTGAACCCCTGTTAGAGCTGACAGAACACACACCACCGAAACGGTTCAGTGATCACATCACATCAGTGATGTTCCTCAAACTATCCGTTTCAGCCTCCTGGGCTATAGGAGCTCCCGCAGGGCTGCCTTCCACCTCTCCTCTGGCCCCGACGCAGCCCAGCCCAGCCGAAGCAGATGTCAGCAGGATGTAAGTGCCTGCCCCGTTCCGCAGCCACCCCCGCTCCCGGCCCTGGCACGCTGTGCTCGGGGCGAGCACAACCATCCTGGCCCACCGTGGGACTGGGTCGTGTCCGGGGTGGGCAGGATCAGCACTTGCTGCAGGAGCGTTTCCCAGCTCGCAGCAGAGAAGGGGCTCTGCAAGAGGTCTGACCCCAGAGCAGGTAGCAGGTCCCTCCCCATCCAGCCCTGCAGCCAGGTGCTGAAGCCAGGCTTTACTCCCGTGCAGGCATCAGTCTACCCCTGCATAGCCCCGAGTCCCTCTTCCTTCCCCACAGGCTCCTGCATTGACCCCCCCCCCGCTTCCTCCCTGCCCTCCCAGTTCTACCCATGCAGCCCTCAGTCCCCTGAGCTTCTTCAAACAGGCTGGCAAGCAAAGGCTGTTTCCTGCATCCCAGGCTTAGAGCAGGGACCATTCACCCTAAACCCCTGGCATCTCTCAGGAGATGGTAAAACCCATGAAATATGAAGCAGAAGACAGACAAAATCCCTACTTTATGCTGATCCCTCATCACCCCTCACCCCCCACCCCCTCCCCAAAGCGTAACCATCAAGGTCCTACCATCTGCCTCCAATGCTCAGCACCTCCCAGGGTGGAGTCAGCCTGTCCGAAGTCCTCCCTTTATAGAGCCCGTGTTTAGCACATGGTTTCCTTCTTTTTGATAATGGAGATGGCAAGAAGCATCCCAATTTACTGGAAATCAGGCCATTTTCACAAAGCTGCAAAAGTGAAACTTGGCAGCTGCTGCCTGGAATGGAGCTGAGCAAAACAGGATGGCTGAAGGCTGGAGTGAGAGCAGGCTGGAGGAGAACGTGAGCAATTTGACGTTAGAGCAGCTTCCAGTGCCTAAAGGGCTGACAAGAAATCTGGAGAGGGGCTTTTGACAAGGGCCTGTAGGGACAGGACAAGGGGGAATGGCTTTAACCTGACAGAGGGGAGGTTGAGATGAGCTCTTGGCCAGAAGTTGTTCACTGTGAGGGTGCTGAGGCCCTGGCACAGGGTGCCCAGAGAAGCTGTGGCTGCCTCATCCCTGGCAGTGTTGAAGGCCAGGTTGGATGGGCCTTGGAGCAACCTGGACTGGTGGAAGGTGTCCCTGTCTGTGGCAGGGGGTTGGAACTGGATGAGCT
The DNA here is from genome assembly GCF_012275295.1 of Melopsittacus undulatus. Taxonomy (NCBI): domain Eukaryota; kingdom Metazoa; phylum Chordata; class Aves; order Psittaciformes; family Psittaculidae; genus Melopsittacus; species Melopsittacus undulatus. The sequence goes on along the minus strand of NC_047529.1, from coordinate 13,624,180 downwards.
TTTAGATGAGCTTCCAACCCAAACCATTCCAAGATCCCAACCAGCCAGCATCCCCTCCACTCCATGTGTTTTGTGCTGGTTTTGCACTGCAGCCGTTCGGAGCACCCAATGGGCTCCTGCAGGTGAAGTCTCTGCAGCAGAAGAGGGCTCCTCTGCCCTGTGGGACCCCTCCTATGGGCTGCCCAAGGAGAGCAGTCTCTTGCTCCAGGCTCAGCTGAGCGTGGGTCAGGCCCTGGTGGAAGTCTGTGTTTTTCTGTATCCCTCCAGCTGCCCGGTGGGATATGCTCCAGCCCCACTGGCACTGTCCCAGGAGCACTGGAAGCCCCCCACAGCTGGTTCCTGCAGGAAGACTTGCCAGAGCAGCACCTCTTGGCATCCTCCATCTTCAAGAGATGTTTAGAGGATAAAGTCTTCACCTAGGAAAAGAGAAGTGAGGCTTTTTGTGTGAAAACACATGAGCCTGAGGAGCCAATTCAGTTCTGTGGGCTGTCTGAGCCCTTTCCAGGAAGGGATTTTATTTCTGGGAAACAATGCCTGTTTCGCAAGCTAGGTGAAAAAAAAAGTAAACTCTCAATCTGCCCATGATCTGCGCTAAAATAAGCAGAAAACAAACTGTTTCCTGTCCCTCGGCTCAACAGGGCTGCCTGCTCAGCTCCCACCACATTTTCCAGCACAGCAAGCAGGCACAGATAGTGCCAGTACCAGGATTCAGGGTGCCCGACCACAGGGGTCAACAGGATGCAGCCAGACCCTTGGACCACATGAGACTCGGGAGACCACAGCAGGGTAGTGTGGGAGGAAGGACTGCTTGCCCCACTCTTCTTCTCTGGAGAATCGGGTCCTGGGGATGGATCCTGCCCTGCAGCTCACGGCCGGCCCTTTGCACCGGTGCAGAAGTTTAGGGCCAGAAAAATACCAGGGCAGAGGAGGCTGCAGACTCCCTGTCCTGGGCTGTGGTGGCTGGGTTTGGGCTTTCAGCCCTTTTCAAGGTCCTCAGAGTGGGGACCCCTCTGGACTTACCAGGACAATGTTTATTAAGACCAGTTCTGTTCTGGGCTCTGCTGCCCTGCTCCTGCCAGCCCCAGGGCACCAAGGAGACAGGTTCCTCTACACAGCAACTTGGGAACTTGTCCCCCTATGCCCTACGCCACAGACAGACTGGAGGATCACTCCTGAGGCCAGGCTGCTTCATGGTTGCAGCAGGATCGGAGACGGGGGGAGGGCTGGTAGAGTGCCCCATCGTGCCAGAGCCAAGAGGACGCCCTGGGAGCCAGCAGCCACCCTTCAACTTGTGCCACCTGGGGCCCTGTGGCCACCTCTTCCAGCCAGCTTTGGGCTTCTCCAGGGGAGACAAAGTCACCTCAAGGCTTCCTCCAGCACTGCTCCTGCATCAAGTGCTCAGTCCTAGGTACTGCTTTGTCCTCCCATGGCACCATCTGTCCTCCTGCAGTCTCCAGGACATCCGCAGTGACACTGTCTTCACTCTGAGGAGAGGTGACAATGACCAGCATTCACCCAGGGAACCAATGCCCCCCCCAACCCACATGTGGCGTGGGGATGCTCACTGCCAACGGTGCTCAGCAGCTCCTCGAGTTCCTGCTGTAGCCGCAGTTGCAGCAGCTCCCGCAGCAGGTCCCGGCGCCGGCTCCGCGGGGTCACCCCCATGCGCCGCAGGGTCCCCTCCGTCAGCCGCAGCAGGACCCGGCCCGAGACATCGTGCTCATGTGCCAGCTCCACCAGCTCCCCGGCCCCGCTGCGTGCCGCCAGCCAGGCGCCAGCCTCGGCCACCGTCCACTGCGCCACCGGGCGCTGCTTCTCCTCCAGCTCCTGCAGCGGGAGGACAGGGTGAGCTGCGGTGTTCCCTCATCCTCTGGCCTCTCACCCGTGGGAACTACAGGGTCAAGCTGTTTCCTCCGTGTAATCACAGGATTGGTTTGGGTTGGAAAAGACCTTAAAGCTCATCCTGTTCCAACCCCTGCCACAGGCAGGGACACCTGCCACTACAGGACACCTTCCACTACACCAGGCTGCTCCAGCCTGGCCTTGAACACTGCCAGGGATGGGGCAGCCACAGCTTCCCTGGGCACCCTGTGCCAGGGCCTCAGCACCCTCACAAGGGAGAACTTCTGCCTAAGAGCTCATCTCAATCTCCCCTCTGTCAGGTTAAGATCATTCCCCTTTGCCCTGTCCCTACAGGCCCTTGTCAAAAGCTTCTCCACCTGTGTCCATACCACAATCCCCTCTAACCACTCTGAACACGACCCTCAGCCTCATCCCTGCACTGATGCTGATGGCTGCACCTGCACCCCCCTCCTCCACCCATGGGGATCCTCTGTCCTCTACTGTGGGGGTACCCCAGCCACAGGTATCTTTGGGGTGGCTCCTGCCCCCCAAGCCCCTGCCCATGCTCACCTCAGCCATCAGGCATCCCTCCAGTGATGCCTCAGCCCCATTCTGCATCCCAGCGTCCATGCAGGGCAGCCGGCAGAGCACAGGGGCAGCTCAGGCTCCCTGCAAACAGGGTTTCATCAGACAGGATGCCTGTGATTTGCCTCCCAAATTCTGTCAGCCAAATACCCCCCCCCAGTGCCCCACCATGGCAAAGCACCCTATCCCATGGTCCCTGCTCACCACTGCAGGTGGTGCAGCATCCCCGAGGGGCATGCAGGTGAGGGTGACCATCCTCTTTCATGTCACCTGCTCCATGCCCCCCAGCAGAATGAGGCTGCTCACCAGGGTTCCAGTGAGGGACTGTGGCAAATCCCCACAGCCCATCCCAACACATGAGCATGCAGAGCCGGGCACACCCAGGAGGTGAGATCAGCCCTGACTTGCCCATTTCACCCACACTGTGAGCCCAACAGGGACACACCAGCACGGCACAGCTTCCCCAGCCACGGCCCCTTCCCCTTCCTCACCACCTTCCACCCCACACCTCCCATGCCAGGTCAGCGCCAAACACGCGGAGAGCGAAAGAAACCTTTGCCCTGGCCCTGCTTCAGCAGGCACAGCCCTATGCATGCCCCAGCAGCCCAGCTCTGCCCGGCATGCAGCACTCCTGAGCTGCGAGGGGCTCCCCAGCACAGGAAACAGAGGGTCAGACTCCTGCCTGGTTGGAGAAGAGCAGAGCTGGGCTTCATCTGTACCAAGGGCCAGAGAAGCAGCTCTGTAAAGGTGTTCTCCATGTCCCCTATCCCAGCTCTCTGCAGCCAACCCACCCCGTTTGCCCCAGCACCTTCTCTGCACAGAAGGGACAGAGCAGCTTCGCCTATGATGATGATGGTGGCGGCAGTGAGGGTCCTGGTGCGTGGTGAGGAAGCAGGAGAGACACTGGGAGAGCAGGCGGAGGAGCAGGATGAACCTCCAGGATGAGTCACAGCCTGAAGGCCGGCAGCCCTGCCCCACTGAGCATGCAGGAACCCAGCCACCACCTGCAACAGGCCACAGCACAGCCCCGGAGGTGGATTAAGTCCTCCAAGAGAACTATGGAAATGAGCCACTATGGAACAGGCAACATCCAAACAGGGCCACAGAGCTGCTTGGGCTGCCCCAGGACACAGCAATGCACATTCACCTGAGCTGTGGAAACATTTCACATCCTATCAGCTCACCTCCCAGCACGAGCTGCACACAAGCCTTGGCTCCCTGAAGCAACCCCATCCACAGCTCTTCCCCAGCACAGACACAGCAGCCCCCCAGAGTGATAGTAAGGCAATCACCCCTCCTGCACCCACTGCTGCAGATAGGCTGGTGTCCACATCAGCAAAGCAAGCAGCAACATGGGGGTTAAAGACACACAGAGAAGGGAACTGGCCCCTTCACCCCTCAACCAGGCAGTTCCTGATAGCCTCCTTTACCCACCATCCACACAGCTCCCACAGCCACCTCCCAGTACAGGATTCCCACTGCAGCACGAGATTTCCAATCAGGAAGAAGCCAGAACCACCCCGTTACACCTGTCCCTTATCTCAGGTGTGCCTCCTCCACTGCTGAATCTCAATCGTGTCAGATGCTGGCAGGGTGAGATCAAGGTGCCATGAAAAGCAAGTCACCAAAACACCCTCAAAAGCATCTCTTCTTATGATTCACTGGGCCAGAGTTCAGACCCACCACCTCCCATTTCGGAAAGGGGTCACCTCAGAGCACATCCCCTACAGAAACCATCCCCAACCTCTGTCAGGTGAGGGAAGGAAGTTAGAAAGCCAGACTATTTTATTTCCTGATTTATTGTGGTTAACATCAGTGACACTCATTTGTTCAGAAGTGATTTGCTAATTCCAGTGCTGTCCGGACACTGCGCAGCAAACCTCCTCCTTCAAAACCAGGTCAGCCAACTCAGCCTGAATCCATTCCTGAAAACAGTCGTTACTCCCCACATTAATTCCACCTAAGCCCACTGACCTCCAGTACCTTCCATTCTCCTTATTCCCAAATTTAATTCTCCATACATGGCTTTGGAATCATCCCTCTATTCCACAGGGAGAGAAATCCTGCTTAATGAAGAGTTGCATTAGGAATCACAGTGGTTACAATGAGCCACAAGAGGCTAAAAGCTACCTTAACTTTTACTCTCCTGGAAGTGGAATATTTCTTAGACTGCATTCATTAGTTGAAAATTACCAGCTGAGTAGCTAGAGGGGATTTATTTATAAAGGCCACCAAAAACCCCTTCTGAGAAGGATTGTAGGATGTTTTATTAGTGCATTGAAATGGCATTGCCAGGCACAGGATGGATGAATACCAACTCAGCAGCCCCTTGTCCCACTACTGAGGGTAAAGCTCCACTAACATTGCGTGGCCCTGGAAGGAGAGAGAAAGAGAGGGAATGGTCACAGAAAAGAATAACCATCACAGACATGCTCGTGATGGGAGCTGCCATCTCCTGAACACCTTAACATAAAAGGGGAGATGAAAATCCAGCACTGGCTCACTGAGAGGATTCTGCCAACAGCAGTTTGATGGCTTTGGGACAGCAGAGCTGCTCCAGGCTGGGCAAGGAACTGGAGTACCCCCCAGCCAATGCATCAGGCTGTCCCAAGCGCCAGGCTAGGAACACCAGGACCCTTGGGTTACAGAGTACCAGCTATGCCAGGTCCCTGTGGAAGTGCCACCAGTCACTGCAGCCTCCACCAGACTCCCATCCAAAGGCCCAAAAGCTGTAGGTAGTCTCACCCCCATTTTTCTAGTTAAGTTCTTTCTTCCCAAGGTGAGAAGAATGACATTCACAAACCCCAGCTGATGATTCTGAGCTGGGCTGGAGAGTCTCTAAAGAGGAATGAGGCAGATGGAGCCCACTGAACAGAGTCAGAGCATGTCAGGGACACCCACTGTCACCTGGCGTGCCAAGACAGGATTTCACAGCACCACCAGGATCAGAAATGTGGTTAACTCTCCAGAGGGAACAGTGCCTGACCCCAAAGCATCATTACCTGCCCTCCTGCTGCACAGGCAGCAACCAGGCCGTACTGCCCTCCCTCCTTCTTCAACCTGTGGGCAGCAGTAATGACCAGCCGGCAGCCAGTGGCAGCAAAAGGATGGCCCAGTGAGAGGGAACCGCCCCAGGTATTGAACTTCTCCAGAGGAGGGGCTCCAACCTGCGAGGACACAGAGGGACACATACCATCACCTGCCTGCATGGAGGCTGCTTGACCTACTCCTGACACCACCAAACCTCCAACAGCCCAGGCTGCCCTGCAAAGTGTCTGTTGCCATGGACAAGTGCCTGAAGACAGGACAAAGCTGTGCTAAAGGCTTTGTCACCTCACCTGCAGCCCAGCAGGGATACTCCAGACTCCCAGAAAGCATGCAGGAGGACTGGCCCCCTCCCACTGTCTTTAATTCCCATCTCCAATAATTTCTGTTATGACTTCAGACCTCTACCTCCTGCTGACAATGGGAATTCCATCACTCCCAGAGAAACTACTCACACTGGGATTTGCTAACTCAGAGGACACACAACAAAAGCCATGCTTTGCAGCACCACACACCCTGCTTCAACAAGGGACTCAATAAATCCTCAAGTTATGCTAAACTGAAGATTAAAGTGTCCTGATTATGTCTTACCTTTGACTTCCTGCCCATGTAGTTTTGTGCAAACCAGTCTGAATCCATAGCCTTCAGGTTAGCCAGGATCTGCCCCTGAAAGGGAGGAAGCATGATAGTAACAAGAAAGGGCAGGCTCTGAAGAAAATCTACGGATAATGCTACCAAGAGGGAGATATCCCAGGACTTGCTACAACCACTAAACTAACACAGCCAAATACAGGCTCAGCCTGTTAATGTCAGCTCAACCTTCGCTAGAGAAAGGTGCCATCCAGTAAGTGAGCCACCTCACCATGGTAAGATGGATTCCCAATCCAGTTAGCAGGTGATGTGGTTTCTTTCATACAAGGGTCCTGGGGAAGTACAACTATTTTTGTTTATATATTATATTAGAAGAATCTGTATTCCTTTGGTGACTTCAAACAACAAAAGCCACTCTTAGTGTCGATTGTGTCCATATTAAATGTTATATATTTAAAATATATACAGTACTTCTCTTCAGACATGAATGTAGAATTACACCTATGTATGTTTAGTGAAGGTCTTATCAAGAGCTTTCACCAACACGAAAGCAGATGCCTACAGAACAGCTTTTTACAGCTGGAGGTATCCTTAGTGCTCCAGCTGTACTGTCGTGCTTTAAAAGCCCAGCTGGTAACTCAGAGCCAAGCAGCCACTCACTCACCCCTCTTCTCCTTCCTCCCCTTGCTCCCAGAGGGATGGGGAGGAGAATCAAAAGAATGTAACTCCCACAGGTTGAGACAAGAACAGCCCAGTAACTAAGGTATAACACAAACCACTGCTGCTGCCACCAATAATGATAATGATAAAGGAAAAAACAAGGGAAGAGAATACAACTGCTCAGCACCCGCAGACTGATACCCAGCCTGACCTGAGCAGTGACTGGATGGGTAGTGCTCTAGTGCTTGGTACTTACAGCAAAAGCTTCATGGAATTCAAACACATCGATATCAGCCATGGTCAGACCCGCTTTCTCCAGCACTTTGGGAGTAGCATAGGTTGGACTGAAGAGAAGTTAAGAAACAGAAGTCTTACATGAATACATTTCATCACATCATCGCCCCCTTTTTCCACAGCAACCCATGTTACATTCCCTAGGTCCATGGTACAACTCTCTGCTTGTCTAATCAAAATACAACCCCAAGTAACCACTGCTAGTAACACCACACTGAGATGCCTCCCAGCACACCAGGGTGGGGATGTCTGCCACAGCTTCTCTCCCACATTCACTACCTCACCCTCCAAGTCACACCTAGCACACCAGCTCTGGCTCCTCTGCCAGAGAGCCTGAAGATTAACATCTCATGAGACACTTCACAAAAGAGAATACATATAATGAAAAGTCAGGCTGCTGGGTTAGTACAGACTGTTAGGGCTTTTGAGCATCGGCACCTACCCCAGTAGCAGCTGGTCCTTTGGATCTTGGGACACATACACGAAGTCCCTACACAGGAGAAATGCTATTAGAAAGAGGAGGTGAGAGAAGCGAGAGCAGGTGTCAGAGGCCATGCAGAGCAAGCCCTTTTTTACCTTAGGTAGGCCTTCGGTTTGTAGCCCAGCGCCAGAGCTTTCTCCTCAGACATAAGCAGAACTGCCGAAGCACCATCCGTCTGAAAGAGGCAGACAAGAGTGAGGTCTCTGCCTGAAGAGCAAGCACACTCTGTGCCCAAAGGGAGCCTGACAGCCCTCTTGCAGAGCTGCTGGCAGGACAGGACCTGATGTTTTCAGGTCTTCCAGGACATCCCCCTATGTCTGCATGACTGAGCTGATAGATGGGTGTGTGGATGGAACACGACATTAGCACACACATTGCTGAAGCACTTTCTTACCGTCAAAACCCACACAGAGGTGCCTAGGAGCCCTTGCCAGTTTTATGGACAAGCTGGTTACCTCACCCACCTGTCCACCTGGCTCCATCCCAAACCCAGAGTATAATTCTGGGATGACACAAGCCACAGGCTCACGACATTGCAAAAATGAACATCACAGCTTTGGCACACAGTGGTCAAATCAATTTCTGGAATAACAACCTTAGCTGCATACAGACTGGCAGCAAGAGTGCACCAACAGCATTTCAGATATTCCTACACCAAGGTTGCAGACTCACCAGTTTTATGCAAGTTCCCAGAACCACTAAGGAGTAAATAGCATTGCTGCTGAAAGGGCCCCAGCAGTAGTTACTTTCTTCTTTTTAAGTGTTGATCAGAAACTGTGAAACAGCCTTTTAAATACATAACAATCTGACAGGGCTGCATGCAGGAGCAATGTAGCCACCTCAAGACCTCAGCTGAAGACTTTCAGTGGCAACCACCTTCTGCTGAGTCTCAGAACTGGGGCTCAGAAACACCTCACCTGTCTGTCACAACTACCTTAGATTTCAGCATCTAAAAAAAAAAACTTCCTTTAAAAATGCCAAGGAGAGAAAAAGAAGCATATGTAGAAGAGAGTTCATCCTAACATAGAAGGATCTGGGGAGACCTTAGAGCAGCTTCCAGTGCCTAAAGGGGCTGACAAGAAACATGGAGGGGGACTTTTTATAAGGACCTGTAAGGACAGGACAAGGGGGAATGGCTTTAACCTGACAGAGGGGAGATTTAGGTGAGCTCTTAGGCAGAAGTTCTTCCCTGTGAGGGTGGTGAGGCCTTGGGACAGGGTGCCCAGAGAAGCTGTGGCTGCCCCATCTCTGGCAGTGTTCAAGGCCAGGTTGGACAGGGCTTGGAGCAACCTGGTCTACTGGAAGGTGTCCCTGCCCATGGGGCAGTATGATGAATCCTCATGAGGCAGCTACAGAAAGCAAACTGGTTAAGAAAGACCAAAGCTTCTGGGGGTTAGTTACTCATTTAAAAATAAAAACTCCAAGTTCACCAAAGGAGAAAACTCTTTCTCACAGGTTACATCAGCTTGATCTACATGCCTGTGTGAGGCAGAGGGTAACCTGGAGACTTTTCCCCACAGGCTCACAGTGATGGGAACATGTATTACCAGGAAGGAGGAGTTGGCAGCTGTAACAGTTCCATAGGGCTTGACAAAAGCCGGCTTCAGCTTGCCCATCTGCTCCAATGAGGAAGGACGGATCCCGTTATCTTTGGTAACTGTTTCTTTGCCTGTTGATGAAAAACAAAAAACATTATTTCAACTATGAAAGTCAGCAACATACATGAATTTGTGGGAGTATGTGGCAGGGGAATGCAGAAAACTGCTTTTTATGACAAGTGGGGGAAGGGAAAAGGAAAGTCCATTAATCCATTTATGGTATTACCATAAATTCCCAATTTTAGTATAAAGATGGTAACCCACACTCTACAAAAGTAAGGCCTTTCTAGGAAACTATAGTGCAAAAGTGCCCCAAATGAGCAGGTATCACAGAATCACAGGAAGGTTTGGGTTGGAAGAGACCCTAAAGTTCATCCAGTTCCAATCCCCTACAATGGGCAGTGACACCTTCCACTACAGCAGGTTGCTCTAAGACCTGTCCAACCTGGCCTTGAACACTGCCAGGGATGGTGCAGCCACAGCTTCTCTGGGCAACCTGTGCCAGGGCCTCACCACCCTCACAGTGAGGATCTCCTTCCTAATATGAGGAAGTTGAACCAGCTGGGTAGTAAGTTGGTTTCAGCTCTTCCTACCCAATCCCTGACTCAGCAGACTGAGATTTTACTGGGTTTTCTATTTGTTGTTAATAGCTTGGCATATAAAGATGGGTTCTCTCACCCGAGTGGAAGAGCAAGGGGATTCATGGTCCCACTATCCTGATCTTCCATGCTCTATCACCCTACTAGCATGGATACAAGGTGTGTGCGACAAAATTTAGATGTGTAAGGATATGGTTATATATTTAGATATGTGCGTTTAGAAACATTATCCTGTGTCAGTAGTTTTCCTGGGAGAAACAGCAGAGAGTTAAAATCCAAATTAGATACATACAACATTATGAATCTCGTCCCAGTACTTCTCCTCATTTTGTAAATAAAGTGTTTATTCATTAGAGTAGTGCATGCTAGCAATGAAATGTGCAGTTTTACCTGGCACTTTGAAGGGTACCACATCTACTAGCATCCCTCCATCCTGGGCTTTCTTAGCTAGTGTGTGTGAACGGAGGGCATATTCATCCTGCTCCAAACGGGATATGGCAAAGGCAGCAGCCAAACGATCAGCAGAGTGCCCCATAGTCTCGCTGGTGGAGAACTCTGCCACAGCTGGAAGCTACAGAACAGAAAAATTAAGTTAGCAATCATAAACACCCATCCCTGGGCAGTTATATGGAGTTCAAATGTTGGTTAATCATAGAATCTTAGAATACCAGGTGGGAAGGAACCAGACTTTCTGGGCTAAGGTGAAACACCACATCCTGAGATCTTAAAACTCCTTGTCAAATACCTGCTTGAGCAAAACCAGGTGATTTAATCTTCTTCCAGCAGCACACAGGAAATCCCTGCATGCATTTAAGCCTGCAATTTTTATATCTACTCGGACTTTGGATCTCTGCTGTGTGTACACTCTGCTTCCTGCACTCCTGCTAAAGGCAGCCCAGACACAAGCAGTTTTATTGTGGTGAGGAGGGAAGTGTTTTCCCTTCCCATCTTCACGATGTTGTAATTCACCTCTCTCATGACCTCTGACACAGAAAAGAGTGGCTCCCTCTGTAGCAGAGTCCTGACACTAACTAATCATCAGACTCCCGTGCCCAAATATGGGAGCTAAACATATGCAGTACCTGGCAGGATCTGGCCAGGAATAGTAGTCATAAAGGCATATTTAAGGTGCATTAATCAAAGGGTTTTATTAATACACTGAGGATATTCCTCTCTGATATTAAGCACGTTACCTCTATTATCTAATAAAGTTCTTCTGAGCCTTTAGGACCCCTGTAAAAGTTTTATATTTATGGGGAAAAAGCTTCTGCTTCTGTAGTTTCCTAGCAGTTTGTCTAGGAGTTGCAGAAGAAAGGAGGTTTTGAAAGATGGTAGGATTACTGAAGACCAACATGTAAGAAGACAAAGAGAGAAATGCTATGAGATGCATTAATCAACTGCAGGTTTAACCCGAAGTACAGGACAAAGATCCAATACAGGCAAACCACAGGCAACCGCCTTACCTTTTTAAGTCCTCTCTGCTGGGGCTAAATAAATTATCTAAGCCAACCTGTTTTGCACCTCGAGAAACAGTTTAGCTGAGTATCTTAATGCCTGAAAAAAAGATTACCTCAGGAGCAAAGTAGTCAGGGCGAATTTTGGAAATCACGGCAAGCTTTTGGCCCAAGGTCTTGGCTCGGTTAAGAGTCAGCATTGTCTTCCTCATCTTCCTACTGTGCCGAATGGGAACGTCTGACATTAACTCCGCACCCCCTGCTACGACGACATCGCACTGTCCAGCTGCAATCATACCCACACCTGCAGAATGAGACAGAGTTGCCTGTCAGAGCTGCAGGGGGAAGTAACACTGACCCATTAATGCCTTGGATGCTACATTTTATTTCCTTCAGCCTCTGGCTTTAGCCAGGTTATACAACTCTGCATCACAGTGACTGACTGGGCTGAACAGACATTTTCTGAATCATACTACTTTTGAAGCTTTGCTTCCACTTCTCTCTGTCACACAGAGCAGTTGGGAGAACACACCCAGCATTCTGAGAGCGGGTCTCAATTTATTTTTCTCTTTTTATGGTAAGACAAAGATGAAAGGTGAACTTCCAGATCATGATGGAGCCCTTGCCTCCCAAGCTATCACAGTCACTGAGCAGGGACTACTGCTGAATGCAAAGTGTATCAAGCTGCTGGCAGGTCTACAGCAGACATCCGATTCATAGAATATTTTGTTGGGTTTTGAACAGAAAAGCGTTCTTCAGATGCTTATTTATACACACTAAGTGCTGCAAGTTAAATGCAGGATGTAGAGGAGCTGCTGAGCTCTTCTTCAAACCCACAGCTCGTTTTTCCAGCCAACATACCTGTGGTCATAGCCTGGTTGGAAGAAATACAAGCCATGGTGACTGTATGGGCTGGAGTTTTGTCAGAGAAACCGGCTCCCAAGGCAGCCTATGAGCAACAGAGATTGGCTGTTAAAACCTGCACCTTTTGCTTCACAGGTCAGAGCTACCTTCTGCCCAGCAACACACCTTTCCAGACTAAGCTGAGAATAAGCACATTGAGGTTTCATTCAGCCAGTCCCTGCAGCCGTTCATTCCCTCCCGAGACACTGGGAATAGGAGATGGCAGCTGCCCAGGCTCTCAACTGCATTATGCACACAGTCACTGCCCCCCCACTAATAAAGAGACAAACTAATCACAATTTAACACCCCACAATTTGAATTTTCCAACTACTTGACATAATTTTTGCTTCACCTTATTTGCTTAAGGCAACACGTGAAAGGATTTTAGATCACTCAGTACAAGGCACTGCGAGACATTTTACACAGAACAGAAAACATTTCCTGCACTTTAGAATGCAGCGTCTTGCTTGACCCAGCTGAGAGCACAGCCTCGCACTGCAGAACTGCTCCCAGCAAGACCTGCCTCAGCTGAGACGTGGCCAACTAGTTTAAAGTTCAACAGTTGTTCCCAAGTTAAAATTATACCGCAGCCTCATCTGACTGGCACGTGACCAAAGCAAGTATTTGCATATACATAAAATGGACTTGGAGAGCTTCACAACGGCCTGTTTCCAGCCCAGGTTACATCATAGTTTTATCAAGTTGCAGAGAACAACAACAGAGGTTTGAGGTTACAGAAAAATCACATGCCACCTCTGTAACTTCAGTGGAGTATAATATGCATGTATGTGAATTTTGTTTTCTGACTGCCAAAGAAAAGCGCAGCTAAGCTATTCCCTTTCAGATCACTCAAGAGCCTCATCTGATCAGCCAAGTAAAATAAATAAATACCAAAATACCACAGTAAATCAATCTATCACAGCACACGCTGTCCTTCCCAAGTACCTCAGGCAAGGCAGCATTTGAGTCACATTGGTAATTAAGAGCTGAGTGATCAACAGTCCTTAATAAAACCTTCCCTTTCAGGGAAGAATCAAACATTAAAATACAGGCAGATTTCAACAAGAGACAGGATCCCACAGTTACTTGACAGACAGAGCTGCACAAGTCTCAAATCACATTTAAATGAACAATAATACTGGAATTTTCTTTTTTCCAAGTATTTGTCATCTTCATACTAGCAGCAACAATCAGACTCACAGGAAAAATGCTGCACAGAACCCACCTCTCTGGCCACATTACTTGTTTTCACCTCCTGGATAACTGTGCCATAAACAATGTAATCCACAACATCCCTTGGGACGCTGGTCCGGTTCAGTAACCCCCTAAGAAGATTACAACAAACAGTATTTGCACCACATAAGCAATAAATTTATTGCAGCCCTCAGACATCCCCTTTCCAGCAGCTTAGCTGGAGAACAATGCAACAACGGAGCCACGTCACAAGGAAATCCTGTGTTTAGCTGTACTTACTAAAAAGGTAACTGACTACAGACTGAAAGTAACCATGGCAATAATACAGATTTTAATGAAAACAACTACACCACATCCTCACCCCTCCCTAAAATAGTTGTTAGTATTTCCCCAACTTGGGGTATTCTGATATCAAAATTAAAGGAAGAGGGCTTTAAGAGATAATAAAGCAAATTAACTGATGTAGGAACACCTAAAACTTCAATAAGGTGCACAGAAAATAAGCAATGTGAAAAGTATTACAAAACATATTGGATGATTTGACAGAAGATCTCAACAAACAGGCCAGCACAGCAAATCCCACTGCCAGCAGCGACTCGAGGCCCTTGGGATTCAAATGTAGTTTCATGCACTACAAAATACCAAAGAAAGATGAAACTAAAGGCACCCGAAACCTAGAATGGTTGGGTTAGAAGAGACCTTAAAGATCACCTAGTCCAAACCCCCTGCCATGGGCAGGAACACCTTCCACTAGACCAGGTTGCTCCAAGCCCTGTCCAACCTGGCCTTGAACACTGTCAGGGATGGGGCAGCTACAGCTTCTCTGGGCAACCTGTGCCAGGGCCTCAGCACCCTCACAGGAAGAACTTCTTCCTAAGATCTCATATAAATCTCCCCTCGGTCAGTTTAAAGCCATTCCCCTTTTTTTCTGCAGCACACTAAAACCCCATCAACATCCAGGGCACAGCCCTCATATGTGACTAACACAGTGACTGTCAACCAAATCAGCTCTTTTCTTGGGCCTTGAAATCTCCTTCCCCATGCACCCAGTAAAGCCTTCTCTCTTTTTAACAGCACTTTGCCTTGCACCTCAACCAAACTCACAGCTAATGGCCTATAGCTTTTGTCAAATCACTCCAGAATGGAAGAGACAGGCAAGATGATGGAATCTGCTTGTTATTCTTATTGCCATTTAGTTTTCTCAAAATGGCAGGGTTTTTTTTCAGGTTGTTTTCCCCAAGTACACCTCAACAGACAGTAGCTATGATCTCTGTATTTAGAAAACTATAGAGTTCAAATTAACTAAAATTTGCCAAGTAGGAGAACAATGTCACCTCTTCGTAACAACACCCTTTAGCACAAGCCTGTTGTAAGCCCTACTGCTTAAGCCACCTATGAAGGTCATGGTGGACCATGAAAAATGAAGTGCCTGGATGTATTGTTTAGAGATAAAGCTAGAGCCCTGGCTTTCAAATCTGTTGAAGCTACTATACCAACACTGAGACACCAGCGAGTTTTCTGGGCCCTTCTACTATTTGATTTACTTACTGCAGTGCTGCTCTTGCTAGGTCATGTGGCATAAGATCCACGTACCTGGAAGTTAGAAGAGGACATACTTAGGGGTGTCAGAAACCAATCCAGAGGTCTACTTCACTGCAGTAAGCACGTATCAGCAGCAAAGAGCCAGTGACATGCCAGAAATGCTCCACTGCACTTATAACCAAACAATTAATATCCCAGGTTGTGAAGACTCTGTGTATAGGCCACCAGGTAATTGCTGTACTAAAACAACTGAAAAACAGCAGTAACAGAATAAATACTCCGTCCATCCTAAGAGCCAGGTCTTGTCTTAATTCAACTATGAATCTGGTGGCATAAAAGTCTAGGAAGAGTCTACAGCAGATTCTGCACATGTCCTGCAATTCTGTGAAATGCATTGCTTTATCTGCTATAGGTTCACCAACAACTTCCTCTAGACATGCAGCATAAAACCTCACTCTTCTTAGAACTCATACACATGGACTATCTTCTTCAGATCATGTTTTTTCATTAGCTTAAGCTGGAATAACAGTAGCAGCCTGACTTACTGCCACCTCAGTACTTTTAGGCATAATAACTACATTAAAATGAGCAAGTCAGGCAACCCTTTTCACAGAAAAGAATATACTATTAATCAAGTCAGCATTTATCTTCTTATTTTCACACTTACGTGGTGCCAGACTGCAAAAATGGAATACGGACACCCTCCACCACAACAATATTCTTCACACCACTTTTGGCTAAGGTCTTCTTAGTCTTAGGCTGGACTGGTAAGAGAAAAGCAATGTTAACATGAATACCAGCAAGCTCAAATTAAGACCCTGTAAAAGGTACTACAAAATTAGGAAAATTAAGTCTCTTTTGGTGTGTAAACCATTAGCAGAATAGGTAGGTCACCTGGTTGTAATCTTGTCTCTGGCTAATTATGTGATCTGTGAAAAGATTTAACAGCATCCCTCATCAGCAGATTCATCTGCAGCTACACTGAGGCAATGGCACTGCTCTCTAGGCACCTAACTCCCAGTCTCTGCTACCACTGACAAGAATACTGCATGAAGCAATGCCTCTGAAAATGTTGCACAGCTTACAGCACAAATGACGCAGACCAAATTCAAAAGTCTGAATAAGATCTCTTGCTTGGGGAGCAGCAAGAACTGTGAAGAGCAACCTACCTTCCATAGTAACTGCCTGTGTGTGTGTTCTTGCTGCATGGTAAAGGTGAGAAGGTGAGATGATTCAATGGAAATCAAAACACAGCTCAAGAAGTCAACTTTCACTCTCAGAGGAAAGCAGTAACAAGAGTAGTGTGTATAGTTGCTGTGGGTAACTTGCTACTTCTCCATAAGGTGTCCGAGCACCTCGGGCTCAAGGTAAAGCATGTCATGACACAGTGTTGCTTAACAGCCAGTGCCAGAACTCTTCTGGAGTGATGATTAACAAGGAGTTCAATGAGAATGTCCTAATGCAATCAGGCCCGCAAATCTTAGTGAGCGTATATGGCAGCATGGGGGCAGTTTCTTTTCCAAGCAGGAAAAGGATGGAGACACATAAAAGCAAATTAAGTGCAGCTAAATACTTTGCTTAAGCAAGTGAGGATGGAACTCTGCCACTGCTCTTGGTTCTCCATGTAAAGCCAAGAAGACGATAGGGAGCTACTGTCTAGGCCTATTTCCAAAACCCATGCAGCTTAGAGCATGTCACCTGAGCAACTCCCCCCAGTGAACCCCAGAATGCTGGATCACCCCAGCTGCTAGCTAAGGGCCACAACTAAAAACCCCTGTAACTGCATGTGCTGAGCAGCTCTGACAAAACCCGAGTCTCTTACTGGTCTTGCTGGAGTTCAAAACTAATTCCACAAGCTTCTCCTTGTCATGGACAATCTCCTCCCCTCTGGGTAAGTGATCTCCTTGTGCCCAGATGGTTTTTACAGTCTGAGCTTAGCATTTTAGTTTAAGTTCTAGAAATAGCAAACTGTCAGGTGATGATGGGACTGAGCTCTGGACCAGGCAGAGATGCTGAGAGTGAGGGGTATGCAGAGGCTGAGAGTATTCTGCTGCAAACAACAGTTTACCTGCAATTTTACTTATTTGCAGCTTTTGTGGAGCACACAGACTACTTACAGAATGGTTTGGGTTGGAAGGGACCTTAAAGCTCATCCAGTTCCAACCCCCTGCCACAGGCAGAGACACCTTCTACTAGACCAGGTTGCTCCAAGCCCTGTCCAACCTGGCCTTCAACACTGCCAGGGATGGGGCAGCCACAGCTTCTCTGGGCACCCTGTGCCAGGGCCTCACCATTCTCACAGGAAACAACTTCTGCCTAAGATCTCATCACAGTCTCCCCTCTGTCAGGTTAAAGCCATTCCCCCTTGTCCCATTGCTACGTGCCCTTGCCAAAGCACCTCCCCAGTTTTCTTGTCGGCCCCTGGTCCTCCCAGAGCCTTAAGGCAGTCTGCACTGCACTTCTGAGATTTAAGTAGAATGAGGCTCTGAAAAAGGAGGCAGCTTTAAAAATCATCTCCTCTAGCACAGACCCACTGGTGTTTTAACTTTACCTGCTGCTTGTAACGGCGAAGAACAACTGAGTGATCGAACAACTGAAAATACAGAAACAAAAAACCAGTCTGTCAAACCTGAAACATTAAAAACATTTCTAGTTTCTGTAAGAACTGTTTGAAACATATGATAAGGTCATAGGAAGACAACTGCATCTAAACACCCCTGAGGTATTTTTTAGTTTGCTCACAAAACTAAGTTCACATTACAACATAATGTTCCTCCTACAGCTAATGTTGGAACTGACAAATATGGTAACGTTGAATTAATTTTAAAAAAGTCATCTCTATGATGACATCAGAACAGAAATTCAGATACAGCATCTGTCCCAAGCCCAACACTTAAACCAGAACTGTATGACCGCCCAAGTCAAGCTTTCAATAAATATAAAGATACTTACAGCCCCTGGCAGCCCATGCTGAGGAAGCAGGGAGGTTTCTGATGGTGTAGGTCAGCATGCAACTCATCTTGCTGTCTAGAGAGTTGCAGAAAGGCTGGTATTAGTCCAACCTGGTTTATTCTGAATAGTTTCAAAAAATCTGCCTGCTTTACACAGAGCTAAAAAGTGAAGAACCAGAAGACACTCCAAGGGCAGCAGCAGGGAGAATTACTTCCTTTCGCACTTTCTGAACTCATGAAGAGCCTGGCTTAGGACTGTGGCCTGCAAATGTTCTTGTAAATAAACAGTCACCTCCACAGTGACCCAGCACTGTATGAACAGCAGCCAGCGCAGTTTTCAATTCCACTCATAGTAACTGTTCCGCCTCTTCCCTACTGGAAAATTGTCCAAGTGCCCAGCTAATCTCGCTGCCAGCGTGACGCTCCTGACACGCTCTCCTTGGCACATTATGCCACTACCCTTCGTTTTAACCTCAATAACTTCTATTGTGTATCCCCACGGGAAGCAGGATGAGTTGGTGCCTCTCCCCAAAGCTCATTCCAAAACAGAGTTTTCCCTATAAAAAGATCCTTATCTGAAGTTTATCAGCAGAGATCTAGAAAACAGATTTTCTCACTGCCACCCTCCTGTGGATCAGTTCTCTGTCACAGCACTCTTGCTCCACATGTGCCAGGCTTCCTCCCCACACCAGGCTGAAGATTTTCAGAGAATCAGAGAATGGTTTGGGTTAGAAAGGACCTTAAAGCTCATCCAGTTCCAACCCCCTGCCACAGGCAGGGACACCTTCCACTACACCAGGTTGCTACAAGCCCCGTCCAACCTGGCCTTAAACACTGCCAGGGATGGGGCAGCCACAGCTTCTCTGGGCACCCTGTGCCAGGACCTCACCACCCTCACAGGGAACAACTTCTGCCTAAGAGCTCATCTCAATCTCCCCTCTGTCAGGTTAAAGCCATTCCCCCTTGTCCTGTCCCTACAGGCCCTTTTCAAAAGCCCTTCTCCAGATTTCTTGTCAGCCTCTTTAGGCACTGGAAGCTGCTCTAAGGTCTCCTTGGAGCCTTCTCTTCTTCAGGGTGAACAACCCCAAATCTCTGCCCAACCAACAGAACTGCTCCTCTCCAGGTTCCCAAACCAGACCCGTTCCCGCACAGCCGCTCTCACCTGACCTCCCCCGCCCCACGCTCCGTCCCCCGCGCTCTCAGAAACCAGCTGCTCCCCAGCACCCCGAAGCGCCCTCCACACACAAACGGACCTGGCCAAGGCTGTCCACCCCACGCACAACCCAGACCCACAACGCACCCCCTCCACGGCCACGAACACCGCACTCACCCACAGCACACCCCGAAACTCAGTAACCACCACGCACACGCACCTATCCCTCACATACAGCACAGCTACGGCCCCCTCCACCCAGGCGGGGGACACGGGACACCACAAGGTGCCACACGGGACACCACAAGGCACCTCACAGGACACCACAAGGTACCACACGGGACACCACAAGGTACCACACGGGATACCACAAGGTACCTCACGGGACACACTGGACACCACACAGACTCCACAGCCCCCCGCCGCTCACCTCCGCACGCACCGCCACTGCCACCGCCCTCCGCGCCGCCACTCACTAAGGACCCCGCGCTCGCCCCACCCTCTGGGCAGCACACCAGCCACCCGCCTGAGGAATTCCACCTATCCCATAGCCCTTACCCGCGATCTCCCTCCCTCCGTTCCCTCTCGGTACATAACAGAAACGTCCACGGCCACACGGAGAGAGGAGAAAAGAGAGGAAGGTGGGAGCTGGTGGTGGCCGAGCGGACAGGCAGCTCCTCGGCGGCCGTGGGAAGGGCGGAGACGGGGCGGCCAAGCCCTCGAGCGGCCTCTCCCTCATTCGACCTCGCGCGCAGGAAAGATGGCGGCCGCGGTGCGTGCTATCGGCAGCCTGGGGCGCTTCACGGCGGCCGCCAAGTACAGCCCGTCCTGCCGCCCACCGCCCGCGGGTGAGCCCGGGGCAGCGGGCGCGGCCTCTCGGGGTGGGGTGCGGGACGCGGTGTCGCGGAGGGGGCACGCGTGAGGACGGGCCTGTGGCGGGGTGCGCCTGCGGCTGGGCCGTGGGGTGGGGGTCACCGGGCGGTGCGGCCTCGGTCTCAGCGGGGGTCGGCTGCGAGAAACGGGCTGTTATCGGGGAGGGGTCTCTGAGGTACGGGCGGGGGGCGCTCCGGTCTCCGCTGCAGGTGCGAGGGGGGGCTGCCGCTGCGGAGCTCTCCCTGTGTGTGCCTGTGTCTTGTGCCAGGGTGTTGGCTCCGCGGCCCGTGAATCGCGCAGGAGGATCCCTGGCATGTCCGTATCCCCTGCCAAGGTTTCCCCAGGGCAGGTGTCCGTGTTTTCGCGGCCCACCGCGGTGTGGGGGTACGCCCACGGGAGAGACACTTCCATGCCGGTCCCCAAGGCAGGCTCGTCTTTGTGTGCCCGGCCATGGTTCCCATGTCCTTGTACATGGGTACGTTTTGGGAATCCATCTGTGGTCCTGGGGGGGGGGGATCCTGTGACCCTGCTTTGGTTGGAGGCAGGATTGTCATCGGTGTATGAACTGATCCCCAGGATGAGAGTGTCCTTGTCTGCATGTGTGCGTGTTCTCGATGCCCCTGGGGGTAGAATGTCCCCATGTCCTTGGGTGTCTGGATCCCGGGGCTGTCCTCCAGGCATACAGGTGAAGCTATCGGAAGCGGGGATCCCTGTATGGGTGGGATGCTTCCAGGCATATCAGCATCTCTATGCGTGCCAGGATCTGGCATTACTTTGCTATACAGATGTCTCAGCTGTCGGCTAATGCTCCTCTGTGATCTGCCAACCTGGGCATGGTCTAGGCACTCTCCTTGTTTGCAGTGCTGGGTTGTGGTGCTTCCTTGCAGAGCCTCCAGAGCTGGAAGGCACTGTTTGCCCCTAGGAAGGCTGAAGGGCAAGGCTGAGAGCCACTGGGAACCAGTTCTCGTTTCTGTGCTTTGAAACCTGGCAGAGATTTGTTTAAACCTAATACCTGTTCTACAGGCAATGTTGGAGCGAGTTTGTACGTGAGCTGGCTGCTCCAGGAGCAGGGTGCTGCAATAGATTAACAAGCAGAACTGTTTCAGTGTGTTTAAAGGGTCAGTACAAAGAAGACAGAAACTCTTTTTACAAGGAGTCCCATGGAAAAGACAAGGAGTAATGGGCACAAATTCTCCTGGGGGTATCCCAGCTGGACACAAGGGAAAAAATTTTCACTGTGAGAGCAACCAGCTATTGGAATAAACTCCCAGGGAACTGGTGACTCCCCAGTGTTGGACACTGTTAAGGTTCAGCTGCACAGGGTACTGGGCCATCTAGTGTAGGTCATGCTTTGCCTAGAGAAGTTGAACCAGCTGATCTTTGAGGTCCCTTCCAACCTGGGATTCTAGGATTCTATGAAGTGTGGCTGTTCCAGGCTGTTATTGATTGGACTCTTTGTTACAACTGACAAAATTCTTCATCACTAACAGTCTTGGTGCTGTGATGAAGCTGTCACTTGCCCTAATTAGCACCATTGCTCTGCTGTAACACAGTGTTTGTTAAGCTAGATGCAAACCTCACCAAGGCAGGCCAAAGAGTATGCAAAAGGCAGCAAGCAGACAGAAGACTGGGAGCTGAGAGCTGGCTGTACCTGCTGAGCCACATGCCGTGTGCTGGCAGGTCCCCACAGGGGATAGAGAAGCTCAGGTTCTTAAAAGTTCCCCACCTCACAGCTCGGTGCTCAGTGCCGTGAGCTTGCAGGTACAGGCTGAAAGCAGGGGCAGTCATCCTTAGCTTCAGCTGGTTTGCTCTGCTGACACTTGCTTGGTCCAGGACTGCAGGAAGGCTTTTCTCCTGAACCATGGATGCTGTTCCCACGTCAAGTGGCATGCCACGTCTGGGTGAGTTTGAAGGCGGGAAGTGCCAGGGGAGACATCTGAGGAAGGAACAGGGAAAAGGGAAAGAGAAGAAACAGGTCCTGGCTAGAATGTGTGAAAGGGGTGTTTTCCATTCTCTGCTGCATCCAAGTTCCTGGCCAAGTCCCAAGAGCATCTGTCTGAAGTGTTGGTGTCCATGTTTAGACTGTCTTTTAATTGGAGTGAGTGAAGTAGTGAAAATGGAATCAATATTCAAAGCTTTTAATTCTACAGTGACTGTCAGTGGAATAGCAGAAGCATGCATCTGGCCTGCTGCTGCTTTCTTCTGCATTCGGAGGGAGGACTTTTCTAGCTCCAGTCTTGACAAGTCACTATTGTGCTGCTGAATGAATCCAAGCCTGAAGCAGATGTGCTGTGACTGTGACCAAATAACTGTGCTTTTAGTTTTAAATGTGGAAGAAGTTTTCCACAAGTATCCTGGGCTCTAAAATAAAATACTATCAGGCTAAAGAAACCTCACTCAAGTATTAAGCAGCTGTTACTCTGATGGCAGAACCTCAAAAGAGTTCATATTAAAATGTAGTGAGATTGGTTCTGTCATGCCCTTGATGTTGGGTTTTTTTCCCCTACTTCATATCTTTTGTTTTGCTTGAACTGAAAGGCAAAGTGAATTCAAGGTTTAAGGTTTTCAGGGAGGCAAGTCTGTTTGGAAACTGATATGAAAGAAGAAAGCATGCTAGATGGTAGAAAGAGAGAAAAGTTAATCCATTCCCTCTTTTATTTAGAGCTGATATTGCTTTGCATGCAGTATAGTTTTTACTACCCCATCAGCGCCTTGCTCTCAGCTTTAGCAGGTACCTGACTGAGGAAAGGGAAAGAAAACATCACTTGCATTGCAGCTGAGATTTGTTTGATCTGATTCTTCTGGTTGTGCCTAGCCGTGGGCAGCAATATGGAAGTGAAATGAGGGAGTTCAGTGAGATAGTTCAGTCCTTGACTTCTTTTTTAAGGTAGTAGGACTGTATGGCTTTTATTGGGTTAAAATACTGCCATTAACAGTGCATCATATTCTTCAGTGGACTGTTTATCAGCACAGAAACCACGCTTGGTTTTGTGGGACGAGAATGTTGGTGCTTATTTTCAGGAGTACTTGACTTCAGTGTTCAAAAAGTTCAGGGAAATTAATGCTGGCTAAAGCAATGGCAATCTGGAGATCGTTGTAATCAAGAAATACTTTAAAGCAGCTTTGGAGTGGAAACCAGTTCACTCTTTGTTTATAAAATGGTGTGGTGGGCACGTGACATGCACATGCACACAGAGCCCCATTTGCCAGAACAGACTGACGCTGAATTTCCATCCTCATAGCGGCGCACAGTGTATCCTGGGCTCAGGGAATGGAGAACAAAGGTCAATCCCTACTGCCAGCACTGGAGACAAAGTGGAAAGAAGGCCAAAGTGCAGCAGAACTCCGTTCCTGAGTCCGTGTCACGGGGCTGTGGGAAGGGGGAACCACCTGTTGGTGAGGTTCAGGCTGAGGTTTTAAGCTTGTTTTCCCTGTACTGGATTTTCTGCCTCCTTGCTGCTGGGAATGGAAATGTTTCATTCCTGAATATTTTATCAGCATCAAGCAGTAAACCTCTCCAAGCTAAATGGCACTGTTCCAGTTGTAGATGTGCATGTGGTCCTCTAGAAGTAATGCTTTTACTAGATTTCAGACTTTACATAGCCTTGGCAGGGATTCAGCCTAGGATCTGTGTCAGAGGATCCTCTTGGTCAAGATCAAGGTCGCTTGAATGGAACTGAGATTCATTCATGTACTGAGAGGCCATCAGGCCAAATACAGTTTCTCAGCACAAAAAGGAGGTCTGGGATTTATGAGGGAGAAAAGTGGCATTTCTCTTGTGGACAGAACTTGCTCATACCATGGTCTGAATTCTGAGTGCTTTGAAACAAGACAAGTTTGTCTCGGGGCTTCCATGTGTAATTAATAGACACAGATTGCGTATCTTGTTGAGAGAGGAAGGTGAGAATAAATATTGTGTGCTCTTCTTGTGTCTCACCAGCCGTGCACCCTGAGCTCTGTGGAGTAATACTTCGGGTGGCACAATTCCCTGGCACCAGAGCGTGGTTTTGCAGAAATATTCTAGGGCAGTTGTGTTTGATTTGCAGACAAGTTAGCTCATAGGCTGGAAACACTCCAAAGTGTAGCAAGGTCTCTGGTTTAGCATGTGAAGAGATGTTGAACCGTGCATCCAAAAGGTAGAACCCCCCTGTGTGCCACCTGCTACCTCTCATCAGCTCTTTGGGAAGAAAGCTCTGATTATTTTCTTCACTCTCAGTCTGGCATTGCCAGCATGGACTCTGCTGTGAAGGTCACTTCAGTAGTGTGGGGTCTGCTGAACTCTGGTGCTGCCACAGGTCAAGCTGTAAGAGAAGGAACTGGCTCATACTCGAGATTCTCTGAAATGCTGCCCTCAGTAGATGAGGGGAGATGGGAGGATGCATTAATAAAGGAGAGTTCAGCGGAGACTACTGAGAATTCCTTTAATATCTGCAATATCTTTTCTTTAGGTTATGCTTGCCGTAACATCTCCACCTCCACTGCTCTTCAGAGTAAGTGTAAAGCTTTGCTATGTAATTTACCTTGCTTTCTTGGAATCCGCTGAGCATAAGCTGATAACGTATTTCTGTTTGTTTCCAGCTAGAACCCACGTTAGCTATGACATCAAAGGAGATGTTGCCGTTGTACGCTTCAACACACCAAATTCGAAGGTGCTGTTTTACCTGGCTGTGGTGGATGGGCATGTCAGTGGAAATGACAGGAATAGCAGTGGTACAGAGAAGACATTGGAAGGTCTAGTCTAAGTCTAAGAGCTGTCCTAACCTGCAGCCTTTCAATGTTAGGAGCAAAGCAGAAATAGGAAGATGAGTATTGGAGTGTTTAATGAGAGGTTTGAAAATGCCTCATGAAAATGTGTTGTGTGTACTAAGCTAACTGGTGTGAAGTTTTATTAAAGTCATATTAAGTTCTTGTATTCAAGATGGTTAAAGAGTGTATGTTGTATAGAGAAAAAAACAGCTCATAAAATCTGTGTTTGAAGTCACCACTGTTGGAGAGGTTAAGGAAGAACTTTTAATAGCAAATTACTTGATGATCTGCTGCAGGGTTCATCTTGGAAGGTTTTTTTCTCATTATATTATGACACAGAGTGAATTAATTTTTATAGCAAATCTAGGCTCAGTTTAAGCACCTCAGAAGTGTTATAATTGTGCCAAGCAATGCGCTGGCTGTTGGGCAAGCTCCTGGGTAGTCTAGTCCATGTTATTTTTTTTTCCCCAAAAGGCAGATCTTGAAAGACCATAGAACTGCAGCTCCTACTGGCTTGGAAAATCCACTCAGAGCTACATTGGCTTTGTTTCTTTTATTGTCAGTCTGTCTTCTGTACAAGTTTTCTGAAGGATGATAAAATAATTGAGTCCAGTACTTAATTAGAGGCTAAACTCCACCATCATCTGGTCCCCCTATTTACAGTGCTTATTTGCTGTTTACAGGTGAACACTCTCTCCAAACAACTAAACTCTGAGTTTAATGAGGTAATGAATGAGATCTGGGCCAACGAAGCTATCAAAAGTGCCGTTCTGATCTCTTCAAAGCCAGGCTCTTTCATTGCTGGAGCAGATATTACGTAAGTATTGGGGCGTTGGAAGTTATACTGATGGAGCTTTCTCTGAAGTCTATCATCCAGGTCAGGTACACTGTGAAGGCCGAGCAGTTTGTTACTGATGTATCCAAGGGGTGAGGGAGAGGATGCAAACAAAATCATAGAATCATAGAA
The DNA here is from genome assembly GCF_012275295.1 of Melopsittacus undulatus. NCBI lineage: Eukaryota > Metazoa > Chordata > Aves > Psittaciformes > Psittaculidae > Melopsittacus > Melopsittacus undulatus. The sequence goes on along the minus strand of NC_047529.1, from coordinate 13,598,701 downwards.
TAGTTTGAGTTGGAAAGGACCTTAAGATCGTCCAGTTCCAACCCCCCTGCCATGGGCAGGGACACCTCACACTAAACCATATCACCCAAGGCTTCATCCAGCCTGGTCTTGAACACTGCCAGGGATGGAGCATTCACTACCTCCCTGGGCAACCCATTCCAGTACCTCACCACCTAACAGTAAAGAATTTCTTCCTTATATCCAGTCTAAACCTCTGCTGTTTAAGTTTCAACCCGTTGCCCCTTGTCCTATCACTACAGTCCCTAATGAAGAGTCCCTCCCAAGCATCCCTATAGCCCCCTTCAGATACTGGACAGCTGCTATGAGGTCTCCAAGCAGCCTTCTCCAGGCTGAACAGCCCCAACTTTCTCAGCCTGTCTTCATATGGGAGGTGCTCCAGTCCCCTGATCATCCTCGTGGCCTCCTCTGGACTTGTTCCAACAGGTCCATGTCTTTTTTCATGTTAAGGACACCAGAACTGTACACAATACTACAAGTGAGGTCTCAGATCTGCATGCACAGGATGCCTAACCTGCTCAGATGAAGTTAGGACCTATTGGAGCAAGTCCAGAAGAGTGTCACAAAGATGCTCGGAGTGCTGGAGCATCTCTGCTGTGGAGACAGGCTGAGAGAGCTGGGCTTGTTCAACCTGGAGAAGAGAAGGCTCTAAGGCGACATTAGAGCAGCTTCCAGTGCCTAAAGGGGCTGACAAAAAGGCTGGAGAGGGGCTTTTGATAAGGGCCTGTAGGGTCAGGATGAGGGGGAACAGCTTTAACCTGACAGAGGGGAGATTGACATGAGATCTGAGGCAGGAGTTGTTCCCTGTGAGGGTGGTGAGGCCCTGGCACCGGGTGCCCAGAGAAGCTGTGGCTGCCCCATCCCTGGCAGTGTTGAAGGCCAGGTTGGATGGGGCTTGGAGCAACCTGGTGTAGTGGAAGGTGTCCCTGCCTGTGGCAGGGGGTTGGGACTGGGTGAGCTTTAAGGTCCCTTCCAACCCAAACCATTCTGTGATTCTATAAAGTGGAACATGGCAAGTCATGAAACCCCATTTGGCTGTAACACTTGGTCACTCCTTCCTGTGTGCTGGAGTTCAGCCAGAGAAACCCATGCTGGCTCTGGGGTGAGCACTGTCCTTTGGTATGGGACACAAGAGCAGATAATTTACATTCAGGACTTCATTTAAGCTGGGTTTGATTGCTTGGCAGTCTGCCAGCATGGCCCCTTGATTGGGCAGAATTTGGCACTGTGCTGTGAGGAGCATGAGCAGCCTCCCAGGCAATTCAGCCTGGCTAGCCTTGGCATGGTGTGGGGCAAACTGTGTTGGTGCTCTCACTGGGATCTGGAGCACCACTGCTCCTAGTCCTGACATTAGACAGGACAAAATAGTTGTTTACAGTTGTTAAAAGCCAGAAACCTCTGAGGAAAGTAGAGCGATTGGAGAGACACCCATTAAAACCTTTTTGTCTGGCCTTATTCAGGGCAGAGACTTGATACATGATACAGTGGGAAGGAAGCAGTGTGGGTAAGCAGATCAAAAGGACAGGCTGTGTTTAAGAAGGGTCTGATGGTCTCAGTGCTAGGAGGCTCCTGAACTGCACCAGCTTGGCAAGCACTGCTGACCTTCATGAGAATAACTGGCACAGGGAGCCTCTAATTGGCAGAATGCAACATCAGAGCCCTGGCCATCTGCTCCTTTAAAAAGTGATCCTGGGCTCTCCCCCTCCACCCTTTCTTGCAAGTGCTTTGAGACTTCCTATGACCCTTTCTCCTCTTCCCCAAAGTCTTTCAAAGCTCTGACACAAGGAAACTCATTCAGTGCCTGCAGGCTCAGCCCAGTGTCAATGTGCAGTGGCTGAAGCCACTGAATTTAGTAGTCTTCCTGTATTGTCTGTTAATCTAAGGCTGGAGGACTAAATAGCTCTTGCCTGTCTGTCAGTCACTGGAGCTTTGTGGGAAAAAAAGGAACAAACTCCTTGAAGCACTCTCATTTTACTGCTGTTTTCACAGTGCCTTTCCAATGCTCATCAGTCTTTCTGCCTCACTGCAGCATGATTGAAGCTTGCAAGACTGCTCAGGAAGTGACTCAGCTCTCTCAGGAAGGACAGAAGATGCTAGAAAAAATTGAGCATTCTCCAAAGCCCATAGTTGCTGCCATCAGTGGCTCCTGCCTGGGAGGAGGACTGGAGGTACTGCACAATTCTGGGTCTGACAAGCAGGAGAAGAAGTTGATAGTGCTGATTCTCTAAATTATCCAAATGATGCCTGCAGGACTGCTTACTGTGAGAGGGATTTGAGACCTGATGAGGGTTCATTACATCCATTCCAATGAGTTGGTGGCAAGTTAATGGCTTGGTTGTGCTTCAGGGCTCTGCCATGGTAATTTTTCTGCTTCTGTTGAGAGCTAATCAAATATGAATCCATGTGGGCCAGGCTAATATTTAGATGAGAGCGTCCCAGAGAAAACTGCCTGTTTCCAGCAGGCATTGGATCTGGATAAATGCTGCTGGCAGAGCGCAGGCTGGAAATTGCTGCTTTTCAGATTAATTGAGGCTTGTATCCCAGCAACTTCTGTTCTTTAAGAGGTTGTGGTGAGCAGGATGAGCATGGGTAACCTGGCCAGGCTCCACCCTGGCCTGTGTACTCTGCTCACTCTCTTGCCTCTCACTTCGGCTATGTGCAGTATTTGCTTCATAATCTTTAAGGGTTTTGTAAACTGAAGGACTCTGGGGTGATTCTTGGTGCAAAGCTGTTACTAAAACAGAATAACCTTGTGGGAATGGAGTCTCTTCAGTTGCACTCTGATTTCTCAAGCAGTCACAGCTTTTAGCAAGCACAATGGTGAAGGATCTGGACCTAGATATCCAGTGATAAACCAGATATCATGGCTGATCTGCATATGGAACTATGCTGTCAGTGTAATGAGTGAATTTAGCTCTTGATGGCCTAGATGAGATTTAAAAGTAGCTTGGCTTAGCTTTGTATTTCATGTTCATGTCATAGTTGCCTGCTATCACCTGCGCTTGTGCACTTTTGCCAGAAGCAGCCATCAGTGAGCACAGAGGGAATTGTGGTAGTTGAATTAGGGAGTTGGGGTAGGGGTGGGAGGAAAGCTCAGGCAGTGTGTAAAAGAGACCTTTGTGATGGATGCCCACCCAGTTCTTCTGTGGTCTTTCACAAGGAAACCTTTATTTTTCTTTTCCCTTCTTAAGGTTGCCATTGCCTGTCACTACAGAATAGCAACGAAGGACAAGAAAACAGTCTTGGGAACACCTGAAGTGTTACTGGGTCTCCTGCCAGGAGCAGGGGGTACTCAGAGGCTGCCAAAGATGGTAAGTAAGAAAAGAACTTTACTCAGTAGCCCCTTCTGCCACATGGCATGCTCCAGTTCTGAATTCTCCTTTCTGCCCTTCCAGGTGGGACTTCCTGCTGCCTTTGATATGATGCTGACTGGAAGGAACATCCGTGCTGACAAAGCAAAGAAGATGGGTCTGGTTGACCAGCTGGTGGACCCGCTAGGTCAGACATGGTTCCTTTTAGTTTCTTGATCTGCTGCCCATCAGTTTACCACCTCAGTGAAGTGGGTGAAGAAGCCACTGGTGCAGCCAGCAGTTTAGTGAGGGCAAAGCATGGACTACGAAGTCCTTGCCATGCATGCTCTGCAGTGCAGTCTCCATGCCCTCTTCAGAAGCTTGAGTATGGGAACCTTGAAATGTCAGGTTCCTGCTAAAGCTAAGTGACTAAAGAAAGGTTAGTATAGAGGGCAGCTTGCTGGTGACTCTCTTGCATGAGCTAATTACACAGATAAGAGCCTGCATTCCTCATTTATCATGTCAGGGGGACAGATTACAACCTATAATGAAAGGAGAATAGATAACTGATGTCTACGTGTATGCAGCCTCCAGATGTTAATCTCTGTGACAAGAAGCCAACCCCCATGGCTTAAGTGCTCTGAATTGTCAACCAGCTTTCAGTTGGATGGAGAAATTCCTTGCAAAACGCTTATTTCCAAGTGCTGAGTGGGCTACTGAATAATTTCTTGCTTCTGCTTTTCCTTCCCTAGGGCAGCTTTCATGGAAGGTGACTAAATGAAGGGGCAAGCCCTCCACAGCCTCTTCTGAAAGGTCTGAGCAGCTGCAGCCAGGAGTTAGACTGTCAGCTGGTACTGCCACAGAGTAGCAGGGTGCTGAGCTTGGTTTCCCCAGGCAGAGCATGGCCAGAGTACCCTGGTAGCCCTTAGCTCCTGCAGTAGGTGAAAATGAAATAAACAAAACGGAAAGGTGCTGCTGCTTGCCCTGAGAAATGCCATGGAAACCTTTGTAGGTATTCTCTTGTATGCCAGTGTTCAGCTGGATCCTTAGCTGTAGTCTCACTTATAAAACAGATCGGGGTACCTAGGCTTGAGTTAAAATTGCCTGAGTAAACTTCAGTGCTGTATACTTGCTCAAATGTGAATTGGCTTTTAAGAGACAGCCAGTGTGGCTTTTTATACCAATTATTACAATAGCTTCCTTAAAGGAAACCTGAACTTTCTGAAGAGCTGTTTGCAATCCTAGCTCAGACCAGATAAGCACGTAGGAGGAACACAAAAAACAATTTATGTGCAGGCATTAGAGGCATTTCTTGCTCATTCAAATAGCAGCCAGTGCCAGAAGGCTTTCTGCTGAGTATTTGCATGTTCATTCTGAATGTCTGGGGGAAAGCAGCTTTAAATGGAGAATAATGTTTTAACTGATTATACAAAGCTTTGAAAGAGAGAGACAGCATTAATCAGGAGGCAATTTCATGGGGTGCAGTCAGCTCTCCTTCTGTAGGGAGCTCTACAGCATGCTCTTCATGTATTTACTACTGTGCCCAGATCTAATTCTGGCATGTGCCATTTGTACAGGAAAGCAGATGTGAGTCGACCATTTGGAGTTCCCGGGTTAGGACACAGCAAAATGTTGGGAGGTAACTGCAAGTAAAGCCACATACATGGGTTTGACCACCTTGACTGAGTAGTTTTATGGCTCAGACTTACACGTAAACAGCTTTATTCTTCAGCTGCAGTTCAGCTTCAGCACATCCAAGCTAATGGAAGGGAGAAACCAGGTATTTGCATCTGCTGATGGGAAGAGAGTTTGGAAGCAAGTAAGGTTGGAGCTCAGAAATCCATCCCAGATGCTCTCAGATTTCCAAAAAATTCTCTCAGATCCCCTGGGCATTGCTGAAATGTAGATTATGCAGCAGCTCTGGATTAAGTTTTTGTGTACTGCCTGTAACATGAAAGATGTTGCTTTGTTTGGGCTGTTTTTCTCTACACTGGCTTTGTCATACTGCCAGGGCATGAGTGAGACTTCGCAACAGCAAGCTTTCATGATCTGGTCAAAATGTACATGCTGCTTTATTTGCTTCTTGCTATGAGACCCTCCAGTAGGCAGCAGCGTCTGTGGTTTACTGAGTGTATTCTCTCAAGATTTATGTGCAGAGAGATGAAACTTGAAGTTGTTTGAGTGAGTCCAGGGAAGGCCACAAAGATGCTCCAAGGGCTGGAACACCTCTGCTATGGAGACAGGCTGAGAGAGCTGGGCTTGTTCAGCCTGGAGACGAGAAGGCTCCAGGGAGACCGTAGAGCAGCTTCCAGTGCCTAAAGAGGCTGACAAGAAAGCTGGAGAGGGGCTTTTGACAAGGGCCTGTAGGGACAGGACAAGGGGGAATGGCTTTAACCTGACAGAGGGGAGATTGAGATGAGATCTGAGGCAGGAATTGTTTCCTGTGAGGGTGGTGAGGCCCTGGCACAGGGTGCCCAGAGGAGCTGTGGCTGCCCCATCCCTGGCAGTGTTGAAGGCCAGGTTGGATGGGGCTTGGAGCAACCTGGTGTAGTGGAAGGTGTCCCTGCCTGTGGCAGGGGGTTGGAACTGGATGAGCTTTAAGGTCCTTTCAACCCAGACTATTCTGTGATTCTCTCAAGACCTCAGCTCATGGTGGAGGGAGGGAATAGTGGCAGGTGAAAGAGGAGGGGGTTTCTGTTTTAGTTTTGGTTTTTGACTGTCTCCTGTGTCAGAGTAGTTGTCTGCTGTGGTGGTTTCTTTGCTGTGAGGACTCTGTGGAGCATCTGGGTGTAGCTGGAGCAGTTTACAGTGAAGGTTAAGGAGGTTGTGCAGCTGTATGATAGAGTTGTAACCTCAACAGGTTTGTTCTTCTAGTTCAGAGGCAGCCCAAGGCTGCAGGTTTACCTGCAGGCTCTTCGTGGTGGCCCATGCAGAGTCACTGGGCATTGCTCTTTCATCAGTGACTCATTGTGCTTCTAGCAAGTTCACACAACTGCCTTTTCAGCCCTGCGCTCCGTCCTCTTGTCTGATGATACCAGTTCAGTGCTTGGAAATTGTGCAACCCACCCTCAGAGATTGTGGTGGCTTGCTTCATTGTTTGTGGGACAGCTCTGAGTTAGGCTGGGTGTTGCACTAGGTAAAGCAAGAGAGATTTCCAACAACTGGGGCCAGAGGTGGAGGTTTCACTGGACATCAGCTTCAGGACAGGTAATCTTCAGGGATACACTGCTTCACAACTGCCATCTGTATGTTTAATACCAACAGTGTTGTACAGACGTACCATACCATGTAAGAAAGGAGAGGTGCAGCAAGAGAGAGGGCAGGCAGCACACTGGAGTTCTGCTGGGATCCAGGAGTGCCTGCAATTAAATTAAATAAGAAGTTGAGGAATAAAGGGCACAATTTGCAAAAAGATGAGCAGGTGCTGAAGCAGGGGTGCAGAGAGGGGATGGGACCTCCACCCTTGGAGTCCTCCAGAGGCTGGCAAAACATGTCTTTGAGCAGCCTGATCTAATTCCAGAGCTGGATTTAACTTTGAACTTGACCCCTCTTTGAGTAGCAGATCAGAGCAGATGGTCTCACGTCCCCTTCCAAAGCTATTCTATGGTTCTGTGAAAGTAGCACTAATGTTTAAGCAGCATAATGCTATCTGCTCCCTTTGGGAGCTGATGTTTTGGCATTTGTGTATAAAGCCATGTATAATATATGCCTTGGGGCCTTGATATAGTTGTCTGAGCCTTTCCCTCACTGTTCATCAGCAAGAAAAGTCATGTAGGTGTGGGGAATAAAGTGGTGGTAATTCAAAGTAATGTCATGTTGCTAGTCTCATCCTTGCTCCTCTGCATCCTCAGCTATCAGTGATAACTTCTTCTGCATGTCCTCACAAGTTCCTTTTTTATTCACAGGGCCAGGTGTGAAGACTCCAGAAGCACGAACAATTGAGTATTTAGAGGAGGTAGCTATTGGCTTTGCCAGAGGACTAGCTAACAGGACTGTGTCTTCCAAAAGATCGAAAGGGCTAGTACAGAGTAAGTCTGTAGACACTGTGGCAGATCCCAAGGGATTGTAGAGGGTATAATCCAGTTTTCTTCACATGTCTGTGTTTGTGCTCCTACTTAATTCCATTTGCAAAACAAAGTTATTTCATGTTGTAGACATATCTTGAGCCTGATGGGTTAGTAGAGAAAACATTGCTCTGCATATTTTGAGGTGGCATTGCCAGAGCTGCACATGGTGCTGCTCCTGAAGAAGGGAGCCAAGCCTCAAGAGAACTCAAGCCTCAACAGCTGTCTCCAGAGGATTTGCCCATCTTCAAAGTTATAGTAGCAAGTTCTGTACCAAGCTTGTGTAATCAAGTGGGAAGAGGCATATGGGTTTGCTCTGCTCTAATCCTCTTTACTGGAGCCCTTACATAGTTAGAGACCAGAAAAGGTGACATCTCTGTGCAAGTTCTGCTCCCCAGAGCTCCGATTGTCACCAGTTGTATTAAGAGGATACTGCAGCCCTAAAAGAGACTTGTCTGTGAAACAAGCCATAGAAATCCTCCTGAGCAGACCCTGCTACCTGGGGCTGAGGTTCTGGTGTAGAAATGCGACATTCACACCTATACTTTTGGTTAATCATTTAAAGGCTGATTGTGCATGTAGCACTGTGCTGAGACATGTTTTGTCCATCTTGCAGAGATAACAGACTATGCCATGGCTCTTCCATTTGTGAGGCAGCAAGTCTACAAGACAGTGGAAAGCAAAGTTCAGAAACAAACCAAAGGACTCTACCCCGCTCCAGTAAAGATTATTGAGGTAATCCCCACTGTGAGGTGTAAGAAACTGTGGTGGACCTGTGGGATAACATGGCAACAGACGGAGGGAAGGTAGTTCATTACTCTGAGCCAAGCCTTACATCCTGATCTTCACAGATCAGCCTTGGTGTGTGTTGGCCGTGTGATGCATCAAGCAAGCATGGTAAAGTTCAGAATAGCTTCCCAGGGTATAATCACCAATCTAGGTGATAGTGGCATCAGTAAGGGGTAGATCAAGAATCCCAGTTGAAGGGAGGCTTGGCTGTAATACGTTGTCTAAATGAAACTTTCAGCTGCAGTTTTAGTTTACAAAGAGTTGGGTGAATCTGGTTGAAGCTAAGAAAATACAAATTGCTGCTTTCATAGCATGAACCACACCATACTTAAAAAGTTAGTTCCCCAGGTTACACAGGCACTGTGTGACTTACAGGCACAATCCATGGTTGAATCCTTATTATTTTAAAATGAGTTCCCACTGTTAAGTTGTTGCCAAGACTTCTCTAAGATCTGTGAATGTCCAGCTCTGACTCTGAGAGCAGGGTCATTACAGGAGCACAGTCCTACTGAAAATCAATCCGTGAAACCACAAGGTATGTGTGAAAATGAACCTGATGGAAACCCCCTTTCCATCATACCTGTTATATGCTAGAAGGACAAGGTGTTCCATAGCTCTGCTTTGAACAGCATGGACAGGACCCAGAAAGTCTAAAGTGTTACCTGAATATTGGAGAGGAATCACATGTGAAAACAGGAGGTGCAGCTAAACAAGTGATCCTGTTAAAAGAGTAGATGTTGCCAGATGTGACTTAACAGTGGCATATCCTTATTGTTCTTCTTTGACTAGGTTGTAAAGACTGGTCTTGATCAGGGGAGTGACGCCGGATACCTCACTGAATCCCAGGTAAGGAGATTAGATCCCTGGCTGTACTTAGTGAATTCTGTAGTGGGGGGGGGGGGGATTTGTATCTAACCACGCACAAAGGATAATATTCATCCCAGGCTGCTCAGAATGGTATCTCACTCCCTGCCCCTTCTTCTGGCAGCAAGGGTGTGAAAAAGGCCTGCTTAAACAACAGAACTGCTTTTCAGGGTTCTTCATCTCTGAAAACAGTTTGTGCCTTTTCTCATTCCTGTCTGTGTTTCCTTTCTGAGTAGGGAATGACCCGGGGGAGTTCACCAATACAGGTTTCATGGAGCAGGACTGTGATTTCTCCATGTGTCTGAGCTCTCTTTGTTTCCCCTGATTATCACCTGGGACAGGTATCCAGAGGTGTGGGTGTAGTGCTTTTGGTCTCCTCATTGTTTCCAGACAATTTGCTGCAAAGAAGCCATTTCCTCCAAGAGTTAACGTGAATTTTTACCACTGCTCTGTTTACTCTGTCACACTTTTTCACCATTATCTTTTTTCAGGGTGCTAAGTCTCAAATATTCTCGGTTTGCCATTTACCCTGTTTCCTAGTCCAGATACTTTGTGCTGGCCCTTTTTCACCCATTGATGATTTTGGGTGCTTCTGAAAATTAGGTGGGGTATTTTTCAGCAGTAGTTTCTCACCCCAAATAGGACTTCTCTCTCCTTGTCCGTTTGTCAAACTTAACCTTCCTAGTAGACACTCCAATTCAGTGTACTGGCTAATACTGGCCGTGCAGAGAGACCTCAACAAATCAGGGTGGAAAGGAACCTCATGAAGCTGAGTGAAGGGAAATGCCAAGTGCTGTCCTGGTGAGGAATAACCCCATGCACTAGTCCAGGCTTGGGCTAACTTGATTGGAGAGAGTCCAGGAAAGGGCCACAAAGATGATTAAAGACGAGAGCATTTGGTGCACAAAGAGACAGTGTGAGAACTGGAACTGAAGAAGAGAAGGTTTTGGAGGGACCTTATCAATGTGTATAGATCATAGAATGGCTTGGGTTGGAAGGGACCTTAAAGATCATCTGGCTAGAACCCAACCCTCCTTCTTTACAGGAAGGTTGGACCCAGGCTCCACTTTTCCATTCTACCTTTTCTAGTGGCAGAATAAGAGCACAAACAGAAATGGGAAATTCCATTTAAATATGCAAACCAACTGTTTTCCTGTAAAGGTGATGGAATGCAGGAAGATTGCCCAGAGAGACTGTGGAGTCCCCCTTTGTGGCAGTACTCAAAACCCAATTACACACAGTCCGAAGCAGCCTGTTCTGGTTTGAGTAGTGGGGTGGAACAAGGCAATCTCCACAGGTCTCTTCCAACCTCAACCATTCAGTGGTTTGGTGGTTCTGTGAAACAAGCCTCTGTATCATTCTTCCTTTTCTTTCAGTTCTTTACTTTCCTGGCACATCATTTGAGTTTAGCACCAATATCAGCTGTTAAGGGTAGTTAGGTCTTTTGCATTCAAGACCCAGAAGACTTCACCTCTTGCTCTGCTTGCTGCTTTTCCCCTGTATAGGTCCAGCCGGTAGTGAGGCTGAGTAGATATTACAATCATAGAAGATATTGTACTGCAGAGGTACAGCTACATGCACACGTGTTCTCACAGACACATGATATGGATGGCTGGCTGCACAAACAGCATGGTGCCTTTACTGGTGACACCCACATAAACACAAACAGCTCATGGGCATGGCCAGTGTGGGTGATTGATGCTGTTCCTCCAGGTTAGGTGATCAGAATTGAAGTTCACATGTGCACATACACCCCTTTATTAGCTGTCTGTAGATGTTTAATCTGTCAGTTGGCCACAGTGCCCAGTCTGACTAGCTGCTTGGCACATGGACCTTGTGTCTTAAATGCCACCCATTCCTGCCTGAGGTTTACTAGTGACATACCCAAGGAAGATAGGCATAGAGTTTGATATGGATGTAGGGCAGCCTGTGGTGGGCAGGCCCAGTGCTTCAGCAGGCAAATGTCCTCACCGGCAGGTTGCTCATGCATAACCCTTTTATTACACACATACACATAATTTTTGTTTTCCCATGCTTCTTCATCTTCAGTCATCCCAATCCCTCCCCTTCTCTGCCCTTGTCTTTGTCTCAATAAACAAGCTTCCCCTGATTAGTTTTTCCTCACTCAATCCACACTCAAATTTGCTACTTCTGATACTGAAGAGGTAATTCTGGCTGTGCACAGTGTCACTGGTGTGGGTCCCTTGACACTTAAGGCTCTGCAAGACCTGACTCCCCAGAAGACCCACAATGCTCCCATCTGGTTATCTCTGCATTTGGGTCATGGCTCACTTTGCTGCCCTGTGACTGCTGGTGAAATCCATCTGTCCCCCACAGTACTATCTGTAACTTTCACCAGCTTCTCACACTGCTATCTGTCACATCCCAGTCTTTCCTGCCGTGCTTAGTAGCTCCTTTTGCTCTCTCCTCGTGACAGTGTTCTGGTCTGAGATGTAGCTGTCTGCCTCCTACCTTAACAGTGATCTCCTGGGTATATCCCGTCTGTTCTGGTTATGCATTCCACCCACATTTGGTCTGGTGCTGAATAAAAGGCTTGGGATACTCTGTTCCTTACTGAAAAGAATGAATGTTTTTTTCCTGAGAACAGCAGCAGGATGGAGATCTTCCCAGAACTCTAAAGAATAATAAGTGTCAGTGTCGTGTCTTCTTTAATGCCTCCCTCTTTCCTCTAGGATAAGAGATTTGCAGATTCTCTTCCAGGTTCTGTGTTTCTGATATTTTAACAAGCCTCTAAGTCACAGGAATGTGGAGAAGGAAGGCACAGCCTGCTCCAAACTACACTGATTAGGTGTCTCTCCTTAACTGACTTGGCTCAGACAACATTAGTTTTCTGTTGCATTATGCCGTCTTTTGTCTTCCTGACTACTTTCCCGTTTCATGCTGAGCGCTAGGAGGTTATGCAGGCCTTAGCTTTTGTTGCCTGGTCTATGATCCTCTGAAAATAGTGCCAGGCTACTGCTGTCAGTAAGAACTGGCCTATTTAAAGATTTTTTTTCTCAAAGCCTGAGGGCAGAGGCATTTCACTTGGAAGCTACCCAGGCAATGGTCCCAGCTACAGCAGGATGCACGTAGGGGAGAAAGGGTTCTGTATAAGTGAAATTCAGTCCTGCTGCTGGGGAGCTAGAAGTGGCTCCTGCACTGAGGGACCCTGCAGCTGCTGGCTGGTCAAGGTAGCTGTGTCATTTCTGGCCTATCATCATGGCAGTGAACTGCCAGGCAATGCTTCTCCCAAAGCTGTGATGGGAGGGTGGAAATGAGCTGTGAATGATTCAGTGGGTAGGAGGGAGATGGACATGGAACTACAACCGGCTGGTTTTGTTCCCTGGCAGAACCCCTATGCCTCCAGATGGGAGCCTAAGAGGTACAGACTTTTTCAGGTGGTTTAAATGATAGTGTTTAAGGGAAAGGCCATTGAACAAGTAGTTCCCTGCTGCTCTTTGGCAGCCTGTGTGGAAGGCAGTGGAGCAAAGCAGACCGTGCTTAGCACAGCAGGTGCCTTGCTGCAGAGGATTCATATGCTCTGTCCCTTCTTCCTTTTCTAACTTGGCTACTAGTCTGTGCAGTTGTGGCTGTGCGTGTGTGTGTGTGTGTGCTGGAAGTGAGACAGATGTTAAATGCCAAACTCTCTGCTTCCTCTTTCCTTTCTTCCAGAACTTTGGCACACTTGCAATGACTAAGGAATCCAAAGCACTGATAGGACTTTACCACGGGCAGACACACTGCAAGAAGAACAAGTTTGGAGCACCTCAGCGAGAGGTCAAGTAAGTGCATGTGTGGGATGCCTGAAGGATGGGTTGGAGGACCTCTGCTAAAGAGAGAGGACCTCTGGAGGACCTCTGTTCTTGGAGTGAGTGGTCTACAGTCCTGAAAAGCAGTGTAGCAGCACAGATTGATTTCCAGCCTTCCAAAGGCTAATGCTCTGCAGCTGGGAGGTCTCACCCACAAGTGAAAACTTGCATAATTTCACTAAAAATAGTTCTTGAGTGGACAGGAGCTGTGGGAATCTGTCAGCAGCAATGGAAATTCAGTGATCAGCAGGTCAAAGGAGGTGATCCTGCCCCTCTACTCTGCTCTCGTGAGACCTCACTTGGTGTATTGTGTGCAGTTCTGGTGTCCTCAACATAAGGACATGGAACTGTTAGAACAAGTCCAGAGGAGGCCCACGAGGATGATCAGGGGACTGGAGCACCTCCCATATGAAGACAGGCTGAGAAAGTTGGGGCTGTTCAGCCTGGAGAAGAGAAGGCTGCGTGGAGACCTCATAGCAGCCTTCCAGTATCTGAAGGGGGCCTACAGGGATGCTGGGGAGGGACTATTCATTAGGGACTGTAGTGATAGGACAGGGGGTAATGTGTTGAAACTTAAACAGCAGAGGTTTAGACTGGATATAAGGAAGAAATTCTTTACTGTTAGGGTGGTGAGGTACTGGAATGGGTTGCCCAGGGAGGTAGTGAATGCTCCATCCCTGGCAGTGTTCAAGACCAGGTTGGATGAAGCCTTGGGTGATATGGTTTAGTGTGAGGTGTCCCTGCCCATGGCAGGGGGGTTGGAACTAGATGATCTTGAGGTCCTTTCCAATCCTAACTATTCTATGATTTTATGATTTCTACTTTTAAACGTGTCCCCTCGTCCTTTTCTGTACAGGACTCTGGCAGTGCTGGGAGCAGGACTCATGGGAGCTGGCATTGCACAGGTTTCAGTGGATAAAGGGCTAAAGACCATTCTGAAGGACACAGCACAGCAAGGCTTGGACAGAGGACAGCAGCAGATCTTCAAGGGGTATGTGAATTAAAAGGAATTTACTTGGGATGGAGTAGGGCTGCCGTCAGTCAAAATTCTCCTCTGCTTTCAAGCAGTCAGGAGCTCCTGACACCTCTGTTCCTTTGGAGTCTTCTACCATCAGATGTCACAGAAGTGCTTTCTTTTAGTGCTTTCTTTTCTATGCAGTGTGCTGGTATATTGCTATGAAATAGGCCTAGTGTATTCAGCCTTAGCTCCTTAGGTAGGTAGATGACCTAACAGACCATTGCTTTAGTTTTTAGGTACAGCAGTAGCTTATAGAGCTAAGGGGGAACGGAATAACCCTGGCTGCCTAAAAGCCCATGTTAGGCGAGGCATTGGGTCACACTTCTGAAAAGCTGGATCTCTTTCCCCTGTCCTCCTGGCTCAGCAATAATAGTGCTCAGCGGTGCATCATCAGGACTATCAGTGATTGAATCACTGGTTGGGGTTGGGGTTGGAAGGGTCCTCTGGAGATCATCCAGTCCCACAGCCCTGCTAAAGCGGGTTTACCTAGAGCAGGCTGTGCAGCATTGTGTCCAGGTGGGTTTTGAATACCTCCAGAGAAGGAGACTCCACAACCTTGCTGGGCAGCCACTTCCAATTCTCCATCACCCTCATGGTAAATAAGTTCTTCCTCGTATACAGATGGAGCTCCCTGTTTTTCAGTTTGTAGCTGTTACCCCTTATCCTGTCACTGGGCACCACAGAGAAGAGTAGCCCCATCCTATTGACCCCCACCCCTGAGATAATTGTATGCATTGATGAGATCCCCTCTCTGTCATCCCTTCTCCAGACTTAACAGGGCCAGCTCTTTCAGCCTTTCCTCATAAGAGAGATGCTCCAGTCCCTTAATCATATTCATAGTCCTCTGCTGAACTCCAGTAGATGCTTGTCCTTGACCTTCAGACTAGTTGACTTTCAGACTAATGCACCAGCTGAGTTGTGTGAGCTGGGCTCTCCTTTTTCCAGGGGGAAGGAGAGGCCAGTGTCAGTCTTTCTGGATTGGAGATGGTGATTTTGGTCCAGGAGGGAGGCAGGGATGCCCTTGCTGGCATGGTGCACCTCCAGCAGCCTGGCCTGCTATGGAGTTATGACAAAGCTGTCCTTCCCTAGGCTGAACAGCAAGGTGAAGAAGAAGAGCTTGACATCATTTGAGAGGGACTCCATTCTCAGCAGCCTTACGGGCCAGCTGGACTACAAGGGCTTTGAGAAGGCAGACATGGTGATCGAGGCAGTGTTTGAGGACATCAACATCAAGCATAAAGTGCTGAAGGAAGTGGAAGCTGTGAGTATTGTTTCTGAGCAGCTTGTGCTAGATGTGGCCTCGTATGGTGGAGACTCAGGTAGTCCTGTCCTGCACTGCTGAGTTTGTCACATCTCCTTTGTGCTGCAGTTTAGTGCTTGGTGCAATTTATGTCAGTAGAGGGGTAAGTGGTAAGGGCAGCCTTTCTATTCTCTAAGGATATTTACTGTTCAGTAAGGAGTCAGTAGTTTTTAGCTGAATGGGACAGTTCTGACATTTGCTGACTCCTGGGAACCACTCCAAAAACACTTCTATTTGTCTGACAACACGGACATGATAGTAATGTCTTTTGATATCTCCACAATTTATATTCCTTTACCTGCTGTCTCTAGCTTCCCACCACTGCACTTTTCTGTTCAAGAGGACAGTTGGGGAAGTAATTGGATGGTAAAAGATTTGGTCTGTGCACCTTTCTGAAGTCCCTCTCTGCCATGTGTAATGCCATTACTGTGATCTGGCAGAAACATGGGCGCTCTGAGATTTGCAGACCTGTGGAGAGTTCAGGGGAAGTCAGATCTGGCTGACTTGGGCTGTTTCTTTAGAATTGGTTTCTAATGCTGACAGAGAAAATCAAGTTTGCCTGGTTTGTCAGGATTGCCAGGTGATTGTGCTGTTCTCACAGCGCTCTGCACATCACACTCTGCACCTGTCTCCGCAGCCTGTGCATTTACACTGTCTCTTCCACCCCCTGCCACAGGTGATCCCTCCTCACTGTATCTTCGCCAGTAACACATCTGCCCTCCCAATCAGCCAGATTGCTTCTGTTAGCAAGAGGCCAGAGAAGGTGAGTACCCAGCGCCAACTGCCTGTTCTGCTCTGCACTGAGCTGCCTGTTAGGGGCAAACTGTCTTTGCTGGAGGTGAGTGCTGGGAACTTCTACTTCCTCCTCAACCATGAAACAGCTCATCCTCTGCCCCCAGTGCAAGCATTGAACAAAGAGCTTCTGATCTTTGGATGGGTAGGAAGTGGGTGAAGGTAGACTTGCCCCAAGTGTGATGTTATCAAGGCAGGGTGCAGAAGGGAGGTCAGTGCACTTCCAGGAAATGTTAATGCACATGGGTGCAGAGAAGCTGAGGAAGAACTCGAGCGATTCCAGTCAACAACTTCAGTTAGTTTGATAAGCTGATTAGACCTAGGAGTGATTTGCCATGATGGGAGAATGCTGACGCCTTCTTGGAGAGGACACTAACCTAGCAGCAAAAAGGGAAGGAAGGTCAGTGACTGGAAGCGGAACTCAGAGATGCTGAAATCACAGCATTGGTCAGCCGTGGCATCAGCTCCTGCAGGAAGGTTGGGGGTTTTTTTCCGGCTCCAGATGATCTACATGAACAGGATGTCAAGAGCAACTGTTGGAGGTTCCTCTCATATTCATGAGCCTCTTCCTGGTTTACTGTCAGACCTTAGTTACATCGGAAATGCAAACTGAGTTTTATTTCTTCTTGCAAATAACTTCCTCTTGCTGTATAAATTGACTGTGTAATGACTCTATATAGGAAACTAACAGGAAATCAGTTAACTAATTAGTGTATTTTCTTAAATTAGTTTTTCAGTCTGCAGCTCTCTCCAGCAGGTGCTCCTCTGGCAGATCTTAGTGCCAAGTGTAGCTTCCCAGAGGCATGAAGGTGACAAGTTGATTACATGGTCGTGTTAAGAAAGTGAATCACACTGCCAAATAATCTCCACTTAAATGCTGTTCCCAGAGGAAGGCTGCTCTTACCTCCGCATTTAGTTTCTTGAAGCATGTCTTCTCATCCTTAAATTCACTTTACTGTCAAAAAAAGGAAGCATAGAATATCAAGTTGGAAGGGACCTCGTGGATCATCTGGTCCAACCTTTCTAGGCAAAGTGTGACCTAGATTAGATGTCCCAGCACCCTGTCCAGACAAATCTCAACAGTGTCCAACACTGGGAAGTCACCAGGTCCCCAAGGAGATTATTCCAGTGACAGATGCTTGTGGTGAAAACCTAGGAACAAATCATTGACAAGCAGAACAGAGGGACTTTGATCAACACCTGTTTTCTGTGGCTGCTGTTCCACTCTCGATGCTCAGCAGAAGCACCACCCAGGCATGTGGCTCCCCAGCCAGCTCACACAGTACCTGCAGTCACACAGTGTCTGTGATTTACCTGGGGACTGAGCTTACTGAGATTCCCAGGCAGCTTTTGTTGCCAGACTATTAACAAGCATAAAGAGAGCTGAGCAGCACTCTTGATCCTGTGTTACCCCTTTGTCCTCACTGAGGCAGGAACTGTGGGGCATGTGATATGTCCTCAGGAAAGCCAAGGAGGGAAGGGAGTTGAGGAGCATTTTTGTCAGAAAGGGATACAGTGGAGTGTGTGGGTGAATGGATAGTGCACTGTGGTGATGGTGGGTCTTGCAGCCCTGCTTCCCTCTGCAGCTGGGCACTTGACTTGCATAGCAGATTACTCGGGGAGCCAAAGTCTGTCTTAACCCTGAACTCTTCCTTCTGCCCAGGTGATTGGGATGCACTACTTCTCCCCTGTTGACAGAATGCAGCTGCTGGAAATCATCACCACAGACAAAACATCCCAGGACACAGCTGCTTCTGCCGTTGCTGTTGGCCTCAAACAGGGCAAGGTCGTCATCGTAGTAAAGGTGAGGGAGCACTGCACAGAATATAAGCTGGGATAATGAATGAAAGGGCAGGCTTATGCACTGAGGAGGCTGAAAGATGGTTGAGGGTACACTGGCATTAGCTACTCATGCTGAGAAGGAAAAATGGAGGTTAGAAGATGGCAGGTGCAGATGATCCCTGAAGTGTCCTTTGGAGCAGCCATGGAAGGCCACGAGGCACAGGTGCAGTCTGATCAGCCAGCATGAGGAGCTGGCAGTCCTGCTCTACACAGCTTCCAGGAGGCTTGAGTCTGTAGTGGCATCTGAGAGCAGAGGTGGGGCAGGATTCTCACCACCTCTTTTCCCTGCCAGGCGGCAAGGACAGAGGGTCAGTGAGCAGTAACCCTCCTCTTTCTGGATCTAAAACTTGTGTGAGAGGGGGGCAGAAATACATATATAAGTGTAGGCAAAGATCTATACCAAGCGGAGGGTGAAGACTGAGCACAGCAAGGCAGCAGCTGAGAACAAACTACTGTGGTCTCTAGGAGGAGGTAGCAGAGCCTCAGAAAAACCATGGGCTTCAAGTGTTTCATCAAGCTGACAGCTGCTGTTGAACTCACGGTCTTACAAGTGGAGCTGGTCTCATGCTCAGCAGGGCTGCTGTTTGAGCTAGGTGGGAGGTTCATCCAGTAGGCTCAGGGCAGCTAGAGAAGTGTATTATCGGATTGGTGTTTTCACTGGTGTGTGAGGTTACCAGCAGTGCTGAGCAGGTGTCTCCAGTGGTGCTGGGAAAACTGGCTTGTCAAAAAGTGCTCTCAAAGCAAGTGGAGATACAGTGCTGCTTCTCTGACCCTCATCCCCACATGCCTCCTGGCATGGCAGTTTTCAGGTAATCTCCTGCTTCCTGACTTTGTGAGCAATTTCAGAGCTGAACCAACCAGTTTGTGCCAGTTCTGCTTGTGCTGAGCACCCTTTCCTTTGTCAGCCTGATAGGTTTGGTGAAGCAAGGGGACTTATGCAGCTTGCTTGGAGCCTCCAAGCACTATTTCAGATAAAACCACTCTGGTGAGAACTTCCAGTGAGTGAGTTTGTGGAGGTCTTCAAACACTGCAGAGCCCTCCAGGATAAAATAACCTGTCCTAGTAGTCTATAGCTTACTGTTAGAAATGGAGTTCAGTGTGCTTGTCCTGTGTGTCAGTGCCTAAGCTTGGGCCATGAAATGCAGTTCTTGTGCTGCCAAGAGGGGCCGTGTTCCTGCAGTTTGTACTCACCTGCCTTCCTGCTGCACTTCTCTTCACAGGATGGGCCTGGCTTCTACACCACCAGGTGCCTGGGACCGATGCTGGCAGAAGTGGTCCGAGTTCTCCAGGTGTGTATCCCATCAGCTACTGTGCCTCTGCCAAATAGTCATGTAAACTGCGCTTCTTCCATACCCTCAATCAGGCTGACCCCAGCCCTGGCCAGGAAGGGGGGTGTGTAACCAGCCCCCGTCCTTGTGCTTGTCCCCAGACCACTACTGGCTGAGCTGGGGTTTGATGGGATGTGGTAACAAGGGTCTCTCCTCCCTACACAGCACCAGGGAGAATCAGGAATGGGGTGAGCACGATGACACTGCCCCTGTCAGTCATCAGATGGCTAATGGGACTGGTTGCAGTCTGTGGCCCTAGATGAGTGAGGGATTTCTGCCCCACACTGGTTTCGGGACACTCACCCAGAAATACCGTTGCTTCCCCTTCTATTCCTGCAGGAGGGCATTGACCCAAAGAAAATAGACACCATCTCTACAGCCTTTGGCTTTCCTGTGGGTGCTGCCACGTTGATCGATGAGGTGGGTGTCGATGTGGCTGCACACGTGGCTGAGGACCTTGGCAAGGCCTTTGGCGAGCGCTTTGGAGGAGGCAGCATCGAATTGTTCAAGCTTATGGTGCAAAAAGGCTTCTTAGGTGAGACACTAGGTTGGTTTAGTGTTACCGTATTTCGCCTTTGTTCAAGGAAAAGCACTGGTATCCATCAGCTTCTTCTGCCTTCAGGTGTGAGCAGTCATAAAGAGTCCTGGGAATGGGTCTGGAATCCCTCCCAGCTGTACCCTGGGTAGACCTCTGGCTGCAACCAGACCTTCTTTTGCAGAACCAGCAGCAGCTGGCAGGATGCTGCCCAAAGCAAAGGCAGCAGACAAGATCTCATGAACCTCTCTGTGGCCCCTTCCTGAAACCTGCCCTAGTGCCCTGGGACACAGGGAGCAAGTGGCTGGAAATAAATGTTCTCAGGTGAAACAAGCCCTGAGCTGAGCTTTAGAAGCTCCATCCACATGATAGAGGCCATGCCGCTGGGTGCCAGAGGCAGCTGGGTCTCTGAGCATGCCAAAACAAAGTAGTGTCCATCAGTGGGATCTGCACATACACCATGATAGCTCTCATCCTCCAGTGACCTATGCTGTGACCAGACTCCTGGCAGAAAGAGTTGCTCTTCAGATCTTGTCATCTCTGTCCCTTGCTCCCAGGGTCCTTTTGCTGATCTAGCCACAGAAATTGTGGTTTTATTTGACCGTCCTCTAGTAGTAGTGAAGACATTAGGGCCTGGCACAGAGGCAACATCTCATTAAGGATTTGGCTGAACATGGGACCTTTTCACTCTGTCCTTAGTGAGGCAGTAAATGGGCTTCCTATGAAGTGCAGAGATGCTGCCTGTGCTGGAAGGATCTACCTGTGCTAACAGCAGCAGGAGTCACAATATCATCAGTGGCAAAGATGTCAGGAGCAAATGGGATGTGTGGCAGGATGTGACTATGTTTTTTTATGCTCGGCAGGTCGTAAGACAGGGAAAGGTTTTTATGTTTACCAAGAGGGGGTGAAGAACAGGAGTGTCAATTCTGCTATGGACGAGGTCTTAGCACAGTTCCAAGTGCCAGCCAATCCTGATGTGTAAGTAGCTGTGCGTGTTTGAGTGGTGGTGTGGGCTGGCTCCCACCCCTGACCTGATCAAGCCTTTGCCATTCTTATGTGCCTGCTTTGGGACATGGCACAGAGCATAGTCCTTATCCACATGTGGATAGGGACACCCCAATGTGAGAACCCATCCTCTCCCCCTGGCTTTAGAGAGTCTCCCGTGCATGCTGGCATCATGTGCTCCTCCCTCCAGCTCCTGTTACCTGCACAGCCCTTACATCCTTTCCTTGCAGCTGCACTGAGGAGGACATCCAGATGCGCTTGGTGACGAGGTTTGTGAATGAGGCAGCCATGTGCCTGCAGGAAGGGATCCTCAGCAACCCCTTGGAGGGAGATATTGGTGCTGTGTTCGGCTTGGGCTTCCCACCGTGCCTGGGAGGTAAGGGGTTTCAGCTGAGCTAGGCTGTATGGCTTGGTTCAACAGCTTTGTCACGGGCTTCCCTAGTGAGCTCTAGCACCAGAGGCAAGGCAGATGTTAAGGTCAAGTTTGAGCTGCAGTCTACAAGCCCAGGTGTCCTTTTCCCATGTAAAGCCTGAGCCAGAGAGGTTACTCCAGCATTCCCACCCTATGAGAGGTAGCAGTGAGCCTGAGAGCTGCTGTCAGATGTTTTGGCAAGGACCCTGTGGAGTTCCTGTACTGGTAACAGCTGTTTAACAGAGCTGTGGCTGCTGGAGTCAAAACACTCCAACCAGGTCATTTGCTGTGTCTTCAGGTTTGAATAAGAAGGCAGAGCCTTGCTGGCTCCAGCCTCATCAGCACTTCCTGGGAGAACTTTGATGGAAGAGCTTTGACCATGCCTGATAGCTGTGGGCTGTAGGGGGGATGGGGACTTGCAAAGGCTCTGCAACTTGAGAAAATCCCTGGCTTGCTTTTGTGCAGCCATACAATGCTTGGTGAAAAATGAGGCTCTGGTGTCTCATATCTTACCACTGCAACTTGCCTGGCTGGGCAGGCACACATCCAGCACTGCTGGAATGTTACTCATGCTGCACATAGAATTCAGAAATTGTGCCCCAGGACAACAGATAAAGCTGAACTGACAACCTCAGCCATGGGGCAAAGCACATCTCAGGCCAAGATACTTGCTGGGCCCAGCCAAGAGCATCAGCAAAGTGCTCCTGGACCCATCTGCAACCTGGGTGGGTGGTTGTGGCCATGGATGAGACATGAGCTGAGTTTGGGGTTGCACCTGAAGGGTACCAGGGGCTCTTGACCCATGAGATAGTGCTTCTGCCCCGTGCCTTGCATTCCACCCTTTGAGGCAAGAGAGCAGTCCCAGCAGTCGAGTGTGTCCGCTTTGTGCAGGTGGGCAGGCAGGGACCAGGTCCTGGATTGCCCTGCTGAGAGCCTGGGGCTCTCCTTTGGAGAAGGATGGAGTGGTCAAATGCAGTGCTCTTGCCCTTGGTGCTTCTCGCCTCCTTGGCACAGCTGTGTCCCCTGTGCTTGCAGGTCCCTTCAGGTACGCAGACTCGTACGGAGCCAGGGAGCTGGTGGACAAGCTGCGCAAGTACGAGGCCGTGTACGGCTGCCAGTTCACGCCGTGCCAGCTGCTGCTGGACTACGCCAGCAACCCCAGCAAGAAATTCCACCAGTGAGCGTGGCCCCACACCACCCGCCCGTGACGCGCCGACAGCTCGAGCTCCAGAGGCACCCCAATCCGTAGGTAATCTCCAACGCACCCAGGGGAGGAAGGAGAGTGGCAGCGGATCGCCTCATGGCTTCTCCTCATTTCAAGTGCCTTAGCAGCAGCTACTGTGTGTTGGGCACGTCCGTCCTGTGCCAGCGTGGGCCTGGTGGCTCCTTGCTGGAAGAGATCTTTTGCGTTCACCTCCATGCTGTGATCTCCAGCGCTCCCCACTGGGCAGGCTGCACCCAGGATGGCACCGGCCCCGCAGCCTTTCCGTAAACTTCCAACAGAATAAGCCCCCATCTCCTGGGTTTGGACTCCATACCTATTTGTCCTCCCGTCTCGCTGGGGCAGCAGCCTCTCAGCACCGAGGAACAGAACTGTTCAAGTCGGAAATAAAGCGTTCAGGCAATCCTCTGGGGTCCTCTCTGCTTTTGCTGGCTGAGCCACCCACCGAGGGGCTGCTGGCAGTTGCTGGAGGCAGTGCAGAACAAAGGCTGCCTCTGTCACCTCTGCCATCAATCAGGGGCTGTGAGGAGCCTCCGGTTCTTTTGTCTGGCCCTGAGCACTGCTGCCGGGCTTATTCTGGCAGATGGACCCGCCTGTAATTGCAAATCGAGCAGGCAAAGACCAGAAGGGTCCCCCGTGGGGAGAGCTCAGTTTAAACTAAAAGGCTTTAAATCTCCCTGCACCTGTCACTGATTTCAGAGCTTGGCCCGGTCTCACTTCTTTGGGCTTGCTGTGATGCCATGCATCGCCTCCCCAGCTCCAGCCTTTCTCTTGCATCCTGCCAGGGCTGGGGACAGGAGCTGGGTGATGCCACTCTCTTCGTGCCATATCCATGTGTGTTTCCTGAGGCTCCAAAATCTAATCATCTCCTGGTTTTGCTGCCTGCTGGGGGAGGCACAGGACTGCCTGTGGAGCCAGTAACCAGCCTTCAGCCATCCCTGGGGGGCTGCAGCCCCTGGGACCTGCTCCCTGCCTGTGAGAGCAGGGCCATGGGTTACTGCCCCACGGAGGGCAGTGCATGTGAGGACTGAGCTGTGGCCATACGGCTGAAGTCAGGGCTGGGTGTATTTTGCCATTGAGTGGGGTGCTTTTGGCTGGGGTTGCAGCCCTGAGGGTAGGTCTCTGCCTCCCTTCCCCAAGATTATCTGTGTACAGCAGGCAGGGGAGCTTCTTTTCCATCCCTGGGTTCACCAGAGCAGCTCCAGGAGCTCCAGGAGCACCATCTTCCCAGGCAGGGGGATCACAGATCCCCAGAGATGGGCAGGGTTTGTGAGGATGGGAGAGATCCCCAAAGCCTCCTTCCCCACTGACAGCCTCTTTCCCTCTCCCCAAGCCAGGGCCTTCTCTGGTGGCTCGTTTTTCTCCCGTACCTTTATTACGCTAATCCACAAGGATTAAGTTAAACCAGTCAACGAAAACTCCAGTATTTTCCAGCCCATTTGGGCCAAAATTACTGTCCAGTGTTAAAACAGAAAAGGGGAGGGCCGGGTGAAGGGGCCAGGCTGTCGGGGAACCCACAGCCGGTGGGCACTGCCGGAGCGTGGCAGGGAACAGGAGCGGGGACATCAAGACCCATGGTCTGGGGGCTGCCCAGGGTGTCCCCAGTGGGTGGCTAGATCTTGGGGCGCCAGCCCTTGATGAACTGCATGATCTTCTTCACCTGGAGCTTGGTGAGGCGGAAGTCATCAGCCAGGATCTCCTCGCTGAGCTGCACGAAGATGCTGCCATCGATGCGCTCGCGGGCAAAGAAGCTGACCACGTCCTCGGAGAGGCCAATGAAGCGCAGGCACTTGGACACCTCCTCCAGCGAGAGGGCCGAGAGGTCAGCGGGGGGCAGCCAGGGCGAGCTGTCCCCACTGGGCCGGGGGGCAGCCAGAGGGGCCCCCCCATCACCCCTCGCTGCTGGTGGCACCTCGATGACACCCTGAGCCAGGTAGAGGTGGGTGACACCACCCTCGGCCCCGTGCAGGACAGCAGGAGAGAGCGGGGCCGCCCCATGGATGATGATGCTGTCCCCATCGAAGCCCTTGGGTGGGCGAGGGGGGGGCACTGGTTCTTCGATGGGTGCGAAGGGCTCTGGTGAGGAGGATGGGGCAGCCGGGGCTGAAGGTGGCTTGGGCCACTCGGGGCTCTCTGGCCATTCAGCAGGGCTGGCAAAGGGGTTGAGCGCCCCGAAGGGAGCAAAGCGCTTTTGGGGGTGTGGGGGCTTGAGGCGGGGGCAGCTGCGATAGGGCTTCAGGGGGGGCTCAGCCCCTGAGAGCGGGGTCGAGCAGCTGCTGCCCACCCCAGCACCTGCCTCAGCGTACGCCCAGGGGTCCGACCAGGAGGTCTGGGTGGCAGGGGGCTGCATGGCAGGAGGCAGCGGGCGCCCAGGGGCCTCTCCGGCCTTGCAGTCGCCCCATGTGCAGGGGTAGCAGTAGAGGGAATAGGCGTCAGGTGAGGGTGAACCACTGCCGCTCCGCGGGACCGACCTGCTGGAGGAAGAGCAGCATCACCATCACCCATCACTGCTGCAGGGACATCCCAGCCCGGGGGTCATCCCACCGCCACATCCCCACCACAACACCCCGACCACACCGGCACCACTCACCCGTCGTGGAGCCCCGAGGAATAGTATGAGAGGCTGGGGCTGGGAGAGGGAGCGGGTGCCAGCTTTGAGCAGCTCAGGGCAGCTGGGGGGCTGCAGGGTGCTGGGGGGCGGCCGCCCCTGGGTGGCACAGGGGGGGCGTTCAGCAGCCGACATTCCTCCTTCACCTGGAAGGGGGGTGCACACCGTCAGGACCCAGTCACCAGTGGTGGAATCTGCCCCTGGGACCCTGTGTCTGGATGGGGTGATGGGGGGGGTATGGGGGCAACCAGCCTCAGTCCAACCAGGAAGCTCTGGGTACCAATGGGGATCTCCACAGAACTGTGTACCCTGCAGTGCCAGAGAGGCCAGAGGGTTTGGGGAATCAAACAGAGGTGGGGAAGGACCCCAAAGGCAGGGGACAGCGCCCCAGCACCCCAGGTAAGAATTTGGGTACCCCATGATGAGGAGGCAAGAGGCTGAAATTTTGCATACCCCATGGTGCAGGGGAGCCCAGAGGATTTGGTTACCCCACAGTGCTGGGAAGCACAAGAAATTTAGTACCTTGTGGTGCAGACAGCCCTGGGGAACCAGGGACTCCGTGGTAGAAGGGTGTCCTGAGGATTCAGGGACCCCCTTGGTGATGGGGAGCACTGGAAAACTATGTACCCCATGGTGCCAGGGAGCACAGAGGCTTTGAAGGACTGAACAGAGCTGGGGAGGGACCCCAAAGACAGGGGACAGCGCCCCAGCATCCCTGCAGGGGGTCAGATTGGCTGTGCCATGGGGCTGGCAGCACGGCCCTGGGCTGTGCACCCCTGCCCATGGCACAAGGCTGCTGGTGGGATCATGCTGGAGCTCACTACCCAGTTATCCCAGAGCATAACCCTGCGAGGGCAGCAGACGGGACCCCAAGTGCATCATTCCCCCTCGCGTGGCTCTTACCGCCTCCGACTTGGGTGGCACAGGGGGTGGACTGCCCCCTCGGGGCTCGTCCCCGGGCACACCGGGGCGGTGCAGGGAGCCCAGCGGGGCCACAACCCCGAAGGAGACAAGGTCCTGCCGGCCGGCAGCGCTGCCCGGCTCGCAGCAGCCCTCCAGGCTGGGGTTGCTCCAGAGCTCCTCGTAGGGGATCTCCAGCGGCTCCTGAGTCCTGAACTCGGGCTCAGCCCAGTCGGGGGTCACGTACTCCCGGTCGGGGTCGGGGCAGTCGGGCAGCGGCGAGCGCGGGGTGCCCCCCGCGGTGCCGCGCGGTCCCTGGCAGCGGGCGGTGGGCCCCGCGGGGCTGCAGGAGCACAGGGACAGGCGCTGCAGGGGCTGGCTGAGCTCCTCGCGGCCGCGGGCGGGCAGGCAGAGCCGCAGGCGCCGGGGGCTGGCGCACTCCTCCAGGAAGTCGGGCTTGGCCTCCCGCACGGCCCGCGAGTACTCGTCGGGGTTGAAGCGGTCGTGGCAATACGCGGCGCTGTCCCGCAGCAGCTTCTCCAGCTGCGGGTCCCCCGCGAGCAGCCCCTCGGGCAGCTGGAAGCGGGGCATGTCGGTCAGCAGGAGGAAGTGGAAAGGGACCAGCTCGTCCCGGCGGAGGATGCAGCAGAGCACCACGGTCTTGGAGATGATGCTGACCAGCTTGTAGCAGTGTCCCTCGCGGATGGCGTGCAGGTCGTAGGGGTTGCGAGCGGGGCGGCTGGGCACGGCCACGTTGACGGGCAGCCGCACCTTCTCGATGATGCTGCGGATGGTGTGCTCGCCCTCCTGCAGCCGCAGCTCCAGCGGGCTGCGTGTGCTGAAGCGGCCCTTGCACTGGAAGGGCAGGCTGAGGCTCTCGTTGGTACGGTGGTTCATGCAGATCAGGCACGGCATCTTGCCCTTCACCTGCCTGGCGCCCGCTGCCGGCGCCGCTTTGCCCAGCTTCCGCAGGATGGTGTTGAAGCGCGACTTCTCCTTCACCGTCTTGGCGCAGAGGATCTCAGCTTGGCCCATCAGAGTCAGCTCGTCCCCAGCGTTCAGTGTGAAGTTGTACACCTCGCTGTCCTCGCTGAATTCCCCTGACACCACCTGCCCCAGCACAGCCCCACCATGGGACCCTGACATCCCACCACTGCTCTGTAATGTGCCACCATCCCCTGGTGTCCCACCACCATCCCTTGCTGGCCCACTGCTCTCTCCTGATGTCCCCATTACCACCCTCTGCTTTCCCTCCACACCCCTCTTTTACTCTCATTGCCATGTCCCATCACTACCCTCAATGTCCCACTGCCATGTCTTACTGTCCTACTGTCCTCCCCTGATATCCCACCACTGACTCCTTTTGTCCCAATACCTACCCCAATGTCCACAACCATCTCCTGATGTCGCACCACCACACTGTAAAGTGCCACCACCATACCCTCATGTCCCACCACCAGCCCATGCAGTCTCACCATCATCCCCTCAAGTCCCACTGTCTTCTCCTGATGTCTCCCCACTGACTCACAATGTCCCACTACTATCACCTGATTCTCACCACCACCCCGATGTCCCATCACCATTCCTTGCTGTCCCATTGTCCTCTTGTGATATCTCACCACCACTCCCTTAGTCCCATTATCACCCCCTGATATCCCACCACCACCCTCGCTGTCCCACCAGCACCCCTCACTGTCCCACTATCTTCTTCTAATGTCCCACAACTGACCCCCAATATCCCCTGACATCCCACTACCATTCCCTGCTGCCCTACCCGTGTCCCCTGCTGCCCCCATACAGACCTTCACACTGAAGGTGATGGCCTCCATGACGAAGATGCGGTCTGGGAAGATGCTGGCCACCTCCTCCACGCTGTTGAAATACTGCACGGGCTCACGGAGGTCCCGGTCCTGGTCCAGCAGCTTGAACTTCCCTGTATGGGACAGCCAAACCCAGAGTGGTGAGAGGAGCACATGCCCAGTTCTGGGCCCAGCATGGCCCTTCATTGAGGGGCAGCCACCCTTGAGGACATCCTGGGGTCCCCATCACATTCTGGGGGGACATCCTGTGGCCTTCACCCAGGGTGTCCAAGTGCTGCACACGGACACCAGAGCAGCCCCATAGCTCTGCCCCACATACACAGCGTCAAGGGGGTGGTTTGGATGGGACAAATCACACGGGCTGGCTCAGCAATGCTGCTCCGGCACTGCTGGAGCTGCAGGAGCCACCACAAAGCAGCCATAGAAATGCCCCATGGATGGAGGAACCGACCGAGGGCAGAGCCAGTGGAGCCCCCATTGCCCCCCTCATTGCTCGAGCTACATCAGGGCCCTGTGACCGCCCCCCACCCCCCCCCCCCCCCCCCCCCCCGGCCTCCTGCGTTGGGTGGGAGACCTGGTACGGGGCTGGGCAGCAGGGCCAGAGGCAGAGGCAGAGGCTGGAGCAGCAAAACTGCCGCCATCGGCATCGCCTCGGCGGGGACAGACCTGACGGGAATATTAATCCCCCAGCACCGGCTCCAGCGCCAGCCCGTGCCAAGCAGTGCTGGGGCCGCAGTGCTGGGGACACAGGGCTCGGTGCAGGCTCCACATGCCAGGGCAGCTCTAGCATGGCCAAGCCCCCCCCCCCCCCCCCCCGAAGCAGGTTAACACAGTGCCACCCCCTCCCCTCTTCTTCCCCCCCCCCCCCCCCCCCCGGGGGACAGGCGATTAACCCCCTCCCCCCCTCCATTTTCCATTATTTATTCATTAGCAGGACTCATTACCGACATGGCGAGCACTTAGAGTGGTCATTAAGGCTCTTGCTACGGCGGCCGCCAGCATCTCAGCACCTTCGTCTGCATCACCAGCCTCAACCCCAGTCCCATCCCCATCCTTATTCACATCCTCATCTTCATCCCACCCACATTCCACCTCTGTCCCCATCCAGATCCCTACCCCCATCCCATCTTCATCACTCTCCCTGTCACTATCCCTTCCCCATCCTCATCTCTTCTCATCCCTGTGCCTGTCCTCATCCCATCTTCAACCCTCTCCCATCCCCTGCACTTGTCTGCATCCCTGTCCCTGTCTGCATCCCATCCCCTGAGTTCCTATCCTATCCCATCTCCACCCCTGCCCCTATACCCTGTCTGCAACCCTATCCTGTCCCTGTCTGCATCCCATCACATCCCCACCAGTGTCCTTATCCCATTCCATCCCCACTCTGAAGCCCCCCAGCTTTGGGCACTGGCAGGGCACGAGGGGCTGAGAGCAGCCCCTAAACCAGAGCATCTGCTTCCACAGGCCAGCCCATCCTGGAGCACCCCCCCCATCCAGCCACTTGAGCAGAGTGGGGGTCCCAGCCCTGCTGCCCCAAGAGACCCCGATACCCTTGTCCTCACCCCTCGCACCCCACCTGGGTACTGGAGCGGGATGTCGATCTTGGGGCCAATGACGTAGTGTCCTTCCTCCAGGCTGTGAGCGGTCACCGTGGTCCACTGCCGGCAGGAGTGGACCAGCAGCACGTCCTGGGCACTGACACCCTCCACGCGCTCGCCTGCCAGGGGACGGGGCTGTCACCATCCCCAGGACACCCGCACCCCCCCTGGAAGCAGGGACGGGCGGATGGACGGACAACCAGCGGCGGGATGAGCAGGTTCCCGCTGCCAAGAGCCACCAGTTGCCCAGGAAACAATTTCTTTGTCCCCCCTGAAAAGCTGCAGCCGCCGCAAACAACAAGTTTATTGAGCCGGGGCCAGCACAGGGGCCCCCACTGCTGCGGCACCCCCGGCACCCACACCAGCACCCACCCTCTGCGGAGGGATGGACCCGCTCCGGAGGGGACACATCCTGCACGGCCACCCCAGGGTGACCCTGCGCACCCCCCTGCTCCCCACCCAGACTGCGTGTGGGGCAGTCACAGCCCGGCCCCCTCCCAGCCAGGCCGTGTCCCAGGGAGTGTGGTGAGGGGACGTGGTGGCCTCAAGCCCCTGCCAGCCTGGTGCCACCTCCTCCAGCGTGGCACCCGGAAAGGGTGAGGATGGCAACTAGCCCGCAGGTGGGGACCAGGGGCAGCCAGGGACCTCCACACACACACACACTGAGTTCCACCTGTCCCCCAGCCTTCCTCCCTCCCTCATCATCATCATCAACATTCCAGCCTCCCTCCCTTCTCTTAGTCCCTTTGGTCTTCCCCTTCCTCCTCCTCATCCCTCCAGCCTTTCTCTCTACCTTCTCCTCACCCATACAGCCTTCCTTCCTCGTCCTCTTCCTCAACCCTCCAGTCCTTCCCTCCTCCTTTTCTTCCCTCCAGCCTTCTTTCTTCCTCTTCCCCATCCTTCTAGCCTTCCTCTCTCCTCCTCACCCCTCCAGTCTTCCTATCTCCCACCTCAATCCTTCCACCATCCACCCCTCCAGCCCTCTTCCTTCCCTCCTCCTCTTCACTCTCAAGTCTTCCTCCCTCCTCCCCACCCTTCCATCCTCCCCCTCAACCTCCCTCCTTTAAGCCTTCCTCCCTCCCTCCTCATCTCTCTATCCTTCCTCCCCCCTTCTCCTCCCCATCACTTCAGCCTCCCTCCCTCCTCCTCCCCATCACTCCAGCCTCTCTCCCTCCTCCTCCTCATCACTCCAGCCTCCCTCCCTACTCTTGGTCCCTCCAGCCTTCTTCCCTCGTCCCCATCATTCCAGGCTTCCTCCCTCCCTCCTCCTCACCTCTCCATCCTTCCTCCCTCCTTCTCTCCATCACTCCAGCCCCCCAGCCTCCTCCTCCTCGTCCCTCCACCCTTCACCCCCCTTTCTCACCCCCAGCCCCCCCATCCCGTCCCGACGCCCCTCACCCTGCCCCAGGCACACGAGGGTGGGCAGCCGGCACTGGCTGACGATCGCGTCGAGGGGCAGCGCCGCGGGGCTCCAGCGGAGCCGGGCCAGCCCCGCCGCCAGCTTCTCCATCGCATCGCGGCTCAAGCCGGGCCCGGGCCGGGCTCCATCGCCGCCGCCGGGCCGGGGCAGCGGCGGGGCCGGGGCCGGGGCCGGGCCGGGGAGGGCGGGGGGCGGCGGGAGCGGGGCAGCGGGAGGAGCCGCCCCCCGCCCGCCCCCGGCCCCTCCCCGGCAGGCGGGACCCCCCCGGGGGCGGGGATGGGGCGGGGACCCCGGCGGGACCCCCCCAAGCTTCCCCTCGGCCCGGGCACCCCGGCGGGGACCGCTCCGGGGCAGCGGGGAAGGGGTCGCTGCTCTCCCCGGGCTACCGGAGGTGTCGCGGGCTCAGCTCCGGCGCCCCTCCGAGCTACCGGTGAGCTCGGCTCGCTTTGGCCGCAGGGGGAAGAGGCGAGGGGGGCACCGCGTGTCCTGCAGCCGGAGCCAGCTCCGGGGCTCGGAGCCGCTGGGACCCCCCCCGGCGGTTCCCCAGGAGAGACCGACATTGGAGGAGCCGAGACGGGGTCGTCGCTGCCGGGGGGACCAGGAGGAGGAGCCCGATGCTGCCTCAGGCGAGGCGGGGACCCCCCGAATGGCACCGGCTCCGGGATTCCCCTATCTGGGACACCACTATGATCAGCAAGGACACCGCGATCATGGGGACTCCCCGGCAGGGATATCACCATCACAGACATCCCCCGGTTGGGGCGTCTCCGTCATGGAGACCCCCGGGCCGGGACACCATCGTTACACCGAGCAGGAACACTGCTCCCTGGAGGCTCACAGCCACCCTGAGCTGGGACACCAGGTTCAGGGGTCCCCGCACCCCTCGCACGAGGGACACGCTCACTCACAGACCCGTTCTGGGGTCTCCTCTGGTGAAACAGCAGAGGGGAACACGGGACACAGGGCGCTGCACTCCCAGCCACCGCCTCGGGCGGCCTGGGAAGGGGAGGGTGAAGTTGTGGAGGAAGCAGCAAGTGCCTGCAGGGTCGGTGCCCAGCCCTGGGGATGTGCCACCGTGCTTGGGCCCCACTACCCGCTGCTTCCCTGACATACACCTCAGACAAAGCAATGGCTATTGGAGACCCCAACCCCTCCTCGAGGGCCTAATTCGTTGCGGGATTCTGGTGCGAGCTAGCGGGGCACCCAAAGATGCCATCGGAGCAGCAGTGGGGTGCTCAGGGGCAGAGCCCAAGCCTGTTGGGACACATGGAAAACTTTCCAGAATAAACATGGATAGGGTTGGAACAGGGACAGGAAAGAGCAGGGAGAAGGATGGAGCAGGGAAGTGGAAGGTGCAGGGATAGGGATGCATCAGGGATGGAGACAGCAGGGATGGGGATGGAGTGGGTACGGGGACAAGGATGGAGCAGGGACAGGGAAGGAACGGGGATAGAGACAAAGCAAGGACAAGGATGGAGCACGGATGGGGACAGAGCAGGGACAGGGATGGAGAAGCGACGGGGACAGAGCAGGGATGGGGGCGGAGCAGAGACGACAGAGCGGCAGGAGGAGGATGGGGAAAGGCTCAAGGCTCTGCCGGGGGTGACAGCGACAAGCGGGACACCGGGAGTGGCCGGTGGGAGAGATGCCCCCGCCGGGTCCCCTCTCCCCGCTGGCCTCTCGCACAACCACCACGGCAATGGCGACGGCTGCGCAGAGCTGCAGAGCTGCGAGCCCCTCGCCGCCAGCTTCCTCAGCGATAGCAGCGCAACCCCTCCTCCCGGTTACCGGCACCATGGCAGCGGGAGGGCAGCGGCACAAGCATGCCCTCCCTCCGCCATCCCATGCCACGGGCATGGGGCCCTGGCAGAGGTCTAGCAAGGAGCCAGAGGCTGCAAGAAGCCCCGGGAGCACCCACTCTCTGCGGCTAGGGCAGCTTGCAGGGACTGGAGAGGGCAAATGGACCCTGCTCCATAGGGAAGGATTTGCCAACTGCTCTTGGAGAGCTGGACACCCCCCTCCCCCCCCCCCCAGTGCTCTCGCATGAGGGAAGGGCTCAGACAGCTACTGCCCTTAAAGGCAGTTGCAAAGGTCCTCTCCAACGAGCCAAGGGTCCCCAAAGGGTCTGACTTGCATCCCAAGAGCTGGGTGCACCCCAACCCACTGCTCTACAGAGACCACACCATGGCACTTCCTACAGCCCTGCGCTGGAGGCAGAACAGCCTGTAACTTCTCTGAGGAGTAGAGAGCAACAGCCCTGTCCCAGCCCAATAACCCCTCAGCAGCAGCGATCAGCTCCTGCATCCCAGGTTTTACTGGTACATCCCAGCAGCTGCAGGTGCCAAGAGCCACTATAGTGCCAAGAGCCACTATAGCCCCGATGGAAAGCTCGGCCCAAAAGGAGTCTACCAGGGCCCAGGAAGGAACGAATGCAAGTTTATAAAAGCTTTTATTTGCTCTTGGTATGACCAAGAATGGGACAGTGATCTTTTATACAATTTGATACAGTAAGTGGTACAAAAGAATGTGTTTTAAATAAAAAGCCAGAGTGGAGTAGCAAAAATATTAAAAGATTAAGTAAAAAATTGTAGGCATGGGAATTAATCCTAGACCTTAAGTTGATGCTGTTTTTTCCACCGTCCGAGTCGGAGAGCACAAAGCACCGCTTCCACCCCTGCCCCGCACCAGCACGGCACGGGACAGAGAGTGGCCGAGACGCTTGTAGGATAGATTCAACCTCGGCTTTTAGGTTATCATGACCAATTTAATTAAGTTACATGATTTTTGCTTTATTTGCCATGACATAAAGGTAGCGCTGAGTCTTCCTCCGGCAGCTTGGCCTGGCTAAAGCCGGGGAGGCTGGAGCAGGGAAAACTACTTTCGGTCCTTTTCCAGGCTGGGCTTCGGCTTCATTCCACGCTCAGGGCTGGGGAGGGGGGGTCTTCCAAGCAGAGGTTCCCCAAGCAGTTATTTCTCTAACTAGCAGGAATTTTAGATACCAGCAGATATAAAGTTACTGCAAAATCCTCCAACATGATTATTATTATTATTTGTAATCTTTCAGCACCTGCATCCCCTCTTGCTGCTCACTTGTCCTCGGCTGGGCCTTGCACCCCACAACACAACACGAGGCCAAGCCCCACAGTTAAAACTCAACAGTTTTCATACGAACAGAACTAGACCATCTAGAAATATTTCAGTTTATTAACTGGAAAAGGGGAACAGGAAATGGAGGGGGGAGCTGGTAGTACCAGCGAGTGGCCTGCTCTCTACCTGCTGGCTTGCAATGAACACAGTGTCTACAGGTATCCCGCGGGACTTACACAAGAGGGAGCCAAGCCCCTGGAAGCAAATAAAAAGCTCACGTTTAAAACAAGGATTATACACAAGACCCTAGATGTACAGCTCTCCATTTTTCCCTTTTTGATCACGTTAGAAAGTGCAGGTTTAGCCAAAAGGCAGCCGTACTCTATTTACAATGCCGGGACGCAAGAAGCACCACAGTGCTGATTTATCCCAGCATCCTGCATGACCCCAACAGCCACTCAGCTGGGAAGGGTTAACACACACAGAGACAAAATGCCAAAATACAGAGGAAAAGGAGACACCTCGGTCGAGTGACCACAAGGGAAGCCGATCAGAAACTAGCAATTCAATGTTAAAACACCATCACTTCGTTAAAAGTAAGTCAGAGCTATTTACTACTTTAATTATTTACCAGAGACAGTCCAAGACCTGACTGGACAAGAGTGAAGCACGAGCTTGCCCAGCTTTAAAGGAGAAGCTTCAATTTAAAACACCTCTTTGTCCTCAGCTCTCCTGAGTGGTGTTTTAAAGCAGGGGAACATACAGACAATGCTGGCAGACCCAGCACCCAGTCTGGAAGGAGCAAGCGACAGCATTGGACCATCAGTCCTTAACCCCCTTCCCCTTCAAAAAGGATGAGGCCACATCGTCAGTGACACTGGAGCCTGAGCAAAGCAAGAAGGCAAGCTGGAAAAGCCAGTGAATCCCAGTGGGGCTCCACAGCCCCAGTGGGATCCTCCCCCTGCATTCCCAAAGCATGGATCAAGAGCCAGACCAACCCAAGTACCAATGACTCAGCTTTTAACACTGGAAAATGGAAAGTTTTCAGGGAGGTAATAAATTAAACTGCCAACTTTTGGGTTTCTTTCCCCTTTCTTTTTAAATCTAGTTTCACTCTGCCTTTGGCGAGGTTACAGACCAACTCACCCGAGCGACTAACGGGAAGAGAGAACTTAAAAGTTCGTGTTAACTGCTGTCAGTTTGGGAACTGCATGTTATATTCATACACATAAAGTAGACAACCACATCACCCTCCATAGAAAACTAGTGCATGCAAAGAACTCTTCCATATCATAAAACCCAACGGCTATGCAGGAGGAGAGAGAAGATATACTAGTGGACTGACATTGCCTAGAGGGAAATTAGTAGGTATCTTCGACATTTTTAACCTTGAAAGCTAAATCAGTGCTTTGTATTAAATTTTTGGCAAACATACCACGTTGCCATCCTTTTAATTAACACATCACACCATGAAGAAATGCAAATAAAAGCAGCATGCAGGCAAAAGGAAAGAGCCGCAAGTGAGGAAAAAAAAATGGCAGCAGGAACATTTGAATGGCTAGATCACCAAAAAGGAGACACAGCAGATTAAATGTCATTTGTGTTTTGTTTTTGCACCACCCTTTGTCCTCGATGCATTACATCAACAATTACAGAAAGCAATCACAAAAGAGTTCGGTATTTTAAAATGGTCAAGTATGGATGGTACGTCTCCTGCACATGCTTCCACCAGAAGAAAAGAAAAGAAAGTGAAACTAAAAGTTCCTTTCCACATAAGGCACAGGACAAAACAAACCCCATTCACAGACTCAAGGCGAAAACGAGAGTGTTCCTGGCTCTCTGGCTGATGCATCTAGAGAATACGGTGACTCAAGCACATTATCCATGACAGAAAATTCCACTGTTGTACAAAATAAATTGTTAATTCTAACTTTTATTCTTATACAATTTGCAGAATAGAGTTGAATATGATTGCTATATGTTTTAATGTCAGGAGGAACGGGACTATAATACAACCAAAACGTAGTGGTAAGTGGAGCAGGTACATTAAAAAATGAAGTCACGGGGATGATTTTCCTATAAATGTTGTTGAGGAAATTAGAGTACGCAAGCTGTCCTAAATGGAAAACCAAAGGGAGACAGGAGCTCGTTAAGATGAGGAACAAAACATTGGTTTAAGGTTAAAAAATGGGCAGAGTGGTTTGTTTTGCAGCGAGAAAAAAGGGGCGGTGGATGGCGATTGGTGATATAGGAGAACGTTCAGCAACACTTGCTCTTCCAGCCCGTCACCCCACCTCCACTGCTGATATCTACATTTTCACTGTTGGGCTCTTTTACGGGGGTCTGCAATGAAACAAGTAAAGAGAGTTAGATGACTCATGAGGTATGCTGGAAGAAAGTGTTCAGAGCTGAAGAGACAGCAGCTTACAGAAAAAATTACATCACCAAATAATGTTATGAATAAACTATGGACAAAGAGATCCTCCTGCCCCCATGCAGCAGAGTATGCGAACCCAGTCGAGGACTTTTTGTTTGGTTGGCTTTAAATAAACAACTGGAAGGCTGGAAAACGAAAAAACCAAACCACCAACAACCAAATCTTGAACTCAGACCATGCCGAAGTAAACTCAACCTATTTCTAGATCCTGCTCTTAGGACTGACACTCCGACTTTGGTGGAGTAAGTAAATCACAGTGTACAACTAACACAAGCTGCAGATACATTATGTGAACTAATGACCTTAAAAAACACCGAGTCATTTAGGATAAACAGGGGTTGTTCAGAAGCATCTACCTTCCAGTTAACCAGGACAGCAGTTTCGGAGGCAGTGACAGAAGAGGCTCATCTGCGTCACTGGACATAAGCTTGGTTAGACCAAGGCAAAAATCCAAGTCAAGTGGTTTTGGTCAGACACTAACATCTAGCTTTAGAAACCAACCTAAACATTCACCAGAATGCTCCAGTTTAGTCTCTGTATTCCTTTTCTTCCTCTCTTTGTCCCAGTCTTGCAGAAGCAACCCCTCCCTGCTCTTCAGATAAATAAAACCTGAGAGGTCAGAAGGACTCACCAGCCTGACCTCCTCTTTGCCAAAGGGCAGAGGTTTTCACCCAGTTTCTCACAAAAACTTGTCAAAACCAGATTAAGACACAACTCAGCACTACAATGACGAACCAGACACCATTGAGCAGATGTGTAGTTAAAAGGGTTGTGATAAGATCCAGCATTGACCTTGCATTAAATTTTTAAGCAATTAACTAGGATGACATTATGAACAGGATTCATGTGAGTGTGGTGGCAGGTAGTGATGAAGGTGATGCCATCACAGGGCAGTCCCTACAGCTAAGCTGGAGCAGAAAAAAATTCACCTAGAGTCATTTATTTAAGCAACAGCACAAACACTAGAGTTGGCCAATCCATGTGTCTTGGGTTCCAAGCAGGGATGTGCCAGCACAGGGGTGACAGCCTGGATCAAGCCCTTGGCTAGAGGAGTCCATCAGCTAACTGGAACCAGCCCTGAAGCCACCCATCTCAACCCTGCAACAAAGTGGTGGCAGCTGCTGGAAGCCAATGAAAGGTATCAGGAATACAAATGCAGCAGTATTCTGTAGCTTTGGGCATAGAAAGATTTGGGTAGAGGCCACAGAAAAGACTACCATTCTCATGGTATGCTCTAAGTTTCAGGAAGAGGAGCCAACCACCAGGACTAACTGGTGACCCACGTTCTCTCAGTTGTGATACAATCATCCAAGGAAACCACCAATGAAACACAGAGGCCAAGGGGGGTAACCATCAGAGGCAAGGCAGAGGTGACAGAGCTCATCCCTCTGTTCTATCAACACCTGAACTCTTCCCAACAAGCGCCAAAGAGTTTTTACACAACGCTGCACACTGACAGAGATAGTGGCAGGTAAAGGACAATTCTTTTCCATGACATTTGAAATGTTTTAATTCAAAGCCCATGTAGGACACAACCGGGAGTTTAAGGGCCAAACACCTATGAATTGAGGTTCTTTAGCTCTTTGATGTACACTACTCCCTCTAGATAGTACTCTTACAATAATCAAACATCAAACAAAATTTAGAAGCTTTGGGTGTACAACACTCCTCCTTCAGGTAGTTGTTTGTCTCAGCATGCCAGAGTCAAAAGCTGCAACAACTGAGGTAAACATCAACAAACAGAAGCAGAAATTTAAGGGTACTTTTTTTAAATGAATCCTGTAGAGCACCTACCTTTCGGAGAATGTCTTCTGCTAATGTGAGGAATGCCTTCTCAATGTTTATATTTGCTTTTGCACTAGTTTCGAAAAACCTAATACCATGCTCCCTAGCAATCTAAAACAAAAAAGAAAGAAGAGGTTAGTATTACTGTATGTAACTGCTGCTCCGATAACTTGGGGATCAGCAGCATTTGTAAGCATGTAATACTCTTTCAGATGTAGCAGGCATCAGAAGTACTAACTAAGCAAAGTGTCACAAAAGAAGATTTGGAACTTAACGATTCAGGGTCAGTAATTAAAGTGTATTAAATCACAAGTCAATGTCTGAATGTAAGATGACAGATACCGCATGAGCCTGGCATGTGGTAAGTAACTTAACAAAGGATGCCTGGAAACTTTTAGGTAACAAACAAGCAGAAACTGCAGCTGGACTCATTTGCAATGCAGCTTCTGAGAAAACATTCCCTAGACTTGGAAACCATTTGTAAATGCAGCCTCCTTCACTCATTCCCTGGCACATCTCCTTGGGGCTGAGAGTCTTGTCACCAATTTCCTTACTTCTCTAAGCAAGCTTTTGTCCGACACTTACCTGTTCGCCTTTTGCTTTAGGGACAACTCTTTTATCTTCCATGTCACACTTGTTTCCTAACAGCATCCTCTCCACATCCTCATTGGCATGCTAGAACGAGACAAGAGATCGGTTTAACGTCTCTCCCAACAGTAAGTACCTACTTCACTTTGTACTTCCAGGCTGTTTGAAGTTCAGGCTAACATTTACAACTCTTGGTGCCTTGCACTTTCCTGAGTTGTAATAAATACTGCCGGACATCATTTTCTTTTCTGAAACACAGATCTTTCTAGTTAATGACACCAGCCTACCAAATCTTTGTTAGTTTGCATTAAGTGACATGAGAAAAGAATCAGCTTCCTGCCCGGCACTTAAAAGGTGTCAGATGTTATGTGTGCTGGACAAGCACATTGCAGAAATTATGGTACAAACATTACAGGACAAGAACTACCCCACATCTACAGCTACCAGGCTTTGTGCACTGGAGTGGCAAAGTAACAAGCTGTGACTAAAAATCAGCCCTCCTAATTACTTTCTATAGCTAGTTAATTGCTTTCTCCTCCCCATTTTGCTGCTCCACAATAGGGGAGATTAGGAAGGGAAGGAGTGACCAGGGAGGGAAACAGGACCCAAACAAAGAAATGTGGGAGCCATAAAGGAAGGAAAACAGATTGGAAAAGCCAGAAAGCAGAGCAGGGGACTGCAACTGTAACAGGGAGGTGAGCAGCTGGTGTTTCTTGCCTGGTGTCAGGACAGGAGGAGGCAGTGTCAGTCTGGGCAATGGTGAAGAGTCCCAGATCCAGCACATTTTCTGGAGGTCTCAGTTAACTGAGGTTAGCAAAACATGACACCCATCTACAAGGAGAGCCAGAAGGAGGATCAGGGAACTACAGGCCTGACCTTGGTGCTGGGAAAGGTTATGGAGCAGATCATCTTGAATGCCATTATGTCACACATACAGGACAACCAGGTCATCAGGCCCAGTCAGCACGGGTTTATGAAAGGCAGGTCCAACCTGATCCCCTTCTATGACAAGGTGACCACTAAGTGGATGAGGGAAAGGCTGTTGATGTTGCATACTTGGACTTCAGTAAAGCCTTTGACACTGTTTCCCACAGCATTCTCCTGGAGAAACTGGCTGATCATGGTTTGAATGGGTGTACTCTGAGTAAAAAGCTGGCTGGATGGCTGAGCTATTGCTTGTGTCTTGGTGCATGGAGTTAAATCCAATTGGCAGTCAGTCACAAGTGGTGTTCCCCATAGTTCACTACTGGGGCCAGTTCCATTTAATGCCTTTATCAATAACCTGGACAAGGGGATTGGATCAAGTGTGCCCCCAGTCAGTTTCCCAGTGACACCAAGATGGGCAGGAGTACTGATCTGCTGGAGGGTAGGAGGCTCTGCAGAGGGATCTGGACAGGCCAGATCCATCGGCCGAGCACAACTGTATGACATTTAACAAGGCTCAGTGCCACATCCTGCACTTGGGTCACAACAACCCCAAGCAGTGCTACAGGCCTGGGGAAGAGTGGATGAAAAACTGGTGAAAAAGAAACTGAACATGAGCCAGCTTGTGTCCAAGTGGCTAAGAAGGCAAACAGCACCTGGCTTGTGTTAACAATAGCATGGCCAGCAGGACGAGGGTAGTTTTATTGTCATCCTGTACTTGACACTGGTGAGGCTGCACCTCAGATCTTGTGTTCAGTTCTGGGCCCTCACTACAAGAAAGACTGAATTGCTGCAGTATGCCCAGAGAAGGGCAATGGAGCTGGTGAAGGGTTTGGAGCACAAGTCTGATGAGGAACAGCTGACGAAACTGGGGGTGTTTAATCTGGAGAAAAGCAGACTGAGAAAGACTTTATCACTCTACAACTACCTGAGAGGAGGTTGTAGCAAGATGGGGGTGGTCTCTTCTCCCAAGTAACAGAACAAGAGGAAATGGCCTCAGGTTACACTATAGGGTTAGGGTTTACATTGGGTATCAGGAAAAATTTCTTCCCCAAAGGGTTGTCAAGCACTGGAACAGGCTGCCCAGGGCTGTGGTAGAGTCACAATCCCTGGAGAGATTTAA
This sequence comes from Melopsittacus undulatus, assembly GCF_012275295.1. Lineage (NCBI taxonomy): Eukaryota > Metazoa > Chordata > Aves > Psittaciformes > Psittaculidae > Melopsittacus > Melopsittacus undulatus. The sequence continues at coordinate 13,558,123 of NC_047529.1, read as the reverse complement.
CAGATCTGTAGACATGGTGCTTTAGGACATGGGTTAGCGGTGGGCTTGGCAGTGCTGGGTTAGCAGTTGGACTTGATAATCTTAAGGGTCTTTTTCCAACCTAAACAATTCTATTATTATTTCTGCAAAGTCACTCATTAGCGAGCTGCTTCCATAACAAAAAAGCTTCCCAAAGCATCATAAATCCCTTACAAAACTGCAGTAACCATGCAGCTTTCACAGTGAACCTGGAATCAACTGCAGAAGTCTGTGAGGTAGATTAAAGAACCTAAGGTCAGCAAAACCATTTCTTCTCAGACACAGTGGCATGAATGACATCTATTATTCAACTTCCTGGATACTACTGAAATTCTTTAAACAAAACAACTACAGAAACTAAAGGCCTTGGTTTCAAGTTTACATTCAACTCCTCATTAAATCTCTTCCTCTGTTGCCTTACCACCCCCAGTTCTGTACCCACCAAGACATGTACCTTTCCATAAACAGTATAGTTTTCCATTTCTCATGTTAGGAAATTAAAATCTCAGTATCACAATTTTGCTCTTTCACCAGCTTTAATGCTTTGACTAGCAATGCCCGACAGCCCCCATCTGCTGACACTCAGCTCTGCGGAGCCCTCTTCCTGCTTTCTAGGAAAATAATGAAGCTGGAAAATCCAAATATTTATTCCATTTGGGAGCAGTGTAACAAAAGCAAGCACTAACAATTGTGCCGCTCTCTAACATCTCAGAACTCCCACAGAATGAAATCTTGGGGATCCATGCAATGAATGTTTCCACATCAGTTTCTTCTGCTTCATTTGACCTTGCTTGAAATTTTATCAGCCTGTTTGTTGGTACTTCTAACAGGAATGAAAATCAGCTATGCAGATTGGAGTAGTTTACAACACATGTTTGTCATACTATCTGCAACAGCCATGATAAACTTGCAAATATTTTGTGACATCAGTTTTGGGGGAATGGAGGTGATTGTATTGATTTATCTTTGAAAATTTACACAGTCATCCTTACAAAATAGATTAGTACTAGAGGTGACACATTCTATAGCTACTCCTCAGTTTGTAGCTTACTGTTGTTCCTCTGCACACCACCTTGTGGTGGCAGCTTCTCTTGAACACTGCAACTCCCAGTTACTAGAAGATATATTCTTAAGTTTTCTCCAACACAGAAACAATGTTGTGTCCTAAAATGTCAAATTTGTTTGAGACCACTAACTTCTGCATAGTACTGCAACCCTTCATGCCATTGCTGAAATGAGAGTGGAGGGACAGGACACAGGACAGAAGATTTAAATGAGATGTGAGGCAGAAGTTCCCTGTGAGGGTGCTGAGGCCCTGGCACAGGGTGCCCAGAGAAGCTGTGGCTGCCTCATCCCTGGCAGTGTTCAAGGCCAGGTTGGATGGGGCTTGGAGCAACCTGGTCTAGTGGATGGTGTCCCTGCCTGTGGTAGGGGGTTGGAACTAGATGGTCTTTAAGGTCCCTTCCAAGCTATTCTATGATTATGATATGACAGCTGACAAACAGCACCCAAACCTCTGTGTTAATGTACACCTTTTGCCAGGGCAGAAGCAGCTGCAATCCAGAAGCCAAGTTCTATGGGACTCATCACATGCTCTAGGGGTTACAACAAACAGCTCAATTCCAGCACCTTACAAACATTACTCACCTCATCTATGTTTCTGAGCCACTTGCTGATGTTTTCAAAGCTCTTGGCATTGGTGATGTCATATACTAGCATGATTCCCATGGCACCTCTGTAATAGGAGGTGGTGATGGTGTGAAATCGTTCCTGCCCTGCTGTGTCCCTGTGGAAAACAGACAAAAGTACATATTGGAGACAAGCTATAAAGAAACCAGCATGGTGTATCTGTTAGATAAGTGTGTGTGACACAGTCTCTGCTCTATTGCACCATACCAAGGGATGTATAATGTATTCTGAGAATGGTAGGACACATTCCAATGTACAGCAGCAGCTTTAAGGAAGGCCCACTACTTCCCAAACTTACTTCAACACTGGGAGAATAAGGCAAGTTTCAGTAAGCCCAACTCATGAGGGTACAGAAACTTGGGGTTTGAAGTTTCTCTTTTGGGTTTTACTTCAAAGGGGATTGTGGGTTTTTTTTCAGATCACATTTCAGTCTCATCTACGACAGAGACGAGACTCTGGACTAGGTTTTCACAGTTTCAAGCCATGGTAGAAATCTGTCTATTTTAAACTTAATGTTTCTCCTGACAACTTGAAACTTGCACCCAAAAGGAAAAACTTTCATTGCCAAGTCTTGTATCTCAGGGAAGTGTCTCCAAGATGTCTGAAGCCAGCAGCAGACAGGACAAAAAGGGGAGCAAGAAACGCTCTTCCAATACTATGACAGGTCTGTGAGCTCCAGTAGCAGGAGCATCTGAACATCACCAGAAACACCACTGTCCCAAAGACTCTCTCCTGTTACTGACCATTCTTCCCAAAGGGCTGTAAAACTAGAAGACACTTTAAAATCCATCTACAATGTTTAAATTAATTACCCAGACAGCTGACCAGTCTGATGAAAAAGTGCATAAACCCAGCTGACACTGGACTCAAGTTGTTGTAGGCTATTCAGTGGTGCCACTGTCAAAGGCAGCAGAGCCTGGAACTGCAATGACATAATCCAACCACCCAGTCAACACCACCAGCATGCCCAGGACAATACCTTTCCATTTCAGTAGCTCCTGACCAGCTCCGAAGACAATCCTCAACATTTTCTGGAACTCAGTTCTAACACTGTTTTCAGATCAGTTTTATAAAGCTTTAATTTGATCTCACAAATACATATTCCTGAAAGTTTAGATCAAAGCATATGAAAAATAAATCTCAGATATGTACCTCAGATTACCTCTGTAATCTCAGATAATGTACATAACATTACTAATTTCTGTAAGTTATATGCTGAAAATTGATCCTGCAAGATTAATGACAGCACATATTTTCCCGTCTCATTCTGAGGTATTTAATGGAACGCACAAGATTTGGTTAAACAAAACTGCATGCCATTAAGTTGAGAATTTGGACTTAACAGTATATTCCACAATGTCTAGCAGAGGACATAAAACTAAGAGATTACATGTTTACAGACAGCTTTCAATGACACTTCACACAAGAAGGAAGTGGACCTGTTGGAGTAAGTGCAGAGTAGGCCACAAAGATGCTCCAAGGGCTAGAGCACCTCTGCCATGGAGACAGTCTGAGAGATGAGGCCTTAGAGCAGCTTCCAGTGCCTAAAGGAGCTGACAAGGAAGCTGGAGAGGGGCTTTTGACAAGGGCCTGTAGGGACAGGACAAGGGGGAATGGCTTTAATCTGACAGAGGGGAGACTGAGATGAGATCTAAGGAAGATGTTCTTCCCTGTGAGGGTGGTAGAGGAGCTGTGGCTGCCCCATCCCTGGCAGCATTCAAGGCCAGGTTGGATGCAGCTTGGAGCAACCTGGTCTAGTGGAAGGTGTCCCTGCCCATGGCAGGGGGGGTTGGAACTGGATGGCCTTTAACGTCCCTTCCAACCCAAACCATTCTCTGATTTTATGATAGAAGCAACTCAGATGCCTATGGAAGGCTTAGGTGAAGATGCAATCAAGAGGATAGAAAACTCATGGACAGAGAAAATAAGCCACGTGTGAGTAAGTTCTGTGAGATGATTTGCAGCAGTCTGCCCTGAGTTTCATGATAGGCACGCTTTCTTCTGTGGTTGAGATAAGGGAATAGTGACGATGGCTATTGTACTTGAGCTAGGCAAGAAAAGATGAAGTTGCAAAGTATAAATTATATAGAGGACTGGATTATAATTCTGATTGCCTTTGACTGATTAATGTCACTGAAGAAAGCCCTGGGAAATTCAGCAAAGACAAATGCAAATTTATCAAATTCAGTGTGTCATCAGTTAGTCAGATGCTGGAAGAATCATGAGGAAGGTGAGTGGGATGCACAAACAGTGTCTGAGTCTTGTAGAAAATATTCGTGTATGAGGTCGGTAAGACTTCAGCTGTGCAGTTTGGCTCAGACATGGGCAGACTGGAGAGATTCCAGAGAGAGTAATCTGTGAGGCTGCGTATCTTAGACCTTTGGCCAGTGAGTAAGGTCTAAAGAACTTGAGGTGGCTTGGGAAAATTCAGGGAAGGTGCAAGAGCTGTGCTTATGTTAAGAATAATTGTAGAAAGAAGAAAAATTAACTCCTCTAGTTACCTGTGAAAAGTAAGACAAGGATTGATGGCCTTAATTTGCACCAAAGGAAAGCCAAGTTTGGCATCTAAAGAATCACAGAATTGTCTGGGTGGAAACAGACCTTAAAGCTCATCAGTCCAACCCCCTGCCATAAGCAGGGACACCTTCCACTAGACCAGGTTGCTCCAAGCCCCTGTGTCCAACCTGGCCTTGAACACTGCCAGGGATGGGGCAGCCACAGCTTCTCTGGGCACCCTGTGTCAGGGCCTCAGCACCCTCACAGGGAACAACTTCTGCCTAAGATCTCATATAAATTTACCTTCTTCTAGTTTAAAGACATTACATGATAGAATCATAGAATAGTTAGGGTTGGGAAGGACCTTAAGATCATCAAGTTCCAACCCCCCTGCCATGGGCAGGGACACCTCACACTAAACCATATCATCCAAGGCTTCATCCAACCTAGCCTTGAACACTGCCAGGGATGGAGCATTCACAACCTCCCTGGGCAACCCATTCCAGTGCCTCACCACCCTAACAGTAAAGAATTTCTTCCTTAGATCCAATCTAAACCTCTGCAGAAAAGCCTTACTAAACCTATCAAGAAGTATGGCAGCTGTGATTTCTCCCAACATGGCCAGCAGCTGTCATATTAAGAATTCAGATTGATCTTACACAACTTGGTATTGGCAACACTTAGTTGTTACTCATTTCTTGTCACATCTTAGGCTGCTACTACTAACTTGCTTAGTTAACTCCACACGTGTTTTTTTCTGGCAACTGATGCTAAGCTAATGGATGAAAAGAGAGCTGGGGAGGGAAAAAACAAAGAACCTGGAATCTTGCCCCCTCCTCCCCTCTTTTTTTTTTTTAAGCACTATATTTGCCCTTTCCCCTTCTTTAATGTGTTCTCCATTCATTATTCAGAGATAACTCTTAATGGATGTGAGATTAGAGACCTGACTGAAGCAAACAGAGGAAATGAGTTATGGTTTTCAAACTGCCTATGACTGATGAATCCACCCTGAGCAAATGGCAGAGACCACATGTTATCTTCACTGCCCTAGCCCTCCATTCCTTTGTTCAAACCCCCAGGATGTAAGAATATGCTCCAAAGCTGTGGGTGTGCAGTAAATCCTTGACATAGGCAAAAAACATCTGTGGGTGCTAGTAGTTCTTCAAGCTAAAATAAATGCAGACAAGGAGTATTAAGATCACCAAGGAAAACGAAGCCCTGCTGCACAGGAGGGAACTGAGAGAAACCAGGCTGCTTGGCTGCAAAATGAAGACAAGGAAAGCTGTCCTATGGGACTAGGAAAAGGAGAAGCCCAAGGAAAGCAAAAAATCTATTTATTCTCATGCCAACATTAAAGTATGTATAAGGTGTGTCATATAAGAGGTCCAACCAGTTGAGAATGGGCTTTCTGGGACAGCTTTCCAGTTGACCTAGCAGAGGCTAAAGAAATCTTAAAATGCACTGTGATTTGCTTATGAAAGATTTACATGGATGCAACAAGAAGAGATTATATCTGATGATCTGTGAAGATGCTTCCAGTGCACACAGCTCAAAATAAAGCTCTTCAAGGTATTAAACCAAATAATTCCAAAATAATCCTAAGAATTTTATTACTGTTTCTTCTTATAATATTTTTAAAACCACGCAGCAGAATACTGCATTGAAGAAACTGTACTGGTGACATCAGGCACACTTTACCGACTGGGGCAAAGACTTTCCTTCACAAAGGAACGTCCGAGAGATACAAATTCCAGCTTTTCTGAAAAACTACACTGCCAGGGAAAAAAAAAAACCCAAACAAAAAAAACAGCTTTAATGAGTGAAGCATCTAATTGTTTTACTGACATGCCAAAAGTCTTGTCCACCTTGAGTTTTGCACATGGTGAATAATCTCAAAAGCTCTCAGCATCAAGAGTGAGCTTTCAGACGTTCTGAGCATAATGCATAGAATCAAAGGAAAACTTGGGTAGGAAGGGACCTTAAAAGTTCATCCAGTTCCAACCCCCTGCCACAGGCAGTGACACCTTCCACTAGACCAGGTTGCTCCAAGCCCCATCCAACCTGGCCTTGAACACTGCCAGGGATGGGGCAGCCACAGCTTCTCTGGGCACCCTGTGCCAGGGCCTCACCACCCTCATACCCAGTAACTGCAAAAATTAATGAGACTGATTGCACACTCGTTCGTGGTGCTTCCTGCAGCTCTGCCTGTGCACCAACACACTTACGAAATGCAAGAACTTGCAAAGAACAGGGCATTTCCACACATGTAACTATTTCTGGTAGCTATGCTGCTGCACGATTCTTTTACTTGGATGACTGTTCCAGGTTCAATGATTATTTTTGCAACGAGGTCATTGCTGAATAAACCAGAATTCTGAGGACACTTTTCTAGCCATGTAAAAGTGTTCCCAGCAAAGATGCATGGATAGAAAAATGTTACTCTATGGTCTTCTACACACTTAAAAGCTGCATACTCAAAAAATAAGGCTGCTACTAAAATTTGGGATCAGTCACAAGACTGTAGGAAAATAGGTTGCCGTGCAAGCTGCATGTAAAGACAGGAGGGACAGAGCAGCAGCTAAGGAGGAAGAAAAAAACTTTAGATGTCTTTGAATCTGACTTGATATTTAGTGATATTTAGTTCACTACAGAAGGAATTTTGTCATCATCCAAGTGCGACTGTTTCATACCCCACCGAAGAGGAACACATCACTTGTCTTGCCCAACTCTGGAAACTCTTCAGGATCTAGCTTTTTAGATCTCTACTTACTGGCCTTATGAGTGCAGGTCACTGACTTGTAAGGTGCCTGCGAAGACACTCCTGGGCCAGCAGTTCTGCTAACAAGCCTGCCCCAGGCACAGGAACAATCAAGCACCTTGCTAACTTGTACCTACTGTCATCCTCTTGGTCTATCAACTGAAGTTCCTCCTTCTGGCTTGACAACACAAACTGCACACTGACACACTGCCAGGAATCTGCATGAAAACTGGTAAATAGAAAATTCAAAAGTGAGGAATCAACAGCCATTAAGTCCCTAACCCCTGGGAAACTAACTCTTCATACAACTCTACCCATATACTGTGGTTACTCCTTAAGATCAGTTTAAGACTAGCTTAAGACTTTAAGACATGTATACACCGTGTGGCTATTTAAGGAAGCCTGGGATTACTTACCACTGACTTGGAAAAGCAAACACAGACCTCTTAAAAAGGCTACTCACTGTTCACATAACCCCACTTTGTTTATAATCCCTAGAAACCCATTCTTAAATACTGCATTTATTTCTTGAAAGGCTTTCTGCCCTAGCCCATCCCTCCAGCATTCCACAGTCAGCATCAGGTTGTTCGGGGTTTTCTTGTTTTAGATTCACTCTCCCAATACCAACGTCCTGTAAATCCACCTTCAGGATCACTTGCTACAGTTCCTAGTTGTCTCCTCAGACTGCGGAGTCTGTGAAAAGAGAGACCAGAAAGCAGCTCCCTTTTCTGCAACCAATTTTCACAGAATATTCTCGAATAAATGGGAGGAGAGTTCCTTGGGCAAGTTCTTCTGCAATAGCTGAACAGGATACATCATGATGCTCTTGTCAAGTTCTATTCTAAAATATTTGTTTGGGGGTTTTTCCCCTTCCATGTTTCCCATTCTCTATTTTATTTGCATTACACTGAACTAGAGCTTCTCCCAGAGCCTCCCACTCTTGCTGGTGGATTTCCAGCAACTTAGATTCCCACTGTCCTTGAGCTTAAAGTCCTTCCTTCTCTTCTGCCACTATGTTTTTTTTTTTTACATGACAGTAATATTTCCTTTCAGCCTTTGCTTCACCAGGATGGAAAAACCTAGATCTGACTTCTGTGTGTTTTCACAACCACTGAAAAGCCACACATAGTCAGGCCAGAGGTTTTCCAGCTTCTACTTCCATGTAGTTAAAGGACTTCTGGTGCCAGAGATCACATCTGTGTGTTAACAGTCCAAAACAGCCTGTTCCTTTGTGAAATCCCTTGCGAACCTACATATATACCACATAATGTGATGAGGAGTTTCATAGCTTAACTTCACTTCCTTGTGTTCAGCATGGGCCACCTTCTAACCTTGAACTAATGTTCTGGGATTGGAGAAGGCAGTGAGCTACATTAATCTCTACCTACCCTTTCCAGTGTATGTAGAGAGCCACAGCTCGATTTATGGTCATGGGCTGGACCAATGTCATTGCACCCAGTACGCTGCTGCTGTGAGCCACCAGAAGCAGCTCTGACGAGTGGGCAAGAAATAGGGCAGACTGATGGGCATTCTTACAAACAGGACAACGGTTTTCACACAGGGGGGAAACCCACAAGCAAAATACTGGTCATTTCTCTTCTAAATTAAGATCACCATGACCTGCCAGTGTGCACTTCCAGCTCAGAAAACAACCGTGTCCTGGGCTGCATCACCAGAAGTGTGATTGCTGGTCAAGGGAGGGGATTCTCATCCCCTGCTCTGCTGAGACCCCCCTGCAGTCCTGCATCCAGCTCTTATGTTGGGGCCCCAACATAAGAAGGACGTGGAGCTGCTAGAGTAAGTCCAGAGGATGCCACAAAGACACTCCAAGGGCTGGAGCACCTCTGCTATGGAGACAGACTGAGAGAGCTGGGCTTGTTCAGCCTGGAGAAGAGAAGGCTCCAGGAAGACCTTAGAGCAGCTTCCAGTGCCTGAAGGGGCCAACAAGAAATCTGGAGAGGGGCTTTTGACAAGGGCCTGTAGGGACAGGACAAGGGGGAATGGCTTTAACCTGACAGAGGGGAGAATGAGATGAGCTCTTAGGCAGAAGTTGTTCCCTGTGAGGGTGGTGAGGCCCTGGCCCAGGGTGACCAGAGGAGCTGTGGCTGCCCCATCCCTGGCAGTGTTCAAGGCCAGGCTGGATGGGGCTTGGAGCAACCTGGTCTAGTGGAAGGTGTCCCTGCCTGTGGCAGGGGTTGGAACTGGATGAGCTTTAAGGTCTCTTACAAACCAAATTATTCTGTGAAATTTTGAGCATGAATATCCTGAATGAATACTAGCACACCTGCAGTGCAATACTAACTAAAAGCACACAAGCACCAAGGGACTCCTCTCCTGTCCTTAGCTGAAAGTCTGTGTTCTCTTTTACCTTGAGACCAGGTTAATCAAGTATGAAGTGTCCCAGTGAAAGTGCCACAACTCCAAAAAACTGTTTCATTCATTCAGCTGCATTAGCTCTTGTGCGTTTACTTTGGTCATAAAAGCACAACCCACAGTCTGGACACAAGAAAAGCTGAGAACAGCCTCAGATTTTCAAGGGAACCATTCCACTAAATGTATCCCTTGCTTATGGAACTGCTGTAGCAGGAGTGAAGTGTAATTCTGGAAATACATTACACAACTCCTAGAAGTACAGGGTGAGTTTAAATACAGGAAGCAGTGGTTAAATATAGATGTATTGCACAATATATCTTCAAAAGATACTACTGTCCTAGCCACCAAACCACTGTGGGGCAAAACTCCTTGTATGGGAAAAGATGAAAAATACAAAATACTATTTTTTGTAAATTTACTTGGGTTTTTTTCCATCAGAAGTTCATGTCACAGGATCTTCATTTTCTGCTTTCCAAGTGTCATTTTAATTGTGAAATTTTAAACTGGCAGGAACAAGACGATCCAGGCTAGCACCTCCCAACTTCGCAACACTTAAAAGATGTGATTTCCTAAAACTCAGAGAAAAGGTGCTAAATCCCACAATGGACACAGCTTCATTAATGGGTATATAGACAAAGCAGCCATAAACATCCTTGGTTTTCAGTATTTTCAGTTTTTATATTTCATTCTGATTTTTCCTTAAGTTAACTGAACGCTTGTTTTAAGTCATTCCAAAGTTCCACTTTTCTTTCCCATGGCAGTTCACAGCACCTACCCTGCTGGGGTAAGAAAAATTTAGCACAGAATGACTGATAGAAGCTATGGTTTGAAAACCTGAATGTCTGGGGAACTCCCAAAGCAAGAGCTACCCAGAAAGTCAATCAATAAGGCTGCATTACACCTGAATGGCTCTTTAGCTAATGCTCTGGGTTCCTTCCCTTCTACTGCTCTGCTTTTGGATCCAGCTGATCTATAGCTGTCTTTACTCAGACAGCTCTATTGGAAACACTGCCCTTCGGAAGATGGTTACTCTTTGCAACTCCCCATTGAAGCATTCCAGCGTGGTGAGTTACTTCATCCTCCAAGCACTTCCTTATCAACTAACTACACAGTTGATACAATAAAATCAGCTTTGACAATTCTTTTCCTTGCAGGACACACAACAAAATAAGTTGGCCAGCTTCTGCTAAAGATGTGCTCACAGGTGTGGGATACAAGACACAACTAGGATTCAGGGTGCATGCTCATAGTAGTTGTAACATGAAGGACTTTATTTGTTAGGAAGGATAACCATTTGGTTGGTCCTATGGCACTGGCACAACTGCCCCAACAGAGGAAGAGCAATGCCTCCCCCTAACTGGAACCCATCCATCTGCATCTACTAATGTCAACATTATCAAGCCATGAAAGATTTTTATTAGTGGAGGACAAAATGGACAAATTCAGGTCCCAAACAAACTCAAGTTCTGAAGTCTCAGTGAAGCTGGAGAACACAGTGACAATAGGTATATGTGATGGAGAAGGAAGTGTAAACGAACATACAGGCTGGAAAAATCCATTAGCTTTCCTCAGCTATTAACAGGATTAAACCAGAATAAAAATCTCTAGACATGCACAGCAAGCTAGAAGATTTGAAGTTTTGCCTCACGTTAGATTTCCCAGCAGAAGAACAGCTTTATTTTAAGCCAGTTGAAAAACTCCACAGTTCATAATGGAAAAACATAATGCAGCCCTGAGGAGAAGGACTTGGGGGGTTGCTTGACCTGGCAGTGTGTGCTTGCTTGAAGCCCAGAAAGCCAACGATGTCCTGGGCTGCACCACCAGCTCAGACCTAGACCTTATCAGCTTGGAGAAGAGAAGGCTTTGCAGAGACCTTAGAGCAACTTTCAGTGCCTAAAGAGGCCAATAAGAAAACTAAAGAGGAGCTTTTGACAAGGACCTGTAGGGATAGGACAAAGAGGAATGCTTGGAGCAACCTAGTCTAGTGGAAGGTGTCCCTGTTCGTGGTAAGGGGTTGGGACTGAACGAGCTTTAAAGTCGCTTCCAACCCAAACCATTCTATGATAAAGTGCAGACGTGGATTATGCTTTCTTGCTGACACAAAGCAAGGCTACTAGTCATAGATTTAGAGTCATAGTTTCATGACAACTCCTAATTTAAACATTCCAGTTTTAAACCACTTCCCACTAAATCACAGACTGTGAGGATCCTGTCCTCCCAAGCAGGAGATCTGCCAACAGCCTGTCCAAGGGAGCAGCCGGAAACCACGGTTATAAATGCAACACATGGATCTCTTCCACATTTCGTAAAACAGTTCAGGGGAATGCACGTGGAGCTTTACCACTACTGAAAATATAAAACACTGTTCCAAGATTAGATACCTCAATGCGAACTCAGGAAGAGTAAACCTTCTCACAAAAACCTGCCGCTGAAAGAAGCCATCCAGCAGGATGCTGACTGGCAGTTTCCTGGTTGTATTACTCACCATATCTGTAGCTTGATCTTCTTTCCTTGTAATTCAACGGTTTTAATCTTGAAGTCTATCCCTAAAATAAATAAAAATATAAATAATTAGTGTTTATTGACATAAAAAAGAGCAAATCCACATCAACTCAGAACTGCCGAGCAGCAGCTTTTTATTTCTCTTTCTGAATTGCCAGGCAAACCAAGGACACCTGAGTAAGCAGAATGCAGGAGCAACCAGGGCCTCAAAGGGTCTATGTTGGTCAATGGACACCCTCAGTTAATACGGTTAACACGGGTAAGATGATCTGACCTGTAATATCATGGTGAATTTTTATCTATTTTTTTTACTCTTTAGTGTGGTAAATGTGATACCACCATTTCAGAAACCTCTCCAACAAAACCCACCTCTTCTGCACGACTCTCCTTTCCATTAATCCCATTCAAGCAACTATCTCCAAGCATAACACTAACCACAGAAATCATAATGCTCGTTACCTGTCTACCTCAAAGCAGTCAGTGCAAGACCAACACACCAGAACCAACACACGTGCAAGACTCCAGTTTACCAAAAATAGTCATCTTGCTTTTCACACCACTGAAACCATCAGCAGAAGCTCTAAATTGTTTCATGAGCTCAACACACATGTCCACGGTTTATGCACAGTTGACCTCAAGCTTCAATAATACAAACAGAAGGGTTTAAGCAACATGAAGTTTTCAACCAGTAACAAAAGGCGAGTTATCAGCACAAGAGTCCTCGTCAAGGTCCATCCCAGCTCCAGCCTCCAACATGATACAAGCAAAGTCAGGCCTCAACAGAAGTGCAGAATCAAGACTCACGGAACTCAGAATAAGCAGAGACCATCTTGACAGAGGAAAAGTAAGACTTTAACTTTTATTACCAACTAATACAAAGTAACTCACACATTCATTTGTGGCAAAGCTGAAGTGGAATCACAGGGAAGTTAATTATGGGATTTGCAAACACTGATGTGATGAAGGAAAGCAGTCCTAAGAAGACTTAGGGAAGAAGAAACTATCAAAATGAAGACAGATACGAGGCAAGTCTGGTACTGAAACCAGTATTTAATATTTTCATTATTAACCCTGGTGTAGTCAATTGTCCTAGATGAAGTCTACTGCTTACAGAAGCAAGAGACTCTGTACAAAAGACAATTAAAACGAGAAATGATAATCTCAAAGACAGAATAAAAACAAGGGATGTCAGCAGTACCTGCCTGTTACCTAAGAATTTCCTCTGTGAACCAGCAGCTGTCTTCAGATGACAAAGACAGACCAAAGGCCGAGACATTACCATTTGACTTTCAGGGAGTAACCATGATCCGATGGAGAGACAATGCTAGGATAAGCAAATCGTGCAGGCACCTGGTGAGACATTTCAATCCGAGGCAGGGAAATAGGAACACCATTGTGCAAGACCTTGGTAAAACCTCATCTGTGCAACATGTACAAACTGGTCACTCTGCTCCAGAAGAGATGGGCTTGGAGGCAGATGCCACACAAGATGAGCAAGGATGAGGACCTCCCTCGGCTGCTCCTTCTCAGCAGAGGAAGCTTGAGGACAATATCTTGTTTCAACTTTCTCTTCCCATAACTGCATACAAGAATTACTACTGCAGAGTACAGAGGACTGCAAGCCACCATCTCAAAGCGCTCTGACAATAATTAGATGCCAGAGTTCTGACTTTCAGTTCCAATCAGAGAAACGCCACTGAATTTTTCACGTTTTCCAAAAATCTGTTTACATCTAGATATTCTAAAATAAGCAGCTGCAATCACAAACATCCCTCCTAAATCTACAAGGTCATTTTATACTGAGCATGGTTAAAAAGAATTTATGAAACACACTATTATGTAAGAAGTCTGCATGGGAAATCTGCTTTAAACTCCTTTCAGCTCAGTATACTGCACATACTCCTTCATTTTAGCGCTGAAATGTTAAATTATTAAACTCTCTTCACGTAAAGTCAGGATACCAGAGCCTCTCTGGGAAAGGCTTTGCAATTTTAGAGGAGCATCCCCCTCCCCACAGGCCTGTGCCATGCAGGAGCAGGAACCGGGACAGCACTTGCTGGATGGACACATTCTGCACATGCAGACAAACAAGGAAAATTAAAACCAAACACAGCTCCTCAGAGAGCCCCTTACCTTTACCAAGTGTTTCATAAACATGAACTAGAGGAAAAAAGGCAAAATTAAATGGAGCTGATCACCAGCAGTGAGATCAGCAGGTCAAGGGAGGGGATTCTCCCCCTCCCCTCTGATGAGGCCTGCCCTGGAGTCCTGCATCCAGCTCTGGGGCTCCAACATAACAAAGATGTGGAGCTGTTGGAGTGAGTCCAGAGGAGGCCACGAAGATGCTCTGAAGGCTGGAGCAGCTCTGCTATGGAGATAGGCTGAGAGAACTGGGCTTGTTCAACCTGGAGACGAGAAGACTCCAGGGAGACCTTAGAGCAGCTTCCAGTGCCTAAAGGGGATGACAAGAAATCTTGGGAAGGGATTTTGACACGGGCCTGTGGGGGCAGGACAAGGGGGAATGGCTTTAATCTGGCAGAGGGGAGAGATAGGTTAGACATTAGGCAGAAGTTCTTTCCTGTGAGGGTGGTGAGGCCCTGGCATAGGGTGCCCAGAGAAGCTGTGGCTGCCCCATCCCTGGCAGTGTTCAAGGCCAGGTTGGACAGGGCTTGGAGCAACCTGGTCTAGTGAAAGGTGTCCCTGCCTCTAGCAGGGGTTTGGAACTGGATGAGCTTTAAGGTCCCTTCCAACCCAAACCATTATAAGGTCCTATGAAAATTCCCCAATTCTAAGAATTTAAAACATTACAGTGACCTAAGCCTGAGGTAGTCCGCTAATTCCAGGATTTCAGCTTGGGACCTTCTGACTTCAAGTTCTGGTCAGTGCTCCACTGGTTTTTCCAGTTAGCCAAGCAGTACTTCATCATTCAAACTTATGAATCAATACAGCGAGAATCATATACATGGTTTGAAAAACAAACCCGCTGAATGATTAACAGCCAACACACAAAACTGCCGCAAATCCACCCAACTACTCCTATATTTTGCAGCACTGAACCAAACTGTTTGCTATTGGGTAGTGTTCCACAGCAACGCTATCAAGCAAATGAACACAGCGGCTGACAAAAGATCATAAAAGTATTTTATACAGCAACACGTACTTTTAGGTTCTGCCCAGAAAAAGCAGGATGTTTGACAGCCACTTTTTATGTGCCAAGATAAAGTAAGCTATTAACCAGACAAGGAAATTAACTCTTCTCTGCACAGAGAGAGATTTTGCTAACTCTAGTATCTGGGATAAAATAAATCTCTAATCCCATGTTATGCTCAGCCTCCATTCCAGCATAATACTAGTTCAGCCTTCGTAACAGAAAGACCGTTATAAACAGCAATGACTATTTGCCTCCAAATACTTTCAAAGTAGCTCTAACAGACTGGAAAAAGGAGACCTCCCCACCTCTGCAATTCCCGTTTGTTTCTAGATATCTTCAAGGAAGTCCCAAAGGCTCCAGAGAGAACAAGGTTACAGGTACGGGGAGCTTCCAGTAACATTAAGTTCAGGAAAGGGTTTAAGAGGGTAATGGATATAAAAATTGAACAGCATGCAGAATGGACATGGTACTATCAAACGAAGATAATGACACAACTAATGAATTAGAGATGAAAACGAAATTGCTCCCTCATTAAGTGTTGGTAAGATAGTCATCAACTTCATGAGGGCAAACTGGAATTCACTGAAAAACCTGGGAGCATACCAGCAGCCCTTTCTACACTTATTTAACTCTATACTTTCAAACAAAAAGTTGGAAGTGTTTGTTATCCACAGTCTAATAATGAAGTTTCCTTACTGGCAGATGATCCCAAGTTTCTGAGTCAATTCTGTGTTTCCTTCAAATTTCAGGTTCTACCAGTTGCTTACAGCAATATACAGGCCCAGGTCTGTACAAAAACTGAACTCATGGTTTTAAAAACAGATAGAAGCTATTTATGTATTCTTCAGGTTTCTGGTCTTTGAGTATCAAGGCTCTAGGAGGACCAGTGGTTGATCTCATGCTGTTATGTAAACAAAATTAGCCCTTACGTGAATACTGAAAGTCATTTCTGCCTAGTGACTGTGAAAACACAAACCAAGAGGAGCTTCAGGAGCTGGAAGGTCACACTTGTGCATCAGGTCACTAAAGTCAAACTCTTCTATCCCTTCATCCATCAGCAGAAGTTATTGTCAGAGATTCCCAGCAAAGCATTCCAGTTTTATTTGTGTAGGTTTAAACATCTGAATGCCTTGGTGAATACAGACTCAACAGTTTTGTGTTTTCATCGCTCTCAGATGAAAGATGTTAATGAAGACCCAGGACCTGCGTCAGCAGAACAGTGTGTTTTAAATCCATAATCACTGCATACAAACAGTTACAAGTCATTTTACACCTTCCCAAGCCACTGCCAATGTTTTGTAAAGATTGCTCTGCATTGGTAAATCACAAATCAATGATTCTTGAAACAGGAAGGACAGAATGAAAGAGGGAGGGAGAAAAAGTTATTTTCCAGTCCACTGCAGAGCTACAAATGATGAGCTGGCCCTTTTCAGACAGCACGAATTTTGCTTGCATTCTTTCCAAACAAAGACACCATTCAGCTCGGTGAGGGAGCTGAGAGGGAGGAAGTGGAATGTAGGGCAAGAGAGGGGCAACGCTGCAGCAATGGAAGCCCAACAGACAACCGGCACGTTGAGTTGCCACCAAATGAAGACCATAAGCAGCATGTAAATAAGTGTACTTTGCATTTCATTGGCTTTGCAACTCCAACTTGGGAAAGAAAAGCAAATGTGCACAAATACATACTCAAGTCTGCAGGCTGACAGAGGGTAGATTTAGATGAGATACTATAATGTTCTTCCCTGTGAGGGTGGTGAGGCGCTGGCACAGGTTGCCCAGAGAAGCTGTGGCTGCCCCAACCCTGGCAGTGTTCAAGGCCAGGTTGGACAGGGCTTGGAGCAATATGCCTCTGGTGGAAGGTCCCTTTCAAACCAAACGTTCTGTGAGTCTATGAAGCTACCTGCCTTTGTGCTATAGGCTCTGACAGCAGCAAGTGTTTTACTTAAGAATGTACCTGAACACTCTTAAGCTGAACTGCAGCATTATCATGGCAGAACTCGGGCCATGCTCAGATTTTCTGATGAGCACTGAGAGTGGGAAGGGAAGGTTCCCAGCCTGAGCTACAGCACTTTCTCCCTTGGCTGGAGAAATCTCAATCCTCAATCTCAATCTTCAATCTCCCCCCACTAACCCACTTCAAACAACTGAACCAGAGCCAGGTGGAGCTCCTGCAAGCGCTTTCAGAGGCACAAAAAGATATCAACCTTATCTTTACTGCCTGACTTTAGAAATCCCAGTGTTAAGAAAGCAACTGACTAAGCAGAAAGAAATCTATCTGCTAATTTTCTTTGAATTAACGACTTTCCAGTTCACCAAGTAAGAAAGAACATTGCCTCATGACTTACGGCACATTCATACCAAGAGTATTACAGGAGTATACAAACTGCAGCATACCTGCATGCTGCTGCCAGCACAGAGGAAAATACATATCTTTCACGTAGGTTTACAGCTTACAGGAGGGCTCAGTACACAGCCCTAAAACGCTTTTATGTAAAAACCAAAAAAGCAAACATACCAACAGCAGGAAAATACAGTAATAGCTAAACCCAGAAACTTTCAAAACTACAAAGTTAACTTTGGGGTAGCGACCTCTGTAGTCTTTTTTCACAGAACTGTTTGATCATGAGATCCCACAATTCCCAAAACAGGTTTACTATGTTGTAAGTCTTTCTTAACCGTAACACCTTAATGCAGAAGATGACTCTAAAACAAACTCCTAAGCCAGCTACTTCCTCATAAATTGTATTAATATCTAGAGCACAACACTAATAAGAAGGTGATTCCTCCAGCACTCCCAGTATTAAACCTTCCAAAGGTATCAAGTCCAGAATTATAAACTCTCCAAAGTCGATGCCTTGAAAACAAGTTCTAACACTTCAGAATGCTATTTTACTAAAAATTACCAGTCATTAACATTTGTTATCAATGAAGTAGTTAAGAACAAATATTTTGGAAGGAAGCTGCAGGTGTAAATGTACTCTTTCCCAAGAAAGCCAAACACAAGTGTAGTATCTCACCTAAATCTCCCCTCTGTCAGGTTAAAGCCATTCCCCCTTGTCCTGTCCCTACAGGTCCTTGTCAAAAGCCCCTCTTCAAATTTCTTGTCGGCCCCTTTCGTCACTGGAAGCTGCTCTGTTCTCTGTGGAGCCTTCTTCAAGCTGAACAAGCCCAGCTCTCTCAGTCTGTCTCCATAGCAGAGGATGAGCTTTAACATCCCTTCCGACCCAAACCATTCTGTGATTCTATGAAAATGAGAAGCCTATCAATGCTTTAGAGCCTGATAGGATGCAAACATCAGTGTTCTTCGTACAAACCTACCAGGCAATCCTAACTTTGCTCATGCCTTTGCAGGAGCATGTAGAGTTATAAAGGCAGCTCCACGCCTCTCAGTTTTACAGCACGGAATCCACCCTCCACTCCAGCTTTCAAATACATTTAATCTCAGTGGTAAACAAGATAGTAACTAAGTAAATAAGACAGCTAGCCTTCCTCTTTTCAGGAAAAAGCCCAATTCAAATGCAGGCTTATCTACCGATCATCTTCTGCATTTGTGTACACGTACGTACAACAGACCTATCTGCAGCCTCCCATATACACATACTTGTTTGCATCTTTTCTATGCTTATGTGGGGCAATGAATTCTTTAAATAGAAAAAAATAGTACTGTTTAACACACAACTTCGACATAAAACAAACTGCTCCCCTCTTGCTTTGGAAAGATGGAAACCAGGATGACTGAACCAAATTCTGCAAAACCCACACTAGTCCTCAGGGCCTGTGCAGTGTCCCAGCCCCACTGACTTCTTCCGGAGCTTTCCCAGAGAGCCACAGCCGGTCACAGATCACCCACCACAATGCTACCATACCACAGGATGCAGATCAGGTCAGACAGCCCATGGAGGCTGCACAGGTCTCAGGACAGGCAATCCCATGGTAGCTCATTTCAGAGCTGGGTACCTCAGGTTTTATGTCAGGGTTTGCCCACACTGTGCTCTCCTGCAAGCTTAGATCCAGGGAAGAGGGTGGGGAAAAGGAGCTGCTTTGCCAGAAACAAAGCTCTCCACAGACAGTCAAGTTCTGGGTAATACAGTTACAACTGCAACCCCAGCAGCAGTTCCTCCCCTTACAAAAGCTGGGGCAAGATACTTTCATCTCTCAAGTCAATTTTATCATCTTCATTTGAATAAAACCAGCTACAAGAACAGCTCAAGACACACAGAGCAAGTTACTCTCCAGCAAGACTTTTCCTTCTGACTCATTTTCCTTGACCTCATGCTAAGACCTGCAAGTACACGAACTACTGCACACGCCTCCAAAAGCCAAAGGACCAATCTGATAGCCTTCTATGAAGGAATGACCACTTAGATAAGTGAGGGGAGAGCAACGCATGCTGTCTACCTGGACTTCAGCAGGGCTTTTGACACTGTCTCCTGTAACCTCCTCCTAACAGGTAAGCTCAGCACATGTGGTTTAGATGACGGGACAATGAGGTGGATTGGGAACTGGCTGTGTGGCAGAGCTCAGAGGGTTGTGATCAGTAGTCTGGTGTCTGGCTGGAGGCCTGTAGCTAGTGGTCTTCCACTATTCAGGACTGGGTCCAGTTTTGATCAACTTACTCACCACTGACCTAGATGAAGGGACAGACTGCATCCTCAGCAAGTTTGCTGATGATACAGCACTGGGAAAAGTGGCAGATCCACCAGAAAGCTGTGCTGCCATTCAGCAAGACCAGGACAGGCTGGAGAGCTGGGCAGAGAGGGGCCTCATGAAGTTCAACAAACTTAGTGAATAACCCCATACCAGTACAAGGCAAGGGTTGACCTGCCTGAAAGCAGCTCTGCAGATAGGGGCTGTGACATCTTGGTTGACACAAAGTTACCCATGATATAGTAGCAGTGTGCTTGAGTGGCCAAGAAGGTCAATGATGACCTGGGATGCATTAAGAAGAGTGTAGCCAGCAAGATGAGGAAGGTGATCTCTGCTCTGCCCTGGTGTGTCCAGTTTTGGGCTTTCCAGATCAAGAAAGACATGGAGCTCTTGGACAGGGTGGCCCAGTGGAGGGCTACAAAGATGATTAAGGGACCTCCTATGGAGACAGGCTTAAAGAGCTGGGCCTGTTCATCCTGGAGAAGGGATCTCATCATTGTGTAAAAGTATCTTAAGGGTGGGTGTCAAGAGGATTGGTTAGACTCTTCTCAGTGGTGCCCAGCAACAGGATAAAGGGCAATGACCACAGACTGAAACACAGAAAGTTCCACAAGGATATGAGGAAGAACTTCTTTACTTTGACGCAAAGGAGCACTGAAACATCACTGGAAGAGGCTGTTGAGTCTCCTTGTTTAGAGATATTCAAAACCTGCCTGGACACAATGCTGTGCAACCTTCTCTAGGTGAGCCTGCTTTAGTAGGGGCATGGGTCTGGATGATCTCCAGAAGTCACTTCCAACCCCAACCATTCTGTGATTCCATGACATTATCCACTACAAGCAAGCACTGCTGTAAGACAAAGCAAAAATGAAGCAGGTATATGAAAGAAAACTAAGAATAAATTTAATTGCAGATTAATATAACTTTCTTCAAAAAATAATAAGATATCTCTGAACCTGCCTGTAATGGCTGGCAGAAGGGAACAGATGGGAGGGAAAAAACAAATGGAGAAGAAAAATGTACCAGGCAGTGGTACCATCAGGCAGTGACTGAGTTACTGTTCTGCCCTCAAGGTAACGTTAAGTTTCTCTGCAAAACCAAAATTATACATCCTAACACAGCAACAAGCTTGTAAGCTGCTTTCCAATGAATTCTAGCTAAGCTGTGTAATCAAACACCACAGCCAGATGTGGACGTAGAACAGAGGAAGCAAATGGGTATCTCACCACCTGAAAACATGGAGCCAGGCAACCTACCTAGCTGCTGCTCTTAGCCCAAAGTAATGCTATGCAGACTGCTGCAAAATTAACTAAGTTATAAAATCATGCTATAAGATAATGTACCCACTGGCCACAGATGACAGACAACACTTAGTGGTTATGTTAGATCATGTTGCAGACTCCCATTCAGTTTAACTAAAGGCTACCACCACACTGGTCACACCTAAAGTAAATGCTCACCAAGAACAAAAAAAAAAACCCACCCAAAAAAGACTACAGTCATCCATGACAGAAACTTGCACAACAGTTTCCTTACATCTTCCCAAGCTGCAGTGACTCAGGACTCCTATTAAACTCCAGGCTAGGGAGCACCCACATAACTTGTTCAGACACAGCAGCCCAGCACCAGGACTGGGAGTGGAGCCTCAGCCATTGGAGCTAAAGGGTCCCAAAAATCAATCTAGGCAGTGCAAGTCTCCCAGAGCCACCATCTGGAGAAGGCTATGTGGAGAATCAGTAGCAAACCCTCAGAACCAATAGAAAGCATATCAGGAACCACAGAGCTGGTGACACCGAAGTGGCCTCTTGGCTGTCCCTGCTGTCTTCTTCTAAACCTTTAATTCCATCATTTTTGACATTCAGTGACCAGAAGTGTAACAAAGAACTCGAGATAGGAGCAGACTACAAATTTATACAGCAGTAAACCAGAAATTCAATGAATTCATGTGTTTCGGCATTTCATCTTCTCTGCAGTAAGATTTTTTCCAGTGTAGAGTGTGCAAATTAGAGCAGCAGCAAGAACTCACTCATCCTGCTCTGCAAGGTTTCAAGTCGTGACAATTCAGCATTTACAGAACACCACAAGTTGCATCTAAATAAAGTAACACATACCTCACATGAAACCTCAGGAAAGGGACACCTGGTTAACTGCAGTTTAAGGAAGTTCCACAACAACTTGGAAAGGGAAAAAGAGTGCCATGTTTGAGATCACAGTTGTGACCAAGCTGGGCATGGAAGGACAGTGGTAAGAGATAGAAGTGATTACTTTAATTCCACCAGCCACAAATGATGATGTGATTATTGTTACATTTTTTTTCCACTCCTCTTCCCCATACATCCAGCCACTGGTGTCAATTGCACCAACCTCAGATGGAGTCTATGACCCAGCAGCCTCTCCTGTCTTTCCCAGAGGACCTTTCCCAAGTACCAAACAACCTACTCCCTTTCAGTACCCTCATGAACCACCACTTGGGTAAACTTGGTTCATTGCTTTACCTCAAGGTCACCAGTCTCAACCCACAACAACTTCACAGCAACATCTACACAGAATTGTTTCTCTTAGTAACAAGCCCAGAACCCACTGGGGGAATAGCTGTATCTTTGACTGCTCTGGATCCAGGGTACCTGAAATATCCTGGGAATTGGTGGGTTTGTAGATCAGGTATCAAGAACAGTAATTAGAAGCAGAACTTTCTTGCTGTAAAGTTAACGATTCTTAACCAGCGATATTTGATAGTGTGGTGTGCATCTCAATAAACTGCTCATTTAATTCTAGGATCTGTATTTAGGAATGCAGTAGATCTTCAAAATCCAAACAATCCTTCCTGAATCTTCAGTTTTTCAGTGTGATTTTATAGTATCTTTCAAAACAGTATTTACAGGCTATGTTTCACTAATACCACATCAATACAGATAAAATTCTGGAGCTGGTAACTTAAGGGAGAATGCAGGACATCAGCATCAGCACTGTTGCCAGATTGCCTCCTACCAATTAATCTGTTCCTAACAAAGCAGATGACAATCCCATGAGACAGCAGCTCCTTAGCATGACCTACATTTTTCCATTCCAGATGCCCGCGTTTGTTGTGCTTCCAAATGCTGCCACACATCATGAACAAATACAACTCAGCATTGCAGGGATGTCTGCTCTTGCAAATCAACGCTAGCTGATACAGGACTGAGCTCAATATTCATTTTGGTGACAACTCCAGTCCTATAGCTCATAACCCCCAAAAATACCCATCTTAATCCCCCCAAACAATGGAAGGTCATTGTTATCCAGCCTGACCTCGTATAAGGGAAAGACCACGTTGTGAATTCATCCATGTTTCTATGCTGGAAGCAATGGGAGATCTTCATGCTGCACTGCTGCCTCCCCACCACCAGCTGCCTCACCAGAGCTTCCCAGGCAGCCTGCTTTGTATCCCACCCACAGCCACAAGAGATCAACAGCAATGCTCAGAATTACAAGATTCAGAAGTACAAGAGTGAAGGACACTTTCCAAACACAAAGCTCTTTTTGAAGTGTTCCTGTTTCCCTTCAAAGTAGTAGACAACCAACATAAGAAGAATGTGGAGCTGTTGGAGCAAGTCCAGAGGAGGCCACAAAGATGCTCTGAGGGCTGGAGCACCTCTGCTATGGAGACAGGCTGAGAGAGCTGGGCTTGTTCAGTCTGGAGAAAGCTCCAGGGAGACGTCAGAGCAGCTTCCAGGGCCTAATGGGGCCGACAAGAAAATTGAAGAGGGCTTTTTGACAAGGGCCTGTAGGGACAGGACAAGGGGGAATGGCTTTAACCTGACAGAGGGGAGACTGAGATGAGCTCTTAGGCAGAAGTCATTCCCTGTGAGGGTGGTGAGGCCCTGGCACAGGATGCCCAGAGAAGCTGTGGCTGCCCCATCCCTGGCAGTGTTCAAGGCCAGGTTGGACGGGGCTTGGAACAACCTGGTCTAGTGGAAGGTGTCTCTGCCCATGGCAGAGGGTTGGAACTGAGTAAGCTTTATGGTCCCTTCCATCTTAAACCATTCTGTGATCTGAGGACTCTATCACAAGCTATAAGCATGCAAGCTGCTTTCATGCAACAATTCAACTCAAGGATGCATATTAAATCTAGGTCAAGACTGCAGCCTCCTACTGCACCAAAAATGTTCACACTACTCTCACCTGAAACCTCCTCAACAGTCATTCTTCAGAGATTTATATTAGAATTGCAAGTTAACACCTACATGTTAATTATGGAGTAAATCACTACAAAATCCAGTATTGCTACAGAAATTCTAAGTGCACTTGGGGCAGTATTAAAAAAAATATTAAAAAACCAAATCATCAAGGAGACAGAGGCTATGGCTTGCCTCTTCTCCGTACAGCAGGTCACTGCACCTGCACAGCAACTGTGACCTTCCACCCCGCCACTGCTCATCACCTATACTTAAAAAATTAATAATCTTCAGAAGCAAACTTTGAGATCCTTTTCCTTCCACTTTACTCCCCTTCCAACAGAAAGAAGTCCACTCCCTGCTATTATCCATTGGATACTTGCAGACATAAATCTTTATACTAGCTGGAACACAAGCAGCAAGATTTTTCTTCCTAGGTATTAGAAGCCACAGGGCTGTAAGGAAGCAAAGAGTATCGATATATCAAGAATTTCACAAAGCTGTTTCTTCTCAAGCGGCATTGTTCAGATGTTTAGTAGATGGATTACAACGTGAAGTGCTGTTCAACCCCACACCTGGAATTAAAACAGCAAATCCAAACAAACAATCAGAAGGTAAGAAAGGCACCAGTGCCATTCTGCACACAGAAGTAGCTGAGGTCCTATCAAATATATCCGCTTGAAAGGCTTTTAAAATGGCACTGCCTCATTCTACAGTGACATGGCATTGACCTACCAAGAATTCTATGTGTCTCTTCAGTCCCAGCTCCCTTACTCCACCTGCTGCATATATTTAAACACTGACCTGGAAATAAAAAACTAGTAAGAAAGCTTATTTGCAAGTATTAGTACAGACTACAACTTTTATGTGAAGATAATGACGTTTTATCCTCCTCCATGTTCAAAAGCAGTGACAATAGCACACACATTCATGCCTCAGCAAATCAAGACAGTTTTGGGTGATTAGCAAATACACCACTAGTGATTTAAAATGATAGAGCTGAAGCAGTACAAAAGAACAATGTGGGTTTCTACCTCTGGCAAAGCACCAGGGCAGGGGACTCTTGGCATAAACTCTGCAGGGTGCAAAATGCTGCACAACACACAGTGTCCTCATCCAACAGCAAGTCAGCCAATGGCAAGGGAAGTTTCTGAGACCAAACTTCAGCCACTGGGCCAAGTGCTTATGGCATGGCTTTGATTCCAAAGCTGGCACTCTCCATATCAGGGCCTGGACAAAGTTCAGAAGATAACCAGGGCAAGTACCATTTCCCAATGAAATGGAGGCAGGATGAAGTTCTGGACAGCAAGCTGATAGTCATTTCCAACACTAAGCATCTGGTATGCTTAAGTTAAGCACCAACTCAGTAGACATGATCAAAGCACAGCTGCCATGAATTCAGGGTGCAGTGAGTCTACCTGACATCCATGTCAGCCAGACTAAAACTGAGATCCCAGATAATGACAAAGATTCAGAGTCTCACTTTAGTGCAAGTAACCTGTCACATACAATAAGGACAGAAGCCATTTCTCAGGCCAGAACCAATCACAAAGCCTTCTCATCCTCTCCTCCTAAGCTGCCTTCTTCTCATTCATATGCATTAATTTGACTTTTGTCTAGCCCATAACAGTCAATATTGAGCAGTCCTTAAAGTAGCACACTATGCTGAAAGATCTGAGGTGATCACAGAGAGCAAGGAGCTAAACCAATGAGGGTCCCCACAGGATCTCTCTTCATTCAACCATATTTCATCCAGGGAAGGAGCTTCAAACAGCATGTGAAAGTACAGGTCAAATTTAAATGTAAAAAAAATCCCTACTTGGAAGGAAAACTAAAGCTTCCTGTTGACACCACCTACACTGCCACTTCTATCTGCAAGACCACGCACAGCTTCAACACAAGCAGCTACTTCTTCCAGAAAAAAGAAACTTTATCACTTTGTTATTCCAGCAGCTAAACCTCACACAAGGCTCCCACAAACAAAACAAAAGAAAATGAACAAAGGAACTATTTTAGTGATGTTTTATGCATACCAGGAGACAAAAGAGACAATAAGGGTTTTATTCATAAGGTAGTAAGGGGAAAAGAAAGGAAATGAAGCTCTGGAAAGAAACAGTACTTACTTCAGAGTTGTTCCCATGAAGCCATAACCTCTGCTTAGTGTCAGTTAAGTCCAGGTTCTAGGGCTGATTTAATTCTCTTCCATTACATCTTCCATTTTCTAATATACTCAATAAACTCGTAGTGCACATAGCAGCGTTCTGCCAGCCACCTCTACCAGGATGGATTTTCAGAGAGCACCATGTGCTTTGGAATTCCTTGTCAGCAAAGCCCATCAGGTCCCATACCTCAAATCATGGCAGGGTAAGGTCCAGAAAGCCAACAGCCCACATACAAATTCACAACTAATCAGAATTCTACCCTAAACCACCAAGGATGTGCACTAAGTATGTTCAAGTTCAATTACAGATGATGAGATCAGTTTTCATGCACATCTTGGCCTACTTATGCTGTATTTGTCAGCTAGAAAATAAATATAGTCCATGAACCTGCTTTCACATAAGCCACTTTTTTATGAAACAGGAAATTTGTCACTACCTGCTGTAACAGTAATTTTGTTCTCAAATTACACAAAAGTAAATTCAAGTTTAACATTTACACTGGCTAATCCATACTCAGCCAATTGACAAAACAGATAATATATAAGCAAAGGGAAACAGATTCATTCAGGAAAAGCATCAGGTCTCTTAAGAAGTCAGGTCCTACATCTTGGAGGTCATTAAAAAGATTCAGCTCATTACAAACAGTCAGAAGCTCAGGATAGACCCAGCAGCTCTTTGCCTTCTCAGCTTCCGACTTAGTGCACTACAAAAGCTCGCATCAGATTCCTCTTGTTTCAAGAACTGGAACGCCAGAATTTCCAGTGGAAGAAAGCCCATCCCTTACATTTCCAGGCCACAACAGCAGAGGAAAGACACTAAATACACTGAAACACCGCCACAGGTGAACAAGCCACACTAGAATTTCCAACTTCTACAAGGAAAGCTGAGGAGCTGGAGATTCTCCAGTTGTTTCCAAACGGATTCTGATACTCATTTGCATGATGCAGTTACTAGGAATATTTGGGAAGTGAAAGCTTGTAATGCTTTATACACTTCACAGTATGTCTGAAGTTTTTCAAAGTCGATGCAGCTTTACTGGGGGCAGGTGGTGGATTTTCAGATGTTTTCTCTGGTGATACAGTTTGCCAGCTGCCTTTTCCAAATCACTGAAAAGAAAGCATCTGCTTCTACTTACTGCTGGAAAAACAGGTTTCATAGAATCATCAAATTATTTGGGTTGGAAAGGACATTAAAGATCATCTTGTCTGACCCACCTGCCATGGGCAGAGACACCTTCCACTAGACCAGTTTGCTCAAAAACCCATCCAACATGGCCTCGAACACTGCCAGGGATGGGGCAGCCACATTTCCTTCATTACAAACAGAAAATACTACCATTATTTATGAAACTATCCTAAGTCAAGCTACCCAGACAGTACCACAGCAGCAAGCAGTGTTGCTGCTAGCATTAGATGCACACTGACACCACTAAAGCACTCAGGCCTGCAGTCTGAGATGCTATCTTAGCATCATTCCCATTTAAAAGAGGGCTGGAGATCAGCCGT
This sequence comes from Melopsittacus undulatus, assembly GCF_012275295.1. Lineage (NCBI taxonomy): Eukaryota > Metazoa > Chordata > Aves > Psittaciformes > Psittaculidae > Melopsittacus > Melopsittacus undulatus. The sequence continues at coordinate 13,530,668 of NC_047529.1, read as the reverse complement.
GGCCCAGCCCTTTCTGAGTAAAACTTTCACTGCAAAATTGCTGGTAAGGACACACTTATTATTTCTTATGCAGTCTCCAAAGAACAGTGTTGTGTCCAGAGTTAAGTGTAGTATGTTCCAAATCTGCAATTCCACTGCTTGTGCTACATTAGTACAATTCAATGCATACTTAACTGAAACAGTCACCACATGATTTACAGTATCTTCAGGTAACGAATATCAGCTTATACTTCAATACCTCAGTCTCAGAAAAAGCTTTATTCACCATCAAGAAACAGAGAGTTCATGGAGCCAAAGCACAGCAGCAGGTACTTCCCTTTGGTTTACACACATTCTAGTAATCCATTAGAAAATTTCCACACCTCAAGCTACGGGGCACAGTGTGATCATGAAAGTTCCTCCAACTCCCTACTCTTGGAGGGGATCAAGTGTTGTAACACCAGATATTTCTACCCAGCCTCTATGTTCTCCAGCGGGTGAGAAGATAAATGGTAGTGCTGTCAGGCTCGTTAGAAAGAAAAAGGAAAAAAAAAAGCCTATTGCCACATATTGCCCAAAGGCGATACTTTATCAGCAAATTTTATCAACTTTTTCAGCTATTACTGAGACTGACACTCAAATTGAACTCACAGAAAGAGCCTGAGAATCAGGAATTATGCACCTTTGAAAGGGTGGAAAAAAATGGAAGAATGTTACACAACAGACCTAGGCACAAAAGTTATTGTTACCCCAAACCATGGGCTTCTCCCAGGGTCGCACTGGAGGCTCTAAGACTTGTCTGGATTCTTCAGCTTGCTGTATACCAAAACAAGGTTAGCTATACCTCACCTGCAAGAACAAAGCCTCAAGCTAGTGCCTTGCCAACTTTCACCTCCAGTGAAAAGGCCTTATGCCTCAAGATCCTGAGAATGGATGCTTGCCTGCAAGGCACACGACAGACTCCTGTTTCAGTTCTCATGGAATAAACCCATTTCTCAAGGCAAAAGTGGTCACAGTCAGCAATTCCACCTTAGCAAAAGACCTACTCTAGCTCCCACTATCGCACATCTATTCTGTGACAAAGCATCTCACCCCAATATTGAAATGGGCTATGTTAGAGAAGTAACATCAGGACTGTGGAAACCTCATGAGGTTCAACAAGGACAAGTGCAAGGTCATGCACTTGGGTCTGGACAATCCCAAGCACACATACAGGCTGGGCAGAGACTGGATTGAGAGCAGCCCTGAGGAGAGGGACTTCGGGGCACTGATTGACAAGAAGATTGACATGACCCGGCACTATGCACTTGAGCCCAGAAACCAACCGTGTCCTGGGCTGCATCACCAGCAGCGTGACCAGCTGGTCAAGAGAGGGGGTTCAGAGAATCATAGAATAGTTTGGGTTGGAAGAGACCTTAAGATCATCCAGTTCCAATCCCCCCAGTGCCATGGGCAGGGATGCCTCACACTAGACCATGTCACCCAAGTCTCTGTCCAACCTGGCCTTCAACACTGCTGGGGATGGAGCCTTCACCATTTCTTTAGGCAACCTGTTCCAGTGCCTCACTACTCCCACAGCAATGAACTTTTCCCTTACATTTAACCTGAACTTCCCCTGTTTAAATTTAAACCTACTACCTCTTATCCTATCACTACAGTCTCTGATGAAGAGTCCCTCTCCAACACGCTCACTGCTCTGCTCTCATGAGACACACACCCCTCATCGCAGTCCTGCATCCAGCTCTGGGCTTTTGGTCAGTCTGACAGCAGCTCTGACCCACACTGGTAATTGGGACCACGATCAACAGAAAGACTAAGGTAGGCTGTGGAGCATGGAACTTGTGCGTCTAGCATCCCACAGCAAGGCCATGTTAACTTGGGCTGCCTTGGCTCTCTTCTAGAAATATTCTCATTACCCTAAGGACAGCAATCTCACATAAATCTGCATTTCTGTTCCAGTCATGCCACCACCGCTCTTGCAATTCTTTCCCCAGTACCCAGGTAGGATTTTCCCTGGTGTGACTTTCATCCATTGCTCCTTGACCCCAGCAGCAGCCTCCAGCAGCACTGCAGTAAACACCCAGGAACCAAATCCGGGCAAAACATCCCCCTGGTTCTCCAGCTGGGTCAAGGCCTCAAGTACACTGGGACACAAGTCCTATGGCACACGGTCATTACGCCTGAGCAATCTAACACTGCAGCAGTGGAGTTTAAGTCCACTTCCATGCAAACCTCCAGCATCTCTGCTCACTGAAGTAAGAGTAAGAAGCTTCAGACCTTCCAGAGAACTCAGATTTCTGATCCATGCTGTTCCAGACACACCAACATTAGGTATAAATCCCAAGGAACTAGCCAGTAATTACCTCTGTTTTCATCAGAAACTTGAGTAGATAAAAGCCAAACAACCACACACATTAAAAACCTGTTGCTTACTGTCAAGATCAAAAAGTTATGTTGAGATGAAAGCACTTCACAGTACATTTAATGAAACTGAAGCATTAGTGGGACTCATTTAACCAACAGTTAGTCTACGATCTAAGCTTCCTGTCAAGTGACAGAGGCATGTGTATGTACTGTCTTCTCGGGATGGATGGAGTTTCTTATTTTCTTTCCCCCCATTATAGGAGCCCAGAGAGCCTGTGCAGACGGGTCAGTTTTTAACAAGACAGTTATGCTACAGGAATCCCATTTCAGAAAAGGACAGCAAAAAGTTAAGATGTAGACTGAAGCAAGCCTTGGGAAGTGGGAATTGGAAGCCTTGGAAATTGAGGAAGTGGGGACATGTAGATACTGCTACCAACATCTTCAACTTTATTAAGTTGTCAAAGCTCAGACATTTACTGTAGATCTGCAGTAGCAGAAAAATGTAGGAAGCACAGCAAAGTTAATTACCCACAGGGAAGTCAGCTGCTGGTGAGATTTGGTGGTGAGGAAGAAAGGGTAACATGCCTGTGTCTAGAAGGGTGGGAGGTGACACTTGGCACATGAACAGGTCCAATGTCAACAGGTTAATTTGGATGTCCAGGTACCTAAAGCTCCTTGAGAAGACTAAAATGATGGTGAAGGTCAAGACATAACCACCTCAGAGGGCAGAGTAACTTCTTATTTGGGACCATTCAGTGAATGGTGCTGTGAAACACACACGAGTTTGATCTCCTGAGCCACAGTTGAGACAACTTGACCAGACCAGTTTTAATGAACCTTCCAACAGCCTCGTAAATCGAAGGACAGATGTGGTACTGCACTCTGACCCAAAACGGTTGAACCCCTGGAGTTACCACAGTACTACCTCTGTAACATCGTCTTCCAAGGTTCTGAAGCTTTGACCTTGGGCCAACATGGCCCCCACTGAGGACAAAGTGGATTGCAGCCCTGTCAGACTGCAGTGCTAAAGGAACTCCCAGTACACAAAGCAGCACCCACATCAGACCCATGTTACCAGGAAGAGACTATTTCCAGCGCTCCCCCAGTCCAACACTGCTTCAGCGTATCTAGTATCTGTAGAGCTGATCATTAGTCCAAATATGACAGGACCAGTTTGAAAAGCATCCTCAAGAAAGAAGCTGTACAAGTATGGATGTCACTGTAGGAATTCCATACTCAACAGCAATCAAGCCAGCAGTCCTCTCTCTGAGAGCATTAAGTCAGCGTTTAGAAATGCAAGACACAAATGAGCATTTCTGCAGGTTACACAGATAAGACACTATCCCAATGCAAAAGAAAGCCCTGAGTAGTTTTAGCTACAGCATAGAACAAAAACATGCAGACACTTTAGTTAAACCTACACAAAACTTCTAGTTAAACCCACGCCAAAAAGAAAAACCCACACAGTTAAGTTGTACCGAAACACTAAACATTCAAGACGACTTGTAGCAGCAGCTCTGGTCTGTCTCCTCTTTCCCCAGGGCCAGAAAGTGATTTCCCACAGCACAGGGAATTTGACGAGCTGGTTTTCCACAAAGGATTTCAGAAGTACCTTACCCCCTCGCTAGGGTTACACAAAATCAACACAGACTGAAACCCATCTCCATGTGTCATCGGAAGGTCACATAGCAAAACAGGCACCAGTTGCCACAGCCAGGAGAATCCGTGCAAACTGCTTTCATCCAGCATCTTTCCTGGGCATTTCTCAACCCCAGGCAGGATGAAGTGCCCTGGCAGGAGCAGCCCACTCCCAGCCATCATCCTTCCCCAAGATTCTCCAGCTCTCCCTCCACTGCGCCACTAACAAGCAAGAACATGCTGCCTTTCCACAGCTCCAGAAAGGAGGAGCACAGGAGCAAGTGGCTGCCACCGAAGGGTGGAAGCAGCCCACACCCTGCTCCTGAGGGCGGCCAGAAGCAGGTACAGCCAGCGTGGCCTGCCAAGACAAAACCCCACACATGCGGCTCTGCTGGACTACAGGCAGCAACATCTGCCTAGCACAACCTAAAACAATCCTTCCCCCTATGAAATATTTATCAACAGACTCACAACCAATTCTCTAATTAAGTATCAAGTTTAAGGGTAGAGAAGATTAAATCTGTTCTTAGTATAAAGAGAGGGGAGTAGCAGATTTTCTTTCGAAAAAGGTAAATCAAGAAGTCAAGAGGAAATCCCTTCTCTGTGCCCCTCAGTTGTGCTTATCACTCAACAAGGTACTAAAAAGTAGTTATTGGTTTCTTAAACTTAAGACTGTACCCCTGCTTCACAGATCCTGAGCAGGTTTTCTGCCAACATCAACAGGCATTTCACATTTGGTCTTGTGAAATTCAAGAGCAGACCATGGATTATATGGGCAGCCTGTCACAAGAAGCCACAGGCCTGCACTCCAAATCCGTAACACACTTTACCCTAGGAAATGTTAGTGACTTCATCCGCTCTTTATCTCTGTCACTTACTGTTGAAGTGACAGTTCAGTCTCCTGGACATGGTGCTGGCTTAAGTAGAGCAGCCAGCCTCCGCTCGCTCCTTCCCATTTGTCTCCATGTCTTTGGATCATACTTAGCACATTTAGGTAACAGCTGCCTATTAGTTTCAGTTGAACATAAATAGCGTGTCAGTGCAAGGACAGACAGAAAAAGGAGCAGGAGAGCTTCTGTGTCCTATGCTGCCACCACACAGGTATGTGCCCAAGGACGGAGTTCAGCAGCATGGTTCTCACCCTTCGACAACTGCTCTGGCCCTGATGCAATGACAGCAGCAGCACAGGGAGAGCAGTAAGACTAGCTTAGGGGCTGTTTCATACTGGGAGCAGGGAACACTAGGCAACAGCACTGCTGTCAAGTGCTTTGTTAGCGTGGAACAAACACCTTGAAGTGAATTTTCACAAGTTACCTCTCCATCCCACCTATCCCAATGCTTCTATGTCCCCAGCTTCCCCCTGCATTATGCCAGTACAGATTTATATGGTAACCCAAGAAGCCAGATCAGGGAAGTGATCCAGGCCAGCTGAAAAAATACCAATGTTAAAAAAATTAATTTCCAGCCCGCCCAGCTCCTCAGCCTTCACCACACACTTCTCATCCGTGCTGCAAGGCACATGCAAGCAGAACATGGCTTTAGAACAAAAAAAAAGAAAAAAAGAAAAAAAAAACCAAGAAAAGACAAACCCCAAACCTCCCTCAACCATACCATACCATGCTGTAAATCCAATCCACTCTTCAGCCTTTCTCCTGGGTGCCTCAGAAGCCAGAACTGAGTGGAACCACCCTCCTCAGGCCAAAGAACACTTGTTCAACCTCCAGCATTCAAGAGCAGAGAGGATTCCCAAGGTGAAGACTGCATCCAGAGCATCATGTCCATCACCCACCACGGCATGCCCTTCAATTTTCCACTTGCATTCTGAACCCATTTGTGTTTTCCCCTCCAAAAACCACCCCATGAAGGCAGGTTTTATAGATCAATTACCAATACATGGAAATGACTTTTGCATCTCTTGTTTGCTGCCTGGTGATTTCCAGACCCCATAGCATGGAAATGACTGAACAGAAGTTGAGGTCAGGGTTTTGCTGGGGGGTGTGGTTTATTGGTCTGGGTTTTTTTTCCTAACGTGCTTGCTCCACACCAGGTGTCAGACACAGGCTGAACCCACAGCCTGAGCAGAACTCAAAGTTGCTCACTGTCCCTAAAATATCTGAGGCAAAAACAGGAATACAAGGAAAAAGCAAGCTGGTATGTCCAACTACTGTAGCAGTACTTTTTTTTTTCTGACCCCAGAAACCACTTGTTTTTCAAACTTCATTGCAAACACCATACAGCTAAAAGCATTTTCACAATTCAAAACATAATTTACACCTAGTTTGTTTTCCCACTATCTACAAATTTTTTCCCCCATTCTTTATCTGGGACTCCTTCCTTCCCAATATATCCCATAAGCCTCATAAAATCATAGAATGGTTTGGGTTGGAAGGGACCTTAGAGATCATCTAGTTCCAAACCCTCCACCATAGACAAAGACACCTTCCACCAGACCAAGAGGCTCAAAGCCCCATCCAACCTGGCCTTGAATACCTACACCCTCAGCTTCCAACTTAAAATGGAATATTTATTTATATGTGAGAAGTAACTTGTTTTATTTGCTATTTGTGATATCTGATGATTGACTTTAAAACAACCTAACTGCTTAAATGTACTAGTATGCAATTACAAAGAGCTCAGCAACTCATAACCACTTCTAATAAAGGCCACAGAAACAATAAAAAAAAACCAGATTTTAAACTATTAAAAATAGTTTTCTTACACCTTTGCACTTTAATCAATATGGTTTTGCACCCTCCTAACACAGCTCTGGCATCAAGACCTTGCTGTGTTCAGACCTCAAAACCCCACACTGCTTTCTCTCTGTCTGGATTTGTAGAGCTGCCGTCAGCATGAGCAAAGACCAGAAGCACAGAACACAGCCACACCTTGAGTACAGGTTAGATCCATGACAGCTTCACCTGCATCAGCAGCATTCAGAGGAAACCTCACCACGATCACCTACGCTTTGTTCTCTTGAGTACAGGACTAGAGGCAGTCAGATTTCATGGGAAAGCATACTTCATGACTCATCTTTATTTGCATTTTACTTAGTCAAACAATAGCAATTATATGCTTGAGACCAGTTTTGACATTCAAGCTTTCAGACAGCCACACTGGCAAGGGCAGTCCTCTCTACCTGCCTATGCTCAGGGAAAGGCCAGCACTTTACCTGCCCACCCTACAGAGCTTCCCAAAGCAAAGCATACCACTGAGCTCAGGCAGACCACTCTGCACTTCAAACTGTCATCAACTTGACACACTGAATGCCAATATAAAAATAAATTACTAAAAAAGATTAAGATATCAAGTATACCATGACTGAAAGTTACTTATACTAGTATTTCTAACATGAAAAATAAAGGAAACCTGCTGGAAGCATGAGAGGCAGCAAAGTACTCAAACTGGCAGAGAGGGGAGGGTGGGCAGCAGCCCATTAAGAGAAGCCTTCCAGAGAACAGCACCAGTGCCGAAATGAACAACCACTGACAGAGTTGACCCAAGAATAAAGTATCCACAGAGCATAACTGGAAAGTCACCACAACTCCTAAAAAAAAATAGACACCGTAAAAATTATTTTTGCACCACAGAATTATCAAAAAGTCATTAAAACTAAAAATGGTTTGTGATAACATTACGTCTTCTAAAATGTATTCCCTTTGTACCCTGAAAACAGCAACGCAGCACTTGAGGACAAGGCCCCTGCTCTCTCCAGGGAGGTTACAATGACTTAGGGATTCTTGCAGAAGAGCCATCGGGATATTTATAGTACCTCTAGGCAGGGTAATGAAACCGTTCACACGCACAACTCAGCACATCCAAAAGCTTAACTGCTGGTTTAGCAGGAAATATTGGACTGAAGTGATTCAAAGTCAAACATAGAAGAGAACATACCAAATCACACATACAGTAAATTATACCCAAACTGCCCCCGTGGATCCTGCTTAATCAGTTCTTAAAATGTGTGAAGATGAAAGTAAGTGAATTTAAGTTACTAATGTGAAGTAAAAATGCATTACTGTTGTATCTTCACTCACATACACAGATGAGCCTTTGGTTTTACGAAATTAAAACACCTGCCCCCATTCATCTTTTAAATACACTGGCTAGTTTCAATGTTCTTTGAGATCCTTTTCCTGTAACAACCAAACAGCCCCTGCTTATGGCAAGGAACACATTCTATATGCTCAGCTATCTCAGGTTCTTGGTGGAGCTCAGTGTAAACAGAGAAGCATGAATCAGAGCTAACAAGCCACCAGGTATTACTTTTTTTCCCAAATGTAAGGATTCATCCAATAAGCCAGTCACCTTCAATGTCATCTACTGTGTACACAAGTGCTTTGGAAATAGCATTTCCTTGTTGCTATAGGTCAAAGACTCTGTCTGAGGTTTTTCCTGAAACTCTCCCAGCTGCAAAAGCAGCCCAAGTTGTGTGGCTGCTGTGGTGGGATTCATCACAGCAGGTCCCAGAAGGCAAAGCACCTTCCCACGTTTCTGGATTGCCATTGCTGGCATCACTGCTGCAGTAGAGGAGAACCTGAGAGAGTCTAACTACTGTAGTTACTAGTGGCACTTTGAAATAACATTACTTTCACGCAGATTACTCGGTTGCTTTATTGTAACAACATGGAGAACAATCATGTGGACAAATACTTTAACCCAGCTCAGGATTCTTCCTTCATGGACTGGCTGTTTCTTAAAACATGCTAACATAGAGTCTTCCTTTCAACTGACACTTCTTGCACAGGACACCTTCCCAAGAGGTTTCCTCTTTAACCAGTTACTTCCAGAAGAACTAAGAAAACAATACATTTAAGATATATCTGGGAATGGAATTCAGCACCACACATAAAAACTCTTTGTACCCCAAAATCTACTAAATTCCACTATGCAGACTCAAGCCTGACACGCTCTGACATGCCAACTAGTCACTGAGTGGTGTTCACCACCACCACAACTAGACAGTTCAGAATCTAGGAAATAAAGCCTGTTTGCCTGCCAGTCTACATGCACTACAAACAATTTATACACTCCAGAAATAAATATCCACTGATCTAAATTGGTTTGACTATTCCAAAATGCTTCCAAACTCCGCACATGTACTCTTGCTATGAAACCTGATGTTACTCTGCTTGAGCACTCGACAACTGCAGTTAGACCAACCACTAACACTAATTACTCAATTATTAATTACTAAAAATTACTGGTCACTGAAAGCACAAGTTCTCTGGAGTGAGATCCGCCATACACCCACTGACTTCTTAACTGAAACATTGACTGTTTTTACCTTTGAGAATTGAAGTAAACCTTCCCAGCAAACTCTGAAAGCAACAAACACCATATGATCCAGGTGGGAATTTGCCAAGCAAAGTTAAACTACAGCACTACAGCCACAGCAGCACAATAAATACAGCCTTCCTTAGTCCAGGTATGCAATGATAAGAGACAAGATTAAGTGACTCTCATGTGCATCTCCCAGAACAATTAAGCAAACCAATGAGTTGAGGCCCTAAGATCTTAGATCATTTAGGCAACTGTGTTTTGACGCTTAGTTGTCCCAAATATACTTTCTCTCGCTTCAAATTACCCAAGGCTTGCTTAAGAGCATTTTTTACAGCTCACAGTCTGAGATGCAACTTTAGGGTGACATTTCAACACTGATGAGGAAGTACACAGGAGTGCACACACACCTAGCACTAAGACTTACACTCTGTGTTTTCGTACCCTTGGTGAATGGCTGTAGGGCCAATCATTTAAGGGATTTATATCAAGCACAAAAAGCCAGATCCAATTCAACCCTCTGCCAAAATTTTCTTTTTTCCAGATGTAGGTACCCACACTCTTTACACCAATGGGTACTGCAAGAATGAATGGAGGCATGAATTCTCTTAAATTGCCAGAGTCAGTCACTGAGAAGGTTAGAAGCTGCTGACCTGAACTCTCCATCTGCAAAAGATGGTGTTGAGAAAGAAAAACGCTGTAATAAACCTAGGCAGAAAGGACGTTAGGCACACAGCCTTTCTCACAGCACATACTACACGGAAAGAGGAAAGCCTAGGGAAACACACAGCTCTCCTTCATGATGTCAAGGAAACTACCTTAACGAGAAGCTGTGCACCACTGAAAGGTCGCCTTTGCCAGCAGCTCGCTCGCAGACAGGGAAGGCCAGCTTTGTTGGGTGAGGAAACAGACCCCACCCATGAGCGTGATCATTTCTGCTAAGCCACATCAATAGCAGTGAAGACACCGTGCAGGGATGGCCACCCCACCGCCCTCACAGGGGCTGGGGATGAGCCGGTGATGGAAGGAGTCAGGTGGGCCCTCGCTGGGAGCTGGCAGAGCGTGTGGGCACAGGCTGCCAGCATGACCCAAGGGAGGTCGCTGGGGCCACCGGGAAAACTGCTGCACCCGACTGTGGAGAGAAACCAAATCCTTCCCCCCTGCAGCAGAGGCGAAGCCGGCGTCGGGTGTGACCAGGGCGAGGATTCTGCGTCGACAGCGAGAGCAAGGAGGCGAAAGGGTGGGGAGAGAGGGTCCCCGGGGACAACGGGACACAAGGGGAGGATCCCACAAAACACCACAGAACCCCAGGTTAGAGGGGACCTCAAGGATCCTCCGCCCAACCTTTAAAACACGATCGAGAGCTGCGAGGCAGGGCACAGAGAACAGGGTAAAGCCCCGGGCAGGCGCCCGCCACGGTGATATGAGGGGGGCCGGCCGCGGGGAACCGGACCCCGAGGGAGGGGCGTAGCGAAGGGCACTGACCGATGGTGGAGATGAAGGTGGTGTTGAAGGCATCGTCGGAGAAGCGGAAGAGCACGCAGGTCTTGCCGACCCCCGAGTCCCCGATGAGGAGCAGCTTGAAGAGCAGGTCGTAGGTTTTCTTCGCCATGGGGAGGCGCGGCGGCCACCGCCGCCCGCTCCGGTCCCCCGCTCACCCCCTCGCCTTCACCGGGCGCCCCCGCCGCGGGTCCGCCCGCCCACCCCGGCCGGCAGCAACGGCCGCGCCGCTAGCGAGGGCGGCGGCGAAGGAGGACGAGGAGGAGGAGGAGGGGGCCCACAAAATGGCTTCCTGTCGCGGGGCGGCCCCGGCGCCTAGCGCGTTTCCCGCGCCGCCACGGACCCGCTGCTCCTCACGGGGAGGCGGCGGCGCCCGGACTCATAACCCCGCGGCCCGGCTCGGCTCGGCTCGTCCCGGCGCGGCTTCCCCGGACGGCGGCAGCTCCCCACAGCCGCTGACCGAGGCTGCGCGCGCGCGCCCCTCGGTAACCGCGCAGGCCTCCGGGCGGGGGCGCGCACGCCCTGACGTCAGCACGCACACGCACCCCTGGTGGCAATAGGGCCGCAAAGGAGGACCAGAAGGTCTGGCAGCGCGCGCGCCCCCGTGCGGTGACGTCACCAGCGCTCGCTGCCGCGAGGCGGGGGCGGAGCCTGTGGGGGCGGTGGACCCGCCTTCCCACCCTTGCTCTGGCAGGCCGGCGGAAGTCCCGCCTCCTCACCTTGCTCGCCGAGCTCCCATTGGCTACATCGGCCTGCCAGTCTCGCCTAGTCCCCGGGGGTGACATCACAGGGCGGGGTGGGGTGTAAGGGGGCAGGGAGTGAGCGTGATCCCGGTGGGGCGGGGGCTGCCCCCTGGTGGCGGGTGCCCGGGGGGGGTCCCCGCGCCCCGGCAGCCCTTTCCTCAGGGATACCCCGGGGCATCCGGCGGCCTCCACGGGCCCGAGACTCGTCAGTCCCAGCCCAGCCTCACCGCAGAGCCAGGGGCGCTGCTGCCGGGCCCCTGAGCACGGCAACCCGTGTCTGCCATGAGCAGCTGCAGCAGGCCCTGTGCTGAGGGGTGTGCCATCAGCAGCCTTGTGCAGGCTCTGCAAGAAACGAGGGTGAAAAGCAGGCTGTCCCAGGGGCTGGAAGGGAGCTCTTGGGGTCATGGTGTGTTACGGACCCAGGCAGCTGAATGGCAAGGGCTGGCCGTGCAGGGCTTTGGCCACAACTCCCACTGTCACTGTGCAACAAGGCAGTGCCACCGGAGCCAAGTTGCTGAAGAGATGGCCCATAGCCAGGGGCTGCCAGAGACCTCAGTGCTTCAGCGTGGGGAGGAGCAGCCCTTGCCGAGCCCACGCTGTCCCGCGGTGCCATCCAGCACGCTGCCAGTTGCGTTTCGCTTACATAATTAAGTGTTCCGCAATCAGTGGTTTCCCACTGTTTGCAGGACGAGTTGCCTCAAAAGGTTTAATAGGAGTCGCATCTCTCCCGCTCAGCCCTTCCCAAAGCACAGCTTAGCACAGTTCTGAAGGCAAACACGCAGGTTTCTTCCCTTTGTATTTCTATTTCTCTGCCTTCACAGCTCCTGCTTGCAGGCACACGGGTAGGGGGAATGAGCCTCCATCCCAAGAAGCCTTGAACTCTGTCAGAGGGCTCTCTCCGGGAGCTGCACACAACAGGGCAGGAGTTTGTGGCTTCACAGCAGAGGTTTATATTTAGTGCTTTGCTGGATCAGTTTAAGGGCACCATGCGAAATGCTTCCTGTTCACAACTGGGCAGATAAGAGCTGCTGGTACCCATGGAGAGCTCTGCAGCGAGGGCACTACCACGGGTATCAAGTGGGGACCAATGGGGCAGCAGCTTCCAGCCACTCCCCAGAGGTGTATCAGCACAAGCATATGGCTAGGCGTTTGCACTACTGCTTACAATATCCTTTCATCCTAAAGAGCTTGTTCATGGACTTCAAAGCAGTTTATCTCTTAAGATCCTAGGAGAAAGCCATATGAAGTCACACATATCCACACTGCAAACAAGACAAAGTATTTTCTGTCTGGTGTCTAAGACTGGCTCTGAGTGAAATGTTACCCCCCAGGGGAACCAGTCCCAAGGAGACACCACACCAAGGACAAGGACACCCTTGCTCTGGGTTGGTTGGTGAGTCCTGGTTGGGAGACCATCACCACAGCGCTGGTCGATTTGGAGATGCCCAGAGAGAGGTGGGACTGTTCTCACAGCTCTCCCTAACACATCATCGCAAGGTTCTTCTGTCCTGATGTCAGGAAGGCACCGATGTGATGTGAGAGAGAGAATTACTGAATTAGGAAGAATGGGGTGGAAAGGGACACCCTCCTCCTGACTGTCAGAGCCCACTTGCCAGGAGCACTGAGCAAAGGAGTTACAACACCATGCCGCAGATGCATGCCCTCCAGATCTCACTGCGGGCAGGGGAAAAGTGAATCACGAGGAGCGAGTTGCACAACAGTATTCAAGTTTGGGGAGGTTTGCTTGGGGAGAGCAGCGATGTGCTGGGCTGGCTGGTTACTCAAATCCTCTCACAAAGCAGGGCCCAGCCCTTGGTGTGCATAGGGATGGAAGAGATCTTTGTCATCCAGGAGGCATCAGCAGCCACAGAGAACAAGCAGCTTTGTTTTCACCAACTCCTCCCCCAGCCAAGGCAGGGACAGGAGCCCCACTGCTCAGCTGCAGGCACAGGTCAGGGAGTCTGAGGAGCTTCTGGTACCACCATTTCTTGTTCCTGACCTTGAGGGATGAGCTCCCATGGAGCCCTCTGGCACAGACCCTCCCAGCCCTTGGTCACCTCTAGCTCCCACTTCAGGAATGGCTGGAACCCGAAACTGATGCAAGGATGAGAGCCCTGGCAGAGGTGACAGTAACAGCCTCACATGCCTAGGAGGTTGTCTGAGGAGGAACAAGAAAGGGGCTGAATTTGCTTTACCTGATGCCATATGACATTATCCTCTTAGCAGCAGTGACCACAGCATCCTCCATGCTGCAAGTACCCAGGCACCAGACCAGGAGCTCTGAGCTGCAGCCACCCCTCTGCAGGCACATCAGTACCCAGCTGCCTGCATGATTTCACTGTTGTTATGAAGGAAGGGGAACTCTAAATAAATACCAAACCATACCCAGGAGCTGGGTGAGACACCCCTGGAGAACCTCATGTAAGAAATAAGCTTTGGCAGAAAGATGAATTCCTGAGGAGGGGAAGTAAAAGTGATGCTTTCCTCCTTTGCAGATACTTGCATATGTGGTGTTGTGTCTCACCAGGCTCCCCAGACACCCTCCTGCCTCCAACTGATCCATACAGGCAGGCCAGTTGGCTTCTGATACAGCTGTTCGGCAGCAGCAGGACATGCCAATGCTTGGAGCAGCCCCTACCACCACTGCTGGTGGAGTCAGACTTTCAGCATTTCGGATCACACATCCCTGCCTCCTACCACACCTACCTCCCAGGCAGGGTTGTAGCAGACAACCAGAGAACAACAGAAGCAAGAAAGGCAGCTCCACATCCCTGAAATGGGAACCCTCTCCCCCATTTTCTGTTTTATCTGGCCCCACCCCACTGAGAGCAGGACTTGATCAGCACTTCCAGGCAGCAGGGAAGATAGAAAGGTCATGCAAGGCTCAGAACCTTTGGCAGATGGCTCGATGTACCAGGCACGTCTCTTATTTCTGCACAGTCACCTCAGCTTGGCTTCTGGTGAGGCAGTGCCAGCACAGGCAGCTCAGTAGGGCTCCCAGCGCATTTGGACATGTCCAAGGAGCTTTCTGCCCTCGCTGCTGTCCAGTCCGGCTCCATGCAGAGTGATGGAGAAGACCTGCTGGCAATGTGAAGGGCCACACCTCGATCAAGCAACAGGGCAGACCTTGGCCATGCACTCACAGGGGCTCTTTCCCTACATTTTATGCTGAAGGACCTCAATCTTCCTGTGCTTCTGCCCCCTCCAAGAGGCTCAGCCCCTCTGCCTGTTGCCAAAAGTTTGTGTCTTCTGGTCACAGCATCACTTGCTTGTGCTGGGTCATGATCCCACCCTGCCAGCGAGCGGGGGAAGAAGCTCTGCATTGTTGTCATCAGTGCTTTGCAGAGCCAGTCACTGCCTTGTTTTCTAAGGGTTTTCACCAGGCAGCAGAGCAGCGATTAGAACAAGGGGCTGAGAAGCAGCAATTGCTGGCTCGCTGGTGCTGCTGAATGACGCTTTGACCTCTGGCGAGTAGCAGCACCACTTCCCCCGGTGCCCAGGGTCTCACTGGCAGAGACTACACCACCCCCTATTCCTTATTCCTTGAGGTCACTGAATGAAGGACTCCCTAGAAGAGTGTTACAAAGGAAGATGAAGCATTAGTCCCTGGATCTGTGTAGAAAAGGGCCTGCCCCACACGCACTGAGAGTTTATTCTGCTTACGGAAGGGTTTGGAGGGATCCCAGGGAGAGCGTGGGAACATCCCAGTGCATTTGTTGAGCGCTGTACAACCAGAGCTCTGCCTCTTTCAATTACATCTTGCCAGCAGATTATTAAATCCTTTAATCTCTGAGCAGTGATGCTGATCTAGTTGCCTTACAGCCATTGCTCACACCACATCTGTTGAAAACCCCAATCTGAGATAAAAGCCTGAAGTTTCCCACATGGTTGCCAGCCATCCCTTTTGCCCCCTCTCAGCTCCTGTAGGACAACAGCAGAAGTGGGAAGGGGGATGGTGGGGCACAGCCTGGAGGCTGCAGGACATCATCAAGTGGCTACAGTTTCCCCAGGTCACACAGGACTCAGGGACACAGCTTGGGGGCTGCAGACAGGGCACATCTGGCACACGTAGGCTTTCAGCCTGCAGCCCCTGAAGCTGGGCAGGGCTGCAGCTCCTTCCAGCCCACTGTTAGCATGGCCAGAGATCAGTGAAGCGGCACAAGATGCCACAAAGCCATCCAGGATCCCAGTAGGATTCATTCTCTGGGTTCACATCAGCAGGTCTTCTCCACAAGGGCAGCCCCGGGGCCTGCAGGAGAGGCAGCATTTTGCAGTGACATTTATTTCTCATCCCCCATGCACCAGAAGGTGCATTTCATCACTCACTTGGCTGTTTTAAGCGTCTGCAGGTCACGTGAAAAACGGGATGTTTCCTTTAATGTGTGGGTGGATGGGAAGATGTTGGGGCTCTGCACCCCAAGCTGGCTCCTGTACTGCTGCCACCATCTAATTATAGAGGAGTCAGCTGCCGGCAAACTGATCCATCCTAAATCCAGGCTTAGTATGTGCAGTGCTTACCCCTTCAGCTCCTCAGCCCTTTCAGTTTGGGGTAGATCCTGCACCAGCGCAGTTCCCTTGCTGCCTTCCCAGGTAGCTGTGAGTGCTCCTGCCCTTTCCCTGCCCTCCTGTGTCATGCCTGAGCAGTCTCTGCTGCCCTATGAACACTCAGGTCGAGGTCCAAGAAAGCCAGAAAACCTCTGATCTCAGCCCAAAGGGTGGCCAGAGCCTGAAGCCACAACCGATCAACACCAGGGATGCTCCCAGCAGCCACCAGCAGTCCCCCTCAACAGAGCTCATCTTCCCTAGCTCTCCAGCACCGGCCTCTGCTTGCACTGCCTCTTCCCATAGCTGCCAGGAGGTGGAGGCAGCCTGGTCCCGCCTACAGGTTCCATAGGGGATGAACAGGATCCAGTTCTGCCTTTAAGCCCTGTACAGGGAACCTGGCTCACTGGGTCTGGGGTGTCCAGGCAGCGAAGGAGGCATTTCCAGTACTGGTCCGGAGAGTTTAGCAGAAGCTGGAGGCTCATTCCCAGATGTCTTTTGCAGAAATTGCATGGTCAGACCCATCTCTCAGGTCACAGACAAACAGAAAGGTGTTCCATGCTGAAAAGGGGGACATGTTGGGGGTGGCAGCTTGTCCTGGAACTTGGAATGGGTGGCTCCTCAGCACCCTCTATGCTCCCCAGCAGTGCCAGGAAGAGAGTGCTGCTTCACAAGCTCACCTGGCACATCAAAACAGGGACACACAAGGGAAGCCTGGAGTGTCTAGCAGATGAGGAGTGCCACAAACATGGGATTACTGCAAAGCTGAACTGCAAAACTTCCACAGAGGAGGGAAGCAGGGAAAGAAATCCAGTGGATCTCTGGGAATGCTGGTGAGCTGGTGCTTGGGGAAAGCAGCAAAATGCCTCCTGGACCCCCCTGATTCAATTTCCCTGTGTAGAAGCCAAGAGAATAAGGCTGAAAGCGAGAAGGACCATTGGTGGGGGTCAAGCAAGAGTGTCCAGTCTGCTGCGACAGCATCATGCAGGGACTTATCCTTTCCCCACCAAGAGGACAGGTTTTTCTCCAGTGCTGGTCCAGCCAATGCCAGTACCAGTACGTCAAACTCAAGAAAAAACCTAAGGAATGTCAACCCAATGCTGTGAGCATGGAGATTGTTGTCCCTGCCTCCAGCCCGTGATCTTCTCTGTGTCTCTGCAAGAGCATCCACAGCAGCCAAGGTCCCCATGGAGCTGTTAATGCCTCCTGGGACCCCCTGGGCTGTGGCAAGCTCTGTCCAAAGGATGCTCATTGAGCCCCAGCACCATTTCCTGGTGGCAGCCAGGTGAAGAGGGTTTTGGCAGTGAGCCTCACTGAGCAGCACCAGGACCTGGGAATGAGGAACAATGGGAATGATGAGGAGGTGAGCGGAGGTGGAGGCCAAGTTCTGGAAGCTTTGAGCCAACCTTGAACAAGGTTTTGGGTGGAGGGAGCTGGTGGCACTTGCCAGCCCTGCACGAGACACATCCAGGGGCTGAGCACTGTCTGCCCATGGGGAAATAGGGCTGTCGGTGGCTCAGGAGAGCTACTGCACCAGGACACGTGGGGTACATCCCAGCACAGCCCTGGCAGAGAGCCTGCGGTGGCCCAACCACCCCAGGGACCACTGAGCTGAAGGAGATGAGATGGGACCACAGGGCCCCATGGGTGGCAGAACTTCACCATCAGCACCAGCACTGCGTGTCTCTTCCCTCCCACATCCGCCTGGTGCTGCTGCCTGGGCGAGGCAGCCAGGGAAACCCGAGAGGCTGGGGCAGACCATGGGAAAGGCATCTCAAGGTCTCCTGCTGCCCTGCTGCCAGAACCCGGCTCAGGCAGGGCCCTGCTGCCTGTCCATCCTCACTGCCCTGCTACTGCTCTGCCGTGGATGTCGAGCTGGAGGGCTCTCCCTCACTGCCACCCGCATCAGCACAGCCTCCGGCCTCACTGCAGGTGACACTGGCGTGATTTGGCTGGAGCTGCTGCCGGAAACCTTCTTGGCTTGGCTGGGCTTCCCTCCCATGCTTCATTAATTCCTTAACAACTCTGGCCCATGGCTTTGCCAAGTCTGGGCAGCCCTGGATCCCCTGGCCCCAGGAGATGCCTCACCCCTGAGGGCTGTCCCAGGATGAGGATGTTGGGTGTCCCAGCAGCTGGGGGGTACATGGGGCCACAGCCCCCCTGTTTCCCCCGGCCACCCGTGAGAGCTGGGAATTGGCTTGTTTGGCATTTTCCAGCATTTTTTCCAGCTCAGAATGTCTCCCTGGAGCAAAGCTTGGCTGTGTTTCCATGGGAGTGTGGGGGACTCAGGCTCTTCCCATTCCATGATGGCTGTCAGCACAGCCCCCCTAGCATGGCTAGAAAAAGGGCAACAGCCACCCATCCTGGGGTCCTTGCCACTGGCCACATGGGGAGCCCCCCACCTTGTCCCACAGTGGTCCAGGAGACCTGGCATGGGCAGGGTCAGGAGGGCCTGTGAAGCAGCACAGTAGAAAAACCAAAGGGAAACTGCCCACAGTGCCCCTCTGCTCAGCACTCGGGGGCTGGTGACCACCGGCAGGCAGGATGTGCAAGGTGCTGGATGGCAGGGATAGTACAGTGTCCAAGGGGTGCCAGTATGTCCCAGAGATGGCTGTGGTGTCCCACACATGGCCAAAACGTTATCAGTGTCCCTGTGGTGGCTGCAGTGTCTGCAGTGGTGACCACAGTGGCCGAGGAATTGCCATAACATTGAAGAGTCAGCCACAGTGTCCCAGCATGGCTGCAGTGTCCCTGGAGTGACCACAGTGGCTGCAGTCTTCGAGAGATGACTGTGCTGTCTCAGGGACAGCCTTGGTGGCCCAGATCTGGCAGTGGTGTCTCAGGGGTGGCCACGGTGCTGGAGACATTTGGGGATGGGGTCAGGGCTTGAATGACACCCCACCATTGTGTGGCACCTGGACCATGTACCCAGCCAGCCCAGTGTCACCCCTGAGATGCTCAGCCCTACCTTGGCCATGGCACTGATGCTGGTGTGGTACCCACAGCAAGGAAGGGTGAGGGCAGCATCCCTGGGATGCCACAAAGATCATCACACCCTGGAGCCTAATGGGAGTGGGGCAGTGCACCCCTCACCCTGCACAGGGACATGCTAGGGGGCCCAGTGGGGCCCGAATCACTGCACAGCTCCCTCCAGCCCGGGACTCACCCTGCAGCCCACCTTGTGACTCGGGGTCTCCTAATAATCCCCCTCCCCAAGGGCACTCAGCCACCCGTGCACCATCCTGCACCAATCATGTCACTGGGACCCCCACCCAGCTAGGGCTGCCCTGGGGTCCCCCAGCCCACATCCCCACTTCGCACATGGGTGGGATAAAAGCAGTGGTGGGGTGGTGGGCTTTCCTAGGACCACGCTGTGATGCCCATACACACTGTATCCCCCCATGGAGCAAAGGGTGGAAGGCTCTGCCCTGGGTGCTTTGGGGGCTGCTGTGGGGTGGGTGGCCCCAAGCCTCATAGTGCCCCTGGCCGTGTACACAGGGCTGGGTCAGCGCTCAGGAGGGGCACGCTCCCCCACTGGCCCCACCACCCCGGAGGCTGCCTGGGCTGCTCCAGGTCAGCCCCGAGGCCAGTTCAGAGGCCACCAGCCAACAGCAGTGTGCGCTGCTCCGGTGCTGACACCTGTGGGCAAGGGACCGTCCCTGCATGGCACCCAGCCCTGAATGGCACCGTGTCCCTGCAAGTCGTTCTGCCCCTACGTGTCACCCTGTCACTATGTCACCATGTCCTGACAGGTCAGGCCAACCTGACATGTCATGCTGTCCCTACCTGTCACTCCCTGCTTACATGGCACTGCTCCTGACATGTTACCCTGTCCCTCTGTCCCTTTGCCCTTACCTCATGCCCTGCCTAAATATCACCCCCTTCCTATGGGTCACCTGACCCCTACCTGTCACCCCAGCCTGGTCTGTGGAAGATTTGGGGTCATGGGCTTCTGTGGGAGCAGGGCTATGTGCTCTTGAACCTGTCTGCCTTGAGGACTCTCATGCCACAGGCAGAACCAAGCAGCACTGGGGTCCTTATCCCATGGTAAGGCCACTTCCCCAGCCTCCCCACCATCTGCATCACCTCCACCAAGGCTTCCATCCCCCCCTCGCATCATCCTTCCCATTCTCCTTCCACTCTCCCTCCATTCCTCCCTCCATCACTGCTGCAACCCCCCTTTAATCCCCCTCCATCATGCCTCCACAGAAGCTTCCACCTGCCTCCATCCCCTCTCCATCCCTCCTCCATCCCCCTCCACCACCTCTGTCATCTTCTCCCCACCCCCCTGCATTCCCCCTCCATTGTCCCTTGTCCCACTTCCATCTGCCCTCCAGCCCTGCTGCATCCCCCTGCTACCCCCCTCCACCATCCCCTGCTTTTGTCCCCTGGTCCCCCTCCATTACTGGGTCTGTGCCTTCGGCGAGGTGACCGTGCCCTGCCCCTCAAAGCTCCTCTGGGAGTCAGAGGACTTGGATTGCACCAGACAGCCCTGCCGATGGCAGCAAATACCCTAATTAATTAATTATGGGATAATCTCTGGTTCCGGGGAACGGGTGGCTGCTGGGATTTGATTAACCACAAGAATGTTTAATCTCCATCTGAAGCCCCAGCTACCTCTACCATAGGGTGCTGGGGATTATTCCCACTGGGCTGCAAGGAAGGGACAGGACTGGGGTCCAGGACCTGGAGGCTTGGGGTGAGGGGCACACACAGCCTGGGGCAGCTTGAGGACCCCAAAGCATCACCAGGGTGGCTGGTGAGGGTGATGCTGCCTTGGTCTCACAGGAGATGGGCAGGGGGAGATATCCCTGTTCCAGCTGCTGGGCCCAAGGGAAAAGCTTTGTCCCTTTGCTAGGCTGCTGCCCTCCGCTGCTTCTATCCTCCACCCTGCACCCCGCATCCCAGTGCTGCATCCTGCACCCCATACCATGTACCCTGCATCCTACAGCCCAGTCCTGAATCTGTATCCCACATCATGTCCCCTCCATCCTGCATCATCAAATGGTTTGGGCTGGAAATGACCTTAAAGATCATCTTGTCTGACCTATCCCAGCCCTGTAGCCTTCATCTCACATCCCCATCTTGCATTCTTCATTCTGCATCCCAAGCCTGCATTCCGCATCCTCCATCACCCATCCTGCACCCTGCATGCCAGGCTCGCATCCCGCATCCCAATCCTGCATCCCACATGCCAATCCCGCCCCCGCCCCGCGGTGTAGCAGCACAAAGGCCGGACTACAGCTCCCGGCGTGCCCGGGCGGCGGTGCGGGGGGAGCCGAGGCCGCGCACCCTCCCGCCCGTGTCCTGCCCGTGCGTGTGCGTGTGCGCGGCCGGCAGCGAATCAGCCGCTCCGCCCGGCCCCGCCCGGCCCCGCACACGGGCGGTCGCAGCGGCCGCGCTGCCATGAGCGAGCTCCCGGCGGGGCCGCCCCGCCGCCCCCCGGCTCCCGCCGCCCCCTGCCCGCCGCTCCCGGCCCCAGCCCCGGCCTGGGGGATGCTGCGGGGCCGGCGCGGCTGAGCCCCCCCCCACCGCCGCCGCCGCTGCCGCCGCCGCCCCGCCCGCCGCCGCCATGGCCGGTAAGCCCCGCAGCGGCTGCGAGGCGCTGAAGGTGGTGGCCCGATGCCGCCCGATGAGCAGGAAGGAGGAGGCGGCCGGATACGAGCGCGTCCTGGAGCTGGATGTGAAGCTGGGGCAGGTGAGCATCCGGAACCCCCGCGCCTCCCCCGGGGAGCTGCCCAAGACCTTCACCTTCGACGCTGTCTACGACGCCAGCTCCAAGCAGGCGGACCTCTACGACGAGACTGTCCGGCCGCTGATAGACGCCGTGCTGCAGGGCTTCAATGGCACCGTCTTCGCCTATGGTCAGACGGGCACCGGCAAGACCTACACCATGCAGGGGGCCTGGGCGGAGCCAGAGAAGCGGGGCATCATCCCCAGCTCCTTTGAGCACATCTTCACCCACATCTCCCGCTCACAGAACCAGCAGTACCTGGTGAGGGCCTCGTACCTGGAGATTTACCAGGAGGAGATCAGGGACCTCCTCGCCAAGGACCAGAGCAAGAAGCTGGAGCTGAAGGAGAACCCCGAGACGGGGGTGTACATCAAGGACCTCTCCTCCTTCGTCACCAAGAATGTGAAGGAGATTGAGCATGTGATGAACCTGGGGAGCCAGACGCGGTCAGTAGGTAGCACCAACATGAACGAGCACAGCTCCCGCTCCCACGCCATCTTCCTCATCACCATTGAGTGCAGTGAGACAGGGCCGGATGGTGAGGAGCATATCCGTGTGGGCAAGCTCAACCTGGTGGACCTGGCTGGCAGCGAGCGCCAGAGCAAAATGGGGGCCCACGGAGAGCGCCCCAAGGAAGCATCCAAGATCAACCTCTCCCTCTCTGCCCTGGGCAATGTCATCTCTGCCCTCGTGGATGGCAGGAGTACACACATCCCCTACAGGGACTCCAAACTGACCCGCCTGCTGCAGGACTCCCTTGGGGGCAACGCCAAGACAATCATGGTGGCCACCTTGGGCCCAGCATCTCACAGCTATGACGAGAGCCTCTCTACCCTCAGGTTTGCCAACAGGGCCAAGAACATCAAGAACAAGCCCCGGGTGAATGAGGACCCCAAAGACACCTTGCTGCGGGAGTTTCAGGAGGAGATTGTCCGGCTGAAAGCCCAGCTAGAGAAACGTGGCATGTTGGGGAAGAAGAGGAGAAGGAGCAGCCGGAAGAAGAAGGTGATGGATGGAGAAAGTGCTGCAGAGAACGAAGGGGAAGATGACAATGAGGATGGCCTGGAGAAGAACATGGAGAGCTACTTGAAGGAGCAGAAGGAGAGGCTGGAAGAGGAGAAAGCCTCTATCCAGGATGACCACAGCCTGGTGAGCGAGGAGAAGCAAAAGCTGCTTCAGGAGAAGCAGAAGATGATTGAGGATCTGCGGAAGGAGCAGGAGGCCACGGAGCTACTGGCCACCAAGTACAAGGTATGTGTTGCCACGTGCTACTGTGAGCAATGCTGGGGGAAGACCTGCTTTGCCTCTAGCCCCCTGTGGGGTGCCTGAGATGCTCCCAAGCAGAGTGTCCAAGCAAGGTGGGCTCTCAAGCAAGGTGCCTAAGGGCAGCCCCATGCTCCCCTGTAGTGTTGGGCTGGAGTTGCCCTCAGACATGGAGCTGCACAGGGACCTTGTGTGGGAGCTCTGGGGGCTGTGGGGCAGGATGGGCCATGGGGCAGTGGATCACTTTGCTGTGTTCAGCTCTTGTCTCTCTCAGCACAACAAAGCAGCTTGCAGCGGGGCGGGGGAGTGATGCTGCACATTTGTCCCTGGTGGCCCCAGGAACACACCCAGGGCTGGGGCTGGGACCATGGTACTGCCTGCTCCCTACCTGCCCCCCATGTCTATCCCCATGGCTCCCACCCCAGCTTGGGGAAGCTGGGTGATGGGGAGCTGAGGGCAAGAGGGGCCGCAGCAGCCCCAGCCCTGTGCTGGGGTCTGGGGCTACCCCACTGCCCTTCCAGCCCTGCTCCCCTCCCGGTGACCCTGGGGGTGTGAGCACAGGGCTGGAGTAGTCATGGTGATGGAGAAGGAGCCCCAGCACCCTGCCCCACCACGTCACTCTCCAACACAGCCCCTCCGTCACCACTGTGGCCCAGATGTGGTGGCTGGGCTGGGGACCAGCATGGAGCCCTCCAGGCAGGGACATGCCTGGGGTTCTGGTCTCTGCTGAGGAATTCAGGGGCTAAGCAGGAGGATGCTCTTGTGCCCTCCTCCCCTGCCAAAGCCTTCTTTGTTGCAGCCTCAGGGATGCGCAGCCAGGCCAAGGAATGTGCAGCCGTGCTCAGGGATGCATGATCATGCCCAGGGATGCATGGCCGTGCTTGGATGCCTGCACAGACACCTGCAGGCTCACAATGGGACGTGCATCGGGGACAGAGCCATGGGGGGAGGACACGGGTTGCCTGCTGGCATTCCAGGTGTCCCATGCTGGCTATCCTGGTGGAGCAGGATGCTCCGTGTGGAGGGGGTGTCCCTGCAGCCGGTCCCTGCACTGCCACCGCGGTGGAGTGCAGGTTGTCACTGGCAGCCATCCAGCGCGGTCTCCTCGTCCGGCACGGTGCAGCGGAGCTGGCTCGGGGCCACCGTATGTCCTGTAACTGCTGAGTAACAAGGCAGGGCCGGAGGTGGGATGATGCTGCATCCTTTTTGGTGGCCTTTGGAACTGCTGTACCGTGGGGGTACAGCACACTCACAGCAGTGAGGGCAAAAATCCCTCTGGAGCCAGTGATGGAGGGAAGAATCTGCTATGATGCTCACCCCAGTAGGAACTGCCCGGGGCCAGGCAGGAGACCCCAGCTTGACAAGAGCCTTGTGTCCCACTCAAACCCTTAATGGCTTCATAGTGACTGTGGCAATGGCAGATGTAGTAGCTGGGGGGACACAGGATGCCCCACACATGTGTGGGTGATGCAAGCTGGACCCTGTCTTACTGTCACACTCATGGGCTCTCTGGCACAACTAGGGCCCCTTGCCCGAGGGCTCTTCTTGGTGCTGAGACAGGAGTCAGTGGCCAGGAAAGTGCCAGGGAAGTCACTGGGTGCCGGAAATGAGCTCCTGTGAGAGGCTTAGTGTTCAGTCTGTCCCAGGCACTAAAGAAGATTGGGAGTCATCTTCATTAAAAGGAATAAATGCTTTGGCAGGGGGGAAACAGCAGTGCTAAGAAACCCCCTAATCCCATGTGAAGGTGGCAGCCCTCCCCATGGAGAGGTGTGACAGTGTGCTGCCCTGGCCAAGCATCATCCACACGTGTGCCTGGTCCCCTCTCTGCACCCCAGCAGGGTTTGGAGGACACTCACCATCACAGGATACAGTTAGAATCAAGACAGAGGAGGAGGAGGGGTAAGGGGCCCTTTAATGCCCAGCCACTGGCACCCAACCTAAGGTGGTAGGGCCAGGAGGAAGGAGGAATCCCCATCACTGGAATCAAAGGGGCTGGATGGGCACCCATGTGAGGATGTGCCCCATAGTCCTGCATGGCTGTGAGGGTGGTGGAAGGTGGGAGCTGGTGGTATGGACATGGGGGTTGTCCCGCAAGTGCTGGGGGGCTGCTCGCATGTCCCTAAAGCCCCACACTGTGCACCCCCACAGTCACCCCACATGGGGACTGAGGAAGGGAAAAAACAGGGGAAAAAATAGGGAGAATAAGAGTATTGTCCCAGATAGCTGTTGGTGTGCTTGAGGTTTGTCCAAGCCCCCACCTCTGTGCCCAGGGTGGTGGCTGGGAGATACAGCACCAACAGGGAGAACTCTGCCCAAGGGTGTGTGTGGTGGCACCAGTGAACACCGAGTGTGCCCCCGCAGTACTGGCATCTCCCATGGTGTGGTGTGGTGGCACTCCCCCTTCACAGGGCCTTGGCTGTGTCAGTGGGGGTGTCCCAGGGGTCTGCATGTGGGGAAGAAGCTGTCGTTGCTGCTGCTGTGCCTGGGACATTAATTTTTAAAGCCCTGTGTGGTGATTGGATCCATCCCTGCTCACGTCCCTGAGGTGCAGCAGTGGGGAGCATGCATGCGTGCACACAGGCTGTGTGTGTGTGGATGCCCATGCTGCATGTCAGCACACCCCCATAGCACACGTGTGCACACACATCACAGGAGGACACACATGGGAACCATGTGTGGTGTGAGGCTGCTGTGGCAGCCCAGCAGGACTCCCGGCCCCGTGGTTTCCAGACAGGGATGGCTGTGCACACGCATGTTGGACGTGTGTGTGTGTGTGTACAGGCACACATGAGGGTGCATGCATGAGTGTAGTAATGTGTGCATCCATGGAGTAAGGGGGAGAGCGCATGTGTGTGAGCACCAATGTCTGCATGCTTGGGCATGCTTGTAGCAGTGTGCATGCACGTGTGTACGTGTGCGTGTGTGCAGGGGTTTGACTGTGCACAGGCGTGTGTGTACATGGGTGTATGCACATACACTGATGGGTGTGTGCGCGTGTGAACCCTTTTCCCCTTGGGAAAGCTGGCATGGGGGTGACAGGGTAGGATGGGATGGGGGAGTCAGGGTGGATATAGATTTGGCTGAGCCGTGGGAAGTGCTGCTGTGAGTGGTTTCCCTGCTGCATTTTCCTTGGGAAATCCCAGGGGGCTTGAGGCAGAGCCCCCTGCCTGGCTTGGCATGGCTCAGCATGGCTTGGCATGGCTTGGCATGGCTCACACAGCTCAGCTGGAGGTGGGAAGCCAGGGCTGGGGCCCCACTGCCGGCAGCTGCTGCACATCCGTGGCGTCCTGCTGGCTCGCAGCTGTGCGGAAGGAAGTGGGACCCAAAACAGCCTGGGCTCAGAGCCAGCAGTCCCACGCCACATCCCCATGGAGGGGACACGTTGCTTACACCCCCGGCTAATGCACTCAGTGTTCAGCACTGGGCTCATGGTGTCCATGTGCAGCGCCCTCCCCATCAGTGGAAGCATATGTGAAAGCCCTCACCCCTGAAAGCAAGGATGAGAACACAGTGCCCAGGACAGGGACCAGGGATGGGGGTGACCACCCGGCAAGGGTGGCCTGGTGCAAACCCCTCAGGGATGTGGGGTGGTAGAGCCGTGTTCTGACCCCCCACCCTCCTCTTTCCCCCAGGCAATGGAGAGCAAGCTGCTCATCGGCGGCAGGACCATTGTGGACCACACTAATGAGCAGCAGAAGATGCTGGAGCTGAAGCGACAGGAGATAGCTGAGCAGGTAACAGCACTGGGGCCTGCAGGTGATGGGGGTGTCCTCGGGGGTCGGTTCCCCCTCCTGACTCTGAGTGTTTCCCCCTGTGCTGCAGAAACGCCGGGAGCGGGAGATGCAGCAGGAGATGCTGCTGCGGGACGAGGAGACCATGGAGCTGCGGGAGACTTACACCTCCCTGCAGCAGGAGGTGGAGATCAAAACCAAGAAGCTGAAGAAGGTGAGAGTGTGGTTGTTGGGGACGATCATCTCTCCAGCCACCAGCGCCCTGGGGCTCACTGCAGGCCCCAGGCTGTGGGGCTGATGGTCTGTTCCTCTCCCCAGCTCTATGCCAAGCTGCAGGCCGTGAAGGCAGAGATCCAGGACCAGCACGATGAATACATCCGTGTGCGGCAGGACCTGGAGGAGGCACAAAATGAGCAGACACGGGAGCTGAAGCTCAAGTAGGTGGTTGTGTGTCCCCTGCAGCCATGCAGGGCAGAATTGGGTGCTAAGGGCAGAGCTGGGTGCTCAGGGCAGAGCTGGGGTATGCAGAACAAAGCTTAGTTATGTAGAGCAGAGCTGGGGTGCATGGAACAAAGCTGGGGTGCACAGAGCAGAACTGGGTTATGCAGACCAAAGCTGGGGTGCACAGAGCAGAGCTGGGGTGCACAGCTGGAGAGAGCGATATGCCTGCTGACAGGGACATGTGAGCACTTCCTACCCCATCAGCAGTGGCAGAAGGTGTAAAACATATTTACACCTCTTGAGTTGGGTGAGTCACATGCAAGAGTATTAAAAACTTGCTGAGAAAGGTGAGAAACCACAAAATACAGAAGCAGAAATGCCAGTACAGCTGCAGTGCAGGCTGTGAGTTATGGGACCTGACAGTGGTAGCTGGAGGTGGGTGTCCCTGGGGGCACCTGGAGACTGCTAGAGCCCCAGCACAGTCCTCAGAGGAAGACCAGCTCAGGGGACCTTGGGGTGAGCCCCTGCCCTGTGGGAGCTTCTGGCACAACGGTGGCAAAGCCATATTCCCTCCAGGAACCTCCAGCAGGAGATGCAGCTGCTGGTCTACCACCCTCAGTGGGTGTGCTTTCACTTCAGCAATAACTGTATTCAGCATCTTCACAAACCCCCACCCAGCCATATATCTTAAGCATCAAGATAAGATATTTATCCTTTTACTAGAAACAAACTTACACCTTGAATTTTCCTGCCTTTCTCTTCAGACATGACTCATACTTTTTAAAAGCTGGGAACTCAATGGAGCAACTCAGCAGTGCAAAACAGCTTTCTGTAGTTGCTTGATTTGCCCCACATAATATGGAAAACACGATTCCCCTGGGGTTCATTTTGAATCACTGAGCTCTCCTTTATCATCTGGTCAGGCAGCAAGGAGCAGACGGGGGTTCCTGCTGGAGGAAGTCTTGCAGAGCTGCCTATGTCTTCTCTCCTCTCTGATGACTGTCTTCCTCTACCCCCACTCTCCTGCCTGTCTTGCCTCTGTCCTGTTGCCTCACCCTCTCTATTTCTATCCTGTTTCCATCTTCTGTATGTTTTCTCATTTCCCTGTGCTGTCTCCCTGACATCCCTTTCCTCTCTGACCTGCTTTTGGTCACTTGTCACATTGACTCCTTCCCCTCCTACTCCTTCCTCGTCTTTGCTCCCACTCTGTCTATTGGCCGGTCACTCAGGTACTTGATCATCGAGAACTTCATCCCACCAGAAGAGAAGAACAAGATCATGAACCGCTTGTACTTTGATGGTGATGAAGACCAGTGGAAGTTCCAGCCACTCGTGCCCACTGGAGGGTATGTTCCTGTTCCTGTCCCCGACCCACGCGCTGCCTCCTGCAGGCACAAAGCCTCTCACCATTTGGATGGGTTTTAGTAGGTATTTATGTTCTTTACTACATGTTCTTAATTTATGTTTTAGAAACAGCAACCAAATGAAGAAGCGGCCTACCTCTGCAGTGGGGTATAAGAGACCCATCAGCCAATTCGCCCGTGTGGCCATGGCCATGGGATCTCATCCTCGGTACCGGGTAAGTGAGGGAGCACTGCTGCGTGCCAGGGGAACAAGAAGTCATTGGATAAATGTAATGAATGGATGGATGAATGGATGGATGGACAGACAGACAGATGAACAGTGGGAGAGAAGGCAAAGTAAACAAGCCCATCATGACTGGGGGTACATCAGTTCAAGCTCCCGGCTCTATTCACCCACTTGGCAGGATTGGTGGCCATGCTTTCAGCTGGTCCATGGCTTGGTGGCTCTGACAGCTCCTGCTGTTTGAAAGGACAGGGCCATTCAGCCTTACCTGCTGGTCTCAGCCCCAGGGAAGACCAGGAAGAGCAGAGCCATGAGCCTGAAACCCCAGCATGGACCTTGCCCTGTGGCTGTGGCAGCCAGAGGAGGCTCCCACTCCCTGGCATGCTGGTCATCTCTCAGTGGCACGGACTTGACAGAGCTGGTGCTGTATTGAGCTATGCGGTGACTCCTTGTGTTGGTTTTCCCTTTGCCCTGTCCTACTGCAGGCTGAGAACATCATGTTCTTGGAGCTGGACCTCTCCCCTCCAGCTATCTTTGAGTTTGAGAGGAGCAGGGACCCAGCAGAGCAGGACCCCCGGGCTCTGCACCTGGAGAGACTGATGCACCTGGACAGCCTCCTGGAGCGGCCGGTGGCCTCCCGGGTGAGGAAGTCCCGCTCCTGGTGAGTGCTGATGGGGACCAGGGGGGACTCATTTGTGCTGCCATGCTGCTGGGGTGCTCCATGTGGGCAGCATTTGGGCTTAGGGCAGGCAGAGGAGTTGTGGCAGAGCTGCAACCCTGTTTCTTTTGGGGTTGAACCTGGACATGAGCTGCTGGGGTGTGATAAGGTTTTAAAATATGGCTGACATTGCTTTGGTAACAGTTGTTGGATGTGTATTAAAACAGGTGATATTATTATATCCATCTCAGTACAGGAAAGTCATGCATCTGTTGAGGCTGGTCCAGAGAAGGCCATAGAGATGCCACAAGGACTGGAGAACCTCTGCTATGGAGACAGGCTGAGAGAGCTGGGCTTGTTCTACCTGGAGAAGAGAAGGCTTCAGGGAGACCTTAGAGCAGCTTCTAGCACCTAATGGGGCTGACAAGAAAGCTGGAGAGGGGCTTTTGACAAGGGCCTGTAGGGACATCTGACAAGGGGGAATGGTGTTAACCTGATAGAGGGGAGACTGAGATGAGAAGAAATTCTTCCCTGTGAAGGTGGTGAGGCCCTGGCACAGGGTGCCCAGAGAGGCTGTGTCTGCCCCATCCCTGGCAGTGTTCAAGACCAGATTAGATGAGGCTTGGAGCAACCTGGTCTAGTAGGTCCCTTCCTGTGGCAGGGGTTGGAACTGGTCCCTTCCCACCCACACCGTTCCTGTGATTCTGATATAAATGTATCTCAGATGGTGAGACACAAGGTATTGTCCTGCCCAGCATGTTAGGGACATCCTTTAGTTCTTCCTGTATAAAAAATGACTGAGAAAGTGGATCTGGGGCAAAGCAGGAGGCAGGGGAAGGGGAAGAAGAAGGAAACCAGGTTTTCTCTGTCCATCCAGGTGCCAGACGCCGCGGTCACTGCCATCCTCAACCACTCATGTCTCCCTCACCTCCAGCTCCCCGTGCGCCGCCACAACGCCAGCTCAGGAGTGACATCCTGGACCCCTTGTCCCCTTGCACTGCCTCGCAGTGAGGACTGTGCCGCGCTGGCAGCTGAGGAGGGGGCCCCAGCCGGCAGCATCTCCACCAGTCCCAGTTCGTCTTTTGTCTTCAGCTACTGTGTGTGCGCGTGTGTTAGTGCGAGATGCTCACGAACAGCCCTCCGGAGCGAGGGGAGCTGCCCCCTTCTGCCTTCTGCCCCCTCCCCAATCTGGATCTGTCACTTTATTTATTTAATGTATTTATTTATGGAGTGGTTGATGCACAGAGTCAGGAGGTGCGGTGGCACAGGAGGACATCCAAGGCTGGCAGTGGGCATCATGCAGATGCTCCTCAGGTACGCTCGGCTCCCAGCCCTCCTCACTGGAGGACAGGGCTGGGGACACCACCAGGGTGGTCACTGCTGGTGTCCTGCTCACCCCTGTGTTCTGTGGAGCAGGCAGGAGGGGGCAGAGGTCCCTCTCTGGTGGCTGTGGCAGGTAAGGCAGCCCGGGACTCTGGTGCTGTGTTTTCTTTGCTGGATCCCAGGGAATTTGGTGTTTCTACAATGATCTGGAGACTTCCAGAGCGACTCTCCAGCCTGCATCAACACCGGTGGCAGCAGTGACATTTCATGGACTTCTGGGCATAGCTGTCACTCCAGAAATGCCAGCTCCATCCACAGGGAGGGCTTGCAGATTAGCAAAACCAAGTCAGTCCTGCTGGTGCCAGGACTTTGCTCACCTGTACCACGCTCTGGAGGTGGCTGGCCTTGTCGAATTCAGTTGCCGGACACCTGGCTTGCTCCCATCTCTGACAAAGTGGGTGTTTAACTCCTAGCAGCAAGAACAGCAGATGGAAATCTGTCCATTTCTACCCAGACCTCCTCAAGATACACATCATACGGTGAGCGATGCTGCCTACATGAAGCCAGTGGTGAGAGCATCCACCATTGTGGCAGCTAGAGGCAGTGAAGAAATGCAGGACAAGGCAGTGATGCCCAGAGGAGTGATGCCAACATCACTCTCGTCGGGCTGGGTAATACCACATGAAGGTCACCTCATTGTTGGGAGAAATTTTGTGGTGTTGCATGGTTGTGGAGTGATGGATGTGAAATGGGTAATGGATAAGAGGGCAAGACATAATGCTGCTCTGGCAGTTTGAAACCCATCCCTGGCAGTAGCACATGTGGGTGCCAGGACATCGTTCAGTGTCCCTGGGTCATTCAGCAGTTCAATTGAGGGAAGGCAGGTCCTTGTTGAAGACCATTCCTGGCAGTGCCAGGGCCAGCACCAGTGGTTTTCCTGGGATGGCTTCCAGATGCATGGAGGTGGGGGAGATCCGTTTGTCTGACAAGAGGAGAATGAATGAGGGAGTGAGCTCCTGGTTCACATGGGAGGATGTGAGTGTTCACAGGGATGCGTGCTGAGACCAGGCTCTGGGATGGGGCTTTGAGCAACCTGGTCTAGTGGAAGGTGTCTCTGCCCATGACAGGGCACTGGAACTGGATGAGCTTTAAGGTCCCTTCCAACCCAAACCATTCTATAATACTATGAAGACAGAGCTGAGAAGGTGGCAGGTAGGAACCATCTTGTGGCAATGGACAGGGTTTTGTCCACTGGAGGACTAGTCACTGCTCACTTTGATGACTCCTGCACACAGGACCTGGGGTGAGGATGGGAGAGGGAACAAGGTACAAGCACAGAGCAGGGCAGGTCCTACCCAACACAAGTGTCCTATCAGTGTGCTCCATGTGTCCAGGCTGGGGCATCCACATACCTTCCCATGCATGTCCTGACACATCCCCTGAGCTGCCATGGGCTATCTTCTTCCTGTTCCCTGTAACATTGTCCTGCTTTGTGTTTGTGATCATTACCCTTTGCCATCATCTTCCCTTCCTCATCTGTTCCCCGTAACACCTTCTGCCTCTCTGAATCCTTGTCCCACCCCAGCAGCTGGCTTGTGGGCTATTTTGGACGCTGTAGATCGCTCCCAGGACTGAGCTTGCTCCCCTTGAGTAGCAGCCAGGTCTGGCTGTACTCAGCCTGGGGAAGAAGGTGCAGGAGGAATGGCATTTAGGAGTGAGAGATAGGTTGGTTCCTGTCTCAGCGTGGGTGAGGTCCTTATGCCTATGGGTATAACCAGCAGCTATGGCTTCTCTGCGTGCATTCCCCACAACAAGCTGGCCTGGCCTCATGAAACACAGTGGATGAGAGACCCCTGGTTCCTTATTTGTTTGCCAGGTTAGTGTCTGAGAGTCAGGGTCAGGAAGCACAGACCTTAGAAAGGGGAGAAGCCACCTGCAGCATGGTCTTCAGGAATGTATTTTCCTCCCTTTCTTGTTTTGTAACTACCCCAAGTTCACCTTCAGTTGGATCAGAAGCTCAAAGAGCCCCAAGGTGATGTGCTGGCAACAGTCTCTTTTACCTCCGTTCTCTACCCAGGGCATGGTAAACAAAGCCCAAGAGCTGATGGTGTCCCCTTATTGCGCCAGGCTATGGAGCATCACATCAAAGGATGAATGCGCTTCATATAGGTCTCCCGTGGCATGTGTTGGTCCTCACCTGTGTCATGGCAATGGACAGGTCTGGGTCCAGTAGCACTGTGTCACAGTGGGACTGTGTGGAAGCCCTTCTGGCTGAGCACAGGACACGTGTAGGAGCGCCTGGTGCAGGGGATGGTATGAGCCGTTTTCAACATCCAAGTGTGGCTCTAACATACGTACCAAGAGCACGATCTCCCATGCGTTGGCTCCATCTCTCTCCACCGCTGCTAATGACCTCCCACCCTCCTTAGCACAAACCCTGAGGAAGGTTGTGAGCAGACGCTGGTGATTTGAGCCGAGACCAGGCGAGATCCCGGCGGTGTTTTCCCTCTGCCTCGGGTGGCTCCGCAGCCTCTCCGTGTCGCTGCAGCAACCTCAGATGTATATTTGTAATGATCTTTGGTCTTTGTATGTTGGTGCGTGTGTATTTACATATGAGTGTGTGTAGGTGTGTGTGGGTGCGTGCGTGTAGCCAAGGGATCTATTTACTGTCAACGTGAGTGTACAGGGGGCAGATCCCAGAGGGGGGCTGGGGCTGGGCTGGGGCTCTTTTATTTTTGCTGTTTAATTGTTCAGTTATTTTGGGTTTCAGGTTTGGATGGGATTTTTTCCTTCAAGGGGGGTGGGTTTGGGTCTGTCTCAGATTGATTGACAAGGTGAGGGCCTTGATTAGGACCAAATTTTTGTGCCTGTTGCTCTGGTGATCTATTTAGAAATCAAAAGTTTACTGTATGGTGGCCCATCCTTGTCACTCTATACATAGGAATATACAGGACATATTATAAATATATATATATTATACATACTGTATGGAGCGAGGTCATTAATCTCACCCCCCCTCTCTGGCTTTGGATGGACACCTCTTCAATATGCTGTAACGTAGCTTTGATCCAGTGCTGGGAACGACTGGAAAGTGCCAGCACCCTTCAAAAACTGGCAATGACACCAATAAAGGAATGAGCATCATTGCAAAGAGCGTCTGCAGCCTCCTTCATCCACAGCTTCAGCCGTTGGGAACATGCCAGCACCACAGTGCTGCAGCTGATGCATTAATTGAAGTGCAGCTCCATGTTGTGTAGTCTCCTCAAGGGGACATCGTGGGCTGTGTGTGTTGAGAGACAAGGATTTGGGATTAGGGCTTCTGCTACAGCACAAATGGGGGCACCAGTGCCCACCTGCCTGTATTTCTCCATATATTTGGAGAAATATATGAGGCTGTCCATGTCCATGTCAAGTGCAAGGTCCTACACCTGGGTCGGAGCAATCCCAGGCACAGCTACAGGTTGGGCAGAGAACAGATTCAGAGCAGCCCTGCAGAGAAGGACTTGGGGGTGTTGGCTGATGAGAAAATGAACATGAGCCAGCTTCAGTGTGCACTCGCAGCCCAGAAAGCCAATCGTATCCTGGGCTGCATCAAAAGAAGCGTGACCAGCAGGTCGAAGGAGGTGATCCTGCCCCTCTACTCTGCTCTCGTGAGACCTCACTTGGAGTATTATGTGCAGTTCTGGTGTCCTCAACATAAAGAGGACATGGAACTGTTGGAACAAGTCCAGAGGAGGCCACAAGGATGATCAGGGGACTGGAGCACCTCCCATATGAAGACAGGCTGAGAAAGTTGGGGCTGTTCAGCCTGGAGAAGGGAAGGCTGCGTGGAGACCTCATAGCAGCCTTCCAGTATCTGAAGGGGGCCTACAGGGATGCTGGTGAGGGACTCTTCATTAGGGACTGTAGTGATAGGACAAAGGGTAACGGGTTAAACAGGGGAAGTTTGGATATAAAGAGGAAGTTCTTTAGTGTGAGGGTGGTGAGGCACTGGAATGGGTTGCCCAGGGTAACTGTGAATGCTCCATCTCTGGCAGTGTTCAAGGCCAGGTTGGATGAAGCCTTGGGTGATATGGTTTAGTGTGAGGTGTCCCTGCCTATGGCAGGGGGTTGGAACTGGGTGATCTTAAGGTCCTTTCCAACACTAACAATTCTATGGTTCTATGCCAGGAGCATTGGAACTAGAAGATCTTTAAGATCCCTTCCAAGTCAAACCTAACTCTATGATTTCTCCCTTTTTGTGTGAGATAAAGTGTACTGAAACTATAATTTGCAGAAGACTTTGATAAGGTCTAAGGACCAAAAGCTGGTTTTGCTGGGTATGAGTGCCTGCTGTATCTCTAAAAGGAAATCTATTAGCCCCAAGAGCACAGAGAGGCCTATGTAAAATTGGTGAGTTGATTTTGAGGCAATTTGATTTAACATGCTCACTTATTTAATAGAACTATGGAATTATTTGGGTGGGAAGGGATCTTAAAGATCACCTAGTTCCATCATCCTATGATTCTGTGATGATTCTATGGTAAGGAAGGGAGAAAGCTGGGTTTTGTCATATTCAGTTTATCTCTCCACTGCCACCCAGGGCAGCCTGCTTGCAGATCAGAAGAGCAAGGTCCACAGGTAACGCAGAGACAATGAAAACAAATCAGAAGCATTACCATGCTGTCAGGAGCTCTACTTATTCTGAAGGAGCTCAGAAATCGTGCCTGAAAGGTGCAGAGAAGGGCAAAGGATTTTTCCACACTGACTGTAACTGCCAAAACCATTCTGAAATGTCAGCTTTGACAAGACACGTGGCATGGCCCAGGGGACAAGAAGGTGACCTGAGGCAGGTAAAAATGCTCCAGTCACCAACCCCACTCTTTCCTTGCAAGTGCTGCAGTGTCTGGTGATGTTACCATCTTGTGGGTGTTTGATTTTCCAGAGCATCAGCCAGGAGAGCAGCTGCTGGTTTGACTTAAGAACATGAACATTTTCCCCATCTTTGCCTCTATCCTGTCCCGCATACAGGCAATGGCAAGAGGGCACGAGGTTTGTGCAGCACTTGGATGCCCTCAGCTGCTGCATACCATGAATATCAATGATCCAAGTTCACATTTGCAATGCAGAAAATACCCAGGCATGCCTGAGCTTTCCAGCGTAGCTGGGGTTTGTTTTGTGATTTGTTTACTTGGTCTTAGGGGTTGTTTTGTCTTTCTATGAATTATCTGCTGCAATTTCTCTGATGCCAACATTCAGTGGGTTTAGCAGCGAGGAGAATCTTTTCTCAGATCCAAGATCTAGAACAACTTCTTTGCTTCCCTAGAACAACTGTCCCTTGTAGTCCTGGGGGATTACACAGCACCATGCAGTTTTTACAAGCATATTGAACCACATTATAGATGTATGATTTGAAGAGCTGTGTCCCATATACTGACAGTTCAAAAAAGATCTTTTATACTGAAATCTAGAAAATTGAGGGTTAATTCACTAAAGCAGTTTTGGTTCCTTCCTCACTGCAGTTCATAGGATTTCTGCTGTCATAAATTTAAAATATAAGCCTAAGATTTGGTATGTCTCTATATGCCAATATTTACTTTTTTCAATGATGAAAACAAGTGAAAATTTGAGAGATGACAAACATCTTCACCCCACCTCTGAAGGAAAGCGCCTGTGGAGGCTTGTTGCCCCTCTGTGACTGCCATGTCCAAGTCCAATGTATAAAAAGAACATGTGAGGGGACCAAGGGCCACAAGCATGGTACAAACTGAAAGATCAAGAGAGATACAGCTGAACTACCAAAGATGTAGCATATACCATAGACATTTGAGTGGCCTGGTTGCTGTGGTGAAGATCAGACGCTCACAGATGTAGAGTAGCTACTTAGAACTTAAATAAAGCCTGACATAGCCCAGCGTGTTCAGATTCTCTTTGAAATGGAACCCCCTATTGAAGACATGGGTTAAAAGAGCTGCAGAAGAACCAGCAAGAAGCTTGTGTGGTTCTTAACAGAGGGTGAGTGGGATGGGATGAAGGCAAATGGCTACCAAGGCAAGGTCCACAGCAGGCAACAACTACAGGTAATTACTCCATGAAGAGTATCCAGCTGTGCTTTCAAACTGTTAGAAGATGGTTTGAGCAGGCCCAGACTTGCTGGGCAGGGGTCAAGGTAGAGCCATTGCTGCTTGCTGCGGTGTATGGGTCTGGAGTGGGGCACTTTGCAAGAGACGCGCTGGGTTACTCCACACTGTCTTCTTACAGTGATTGCTGTAATTGGACAGCTGCAGAGCAGCTTCTGGTAACACTGGTCTCCAGGCCAGATTCACTCTTAGAACAATGACATTCATGCTGTCAGTGATGCAAATTTAGGACTCTGTCCAAAGTAATTGGGTGCCAGGGTCATCAAAATGACATTTGTGCTGGGAAGGTCTTGGGGGGTGACATTCCCACACCTCTGCCTCCTATGCCAAGGATAGAAGGATGTGTCCAGAGAAATTTATACAGCTCTTGGTCCCTCTTCTTCCTTCTCTCCTCTTGTCTGTGAAGAATGAGGCACCCAGACAGTGACTTGTCTCCAAACGATCCAAACCCCTTGGAGGTGTGGTTAAGATACACAAGGGGAGCTAATAGCAACGTTTACCAAATGGTTTATTTCTCAGTCTTGTTCAAGAAAACCAGTAACATTTGCAGTTACAGAGCCTGGCTTCTCCTTCAGTCCCACCCTGTCACTCTGGATGGGGGTTGTAAAGGTTCTGCTGTTCTCCCACGCCAGGGGAAACAAGGACCATCAGGACTCGTGGCTCTCTGGAGAGCTCATCTCTCCTGACCTTGCTCCTGAAACATGGTGAGCAAGCTATTCTGAATCCCGATTTTCCTATTGCTAAAGCAGTGTTAAAGCTTATTATCATCTTTGTAAAGTACTTTGAGATGTACTTGTTATAAAAAGTTGCAAAAGAGATAAATGGTTTTCACTCCTGAGTAGCATTTAAAGTATTTCAGCACAGGAGTACCTACAGCCACTACAAATACTTTGCATGGACTTCCCAAGACAAAAGCTGTGCCTACTTTCCAGAAAGGGATTTGGGGCTTGATTGTTTTGTCACGTTTGGGGTTTTGGTTGGTTGGGGTTTCTTGCTGTTCCTTGATGCTCCGATGACACCCTGTGGACTTTTCCTGTACTACTGTGCAAAGACCCAACAATTTCATTTTCTCCCAGTGGCTGTTCTACTCTGTTTCCCTACATTTTTCTCTGACGACTTCTGTTCTGCAGCCTATTAACTCAGTCCTGAATGGCTGTTAGCAGGGGAGCCATGGCACTGATGTTATTTGGCATACACTGTTCCTGTGCATTGCTGCCTTGCTAACATTCGTTGGCTTGCAACTACATGGTGTGGTGACCTAGTTCCCTCCATGACCAGCCGAGCTCCACAGCACATCCTGAAATGCAGCAGCAGGTTTGAAGTGTTCCAAGTGACTTGCCCACTGAGACTAGAGTGATTTGAGACCTCCTCCACAATGAATATACCCAGATTTAGACTCTGTCTGGAAGAATACACTTGTTCTTTGTCCCCTTGATCCCAAGTTCTGTGCCAGAAAAAGGATATATTGCTTATTTGTGGCTGTTCTGTCTTAAAACATGTTGCCAATATGCTTATTCACATTGTGGGTATCATCACAATCAAAAGCTGATCCTTCAGCAATGCTGGTGCAGGCACATAGCAGCCATTTGCTTTCCATGCCATTCTTGTATGTACTCTGGAAGTGCTTTCCCTCAGTATCAGAACAGATATTAAAGGAAGGAAAAAAGTAGGAATTAAACTTTCTTTCTCCTGTGAGCTCTCTGAGTGCTTGTCTCCATCTGAATTCACACTATGAATGTGAGCAGAACCACTCAAAAACCACCACTCAGCTGGAAGAGAGAATCATAGTCTTCAGATAACCATTCTTCCAAGCCTGGAGACATCAAGAATAGTATTAGGCCAAATTAACATATGAACAGACTTTGAGGTGGCCATGCTACAGAGTAGAGACACCTGCATAACATATGTGGAAGCAACAGACTTAGATGTGGGCAGTTTAGGGGAACAGTCAATATTTTGACAAGGTAAGATTCAGACTAAAGCTTGGATGAAAACTTAGGTTGAATTTCATCAGAATATTGTCCCAAAAGACAGGAAGAGAAGATTCAGTCTTACAGATTTTGATAATCCTTGTCAGCTCATCAGCAGTGATTCCAACTTTCAATAAAGACAGAAAGTCTTTATTGTCAAAATATTGAAAGTCAAAATATTGTAAGATGAAGACTGTGGATAGCCAAAGGCTTGCATGACAGCTTCACTGAGGAAATGATACTAGGCTCAAACACCTCCACAGAATTTTGTGTGTAATACAGGCAACCCTGCGAAGGAATATCAAACTTGTAAGGATGGGAAAGAGTACTACAGTCCTAGCAGTAATTTAAAACATTAGATGGAATAAACTGAATGGAGGCCTTTGGCATGGATGTTCATCATGACAAATGACCTCACACCAGTCATTCCAGCCCTTTTGGTCAGATGTTCACTGGAATGTTGCCTGCTCAAAAAAGCATGCAGCACCCTGCTGTGAGCCATTGGAAGATGCAGAGTCATGAGATGAGCAGCCAGTCAGCAGAGTTCCCAGTGCAGCAAAGATTTCAGACCACTGAAGACCAAAATGATTAGTCACATTGCTCCATGCTTTATCCCTCAGATAGGGGTAGTTTGAAAGAGAAAAGCAGTACATCAACTTCCCCCACAAAAGAGAAACAACACCCCTGCGAGGCCTGCGGAGCCTGGCTCTGGAGGCTGCCCTTCCTTTTTCTGCACATGGTGAAGGGGGACAGGAAAACTCCAGCTGCAGAAGACAGGTCCTGTAATCCAGCTGCACGAAATGACCCATCCTCTAACACGTTCCAGACTCCAGACTGCAGAAAGTTGCACCTGGTGCTTAGTGCATCACTTCCCAAGGAAAGGGAAATGAAGTTTACATCCTTTTTGTGGAAATAGAACAAAGTGATCTTATTGTTTCTTATCGCAGATGACAATCTTTTGTGCGTGAGTGAAACGCCAGACTTGCTCTCAATGCTCCCCATTTTCAAGGATGCTGGTGCATCTTGTGACAGGTGAGATCACTACCTCTGAGCTTCTATACCATCAGAAATGACCTCACACCCAAGTGTTAAAGCACATTCCATGGTCATTTCAGATCATGGAAGCACACTGAAAGTCATTCCATTGCATAGTTTGTTCTGCACTTGCACTCAGCAAAGACAGTTGCGATTGTCTGAAGGAGAATGTGGTTATTAAATGATATTTAGGCTATTATACTAAACAGAGTGAAACTTATAGAAGCATAGACTCATAGAATAGCCTGGGTTGTAAGGGACCTTAAAACTCACGTAGTGCTTGCGATTGCTCTGACTCAAATGCAGGTCTTTAAACTTAGTCATGTTGAAATTCATGAGATTCAGACACACAGCTTGGTGTCATCAGCAAACTTGCTGAAGTGCACTCAATCCCACTGTCCATGTCACCAAAAAAGATGTTGAACAGAGCCTGTCCCAACACTAACCCCTGAGTAACACCATTCATCACTGATCTCCACTTGGACATCAAGCCGTTGACCACAACTTGTGGAGATCAGGTCAAGTCTCTCATGAAGAATCACATGGTTATAGGCAGTTCAATGATTCAGGACTCCCAAGCCACCTTTTTCACCTATAGCTTGTCAGAGCCCTACACTCTCTTGATAGGATCTTACAGACATTCCACACACGGAAGATTTAATGGTTAATACCAAATTCTCTTATTTGAAGATATTTGATGTTACATGTAATTTTGATTAAGCAGAGTGGTACAGCAATGATCTGAAATCACAATGCAAGCTCAAATGACAGCTAGCAGAAAACAGCAATTACAGTATACCAATGAGTCACAACATGAAGGTGATTCCCACTACCAGTCTCCATTAAATACTCACAGTCATGGCTGTTACCATCCCTAATCCCTGCAAAGGGGCCCATGCTCTCTTCAGAGCTCTTGTTGCTTGTCATCCAGATTTTATACTCTCTGTGGGACTGAGCCATGAATACATCCTGCTGCTGTTGGTCTTGCTAACTCAGGGAAGCATTCAAACCCTTTTGATCAACATGTACACAACCACTTGATCCACTCATCTGATACAGCCAATTGAACAGAAACAAAGGCTGCCCTCCAGTGCCCTTTGTGTTGAGATCAGTTCAGGTTTATTTGCAATAGGCTGCCTCTCCTTCCTTCCTTCATGAGCCCTTCTTTGATCATAGGGGTTTGTTGATTGGTCTCATCACTAGGTGCAAGTCTGACTGAGTCATGATTTCAAACAAACATGGAACAACTGCAGTAGCAAAGTCCTGCCCAAGGATGAATCCAGGATAGCAGCTAGAAAGATTTATTTCAGAGAAGAAAATTATATTTCTATACATTAACCCAGAATGCCACAGCATTTGTGAAAAACCTGGACAGTGAGAACAGACAAAATCACAGGATGTTGTGTCAGCCACAGACTGAAAGGAAGATAAACCCCTAAAGAGGGAGCAGATATCTTGCAGGTCAATAGGCTGTCATGCGAAAAAACAGTCTCAACTAAGGGAATTTCAGTTTGTTTAACTTTTTGCCAACTAACAAACTTTTTATTACTGGTTTAGAAGACAAGCAGTTCAACAAACATGTAGGGAGATTCTTTATCTCCCCCTGTGGCAGGTTTCTCTCCCTGCTCTTCCAAACTCCCCACCTTTTCACCACACACTGCACTCACTCTCTTTGGTGAGGCAATGGACAATGCAGGACTTTGGGGTCACTGCTTAATAGTTTTTGTCTACCACTCCTTGCTTCTTACTCTTTTCTTCTTCTGCTCTTTGCTTCTTGTACCTTCCCTGCTCTGGTGTGGGAGCTGCAGTGCCTTTGGGGGTGTCCCTGTTCCAGTGCAGCTTACCCACATGCCACAGACCTGACAGAGGTACCTCCTTGGGCACAAAG
Source organism: Melopsittacus undulatus (assembly GCF_012275295.1). Lineage (NCBI taxonomy): Eukaryota > Metazoa > Chordata > Aves > Psittaciformes > Psittaculidae > Melopsittacus > Melopsittacus undulatus. Next base: position 13,488,876 of record NC_047529.1, on the reverse strand, counting down.
TACCATCTTCCAAGAGGGTGTGCTCGCTGTATCCCAGCGGGATATCCCAGCTGTGTCCCAACCTTCCATGTGTTTTCTTTGCTTCTTCCTTTTGCATTTCTTCTCATATGCCTCCTCCTGTGCCCCAGGTTGTGTCACCATTCTGCCCTTGAATTTCTGAACAGAGAAGGTCAGCCTCCCTGTGGCCAGAATCAATCTCCAAGTGCTGTTCACTGCTGTAGCTGGAAATGGACTTTTTTCACCTTAAATAAAGGGACAATAATTCTGTAACTTCTTGGGATAAAACTATTTTCACCTGAAATAGGCATTATAGGAAGAGTTCTTGGAAAGAGGTCAGAGACGGGTTTGGAGTGGGAGTCCTGTAGGATTTGATGATATACCCTCGGGCTGGGGAGTCGTGGTACCCAGCTGCTCAAGGCAGCAGATTGCCAGGACAGTTCATCTCCTGAAACTTTTTCTGAATAACTGGGCATAGTTGATGGGGGGTAGGAGGGCTGGATCCTCATTAGCACCCTTGGTGGAACTTCAGATTGTTGTTTCAGAGGAGTGAAGTACCAAAGGGATGGGCCTATTTGTAGTTACACCACTCAACAATGGCACAATGTCTTTAGAAGCTCCTGGTGCATTCAAGAGGCAGGGAAAGGTACAGGGACTTTTGTGAACAATGGAGATATGCTAAGATGCATGCAAGGTAAAAGGAGGAGCCCAGAAGTTCCTAAAATAGCTTCCAAGTTCAAAGCTGAATTAACAAACCCTTCCTTACCAGCATTAAACAAAGTCTTTCCTTCAAAGGGAAACATTTCCTTTTTTTTGCCTGTATCTCTAGGAAAGGATGATGAATGAAGCCAAGAAGAGCCTCTAAGTACCTTCTAAGGCTGCTCATAGTAGGAAGACACCGTCCATAGGGAGACAGAAAATGCCTCTCTGTTTCTGCTGAGGTAGAACAACTGATGAAAAATGAAAGGCTTCTGTTGTTGGCTTTGTGTTTCTTTTTCCTGGCAACTCTGCCAGTAGTGCAAGTTTCAGGAGTGATGATGGACTGAGGACACCAGAGCTTCCCCAGCCTCTCACCTCATAGCACAGGAGGGGAATCTATTGGAAAGAAGTGGCAAAGGAGACTTAAGGGATACCGCTAGGGGACTGTACAAAAATCTAACTGGGCTGAGTCTGGGCAGTGGACTGGGATGCTCTGAAGGCAGCACCAGGGCTGGTAACTCATGTCTGGGATTAGCTGAGCAAACCAAATGTGGTGAGGAAGGTCCACGCTTCAGGAGCTTGTCTTTTGCCCTGCCCTGATACAGATGGCATGTGGGCTGTGTTCACAGCAGTGTTTCAGAGTCCTGATGAGCCTCTCTCTAAGTGGTTTACAGCCATGTCTATGGCTAGGGCCACGGGCAAGGCTAAGGGCTACATATCCCCACCACCTGCAGACTGCAGTTCCTGAGACAGCAACATTGGCTTCCTGAAGCAAGAAGTGTGTTTTGCTGATACAGCTGTGTCTGTGACAGGTGTCCTGCAGAGGTACCTCACATCAGTAAGGAGTCATCCTCACTCTCATCACCAACCAAGAGAGGAATGCTACCAGAGGTCTTTCATTGGGCCTAGTAAAAACAATCAGGTCTTCACCATCAGAAGCAACAGAAGCTAAGGACATGGACAGTGAAAAATTCAAAGTAGAAAAAGAATCCCAGAATCATTTAGGTTGGAAAAGACCTCTAAGATCAAGTCTAACTGTTAATTCAGCACTGCCAACTCCACCACTAAACCATGTCCCTGAATACCACTTCTACATATGTAATACAGCTATGACTTCTGCTGTGAACCTGGCTCCAAAATATTGAGTCTGATTGCCACTGCACCATAATCCCTACCATTTAAGTATCTGGAAAATATAAAGTGTCATCTCAAGTCCAGAAGCAGTACACACACTGAAGCTATGTGGTGCCTCCGATCACACTTATATCAGATTTAATAACACAGCTGTTGAGGAACATGTGGAGATTTCTGAGCTGATTCTGCAACAGGTCTGCTTGGATCACATGGGGCTAATGCTTTGCCTGACCAAACAAGTCTTGTTCTGCACAACCCCAAGTCAGGTATCTGCATTCCCAGCAACCCAAGCATCCTGCCAATGGATAATAAGAATCAAGAAGACAATACAGCACTCTTTTGTGAAATGTCCACGTTATATTTCTTGTTTTCTTTCAAGGTTGCATTCATTGATTTGCGCAAAGATTTGCCTTCCTGGTTTTTGTATCACTTTCAGAACTTAAAATAATTACTGTAAAGCTGTAGCTCCATCACCCTCCCCCTATAGAAAGGCCATCTGCTCATTGTTTTAGCTCAGCAATCTGGCATTTGCATGTGGTTTTTTTTTCCTGGTTGAAAGTATTAACCTGCAACCAACCAACTCACTACCCAAACCTGAGTTTAGAAACAGGGTTTAAACAGGCTTACTGTTCCCAGCTCTAGGGACCTCAGCACAAGAAAGATATGGACTATTGCAGCAAGTCCAGAAGAGGTCATGAAGATGCTCTGAGGGCTGGAGCAGCTCTGCTATGGAGACAGGCTGAGAGAGCTGGGCTTGTTCATCCTGGAGAAGAGAAGGCTCCACAGAGACCTTAGAGCAGCTTCCAGTGCCTGAAGGGGCTGACAATAAATCTGGAGAGGGGCTTTTGACAAGGGCCTGTAGGGACAGGACAAGGGGGAATGGCTTTAACCTGACAGAGGGGAGATTGAGATGAGCTCTTAGGCAGAAGTTGTTCCCTGTGAGGGTGCTGAGGTCCTGGCACAGGGTGCCCAGAGAAGCTGTGGCTGCCCCATCCCTGGCAGTGTTCAAGGCCAGGTTGGATGGGGCTTGGAGCAACCTGGTCTAGTGGAAGGTGTCCCAGCCCATGGCAAGGGGTTGGAACAGGATGGGCTTTAAGGTCCCTTCCAATGCAAGCTGTCCTATGATTCCTACGAAAAATGCTCAAAGCATATCTTAGAACTTAAGAACTAATACATTTTAGCCTCATTTTTTATCAGGTTACTGGGTTTTGTCTGTTGGTAGCTTTTGCAGCTAACCATGCTGGTATAACATCTTTCTGTAAAAAGGTGAGATCTTGATCTGACAGTGTTTTACAGTCAGCTTGGCACCAGTGCAAATCCAGAAGTCAAACTTTCAGATGAGAGCATTGTATGGGAAGTTATTAATGACTGCCATTGGAGTGAGCTTTTGTAATAGGTACAACTAAAGTCACCCCATGTGCCTGACATTGAAATCAGGTGGAAGTCCAAGAACATATTAGAAGAAAAGCAAGTTGGGTGATTGGTGCAGCTGTTCCTGGAAGAAGCTGTGGGTACCGCTGTGCTGCCCAGGGCACACCAGTCAGCCTGCAGAGCACCAGCTTTCTAGGTAAAAGAAGCCAAAATATCATTTCAGTTCTCTGAAATGCAGTGTTATACCGGGCTTCCTGTCATCCTGTATGTGCTGTCTGATGCTCTAATGGACTACCAGGGAAACGTGATACTGATCTTTGGGTAGGAGCAAACAGAAACAAAATTATTTAGAATAGAATTTGTTAGATTGGCATATTTTGGGATTCTGAGCATGTTTTGAGGATTAGACTAAAGCAAAGGAGGCTCTTGGCTGGCTGAAAACTATGATCTCCTTCCAGATGCAGCCGTGGCTGTCAATATTGACCTGGGTGGACAAGGTGGATTTTCTTGCAAGGGCTAAAAATGGTGCTTTTCCCCACATCCTTGCATCCAGTTGTTAATAGGGTGCAAAAGAGTAACGGTAATAGGATGTGTTGTGCTGTTGAGATGGTAAATACCATGTGTGTCCCCACCAAGATACCTTGGGGAACAGAATTTTATCTAATGGACTCCAATTTGAATCAGTGCTCTGTTTCTTCTAGCCCTCTTTTTTGTTTGGTTGGGTTCGTTTGTCTTTTTTCCCCTGTAAATGCTTGTGTTAATCTCTTCTGTGTGGGAAGAGCAAGAGGGAAGTCTTCACTCTTAAGAAAGCCTCTGGAGCACATTATTTTCTCCAGGAAGGCTCAAGCCTCAGTGGAAGCATGTGGAAAGCAGACCCATTTTCCTACCAACAGCACTCTGTATCAGCTGTGAATGGACACTTCTGTGCAGGTGGTGGAGCACAAGATCCTCTAAGCAGCTGTAGGTGCTCTCTGGAGAGTTGCTGCCCTAATGATGCACCAAGGCTGCCTGGGCAGCAAGTTTCCTCTCTGTTTGCTGACCAAGAGGCTTGTTTGGGGTTTTTGGTTTTGTTTATATTTACTTTATGTCCTCATAACAGCTTTACTTCTAAAACCAGCTCAATGTGTCTTGGCTTTCTGTGCTTTATATGCTCCTCTGAACAAGGAAGCTGTGGTACGGTAGATGTAGTAGTCATAATAAAATATATGCCTTGGTGAGTCATCCCTGTTTATTTTTACTTTGGAAGATGAGCTTCCAGGCTCCAGAGTGCAACAAAGGCTGTGGCTGCTTGAGCTCCTCAGTGACATCTCTTCCTGGAGATATGTTCCCAACTTGGATATGAGGCTGAAGGAGCATGTTAAACCCTTTTCTGCTTTGCTTTGTCCCTTTTGTATCATTAGGTGCTAGTGTGAGTGGGATGTAAACAAGGCAGTATACAAACTGATCCTTGATTTTATACTTTAAAAGGAACAGTGTGGGGAATGCAGTACACAACAGCTGTGGGAGTCTGGCTTTTGTGACTTATGAGCAGAAAGAGTAGCTTCTGAAAGGAATTTTGATGCCTAATGGTGTCTGTACTGGTATTTAAAAAATGCAAATTTGTTCCATCACAGGAACTGATTAGGACAAAAGGAATATCCTGTGAACCTTATGGACCTGGTTTGAAACTAGAGAAACTCATAGGATCATCCAATCACAAAATTAAAATAGATTTTTTAATTCTATTTACATATCTGAGGTGCCGTTCCCCCACCCCCACCCCATCCTCTCAAAAACTTCATCTTCCATGTAAAATTTTGCAGAAAATGTTTATGTTCCTACTCTGGCCTTTCCTGCAGTCAGTTGCCATCAGAGAGGACTGCTTGCTGCTGTGGCCACGTCACTGGTGAATGAAAAAGCCAGGGATTCATATCTTCTAGCCTGTCTGACATCCAATGTGAGAATTAAATGACCTTCAGACAGTAACTCAAGATTCAGAACTCCAGGCTAATGTAAATCCCAAGTGGAAGTGATGCGCAGATAGACTCCACAACTCGTTAAAGTTGTAAAGTAGGAATGCTTTTATTCAGTGCTGAGGTGCATGGGGATAGCTCCTCCAAAGCATGCACACCTCAGGGTTGTTGTCCCTTTACATTTATTCTCTTAAGGTATACATAGACATGAGATTGCTCAATCTGCCTATACATATTTAGTATCTATCCCAGCTTCGTATTATAATGAGCCAGAAGGTCCTTTGCACCTGCGCAGTGCCCCTTCTGGTCATGGGCAGGGGTCTCAGGATGAAGTAAATGAGTCTTCCTCTTGTGGGTAGGGGTCTTCAAGATGGAGTAAATGGGTCTTCCTCTTCTTAAACTTTACACCTTTTAACCTTCACACATGGCCTTAGGGTTTGGTCGGTGCCCAGTCTGCTTCTCCCCCGCTTCTCAGTAGGACCAAACACCTGCACTTTTGTCATGGTTCTAGGGTTTGGTCGCCCAGTCTGCCTCTCAGTAGGGCCAAACACCTGTGCTTTTGTCATGGTCCTAAGATTTGGTCAGCGCCCAGTTTGCCTCTCCCTGGCTTATCAGTAGAGCCGATCATCTGCTTTTGTCCCTTGTCAGTAGAACTAGCATCTGTCTCTCCCCCTCCAGCAGTAATCAATGCCTTGGCAAGATGGCAATGGCAGGTACTTAGGACAGACAATACTTTTGTTTAAGCAAAGGAATTCCTTTAACCCCCTTGTACAATTTCTCTGTATTACCCCCATGTACCTTGGTTACCTCTGTATCAGAAGAACATGATGGCTCACATCTTTAAGATGAATCAATTAATACATGATTATTTTACACCACAAATATTTCCTTAGCTGATTGGATGAATGATTGGTTTTTACTTTATCCAAAATGTGCAACTTTTCTAAGTTCTAGAAGCTGTTATTGAAGAAGCTGGAGTGAAGTATAGCCAGTTAGAAGAGTGCACACTACTACCATCCCCTTTCTTATTTCCCTGGCAAGCTCAGTTATGGTTAACAATACTGAGCCACAAGAGATGATGAAGGCATCTCACCAGGTACCTGGGAACAAGAGAAGCCCAGAGGAAAAGGTCACATGGTTGAGTATGAGCTGGTGGTGCGACCTCACCACAGATTCATAGAATCCTAGAATGGTTTGAGTTGGAAGGGACCAAAGAATGGTTTTTGTCCAAAGATCAGTTCAGAGTGAGAACTTCCTCCTTTCCCTTGATGCTCAGTCCAGCATTCTCCTGTATGACCGTTTATGCCATGCGTTTATGCCTGTTTATCTGCTCTGGCTTTCCCACACAGACACATACTATGATTTTCCACATTCTCTTCCCATAGAAACAGGAACATAAGATGCTGCACACTGTGAGAATCAGCTCATTTTTCTATGAAACCACAATAGGGGAAGAGAAACCATTTGAGAGATGCTGCATAGACGTACACCCTTTGCAGGCAGGTAATAGGTTTACAAACAGCGTGATAATTAGGGTTTTTTTACCCAGTCAGTGATATCCCTCCTTTAACAGGAGAGAAGATGGAAACAGAATGACAGGTCTGGGTGGGAGGCTCACCTGGTTGTCCCTGGTTGAGAGAAGATGGATTGGAACTCCAGAGGATGAGGTGGGATGGCGGGATGGTGTGCTACAAAGGGGTTTGGGAATATATGCTGCAATACTACAGAACAGCCAACCACCAGGACAGCTGCCATGGCAGCCCATGGATGGGATGGGAGCAGGTAATAGTGTTGGTGAGGGAGAAGGTGGTGAGTTCGGCTGCAGTAGGGAGCAAAAGGATCTGCAGCACAGGCTAGCAGCCATGTGAATGGATGGGTGAATGCAGGGTGAAGTGCCAATGGAGGACAGTGACACCTTGCATGCCCGTTCACCACCACCGAGTGGAAGCGTTCTGGTGCCAGCGGATGGGGTCAGCAGCTCCCACTGCAGGTGCTGGTGTCCCTGCAAGGGACGCGGGTGGAATCAGGCAACGACGGCTGTGCGGTGCATGTGTAGGCAGGGTACGCTCGGTAACCGCTGATGGCGGGGGGACTGGGGAGCCGGAGACCGTTCCTACTAACGGGGGAGGTCAAGCGGGGCCGGGCTCGCAACCACCCGGGGCAGAGGCGAGAAGGAGCGCCCAACACCCCTCACAACCACCCCGCCGCCATCATGACACCCCCCCGGCGCCGCGTGCGCAGCTGGGGGGGGCGGAGCCGCAGCGGGGGACGGCCGCGCCCTTTGGCAAGCGCGGCGCTGGGGGCAGTGCGCATGCGCGAGTCTGAGCGGGGAGGGCGGGGCTCTCCGCCGGCGGTCCGTACAGTAGGTGGAGTCACGCGGGCGGGGTCACATGACCGGGGCCCTTTACAGTAGAAGCCCAATATGGCAGCAGCGCTGGCGGGGGGTGCAGGGGTTGCTGTGGTGGGGGTTGTTCGCACTTAGGGCTCCTTCGTCTGCCTCCGCCTGCCCCCCGGCCTCCCGCACGGACGGAGCACCCCGGGTACCTCCGAGTCAGCTGCGCCCTGCCGCGTCCGACATGAGGGAGAAGGGCCGCAGGAAGAAGGGCAGGACCTGGGCAGAGGCCGCCCGGACGGTACGTGGGGCCTGCGGCTGCGGGGGGGCCGGAGGGCGCTGGGGCGGGTCAGGGGCTTCCCGGACGCTCTGGACTATGGTGCAGGCTCCTTCCCGGCGGGGACGGCTGCGCCCGTCGCGTCTGGCCCAGCTCGGGGAGGTCAGGGCCGTCTTGGCCGCAGCTGCCTGCGGGGCCGCGGGGTGCGTGCGCTGCGGGCTGCCGGCTTGGGGCGAGGGTCTGTGCGGTGCGGGCTGCCGCGCATTGGCATGGGTAGGTTTTGATTTTGACCTGCTCTCTGGTTGCTTAATATTTCTAGGTACAAATTTGTATGGGAAGCTCCAGGGTGGTGGTGGGGAGGCATTGCCTTTTCACATTTGCAAAACGCGGGGATTAATGAGGATGTAAATAACACTGTCATGCACATTGGGGTTTTTAAGTCTTCCCGGTATGTCAATGTTTTTCATGCAGTACAACTTGTTGCAGGAGCTAATTGCCTCTGGTCAGGTAGTGAGTTGTGAAGCCCATATCTGTAACTTTTATAGTTTTCCAGCCTGACAGTTGTTACTGTGCTGCTTTCAAGATGGATTTACCATAGTTTCTGTGCGGGACAGGCACATTATGGAGTGGATAAAAGAAAAGGGAAGTTGAGTAGTGGGACAAGTATGAGAGAGGAAACTAAACAAGTGCAACCTGCAAGAGCTGAGCAAAAGCACTGCATTGTGAAAGTACAATGTAGGCTCCTGTGAGATCTGTATTTGCAGTGTGGATTCAAAGCTGCCTAATGGAGGGGGGGAGAAGTTTGGGTTCTATCATAACCATTCTGAGAGAGGTATCTGTTAAAACAGGACTTGGAAAGTCTGGCTAGAAAGTAAATGTAAACAGACATCTGCGGCTGAGACTTGCAAGTACTATTTTAATAAATAGCAATTTATTTGGACTTTATATTTTCAGTTTGAAAGGCACCAAATTGCTGATGCTCTTTCAGGAGATAAGATGTGGTTAGTTATTCTAAGAATATAAACTACTATCCCACTGGTGAATACTTTGGTACTTCTCTGTATGTGTTAATGCATATAATTGTTAAGAATTTGTTCTGAAAGAGTGGAAGGATTCCAGCCAAGGGTGTATTGTGGGACCAGATCTTTTCCAGGCTGTGTGCACTCCTATTCATCCACTGATCTGTTCCAGAATCCACTTAAAGGCTAAAACACCTATTTAGAACAGCTGCACTGAAAACTATCAAAACTGAAGGTTACATGCTTCCCTGGGTTGCATACCCAGGCTGATGGCAGAGACTGCTCAAACTAGGAGAGGATAAGTAAATGCTTGCCAAAACCTCAGTTTTGGCAAATGTTTCTATTTGTGTATTCAGCGGGAATGTTAAACTATTCTGGTCAAGCTCCAACTCCAGTCTTCAAAAAGTTTCTCTGCATTTTTGGTTTGAAATAATGCTTTTTGATTCCTGCCCTAGCTTGTGTGCACCTATTGGATTCTCATCTGCTGGTGGTTCAAGTTTGTAGGGTATCTTATAAAACCGCATTAAGAAACATAGCAGCTCTCTGGTGACTTACTGTTCTGCTCCTGAAAGGTAGCATGGAACTTTCCCCAGGTTTGAGGAAGGTCTTCAATGTAGTGTTGCATATCTATGCTCTTTCTGCAGAGTGTTTGCTCACTGAGCTCTAACCTGGCTCACTGCAGGGTGGAGTGAGCCCTGACAATTGCAGGTCAGCATGGAGCTGCAGGGGAAGAGACTTGGGGCTGCAGGTTTGGATGGCAGTGTGTCCTGACAAACCACCTTTTGGTGGTCCCTGAGCAGCAGTGTGAGGTTACCACAGCATATGTTTCTGTGGCAGTTCTGTCCCTGCTCTGCCTCCTCACTTGCTCTGTCATCTCAGCGCTGGTCAGTGTATGTAATTCAGGGAGCTAAATCAGCCCAAACCCATTGTTGTTAGGATGGTGCTCTTCTGCTTTTGTGCTAGTTTAGTCTTACCCATACCAGGTATTTGAGGTTAGGGGTCCTCCAGCACAAGGGAGGTGGTGAGAACGTGGGGAGGGTAGAGCACCATCTACTTGAATTAGTTTAATCTGTTGTAGCAGTTCAGTGTCAGCTGGAAGCAGGGTGGTAAGCAACAGCAGCATGGCTTTTCTGTTTGATAGCAGGACCTTGGAAAGTATATGGATGAAGTGGATTCAGTGGGACTCAAGTTATGCTGGCCCTTAGATGTACAACACTGTTTTTTGGAGCAGAATTGCAGTGTGAAGTAAGGAAAGGGTGCCCCATGCGGGCAGCCTGCTCAGGGAGGAAGTTACTGTTGATAAACAACCTTTTTCTTATTTCCTGGCTCATTCAGTAAATTTGCAGCTGCAGATGACTGTTAACTTGTGACTTCTGTTGGGACAACGGCTGGGTGTCCCTGCAGTTAAAGTAAAAAGCTTCATTAAAGTGTAAGAAACTAATGCTATATAGTACAAGTTTAAGATAATAGTACACAATTTTAAGACAAATACACTACATATAATGGAATGGCATGGTTTGGAAGGGACCTTTAAAGCTCATCCACTTCCAACCCTTTGCCATGGGCAGGGACACCTTCCACTAGACCAGGTTGCTCCAAGCCCCGTCCAGCCTGGTCTTGAACACTGCCAGGGATGGGGCAGCCACAGCTTCTCTGGGCACCCTGTGCCAGGGCCTCCCACCCTTACAGGGAACAACTTCTTCCTGATGGCTCATCTCAGTCTCCCCTCTGTCAGTTTAAATCCATTCCCCCTTGTTTTGTCTCTACAGGCCTTTCCCCAAAACACCTCTCCAGCTTTATTGTCGGCTCCTTTTGGCAGTGGAAGGCTGCTTTAAGGTCTTGCTGGAGTCGTAGAACCTGGAGCCTGGAGATTAGATACTTGGAAGAAGTTGCTCCCTGTGAGGGTGGTGAAGCCCTAACACAGGTTGCTCAGAGAAGCTGTGGCTGCCCCATCCCTGGCAGTGTCCAGGGCCAGGTTGGATGGGGCTTGGAGCAACCTGGTCTAGTGGAAGGTGTCCCTGCCCATGGCAGGAGAGGGTGGAACTGGATGAGCTTTGAAGTCCCTTCCTACCTAAACAATTCTGTGATTCTATGATTTCTTTTCAGTGCTCATCTCAGAGTTGTTGCTCTTTCTCTTGCTGATGTCTAACACAGTCCTTGTGATACAGCTTTCCAAAGCAGAAAGGGATCTGAGCACAGCGGAATGCTCCATACACTTCCCTGGTGTCATCCTCTGTGGTGTGAGGAAGTACAGCAGGGAAGTGTCTGTTGTGGTGCATTAGCGGCCTGTTGAGATCCAGATAAGAAGTCCTGCTGCTGGGCAGAAGCCACAGACAATCCAAACCATTGATGAGAAACCAATCCAAACCATTCTGTTGTTCTATTAAGGTGCAATTTTCTGGGGGATACTGAAGTAAGTAATCTTCCTAGAATTGTAGAATAGTTAGTGTTGGAAAGGACCTTAAGATCATCAAGTTCCAACCCCCCTGCCATGGGCAGGGACACCTCACACTAAACCATGCCACCCAAGGCTTCATCCAACCTGGCCTTGAACTCTGCCAGGGATGGAGCATTCACAACCTCCCTGGGCAACCCATTCCAGTACCTCACCACCCTAACAGTGAAGACAGGCTGCCTTTGTGCTTTCCTTTTGTGGAGGAAGGTGTACCTTGTCATGTGCCAAGTTTGAAGATGTTTGGTTTTGTTTTTCATGGGAAGTTCCCCATGTGTGACCTGACTGAACAGTTTTCTGCTGTAAAACCTCTGACCACTGAGGCAGAGGGGCTGTGTGAACATGGGCTGGAGATGGGCACCATAAATGCTCCTTGGCTGGGCCGTCCAGGAACACAAACCACAGTCTTTGTGAGAGGGTGCTGCAGCAGTGGTGTTTTTTTCCTGCATGCTGATTTCCTGTTGGGTCAAATTGACCTGGGCTCTGGAGGGTGGAAATCCATTGTGAGAATTCACTTGGGAAAGCTGATTGAGCATAAGCATGTTGCAGTGGTCATCTCTGAATATGCAAATGTCCAAGGATGAGTCTTGTCATGGTGCTGACAGTTGCTGTGTAGCTCTTGTGATGTGAGCTCTGCTGCTTTCTTGCTGTAGGGGTTTGTTTTCATCCTTCCTGTCAACTGAAGAATTCAAATGAAAAGGTATGCTGCCTCTGAAACTGATAGCACTGAACATGAGATCTGATCTGGTGTTCCAGTCCCATCTGCTGTGTCTATGATTCTATGATGTAGTAAGGTCAAAAGGTGAAGTCAAATAGAAGGTTTATTTGTTAGGGAAAAAATGGTATGTTATTGCAAGCTGACTTTATTAAGGCTGTCTATCTTACATTTATGCTCCATCCCTGGCAGTGTTCAAGGCCTGGTTGGGCTGGGTGTTGAACAACCTTTTCTAGTAGAAGGTGTCCCTGCCTGTGGCAGGAACTGGATGAGCTTTAAGGTCCTTTCCAATCCAAACCATTCTGTTGTTCTATTAAGGTGCAATTTTCTGGGGGATACTGAAGTAAGTAATCTTCCTAGAATTGTAGAATAGTTAGTGTTGGAAAGGACCTTAAGATCATCAAGTTCCAACCCCCCTGCCATGGGCAGGGACACCTCACACTAAACCATATCACCCAAGGCTTCATCCAACCTGGCCTTGAACTCTGCCAGGGATGGAGCATTCACAACCTCCCTGGGCAACCCATTCCAGTACCTCACCACCCTAACAGTGAAGAACTTCTTATATCCAATCTAAACTTCCACTGTTTAAGTTTTAACCCATTGCCCCTTGTCCTATCACTACAGTTCCTAATGAAGGCTCCCTCTCAAGCATCCCTATAGCCCCCCTTCAGATACTGGAAGGCTGCTATGAGGTCTCTATGCAGCCTTTTCCAGGCTGAACAGCCCCAACTTTTTCAGCCTGTCTTCATATGGGAGGTGCTCCAGTCCCCTGATCATCCTCGTGGCCTCCTCTGGACTTTTTCCAACAGTTCTATGTCCTTTTTATGTTGAGGGCACCAGAACTGCACACAGTACTCCAAGTGAGGTCTCACGAGAGCAGAGTAGAGAGGCAGGATCACCTCCTTTGACCTGCTGGTCATGCTCCTTTTGGTGCAGCTCATGATACGGTTGCTTTCTGGGCTGAGTGCACACTGAGGCTGGCTCATGTTCATTTTCTCATCAACCAACACCCCCAAGTCCTCTGCAGGGCTGCTGTGAATCTGTTCTCTGCCCAACCCGTAGCTGTGCCTGGGATTGCTCTGACCCAGGTGTAGGACCTTGCACTTGTCATGGTTAAACTTCATGAGGTTGGCATCAGCCCACCTCACAAGCATGTCAAGGTCCCTCTGGATGGCATTCCTTCCCTCCAGCGTATCAACAGAACCATAGAGCTTGGTGTCATTGGCAAACTTGCTGAGGGCACACTCAATCCCACTGTCACTGACAAAGATGTTGAACAAGACTGGTCTCAACACCGATCCCTGAGGGACACCACTTGTTACTGGTCTCCAGCTGGACATTGAACCGTTGACCACAGCTCTTTGCGTACGCCCATCCAGCCAGTTCTTGATCCACTGAGTGGTCCATATGTCAAACTGATGTCTCTCCAATTTAGAGACAAGGATGGTGTGTAGGACAGTGTTGAACACTTCGCATGAGTCCAGGTAGATGACATCAACTGCTCCACCCCGGTCCATCAGTTCTGTAGCCCCATCATAGAAGGCCACCGAATTGTTCAGGCAGGATTTGCCCTTAGTGAAGCCCTGCTGGCTGTCACCAAGCACCTTGTTGTTTTTCATGTGCCTTAGCATGCCTTCCAGGAGAATCTGCTCCAGGATTTTGCCAGGCACAGAGGTGAGACTGACTGGTCTGTAATTCCCCAGGTCATCCATTTTCCCCTTCTTGAAAATGGGGGTTATATTCCCTTTTTCCAGAGGGGCCATGAAGATGCTCTGAGGGCTGGAGCACCTCAGCTATGGAGACAGGCTGAGAGAGCTGGGCTTGTTCGGTCTGGAGAAGAGAAGGCTTCAGGGAGACCTTAGAGCAGCTTCCAGTGCCTGAAGGGGCTGACAAGAAACCTGGAGAGGGGCTTTTGACAAGGACCTGTAGGGACAGAACAAGGGGGAATGGCTTTAACCTGACAGAGGGGAGACTGAGATGAGATCTTAGGCAGAAGTTGTTCCCTGTGAGGGTGCTGAGGCGCTGGCACAGGTTGCCCAGAGAAGCTGTGTCTGCCTCATCCCTGGCAGTGTTTAAGGCCAGGTTGGATGGGGCTTGGAGCAACCTGTTTTGGTGCAAGGTGTGGAAGGGAGTTCCTGTGGCAGGGAGTTGAAACTGAATGACCTTTAAGTTCCCTTCCAACACAAACCATTCTATGTTTCTATTATTCTCTTAATCTGAGGGATGCTGTTTTTCCCTGCTTTCTTTCAAGATGTATGCAGAAGAGAGGGCGGAAGGATCCAGATTGTAGAAGTTGCCCGCCTCTCTGCAAGTACCTGAGTGTATGTGCTCAGCCTTATAATCAAACTTGAAAATCTGCAGAGGTTCCAGGACTGCTGCAGAAATATGGAGAAATTCAGAGGATTCTGTAAAACAGTCTGGGGAATTGATCAGTCTACTAGATATTTCAAGTGTGCAGCTTATAGTCTGGCAGAGCTGAATTGTGTGTCTTTTGACAGCAGTACTTAGTTTGACTGGGTACAAAATGCACGTGATGTCTGGGATGGATTTCTTCATTTCATTGGTGCTTCAGAGGTCTGATGGCTCAGTTGGAAAAAGTCTGGAGATGAATTTGGAGCACACCAGGCTCTTCCTGGTGAATGTGAGAAGTGGCTTTTCACTTTCCAGCAAGGTACTGAAAGAGGTAGTGCTGTGGAAGGTGAAATGATTAATCAAAGCTTGTGAAATGAGCTGACAGCTGAAGCTGGTCAGGTTTCTTTTACTGATTTTCTTAAAGGGTTCTTTGTTGTTGTGTGTTAGGTTTATTGCTGGTATTATGTTTCTTTTTTAATCCCCTGAATATTAACACAGCTTCCTTCCCTGTTCTCAGTCCATGTCCAGGTATGAGACCTGTGTCTACTGATGACACGCAGCTGTGGCTAAGGTTAGTTTGTTAAATGCTTTTGCAGAGACTTCTGTGTGACAGACTCAGTGCAGTCAGTAGCCACCGCTGTGGTGACCAAGCCATTGTACGGCGGCCTCCTGCCACGTGAGGTATTGATGTGTCTGAAGCCAGGAAAATACCTTGGCAAGGTTTCCAGAGAAACAGACTCGTGGCTGCACAAGACTGCACAAAAGTTGGCACGAACGTTGTCATATGCCAGAGAACTGCAGTTTCCGTTGCTCTTTACTCATACACATCTCTTACTGACCACAGCACTTGGATGTATTTTTCCTGCAATTTTTAAATTCTTTTTTTAAAAAGGATTTATTGTGAAGTCAGCAATTGCTCTGCAAATGTAAACTCTGTTTCAGCCCAGTGTGGGTTGTATCCTCTGATATTTTCTCTTCTGGATGCTAGACCTTCTAGTGAACTGAAAGTTGCCTTCAGCTCATCTTGGGAATCTGTAAGAGATAAATGGAGGCTTAAAAAACTGGTTCTGATATGGAAATGGAGAATTTGGAAGGGGTGAGGTGGAAGAGTAACCCACTTTCATTGCTTTAGCAAGGGGGCAGACTATAGGATCTGTCCTTCTTCCAAACACAATAATTCAGTTATTTGGCTGGCACTTACAGACTAATTTCCAAGTCATAGTCCATGTTCTGGTTAGAACTTTAACCTCTTTAAAGATGTCAAAATCCGCATGAGTTACTACATATACCTGCAGCTTTGGATAGGCAGTTGTGCTTACTCTGGAGTTAAGGTCATTTGCTGGCTTTGTAGCTGATCTACAGGGCTGGCAATGCAATGCTGTGTGAAGGTGTGGTTAATTTTATTAGTAGTAGTACAACTTCTTTTAAATGATACCCAAGGGGGTGGTTCTTGGCTTGAGGGTTTTGAAGCCACATCTGTCCCACAGCATCAGTGCACTTGGGGAAAAAGTGCTCCCAAGATTTTGGCTCCTGCAGAGCAGGGAGGAGGCAGATGTGGGAGCAGCCCAGCTCAGCAGCACAGCACGGAAGAGGAAGTGGGGAGCATTGGTGCCAGGCGGGGAATCCCCGCTGGGGCAGAGCATTGCAGCCCTGCCTGTGAGTGCCTCTTACAGCAAGGTCAGTATCGGAGGTCCTGGCAATGGTTCACTTTGTTCTGTGTTCCGGTAGGAGTACTTAGTGCAGTAGCACTACAAGGATCTCAAACATGTTTTTTTCTGTTCTTGCCTAAACTGCATCTATGGTTTTAAGTATTAAAATTTATATGGAGCTTAGATACGGTTTTGCTTGGTTTCTCTCTAACTTTATTGTAGCATGGAAGGATTTAAAGATCTAATTCAGACTTCCTTTAGACAGCTCATCTCTAAAGCTGCAAGAACACCAAAATGAACTTTCTGCAAAAGCTGTGGTCTCCTTTGCAATCAGCTGAGCAATGCAGATGTTCAAGCATGTCTTGGGCAATTTTTTGTGCAAGGCTTTTCCAAGTGCAAACGTTCGAGAACAAAAACCAGTTTTGTTTCCTGGATATGGTTTTTGCAGCATCTGATGAAGATGGTTTAAATGAACCTAACCATTGTGTAGCAACCAGCACATTATCTGGTGCCCTAAAGAAATGGAATAATATTTTCCTAAAGTGTAGTATGATTCTGGGTATCATGAAAACTTTTTGTACACAAAGATGGGAAATTAAAGTACTTTGTCCTTAAACCCCATGCTTCACAGTGTGCTTTATTTTGTACCAAGTGTGATTTGTATTAATGATGTAACATGCAGTAACAATCATTAATTCGGAGGCGAATTGGTGGCAAGCAGGAGTTGGTGTCTGTGCTGTGTTTGCTGCAGGGTTTTGCATCAGGGCAGATACAGTTTGACCCACAGGGCTGAACTTCTGCCTCTCACTGCATGTGCTTTGAACAGAATCATTGACTATTGGGTTGGTAGGAACTTTAAAGCTCACCCAGTTCCAACCCCCTGCCAAGGGCAGGGACACCTTCCACTAGACCAGGTGCTCCAAGCCCCATCCAGCCTGGTCTTGAACACTGCCAGGAATGGGCCAGCCACAGATTCTCTGGACAACCTGTGCCAGGGCCTCACCACCCTCATGGGGAACAACTTCTTCCTAAGAGCTCATTTAAATCTCTCCTTCTGTCAGTTTAATGCCATTCCCCCGTGTCCTGTCCCTGCAGGCCCTTGTTGAAAGCCCTTCTCCAGCTTCCTTGTTGGCCCCATTAGGCACTGGAAGCTGCTCCAAGGTCTCCCTGGAGCCTTCTCTTCTCCAGGCTGAACTAGCCCAGCTCTCTCAGCCTGTCTCCACAGCAGAGGTGCTCCAGCCTTCAGAGCATCTTTGTGCCTCCCCTAGACTTGCTCCACATCTTCATGTCCTTTTTATGATGAGGCCCCAGAGCTGGATGTAGAACTGCAGGGGATTCTCAGCAGAGCAGAGGGGAAGAATACCCATAACCTGCTGGTCACAGTTCTGGTGATGCAGCCCAGGATGCAATTGGTTTCTGGGCTGCTAGTGCACACTATTGGGTCATGTTGAGCCTTTCCTTGACCAATACCCTCAAGTCCTTCTCGGAAAGGCTGCTCTCCATCACTTCAGCCCCCATCTCATACTGATACCAGGGGTTGCCTGACCCAGGTGCAGGACCTTGCACTTGTCCTTGTTGAACCTCATGAGGTTTGCATGGGCCCACCTGTCCAGCCCAAAAAGTGCTCCTCTGGCTTCATCCAAAGAGAATCCATTGTCTTCTCTACTAGCTGCTCCAGAAGGAGAGTTGAAACATGATAGAGACAACTGAGAGCCAGCTCATGGATGCTCTCCTGAGTTAAAACTATAGTAATGTGAGTGTGACTGCCCAAATATGCCAGTGCTGAATAAGGTCATCCTGTGACTTCTTGGCTCAGCAGTGCATGTGCACATTGCCTACACTTTATGTTAAAAATGCACCAGAAGTGGATGCTTGATAGATCTGTTTGGTTTTGGTTTGGTGTGTTTTTGTGGGTTTTGGTTTTGTTTTTTGTTGTTTTTTTTTTTTTAATCAATGTTTGTCAGGTTCTCTGCTGATGTGGTTGGGTTACACTGTTTGGAGGAGTAAAAATAGATGACCAAGAACAGCCAAGGCATTCAGTCTGGTTCTTGCTGTGTATTTGAAACATCTCTGCAGCTACTAGCTTCTTGGAGGTCTAATCTGAATTAATGTCCCAAATGGCTTTGGTTCACACCAGAGTGTTAACAGCCTCAGAGTTCTATCGGCTGCTGCATGACAGTGGTGGTTCTTGGGTTGGGTACTGATGTGTACCAGAAGCTTTTTTGTAATGGCTAGAAACCTAATATGTTGATTATCAGGCATAGAACCCTGATATGTTGATTATCAGGCCTTGGTAAGATAGATAACCATTTGTGGGTGGTCAAGTTTATTGTCCTTCCTCTGCTTTTAGAGCAACCAGGAAAGTAGTATGTCTGCTAAGTATGGTTTGAATTGAATTGTAGAAACCCAGTTTGGAAGAGACTTCAACAATCATCTTGTCCAACCTTTCTAGGCCCACCAGGATCTAGGCTAGATGTCCCATAACGCAGTTAGCTGAATCTTAACAGTGTCCGATGTTGGGGAGTCACCACTTCTCTGGGGAGATTATTCCAAAAGCTGCCTGGTGGTTCTCATCATGAAAAAATTTCTTCTACAATTCAGCTAGAATCTCTCCAGGAGTAACTTGTGCCCATCACCCCATGTCTCTTCTGTGTGACTTGTGGTAAAAAGGGGAGTCTCCATCTTCTTTGTAACCACCCTTTACATACTGGAATATCCCTACATGCCCGTGTAAAAAGCCCCTCTCCCCCTGTCTTGTCAGTCCCTTTGGGTACTGGAAGCTGCTCTAAGGTCTTCCTTCTTCCTTCTCAGCCTTCTCTTCTCCAAGCTGAATAAGCCCAGTTCTCTCAGCCTTTCTCCTTTTGAGAGGTGCTCCAGCCCTCGGAGCTGTGGCCTCCTGTGGACCTGCTCCAACAGGTCCACAGCATCCAAAGGAATCCCTGCTTAAATGCAGTATGTTCATCCTAGGCCAAACTGGTGTGACTACCACTGACTCCAACCAGGAGTCAACCCACTGATGTCATCATAGTGATGCAACTTTGGGGCAGGAACTGAACTTGTGTACTTCTCTCTTTGGGGCAGAGTAAAATTTCATTTTCATGAGCACAAATTACTGCAGTGCCTTTGCTGCTAACTGTATGTTCTGCTGAAACTGTTGTTTTATAGATATGACGCATTGTCTTTCATTCTAATAACTGCACTGGCTCTGTGGGAGTTGGGAAGCACTTGTGTTTCACTGTTTTCTGAATTCCAAATTGATTTGATAAGATCACTTCATAAAAATGTCCCTGTTCGTTTTCTGGCAAGTCATGAGATTTGTGCTCTGCTGGGAAGAATTTTTTCTTCCCTACCTTCCATGTGGGGAAATGTGAATCTTAAACTTCTTACAAGAGGCAACAATAAACATTATCTCTTCTGACTTGCAATTTTGCTGTTTGGAAGCTTTTTCTGAGCTCAGTCTATACTCTGTCCCAATGCAGCATCCTCCCTCTGGAGAGCCACAAAACCCATTTACTCTTTTCCCCTGTGCTTTCTGGCATGTGATCCACAAGCAGAGCCTGTCGGGGATTTGTGGATGCTGAAAAGCTGCAGTAAGCAGGCATTCCTGGCAGTACAATCTAAAAAGACTAGCAAGTAAATGGTCAGTAATACTCATAGGGCACTGATTGCACTCATCCTGCTTCAACCTGGCAGATGATGCTTCACTGTGTGGGAGTCTTGTGTGTTGTAGCTGGTCTGGGGCTTGTGCACTGTCCAGCTATTGGACTATAGGGTCCCCAGACACCTTAGAGGACTCTGTTCTGCTGTCACCTGGGACATCACCTCCAGAGCCTGGGATTCTTGAGCAGTACCTGGAACAAGCCTGCCTGGATTTAGGCATTGCTGCAACTCCTTCCAGTAGCTTCTGCAGGAGTAATACACAGAGCAAGGTGAAGGGTTGAAAATGGCTGATCACTGTCAGCTGGAGATCCCACAGCAGGATTCCACAAGGCCTGGCTCCCTCCAGTTGAGTGCTTAGTGTGTAGTGCAGATGTACTGAAAGGCATCACAATTTGTATTATGTTCCTTTGGTTGCTGGTGTTTAACTTGCGTCTGTCTTCATAATATCTTACAATCACAGAATGGTTTGGGTGGGAAGGGACCTTAAAGCTCATCCAGTTCCAACCCCTTTCCATAAGAAGGAACACCTTCCCATAGACCAGGCTGCTCCAAGCTCTCTCTAACCTGACCTTGAACACTCTCAGGGATGGGGCAATTTTTCTTTCTTGCCAAACCATTGTGAGACTGAGTGTTGAGAAGGGTTCCTGTTGCAGTCCTTCCTCAACAGTATGTGCAGTATAAATGTAGTTCTGCTTTCTACTCTGTCTTACTAAGTATCAGTGTACCTCTGCAAATACTGAGTTTACAGTTTGCTTTGTCTTTATGTAATGTGGACACAGCTCTTCCAGTGGCAGAGGGTAAGTAAGCAAATAAGTTATTATGCACTTTGTCCTGGAAATTAAATCATACAGTCTTTGCTATTTAATCTTTGCACTCCCAAATGCACCTGTCGGTGTATCAGCCAGAGTTAATTCTGTTCTCCTTAACCCCTGTTGAAGGTTAGATCCCATTCTTACTGCCATGAAAATGTCAGTGTTTGTTTCATGGCATTATTAGAGCATCACTTAAGTTACTTTTCAGCAGCTACTGGGCAGCAAAACATAAACATCTTTGGTGCAGGTTGTATGAATAACTGTCTGCCATTACAATAGCAAGGTTTAATGCTTATGACCAAGACTTGGTCTTACTGAGCTAGATAATCTCTGTTTTCAAGTGCTAGCATACACCATCACTTGAAAAGTCTGTTTCTCTTTCATGCCAGATCCTTAAGAGGCAGCTATAGGTCTTCAGGGTCTCTTTGTTCAGCTCCTTGCAGTCATTTCCATCTGAACTTGCAGATCTCACTTCTTGTTGAAGTCTGAACACCAGAGCTCAGGAAATGGCAAATAAAATTGTCTTGTATCAGCAGTGTTGTTGCAATAATGAGTTTGTCCTTGATCAGCAAGATTTTCATTCAGTCTTGAGCTTGGATGGTTTTTCTTCCACTAAACAACCAACATCTGTTTTGGAAAGCAAACTGAAGTAAAGAACACCTGCATCTTTGCATTTGATATCCTTGCTTTGGGATAGTTAGCAACCTGAAAACCACATGGCAAGGCACACGTGGAGCTTTAGTTGTTATCAGTGGCTGTCTTAGATCTTGGAGTGCCACTTGAAACATGCTGAAAATGTTTTTCCTCACTCTCCTTATGCTGGAAGTGTTTGCAGGGGGTTTCCTCACCTCAGTTCTGCTGAATGATTTCAGCTCTTTGCTGTGCAAATACAAATTCTGCAGAAAAAGTTACTTTCCTGACAAAGCCTTTGTGTTGTTAGAATGAGCGCTTAACTTTGGTAACAAACTGTTCTTACTGACACAGTTCTCTACAAATAGTAGCGTACTTTCCTTACCCAAGCAGATAACGTACTTCAAGTATCTTTTATTTTGATTTTTTTGGCCACTGGGGCTTCTTGTCCGTCTTTGACCTAATGTCTCCTCTAGAGCTGAATAGTTAAATGGGTTTCAGTCTTACAAGGAAAGAGTAAGTGTTAAGGTTTCCTCTCTGCTTTGGAGAGAGGATTGTGGAAAACCAGTATCCACCAAAAGACCTGCCTGGTGCAAGTTACCTGCCTGCATTTCCTGTGGTTACTTGAACGAGGAAATGTGGTGGCTCCAGTTAGCCCTGAACTTCAAGGTCATCTCTGTTTTCTTATTTTGTTGGTGTTTGAAAAGCTGGAGCTGCTTACTGTCTTACTGCCTCTGCAGGGAAGTGACCAATGGCCCCTTGTCTTCTGCACCTCATCCTGCCCTTCTGTTCCTGCGGACTTCCCATCTCTTGACCTTTACAGTGAAGTTCTGAGAGATACTGGTGTCTTGCATAAAAGCTGCTTATCGCTATATTCCTTTCACAAAGATACCTTCGGTGTATCCTGTTCTGAGCTTCCTCTGCATTTGTTGCCCTTTCTTCTTTTTTTTCCTCCTGTGTAACTAGAGGAATATCATAGAATCACAGAATGGTTTGTGTCAGAAGGGACCTTGAAGCTCATCCAGTTCCAACCCCCTGCCACAGGCAGGGACACCTTCCACTACACCAGGTTGCTCCAAGCCCCATCCAACCTGGTCTTCAACACTGCCAGGGATGGGGCAGCCACAGCTTCTCTGGGCACCCTGTGCCAGGGCCTCAGCACCCTCACAGGGAACAACTTCTGCCTAAGAGCTCATCTCAGTCTCCCCTCTTTCTGCCACTTCATTTGGAGCTTTGACTAGTGACTTATAAAAACACAACGTTTCTGGTTTATCAGAATTGGGACCTGGTGAATAGCAAAGAAGCCACCTCCTTTGTTGCTGGATTCAGAAGTCTGATGCTACCTCTGTACAACTACCTTTGTTGTGTTTTTTGTTTGGTTTTTTTTTTACCTGTATTTACACTTCCAGTCTGTTTCCAAGTGTGCTTACCAGTGCTGACACTTGGTGAAAAGCGTTTCTGCTGCTTGCTTTCTCTACCAGTGACAAAATGGATGAAATGAAGTGCAAAGCATTGCTTGCAGCATTTCAAACAAAACACAAACTTGAGTGCAGCTCAGCAGCCTTATCCCTCTCAGTGCTGGCTCTCCCTGCCAGACGGGAAGGTTCACAGTAGTGGTTTTGGGGGAAGATAGACGTGCCTGAGCACTGACTTCAGAGCAGCCACTGAGGCTTTCTGCCAGGCAGGGTGGATGTCTTGCCAGGACTCTTACTGTAACAAGAGAGTTTTGCATTTCAAGGTCTGTATTCCAATGAGATGGTGAGGAGCTTGTGTTCTGAGAGATTTCTCTCCAGGAGAGAAGATTAGCTGGATGAATAGCTTCATCTTCAAGTGAAAGCCTATAGTGTTCTCCCTTCAGGTCAGTAGGCAAGGAATTTCCCACAGTGTCTTTCTTCAGCTTTCTAGCTAATGTGAAAGCTGAAATTGGAAAGAGAACCTTTTTCCTAACAAGGGTAAAAGAACATCAAAGGTCGTAACTCTTTCACTAAAGGAAAAAAGGTTGGTAATGCTATCCTGGCTCTAATTGTTGGAGGAGAAATTTTAGAAGTTGAAGTAGTATTGATACTCTTCTGCTATGAGGGTGCTGAGGCCCTGGCACAGGGTGCCCAGAGAAGCTCCATCCCTGGCAGTGTTCAAAGCCAGGTTGGACGGGGCTTGGAGCAACCTGGTCTAGAGGAAGGTGTCCCTGCCTGTGGAGGGTAGGTGGTGGAACTAGATGAGCTTTAAGATTCCTTCTAACCCAAACTATTCTGTGATTATTAGAACAAGGTGGGGGTTTAAGTAAGGTTTTTCTTATGGTTTGTAATAAATATTACACAATTGTTTCATGTTCTGGTGATCTCAGTTAAGCTGATGCTTCTAAGCAATTTTAAGTATTGTTAGAATGATGATGATCATGTCTTAATACAGTTTTCGGCTGGAGATTTTGTAAATACCTGTCCATCAGGAATAATCCATGATGTCTCTTGCAACTGTTGTTGTGAAGAGGCTTTCTGTCTAACCCTGGAAACCAAGAGGGAAAGTCATGTTGATCTTTACAGATCACCCTTAATGTGAGCATGTTGACTCCATGCATCGTAGTGCAGGCCTCCAAGGTGTAACACACAGAGTGAAAAGAGCTGCAGTGGCTTTGACTTGTTGTGTGGTCCTTCTGTTTGAAACCAGCAGCAAATGTGCATGTCAGGTGATTTTGCATCAACCTTACTGCTTCAATTGGTAGAACCAAAAGGGAAGTAATCTTTTAAGTAAAGGTTAACAAATCCATAGAACTTGATTTTTGTCTGCAGCATGTGCTGTTGTAAATGTTTTGTTTCTTTCTTTCCTTTTTGGATTCTCCTTCCCTTAGTAGGAGGATGAAAGTGGGCAGGGTCCCAGGCTGAAACCTGCAGGAAATGCAGTGACCTGCTTCCTGCAGGATCCTGTGATGTTTGCAAGGCAAAGGCTGTTTGGTGAATCATTCAGGCTGCTGCTGCTGCCAGATGTGTGTCAGTGCTGCCTTTGCACTGGCCTCTCATTTTAGTGCCAGAAGAGTGATCAGAAGATCTGTTATTGCCCCATCCCTGGCAGTGTTGAAGGCCAGACTGGACGGGGCTTGGAGCAACCTGGTCTAGTGGAAGGTGCCCCTACCTGTGGCAGGGGTTGGAGCTAGTTGAACTTCAAGGTCCCTTCCAACCCAAACCATTCTGTGAGTGTGCAAAACTGCTTGGCAAAGTCAATCGTAAAGCTGTTCTGGTTTGTTTGGTTTGTTTAATTAAAATAAAAAGGAGGTAAGATTATTTTTAGCTTGGATTAGATCCCTGATCCTGTTTACTGCTTGCCAGCACACATGGCTTGCAGCCTGAAGGAAGGGCAGTGTGCCGGAGATGCAGGACCATCTTTCAGCATCAGCCTGGACACTTTAGCTCGCAGAAGTTTGGTGTTTTAATAGAGTGTTCAGTCATTTGAGACAAATGCAGTTTCTTGGCAGTGAGTTAAGTAAAATAACTTGCCTAAGTTTAGTAGCTAGTCATGCTGATTTTAACATGCCCATGCTTTTATATACTGATACTGCAAACTCATCCTTGTATGCCTGGTGTGCCACCTGCTTCAAGCAAGAGCTGGCTGCAGTTGGCTCTTTGCCCCATGCAGGATGACAGTCTGAGGACTGTATGGCTTTGAGACTTTCCTGTTGGGCTGCTTTGTGCAGGTTCTGGGACTCTGACCTCTTTGGTGTTTGCTCTCCAGTTGTGGTGTTGTTTATTTTCATGTGTCCTGTATCCTCTTGCTGCTTTGTCTGTGCTTTCCTTTCACTAACAAAATGTAGGCACTATTACAGGGTTTAAACTAAAATATTCTCTCCACAAGTACTAATTGGGAAGCTTAAGACCATTTGTACTGTAAGTATGTATGTGCTAAGACGACAACTTCATAGTCTTTTGCATCCAAATCCTGAACTCTTGTGCTGTGTAGGGGAGACAAAATGTATAGCAAGGAGCAGTTCTGGTATGTCTTGCTTAATAATTGTGACCTTCTTATGTCACTTAGATCACCGCTTTGCAACTGCTGAGCCTCTCAAGCCTTGAGAGAGGTTCTTTTGGGAAAGGCAGTTCTTTTAGTCCCCATTGATAGGTTTCTTTCCATCTTGTACGCACATTATTGCTGGAGGCATGCTGTGTACAAGCCCTCACCCCAGGTGCTATTCCACTTTTGTTTCTCGTCTCTAAATTCAGAGATGAAAGTTCTGGGTCCAGAACCTTTGAGTTGGTTTGTAGGGACGGTCACGTTAGGGTTTTCCCCACAGAAATCTATCCTAGGTATCAAACTTCTCGTGAACTTTGAGGTTGCTATAATCCTGTCAGGCTTTTGTCATGCTGCTTGTTCTCAGCTTAAAGCTGAGCTTATTGAGCTTCTGGGTGGGAGTTTTGGAAGTTGGCAGGAGCATAGTAGCCTGCAGAATGGTCATGTTGTGTTTTGGTTGGACAAGTTTTCACAAGTCCAGATACGGTTTATTTGAAGCAACACTTCAGTTTCAGCCATATCACAAATACAGACAGTTTCAGCTCTTGCCTCTGCCTGAGTAGTGGTGTACAGCTTTAGACCTGTGTCTCTGCTCTGTCTTGCCTCTCAAGTGGTCTCTCTTGGCAGAAACAAGCAATGAGTATCTGTGGAGCTACTGCAGCAGTATAGCCTGGTGTCCTCCCGTGTCCTCCTCTAAGCTCATGTGCTCAGAGTTGTGCAGTTGCCTAACTGGGTCCTTGTGAAATGCGATTCTTTGGTCTCACCTCTTCATGATACTATTTAGATTTAAAAACAGTGTGGTACACTGTAGTCTTAAATGCTGCATAAAATGAGAAGATGCAATGGCATTTAATGGTACTGGATTTCTAATAATATGGAGTTGTCCATTCCTTCTTGACCTCATTTCTGGTTAAAACCTTGAATAGCATTTGGCTAATTGGATGATTAGAAAAGATACTGCAATCTAGGTCAAGTCCT
Source organism: Melopsittacus undulatus (assembly GCF_012275295.1). Classification (NCBI taxonomy): domain Eukaryota; kingdom Metazoa; phylum Chordata; class Aves; order Psittaciformes; family Psittaculidae; genus Melopsittacus; species Melopsittacus undulatus. The sequence continues at coordinate 13,462,848 of NC_047529.1, read as the reverse complement.
TCTGTCCCCCTCTTCACTCCTCTCATTACTTGCCAGAGTGAGCTGGTATTTCGCATGCTGCCTCTGCCTAGCATGCTGTTCTGGAGTGACTGACGGAAAAGGAATTCCACATACACTTTGGGCTTTTTATAGCTGACCCACTTCTCTGTAAAAGGTCTGCATTGCATAAAGATTATTTCTTTCTGAAGGAGTGTATATGGAAATACACAGCTATTGCTGGCTGTTGTAGCTGGAGTTCTCCTCCTAGAAAGGAATGGCCAGGAGATAAGAGGTCCATGTTAGATGAACCAAGCTTGAGGTGTAACCCAAAACAGGTTTTGCTGCCTGGCCCTGCAGAGCATGCAGGATATTGCACTGGTAATTTCTCAAGCTACTGTGGATTCGTGGCACAGAACACCACACCAATGAAGCCAACCAAACAAAAAACCCTCCATCACTTCAAACGCAGGTTTCCATGAGGCTTTTATCCTATATAATTTTGAGTACTGACATGATATACTTGGAGTTACATGGGCAGAACTTATTCTGATCACTCAAAGCTTTCTTAAATGGAGTAGTATAGCCAACTCTTAGTTCTGGCAAAGGATGAGCTGTAAAAGAGAACAGCATCACCCAGAAAAGTCATTTTGTGCCGGACAGGTCTGGGGGAGGGGATGTCTTTATAAAATTCCCTTAACCAGGGTTTCAGCTCCTGTATTCATGAATGATTCATTATAGCCTTCTAAGGAGCTGCTTGCCTGTGGTGTGACTGTGTTTGAGTGACGTGCATGCTAATTTGGTGCCCTAGGAAAGCTCTGAAGCTATTAACTAGCCTTGAACCTCGGTATGTATGAATGAAGGTGTTGATTCACTTCGTGTGGTAAATGAAGTGTGTTCCATCATGATGTTCATCCTTTGCCTGGTAATCAGCATTATTCATTTGGGTTTGTTCAGCAACTGCTAAACTTCCTGAAGACCTAGTGCGTAAACTGCAAGGAGCTCATTGCTGGTGTCATCTGCTGGAAAAGACACAGCACTGGAAGTGATCATAGCCGTGTTTTGTACAAAGCTTGTCGTTTCATACAATATATTTTAATTTTCTATTGTATTTTTTTCATTTTGGGCTTTAAAGATGGAAAGATAGCAATGTAAATGGAGACACATGGATAACTTGGTGATGTGGCACTTTTGCAGTGGGAAAGTGGTTGTGTGCTTCAGCAAAATTTCATATGGATGCTGTTTGTATTTCTGAAAAGTAGTGTTACTGTTCTGTCAGTAAAATATCAGACCATACCAAGAACTGAAAAAGTTCTTAGTACAGACAAGTGTTGAAAGCTGAGCTGAGAAAATCCTATTCTTCCAACTTTCAAGAGCCACAAACAGTTGGGCAAAGCAGTGGATGTATTAAAAGGCAAGGGGGAAGACTTGCTGACAGATAGATTGAAATGGCTTTGCCAGAACTGCTTTCTTTGCTCTGCTGTTCCTGCTAGTAAGTGGTCAGATTGCCAGATTCTACAATTTTATTCTCAGTAAAATTTAAGGGCTTACAGTGTGAACTGTGTAACAGATAATTAGAAATCATAAATGGATTCTACATGACGTTTAGAATCCTAGAATCCCAGGTTGGAAGGGACCTCAAAGATCATCTGGTCCAACCTTTCTAGGTAAAGCATGACCAAGACTTGATGGCCCAGCACCCCGTGCAGTCAAATCTTAGCAGTGTCCAGTGTTGTGTATCCACCACTTTCCTGGGCAGATGACTGCAGTGGCTGGTTTTTCTCGTGTTGAAAAAAATTTCCTCCAGTGTCCAACTGGAATTTCCCAGGAGTAACTTAGGCCCATCACTCCTTGTCTTTTCCAGTGTGACTTACAGCATTCCAGGTGTGGCCTGACAAGTGCAAAGTGGAGTGGGACAATGACGTCTTTATCTCTGCTGGTGATGCCCGTGTTGATGTTTGCCAATCTCCTGTTTGCTTTCTTTGCTGTAGCCACACACTGTTCACTCCTGTTGAGCTTGTGTCCCTCAAGACTCCCAGTTCCCTTTCCATGGGATTGCTCCACAGCTGGCAGGTCCCAGCCTGTGTCACATTCCAGGATTGTGTTTTACCAATGGCAAGACCTGATACTTGTCTCTGTTGAACTTCATAAGGTTCTTGTTAGCTTACTCCTCCAGCCTGTCCTATCCTGCAGGGTTGCTCTCCCCAGTTACAATCCAGTGGCTTTAGAGAGGAATGAATGCACAGCTGGCATCAGGAAAGCTTGAGCCCTGGCAAGGTCCTCATGCAAATAATTAAAGGGCATTGATGTGGGAATAGGGCTACTTGGCAGAACTTTGAGAAATAGGCCTCAACACTGGCCACTGCATTGTAAGATGCAAGACTTTCTTCATGGATGTGCCTTGAGATACCCTCTGATTTTGTTGAGCTTTCCCTTGTGCAGATGAAAGATGAATAGGTAAGGTGTACGTAGAAACTGCATTTTCTGCCCTGTGATCCCTATCAGGCATTCTGGTAGGATAAAAAACATAGTATTGCATTGTCTGCATCTGCATTGATGGTATGAAGTAAGCCACGAAATGTCAGGTGTGCCAGGCAGAGCGGTAGTAGTAGCCCCTCATGTTACAAAGGCACTGTAATCTTCACTTGCATGGCTGGTGAGGATGCACAACACAGCAGTAACAGGGTCTCTCTGATCAGCTCCTGTCTGTGTGCAGGAAACCTGTGTTTTGACTGTGGGAACAAGTATTGGGCTCAAAACAAGAACTACTTCAGGGGTTCCCTGGGTGACAGCTACAGAATGGGGGAGGAGGATGCAGCTCTTCCTCTTTGAGTCTGTGATTCAGCACAGAGACCGCTGCTGGTGCCAAGACTCTGAAATCTTTTTAGCTAAAGAAAAACCTGTTTGTTGAAGAGCTACTTAGGCGACAGAGATCCTGTCTTACCTCCTGTTTCCTGTATTCTTTCACACACATTCATTTAGGTTTGCAACTTTTACCATCTAGAAATCTTCCTGCTTCTGAATAATTAATAATTCATCTTTGAGTTCCAAAGCCATCCCACAGTAACTTGTTCTCCCTAGAAATGCAAGTTGAGGAGACATACAGGATAATATAGTCTATTGAACAGTGCGAGTTGTAAGAAGGTGAGTTTACCACAGTTGAGTTTTTCAAATTGAGTTAGAACAATTTCTTTCAATTCTTAAAATGTTAAATTCCTACTTCTGTCCTTCCCTCCCCACTCACCCTGCTTCAGGAAAAGGGTGGCCATGCTGCATGGATTTGCTTTGAGTCATTCAGGCTGACTTGCACTTATTCCTGGAAGCAGGTACATGTTTCACAGTGGGCTTTCTTTTGATCATCATTCTGGGGATAAATGTTTGAGAAGTATCTATTAGCAGTAATGCTCAGGGATGTACAGTCAAGTGATGTCTTCCAGTCTTTCTCTGGGAAGAAGTATCCTCTTTGGAGTGGTATGGTGGTGTATTAAAACTTCAGGAGAGGAGAATTTTAGTGAATATTTCTGGATGGAAATCTTTACTCCCTGGAGCCATGTTCACATGCAGTAGGTGAAGATGGAAGGGAAGAGCTGTAGTGGGCATAGTTAATTCCAGTCTCTTGCTAGCCTAAGGGGGTTTACTGCAATATCTAAGTTTTAAAGGAAAAGTGATTTTTCTTTTCCTAGTAAGAAGCTGTAGGAAAATGTAGAATGTAAGAAACCATAAATACAGTCTGCATCTTTTTAGGAAGGATCTAGATCATACAATCAGAGAATGGTTTGGGTTGGAAGGGACCTTAAAGCTCATCCAGTTCCAACCCCTGCCACAGGCAGGGACACCTTCCACTAGACCAGGTTGCTCAGACCCATCCAACCTGGCCTTGAACACTGCCAGGGATGGAGCAGCCACAGCTTCTCTGGGCACCCTGTGCCAGGGCCAGAGCTAATCCGTGCCTGTACCAGTGCCCAGTACCAAAAATTCAGTGGTGTGGACAGCTGCCCCTCTAAGTCAGTGTCTCCCTTTCATGCATGTGTGATCTTGCAGCTCTGCCAGTGCAGCACGTGGGAACTGCTGTAGCTCTGGGGAGTTTGCATTGAGGACAGGCTGTTGTTATGTGGGGCTTAGGGCGGGAAGGATTGTTGATTTCATTTTAAAAGATATCTAAATATGAGGTGAAAGCTTTGATGTAGAGATGAGATTGTTTTGGGTTTGAGGTTAATAGTGCTGAAGAATGCATGCCAAACGAACTCCCAAAGCAGCCAACCCTAGATAACCATGTTTAGAAGTTAGTTTGGTTTTAACTTCTAAACCCCTCCTATTTGCACTTAATGCTGATAAATGGGCACACTGGTTCTTGTAGGCTTGTTTATATGAGCTCTTTGTTTTTCATAGAATCACAAAATGGTCTGGGTTGGAAGGGACCTTAAAGCTCATCCAGCTCCAACCCCCTGCCACAGGCATGGACACCTTCCACTAGACCAGACTGCTCCAAGCCCCGTCCAACCTGACCTTGAACACTGCCAGGGATGGGGCAGCCACAGCTTCTCTGGGCACCCTGTGCCAGGGCCTCAGCACCCTCACAGGGAACAACTTCTGCCTAAGAGCTCATCTCAATCTCCCCTCTGTCAGTTTAAAGCCATTCCCCCTTGTCCTGTCCCTTCAGGGCCTTGTCAGGCTTACAGGGCTTCTCTGGCTTTCTTGTTGGTCCCTTTAAGTACTAAGAAGCTGCTTGAAGTTCTCCACGGAGCCTCCAGTAAATACTGGGAGAGTAAGGAAGTTCCCTTTCTTCCAAGAGGTAAAATTACAAAACACTTTTTCTCTCCTGATCCTGTTTTCTTGGAAATGTTTGCAGAAACCAGGACACCTTCAGGGTGCAAAGCAACATGTACTGTGAAATAGATAAGTCTGTTAATGGTTTTTGTTAAAAATGAGCCAACTAGAATATTTCAACACCCAAGGTGTTATAATTTGAGCATCGGTGGCACTGTCTCGAGTATTTGGCTTCACCTATATCAAACACTGACACTTTTAATAGCTAGGTCCATGTAACGAGGCTTTTTCAGTACCCAGTGTTGGCACTTGCTGCTTTGCTCTTTGGTTTCATCTTGGCTAACACAGAGCATAGTAGGAAGATAGCTTATGAATCCTGACTCTTAATTTAAAAATGCCTCTCAAATTCAGTTCTGTGGCAGATAGTAGTAGTAGTTTTTATTTATTTACATACAGTAACTAAAAAAAGAACTCAAATGAAAGATCTGATAGAGGATTAAAAAAGCAGAAGAAAGACGTGAAGGTACTTAAGGTATATCTATTTTCTTAAGAGTCTTTAATCCTTGTTCCTGGTTCTTCTGGATCAACTTGTAAAGCAGCATGGAGTTATTACTGCATCTGAAGTTGTGAACTGCTTTGCTTATCTGGTAGGCTGAGTTAGTAATAACTAACAAGTTTCTTGAACAGGAGATGACAGCATTTACCAGGTAGTGCTAATCTATCTTGGTCCTGTGTAGCCAAAGCTGGTAGTTTTAGTGGTTTCACCTGTAGTGGTAGCTGCCCAACACAAGAAACTTGGATCCTACAGTGCAGAATTAACTAAAGTTAGCAAAACCACAGTGAGGCAGAATGGCTGTGGAGCAACACCTGGGTTAACATCATGGACTGTGTTTGGTCTCCATGCCCCTTAATGGCACTTACGGATAACATGTGAGTTGTGTGTTGATAGTCATGAAGCAGCCCTATGGTGGACTGGTTCATGAGGATTTAAATGTTCAGTACTCTGATTTGGGGTATTTGCAAAGAATGGGATATTGCTTAAAGTTATTTGATGTGGGGCTGCATGCCACTGGAAAGTGTGGGCCTGGCCACTTTTGAGGGTGAATTGTCCAACCTCTTCCCTTGTGGTTTGCTCTTAGGTCTGGTTGGGGATCAGGTTGCCCAGGAGATATGTGAGCTCTGGGGTTTCTGGGACTATAAACAAGTCTCTAAACTCTCGTGCAAACTTTCTAGTGTTTGAAGAAGCTGCGGCTGCTCAGCCAGAGAAGTTGTTTTTCCAGATGAGCCTGTCTAGGCTGAGTTTAAATATCAGGCATGTTTTCCAAATCTTGGGCCCTTCTCACGGTTTTGTTCTATTTAATCCATACCTATTTAGTATTCACCGGATAAAATATTTTTAGTGGTCCAGAAGCCTTTAGACAATGACCTGTTCCTCTTCATGCTTTTGCAATAGTGGCAGTGTTTTTTTTTTTCCTTGTTAGATGTTGTCTTGAACTTGCAGACCGTCAAAGGGTTCCAATGCCTGTTTTATGGGATAGGGATAGTGAATCTCAGGATGCTTTCCTGCAGTTAGGTCTTAAATGTCAAGTGTGTACAGGTAGCCATTCGGACTGAAATCCATAAATCTTTGAATCTGTACTTTTCTTCCTGACCATAACTTGCTTTATTTTGTTAAGACTTCCAACTTAATGTGCTTGTTTTTCCAGGATTTTGAGATGAATGAGAATGCTAAGCCTTTTAAATACTTTTATTCCTACTTCTGCATCCTTCTTTCCCTCCATCCCATGTTTCCAGTTATCATAAGTTGAAGTCTGAGATCCCTTCTTGCTGTGTAGCTGGTTAGATTACATGGACAACTACTTCATCAGATACTTTCTGAAGGCTGTTTCTATAATTTTAGTCATGTCTATATTGCCTAATAGAATTCATCTGTCACAAGAGTGTCTTGACAATAGATAGGAACAGATAGTTAAGGAAAATTCTGACACATTAAGGCAATCGTGGTTTGGTCTCTTTCTTCAAAACATTCTCCCAGCAGTCTTTGTGTGAAGTACCTAACCTGAAGGTGTTGACTTTGTATTAATATCCTCTGTGAGTTTCCTATTCTTGCCATGCACGGTTTGACACTCGTAATAGCCTGTGGAATGTGGTTCACAGCATGGCTTGGGAAAAATATCTTCTGTGGATTTAACCTGGCCAGATAGAAAACAGGAACATGAAAGGGGAATATAAATTTAGGGGGTGATACTTAACTTTGCTCTGTAGTGACTAAATCAGCTTCTTCTGATCAATTGAGGAAGGTCTGTATCATAGAATCACAGAATAATTGTGGTTGAAATGGACTTCTGGATATCACCTAGTCCAACCACTCTGCTGAAAGTGAGGTTCCTAAGACATTGTCCAGTCCAAGGGTGGAGATTCCATTACCCTAGGCAACATTTTCCAGTGTCTGACCACTGTCAGAATAATAATCTGAAAAAAAAACCCCACCAAAAAACCAAAACAAAAACCAAGCCTCCAAACACCACTGCACTCAACTTGTGCCCATTACCTTTTGTCCTTTGAGTGGATGCCACTGAAGAGTCCGGCTTGGTTTTCTTTACAATGTCCTGTCAAGTGCTTATACACACTGATAAGATCCCTCTGGGCCTTCATCATAGAATGGTTTGAGTTAGAAAGGATCTTCTCAAACTTCTTCCTAATATCTTCTGTAAATCTCCCCTCTGTCAGGTTAAAGCCATTCCCCTTGTCCTGTCCCTACAGGCCCTTGTCAAAAGCCCCTCTCCAGCTTTGTCAGCCCCTTTAGGCACTGGAAGCTTCTCTAAGGTCTCCCCAGAGCCTTCTCTTCTCCAGGCTGAACAAGCCCAGCTCTCTCAGCCTGTTTTCTCCAGGCTAAACAATGCCAGGTCTCCATCTTACCCTCCGTATAATTTTAAAGGACTGAATCATTTTTTATCTTTGTTGTCACTTGCTGGACTTCTTCCAGCCTGTCTGTGACTCTCTTGAGCTGGGGACCCCAGGACTGAATACAGCACGTCAGAGACTGGCTCAGCATTGCTGAGCAGAGGGGAAGGGTCACTTCCATCAGCCTGCTGTCACCAGTTCTGCCTTGTGTAGCCCAGGCTGGCAGTGGCCTTTAGGTGCTGGTGGCCTTTTGTTTTTATTATTAGTAGTAGTATTTTTTTGCATCAAGGGAATGCTGCTGGCTCATGATCAACAAGGGGTTGTGCCTCTCTATGTGCTGGCGACTTGGAATTCTCCTATGGAGTTGGAATTCTATCTGTCTGTTTCTCCAGCTTCTCATGGTCCCTCTGAATGGCCCCACAGTCATCTTGTGCATCATCCATTTCCACCTTGGTTTGTATTGTTTGTGAACCTGTTGTGGGTGTGCTCTGTGCTGTCACCTGGTTGTTAATGGAAGACAGTCTTGGACCTGGTACCAACCCCTGTGTTTGAAGGTTGGTTGTTTTGTCTGTTTTTTTTTTTTTTAAATAAAATAAATAGGAGACAACCTGATAGTAGATAATTGTGTCGATGAAGACTGTTTAGAGGTCTTTCCTCAGCAGTGATGGCCAGAGTTTGAATTGTTTGGTTTTTGGTAAGCAAAGCAGCTCTGTCTTAAGTCTCAAGCTACATTGGCAGCAGCATTAATTTCATGCTGTTTGCCTCTATCGGTGTGTTGTGGGGTGGGGAGAGGGGCAAAGTGAAGTTTCTCATTCAGCTGTTGAACATCTGGGATTCAGATTCAATAAAAGGTCTAGGTGCTGAGAGCTCAGTCTTCTCTCCCAGCAAACAAGCAGGCCTTTTTGGATATGTGGGTGTTTCTGAGTGTCTTGAAATAGATTTGCATTACTTTGAAGTCAGTGTTAATAGTTAACCTGGAGTTACAATGCTTTCTTGTGCATTTGAGAACAGGCCATTTCATATTGATCTCTTTTTGCAGTACCCAGACTTGTGGCACTATATTAGTGGCTCTAGCAAAATCCTGCAGTTCTATACTTAGAAGCCACCAGAGATTCATGTCCTCAAGTGAATATTCTTGTGCGGTTAGACAAATGGAAAATAAATTGGAGTTTGTGCTGTTATCTGGCAGGTAAAATGAATGCTGGGTTGGAAGGGACCTTAAAGCTCATCCAGTTCCAACCCCCTGTCACAGGCAGGGACACCTTCACTAGACCAGGTTGCTTCAAGGCCCATCCAACCTGGCCTTGAACACTGCCAGGGATGGGGCAGCCACAGCTTCTCTGGGCACCCTGTGCCAGGGCCTCAGCACCCTCACAGGGAACAATTTCTGTCTAAGATCTCATCTCAATCTCCCCTCTGTCAGGTTAAAGACATTCCCCTTGTTCTAGATCTCCCAAAATCTTGTCCAAGATCTCCCAAAGGAGACCATGAGCAGATAAAAGGTCAATGCCAGACCTTGAGAGCAAGTTTCAAGAGGCCTTGGGGGTTTGGGTGGTCTCCTGGATTCTGGTAATGAATGAGAAAGGCTTAGGCAGGAGGTGATGTTATCTGAGCATCAGCTTCTGTCTGCACAGTTAGTATTTGTAGACAGGGTGGGGGTTTTATGACCATGGAAGTCTTTTAGGGATGCAGACTGATGGCAAGAGATGGCATCCGTCTAACAAAATGAACAAAAGCATATTTGCCAACATGGCTGCTGATATCATGGAGGGCTTTGAACTAGGTTTGGTGTGGGAATGAGACTGAAAACTAAATGAGAAGTATCAGTTAAAGAGAGGCACTTGGGCATCTGTGACAGGGGAGCCTCTTCCAGTTCTCCAGAGGAGCTCTTGTACCTCCCCAGCACACCCATGGGTCAGCCCAAAATGCTTATGTATAATTGTGTTCAGCATGGGACAGGAGGCATTTGAGGTCTGTGTGCAGTTTTGATACTAATAGCTCTGTTCTCTCTTGATCAGCTCTCATTATGTGCAGAGCCTCAGTGCTGGTGAGATTAAACTCATGGAGGGCTGGATGATTAGGGTGCTTTAAGTGGAAGGAGAGACATGGAAAAGAAAGAAGGGTTTGCCTTCTCTGCTAAATAACAGCTTTAGGAGCGTGCAGAGCTGTGCTGTATAGCTGCTGATAACTCAACTGGGAGCTTATCAGTTAAGTTCAGAGGGGAGGGTGACACCATGGTGGGCGTTTGCATCAAGAAGAGGAAATGCATGAACCCTCTTCAGACAACTGGAAGCTTATGAGTGGAGAGTTGGTTCTGACTCTACCCTGGCATCCGCTGGAAGCACGAAGTGATACAGGGCACAGCGAATGTAAAGAGATTATTAGACTTGCTTGAGGACAGCTTTTGAGCCAAGTGCTGGATGAACAGGCTCGAGGAGATCTAGGATCTAGCAGAGTGGAAGAGCTGTTGGGGGACTATGAACACTGGTGCACAGTGGCACCTTTGGTTTCTGTGACTGTGATGAAATGAGAAATCCAAGAATCGTGGAAATCCAGGCTGTTCACCATTCATTTCAGGTCACTGAAATGAGAAGAGCTTATGTAAAAAGAAGAAAGCAAGTAGAAGGAAAAACTGCCTGGCATTGGCTTGTTCAGGGAACTGGTATGTAGGATCCTACAGGACTCTTTCCTGCAGAGCAGAGAAACCCAGGAGAGCTGGTTGATCTTCAAGAACAGAGACAAAGAGTGGTCCATCATGATTTGCAGTGAAGACAAGCAGATGTGGCAGAAGGCCAGATGGGTCATCTTGCTGAGCTCAGCTACAGGAAAAAGTTCTATGGGAGGAAACTGTACGGACAGGTTACCTGGGAGAGATGCACAGAAGCATCCTGTGGGCATTCGAGGATATAATTAGAAAAGCTTTTCTTCCTGTCTGCTCTTAATGATGAGATTCTGTGGTCAAACACAGTTTTAGCTTGCACTGTGGTTGTGCCTAGTGAAAAATTAATGAAATGTGTTGTTGCCACTCTATATATGAGCAGGATGGGACTTGTCAAGAGTATGTCTGTGTAGTGAAAGTCAAGAGGAAAGCACTGTGCCAGAGAAGAATGCACATTTTGATTTCAGTGTGTAAGAAATGTCAAATACCCTCAAGTTCCTTGTGAAAGGAATCCTGGCACTGCTTTATTTTTCTCCTAATTTGTTTTGCTAGCTGCCGTGAAAAGGTTGACACCACAGATGGAAATCGAGATAACCATAACTCTGCTTGCCCTCCATGGGCTTTTTGGCACACTGTGCAGAACAGGCTTTCAGGTTTTGTTCCAAGTTAATGGTACGAAAGTATACTGCCTGTTTGGCAGTGCTGAGAGAACATGAATTAGGAGCTGATATAAATCTAAAACCTGCAGTGGTCTGGCTTAAATTACTTCAACCACTTTAATTTTGTATCCTGTTGCTGAGGGCATCCTCTGTTCCAATACAGCTAGAAATTGAATGAGTCACTGGGGCTGACAGAGTGAGAGTAAACAAATCCTACTGAAATCTGTTTTAAACTCCCTGGTTTTATACATGTGTTACTCTGCTATTCATTCTGGTGTGAAGAGTGTGCTTCACCCTAGCCGCCAGTGAAAGTCACATACTAGCCTTTGGAAATGGTTTCAGTTGCTGTGAAAGTCAGTCTTTAACATAAGTGAACAAGAGATTAGCAGGGTGAGGGCATCAGCTAAGGCTTCCAGAGCTAAAGATGGTGCTAAATGTAGGCCCTGTAGGTCTTTTGTTTCTGTTAGCAGAGAGATGCCTCAATTCAGTAAGGTCTTTTCAAAGTCCTTTCCAAACATCAGTCTGCAGCCATCAGGGTAACTTAAATGTTTCTGGGTGGAATAAGGTGCAGGCATTCAGGAGAAGCCATGTACTCAGCACTGCCTTTGATCAGAGACATTAAAATGGGCCATTTCCTTCTGCAAAGTGACTTGCAGGTTTTTGTACTTAACATACTGATGCTTTGTTTTCTGGTGTTAAGTTGGAACTCAGGGTTCATGTCAAAATGAACCCTTGGGCATGGGTCAAAAGCAGATGATTAAGAAGGAAACATCCCACCTGCCCCTCCCCAGTACTGCTTAAAATATCCATATGATGTATTTTAACTGGCATCTTCCTTCAGAATTCTTGAGCATCTCTGTCTGCCATGATGAAGTATACTTTTGCATTTTAGTTCCCTTGGAAGGGAGGTGAGTGGTGCTTAGGTGCTGGGCTGGGGAAAAAGGCAGCAGTGTGTCCAACTGTTGAATGCAGGAAGTGTTTTCATAGACCATATTTATAAACTTGAAACCCGAACCATGTCCAGAGGTTTTCAAAGAACCCTAATGGTGTTAAACCCCAATTTTCCTTATATTTATTTAATACATACAACCAAACTAATTGGTAGGTGTTTCAACTGTACAAACTGTAGGGATTTTGGTTTGGGAAGTGTATCTTGACAGTTCCTGAAGCATTCCAAGTGAAGGTGCTAGTTGCGAAGCCACCCTGTTACCATGGACCATTTAATTCCCAAAGAAGCTTTATCTAAGGAGCAGCAGATTTGAAATAAAATTTAAGAATTGCACTAAAATAAGCCCTTTAGCCATTCATCTTGGAATCTCTTTGCTGCTTATATCCTTCGGAAGGAAGGGGTGTTGATGAGGTGTGAGTTCTTTCTCAGTTGTAGCTATGGGGAAGTCCAAACCATTAAATGTAGTTTCATGTGGAGTCAAACATTAAAGTGAAAATGCAAATGATTAACTTCTTAATCTACTTTTGCTTGTCAGGTCCTGGAGAAATATCCTAATACACCTATGAGCCATAAAGAGATCCTGCAAGTTATCCAGAAAGAAGGACTTAAAGAAATCAGGTGAGCTAAGTACCTACACAAGTAAAAGACATTCATACTTTGGTTCTAGCTTGGTTTAATTTACTGTTAACCCCTGTGTTTTGGGGATTGAAATGCTACATACCTGCAGAATTGAGATCCAAGTGCCATTTACAAACCAGCTCTCAAGTCAGTGGTACTTTTCACAAGGAAACTACATAGATCTCTTCAGTCCTGCATCCAGCTTTGGGCTCCCAACATAAAGAGGACATGTAGCTGTTGGAGTGAGTCCAGAGAAGGCCATGAAGATGCTCTGAGGGCTGGAGCACCTCTGCTACAGAGACAGGCTGAGAGAGCTGGGGCTTGTTCAGCCTGGAGAAGAGAAGGCTCCAGGGAGACCTTAGAGCAGCTTCCAGTGCCTAATGGGGCCAACAAGAAACTGGAGAGGGGCTTTAGACAAGGGCCTGTAGGGACAGGACAAGGGGGAACAGCTTTAAACTGACAGAGAGGAGATTGAGATGAGCTCTTAGGCAGAAGTTGTTCCCTGTGAGGGTGGTGAGGCCCTGGCATAGGGTGCCCAGAGAAGCTGTGGCTGCCCCATCCCTGGCAGTGTTCAAGGCCAGGCTGGACAGGGCTTGGAGCAACCTGGTCTAATGGAAGGTGTCGCTGCCCATGGCAGGGAGAGAACTAGTTCTAGTTGGAACTACATGAGCTCTAAGGTCCTTTCCAACCCAAGCCATTCTGTGATAAGGGTCATACTTAATTTCCAGGCACGCATGATTCTAGTCTGTGGCTCTTGTATAAGGTAAGCTAGATCTGTTCAAGTAGTTCAGACTTCAGGTACTGAAGCAAACTTAACTATTTCTTATTTCTACATTCCAACCCAAAGCATTCTAAGTGTTCTATGATTATTTCATGTGTATCTATAGCTATATATTTTTATTTTTTTAATCAGGAATAGTCAGTTTAATTGAAGCAACCTAAACCAACCCTAAAGCTGTCCAGGAAGTAAAACACCAGCCTTACAAATCCTTATTTAGAAAACTTTATGTTTCATGCTATTTTTTCTTTTAGTATTATCTGGAGCAGCATGTGGTTCTGCCTTAGAGATCTTCCGGTGTGTGTGGAAGGCTGGTGGGCTGGACAAAGGAATTGCCAGCTTGGTGCCACCGATCTGCTTTAGAAACTCAGATGGCAACTCTTGAACTACTGTTACTGTAGCTTAATTCATGAGTTTATACATATTTCCCAGAGATAGTATTGTGTATTTGCTGAGATAGGGAACAATTCTCCATAGGGAGTATGAAGTACTTACATTTCTCCTTCCTCAGAACAAAGAAAAAGGGAGGGAAAATGAGCATTGGGTGTGCCAGTTGGTCTTTTTCGGAATTAAATAGCTGTTTGGAATTAAATAGCTGTCCTGAATTTGACTTACTGATGTTTTCTAGTCCACTTTGCCAGTTTAATGCAGTAACCCATCTGCTTTGCAAGAAATACTCGAGGGCCCAAGCCTAGAAATTTTGCTGTTGGTAACAAGATCTTCCACTAAAGTTGTGGACAATGCAAAGGTGGTTTGCTTTTTGGACCTGTGAGTTTATCTAAAAGTAAGGACTAAATATACTTACTTAGCTCTTAGGGTGTGGTTTCTGCTCTGTGGATACAGTTCACTTTGGGGCAGTACTGCCTTCAGTCAGATTAAAGGTTGACCAGCCTTGGGGCAGCTTCAGTATTGTGTTAAACACTGTTAATCTGTCATCGAAGGCATGTTCATAAACAATGAGTGCACTTGTCAGCCCCCTCTTTGTGTCACCCAAGGGCAGAATAGAAATGCAGCTGTCTGTACCAGTGGTCTCACTGATGGCAAAATGTAAACCCAGCGGATATCCAGGCACTTACATTGGTGAATGTTTTTAGCAATTCAGAATGCTCATTTTGGGGCAGAGCCTTAGGCAGAAGCTCAGATAGGGTGTGAAAGATCCACTCTCTGGCTGATGTGGCCAGATTTTGGGTGAAACAGCAACAAAAAAAAAAGGGCAGAAGAGAAATGCTGTGATGCCAAACAACCTCTCTCAACCCAAGCCATTCTTATTAGAGTTGATTCGGGGATTTAGCCTGAGCTAAATAGTAAGTTGTTTTCTTCTAAAAGAGCTGCTGGTGAGCATCAGGACAGTGCAGACTCCTCATATCTTAAATCCGAGAAGATGTTTGTGGAAGCAGTCAGATGTGAAACTCAGTTTCTCTAGTTCAGCTGCCCACTTTTCACCAGACTTAGCCACATGTGTTGTGCTGTGACTAAGCACATGTGTTATGGATGCTGTGTTGTGGCCTTTCCACTTCAGTGTCAGATTGATGCAATAAAGCTTTAAGTTAAGACCTAAAATGCTCTCAGTTCTTAAGCAATTCAATTCCATTTGCTGCCACTAAGTAGTGTGTTTGTGGCTGGATTGGGCTTCTGATACGTCCTTGCCTGTGACAAGATGGCCTTCACATGAATTGATATACCTGAAATGTTCAAGACCAGGTTGGATGGGGCTTGGAGCAGCCTGGTCTAGTGGAAGGTGTCCCTGGGGGGCACAGGGGGATTGAAACTGGATGAGCTTTAAGGTCACTTCCAATCCAACCCATGCTATGATTTGATGGGAAAAAGAATGTTTTTAACAGCATGAAAGCTGTCAGAAGAGCATGATGAACTCATAAGTTTTTGAGTCCTCCCATGCGTGGAGGTTCTGGCAGGAAACTATGGCAAAACCTTTGACAGCAGATTATAGCGATTTCTATGTACTTGCTTGCCTTGAGACACTGCAAGACTTTAGTCTGGTACAATGGCATGTGAGTTTGCATGCAGGACATAGGCTCCCTGGTTAACATGTATGTTGGGGCTTTTGAGTTTTTCAAGTTGTTTATCAATGCAATTTGCTTCCAATAAACTAAATTGATAATTTCTTTGGTAAATATTTCCACAGTCCACATATCTCTAAACTCTGTCATTTTGACTTCAGTGTATGCTTGTTGG
Source organism: Melopsittacus undulatus (assembly GCF_012275295.1). Taxonomy (NCBI): domain Eukaryota; kingdom Metazoa; phylum Chordata; class Aves; order Psittaciformes; family Psittaculidae; genus Melopsittacus; species Melopsittacus undulatus. The sequence goes on along the minus strand of NC_047529.1, from coordinate 13,447,345 downwards.
GTTTTTTATTCACTATCTGCTGCTTCAAGTCTATAGATATATCTAACCTTTTAAAATCTTTGATTTCCAGAAAGAAAATAGTTTTAGAAGGGACAAATGGCTTTCCTGCAGATGTGCTGAAATGAGGTGGAGAGAATGGGGAGCTCAGCTAGTGTCCAGCAGTCACTTTCCTGCCTGGCTGTACTGCCAGTACATTGTCCTCTTGCTCTAATAATTCCTGGCATGTGCTGCCAGTTGGGCAGCTGCTGAGAAGGAAGCTTGAGGGCACGTTTAAAGTTTAGGTGGCTCAAAGTGCTGGTCCTGTTTTAGAGTACTGGGGGTTGCAGGGAAGAGAAGGGTGGCAGTGGAGAGTGAAAAACCCTCTAACAGTGGCTTCTGCTACATGGAGGACAATTTGACTAATTTTTGGACAAGGCTAGGTCTTAATATGGAGGAATTTTTGTAGCAATGCAAAAACCTGGGGTGATACTGGCTAATTATCCCTCCTGTATTTATAACTTTATTCTAGTACTCAATTTTAATAATGAGATTTTTAAAGGCCAGCCCAGGACCAGTACTCTGGTGCATCAGTTTTGGAAGCCTAGGGCATCCTGAAGCTAGAACTATACTTCTTGTATGATCTGTCAGCCTAATTTTCTTGATTTGCCTGTTTTGACAGGCTGCCCTAATCCTGAGATCCTTTCCTACCTACTTGTCACTGCTTGCACACTGCTGAAATAAAATACTTGAGGATAAACACTCAACAAATTGGCAGCATAACCTTATCTGGCTTCAAGATTTGTACAACATTTTATATTGCTTTATCTCTGTTGGCAGTGTAGCTTTGGCAAGCCTGAGCAAGTCATAACATTTAGACTTTCATATGAGGCTTTGAAGATGTATGGGATAATGGTGTTAACCCAAACAACACCAGCTTAGAAACCTCTGCAAGCTTGAATGCATGGGATGGGTGACACCAAGAGTTAGCAACAAGAGGCTCACATTTCTTTGATAAATGGCTTCTTAAATCAAAATTAATGAAATCCAATGCCAAGTTAACAATCTCTTCACATATGTGAGAATCAGTGTAAGAATGTCTGAGGAGTAATTAGCTTTTAAAGGTCATGAAGTTTAAGAAGGCCAAGAGCAAGGTCTTGTACCTGAGTCAGAGCAATGCCAAGCACAAATACAGGCCGGGTAGAGACTGGATTGAGAGCAGCCCTGAGGAAGACTTCGGGGGTGTTGGTCAATGAGAAGCTCAACATAGAATCACAAAATGGTTTTGGTTGGAAAGGAACTTAGGATCATCTGGTTCCAAACTCCCATACCATGGGCAGGGACACCCTCCACTAGACCAGGTTGCTCAGAGCCCCGTCCAGTCTGGCCTTGAACACCACCAGGGATAGGGCAGCCACGGCTTCTCTGGGTAACCTATGCCAGGGCCTCAGTGCCCTCACAGAGAAGAACTTCCTCATACCTAAGCTGAATTTCCCCTGTTTCAGTTTAAACCTATAACCCATTTTCCTATTGCTACAGTTCCTGATGTACTCTGGCTTCCTTATAGACCTTTTTTAGGTACTGGAAGGCTGCTATGAGGCCTCAGTGCATCTTCAGCCTTCTCCAGGCTGAACAGTCCAAATTTCCTCAGCTTGTCTTTATGAGAGGTGTTCTAGCCCCCTTATAGTCCCTGTAGCCCTCTGGGTGATTCAGATCCAGCAGTGTGCGCTTGAGCCCAGAAACCAACCATGCCCTGGGCTGCATCACCAACAGTGTGACCAGCAGGTCGAGGGAGGGGATTCTCCCCCTTTGCTCTGCTCTGGTGAGAGACACACACACACAGACACCCCCCACAGTCCTGCATCTAGTTCTGGTCTCCAACATAAGAAGGATGTGGAGCTGTTTCAGTGAGTCCAGAGGAGGCCACAAAGATGCTCCAGGGGCTGGAGCAGTTCTACTATGGAGACAGGCTGAGAGAGCTGGGCTTGTTCAGCCTGGAGAAGAGAAGGCTCCTTAAGGGGAGACCTAAGAGCAGCTTCCAGTGTCTAAAGGGGCTGACAAGAAACTTGAGAGGGGCTTTTGACAAGGGCCTGTAGGGACAGGACAAGGGGGAATGGCTTTAACCTGACAGAGGGGAGACTGAGATGAGCTCTTAGGCAGAAGTTGTTCCCTGTGAGGGTGCTGAGGCCCTGGCACAGGTTCCCCAGAGAAGCTGTGGCTGCCCCATCCCTGGCAGTGTTGAAGACCAGGGTGAATGGGGCTTGGAGCAACCTGGTGTAGTGGAAGGTGTCCCTGCCTGTGGCAGGGGGTTGGAGTTGGATAAACTTGAAGATGACTTCCTACCTAAACCATTCTGTGATCTGATTATATCTTTAGTAGCTTTTTCACTTAATAGCTATCAATGTTTTGTTTTTCCTGGATTTTATAGGGGGCACTATGTAAAATATTGGCTTGTGAACCTCTGTCCAAACACAGTAACATTTTTTTCCCCAGGTACTGATTAAGCAAGGAAATGCATCTAAACACTAGCTCCAATCTCAGTGGAATGAAAACAGACATGGTGCTCTGGTTACTTTTAGTTCAAGTATTTATGGAATTTCCAACCAAAACCAAGTCTTAAAACACTATGTGGAGGGAAACAGTATAGAAGCTGAAGTCCCCATTTATTTATTTATTTGTATTTGGGCTGAAGTTAAGTGTGTCATGAACAGTTTTGTTTCAAGTTTTAGCTGCCCTCCAAGCAGTGGCTGCTTCATTCTTCTCATTGGCAAGTCAGTCCTTCCAAGTTCCTTGCAAGAGCATCTAGCACAGAGAATCCTTCAGGTGGGAGCTTGCTTTCTGGATAAGGAAATAGTTATGGGGGGGTGGGTGGGGGGGAGGCTGGAGCTGCTCAGTCTGAAGCTTGAGCTGCCAGCACTGGAATTTCAGGCTTCCGTAAGTTTCTTAACTGGTTGCCTGTATTCCTCCTCTGTCGTTAGCTGAAGATCAGAAGTCCGCTGTATTTCTGAGATTGGCTTGTCCTCTGTGAGTCTGGTAACGTCAACAGTCTGTCTTCCTGAGTCCTGACAACTACAGTGACACGAATTGCCCTCACCTGACAGAAAACATGGATTTTATTTAATTTTTTTGACCTCCTCCCCTTCATGTTACTCCTGCAGTATGCTATAAAGTGAGGATCTCATCTGAGTGGGGAGGAGTGCTATACTTGGTCATTCTCCTGCAAGAGGAGAGAGGATGAACTTAAAAGGCAAACAGTGCTCTTGACTTCTCAGAAATCTAAGCAAGGGTCAGGCTGGAGCCTGGACTAGATGCTGTTTGCTGGAAGAGGAAAGCTGCTTGCTGCTAGAGGATATTCTTGCATCTCAGATTGAATTAAGGACCGATGAAGTGATGTCTTGTTCTTGGCAGAAGGCTTTGTCACTAAAATATTTCCTAGCTGTTCTTCAGTACTTTGATTTCCTTATCTTTTATGTAGAGCTGGGAAGTAAGATGGGATTGGGGGCAAAAAGTTGGATGCTCCTGCTTCTTCAGGGCAGTTGTTCCTTCAACAGCTTGATGTCAGGAAATTCTTTCTCCAAAGTAGTTCTCCTCCTAAAACCAAACAAACCCAGCACCCCAATCTAGGCAGGAGTGGAAGGAGGGCTTTTGAAAGGATGCAGGATTCTTAAATTATATTGTAAAGGATGAAGTATTGGATCCCACTGACACTGGGTATGAGGATAGATTGTGTCTTACAAAGTGCTTCACTATTAAAAGCTGCCCCTATGAAAACTGTGGACTTCTCTTTGTAGAAGCTGCTCTTTAAAGCCATGGTGGGTCTACATAAAAGGTTCTCCCAGGCCAAGAAATTTCATCTAGTCCAAGAGAATTAATTGACAGCCAGTGAAAAATGTATTTTTCATTTTTTTTATCTTAAATATTAGGAAAATGGGAAAACTGAAACTGTCCCACAGTGGAAGAGATGTGCATCCTGCACTAGGCAGAAGGCAGGAAAGCCTCGTATCCTTGTTGCTGGCCAGCTGTGTTGCACTTGGAATCATAGAATAGTTAGGATTGGAAAGGACCTCAAGATCATCTAGTTCCAACCCCCCTGCTATGGGCAGGGACACCTCACACTAAACCATATCACCCAAGGCTTCATCCAACCTGGTCTTGAACACTGCCAGGGATGGAGCATTCACAACCTCCCTGGGCAACCCATTCCAGTGCCTCACCACCCTGACAGTAAAGAATTTCTTCCTTATATCCAGTCTAAACCTCTGCTGTTTAAGTTTCAACCCGTTACCCCTTGTCCTATCACTACAGTCCCTAATGAAGAGTCCTTCCCCAGCATCCCTGTAGGCCCCCTTCAGATACTGGAAGGCTACTGTGAGGTCTCCACGCAGAATTCTCTTCTCCAGGCTGAACAGCTCCAACTTTCTCAGCCTGTCTTCATATGGGAGGTGCTCCAGTCCTCTGATCATCCTCGTGGCCTCCTCTGGACTTGTTCCAACAGTTCCATGTCCTTTTTATGTTGAGGACACCAGAACTGCACACAATACTCCAAGTGAGGTCTCCTGAGAGCAGAGTAGAGGGGCAGGATCACCTCCTTCGACCTGCTGATCCTTTTGATGCAGCCCAGGATACAGTTGCTTTCTGGGCTGTGAGCGCACACTGAAGCTGGCTCATGTTCATTTTCTCATTGACTAACACCCCCAAGTCCTTCTCTGCAGGACTACCATGAATTTCCTTTTTGCCCAACCTGTAGCTGTGCCTGGGATTGCTCCAACCCAGGTGTAGGACCTTGCACTTGGCATGGTTAAACTTCATGAGGTTGGGAATCTGAGCCATGTTTTTCCACCAGCCTGGCAGCGCAGTTGTGCAGAACTTGGTATGAAGATCTGCTGGTCTGAGCCTATTGTGAGGTGTCAGGTCTTGGATTTCAGTTCACTAACGTAGTTTTACCTCCCTGAAGCAGGTTTTATAATTCACTTCCTCTGTAGATTAGTTCTTCAGTGTTTTCATAAATCCAATGGTTTTGAGTTTAGAACTATAGATAATCCTTAAGGTCCCTTCCAACCATTTTATGATACCAAGTGTAGACTGAATCCTTCAGCAAACTCCATAATGGCTCTGAACACTTTTATTTGCTTTCAAGAAATGAAGCATTTTCATCAGCTCAGTCTGATTCTGGTCATGACATTATGCTTGAGGAACATATATAGCCATTGTCCAACTTCTGACACCTTTGAATAATACACAGAATATACAGAATCATTTTGGTAGAATATTTGATAATTTCTCATGGAGTAAGCATGTGAAGAGTTTTGCTTTCATCCTTGATATCTCAAGTCAAAATATGAAGGAATCATTCTTGCTGTGCAGTCTGCTTGCTATTTCCTTTTAATAAGTATCTGCACATCAGCAGACATTGTCTCTGTTGAAAATTTTGCTTTTACTGATGAGCTGTTATACACAGTTCAAGTTTTCGTGAAGGAAATTGGCATGGGTCAGAGCAGCCTTCACGGTATTGCTTTTGAAATGGCTTTGGGTCGCTTGACATACCGATGAGCTCATCTTTAACATTTCTTTGCTGTCCTTTGATCATCTTAGCTCTTGGCTAAAAAATAGCTTGTCAGGCAGGACCTGAGAGGGGAAGGGTCCAGAGACAGTGATGGGACCTGCTGCGGGCTTGCATTTTCAGCTTGCTTATGCTGCCTCCTGGTTCCTTGTGACAGTGGGAAGCTGGGATTCATGTGCTGAAGGGAGAAAGGTAATTTGAATTTCATTATCCTGCCACTGCTTTGTAGGGAACCTGGTGGGATTAGGGTAGATGAAGTGGGCACAGGACCTACCACAAGTGCTTCAGCATGGCCCTGCAGTCAGGCATCCTCAAGAGGACACTTGAGTCCATGTAGCATTCTCTGACCTCTGCTAACCATGTAGCTTCTTGAACACAGATCAAGCATACCAATAATTTTTCTTCCTAGTGGCAAAGACTGTAATATGTAGCATCTTTCTGTTGTGTGAACAGGCTTTTCTCTGCACACATTGTCTTGAACAGCTGGTGCTCCGTATGGGAGGTGCTGGGAGATGTGAGTAGCAAGTGCAGTACACAGTGAGACTTGTCCTCAAAGGAACTGCAGGAAAAAAACTTCCAGGGAACTCCTTTCAGTTTATACCACTTGTGCTCATAGAGCCTTCCTTAAAGGCTGCTGTCTGTGTATGAGGACAAGATCAATTGTATTGATGACAGCAGCTTGTGCATCACAGCACCTCACTGGCCCTGTGCTGCAAGACCCCATCAGGAGGGGATACTGGAAGGAGTTGTCCTTCCTGGCCATTGAGGGATTTGGCAGGCAGCAAATTTGGTTTGTTTGGTTTGTTTACAGTGTTAATCTATTAAAATAAGGCTTTTTACAGCTTCTTAAAATAATATTAATGTTCAGATTTGCCTGGTGATAGCTGTGGCATCCCACAGTGAGGATGTCAGGTAGCCCAATGTTTGCCAAAAAAACACCGTTCTGTGCAGAGAGGTCTTGAGTATTTGAAACTACTCATGGCTTTGGCAGTTCGTAGGTAACCGCACCAGGAAAAACTCTCCTGCTTGAGCTCTTTGTATGGCAGTAGATTTAAAAGCTGCTATATGCAAACCCACTTTTCATGATCTGGTGACTGGTGCTTCTGATGAACATTCACTTATGTCAATAGCTTCTGTAAAACAGGGCCAGACTCTTTATGGAGGTACACTGTGCTGAACTGAGAAGCAGTGAATGCAAATTACAAGGTGCAAAATTCTGATCATTCTGATTAGAATGAGGGGAAACTTTTTCCTTTTTTTCTTTTGGGTGTTTTTTTGGGTTTTGTTTTGTTCCCCCCCCCCCTTTTTTTTTCGTGTTTTGTTTTTTTCCCATGTAAGGGTGGTAAAACATCAGAGCAGGACCAGGGAGGGTTCTGTAGGCTCCAGTTCTGGAGGTACTCAGGTTGGACAAAGCCCTGAGACACCTGATGTGTGTGCTCTTGTTTTGAGCTGGAGGTTGGGCTGATGAACTCCAGGGTTTCCTCCCAGTCTAAATGATTGTCACGGTTCCCAGCCTCCTTCCTTAGCAAAGCAGTCCCTTGGCTTCAGTGCCTCTTATAAGGTTGTGAGTTGCTGCAGTACCTTTAAAACTTAATAGGCTTATGTGTAGACAGTGAGTACCACTAAAAGGGCTGCTTCTAGTACGTACAGCTGGGGTCTGATGCTTCAGATAGGTCATACTCCATTAGTGTACAACAGCTTTGGTTTTTATGTCTTTCAGGGTGTGAAGTTGCAAAGTATGACCTGGCTTGGAAGGTGCTGTAGCCATTAGCTGAAAAACAAATAACTTTACACATATTTTAATCCACAGCTTCTTTAAAGGTAATCTTCAAATGAGCTGGAACACCTTAAGTTCATGTCTGATGGATTTGATACTGATAATGTTGAGCTTGTATGGGGAGATAGGACAGGGGCATCCATCTTTCTTATTAAAGAATCATCAGGGTTGGGTTACCTTGAGTCTCTCTATTGAGTTAGATTGTTTTCATTCTGCTGGAAGATGGGTCTTAAAAAATGCCCATAAATAATTACTAACCTCTTGGTCTTGTCATGTGCAAAACTTATTACTCACAGCTGGGATTCTAGGGCTCTTTCCCAATGTTTTTCCAATGGGAAAAGGGAATTTGTTGGAAGCAGATGCCTTAGGGCCAGTGTCATACGCACACACATTTTAATTGCAACACTCTCCTTTAGTTTTGCTCTGTCAATTACTCTAAGCCTTCAGGAAGAAGGGGCAGGCAGCAGCAAAGGCCAGAAAATGCTGGTACATTGAGTTCTTGCAGTTTTTTTTACATTTTTCCAGCTTTTTCTGGAGAAGATAAATGGTTATCACTGTACCCTATTTTGGTGATCTTTGGTTAAAAATGTATTCTGAGACCTCCATGATGCCTTTGTGTCAAGGAGAAATTTGTGTATGAAGTCTCTGATGGAAAGTACAGGTTAAAGCTGTTTTTGGTCAAACGGCTGTCAAGTATTAGTCATAGGACAGTTACAGATTAATATTTAACAAGGTTAGTGCTGTGTTCAGTGAGTATCTCTTCAGGACACTCATGACTATCCTGTTCTGTTGTTTTTTGCTCTGAACCAGGCAGGGGCTCCATACCAGGACTTCTCTTGAAGTGAGGAAAAGCTGGAGATGCAGCTTCTCCCCCTTGAACACTTTCTTCTGCCACCACTATCTCCAAGACCACCCTGTATTTTGGTTCTATACCACAAACCTCTGTCAGCAGGTCATACCCATACTTCATGGGCAGCATGGTTTGTTCCCCTGCAGACCACAGACTGTGAGAGACACCCTTGGTCAGGCAAACCCTCACAGGACATGTTTCTCTTCTTGCTTCATTAGCATTACTTTCACAGAAAATGGAAGTAGCCACAGATTTCTGTGCCACTTGGTATCTGTGCAAAGCATGGAGGTAAGGTAGTAGGTGCCATAAAAAACACATGTAGGGGAAGATGTTGATTAGAAAAACAGCAGCTCAAAGAGAATGGTTGTAGAGAAAGGTCAGGTTTTTCCCACTAGCAAGGTGTGTGAAATACATTTATTATGAGAAACTCTTGATGAGGAGACTCTTTCCATATATGTTATTTCAAGGTATCAAATCCATAGCTTGGAAAATTTTCTACTTCTCTCATCCTGACAGACAGCGATAGTAACAGTTTTTGCTGTCTCAAAATAAAATTGCACCTAAGTTTTCATCATGCTGAAGAGTGTATTAGCTGTTGCAAGGAGAAATGTGGGGTGTTGTATGCTCCTGATGAACACTGCAGGGATCTAACAGGTTGACTCCCTTCAGGAAAACAGTAGAGCTAAGGTCTCAAAAAATGCTTGGGTTTAGGGTGTATCTTCAGTATGAACTGGCTCATGGTTCTGTAGCAGAAATACAAAGGCAGGGAAACCCAAGAACTCTGAAATCTTAACTGTGCCCCAAGAGCCTTAGAGAAAGGTGGTAATTTCTGGATTCCTCCTTTAAAATCAGAAAATGTTTTTTTTTCTGCATAGTCCCTCAAGGATGTGAACAGCCCATGAACAGTATCTTGCCTATGGCTGCTGAGTTAAGGTAGAGCTAATCAAGTGCTGTGACCCCAAAGGTATTGCTTACACCTCTAAACCATGTCTAAGGAAGCCAGTTGTCTTCTACAAGGGTGTTTAATCTTATCCAGGACACAGCACATGGTGTCAGTCTACTGATGTTCCTGCAGGTCAGATTCAGTTGGTGTGATAGACCATTAAAACTATAAATGAAGCCCAATGTCAGTGTGTGCCAAAGAGCTTTACAGTGTTCTCCTGGGTATTCCCTATCCAGGAGCGCATCCTGGGCCCTTGGTTATGCTGCAGTCAGAGTGAAGCTTCATCCGAACCTACTGTGAAAGCTGCCTGCACTCAATGTTCTTTTGATCTTGTACAAATTCCCATGAACTATGAGTGCTGGTGTGTTAAAATTGGCTTTATAGCATGAAACGTTTTACTTGCCCCCAGCCTCACTACTGTGGAAATATTTAAATACATAGTGTATTAGTTGTCATTATTAATGATGTGGTGAGCCCATGGGCAGCCATGGAGGTGGTGAAGCAGTTATGGTGCAGAAATGAGCACATACAATTGGCTTCATTAAACTGCTAGAAGCCTGTCTCACTTCTCTGGCTTGCAGGGCTGCTCTTTTACTTGGAGTTGTGAGCCATGAGTAGTGCCAAGGGGGTGTGAAATAACAAGTTAATTCCTATTCTGCTCTCTGTCTGCATGTGAGATTTCCAAAGGGTTTCTCTGGCTTCTAAAACATGTTCATTATATGGGGAAGGTTGAGAATAACGCACCCAGGGGTTGCCTGTGGTTGGTGCCTGTATTGCCAGCTTCACTGAAAACAGACCAGAAAAATCAGCCAGGTCTACACCTTCCTCCCCTGAGCCTGTTTGATACAACCTGGTCTTAGTATTACTGCAGATCTGTCTGAAACATTTAAAGTTTGGTTCTGGTGGGTGGGTGGGAGGGTACATATTAATGATTAGACAAATTGTTTTGCTCAAGTTTTTAAAGGGGTGTTTCTCTCCTTTTTTTGGGTTGCACTCCAACTCCAGAAGGTAAGAACCACTGCTGATTGTTCTAAAGCTACTCTTCTCTGTTAACGCAAGCTGCAAACCCTATAATTAAAAGAGCAACTGCTTGTTTCACGCAGACTTAGAAACCAAGTAATGGTAGCAATCTTGGTGTTAATGCTTCTGTTCCCATAGTCTGCCCTCTCCTGCATGGCGTTTGCATCAGTGCTTTGGTGTGATGCAAACCTGAAATCTTAATGTTTGTTGAGTCTGTCAGTCTAATGCCATGTGAATGCTTGGTGTCTCACTAGTTAACCCTGCTGCATGCAACCTGGGGTTTGGGGGTGTGTGTGCTTGATTTGCATGATGTGTTTTTGTGCATTCTTTGTCTTGGGGACGTTTGGCACTGCATATTGGGTGAAGCAAATTCTAACACATAAAATAAGCTGCTTTTCTAAATTGTGAATATGTTTAACAAGCTTGAAGTTGGTACAGTGGTGTCTGCTTATGGTATGTCTCTGCTCTGACACTTCCACAGATCTGAAACTATTGTTGTTTAAAGTAATCGTATTTTAATATACTAATAAACAAAAGCTATATGTGTGAATGTCTGATTCAGATGGAAAGCAGGGAAGAAAAGGATGCTGCAAAGAACAAAATGGGAAAAAAACCTCACCCTTAAATACAGTCCTGTCTGTTTGGGTGTTTTTATCTGGTTAAATCTACGTGCAATGATGATGGGAAATGAAGACACTTGCTGCTGGATGCACTTTATGTTAAGCTTATCTTTAGAGTAGGAGGCAGTAATTGACTTTTCTGTTGTTGAGGTTGCTGAGTGCCACAGCCCTCTGCAGTTTTTCCTTGTGAGGGTGGTGAGGCCCTGCACAGGTTGCCCAGAGAAGCTGTGGCTGCCCCATCCCTGGCAGTGTTCAAGGCCAGGTTGAATGGGACTTGGAGCAACCTGGTCTAGTGGAAGGTGTCCCTCCCCTTGGCAGGGGGTTGGAACTGGATGAGCTTTAAGGTCTCTTCTAACCCAACCATTCTGTGATTCAATCTGATGATGATTTGCTGGGTCCACCATGCTGTTGTGCACATAAAATAATGCAGTGAAATCTTCCAACCAAATTAAAAATGGACTATTAATATCAAGTAACCATTTGATGGATAAATAAACCTTGCATGATGCTCTGAGGCCAAGGTTTTGCAGAAGTTGCAATGCATCATGACTGAAAATTCCACTCCACATGTGACTGAACAAAAATTATTTGCTCCTACTCTTTCCTAGTAGGAATGGGTTGTCTCAGTCCCTGAGGGTTCAGGAGCAAAGCGAGTGGGGAGGGATGCAGCAGTAGGACTTAAAAGCATGAGCAGGAACACTCCACCTCCCTCCTCCTCTTCAACAGCAGCAGCTTGGAATAGAGAATTCTCACCTTATGCTTGTGTGTTTTTATCACTCCCAAGTTCCTTTGTTCCTGTTCAGTCTGAAGAAGCTTTGAATTTAATGTGGAGTTTAATGATGGCTTAAATTTGGTGATTCTCAGAAGGGAAATATGGTATATAGGTGTCCATCTGAAATGTCAAGTAGCTTAGAAAATACTGGAGGGGTGAAAGCTCAGAATATGTGTTTCTTCTTATGCCACTGACTGGCCTTATAACTTTTAACTACAGAAATTACTGTCACTGTTTCAGTCCCTTCAGCAGTCCAGTGAGTGGGTAAAAAATGTGGAAGTTCTGCAGGAAGAGGGACTGTCTTTGCTGGAGACCAAGTTGAGATCAGTTTTCTAGCCCATTAATGAAATGAAAGTGCATATATGGGAAATGTTAATTTTCAGAATAGACTAAATATTTGGAAGTTACCAAAACCTCTCAATGCGTCAATAGTGCAAGAATTTAGTTTGTATAGCAGTCACAGGTTTCTAAGTTATAAACAGGTTTATAAATTCCAGTAAACCCACTGAATTGGTTGGCTTTAGCTGGCAAGCTAGTGTTAGAAGGGAATAAATACCAAAACACCATTTTCAGAGCAAGGCAGCACTGCCAAGCACAGTGACAGCAGAAGGATTGGAACTGAATTAGTAACTGGTAGCATTTGCTATTTGCCCCACCACAGCACACTGGAGACATTTCAAGCAGGAGTTTGTGCAGTACCTCACTTCTTGTCTGACAGAATGGGTATTATTAAGGCCCTGCTGTTGAAGGTGCTGTGTAGCTAAAAGGCTGGTGCCCACTCCAGTGATACTGGTTTAAGAGCATGGATTTGCTCATCCTGTTCACTGGGTGGTCACCTGGTGAGTATTGGTGGGTACTTGCTTGTGTTTGACCTCTCTTAAGCAGCATCCGTAAATGAAAATATTCTCTGTGGTTAAAGCATGTGTCAGCACATGAACCATTTTTGCTTTTGATAAAAGGAGCTTTGAATGGGTGGGTAAGTTAATCCTGAGTTTTTCTCAACCTGAAACATACTGCAAGTGAGAGTAATGAGTAAGTTTTGGGAGAGCAAAATGACTTTTGACAAGGGCCTGTAGGGACAGGACAAAGGGGAATGGCTTTAAATTGGCAGAGGGAAGATTCAGATGAGCTCTTAGGCAGAAGTTGTTCTCTGTGAGGGTGCTGAGGCCCTGGCACAGGGTGCCCAGAGAAGCTGTGGCTGCCCCATCCCTGGCAGTGTTCAAGGCCAGGTTGGACACAGAGGCTTGGAGCAGCCTGGTCTAGTGGAAGGTGTCCCTGCCCATGGCAAGAGGTTGGAACTGGATGAGCTTTAAGGTCCCTTCCAACCCAAACTGTCCTATGATTCTATGAAAAAGCAACAGCATGCTGAAGAGGCTGAATACCTTGGCCCTGGGTTCTGCGTGTTGTATTTGGAACAGTATTCTTGCTGTCATCATGAACTACAGTAGGAATCATCCCGCTGTTTGTTTGGTTTTTTTTTGTCAGAAAACAATGTTAGGAACACTGTATGAGGCACAGTAATTTTCTGGAGGTGGAGCATGTCTGAATCAGTTATTTTCTATGCTGGGAATTTATCCTTTTGCATCAGGAAAATGCTTTTATTGTCAGGAAAGTGGCCTGATGAAACAGAATTACATTACCAATATACACTAATAAAATATTTGAATAGATCTGATAAGGGCTTGCATTACTTGGCAGTTGGATAATGTTACAATATCTTGATAGTGCATGTAATTTTTTGTTTTCAATATATAGATTAGATTTGGGATAGAAACAATCCAGATAGACTGGCCATGGGGATGAGCCCCTACAGTGCTGGCATAAGCTGATGTCCATCTTTTCCTACCATAGCTAGTTCTTGGAGGATACCCCAGTAATTCAGTAAAATTGTAAGCATGCACTTTCTAGATGAAGCATCTGAACTCAGCTGGGTGCCCTGAAACTCAGTTTAGAGTTCTGCTCACTGTTGTGTTCAACAGTGTGCATTCTATCTCAGGTAAGAACTTCATGCACTGGGTTAGGAGAAATGTCATTATGAGTCAGAAGCCTTCCCTTGTTTCCAGACCTAAGTGGAACTCCCAAACCCCACAGCTTAAGTGTGGTATCAAAGGAAGTCCTGGAGGGGTTGTGGGTGCGGTGCCACTTGCATTGAAATTGTTCAGGTAGGAAATAGCTGTTCTTTTAATGCATTTGCACCAATATGCCAGTATCTGGACAAATGTTTTGACCTTGCATTTTAACTGTAAGTGGGATTCTTTTGCTGCCTCCTGCTGCTCGTAGCAGTTAATATTGGGCAAAAACAGGGCAGTCAGGGAGAACAGGGGAATGTGGAAAGTTAGCTCAGTGGTATTTGGCTCATTTTAGAAGATTCTCAGTTAACTAATTCAATGGAAGCAGCCATATGTGGAGTGGGATCAAAGCACCTGCTGGACCCTGAGCATTAGCTGTGGGAAGGTGATGGAGGGAAGCTGGTGGAAGGGATAATGTTTGCTCAGTTGTCTTTGGAAGACCTTAATGTACATGGATATACCCTTTTTGTCTCTCCTCCTTCCCTAGCTGTGCATATGCCACCCACCCATGCTGCAGTAAGCTGTCAAGTTACCGCAGAGAACTGGTAGAACAGGAGACTCCAAAGCAGCTGTGTAATTCCTGCCTCTCGAAACTGATGTTTGTGCATCTGCACCTGAAACTTCTCATCTTCAAGCCAGGAACCACAGCCTGAGCTTATTTAGAGCCCAGAGTTGTTGATGACCATGAGCACAAAGCTGGAGAACATCCCAGTTCAGAAGCTTTAGAAATCAAGTTTTCAGATCTGTTTTTCAGGTGGAATGATGGGAACCGCTAGAGTGGCTGATGAGTACATGGTGCGTGTTCCTGTCAAATGGAGGAGATGGCCTTCATCAATTAAAGAAAAGAGGCAATAAAATAAGTGGCATAATAACATCTGGTGCCCAAGGCTATTTTTAGGCAGCTATTGCAATTGAAGTATAGCAAAAGGTAGGCTGGATGTAAAACAGAGTTGGAAAAAGCGATGAATGAACATTCAGGGTTTCTGAGCAAGGGGGCAGAAGAGAACAAGCGAGGGGTGAAACCTTCCCATCCAAAGAACAAGTTTCATATCTAAGAATAAATGTAACCACAGTCTTGCTGCATGTTTGTGAGCAAACTGCCAGAGCTGTGGGCAACAGCACTTTTTATCAAAGAAACACACCCCAAATTATGCTTTCCTGTGGGATGCAGACAGGTTTGACACAACCCTGCTGGCTGGGGCTTCATCCCAATTGGGCTCACTTTCAGATTTTTTTTGGGGGTTGCTTCACCCCTTATACCCCCTACTTTGAGGTTTATATGTTCTATTGAGACCTGCATCAATTAAGTTGGAAGCTGCTGGTTAGGCAGCTCCTGTAACCCTGCAGCCACAACCACTCTCCTGCTCTTCTGCAGCTGCAGTGGGGGACTGCTCGAAGTGTGACCTGCCACCATGCACCCAGGGTCATGAGAATGAGATGGTTTGTATAGAAAGGGCTCAAGTGCTCATAGGTACTCAATCAGAGAGGCAGAAAGGGTCTAATATGACATGAAGACCCATGCACCTTATATTCAAATCAAACCCACTTTTTTTGGAAGTTTGGTGGGATTTGTTGACTGGTTTTAACCTTTAAAATGTTTTACAGTAAGCTGTGTGAAAGGCTGGGATAATGTTGCATTTGTGCCAGCATTCCAGAAGAGCCTGTAGAGGAAGGTACATAACTAGAGATGGGTAACCATGAGAAAAAAGTACAGCAAGAAGAGTGGATTAGCTGTTAAACAATGGAGTCAGTTCAGTAGAAGCAGTGCAAGTGCCAGTGAGTAAAGATCACCCCTGCCAATGCTTCATTCCTTGGTGAGCTTCCAAAGCGTAGCTCTACCTAGACTTCTGTAAAATGCTTGGCTTAACACTGGTTTTCTTCTTTGATACAGGTTTTTAAGAAGGACGAGCTATATGAGCTAAAGGACAGGTACACGGGCAGAGCTCTCCTCACTGCCCCTGAGCTTCCTGAACATGGGAATGCTTTGGTGCTCAGCACACTAGGAGTGATCTGGAAAAAAGTATGAAGTGACTCCTGACAGTTTTCTAGATGCAGTGTGAGGGTGGTGAGGCCCTGGCACAGGTTGTCCTGAGAAGCTGTGGCTGCCCCGTTGCTGTCAAAGCCAGTTTGAATGGTGCTTTGAGCAACCTGGTCTTAGTGAAGGTGTCCCTGCCTGTGGCAGAGGGGTTGGAACTGGATGAGATTTAAAGTCCCTTCTGACCTAAACCATTCCGTGATGTGATGATTCTGGGAGAGATGATGCTGAACAGTGATGGGAGAAGGATGGGTACATTTTTTTTTATACTGCCACATACAGCTGGGCCTGTATGAAAGTACACTTGTGTGCAGTTCATGCATAGCGCTTGTGTGCAGACACCGAATCCAGGAGGAAAGATAAGGAGATGGGTGTGCCCTGGGGAACAGTGTCTTTGGAAAGAATCTTGGGTTCCTGTAGGAAATCACACTGAATTGTAACTTTCAGAGATCCTGTGGAGAAGAGGATTAACCTTGTGAAGGTAGCTCATGGCCTTGGTGAAGCTGGTGAGAGAAAAGTTGCTTCCAGTTGCGTTGTTTGTGTTTACAGCAGTCGCCTCACTGTTGGGGAAGGTGCATGAAAAAGCCATAGAGCATCAGGGATTGATGAGCCAAGAGCTGGTTTCAGTGGGGTTAGTCAAGGAAGAGGTGGTCTGTGGCATGTAGATGTATTTAAGAGAAACCTATATTGAGTGATCAGAATTCTGGCTGAAATGTCAATCTAAGTATGCAGTGTCTGAAGATGGGCCTGAAATCTTGGCAGGAATCAAACTGAGGTGCTTGCATTACTGACATCTCTGTTGTACCACCATTTGCTGTCTCTCCAAAAGGCATTTGTTAGCCAGGGGAGTCACTGGGTCAGTGTAAGGGTACCCAAATGAAACCACTGACATGTAAGAACCAGAATAAAATGAGTGGAGGGTCTCTGGTGTGCCTGAGACTTGGCTGCTTCCTCCCGATTAACTGATACGTACTGGGATGGAGAAGACCATAGACCTGTGTCAGAACATTGGTTTCTGCTTGTGCTAGGCATCAATAACTCAGCAGAGTTGGTTTGTAGCTCTTGGGCAGAACTTGGAGCATGTGTGCCCTACCCACATGATTGAGGGCTATGATCCTCCTCACTTTTATTTCCTTTTCCTCGCAGGTATTATTTCACCCCTCTCAGTGCGAGTGATTTGAATGTTCATAGCACAGTTTACTCCAGACAAACAGCTGTGCTTTTGGCCCAGGGATTCCAGTGAATCCATCACAAGTTTAGGTTTTTAGTCAGTTTGGTGGTTCTGCTTCAGCCTTTGTGGCAGGGTGTTGGGAGGTGAAAACCTCTCAGTTTCTGTGCAGGTATTGTGCGTGATATCCTTTGCAAGCAGAGATACCTATTTAGTAGAGGTTATGATGCCAGAATCTGCAGTGGGAACAAGTTATGTGTTGTGTCCTCCTGATTTTGCTTCTGTCTACAGCAGAATGGGTTAAACAAACAAAGAAACCCCCACCAGCATCAGTGAAAAGGTGGATCTTCTGTTTCCATCTCCTGGCTGGGATTGAAGATTTCCACTTTTTCAGGGGAAATTGCATAATTGGCTTCCATTCTTTATCCCACAACCCTCATTTCAGTATGACACAGGGTTTGGAGTTGTTTTTTGAAAACAACACAACTTTAAATATGTCCACACTCAATCACTAGCTCACAACAAACCTGCTCTGAGTTTCAGATGAGCAGCATTGAGTCTCTAGAGCTTTAAAAATGTGGGATCATTCTGATGTTTGGCAAAGAAGTGTTGGAGAGCCTGAACTCAGGGGCTTTTTTGTTTGTTTTTTTCCCTTGACTGTAGCCTGGGTATGTGGAGTGGTTTCATTGTTGCTTATTACAACAGCTTCAGCTTGTATTCTGCTTGGGAATAGAAGTTGGATCTGTACTCTTTCTGCCTCTGCATGTGTGATGGTCAGGTGAGGGGCTGCAGTTGTCTCCCAGCAGAAGATTAACACCAACCGGATATATTCAAACATTAATCTCTTGGTTTTGTTTTCAGTGGGACTTCTCCTCTTGCCTGCCTGAATGCCATGTTACACACAAACTCCCGAGGGGAAGAGGGCATTTTCTATAAGGTCCCAGGGCGCATGGGAGTGTACACTTTGAAGGTAAGTGGCTTGGTGGGCAGCATCATTTGAATGTGCAGCTTACTTTTATCCATTTAAAAATATGTTGGATTAGAATAATCCTGAAGAGGGAACTGTTCCTCATGGACATGAATTGTAGCATAAATTTTCCCTCTGAAAGCAAACACTAAGCCTTCCTGCTTGCTAGTGAGCATTTGGGTGCTGGATATACAACTGGAGGTGCTGATATTACTATCCCAGAAATGAAAGAATAATTAAAACTTTAATGAAATTTTAGCTCTAAAAGGGTAACTTCATCTCTACTGATCTCATACTGCAGCTAGAAATGAACAATTACCTTTCCTCAGTTGACTAATAGCAGTCAGAGAGCATCTGTCAAGAGAAGGTGTGTGTTCCTTGATTTGTCCAATTGGCATCTTTAAAAATAACATTTATTTGAAACCTTTGACCTCAGTTAAACTGCTAGAAGGAAGCCTGCTCTCGCTGTTCCTAACCTCTCTAGATTTGACTCTGAAGACTGTGCTGTCAGAGCATGTAGGATTGCCCTCCCTACATGTAGGCCTGTTTCATGCAGGTGTCTCCACTGGAACTGCTATCCTCATTTCTTTCCATGCTTAATACAGAGAACCTGAGATTCATCTCATCCTAAAATATTCAAAGTATATGAGAAACTAGGTTTTATGAGTACCAGTTAGATTGCCAATGGAATCAACTAAGAATTGCCCTGAAAAGAGAACTTCCAGGAATCATCTGGTCTAACCTGCCTGTTTAATAGAGTCGGCTACAGCAGGTAGCTCAGGACTATGTCCATCTGGTTTTGAATTCCTTCAAGAATGAAAACTTTCAGCTTCACTGTTACAGTGTTTCATCATTTTTGCAGTAAGAGAAGATTTTCCTTATGTGGAAGTGGAATTTATGTGTTTCAGCGTGTGCCTCTTGCCTCTCACTTTCTTGATTATCTGAACCTTTAGTTCACTGTGCTAATGGAAGAAATCTGGAGTCAATTACATTGTTAACACTTGTATTGCCTTGAGTACTCTTTGGCCTTACATGTGGAAATTACTCAGCTCTAATTTCAGAGAAAGAACAAGAAATCAGCAGTCCCCAATTTAAGGGAGAAGTGTTTTGATTTGCTTGTTCCAGTGGATTTTTGCCCACCTGATGCATGTGGACCTGTCGACTTGTCCAGCTGTTATGGCCACTGTCCTGTTTGCTTATACAGTAGACATTTAAGCTTCAGTTACTTTATTAATAGGAATTCAGGATGACAGTACAGATTCAGCTTTGCCGTGTAACTCACTGAGGTGCTGGGATGGAAGCAGAGCAGAGAGGGATGCAGGTGGCCATGTTGGGTGGGAATGGACTGGTGCCTCTGGCTGCTGTCCTGCCTGGCTTGGCTCAGCACCACTGCGAAGTGTCCAGAGCTGTTTTAGGTGTTTGTAGAGTAGCAGCATTAATGACCACAACTGAAGACAGCAGCAAACAGTCTGTTGTTGCTAATTAGCACCGGTTTCCAATGTAGGTTAAAATCTCAGTCTGGCAGAGTAATAATAAGGTAGCTCTGGGGAGACCTTGGAGCAGCAGTGCCGAGATGGGCTGTCAAGAAAGCTGGAGAGGGGCTTTTGTCAAGGGCCTGTAGAGATAGGACAAGGGGCAGTTGCTTTAAACTGACAGAGGGGAGACTGAGATGAGCTCTTAGGCAGAAGTTGTTCCCTGTGAGGGTGGTGAGGCCCTGGCACGGGGTGCCCAGAGAAGCTGTGGCTGCCCCATCCCTGGCAGTGTTCAAGGCCAGGTTGGATGGGGCTTGGAGCAACCTGGTTTAGTGGAAGGTGTCCCTGCTCCGTGGCACGGGGATTGAAACTAGAGCTTTAAAGTCCCTTCCAATGCAAACCGTGCTCTGGTTTTATAGCTCTATGAATCACTAGAGGGCAGTCTGGGTTTAGGTGTGGACAGGGTGAAAGCTGCTGCTTCTCCCTGCTGGCCATTACCAGCCTAAAGCCCTGCAGGTGAACCCACCGTCTGTGCCAGTGCAAATGTCTCACTACACAGAAACACCAGCCAGGCAGTTTTGAAAGGATCTGTGTCAGCAGGGCAGGGGGCTGCTGCGTACCTGGCTGCAGAAACCTTACGGGTGACCATAATGGGGACTATGAGGCACTGAGCTGTCCAACTGTTTTTCTGTCATGAGTTCAAAAATTGTCTGGATTTCTCATAAAGTGGGATCATACTGGAATTAGGGACTGGGGATGGAGAATGAGTTAAGAGTGTACCTGGGAAAGAGGTGATATGAATGGTGTAAAAGATGTGCCAGCTTGGGCTTGGTTAAGTATTTCATACAGGCTTACAGAAGACAGTGTGCGTGTTTGAGGGCAGTGGCTGAGCTGTTCTGACATTGCTCTGGAGTGTAAAAAAATCAGTCAGTGCTGGATAAATAAAACTGCTACTTTTAAGAATTTTGTTAAGTGGGAGAGTTTATGGTGGAGTGGGTAACTATATCTGTTTCTTCCATTTGCAGAAGGATGTTCCAGATGGGTTGAAGGAGCTCTCAGATGGCTCAGAGGAGAGCAGTGATGCCCAGTCTGACTCTCAGAGCTCAGAGAACAGCAGCAGCAGCAGTGATGGGTGCAGTAACAAAGATGGGAAGAAAAGCAGATGGAAACGGAAAGGTAATTTTCCTTATCAGGAGTGATGATTTTTAACATGGTCTGTGTCTGTGAAGGACTTGGAGGTTTTTATCCATCTCATCTGTTGCTTTATAAAGATGGGCTCTTACGAGTTAGCAGCCTAAAATCTGCCATTACCATTGATGTTCCTGAATTGATCCAATTGTTAATTTACTGTTGTGTGCACCAAAAGGGAGAAGGTATCTGTAAATACAGTGTTTAAGGCCTTGATACAAGTCATAGACCACTGTGCTGCACACCCAGGAACAGGGTATCTGTTTTTTCCCAGCTTTTCTCTGTCATCCACCTGCTTTCCCAAGGAAGTTCTGCCTCTTACTTCTGGTCTCTTTTGATGCTTTTGGGTGGAATACTGTCCAGGAATGAGTGCAGAATCTCTGAGGTTTAAGCATGTGGACTGATGTTGGGGTGGAGCTGCTGTGCTGTTTTTTTCTACCTTTTTTTTACTCCTTTCCCTCATAAACCCAGCAATATTTAGGTATTCAGTACTGTTCAACATGAAATCATTTACACCTTAGCTGATAAACTGTTGGTTTTTCCTCTACTGCTTTATCTTAGTGATTGCTGAGGTTGACGATTCAGTGATGGCTCTAGGATATCTAGGTTCTGGATTTTCTACAGAAGTAAAGTACCAAGCAGAGGAAGTAATGGATTTCACTCTCTGTGTTGAAGCCTGGTGCCTTTACCACCCTGAGAAGGCAATGGATCTTGTCAGATACTGCCACATCATGCTGTCATGGAAATGATGGAAACCAGCAGCTCTCAGACAATGAGTTGTTATGTTTACTCCCTGTATTAGTAATAAACTGAGTTCCCACCTTCCCCACTTCTAGTTTCAGCACCTACTCATTTGACCAGTGAGTTTTTTCATCCCTCAAAATTCTGCTCTGGTATCTGCTTGTCTGCTTAGATGCTCTGAGTTGAATTAATAAAAAAGGCCTTAATAAAATGTAAGGAAGCCCTCCCTTTGGGTAGAGGCACCAGACTGCAGCTCTGAGTCTTCCTGGAGAGCTGCTCGTGCAGCTCCTGGTGCTGTATCTTTACCCTTTGATCCAGTCTTTTCCTTTTCTCCTCAGTCATGTACAGAATTTCTTGGCTGAAATAAAACATTATTTAAAACTTATTTTCCATGCAGCAGGATACCTGTGTGGAAGTGCATGAGAGGTTTTCTGAAGTGGTTAAAGACTTGCAGTAACAGGTAGGGTCTGCCAAAACCCTTCCATTGGTGCGAAGGTGTGCAGTGGGGAGTCACTGAATGAGAATGTACTCTCACTGGGTGCAAGAGGCTCATGTGGCTCAGACCCCACTTAGTGCTCTCTTTGTGGCCTCTTCTGGACTTGCTTCAACAGTTCCCCATCCTCCTTATTTTTGGGGCCCCAGAGCTGGATGTGGGACTGTAGAAGGGATCTCACTAGACCAGAGTAGAGTCTTGAGTTGTTCTTCCTTTTGGTCATCATGTTGCCTTGTAGCTTCTGAGTTATGCCTGCTGGTTTGCGCCCCTTCAGGAGATGTGTGAAATCCTCTTGCTGTTCTTTGCAATGGTTTAATCTTTCATTATGCAGAATGACTTTTTATCATATGCTTGCCCGCTGTGTCTGTGCAGATCGCGTAGGTTGCTTGGTGTGGGTTGTAGCATACTGCCTTGGACACCCCACTGGTTCCTCACCAAGGGGCAGCCTCACTGGTTCTACCTCCTGTTATGTTAATTGGTTATTGTCTGTAGGATGTCAAGATCTGTAAGACTTAAAGAAAGCTCCTTTACTCTTTTCCTAAACCAGATCAGTTTACTTCTAAGTCTTGAGTCATCTTTGATCTGTGATAAGCTCTTCCCCTAGAAATCTGTTCTGGTTTATATAACTGGTGTCTTTGCCAATGGCATGTGTTTTACCCTTAGCACTTTCCTTGTTTTCTTTATTCAAAAAACCCAACCAAACAACAACAACAACAAAAAAACCCAACAAAAAAACCCAAAACAAAAAAAACTAAAGCTACTTCAGCTAAAAATCAGCAGCTTCATGCAAGAATATAATTTTCTTACCTAAATTACAGGAAAGAACTTTCAAAGGCATACATAAGTGCCCTGATAGTTGGCTCTTTAAAAGGTTTTGATATGGAAGGATTGTTTTTTAAGCAATTTGTGCAACACTGAAGTACAAGCAAGTACATTGTACTTGCAACTCTAATGAGAGGAGAAGAGCAGCCTTTTGTTTTTATGGGGTATTACAGGATGATGACAATACCCTGTCCTACTGAAACCTGTGCGCATGGATTCTGATATGGCCTTCAGCTGTGTCACACAAGAAATTCAGATGTTGCTTTGGAGGGGGGAGGGTAGGAACACGGGCATATGTTTCTTTGCATACTCTTATCTAAAATACAGTCTTTTGCTTCCCTGAACCTGTGGGTGGCAGTTTTTGCACTGTACACATGCAGAGCTTGCTTTTGGACTTGGGATATTACCTGAATTTCACTAAGAAAAGGTCAGGTCCTGCTGGTTCCAGACACTCCTGCTGTGGATTAGAGGCTGTCTGTGCTGGGGTGGGCCCAGTCCAGGAAGCAGGAGCCCCCCAAAGCCATGGAAGTGACCTCGATTTGAGGCACACTGCTTACCTGTCATAATAAGCTCCTTCTTACAGCAAAACAAGAATACAGACTTCTGCAGTGTGCCATGTATTATCTCTTTACCCTGTGTGGTGCTGGTTGATGCTGCTGTGTCAGTGATCCACTGTAGGATGGCAGCCACCACACCGGGGCTTCCCCCAAGGGCTTTTTGCTGTGTTGGCAGATTCTTGAGGTTTTGCTTTGCAGCGCATGTTTCCTTTCTCTATTTTCCCTTTCCTCTGTCTCTTCCTGCTCTGCTGGCTGTAGCAGTGAGGATTAAGGGCAGCATTTTCACATCATTTTGTGTGCCACTGTCCCCGGGTGCCACCTCTGCCACCCTGCTTGCTGGGAGGCTCCCAAGCACATCAGAGCCCTAGGGACTCCTGCAGTGCTGCTTGCTGATGAGCATGTGTTTGGGATCCAAGAAGGTAGCAGTCTGTTTATTTTTCTTTAAAGCTACGTACTTTAGACTTGCTGCCACTCACATACCTGTTAAGCTCCAGTACTTCGAAGCATTCCAGGGATAGGGCATTCACAGCTTCTCTGTGCCAGGGCCTCACCACCTTCCTAAGGTCTTCCTAAGATCTCATCTCAGTCTCCTCTGTCAGTTTAAAGCCACCCCCACCCCCCTGCCTTGTGCTGTCCCTACAGGCTTTTGTCAAAAGCACTTTTCCAGCTTTCTTTAATTCAGTTGTGAATGCTCCATCCCTGGTGGTGTTCAAGGCCAGGCTGGATAGAGCCTTGGGTGATGCTGGAGAGGGACTCTTCATCAGGGACTGTAGTGACAGGACAAGGGGTAACGGGTTGAAACTTAAACAGCAGAGGATAGGATATAAGGAAGAAATTCTTTGCTGTTAGGGTGGTGAGGTACTGGAATGGGTTGCCCGGAGAGGTGGTGAATGCTCCATCCCTGGCAGTGTTCAAGACCAGGTTGGATGAAGCCTTGGGTGATATGGTTTAGTGTGGGGTGGCCCTGCCCATGGCAGGGGGGCTGGAACTGGATGATCTTAAGGTCTTTCCAGCCATAACTATTCTATGATTCTTGTCAGCCCTTTTAGGCATGGGAAGCTGCTCTAAGGTCTTCCCAGAGCCTTCTCCAGGCTGAACAAGCCCAGCTCTCTCAGCCTGTCTCCGTAGCAGAGGTGCTCCAGCCCTCGGAGCATCTTTGTTGCCTCCTCTGGACTCACTGAAACAGCTCCACATCCTTCTTATGTTGGGGCCTCAGAGCTGGATGAAGGGCTGAAGTGAGGGTCTCACCAGGGTGGAGAATAGGGGGAGAATCCCCTCCCTCTACCTGCTGGCCTTGTTGAACTCAGTGAGGTTCACCTCTCAAGCCTGTTAAAGTCCATTAAAGTAGAATAGTTTCTACTTCAAAATTAGTTTTATTTTTTGTTGGCACATTTGTTTGCTCTTGAAAACAACCAGAAAATCATTAAATTCCAATTAGAGAGATTCCTTCAGTGTTGGGCTGTGTAGCATCAACTCTGGAATGTGCACTCCTACACGGCTGCTTCCTGGGCTGTTTGTGCAACAAAACCCACAGAAAATCATCCTTCCTTGTTTAAAAAAAACAAAACAAAAATCAATATCTAGTCACTTAAAGAATATCCCAGTTTCATCCCAAATTGCCTCGTGGCATTGCTTAACTCCGGCCATATTTTTACCAATGTGATGTTTGAGTTTGGTCTGTCAGCACTTACATGAGCCCATTGTAAATGAACTGATCCTGGGAGTCTTGGTAGAAAACAGCGTTAGTGCAGGGCACAGTTGCTGTTTTTGCAGGGATTTGGGATGCTAGTTTTATTGTGAAAGTACGGAATTGTGAGAAAGATCAACCAAGTGAATATAAACTGGGGTAGACAGCGAACAGATGAGCTGCATGCATATTATTTTGCTTCAAGGCTTTGACTTGAGCTCTTTGAGCCTGCACTTTAGCTTAACGTGACATTATTTTTGCTCATATACATATAAAACAGGAAGTACATTCAGATAACATCAACAGCCACTTCCTTATATGTACAAAAATAAAGTGCTCTGACAGCAGCAAAACTGACACTTTGATTTTAGAAAGGATGGAAACCTTTGCGCATTTGTAGACCCACATGGGCATTACACGGCACCAGTCAGCAGCAAAGGGGAGAGGTTTAAACAGAAGCACCTCACATTTTCACCTGCACCTCTGTGCCTGAGCTGGAGGCGGAGGAAACCAGTAGCAGGATTGACTGCGGAGCTGAAGCAGCAGCGATGTTCATGGAGCAGCTTCGTGTGGTTCCCCTTGCAGGTAAGTTGCAGTGGCTGAAGCAGATGCTCATTTTTGAGCTCAAATTGTTTATTTTTTCTGGCTGGGGTCCCTCTGTACTGACCAGAGGCAAGGCAGACACCTTTTCTTCAGCCTTGAAGTGAAATGGATGTTGTCTTTTGAGTTTGATGATAAAACAAACCTTTTTTTTGGATACAGCACTTATAAAAGATACCAGTAAGGCTCCTTGGGCTCTGCATTGTTTTAAATCATCCTCAAAGTTCAAATCTGAATGCCTCATGAAAGTTGCTTTTGTCACCAGTATATTTTGCAGGACAACTTGGAAGTGGTTTGTTGTAATGCATTCTGTGAATGAGGAGATAGTGTTTGTATATCTCATTTGTACACCAACGATTGTACCTGAGCTCGGGTTTGCTAATATAGTCCATCCTTATGGTGTCTGGAAATAAACATTTATAACTTAGTTGTATTTCCGTGATCAGCTGCAAAGCTTCGGTTGACTGGAGTGGAACCACAGTCAGAGTGCCTACAGCTGGCTTTGCAGGCGGGTGCAAATAATTAAAAGACATTTGGCTCCAGTGTATAGCTGTCTGGACTTTCATGGCTTCTGCAATGAAAATGGCTGTCAAAATGGGATTTTCCTTTAATTTCTTACATGTCTGTGGTGTGCCCTTTCTAATCAGAGTCCTCATGAAAGAGCAGGATCTTGTTTAGCTTTTGTAACCGCTACTCTCTGTGCGAGCCATTGCAGTAGCAGGTGTCTCCTCTGGCAAAACCCAACTAAAGTTTGCTGTATTAAGAAGGGGAAAGAAAAAACCAGGTGCTATAATGAACTTTAAGGAAAAAGGGGGAAACAAACTGGGCAAGATTGTCAATAATCCTTCTCCATTAGCCAGCAGTCGGCTTGACTTGCATTTTTACGCAGCAGACACATACCAGTGGGTCCCTTGGGGCTCCCAGGGAGTCAGAATTTTGACAAGGTTAGTGTTCAAAGTGCCAAGTAACTGTGCTTGGCAAAATGTAATTTCCTGAAAGCAAATGAGAAGATTTTAGTAAGGTTACAATAGGTTGTCACTCTAAATTCTTCTTAAATAGGGTAGTGAAGAAAAATAGGTAATTAAATTTCTGCATTGTGTTCGCTGCCAATAGCCCATACTTGGGAAAACAGGAATAAGAAATAAACTATGTATAATTAACTATATTCTATAGCTGAAACTTTGTGCTCTGTCTTTTAGTACTAACGAACACCTTGGGCATCTGGAGGCAGAGAAGTACCAGTTTGCAGAGATATGACCTCATTTTACTCTTTGAGCTCTGCTGTGGTGATGGCTCTTAGCTTCCTTAACTAACACCCAAGGCCTGATCCCATGTGACCCTAACAGCTGCCAAAAGTGATTTAGAAAGAAGAATTCTGTTTGGGTTATGTCATTTTGTTTCTTCCTGCTAAAGATTGGGTAGAAATATCAGCTTTTCTAAATACAGCTGATTCCTACTTCTGCTCGTGAGTCATGAGGAAGCTGTTCCCCAAGTATCACATTATGCAATTTACCAAGGAATCTGCAAACATGAAGCAAAAAATAGTCCTTTTTCCTTTATGTAGGTTAGTGTATCTTCTCTTTAGGCTACTATATCACAGTATCCAAATTTTGAGTTAGGTGTAGTTTCTCTTAGTGGGCTGTACAGCTTCCAAGGTCTCACTCTCTACTGGTCAGAAATCCTGTGGGTTGGAGGGGGGACCTCAAAGCTCATCCAGTTCCAACCCTCTGACATGAGCAAGGGACACCTTCCACTGACCAGGTTCCTCTGAGCCCCGTCCAGCCTGGCCTTGAACACTGCCAGGGATAGGGCAGCCACAGCTTCTCTGTGCCAGGGCTGCAACACCCTCACAGGGAACAGCTTTCTTAGATTTCACCCAAATCTCTCCTCTGTCAGGTTAAAGCCATTCCCCTTGTCCTGCCCCTACAGGCTCCTGTTGAAAGCCCCTCTCCAGCTTTCTTGTTGGCCCCTTTAGGCACTGGAAGCTGCTCTAAGGTCTCCCCAGAGCCTTCTCCAGGCTGAAGTTGTGTTTCCATCAGATTTCACAGCAGTTTAAGTTGTTTGAGCACCAGTCATTTGGCTGCAGTCATAGGCACTTAATGTGCAGCCCTGGGTTTGGTGGACATTTTAGACATGTAGAAAAATGGGTTATAGACTTGAGAATCTACAGTAGAAGATCTTTTTGTGTGAATTCCCATGCACAAATTTTCCTCAGCCTCTAAAACCCCAAAGGCTTAATGAAGAAACTATAGGTCAGTTTTCTGCAGGACACCTTCAGTCTGTGTTTTACAAGTAAATTGTTGTGATGCTTTCCCAGCACTTTAACAAACCCTCAGCTCACAGTCTTTGCCTGATTAAGCTGTGCTCTCTGCCTGTACGTGCTCTCTGCAGAGCTCATCCAAGCTCCCAGTTCACTTTCCTAAGGAGAAGAGCCAGGCAGAAGCTGTAGGTGCTGTTATGTTATCAGAAGTCAGTAGCATATTGCTGAACTGGAGAAGTCTTAGGCATCACTCCTGCCCTGTGTCTATAACTGGTGTGAGGAGGATGGCTGTTTTGGGGTGGTTATTCTTATCATCTGTGTAGGTGCTGTTTGGGATGGCAGCATTGGCCCTGGTGGGAGCTTGGCCAATGTGTGTGGTATGTATGTGGTAGCAGGGAAGGGTGCATGATCTTCATCAGTGTCCCTGCACCCTCAGGCATGTCCACTGACACCAGAGGCATAATGGATGGCGGCTGGAAAGATTCAGCCAAAACGTTGGAGAGCAAAGAGGAATCGAAAGCTGCTGCCTTGTGGCTGCAGCTGCACAGGGTCAGTGGAGGAGCAGTACAACCACTTCTGTCTCTGTCCTGGGCTTTGTTGTCCTAATGGATTTTGATTATGCTCAGCAGGTTTCTCTGGTGCTTTTCTGAGACAGAGGCTTAGGAAAACCTGGTGCATGTGCATTTGCTGAGTTGCCAAGTATCAATATTGTTCCATGTATTTCAGATCAGACCTTCCAGTAACACAGCAATACAATTAGAAATAACTCTTGCTTCTGATCCTGTCAGCAGGCTCTGTGATGAGGGATGCTGCAGGAACACATCGAAGGGTTTCTTTCTGCTCAGTAGGCTTCCAGCTGACAGGAGATGGAACACCAGCAGTCTTTGAGGGACAGTCCAGCCTCTGAAGCCCTAGAGTGATTGAAATGTTCCTGTTCAAAGCAGTGAAGTCTCCTCTCCATGACAGTCTGTCAGGATATATAGGAGTTGGTTGTACAAGCTTCCATGTGGAGCAGGGAATATTTTGCCATGTGGTACCTGACAGATATGCTTACATCCCACCTTCTGTCACCAGCAGTACATGGGTACATGAAGCAAAGTATGTGCAGCTCTGTCTGAGAGAGCAAGGGCTGCTTTGGGATTCAACTTTCTTATCTGGGACTTTTCCCTCCCCTTTAATTGCTTCAGTTTCTCTGACTTGCCCTGGAGATCTTTGCAGTTTGTTCTGTCATTCCGTGTCAAACAAATTCTTAGTGGCTTTGACTTCAGCCTCACATACCATATCATGTTTGATTTTCACCCACAAAACTATATGCTGGGTGCATTTAATCTCTACAAGTTGTCTGTGACCTACCACTCCTATAAGCTCTATATTGTAGGAGAAAAGGGGATGCAAACTTGAAAATACTTTGTTCAGTTTTGGTCCCCGCTATGTAAAAAAGATGTGGATGGGCTAGAGAGGGTCCAGGGTCATCTTGTTCCACACTTAATGGCCATTCCATCCTTGTTGGACTTTTCTAGCTCACCTGGATATATTTAGGGCCAGTATAAAAAGAGTACATGATCTTCAAGACACAGGTGCATGTATGTTTTGTTTCTGTTCTGTATTTCCTCCCTGGTAATTCCTGTTGTTCTGCTTGCTGTGACCACTTTTGATCTGAGGCTTTTGTACCAAGGCTTATTTATAACACTAAGATATCATTCCTCCATGGTCATTTTCCCCTCTCCTACAAGTTGCCTGTCAGCCCATGGATTTTCCCCAGAGTAACTTGGTGTCATCAGTAAATTTTGGCACTTCACTATTTACTTATTTTTTCCACACAACTTGTGAATATAATACTTGGATATCTTGACATCCTCCTGATGGTGCTTGCTGTCAGACACGTTTTTGCTCTACACTGGTAATACCTGGCTGCTGGACAGGTCCTGTGAGGAGCCACCAGGACATACAGGATGCAGTAGTTTGGTCTGGTAGCATTTGGCCAGAGATGTTGGCTGTGGCATCTTCCCTCTTTCACTATTGCAGAAACCATTGAAAAAGCAAACTTTGCAGAGGCGTGTGCTAAGGAGATGTGTCACTGTACAATTTGGAAATGATGGGGGCAAACCAGGCTACATGTTATTGATAGGAGGACCTCATTTCAGGAAGTGTTCAAAGCCAGGTTGGACAGGTCTTTGAGCAACCTGGTCTACTGGAAGATGCCCCTGCCTGTGGCAGAGGGATGGATGGAACTAGATGAGCTTTTGAAGGTCCCTTCCAACCCGAGCCATTCTACGATTCTATGATCATGTCAGCTTTTCAAGGAGGTGAACCATCTCACGGGGTAGAATTGCTTGAGCCTGTCAAAACCATGTTGATGGAACAATCTCATTGTATTCTGTTTGGGGCAAAACTTGCTGCCCTTTTTGAGCTCTGTTTGTTAAACAGATCCAGGTGTATTTTAGGCAGCTGAAAGCATTTGTATTTCAGCGAGGCATTGCAGCAGGAAAATGTGCTGCCACATGCACATCAAGGTTTGGTGGCAGCATCAGCTCCATGCAAATGGGTTATCTCTGCGTTAGGGTGTTTGTCATTTATGTTTTGAATTTGGTTGAATGTCCTGTCCAAACATTATTTAAAGTAGGAACACTATGTATAGTTCATATATATATGTATACATATATGTACACACATTATTGAAAAGTAGGGATGTGAGGAGTCTTTGTTGATGGATATTGCATAGCATTTGCCCCAAGTGACCAATACCATTATGTGTTACCAACAGAGGAGAAATTTTTTTTTGCCTTGCCAAAATCTAGTTTTTAAGAAATATGTAGGATGTTCTAAATTCCTGGGTATGTAGCACTGCCCTGTGCTTACCACAGAGGAACTGACGTTTCTCCTGCCCTCCTGCACTGTGCTTTTCAAAGAAGTATTGGCCACATAACTGCCTCTTTGCATTTTTAGCATCAGTAGCAGCAGAGTTTGAACTTGCAGTGACTGCTGCCATCTTCAGCTGTCAAGGACTCAGAGTGATGTATAATACATTATTTATTTTAGTTGCTTCCTTTGCTTCTCCTCTAAGAGAAGAATGTTCCTAGTCCATGTTTCTGATGAGTGGTGGGATTACCTGTGAGTTACTGATGGTCTAATGAATGTCTCTTGAATGATCTGTGTTTTCACTTGGACTTTTTGGCAATGTCCTTCTTTCCAGTCAGAGTTTTCATCACTGTGGGAAATCAAATAAGTCGTTTAAAATGAAGTACCAATGAAGTATCAGTATTAGTGCTTCAGACTGTCTCTGGCATTTTGGGCATTTTGGAACAGAGCATGGTCACACTCCCTGTGCCCTTAGCACTTTGCCACCTTCTAGTCCAGTAGTCCACTTGTCCCTGCAAAATATGGCCCGAAGTAATATCTTGATTTTTGTAAATGTTAAAGATTGTACTGGTGACTACATAAGGCTGCGTGAACTGGTGTTTTTAAGACTTTGCACTTTATTTCCATATATTATAGCCAGATACATGAGATCTGGGGTATCCAGTGTAAAAAGGACATGGAGCTGATGGAGTGAGTCCAAAGGAGGCCAAGAAGATCCTTTGAGGGCTGGAGCATCTTTGCTCTGGGAATGGGCTGAGAGAGCTGGGCTTGTTCAGCCTGGAGAAGAGAAGGCTCCAGGGAGACCTTAGAGCAGCTTCCAGTGCCTAAAGGGGCTGACAAGAGAGCTGGAGAGGGGCTTTTGACAAGGGCCTGTAGGGACAGGACAAGGGGGAATGGCTTTAACCTGACAGAGGGGAGACTGAGATGAGCTCTTAGGCAGAAGTTGTTCCCTGTGAGGGTGGTGAGGCCCTGGCACAGGGTGCCCAGAGAAGCTGTGGCTTCCCCATCCCTGACTGTGTTGAAGACCAGTTTGGATGGGGCTTTGAGCAGCCTGGTCTAGTGGCAGGTGTCCCTGCCTGTGCCAGGGGTTGGAACTGGATGAGCTTTAAAGTCCCTTGCAACCCAGACCATTCTGTGATACGAGTCTGTGATTTACCGTACTGGTTACCACACTGATACAGAAGCAGCTGATAGCTCTGAGTAAAAGGACTTCAGTAAGTGTGAAGGAAACAGCCATGTGTGATGAGGATTCTTTCCCTGTGTTTGTTCTGCCTTCTGGTAGTGCTGTGGCAGTTGAGGGGTGCAGGGAGATTTCCCCATTCCTGCTGTGAGCAGCGTGTTCTCCTCAATGATGTTGGGAGGCAATGGAAGTGGGAGTGCCTATAGCAAAGGCTGCCCAGCAATCTTCTTTTACAGACCTTTTTCACTTGCCAAACTTTAATTTTGGAGCTTGGTTGTCTGTCCTTCTGGGTAAGGGGGAGTGTCTTTTAACATCAGCAGGATCTTTTCAGCTGCTGCTGAGAATAAAGTGTAGGGAAATGGATTTTTTTGTCCACTTTAAAGCCGTATTTTAGCAGTGTAAGACCCTGCCGTGGCAGTGCCTGAGCCCAGGACTGGAAATTTGACTGCGTAGTTTCTTGATGAAAGGAAAATAAAGAAAACATCAAGTTTGTTTCCCTGTTATCGTGCCTGCGCTTTGGAGCAGCTTTCGGTTACAGCCATGGACAAGGGCACAGGTCAAAGAAGCAACAGGCACAGAGAGTGTAGTCCAGGGGTCATCAGGGAGGCAAGTTTCTAAGTGCTGTTTGTTTTTCACCAGAACTGTAAGTACCTCAGTTTGGCTCTTCCTTTGTTTTCAGTTAGGAATCATGGAATCCATTGTCAAACTGCAGGACGAGCGATTTTTGGCCGGCCCCTCCACAGCAGCCGCTTGGTGCCTGTGCTGCAGCTGCCGATAGGCCTGATGTGCATCCTGGTTGCAGCTGAAAGGATTGAATGTTTCTCAGCTATTTTTAATGTGCGTTTGCAAATTAATGAAAATGAATTTGGGGGGTGAGTTGGAAGTGCTGCTGACAATGGGTTTCATATGTGGACCTTGCTGATCCTGAGTGATAACTCCCATATGGGCAGAATCGGGAAGAGTTAATCACAAACAACTGTGTGGGGAAGAGCTGTAATGGCTCTATTCTGATAGCTTTTGGACAGTGCTCACTAGAAACTGGTCTCTCAAGAGCAGTGAATTTTCCTGCTCTCCAATAGTGAACCTTTAGTTGGACATGTCTCAGCCTCAGTTTAGCATGGCTCACAGATCAGAGGCTGCAGTGCTGGATGGTGTATGCAGGTTTCCTGTCCTGGGGAGAGGTAGGCATGTCACTGAAGTGACAGTAGGTAAAAGCAGAGGAGGGAATACAGGAAAAAAGTTTAAGTTCATCTGTACTGACTGTGCTTTGACCCCTAATTTAGGACTTCAAGCCATGGGCTTATATTTCAGCTAAGTGCCTTAGAGCTTATATTAAATGCAGCCATTTGCATCATAATATCTTTATCAGTTTCTCTGCATAAAAGTTAATTAGAGAACTCCTAAATTGTCTAAGTTGACTGTTTCCATGTCAGCTGTGTGGTTTCACCAGTGAAGAAAAATGCTACTTCATGGGGTGAAAATCAGGGAGCTCAGTCTAGTGGGTAATTTGTGGCTCTTCTCCAAAAAATTGAATACTTGTGCAAGTGCCATCTCAGCAGTAAATGCATTGGCATCACTGCTGCTACAGTCCAGGCCTCACTGCTTATCACTGTCATGAAGCACACAATAACCAAATTATCCCCTCGCAGGCACTTGTGCTGTCCTGAGATTTCTGTTCATGTTTGTGTATTTGGCAACAAACCCTCATTAAGAGGATTAGTTTGTGAGAGACCTCGCAGGCACACAAAAGGTGGTAGCTGGGCATTCAGTGTGCAGACTGTGGCAGGTCATGCTGCTGCATGGCTGGGTTGGATGAGATACATGTTTTTTAAAAGTCTTACTTTCTTTTATTAAAATGTATATTGGCAGAGACAAGCTACAGTAATAATGATCAAAAGACCCAGGAGCTAATGAGTTAGTTGTAAGCAGCTTTCCAGACTTGAGGAGAGCAGCCATGCTGCCCCAATGCAGTCACAACAGGGTGATAAGGGATGCTGGAGCTCAGATGGGAGTTCAGAGGACCATGCCCACATCTTCCCCTCCTTGAACACCTACACTGGCTTCCTATATGGTTCATGTTTGGCCACCTCTAATCTGCTCTGTGTTTGAGGCAGCAACCCAGAAACATGTTCTGTTACCCTAAAACAATGCATCCGAAGGATTCAGTCCCACTTATATTGGCCTCTGAGTGTCCACTGTGCAGAGATGCTGAGGGTCAGTTGAGCTGCTTCAAAGACTCTTTCTGCCCAGGACTCCAGTCTGCAGCCTCTCTTTACTGGACTTAGGTGGCCACAGAGATGCTGCAGTGAGCCAGCATGGCTCAATAGCCCTGTGAAAACAGTGATAAAGGCAATTTGAATCAGCTCAGGGAGGCACCTGATGCATGTGGAGACAGTCTGAGGGAAGGGATGGAGGCTGCTCTAGGGTTGGTGTGTAAGACCTCCCTCTGATGACAGCAAGTCAGTCAATCAATTCATTTGTTTGTGTACCTTAACAACCTTCCTGTGCTCCAGATGCATTGTTGTGCCTCAGGTACTCATGTGTCTTCAGTATGCTGTGGTATTAGTAGGTAGTCACGAGTAATACTCAAAAAAATGATACTTTACTGAAGGAGTCTGTAAAGAAGCATAAGAAGAATCTTCACTGTAACTTACAGGGGTTTTACACAAGCATATGCTGCCCAAAGGGGGTTGCTTTACAGGGAACAAAGCTGTATGCAGCTTCTGTTGCAGGTGTGTTACTTCCTCAGAGCAAGTATTTCCATGCCAAATGAGTTGCATAGTGACTGGATTCTCTTAAAAATAAATTAATAAAAATGCAAAATAATAAAAATACAATGCAACAAATACAGTTGTTAATAAAAATATAATGATGCTGGTCATGCCAGCCAACAAAAGTTCCCTTGAGCTTTATGGGCATTTCATGCTTGATGCCATGAGGTAAAGCTTTGGGTTCTGACAAGCTTTTCAGGGAAGTGGCACTGCCTGAAAACATTCGACAGCAAATGGCACCAGTGCCTTTTGTGTGTGTGCACTGCAATTTCTGTTGTAGTTTTTTAAAACCAGTTGTTCCTAGGAACAGCAATGAATGCACACAGATACACTGCTGCTGTTTCATACTAACACACGGGTGCCTTGGTCTTCTCTTGGTGTTAATTTGGAGTTGCTGTTGCTGAGCCAAACTGTTGAGCTCTGTTACAAGGTGGATGTTTTAGAAAGACAGTTGCTGTATTTGTGCTGATTGTGCTTCTCAGTAGATCATGGAATCAGCTAGGCTGGAAAAGACCTTTAGGATTATGAAGTTCAACCTTTACCCCAGGACTGCTAAGTTCACCACTAAGCTGTGCCTCAGCCTCAGCTTCTGCTTCCATAGGGCCTTATTGATGCTGAGCTTGAATTCACATCCTTTCTTTTGAGTACGTGTTGGAAGGAGTCTTACTGAAGCTTGTATGTTGTATGGACAGGTTGCTGGGTTTCAACTGACTGTGCCAGTAGAGCTTTATGGACTGGCAGAGCAGTGGCCATGACCTGCCTTCATTTCCTTTCACAGGCCATGACAGCCAGAGCAAATCCACCTAGTGTGTGTACTGTTGCACAATTAATCTCTCTCCTTCACGTTTGTGATACAGAAATGCTTTCAAGCTCCTTTTCTGGTTGCAATGCCTGAAAAGTGAGGGAGAAGAGATGTGGTGCTGCTTCTGCCCCACACATGTATTTGCATGACAGCAGGAGGTGCTGGCATGACAAGGGTTGTATCTACTTGGATGTCTGTTATGTCAAAACTGGCTGCTTTAGGGGTTGAATGCTAGGGCTGGGAGCTTTTCTGGGGCAAGAACATAAGATACTGACCTTTTTCAAAATAATTCTTGCACTAGTATGTTCAGAGGGATTTTCCTTTTTTCCCTTGCTTCAGTGTAGGCGTTCTCCCTACTTTATATCATTATATAGAAACATCCACCTTACAAGATTTTTTCCCTTGTGGGGTATCACATCCTTCTCCCTCTCCCATTTCAAGGCATCATTGGCCATTAGTACCCAGCACGCTTGTAGGGCACAGACATCTCTGTGATATCTCTTTGCCTCACAGCAGGAATCACCTGGCTGCCTCCAGCCATCAGAGAGGTGGCTGTGAAGAAGACAGCTCTTCCACCATCCCAGGGTAGCTCTTCTTCATCGGTGCTGGTATTCACAGTCTGGGTTTCTATCTTTCATTCTCATCATGAAGTGGTACAGGTATTGTTTAGGCATTTGGGATGGGTTTTTTCCACTGCCTTTGTGGTGAGCTGTAGGGACAGACCTGAAGTACACATGTGCTGTCACCAGAAACATGAGCAACCGACTTTAGCAGTAAGTGTTGACAGAATGGACTCTGAGATTAAGTTATTGGTTTTATACAAGGCCTTAACCTGAATAATTTCACTTCTGCTTCTCACCATCTAAGAGGAGAGAAGTTTAGGTGAAGTGCAAAGTGCTTTGAGCTCTAAAGGTATTTTTTAGGAAAGAGGGAAGTGTATTGGGTGACATGTGGGAGGTGTCCCTGCTCATGGCAGGGGGGTTGAAACCAGATGATCTTAAGGTGCTTTCCAGCCCAAACTATTCTATGATTCTATGATTTTAGGGAAAGTAAAAAGCTGAAATGTTTGCAGTGATGCACTGACACCAGGCAGTGGCAGCTGCCAGTGTCAGTTGTCAAATGACTTTCAGTGAGTGTTGGGTATTTATCATCAGTGGGAATGAATGATTGGGGATGAATGATCGCTTCTGTCAACTGTGTGGGCTGCCATATGTATATCATGGATAACTTGGGTTTGCCACTCACTCACCCATACAGCCTTGACTTTTTCCTGAAGGCACACATCTGCTGTGATGTTTGGTTTTTAGCAAAAAGCTCCAACAAACTCAACAACTCACTGATGTTGGCTAATGTGATGTCAGCTGAGGTCATTACCACTTACTGCTATAATTTTTTTCATGAGTATGTGTAAAATACTGTATTTCTCTTCTTCCTTCGAGTACAACAGCTGAAAAAATGTTTGGATCAATAAAATAGCTCTAAATTCAGAACTTACTGGTGATAATGATTTGACTTTTTAAATACCCAGGGAGCTGTGCCTTTGTGATTGCTGTGTGTCCTCCAGAAAACTTGAAAATGCTTGAGCCTAGGAAGTAATAGGGATGCAAATTACTGAGCTTTTTTTTTTTAACTGTTTCTTTTAGTTTCGTTTGTTTTATAATTACATCCTCAGCAGACTGGGCTGGTTCCTTCTGCACGCATTCAGTCTGCAGCAAGATCTGCCAGTTTGTGGCTGGTATTCTAGAGGTGCTGCATGCTGTGAATAACAGCCATAGTCACATGCTCTCCCCATGCCTGGGCTGGTACCAGGACTAAATTTGTGTCATTTAGGTAAGCCTGGAGTTTGTTAACTGAGAGATCTCTGCAGTTAGTAAGGCTTTATGACAGAGATGTTGTCTGAGAGGTTTATAATGCTGATGGATATTTCTGTGCCCAGGCTGGACAGTGCTGCGGCCAGTCTGAAGGGCTGTGCTTGGTCCTGCATCCCAAAGAGTTCCTAAGTGACCTGTCCCTCTGGTGAAGAGCCATCGTAGACACATGGAATACGTTTTGGTGGCAGTGTCTCAAGTATTTCATATTGAGTCTTGGCTACTGCTGGCAGCTTTAGTTGTCAGATCTTTCTCTAAGTGATCCAGCACTGTCCTCTTCATAGTGTTAAACTACTTAGGCAGAGGTCTTTGGTGCCAATTTTATTTCTACACTGGAGCAGAGCTGTAGAGCTGTGTCTTTCCTGTTCTCATTCACGTTCTTCCATAACATGTTTGTCAGTGTTTGTGATGTCCTTTCTTAGAGCAGAGGAGTTGCCCAGTGTATCCAAGAAAGCACATATTAATAAATTTAAAAGAAAGCTTTAAACTGGGACAGGAGACAGCATGTGGAGACAAATGAGTGATCAGACCCAGACTTGTTGAGTACATCAGTTGAGTGCTTCAGAGCTGCCAGTGCAAAACACACTCCAGTCCCTCCATACAAAGCAAGCAATTGATCTCTTGTATGTTTCTAACCCTTAATCTGGTAAGATTAATGTAGGATCCCTGTCCAAGTTCCAGCTTTACCCAGGGTGAATGTGGGAGGGGGAGTCCTGGAAAGTCACAATTGGACATTATTTCTTCCTTCATTTTAGCAGGAACAGTCATGTGGAGGAGAGCTCTTTTAAATGGCTGTCTCACTTGTAAGTATGATGATGTTCTGATGTGAATTCCAGGTTGAGTTCCGGCCCTCATTCTGGTAAATGGCTTACCTGTAGAAAAGAAGGGCGCTGGATTAACTGGAGACATTTTTGTGCTTCTCAAAACATGTTTTAATGGCTTTCACTAGAGGCTTTTCATGTAAGACATATGGATCCCATTAGCTGTGTAAAATTGGGTTATTTTAAGCTTATGACTGCACATAGGTGGGGGGGAGTATTGTATTTTTAGTTCAGCTTGACTGTACTTTCTTCCCACGTGAGTAAAGTGTAGCCTTTACTTTCTGAATGTGTAGATCTGGGGGCAGATAATCCCATGGAAATGCATGCAACCCCTTGAGAAGGAGCTCTGGATCTCCTATTTTGTTTCCTATTATCCTCTCCTAAGCTCCAACAAAATCAAAGACAAAATTCCAGCAGAGCTCCTGCTTCTGAGCTCCAGCAGAGGTGAGCTTCTCATCTGTGTGCCCACATGGCTTTGCACTGAGCTCTGCTGACAGAGCAAGGAAGGCAAGCACAGGGCTGATTGGTGGGACAGGACCACACAGCAGTTTGCTCATTTTGAATGCAAAGATTAAATGTCATGCCTGAAGAGCATACAGAAGAGCGCTGCTTCTGTGTCAAATAATAAATCAAATTTACCCTGGCATTGGGATTAAAGATTTTGGACTCCTTATGAGAAGAATGAATTATCAGGATGCATTGCCCATTCATAAGGTGGCAATGGTTTCTGCAGCCCGTGCAACCAGAGCATTTGGTAATGCTCGTGAAGCAGTTACCCAGCAGAAACGTTTTTATCGCCGCTAGAATTTTTACCTAATGCTCTTGAGTAGAAATTTAGCAGGATGGTTTCATTACTCCAAAATAGTTTGATTGCACTTACCCAGAGGTGAGAGTTCCCTCTATTGCATATTTGAATCCATAATTAGCTCTGAGTTTTAAAGAAAGTTAGAGATCCAGTAAACCCCTACTGTTGCAGGAACCGCTGTGTGAGTGGTTTGCAAGGCCATGCCCTTTGCCTGTATCACTGGCCCTGTTGCAGTCAAAATACAGCATCTGTGTGGTGTTTTTAAACTAGGGACATTTGGGTAGGTTGCTTTTGGTTGTCTTCAGCCACAGTTCAAGCAGAAGACTTTTCTTGTCAGATTAATTTTGCCAGTATTTGGTAAAGTGAACTGCCGTGGTTGACCTTAAGCTGAATAACCCTAAGAGTAATTTTCTTTTGGACTCACTGAAATAAAACCTTTGTATAAATGTGAGATCATTCCTTTAGCTTGCTTTCCTCAGCAGTGTCATAGAAGCATAGAATCACAGCATGGTTTGGGTTGGAAGGGACCTTAAAGCTCATCCAGTTCCAACCCCTGCCATGGGCATGGACACCTTTCACTAGACCAGATTGCTCCAAGCCCCATTCAACCTGGCCTTGAACACTGCCAGGGATGGGGCAGCCACAGCTTCTCTGGGCACCCTGTGCCAGGGCCTCAGCACCCTCACAGGGAAGAACTTCTAAAAATCTCATCCAGTTCTTTCCCTTCTATCCCTAGAGGCCCTTGCAAAAAAGTCTCTCTCCAGAGCCTGAGAAGCCCAGCAGTCATCTCTGCTGCATGAGTGTAAGGAAATCTCAGTCTTTATTTAGGAGTTGCTTTAGTGCCTGCCAAAAAAGTCCTGAGTTCTGTCATCGTCCTTGCTCTTTCACTGTAAGATCTCCCCTCTCCTTTCCTGTTCCCCCCTCTCTGTCTCAGTGCTGCTCCAGGTGTTTTCCTGCACTGGCTTAACCCACTGTCCTGCAGCCAGCTGTGGTCCACACAGGGACAGGGAGGATAAGGCAATCAATCAGAAAGGAAATGGCTCACTGAGTGAGCAGAGATCTCTATAGTTCTACTTAATAGCCATGTAATCTCAGGGGGACGTGACTCTCGTACAGTCACTTTTGCTGCCCCAAAGCAAGATCAGCCATGTCTGTATTTTCTCATTGTGGTTTACTTGACACTGTTTGTGAAGAGCAAACATTAGCCAGAATATTAGTAAGTATCTGAGGCAAGTGAGCAGATATATAGTGGAAGCCAGTGGGATTTCAAACAAATATCCTTCTCTTTCATACCCTGAAAGGTAAATAACCCATGCAAGGTGAGACATCCAAGGAACCGAAAAAAGTAGTACTCTGAGCACATTCCCCCTTCTGTTATTTTGGTCTCTTGCTGAACCATGCTGGTACCTGACACCCTGAGAATGAGGAGTTAGACTGTTTCCTCGGTGGTGAGATAGTTTCAGCTTCTCGGTCCTGTTCTGGGAGGTGACAGTGGGGAGGGTATGGTAGGTTCTGAGCTCCTTCATCCAACAGGGCCTAGTAGAAAGTCCTTACTCTTACCTGAAAGGAAAGGCACGAGGCAGCATCTGGATAAAACTGTGCAGTCGCACTGTTTCTGTTAGAAGGGATCCCTGGGCTACATCCTGTGTTTGATAGCTGTAGCAATTTACCGTGATTTTTCTAAAAGGGACACTCATCTTTGATAAGTTATTGTTAAATAGTTCTTATTCCTTCTCTTTGCTGCTGTTAGCAGTTTCTTTATAAATGTATACAATTGATTGACCAATAGTTTAGAATTTGCAAATCTTAAGAGAACCAAATACCTTGTAAAATGGTTTGCCAGAGTGAAATTTCTAGTTTAATTGATCTTTAACATAGCTGAAGTTGTGTTATAATTCCATTCATTAGAAGAATGC
This sequence comes from Melopsittacus undulatus, assembly GCF_012275295.1. NCBI lineage: Eukaryota > Metazoa > Chordata > Aves > Psittaciformes > Psittaculidae > Melopsittacus > Melopsittacus undulatus. The sequence continues at coordinate 13,406,746 of NC_047529.1, read as the reverse complement.
TCTTATATGAATTAAATTTCAAGGAAGAAGTCTAAAAGTGTAAAGGAGTCTGTGTCCCTCAAATTACAGCTTTAATTGGCTGTAGCTGGATCTTCCTCTGGTTTTGATTTCTGCAGCTGGGACATGGGATTATACTGAATCCATTCTGAGTTTGTCTAATGAGTTTTGACTCATTGTCAAAAAGTTCATGAGGTTTGGCTGACACATGTTCCACTCTAATCTCATCTGCTTTCATCTTAGAGAGCTGTTAACATTTCACCTGGCAAACTCCTCTCCCAGCCAAACCAATGGCAGGAAGCAATGAAATCTTGTGATGGACCAGCTGGCGCAGTGACTTTTGGGCCAAGTGTGCAGATTTGGCTGGTTTGGAGCTCTTCTGGCTATGGATGCATATGTTTTATTACCTCTCCAAGCCAGCACCCTCAAACATAAGAGGCTTTTTGTCATTGCGCTTTAAGCACGTTCTGTCCTTACCAGTTAACATCAAGTGATGTTGCCATCCTGTCTCTCGTGTGCCTTTGTGGGATGAGGGGATTCTGTTTACTGTTCCTAGTTCATGAAAGCTACTGAAATTTGTTTGCCAGGCACTAGCCCGCCATTTTTCCTAATCTTAAGCTGATCAAGGAAATCCCTATTGACATAGAAACAGTGCAAAGCAACTCATGGAGTAGCTTGATATCCTAGTGCCTCACTGGAAGCACCACTTTCCCAGCGTTCCTCTACATTTGGTAATTATTTCTGCAGCTTCTCTCCAGAAGTGCTCTTAAGATTTACGGGCATCAATCTCATCTGCACATATTTTTCAAATTATAAGAAAGCCTGAAGTGAAGACAGAACTAACTTTACTCAAATACTGTTTAAAGGAAACAAATCTCAACTTGTCAAGCCTCATCCTTATGGGAGTCTTCTACACATGCACGTCTTTGTTGTACCTCCACTTGGCTGTGTGCAAAGTTTTTAAAAGGATGTGACCTTCCTGAGAGCTTTTGGGTCTGAGGATGCAGGGATGTACTCTCACAAGGTTTATCCTCCCATCCATCCCCGCCTTCGCTTCGGGGGCCCACAGATGAGCTCAGGCAGCTGGGACATGGTTGGCCTTCTCCAGTTCCCCAGTTTGTTCTTGAGACTCTGTTGTGGTTGCAGCTGTGAGTCCAGCACAGCAGCCGTTGTGGCACCAAGGACTTCTACCCAGTAAGAAAATGTGCAAAATATCATAATGCAGCTTTATTGTCTCATCTCCAGTTGAGTTGTCTTCTTAGATGTGGGCTTTAGCCTGTGCTGCCATTCCTGGTTTGAAAAATTAGTTTTCTTTGTCCAGGGGCAGCATAAAAATTAAAATGTGAATAGAGAATGAGGCTGGCAAAGATTAGTCTGTATTTGGCTTAATCTTTCTATTTCACACAGAACTTGTAGTTTCATCAGTGATGGGCTTCAGAGAGGATGTGGTTCATATTCCCGCTATTCAGATGTCTCAATGCCAGTAACAGTCAATCTGTTTCTGTGCCTGGGTTTTGAAATATTAAACTGAACTTACTTTCTCTCCGTAGTTTAACACCAAGGGTTAGTTTTACAAGGATGAGGCTGTGGTGTTTGCCCAGCGGCTGCAGACTGGGAATGTGCCTCATTAGAGCAGGAGGGAGGCCAATGGCTCCACTGAGCCCAGGCTCTCCATGTCCATAACCGTTTTCTTTACTTCCCTGAATCCCATTGAATTTTTAATGTGTTATACGAGACTGCCAGTGTGAACATACAATAAGAATTATATATACTTCATCTTTGCGTCCTTACATGTAGCATCATCTTGCTGGCCATTTTCATTCACTGGAGCAAATGTCAGCTGTAGTGGATCCCCTTCTGAGACGACAGTTTGTTTAGATTTACTACAGGTTCTGTAAGAATCTTGGTTTTTTTTTCCTCCAAAAATTTACTTACTCATTTTTTTATGTTTTACTTTGTATTTTGAATGTTTTGTTCTCTGGGTTGTATTTCTCTGATTTTCCACGCAGTTATCTCTGACCTTAACTAAACATTTCCTACTTTGCTCTTTGCTTACAGTCTATCATTAAGCATTAAACTGCTTCCTACTTAGTATGTGACCTTGCAGAATTTCTTCTGGTTTCTTGCCTGATTACCATTTAATTTTGTTCTTTGCCTTCTGTCCCATCCAGCAGCAGAGTTGTGCCAATTCTTTGTTTTTTCAACAATAGCCAAATAATTTTTAGAAGCCTTTTGTTGAAAATCTGTAAAAGTATGAGTGAACTCGTAGCAACAGACTTTCTTTTCTTCCCATTCTCTTGATTGATGCATTCAGAGAATCCCAATGAGTTTGAGATCTGCTTTTCCTATTCAGCTGCTTATCGGATTCGGATCTTTTCCAGCATGATCTTATTCCTCTTGAACTGCAGGTTCAACCAAATTGAGTGACAATTGCAAGTTTACAACCGTTCCTTTACTTTCCAGGTCTTGGTACAACATCAAGGTCGGGGGGGGGGGGGTGTTATCCTTTTAAGTGGCAATTTTGCTTGCTGTGTGACTGTGTCATCTTTTATTGTGTGCATGTATCAGCTGCATATGGTAATCTTGTCAGTTACTTTTCAATTACCAGTTCCTTACCATACCTTTTTATTGTTGTTTGTGGTAACATTTCCAAGTCTGGTATCACCTCAACCTCTGTTGTATACCCTGTCTAAAAATTGTGGCTCTTTTCATTTACTGTCCATGCCACATGTGAGAATTTTACTTTTTATAAATTTTTTGTTAGTAATTCTATGCATTTTATTGAAATGTTCCTTTCTGAAGCTTATTGTCACTGCATTATTTTGGGGAGTTTGCCGTCTCTGTGGATCCAGAGTGGGATCCTGCTGTGGCTATTGCTAATGAAGAACTGTGGTCCTTACCCCTTAACTCCTTTCTGTTGCAAGACAGTAGCTTAGCCCTGTGTTTTATAGAGCTAATTACTTCAGGAAGCACTAATTTAAATGTGAATCTGTTTATCAGCCTTTATGATAGGGGTCCCTTCCCACCTCTCTGTGATCAAACCTTTTTCTAGTCTTCCTTTTGCTTCTTGATCTTACAGTGGGCATTATCACCTACAAAAATTCACATGCAGATATATAGACAGGTCATGAATTTGTGAACTTATGTTGGTTATTTATCCAGCTGCCTCTTTATTGTTCATTGCAGGAGCCACTGTATCTCACTGATGTTCTTGGCTCTGTGTCCATAGTGTGTGTTTTGTTACAGCATTGTGCAGTGGAAGGCAGTCTACATAACATCATTTTGCTTTTGGCTTTTTTTTGTTGTACTATTTCAGTCTCAGCAGCTAAACACATTTGAGCAACCTGGTCTAGTGGAAGGTGTCCCTGCCTGTGGCAGGGGTTGGAAGTGGATGAACTTTAAGGTCCCTTCGAACCCAAACCATTCTGTGATTCTATGATTAGCCCTACTGTGCTGATTTCTTGGCTTTTTCTCTACATGGGGTGGGTTCACCTTGGTTGCTAGCCAGTACAGTATATATTTGTCAAGACAACAGAGGCAAACCTGTGATTATGGAAGACTGGGAGCAACTGGTTTCCCTAGCTGGCCATGTGTCTTGTCAGCCCTCTGCTTGCCAGAGCAGAGTGTTTTGAGTATCCGGTGCCAAACAGGTACATTTGAGCTACATCACCAGCTGTTCTTTAATTCCCCTCCTTGTTTTTTTGGTTGTAATGGTTGTAATGACTGGCTTAAAGTTTAAACCACCTGAAATTAGGAGCCTTGTTATGGGACTCCACATGGTGAGGAAGAGATTTCTTTGAGCGTATAGGGTCATACACTGAAAATATATGTTCATGTGCTGGGATATCCTATGTATTCTTGTATTTCTTTTCAAAAATGAGCAAGTGATAGTCAAATTCCACTTCCTTTGCATGTTGTTCATCTTCCCACTCTTGAACAGGATTCAGATTGAATCTGATCAGAAACTGTTGTCCATGAAGTGTCTGACCACAGGTCATTCCAGGTGAAGACAGCAGTTGCCTCTACCTGTACTTCCTGTTAGATTCAAACTGGCTAAACCTGGTTAAACCCAGTGCTTTCTCAAGCTGCATTGTTGTTCGATAGCAGCTGTTCACAAGATTAATAAAACAGAAGTGGACAAGAGATGAAAAATACGAAGCTGATCATAGAAATCGCTGTTGGCTTTCAGAGGCAAACAGCTGCTTTGGTGGTGGGGAGGAAACAGAAATGATTCTTCATGCAAAAAGTAACATTTGCTAAAGGTGCAATTTTTATGAGCCTCATGAGATGATCTGCAATGATGAGGACTGTCTAATGTGCTGCAGGCAAGTGTATAAGGGTCGAGTTATGTGTACACATATATTTGTTTTTTCTCGTAGTGTCATCTAGACTGTCACAGACATCCTCTCCTCAGTCAGGCTGCCAGTCCCCTTCCATCCAGGCAGGCAAAGTCATCTCCTCATCCCAGAAGCATAGCAAGAAGGCACTCAAACAGGTAAGTAGCCTTTCCTGGAGCCTAGTCTGGGGATTGCTGCAGTAAATCTGCTTCTCTGGTTAATCATCTTTCTTGGTGAGACTGTGCGCTGCGGGGAAGTAACACAGGACTTCATGGCTGTCTCATGGTAAATAGAGGTTTGCTAAAATATTCCTCTCTCTTAGAGGTGATTCCAAATACTGTGCTATTTAGTTCTTTTGCTTTTACCCTAAATAAACATTTGGACTTCTTTTAATTATTATTTTAGAAGATGGATATAAGATGTTATTACTCTTTACCAAACCTTTTGATGAGTGTGATTAGCTTTCTACAGTCTGTTTTATTAAATCAAAGGGGTTTTGGGGAAAAAAAAATGAATGCACTGATTTCTTCCCCTTGGCTAGCAGCGTATTTTCCCTTCCTAGGAGTTCTGTGGATATTATAGGTATATAGAGGTAAGAAGGGGAAGGAAAGCACACTGGCTTTGCATTGCACCTCTGCTGGATTTAATGAAAGAAAGAGGGGGACCGATTATTTTCCATGCTTGAAGAATAACTGGTGTATAGATAGTGTTAATTATGTGCGTGCAGGATGGGATGGGTGAGTGTCTGCACTTCAAATGATTTGTTTCTCCTAATGAAGCATGCAAGATGAATTGGTCCCCCAAGTGTCTTATGTGCAGGTGTTTCCCCAACTGCATTGTTTAATTTTCCCTGATCCTTAGAAAGGAAATGCTTTATCAGGGTTAGATTTACTCCTTAGTAAAGCAAAAATCTGTAAGGAGTTATGAATCAAGCTGCAGAGTAGGTGCTAGTCCAGGGATTATAGAAGCTTGTCATAGACAGATGAAATCATGTGTTCTAGATAGGATTTACCTTTTCTAGCCCAGTCTGTTTTTCTGAGTTTCACCAGCTGAGATGCAACACTTGGGATGGCATTCAGCTGATAGAGCTGCCTGTGGCCTTGGGAAAGCATCTGCAGTGAGAGAGAAGAATGAACATTATCAAGGAGAATATTACAGTGGGAGATAAGGCAACTGAATAAACTGGGGCTTTGTTTCTAGCAACAGGGAGTTGAGTTGATGTCAAACTGAGATGCTGGCTTTAGGGAATCTTCCTTCTTTTCCCACCTGGCTGTTTCTTGACAGAAGTATCAGTGTTCTGATGATGTTGCTTGCTGCTGATGGCTGCAATAAAGAAGTGAGATTGTGTTCTCACGTTAGGCAGATTTTTTTTTCCCACTTGCATTTAAATCCTCACAAAATAGCTTCTCATTAATTCAGCAAGATATTAATTACACTCTTTGCTTTCCCCTCCTCATCCATCCCTCTTTAAGCCTGACTGGCAATCATTTCTCTCCAACATCCGCAAAGACTCGAGACTGATCAAACAGACTGTGGGTTTGTTATCAAAACTCTTCCCTCTCCTGTGCTCAGCAGTTCCTCTTCATTTTCTCTGGTCTGTAGGTCCCTGTTTCACAGAAAGGGAAGGGACCTCTGTGTAAACCCAAGCTACATTTCCAAACCTACACTCTATCTAACATTCTCTTTCCAGCCCCTGTCCCTACATGCCTAATAATTTTCTGCTTTTCATGTCCAAATTCCCCATGCCACTGTTCCCACCAGCTTTCCCTCAGCTTTTTATTCATTCCCCTCTCTCTCCTTTCTCACTCCTCTGCTCCTCAGCTTTCATACTCTGAGATATCTGCTTCCTGAGCAACCTTATTTCAGTGCTGAATGTAATGAAGTGTGTCAGTGAGTTCCAAAATTTAGGTGGTCTTCTCAGTTTCACTGTTAATCTCCTTGATTTGGGGAAAAAAATCAGAAACCCTGAAAGAAAAATAAGGAACCACATGGAGGCCTTGATGTCTAGATTGCATTTCTCTTTGTACTTAACACTTGTGCAGCTGTCTATAGGACGAAAAGCTATTTCCAATGGTCATAGAATCACAGAATGCTTTGGGTTGGAAGGCACCATCCAGTTCCAACCCCCTGCCATGGGCATGGACACTTCCCACTAGGCCAGGTTCCTCCAGGCCCCATCCCACCTGGTCTTGAGCACTCCCAGGGACGGGGCAGCCACAGCTTCTCTGGGCACCCTGTGCCAGGGCCTCACCACCCTCACAGGGAAGGTATTAAACAGCACCGACCACTGAGGAACACTGCTTGTCACTGGTCGTCATCTTCTAAAATTTGCTCTAGTTTTGGGTCAGATTAAAAACATTGCATACCTAAACCATCGCTTGAATTTAGTTCGAATGGAATTCTGTCATTTTGGTAATACTTCATATGGTCAAATATTTTGAAACAGCTCACCTTTTCCTAAACATGGTTGCCACTGTGGTCAGGAAAAGTTAAAAAGAGTAGATAAAATGAGGAAATACAGATTGCAGTAAGGAGACAGGTATTATAAATAGAGTAGTAGGAAAACCACAAGATACTGAGTGAAACAAGAATGTAGGAAAGCTTTCATACTTTTAGTTTTGTCTGAGACCTAGATTATTAGCTGGTGCGCACTGGAGAAGATGGCTGGTTGGGCTCTGCCCTCCTGTCTTGAGTGCTAAGTAATTATGATTCTACTGGAGGGAAGGGAGAGAAGATCCCTGAGTGAGAACTTTTAACCCTGGAACACCTGCTGTTGCTATACTGACAGTGAGTATCAGGTCCTTGAAGAAATAAGGGTAATGATTTAGTTCATAAGCATATCAGAGTTACAGCTGTAAAATACAGATTAGTAGTATGGCATATACTGATGTGCCATCACCACACAGCGGATGGCTGCATTCCTTATACTCTTTTGGAAGAATCCTGAGTTAGAGGTTTGCAGTGCATGAATCTGTATTGGTGGACACGTCAGTCCTCATCCTGCTGGAAAGATTAAACAGTGATGGGGAGAAACTCCCTTTGCTACCTTTTAATGAAGGAGGGAGCTGTACAGTAGTTTCTTCCCTATTAGGTTGATCCCCCTGTTCCAATGGATTTTTAACACCATGGTCAGAGTCTGTGGGCAGATGAAAAGTGAGAGGCTTAGGAGCAGCTCCTGGTCCTGTTGTCATCACTGCCGTCATCCATAGTGGAGCTGATGAAGATGAGTGCCCTGGGGACACCAATTTCTGTGTTTAAATCACAATTAAAGCAGGTGCTGATGATGCTAAGTGGTGCCATTTTGAATTATGCTCTTTCTGAATTTACTCTTTTTAGAGTAAAGTGGTGGTTTCCGTCCTCCACAGTGGGGTTTACCTCAGAGCTGCCCTTTGTGCAAACACACCTGCGTGCTGAGAAACATTTGCCTTCCACTGCAGGCAGCACAGCGAGAACAAAGGACAACCTGAAGGCAAACAGAAGGAAAATAACAAGCCCTTGATTTGGGCAGAGGGGGCATACAGGGCAGCACACAGAGGCTGAAGGAGAGCAGAAGGCTGGTGCTGGTGGAGAGGTTGCTATGCTGGGGGCTCTGTGGGACACTCTGCTGCTCCAGGTGTCCTTACCCATGGCAGGGGGATTGGAGCTAGATGAGCTTTAAGGTCTCTCCCAGCTCAAACCATTCCATGATTGTAAATATACAACAGAATTTTAAAATGGGAAGTGACAAGAAATATTGTGCTATATCCAAATGAATTGGCCTGTTAACTAGAGATCATCACTGTCTTAATAATGCAGTTTGATCCAGGAGAGAGAATACTTGATCTGTTGTAATTTATTCTGCTGTTAAGTTTATTTGGGTTTGGATTTCATTTTTTGAGAACAGACACTTTGGTTTGGGTAGATGCTGCAGTCTAACCCAATGCCTTGTTGTTTGTGCCTTCTCAGTTGTGTCATGGTTGCCTTAACAGGCTTTTCTAAAGCAAAGGATTTTTTTTTCTATTTTTCTAAAGCAAATGATTTTATTTTCTTACTTTTAGTGTTTAAATGTTTGTTACTTTCTAAATTATCAGAGTCTTTCCTAATGGCCTGCTTTTTTAGTAGAGGTACTAGTTGCTCCTTCAAGAGACAGAAATGAATAGTATGATGGTACTTTTGCTTTGAAGTTATTTATATAATTACTTCTTGAACCACCTCCAGATTTGGAATCCTCTAGAGAATGAAACAACTCAACCTAGATGTTCTACAACCATTAATTTTTTCCTTTAGATGCCAAAGGTAGGAGATCTATCTGCTTGTAATAGTGTATTTAAATAGCCAGTATCATATTTAAACAGATGGTATTGGTGTCCCGTGTGAACTGAGTGTGTTTGGGAAGTCGTTTTTCACTTTTGACGTAGTTAGAATCAGAATTCAGCTATCAGTTGCTGTAAAACAAGCGGCTTGTCCTGTGTACTAATAATTTCTAAGACTGTTTTTAATTTCATTTTGTTCCTGTTCTACTGTCCTCTTCCACAGGCCTTGAAGCAGCAGCAGCAGAAGCAGCAATGCAGAGCAGGCATGCCTGTGTCATCTAACCAGCACGTCCTTCTGAAGGCTGTCAAGGCAGCCAGCGAATCCACACCTGCAAAATCTGGTATGTGCAATGGCACCCTTGTGTGCTCTTTTACTGCTGGGTCTCTTCAACTGGCCTTTTATTGTTTGTAAAGGCTGAGGAAAGAAAGTGCTTTTTTCCTGACAGTGTTCTTTTTGTTCCTGAAATAGTCTAGTTTCTGTTTCCCTGGTTTTGTTTTTATTCGGAATTTGTTCAGTTGAGAATAGATCTTGAAAAGAATTTACTCTGCCTTTGTCTGGTGAAAAGCTTTTATTTGTGATAAATGTGTTCCCTGTAGCTGCCTGTATGCTGTGATCAGGTAGTTCTCATGGCTAAGCAAATGAGGTAGTTTAGTTTCTCTTAGTATTTATGTTTTTCAAAACAGGCTTCTCATCCTGTAGCAAGTCTTTCATGTCGTGTTCCAAAGATGTATGCTCTGCTCGGAAAGATCCGCAAGAGGTTTCCAGCAGTCGTGCTGCATTAGAATTTGAGATCACTGCTCTTATTCATTCAGGAGCATTAGCTCTCTCTTCACCAGCAGCATTTCACTAGTTATCATAAATTGTTGGCAATTGCTTCCAGCTAGCTTCCTCTGGAGGCTTTTCAGGGTAACTGATTGCCATAATCTTCTGGTTCTGTAAGCCTGATTCAAGTTGTTTTCTTTCAGATGCAAGAAGTGCCTCTGTGTTTGTATAAGGCAATTTTCGTGTTGTGCAAGTAAATGACTTAGTAGACTAATGCCACCATCATTTTATCAAGCCTCAATTTGCCAAGTCATCTGTTTGGGCCTATAGTGATGCTGGGGAAGGACTCTTCATTAGGACTGTAGTGACAGGACAAGGGGTAATGGGTTAAAACTTAGAGGAAGTTTAGATTGGATGTAAGGAGGAAATTCTTTACTGTTAGGGTGGTGAGGTACTGGAATGGGTTGTCCAGGGAAGTTGTGAATGCTCCATCCCTGGCAGTGTTCAAGGCCAGGCTGGACAGAGCCTTGGGTGCCATGGTTTAGTGTGAGGTGTCCCTGCCCATGGCAGGGGGGTTGGAACTAGATGATCTTAAGGTCCTTTCCAACCCTAACTATTCTATGATTCTATCTGTAAGAATTGCCTGTAGTGGCTCTGAACCACCTCCCAGATCACTGAGCACCAAAGCAGAGCCATGGACCTCTGAAATCCAACACATTTGGCCTAGTGACCTGGGTCCAACAGTGCTGATGGCACATGTGTTGAGAATGTCTTGTAGCAGAATAGATCCTAGTAGGACCTCCAAATCAAGAGGAAGTATCTTTGTGTTCATTGGACTGGATGGGATTTTCTTCACTGGTTTTGCCTGATCTCAGGGAATGTTGACTTTGTAAATGCCTTGTGCAAACAACACATTGTGAAAACGATTATTTTTGTTTAGTTTTGAGCCAGGCTTCTTATACCTTTAATTTCTTCTGATTATCAAACAGGCAATGAACAACTGTTGTTTATTCAATAAATTTGCCACTCATGACTTCTGTAGGCATCTTTTCTTCATTCTGAGGAGTCCCACTGTAATTTCTCATTCCTCATATGCAAAGCTCTGTGCTTTTTGCAGTACTGAATGAAAACTATACACAATGTTCAGGGTGCAGGACATGTTCTTTTGCATTTGTATGGCATTTTCGTATAGCATTTGTATAGCATCATTTTGGCAGTCTACATCTTTTTTCTCAGCAATGCCTAGCATTCAGTTTTCCCTTTTTGACCCCATCAAAAGCAGGCATTTTCCTACATTACAATTCTCAAACTCTTTCCTGAGAGTCTGGAAAAAGTTTTCTGTTGTAGGGCCTGACAGTGTGTGTGTAAGGTTAGGGAGTTCTCTTTTACATCACTTCATGTTTCTGTACAGTCGAGTTGACTTTCTGGGCTGCAAGCACATACTGCTGGGTCGTGATGAGCTTAAAATGTTTTTCTTAGTCTGTAATCAGAATCTTCTCTTGCTTCCTTGGCTTGAAACCCAAGATTTCCTGTCTTATCCACTATGGACATAGAGCACAGGTTATGTGATGTCTTCTCCTTGCCACCTTCTACATTACTAGAGATGCTTCCTCATCTCATGCTGGTTTTCTTTAGGGTAAAATTCTGTCTGTGTTTCAGCATGTTTGTTTATTCTTCCTTTCCAAATAGCTCTAAACAAACCCAAACCAAAACTAGACCAGTCTGGCCTGGCATGCTGGCTATGTACGGCTGGAATGTTTCTGCAACATCTGTTAAACAGTACACACAGCTGCTGGTGGGCACCATATATCTGACAGAAAGGAGCAGGCATGTTTGCCAGCTATACCTCATGCAGCATTTAATAGCAGAGCGAGTGTGTTGAGGTTGCCTGTTGTTCCCAGTTCAGACTCTTTTTAAAAAAGTTAAAGGGCAAAAGGTTAATATCATCTTGCTTGGTTGTAACTCAGCCCTAACCTGCTATTGTGCCCTTTTCACCTTGGGTGGCGTGGCCTGAGAAGGAAACAAGAGGAAAGCTATGTTTCTTGTGACAGTATGAATACAATTCAGTGCCAGGTTTATGAGGTCTTCAGCATAAAATGACTGCTTAAAACCAAACTGCTTTTTCTCGGCTAACCAGGATTAATTCTGAATGGTTGATCAGCACAACAGGCAGATGCTGGTCTGGAAGACCTCGTCTCCAGAGCTCCCTGCCTCCAAAGGAATTGGATCTCTACTTGGGGAAGTAGGAACAGTGGAGACCTGAGAGGGCCTAAAGCAGGGTATTTTGTAAGATTATTAGCTAACATAGAGTAATTACAAAATAGATTAATGGAGGAAGTAATCCAAACTCGTGTTACTTAAAGTACTTCAGATATTGTTTGGTGTCTTTATTTTTTGTGATTATAATGAGGTTTTTGCCTTTCCTGGCTGTCTGGTGCTGGTAGCCTGCTGTCTGTCCATTCCCAGCCACAGAGTGGCAGGCCCTGGGGGCAGGAGGCACATCACCTTCTCTCCTTATTTAGGTTTCACACTTCCCAAACTATTGCTACATCCAATTCAGTCATGATGGAACCATTTTCTTCAAGCATATCTATTTAATTTTTGTTACTGGGTTTTTTTTTTTCTCTCAGACTTTCCCATGTTTTGCTGCTACACCACAGTTGCAAGGTATTGTACATTGTGCGTGTCAACTCATGCAGCCTTTTTAGTAGTACTCTGAAAATTGTAGGACTGCTTATGTTGGTTGGGACCTTGGGAGGTCTCTTGCAGCTGGACCTCCAGCATTCGTAGGGGCCAGTCAGATCTTTGCAAACCTCCAAAAACAGAGGTGGCACAACCTCTCTGGGTCCCTGTTCCACTGCAGGCTGTCTTCACAGGGATACATTCTTTTCCTTATATCCTGGCTGATTCTTGCCTGGTTTTTCTTGTTCTCCTGCCAGGCACCACCATCACAAGCCTGGCTTTATCTTTCTGCTGTCCTGGTAAGAACGGTAGTGATGACCAGGTCTCCTGCAATCTTTCTTCTCCAGCCTGAAGAAGCCTTAGCCTCTTCTCACAGGCAGAGAGGAGAATGAGATACAGACTAGGTGAAAGAATGATTAGAGCAAGCTGTGAGAGCCAGCATTTGTTCTGTTTGTGAATTAACCACATGTATCATGGAGTTTCTCTTTCTAGCTGTGGCACTCCAGTGCCTTTCCTTACTTGAGTGAGTGATGTTACTATAACATAAGCCTAGAGTGCGGAGGGAAGAACAGCTCATGTTCTTAATTCATCTCACTAAAGAGGAAGAGGGAAAGGAAGGCTGAGAGAATCTTGGGAAGAAGCTGTTCCCACTGGCATTAAAAATCCTATTGTACAAAAGAGAATGTGGGTGTCAGTGGACTGTGAGGGGAAATCACAGTGATGAAATGTGTCTAGTGAGTTTGGAGGAGGACACAAAAATATCTGTTGAGTATTAGAAAGCGGAGGAGGAATTCCTGAGGGTGATCTGAAAGAACAAAAGCTACACTTGTAGTTTAAAATTTAGAAAGGACACATGCAGTATGAAGAGATTTTTCCTGATAGTGAACTCCCACAGATACTAAAGCTGCCTCTGAAAGGAAGTTTTAACAAGATCGTTACTGGACTGGATAGAAATGAGAAGTAAGATGGGACAAACAGGGAAACAGACTTAAACCATAAACAAAGTGGTTGTCTTGCCCTTTATTTAGTGATAGTCTGATAGCTACAAAGGGCACTTCTATTTCCACCCTGTTGGGAAGCAAATGCTACAAGAACAAAGGAGTATAAGTATCTTTGGAGTGCTTGTCCTTGAGCTGCTAGAACTAGTGTATACACATTAAAGAATCTTTATTTCAGCCCAAACAGATGTCTTGTGTAATACTTCTTTGTACATCCTGGTGTTTAAATATTTCTGTTTCCTGTGCAGCTTGGGAAGGAAAGCAGTCAGATGGACAGTCGAGCAGCCCTCAGAACTCCACCTCTGGTTCCTCTCCCTCTGTTAAGCTTGATAACTCCTTGCCAGGGCTGGGGAAGAAACCATTCCAGAGATCTGACAGGCTCCACGCAAGTAAGATTTTTTTTGCTTACAGAGATTTGGTTGCTCTGATAACAGAACAAAAGCCTAAATAACAAAGCTGAGTAAAATGTGTAATTAATTGCATTGTTAAAGTGACTTCTGTACAGTTCTGGATGGTACTGCTAGTATGCTGTGTGAATTGGGATAAATAATTCAAACTATATATATGCAAATATAAAAGAAAAGGCTTATTTTCCCATTTCTTACCATCAGGGTTTTCTACCTGTGAATTTGCAGCTTGCTGTTTGAGAAGCAAAAAAGGACTTGCATTATTTAGCAGGCTTGTTAATGCACTGAAGAGACTTTGATAACATTAAAAAGAAAAAAGAAATTCCTTCCCAGATCTTTATACTTCAGAGTCCCCTGTTACTTGACTTCCCTCCTATTCACTGAAGTTAGGTCATTCTCAGGCCTCCAGACCTTTTGTGTTTTCTTTTACATACACCAATGGTGGACTTAACCTTGGTGAAACTAAGGATATTATGAGGTCTCTATCTATGCTGGTCATCCTACATTGTCTTTATCATTGGTGAAAACAAACACTTTTCAAAGCATGTTTTATTTGTCCTATGTAACTAGGAAATTCTGCAGCTTAAATAGATTATAAACCTGAAGAGCTGTTTCCTGAATAACTTCTGATGGAGAACACTTTCCCTAGAGAAACAAGCCTCCATTGCACTTACTTTGTTAGGCTTTCTTAACTTAAAAGTAATTGTTGTCATCCCTGATGTTAGGAGAGCAGGGTAGTACTACCCATTGTGCTAATAATGTGCTTTTAATCTAAGCTTCATAATATGTGGTATTTTGCCAGTTCCAGACAGTGGATGCATCCAAAGGAAATAGAGCACACAGTGCAAACACTGCCTTTCACAGCACATGCATGATACTGGCTATAGCATAAGGGTTAATGCTTGACTTGCTGGCTTTCAAACACAGAAGGAGAATAGTTACTCATTGTTACTGCTTTGTCTTTCCACCCAAGTGCAATGAGCTGATGAATTTTTCTGAAATGCTTTTGCTAAGAACAAAGTAGGAAAGTCCAGGAAGAACTCCCAAGGAACAAACTGACCTTAGTGAGAGGCTTAAAATAGAAATCAGTGTGGCTAAAAGCAATTCTAGAAACCCTTCTGAAAAAGACTCTGTGCTATTCCCCAGATAGGAGGATTCTACAGGAGTTAGGTCAGCTGACACAGGCTACAGTGGTATGGAAATTGTGCTGGAAAGAACCTCCTGTTTTGTTTTGAGCTGTATGTGCAAAGGTAAAATGTGTTTTTAAAGTCAGGGTATGAAACAGATCACAGAGGTGGCACTCTGAAAATCTTGGGGACAGTGAACTCCAGAAGGAGTCTGGAATCCTTTCTCAGGTACAGTGTTACTCACATCTTGCTGGTTTGTTGCAGGGCAGCTGAAAAGAACAAAGTGTGCTGAAATTGATGTGGAAACTCCTGACTCCATCCTCGTGAACACCAACCTGCGAGCGCTGATCAACAAGCACACGTTCTCCGTCCTGCCTACAGAATGCCAGCAGCGCCTGCTGCTGCTGCTGCCCGAGGTGGATAGGCAGGTAGGACTTCTGTGTTCTGTTTCTTCTAGGTTCTGCTGTGGAGGGAAGTGGCTATTTGGTGTCATCTGCAGGGGAAATTCAGACTTGACACCCAAACACTGTGTTTATAGGTAATGAGGTAGGGTGCTGCTTCTGTGCACAGTGTGGGAAAAAATTGGAAAATTCATCAAATTTTGGCGTTTGGGTGTTTGTTGCTACCAGAAGATCTAAAGCCATCTAAAGATGGCTAAATCAATCCACAGTCCCAGCTACAGCAAGAACGATGTTTTTGATACACTGGACTTGCAGAGGGCCAGGAGTGATGGGCATGCAGCAGTTTCCACGTCTTCCTCTCTCCTGTCCTCAATGGATTCTTCAGTACAGTATTGACCCTGCAGCCTCTTAGGCTGGTTCCTTCCCACAGAACACCAATACAGATGCTGCTGTCTAGTTCCAGCCTCTTCTGCTTTTCTGGCATCACTGCTGTCAAATTCTGAATTTGTTAAAGTGAAAACTGAACAAGTTTACTATGGCACATTCACACTGTT
Organism: Melopsittacus undulatus; assembly: GCF_012275295.1. Classification (NCBI taxonomy): domain Eukaryota; kingdom Metazoa; phylum Chordata; class Aves; order Psittaciformes; family Psittaculidae; genus Melopsittacus; species Melopsittacus undulatus. The sequence goes on along the minus strand of NC_047529.1, from coordinate 13,391,188 downwards.
CAGACTGCAGAGCAGGTGTGACCTGTGCCACAGAGCCTGTGCCCTGACCCAAAACACATGGTTAAAGGTACCAAACACATAGTGTGCAGCAGCCATGGAGGCAGCTCATGTCTGTGGATTGTCTAAGATCTCTTTGCAAGTAAAGAGAGGAATTTGGAAAGGCAGAGGAGTATTTAGTGGGGAGAAGTAGGCTACTTTGCTCTGGGAGTGCACAGAAGAAATGGTGAAGTTTTTCACTGAGCTCTTCACTAAACAGTCGGTGATAACAGGACCATGAGTTACAAGGGGATAGGAACTCAGCCTTCAGGACTGAAAGAACACCTAAGAGAATCTTTTGGTAGGACAGTTATTTCAACTCAGCTGTCCTGATGAACTTCCTCTGATGCATGAAGCCATCTCATGATTGCAGCAGTTTTTTTAATCAGCCTGGAGAAGGCAGGGATGATACTGAGAGATTAGAAAAGATTAAACATTGCACTTGCATGTAAAAAAAGAAAAATACAGTTGGGGAGGTGAAGTTCAATCTGTTTATGCTCAATACCAGAAAAGTTGCAGCTAGAACAAGGATGCTTCCTTCCTTTTACCTTACTTGTGTTGTGTTACTCTCCAGTATTCCCACCCCAGCTGGCTGGGAGCTTCTGAGCAAAGCAGGAATCTGTGCTATGCTACTTGGTTGTAGGAGTGTCAGTTCAGATGCCTTAACATATGTGCCTAGAGCCATTTTAAATGTTCTTTAGATAGCAAAGCTGGCTTCAAGATCCACTCCAGATGGAAGTCTTCCATATGTCCTGTCTCAGGTCTGCAAGTCCCTTTAAGATACTTTCTTGTGTGATGTTCAGATCAGTACTAGATGCCTGCATTTACGCACTTCAGTCACTTCCTCGGAGTCTGTCTCAGCTGCTTACTCAGGGCTTCTGTTATAGAAAGTGGCACTCCAGCTGGTACACTCAAGAGCCTTTTGAGCACATGCAGGTGTCTGCCTCTGCCTGAGCTGAACCAAGTCCCTACCTCCACACATCCAGTTGACTTGACCACTATAGACTGTGAAGTGACACCAGCCTAGATGGAGATGCTAGATGGAGCCGAGACATCCATGTGCAGTAAAGTGTTACCCATCTCTGTGGCCATGCTGCTCTCCTGGCTCTCATACAGTGTTAATAATGTCTGCGGTCTGGCAGCTGCACTGTGGTCTGCTTTAGAGAGGATGCTGCCCTGAGCAGACAGTGTTCCTTTGGAGCTAGGAGGAGTTCTAACTTTTTACATTGTCTCATAAATTCTGATCTTTAGTCAGCATTCACTGGGGACTTGTTAGTCCAAGGCTGATCCAGTAAATACTTGAAGCAATTGTTTTTTAAGTCCTGTGGCCTTTGTAATAATTAGGTATGTGTCAGAATATGATGTGATGGAGTTTGCAGCTGGAGTTTACTGGCAAGAACCTCACAGCAGATGGTAGGACATTTCTGCCCTGGCTTTTAAGTTTAATTTTCCTTAAATTCAATGCGAATTTCACTGAGAACAAATTTTGACTAACCCTGTAACATTGCTTGGCTCCTGAGAGACCAGATCTTACTTTTTGCTGTAATAAATCTCCTAGAGCAGCCCACCACATCAAGTGGTGCTGCATGCTTTATTGCACGTCAGTCTTCACTGTAGTAAACAGAAGAAGAGGCAAAGGCGTTGGACATGCCAGTTGTGAAAGGTTGCCTGTCTGCTGTGTGTTGCTTGTCAGGGACTCAGTCTGAGCTGCTTCAGCTGGTATTTCTGCAGAGGGGAAAACAGGCACTGAGGCCTGACCCTGCCAGCCCTGTGGTAGTTGACTGCCCTCCAGCACAAGGAACAAACAACCCCATATATGCAGCACAGGATAGTCATGTCAATTCTGCTCCCTCTAGTCAGGTAATACAGTTTGGGACTAGAAAATAAATCTCTGCTTTTGTAATCCCTAGAATGGCAGCTTCTAACTTAAAAATCTACCAACTATATCTTATCTATAAAACCTTCTATTGGGTCAATTCCATAATTTTCATTACCTGCACCACAAACACTGGCACAGGGAGAGTGCAGATTCTCTGTAAGTTCTGCTGGTGAAGGTTTCCTGCACCGTCTCCCAGTGTGATCAGATGTAGCTTGCACTGCAACAGCTGGATTTTTCTTGTTCGTTCTGATTTATTAGGCAATAAATGGAAGCACATCAGTTTTGGCCACAGCAAGTTTTTGCCACTAACTGAACCTTTCTCATTTATGTCCTACTCTATATATAGCATGACTGCCCTATTTGATTAACCATATTTCAAAGACAGAATGGGTTTTGAGCCTCATTTGTCCATTCTTCCTGAAGCATCTGTGGTTATGATTACATACAGTTCAGGTGTCATGTAAAAGTTACTTTTATACAATACCTCTTATGTCCTTACTTTTCCCTCACACACTTCATGTTCATGAGAAGGCAGCAGAGCTGGTGCTTTGGGTGGTAGGCAGCTCATTCATTCTACAGGGGAAAGGGCAGCTGAAGGAGCTTCTCAGAGGCTGTGCTGTTCTGTTTCCGTGTGCTTCTCCTTGCCACCTCTACCATCTGCTGCTCATGTGTGTTTGTGCAGCTATAGAGGATGGGCTGAGGCAAGAATGAGGAAAATCTCCCACAACCTCCTGGATCCCAGCCTTGACTAAGGCTGCACATTTTTTCCTGCAGCAAAGGCAGTTTCCAGAGAGATCTTTGACAATATTGGAGCTCTTGCTCTGTTTTCAGATCACATATGATGAAATGTGACATTTGCCTTTCCAGCTAGTTAATACTGTTTGTCTTGTCATGTGTTCCAGGTTGGGGCAGATGGTTTGATGAAGCTCAGTGGCTCTGCACTCAACAACGAGTTCTTCACCTCAGCTGCCCAGGGCTGGAAGGAGAGGTTGTCAGAAGGTAAAACTTCCCCAGACAACGATGCAGAACTTTAGAAGGCTTTCACCTAGTGAGTTTTGGGGAATGTGTGAAAAAGATTTCATGGAGAGGTTGAAGCACTGGAAGGAGTTCCCAGGTAAAGACAGCTGTAGTCAACACAGGCTGAGAAAACACATGCACCTGCAAGCTCAAAACTATGTCATCTCAAGGTCATAGAGGGGCTGCAGTAAGGAGTTCACTTTTGAACTTAGCATGTACAAAAATTATAGAATCATAGAATGGTTTGGGTTAGAGAGAACCTTAAAGCTTGTCTAGTTCCAGCCCCACTGCCACAGATAGGGACACCTTCCACTAGACCAGGTTGCTCAAAGCCCTGTCCAATCTGGCCTTGAAAAATGAGCAAGTCTCTGAAAGAGATGAGACGAGAGGGAAAATGTATTTAAAATCATATTGAGATGACTATATAGCTGTGTTATTCTGAAGTGGTGGTAGCTAAATATAGCCCACTGCTGAGCTCAGTGGAGAAGGTAAATCATGTTCCCCAAGTAATGCACTTGGTCATCAGCAAAGTTATTTGGACACATCTGGTGTGGTCAAGTCCTTTGAGCCAGTATTTTTTATATAATATAACATCAGATATTTACTAATTGATAAGATTCCTGCACCTTCAATGGCAATTTGCATCTTGAACTTAGAGGTGCTTAATCCCATCATTTGATCAAATCACATCACCAGAAGTGCAGTCATGCACTGTGGGCAGGGACCATCTCCACAGCATGCATCTGGCTGCAGGTTTTCATGTCCCTTGTGCTCAGGGCATGCCTGAGCTTATGACAGCATGTGCTTTTAGCTGAAATGTCCCAGCTGGGAAACAAAGGATCACCACAGCACTGGAAATCTAGGAATTCACTGCTGCAACAGAGACTGTTTCAAAGGACTGAATTTTGAGCTGTGTTGCCACGTTACTCTAAGTAAAGGCATGTGTTCTGCTGGCTTTGATGCAGCAGACTTTCTATATTCACCTGACCAAATTTGTATAAAAATACAAAAGGAAGTTGATGGAAGAGATTCTGTTTGGGCCCTCTGTACTTCTGCAGTGAAAAGATGAGTGTCCTGATTTAATACTGACAGGTACCAGTGTGCTGAAAAAGGAGCCAAAAATTGTTGAGAAACAAACTGCGCAGTGATGGAAGTATCTGATTTCTGGTGATCCTCTAAATAATCCTCTCTGGAGTAATTTTGGCAGGAGGCTTAAAAGGAAAAAACAAAAAAGTAAAATAGAAAAGTCTAGACACACATTGTGTGTATTTGTCTTGGGCTTTTTTTCGCTTCTGGATGCCCTTGTTTCTCTCCAATTACTCTGCATTACTGCCATTGAGGTGGGAATGCTGGGGGTGTCTGCTGAGGAGGAGTATGGATGGAATGGAAGAATGTTTGATAGAGAGAAATAACATCAAAATTAGATTGATCTCATTTTAAAATATTCAGAACATGAGAATCTGGATTTTATGAGTGCACTTAGATTACCAATGGAATTAACTAAGAATTGTCCTGAAAAAGATGATGTCCTCATTGTCATTGTCAACCTTCTAGGATTCTGTTGGCTACCAGAGTGGACACTCATAGGAATGGGAGTTACAACTGTCGGGCATAAAGCTGTTGCCTGGAGTAACAGACAGCAGAGGAGCACTTTGCAGCTCAGGAGAGGAGCTGAAGTGCTGCAGGCAGGGCTGCAGTGTCACATGCTGTGAAGGGTTGTCTGAGACAATGTGAGTGGGAAGGCTCCTGGGGTTATATGGCTTCATTTCATCTATGCCCTTTTTTGAAGATATCCTTTATTGCTTTTTGCAGGTGAGTTTACACCGGAAATGCAGCTAAGAATACGACAAGAAATAGAAAAGGAAAAGAAGGTTGAGCTGTGGAAGGAACATTTTTTTGAGAGCTACTATGGACAGAGGTAAGACCATCAACTGTCTTCTTTACCCTTTCATTGCCTATCCAGGTGTACCTGTTGCTCCATTTGTGGCATGCCCACGAATAAACACAATTTTTCATTAGTCCTGAAAGCTGATAAAAACCTCCAGTTTCATCCAGCTGCTGCAGAACTGAGAAAACACCTGAGGGGCTTAGGTCAGAAGTGATGTGTTTGCTGTTGTGATTTCTAATCCTTTAATAACCAGCGTAGAACTGGTTTCCTTGGGCAAGGATGTCCTTTAGATTTTACATCTTAACTTTTCCCACTCCTTACTACAGTACTGTGAGTCACTCCTTGTAGGGTTCTTCTAATGTCAGGATCCCCAGGTATGGCAGTGGTGCATACTCTACCTTGCAGCAAATCATCTGCTACACAACATCTCATGTGTTTCTTCACATCCGGACAGACATGTATTTGGTTAAATTCACACACATTCCACATTCCTCTAAAGGATGCTTTTCAGTGCTCCTTTTTGCAAATATCACTGTATGAGCTGGAGTCAAATGGAAGCTGCGTGGGGTTGTTCGAGTGCTGTAGTGATGTGCCTGTGGTGGCTAATAATGGGAGCATTTCTTGTTGGCCAGATGTCATGGTTTAAGCCCAGCTGCCATGCAGCCCACTCGCTCACTCTCCCCCTTCCTCCCCCCCACCCTGCTCCAGGAGGGATGGGAAGGAGAATCTAAAGAATGTAACTCCCACAGGTTGAGATAAGAACAGTCCAGTAACTAAGGTATTACACAAACCACCAATAATAATAATGATAAGGGAAATAACAAGGGAAGAGAATACAACCACTCACCACCCACCAACCGATACCCAGCCTGACCGAGCAGTGATCTAACCCTTCCAGGTAACTGCCCTCAGTTCTACATTCTGGGCATGACATGCTGTGGTATGGAACACTTCTTTGGCTAGTTTGGATCAGGTGTCCTGTCTCTGCATCCTCTCAACTTCCCCTCCTCCCTGGCAGAGCATGAGAGTAAACATTCTGACCAGCAATTCAAAACATTGGTGTTGTCAGTGCTGTTCCCAGGCTGAAAGTCAAAACCAGAGCATGCACCAGCTACTAAGAAGGAGAAAAATGACTGCTGCTGCTGAACCTAGGACACAGTATTCACCCTTATTTCATACCGTTCATGTCATGCTCAGATCCCACAATTTCAATATATCATCACTCTTATCTCATATATATATATCCACAGAGAGAGAGAGAGAGAGATAGATCATTCTTTAGTGCATGGACCAATCCCTGTAAAGCTGCTGAGTCCATCTGGTTCATGATGTCAGGCTCCATCTCTTGTAACAGTCTTTCAGAGCAGGAGAGAGAGTGTGATGTAGTCAGTCTTCCAGGCCTCCCCATATTTGTACTTCAGCTGTCATCCTCCATACCAGAGAGGCTTTAACAGCTTGGCTTGCTTAATTGCAGCACGTTTCACATTCGTGAATAACTGTGGCAATAGTGTCCATTGCTAAGGCCACCCCCCGATCATGAGTCCATCTATATGTTCCATCTCTGCCTTGATGTTCTGGAGTATCATGGGCCCACCAGGCTCAAAATAATTTACCCTCCTCTTCAGCAGTTTCTGCAACTTGTCATCGGGGACTCCATACAACTGCCTTCCACCTCCGACACTTCCAAAGCACTGGAGGGGCCCAGTAGACTAGATACTCACCCATCCTGTCCCACACATCCTGCCACTCATGACTGTCCAGCCTCGGGGAAAATCTCCTGGTCCTCCTGTCTTGTTGTCTAATCATAGACAAGGCCCAAACACAACTCTGCTTAACTTCCGAGATCAGACAAAATGGTCATGGATAAAACACACTCTGTATGTGCGCCAACATGGTGATCCCCATCACAATCAGCAGGCAGGTCTCAAGGGTACCCAAAGGCTATTCAAAATCTTCAGAACTCTCAAATGATGCTGCTGTACTTGTCACTGGGGCTGATGTAGTGATGTAGCTGCTGTGCTTGGAGCTGGAGTAGCTGCACTGCCGGCTGCGGTCAGAGTTTGAGTAGCTGCTGTACTTGTTGCAGGGGTGTGTGGAAATGTCTCCCTCATAGGCTGACCACCCAAGGAGGGGGAAAAAGATGTGTAATTGCTATACACTTCTATTATATACCTCCCAGAGTATAGAGGTGGTGACCACACTGGGAACACAAGCCAGATGAGTTTCAGGATCAATGAGTCTATTGAATTACAAGTCACGAGCATAAAGTACAATGAAACAAGAACCTTAGCCCAAGGCCCCCAGCCGATAAACTAAGACAGCAAATACCAGCTGTAAGTAAGGTACAACATGCTGAAACTGTGAGATCAAGAGCAACAACTTTGAGAGCAAATAAATCAGCATTGTGACGAGTGACTATTAATCCAAAACAATGAATGCTTATCACAAATACGATTAGACACCCTCCAGTAAGATCTGTCATTATCTCAACTCTTCGTGCCCCACATTGGGCATCAAAAAGAACTGTCATGGTTTAAGCTCAGCTGCCACGCAGTCCACTCCCTCACTCCCGGAGAGATGGGGAGGAGAATTGAAGGAATGTAACTCCCACAGGTTGAGATAAGAGCAGTCCAGTAACTAAGGTATAACACAAACCACTACTGCTGCCACCAATAATAATAATGATAAGGGAAATAACAAGGGAAGAGAATACAACTGCTCACCACCTGCCGACAGATACCCAGCCTGACCTGAGCAGTGATTTAACCCTTCCGGGTAGCTGTGCCCAGTTTATATAGTGGGCATGATGTGCTGTGGTATGGAATACCTCTGTGGTCAGTTTGGGTCAGGTGTCCTGTCTCTGCCTCCTCCCAGCTTCCCCTCTCCCTGGCAGAGCATGAGACTCACAAAGTCCTTGATCAGACTAAACATTACTTAGCAACAACTGAAAACATCGGTGTTAACAGCACTGTTCCCAGGCTGAAATTCAAAACCACAGCACTGCACCAGCTACTAAGAAGGAGAAAAATGACTGCTACTGCTGAACTCAAGACACCAGATTAATTTGACTTGCAGCCTGGTAAATTGGTATCAGGATAGAGGACTAGATCTAACCTGTATTCCAAGTATTTAGCTTAGTCGGGTTTAAACTTTGCTGTTTAGTTCTGTTTCATGTGGAAGCACCAACAGAACAGAAAACTTTCAAGGATCCTGGCACAGAATTAGATGTGTGAGACGGGTGTGGTATGTAGTGAAACCTCACAAGTTTAGTGAGGATAATATGCTTTTTGCAAGAATGTTTCACAAAGATCTGTTTTTCTTGATAGTTCTGGGCTAAGTCCTGAAGAGTCCAAGAGACTGATAGCAAACACCGGCCCTGCTGAGACAGAGACTGAAAATCTAGCAGCTGAGCCACCAAAATGCCCGCCAGCCTCTCTCATCCCACTCAAAGAGGAGATGACCTCTCCATTAGAATCTAAAGCACAAGCAGTCCAGGAAGCACCAGTGATGAAAAAAGGAGGGGAGGAGAGAAGGGAGGACGTGCAGGCAAAACCAGCCAAACCTGCAGAGGCTTCAGTCTCCCCTAGTGGGTGTGCAGTGAAATCCAGTGACCATTCCCTGCCTTTAAAAGAGAGAGTTCAAGGAGAGTCCCTTCAAGAGAAGCCACAAATTGCCAGCAGTCAAAAGGCAGACGAGAGAAAGCACCCTGCCTCAAAGGAAGTGCTGGGCAAAGAGACTGCCAGTGCCTCAGGTGTGGCCCCAAGTAAACCAAAGAGCCCCGAAGCAGGTGAAGTAGTAGTAAACATGAAAAGCCCTATGATGACTCCAGAAACACAAGAAAAGAAGCCCTCAGTAAATGAAGACATGGAAGTGAGTGTGGAAGCCCCCAAGAGGAAGTCAGAGTCTAGGGAAGAAGCTTCAACCACTCCTGAAAAGAAGCCGCGGATCATGGAGACCTGTCAGCACCATCAGGCGTTTCGGAGCCAGGCACAGCCCTTTCCTGCTGCGGGGACCCCAGTGCCACGTGTACCCCCACTCAAGGTAAAGGGAAACTAAGCTCCATGGAGCAGGTTGTGTGGGTCAGCTCAGCTCAGCTGGTGGCTTTTTTCAGTTCATTTCCAGTTATGCGGGTAGATTGTGTTACCCACTTATAGCGATGGAAATACTTGATCCAAAATTATGTCAGTGGTTTGCTAAAGGAGATCTGCTGGCTGGGTAATCAACATGACTTAGGTATCTCTTGTACACGTGCCTCTGTTGAAAGATCTCTTAGGCCAGAAGCTCAGAGAGTAGTGCAAAAGCCCAGGGGAAAGCATAACAGAGTATTGCAGTTCCCAGTGGAAACTGGGGAGGACCTGCAAGACCACAAGAACAAAGCAGTCTGTAGCCCAGAGGTGCACAAAACTTGGCAGGTGTGTGAGTATTCCCATTTCGGTCCACAAAGACTGTTAACTGTCAACAGCTTCTTCTGATCTGTCAAGCCCAGGAACTAAATTATTTACTTGTGTTTAAAGAAAGACCACCTAGAAGTAGCACAGTTATAATTTACACCAGCTGGATACGGCATAGCACCAGACTAGGTTGCAGGAAAATACCTTTTCAGGGAACACCTCCATTCCAAAAGCCCTTTGGCTGCTGATTCTTAGTGAGAACTTACATGGGGGAGGAATCAGGCAGTTGTTCACCATGGGGATAGGGCAGGAGGAAGGAAGCATGAAAGAACCACTCCAGCCTATGGCCTGCACAATGCACTCCTGGCATCGAGACCCAAGTGGGAGCACACACCTGCAGCTGCGCTGCCAGGAGGTGTCCTGCTGGTGAGTACCTCATCCACTCAATCCAGGTGTTCCATCCTCTTCCAGATAATGATCACAAGATGGCACAGCACGGATAACTCCAATTGTTTCTTCAGTGGTGTTATTTATACTCAACAGTGTGTAGTAAATGGATGAACCAACACAGAAAAAGTTTAGCAGTCACGTGTGACTGTGACAAGAGAAGTTTGGTTTCTGCAGAGTAGAGCCTCTGCTTTTCCTACCAGAATGTGCTCTGGTTATGATTCATCTCCCTCATCTGGGGCCTTAGGCAGAAGTTGTGAATGGAAAACTGCTTAGTTACTGTATTTCTCGATGTCCTAAGAATTCTGCTCTCCTAGTAAGAGTCTTTTATACTGGGAAGTACACAAACACATTTTACAAATGGTTTGTAATTCTCACCATGCTAGTAAGTATAGCACAGGGACAGGAAAGCATTAATGGAACTGGTTAGTGAAACCAAAACTGAGGGGAAACTGTCTATGTGAGATATGTAGAATGTACAGGAAGAACAGTTGATCTGCCAGCATAATAAAATGGGATTTAATTTACCAATGGAGTGAACTGAAGGATGGTTGCAAATCCCCTGTGAGGTAGAAAAGACAGATGTGGTGAGTGGTTACTCAGAGGAGGGAAGTCAGCAGATATATGGGAACAAACATAACAGTAAGATGTACTGAGGAAACAAGTACAAATCTGCAGGGGTGGAAGATGTGCAGAATCCAGCAGAATGTTGACACAAACCTTTAAAAGAATATAAATTACATATGAATAAAGTATTAAATGCAGAATAAAGGATAATAGGTGTTGAGTTTTGGAACACCCTCAAGGGTTTTTTTCTTTTGGAGTAAGGGCGTATGATGTAGTAGCTTACAATGGCAAGGGCTGAGCTTCCAGTCTGTTACCAAGATTGTAAGGACTTAAAACAGGGGTGCCAGGCATCAAAAGATCATGCATATCTCTTACTGTTTATCTCAAGTGAGGGAGCAAAGGGACTTCTCCGAAGGGATTCCTCCAAACCTACAACTGTTTCTCTTAAGACCAAACTATAAACACTTCTTAAACACAGGTTAAATGGTCCCCATGTCTCAGCTGTGTTATTCTCTTCCTCTGTTTCAGATTCCCGTTTCCAGAATCTCCCCAATGCCATTTCCTGCGGGCCAGGTCTCTCCCAGGGCACGTTTCCCAGTCTCACTTACCAGTCCGGGAAGAAGGGGAGCCAGAACTTTGGCAGACATCAAGGCAAAAGCCCAGCAAGCCAAGGCTCAGAGGGCAGCAGCCGCTGCCGCCGCCGCCACCGCTGCTGCTGCTGCTGCCGCCTCGACAGGGGGGGCTGTCCCAGGGCCTGGACCAGGCGGTGGTGGGGGCCCACCGGGTGGTGGAGGAGAGAAGAGTAACACAGCAGCAAGTGGAGCCACCCAGACTGGAACTCGAGGAAATGTACTGGAACTGGCAGGAACTGGAAGCGGGGGAAGTTCGAGAAGGTTTCTTGCCCACTGTCCAGGGAGCTGTCCTCACATGGAGACCCAGGCCACAGACCAGGCACCCCCTCACCATCCTCCTAGAGCACAACTACAGCAAACTCCCACCCTGCAGTCCAGAGCTCCAGCCAGCAATACAGGCACCGGCTCCTCCTCACCAGCAGCAGCGGCCCTAGAGAGTATCAACAGAACAAAACCAAGCACCCCCAGTGCGACCATAAATCAGGTGTCAGGCTCCCTGTGCATGGGCAGCAGGGAAAAACAAGAGAAAGCACCTCCTGCTCCAGCAGGCCCAAGCCAGGGCTGTGGGACAGCAGCAGTCCGGGATGGAGCAGCCTGCGTCACTATGGCCACAGCAGATGCCAACACAAGTGTAACTAAGGTAGCACCGACGGCCTTAGGAGGGACCAGCTTAGATGTCTGTAAAAGCAAATCTCCTTCCCCTCTGGTGTCTTCACTAACATCCATGAGCTCAGAAGAGCAGGCTGGAAGTGTAGTCACATCCACAACGTCTGTCCCACCCTCTAATACATCATCAGTGGCACCTAGCCTTAAAACTCATCCAAGTTCATGCTCAAGTGGGGCCCCCCCAAAGCCAAGCTCCAGTATTCCTGCTAATAACCCTTTAGTCACCCAGCTTCTTCAAGGCAAGAACGTCCCTCTGGAGCAAATCCTGCCGAAGGCTCTCACCAAAGTAGAAAAGAAAACTGTCCTGTTAGCTTCCCATGAAGAAAAAGGGGCAGATAGTAGTGCAGGTGTAGCTGGGAGCGGCACTGGAACTGAGGGTGGTGAAGGGCAATCAAGTTTACCCACACAACAGCTTGGGAAGGTCTTCTGCCAGAACAGGCCTCTGCCTCACATTCCAAGGACCTTTCCACTCCCCTCGGGAAAGGACCCCAATGTTGACCAGCACCAGGGCCGTGAGGCACTCAGCAAAACCACACAAGAGCAGATCCTCCAGACCCTCATCAATAGGGTCCAGAGGCAGAATTTGTTGCCAGTCCTCCAGCCCTCACAACTGAACCTCCCTCCTTCAGGTTTCCAGTTAGAAAACAGCTCTGCCAGCCAGAGGTTTATGTTAGGCTTTATGGGCAGGAGGACATCCAAGCCTGCCATGTCTGGTCATTATCTGCTCAACATTTCCACCTATGGCCGCGGCTCAGAGAGTTTGAGGAGAAGCTTCTTCTTGAACCCTGAAAACCGCTTCTGTCTGAACAGTCCTGCTGATGCTCCAAAACCAGAATTTGGGGAATGTGAAGAGGCTGGCCATGGCAGCAGCAGTGATGAAGGAGAGGCAGATGATGAGAGTACTGGTGATGAACATGAACAGACCGATGTGAAAGAGGAGCCCCAGGCCTCACAGGTGTCTGGCCAGTGTGAAAAAGAGCAGGTCTCACATGGCATAAATTCTTCTGATTACAGCACCTTTGCTAAAAAGGGTGTAAAGGCAGAAGCAGCCACATCCCAGCAGACAGCAGGCAACAAGGAGAACATTCAGGCATTTGATGGAACTATGCTAGCACGAGACTTCATTCAGGCCGCTCAAGAGCAAGTGGCACATGCGATGAGGGGGAAAATGCACAGCAACCCGGAGCTGTTCAGTACTCCTGTGCCGTCCTCAGACTCTGCGCCACAGCAGCCTCCGCTGCTTTCCCCACCGCACCCTCCAAAGCTCTCTCCGAGTGCTGCAGCGCAGCTCATTGGGCCCAGTTACAGTGGCACAATAAACGTCTCCACCTCCCCAGACGTGAACCAGGGCTCGCTCATGACCGGGCTGTCTGACTGCAACCAGTTGTCCAGTAGCATGGGGAACGTCATGTCCTTCTCAGTGACTGTAACCACCATCCCCACCAGCCAGGCTGTGAACTCTGGCAACCACAGTCAGACCATCCCTGTTCAAGCCTTCGCTGAAGACAGCAGCATGGAGGATTCCCCTTCCAAATGTTACTGCAGGTTGAAAGCCATGATCATGTGCAAGGGCTGCGGGGCCTTCTGCCATGATGACTGCATCGGCCCCTCTAAGCTCTGTGTCTCCTGCCTTGTCGTGCGGTAACCGGGACGGGAAGTGGGGAGGAGGAGAATGGCTTGATTTTGGTTTTGCTTTTGGAAGTAAATGGGGAAGAAACAGGAAATTTACTGCCTTGCACAAGAGACACGTTACTGAATCAGGAATACAGAGTAGAGTTCTTCTTTCATTAAAGAAAGAGCACCTTCTTGTACAGTGAGTCTAAATTGAGCTCAACTACGTGAATTGTGACAAGAGTTTGCACTTAAGGAATTATGTAAATATGTCACATTATTTTGTTTAAAAATATTTTTTCAATCTTTTAGGAGATAAGTGTTTGACTTGTACTGCAGTTTCATTAACCCCAGCCTGCTCTCCGGCACGTTTGCTGAGCTCTGCTCTAGATGGGGGAATGACCCCCCCGGCAAAACCTTAGCCTGTTGTTGGTCTTCTCTTGACAAAGAGTAGACCAGGATAGTCAAGAAACACAATTTTTGTACTGACTGATGACAGAGCATCGAAGCAAGAGCTCTGCACGGGCTTGCTCACCAGCTCTAAATCCAAGTTCCCATTTTTCAGATGTGGGAGGCATTAACATTGTGCCAGCCTTTCACCTCTGACTTGGCTGTTTCCGGAAGGCATACTGGGTTGTGCAATATTGGCTGATGGGTTTGATTGGCATATCCTCTCCTCTTCAAGGGGTCAGTTGCAGTAACCTTGTTTGAAGGAAGGTAGTGTCTGATTTGCTACTGGTAAAGACTGAAAAAATAGCAACTGTACTAACCATAGGATTCAAGAATTTCAATCACTAAAACAACTCAGTGACCATGATTATCAGTAAATCCCAGGAACCATTTAAAGCAGAGATCATGAATATGTGCTGAACTGCCTTTCAGGCTGTCAGGACTCAGCAGAAATGTGCTCTCTGAGGTGTTTCCAGGGAGCTGGCAAGAGCCGTCCCACAGTCAAGAGCTGTGTCAGTGTGTGATGCGAGTGAGGAGCCCCAAGCTCAGTCCTGCTGCTTTCTGGGAAGCTTGCTGTGCTCCTCCAGACCTCCACCACAGCCAGATGTCTCTCATTTCTATAGAGGGTTTTATATTTAGCTACGTATAGGAAAAGGAAAACAAGTGTCTTGTTGGGCCTCACTGTTGCCCACTGTGGGTGTCTCTTTGTGTTTTAACATACCAAATCAGGCTCGAATCGGCGCAGATTTGCTCAGCTGAGGTTTCGGGTTGTATGGGGCTGGGGAGGAGGCTGTGCCCCCTGCCTCAGCCCAGTCTGGAATATCGCTAGTGATGCTCATCCTCACTTCCAGTGTTCAGGAATTCATTCAGTTTGGTTAATTGAAATTAAAGCCATTACAAAATGGTACTCTGTTCTCAACAAGTGGCTCCAGGCTGGCTAATGAAGCATATGCCGACCTGCATTTTAATGTACCGCAACACATCCACATCACATCGAGGATCTGTGTAGTGTTTCTCTTCCGAAACACAGAACATCAGGTTCACTGATCACATCCAGTCCCATGTTGTCACTGTTGGGGGCGGGTGGGGGCCATACTGCATCTTGGTCAGGTAACAGATCTGTGTATGTTTTTGATGGAAAAGCACTGAATTCACTTTTAATCCAAAGGCCTTTTTAAGATGAAGCAATATAAACAAAATAGGTGGGACAGCTGTTTTGTGAGCGCGGGTCATCAGCCTGCCTTTCCTCTCCCCATTTGACTTATACTACTGCTTTCCCATTTCCCTTCTCTCACATTGTTGGTAGAGCCCAGAGATACTCCCCTTGAAGCAGTGTGTTTTTCCAAGGAGAGCTGGTGATTTATTTGGTAACGATAAGGAATAACAAGTTGCAGATTTAATCATAGCAGAAGTGTTTCCTTCCCTGCCCAGCAGAGCGTGACCCCCTAGGGCAGGATTAGTGGGCGTGAGGTGGCAGCAGCTGCAGCGTAGCTTGATCTCCATTTTGCTCATCTTATATTTAGTGGGGAGCAGCAACCCAGCTTTCTAATTGCACATCACTGCTCAGACCCCCAGCAGTGCAGAGGAGTCAGGTGTTAGAAATAAAGTCTATATTTTTAATCCAAACTGAAATCTCAGAAAGGATCACATAAAAAATTGCTGTCATGTGCATGCTGCACATATGCCAGTAGTGGCTGTAGCCCAGGAAACACTCCCTGGTCTGTGTGTGCATGGGTGGAGCAGCAAATGTGGGTTCCTTCTCCTGTTGTTACTCTGTTGTTACCCTGTTGTGCTGTCAGGGGGATAGCTCCTTCCCTGGGTGGTCATGTCCATTGGCACCGATTTGGAGGTCAGCCATTACTGCCTGCTTCCATCACTTCTTCTGTAACAGGAATTTCTGCTACTTTAAATCTCAGATGCAGTGTTGAAAGGTTTCAAGTTGCTATCCCTGGGCAGTGCAGGACTGAGAGCAGGGTCTGTCTCTTGTTAGTGCCTCATCTAGGCCTGAAAGAACTTACAGTGGTGTAATCCTTGGGCAGACACATCCATTCCTGTTCAAGACAGATCTCCCAGTATAACCTAATTTAAAGACTGTTGCTAGTTACAAATAAAATGAAAAGTCATTCTTGTCTCAAATAAAAGTAAAGAGGTTTTGCTGGCATAATTGAGTCAATTCTGCTCATACCGTGGCTTTTATCAGTGGGATTTTTCAAGGCTGCTTAAGAGGGGAAAGGAGGAGAAGATTCTGGAGTTGCAGGCTGTGATCTGCCACCTTGCCCTTGGTGCTCATGGGCTTTTCAGCCTGCTGCTGCTGGGCCTGTCTCTAACACAGTCACTGACCCCGGCTGAGGGGTTTCTTGTTTCTCCCTTTAAATTGTACAGGTGTCCACTTGTAGCATGAGGGTTCAGATGGCTCCTGCGGCTCCGACAGTGGGGGAAGCTGTGGGAAGCACAGCAGCTTGGCTCTAGTGGGCCCCAGCTGGGATGTGTGGTGAAGATCCTGGTGGCTCCAGACTCATGTTGGGCAGCGTAGGCATCTTGTGCGATGACTCGGAAGTTTACCACTCTGTTCAGTGCCTTAGTTATCTTTTAATGGATCAGCACTTTGCTTGGGCTACTTTACTTCTGTTTCTTTTTAAGAAAATAAATTCTTTCAACTGCATGTCTTTGATTTTAACATATTCTACGAGCTACTAGGTGCAACTTGATGGAAGGATCTCCATGGGTTTGAGTGGGCATTAAGTAGTTAGGAAATCATTAGACATAATGGGGCTTAGTGTAATAACCTCTGCAACTACAGGTCGCTGTTAACACCTTGAAGTCTTTGAGTGTTTTACGCTGCTGGTTGTTGAATCATGTATTTTAGAAGGGGGAAACCCAGCAGCCAGTCTGGGACTGTTCCCCACATGGCATCAGTCGCTGCTGCTGCTGCACCAGTGCAGAGCTGCTCCTGGCACTCCCATCATCTGACCTTCCCACTGTTTCTTCCAGAGGGTCAACAAACCTGCGTTCACCCAGGGTTTATAAATGAAACTACTGTCATGACATAGTGAAAAATACTACTTTGATTTCCCCCCTCAGGTATTGATAGCACTATGGTAAATGTCATCATAAAAACTGAGTCAAAATGTTTTCAAAGCCTAAAGTCAAACTGTGTTTGTGGCAGTAAAAGCAACTTGAGTAAGAAAAGATGCTTGGATTTAAATTCTCCCTCCAAGCTACATCCAAGTCCTGCAGCCTCAGAACTAGAAATACAGACTAAGCCATGTTTAACTTCCCAATACAAACCCCCCATACACATATTGATGCAGTGGAGCAGCGAAGGCAGCTCTGAATGAGTTCGGGTGTTGAGGCAGATTGGCAGCACAGGGACTGGCTTTTGAGTGAAATTTTCATCTCCCCTCTTAAACCCAAAAGGAAGGACCACAATGCCAGGGGACAGGCTGCTTGGCAAAGTTTATGGTAGTAATAAGGGCTGATGGGCAGCAAGTTTCTGGTGAAGCTGCAGCCAGGAGCTATCCTCAGGTCATAACATTAGATGAGTCTTGTTCAGGTGCAGAGACCATTTTGGGCCTGGCATGTGCAGTGGTAGGTTTGAAGTGGGCTGAGGTATCTCTGGTGGGGAGATCCCAGAAGGGTGAATGCCAGCCTGCCCCGACATCCTCCTACCTCCCTGGAGGTAGATGGTCTCCAGCCCCCTGCAGAAGTGCCAGGATAAGCACGTGACCTGTGGAAGGGCTGAGGCAGAACCCACCCCTGCCCCACGGGCAGGCTATGGCACCTATAAGCACTGCAGTGTGGAAATAAAGGAAGGGGCTGGAGTGTCCCCAATGGAAGGGCAGCAGCTGGAACCCCCTCACTAGGGGCTCTTGGAGCCCTGGGCAAACCTTTCAGTCTCACTTGGGAGTTTTGCTTAGGCTCTGTTGCTTGGAGACCACAAGATCGGCCCTCAGCACCTGCCTTTGCCTCCATGGCTGTCATAGGTTTGGGAGGGGAAGGCAGACAGATGCACATTGAATTATCTCTGGCAATGAGCACAGATGAATTGTGGCAGTGGGGCAGGTGCAAGGAGGCTGTTCCAGGCTGTTGCTGCCTCTGGCTGACCCATGGCCTGGTGGTCAATGTCCTGGCAGCCCTCGTGTTGCATGGGGAGAGCAGTCAAGTGCATGGTCAGAGGGCGACAGCCAGAATTCTTTTTGTTACCTAGTGTCGGTTTCTTTTTTTAATGCTATACATTTGATATAACTGAAGATCAATTTTAAGAGCTTACAGTAATATATTTTAAGTAATATATATTTTAGTATATGTAAAAACAGTGGACAAAGGAAGATTTATGAACTAGATGAACAAGGTATTGGGAGTCAGCAGTTTCCCAGCAAGGCCAGGAATAGTTTTACTAGCAGGAAAACTGACAAGATTCTTTTTTTTTCCACTAATGCAATAAAAATAGGAATTCTTAAAAAGAAGAACTCCAGTGCTGTTTACCGCATGCATTTCTTGTTTTGACAACAGGCCTGTAAACGCAGTTCTGAAGATACTAAACCTTTGTCTCTCTTTTGCCTTTTTAAAAGGGACTTAAATTGGAATAGAGGGTATGTACAGAAAAATCAAGTTGACACCATTTTAAAATGTATTTTTACACAAATAATATAGAAAAAAATCATATTTTACATAAGAATTTTAAGTATTTGAAATATGTATATATATACTGTATGTACTTCATATATTCTTTATTTTACATTTTCAATGTATTAAAAAGTATTTGAGCTGGTTGGATTTGAGCATGTAATAATGTTTAAAAAAACAAAGGAAAAGCAGAAAAGAGGGGGAGAGGAGGGACGTGCTGCCCCACGCAGCAGCAGCCATGGGGTAGCACAGGAACCAAGAGTGCCCGAGCAGCTGAATTTTGCAAGAGTTTGGCAGTTCTGGGTCGAGCACACAGAGCAGTTTTCAGTCCTGTGTCCTGTTTGTGTTCATTCTGCTGCATAACCACCCCGAATGACCTATGAGGAGAAGACAAGGCGTTGAGGTGGATCTTTTACCCAAGCAATGCTACTGTTCTAGCCAAAGAGACATACTGCTACAGAAGCTACACAACCAAAACAAAATCAAAGCTATTCAGTTTTGCTCTGCCACTGACATTTTAATGAACAGCTTGATTTCTGATGTGAGTATTTTATGATGCTTATGGGAAATTCAAGCAATATACCAAAAGTCCAGCAATTTCAAGGAAACACTATCAAAGCAGATGTGGTTATTTTCTTAGTTTGTAGGAATTTGGGTGAGAATCTCCCTGGAGAGGATGCAGCATCTTTGCAGCTATTAGAAATGAAGGGGATTCTCCTCAGGAGTGGGATCCTTGCTCTTGTGTAGCAATGCAGAGGGCAGCTGCAGAGCAGACCAGCAGCTCACAGAGGCGTCAGGATTGGGCCCAGATACACGGCGCTGCATATTGCCAGTGAGGCAGTGGTTTCCCTGCCTCCTGGTACTCTATTCAGATACTGCTTGTTCTCTATGTACCGTCTCTGACAGACGAGGAGAGCTGCAGCCCTGTGATTACTGGCCCAGTTCTGCAGCTCCAGAGACAAGAGTACAGATCCCTGCTGAGGGAAAGGGGGAAGCGGCTCGTCAGCACAGGAGGTGCAGTGTGCTTGACTCATCCCTTTTCCGTGATGCCTTTTGGCTTAGATAAATCTCAGATTACATTTACTTCCACTTTCTCCAGCAAGCAACTGCAGGAATCCTGTGTATAAACCAGAGATGTTTACAGCAGTCCTGTATTGCTGGGACTGACAGGGAAGGAAACTGGATGTGGGAAAACAAGAGGTGTTAACCAGTCAAGTTTTAAAAGTACAAATCTGAAACCTGAAAAGGCAGGCAACTGGGATTTTTATACTGCTTCAGTTATTATTGGAACCTTTTTAAAGGCAAACCACGGCACCCAGTGCTTTGTCAAAACTTGCTCTGGACACACGGAGGGGCCTTCCACTCGAGAACAGTTGCACTATAAGAAAGTCCCGCTGTTTGGGGGGTGTATATATGTGGAGTTGGGAGGGGGGCTGTGCAAGTGTGTCCGTGTGTACACACAGCTATGTTCTAGCTAGGTGTACGTGGTCACACCAGCTTCATCTCAGTCCTCTGGTGACAGCACACCTTGCAAAGTCACCACAGACCTGAGACAGAATTACAGCTTTTGTATTTGTTTTCGTATTTAAGATATATAGGTTAGAAAGAAGATATAATAGCAATGTGTTTTGAGCTGCTGCACTTTTGAAAACAAAAACATTCCTTATTCCCCTGGTACTGCTGCATCTCCCATCCCTTCCCCAATTTAAAACAATTTAAACCTTTCAACAATTTAAACCCAACAGGTCTGTACCTTTCAATTAAGACCTCTCAGCTGCTGCATTATTGGAAAATCTCGGCCAAGAGTGTTCCTTTGGGAGGCCAGGCCTCTGGGATCCTTGTGGCCAATTCCGCAGCCATCACCAGGAATGCAAACCACCAGGACATGAATATGCCTGGTGAAGCACTCCTGCTACAGCGTGTGCAGTGGAGTGTTTCCCAGGATTTTAACCCCACCAGTAGCTGAGACAGGACAGGTATTACCTTGAACCTCAGGGACAGAGGTTTCAGTAACAATTTTTTCCTCTGATGTCTAGAGGTGCACCAAGGATGCACCCACAAACACCCAACTTCGCTGGATTTACAGCGCTTTCTGTTGCCGTAAATCTCCTGTGCGATTGTATCACAGTCCGTTTGTAAAGTCAGGTTTGAGTGAGATGTTGTGGCCAGGTTTGTGTGGAAAAAAGAAAGCAATGGTAGTTCAGTGTGGTAACTTCCAGGCATTGAAAATCAGCACAGGCCAGTTCCAGCAAAGGAGCAACACATCAGGGACAAAGGTGGTCTGTTGTGCTGCAGCTATGCATTTTGGCAAAGGTTGTTTTGTCAAGGTTTTCACTCATTTTGCTGTATGATTCCACCTTAGCTTCTCACCAGCATTAAGAGGGATCTGAGGAGTGCTAGAAAACAGCGTCTAACCTGTCACTTGAAGAGCTGCGTGCCCCTAGGAGGCAGCACTTTGACAAGCAACAGCCTGCCCTGTGGCTTATGTCTTACTGCGATTCTGTTCCTCTTCCTCTCACTTCTTTTTGTCATGTAAAACTACCTGCTTTATAAATGAATGTAAAATACAGTAGTTCTTCAGCACATGGACAAATGTGTATTTTATCTTAATGTTTCATTTTATGTTAAATAAAAAGCATATGATTTTATGGTCGTTTGTACTGCTCATTTTGATTGTTCGTTTGACTATATGTTGTTGAAAGACTGTCTTTCAAGGGACCCTGATGAATGATAGTGAACTGCACTTCTCTGGCTTTATAAGCTGTGGACATCTGCAAAAGGTGTTCAGCACTTTTCAAGGGGAAAACCTTGGTTTAATATTAAGCCTTAACAAACCGTCGGCAGTTCCCTCAAACCTCACTTCCTGTCTCCTGTTGCTCCAGCCCTCAGACCATGTCCATGGCATCCTCTGGACTCACTCCAACAGCTCCACATGTTTCTTATGCTGAGGCCCCAGAGCTGGATGCAGGACTGCGGGGGGGTTCTCACCAGAACAGTATAAAGGGGGAGAATCCCCTCCCTTGATCTGCTGGTCACACTGCTGGTGATGCAGCCCAGGACACGGTTGGCTTCTGGGCTCAAGTGCACACTGCTGGGTCATGGGGAGCTTCTCATCAACCAACACCCCCAAGTCCTTCTCCTCAGGGCTGCTCTCAATCCAGTTTCCCCCAGTCTATCCTGATACCAGGGATTTCCCTGACCCAGATGCAGGACCTTGCACTTAGCCTTGTCAAACCTCAGGAGGTTCCCATGGACCCACTTCTTGAGCTTGTCCAGGTCCCTTTGGATGGCATCCTGTCCCTTAGGTGCATCAATCACTCCACTCAGCTTGGTGTTGTCGCCAGACTTTATTTTCTTCTTTAGTTTTATTATTTTTTTTATTTATTCGTTTAACTCATTAATGGCCATAGCTTATTGTTAAATAAATAATAAGACTCTAAGCTTCTGTTAGCCCCACAGAACTTTCCTGTGACCCCTGAGAAGAGCAAGGCTGGGCACAACCTGCAGTTATGAAACAGTGAAATTTGTACTCTTAAGAGTCAAAGGCATAAATAAATAAAGCCAGGTTACCACCTGTTGTTTTTATAGGTTTCAGAACTTCTCCCTACAGAACACATGGCAAACTGATCCTAAAAATTACCATTTGCCTCACACTGCTAAGGAAACAGGATGGTGATATGAAGGCTGCATGCTCTCCACTGCATCTACTTTGGAGCCTCCATATTCTTAGTAAATGGCAGATACAGGCATAGAATCATGGAAAAGTTTTGGCTGGAAAGGACCTTTAAACTCATAGATCCAACTGTTAACCCAGCACTGCCAAGCCCACCACTAACCCATGTCACTAAGTGCCACATCTACACATCTTTTAAATACCTCCAGGGATGGTGACTCCATCACATCCCTGGGCAGCCTGTTCCACTGCTTGACAGCCCTTTTGGTGAAGAAATTTTTCCTAATATCCAGTCTAAACCTCCCCTGATGCAACTTGAGGCTATTTCCTCTTGTCCTACCACGTGTGACTTGGGAGAGGAGACCAACCTCCACCTCACTACAACCTCCTTGCATGTAGCACCATCATGCTCTTCCATCCCACAGGTATTCCCAGTTAGCAACCAACACAAGATAAAGCAGAAGCTGAGCTCAGGAGAGAGGAACAATCTCCTCTTTTGTTCCTCTTGTGTGACAAGATAATTACCTTGCTTGAGCCATAAGCATGCTCTTTATCTATATTTAGAAACTTTTCTTTCACTTGGAATTTTTTTAATTGCAATTTGGCAGAGAACAAAACAAGCCAGATGATGCTGCATGTACAACTGAAGCAGATCCTGTTCAAATACAGGTGAATTGTCTAATCCTCATAGGACATCCTTTGTATGGCTCCCTCCCAGGGCACAGAACTTAGCACAGCTGACTCATTACTGAAGAGGTGTCTGGAGAGCTGGAAAAAACCAGACACCAAACCTTCCATATTATTCATGAATCCAACAAAAGAGTACAGACCACAAGATAGACTAGGACCTATACAAACAGTGTAGAGAATTACTATTTTTTTACTTAAACACAAACAAACAAACCAAAACCCAACTAAAAGTGCAATTTTCTTTACTTAGACCTGGTAAACAGCAATCATGTCTAATATCAATGGGATACAGCATAAAATTAAAAGTGAGCCAGTGTTCAAACAGGAAAGGTGCCTTTCAGCTGGAGAAATTAAAACTTATAGAAGGAATTCAGAAAGTATAAACTATTTGAGGCCAACACCACAAAGGAATGCCAAATAGATGAGTCCAGGCTGAGGACAGCATTTCAAAGTATGGATGCCTGCTGTCAAGAAAAGGTAATGGAAGTAGACATACTCGTTTAGCAGGCAGTTACTACTTCAGATGTAAGAAGTGAGGACCCAAGTAAGCTGAGTTTGCAATACCACATAAACATGGGGCATTTTAATAGTCCATGGTCACTCAAGCACCCAGAAAGTCAACTAGAGGCAGCAGACGCAGGGCTTCCACCATCCCAATGGATAAAATTTGTGTCTTCTGTCTTTTCAGAGCCTTGAACCTCTCACTGATACTTAAGAGCTCATAATTACATAGTAATCATCACAGCCAAAAAAGGACACTGATTTGGCACATACCAGCAAAGTGGTAAGACAAGATGCTATATGCATTTATAGGGTTTGGGGTGGTATATCTATTTTTAATAGAGAATAAAGAAAAACAAACCTGAGAAAAGGTTGCTTCAAGCCATCTGGAAGAAGAATTAAGCTCTGCACTGTCCAACCAAGCAGAAGAATGCTATTGAGCTCCTTGCTGCAGAGGCTATTGCTCTTCATAAACAAACGAGATAACTACTGGCATAGGACTGGAGTGCCCTGATCAGTGAGCAAATTCAAGTGAAAATTAGAAAATGTCTTCCATCTGCACAAAACTAGGATTTTGGAATATCTTCCACTAGGTGGGGAGGTGAACAATCCAAGTTTTCTTATGAAGTTATGAAGTGACTTACAGACGTGTTGCCAGTGACATCAAGGAGCTGTTCTTGCTGATACAAGAGATTCTTTCCAATTCTACATTTCTAATCACAAACACGCTTTGTGCACTGTGTCACACTGGAGATATCCTATGAGTAAATGTGTCCAATTCACCCAGCAGTGGAACATGCTGCTTTTGAGTCACGCCTCGCCAACATCTTTCTTCACCATCAGTTTCACCACAGGTTTAAACAGAAAGGCAGTTTGCACTCAGTGGTTGGACTGAAAACAAGTATCTGCTGAAGATCTTAAATACCTTGGTTAACTCCTGAAACATCTCTGTTTGAAGACATGAGAAGCTGCAAGTGAATTTTAAGCAAATTTTGCCACATTTTGCCACTTTGCTAAGAAAGCAACAGCTGTAAAAGGAGAATAAAAGGAAGACACGGCAGATTTTGCCATTGTCTCTTCCCCCACAATTTTTTTCCATATTTTGCACAATTTATTTGAGAAAACATTTGCCCTTGCAGTGACTCTGGTTTGAGTCGGCTGCCTCAGCAGCAGTTGAGCTTTCATTGCTGATTATTTGCATGGTTGTAGTGGGCATCTCCTGCTGCCCTCCTTGTCTTGTTTCTTAGAAGCCTTAATACTCTTGTGCTGCTGAGAAAAAACACACAGAAGACAAATACAGCCTGTGGAAAACACTGTCTTTTTACTTCAGAATAATGGAAAATGAAAGCTATTTGCATCGCTATACAACTTCTGTTATTACTGATGTTGCGCAGCTTTCTCCATACAAAGCTTAACCCACTCCAATACCTTTTTCTGTTTTCATTTCTTCTTCACCTCTACTAAATTTGGTTTAGCCCTCTCCTCTTACACCTCCTGAAAACCTTTTCCTGTCTTGCCTGAAACTGGTCCAAAACGCAGCTTCTTAAATTGTTAAGCATAGGGAGACTGAATCGAATAGTTCTTTCTTGTTGTTGTTGTTGTTGTTTTTAGAAATGCATTTAATGCTGAATATTTAGTAACGGAAAATAAAATGAACAGCTGTTTCTCTGCTGGAGGTCTCCAAATACAGAAACTTGTAAATTGAGGTTATGGTAATGTTCCAAAACATACTGGGACATTGAATTTGAGCAAAAAGGTACAGATTAATTTCATCTTCTCATTCGCTTTCAGATCTGTGCTAAGCAGTTTTTAAAGGAATAGTGAAGAAAAGATCCTACTACTGTGCTGCATAAAGAGAAGCATTATTTGTGAGTCTGGTGAAGGGGATCTTTCCTGAGCACAGTAATTACCTTCAGTGCTGAATCTTGTTTTGGGAACCAAAGGTCAAGGATGAGTGGAACAACTAGACAGGATTCCAGAAAAGAGCAACTGAGTATCTCTGCAGAGAAAACATGCCCTACAGGGAAGGTTACTGTTGAAATCTGAGCAGAGAAAGCTTCAGGAACATCACAGCAATCTAGAAGTAACTGTAAAGAGGAAGGGAGTCAAATCACACAATATCCAACAGAGGAAGGAGAGTAGCACTGAAGTAAATCTGGAATGGCAAGGCTACTTTCATACTGCAATACATTTGCTTAGGAATATGATTCATCCATTGCTAGAAGTTTTTTTAAGCCACATTTGATGAATGTGTATGGGTGCATATTCCATGTTATGAGATTAACATGATGGGCATGTTTGTCAACAGGACATAAAGAGATCCATTCAAGAGATACTTTTGTGCACCATGAACACTGTATTCCAAGCAAGCAGGATGCTCTCCTGTTAGAACAGAAAATGAAAGATTATAAACCTTCTATACCTACAATCATCTACGTTTGGGTTTGCTTTTGTTCTTCTTAATACCGTTGTGACAGCCCCAAAATGCAAATTCAATCTTATTCTCAGATCTGAGGGGACATCATCGGAGATTTCCTTTCTTGTGTTTTATTCACAAATGGCATAGAATGACACTGAAGATCTCAACAAGAAGAAAAATATTTCCTGTGCCAAATTTCATGTTACTTTTAAAGCAGTACCACTACTCTGGAATGCTAAGTACATTCTTGTGTCAGAATTGTATCATCAAAGCTTACTCCTACAGAAGGATGTCTACTCTCTTTTTCTGCCTTTTGATGTAGCTGTTGCTGCGTGCACAAGAAAAATGCTGTGGGCTTGCAAGAGCTTGTTGATATCACAAGCTCCAATCCACTTACTCACCATTTAAAGAAAATGACATTTTGAATTCAGAAGTATCTGTAGGGCTTTACTCTCCTTTTGATGCACACATTTGCTGCCAACAAATGCAAAGAGGATTTGTATGTACACAGCCTGAAGGGAAAATCAATGTTTTTAATGTCTAGCTTCTGCACATAGGTACTTCTAAACTGTAACAATGGAAAGCAGTCAAAAATGACAGTGGGACATTTCTAAGCATTGGCACTTTCTTCAAATTTATTTCTTGCATGTCACAACTTCTATCTCTCACAAATTTGGACCAGTAAGCTAGTACACAGGTATGAGGTAAACAGGCTCTCCAAATATGTGTTATCCCTCATCCAGAAAACTAAACAGAAGCACCAGGAAAAAAGCAATTTACTGAAAAATCCGAAACCTTACATCAGTGGTGGTAACTTTAATTCTCAGTCACAGAGGGTTTTTAAATGCATTTCACTACGTGAAATGCTAACACTAGATTCCATTTACTCAAGGTTACCAGCACCTTTCCCAGATAAAAACAAGGGAATATGTTTGTACTTAGCTAATACTCGCATGCACAGGACAGATTCCGCAATGCTGAAGTTACCAAGCGTCTGTCTTCCCTAGGCATGGCAAAAGACACTGTAACCCTACATATTATGTCAGTACTCAGAACCCATGAATTAATTTAATTTGCTAGCACTACACTTAAAAATGGGAATATGTTCCTGTTCCTATATTTTTCTAAGGAAGTGGGAAATTAGATTTTATTATAAGAACATGAAACAGAAAAATATGTCACTGGGAAACAATATCTCCTTCAATTACAGATGAGAGATGACTGGATTGCTTTATTACTGAAAGAAGCCAGATGTTTCTTATTAAAGAAGGAGGGTGGTGGTGGCTACCAGGGCTCCCTCAGCCTTTTCTTCTCCAGCCTGAAGAAGCCCTGGTCCCTCAGCCTCCCCTCACAGGGCAAGCACTACTGTATGCTCATCATCTCGGTGGCCTGCAGCTGAGCTCACTCCTCATCTTTAATGTCTTCCTTGTATTAGACCCACAGGGACAGGACACAGAATCAACGGGTGGTATAATGAGAGCTGAGCAAAGGGAGATAACCACTTCCCTTGATCTGCTGGCTGCAGTCTTGTGGTCCTGCAGCCCAGGCTTCTGTTGGCCTTTGGTATTGGGGGCTCAAGTTCAGCTTGCATCTGCCAAGACTCCCAGGTCCTTCCCAGCCCCAGCCTGCACTGTGGTCAGGGACCTCCTTTCCAAAGGGCAAGACAAGATGACCACTTGTATGGACCTTGAACCTCATTCTTGCAATGTCTGGGACTGCTGATGGATGCTGTTGAGCACTTGCTGTGTCTGCCATGTCCTGTCCTGTGCTTTGGTCATTGAGGTCCTGCCTGGGCTGTCGTCATCCTCAGCATCCAGCCTGTGCCCTCATGGATCAGCTGGGTATTGCTGGCCCTGCCCATGGCATCTAAATAGCAGGTAAGGACTTTCTTCAAGCTCATATCTTTCCTTTATTTCCAAACACAGTGGTACACTTGTTGAGCTTTACTCAGTCTCAATCGTTTTAAAAGCAATAGTATTCATTTTCAAACACCATTGCTTCATGGGAATGAATGTACCAACGCACTATGCCATGTTTTACAAAGCACTTAAATTAATTGCAGGTGGTTGATGTTGAAATTCAAAACAGCAAGGAAAAAAGCGATGTTGATTGACCTTCTCTCACTTCAGGAAGCCATAACACTACCTGCTGCACTCCTTTAGATATTGTTAGCTGTAGGGGTGAGGCTGTGGAGTGCGCTGATACTGTGCCCTAGCCACAGAATGGTATTCATTAGCCTCAATTTCAGCATCTTTATATGTCTAAATTTGAACAAGTTACAATTTCCCTTACACTCAATGAAGACAGAATTCAGAGGGCAAGTCCTATCACTTTAAGAAAGGTGCTTATGGCAGGTTATACAAATTGCTGTCC
The DNA here is from genome assembly GCF_012275295.1 of Melopsittacus undulatus. Taxonomy (NCBI): domain Eukaryota; kingdom Metazoa; phylum Chordata; class Aves; order Psittaciformes; family Psittaculidae; genus Melopsittacus; species Melopsittacus undulatus. The sequence goes on along the minus strand of NC_047529.1, from coordinate 13,363,322 downwards.
CAACTTACTCACTTGACTGTGAAGGATCCCAGGGTGTCGGGATCAGACTTTTTTCTCATTTTCAGATTTCTCAAGTTAGGTATAACCCCCCCTCAGGGTGCTAGATTCACAAAGAAGATGTAGGCATCTAAATGTCTCTTTATTCACCAAAGCCCCACATGAGGGACCCCCTATCTAGCACTGCAGGTGCTTAAATTTTTATCACATATAATGGAATAGTTTCTTTCTAATCCATGTTAAAAAGTGGTTCCTCAACTCCAGGTGAAGCAGAAGAAAATGTTTTGTGTCCATAGTGTTCTAAGTCCAAGATCCCACCCAGCACATTAGCTGGGGTGCTCTGAAGTACGACAGCAGTTGCTTTAGCCCTTGTACCTCCGAAACACAAGACCCCCTCACATACACTATAAATACTCAGCTCATTTTCTTGAGACTACATCAACATGCTCTACACAAGTACCCTCTCTGCACACTTTTAGCTGCTCTTTTGCTGTAGCTGCATAAACAGCATGTGTGCTGTTGCTGCAGTTCCTTCTTTCTTTTTTTTTTTCTTCCCTTGGAATAGCTTGGAGAGGCTGTGACCTAGAATGGAGCAATACTGGGCAGATGGATGTTGGCATCTTGAAGGCAACTGTACTGCAAGACCGCAAGGGAATGGGAAGAGTTTTGTGAAAATCATGTCCATTAATCTCCCCTCTCAGGCAGTGACTTTGGTTTGGGTCATAGCCCAGGCTTGGTTTCCCCTTTGTTAAGGGAAGGTTTTAAGCCAAAGGACTAAGTACACACTAGTGTGACCATATTGTCCTATTTACTCTGAGAACCCACAGCCCTTCAGAAATGAAGAGAACAGTCTGTTCTGCCTCTGCGGGGAGCTGGTGCCCACTCAGGAGGAGGGGGAGCCAGCTGTGTCATTGAAGGCCATTCCCAGCTATGTTCGAAAGATCATGGTGACTCGGGGATGTTCCTGAAAGCTGGGCAAAAGCAAATACCACTTCTATCATCAGGGCAAGGCAGATACAGACATTTGAAAACACGTGAAGGGCAAGAAGGCGATTAGTAGTAGGCAGTGAACACAAAGTCATGCCTGGCAAACATCCCAGCAGGGAAATGATCTACCTGCTAGTCATCTATGATGAGGGGAGAGCAGTGGATGTTTCCCTGGACTTCAGCACAGCTTTTCAAGTTCTTTAACATAACATACTCAGAGAAACTGGTGAAGTACAAACTAAGTGAGGGGGCAGTGAGGTGGACTGGACACCGGCTGAACTGCCAAGCTCAGTGGGTTGTGATAAGTGGCACAGTCCTGCTGGAGGCCAGTCACTAATGGTGTTCCCCGAGCTTGGAACTGGGTCCAGGTATTTGATATCTCCATTACTGACCAAGCTGATGGGACTGTGTACAACCTCAGCAAGTCTGCAGAAGATACAAAACTGGGAGGAGTGGGGGAGCCTCCAGATGACAGTGCCATCATTTACAGGGACCTTGACAGGCTGGAAAAATGGGCATAGAAGAACCTCATCAAGTTCAAAGGAAGAGCAACCCCATGTACCAGTATGAGCTGTTGGGCTACTGGCTGGAAGACAGCATGAGACAAAAGGACCTGAGTTCTGGTGGCCAACAGCATTCCCTGGGGACAAACTGGTCAGCAGTGTCCCAGGCTGTGTTAAGCAGAGTGCCATCAGCAGGCTGAGGGAGCCAATCCTTCCCTCTCAGCACTGGCTGATCACAGCTGGTGGAATCAGTTCTGGGCTCCTGGGTATAAGAAAGACCTGGATTTACTAGTATCAGTCCAAGGAAAAGCTGCAAAGATAAGGCATTGTGATACAAGACGTTATGATCCCTGTGCAGAACACCTCAGATAAGACACTCCATATCACTTACAGCAGCTGCGATTAGACCAGTGTGTGAAACCTGCCCAAGGGTTATTCATTGGCATGAGACCGCATAGCACAGAATGGGCTGTGGCCATGCTACTAAGTCCTGCCAGACTGCACATTTTTCACAATGAGAACAGCCAGCCACTGGACTAATCTCCCCAGGGAAGTGGTGGACTCTATAACATTGGACACTTAGGATTAAAAAGGACATGGAACTGTTGGAACAAGTCCAGAGGAGGGCCATGAGGATGATCAGGGGACTGGAGCACCTCCTGTATGAAGACAGGCTGAGAAAGTTGGGGCTGTTCAGCCTGGAGAACAGAAGGCTGCGTGGAGACCTCATAGCAGCCTTCCAGTATCTGAAAGGGGCCTACAGGGATGCTGGTGAGGGACTATTCATTAGGGACTGTAGTGATAGGACAAGGGGTAACGGGTTCAAACTTAAACAGGGGAGGTTTATATTGGATATAAGGAAGAAATTCTTTCCTGTTAGGGTGGTGAGGTACTGGAATGGGTTGCCCAGGGAGGTTGTGAATGCTCCATCCCTGGCAGTGTTCAAGGTTTGACGAAGCCTTGGGTGATATGGTTTAGTGTGAGGTGTCCCTGCCCATGGCAGGGGAGTTGGAACTTGATCATCTTAAGGTCCTTTCCAACCCTAACTATTCTATGATTCTATGATTTGACTGCATAAGGTGCTGGGACATGTAGTCTAGGTCATGCTTTGCCTAGAAAGGTTGGACCAGATGATCCCTGAAGTCCCTTCCAACATGGGATCCTAGGATTTTGTGATTCTATGATTCCATTTTTTGAAGGATAGTTAATTGGGCTGAAACTCGTATATACAGACTATCAAATTCCAGTGCAAATGCCTGCATCCTGCTGCTACTTAATTTACTACTATAGATGCAGCCAGCAGAAAAACTCTCCACACCACCTCTGCCTAATCTGGTCCCACTGTCGCTACTGGGCCTGACTCCAGGATTCAGAAAAAAACACTTACTATCATGTGCACATGTATAGCTCAGAATAAACACTAACACAGCACTAGCTAGAACATCTAAGCAGGGCTTTTTTCCTCTCATTTTCCTATTCCCTTGTGACAAAGTGTCTCCCTCCCACACATGCAAAATGTTAGTAGTCCTTCCTCTCCACACACACTGTAAGAATCCCGTTTCTTTCCCACAGGCACAGAAAACAGTTTGCAGAAGGAACCATGGCATTTCCAAACAGGGAGACTGATCAGAGGGAGACTGCACGCACAGCCTGGAACAGATGCCTGTCCTATCCAACCTTCCTCAGAAAACACTGCTGTGACTGTTTGTACTACGCCTGGTTGCCAGCAAGCCAAGCTTTAACGTAGCTGATTGCTATGCAATAGCATCATCCAGCCTGACACAGATGGTCAAAGAATGCAGCAGGGGAGATTGTCATGTGAAAAACTTGCCATTCCTTTGTTGGAGAATGCTGGAAGATGCAGCAGGGTGCTCTCAGAAGACTCCTCTGGTGTGTGACACATTCTTGAAGTGCACAGCTCCAGACCCTCCCAGCCAGGGATGATGGCTGTTGGAAGTATAGTCACAGCAAGAGCCAAGGCACTACACCAGTGTCCGACCTCCAGCAGAGGAGCCTGCAGACTGCCATGGTGATGGCTGCTGGGGGGCTGGCTGTGTGTTCACTACTGAAGGTTCTGTCCCGCACCCCAAACTCACCCCCTGAGGCTTTTCTGATCACGCAGGGTCCAGCCTGGTCCTGAAACTTGCCAACGCTCCTGTGACCACAGCTCAGAACATGGGAGTACCGCAACGACTTGTTCTGTACGGCTTGATACATATATATATGTATACAAACACACTCTGCTCTTGCCTTTCCACGGTCGCAGCAGCACCATGAGCGCTGTACCAGAGCCCACCTGTGCCGGGCTGCTCCATGTCCCACTGACAGGTGGCTCTCGGGCTCACAGCGCCGCTCTCCCCGTTACCTCCCGGCACTAAAACGCCATTCAGGAGCCGCCTCCTCACTCACACAGCTCCAGAGGCACCTCAGGGGCCCGGCCTCTGCAGCACACCCGGAGCCGCTCCGGTCCCCTCAGCTGCGGGAGCTGCGCATGCGCCTGCGCGGGCAGCACGAGCCGCGCCGAGAAGCCGGCGCCGCGGGCTGGGGTGGACACGGGAGCGCGCGAGCCGGTGCTGGCCGCTGATTGGCCGGAGGGCGCGAGCGCTCCGAGGGGGCCCGTGGGCGCGAGGGGAGCGCGCCCCGGCCTTAGCCACCGATTGGCTGAGGGACACGGAGGAGCGCGCGGGGCGAGCGCACGCGCGCACGTCAGCCCCCGGAGAAGAGTCTGCCTCGTGATTGGCTGCCGGGCGGTGTCGCAGAAAGCGGGAGGGGATAGGAGGGTCAGCTGATTGGCTGAGAGAGACGGAGGGGGTGAGGCGGTTACTGGCTCAGATTGGAGGGAGTGCGCGCGCCCTTGCGGAGGGGTGCTCGGATTGGCTGTGCGGCGCGAGGCGGCCGGGGACCGTTGGAGTGGGGAGGCTGAGGCGCTTGGCCACCCGTGCCCCAGAGCCGGCGGTGTGGCGGCGAGCGGCGGACCGAGACCGGGCAGTCCCGGGGCCCTCACCCCTGACCGCCGCCCCCGGCATAGGTGCGTGGCTGGCGGGACGCAGGCAGGCGCCAGCGGGGCCAGGCGGGCCCGCTGCGAGCACCGCTACCGCCTGCGGGGTGGGAGGGTGCGGGGCCTTGCAGGGCGGAGGGTGCCCTGTTCCGCCGCTAACCGGGCAGGTGGCAGGGACCGGCGGGCGGGGGGGCAGGCCCGGGGCGCGCCCCTGCTGCCTGCGAAGTCCTGGTAGCTGCGCAAGCTGGAGCCCCTCGCGTCAGCCCCGGGAGCTGCGGGTGCGGTAGCGGGGCTTGCCGGTCTCCGGGCCTGGTGCAGAGGAAGTGCCGAGCGAGCGCCCTGTGGGAGGCCTGGGATGGAGGAGAGCTGGTACTCCTAAGCGGGCCCCGGATACCTTGGAGAGAGCCCCGCGGATTTACCTGCCCCAGGCTCCGCGCCGCAGCTCCCCATGGGTAAGCTGTTGGCTGGCAGCGGGAGCGTCCTGGCGCCCGAACGCTGCTGGCTGCGTCTCACGGCTCGTCTTGGAGCAGGCAGATGCTCGCGTAGACGCAGAATCATAAAGTCATAGAATAGTTAGGGCTGGAAATGACCTCAAGATCATCCAGTTCCAACTCCCTGCCATGGGCAGGGACACCTCACACTAAACCATATCACCCAAGGCTTCTTCGTTTATGTGTAATTAAGAGGATACGCAATCAGGGCAAATGTAGCATAATCACAGCTGTAACTGCAGAATAGCAAGGGGAGATGTTACTTTCCTGTGTAAAACCACGGCTTTATCGATGAAAACCCCCCAACCCAACTCAGTTTTTATTTCTCTCCCTTCCCCCTCCTCATCTCTTTAGATTGTCTTTAAATGTTTGAAGAAGGAACTGAGCCCAGGACAGTGGAAGTTGCCCTGAGAGACTTCTCAGTGTAATCCAGGTAATGTGATCTGTTGTGACTGCCTTGGGTATTGAGCTTAAAAACTTATATTATCTAACTGATTTCAGATGCCTGTTTCTCACACTTGCATAACTGATGTTGAAACTCATTCATTTATGACAAACTTCTGGTATGAAGTAGTGATTTCTGCAGTTTATGTGAAGTATTGCACATGTAAAAATATTCCCATGTGAGGTGCAATCTTGTATTTAAAAAACCCCACACAATGACACTCTTGTGCAACAGATCCCAAAGCTGAGGATGGTGAAGCTGGTGAATATTCTTTTGGAGACCTAGGGGAATCTCACTGGTGGTAGCACATCAACAAAGTACTTTCTTCTTTTGGAGAGCTTGGCGAGGCACTGAGGACAGGCTGGATAGCACAAGCATACTTTGAAAGTTGTTTCTGTGCTGCTTGATATAATGTGTCTCATAGATTTGAGTTGTTAAATTTAGAATTTGGTCTATAGTTGTGCATTACTGCCTTCTAAAAATGCTTTGTACTGTTGGCTTTCTTTTCTTACTCTGGTTCCTAAAGCTGACTATATTGACAGAGTGCCACAAAGATGCTCTGGGGCCTGGAGCACCTCTCCTATAGAGACAGGCTGACAGAGCTGGGTTTGTTCAGTCTGGAGAACAGAAGGCTCCAGCCAGGGAGACCTTAAAGTAGTTTCCAGAAATTGGAGAGCTGCTTTTGGCAAGGACCTGCAGGGACAGGACAAGTGGGAATGGCTTTAAAGTAACAGAGGGATGATTTATATTAGATATTAGGAAGAAGCTGAGGCACTGGCCCAGGCAGCCCAGAGAAGCTGTGGCTACCCCATCCCTGGCAGTGTTCAAGGCCAGGTTGGATGGGGCTTGGAGCAACCTGGTCTAGTGGAAGGTGTTCCTGTCTGTGCAGGGGTTGGAACTGGATAAGCTTTAATGTCCCTTCCAACCCAAACCATTTTGTGATTCTATGATGCTCTGTTTGGTGTGGCTGTCCAGTGACAAAACATTCCATATGCCTGAACCAGTAGTTCAAAAAGTCAGAAGTCTCAGGTTTTAAAAGTTGGCAAATGCTGGATTGAAGAGCTGAGGTTTTTTTTCTTCCCACTTTCTTTTCCTTGGCAAGTATATATCCAGAGGCTCCTGGATAGTATCATAAAGTACACCTGAAGGAAATGTGGTAACACAAAAGCATTGCTTTAAGACTGTTGCTTTTTGCATTTCTTCTTCTCCAAAGAGTATTTCAGATTCATGGGGAATTTAGATAAAAGACCTCCTACTGATCTGAAGGCTTCCTTTTTGGGGATAGGGGAAGAGTAGAATTAATCGCTAGCAGTGTAGGGGAGAGTGAACGGTAATCTCTCCCCAGAACATGGACACTTTGCAAAGGCTTTCCATGGAGTGTGGTACAGACTTTTCTGAAGTTCTTCTCCAGATTAGTCAATTCATGTCATGTTTCCAGCAACATCGTTCCCTTGATTATTAAATTCTTGCTATGGTTTTGTCTGCCCAGGATTCTACTCCAGAGGCAGCTTGCTTAGGTCACTGCCTTCAGCATATTGTCCTGCTTGAACCCTGTGGGTTTCTGTTTTGTGCCATTATCATACATGAGATTCTTGTCTTTGTTTTGAGGCTGTTTGATGATATATTCCCAATCTACTGCTGAGCTCAGCACTAAGAAGGGTGCTTCCTGCGCTGGTGTTTGGGATGCCAGTTTGACTACTTGTTACATGAGCTCACATTTATGAGAGCACATCCAGCAGACCTCTGTGTAAGCACCTTATGACACCCCCCTCATTGTTCATTAAAGTTCTTGTGATGAATTGTCTCAAAGTTTTTTTTTTGCAGCAGACTGCTTCTTGCCTTAGGCTGTGGATTATTTTAGAATGGTAAATTCCTTTATACACTGTGTTGCAGTCAATACATTCAGGCATCTGGTTTATCACAGAACCTAGATGTCTGAATATTAATATGAATTTTAAGAAGTGATAAATGGTATAGAAAACTTCAGAAGAAGCTGTAGTGCAAAGAGTAAGAGCTTTTGCATTAACATAAAGTTTTCCATCAATTTAATTATATTATGTACCAGTACTGCAGGGTGGCATTAGGAGTGATAACTACAGTTCTTTGTAGCCATGGCTGTGTGTTCCCTATTGTTACTTGTGCCAGCTGACAGGTTTGGAAGCGGGAGAAAGTGAAGTCTGGAGGTTTAAACCAAGGACTCTGGGATTAGTTGGTTCATTAACCAGCATGTACTTTGGCTGCGTGCTTCAGAGAGCCTGGCATCATCTGCCTGATCTGTTACAGGCTTCCAAAGAACCCAGCTGATGTATTCAGATACAGCACTTTTTGCAAATAGTTCCCTAGAACTCCTTTTGAAAGGAAAGGTAAATAATTCTCTTAGCTTAGACATGGTAGTGTGTAGTCACAGAATGCATCACCTGGAAGTCACAAAGGCAGTGCCCCAGCAGGTGTGAAGGGCTGGCTTTCAGCATTCCACACACAGCACAGCCTCATTTTCTGACAATTATCTATGCTGCTTTCTTTTACTGGTTTCAGGGTTAGGTTATCTGGTGATAAGGATTTGAATTCACAATGTTTGTATTAAGTTAATATTTGGGTTTTTTGGTTGTTTTGTTTGGTTTTTTTCTCTTGACTACCAGGGAGAAGAAATTGTGATTGTATTGTGTATGTTTGGTTTAGTGTTTAAACAGGTTTTTACTGGTACACTGTGGCTAAACTTAAACGGTTTCATGGGCCTTTTCCATTCCTGTGGCTTTCAAGGGCTACTGGAAGGGATGAAAGTATTTTAACTCTTAGCTGTGCTAAAGTAATACATATTTATAAAAATACTTGCACCATTGGAGGTGAATTTTAGAAGAATTTGTTGTGTAAAGTGTGTACTCTAGTTACAAAACACTTAAGATCTCAGTAACTCTACTGTAAGTAGTTACCCTCTGCCTGCAAGTGTGAGTTGTTTTTTAGTCTTTGAGTCTTGTTGCTTTGAAGTGCAGTTTTTTACTTCATTTAAGAAATGAAGGAGTGAAGAGGGTGTTCTGCTGTAACACAAATGGGGAGGGAGCCTAGTCCCTAAATACGGGGAAAGTGACAAAGGTAAGGGAGAAAAGCTTTTAGTTTTACAGAAGGCAATGCTAAGAATGTTTTAGCATTTGATTAATTTGATGAATTAAAATTTTACACTTGGCTTATTTTGTTCTTCCTTTCTTAAAGAAAGAAAACATTACATTTGTGTCCACAGTTGGTCACAGATTTGGAATGTTGAATTACAGTTGAGCAGAAAAGTAGCTGTCAGAGTTATGCACATGTTACAGATGGCAACAGCAGTAGAAGACCATGTAGAGCTGAATGTTCAGGACAGAATATTCTAGAAGGGATTCTATGGAATATAGTCTGCAAAGAGCAGTTAAATGGGAGGCAGGGGAGGGGTGAAGTTTCCAGTTCTACTGAATGTGTTCTGTGTTATTGCTTGTAAGTCAGGTTTTTATAACAGCAGAACAGACTTTGAGAAGACAACAGTAAACAATAAGAAAAATGGACTGGCTGGTAGTATCGTTCAACTTGCTGTGTGATCCTACAGGTTGTATAGCAGAGCAGACAGCAAATTAGTTGGAAGTAGGTGTGCTATAAAGTACACAAATGAAATGTTTCTTTCCCTGGTTACCTATGGATGTGACCACAGTATAGTTCAGGGTTTTTTTTTGTAATACCTTTGCAGATGGCAAGCCTGCAAGTCTTGAGAGGCTTACCAGTTGAACAGCCTGGCTGTGCAGGCATGGAAGTGTTATCTCCAGGGAGAGAGGTGCCTTAGGGACAGGCGGAATCCAGGTGACAAGCACAACAGTATTCTTTGAGGTTGTTTATTTATATTATTTTTTTTTTTGCAGCACTTATGGGATCTTATCTTTTAATTACTGTTACTCTTTTATTTATGTTTCATAGAATGATCACATCAAAGGAAATACTGGGACAGTAGGGAGGCACCAGTGGTTTTGAAAACTATTTTGGGTACAGCCAATTTTCTGAAGAAGGTATCACTTATTTCTGGCAGCTCAGACAAAGTTAAGGCTGCCTGGGACTATATATGTGTTCAGTTTCCCACTGACTGCAGCAAATGGCAGCTATACTGTTAAACTTAGATTAAAGTCCTTATTCTGTACTCTCACACCCTTTTAATAATGTCTAACTTAAAAAAATAACTTTGTAGACCGTGAAGTTTACATTTTAAGTTAATATAGGCAATAAAATCATAATTATGTAAAGAATTAAAATTGGGTATGTTTCTTCCCCCCCCCTCCCCCCATTCAGTTGTGCTCATGGAAGCAGCTCATCTTTCCAAGTGTTTGTCATGATCCCTTTGACTGGAATTTACCATCTCTGCAGGTGTGCCAAAGGAGCAGTCTGTGAACTTTTTCTGATGTGCTGAAACTTTTCATCTAATGTGATGACATCTGAAGCAAGGCAGAAAGGGAAGGTCTTGTGTGGGTTACTATTGCTTGGTGGATATGGTAGCAAGTGATAGGGATCTAGAAGTGATGAAAGATACTGAAAATGGTATTATCTTCTGGTGTGGCTGATCTGGGAGGAAAGCAGTGTTTATGCTCTGTACTGTGATCTGCCAGCTTGAGATCTGCATTAGTTTGCATTTTGTCAGTGTTCATATATGTGTGTTACCCTGATGGTGGTTCAGTCCTTGTACTGTTCATGCTCCATCTGTTAGTGTAGGTTAATGGAGAAAAGGGCAAAAATGTAACTCAAAACACTTCGTAATAAGTATTCCATTTTGGTGAAGAGGCAATTTTAGGAATCTCTCTTGTGTGCTAGTAAGCAGTTCTGGGAACTTGCAGATTAAAATTGCTAAAAAAGGGATTGTAAGATTCACACTGGGAGAGCTGAGAAACACAGATTGCACAGAACCCCCCTCCAGTGTTATAAAGAAGATGAGTCTTCCCTTCCTGAGAGGGAGAGGTAAGCTGCTAATTAGTGTATTTATAGCTTCTTATTGCTTGAAAATCCTGGTGTAATATTTCATTTATCTAACATTAACATTGCATTATTTAAGGTAAACAGTTTTAACTACTGAATTTGCTCTTGTTTGCAGACTTGTGGTAGATCTTATGTAATAGACATTACTCTTAACTTCAGCCTCAAAATCATCAGTGCAGGTTGTAAAAACACATTTCTGCTCCTCAGGCTTTTGGACAGTAAAGAAAAATAAGAGTTTGTGATGGCTCTCCAGGTATTCAAGAAAAGCATTTTTGTGTTTTAGGCACTTCTTGTCTGGAGTTCTGTGCATACTCTTTAGTTTGCTCAAAACCAGATCTGATGGTGCAGTATGTGTTTAAACACACAATGCTGTCCCTAATAGCTTGCAAGGTTTTTTGTTTCTCATTCATAACAGTTTTCTGCTTACTAAAAATAGATATATATTGCCATGTACCTAAGCCAATACCCTGTAGTATTATTTTAAAGCTCTCTTTGGTTTTGTGATTTAAACTTCATAAGAATTAGGTTGCTGGTATGCAGTGCCTGCTGTTGGTCTCACCAGCCTCTCTGTATTATTGCACCTGAGCCATAAATTCTTTAGGTCAGGGATTTCCTTCATATCTGGGCATTGAACAGTTACATACATGAAGTGAAATCCTGTGGGGTTAGAATCATAGAATAGTTAGGATTGGAAAGGACCTCAAGATCATCTACTTCCAACCCCCCTGCCATGGACAGGGACACCTCACACTAAACCATATCACCCAAGGCTTCATCCAACCTGGTCTTGAACACTGCCAGGGATGGAGCATTCACTACCTCCCTGGGCAACCCATTCCAGTTCCTCATCACCCTAACAGTAAAGAATTTCTTCCTTATATCCAGTCTAAACCTCTGCTGTTTAAGTTACAGTAACTCACATGCTTTGGAGCTCTACTTGAATTTTTTTCTGTTTCATCTTGAGGTAATCTGGAGCTTCTCTATAAAATAGTGTTTAAAGCTCTTGAAAGTTTTGAAAGAAAACCATGGTTAAATATTGCTACTTGTTCCATCTTTGTTTAACTTGTATCATAAATTCTTTATTGGTTTCTTATAGCTGGGAAGATAAGATTGCTGGTCTTGCACTGGGGCTTAGACAAGTGCCAAGATTTTATTTCTTTAATTTCCTGATAGAGAAAACAGACTGGCTGAGAGTGTGTGGCTGTGTGCAGTGTCCTGTACAAACAAAACAAATGTCTTACAGTTTAAGCACAAGTGGCAAGGCATCCAGTAGGGAAATGTTTAGTTCTTAGTACTTTTTTTTTTCAAAACATCCTGATTACCATTCATTTTCAAGATAGTTTACTGTATAACATGTGCATATTTTTGCAGAATCTTCTGTAAGAGTATTATAGTCCACTGTATTTATTAAAAAAAAAACAAACCCATTGGTTTGTATAGAATTTCACTGGAAAGTCATAATCCATTCTCTTGGTCTTAGTCTAGTGGGATTGTTTTTTCCTTTATGCCTTTCTCCTAGACTGAAGTCAGTTTTGAATGCTTCCATAAGATCTTTACAAGTCCAGTACTTGTAAGAAAGCTTTCTCTTAAAAATCTGTAAGAGGCCTTGAAGTTTTGGGGAAACCATGCCACTAGGAAATGCATTTTCTTTCTCAGAGATGCTCTGTTACTCCTGTTGCTGTAGATGCAGAAGTAACATCTTAAAGTATTTTTACTGCTTTTGTGTACAATTATTTACGCTTCAATTTTTTACTCCATACAGTGATGCGAGCAGTATGAAATGTTAAGTTAAACTAGGAGAATTATCAGAAATGGTTAGAATATCCATTAAAAGAAGATGTTGCCAGTCTACTTGTGTAAGTATAACAGGCTTGTCTTTTTGTCTTCCTGGGTTTTGGTCTAAGTGTGTTAGATGTGTCCCCAAAAATACCTTCTAGATTGCTTTCTTTTTCCTAATAAGAGGCATAAGGTAATGCAGGACTACTTTTCATCAATTACATATATTTGTGTTTGACTGCTGATAAAAGAGAGATTGGAATGTGAACCAAGAAAGGATGAAGAACAACGGAATGAGTAAGACAGCATCAAATATTTTGAATAGAGAGGGAGATTAGGGGATGAAATCAATCTTTGTGAGTTTTTTGTTCAAGTTCTTAAGAAAAAGTAAAAATGCTTCAGCTTCTTTTTACTGAAATCTAAGATTATTGTTGTTATACTCCATCAAATCTTTTATGACAGTTTAGAAATTGCTTAAAATTGTTTAAATCAAATGACAGCTGAAGGCATACAAGTTTAGAAGGCCAAAACGAACGCCTGAAGTGCTAAAACAGATGTGACAGTAATAATGTTTTCTGCAAGTACAGATGTGCCTGAAGTTTTATTCGGTATCTTCATCGCAATGACAGATTCATTCAAATTTTTAAAAGTGAATGAACTGACAAGGAGTGAAAGCTTTTCTGTAAACCACCCATGAAGATGTGTTCCTTCTCACTGGAAAGCCAGCAGAAAGTTACAAAACTGCCTTCACTGGATATCGAGTATATTTAAGATTAGTATATTCCCTAAACTGGTAGTCTGATTATTTTATTTTTAATTACAAGTTATTTCTGAACATAAATAGGTATAAGCACAATTTTACCCTCACATCAATTGCGTTATCGGTAATAATGATCAGAAATACTATTTCTGCTAGTGAAATGCAAGATCAAAAATCTGAACAAACTCAAATTTCATAATTCATTAAGTTACCTTGTATTTCTGCGACCACCTTCTGTTTGGCTGATGAGGCTGCATTTCAGTGGTTTTCTGGAAATGGTTATCAAGTCATAAAGATCCAAATCTGCTTTGGAGTTCATCTTAAATGTGGAAATACAAAATAAACCAAAATTGACTTTTAAAGAAAAAAAAAGCCAAACAACTCCCTAGTTAATTAACCTATTTAGTGACTGAATTACAGTAATAAAAAAGCAGTGAGGAAGCACCTGAAATTGCAGAGATGGAACCCAAACAATGAAATTTCAGTTTATAGTCTCTAAGGGAGTAGGAAGTCAATACAATAGCAGTTAGGGAAGGACAGATGTGTGACTCCTTAAATGGTGGCTATAGTTAGGGCAAGATCACAAGGGCTGCTCTGTTAGCTAAGATTAACTACACAATCTGTCTCCCTCCCTTAGATTTGAAGAGGAAAAGCTGCTTCTTTAGGCCGTTACCTACAGCTGATGAGCTCCAAGAAGAGCGAAACCTTTTAAGATAGGTCCTGTAGTATTGGCCTGAAAACCATCAGCAGGGTTTGTTCACATTCACATTTGTGCATAAGCTAAGAGTGCTGTCAGAAACCACAGAAACAGGTGGTCCAGAGGCATCCTGTCTGAGCCCATTACAGCAAGTCAAGGGGAAAACAGATGTCAGGTTCTACTTATTTGTATATCAGTTTTTTTGCAGCCAGGAGTACATGTATAATGCATGCGTGTGGTGTGGGAGGGAGCTTTTAAAGGTAAGGAAGAGGAAGAACTGTGAAAGAGAAGAATGGAATATAAATAGGAAAAGAAAAAACTTGAGCAAAGTAAGAAAAATGGCTGTGTTTATGGTTCTATTGAAGGTATTTTGGATGGTGACTTACTGTAGAATTCTCCATTATTTATTGGTAAGGAATTTATCAATTGACTGTCAGGTTAACTGTCACAGAGGTTGCCCATGAGGCAACAGACCAGGGTTATTGGACCTACTGAAAGAAAAAGGTGAATGGATGAAGGGAAATGGCAAATTTTCTGAAGGTTTGCGTCAAACACACTGAGCTGTAGCTTTGAGGTACAAACCTGTCACAGTTTTTATGCTTTAAGGTGAACATTACTTTATAACAATTATATACAAGTAACTGTTAGCATTTAGTGATTTTTTTCTAATATTATTTAATAATAATGAAACTGTGTTTCTCTAGTATTTTACTGAAATGCAGATAATTCCCTGCTGATTCTCAATATTATGAATTTAAATATATTTAAATAATAGCCATCTTGAGCTAGAATCTCCCATGGGATTTGAGGCCAGTCTTCTCATTACAGTAAAAAAACCCAACCCTTTTTTATATATGAATGTAGACATACAGATACATACAGTTATGTATAAGTAAATCATCATAATAATGCTACCACATCTCAATAACTTCCAACAGCCTCAGCCTCTGACTGGCTGAAATCAGAGCAGTTTGGGGCTTACTTGGAGTATCTATAATTTAAGAAGCAAGTGCAACTGTACAGTGTCAGGTGCTGGCTGCAGAAGTTGCTTCAACTCTTACACTTTGGTTTCTGATTTCAGCTTGAGCATACTTCAGACCCAAAGGCTGCAGTTGGTGTTAATACTTATACCCACTTTCCTGGCATGTAAGAACTAAACTCTTTGCCAACACTGGGCTCATCTCACTGATTTCAGATTTTCTTTCTTAAAGTTGCTGCCTCTTAAAGCAGACCATATTCTGTGGAATATGCAGCACGATCTTTACTATAAAGTCAAGCACTGTCCTGTCACTGCAGGGAAGAAATTCTGTATTTCACAGCATCAGACTGGAGTAGAGCACTTGAGCACTCTGTTGCACCTTTTGCCTTGGGTGGTGAGTGTAAATTTAGTCCCTGTGGTCAGAGCAAGAACTGATATGGAAACCAAAACATGTGGAACTTTTACTTCCAGCTCCCCACACTTAAAAGAATTATTGGAACTGTGGGAGACATCCAGCCAGAAGATACTTGCTCTGGCATGAAAATTCAACTGCATTTGGTCTTAACAGCCTTTAAGGAAAAAACACAGTGGGTTCATCCTACTCCTAATCCTATCCTTTAAATGAACCAAGAGCTGTCAGAGTGCAAGTGTCCTCTCCAGATTGTTCCTCAAAAAGCTTTTTGTAACTTTTGGCAAATACCCATGGAAATCACCCAGCACTGACCATGTAGCTTCATTGTTGCATCAGCATGAGTGGAAGTTGAGTAAGTTATTTGATGATATTGCTTTTGTGAGATGAGCAAAACAGGATGTTCATCATGAAACACCTCTGAGTGCAGCTCACACCTTTATCAGATTTTAGGTTTTTCCCTCTAAAGGGACTGGTGACAATACAGATCATCTGTGCTTAGGCATATTTCTTTAAGCACTGTAAGTTTCAGCCTTTAGTTGAATTGGATGTTATTAAAGCTAAAGAATTAAATTCAGAGAACCATAGAATCACAGAATGGTGTTTGTTGAAAGAGGCCTTAAAGATCATCCTGTTCCAACCTGCCTGCCACAGGCAGGGACACCTTCCACTAGACCAGGTTACTCCAAGCCCCATCCAACCTGGCCTTGAACACTGCCAGGGATGGGGCGGCCACAGTTTCTCTGGGCAACTTGTGACAGTGTCTTACTGCTCTCATAGTGAAGATTTTTTTTTCTTATGTCTAATTCTACTGTTGTTAATCCATTATTTATATGTGCACCAATTTTGTATGTTTTGAAAATCTCCTGGTCTCACTCAGCACGTAAGCAACCTGTAGACCTCTGATCTTTTCTTGTGATTCAGTTGTACCGTATTTACTTTGCCCATGATTTCTATTTCTTTTTAGCAGTAAGAGAGAAAGTAGATTTGGTTTATATCACACAATAGAGATTTCTAATTTGGAGTGAGGAAAGTGGAAGCTAAACAAAACCAGACTAACACGTTATCTTATTGCTAAGAATGCCTCAGTGTAGGGTAGAGGTAAGAAAAATGCAACTTTGTACTCTAAGAGTAAGTTTACATTTTGGGCAGAAGACAAATACAGCTGAGGAGGAGTCAGAGATCAATACAATGTGACCTTGTAGTCACATGGTGCCCAGGTTAACTCTGTTGCTATCAGGAACAGCAGGGTATAATCAGATATGGTAAGGGGAGGTGAGCAGTAAGGTGTGTGCTGAAGTAAATAGTGTTAAAAAGGCAGGCCAGTTATTAAGAAGTTTAGAAGGACTCTGTTAGCAGTTGAATTTCATCTCCTTTTACTGGCCAGAGTAGAGGGATGTGAAGTTCTGCAAATAAGGGAGTGAGAGAGGTGGGGAGGAGGAATAGTCCTAGGTTTATATATCTGCTCCTAACTGTCCCTTAGGAATAATGTCCCACTGCTTAGTATAGTTCTGTGCAAGCTTCAGACCAATGCTCAGTTATGTCCAAAAAACCCCCCCAAACTTCATATTCTTTAAAATATATTAAAATACATGATATATGAAATAATAAAGATAATTTATTAAATTAATATTAATTTTAAATATTATTTATTTTATGTTCTGTTAAGACTGTAAAGCATCTCTTAAAAAAGAAGACAAGAATCTTGTTATTGCTGCTCTCTAAAGCAGTGATGTACCTACATATTGAATGCTTTGTCCTGTGTCTCCTTCATTTCTGAAAACAGATGATGAAGTAGGGAAAGGGATGGTAGAAGGTGATAAAGACCTGACATGAGCGATCTCTGTGCAAGCAACAGTTAGCCTCCAGATTCTTCTGCCTAGGAAGGGAATGGTATCTGAGGATTATTCATGTCATGTCCAATGCAGAAATGGGTGTGGAGGCAGAAGAAAGTGTAACATGGAGGTAGTCAGTTAAGAGTCTAAAAGCAGCAGAAAGATGATGAGGAACCCCATTCTGGTCTGACACAGTATGGCCATTCTTAAGTTTTTGTTTAAAAGAAACAAAACCCACACCCACATACATTTCCAAGAGTGCAGAATGGATTGTTACAGGTTTCTTGATCCTACACAAGAACTGTAGAAAAGATGACACAGTGCTACAGTTTTAACCCTGACCTTTAAAGCAGAATCCAGCTTTTTCAGAATAATTAAAGTATGGCAACTCTGAACATAGTTAGGAATGATCTTAGAGTTTTTTTGTGAAATTCAGAGATGTTTGATTTCTAGCTTTATACAAATAGCAAGAAATATTAGTTGGATCTCAAAGTACTTGGCTTTCAAGGACTTGAACTGTCTCTGCTGGCAAGTGAGACTTCTTTTGTTGCAAGGACCTTCAGGGAGCCTCACTTGTCTGTGTAGTTTTTCTGAGGTTTCGTGGCAATTTAGGATGAGGGAAGGAAGAGAGCAGATTCTTTAATTAAACACTACTAATCCCAAGCTGTGATATCTTAATGTGTAGGTTCTTTTGATAAACTTTACCCTTAAGGCACTTAGAAGATAGAAGGCAGGAAGTGTAAGGGAAAAAAAGAGAAATCATTAGGCCTAGTCTGTAGGAAACAATTGTACTAACATTAGAAAGCCTCATACTTGGAGATTGAGCATGTTGTATGTTTTCTGCCAAACCACAGAAAGCTGCCTGGTATCTTTGGTATTTGTGTATGCAGTTTAAGACACTGTGGAAAGAAACACTGAGGTTTGGGTTTAACATTTCAGTTTTGGCCATTCCCCTTCAAATACATGCACTAAGATACAGTGTTTACTGTTGTTTTCAGAAAAACCTGATTAATGTTTAGAGTAATTTTATATTAAAACTCCCTTTTAATTTCATGTTTTGAACTTGTATTCATTCTTGCATGGGCTTTTCATCTCCGAGTTCTAATGTTTGTTGGTATTTGCACCTTCAGCTGACTGACATGTAGCTACATGTTCCGAAAGGCACAGAGAAATTAAACGCATTTTATTTCTGTGCTCATGGGTAGAGGAAAATTTCAATTCAAAATTACTTTATTTTGGAAAAACTGTTTTTTTCTGCTTTCTGCAGCACTTTTGATCCCTACTTCTCATTTCTCAGTTTGCTCAAGTCAAGTAAAGTCCTGTGTGTCCTGCACTGCTGCTCATGGCCATCCAGTCATTCCTGTGCAGTGCTGCCATCCGCTGTTGATCTTTACACGTCACCTCCTGATCACTCTGTTGTGGTTATCTGAATGGAGAAGGCTTTTCCTACTTACATACACGTTAACTGTAGTCACCCTCCTTCATTTGTTCTTCTCTTGGCTGCTCATGCTCAGTTTTCTTGACATGCCTGTGTTGGGCTCACAGGAGGGCAGTGAGTGTTCGGTACAAGGCATGATAACACAAGTTAAGGTGTGTGGAACACAAGGAGCTAGTGAGGAGGTAGGTTGGAGATCTGTGAAGTCA
Organism: Melopsittacus undulatus; assembly: GCF_012275295.1. Lineage (NCBI taxonomy): Eukaryota > Metazoa > Chordata > Aves > Psittaciformes > Psittaculidae > Melopsittacus > Melopsittacus undulatus. The sequence goes on along the minus strand of NC_047529.1, from coordinate 13,344,821 downwards.
TGAATGTCATGGAGAGGATGGATAGTGATTGATTGTTCTGTACCTCTTGATAGGTGAACTGTGAGGTTTGTGAATCTGGTAAGAGGACGGAGGCTACTTGTGAGCTGTGGATTTTACACTTGGGAATTCTTGCTGGAGGCTGTTGTGTCAGAAGTTTATGGGCAGTAAAGGGACAAACACAGCCTTGGGGAAAAAGCTGGTTATGGTTACTAAACACAGAGAATCACTGTGACTCAGGATGTCTTGGCACACCAAACGTTAGGAACTTGGAAGGAAGTCCTTAGGAGGTTTTTCTGTATGTTTTCTACATCATTTTTATTCTTCCCTATGCATCTGCTTTGGGTTCCTTTTGGAGGCATAATACTACCTTGGCAACCTGGATTAGGCCCAGCAGTGTGCTGTTATTCTCTTAATAGAACATAGCAATAAAATAATTTAGGCTTTTAAGCATGACCAAGCGTGCTGCTTCTTCTGAATCCCTCTTTAGCATTTAATCTGAATTCTTCTTATAACTCAATTTGAACAAACTTGATCTGGGTTCCTGTTAGAGAAATCTTCAGGTCCAAAGTTGCTCTTTTAATGTTTTTTTGATGTATAAGAACTTTCTTCTGTTGTGGTGTAAATGAAAACATTCTAGATGCGTGTTGCTGCTGTCCTTTTTGTAGCAATACAGTGCATGGTTACTGTAGGCATTGGCTTGGGTCTTCTTCAGCATAGCATAATTTTATAGCATATGCTATATAGTTAGCACATACTAAAGTGGTAGCATACACTAAAGACACAACAGAAATGCAGCACTGTTCTCCTAGACAGGTGTTGGTCCATGTGTACTCCTCATCTCGGGGACTGCGGATCTGTCGGAGTTTGAGGAATGATGAAGTAGATACCAGGTGTTCAAAAGCAGCTCATCACAAAGTGTGAAGGGTAAAATGGAATGGAACAATGTGTCTGAACATGTTGTGTAATACTGGAGAATCCCCAGTGCATTTATGTTGTCCCTTGTTGCTACCTAAATATATTTGAGTGGTTTTTTTTCCACATGTCCATTTTAAGGTGAGTGCCCATCTTGAGAACTTTTGTCTGCCTTGTCGTTTCAATCCATGCGCATTTCTTGGCACTTGGCTCATGCATTATGCTACGAATATTAAAAAAACACCAACAAAACAAGAAACAACAATTCACAATCAGTGAAAAAAATATCCCAGCAAAGAAATCCCCACCAAAACCCCAAACCAAACATGCCCACTCCCTTCAAGCTAACAAAACCAACCACACCAAAACCCAGTGCAGAACAAACTGCAGTTTACCTTTCCTGTTTTCTGATGGGAACTGCAATTTCCACCCTTAGCATAATTGCAGTTATTCTTGTTTATCTCATTCTTGATTTGAACTTGAGATAGATTTAAAGTGCAAAGGTGAATATAGACTTTACATCTTTCTTCTTCCTAGTTTCATCAGCAAAGGGACCCTTCTGTGTCTGATTGTTCAGGCTTTAATAGCAGGATTGTGAATTATTCCAATAGATCTCATATGACTAATGTGATTTCTACAGCTTTTCCAAATACCTGCCACCTTGTCTCTTCTCTCTCCACTCAGACTGTTTGTCTTCAGAATGTGCAACTTTGGCCCAGAAAGATCATTTCCTAGATGCTTACCGCTTCTCAGATAATAGCAGGAAAGAATCAGCAGTGAGAACCTGGAAATCTACATAGTGGTTTTGATTGTTTTGGGTTTTTTTTATGAGTAGGTACCTGACTATTGAGCTTTTCACCTAATGAAAAGTTCCAACCCTTTGCTCCTTTCAGGAAAGGCAAGAGACCTGGGAGAGGTTCTGGGACAACATTCCTCAGGACATGATTCTCCTGAGACCATGCCTGAAAAGTCTGTACAAGACAATTCCTCAGCTATGGGTCAGTCAGGCTGTGCCTGTGTTGTTGATGTGTCCCTGCAGCACTTCATAATCATGGAGAGACTAGTTTGCTTATTCAGATCTCATTTCAAGGACATTGCTGAACAGATAATTCACCCATGTGCTTTCCAGAGAGCATGAAGGGTATTGCTAACTACTAAAGAATTTTTAAAGTATATATCTTAGTCACCCTAACTTACTTAGCTGTGAATTATGTATGATAGTGTTCTATAACTGCAGTCTGTGCAGCTGGAATGACCTCTAAAAAACACTCAAATCCTGACACCTGCAAGGCATAAATTGTCTGTAGGGAAAGGGGTTGATATCTTGGTAATATCACGACTTTAAATGTATGTTACCATACAGCAATGCAGCCCTTAATGGACAGTATTATATGTATAATAAAATATACCTACTGCTTCATTACTGTAGGTATATTGTATGTATGTAGGCATATACGTATACCCGGCTTCACTGTTGCCTTCAGGCCTTTTCTCAGTCCTGTCTGCTACTTGGCCACCTTCTTGAGTGGTAGTGGGGAGCTGGAGCGTTGGACACTGTGCTACCAACCAGCAAGAAAAAACATATCGCATCTTTGTGCCTGCTGTGAAGGCACAGTAGGTGGCTGCTCTTGTCGGTTTGGCTGGACTCCATGGGCTTTGGAAGGTAATTGCTAGAGGAAATGATGGTTATGGTGTCTCCAGTATCACTCTGTTTTGCTGCTCTGATGTGGGGCAGGTTCCCCAGCTGCTGGACATCACAAGGACTAGTTCAGCTTTGCAGAGAGATGAGACTGGTTTGGAAGCAGAGGGTTAGGCAGGTGAGATGAGAGACACATGCACCCAAAGCCCAAGGACAACAAGATCTAGTAGTACTGGGGTTTTGGTTGTTTTTGTTTTTTTTTCTTTTGTGCTACAGAAGAGTCAAGTGCCATTGTCCCATAGGGCTTGATAAAATAGACTTTAGTAAAGACAAAAGTTCAAATAACTAATCTCTCCTTTGGAATCCATCTGCTGTGTAATTTAGAGGGCACTAGCACTTGAAATAAAGCTCGTACAGTATCTGGCATCCTTCAAGATGACACAGGCATGTCTTATGTGATGAGGAAACAAAGAGAACAGTAGTTCCAGAAACTCTTTGGCTTGGGCCAGTGTAAGAGGATAACTGGAACTTGTGAGAGAACAGCATGAATCACACAGGCGATTTCACCATGCCCACCTGTTTGAACACCTGCTACAGTTTGCAGTGAAGTACAACTCAAGATAATGCATTGTGAAGAACCTTGGTTGAGAAGATAAGACACTCTATTTGCCTGTATTTATTTAATTTTAAATTCATTTGAGGAAGCTGGAAAAAAAACATCCAGCTTTTACATATCTGCAAAATTGCCATTGAGGTTTATTCATGTTAAAACAAATGTAAAATGCAGAAGCATGTTCGTTCAGAGTGTATGGTTTTCTAACATAGGAAAAAATAAGGACATAAAATATATTTGCAGGTTACTTTATACAACTGTACCCTTATTTTCCTTTTATGAACAGTTAAGGAATAAAGCTTTGGTAGCTTTGAGTGTGTTGAGAGATCATCTTCACAAGGGAATAATTAGCAGGCAATGGACAACTGCTGATAGAAACTGTTAATCACAGAGAGTATATTAAGTGCCAAGACATGACTTCTTTTCCTTGGTTGACATTTAAGCCTAATGAAATCTGTACTGCCATGTTGCATCAGGGTGAGCTGACTAGCTTCCTGCTGTAATTGTAGAATAAGTGTTTGGTGGTTTTTTGCCCCCTCTCCACCCTTTTTAAAAATTCTTTAAAAAACATATTGAATGAGTTGGTGAATCTGGTGCCAAAAGATTAATATATTGTAGTAGTTTTAAGTGGAATTTTACACTGATACTGAATTAAATTCTTTTTTTTTCTCCACTGGAGTTGACTGAAATTTAGCATCTGTCATTAGGACTACATAGTGAAGTAAGCTGTGAGAGGTACTAAATTGTCCTTGAGCCTTCTTACCTAGGGGTGTAAGTTCCACTGTGTTGTTGTCCCTTCTTTATTCTGTTTTCCTCATAGGGAGGCCTGTGTGACCAAACTCTGTGGGGTTGGGTTTTTTTTTTCTTTCCACCTTAATTATAGTAAAGATCTTTTTTTTCTCCAACAAATACAATTTGAACTGGAGCTTCAGGTTTCAAAGGTAAAAGAGTTCTTACAGGTTTTTGTTTAAAGACAACACAACCCCACACCCCCAGAACCAACACCCCCACAAAAACCATGGGCAGGAAAGAGGAGCATTATGAATCTGTCAGCCAGGAACGGAATGCCATATGCTTTCTCCTTCTGAACACCGAAGTCTTCATTGCCTTGACTACTCGTGGAAAGGTCTTGCTTACTTTCTGTTTTGCAAACAAAATCTCTTTGAACGTGAATTCTTTACATGATACTGCTATACATAAGTATGTGCGCTGAGTTTTTCAAACTGAAGATTATAAAGTGCTTAGAATAAATGTTTCCTGTGCTGTGCACCTATTTAAAGGGTATTGTTAAGTCTAAAGTGTACCTCTCCCTTATGGAATACAGTTGTTATGAAGAGATGTCTAACTACTGTTAGTTTACCAAATATAATCAAACTGTTTCAGTTGAGGGATAAAATAATGTCGTTCACAGTAAGTTGTTCTTGTAATAGAAATTCTACCACAAACTGTTTGCCATTTTTGTCCTCAGAATGATTGAGGAGAGTGGGAAGAGGAGGAGGACAATGGCAGAGAAGAGACAGCTGTTCATGGAAATGAGTAAGTAAGAAATGTGAAGATATAATGTCATTTATTCTTTACTGAGAGCTTCACTTTGATAGTTTTAACAGATCATTTGCATCTTGTTTCTGCAAAACCATTGCCTCATCTAGTGAAAAGTATCCTGGATGCTCCTGGGTGCTGCTCAGGAGGAGAAAACGAGGTGGGTCACAAATTCATTACTAGGTTTTGTGATGCTCCTTCTTTAAGAAGCATTCACATTCCTCATATATGGCGATATCTAAAGTTTGTGGACAACTATTAAAATAATTAACGATAACAGGAAGATCACCTTTTAACTTAAAAATATGAAAGGCACCACAAAGCTGGTGTGACTTGGGAGAGAAATAGTTCAAGGGGTCTGGGGGGTTGTTTTTTGCACAGGACTATTCTCTGAAGGAGAGGCTATCATTGTTACAAAAATCAAATGCCTGTCCAGAGATATTATAATTTAAAGGAATGAGACATAGCCTTTTATGAAGGTATGTGCAGTTAGATGTGAAAGGCTGTATGTTTGCATGGCATTTTTATTTTAGCTTCCTATGGGAACACAGGACTGAACTAAACACGAAGTTAGGCGAGTGTGTCCTGTAGTTCCAATTATAGGCTGGTAAAGGTCTGTCTTAAACCAATAATATATTCATGCTATTTTATTGGAGGAATTCCAGAGTAACATTCTTACTGTGGTTATAAGCAGCTTATAATTTCAGGAACAGTTTCATTCCTGGCTAATTTATATCTGCTTCCTGGCATGTGAGAGCGGTCTTGGATAGTATTTCTCCACGGCTTCACAGCTTGCTCTGTGTTTGCATTCATAGCTGTGTCCCTTTGGTCTTGTTCAACATATGGCAGAAGTAAACTCCTGTAGTCTGACTGCTCTACACCTTCTCCCCTTCTTCTCTGCCTTTGTTCAGTTTTACTTGATCAAAGGTGACTGAATGGTGTGTGAACCTGGGAAACCTTATCAGAATGTTTTAAAATTACAATAGTACTTCTCCACTAGAAATGCTTTGAATGATGCATCAGGGTATTACATTTGTCTCATCACTTTCAAGTGTTCTAGTCATCTTATGGTCATTTAGTGCAGATTGACCTTCTTGTTTTTGGCTTTGGCTAAATCACCAAAAATATTCTGAATTCTTCTGTTTATCTTTATACAAGGTGTCTGTGCAGCTGTGGTCTTGCTGTTCACTATCAGGGAAAGTGCTGGTGCACAGATATTCTGAATCACCTTTCTCTGTGAGGCTCTTCAGCATATCGGTATGAGAAATCTAAGGGCTTCAAACTTCACCTGTCCTGTGGTGGAATACCTCACTGTCAAGTAGACACACAAATGTTTGCCATTCTAGGTGAGCTTCATACACAGAGATGTGTGATGTTCACTGAAAGCATTGATTTTACACATTTGTTGTTGCTCAACATACAGATTTGCTCAAGTTCAGATAAGTCTTCATGCAAGACAAGAGTAGACCTTGGCATTCACCCACACTGGGCATGCTACCCACAGGGGTGTGTGTTGGTTTTGCAGGACTTATGGAGTGGTCTGATGGGCAAGAATTCAGTGCAAGCTGTTCAAATTTCTCTGAAGTGTAGAAAACATACTGAATTTACCTTATGGAAGGGTATAAAGAAGATGGAGCTGGACTTTTATCCGCCCAGTGACAGAATACTAGGCAGTTGGCACAAACTGAAACACAGCAAATTCCATCTACTGTGAGAACAAACATTTTTACTGGGAGAAGTTGCTGAGTGAAGTTGTGGAGTCTCTGTTGTTGCAGATACTCAAAACTTAACTAAACACAGTCTTGGACAGATTGCTGTAGCTGGCCCTACTTGAGCAGGGATGTTGGGCCAGGCTGGAAATCAGTCTCTCCATTCTTTCCATTCTTTCCAGCCTCCATCATTCTGTGATTCTGAGCTACATAGATTGTCTTGAAAACAGACCCCACTTCAGATTGTTAAGAAGAAAGACCTTGTTGAAGCTTTTGTGGTAATGTGATACAGGCAGACAAGAACAGAAGATGGATGACATTTTGGTTTTGCTTGTAGTTGTTAAATGACCTTTTATATATGTATAAATGTATATATGTTTTGTATACATATATAGACTAAGTGAAGTCTCATGGTCTCTAGAAGTACCTTCTGTGGTTTGAAAGACAGAAGAATGCACCCTGAGAGTTCTGAATGTTGCATAGAAAACACAAAATTACCTATTTTGTGTAGCCTTGGATCTGAATACTCCAGCTTGTGTTACCTGGCCAGGTACTTTCCTGAAATATATCTGAGACTAGTTTTCTAAAAATGATACTGGAAAATAATCCACTTAGTTTGTTGTACCATACTATCAAGCAGAAAACTTCTTGGATGTTAGCTAGTCTAGTGCCACTCTTAGGTCATCTGTTGTGGAGAGCCTTTGGAAATTGGTCAGCCTCTTTGCTGGTCTTGAGAGCCTTTTCACCTCCTCTTCTGCATCAGGGATGAAAATGAATAATCCTTATACATCTCTTTAGAGACACAGTACCTAGGTCTCTAAGAACAAGCAGATGCTTTGGCACGTGTGCAGATGCTTTCATGTTGTATTTGTGAAATTGCAATGAAATATCTCAAAGACAGGAATACTTAAATTTGCATCAGTGAGTCAGTGGGTGAGTACATAAAGGTAATTCAAATTCGGTATTTGCAAGTCAGTTTCTGAATTCAGAATGTAGGAGGGAATAAGTTATCACCTTTGAGCAAGACCCCACCCCCCAGTACAGTAATCTGATATCTTCTTTGGGAGGTTGTGGGTTTGTGAGGTTTTTTTGGTATCTTTTAAAAGTCTGAATTCTTCAAGTCAGTTATCCCTACTTCTCAGTTCTCCATTCATTGAGGCTCTGGCTTTTGAGGGAAAGACAGACTGCCTCAGGTCCTGTTTCTGGCCATTCCAGTGAGAATACAAGAGGCACAGGAGCCATGTGCTTCAATGCCACTGCTCATGTGTGACTGTATGATTTCAGCCTACACCTCAGAGATGCATTGATTCTAGGTCACGGCCACTGATGCTGTTGAAATGTGAGCCATTTAAAAGGCATTTTTGTTTATGATTAATGGGATTGACTTGTTGGCTGCATCCAAATTGAAATGATCAATACTGGACTCTAAACCAGTGTCATTTATCATCCCCACATGATTTATCATCTCTGGTCAGTTTAGGAGGAAGACAGGTCTGTCAGAGAATTAACACAACTTTCTGAAATTCCTCAAGTTTGCAATACTCAAAGTAGTTGCTGGAACTGGTAGATGTGATGTAGACTGGTGACGGCTAATAGCATTCACCTTTTCTGCTGTGTGGCATCCTTCAAAGGTAGAACACTTACACATCTTGAAGTAGGAGTTTGTTGGTGAAGATACGTTTTTCTCTTATGCTTTTTCTTCTGCTGCTTACCTGATCTGAATCTCTTTAGGAAACCAAAAGTGTGTTCCTAATGGGTCTGCAGTGCAGGTGGTGGTGGGAGGACTAACCCCCCGCTTTGTCTCTTATCTCTTGTGTGCATGTCTTCCAACAGCAGAACAATCCTCTTACCTGCTCACTGCTTGATCCTTGCTTTTGTTTAAGATACTCATACCAGTGTCAGACTTAGGTCAGTTTATAATATGCTGCTGAAAATCACTTTACCATGAGATATCTAGTGAAAATCTTTGTCAGGTTCATATGACAAAGACGATGTATACGAAGAAACACTCATACCAGTTTTGAAGTAATTCTCTCAGCTAAGCTGTCTGTTACAGAGGAAAGAAACACGCAAACTCTTTTTTATTCATAGGAGCACAGAATTTTGATGTCATCAGACTTTCAACGTATCGAACAGCCTGTAAACTGCGGTTTGTACAAAAAAGATGTAATCGTAAGTTATAATTACTCTTTACCTTCAAAAATTTCTCGTGCATGATTGTTTCAAATATTCTGTCCCTGTAAATTTTAAGGGTAGCAAGAATAAGCAAATGTTTTATCAGACAATGGTAGTTGTTACTTTAATCAGAGATGGAAAAATGTAACTAAAAAGAGACAACAATCTTTGTCCAATACTCTGTAATGTCTTCAGTTTTATTTTTTAATGTTTCAAAAATTTAAAATATATGGGCCAGCTGGACATATTTTGATTGCCCTAAGTATTTGGTGCAGGCAGTCTCGAGCTGTTTGAGGTCCTGTTCCATCACAATGTACCACAAACCACCTGACAAGTAGCCACAGGAATGGGTTGGTGATGCATTAATTCCATCACTGGCATGAAAGTGTCTGGATTTGGTCATGGTGCCCTGTGTGAAAGGTATCAGCTGTGAAGGATTCTTTAAAGTTCATACCGTACTAGTCAGTGTAAGTTTTGTCATTCTTTTCCGTGGGCCTTTGGCCTTGGGTAGCTCACCAGAGCAAAGATTTGTGTCAAGGGTGAGTAGGTGACATGACTTTGCATTCTGCTACCGGAGTTGAATTGGACACAGTAAAAAGTGGAGCAGAAGAATGTACACAAAAGTTGGTCCCTCTTTTCAGAAAAGTGGAGATAGTGTTTGGTGTGGAGGAGGACACAACAGCTGAGGAGTCCTGCAGAGGACATGGGCAACTGCACACTGCAAACTGTAGCTTCTCCATACCGCTGTTGGCCCCAGGGGGTGTGTGTCTTGGGGCTGTGTGGCAGTACCTGCGGTGCCTTTAGTGTGTTGGATGGATTACAGCTTTTTCATTCCTGTGGAGAAGTGTTAGTCTGTGTCTGTAATTCATGCTTTTAAACTAAAAATCTCTCTTAATCAGTAGAGAAGTATTAAGAAATGCTAATTATAGTACATTGCACACCTTGAGCCCAATTCAGTGATGCAAAGCATATGCCTTGAGTAACCTTTACCATACATGTAGGTATAGATGAGGCTGTGCATTTATGGCCTTTGTCTGGACCACAGGGTGATCTGGGGCATATGCTTGGTGTAAATAGCTACCTTGTCTTTTATCACCATGTGGTATTTATATGAAAAATGTAAAGACAAATTTTATTAAAAAAATGTTAAAGATCACACCTTACTTCAGACCCTTTTTGATGAATTAAGGAAGCTAATAAAACTTGTGAAATTAGCAAATCAGTCTGTCCTTTGTTGGCTCACACGCAGTTTGGACTGCTGGATTACTGCTGATCCTGTGTCTTCTCCCACTGTTGTGCATATCTTTCAAGCTTTGAAACATTAAAAATTATTTAATGTGGTTCTGCAGATCTCATACTGTGGGTTTGGAAAACATTCTGTGTTGTTAATTCTTCTTAAGATAGATGCTAAAATAAGACAGGGTAATTTAGGGAAATGCTTTGGAGTTCTAAGCCTATGTTTACGAAGTATTGTGCTCTGCTGTGTTTACAAAGTATTGTGCTCTGGACCTGGCAACTGATCAACTGAAAACACAGTTTAACTGGAACATCAAGTTCCTCCAGTACTCAACTACTAGTTAGCATAAGGATGGTCAAAATTACTGTAACCGGTTTGTAGTGGATTTAGAATGTGGCTGAAGTCCTCAAATGACGCTACCTAACTGCTGGAATGCACTGCAAGATGATAGAAGATCGCTTTTCTCCTGTGTGAAGTTTTTCTCTCAGAGCATACAAATGTTTTAAGGGTGGAATAAAAGTCCCACAAGATATCTGGGCACAGATCTGTTATGTTAAACTAGCTGACACAAACTATGAGTGAATATCAAGAGTCTGTCTCTCACTTTGAAAATGAGTAAGTAACTTCATTCCAAAATGAAAGCTAACAGAGTATTTGGAAATAGTACCATAACAGTAAGCTTGCATGCTTTACAGAATAGAAGTTAATTTGTTTTCCTTTGTTTTTAGTTCATCTTGTTGATATCTGGAATATGATTGAAGCCTTCCGAGATAATGGCCTTAACACTTTGGATCATAACACAGAGATCAACGTGTCTCGACTAGAAACAATAATTTCGTCCATCTACTACCAGCTAAACAAACGCCTTCCTTCTACTCACCAAATCAGTGTAGAGCAATCCATCAGCCTCCTCCTCAACTTCATGATAGCAGCATATGACAGGCTAGTAACTCCTCTAGTTGTATTCTTAAACTAATTTTCTCTTTAAGTTAGATGAATATGGCCAACAACTGCACAAGTCTTTAGCAAACTGTCCACATGCTGTTTCTCAAGTTCATGGAATTGTGTTGTGCACACAGAGATGTATTTAATATCATAGTACTGCCTGCAGAGATTTATGTTGCCACAGCAGTGATGCTTTGTCTTAAAAATTGATTTATTAAGAAAGATAGGTTAGTGCCTTCTGGACCTTGCAGATTGCTGTAAGCTGTGTATCTGAACTGAAGACAAAGTACAACTGTGTTCTGCAGACTATGGCAGAAAATAATGTTAACCTCATGGTGGTATAGCACTGTTTTAAAAAGTGAAAGTGTTTTATTGAACCCTGATCAGCAAGACTGTTTTATAATGCTACCTTGTTTTGGCAGTCAGCTTGCATCCCCTTCTAACATACTATGAGCCCATAAAGGCTAATTCTTGTTTCTTGGCTGGAAGAAGCCTGATTTCTTGTTCAGGATCCTGTCTAGGTTTTTCCTTGCATACAGGTTTATGAATTTCTTTCTCAGCCTCTTTCTTCAAGGTTTGATCTGCTAATCTTCCTGAGTAGGTGTGTTTCTGGGGGATTCTATGATTCCACTGTCAGTTAGCACTCCTTACTTTTTGTCTTATCTTTGCCACAGCCAGCTATTATTTCAGTCTCATCTTTCTTCTGCCTTTGGCGGCTCTCCTGGAGTAGAGGACTGCTTGTGGCCAGGGCACTTTGTCACAGACTGAGGAGTTTCACCCAAGACAATTTGTAGTACTACTACTGAATATACCCAGTAGTTATTCTGTTGTGATGTCAAAGGTTTGATCCTTTCCTAATGTAACTTGTTATTGTTACCAAAGGGAGCTAGGTTTCCCCCACATTAGTCCAAGACTTCAGAATAGTCCCTGTCTCACTAAGGGCAAGTTCACAGCACAAAGATTAGAGCAGGAAGACTGCTACGACAACAGAATCAGATGTGTATTTCCCTGTTGAGTTTTCATTTGCTGTTAGCTGTGAGACCAGTTGTAAGGATTAGCTGATGGTGCTAGTTATTCTGAGACAGGTCACATTAGAAAATACAGAATTTAAAAATAGACATGGTCATGTTTTGGGGAGCTGGTTCAAAAGATTGAGGCTTTAGTTGAGATGTGTTTTTCTCCCTTGCTGCCCTCAACCCTTCAAGTTCTGCCTTTTCTGGAACCTAAGCAGCAAGCTGGATCCCAGCATAGTACAACAGATTCTCTTTAGCTTCCTCCAGCTGGAAAATACTGCGATGTTGTGCAGGTGGAGAATCGGGAATAAGCGGAGAGGCAGGGCTGGGGCTCCCTCTCCAGGAGTTCATCAACATGGCAGACATTAATTTAAAAAACCCAGAAGTACCCAGCTGCACGGGAATGGCAGCACTGGGGTAGCTATGTGGTTGCTTGAATGCACATAGTGCATTAAGCTTTTTACAACTTGGTGCTGGTGGTAACATCACCAACATTCCACCAGGTAGGTAGAGGAATCAAAGATCTGACTAGCCTCTTCCCCATGGAAATATTTAAGTTAGACTTTGTTAGATAAGTATGAAAAACATCCACAATGAATACTTCACTGGAACCCATAGAACAACCCTGACTGTAGTGCAGAAGTGATGGCTCATACAGCATCAGGCGTGAGTTAAGGAAGAATGGCTGTGATATGACATTCTTTGCTGCTTCCTCCTGCAGAGTTTTGCGTGGGTGTTTGACAGTCTGTTGCTGGTCTGCTTTTCCCAATAGACTCTCAGGGCTTCCCAAGGTCCCTGTCTCATTATTGGCATCCAAGAGCTCATTCCCTGGCCCTGTCAGGCTGTGTTATTTCATTGTTTTTAGAAATTACATTTCATTTGTCAGTGGTTTAGTTGCTCCATCTTCTTTTTTCATTTTAAATTACAGATATCACACTACGCTGTATGCTGGCAGTAAAGCAGTGTGCAGTAAGGGGGAGGAAGAAAATGACCAACAAACAAGTGAGGAAGTGAGTTAATGGGCAAGGTGTGGAGGGATGTAATTAAGAGCCTTGTAGTCAGCAGAAAGGGCTCATTTTAAGCATATGTAAGAAAATGGCTGCAGATCAGTGCTGAGTAGAAAGCTCTCGTGTTTTTTTCTGGGTAATTAGCATGACTGGGTGACTCTCTGAAGTGGCTGTACGTTGTGTGCAGCGTGAGGGACAAACAGGAGGAAATAGAGGTCTGATTACTCTTGAGGAGAGCTGTAGGAGAGGTAACACCACTGGAGTGCTGCAGTGGGTTCTTTTAGAGGGACAGACAAGGAGGGAAGTTGCCCTTTACATGGGAGATTAGCTGGAGTACGTGGAGCTCTGCCTGGAGATAGACGATGAGCCAGCTTGGACCTGGAGTCAGGATCAGTAGGAAGACTGACGTGGGCATTGTTCCTGTGGGTGTCTACTACAGACCGCCTAGTCAGGAAGACATAGAGGATGATGCTTCCTTCAGGCAACTTGAAGAAGCCTCCCAGGCCCAGTCTTTTTTAAATGAGTCCTCCAGTTCTGTTTTAAATCCTCAGAACTCCTGATTGTTATAGGAGTTTTAAAATAATACTGAAAGTTTTACCCTGTTTCATTTCCATGCGGAATTCAGCAGATTGAATTGCATTGGTACAAAAATCATTTTTTGGCATGTTGCTTAATAACACCTCTACCAGATTGCAGAGGGAGTAGTTTGGAGGTTTTTCTTGATTGATAAACATAATGTCAGCAGAAGCAGTCCTAATATCTGAAGGCACCATACAATATCTTTGCAAGGGCAAGTCTGTGTCCTGAGAGGAGATATTAATGACTTTAGTGACTTGGTTTTTTTCTGGAAATGAATTCAAAGCTTAACTTTCATTTGAAAGAAAATGAATGTCTTAAAAAGGAACGAAGGGGCCTGAAACTGTAACTTACGGAGATTTGAATTAACTGGTAAGATTGGCTCAGATTAAAGTGGAGGTCAAGGCTTGAAGAGGTGTTAAAAGGGGACTGGATATGAACAAAGTGGTGGCCTTTGAATCACTATTGCTCTCCAGAGCTCTTCCTGCATTGTAGCTCTAGGAGATTGCCTTGCCTCTGTAGAGGGGATATTGAAAATATACTTTGAGTCTGTATTAGAGAAATAGCGTGTTATATTTCAGGCACTTCTCAGCCTGAGAAGGGTTGAGAGCGTTTCCCTCATCATGGAGTGTGAAATGATAGCAGAAGATAATATTTGCATATTAACTTTGAGTGTGAAAGCGGGGAAAAATGTTATTTGGTTGCATCCTGATGTCTCCATCTGGTTGCTCGTCTGTCACTGACATTAGACCTCGTCACTACTTCAATACCAGAAGCCAATATTTACTTTGAATAATTCCAATTTTAACACTTTCCAAGTGCTAGTCGCCTAAGTGCAAATGTTAAGTATGCATCTCATTTCCACTGAGAAGTAGTCTGGAGTTTTTCTAGATTCCTTCTAACACCCATCATGTATTTTCACTGTCATCGTGTTTTCCGTGACAGTACAAATTGACCTTCCATTACAGTTAATTACAGTTCATTATAGAATCAGAGACTGGTTTGGGTTGGAGGGGACCTTAAAGCTCATCCAGTTCCACCCCCCTGCCACAGGCAGGGACACCTTCCACCAAACCAGGCTGCTCCAAGCCCTGTCCAGCCTGGCCTTGAACACTGCCAGGGATGGGGCAGCCACAGCTTCTCTGGGCACCCTGTGCCAGGGCCTCACCACCCCCACAGGGAAGAACTAGTTACTTGAACTTATTTTAATTCTTTTTGTCATTTTACCTGTGACTTTAACTTTCTTGGTGGATTGTCAGTCTGTCCTCCTCTTGCTATTTATAGTTAAGGATAATGATTCAGTATGTTTCTGTTTGGCAGTAAGTTGTTCAGAATTCCAACAGCTCTTACCCATGTTTACACTCATTTCTTTTGCCATACACACCACTAAAGCAGTGTTCAACTGACTTCACAATAACAGTGGTTACATATCGGGATCACTACTCTGTGGCTATTATAGTATCATAAAGTGGAGGTTTTCTGCGTCCTGTCTTTAGTCCTATGAATGACAGAAGTTCAAGAGACAGGAAGGCAAGATGCATGCCACCTGGGCCAGCACTGAGCATCAACTGTTCTGCAGTGAGACTCCTCCTGTGGTTCTTGTGAATTAATTCCCTCATCATTTCATCCTTATCTTCCTTCCTGTTAACAGGAAGAATACATGTTCCTGTTTTACGTATCAAACCATGCTGAATGGGCTTTTGCACACTTTCCATAGAGACAAATTTGTTTTCTCTTGCTGATACTAGAAAATGATTCCCCAGATGTACCATCTGTTCTGATAGCACAACAGCTTTATTAAATTAAAATAAAGCAATGTTAACATTATTCCTGTTCATGGTGTAGGATTCAGGATATCTCATGACTTCTCTATTAGCTATCAATTACTGGACTAGTTTTAGAATGAAATGTGTATTTGAATATCAGAGTGTTCAAGGAGTGCAAATTTAAAGCAACGTCATGCAAGACAAGAGTAGACTTTAGCATTCACCAAGAGTGTTTTTCATAACTGTGCAAGAGAAGTTGATTTGTGATCAGACACTTATTAACTGTTCCAATCTATTAAAAATGTTAAGTGTTGTCAGTGTTTTAAAGTGATGGTAAAAAGTTTTGGCAAATCTTAGTAGTTAATGAAGGGCCTTTTTTGCATTTCATTCCTAGGCCTCAAGTATTTTTGTTACTTCTCATTCTGTGTAGTAATTACTTATCATGTAATTTTTTCTCCACAGTGAGGGCCATGGGAAGCTGACAGTATTTTCAGTGAAAGCAATGTTAGCAACCATGTGTGGTGGTAAAATACTGGACAAACTCAGATGTAAGTATTTTAAAGAAAACCATTTAACCATTTAAATGTTGCCATGACCGGCCGTGTTTTATGATATTAAGCTTTGAAAGCTAACTGGTTTTGCTTATTCAGCAGTCTTTATACGGAAATGAACTTGCTGTAGTAATGGTTTTGTCACACATGCCATCTGCTGGCCATAGAACGTACTGAGTTACTGAGTGAGCTTTACACGCACGTTTGGTTATTTTAAAATGCTTGGGCACTTCTTTAAGTGTAAAACTTCGGGTCTGATTTTTCTGCTAGTAATGTTAAATTTATTGCCATTGCCCCAGTTTTGGGGATGTGAAGGGGCTTCTGCATGTCTTCTGCTTCACGTGAAGTACTCTGCATCTTCTCATTCTGTAACACCAGCTTCTCGGTTCTTTTTTAACTCTTTTATTGATTCGTCAATCTTTTTGTTTCGTGCTTCCTGAGCCTTCTGCTGTATCAGTAGAAAATCAGTGATATCCATAAACATGGAGTTTGTCCTTTAGGAGTAATGCTTGTTCTGTCTTTCCAGTGGTAAGGTATACTGTGGTTCTGGGTGGTTTTTACTTTTCATTTCCACCCTAAAAAGTCGGGATGTTAATTTTGCTGTCAGTGCCAGATTTTACTACTCAGGTTTTGTCATTTTCACCTCACCCTAAATTCCCTTCATGAAAGTTAACTTGTAGCAATTTGTTCCTCCTAATCTCTATGCCTGTCATTCACCCTAAATAAGTCTCCAGACTTTTCCACACTTCTTTATTGTATTTGCTTTAAAACTTGCAAATGTGAAATACTACTGTGCTGAATGAAACTACATGGCAGGGTCTGAAAAATAGTGAGAAATTGCATGTACATGTTTAATATTAAGGCTGCTCATGTTTCAGTACCAGGAAACGCAGGGGTTTTATCTGGTAGTAACTAAAAACTCTGATTAAAAAAAAAGCTGCTGGTGGCTAAATATTAGCCTTAAATAAAGGTGACAGGCATAGATGACAGAGGATATTTAAGATACTTAAGCATTTTTAACAAATGTATTACCTCTATAAAATATGCAATACCAAATACTGAGGAAAAATACAGAAACTGCATTTCCTCTGTAAAAGATTACATTTTGGATTTAGTTAGGATGAGATTTGAGGAGCTGACAGTAGATAAGTAATTCAGGCCTGGGTTATTGCTAGAATTAGCAAGATAGTATCAAAACACATGGAGGAAATGGCGCTGTTACCTATTAGTGGAAAAGGCTGTTAACCACTGGAATGAACTGTTACATGGATCAGTGAAGTGTTGATGTTTTCAGACAAAGATCTAGATAGTCTGAAAGTTATGTTAAGCCTCAAGTTAATGATTCAAAAGGTGGCTTAAGGACACCTTTTTTAATAATGACACCTATTTAACAGGTGTGTCTGGTCTTAGAATTTGTGCATTTAACGTACTGTTCTCTCTCTGTCTTTTCATAATGTCTGCTTTTCTTCATAGCATTTGAAATTTCCTTTTTTTTTTTTTTCTTGTTCTGTTGGTTCCCATATTCTTTGCCACTGTAACTTTAGAAAAATTCCTAACTGGTATTCATACACGTTGGAGGAAAGGCTTTTGACTGCGTTCACTGAACAGTGCTGCTTCTTACAGCATCTCTCTGTTTCTGGTTGTTGTGCCTGTTACTTATTCTTTCTTTCATCTTACCAGCTAACCTTTAGTTTGCAGTGTACTTCAGGGATCTTCCCTCCAGAATCAGCTGTCCCTTTTTTCTTGGCACACTCCTTTTTGGAAGTGGAGCATTATTTTCAAAGAGCATGTAGCTTCAATGTGTTTTGGACAGTAGCACTCCTGCTTGTTGCCCGTGCTGCATACCTTGGTGTAGATGCACTTCAGTTGGGCTGTTGATCCTGTTACCTGTTTGGGGAGAGAAGCCCTAATTCCTATGTGACCATTCTCAGGTGCTTCCATGGTTTCTAATACATCCATAACCCTTCATCTTTCTGCCAGGTGAATCTCCATACCCTGTCTCCACAGAGACAGCAGACTGTCGGACCTTGCTAGCACACTCAAACACTGGTGTGCTGTCCCCAGACTTATCTCTAGTGAGGAACTTTCCCCCTTCAAATCTAGCTTAAAGCTCTTTCTGTGAGCCCTGCTATCTCCTTTTCCCCCTTGGAGACAACAGGACTGGTGTTGGGTAAACTGATCCACGATCGAGCCCCCAAATTCTGCCAAACAACTAGATAGAGCAAAATTCCTCAACCTGGGAAGAAAAATGCTACTGGAAGAATAGTGTTCTACAAAATCATGAGTAGCGGTTGGTGAAAACAGCAGTTTCATTCCCCTTCCAGTACAAGAACTAAAGGGCAAATCAGCAGTGACAGGCTGAAACTGCAAACCCCCTTATTTAAACTTTATCAAAGCAGTTTGTCAGTATCAAACATTTACCCTGTTTGATTACTGCCTGAGCTGTTTTCACTGATGGCAAATTCATTTAAGGCTGCTGAATGCAGATATTCAGTGAGTGGAGGAATATTCTGGGAAATGTGCTTGCCTAAGCTATCTGCTTTTGTTATAAACAGGTTTTTGATCTGCTATGCCTCAGCTGTCCTCATTCTTTATTTCTTCTGATCGTTATGAATATGCTGTCTTCTTGTTTTCCCTTTTCTGTCTTTCCCACCTCTCTCTGATTACTGACCCATTTCATCACCGAACTCCTTCTGTTTCCAGTTTACTTCTTTCCCTGATTCCAGGGGAATCCCCGCTTCCAGAAAGCATGAGACTTTCTGGAAATTGTAATTTTTATTTTTATTTCTTACCTCATCATTTATATGAATGATAGTAACTTGGTCCCTGTACTTGCATATGTACAGGCTTGGGTTTTTAAACTCTAGAAATGTTAACAAATGGAGTGTTTTTAAGTCCACACAGTGTCTGACAGCACATATGAAATGGGAGTTGTTCAATGCAACCACTTTGCTGGTCTCTGGAAAAGATTTCTTTTTTTCCCCATGACATGGTACTCCTTGCAAATGAGTTCCTTCATGTGGCATGCAAGGTCAGAGTTGTAAAGCTGGCTTATTGATGTGGACTTCATGATTTTTGTCAGTTTTTTCAGCCTAAGAAGTTCCATCTAAAAATGTCAGATTTCATGGATTCAAATGACTTCACTTTGTCATTCAGGTAGATTCATTGTGCTTCGTTCTGTGTTATTTCTGCAAGTAAGTTGCAAACAGAACTTTTTGTAGATCAGAACTCCATCCCACTCATTTTGAAGGCTGACTTCTCTAATGACTGGCTCTACCTGTGGGGTGCTCTTGGGCTCCCTTACCTCACCAGCTTCTATTTATTTCCCACTTGCCATCTAGTGCTAGATCATCCTTTAGTGTTCACCCCAAAATTCATACAGTAATGCATGCTGAATACTAGGTTGCACATAATAAAGGTCCTGAAAGCTAATATGCTGTAGGTAAATTAGCCCAGTTGTGGGGGGCTGATTTTGAAGAGGGGGAATTTTGATTATTGGAGGAGTGAGGTGAAAGGGAAGTTATTTGTTTTGGCCCTAATCAGTGGATCAAAGTAGTAGTAGTAGTAATATGTAGTTTGTTGTGGTATGACATCTATTCAAACAAGAGAAACTCGGTGCACAATTTTGCACTACTGGAGCAAGTCTGGAGGAGGCCACAAAGATGCTCTGAGAGGTGGAGTACGTCTGTTATGGAGACAGGCTGAGAGAGCTGGACTTGTTCAGCCTGGAGAAGAGAAGGCTCCATGGAGACCTTAGAGCAGCTTCCAGTGCCCCTGGGGGCCAGCAAGAAAGCTGGAGAGGGGCTTTTGACAAAGGCCTGTAGGGACAGGACAACGGGGAATGGATTTAACCTGACAGAGGGGAGATTGAGATGAGATCTTTGGAAGAAGCTCTTCTCTGTGAGGGTGGTGAGGGCCTGGCACAGGGTGCCCAGAGAAGCTGTGGCTGCCCCATCCCTGGCACTTTCAAGGCCAGGTTGGATGGGGTTTGGAGCAACTTGGTCTAGTGGGAAGTGTCCCTGCCCATGGCAGGGGGTTGGAACTAGAGCTTTAAAGTCCTCTCTAACCCAAACTAGTCTATGATTCTATTGCTTTATACACGATTTCTTACATCTTAATTTTTTATAACAAATTTTAGGAGTTACCACCACACCTCCCAGTCTGGTAGAGGCAGGGCTACTACAGTCCACCAGTGGCCAGGGTGGCCATGAGTTACCATTAGGAGCACTTCATGCAGCCTTAGGGATCAACTCAGACAGAAATACCCATGTGAACACAAACAGCACCATAGAGCTGGTTCTGTTTGCCTGCCTGCCTGGCCAGGATAAAAGTTTGCCAGTGGCATAAATATATACATATCTGTACATGCCTGTACAATATGGATCTTTCTGGTGACCTGCTGCAGATGCTTATCTATCTAGTAGTTGATTGTTGGAGCCTCTTGAATCCTCTGGTCTCTCCAGTGTCTGTCCCAGACTTCTGACCTCTCCCATACCTAGCTCTCCAACTCTTAATTGATAAATTTTCCTCCAAAAGCATTTCCATTATGTCTGTGTAAGTGTTCAGGTGGTACTATTCTCAGTGGCTTATTTTCTGTATGCTGAACAGTTCCTGTTTCCTCAGACGGTCCTCAGAGGGCAAGTGCTTCAGCATGCCTAACATCCTTGTGGCCCTCTACAGAGCTCACTTCAGCTGGTCTTTCATGTTCTGTGGTTCTCAACAGTTCTCTGATGCTGGGAGTTCCCAGAACTGGGTACAGTACCTAAAAGGTGTCTAAGACGTGCTGCGTGGAGAATGTCACTTCCACTACCTGAGTTCCTGATCATACAGCCAGGGATGTTTTTGGCCACTGCTGACAGTGAGTACTGCTGGCTTATGGTCATGTTGTGACCTCAAAACTCACAAGGACCTTTCCAGCAGAGCTGCTCCTCAGCCTCGATTGGTGCCAGAGTCACTTCCTTCCCATGGGCAGGGCTTTCCATTTATCCTTTTGAACTTAAGACAGTCCTTGCTGGCCCATTCCTCCAGCTGTTCCAGATCCTGCTGGTTTGCAGCCCTTACCCTCAGGGATATATCACCTGGTCCACCCAATTTGGCACCATATGTGAGTTCAACAAGCATGCACAGATGTTACTGACAGACACATGGAGCCGGACATGTCCCAGGACAGATTCCAGCAGCAGTCCACTTGTTATTGGTCTCCACATAGGATTTGGCCCATTGTCCACTACCCTTCATGTTTGATCATCCAACCAGCTACTTGCCCATGCATACTGTGACATCCCAGGTTGGATACTGGAATGCTGTGGGGAATAGAAAGTAAAAAGCCTTGCTCAAGACGAGATGAACAGTATCTACAAATTCAGGTATCACGGAAGACAGTGGAGGTGATCAGGTGTTATTTAGCCTTGGTAGATCCATACTGGTGGATCCTAGTCAGGAATATGCACCAAGAAGATTTGCTCCATGATTTTCCCCAGGATCTGAAGTGGGGATGACTGGCCTCTGTTTCCTTAGATTGCCCTTTTGACCTTAATAGATACTTTGGATTAATGCCAATGAAACTGCACACACCACACACACCCCCCAAAAGCACAGTCAAAACAATTCGCCTGTTAAATGAATTTTCTTGGCTTTTACTGATACTGAACCTAGTATTTAACAAGTATTTTATGAATATGTATGATAGAAATTGGTAACTTCATTGGAATTTGGTGACACAAGGTACACTCAAGGTCAAGATTCTGGAAGATGAGGGTGCCAGGGTTTTGTCATTTTAGTTTTAACTCCATTGGAGAAATGGTGGAGCCTTCACTTGAAACTACACAAAGCTTCAGGCAAATGCCCTGATTGGAAAACACAAACAATTTTGGTGCTTATGAGCAGCTGAGTAGAGGCTCTGGAGGGGACTGCTGGGCAAGTTTGACATGATATTGTGAGCTCTGTTTTTAGCATAAGAGTTTTACTACAAGCATTTGAAAAAAGGAAAGAGTGAGTTGCACAAGTGCCATTTTACGTTGGTATTTTGGGGACTGAGCAGTGGGGTTTATAATTCTAGATTTATTATTCTATCCATTTAAAAACATGCTTATATCATAATAGCATTGAACTGAAATTTTATATGAGAACTGTAATACCTCATCATTGGGAAACTCTACTAGCACCTGTCTGTTGCAACCCTGAGAGAGCTCTTCAGAAATGACACTGTTACTCTGGATTGCTTCAGGTTTTCTATTTGAGGGTAATTTACTGCCCCTTTAAAGGGCAGATGACTTATATCCTACTAATCTTTCTTTTCTAATTTCCTTGCTAATTTAATGAGTTTAACTTCACTTTGACTATAAAACCACTTTTATGACTGTGAGATATAAGTTAGTGGGCTTTGGTTTGTTTTTTTTCTTTTTAATTTACCCTTGATAAAGCCTGTTCTATTTTATCTCATTTTCACTCTATTTCCATGGCTTTAATTGCTTTCTCTTTAAAAAGAATTTAGATTTTGCATCCTGCTCAGTCCACATTAGTAGACTATGAATACCCAGCAGATTTCTGTCCTTTGTTAAACACAAGTGCTGTCAGGTTGCAGTCTGGATCTACCCCTCTCAACTTGACAGATTCATTACCAGACCTTCGGATTTTGGGGTTGGGAGTGTCTGATCTAGGATGGTTTGGGATTCAGGAAGTTTTCCTTCCTGATCAGGCTTAGTTGCCTCCATAGTTTTCTTTTGTGTGCATTGTGAGCCTGAGTTTTCTTCCACATTCAATTTTTGGGTTAAATTTAATTTTTCTGCCTGGACTAATTTTCTAAAATACACTGTTCCCTTCCTGACACCCTTTTTAAAATTATTATTATTTTTCTTTTTTTTCCCTGTTTTTCCCCTCCCTTTCATTTTCCCTACTGTTTTCTCCTTTCCTTTTTCCTTTCTCCCTCTCCCACCCCCCATTATTCCTAATACGGCTCATCAGATTATTCAACAAGATCTTCAGACCCTCACTTCAAGCTTGTCTGTTTAGCCAGTTCACTAGAAATATGCCTTTCTGAAATAGTTTTTTTTATGGACCTAGTTTTGATTACTTAAATTAAGCTTATATTCTGCCAGCATCCTCTTTATGATGTGTAATTACTGCTGGTGTCTCAAATAACCTCAGAGATGATTCAGTGCTAGTGAAGAATTCTGGTATCTGTCACATCTTGGAAAAATTTAGGTCTTACAAATATTAGTACTATTGTTAGAGAAATCTTCCTTTATAGCATAATATGTCTCCAAGGTGTATCAGTTTTGCTGTTCAAGCGATTTGTCTTCTCCAAAGAGATTTTTGATCCCAGGACAGTTAGGCTGTATCTGTATACAGCTATCCCGATGTTTTATGTGATATCATTTTCTTACCATGTTATCTGCACACCTTGTTCTCTATTTTTGCCTTTGCTGGGGACTCTGAGCTGGTTCTGTAGAGTAGCTGGAGTAGAGGGGCTGAAGGAGCTAAGCTCTGTGCAGTCAGGGGTGGCTCAGGGACATCTTCCATTCCCATGCCCACAGCTGAATGTGGCCTTGGGGGGGAATCTTGCCAAACCCCCTTCTTCCTGCTACTGGATGTGACCACCCTCCCTCCCTTTCTTTTTCCATATATTGACAAGACTGCTGAACACCTTGCTCAACCTTCTTTCTGGTTTCAGAAATGTGTTTAGCACCACTGTGCTAATTAAAAAGCATACCTTTTCTCATACCACACATTCCTCTTATCACAGAGTCCTAGAATCACAGAATAGTTTGGGTTGGAAGGGACCTTAAGGCTCATCCAGTTCCAACCCCCTGCCACGGGCAGGGACACCTTCCACTAGACCAGGTTGCTCCAAGCCCCGTGCAACCTGGCCTTTAACACTGCCAGGGATGGGGCAGCCACAGCTTCTCTGAGCACCCTGTGTCAGGGTCTCAGCACCCTCACAGGGAAGAACTTTCTAATATCTAATGTAAATCTATCCTTTTTCAGCTTAATTCTTAATTTCAGCATAATTCTTGTGGAAGGACGGAAGTTCATAATCTAGCTCTTCAGTGTGTGCAGTTTCTCTGGTACAAAACTCAACTCAATTTCCTCTCTCCTCCAGCTCAGCTGCCTGGCTGGGGAGTCTCAGCCAGGGACAGAGGTCAGAGCACCCCAGTTCTCAGCACATCTGTCCCACACTCTCCACCAACCCTGCAGCGCTGGAACTCAGCCTGGCAGTGGCATGCACCCAGCTTACCATGGGCTTTGCCAGTTTGGACTTTGTGATTCTTACAACTTCTTTTAATTCTATGAGACCTCTCAGAGGATTTTTAGGTTTATTTTGAAGGTATAAGCTTGAAGGTATTGTGTAACTTTTATACCGCCTCCTTGCTTCCCCTTTGAGTTAATGCACAGGCAGAATCTTATCTCAAACTGTGTGAGATGGGATGGAGGAAACAGAAAGATTTATATCATAGCATGTTCAAATACATCCATTTATAAATTTCATTTTGAGAATTTCATAAGAAATTATGTTCAGAAGAAACTAAAAAGAAATCTCTTGGGGCTTAAATGGATTGAAATAATTATATTTTCCTGTAGTAAGCATGTATTTACTGTAGGGTTTTATGTTTTCTTGCAGATATTTTCTCTCAGATATCAGATTCAAATGGACTAATGATATTTACAAAGTTTGATCAGTTTTTGAAAGAAGTTCTAAAGCTTCCAACTGCTGTCTTTGAGGGGCCTTCTTTTGGATACACAGAGCATTCTGTTCGGACCTGTTTCCCACAACAAGTAAGCATTAACCACCCAGGATTTCTGTATCATGTGTTAAGCCTGGGTGGGTCATGGTTTGGATGGGAGGTTTGGAGAGGGGGTCGTAATAAATGCTATATCACCTGGGCAGTTTTAAGACAGTCTGAGTAATTAAAAATAGGATGCCTGAGTCTTAGGCAACTAAATGATTTTGCATAATTTTGGTTGTTCCCCCTCCTTGAAGGGACACTTCAGTTCCCTATTGGAACAGCAAGGATGTTCTCTTTCTTTTCTAAAACATGAAACACAGTATTTTTACTATTTTCCTGTGATAAATATTAAGCTTTCTCAGTGTTTTGAGAGTGTTAGTTTCAACAGATCACTTGTTATGTGGTTGGGCCTGTACGACATAAATACCTGGTGTGCGCATAGTTTATTTTTAAATCAATTTGACCATTATGCTTACTGGTATAGCTGTTTTTTTTTCCAAAATATGTCCACTACAGCTGATGTTTGGAGTAGATGTTGGAATAATGATCTTAAAGAGCTTTTTATTCTTTATTCATTTATTGAAATTTAATTGTTCCAAGGATTTGTTTGTAATTTGAAATAATGTAAATAGTATAAATAGTCCTTACATCAACTGTAAGAATGAACCTAGGTAATCGTAGGCCTAAAATTAAATGTTTAGATTCTGGTCATGATTATGTTCTGGAAGAAGTATTTCTGAAGTATTTAGATTTAATCGTCATTTTTGTCAAACTTAATCAGCAATTAGAATATTTGAAACACAACACAGTAGAAAAGAGCCTTTGATTTAGGAAATGATGAGGGCTGGGAGTTACTGAGGAGAGACTTTTGGTTTACCAATAGTGTAATTAATAAATATTTATTTCTGTTTCCATCATGGCTGATATATTTGTGGGCCATACTTGTTTGCATGGGTATGCCACCCTTTCTGATCTGATCAAATCATGTTTCACACAAGTGGCACTGCTTTTGAATGTAGAGCCTCAGCCTTACTATGTGGCTATAGAAGTCAGACATTGAATTCTAAGCCCCACAGGGTCTGTCCATGTCTGCAAAAGGAACAGGGATGGGGTTTTGTTTTGTTCAGAAGCCTGGATTCTGTAAGTGAAATTTCTTACCCCTAAAGAAGGGCTGGTGTAGCTCCCTAGACTTTGACAGTTGGCTGAGATCTCTAAGATAATTAATGCAAATTTCACTACTGTAGCCAAGTGAGGTATAGTAACTGCCCTTGAGTCTGAGCCAGCACTTTGCCCAGGTGGCCAAGAAGGCTAAGAGCATCCTGACTTGTGTTAGCAATAGTGTGGCCAAGGAAGGCCAGAGATCATTCCCCTCTACTCAGCACTGGTGAGGCTGCACCTTGAATCCTGTATTCAGTTCTGGGCCCCTCACTACAGGAAAGACACTGTGGTGCTAGAGTGGGTCCAGAGAAGGGCAGCAAAGCTGGTGAAGGGTCTGGAGCACAAGTCTTGTGAGAAGTGACTGAGAGAACTGGGGTTGTTCAGCCTG
Source organism: Melopsittacus undulatus (assembly GCF_012275295.1). Lineage (NCBI taxonomy): Eukaryota > Metazoa > Chordata > Aves > Psittaciformes > Psittaculidae > Melopsittacus > Melopsittacus undulatus. Next base: position 13,318,867 of record NC_047529.1, on the reverse strand, counting down.
GAGAAAAGGAGTTTCAGGGGAGACCTTATCACTCTATACCTGCCTTAAAGGAGGTCGTAGCGAGGTGGGGGTTTAGTTCGGATATTAGGAAAAATTTCTTCCCCAAAAGGTTTGTCAAGCATTGGAACAGGCTGCACAGGGAAGTGGTGGAGCCCCTGGAGGGATTTAACAGATGTGTAAATGTGCACTTACGGGCATTTCTTAGCGGTGGGTTTGGCAGTGCTGGGTTAGGGGCTGGGCTTGATGATTTTAAAGGTCTTTTTCAACCTAAACAGTTACATGATTCTGATTTGCCTGTGGCTTGCCTGCAGCATGTCTTAGCTCTCTGGCTTTGGCTTCCATGAACAATAAAGCTATTCTTCATACTGATTTACTTTTAGAAATTCCTTTGCTCTAATTTTATTCAGCAAAACAAAATCTCTCATGGAAGGCCAGGTTTGTAGAGAGTGGTAATATTTTTTTAATTAATCCCGATAAACAAGGTATCCCAAGGTGGTTCTTTCATTTATTGGAAAACTTTGAAATGGGTCCCAGGAAGTAGATGGATAATCTGGTTTAGAATTAATCCCATTTTTTTATGCCTCCCAGATCTGAAAACAAGCTTCCCAGAGGTACTTCTGTGATATTCTCCTTTTACAGCCTGTGATTTTGCTCCAGATGGCATTGGTAAAGTTGTGAGGTTTCAGACTTCAGCATGTACATGACAAACACATAAGCTACATTTGCAGTAGTTAGCTAAATACTGCTTTGAGCTGTCCTGGGATGCTAAGGCCAACTGGAATTGTCTAACCACATCGATGTTACTAGACTCTCTTATTCCCTCAAGCAGGGTGGTTACATGGAAACTGTTTATTAAAAATGATTCCTAGCTGATAATAACACCTGATCTGGGCACTGGAATCATTTGGGAGAGTGAGTAGTTAAACTAGGCACAGGGTTAATAATATGAAAGCATGCTTGATTTGAGTTTCAGCGCCAGGAATATTCCCTAGTGTTACTTAAGCTACCAAGTGGCAAATCCTTCCTGGCCAGCTGTGGCTCCTGGCTACCCATGGAGGTCTTGGTTCCGGGAGACACTTTCCAGATGCCAATGCCTAATAGTTTGCTTCCGTTTGAGAGGTGAAAGGGCAGATAGGCAAAGAAGTGTTGGTGATTGTATACCCTGCAAATTGTTTCATTTCTTGGGTCACGGGGGAATAATTCCAGTTTGTTGCCCACACAAAACAGAGTTTATTGGGATGCTTTTGGCAAGAGCTGCATTCTTTGTGATGGCCTCCAGATGTATAAAGAGCTTTCAGTAATACTTTGCTATTCTAGGTCAAGTGGAGGATTCCACAGATGTAAGATATCATGTCATATTTTTAAGACTTGTTCACTTGGCCACAGCCCCTGTATTTGTCAGGGATGTTGTATCACCGTGACATTCCCTGCCTTGGTCAAAATCCTTCTGTGTTAATGGCACAGCCTGTCCTGTTGTTGCAGAGGTGTGTCCACTTTACATCTCATTTACAGAGCAGTTTAATTGCAGTGTTCCTACTGAGCTGAGCCATTCACTTCCGAGACTTGGGAGCCAGGAACTTGGCTGCTGTACAGTCCAACTGCACATCATTCTATTGAAACTCAGCAATACAAGCTATACAAGCTGGCCTGGGTAGGCACTGGTTTGTGCATGCCTTACGCAAAAGCTTTGCTGAAGTATTGGCTGACTTATGTTTCGCCAATAGCATGGCTGATAGTTCAACTAGATAGATCACAAACTTAACAGTGTCAGAACGATGTACAGTTGCTAAAGTGACTAATAAGGATATATTAAGGACAGGATGGTCTTGTGTATAAAGAATGACATAAGCATACTCTAATAGAGCGCAAGGCACAGAATGGTTAGAAATACAGGTGAGGTCTAATACACAGCTCTTTAGACCAGTATAACTTGTTTTGACTGCTGTAGAGTTATAAATCATGTATCTTTATGCAGGCTCAGGGGATGTGTTTTTGTGCCACATTTCCCCACATGCATTTTGTGGGGAAATATATGCATTAACATCTTGTTGAAACAAGTGTGTTGGCAGTGCAGCAATAAAACTGGCTGATTTTTTTGCTGTTGAAGCAAGCCTATGGTGTTCTAAATACAAGGATAGCATTGGTATAACCTGTCTCTGCACCCACCTGCAGGAAGATCTGAGACTGCAGAGCTATTAAGAAAAGTAGGTATGCTAACATCAGTTGGTAAAAACAGTTATTAAAATGGAGTGGAGGCAGCAGGTGATCACAGAGATTATCTATGCAGAATTGCATTTGTTCTCCTGGGGAGCATTTGACCCTCATGACTGATGTGCCTTCACATTTACTAATTTTCCATTTATGTTCTTGGAGTTTGGGAACTGCTGGCAGATTATTTAATAGTTGTTGCATCACAAATGGTGGCTGAATGATATTTTGTGGTTGTTCCATGGCTGGATTCTGAACCCAGTAGGAAATGTTAGACCAGCTACAAGAAAGGGCTTTGTCTAGGCTCGTTCTCTGAGACATAATTTCTAGGAGGAAACTGCTGTTTGCTTTCTTGTCAGCACAGCCATTAGTGAGAATGCCTCTGCCCAGACAGAGAAAATGTGGCAATGATAATATTGTGTGATTCTTTTTGGTCAATTGGTTGCAAAATATCCTACCTGTATTGGCGAAAAATCCCCAAAGCCTGTGTCCCGACTGCCCTCTTTTGAGTTACATGAAGTTGCTTCACTCTCTACACAGGATTCTTGTATATAGCACAATGAAGATCTGCTACTTTTAGGTAGTTCTGCCACTCTCCATATCATATATCACTGTCTAGTCATATCTTGGTTTGGGTTGGCAAGCCCCTTAAATCTCATCTAGTTACATCCCCCTGCCACAGGCAGGGACACTTTCCACTAGATTAGATTGCTCCAAGCCCCATCCAACCTTGTCTTGCTCACTGCTAGGGATGGTGCAGCCATGGCTTCTCTGGGCAACCTGTGTCAGTGCCTCTCCCCTATTCACAGGGAAGACCCTCTTCCTAATATGTAATGTAAATCTACCCTCTGTCAGTTAAAAGCCATTCCTTTTTGGCATCGTAATTGCAAATGAAAGCTACAATTAATTTCACAGCCCCTAGAAGCCCAGCCTGGCTTTTCCTCCAGCCTTCCTTGCCCTCCCTGTTGTGGGTGTTCTTTGGAGTAGCACTGCCATATGCTAAGGTGAGATAAAGTACCACCTGACCCGCTGGCCACTGGCCTGAGAGGTTCTTACACATCTTGCTGCTTGTGTGCAGAAAGCAACATGATCTTTCTTTGTATCCACAAGATTCTTCACTGGTTTTCTTACCCGTTGTCTCCATCTGCTAGTATTTGCAGCAGCTCTTTTCTTTTGCTCACTTGAATACAAAAACTTAGGAAATACTACTCTTCACATGCCTGACTTCCCTCTCCTAATGATTTCATTTCAGTTTCATTCTTAGTCACATCACTTAAAATCTGGTTCTCCCTTTGCCTCCTTTTTTTCTTGTTTTGCCTTTTAAAAAATCGTTTACTGTATGCATCCTGTATGAATATTTGTTGTAATTTATCTTTTATGTGTCTGCTTTTTAGTCCTGTCTGTATGTTTGAAATACCATCTTCTGCATTAAATAACCTCTGCTCACATTTGTTGTATTCCTCTTCAAAATAGGAATCCTTAACTGCATCTGGGGAACTAATCCAGACTGACCAGCCCTCCATTTCTTGGAGTTTTCTGTTCATTTGTTTATAATTTATTTTTGTATGATTATATCATGTCTACACTAAAACCTTCTTTGTGTTAACTGCTTGCCTAACATAGATTGAAACTCCCTGAGCAAAGAAGTTGTGATTTTTATCTCTTTCTAGTGTATGAAATGTTTCTGCTAGAGAGAATTTGAGTCATAGAAAGATTTTAAGGCTGAAATAGTTTGGGGTATATATATATATATTTCTTATAATTAAGTTCTATTTCTCTTTTCTTTGCAGAAAAAGATCATGATAAACATGTTTCTAGACACATTGATGGCTGATCCACCTCCTCAGTGCCTTGTGTGGCTGCCTCTCATGCACAGACTTGCCCATGTGGAAAATGGTAAATGGAATATTTTCTTGTTTGAAACATCTGGTCAGAGCGGGGTTTCTGTTCAAAGTATGTAAATGTGCTATCCTTTCTCAAGTAACAAAGCACATATGCCTTTGTTGTTCCTACTGTAATGATCTTAGTCCCAGAGCATTTAAGCCCAGACTTTTGTTGGAGGGAAAAGGAATGAAGACTGATTCTTTATGAAATCACCAGGACCAATGTAGAGCAAGTTTAGTTTCAGAGTTCTAGCATCACTAATAGCAGAAGATGAAAAAACAAGTAGCAGAGAAACAATATTCTCTCAATGTTCGTGTTCTGAAACTCTTAAAACCCTTCACTTGGATGATGCTATAACATATGTTTTCAAGTGCTGACTCCCCAAGATTTTGGTTCCTATTCAACTGTTTGTCTTAAGTAGCATTTGAGCACATGAGTCACTTCAGTGCTCGCTATGGGAGGTAAATCCTGAGCTCCTCTGGCTTCCAGGCCTTTTCTTAGCTAAAATTCCCTGGCTTTACAGCCTATGGAAAGTATTTAAGAGCAATAAGGGACAGAAAACTGGAGACTAACAGTGAGAAAAGAGTAGTGGAAGAGGCAGTAGCTGCAAGGGCTTTATGGAGTTTAGGGAAGCAGAAAGATTTCCTGCAGAAAGTCATGCAAGTGTATTGAAAGTATGTGTTGTTTATAGTGGAAAAAAGGTTTAATTTCCTGTATAGTTGCACCCAGCATGTGTGCATGGTGTTTTGTATGTGACTTCTAGAAAAAAAACCCACAACTTTTCTTTTTCTTCAGCCATAAACTCCATATTTTGCTTCTTTCTCCACAGAGTAAAATCATCCTATCATCCATCAAAACCCCTGCCTTACTAGTTGTTACCTCTTCTTCTATTTAATGTACTCATAGTAATTTCAAGGTGTATAGACTTCTTACTTTTATGACACAGGTAGATAAACTTCAGCTGCTGGTTTTGCCTAGCAGTTTACAGGCAAGGCTCAGCATGCTGTCTCTAACTAGGTTTTCATGATCTGTATTCCATTCTCTGTTTCTTGACATTTATGCATGGGTAAGTGTTGCTGTGATTTTGATATGCTGGGTTTTTGGCATTTGTTTCATTGTCTTCTCTTGATCCTCTTGCAAAGCATATCTGGTTGTGAATTTAATATGCATTTGTTAGTAGTGAACAAGACTGGAGTTGTGATGTTCAATGGGCCTTCTTTATTGCAAAAGAAGAGAAGGTGAATTTCCCTAGTTGCTCTGTATATTCACAGACATTTCCTGATAACTGTGGGTCTCATCAAAAAAAGTGAATATTTTTTTAAAGAAGTTTGAAAGGAGCAATTTTGTGGAGACAAATCTTACAGGAAAGCTTACCAAAAGTTGAGGAGGTTGACTTGTTAAAATATTAAGTAGACTGTGGTACTGCAGTGTCTTTCCCATCCCGATGTGACAGTTTGCATTAACAGAAGGGCAACAGGAACTTCTTGCTTTCTTCTTCCATCCTCTTACACTTGTAAACTTTTACTGCGAGAAAAGCACATAGGGTGGAATAAATGTGGTAAAGAAACAGACAGGAAGATTTTTCATATGAATTACAGGTCAGGATAGAATTGCACAGAGCTTAGGCAAGAATGAAATGGTTAAACATAAAGTTTGAACAGAAGTGACATGATTGAAAGATCTGGAGATAATTCATAGTCTGGTCTTTTTGTCTGCTTGAAAGTACCTGGAGGAAATTATTAGATGCTGAGTATAAAATCATCCTTACAGATTAGTGCATGCTTTCCTGCATTATCTGGCAGCATTATCCTGCATTATCTATGGCTCTTACTGTGCAATATGGCTGCTCTATAATATGCTGTCTTCCTTGGGAGCAGTTGCATAAGTGCCCCTGTGGCTGATGCTTTCTTCCATGCCACAAGAGACTCTCCTCACTCGTCTCTTCTGCCAACCAGTTCCTGGATTTAATCCTGTGTTAAACAGAAGAGCCTTTTTACACAGAGGTTTAGCATTCAGATTACTTCATAGCATAACTTCTAATGTTTGGGGCACTGGAATTATGTTTCTAATTCTTATCGGCCCCTTCTACAGTTATCTCCCAAGCTGCTTGCTGAATTATGTTTCCATAAGTAATTCATGCCACTGTTGTTGCTCTCTAAGTTACTATAATTTTAACTTCCTCAAAAACTTTTATTCTGTTGCAAGTGATATTTTTGCTCCAGAATCAGCTGCATTTCATCTGCTGAGAAGTGCTGATTAGGTGTCATTGCAGCTTATGTACAGAGGTATGTGGCAAGCCACAGCAGGCTCAGCAGGCAGGGAGATCAAGCCAGGATTGTGTCCCTACAGTAAAAGAAATTAAGGGAGGCTTGGTGTTGGGGGCCTGACTATGGGAAGGTAAAAATAGCAGATTTGAAGGATTGAGACAGTAGAAGAAAAGATTTTGGGATTACTAGCATGCATGGTAGGAAAAGTAGTGTTGAGGGAAAGCATAGCTCTGCTTACAGATGTGCCCACTAAGGAAAAGCAAGGCAGAAACTTTTTCATTTTAAAGTCTGGAACGGGACATACACAAGGGTTCATTTTTGCTATGGATCTGGATTGAGTATCTCCTATTAAATGGTCATTTTCAATGATTAAATATTTTAGAATCATAAAATAGTTAGGGTTGCAAAGGACCTTAAGATTACCTAGTTCTAACCTGTCTGCCATGGGCAGGGATGCCTCGCACAAAACCATGTTGTCCTAGGCTCTGTCCAACCTGGCCTTGACACTGCCAGGAATCACAGAATCCCAAGGGTTGGAAGGGACCTTGAATGATCATCAAGTCCAACCCCCCTGCAAGACCAGGGTATCACACAGGAACTTGTCCAGGTGGGCCATGCATCCACGCTATATATAGTTATTATCCATACATTCTCACAGAAGTCAACTACTGACACAGAGTACAGGATGTCCATTCTTAACAGTGCCATAAGAATATTTTGAATGATTATAGGTATGAGTATTTGCTTGAGGAATACATTTATAACAATAAATAAAAGAATGGAGCTTCTTTGGACTAATGGTTCTAGTGCTTCATCTCCCTCACAGTATAGAACTTCTTCCTTTTGTCTAACCTGAACTTCCCCTGTTTAAGTGTTAACCCATTCCCCCTTGTCCTGTCACTACAGCCTCCAATGAAGTGTACAGTCCCTAATGAAGAGAAGTCCTCAAGTGACCTGAACAGGAGAAAAGACAAATACATTTTGCAACACCATATTTTATGACATTCAGAAATTAACAAAAAAATGTAATATCTACATTGGATTATACCACCTGCTGTTAAGGCAGGAAGGGGAGCTGGCAGGTTGGCACTGGGAGGAAGCATGCTGTTCCACTTCATTTATTTGTGTCCCAACCATAGCTAAACTTCGTCACTTTCAGAAAAAGGAAATAAAAGCAAAAACTAAGCAAGGAAAAAAAAAAATCCCACAAAAAAGTGCATCTCTTTGTTTTCTGTCTTGATGGCCAGACACTTTGCCCATGATCTAATAAGCTCCGATAATGATTGTTCCAATATTCTCTTCACCAGTCCTTTTGAGAGCATGCTGCTTGCAGTACACTGAGTGCTGTCACCGTTATTATTTTGCCTCATGTTTTGTTTTATCAGAATGTTGTTACTGCTTTCTTAAATCAAGGATGTCAATTTCAAGTGTTTGATTCTTTGGTTCAGGACACTGTAGTACGGTTGTTCCCTTTTCATCAATAGTAATCTCTTCTAAATGCATGGAGCCAGAGAAGATAAGAGAGAATTTTGAAAAGGTGGGGAAGAGACAAGATGAAGTGGTATTCAGAGGTAAATGGAACATTGGGTGATGAGCTGATATCAGTATATTGTCTTTTATTAAGGTAGTGACCTAGTGCTCTGGCTTGGCGGGAGACAGCAGCCCTGCCCCAAGCAGAAAGGATATTGCAGGAGAGTGTGTGTGGGGAGGCATCTGTCTGTGCAAGAAAAGTCTTTAGGAGCCTGTGACTTCACCCATCTTTCCTTCCAAAGGCAAATTCAAATGTGTGTAAAGGTTCTTGAAAGATTTGCTTCACTGCTTCTTAAAATTCTTCATCAAAAAATTTCAACACCTTCTTGGACTTGAAGCTGGGGTGAGATCAGTGTTTAAATATGCTTAGGGTGAGAAAGTTTTTTCCTAATGTTCTAGCATGAGTTTTTTCTTATTGCAGTTTAAACTCGTAAGTACCTGGGGTTTGGCCACTGGCTCTGGAGAATGTATTGCTATTTTGTAAGTACCTCTTGCTGTTTGATGATACCTTCTCACAGTCTACTTCTAGTGAAGATGTCTACCAGATATCATTCAGCTAATTCTGTTGCTTTTTCCTGTACATTTAATTAACCCACATCTTCTTTGAAAGGTGATGCCCCAAATCAGACATTTTTTATGATCATTCAGTGTGTTTATGAGAAATATTGACCAGTGTGTGTGACCTGGAATAAAGCCCTTTGCTCATTAGATCTTTCCATTTTGGCAATTGACTGTTCTATGGTCTTTTTTCCATGGGATTCACATCCAGGTTACAGTTCTTTCATCTACTGTGTATTTCCATCTGTCGTGAGTACACCATGGGAGACCAATTTAGTAAGAATTACTGAAGTAAAATGAAAAGCTGATGATATTTGATGCCCATTCTCTGTTTTCAAGGGCACTTACTCTGTCATGGAAAAACATTAGATTGATTTGGCAAACATTGTCCCTGGCTCATTTCTCTGTTGTTCTTCAGGTGCTTACAGTACTTGGCTTCGTATGTGTTCCAGAGCGTATTTTGCAAGCTAAAACAATGTGAGAAGTCAGTAGTTACATAGGTATAATTTCATAACTTTTTAAGGATCATACTTACAATTCTTGTAATGTCCCTTTTAAATCCCCTGCTGGTTTTCTCTCATTCTGTTTTTCTAACTTCTGAATATTTTAACCTTCATTAATTATTTGTCCCAGTTTTCACTTCTGTAGATTTCCTTCTGCATTTTAGGCTATTGAGGAGCTCTTACATTTTAGCCATATTGGTCTTTTACTACAGTCTGCTCTTTCTCCACTGAGGTATCTTATGCTTGTTTCTTTTAACATAACTTTTAAGGGACTGACAATTTTCCTAACTCCAGCTTCCTGTTGAATTGTTTCTTGTAGCCTACTTACTAAATCCCATGAGTTTACTGAAATCTGCTGCATTGAAGTCACACTTTTCTCTCCTTCACTTCACAAAATTCACAAAGTTACTCTGTTGTCATATTAAGGTCACTTGTTATCATCTTCTTCAACCAGTTTCTTTTCTCCTGTTTGATACAAATCTGGAAGTCTTCCTTTCCATCGCTTTCTCTACTTTTTCATAAAAAAAAAAGTCACCAGCTCCTCTACAGTCCATTCCCAAGGAGTATTTCTACACTGAAATCCCCTACCATGATCTAGTCCTTCACTTTATACAGTGTTGCCAGTTGCTGCAATAAAGCATTGTCCGCTTGACCATCTTGGCTTAATTATCCATGGCAATTCCTGATCAGGTTAATGGTCAGGTTGACTTTGCTTTGATTGTTAACCATGTGTTTTCCATAGTTTTGACATATGCATCCACTCTTGAAGTAGCAGGCACTTGAGCACTGCTTAATTGGCTAGACCTTTCCATAGATGCAGTAGCTCTATGTTAGCTTCATTGCCCTGTGCAGAACAGCTAAGTCATCATTTTAATAATAAATCAAAACTTCAGACTTTTTAATTATTTCTCTTACATCTTTCGGTAGTATATAACATATCTGTGATTACTTATGCTCTAGACCCACAGCAATGCGAAACCATATGCCCCTGTAATTCACTTCCATGTTCACCTTTCCATTCTGTCTCCTGTCCCTCACCTTCTAAGATGCATTTCACATAGTAAGATATCACATTTACCTCATTCTCACTTTCCTCTTTGTTTTGTTCTGAAGACTTCTGTCCTAAATGGAGCAAGTCTGTGAGTATTTGTTCATGGGTAGAAGAACAGGGAAGAAGCATTTATTTATTTATTTATTTATTAGCTTGCTCCTGATGGTGACTCTGCATGATCATACCTTATGTAATTTTCCAGTTCTCAAGATGTTAAGATTTAGAGGTACATCAGGTATTTCTTCAGTTTAAGCTGTAGAGGTACAAGAGGCAGCTCACTGTTGGGGAAGAATGAGGGAAGTTCTTCAGCTGAGAGGTGATACGAAGCAGAAGCCCATTGTGGTGCTCTGAATTTGTCTCTCCTGTGAAAAGCGCTCTCAGCTGGCTTTGGGGCAAAGGGATCTCCTTCAGCAGCAGTTAACCTTTGCAATTGTTGCTTTTCTGCCTTTCTGTCCACTCACATGTACTCTCAATATTGTTGGACATCTGTGGAGATCTCTGGGGTTGAGTATATCCCAGGAGGGGGAAATCTGCAGACAAACTATTGAACTTGTCAGGTGGAACCATACTTAAGTTAATAGTTAATCTCACTGAAAGTACCTGCTCTGCACTCAAAATCCATGACCTGTCCAGAATAACAAGTTGGTTTAGTGGTTAAAATAACCTTGGGGGGGGGGGAGGGGGGGAGGAGTGGGCACCTTTGGAAGCTCAAATGAAATTTGATGGTCAAGGTTTTCCTAAAGTTCACTTATTACTTCCTTTTTTTTCTTTCCCTCCTCCTTCTGCATCTCTAAGTCTTCCATCCTGTGGAATGTTCATACTGCCGGTGTGAGAGCATGATGGGCTTCCGGTACCGATGCCAGCAGTGCCACAACTACCAGCTCTGTCAAAACTGTTTTTGGCGCGGCCATGCAAATGGTCCTCATAGCAACCAGCATCAGATGAAGGAGCATTCATCTTGGGTAATTCATCTTTCTTTGTCATGCTAAACCAACCGCCTCTGTACCAACTTACTCTGAAAGTTAAAGTTTTAGTAGAACTGCACAGCAGGACTTGTAAAGGTTTTTAAATACAGGAAAGCATATCAATAGGTAAAACTGCACTGGTTTTATTACAAGTAACATGAATTTATTGATGGTTGTCATGGTATTCGAAGTTCTGTTCAATGTACACAAGACAGCACCATCCTCCTCAGGGCCTTAACATGTGTTCTCTTCACCTCTGCAAAACAGCCCTACTTTTCTTATATTTTCCTCTGTTCTAGCTTAAGAAGACTTAAGGTGCAATACCTTTTCTCCCCAGAAAAGTAAAGCAGCTAGCATGAATGGTGTGCTACAAAAGGAACTTTATCCAAGTGACATCTTTAAATATAGTATTTCTTTAAGAGAAAAATTCAGTGTTGTCATTGTCCTGACAACTGCAAATATGTGCATTGAAAACTCTTAACTAAAAAGCCTTAAAGAAATTATATGAGAAATAATATTCAGTTGGATGACTACATGATAATCACATCTCAAGAAATAAGACAATTTTAGATATAAATCCCTGGTTTATGGTGCAAGATTAAGCCCAACCTTTTACTAATTCAAAGAGAAGTTCAAATGATGATTGGATTATAATTAGTAATTATCTTCATGAGGAAGAGTCATTATAGTATTACTGTTTAATTTAGAAAATTGAGGCTTAGTACCATTCAGTAGTTGGAAGGCAAAGATAGGAAAATTTAGTCTTAAATATTGTCCCTTTTAAACTGCATGGGTAATAAACTTCTGGAATGCTTAATCTTAACTACCAGTAGATCATTATCCCCTTAAGTACATATAAATCCAGTCTGTATGTTTTAATAAAAAGACATCTAAATAGTAGCTCCAACTCTAATATAGAGATTTCTTTCTGAAGCCCTGTGTTTGCCGCAAGTCAAGCTGGATGGACATGCTCTGTTCTGGTACTAGGAGCTGTGAACCTGCTGTCCTCCTTTGTTTCAGTGTTACCTTCTGAGGCATTTGATTTTTTATAGGCTGTACAGAATGAGTTGATTTTAAGCTATAATGTGAACTGGAGGTGGGAGAAGTTACATAAATGGAAAAGAAGGATATGCAGGCTTCTGTCACTCTTTCGGTAAATTAAACAGTGCAGGTTGTTGTGTGATTGGAATCTCTGGACTGTCAGAACAATCCCTAGCATTAGCATGGACTAAGCAGCTCCCAAGGTAAGGATTATTAAGAGTAGCTCAGGTGAGGAACCATGCATACTAGACACTCTGGGATTCAGCCACCTTGCTTTGGAGATCAGGAATTCACATTATCTGCCATCAGGACCAGCAGTTTCTTTCCCTACTCTACCTGCAGCAGGAGAAGAGGGAGTTACACATAGAAGCAACACTTAACAAAATGAGGAACTGGAAGCCAAATTACTGGAAACAGCAGATGATACTTGGGATTTTGCAGAACAAAAGGAAAGGGTGTATGTAAGAAAATAATGATAGTTGGTAACCTTGAAAGAGGCTAGATTTTAATAGCCAATAAAAATATTAATACATTTGGTATTGAAAACAATTGGTCCAAAAGCCTGCGGAAAGAAATTTAGCAGCAGCAAATTTGACTGTCTTATACAGGAAGAATATGCAACTCCTTCTAGTAAAAAATTGCAGCAGTAGGTGAAATGAAAGGAACACTTTTCAAAGATGTGCTTGTGTAAATCTGCCTGTAGGAGGTTTGTATAGCACAACTACAGAGTTACGCCAGGACGTGAGCCAAAAGAATAAAAGATACAAAGAGTGAAGGAGATATTTACATTTCTTGTTCAGCTTAGGCAGAATGCAAATCAAGGAAAGATGACATTTAGAAGCTAAAGGTTGTATCCAGGTGAAGCAAAGATGAAAGATGGAAATTGAGGACAAAAATGGAGAAGTTTTAATGAAATCTGTCAGCTGGTGAGCTTGGGGAATCCCAAGTGTCTTCTTCATGTCAGTCTTTAGTAGGACACTTCTGCCTTCACTAGCTGGTGACTAGTACTGCTTGGGAGAAAGGCAGAGCTGAACCTGGTAATAAAATGAGGAACATCCAACAAAGGAAATGCATTTGAAGTCATCTGTTCTGGGTGTTTTAAAAGAAGATGCAGTTCAATACAAAAATGCCAAAGGTCTCAGGTGGGACTAAGCAGACACAAAGTGTTTTTGAAGGATGCACAGCTGAGGAGCAGTTCTGCAGAAAACAGCTGGAACTTGCATCAGCAGCACTGAACTTGTGGAAGAGATATATTGGTGTCTAGAAAGGGAGATGTAACTGCAAACTATGCATCATATCTTGATGCAGCCTCATGTGAAATAGCATGACCTACTTGCATGTCTGCTCAACAGTAGTATCTCATATGAAGCCCCAAAGACCGCTGCTGAGCAGAGCTGAATGTTATGGCTGATACTATAAAAAAAGTTTATTTTTCCTGGGCTTTCAGTTCTGCCAGATCTAGTGCCATCTTGTATGGTGTGTTTTCAGAGTTTTGGAGCCCTAAGACCCAGAATAAGCACTAATAAGTATTTTCATAAGGTTCTTTTTCCTGAAATTCAGAAGTGCCTTTGATTTTTCTATACTATAAATCACATAGTATAGTGCTATATATATATATCTGTAAAAGTATATATAAATATATATATTACTGTAGTAATTACATAAGGTCAGGTAGAAACCTTGTTTTGAAGCAGAGGTTTTGCTTCATGAGCACACTGCTTGTTGAGGCCTGTTTGGGGGGAAAGAAAAAAACTTCAAACACATTTTCCTTCTGGGCTATTTCAATCTTGTTTTATTAAATAGCCTTAAACACTGATTCATTTAGTTATGTACATGCAGCAGAACAGAAAATCAAATTGTTCATCTTGAAAGCATGTAGATTAGTCATTGTTCATTCTGTTTGTTTATTTTTGTAGTCTGCTAAGCTTCAGCAGTCTCTGTCATCTATAAATTTCAGGTAAAATGTTTAACCAGCCAAGTTACCCTCGAGGCTTCTGCCCTTGGGTGTATGGTTTGATGGCTTGTTATCAAGGGTAGTTGACTTAGAATGTTCTTCCTGCTATAAATAATGGAATGTTTGTTATTTATATCCACCCTTAACATGTTGGAGTGTGTATCAACAAACCACCCCAACATTTAGTTGTTTCTATAGTGATAATATCTATGGCTTCCGTTGAGAAGTCATTACACCCGGTACTAATCAAATCTAAAACAAAAGACAGACCCTTTTATCTAGCAAGGTAAAGGCTAACAATACTGTAAGTAGCTTTTAATAAGATTTTGCTTTCAGAATTACATCTCTTGTATTTCTGGTTCATTTAATTTCCCATTTAAACTACCTTAAAGTTATTAAAACTTTTTGAACATGATTTTATTCAATCCGCCATAAACAAGATGAGAGGGAACACGGTGTTAAACAGTGTGCTCTGCGTCCCCGTCATGTTGCCGTCTGTGGGGGAACTTCCACCATCCATGGGCTCCTATTTTCAAGCTCTGTGAAAAAAACCTGTTCTAATTCCGCATTTTCCAGCAGAGGGCATGCTGCCCCCGCGGACATAGGAACAGCCCCGCACATCTGAGGGCACCACGTACCTGTGCTGCCAGAGCAGGGGGCATGTGTAGGCACCTCAGCTTCCTCCAGCCTGGTCTAGTGGAAGTTGTCCCTACCCATGGCAGAGGGTTGGAACTGGATGACCTTTAAGGTCCCTTCCTACCCAAACCATTTTGTAATTCTATGATTCTAAGATACTAGAGGAAAATTGGGGGGGGGGGGAAGAAAGGGAGAAACAGATAACTTTAAAACCCCAACTTTCAAACAAATGTTCTTGCCAACCAAGTTTGAATTATTTTTGTATTACTTATAATTACCATTGTAACAATTGTTTACTAGACCCTTTTGATAAAGGGGGACATGATATATGCATAGGCAATTGGAAGAAGTTAGGCAACTTTTGATAATGCAGTTTGTATTTTCCAGCTTTTTAATTAATGATGGAAGAAGTATTTTTTAGGAGAGGTATCCTTTGATAGGAAGGCAGGGGGACGGACAAGA
Organism: Melopsittacus undulatus; assembly: GCF_012275295.1. Taxonomy (NCBI): domain Eukaryota; kingdom Metazoa; phylum Chordata; class Aves; order Psittaciformes; family Psittaculidae; genus Melopsittacus; species Melopsittacus undulatus. The sequence goes on along the minus strand of NC_047529.1, from coordinate 13,303,808 downwards.
TCTATAAACCATTCTGAAATGAGAAGGATCTGGCAATACACAGTACAGGTGCAAGGGGGTTTCAAACACATGGAACATCACAGTTGCATTTCACTGATAATTTCTCATTACTTTTGTCATAGAAAACAGTTTTCAGGGATATCTGTCAATAACATCTTAGCAGAAGGGTCCAGTTCATTTTTTACTTGGTGTACATACCTTTGTGTGGATCATGGCAGCTCCAAGAGTGATGCTCATCTGGATGCAGGCACAGCTCAGTTTTTTCTAAACTTAAGAACATACGTACTCAGTACTTGCCATGTGTTTTTTTGGGAGGTCTCAGTGTAGTATGTTACTGATCTCCCAGGACAGTAAGCTAATAAAAATAATGATTGCTTATTAAACAAAGTATAGAATTCAGGACAGTCCTTGCCTGATGTATTAATGATACGTTAACTAAAATAACTAACCCTGAGTGTTTGGTTTGCATTTGATTCTGAGGCTGAGTGCCATAAGACAAGTGCTTCAGTGGTTAATAGGAAAGGTATTTTAACCTTATTTGTACTCTAAAAGTGGAATGTGAAATCGGCTGAAGAGCGCACTGTGCAGAGCCAGGATCTTCAACTTTTTACATTACAAAAGGGAACAAACATTCCAGCCTCTCTGAAGTATTTATTTTGCTTTTTTTTGAGCTTCCTCTGGAGCTGGAGAAGTCAGATGTTGTTGCTGGTAGGTAGACACTGTTTGGGATCATGACAACTCTTTGTGAGTGTTGCTACTTAGGAACCTCAGTAGTGCTGCTGAGGAATGTGGTTCTGCAGCTCACTGCTGTGGTAGCTGTGAAGGCGTGCACACCAACCAGCACTGTGCCTGCAGAAAGACAGCTTGTATCATATTTATGTGTCCTGTTCCAACCTTGGCTTCCTGATCAGCTGAAATATGAATTAAATGTATCATCTAGAAAGTGGTGGTGGAAGTGATGTTGCAGACACAGGTCTGGTTATTTGGATTCATACCCAATCCAGTATTCTGCCTCTGACTCCAAACTTTGTGTTTTAGAAGACAGGAAACCTGGAGGTGTGTATCTCAAATAACCAGCTCAAGAAGGGAATGTCTAGGAACTGCATGCTGAATTATGACTGTTTAGAAGATTCATTGATTCCTTATATAAGGTAGCTGGTGGCTCTCACAAGTTCTGTTATCCTATGCATGATGAAAAAGAACTTAAACCTCTTTCTTTTGAATATTTATTGATTGACTTGAGGAAAGCTTGAGTATTCTCCACTGATAGGTCCAGATACATAAAAGGCTGAGAGTTTGCTGAAGAAGAAATCTTAGAGAGCCTGAGATTTAAAAAGATTTGTTGTGTGCTGAAAAATAGGAGTTCAGCAAGAACTGCTGCAGTTGTTCCTTGCTAATGTGCTTAGAACTGCAAAGCACTACCAGCATATTGCTATAGCCAAATTGGCACCTGCATCCTGTGAACCTTTCTTAATGCTGCGGAAAAGAAACCTTTCATGAATGCCTTATGGCTTAACATTTTGGAGGACAACCAAAACCGTGAACACCTGTGTCCAAAAAGGTTGCTGAGGCATTGTCTTCAGATAAACAGCACATACTTCAGTTATGTGCCTGATGTTTTTTGTATCATCAGCCAGTTGCCATCAGACTGATATAATGGCCGCAGTAGTGTAGCTCCTGCTGAGTCATGTACTGTGCCCATGTAGGAAGTAAAACAAAATGGATTGCCTGCTTGCTGTTCCCGGGAGAGTGTGTGGAGAAAGCTGAAGGCAGAGTAGCGTGTTGTCAGCTGGTTTCTACAGTTACGCTTCTGTAGCAGAAGGCAATGTTGAGTGCTTGAAAGCCTCTGAAAATAAAGGCACACCAGACCATTCTCCCATCCAAAGCTGAAAATAAATAAGACCATAAATTGGACTCTGGAATGTGTGAAACCTTTTTCAAAGTGTGAAATTCCTTATTGGTTTTAACTACCAAATTTATTAATACTGGGGATTTTGCAGTTGTACATCCGAATTCCCAGCCAACTGAGATCCTGTTACGACAGATACTAAGTTGCAGATACTTAATAAAACATGATTTATTTTCAGCTATTCACATCACAAATATAAAGTCAAAAAGAAACAAGATGAACAGCAGGGGAAGAAGATGATAAACAAGCAGCAGTGCCAGTGGTGGGCACATGGGTGGTAGCAGCAGGGAGGTTTGCAGTGGTGGTGCCAGTGATGGGGAAAGGGACTGTGAGTCTGTGGGTTTGCTGTGGTGGAGAGGACTGTGTTACCCTGGGGCTTCCTGTTTGTGTTTTCTGCTTTGGTGAAGGAAAGAGTATCCTATCTTTGCAGAATATGGCAGTGCCTCCACATGATATCAGACAGGCAGGAGGTCAAGATTAGCAACAATGAGGAGAGAGAAGTGGTTGTTATTAGAAATTTTTACAGTAGAACTCATCCAATTGAAAGAAAAAGCAGCTATTTCCCAGGAAAACGAGACAAACATAAGAGGTCTACTTGCTGGTGAAGCACGTACTCACCCTGCCCTGCTCTCCTCACTGCCAGCTGTGCTGAGGAGCATCATCAGAAAGTCGGGATCAATGGAAATTATCTTTCCCCTGTAATTTTCAGAAAGCAAAGCTGCAGCAGTGGCTCAGTTGTAAGGCACTCTAGACAATGCTGTATTTGTTTGACAAAACAAATGGTGGGATAGCACAGTAGAATATTGTGTTTGTTACCAGAATGGAACAAAAAAAACCAACCCAAACCTTTAAAATAGCCTAAAAATACTGCAAAGAGGAGGTCGCACAAAAGGCACACTGAGAATACATGGTCTGTGCAGAGACCAAGAGATAAACAGGGTAAAGAGTAAAATAGGAAATACTCTAAAAGGAGAAGAGGAGAACAAATTGAAAGAGAAATAAATATGGAATTGTTGAACATGTTGAAGAGTTAATTTAGGAAAATTAGAATTTTACTTTTGGTATCACATTTGTGTACATAATTTAAATTTTACAGTGGACTTAGTAAGAAATAATATAATGATTGGATTGTGGTTTTCATATGATTTCAAAATATTTAAAGGCTGGGGATTATCTGTAGAATCTTTCACAGTGAGAGTGCTGTGCACTTCAGCACTGTTTGCAGGAATCATCCCTTGATCGCAATCTGACAGGTTTTCTCAGCACATGAGAAAAAAATAAAAAAAAAATAAAAAAGGAACCCACCAGTTTACTACCATGAGTCTTTTTAGCACTTACTATTTAGTGAATCAGTAAGCTGAAGTGCTTCTGGAGATGCTGTTTTTTTGGAGCTCCTTATAGGACCCTCAACTGAAGCAGTTGATTATCTTGCCATCCTTATTACTGAAGCCCTTGCTGGTGAATGCAGATAACAATCTCACACCCATAACAAGATTTTTGCAGTGGTATTTTGGTGGGGCCAAGACTTTCTGCTGCAGAACCTGAAAGTAACACATTGGGAAGATCAATTGCACATTCCACTAGATATCTGAGGGCTGTTAGATGGCTATTGCTCTCTGTGGCCTTCATGCGTACTGCTGCTCCACAGTTTGGATGTGTGGGCTAATGAGTAAGAATTACAGAATCTGAAAGGAATTAGGCTGTAACATATTGAATAATTGGTTTAATCTGTGAAAAGTACAGTCTTGAGGTGGTAACCAGGCCAAGGTAGCTACCACTTGAATCTTCTTGGACATGTCCCTTTCAGTCCAAAGCAGCGCATGATTCTGTGTGCTCCAGGGATGAATATGATCATGAGTAATTCTTTATTTATTTTTTTTCCCAATACTACAATCATCATTAATTCAGAGGCAGCCTCCATTCATGGTTTTTAGAGCTCTCAGTTAGCATTGACTATGAGTCATAAGGTGATTGAAGGAGAATATCTGCAGTTAAGGACCAGCTGTCCTAGTATGTTCTCATAGGTATCCCCCTCTTCTTTCTTTTCTAATTTGAAAGGAATTTTTCTCTTTTTTCATTGTTTTCCAGTCGATATTAATATTTTACATTATACTTAAAATGCTTCCCAGTCTGCTACAAGCAATGTAAATTCACAGAGGGAATAGCTTCCTTATACACACAGGTTCTCCACCCAGAAAAGCCTTTATTGCCTGATTTATGTTGCTAAAGCCAAGAGGTCAAGAACTGAAGATTCTTGCTGGTTTAATAATTACTAATTGTTTTTTTAATTCTTAGTAAATATTCATAAATGTTAGTAATTGCTAGTTACTAATTTCTATTAACTGTAACTACATGTAACTCCTGTCCTGGGTAGCCTTGCCTCCTATTCAAATCAGTGTTAGTCTGAGTTTTAATTTGAATGTGCATTAGGAATTGGTCCTAATTCCACTTTGGAATGTCTTACAGGAGGAGTAAAAAAAATTACATAGAAGTAATTAGCCACTAGGTTACACATACATGGGCTGTTAGTGAGTTAGATCAGAAAAACAGGACTGCCAAGTGATTTTTCTCATAAAAGTGTTATCTGGCTTCCCACATCACTGGTGTCACCTCAGTGGATGCAATAACATTTTAAGACTTAATTTTGTAAGTCAACTTTGGACTTAAAAAAAAATGTTTAAGTGCCTCATTCAGGGCAGCTGTTGATTCTTGTGTGTTTGGCAACACTTATCCCCAGCCTTTCACCTTTCCTTCGATGATTCCCGGATAGCTGCTCCCAGGATATTAGTTAACACAACCTAGTGAACTTGTGAAAGAAAATAAAGAAACCAGTTGTTCCGATCTATTTTAACACCATGCTTTGCCTTGGCTTTGCCTACAGCAAACAAAACAGTTGCAAGTTGTCTTTCAAAAATCCTTTGCAAAGGGTAAGGGGAGGGGGCACAGCACTAGCATCCTGTTGAGTCCCATAGACAGGAATGAGGGCAGATCAGCAGCTGCTGAGTCTGGGCACCAGGTCCTCTGTTCCCCCCTGCCCTCCCCTCAAAACACGATGCCTGTGTTCAGAAGTTATTGTAAGTATAAGAAATCCCTTAATTGGATATGATTGCCCCTTGATTTATTCCTCGTAGAAACACCAGACAGCATCTTCATCTTACATACTTTTGTTAAACCCCTTTCATATTTTGATATTATAGCACAAAAAAACCCGCACAAAACCACAAAACTTGTTTGGGTGTGTACTAATTTCTTGGGTACAGCAGCATGTAGCTGGATCTTTCTGATTATTCTAGTACAATGCATTTTTTTTACACTTTTCTATTATCCAATTGCATGTATTACCCTGCTGTCCAGAATGGTCAACTCATTTTGTCATTCTTTTCAAAAACAGAAATCACCTGCAAAGAAGCTGAGCCATGCAATTAGTAAATCACTCGGTTGCGTACCAAGTAGAGAACCACCTCGTCCTGTATTTCCTGAGCAGCCAGAAAAGCCACTTGATCTTGCACATATAGTGTGAGTACCTATTTTGTTATATTTTTCACTTTATCAGTGATACAAAGCAAAGCACTTGTGGCTGTATTTGACTTGGGAATAGGCTATCAGAGAGAAGCCCTTGGAGGGGAATTATCAAGTTGCAGTGCTGTAACTGTTAAAGGTGTTTCTCTGAAAAATGATTGGAAGCATTTTGTTTTGGTAAGAATACGTTGCTAACAAGAAAAGAGAACTAGAATATGTTTGTGTGCAGTTAGACTAAGGCCTGGTTCTATATTCTACTTGCATCTTCTAGCATTTCAAAGTACCATTCTTACCTTTTGCACATCATATTGGATCAGACTAGTTTCTCATTTACAGTAGATTAAAATTATATAAACAAAACAGTGTTAAACATATTTGTTTGCAAGTTAACGTTGCCTAATATTAGTAGCAGCAGGATTTAGCTTGTTGCTGCTGCCTGGGAGCAATGGCTTTACATTCTTACTTTTCTCACTGAGAGGTTTTCTATGTTTCTCTGAGCAACAGCATCAGTGTTACCTTTTTATTCTGATCTTACTGTTGAACCCATGGAATGATTTTAACGAAGTAATGGTACTGGTGTTTTTTTTTAATCAGTCTGCTTCCCCAGTTTGTCAGTTTTCACATCAGAAGTTAAACCTGAGACAACAAAACCCAAACAAATTCTGTTATTGTATGTGCGAGATAAACTAAACCTCCAAATAGATCTGTTTTAAAGTCCTACAGAGTCCTGAGAAGAAGCCTTTTTGTGTATCTAAGTTTAAGCACATGCTATAGAGAAGAGTAAGGAGAGAGGAGTAAAATAAAGGGATATAATTTCTGTAAAATGGAGGACTCCCATTTTCACAATTATTGAGTAATTTTTAGTTCTAAGAGTAAGTGGAATTGATGCTCTTCTGGTTTTCCTTCAATATCATTAATACCAGATTCATTCTTGAGCTGCTTCCTCTGGCACAGTTTCTGAGTGAAGAACTAAGCTGTTCAAATCTGAATGTCTTCTAACCTCTGACAGTTCAATATTATGATGTGCTGCTTTGGCGTTTTCTATTGCCATCTGATTTGGATTGACTGGCTCTTCTGTACGCTCCTTTTAACAGTTGTGGCAATCGTTAAGAGAAAGCTGGAGGCTAGCTTGTCAAAGTATTGCCAAGGTGAGAATTGCAAAGCTTATTGTAGTGTGATAAAACACTGGTGTTGGCTTTCTTTTGTGAAAAGCATAGATGACCCGTAACTTGACATGGCAGTGTAGTCGCAATGCTGAACTCCTTAGCCTCATAGTTCTGAGCTTTACCAATTTCTGCTTAGCTGTGTGATTGTTTTCTGCAGTTCTTGCATCACTGAGTATTTATAAACTTTTATAATGCTTGCTGTAGTTCTGTGCAGTGAGGGGAGATGATCTGATTTAATGCAATAGGATTGTGCTGATTTTCTCTGTGAAACTGCACTCTTAAAAAAAACCCAAACCAACCAACCAAACAAAATTCTTGTTATACTGCTTTTCAATCCAGAGCTGAAGTCTGGGCTCTGCTGTAAATGAATGGTTTATCAAACCCACTGAACAGGGTTGTACATTGTCCACAGAGTCAGCCCCATGCCTTAGCCAGGATGTGCCATGGAACTTGTTGCTCATCTTTACTTCTGGATTTTCTGTAGTAAGGGTTCAGCCTCACAAAATACCATTTCTTGTTTAAAATCTTTATCAGCTCATGAATCTGTTCACATTTTTCTTTTGATTTTTTTCTGTGCTGCTTCCATGTTGAAATGCACAAACATTCACAAGAGAAAATTAGCAGTTTACAATGTACTACTTCTATTAAAAAAACTAAAAAATATGTAATTGCATAAGTGCAGTGTATGAAAACAATTCCAGCAGTGGCACTGTACCTGCCTGCATGAAGGGGGGCTGCAGAACCTGATCCCAAAACTATGAGCCGAAGTTTTTCTTCTAACAGAGATTCCCAAGTTTGATGAATTACTTCTTTCTCTTGCTAGGACACATTAATTTATTAATGGATCAAAGAAGTTTCAGTCCTCAGATAGACAGAGAAAGGTGAAGGCAGAATTAGATGGCTTACTTTTGTATTTTTAATACATGACCCATTAAAGGTGCTTTTAGATAAGCTGGTTTCCAGTTGGTAACAGCCTCTGCCTCGACTTAACAAACACAGCATTGCCTTTTTCCTGTGCCCAGTCGCATGAGGTAGCAAGATGGGAGCTGCTAGGGAGATGCTAGTGGGGTCCTGCTGGGCAGAAGGGAGCTGAAGGCACCCTGGGTAGCCTTGCAGGAGCATATGGCCCTGGGGACATGTGGGTAGGGGTACAGTGCAACATCCTCTGCAGTCACTGGGACTGCTGCCTGGATACTCCTGGCAGCAGCAGGACAACTTGGAGACATCTGCCGATGCTGCCAACTTTAATAAAAAAAAAAGTGCCCTAAGAAACCAAAGTATTGGGAAATTCTGCCTAATACTCAGGGACAACTCTAGGGAACAGCGAATAATGGTCTGATGTAAAAATAATGTGAGTAAATTATTTATGTCATACATTAAATCACATTAATATAATGAGGTCTCCAGGGAGACCTTACTGTGTCCTTAAGTAGTACCTTAAGGGGGCTGACAAGAAAGCTGGAGAGGGACATTTACAAGGACATGTGGTGACAGGACACAGGGAATGGCTTTAAATTGCCAGAGGGCAGACTTAGATGAGATCTTAGGAAGAAATTGTTCCCTGTGAGGGTGCTGAGGTCCTGGCACAGGGTGCCCAGAGAAGCTGTGGCTGCCCCATCCCTGGCAGTGTTCAAGGTGAGGTTGGATGGGGCCTGGAGCAACCTGGTCTAGTGGAAGGTGTCCCTGCCTGTGGGAGGGGGGGTTGGATCTTGGTGAGTTTTAAAGGTCCCTTCCTACCCAAGCCATTCTATGATGAAAATATAAATAACATAGGACAAAAAAGACCTACTGGTGATAAACTTTAGATTTTTCTGTGTAAGAGATACCATGTAAAAGAATAAAAGTTCCTTTTTTTTTTTAAAGGCAGACAATCTCCCTCCCCCCTATTTTTTAAAGTGGGAACAGTGATATAGCCAGTGGTGATTTTTTTAATAGAACTTAACTCATAAAGAGGAATCACTTAGGGCCACAATGAGTCACTGTTCAGGTGTCAGTGGTCATGACCTGATTACATTTGTTTCATGTAAATAAGGTGTACATCAGCATCTACCACAGGCTTCGGAAGAGACTGTCTCACAAAGCTGGAACCAACTTCAGCTGAGTAAATAAACTAAATTATTAATAACTTGGAACAGTTTAAGAATACGTGGCCAAATGTTCCAGGGAAAACAAGGCTTGGAAGGGAAAAAAAACAGCTTTAGTCATCAAGGGAAGGAGAAAACACAACAAGTGGTAGTAAAGAATGTAAACTGATGGTTTACAAGTTACTGGGGAATGATTTCCAGGTTTTGGTCTCGCAGGGGACTGCAGCTGTGCAGTGTAATGATGCAGCAGTTCTTCCTTCCAGAGATAATGTGAAAGGATGTACAACTGCACTGCCTACATTCATGGTCCAACCTGCATTTTGAAAGAGTTTCTTAATTTGGATACTTTCTGCTGGTTGTTGATATGTCTTCGAGCACTGGAAGAGAATTCGTATGATCTCATTTCTTTTTTCAGGGCAGCAAGGGGGTTGTGGGGAATGGAGTCAAACAGGACAATCTCTGACATGTTGTATTTACCAACAGGGCTTGGATGGTGAATAAAATAACTGAGCAGTAGGTATTTTGTTGATCAGTAAATAAAAAGGTAACTGCTGCCAATCAAGCATAGGCTTTGTGCAATGTGGTATATAGCTTGTATCTTTTTTATGAGATTAGTTTTGATTAATAAAGCGATATTGCTGGCATAATGCATTTAATATGAGCATTGAATAATTTGGAAAATAATAATCAATGCAGCACATAGATGGAAGATTGGAAAAAAAGTTGTTTTGCTTATTGTACTCGAAACGAGTGGAATAAGAAGGTCACTGAATAGGGGTATTCTCAAGCTTGAGTCCTGCACTGTTCAAGCCTTGTTTCTGTGCTCTTAACATTGGTTTCCATGATCAGGAGGAAAAAGTAAACTGATAGGCTTACTGATTATAAAAGTATTACTGATAGGAAAAAGTATACTGATTGCTGATAGGCTGGATAGGCAAATGAAAAAATATTGGTGGACTGACGATGAAAAGGACAGTGAGCTGGGCAGAATGACTTGAAAAACATTTAGAGGGCATGATATGTAGTTGGCTGAATGTGTGATGTCTGGGCGATTTCGTAACAAGGATGCTCACAGGGCCTGTGTGCCAAGAGAAGAGGTGACCCTCTGTACTGGGTGGTGACAGGGCCCTGGGCAGAAAATGCTGCCCTTATCACACCTGTAATCAAGCCACATGTTGAAAGACTAAAGGGTTTGAGAAGGTGGATGAAAATGATTAAAGAACTGGAAATAGGTATGGGAAGATGCATAGCTTTATATCAAAAGGCTCCATTAATGCAAGGGTAACACACAGAGGTTAAGGAATAATATTACTAAAAATATCTATCCTAGAGAAATTAAATGTAATCCCAGGGTGCTTTAGCAGATAGGCTTAACAAAAGGCTCAGACCAGCAGCTGAAGCTAGACACGTTCAGAATAAAAATTAGAGCTTTGTTTTTAATAGTGAATGTAAGCAAATAATTGTTAGAATTATAGAGTCCTAGAATGGTTTGGATTGGAAAGAACCTGAAGATCGTCTAGTTCCAACCCCCTGCCATGGGCAGGGACTTCTTACACTAGACCATATTGCTCAAGGCTCTGTGCACCCCTGCCTTGAACACTGCCAGGGATGGAGCATTCACAACTTCTCTGGGCAACTCATTCCAGTGCCTCATCACCCTCACAGTAAAGAACTTCCTACTTATATCCAACCTGAACTTTCCCTGTTTAAATGTAAACCCATTAGCCCACATCCTATCACTACAGTCCCTGATGAATAGTCCCTTCCCAGCCTATAGGCCCTCTTCAGCTACTGGAAGGCTGCTATGAGGTCCCCATGCAGCGTGTCTTCTCCAGGCTGAACAGCCCCAACTTTCTCAGCCTGTCTTCATACAGGAGGTGCTCCAGTTCACTGATCATCTTTGTAGCTTCCTCTGGACTTGCTCAACAGCTCCATGGTCCCACAAGAGCAGAGTTGAGGAACAGGATCACCTCCTTTGACCTGCTGGTGGTGCTGCTTTTGATGAATAGATAACCAAAATCAGAAGTAGCAATGGAATTTCCACCAGTGAATCCTTAAAACCAAGGGGAGATATTTTAAAATCAAGTAAGAATTCCAGTCAGTCTTATATTCTGTGTTTGACAGAAGCTTAGTTACTGCAGTGTTTCCTTACAGCTTTATGAGATAGGAGAAGTGCATACAAAAATTTTTGTGTAGTCTCAGAGTCAGGAATTTTACAGACTCCACTGCTAAAGCACCCTAGATATGCTCTATAAGGCAATTATGGATTTGCTTCACTTATATTTCCAAAAATAAGTGTTTCTGAAACTACTTCCCCCCCTCTCTACCTCCACTCCAGCAGCTGGGCTGGGTCAGTAATATGAAAAATGAGAATGTTGCTATTTTGGTGTATTCTGCTTCTTTTCCCTTTATCTCTCTCCTTGCATTCTCCTCTGGATTGTGAGCTGTGTGTAGGTGGGAGTTTCCTGGCTGCTAAAGAGTAATTCTGCATGAATCATACTCTTTAAGGAGTCAGTTTTCTGAATTAATTTGCTGGAACCCCCAGGCTCCAAGGGCTCCCCCTTTTTTAATGAATTAAATCTGTATGATGGGGAGGGTGGGAGTGTAAGGCATTATAAAACTCTTTTTGGTTGGTAAAGCAGAGATTATATTTAACATGGATCAATTTTCCCAGGAGAAATCATTCCAAGTTTTTCCTCACTGCAGTGTTATTTCAGGTTATAACAGGATCATTTTCCCCTGGCTCTAGACCCATCAGCGCAAACCTCTCCCATCAAAGCCTTCATTTTAAGATGCTATCTGAGATGGGTGTTTTCAGTGTCACAACCCTGTTGCACAGGACATAAAATATACTGTTCTTAATCAAAGTAAGCACAAGATCCACTTATAGTGTGGTCCTGCAGTGAACACTGCAGCACTGGGGTGTTCCCTTGCTGTTGCTAAACCCAGTCGGCCGCTGCTGCGGTGACAGATGGGCTGCGTCACACTCTGCTGTAGCAGCTGCTGCTGCTGCCCTGAGCTGCTCCTCTCTCCTTGCTGCAAGCAGGCAGTGTCATCACCGAAGAGGCGGCAGAATGTGGCACGCGTCACCTCTGCAGCCGTTCTTCTGCCAGCTATGGGGTGATCAGTGTGACACCAGTGAAGGTGGGTTTGTGTTAGTGAGTGACAGCTGAAGAGGAAACCTATGTCCCACTCTGGTGGCTCACAGAAAGGGAATCTGTCTGCTACAGGGTTTTCCAGGGGACAGAAATGCCGAGCCATAAGGGATCATGTATTACTTTCAATCAACTTGGTTATGTTAGAGGAGTGGAGATGCCTTCAACAGAGAAGGAAAATAGGATGAGAAGGCATTTGTAGGGATTCACAGCATTCATGTTCTGCTGGCAGGGCTGGCAATAAATAACATTAGGGGCCATATTGTGCTTACATGTGCATGCCTTGCAGCGAGCCAAGGCTGATACCGTGAGGAGTAGTAATCTCTGATATAACAGAAGTTGCCATCGCAGCAGGGAAGCTGGAGGCATGTGGGTTTTGGGATTGTTTGTGGCTCAGCTGGCCAGCCATGTCACAGCTAACTGCTGCAAACCACAACAGGCTGCTGAGGCCATGGATCCATGGATCCATCACCATCCCTGGCTGAGGTATCCACGCTCACATGGTGCCATGGGATTTGCAGCTGCCTCCACATTCCCACCAGTGAGTGTGGGCATGGGTGCTACCCTCAGGTCTTGGCTCAGTCCTTTGGAGAGCTGCTGGGCAATGGGAGGATGTGTATTAGCCTCAGTAATACTTACACTGTACTTCAGTACAGCCAAGAGGGAGAAATACTGTGCTCTGCCTGTACAGGAGATGATGTGGCTGACATGCTGGCCTGGCCAGCATATACATTGCCTGTGTTGTACACAGTGTGACATAGCTGTGATCTCCCTGCTAAGAAAGTACAACTTGTCTTTAGGATGCAAGTGTGATGTAGCAGTGGGGCTTCAATGGGGAAAACTGCTAATGGCCTGACTTCTTGTTCTTCCTTGCTACAATATTTTACTTACAGGTCACATTAAGTTAGAATCTGAATTAGATGTCCTTTCCAGTGAAATGACACTTCATAGATTTACCTTGGTTTAGAGGACAATAGGTTTAACTCTGTGAGAAAGGCACAAATTGCTGTATTTGAAATTAAGTGTGGTTCTACATCACCTGCAGCCTGTAAGAAATCACAGTGAGCTTTTTGTTCTCTGCCAGACTGATTTGGGACATTGAATTTATTTACTTCCAGAAATTTTGCAATGATAATGTGTAAATGGTTTGCCTTTGCATATGAACATAAGTTTGGGACCATCTTTGTGAAGAGGTACAGTAAGAATACCGGTTTGCAGGTTACGGAAGTGACTCTGGACCATCAGATATATGTTGCTAGAGGTTTTATCTTGTTTTATGTTTCAAAACCTATTTATTGACAGTTCCCTTTTCTCACCCACAAATACTTTCTCAGGCAGCAATTATTTGGGTCCCTCTCATTGTTTCAGCTAAAACCCCTGTAGAGTGCGTTGACCTTCCACAAATCGTATCCCTTTATCTGCTCTAAGGATAGCTTTGCTGAAAAACTGAAAACTGTGTGATTGCCGAATACTGATCTGCCTACAAAACTGCCAGTTCCTTGGGCCAGGCTGCCTGTTGCTTCTAACAGTGGGGCTAAAACCCCATTAGCCGATTTTGTGAGGTTGCTTTTGGTGGAAATCATTCCTTCTTCTTGCAGTCAACAAAAACCTCTGAGGTTTAGTGGTGCTGAGACTCCTCACTGTTCAAGGTGTAGCACACCTGAGGTGTTCTGTGGCTAAAGATGATGCTCTTATGAGAGGCCCTAGAGCTCTGTCCCCAGGAGAGTGGCATGAGGGGAACGTCATGTGGGAGGTGCTGGCCCCTGGATCTTGGGCATCATGGTTCCCCAGGCATCATCCAGCTGTGGCTACTGCATGATTTTAGCTATCAAGTTAATGTCTTAACTCACACATTACTCCCCATCCTTTTGTCCTTTTAAAATGCTCTATTTAAAGTATATCTTGAAAAACAGTTCTCTTAGCAAGAAAAATGATGCTGTGTTTAATTTTGATTAATTGTGCATAACTGCCAGACATGCCCATTGGTTGCAGAGCAAACCAAAGCTTCACAGTTGTTTCCTGCATGGTAACCCTCAGGAACCCAACCCCACCCTATTTTATAATAAATTTTATATGAGATGTTGTTATTTAGGGTTTCCAGCTCCTCTTAGGGAAATTAATCCAGCCTCACTCACTGACTGGACTTCTGTGAGAGTAACGGTTCCTGGTAGAGGACCATGTATAAAGGGAATCCAGTGGATTTCATATATTTGAATTTTCAAAAAGCCTTTGAAGGGATAATTTGTCAAAGACTATTCAAGAAACAAAGTTAGCAGGGGGGGGTTGGAACTAGATAGTCTAAAGGTCCTTCCTAATCCTAACTATTCTATGATTGAAAGAAGGGTCTTTTGATGTAGTGAAAAGTGTTAAAGGTTAGGGAAGCAAAAGCTGGAGGTTAATGGTCAATTTTTGGGGTGGAGGAGGGCCAGTGCTGTGGTCCATGAGCTGATCCTAATGGGACTAGGCAGTCCTTTTAGGCACTGGAAGCTGCTCTAATGTCTCTGCAGTCTTCCCTTCTCCAGGCTGAACAAGCACAGTTTTCTCAGTCTCTCCATAGAAGAGGTGCTCCAGCCCTCAGAGCATCTTCGTGGGCTTCCCCAGACTCACTCCAACAGCTTCACATCCTTTTATATGTGGGGGCCTCAGACCTGGACGCAGGACTGTGGTGGGGGTTCTCATCAGTGCAGAGCAGAGGGGGAGAATCCCCTCCTTCAACCTGCTGGTCACACTGCTGGTGATGCAGCCCAGGATGTAGTTGGTTTCTGTGCTGCAAGCACACACTGCTGGGTCCTGTTGAGCTTCTCATTGACCAACACCCCTGAGTCCTTCTCCCCAAGGCTGCTTTCGTTATTACAGACAGACAATTCCCTTGGATTACCAGGAACAGGAGAGACAACAACCTGTTACAGTTTTGGGTTTAATGGGTAGGAAAAAGATAAACTGAGTAATTGAGAGAATTCTTTCCCATCTGAAGTGGCAGTTAGGTAAAGCAAGGAGAACTAAGACCTCAAGGTATGTAAGTACCTTTTTCCCCTATTAGTATAGGTCATAATTGGGAATAGCAATGAGAATCTTGCCTTTTGCGTTGGGAGCTTGGCAGTTTTCTTGTTATGCTAATGTGTGTCTGTGTGTACACACACACAAATAAGTGGGTCTGTGAGGTGTGTGTACAAATTCATAAGTATATGTTGTCCACTTTGTAGTGTTTTTACTCTGAACTTTCGTACCGGCAGTGATTTCAGTCCCCATGTTTCATGGGCACCCTTTCTACTGGCACACGTGCCTCCCACTGAGCAAAGAGTCTCATGTTTACATCCAATAGGTTGAAGAAGAGCTCAGCCTTCTCCACTATAGCCAAGTGTGCTTCCTGGTACCTTGTGTGCAAACACCAGCAGCACAACACCCACATGGGAGTGAGCAGCATGTTCTGTAGCAGGGGCCTCAAGCTCAGACCACCTCCTTCCACACTTGCACCAATGCCCCCACGACTGGAAGAAGGCTGAGGAAGGTGATGTGAGACTCTGAAAATCACATCTTAATCATTGTCACTCATTAGGTGCTTGCACACAGTTGTGAAGTCTTAGAATCTGTCATTTTTATCTGTTTGCAGTGTTTGAAAATTGCTGCTTTCCTCAGAGCTGCAGAAGCATTTGGTATGAATTTATTTTTCTGGAGTATGATAGCTTGGTTTTGACTTTCATGCTCATTCTGTCACTGCAGAGGAATGGTGTGTGCTCCTGTCACATTATAGGCATTTTTTTACTAAAATTACATAAATATACATTAAAAAAATGTAAATACATGTAACAGCAGACAGATGTAATCTTTTCTCATAGAAGGGTATACAGTTAAACATGTTCAAAATGGATGTTTTCCTTGATTTAGGTATTCTGGTAGGGTTTGCATTTGAATGCACCACCTGCCACACTGAATTCTCCTCATTTCCCAGTAAAGGAGGCAGGTGTCTCTATTTCCTGCAGCAGCTCCCCCCAGATGTGGTTGCAGCCATTAGCTCTGGGGACCAGCATCCCCCACAGCCCAGTGGCCATGTAAAGGATGTGGATATCTGCCAGGGGCTTTATTTTTTCTGGAGCCACTATTGCAATAGAAGAGTTCAGAGTAGGAAGGCTGCGAGATACTCTTGGTTTGACTGCAGCTGTCCTTATTCTCCATGACAGAAGAGAATTTTTCTTTATTTTGAATTTTTATTCTTTGTTTCTGTGGTAGGCTGCAGTACATGCAGCTTTTGCTGGCTGAGAGAAATCTCTTCTTGATTTCAGGCTGGTAGAGGTGATGATAAACAAAATGAGTAACAACCTCCAAGTAGTGGTGTTATAATTCTGTTTATTTTGAATTCTTTTTTATTCCTATGGTATGACAACCTTGTAATGATCTTTTCACAGTATTAGTAAGCAGCTCTTTCCTGTTCCTTGAGAATGCAATATTAGTAGATTTAAAGGTTAGATTGATACTAATATTTTAAGAATGTATTTTAATACTAATTACTAGATTACTATCATTATGAAATATCAATATATTAATAGTATCATATATTATTTTAAACAATTTAATAATTGTTATTAATTACTGTAATTACTATTAATTTAATATTAAATTTTAATACTAACATTAAATATTAGTAGTAGATTCTTTAGGTGAGGCCCTTGCACAGATTACCCAGAGAGGTTGTGGCTGCCCCATCCCTGGCAGTGTTCAAGGCCTCATTGGATAGGGCTTGGAGCAATCTGGTCTAGTGGAAGGTGTCCCTGCCTGTGGTAGGGCATTGGAACTAGATGAGCTTTAAGGTCCCTTCCAACCCAAACCATTCTGTGATTCTGTTATCAAGTACCTAAACCCAAACTGTGGGATACTATCAATATTTATGTAATAATAATTTAACACCTTATAATACTTATATTCACAGTTGTTCTGAAAATAATGCTGTTATTCAGGAGCAGAGTGTGGAATGTTAGTTATAATTCCTTTTATACTTGAAAAAGGAGCTGAGACTTTTTTCAACTCTTAAACTACTGATGCTGAAGCCAAATTTCAGTTGTTACCATGGAATAATGGCAATAATAGTAATGGAATGAACAGCGAAGGGAAGTTGCTGTGACCTTTTCTCTTTGATACCCTAGATCCCAACTTATTGAAATTAGGCTTTAGACAAACCTAAATAACTTGCCTGTTTGTTGGAGTAAACAAGTGAAATTCCATTTTTTTGTGTGCTTTTTACATGCAGGTAGTCAGATTATTGGTGCATAATCCCTCTTATACTTACAATTTATGAATCATATTATTCTTTTAGTTGAAAATGTACAGGAGTTCGCATTTTAGCGTGTGTATATTGGTCTGATCTGTGGTTTTATTCTAGTCAGTCTTTTTTTCTGTTCCTTCCTTTCTGCTGCCCTATTTTTTCCCTCTTTCCCTTTCCCTCTTTCCCTTTCCTCTTTCCCTTTCCCTCTTTCCCTTTCCCTCTTTCCCTTTCCCTCTTTCCCTTTCCCTCTTTCCCTTTCCCTCTTTCCCTTTCCCTCTTTCCCTTTCCCTCTTTCCCTTTCCCTCTTTCCCTTTCCCTCTTTCCCTTTCCCTCTTTCCCTTTCCCTCTTTCCCTTTCCCTCTTTCCCTTTCCCCCTTTCCCTTTCCCTCTTTCCCTTTTCTTCTTTTGCTTTTTGCTTTTCCCTTTCCTTTCTTCCTCAGTGCTGTGGAGAATGCAGTGTTAGTGGATCTTCTGCACTCCTTGATACACAGTTAGCAGATCAGTTACTAATGCTGCAAGGATTAAAGTCTGAGATGTACTGATGCTGCTGAAGCCTGGGATCCTGCTGAAACAAGAAGAACTCTGTCCCTCCGAAGGCTTTAAAATCACAAATGTCTATATGGTGAATAACTGGGGACCTAGAATTTTACAAAGGAGAGAAACCATTCTGCACTCCCTTTAATCCACGTGGGCTGAGCCATAGCTGGCTGTGAGTGGCCTCATTAGAGAATCACAACAATATTCTTCCCCTAAAAGCCAGCGTTTTAATCTCAGTGTGGCATTCCCTTTGTTATGCTTATATTTCTCCTGATGAATATTGTATTTTGAAGAGCAGGTTTTGTACTCTTTATGGAATTGTTGTAGAATCACAAATGGTTTGGTTTGGAAGGGACCTTAAAGCTCATCTAGTTCCAGCCCCCCTGCCATGAAGCAGGGACACTTTCCACTGGAGCAGGTTGCTCAATGCCCCGTCCAACCTGGCCTAATTTTATATTAATTTATTCAAGGGGAAGAATCTAGTTAAATATAAAGTGTTCCTTTTTTGTTAAAAACTTCACATATGTTGGTGTACTGCTTCTGCCTGGTCATCTCTCCCTTCACCTTCAAACAGAACAAAATGGGTTAGATTTTAAAAAAAATAGTTAAAACCAAGATGATCCTCAGCCCTTTTTTGTAGCTGGACAATTCACCCTTAACAGCCTTACCCAACCTAAAAACATCTTCTTGGATAATGTACCTCTCCGAGGAGATGCTGGGTCACGTGGCGGCTCCGTTTCCTTAGAGACGGCGCCATGCAGTGCGCCGGGATGCCGCTCACGCCTCGGGATGCCAGCTTGGTGGAGGACCGGACCGGCATCCGCCACAGCCACAAAGGTTCGCTGGATTTGCATTCCTTACCGTTTTCCTGCTTTAGCATGAGAATGTTCCCTGGTCTTCACATGCAGCCGGGATGCAGCAGTGTATTGTTATGGCAGAGTTAACTTCTCTGAATGCTATTTGAAATGTCACCTGGTTTTTTGTGCCGAGCTTTTACGGGAATGCCAGTGAGGAGCAGGAGCGTGGAGGTGCTCTCAGGTTGTATTCGTTTCTGGCTGTTGTGAGTGGGTCGTAGGAACAGCTCAGAGAGGGACATGGCATGGGGTGGCTGCTGAGCAGCCTGGGCTGGGGCGCTCAGTAAATGCTGCGCTTCCATCGTTCTTGTTAGTCATTACAGAACAGGGCAAGAACAAAGTCATGATGAAGTAATATCTCACTTGATGCCTTGTTTACAATAAGGATTATTATTAATCGAGCGTTCGTACCCGTGGGACATTTTAGTGGAAAATGGCAGAATTTACTGTGATGTTTTGTCATGATAAGTAATATTGCAAATTACTGGAAATAAGCAGCATAATAATGAACTCACATTTGTGTCAGTGTCTCTGAACAGCTACTGCTATACCATTTACATGCTAGAGATAACAGACAGCTGAAGAATGCTCTTTAATGTTTTTGTTAAAGAGATGTTGCATACAAATATATTGGTCAATATATAATAAACAGGGAATTGCTCAGAAACAATACATTGTGTATATTTTTCACTAGGGTTTGTTACAGTGCTCAGGGATTGATATACTCTTTACATAAAGCCTCAGATACTTGTATATATTTTCAGGTTTCTTATTGGTTTTTAACTTCTTGGCATGCTTTAATTGTTTCTGATCATTTTAACAGAAGCAAACACCTTAAACCCTTTTTAAAATTACTACAAACCAGTAAATTTAAAGCAGTCTGTCATTCCTGCTGCTAAAATAACCTGAATTTGCAGTTCTGTGGAGGACCAGGCACAAAGACAAAGTCCTTGAGTTCCCTCAGCCGGGCACGGGGCAGTGAATGATGGGAGGTTGTTATCCCTGCCTCGGTAAGGAGTCAGGGAGTAAAACCCCGTCATATCCAAACACGTTTGAAATGTTTCCCTTTGGCAAATATTTAGGCTGCTATTTCTGGATTATACCTTTTTAACCTAAATTGCTGTTGAATTATGTGGGTTTTAATTATTTTTCCTGCCTTCCCTTCCTTCAGGATAGCTTTTGGCTGCTTGACTACTAAGTGCCATTAGGAAAATTAGTCACAGTTAAAAAACAGATGTAAAAGCTCCATAAGGCAAGTAGAAAACTTAACTCTACATTTGAAAGGGAAGCAGAGACCACATTTCTCATACCTTGCCCTTCAAAATGCTCTTGAATAGGATAAGAACAGGAATCGGCTATTTTCTACTGTTTAAAATAACAAAGAGAACAAAGGAGGAATTACTCTCCAATATATAAATGCATATTTTCATGAAAGTTGCTCACATGATTTGCATTGGAATGAGGTGGTGAGATCCAATTTAGTATTACAGTTGTTATGTTCCCTTTTTATAGGAAAAAAAGGTGTTGACTCAGCATACCCATGGATATATTTGTCCTAGGTGTTCTCATTGGAGAAGTGGTAGTAGCTATTTTTACAGAATTCCTATTTTTTTCTTATAAATATACTGTCAGAAAGTAGCATGTTATGATAAGGAACTGCTGATAGTCCTCTCATGCTTGGAATTTGACCAAAGTTTGTGCAGAGCAAGTGCTCAGTGCCTTCTGAAACTGCAGTCAGATGCATTATTTTAATTACAACGCAATCATTCTTTAGAACTATTTAAACAATGCCATAATCTGAGTACCTTAGGGAACAGGTGGAAGGCTACAGAGAACTTTACATCTGGTTCTCTGACCTTTAGGGACAGCCGTGAACATGTTCCCATTCTCAAGTTTGTTTCATCTGCACATTTCATTGGTTTCATATCCTGCAAATTCAGATTACTCCTATTTGGGGTTTTTTGTTCCCTGCTCAAAAAAGAAATTGAGTAAGTAGCAGAAACTTAGATCTCTCTTCTAGACTGTCTTTAAATATACTTTCTTTGGCGTGTGTGTGTGTGTGTGAGTGTGTGTGTTACAGTAGAACTAACAGGTAACAGTTTCACACTTTCGGGAAATTCGTATTTTTTTGGTGTTTTATTCGGGGGAATCTCAAAGGTTACCTAAAAGCTCAAGACCAATCCTGACTAGCTGCTTCCCCTGGCTCCCCAGTGAGATAAACTAAGCCCTTGAACAGAACAGAGATGAGGTAAGAAGCTATATGAATTTTTCATTGCCCTGTGGCCATGTCTACACTCGTTTGGGAGCTGTGCACAAAGCCAGCATAGTTTATGTTGAATGCAGCTGTATATATAAATCTTGGCACCTGCTTTGGGGCTGCTCCTGAGGACATGGTTTCATGAACCAGTTCACCTCTGGCAAAGGCAAGCCAGCTGTTGTTTTGAAAATATGTGGTTTAGCTGTTTCAGCAGCAACAAATCTCCTTTGGATGAATTGGAGCTAAATTTGTTGCACTTTTAAATGTCTGTTTTCTGTTTCTGATGTTTCCTATGCATGACCTGCTCATTGCCATGAAGATAACACAGTGCTGTATCCTCCGAGTCTGTGCGTTTGACTTTGTTTCCATTCATGTATTCATTGCTTCCTGCCGGTGCAGCTGTATCTATTCACTGCAACAAAAATAAGTATTTGTAGGTTTTTACTCACATTAGTTTGATGCAGCCATTATATTGCAGAACACTGAGTTGTGTTCTGTTGTGGCTCATGCAATACCAATGGCATAATAGTTGCACACACTCGTTGGAGAAACTGTTGTGCTGCTGACACCAAGAGCTGAACTGGTCCTTTTGCAAGAACTCACATGCCAAGTCCTCAGCAGCAGAATGCTCTTTTTATTTTAAATTGAAGAAATCTAATCTGAAATAGTTTCAACTCTGAAACAGAACTCCAACAATTCAATGGTCTCTAAAGTTTTCTTATTGTAGCAATGTAATTATCAGGGTTCCCTAATGTAGAATAAAAAACTTCCTGCAGAAGGGGACAGGAAGTTTCTTGTTTCTTAATCCAAACTCCTACTCAAGATTTAAAAAACCACAAAACCCGCTAAGGAGAGATTCATTTCTGGTTTGCATAGTACCTCTAAGAAATATGTATTTTATATCAAATATTCTCCTACAAAAGAATCCAGAAACCCTACTCTGTTTCAGGTGTAAGTAGTGTCCCAGTGTGGTTTTCAGCCTACAGCTGGAGGGCAGTCAGCATTTTGAAATACTGCCTCCCAAATCCTCCTGCCAAGACAAATCAAACTTTGGGTTTGATCTTTGGGTCCAGCTGAGCCATGCACAGTGCAGGATTCAAAGTCAGCTGCCCAAGGGCTGCATCTTCTAGCTGCTTGGTGTTGACCACAGTTGTGTGGGAGTTCTGTGGCATGGCAAAGATAGCTGCAAGCAGAGCTGCAGGCCTGACATGGGTAGATGGGCAAAAGGAAGTAAAAGTCCAAAAGAAAAAGAACAGACCCTTCTTAAATACTGTGATTTTATTTCTGAGGTCTGCTTCACATGCTCTGCAGCATCTTCCCACTGCACTGTTCAAACCTGATTGTGTGACTGTGCAAATTCAGACTTTCTGAGGTTTTATTGTGCAGTGTATTACACAAAGAGAAAGGACAACATAGTAGGAAAAGCAACAAGTAGTGTGTTGCACTGACAGTTTGTTTTGAAGAGACCTGCTCACTTGCAGGCCATAACCTGTTGGAGAGCATGAGCTGCAGCTGCCTGCCAGCGTGTAATTCTGAATTTTGTGTCTTGGATTTGGCTGGTAATTCTTATATTTGTGTCTGATGGATTTTCTTGTGTCGTAGATTTGTCTTCAGTCATTGTAAGATACCACAATATATATTTGACAAGCAAAGGTTTCCAAAGCTTTTCCTGCTGTGAGGTTTTTCCCTCATGTTTATGGGCATAAGAGCTCAACACATATACACAGATGTTACTACAGTGATTTCCTAATTCAGGAGTTTGTGTAAGCCATCACAGAGGTTTAACCTCAACCACAAATACAGCAGAGATCAGAAGATTTATTTGAACTACTTCCTCTGCAAAGTAGAAAATACTAACAAAAAAACAGGTATTTTATAAAAAGCATTAAAGTTTCCAATCTGAAGAGCTTGCCACAGCCGGGTAGTAGTTCACATGCTTTGTTGCCCTTCCTTCATTGCGGTTTCTGCTCCTTGGATTTTGTTATATCCTTGCTTGTCTGCTGAAGTTTGGTTTTATTAAAAATGAATTTACATGTAGGTTGCCATGAAATCACCACATAATTTTCTGCTACATATGAGGTTTGGAATTACAGTTCTCTCTGTGAAAAGAATGTTTTCCAGCTCCTAGTTGTTCCTGCATTTCTTTGCTGAACCATCCCTGCTTTTCTGCCTCTCTCTTGAGTTGTAGTTCTTAAAACTACATGTAATTCCTTTAGTTTTTGTATGGAGCCAAGTGCAACAGAAACCCCCTGCTTCCCAGCAACTGTTCTCCTGCTTTTGCTCATGGTTATTGCATGTGGCTGATTTGCTCCAGCACTACACCAGGGATGCTTCCGCTGACTGCAATGGACCCTCGTGCACTTCACAGTCATTTTCCCTAGCTGAAGCCTATATTCCCAGTCTGTTAGTCCTGTGACAAAGGGTAACTCTAGCACCCTGTTCTTTGCTTTCTGTTGTGAACTTTTATTTCTCCTTATCAGCTATTGCATTTTTAAGTAGGTTTTCCTTTTCTTCATTGTCCTGCCTTCAGTGTCTCCTATTCGACAAGTGCATTGACCTTATATACTACTTACTCAGGCCTGTAGTAAGAGGGAAAAAGCAGCATGAGATCGTTATTTAGATTTGAATAATAAATAATGGGCTTTATTTATGGTTTTGGTTATATATAATACACTGCACAAAAGAAATAATTCTTTCATTTCCACCTACTTAATGATAGGCTTTGAGTACTTAGAGGATAGTTCATACAGCAGTATGAATAACAGTAAAAGAGCTAGTCTCTTAAATAGTAGAACAAAACTGTTCAGTAGAGAGAACATTGGACAGCAAATTTACTCATCTAATGCTCATTGTTATCCAATGTATATTATGACCTACTAACATCAGATGTGATGAATTTTGAAGCATGTAGGTATCTGACCCAATTAACTTCCAGAAGTGTTTCAAGAAATTGCTGAACTCTTCAGACATATGCACTGCAACAGCAAAGGCAGTGTTTAAGTAAGAAGTCTAAAATCATTTTCACCTAATATTATTTAAAAGTAGCTTTGTGGACTGTCTCTGTCATCCAGAGGGATCTTGAGAGGTGGACCTGTGCCAGCCTCATGAGGGTCAACGAGGCAAAGTGCAAGGCCCTACACCTTGGTGGGGACAATCACAAGCACAAGTAGAGGATGGGCAGAGACTGGATTAAGAGCAACTTTGGAACTTCAGTATCCCACAGTATTCTGCAATATCCCTGTCTGCTCATACCAGCCCTGCTCTTTTAATTTAATATATGTCTGTATTGTACTTAGCCCGTGTTCCGTGCATTGGCTGCCCCAGAGTTCTTGCCATTTGTACAGAGCTCTGAAATCGGTATCATTGTGTTCTTGGAAGCTATGTTCTCTTGCCTAGCATGGGTTAAAGCTTTAATTTCAGACATTCGTTAGTGTATACCTGTTTTGGATAGATAACAACCAGTGCTTGTGTCAAGCCTGAAAAGCCATTACAAAGTGCATGAACTTCATATGTTCTGGTCCTTTCTGCTCCTTGCTCACCACTTGCCCCTGAACATGTGTAAGTTTAGAATTATAGAATACCTCAAATTGGAAGGGACCCAAAAGGATCACTGAGTCCAAGTTCTTTAATTTTAGTTAGTACCTTGGTGCAAAATCTCATTTCTGCAGATAGTCCTAGATCAGATCAAAACCTCTGATGGAAAAAGGAAAGGCTGCCTGATTTTGGATGAAGTGTGTAAAGGTAGTTGAACACTCCCATAGGTTACTCAGAGGAGTGGTGGAGCCTCCACCCTTGGACATATTTGGAACCTGACTAGGCAACTAGCTTTGGCCGATCCAGCTTGAGCAGGGAGGTTGGAGATGGTGATCCCAAGAGGTCCCTTACAGCCTCAACGATTCTGTCATCTGAAATACCCAATTGCAGGAGCCAGCTTCAAGCTGAGGGGGGCAGGGTGATCAAGCAGTACCACAAATCAACAACTTGAGGTTGTCAGTTCCCTGTCTGCTACCACGAACATGAGGGGTTTGCCTGGATCATTGCTGCTGATCAAACACCAAACTCTGGCAGCTTTCTGATTAAACACTGTGTGGCTTTGATATCAGAGATAAAACTGGAGGTACAAAGGCAAAGGAATAAGCCCTCAATCAGTCATAGTACTGCATATACTGTTAATTAGAATGTTCCGGGGACCATTATTTGCTGATGAAGCCAGCTGGCTCTGAACCATCATATCCATGCTATTAATCTCTCACCAGCCAGAAGAGCATGGCCACATCTGAACTCCTAACTGGGAGTCATTTCTGACTCCTGCTAACTCCCAAACTACTCCTAGGAATTGTCTGTGATAAAGCTATTTGGCTTGAGCCAAAACTGCATGAGGATTGCTAACAATTTAAACATGCAGATGATCCTTTGCCATGATACTGGAAGATTCCCTGGCCCATGTCATTTACTAATACAAGTGGGGCCAAGATCTGTGGGATGTAAACTACAGGAACAGTTTGAAAATAGCCATGCAGGAGTGACTTTAAATCTTTGACTCAGTAAATGGTATCTTCCCACTTTATTGTTACTTTTGGAGGCTTTGCAATGTATGGGGGAAAAAATGTATTATCAATATAGAACACTTTGCATATAATAAAATGGCTTTATCCTCTTTCATCAAGGGAGGACACTAAACATTTCTTTGCTCCTTGAACCTTCTCCCCCCAGTCAGCCCTTCCTTTGGGTCATTGAGAACCAATGATCACTTTGCCACAGTGAGTAGAATTCACAGAATCATAGAATCACAGAATCCCAGGTTGGAAGAGACTTCAAGAATCATCTGATCCAACCCTTCTTGGCAAAGCATAACCTAGGGTAGATGCTCCAGCACCCTGTCCAGCTGAATCTTAACAGTGTCCAACATTCAGGGCTCACCACATCCTTGGGGAAATTATTCCAATTGCTGATTGTTCTCATTATGAAAAATTGTCTTTTACTGTCCAACCATAATCCCCCTGGGGGTAATTTGTCAAAAAGAAAGCCTTGTACATGGAGTTACCTACCTATGGTCACCAGCAGGTACACCTGTGTTCTAGAGTGGCAAGGAAGAGGTAATCTCTTTTCTTAAGTCAGTTGTCATAAGAGGAATGAAAGAATATATTTTGGGGGCACAACCTTGCTTCTGTCACCTCAAACCATCACAGCATTTGTCCTTCTGGGACAACAGGGTGCCACTGCTGACAGCTGGGGATGGTATTTACTGTGGGTAACTTTGAGTACTGTGAGTACACTTTGGAGGAATCTTTATGGTCTCACGAGTACTGAAGCTAAGACAGAGCAGGTAAAGTTACTGTGCTGTTATCCAAATGTGTTGACGTGGTTCTTCTAGGAATATGATGTGAGAAAAGCAGGTTGTATTTCTGTTGTTTTGAATCCTTCCTAATATGTTAGAATGGAAAGAGATTTGTGTAGTTAGAATTAGTTTGTACATGGTTATTCATGGGAGTCTCTCACCGGACTTCCAGATATTTGCAAAGGCATTTCTTTGCTTCTGTGATAGTGCTACACAGTCATCAGCAAGAATTACATTAAATCAGATTGCACTTCATGGTCAATGTCTTTCTCACATGGAAGTGCTGAGCAAAAAAGCATTAATAGTGTGTGTCTTGTGAGTAGCAAACAGTGCTGATGAATTCCAATGACTTGTACTTCCTAAACTGCTGTACAAGAAATAAAGCAGTTTCCAGAAAAAGGAATTGTGCTCATTTTATTGCTTTTTTAGCTCACACCTTCTCTGATAAAAGGACTGTCATGCGCACTGAGGTGGTTTTAGTTCTACAGTTTTACACAGTTGTGTTTCATCAGATGTTATTTATCGTTTATGGTGGGGCTTTTCAGTTAATAAGCTGAGCTGGGGTTCCCTATGGATCTGATTGCTTTGTTACAGTCCCTCTGTTTAATTATAAGCAAATCTCTCTTGTGATATCAAGGTCTTGACTGCAGCGCCATCCGGCCCAGCACCTTGAAATGCTTTGTGTTAACAGTTACTTAACATCCACAAAACTATCTGTTTTCCTGTAAATCTCTCCTTAAAATTCCATCAGCATGCTTGTAAAAAAAATAATAGTAATAGTGATAGTAATAATCATAGTAATAGCAATAATAACAGTAGTAATCATCATCATCATCATTAAAGACTAGGGTCAACCACTCTGTAGTGTAATGTAATGTCAATATGATTTCTCAGTTACATCTATTGAATATGTCTAATATATCTAATATACCCTTTGCTTTGCGCCTACCTTCATGTGTTGGTCCAGCCTTACTCATAAATCTTTGTAACTCTTTTTGCACGAAGAAACACAACCTAGACTGTCAGTGGGCTTCCTTTAGCAATTCCAAAAAGACTGATAATATCTGTTATAGAATATTACTAGTTTAGGAATTCTCAGGTTATAGAGCAAAACCCAGGTTCAGAGTTGGCAAATATAGAGCTGCTCTGTTGGTAGGCAGCCCTGTAAATACGATACCTACCATTTTAGAAAAAATAGCAAAGACAACTGATAGATTAATTCCACCCCTAATTAAAAGTAGCTTAATTCCAGGCATTATTATATGAGAATTAAACAAGTACCGACATTTATTAAAGCGCTAATCAGTGCACCTGAGAAATACTATCTTGTCTTGCCATATGGGATATCCACACTGGTTCTTACACATGAGACACTGGCTAGTGGTAGAAAATGTTATGCTACACTTCTGACACAGATACGCTAAACTTCTGCTGCTTGAAATCCTTATCTGGCTTGAGAGAAGAGCGTAATTGTGCTTCCTAAGGGCCAGTGGAATTTTTCAAATGTTGGAATTTTGGGTGCTGATCTTCAGCTTCAGAGTCATCAGTTCCAGATCTGACAGACAAAGCAGCATTCCTGCATTCCCTTTTTTGTTCTTTTTTTTTCTTTCTTTTTATTTTTTCTGGTTTTATTTTTTCTTGGCTGCTGTGACAGCCCCCAACCGTCAAGTATAGATGCTTTTCCTGAGCTTTGCATTTTCCAAGTCTTTCTACTCTGGTGGAAGCAAATAAATGATGTTGTTTTGCCACACATCAGCAGTCTTAGATAGGAGAACTGTTTAGAGCAGAAGGCAGTTGGTAAATTGTTGTTTACTGATGCCTTTTTGTAGAAGTCCCTTTACAGGGTCATTGTCCAGCACAGCAAAAAGTCTCAAGTTTTAGTTCCTTTTATTTATTGTGGTTTTAGACTTCGGAGGTCTCAGAATTATCCTGGTTTTGTTCTGGACCTTCGTTAACCAAGTCTGATAGAAGACAAGCCAATAATTAAGACTTAGGTTTAATTGTGCTTTTCTTCAGAACATGTAATGATTGATTTTCCTACTCAGAAAACTGTTGACACAAAATAGCAGTGACTAATCTATTTCTTACTTTTAGACAAGATCACTTTCATATTTAGCCAAGATTACTGAGAGTAGATGTGACAGCAACTTCGGTTACATCTGGATCTCATAGGTTTTACTACAGGTAGGAGATAGCAGTTAATAAGAGTAAATAATAGCAATAAAGAAAATTCAAGTTTTTATTAGAATTATTGCAATTTCTCATAAAAGCTGGCTGACATATTTAGGAAAATGATGGGGAAATCTTGGAACAGATTATCATACACCCTGCATTAGCCCACAAAGCTATTTAGTCCAGTATCTTGTTTCTAGTAGTAACCAAAACTGGACACTTGGAGAGGGAGTTGGTCGAAACAGAGGTAATGTCCATACAGAAATATGTTTGGAAGGAATAAAGCAAGATAAACAAGTACTAGAGCTGGAAAGCTCAGACTTTTGATACCTTCTATAAAGACAATTTCAGGTACTTTAGCTTCAGAATTAACTTTGACATTTATGTAAAAAAATTACATGGGTAAATTGTTTAAAATGGCTCCTAAGTGATGGCAAACCTGCATTGTTCTGTCAAGTCTTTATTCATTCCCTCCCAGTTTTGTGCTGACTGCAGAGGACTCTCATGCTCCCTGATTTCAAGACCTCCACAAAGCTCTGCTATTTATTTGTGTTCTGATAGTATCTGCCACTGCTGTAGGATGCTTTGGTACATCAAGGCATGAAGTCACTGATTTACAATCTGAATAAACTAAACCCAAAGAGACTGTGATAACAGAAGTACCCTCTCCTGGTTTCAGCTGGGACAGAGTTAATTGTCTTCCTAGCTGTGGCTGCCCCATTCCTGGCAGTTCTCAACGCCAGGTTGGAAGGGTCTTTGAGCAACCTGGTCTAGTGAAAGGTGTCCCTGCCTGTGGCAGGGGGTTGGGACAGGATGGTCTGATCTTTGAGATCCTTTCCAATCCAAGCCATTATCTGATTCTATGTTACTATGATTTCTCAGCTTCTATGGTTGCTACATTTGTCCCAACTCCCGGGTATCTGAAAGTTTTATCTTATTTTGCTGCTTATTCTTAGGTGGTTTTCTTCCCAAGAGCAACCCTAGCCTCATTAAATACACCTTAAATGCCATATAAGTTAAATCTGAAAAACTTAACCTAACAAACAGACAAAGTTTTGAAAGAAAGTTGTAAGCTGCTCTTGATATGCATCCAAGTCCCTCAGTTGTTTTAATGTCTCAGCCTACACTGTGGGCAGAAGTTACTGCTTCTGAGTTCATCCTCTGAGTTTCTCTGCCAGCAATGATTTGGGGATTTCTCCCACCTCAGGTGTCCATGCAGTGATGTTTTCTGGTGAGATTATTGAGGCAGAAAAGTCTCTCCTTAGCTGATTCAAGAGTATTTGTCTTTTTTTTTCTCTTATGTTGATAGGCTGCAGCAGATGCCAACTGTTGTAAGCATCTCAGAAGGGGAATTCAGTTGTGTTCCTTTTAAACTAGAAGCCCTGGTAAAACAAGGTTGACCAGCACTGAAAGTCTCAGGTTCATCAAAGCAGCTCTTATTACTCCAGCAGTGTTGCGTAGGTGGTTACAGCATCCACCTGGTTTCATGAGCAGTATTCTTCCGGCGTGGTTATACAAGAAAATAATGTGCCATCTTGGCAGAGTTACAGTTTTTTAATAAGATATTCCCTGAGATTGTATAAGTGGTCTCAAGAAATTCCCTGAACTGGGAAAGGCTTTATTGTGTGTAATAAAGAAGACAGAATGTGCTATTAGAAATCTTTTAAGCAGATGTTCATTGTTTTTTTTTTCTTTACCTTTATCACTGTTAGCTAGGGTTTAGCTGGAAAATTAAGAACCCTGGTATTTACAGAACTGGAAGGAACTTGTGGAAATGTCTCATACTGATACAAAAACCAGATTGCAAACAGTGAATTACATCCACTTTCTCATTGAAAGAGTCATATAAAAGTATTATTGTAATAAAATAAAGAATTACCCTTCCCTCAAAATGGTAGACCCACCTGTGGGACAATGGAAAATGTGCCCCCATGTACAGTTCATCACTTAAAGTAGAATGAATCCTGTGAAAGCTCACACTGCACTTGAGGCTCGCAGAGTGTGGTTGCCTGTGTGCTGTCCTCCCTGTGCTCCGCATCCCCACACAGTCGGTGAAGGCTGCAGCACACTGCCAGACCCACTCTGGCAGGATCTTCCTTTATCCCCTCCATCACCACAATTTAAATTCTCTTACCCTAAAATTATTGGGAATACAATGTGGTATTTGTTTTGTCTAAGAGCACAGTGTTTAAGGAAACTGTCCTCCCAAAGGAAAAAGCCCAGCTAATGCATCCAGAATTGGTGAAGCAGGAGCTGCTGCTGCTGACAAATACCAGTTTGCAAAAGCAGCTTTTCATTGTAACTGCCTCTCTCACAGCTGCCAGATTGTTTTGTGGTGAGCGGGGCAGGGGAATGCAAGCTGGTAATGAATCTTTGGGGAAAAAGGAAAGGTTTGCAGTGTAGATGTGGGCAGAGCATTCCTTGCATTCGGTCAAGAAGAAGTAAGTAGGGAGATAAAGGGGCAGAGGGAAAGGACTGTTTAATTAACTGCTTGTTACCACAGAATGAATTGATATGTTCACTAGCAAGAGGAATGGATTCCAAATGAGCCGTGGTGCAGCACATCTGTCATCTTTCTCTACTTTTGTAACCCTATGTCTGCTTTTTTCTATAGTGACAAGCTCCTTTTCCAAGGGAGCACATTCAGTATGTATCTGATGGCCAAATAATTTCTTGTTATGATGTTATATTTAGAAAAACATTAACATTAAATATGCAGCATAGTTATCTCTGGGCAAATCTGTTCTGAGTGAGGGCTGGGTGCTGAAGTGCTTTGGAATTCAAATCCTCCATGGAGAAGGTATGCGGGAAGACATACAGGGAGTATGTTCTTTGTGATTTTATATGCTTGACAGCCAGGTGATTTTCTTGAATGGTTGTTTGATTCACTGGATTACTGGGCTCTGAAAATTGTGGAGTGAAATCAGGTGATGAGTCTTAAGGCAATTCTTGGCGTTCACACATCCGGAACAGGAGGAGGCTCCATGCAGCTACACTGGGAATGTCAGGGAAGGTGAAAGCTGTGAATGCTGTTGGGTCAAACACTGACTGGCTGTGCTGTAGAAAACTGGAGCTGGCAGGAATTCAATTCAGTATTACCTGCAGTAAATTGAACTGAAAGATTTAAAAATTACATTTAAAAATTTTGATTAAAAAAAACATTTAGATTAGTAAATCTAACTAAAAGATTTAGGTCAGCTATGTCAGGGCTTTGGGCAGCCTGGTCTAGTGGAAGATATCCCTGCCTGTGGTAGGTGGCTTGGAACTCAGTAAGCTCAAAGGTTGCTTCCAAACCAAACCATTCCATGATTCATTATATGAAAGTGAATGCTAAGATGATGGTAAATATAAACCTATGAAGATTTTAATCTATGATCCAAGAAAGCATGTAGGGAAGCATGGAATTTTTCTCCATTACGTTCTGCACAGGTACTCTGTTGTCTAATGTGCAAATTGAGCTTTTATCTGTACACAGGCAACCCCATGCTTTTCTGTGAGTCTCATTTTAAAGAATGATGGATGTATTTGGATATCACTGGAGGGTAAGCGTAGGCAAATATTGATTCTCTGATACAGCTGCTTTAGTTCTTCTCTCCCAGCACCCTGAATTCACCAGCTGAGCTGCCTGGGAGCATCCTGTCTGGGCTTCTGTGTCGTCCTGTTCCCTGCAGTCACGAGCACTCATGGCCTGGGTGGCCACAGCAGTGTGGTATTGGGAAACTTTAAGGGTTTAAAAACACCAATAATGGGAGTATCAATCCGATGGCCTATTTCATAGGGCAGTAAGGAACATGAGGCTCTACCCATCTGTTTTTTCCAACTAACTTTAAATAAAATCAAACCTAAACAGGTGATGTATGTGGTTGTTGTATAAATGATTGCTGGTTATAATAAATCTTTGCTTAATTTCTTAAATATTTCAAATAATTGCCCTAATTTGAATGGCTCCTGCATTTGCTTGAGCTACTAGCAAGTGCCAAAAGTCAATTATGTAGTCACAAAGGTTAGTTTTATCTTCATTTTAGTGTAACACATGAATTGTGAAAAGCAATTGTACTAGACTAAACCAAGCTTTTTGTGTGTCTTTGTGCAAAGCTGTTTCTGCCACTGCTCTTTGACCTGATGTTGTCACAGAGCACAGTGACATATTTTTCCCTAGTGCTGGTTTTGTTTCCTTTTTGGGTTTTTCAAATCACTAACTGCAATAAATATTTCTGTTGTAGTCCTCCTCGGCCTCTGACTAACATGAATGACACCATGGTGACCCACATGTCCTCTGGAGCACCTACACCAACAAAAAGGTATGCATGCCTCACAACACTGGTTGTTCATTTCTGTGAGAAGCAAAACCGATACAGAGTGTGGATTTTGTATCCCTAGGAGTCTTCTAACATATTTCAAATAATCCTTCCACTTCAAAATGTGTATGCAGCATTCATAACAGAAGGAATTGTTTGCAGTGCTTCATGTTGTTCTCTCTGAAGAGTGATTCTCTTTTTATTGGAATAGATGTTACTACATGACTGCGACTGAAGAAACACATAAAGAGAGCTACAAAGGTCTTTGTTTTTCATAGAGTGTTACTTCCAAAGCTGCTATGAGAAAGGCTCGTCTTGTTGGATTGTAGGTCCTCCGCTTACAAAGGGTTATTCTGTTCTGCTGGAGATACCTCACATAACAAGAATACTGTGTTGCTCTCCCCCCCCCCAAACACAGCTAAACTGCCAAAGTTCTCTTGAGTTGTCCATGTCTACAAGAGGCATTTAGGTTTGAGTTTAATTTGGGGTTACATATACTTAGCTGTACATGCGTAAATTATTGTATGAATGTACATATGTAAACATGAAAAAATCTAGCTCCATTGTGTATTTGCACTTTTTTTTTCTTAAGACATGTTTGGGAGAATAGCAAGGTGGTTTGCTGGAGACTTCACTTGTCCAAAGCTATGAATGAATGAATGAATGAATGAATGAATGAATGAATGAATGAAGTGAATATTCCCTGCAAGGAATGAGAAGCTGAACTGTCACTGTTTTAGTGACAAGGTGGCACTCAGGAGTGAAGGCAGATCCTTTGTTTTCAGCAGCAGTCCTTCAAACAGAACTAAGCAAAGATCCATGTACTCTCTTTCTACTTTCCTTGTCAAAATAAGTCAGTTATGTATGCAGGTTTGAACTGGCTGTGTTAAAATTATCTCAAAATCTGTAAATTGTTCCATATAGTATCTACAAATACCACACAACATGCAAAACACTGTATGACTTTAAATATAGGATGTGGTAGAGTCCCCATCAGTGCAGGTTTTGAAGATTAAATTGGACAAGGTGTTAGATAATGTTATCTAAGACTCCCTTTTCCACAGAAGGTTAGACCAGATGATCTTGTGAGGTCCTGTCCAACCTGGGCTGCTCCATGGTTCTATGAAATATGCTTTTTACTGAGTTAGAAGCAGAGCCACTTAGAGAGCAGATGATTCCTAAAGACAGTGCTTTACAGAGTATTCATGTAGGCAGTCCTCAAGAAACATGACCCATAACATCTTCTCATTTCTTGGGTTGCAGGCAACCTGGTGGGCAAGGTCTTCTAGCCTCTGTTTGGGGCCCACATTTGTTTGCTGTAGGGCAGACAACAGTTGTCTTCAGATCTCTATCAGAGGAAATCCTGCTTTAGGCATGCATGTCCCCTGTGCATGGAAGCTTGAAACATTTCCAGAGTAGCAATGTTTGCCAGGTTCTCCTGCAGCCTCTTCATCCTCTTGCGTGAAAGTTCTTACAGGATAGAAGGGTACAATCCTCAGTCAGTCCTGACCTGAGAGCAAGAGTAAATGTGGGTAGTGATCACCTAGTTCCTTGGGTTCTACTTTGTTTAACCATCTTTTCCCGTTTTCTTAATCCAAACTGGATAATACATTTAAAAAATCTCTTAATTCCACAGGTAGCAAGAATATCTTGCCTGCCTGGCAGGAAGAGCTTCCTGATACTGTTCTATTGTGTTCTGGCTCACCAGCATTGCACCTTTTTCTAGTATGTGACAAGTTTCTGTGCTGGTCATTGAGTATGATAGTCACTTCTTTGTCTCCCGGAATAACATAATCCCAGGAACCATTAGTTCCTCTGCTTCTTCTCATTCAGAGATTTCTTTCTTAGATTGTATGTACTGTGTTGTCTGTAAAAATCATATCTGATCTGGAAGACAGGGGCAGTGAAGCTTGGTTCAAGATTATCCCAGCACGCATCTCTGTGTTTCTTGCTTTACAAAATGCCAGCAGACAGGCTCATGCAAAGTATGAACTTAGCACTGAATATTCTGTAGGAATGTCAATGGCAAGAAACTCATTCAAGATACATCTTTCACATCATCATCTACCAGCTGTGCTTCTGTTCCTCTGTGGGCAAGGCCTAGCCTACCTATTCCCTTAATTTGAGAAGGGTGATGCCATAGAAAATGCTAAGAAAAATGCCTGACCCTTCTACTTGTTTCCTCGGCCATGTGGACCTTGCAATGCATTGTTGACATAAGGAAAAAGAGAACAGCATTTTTGTATGGTATAATGAAGAGAAAGAAAATCAACAGCTTATGATAAGTAGCTATTAGTAGTAAAGTAACGTTGAAGGTAAATACTAATTATATTATGACAAGACCACAATATTGTCAGGGATTTAAAGTAGAAGAATTTCGTGCTGATATTTTATCCTGTCAGCCATGATGGCAAGTAGCAGATGCTTAGACAAGATTACAAGCAGTAAATCAAGACAGTAAGTAAAATTTTGCTCTTGTTTTTTGTGTTTGCTCCCATCTTGCAGCACTCATCAGCTTTCTTCCTGATTTACAGGTTATAGGGAGACCAATGCTTTGTAAATCCAGCATCCTCAAGTGAGTTTTACAATTCAATTATGACCTCCTGTGAGGAGAAAATTCCTTTTTTATTGTAACATTCATCTGTTCACCTTCTTCATGGTGATGAAGGTTGTTTATAACCCACCTGCTTCTAGTCTAAGAATCCTTGTCTACTTAATTTTTCCTTACACAGAAGGTAATCTGTAAATCAGATCATGCTAGTTGTCCTTATCAGTACTTTTCTTTTTGATGTGGGATGGCCAGAATTGCACCAGTAGTCTAATCTGAGTCCATCTTGGTGTTAGAGTCCCATATTCTTCTGCTGCATGAGTTGCAGGGATCTGCATACTTCTTATGTGGAGATACTGTTCCAAAGGCATACAGCTAAAGAAATCTTTCTCTTCTCTGATGTGGGCAAGGACATGCATAGATTTGGGTTTGATCACAAGAATCCCAGAAATACTGGATATAGACACTACAGTGATGAAGGGAAACAAATAGCTTTTTGGTTGAATTTTGACTAACGCAGACATACCTGAATCAGCAACAGGGCTTTAGAATCAGCAGCACCCTTTGGCTTGGAGGATTTATAAAGGAGCAAGGTCTCTGTTGTTGTCTTTCATCTAAGACAAGATCAGGTCGACCAAAGATAAGCCTTGAATAAATCAGACCTGTTTAGACATATAGCATGTCATCTATTTCTATGCACCCAGAAATTGTCGGCTACCAACACTTGCTTTAAAGAGTTCTTTGTAAGAATCATTTGCTAACTCAGGCCTCACACATCTGTAAAAGGGAGCAAAGTGAGATCATCAAGTAAGACTGGAAGATAACAAGGATGTTATTTTATGCTGCTTCAGCCACTGAGGACAATCCTTGGTCACAGTTATTACTGAACAACATACCAGCTGATTGCAAGCAGCTTATATTTTGAAAAACATTTGAATAACTATAGGTGATTTCCCATTTAAAAGCACAGAACTTTTCTGCACTCAGATAAATAAGCCATTCCTTCAGCAATTCAAAGGCTACACTGAGGTAACTCAAGATTAAGAACTTTATAGCACTTATACTTTACAAATACCATGCCTAGCAAAGGCTAAGAAGTTGGAACAAACAAAATGTATTCTAATAAACACCAGAGAAATGCTGTTTATTGGAATAAATGTTTCTGCAAAATTATCGTTGTGTCATCCTTTATCTACAGTTTGCTCTTGCACAGAGGTGAGACATTCACAGAAGTGTGGAATGGTGCTAGACCAGTCCAAGAACCAATCTTTAGAAAGACAAATATCATCTTTCTTTCAAGCATCATTTGTAGTCAGGCATCAGGAGAACTCACAGTCAGCAGATACATGGTAGATGTCATCATCCGTGATCACAATACCCACATTAGTACCAGGCTCTTACCAAGGTCCTGGCTCATCCCTCTTCAAGGATTCTACTGTTGCAAAAGATTACTTCATCTAGCAGATTCTGCAAGAGTACATGGGAGGAGGCTTCTTCTCTCAATACTTCCTTGTTCCAAAAAAGAAATGGGGTATTTATCTTGTCCTGGACATGGGGGGAACACACAGGCTGCCCCAGGTTCAGGTAGTAATGTTTGCCTCCATCATTCCAGCTCCTCAGGCTCTCAGCGTGCAGAAAGCACACTTCTCCATAACCACTCAACAAGCCCCTGGGGATGCACCTGAGGCTAACAGTGGGACCCAAATACATCTCTCAAAAGGTATTGTCATTCAGACTCTGCTTGATGCCTTTGTTCTTTACAAAATTTCTCCTTATAGTGGCTATGTCAGGGTTGGGTTGGTTTTAATCACATAATAATGAGAAACGCAGGTCTTCATCTGAGCTTCTTTGTTCAGCTGAGGTTCTACACAGAGAGATCAGTGAAAGCCATTTCAGATTATACATTTGTCTGATCCCAGCTGTTTCTGTCTCTGCAAGTCTTGCCTGCTGGCATGACTGAGTTGAACTACACTGAAAAGTACTTCTAAAGTAGCATAGATTATCTTAATGAGGCTCTGTCCACACATACCAAAGAAATGCTGCTTTCCAGATTTTGCTTGATACTGCTAAAACTTTAGGTCTGGTCAAGTATACATATCTCAAAAAGAATATGACAACACTGAAAAAATAATTAAGAGAGAGCTGTGGAAGTATCTAAAAGATGAGTATTGGGGCATTAGTTGTTTATTAAAGAAGGCAGAGATGTGATTTGACTGCTAGGTAACAGGTATTTATACATGGAAATATATCAAGTTGTAGGAGTTTTTAGCCTTGCACAGAAGGGCACTTCAAGGTCCACTAACTTCTGCATAATCTCTGCATACTGCCAGTCAAACTGGATACAGGATCCATGGATTTAGTAGTAAGCATGAAAGCTAAAATATTTGGCTCTTGTCTCAGCTTGAAAGAGACTCTTATTTGCCTCAGCGTATGCCCATCCATATACAGTAGAATATTTCCAAGTATTTTGAGACCTTTTAGTCCACTGAATACTTTGAAACATTATGGGTTCATCTATCATCTAGTTTGTCAGGAGCACAGAAGCATGCATCTGTGTTGTCTTTGTATCCTTCATTTCTTTAAACCTGGAAAATGTACAGGTGTCCGCAGTTAATGATGGAGTGATGTAAGGCGAGAGAAACAGGTTTTCCCCCCTTTAAAAATGTCCTTTATTTCTATTTTGTCAGTTCCCATATGTCTGATTACAATGTTTTCCCTGAGATTTATTGCAGTTACTGATGCTCCAGGTTAATCTATGATGTAAAAGATCATCGCTGACTAAAATTAAGGGCCTCATTTCCCTAGCTGGAGGCACAGTCACATCTTGGCAGCGTGAAATAAGGATAGCAGGGTTGCTGGGGTTGCTTTGTGTGAGCTAGATGGGGTTTGGATCCGCATTTTAATGTGCAGAAGCTGCTCAAAATGGCCACTTGTCAGCAGCATGGCTTCTTTTTGAAAGACAGATTCCCTCCTAAAATTGATTTTATTTTATATACCTAGAATAAATAATGGATGAAAATGTTAGAAGGTACATGTTTGCCTGTCTGTGGACACAAAAATCATCCTGAAAACAGGAAGGATATAGCTCAACCTGTCTTTGAATGTCCTCTGTGCTGAAAAAGAATCAGAGGGCATCAGCAAAGCACTATAGCATTTGCTAGAAATATATATAATTTATGTGGTAGTGCTATTATAGTATGAGCAAAAGGTAGTATCCTGCCTAAATCTTTCCCATTTTGAAGAGCATTTTACATTCATTTATACCATTATGGAACTTTCTTCCTTTGGGCTAATATGTTACAGCTTCCACTACAGAGCTAATCCAAAAGTAAGTTTTTTTTGTTGGCTTCCCTTTTTTTCACCAAAAGGTGGAGTAAATATAAATCAATTTATCTGAAGGCAAGGTAGGAAGGAATGGTAAGTGGATACTTGTATATGATTTTGTTGGAACAAGATAAAGCTTCAGCAGTTTTCTTGTTTCATCTACGGACTATTAGGAAGTTGTTGTTCATGGGGTTTCCTGTATGTATAGGTTTAGCTAGATATAGCTGTCTGGGTAGGTATAGCCAACACAGAACCTCAGTGGTGAAAACCAAACCAATCTGTACTGATTAATGTTTTTATTTCAAAAAGCCTTTTCCACATTCTAACTAATAATGTTTTGAATAAGTGAAGGAATTTAGTCATAACTCTGGATTGCACTAAATTATTTGTGAAAACGGAGGCAATGATTTCACTCCTGTAGACAGAATAGGCAGTTCTGAGTCCAGGACCTCCCTGCAGAAGAAGGACTGTGGCCAGCAGGTCAAAGAAGGGAATTCTCCCCATCTACTCTGCTCTGGTGAAACCCCCTTCTGCAGTCCTGCATCCAGCACTGGGGCCCATAGCATAAGAAGGATGTGGAGCTGTTGGAGTGAGCCCAGAGGAGGCCAAGGGCTGGAGCAGCTCTGTTATGGAGATGGGCTGAGAGTGCTGGGCTTGTTCAGCCTGGAAAAGGCTCTAGGGAGACCTTAGGGCAGCTTCTAGTGCCTAAAGGGGCTGACAAGAAGCTCCTTGGAGAGGGACTTTTGACAAGAGCCTGCAAGGGGAATGGCTTTAAATTGGCAGAGGGCAGATTTAGATGAGATCTGAGGCAGAAGTTGTTCCCTGTGAGGGTGCTGAGGCCCTGGCACAGGATGCCCAGAGAAGCTGTTGCTGCCCCATCCCTGGCAGTGTTCAAGGTGAGGTTGGACAAGGCTTTGGGTAAACCTGATTTAGTGGGAGGTGTCCCTGTCTGTGGCAGAAGGTTGGAATTGGATGAGCTTTAAGGTCCCTTCTAACCCAAACCATCCTAGGATTTGATGATTCTGTGTTTCTTGTGATGGTTGCATCTGTTATTGCACAAGGAGTGTCAAAAGATAGGACAGGGCCAGTTGCACTGCAGAGCTTCTTGCTTTTCCAGGACACAGAGAATGCCACCATTGAAGCGGCAAGGCAGGATGGAAACCTCTTTGTGATTTCATGCTCTTAAAACATGAAAATAACCCTCCTTTGACAACTGTTTTGTTGGGAATAAAACTGAGCTGAGAGAACAGGGGTTTAATGCCTGAGCTCAGTGGTTTTGTGAAAGAGTGTAAAAACCAGACAAATCAAAGGCGCCCTCGTATCAATGCTCCTCTTCAGTCCATGCGCATCTCTCAGAGGAACCACTATCATTTCCAGCCTACTCATGCTCTGTTTTCAGTGGGAAAACATCCAGAGGGGCAATGAACTCTTCAGATCCCAGCATTTCAATAACTATATTTTGCATGAGGCAGGGAGCTTTTCTGTCATCTCTAAAATGCTGTAGACAGAATGAGGTCAGAGAAAGTTTTTTTCTAGCAAGAATGGAGTTCTGGGAACAAAAGTGAGCTGTGGCCATGCTCAGCTGTGAATGTTTTTTTCAGCCTGTAAAATGTAAGTTTCCAAATTAAAACAGCCAATTGATTCAATGGGATGTTTCCCTCTGATTGATAGTGTTGTGTCACATGTCAGGGACAGTTATTCTGTACATTTATTGAGACATTTACAAATGGGAAAATTCTAATGCAACCATGCCTATATTTTTACCTATGATACAACAAAACACAGTGTTTCTCTGATTTTTACAGCCAATGAACCTTTCTAAATAAATGCACATTATTGTCTCTTCTGCAAGACTAGGCCAAACCCATTAAATGTTATTTGTTTTAGCTGATTTATTTTAAATTACTTCAAGAATAGATTTTTGTTTCCCCTCCTGTTGTGGTCAATAAGCACTATTCTTCCTTCAGTAACTGTCTTCCCAAAGACAACCTGTTCTCAATTAGGTTAGTGATGTCTACTTCCCTCTTTTAATACCCCTATACATCATTTGTTTTCTCAGCAGCCATGGTCAGTCTGTAGGTTATGCAGCATCTTTTGCATTGCAGATCCATGTTAGAATTTAAATGCATTGCATTTCAGTCTTGT
This sequence comes from Melopsittacus undulatus, assembly GCF_012275295.1. Taxonomy (NCBI): domain Eukaryota; kingdom Metazoa; phylum Chordata; class Aves; order Psittaciformes; family Psittaculidae; genus Melopsittacus; species Melopsittacus undulatus. Next base: position 13,263,245 of record NC_047529.1, on the reverse strand, counting down.
TAACACATATACCATGTGAAAAGTTGGTGGATCATTCTGTTTTTTCCTAAAAGGGTTATATACATCTCTGCTGCTAGGTCCCGTATAAGAGTGACAATTATCTTAACATTCAGTTGTCTACAGTGGAGACATTTCCTCCTAATCTAGCTTCAGTAGGCTCCCTGCATAGTTTATGTGGACAAATAAACTGTTGTGAGGAGTGATAAAGCAGACCTGGTTTAGATGTCCACTCTAAGATGAGAACAGTCTAGCAATGCCTGTTTTCTGTCCCCTTGACTGTAAAGGAAGTGCAGACAGCTAGCTCATGTTAAGAACCCTCCAGTAGTGGGTGTTTAGGGAGGCAAAACTTTCTCCCTTGGACTAAGAAGGATCTCGAAAAGAGAATTCCTTTTCAACCACCTAACCTATAAAAGCAGTCACCATATTTGCTTTATGTAATGCTTTATTTATATCACCTATAATACAACAAAATATTGCATTCTTTTTTTCTGGTTTCTGCATTTGCTCAGGTGAAACATGTGCTTACAGCCTAAAAAGAAAACTACTATTTGCAACTGAAGATCTAAAGTTGAAAGGGGTATGTCACCCTCCTAGACAGTATTCAAAAACCTCCTTTTTCATATCTGAGAGGTTTTATTTCCACTATCTCTAACTTGGATTTATTTTTTTGAGTCTTCTGTTCCAAAGTCACTGGTTATCAGCTCTTGGTACTCTCTCATACTCCTGCCTTTATTTCTGTTTCTTCTTGTTTAACTTTGCTGTCTCCAGTACCACTGATTACCCCCTTGGGTTGTGTCCTGCTCTGGGTTTGATGTGCACACAACTGGGTAGTTCTGAGCTTTCTGATCAGACCTCTAAAAACTTTCAGCTCTGCATTGATGTATTTCATATCTATGCCATTGATGCTGTCCCTCGGGGTTTTTTAAGTTCTGTAACCCAGAGTGATATTTATTTGCTTGGCTAACTTAATTTATCTTCTGACAGTTTCCAGTGTGCCTTTTTTGTCCTTTGTTCCCATGTCCATGTTCATCTTTCTGACATTTCCTTCTAGTTGTTCAGTCACCAATTCTACCTCAAAGTGACTGAAACTACTGTCCGCTTTGCCGTTTTTCTTTGACACAGGTGGAGTACATTCATTTTCTTGTTTTTTTCTTCTTAGACCTCTGTGACCTCCAGAGATCCTTGATCTGGTTTAGCCAGCTACAGAAATTTTAGGGAAGAGTTCAGTATCATGATCCTGGGTGTTAATATATATATTATATATAGGTGTTATATATATATTATAGCTGCTATAGATGTAGTCAGGGTGCCCAGGCATGCTTGTACCATGATTCAGAATGCATCCCATAATACCCTATATATACCTACTTAATACCAAAATAGACTTTCTTTGTTGAAAAGGGATAAAAATATCTCTTTGTCTTGGGATAAGGGAGATCCCAGCCCACATGTAACCTTGCTCAGTGAAGATATGACAATACAATACGATGAAAGAGTGGGACAGCAAGGAGGAAGGAAGGATGAAGAAGAGGGTCAGTAAATGCATCAGTCTAACAGCTTCAAAGGAAAATCTGTGCTTGAGTACTTATTATTAAAAATGATATCTAGATGCCTACAAGTATTTTTTCCTAGCCTTACCATCTTTTGCCATCTGGCATGCTGCTGCTGCTGAACTTCGTTACATTGCCCTGTATAATTGCAGTGTGTGATTTTCAGCTTGGATATGTACCCCACCATCTTTCCTGCATATGACAGCTGGAGGTAGGGGGCTGAAGAAATTAAAAGGTTGTTTAGAGTATTCAAGGAATGTGGTAGCTTCCCCATGAGTTTAAATCTTTAAGCCAGATTATATCACAGTCTGAGCAGAGTGCTGCAGGTCAGTCAGAGGCATGGCTTTGATTCTGAAATTACTGTGCTGAATTTCATTGCCTGTATCATGTGGAGAATGGCAGTAATTACCCTTTTTGACCTTAATATCTATTTAAATCAATAATGGGGGAAAGTAATGCAACAGAAAACAGGAGACCCCTCCAGATCACATCCTGGCAGCTCTTTCAAAAGCTCTTTCCCCATTCAGTAGTCAGAGCAGCGGCATGCAGTTTTGTAAAGATTTACAAAGTTGTGAGCCAGCATAATAGAAATTTGCAGGGATTTCATGCTGTAAATTACAAGATTTAAAATTAATTGTCCATTTTACTTGGCTTTCCTGGTAGATTTTCAGAACAGAAATTAATTTAAGACACCAAAAGCACCATTTAAATACGTCAGTAATTTATTGAGTTGCTTATAAAGCTGCAGAGCCAAGTCTTAGTGTGTAAAAATTGGGGCAGAAGCCAATGAAGCATTCAAGCCCCGTTCTCCATGACATGTAGTTACGTGTTTGAGCCTCAGGCACGACTGAGCACCCAAACCCTCGGCCATCAGCCCTGAGAAGCAGGACATGGAGGAGTGTCCTGCATCTCTGTGCAGATCCCTCTGCCCTCATTTTTCTTTTCTCACTTGATTCTGCTTCCCTTCTTCCCCCAGAAAGATCATGTTTAACACTATTTCTTGCTGTATTTTGACTACTGCTTTCCATGACCTAACCTGATTTTGTGTATGGTGGCTCTTGCTATATGAAAAGTGTGGGAAACATACTACAAAATTATGTTTCAATTGTGCTTTGAAGGACTCAGTTGCAGCATGTGGCTAAACTGGGGGGAGGTGGTATTTTATCCTTGATACCGTATTTTGAAAATGGAAACATTTTGTGGTTATAGTATAGTTCTGAGTTTCTCTAGCACGGATGGATACTTTTTTTTAAAGCAGAACTAAGGAAGCCCTCAGAGTGTTTGACCACTGATGGAATTCAGGCTATGGTAAGGGCCATGTATGATTATGGGAGATGTCAAAAAATTGTCTTGGAAGATGTAAGTATGACTCAAAGTGCAGGATAAATAGAAAGTAACTAAAAGTGTTTTTTTTTAACAATTAACTTTCCCAGACTTCATGTTTTAAAAGGCAACTTCAGGCACAAATACAGCTGTGGCTGCATCTGCAGCAGAAACACCCCAGAGTGTCCTTGTCTCCAGCAGCTGGCCATCCTTGAGTTGCACAGGCACAGCTGACCATGGGCCTCTTTCTGTACAGACAAGGAACCAAGCCACTTCTATTTTAATCATGGAAAAAAAAAGGAGGAAGAAGAGGGGGTGGCATTGTGCTGTGAAGAGACTACAGTGCTGTTTCTCTGCTCTCAGGCTATTTAAAGAAGTAATTTTGCTGAAATAGATGTCTGAAAGTGGAAGGGATACCTACAGGTTCCTAAACACATTATAAAACAATCAGTCCATACCCATGTAGAAAAATAGCTGAGATGTCTACGTGGAAAACAAATCGTGTCAAAGAGTGGAAGTCGGGTGGTTCTGCCTGGGTGGGTGGCCTTGTGAAGGAGGGGGAAGCACTAATTTAAAATGTGTTTACTCATAAAGCTTTTGACACTATCCCATATGGTATTTTCATAAATAAACTAGGTAAATGTGGACTGGTTGAAACTGCTGTTATGTGGGTGAAGCACCAGTTGGAAAACTGTAGTCAGAGAAAGCAAATATCAATATTTTCCTGCCAAAGAGGAAGCACATGTCAGGAGGACCACACGGGGTCTGTTCCCAGTTCAGCATTGCTCGGTTTGTATCTTTGCAATTTGCATGATGAAAAAGGGAATGGGCATACAGATACGTCATACTGACACTGCAAGAGAGGTACCAGGGATTCTCCAGAGGGCACGACTAATTCAGAATGGTTCTGTGGATCAGGAACAAATAAATAGACGACTTTGAGCAGTAGAAAATAAAATAAAAGGGATGAATAATAAGAAGAGAATGACCCAACTAGACAAGCCTATTGCTGAAAAGTGTCCAGAGAATTGTAGTGGATTAGGAGCTGAATGCAAATTGACAAACTTCCCACAAAAAAGAGAGATGATGTGACTGGGGTTGGTAGTTACATGAGCACCATGTCTAGGACAGCTCAGAAAATTATTCAGTAGTTATTATTCAGCTTCTACCCAATGTGCTGTCTTGACTTTTGGACAGCAGAAGCTAGGGACGCTGTAGGCACATCACAAGTCCAAGAACAGCTGATGGCACTAACAGAGTATATTTAAGTGTGTTAGATGGAGCAATTTCAACATGAGGCTAAACATCTGCATAATGTTCCCCAACAACATGGCTTGAGCAATATGGAGAAGCAATTCCTAAGGTTTTGTTATTTTCGTGTTGCTTAAAATTATTTAACAAGTTCTGTCCAAATTCGTGATTGGTGTGGGCTGCTCCAAAATTGCCTTTTGACTACAAGTGATTTACTGGAGAAAAAAAAAATGACTACGGGGAGGGCCAGAACTGCATTTATCAAGGCCTGAGAGGAGAATTTGTTCTAACCAACACATGCAATTGGGAGTGTCCTTGGAAGCTGTAACTCAGTGGCTGGGGACCAAGAGCTGTGCCGTGGTTGTGTGGTGCTGCAGGGCTGGGTGAAGCTTGGATCTAGTGAGACAGCATTCAGAAAAGAGCCATGGGTAATGAAGGATGGAGCTGGGTTGTGTTGAACAGAGATGTTACAGGGCTTTTTGTCATCCGGTGAAATGAAACGCCTCAGAACAGTTTTAATACAGCGCTGATCAACGGTGTCTAAATAGTCTTCCAAAACACAGAGTGGACAGGATGCTGGGCCATCTAGTCTAGGTCATGCTTTGCCTAAAAAGGTTGGGCCAGATGATCCATGAGTTCCCTTCCAACCTGGGATTCTAGGATTCTATGATTCTATGATCCCTGTCTCAGCCCAGGCAATCCCAACCTCAGCACACACCTCAGTGTTCCCAGTTTGTGAGTGGCCAGCAGGTAAATTCCTGCTTGTGAAGCAAGGCACATGGCAGCAGAAGGCACCAGGAGCGGTTCAGGTATACTGATGTTGCTGAGATGGCACTTGCTTCACGTGAAAATGAGAGGATGTAGACAGGTGATGTTGCAGGTTTGGTGACATGCAACAGGAGCATTGCTGGTGGGATGGGTAAGCAGAGGGATATCATAGAATCATAGAATAGTTAGGGTTGGAAAGGACTTTAAGATCATCTAGTTCCAACCCCCTGCCATGGGCAGGGACACCTCACACTAAACCATATCACCCAAGGCTTCATCCAACCTGGCCTTGAACACTGCCAGAGATGGAGCATTCACAACCTCCGTGGGCAACCCATTCCAGTGCCTCACCACCCTAACAGTAAAGAATTTCTTTTGTACCTAACTGAGACCAGCATTAAATAGATTTTTAAGATACAGATATATATATATCAGGTTTCTGATTTCTCTTCCAGTCCTGTCAGTAGCACTGTCTGTCATGTTTTGCTTTTGCTATCCACACTGCTGCTGAGCTGTAAATTAACATGCTACAGCTGCTTCAAATGGGCACTAATTGCTACACAAACATTCAGTAGGTATTATACTGACAAAGTTTACAAAGAATTAAGCTTGTACATAGCTACCTCAGGCTTTCCCAGAGGAGCTGAATTCAGTAAAAGGCAAGCCCTTTGGAAATGAGAGCTAAAGGTGCATGTCAGCATAACTTAAATCCTGCTTGCTTTGAATAACAGTCGGCATTGCCATGAGGGCCCTGCTTTCGGGGACGAATTCTGTCTGCCTTCTGCATATAGAGCAGCACTTTCATTCAGGCAGGTACTAGGACAGTGGATATGGATTAAATGCTTTTTTTTGAACCCTGAAATATGTCTTTATGTGAGTTTTGCCGATCAGGATTACCTGCACCAGCTTTTGTATTTTAATCTTTCGCTCTGTGAAAGCAACACGTATACTCACAAGATTTTTACAGGGCAAGCCACAGGATGCCCCTAAGCCCTGCACTTCCTCTTGCCCATTACACTTAGATATATTCCTCAATGAGAAAATAACCTGTGTGCTGTAGTTGATGTAGCCTGCCAAACACAGCCATGAATTTTTCCCAGATGCATCTACTTCTTTTGGTGACAGACCTATCAGGAACCATGGCCTTCCCCTCCCCCCCCCAGTGACTCTCTTTCTCCAGCTCCCTGGTAGTAAAAAATGTGATCTGACTGTATCTTTACTATTTCCATTACTTTATATAACTGCAGCTAACAAAGTAAAGCAGCCACAATACCAGCAGGGGATTCCTACTGTCTCGGTGCCATCCTGGCAAGAGGCAGGGAGGAGATTGTCAGCCTGCACCTTAGTTCTGCATTTTGCCATTTTCTGAGGCTTGGAGGCTGCTGGGTGATGCTCTGGAGGGGCTGGGCTACCACCAAGCAAACTTACCCTGTTCAGAAATGTGACTGGAAAATCAGATATGTGCTAGGAACAGTGCTCAGACTCACGTTAATTTAATCTGACTCTTATTTTTCTTCTAAAACCAAGGATCCTAATCATTATTAAAGCTGCCACCGTTTTGAGTTTAAAATGTGGTAATTTCTGCTGGGCTTTTTCATTTTCAAAAAAGCATGTGTATTAAGGTATAATGAAAAAGGTCTTGGAATCTTAATTGTTGTGATTGCAGCAATGTGCCTGCTATAAAGCGTATCTAAAATAAAGCTTTTCAGCACTTGCCAGTAGTGAGGCTTCACAAAGTGTAGATTGCTTGAAAATTCTTCTGTGTGGTGGTTAATGTTAAGTCTCCTTCTTATTACAAACCCATTATTACAAAGGTTGCTCATTACCCGGAGGGGCAAATGTGGGTAATTCCAATTTGCCTCTTTTTTATAAGGTCTTATTCTGCTTCTGGCAGACTTCTCTGACATGTTGCTGCACATAACAGAGAAGAAAGAGTTTGTATGTCTGAGGATTCTGTTTTCATAGTATAAGTGTAGTGATGCTGAAAGCAATAAATGCCATGTTTATTAGAGCTCTGAAACAAATACTTCCTGGACATGTGTGGAGAAGGAATAAACTGCAGTTTATCAAATGAAAGAGCAGCTTGAATACCTGACACAGAAATGAAAAATGGAATTTCTTGTATGCTTGTATTTTAGGAAGAAATGCATATTATGCTAAGATAACAGTGATATATGTTCAAGAATCATTGTTTAGGTAGCAATCTGATCTCACATCTGCATGGGACTTTTCCACTCCCAGCAGAGAGTAGTGCTTTCTCTACACATGCCCTGTTTCTTGTGTTGGAAAGGCAGACTGGAATACCGGAAGCAAAACCTCCCCTGGATGGGGGGGGAAATCTGGGATAGAATTGGTATATTGCTCCTTTGGGCTGGAGAAGAAAATGTTTCTGCTTTTGTGTGTGTTGCCTGGGATTAAAAAAAAATGAGACAATTTTGTGTATTCTCTCAGGGGTTTTGAGATGCTGGTGTAATAAACATGTTATAAACTGGCATATTTTAATCTGACCATATGGACAAAGAGTTATTTATGTGGGATTACTTCTGATAGGTATTTCTTGCATTCAGTTTCTGTTCATAAGAATATTCAAAACTATAGTACCTTTATTTTTATGAGTCCTCAAAAGAAACAAACAAACAAAAATATGATATTCAATGAATCCCCGTTGGAGATTAGTTCTGTTGATACCAGCCACTGATTTTTTAGGGTTTTTTATCCTCTTCCTCACATTTTTGTTTGATGGACCTGTTATATAAGAGAAAGAGAAGAGGCTGGAAACTTTCATTTCTCATTTTGACATGGTTTGGGGGATTTTCAGAGCTCTTTGCTGGCAGTGAAAAGGTAAGTTCTGTTCGGGCCAGGGCTCCATCCCCAAGCCATGTGGCTCTGGCCATGCCCAGCCACCTGTTCCCCTGTTCCCTGAAGACAGCATATCCTGGTGGAAATGTCGGAGGCTGCTTGATGCTTTTGATCATGTTGCTCAGGGCAATCCCACTCTTCCAGAGTGACAGCAGGCTCAGGAAAGCTCCACAGCTGTATTCATTGCATATTTAGGTACCCAAATGTGTCTCCAATCTGTGTTTTAATCATTAACTGCAGAAGGTGTCCTTTTCATGTGACTTGTGGAAACATATTTCCATTTTTAATTACTCATCTGTTTGTTTTAATCTTTAACTGTTTCGTTAACGTTCATTAATTATTTGCTTTGTATTTATGTTCTGTTTGCTTTCTTTTGCCTTCATTGCCACTAGGTTACAGTGCAACCTGGATGCTGCCAGCCGGTTAGCGGACGAGCATGCACTGATAGCCACCTATGTGACCCGGCTGCAGAGCAGTGCACGGTTAGTGTTAGGAGAGTATTCTGGGAGCAGTGATGGGTACAGTAATGCTGCTTTCTCTGGGGAGGGATGTTCCAGTCAAAGGTATTTGGCCTTAGTTGACAAATAGAAGGAAATGTATTTAGTATTCTCTAAAATCTAAAACACATATGCACACACACACACACAAACCCCATCAGATAGGGAGTCTGAATTGGCGTCCATTTCCACCCTGTGTTCACAATGTACAGAATCGCTTACATGGACTGATTAACATCATCCCAAACAGGTTAGAATTTTCTTCTCCATGACAGGTCTGGAATCTCGTTTCACCAGCAGAAAACTAGTTTCTACCTTATTTTTTTTCACAGCCACCTCATGCCCATTAATTCTTGTGCCAGCGTTACCCTATAACTCTACCTGTTCTTTCTGTTTACTGCTTTTGCCTCTCCACCTCAAATGCAGTCACAGATAGACGCCCCATCCTCTCACCATATTTGTTACTTGGACTAACAAGCAAGCACTTTCCATCCCATCAACATGACCTACTGAATATGACTGTGCCTGTCTGTGCCTCTCCAAAAAAAAGTTGATGCATTGAAGAAGTAGTTTCTTTTATCTCTGTTTTAGTATTTGTATACATTTGTATTTCCTGTCTGTATTTATGTATCTATGTAGAGAAATTTTACCCTAAAGCCCCAAAATGCAGTTCTACCATTTCATCACAGGACATAGCTAAGAGGTTTTCCATATTCCACTTTTGGACCTAATTAAATTATGCCTTTACAGAGCCAGAGCTATGCTGGAAAGGAAAAGGAGGTTTAGTGATCAGGAGGCTATGTGTAAAAACCTTGCTCTATCCATGTTGTCATCCTCTGGATAATACTTTGAGAGCCCTTGTTCATCACTGCTGTGTAAAAATTTGTATTCCCCTCTACATGGCAAAGTGTGTTCTGGCTGTCTGGATCTCTGGGGTAAATCAGTCTTCTTCTTGGTAGTGAATCACTGTTATCTACTATCACCTCCTATGAACTGAAAGCCCATAATGTTGTCCACATGACAACAAAAAATAAGGAATTCCATACTCTCACCTTCACTCAATTACTGTAGGATTTCGAGATACAAAGGATTTCAATCTTCAAGAGTATGTGACAGATTGAAATAGTGTATGTAGCTCATAGCTGCCATGTTACGACCAGTTGGAGTAGAGGTTCTCAGCCTTTTAGGTCCTTAAATTTAATGAAGTCTCTTGGTGCTATTACAAGACTAACAGCGTACTCCTTGAAGGAGCCAAACATGAAGAAGATAATTTAAATACTAGTTTCAATGTGCATGGGAGTGTCTTCCAAGTCAGCACAAGAGACTGATGAAATCCATTGTCACTTCTTTTGATCTTCACCCCTCACCGCCCCAGAAATCTGGTATAACAGTATATCTGTCTGCTTTTGACAGGTTGTGTGGAGATCCTAAGTACACTCCAGCCAGCTGTCACAGACTGTCTCTAACATAACAGTAAATCGCATTTACAGACAGGTTTTCCTGTAATAACCATCACTTTACTTCCTCTCTTCTGTTCTCCTGCTTGCATCTGCTCTGGGCTGCTGTTGGAGATAAGGTATGGGACTGCAGTTCTGGCCCAGCTGCTGTTTGTACACTCCTTACAGCCCCTCTCCTGCTAGGACAGCATAGCCATGAGGATCTGAAAAGACCTTTACAGCATATTCTTTGTCATCTCACACCAGTCTGCAGGCATTTGGACATTTAAGAGGCTTTTAGGCAATGTCCTAGGCTTTAACTCCTGGGCAGCTCTGAAGTGATCAGTCAATTGGGCTAGATGATTGTTGTAGGACCCTTCCAACCAAAATAGCCTAGCCTGTCCTATCCTATCCTATCTTATCCTATCCATATAATTTTGGTTGGAAGAGACCTTAAAAGCTCATCCAGTTCCAACCCCCTGCCACAGGCAGGGACACCTTCCACTAGACCAGGTTGCTCCAAGCCCTGTCCATCCTGGCCTTGAACACTGCCAGGGATGGAACAGCCACAGCTTCTCTGGGCAACTTGTGCCAGGGCATCACCACCCTCAGCATAAACAATTTCCTATATCTAGTCTGAATTACCCATCTTTCAGTTTAAAACCATTACCCTTGTTCATCCCTGTGCTAAACTGCTGAGCCTAATACCTTGTTTCTCTAAAGATATAACTTTCAGAGAACACTGTGATGGAGAAGCCACTCATTTCCTTGACAGTCTGTCCCAATGATAAATTATGATGACTCTTAAAAGAGGAGCCCTACTTCGAATTTCAACTTATCTTTTTCCACTGCCAGTCACTGATTTTGTGTATACTTACTTTTGCTCTTTATCACTCAGTATCCTTTCTTATCTTTCAGCCAAACTTTGAGAGCCTTTAAGCCATGACTAGCTAGATTCCTAAGATTTTTAATCATATTAAATATTTAATTAATTGTTGTCCTCCAACCAAGAAGTCCTCCCAAACTACAGAAGGAATATAGCAAACAGAACTCAGCGGACTTCATTTATTTTATGATAGTATACTTTTCTTTTTTTTACCTACCGTATTATAGTGGCAACAAGCCAAATTGGTTAAGTGCTTTTTGAAGAAGTAATGGATAATCCCCACCCTAAAGGATGTGCTGCAGGCAGACAGCTGCGGATTGCAGCAGGTGACACCATATACAGTTTGAAAAGCTTACAGAGCTGATAAGTTGTGCTTTATTACTTGGACAGTCATTTGTTATGTGTTTTTTAAGCTCAACATTCATAGCTTACATTCCACATAGTTCAGCAAGCCTGCTTTTCCCCTGGCCCCATGAGGCCTCTATTAAAGCTCCACTTCTCACCACGAAAATGAAGTAGCACTACCTGGAGTGTCAGCATTTTTGTGTATTCTGTACCTCTGGCAGAAGACAGCTGGCCACAGGATTTGTGTAGTTTACTTTTGGTCAGTTGATCTAGGTGGATGGAAGGGTGGTTAGCTGCTTGGCTGGTTTGATTTGGTTTCCTTTAAATTCCTGGCTCTCTGGAACTGCACTTGTCTGCAGCACTCCTGGTTTTAAAAGAGAATGAAAGAAAAAAGTCATTTTTCTTGAAGATACTCTGTCCCCAAGATCCTTACTCTTGTCTTACCATCAGTTGACACCTGAGACAAGCGGCCCTTCACATCGATGCTGAAGAATCAGCCATGCCTTCTCTTGCTGTCCCCTGATACTTCTCAGCATCATAAATTCCTAAGCAGTTTTGGAAGGAGCTTAAGATCTCAAACCTCCCCCCAGGATGTATCATCTCTTACATCCTTTACTGACTGCCCATCATTAGACAATACTTTGGTTGTCCAACCTCGTTTTTGTGTTAGTGTTTGACAACAGGGCACCAGCTTTCTCTCTACAGGCTGCATTTGCACCTATTTTGATAGGCATGGTTTCATGACAGCCTCAAGCTGACCAAAGTGCGAGCTGCTGGTTTTTAGCTTCTCCCCTGCTCCATTCATCCTGCCAGTGCACTTGCTCTTGCCACTCTGTTGACTCCTGGGTTTATGCAGCTGCCTGCTGAGCTGGCTCAGGGAACAGCCCTGGCAAAAAACAAGCTGTTGTTTTGTCCGGTCACTCTTAAGCCAATTCAGTTTCTTTCACTGGCTCATCACATTGCCCCAACATCTCTGCCAGCACAGCAGAGGACGGCAGAGGCTGAGAGCATCCATTTCGTGCCTGCACACATTGTGTTAGATCAGAGTGACTGCAGCGGCGATGCTTCATGCATGCATTCATCACATTGTCCCAGACATTTCCATTGACACTTAAAAATCAGCATCACTTCATCCTCTCTCTCTCCCCTCAGGGTGGCCATGGTCTGTGGCTCCCAGCAGTCTGGTTCTGTCTCATTCTCTCAGTGCCCCTGCAATGGACCTGGGATGGCCCAAGACTGATGCTTCCTTGTGAATGTCAAAGCCTCCCCTTGCCAGACCCTTCTGTCTGCATTACCTATGTGCTATGATCTGCATCTCCAAAGGAAGAAGTGGGAGTGCTCAGGAAATGACTGACTAATCAGTACTATATAAGTAGCACAATACCTGGCACAGTATTTTTGAGATTGAAAAGTCTATGATATTACCTTATTATCAAAATTCTGCTGGGAAGATATCTGAGCTCTCACTTACGTACTGTCGTCCCTTCTGAGCTCTGGCCTTAAGCCAGGCTTATTCTTTCCTTTTGCTGCTTTTCCTGTACCTCAAACTGTTGTCCTCATGTCTGTGTGTTGGCTGTTGCTCCAGGACCGTTCTGCACAGGTAGTTTTGGATAGCAAAGGGGCTTGCTCAGGCAGGGGAAGGTTTACAATCTGCAGGGCTGCTGTTGTCCAAAAGGACTCATGGGAGCATTTTCAGCGTGGGAGTCTTTTGCAATGTCTCCACAGAAATTAAAACTGCAAAGTGAGTTTTCCTTCATGAAGTGATGTAAAGAGTTCTGGGTATTTTTTGAGTGTGTTTTATGCCCTCTCTGTTCACCCAGCAGCTGTAGGCTGCACTAGTGCTTCATATGTTCAGACTGATTTATATTAAAGAATACGCAAGAGGGCCAGAAGCTGTAGTGGAACTCCATTTTGTATCCATCTGGGAAATATTTCTAATTGCAAAGGTAATTTTATTTTTATTATTATTATTATTATTAAATACAGGTTTTCTTCAAGAAAGGGCCGTGAGTAGGGAGAGGTATTAGGAAATGCCAGGTTATGGAAAGGGCAGAAGGGATGGATGATCTGCATTCCTCTGCAGAGGAAAGTTTAACAAAACTAATGTCAAATTCAGAAAGTGGTGTGGGAAAGATTGTTCTTCAACAAGACAAAGAAATGAGAAAATGAATTAGTATGAAGGTGTGTGAGAAGTTCATCAAGCCAGGTGTAAAAACTCTGGGTTTTCTTCTCTTCAATCTGTTTTCCCACTGTTTTGCCTCGCCTTTCACCAGTTCTTCCTGTTGCTCTGTTCAGTTGAATATCTTCAAGTCTTAATCCAGCAGGCTGAACACGGGACTGTAGCAGTGCTGTTTATGCTCATTGTAGACCCATCTGTAGTCATATGTCTATTAAATTCAGTTTGATGTTTCTACATCATCTCAAACTCATTATCTGGCAAACTTTCAGAGTCTTAAAAGCTATCAAGTTGTTAAATCTGGTGTGCAAAAAAAGAAATTAACTCTACATTTGTTTACATAATAAACAATGAATGAAATACAGATTTGGTTCTTTAAATAAGATAAACATAAATCTGAAATTTGAATAATGTAAACATAAATCTGTGAGATTAAGCTTTAAGAAATGTAAATTATCTTGTGAAGTGGTAATAAAAGTAGCTTTTGCTGTGCTTTGGGTGTGTATCTCTTTTCCTTTGCTGCTGCCTGTGGTGTGATTCTGGCCCCAGATTTTGCTGCAGGCGCACATGGGTACAGCGCTGCGTTATTTACAGCGGCCAGTGTGGTATTTGTGAGCACCACCTGAAACATCATGCATGGCATGAGGCTGTGTTGCAACAAGAAACACATTGCTCATTTCCACATTAAATGTGGTTGTTTTCAGTTAATAATGGTTTGGTTTATATAACTAATTCCCTATTAAAGGAAGCCTGTGGTGAGAAATCTTAGTGCAGTAGCAAGACAACAAGCAACTATTGAATAGTTTGATTAGATGTTGACTTAAAAAGTTGCTCTTTCATTTGGTTGATTCTCTGTGGCAAGGCCACTGTGCACCAAAACTGAGCTGGTCATAGATCTTAATGTTGGCTGGTTTCAATTAATGCACCCTGAAAAGTATTTGTCCCCTTGTGCGTGTATAGTTTAAAAGATAATTATTTGTGAATTATTGAAACTAATGAGAGAGTAGATGGGGTGACCAGACTAGGCTGATCATGGTAATGATTAACACACACAGAGATGATGCTCATGTTAAAGGTGAGAAAGATCCCTGTGCTGCCTTTCACTTCCTAATCCTGGGAATCTGCCCCATTTGCTGTCTTTCCTTTTTCTGTTTCAGAATTCAGTGTCCCTTTCTTCTCTCACCACATGATGCTGTCACTGATGATGATGGTTATTTGAGATATTTTTTAATACCTCTTTCAGCAACATTTCCAAGACAGCTCAGCTGCAGCCTGTCAGCTTGAGGCAGTGCAATGCAGAGGGAACTCTTTCATCCTCTGCTATATGAGGTGTGAAAGACCAAGTCTCACATCACCACATCTTGTACATTGAGGTGTTGTAAGATGGTAGTAAGTCAGATATAAGTCAGGCTGACTTACAAAGTGCTCTTTTCATTTAAGTTGATGTTGTTCAGTTATAGAGTCCATTGTTTTTAGGTCAGCATGGTTCCCCCTGTTCTTCCTTCTGGAAATCATCCTGACTCTGCCACATGTCATCCTGCATCTCCTGAGGACAAAGCTTTTCTCCGTTATTCACCTATTTGCCCCTTTTTACCTTGAATAAACCAAAAGGGTTTGCAGAAAAGCTCCTCAGAAACGAATTAAATTTGTTCCTACTGATGTGTGTTTATGAACTGTTGAAAACAAGACATTGTAATCATTTAAAACTGGAATATGTGAATCCTGGAGAAAATACTACTAGGCAGAAGCAGAATGAAAAAGGGAATAATCTACATTATTTCCAGTGTGACTCTTTATTTCCCATCTCTGTCTCTGCAATAATACATCCTTTTCTCTACCGTCCCCCACTATGAGTAATACCTGGAGGTGGCAGATACTGATGAGATGTTTTGGGTTTTCCTTGGCAGTGTCCTGGACAGCCCCGGCAGGTTGGATGAGGAGCACAGGCTGATTGCCAGATACGCCGCTCGGCTGGCTGCTGAAGCTGGAAATGCAGTAAGTGAATATTCATCCCTTTTTACCAGCCATGGAATACAGAAGGTGTTTTCTGAGTCTGATTAGTAGTTTAATGCTAATAGCGGCATGAAATTGTCATTCTTTTGTTTATTCAGCCAATGTGAAGGAGCAGGATGTGTTCCTCTTTTTCAGCAGAAATACTGCGCTCTCAGGCAGCAGGGGAAGAGCAGAGAAGTGGGAAACAACATGAGAAATTGTCAGAAATGAGGTCAGAGGAGAATAAGCAGATTAGTCCTACTTAGTCTAGAGAAGAATGAATACATAGATTCCTAAGGAAAACAAATTGTGGAACAAAGATTATGGGAGATATTTATTCCAGAAGGAAGGAGCCTGAGAGGGTGAAAGGAAGGTGGTTTTGATGTTTGCAGTCTCTTCTAATAGAAGAAACTAAAGGAAACAACAAGCCAATTTTAAATTGGTAAAAATAAATACTGCTTAGCAGCAAATTGCTAAAGGAGATCATGGCAATTAATAATTTCCTGAAATTCCACAGAATATTTGCAGTCTAGCTAGATGAGGAAGCACTCGCCTTTGCTGTTTGAGTCACATGAAAGGAGACCAGTGTTTGCAGAAACAATTTCCCATGTCACCAAGTGGCCATGGATCTCCCTCAAGTCACAGCTGCTGTTCTTCAACACTTCTGCTGAGTATACCACTTAGAAGCAGCTTGGCTTAGCACAGACTCCAAAAACTGGCTCCTCTTTCTGTCTGACAAAGGTGCACATCCTTAAGTCTGCTGTAGTAGCTTGGAACAGGCTGCACCAGAATTTCTTCCTAACATCTAACCTGAACTCCCCCTGTTTAAGTTTGAGCCCATTACCCCTTGTCTTATCACTATAATCCCTGATGAAGAGTCTCTCTCCAGCATCCTTGTAGACCCCCTTCAGATACTGGAAGGCTGCTATGAGGTCACCACTCTTCCACAGTACATGAATAGTAGTAAGGAAATGTTTGTTTCTTTGCAAGAAGTGATAGAACAAGAAGAAATGGCCTCAAGTTGTACCAGAGGAGGTTCAGGTTGGGTATTACTTCACTAAGTAAAGTGTTGTCACTTCACTAGAAGTGTTGTCAAAAGATGTGTAGATGTGGCATGTGGTTCAGTGGTGGGCTTGGCATTGTTAGGCTTATGGTTGGACTCGGTGATCCTGAAGGTCTTTTCCAACCTAAACAATTCCATGATTCTGTGATACTGCAAAATTGTAATTTTTGTGTACTATGTCAGATAGTACACACAAGCAGTAGCAATGACCTCTCCAAGGCATCTTACCACTGTGGCAGAGCATGTGTCCTGACACATGTTAGCATGGCTAGAGACACATCTTAATATTAGTGTCCTTGTTCCCCTTTTCGTTATGTATTTGTCATATAAATACTTTCACATCTTTTCCCGCAAGGTAGGCTTATGCCCCCTCATGATTTCTTTCATGTGTGTGTTCAGCCAATAATCTGACTTTGTCATATGGATGTGACCAGATATTTCTCTTTTGTAAAGCTTTAATAAAAAAGAATTACATTTTTTAAGCCTTATTAACTGTCAGTTCCCATTATCTCTGTCAAATGGTAAATTTGCATTTCTGAAGCTATTTAGTTCACTAGGACTATGTTCATGTTGAAATATTAAAGCAACACAGTGCAAACTCTCTGGTTTAGCTGGAAAAGGAGGATATTTCTATGTAGTCTTCATATAAAATTGAAGTCGTTGAGACAGTAATTGCTGAATCACTTTCACTCTGGAAGATAGTGGAAGAATTCTTACTCATTACTTGGCTTTTTCTGGTAGTAGTAAAGACGTATTGTGAAAACTGAAGAGTCACAATACTGGTTCTGAACGAACCCAGTCTTTTAAAAATCTGTAGATTGCCTCAACCTGTTTATGCTATTCTGTAGTTCTGAAAGAAGTCAAAAATGAAGCAACTTCTTTGGGTGTAAAGAAAGGAGCATTTACAGTTTATTGAGACTTTTCAAAGACCTGCAGCAAATTACTGCTTTCTTCTCATCCAAATCAGTTACATCACAGGGTAGATGTCAAAGCACTGCCAGGAACTGAAGTGTGGTAGAAAAAGGAGGTAAGAGTAATAATAGTGTGTTTCCACTGCAACCAAAGCTTAACAGCAAGGAATCCAAAAGTTACTTACTGGGTCCAATGTTTATTCACCATCCAGAAATACTAATCAGCTGAAATGGATATATTTTTCTTATTTTAAAGGAATTAGAGTTTAAGTGCTCTGCTTCATGACAGGTTCTAATTATTTCTTGCCAACAGGAGAGCCTCATTCCCTAGCCAGCAGTTTGTATGAGTAGTGGCCAAGTTGGCCATTGCAACTTGGTGGAGGAACATCCTGCTGAGCTTTGGGATGGCATGCTGAGTCTGCAGGGCTTACTTCTGAGGAAATGAAATAGCTGAGATTTGTCAGCCACAGTTGTGGTTTTTTAACACTCCTCTTGCAACGTTAAAACAAGGAGAGAGGAGTAAATTAGAGGCTAGGAAATTCCAAACAAAAAAAATCAAAGGAAAAAAAGGAACATTTGTTTCTTCTCATATAGAATTAAAATAGGGAACATCAAATGAAAATCCCAATATAATAAACATCTCAGAGGTCCAGCAGGAGAAAGATGCTCATTGAGCATATGGTAGCCAGGCTACCAGCTTTACAGTAATGACACAGTAGGATGTACAGGCAAGGGAATGGTGTACATAACGGAAATACATGGTGTAACAGCATAAAGATATCATAGAAAAAGAAAAGAACTTGTGGGTTGAAATTCCAAATTCTTAGTAAATAAATGCCAACACCCTGATCAGCTGGTGGTAGTGAGCAGGAAATGTTAAGTGAAATAAGACAAGCTGCAAATTTAGGACAGGTAAGTAATAGTGGGAGATTTCAGCTGCCCACATAGGAGCTAAACCTGTGCCTTTTCAGAGGGAAATTCAGAAACACTTCGGAATGCAATAAATGAAGCTACTTTGAACAACTCGTTTTAGAATCCACAGAAAGATGCACTCCTGGCTTTGGTCCAGCATGGTGCATCAGGATGAGTTTGAGTGGTGTTAACTATGCTAGCTGGTCTGTGGTGGTAACTATCACATACTTTGCTTTAACAGCAGGAGAGGGCATACCAAGTAAATCCAGTACACAGATACTCATTCAAGAAAGGGAACTGTGTAAAAACTATTAGAAAAAATCCTAAAAGCATCAGTCCAAAATGCAGGAAGCCTGTGAGCTGCCTGAAGGCTGTTAAAAATCCTGTATTAGAAGCTCAGGAAATCCATATCACTGGCTGAGGGAAGTGATCCTCCTCTGTTTAGAGGTGGTGGGGCCACATCAGCAGTACTGTTTCTGCTGTTGGACTCTGCAATGCAGGAAGGACATGGGAATACTGGAGCAGGGGCAGGAGAGACCATTAAGATGGTTGGTGGCTGTAGTACACGACATACAAGGAGAGATTGAGAGAGCTGGGTATGTTCAGGATGGAGAAGAGAAAGCAAAGGAGGATCTTACTGCTGTCTGCAGCTACCTAATGAGCCAGACATATGGGGACCTGTCACACAGCCAAGGTCAACCCACCAGAAGTGCACAGTGAAAGGACAACAAAAACAGAAGTTGTGAATTCCACCTATAAATTAAGAAAAAAATTTTCACCATGATAATAGTCAGATATTGTTGTTCAAGAGGTTGTCCAGAGAAGAACTGGAATCTTCCTCCTTGAGACATTCAGAGCTCAACTAGACAAGTTCTTGAGCAACCTTCTGTAAATTCGCATGTGGATTAGAAATCTCCAGAGGTTCCTTCTCATCTGTACTTTTTCTATGAACTTGGACCTTAATAAAAGTGTAGAATGGAAACGAAGACCATGAAGGTGTTATGGAATGTTCGTCAATGGAGATTTAAAAACCAAGATAGACCAGTATCTGCTGGGGATACTTGAGAGAGGTTGATGTGAACAAAATCATTTCTTGATGTCCTCTCCAGCCCTACCTCTGAGATCTAACATGATTCATTTTTTAACATGCTCTAACTGCTAGAAATTAAGACAATCCCAGATACAGATTGTTCATACCACAACAACCTAATGCAAAGTTTCATACTCTTTTCTTTGAAGCAGTTGGCAGTTGTCGTTACTGGAAATATATGCTGGGCTGTGAGGCAATGGATCTGACTCAGTCCATCAGTTTCTACTTTTTCTCAAATTAGGTAGAATGTTAGAACTGCCTTCTGCAGGCTTGTTGCTATAATAAATGTCACTTGTCATATGAATGAAAATACATTGCATCACTTTTTAGGGAAAACGCCTTTGCTTGAAGTCTTGGGACAAAATAATTTGAGGCAGATCTCAGAGTTAATTCGTGAAATCCAAGTCTGTTTCTTCTTAAAGAATAAAAATCAATGGGGAAGGGAGGAGAAGAAAGGAGAATGCATCATTTGTCTCTTGATACATGGAAGTCACTCAGTAGTGCAGCAGAGGCTGATGGCATGCAACCAGCACAATTACGCACTTCTAGACAGCAGCTGAGCCTGTGTTCACTCAAACAAGCCCTGACTGGGCCACTCTTGTTTTCTTCAAGCCAATCTTCAGAAGACAAAATCCCTTTTATTGAATTTAAGTTGCTTGGGGCTATGCATGGTCTACCAGTTTGGTCACAGCAGAGTGCTGTGCATTAAAATAACTGTTGGCTGCCTCCACCAGACTGGTTAGTTAGAAAGCGTAAGAGAGAAAAGCAGAAGGCAACCAGATGAATAAAGAGAAAAAATTAATAGAAAGCAAGCCAATTTTTGTTTAAATCACAACTTTCAAGTTCGCAACTCCATCTGTTTGTCTCCCTCTGCTGATTTGTTCAGATTATTGGTCAGAGGGAAGAAATAACCTGGTATTTCTTATCAATCATCACATTTTTGTTAGAAGCAGGGGCTGGAAATGATCTCCTGTGTCCCCATCCCCCGTCCCTACTATCTCTTACAAAATCCCTTTCACAAGCATATCAGATTTTGCCTCAATACTGCCCTAAGTATATAACTGAATATTGGTAATCCTGCATATAAGGTGATTGCATACTTTTAAGGGGTGATTACATGGTTTTTAGGTGATTATATGTGTATACAGTCATATATATAAATATAAAGCGGTCCTAGGTCCTCACACAGCACCTCTCTTTCTCCAAGCCAGTATCTCCTTTCTCTCCTCTCCTACCTGCTCTACCTTAGCTCTTTTTTCCCCCCATTTTCTTCTGCTAGCACACTTCCAGATCCTCCTGAGTTTCTGCTGATAAACCTGGGCAGGTTGGTATCTGATCTGCAAGCCAGATGTGCCTGCTGCTTCCCCATGACTTCTGATGGAGATGACCCACCATGGCAGGCAGCAGCACTTGGCAGGAACAGAGGTCCACAGGGAGTGTGCACTCCTGGCAGGACTCTGCTGACCTGTGCAGCCTTGCTGCTAGGAAGAGCACAAGCACCTAATAAATATAAAATAATACTCAATTATGGATGAGTGGATAATTAGGTTGAGTTATGTGGATGAGTTACGGTAATTAGGTTCTTGCCCACTTTGCTCTTCTTTGAAAACTATGTGGTTTCTCTTCTTCCCTCAACATTAAGCACTGCTAAAAGCCTGTCATCATCTGATCTCGTTAAAGCTGCCTACAACCTAAATAATATTTGTAGTATTCCTTTCATGTAACTTTTCTTTCAGGCTTTAGGCATTATTTAATACATATTTTTAAATTTTAAAAGAACAAGTAAACCAGATGTAGTAATTTTGAAGGCCTGGCATCTTATGCTGTTGACTCCCACGAGGTCTTTGTGCTCTGTTTGTAGCAGGAAGTCTTTGCAAGATTTGCGTAGAAAGGGGCTGTATCACTGGTGTTCAGTGCTGCTGAGCAGGTGGGGAGCTGAACCTGCTACGCTTTTTAAAGAAAGGAATGACAGTAATAAATCTTGAAAGACTCAAATCATTCCTACCTGTCCAGTAAGATGTAGTGCAAACATAAGAGCACTGACTAGTAAATGAATGGCTTGGGTTGTTGGGGTTTTTTTCTTTTAAGTGCGGAGGTTTTAAGAACCACATATATCTTCACAGAGAGGACATGTACCTCTCATCAAGGTAAATAGTAGCATGCAAATGCTCTAATGAATTCTTGTCTCCCTGAATTTATGAGAATAGCATTTGGCATTGCAATCCTGTACTATACACTCAAAACTCTTCCAAAGGCGATAATAGTAACAATTTGGTGTTAATAAAATGCTGGGTAGAAATGGGAGCAGTGACTACAGTTAGGTTTCCTTCCATGCGTTCCAGAGTTCATTCACTAAAGCCATTCATTGGGCTGTCCTTCCAATGTCCAGCTTGAAGCCCATAGTGGTATTTGCACATTTGAATGATACCTCACATTTCAAAATTATTAAATGATCGTATCTAGAAGATGCTTTTGAAATACATCCACAAGATGTAATGCAATACCCATATGATATTTATTTGAAACTCCTGCATCAATAGCAGGCCCCACACCACAGAATCACAGAATCATAGATTAGTTAGGGTTCAAAAGGACCTTAAGATCATTTAGTTCCAACCCCCCTGCCATGGACAGGAACACCTCACACTAAACCATCTCACCCAAGGCTCTGTCCAACCTGGCCTTGAACACCACCAGGGATGGAGCATTCACAACCTCCCTGGGCAACCCATTCCAGTGCCTCACCACCCTAACAGTAAAGAATTTCTTCCTTAGATCCAATCTAAACCTCCTCTGTTTAAGTTTGAACCCATTACCCCTTGTTCTATCACTGCAGTCCCTACTGAAGAGTCCCTCTCCAGCATGGTTGTAGGCCCCCTTCAGATACTGGATGGCTGCTATGAGGTCTCCAAGCAGCTTTCTCTTCTCCAAGCTTTTACCCTAGTAATACTTCATCTCATGAAACCTGGTGTTTTCAGAAGAGATTGCTGTGGACATCGTGAGATCACTTCAAATGATGACCCAGGATTCATTAAATTGGCCACTCTGTTAAGCAGCCTGCAGTCATCTAGGCTTGAGAAAGGTAGTGACAAAGTTTTTTAGATCCAGGTGTCCACTGTAAAGTCTTTCATGATGATGTATTTTTTTTTATGGGCTGCGGCAAGATATTTGCCTGTCACAGAGAAAATAGTTAGATCTCACAACTAGGTTGTAAAGGAACATGTGAGATTATTGGTCAACAATCAATGAAAGATTAAAGCTAGCAGTCCTCTGAGCAAAGTAACTCAGAAGGGATGTTCAATTACTTAAATGACTTCCTGTTTCTGAGAAGAAATGAATACGGGTGACCAGCACACTGGATGCTTGGAACTAAGATGTCGATTTGTGAGCAGAATGTCAGATTTTTTACTAATGTTGAACATTGTGTGCTGTACTGTAGACTATACAAATGTGCTGTGTAAGACTACCATGGAACAAACATTGTTGGGCAGGTGCATATCCAAATTATTGGAAAAAAACCCAAAACAGTGGATGGGATTTAAGGTCCCTTCACAACCCAAGCCAATCACCACATGATTCTGTGACTCCACACCAGGTAGAGTCCATCAAGGAGAATTGTTCCGGTGTTTTTTCTCTTGGAGAAAAAAAACCACTTTGAAATAAATGCAATGCTTGAGCTACTGGAAAAGCCACCTGAAAATGCAATGTAAACACAAAGACTTCTTCACAACAAGAAAAGAACTGAAAAAGAAAACCATCAGAGTTCTTGATTAATCTTACTTCTTTGTAAGTAAGAGATTCTCAGTGATTCACTGAGAATGTGATGTTCAGTTACTTTGTTAGTTGCTATGAAATATGGTGGTTTTTCTCACAGGTTTCTAGGGTTTATAAAGCAATAGGAATGAAGAGTGGTAACAAGAATGATAAAAGAAAAAGTCAGAGAGAAAATGTAATCAAAGAGCTTGAGAAGTGACAGGAACAGAAAGGTGTCTGGGAGTCAAATTTCTGGGGGGGTCTGAAGGAAAAAGTCCTTCCATCAGACCAGAAGACATGGGAAGTTGTTGATTCAAATAACTATGTATCTAGTTCACACACCTGAAAATAGTGAAGATCTCCAATATCGTTAGATTTTAATCTATGGAAGTTTCAGTTATGGAACCAAAGGTGGCATGTTTCCACACCTGATCTAAATAGAGAGTCAGAAGCAACCTGGCTTTGTTTATTCATTAGGGGACGGTTTCCCCTTATGTTCTTTGAAAGGGGACAGTGACCTGTGAGGCATTGGCAGAGGCTGGAAATGCCCTGGAAACAGCATTGTCCTCTGCAGAAAGAAAAAGTTGTCCATCACTTTTGAGTATTTGATCATATACCTTACCTCTCTGCAAGTCATAGATTTGTATAAATGTAAATACCCAACATGCAGCCTGCACCCACATTAGCAAAGCTGGAGTGTCTTGACAGCTTAGTGGCTTCCCTGGTTCTGAGTAATGACAGGCCAGGTAGGACATCCGTACAGGCACTTTCCACTGTAGGTCAGGTTAGCTATGCATAAACCATTGTTGGGCAGGTGCTTATCCAAATTATTAAAACCCAGAACAGTGGATGGGATTTAAGGTGCCTTCCAACCCAAGCCATTCTATGATTCTGTAACTCCACACCAGATAGAGTCCATCAAGGAAAATGGTTCCAGTGTGTAAATTTATCTGCCAATAAAAAGTTTTCCCTGCATCCTAATATAGTTCTTCTTTGCTCAGTTTGAGCCCACCACTCATCCTACTGTCTCAGGGGATATCTCATATATTACTTAGCAATGTATTGCTTAGCTTTTAGTAACAAGTGTTGTATATTGGAAGTTTCTTTTTTTGTATCCTCTCATTCTTCATTCTTTCATTTCTTCAGTTTCAGTCTTTCTTCATTGTCATTAGTGGTAGACTTCTGACCATTCTCCACTCTCTTAGTCTCGGCTGGGATAGAGTTACTTTTCTTCCCAGTAGCTGGTACAGTGCTATGTTTTAGTTGTTGCTGTGCAGCAGTCAAGGACTCTTCACCTTCTCACGCTGCCCTGACAGTGAGGAAGTTGGAGGCCACAAGAAGCTGAAAGTGTCCAAAGGGATATTTGATGCCATGCAATATCATGATCAGTATATAAACCAGGGGGAAAGCCAGCCAAGGGCCACCGCTAGGGAGCTGGCTGAGCATCAGTTGGTGGGTAATGAACAATTGCGTCATGTATCACTTATTTTGTATACTCTTATTATTTTAGCATTTTTATTATCTTTATTAGCATCATTATTACATTTGTCTTAGTAGATTGCAACCTATTTTTCAAACCATTTCTCTGATTTCTGTAAATAATTTTGTATTTTAGTATATTTTGTATCTTATCTTGCTCTATAAAGCAGTAGCAGTTTGATAGAGTCGGCAGATGTAATAAGTAAATACTTTATTCCATCATTCATGATACTGATGAAAATACTGAATAGTACTAAATCTTAGAGAAAAGCTGTCAAACCCCACAAAAAGATGTCAGAAACATTGCCGAGGTGAAAGTGTATTGGGTTAATAGTTTCTCTTCTGTACATAGCATTTGACTTTTCACTATGGATAGAGAGTAGTTTGCTTTGGCATGATATGTTCATATAAACTCCATGTAGACTATTACTTAGCCTATCTTATAAGTGTTAACAAGTGGCTTTATTTAGTGATTTTTCACCAAGATCTGAGATTAAGCTGGCTGGTGTGTAGTTTTTAGTTCCTTCTTACATTGTTTCTAGGTGTAAGCTTTATGGACAGCCTCTTCCAGCATCTGGACTGTCCCCTGCTAAAAGTCAATGTTTTCAGAGGTGAACACAAAAGGTCTGATACTGCCTCAGGTTTGTTTAGGTGCCAAGATCTAAGTACTCTGATGCATTTCATCTTGCCCCAGCTACTCAAAACATCCGTTTGTGTTGTCTTCAGTCTCTTTTCTAATAGGAGTTTCTATCCCAAGGCTGTAAATTCCAGGTCTTAGGCAGTTAATATTTTTTAATATTAGACCACCATTGCTTTTTTTTTTTTTAATAAAACCTAACCCAGAGAGCAGGAACCAGAATCCCAGGGCTGCCTCCTGACCACCACTGCATCGTGCACTGTTACCTGCAGCTGGGCTTTAGCAGGATGGATGGAGCTGGCTGCCTTCCAGAATGGCTTTTTATTGGGGAGTGTGGCAGAGGAGCTGTGTCTTATTACCTATTCAAGGTCAGATATAACTAGAGCTGGTGTCAGATGTTTTCTGGACAAGCGCAGCAGCAGCTAGACATGTACCTCTGCTGTATTTTCAGCAGGCTCAATGCTGTCTCAGGTGTCTCTTTGATAGACTTTTGAATATGCAAGAGTTTAGGCACCTCTCTCCCGAGTACTGTAGTATAGATCAGGTGAGAGGTCAATGCTCTTTCTCAGCAGCTGAGCATATGATAGACACTTCGGCTTTGTATACAGCCATCATTAAAAACTCCTGATGCCTACATCTATCATACTGAGCACTCTCACCCTCCAGCTGCATACAAACAACCTGCTGCATATGATTCTTTGTTTACTGTAAATCCCATGCTGAGAATTGCCTGAGAGAGCTGGTTAGTCTGGGCTAAAAATAAGGCAAGGGCCCTATGAAACATCTAGCAATATGGGCGATCAAATTCCAGTGCCTCTGCCTGATGTTCTTTATTCCATCAGCGTATGCATCCCCTGCACAAACTATCAGTCTGAGCATCAGGTGCCTTTTAAGTTTAAGAAGCTGGAGGGTTCAGGTGTTGGTGGAGAATCAGGAGCTTGATTTTTTTTCTCTGGGATGTGTAGCCTTGAGAAGACTTGGGGGGGTGGGCGATGCATTAATGTACAGTGGTTGCAAGTAATACAGTGGAGGCAGAGAGAGTCCCTTCAGTGGTGCTGTGACAGAACAAGAGGTAGCGGGCACTACCTCACCACCATCTAAAATGAGAAAATACTTCTTATGGTGCAAGTGTTCAGACACTGAAACAGGTCACCCCAGCAGGTTGTGGAGTCTTCATCCTTGCAGTTATTCAGAACTCAGCTGGACAACATCCTGAGCAACCTGCTGTAGTTGGCATTGCTTTGAGGAGGAATTTTGGATTAGACCATTTCAAAATGTCCTTTCTAACCCCAATAAGTCCCTGATTCTGAGTTATGGTAAAATCTTGAATGGACTCTTCAAGCAATTGAATAAATATTTGTCATACACAATAGCCACTGTGCAGTTTTCAAAAGACCTCTTGAGTAGCGATGTTTGAACACTAGCAGCATGAGGAATGTCTCTGCTCTGAGTTCTCTGCAGTGTTGTCTTTGCTGCTGAGGACTCAAGTACTTTAGGTCATGAGGGTGATTTCAGGCTTTGGACAGGATTTCTGAAGAAAGGGATTAAGGAGAAGAATGTGTTTTTATAGGCACAGGCCTACTTTGTAGCAGAACAAAGGTTCATGTGCTTCAGATGGATCCCCAAGAGCCCCAGAGCCTCCAGAAGCTCCTGAAACTGCAGGTGAAACACGTCACCTGCACTTGTCCTTGTATCTGATTGTACCAGGATGCAGGAAGAGGCGATGGGAGCTCAGCTTTGTGACACACTGTTTTGGAGGAACCAGTAGGTCATATTGGTGTTACCTACATCAAGACTGTTCAGGTTACCCCAAGATGGAAAGAGTAGTGGCCATGCTGCTGCCTGCACTGTGCACCTACTCCAAACATCAAGAGGAGATGATAGATGAGTTTCTGTGTTGATTTATTCTTATTCTTCACCCTGTTCATTTTAAGTCCCTCAGCTTTGTTTATTCTTGCCTGGGACCTGCCTCACCAAGCAGATTTTACACAGGAGATTTCCACATCAGTAGGAGATTCATGAATTGCTGTCACATCATCTAGGAGGACACAGAAGATCAGCTTGTAGATGTGTGAATCAAGCAAGGCTCATTCACCACATGCAAACCCACTCACCATAGGGGTTTTGCCCGAAGAGAAGTACTATCTGCACTTTAAGCCTGTCAAGATTTGCTCTAGATACCCGCAGCAAAACAAAACTGAAACCCTGGTAGTGTCTGTCCCCTTCGGCCTGAAGCTGTCACTTTCCACCCTGACTGCAAGAGCATTGATGGATATCAAGCTCTTCATCCAACTTGTTTTACTACCCAAATAGTTTCTAAAAATGGTTGTGAAAGCATTGTCTAAAAACAAGATCACAATCTGAGGTCCTTATGATAAAGTTGTGGTAAAATATGTGCAATCTTGACATCTCAAGAGATGAAAACAAAAAGGTAAAAGCAGAGCACAAAGGCTCTGTTGTGCCAGAAATCACCCCATTTCTCAAGTACATTGTGAGAGGCAGAGGCACCATGGCCTTCACTAACTGACATAGGGGAAGGTCAGTGCTTTGCTAGAAGACCTTATGACAAAAGGTATAACTGAATCTTTTCCTAGAGAAGCCTGTCAGTGCTTTGGGAACAGATGGGTATGGTGTTTTGGGTTTAGATTTTTTTTTTTTAGGTCTTAAAAAAAAAAAGACAAATAAAGTTCTTCAGCCACAGGATGATGAGCCAGGTCACCCTTTCAGCAGCCTCCTACCCTGAGATCCAATCAAGTCATCCATAAACCACATACCGATGTGTTCTCATAGTCCATCTCAGTACAGCTGCTCTCACAGTTTTGCATCCTGGACTGTAGGTATCATACCACAGCATCGAGGAACAACAGGGCGGGATCCAAACTGTGTCATATGGGGTTAACAGGTAATGAATATTTTGTCTAATTTTTCTCTGTTCCTCATCCACCAGCCTCGCCCTCCGGCAGACCTGGGTTTCAGCTTTGATGCAAATAAGCAACAAAGACAGCTAATAGCAGAGCTGGAAAACAAAAACAGGTAAAAAGCAACCTTTGATCAGCACTGTTTTAGGAACAACAGTTGAGGCGAGAAGAGCCTTAAGTCTTTGTGCTTCATTGGTTTTAACCTTTTGTATTATATTAACCAGATTGTTTTCCTAGATCTTTTGTTGAAAGGTGTAGCTGCCTCATTAACAAATTAGTTCAGTGTGAGTGCAGCTGCGGTGCTCTTATTCCCAAGGGAGCAGGTTGATCCTCAGTGGTCTTCTTAAAATCATCTTAGCTGAGCATCAGGAGCTGCATTGCAATCTTGAACTGCTATCTGCAAACCCAGCAGACAGCTCGCAGTGGGGCAAACCATTCAGGTGGCAGCAGGGATGTAAATCAGCTGCAGTGTAATGAAGCGAGCAGGTTGGAAAGCTGGGGTGGGTAAATTCAGCTTGAGAAGAGTAAGTGGGAATTTTTTCCATTCTGGAAGTCTGGAGAAAAAAAAAAAAAAGTCTGCAGAAGCTGAGAGGCCTGGAAGGAAGAAGAGATGAGCTTAGGAAATGGTTTCCTTCTTCTGAACATGAGCTGGAACTGTGAAGCCCAGAAACCCAACCATGTCCTGGACTGCATCACTGGCAGCATGATCAGTAGGTTGAGGGAGGGGGTTCTCACCCCTGCTTCACACTTGTGTGACTCCCCCTTGCAGTCCTGCATCCAGCTCTAGGGCCCCCAACATAAGGAGGACGTGGAGCTGTTGAGTGACTGCATGGAGCTGAGCACATCTGTTATGGAGCCAGGCTGAGAGAGCTGGGCTTGTTCAGCCTGGAGAAGAGAAGACTCCAAGGAGACCTTAGAGCAGCTTCCAGTGCCTAAAGGGGCCAACAAGAAAGCTGGAGAGGGGCTTTTGACAAGGGCCTGTAGGGACAGGACAAGGGGGAATGGCTTTAACCTGACAGAGAGGAGATTGAGATGAGCTCTTAGGCAGAAGTTGTTCCCTGTGAGGGTGCTGAGGCCCTGGCACAGGTTGTCCAGAGAAGCTGTGGCTGCCCCATCACTGGCAGTGTTCAAGGCCAGGTTGGACCAGGGCTTGGAGCAACCTGGTCTAGTGGAAAGTGTTCCTATCCATGGGAGGGGGATTGGAACTGCATGAGCTTTAAGATCTCTTCCAATCCAAACCATTCACTGATTCAGTGATTCTTCTTGCTCCAGAGGGATTGTTAAGAAGAGGATGCTCTTTTTTTAACATAATGCTTCATTTGCATTTACCTGCTCCTTCAGCGCCTACATTTTGTGGTCATGTTTTTCTGGTTAAGAGGGTGCAGCTCTAAAGAGCATGCAATTGAGCAACTGTAAACCCCATGTGCTGTTCAGCATAGGCAGCTACTTCATTACCTATGGAGCCTGTCTCGGTGCCTGGTGCTTTGCTTTGGTCTCCCTCTGCTCTAGCTGCACCTAGCTGGCATGCGTCAGCTTGCTGCCTGCACAGTCCCTTGCCAACACACCCTCAGCACACCAGGTAAAAACACTTCTTTGGGTTAGTTTGGAGGAGAACCAGTTCCTGGAGAGCACAGGAACAGCTCAATCCCTGCACCATTGTAGCTTCAATACTCTACCGAGAGACCCTGCGGGTATTTGAAATTATTCATCAAGATTACGGATAAGGGAGATCTCAATCAGTGCTGGTATGAAGCCTTGCAAGGAGAGCAGCTCAGCAGTTTTAAGAGAGCAGGGTGGGAGAGTTAGAGATTATAATCTTCACTCTCAGAAGGATTTCATTTCCATTTTAATAAGTGAGTCCTTGGCCGTCAGTTCCCTTGCCTCCAGCTACACAGAACACAGCGGCCTTAATTGGGCTGCTGGCTGATCGCCTTCCCTTTGTGGGACCTCGTGAGTTTGTCTCTGTTACTATGAGCTCTTATTTTCCTTATTCTTGCTGACCTGCCAGGGGCCCTTGGAAAGATGAGTGGGAAGCTAACTCGTGCTGGCATGGCTGCGAATGCTTATGGTGCTGCTTCAAAGCACTTCCTACAGCCCGTGCAATGCAGATTGGGCTGAAAATTGAACTTTTTTCCTCTTAGAACAGTCTCTGGGCCCATTCTGCATAAAAAGGTTTTGGAGAGACGTTGCCAGTGCATGGCACAAGTGTTTTCATGCTTCTTATTAAGTAATCTCCTGTGTGTATTACAGAAATTCATAGGACTGCCTTAACTTACTGTTTTGAATCTCTGCCAGTCACACGTGAACACATTTGCTGTCCCTAGGCTGCAGACTGACAGACAGGGTGCTTGAAGGGCTGTAACAGTGTTTAAGAGTGGTGTAGAGACTGACCTTTATTTTCTTGAATCTTCCTCTGTCATTTCTATAGAGAGATACTCCAAGAAATTCAGCGTCTCAGGCTGGAACATGAACAAGCCTCTCAACCCACCCCTGAAAAAGCTCAGCAGAATCCAACATTATTGGCTGAACTCAGGCTTCTACGGTAAAAGAAATACGTAAAGCTCATGTGCGTTCGGTACCTGGGCCAGTCAGCCTGTGTGTCTGCTCTGTGAACACAATGGCTGTTACTGGGAAAAGCGAATCTTCAGTAGCCTTAGAGTGTTACTTAAAATGCTGAATGCCAAATACTTACAATGTATTGCAATTTGCCTTTTTTTCAAGTGGATTTAGAAGTAAATAAAAATGTCTTTGCCAAGAAAGTTGCTTTGCCAGAAAAGGCTGCACCAAATAATCCTTGATCCAACCTGGGATTCTGGGATTCTAGGATTCTAAAAATGTCCCTTAAAATTAATTCTATTTGTATGGTTCAGAAAACTGTTTGTAAAAATGGAACCGATAGAAAAAAAAATAACGTAAATTGCAGTAACTGCTTGTCTTTTATTGTCCAAAGGAACAGAGCTGAAAAGAAATGTCAGTTATTTGATTAGACAGTGAAACTCTGAAAGTTTGTACCTACAGCTAGTCAGATGTACATCCAAAGTTGGAGAACAATCTTCAAAGCATCTATGATTAAGTTTACATTTTGAAGTGACAGGGAGATATTGTCAGTATTATAAAGTGTTTCATAGTTTGGGTAGTCACAGGGGCATTCTCTGGCTATATTTTATTTCATCTTCTATTACCAGTTAATTCAGAGCACAACTTGCAAAATTGCCATCTGTAATCTAAAGTAGGTTCTAAAATTCAAACTCTTGGCAGCAGCAGCTCTTTGCAAACTGCCTTGTGTTTCATTCCTTAGGGTAAACTTTTGCTGCGTGCTTTGGATGTGGCACGGCTGTTGTCTTCCCAAGAACATTTAAAGGTTTCCTGTAAAAGTGCAGTGCTCTTGGGATGGAGCTACTGCAATGGCAGGCAGCATCTGCAAGGTATCATCCAGCCCCATATTGCAAAATCTGAGGCTTTCAACCTCTTTCATTGCCTTTTTCATACAGAATTTGCTACATTGTAGCACATTTTGATATCTCACTGATATTTTTCATTCTGTTACCTAATGGCTTATAAATTTTCTTGCTTTATGCTTTATATGGCTATGTAGATATTTTTTTAACATTTATAAAAACCACAGAGGATGCAGAAGATGCCCACAAATGTTATGTAAGCGGTGGAGAAAAAAGAGATTGTGAGACAACTTGGTGTGCTGTTTGACCCAGCAGACAAAGATATAAGAACCAAGAGCTTAAACTGGAAACCAGCCACGTTCAGACCACAAATACAGCACATGCTTTTTAAAGCAAGGGGGTAATCTCAAGAGCAGTAATAGAGTTTTCAGTCCCTAGATATTGCTCCAAAAATACAGGTTATTGGGAACAAAATGGAGCTAACCAGGAGGAATGAGATGGCCCATATTTTGCTAAAGAAAAAAAAAAAAGCTGAATGTTGTGGAAAAAGAAAAAAAGGTTGAATTAAGCAAGTAAAGCCTGTGAATTCATCATGCTTGTCCAGTCTGGCCTCCTATGTAACAGGCTGGGAAATTTCTCCTTGCTGCACTCCCGCAAAACCCTTTAAAACTGAGCTACAGCAGCCACGTAAGACAGATGTTCAAGCTTTCATTTTAGAGATGGAAAGAATACCATGTCCCCTGACACTGCTAATGTGATCATCAGTGAACTTCTGTGCTTTGTCTGTGCTCAGGGGACTGAAAGTGTGCACGTCATTTCTAACCTTCATGAGCCTAGTGCTGTTTTCCAGACCTTGTCTTTCCCCATGCTTTTGTCTACTGAGCTAAAGAGGTCTTTTACAAAATTCCTCATTTGTGTGTGTTTAGAGATTTTGCTTCTTAACTTCATCGTCCATAAATAGCTTGATTTCTTCAGTATCTCCATAATGCAGGTTTGCCAAACCTCCAGCTATCCCTTTAGCTTGCTGTCAAGCTCTTCCTAAGTCCTCTGCATCTCTTCTGTGTACAGGCTGGAGTACACTGGCTCATGTAGTTTCACTGGTGCTTTAAATTGAACTAGTGTTAGCTTTCTTACCACCAAACATCACATTAATAAATATAAAGTGCACATGAATTGTCTTGACTGTGTAGCATCACAGTGGATGATCACAATTAGCAAGTTATCTGTGATACGAAAGTACTTCACAAGGTCACAGCTAACAAGGAGACTTTCCCCAAGCCTGTGAGCAGCATGTGATGACTTTGCCTTTGATTATATGTAAGCACATTTCCAGACAATCTCAGCTGCTGAGTAGAATTTAGGATGTGAAACATGAGAGAGGTAATCCATGGAAAATCGACATGTCCCAGGTTTAAAAATCTGCAAACAGCCCGAGGAGATGAGTCAGCTCTGCCACGCTGCTGCCAAATGTAACCTTGGTGGAAGTGCAGCTGTACCCACTGTCCTTATAGATCCCTGCTTTGTAATGCAGATGTGCTTGGCTGCCTCTGCTGCAAGGAGGATCCTCATTCATGCACTAGTTCCAGTGCCTCAAGCATCTGCCTCAGACTGCATCTCACCATTTGTACCTAGATGCTGTCCTATCTTTTCTGGTCTTTCAAACATAAAATCGTCGAATCATAGATTACTTAGGGTTGGAAGCAACCTTAAGATCATCCAGTTCCAAACCCCCTGCCATGGGCAGGGACACCTCACACTAAACCATAGCACCCAAGGCTCTGTCAAACCTGGCCTTGAACACTGCCAGGGATGGAGCATTCACAACTTCCTTGGGCAACCCATTCCAGTGCCTCACCACCCTCACACTAAAGAACTTCTTCCTTATATCCAATCTAAACTTCCCATGTTTAAATTTTAACCCGTTACCCCTTGTCCTATCACTACAGTCCCTAATGAATAGTCCCTTCCCAGCATCCCTGTAGGCCCCCTTCAGATACTGGAAGGCTGCTGTGAGGTCTTCATGCAGCCTTTTCTTCTCCAAGCTGAACAGCCCCAACTTTCTCAGCCTGTCTTCATATGGGAGGTGCTCCAGTCCCCTGATCATCCTCGTGGCTTCCTCTGGACTTGTTCTAACAGTTCCATGTCCTTTTTATGTTGAGGACACCAGAACTGCACACAATACTCCAGGTGAGGTCTCACGAGAGCAGAGTAGAGGGGCAGGATCACCTCCTTTGACCTGCTGGTCATGCTCCTTTTGATGCAGCCCAGGATATGGTTGCTTTCTGGGCTGTGAGCGCACACTGAAGCTGGCTCATGTTCATTTTCTCATTGACCAACACCCCCAAGTCCTTCTCTGCAGGGCTGCTCTGAATCTCTTCTCACATTTAACACCCTTTGTCATTGACAAGCAGAACCTCCTCTTTCTTCAATGGAGGTCGTTGAACAAGAGATTGAATAACGTCAACCAGGATCAGACATGCACATTTATGTTGATTCTCCATAAGCTTTTAATATCTTGATTTTTGCATTATTTGCAGTTGTTAAACAGAATGTTATATTAAATGATGTTCACGCTAATTTTCAAGGCCGGATCAGACAGGGTTGGGCAACCTGGTTTAGTGCCAGTGGTCTCTGCCTGTGGCAGTGGGGTTGGATCTGGATGAGCCTTAAGGTCCCTTCCAACCCAAACCATTCTATGATTTTAGCATTCTATGAAATAATTATAGAACAAAATCTACAGACTTTGAACTGACCTAGAGAGAGAAAAAGGATGGTATAGATAGATAAAGCTGTGCCTGTGGTGGGTTTTTAACACATTCTAAGTGACCAGGTGTATGTAATCTCTTTATCACCCTATTTTTGTGATATGTTTCAGCATTTGATAACCACATTATTCAAAATACAAAATGATGTGGAAAGAAATACCCAGAATTGTTAGTAGTTCACAGGCTCTGTCCTTTAAGGAGCCAGTATAGAAAAAAGTTAATTCTGGTATGTAGTCTTAGCAGTTTTGTTGTTGGGGTGTACACTTATGGTGTACAAAAAGACAGCAAGACTTTTTTCAGTCTAAGTAAATGGCCTGTTTCTTTTCCATATTCTGATGTCCAGTTGGTGTATCTGCCACTAGTTGGTTATTAAAATTCCCAGAATTATTTATCCATAGTATATCACATGAGAACAAAGATATAACCCAAGACACCTAAAAATACAGTCTGTAATATGTGGTGCCTTTAAGTTTGGATTAGGACACTCAGACGTCCACAAAAATAACTGTAGATAAATGAATAAGCCTTTCTAATATTTTTATTTTTCATACAACCATTTATCATTACTATGACCGGGATTTGTGGGGACCAGCATTTCTTAAATCATGTAAGGCACTGAACTGCTGACATGCTGATGTTCATCTTTGAATTTCTCTTTATATTAGTCTTTTCTTTGTTTTTAAATGTGAAATAAAACCAAACAGTGATGTTGCCTTAAATATCTCACAGACACGCGTCAGCAGGAATACAGTGGTTTTGTGATGTCATGGAAAGGGAAGGTCACTTAGTTATCTCCTTTTGTTGTTACCTGGGTTCCGGTACAGCAAATATGTCAAAGACAGTATGTCACATTCGTGGACAGAAATAGCTCTGCTTAGTCTCCATCCAGACAGGTGATAGCTTTTCCTTCCCAAACACCTGCAGCCCTTTCTCCTCCTTTTTTTTCTGAGTCTTTCCTCCCATCATTCATTCTTGCTTGTCTGAAAGCTCCGCAGGGTGCCTGGAGCTGACGTTAAGAGAGCTCTTAAAAGGAAGAGTAAAGTGGGCTCTTTTTCTCAAAATGCAGTGCTTTTGAAAAGGGCTGCCTACTACCAAGGTGCTGAGGGCAGGTTCCTGGATTTTAAGTGAACAGCCTGATAGTTACACATAGGTTTCATGGTCATTGTACTGTGCTTTGCTCCCTTTTTTTCAATTGGAAGCAGGGGGGAGTGATGAAAACCAAAGACACGGTTGGATGGGTGAATTTCCTAAAGTGGTTTTGAAATACCCAGCATTTATTTTCTGACTCTTTCTTTCATGTAACTTGAACAGACAAAGAAAGGATGAACTGGAACAGAGAATGTCTGCTCTTCAAGAAAGCAGAAGAGAACTGATGGTGCAGCTTGAAGGGCTGATGAAACTGCTCAAAGTAAGACACCTCCTCTCAGAAATGCAGTGCATCCTTCTTTTCCACAGGCCTGGAATTCACTGCTGCTGCTGTGAGATTCCTGCTTTGCTGTTGTATCATCATAAATACTTCATGAGGAATAGAAGGAATTTGCAAAAAGTCATTTCCATGCCGGCTCTGTGTGTTGGTGCAGATAGTTAATGGGTTTTCAGGTTCATATGCTGCTGCCTTAGTTAAAATATCAAGAACCTGTAAGATTTGGAAGGCTTTAAAGAAGTATTAGATTCATAATTAGCTGCATGCTGTTCTGGGTACCAATCCAGTTCTTCCACCTTTAACTAGAAAATAGACTGGAAGCTGTAGATGTGGCAATACAGGATGCACCTTCCCAGTGGCATGGTGTTGTGTTGTACCCGGTAATATCACACGAACCCTGCGATGTCTGTGGAGGTTTTTTGCTTTAGAGTATGGTGGTATTGTCTCTGATCTATAATATATGTTGTTTGGATTTCTGATGAGTGTACATTATTTATAATTTATCAAGTCCTGCTAGAGTTGAGCTCACAGTTGATGACTACTGTCTGAAATACTATTATGTGTTTATTCCTCCCATTCTTTAAATTGCACAAGAGCATCTATTAAGCGAATGGCAAAACATTGTCCTTACTCAAAGTGGTTTTGATCTAAAACAAGATGCCACAAAGATGCTACAGGAAATGGGAGAGGTGGGCGAGGAATCACAGCAATGGCACTGGCAGGAGCAGCACATGGGTTTATGGATTAGCTGTAGACACATCCTGGTAGTTAACATTTAGAGCATGTCTGCACTTTAAAGTGATAATGAATTCACGTCGTCTGTCAATCTAAAGTGCAGTTACTCTTCAGATTAGGCCTGTGTTCTGGAATAGGAATGTATATAAAAGAGGCTATTATCAAATACTCTTCAGAGGTGGCTGTTTTATTTAGTTTCCCTGTGCAGCTGAGCACATAGTTAGTATTAATATTTGGGAAGTAATTATTTTTCTAAGTCAGTGCTTCTACATGCTGGATTTGTTTCCTGTTCAGCTTATTCATGTCTGTCTTAAATATTGAAGACAAAATATTGAAGACAATCACTTACTAAATTTACCTTGATTTCTTCAGACCCTAAACCTGTGTAAGCTGAAGTGTGATACCTCTGAAAATGGGCATCCAAAACTGAATTACAGATTTAGGAAAGTATAAATATTGTTCCATCAGAAACAGTTTGACTCTTTGTGGTTCAGGTGACCATAGTCTGAGCATTTGCCTCTTTATAACAAAATCCGTTTGAATGTCTGTTTTAACAAGAGAACAAGCCCTAATGCAAGTTTTCTGTAGGCCCTATGATTCTCATAGCACTTTTAAGCCTTCATAAACCAATTCTCCCCAACACAACCTGATGTCCATGCTCTCATCTCGTTAGAGTGACCAATGTTCTGTCAGCTTTCCTAACTTTCTCCTCTTCCACCTCAAAAGCCTGGAAGGCTGGGTGGATTAGCTTTCTCAGATGCACTACTCTGAACCTGTACAATGCACAGGCTAAAGAGCAACCTGCAGAGCTTTGCCCATGTACTAGACAAGCCACAGCAGGCAGGCAGGGGGGCAGGCAGCACCTTATCTTATCTGCGTGCTTGGCCATCCTACTCTTATCCCCTAACTGCCCAAACAGTGTGTGTTTCCTCTCACCTGACTGGTTGGACATGTGAACATGGCCTTGTGTGGAGCAGCAGAGGACACTGGTGTCAGTAACACTAATGAGGAGAGCAAGGAGAATACTGCAGGATATTGCAGGAATAAAAATCATGAGTGGTAGGTACTGCAATTGAGGAGACACAGGAGGAAGGACAGAAGGTTGCAGAAGAGGGAAGGGAATCATAACTGACTCACATGTGATAAACCAATATTTTTAGGACCCATTCATTAAGTTGAGTCATGCAGTTCAACTATGAGCTTACAGAAACTTCAGTGACATCTTCTAGGCTGTGTTGTACCAAAGGTCAGTTTTGAAGCTGGCTTTTACTAGGCTTTTCCTTTCTAAATCTAGTATCTTTTAATTAACTCTGCCAATTGTTTAAACGCTGTAAGGACAAATAGGACTGGATAGAAGGAAAAACTTCTTCCCATGAAGATGGTGAAGTGGGGATGGAGGCTGTGCTATCTCCATCCTTGGAGTTTTCTCAAGACCTAACTGGACAGAGCTCTGAGCAACCTGCTCTGAGATTGTTGACCCTGTTCTGAGTAGGAGGCTGAACTAGAGACCTCCCTTAAAACCTGAATTATCGGCTGAGCCTGTGACTGTTGTAATTACTCAGTTCTACATGTTGCATAATATGGCTCTTTGCATTTCCTCTGAAGAGCTGTCTATGGAGCCTGGCAGCTTCTTTTTGATTAAAGCCTCTTCCAGAAAGACATCTGCTCTCAAACCGGAGAAATCAAAAAAATGGAAAATTCACTGCCAATGCAAATTTTTTTGCACAGTTAAAAATTTATACCTCATTTCCGGTTTTAATGTATATAACTTCAGTTTATACCCATTGGCTTTGGTACATGTGGTTCTCCCTCTATTAAATTAAGCAGTACTTTAGCACCCCTGGTTTTTAATATGCAGATATTATTCAAATCAGTTAAACAGGTAGAACTCTGCTGAGCTTCTACAAATACTGTACTCCAGTCTTTTTTTATGGTTGATTTCTTTGCCTTCTCCAGATCTTTAATACCATTTTTAAAGTTGGGAAAAGCAAACTCTATGTTGAATTCTTCTTTGAACCTTAGCAACAACGCTACACAGAGAGTTACACGAGGAGTTTCACTACTCTCCATCACTCTGCATCTCCTTCTTGTGCCTCTCTGCACCAGTGAGTGCTTTTTGAAAGCTTCCAGTCATCCAGATACTACCCTGTAAGAGCTGCAAAAGATCTGTAAATAAATCACTGCAAAGTGCTTTATTTATGTCATATAGTGGTAACTGGCTAATGAGAATGTAATGGGTAAATCCTCTCCTATGAAAATATATTGCATCTGTACAGGTCCTTTAGAAGCCAAACTTGTAATGCATTCAAATAGCAAAAACAGAATCATTTGGCAAGACCTCCTTTCCATGAAGTTATAATGCTTCGTATATTACTTATTAGTTGAGTCTTGTATCAGCATTTCTGGTACATTGAATAAATCAATGACAGGGTAAGAGCTTTCTGCTTATTTAAGTAAGTTGGTTTACATCTCATTTTGACTATCAGTGCAACAAAGCACATTCCAGCCCTGGGTATTCCAAGGTGTATTAAAAATTACCTTCTGTGGACTACGTAACTTGTAATTACTTGAAGAATCCCAGCCACATGCTCCCCAGGCCTGCTGATCTAAAAATAGGATTTCTAGTAGATACTTTTGAACACCTTTTCTCATTATTAGTGGAAAGTACTTCACTGTTTGCTGATAGAAACTACAAGGGGAAAGTACTATTAGTCAAATACAAAACAGAAATACTGATGCTTCTTCTCATATTGAGAAGTTTACCCTGACTGACAAGAAGCAGTATGCACACTCTTGGGCTTTGTTCTGTTTCTGATATTTGTGTTATTTTCAAATTGTCCTTTTCGGTGGTTCTAGCCCTGCCAGGGACTTTTTTTTTTTCTCACAGGATTTTAGCTTCTCTCATCATGTGGTGCACTTGGAAAATTTTCATTTATGATTTACATCAGCTTTCAGCTTGTATGTTTTTTTCCATTTTCTTATGGAATATTTTTTACATTTTTAATGCTGTCTTCATTTCACCATGTAGAGCTGGATTCATATTACCTAACTTTGATTATCTGAAATTCTAGTAACTCAGCTCCCTGTTCCTATGTTGGAAGGACAGAGTTGTTCTCTGGAGGTCCATCCATTTTTTGCACAGCATGTCATGCTGTGATAGCTGGCCTTAGAGCTGCCCTAAACTGTTTTGGCTGCTAGTGCCCCAGGTTTGTTCAAAACCCCATCCAGCCTGCCCTTGAACGCTGCCAGGGACGGGGCAGCCACAGCTTCTCTGGGCACCCTGAGCCTCACAGGGAACAACTTCTTCCTACTATCTGATCTAATCTCAGTCTCCCCTTTGTTAGGTTAAAGCCATTCCCCCTTGTCCTGTCCCTACAGGCTCTTGTCAAAAGCCCCTCTCCAGCTTTCTTGTTCACCCCTTTAGGCACTGGAAGCTGCTCTAAGATCTCCCTAGAGCCTTCTCCAGGCTGAACAAGCCCAGCTCTCTCAGTCTGTCTCCATAGCAGAGGTGCTCCAGCCCTCAGAGAATCTGTGGCCTTCTCTGGACTTGCTCCAACAGCTCCATGTCCCTCTTGTGTTGTTTTCCTGGAGCTGGATGCAGGACTCCGGAGGGGGTCTCAGCAGAGCAGAGCGGAGTGGGAGAATCCTCCTACTGATGGTGCACCACACTGCTGGTGATGCAGCCCAGGACACAGTTGGTTTCTGGGCTTAAGCGCACACTGCTGGGTCATGGTGAGTTTCTCATCAACCTTCCTAAGTCCTTCTCTTCAGGGCTGTTGTCACTCATCTCCACCTGACCTGTGTTTTGTAAGTTCTGGTTGTTCACCATTGACTGCTGTCATTGATATCTTCTGCTGGGTGCACTTATGAGACCCCAGCTGTATCTATCTGGGTGAGATCATGAGTGCCAGAGAGCATTCCTTGGAGAGGCCCTCACCTACCTGCTCTGTTGCTGGTGTGGTCACTGACATGCCCTTGGATCAGAGCTACCAACATTTTTTCAAACCATCTGCAACCACCACCCAGGGGTGGTGACATGGCTGGAGCCATTCCTGGGGGTCAGTTTGGATTAGGCCATCCAGGTTGGGTGAGAAGGTGTTTTAACAGCACAGATGTGTGCAAATCATACTGGAGAACAGTTGCAGGGTTTAGTTTAATACTATAACCTCTGAGTCTGCAGGGCTGGTGCAGTGGCTGATGCAGGGCTCCCCGTTGGCTGCCAACCTTGTGTCCTCTAGCCACTCCAGCCAGCTTTTGGTTAAGCAGATAGCCCTTTGCATGCAAAAGGCATCCTGTCCATCTGGGAAGAACAGTGCCTGTCAGTACTGTCATCAGCAATTTTCTCCCAATATTTTTTATCTCCTTTTCCTCATCCTGGCTGTTGGCTTCGCTTCCCTTTCTTCCTGAAGTCTTCAGTAATCACCTAGTGCCATTAGCTGGCTCTCTCCTAATGTGTAGTCTGCAGTGGTGAGTGAGTGCCTGCCTTCTTGCAGGGCTTTTGCTTTCAGCTGCATAGGTATTCAGCAGACATATCCCGTTTCACTTTTTCCATTTCCTCAATGGTAATTTCCTCACTAGCTGATTTGATGATTTATCTAATAACTCCTTAGTTCTTCTAGCAAAGGTTCATGCCTCTTGAGGTGGTTTTTTTTTCACATCTGTAGTTAATGCTAGAGCCTAATTTTTCAAACTAACAACTTTTTTGTAGGATGGAGATCATTTAAGATCTTTTTGCTGACCTAGCTCACCATCTGGTCCTGCTAGTCCCAGTGCTGATAGGAAGAACAACTGGAAACATGTGAGAGTGTGGGGAGGACAGCATTGGCCTTCAATGTTGATGTTGATCCATGCTTGAGTGAAGCCATCCCACACATCTGCTACAGCAGAGTCTAAATACACACCTGAGAGAACTCCAGGTCTTGGGAAAAAAAAGAAAAAACAAAAGCATCTGCTCAGAAATATGGAATTCTCTGCAGTCGATCCCAGATATCTCTATAGTGCCCACAGTGCACAGCTGGGAAAACATCTTTTAGTACAGTGGTGAGAAGAAGCTGCTCTAAATTAAGGGGCAGGTTCTGGTTATCCTGCTTGGACAGGAAATAAATGAGGCAAGGTGGATAAGTCAGT
Organism: Melopsittacus undulatus; assembly: GCF_012275295.1. Taxonomy (NCBI): domain Eukaryota; kingdom Metazoa; phylum Chordata; class Aves; order Psittaciformes; family Psittaculidae; genus Melopsittacus; species Melopsittacus undulatus. The sequence continues at coordinate 13,221,951 of NC_047529.1, read as the reverse complement.
TCATGGATGCCAAGGCCAGAAGGAGCTTTTATTCCATAACCTGAATTTCTGAGGAGACATGCTTACCAGTGGTCCTGCTGCCCCTGCACTGTCAGTCTGTGCAAAGCCACTGTCAGAGGGAATGACTCTTGTTACCCTGAAAAAGCTGTAACTGCTATTTCTGCATAGACGAGAGTCATCAAAAACATGCTGCCAGCCTCTCTTTTAATGTGCAGTGCTTCTGCCCACACCACAACAGCTGTGCTTCTCCATACAACCAAGGGTGCACAACATGAGCCCTCAGGGCTCATAATGGCGGCTATATCTCTGAAGAGAAAATCTATGAAAACCTCTGAATTGTGAAGGAAACTCTTGACTATGTGATATTTTGCTCATTCCAAGGAACGTTCATGTAGTTGAGATGGCTGTGACTTCACTGTCCCAGAAGGGTCACAGTGGATGTTGTTTCAAAAGTGGAGAAATTAATTCATATTTCACCCTTTTTCATCTTTCAAATTAGTAGTGATCCATACTGACAAATGTTGCATTGCAACAATGGGATTGTTTTCTCTGCATCTCTTTCCTTGCATCTTTAGTGCTTTTGCCTCCCAGTTTCTTCCCTCCCATTCCAGACCCGGCTGCCTCCAGCTTGCTAATTCACCATTGTGAATCCCATCTGCAGAGGTTGTGGTATGCCCAGTGGTAACAGGAGCTCTCTGACCAAAAAGGTGATATTGTGCCTCTCAGGCTAGGACAGTTTGGGTCTCTGTGACAGCAGATTTGAGCACACAGGGAACCCAATGCCATGCAGCGGTTGTGCACTCCAGATGGTATTTCTAGGTGTTAAGAGGGTGGTGGACTGATATTTCTCGCCTTGAGAACAGCTAGAGAGGTAGTTCTGAGTACAGGGTAGGAAGAGAAGCCAGTAAAGGTCTTGTGTAAAAGAAATACATCTGTTGGCCTGTCCTATATCCAAGATATCCATGCTGTCATATCCATCCCATGTATTCCACTTTTGCCAACACTGAAAGCCATTTGAGATAAGAGTCTTTTTTTGAGCACGGAATAAATGACATCTTTGCTTTCCCACCACAGCTGTTGTGTCTAATGCCCTTGTTCCCTTTCATGTCTGCAGATGTTTCTACAACTTGCTATGCACTCTTTTTCCATTGGATCTGTTGTGTATTTTGTGTGTATATGTATCCTTTTCATATGGTAATTAATTTATCCTGTTTCTCTCTTCACCTTTTTCTTTTGCCAACATTTATAGGAAGAAGAGCAAAAGCAGGCAGTAAGTTGACTTCACTTTATAGGTGACCTAACTCTTTCTTTGTTTCTGCATGAAACCAATTTTATGTTAACTGGATTGTATGCAAATAATCCATGGGAATGCGGGGTCTTTCTCACTTGCAAATTTGAAAACAACCTTCATCGGTTTCCAGTAGAGCATGTTTTTGTGTATGTCTTTAAAGTTACTCCTGTCTCCCTTTCAAATTAAGTTTATTGCCATGGGTGCACAACTGGTGGCTGTATTCATTAGTTTTTTATAGAATTGTGCATGACCATCCAGGGTTGAAAATGTGGATTCTCAGCTGGCTTCATAATTTATCTTGTTGGAGATTCTTTGGAGTATTTTACACACTACAAAAAAGCTTTCTTGTCTCTTCAGAAATCCTTTAATTTGCCTCCTCGCCACATACAAGTCCATGCATGAAAACTAATTAATGACTTAATAATATTCTGGGCATGAATCCATATCATTCAATCATGATATAGTCTCCTTGAATTAGTCCCAGTATGCTCATTGTAAACAGGACAAGGAAACTAGTAAGAGACAAGAATGCATTTGCTTTGTTACACATTTTCATTTTCTCTGCCCGCCTGTTACAATCCGAATCCTGTGTCTATTTCGGAATCCACTCCAGAGGGAGCCCTTTTGCTTTTCTCAAAAATAGACAGATGTTCAATATCTTCTCTCCAGCAGAACAAATTTTCAGCATTTTTGAACATGGTTTTCTTTATACACATAGAATTAATGAAGGTTAATCCTGTGTTTTTCATTGTTGGGGGGTTTATAAATGTTGTGTATCAGATACTCAGATATTGGATATATGAATTGGAAATTCTAGTGACTTATTTTTTGTAAGGAACTATGTATGTTTGGGTAGCTTCTATTGCTGAAACACTTCAGGTCTACATGTGCTGAAATTGGCTTTTGGTGACTCCCAGATGGCCTTTTATTAAAATCCTGTCATCAGTTTAACAGGAAGATGGTGGTAAGTGTGTATCTCCTCTTGGAGCCTAGCTCATCTTTAGTTTATCCTGCCAGTGAAGTTTGCTGAGGCACCTTGTAGAAATTCTTTGGCTTAATGAAGGGACCAGATTGCAGCACGTGGCAGCAATCTTCAAGGAATTTCCTGGAGGAAGGAAAACACCCAAGACACCACCATCCATGTATTCCAAATTCTAAGTGTGCAAGTGGAATGCTGTATTGTATGTCATTCTTTTACCCAGCGTCATTGCTAGGAGTAACCATCTGCATGGAAATGCAACATTATATTAGCTTGTTTTTCCTGTGCTGTTCATCTGGATTATGGAAATAGAAAAAGGGTAAATATGAGATCAAAGGAAAAATTCACCCGATTTTACCTCCTTCTTTCCCTGGAACATTCTGTTCATAGGAGGATAAGAGAGCAAAGACTGCTAAAATAATGTCAACATAGTGACATTCTGTCTAGTCCTATTGGCTTTCTTTGCCTGAAAGGGTGCATTGCTGTCTCATGTTCAGCTTCTCTGCAGGACCTCAACATCTTTTTCTGCCAACCTGTTTTCCAGTGTGTCAGCCCTCAGAGTGCACTTGATGCACAGTTATTCCTTCCAGAAACTTGACTTTACACCCCTTGTTGAACTTGATGAGGTCCCTGTCTGCCCATTTCTCCAGTGTTTCAAGGCTCCTCTAAATGGCAGCACAACCATCTAGTGTATCATCTACTCCTCCCGGTTTTGCAATGTCTGCAAACTTGTTGAGGGTGCATGATATCCTCTCATCTAGGCCTTTACTGAAGAAATTAGATGGTACCGGCTGTAGTATCAAACCTCGAGGCTCGAGGCACACCACTGGTAGCTGGCTTCCATCTGGACTTGGTGTGGCTGATAACAAACCTACACATCACACACTGAATTGGTGTCTGCACAGTTCTGGAAGTTCTGTATCTGTACACTGTTCTGTATCTCTGGCTTGAAGACCAGAAGAACTTATTGGACCATACACTGGCTTCAAAATGTCTTCAGGACCTCATGATCATCCATCTACTTGAATAACAGAAATACTTGAATAAGGGGCTGAAGACCTGTGAGAGCATGGGATGAAGAAACACAGCCAACTGAAGAACTTTAAAATTATTATCAAACATCCCACTGTCCTTTAGAACCTCTACCAGTTTTGGTGACTCTAGAGTCATATCTTCCCTCCCCATGTGTTTAAAACCCTGCAGTAGCTAGGAAAAGGTACTGATATTCTGTGTGCTCAGCCAGCCCTATCCTTTTGTCCACAGGCAAGCGTCTTGGAAAAAGAAGCTAAAGGAGAAGGGCCTAGTCTGGTTAGTATCTCACAAAGGTTTACGACCTAGTCCAGAAACAGCAAGACCATGTATGAGGGAAAACATGGAGCACCATCTAGATTCTGTGGAAGAGAAAGCCCAAGTGTCTCAGTGATCTGGAGTGATGATCCTCTCAACCATGAGAACCTCTCAGCCATTGAACCTCTCAATCCATGAGATGGATTGATCATATGGTGGCAACATGAGTTTACATGAAGGGTTAAGGTAAATAGTAGACAGAATAATGATCACTGGTTCAGGACTGACAGCACGTAAGAGCAGTAGCATCAGCATCCTTTTAAGGAATCTCTGATTTCCCTTCACTGCTAAGCCTGACACTCCCCTTCTGCCTTCTCCATATTTCTAGTAAGATTTACAGAGATTGGTGGAAGAGGATCAGCTTTCTTGACCATGTTCAAGCAAAAAAGTCTTCCTGAACAAAAAGCCATCTTTTCATTCTGCATTTATGTAAAACAACATACACTGTATTCCAGGGGCTGAAGGTGTTCAGGTTATCAGGGCCATTTTGAGTGGCTTGGCTGTCACCATGATCCAGCATTCCACCTCATGCAGCAAGACACTTAATCTGGTTTGTTCATGTATCTGCAACCAGAGTGATAGCGTGTCTAAGCATTGAGTGGAGATCTTTGCTGCTCCTGGGAGGCTAATAAGAAGTTACTTGGCTGCTGAGATTACAACCAAGTGCCTACAGAAAACTCTGATATCTGACTTTAATCTCCAGCAAAAGACTAAGTGAGTGCAGTGGGATCTGAGAGACCAAACTCCAGTCACAAACATGTTCTCAGAAGGCCCAGAAGCTCTGTGTCTCTTGGCCAGTCTTGGTCAGAAAATCATGGCAAGCTATAAGGAGTTTGTGTCAGGAGAGAGACACTATTTCTGATCCTGGTATTTAAAGAAAGCCCAATAACTTCCATGTTCCATGTTCAGAGCTGATCTCCTATCAAGATTTTGAAAGTTTCTGTCTTTCCCATGCAGGACTGCCCCTTAGAATCAGTGGCCCCAGTCCTGGTCACACCCTTGCGGAACAGTGTATTGTGTACAGATATTATTCCAGTAATGGAATACGAAGCCACATGGTATTCATAGTTCACCACACTATTCTCTACTACTGCTAAGACTGTTGTGTCCCAGCTAATAAAGATCTTTGCCAGCGTAGATCTTAATTTACAACAGGATCGTTTTCATGTCACAGCTGGTGAGAAGCTTGAATAATCTGCTAAATATTAAAACCTCTTTGTTTTATAGTCCAGTGAACAGCCATTGAAGCTGTGCTGTTCAATATTGAGAAAAACGTTAAAGGAATTCAGAAAGATGTACATCACATGTATAGTGTCTTTGACGTGTAGAACAATTCATACAACAAATCCAGAGGAGCGTCAAGCGCTCATACTCCAGCACAAGAACTTCTCTAATGCTGAACAGGCACAGGAATGACTTCACAGCAGAGGAGCTCACATGGGAGTGTTTAAACACTGGAATGGAAATCTTTTCCTTTCAGAAGATGGTGAGAACCATATGACACAGCAGAGCAGATTGGGCTCATGAATTTTGAGGTTATGTTACCAATCAGAAAAAGTGGACACTCTCTCACCCAACAGTCCTCATGAAGTCATGGAAATCATGGGAGGGTTGTTCCTTAACCCCATGGAGAGGAGTCAGGAGTTCTCACTTTCCTCCCATCATTCAGATTCAGAGCATAGCAATAATAGATATCTTTCTGTCAGCTTGGGAAGTGCAAGGGCAGCAGTGCACGTTCCTTTAATGAGGTGAGCCACCTTAGCCAACAGCTTTAGCAAAGCTGAGCCTAGACAAGAAGCTAGGTTGAGACTTATGTCCTTTCCCAAGAGATGTAGAAACCTGTTAGTGGGAAATTCCTAGCCTTGAAGGGCTCTGTAATGATTGAAGAAGTCTCATCATGTAGATATCCAAATCTCAGACTGCTGTTCAGTTCTGCATCCATTTTTGCATCAGCCAAAGGTCCTGTACACCTTTCAGAGTGGATTGCTTATGCTATCTGGGTGACTCTTGCCATCACATACTGATGCATTTTAACGAAACTATGAAGAATTCCTCCTAATGTTTCAACACTGGAAGTCAGCTTCTTACACTGCATGGCCTCATTCATCTGCAGGGTGTGCCTTTGTCTCTGGGGATGATTAGCAGGCTCTCAGCATTGATGGGCTATGTCTGCCAGCTGTGTAGCTAATAAGACCCAACTTGCTTGAATGACATTCATTTATACTTGTAACTGAAAAACTTTTCTGTAATGAGTAGAAGACCACCTTCTGGAGGGTAGGATTGAACACCCTGAGTAGCATAATGTAGAATAAGACTAAACTGCCTATTCAGGATTAATTTAAGGAAAGAACCAAATCAGGTTGCCTGTTCTTGCAGCTTTAGATACTGTAAATTATCTTGTACCAGTGCCAGAAATACTCCTGCCTATGGTTCAACTCACTAATAAAGGAAGGCATCATTTTAGAATAAAACTTTGAGTTGGTGCCTCAACAAAAAGAGACATATTCATGGGCTTCCTGCAGGATATCAAACCTAGAAAATCTCAAGAGAGAACCATTTAGATGTTACAAATTTAAAGTCGTGTGGGGAAACAGACCTTCGTACTTACAGAGTGTATCTGTCAGTAGATATTTTGGAAAGAAAGGCTGGGTCTGTGCTGATACAAGATATCGGAGGTAAAGAAGACCTTACCCGGCTTTTTATAGTTGGCAGCACTGCCCCTAGCAGATGACTTTTTTTGGATATGAGGAGGAAGGTTTGGCAGGGAATAGCCATGGATACATGTCAGGATTACTGCTTTTGGAAGTCTGTTTGCTCTGATGGATTTCACTCTTCTTTGGTGGTTGAGTGTCAGGTAAGAGACAAATCCCAGAACCATGAGATGATGCTTCCTATCACAGTGTCATGGAGTACGGAGGCATGGAGCTGATGTCTGCAAAAGACCTGGTTTCTGTCTGCAGAGAGAGAAAACCCCTCTCCACACCAGTGGAGCATTAGTGAGTTCTCCAGGCTCACACTGCCCTGCCCTGCCTGTTTTGCCATCTGTGTTGAGCTCAGCAGGCAGAGCTAAGAGGATTGAGCGTGGCTCACTCAGCAGCAGAGCAAAGTAAATTGCTGCTTTTCTTTCTGATGCTGTATCTAGCAGATAATGGAGGCCAAATACTGTGGAAGTCTGTCAGAGCATTCCTGAATAAACACAGACCAGCAGTGGCTGGATCTGGTAGCTTCACATATACCTACTGCTGCAGGGGAGCAGTGGAGAGGTGCAAGAGCCTCTCCTGATGCTTGCCTGGGGACTGGGTGGCCTGGTGCTGTCCATCCAGGGGGATTTAGTCATCCTGTCCCATGTCAGAGAGCACACAAACAGCACAAGGGAGCAAATGCTGTCAAATGAAGTAAAACAGTAGAGAGCACATAGGTGTTTTTAATCCTGAACTGTACTAAACAGAGATATTTTCCAAAACTGCAGTTGAGAAAGCTGTCAGGGAGGAGCATGGTTTTTCCTGTGCTCCCACTGTCTCACAAAGAGGTAACTGCCATAAGGCAGGATGGTTTCTGCAGAGTCCCGCTCCATTCATGCCTTCCCTGAATCACATTCCTCTGTACTTAATCATGTTTTGGATTGCACAGCTAGAAACAGGCAGGAGTTTGTTCAGTTTCTTGTCTTCCAAGTCCTGCCTTCACTGAGAAAGACGTGTGCCAAGTTCCAACTTTTAAGCCACTTCCATTTTTAACAAAACTTTGTGCAAAAACATTGCGGCCACACTTGCTTTGGACTTGGGGAGAAAATGCACTTATCAGTTTTAATGTCCTTCAAAACTAGCTGAAGGGGTTGAGTTTATTTTTTAAACAGACCCTTTGTCAAGGAGCTGCCCAGCATGAAAATTTTTCAATTTTTATCTCCTAGAGGTTTCTGTTTATTGGAAGCTTTTTTGTTTTAATGTGTGTTATTTGTGTAAAGAGGATCAGAAATGAAGCAGTGTCAGAGCATTTACACCAGGATGTGCAGTACTTGCAGCAATTCCTATAGATCTATTGTGGGTGGTTAAAAGGAAAGTCAAAGCTCAGTCGTGTGTCACGTGTGCTCAGAGGGCTCCAGGAGCCTTGAGAGCGCATTTCTGTATTCAGTGTATTCTCTCCCTCTTTATGATGTCCCATTTTGATAATAATAAATTTGAAACACAGCGGCTGTAGGAGAGCAGTGTCCTGTCTTGGAGAAGGCACGTCTGCACCCCTGGACATGGCAGCTCTGCTGTCTGCTGACTGTGCTGGCGGTCAGCTGTAGTGGAAGGGAAGGTGTTGAAATGTGTTTCAGTCAGGTGGAAAGACCAAGGCACTGGTTCACACATTGCTTTGGATTGGGTTCCTACCTGCAGGCTCCTGAGTCGTTGCAGAAATTATAGGGGCATCCCATCCCAACAGACACTCTGCTAGGGGAGTGGGGGCAAGGGGCACAGCTTTGGAGGGAGGTTGTTTGTAGGAAACTGTGTGAAAGCTATATTTAATTATAATGTAGCCCTTGTTTTGTAGGTTTCTTAAGGAGACAGATTAAATACAGGCAGTCCCCTTTATTTCTGCTGTGGGCTCGGAGTGCCCCAGGCACCAGAAGAACCCAGGTCTTGCAATGGTAGAGGCAGCCTCATGTCCTATCACAGTGCCAACCTCCCTAATGCAGGTTCTGCCAGCTCCAGGATAACTCTAGAAGATCTGGTGGGGTGCTCCTGCACTTCCAGGAAGCCCAGAGTCTCAGGGGCTCCTTTAGACTGACAGAAGGGAGATTTAGATGAGATACGAGGCAGACATTTTTCCCTGTGAGGATGGTGAGACCCTGGCACAGGGTGCCCAGAGAAGCTGTGGCTGCCCCATCCCTGGCAGTGTTCAAGGCCAGTTTGGATGGGGTTTGGAGCAACCTGATCTAGTGGCAGGTTTGGGGGACTGCAGCGAGATGAACAAACTTGATCTTGCCCGATCAAGAGGAGTCTGTGGATGAAGCACTCTATAGACAGATAGGAAAAACCTCATGCTCGCAGGCCCTTGTTCTCATGGGGGACTTCAACCACCTTGATATCTGTTGGAGGGACAGTATGGCCTGGAACAAACAATCCAGGAATTTCCTCGATTATGTGGAAAGCAGCTTCCTTCTGCAAGTAACAGAGGAGCCGACAAGGAGAGGTGCCCTGCTTGACCTCGTGCTCACCAACAGGGAAGTGCTGGTTGGAAATGTGATGCTCCAGGGCAGCCTTGGTTGCAGCAATCATGAGATGGTCAAATTCAAGGTCCTCAGGACAGTGAGAAGAGTGTGCAGCAAGCTCACTGCCCTGGACTTCAAGAGGGCAGACTTTGGCCTCTTCAGGAACCTGCTTAGTAAGGTTCCGTGGGATATAGCCCTTGAGGGTAAGGGGGCCCAAGACTCTTGGTAGATATTGAAGGATCACCTACTGCAGGCTCAGGAGTGTTGCATCCCAACTAGAAGGAAGTGCAGCAGGAGGGCCAGGAGACCTCCTTGGATGGATAAGGAGCTGCTGAGGAAACTTCAAAGGAAAAAAAAGGCTTATAAAAGGTGGAAGCAAGGACAGGCAGCCTGGAAATAATACAGCAATATTGTGCGGGAAGCTAGGGACCAGGTTAGGAAAGCTAAGGCCCAGTTCGAATTAAACTTGGCTAGGGATGTTAAAGATAACAGGAAGGAATTCTAGAAAGGATTCTATTTATAGCAAATAAAAGACAGGCTAGCGACAACGTAGGCCCCCTCTGGAAGTTATCAGGAGAACTGGCTACCCTGGATTTGGAGAAGGCTGAGGTTCTTAATGACTTCTTTGCCTCAGTCTTCACTGGCAAATGCTCCGATCATACCACCCAAGTCTTGGAAGGCACACACATGGACTGTGAGAATGAAGACCTTAGGCGCACTGTGGGAGAGGATCTGGTTTGAGACCATCTTAAGAACCTGAACATCCACAAGTCATAGAATCATAGAATAGTTAGGGTTGGAAAGGACCTTAAGATCATCTAGTTCCAACCCCCCTGCCATGGGCAGGGACACCTCACACTAAACCATGCCACCCAAGGCTTCGTTCAACCTGGCCTTGAACACTGCCAGGGATGAAGCATTCACAACCTCCCTGGGCAACCCATTCCAGTACCTCACCACCCTAACAGTAAAGAATTTCTTCCTTATATCCAATGTAAACTTCCCCTGTTTAAGCTTGAACTCATTACCCCTTGTCCTGTCACTACAGTCCCTAATGACGAGTCCCTCTCCAGCATCCCTGTAGGCCCCGTTCAGATACTGGAAGGCTGCTATGAGGTCTCCACGCAGCCTTCTCTTCTCCAGGCTGAACAGCCCCAACTTTCTCAGCCTGTCTTCATACGGGAGGTGCTCCAGTCCCCTGATCATCCTCGTGGCCTCCTCTGGACTTGTTCTAACAGTTCCATGTCCTTTTTATGTTGAGGACACCAGAACTGTACACAATACTCCAGGTGAGGTCTCACACGAGAGCAGAGTAGAGGGGCAGAAAGTCCATGGGACCTGACAAAATCTATTCGCAGGTCTTGAAGGAGCTTGGAAATGAAGTTGCTAAGCCACTGGCCATCATATTTGAAAAATCATGGCAGTCAGGTGAAGTTCCTGATGACTGGGAAAGGGAAATATGACCCCTATTTTCAAGAAGGGGAAAATGGATGACCCAGGGAATTACAGACCAGTCAGTCTCACCTCTGTGCCTGGCAAAATCCTGGAGCAGATTCTCCTGGAAGGCATGCTAAGTCACATGAAAAACAACAAGGTGCTTGGTGACAGCCAGCATGGCTTCACTAAGGGGAAATCCTACCTGACCAAGTTGGTGGCCTTCTATGATGGGGCTACAGAACTGATGGACAGGGGTGGAGCAGTTGACATCATCTACCTGGACTTGTGCAAAGCGTTCGACACTGTCCCACATGACATCCTTGTGTCTAAAATGGAGAGACATCAATTTGATAGGTGGACCACTCAGTGGATAAAGAATTGGCTGGATGGGTGCACTCAAAGAGTTGTGGTCAATGGTTCAATGTCCAGCTGGAGACCAGTAACGAGTGGTGTCCCTCAGGGATCAGTGTTGGGACCGGTCTTGTTCAACATTGTTGTCAGTGACACGGACAGTGGGATTGAGTGCACCCTCAGCAAGTTTGCCAATGACACCAAGCTGTGTGGTTCTGTTGATACGCTGGAGGGAAGGAATGACATCCAGAGGGATCTTGACACACTTGTGAGGTGGGCTGATGCCAACCTCATGAAGTTTAACCATGCCAACTGCAAGGTCCTACACCTGGGTGGGATCAATCTCAGGCACAGCTACGGGTTGGGCAGAGAACAGATTCAGAGCAGCCCTGCAGAGAAGGACTTGGGGGTGTTGGCTGATGAGAAAATGAACATGAGCCAGCTTCAGTGTGCGCTCAGCCCAGAAACCAACTGTATCCTGGGCTGTATCAAAAGGAGCGTGACCAGCAGCTTGAAGGAGGTGATCCTGCCCCTCTACTCTGCTCTTGTGAGACCTCACCTGGCGTATTGTGTGCAGTTCTGGTGTCCTCAACATAAAAAGGACATGGAGCTGTTAGAACAAGTCCAGAGGAGGCCACGAGGATGATCAGGGGACTGGAGCACCTCCCGTATGAAGACAGGCTGAGAAAGTTGGGGCTGTTCAGCCTGGAGAAGAGAAGGCTGCGTGGAGACCTCATAGCAGCCTTCCAGTATCTGAAGGGGGCTGTAGGGATGCTTGGGAGGGACCCTTTATTAGGGACTGTAGTGATAGGACAAGGGGTAACGGGTTCAAACATAAACAGGGGAAGTTTAGATTGATATAAGGAAAAAATTCTTTACTGTTAGGGTGGTGAGGCACTGGAATGGGTTGCCCAGGGAGGTTGTGAATGCTCCATCCCTAGCAGTGTTCAAGGCCAGGTTTGACAGAGCCTTGAGTGATATGGTTTAGTGTGAGGTGTCCCTGCCCATGGCAGGGGGGTTGGAACTGGATGATCTTAAGGTCCTTTCCAACCCAAACTATTCTATGATTCTATACCATGGTTTGATGACAGGACGGGAGCATAGAGCCAGCTCAGACGTCATGATGTTCCCCAGCAAATAAATGTGGAGATTGTGATAACTGCTGCAGAAATGGTAGCTTCGCTCAGACTTAGCCTGGGTCTGACCTGCTGGGACTAACAGTTCCATTAGAGTTCAGCTGCTTCCTGCAGAACTCCGAATGCCATCGCACAGCGCTCACTTCTTAGACCCCAGCATTTGTTAGCAGGGCCACCATGTCATGCCAAAGCACTAGTCAGAATGCAAGATTATCATATATTCAAGCCTGAACTTACTGTGGTAAGGTAGAGGTTCCATGGGAGCAGTGCTTGAGCTGATAACCACCACCAGATCTGAGCTGTTTAGCATCTTTGACATGAACAAGCTGTAGTGTGGATGATGTCCCAGAGCCCGCAGAGTAAGAGCAGTATCTTGGACGTCTCCAGGCATGGGCTGTTGGTTTGGGCCATACCAACAACAGCTTTATTCTACAAGTGACTTAATATGAGAAATCTTGGTTCCTGGCAGTTTAGTAATATTTTTCAAATACCCAGCTATAGTTGTCCAATACCCAGGGTTCAGCTTACAATAAGCTGTCTTTGGCAGCAAAGGCAGCTTGAATCATTCCTTTTCCCATGCCAATATTCCCTGCTCCAGCATTTATGTTCATACAGTTTTTGAGGGTTCAGACCACAAATCAGAGCACTGAAATCATCCCACTTACACACAGCATTCCTAGAAACAAGGTGAAGCCAGAAGCTCTTGCAACTTACACCTCCATTGACCTTGCATCAGGTCTTCAAGAAGTGCCAGTCCAAACTGGCAGAGCCTGGATGGAATTCCTGAGGTTGATCTTTTTTTAAGCACCTTGGCAGAAAACAGGTAGTGAGCACCTGTGGTTCAGGAAAGGGGAAGCAGCAGATACCTGATAGTTTCTGTAACAGCAGATCAGAAAAAAGGTTATAAAAGCTGACAAGCAATGTCTCCCCAGAGACAGTGATTATTTAGAACCTTGAATTCAGTGCTTAGGTTTATCCTGTAGGAATATTTCCTGTAGGTACTGGTCACTGTTAAAGGTCTCATGGGCAAAGTGAGAGTAGGAGTATTTTTTTTGTTGAAGATATTCTCCCACTTACGTGGGTGTTTCTGTCCTTTGTCACTTGTTCACGAGAATTCACTGTGGTGTGTTGGTGGTGGTTTTCATTGCACATAAATGTATCTGCCACAGCATTTGTTGCCATATTTCTGCATAGATATTCATGAGCCTGTAGATGTTGTGTTTCCATTGTGGAGATCTCATTAAGATGACTGGAGAAATGTACTACAAGGCTTTGCATTTGCTTTGGCAAGATCCAGTTTTGCTTGATGTTTGTTTAGTCCCTAAGAAATGTGGTGCTGATGAGTTTGGCAAAACACAAATCTAGAAGACAGAATTCTGGAATAATTTGGTTTAGAGTGTTTTCTTTGAGCACGGGTTGTAACTGTTTAGATGATTATCCTTGGAGAGTCCAGGATGTGAAATACTTATTGCATCCCTGCTGAATTTCATAGCCATGCTGACTCTTCTAAAACAATGTTTTCTTCACTTTGTAGTCAAGGACCTGCTCTAGTATGTAAATAAGCTTAAGTAAGCACCAACAGTGCATGTACACTCCTCCTTCAGGATACAATCCAGCATAATGCTTAATTCTCTACAATTTCTAGTTCCTTCTGCTGTGCTGCAGCACTAGGTTGGCACCCAAATGCAGCTGATCAATGCCATAAATAGTGGATATGCTTAGCTTTTCCATAGCACTTTAATCTTAACCAAACAACATGACCATACATTTTCACATCTTTCTGTATTATACTGAGTGTGTCCATTTCAGAGACAGGGAAAATGAATACTTTTTTAGATGTTCAAGACTATCCAACAAGATGTTGATGAAATTCAAATGAGAGCTGTTGCCTGTATCTTGGCTGTCACTTGTAGAAAGCATTGCTTCTCGTACACAATCTTGGAAAACATGGCAGGAGCCCATGTAGCAACTGCAGATGCCATAACTTCATCCTGATGGACTGCCCTCCCCACACCTCACAGGGTTGCCATCCACAGAGCTGACCTGTAGACATTCAGTAGGATGGAAGGTGTATAATGCTGTTAATGCACAGTAATTCAAATGCAGAGAAATTAATATTAAATGTGTTTGTGTGTGCATCTGTAATACTTTCTCTCCTATCATTATCCAAGCCTAGAAGGGTAATCAAAGCCACACGAAGAACATCTGGATCCAGTGTTGGTTTATATGGCACCTGGCCCTTATTAATAGTAATGAGGAAATGGCAGTTTGGGATTTCTTGACCTCACATGAAATTCATTTCACTGGGCAAAGGTTGCTAACAGATGGCAGCAATTTGGGGCTCATTTCATCATCTGTTACACAGACTTTATTGCTCTGTTTTGGCCCTTTCCTTTGTAAGGAGCTATCCCTTTTTCCACCTCATCTCTTTATAAGGGTTGTCTTTTTCAAAGGGAGTCCTGAAACATCTTGTTAAAGCATGTTATATGCAGCACAAGGATTTAGGTATGGTATGATACAACAAAATGATCCCTTTGAGCATAAATCACTCTTTTACTAACTGTGTTGTAAACTTTTATCTTTTTGAAGTTGGTAGTTTCTTCTGGGTTATTGGCCTCTTTCCAATTTGTTCTTTCTTTCTCCAGCCCACAAATACACTTTTGCACTCTGTCTTTGAGCAAATGAAAGAGCTATGGGAAGACACAACCCCATGACTGTTGACACAATGCACTGTCTCCAACCAGCATTTGTGTCACTGAAGTCTATTTAGAAATGTACCCCAGTGAGCTGCATGCCAGCAAACCCGCTTTTGAAGAGTGCATAGCACCTATAGAAGAGATTTGTATTTTGGCATCTACCTTGCTGTCACCATCCTTGGAATTGATTCAGTTATCCTTAGAAAACATCCCAGGCCAAGCAGCCAAGAAGAGATCTTTGGTCCAGTTTGTTCCTAGATTGGCTGGAAGGTGACCGGATGTCTTCCCTACTGGCCATGGAGTTAGTCGCCGAATGGGACCATTTGTAGTGCTCCTGAAAGGGTAAAACCTTTGAGGGTGTGTTTTGCTTTACTTTTGGGGGGATTTTTTTGTAGTTGCACCTGATTTGAAGCATGCTAGAAGTAAGATAAAAAAACTTAGAAAATACAGATGCAATGCTGTTTAGTATTAAAGTAATACTATGAATTCAAGACCTGCGAAATTATGAGGTTCAATATTTGCTTATTCAGATGTTATGTTAGGCGTTACAGTGATAGCTTCCTCTTGTATGGTGATGGCTACTGCACTGTGACAATACATATTTACAACCTAGCTATCAAAAAAATCAAAATACTTCACATAATCAAACACTGGTGTAAATATGACACTGTACTACAGAAAGGGGGGGAAAAAAGCGCATACCTGGAATCAATTTATCCTTAGTGCTAGATCAAAATAGTCTTACCTAAGAGCCTGATTATATGAAATATCTGTTCCAGCTGTAGATTTGGCCTTTCATGATGCTTTCAGACTGAAACCTCTTGGGGGTTTTATTTATCAAAGTGAAATGCAAGTTGTTCTAACTACTAAAATCATCATGTAATCCAAATTAGGTTTAGAGAGAAATGCTTGTATTGTATTTGTGATTTAGTCTGACTACTGTAAATATCCCTATAATTTTGCAGGCTTAAAGCAGATGTGCTTAAATCCACAAAGAATTAAAACAGCAGAGAAATAGAAAATCTTATTATTTGAACTAATGTAGTTTAGGAAAAACCCTGCTCATGTGGGTATTTATTTTCTTTTCTCTGTTGAAGCAAATTCACCAAGTGGGGGTGAGGGGGGTGCTTACTTTAGGAAAGATCTGAATTCAAGCAGCCTCCTGGGACTGAGTAAAAATAAAAGCAGCAGTTACCCATGGAACACTCAAGCCCCATCATCTGTACTCATTTGAAAACATGATGTGTTTGCTTCTAGCAGCCTTGGTTCTCCAGATCATTGGCAGTTTAATCCTGTGTTTCTGACAACATTAATGGGTTCATCAAATTAAATAAAATACAGAATTGCAGGAGATCTACATCTTGTAAGTTGGGTTACACTTATGAATGCTCTTGGTACTCATTTGTGTCAAGGTTAGACTGCTGAACATTACTGCATGTCCAGATGTCAGTCATGCCCCGTCTCCACAGGGCTGGAGCAGTTGTGGCAGCCTTGGTCAGTACTGCCCTCTTGGCAAGATCAAACTGCCAAATTCTTAGCTCCAATTATTTTTCTCAAAAATTCCTGCAGTCTTTCTGATCCACTGATTTGCAGCCTCCATAGCTGGCTTTGACCTGTTGGAGCTGGATGCTGACAGTCAGGTTCATGCCAGCCCAGCCTGTATCTTAGAATTATCAAATAACAGAATGGTTTGCATTGGAAGGGACCTTAAAGCTCATCTACTTCCAGCCCCCTGCCATCGGTAGGGACATCTTCCACTAGACCAGGTTGCTCCAAGCCCCATCCAACCTGGCCTTGAACACTGCCAGGGATGGGGCAGCCACAGCTTCTCTGGGCAACCTGTGCCAGGGCCTCACCATCCTCACAGGGAAGAACTTCTTCCTACTATCTGATCTAATCTCAGTCTCCCCTCTGTTAGTTTAAAGCCATTCCCTCTTGTTCTGTCCCTGCAGGCCTTTGTCAAAAGTCCCTTTCCAGCTTTCTTGTTGGCCACTTCAGTCACTGGAAGCTGCTCTAAGGTCTCCCTGGAGCCTGCTTTTTTCCAGGCTGAACAAGCCCAGCTCTCTCAGCCTGTCTCCATAGCAGAGCTGCTCCAGCCCTTGGAGCATCTTCATGGCCCTCCTCAAGACTCGCTCCGACAGCTCCACATCCTTCTTATGTAGGGGGCCCCAGAACTGGATATGGTGCTTCAGATATCCCTTTCCACATCTCTCTTCCTTAGTATAGGAAATTGGAAACCTCTGGTCCACAAGTCTCCCACTGCCGATAGTGGTAGAACTTAATCACCTTGATACCAAGGATATCAATTATCTTCACTATCCATTTCATATTAAAAGTCTTATTTCCATTGTCAAGAATGGTTGCAGACATTATGTCATCTGTGACGTCAGGAGTTGCCTCATAGTATCATCATCTCCTTTGACAGCAAGAGTAGCCTTTGGCAAAGGCCATCAGGAAGAAGCAGGCAGGAGCTCTGAGCTCCATTGTGTTCAGTCTCCTTATCAGGGATGCAATTGCCAAAGCTTTTGGTAGGTTTATAGCACAATTACTTGATGTAAAAATGAACATGAGCCAGCTTCAGTGTGCGCTTGCAGCCCAGAAAGCAACTTTATCCTGGGCTGCATCAAAAGGAGCGTGACCAGCAGGTCGAAGGTGATCCTGTCCCTCTACTCTGCTCTTGTGAGACCTCACTTGGAGTATTGTGTGCAGTTCTGGTGTTCTCAACATAAAAAGGACACGGAACTGTTGGAACAAGTCCAGAGGAGGCCACGAGGATGATCAGGGGACTGGAGCACCTCCCGTATGAAGACAGGCTGAGAAAGTTGGGGCTGTTCAGCCTGGAGAAGAGAAGGCTGCATGGAGACTTCCAGTATCTGAAGGGGGCCTATAAGGATGCTGGTGATGGACTATTTATTAAGGACTGTAGTGACAGGACAAGGGGTAATGGGTTGAAACTTTAACAGCGGAGGTTTAGATTGGATATAAGGAAGAAATTCTTTAGTGTGAGGGTGGTGAGGCACTGGAATGGGTTGTCCAGGGAAGTTGTGAATGCTCCATCCCTGGCAGTGTTCAAGACCAGGTTGGATGAAGCCTTGGGTGAGATGGTTTAGTGTGAGGTGTTCCTGTCCATGGCAGGGGAGGAATTAGATGATCTTAAGGTCCTTTCCAACACAAACTATTCTATGATTCTATGTGGTTGCATGTGATAAGAGATCAGACTTGATGTCTAGAAAGTCTTTCCCAGCCCTGTACTACCCTAAAAAGCAGCAGGTAACTGAAGATCATTAGATGAATTCATGATTTTTAGAGACTCTTTTGACAGTTTCATCATCAGTGAAGCCTCTTAAGAGATTTTATAGTACAGATATTGTCCAGCCATGCTGCTGGCCCCCAGGCTACCCACATTCAAATGGCTGGAGATCAGAGCTAAACTGTCTGCCAGGATTTGTGTCAGTACCACAGGGAAACCCATTTGCTGAAGAGCACCTTTAAAGGCTGGTGACCACAAAGGCCCAAGTTCTGTGTCCCTGTCTGCAAGCTTCCAGAGCACAATAGACAGTCACAGCTTTTATTTAATCTGGAATAGGGTGATTCTCTTCCTCTTAAAGCTGAGGTGGTAATGAAGGGCATAGGGGAGCTCTCAAGGCAGCTGGGTCAGACAGCAGGAGATAATTTGGAATCAAGAGCATCATGGAATGATGATGTACAATATCAAGGCTTCAGGCATTCGGTTTTTGCTAAGAAAAGGAATATAGGAAAAAGTCAAGATCGTTAAGGAGCTGGTGTTTATCAGCAGACTGTGTGTGCCAGTGTGCACTGTGCACTGCCTGCCTGATATCTCAGCTCCCTGCTTGCAGACCCCATGGGCCATTGGCTCAGCCAAGGCAGCACTTACTCTCACAGCATTGTAGGCAACTGCTGCTCTACCCACAGGGAAAAACCTAAAATACAGCAGAGATCATCAGTCTGTGTCATCAGCCGTGGTACATGCTGCTCAGCTGACAGCTCTGTGAATTGGATGCTGTTTTTGTGAACCATCTGAGAACGAAGGAGCATGAAATTTAAGAAACCTCACTGCTCATCCCGTGGCATCAGACACGAAGGGGCAGAAGCCATTGCCTGTGCCTCCCATATTCATTTATGTGCCAGTCTGTGCTTCTCATGATCCTTCTTCTCTCAAGTGGTGCTTCTTACATGAACCTGTTACAAAAAAGCATATGCTTGTTGCTGTAGATAGGAGCTGACAACAGTTTTTATTCCCGGTGGGTTTTTTTCTCCTGAAGAAGAAAGAGCTTTTGGGACTGGGTTGGCCTTTTTTATGTTTGACCCAAAAAGATGCAGAAAAAGGTGCCTGTCTCAGGTTTGGGATCATAATGCTTGGTTTGTTTCTCATTGTCCTCCAGCTCAGAACTGATATAGCCAGAATATGCCCTATTCCTGCTTTCCTGTGTAAGCTCCTGGAAAATATGAGGAACAGATCATATTATCATCATAGGGAATAAAATCTACAGGGACTTGCCTGCTCTTAGTCAGCAGAAATTTCCTATCAATCAGAAGCACACCACTTAAATTTGACCCCAGCCATCATTCTATGTTCTGTGCATGGGACACAGGGTGGTTCATCCTGCACTTCATGCTTCTCATGGTCAGCTGGATGATCAACCTGGGAGTTTTCCATTGGAAAACAGCCTAGAGAGGGAGAAGCTGCACAGGCTGTTTGTTGGGCCTCACTCCCCTACAGTGACAGGACTAAGCCTTTCAGATTATCTCCCTTCCTTTCGTGTCTTTTTGCAGCTCACTGAAAGGCCGCAGCGTCACATCAGAGGCTCTCGTGATGCGTCGTATTCCGTGTTTGTGTGTTATTAATTAGCTTGCAGGCCACTCCTTCCAAGGATCAAAGGAGCTGCGCCAGGACATGAGAAGCTTGCTTTTAAAAACATGCCTCCAGCAGCTGTAAGGCAATGGAGCAGCCCACTGCCTTTTTCTAAATGTATGGTCCTTGGTTTGCATCTCAGCAAACTTGGGAGAGCAGTTCTTCCATCTCAGATTCACACAGCAGCTGATGCTTCTACTCTTCATCCAGAGTAGATTCCACTTCCTCCTATTTCTCTTAGATCTAGTAAATCTTTCACTTTTTACTAAAGGTGTAAGTCCAATTCACTTTTTATCAGCCTGGGAAAGCATGCTCAAGGGATTCACACTGCCACATGCTCAGAAGAAAGAAGCCAGTGCTTATCCTGCCCTTGCAGGGGCTGCTGAATCCGTGTAAATTCCAGGAGCATCCTTCCCAATTGCCTAAGCCCACAGCTAACGTGGGCATCAGCCCTGTGCCAGGAACAGTGTCTTAGCCATGCCTGTGCTAAGGAGAGAAGATTATTCCTTTCCCATGCATGAGCACCCACCCGGAGACCCAACCTTCTCCCAGAGTGGCGCTTTCAATAGGTAAGTAACCATCCTCTCTTCTTCATCCAGCAATGCTGCCTGCTGTAAGAGCAGTGGCCAGGATGGCTGTACTCACCAAGCCTCTGAGCATCACTAATATTGCTGGGCAGGGGGAGGAGGAGGAGGAGTGAGGGATCTACTGCAAACAAACCATGACGAGGCGGCTTTACCAGCTCTTCTCTATGTCATCTCCTCACGCTTTTCTGCTTTTTGTGTAGGCCATTGCCTGTGGAGGCATATACCGAGGAGTAACTTCACGCGCAGATCATTTGATGAGGTTATTCATTTGTAAAGTATTTGCAGCACCCTTGCGTGGCAAGGCTTACAGACAACTAATCTGCATTTCTTATTGCTTCTTGTAAGGGCCAAATATGTTAAAAAAGGATGACAAATCCTTGAGAATTTTATAGGTAGCACACTTCAGAAAAGTAGTGAAAGTTGCTAAGTAACCAGCTGCTGCTTACCTATGAAAATTTATAAGACCATGGCTTCAAAGAGTGTGGAAATGACTAGTTACAGGCAGTGTAAGCCTTCCATTTTCTGCATAAGGCATAGATAGTTATCCAAAGAACTACAGATTTTAGCACAGCACAGCAATTTTTCTCAGTCCCAAAATAAATATTTATTTGTAATCCCAGTCTTCCTGAAATAGGTTTAAAACATTTGTTTTGATCATCTTCTACAGAAATTCATAATGTTACATTAGCAGTGAGATATGCTTCCCTTAAACCGTGTTCCTCATTCTGTTGTAGCCTACTCATCAAACACTTCATTTATCTTTTAATCTATTTTAACCACTTTACAGCTATTCAGAGGAAATATTTAGATACAGAAATCAAACCATGTACAGTTTTTATTATTCAGTGTTTAGATTTAAATTTATTGAGAGTAAAATCTGCATTTCCATATCCTTGTTAAGACTGTATTGGTTATGCTGGTCTGTGGTTGGTGAAAGATACGGCATTAGCTGATATGAACATCTCCACTGTTTAGCAAACTTAACTTTTGAAGGAGAAGACTGGAGCTTTGAGCAGTGTCTTGCTCAGGGTGAGATGGTATTGGCTTCATGGCACTGCACAGGACTCAAACACATGGGGTTTTAGGCTAGTTCATTGGAGAACTTTGGGTCTTAGTTTATGAGTCTAGTTCTCATTGGAAAAGGACTTTTGACAAGGGTCTGTAGGAATAGAAGAGGAGGGAATAGCTTTAAACTGACAGAAAGGAGATTTAGATGGGGCATTAGGAAGAAGTTTTTCCGTGTGAGGGTGGTGAGGCCCTGGCACAGGGTGCCCAGAGAAGCTGTGGCTGCCCCATCCCTGGCAGTGTACAAGGCCACGTTGGATGGCACTTGGAGCAGCATGGTCTAGTGGAGGGTGTCCCTGCCGGAACTAGGTGAGCTTTAAGGTCCATTCCAACCCAAAACATTCTTGATATGATCATGATATGATCTCTCTTTTGATCTTCAACACATGGAAGTTTTTCAATAGAAGAGTGGATGAATAAGCAAAACCTTTGTGTGCAGTTCTTGAGAGCACCAAAGGAGCACATGGGATTTCTTAGTCCCCACTCGTGGACTCTGTAGAAGTCATCTCCAGACCCTGATATCGATGACTGTGCTTCAGTTACATGAAGCAGCACCGAGACTGTGTGACTACTCCACACAGTGTTACCAGTGTTACCTTCTTGACATTTTTATTGCATCAAGCCCCAAAAATCTGAAGAGTTTTCACAGATTCAGTTAGGGACAGCTAGACAAAGGAGGGTCACGTTTCATTATGACTTGACTGTTTGAGCCCAAATAGGCACAGTACCCTTCCCAACTCATCTCCTGGAAAGTCTCTGCAGTTTGCCAATGCTGTTGGTTGCAGACTGAGTGCTCGTCTCTCTTGTGAATAATGCATTATTTTTTCACATTCCCAGCAGCTCCCAGTCCCTGCCCTGCAAGCAGCATATGGTATAGCCTTCATGTGCTTCATGCTCGTGCTGGCCTGAGTGCCCTGTTTCATGGCCAGCACTGGAACACGTATGTGTAGCCGCAGCCTGTATTTCTAAATTAATCATGCCTGTTTCAGCCATTTCCATGGCACAACACAGGACTGTGCTATTTTGGCAGCAGGTTAGGCTACAGCAACACCTGCATTGGCAGTGTTCATCACCAGCGCAGATCTTCCAGAGCACAGTCTCCAGTGTCCTTGAGGACTGCATAAAATATTGTGAAAGTGTTCCAGGAAATTATGGAAGCCATGAAGAATTTAGATGTTTTCCCGAGTCTTCTGTCCTCGCCCACATTCTGTCTTCATTGGCTCCCTCTCCTTTTTTCCGACAAACCCAAACCTTGAGACACTTTTTTTAAAGGTCCTGCAGAAAACTTGAGTGCTCTGTTGCTTTTACACTTCCTCTCTGACATGACAGCCATGGTTTTAAACAACAGATGAACAACCTTGTAAATCCATTCAGTGTTTTCTCTGCTGTCAGCATCTGAAGCTGTATCGTTAATTAATGATTAATTCTCAGATGCAGTCAGTAATTGTTTCCATCACCACCCCACATCATTCTCCCCCTGGGATGACTCTATACCTTTTTTCCCCTGCATACGTCAGTGAAGTCTCAAGGGCTCAGTTTGGAACTAGAATTACTGTTCTCCTCCTTCACCCGATTGCCACTGTGGGTCCCTTTACGAGCATGTACACACTATGACTTGTAGCAGTTACATAGTCCTCTTGGCAAGTGGTGATCCCTGCTGCAAATTGCTAGTGGTTCTTCATCCTCACTCGTGAGCTGGCTCTGAAGATCTCTGGATGATTCTCCTGTAGGTGGGAGGGATCTCTGGAGGTCCCCAGTCCAGCCTCCTGCCTGGAGCAGGTCCAGCTGGAGCAAGTTGGGCGGCTTCCTTCCCTGGCTCTGCTGGCTGCTAACACACTCCAGGAGGTGGTTGACCTTTGCTGCAAAGGCATGCCACTGGCTCCTCTTCCATGGAGTTTGGCTTGCACCTTCTGCAGCAATGATGGGGCAGGAGCAATGTTTCAGGGAGGCTGGGAGCGCAGCTTTTGGACTTTTTCCCCTACGGCAAATTCATTTGTTGACTCAAAATAGCATTACCCTGTAGTGAGTAATACCTAAAATAAGTGAAGTAAAACAGCCCACATTCTCGTGGTTGGGCATCAAGAGGAACACATCTTCCCGGAGAGATGTATTGCTCTTAAAAGCCTGGTCTAGTGGAGGGTGTTGGACTGAGTGTTCTTCAAGGTCCCTTCCAACCCAAACAGTTCTATGATTCTATGATAAATACAGACCTTCTCATGCTGTTGTCATGACTGGTCAGATAAAGTCTGAGCCAAACCGTGAAACAAATGCAGGTGTTTCCTGGGTCTAAAAGAACAGTTTTGGCTTGAGAAGTCTCTTTTCTAGATGGCTTCCTTCAAGCTTTATTGAATAACATGAGTTGAAAGCTCAGAAAAATCAGATTTTTCAGTAACTGCGTGATCCTGTAAGAAACTTCTCTTTGAAAGTAACAATATTCTGTTAGTGCTAGTTTATCTTTTCCATGAAGCAGGTGTTTTTTCCTCAAAGCAGCCTTTTTTAGGTGACTGAAACATTTCCATTCCTTGGGAAAATGACTTTTCCTCTACCATTGTTTTTCATGCACTCCTCCAAGTTTGTGTCGTCTAAACACAGAAAATGGAAAGGGATTTTGTTTAAAAACATCCCCAAGGCTGGGAACTTCACTCTTCAGTGAATATATTTGTGCTCAGAAGACATTTATATTTGCATAGCAAAGGTTCTCAGATATTCAGAGATGTCAAAATCATGGTGCACATACAGATTTCATTGTGGTCTTCAGTTCACACACCACACCTGTTCTGAGGAGTGGACTATAGACAGCGCGGGACATAGAAAATGTGAGAGATTGGGGTTTGTGCGTTGAGCTCTCCCCTTCCCAAGCCTGCCCTCACAAAGATGGGTGACCACCTGTGCAGCTGCACTGTACCAGAGCTGGCCCCAAGCTACGCAAACTCCCAGGGGGGCAAAGCAGGGCACAGTTTCTCAGGGCACTTGGGTCCCTGATATCCCAATCCAGAAGACCCTTGCCTCTCTGGTTGTACTGTGTAACAGTGCTCCTTAGGGGAGGACTGATGGTGTTATCTCTTTGCTTTCTAAGACTGGTGTAGACCCATACAGTCTCCCTCTTGCCACCTAAATTTCTTTCCCAAAAGTTCAGAAGTCCATGTTGGAAAATAGTCTGAGCAGGTGATGGACTTCTAAGGTGAGTAACTTTTTAACCATTTAGTCTGACATTCTTTTATCGTAGGACATTTCACCTGGTTAATTCAGGTCTTGAGTCCAGTAAAATTCCATTCTCTGTTAAATTGTTGAGCCAGAAATGTCTCTGACATTATTATGAAAGCATGATGACACAAAGGATCCACTGGTTTGCATTCCAAGTTATCCCACTGCTGTATCACATGTTGTTGAAAAACACCTTGTCTCCATTCCAGGATGTACGTATCTGGCTTCAGCTGGGTTTGATTTACTTTTACTTGCTAGATTAAACATCTCTGGTATTCTGTGTTTTCATCCTGTGAATGTATCTACCTACCTAGATAATGAAGTCAGCTCTTAATTACCTTTTGGATGACCTAAGAAGGTAGAGGTCTCGCAGTCTTTTCAAATCTTTAACTAATACCTCCATTTGGCTTTTTTTCTGGTGAGCACCTTTTCCTCCAGACTCTGTTTTACAGTATGGTCTCTCAAAGTATTTTGCTCAGGTATTCCAGTATCATCACCATTAGTACCCTCGGTATATACTGCCTCCACTTGTGACACAGCAGCCCACTGAATGATCACTGGTTATAATCCTTCAATTTCTGGCTGTTACACTCTCCTATCAGCTGCTTCTATTATTTTGCTTGTTTTTAACATTAGGCTAACTGATGATAGTTACCCAGTCATTCTGCTTTTCCTTTTTAATATTATCCAGGAAAATGCTAACCATCTGGAACTTCCCTGTTACTTAAAGATTTATTAAAAAGGGGTATCAGTAGGCCAAAACACTTTTCAAGCAATTCTGCAGGGACTCTGAGGCTCAAGTTATCCAGCCTGCTGCCTTTAAAAAAAGTATCCTCAGAGAACAGCGCATTGAATACTGAAATCCTGTGCTATAATCAAGTCATAAAACCTGGTCCCAGAACAATGACAACTTTCCCCAGCATCAGTTAATTCATCTTCGTTCACCATCCTGAAGTCCAGGTGGTAATCTCGTGTTGGGTATGGTGCACTTTTTAGAAGAAAACTCTCATTTCTAGCCTTTCTAAACACCAACAGGGTTCCAAGGCAACCTCTTGCAAACCCATCTTGAATTTAAATCCTCCAAAGTCATGCAATGTCACTTCTGCACTTTGCGAGTAGGTGCTTAAGAAGAGCTCATCCTGCTCTTTCATTTGCTGTGATACTTAATTCCACTCTCCTTCTATATCAGTTGTCTCACAGATCCATTGCATTCAAGATCCTGCAGTTCTGGGTTAGTGTTTTATCTAAAGAAAAAATACTGAAGAAGATGTGCCACCACCCACACACATCTTTTTCTCTGTGTGTTCTTCACCTTCTGAAACAGGAAAAAGTTGTATTTTAATAGGCTAAGCACTCAAATTCGCTGTGATCACAGAATCAGTGCCTTCTTGTGAACCATTATTTTGGTGGTTTCTGCTTCTTCAGACTAGTGCTTTTGGATACCCAAAGGACACTTTATATTTCTATATGTGAATTTTCACAGCACTGTTGTCCTTAGGTAGCAGTAATGCTTTTACTTTTGCTGAGGTGGAAAACCCTTCTCTTTTCCCATTCCAAATTCCTTTTTCTGGAACAGGACTTGCTGGATCATATGGATTGTTCTTCAGGTTGTCTTGTCAGTATTTTGGATGTTAGAACAGAGGCGAGGTCATATTAGTGGTAATATCTTCAAAGCCCTGGGGCTACTTATGTGACTGTGCTGCCCTGGTAATTAGTACTTATCTGGAATTAGTAACTTGTACTTGCTTGGTAACCAGTGACTAGTTGCTATCCTGTAGGCATCTGTATGCCCAGGCATAGGAAACCCTTGCTCTGTTGTGCGTGAGTGTACCCCATACCATTTCTATTCTTGTGAGCCTCCAGTTCATGTGTAATATCTGCTCTGCCTCTGTATTAATGATTCATCCTAACCTTTATGTCATCAGGAAGTTTCATTAGAGTGTGGTTATTTTTGTGCACATAATTAGAATATTAAATAGATGAATCCCTGAGGAATTCCTCTTGTATCCTCCAGCCTGCAGGTTGTCTTGCAGCAGAACCCATTTTCTTCTCACTTTTACAGCAATACAGAGCCACAAATCATAACCCTGCCTCACTGGTTGACCTCTGCTGACAACTGTTTCAGAGAACAAAACCAAATACCAGGTTTATCTCCTGCAGCCTGTTATTGCATGGTGCCTGGGGCAGATTCCTCATTAGTTCATTTTCTGAGCATCATCTAACTCTGTGTTCTGGCTTGAAGATGTCACGCTTCTGTCTCTTGGTCACAAGTTGACAATCCATCTTTTCAGCTGCTCACAGCTTGTTTCCCTTATCTTTCTCTTTGTTGTGTCTTTGGCAATGGTTATCCCATCAGGCTCATCAAAAGGCCTTTACCCTTTGCATGCACTGTTTAAGCTATGCTTCTAGATGTCTATCTTCTTGTCTAGCTTGGCCCCCAGAAGCTGGAAGCTTTAGAAAGGTTTTTTCTGGAATGTGAAAAGGGAACACAGCTCATCCAGGATTACAAAGGTACTTCTTTGTTGTCACTACCTGTCATGCGTTTAGACAGAGCTATGGTTCCTGTCCAACTTTCTTGCGAGTCACATGCCCTTGCCTGCTTAGAAACGCATGTGCAAACTTGTTTATATACTGTCTTTTTAGCTTTGTGTTCTTATTACCAGAGAAGAATTTCTTCAGTGACTTTAAAAGCTGGTCATGTTCAGAGACCCATTAGTTCTGGTTCTTATCACAGAATTTCTTTAGCTGTGTGGATACCATCATCACAGTGCCTGTATCCTGCCCAAGAACCACCACAAGTGATGCTTCTCTCTCCTTAAGAGCCATTCTGTTTGTGTGGAGGGAGAAGGACCTTAATATTGGGAAGCAAGATGTCAGAGGTGAGTGTTGTGCTACAACTTGTTGATTATTGTAGCCTCCAGATGTGCTCCCTCCTGCTGCTTGGTGGTGACATAGTGTAGTGGAGTGGTTGGGCTGGTCTGTGGCCACCTGCTTATAGCTAGCCACAAATGATGAGGCACTTTGATCAGGTTGCGTGTTCATGGAGAGGTTGGTGCAGAACCAGAGCTGCAGGAGAGGTGCTCGCAACAACCTGCTTTGTTGAGCATGAGTTCCCAATACAAATTCATGGTGTTTTCTAGGGGAAATAGCTTCTCTCCCATTAACAGCAGTAATGGGTATACGCTCGTTACACAGCTGTCATGGTGTAACCATGCTGAGTCAGTTACAGATCACCATCATAATTCTGGTAATGCAAATCTCCCCAGGGAAGTGGTGGACTCCCCAGTGTTGGACATGTTAAGATTTGGCTGGACAAGGTGCTTGGACATCTGGTCAGATCATGCTTTGTTTTGAAAAGTTGGGACAGATGATCCCTGAGGTCCCTTCCAACCTGGGATTCTGTGAGTCTATAATCTGCCTTCTCAGCTTGGGTGGACTTTTCTAGCTGGGTTTTTTTTAACAGTAGAGAACTTGGACACAAGGCACTTCACATTTTCCCTAGCAGTGTCTGCAGAACAGAAATCCTAGACCCGTCAGCCACCGCGGACTGAGGCTCTGGTGTTTGGTCTGGATGTCCCCAGAGTAAAGATGTTTTGCTGTGACCCCCTGCAGACCTCCTAAGCTGGTGCTTTGGGATGGGGCCAGTCCTGGGGTGGCTCCTCCACCACTCTTGCATGGAGAAGCTCTGCTCGCCCCCGGAGATGCCATGCAAAGCTTTCCAGCCACGTTAGTGATGCTGATGAGCTAAAGGGATAAAAGTGCCAGCTGAGAAGCCTGAAAACAAAACTCAAATAATTTTGAAAGGTAACGCTTGCTTTTAGTCTTGGTAATACAAGTCAGCCAGGGAATCGGATGGGAATTGAAACTGTAGGAGTCCTGGGAACGGCTGCAAGTGAGAGCATGGAGCAGCGGGGCGGGAGGCAATGCTGGATGCGGGGAGGGGAGCAATCTGGTACATATTGAGCACAGTGACGGGATCCCCACATGAGGCCCCGCTGGAAGGGGCAGCAGCACATGCCCCATAACTGTGGAAATGGTGGATGAAAGCAAAAATGTCAGGCTTTGAAAGGAGCTAGGAAAAAGGAGGCATTCTGTGTGGTAACCAAGATTTTATTGTTTCCTGATCCCTGCTCTATGTCCCACAGCTGGGGGGATAGGGAGGAATGAAAACAAACAATGTTTCGTGAATGGAGGGGTTCAAACAGCTATCTCGCACTCAGCATTGCTGGGAATTGAGCAGAACTGTTTCTGTGGGGTTTTCATAGGAGTGGCCAGGCTCCTCGGCAGCCAGCAGCAGAAGGTACTTCCCTCCCCACCCAGAAAAAGCAAAACAATAGCAAAGTGTAGGGAAGGTGTCATCGGGACTGTAACTGCCATGAAAAGGGAGGACCTGCCAATACTGATCACATATGCTTTATTGTACCAATAAAAGCAGGATTTGGATGCTCAGTGGTAACTGCTGAGAAACACGGATTCTTCTAAGTCTGACCAGTGGAAAGTCAAGTGGAGCCTTCCCACCTTTCTATGAGAATCTTAGAACCATAGAATACTTTGGGTTAGAAGGGACCTCAAAGCTCATCCAGTTCAACCCCCTGCCCCAGGGGACACCTTCCACTAGACCAGTCTGGCCTTGAGCACTGCCAGGAATGGGGCAGCCACAGCTTCTCTGGGCAACCTTTGCCAGTGCCTCAGCACCCTCATAGGGAAGAACTTCTGCCTCATATCTCATCTCAGTCTCCCCTCTGTCAGGTTAAAGCCATTCCCCCTTGTCCTGTCTCTACAGGCCCTTGTCAAAAGCCCCTCTCCAGCTTTCTTGTTGGCCCTTTTAGGCACTGCAAGCTGCTTTAAGGTCTCCGTGCAGCCTTCTCTTCTCCAGGCTGAACAGACCCAGCTCTCTGGAGCCTTTCTCCACCTTTTCTCTATCATAATCCAGGGAGAATCATCCTTATCACTCTTCCCCTTTATAAGACACAGTGTTTGGTTCTGCAGAGCATGCATGGCTCTGCTGTGTGACTTGCCCTGCCTGATGTGCAGGGCTGCCTGTGCAGCCATCTCTGTTAGCAGTGCCATGAAGATGCTTCCCAGCTTTGATGGGTTTGAAAATACTTCCCAAAGCAGGGCCAGCAAAGCTGCATAAATAGCTGTCCTGAAGGCACGGGTTATCCGTGTGTTAGAATTAAAGCTGAAAAAGCAAATTGTAAAAAAAGAGCTGAGTAATACAACACGGTTGCCAGAACAGCAGTGGAAATAACGCTGAGGCTAGATGTCTCCCAGTTTGGCAGAAGGATGTGCCGAGCCCTGCCCAGCTGCTGCAGGATTAGCTGCTGGCTGGGCTGGAGGCTCTGCAGGTTCCCGTGTCACTGCCTGGACCAAGGTCACTGTTGCAGGGCCCTACCCTCGGGATAGGAAGCAGGGACTCTGGAAGAGCGGCTTCAATTTAGCACTAATGACCATAGCTGTGCTGCAGCCTGGCAGTGTCAGCCTCTGCGGCACAGCCACGCAGGGGTTTCTCCAGCCCCCAGACTGGCGCATGGCTCTCACCCGCAGCCAGAGCTGGAGCTGTGGCCAGGAGGGGGGAGCCACCTTCTTCCCAAGCAAACTAGCTATTGATTAACACCGTGATTTAAAAACAAAGGCTGCTCCGTGCGCAGCCTTGGCCCCTTCTCCTCCCCTCCGTGTGCCCCCAGGCACGCTCAGCCTCCCCGCCAGATTGCCTGTCTCACAGCCCACGCAGTATCATAGATGGGTGGTTTTGTGTATCTAATCTAATTATGTGATTTTTGAACAATAAAATGCAAACATTTCAGTGCGATGGGCAATGGGCTGTCTAATCATCCCGCTGGCTCTGCCTGGCCCCTACACTGCTCTGCTGGGTACGACAGTGGGCATCCCTGGGTCAGCACCTCTGAAAAGCCCAGCACTGGCAAACAGGGATTCAAAATAGAGCAGCCTTGGTCCAGAGGCTTATGTTTGTATATTTGTAATACGTTCCCCCATGCATGCCCACACCAGCTCTCTCTATATAAACATATGTTTATTTTATATAAATAGGTGCATACATCCATAGGTAGATGTTGAGGTGCAACAACACACACTGTCTCTGCAGAGCACTTTTCTCACGCTTTTTATTTGGGAGCAACCTATGCATCTGCAAATCGGGAGCATGATGTGATCCAACAGGCTGCAGTGGGATGGGGGTCCCCACAGCTGCTGCCCCACACAGGGGGACCAAGGTCTGGGGGAGTGAGCATCACTGCTCTCTTCCTCTGTTGCCATGAAAACAGCCCTGCTTTAGGTTTTAGTCAGGGGATTTTATTAATGCTTCAGAAAGGTCATTAGCCTACCGGACTAATAAGCCTTTCATGTATTCCTTGATGTGATTGTTCTTGGAGAAGGGCGGCAGGCAGCATGAGGCCTGTCGGAGCCAATAGCCCTGGCTGATGTGCCACAGAGGAGAGTAAAATTCAATTTTCCTACAAGAATAAGAAACAGGACCAATTCGTGGGGGCTCTGATTTAGTGACCTTATTTTCTGTTTTAAATATTTCCCTCAAAGAGCTTTTGCAGAGAGGGGGCTGAATTATTTTTAGCACACACTTCGATCGAGCTGGAGTTATTCAGGCAGCAACAGCCATAGTTCCATTTGCAGCACTGGAAGGATTTTTCTTCTCTGTTCCTGGTTAACATAAACAATTTTTAAATTACTAGTAAAAAGGAAAACTGCAAATGGCAGCACAGACCCACATTCTGGAGAAATAGCTTGTAGAGAAATTACAGCCCCCAATGACTGCAGTCATGATATTCAGTTGTATGAAGGGCTGTGGAGCAGGAATGGGGAGGACAGCTCCAGTGGTGTCCCAGGAAAATAAGATTTGGCTCCTTCAAGCTGTGTTGGTTGCTGTGCAGTTGCATAGTTGTGCTTTCAGCACCTATACAACCCCTCAGCGAAAGCTGCAAGGACAAGACCCAACGGTCTTTCTTACACCAAACCGGCTTAACAGCATTCCAATTTTTATCACAGGGTAAAGCAATTCAAGTAAAGGTGTATTAGGAGAAAGCTGCACACAGTGAACATCTCCTTCATAGCTGTTCTTTGCAGACCTACTCCAGAGCAAACTCCAGTTTTCCTCCCATAGAGCCAGAGCAGCGTAGGCTCGATTAGCCTCATGCAAAGCAGTTATAAATTTGGTGGGAGAAGTTTTCTCCAAGATCAGTTGTCAAGGGGTTTTTTTGTTAAAATAGAAAGACGTGTAAATTGAAATTCCTCTATAGTTCATTATTTCTGTCCTGAATTAATTACTATTCAGCCTTCCTGCAAGGGACTAGGCTTTGCTCTTGTCATCAAGCAGGAGGAGGTTGCTGAGGCTTTCGAGATGGGGATGAGAATTCAAAATTATCCTGAAAAATTGCAGGAATATTTGGAAGAAAATAAAAATCGGATTTCAGTATGTACAAAGGAATGTATGCAGCGTGCATACGGGAAAATCAACTAAGCAAATATGAAATACAGAGAAACTGGAAAGGCAGCCATTGTGCATCGAAGCACCTGGGACAAAGCATATATCAGTCAGTACCCTCATGGTATTAGATTACTTTGGGGTTCACTAGACCCACAAACCAGCCTCTTACTCCACCAACCCTCACTGTGGTCCCAATTGAAACAGGAGGTCCACTTCTGCACTCTACCTCTCCAAAAAGATGGAGCAAGTCAGTGAGGAAGCTCATCTGGACTGAACCGCTGGCTCACAACAGGGCTGAAGGCCCAGCATTGTCTACCTGGAGAAGAGAGGACTGAGAGCAGATTTATAATGGCTTCAGACGCAGAGAAGATCACTGCATAGCAGAGGAAAGAGCTGCTATCCTCACCATGCGGGGCTACACCATGCCATAGGTTCCACCTGCTGAAAATTCCCTTTAAGAGTTTAATTTGGACTTTAGAAAAATCTGAACAAAGAGGTATGTAAGAGCATGTCCTACACCTGGGTGGGAGCAATCCCAGGCACAGCTACAGGTTGGGCAGAGAAGAGATTCAGAGCAGCCCTGCAGAGAAGGACTTGGGGGTGTTGGTTGATGACAAAATGAACATGAGCCAGCTTCAGTGTGCGCTCAGCCCAGAAAGCAACTGTATCCTGGGCTGCATCAAAAGGAGCGTGACCAGCAGGTCGAAGGTGATCCTGCCCCTCTACTCTGCTCTCCTGAGACCTCACTTGGAGTATTGTGTGTAGTTCTGGTGTCCTCAACGTAAAAAGGACATGGAACTGTTGGAACAAGTCCAGAGGAGGTCACGAGGATGATCAGGGAACTGGAGCACCTCCCATATGAAGACAGGCTGAGAAAGTTGGGGCTGTTCAGCCTGGAGAAGAGAAGGATGTGTGGAGACCTCATAGCAGCCTTCTGGTATCTGAAGGGGGCCTACAGGGATGCTGGTGAGGGACTATTCATTAGGGACTGTAGTGACAGGACAAGGGGTAATGGGTTGAAACTTAAACAGCAGAGGTTTAGATTGGATATAAGGAAGAAATTTTTTTCTGTTAGGGTGGTGAGGCACTGGAATGGGTTGCCCAGGGAGGTTGTGAATGCTCCATCCCTGGCAGTGTTCAAGACCAGGTTGGATGAAGCCTTGAGTGATATGGTTTAGTGTGAGGTGTCCCTGCCCATGGCAGGGGGGTTGGAACTGGATGATCCTAAAGTCCTTTCCAACTCTAATTAATCTATGATTCTGTGATTCTATAAACATTTGTCAATAGAGGATAACGATCCAGCTGTAGTGCAGAGGGGTGGATGAGGTGTTTTCTTACATCTTCAATTTCCTATGACTCCATTCATTTCTGTGTCAGCAAATGTATTTTTCCTGCACCTCACCTTAGTATGCAGCAGCTTCCATAACTCTTGTCTGCTGAAATTACAGTAAGCATGAGTTATTTTTGTTGCTTCATTGGCAATAGTTTTGAAGCTTTTTGTAGCTTTCCAACACATTGGTTCTACAGAAAACTCTAATGGAAGAGGTGCTCCATGTCTGCATTAGGTATTCCAGGCACACAAAGGGTTTGCTTTTACTCCAGCAGTGGGAACAGGAAAGGCACTGCAGTGTGCATGAAAACTGCAAAGAAATGGGAAAGGTGATCTCTGAAGGGGTCAAGGTGGAGGAGGAGGTGCAAAGGCCGTGGCTATGGCAGAAGAGTCAGGGCTTGGATGATGCATTGCACTGATGACCAAACCCAAATCACCCTCAATGGGACTTACCCGTTGGTGGCACATTTATTGACAGTCATCCTAATCTGTGCAGAGTGTGCTTCACTGCTGCTGCCTACTGCTCACTTTCTTCATCAGAAAGTCACACGTTACAAAATCAAATGCCTTATGAAGGGTATTATTTCTCCATAATTATACTCGTCAATAACACTCACAATCTTCTCAAGGAAGGAAATCAAGTGTTATTTGGCAAGTCCTGTTTCAGCAAAACCATCTTGTCCAACATCCGCTATGTTTCTGTCATTTATTCCTCATCATTAAAAACTTCTGGGTTTGTCAGTTTATTGGAGTGGCTGTTGGCTGAGGGTTGCTGTCTGCCCAACCTGCCTGTGGTACTCCATCATACTCTGTGTAGTAAAATACTTGCACTCCTCAGGACTCATAAATTTCCCCAATATTTCAAGACATTTCTAAACAAAATTAACCTCAGTGCAATGAGTATCTAAGCTCATTTTCAGGCTCCTCAATGCTATTTATTAGCTGCGTGTTGGCTCAGCCCCAGAATGAGCAGAGGAATGCAAGGGCACTGTGGCTTTCAGGTTGTGTATATGCATGAAATTTTAAACACAGAATGATGTAGGCTAGACAGATGACCTATGTATCCATGGGAAGAATAACTTAATTTCCTACTTGACAGATTTTTTGGTGAAGGCATATTTTTTCTTCCTTTCTACATAATATTCTGTGGTCACAGTACGTGTGATAACGTCAGCAGAGATTACTCTGCCCGTTTGAGGAGGGTGGTGTCAATGTTATCCAAAAACATGGGAAATATAGAGGGCCTGAGGGGCTGAACAAGGAGCAAGTAATTGAGAAAAGTCATTGAGAAAAACAAGGGCAGTGTCAGGTCTGGGGGGCCCAGCCCAGTATGGCCCTGCCAACCTTCAACATGGGGAGAACACCTGGGCAAGAAGAGAGGGGGTTTTGTTTCCAAAAAAGCCCTGGCAGCATGGAGAAGAGCTTCCAGTGAATATTCATTTAAAGTGAATATTATAAAAGCTCTTCAGTTTAAGCCCCATGGTACTTGATGTGAGGAAGCCAGGCTCAAGAGCCATTCCATCATTTTTAAGTAAAGACAAAGGAAAGGATGTTAAATGTGAATTAGACATTGAATGTGCATGATATGCAGATGAAAAACCCATTGCCATTTCACTTTCTAATGAAGACTCCTGGTTTTTCTTGGATGTTGTTTGACATCCGCTGGCTTGCTTTATCTCCTACAGCAAGGATACAGAATGAAAAATGAGAGTTGTAGACCATGTGTTCGTATTCTCATTTTTGTTCCGTTTCTGCTGTATTTACTGGAGTTAGTTATTTGGGGCATGATGAGATGTTCACATGTCTAAATCACTTATCTAAAAACTGTTACCTCTTTTGTTTATGTATACAAGATTCCTTCTATTTTAATCTATTCGTAGGAATATGCTAGATAATAAAATGCATTCAAATAATTGTATATTTCTTGCAAAGCAAGATTTCCTAGTTTCTCAGTAAATATCTGTAGATCATAGACATACAGGGCCTTCTGAGGGTCTTAGTTCAATTTTCTGCTTAAGCTGGACTGCTGCTGCCACTGGATCAAACTTGTTCTGGCTTCATGTAGGCAAGCTTGAAAACCTCTAAGCATGGAGGTCCATTATCTCTCTGGTGACCTCCCCATGAAGAAGCTTTTCCTCATGTTGATGTCCTGTGAAACCCTCTAGACAGGATGGCATATGAGCTGATTGTGTTCAGCCTGGAGGAGAGGAGGCAAAAGGGAAATTCAGCTGTGATTTTCTGTCTCATAATGGGTGACCAAGGAGAAAGCAGAGTCATCTCAGAGCTGCATGGAGAAAGTAAGAGGTAATGGCTGCACATTGGCTGAGGGTTCTGACTGGATTTGGAAGTGAAATTCCCATGAAAATGGTTAAACACTTGAGGAGCAGCCCAGAGTGGTGGTGGGACCTCCCTTTTGAAGGAATACTCAAAGACCAGCTGAAGAAGACCCCGAGCAACACTTTGAGGTTGACGTTGCTCAGAAGAGGAAGTTGATTTGGACACCCTCTGAAGCTCTTTCTGACCTCAATTTTCCTGTGCTTTTTTCATCCTGTTCTCCTTTAAAACTCTCCTCTGTCATGGTGGTTGTAGAAACTTTGAGAGCAGGTCACCAGAGAGGTGGGAGACCCCTAGTTAAACTGCTGGGTGAGGGAGGTGATGGTGCAACAGCATTTTGTATACTAGCTAAAAGCTATCACTGTCACTGTTTCTCGTATCTCTGTTGAAGTGGTTTCAATGCACAGGCCAGAACTCTGCCTCTTTACTTGAGGAAATATTAAGAGGGATTTTTAGGTTAAACCTCAGAACTCTTGTATATAAGACTTGATAAGCTGGGGCAAATAAATCAAAGTCAGCTGCTAAACATTTCAGGAGCTGGGTCAGAGGTTTTATTCATTGTTTTTCTAAATTGAAATCCATCTTCTGTGTCGTATTTGGTGCAGTTTCCAGGAAGAACAAGCAATGAGCCAGTAATTCCCAGGATTTTCTATGGATGCAACCCCAACAGTCAGAGAGGAGTTTACAAACCTTTCCAAATTGGCCTCTGCTCTGTTTACAAAATATATCCTGGAGTTTCCTGTCCTGTGAGCTCTGCAGCGGTGGCCATGGAGGAGCAGAGCCATGCACAGCTCCTTGGTAGAACCATCTTCTTATCATAGAATGAACCACAGAATGGTTTGAGTTGGAAGGGACCTTAAAGTTCATCCACTTCCAACCCCCCTGCCACAGGCAGGGACACCTTCCACTAGACCAGGTTGCTCCAAGCCCCATCCATCCTGGCCTTGAACACTGCCAGGGATGGGGCAGCCACAGCTTCTCTGGGCACCCTGTGCCAGGGCCTCAGCACCCTCACAGGGAAGAAGAAACAAAAACTGTTGAAGCACTTGCTTATGCTGGGAATGGAGACACTGAAACAGCCCCAGCACAGGCTCACTTCAGCATCCTCAAAAACCACAGGGATAGCCTCAGCTCCAACATTTATTGGACCTTGCATCATTCCTTCTGTCACTCCCTTTGCCTCCAGCCTTGTGAGAAGGAAGTTGAGAGAGTGATTTATTGATGCCCTGTAGAAATGCCTCTAGTTCAGCCTTGGGAGCCATCCCTAAGCATACCCATTAATCATTGTGTGCTGCCTCTGGGCTGTCCCCATTCACTTCCCACAACTGCAGAGGCACGGATATACCCGCATGTCCTCCCACAGCTTCCTCTGCCCCACACTGGGCCCCAGCACTGTGCCGTTGCACCCCTGGGTGGCTTGGTGGCTGTCGTAGATGCAAGGCCTCTGTGCTGCTCCCTCTCTGTCTGCCCCAGGTGTCTGTCTTGCTCTCAGTAGACAAAGTGCTTTCTAGGACTGGTTTCATGCTCTGCAGGGTGAGCCCAGCTGTTGGTGAAGTGCATTGTCACTGTCAGTGTCCTTGGTATCTACTGCTGCCTTCAAGCATCTTCCATTGGGTCAACCTCTGAGTTCCCAGTGGCTGCAGAAGCATTTGGGGTCCAACAGGCACCACGCTGCCTGAGAGCCATGAGGGGTGGCACAGTGATGCTAACGGTTAGGAAATGCCAGCTCATACCTTCTTGTTTCTGCTTTCCATATGTATCTGCATCACTACCAGAGGCCATACCCCCTCATTTTTCCACATGCATCATTTTTCCACAAGACTCATCATTTGGTGCAGAGGGAAAACACGCAAGCATGTTAAGGCTTCATGTGCAATGTAAAGTACAAGAAGAGAGATCAATATATAAAATAGATGGATATTATTTGATTGGATGGAGGGTGGGGGGAGGGAGTTGTCTTGCCTTTTTTTTTTTCATCTGGAATTAGAGAAAAACAGATATCACCAGGTGCTAGAGAACTACACACAGCCCGGATCATGAAAAGCACCAATTCCCTCTCCTCCAGGTAGTTGTTTATGTGTATGCTCACCCTGGGAGCACATCCACACTGGATACAGTAATATTTTTTGCTTCAACATTACCTGCACAGTGTGTTCAGAAAGCGTTATCCAAAGTATGTCAGTAGTGAACACCCTGTACCCACACCCTGAGTATGCTGCTGAGGTTGAACTGATATTTATTGACTTGTAATTCGGTAAATGCATCGTTACATATTTGCTTTGGACTCAATATTTCTTCCTTTTCTTCTCCAAGCTTTTGCCCATTCTATCCCTGATCCATCTCTGGTTTAAGTTGTGCAGTGTTGGTCTCTACTTTTCTTCTTGCCTTTGATGCCTGATTTCTGCATGGGCCTGGGAAAGCCCTGTTAATGCTCAGCCTGGGCCAGTTTCTGCCATGAGCAGAAAGGAGTCATCATCCTAAGATGCTCAATTTCTCATTCAGCCCAGAGAAACTCATGCAGGTCTCCTACCCCATCTTATACTGTCCTACCCCATCCTACACCGGGCTGGGTGTCATTTCTGCTCATGAAAAATGTGGCCATCTGATGGGTACTGTGGATTCAGTTATACCAAGAAAACATAGAATCATATAATCACAGAATGGTTTGGGTTGGAAGGGACCTTAAAGTTCATCCAGTTGCGACCTCTTGCCATGGGCAGGAGCACCTTCCACTAGACCAGGTTGCTCCAAGCCCCATCCAGCCTGGACTTGAACACTGCCAGGGATGGGGCAGCCACAGCTTCTCTGGGCAACTTGTGCCAGGGCCTCAGCACCCTCATAGTGAAAAATTGCCCATACAGGGATTGTTTCTTTTCTCCTAGAGATATAAACCTGGAGGGCTTTCTCACAGGCCCTGCAAGCTGACACACACAGTACACATGCAGGTACAGCTCAGACCACAGCATTTCTGCCTGTCCCTTAGAAGGCACTGCAC
The DNA here is from genome assembly GCF_012275295.1 of Melopsittacus undulatus. Lineage (NCBI taxonomy): Eukaryota > Metazoa > Chordata > Aves > Psittaciformes > Psittaculidae > Melopsittacus > Melopsittacus undulatus. The sequence continues at coordinate 13,183,676 of NC_047529.1, read as the reverse complement.
CAAGGCAGAAGGTTTAGCTCTTGTGCCTTGATGAGTGTCTGTGTTGGCCAGCAGATGCTTTCTCACTCCTCTTCTAGGTCAGAAGTGAGTGATGCTCTGGGGCAGCAGAGTCCCAGTGCAGCGCCAGCAGCCTGGAACCTGCAGCCCTGCAGTCCTGAGCTGCAGCCATGTTACCAACCAGCAGTCTGGGACAAAGCATGTTTCTTGTGAAGATGATTTTTAGGTCTTCACTGAACCAAAAACTTTCAGATCCTCCTTCAGCTGCTAAGTGCTGTGATGTTCATTGCATGGTGTGAGTGTACATGAGGACAGGGCAGCAGGGAGACATAACTCTCCATCCAACTCTATCTATCTCAGCACTGCTCCCCATTGATGTGGCTTGTCTGTGTTTAACCTCACAAGCTGCTCTCAATATCACCTCAGCTTCCAGGAACTACACCATTGAGCAGGTGAGGGGTGTTCATAGCCCTTCTGCTTCAGTGGCTGCAGCATGCAAATCAGCACTGCCCATCTGTGTGCCCCGTGCTTAAAAAAAATAAAGAATACATCCATTTCAGGTGCTTGGGCTCTTACTCTAAGAATGTAAATGTAGACAGCGTGTCTCCCTGGTGAATGACAGTGAAAAAAAGTTTTCCTCCCTAAGCGCTGTTTGGGTGGTTCTCTACTGGCTTTTACCACCAGCCCATCCATGTGGGCAGCTGTGGGGTTCAAGGTCTTCCCTTGGGCCAGGGAGTGTGCACATCTGCGAAAAACACCATGGGCCAGATGTGGAGGTAGGTGGGATGGACCAGGTTTGTCATACAGGGTGAAATGTGCCCCCTCACAGTTCAGGTGTTCTGGGGAGAGAAGTGAGCAGTGAGGTCTTACTCAATTAACTGAACACTTGCTTTAACAGATAACAAAATCTCTAGATGGTTTATCATTTGTCATCCCTCTCACACCTGCCACCATCAGAAGGTCTCTGGTGATTAAGAGGAATATGTACTGAGGTCCCACAATACAAGATGCAACCTGGGGAACAAGCTTCAAAACATGAAATATTTCCACACCCTCCTCTGGCTGCCTCCTGGGGAAAGGGAAGCTCTTGCTCACTGTTCTCTGCCTCCAATGTGGGTGTTTGTTAGCAATGGGTTTCTCCTGGTTTTCAGTTTTAAGGTATGAATGGGCTGGTTTTCCTTGCCTGAACAGCTGCCAAGTCTGAGGTTCAGTTCAGTCTGGGAGGAGGAGAGGGAATGAGCCAGTTCCTCCAAGCCAAAGCCATGGGAACACTCCTGCCATGCTGTCTCACGTGCTCGATGGGGAGCACAAAGCAACGGTCAGGCTTTTGCTACAAATTGATGCAAATTTAGACAATGCTGCCTATTTCTGTGCACTTTCAGGTTGCTTCTTGAAGTTTTATTTGAGGTTTCAGTGCAAGGAAGTGAAGTTGCTGGTGTGTTATGTGCATTTTCTAATGATTGTACCTTCAAAATATGCCATTTTTCTCCTGCAGCCCTCCCCCCTACAGACACCCCTGTCACATTTTACTCACTTCTTTTAATCCCCTATTATTAATACAGTTTCAAAATGACAATTTTACACATGATCAGGTTTTCATATTAGTAAGAATATCAACTCCGGGCTGGCAGGGATTAGTGAAGCTACAGCCATCCCCACGTGGTCCCAGACAGCATCCTGTTCCTAGGTGCTCCCATGGGAAGCAGGGCCTTGCAGCAGGGCAGCACTCAATGTGAGGATAGGAAAAATGTGCTGGTGATGGATGCTGTGCCCTGCAGCAGCAGCACAAGGATCGACTGTTCAGGATGCTGGCAGTGTCACCATTGCACAGGGTGCGGGTGATGTCACTGTGCATTGGGTGCTGGCAGTGCCACCGTTACACAAGGTGCTGGTTATGTCACCGTGCATTGGGTGCTGACAGTGTCACCATTACACAAGGTGCTGGCGATGTCACCATTGCATCAGGTGCTGGCAGTGTCACCGTTACACAGGGTGCTGGTCTTGTCATCATTGCACAGGATGTTGGCAGTGTAACCATTGTGCAGGGTACTGGCAGTGTCACCATTCCATTGAGTATTGTCAGTGCCACCATTGAGCAGGGTGGTGGCTGTGTCACCATTGTACTGGGTGCTGGCCCCCTCACAGTGGCACAGGGTGCTGGAGGTGTCACCATTGCATGGGTGCTGGAAGTGTCATCGTTGCAGTTTGCTGGCCTAGTCACCATCACACGGGGTGCTGTCAGTGTCACCGTTGTGCATCGCCGCTGTGCCAGCTGGGTTGCCCCGGTAACTGATGCACGTCAAAGGGAGCAAACGATGAACAGGCTTAAAAAAAGATGAAAACCACACGGCACAAACAAACCAGGTATTTGCTCAGAGGGGTTGTACGGTTTTAATGCCCTTAGCGTATAATTATTTATGAGTAGCTCTCCTTTAATCAACAGCAGCATAGGGACCGTGCTTAAACATAAACACAGTCACAGATCATAAACCCTTGCTAGCAAAGCCAGACAAAACTGATCACTAATAGCTTTGCAGTTGAGCAAGAGGGCTCAGAGATTGTTGACAGACATGAGTGGCTGCAGAGAACAACCAGATTATCAACAATAAAGTAGTACTGTGTGCATTCAAAGCACTTGTAAATAATGGCCAATGCTTGGGGAAGGGTGATGCTTTGCTCCTGGGCAGTGAGGTGAGTGCTGAGGAGGTTCCCAGTGCAAGGGGTCCATCTGGGCTGTGCAAGAACAGCCAGAGGAGGGAGATGAGGAACCAAGCTCTCTGCAAAGGTCCTTAAACACCCAGCGAGGTGCCTCAGTAGTGAGTGCCTCCTTGCTCGCTCTCCTGCTGACACCACATGCCAAGTACTTAACTGAAATTATTTCTTTGAAAACAAAGAGCTAGTAAGTGCATGTCAGTAGGCTCCTATATTTATCTCCTCATACATCCATCAGTCTCTCTCCTTTCCCTGTTCATCCTTCCCATGCCAAACCTCAGGTTATGCTCTGGAGGCTTCACTGGGACATCATCATCTTTGAAGCCAGTGGGAGTTGTGTCTGAATGATTACACCAGTTTTCTCTGAGCATTCAAACTGCAGGAAAAAAATAGTTTAGTTGCAATTTGCCATGAAGTGCGCTAGACTTTGGGTAAGTAGGCAGTACCTGAGAGACCCTTGGGGCCGTCACTTGCCATCCATGGAGAGTTGTAGGGAGGCACAAGAAGCCTTATGATGGAAGGCAACAGCACAAGCTGCTCACAAGGCTCCTGGAGCAGCACTGCAGAGATAGGTAGGTTTGGTTGGAAGAAAATGTAGAATCAAAACTTTAAAAATCACTATTTTAGTAATAAATAAGAATCTATAAAATATATAAAAGTAAAGTAAGAAAGGGAATGGACCTTCTGCAGAGCCTCGAAGGCACCGTGGAGCTCTGGGGGTTTCCTCACTGCTGCCCCTGGGAAAGATGAGGAGATGCCAAGTGGTGATGGGTTCCTCTGGAGGACACAGATGGGAAGATCACCCTGTGCCATCCCAGGATTTTTCCCAGCTTGATGGTTGACCAATGACACAGTAATCATATGGTGAGAAAGACTGGGTGAAATCCTGCACCAGAGCAGCAGAGCTGTGAGTGCCATGTGCAGCCCAATACATGATGCACTGTGCCCAGCATGCCACCATCATGGGGTCCTCCCACAACACCTACTGTTCATGCATCACGTTGCTCAAGCTGAGCATGTTTTGGTGAAGCGTCTTTCCTTATGCATTTCTTTTCTTTTTTTTTCAGAATTATTTTTAGATATTCACAAAAAAAGTAAAAAGTTTGGAAACTGTGTCTCGTGTCTCCTGTGCAGGCGCAAGCAGCAGGCTCGGCACAGTCCTCACCCACCCATGGAGCCAGCCGCCCCATGCCCATGCCCGTCAGATCCACCTCCGCCGGCTCTACCCCTACTCACGTCCCGCAGGACTCTCTCACTGGAGTCGGGGGAGATGTGCAGGAAGCTTTCACACAAGGTGAATATCACACAGAACGGAACTACATCTGGTGTTAATACGGCATCATCATGTAAAAGAGGGGACATTCAGACTGATACAAGGAAGTTCTTCCCTGTGAGGGTGCTGAGGCACTTTCACAGGCTGCCCAGAGACTCTCTGGCTGCCCTATCCCTGGCAGTGTTCAGGGTCAGGTTGGATGGGGCTTGGAGCAACCTGGTCTAGTGGAAGGTGTCCCTGCCCATGGCAGGGGTTGGAACTGCATGAGCTTTAAGGTCCCTTCTAAAACAAACTATTCTATAATGATTCTATGTGTAACAGAAACATAACTTGATGATACTGAGACAATAATTACAAACCCCTTTCCTGCACTCTAGACCAAAGTGATTGAGGGCACATTTTTAATCTTTACAACTTAATGAATTTATTTCTGTGATGATGATTTTCCCTCAGGGGAAGGGATCTTCCACCCCAGAAAGTTACTCCCACAAGTAATTTAGCCGTTAGACATTAAAAACTGGTCATATTTTCAAATGTGATGGTTGAACTGTGCTATGATTTGCAAGATGGAAAAAGCAGTTTAATGACTGAAAGTAGGAAAACAAACAGCTCTCTTATTCCGAGTATTTAGCTAACAGCTGCCCACCTCTCTGCTTGGTTATGGGGTAGAAAGGGAGATGAAATTTTGCAGCACAACTTGGTGAAGGCTGTTCCTAATGGAGCAGGTGGCTGGTGTGCACATCTACAGAATGGCTCATGTGCTCTGCTAGAGACACAGACATACAGCAGCCCTGTGGGGAGAAGAAAAAAAATGTAAAGTGCTAAACCTGAGAAATCGTGGAAAGAGGAGAGAAGAAGAGAGGAGTGGGGAGGGGAGGGGAAAGGTGAGGAGGGGAGAGGAGAGGCGAACAGAACAGGGAAGGGAAAACAAGGCAAGGCAAGGGAAAGAACAAGAGGAGAGGAGGAGAAGAAGATGGGAAGACCATGATGAAGAAGCAGAAGGACACACAGGACAACAACATTCTTCTTGCTCCAACCAGTGGAGTTCCTTCTTTTGTACTTTTCTACATGCTACTCCTCCCTGCATTTGGAAAAAATACCACTTTCTGGCCTAAACTCACTGCTGCCAACTGCCCCAAAAGTAGATATAAGAAGTCTACTTACTACCAGATAGCTTCAGCCGCATTCCTTTCTGTCCACCTTGTCCTCCGTTTCTTCAGTGAAATCAGTATGGTTGGATCAAATGGGTAAGCTGTCCATTTGTGAATAATACAGCTTATTGTGCTGTGAAGAAAAGCAGGGCAGCAGTTGACATACGTATTTTTATCCCCCAATTTCTGTAGGTAGTGTGAGTTTATACTTAGCTGCTGTTGCTTTTAAAAAAGAAAAGTTTTACAGTCACGCGTTTACATTTCAAAGAAGTCCAACTTTTCCATGTCAAAGCCATTGTGAGCTCAAGAAGGACTCCGAGATTTGAAGACAAGCAGATGAAATGGAAACTTGTTCAGCTCAATGCAGACCACTGCTTCTTCCTCAAATACTGGAGGGACTTGGCTATCTGGTGATGTGGGAAGGCAGCAAGCAAAGACATGACTGTCAGTCTGGTGTCAAGAAATTTGGCAAATATTTTTTTATCTTCAAGGACCTTCTCACTGCAGAGGGGGAAATTAGTGATTCTTCAGTCCTAGCTACTTCAACTCTGCTCATGGTGAAGGAAGAGATTCCCAGTAGGAACAGATGCCGGTTTTCAGTATTAATCAGGAGTAGTGACACTTGGGTTTTCTGTGCTCTTTTCTTGCTTTTACCCATATTGGTCCAGAGTTTTTCATCTTTACTATTCCAGAAGCATCCCAGGATGTACAGCTGTGAGAAGAACAGCAGCAGGACCTGGTCTCTCCTCTGACAGACATGGAGGTTGTTTCTGAACATGATCCACATTTCTGGAGATGGACATCCACTCGTATATTATATTCTTCTGATTGACAATAAAAGGAAGAAGGACAGAAAATACACCTTTCACTAATGCTCTGGCTAGGACTTCAGCTGTTTGTGGGCAGAGACAACCAGCAAGCATCAACCTTTCATATGGACCTCTTGGTACTCCATGGAAATGCCATTGGATATTGGACATCTTAGAGCCTGTAGTGCCAGGGCCCTACAGCCTCTCTTGTGTGTTGGTCCTTTGCAGTCAACAAGAGCCCTTGCCTTGTTGCAGATGTCAGGTTGTTTAGTTCTTTAAAAGATGACAAGTTTTATCATATGGAGTCTCAAAACTGGAGGTGGTATTTTCTCATTCTGGGTAGGGAAGATCATGAATATTAGTGTCAAATACCTTTGTCAGATGGACAGTCTCCTCTCAAAACAAGCAAACATGAAAATAAACTTACCAGAACTGATTATATATTTCAAAACCAAACATATTTTAAATAAAAATTTGCATTTATCACCTGCTCATTGGATATATCCTTCTAGAACAAACTTCTTCCGTGCCTAAATGAGCTGCTGCCAGAAGAAGGTGAGGAAAGAGACTACAAAATGGTAGCAGAGGAGCAGGAAGTATCAGTGAATACTTATAATTGGCATGTGATGCCAGTGAGGATTGCAAGCATACTCAGTATGGGGCTGTTCTCCAGAGCCAGGTGATGAAGAACATCCAGTCAGAAAACACTGAGCATCTACAACTCAACTGTGAGAAGATACGTCTTTTCTGATCCCATTGGTAGGAACAAGCTCCTCATCTCTCTAAACACTTCCAGAACCGACAGCAGAAGCAGGCATTTCCAGGGAGGCAAGATGCCAAATACCAGAGGCACAACACTCCATCTGTTGCTGTGGGTGGTCCAGTCGCCTCCTCTTCATCTCTACAACAAGTTTGATGGCTACAGCCGAGAGCTCTCAACTGATTTCTTTGGCAGCTGCCTCTCCTTCCTCCCTTTGCAGATTGGCTTTCTTTTTCCAGGCTGAGTGAAGTGGAACAGCAGTGCAATGAGTCCTACCAGTTACTGGGAAAATCTGGTCTATCTGCCTCATCATTTTCCCCTTTTCTTTTTTAATTAGGAAAGCACAAAGAGATGAATTGATCTTCTTTCTGCTGATAGGAGTAATGAACACATGATTTTAGTAGTACAGTCACTGTCCTACTTGATCATTTTTTCACTTTACAGTCTTGCTTTGGCATCCAAATTTGCTCTCAATCCATCTGTTTTTTTCTTTGGAGAACCTGGCAAAAGCCATGACAAAGCAAACTTCCTTCTGCAGTTTACAATCACCAGAGCTGTCTTCCTCAAACTCCTGGCTTCAGTAGATGCTGATGTAATTAATCAAGGGCTCATTCATGCCTTTCACTTGAGTGACTGGTTCATAACAGGATAGTCTTTGTCAGGACCTGTTAATATTGCCCAAAGTGAAAACTTATTTTTTTCTAGGTTTTTAACACCTGACAGCATTGCAAATACATGTTGCAATGAACCAGGTGGTGTAAAAAACTGTTCTGGGCTGGGCTAAGGGCTTGTGCGGCAGCCGCTTCACAACAGCTTGGTATTGCTGGTGGTGATGACTCCCTGGAAGCAAAACACCTATAGGCAATGCCTGCATTACACATATTTGGGTGGAGGGGTTGTAACAAAAACATTTAAATTCTGTTTGCTAACTTTTGCATATCCACCAGATTCTTATAAAATGTCACTTTGGAGCGAGGAGGAAAAGGGAGGGAAGATTCCAGTGCTGTTTGCTGTTCCACCTCTTGCTGCTGTAACCTAGGAAGGGGCAGGTTTGCCGAGTCTTCTGTGAGCTTCTCCATCAATGCAGGAAGGATTAGAGAAGGAAACCTTTAAAGAGTTGAATGCCAGTGATCTTGATCCTGCTCCATCCTTGGAAGGGTTCAGTGCCAAGCTGGATGGGGCTTGGAGCAACCTGGTGGAAGGTTTACCTGCCTGTGATCCTATGATTTTATGATATAGTCTTAAGATTAGATAAGTTTTCCCCATACGCAATCTCTCAATCTTCCAGTTGGCCAGAGGAAGAACACAGTAATACAGTATCAGAATTGAATGCCCTGATGGCATTCCGGTTGAAATACTGATACTGATACAGAGGCCATCATCTAATTAGAAAACTAATGCTCCTGTTTATCATCTTGAAAGAGAAGAAAACATCCCTCAGGATTTCACAGAGGCAAATAGCATCCACCACGAGCAGCAGAAAGGTGGAAGTTCCTCATGTGATAACCACAGTGGTGGCTTATCCAACTACTAGAACAACTCTTGCAAGAAAAAATGGTCAGCAGACTCCTTAATAAGTTTCCTGGAATGATCATTCCGGAAAGGCAATCTGTACAATTAGTGCTATTTCATATTAATCATGCAAAATCAGGCAAATCCAAGGCAAGTGGAGAACACAGGAAACAGGATAAAATGTCTGTGTTTGTATATAATAAATAATTGAATGCCACCAGCCAGGAGGCCTTAGGGTGGCTTCTGCATGTAGATGTTCAAATGAGCTTGATAACATTATTCATCTCTTTCACAGGGGAGACAGGCTAGAATTTTACAGCCTTTCACTCCCAAAAGTAACATCGAGTAGGATGGTGGCCGTGCTTCCCTCTTTCCCTGTCCCATACAGTGACAGAACTCGGAACATCCAGAGACCTGGATAAAGAGGCCTCCATTGTATAAGAGATGCAGAGAAGTCCCCTGTATAACAGGTCCCAGACTTGTTGGCCAAAATCTGCATTTTTTCCCAGGAATTGCATGCTGTTTGCACATGCACAAGAAGACCCAGTGCTTTGCTGCTGGGTTGGGCATGATGCCGGTCAGTTGGCAGCCTAACCTGGAGAGAAAGCTGCTGATAGAAAGCACGTAATCGCAGCAGCATGCTCTGGCAGCCCTCAAACAACACTAAACTCCACAGGCAAAATGTAGGAGTAGGCATTTTGACACCCCCCAGCCAAGGATGGAGTAAAAGCCAGCACCCCATTTGGAAGATTAAAGCAGCACGTCTGGAATGAGAGACGTCTGACTTCAAACAAAAGTAAATGTGTAATGTACAGTTGTCATTATTGCAGTTGAGTACAGCTGCAGAATGTCACATCACATGTCTCTGGCAATCCCACACGTGTTGTCTTCATGCCCTCACTGGAGCAAATGACAGGACTCAAGCTCCAAGATCTTAGAGCATGGTCAGGCACTCAGCATCAAAGTGGTGCTCCCGGAGGCTGCACCAGGGCGGACATCTGGTGGGATAACAGCCTGCTTGAAGCCATTTTCTGTGAGCAGTTAAAAGCACGGGAAAGGCTGAGATGGGGCCAACACACCGTTACAGGGACCTGCTCCCGGCAAAGGCTCAGCTCGGGGCCATCAGCTCCGCAACCTGAGAAACTGCGGCTACAGACCACCTGCCGGGGCAGAAAACATGACCCCACACCATCAAAGCCTCCAAATAAAACTGAAACAGCACAGCGCAAAAAAAGGTGCCGGAGGAAAGGAGGCTCAGCGAGGACACGGAGTCACGTCTGCAGCAGCTGCGGGCGCTGGAGCTCTACAAAATTGGGCCATGACCGGCAAGATGCTCTGCTGCAAGAATATGGATGTTTTTGCCAGAGGGACCAGCACAGGGAACCAGAATAGATGGCTGAGATGATTATCTTCCCAGCACCAAGCAAGAGGCAATAAGCATCATCCCCAACACACGGCAGCTTGCTGATCTCTTTTACAGGCATGACGGTTCCTTTGCAGATTGTGGCCCCTTGCTGGTCCCTGTCATTCTAGCAGAGCTGTGGCAGATGTTCAGGGTGCTAATGGGATCCCTCAAGCAGAGCCTCACACAAGACAAGTGTTCAGACAAGAACCAGGCAGGTCAGTGTCACCATGAGGGACAGCTAAGTGCCTATCCCCTGGCTGTGTGGCGCACCGAGGAAGAAGATTGCTTCCTCCAGCAGTGCAAGAGGAGGGCAAGAATTCAGTTATCTTTTATTCTGCTCAAACCTCAGTGATATTGATTGCAACAGAGAAGCCAGCAGCGATAACGACTGCACAAATGAGGAGCATGGATGAGCTGTGTCACGGCCAGCACCCAGCAACTCCTGTCATGGCGAGAGAAGCATGTGCCCTTGAGCTGTCATAGGAGCACTGTCCTTGTCAAGGAGAAGAGTGGTGTGATAGCTAATTAGCCAGAGAGGTGATCAGGCAGACAATCAGAACTGGTTCCACAGCAGATCCCCATCCTTTACTAAGAGGAGCTACTTTGACAGGGTGCTGCCATACACCAGCACACCAAGCTCTGTCCTGCAGGGGAGACCCTGGTGAGGACCAGTGAGGGATACGTGGCCAGGCCCTGTGGCATGAGGAGTTTGGGCAGTGTCAGAGGGGCACATGTAACTCCTGCTGTTTGTCTGCTCCCAGGTACGAGGAGGAACCTCCGCAATGACCTGCTGGTAGCAGCCGATTCCATCACCAACACCATGTCATCTCTGGTGAAGGAACTTCATTCAGGTAAGAATCAGTTTAGCAGCACACGTGCACAGCAGGAGAGTGAGAGCTTGAAGCCACAGGCTGGAGGTTGAGATTGTCTCAAGATTTGTTCTTTACAAAAACTGTTTAAAGCATCATGGGAGGATACAGGTACATTTTTTCAGTGATAAAACAAAACATCAGTTTTGTAGCTGACATCATGGAGAATGCCAAGTACCTCCTGAACAGGCTGTCCACTGATTTTATCACTGATAGTTAAGGCAATACTCTGGATACCAACCTGGCTGGTGGCACCGTTGGTGATTCATGAAGCAGACTCACATCTAGCTCCCATTCTGCTGTGCATATTGATCCATGCCTGTGTAGCAGCACTGAGCAGCTTTCCCAGTGTACCCTGCAGGCATGTTCTGGGCCACTCACCAGGCAGGAGAAACTCCACTTTCTCACTTCTGGAAGCCAGAGCTCCTTAACAACACCAGCCAGCAAGTCAGAAGCCAGGGCAGAATTTCTGAGTGAGTCTCCCTGAACTATTGTTTAGTAATGGCAGTGCTGGGGCAGCAGGTGAAACTCCTCTGCAACAAATGCCCATGAGAGGCTATAATTGCAAACATACAGAAAAGGTACATGAGGATTAAACAGTGATGTGAAAAAAAGATTATTATTTTCTTTGTTCCCTTTTACTGTGCCAGTGAACACCTTGATGGTATGGGAGCAGCTCCTGCTGTAGCCCAAGGATGCATCCTGTGGCTCTCGAGCCTTGTCAGCGATGGGGTGTGTGATCATCTACTGTTCCAGCAGCTTGTCTGTGGGCTGCCCTCTCTTTTAAGGGAGAAATAAAGCATTCTGTATTCAGCCTGAACCTCGCGGTTTCTGTTTCACGCCTCCCCCAGCCCATTGCTGCATCCGGTAGTGGCATCACATAATCCCCTTCATAAACTTATCAAACTCCATGTTAAAACCAGTTAGGCTTTTTGTTCCCACTGCCCTTAATGAAGAACTCACGGTTATAAATCGGGTTGATATTTTACTGCTAAGCCGTAAATTCACCCAGTCTAAATCCCGTGTCTTGGGTGCAAAGGCAGCTGTGAGTTAATAAAGCCTTTCATGTATGACAGCAGTATCGCTGGTGCCATTGCAGTGAGGGCTGTGTATTTCTTCAATAAATCACCATGTTCAAGATGCACACAGCTCTCTTCCCTCTAGGCTGAAACCCAGTGAACAAACCCTCTGCCCAAAACAGATGTCTGCAGTAATTTATTCTTTGCTTGTAGCAGAAGAGCACATTTGCAGTGGTGTGGCTGAGCTCAGGCTCTGGCCCTGGGGTGAAAGGTCGGCTGGACCCACAGCTCTCCTGCCCTCCTCTGAGACACCTGGCAGCTTGGCAAAGGCAAACAGCCTGGGTTTGCACTACTGACAGCCCTTTCAGGCTTGTCAGGGATAGTGCAAGGCAGTTACGGTTCACAAGGGAGTGAAAATGGAATTAATTACAGTCTCCTACTTGAGGATATGCAGATACTGAAGAAGGCTCCCTTGAAAGTCTCTGAAATCATTTCATTTGTGTAAATTAGGAAAAGCATGAGTTATCCTCAGCTGATGAGAGTCGGTGGGATTTAACACGTATTGTCCCAGAGGTGAGCTGTGAGAATAGACACCTCCTCCAGCCCCAGGCTCACCCGATATAGCTGCAGGCATTGTGCTCTGAGGGTTCTGTGAGACACTGGTGTGTGCACCACCCACACCTCTGTTTGTTTCTCCCTGCCTTTGCACAAGCTTGGAAAACAGATTCTTTTGGAAGGGAAACACTGCTTGGGGTTACCCTTCCCTAGATGGGCTTCCATAGATTCTCTGGTTGTTCTCCCAGCCATCTCCTCCAGCACCAAAAGCCTAATGCTCCTGGTGCTACCTAGAGAACACTGGCATCACTTTTATCCCAACTGAGCTTAAAAAGACATGCAGGGATGATCACCAAGGACCAGGTATGATGCTGCTGGGTGGCTCAGCCCTCCCCTGTCAGGCTGCCCAAAAGAAGGCAGATTCAGGACCCAAAGCAGCTATTTTGCTCCAGGTCGTGACTCTTGTGATTAAGAACGTTTTGGTTTCATCAGTGATCTCTTCTGCACTGGCACTAAGGACTCATCCATAGCCATCAATTAGCAGGCATAGAGTGTGACTCCTGGATGTCTCATCGGTCCTGCTGTTAAAGCAACAAAGAGAGCAAATGTCTGTAAGATCTTCTTTGATCAGACCAATTCAGAATGCTTCAGGTTTTCAAACTGTACCTTTCATTGCTCTCAGCAGCATGCGAAGTAGGCAGAAGTGATATCACTGCTCATAATAACTATTACCTGTTTACACAGGTCTCATTGAAAGATATGAGCCACCATCTGCAGAAGAATGTGACCTTCTGCTCCCACTCTCTGCTCCATAAATACAAGCCTGGCCATAAACTCTCTTCAACTTAATCAGAGTTAAATATAATGAATCACTGGCTTTCAGGCACAGAACAAGTGCTGGTCCCTGCAGGCACAGACTGTCCCCAGTGTTGTGGCTTTCCTCTCTTGTCAGCATCACCGTCACTGACCACCTTGCACAGGCGAATCCTGCAGCATCAGGAGGGACCCTCCAAGCTTTTCACCACACCATAAACCATTTTATTTCTACCTTAGATTTGACCTCAGCATGAAAGTTGTGGCTTCCTTCCCTCTGTGTATATTGTGCAGTTCTTAATTTCTTACAGTGCTGAAGTAATAGTGCACAAGGGACTTTGGTCCCAGTACTGCCGGAGCATAGTAGTAGTCCACTAGTAGTCTATTCATCTGGACAATGTAGGCACTGCTTCTAGCTAGCACTCTGCAATCCTCTGATCAGGATTGTGTGGAGACTGTTTTGCCACCAGCAGTGAGCAGACACCACAGGAAGGATGATGATGAGTTCTCCACCTAGGTTCTCCTTAGGAGCCTGGACACTCCTTCCCCTCCAATATCACCTATCCCTGAAAAGCCAGTTCTGCTTTGCCACAGAAAAGCCCCCCCCCCCCCCCCCAGCATCTATTCTCTCACTTCCTTGTCTCATGTCTGCTTTTATTTTTTATTTTCACTTTTTGAAGCAGAGGAAGAAGATGAAGAAGAAAGAGAAAAAATGCAGAATGGAAAGGACCGAGGTAAGGGGACAAACTACAGGCTCTAGGCATAAAGCATTTTCTGACTTGCTCTTCTGCAGGAGCCGAGTTTGCCATCTCCATTTGGAGTCTCAGGAGAGAGCTCTGCATGCGGGTGGTTCCGGGTGGAAGCAGCCTGTGTTGCTACTACACCACCCGCAGACACAGCACAGGTCTATTTGCCTGGTCTGGTTATCACCATGCTGCTCTCTCCAACATCTGCCATGACTTGAGGTGACATCATGGCCAGGCTTCCTTCAGCATGTGTATTCAGCTTTCAAGAATGTTTTTCTTTCAGCAAAGGTCATGCACAGAAATGTGTCAGAGGAGGAGGAGTTGCTCCGAGTGCTGTGAGAAATCCAGTTCATACAAATGTATTAGACAAAAACAAGGCATGGGATGGTGACCAGTGAAGGTCCTGAGCGGTGGAGCCGTCATCTGCTGAGCCACTGCCTCCTGTGACCTTGGCTGCACAAATGTTCACAATTACTCTGCTGATGGTAATCCTGTGTAGGCAGTGCTGTCAGAGGATTGCCATTTCACAGGGGGTCTCTTTCATCTCTACTATCCCTGGATTGCTGGTCTACATACTAATCCTCCCCAGACCACATCTTCCTTTGGTGTGAATGAACCCATGACACATGCAAGCAGAATTATTCCCGGGGCTGGAAGTGATCATCACAGACATGGAGCAAGACTTTCAAACAACCGTGCAGCGTACAGTTGAGTTGGAGGGGTCTGCAGGAGATCTGCTCCTTGTGTCACACTCCACAAGCCAACACCAAAGCACCTCCCAGGCCCTTCCTCAGGAGCAGATCTTGCTCAGGGGTCTCATCTTTTGCTTTCTTATGTTTTAAACCAAAGCACAAGAAACAGACTCAGACAGGTTTGGATCAGCCCAAACATTTGTCTCACTGGAGCCAAAACCTAATTTCAGCATCAACAAAGTGGAACTTTATCCTTTTTCCTGTTGTACGCACATTTTCCTTCTGGCTAAGTTGAAGTGGCAGGGCTCACATTTCTCGCCAGAAGAGCTCATTTTCCTAAGTTTTCGTGTCCAGCAAGTTCTGCAAAGCAGTCAGGTGTTTGGAAATGCTTTGCTTGTTGATGGTTTGTCCATCAGTATTAGATGTGATAAGTTTGTTTGAAGTGCATCACTATTAGACAGTAGAAGTTTGTAGGAAAAAGTGCAGTAAGTTTTATTTTAGCTAAAACAGGATATTTTAGAGCATTGGCTCTAAATCACAGGACCCTTTTTGCCCTAGAACATTCCTATTTGCTTAAATATTTTAGATGCTTAGCAGATGACCCTTTTGCTTTTTTCCAAATGTGCACTGTATCTTGCATGGGAAAGGAGGATTTTGAAGAAATGAAATATGATGTATAGTAGCAGAGACCTAGTAAGACAAATTCAGCTCTGTTACTCATTGCAGCAGCACTGAAGTCGGCAGGGGGACACTACTGAGACATGTAACCAAAAGCAGAGGTTGGTCCAAAAGCCTTTGTGTGGAATGTAAATACTATCTCTGCCAGAGAGTGATTTCTTAATGTCACAAAGTGCGATAAAAATCTGACAGAAGAATCAAGGAATGGTCAATACATAAACTGCTGTCCTGAAGAGTGCACACACTATGGGAACTCCTCCAGCCCCTGAAGCATGCGTGGCAATGGGGCATCAGGCTCTTGGATTTGTGCAGGCTATGTTGGAGATGACGTTCTGAAAGCACCCATTCTCTGCCCCACATTACCTACAGGGACTTATGGCCAGGGTGCTCCAGGTGTGTGGGGTTGGATGGGGCTGGCCAGCAGCAACCTCTGCCCACCCCAACTTCATTCTTTGCTCAGCAACTCTGTGTGCATCCCCATCTCAGCAAAACTTTCCCTAGCTGGTGCGTGAGTCCATTACTTCCTCCCATGCTGAATGAGCAAGAAGAAAATTCACTTGCAGCTCATGTAATCCACCAGTTCTGCACTGGTGTAGGCAAGGGAGATGCTGATCCTCGCAGAGACTGTGCTGGCATGTGTTTCTTAGGGACAGCAGTGCCCCTGGGCTTCTTCACAAGTTTCTTCACAAAGTATTTCATATATCTCTGTGTCCCAGTTAATCCACCTCAGAACTTGCTTCCCTGCTGGAGAGGCTTACGTTCATACCCTTGATATAGCAGTGGCGTGGTCTGGCTTTAGCAAGATGAAATCATTCGGGAAGACGCCCAAGTTGGCTGAATCTTTTGTGGTTAGGATTACAAATTAAGCAGCATCTCCAGAGAAGAACACTACAAGGTTTCCAGTCACAGAAGAGCACAGTTGGGAGCTGGCAAAGCCTTGTCTATGCAGTTACTTTAGATGTCACCCCACAGCAGTTCTGCCAGCCTCAGTGCTACCCCTTCTTGAAACCAGGCATTATGTATCCATGCATTGCACATGTGCCAGACATTATTCTAGGTTGGATGTCCTGCAGTCACTGTGTGCCATGGTCCTGCTGCCTGTCTCCAAGACAGCCCACTCCTATTGGTGATCAGTAGGTGAACCCAAGATGGTATCACCTGAAATGAGACTCTCCATGAGCTGGTCCTTTTATGTATTGTCTGTTTGGATTTTATAACCCCCAAACTGCTAGAAAAGAGCCTGAAGATCAGCTCTGGCACACTGCTGAAGGAAGTGAATGCATGAAGCTCCATGGGGAAGAACCTGGGGTCCTGATGGACTCCAAGCTGGCCCTGAGGCAGCAGTGTGCCCTTATGTGACAAAGGCGAATGGTTTCCTTGTCTGGCAAAGGATTGCCAGTTGATGGAGGAGATCTTTCCCACCTGCTCAGCGCTGGTGAGGCCACCCATGTGGTGCTGGGTCCAGTGCTGGACTCCCCAGTAGAAGCAGGACATGGACTGAAGAGAATCCAGGAAAAGACTATGACAGTGATTAAGGCATTGAAGCATCTGTCACACAAGGAGAGGCTAAGAAAGGTGGGATCAAATCAGTGTGTGTAAATAACTGATGAGAAAGAGTAAAGAAAATGAAGCCAGAGTCTCCTCAGTGGTGCCCAGTGAAAAGACAAGAGGCATTGGGCACACATTGAAATACAGGAAATTCAGCTTGAACACAAAAAATACTTCCTTACCATGAGGCTGGTCGAACTCCAGCACAGGTTGACCAGAGAGGCCGAAGGGTCTTCACCCTCGAAGATACTCAAAACCTGGTGAGACAAGGTCCTGAGCAGCCCACAGTGGCTGACCCTGCTTTGGGAGAGGTTGGACCAGGTGATGCCCAGTGGTTCAGGCTCAGCTCAGAGGTGCTGATATTTCTGGGATTTAGTGAGAGCAGGAGCCCTTTCTTACCTGCCTCATATTTCAGAGGACTTGCCGTTTATGCCAGTGCATGTGAAGCTGTTTGCAGTCCTGAGAATGTGCAGCAACAGATGGGGAGTGTAGATTTTTCATTTTATAGGAAATAAGATTACCTGCTTTCTGAACGTGCTTTCCCCTGTGTTGCAGGTTAGGTGGATGACCACAGGATGTACAGTAATTCAGGTAAGGATGGATGGATTTTTATTCCTATTTCCAGTAGCACTGCTCTGTACACACCATCCCAATGTATAGGTCCCTGGTCAGCTCCTGCCCTTGTCCTTTATCTCTCATTTCTGCAGAAGGAAGGTTCCCTGCCTGTCCATCATTCCACAGCCATTCAAAAGGATGTTGAGTTTTTTCCTTGTTAAGATCCAATTCTGCAGACAGTGGGAAAACATCATTAACTTCAGTGAGAACAGCATTATCTGCTGTTTTATTAGTATTGCTTCTATACTGAGAGGCCCCAGCGAGGAAACAGGACCCTATTGTGATGGACACTATCCAGATGTACTAAGAATACAATCTCTACCCTCAAAGAGCCTGTACTTCAAGTTATAATAAGGCACAACAGATGGATAGACAAACAGGTGCTTGGAGAGCACAAGATAGCAGTACAGGAGAAAGCCTGAGCCCTGTGGTGACAATACCTCTGAAGGACTTGAATAAGATCCTTATCTTCCCCATCTGAAAAGCTTGTAGGATGGCACCCGATCAGGTTTCCACTCTCGCTGGGTATTTGCCATAGCCACAATACCCATCTTTCACCATTCCCAGTGGGAAGAAGGAGGGTTCTCGTGGCAGATAAGCATACTGAGGACACACACATCATTAGCAGGAAAGGGATGGGGTCTGTTGTCATAGGTAACATTCCTTCTAGCACCTTTTGCTTCACACTGCAAGTTTGTTAGTTGTAGAAATCATGCAGCAAAACATTCTTTGGACTTTAATTTACCGGCTCAGCCCATGGTGGTGGTAGGCAGATGAACTAGTCAGGATGGAGCTAAAGCACAATTTTGCATGATAAAACCACCACAGTTGTCCTCTAAAGGTAATTTACAAAGGAGGAATAAGGGAATTTGCCCTTTCTGCCTCCCTGCCATTTCAGTGGTGGATAGAGATAACCTGAAAGTGACTTGAGAGCTTTTCTGATAGTTTTTACATTAGAAATTCAAGCCCTGCCTCATCTGAGAAACAATCTGGTAACTCAAGAAGGACAGAAATTACACCATTAGAGAGGAAGCCAGCAGTGGAGAGAGCTGTTTATACCATGTGTGGCTTTTTCATAATGTCCCTTTAATTCTAATGGCTTTGGAGAAAAGGATGGCTTTGACCCTACTCACCCCGTAGACACTGATCTGGAGATGGAAGTTCCCTGTTCCCTGAGAAGCCCAGCAGTGCCTCCAACACCACTAAGAATGGCGCTGATAAATGCTAAATTAAAGACAACCAAACAAATAAGAGAGAGAAACTACTTTCAGGTTTCTTTGTTTTCCAGAAAGAATTACAAATTCCGTGAAACAAACAAAAAATCCTTTAAACTTTGGTGGTTCTTTGTGTTCCTTGTGTTCCTGTTCCTGGTGCCCAGAACTGTAGTGTGTCCTCCAGATCCTTCCTGCTGGTGGTGGTGGTGTCCAGCCAAGCCACATTAGTGGCTCCGGCCACCCTTTGGCTCTGTCTGCCCACTGATGATGGAGGGGGCTGGGGTGGGCAGCATCATCAGGGGCTTTCTGTTAACAGATCTTGGCTGTCCTTGGGGGAAAATGCTCAGCATCAACCTTACAAGTCAACCTTGCAAGCCAACTGTGTTGGCTAATGGGCCTTTGCTGGCAGGACCTGGGACCAGCCACAGCACCATGGTCCTGGTGTCATTGACTGAGGTTCTGAGGCTCACTCTGTTTCCTGTCTTGTCTTGGGTCCAAGGTGAGGAGCCCTGGGGTCAGCAGGACACTTGGTGGTCACAGTGCCCTGCTGACCACCAAGCTTTGGTGGCTTGGTCTACTCCAGGCTTGCCCAGGGTGGCCCCAAAGGTGCACAGCCCCAAACGGAAGGTTCAAGAGCTGATCTCCAAACCAGGCTGGAGCTCTGTGCTCTGCAGATGCTGATGGCACATTGTGTGTTTCTGGTGATGCAGGCATGGAGGGTCACGCTTACAGTCGAGAGATGTCTCCCCAACCTTTGGAAGTGGCACATTTCAGCTGATACATTTACCATCGTGCAACTGTGACCGATCTCAACCACCTGCTGACGAAAGCGGCTTTCTCCAAACCACCCAGAGGGCTTTCCCCGTGGGCACTTGCCTCTTAGGTCATTGCATGTACTGTTTTCCTCCATGTGTTTACTAACAATAATCAAATTCAGCAATTTATGGGAGGTTAAAAAAACAAGACAAAAGGAAAGCCAATACTCCCTGGTCCTAAGTGTGCTGACCTTCTTTGATTTCCTCCAAAATGGTGTCATCATCGCGTCACACGACGGTTATTTCCTCTATCCCCCAGTGTGCATGAAATGATGGGTGTAGAGCCTTGTGGGGTGCCTTCCGTGTGACATGGAGGGGGGTGTGCCTTCCAAAAACCACCTTCTGAAAGTATCACACTGTCTGTGGATGTCTGGTTGCTATCATGGGTGATGCCACATGTCATCCCGGGAGGAAATGGCAGAGCACACCACGGGTGAAGGGAGACACTGTCTGCCTCCCAGCATTCCTGGCTCTGCTGCTCTTCAGACTGTTACAAAAATTTCCCTTTACCGGCAGGGAATTCAGGGACAGCCATTGCTAGGCTTAGATTAGCATCTCCACATTTGTTTTCAGGAGTCCAGTTCAGTTTTGTTTAAATTAAGAGAAACAACCAGGTTGTGAAGTCTGAGGCTGACAGCTCACTGCTCACTGATGCTTGCTGGGCTTTTCTTCCATAGCTGCTTAGAAAACATCATGATCGGTTCCAATCAGTGGTGATGTTGGGTTTTTTTTGGTGCTTAGGAATGTTATTTTTAGTGGAAGGAGCTGAGTGCCCTAATGCATCTATAAATATTTATCAGGGGTGATGAATGGAAAGGAGTGATAAACCCTGAAACCAGCCCTCAGCTTTTCTTCCCATCTGAACTGATATGTGGCCTCGGCTCTTGGGGGAAAGTGCTCGTTGGGTACCTACAGCCCTTGGGGAGAAAGAAAATAAACATTTGTGGTGGCCACAGATTTGGTTGAATATAAATATTGTGAATGAGCTGTCAAGAAAGAGAGGAAAGTGATGATAACCTGGTGCAGCGTGTTAGGTTCAACCTGCCAAAGAGAGCGTGCTCGTGGGGACAGGGAAGGTTTCATGTGTGTTCTCAGATGAATTTGTTAAACAAGGACCTGCAGCAGCTTTGGTTGGAGCATGGAAAATAGGAATGTTTTGCTAATGGCTGCACTCAGGATGCTGCTGGGGTGGTGAAGGTGTTGGCAGCTGGAGGGGTTATGGCTGTACAGGCGTAGGGGCCTTCCTCTTGCTGACCAGAAGTGCAAGGGCCCAGTGGCATCTCCTGGCACCTCACATGAACAAGAACCTGGGGGCTCCTAGCCAAGCCCCACTGGGTCCAGTATCAGAACCACGGGTGTCATCCAGGGATGGGTCATCTGCACTGGCAGCAGTGCCAGTGGTGGGGGGCTGCACCATGGGACAGCCTGGGCTGGTGATGGGAGAGCCATGTGGGATGGTGGGGTGAAGTCACCACCTCCTTAGAAGTGCCATGGCCCAAACTGTGGCACAGAAAGGGAAGGCAGGGATGAATACACATCTCTTTCCACCATCAGGGAAGCCTGGATCACAGGGGAGCATCATATTTGCTGCTTTTATTTTGTTATTTTGCACTCTGCGACTTCCCCTTCTCGCTTTTGCTACCCTGACTGCTCAGACGCAGATCCTCCTGCCGCAGCCACAGCCTCAGACACAAGCATCTCTCTGAGCCTGTGGTCCAGCTGCAGGTGGAGGAGATGCAAGGCTGGGCACTCAGAGGGGGAAGACCCCCCCCACACCAGGGATCTTGCAGCCAGCCCTGCCACCCTACAGGGCTCATGGGGGAACATGGGTGGGAGGCAGCCATCGCTTCATGGGCTGATGCAAGCTCAGGTACGGCAGGGAGGATGCTTGTGCCTCTCCTTCCCCCCAGTCACAGGAACAGTGACAGCCAGTGGAGCTGGGGCTTGTTCAGAAAACCTGGCAGAATTGAGGGGGTTTTGTACAGATGCAGCCAGGATGTTGTCTGTGTATGTTAAATGTGTCCCTTCATGCCGTGGCTCTGCATTACCTCACCCACGGTACCATTTGTTTTAGTCAGCAAAGTGTTTTAGCAGATGCTTTATATTATTGGTTGGCTGGGGCTGCAGGTTGGTGCTGGTGGCTGCATCACTGGCTGCTGCTGTGAGAGGACAGCCTTTGCCCAGCCACCACTGGAGCAGGAGGAACCTGTGTCCCCCCTGATCTAAACAGTCTTGGAAAGGCTGCAGTCCTGCACTCATTGTGCACCCTGCAGCCAGCAACAGCAGCCCAGCAGTGAGACTAGCTGGGTCTGTGCTTCACATCGCCAAGGCCTGAGCTTAATTACACTTGACCTCATCAGCCTGCTTCTGATGGCTTCCCTCTGCAGACACTTGGAGGTGATGGGGCCGATGCCGCAAAGTCACTCCTGCCTTGCCCTGCAGTGTGTGGTGATGCCAAGCAAAGCATGGTAGCTGGCTTGGCCAGTGCCCTGGGCAGGCTGTCGTGACATGTTACCCAAGTGTGTCATAGTTAGGGTTGGAAAGGACTTAAGATCATCTAGTTCCAACCCCCCTGCCATGGGCAGGGACACCTCACACTAAACCATCTCACCCAAGGCTTCATCCAACCTGGCCTTGAACACTGCCAGGGATGGAGCATTCACAACCTCCCTGGGCAACCCATTCCAGTGCCTCACCACCCTAACAGTAAAGAATTTCTTCCTTATATCCATTCTAAACCTCTGCTGTTTAAGTTTCAACCCGTTACCCCTTGTCCTATCACTACAGTCCCTAATGAATAGTCCCTCACCAGCATCTCTGTAGGCCCCCTTCCAACCCTAACTATTCTATGATTCTATGATTCTATGATTTAGGGAAGTCACTGCTGGTCTACAGACCCTGTCAGAGAAGTCCAGCTGGTGCACATGTCACTGCTCCTGGCACTGGTCTGTCACTGGGGTGGGCAGTGTGGGCTCAAAGCACAGCCTGGGTCACAGACTGGTCCAGCCAAGCCCAGAAAGTACAAAGACAAGCAAGGGTGTTCCTGCAATAAGGCAGGATGCACAGGATCATTTTGCACCCCAGTAGCACCAGGCACCTCCATTGGTGACACACTGGGACACTGTGTAGGGGAAAAAACACCCAGCACCGCAGCTCGCTTACAATTAACTTTGAAGCCTGCTTATGAACTATTGTTTGCCTTTGGAATGATCGCCTTAAACCTCCCAGGAGGAACAGTTCAGGCCTGGTTTTAATACATGTCCCCAGGCTGTGCCCCCCTCCAGTTACTGCACCCCAGCTCTGGCATGTGCAGGTTCCAGAAGCTATGGCACTGTGCTGGGTACCGCCTGCTCCCCAGCCACTTGCCCCAGCCCTTGCTCAGTGTCCTGGAAGCTCCATGGAAATCTGCTCTGGAGAGCGGGAGAAGCAGCCGGGTGGGAGCTGCATGCACTGCAGGCAGCATGTCGCATGCCAATGCTGCTCTCAGGAGATCCACTGGATCCAAGCGTTCCTGCCAGTGACTGCTCGGCTCCCAAGGGATGGCTGGTCCCTGGCATGGACCCAGTGCCTCAGTGGTGACAGGAAGACATGCTATGGTGTAGCCATGGCACCTGTAATTAAGCCCCTTTTTAATTCTCACTTGGGCTGAACACGGGCCAGGGCAAAGCTGCAGAGCTCACATCTCACACTGGGCAGAGGTGGACAGCAGCACCCATCCAGTTCAGACTGAAACTTCACAGTTTCCCGTGGGAAAACCCCACCTGACCCAGAAAGCAAAATGCCACCTAAAAACATTTTCTCATTGGAAAATAACCTGGACAGAGCTATGTTCCTGCGCTGGCATCTCTGGCCACTGTCCTGGTGCTGAGGGTTAAGGCCAGGGGAGCGAAACCCCTAGTTTTCATGGGGTAGGGAATAGGGCACTGTGCAATGTGTGCCACACCTGGATGGTCTGCCAGTGATGTGCAAGGGGAAGGCAGGGGCTTTGGCCATTCATGCCATCACTCAGAGGCTTCCCAAGCCCCCACTGTGCCCATGCAAAGGGAGTGTCCCCAGCAGAGCCCAGCAGTTGGGATCAGGGACCACACCAAGCTTTGGTGCCATTCCCTATTCATGGCACCTCATGAGTCTGGCTGTAGGCACAGGGAAGAGCGGGAGCATCCCTGGGAGTGCCTGACAAACCCATGCTGGAGCTGATGCTCTAAATGTGGGGAATGTCAATAACAGAAACCTGTAAACTGGAAGCCATGTTCTGTCATCTGCCAAATATTTAATAAATTCATCTCATCCCTAAGGGGTGTCTCGTCCCTTCGCCGCGTGAAGAAAAGCTGAGATGTTAATGGAAAAGCAAAAAACAAGGTTTTTAAGAGCTCCAAAGCAGCGGGCAGCAGGGGAGCAGCTGCCAGTGCTTTGCCGTGGGTCCGCAGAGAGCAGCGAAGCCAGATTACCCGCATTTGTCATGGCTGCAGGTCACTGGGAGCAGACAGAGCTGCCTGTGTTCAGAGCAGGGGCATCTGTGCCATCGGCACCACGCCGGCGCCCCGTCCCAGCTGCCCCCGTCCTGCCAGATGTTTCCCCACTGCAAATGCTGCACCACTGAGCACATCTGGAGAGAAAGGGTGAGGGGCAGGCTCAGAGGGCAGCAAGGTGGGAACAGCCACACTGGAGCCCCCATCCCCTCCCAAAGCAGCGCTAGAAACTGGGGAGGGGGAGAGCTTGGGTTTGAGGTAGTGGGGGCACAACGCCCCCAGCAAAGGCTCCAGCAATGATGGAGCCATTGTTGCCGCTGCGCTCACCAGATGTGGAGCCAGTGATGGAGGCTCATCCCCATTCAGCACCAGTTTGGGGGTGTCTCACAGCCAGCACCAGCTCTCCATTAGGGGTACCCAGGTCCCACTACTGGACCGAGTGGCAATACCTCATGCCCCCTGCAACCACTGCTGAAGGACACCCTGGCCCCCACAGTCAACAGGCAGAGCTGCCTTGGCTCTGCTTACAGAGAGGAAACCTTAGCCCTTGGAATCCACAGCTTCCCAGGCACAGATGCATCCCCTCCACTTCCCAGCCCCAATAATTTGGCACAGTGCTGCCCAGCTCCAGGCACTCTTTTGTTTTAGGGATTAAGTGCCTTGGTGGGAAAGATGCGGAGTCTTCCCATAGCCAGGGGGTCTCCCGGCTGCTCCCAGGCATGGGGCAGCTCTGCTCCTCATCCCACATCACTGGGGCAGCTCTGCTTCCAATCCAACATCCCTGGGGCAGCTCTGCTCCCCATCCTGCATCCCTGGGGTAAACAACTCCCCATCCTGCATCCCTGGGGCGGCTCTGCTCCCCATTGGACATCTGCCACCTGAGAGTGTGCCCAGGGAGGGAGCAGTGGGTGCTGCATCCCCCAGTCCAATCAGCAATGCCCAGGACCCCCTGGGGACACAGTCTGTGGTGACAGGGTGCCCCAGCTCTCCCTCTCTCAGCCACAGAGGGCCCCTGTGGTAGGGACACTGTTCCTGCATCCCCAGGATTCCTGCATCCACAGCACCCTGTGGAGCTCCCTCCCCTCCTTGGCACCCACAGTTCACCAGGAGCTGCTGACACCCAGCCTCCATCATCGGATGCCTGGGGACCCCACACTCCAGACCACACTGAGATAGCAGGAATCAGGTGGAGAGGCCAGTAGATGATGACCATGAGTGCTGTGTCCATCACCAGAATATGCTTGCTGCTGTGCACCCCTTCCAAGGACGATGTGGGTGTTATATGTCACTTGGCTGCTGTGCCAAGGGGGAGATGGGTGCTGTATGTGGACATAGGATCTGTTTGCAGGCTGCAGCAGGGTGCCTGTCCAGTGGCACCCGTGTCCCAGCTCCTGCCCCTCTGATTATTCTGCAGGTGATAACACTTCTACATCTCATTGGTGCCATATTTAAATCAAAGTACCCCCAACCCAAATTACCATCCCATCCTCAGGAGGGGTCAGCTGCTCAGCATGGAGCTGCAGATGGACTCAGGCCCATGGAGATCCCAGGGACCCCATGCATCCCACACAGACCCCAGGAACTCCATGTGCCCCACAGAGACCCCAGAGTCTCTGTGCAACCCAAGGAAACCCCATGTGCCCCATGGAGATCCCCAGGACCCCATAAGCCCCACAGCTGGGCTCAGGCATGGGCACCCCTTGCCAGGATCCCTCCAGCCAGAGCTGGGAAAGGGCCCAACCCACCACCCACAGTGCCCATCCCAATGCACAGTCCGTGGCCCCACCATTGGGCCCCACATGCTGGACACCCAATACCTTGTAGCGTGCAAGACCAAAACTGGAGTCCATGCACCCATCCTATGGGTCCCTCTCTGGGCACTGCTCAGTGGCAGGGGACACAGTATCAGGGCATGCAATGCTGTCCTTTCTGCTCCCCTCCTGCCTGGATCACAGAGTAGGCAAGGGGTCCCATGGGTACCAGAGCTGAGGGTCACTGCCCCAGTCTGGAAGGAAAGACGAGGCATGGCTGGCTCCCATGTCCATGTGGCTCAGACATCCACAGCCTCCTCCCCTGGGGGCAGCCCCTGTTGTAGTTCCCCATGGACATGGGGTTGGGGGGCTCCATGTCAGTGCCTGACCCCAGCACCGGGGCTGCTCCTCATTTACACCATTTAATGGCCACCCTGGGCCACATCAGCCGCTCCAGCTCCATCCATCACTGGGGAATTGATTCTTCCGCTCAGCTACAAGCTGTTGGTGTGACCTGTGCCCTTCTCCACCAGCTCTCCTCCTGCATCCAGCCATGATTTATGGGGATGCAAGGGGAGTGCCGAGCACAGTTATCCGTGGGCAATCGCAGGGCAAACACTGCGCTGGGGTGGGACACAGAGGGTGCAGCCACAGGTGTCGGGGAGACTGGCATGGTGCATGCCCTGGGCTCCACAGGGACTGGTCCTCGCTGCCCAGGGGTCCTGGTTCTCACTGCACCCACCTGCCCTCACACCTACCCATCACACATGGATGCACCCACTGACACACACTCATGCCCTGTGCACACACACCCATGACACACACTGTGTCCCCCAGGGACAGGCCACCATCACATGCTCCCAGTGCCATCCATGCCCCCACATCCCACATACACCCCCAACCACATGCCCAGTGAGGACTGCAACATGCCAAGGGATGGCAGAAGCCCTGGTGGGGCTTCGGAATGCAGTGCAGGGGACATAGCCCACTGCAGCCTCACAGGATGACTCAGAGCCCCTTCCAGCATCCTTACCCTGCAGGGATGGTGCTCAGTTGGGGATGTTGAGGAGAGGGGCTAGGGCATAGGAAGTCCATCCTGTCATGCTGTGGGATGCCAGGGCCATCGACCATTTCTGCTGGCTTGTGCAGAAATTTGGTGGCAATTACATAACGAGGAGCCATCAGCCCTGAAAACAAGGTCAGGCAGGCTGTGGGGGGAGCAAGAAGGACTGGTTGGCAGATGCTCTCCCTCCCCAGGCTGCAGCAGCGGGAGCAGTGCTGTGGGAGCTGCACACTGGGAATAGGATCAGGATACAGCACAGCATGTCAGCTCAGCAACAGGGGTGCTGAGAGTCCTTCTGGCCATGGCAGCATCACACCTGCATCCCTTGGGGTCCCTCCAGCCATGCCAGTATCATGCCTGCATCCCTCGAGCCATGGTGGCATCACATTTGCATCACCACAGGTGCTGTGTGGCTGGAGCCATGGGGTGGCCCACCCTCAAATCAGGGCTCTCAAGCTCTGCTTAGTCTGAGGATGCTCTGAACCAAAATGGAGCAAATACCCCTCATTGCAGAGGCAGGGGGACCCCTGGGGCTCAGGCAGCAACAGGAGCTAGCCCAAGTGTGGTGAAGGCCAAGCTTGGCAGCATTGCCTGTGACCAGATGACAAATGCCCACTGCAGCAGCTTTGCCTTTTTCCAGGGGATGCCTCCCTATGGGCACTGCCACTGTTCCCTCGCTGACCTCACATCACCTTCCACATAGCCCGTGGGAGCAGGTGGTGATCGCTGTTGGGACGGCATGCTGCACCCCTCACACCACACATCCCTGGAGCCTGCAGAGCTGCCCTCACACCAGCAAGGCCACGGACTAGCCTGGCACACAGAGCTCCAGCCCCGCACGCCATGCCACTGCCCAGCACGTGATGCAGGATCAGCTGCTGCTCCCTCTGCGGCAGTGCCAGTAACCACCTGACCATGTGTCACCGGCTTAATTTGGTACCCGCCCTCTCAGGGAGATTAATTAATCCAATCCCCATGCCTGAGCCCCTGGAGAGCTGCCTTCTTCCCTGGAGAGCTGGCAGTGGGATGTGGTGCCACTGCTCTTCCTGGGGATGAGGCCAAGCTGCCAGGAGCTGTCAACTGCTCCGTATGGGGGGATCTTGGGAACCCCCACTCTGCCAGGCACTGCAGGATGGGCTGGAGCAGAGGCTGAGTCCGGCGAGCATAAAGCCTCAGACAGAGGAACAGGCAGCAAGTCAAGGCCCAGCTGGTTCCTCGTGCTGCACCATCCATGGGACAGGAGATTTACAGCAGGTCAGAAACGCCTTGCCGGGAGCTGCTGCCCTGACCTCCCTGTCACACCAAGATTTAAGTAGGGGATAATTGCACCTATTAGCCAAAACGAAGCTGTCTGTGGTGGTGTGGCTGCTGCAGGAGCAGGCAGGGCAGGAGGGCAGGCAAGAGGCCACGCTGCCGACTGAACCCCCACGGAGAGGGGCAGTGGGGACCATGCCGGGAGCCACAGCCTGCCGTGGGAAGTGGCAAGCCAGCTGGAAAGGCCAAATGCCAGCAGATGAGCGGCTCCAAGGGGTTCCTCAGCACAGCAAGAGGCACAGACTGGACCAGCTGCCCCAGCCACAGGGCTCTCCAGCGTTCCAAGGGTCTTTGGGGTCTGCACAAACTCTCTGCAGATGCAAAGCACAGAGGGGACCATGGAGCAGCGTGGCCATGTTGGAGCACAGAGGTGTTGAGACCTGGCATGGGAAGATGGAGAACCCATGGCCATCTTCCTCCAGCTCTGCAGAGACCAGTCCCTTGACAGAGAAGAGGAGCTCACCAGCCATGTCTCCACTGCCAGTGGCATTACCAAGGGATGTTCCCACATCTCTGCCAGGATTTCACTTTCTTCCCATATACTTAAATGCCCTTTACCATCCTGTCACTGCTGCCCAGAGTGTTACCCCTTCTGAGTTTCCAGCACTCTGATCAACTTTCTGTCCAGCTTTCCCAGCTCCTCATTTAACTCAGCCACCTCCATCCAGTTGTGGCATCCAGCCTCCCTCTCCCACTGGCAAATGCCACTTCTCCTCTGCTGGGCATCACTGCCAGCTGCCCTGCAACCAAAACCATCTTCCTTCCCACCAGTGCACCCACTGCTTTTCAGCCACTAAACAGCCCTAGGGAAGGTGCCCAGGTTCAGTCTGTGCAGGTGGCTGGTCACTGGATGGTCCCTCAGTGAGCAGGGGCTGCCCATCCCTGCTGCTCCTTGCTGGCCCTGGATGTTTTCTCCTTCCTGACCTTTGGCAACAGCTTCTTCCTGCCAGGCACAGTGCCTGAGCAGCGATAACAGGATGTGCGCACCACAGCCCCACCAGCAGCCCTGCCATGAGAGGTGCCATGCTTGGGTGCTCATTGCCAGAGCTTTCCCACTGCAGAGAGTAGGGCTTGGTAAATACTGAAACAGTGGCAGAGCCAGCATGGTGTTGCCAAGGCTGGATGGAACGCTGAGCAACCTGGTCTAGTGGAAGGTGTCCCTGTCTGTGGCAGGGATTTGGAACTGGGTGAGCTTTAAGATCCCTTCCAATCCAAATCGCTCTGTGGTTATATGATTCTATGCTCCAGCAGAGAGGCGCATTGGTGTGTGGCACTGACACATGCCCCTGGCCAGCATGGTGGGCATCACTGCAGCAGAGTCAAGCATGGAGCTCTGGGGAGAGTGAAAAGCCCCTTCCTGTATCCCCTATCAGGGGATGGATAACATGGGGCTATACTGGAAGCAATAAGCAGATAGTGCCAACAAGCAACAAGCAGATAGTGCCAGGAGCAATGGGAATTATTCCAGGAGCAATGTGGACAATGCTGGAAGCAATAGGGATAATTTAGAGAAAAATGCCAGGAGAAATGTGGACAATAGAGGGGACAGCACTGAGAGCACTGGGCACAACACAGTGAGGAGACTGGGGTGCTGCTGGCACAGCTCATGTGAGAGCCCATCATACAGTCATATGCCCCTGCATCAGTCCCCAGTGAATGGGAGACAAGACCCAGCAAATGCTCTTGGTATTGACTTTTCTTTTTCACTGTATCAAAGCAAAGGGGGGTGGGGGGAAAGTTTTATTTTAGAATGTCTTCCATCCCAAAGGCTGTCAGCAAGAGCAGACACAAGGGTGAAACCTCCTGACAGGTGAGAGAAGCGCAGGAAGTGCCCTGATGAGAAGCATCCTGCCAGCCCTGACAGAAAGACAGACAGACAGCCAGGGAAGCAACCCATGTCACCTGCAACCCAGATGCCCGGGGAGCTGCCAGCACTGCTGCCTCCCCTGGCTTCAACCCAGCCACCTGCACCCACTGCAGTAGGAACCACAGGGAAAACACAATAACGGGGAAGAGAATGATCTGGGGAAAACTTAGATCATCTTCCAGTGCCTACAGGGTCCAACAAGGAATCTGGAGAGGGGCTTTTGACAAGGGCATGTGGAGATAGGGCAAAGGGGAATGGCTTTAAACTGATTGAAGGGAAATTGAGATAAGAGCTTAGGAAGTTCTCTGTGAGGGTGGTGAGGCCCTGGCACAGGGTGCCCAGAGAAGCTGTGGCTGCCCCATCCCTGGCAGTGTTCAAGGCCAGGTTGGCTGGGGCTTGGAGCAACCTGGTCTAGTGGAAGGTGTCTCTGCCCATGGGAAGAGGGTTGGAACTGAATGAGCTTGAAGGTCACTTCCAACTCAAACTATGCCATTATTCTATAATTGCTCTGAGAGGCCTTCCCTTGCCCCTGCCCCAGCCAGAAGAGCAGCTCAGGCCTGCTGTTAGCAATAAATAACACCAGCATGAGCAGCACTGTGTCCTCTGCTCATCTAGAAGAAAGGCCAGGCTCAGCCCAAAGCCTGACCCGACACAAAGCCTGACCCAGCAGTGGATTAAAGAGCCCCAGTTGGTCATGGGGCAGTTGGTCTTTAAGGAGACAAGTCAAAAATAGAAACCCGAGCAGGCTGTTAATTGATTATTTAGAGGAAGCTTCCCTGGAGATGCTGTGGTTGAAACATAGTGGGATGGTGCTGCACCACAGCAGGCATGGGAGATCTGGTGCAGTGATGCAGCTGGTGCTGCCCCACTTGCAGCATTTCCCATCCCTGCGCCCATCCTGTTGGTCCCTGCAGCTGCTCCCTGGAGAGCAGCACTGCCCCATGGACAACCGCACAGCTGTGGAGCCAGGACCATGGGATGCTACAGCAGGAGGGAGCATTGCCAGATACTGAGCACTCCTGGATGCTGCCTTGAGCCCACCTGCAGCCATATGTACCCACAGGTGTATGCACATGCAGCCATGTACAGATATATGTACTTCCAGCTATACCTATGTGCAGATACAGCTATATCAAGCTCTACTTAAACAGATATATCTACATGGAGCCATACCTACACAGAAATACATACATATATACATATATACATACATATCTATAGGCACATATACATATATCCATATATACAAATGTACCTGTATGGATACACATCTATATAGATTTGTACCTACATGCATACTCCTATATAGATATGTACCTATATATATATACACATACACATATATGTAGGTGAGGCCCTGGCACAGGTTGCCCAGAGAAGCTGTGGCTGCTCCATCCCTGGCAGTGTTCAAGGCCAGGTTGGACGGGGCTTGGAGCAGTCTGGTCTAGTGGAAGGTGTCCCTGCCTGTGGCAGGGGGTTGGAACTAAATGAGCTTTGAGGTCCCTTCCAACCCAAACCATTCTGTGATTCTATGATTCTATACCTATGTGATGTTACACCAGCATGGAACCAGTCCTACACGCAGCTATCCCTGATGCTACCTCTGGCAGGGCTCCATGGCGGAGCTGCCAGCACTCCGTGCCGCAGGCAACACTGCCTGTTGGAGCAGCGTAGGCAGCGCGTGCTGCACAGGACTGGTGCGTGCCCTGGCTGCTGCCAGGTTGGCTGCTGGCCAGTGCCGCTGGCAGTCACCTGCAGTGGTGCAGCACGAGGTGCCGGGAGCCACGGGTGTGCCAGCGTGGCTGTGCCAGGGCACAAGGGCGGCTGTGCCAAGCAGCACTGCAATTAGGCCAGGGCTTCAGGATATGGAAAACAATTCCTGCAGCATGGCAGACTCTGCCAGAGCCAGGAGCTGCAGCAAACCCAACCCGTGTGCTAATGCCAGCATTACCAATGCACCTCACTGCAAGAAAAGCCCTGCCAGCCCTGGCACAGTGCATGCTACGGCTGCAACAAAGCCTCTGCAGTTCAACATGGCAGCATACCGGAGACCTGCCAGCCAATATTGTGGCACGTGCTGCTCAGGGCACCCTGGGCATGTTATGCAACCAGAGAAATGGGGTTTGCTGGGATTGAGCTGCAGCAGCGTTTACAGGGAGTACATGGGGAGAGCACAGCAAAGACCATCAGCTGTATCCTGGGGTCAGGGCAGCCAGGGGCTGGGGTTTAATCAGCTGATGGTAGCATCCTGACACAGTCCAGGTTAGCTGCTGGGTTCTTGCTCCTGAGGGTCCCGCACACCAGGCTGCCACTGGGCCTGGCTACACTGCACTACAGGGAACTGGGGTAAATCCACTCTCTCGTGTGTTTGGGCAATGGCACTCTGTTGCTTGCTGCACCCAGGCCCTGCTCTGTAACCACCCAGGGCCTCACCATTGCCAACATGGCCTTTGGCAGCTGGCACTGCTGCCAGTCCCACAGGACCCTCCCTGTGTGATTTGGTGGGGTTGACCCCATCACAGGAAGCAACCAAACGCTGGCTAAATACATGCAATGGGTCTGCTGATGCTGATGCAGAGTAGGCACCATGTTGCTGCTGACTGTGCACAGGGAGGTACCAGCAGAAGCAAGCAGCCCGTCAGCCTTTGCCGTAGCTCTGGGCCAGTGGGCAACTGCTCCTTTCCAACCTAGAACACAGGGACATCTGGAGGGCTCCCTTAGGAGACCCATGGGAACATGAGGGAGGGAGGAAAGGAAGGAGGGAGCAGCCTTTCCCTGCAGAAGCAAAGGATGCTGCCTATTAAGTCAGGAGAATGCAACATTAATTATTATTATTAATTAATGTCTTATTTTACAGTGCCCCCATGTGCACTAGGAGCCTTCCAGCACTGAAGAGGAGCCGGGGCCCTGCCTGAAGGGTTCCTCTCAGGGATGCAGCCCTGCATGGCAGAGCACAGCAGCACAGGGGCAGGAGTGAGGCTGAAGAAACATGGCCAGGTGCTGCCAGGCACCACCATGCCCATGCCAGGGGCTGTGGATGCCTGCCTGGGATGCCAGGCAGCTGTCCAAGTGGTACTAGGATTCTCCCTGACTGGCCTCCCCCAAGGTCATCCCATCCTCAGCACCCGACAGTGCCAGCTTTGGCACATGGCCCCGATCAGGTATAGGCTTTGGTGGTGCAACCCATGGGAGGTATTGGGGGCAGCATCACAAACATCCCCAGGTGCCCACCGTGCCTGGAGGGATGCAGCAACTTCCCCCCAGATCTCCAGGAACCTGTATCAGTCCCCAGGAAACCTCGGGTGTGTTTACAAAGCATGAGACTCAAAGACATCATAATTGCTGAGTCCTTTGATTCAGTGTCTGCTTTCTGAGCCTTTGTGGTGCACACATGCCCACCAGGCTTTGAGCCTTTCAAGGAACTATCATGCAAATACCTCGCAGGAGAAGGTGCTCTGAGGATATTTCAGTCTCTACTCAGCCCCAGCATACCTCTGACAGCCTCTGACAAGAAAAGAAACTGGAGGTCTTCATGGGGCTGGTGTGAGGTGCAGGAGCATGGGACATGGGTGCCCAGTCAGCAAAGTCTCCTGAAGATATCCCAGCAGTGCCTGGTGGTGCCTCTTGGGCACTTGCTGCTTGCTGGAGACAGTGGGATCACAGCTGGCACGAGCATGGGCAGAAGGGCTGGAGCCAGTGCAAACCATAGAGAAGGTCCCCATAGCTCTGTATGGCACAGTATGGCTCAACGCTGCACAGCTGGCACAGCACAGCTCACCACTGCCCAGAGTGGCTTGCTTTGGCACGGCTCCCAGCCACTGGCACAGCTCAACATGGCATGGCTTAGCACAATACGGCTCAGCATGACAGTGCACAGCTTGGCACAGGTAGACACCATGGCACATGGCACAGCTCAAACTTGCACTGCATGGTGCTTTGCTGCAGGATTTGGCTCTGCCCAGTTCAGCATGGCTGTGAGCTCAACACTGCTCTGCACAGCACAGTGCTGCATAGCCCTGCTTGACCTGGCACAGCCTGGGACTGCATGGCACTGTTTGGCACAGCATAGTACTGTGTGGCTTGACCATGTACAGCAGTGCACAGCACTTCTTGGCATGGCCCTGCTCCAGTTGACACTGCACACCACTGCATGGCCCAGCATGGCCTGATACAACATGAAACCACTTGGCTTGGCAGAAGTCTTTATGGCATGGTATTGCATGGCATGGCACAGTTTGGCATGCATAGCTCAGCACTGCAAGGTCCAGCCAGCTTGGTGCTGCACAGCCAGGCACTGCAGGGCACAGCTTGGCATAGCACAGTGCTCCTTGGCTTGTCATGGCCCTGCTTGGTGGGCTGGTTCAGCCCAACATTGCACAGGACTGCTGGGCCTGGTTCAGCTTGGGCCAGCCCACCTAATGCCAGCATGACATGGCACAGCTCAATTTGGCTTTACTTGGCCCAGCATGGGTTGTTTGGTCTGGCTTGGTACAGCACAGCCGGCATTGGCTCGACCCAGTCTGGCCTAGCCTGGTTCAGCTCAACTTGGCTCTCTATCACCCAGCCCAACTTGGCTTGGATCTGCTTGGCCCAGTCCAGCCCAGCTTGGCTTGACACTTTACAACCTTTGACTACACTTGGCTTGGCCCAGCCTGGCTTGGCTTGGTCTGTCATGGTCTGGCTTGGCACGGCACAGCACAGCTCAGATTAGCTGGGCTCAGCAAGGCCCAGCATTGCCCGGACTGGCCCAGCCCACCGCGCCCTGGACATCACGGCACACCCCAGCCCGGCACTGCCTGCAGCTACTTTGTCCTGGCCCGGACGGGCTCAGTTCGGCTCGGCCCGGCGGGGCCGGGGCCGGCCCGGCGGGGCTGGACTGCGCTCAGCGCTGCGCGGCGGGCGCTAGGACCGCGCGGCGGGCGGGCGGCGGGCGGCGCGGCTCGGTGCTGCAGTGGAGGCGGCGGCGCTGCGGGAGGAGGCCTCGCCGGGCAGCGCAGCGGCGGCGGCTCGGCACGGCTCGGCACGGCTCGGCACGGAGCGCCGGGCCCGCACCGGCCCAGGTAACGGTCCCACGGCGTTGCGGACACGGGTGGCCCTCGGGGACCCCCGGGAGGGGACACCCCACACTCAGCAGTCCCTGCTTCGTCTCGGCATGACTCGGCTCGGTTCGGCATGACTCGGCTCGGTTCGCCGCTGTTCGCGTCTGTTCTGCTCGGTTCGGTTCGGTTCTGTTCTGTTCTGCTCCCTCCTGGCCCTTCCCGTACAGCCCGGCGGGCGGCCCGCGGACACCCCCACCCCGTACCCGTGCCGTGTATCCCCGTGCTCCCGGTACCCCACCACCCCAGGGGCATCGCGGCGGCGGACGGGGGCTGCAGCGGGGTCGGGCCGGCCGGGCCGGGAGGCACAGCGCAGAGCAGGAAAACATGGCAGCGGCCGGGCCGCCACCCGCCGGGCCGGGCCTGCCTCGCGGCCCCCCCCGTCCCCGCAGCCACCCCCGCTGCCGGCCCGGCCCCGCTTGGCGTGCGGGTAGCTCGGCTCGGCTCGGCGCGGCCCGGCGGGCCCGGCCCCCGCGGCGCCGCCGTGTCCTTGAGCGCCGCGCCGGGCGCCTGAAGGGCAGCGCGGGGCCCCGGCCCGGCCCGCTCGGGGCTACGAGGCTGCCCGGGGGTGTCACTGCCGAGGGTGTGCGTCCCAGCCCCGGCCCATCGCGGGGCACCGGAGACCCCCCGCTGCGAGACCCCGCGGGGCTGCTGCGGCCGGGGCTGTCCCCGCCGCGGTGAGGGACCGCTTCCCGCAGCCCCCGGCCCAGCGCTGCCCTCCCTCGGGCGGCGGCGGCAGCAGCAGGAGCGGCAGAGCTGCCCAGAGGGTCCGTCTGCCCAAAGTTGTGGGGTTTGCCCCGATCTCCCCCCCTGCGGGAAGCACAAACGCCGCAAGCCCGGCAGTGACGGGGCGGCGCGGGCAGAGGCCTGGCAGGGCACTCGGTGCTGCCTGCCCGCTCCCCCGGCCCCACGGGGGCTGCCTGCTTGCTTTCCCTATTCCTCTCGCTTTTATTTCTCCTCTCCCCTCTTGATTCTCGTGTGTTCATGTGTGCGAACCTGTGGGCAAATGAAATTTTCCTCTTCGCTCAGTTCCTCTTTCTTTATTTCTTCCCTTTGTGTGACGTAGACGGTGTCACCGCGGGATTGGCGTTCGGTGCTTGCATTGCTGCACCGATTGCGCGTTGGCAGGAGCCGGCTGCAACGGCGGGTGCCCGCATCCCGCCTGGCCGTGCCAGCAGATGCCCTTCGCCCGCCCCGGTGGGGACACCCAGATGGGGACACCGGGACCAGCCCTGAGCAAGCCCCTCGAAGCTGGGCAGCCGCGGCAAGGGACCGGGATGTTGTCTCCCGGCAGCTCCCGCGCCTGCACTGGCCTTTCGTGCTGAGTCAGCTCGAAACTTCTTAGCGGGAGACTCTTTTCGTGACACGCAGCACCCACTGCCTCTCGAGGAAAAGCAGGATGCTGGTGTCCATGCTGCTTGCTGCCCGGCGAGGCTGCAGCTCAGGCATTCCCCTGGCTATCTATGTGCTCAGTGAGCCGCCAAGCACAAGTGACAGCCGTGCCTGAAATACGGTGGTGGCCCCCGCTTTGGCCCCACTTCACACCAGTGCTGCCACAGAGCTGCTGTCCCATGCTGAGGCAGCCACCTGGGGACCTTGGGTTTTCAAAGGTTTTCGAAACCTGCTGGTTTTCAAATGGGTATTTTTAGGACTGTATGTCTGCACATCCCTGCCTGATGCTTTCCCACGGGCTCTGCCTGCACTGCTGCCTACCCTGGGCAGGCCAGGCCAGCAGCGAGGTGTGGCTCCCTGCAGCACCTGGAGGGGAAAGAGTGTATGTTTGCCAGGTAACTGCCAGCACGCGTGTGCGTGCGCCCAGGACACATGTGTGCCAGGAGCACACGTGCTGCGGTGGCTCCAGCACTGCCCGAGGAGTCAGGGTGTTTGGGTGTGTGGTTTCGCTGGGTTGGAGATATTGTCTGCTCTGGTTTGCTCTTGAGGCTGTGGGTTGGTTTGGCTTTCTGACACCATCTGAACTGGCAAATCACTGAACCAGGCCAGAGGGGTGTCAGGCTGAGGCGCAGGGTTCGGCACTCGCGGGAATGCACCACCAGCACCAGTTGGGCCTGTTCCCATGGTTAACTGCCATTCCCAGTGCAAAGCCCGACCCTGATTGCCAGTTGAATCGCCGGAACCCTGCTCCCAGCCCCGCGGCCCTGCCAGCTGGAGGGTTTCCGCCCTGCCCAGGGCTCTGCCTGCAGCAGCACTTGCTCACCATAATCACATCATCTTTCGGTCTGTTTTCTCCTGCCGATAAGCTGCGTGCGCCAAGCTCCTCATCTCTCTATGGCAAGGCATTCCTGCTGGAGCTCGACTGTGGCTCCTTCATGAACTCCTGTCCCACCTGCAGAACAGCACCATGTCCTGATGCTGGGGTCTTCCATGCGCGTGGCCATCCTGTCCTGCCTCATGGGCACTTTATCTGCTCCTGGTGCTTTCTGGTGCTGCTGCTCTGCAGGTTCATCTCTGCTTGGGGCTGCAGTTTGTGCTTTGGTTTCCCTGTGGTAATGCATTGCTCCCAAGGGTGCATTTCAGGGCAGTGTGTCAGTTCCTGGAGTGCAGCACAGTGCAGTGCACTGCACCTTGGGATGCAGTGCAGGACCCTATGTTGCTCCCTGGGGTGCAGCAAAGGGCACTGCATTGCTCCCTGTGGTGCACTGTTGTGCAGTGCATTACTCCCCGAGGTGCAGCATGGCGCTGATGCAGCGGTGCCAACCAACCTGGGGTCCCCCCTCTGCACTGGGTCTGTTTTTAGGACACCCGGGCACTCATCAGCACCTTATCCCCTCAGACACCCTGCAGGACCTGGCAGCGGTTCCCCAGTGGCTGCAGCGAGGGCAGGAACCGCTGCATGTGTGGCCGGGCGGACAGGCGCTTCCCTGGCCACCACGTGCACCCCCAAGCAGCGTGGCCAAATATTTTGCTCGTAAGTTACAATTACAGGGGATGAGGTCAATGCTTTGCCCGCGACGGTGGTTTCGGCGCAACCATCTGTCAGAGGCGATCGCAGGGAAGCTGCCGCTGGTCAGCTCCATTTTGGGACCCGGGGGACGCCCACTCTGTCCCCGGTTGCCCCTGCCAGCAGCACCCACGCCGCAGGGGGGCTGAAGGTGGGGGGGAGCACCCCGCCATGAGTCAGGGGTGGGGGGCGCAGGGGGTGGGGGGTGACTCACGGCCGCGGCTCCTGTCCCCTCTGACTCAATTCTGAAGTTCTTCCCTGGCGCTGGGAAGAAGAAGGAGGAGGAGGAGGAGGAGCGCGGCTGCCCGGGGGTGGCGGTGACTCAAAGTGACAACAACAATAATAATACGCTGCGGCACTTGTCACGGGAGAGGCGTTTGGACGGGGTCCCTCGTGCGTCCCCACCCCCAAAGGCGCACGAGGGACCCTGTCCAAGCCCGGTGCGTGTCACCGCACCGGGGGATGCTGCACGCAGGGTCACATCAGGACAGGAACAGGAGGGGGAGACACTGCGGTGCAGGTGTCACCCGCCACCGGCATGGGGGGCTGTCGGGGACCCCAGTCGCTGTCACCTAAAATGGCCGTTTAGGTTCCTGCAGGTTCCCGGCTGCGGCACGGAACGGCAGGCGCCGGCAAGGTCCCTGAATATAAAAAAGGCGGGTTTGGGGTTTTTTGGTTGTTTTTTTTTCTTTTTTTTTTTTGTCAGCGCTGCGTGTCTCATCCATCCATCGCAGGTAACCTACTTTGCAACGCCTCTGCCGCGCGGCGAGCGTGACTCGCCGGGGCCCTGCCGTGCGGGAGCGGCACGGCGCGGGTTGGGGCTGCCGGTTCCCCCGCTCACTGTCAGCCGTAAGGTCAGCCCGAGCGGTTAAATAGGGAGGCAGGAGGGAACGCGGCGAGTCCCTCCCCGCGCTTCGGCGGCGAACAAGCAAGCGAGCGCCGGACGAGGGTCTGTCCGCGCCATCGCCGCCGCCGCCGCCGAGGCAACCAGATCGGCGAGGGGATGCCCCGGCGCTGCGGGAGGAGGGTGTCGGCGGCCTAGCGCGAAGGCACGGTGCCGCAGCCCCTCGTCCCGTCCCATCGCGCCGCGGCGGGCGAGCCGCAGCCGGGTAAGAGCGCGGGAGGGCAGCGCCGGTACTGACCGGGGACTGCTGTGGTTCCGCATGTCCCCTCCTGGGATGGCCACGCTCACCCCACGGTGCCGGTGGCGGGGTTCGGGGAGCGGGAGGCAGCCGGTACCGCCGACTTCTCGCTGTCTTTGTTCGGCGGCCGCCGGCCCGGGGCTGCCGCGGGGTTTGTATGCAGCCCAACTATTTTTAGTGCGTTTGGAGACCATGTTTGCTGGAAGCGAATCAAAGCCCACGAGCTGGCCCTTCGGCAGCGCCAAGCGGGGCGGCTCGCTGCTGCGCGCTAACTAGGCACTGGGGATGCTGGAGATGGGGGTCTCACCCATCACCCTGGGGCTGCCGGAAGGACCCCAGTGTGGTGGGGCTGGCTTAGGGGGCTGCTGGCGGCCGGGATGTTTTCTGGGGCTGTGGGGACGTGCAGGCAGACGGTGGAAGCGGCAGCAGTGCTGCAGGGCAGGGCAGGGCAGTGCAGACAGGACCCTTTGGGCAGCAGGGACACCATGGACATCAGCACCCCTCAGTGTCAATAGGCACGGGAGAGGTGGGGGTGGGACACCTCTGCTGCGGAGGTGCCTGGGTGCAGCCGGGGTGTCCCCAGGTGCTTCCTAGCAGCACGTGTCCTCCCGTGCCCGCAGCCGGGGCTTTGCCAAGCCACAGTGCAGTGGTAGCAGGGCTGGGGGCACTGGGGGGTATGGGCAGGGCCCCTAGCACCCCAAGGAGACAGGTGGCAGGGAGGGACATGGAGCCTAGGTGCTATGCTGTGCTGTGCCATGCTGTGCCCAGCAGCGTGCTATGGTGCTGGTGGCACGGAAGCTGCCAAAGAGGTGCCTGAAGTGGTGGCATGTGGGTGCTCAAGAGTGCTTGGTGCCAGCCCCAGGCATCTCATTAAGGTGTATTACGGTGCTTGGGGTGCTGGTGTGGGGCAGAAGCCAGCAGCGTAGGGGACCAGGTGTGCTAGGCTGGGGACAGAGGGACTCTACAGGTTACGGGTCCTATGTGACAGAGGGCTTGTGAGGACAGTGTCCTGGGATGGGGACAGGAACAGGGCACAGGGCCTCCCCCAGGGAGCTGCCTGAAATGATGAAGCAGAGGGATGGGGAAGCCCTTGCCCTGCTCCCACTAGCTCTGACAGGGCTGTGGGGGGTGTGTAGCCTGCACTCCACATCCCCATCCTACACCCTTCACTGCTACCATGTGCACAGCACCCACAGCCTGCATCCCCACCCCGCATCTCCCATCCCTGTTCTGCACCCCCAGGTGTCATCCTGCACCCCTATCCCACATCTTGTACCTGCACCTCACACTCCCAGCCTGCACCCCCCAACCCATACTACCATTCCACCTACTGCCTGCACCCCTGCCTCCATACCTGCCTGCATCCCACCACAGCCCTGCCTGCCAGAGGGGCTGTGCTGGGAGAGCTGGGGAAGGGGCGGCCGCGCTCCCACCCATGTCCCACTCTTGGGCCCCAGCCCAGCACCCTGAGTGCCGGGGGGGGCCATGCAAGCAGTAGTGCTGCTGCAGGGCTGGCGCTCCGCCCCCCCCACCTCCCCCCTCCGCCTCGCAGGCGGCCCTGCAGACAGCCCCCGCTGCAGGCAGCCGTGGGGACGGGAGGAACGTGTCGGGTTTTGAGTTCTGTTCCTAGGAGCGGCGGCCCTGCCCGCCCGGCAGCCCCCCGCCCCGCCGCTGGGAACGGGCTGCGGCTGGAAAGCTCTAGAAACAAATTGCAGCTCCGGTGCCAAAGGCAACAGCAGCCTCGGCCATGGCTAATGCAGGCAGCGTTTGCCATAGCAACAGGTGCTGGGGCTGACGCCTCCTCCGCAGCCCCTGCCTGCACCCCTCACCCACCCCTGCACCCCGCACCCTGCACCCCAACCCCAGCAGAATGCACCCCACAACCTGCACCCTGCACTCCATAGCTGCAGAATGCACCCCACAGAATGCACCCCACAACCTGCACACCACACTCCACCGCTGCAGAATGCACCCCATAGAATGCACCCCACAACCTGCGCCCCCCACTACACCCCTGCAGAATGCACCCCACAACTTGCACCCCGCACCCCAACCCCTCCAGAATGCACTCCACAACCTGCACCCCACACTCTGCCCAATGCACCCTGCAGAATGCATACCACACCATGCACGCCACAGCATGCACCCTGCAGAATGTATCATGCACCACTGCACTCTGCACCCCCCACTGTGCAAC
The DNA here is from genome assembly GCF_012275295.1 of Melopsittacus undulatus. Classification (NCBI taxonomy): domain Eukaryota; kingdom Metazoa; phylum Chordata; class Aves; order Psittaciformes; family Psittaculidae; genus Melopsittacus; species Melopsittacus undulatus. The sequence continues at coordinate 13,142,635 of NC_047529.1, read as the reverse complement.
TTGCACCCCATATTCTGTACCATGCATACCACAACGTGCGCTGTACACCCTGCACTGGGCACCATCGTGCATCACACACCCCACACCGCACCCTGCACCCCGCACAGGCCAGGGGTGATGCTGGGGACAAGGGCCTGGCCCAGCCCATTTGAGTCAAGGCTGTGGCGTGTTAATAATTGCCGGGGGCCGGGGCGCGGTGCAGCAACTGAGGGGGGGGGGGGGGAGGGTGCCAGGGCTGGTGCTGCCCCCTCACCCCGGCCCTCTCTGCTTCCCGCAGGGGCAGGAGGATACAGGCAGGCGGCAGGACGCAGGGGCTGGCGGCAGGCAACTGCTCCCGGACTCCCTCCTCGGTGCAGAGAGCCGGAGCACAGCGGCAGCAGGGTCCACTTTGGTGCTGAAGGGGCGCCAGTCCCAGGCGCCCGCCCTCTCTCCCCACCATGCCGTCCAGCGGGACCCTCGATGCCAGCAGCCCCACTCCGAACCGCGAGGCGCTCGACGCAAACAAGGTAGGGACTTGCTGCAGCTCTGCCGGCTCTCAGTAGGTGGGGGGCTGCGAGGGGGGCTCTGCCTGTGCTGCAGCCAATCCCATTGCTGGCCTTGGCTGCGGTGCCAGGGCAGCAGTGGGCTCTGGGGGTCTGGCTCGCTCCTGACCAATGCTGGCTGCCATGCAGGAAAAGGGGATGCAGGGTTCTCTCTGGTGTGTGCCAGTCATGCTCCCCCCTTGGCGTGGTGGGGAGTGTGGTGCCAGGCATGGGGAGCCCTGAGCCACAGCCAGGATTAGCACGGATTGAGCTATTCTTGGCAGTAGGGGAGTGCAGGGAGGGGATGGGGAAGCAGAGACCTGCTGTCACCTACCAGTGGAAGCCACAGCTGGGGCAAGCCTGTTTGTGTGCTGGGGTGTCAACCACACCGGGACTGCCCCAGCTCTGATGGCTGGGTGGTGATGGGGTGGATGGTGGGTGCATGCCCTGGGCTGCAGGGCAGCAGGAGGGGTACATCGGGTGGGTATAGCCTCACTGCTGACAGGCTTGAGCCTTTGTGCCAGTCCTGCTCCCCACGTGGGGGGTCCCACTTCCTGTGGGGTTCATGGGTCTCTGCACCTCTCCCTGCCTCCCCATATGCAACACCTGGGCTTGGAGGAAACCCTCTGGTGCTGGATGGCACACAGTGCATGCTTGCATTCTCATCACCACACCATGTGTAAGGCTTGTGGCCACAACAGATGGACCCCAATCCCCAGCATGTGTTCCCCTGCCTTCCTGGCTGGAGCGCAGCTCTGTGGGGAGGGATGACCCCAAACCACCCTGCTGCCACAGGATGGAGTGGGGCTGAGCAGGGGCTGGGACATCCCCAGTGTTCCCAGCATCCCCACCACACCAGGACATGCTGGGTCAGTGCAGCAGCTCCTAGTGCCAGTGAAGGCATCACTCTTCCCACGGAGAGGAGAAGGGTGCAGGGGCAGGGCTTGCCCTGGTCAAGGCGTGGGGAGCAGGGCCAGCAGCCAGCTGGATGCCATCCCACTGCAGGCAGCACGGGGTCAGGGTCATCTGAGTTCCTCCAGGCTGGCTTGGCTGTGGCAGCCGCACCGTGTGTCCCGTGCCGGTTCTCCAGCCATAATTCCTAGCTGCTGGAGGGGCTGAGTGTGTCCATTGGGAAGTGCCTGGCACATTTTTGGCACGGCTGGTGGAGATAAGTGAACCAGAGGTCAGTTGGTTGGTCCTGGGCTTCTCCTGTGTCAGTCACCAGCACCATGACTGTAAGCAAGGTGGTGGGGCAGGCTGGGAGGCAGACATGAGAGCCCACCCCATGTTTTGGTGAGGTTCTATAGGTGTGTGTGGTGGAGCTGGCTCAAAGACTGTGGCATGGGGCTGTGGTACAGCAGGGGTGAGGGAAGAGCTGTAGGAGAAACCGCTGCCTGTGGTGCAGCCCAGCTCACCCTCGAAAGCAGGTGCTGGTGCTGGTCCCCAGGGTGCCAGCAACCCATGCAAGCTGGCAGCGAGCACGCCACGAGCGTGCCAGCTGAGTGCTGTCCTAGCCTGACCCCACCGGGACACAGCATTGCTTCCGTCGCACCCACGCACGGAGGTCACCTCTGCCGAAGGGATGCAGGACGTGTGCTTCCTGCAGGGCCGGGAGGACGAGGCCATCCTCAACACCCATGGCACTGTGGGTCAGGCTGGTGCGCAGCTTCTGTGCAAGGGCTGTGTCTCTGCACCCACCTTCTCCTGCCCCATCGGGGCAGTGTCCCCCTGCTGAAAGGGCTCCCTGCTCCCACCCCGCTGATGGCCTGGTGCAGCCAGGAGCAGGGACCCAGCACAACAGTCATGGAGCCAGCACTGCGTCATGCAGCAGCTCTTTTCCTCGGCAGTGGTTTCCCTCTGGATTGTTGCTTGGCAGCGGCACAGGAGCACAGTGCATCAGGGACGTGCCATGCAACCCCGTGCCTGGCTGAGCCGTGGGGAGAAGGGGAGTAGGTGATATATGGGCACATGACTCAGCTCCAAGCAACTGCTGGCAGTGAGGGGCTGCAGCAGAGGCAACCTTGGGCTGGGCCAGGGGGAGCAGATCCCCTTCACAGCCCTTTGCACCAGCCCTGCTTGCACTCAGGCTGCATCTCTGCTCCTTGGGTGCCTGCCTTGTTTTTGGGGTGCCAGCTGTGCCTAAGGTGGTCCCTGCGGCCCCACTGATGCCCTGGGCCCCATGTCCTCCAGCTTGGTGGTGCCAGGACTGTGCTGAGCCTTGCCATGGAGCTGCCCCCCATTTGCAGCTGTGGGGACAGCTTCTGGGGAGCTTGCCTTGTCCCTGTGCATGGTGGAGGAACTTCCCTGTCTCCACAGTGGGGATCCTCCCAAGGCAGTGGCACCCGGCAGGTGCGCCCCAGCCACATCCTCTTCAGGCTATGGGAGGGCTGGCCATACGGCATTGCCCATGTGCCAGCACCATGCACTTAACACCCAGACATACGCCCCTTTACACCACCAGGGCCTGGCCAAAGTCAGCATATGGAATGGGGGCAGGTGGTCGGAGCCACGCATTGGCAGCTGGGGCAGCACAGGGGGCAAAGGGATGGGTGTCAGGGGACTCACCTCTGCCATGGCACTGCCAACGTTAGGAGAGGGGCTGGGCAACTGCAGCCAAGGGGGCTTTGTTCTGCTCCCCCTGGCTGTAGGCTCTGCTGCATGGTGATGCACAGTGAGCCTGCGGGACCTTGGGAATCCCCCCTATGAACCTCGCTTGGCTCCTGCACCAGGATGGAGCTGGAACTGTGATCCTGACGTCATCCTTGGACCCGTCCCAAAAATTCCCGCCCAGGACTGTGTGGAGAGCTGAGCCCCCCCAGTGCTGAGGTACCACCTCTCTTTGCTAGCTCCTGGTTTCCCAGCCCACAGTGCCATGCCTGTGGGTGCCAGGGCTGGGCATGGTCCTTGCAGGGCTGGGGATGTGTACTGTCAGTTTGGGGGGGGGTGGGGTGCTGGGGGCAACCAGCATGTGGTAATGGGGCTGGGACAAGTGTGGTCCTCATAGGCTGCCATAGCTGCTGGGGACAAACTGGCACATGACTCCCGTGCAGTCCCACATATACAGCCCTGGGTGAGGTGGGATGGGTGGCAGGGGGCACAGAGGGTACAGGCTGGGTTTGGGTGGGTGTGCAGTGAGAGACCCAGAGCTACTCTAGGGGACCACAACCATGGCGTGCTGCAGCCGTGTCCTGACTATGGCCGTGGCCATGTGACCTGACCCCACGGGACCTTTAGGCCGGATCCCGGATGTGCTGGCTGCGGCCCAGCGGTGCTGCAGGCAATGCTGCTGCAACCAGCCCAGGGGAAAGGAGGGCAGCAGCAGGCAGGAATGCGGCTGGAGCTGGAGCCCACTGTGGCTGCAAGGCTGCGCGGGTGCAGCTGTATGTCAGTGCTGTCTGGCTGCCAGCCCCATCCCCTCCCCGGCCTCTCCCTCGCCAGCCCCCCGCCGGCCTCTCCTCCTTCTCCTGCTCCCCCCTCCATGGCCTCTTCCTGCCTTGGCTGCTGCTGCCGGGATCTTCTGGGGCTCAGGTGAAACTGGCCCCGCCACCACCGCGGGACACGCTGGGGGCCCTGCGCAGCCCTTGCCCTGCATGCATGTCCCCCCGCTGTGCTGCGGCGCCAGGCACGGGCCCCCCAAGCGGGAAGCAGGGCCCCCGGTGCACTGCGGTCCTTGGGCGCCTGCTGCGGCCCCAGCATGGGGAGCAGGTTCATTTCCCGGGGCTGCATTCCTGCTTCGCAGCCGGCGCGTGCGCAGTGCCAGCGCTCCAGGCTGGGGCACGGCACTGGGGGGGGGGGACTGGGTGGCAGGGCACTGGCAGCTGCTCTGGGGCTTGAACAGGGGTGCATGGTCCCCTGAGGCTCCTGAGCTGGGGGTGGCGTGGTGAAGCAGGCAGCTGCCTGCCTGCTCTGAGGGCACCCTGGCTCCTGCTGCATGCCGTTGTCCCCACGGAGCTGTGCAGCAGCCTATGCTGCACTGTGCCATGGGGACCATGTGGCCTGTTCAACACAGCACAGTGCAGAGGCCTCCAACCCCATGCGTGTAGGGCTCCAGTGGGTTGCAGGAGCAGGCATGTGTTCCCGAGCCAGGTGCAGGAGGGCTCCCCTGGTGAAGGTGCCCAGCCCCAGGGCAGGTCATGCTGCAGCCCGAGCCTGGAGTCACAGTCACCCTTGTAATGGTGCCCTGGAGGCCACTGGCCTGGTGATGCTGGCAGTGCTCTTTCCTTGCCAGCCAGACACCTGGCCATGCACAATCCTTTGCAGTGCACCCATGGTGCTGGCAATCCCAGCACTGAGTGTCCCTGCACAGGACCCCAGGCTGCCCGGCCCTGGGGCTGGCGGCGTAACCGTCCTCTCTGTCTCCGGCTCACAGGGGGAAGAGGAGCCCGAGGAGAACCAGAGCAAGGAGGAGAAGGAGCCAGGGACACCCATGAGGAAAGCCGGGCGGCCCGGGAGGAAGCGCAAGCATGCCCAGGTGAGCCAGCGGGTGCCAGGCATGGGGCCAAGCGGGGGGCAGCAGGGTGTCCTCCCCGCTGGGGGAGGTGCTGCTCTGGTGGGAGACTATGGCTCCCAGTGTGCCAGGGCTCCCGGCTGGAGAAGAGCCTGTGTGTGGTGGAGCAGCAGGAGGGGAGCAAGTGTCCCCTAGCCCCCAAGTGCTGCCCCCTTCCCACAGCCCCTGGCAAGCCCTCCTGTGCCCAGCGGCAGCAGTGTTCCATTCAGTGTGGCTTTGGTTGAGCAAACACCACCATGTGTTTGCTCCCTGTCTTGGGGGGCTGGCACCCCTGCTTCCCCCTTGTAGCCCTTCTTCTGGCTGCAGTGCACAGGAACGAGCCCCCTCCAGCTTGCCCAGCTCCACTGTGCAGGTGATGTCTACTCCTAAGTGCGCAGGGCTTGGTGAGCTCCCAGCTCACTAGCACAGCCAGCCAGGATCGTGGCCCACCATGTGCCAAAGCAGCTAGAATGGCTCATCCCGTGAGCATGTCATGGGGCCCTGGTGGTGCTGCTGGACGAGGGGTAGGTGCAGGAGAATGCCACATTGTTCACAGGGTGCTGCAGGGTGATCGTGTCCTCAGGGCTTTGGGCAGCAGCCGGCTCTGGTGGGGTACCAGGATGGGACACCCAGTGCTGGGGACTGCTCACGGAGATGATGACTTGTTCCTCCCAAGCTGTGGTGTGTCCTGATGCCAGCTGGGGAGCCATGGTGGCTTCCTCCCTTGGTTGACCAGATGTCAGACTGCCAGCTGCTGCCGCCACCATGAATTCGGTGTTCAGAGGAGGAGCAGAGGTTCCTCTTGGTGCTGAAGCTGTGCTGAGGAGGAGCACATCACATGGGCGCTGTCAGGCGACAGGACAGAGCTCCTGGTGCCTTCACTGCTAGAAAGCTACAAAATCTTTCTGCAAAAATTTCCAACTGTAGAAAGTGTTAATGCTGCACTTGGACATGTCCAGATCCGTGCTGCCTGTCCTAGTCTGCCATCGTGGGGGGGAGGGGGCAGGGAAGCCAGGACGGCGTTGCCTGGGGATGGGACATGGGGCTGGGAGCCAACAGGGCGGCCGGGCTCTGAAGGCTGACTGTAAATCCAGTGGGGCGGGAGGTACGTGCTGGGGCGGGGGGAGCCGTTTCTGTGGAAGAACAATGCTGGCACAGGAACAAATGAGGAAAGTCTTCAGGAACAGACTGAGCCTGGGAACCAGGAGGTCTCTGGCTATCAGAGCTGGTGGTCCCAGGAGCCCCATCTGGCACAGTGGGTCTGGAGCAGGATAGATGGATGGATGCCGGCAGTACCACAACACCAGGCACATCCTGGTATCTCCTGCAGAAGAACTGCCCAGTTCATGGTGGGTACCCATCCCATGTGCACTTGCTCCGTGCTCCCCCGCACCTGCCCCATGCATGGCATAGCCAGCCTGGACAGCACCTCCCACTGCCAAATGACCGGAGCTGGCAAGTCCCATGGCCCGTGGGCACTGGCAGGAGGCTGGGGAAAGCCCCAGCCGGGTGTGAGCTGCTAAAAATATCCACCCACTGGAGAGCCCTGCAGTGCTGGTGCTGGTGCCAGCAGGAGCAGCCCATGGCTGCGGTAGATCTGGTGCCGAGCATGGGGACCCTGGGTGAACCTTAGGGACTAGCCGAGGGTCCCCAGGACCCTACTCACAGGGTACCAGCAGGCAGATGTGTTGCAGGAGGGTGCCGAGCCTGAGACAAGGATATGAGACCCGCTTGGGGATGGAGCATGGTTGCTCAATGTGGAACTGGCAAGGGGTTGGGGCACCAAGGACCTGTACTGCTGCTGCCTCCCCTTCCTAACTCGTGCATGGGGTGGGGAGCTCAGCCCTGGCACCCCCATCAGGATTGGATCCCGCAGGGGGCTCTGAGGGGTGCAGAGGACAGGCAGGAGGAGGAGGAGGGGGGAGTCCTGCCTGGTGGTGATAACCAGTCCCTCTGTTTTCCCAGGTGTCGGATGTGGTTTGCCCAGGGTGTGATGCTGTCAGCCAGGTGAGCAGGGCTACCCCAGCTCACTGCTCCTGCGACCTCCCAGATCCCCACACTGAGGGTCTGGCTGGGGACAGGTATCATGGTATCAGTGAGCCTTGCCATGCCACGCCAAGCTGTGCTGTTCAGAGCTGTGCTGAGCCATGCTGGGCCATATTTTGCTGTCGTGTGGTGCGCCGTGCTATGTTGAGCTGTGCCATGCCATTCTGTGCCAAACCATGCTGTGGCTCCACGACCAGTATCTCCAGCCAGGCTCAGCTGTGGAGACACCGCCTTTTTCAGTGGGTCTGTGGATGTTGCCATGTATGCAGTGACTCTCCCACGACCATCTCCATAGTAGAGGGCGCATGAGCCATGTTCTGCCTCATCCCGTGTCCACACTCCTGGCAGCTCCCCAAGCTTGGGAAGGGGCCCTGTGGACTGGGAGCAGCGTGCTCTCCAGGAAGTGCAGTGCATTGGGGCTGTCCCCCATGAACCCTCTGCCGCACAGCCAGCCTCCACCTTGCATTCAAGGCCCCACCGGTGTCGCCTGGCAGCGAGTGAGGTGGCAGGGCCAGCATGGGGCCGTGCAGCCCGGCAGGCTCCCAGTGGAGCAGCGTCCTTGGCGAGGGCCCAACAGAGGGGAGGGGAGCGAGAGAAAGGCAGCGCTTGTTCCCAGGGCCTGGCCAGTGCGGAGGAAGCGGGTGGGTGGGCAGGAAGGCAGACCCGCCATCGGGCCCTCCTAGGGGACAGGGACGGGCGCCGGGGCAGCCTGGGAGGGGCATGGATATGGGGTGGGTCCCGGCCTCCCCTTCCCCTGTGTCGTGTCCATGCAGCAGCACTGGGATGTGCCGGCAGCAACCCTGGGGGCCTCGCGGGCCAGCGTCTGGTTCTGACCCAGGTAGGAAAGTGGCAGCAGGGCTGGTGCCGGGTTTGGCTGGTGTGGCTGTTGAAAGGCTAGAGGTGTGAGGTTGCTGGGAGGCTGGTTTTGGGTGGGTGCTGTGCCAAGGTATGACAGCTGTGGTGCCGGGTGGGCTGCGTGTCCCTGTCCCAAACAGCTGTCATGTGAGGGGATGTGGTGCCTGTCGCTTCCCAAGGTTAAAACCCCACATTCCCCATATCCCAGTGTGACCCGGCACATCTTCCTGTCATTGGCAGCATGGCAGGGCCTGGGGAGGGAGCTGGGGCTGAGCAGATGCCATGGCAGATGCGTGGTGACACCCATTTCCTGAACACACGGTGGGCAAGGGTCTGCCATACTGGTGGGAAGGAACTGCCAAGAGTGGGGATGGAGAAGGGCCACGGCACCCCTGTGTGGTCTGCTCAGCCATAAGCCTAACACAGGGTGGGGAGTGCATGGTCCCGGCAGGGTGGCCCTCCCCAGCCCCAGGGCCGGTGGTAATGGTTAGCCCCAGTGTCACTGCAGTGAGGGGAGTGCATGCCACCATGCTCCTGATGCCTGTGTGGCCCCCCGGACCTTGTCCCGTCGGGGGATTGGGCTGAGCCCCCTGCAGCCATGCCTCCACCAGCCCCCGCAGCCGCCTAATCCGGAGCACATTGCCAGCCTTCCCATTTCCTCCCGGGAAGCCCACGCAGCCCCTGTGATTGTTTTCAGCATGGTGTCCAGGATGCGGCCCCAAGCAGGAGGCTGGAACAGGGCTGGGAACGGCAGGGCCCCTATCACAGGCTCAGTGCAGGCTGGGGAGCTGGGGGATGCTGGTGTGCAGGGGACTGGCAGGATGCAGTGGGAAGCATATCCCTTTACACTTGCCATGAGGCGTGCTGTGGGGATGGAGACTCACAGCTTGTTCCCATGAGGGACATGGGATGGACTCCGCTTGTCCTGTCAGCTACAACCCCTGGCAGGGAGCACCAGGATGCGGGACTGTAGCCCTGCTTTGGTTTGCCCCAGGTCTCCCTCCACACTCTTTATTCTATGCTGCCCCATCAAAGCCCAAGCCAATTTTGACAGCTCCTCCTGCCCTGAGCCCCCCAGCCACACCAAACCGGGTGGCCTGTGCACCAGTGATGCACAGGTGTGGTGAGACACAGGCAGAGTGTGCGCCATAGTCGCTTCCAGAGCTAGCGTGAAGCCCAACCACAGGCACAGAGGTTCTGGCAGCTCCCTCCCGTCCAACAGCCGGGGACTTTGCTCTCCGGCATCCATCTCATTGACAGTGCCAGCTCCCTCCACTGCAGCTCAGCATCTCCACAGCCTGTCCCACCACTGCAGTCAGTGTCCAGGCTTCCCAGGGTTGCAGTATCCCATCAGCTGGGCACACCAAGGTCCGTCCTTCAGCCTCCATCACCTTGAAAGTGCCCTTGCTCACAGCCAGGAGCTCCTGCGCAGCTGCCTGGCACGATACCTCCACCCTCCCGATGGCAATGGTGTCTGCTTGTTTGAGCTGAGCCCTCCCTGGGAACCAGGCTGTGCTGCCTGGAGGCACAGGGAGAGAGGACACCAGGCATCTCTGTGAATGGTGGCGGTGGCTCGTGTGTCCCCAGCACATTGGTGGGTGATGTCCTCCGGCCTGGTGAGTGCACATCCATGACACCACCGCACTGTGGGAGCTGGGCCAGCTGGGCTCCTGTGGGGGCTGCGTGGTGCAGGCTCGGTACAGCGGGAGGGCATTTGGGAGTGGTTCCCTGTGTGCAGCCTTTCCCAGCTGCGGGCTGTGGAGCAGCTCGGCCCTGTTCTCCCCGGCTCCGGTCGCTGCCCCTTTGCACGACAGCCTGGAGCCAGCGAGCGAGCGGAGGAAGTGACTCTGCCAGCGAGCCGGGGCGGCCGTGCCGAGCAGGAAGCGGCCGCTGCCGCCGCGGGGCCGCGGCCACCAGCGCAGGAAGGAGGCAGGCGCCTGCGCACGGGCGGGCGGCAGCGGACGGGGGTCTGAGCACCGGCCGGAGGGGATGCGCCATGGTAAGCGGCACATCGGCTGCCGGGCACGCCTGGGGAGGGGGCTCCTGCGGCAGTGGCAGCGTGGATATGGGAGACCTGGGGAGCAAAGCCACCTCCGTCACCTGATTCCCCCAAGCTCCTGCCCCACACCTCGGCATCCTCTTTCTGGTGTCCTTGGGGCAGGGGACAGTGGGCAGCATGGCGGGCACCCCAGCTCACGCCAAGCATGTCTGTCTGCTCAGCATTTGCTCCCTGGCAGCCTGCCACCGTATGGTGCATCCTGGGACATGTAGTTTGCTGCGGACGGGCAGGAGGGTCCCTGCAATCGGCTCCCTTCTGTACCCCCCCGGCACTGTGCTCCCACACCAGAGCCCCCAGCACCTTCCTGTACCACTGGGAGGACCATGGCAGAGTTGGGGCGGGCGGCAGTGCAGGGAAGGTGCCGGTGGGCTGCTTGTCCCCATTTCCTGGCATTGCTGTTGCAAGGGGGGGGGGGGGGGGGGGGGGGGGGGGTTGGCCTGCTCCAGCACAGGCAGAGCACAGGCAGGGTGCCCGCAGGGCACAGGCAGGGCTTGCCTGCCATCCCCATGCAAGTCAGTGTGACTTGGCCAGGCAGGGCTTGCCACAGCCAGGCTAGGAGCAAGCCTGTGGCCTCTCCCCCCATCCCTGGCAGCCTGTGAAGCTCCTGATGCTCCCAGCTTCTTGCAGAGTTCTTGCTGTGTGTCCAGGGGGGCAAGGATGGGAAGGCAAGCCCAAGGCTTGGAAAACGGGACCACATGTCACCTCCTCAGCTCCTGGCCCCAGTGGTAGCGGCAGCACCTTGCGGGTGTCTTGTCTTGTTTGTGGGGTTGAGTCTGTGGCAGGCACCCCAAACCCATGAGCAGTGTATGGAGGGATCTCCAGAGAGGCTGGTGCATGGACAGCTCCACTGTGCCATGCTGGCAGGAGCTGAGCTCCAGGGACTGGACCCCCCATGCCCTGGCATAAAGTGAGCCAGCACCTCTGTGTGCACACACAGGAGGAGACTGAGTGCTCTCCAGTGCTGTGGCAGTGGAGATGATCAGGGTCTGGTTGAGCAACACAGGCAGAGCCCACCCAGCCATGGCTGTGCTGTGCCTCACTGTTGCAGTGACGCAGCAGCACTTTCACTCTCCTTTGCCACAGAAACCACTGAGCTGGGCTGCTCCTCTCGCTCTCACTTTGCTCCTGCTCTGCTGTGCTGTGCCATGCCATGCAGTGCCATGCCATGCAGTGCCATGCCATGCATGGGGCTGGTGGGGTAGCAGGGGACCAGTGATGTCATTCCCAGCTCCACAGCCTTGATAACGTACTCAGCACCACTGTCTGCATTCGCATTGTTGCTGTCTGTCTCACGGACACACACACGTGCTGGTGAGCGCTGGCACACAGTCCTCCCCCATGTCTCACACTTGCACACACTCGCCACTCTGTCGCTGCACTTGTGAGCAGGGGCCAGCTGCACATTTCCTGCGGGTGCTGGCACCGCCTGTCTCACATGCACACCTCCTGCAGGTGTTGGTGTTGCCCATCTGACACATGCGTGTGCTCTGGCTGTGCCTGTCACACTCCTTCCCACTCTCATGCTCACCACAGGCCACGTCTGCACATGATGGTGTGATGGGGCCTGGCAACCATGTCTGCCTGTTGCGTATACACACACGTAGCAACACCCACGAGCACCCGTCATGGGCTGTCCTTGCTGTGGTTATCACATGCCCTGTCCCTTCCTGTTACATGCACACTGCAGTGGCCAGCTCTGCCTGTCATGCAGTCCCTGGATTCACCTGTCTTGCACATATGCACACATGCACCAGCCATTCCATGTTCCTGCTGCTGATCCCACAGGAGTGACAGGTTCCAACACTGGCCCCACAGCACAGTGCTTCAGCACAGGCGGGATGGGCAGTTCCAGTGTCCCCCGTACGCTGGAGATGTCCTCACCGACATGGGGGCTGGGAGAGCTGGGTGACATCCCAGCGTGCCATTGCCTTGAGGGTTCCATGGCAACATGTCCTGATCCAAGGGTGTCATGGCCATGTATCGTGCACCAGTGAGTTTTCTGCCATTGTGTCCTTGCCCTGAGGGTTCCATGGCCTTTTGTTCTGGTCCTGAAGGCGCCATGGCATTGTGTCCTGGTCCTCACAATGTCACCTGCCTTTGTCTTGGTCCTGAGGGTGACATGAAGTTGTGTCTTGGCCCTAAGGGCATCGTGGTGTTGCGTCCAGGTCCTCATGGTGTCATTTCCTTGTGTCTTGGTCCTAAGGATGGTGTTGTATTCAGGTCCTCTTGATGTCACCTCCATTTGTCTTGGTCCTGAGGGTGACATGACATTGTGTCCTGGTCCTAAGAGCATTATGGCAATATGTCTAAGTCCTGAAGGTATCATGGCAGTGTATCCAGGTCCTGCCATGGCTCCATGTCTTGATCCTCATGGTGTCACCTCCATTTCTCTTGGTCCTGAGGGTGATATGGCATTGTGTTGTGGTCCTGAAGGTGTCACGGTAGTGTATCCAGGTCCTTGCGTCGTCATGTCCTTGCGTCTTGGTCCTGAGGGTATCATGGTGTTGTTTCCTGGGTGTTCATTGCAACTTGACCTGCTCCTCAGGATGTTATGGCAATGAGTCCTGGTCCTGAGTGTGCCAAGGAGGTGAGTCTTGGTCCTGAGGGTGTCTTGACCACTTGTTCTGGACCTAAAGATGCCGTGCATTGTGTCATGGTCCTGAGGATGCCGTGGACTTTTCGTTCTGGTCCTGTGAGTGTCATGGCTCCATTGCCTAGTCCTCATGGTGTCACACTGGTCCTTGGGGCATCATGGGAGTTTGTCCTGATCCTGAAGGTGTCCCAGGATTGTGTCCATGTCTTCTTGGTGTCACATCATCGTGTCTTGGTCCTGAGGATGCTGTGGATGTGTCTTCTCTTTCCTGACATAGTGCAGAGGATGTCATGGGAATATGTCCTATTCCTTAGGGTGTCATGGCAGCATGTAGCTGTTCTGAAGTTGCACGTGGCAGTGTATTCAGGTCCTCTTGGTGTCATACACTTGTGTTTTGGTCCTGAGGATGCCGTGGATGTGTGTCCTTTTCCAGAGGGTATCATGGCATTGTGTCCTGGTGCAAAGAATGTAATAGAAGCGTGTCCTGGTGCAAAAGATGTAATGGCAGCATGTTCTGGTCCTAAAGTTCCCATGCCAGATTATTCAGGTCCTCATGGTGTCACCTACTTCCATCCTGGTCCTGTGGGTATAATGTCTCTCTGTCCAGGCCCTGAGGATGTCATGTCACTGTATCATGGTCTTGAGGGGGTTAATGTAACATAATCTGCTCCTGAGGGTGCAGTGGTAGAATATAATGGTCCTGAAGTTACCGTGGTATTTTATCCTGCTCCTGAGGATGCCATAGTGGTGTATCCTCATCTTCAGGGTGCCACATCTGTGTGTCCTGGTCCTGACAGTGAAATTGTCATGGCATTTCATCCTTCTGAAGGTGCCACAGCAATATATTTTGCTCCTCAAGATGTCATTTTCATGAGTCATTATCCTGAGGTTTTCATGGCATTGTGTCCTGCTCCCGAGGATGTCATGAGAGTGTTGTGGCATTGTTTTCATATGGATGTTGGTGCTGTGCGTCCTTGTTCTGAGAATGCCATGACAGCATGTCCAGCTCCTGAGGGTTTCAAGGCATTGCCTTCTGCTCCTGAGGATTACTTGATACTGTGTTCCAGTTCTGAGGGTTTCATGGCTGTGGTATCTTGGGCCTGAGGGTACTGTGGCTGTGTCCAGGTCCTGAGGAGGCCATGGCACATATAAGACAACCAAGAGACCAGGCCCAGTCAGCATGGGTTTATGAAAGTAAAGTCCTGCTTGACTAACCTGGTCTCCTATGACAAGGAGACCACTCAGTGGATGAGGGAAACACTGTGGATGTTGTCTACCTGGCCTTCAGTAAAGCCTTTGACACTTTCCCACAGCATTCTCCTGGAGAAACTGGCTGATCATGGCTTGGATGGGTGTACTCTTCTCTGGGTAAAAAACTGGCTGGATGGCTGGACCAGCAAGGGCTGGACCCTTTTCACTCAAGAGTTGTGGTGAAAGGAGTTAAACCCAGTTGTTGACTAGTCATAAGTGGTGTTTCTCAGGGCTCAGTGTTGGGGACAGTTCTGCTTAATGTCTTTAGCAATGGTCTAGACAGGGGGATCAAATGCACACTCAGTAAGTTTCCCAATGACACCAAGTTGGCTGGGAGTGTTGATCAACTGAAGGATAGGAGGGCTCTGCAGAGGGATCTGACAGGTTGATTGATGGGCTCTGGCCAGTGGCGTGAGGTTCAACAAGGCTTAGTGCTGGGTCCTGCGTTTGGGCCACAACAACCCCATGGAACACTTGGGAAGGAGTGGCTGGAAAGCTGCTTGGCAGAAAAGAGCCTGAGGGTGCTGACTGGCAGCTGCTGAACATGAGCAGCTTCTGCCCAGGCAGCCAAGAAGGCCAACAGCACCTTGGCTTCTATTGTCAATAGTGTGGGCAGCAGGGCCAGGGCAGTGATCATCCCCCTGTACTGGCACTGGTGAGGCTGCAGCTCAAATCCTGTGTTCAGTTCTGAGCCCCTCACTCCAGGAGAGACATTGAGGTGCTGGAGTAGGTCCAGAGAAGGGCAATGGAGCTGGTGAAGGGTCTGGAAGTGTGATGGGGAATGGCTGAGGGACCTGGGGGTGTTCAGTCTGGAGAAGGCTCAGGAGGGCCCATATCACTCTCTACAACTGCCTGACAGGAGGCTGTAGTGAGGTGAGGGTCAGGCTCTTCTCCAAGATAACAAATGATAGGACAAGAGGTAACACCCTCAAGGTGTGCAGGGGAGGTTTACATAGGATATGAGGAGAAATTTCTTCCCCGAAAGGGCTGTCAAACACTGGAACAGGCTGCCCAGAGATGTGGTGGAATCACCATCCCTGGAGGTACTTAAAAGATGTGTAGATGTGGTGCTGAGGGACATGATTTAGTGGTGAACTTGGCATTGCTGGGTCAATGATCTTAAAGCTCTTTTCCAACCTAAATGATTCTATGATGAGGCTATGCCAGTTTTTGCAGGTGTCATAGCAGTGTGTCTTCATCATGAGGGTGTCATGCAATTGTGTCTTTGTCCTGACAGTGTCATGTCCATGTGTCCTGATCTTGAGGATGTCATGGCAGCATGTTCTGATCCTGAGAATGTCATGTCACTGTGTCTTGGTCTTGAGGGTGTCATATCCTTGTATCCTCATCCTAAGGGTGTCATGCTGTTGTGTCCTCTGTTTCTGGGGTGACCTTTCTGCAGCCCAGCCTTTCAATATATAGAGGGGACTTGTTAGAAAGATGGAGAAAGACTTTGCATCCAGGCCTGTAGTGGCAGGAAAAGGGGCAATGGTTTTAAACTGAATGAGGGTAACGTTGGGTTGGATATGTGGAGAAAAAGTTTCACAGTGAGGGTGGTGAGGCACTGGCACAGGGTGCCCAGAGAAGCTGTGGCTGCCCCATCCCTGGCAGTGTTCAAGGCCAGGTTGGATGGGGCTTGGAGCAGTCTGGTCTAGTGGAAGGTGTCCCTGCCTGTGGCAGGGGGTTGGGACTAAATGAGCTTTACAGTCCTTTCCATTTTGTGATACCATGCTTCTCTGATGTCCATGTGTCCAGGTACTGAGGATGCCATGGGAGTGTGTCTTGGTCCTGAAAGTGCTGTGGCAGTGTGTCTTTCTCATGTATGTCATACTGTTGTGTCTTAGTCCCAAGAGTGTCATATCCATGTGTCCAGCTCCTGTGAGTGTCATAGAATCCTAGAACGGCTTGGGTTAGAAGGGACCTTAAAGATCACTTAGTGTAACCCTCCTGGCACAGACAGGGACACCTTCCACTTAGCCCAGATTGCTCCAAGCCTCATCCAGCCTGGCCTTGAACACTGCCAGGGATGGGGCAGCCACAGCTTCCCTGGGCAGCCTCTGCCAGTGTCTCACTAGCCTCAGTGTAAACAATTTCTTCCTCATGTCCAACCCAACCCTACCCTTTTTCAGTTCAAAACCATCACCCCTAATCCTGTCACTACAGGCCCCACTAAAAGTCTGTCCCCATTTTATAAGTTCTCTTTAAGTATGGAAAGGACTGTGTCATTGGTTAGTTGAGGACAGCTCCTGGTTCTGTGGCATGGTGTGGTGTCCTGTTCCTGAAGGCATCATGGTTGCCTGTCTCATTCCTGAGGGTGCTTTGGTTGTGTGCTCTGGTCCTGAGGAGCCAGGACATGGCTCCATGTCCTGTTTTTGCAGGTGTCAAGGCAATGTGTCCTTGTCCTGAAGGTGCTGTGGCTCTATGTCCTTATCATGAGGGTGCCATGCCGTTGTGTCCTAGGTATGAGTGTGTCATGGCAGTGTGTCCTGGTCCTGCGGGTGCTTTGGTACATTGTCCAGGTCCTGAGGGTGCTGTGGTAGTATTTCCTGATCCTAAAGGTCTTGTGGCACCTTGTTCTAGTCCTGAGAGAGTCATGGCTATGTGTTCTTGTCTTGAGGGTGTTAATACAGCGTGTCCTGGACGTGTCCTGGACCTGAGGGTGTCACTGCAATATGATCTGCTCCTGAGGGCGCCATGGCAGGAGTCCTGGGGGTACCACTGCCCTATGTCCTCGTCCTGAGGGTGCCTTGGCCATTTGGCCTGGTCCTGAGGGTGTCATGACCACTTTACTGGTCCTGAGGGTGTCACTGTTTTGTATCCTGGACCTGAAGGTGCCATGGCAGTGTGTCCTGGTACTGATGATGCCACATCCATGTGCCTTCATCCTGAGGGTGTTGGAGCATTGTGTTCTGGTCCTGAATATGCCGTGGTCATGTCTCACTGCAACGTTTCCTAATCTGGAGGTTGTTGTGGCAGTGTCTCCTGGTCCTGAGGGTGCCACAGGAGTGTGTCCTAGTGCTGAAAGCATCACGGCCATGTGTCTTGGTCCTGAGGGTGCCATGGCAGCATGTCCTGGTCCTTTTATCCCATGGCAGCATATCCTGGTCCTAATAGTGCCATGGCAGACTGTCCTTATCCTGAGGGTCTCACAACAGCGTGTCCTGTTCTGAGTGATTTCACATTCACATATCCTGGCTCTTTAGGTGCTATGGCCTTGGGTGGTGATCCTCATGGTGTCCATGACCTGAGGGTTCCATGGCCACATGTCCTGATCCTGAGGGTAGCCCTGTCCCACCCTGGAGCACATTGCCAGCCCCTCAGGCAGCAGCCGCAGCCTGGCATGCCTGATGTGTAGGAGGTAGAACTTGGCCTTTTTAGCATAATGTGCTTTTGGCCCCCATTGTCACTGGAGGTGAGTCTCTGGGACAGTGTCCTGATGGAGAATTCATGTCTCTAGGCTGTGATCCCAGAGATACCCTTTGTGCTGTGAGGTCTGCAGTGGGGAAGTAGGGTCAGGACAGGGGGATGGGGACAGGGATAGGGTACAAATGGCACTGGCCACCCCAAAGTAGTGCAAGGGAGCCTGCCAGGGGGTTTGGTGATGCGGGCATGAGGGCTGGGGGCATGGGCAGGGGTGCAAGCAGATCCATGTCCCCCACTGCCAGCACCCATTGCAGCTCCTTTCCCTCTCCTTCTCCACAGGTGGAAAGCAGTGACACCCCCAAAGACACGGCAGCCGTCCCCAAGTGCCCCCCGCCCTGCCCAGAAGCCAGCCCCGCCGAGCCGCTGCCCAACGGGGACGTGGAGGGGGACAGTGCCCAGTGGAAGGGTGTGGAGGAGAGTGGCACGAGCCCCAAGGGTGGGCGCCCCGAGGAGGACGAGACGGAGAGCCTGCCGGACGGCGAGACGGGCCGGGCGCTGGAGAACGGCCGCTGCACCCCCAAGGAGGGCCTGGACGCCCCGGCCGATGAGGGTGAGCTGGCCCCTTCCGACCCCCAGAAGAAACGCGGGAGGAGGAAACTCCTGGAGGCCACAGAGAAAAGTAAGACCTTAGCATTGAGGGTTCCCCGTTATGGGGCTGTGGCTCTGCCCGCCGTCCCACTGGTGCCTGCTGCACCCTCCGGGGACCCCCAGCATGCCATCACCGGGAGGGGTCCGGGCTGCGGTGGCTCCTGGGCTGGGGAGTGCTGCCACAGGAGGAGGAAGAGCTGAGCCCCTCCATGCCATGTGGAATTTGGGGTGGGGGCAGCAGATCAGAGCAGGGGGCTGCTCTCGCATGCTCATCCTCTCACACCACCCTTCCCCCCAGGCTCTGCTCCCACCAGCAGGAGTAGGGTGGGCAGGAGGGGAGGTCGCTCCTTGCCTTGCGTGGAGCTGGTGAGGGTGCCCCTGCCTGCATGTGAGCCTGCTCTGGAGCGTGCCCATCAGTGCAAGTGCTTGTACTGCTTTGCATGGCAGCCCTGCATGCGCCGGGCAGAGTGGGAGGTGTGTGCATGGTGTGGTCCTGCGGCCACGGTGCTCTGGTGCCGTAGTGCTGGTGCCAGTGCTGCTCCAAGTAGCAGCTCAGCAAAGGCCCTGGTGGGTCCCAGCATGAGCCAGCAGCGGGTTCTCGTGCAATGAAAGCTAATGGCATCCTGGGTTGCATTAGGAGTGTTGCCCACTGGTTAAGGAAACCACTCAGGAGCGCTGGGCCAAGTGCTGGGCTCCCCCAGTGCAAGAGGGACATGGAGAGACTGGAGAAATCCAGCAAAAGGCAGCTAAGGTGCTGGAGGGCCTAGAGCATCTCTGCTGTGAGGAAGGGCTGAGGGAGCCAGGATGGCTCAGCCTGGAGCAGAGCAGGCTCTGAGGGATGGAATCCATGTCTGTAAATACCTGCAGGGAGGGGATGAGTATATATATATGTGTGTCATTTATGTGAGTGTGTCTGGCATGCTGCCTGCCGAGGCCCATGGGGACCTTGCTTCCTGGGGCTTTGCGGGGTCTGTTGCTGGCTCCCAGCCATAGCAGAGTGGCTGCTCACCTGCCCTGGCCATGGCTGCTCACAGGCAGGAGTGGCTGCAGAGAATGAAGCCAGAAAGGGATGCCTGGCTCCAGTGCAGGGCATGGGGGAGCCCAGTGCTGGCCCTGGCTGCCCTTCATGCATGTGCTGGCCTGTGGCCCTGCTGCCACCATCCTTCTTGGTTAGGAGGTGCCTAGCAGTGGGACAGGGCAGCTTGGACCAGCTATGAGTCATGAGGCCCTGGCACAGGGTGCCCAGAGAAGCTGTGGCTGCACCATCCCTGGCAGTGTTCAAGGCCAGGTTGGACAAAGCCCTGTCCTGGAGCAACCTGGTCTAGTGAAAGGTGTCCCTGCCCATGGCAGGGGAATTGGAACTGGATGAGCTTTAAGGTCCCTTGAACCCCAAACCAGTCTGTGATTCTCTGGGCTGGGAGGGGGACCATGCTCTCCCCACAGCAGGGGATGGGCAGAGAGCTGGGGTGTCACAGCACTGTCACTACAGAGTACTGTGGAGAAGGAACAGGGTGGGAGCAACAAGCACCAGGCTCTGGCTCTGGGGGTTTCTCAACCCAGCTCAGCACAGAGACCTCCTGCCGGCCATGCTGAAGAAGGGATGGAGACAAGCAAGGAGGGGCTGGCTGAAGGCGGGTGAGGCAGGGCTGGGGATGGAGACGAGTGATGCAGATGCTGCTGCAGTCACGAGGCACTGAGCAGGCAGCTGAGCGAGTGGAGAAGCCATAGCTGGCAGCATAGTACAGGCAGTCAGGGGGAGCTTGCTGCGCTGGGCATGCTGCAGTTGGGCGTGGGTTGTGGTGCAGCCCCAGCGCCATGCTGACCACAGCAGCTGAAGGGAGCGAGACCAGACAGGCTGAGACCCTGATGTGGGGACCAGTGTGGAATGGGTGGAGACAGCCCCATGGGTACCCTGCTGCCAGCTCCCAAGCATGACAAAGCTCCGGAAGTAGAGACCACCACCAGCAAGTACCACTGGGAATATAAGCACAGTGCTGTGAGCATAGTGCATGAGCATGGGTACCATGACCATGGATGCTGTGAACAGGTCAGGCTTCACCTTCCCACCTTGGGCTAGTGTTCAGCCCAGGTGACATGATCTGCCCATGGGGCCCTTGTGCACAGTGCTCATCCTCCTGCTCTTCTCACCATGCGAGCAGAGCAGCAGCTGCCTCCATTCCTGCCAGGCAGGCTCTTCCCAGTCATCTGGAGGCTCTTGCCTGTCCTCCTCTCTTCTCCAGTGCTTTCCTGCAAACACAACCAGTGTCTGCAGCCATGCACTGCCTGCCCTAGAGCTGCCTGAGGCGCCTTCACTGGGCATGGTGCAAGTGCCCTGGTGATGGTTTTGAAGCAATACCAATGATAAACAGAGACTAACTGGGGGAGCCATAACAGCTTCTGGGAGCTCGCTTCCTTCCCTAGAATCCATTTCCAGCACTTCAGCCATGTCTGTGCATTGTCACCTTCGTGGCTTCTGCCTGATCTTCTCTGCTTCTTGGATTTTCAGGTCCACTGCCTTGTGCTTGGCTGGCCCAAGTGCTCTCCCGAGCACTCTTCTCCATCTCATCCTGCACTCTTGCATCCATTGCTAGATCCTCCTCCATGCACACTGGCTTTTCACCTCTTGCTGCCCCTCTGACCCATCAGGCGCCCGAGGATCTTCCAGCACTGCCCAAGCCAACTTACCAGCTGCTCCATCAGCTCTGCACCCCTTTGCTGTCCCCCTGTCCTTTGCCTGCTGAAATACGCAGTGAGGGAAGGTCTTGTGCAGGATCCTGCCATTGGCTGGTAATTCTGCATCCTGGCCCATCAACACAGCAGAGAACACAGGGCATGGTGCTGCTGCAGGGCACTGGGATGGGCAGGAGCCGAGGCCAGGGGTCTGTGCCTCAGTTTCCCTACCTGAGATCCCCATGCCTGTGGATAGGACCAGGAGGACATATTGTCTGAGCACCCCCAGGGCATGTGCACACTCCTAACCGCAGCACAGAGACAGAAAACTTCTGCTCCCCAGCGTCCCCTGCTGTCCCTTGGCACTCAGAGCAGGGCTCTTCACTGCTCTCCTGCTTGGGCCACGCTGCTTCTGGGGGGACGTCAGCTGCTGCAGAGGGGTTGGGTCCCCATTTGCCAGCTGAAGGGGACGATCTGAGTGTCACACAGGGCTGGGTGGGCAGCAGGGGCCCTGCAGCCTGACAGTGTAGGGACATCACACCCTGCAACAAGGCAGAGTGCATGAGTGCATGTTCAGCAGGTGAGGGGCCACCAGGGGCCCAGCCGAGGTCCTCCCCTGCAGCCCAGCTCTACCAGGGCAGCTGGTGCCCAGCAGCCTGGTGAAGCACAGAACAGAGGTGCCCTCCCTGGTGCAGGGACTCAGCATTGCCCACAGTGAGGCACGGGAGGGTGGGTGCACCCCAGCAGCTCAGGGTGCTTGGAGGTTTGTAACCCCAGAAACAGTCGGGTTATTTTTAGCCACTTTCCTGCTAGTGTCTCAGCAGGTACCTGCAGCACATGAGATGTGCTGATAGCACAGGAAGCCATCGGGGCTTCACGTGCTTCCCCTGCCTGCCCTGGCCCCAGCCCCAGCTGGGGCTGCTCACCCAGACCACCCAAAACCCCTTTGTCAGGGTGTGGGGAGCGGGCACAGCAGCAGCCAGCATACACCCCAGCAGCCAGCATCCCCTAGGGAGCACAGCCCAGGCCTCACACAGCAGTGATGAATGCCATTCCAAAGCCCAGGGCTAGCCCTCATCTGGGTTTGGGGTCCCACGTGGGCCCCTTCTCCCCTGCAGGGGTCTGGGAGGCCCTGTGCCATTGCACCGAGCTGATGGCTGCTCTCTGTTCTGTGTGCAGGCAAGGAAGAGAAGGAAGAAAACAACTTTGACACCCTGAAAATGGAGGCAAGTATGACCCCCCACGGGGGCTGCACCAAGGCACCCGCAGGAGATAGGCAGAGCCCTTCAGGCTAGCAGCCAGCACAGCACACCGAACCATGGAAACTGGCACTCCCTGGCCCAACAGGAACCACTGGGGAGTAGCAGGGATAGGGTCCCCAGTAGAATGGGGGCCCTGGACTCCTGCGCCCTGACACAGTGCTGGCCTCTGAGCTGGAGACCAGGCAACACCAAGCTATGGCCAGGCCAGTGAACCCCCCTCCGTCCACAATGCTTGTGTGGGATGACCCCACACCACACCTGGGTGCAAAGGCAGAGCATGTCATCCTGGGGTAGATCCATGACTGGGATGGTGCTGGCATTGCCAATTGAAGTGCAGCCAGCCCCAGAATGGTGCCTGGCCCTGGTGCATTCAAGTCCTGGTGCAGATGTGGACCAGAGCATGTCTGTGTGTGCACCCAGTCCTCCCCATGCCCATATTCCCCAGTGCATCCCAGCATGCACAAGCAGGGTGCCCACCTCCAACCCCTGCAAGCAGCTCTACCCCATCCTCCCCAGAGCCCTTCCAGTCCCGGGCCGTGGCTCATGTCACGCTGCCATCTCCTGTGCCACAGCAGCACTGGAGCCGCAGCCTTCAGCCTCCTCTCTCTCCCTTCATTGGCAGGGCTCCCGCGGGCGATTGCGGGGCGGGCTGGGCTGGGAATCAAGCCTGCGGCAGCGGCCCATGCAGCGACACACCTTCCAGGCTGGGGACCCCTACTACATCAGCAAGAGGAAGCGGGATGAGTGGCTGGCCCGCTGGAAGAGGGAGGTGAGGATCCGGACGGCACCAGAATGGGCAGGAGGGCAGCACCACAGCACAGTGGCAATGCCAGGATGGGGGGGGCTGTGTAGCGGTGGTGGTCTGAGCACCCCAAACCTTCTGGTGTCTGTAAAGCTTCCACTGATAATTGCATTGCTAATGATGGCATCACTAATGACAGCAGGCAGAGCTCTGGCTAATCAGGGCATGGCACCAGCAGTGCCAGGGTGACCAGCTGCATGAGGGTTGGTCACCTCAGGGTGGGGGCTCAGCTGGGTAGTCCCCCAGCATGCACCATGCCATGGGGCTGGCGTTGGAGTGGGCACTGCCCATGAGACCACTGCGGCGCTGCCACTGCCCTGTCTGCACCGAGGGCTTTGCTTCTCATGCCTATGCCCCCCCCCCGGGAGCCACTGTAAGCCTGGTGTGCACAACCATCGGTGCAGGCAGCGCGGGGCCCTTCCTTCTCCCGTGAGATGTGCCGGGATGGGATGTGCCGTTCCTGACGGTTTCCTGGGGAACCAGCATGAGCCGTGACGCAGCCAAAATCTGCAAAGCTGAGGGCAGCAGCGGGAGGCTGGGGGGCGTCGGGGTCCATGGCATAGGAGCAGGGCTGCAGGCAGGCTGCGGTGCCAGTGGCAGCTCGGGGGATGCCATGGGGGCACCGTGGGAGTCCCATCCCAACCAGTGTCTCTGCCACTCCCCCTGCGCCCTGTTGTCTGCATCATTCCCGGCTGCCAGTGAGTCTCCCAGGCAACAGGTCCCCTCTTGCCATCGCTGCCCTGGCAGTATTTATAGCTCTGCACTGCTGAGCACTGTCATGCTGGCACCACACAGGGCAAGGCCATGATGTTTCCATGGGGCACAGGGCATGGCTGGCACAGCTGCAATGTCCCCACAGGCACAGGGCACTGCTGGCATGGCCATGGTGTCCCCATGTGGCATGGCTGGTAGGGCCAAGGTGGCCATGCCAGAGGATCTTATGGACCAGTTCCACCCATGTTGCCAGGCACAGAGGGACTGGCAACCAGGGTGAGTGGCTCACCACTCTCTGTGGGTTTGTGTGTGGCTGCTGCCACAGGCTCAGGATGTACTGTTGGTGCAGGGGTGGCCCAGGGGGTGCCCTAGACAGAATGCCCCCAGGCACAAGGGGACTGTGTGCCTGGAGGGAGCTTTGTCAAGCACGGGGCTGGGGTCCACATTCACAGCCTCAGCCAAGGGGCACCAGCAATGCAGCTGTTTGCCCACAGCTCCAATGCAGCCGTGCTTGGCTGCCAGTAACACTGCAGATACAGATCCTGTACCATGGCTCAACCATGGGCTGGTGGTGGCTGGTGGCTGTCCCAGCCATGCAGGGCACACCGCAGCCAGGCGCTGCACTGGGGAGGTTGGTGGTTGCAGGCGCCAAGTAACAATTTTCCAACACACGGTTCCCTCGCCAAAACAAAAGCAGATTCAGGTCAGCCAGCAATGGCTCATCAGCCAAAAATAATTGGGAAGAAATGCTTAAAAAGTCAAAATACTTCTTCCAAGGAGTCGTCCCTCCTCAAACAATGCTGAACTTCACCACGCTTCATGCCCTTATTTTTCTAATAAGAATAAGTGTTTTCTTTTCATTACGGGGAGAAAGCCTGAAACGCTTTCAGGCTGTGTTGGCCTTTTCCACCGATCTCAGCTGACACCCAGCACCAATTGTCACTTGGTGGTGGTGTCAGCGATGTGGTCACCAGGGACAGGGAAGTGCCACCCACAGGCTGTGTGGCTTCATCGTGGGGGGAGCATTGCCCTTTTCCCTCCCTCCAATGAGCCCTGTGTGCTAGATGCAGTGCTGGCCAGGCTCTGATATGGCACTGGCCATGCCCTAAAGGGGTTTGGTCCTTTGGGGGTGCCAGGGACCTGGAGGGCTGGGGGACAGGAATGTGTCATGGCCCCCCTTGGCAGCAAACCTGCCTGGCACTGGTGCCAGCCCTGCCTCATCTTGCCAAATTGGAGCCCATGCACACTGTTGAAGCTGTTTCCCTCTGCAGAGGTCCCCAAACCCGTAATCAGTCACCTCTGGGGTGTATTTTTAGCAAGCAAAGCATCTGCAGCACCCATCAGCCAGTCACAGCCACTCCTCATCCCTGGACAGTGCCAGGCCTATCCCATCATGTGCCACCCATGGCAGGGACACCCACTGCCTGTGCCCCAGCACCCCAGCACTGCTCTGGAGCAGAGGCTGCTGAGGGGTCCCAGCAGCTTGGCTGTGGTCACCAGCACTGCTGGGATGGGGACGACCCCCTTTAGCCTTCCCTCCTCTTCCTCACCCCTCACAGCTTCTGAGGGCTATCCCTGCTGCTCACCAGCCCCAGGGTTGCAGACGGAGCTGTAATGTTGAGGTCCAGGCACTGGCCTTTGCCCATCTGTGCTGGGACACACTGGTGTTGTCTGTGCACCCCTAACCCTGTGCCAGCCATGAGGCAGAGAGGGGCTAGAGGTAATAGGGATAGAGCAGACAGTGGAGATAGGATGAGGATGGAGGTGCAGGTAGGATGAGGATAGGGCAGAGGCAGGGGATGGGAATGAAAATGGGGTGAAGATGGAGATGGGGGTAGGGTTAGGGGTGGGATGTGGCAAGGACAGTGGATATAGAAAGGGGGACCAATCTGCAGAGGGACTTTTTACAAAGGCATGTATTGAAAGGATAAGGGGGAATGGCTTTAAGCTGAAAGATGGGGGATTTCGATTAGACATTAAGTTCTTCCCTGTGAGGGTGCTGAGGCCCTGGCACAGGGTGCCCAGAGAAGCTGTGGCTGCCCCATCCCTGGCAGTGTTCAAGGCCAGGTTGGATGGGGCTTGGAGCAACCTGGTCTAGTGGAAGGTGTCCCTGCCTGTGGCAGGGGTTGGAACTGGATGATCTTTAAGGTCCCTTCTAACCCAAACCGTTCTGTGATTCTGTGGGATGGAGATGAAGCTGGGGATGAGCAGAAGATTGAGATAGGGATGGGGTAAGAGATGGGGCAGTGGGATAGTGATGGAGATGGAGAGAAAGATGGGATGGAGCAGGGACAGTGGATGGGGATGGATGGAGATGAGAATGGGGATGGGGGTGGAAATGCAGATGGAGAGGGGGATAGGGATTGAAATGGAGATGGAGATGTAAATGCAGATGGAGATGAGGATGGAGATAAGGATGGGTCAGGGACTGTGGATGGGGATGGGATGGAGAGGAGGATGAGGATGGGGGTGGAGCAAGGACAAGGACAGGGAATGGTGATGGGGGTGGGATGGAGTGGTGATGGGAATTCGGATGAGCAAGAAGCAGGGAATGGAGGTGGTATGTGGCAGGGGCAGAGTCTGGGCAGAGCTGCAGTGGCCCAAGGTCAGGAGGGTTGACTGGATGTGACCATCCCGTGGAGATCCAGCATATCTCTCTAATGACCGTGAATGGGAGATTTCCTCCCTCTGCCTGACTGCTGCCTGTCCCCAGGAGCGAAGCAGAAGCACCCCCACAGCAGGGAGCCAGCCTCTGCTGGGGCTTCCACCCTCCCCTTCCTCATCCCCCCACCCTAACTGCAGCCTTGCCCCAGCTCCTTTCAGGTGCTGCCGGCTCTCCACATGGCCCCTGTGGGTGGCTCAGGCACCTTACAGCACCACAGTGCACAGGGCACCCCTCACCGGGTGTCCCTGCCTGGGGACATGGGTCTCAGCCAGCACCCTGTGACTCCCCATCCCATGGCTTGGGGTGATTTGTTTCATTCCGAGTCCCCAGAGCAGCTCTGTTGCTCTGGCACAGCTACAGGCTGCTGGAGGGGACAGGGTGCCTGTGACCAGAGGGACCAGTGCCACACCGTGCTGCGGGTGTTTGGAGACTCCTGTTGTGTCCTGGGGTCCCTTGGGATGCCAAGAAGTTGCTTTGGGTGCCGCAGTTTGGCCAACATGCCCCATCTGGTCAGGCTGGGGGTTCACAGGGCAGAAGGATTCTGCAGCCACACACACCCCCATCCCACCCCACCCCCAGCCCTCCCAGCTCAGGGGCAGCCCCTGCCCAGGGGTGACAGCCAGCAATCCATCCCTTTGTCCCTCCACTCTGCAACACAGAGGGGTGCCGGAGCTCTGGAGCCACTGCTCTCCGGGACACCAGCAGGCTAGGGTCCCTGGGACCAGCCATCACCCCTCCCCCTCTGGCCCAGGCAGCCAAGCCTATGGGATGCTGGCAGGGTCTGTCCAGGTGATCTGGACCTGGATGAGTGCCATGTCAGTGGGTCCTGTTGGGCTGAACTGGGTGATCTGGTCACAGACCACTGCCATGTGGGTCTGATTAGAACTGAGCCATCTGGGCTCAGAGCAGTGTTTGTGAGTCTGGCTGAACTGAGCCATCTCGTCCCGGACCAGTGCGTGTGGGTCTGGGCTAAGCTGGGTGATCTGGTCCAAGACCAGTGTGGTGTCAGTGTGTGCCAATGGGCTGAAGTGATCTGGACTCAGACCAGTGACCTGTGCGTATGGCTGAACTGGGCCATTTGGTCCCAGACCAGTGCCGTGCCAGTGTGTGCCAATGGGTTGAACTGGGTGATCTGGACTCAGGCCAGTGCTGTGTGGGTATAGTTGAACTAATTGGGCCATTTGGTCCCAGACCAGTACACACAGGCCTGATTGGAACTGGGCCATCTGGTCCTGAACCAGCCCCGGTAGTTCTGGGCTGACCTGAGCCATCTGGTCCCAGAGCAGTGCATGTGGGTCTGTCTGTACAGAACTGGGTTATGTGGTTCCGGACCGGTGCTGTGCGGGTGCGTGGGGTCATGCTGAGCAGTGCCCCAGTACTGCTCCCACACCCGGGTCCGGTGCCCCGGGACCCGGTTCTCGGCCGGGCTGCATGAGGCCAGCGGGGCCAGCGGTTCCGCCCGTAGCCAGGGCAGGGGGTAGGGGGAAGGGCCGGAGCCCCGGGCGGATTCCTGCCGTGACGGGGCCAGGCCCCCTGGAGTGCCGCCGCCCCCCGCCCAGTCCCGTCCCGCCGCACAAAGGGGCCGGGGGGCCGCGGCCCCGGGACAAAAGGCGGCGCGGAGCGGCCCCGCGGCGGGGAGGCTGTCCCAGCCCAGCCCGGACGGGAGCGCTGCCGCCGGCCCGGTGAGTACCGCGGGAGCGGGCCGGGGACTGGGAAGCGGGGAAGGGCCCGCGGTGCGCCAGGCTGCACGGGACCGGACCGACACCAGAGCCGGACCGAGCGGAACCGGGTCACGGTGCGAGCGGGGCCGAGTTGTGCCTGACTGAACTGGGGCCGGCGGAGCCGAGTTAACGAGCGGAGCCGAGGGGAGCCGAGCGGGCCCGAGTGGAACCGAGGTGCGGGCAGGGGGCCGGGCCGGGCTGTCCCCCCGGCGCCGCGCGGCCCCTCCCCGCCGCAGCCAACCAGCCGGGCCGGGAGGCACCATGTGACCCGGGATCCCAGACAAAGAACCGCCAGCTCTGCCCCCGCGGCCCGGCTCGGCTCGGCTCAGTCCGGTTCGGCTCAGTTCGGCTCGGCTCACTCCGGCTCAGTTCGGCTCGGCTCAGTCCGGTCGGCTCAGTCCGGTCAGCTTAGTTCGGCTCGGCTCAGTCCACCTGGCCCCATCCACCTGGCCCCTCTCTGCTCAGCTCGCCCCAGTCTGGCTCGGTTCGGCTCAGTTCGGCTCGGCTCGGCCCGGCCCGCCGCGGCGCCCAGCCCGCATGGGTAGGTGGCCACCGCGGGGAGGGAGGTCCGGCCCGGCCCGGCCCGGCTCGGCATGGCCAGCGCAGTTCAGCACACTCGGCTTGCGGACAGCGAGAGCCTGGGCAAAGGGCGACCGGTGACACGGGTCCGAGGTTCTGGGTGTCTTGGACTGGGACAGAAGGAAAGGGTACCGGGAGGGTGCGGATGGGGCTGCACCTCCAGAGCAGGGGCTCGGGGACAGGGACCCCCCAGGGGACAGGCCACAAGGAGCGGGGTGATGGGGTTGGAGAGTGCAGGAGCCAGGCCAGCCTAGGAAGGGAACGGTGCAGGGAGTCAGGAGCAGTGGCAGCTCCTCTGGCATCGCGGGGGCCCAGGGGTTGTGTCTTGGGGGTCACCCCGCTGGGGACACCCTGCTAAGCTGGGGGCTGGGACAGCCCATTGTGGTGGTGGCTGCCCCATCAGCCCTGAGCCATCCATTCGCAACTGCAGGGGGAGACTGAGGCATGGGAACCAAGGGGAGACAGGGTGATGGGGGCAGAGTAGGAGGGGCATACGTGCCCAGAGAAGCAGTTTGCAGTATCACCAGCTGCTTTTGGGGTGCTGCCAGGCCCCCCTGCCCATGTCTCAGGGTGCAGGTGCACAATGCCCAATAGCCTTGCCCTGACCAGTATAGTGTGTGTGTCCCTCAGGCGGAGAAGAAGGCAAAGGTGATCGCCGTGATGAATGTGGTGGACGAGACGCCACGGACAGAGCCCCAGAAGGAGGAGGAGGCCAGCCCCCCTGCCTCGCAGCAGCCCACAGACCCTGCCTCACCCAACGTGGCCACCACACCTGAGCCGGTGGTGGCTGATGCTGTTGACAAGAACACCTCCAAGTCAGCCGATGACGAGCCAGAGTACGAGGTGAGGGCATGGCTGGCTGGAGAAGGGGGGTCTGTGGGGCTGCTGCCCCCAGGGATGCGGACACCCCTTCCTACCAGCCTCTGACATTCCCACTGTCTCATCATGGCATAGGATGGCCGGGGCTTCGGCATCGGCGAGCTGGTGTGGGGCAAGCTGCGCGGCTTCTCCTGGTGGCCTGGGCGCATCGTCTCCTGGTGGATGACAGGCCGGAGCCGGGCGGCTGAAGGTACTCGCTGGGTGATGTGGTTCGGGGACGGCAAGTTCTCAGTGGTAAGTGGCACCTGCAGCGTGGGGGTCGAGGCAGCCCTCGTGTCCCCAGGCGTTCCCCTATCCCGGCTCATGGCCATGTCCTGTCCCCCAGGTCTGTGTGGAGAAGCTGCTGCCGCTCAGCTCTTTTGCCAGCGCCTTCCATCAGGCCACCTATAATAAGCAGCCCATGTACCGCAAAGCCATCTACGAGGTGCTGCAGGTGAGTGGCACTGGCACCTCCAGCGCCAGAAAGGTAGGGGAACACTGGTGCCCATGGGATGGAGATGTAGGAATAGCAGCCACCCCTTTACTGCACCAGGATCCAGCCCTGCCTTGACTCATGCACCCAGCAGTGTCCTAGAGAGCAGAGTGCCTCTGACAAAGTGGGGTTGTGTGTAGGGGACTCCCTAAGGAGGTTTTGGGGTTCTCTGGGAATCTTGTGTTCCAGCCTGGGGGGATCTGTTGGGGAGATCTCTGGGGAGCTGCTGAAGATGCTGGGGGAGTCCTGGCTTTTTGGGTCTTCTAGCAGTGTTGGGGGTTTCTTGTGAGGCAATATGGGGGTCTTTTGGGGGCTGGGGTCTGCTTGGCTGGGCAGTGCAGTGTCTGGTGGCCCCGTGGAAGGGTGGATGGGTGACAGCTGGTCCTCCTGCTCCCTGGGCAGGTGGCAAGCAGCAGAGCAGGGAAGATCTTTCCGGCGTGCCCTGAGAATGATGAGACGGACACCTCCAAGGTGGTGGAGATCCAGAATAAGCAGATGATCGAGTGGGCCCTGGGCGGCTTCCAGCCCTCTGGCCCCAAGGGCCTGGAGCCCCCCGAAGGTGAGCAGTGTGGGGCTGGACATGGGGCTGTGCCCACGGGACAGGGACCTGCTTGGTTGCCTTGGATGCATCAGGTCTGGCATCGCTGGGGTGGTGTGGGTAGAGGAAGCGCTGTGGGTCCTGGGGGGGGGAGCCCCTGAAGGGTGTGTAGCCCTCAAGACCCCACTGATCGTACTTCACATTGTCCTTGCAGAGGAACGAAACCCCTACAAAGAAGTTTACACGGAGATGTGGGTAGAGCCGGAAGCAGCTGCCTACGCACCACCCCCACCCGCCAAAAAACCCAGGAAAAGCACAACAGAGAAGCCCAAGGTCAAAGAGATCATCGATGAGCGCACCCGAGGTACCACCCAGGGGGTCAGTGGGGTGCAAACACAGGCTTGGTTGGTTGTGACCCTGCCAGGCCTCGCTCCTGGTGCTGGCAGGGCTATGCTTGCCACGGGGGCTGCACAGAGGGGACCTGGCTGGGGCAGGGCTGGTGCCAGGCATTATTCCCCCTCTTCTGACTCTGCTCTCCCTCCCCAGAGCGGCTTGTGTATGAGGTCCGGCAGAAATGCAGGAACATTGAAGGTGAGCATGGGGCAGTAGCTGGCTCTGGGGCTGGGACCCATCCTGTCCCTGTGGATTGGGCTGGGGTGCAGGGTCTCTCCTCATCTGGGTACCAATCCTGGCTACAGGCCTGGGAGCAGCAGGGGGACTCGGGCAGGAGATGGACAAGGCACCAGAGGATTTGCTCGTCCCATTGCTCAGCATGACTGGCAATAGGGACAGCAGCAGCACTGCTCCAGACAGTGGCAGAAACCCTTGTGACACTGTCAGGGACCCTTGGGACACTGCCAGGGGCTGGGGACAGTAGGGCTAGGGCACTAATGGGGGCCAGAATGGGGACAGGGAGGCAGTGGGAGCTCTGCCCCCAGGGTTGGTCCCCATCCCACTGCAGTGGCTTTCCCAGCATTTTGGGGCTGGGAAAGGGCTCTGCCACTCCCCAGTTCAGGGGGTGAAGTTGGGGTGACACAGTCTTGGAGGGGAGAGCATTTTCTAGGGTGGCTGAGAGTTAGGCTGCTCTCCATGCGCTTGGCTCACCCTGGTGTGGAGTGTTGGAGGGTGGTAGATCCTGTAGAAGAACATCTCTTCTCTCCCCAGACATCTGCATCTCGTGTGGGAGCCTCAACGTGACCCTGGAGCATCCTCTATTTATCGGAGGAATGTGCCAAAACTGCAAGGTACAGCACAGCATGGCCAGTGCCACGCGCAGAGGCACAGGTGGATCCCCCCTGACACCCTGTCCCGGAGATGTCCCTGCCAGGAGCTGTCACGGTGTCCTCACAGCATGCCCAGCCTCAGTGGTGTCCTGGCATCTCCGGCATAGGGCTCAGGCTGCACCGAGCTCACACCTTTGTTCTCTCCCAGAACTGCTTCTTGGAGTGCGCATACCAGTACGATGATGACGGCTACCAGTCCTACTGCACCATCTGCTGCGGTGGCCGGGAGGTGCTCATGTGCGGCAACAACAACTGCTGCAGGTCTGGGGAGCCCTCCTGGTGTGGGGCTGGGGAGGTTTTGGTGATGCCTTGTTCCCAGGATGGGGCTGGGGAGGTTTCAGGGTGGTCATGCTCCTGGCATGGGGCTGGGAGGTTTTGGTGATGCTGCAGTTCTGGCATGGGGCTGGGAAGGTTTTCGGAAGGCCTCGTTTTTGGCATGAGACTGGGGAGGTTTTGGTGATGCAATGCTCCTGCCATGGGATTTTGGTGATGCCAGTCCTGGTGTGGGGCTGGGACATTATGCACTCAGTATGAGACTAGGAGTTTTCAGTGGTGTCACAGTGCCAGTGTGGCACTGTGGTGGTGCCCAAGTCCTGGCATGGTGTTTTGGAGGTTTTGGTGATGTCCTAGTCCTGGCATGAGGCTAAAGAGGTTTTGGAGACACCCTGGTCTGTGCGTGGGGCTGGGAGAGGTTTTGGTTATCCCCCAGTCCGAGCTTGAGGCTGGGGAGGTTTTGGTGAAGCCACAGTCTTGGTGTGGCACTGGGGAGGTTTTGGTGTCCCAGTTTGGAGTTCTGGTGATGTCCTAGTACTGGCATGTGGCTGGAGAGATTTTGGTGTTGGTGCAGATCCCAGCTGTGGGTCTTTGTATGGGTCTGGTGAAGGTTTGGGCAGTGCTGCAGGTCCCAGCATGGGTCTGCTGGTCCCAGCATGCCCCTGTGCCACTGGCCTGCAGGGAGCATAGCCACAGCCTGGCCTTAGTCCCACTGGGATGGTGCTGGGGACACTGTCCCCTTGCAGCAGGAATGCTGCCAGAGGGCAACCTAGCAGCAACCTGGCTGCTGACACCATCGCTGCTCCCCCAGGTGCTTCTGTGTGGAGTGCGTGGACCTGCTGGTGGGCCCTGGGGCAGCCCAGGCGGCCATCAAGGAGGACCCCTGGAACTGCTACATGTGTGGCCATAAGGGTGTCTACGGGCTGCTGCGGCGGCGGGAGGACTGGCCCTCACGCCTCCAGATGTTCTTCGCCAACAACCACGACCAGGAGTTTGTGAGTGCCCCTCTGGAAGAACCCCCCCATCCCCAGCTGGGTCTCCACTGCCCTCCACCACCCCACCTGATGCCTTGCCCATGGCTTTCAGGATCCACCGAAGGTGTACCCGCCGGTGCCGGCTGAGAAGAGGAAGCCAATCCGGGTGCTCTCGCTCTTCGATGGCATTGCCACAGGTGAGAGTGAGTCCCTGGCCTGGCAGCCCCTGCAGGCACCCTCCCTGGGACGGAAGGGAGTGGGACAAGCAGCCTGCCTGCCTGGCCTGGGGGTGGAGGGGTCCCGTGCCCATCAGGGTGTCATCAGTGTGTGGACACACCTGTGTCGCCTGTGGGACACCCAGCCAGCTCTTCTGCCCAAGGCCTTTGGGTGCTGTAGGCACCAGAGCAGCATCCCCGGTAGGCAGGGAGGCACTGTAGTGGAGACAGGAATGGGGATGGCATGGGAATGGTGGTGCTGCCAGAGCAGACTGGGACAGGGGGTGGGGGCCCGTTGTCCACATGTCGCCCACCCCAGCCACACTCCCTATAGGCCTGCTGGTGCTGAAGGACCTGGGTATCCAGGTGGACCGCTACATCGCCTCTGAGGTGTGTGAGGACTCCATCACTGTCGGCATGGTGAGGCACCAGGGCAAGATCATGTACGTCGGGGACGTCCGAAATGTCACCCAGAAACACGTACGTCCTGCTGGCTGGCCTCCCCTGTGACTCCCCACTCCCTGCAGGCAGCCCAGCCCCCCAGAGCTCAGCCCCATATCCCCAGGATGGAACCTGTCCCTTGTCCACATGCTGGGCTTCACCATCGTGGCCTCGCACTGTGTCTCCTGAGCCAGCAGCAGCAGTGTCCAGCACCTGGGTCATTGATGGCTCTCCCTCTTGCAGATACAGGAGTGGGGCCCATTCGACCTGGTCATTGGGGGGAGCCCCTGCAACGACCTCTCCATTGTCAACCCAGCCAGGAAGGGGCTCTATGGTAGGTGTCTTCAGTGTTTCCCTGCCACCAGCCTCCACTGCCAGCTCCCATAGCTGACATCAACCCCACTTGCTTTCTCCTTCCAGAGGGCACCGGGCGGCTCTTCTTCGAGTTTTACCGCCTGCTCCATGAAGCCCGGCCCAAGGAGGGTGATGATCGGCCTTTCTTCTGGCTCTTTGAGAACGTGGTGGCCATGGGGGTGAGCGACAAGAGGGACATCTCGCGCTTCCTGGAGGTGAGTGCCAGCGAGTCTCCAAGGATGCCAAGGGTCCTGCAGAGCCCCACTGACTTCTTGCCTCTCCCACTTCTTGCAGTCCAACCCTGTCATGATTGATGCCAAAGAAGTGTCTGCAGCACACAGGGCACGGTACTTCTGGGGGAATCTTCCTGGGATGAACAGGTTGGTGAGAGCACCCAGGAGCCAAGCCACTTGTCTGCATTCTGCGGGGCTAGGGTGTCCAGGAGCCCCTGATCCAGCACTGGGAGGGAGGGAAGGTGCTGCTGGGGCTGCAGAAAAGGCAGGACCCCTGTGGCCTCCCTGATCCAGCTCTTGGGATCTGCTGACCTCCAGCAGTGCTAGGCAAGGGCAGGGGGAACTCATGAAGTGATGCTGGGTGACAGCACACCCCAAAGCCCAGAGTCCCCATAGAGGCATGTCATTCTTTAAGCCCAGCTGGTAACTGAGCACCACACAACTGCTCACTCATCCTCTAACTTAACTGCTCCCTCCCTATCCTCCCCCCCTCTCCAGCACTATGGGGAGGAGAATCAAAGTGTAAACCCCATGGGTTGAGATAACAACAGTTTAATAATTAAAGCGTAATATTATATTATTTTTATAATTGTTAATAATAAGGGAAATAACAAGGGGAGGGAATATAAAACTAAAAAGGGAAAGGGAAAAGAAAATAATAAACAAAATTGATGCACAATGCAATTGCTCATCACCCGCCGACCGATACCCAGCCTGATCCAAGCAGTGATCTGGGCCTTCTGAGTAACTCCCCCCAGTTTCTGTGCTGGTCATGACATGCTGTGGTATGGAATACCCCTTTGGCTAGTTTGGGTCAGGTGTCCTGTCTCTGCTTCCTCCTGGCTTTTTTGCCCTTCCTCACTGGCAGAGCATGAGACTGACAATTCCTTGATCAGAGCAAGCATTACTTAGCAACAGCTAAACCACTGGTGTGTTCTCAGCACTGTTTGCAGACTAAAGCTGAAACACAGCACTGCACCAGCTACTAGGAAGAGAAAAATAACTCTTACAGCTGAAACCAGGACAAGGTGGATGGTCCTGTCCTTCCTCCTTCGTGCTGGTGGGGCAGTGTGCAGCTGCCCTCCATTATCCCAGACTGGGGCCAAGCTGGCACACAACTGGTGGTCATAGGCAGGCTTCCAACAGGATTGGCTGTTGCTCACCATTGTCTGCCACAGCCCCCCAAAACAGCCCTGGCCACCTGACACCCCCCACAAACTGCATCCGGAGACCTGTCCTGTGACAGCATAGGGACATGCACTGCCACCCCCTGCCCAGCCTATCTCTCTTCCCTAGGCCACTCGCATCCACAGTCAACGATAAGCTGGAGCTGCAGGAGTGCCTGGAGCATGGCAGGATAGCAAAGGTCAGCACCAGCAGCACACAGGGTGCAACCGGTGGGAGTGGGGGCATTGCAGGCAAGGGGGCGGTTGGGGTCCTGCAGTGGGGTTCCACAGCCATCCCCAGGTTCCTGGCCTCCTTAGGCTGCTGGGAAGGAGTCCCATGAGCAGGGAGGAGGAGGGACACAGTGGTGGCACTAATACCCCAGAATGGTGCCACCCTGCCTGTGAGCCCCCTGCCAGCCTGGCCAGTGCACCAGGGAGCTCTGTACCCCCAGCATGACAAGCCTGTGCCTCTTGCAGTTCAGCAAAGTGCGAACTATCACCACTCGCTCCAACTCCATCAAGCAGGGCAAGGACCAGCATTTCCCTGTCTTCATGAATGAAAAGGAGGACATCCTGTGGTGCACAGAGATGGAGAGGTACCACGGCTGAATGCGAGTGCACTGGGGGGGAAGTGCCAGCAGTGCCACATCCCCTCCTGACCCCACTCCCCTTGTCCCTGCAGGGTCTTCGGCTTCCCGGTGCATTACACGGACGTGTCCAACATGAGCCGCCTGGCCCGGCAGAGACTGCTTGGCAGATCCTGGAGCGTGCCGGTGATCCGCCACCTCTTTGCTCCCCTGAAGGAATACTTTGCCTGCGTTTAAGAGAGACGGACAGGAACTGGTGACACGGAGCGAGTCAGAAACAAAACCATCCACGCCAACAGAAGTGAAAACACAGAATGAGAGAAGAGTCAGCACCCAGAAGAGAGACGGGATTTCACAGCCCGATGGGAACCCGGCACACGTCTCCCCGAGCGAAAGGGTTCGGTGTCCTCTCCTGAATTTCCAATGTTCAGCTTTTAGCCTATTTAAAAGAAAAAAACCACAAAAAAAAACCAAAACACCACCAACGAAAACAACAACAGAAAAAAAGGCGAACGAAAAAAAAAAAGAAAAAAAAAGGAAAACAAAAAACCAAAACCATTTTTTTTGGGGGGTAACCTTTTCATTTTCCGCTCTTTTCTGGCTGGGTTTTTCTGTTGGTTTGGTTTCCGCTTCTCGGAGCAGCGGGCGAGACGAGACGCCGTCGCCAGCTCTGCTCTCGGAGGAGGGGAAACAGCAGCGGGAAACCCCAGCCGGGAGAGAGGTGGAGGCGAAGGAGAACCCGCTCCGTCGGCGCCGAGCTCGCGGCCCCAGCCGCCGGCCTGGTGAGCTTGTGGGGAGCGCGAAGCGGCAGGGAGGCGCTCGGCCGGCTCCGCAACACCCAGCGACTGAGCCTCACTCTTTTCCACCAGCACCATTCACTGGTGATATGGAGCCAACCCAACTGGCAGGGAAGCCGAGAACACACACACCACAACACACACCTTTTCTACAGTATTTTGGGTGCCTACCACATGGGAAACCTTGAAGAAAGCAAATTCTAGAAGCCGCTGTTACCTCTTGTTTACAGTTTATATATATATGATAGATATGAGATATAGATATATATATATATAAAAGGTACTGTTACTACTGTACAACCTGACTTCATAATGGTGCTTTTAAACAGCGGGGTGAGTCAAGACATCAGCTTCCATGTTGCCTTACGTGCCGGGCCTTTCCGAGCGAGCGGCGCAGGAGGGGGCCGGGGCTGCGGCCGGGCGGGAAGCGTCTCCATCCCGAGTCATGCAATAACCTTTTTCTGTCCTAAAAGGAAGCGCCTCCCTCGGCGGCGGTGGCGGTGGTGCTGGTGGTGGTGGTGGTGGTGGCCGCCCTGCCTGCCTTGCCCGCCACGCGCACAAACGTACTGGTGCTCTTCTGCATACGTGGCGTCCCCGACCAGGCTGGTGCTGGGTGTCCCCCCTCCAACCCGGGGGCAGCAGCAGGGTGCTTCTGCCTGCTTCTGCCTGCAGGTGCTGCCTGCCGGGGCGGCGCGGGGCACAGGTGCTGTGAATCGGGCTCTTGCCGAAAGCCGTGGCTGTGCAGGAGGACGCGGGCAGGGCAGAATGCAGGCAGGGAGGAAGCGCAGGACGGAGCGGTGCTGGAGCGTGGCTGGGGCGCTCCCAGTGCAGGATGAGGACAGCTGCAGGGCCGTGGACCCTGGTGCTACATCCGCGGGTCCGGGCTGGTTGGCAGGAGGGCGATTCCCTGGTGAGACAGGATGGGACCCCAGTGTTGCGCACTGGGTGACTTGAGGCATCGCTCCTCTGTTGGAGTGTGGTTCTGGAGTGACTGTCCCATCAGTGCCCCATGTTCCCTTCCTGGGGCAATGGGTGCCTGTGAGGTGCATGGCGGGCACAGCAGTGTTGGTGTCAAGGGCAGGCAGCTCTGGCTGCAGGGGCCAGGTGCTGCAGTAGTGTTGGCAGTGCAGAGAGGAGCCATGGTGCATGCAGGCAGGTGCTGGCATTGCTGTGGATGGCTACTTGTTTGGCAGCTGTGGGTGCCACAGGAGGACAGTGGGTCTGATATGGTGCAGGGGAATTGCCTCACATCCTCAGTGCCCACTGGGGTGGCCGGATCCTGTGCCTGGCAGGGGCAGGGACTGGTGCTACGGTGCGGGGGGGACTCAAATTGGGTCTCCAGCCCATTGCCGTCTCTTCTCTAACTGTGAAAGGTGCTGAAGGTCTGCAGGCAGGCGGGGTCCGCTGGCTGCTCGGTGCAGGGTGCTGGCTAATGGCAGCGAGCCGCGCTGGCGGCCCCAGGGTGCTGAGAGGTGCTGGGACCGATGGTGGCGGTAAGGGCGAGTGGGGTGGCCCCAGTGCCCCCCATCTCCCCACAGCGCCTGGTGCTACTGGGGGTTTGGAGGAGGCCCCTCTGTCGGTGTGGATGGCGCAGGGAGCTGGGCAGCACAGGGCAGCTGCAGTGGGGGCACCGCGGGGCCCAGCTTTGCCAGTGAGGGTAAAGGAGGTGAGGTGGGATGTGGCCCCCAGCCCTAGGTGCTGAGCTGGGCCTATGGGCTTCAGCTTGGTCCTGGGGCTGGTCTGGCACAGGACTGCTGCAGCAGTGCAGGGTGGGAGCCTTGCATGGCCCTGCAGCACTGCTTGCAGGTCCTGCATGGCCCAAAGCATTTGGTGTAAGTGCTGCATGGCCCTGCAGTACTGTCTGCAGGTTCTGCATGGCCCTGCAGTGTCACATGCAAATCCTACATGGCCTTGCAGCATTGCATGCAAGTCATGCATTGCTCTGCAGCACCACTCGCAGGTCATGCACTGCCCTCCAGCACTATCTGCAGGTCTTGCATGGCCCACAGTGCTGGCTGCAGGTGCCACATGGCTCTGCAGCACTGCATGCGGGTCCTGCACAGCCTTTCAGCATCACATGCGAGTCCTGCATAGCCCTTTAGCATCTCATGCAAGTCTTGCGCAGCCCTGCAGCACTGGCTGCAGGTACTGCACGGCTCTACAGCACTGAGGGCAAGTGCTGCATGGCCCTGCAGTGCTGAGTACGAATCATGCATGGTCCTGCGGCGTTGTGCTTGCAGCACTGCAGCACTGGTTGTAAGTTGTGTGTGATACTGCAGTGCTGGGTGGTGGTCCTGCAAGCCCTGCAGTGCTGGGTGCTGGTGCTACATGGCCCTGCAGGGCTGGGTGCTAGTGCTGCACAATGCTGCAGCACCATTTGCAAGTCCTGCATGGCCTTGCAGCACTGTCTGCAGGTTCTGCATGGCCTTGCAGTGCCAGGTGTGAATCCTGCACAGCTGTGCAGCACCACTGACAGTGCAGTGCCAGTGGGGAGCATGGCACAGCTCTGCAACAGGGCTTGGGGGTCCCTGCTGTGCTGCACCACCCTGGTGCAGCCCTGCAGTGCTTCAATGGGACCCTCAACCCTGCCACACCTTTCATAGGC
Source organism: Melopsittacus undulatus (assembly GCF_012275295.1). Lineage (NCBI taxonomy): Eukaryota > Metazoa > Chordata > Aves > Psittaciformes > Psittaculidae > Melopsittacus > Melopsittacus undulatus. Next base: position 13,103,583 of record NC_047529.1, on the reverse strand, counting down.
CAGGTCCCAATCAGTGCTGTGGCATGGCATGCCGGCATGGTGTGGCAATGATGCGTCCCATGCTGCTCTGGCACCCGCTACGGGCACCAGTGGTTGGGATGCCCAGGCAGGTGCCAGAGCCGGTGCCAACGGGAAGCAGGTTCCCGTGGTGGCCCAACTGGAATGGTGCCGGTGCAATGCCGGGCTCGGCTCGGTGGTGCCAGGGGCACGTTGGCGGCGGCGGCAGTGGGGATGCCGGGGAAAGAGTTCAGTTTTTAACGTACCCGACTCACATCTTTTTTTAACAAAAACAGACAAATTTTGTTGCACAGCCCTTAGATGAAAAACGGTAAAAAACAGAGAAAATAAAAAGAAAAATAAGCCTAAATTCCTTAAAATCCGCCGAGGGAGTAGGGGACAAACACGGTGCTAAAACATTTTATTAAAAATATATATTGTTAAATTAAGTCTGCTGTCTGGACAATGACTGTTTTGTTTTCTTGTAGTGGAGTTTCAAAGAGCACTATTATTTTACTCTTATATATTATTATTAAAAAAAAAAAAGGAAAAAAAAAACCGACAAAAACAAAAAGGCATTTTAACTTTGTACTTGAAAACTAAACAAGAGATTTCATGTGTTTTAGCCTAGACATTGAAGTAGCTGACGCTTAACTATTTGTGGGGAATCATGTACTCATACCGAGGGATAAACGCGTAGAGTTCGGTACCCTCCTCTTCCTCCTCTCCTATGATTTGGCTCAGCCTGTGCCCCACCACCACATTCCCAGCCGCCCCGGCTGCTCCCCCCCACCCCAAATCCCTATCCCAAACCTCCCCTTTTTCCTCCCCATTTTATTTTGTGCTTCCCTCTCTCTCGGTTCGTCCCTTCTGTTTTTTGTTGGTTTGTTTTTTTAGGGTCGCTTCTCTATTTATTGCCGCTGAATACTGTGCATCTCACCGTACGGTTCTGGCCCGCGGGGCTGCCCGGCGCTCTGTCGTGTCTGTGTAAGTATTGCTCGTGACATAGCTGTTCTGAACTAATACAAGGTCAATGCGTGCAGCAGATGTAGGAAGTCTGTCCGTTCCGCTTCCATCCCATCCTCCTGATTTATTTCTTTTTTCTTTGGTGCCCAGAAGACTATAATACAGATGAGCTCCTTTCTAATGTACTTGTGCTGGAGAACACTTGAATAAATGTACTGTTTTTGTGCAAAAAAAAAAAGAGAAAAAAAGAGGGAAAAAAAAGAGAAAAAAAATCCTTCCTGTTGTCATGTTCTGTGTCCTCACGGGTTTCCCAGTGTGGGTCTGGGGATTTGGGGGAGGGGATCCAATGGGTGGTGGGGTGCCTGCAGTGGTAGGGTCCCAGCAGCCAATGGGCTCCCAGTGGGGTTCTGGCAGTTGGTGTTGTCCTCATGGGTGGTGGGATTCAGTTGGCAGTGGGGGTGGGCAGTTGGGTCCCAGTGGATGATGGGGTCCCAATGAGTAGTGACCTCCCAGCACATACGGTGGAGTCCAGATGATAGTGGGGTCATGGTGGGTGGTAGGGTCCCAATGGGTGTGGGATCCAGGCAAACTAGGGTTCCCAGTGGGAACTGGGGTTGTGGTAGACAGTGGAGTCCTGGCAGATGTTGGGGTCCCAGCAGATGGTGGGATCCTGGTGACAGTGCAGTGCTAGCAAGTGGTGGGACCATGGCAGGCAATGGGATCCTGGTGACGGTAGGGTCACAGCACAGCAGGGTCCCAGTGTGTAGTGGGATCCAAGAGATGGTAGGGTCTCAGCAGGGAGTTCCTAGTGCTGATGGTGGGGTCCAAGTGGGTGGTGGAATCAAAGCAATGGTGGGGTCCCACTGGGAAGTGAGGTCCTGGTGGACTGTGGGGTCCCAGTGGTTGGTGGGGTCCCAATGGGTGTTGGGGTGCCAGTGGATGATGGGGTCCCAGTGGGGTTCCAGCCATTGGTGGGGTCGCAAGAATGGTGGGGTCCCAGTGGATGGTGGGATTTCGGTTGGCAATGAGGCCCTACTGCAGGTGGTGGGGTCCCAGTTGGTGGTGGGACTCAGGCAATCCCAACTGGCGTCATGGTGGACAATGGGGTCTTGATGGGTGGTGGGGTCCTGGTGAACAATGGGGTCCTGGCAGGTGATGGGATCCTGGTGATGGTGAGGACCTCGCAGGCAGCAGAGTCCCAGTGCAGGTAGTAAATCCCAGTGGATGGTGGGGTCCTGGTGCATGGCAAGGTCACTGAGGAGGACAGTGGGGGCTTTGCTCATGCAATACTGGGCTGTGGAGGTGCAGAGTCCAATGTAAGGTGGAACTCTATGTCTCTGACCCATGAGGACACTGCCCCGTGCTCCTCCTGCCTCAGTTTCCCCTCCAGCTGGCAGCACTGGGTGGGTTGGAAGAGTCCTGGGGACCCCACAGTGCCTGTGCTGGATCCCAAGGTGGTGGGGACCAGAGCATGGCCCAGAGATAGAGCCCAGAAAGGGAGGGAGGGATGCTGGGACTGGGGAAAGCACCCACACCCCACCACCCACACCTCCAGACTGGAGCTGGGCAGGGCAGAGATGGGTGAAACATGACTTGGGACAGGGCTGGAGGAGAAAAACTACCTGAAATGGGGAACAGCCAGTCTGGAGCTCTCCTGAAACACCAGACTACCCAGGGGCTGCACCCAATGGTGCCCAGGGGTTGCTGAGGTCTTTGTGAGCCCATCCCAGTCTTGTCTGGAAGGTGGGGGGCAGATTCCTGAGTGCCACAACAGTGGGTACAAGTCATGAGGTGTTATGGACAAGGGGTGACTGGGGAAAGTCCCCAGTTTGCCAACCATAAACACAGCTTCATTGCCTTTGTGGTCAAGTAAAGTCAGCTGCCCATGTAAACCTCATGGAGTTCATTCAACAAGGCCAAGGGCAAGGTCCTGCAACTGGGTCAGGACAATTCCAAGCACAAATACAGGCTGGGATTGAGAGCAACCCTGAAGAGAAAACCCTGGGGGAGCAGCTCAATGAGAAGCTCCCCATGACCCAGCAGTGTGTGCTTGCAGCCCAGAAACCAACCATGCCCTGGGCTGCATCACCAGCAGTGTGACCAGCAGGTCGAGAGAGGGGATTCTCCCCATCTTCTCTGCTCTGGTGAGAACCCCCCTGCAGTCCTGCATCCAGGTCTGAGGCCCCCACATAAGAAGGATGTGGAGCTGTTGGAGCACATCCAGGCCACAGAGATGCTCTGAGGACTGGAGCACCTCTGCTATGGAGACAGGCTGAGAGAGCTGGGCTGGTTCAGCCTGGAGAAGGCTCCAGGGAGACCTTAGAGCAGCTTCCAGTGCCTAGAGGGGTGAACAAGAAAGCTGGAGAGGGGCTTTTGACAAGGGCCTGTAGGGACAGGACAAGGGGGAATGGCTTTAACCTGACAGAGGGGAGACTGAGATGAGCTCTTAGGCAGCAGTTGTTCCCTGTGAGGGTGTTGAGGCCCTGGCACAGGGTGCCCAGAGAAGCTGTGGCTGCCCCATCCCTGGCAGCGTTCAAGGCCAGGCTGGACGGGGCTTGGAGCAACCTGGTCTGGTGGAAGGTGTCCCTGCTCATCGTATGGGCTTCAAATTGGATGAGCTTTGAGGTCCCTTCCACCCCAAACCATTCTGTGAGTCCATGAAATGCCAAGACCAGCCCTGGCAGTGATACTAACTGGGGGCAGCTCCACTGGGAGGTCCTGGCAGACACAAGCTGAACTTGAGCCCCTAGTTCCCACTCAATGCCACAGATTCTGTGGCTGTATGCAAGGCCTGGGCCAGAGGCACCAAACTGGATCCTTCTGCATCCCATCTCCACATGCCAGCAGCCTGTGGCCTCCATAACAGGCTGTGCTGAGAGCTGCTGGGAGGGACTGGGAGATAGCCAGGCTGTGTGCTGCTGGGCACTGCTGGGCTGTACTAGACATTGCTGTCTGTTACTGGCCATTACTGGGTGTTACAAGGCTGTGCTGGGTGTTGATGGGTCTGCCAGGTGGTACAAGGCACTATTGGGTACTACTGGTCTTTACCGGCTGTTGCTGGGTGTTATTTGTCTGTACTAGGTGTTATTGGGCTGTACTGGGTGTTCCTAGGTGCTGCTGAGGTGTACTGGGTGTTATGGGTTTGTAGTTTGAGAAGCTTATGGGACCGTCACAGATGGCCATGGGGGAGCAGTGGGATACTGTGGGGTGTCAGCGGGTGACACGGGAGGGATGGTGGGTACCACGGGGGTGTCATGGGGGGAAATGTGTTGTTGGGAGGTGCGGGGGGTGCCTGGGGCTCCCGGGGGTCCCAGGGGTCACGGGAGGGCCAGGGGATCCCGAGGGGTCACGGGGTTACTCGGGGCCGTCCCCTCGCGCCTTTGTGCGGGCTCCCGTCGCCACGGCAACGGCGCGGGCAGGTGGCGGGGTCCCGGGCTCCGGCCCCGCCCCGCCCGCTGTCAGTCAGGCCGCGCGCATCTCACCCTGCTGGGGGGCATAAGCCCCGCCCCCAGCCGCGAAGCCGAGCGGCGATTGGCGGACGGGGCGGGCAGGCCCCGCCCCCGCCGCGCAGGTTTGGGTGAGAGGCGATCGCGGACGAGCGGCGCGGCGGGCGCAGCCGGAGCGGGAGCGCAGCGGGAGCGGGAGGTACCGGCGGCACCGGGCGGGGTCGGGCGGCTCCCGCACGGGCGGGACCTGTCCTGTCGAGGCCGTATCGCGACGGGGGGGGGTGATCGTGACAGGTGCATGTATCGCGACAGGCGCGCGTGTCGCGACAGGAGAGGAGGGAGCGTGCCCATGTGCGCCTCGCGGAGGGCTGAGGGGCAGAAAGGCTGCGGGTGGCTCCCACCCGTGCGTGGCCGGTCACCTGTCACGACAAGACGATGCTGTCGCGACAGCGCAAACGGTTATAGCTTCGGCGGGTGTGGCGATGAGGCCGCCCCGCCCGAGGGTCCCGGCTTCTCTGCCGGCCCCGTGTCGCGACCGGGTGCGGAGCAGCAGGTGCACCGGGTGCGGAGGGGCCGGACCAGGGGAGCCGTGGCACGGGCGGGGATCTCGCCGGGCCCGGGCCATTGTTTCACGGGGGCTCCCGGGCGGCCCAGCCCCGCCCCGCCCGGAGCATCCTTTGTGCTGGGCGGCACCGGGCTTTGTCTGCGGGGCCGCCCCGGGGAGGGGGCCGGACTCAGTCCCCCCCCTTTCCCCGTAACCGGGTACCGGGCCCCGCCGCCGCATCCCCGGGGCCGCCCCTCACCCCGGCTCCCCTTGCCTTTCGGTCCCCAGCACCCTGCACCGGGGACCCCTCACCAGCCTCAGTCTGTACCCGGGGACCCCCCATCCGGTCCCGGTCTGGGCCCCCCGCCCCCGGGTGGCAAACCCCAGGGCTCGGTGCCTGCCGCGCCGCCGGCCTGCCGCAGTGACGGCTGCGACGCACCCACCCGGCACGCCCTGGGCTGCGACGGGGACCCCGCAACGGGGCCGGGGGATCCCACCGACCACCGGCACCCTCTGCCGTGGCAGCCACCGGGTGTGGCCGAGCCATGTGCCGTGCCAAGGTGCCCGCGGGGACCTGGTCCGGCTGCTCACAGGCCTGCAGCATCCTGGGTGGCTGGTGCTGGTGGAGCATCCTTGGCCCCCACCCGTCGGTTATGGACCCACGACTCCCCACATCCTTCCCGGGGTGGTGGCTCGCTCACCTCGCACCGGAGCTTGTCCTGGCCGCGGGGTGGTCGGTGGGACCTCAGCAGCTGGGCAGGGATCCCATGTGCAGCACTGCAGCAGGAACACAGCCTGGCCGTGTCCAAAACAGAGCTGGGGCTGGGCTGGGAGGGTCATGGCAGCAGTGACCCCCTCAAGAGGCATCTCCCAGTCTGAGGGGGATGCCAACCAAGGGCAGACAAGGGTGGTCGTGGTTTGGTGTCACCGGTGGTGCTGGTGCTGCCTGGGAGGGACAGTCACCGCACCCAGCTCTGACAAAGGAGGATGCTGGGGGTTGGGGGGGTCACCGACACAGACAAAAGCAGGGATGGTAGAGGGGCCATGTCCATGGCGGGTGCAGGAGCAGCCACCAGCGTCGCTGCACAATGCGGCTCTGTGTGCAGCTTCACCACAGCCCCACCATCCCGGCACAAAGGCCAAGCCCAGCAGCCGCCCAGGCCCAACAGGTGCCCCCTGGCAGCCCCCGTCAGGGCGGGGGTCCCTTTGTCCTGCCGGGGTCACAGCTGTCCCTGCCCGGCAGCCGGCAGGCGCTGTGGGGCCTGCAAGCCCCACGAGATGGCCGTGCTGCTTTGTGTGCCGGGTAGAGCCACCATGGCCCCCTCCTCCCGGCACTCACCCAAGGACTGCTGAGCCAGGGGCTGCTGCAGTGGTGGGGCTGTTCGGGGGTCCCAGAGGATGCTGGGCCACCCCAGTGCTTCTGCCGTATTTCTGCCCTTCCTGGGGCACCTGTTGTCTCGCTGAAACCTCCTGCTTGCCACCCCAGCCAGCAGCCTGGTGCTGGCTGTGCCACCGCACAACAGTGGCTCGCCAGGGCACAGGCAGGAGCCTCGGTGTTCCTAGGGCAGGCTGTACTGCTCTGGGACAACAGTAGGGCTGAGGGACAGAGCCCCTGAGGATGCTCAGAGTGAGCTCTGTGCCAGACTGGCCACAGCAGGCATCTTGTGGACCAGGGTACGGGACCAGTGTGCTGACTGGGGCAGTTGCTGGAAGTGCTGGAGGTGGGAGGCACAGAGGGTATCTGGCTGCACCCCTGAGGAGGGGTCAGGAAAGGAGCCTGTGCAGCATGGGGGGGGAGGGGGGATCATGGCAGTGATGGCAATGGTGTGGGCAGCTCATGGCAGCCAAAGCCACAGGCAGCATGTGGAGCTGCCATCCCTCATCTGTGCATCATGTCCAGCCCACACCCTTGCCTGTTGTACCCACAGCCAGTGCCTCACCCCATCACGGATCTGGCTGGCAGTGGGGATGTGTCTGGCAGTGTGAGGCCATGAGGTGGGCCAGGCAGTGCGGGACCCCAGCATGGCTCAGGTCCCACCCTGGTCCATGCAACACCAGACACAGTAGGTGCCCTGTCCCTCCATCCTACCTGTGTCAGGGGGCCTTGCCCATTCCTCAAAGTGAGAAATGCTGCAGCACCAGGATCCAGAGCAAGCTGCCTCCCCACACCCTGCCATGCTCCAGATCCGTCCATCACAGCAACCTGCTTTCATCTTGGGGTACGATGTGCCACCTCCCTCCTGCACCCCCATTTCTATGCTGTATCAGCACTGTCCTGCCTGGCCCACCCCTGCCCTGAGGTCCCAGGGAGGCTCATGGGGGCAGTGGGCATCACCACGTCTCCCGTGGTCCCTCGCCACACCAAGGTCAGTGACATCTTGCCACATCCTATGATTCTGTGATCTTGGCTGCTGCTGGCACAGTCTTGCAGGTCTCCAGCTGGGGCTGCCCCCTTGTCCCCCCCATCCCTGGCAGTGCAGACATGGGTCTGGGTGGCAGCAGCTGGGGGGCAGGTGCAGGCAGGGGTGCCAGTGCCCAGTGTGCTATGCACAAAGTTGTTGCCATTCCACCTCAGTTGCTATGGGACCCATTTTCCTCTGCCGACCCTTGTCAACCAGCACAGCTGGGCATGCAGCAGCATTCCTGGTGGGGTGGGGGCCGCCTTTCCCAGGAGCATTCCCTGTGACAACAGGGCTGCCTGCAGGACCCCATGCCAGAGTCAGAGCAGCAGGACAAGGCACAGGCTGGTACCAGGCTTGCCCGTAGCAAGGCTGGCACTGCTGCATGCAGCCCCAGGGCAGGAGCCATCCCAGGAAGGGCTCCCAGTACACAGCCCTGGTGTGGCTGCATCCCTGTCATGGGCATAGCCACTTGGCTTCCCTGGGCAGCTGCTCCTGCCCGTGGTGCTGGGAATGTTCAGCTGCCAGACAAACCCCTGCTCAGCCTTGATGGCCACCATAGCTCCCAGACAGTTCTAGGGAAGCTATTTGATGCCCAGCTGATGTTCTGCTGGTGGCTGGGAATCCCTGGCATGAACTCAGGACAGTCAGAGCGGTTCCCTGGCCACAGCAGCTGTGTGGCCAGCACCTTGTTGTAAGGGACCATGCCCCATGGCTCAGCACTGGCCCCAGCGTCACAGCAAGGACAGCGTGTGCCATGCCTGTGTGGGGACCTGGGGACTGCTCACACCAGGGCTGTGGCTACCCAGGCAGTGCCGTGGTGCCCGCATGCAACCTTGTCCTTCACCTGGAGGAAGGGAGAGCTGCACTGCCTGAGCGCCATGGGCACAGCCCTGCAGGCACTGGGCTGTCCCGGGAATCCCTGCATAGGGATCATGGGGTCCCAGCCTACCTCGCAGTGAGAGGTGCTCCTGGGGTGCCCGTGCAGCCACCATGTACTGTCCCTGCTCAGACGGGTCTATTGTGTTTGACCTTCATCTACCACATGAATTATAGATTGCATCTGGGGTTGTCCCTCTCTGCCAGGGTGGCTCCAGCAGAGCTGGCACTGTACAGGGCTGTGGTGCAGAGGCACTGGCACCCTACAGTGCCACCAGGACAAGGCAGGCAGCCTGCCCCAAGCATGCATTGTACCCCAGGAAGAACCCCAGCAGTGTCTCCTCTGCACATGAGGCACCCACAGCTGGGATGTGGCCCCCTCTTGCACCCTGCCCTGGTGTTGGGGGTTCAGCAGCCTGGATGTGGGCACTGGGACCATGGGCTGGGCAGTGCTGGCTGGGTACAGGTTCATGTAGCCAGAGCAGGGGGGCTCTGAGTATCCAGTGCCCCCCCCCTCCACGGATTTCCTGGGATAATCCAGTGTTGCCATGGCCCAGGGTGGGGATGGGCATGGCAGACACACAGCAGCAGGGCTGCCTGGAGCCCTGCCTGCCTGCACCAGGTCTCTGTGCTGAGAAGCAGGACTTGAGTTCCTCCACACCAGCCTGGGATGTCCAGGGAGGGGTGGGCAATGGGGATAAGAACCCCCTGAGTCCAGGGGGCTGCACGGGACAGGAGCACCCAGCAGCCACCCCAAGGCTGGTATTTGTCCTCACAGCACCATGCTTGCCAACGCAGCCACCATGCGGATCCTCATCAAGGGAGGGAAGGTGGTGAACGACGACTGCACGCTGGAGGCGGATGTCTACATTGAGAATGGCATCATCCAGCAAGTGGGCCGCGAGCTCATGATCCCCGGCGGTGCCAAGGTCATTGATGCCACCGGCAAGCTTGTCATCCCTGGCGGCATCGACACCAGCACCCACTTCCACCAGACCTTCATGAATGCCACCTGCGTGGACGACTTCTACCATGGCACCAAGGTACTACCTGGCTGCAGGCCCTCCTGCAACCTCCCTGTGTGTGCTGCCTGCACCCTAATTCCATGCTCACACAGGGCTCCATGGCTCTTAGGGTGCCACAGGGTGTTGGTGTGGAGCATCCAGGTTGCCCAGAGAGGCAGCAGATGTGCCATCCCTGGAGACATTCAAGGCCAGGCTGGATGGGTCTTTGAGCAACCTGAGCTAGTTGAAGGCATCCCTGTTCATTGCAAGGGGGTGGGACTAGATGAGCTTTGAAGGTCCTTTCCTACCCAAACTATTCCATGATTCTGTGATTCTATCCATGTCTAAGGGGGATGCTGGGCAGGCAAGAGCCGTCAGCAGCCAGGCCCCAACCAGTGGAAACTGCATGGTTTGAGCAGGCTCTGCCCTGGCACTGTGGGCAGCATCAGCTCCCTGGCAGCCTGGCACAGTGTCCCCATGTCCCCATCCATCAGGTCCCCTTGCTGTGAGTATCCTCATCCTTTGCTGGGGCATCTGGTCCCTGCATGGAGCCCTTCTGCTCTCTGCACAGCACCAGCTGTGTACCCCTGAGCCAACGCTGCTGGCACAGGGCAGAGTGGAAGATGCACCGATAGCAGCAAGGCTGCCATGGGGCTGCTCTGCAGTGCCAGCCCAGCCTGGAACCCTGTGGTGCCATGCTCTGGGTGCCACTGCCAGGGGGTGTCAATGGGCCTGGGCAGTGCCAGGGCCAGCTGTCTCCAGCACCCCACACAGAGCAGCCATTGTGCCGGGCCAGTGCTGGCTGTGCTTGGCCCTGCAGCAGAGGGGTTGGGAGGACAGTCGCATGCTGCAGCACAGTGAGGGGCATGGAAATGTGTCAGGGGGAGGGCAGGGGGCTGGTGCAGTAACCACAGGCACCCAATGCTATGCTGCTTCCCATCTCCATCCCAGCAGGCTGCCTTGCAGCACCGCACCACCACCACTGGCTGCCCCAGCCCATGAGGGCAATTGGTAAAGGAGCTTTGGGGATTAGCCGGGCTGGGTGAGCGGAGGACACCAGCGGGTGTGACCATGCCTGTCCTGCCACCCATGTCTGCCATGCCACGGGGCTCTCCTTGCAGCCCAAATCCAGTGACTGGTGCTGTGGGAGGCAGTCGGTGCCACAGTGGGTGATGGGATTTTGGGTCTCCAGATGTGCTGTGCACCCAGATGTGCTGGTGCAACTGGGCAGCCACAGGTAGGGTCAGGGCGCTGCAAGGGGGGTTGTACACCAGCGTGGTGCAGGGGGATCCCTCCGGCAACAGAGCCTGGCCCAGGGGATTGCCCTGCTCATAGCCAGGCAAGGTTAGCACTGCCTGGTGGTGTGGGCAGCAGGGGCCGAATCCTGCCCCTTCAGCACTGCTGTAACCTGCAGGCAGCCCTGGTAGGAGGGACAACGATGATCATTGGCCATGTCCTGCCTGACAAGGAGACCTCACTGCTGGACGCCTATGAGAAGTGCCGCAGCCTGGCCGACCCCAAGGTCTGCTGTGACTACGCCCTGCACATGGGCATCACTTGGTGGGCACCCAAGGTGAGTCCATTCGCTCCAGCACAGCGTGGCTCCGGCCCCAGCACAGCGAGTACCCCGGGAGCAGCTGCTGTGTTCAGGGCTAATTCCAGCCCCACTGATCCCATTAGCGGCTCGGTGGGGTGGTCTGAGCCCCCAGGCTGCCTTTTGAGCTGCCTTGATCCAGGCTCACGGGGCAGGAGGTCCCCATGGGGCTGAGCCCGGATCTGCCATGTCTGTCCCTGCTGTGCTGCCTCTCCCATCCCGGTGCAGGTGAAGGCAGAAATGGAGACACTGGTGCGGGAAAAGGGGGTGAACTCCTTCCAGATGTTCATGACCTACAAGGACCTGTACATGCTGCGGGACAGCGAGCTCTACCAGGTCTTCCGGGCCTGCCGTGACTTTGGTGCCATTGCCCGCGTCCATGCCGAGAACGGCGAGCTGGTGGCTGAGGTGAGCACTGGGGACGAGAAGCACCCAGCAATGATGGGCACCAGCCATGTGCTTGGGGCTGGCAGAGCCCCCGGTGTTACCTCTGTCCTGGCATTCCTCTGTTCTTCAGGGAGCAAAGGAGGCACTGGACCTGGGCATCACGGGGCCAGAGGGCATTGAGATCAGCCGGCCCGAAGAGGTAGGTGACTGCTGGTGTTCTCAAGTCACCACACACATGTGGTTGGGTGTTCTGAGGCACCTTCATGGCTGTCATCATCCATGCACCCATCTATACCATGCACATTCTAGTCTGTGTCATCATGCACCCCTATGCACACCAATCCTTTCACCACCCATCAGCGTCACCAAGCCCAACACTGTACCATGCCCCAGCTGGAATGTTTTCCCATGCCATGTGTCTCACTGCCTGCTCTCTCCACAGCTGGAAGCCGAGGCCACGCACCGTGTCATCACCATTGCCAACAGGGTGAGTAGTCCCATGCTGGAGGTTGCACTGAGTTCCCCTCCACAAGCATGCTGGTTGTGTGGCACACAGCAGTGCTGGACCGCAATGGGCATCCCACCTCCTTGTGCAGTTGGGGCATCCCCCTTTGCTGCAGCTGGGGGTGGATGCCCTGGTTCCATAGGGAGACCCCACCAGGTGCATGGGGAGCTCCCACAGTACCTGAGCACCACAGGGACAGTGACACTGACCCCGTCTCCGCAGACCCACTGCCCTGTTTACCTTGTGAACGTCTCCAGTATGTCTGCAGGGGATGTCATTGCTGCTGCCAAGATGCAAGGTAGATGGGCACCCCCAGGGTGGGATGTGACCCTCCCCCAGGCTGGCAGGGGGGTGGGATGTGGGCATACAGGTAGTGTGTACATAAAAGTGTGAGCATTTGTGGGGTCACGACATGGAGCACACTTAGGGATGTGGGCATACAATGACAAGGACACATGGGCGAGGGGCACATGCACGAACACAGCCATGCCCACAGACATGGGATACATGTGAGGTGAATGTGGGCACCAGGAAGGTCACAGGCATGAAGGGTTGTGGACATGGGCACATGTAACATGCAAAGGCATGGATAAGCATGGCATGGGAGATATGGATCTGTGAACATACATGGGCACTTAGGGACACAGGTGGGAACATACAGGCCCAGGGGCACGAGGGTGCATGTAGGGACATGCCCTTGGACATGTGTGCACGTGTGGCTCCACAGGAGCTCGGCTTGCAGACATGGGACACAGACATGACCACACGTGTACACACACACATATGTGGATATACAAGCCTGTGCCCCACACATGATCCTCCGCCCGGCAGGGAAGGTGGTGTATGCAGAGACAACCACAGCGCACGCCACTCTCACCGGGCTGCACTACTACCACCAGGACTGGTTCCATGCTGCTGCCTACGTCACCGTGCCACCGCTGCGCTTGGACACCAACACCTCAGCCTACCTCATGAGCCTGCTTGCCAAGTGAGGCACCCTGGGTACCCCCTCCCCACAGGCCATGCTCCAGGGCACCCATTGTTGTGCTTGCTGGTGCTCTCCAGGCATCCCTGATGTCTGCTCCCAGGTGCTGTGCCACCCAGCTGCCCATCACCCCAGCACCATGTGTTCTGGCACCCTGCTCTCCTGGTGCTGCACTCCCAGATGCTGCAGCCACCCCTCATCTTGGGCTAACCCCCAGGCACTCCACATGTCCAGCAGCTCACTTCCTGGGCACCGGGCTCTCTGGGTGCCTCACTTCCCAGACATTCCCTGAGCACCTGGGATGTTGGTTGTCCCATTGCATGGGCACCCCAATTCCTGGGCACCCTACTCCCTGAGTGCTGAGTTTGGCACCCAGGGAGTAGGTGCTAAGGTCTCCAGGCACCCCAGTGCATGGGTGCCACAATCCCTGGGCACCCCACTCTCTGGGTCCACCACTCCTGCTTGTTGACTCCCCAGGCACCCCACTACATGGGTGCTGAGCTCCATTGGCACCCCATAGGATGGGTGCCCCCCTACAAAGGCACCTGGCTTCCCAAACATTGAGATTCCTGAACACCCCGTGATGTTGGTGCTCCACTCCCTGTGCATCAAGCTCCTCAGGCATCCCACTATGTGGGTGCTCCATTCCCTGGGTGCTGAGCTCCCTGGGCACTCCACCACCAGCTGACTATGGCCGAGCTGCCCTGGTCGGGCCATCAGCAGCACTGCCCTGTCCTCCTGCAGTGACACCCTGAACATCGTGGCCTCTGACCACCGGCCCTTCAGCACCAAGCAGAAAGCCATGGGCAAAGAGGACTTCACCAAGATCCCCCACGGCGTCAGCGGCGTGCAGGACCGCATGAACATCATCTGGGAGCGAGGCGTGGTATGGGGGTCCCACTCCCCTCTGTGCCCACAGGCACCCCTGGGATGGGGCTGCTCCCTGGCTCCTGGGGGGGCTCAGTCTTGGGGCCAACTTGGGCCGCGCTGGCCCCTGCTTTGGGGTGGAAGGTCCTTTTCCTGTGTCCCCGAGATGACCCATGGGGTGTTTGACTTCCAGCATAGGGCCAGCAAGGTGCTCCCCAGTGCAATCCAGTGTGTCCCTGCAAGGGGCATGGCCCCAGCAGCACCTATGAGGTGTTTGGGGTGGGCAGCAATGCAGGGCTGGGGCAGGATGCAGCCCTGCACATCCTCACCCTGCTCTGGCACCAGGTTGGGGGCAAGATGGATGAGAACCGCTTCGTGGCCGTGACCAGTTCCAACGCTGCCAAGATCCACAACCTGTACCCCCGCAAAGGCCGGATCATCCCCGGGGCTGACGCCGATGTCGTCGTCTGGGACCCTGAAGCCACTAAGTAGGTGCAGCCAGCAGGGGGGCTGGGAAGTGGTCCTTGGCCACCAAGCACCCCCTCACCACCCCATCCCTCCACCCAGAACCATCTCGGCCAGCACCCAGGTGCAGGGGGGGGACATCAACCTGTACGAGAATATGCGATGCCATGGGGTGCCCCTGGTCACCATCAGCCGTGGGCGCGTGGTCTACGAGAACGGTGTCTTCATGTGTGCTGAGGGCACCGGCAAGTTCTGCCCGCTCCGCTCCTTCCCAGACTCTGTCTACAAGAAGCTGGTGCAGCGGGAGAAGGTATGGGGGGCATGGTGAGGGCTGTGTGGGGCTGTGCTGCCATGTGAGGCAGGGCTGCTGGTGCTGGGAGGATGGGTCTGTGCTGTGCCACCCCAGTGTCACACTGTGCTGTGGTTGGTACCACCTTGCAGCATGCCTCATGCAGGTAACAGGAGAGGACAGCTGCAGCGGTGGGTCCTGAGGGTGGTGTACAATGGAAGAACCCCCAGCTCCTGCACTTCCCTGGGTCTTTGCCTGTGTGCTGGTTGCATAGAGGGTTTGGGGATGGTCACCCTGCGTGCTGTGGTGACCAGTGGTCATACCAACACATGTGCCAGGCATTGGGGCCCTCTGCAATTCTCCTGTGCTGGGCTCTCTTCCCTTGGCTGTGTTCCCCCTCTGCAGACTCACAGTGGCCCCACATGCAGCGGGGCAGGGACATACATGGCTGGGACAGAAGGGCCTCCAGGACACGCACCCTCTGGCTGCAGGGCAGCTCTTGGCCACACTCAAGAGACTGCAGAAGCTGCTCTCCCCTCCATCACATGGGGGGGCTTGGCCATTGCTGCCAGTCCCATCTGCCTCATTGATCCCGGGGCTGCCCAGGGGTGACAACCAGGACCTCCAGCAGACCCCGGTGTTAGGGACTCCTCTGTGCCCCTCTCTGCACCCAGCTGTAGGGCATGAGCTGGGGGCTTGATGTGGCGCCAGTGCTGTGACGGAAGGGGACAACTGTGGTGTGCCAGAACTGTCATGGGGAGGCAGTGGCCAGCACTGGGGGACATGTCCTCAGACCCCATCCCTGGGGTGCCTGGCTGGAGCCATATCTGGCCAGCAGCAGCACTGGGGGACATCAGCACCTCACTGCAGGGGGGTTAGCTTGGCCATCACCATGGGGACTGGGGTGAGGGGCTGCATCACCAGGGTCACCTGCTTCCTCCAGCTGCTGCCCTGGCACCTTCTGCACTGGGAGCCCCGCAGCCTGGTCACACCCCATTCAGTGCCTCCCCACACCACAGCCCTCTCCCCACACCATAGCATGCCCTGGACCCCTTTCTCCTCCCCACACCCGGCTGATCCGCACCCCGCCATAGGGCATGGGCACTCCTAACCCTGCTCATGCCACAGGGCACACCATGCTCTCCCCGCACCCTAGCCACAGCCCCCCACCCAGCACAGTGTGGTGCCCACCAGGCTGACCCTCTCTCTCTGCTCTTTCTTTCCCTTCTGGCAGAGTTTAAAGCTGCGGGGTGTGGATCGCACCCCATACCTGGGGGACGTGGCCGTGGTTGTGCATGCTGGGAAAAAAGAGACGGGGACGCCCCTGGCCGATACCCCCACACGGCCTGCCACGCGACACGGGGGCATGAGGGACCTCCACGAGTCCAGCTTCAGCCTCTCCGGTAAGAGGGTCCGGGCAGCCCCGGCTCCATGTCCAGCCCCTCCCCAGGGCCCCCCCCCCCCAGGGTGTCCTTCCCCTTTCCTGGGCCAGGAGCCATCCATGCCCGTGCTCCCATGGCAGAGTAGGGAGCTAACCCCATCCCTGGACCCGTTCCTCCATGCACCATCCATCTCGTGGCTGCACCAGTGGGGCTCCAGCTGGGCACAGGGTGCCAGGCAGCAGGGTTGAGGTGCTGTCCAAACACACGTGGTGGGTATCCCATGCTATGTGCCAGGCTGGACCAAGCCTCATGGGTGTGAGGGCAGGAGCAGGGCTCACTGCACCCTGCTCCCTGAACTGCAGTGCTTGGCTCCTGTGGTGGCTGTGCTGGGGCTGGCAGCCTCTGACCATGCTTCCTGCCAGCATCCCACTCAGTGCTCTTGGCACAGGGTAGGATGTCAGGGCCTTGTGGGTTGCCAGCATTGGTCCTGGTGCTGCAGCACATGGCACAGCCTCGGCAGGAGCAGGGCTGCAGGGGAGCCAGGGGATGCAGAGCACCCGCTGTCCCCGTGGTGCTGGCATCCCTGACGCTTCCCTGTGCATCTGTCTGCAGGTTCTCAGATCGATGACCACGTTCCAAAGCGAGCTTCGGCCCGGATTCTCGCTCCCCCCGGAGGCCGGTCGAGCGGCATTTGGTAGAGCCGAGGACCTGTCCCCCAACTGAGGACCAGGTGCCGGCCACAGACCCCCCGGCTCCGGCGGGGCTCCCCTCGCCCCGGGGGGGCGTGCCTGGCTCCCGTCCTGCCCGCAGGCCCGGGCCGTGCTGGCAGCCGTGTGCGGTGGCTGGAGGCCGGGAGGCTGCAGCCTGGCCAGCGGGAGGGGACGGGGGCAGCGGGTGAGCCCCCCCGGCCCTTTTCTGTTTGCACGTTGGGTTTGGATCAGTGAATTTTTGACTTGTTTGTGCATCACGTGGAAATACTCTGAAGTGGTTTGTGTCACTAGCAATAGGGGAGAAGCAGGGACACCCCCACCCCCCCTCCAACCCCTGGGCTGACCCCCTCCATCTCCACACCCCCTCCAGCCCCACGTGTGAGCCTGCACGAGTGTGATACTGCAGCCCACGGGCACACAAATGCACACACCTGTGTATCCCTCTATGCAGAGGTGTTAGCACACTCCTCGCAGCCATGTGTGTGTGTGCACACGTGTGTCACTCGTGTACGGACTGAGATGCTCACAGCACACATGCACACGTGTGTGCGTTCCTCCATGTGAAGCACCAACAGGCTCCTCACCACTTGTGTGTGCGCACATGTGTGCCATGCTATGCACGGTCTCAGACATACACGTTGCTCTGTGCGTGTTCTCAGTGCCCTGTTCATTGCACACACACGTGAACACGTGCTCTCCTTGGCAGGTGTCCACATGCACACACACACATGCACATCCCCATCCCCACATGCTGGGAGCCACGTGGGATGTGAAATGTTCCCCATGCCCTGTTCCCCTCCTCGGTGGGTCCCTGTCGGGGGGGGAGGGGTTGGCCGGGTGGGCACAGGCAGTGTGGGGGTCCTGTCCCCCCCTAGGTAGTCAATATTGGCCGTTTTAGGAACCCGCGGTACGTCTCTGTTTGCTCATTAAAGACCGTTCACAGCACCTGGGCTCCGTGCCTGCCTGGGGGGTCCTGGTGGGGATATGGCATGTGATGAATGAACACCCATCTCCCTGCTTCCCAGTGTGCCTGTACCCCGACATTGCTGGGGTCTGGGACCATTTCCATGTTATCCCTGGATGCCCACCCATCAGACAGGGGAAGGGGCCCCAGGCTGGGCCACATGGCAGCATTGGGTCCAACATGTGGCCACCAGAGCTGGTACCCATCACTGCAGCAAGTGGGGCCCAGGAGGGTGCTGAGAGCATCCCTGGGATGTGGGACACAGGGCAGTGTGAGTGACACAGGGACACAGACAGGCAGCCATGGCCATTCAGCCAACGATATCAACACTGCTGTGGGCAGCCATGTTAGTCATGCACCTCCACATCAGGAGAGTGAGGACACACACATGCACATGCACACAGATATATGTACACATGCATATGCAGGCACATACATGCACACATGCTGCATGCTTGCAGAAGTGCACACAAAGGTGCAGGGGGCTGCAGGGCAGGGATGGGGTGCAGGAGAGGGTTTGGAGGTCAGTGAGGTGGGGATGGGTTGCAGGTGGCACTGGGTGTCCGGGGGGATGCCTGGAGGCTCAGGGGAGCTTTGGGGAGCTCTGGGGGTCCCTAGATTACACGGGAGGCAAATGTCCCAACAGACTCTGAGGCTCCAGGAGGCCCCAGAGTAGGCAAGGAGCGGCACCGGCAGTGTACGGTGGGATCCCGGTGGGGCCCCAGGATCCGGAGGGGCTACGGGAGGTTCCAGAGGGATTCCCGGTGTCCGGCAGTGAGGAGGCCGCCGCCGCTTGCCCCCAGGGGGAGCTGTGGGAGAGGCAAAGCCAGGACCAGCGTTGCCAGGGCGATGGGAGAGGGCCGGCTACTTGTCGTTGCCATGGGGACGGAAGGCGGAGCGAGCAGGGCCGGCCCCTCCTGCAGGAGGGAGGGAGGGAAGGGTTGAGGCAGCTGCGGTGGCGCATGCGCGGTCAGCCCGAACGGTCCCGGCCCGGTCCCGGCGAGCCCGGCGCGGAGCGGAGGCGGCGGAGCGGCGGCCGGAGCGGCCGCGGCCCGAGCACGGTAAGTGTGGGCGCGGAGGGACCAGGAGGGACCGGGAGGGACCGGGTAGCTCCTCGCCGCGTCGCCGCCATCTCCCGCATCCCGGCACCGGCTGGCGCCGCCCCCCGGGACCTGGCGGAGCGGCCGCTGAGGCCTCCATGGATGGAGCGGTCGGGAGGGGGTGTCCGTCCGGTGCCCCCGGGGATGGAGCAGCCTTGACAGGGTGCGGGTAGCCGGGGATAGAGCGAATGGGGCCGGGGCCGGAGGTGCGAGGCCGCGGCCAGGGGCCCGTCGTGCCCGTGGCGGCGGGGTCCGGCCTGACTCAGCGGCGGCCGCAGGGCCGTGGCCCCGTTACGGTGCTGCATGGCACGGAATGGTGTGGCACCCCGGGAGCTGTAGTCCCGGCGCGGGCGCCACCACCCGTTACCGGGCATCACCTGGGAGAGCCCCGGCTCCCGCGGTGCCGCCGTTACGGAGTTCTGCCTGGTCAGGCAGGGCCGGTGCTGCCTGCCCGGTCCCATGGGCAGCAGGTGCCATTGCCGGTACTAGATGAGCAGGCAGAGCCGGTGCAGGACGGTCTTGGCCAGAGTGGTGTGGGATGGCCGGTGGCTGTCACGGTGACCTGCCAAAGCGTGATGCTCTCTTGTCCCTTGTTCTTATGGCAGCACAGTGGTGGTGGCCTTGGCATGGTGGCTGTAGCCTCAGAGCCTTTGGCAGCAGGACAGCATCGCAAGCTTCAAATGGTGCCTGCTCTGGCGCGTGTTGACTGGGGTGATGATGCCCTTCCCAGTGCTCCCTACACTCTCTTGCCAATGAGCTTCATGTCATACGGGGAAGAGCAGGTTCCTGAAACCATGGTGCAGAGGCATGATCCCAACTTCCCGGTGCCACCCCGAGACACCCCAGTGTGACTGTCACTGGGCTGGGGCATCGTGTGCCACTGTGGCACCCCCCCACCATCACCCAGGCGTGGGGATGTGGTGGGGGACAGCGCACCCATGGCACACCAGTGTGTCTGGAGCACATGGGGCATCTCAAGGGGCTGCCATGGCACAGGACTGCTGGCATGGGTGTCCCCTGCCCCATTGTGGGGTGCTGGCAAGTGGCTCTCCCTGTGCCAGCTCCAACAACCCGCCTGGTTTGAACCATCAGGAGGCACTCGGCATTAATATTTCAGGGATGCTGCGCAGGATAAGGATGCCGGCACAGGCAAGCGGAGAGCAGGCGCGGTGGGAGGCACTGCTGACAGCTCAGCGCTCTGCACATGCTCCAGCCACTGCTATTTTGAGTTATTTAGGTTAGCGAGAGAGGAGAGGGGGGGATCAGCGAGGCCGGGGCACCTTGCCTGTACCCACCATGTCCCCCTCAGCTGGACACCGTGGCTGTGCCGAGTACCTCTGATGGGAGCCATGACCTCCCAGCATGAGAGCGGTTGCCTTCTCTTGCTACAGGCTGCTATGGACTTAGGGAACCGGGAAAGGCACTGGAGGATGGACTTGACAAGGAGCTGGGCACTGCCTGCACCCAGGCAAACACATCTGCCACACATGCGCTCCAGCATGGCACAGGGATGCTCTCCTCGGGGTAGGGGGATGTGGCACTGGGGGGGAATGTCTGCCATGATCAGGGAGCCGGGGCGAATGGCCACCCCTGTCAGCACTCACAGAACCCTTCCCACTGCCTACCAGCTGCCAGATCAGCTGGGCAGCCCCTCCGCGGCTCCGTATGGTGCACAGCCCCCGCTGGCTTGTCTGCCACCCCCCTCGCGTATTTGTCACTTGAGAAGCCACCGGGACAGCTCCCAGAATAGAAGCTGCGAGTCACAGCAGCCCAGCTCGCCCCGGCACGGCGGCTGCTGCCGGGCTGGCTCCCAGGCAGCCAGTGCTGACACCAAACGTGTCCAGCACAGCCACCGGCCTCATTCTCCTCCTGCTTTGTTTGGCCAGAGCACGCAGCCCCCGGCCCGGCGAGGGCTGCGGCGTGGGACGCCGGTGCCTGCCGCCGCCTCCCTGGCAGCGTTGGCACGAGGAGCCGGGCTGGACGACCTCTCTGCGCCCTGGCTGCACCAGCAGGACGGGGCAGCGACACACGCACAGTGTTTTGTTCGCCGTTGGGCCTTGATTAGCAACTCTGCGGCCGGACAATTAAAATGCAGCGGTAAGCGTCCCCCCGGCCCTGTCAGTGTGGCTGCAGGCAGCATGGGGCGGGGGGGGCTGCTGTGCACGGTGACCTGAACCCCGCATCTCCCTGCACCGCTGCTGCCCGCACCATGCCTTCACAGCAGCATCAAGGGCAGGCAGCAGGAGCTGCGCTGGGAGACTAGCCACTCACTGCTCCCTGCGGACCCAGTGGCAGAACAGCTTCTCTCCCAACAGCTTGCCAGGAATCGGGTCTACATTCTTATCTTAGTTATTTGTTTATCCAAATGCTAGCAGTGGAGACAGGGTGCAAACTGGCCAGGCCGGAGGCTCCCTGCCTTAGGTGAGTCCATCACCTGGCGTCAGGGCTGGCTCCTGCCCTGGCTGCAGGGCTGGAGCAAGTGTTGGCTTCCCTGTCATTATGCCAGGGTGTGCTCAGCGCTGCGGTTGGAGGGCTTTGAAGGCCAGTGTGGCGCTTCAGAGGGTGGAAATGAGCTGGGTGACTCCACGCGCCCCAACAAGCGTCACCACCAGCCACGTGGGGATGGACAGGCAGTGCTGCGTGCCGGAGCAGGATCAGGGTTCTCTGCCGGGCTCACACATGTGGTGGCGTGTGCAGGAGTTGGGGTGCGGCTCGTGGCGGCACGCCGAGGAGCACTCGGCACCGTGATGCCTGGATTCATCCCGCGGTGAAACCCACCCTGCGGCTGCTGGCACGGGCCTTGGCTTGTTGTGGCAAAGGGAAAGCTGTGGGTTCTCTGAGTTGCCAATGCTGGGAAGAGCCGTAGGAATGCTGGGGGGAGAGGGGTGAACAAACCTTCTGTACTGGGACGAGGTCATGAGGAAGGTGCTGGGCTCAGCCCTCACTTGGGAAGTTTCTGATGAGAATGGAGGGCTGGTTTGAAGGATTAACTCATCCCAGCACAGGCAGTGGGTGCTGGGTGAGGGGTGCTGGCAGTGTGGTGGCTTCCTGTGCCAGGATGGCTCCTGCTGGGGCTAGTTGTCTGAGCCACAGTGAGCCCCAGTGTGTTTCCGCATCCCCTCTGCTTCTTCAGGTGCACCAGCTACCCCTGTGTCTCCATGCTGTCCCCAAACCAGGCTCTTCTGGAGGTGGCAGGCATGGAGCAGGGCTGCACACCGGGACTGGGTGCTCTGGGGCATGGCCACAGCACACAGCATGTGTCCCATCCATGTTGTATGTCCCACAGCGGAGTATGGGGGGGGGAAAAAGGAGTGTCCCGGGCTGCCGTGTGGGCACTGCGAGTCCTCCAGGTCAGGCAGGCAAGACCTGACCCTTTGGCTCACGGTGGCCGCCGGCTCCGGCACCGGCCGTGGTCTGTGTGCGGTGCGCGCAGGCACTGGCAGTTGCTCCTGCCTATTTGGGGAAAGGATGGCGGTGTGGGGGGGTCATCCCTCCGGGGGGCGCACAGAGCCCCCCACCTGCCGGCCCCTGCGCACCACAGCCATGGCAAACGCCGCTGCTCTCCTGGCTGCGCCGTGGCGGCTGCACCGCAGTGCGCGCGGCTCTGGCTCTGCGCTGCGCATGACTCAGCTCGGCGCTGCCAGAGGGAGGGGACCCCTGCCCGCACCCCTGCCCGCACCCCTGCCCGCACCCGGCGGCGTGAGGCTGTTTGGATGGGGGGCTTTGGTCTTCACCGGCTGCCTGCGAGGGGAACAGTGCTCATCACACCGTGCTGGGGGGTTGGCAGCTGGTGGCCACCACGGGGGCCTCATTTCCAGCTGCTCTTGTGGCTAAAAATACCGACAGCCTGGCTGCATGCCGGTGGCAGGGCCCTGCAGAGGGCAGGATGGATGTGGGGTGCTGGGGGGTCCTGGACCCAGCGGGGGGATGAGCCAGGTCAGCTGCCAGTGATGGTTCAATCGGCCACAGTGTGTGTCTGTGCTCGGGCCAGCATCATGGGTGCTGAGTCATGGCAGTGCTGAGGCTGCGAGTTTGGGGGGCTGCATCCGCTGGAACCTTCCCTCCTTCACAATGGGCACGCAGGGAGGTGGCAGCACTGTGCAGGCACCCCCCTACTGCACCCACTGCCCTTGTCTGCTGGAGGACAGGGGTCCTGCATCAGGGGATCCCCCACTTGCCGTCCCCACATGATCCCTTAGGATGTGGGAACAGGAGAGTAAGCCAAGGGGTGAGAGGGGTGAAAAGAGGCTTGCTCCCCCTCCAGAGCCCCCGTCTGGCAGCTGGGCCTGAGCTCCTCTGGCCAGGGGAAGGGGAAGCGGATTAATGCTGCTGCTGCTGCTGCACGGGGTGGGGGGTGGGGCAGGGAGGAGGCTGCAGTGGTGGGGACCCCACTCTTGGGGAGGGGGCAGTGGGGTGACAGGGACAGTCCCCACACTAAAGCGTTTGGCAGGAACCAGCAGGATGGTGTCTTGGCGTGTGTATGTCCCCCAGCTCTGTGGCATGGCTGCCAAGCACTCTGCCATGCTGGGGCTGTGGACATGGGATCTATGCTCCTGTGGTGGCTGGGCAGAGCCCTCTGCCATCTGGGGGCAGGTTTGCCAGCAGATGTTGCTCCTCTAAGCCCAGCACTGGTGGACCCCAATCCCAGCCCCTGCAGATTAGGCAGCCGCTGGGAGCTGGAGGGGGGCAGAGGGGGTCTAAGCTGCTTATGAGCCAGCACCAGCCCCCAGGAGCCCCATGGGCATGCACAGGAACAGAGCTGTGCCCCAGTGCAGGGGCAGTGCCTTCGACAGTGCCTGCATCCCCCGGAACACCTTACCCATCATGTTGTGTACCACATCCATGTCCTGTGGTGGGTGCTGCTGGGTGATCCGGCTCCCCAGGTGCAGGCAGGGGTGGAGGGGTCCTATGGGTGGCACCATGGCAGCCTGGTCTCATTGTCCACCAGTGCTGGAGCCCGGGTGAGATGGGTGCCCTGGATCCTTGCATGGAGGAAGGCTGGGCTGGTGGTGCACCAGGCGCTGGCACTGCCCTGACACCTGTCCCTCTGCAGCTGGGGCATGGCCGTCAATGTGTACTCGACATCGGTAACCAGTGAGAACCTGAGCCGCCATGACATGCTCGCCTGGGTCAACGACTCCCTCCAGCTCAACTACACCAAGATCGAGCAGCTCTGCTCAGGTGGGGTGTGGGTCCCGCGGGGGAGGGACAGGGACAGCTGTGGGGTGGATGGTGGTGGGGGTGCCACCAGCCCACACTGACATCACGGTGTGGGTCTGGCACAGGGGCTGCATACTGCCAGTTCATGGACATGCTGTTCCCCGGCTGTGTCCACCTGCGGAAGGTGAAGTTCCAAGCCAAGCTGGAGCACGAGTACATTCACAACTTCAAGGTGCTGCAAGCCGCCTTCAAGAAGATGGGAGTGGACAAGGTATGGACCTGGGGGCTGATGGAGGCCATGGTGGCTGTGCTGGAGGGCAGCCCCACCAGCCCCTCTGTGTCTGTCCCCATAGATCATCGCTGTGGAGAGGCTGGTGAAGGGCAAGTTCCAGGACAACTTCGAGTTCATCCAGTGGTTTAAGAAGTTCTTTGACGCCAACTATGACGGGAAGGAGTACAACCCGCTGCTGGCACGGCAGGGCCAGGACGTCGCGCCCCCCCCAAACCCAGGTGATCACATCTTCAACAAACCCAAGAAACCCATTGGCACTGCAGGTAATGTCTGGGTTCCCCTGGCGAGCGCTGCCCCCTGCCCTCCCGCCCAGCCTCCTGCACCTCACGTCGCTCCAGCCACGGCTGGGTGTTCCCTCCTCTGTGCCCCCCAGCCCCTGCCTGCGTCCTGCTCTGCTGCCTGCCTGCCTGCGACTGGGGAGGGTGCAGTGGGTCTGCAGGGACACGTAGGGCAGAGGGGATGGCATGCCCTATGGCATGCCCCGTGGAGGGACCTAGGCAGGGGTCCACTGCCTTCATCTTTCCACTCATCATGGGCCTAGGGATGGTTTATGTCCCCTGTGCTATGGTGTCCAAGTGCCACTGTACACTATGGGTCCCATGGGCTTCCTGTGCCAGCCCCACAGGAGCATCTCAAGGGTTGAATCCCCCATCCATCCCATGGCAAACCCCAGCCAAGCCACAGGCATCCCAATGGGGTGAGATCTGCCAGGGGAAACTAAGGCAGGGAGGAGGCTGAACATAGGACAGCCTGGAGTTGCAGCACAGCCCCAAGCACTCTGCCTGCTCTTGCTGCCTGCTGCTGCCTCCTGGCCCCCAGCCACCCCACTGGCAGCACCCCCAGGCTGGCACTAACCTGTTGGTCCCTATGTGCTGTCAAGTCCCCCAGAGGACCTCTCCGACCGGTCCCAAGAACTCCCCGAACCCAGCTCGCCTCAGCAACGTCCCCAGCAACATCCTCCGGAAAAACTCCCCTGCAGCACGCAATGGAGGCAGCGAAGCTGACGCACAGATACTGGAGCTCAACCAGCAGGTAGGCAGGGTCCCTGCCTGCACCCCTGCTGTGCCTGGGGGCATCCCAGTGTGGGAGAGAGGGAATGGTGCGGAGCGCCCCTATCAGCAGTGCATCTCTCTCTCCCGCTTCACAGCTGATGGACCTGAAGCTGACAGTGGACGGGCTGGAGAAGGAGCGGGATTTCTACTTCAGCAAACTGCGGGACATTGAGCTAATTTGCCAGGAGCATGAGAATGAGAACAGCCCCATCATCGCCGGCATCGTCAGTGTCCTCTACGCCACAGAGGTGAGGGCCAGGACCCCCAGCCCCTCACCCTGCCCTCTGAGCTTCCCCAGGATGAGACCACCTTCCTTGTAGTGATCTCAGCCTCTCCCCTTGTTCACTCTCTGGGGCTCTAGGGGGGGTTGGGCTTTGCCAAAGTCATCCCCATGCTGATGGTCACCTTGTGTCCCACCAGGAGGGCTTTGCCCCACCAGAGGATGATGAGCTGGAGGAGCAGCAGCCAGAAGAGCAGGACGAGTACTAACCCCGGCACGCTCCTGCGCTGCCCCGCGCCGTTCCCCCACCATAGACATTTGAGGTCTGAGCCTGTGTGCCTCGCCCTGCACTGTCACATGCCACCATCACAGTCTCCGGCAGCCAAGTCCGCTGCCTCGGCATCCAGCAGCTCCGGTGGGAAGCCACTGTCTCCATAATAAATAGATGTCCACCCAGCACGGAGCACGGCTGTACCTACGCCGGGGGCTGGGGTGGGGCTGGGCTCTGGCTGACCCTCGCTGCCCCCTGCCCCATATTTATTTCCGTTGTCTCCTCTGGAGCGGGTGCTGCAGCCGCCCCGTTGTCCCCACCTGCCCCCTGCGTGAAGCCAGAAGGAAGGAGTGAGTCCTTGGGGTGTTTTCTCCCCAGAGAGGATCAGGTGCTGCCTGCGCTCTGCCAGCCTGGGGATGGTGAGGTCAGAGACAGCGTCCTGGGGACCACTGCACAGGGTGGGGGTGATGCAGGGAGGACACAGCTCGGAGGAGGGAGGTGTTGGTTCAGGTTCCTGGCATGATGGAAAAGAAACCCTTGACATGGCCACCTGCCTGCTGGGGCAGTGAGGGGGGATCCTGGCCCCTACAGTCAGGAGAGGGGGCATGAGTGGAAGCCGGTGTCCCCTGTGGCATGGGGGTCCCCTCGCTCCCTGAGACCTCCCCAGGTCAGGCTGAGAGTGGCCGCAGCGCCTGCCCCGGCCGTCGTCGTCTCCCCATTGCATCGCTTGTCTGGTCCATCACTCTGGTTGCGAAAGCCTGCATCTGTGTTAAGTTTTATTTAAAATAAAGTTGTGTGGTAAAACCTCTGTCCTGCCTGAATCGGGCACTGCGGGAAGGGTCGGGACTGGGAGGAGCGCGGGTGGCTTCAGCTCCGGGGAGAGGGAACCGGGGACTACCTGATCGCGGAGTCAGGCTTGCGGTTTAGTGCTGCTGCCGAGACAGTGAAGGACAGAGGCAGCCCGGCTGCTGCAGGAACCACTGCGGCACAGCCTTGGCTACCTTGTGTCTGCCATCACAGAGACCAGAAAACGCCATCGGGATACAAAACCCAGTTAACTACTAAGACCCCCGATAACCGTTCTGTCTGCTCTTAAACCGGCTAAACCAGGGGAGAGCGCGAACGCAGTCCCCCACTACCACAAATTATGCAGTCGAGTTTCCCGCATTTGGGGAAATCGCAGGGGTCAGCACACCCGGAGTGCAAGGGATGAGCCTCGCCCTGGGAAAACCACCTGCTTGATCATGGTGTCTCCCCTGCCAGGTAAGTATGACTGTCTCTCCCCCACACACCAACACACGCCGCACAACACACACACACCGCACGGACACCGCACCCCACCATACCCACACCAGCCCCGCACAACCGGACGCGCTCCCCACCCCTCTTCCTGCCGCCGCCGCGCTCCCGCACAGCGCCCGCGTGCGCCCGAGCCCACGGGGGTGTTTTCGCGTCGCGAGAGTCCCGTGATGCCTCGCGGTGCTCATTTGCATTGACACGCCCCCTGTTCGCAGACCCCGCCCAGACCGCGTGTAGCTCCTCCTCCGCCCGCTCCACGGCAGCGCCACCTAGCGGAGGTGGGAGCTCAGCCACGGCCGCCGGCGGAGGCACCGCTCCCCCGCGCCCGCGGCTTTGGCGACTGTCTCGGTAGGGGTTGGGGGTCCCCAGCTGAGCCCACAGCGCCGGGAGTCCGGTGGGAACGGGCATGGCGGGCCGGGAAAAGCTCGGGAACCGAAATGGGGCAGCCGGGCCGGTGACGGTGCCGTGCGCTGTCCTGACTCCGGTTCGAAGCCAAGCTAGGAGCAGCCCCCCGGGAGGGTCGGCTCCTCGCTGTGTGCATGGGGACAGCCGGACACCAGACGACTCGCTGCCGGGGTCGGGCACGGCCAGGGAAGAAATGGCGGAAGCAGCAGTGGCAGCGCCCGGCGAGGAGCCGGAACGGAGGCGGAAACAGAGCTCATGGCGGCGCTGACCGGACACTGCGGGACGGGACGGGGCAGCCCGAGGTCCTCGACGGCGAAACGGCGTCGTGGGGAGGCGGGAGGGGGGCGGGTCCTTCCTTGGCTTCCCCTTTTCCTGCTTTCCCCCGAGCTGTGAATGGTTCTGGCCACGGAGGCGTGGGGGGGGCTGTGCAGGTCGGAGCCCGGAGCTGGGGCCGGTGCCATGCACAGAACCACCCGGAAGCCATCGCGGGGCACCCGCCATGCAAACCCACCCCCGTGGGCGCACGCGGGCGCGGTGTGGGCCGCGTGGCGTGCTGTGTCCGTGAGGTTTGTGTGTGTTGTTGACTTCGTGAACGAAGATTCGGGAAGGGCTTTACCCATGCTTACTGCAAGTGTGCGGATGACGAAAAAGGCCAATGTGGGATAGGGTAATCCGGTTGCAAAAAGCACAGTGAAAGGTTTCCATGGGCAATATAGGCAAGGTACAATTATTTCTACGTTGTCATTTCTCCTCGAGACTAATTCTGCATGTGTTCTCAAAGGAGACAACAGTGTTATGTATGGTGTATCTCCAAGTTTCCTGATTGGAGGCCAAGGTGGACCACTGATGGTAGTCAATATGGCCAAGGCTGAGGTATTGTTTCAGGGAGTCCTTATATCTCCTCTTTGGAACACTTCTCTTGCGGAAGCCGGTGGCGAGTTCACCATAAAACACAATCTTAGGGAGGCGATGATCCTTCATCCTAGAGACATGCCCTGCCCAGCGGAGCTGTGATTTCAGCAATATGGCCTCGATACTGGTGACCTCTGTTCAAAGACAGTAACATTTGATGCATAGTCAGTCCAATGGATGCTTAGAATTGTATGGAGGCAACGCTAATGGAAGCATTCGAGGAGTCGCAGGTGATGGCAGTAGATAACCCATGATTCAGACCCGTATAAAAGAGTAGTCAGTACAATGGCTCTATAGACAGTAATCTTTGTACTTTTCTTCAGGTTTTTATTGCACCAGACTCTTATCGAGTTTTTCAAAGGCTCTATATGCCTTTGCTATTCTGTTACCTATCTCTTTGTCGATCATGGCATCTGAGGAAATAATGCTTCCCAGATAGCTGAACTGCTGAACTGGTTTAAGCTCTAACTCACCAATGGTAATGTGGGGATGAAGATAATCTTCTTGTGGTGCTGGTTGGTAGAGAACTACTATCTTCTTCAAGCTGACTTCCAGCCCAAAAGTCACTTGCTGAGGTGAGTAGCTCGGGAGATGACACCTTCACCACTGGAGGGAGGGAAGATCAGTGTCCAGGATCCTCAACTCAGAGCGACAAGAGCCACCGAGGGAGCCTCAGATCCTCTACAAGACTTGCCCAGGAGCCGGCAGCTCTGGTGACACGAGTGAGGACTCACAGGGGGTGGAGGCAGGAGAAGCGGCATTAGCTGTGAGTGGTTCAGAAGTGCCCCAGGGAGCACGAGCAACCAGGAGCGTGGTGGACAGAGCGGGTGGAGGCAGTGTGTGCGGGCAGGTGGGTGGGATGGTGAGCACTTGCTGTATGACCAGGGCCCGGTGTGGGAGCTCTGCCCTGGCTGCCCCAGCAGTGGCCAGTGTAGGCACCCAGAGAGCCAGTAAGAGGGGAGGCTGCAGTGCAGAGCTCGGGGTGCAGAGAGTGCCTGCACTGGTCTGGTGTGGGGAGGGTGCACAATGGGCAGGGCTGCACTCGCTGCTCCCTGATGGAGGTCCTCCTGCAGCAGGGGCTGAGCTACGGGATGCTGTCAGTAAGCTGCAGGATGTCAGGTAAGCTGAGAGGAAGCAGAACTGCTTGCTCCAGGCCCAAACAGCACAAGGGCCTCAAGCTTCCCCTCTAACTCATGGAGGAAGGAAGGAGGCTGTTAACCCGGGAAGCTGGGAATTGGTAACAAAAGTAAAAAACAACAAATAGAGGGAGAGGGCAATTAAAAGCAAGGGGCTTCCTCCTAAATCTGCTGTACCCACCCTGAACCGCTTTGCTGTCCTGCAGGGGGCTGAAGTGGAAATGCACTTGCATCAGAAACAGTCGGCTGGTGCACTGGTACAGAAGATCTCTACTGGTGCTGACAGGAAAAAGCAGCAGGTTGTAGTAGTAGGGGACTCTGCCTCGAAAGGGACAGAAGCGCTCATCTGTCGGCCTGACCCGGTCGCAAGGGAGGTGTGTTGCCTACCTGGGGCATGGATCAGGGATGTTGCGGAGAGGCTGCCTGCTCTAGTAAGTCCCACAGACTATTACCCGCTTCTAGTGATACATGTGGGTGCTAGGGATATAGATAGTAGTAGCCTGAGGAGTATAAAGAAGGACTACAGAGCTCTGGGAGAGGTGGTCAGGGGCTCTGGAGCTCAGCTTGTCTTTTCAACAATTCTCCAGGACACAGGGGAGGACCTTCCAAAGGCAAGGAGGATTGGACAGGTTAATAAATGGTTAAAAGGGTGGTGTCACAGTCAAGGGTTTGGGTGTCTTGGACATGAGACCCAAGTTTGTAGGCCAGGCCTACTGGGGGCTGGTGGAGCTGCTCTGATAAAGAAAGGGAAGAGTGGCTTTGCTGGGAGGCTTGCCAGACTTGTCAAGGATGCTTTAAACTAGATGTGTTGGGGGAGGGGAGCATCATTCCATCCCAACACACCCAGTCAGTTGCCAGCACCTATAATAAATATCCTGAGCAATGTAGTGATATTCCAGCTGCTCCAGCCAATGAGCTGGCTTCATTTGGAACTCTGATCAGATGCCTCTATACAAATACCAGTAGCATGGGGAACAAACAAGAGGAATTAGAGATGTGGGCGCATCTATGGGGCTATGATATAATAGGCATCACAGAAACATGGTGGGATGGCTCCTTTGACTGGAGTGTTGGAATGGAAGGTTACAGGCTTTTTAGAAAAGACAGGCCTGGTAGGAGGGGAGGGGGAGTTGCCCTTTATGTTAGGGATAGGCTGGAGAGTATGGAACTCTGGGGACAGGTGATCAGTTAACAGGGAGTTTGTGGGTCAGGGTTAAGGGAAAAACAGTGATGGGAGACATTACTGTGGGGCTATGTTACAGACTGCCTGATCAAGAGGAACCTGTGGATGAAGAACTCTACAGACAGATAGGAAAAGCCTCACACTCACAGGCCCTTGTTCTCATGGGGGACTTCAACCACCCTGACATCTGTTGGGGCGACGGTACGGCCTGGCACAAACAATCCAGGAGGTTTCTTGATTGTGTGGAAGACACCTTCCTTCTGCAAGCAATAGAGGAGCCGACAAGGAGAGGTGCCCTGCTTGACCTCGTGCTCACCAACAGAGGAGGGCTTGTTGGAAATGTGATGCTCCAGGAAAGTTTTGGATGCAGTGATCACGAGATGGTCAAATTCGAGATCCTCAGGACAGTGAGAAGAGTGTGCAGCAACCTCACTGTCCTGGACTTCAAGAGAGCAGACTTTGGGCTCTTCAGGAACCTGCTAAGTAAGGTTCCGTAGGATATAGCCCTAGAGGGCAGGGGGGGCCCAAGACTCTTGGTTAATATTCAAGGATCACCTGCTACAGGCTCAGGAGTGTTGCATCCCGACTAGAAGGAAGGGCCAGGAGACCTCCTTGGATGGATAAGGAGCTGCTAAAAAAAAGTCACAGGAAAAAAGAGGCTTATAAAAGGTGGAAGCAAGGACAGGCAGCCTGGGAATAATACAGCAATATTGTCCGGGAAGCTAGGGACCAGGTTAGGAAAGCTAAGGCCCAGTTAGAATTAAACTTGGCTAGGGATGTTAAAGATAACAGGAAGGGATTTTATAGGTATGTAGCGGCTAAAAAACAGACTAAGAACAATGTAGGCCCCCTCTGGAAGCTATTGGGATAACTGGCTACACAGGACTTGGAGAAGGCTGAGGTTCTGAATGGCTTCTTTGCCTCGGTCTTCACTGGCAAAGGTTCTGACCACACCACCCAAGTCTTGGAAGGCAGATGTAGGGACTGTGAAAACCTAGACCTTGGGCCCACTGTACATGAGGATCTGCTTCGAGACCATCTTAAGAACCTGAATGTGCACAAGTCCATGGGACATGATGAAATCTATTCGCGGGTCCTGAAGGAGCTGGCGAATGAAGTTGCTAAGCCACTGTCCATCATATTTGAAAAATCATGGCAGTCAGGTGAAGTTCCTGACAACTGGAAAAAGGGAAATATAACTCCCATTTTCAAGAAGGGGAAAATGGATGACATGGGGAATTACAGACCAGTCAGTCTCACCTCTGTGCCTGGCAAAACCTTGGAGCAGATTCTCCTGTAAGGCATGCTAAGGCACATGAAAAACAACAAGGTGCTTGATGACAGCCAGCAGGGCTTCACTAAGGGCAAATCCTACCTGACCAATTTGGTGGCCTTCTATGATGAGGCTACAGAACTGATGGACAGGAGTAGAGCAGCTGATGTCATCTACCTCGACTTGTGCAAAGCGTTCAACACTGTCCCACATGACATCCTTGTCTCTAAATTGGAGAGACACCAATTTGATAGCTGAACCATTCGGTGGATAAAGAACTGGCTGGATGGCCGCACACAAAGAGTTGTGGTCAATGGCTCAGTGTCCAGCTGGAGACCAGTAACGAGTGGTGTCCCTCAGGGATCAGTGTTGGGACCAGTCTTGTTCAACATTGTTGTCAGTGACACGGACAGTGGGATTGAGTGCACCCTCAGCAAGTTTGCCGATGACACCAAGCTGTGTGGTTCTGTTGATACACTGGAGGGAAGGAATGCCATCCAGAGGGACCTTGACACGCTTGTGAGGTGGCTGATGCCAACCTCATGAAGTTTAACCATGTCAAGTGCAAGGTCCTACACCTGGGTCGGAGCAATCCCAGGCACAGCTACAGGTTGGGCAGTGAAGAGATTCAGAGCAACCCTGCAGAGAAGGACTTGGGGGTGTTAGTCAATGGGAAAATGAACATGAGCCAGCTTCAGTGTGCGCTCGCAGCCCAGAAACCAACCGTATCCTGGGCTGCATCAAAAGGAGCATGACCAGCAGGTCAAAGGAGGTGATCCTGCCCCTCTACTCTGCTCTCATGAGACCTCACGTGGAGTATTGTGTGCAGTTCTGGTGTCCTGTTCAACAGTATTCTTGCAATGATTTTTCCAGCAATAGAAAGCAAAGTTATACCTCGGTAGCTTGAGCAGTCTGACTCTACACCTTTTTTCTTATACAGAGTAATGATGATTGCATCATGAAAATCTGATGGTAGTTTACCTTGTTCCCAACAGCACACAACTAGCTCACTACATTTAGCATGAAGTGTTTGGCCTCCATGCTTTCAGATTTTGGGTGGGATCCCCTCAACCCCAGCTGCTTTGCCAGTTTTCACCTGCTGGATAGCCTTAAGAGTCTCTCCCATGGTAGAGGCTATATCCAATTCGTTTTTCATCAGATGTTGTAAATGTGCTGGATTCCTGCACCTTGGACTACATGGTTAGCACTAAAGAGTGTTTGAAAATGTTCAGACCAATGATTCAGGATGGAGATTTTATCTGTAAGATTTTGGCCATCTGCACTAAGTAAGGGGCCTTGAACCTGGTATGTGAGTCCATACACTGCTTTCAGAGCCTCATAGAATCATCTGTGTTCACCCAAATCTGCACATAGTTGAGTCTTTTCTGCTAGGTTGAGCCACCGCTTGTTCTGGATATCTCAAAGTTTCTGTTGGTGTTTAGGTGTAAGGCTGCTCTTCTTAACTGGCAAAATGGCTGAGCAAGGTGTGCTTGATGGGCAGATCTCTTCTTTGTCAGTAATTCCTGGACCTCCTGATTGTTATTGTCAAACCAGTCTTTGATTTTTTTAAGGGGAACCCAAAGGATTCTTCGGAGGACTGCAGGATGCTATTTTTAATATGTTGCCAAAGCACTTCAGGAGAAGATGGTCTTCAAGCTTAGTCTGAAGCGTAGCCGAAAGCTGTCCCTCACTGAGGCTATTTGAAGATTATTAACTTTGAGCCTCCTTGGAATGCTGCCCCTCTTACGTTTGGGCTTAAAGTGGAGGTTAAGTTTGCAACGCACAAGGCAGTGGTCTGTTTGACACTCTGCCCTAGGCGTCCCTCAGGTGTGACAGACTGTGAACATTTCTCTGGTGCACTAAGACATAATCAATAAGGTGCCAAAGTTTAGATTGAGGATGTGTCCAGGTTGTCTTCAGGCCGTCTTTCTGCTGGAAAATAGTATTTGTGATAGTAAGCTGCTGCTCTGCACAAAACTCTAGCAAGAGGCATCCATTGTCATTGCAGCTACCAACACAGTGCTTGCCTAGTACTCCTCTCCAGGCTTCAAAGTTCTTACCTACTCAGGCACTGAAGTCACCAAGGATTATGATCTTATCATCTATAGGAGCCTTTTGAGTGAGGTGATGCAGGTTAGTGTAGAATTTGTCATTTTCTTCAGGGTCAGCTTGCAGAGTTGGAGCATATATGCTGAAAAGAACAACATGTTGCTTATTGTGTAGTGGAAGGCGTAAGGAGATAATATGATCAGATCAGATCTGGTACAACATTACATCTTTGTCTTCAGTAACTTCCTTGTTTCGATGTCTACAGTTCTTGGAGAGTATCTGGGTGTTCTAACTTCAACTCCTCTTGACTCCCGTGGTTTGCAGCTGATGAGGATCGGGATGTTCATGCTCTTGTTCAGGTCTGCTGGTGCAGCTTCTTGTGCAGCATTCCCTACACCAGGGAGGGACTCTTCATCGGAAACTGTAGCAATAGTACCAAGGGTAATGGGTTAGGTGTAAGGAAGAAGTTCTTTACTGTGCAGGTGGTGAGGCACTGGCACAGGTTGCTCAAAGAAGCGGTGAATACTCCATCCCTGGCAGTATTTTAAGGCCAGGTAGGACAGAGCCTTGGGCAACATGGTGTGTGTGTGAGAGATATCCCTGCTCATCCATGGCAGGGAGGTTGGGACTAAATGATCCTAAGGTCTTTTCCAACCCAAACCTACAATGCTGTGATTCTATATTCGCAGCTGTGTTTGCTGCAACACTTCATGGGTTGAAACTGGCCCGAGTCCTGAGTTGCATCTCTGCCTGGGGGGGATTGGGTATGTGACGCTTCCACAGACCTCCAGACTCGCCACATGAGAAACCAGACAGGCTGTTCCCTGCAGGTGGTTCCTACCTTTGTCCCATACCACTCTGTTCTCGCCCAGCCCCCTGTGGTCCTGCATCCTCCCAGGCCCAGCAGGATTTCCATGCTTCAAGGCACTTTGAGCAAAGTCCTTCTGTGTGAGCAGTTTAACCCCTCCAGAACGAGCCTGGATTCGTTGCCAAATCGCACAGGAGGTGGGAGTTAATGGGCTGGGCACAGCATAAGTCCCTTTCTGAAGGGGACAGTTCCTTCTGACACGAGACGGTCACAATGGCAGCAGGATCCTCCCTGGCTCATGTGGCCTCAATGGGACAATGGCACTCCAGGTGGTGGTCCCATAGGGTCTGCATCAAAGCATGACTGAGAAGGCTCTGGGAAGCTTGGCCCCAGCCAGATGGGACAGGAGAAGCTAGCAGAGCTTCAGTCACCTTGTGTGTCCCCTGTGCCAACATAAGGACATGCACCTGTTGGAGCAATTCCAGAGGAGACCTCAAGATGCTCTGAGGGTTGGAGTACTCCTGCTATGGAGACTGAGAGAACAAGCCCAGCTATAGAGAGCTGGGCTTGTTCAGCCTGGAGAAGAGAAGGCTCCTTAAGGGGAGACATTAGAGCAGCTCCAGTGCCTAAAGGGGCTACAAGAAACCTGGGGAGGGGCTTTGGACAAGGGCCTGTAGAGATAGGTCAAGGGGGAATGGCTTTAAATTGGCTGAGGAGAGATGTTGATGAGATCTTTGGAAGAAATTCTTCACTGTTCAGGAGGTGGCTGGCACAGGGTGCCCAGAGAAGCTGTGGCTGCCCCATCCCTAGCAGTGTTCAAGGCCAGGTTGGACAAAGCCCTGTCCTGGAGCAACCTGGTCTAGTGAAAGGTGTCCCTGCCTGTGGCAGGGGAATTGGAACTGGATGAGCTTTAAGGTCCCTTCCACCCCAAACCATTCTGTTATTCTATGATTCTATGATGCCCAGAAGGTTTCATCTGGACTCCCCACTGGAATTGGCCACAATATCCCCCAAGGGAGGAACTTGAGACGTCATTAGCTGCTTTCAACAGCTTTCCCATTGTCTCCTCGCCATTTGCTGGGTTTGCACACACGGTTCCACATCCCTCCAGACTTTGTGTTCACCACGGCAGAGCTGGACACACTTTTCCTCTGGACAACCTGGGCTGATCTCGACTCTGCTCAACAGCTCTGAGGGAGAGGTAAGAGAAGCGAATCTGGCTCCAGGCCCTCACAGCTCAGCTGTGGGGACGTTCCGATGGCAGTGGGCAGCGAAGGGCTCGGGCTATACTCACATCCCCCACAGTACGCTTAGGTGATGCTAGGGCCGGGGTGACCCGCGTCCCGCTCCCCAGCACTAACGGGACTTGCAGGAGCGTACCGCGGATGAGACGAGTAGTACCGTGAAAACAAACCAGCACCCTCAAACCGAGGGCTGCCGGTGGTGCGGGATAGGCTCTTCTTTTTTATACCGGTTAAACCAGGGGAGAGCGCGAACGCAGTCCCCCACTACCACAAATTATGCAGTCGAGTTTCCCGCATTTGGGGAAATCGCAGGGGTCAGCACACCCGGAGTGCAAGGGATGAGCCTCGCCCTGGGAAAACCACCTGCTTGATCATGGTGTCTCCCCTGCCAGGTAAGTATGACTGCCTCTCCCCCACACACCAACACACGCCAAACAACACACACACACCTCACGGACACCGCACCCCACCATACCCACACCAGCCCCGATCCGCTCCCCGCCTTCCGCCGCAGCCACCGCGCACCTGCCCTCAGCCCTTGTACACCCACGGGGGTGGTTTCGTGTCGCGGCAGTCCCGTTATGCCTCGCGGTGCTCGTTTGCATGGACACGCCCCCTCAGGCGCCCCGCCCGTCACCGACGGTCACCGGGACACAACCGCCCCCCACGCCTGATGTCGGGCTGGCAAAGGCCGCGGCGTGGAGCTGTGTGCCAAGGTCTGCCACCGCGGAGCCGAACAGCACAGCGAGCGGTGCTGGTGGAGGGGTGGAGCTGTTGAAAGGTGTTTGAAAGGGAAAGCCTCCATCAGGGTGGCAGGTTCAAGGGCAAGTCCTTTGTAAATAAGCTGATATCTGCCTGCAGTAAGGTCACCCGGCACCCGCCTGTGGGGTGCTTGGAAGGTGGGAGATGTCGTTTTCTGGATTTTTGTAAGGATTTTGATACTGTCCTTCACAGCATCGTTCTGGATGAGCTGGCCAGGTGGAATGAGCAGGTTCATAATGTGCTGGGTGAAGAACCAGTGATCACAAATGAGAGTTGCTGTTGACTTTCTCAAGAGCCAAGAGGCCTTGCAGAGAGATACAGAGATAGATGGGAGCACTGGGCAACCATCAACAGCATAAAAATGAAGAAGAACAAATGCCATTAGGATGGAGTAGCACCAGACACAAATCTAAAATGGGAGAGGAGTGGTTGGAGGGCAGCCCTGCAGGAAGGGACCTGGATGCTGTTGTCAGCAGGGTCAGCAGAAGCCAGCACTGGGCCCTGGCACCCAAAGGACAAACAGCACCCTGGGGTGCACCAATCACAGCAGAACCAGCCTGGCAGAGAGGAGGTGTCCGGCTGCATTCAGCATTGGTGGAGCCTCACCTAAGCACTATGTGGCACTGGGCCCCACTGTTGAAGGACATGAAGATCCTCAGATGTGCCCAGAAGGGGACCAGCAAGCTGTGAAGGGCTGGCAGCATTGTCCTGTGAGGAACAGCTGAGCACTCAGCGTTGGTATTGTTTGAAGAGAGGGAGGCTGACAGGTGACCTCTCTGCTCTCTGCAGCTTCCTAAGGAGAGGACATGGGGAGAGAGGAGCTGAGCTCTTCTCCCTGGGATCCAACAACAGGATGCCTGGAAATGGTTAAAGGTTAGTTAAGCAGGACTTGCCCTTGGTGAACCTGTGCTCACAGACAGTGGCATTATCCTTTAAACACCTTTCAACAGCTCCACCCCTCCACCAGCACCGCTCGCTGTGCTGTTCGGCTCCGCGGTGGGAGGGAGCCCTTGGCACACAGCTCCACGCCGCGGCCTTTGCCAGCCCCACATCAGGCGTGGGGGGCGGTTGTGTCCCGGTGACCGTCGGTGACGGGCGGGGCGCCCGAGGGGGCGTGTCCATGCAAACGAGCACCGCGAGGCATAACGGGACTGCCGCGACACGAAACCACCCCCGTGGGCGTACAAGGGCTGAGGGCAGGTGCGCGGTGGCGGCGGCGGAAGGCGGGGAGCGGATCGGGGCTGGTGTGGGTATGGTGGGGTGCGGTGTCCGTGAGGTGTGTGTGTGTTGTTTGGCGTGTGTTGGTGTGTGGGGGAGAGGCAGCTCATACTTACCTGGCAGGGGAGACACCATGATCAAGCAGGTGGTTTTCCCAGGGCGAGGCTCATCCCTTGCACTCCGGGTGTGCTGACCCCTGCGATTTCCCCAAATGCGGGAAACTCGACTGCATAATTTGTGGTAGTGGGGGACTGCGTTCGCGCTCTCCCCTGGTTTAACTGGTTTAAAGAGCAGATCTGTTCTGTAGCACAGAGCTTGTTCAGTAGTTCTACAGACACCGGCGATTCCAGTACTTCGCCTTCCAAAGGCAGTTTTGTTGTGTTTCCGGTTGTACTGTCCCGCCAATGTTGTGCATGGGACGCGGCTGAGGAGCATTGTACCTGCCCCGTGAGGAACCGGACGCTATATTCCTCGCGGTGTGGTTCCTGCCTTTGTCCCATCTCGATCCGTTCCCACCAAGGCTCCCTGTGGTCTCATGTTCCCTTAGTTCAGGCGTGGTTTCCACACTGCACATCCCACCCCAAGCTCCCCACAGCCCACGCTGTGCTTGATTTCCACATCCCTGTCCCATGGCACCATGCCTGCCCGGGTGCAATCGCACAGACACATGGAGAGGCTGCCCAGGGCTTTATTCTTCCCTCGCTGCTGCTGCACAGTAACCATAACCCAGTGGCACAGGCT
Source organism: Melopsittacus undulatus (assembly GCF_012275295.1). Classification (NCBI taxonomy): domain Eukaryota; kingdom Metazoa; phylum Chordata; class Aves; order Psittaciformes; family Psittaculidae; genus Melopsittacus; species Melopsittacus undulatus. The sequence goes on along the minus strand of NC_047529.1, from coordinate 13,065,075 downwards.
CCTCTGGGATACAGAGCATCCCCCTCCCTTATGAGGTCTTCTCAAGGGGCCTTGGCCTTCCGGCGCTGGGTGCCCCACAGCAGGAGGGACAGAGACAGGGTGGTGGCTCCCAGTACTCCACAGAAGAGCAGCAGCGGGAACGTGCCCTGTAAGCAAAGAGCAGTTAGTGGCCCCCACTGCTGCCCTACACAGCACATCATGAACCTGCCCCACATTATGAACCTGCCCCACTGCCCCACACTGCTCTGGCAGGGGAGGACCTGAGGGGTCCTAGTCCTGCAGACACTCACCTCACGCAGGCACTTGTACCCATGGAAGGGGCTGTTACAGAGGCACTGGACGAGGCCGGGACCGTCTGGGGCACAGGCAGCATTCTCAGGGCACGGCCAGGCTGGTGGAGCAGAGCAGAGGGTCACAAGCCAGGCCTTGGCCCCCAACCTCCCACCACCTCCTGCCCCCCACTTTACCAGGCTCTCCGGAGCTGTTGCAGGAGTTCCTCTGGCCCTGGCAGAGCCGGCTGCTCCCGCTTGTCGTCACCTCCTCCCAGGCGCTGTTCCCACCTGGGCACTCCAGCGGCAGTGGCACTGCTCTGAGGGGCAGAGCTCAGCACCAGCAGTGTGCTGGTGAGCATAGCACAGCACTGGCACCACAGCAGCCCCCTCAGCCCACCCTGGTACTCACAGCAGCTGCAGGAGGGTGAAGCCCAGGAAGGAGCCATTGGGGAGGGTTGTCAGAGGATTCTCCGTCAGGTCTCTGCAATCACACCACACTGGTAACTGCCCCGACTGAGTGCAGCACCTGCCCTTAGCCTGGCTGAGCCTCAGAAGGTTCTCACAGGGCTCCCCAGTGAATCAACACACACTGGGGTCCTGGGAGCCTGGCAATGGTGACAGTGGGAACAGGGACCACCAAGGCCAGGCTGTGGGTTGTCCCCCAGACGGGAACAGAGGCTGCACATGGGGGCACGTAGAGGGACACAGACTCACAGGACAGCAGCAGAGGAGGCCTCAGCCAGCCCCGGGGGGAGGTTCTGCAGGGAGCAGTCACTCAGGTCCAGCCTGGGGACATAACAGCAGTTGGGGGGTGGCATATGCCTGGCACCCCACACTGCCCTGCACCAGGCATGGTCCCTCACCATGACCCTCCATCATGTACCCGCTGCCACCCCCTCCCCGTACCCCAGCAACCGCTCCGGACGGACGCCCTGATCCCAGCAGCAGCGCCCCTCACTCTCTGTACCGGGCCTGGATGCACAAAACTGGGCTACGACGGAGTCGTTCCGCATTAGCCCGGGGCAGCTCCCGCACACCTGGAGCGGAAGAAAGGAGGGGTTGGGAACCCCCCGTTTCCCGGTATTATGTCCCGGGAGCCTCCGAGCCACAGCGACACCGCCCGGTCCCCGGATGGTGCCCCGGCAACCCCGCCTCCGGTGGCCCCGCCCCGGCCCCGCCGCTCACCCCCGCGCCGCCGGTGGTGCCGGGCAGCTGCAGCAGCAGAAGGATGAGCAAAGCCCCCATGGCCTCGGCGCCCCCGCCCCGCCCGGGGCTCTTCCGGGACCGCCCCGTCGGACACGGCGGCCGCGAGAGCGCCCTCTGGCGGGCCTGGTGAGGAGCTCCCGCCCGTACCGGGGGGGGGGGGCGGGGCCGGTCCGTGCTGTGCCTGCACCCGGTGCCCTCTGCACCCCGGGCGGGGCCGGGCGGGGGTTTCCCGCGGTGAGGGGCGGCCGGGGCGCGGTGACCGTCGTGGGGCAGTGCAGCGTGACGGGGCCAGGGGGGCACGGCGGGGGGGGGGGGGGGGGGGGGGGGGGGCGGTGGTGAGCGTGACGTCATCACGACGCGCGGGACGTGCAGGACCGGTTGGAAATGTCCGTGAGGGCAGAGCTGCCTCTCCCCCTGCGTCATCAGTGCGCGCTGGCGGCTGTGGCGGCGGCACGTGGGCTGGTCTCTACCGCGCCGGTGGCAACCGCCGGTGAGTGAGGTACCGGGGCCGCTGTGGCCCCTCAAGGTCACCGGAGCCCCCCTGCTGGGCCCGGACCTCTGGCTGCGGTGGGGTCGGGGCTCGTCCAGCTGCCGCGCGACCGGCACCGGCGGCGCTGCGGTTCCGGAGAGCCGGGTCTGGGTCCGGGGACACGGGGGACCGGGCCGTGGGCTGAGGGCACCGGGAAGGGCAGCAGAGCCGTGGCCTCGGGGCACCGCGGGGTACCAGGGCTGGGCGGTGCTTCTTCCTCCTCTAACGGTGTCACCGACGACATGGGGAGACAGGGAGGTGTATGGGGGCACAGTGGGGACAGTGGGGACAGGAGGGCTGGGTCTGGGGCAGGGTCGCCCTGTACATCAGGAAGTAGGACAAGGGGATACAGGAAGAAGAAGCATGGACACTGACCGGGGATGTGCTAAGCTTGGGGGGGGGAGTGGGGTGGGCTGGGAACATGGGGACCGACTGGAGGGGGCAACAGGGACACCGGTAGGGGTACCGTGGGTCAAGGAGTGGGGCTGGGACAATGGGGCTTCAGGGACACTGAGGGGGAGCCTTGAGCTAAGGCTGCCGACACAGTGGAGCAGCCACCGGTGGAACAGCGTCAAGGACCACCACTGCCTGCCCCGTGTTTAGTCCTCACAATGGAATGCGGTGGGGTGACCTTGGACCCGCTGCACGGGGTGGTGTCTGCACGGGGTGGTGTCGTGGCCAAGGCAAGGACAGGGACGGTGGTGTGCGATGCAGGAGGCACTGCCCTCTCACCCCCTTCTCGCTGGTGTTGGCTCTGGCACTGCTGTGGGGCCCCGTGCCAGCCCACTCTGTCCCTGCAGCGGGCAGGCTCAGGCAGGCTGCGCTGGGTGCATGAGTGCCAGCAGTAATCCCACCAAGTATGCCATGGGCAGGCATTCCTCTGCAGATCACAGCAGGCACCTCAACAGCGTCCCACCACAGGCAGCCTGCTCTGTGCCCCATGGCAGCCCAAATGCTGCCCGACCAGAACAGAGGTATGGGGTGCTTCTGCATCCTGCACCCCCTGTTCTGCTGGTGCCTGGGTCATTGCTCCCCACAGCTCTCTGCTTGCTGATGGAGGTGGAAGTGGGGTCTCTGCTCGTGCCCCCTTCTCTGCCCTGTTCCTGGGCCTGCCTGGCTGCCCTGTTCTCTCTGCTATGATGGAGCTAGGAATCCTGAGAATCTGTCTGTGGCAGGGCAGAATGTGCCAGGGCCAGGAGTGGCTCAGAGGTCTGATCATGCAGCTGCTGACAAACACCTCTGGAGCTGTCAGTTTCCCCCTGTCCATCTGTGTCCATCCCAGCTGCATGCTTGTCATGAGCGTCATCTTGTGCTGTCCCCACGCAGCTGGGCAAGGGGGATAGGGCTCCCTCATGTACCCCCACACCAGCACAGCTGAGGCTCCACTGCACATCCCTTTACCCTCCCCAGCCCCATCCATGGGTTCTGTAGGGCTGGGGGTGCTGGCGGTGCTGATCCTGCTGGGTGGGCCACTGTGGAGGCGGCTGTGCTGGCCTCGGGCTGGTGGCTGGCGCCAGGGCTGGGTGGTTGTGTTAGGCTTGGCTGGGCTCTTGCACCGGCGGCAGCTCTGCCGGGCTTGGCGGAGCCGTGAGGTGCCGGGGCAGGTGGGTCGTGTTGTGCTTGGCCAGGGCAGGATCAGTGCTGCCGGGCTTGGCGGGGTTGTCCCACACTGGGGGTGGTGGTGTTGGGTTTGGCAATGTGGGGCTGGGCTGGCTGGGCCAGTGCCGCCGGGGTACTGGGTGGGACTGGTTTTGCAACCACGGTCTCGGTGCAATGAGGCTCCTGTCTCCCTTGGAGGACAGGTGGGTGGGTGAGTAAGTGATGCTGAGCCCAGCCTGCAGGGAGGAGAAGGGTTAAAGGAACTTCCCTCATCCAGACTGGCCCCCCCCGCACCGGGTCCTTGAGACTGAGACCGAGGAGTGAGCGAAGGTCCCTGCAGTGTCAAGGTGCAGCTCCCAACACCGACACCCATCTCTCCTCCTGCAGCTGCGTGCACCAGGGGGATGCCAGCCAGGACGTGCTGCCGGGGCAGCCACCAGGGCTCAGTGTGCCCATGAGGCCGGCGGGGCACAGCTGGGGCACGTGGCCAGGCAGCGGCAGGTCTTGCAGGGCAGAGGGAAGAGGATAAGCTCACCATGGAGTTCACGGTGATCGACTACAGCATCTTTGCGCTGCTGCTGTTGCTGTCATCAGCCATTGGGCTCTTCTATGCACTGAGCGGGGACCGGCAGCGCACGGTGCAGGAATTCCTCCTGGCCAACCGCAACATGGGCTTCCTGCCTGTCGCCCTCTCCCTGCTCGCCACCTTCCAGTCGGCCGTGGCAATCCTGGGAGTCCCAGCTGAGATCTACCACTTCGGCACCCAGTACTGGTTCCTTGGCTGCTCCTACTTCCTGGGGCTGCTCATCCCAGCACACATCTTCATCCCCGTCTTCTACCGTCTGCGCATTACCAGTACCTATGAGGTGAGCAGGAACAGGGGCACACATGTGCTCAGCACCCAGCGGGATGTGTAGGCGGGTGATGGCCCTGGGAGGGGATGAGCTGATGCTTCTCAGTGGGGTTTTGGCTCCCGGTCCCTCACTGCCTGGTGCCTTCATGCTGGTGCCATGTCTCACAGACGGGACTCCCCTCACCCTAAGCGGCAGGGGATAGCCCTGTTGTCTCTGTGGCAGCAGGAGCTGAGGTTTTGGGAGTAGGGCCGGTTGCACCCTCCCCAAATTTCCTGCTGCTGGGGGGGGCATGGGGATCATCCCCCTTGCTCAGAACCCCACATCCATCCCTGACCCATCTCCCCACAGTACCTGGAGCTGCGCTTCAATAAGACGGTGCGGGTCTTCGGCACCATCACCTTTATCTTCCAGATGGTGAGTGGGGTGGGGGCTTGTTGAGGATGGGGATGGGGCCATGCATGGCTGCAGCGCTGCTCTCCCTGCAGGTCATCTACATGGGGGTGGTACTCTATGCACCCGCGCTGGCTCTCAATGCAGGTAAGGAGGAGAGGAGCAGGGGGCAATGCTGGAAGCCCTATCCTGCATGAGGGTGCAACCTGTTAATGGCCTCCGTTGCTTCTAGTGACAGGCTTTGACCTCTGGAGCGCAGTGCTCACCATGGGGCTGGTCTGCACACTATATACAACATTGGTGAGTCCCGTCCCACCACCACTGCCCGGCTGTGGGGTGCCCTGTGCCGGGCTGTGGTGATGGGTGCTGTGCCTATGTAGGGCGGGCTAAAGGCTGTCATCTGGACCGACGTCTTCCAGACAGTGGTGATGTTCGCTGGGCAGCTGGCCGTCATCGTGGTGGGTGCCCAGCGGGTGGGTGGCATGGCCCGTGTCTGGCGCCTGGCCGAGCAAGAGGGCAAGATCTCTGGCATCGAGTGAGTGCCACAGCCCCAGCGTGCCCTGTGCCAAGATGCTTTCACCCATCAGGGGCCCCACCTCATACCATGGGGCATCCGGGAAGGGTGTGGGGTGGGGAAGAGGGACTCCATCCACTCCTGTGGCATGTGTGGGGTGCCAGTGAGGACCCAGTGCCGTGACCCAGTGCCTGTGCCTCTCTGCAGCCTGAACCCCGACCCCTTTGAGCGGCACACCTTCTGGACCCTGGCAGTGGGGGGAGTCTTCATGATGCTGTCGCTGTATGGGGTGAACCAGGCACAGGTGCAGCGGTACCTCAGCTCCCGCAGCGAGCGGGAGGCCAAGCTGTGAGTGGGGCTGGGGCTGGGGCTGGGGGTCCAGCAGCCGGGATAGGGCCTTCTGCTGCCAGCCCCCAGCCTCTGATGCCTGCCTGGTGCTTGCAGCTCCTGCTATGCCGTGTTCCCCTGCCAGCAGATCGTGCTCTGCCTCAGCTGCCTCACTGGCCTCGTCATGTTTGTCTATGACCGGGAGCATTCGCTGGCACTCGGCAACCGCCCCAAGTCATCTGACCAGGTGGGCCCTGGGTCCCCATCTCCTGCAGCCCATGGGGCCAGACCCCACTCCCCAGGCTCTGGTGCTCCCAGCCCCATGGGCACTCACCCTGCTTCCCCAGCTGGTGCTGTACTTCGTAATGGATGTGCTGAAGGACCTCCCGGGGCTGCCTGGGCTCTTTGTTGCCTGTCTCTTCAGTGGGTGCCTCAGGTGAGCTGGGAGGACCCTGGGGTTGGAGGGGCCCCAGCCGAGCCCCTCACACCTCTCTCTGCTCCCAGCACCATCTCCTCTGCCTTCAACTCGCTGGCCACGGTGACAATGGAAGACCTCATACGGCCACACTGCCCGCGGCTGTCAGAGGCACAGGCCACGCTGCTCTCCAAGCTGCTGGGTGAGGGGGGGGTGGCACGGGGGGGGCCGGCGCTGGGGGCAGTGGGGTCCTCAGTGCTGCTGTGACCCCCCTGCCCTGCTCTTCTCAGCTCTTGCTTATGGATTGCTGTGCCTGGGGATGGCCTATGTGTCTTCCATGCTGGGCCCCGTGCTGCAGGTAGGGGCGGGGGTGCAGGAGATCCCCCCATCTCAGGCACACAGCAGGGGGGCAGCTGAGCGAGGGGCTGGTGCTGAGGGTTGTATCCCCACAGGCTGCTATCAGCATCTTCGGCATGGTGGGAGGTCCACTTCTGGGGCTCTTCTGCCTCGGCATGTTCTTTCCCTGTGCCAACCCCACGGTGAGTGTCTCCCTGCCTGGCTGGGGGCTTGTAGCCCACGGAATGGAGCAGTGCTGGGTGCTGGGGCACCCCGAGCCTGGCTGGGGGTCAGCACCCTCCCTGTCCCCCTGTGCAGGGTGCTGTCGTGGGGCTGCTGGCCGGCCTGGCCATGGCCTTCTGGGTGGGCATTGGCAGCCTAATGCGCAGCATGGGGGCAGCCGCAGGGACCCCCCCACCCAACAGCACTGTGCTCCCCACTGTGGGCAACCTCACCACAGTCCTCGCCACTACTCTGTTGGCCCCCACGGAGGCCCCTAAGAGGTGAGTGGGGGGGGGGGGGTGGGTCCTGGGGACAGGGTGCTGTGGGATGGGTGTGCTGTGCCATGCCCAACTCACACCCAGCTTCCACAGCACCACAGGGCTGCAGAAGTTCTACAGCCTGTCCTACATGTGGTACAGTGCCCACAACTCCACCACTGTCATCGTGGTGGGGCTCCTGGTCAGCCTGCTCACTGGTGAGTCTGGTGTGGTGGGGGCTGCTGGCGAGCTCCCTTCCCTTCTGCTCACCCTCCGCTCTGCCTCAGGCCCCACACCAGCAGCATCTGTGGACCCCCGCACCATCTACCCTGTGCTGCCTCAACTGCTCTGCTGCCTGCCCCACAAGTACCGGCAGAAGCTCTGCTGTGGGGTGGTCTTCCCTGACAAGGTGAGGGTCACAGACCACAGCACCTTGCTTGGTGGGGGGGATGACGTGGGGTCATCTTCTTGCTATCCCCTGCTCTGTCCCCACAGAACACCGACACTGTGGATGCAGCGGTGAAGACCAGTGGGGTGCCCAATGGTTTGCCCCTTCCCGGCCCTGGGCAGCAGGAGCAGGAGGAAGGACAGGGCTACGTTCGTGCAGCCGGAGCCCCTGCCTATGCTGTGCAGGAAACCTCCTTCTGACCTAACCCCCACTTGACATGGGGGTCTCAGAAACCCCCAAGCCCTTCCCCAGTGCCCCCCTGGCCAGGGGGCACAAACTCCCCCGTGCCCCCCCCCAGGTTGCCGGGGGAGCACCAAAGAGCTGGGGGGGGCTGGGTCTCTGCTGGGGGGGTTGGTCAGGCTGCACCCCTCTCTGGGCTGGCCCCGAGCCCTGGGGGCTGTGGGACTACAGACTGGGGGTGTCAGAGCGGTGCTCCCCATTCCCCCCAGGCCAGGACATTGCGCAGTGCCCCTGGCCTGGCCATGTGCCTTACACACAACTTCCGGGCTGGGGGCTGCCAGGACCCTCAGGGCGCCGAGCGCCCCCCCACATCCAGCCCCCATCACCCATCTCTGTGTCCGTTGTCACCCAATAAATGGTTCTAGAGCGCAAGCATTGGAGCAGTCCAGGAGCAGCCTGCTCCAGGAGCTGTGGGGACTTGGAGGTCCCGTTTCCCACAGCAGTCAGGGGGCCCTGTCCCTGGGTGCAGGGACCTCATCAGCCAGGGCAGATTTATGGCTGCAGCCTTGGCTCCTGTCCCATAACATGAGGCCGGTGGTGGGGTCTTTCCAGGGGACCCCCGTGAATGTAGCTGGGGGACAGCTGCTTCATGGCTAGGGGGGGGTAGGACCTCCCCCCATCTCCCCACCTTCTGGGTGCCCCTGGGATCCTGGGGGGACCCATCCTACAGCCAGGAGGCCAGAGGTGAATGCTGGCTGCAGGTTTATTGCTGTGGGTCAGGCCAGGCAGCCCCTGTCCACAGGCAGGGTAGGAGGCACAGCACCAGCCCCACCAGAGCCCAATCCATGTGTCCCTGGGGCGCTGGCCCATGTCCTGCCCCCCTGTGGGCAGTGAGGGGACACCCTGGGCCACCGCTGCTCACCATGTGCCCGTGGACCCCTATGCAGGATGGGAGTGCAGATCAAGCACCGTTCCCCCCCACCCTGATCCCTGTCCTGGGGCACAGCATTGTGGGAAAGAAGCAGATGTGGGGTCTTATAGGGGAACCGTCTTCTGATGCCAGCCTGAGGTTTCCCAGGCCTGTGGGCTCGTGGTTGCTGATGGCTGTGACTGCCCCAGAGGGGCCAGGGCTGGGTGCCCCCCAAGGGCCAGTGTAGAACCAGGAGTACATTGGCCACTTCTCTAAGAGAGGGAGTGGGATAGGGGCTGGAATGGCAGCAGCTTGTTCTGTGGCTGACCCACACCTGGGATCGGGAACCCTGGGGAGGGGCAGCCAGGTTAAGGCTGCATTGAGAAGGAGAGCAGTGAGGCCACAGGGAGCCCTGGACCTGAGAGCACCCATGGGTGACCAGGCTACCCCACCACCTCCACTGCCCATGAGGCTCTGTGGGTGCATGGGGGGTGGCAAGGCTGAGCAGGGACATTTATTCCGGGTGCCTGTGGGGCTGCGGGTGCTCCCATGCAGCTGCAGGGCTGGGTGAGGGAACCACAACTGCTGGGACAGCCCCGCTGGGCAGCACAGAGGGACCGATGAGGGGTTAGGGAGGCTCTGCTGCCCTGGGGCAGGCAGTGCGGAGGTGCTGCTCGGCTGCGCTGCAGGGGGGCAGCCCCCAGCCCTAAGTGGGGCACACACGGGGGACACCCTCTGCCATGGATGGGCGGGGCTTGTGCAACAAGGGGCGGAGCTTTGGGGCGGGTTTTTATTTTGGGGCGGGGCTATCCGCTGGGTGGGCGGAGTTATGCTTGGAGGGGCGTGGCCATTGTGTGGGGCGGGGCCTGCGTGCCCGTGGCGCCGTGACGTAGCGCCGGGGTGTCGCGCTGACGTGTGCGGCGTAGCTATGGCGCCGCGGCGGCCGGCGGAGCTGTACCGGGCGCCATTCCCGCTGTACACCGTGCGGCTGCACCCACGGCGGCCTCTCGCCATCACCGCTGGCGGCGGCGGCGCCGCCAAGACCGGCATCCGCAATGGCGTGGTGAGGAGCAGCGGGAGCGCGGGGGGCGGGCGGCATGACCGGGGGCTGCCGCGGCTGGGCCGGCGGTGGAGGGGGCAGCGGGGCCGGCCTCAGCGCGGGCAGGTCCCTGCCGCTGAGCCCAGTCTGAGGCCTCGCACTGTCCTGCAGCACTTCTTGCAGCTGGAGCAGATCGGAGGGAAGCTCAGCGCTTCTCTGCTGCACTCGCACGACACCGAGACCCGCGCCACCATGACCATGGCGCTGGCCGACGACATCATTGCAGCGGGGCAGGACGCCAGCTGCCACATCCTGCGGTTTAGCCTGCGGGCGCCAGAGGCCGCGGCCGGACACAACGGTGAGAGCCCGCTACTCCCCGGGGAGGCAGGAACAGCACCTGCTATGGGTGGAGTGGGATGGTCTGTGGGGTGCTCTGGGGATGGAGCAGTGACCTGGACCCCTCCCTCGCCTGCCCCTGTTCTCCCCGGCCTGTGGGGGAGCTGTGTCAGGGCTTTGTGTCATCTGCCCTGCCACAGGCAGCAGGGAGAAGGGGCCGCGGAAACGGAAGGGCCCCAGCCCGGGGGGGCAAGATGAGACACAGAACCAGACGAGCGAGGTGACGGTAGAGAGTTTGCACAGCGTCCGCACAGATTTCAGCCCTGACGCCTTGCAGAAAGCTGTAAGGTTCAATGCAGACTGCTCGCTGCTTGTCACCGGTGGTGCTGATGGCTTCCTCCGCCTCTGGGAGGTAGGCGGGGGGAGCTGAGGCTGAATATTACCATACCAGTATTGTGTGCCTGGGGGGAAGGCCTGGCCCCAGCAGTGCCTGTGGCTATGTAATGCTGTATCTTCCCCCAGCAATTCTGGGGCTGCCATGGGTCCTGGCCTGTGTGACACAGTTCCAGTGCATGCTCTGCCCTTGCAGTTCCCCAGCATGAAGAAGACACTGGAGTTCAAAGCCCATGACGGGGAGATTGAAGATATTGCACTGGGCCCTGATAACAAGGTGGGCATCAGATGTCTCCCTGGCCCTGTGAGAAGAGCCCTCCTCGTATGACTGCACTTTCTATGCACAGGTGGTGACGGCAGGACGGGACTTCCAGTGCTGCGTGTGGCAGCAGGACCAGCTAGTGATGGGTCTGTGCTGGAATGAGAACCTGCCTGGCATCCCTGACAAGGCTTACCGCTACCAGGCCTGCCGGTGGGTGGGGAGCTGACAGCAGAGTCCCCCTTGCAGCCCCACGTGAAGGGAATGGGGGTGTCACTGTTGGCTGTGGCAACTGATGCACCTTTCACTCTCCCATGGCAGGTTTGGGGCAGTGGAGGACAATGCTGGGGCACTGCGGCTCTACACTGTTCAGGTGCCCCACAAGCGGGAGCGCCGCCCCCCACCCTGCTACCTTACCAAGTGGGATGGGAAGAGCTTCCTGCCATTGCTCACCCGGCCCTGTGGCACTGAGGTCATCTCCTGCCTCTCTATAAGGTATCTCAGGGCTGGCCAGGCATGGGGTGAGGGTTGTGGCAGCTCCCACTCACTGTCTGACCCCCTGCAGTGACTCGGGTACCTTCCTGGGACTAGGAACGGTGACAGGCTCTGTTGCCATCCACATCGCCTTCTCACTGCAGGTGAGCTGCAGAGCAGTGGGGCTTGGTGGGGATGGGTAGAGGGGCAGCCACAGCAGCCCCCCTGCCTTCCTGGGCTGCACTGTCTTTCCCTGTAGAGGCTGTACTATGTGAAGGAGGCCCATGGCATCGTTGTGACAGACTTGGCTTTTGTCCCTGAGAGCCGGCATGGACGGGAGCTGCTGGCAGGGAATGAGGCCGCCCTGCTCAGTGTGGCTGTTGACAGCCGCTGCAAGCTGCACCTTCTGCCCAGCCGACGTAGGTGCTGGGGGGACTGTTGTGGCACCGGGCATATCTTCAGTCCCGGTGGTGGTCACCTGCCTTCACACTGCTCTGCTCCACAGACTCCCTCCCTGTCTGGCTGCTGCTGGTGCTGTGTGCGGGGCTTATCGTGGCTGCCATCCTGCTGCTGCAACTCGCCTTCCCAGGCTTCCTGTAGAACCCTGGCCTGGGATGGGTCCCCGGGGCTGGGCAGACTTCGCCGGGCCGGGCCCACCCCGTGCAGACTGTGAAGAGGATGAGGGACCAGCCCCAGCGCTGGCGCTCGGGGTGTGAACGGGGGGGGTCCGGGGACGGACATAGAGGGGTCCCCCTGCCCCACCGACGCTATTAAAACTGGAGGGTGAAAGCAGTGCTGTGACGGCTGCGCCTGCGGGAGGCAGAGGGCAGGCTGTGGGCAGGCTGCGGGCAGGGGAGCAGCGGCGCGGCAGGGGCGGTGCCGAAAGCCCTGGCCACGCCCCCAAGGGGATGTGGCCACGCCCCCGGGGACAGCCCGGCCCTAGAACAGCCGCCCTGCAGCGTGCACCGCCCGCCCCTGTGGTCCCGCCCCGGAGCGGGGAGTGTTGCGGCCGCGGCCACTTTGGTGCTGGCGCCGGGTGCCCGTTAACCCCTGCGCTGCTGTGGGCCGCGGCCGGGTTCACGTCGGTACCGGCGAGGGTCGGTCCGACCCGTGCCGTTAGCGGGGGACGGGTCAGCTACTGAGCCTCAGGCGGGGCGGGCGGTGCCGGGACGTGGGTCTGGGTGAGGGAGCACCATGGGGTGTTAGGGGGTTGCACTGTGTGTGCAGAGCTTGCTCCTCACGGCGGAATGGGGTGCGTGTGTGTGCGCACTGCGAACAGTGTACAGTGCACCGCCCAGCGCTTCCAACCCCCGCCTGGTGCCAGCGTGTCCTCGCAGCGCTGGAGCCGGTGCCTCCCACGGCTGCCGCTCCCTCCGTGCAGGGGAGGGGGGCTGTCGGTACCGGAGGACTCCCGTGACTGTGACCTGCCGCGGGGCGCTCACCCTGCACCGCTCACCCTGCACCGCTCACCCGGCTGTAGCCTCGGGTCGCTGGATGAGGAACGCGCTGGTGCTGCTGCTGCTGCTGGTCCGGGGGGCACGGGCTGCCCCGCAGGGAGGGGAGCACAGGTATGAATGAGGGGGTGTAAGGGGGACGGTTCATAGGTGAGGAGGACGCGCAGATGAGGTTTGGGTGCATGGGTAGAGATGGGATGCTGTAGTGGGTGGTTCTAGGGGTACCCAGTCAAGGATGAGGGTCGTTGGGGTTGATACAGGGCTGTTGGGAACATGGATGGAGGGAATTCTGTATGAGGACGTTAGGCCAGGCAGGGCAGGCACTGTGCCCTCCACCCCAGGGACACAGGTAACCCCCCCCCCGTCTCCTGGCCAGGCCTGAGGACCCTGCAACCATGAGGCTGGATCCTGATTTTGACCCATTCAGCCCGGAGCTGCACACACTGCTGTGAGTCCCTACCCCATGGGAGCCCCACAGGAGCTCCATGGCACTGGGGGCTGTGGATCGGGGCAGGGGGTTAACTATTGGGTGGGGGCATGGGCAACACCCAGCTGACTGTGGGGCAGGGTGATCCTGGGGACAGCTGTAGGATGCAGCAGCCCTGGGGGTGGCCATAGGGCATCCTATGGGGCAGGAGTGGTGTGTGCCTACCTACAGCCCAACTGTCCCCAGACTGCTGCAGAGCACAGTGCAGAGCCTGGCAATGCCGGAGCAGGATGTGAAGGCCCTGACACGGGAACAGGGTAAGGCTGTGCAGCAGTAGGGTACTGGGGGTCCAATAGGGCCAGGAATGCAGCCCCAGCCCCACTGTGACCTGTGCTCATAGTCCTGCTCTACCTCTTTGTGCTGCACGATCACGACCGCAACGGGCATCTGGATGGGCTGGAGCTGCTGCAGCTGCTGGGCACGGTGCTGGCACAGCGGAATGGCGAGCAGCCACACCTTGACACGGTACATCCTGTGGGGCTGGTCCCCTGCACCTTATAGCACCCCAAGGCTGGGCCCTCATCCCATCCCTGTCCCCGTAGGTGGCTGTGCTGGTGGACCAAGCCTTGGAAAGGCAGGACATGAGCAAGGATGGGCTCCTCACCCCCCCTGAGCTGCTGCTTGAGCCCCCTAAGCAGCTGCTGTCACCTGGCCAAGGCCAGGGAACCCCAGGGCCACCCCTCCTGCCACATCCCAGGGAACCAGAGGTGCTTGAGGGGAACATGGGAGTGAATGGCCCCAGACTCAGGCCAGCAGAGAAGCAGGAAGAAGGGCAGGAAGCCCTTCAGGCTGAACCACCACAGGCTGTAACACAGCAGGCTGAATCCCCCGATGCTGGACTCATGGAGGCCGAGGACACCACCAAGATTGAAACTCCTGAGGCTGCAGTCCCTGAGGCAGAGGCAGGTCTAGTATAGGGGGACCCCAGGGAGGGGTAGGGAGCAGGGCTGTGGACAGGGCTGCTCCCCGCCCCACTCGGAGCACTTAGCATGAGGGGTCCCCCATCCTGCAGCAGGGCCAGGGTTACACTGTTTGCTCCTGTAACATGCCAGGACAGAGAAATACAGGCGTTGCCACCAGTGCTCACCTGGATCAATGTGGGAAAAGGCCATAGGTCAGTGCAGGGGTTTATTGGCAGTGGGGTTGGGGGTGCTGGATGTGAGGGCAGTGGCGTGGGGCAGGACATGGGAATGGGTGCTTAGCTTAAACGATGCCATCGAAGCCCTGGATCCCACATTTCCTGCCTGCAATGCGGCAGCCGAAGGTAATGGCATCCTGAAGGGTCTTCCCTGGAGAATGGGGGGGTCAGACCTGCTAGGCCAGGCAAGGCCAAGCTGAGCTGTGGCCATGCTGTGGCCATGGTGATCCATGGCCATGCTGTGGCTGTGCCACACACTCACCTGCTGAGAGTGCAAAGATGACAGCAGCATTGAAGGTGTCCCCGGCCCCCAAAGTGTCCACTAGGGTCTCTGGGGGGAAGGCATCCGAGTGCACCAGCTCCCCACCTGGCCCTATGGCGTCAGCCCCCTTCTCGGCCCAGGCACAGATCAGTGTGGCACTGGGGAGTGGAGGGGTGGGTGTGGGGTGCAGCCGTGCCCTCCCTGCCCCAACCAACATGCCTGGACCCCCCCATACCCTGGCTGGACGCGGCTGCGCAACCCCTGCAGCGCCTCGGGGGCCGACCGGTACCCAAAGTGCTGGGCCAAGTCCTTGCTGATGAACACCTGCAGGACAGGGGCTGAGGCGGGGGGGACACCCCAAAACCCCCAGCACCCACTGCTCTGCCAGCACCGCGACTGCCCCCTCGACTCGGTCTGCTCTCCCAGGTACTCTCCTCACCTCGACTATACCTCCTACACATCAACTGCACCCCCAGACCCCAACTGCATCCCACACTGCCATGCCCTCTGCACAGTACACCCCCCACACCTGCACCCCATTGCTCCAAATACACGTCTTGCCTCCGGCTGCCCCCATCCCCATTGTGCCCCATACCTACACCCCAGCTCCTACCGTCCCTCCCCGCCCAGGACCGGTGGCCACGTCCCTAACTCCGTCCCCAGACAATAGCCCTGCCCCGTCCCCTCGGTAGCCCTGCCCCGCACCACGTCGCCCAGCCCCATCAGCAGCAAAAGCTCCTCCCGCGGCTTCTCCAGCTCCACCGAGGTGCGGATCCGGTCCTCTGGCGGCCGGGCCCGGTTATGCTGCTCCACCCGCTGCATCATCACCGCCTGCTCCGCCGCGTTACGGGCCTGCGGGGACGCGCACCATCTGCTTAGGGCACACCCAGGGTACCTCTAAAGGCGGAGGTTCCCCCGACAGGCACCAGGAGCTCCAGCCCAGCCCCGCAGTGTCTGGCCCAGCCCCGGGATGTCCCTCCCCCAGCCCTTGGTTCTCCCCTTCCGACCTAGGGATCACCTCCTCAGTCACTGAAGCCCCTGCCCCGGGATGCCCCCTGCCCAACCCCAAGTGCCCAGGTTCTTCCCAGCCCCGGGGCTCACCTCCCAGTGAATCCACTTGTACTGGGAGAGGTCAACCTGCTCAAAGTCACGGGCTGTCACATCCGGTAGGTTCCTGCAAATAGGGGGTCAGGCGGGGGGGGACACGGGATGATGCCAGCAACAGTGTGGGGTGGCCCCGGGTGACTCCCAGCTGGGTGTGAAGGGCTCGGTGCTGCCCAGGGCAGAGTTCCCCATGGGATGGCACCATCCGCGTGAATCATTAATCATTAATGCCGGCACAGCAGGACCCTGAGATGGACTCAAAGGGCACTGCAGCAGTGCGATGCCCATCATCCCCAGCCACTGCAGCTTTGCGTGTGGCCAGCACGATGCTGGGATAAGGACTGCATTCACCATGCAGGCATGGCCACGGAACCATAGCCTTGGCCAAGGAACACCACTGCCAATCACAGCAATGGCACAGGGGCAATCAGGAGCTGTGAGATGATTGACAGTCATTGCATGTGCAGGATTATGGAGAATCACTTGATCTGGAAGCAGGGGCCCTGGCAGGCGCCAGCAGAGCCTCGTCCTGGGGCTGAGCACTGTGTGATCCCAGGGTGCAGGGGAGGCCCCAGGTACCAGGCCCAGCCGAGTGATGCCTGCCAGGTGATGGGGCCCTTACGTGTCGTAGAGCACAATGGTCCGGGTGCCGCTGGCAGCACTGACAACGCAGCAGGCGCAGGGCACGTCCCCACGGGGCTGCCAGGCCACATGTGTCACATCCACACCCCGGCGCCGGAAATCCGCCACAATGAAACTTGGGGGACAGAGAGCGGGGTGAGGGGCGCCACGCACCCGCAGGCGTGCAGGATGGTGCGGGTGCCCTGGCTGGCGCTGGCGATGACAATGGAGGTGGGCAGGCAGCTGGTGGGCTGCGGCACCACATGGCCCACGTCCACCCCGTAGTGCCGCAGGTCGGCCAGGACGAAGCTGCCAGCAGGAGAGATGCAGAAGGGCCGGTGGAAGTGTCAGAGTAGGGCCCCGCCGGCGGGCCGGAACCCCCATCCCGCTCCCCACTTACTCAGCAGCATGCCCAGTGGCCAGCGAGCCCATGAAGGAGCAAGGGGCTCCCAGCAGCGCCAGCACAGTGCAGGAGTTGGAGGCATTCCCGCCCCGCTGCCATCGCTGCGATATGCACCTGCAAGGCCATGGGCCGTGGGCATCGGGACAGACCCGAAAGGGACCTCGGCAGCTCCCGGTGGAGCTGCCGCCCCTCGCAGCCCGCCCGCCGGTACCTGGTGTCAGAGTCCTCGGGAGGATATGCCTCCACCACGCTGATGATGTCCAGGCACACCAGCCCCACGCACAGGATCCTCTTCTCCCCGCCGGGGACGGGGCCCCCCCGGGCGGCCGCTGCCATTGCCGGAGCAACTCCGCTCAGCTCCGGGACCGGCACCGGCACCGCCGATATGCCACACCCCTTCCACAGACCCCGCCCCCGCGCGTCAGGCCCCGCCTCCCTAGACCACGCCCTTCCAAGTTCTGCCAATCAGAGCGCTACTCTGTGGGCGGGGAGAGGAGGGGATAGGCCACGCCCCCCAATCATCACCTTCAGACACACACTCCCCCCCTTCCCCCCCCCCTCCCCGCGCATGCGCTGTATCTGTGCGTGGAAGCCAGCGGGGGTGTGCGGAGCTGCACGTGCTGCGTCTCAGTCCCTCGCGCTGCTTGCGCACCGCCCCCCGAATGCGCACCCTGACAGACACCCCCTCGGTGCACCCCCTACATGCACCCGGTGCCTGTACACCCCCACGGTGAGGTGATATGCACCAGGGTCAGGGTGCAGCCAGGGCTGGACTCTGCCCCAGTCCCCATCCAGCTCTCCCCTGCCCTGGGCGCAGGTCAGGGTGCAGTGGGGTGTAGGGAGTGGCAGCAGGTGCAGGTGTGGGTCAGCATGTGCTGGTTAACGTGTTACAGACAGTGAGGGGCGAGGGGAGAACACTGGCAGGTGTGGGGAGCAGGTAAGCACAGGCATGGGGTCAACAGCAGGGCTGAGCTACAGGGTCTGACAGAGCACTCAGGGCAGATCATCACATCCATGTGCTGTGGCAGAGGCTGTGCCATGGCCTGTGGCTCCCTTGTGCCAGCACCACAACAGCACCTGCTGTGCTGCAGCCGGGACAGAGCTGTGGCTGGCTTTTTGATGCTGGGGCACCCATGGGATCCTCCTGTGGTGCTGCAGGGGCTGAGAACCTGGTACTATGGGGTCCTGTGTCCCCCACGCTGTGCTGTGGCCAGAAGTGCTTTGCCACAGCCAGATGTGTTGTGCCAAAGCCAATAGCACAGGTGGGATATGTAGGGTTACGTGAGGGCAAGTGGAGTTGTCTGGATCTGTGTGGGGCCATGACCCTGCACCTGGGAGGGCATCTCCCTTCTGTTTCCACACACCTCCCCTGTGCTGGGCTGATGCTGAGCTGTCCCTTCCAGGGTGCAGGGATGAACAAGCTGCTGCCAGAGCTGCAGCTGGAGGAGGAGAGGATGTTCCTGCAGAGCATGTTGCAGGAGGGTTCCAAGGAGTCACCCCTGGGCTGGCTAGACAGCCATGCTGTAGTCATCATCCACAAGCCCCTCACCAGTGATGATGCCCTCTGTGTGCCCAACAGCCCCATGTTGCCCACGTAGCCACCAGGAACCAGAGACCAAGGGATCTGTGTGTCCCCATGTCCCTGTGTCCCCAGGGACCTCAGCCTCATGGTGGCAGCAGTGGAGCACAGCCAGTTCCTGTGGCACCTGGGTGAGGGCTATCCTGAGGTGCTGGCCCAGAGCTTCACCCCCATCCATCCAACATGGCCCCAAGGACACAGTGCTGGCTGAGGGCACTGCTGTGTACATTGTGGCAGGTGGGAGTGCAGAGCCAGGCCCACACATATGCAGGTGTGCTCATGTGTGTGCCTGTCCACAGGCGTGAGCTCACCTGCAATGTGCACCCACTGCAGGAGATGCACCATGTGGATGCATATGTGAGGCTGCCTGCTGCAGGACATGTGTGTGCATGCGTGCCTGTGTGCATACACGTGTGCATGCTCTGCCATGTCTCTCCCCAGAAGGGCAGCCCAGTGTGAGCCAGTGTGGCTGGCTGCCCACTTCGCACATTGAAGCCAGGAGATGTGTTAGAGGAGCTGGCCCTGCTGTACCACTGCAGGTGCACGGCCACCATGCAGGGTAAGGACCATCCCCACCACGGGCCCGGGGTACCACTGCATGTACCCAACACCCTGACCCCTGCTGTGTCTCAGCACACAGCCCTGTGTGCCTCTGTGCCATTGACTGGCAGCAGTACTGCACCATTGCCACCAGCAATGCCACACAGCGCCAGGCTGAGATCCTGGGCTCCCTGCAATGTGAGTTCCCTGCAGCACCTGCAGCACTCAGCACCCCAGCACCCAGGTTGGGGGGCCTGGACCCTCTGGCCAGCACTGGCCTGCAGAGCCCAGCCACAGCCTTCTCCTCATCATCATCCATATCATCATCATCACCTCCATCCCACCTCATCTCCACCGCATTCCCAGTCCCTGGCTTTTCCCAGCTGATTCCCAGTTCAGGCATGGTGCAGACAGAGCTCATGGTGTGCAGGCAGGGCTCAGGAAGGGCACCCACAGACCATGGTACCTCATCCAGCCCCCTCCCTGCAGGGTGCCCTGTCTGCAGGACATCTCTGACAGCCACCTCTGCACACTGCTGGATGCCATGGAGGCACCCACCCTGCAGCTCATGCAGGGAGTGAGTTGGGGGGTGGGAGCTGCTGCTGCAGGGGGACAGGAGGGGCTGGCTGTGACTCTGTGGTCCCCCACCAGGGACCCCCCAGTGCCAATTTTAAGGGCTTCTCAGTCAACTGGATGCCAGCAGAGGATGAATTTTCAGGCTGGGATGAGGATTTCTGATGGCAGCAAGACCCATGGTCCCAGGGTGGAACCCCCAGAGAGGGGCAATAAACAGGGGGGCACAGGAAGGAGCCGGAGCCATGGGTACAAAACCCGGTGCCGCATCTTTATTTTGTGGGGGTAGTGGGGGGGCCGTGGTGGGCCGGGGTGGGTGGTGTGGGTCTGGGGCATGTGGCAGTGGGGTGGGAATGAGGAGTAGGGGGTGCTGATAAATAATGGGGCAGGTGGGGTGGTCCTGCTGGGGTGTGGGGACCCCCATGCCTGGGGGGTGTCCCGAGGGTCGGGTGGCTCTACGGCTCCTCGGCGTCATAGAGCAGGGCCCCACTGAACACAGTGAGGGGCTCATCGGGCGCATGGGCCAGGCGCCCTGAGACCAGGTCCACACAGAGGGTCTCGCCAGCCGCCAAGGGCAGCAGGAGGCTGAAGACACCGAGAGAGCCAGGGCTGGGCTGCAGTGCGGCCACTGGCTCCTTCTCCAGCCCCTCGGGCTGGAACCCGGCTGAGTCCAGGCGGGCGATGCCCAGGTTGGAGCGTGACAGCACAGCCTCCAGCTTCTCGCCCTTGTGTCCCGTCAGCACCGCGCTCACCAGGTACCGCCCGCTCACCGGGGCCGTGAACATGCCTGTGGCCACAGGTGCTGGGTGTCAGTGCCAGTGGCCACCCCAGCGCCATGCACTCCTCCATGTCCCGAGTGGGCTCTACACCCCTGGGCTCCCCCACTGCACCCCGTAGCTGTCGATTCACCCATGCAGTGGGCACAGCATCCCTGAGGACACCCCATCCCATGGCCTTCAGCACACCCCAGGGTCATGATTCATCCATGTCTGTGGAGCCCCTTCAGCCCCCACTGTAGCCGCTGTCTCACCCCACAGCCCACCCTGCCCCACATATGGGGAGCTGTGTGGCTGCTCACCCGTCTCAGGGTCGTAGGCGCCACCGTCATTGAGCAGGACCTGGTCGAAGGGGACGGTGCCTGGCTCCGTTCGTGGTGTGCTCAGGGCAGCCGAGAAAGCGACGTGGGGCACAGAGCCCGGCTCCCCCACATCACCTAGACACCGTGTCAGAAATGGGCACCCCAGACCAGCACCCTGAGCCTGACCTCACTATACCTGCACCTTTCCTCCATCCATATGCTCCTCCTTCATCACATCCATCCCTTGTGCCCCCAGCTGTGCACATGATCCCAAGCTGCCCAGTGCCCCCCCATGTACCCCAACTTGCTCCTCTCACCCCATGCCCCCACCACTATATGCCATTGTAGCCTGTCCAGCCTCCATGCCCTGCCCAAAGCCCCTGCCAGTCCCCACCCCCTTGTACCCAAATAGCCCCCATTTCCCATTCCCTCAAAGCCCCCCCAGTCTCCAGCCCCACAGGACCATGTGACCCACAAGCCCCCAGCCTTACCTCTCTCTCCTGGGAGCCCTAGGAGGGAAGGTGAGTTGAGTTGCAGGGCTGGCATGGGGCAGGACACCCAGGCACAGGGTCCAGCCATGCCAGTGCTGCCCCACTGTGAATGATGGGGCACCAAGGGTCTGCTTCTTACCTTGAGGGCCCATGGGACCTTGTTCTCCATCCTTACCAGGGGGCCCAGCAGGGCCGGGGGGGCCCATCTCACCCATGGGGCCGATGGGTCCAGGGGGCCCTGGAGGGCCTAAGGGGAAGATGAGGTTAGAACTGCCCCAGCCCCGCAGCCCAAACCACAGGCCCATGTCCCTATGCCTTGAGCCCCCACACCTTGAGCCCTCACATCCCCATGACTTGTGTCCCCATGCTCTCATGCACCGCAGCCCCATGTCCCCACAACTTGAGCCCCCATGTCCTTATTACATACTTTTCCATATCCCCACCTCCCTGCAATTTGAGCCCCCATGACTTGCATCCCCATGTCCCCACAGCCTTACATCCCCATGGCTTGTGTCCCCACATCCCCATGGATGGCAGACCCACACCCTGCAGCCTCTTGTTGTCCCATGTTCCCACACCCCATGACTCCCCAGCCATGCCCCCACCTCCCTCCACCCCCCAGTCTCCGGTGACCCCGTGTCCCCCCATCCCCAGGTGCCCGTGCTCCGCACCGGTGAGCTCCCTGGCGCTCAGGCTCAGCACGTCCGCACGCAGGTGCTCCAGGCTGGCATTGAGGGCTCCGAGGCGGCGCTGGAGCTGTGCCTGCAGCGCCTTCTCCAGCAGCGCTGCCCGGGTCCCGGCCGTGCCGTTCAGCTCCCGCACCGCAGCCCACAGCCCGGCCACATGCCGGCCCAGGCCGTCCCGCACGCCCCTCAGCCCTCCCGCCACAGCCTCCAGCTGCTCGCACACCCCCTCCAGTTTGGCCACGCGTGGCTCCAGCCCCGCGGGGCAGCCCCCAGTACGCGCCAGCTCCCGCGCCAGCGCCTCCAGCCGCTGCTCGCTCTCCGCCTCCCGCACGGCCGCCGCCGCCGCCGCCTGGTCCAGCTCAGACACGATGCGGTCAGTGACAGAGCCCAGCTGGCGCTGCCGGGCGTCCTGCTGGTCCAGAGCGTCCTGCAGCCCCTCCACCGTGGCGTTGAGCCCGTGCAGGGACAGCAGCACTGACGCCAGCTCACCCCGCAGCGCTCGCAGCTCCGAGGGCAACGCGCCCCCGAAGACACTGAACCCTTCCAGAGGGGCTTCCGGCTCCAGCTCCGGCTCCAGCTCTGGTGTGGGGAGGCCGGGCTGTGGCAGACGGCAGGCGGCGGTGCAGGCATCCACCTCAACCCGCAGCTGCTGCAGCTCTCCAGGCAGCAGTGGGGTGCACGCCTGGGGGCACTGGCTGCCACTCGCCCCCCCCAGCTCAGCCTCCAGGCGCCCCGTCCGGTTGCGGAGCTGTGCCAGCTCCTCCATCACGGTGCCCCCCGGCTCCAGCTGCACCAGCAGCCGCCCCAGTGCCTCCCCTTGCTCCCCCAACAGCTCCCGCATCTCCCCACCCTCTGCCCGCAGACCCTGCAGTGTCCCCTCCAGCCCGTCCCTGCCAGCCCCCAGGGCCTGGAGCTGCCCCTCGGTGTCCTGCAGCCGCTGCTCCAGCTGCCGCAGCAGTGTTCCGAGCTGCCCGTCCTGGCTGCCTGCCGGCGGTGCTGCACAGGGCTGGCTGCAGCGGGACAGCAGCCCCTCCAGCTCGGTCAGACGGGCACCTTGCTGCACCCCACTTGCCGCCAGCCCCTCCACGGCCCGGCTCAGGTTGGCCACACGTCCTGGCAGCCCGCCCTGCCGCCACTCGGGCTCGGGGTGCCACGGGCCAGCCCGTGAGGCGTTCAGCCGCCCCTCCAGCTCTGCCAGCCTCCGGGCTAGCACTGGGCCCTGCCCGGCCGGCCCCGCCACCGCTGCCGTGGGCAGCCCCTCCAGCCGCCGCTCCAGCTCGGCCAGGCGCCGGTGCAGGTCATCCGGCGGTGGCTGCGGGGCCAGGCGGGTGCTCAGGCTGCTGATGTGCCGTTGCACTGTCTCCACCGCCTCCCGGTTGCGCTGGTCCACCGAGCCCACCAGCTTCTCCAGCGCCCGCATGCGCTCCCGGTCCTCGGCCATCTGCCGCCGCAGCCCCTCGGTGCTGGCCGTGCAGGCAGCACAGGTCTCCTGCAGTCGTCGCTCCAGCTCATGCAGGGCCATCGCTGCCGCCGGGCCGCCCTCCACCACTGCCGCTGTGCCATCCCGGCCACCCTCCTGGTGCTGTAGGCGGGTCTCCAGCTCCTCCAGCCGCCGCTGGACCTGGCTCAGAGCCTCCCGCATGTCGGCCGGGGCCGCATCAGCCGGTTGCTCGCCCTCGGGGCTGCCGCCCGCTGCCGCCTGCTGTGGGTGCTCCAGTGGTGGCTCCCGCCCAGCCCGCAGCTCCTCCACCTGCTTGCTCAGCCGCCGCACTTGCTCCTCCAGCCGCCGCACCTTCTCCGCATCCCCGCTGCCTGTGCCGCATCGCACTGTCAGTGTCACCCCGGTGGGAGGTTCCCCCCACCCTGACCACCGCCATTACCTTCACCCCCCAGGCCGCTGAGGGGGTTGCCGAAGCCAGAGAGTGTGGGGCGGCCGGGCCGGGGCCGGCTGGTGGGCTGGGGGACAGCTGGTGCCGGCCCCTCGGTGCAGTCCTCGCCTGAGTATCCCTGGCAGCAGCGCCAGGCCAGCTCTGACACCGTCCGCTGGGACAGCTTGTACCGGGGCCTCAGAAAGCTGCGGTACCTGCAGGCAGATGGGGCTCTGCTGTAGTGGGGATGGAGAACCCAGCTGGGCAGATGGGTAACAGCGGGGTGGGGGTCCTGGGTGCCTGCACTAAGCTCCCTGCCTGCACTGAGCTCCCTGCCTGCACTCAGCCCCAGCTCCTGCCAGGTTCCCACTCTGGGGTCACACTGAGCACCACAATCCCAGCGTGTGCAGCTGCCTCAGGCAGCGGTTCCGGGCTGGGCAGCAGCAAGTCAGGAACAAAACCAAACCCTGTTGGCCTCTTGCTCAGCTGCCACTGACTGGGAGCTCTCCCCGGTCAGCCCCCCCAACCCCACTGTTGCCATCCCCCAAACTGCCGGCCCCACCACTGAGGTGCCAGCTGCAGATGGGCCCTGGTGTGGGGGTCCCTGCATGTGCCTCGCAGGGGGAGCCGGTCACCCACCCAGCCCTGCACAAGCAGCTGGCTCTTGCGCAAAGTAAACACAACGCTGGGGTGGATAAACACTGGTGGCCACAGCGGCGCTGCAGCCAGACCCGGCTCTGTCCCATGCCCCCGGCCCCCCCGGGGCCATCCCACTCACGCCAGTACACGGGGGCACTGGAGCTGCCCCCAGGGGCAGGGCTGGTAATCTGGCTTCACGAAGCTCTCGACGCCGTCCTCCACCACACAGCTCACGGTGCGCGTCACCACGTAGGCACACCAGTTCCTGCGGGAAGGGCTCAGCATGTCTGCCTGGCTCACACCAGGCACCATCCTCACACACAGCAGGCACCCCCCATCCCAGCACCCCCTGCACTTGCCCTGCCAGCTCCACCGGTAGCAGCTGTCACGGTCCAGAGCTGTGGGGTTAATGGGCTGGATCCTGCCCCATTGCACAGCTCTTTCATCCCTGCCCTGCTCAGTGGCCCATAGCACAGGGGCCCTTGGCAGGGGCTGGTGGCACCACAGGAACAGTTGCAGCCCATGTGGGGATGGGGGCTCTGCCTGTGAGGTTCAGGGGAGGCCGGGCAGGGTTTGGGGTGCCAGGCACTCCATCACACCATGCTCTGGGGCCTGTGCTGCCAGTCCTGGTGACAGGCACCCCACATCTCACTCCATCACTGAGCTGCATGTCCCCTGTCCCCACAACACTGAGGGGGCTGGGACAGCCACGCCATAGCCATTGCACCCCCCAAACAGTAGTCTGCAAGTGGGGGTCAGCTGCCCCCCTGAGCCGGAGCGGGTGGTGGGTTGGGGAAACAGTGTCCCTGTACGGTGGCACCGCTGCCCCACACACACTGGGTGTGCCAGCAATGGAGTCCCCCAGCTCTCAGACAGGTGCAAGCCCTGGGACATGACCCTAACCTCAGCCCAGCCTCACAGGCTGCAGGGACCCCAGCCACAAGGCACAGGCCCCCAGCCCAGGCCCGCGGGGTGCAGGGGCCCTGGCACATCCGTATATGGCCTGAGCCTGGAGCACAGAGCCTGGATCCCAGCCCCATCCTCAGCCCCACACAGAGCAGCCCCACAGGGAGCGGCCCCCTGGCCCACCCGGAGGAGCTGGGCTGCGGTGGGGGCTGCGGTGCCGCGGCCGGTTCCCGTCATCCCGGCTGGTTTCCCTCAGGCCCCGGCTGGATTCCAGCTCTTCCCCGGGGGCCGCCGGGAATTCCTGTGCCGACTTATGGTCCCCCCCTCCTCCCTCCTTCCCATCCCATTCCCTTCCATTCCCTGCCCCCTTCTGCCCCACAGCGGCAGGACCCCAGGGTCCCACTGCCAGGGACCAGGCTGTCCACATCCAGGGATGGGATGGATGGGAACAGAGCCCTCCTGATCGGGCAGAGCATGGTTATGGCTCCTGTGCCCCCTGAGCACGGGGAGCGGCTGCTCTGCCGCCCAAGCCATGAGGAAACTCCAGTGTGCCCCCAAAGCCACAGGTCAGTGCTCAGCCACAGCCCTGCAGGGCTAGGGTCTGGAGTTGCCCAACCCACATCCCCCCTTTCCAGGCAGCCCCACTCCTGCAGCCAGGCCCTGAGATCCTGCCCTGGGCTGCATGGGACAGCCGTGGGGCAGGGATGGGGCAGCCACCGGCTACAGCTGAACTGGTGCAGCTCCACCCCATGCGGCCACACTGCTGCGGCTCTGATGTGGCCACAATGAAAACGTGACCCCCAGCCCAGTGTGGGACCACCTCCAGCCCTGCATCCCCAACTCCCCGGCCTGCAGGCACAAGCTGCCCCACGCCAGCCCCACAGACCCACACTGCCTACCTGCCAGCACGGCACGGGTGGGGACAAGGGCAGGGATGGGAACATGGTGGGTCTGGGCTCCTCATCCTGTCTTGCCCCCGACAGTGCTGACCCCGCCCTGGTGTGCACAGCACGGACTTGTGGATGCTGTGGCAGGGCCAGTCCGGGAATCCCTGGCAGAGCAGCACCAGGCAGCACCCAGTCCAGCACCAACACTCGCCCCAGCTGGTCTGTGCCCTCACCAGAATGCTCCTGGTGCCTGGCCCCACGTGTGCCTTCAGGAGTCCCCTGTGCCGTCCCCTCCACATGCCCCCAGCCCACACCACTGTGGACAGTGGTGAGTGATGGGTGCGGGCAGCCCTATCAGTCAGAGCACCCCAGCACCCGGCATAGCAGCAGCCTTCGGGACAGGACCCGCACACCCCGTGCCAGATGTGGCACGTGCTGGCACCTGGCTGGTGGCAGAGAACTCGTTCCCCCCGTGCTGTGGGACACGGGGGTGCCCTCCCATCCCACCCGGCGGTCACGGCTCCTACCTGTGCCGGTTGGCGGCCCGGGCAGCGCCGTGGGCTGCGGCAGAGCTCTGCGGGGCCGTAGCCTGGACGGTGCCGAGTGAGGCGGCCCCCCCGGTGTACAGGCTGTACCTGGAGGGGAAGTTGGCGGCCAGGGCCTGGGCGGCCAGGAGGCACGGCCAGAGCCAGGGAGCCATGCTAGGCGGGAGGCTCGGCCCGGCTCGGCGTGGTGCTGCTCGGCGAACACAGCTCAGCTCAGGAGCGCATGGCGCGTCCCGTCGCGGCCCCGTCTCTCCCGGCTCTGCACGGCTCGGCTCCGAACGGCTCTGCCCTCCCCTCGGCCGCGCCTCGGCCAGCCCCTCGCCGCCAGAGCCGCCCCGCGCTGCCCGCTCGACGGGGTCCCCGGGGCCCCCCGCTTCCTGCCAGCCGCGGCCCCCGAGCCGGCCAGAGCGGCCCCCGGCGCGTCCCGGCCTCCGCCGGGCACCGCGGCCCCCGCCGGCCCCCGCCGCCCGCCCGGCACATCTGCTTCTCGTTAGGCCGGGACGCCAGCGAGGACGGGAAGGAGGGACGGGGGAAGCCAGAGAGGCCGGGCAGGGGGCCAGGGCTGCAGGCAGCCAGCGCGGCGGGTGCTACCGCCACGGGTCCCCCCCGACCGCCCAGTACTGCCGCGGCCTCGCGTGCCTGCCCGTACCCCACATGGGCTCCCGTGGCCACCACTTCACATCCCGCTCTTTGCATACCCGTGGTCCCCACGCTGCAGCGCTGGATGCTATGGGTCCATCCCCAGCTGCACCCTCTTTGTCCGCTTGCCCGGTACTGGGCTTGTGGGTTTCTATCCTGGGGCTCCCTGGGCCAGGCTGTGGGTACTGGCACCTGCACACCTGGCACACAGTGCCTGACACTGCCATGGCCCCATGCTGGTGCCATGTCTCAGTGAGTGCTGAGCCCCATGGCACTGTGCTGGGGACAGGGGTCACCAGGGCCACGGGAGCGAGGCTCCAGCCAGGAGCAGGTGACACAGTGGCCATCTGACCACAGACAGGGCCCTGCAGTGACACTATGGCTTCCCCAGGCCATATAGTGATGTCATGACCTCACGCTGACATCACGCCTTGGCGCCAGCCCTGGGGTGACGTCATGGCCTGGCACAGAAGCGCGGGAACCCGCCGCTCCCCACGGCTGCTGGATGTGGGTTAAGCACAAACAGCTGCAGGCAGCTGGATGGGGGAGGGGTACAGTGGAGCCGGGGGGTCTGGGCTGTGCTGGGCCGGGCAAGAAGCCATGGCTGTCCCCAGCCCCCCGCCGGGGAGCACTGTTACCGCTGTCAGTGTGGCCGAGGGGCTCACCCCACCATCGAGCCCAGTACGGAGCAGCACCCCAGGCACCCCCACTGCGGTCCCTCACACCCCAGTCCCGGCTCCCGCCCTTCCAGCACCTATAATTAGCTGCCGAGGCCCCGCCCCCTGCCCTGCTCCCTGCCTTGTATGGTGGCGGTGGCGGCGCCCGAAGGGGGGGCTCCAACTGGGGCCAGGAGCTGTGACGTCACCGCACAGCCCGGCCGTGACGTCACCGTGTGGCCGGGACCGGGCCGTGACGTCACCGTGCAGACCGAGGCTGGTCTGACGCCTCCAGGAAGCCCCGCCCCTTCCCCCGCTACCGGAAGTCGCGCGAGGCGCAGGGAGACGTGGCGGCAGCGGCGGCACAGGCAGCGCGTGAGTACGGGGAGGTGTCGGTACCGGGGCTCTGCCGTAGCGGGGGGCAGGTCAGCACTGGGGGTCCCGGCGTGTCCCAGCGGGGCACTGGGGCTGCACCGGCAGAGCGCGGGTCCGTGGGGAGGCACAGCCCAGTGTGAGGCCCCGGCGGTATCGCGGGCGGGCGGACGGTGCCTTGGCATGTCCGGGCAGGGGCTGGGGGCTCTGAGGAGGTCGCAGCGGGGTTGGGGTCTCCGGAGGTCCCTGGGGTGTCTGGCAGCGCGATCCCCCGGCAGGATGATCACGGACGTGCAGCTCGCCATCTTCGCCAACATGCTGGGCGTGTCGCTCTTCCTCCTCGTCGTGCTCTACCACTACGTGGCCGTCAACAACCCCAAGAAGCAGGAGTGAGGCCGGCTCGGGATGCACCGCACCAGCACCCCCGGACTGGGTCACCCGCAGACCTGCCCCCGCTGCCCTGCGCCACGGTAACCACAGCAGAGCGGTGCTGAGACAAGAGGCCAGGCTTCTTCCAAACAAACTTTAACGGAAACACAGTAATACAATGCGAAACCGTGTGGTGTAAAAATCCCTGACCCCTCCCTCCTGTACCAGGCCCCTCCGCCGGTCCCGCGGGGAGGAGTGGGGCTGTCCCCAGTGGGAGCCTGCTATTACTGGGAGCTACTGTGGGCCAGCAGGGGTGGCCGCTGCAGGCGTAGGCACGGTGTGGGGTGAATGGTGCAGCGGCAGCAGACAGGGCTCCTGGGCAGAGCTGCAGCTTTAGTCCGGCCAAGGCCCGTGGCAGGGGGAGCCCAGCCCTGCCCCACGCTGGGGGTCCGGGGTGCCAGAGCACGGTCAGGCTTCAGTGCAGAATGAGAGGAGCTGCCGGTAGGAGCTGAGCGAGGGAGGGCCCGCAGCTGGATGCTGTGAGGGAGCAGAGGGGCTGGGGCAGTGAGAATGGTGCCCCCTCCCCAGGACCGTGGCCCCTGCCCCGGCCCCGCTAGTGCAGGACAAAGCTGGGCAGGGGTCCCCATGTCCGCAGTGCAGCCCTGCAGGGCCGTACCTGGGGGTGCAGGAACTTGTCCCCACACAGGAGGAGTCCCTCGGTGCTCTGCACCCCCTCGGGGAGTGCAGGGGGCTCTGAGCAGAGCCCTGCAGGGACAGGGACTAGTGTTGGCCACCAGTAGGGCTGTCCCAGGCCTGGGGGTTGTGGGGTCCTGGTGCAGCACACTGAGGGCACCCATCATGCCTAGGGGCGATGGTCCCCTCTTGCACTGGGCACTGAGTGGGTGCTGCAGCCTTGCAGCCCCACACTGTGCCCTACCTGGTGAAGACTGTGAGGCCTGGGGCCTGTCCTGGCTGAATGTCCTGGCCTGGTAGGCTGTGGTGCTGTTGGTGTGGAGCCCTGGTGGGTTCTGCCCAGTCACTGCCCCTTTCCTCCGCACAGGGATCCTGCTGGGGCGTGGGGGGTGCCTGCAGAGACCCATGGGCCACTCCTGAGGTGGGTGCTGCTGTGGTGGGTGTGCCTCTGCCCAACCCCTCTGCATCTCCAGTCCCACTGCCAGTGTGGGCTCTGGGCCAGTTCAGGGGTACCCCTTGCTGTGGGGTGCCTCCAAACCTACCCGGGTTGCTGCGCTCTCCTGGCATCCAGCTTCCTGGGGATCGCCTGTAAAGAGGAGAGGAGAATAGGTCGGTGACCTAGGGAGTGTGCTCCTCCCAGGAACCCCCCACGGCTGCAGGGGGGAAAGCCACTGAGCTGGGCCTTCCCCCCTGCCCCAGCTGTCTGCAAGGCTAGGGGAATGTGCATGAGGGGCAGAAGCTCCCGGTGGAGACCCACAGATAGGGTATGACACCTCACAGTATGAGTGCCCCCACATTCTCTACCCCACTACCTCCCAGAAGCCCCAGAGCCATGGGGCAGCCCCCCCAGCACCTTGCGGTACCTGCAGCTGTGCTGGGCCATGATCAGCCACTGGTTCTGCACCTTGCTGGGCCTCCCGTGGACTGTGGCTGGTGCCTGTACTTGGTGCTGTCTGGGCGACCAATGGCAGGGTCCCTGTGTGACAAACAACAGAGAGCTCAGCCTGTGCCGGGCACACACCGGGGTGGTGAGGGGCCTTTGAGCTGCAGTGGGGCAGCGGCTGCCTGACCTCAGCACACAGAGCCAGCACAAGACAGGATTGGCACATGGACACTCACGTGCTGGCAGCACCACCAAGCTGCTGCAGCTGCACAGCCACACTGGAGCGTGTGCCCAGCCAACGGGCATGACGCATCCTCACACCACTGTATCAGGCACCATTCCCTGTGGCACAGCAGCCATGCACTGAGCTCCTGGCCACTGGAGTGTGTCCTTTTAGCCAGGAGAACTGAGACAGAGCTGTCTGCTGGCCTTGCCATGGCCAGGCTGCTGCAGCCCCAGAGTCAAAGAGCAGGAGGAGCTGCTTTGGAAGCTGCCGAGACGCCAGCAGGAAGGACCATGACAGGACTCAACAACTCAGCATGGGACCAAGGCTGCGAGTGGGAACCAAAGCCAGAAGTGGCAGCACAAGACGCATCTCAGTCACCACAGGACAAGGCTGTGGCCAAGGACCAGGCTTTGTGCCCATGCTGGAGTGCAGGAGACGGGTAGGGACAGCACAGGCTGGACTGGGGAGCCAGGGCCCAACCCTGGTTCATGCTCACAAGTGCAATGGGCTCTGAACCAGCTGTGCCAGGCAGACCAAGGAGGGTGATGAGGGAACAGCTCTCCAGGCCCAGGGAGAGTGCCCATCAGCTCCATAGGATGTGGCAAAGTCAGGCTCTGGGCAGCCTGGGGCAGGTGCAGGGCAAGCATAGAGCCCTGCTCCTGGAGAGATAAGCCCAGCAGGCAGCATGCAGAGCACTGGAGCTTGGCATGGCTGGCCATGTTGCTGGTGTTCAACAGGACTAGCCCTATGGGGACACAACAGTGCCCTGGGGAGCAGACAATGTGTGAAGTGCCCAAATGAACCATGGGGAACCCATAGTGCATTAAGACTCTGCACAGGAGTCAGACTGTTGGAAAGCCAATGCTGGGGCAGGTTGATGACACACACAAGCACTTGCTCAGGGTGGTGGCTTTATGTGGCTATTGAATAGCTCTTAATCTTGTCAGCATAATTTGGTGACAAACTCCAGGCAGCAAAGGCAAGTGGCAGCTACAGGAGGGTCATTGGGGTCCTACAGATCCCTCTCCTCACACTGGCATTTGCAAGGATGGGCAGAAAACAGGTCCAGCCTGTGCTCCATGGACTTGGCCAATGCAGGAACTGTGGAGGGCTCAGGGCTGGAGCATGGGGGGGTCTGAATGTGGCAGAGCAGCCCTCTGGGAAAGTGGCTCCTGCCACACCACTGCATGGCCCAGCCCTTCCCTCCCCAGTTCCACTGCTCCTCAGACAGGACAGCTGCAAGGAAGGAAATGAGAGCTAGCCCAGTAGTGCCTGCAGTTCTGCTGACCACTGAAAACCCACCACTATGGGAACACCAGACCCCACCATGGCCAGGGCTGCCCAGCTGGCACAGTGCATGAATAGTGGGATGGGCCCTCCAGGAAAGAGTCTTCCTGCCAGGCAAAGAGGATGCAGCTGGGAGGGGGACACGTCTCAGATGCTTTTCCGACTCCAGCCCAAGCAGCAAGTCCCCAGTGGACTGGCCATCACTGTGGGTGAGCCGTCCCACCAGGCCCCAGTGGTAAGCAGCCTCCCCTTGCCCCTAGGCATGGCCTGTGAGGATGTCCTGCCTGTTCCATACAGGCAGAGGTGCACAGGGCAGCACATGCACAGGATGGGGAAGGATGAGACATGGCTCAGGAGTAGTGGCTTCATCCTGTGCCACTTAACTCCTATCCTGTCACACCCGGCTGGCAGCAGCCAGGCCTGAGCATCCCCAGTACCCTCCTGGCAGCCATGACGGTGTCCTGGCACCACCCCAGCATAGGGCTACTGGTGGGAAGGCATTATCAAAAGACAAAGCCAGGGGGGTCAAAGCATTCCTGGCCCACACTTCCCTGTGCAGATACAGCAGTGCCAGGCCCCTCACATGCAGGGGACTGTGGAAGATCCAGATGAGGCAGCAGGGAGACCTGTCAGGTGATGCCAGGGCAGGGACAGAAGAGCCACATCCCAGTTCCAAGCTGACATCCCACCAGGTGCTCAGCTCTGCTGGCCATTACTCCCCTTGCCAAGGGATGCCATGCTGGCAGCCAGAAAGCAGAGAGCACAGACCAGGGAGGCAGAACACCACTGATCTGCCCTACTGAGATGGGCTCTTCCCTTCCAGCTCCTCAAAAGGTCGCTTCCTGCTCACGTGCCCAACTGTCACTGACTTCCTAGCAGTGGGGATTGTGTCCATGGGCTGCTCCTGTGGGCTCCGGGGCCCAGCATGCACGGCAGAAGGACCAGGCATTACAACTTGCCCATGAGAACACAAACTGTTTATTTCCTCCCCACCACGTTCTCATGGCAGATGAGACACAGACACTACAGCATTGGAAAGCACAGGGGACAAAGCAACGCAAGGAACACAGGCAGAGCACAAGAAGGAAATGCAGCTGGCTCCTTCCAGAGCAGCACCAGAATTAAGGTGAATTAAGCACCAGACCCTCAGCACAACCACAGCAACACTCATGTCAGTCACACAGGCAGCCCCTCGCCCCTGGAAGCAGCCCTTTGCTCACACACCTTCCCTCTTTGGGCTCTGGGATACATCAGAGCAGGGTGCCCACCAGCTCCACAGCAGACAGTCAAGCCCCTCTGCTTACATGGGGAGCCTGTGGGACCAGCCCACAGAGCAGTGCAGAGTACTGGAGCTTCCCCTGCAGCACCAAACCACCGAGGAGCCCGATCAGTGCTGAGGTCCCTGCCCCAGGGCCAGGATGCTGGCACAGGGGCACAGGAGCACCTTGCCTTGTTTCAGCAGCCCCTGCTGCCAGAACACAGTGCAGCCATGGGGCTCACCGGGGCCTTTCTCCCAGCTGTGCAGGCAGCTCGGTGCTGCCAATCGGCCCCCACCAGGACAGGACTTGATGCATGTTCAAAGCGCCCAGTGATTAATTACAGCACTGCCACCCTGCCTCGCCATGACTCGAGGCACGTGCTGCAATGTGCCAGTGTGCAGCAGGTGCCTGAGAAGGAAAAAGGCACTTTGGTGTATCCCACAGGCCTTGCAAGTGGCTGGGGCCCTGGCAAGGTTTTCCTGGCAAGGTTTTCCATGCCAGCTTCTGCAGAAGCCACTAGCAGACAAACTCCCTCTGGTCCCAAAGCAGTAGGCAGCCTCTACCCAGGCAGGGGAGCAGAGCCGTAGGGCAGGAGGTCAGCTTGGCCACCTCCAGGCAGGAGAAGCCCTGGGTCTCGCTGTGTGGTGTCTGTCCTGACCCAGCCAGGGCTACTCTGCTAGGGACAGAGAGGAGGGCTGCACATGGCATCCAGGGCCCTTCCGAGGGGACAGGGTGGTGGCTCACATGTACTTCTTCCGCACAAACCCACTTTTATTATGTAAAAGCACACATTACGCTGGCACAGAGCTCTCCTTAGGGCTGTGGCTTCACACAGCAGCTCGACAGGTCCTGGATCAAGTGCATGATGGGCTCCCAGCCCAGCTTACCTCTGCCTGGTGCCGAGGCTCTGGTGCTGTGCTTTGGAGGACTCTGGCTCGCAGCAGCCAGACCCAAGGGCCTGCTGCAGCTGAAGGTGAAGCTGGGGGAGACTTTGATCTGTGGTGAATCCTGCTGGCTGCTGCCACTCCCGCTGGTACCATTGCTGAAGCTCCTTATGCGGGACAGGGCATTATCGGAGTTTGAGGTGGAGAGTCTGCTGAAAGGGGATGAGGAATAGGAGACTCAGACTGGCTCTGAGGGGAAAGGTCTTCCTCTACCAAAGCCCTGCAGCAGTGGAACTGCAGCCTCACACTGCTGCAGACAACATTTCCATCAGACCCCTGGACTTCTCTCCAGCTGCTGGTGAGCTGCTGGGGATGGGAGCATCACAAGGGGCTGTCCCTGAGCAGCTGCAGCCCCCAGTCTCCCCTGCTGTATATCACTGTCAAGGCAGCAGCACAGTTGCAGAGTTCCCAGTCCCTCCTGCATCTCACTCTGATCTGGGGAGAAAGAGGGGAAGCAGAAGAGATGCGGTTGCTCTGTGTGGACAGCATAATCACTTCTCAGGTTACCGGATCCGGAGAATCCTGAACAGCTTCCCCCTGCATGACCATGCGCCACTCTTGCTGAGTGCCTGATTGCTGAGGGTACCCTCACCTGCAGCTCACAAACTTGGCAGGGACATGCATGGGCCCCAGCGAGACATAACAGCAAGAAGATACACCATGGCCTCAGTAGATGCTGGGTCATTCATGTTTATAATCTCTAACTGGTATTATCCTGCAGCCCATAAGCACATAACACATCAGACACTTACATGGAGCTCTTGGGGGGGGTCTTGGAACCTCCTCTCCTCCATGGGCCCCCGCTGGCACCCTTCATGCTGCGCACGTGCTTTAGCATCCAGGCTCGCAGGTTGCTGAGGCAGCTGTGCTCCGAAAGGATGATCCGGGGCCAGGGATTGCACTCTGCCATGTCCAGCGCTGCCACAGCCAAGGCTCTCCCAACCTGTCAGGGCAGAAGGCAACTGGTGAGAAAGGCTCCATGAAGGAGCAGCAGCTCCTTCCTCCAAAGAAAACCCAACCCCAAATCACAGACAAACCCCAAGCTTGTCCACAGGCTCCAAAGGAGGAGTGTTCCCATAGGATCTGTGTCTGCACACGCACATGCAGGGCGAGCGCAGCCTCAGGGACCCGCTGCCCCTTGCTGAAGGCACTAGAGACGCTGCAGCCCCAGGCAGGACACCCTTCCCATGGGCAGGAAGCCCCTCACCTGCTCGAACAACTCCACAGTGTATTTGGAAGGAAAGGCAGTGGGGGGCGGTGGGCTGGCCCTCCCATTGTCATGGCAGGCCAGAGGGATGGTGTTCACGAAGCGCCCCGTGTTGTAGTTGCACTCCAGTGTGTAGCTGTGGAGCAGAAGGAAGCCCACATTACACACTGGATCCATGGTTGCTTCCTCTTGGAAGAGGTCTGGGGTCCCCCTCAGACTGTGGTAGCTGGGGTTCCTGCTGCGACCTGCTGCCTGGAGATGGGGCTCCAGGAGGAAACTACCAGAAGAGGAAGATAATGGAGTCAGGGATCTCCTGAGGAACACAACCTATGTGAGCCCACAGGCCCCGAGAGGTGGCACTCAAGTGCTGAGGGGCTGTGAGGCCTTACTCAGCCATCTCTGAAAGGTGACAGGGGGAAAGGGGGTTTCTGGGGGAAGTCCAGGACTGGCAGGAAGCCTGGAACTACTCCCACGTTTCCTCAAACCACAGATTCTTGGGAAACATATCATCTGTTACAGATGCATTCCACACTCTTTGCACTGTCTCCTCAGCACCTGCAGCTGGTCAGGGCCAGGAGAGGGTAAGCCAGGCTGTTGATCTGATTGCTTCAGTCATTTTTATGTTCCTAGCAACCACAACAGACCAAAAATATCCTATCTGTTGCTAGATGGAGGCATGTGGCTGCTGTGGATCTTGTAAATATCCTCAACTCACTGAATCACAGAGTGGTTGAGGCTGGAATCTTGCATGGCAATCTTGTGTGCAAAGTCTGGGCAAGCAGAGCCCATTGCAACTCAATAGGCTTTAATTACAGCTCAATATGAATATAAACATCTAGGAAATCAAAGAATTACTTCTGGGAAGTTGTGCATAAGAGTTCTATGAGAGTGAGGACATTAAGCCAGAGCAGCTGCAGGAGGGATGTGAAGAGATAGGGGTATGGGAGGAGAAGGAGCCAGGCTGGGAATCTTGTCCTTTACAAAGGTATGTAGGGACAGGCTAAGGGGGAATGGCTTCGAACTGACAGAGGGGAGACTGAGACGAGATCTTAGGAAGTTGTTCCCTGTGAGGGTGCTGAGGCCCTGGCACAGGGTGCCCAGAGAAGCCGTGGCTGCCCCATCCCTGGCAGTGTTCAAGGCCAGGTTGGATGGGGCTTGGTGTAACTTGGTCTAGTGGAAGGTGTCCTTGTCCATAGCAGGGGTTGGAACTAGATGAGCTTTAAGGCTCCTTCCAACCCAAACCATTCTGTGAGTCTATGAAGCAGAACAACACTGGTGGCACAGGAATGTGGCAGTGTCTGGCACAGCCAGATCCTGGCCTCAAGGCCAGGATGAACTGGTGAAATCTTCACCCTTTTGCCAGTATCAGCTTTTGTTTGCAGGACCATTTCACACAGAATACTAAAACCTATGAAACTGAGAAGTGGGGAGGTTCGTATTTAATACTTTAGGAGAATCAGCTGAATGCAATAAGCATTTATAATACTTTCTATGCACACTGAGCACCCAGTGCTCCTCTCAGCCAGTTGCACCCCCACCAGAGAGCCGTGCAGGACACAACTGCCCCCCAGAACCAGGTTCAACTTTCCTTAACATCCTGCATCCAGTGAGACCCTTTTCCCTCTTCCACAACAGAGGTGAGCCAGCCAGAGCAGCTGGCATGGATCCTCTGGGAGCACGCAGAGGTTTGCCTACCTGTGGATGATCCCCAGGGCTTTGTAGATGGCCACTCGCCCGCTGCCCTCCTTCGACTGCCCGTCCCGCTTGTCTTTGGCGTACATGTTCTTCTCTGAGAAGTTGCAGCCCATGAAGTCAAAGTAAGGTGAGTTCAAGGAGATGAGTTTGGGGAAGAGCATGTTCTCCACCTGCAATGCACAGAGGGGCACATGGATGACCTAGGGAGGGTCTATGGCTGTCCCTCCTGTTACAGCACAACCAGTACAAAGTTCTGGGATGCGCTGGGGTGTCAGCTGTGGCTGCTCTGCCCAATTCCAGTGTCTCACAAGCTCAAGCCCTTCCCTGGGGAATGCTGCCTGCCCTCTGCCCATCTCCAGCAGTGAGAAGCAGAAGCTGGGCTCTCCCACAACCTGCTTATGGATAGCAAGGGGCCTGGCAGCATAGCTCTTCTCCATACTGTCATTCCTTAGGAGAGGAAGGGGCAGCTCCTCTGTCCTGTCCACACTAGCTCCCCAGGGTGAAAGCCAAGACCAATATGTTATGGTCCAACCAAGTTTCTGTGTGCTTGTGGGGAAAATGGCTGACTGGCTGCTTCCCAAGGGTGGCGGAAAACAGCTCCTTGTCTGTCACCAGTGGGGTCCCCCAGGGATAGATACAGGGCCCAGTGCTGCTCAGTGTCTTCATAAAAGATTTGGAAAAATGGGATCAAATGTACCCTAATGTAGCCTCCCAATGATCCCAAACTGACTGGGGCAGTAGACACTTTGGAAGGGAGAGCCACCCTGCAGGATGACCTGGAGAGGCTAGAAGAGTGGGCTAAGAAGAACATTATGGAGCTCAAGGACAAGTGTCAGGCCTTGCATCTGGGAAAAGGGGTGAACAGTGCGCAGCCACCGCAAAGAAAATCAACAGGATGCTGGGGAACATCAACAAGGACATCACCAATAGAAATAAGAATGTCACTGTCCCACTAAGCATTGTCCACTGGGAATACCATGTCCAGTTTTGGTTCCCACCGTACAAAAAAACAAGATGTGGATGGGCTGGAAAGGGTCCAGAGAAGGGCCACAAAGATGAGCTGAGAACTGGGCAGCCATGTGAGGAAAGGCTGAGAGAGCTGAGCTTCTTCAGCCTGGAGAAAAGAAGGCTGAGGGGAGACTTTATCCCCATGGTCCAATATTTAAAGGGTGGCTACAAAGAAAAGAAAGAATCCCCCTTTTACATAGAGTCACATGGAAAAGATAATGGGTGATGGGCACAAGTTACTAACACAGAAATTCTGACCAGATACGAACAGACAATTTTGCACAATGAGTAAAACCATTCACTGGAAAAATATTCCCATGAACCAGTGGATTCCCCAGCGTTGGACACTGTTAAGATCTGGCTAAACAGGGTGCTGGGTCATCAAGTCTAGGTCATGCTTTGCCTAGAAAGATAGGACCAGACAATCCTTGAGGTCCCTTCCAACCTGTGATTCTATGACCTGCTGCTGCCATTCCAGACACAGGCCTGGGAAAGGAGGAAGAGGAGAACAGCACACACACATACACACCACACCCTGGGCACAGAAGGCAGGGTAGGCCTGAGGTGCACCAGCCCTATCCTGACAGGGAGCTCCCACCCTCTCTCCCAGCAGTGGGGAGGTATGTTCGGAAGACTGGGAAGGGGGACGAGCAGCAAGGGGGTCCCAGCTTGCACAACCACCTCCATACTCTTATTTCCTGCCCTCACCTGATCATTTTCATCACTGAAACTGTTGCCATACATGAAGCAGCCACGCTTGGAGGCATGTCCGTGGAGATCGACATAGTAGGCCAGCCCACTGTCCTGGGGCGGGATGGCTTCAGGGAGAGGTGTTGGAGGCCTCTGGGCTTCCTCCTCACAGTGCTCTAAGGTGCGGCTCGAAGAGAGAATCCAGATAGCTGGGTCTTTGCTGCCCGGGTGGGAGGGCGGCACTCCTGGGAGCCGGGCTTCCTGAGAGGGGCTGAGGTACACACTGGCCTGCCAGGCCTTGGGCGAGTTGCGGCGGTTATTGGCTTTCTCCAGCTCCGAGAGGGCTCCCTGTGAGGATGGGGTGCTGCTGTGGAGGGAATGGTTGTAGGATTTTGTGCTTAATGAACTGGTGCTGAGGGGGGAGATGTATGTCCTCCAGTCGGGAGAGCCTGGCAGGACACGGCTGTGAACGTGGTGGTACAGGAGGATGGCTTTGGCTCCATACACCGCGGGGTGCAGCTCAGCATCCGGGTTGAGATACTGGCGGTTCAGGTTTACCCCACGGGAGTCAGTTCTGTAGAAAGAACAGAAGAGATGTAAGGTCCTTTGTGCAGCATCATCTGTTCTGTGAAGGCAGACTGACGTTGTCTTGTAATGGCTGAAATTTTGGGCTCTATACTGGCCAAGTGGGCAAAGACTCTGCCCCAAAGCAGCCAAGAACCTCTCTTCTGGAGGGGCACTTGCCACAGTGAGACAGAGCCCTGAGTGATCTCCCTCCTCCCTGGAGCCAGCCCAGCTCCAATATGCCAGGACAGCTAGGACAGGGCAGCACCTCGGTGCCTCAAAGGCACAGGGCGGTGCTGCTCCTCGAAGCGAGAAAGCTCTGACCTGTGAGGTGACCTATACAGGCAACAGCAGCCCCAGAACCTCACCAGAGATCCCAGTGAGGAACAGGGGTCATGGATCTGTTCTTCCCAGCCACCATGAAACATACAGGAGGCTCCAAAAAGGAGAGAATGGGCCAGCCTGGACCCCGGCCCATGCTCACTCACCGATAGTGGCCTCGTACCACCCCATCAGGGTTCAGCATGGGAATGAGCTTAAAGACGAACATCCGCCTCAGCATCTGGGCACGGGGGTCCTCCTCACGCAGGATGAAGTCCAGGAAGCCATTGAAGACAAAGCTGGAGGGTGTTTCTCCTGGGTGCACTCTGCTGCTCAGGAAAAACACCTGGGGGTAAACAGACGTGAGAAGTGAGGGGCAGGTTCCTCCCTCTGCAGAGATGCTGCAATGGCTTTGCCAAGGTGCCAATCACTCCCTGGGGCAGCCCCTGGTCTGCAGGCAGGCTTTGTGGTGCCTGAGATGGAGCCAAGACCTGGACATAGAGTAGACAGCTCAGTACTGGCATGGCAATGTAAGAGTTTTCAGTAGCTTCTCTGCCCAGTGCCTCTCCTAAGTTCTGCTTGAAATAAGGCTGAATATCCCTGCATGAGATCAAAGGGCCAGAGCCCTGCAGCCTGCTGCTAGGAGGAATCAGAGCATGGGCACAGAGGAGCCCCCAGGGGAAAGCCCCTAGTGATCCTGCACAGCAGGGAACAAGCCTGGCTTCAGGGTAACACAAAACACTTCCGAAGAGCCTTTCTCTTGGCAGGAGCTGCTCAGCAGGGATACACCCACATCCTCCTGGCTGCCCATCCCAGCTCTGTGCAGCATCAGAGGGAGCTCCCTGCTAGTCCTGTTCCTGGCAGACAAGCTCCAGCCACTGCAGTGGGGGCTGACACCCCAAGTACACGCACAGCACTCCCATTAATTCCTTCACAGCTTAATGGAGCAACACCACTAGAAGGAGAACAGAACAAACCTCTGGACAATGAGATGCTCATTTTTGCCCAGAGGAACAGGTGCATGGTGCTACCAGAGGGCATTTGATGGTGCTGAGATGCTGCAGATGCTCCTGGCAGGCTCCTGCACCTTGACACGGCATCTCACAGACTCTCTACTCATAGAATTATTGAATCACAGGATGGTTTGGGTTGGAAGGGACCTTAAAGCTCATCCAGTTCCAATCCCTGCGTCCGTTCTAGTGGAAGGGCTCCAAGCCCCATCCAACCTGGCCTTGAACACTGCCAGGGATGGGGCAGCCACAGCTTCTCTGGGCAACCTGTGCCAGGGCCTCAGCACCCTCACAGGGAAGAACTTCTGCCTAAGATCAGAGAACAGAATCATAGAATAGTCAGGGTTGGAAAGGACCTTAAGATCATCTAGTTCCAACCCCCCTGCCATGGCCAGGGTCACCTCACACTAAACCATATCATCCAAGGCTTCATCCAACCTGGTCTTGAACACTGCCAGGGATGGAGCATTCAAATCATTGAGATCTCATCTCATTCTCCCCTGTCAGTTTAAAGCCATTAAAGGACTCCCTGCACTCCACCCAGCATTCAGGACATCCACATGTTCCACATCAGCTTTCACATCAGACACCTGAGGGTGGCAGCAAGTTCCCAGCACAGGGAGCTGCTGCCCACACACTGTCCCCAGCACAGCCCTGAAGCTGGCACAGCAGCTCACCCTCTTCCCTGCAAAGCGGTGAGGCCGGGGAGTGGCGGTATCTGGGAAGAGCTTGTCCAGCCGGGGCTCCCGCTTCTCCAGCATGCCGTGGCACGAGGTGATGGTGAGCAGGTCCACTCGCAGCTTGTCCAGGGAATGGCAGAGCAGCTCCCGGTGGTAATAAACAGAGTCAAGGGGGCTGCAGGGTGAGGGGAGATGCTCAGTGCAGGTCAGAGCCTCCCCTCCAGGGAAGTGAGCGGCTGAGTGTGCTGCTGGGCTGGGAAGCAAGGGCCAGGGTGCTGAGCCTCAGCCCAGGATGTTGCTGGTGGTGTCCTTAAGGAGCTGGTCATGGGATGCTCTCCACACCTACAGCCCAAGCTCTGCCTCTGGCTGCCTCACTGGGACCACATGTGTCTGTGCTTGCTCTGCTCCCTGAGGGTTCACCAACCCCAACTCAGCCAGGACTGATCAGGTCATCCCACTGTTGCAGCACAAGACCAGTCAGGTGGGGAAATAATCCCTGATTGATAACCCCCAGCCCTTGGCAGCCCCAATGAGGTCTGCACAGGGTCACCACAGCCTCAGCACGAGACAAACAGCCAGGACCAGCATTGGACTTTGGGCTTGGATGCAATGATGGCATGCAGAGAGGAGCATGACCCACCTTGCAGTGCTGACAGCCCAAGCTGGACTCCAGCATCTCCCGCTGTGCTAAGATTGCTGGGGCCTCCTGCAGCAGGGGCTGGTTGGGGATCACCCAGCCCTGCCACCAGCCTGAGGGGCTCAGGGGCCTCACACCAGCAGGTGAGTTTGACCTGCAGACACTGCAATAGCACTATCAGACTGCCAGGTTTTGAACTTCTCACAGTTCTCTCTCATGTAACAATTTAAGAACAAATTCCTATGTAAGAAAAGGGATTTATGATTCCAGTGCTGCTGGAGGTTTGGAAAGACTCCAGGGCCAAGAGGGGCTGCAGGAGAAAGTTCTCCACAGAAATACCTGAAGACTGGCTCTGCCCTTTACCCCTCAGCTGGCTCTAGGTTCTCCTTGGACTTCTGAGACTAGGGGAGCTTCCTAGACCAATCCACAAAGAGCCTAGTGCAGCAGCTGTAGAGGAAGGGAGCAGCAGGAGCTGATGCCTGGATCTCTATGCAGCCAGGAGGGAGAAAGCAACTGAGATATTGACTTCTGACCATCTCCTCTCCTCAAACCAAGGGCTGCCCCTCAGCCTCTCCTGCCTGGTGGGAACCTGCTCTTAGGAATGCTAGTGTGATCTGGCCCAAAGACCCTCTGGAATCCCTTGGAAGCGCATGCCTGGGGGAAGCTGCTGCAGCTGCAGAGCTGGGGTCCAGAGGAGCAAAGCCCAGGCGGATGCCAGAGAGAGCTGGGGGGCCCAGAGACCCCATGGTGGACACCATCATGCTTCTGCAGCAGGGACATAGCCCAGCAGGACAGGGCCAGGCACGGGGGGAGCGCACCTGCTAGGAGACATGTGCCGGCACTCCTGGAAACGGCTGTCCAGCTGCGCCAGCATCTCCTGGCACTCCGTGTAGGAGAAGGGGTAGCAGAAGGCAAAGTAGGTGGTGGCCCCACGGTGCTCCAGGAAGCGGTGCACGAAGGACAGCACAAACTGCGTCTCCACCATCTGGGATGGACACAAAGCAGAGCTGAGCGAAGGTGCAGCAGCCCCAGGAGCAGCCACTGAGTCCATGCACTCACAGCCACACCGTGCCCGCAGCCGCTTGCCCTTCTCTGGGCACACAGGAAGCAAAGCCATGCTCCCAGCAGCTCCCAGCCAGCTTTGTTCACATCCCCCCACATGACAGGCTAGCTTTTGGTCCCAGGTACCCCGCCCCCCGTACTGCATGTAGGTCCCTGGAGGGACAGCAAAGCCTCTGGGACCAAGCCAGGGGTTCCTCCTCATCCTGGCAGCCACCAGCCCTCAAAGACTGAGCATCGCTCTGATGTGGGACACTTCGTAAAGTTAATGAGCGCTGCAAAGCTCATCTGCACATTGCATCTCTCCCTGGGGCTGGCACAGGGCAAATCGAGCATTGTCAGGTCTTGTGGCGGGGATGGGAGACTCTCTGGCCCCTATTCCATGGGACAGAATTGGAGGCATGCCAGGGGGGTTGCTGGCCCCACAGCAGTGTGCATGGTGCACGGATGACCCAGGGCACCCACAAGTGACTCTCCCCGGGGCAGCTCCTGCCAGACCACAGACAGAAAGTGCCAGAGCCAGCAAACCCCTGTTCAGGGCCTAAACAGCTTAATAGGGCTGCAAGAATGAGCTGTGGTCATGGCTGTTCCTGCTGTCTGCAGTTCCCTGGGCTCTCTCCCCAAGCCATTCCCCTCACGGGGGCACCAGCACCCCAATATTGTGCAGTTCATCACAAAGAACTGACAAAGGGAAGCACCAGGAGTGCTTCCAGCACAGTTCTGTGGTCCCCAGCTCCTCCTCTCCTGAGCACTCAGCCCTGGAAAGGGGCTCTGACACTACCCTCAAACCCCAACCTCTCCCATGGGGCTGCCAAAGTACAAAACAGCTCCCCCAACCTCATTCTGCCCTGCCACAGGCTGGAGGTCACTGGTGAGCGAGAAATGTCTGTGTCCCCAGTGCTGTCCCCTCAAACCCAGGCTCTTCTCTCTGCCTGTTATCAACTTCACGGCCATCAGGACATCCCCCAGCCCCAGCACCCATACCTCGAAGCTGGGCCGCTCACGGATGCGCTCCCAGCGGGGCCGCACCGGCAGGGTTCGAACGAAGGGGGACATGCCCTGGGAGTACAGCCGGCTCTGCTTGTTCATGTTCACGATGTGCAGCTTGATCACCTTCCCCGGAGCACCCCCCCGCACGCTGAAGTAGAACCAGGACCTGCAGGGGGCGGCACCGCCGGGTCAGCCCCTGCCCTGGGGTGCCGGAGGCCACCGGACACCCCCAGCCCTCATCGGCCACCCCGCAAGCCAGAAACCCGTTAGATGCCGGTGGGGGCACAGGCTCCCAGACTCCCCCCAGCTTCCCCGACAGTGCCTTCCCCCTCTTGCCCTCCCCTGCACTAGCCCCCTGGGGGCCCCAACCCCGCCAGCCTGCCCTTCCCCCTGTCTCCTCAGCCCCGGTGCCGGTACCTGTTGCCATTCTCGTACTCGGTTTGGGCACAGTCAGGTTGCAGCCACACATTGAA
Source organism: Melopsittacus undulatus (assembly GCF_012275295.1). Classification (NCBI taxonomy): domain Eukaryota; kingdom Metazoa; phylum Chordata; class Aves; order Psittaciformes; family Psittaculidae; genus Melopsittacus; species Melopsittacus undulatus. The sequence goes on along the minus strand of NC_047529.1, from coordinate 13,021,192 downwards.
CTCGTAGTCGGCGGCGGGGAGGGCGGTGCCCCAGGCCACGGGGCCGCCCCCCGCCCCGAGCGGCTCCACCTGCTCGACCCGCGCCAGGTTACCCGAGTCGAAGCGGGAGCTGAAGAGCAGCCCCCCGCAGCGGACCTCCATCACTGCCCAGCCCAAGCATCGCCTTGCTCCGCCGTCCTGCCCGGCCCGGCCCGGCCCAGGCCCGGCCCGCAGCCTAGCAACAGCAACGCCACCGCCCATTGGCTCGCCGCCCCCCAACAGCGCTCCCGCTCGTTGGACAGCGCCCCCGTGCTGGCCACACCCCCACCGCTAGCCACGCCCCCGGCCCCGGGAGGTCGTGGGCGCGTCTGTCTGCACACGTGCGCTCACACATGCGTAGCGCACACGTGTATGCGTACTGCCATACACACATACATGCATTTATATGCACATACATGTACATAAAACCATGTGTAGTACGTGCACACATGCACGTAAGGGCACACGCATAGGCACACCCATATATATGTGCACAATCCCCAATACATACATATACACACACAGAGGCACGTACGTCTGTACGTACACGCTCCCAATCTATACACACACGTGTATAAATACAAATATACATACACATCCATACAAACACGTGTACATAAAACACACACACACACGCACTGCTGCACTGTACCTGCCAGAGGCCGGTACTGAACTCAACACCAGCAACCCACCGAACCACTGTCCTGCTGCGCCAGCACCCCAACTAGGTCCCAGGACCAGGGAAGGGGTGGCCCCAGAGAGGAGTAAACTGGGCATGGAGTAATTAAAATGAAAAGACAAAAACTAGAAATCAGTCCAGTTCATTGACCTGTGGATAGTGTGTGTGATGGGGTCCATACCCCATCCTTTGGTGCAGGTAAAGTACAGGGGTGTGTGGGCCGCTTGCCCTGTTAAGACCTGGAGAAAGGAATAGGAAAAACACCAGAGATAATTCACAGAGCGTGGAAAACCTCCTCGGGTGGTTCCTCACCCCAGGAAAAAAAACAACCCCAACACCTTGCTCGTAAGCCCTGATTTGAGTCCAAAGTCCCCATGTGCATTGTCCTCGGCCTCTCCATCCCACAGCCAACCAAGCTGCACTGGAGATACTCCTGGGTGCATGTTCTCCTTGGTGACAAAGAGACAACACGACCCTATCCCTGCTCCTCCAGGTATTGGATCAGTGTCCAGAAATCATAGCCAAGGCCCAGTTTTTGATGGCTACAGTTGTGTTTTGCAGATAAATCCAAGAAGAATAGGTAAAGCTCATCAGGTGTTCCCTCACGCAGTCCCACGTCACTTCTCCACTGGAAAAGCAAGGAGAACAAGTTACAGGCAGCAGTGGTGACCCAGCCCCAGCATCACAAGCACAGGATGGGTGCAGGAGCCCCTCAACATAGTGCCACATCCCAGACTCTTCAACAGATCCAGATGAGGGGCCACCTCCCACCTGGACCTAGATAGACTCTGCTGCCATAGCAGGGACCATACTGGTCACACCACGGTGTGTCCCAGGGGGAGAAGAGGGGCAGGGATGCTCACTTGCAAGAGTCGACACAGGACTTCCAGCCCCGCTCCAGCGCTGCAGCCACACACTCCAGCAGCGGCAGCAGGCAGCTCCGCACCAGGAAGAGCAGCAGCTCTCTGACACACTCAGCGAAGTGCAGCAGGGACTCTGGGAGCCGGGACTGGAGCTGCGGGAGCAGAGAGATCAGTGTGGGTTCAACACCGATCAGGAGGTGCTGAACTGAGCTATCCCCTGACCTGTTGGGCACTGTATCTCTTCTTTGTGGGCTGCGGCTACCTGTGCTCTGTGGGTGCCAAAGTGACTCCCCTTCCAACAAACTGCTGATTTTCAGGGAGCTGGTGAGTTACCTTTGAGACCTCCTTTGCAGGGCAGCAATGCTCAGGTCATCTTCACCCCACAGCCACCCCACCAGTGGGCTCACAGCTGATGGACAGCAGTGCTGACAAAGGTGTTGCTATAATGGTTCCCCTTCCTCACTGAGAGTGGTGGGTGTCTCAACAGCCATGGAACAGGCTGATGTAGGTGACAAACAGCACTGCCCTCACAGCCTGGGTTCTGAGGTGGTGTGTGGCACCACAAAGGGGTCACAGTGGAGGGAACTATAGAAATGCTTCAAAAGGAACAATGTGAAGGAAAATGGGGTTGGCAATGGGATGTGATGCCTGCAGCAATGCTAGGGAAGTCACAGACTGCACCTCTTGAGTGTGCAGACTGAGGGGTGTGAGCTGTGCTCTGCTTGCTGTGTGGGTTGAGAGCTCTGGATTTGTAGCAACATAATATGTCTTTTTGCAAGGGTCTGTACAGATAAGCAAAGTGGTAACAGCTTTAAAGTGACAGAGGGGAGATTTAGATGAGGTATTATGAAGTTCTTCCCTGTGATGTTGGCGAGGCCCTGGCATAGGTTGCCCAGAGAAGTTGCAGCTGCACCATCCCTGGCAGTGTTCAAGGCCAGGCTGGATGGGGCTTGAAGCAATCTGGTCTAGTGGAGGGTGTCCCTGCCTGTGGCAGGGAGGTCGGAAATGGATAAGCTTTAAAGTCCCTTCGAACCCAAATCATTTTATGGTTCCTCATTTGGGCCTCTCCCCCCACCTCCTGTCCCCTGCACAGGCTCTTCAGCCTCACCAGCCCCCGCAGCCTGCAGCCACACGGGCATTCATCATCCCTTCCAGCTGCTGTGACATCCTTACCCACTCCACAATGCAGGGCAGGCTGTGGTGGACCCAGGAGAGCACAGAGGAGCTCTGCTCATATGTGTACTGTGCCACCTCACAGCTCTTCATCCAGAGCAGCTCCAGTTGCGGCTGCAGGAGAGCAGCTGCCTGGGAGCCATAGACAGGCAGGGTCCGCTCCAGACACCTGTGAGACAATAGCGAGCACTGGATCATGGCAGCGCCGGTGCCTCCAGCACCACCGGCAGAGCCACAGGGCCACACAGGTGCCAGGAGCTGCTGCCACAGGCCAAGGGAAAAGGAGAGCTCGAGAGCTGGGTGGAAGCAATTCACACAGGGACCACTCTGTGCTGTGTCAACAGCCTCACACCCACCAGACACACACACTCACTGACCTGTAACCCTCGAGGCAGCAGTAGGAGACCTTCTGCCAGGCTTGCTGCAAGGCTGGCAGGATACCAGAGGAACGGAGCAGGCGAGCAGAAGAGGAGGCTGGAGGAGACAGGAGATTTTCCCTCAGCAACCCTTCAGCCTGGAGTGTCATGCTGTCTATCCCAAGGCCTCTCTCTGAGGACACACAACTTCAGCTACTCTGCACAAGGTCTCAAGATGCTCCAAGATGGGATGAAGAGGGGCAGAAACTCCCAATTGGAGAGAAAACCTGGCTCAGACCAGCCCTGGGAGAAACCCTCCTGAGAGGGGACAAGCAGGGAGATCTACTTCTACAGCCTGACGAGAATGTCTGTATCAACACAGCCCACCCCATTCAAAGAGCAATGGAGCCACGTGGCTCAAGGGCAGCCAACGGCACAGACGTGGGATGATGATCAGGCTGTGGAGAGGCTTCACTCAAGAGAATGTTCAAGTTTTGTTCCCCAGGAACACTCCTCCACATGGAGCAGAGCCACAGCCTTACCCTGGAAGGAGCTGTGCGTCTGGACATCGTGCAGGAGGAAGCCAGCTGCGAAGACCAAGAGGATGAGCAGCAGCCGCGACCAGGGGAAGCCCCGGCCCTTCATCTTGTGCAGCAGCTCCTGGACAGGGGGAGGATGAGACCCCATCACCACGTAGCTCCCAAGGCCAGGGAGGCTCTTGTGCAGCCACACTTCCCTCCAGCAGCACTGCTATGCTCGCCACTGCTCTCACCACCCACTCTCGGCTTCCCAGTGGAAACCAGTGTCATCTGCTGAGCAGCTGGGAGGATGGACCAGTGCCAGCACCATCTGTCCCTGCTGAATCCTGTGCAAGCATCGCTGCGGGGGCCCTGGCCTGGCGTGTGCAGCAGGAGGAAGGGCCAACCACAACCCCAGCACAGAGCCAAAATCTGTCCTCTGGCTGACACCCGTCCCATCCCTCACCTTGCAGGCAGCATCACAAGCAGCCACGTCCTGGTCACTGCTGGCCCCTCTCGCCGCCAGCTCCGCGTTCGTTACTTTGAACGAGCGAACTGTCTCCTCCAGTGACTGTCGCACCTTGGGGAGAGCAAGAGCTGCGTCATGGCCCCACTCACACTGAGCTGGCGGCACCTCAGGGGCTGCAGCTGTGCTGCTCCTCTAGGAGATGCTAAACTGCAGCCAGTGTGACCTCCCTGCTCCTCAGAGCACCCTAACAGTGAGGCCTAACAGGGCTCTATCCAGAACATCTGAACCCAGACAGCAAGTGGAGGGAAAGGGACAATAAACACCCTCCTGTGGATGGCACATGACCTCGTTCCTGGAGCCAGTGCTGGCTCTCAAACTGGTGGCCACAGGCTCCCACACCAGCCAACCCGCTGAGCTGCTAGAGCAGTCCTGGGTGGGCACACACAGGTTCCATGGGGACACTGCTGGTGCAGGGACCTCCTGCAGCAGCACAGACATGTTCTCTCCCCACCCCAAGCAACTCCTCTGACACAGCTCAATCCTACCTTTTGGCTGCTGCTGTCCCAGGACTCCAGCAGATGGTTCAGAAGCAAACTACGAGGGGAAAGAGAACTAAGGGCTCAGTCAGGAGCATTTAGAAGCAATTTCATATGCTCCTGAATGCCAGTAGGTTGCTGCTGGCCCTGCTCAGAGCATGAACGGACCTGGACTGGGAGAGGTGTTTGGTGTATAGCTGTCTCCAGACGCTGAAGCTCAGGGGGTCCAGGCTCAGACACTGGTTCATGGAGGTCAGGAGCTGGGAAGAGTACAGTAGATTTCTCCACCTGATCCAGGACACACATAACTTGGTCCTGTGCTGCAGGCTGTACACCAGCACAGTGGACTGCCCCAAACCCTGCTGACTCACTGCTCTCATCCCAGCCAGCTTCTGGGGCAGTGAACCACTCATGGGTCTGACATTCCCAGCCCCTGGCTGCAAGCAGCAGGAACCCTGGACTGCCATCACCCTCCTTGCCTCATACCTGGCTTTGCAGGCCCTGCCCAAGCCTCCCTTCCCATGTGTAACATGCAGAGACCAGAGGTCCTATGGTGCACCCCCCCTCAGGGCTCACCTCTTTTTTCATGCCAGGAGGGCAGCTCGGTGTAGCTCGAGAGAGGAAGGAGGGGAAGTAGGTGTGCAGCACCGTCTCTGGCTTCGCACCAAATGCCAACACTTTCAAGCGAGGGTAGAGCCGCTGCAGCTGCTCCTGCAGGCTGATGGGAAAGGGCACCGGGGCTGTGGAGACCAGGGTCTTCACCCCATGGCACAGCCTCGCAGGCAGCACAGCCTGTGCTGGAGTGCACTGAGGGGAAACCAGCGTACCTGGGCGGCAGTGAGTTGTTGGGCATGAAGGCAAAGTCCAGGAGGGGGAAGAAATCCTTGGGTCCGACCATACCAAAGCCTTTGGTCAGATTTGGGTGTATCCTATGCAGTAGAAACAAACCCCATGAGCTGTGACATATATGTCAGGGGAGAATACAGCCTGGGAGGGAAGCACTGCCCTCGCCAAACCCTAGTGGTTCTCTGCAGCAGGACACCTGGGTGGGTTCAGGCCACCACTGTCATCTGCCTTTGCTGCCACTCAGGGACATCCTGCCCAGTCAGTGCTGGGTGCCAGGCCCAGGGCTTCATGTGGCCTTTCCCTGAGAGGCTGCAGGCGAGGGAGGTCTGTCAAGCTGGCAACTGGAACTGCCCGCTAATGAAATACAGGCAAAGAAGAGAAACCAGATTACAAAAAAAACTAATTAAATAAAGGTTCATAATGATTGGGATGAGCTGTGAAGTCTGGCTCGATGCATCTCCATGAAGTCCTCCAGCAAAACCAAACACAACATTCTTGGTACAATGAAGCAGAAGAAAAAAAAAAACCAAAACCTTAAATAAAACCTCTTGAGCCATTTGGAAGGGCACGGGATAACCTCTCCATGCTCTGGCCTGGTCCCATTTCCTCATCAGCTATCTGCACTGTGTGGCACTGGACTTACTTCCACCATGGGTGCCAGAGTCACCGGCTGCCCTCACCTGCACAAGGGCCAGCAAAGCCAACTATCCTGATCCTCCACCAAGCATCACCTCCCTTTTCCTCACAGGGAAAAATCATGGCTGCCTGCAGTGGTGGATGCTGCTGGCACCTCTCACTGCAGCAGGGAGCCTCAACGAGGTCATGCTCTGCAGGAGCTGGTAGCAATAGGGCACAGACACCACCTGCACTCAGAGTGGGAGCTCCTGAGGGCAAGTACTGAGGCGTGCAGGCACAAGAGAAGCCTGTTCCTGGTACAGGTGCCCTGAGCTAGAGCCACAAGGCAGCCCAGCCACTTGTCTGCCTCATGGGGTGACCCGAGCCACCAGGGAAGAGCTCTGCTCCCCCTCCACCACCTTGTTTTAGGAAAAACACCAGCAGCAGCAGAGAGGAGACCTATGCACTGGCATTTCCTTAGAGCTTCTGCAGAACCAGCAGCCACCAAGGCACTCAACACCACAGGAGTCACCACGAAGACTACTTGAATGCCAGCACACTGGGCAGCCACCAGGAACAACTGACCTGCATGGCCAGCCCACCCCAGCACACATACCCATTCAGTCGCACTCTCCCACATGCACACTCAGGTTTCTTCCACCATCACGATGCAGACACAGTCACACTGCATCCAGCAGCCCAGGTGTGTGTTTGTTTCTCCTAACAGAGACACCCCCTGATACTGAAAGCAATGTGTAACTCACATTAGCAGATGGTCCAGATAAGATACAGCATACGGGGAGAGAGACTTGATCCCCAGCACCGGGAGCATGACACCAAGCCACACTGTGGGAGAGAGACAGTGGTCAGACTGGGGCACAGGAGGACTCCTGCCATGCCCCTAGTGACACCGAATGCTTCCCTGGTCCACAAGCAGCAACCAAAATGCAGAGGAACACTCAGATGTTCAAACACAGCAGCTGAGTTTGAACCCAGGACAAACCACCCCTACATGTCCCCACTCAAAACACCCGCAAACAACTAGACAGACAGATGATCCCCTGGGAAGGGCTCCAAGGCAGCTGCACTATTTCGCCCACTCTGCTGACAGAGGAATGGCACAGCAGCACACTCCCTGCCTTGCCAGGCTCCTCCTGGAATCCAACATTTTCCCTGTCCTAGTAGGCAAGGATGCTCTCCAGAGACAAGGTAGAGTTTCTGTCCATAAGGTCGGTTTCTGTCATCCCAGAGAGGCTACCAAGGCTTGGCACGAGATCTGAGCTCGCCCTTCTGTAACCAATGTGCTCTTTGCAACATCTCCAGCCTTCCCAAAAATAATTAACCACTTCACACAGATCTTCACCATGCTCAACACCAAGTGTTTAGGACTCTATAAATGCTCTTCACCACCCCTGTGCGGTGATGACCAGCCTGTAACATGTGGCTAAGGACCAAAGCCACGCACAGGGTGTAACAAGCAGTCAGTACTACCAAGTAGTGTCACACATGACATGCCACTCATCAAAACCTAAACCAGGCCCTGCAGTGTGGGGGACACCACTGCTCGTGGACTTGGTGATATAATGCTGTGATAAAAAGGTCTTTTCCAACCTAAATGATTCCATGATTCTGCTCCCAAATAAGCATCTGGCTGTGCCTGCATCAGGAGACAGCTGCAGTGGCTGCAGGTCCCTCTCCAGCACTTCAGTGTTTTGAAGCAGACACGAGCAGTCACACCAGTGGGAGCAGAGACATGTTGGCAGTATAGGGGCTGCCCTGGTTTTCACCCTGCTCCCCAAGATAGGGAGCCCTTGGGGGGATGAGTGCAAGGGCTCACACCTTTCAGTCCCTCGTGGAGATCTGTGAATCCAGCCTGTCCCAGCGCCCAGAGCACAGTGAGGCATTTCGCTGGCTTGTTCTGGTGGGACCGCAACACCTCCAGGTACTAGGGCGAAGACAAGACACATGAGTAGAAAGAGCCTCACCCCGTCCCCATACAATGCCACTGTGAACAAGCCTGCAGCCACATTGCTGGTCAGGCTCTCAGTGCCACAGGACCAGGGCAGCTGCAATGGGCCCTGGGCTGTGCAGCCTGGTGAAGAGCAGCCCTTGGGGTGGGACAGGGCAGAGCCCCCAGCCCCCCAGGAGGGACCCTCATGTGAGGCCAGGAGCTGTGCCAGAGACCCAAACCCCAGCTCTGAGGGAGCTGAGCTGCCAGCACCATGCAGTGCTGGGCAGCAGCTCAGCCACAGCTGCAGCCATCACCCACTCAGCTGTTCACTTCAAAGGAGCAGGAGCTCAGAGACCCTCACTCCTCTTCCACAGCTGCCCACCTGTGTCCTGCTTCTCTGAGAGTGGCAGAGCAGAGCACCAGCTTTGGATGGGGTTTTTAAAGAAGACACAGCAGGACACTGGTGCTTACAGCAGCTCTGGCACACGAGAAGGAGGGGAGACACTGGAGATACTGTGCTAATATCACTGCATGTGGGATTTGAGCAGAGGGAGGAAAGGGCTTTGTATATGAGACAACCATTACAGTTCCCAGAGGAATTCCTATTAATGGGAATGGATGCCCATCATCTGGCTGCTCCAGGGGATCCTGGGGCAGGAGGAGCAGCACGACTAGGCATCCAGCTCACCTTGCCCAGGTTGGTCGTTGCGATCTTGGGCCTGTCCAGAAGCACAGCCTGGATGCAGATCCTGTACCCGTGCAAAGACTCCCCTGAAACAGAGCATATGACAGCCCTTCTTAACCACAGCACTTCAAGTGCCTCCCTCCCACTGTGATGCTCCCTGAACATGATGGGGGACACACTCTTGCACAGACCTGCCCGGCTCCATGGCTAATCAACTCCAGACCTTACCACAGTGCCATGGGTCATGCTCCCCACTCAGCCTCTGCTGAGGATCCCCCCTAGGGCTCCAGCCTGCAGGGGAAGGACAGACCCCACTGATGCTTGGAAACTGATCAGTAGCTTCCTAAACCTGCCATGGTCCAGCTCTGACCTCCAAAGCAGCAACAGCAGCAGGCACAGTAACCAGCTCCATCACAGCCCCAAGTCTGGCCCCTTTTGAGGCCTCATTTACCCCTTGTTCATGCTCAAGAGAGGAGGGCTCAGGAACCTCCCTGGTTCTCAGGTGCTGTGGGGCTGATGCAAGAGCAGCAGCAGAAGCCAGTGCAGCCACAGCACCCCTCAATCCTTCCCCTTGCAGCCTGACCCTGTGACAGCTCTGCTGACAGCCAAGCACCTGCCTGAATTACACACAGGTGCAACTGTCATTTTGATCACCTGGGTTCTGAGATGGAAACAAACCTGTTGGAGTGGCTGGTGGCCTCATGCACAGAGCCAGGGCCTGGGGACAGGCAATACCTGGGTGCTAAGGCTACTGACAGGCAGCAGCGTGGTGGGGATGTACTGAAATGGGTGTTAGGGTTTCTGTCTGACACTGCAGGACATTGCTGTCATTCAGGAACCTGCTTTTGACTGCCAGCACTGCTGGGCATCTGCATGCTCTGTGCTCAGAGGGCAGGATCAGCAGCCTGTTCCCACACAGCAGCTTGGATGGGACCTGTCACTTTACAGGAGACACTCTCAACTGCAGAACAGTGACACACCAGCTTGTGTGACCACAAGCCTATAAAAGCCTTGTTTTAAAAGCTGCAGCAACACATGCCACAATGTGAAAGCCCTCAGAAAGGCACCTTAGACCACACACCCTTCAGTCTGCAATTCAACCCACAACAGCACCATGCCAGGCTCTTATCTCATCCCCTGCTCCAGCTCAAAACTCCATGGCTTCAGCACCACTGAACACCACAGCACCAAGCAGGATGAGCAGGAACCACCCCTCACTGGATACAAGATGCACAGGAGGATATTACAATAGCTGCTATAATAGGCAGCAAGAAGCAGTGGAATTCCTGAGCTCGTGAAACCCCAGCACCAGATGGCCCCACTAGCAGAACACAACAGGTGTGTCAGCACTTGAGACCTGCACCAACTACCTCTTACCTGGGGTTTTGTCCAGCTCCTGCAGCATGGTGTAAACACAGTGGTCAAAGAAGAGCTCCAGCACACTGGATGACCGTGCCAGCAGGGATCTAATGATGTTCCTGAGCTCCTTGCTCACGAGGCAGTAAGGGTAGTCTGGAGCCAACACAAGAGAGTAGGAAGAGTTTAGCAAGAGACATTTCATGAGACTTTTAGCTACAGCTGCCAAAGCTGGCCCAGAGTGTGAGGAGGTCACAGAGAAGCTCCTCATCTTCCTACACAGTCAGCAAGTGATTTCTTCCTCAGTTATTCTACATTAGATAAATTCCCATTCAGCACTTGTCAGGACACCCCTGAAATACTGTGTTTAGTTTTCATCCCCACTCTACAACAGAGATGTGGACAGCCTGGAGAGAGTTCAGAAGAGGGCCACAAAGATGATCCAAGGACTTATCAGCTGTGTGGGGAAAGGCTGAGAGAGCTGTGCTTGTTCAGCCTGAAGAAAGGTCTGGGGAAGCTTTAGAGCAGCTTCCAGTGTCTAAAGGTGCTGACAAGAAAGCTGTAAAGAGACTTTTGACAAGGGCCTGTACAACAGGACAAGGGGGAATGGCTTTAAACTGACAGAGGGGAGACTGAGATGAGATCTTAGGAAGTTGTTCCCTGTGAGGGTGCTGAGGCCCTGGCACAGGGTGCCCAGAAAAGCTGTGGCTGCCCCATCCCTGGCAGTGTTCAAGGCCAGGTTGGATGGGGCTTGGAGCAACCTGGTCTAGTGGAAGGTGTCCTTGTCCATGGCAGGGGGTTGGAACTGGATGAGCTCTAAGGTTCCTTCTAAGCCAAACCATCCTGTGATATCACAGAATCATCTGTTGAGTAAAGGACACAGTTTCGTGTCTTTCCTACACGCAAATCCCTGCAGTGGGGCAGGTTCATGCACTGACCATGGGGGTGCTGGCTGAGCATGGGGTCACTCCGGGGTGCCTGAAGCTTGTAGTTGAGGTAGCTGGCCAGGTCCTTCACCCAGACAGACGGGTTCTCGGGGAACACACTCTGGCTTTTAGCCAGCTCCTTCTGCAGGTCTGCCAAGTCGAGCTGGAAAAGACAGAGAGGCAAATTCAATGCAGGATGCACAGAACTGAGCACAAAGCACAGCGAGAAGAAAGTTAAATTCAGGTCCAAAAGGGCTGCTGGACTTGGAGGAAAACACTGTCCTCATTCATCCCAAGAACACTGCCCTTCCCACAGAGAAACCCCAGCTGTCTGCCCCATGTCCTGGTAATACAAATGGGAGCACTGGGCTGGAAACAGCATTTAATGTGGTACTGTAAACACGTTTTCTTCAGATTAGCAAAGACTGCTAACAGGGAAAAACACAACCTCTGTGGGGAACTGCAGGTACCTGGTGCTGAAAGGGCTGTGGAAAGAGAGTGAAGAGGTCAGGAGGATGGGCACAGCACAGGAATGAGCTGCTTTCCCTCCTTGAAGCAACCCCAGGACATGCTGAGGCTTTCCTGCACTGCACCTTTCTGCCAGCTGTGCTGCCCTGCAGTGAGCATCAGCTGGGAGAAGCCAGCTCCATGCAAACTGCCCAGGAGCACACTGGCACTGTCAGAGGCTGGTCTGCAGCAGGAGGTATCTCGAGGCTGCAGCTCCATGAGGCTCAGCCCCACGTTATTCTGGTGCAGGTGGTTTGTGCCAGCACCGTTGGGTAACTCTGCATCCAGAGTCATGGAGGGAGCAAACAGCCAAAGTCAGACCTACCTGATTAACAACCTGCCATAGACAAGCCACAGGTACAGACAGCAGCTCACAGCCCCTCACCTTCCTTCTACACTGTCCCTCATGGAACACACATATTGCTTACTTCTAAACTCAGGCTAGCTGGAAGCTCGCAGACAGATGCCATGTCCCCGCTTCGGGGAGTTTAGGAGGTAAAGCACGACTCAGACAGATGTCTGAGGTTTCACAGTCCAATGTTTCTGTACACAGGGGATTTCAGCTGTGGCACACTGTTAAATCTGAGCTGGGCTCCTTTTGCTGCGGGTTTATTTCAGCAAGCATTTTGAAAAGAGGAATAAAAAAATCCAGCTGTTGATACACAATAAAAACCTAAATGATGCTGTCAGCAGAGCTCAGCGAGCAACAGTCACACAATAACTGCTGAGCTGTGCAGAGCAGTTGCAGAGCAGCCACACTTTGGCACAGGCCACAGTCCTTGAGGAACATCTGCCACCACACACAGAAATAATAGAAATTCATTCTAAACCTAAACCCTTTCCCTGCTCAGCCACCACAGAACAGGTGGGATGAAGATAAACGAGTTCTACAAATGACTCCAAGAGGCAGACTAAGGAAGTCTCCCCAGGACCTCAGCCGGTCGGACAGGGAGGATGTTTTCTCAGGATTTCTCCCAGACAGCAGACAGGGAGTGGGTGAGAAACCAGAAATTCCTTTCCAGCCACCTCCCATCCTTCTGTCTCCTGCATAAAGCAAAAGCACAACTTCAAGCACGAGACAGAACTCCAGGGCCAGCTTGGTGACTGCCAAAGCACCAAGCACCACCTGCTCTGCTCCCCCAGCAAACATGACCACTGTGGGACGCAGCTGGTGGCAGTGATTCCCTCTGCACGTGTTCAGCAATCCAGGGGTCTCCCACATGGAGAAGCCACGAACCAAAGCAGGCGCCACTCTCCTTGTACCATATTCAACAACACCTCAAGCACCCAGGGTTTTGTTCCCAAAGCAGTAGCTGCCGGAATGCTGGCTGGCCTCAGGCAGGGAAAAATGAAACCCTGAGCTTCAGCTCTGCTAAGATGGGTCAGGTGCCCGGGTGTGCAGCCTGGCCAGGGACACTCACAGCTTTCAGGGCTTCCTCCAGCGAGTGGCATTTGCCTGGTTTGACCACAGTGGCATTCACTGATGGCTTCTTTGCATTCTTCGCTGCATGCTGCTTCCGGTGCTGCTGCTCGGGTGCCACAGCAGGAGGGACCTGCTCCTTGTTCTGCTTCTTCAGCACCCGCTCAAAGCCCAGCTCGAAGATGGTGTCAGTTGTGGCAATGGGTGCTGGAAAAAAAAGAGAAGATGAGAGAAGGCTCCATAGGGAGCACTGACACACAGGGCAAGGGACACAAGGACAGTCCTGAGTCTGACCCCCGAGGGAAGGCATGTCGGGCTCACCCCGGTCCCATAGCCAGCAAGAGGCCCCAGGACTGGGCTGCTCGACACAGCCTCACTGCACAGACACAGGGGAGAAGCACAAGGCTTAGAACCAGCCCCAGCCCATGGCCCGCACAGGACCCGTCAGACGCGGTCGGGAGCCACAAAGCCTGTAACAGGCCCCACACAACCCACCCAAGCTCTTCCCGCACCGGGCCCAAAGCATACCCGCAACCTCGCCGCTCTTACCGGCCAAGGGCAGAGTGCGCCCGGCGTTGGCCTCACCCAGAGCGCGGCGGCTGCCGGGGCCGCCCGCAGGCCGCCGGCCCTTCCGCACCACCTCCCACCGGCCGCCCCCGGCCGCAACCGAGCCCGACCCCGCGGCCGCCATGAGCACCGTGCCGGGAGCAGGCAGACAGCGCCGCCAGGGGGCGGGGCCAGCCCCGGCAGCCCCGCTGATTAGCTGCGGGCGCGCACACGTGCCCCGCGCGGCAGCTGCCACGTCTGCGCCCCGCCCAGTCACGTGACGGGCAAAAGTCCCGCCTCGACAGGGCGGGTCCAACACCCACCCCCCCATCCGGTTGCACCGACCTCCGACGAGCCCCTCCCAACCCGTTCGCGGGCCCACAGCACACAGGGCTCTCCTGGAGTGGGCGTGTCCATGCAAATGAACACCGCGAGGCATCACGGGACTCCCGCGACACAAAACCACCCCCGTGGGCTCGGGCGCACGCGGGCGCTGTGCGGGAGCGCGGCGGCGGCAGGAAGAGGGGTGGGGAGCGCGTTCGGTTGTGCGGGGCTGGTGTGGGTATGGTGGGGTGCGGTGTCCGTGAGGTGTGTGTGTGTTGTTTGGCGTGTGTTGGTGTGTGGGGGAGAGGCAGTCATACTTACCTGGCAGGGGAGACACCATGATCAAGCAGGTGGTTTTCCCAGGGCGAGGCTCATCCCTTGCACTCCGGGTGTGCTGACCCCTGCGATTTCCCCAAATGCGGGAAACTCTACTGCATAATTTGTGGTAGTGGGGGACTGCGTTCGCGCTCTCCCCTGGTTTAACTGGTTCACAAAGAGAGAAAACAGAGCTTGAATAGCTTACGAAGGCTCACAGCGGCAGCTGATGTGCTCGTTCCGCATGAGTTGGCTTTGCTGTTTAAATAGCTTCTGAGCAGGGCAGTTTCTGCTCCTCAAGGGGTGTAGGGTCCGGACAGGGCCGTTTCGGTTCCGCACTGTGGGGAAGGCGGGACTTTACGGGCCGGGCACTGCAGAACCTCCTTTTCCCCGGTGTGCCGGTGTCGGAGAGAACAACCAGAAACAAGAGGACAACTCAATATGAGTTACACATCTTGTTCACTTTATTGATCACGATCGTCTATATTTATATGGTTACTGATAACTCACGTGCTACTAAAAACTGTTTCATTGGTTACATTGGTTTGTTCTTACGCCTATCTATACATAGCTATTGGCTAAGCCAGAATTTCCATGTTAGTCTTTGTGCCTGCTTACAATAGCTCAGTGTATTTGATACATACACAGTAATTGGCTGTATAAGATTGGATACATAATAGCTTGCTGTATTAGTGGAAACATGTACAGTGTAGCACACAGCAACTAGGATACAATTTGTTACATTAAGCGTATGAGAGTCTAGTCTCCAAAACCTGCTAACAGTTCACAAATGTGTCTTAACACATCCCAGTTTCTTATCTTGCTTGCACTGCTACTTTTGCTTCTTTACCCACAGCTTTCTTCATCCTCGGTTCGTGCCGAGCTCCACGTAGGCACTTGCTGACTTGGGACTGTGGCCTGCACTCCTCATAAACGCCATCTTCTAATGCTAAAACATCGGGATTGGGCACAATATGCCCACTGCTTTGCAGCCAGTCCACATGCTGGGGCCGCGCTAGAGGGTCTGGTTACTGCTGATATGAGAATGGGGCAGAGAGAAGCGGAGCTCTCCCTGGTTTGCGAGGCCTCAGCAGGACAACGGCTCTGTGGGTGCCAGTGCCGCGGGGTCCAGCACTGAACATAGGTTTTGAGGTGCAGCCTCACCAGTGCCGAGTACAGGGGGATGATCACTGCCCTGGCCCTGCTGCTCACACTATTGCTGATACAGGCCAGGATGCTCTTGGCTGCCTTGGCTGCCTGGCCACAAGCTGCTCATGGCCAGCAGCCACCAGTCAGCACCACCAGGTCCCTGTCCACCACTTTTTCCAGTGATTTCCAGTCACTCTTCCCCCAGCCTGTAGCGCTGTGAGAGGTTCTTGTGGCCCAGATACAGAACCCGGAACTTCACCTTGTTGAACCTCACACCAACGGCTACAGCCCATCCAGATCTCAAAACTGACTCACAGGACTATACTGTTTACCAAATGATGTCTACTTTGACCTTAGACAACATTGCAGAGCATGAAGTAGTGACAGTAACAAGATCTGCGCAAAAATCAATCCATTTCTATTCTTTAAACCGGTTAAACCAGGGGAGAGCGCGAACGCAGTCCCCCACTACCACAAATTATGCAGTAGAGTTTCCCGCATTTGGGGAAATCGCAGGGGTCAGCACACCCGGAGTGCAAGGGATGAGCCTCGCCCTGGGAAAACCACCTGCTTGATCATGGTGTCTCCCCTGCCAGGTAAGTATGACTGCCTCTCCCCCACACACCAACACACGCCAAACAACACACACACACCTCACGGACACCGCACCCCACCATACCCACACCAGCCCCGCACAACCGGACGCGCTCCCCACCCCTCTTCCTGCCGCCGCCGCGCTCCCAAACAGCGCCCGCGTGCGCCCGAGCCCACGGAGGTGGGTTTGTGTCTCGGGAGTCCCGTGATGCCTCGCGGTGCTCATTTGCATGGACCCTTCCCCACCCACAGACCCCACCTCACGGTTCCGGTCCCGTCCCGTCTCCTCTCCGCCGGTGCTCTCAGCGCCATTCCCCGGTCTCGTTGCCGCCTCTCGCCACCGTTAACGAGCCCGGCCAGCCCCGGTGCTGTCTCACGCCGGTTCTCACCCGCCCACCTGCACGTCGAGCTGTTCCCACCCGTTTCTCCCCACACGTTATGAGCCATGGTTCACGTTTGCCCCCAGTTTCCCTCATGGCCGTTTCTGGGCTCTGGCCTTGCTCCACGAGTGCAGCGTGTGCCACTGTCACACACCAGCAGCCCTCGAGCAGCCAGCGTGTCCCTCAGCAGCTCTGACTTCCCGTGCTGACGGTCTTCTCTTTGTGGCTGTGGGGCTGGAGCGGAGTCAACAGCAGCACCCACCTGCTCCGACACCCATTGAGAGTCCCAACAGCCGTGCCTAGGCACTGATGCATGGAAAAACTCCAAAACTCGTTAAAGTTGTAAAGTAGGAATGCTTTTATTCAGCGCTGAGGTGCATGGGGGTAGCTCCTCCAAAGTATGCACACTTCAGGGTTGTTTTCCCTTTACATTTATTCTCTTAAGGTATACATATGCATTAGGTTAGTCAATACATCTATATATATTTATTATCTATTCCTGCTTTGTATTATAGTGAGCTAGAAGGTCCTTTGCACCTGCACAGTGCTCCCCCCCCGGCCATGGGCAAGGGTCTCAGGATGAAGTAAATGAGTCTTCCTCTTGTGGGCAGGGGTCTTCAAGATGAAGTGTCTTCCTCACAGTGTACTTTTCACCTTTGGCACAGTTGAAGGCCCCAGTAATCACACAATTAGCTGAAACCTGCTATATCTGTATTTCTTTTGATTAACTAGCAAGGATTTAAGACAGTGTGACCTTCCTGCAAAATTAATTGCAGGACTGGCAAATAAGGAGTTTGTTTGGGAGGCTCTGTTCCTAAAGTAACAAACTAACTGATAAGCTGAAGGATGGTGTGAATTAATTAATGTTTATTGGAGTCACTAAATCCTGGTATCTCAACACAGACTTACAACACAGACGTTATTCTTTAAAGCTAAGGATACTTCTGAAGGTTACTGTGAAACAATTAACTAATGTTTTAGTGGGGCCACCAATTTCCACAGACTCACAACATAATTCTATGGTTTTCGGGCACTAGTTTTTCTTATACCAAGCCTCTTGTGCATTAATTGGAAGCCCCTCCTGTCCTACCCCCCTGTACATTAGCTAAATCCCCTGTATCAGCAGCAGGCATGGAATCGGGGGTCTGTGTGTGCCGAGGGTGTGCAGAGACTCGAGGGGTGACAGCCTGGAGCACTGGAGCTGTGGTGAGGCTGGGGTACTGCAAGCACTGCAATTCCCAGCCCCTCAGCTTCCTCAGGAAATGTTCCCTGGTGCTGTCATGGCACCCTGTGCCCGTGGTTTGGCTCTTCCGTGGGTACCTGCTCTTGCCATGCTGCTGGCAGCTTCCAGACCCCATGGTTCTGGCACCGGCGGTCACAGGCTGTGAACGCTTTTGCCCATCCACCCTGTACGTGCTGTAATGTTGGCCTTTCGACCAGAAGCCATTCCAGCGCCACCCAGAGGGGGCTGCCCAGCTACCAGAACCCAGCCCGATGTCTGGGGACCCGACTTTCTACTCTGGCTGCCTGTGGGGGTGAAAGCGATAAGAGTTGTGTGAGAAACAGTTTGAGAATGAGCTCTGAGGCCTTAATGCTTAACAAGCCCTGGGGCGATGAGTTGGGCTGTTGAAGGACACGGAAGGTCGCAAAACAAGCCTTGGGTGGATGGGTTGTGGCAGGAGTGTCAGTCGGAGCCAGACGATGCCGGGGTTGTGAGAGCGTCTGAGACAGGGGGGTGAAGCTGTCGCCGTCTGGCCAACGTGTGCTGCAACAGTGTTACTGGACTGTCTGCCTGGAGAGTTTTACAGGGGCCAATGAGACTGAACGTGGCGTGTTTGTGCAGGCTGGGAAAGTACCGAACAAGGGGAGAAAAAGGGCTGGCTTGTAATAAGGTTGGATTTGAGTCTCGATTGGGATTTGAGTCTCCTCATCAACTTGAGTCCGTGTCCTGACAACCACAGGCGGGGGACGCAGATCCCTTTGCCTCTGCAGGATCAGCCCCCAGTGGAGCTGAGCTCGTGTCCCCGGCCCCGCTGGGCACATCTCCCCTGGCGCACACACGGCGGCTCCGGCCTGGTCCCGCTCGGCTCTGACCGAGCCCTCGCCCGGCGGTTCCTGTCTCGGTGCCGAGCGCGGTTCCGGTGCGGGGGGACAGAAGGACCGAGCGGCCCCCGGTGCTCGAGAGACCGCGGGGCGAACCCGCAGGGGGCGCCTCGGTGAGAGCGGGGGAGGGGCCTTCAGGCAGGGGGCGTGTCCATGCAAATGAGTACCGCGAGGCATCACGGGACTGCCGCGACACAAAACCACCCCCGTGGGCTCGGGCGCACGCGGGCGCTGTGCGGGAGCGCGGCGGCGGCAGGAAGAGGGGTGGGGAGCGCGTCCGGTTGTGCGGGGCTGGTGTGGGTATGGTGGGGTGCGGTGTCCGTGAGGTGCGTGTGTGTTGTTTGGCGTGTGTTGGTGTGTGGGGGAGAGGCAGTCATACTTACCTGGCAGGGGAGACACCATGATCAAGCAGGTGGTTTTCCCAGGGCGAGGCTCATCCCTTGCACTCCGGGTGTGCTGACCCCTGCGATTTCCCCAAATGCGGGAAACTCGACTGCATAATTTGTGGTAGTGGGGGACTGCGTTCGCGCTCTCCCCTGGTTTAACTGGTTCAAGAACAGTTCACCAATGTCTTTTCAGCTTCATCCCCGCTCTCTTCAGTATGTCCTGAACGTTCTCTCTTTGTTCCCTTGCTCCCAGGCAGCTCCAACGCTGTCTGCCCCCGCTGGCTCTCGCTGCTGTCCGGCCGCTCTCCGTGCCCCGTCGCCGGTCACCACCCTTGATCCGCGGTCGTGTCCTGACTCGCGGCCCGCAGCTCACCCTCCCCTCGCCGCCGCGGTCCCGTGAGCCCGGTGCTGCGGCCGCTCCCCGCCTGCCGCCCCCCCCGCCCCGCCCCGCTCCATCGCGGGGACTGGCGCTGCCCGGCCCCGCCCCGGATCCTCCCGCTGCCGCCGCCACGGGGCACGCGCTTCGCTCGGTCGCCGCCGCGGAGCTGCCGGAGCGCACGTGGCGCTGCCATGGGCTGCTTGGTGCTGCAGGACGGGACGGAGCTGCGCGGCCGCCCCTTCGGGGCTGTGGGCACCGCCGCCCATGGGGAAGTCGGTGAGTGCGGCCAGAGGCGGGGCCCGACCTGGATCAGGTCCGGGCCGGCGGCGGATGTTGGGGGCGGCCCGAGCCCTGCGAGCGGCCGAGGGGGGAAGGGATGAGGGGGAAGGTCTGGTGACATCCCTCAGCTCGGCGCCTGCCGTGGGGCAGCAGCGGGGCTGGCCCGGGGGGATGGGGGCGGCTGTTCCAGGGCTCGAGTGCCTCCACCGGCAGGACTCGAGGCAGCCGCGATGCTCCGTGTCATCTGTTTGCGCTCGCAGTGTTCCAGACCGGTATGGTGGGGTACCCCGAAGCCCTCACTGACCCCTCCTACAAGGCGCAGATCCTGGTGCTCACCTACCCGCTTGTCGGTAACTACGGAGTACCCGGGGACGAGACCGACCCCTTTGGGCTCAGCAGGGTGAGTGAGCAGCGCTCTCTGGAGCACGGTGTCCCTGCGGCAGAGCCCCCGGGGCACTGCCATCCGCTGCCTGCAGGCACAGGGTGCCAGGGTGGGGCAGCACCAGTCCCCTGAGGCGCACATGGCCACAGGCATAGTTTGGCCCTGGTGCTTGGGCAGCACGGCCTTGGGGTGCTCCCCACTTCCATGCTCCCCAGGGGGAGCAGAGCTGGGCAGGAGGAGCCCCCAGTGTGCTGGAGCTGGGGTGCCCTTGCAACATGAGGGCAGCAGGGCTGTATGTCTGTTCTTAATGGGGTTCTGTTGCAGTGTGGGGGCCCCAGGACGAGGCAGGGTAGTGCAGTCCCTGTTCTAGGCCCCAGACCCCTCCCAGCCCCTCAGCCCCTGTGCTGCCTGTCCCGGGGCAGAGTCCAGGCCCCACTGCAGCAGCACTGACCCCAGGGGTCTCTCCTGCAAAGCCCCGTCCCACACTGGCAGAACCAGGAGCCCTTGGCCCTGTTCTTTCTCAGCTGGGGCCATGTGGGTCCCTGCTGAGCCCCTGCAGGTGCTGATCCTGGGAACCAGAGCCCTGTGGGATAAGACACACTGGCATGTTTGGGGCTCTGTGGGGAGGCTGTGGCTGGAGGGAGTGAGGCTTTCCCATGTGCTGAGCTGACGGGCCTGTGCTACAGCACATGCTGGCCTCTGGGATGCTGTGGTCCAGCAGCACTGGGGGCCTTGGCACCCCATCCTGGGGCTCAGCTGAATCAAGCCTCAACCTCACAGGGCTGTGTATGGGGCAGAATGGGGGCTGTCACAGCCCAGCATGCTGTGTAGGGTGACAGTGGGAGCTTGTCCTGTGCCATGGGCTACAGATGGGGTCTCTGTCCCATGGGACTGCCCCAGGCTGTAGCTGTCCTGATGTGCCCCATGGAGACAGCCAGGCTGGGCACCCAAGGGGCACACAGGGCTACTCTCGGGCTGGTGACCTATGCCCAACCATGCTCACCCTCCCACCACTGCCCCCAGTGGTTCGAGTCCAGCAAGATCCATGTGGCTGCCCTGGTGGTGGGTGAGTGCTCGGCGACCCCCAGCCACTGGAGTGCATCCCGCTCCCTGGACCAGTGGCTTAAGGAGCAGAACATCCCCGGGCTGGAAGGTGGGACTGGGGAGACCATGGGATTGGGTGGGGGTTGGCTGTGGGTCAGAGAGTTCTGACCCAAACCTGTCTCTGTGTTGGGAAGCTGGTGAAGGGTCTGGAGCACAAGTGTTAGGAGGAGCAGTGGAAGGAACTAGGGTTGTTTAGTCTGGAGAAGGATCAGCAGGGGCCTCATAGCTCTCTACAGTTACCTGAAAAAGATTGTAGTGAGGTGAGGGTTGGTGTTTTCTAAGTAACAAGATAGTACAAGAGGAAATGGCCTCAAGCTGCACTAGGGGAGGTTTAGATTGGATGTTAGGAAAATGTCTTCACCAAAAAAGATTTCAGGCACTGGAACAGGCTGCCCAGGGCAGTGGTGGAATCACCATCCCTGCAAGCGTTCGAAAGCCGTGTAGATGAGGCCATTAATGACATAGGTCAGTGGTGGACTTGGCAGTCCTGGGGTAACGGTTGGACATGATGATCTTTAAGGTCTTTTCTAACCCAGTTGATTGTGTGTTTTGCCCCCCTGGGGGCTGAGCCAGCCAGGGGTGGCAGTGCTGTGTTGGGGTGGGATGGGGCTCTGGGGTCTGTGTCTCACAGCCCATCTGCAGGGGTGGACACTCGGGCCCTAACAAAGAAGATCCGTGAGAATGGGACTCTGCTGGGGAAGCTGCTGCCAGATGGGACCCCCATGAAGGATCTCTCCTTTGAGGACCCGAACAAACGGCACCTGGTGCAGGAGGTGTCACTGAAGGTGGGACTGGGAGGGCTGGAGCCTGGCTGGGGCCATGGGTGCAGGTGGCTGTAGGGGAAACCGGGGCTGTGGAGGGCAGGACAATCCACAGTCCCCCTTCCTGCAGGCCCCCTGTGTGTTCAACCCCAGTGGGTCGCTGCGCATCACAGCCGTCGACTGCGGCCTCAAGTATAACCAAGTGCGGTGCCTGTGTGAGCGGGGAGCAGCAGTCACTGTGGTGCCCTGGGACCATCCACTGGACACCGCAGGTGGGATGGCAGCAGCTGAGGGTATCCCAGGGCCCTGCCAAGGGCTGGGGGCTGAAGCAAGGGCCAGTGGTTCAGTACTGGAGGAGCAGGGAACCATGTCCTGCTCCATGCTGTGTGGATGGGGAGCTTTGATGCCATCCTTTCTGAGGACTTTGGGGCTTGGGGCCCTCAGTGTGACCATGCAGGGAGGGGGGGACCTGGGCTGGGTGCCTTTCTGTGGGATGGGGGACTCTTGACTGTGGTGCTAGGGTGGCCTAATGTGACCCTGTGGAGGGAGTCATGGAGTGGGTGTGCAACTGGGGAGGCCTTGCTGCCACCTGGATGGGTGTTGTGGGTTCAGGGCACCTTGGTGTGACCCTGCTGGGGTGTCAGGGGCACTGTAGGTTTGGGGGCTTCACTGTTGGTAGCCGTGGAGTCCTGCTGTGACCATGCAGAGCTCTGGGGGTGCTGGGGCCCTCTGTGATCTTGGGGGTTCCACTCTGACCCTGCTGCTGTCTTGACACAGATTTTGATGGACTGTTCATCAGCAATGGCCCTGGGGATCCACAGCTCTGCCAGAAGACAGTGTCCAGCCTGCGGCAGGTGCTGGATGCAGCCCAGCCCAAGCCTGTCTTTGGGATCTGCCTGGGGCACCAGCTGCTCTCCCTGGCCCTTGGTGCCCACACCTACAAGATGAAGTGAGTGGGGGTCCGGGGTCATCACGAGGCCCCAGCTACCCAGGGCTGCCTGACGCCTGTCCTGCTGCCCAGGTACGGGAACCGTGGGCACAACCAGCCCTGCCTGCATGAGGACACACGGCGCTGCTTCATCACGGCACAGAACCACGGCTTTGCGGTGGAGGTGGGCAGCCTGCCGCCGGGCTGGGCCCCGCTCTTCACCAACGCCAATGATGGCTCCAATGAGGGCCTTGTCCATGAGCACAAGCCCTTCTTCAGGTGGGTGTGGGACTGTGGCTGAGAGGTCTTGAGGGGGGGGTGTGAGGCTGTGCCCTGCCTGACCCTCTCCACAGCGTCCAGTTTCACCCCGAGCACTGTGCTGGCCCCACGGACCTGGAGGGGCTCTTCGATGTCTTCATGGAGACTGCACGGGACCTGAAGAGTGGAGATGGGAGCACCCAGACAGGTGGATGTGAGGCAGGAAGGGACGGCCATGCCTTTGGCTCTGGGGCCGTGGGACAGGGGACAGGCTATGTGGGGGCAATAGACCGGGCTGTGTGCCTGGGGCTGTGCACAGGCTGTGTCACCCTGCCACTAGCATTACATGTCCCTCCAGTGCGGGAGCGCCTGCGGGACTGGCTGACCTATGATAAGGCACCGACGGGGAGCCAGGATGGAGCCCGACCCCGCAAGGTGCTGATCCTGGGCTCCGGCGGCCTCTCCATTGGGCAGGCAGGAGAGTTTGACTACTCGGGGTCACAGGTGAGCACCCACCCTGGTGGCACAGGGGCAGTGGAGGTGACTACAGAGTGGTCACAGCTGTGACCCTTCTGCTTCTCATAAGGCCATCAAAGCACTGAAGGAGGAGAACATCCAGACAGTGCTGATCAACCCAAACATTGCCACAGTGCAGACCTCCAAGGGGCTGGCAGACAAGGTCTACTTCCTCCCCATCACTCCTGAGTACGTCACCCAGGTGAGCAGTGGTTTTGGGGGTGCAGGGATAGCAGGCCTGGGGAGCAAGGGGATGATAGAGGGTCTGATACACAGAGGGCTGGGTGGCATATAGGGGAATCCATGAGGAGCAGCACAGGCATGGTGGTAGCTGGAGGGCACGGGGCATTCTGTGCGTCCCTGCCCCACCACCCTGTCTTCCCCCAGGTGATCCGGAATGAGCGCCCTGATGGGGTGCTGCTGACCTTTGGGGGGCAGACGGCTCTCAACTGCGGTGTGGAGCTCACCAAGGCAGGCGTGCTAGAGCGGTACCACGTGCGGGTGCTGGGCACCCCTGTCACCTCCATCGAGATGACAGAGGATCGCAAGGTGTTCGCGGAGAAGATGGAGGAGATCGGGGAGCACGTGGCACCCAGCGAGGCTGCTGCCTCCCTGGAGCAGGTCTGAGGGTGGGATGAGGGGTAGTTGTGGGGCAGGGTTGGGGTGCTGTTCTCCTCATTCCCATCATGACCCTGTTGCTCTCTGCAGGCGCAGGCTGCGGCCGAGCGGTTGGGGTACCCAGTGCTGGTGCGCTCTGCCTATGCCCTTGGGGGCCTGGGTTCTGGCTTTGCCAGCACTCGGGAGGAGCTCGTGGCACTGGTAAGCCAGGCCTTTACCCACACCTCCCAGGTCCTGGTGGATAAGTCCCTGAAGGGCTGGAAGGAGATCGAGTACGAGGTGGTGCGGGATGCCTATAACAACTGCGTCACGGTATGGGATGAGGGGAGACCTCTGGGTGTGCTGGGAGGACTGATGAAGGAGCGGGTGCTGTAGGGTTGGGGGCTGGACACCCATCCCTAGGGAGGGTTCCCCAGTGCCTTCCATGGTGCCAGCATGGCTGCTGTATGTTACCAGGAGCTGTGCCCTTGAGCCAGACCCCCACACCTTCACATGCTCTGTGTCAGCTGCAACACATGCAGTGTCCTGGGGGCTCATGTTCAAGCCCTGGCTGTGCATGAGAGTCCCTTTTGGTCCAGTGGGAGCCAGGAGGGACCTGCCTGGGGCAGCAGCAGCCAAGAGCATGCCACAGGCAGCATGTGGAGCAGTTGGGACCCCTCAGCCCAAAGTGTCCCCCCACTGCCAGGTGTGCAACATGGAGAACCTGGACCCACTGGGGATCCACACAGGCGAGTCCATTGTCGTGGCACCCAGCCAGACCCTCAACGACACCGAGTACTTCATGCTGCGGCGCACGGCCGTGAAGGTGGTGCAGCACCTGGGCATTGTGGGCGAGTGCAACATCCAGTTTGCTCTGAACCCTGAGTCGGAGCAGGTGAGTGTGGCTCCACAAGGGCAGTGCTCTGACCTCCTGTGCCCCCTGGCCAGCTCTGCTCTGTGGAACCCAGGTCTGGGTCCTGCCCAGTGCTGTCCCATAGGCTGTGGCTCACCAGCCTCCCCACCCTGTGGCACCTGGGGGCCAGTGGATCTCACTGTGTCAGCTCAGCCAGCTCCTGTGAATGCAGCAGTGCTGGATCTCACTCCCTCCCAGCGCTGTGCGTCGTCCTTAGATGGTCTCTGCCGGGCTCCATCCTGCCATAGCCATCAGTGATGGTTGTCCTTCCACAGCCCACCTGCCCCCACATTTGGTCCCTCTCACTATTTGCATCCCTTACGTGCTAGTGACTGTTCAGTGCCATGCGAGCAGCCACAGTGCCAGGGGAGCTCTGCCACAGGGACCACATTCTGCACTGCCCCACTAACCCTGCCTGCCTGCTGCCTGCAGTACTACATCATTGAGGTGAACGCCCGGCTCTCCCGCAGCTCAGCCCTGGCCAGCAAGGCCACTGGCTACCCCCTGGCCTACGTGGCAGCCAAGCTGGCCCTGGGCATCCCCCTACCCCTGCTCAGGTAATGGCACTGCTGCAGGTGGGATGCGGCACCCCCCTGGCGGGACAGTTGCAGCTGCTGACCCCTGTCCCTTCCCCAGGAACTCCGTCACCAACTCCACCACAGCCAACTTTGAGCCCAGCCTGGACTACTGTGTGGTGAAGATCCCACGCTGGGACCTCAGTAAGTTCCTGCGAGTCAGCACCAAGATCGGCAGCTGCATGAAGAGTGTGGGTGAGCACAGGGCAGGTGGGCAGCAGGAGTGAGCAGCACAGCGGGCACAGGGTCCAGCTGCTCACGGCCCTGTCGGCAGGGGAGGTGATGGCCATTGGGAGGAACTTCGAGGAGGCTTTCCAGAAGGCGCTGAGGATGGTGGATGAGAACTGCATGGGCTTTGACCACACTGTGAAGCCAGCCTCAGATGTGGTGAGCGCTGGGGAGCTGGGGTTGTGGGTCCATGCTGCCAGTGCAGTCCTGCCTGTCCCCTGCCTGGCCCCGCTCACCACTCCACCCTGGCCTCACAGGAGCTGGAGACACCAACAGACAAGCGGATCTTCGTGTTGGCGGCCGCGCTGAGGGCCGGCTACTCCATTGAGCGGCTCTATGAGCTCACCAAGATTGATCGCTGGTTCCTGCACAAGATGAAGAACATCACGGACCATGCGGTGCTGCTGGAGTCGTACCGCGAGGAGCAGAGCACCATGCCCCCAGCCGTGCTCAAGCGGGCCAAGCAGCTCGGCTTCTCCGACAAGCAGGTGGCCCTGGCTGTGCTCAGGTAATGTGGGGAGGGAGCAGCCCCACTCTGAGCCTCAACACAGGTCCTGGCACTCACCCTGCCCCTCACAGCACCGAGCTGGCCGTGCGGAAGATGCGGCATGACCTGAAGATCCTGCCCGTGGTGAAGCAGATCGACACTGTGGCAGCAGAGTGGCCAGCACAAACCAACTACCTGTACCTGACCTACAACGGCACCGAGCATGACCTGGCCTTCCGTGAGCCCCACGTCATGGTCATCGGCTCTGGTGTCTACCGCATCGGCAGCAGTGTTGAGTTCGACTGGTGTGCTGTCGGCTGCATCCAGGAGCTCCGCAAGGTCAGCCTGGCCCCAACAGCCCACAAGGCCTCGTGGTTGGGTGTACCTGGGCAGAGGATGAGGCCAGGGAGGAGTTGGGGTCTCACCTTATCCTGCTCCTCTGGCAGATGGGCTTCAAGACAATCATGGTGAACTACAACCCCGAGACGGTGAGCACAGACTATGACATGTGCGACCGCCTCTACTTTGATGAGATCTCCTTCGAGGTGAGCAGGGCTGGGGCCCAGCCTGCTGGGGGAGGGTGAGGGCTGCCATGGTCCCTTTCCAGCCATGACCTTGCCTTACGTGTTACCACAGGTTGTGATGGACATCTACGAGCTGGAGAACCCTGAGGGTGTGATCCTGTCCATGGGTGGGCAGCTGCCCAACAACATTGCCATGGCCCTGCACCGGCAGCAGTGCCGCATCCTGGGCACCTCTCCAGAGGCCATTGACTCGGCTGAGAACCGCTTCAAGTTCTCCCGTCTGCTCGACTCCATCGGCATCAGCCAGCCCCTCTGGAAGGAGCTCTCTGACATGGAGGTGGGGGGACAATGAGGGTGATGGGGCTACCCCAGTGGGGAGCAGCCGTCTGCAGGGTTCCCTGAGGGTGCTATGTCTCCTGCAGTCAGCCAAGCACTTCTGCTGCAAGGTTGGGTACCCCTGTGTCGTGCGCCCCTCCTATGTGCTGAGTGGTGCTGCCATGAACGTGGCCTACTCAGACAGTGACCTGGAGAAGTTCCTGAGCAACGCTGTGGCCGTTTCCAAGGAGCAGCCTGTTGTCATCTCCAAGTTCATCCAGGAGGCCAAGGTCCATCCAGGAGGCTGCTCTTGCCCCAGGGCATCCCTGCTCCCCATGAGAAATCTATCCTCCTGCTTGAGTACCTGTGGCAGGCTGTGACCATGTTCCTGCTTACAGGAGATAGATGTGGACGCAGTGGCCTGTGATGGCATGGTGGTGGCCATCGCCATCTCAGAGCATGTGGAGAATGCTGGGGTGCACTCAGGTGATGCTACACTGGTGACGCCTCCCCAGGACATCACCCCCAAAACACTGGAGCGCATCAAGGCCATCGTCCATGCCATTGGTCAGGAGCTGCAAGTCACTGGGCCCTTTAACCTGCAGCTCATTGCCAAGGTATCCTTGTGTGGGGGCCCATGCTGGACCACCACAGTGCTGGCAGGAGAACACCCTGTGTCCCCAGACATGCTTCATGCTGTCCCCTCTCCCCCAGGATGATCAGCTGAAGGTGATTGAGTGCAACGTCCGTGTCTCCCGCTCCTTCCCTTTTGTCTCCAAGACCCTGGGTGTGGACCTGGTAGCTCTGGCCAGCCAAGTGATCATGGGTGAAGATGTGGAGCCTGTGGGGCTGATGACAGGCACAGGCATCGTTGGTGTCAAGGTGAGCAGGGGGCTGCAGGGTCCAGGCTGGAGCACATGGCTGGGCAGCCCCTGAGCCTCTCCTGCCCCCAGGTGCCCCAGTTCTCCTTCTCACGCCTGGCGGGTGCTGATGTGGTGCTGGGCGTGGAGATGACCAGCACAGGTGAGGTGGCCTGCTTTGGGGAGAACCGCTGTGAGGCTTACCTGAAAGCCATGCTCAGCACTGGCTTCAAGATCCCCAAGAAGAACATCCTACTGACAATCGGCAGCTACAAGGTGTGTAGGGCTGGGGCAGGGGCTGGGGCCCATTTTCCCCCACTCCCTCTCACCAGCCATGGGGTTCTTGTAGAATAAGAGCGAGCTGCTGCCCACAGTGCGAACCTTGGAGAGCCTTGGCTACAACCTCTATGCCAGCCTTGGCACCGCTGACTTCTACACTGAGCACGGCATCAAGGTTGGAGCTGAGGGTCCGTTGGGGGCCGTGGGTGCCCTTGGGGCAGGCTCAGGGCCCTGATGGAAGTCACTGCTGGCAGGTGATGGCTGTAGATTGGCACTTTGAGGAGGCAGACGGCAGTGAGGCTGGCACCCGGGAGACCCAGCGCAGCATCCTGGACTACCTGGCCGAGAACCACTTTGAGATGGTCATCAACCTCTCAATGCGCAACTCGGGCGGGCGCCGGCTCTCCTCCTTTGTCACCAAGGGCTACCGCACGCGGCGCCTGGCCGTTGACTACTCTGTGCCGCTCATCATCGACATCAAGTGCACTAAGCTCTTTGTGGAGGTGGGCTGGGGTGTGGTGGGGCCCAAGGGATGTGGGTGCAGGGGAAGGGAGAAGAGGAGAGGCTGGGATAGGAAAGTGCTGCTGTGGTACATGGGCATTGCTGGGAGGTCATTTTTGAGTGCAGCTTGGCCAGACCTCTGCCCTGGTCCCAAGTGTCCCTGGAAAATGGGTCCTGTCTTATGGCTGTCATCTCCACAGGCACTTGGACAGATTGGGGCAGCCCCCCCACTGAAGATGCATGTGGACTGCATGACATCCCAGAAACTCATCCGCCTGCCAGGTAGATGGGACCAGGAGCCAGGGGCTCAGAGGGTGCAGCACTGGGAGTTGGGCAGGGCACACCTGAAGGTGCTGCAGGGAAAGGAGATAGTTCCCTGCTGTGCTGCCAGGGTGTCTGCATCCCCTGTGCCTGAGGGCTGCCTGTGCTGATGCTGCCCCACTCCCCAGGCCTGATTGATGTCCATGTCCATCTCCGTGAGCCGGGCAGCACCCACAAGGAGGACTTTGCATCAGGCACAGCAGCTGCCCTGGCTGGGGGTGTCACCATGGTGTGTGCCATGCCCAACACCAGCCCTGCTATCACTGACGCCACCTCCTTCACCCTGGTGCAGAAGGTGAGGGGCTACCCATGTGCCCTGTTTGGGTGCTGCGATGCCAAATGTGGTGCACTCACTGCCTGCAATGGGGCTGACCCTGGCTGGCACTCACCACCTCTCAACCCTGCAGCTGGCTGAGGCTGGGGCTCGCTGTGACTTTGCCCTCTTCCTGGGGGCTTCCTTGGACAACGCCAGCTTGCTGGGACCACTGGCCGGGGCAGCCGCTGGCCTCAAGATGTACTTGAACGACACCTTCTCCAACCTGCGGATGGACGATGTGTCACTGTGGATGGAGGTGAGCCATCACAGGTAGGGGCTGCCATGGCGCTGGACCTGGTTCCTGGTGCTGGTGCCCACCAACTCTGTCTCCCCCAGCACTTCGAGCAGTGGCCGCGGCACCTGCCCATCGTGGCACACGCGGAGCAGCAGACGGTGGCTGCTGTCCTGATGGTGGCCCAGCTGTACCAGCGGCCTGTGCACATCTGCCATGTGGCTCGCAGGGAGGAGGTGAGCGGTGGGGTGCAGTGGGGGGATTGTGAGCCCCAGTGATAGGGTGCGGGGCTGTTTGGAGTCCCCCCTCACTGCTTCCCCTGCAGATCCTCCTCATCAAGGCAGCCAAGCAGAAGGGGATCCCGGTGACATGTGAGGTGGCCCCACACCATCTCTTCCTGTGCTGGGATGACCTGGGGCGCCTCGGGGAGGGCCGAGCAGCTGTGCGGCCAGCACTGGGCACCCGCCAGGACATGGAGACGCTCTGGGAGAACATGGACACCATTGACTGCTTCGCAACAGACCACGGTGAGCCCTAGGGGGGTGGCAGCCATGGCATGGGGAGTATGGGATGAGGACAGCAGCAGGTCCTGCAATGATCAGCCCTGTCCCACAGCCCCCCATACACTGGATGAGAAGCAGGGGCCCAAGCCACCCCCTGGCTTCCCTGGACTGGAGACAATGCTGCCACTGCTGCTGACGGCTGTCTCTGAGGGGCGGCTCACTGTGGAGGACATCATCCAGCGCCTCTATGAGAACCCCCGCAAGATCTTCGGGCTGCCAGTACAAGAGGACACCTATGTAGAGGTGGGTCCCTGCATGCCCACTTCAGATCCAGCCCCAGCCCTGGCCCTGCTACTTCTGACCTGCTGTCCTTTCAGGTGGACTTGGAGCACGAGTGGATCATCCCCAGCTGCATGGCCTTCTCCAAGGCCCGCTGGACACCATTTGAGGGCATGAAAGTGAAGGGGACAGTGCGTAGGGTGGTCTTACGTGGGGAGGTTGCCTACATTGATGGGCAGGTAAGACCCCACATGCCCTTCTGCCTGTGTCAAGGTGGTCCCCCAGCCCTGGGGTCCCTAAGTACTGACCCCATCACCCCCATGCCTGCAGGTGCTAGTGCCCCCAGGCTATGGGCAGGATGTGAAGAAATGGCCCTCGGGCACTGTGCTGCCAGTGCATGCAGCCCCCAGCAAGGAGAGTGCAAAGGTACTGGGGTGTGTGGAGGAGGTGAGAGGCTCCGTGCCCTGCCCAAGCTCCAGCTCAGTCTCTTACTGCAGACCCCTGAGCGGCCCCGTCACGTGGTGGCTGGTGAGATGTTGCGTGGCCGAGCCCCCAGCCCCCGCCGAGCTGGCCCCACAGGTGATGGGCGCTTCCACCTCCCACCCCGCATCCACCGGGCCTCTGACCCAGGGCTGACAGGTAAGGAGGGGGATGTCATTGTCATGGTACAGTGGAGGCAGTGGGTGGGCAGCGGGGCAGCAAGCGTGTGCCGCCCCAGGGCCAGGTCTGGGGCCGCAGCTGGATGGCCCTGCTGATGCAGCCCTTGTGTCCTGTTCAGTGTTCCGGAGGCTGGGAGCTGTGCACCGCCCGGGCGCCCGAGGCACCGGTAATATCGGAGGGGGGACTCACTCTGACAATGAAACGTGGCTGTACTAATGGCACTAACCGCAGCTGATGAGTGCATCCCCTCCCCCAGGTGCCGTGTTGGCCCCGGGCTGCCCGTGCACACAGTGCCCACAGTGTAATGGGTTAGCGCAGTGTGGAGCAGGGCATGGCTGCGCCTGCCTGCTCCCCTCACCCAGCCCGCACGGCACCTCGGGGACCCCTCACCTGCCAGTGTGATTTGGGTTGCGTCTGATCATGTTTTGCGGGGCTCACGGGAAGTGGGGTGCGCAGTGCCATGCTGGGTCTTGGCCTGCCCTGTCTCTGGGTGGCTGTGGCCCTGGCACTGTGCCCCATGGTGTTTTCACACGGTGCTGCCAAGTGCCAGGAGGGCTGTTCTGTGCTGGCAGCACCGTGGGAGAGCAGTAGCCAGGGTACTGCAGCTGCGTGCACCTTCTAATGCCACTGCTCCCTCTCCCAACCAGCTGAGGACACCCGTGAGAAGGCCGGCAGGAAGCTGGCAGAGGCAGGTGAGTGCTCCATGGATCCGCGGTGGCTGCGTGTGCTGGGGCTCTGTGTGGCTATCCCTGTGGGCTGATCTGCTCTTCTCGGTACTACAGATCTGGCTGGGATCCAGGACAGCTACTTCTACCCACCGGGCTCCATCCCGCGCCAGGCATCCCCCCAGGGTGTACCTCACTTCCAGACATCCCCACTGCTGCACCCCCTTGTTGGGCAGCATGTCCTCTCCGTCCAGCAGTTCACCAAGGAGCAGGTGCCTGGCCTGGGTAGCAGGAGCAGGGCCATTGGCACCCAGATGAGTATGGGTCAGGGGCACTGCCCATGCCCTGTCTGAGCCTCCTTTCCCCGCAGATGTCGCATCTCTTCAATGTGGCGCACACCATGCGTATGCTGGTGCAGAAGGAGCGGAGCCTGGACATCCTCAAGGTGAGCCAGGTGTGGGGAGATTGCCCAGACCCCTGGGCACCCCAGGCACTGCTGTGAGAGCCCTGTGATGATGGTGTGGTCCCCACAGGGCAAGGTGATGGCATCCATGTTCTACGAGGCGAGCACAAGGACCAGCAGCTCCTTCGCAGCTGCCATGAGCCGGCTGGGAGGCTCTGTCCTGTCCTTCTCGGAGGCTACCTCCTCGGTGCAGAAGGGGGAGTCGCTGGCTGACTCCGTGCAGACCATGTGCTGCTATGCCGACGTGCTGGTGCTGCGGCACCCCCAGCCAGGCGCTGTTGAGGTGAATGGGGTTGGTGGGGCTGCCTGGTGCCTGCAGGGGGGGCAGCCACATCCTCCCTTGAGGGCACTTGGAGGACCTTCCCTGATGGTGGAGACCTGTGCTATGGGGCAGGGCTGTGTTTTCTCAGTGGGGCAGGCTGGACAGGTGTCAGGAGCAAGTGCCAGGTCCTGATATGTGTGGGGCTGGTGGGGGGCGTGTTGTGCCTGTGCTCATTCCTGCCTGTGCTCCCAGCTGGCTGCCAAGCACTGCCGCAAGCCTGTGATCAACGCCGGGGATGGGGTAGGGGAGCACCCCACACAGGCACTGCTGGACATCTTCACCATCCGTGAGGAGCTGGGCACTGTCAATGGCATGACGGTATGGCACTGGGAGCCATGGCTGCCCCCCCAAAGTGCTGTGGGGCTAAAAGGTCATTTTCTGGGGCGGGGGGAGCTTCTGGGGACCACAGGTCAGGCTGACCACTCTCCACAGATCACCATGGTGGGTGACCTGAAGCACGGGCGCACAGTGCACTCCCTGGCACGCCTGCTCACCCAGTACCGTGTCAACCTGCGCTACGTGACCCCCCCTGGACTCCGCATGCCCACTGACATCACCAGCTTTGTGGCCTCCAAGGGCATCAAGCAGGTGAGCAAGAGGGATGGAGGGATTTTGGGCCACACACCCCCTGTGGACCTACTGACAGTGCCTCTCCAGGAGGAGTTTGGAAGCATTGAGGAGGCACTGCCAGACACGGATGTGCTCTACATGACCCGCATCCAGAAGGAACGCTTCCGTGTGGCTGAGGAGTATGAAGCTGTGAGTGAGAGGGAGGTGGGGGGAACTCTGGTGGGAGGTGTCAGCCCATGGGGTGGCAGCTTTGTGGCATGGACTCAGAGCTGCCCCCATACCCTCCCCACACAGTGTTTTGGACAGTTCATTCTCACACCCCACATCATGACCCGGGCCAAAGAGAAGATGGTGGTGATGCACCCTCTGCCCCGTGTCAATGAGATCAGGTATGAGCAGGGCAGCAGGGGTGCAGGGATCAAGTGTCCTGCAGCAATGCGGGCTGTGGTGTGGGGGCCAGGGGAGGGTTGGGGGAGCTGTGGCTGGGGTTTGCTGGGTTGTGGGGTCTTGGAGTGATGGGGAATGGGGTGTGCTGGGCAGGAAGGGGGGGTCCTGAGATGATGGGGGCTGCAGTGTTGGGGTTGGGAGGTTGGAGCTGGGGCTGCGGTGTTGGGGTTGGGAGGTTGGGGGAGCTGGGGCTGGAGTGTTGGGCAGTGGTTGGTAGGCCATGGGGTGATGGGCAATGAGGTGTGCTGGAGGCTGTGTGTCTGGGGGTCTGTGGGGTCTCAGGGTGCTGGGGTGTGTACTCTGTGCTCTGTGTGTGCTCTGTCTGTGTTGTGTGCTCTGCTCTGTGTCTGTGCTCTATGCTCTGTGTACACTCTGTGCTGTGTGTGTGCTTTGCGTGCTCTGTGCTCTGTGTATGTGCTGTGTGTGTGCTCTATGCTCTGTGTATGTGCTCTGTGTATGCTGTGCTCTGTGTGCTCTATGCTCTGTACACTCTGCTGTGTGTGCTCTGTGCTCTGTGTGTGCTCTGTGCATGCTCTGTGCTGTGTGTGTGCTGTGTATGCTCTGTGCTGTGTATGCTCTGTGCTGTGTCTGTGCTGTGTGTGCTGTGTCTGTGCTGTGTACGCTGTACCCGCACGGTGCCCGTGCTGACGCCGGTCTCGCAGCGTGGAGGTAGACTCGGACCCGCGCGCCGCGTACTTCCGTCAGGCGGAGAACGGGATGTACATCCGGATGGCGCTGCTGGCCACGGTGCTGGGCCGCTACTGACACAATAAACGCGTCACTCAACCGCGACCCGTCGTCATCTCTCCGCGCTGCGGCCATGGCTGCGCTGTGGAGGGGCTGCGGGCGGCTTCTGGCTCGGCGGCCGGGGGCGGCGCAGGCGCTCACCGCCGGTAAGGGCCGGGCCTGAGAGCCGGAGCCCCTCCAAACCCTTTGCAGGTGCAGCCCCCGACACTGTCGCCCAGGGCCCCATTTCCCTGCTGTTGTGGGGCCCTGCACCCTCGGTGGGAGGAACACCACGGGCGTAGGGGTGGTCGCGGTGCCTATGGGGTCCGTGTTCGGGGGGAGGAGATGCTGCCGTTCCCCCAGGCTCAGCGGGGAACAGGCTCGCCATGCCTCCCACTGGGCGAAGGGCTCTGGTCCACTTCAGGCTCAGATCGGTGGCAGGAGGCTCTGCCCTGGAGCCAGGAGGGCTGGTGTGGGGCTGTGAGGAGGCACAGCTCTAGACCAGTGTCCCATAACTGGAGAGCTTGCCCCAGAACAGAGGGTCAAGGTTGTACTGGCAGCCTGCTCAGTGTCCCAGGGCTCTCATTCCTGAGCAACAGCCATCTCAGCTTCCCCACTGCACACCCCAGCCATGCAGGGGGTTACAGCATGGGGTGACCAGGAGTAGGATCCCAGCGTGATACCTTCTGCACCCCCTCTTGCAGCTTTCCCTGCTGACACTGCTCCCCCACCAGCCTAGGACACAGGGGAAGCACAGACCATGGGGTCTGGGGGTGCCCTGCTGTGCCAGGGTGGGGGTGCTGGGGTGCTTCCCTTACCATGCAGCCAGTCTCTCCTCTTGGCTACCCATGGCGATGATAGCACGTTGCCCTGCCTGCCAAGCTGCCTGGGGTCCTGCCAGGCCACCTCACTGTTCTGCAGTTATTTTTATCTGATTTGATGGCGTCTGTGGCCTGGCACCCCCTGCACTGTGCGTGGCCAGGCTGCGCATCCCTCTCCATTCTTGGGGGCAGGCCAAGGTGGAGGTGGGAGCCTTGCCGGGAGCCCCTGCCTGCTGCTGCAGCAGGCTTAGTGCAGCCCCAGGCTGGCTTGAGGCTCCAGCTCTGCCTGTTGCTGGTTTGGGTTGGAGCAGCCCTGCTGAGGTGCAGACCTCCAATTCCTCGGGCCCCTGGCAGCCTTCGGGAGCATGGTGCTGTGCCCAGCACTGGATGTAGCTCCTGTAACTGAACAGCAGCTCTGCCTTTGGCCTGCATGTCTCCATGCCTGCAGTGGGTACCCAGGCCCATCCCCAATGCAAGGCTGTGATGGTGTTCCTCTGCGGTGGGGGCAGCTGCTCTCCTTGTACTTACAGCAAGTATTTACCCCATCTGAGGCCACACTTAGCTCACTGTTGCCTATGCCCTGCTCCGTGTAGCAGAGACAGGTTGCCCTGGGCCCCGCACTGGGCAGATCCCAGCCTCCTCCAGCCCTGTCCTCATTCACTGCTCATGGAGCCCCCAGTGCTGCTGTTCTGCCAGCTGGGGCCAGGCCAAGGAGGTTTGCTGGCCATTGAATGTGCCTGGTGTGTCCGTCCATGCTTGCCTGCTGAATTGCTGCCCTACCTGCTGGTGAGAGCTGCTGGGTCAAGCAGGGTTTTGCCTCCTGCATCCCAGGCCCCAGGCCAGGAAGCCAGCAGGGCCTGGGCACAGCAGGGAGCAGCACGTGCCCACAGCAGTGACCTTGCTGTCCCTGCCTGCTGTGAGCAGCCCTGTGCTCCTGCCGTGTGCCAGTGCAGCCTCCAGCAACCAGCCGGCGAGGCCTGCAGGGAACACAGACACTGTGGCCTACTTAGGCTTGGGCCTGTTTCAAAGTCCTCTGCCTGTGGGAACAGCAACTTGTGTGATCAGCCTGGCAGGGGCTGTTTGCTGCCTCCTGCCTGCCCTGGCACTGCTGTGTGCTCAGCAGGTGAGGAATTGCCTCCTTGCAGCTTGGGCAGCACGAGCTGGGGAGCCCTTGCCCTTCTCACCGTCTGCATCCTGCACTGCTTTGCGTGTTGGTTTTTCCTAGCCTGGGGTGGGACGCAGTGGTGGCAGCAGGGTCAGCAGGGGCTGGTTCTGGTGCTCATGGTGTGGGGTGCAGTGGAGTCTGCAGTCCCACACCAGAGCTGCAGGGGCCATGCTGGGTGAGCAGTGTCATTGCTCTGGCTGCAGTCTCAGGCCCAGGCAGGGGTGCAGACAGGCCTGTCCCTGTACACCCACCCCCAGCATCCCTGGTGCTGCTTCGTCACCACCAGGCACCGCGCCCAGAGCCTTGGGTACTGAATGAGTAACACTGGTGCTGCCGCTGCGCTTTCTGAATGAGTGCTGAGCGGGGGGAGCCTGACTTCCCTAGTGGGAAAGCTGCCCACAGCAAGCAGCCAGCAGGCAGGCACAGACCTTCTGTCCTGCTGGCTGGGGGTCCCTGTGTGCTGCTCCCCCTGCCCCTGCACTGCCGAGGCCCATGGTCTGTCAGAGGCTGCTCTGCCATTACAGAGCAGTGCAGCAGCTCTTGGGGTCAGCAG
The DNA here is from genome assembly GCF_012275295.1 of Melopsittacus undulatus. Lineage (NCBI taxonomy): Eukaryota > Metazoa > Chordata > Aves > Psittaciformes > Psittaculidae > Melopsittacus > Melopsittacus undulatus. The sequence continues at coordinate 12,984,548 of NC_047529.1, read as the reverse complement.
CAGAGCTGGAGCCCCTGGGGACTGCACTGGTCCAGGGTGGGAGATGGAGCTGGTGATGCAATGGCAGGAGATGCTGCCAGGAGTGCAGCAGCTCCATGGGGCTGCAGGGACTGGGCCAGCCCTGCTGGGGCATGGCCAGCCTGGATGGCCTTGGCTGAGGTCCTGGTTCCCACCCAGCCTCCTGGGCTGCCTCCAGAACCTACTGGCCATTGCAGGCATGCTGGGCCAGGTCTAGCTCCTGCCTGCCGGCTCCCAGGAGCCATGCTGCGTCCCTGCTCCCATGTGGCTGGGGCAAGAGGCCCAAACCTCTCCCCTCCTGCTTGCTGGCTTTGGACGTTGCCTGCAGGAAGCTCAGAGTCTCTTCCCTTTGGCTGGGGCCTGCTCCCCATGGCACTGTCGGGGACTGTCACAGAGAGACCAGTGGCTCTGGGAGGGAGGGCTGGGTGTTACTGGTGATGCACCGGGGCCCTGCCACCCCTTGCCCATGAAGATTTGCCCATGGAGACCCCCTGGGCAGGGCTGGCTTTAGGCTGGCAGCACAGCTGGGGCTGGCGGGAAGAGGGGGGATGCTGAGGCTGCTGCTACCCAAGATGAAATCTTGCTAGGTTCAGGGTTTCCAAGAACGGAGTAAAATCACAGCAGGGCTGGAGGTTTGCCTGGGAACCGTCCTGGGAGGAGCGGGGGAATAAGCAGGGAGCCCACAAAGGCCAGGGGAAGGAGCACAGGGCCAGCTGAGTTGCGTCGAAGAGGTCAAGAGTGTAGGATGGAGCAGGAGCTGCCAAAGGACCAGCTGAGCAGCAGCCCACAGGGACGCGCACAGCAGGTCCCTCACACTGATATGGAAACAAGGCAAGCAGCTGTGCCAGCAGCACCAGCAGCAGCCTGGTGGGCTCTGCCCCAAAAGCCGCAGGCACAGCTGGCCCTGGATCATGGGGTGAAGGATCAGCCCCATGTCATGTCAGAGCCATGGGGAGGTGGCACAGCCCCACAGTTTGGGACAGAGACACTGTGAGAGCAGCACAAGGCACTTGGCTGCTGCAGGAGGGCCTGTACCACAGGGCAGTGGTGCTGCAGGCAGGCAGGGGCAGGAGGACACACTTGCTGCTGAGGGGGCTGTGCTGGTTGCAGGGGCCCTCATGGGAGCTGGCGATGTGATTGCGCAGCAGTTGGTGGAGCAGAGAGGGCTGCAGGGGCACCATGGCCCCAGGACCCTGAAGATGATGGTGATTGGCTTCTGCTTTGTGGTGAGTGCCAGCAGGTGGTGAGCACCTGGGTTCAGTAATGCATGCATGGTGGAGTGGGATGGAGGGCTGTTTCGATAGGTGAGACAACAGTGCTTTGGTGTGAACTGCGCCTCCAGCAGCCATGGGCAGAGCTGGGTCCCCTTCAGGAGGAGCACCCCATCCCTATACCCTGCTGCAGGATGGGATCAGCAGCCTCTGTCTGTGCAGCCTGGGCACCTGTGTCCATTCCCACTGCTGGTGCCAGCCCCTCAGAGGCTTCAATGGGCAGGAGGGTGACACCAGAGCCAGGGGTGCAAATATGCTTTGCTCTGCTGTGTATGATGAGGCTGGAGCCTGAGCCATCAGCTCTTGTGCTCGCAGAGCAGATCTGTACCCTATGCTCTGTGCTGGTGGCTTGGGCAGGGTACTGGGTAGCACTGGTCCCCACCAGGTCCCCATCGTGGAGCCTTGCCTGATGTCTCAGGCATGAAGCCCTGCGGCTGCCCTGCTGGAGCAGGCCCTGGTGCTGCCTGGCAGAGTGCTTTAGGAAAGCAGGGAGGCTCTGGGCATCACTGCATCTATGTGATGCGGGAGGGCTGCCCCATGGCAGTGTGGAGCAGGGCAGGGCCTGTCCCTGTGTTCCAGGCCTGGGGCAGGGCCACGTAACCAGCTCTGGAGACTCCCCCAGCCCCGATGCCATGTGGCCTGGCAGAGCAGGATGCTGCCCCTCACACCTGGCTGCTGCAGGGTCCTGTTGTGGGTGGCTGGTACAAGATCCTGGATCAGCTCATCCCAGGGACAACAAAAGTCGTAGCTGTAAAGAAGATGGTCCTGGACCAGGTAAGTGCCATGTGGATAAATACGCGTGTGTGGGGCTGGTGCAGCAGGACAGGGCGGTAGGTGCAGCCACATATTGCAGACAGACACATATTATATCCTGCTTTCTGAGCCTCAGTTTCTGAGGCCAGGACTAGCCCCAGTGCAATGGCAGGCTGGGGTGGAAAGGGTTGTAGAGCAGATGCCTTTCACCTGGTCTTGGACCCCTCCAGAGGCCCCTTGGTGGTTCCCGTACCTCTGTATAGCTGTGTGCTGGGTTGCAGAAGGCTGAGTATCCCCAGGGCATGAGGCAGGCTGGGTCTGTGCCTCCCACCCCTGCTGCAGGCCCAGCTCCAAGCACCACAGGCACCTCAGCATCATGTCCTGACTCTTGCAGGGGGGCTTTGCACCATGTTTCCTTGGCTGCTTCCTTGCCATCACAGGAGCAATGAATGGTCTGTCAGTGGAGGAGAACTGGTCCAAGATCCAGCAGGTATGTGCTGCTCTCCAGGGGTGGTGTGGGGCTGTCAACAATCAGGGTGTCTTGGCAGTTCCTCCTGGTGCACTGGCACTCCTGGCTGCTCCCATCAGTGGTTGTGCCCATGCCCAGCTATGCCCAGCACTGACTGTGTGTCCCGAACTCTGTTATTACACTCCTGTCCTTGTAGCCTGGTCTACATAGAATCATAGAATGGTTAGAGCTGGAAGGGACCTTAAATATCATCTAGCTCTAACCAGCTGTTGTGCCTCAGGATCCCAAGCACAGAACTCTGCACCAGGCAACCACCCCACTGCTATGGGGCACAGAGCAGCTGCTGCCTGGCCAGGGCCTGGGAGTGCACATGGCTGGTCCTGCCGGGCTCAGTGGTGGGTCCCAGAGTCCCACAGTGATGGGTGCCTCATGCTGCTGGTCCGCTGGGTGCTGGTGTGAGAGCGGTTCCCTGTGGTGTGGCTTTTGGATCCCACCTGGGCCAGGGTGGCTGGGTGCCTGGTGCCACCCAGCTCCCGGCTCACCATCAGGCCCCTCTCCTGGCATCTCCAGAGCCATTATGGAGATGGCTCCCATTAGCAGTAATTGCTGGAAATCAGTGCAAAAGCTGAGTCAGCTTGTCCAGAGCATGAGTCACTGGGAAGCTGGTGACCACCAGCCATGGGATGAGGCACCCAAAGTGTTCCCACCCACCCCAACTGCACCTCAGCCAAGTGGTGCCATGTATCTTGTCTTGGTCCCCCCTCAGGGAAACCCCCTGGTGCCTGGGCATAGTGGTGTGTGATTCTCCTGACCAGGCCCCTGCCCTGGGAAGGGGCTGGGCTGGGGCTGGGCAGTGGTGGCTGGCAGCCACCTTCACCCCTGGCTTGGGGTACATCCGTCTCTCTCCACGCAGAGGAAGCGTCAGCAGAGCATCCATCACCCCTGTGCCATCTCTCCCCGTCCTGGGCTGCCGGCCAGTGCCGGGGGGAGGCCGGGCTGCTGGCTGAGTCACAGCCAGCCTCGATGAGGGACTCATCCTGCTGCTGTGGGATAGAGCTGCAGCACGAGGACAGGGCAGTGCCTCGGGCTCCCAAGGCACTGCCCCAGTTCCATCCCTGCCTCATGGTGCCTGCAAGGGGGATTGGGGGACACAGGGCTGGGGAGGGACCTGAGTCTGCTGCAGAGGTGCCCAGCTCACCACCTGCCCTCTCAGCACCTTACCCAGACCCATGCCTGCCCTTGCTCTCCTCCCAGGCTTGCCCAGGCAGGGCAGCATGTGGAGGCCTGGCTGTGGCACTAAAAGCTGTGTTGGCAGCAGGAAGAGACGGAGCAGCTGTGGCCACCCTCTCCCTGCCACCCCACATGTGCAGGGGCTGAAGTGCCCTGTGCCCAGCTGGAGCAGGCGTGGAGTTGAGGGAATGTGACAGGGGACATTGGCCATCCTGCACTGTTCTTGCCAGTGCTGGGGCCTCCCTGGGGCTGTGACAATGGCCACTGCTGCCGGGGCTGTGGGCAGCTATGTAGCAGGGCTGTGCAGCAGCAGAACTGTTCTGAGCACTCTCAGTCTCTCTTCTCTCCTAGGACTACACAGACGCCCTGCTGACCAACTACTGTGTAAGTGCTGTACCCCCATCTGGGCTCCTTCATGGTCCTGTCCTTGTCCCCTGCCTTGGATGCTGCTGTGAGCTTGGTTGGACACTCCAAATGCCTGGGCAGAGTTGATCACTGGGCAGGGGCACTGGCCGGGCCCCTTAACTGCTGCCTCCTTCTCTGCACAGATCTGGCCACCAGTACAAATCGCAAACTTCTACTTCGTGCCCCTGAAGCACAGGTAGTAACGCAGCCATGGCCCTGGCTCCTGGGCTCCCGGAGCCTGTGGCTGTGGACCCTATCCCTTCTGTCCCTAGGCTCGCTGTCGTTCAGTGCGTTGCTATCGTCTGGAACTGCTACCTGTCCTGGAAAGCAAATCGGATGTGAGGTGGAAGCCACATCCCCTCCCTGCCTGCATGCTGCCTGACCCTGCCTGATCCAGAGCCCTTGGAACAGGCTCGTATCTGGGGCTGGGATATGCAGGATGCTGGCAGCAGCTGCCCAGCTCTCTCTTTGGAAACCCCATCACCCGCAGCTATAGCCCTTGCTGCTCCAGGGACACCACAAGATGGGTCAGTGCCTGCTCTGGATCCAGCAGCTCTGCCCCTCAGCACACTTCACTGCCTGTGCTCACTCTTCTCCCCAGCCCTTTACCCCACACAGGGGGTGATCCTGCCCTGGGCGTTGCTCCGTCCTTCCCCAGAGAGCTGAGTGAGTTCTGGTGCAGGTGCTGTGCTGTGCACTGCTCCTCTTGGAGCTGGGATCCATGCCAGGGGGCTGCCCCATCCCAGGCTGCTTGTGCTGTGCCTGCAGCCCTGCAGCACCCTCTGCCACAGGCTGGGAATACTCTTCCTGAGGTCAGGGTTTGCTGTGGCTCAGACAGTTGGAGCACCAAATAAACTGGTTTTCACTTGTGGCTCTAGTGACACTTGACATGTGGCCCTCCCATCTCACACCGGGGGCTGCACAGAAGCTGTTTCAGACTGATCATTCCAGTGCCTGGGGAGCTGCTGCATCCGTGCTGTCCCCTTGGTGGGGTGGGCAGCCAAGCAGAGTCTTGGGGCAGATGATTGACAGCTCCATGCTCTGTCTCATCCCCAAAGAGCCAAGTGTGGGGCTGGCACTGTGCTGAGTGGAGCAGGTTGATGAAGGGGGGCTACCCTGGCTGTCTCAGTGAGGGGAAGGGGCTCTACAGGGAGTGGATGGTGGCTTAGGGGGTCCCCAGGTCCTGCTGTGGCTGATTCCTGGGGTGTGATGATGCCTCCACTGCTGGGCAGTGGGACAGGGTGAGCTGCATCCAGGGGCACAGGTTCAGGGTGCAGAATCCTCCCGGGGCTCCTGGCATGGTCTATACAAGGCTGTGGATAGCAAGGAGGATACAGGAAGGGTCTGGGTGAGGACTGGAGCTAGGGCTGTGACTGGGCCACATCTACCTATGCCTTGTCCAAGACCAGCCTCCCTGTCTTGCCTGCAAGGAGTCCCATGCCACCACTGCCTGCCTGCATGGCTGCCTCTGGAGACATGCATCTAGATTCATTCCACATATGCAGTGAGCAGACACGACCTGGCTCACACAGTGCCCTGCCTGGCATGTCCTGACCAGGGTCTCCAGAGCAGAGCTGGTGGAACCTCAATGGTTAAACCTCATTTGGGGGCCTGAGCCCTGACCCCCTTGGCCACCCTGACACAACCCCAAGCACAGAGGAGCTGAAACCTGCACAGGACCTGGTGCACACTGCCAGAGATGGAGCTGCAGAGCCTGCCCAGCCCTCAGCACCCCAAGGATGCATCAGAACTTGGCTGCAGGTCTGGGGCTGTACAGAGACAGCACCAGGGCTGCAGGGCTTGGCCCAGCTTTTCCTCAACCTATGGGGTAGGTGCTCCTGGTCAGAGGTTGCATATGGCAGGAGTCTGCAGCCCCGATGTGCTGAGCCTCTGACAGCCCTGGTGTGTTGGCAGTGAGTGAACTGTGAGCATGGCACAAGCCAAGCCCTTGTCCTCAGAAGCAGCCATGCCATGGCACAGGGGCTGCCAGGGCTCAGGGGTTGAGGGCAGCCCCTGCTGAGGGCTCTGCCCTGGAGCCACAGGGAGGTGGTGCTGGGTGCCAGCCTTCACACCAGATCCGTGTCACAGGTGCATGGCACCGTGTGCTACCTTGCTGAGGACAGGACTGTACCCACCACCCCTTTGCTGCTCAGGGCAGGATGCACTGATCCTGCACTGATCAGTCAGGTCTGAGCCTCTGCCTTGAGGCTCTGCCCAACACTGGCACCGTGGAAAGAGTGCACTCCAGAAGCAGATTTACACAGGTCTGGGTGGGAGCTTGGTTCCCTCGACCTACAGGCAGATGCATCTGTCTGCCAGGCAGGGCCGCAGTGCTGCCGGGGGTCTGCCGGCAGCGGTGTGGTGCACCAACAGCTACCTCACTGTTTGGCAGCAGCGGCCGGTGCCCCATGCTGGAACATCCTGCATGCAGCACAGCGCTGCCTGCTCCGGTGCCTTTGCTCTATGAGTCACAGGATTTGGCCGGTGGTGCCTTGCTGCGCTCGAGCTGTCTGCAGCACCGGTCCCAACATTGCCGGGTCGTGAATGCCCCACCCGTGCCCTTTCGGTGCTGATGCTGGTCGTTGTCACCCCCACCCCCCCCTAGAGACGGTCCCGCCGTCACACCCGGTGCCTCCTCAGGACATCGCAGCCTGTCCTGGCCCTCCCGGAGGGTCCCATGCCGGGGGTCATCCGCTCCATGGCCCGGCCCGGCTTATGGGCCTCAGAGCCCTGCCCGTGCCCCGGGGCCCCGGCCGTCTGTGTCCCTGCGCGTTCTGGCACTTCAGCACCACGGACAGCGGCACCGCGGGCACCGGGGCCGGGGCCGGTGAGGGCAGGTGAGGGAGGGAAAGACGGGCGGGAAGAGGAGCCGGAGGACCGGGAATCAACACTCTCGGCGGCTTCCGACCCACGGCACCTGTCGGCCTCGGCCCCGGCACCGGCTCCTCTGCCCCCTCTGGGTGGGCTCCAGAACGGGTCTGGGATCGCGGCACCCGACACTGAGGAGCTCGGCCGGGCCCACCCCCCTCCGCCCCCACGTCCCGCAGCCCCTGTCCCTCCTCCCCGGCGTCCGCTGCCGCTGCCGGGCACCCCGCTCCCCGCCGCCGCCCCGGTGCCCCTCACGCCCCCGCCCCCCTCCGGTCGGTGCGTGCCCGGCGGTGACGTCAGCCCGAGCTCCCCGTCCTATATAAGCACCGGCCGCGCCGCCGGCTCATCTCCCACGGGACGGATCGCACTCCACTCTACCGGCAACGCACCGGCAGGGCACGGGGACCGCGCACCGGGTATGGGCCGGTGAAGGGTACGGGTCGGTGCTCAGGACGAGGGCAGCCCCGGTGCTGAGGACCGGGGAGGGCGCAACGCGTATGGGATGGTGCGGGAGGCAGGGGAAGGGGGCACCGAGTCCGGGACGGCTCCACGGTGGGACCGGTGCCCTCTCACCGCCGGGTACATTACTCCCCTCGGATCCCCCGGTCCCTGGAGCCGCCCCGGTGCCCCCGGTCGCTCCCCGTTACACTGAGCCTCCGATCCCGCAGGTGTGGATGGAGCCGAAGATGCGGCGGGCGCTGCTCACGCTCCTGCTGTTGCTCGTGAGCCCGCCACCCACCGCCGCCCGCCCCGACGGCCCCGTCTCGGCGTCCGAGGCTCGGGGCCGCCCACTCTGGCCGCCGTTGGTGCCGCCAGCCCCGGAGCAGTGGAGGGCGAGGCGGGACGAGCCGCCGCTCTCCATCGACCTCACCTTCCACCTCCTGCGGCATCTCCTGCTGCTCGCCCGTGCCCAGAGCCAGCGCGCCCAAGCCGACAGCAACCGCCTCATCCTCGACGCCGTGGGGCGCTGAGCGCGTACCGGGACCCCCCGGGATCCCACCGGAGCTGCGCCGGGTTCCGGCCACCGCCTCAGCCTCCCTGCCGTGGGCCACTCAGCGCCGCACGGGAAAACTCACCGGGACTGGTACCGGCACCAGCACTGGCACCGGGACCGGCACCAGGCTGCGCCTGCTGCACCCCGTCGTCCTCGGCACTGGGGCAAGTGGCCGCGGTACCGGCCCCGGGACGGCCCGCACCGATTTTGTAATAAAACGTGGTGGAAACCCGAGGCGTGAGTGAGTGCGGGGCAGGGGTAAGGGCTCACCGGAAATGTGCAGTGAACTCGTTGGGAATGGGGGCCGGGCTCAGCGGGGCTGGAAGTTAGCTTGAGCAGATCTGGGTGGGCTGCAATGAGCACTGGGAACAGGGAACGTTCCTGGGCCAGGAGGATTATCCCCTTGGGGGCAGGAAACCCCAGTCCTCGAGGCAAGGAGCTGTGGGTGCAGTAGGAAGGACACAGAGCAATGGGCACAGTGGGTGCCTCACCAGCAGTGAACAGAGCAAAGGGATGCTGCACCCCTCACATGGAGGCAGCTGGGGATGCAAGCTGGGGTTACCAGAGCTCTGTGTGTGGCAACCCCCTGCAGCCACTGCCAGCACACTGCCACAGTGTGGGATGGCTTGTGGAGCTGGGGAGACCCACACAGGTTCTTGGGGCGTGGGGATGGGGTGGAAGGACACTGTGGCAGGGCATGTTTCAGACCTCCAAACAAGAGGAAGATATGGATGAGGCTTTCCTGAGACAGTTGGAGAGGTTTGGCCACCTCATGGGTGGCCTTGCTCCTCACAGGGGCAACCAGCTCTCATTGAAGATGTCCCTGTTTATGGTGGGGGGAGGTTGGATTAGATCATCTTTAGAGGTTCCGTCAACCCAAACCATCCTGTAATTTGATGATTTTGTGATAAGCTCCCTGCAACCTGCAGGAAGGGCAGCACAGCAAGACTGGAGCAGTGAAGGAGGTTTCAGGAGGGGGCATAGGAAGAGCTGCCTGTGGATGTGATGGTGGCAGCCATAAAGCAGTGAAGATCAGCACCCAGGGCAGGCAGGAACACAGGCAGAAGGGTGCAACCTTGGACTTCAAGCAAGACTATTTATGTGACCTGGTTGGTGGGGTCTGGACAGAGGCAACTCTGAAGGATGAAGGAGCTAAGGAAATCCATGAGAACAAGCTAAAGAGTGGTCACAGGGTGCCAGGGTGGCTGAGGCTGGAAGGGGCCTAGGGAATCTCCCACTCCAACCCCCCACCCAGGGCAGGAGCAGCCAGAGCCAGTTGCCCAATGTCATGTCCATCCAGGCTTTGAAAGAGGAAATTCCATCTGGATGTGAGAAATGCTGAACTGGAAGCGAGTACCGGCAAGAAAGACTCTCCTGGAGCAGGTTCCCCAGAGCATCTCCCTCTCTGAAGATACTCAGACCTGGCCTGGACATAGACCTGGACAACACACTCCAGCTGACCCAGCCTGAGCACAGGGTGGGGATGAAGCAGCTCCAGAAGCCCTTTGCCCCCAGTGAGGCCATAGGCAGCTTTGCAGCTTCTCTGAGCAGCTTGTGCCAGGCAACCTGTTTGATCAGCCTCGAGGCAAAGAAAGAAAAAATTGTTGGTTTATTTGTTTCTTTTTTTGAGGGAGAAACAACGAAACCAAAAGCTTTTGGTAAAACTTTCAGTGGAATCTCCTGTGGTCCAGTTCATGCTTCCTGCCCATGGTTGTGCCATTGGGCAGCATTGGGAAGAGTCTGACTCCATCTTCCCTGCCTGCCATCACTATACACATGGATTCCATACCCCCTAAGCTTTCTCTGCTGCAGATGGAGGAGTCCAAGCTCCTCCCCATGCAACAACTTCCCAAGTCCCTTCAGCATTGCTGTGCCCCTTCCCTGGATTCCAGAGGTCACATCTTCTGAGTCAGGGGGTTGCAAGGTCAAGGAGAGCATCCACCACCTCCACCCTCCCAGGGCAGTGAAGGGCTGCCCAAGAGACAGGCTGGGGCTGGGGCTGGGGCTGACAAAAGCAAATGACAGATATCTGGAGACAGGGCTCAAATAAGAAAACTGCCCAGAACAGAGAACCAGGCTGGGGCTCTCCTGAGATACCCCAGACCCCAGCAGTGGCACCTAGGGGTGCCCAGGATCTGCCAAGGTCCTTGTGAGCCCCTCTTGGCCATCTCTGGAAGGTGATGGTGACATTCCTGAAGTGGAGAAAGGAAAACATCACATCCCCAAAGGGTCCCAGTGACGGAGAAGCCACCCAGCTTCACCTCAGTCCCCAGGGACCATGTGAATCCTCCTGGGACACATATCTATTGTGTGCAGGAGCAGGCAGTGGCCAGGAGCAGCCAGACTGGTCCACTGGGTTGACCACCCAGCCATGAGCTACATGCTTGGGGATGCAGGAGAATGGAGACATCCCATAGTCCAGGGCTGAGCCCATGTGCCTGCCCTGGGATAGGGTTCTGATGGGTAGGCAAGCAGCTCAGAGCTTGCTTGCTTGCTCAGGGCCATTGAGTGGCACAGGGCACCATGCTGTGTTCCCTCGCTCAGGTTTGTAGGTAACAGTACCTGAGGGTAGAGCTGGGACCAAGCTGGGCTTCAAGGAATGGGCCATCAGGGACCTCATAAGTACAAAGTCCTCCCCTGGGCAGGCAGAGTCTCCAGCAGCCCCATAGCTGGAATCCACAGCGAGAGTGAATTCATCATGGACCATGAGGAGGGAGCTGTGCTAGGACATGGTCTGTGGGGATGTGTGTGCCATGGCCTGTGGTGGGATCAGTCCCGAGCAGGACTCATACTCACACTGGGGGTGGCTGGAGCTGCTCTGGATGCCCCAGCCCCTTTCTAAGGATTGCTCTGCTCTTGAGAGGAGGAGTTTTTTCTGGTATTCAATGGGAATTTCTTCTATCCCAGGTTGTGTCACCATCTCCTGCGCTGTCCCTGTGCCTGATGGGGATATGGCTCCGGCTCCCCACACCCAGGAGGCAGCTTAGGGGTTTCCTCTCCTATGGCTGCACAAACAGCTCCTGCCCTGCTATGTCCCCAGGCCGGCTGCATGTCTCTCCCTGTTTGCTCCCATGGATCCAGACTGCGACAGGAGCCTGCTGGCAGCAAGTGGAGGGTCCTGCTGGCACAACCCAGACACTAGGGCCTCCTCTGCTGCCAGCACAACCCCAGGCTCCCCAGCTTCCGTCCCAGCCCTGAGGTCATAGGGACCTGCCATGTGCCAACATTTCACTTCTGCTTCCATGGGCCCATCCTGCAGTGTCCTGCACCCCAGTCCCTGGCCAAGCCCTGTGCTTACTGGGTACTGGGGTCTCTCAGGCACCAGTCCTTGGAGCCCCCTGGCAGGGAGGTGGCAGCAGGGGACACTCCCATAGTGGCCCAGTTCCAGAGGACCTGCCCAGCCCCATCCCCATCCCCTGGGGGAGCCCCTCACAGTGTGCATCATCAGGTGCATCAGCTGTGACGCTATGGCTGTGCAGGACAAGGCGGGTGACGCAGCCAGTACTGCCATGGCTCTCCCTGGATGCCCAGCCGGCGGAGCTGGGGGCACAGCCCCGGCACCGATTGTGGTGCTGCTGGATGTGTACTCAGCCAGCTCATCCCAGCACTGTTTGCTTGGTGCACCCAGGGGACAGTGCTGCCCAGACAGTGTCCAGTGGGGGGGCTGCAGAGCTCAAGGGTGATGCAGTTCCTCACCCCAGGCAGAGGCTGCAGGCAGGGGGGCAGAGCCCCATGCACAACGTTTGAGGTGAGAAGCTCCTGGCCACAGTCCACCCCTGGGATGCCAGAGCTGAGCCATGTTGGGTCTCCCTGGGACACAGACCCTCATGTGTAGTCCTGGGACAGTGCTGGGTGGTGGGGCTCCGGTGCAACTCAGTGAGACAGGGGCTATGCCCAGGCTGGAGCCCATGGAGCTGGTGTGGAACCACGTTTGGGGCAGCCCTGGTGCCCACCCTGGCCACACACAACACCACAGATGATGTCCTCACATGTTTAATGTTGTAGAGGGGCAGCTCCAGTGTTTGGGGAATTGCAGCAGCAGAGCTGGAGGGGCAGGGGTGAGCTGGTGGTGCCGATGCTGTCCCATGGTACCTGTTCAGTGCTGACCTGTGCAGGAAACTGGCCTCAGAACCACATGGTGGGGACCTAGGGACCCACATTCTAGCCCCTACAGGCAAGGAGACAGGCACTCTGGGGAGCCCTGAGGTATAAACAACTCCATCTGCATACCCATCCTCTTCTGTCCCTCATGAGGTGCCTTCCTCTGCCCCAAGGCACCCCAGGACCTGGCCCCATGTGTCCCCCCCACCTCAGTCCCAGTGAGGGTCTCACCATGGGGAGAACTCACTGGCTTCTGCCTCGGCCCCATATCTGCAGAAGAAAAGTAGGCAACAATATTGGAAACAGGGGCCCCATCACACTGAAGGCCCTGCACAGCTGCACACAGGATACGGCACAGACACAGCACTGGGCAGGACACTGGGCATGTCCCTCCCTCCATGGGCATGGCAGCTCCAGCCCCTGGGCCCTGCTGCCCCCACTGCCCCTGCAGCCCTGGGACCAAGCATAGCAGCCAGGCACTGCATGGCACAGCACAGCAAGGTACAGCATAGCACAGCACAGCATGGCACAGCACAGCATAGAACAGCACAGCATAGCACAGCAGGGACTCACCTTCTGTAGCATCAGGTGCCTCCAGGCTCTCCAGCCGGTCCTCATCAGCCGCAGCCTCACTGCCATCCCCAAGTGCATCCACCTCATCCTCCCCCAGTGGCTCTGCAGCACAAGGGGACAGGTCAGCCGGGGCCTGCCCTCCCCATGGTGTGGGCAGTCAGCAGACACTCCAAGAGGGATGTGACCAGCCCAGGGCAAGAGCCTGGCCCTGGCGTGGGACACAGGAGCCCACAAGCCAGGAAGGGTCCCTTGGCAGTGCAGAGTGTCCCCATGTCCCCATTCCTGTGCAAGAGGGGATGCAGCCCCACATAGAGCATGAGGCAGTGGAGGGCTCTGCCCATCCAAGCAACTGTTTGCCCTGGGCAGTACCATGTGCCCCCCAAGCACGGCAGTGCTTGTCCAAGCACCAGCACCTGTCTGGAACTCGATGGTCCTCAGCATCTCTGCCACATAGTCCACATTGATGGAGAAGTGGTCCATGTTCTCATAGCCGGGCTCTGGGCGGCTGCTCATCGACACCTTGGACATGTCTGTGATCCTGCAGGGCAGGAAGACCCCCGGGAGCTGCCGGGGTCCAACACACAAGGGGTGCTGTGCCCCCATCCATGGCCCAGCAGGGCCAGCCATAGCCAAGCCCCCATGCTGCCCTCTCTGCCCCCAGCCCCGTGCCCCCAACCCCATGCCTCCTGGCCCCACTCACTTTTTCAGGAGCTCCTTGGAGTGCTGTGGAGGAAGAGGGGAGGAGGTGGTCATTGTCACCTTGAAACAATGGGACTGGGGACCCCAGGAGCCAGATGCCACAGCCCCCGCAGCACATCCCAGGGGTAGGCCCAGATCCTTCAGACTGACCCCTGTCCCCCCTAGCCCTGGGGCAGTTCCAGACCCCCTGGAGGGACCTGCCCCTGCCAGTTCCCAGCACAGCCTGGCAGCAGCTTTAGCCCCCTTGGAGGGTCCTGACCCCTGCACCCCGCAGACCGTGTCCACACAGACCTGCAGGTACACAGCCATCTGGGGCTCCTCCATGGCCTGGATGGCTGACTCCACCAGCTTGGAGGAGGCCTCCAGGTGGTCGCCGTACTGGCGGATGAGGCCCCGCACAAGCTGCACCTTCGCCTCCTGCTCCCGTGCAATGCTCTGCAGCAGCTCCTTCTTCCGCTCCTCCAGGATGCTGTACAGTGAGTCAAAGCGCAGCCCCAGGTGCTGCTTCTGCCGCCGGCCATTCTCCTGCAGGACCGTGGAGCTTAGGGGCTGCCCTGACCCCACCATGTCCCCATCACCAATATGGCACCCAGGGACATCCCCCTGTCCTGTCCCACCTCAATGGTGTGGCAGATCTCCTCCATCTGTGTGATGATGGCCTGGATGCGGTCATTCCCCGCCACTAGCATGGCAATGCCATCGCTGAGCTCGCTCTGGGAGGGGATGGAATGGGCATGAGGACCAGCTGACTGGGTTAGGGAACCCCAGTCCCCTGCAGGCCACCAGGGCCACTCACCTTCTGGCGCTGGTAGACAGCAGGCAGCGGTGCGACCTCACAGTCCTTGTGTGCCCCGAAAACCTTGCAGAGGGAGCAGGTCGGTGCCTCACAGCGCAGGCAGTAGATGTTGATCCGTTCATCCTCATGCTCCTCACACATGAGGTGCTGCTCAGCCTTGGCATGCAGAGGCCTGTAGTGGGGAACAGGCACCACTGCCCATGGTGGGCCCCAGCCCCAGGGACACCTCCATCCCCAGGGACATCACAACCCTTGGGGACACCCCAACTCCAGGGACATTTCCATATCCAGAGACACCTTCAGCCTCAGGGACACCTTCAGTACCAAAACACCCCTGGCCCTGGAGACACCCTCAGCTGTAGGACACCTTAGCTCCGAGGACACCTCCAGCCCTTGGGGACACCCCAGAAAACTGTGGGCCCTGTCACTCCCACACTCGAGGTGTGCTCCCACCCCCAGCCTTTTCCCCGCAGCCCCCGTGGGCTCCCTTTCAGCACGGGACTCTCTCCCCCGTGGGTGCCCCGCGGGCTCTCCGCACCTGGCCGACTCCTGCTTGTAGATGTCGATGATGTTCTCCACCAGCAGGTTCCGCTGCAGCCCGTACACCCCGTGCCGGTCCAGCACCACCTCGTGGCGGCACGACGGGCATCGGAACCGGCCGCCCGACGGCACCGCGCTGGAGCCCCGCGACTGCCACAGTGGGTTGGAGGCCTGGGGAGGGCATAGCAGGGGTGGGTCACGGCCACGGCCACGAACCTCCCGTAGTCCCTCGGCTGCCCATACCCCTCTACGCTTTGCCGCAGGTAGCGGGAGCCCCCAGGACTGCCCCCCCCCCCCCCCCGGCAGTGGGTGCCGCATCCCCGCGGGCACGGACACAAACACGAGCAAGGACACAGACACGGGCACGAGCAAGGACACGGCCCCCCCGCACCGACGCTGTCTGGCCGCCCCCACCAGGGCTCGCGGGGCTCGTCCCGGGACCGGGGTCGGATCCATCGTTCCCTTCTCCCGGTTTCCGGCCCCACCGCACCTGGAAGACGTCGTTGGCGCACTTGCGGCAGAGGTTGTGCTGGCAGGGCAGGATCACCACGGGCTTGGTGAACATCTCCAGGCAGATGGGACAGATAAGCTGCTTCTCCAGGCTCTCCATGTTCCGCGCCTCCGCCAGCAGCGGCTTCAGCCCCACCGCGAAGTTCATCGCCGCAGTCCCGGCCCGGCCAGGCCCGATCCGGTTCTGCCGACCACTGTCCTGCTCTAGCTCCGGCTCCGGCCTCGTCCGCCCGGCGTCTGCTCTGCCCCAGCCCCGGCCCCGCTAAGCCCAGTGCTAATTTTAGCCTCCCAGCCCCGGCGGGGCCGCGGCAGCTGTCGGCAGCATCGGGTGACACTGAGTCACGGCGCCGAAGTGGGTCCCCACCAGCGCCCCCGGCCCGGCTGACCCCAGGCACCAGCTGAACCCCCCGGACTGGCTGACCGCGGGCACCGGCTGATCCCGGGCACCGGCTGATCCCACCGGGACCAGCTGGCTCTGTGGACGGGCAGCTCAGGCAGGGCTAGCAGGAGGCTGGGGTCCCGGTCCCCAAAGCCCCACAGCTCCATCCAGTGCCAGCCACACCAGCAGCACAGCCGAGCGCCTGGAAGAGCTGGTGCCAGGAACAGCCCGGTTCCAGCACTTGCCCTGACACTCCAGCTATATTTAGGGGGTGAGACAGAGCCCATGCAGCTGTGGGCAGAGGCTGTGTCCCCTTGCCCCTCTCACCCTGGGATGGCACAGTCCACCCCTGGCCCTCAGCAGAGCCACAGCTCCCAGGAGAGCAGGGCAGGAGCCAAGCAGTCCTGGTCGGAGCAGCTATCTCCCACTAGGACACAGGCAGACAGAGATTGCATGAGCAGGGACAGTCGGCACACATGCCCCAGTGTGGGACAAGGGTGACAGGCCAGGCTGCTGCCACCCCATGCCCCACAGCAGTGGGGAGGGGGGAAGCACAGCTCCTACAGAGCCAGCACTAGCTGGGGAACACAGCTGCCCCAGGAAGGTGACAGAAAACAGTGATGTCACCCCTGTGAGAAAGCACCCCCTCAAGCTGCTCTTGGGACATGTGCCCACTTCCCCCACTGCTCAGCCCATCACTCCTGTGAGACCCACAGCCATAACCCCCTCCAATTAATACGGGGCCAGGCAGAGGCATATTCTGCTGCAGAACGTTCAGGCAGCCCCTGATGAAACAGAGACCACTCGGAAACACACCCCCCTCCTGTCATCCTTTAATGGTGCATAAAACCTATACAAACCCAAGGAAAGTGCCTGAACGGGGCCCAGCCCTGCAGGGAGCCTGCCAGCAGCAGTGAACATGGGGTGCAGCCAGTGCCCCGGGGCTGTGGCAGGGCAAAGGAGGCACAGAAGGCAGCACCCTAACCCCATGAGCAGCGTTTGGCACCCAGCACCCAGCAGGAGGATCCCTGTGAGGGCAGGTAGGGGGCTCAGCCTAGCCCCAGAGGTTACAGTGCTAATGGTCTCAGATGTGCCCGGCTGTGGAGCCTGGCCTGAAGTCTCCACTCGCAGCTTCTTGGGCCAGAAGCAGGCGAGACACTGGGGATAGAGTGCAGCACAGTGGGCTCCAGGCCACCTCCACCACCAGTGCTGGGAGACAGCAGCACCGCCCTGGAGCTTGAGCAGGGGCAGAAGAGCCTCTGCATTGATGCTGGCCAAATTAACCTGAGATTCTAACCGCCCTAAGGCTGGAGAGCCACGCTGGGTGGCATGACCGAGGTCCTGGAAAGTGACAGTCCCAAAGGAGGATCTCTTCCTAGAGTCCTGGGGAGCCAGCGGAACCAAGGCCAGCCTCAGGAATTGGTGCTGACAGCCGGCAAGGGCTCCACACTGGCAGGTGGGGGCTGCATCACAACAGGTATCTGTGAAGCTGGAAAAGAAGAGCAGCCCAGTCAGCAACTCAGCCCCATCCCATGGTGGTGCTGAGCACCACCATGTCCCAGCACCCCTGTGAAGGCTCCCATAGACCAAGACTCCCAGACCTCCAGCCCCACTGTGGCAGTACTCCCACCCAACAGAAAACTGCACAAGTAGCAGTCCTTGCCAGACACTGTGACCAGTGCCCAGGGAAGGAAGCCAGCATGAAGCATGGCTGCTCCTTATGGTCCATGCCTCAGGTCCAAGTGTCTTTCAGTCACAGACAGTGCAGGGGCTTAATAGGTTCCTGGCCCAGGGGCAACTGAGGGAGGATAAGGCACCCCATAGCCTGTGCAGAGGTTCCCTCTATCACCGTCACCAGCCTGGGTGCAGACAAAAAACACCAAGGGCTGGCTGTTAAGCAAGAGCTGCAGCTACATCTGAGCCTCAAGAGCAATGTCCCCAAATGAGATGAAGTGGGGAAAGCTCCCCCGGAGCCCTGTAAAAGACAAAGCCAGGTGGGGTTTGCAACAGACACAAACAGCCCAACTCACCCCTGTCGTCTGCATGCATCTGCGCCTCCAGGTCCTTGGGGTCAACATACTTGTAGGACTCATCCTCCTTGGGCGGGCTGCACGTCCCGCAGCAGAAGAAGCAGCAGCAGCAGCAGCAGCAGCAGGTGAGAGCACCACAGCACAGAGCCAGAGCCTGCAGGGGAAGGGATGGCAGCCCCGTGAGACCACCAGAGCCGCACCAGCAGCCAGGCCCCATCAGGGTAGCCCAGGACACGCTGGGCTCAGCTCACCTGGAACCACCACTTGGACATGAGGAAGTAGTGCTTGACAGCATCGTCCCCGAACTGCTCGGCCACGTAGAGCCCCAGGGATCCGTACTGGTCGTAGAGGCGGCGCTTGTCCTCGTCGCTCAGTGTGGCGTGCGCGCTGTTGATCTCCTTGAAGCGCTCGGCCGCCGCCGGGTCATCGGGGTTTTTGTCTGGGTGGTACTTGAGCGCCAGCCTCCTGCGAGGGGGGAGTTAAGGTTGGAACGGGCCCGGGAGCCCGACACCCCCTGTCCCATGACAGGGACGGGCCCCCCTCCTCTCGGTCCTCGCACCGCTAACCCCGGCCACTCCCCCCGCCAATACCGGTAGGCCTTCTTGATGTCCTCGGAGGAGCTGCCCTTCTGCAGGCCCAGGACGCGGTACAGGCTCTCCCCGACCCGGGACAGCTTCCGCTGCGGCCGCCCGGGCTCTGCCATGGCGCTGGCTCCGCGCGGCGGGGCCGGAGGGACAGAGGGCACCGAGGAGACGGAGGCACCAACCGGCCCGGCCCTGCTCAGCCCCCGCCGCTTCCGCCCACGGCCGCCTCGCTCTGCGCAGGCGCTGCCCGGGTGCCGGACCCGCCCCCGGCCTCCCCGCGGGCACTGGGCGGCCGCAGCGCGACCCGGTACTGGTGAGACCCGTTATCACACACACACCGTACAGACCGTACCGTCACACAGCGTGACAGCCCATCCAACACCTACCCCAAACACATCCCCTGGGCATGGTGACAGGCCCCAGCATCCACACACCCCACCACGACAACCTACAGCCCCCCCCACGGTGACACCCCCATCACACCCCCACCTCTTCATACACAGTAAGTCCTCTATCAAACACATTCCCTTCACACAACCCCGGTCACAGGCATTCCCACTGCAGACACCCCCACAATACCCCTCTCATGCAGCCCTACACAATGACATCCCAATCGCACACACCCCCCATCGTACACCCCACACGCAGAGACAGCATCCCCATCACACCTACACGCAGCGACACCTTTGGCATACAGCCCCACGCATGGTGACACGACACATGTGGTAGCAACCCCTGCCCATCCAGTCCCCATGTGCCGGCACAGGCAGGAGGCGGCGGCCTGGGATGAGTGGGATGCGCTGCTCCTTTATTGGGGTACAAAATGAAGGCAGCCGGGGCAGCGGGGGGGAGACATGGGGTGCAGCAGAGCCAGCAAAGTGGGGGCAGGGGCCAGGCCCCACAGCCCCAGGCCCTGCTCTCTTCCCACTGCCTCAGAGGGCAAGGGGAGGCCACTGCCATCATCTTGAAGAAGAACCTGAGCAACAAGGGTGGCAGCAGCAGCTGGGGAGATCACGGCCCCACAGCCAAGCAGGCCCCCCTGGGATGTCAGGCACCCCCAAGGGTGGAGTGTCAGAGTGGTGGGGACAAGGTGGTTCCTTGGTTCCCAATCCCTGATGTTTTTCAAGTAGCTGGCCTGCCCACAGGAGCCCAGGTGGGGCAGCTGCTCAAATAAATACAAATAAATACAGATTCCAGCACGGGAGCTTGCCCAGTGCCCAGGGAAGAGGGTGACCGGCCCCTCAGGCACAAGCTGCAGGGAGACCACCCCTCCCTCCCACCAGCATGGCCGGCCTGGGGCACACAGGCAGTGGCCGGAGGTGAGGAACACCCCGACACCATCCCTCCTTCCTCAGAGGGCTGTTTCGGACCCCCCAAGGGGCTACTCCTGCAGGTGGAAGGGGGGCAGGCAGCAAGGGCTCAGCCTGCAGGCAAGAGAGCCAGGGGCTGCGGGTGAGGAGCACAGGCTGGCAGCTCAGAGCCCCTCCTGGGGGCTGTAGCCAGCCTGGCTGGTGGCCCCATGGCCAGCCAGCTCAGCAGTCCATGCCATCACTCTCACACCAGGCAGAGGGTCCATCGGTGCCAAAGTATCGGTCCCCAAAGTTACCTGAAGGATGAGGGGACAGAATGAGGAGGTGGCAGCACCAGCCCCATTGCAGTCCCCTCCCAGGGCTCCCTCAGTGCACTCTCAGACTCAACCAGGCACCTGGGGCGAGTGCCCACAGCCCAGCCCACCCTCTTCTGTCCTCACCAATGCCAGGGATGATGTGGAACTCCTCATTGATCCTCTTGTCCACAGCAGTGGTGATGATGTGGACACGGGGAAAGGCATATGCCACAGAGTGCACCCCCATCTCTGCCATCAGCAGTGACAGCAGGAAGATCCTGTCCTCCTGCACGTCATGATCCTGCAGCACACGGAGCCATGAGACCCAGCCAGTGTCAGTCCCACCCTGTGCTCTGATGTCCCCTCCACTCACCAGCAGGACACGCACTGCCATCATGGCCGCGGCCCCCGTGGACACGGTACTGTCCATGAGGATGACATAGTCCTCGCTGATCTCCTTGGGAAGGCGCAGGTAGTGGAGCTGTGAAAGGAAGGAGAAGTGGTCACCTACCCACCACATGGTGCCAAGGGGTTTGTGCTGGGGCATTGGTGTTGCTCACCTCGGGCTCCCCCGTGTCGTGGTTGGTCTGGATGAGGATCTTGCCCAGGCGGATGTCCTTGCACACAGCAGTAAGGGCTTGCTCCATGGTCTCCCCTGCTCGCAGGATGGACACGCCAGTGATCTGGGGAAGGGATGAGAACAGGTTTGCCTGGCACTGTGCAGGGGAAGCAGCTGCTCTGGTGAGCTCCTGCGCCTCCGGTGCTGCAGAAGAGGGAAGCAGCTCATCTGCACACAGGCAGATCCTGAAGCCACCAGGTTTTCCCAGTCCATGCTAACCCCAGATCGGGCAGGCATGTGCTCATGGGGAGAAAGAGACTGGGACAATGTCTCACCCTCTGTCTGTGGAACCGCTTCCCTTCATACGTGGTCCCCTGAGGCGTCTCCACAGTGACTGACTACAGAAAGAAGGGAGTGTGGAGAAAGCTGAGCCCTGCATGGCCTGTCAGCTCAGGAGGGGGTGATGTGGCCCAGGAGCTCACCTTCAGTGGCAGGAAGGAGAGGGCATGTTCAATCAACAGCCGCATCAGGCGCTTGGAGTAGAAGATAAATTCGTCCCTGGTTGTGTCCTTGTTCCTGTTGAAGGAAGATGCATGCGTGAGATGGGAGCAGAGCCTCTGCTCCATCACATGGCAAACAGGGCTCTAGAGAAAGAACGGCACAGGGAGCAGCCAGTGGGAACCTGGAAGCTCTCAGGAAGGAGATACAGTAATTACCAATGTTTCTGGGCTTGCTGAAGACCCATGGTGCTGTCTAGAAAGGACTATATGGTCAAGAATAGTGTTCAGTTCCCCTGGAAGGGGGATATAAAGCATGCAGCTAATCACGCAGATCGGATTAAGTGAAAGGATGCCACAAGATGCTGCTCAATCCTCTCTGGGACATGGCAGACAGTTCAGAGCTGACTGCATGGTAGGCTAGCAAGACTAGCAAAGGGAATGAAACCACCAGCAAAAAGGAGGGATAAGTGTGCATTAACATCAGCAGCCTGGTGTAGATGTGGGCCCTGACCTGAGCAGAGATGAGGCAGGTGTCCAAGAGGCAAGTACAGAGCCACAGCATTACTTGCTCTGAGCATGATCTCTAATCGCTGCTGAATCTGTGCTGGAGGATTTGCAGGGCTGGACATTTAGGTCATAACTGCTGACTGTGTGGAAAGAGCCAGGAGAAAAACGGGGGACAACAGCAGCACAATGTCAGGCAGCGCCTTCAGGTCCTGGGGCAACAGAGACTCAGGAACAAGAAGCAAGGGTTTTGCATGGGCCCTGCAAGGGGAGCACAAGGCAGGACAAAAGCACCCCCAGGACAGACCACGGCACAGCAGCACAGCCAGCTCTGGGAACACCTCTGCACAGAAGCAGCACAGCCAAGAGCAGCTGGGTTAGCTGATACCAGTGATGGGAAAACACCTGATGTGTTCTCAACTCCATTTCTGTGCCAAGTTAAACTACTGCCAGGAACCAGGCAGATTCTGAAATACCTGGCATTATCTCATCAGAACCCTTAAGTGCTGAGGACAGCAAGAAATGCAATAGATAAAAAGCAGTAAAATCACAATGGGGCTGTAATGAAGAGGAAACCTCTCCTTCTCCTTCAGAAGGAGTAAAGGAATTGTACATGTCCACACAATAATCCCAGTGCTGGGCAGAGGGGGATGAGGCTGGCTTTTCCTGTGGGCAGTATTTTGACCATCAGCACATGTATGTGCTGTAGCTGAACTCATTCACCACATAGAAGAAAACACTGCACAAAACCTTGCATTTCCAGCAACACACAGATCTCAAAGTACAGTAACACAAGTGTGTACAGAGCTCCACTTAATGACAGGCAAGACTGTCCCTGTCCTGTGTTACTCAGGGTATTTCCAGATAAATGGAACAGCTCCTCCACCAGCACTGTCAGGGTCAAGTGCCTGAAGGCAAAGTACCAAGAGGTCAGTCAGCAGGAAAGGAGCAGAATCTGGGATCTGCTTGTTGTTTGAAATGTGACCATAAAGACCCCACCAACATTCATCTAAACCTCTCCCAGTCTGTGGCTGCTTTGGCAAAAGAGCCAGTAGCAGACTGTAACGTAAGGATCATTTTACTGGAGAACTCTGAGAACAAGCTTCCGGCTCCCTGGCTGAACAAGCAGCCAGGGCAGACTGACACTGAAGGACTGTCTTTAAGAAGACACAGCTGAAATCTGTTTTCTGTGACCTGTGCCTAAAGCAGTGCAGCCTGCATATATCCCCAGTACGTTCTGAAGGATGTAAGGAACAAAGGAACCCTTCAGACATTTGCCAGTTTCCAGATGGAAGAGGTGGATCTGGCAACAGTCCAGAAGCAGCAGAAGGATATTGAGTATTTTTACTCTGTATTTTAAGACATCATCTGCCACTTCTCACATCTCTCCACAATGACAGACAGCCCAGCCAACAGTGCTCCGAAGGATAAACAGTCATAACTACCCCGAGATACTCCTGCAGCTACCTGGGTAACTCACTCCCAGTGACCCGAAAATCCAGTGTGGACATTCCCAGCGAGCCTGGGGACAGCGAGGCACTCCTAGGTAAGTTGTAAAATCAGTTCTGGTTTCAAAGAAACAGGCACCAGGCCTACAGCTCCTCAGCGTGGGCTGTCAGCATGTATGCTCCCCATGCGTGGGCTTCACCCACGGCAGCTCTGGAAGCACCACCAAGCTCCAGGAACAGAGCCTGCAGCAGCTCTGCTTCCCCAGGCAGTCACCCCTGACAAGCCCCACACCAGCTATGGGGCTGCTCTGCCATGGAGAGGGCCAGCTGGATGCCTCAACCAGCCCCTGACCTGCATGGGACAAGCCCATTGGTGCTCCTGCAGAGGCAGGATCCTCCACAGCCTCCGAAAGACATCCTGATGACCATAGAATCATAGAACTAACTAGACTGGAAAAGCTCTTTACTGTCAAGTCCAACCATTACCCCAGGACTGCCAAGTCCACCACTAAACCATGTCACTAAGGGTCTCACATACACGCTTTTTGAGCACTTCCAGGGATGGTGACTCTACCACAGCCCTGGGCAGCCTCTTCCAGTGCTTGACTGTCTTTTCAGTGAAGAAATTTTTCCTAATACCCAGTCTAAACATCCCCTGGCGCAACCTGAGGCCATTTCCTCTTGTCCTATCACTTGTTACTTAGGAGACCAGTCACCTCCTCTCTCCATCCTCCTTTCAGGTAGTAGAGAGCAATAATGGAGGATGTATCCGTTAGGGATACAGCCTTGGCCCTGTGCCGCAAAGGCCCCAGTGTGCATCCCTTTATGTGCAGGGGCAAAGACAGCCAAGGAACTTCTCTGGAACCAGGGACAAGCAACTGCTGATTATGCAATGGGAAGGGGTGCTGCAAGGGAGGGCAGCCCTAACATTCCCTGGCAGCAGTGGAGGACCCTCCCTCCAGCAGTCAGAGAACGGGATTGCTCCAGCACTGCCTCTGTGCCAAGAATGCTCCCAAAGGGACACCAGACCTGTTTACACAACAGCCTCACAGCACCTTCCTGCCATCACCCAGGCAAAGCCCAAGAGCATGCACTGCTGCAGGCACTGCCTAACCCCTCAATGGAGGTCCAGCCAAATCACAACTCTGAGCTGGGAATCCCCACCTGAGCACAGCAGCCAGCCACTCCCTAGGATCCCAGTCTTCTCTGCAGGGGTTGGCAGGAAAGCATTGGGTGGCCTGACAGGGACCAGCAAGCATCTGGCTTGGAGCCTGAACACAGTGTCAGCTTAGCTCACGAACAGGAGTGTCTGTAGCTGAAGGCCAACTGTAACATTCAGGCCCCCAGGAAACCTGAGCATAGACAGGTTTCGCATCTGAACCACCTTCTGTGGTGTCTGAAAGTTCCTGGCGTGCAGGAATGACCTCACTCTGCCCCTCACTGAAGCACCAACAGCATCACATTTCTCAAGGGCAGCTCCAGCACAGGACAACATGTCCTGTGGAGCACAAAGTCCAAAGGCTCAGGCCAGAGCAAACTTGCTGAGAGAGGTGGGTGACCCATGCCACCCACAGGATGTGCTGCAAGGGATGTCCTGGGCATGCGTTCCATGAACATGTGGGTACCAAGATGCAAGTGGTGGAAAGGAAATTCCACTCTCCTGAGGCAAAGAATGTGCGAGATGCTTGAGACATGTTTGGGTGCAGAAAGGACTGTTCAGATGCAACAGAGTCCGGATGGGTGGCACAAAAAGCTCCAATTGACTCTGGTGATCCAGACTGGATCTGAAGCATCTTGACAGCATTATTACACTGTCCAGTCTATTCTATACGTACATCGGTGATAAAAGGAAGACAAGGGAAAATGTGGGCCCTCTCCAGAATGGAGACCTGGTTACCCAGGACATGGAGAAGGTCAAGGTATTCAACAAGGTTTTTTGCCTCAGTCTTCATCAGCAAGAGCTCCAGCCACACCACTCAAGTCACAGAAGGCAAAGGCAGGGACTGGGAGAATGAACTGCCTGCTGTAGGAGAGGATCAGGTCTGAAGTCACCCAGGGAGCACAAGTCCATGGGACTGGATGAGAAACATCCACGAGACCTGAGATAACTGACAGATGAAATTGCCAAGCCATTATTCATCATATTTGAGAAGCTGTGGCAGTCCATTGAAGTTCCCACCGACTAGAACGGGGGAAATCCAACCCCCTTTTTAAAAAGGGAAAAGAGGAAGACCCAAGGAAATAGTCAGTCTCACCTTAGTGCCTGACAAGATCATGGAGCAGATCCTCCTGGAAACTGTGCTAATGCACATGGACAATAAGGGGGGGATGTGAGACACCCAACATGGCTTCACTAAGGGCAAATTGTGCCTGATGAACGTGGTGGCCTTCTACGATGGGGATACAGTGTTGGTGGACAAGGGAAGAGCAGCTTTCACCATCTTCCTGGAATTGTACAAGACATTTGACACTGTCCCACACAACATCCTTGTCTCAGAACTGCAGAGGCATAAATTTGATGGATGGACCATTTGGTGGATAAGGAATTGGCTGGATGGTTGCACCCAAAGAGTTGGGGTCAATAGCTCAATGTTCAAGTAGAGACCAATGATGAGTGGTGCTCTTTGGTGTCAGTACTGGGACCAGTGCTGTTTAATATCTTTGTCAATGACACGAACAGTGGGATCAAGCGCATTCTCAGCAAGTTTGTTGATGACACCAAGCTGTGTGGTGCAGTCAGCATGCTGGAGTGAAGGGATGCCATAGAGAGGTGCCTGGAGAGGTGAGACAGTGGGAATCTCATGAAGGTCAACAAGGCCAAAGGCAAGGTCCTGCACCTGGGTGAGGACAATCCCAAGCACAAACACAGGCTGGAGAATACTGGATTGAGAGCAGTCCTGAGGAGAAGGACTTGTGGGTGCTGGCTGATGAGAAGCTCAACATGACCAAGCAGTATGCACTTGAGCCCAGAAACCAACTGTGTCCTGGGCTGCATCACCAGCAGTGTGATCAGCAGGTTGAAGGAGGGTATTCTCACCCTTTACTCCACTCTGGTGAGAACTGCCTGCAGTCCTGCATCCAGCTCTGGGGGTAACAAAACAAGAAGGACGTGGAGCTGTTGGAGCAAGTCCAGAGGAAGCCATGGAGACAGTTCCAAGGGCTGGAGCAGTTCTGTTCTGGAGACAGGCTGAGAGAGCTGGGCTTGTTCAGCCTCGAGAAGGCTCACGGGAGACCTTAGAGCAGCTTCCAGTGCCTAAAGGGGCTGACAAGAAAGCTGGAGAGGGGCTTTTGACAAGGGCCTGTCGGGACAGGACAAGGGGGAATGGCCTTAACTTGACAGAGGGGAGATTGAGATGAGATCTTAGGCAGAAGTTGTTCCCTGTGAGGCTGCTGAGGCCCTGGCACAGGGTGCCCAGAGAAGCTGTGGCTGCCCCATCCCTGGAAGTGTTCAAATGTTGGAGCAACCTGGTCTAGTGGAAGGTGTCCCTGCCCATGGCAGGTGTTGGAACTGGATGAGCTTTAAGATCTCTTCCAGCCAAACTGCTCTGTGATTCTGTGATACTCAGACTGATCATGAATAAAATAATTCAGCTGTTCTAGTGCAGGACTACGTTTTGGTTTCTGTCTCTCCATGATAAGAGAATTGCTCTGGAAACCACTTCTCCCTGAGATGCCAAGCCTGAATTTGCCTTGACTATACTCAGTGAGATGCTCATCTGCTGCCACGACATAATCTTCCAGGAGGGCTCTCACAGACAGAAGGCTGAATCACAGAAGAGCCTCCAGTGTTGAACAACAGGGAAACCCTGTTGGCTGGCAGCAGCGTGGCAAGCCAAGATCAACAGGCTGCATCCAAGGGAACTGTACTGGGGAAGACAGGATGGAAGAAGGGATGCTGGAGGGAAAATCCTGGTTCACAGTTCCCTGGTGCATCCACAGATGCCAGGTTTGGTGTGCCAAGGCACTCCAAAAGGCAGTGCTGGTGGGAATACTAGCACCCAACAGCGGGTCCCAGTGTGGAATGGGGCTGATGGCACCATGGCAGCTGGAATGAAGACAAGATCAGATCTGCCAAGGGACAGTAACTTCACGCACAGAGATGCGGGAAGCTTGCCAAAAGGTGTGCATTTGATCCCCTGACAGTCTGAGCCTCTCCACTGAGCACAGAACCTCATCAGGCAGGAAGCAGTGCCTTGGGAGCAGAGGGAAGCCCAGAGGGTCACATGTGAAAATCATTAACAGCTCCACACCACACAGAAGTCACATAGACCCAAGTGAGCACTGCCAAGCATCACCTACAAGCAGCAGGAATACAAGCTACCTTGCTGTCACCAAATACAGCAGTGAGTTCCTCAGATTAGAGATCTTGGTAACAGCACTTCCTCAGCTTCCCCTGCTTTCCTGGGCTGCAGCAGGATTTGAGGGGGTGGCTGACAGGCCAAGTCAACGCCCCTCATAAGCGTGGTTATTTTTCATTTACCATCTGGAAGAGGCAAAGTCTGCCTCCCGCAGCCCTGCCATGCACACCGGCCAGCTCCCCGAACTCAGCTCCACTGCAGTAACTTGAGATCAGCAGTGCTGCTGGACTCTGACTGCAGCTCACACGGGTTTGGTCCCCTCCCTCCCAGGGCAGCTGAACAAACTCCTAAGTCCAAGCAGATTAAGGTTATTAGACACTTGTGGCATAAAGGCAGAGGCACAACATGCCGCTCTCAGCAAGGCACAAGCACATAGACTTCAAGGAGGAGGAGGGGAACAGCAGCTACAGATGAAAGAGGATCCAATGCCTGCCCATGGTGCTGTCCCTTTCAGACACAGACTGGTTCAACCTGGCCTGTGGCACTGCTCACACTCCTCTGAGAGAGCACACAGCAGTGTCACACTATCAGCTCTCCCAGGCAAACAGAAGGAGCCATAGGTAAAAGGTCCCTGCCAGTGCCTCTGAGCAGGAAGGCTAGAGATGGGCAGGCTGCTGCACAAAGGCAGGTTCTTCTCACCCCCCATAACCCCAGGAAAGGGAAAAGTACTCCTTTGCAAGCAAACAACATTCAGCCTCTGGAGGTGCTGTTCCCCAAGATCTCCCTTCCACCTTCATCTACCATTGAGCACAGCCAGCAGATGAGCTAGAGAAATCATCTCAGGCCATCAGGAAGCTGATGCCACAGCAGTGCAAGGAGACACTGAAGGGACACAGTCATCACTGCTCCAAAGTTCCCTTAGTGACCTGAACTCAGCTACTACAAATGCACAGCCTAGTGGGGAGACACACGGGCTTCAGACACTGGCACAGGTCTCTGCCTAGTGAGCACAAGGTGCCACATCACCAGGCTTTTACTGCTGTGAATGGCCCTTGGAGCCTGCACTGCCAACAGGGAGGAGTCACAGGAGGAGCCTGCAGAAAGAACAGCTTGTTTCCTACCAGGAGCGGCACCACCTGCATGTAGTCACACATCTGAGTTCTCTAAACCAACACAAGGGTGCTGGTAACAAGCCACAGTGTGAGCAGGCACAGCAGAACCCTGCTGAGCTCAGCATCCCCTTCCTCGTTTACAGCCCAAGGACAGAAACATACAGAGGTAGCAAGTTTCTAAACCACAGAAATTAGGAATGTCTTTAGTGGTGCCACAGGATTCAGCTCCTGACCCTACACTAGTGCTCCTGTCACCTAGAAAAAAAAGGAGTATTAGTGAGGAATGAAAAGATCAAGTCATGGAAGCCTGGGTCTTCTCTAAGCTGGTTTAAACCAAAGTGCCTCAGGAGAGTGGCAGTGAGGGCACCTCACCCCATGTCACCAGCTACTATGCCTGTGCTCCAGCTAGCAAAGAGTTAACCAGTGTCCTCTCATCACAAGAAAGACCTGCTCAAAAGCCACTCCAGAGCAGACGTGCTGAGGGTTTGTTGCCAAAAAACCACCTGTAGGGTGGAGTTGGCTCTGTTCAGTCCTGATCCAAGAAATCCCCTATGGCTGAAGCCCTTAAGGCAGATGAGGGAAGACTGACACCAGGTTTTGTAGTGTGATCCTACAGAACAGCCCTTCTGCATGAAGGGAACTCCAAAGGAGGCAGTGACCTACCTGATGATGGTGTGCATGCCTCGCACTTGTGGTGTGCTCTCCAGGACGCTCAGTGTCTTCGGCAGGGGCTGCCCTTGGTGGGCAGAGGCCAGAGCTGCCCTGAAAACAAGGCAGCAGTGATCAGAGCTGCACAGCACAGGCACACAGAGCCCCTGTGCTGGACACACCACAAAGTGGGACATGGCCCCTGGTCAAAGGAAGGCTCCTCCCAGAGAACCTGCAGCACAGGCTGGACACCAGAAAGCACTTTGGTCTTCCCACCTTGATCCCTAGGAAAGCCCAAAGTCTGGTACCAGGTATGAGATTCCAAAGTAACACCAACCCATAAAAGTGGAGCAAAACTCCCCTTGACCACAAATCCAGCTGCCAGCAGCCCCTGTACACATAAGCCTCTATATCAGCACCCAGGGAGCAGGAGGAGCATCTCTGCATACAAAGACCTTGCTAGGTACCCTGGGACTGGGCTGCCCACACTGCAGGGAGCTTTAGGGACAAGGACTGTCCCTTTGAGGCTATGGTAAGTCCCACAGAACAAATACTGTTCAGGGCCCTTCTCCCACAGAAAGGAGCAGCCTGGGACAATCCAAAAAGTAGGACAGGAGCTGTGCTCCAGAAAGGGATGAAAACAAGGCAGTGCACTGGTCACATAGTCAAGCATAGCTGCTGTGGGATGGTTCACGCAGGAGCCTGCAGCCACAGTGTGATGACCCCCAAGAAGGTGAATGCAGGGCAGCTGCCTAGGCAGCTGAGGAAGAGCAGTTATGCTCAGGCACCTCAGAAAGCTTTGGCCAGCAGGGACAAGAAGAGGCAGGACTTGGGGAAGAGTGGGTGCTGGTGGCTCTCCACCCCCAGCCCAGGAACCAGCCCCTCTGCAGATGGCAGGGTCTCCACCTACCTGACAGTAATCTCACGCTGGGTGGTGGAGCAGTCATCCAGTGTGGCAAGAGGGGAAGGAAAGGAAACACAGTCACTGCACCAGGTACAACCACCCACAGCAGCCCCCAGCTCCTGCTGCTTCTCCTGGGGTTAAACCCAGAGGAGGAAAACCAGAATCGGGAGGCAAGGGCAGACTGATGTGGCACAGCCAGGACGAGCAGAGTGGGGAGACAGAGATCAAAAGAGCTCTCCAGGACAACAGCACGTGAACAAGGCCAGGCCAGACTGCAAGTGCCAGGCATCACTGTACCCAGACCTTTCCCAGTTTCCCCAGCCCACGTCACAGCTCTGTCTGCCCCAAGACCTTTTGTAGAGAGATGACACCAACACCCTCTGCGTGCTCCAGAAGCACAGGGCTATTGAGTACCCACATCCTCCCCTCTGTGCAGAATCCTCCTCTTCACCTGCACTAGCAGTAATCAAAGAGCCCAGAGCTCACCTTCTCCAGCTGGCTGTGCACATGCTGCACAATGAGGTCCAGGGCCACAAAGTTTTCCCCACCTGAGAGCAGAGCAGAGAAGCTGAGTCAGGGGCACACTGACCCAACCCTATCCTAGGACACCCGCTGCTGGAGCTGGGGTCAGGTCTGGCAAATACAGCAGTCTCACCCCTGGGCACCACAATATCGGCAACCTGCACAGTAGGCTCGATGTACTGCTCAAAGGATGGCTTCACAAACTTGTTGTATTGCTTGATGACACCCGCGACATCGCGACCACGTTCCATGATGTCACGCTGCAGCCGCCGCACCAGCCGGATGTCAGAGTCCGTGTCCACAAACACTTTCATGTCCAGAAGCTGGAAAACTGGGAAGAGTGAGCACCTCCTATGCATCCCCCCACCAGACCTGCTTCATTCCCCTCATCCACAGCTCAGCCAGGTCTGACCCCCACAGCGAGGGCACCTAGTGTTGCATCCCCTGAAGCCTCAGATGTGGACGCACTCTGCCAGCAGACAGGGGGTGACTCCCCCTCAGCTGCACCAGCAGCACCAAGGGCCAGGCCAGCACCCATCCCACTGCAGCACACCACCCCATGTCCCCTGCCACACCACACACTGCAATGGGCCACCAGCCGCACCAGGCAGCAAGCGATACCTTCAGCAGCTCCTTGTTCGCAAAAGCCAGAATCCCTTCAAAGACGATGACGTTGGCCCCATACACTGTTTTCTGTGGGCAGATAAGAGCTGTGCTCGTCCTGCCCACCTCACACCCACTGCAGCAAGGACAGCACTCGGCACAGATGGCACAGTCACGGAATGGGTTGGGTGCGAAGGATCCTTGAAGCTCATCCAGTTCTAATCCCCTGCCATGAGCAGGGGACACCTTCCACTAGACCAGATTGCTCCAAGCCCCATCCAACCTGGCCTTGAACTCTGCCAGGGATGGGGCAGCCACAGCTTCTTGGAGCATCCTGGGCCAGTATCTCACCACCCTCACAGGGAAGAACTTGTTTTCTTCCTCGTATCTCATCTAAGTCTACTCCCTATCAGTTTAAAGCCCTCAGCCCCTGACCCATCCCAGGCTCTTGCCACCCATGGGCAGCACTCCCTGTAACTGCTGTATCACCCAACATTTAAGGGCCCTTAGTCTAATCCCCACACTTAATATCCCAGCCCTGCACCAGCACAGAGCCTTGTTCTAGTGCCCAAAACCTCTGCCTTTCTCCCAGCTCCTTCCCTCTCTGCACACCATGCTCCCCACTGCAGCCTCTCCCTGCACTCTGCACTGGCCCCCATTTCCATCTCCATGTCTCCCTGCCCCCTGCTTGCCTCCACACCTCAGACACCCCAGATCAATACACACATCCCCGATGGCTGAAGCCCCTTCCTCCCTTTGCCCTCCCAGGTCCCACAGCCCCCACACTCGCTACCCCTGCCCACAGACATCCCTGCTTCCCAGGGCTCACCCAGCCTGCCCTCCCAGTGCCCACCCCAGCTCCCCCATGGCACCCACCCACTCCCGGCGGCGGCTGTGCGTGGTGAAGTCATACACCGGCACCTTCACGCTCTTGCCCTTCTTCAGCTTGCGGAGGACACTGACAAGCAGCTCAAAGTCAAAGGCATCAGGGTGGTCGAAATTGTAGTCGCTGCGGGCTGCCAGCGCCTGCTGCCCCTCGTCCAGCACCTGCAGGCACCATCACCGCTCAGTGCCATGCCAGAGGTCCCAGACGCCATCACTGCCACGCCAGACCCATGGATCCGCTGGCACTGCCACCGCTCTGTGCTGCTCTCATCCCAGCCCTCACCTTGTAGAAGGAGTCCATGGAGAGCAACACGACCCAGGGCACGTCCAGCGCCTCGATGATCCGTGTTGCCACTGTTGTCTTGCCCGAAGCACTGCCACCGCATAGGCCTGGGGGTGAGAAGGGGATCACCACCAAGACCTCAGCTCCAGCAGTGCCCGGCTTCGGCTCCAGCCCGGCCCCATCACTTCCTCAGCCGCGGCTCAGGGTCTGGCTCCATCACCTACCTCGCCCCAGCACCAGCTCCAGACCCACCCTCGGCTCCATCACTTCCCCAGCCCCACCTCCAGCCCTGCTCCATCCCTGCCCCAGCCCGGCTCCGGGCCTCAAGTTCCCTCCCTTTCCCCAGCCCCATTTCGCCGCTGACCGATGACGAAGGCCTCGTCCACGGGCGCGCCGGTCTCGCTGTACCAGGGCGGCCGCCCGGCGGTGTAGATGGTCCGCTTGCTGGTGCGCAGCAGCGGCGGCTCGGGCTGGCACTGGCTGCCGGTTCTCCGCCGCGGGGAGGGCGCCAGCGGCAGCCGGCTCAGCAGCGAGCCCAGCGGGGCCGGGCCCGGGCCGCGCTCTGGCCCCGCCGCGCCCCACGCGCTCCCCCGCCGCTCCTCCGCGCCCGCCGCCGCCATCTCCGCGCGCCGCCCGGGCCGCCGGGTTCAGGATGGGCCGCGGGGGCTGCCGGGACGGACCGCGGCCGCACGCGGCTCCCGGCGGCCCCCGCGGCCCCGCCACGCCCCCACCACACGTGGGCACCCGCGGGAACCGGGACGGCGGGCACCGGTGATAGCCGGGTCTGCTCCTGCCTGGCCCCGTCAGAGCCCCGCAGCCGCCGCCCGGGAGCACGGACAGAGCCTGCAGGGACCGAGAACCCTCCAGGCACCCTGGGCAGCCCGTGCCCGAGTCACTCGCGCATGTCCAGGGGCCCCTTCCCTGTGCCCACTGCATGCCCATGGCTTCTGGTCCAGGGACTGGGAACCGCTGGAAAAGCTCCCACAGCCTTATCCCCTCCCTGCAGGGGGTTACAGACATGGCTTCCATCCTCCGGAGCTTGTCCTGCTCCAGGCTGAGCCATCCCAGCTCCCTCAGTCTTTACCCATAGCAGAGATGCTCCAGTCCCTCCAGCTACTTGGTGGCCTCTCATAGACTTGAGATTTCCACTCTGAGCATGTCCCTCTTGCACTGGGAGCCCAGCACTGGGCCAGGGTGACCAGTGCTGACCTGGGAATGATACAGAGGTAATCAATATACAGGGGAATAATACAGAGAAATGGGTTAAAGGAATTCCTTTGCTTAAACAAAAGTATTGTCTGTCCTAAGTACCTGCCATTGCCATCTTGCCAAGGCATTGATTACTGCTGGAGGGGGAGAAGCAGATGCTAGTTCTGCTGACAAGGGACAAAAGCAGATGATTGGTTCTACTGATAAGCCGGGGAGAGGCAGACTGGGCCCCTCTTTGGCCCGACCAAACCCTAAGGCCATGTCTGAAGGTTAAAAGGTGTAAAGGTTAAGAAGAGGAAGACCCATTTACTCCATCTTGAAGACCCCTACCCACAAGAGGAAGACTCATTTACTTCATCCTGAGACCCCTGCCCATGACCAGAAGGGGCACAGCGCAGGTGCAAAGGACCTTCCGGCTCATTATAATATGAAGTGGGGATAGATAATAAATATGTATAGGCGGATTGAGCAACCTCATGTCTAAGTATACCTTAAGAGAATAAATGTAAAGGGAGAACAACCCTGAGGTGTGCATGCTTTGGAGGAGCTATCCCCATGCACCTCAGCGCTGAATAAAAGCATTCCTACTTTACAACTTTAACGAGTTGTGGAGTCTATCTGTGCATCACCTCCAGCTACTTGGTGGTCTCTCATAGACTTGAGATCTCCAGTCTGAGCATGTCCCTCTTGCACTGGGAGCCCAGCACTGGGCCAGGGTGACCAGTGCTGACCTGGGAAGAAGCATCACCCCCCTCAGCTGGCAATGCTTTTTCTAATGCAGCCCAGGACACCATTCACAGGGCACATGGCTGGTTCACAGTGAATTCTGTGTCCATGAAGACCCCCAAGCCTTTGCTGAGCTGCTTTCCTACTGGGCAGCCCCCAGCACGTGCTGGAGTGGTGGGTTTGTTCATACACAGGGGCAGGACTTTGCACTTCCCCTTGCTGAACTTCCTGAGTTTCAGCCCCTTTCTCTACCTGTCTGAGTCCCTCTGCATGACAGCAGTACAACCCTTGTGTACAGCTGCTCCTTCCAGCTCAGGGTCACCTGCAAACCTGCCTCAGCATCCAGATCATTCACAAAGATGTTAGATCAGACTGGACCCAGTACTGACCCTGGTGGTACACCGGTCATTACTGGCCTCCTACTAGACTTTGTGCCACAGATCACCCCCTGGACCTGGTCATGCAGACAGCATCCAATGCACTTTCCTGCCTGCTCATCCAGCCTACACTGTGACAGCTTCTCCAGGAGGATCTTAGAGGGCATGGTGCCCAAACCACCCCAGGGTCCGGGCAGATGATGTCCACACACTCCCCCCATCACCAGGTCCTCCATGTCATGGTAAGACACGATTATCCCTTGGGGAAGCCGTGCTGGCTTCTCCAGATTCCAGGAGGTTTCTTGTCCATGCTCACATGCTCAGAAGTGGTCCCCAGAATATGTTCTCCCATCAACTTCCAGGACATCCCCGCGGTGTGAAAGTGGCCTCCCACGCTCCAGCGGCACCCCCGTAGCCCAGCAGCCTCCCACAGCCTCACAACCGCCTGCAACCGGTTAACCCCCACCCGGTGCCTTCCCTGGGGCCGAGCAGCTCCGGTGCTGTGTCATCCCATGCCCCGGACCGGGGGCTGCAGCCGTACCCCTACCGTACCCCTACCGTAGCCCTCCCCTCCCGCCGCCGAGGGCACCGCTGGGACACCCCCCAGCTGGGGGCCGCCGGCCCCTCCCTCCCCGGGAGAGGGGCGGGGAATCGGCAGGGGGGCGGGGCTTCGGTAGGGGGGCGGGGCCACGGCTGTCCTGGCGGCGGGTCCCCGGGGTGCTGCTCGCCCCCAGCATGGAGCCCCCGACCCGCACCGAGAGCTCCCGCCTGGTCAACCCACGGGACGGTCACGCCGACGGCAGCCTCCGCCTCAAGAGGTACCGCCAGCACCGGCACCCCATCGCCCGGCATCTCCATCACCATTTACCACCGGCACCCCATCACCCCGGCACCCTCAGCACCTCCATCACCGGCATTTCTTGGCACCGCCATCGCCGGCACCCCATCACCCCGGCACTGGTAGCGCCATCTCCCAGTGCCCCCGGCAACCCCGACACCACCACCCCTCCATCATCCCCTGCATCTGCAACCCTCTATCCCACGCACCCTCACAGCCGGTACTGGCTCCCTCATCACGCCCGGCATCTCCATCACTCCCCATCTCCCCGCATGCCCGCACCCCTGTCTCTATCCCACCCGGAAGCGTCAGATCCCATCCCCCGGGACCCGCAAGCCCCCGTCACGTCCCGCAGTGGCCAGCTCCCCCTGTCCCCGGCATCCCCCAGCACCTGTATGGCCAGCACGTCCGTACCCCCCACCCCCGCGCCTTCAGCCTACACGAACATCAGCACCTTCGCAGACCCCAAGGTAGCCCCGACAGTCCGTGTACCGGCACCCTTATCCCCGACACCGGCAGCTCCGTTCAAGCGGAACCTGTGCGCCAACCCCGCTCCCCCCTCGGGCGTCCGTCTGGCTGAGTACCGGCGCCCAAGCGTCACCCACCCGCAGCGGTACCGTCCATCCCCCCTCCCGCACTGTTGCCCCATGCATCAGCGCCTCCGCCCGCCCCCCTCGCCCACCGGCCCCCGCCTCCGCCGCCTGCTTCCTACGCCTCACGTCCCGCGACAGTGACCCCGTCCAGCAGCCCGGCCCCAAACGCAAAACCTCGGTCCCAACGGTATCTCCGCCGCAGGCACCTGCTCCCACACCGCACTGGCCACCGCACCTGGGCTCCCCGCCGCTCCGCCGTGCAGTTGGTGCGATGGGGACGGCCCCGGCTCCGCCGAGAGCTCCGTGGCTGTGCATCCCGACGGGGGCGCCCGGCTGCGGACCCCGGTGCGGCAGCGGGACACGCCGGTGGCGGGGCTCGGGCGGGCACACAGCGGGCCCCGCTCCGGGGTCACGCCGGCATCGCACGGGCAAGACTGGTGCTTTGAGGGTCGATGGCGCTCGGCCACCGGGAGCCCCAGGCAGCTCCTGGGGGGGCCGGACAGGGGTTCTGGTAGCCGGTACGGCCGGAGTGACCCCTGCCCCCAGTCTGTTTGCAGGTTCCCAGGACACCCTGACACAGCCGGGACCCCCGGCTCTGGCTCCCCATTGCCGCTGCAGCCCCCGTGCCCCCAGCCCGGGTCGGGGCAGGCTCCAGGCCCGCCGGCAGCTGAGCATTGCCTGCACCCTCTGCTGCATCTTCATGATCGGGGAGGTGATAGGTAACAGCAGGACAGGGGTGGGAACAGGAGGCTGCCCCAGCACCGGGTGCCAGCTGCCCTGTGCCTGCAGGTGGGTACCTGGCACACAGTCTGGCCATCATGACGGACGCAGCCCACCTGCTGACAGACATAGGCAGCATGTCCGTCAGCCTCTTCTCCCTCTGGGTCTCTACTCGCCCACCCACCAAGATCATGAGCTTTGGCTGGCACCGCTCAGGTGAGCTGGGGGGGACACAAGGCTCCACAGGAGCACTACAGCCAGGATGGATGCTGACAGTTCCTGTCCTGCAGAGACACTGGGTGCACTGGCCTCTGTCCTCTCCATATGGGTCGTGACTGGGGCCCTTGTCTACCTGGCAGCTGCCCGCATCATCAGCAATGACTACGAGATTGAGGCACGAGCCATGCTGGCTACATCTGCCAGTGCTGTTGGCGTCAACTTGGTGTATGTCCCACATGGGGCTGTGCATACCCACATCCCCCTGCACACCCCCTGCCTGAGCTCTGGCCTCCCCTCCCACACCCCTGCTCCATGGCTGCCCCTGGTACCCCAAGACCCCCAGAAGCCTGGCCCACAGGTCACCTTTTATCTGTGTGTACCAGCCTCATGTCCCCAAGCACTGCCTCCTCTATTCCCCTTTCCCCATACACTCCAAGCTTCCAGTTCACATCTTCTAGACCCACACTCCCTGCCCCCCCAAGCAGCACCCATTTCAGCCCTACCCCCATGCCCAGTCTGAGCCCTGGCCCCACATACCTTCCTGCAATGCTGTGACTGCCCTGTCCCTGCTGCACCTCCAGCCCTGCCCCACACCTCTACTCCCTCCTGGGGCACAGGTGTGCCTTCCTGTGCCCCCTGTGCCTGTGATGCCCAGCCACCATCGTCTGTGTGAGGGTGCAGGCAGGGCCACTGCATCTTGCCCAGCACAGCACTGAGCCTTCCCTGCTCTCCCCAGCATGGCCTATATCCTGCACCAGTCTCCTGTCAGCCATGGCCACGGCCACAGCACAGGGGGCTATGAGCAGCTGGAGAGCACTGGGGGCTGCCTGCCCAGCCATGTCCCCCTGCCTGGAAGCACCAGTGTCCGTGCAGCCTTCGTCCATGTGGTGGGTGACCTGCTGCAGAGCATTAGCGTCCTTGTGGCTGCCACCATCATCTACTTCAAGGTGCCCAGGCTGGACTTGCGTCCACAGCCTGTGGGAACAGCCCCCTCAGTCCCACACCTGGGTGCCCAGCTTGGCTCTGTCCCAGAGCCTCACACAGACCCTGCTCTCCACAGCCCCAGTGCAAGATTGCAGACCCCATCAGCACTCTCTTCTTCTCAGTCTTTGTCCTTGGCTCCACCTTCACCATCCTAAGGGATGTCTTTAGAGTCCTCATGGAAGGTAAGCAGTGGGTGAGGAGGGTGCAGGAGCTCACTGGGGCTGCAGCTGCCACAGCCCCTTCCCCACATGGGAGCTCACCTGTCAACCCAGTCACAACCCAGCCCATGCTCCCATCCTTCCCTCACACCCCTGAACCCCCACCAGGCAAACGGCCCATGGTGAGAGGTCACCTCACCCTGGAGCCACCATCCACAGCCCCCAACCCACCCCTGGCTGCTCCTACTACAAGCCCTGACCCCAGCATGGGGCTGGGGGCCAGGTCTGCCCCCTGTGACCAGGTGTTACTGGCAGGGACACCACGGGACCTCGAGTTCGATGCAGTGAAGGAGATGCTGCTGGCGGTGAATGGGGTCAAGGGTGTTCATGACCTGCATCTCTGGGCCCTGACGCTGAGCCACCATACCATGTCAGTGCATGTGGCTGTTGGTGAGTGCCCCATAGACAGCTCCTATGGACCCCAGGGCACAGCTGAGGCACCCACTGGCTGCACCCATGCCAGGGCCGAGCCCCACTGTGCTGCATCCCCAGACACCAGCGCTGACCCCGAGATGGTGCTTCACGAAGCCACCACCCAGCTGCAGAGCAGGTTTGGCTTTGCATCATGCACGGTGCAAGTGGAGCGGTACCAGGAGGAGATGATGGGCTGCCAGCACTGCAAAGACCCCTGTGCCTGACACCTTTATGCCCCAGACCCCCACCTGCTGCAGAGCTGGGTCAGGCCTGGCCCCAGCCCCACATCCCAGGAGCAGGGGGTGCAGCACTCTGGCTCCTGTCCCAGTGTTGCACCCCCAGAGCCCTGGGGTAGGGCAGTGCCCCTGTGTGCAGGGTCCCAGGGGAGACACATAGCCTGCCCCCCCAGCACAGAGGCTTCCCCAGGATCCTCCAGGCCCAGCTGTGCTGGCAGCAGCCCCAAAGGAAGAGGATCCTGCTCCATCACATCTCCCTGGAGCCCTCTTTTACCCAGTGGGATCAAGGGCAGGCAGGGACACCCCCTGGGGGAGCAGTGGAAGCAGCCATACCTGGCTATTACTCCAGCCGTTCCTGTGCCCCCAGGGCCACAGGGGCTGCTCCACTGCCCCCTTAACCCTGGGTTTGCAGGTACTGGGGCCGCAGGGGGGCCAGGGGAGATGCTGCTGGGGTGCAGGGTGAGGGAAGCCCTGGACTTTGCTTCCCTGCCTCCCAGCCAAGACTGGGCCAGATGCTGCCACACCTTGGCCTGATCCTTCCCCACTGTTGTGATTTCGTGTCTGTCGCAGCTGTGGAGTGTGTGTGTGTGTCTGTCTGTCCGTCTCTTTGTGCAGAGCCCAGCGGGCGGTGGCAGAGTCTGCAGCCACCAATAAACTTGTTGGAGAGCAGCAGCCAAGGCAGCCAGGAGGGGACTGGGCGGGGGGACAGCCCTGGCTCTCACAAGGGCAGAGGTGGGGACACAGCCACCCCAGGTACCAGCGCCTGCCCCACAGCCCTGTGCCAGCACCACAAACAACCTTTACAAAACATCACATTTACTGCACAGCTGAACACAGCTCAATGTGAGCAACTCCAGAGCTGCCGGCCCCCCATGCCGGCCCCATCAGCCCTGCCCACGACATGGCTGGGCTCCCCCAGCCCCCTGCATGGGGGTGGTCAGCACAAGCACAGCCCCACAGAGAAGGGGGTCTATGGGTACTTCCCTGGCATCAGGCCCCAAGAACCACAGCTCAAGCCAGGGACATGCACCAGTCCCAACACCCCCCCTACCGCACCAAACAGCGCAAAAGGATCCTCCTGGGCCCAGAGCACGAGGATGAGCGTCCTGAGCATCCCTGGTGGCAGCCAGGAGCAGCCGTCCCTCCCCTGAGGTGGGGCCCAGAGGGCAAGAAGCACCGAGAGGGGGTACACAGCCCCCCAGGAGAGCACAGCCTGTCCCAGCCCCAGCTCCTGCCTGGGGTGAGAACACATGGCAGCAGCATGAGGGACCCACCATGCTACTCTGCTGGTGGCAGCGGGGAGCACCCAGTGGGGCTGCCAGGCTCATCCCCATAGAGGGAGCTGAAGCGGGCACGGTACTGCGGCAGGAGCCGGCGGCTCCCAGCGGAGGCCAGCCCCACCAGGCAGTGTGCCCGCACAATGCCCGCCTGCCCCCCCGACACCAGCCACCCATGAGAGTCCAGGTTGGGGCTGAAGCGCACCTGTGGGAGGAAACGGGGGTCAGGAGGGAGGGAGCCCCAGGATCCCAGCACCCAGCAGGCACCAGGGGCAGCAGGGCAGAGGCAGACCCTGACTCCTCCTCCGCCTCCTGAGTCTCTCTCACCTTGTGCACAGACTCCAGCTGCAGGCGGTCGAGACTCAGCTCTGCCTTCATCTCCTGTGTGTGCATCCTGCGCATGGGCTCCCGGCTGGAGAAGTTCTTGAAGCTGCGCTGTGAAGGGGTGGAAGGCAATGGGCTGCAGGCCTGGGGTAGGAGCGCTGCGTGCACAGCCCCTGCAGCACCGGGACTGCCGCAGTCAGGGGCCGCTCTGGGGACAAGGGGCACCCTCAGGGTCACCCACCAAACAGCCACAGCCCAGGGCATGAAGAGGCAGACCCCAGGGAGGGCCAGGGCAAGGAGGGCTGGAGCATGGCAGACCACACTGCATGCCCCTACAGCAGTTCTGAGCCCCTCTGTCT
Source organism: Melopsittacus undulatus (assembly GCF_012275295.1). NCBI lineage: Eukaryota > Metazoa > Chordata > Aves > Psittaciformes > Psittaculidae > Melopsittacus > Melopsittacus undulatus. Next base: position 12,943,962 of record NC_047529.1, on the reverse strand, counting down.
AGAGGACCTTTGAGCACAGGCTGGCCCTGGTGGCTCAAGCTGATATCCCAAACACAGCTTGGAACACTGGGGAGCAGGCTGCAGGCAGGCTGTGAGTCCCCAGTCTCCTTCCCAGGGCTGGGCACTCCAGGCTGCTGCCACAGCCATGACACCAAGAGTGCAGCTCTGCCTGGGACTGATGTCCACAGCCATGCCCCGCATAGCCCTGTGACCAGGGAGGAAGGCAACCCATCCCCATGCTCTCGGGGCGGACAGGTGGGGCTCCAGAGGTGAGGGGCTGCCACAACACCTGGGCAGCATCTACTCACCCTGCTGCTCCCGCTGCCCAGCCCCAGCTCCACAAGCCCCAGCCCCACTCCCACAGATCCCACTCATGGTCAGCACCACCCACCACCGAGCCTGCCCCCTGCCCCTCCTACCAGGTCTGTGTCCCGGAATAGGATGTAGCTCTTGGTCACCATCTCGCTGTAGCGCCTGGTCAGTGGGGGCACCAGCTCACTGCCCTCTGACCCATCAGGGCTGCAGGGCAGCAGGTCAGCTTTGTAGACAGGCTGTGGGCAGGATATGGCTCAGGGCAGGGGGTCCATGTGCTCCTCCACAGAGAGGGACCACCAGGAACTGAGCCAGGCTGGAAGCCCCACGAGCCCTGCCCCAGGATCCACAACATCAGGGCTGCTACCAATGCTGCTCCCCACCACACAGCCCCTTCCTGGGCAAGAAGGGTATGACATGCATCCAAGACATGCTCACATGTGTGGGGCAGCAGAGGCCCTGAGGCTGGCTCAGGATACTCTTCCTATGACCCAGCATAGAACTCCCACCCTGCCCAGTCCCACAGGTGTCAGGAACAGGCCCTGCTGAGCATGACGGTCACTTACAAATCTACGGTCTGAAGTGCGCTTGACGTTGAGGGGGTTGATGGCCAGGTCGGGCAGCACCGCAGCCACCAGCTCACCAGTCATGTCTCCCGCAGCCACAGTGTTCAGCCAGTCTGAGCCAGAGATGCTCTGCAGGAACAGACGTCCCTAACGCACAGGGTTCCAGCCGGCTCTACCACCCCCAGCCAGGCTGCAGCAGCAGCACCACCACCACCTTCCACCCACCAGGGAGGGATGGGCTCAGAAGTGCAGCCAGCTTGGACACAGGCAGGGGCAGCACCTCACACAGTGGCCATGGTCCCTTATCCAAGGAGCAGAGGGTGACCCAGGAGCCAGGGCCTCACACGGCCGGACTCTGTCACCCCTGCCTGTGAGCTGCAGGACCCAGCTGGCACTGGGTTTGGAGCAGGTACCCACCCCTCTAACATGGACCCAGGGCACAACTGCCCTGCACCAGCCTCTTACCCACACAGTCCCCTTGCGAGGTGCCACAAAATAAGCCTTGAAGCCCAAATACCCTGCATCAATGTAGTGGATCCCACAGAGACCGTAACTGCAACAGAAAGGGAACAGATGAGGACAGAGCTCTATGGTGTCACCCCAAAACTGCAAGAGCCAGGCTCAGCTCCCCAGAGACTCCTGGGACCTAGGCAGACGAAGAGGGGCTGTCCTCACTCTAGCAGCATGTCACAGCATCATGAGTTACCCCAGGGTGGCTCCCAGAGGCTTGAGAAGACACCAAGAAACCAAAACCCTTCTGCCAACTTGTACCAACCTGGGGCCACATAGGAGGCTTGCTGCTCACCCAATTCAGGGGCCTCATCTTTCCCCTTTGCCACCTTGCTTGTGCCCCAGGACGAGATGTGCCCCAGCAGGAGCAGAGCCTGCCCTCACCACAGCACAGTGTGTGAGATGCCCCTTGTGAGTTAGAGCAGATCCGAGCCCAGCTGGCCCCCAGGCACAGAGCAGGTACTGCCATGATCCCGGCACTCACGAGGCATAACAGTTGTCCTGGGCCACGGTGACTCCATTGTAGGGCAGCAGCCAAGCCACCTCTGTGCTGAGGAACCTCTTGATGCTGTTGATGGGCTCATAGAGCCGCCGCAGGTCCCAGAACTTGATCTTACGGTCGCTCCCTGCTGTGACCAGGAAGTTGCTGAGAACCAAGAGAAAGGCAGCACTGAGGTTCTAGTGCAGAGCCATGCCCAGTCCCTGCTGCAGCCATGGGTGGCCCTGGTCCCACAGAACAATGCTGCTCCCCCAGGCAGTGGCTCAGCCCCAGAAAGCCCAACCCAACCTCTTCAGTGCTTCATCAACACCAAGTCCTCTGAAGCCCATCTTGGCAAAGGACCCTCATCTGCAGGAGCGAGCCAGCTCTCCCAGGCAGTGCCCACACCATCACTAGCTCTCCTGCCCTCACCTGTCGGCCTTGCACCACTCGATGCTCCGGACTGCGTGGTCATGGGCTAGAAAGCACTGGAAAGGATAGAGCTTGAAGGAGCCATTGGGCTGGTGCACACATTGCAGCAGGGACTTGGTGAGCAGGTTCCAGACAGCCACAGTGCCTGCAGGACGAGACCTGTGCCTGTGAGGAGCTGCCCTACGACTGCACCAACGCTGCAGCCGGGAGCGTGTGGGAATGGAGGGGACAGGCAGCAGCACAGGCAGGGACTGCAGGAGCTGAGAGGCCCAGCAGCTGAGCCAGAGCTGGAGCTGGGGCTTAGAGCACGAAAGGATGGCTCAGGTACAGCAGGTCCTGGCAGCGCAGCAGAGTGCTGTGGATTGCCTGAAGCCAGGCACAAAATTGCATCCAGGCAAGTCAGACACATGTGGATTAAGCCAGAGCCATGTCTTGGCTTAAACTGGAAGGTATGTGAAGGAGCCTGTGGCCAGCCAACAATAAGCTCTTCCCTATCCCAGGGATGGGCAGGGGTTCCTGCACAGTACCCACCACTTGCTGCTCCTCATCCTGACGCTGCCCCCATACTCATCCTCAGGTTCCCCCATTCCCTGCCTGAGGCTGAAGGAGCACAAAGCTCCACATGTATCTCTGCCTGCTGCAAGGTGAAACCTGCTCCTCAAAGGCTCCGCCACAGGATGCAGGCCATTCTTGTGCAGGGTGGGGTACTCACCGTCATAAAAACCAGCTGCAAGGTAATGGTGGGGCTTGGATGGCATCCACGAGAGGCTGAAGCACTGCCCACACTCAGATGCATTTCCTGCCTGAACAGAGCCCACCTGGAGCGTGGCAATACCCTGCACCTGAAGGCCAAAGGACAATCATCAGTCACAGGCCCGTGCCAGCACCATTGATGTCCCAAGAGCTGGGGACACCAAAGGATGGGAGTATGGGTCTCCTCTGCCACCCCAAAGCTGGGGCTGGAGAGCTCCACCGGGGTCCCGATGCCCTTCCCAGCTCTCCCACCAGCCCCACTTAGGAAGCTCACTGGTGCCAGCCCCAATGGGGGACCACAGTGGTAGGGGACACTGACCTTGCAGATAATGGGCTTGTGGAAGGACCCATCTAGAAGAGAGCAGAGGAGGGTCAGGACAGGCCCCAGCTCTCCCAGGAGCTCCCTGCGGCAGGAACTGCTCAGTGGTCTTGCTCACTGCTCCCAGGCAGCCACTCCTGGGGCAGGCAGATTGTGCAGACCCCTGCACTCAAACAGCTCAAGACAAGGTACCCGCAGGACCCCCCATGCAACACCTTTGTTTGCTGGACAATCTCCCTCATCGGTGAAACAACACGAGAGCCTTAGGGTCTCTGTCAAGCACCTCCTGGGCCAGAAGGACCCCCCCCCCCGTGCAGAACCTCAGGCACAGTGAGCATCAGACAAGCACATCTGCACCTCAGAGCCTGACAGCCGCAGGCGGAGGCGGTGTCCTCTAGAGCTACAGAGGAGCCATGCATCTTCTCTGGCACCTCTGTGACAGCCAGGGCATGGCGCAGAGCACAGCCTGGGCATGGCACACAGCACAGCCTGGCTCTGTACGGCAGCAACCCTGGGTGCAGGTACTTGGAGCCCTAGGAAAGCTGGTGCAGCCACACCATGCCATGCCGACGCATGAGCTCCCGGCAGCACTGCAGTCTGGCACTGATCCTGCAGCTGTAAACCAGCACCCCCAGCCCGGGTGTGAAGCACAAGGACGGTACGTGCAGCCGCAGCCTGGCTGATGCTACGTGACAGGACCCGGCCTGTCCACAGGAGCTCTGCAGGCGGGGGAAGGATCTGTGCCTGCTGCAAGCTCCTGACGTGGCGGCTGCAGCAGCCGGAGCAAACCACCCAGAGCTGGTGCTCAAAGAGGGGGATGAAAAGGCAGTGCCAGCACATGGTGTGGGGCCAGTGCTGCTGGGGGTCAGCAGCCACGTTCAGGTGCAGCAGGGAATCCATTTCCCATTGTCAGCCAGGGATGTGCAGTGCAGGCTGTCAGCCATGGCTGAGCGACCACGAGCAGAGAGCAGACCATCAATCTCCCCAGACTCTCAGCAGATGAGACTATTACAAGCACCATTAGTCTAAGGCCAGCCGAGTTGCTCAGAGCCCCAAATCCCTGCTCCCAACAAACAGTTCGAGCCAGGCTGGAATAAGCAGCTCTGCCACAACAGGACATACTCCCAGAAGCAAACGGTGAGCTGGGGAAAGGCTCAGGAACACACTACCACAGCTATGCCTCATCCTACAAACTCACTGTGGTCACAGAACTAATGCTGAGAGCACCCTCCCAGTACACAAAGCCCCAGGCAGGGCTGCCCAGGAGCCATGCCCCGCAGCATCCCTGGTTAGCAGCACTTTGACATCCTCTGACACCAAAAAGCAGCCTGCTGTGCCCTTCTGCTAGAAGCCAGGCTGGTTCCGAGCCTGAGGTCATGCCAGGGCTGCTGCCCCACTGCACACAGCCCTCGGGCAGGGCAGCGCTGGCTTTAGCACAGTCCCACTGCCCCACAGCTGTGTGCCAGCCCCACGACACAGAACAGGCTCCCTTGCACACCGGCAGAGGGGCCCCAGCCCCAGGGCTCACGCGCTGCCCAGCCCAGCATGGTGGGACGAGGGCCAGGACACCCCTGCCCGGCAGCGCAGCTCTTCCTACCTTTTACCTGGATTCTCTTGGAGCGCCGCAGGGCCCCGGGGTGCGGGAGGGAGTACAGCACCACCTTGCCATCCGAGAAAGCCACGGCCAGCAGGCCCAGCCGGCTCATCTGGGGGTGCTGCAGAACAACACACAGGCTCAGGCACATGGTCACCATCCCTAGCCTGGGAAGGCAAGGCTTTAGCAAGGGCATGGACTTAGGAACCCTGGGGGAAACCAAAGGTAGTCTCTAGGGCCTGGGTAGCTCTTCCATCAGCACACTCACCTTCCTGGCAGTGGTGGGCAGCTCCCAGGCACCGCTAGGGCAGAACTTCATGTCCCAGACGCAGCCATGATCAGCAGCAATGGCATAAGCCAGGCCAGCGTTGTCTGCAGAGCTGCAGGCATGGGTTGAGCCATAAAGAACACAGTAGCTGGTGCCCAGCAGTTCCAGTATACACCAGCAGCTTCCAGTGTACACCAGCAGCAAAGCTGGTTACTAGCACAGCCCATGCAGGGTTCAGGCCATGACTGTTGGCTCTGGGAGAGGATGATCTCACCATCCACTCACCCCTGCTCCGGCTGCAGCATGCCCAGGCCCCAAAGCTGCAGAAGTGCAGGGCCTCCGTGGAGCCCAGCCATGCTGTGGGTCTCCTCCATGCTCCTGTGGCAGTAGACAGCCACATACTGAGAGGCCATGGAGCCCTCCGGGGACGGACACCACTCCATGGCCCACACAGGGCCACCCACAAAGAAGGACACGTCCAGGCGCTCCTCATGGGGCTGCAGGGAGCTGAACCTGCCAGAGGAGAGGTGAGTAAGGGCATAGGGCAAGAGCAGTGCTGCTGCAGGGTGTGAGCACATGGGACAGACAGGGCAGCACCCAACTGGTGAGAGCCCAGGCCTGGCTGCTGAGCCCACAGCCTCTCCTGCTGTCCTGGGGTGCTCACTGGGTTCTTAGACCTGCCAGAACCATAGCCCTGGGGGGTTCTGCCTGTCCCAGGCATGACAGCCACCACCCCAGCAGTGCCTCGGGACACCCCGTCACAGACCTGTTTACCCTGTACAAGACACCATTGTCTTCGATGCCCTCCCGCTGGATGGAGAAGAAGGGAGACTTCTCCTCTGCTGGCAGGTATGGAGCAGCTTCGCTGGGGAAGAAGGAGGTGGTGAGAGGACTTTTCCTCACCCCTCACCCAGTCACCCCCAGCACAGCACCATGCCCCAGCACCCATCCAAGCCTGGTGTGCCCTGTCACTGGCCACCCAAAAGGGCTACTAAGATTCCATGGCCCAGTCCATGAAACTCTCAAAGCCCAAAAGAAGGCCACATCCTTTCTGCTGGAGCCTGATCCTGTCTGAAGGTGCAGGAGTACAGCACCAATCATGCCCTCATTCCCCCCGCCAGCACTCTCCCTGCTCCAGCACAGCCTGAACATTGCCAGAAATTGCCCCATCCCACAGCCTGAGCACAGGCAGTTCCTGCGCAGTGTGTCCCTCCCAGCCCCTCTCTCTTCTTACACTGCTCCAATGGTACCTTTCAGAGAGGCATGTCCAGTTGTGCACTAAAGGGATCCAGTCAGGAAACTCCCACTGTGAGTACTTCTGCTCCCGCCTGCAGGGATGTCCAGACATCAGTGACAGCCTAGCCCAGTCCCTGCCTGCAGCACAGGCAGGCCCACGCCAAGGGGTCTCAGCCCTTGCCCTTCCCCACATCCCATTTTTGACTTGGCTGACATTTCTCATGTCAGTCCTGATGCTCCTTTGCCCTCGTGCCTTCAATAGCAACAGTACCCAGGGCACCAACAGCTGCTCCTCCCCACAGCCCATCCCGAGCCCTCCACTCACAGGCTGCAGGTGAGGCTGTAGCATTTCTCCACTGGGGCCATGATGGAATTGTGGAAGCCGTTGGGAGCGAGGCCTCGGCACTGGGGCTTGGATCTCTGGGCACAAGAACAGATTCAGAGTGGGTACCCAGCCAGGGCTGTTCCCATGGGAGGCCTGCCTGTCCTGCAGCCCATGAACACAGAGGTCCCTCCAGGCACAGAAGTCACCAAGACCAAGTCATGCATGGCTAAAGATACAATGTCCCGTTCTGGGGACTTCAATGAACTACAATCTCCAAGACCCTGCCCCTACCTCCCACTAGCTTCAGGAGGAGCTCAAGACAACAGCACTCGCTCCCAGGAGTACTTGTTTTCTGTCCCCATCCACCCTCACTTGGAGCCGCCTCTGTCCACACTTAAGCCCAAAGAGCTCATGCCCAGACTCATGGCTGAGAGGCACAATGCCATCCTCACATCCTGCTCCAGGATTTTCCTGCCCCCAAAAGCTGGGCTGAGGACACCAGAACAGCTCAGACACTTTGACAGGCCAAAGGTAAGAAGTGGCCAAGGCAGAGATCCTGCCCTTACCCCTGCAGATGATGTCTTCCCACTGTGTCCTCGGAGGACCTCTAGCTCTGGCTCTGATTCTTCACTGAGTGGTTCCTCACTCCCTTCTTCCTCCTCAGCCTGCAGCAGTATTTCCTTTGAGGGCACAAAGTCAGCATCTTGGGCAGGGTCATCACTATCTGCTTCATTCTCCTTTCTCTTCCGGCTTCGACGCTTCTTCTGGATATGCTCAAGCTCTGGTTGTGGCTCCTGGGCACCCTCGGTGGGAGCTGGAGGCTGGTACACTGATGTCAGCTCCTCTGCCAGCTCCTGCAGGTACAGCAAAGCCCTGGGACACCAAAGACATTGCCCAGAGGTGAGTGGAAGCACCACACAGGGCCCAGCCAAGCCTCCCTCCAGGACCAAGCAGATGCACTGCTCAAGCTCATTGTCTGGGTGAGGAACTTGCTCCAGTGCTGCCCAGCCAGGCTGCAGCAGAGCCCATGCAGATGCACTACCAGCCTGTGGACCACTTGGGCAGCCAGCATCCCCTGCTTCTCCATAGGGAACACCAGCCTCCTCAGCGCTTTGGCAGCCGGCAGGGAATGCATCCAGCAGGCAGAGCAGTGCATGGCCCTTTGCCAGCCAGAAAGCCAGAGATCTTCCTGCTACTGCCATCAGCAAAGGGAATTCCTGCACTGGCCATGCTGCTGCAGGTACCACATCTTCCCTCTGCACAGCAGAATGAGGGGACTTGGGGCACTGCAACCCCACCCTTGCAGCTCCAGGGCTTCTGCAGGCACGTGGAGAGCATAGGCACTGCCTGAGCTGCCTTCAGAGGGACCAAAGTACCCAGGCTCCCCCAGGACCACCTTTCAAGCAGTGGGGGCTCGCACAGCTTGTTCTGCTCCCTCCCTGACAAGCCTCCTGGCTTCATCAGGAACCAAGGAAGCCTCTTATTCTCTGCAGACAGTCTACTACTGTCAGAGACCCGACGCATGCAAGCTCATTTAAGCCCCTGCTGCTCCCCCCACCCTTGTCCTCCTGGATCCAAACACCGTCTCCTAAAGGAAAAGGTCATTCTGTGAGGAACCGGTCTATCCCTCCACCATGAGACAGTCTTTCAGAAAAGACAATAGGACCCTCTGGTGAGGCAGAGATCTCCATAAAACCCTACAGAAGTGGGTCTGCCCATTCTTCCCCATCTCCCCGCAGCAGCCCCTTCCAGACCCCAGCTTACACTTTGGCTGCTCGCCTCTTGGGCCGCCCGCTGTGGGGGCTGTCTAGGATTTCTGCAGTTTCGCTGCTTCCCAGCATCTTCTGTACGCAGATGGGCTCCGGGGTCGGGCACTCCACGTCCTGAGACAGCTTCAGCAGCAGCATCTCCGTCTTGGACTTCCGCCCGCGCTTCCTGGGTGTCTTTTGGGGCAGCACAGCCCCGTTCTCAGAGGTCCTCGAGGCCTCCCCATGACCCTCAGTCTCTGCGGGGACTGGACCATTGGGGTCACTGGGACTGCCTTTGGGGTTTTGATTTCGGATAGGTTGTTTTGGAGACTTGGCAGCTTCTACTCCCTCCTCAGAGTGGGCCAAAGGATCCAGATCTCCAAGCGGCAACAGTTCCCCTGCCCCAAAACACCAACAGTTAGCACGAACACACACAGCAGGGCTTGCCTCCCCGGCACAGCAACTGGGGGAGCTGCCACTGCCCAGCCGGGAACTGGCCCGGCGCCTGCAGCCAGAGCAGCAACAGCGGCACTCAGCAGGAGCCGGGCACCCGCAAACAGCGGCTCCCTGCTCGCCAGCACGGGGCCGGAGCAGAACCACCGGCAAGGGTACACACACGGACAAGCTGGGGCCGCTGGAAGCCGGGGAACCGGCACACACCGCCCCGTCCCGCCCCTCCGCCCGCCACCGGTACGTACGGAGAGCCCGGGGCTCGCCCGCCAGCTCCCGGCTCCGGCTCCGGCTGCGCCCGCCGCCCACCGAGCTCTTCCCCGAGCGGCCCCGGCGGCTCCGCTCCCGGCAGCGCGGCCCGCGGGAGGCGCTGGAAGCCATTGACGGGTCCCGACGGGCTCCCGGAGCCACCGCCCCGCTGCGGGCCGCGCCGCCAGCACGGAACAGGCTGCAGGAACGGCGGCGCAGGCGGATGGCGTAACACGGAAACGTCACAGCGGGCAGCACCATGTGACGGGGCGCGTGGGCGCGCGCAGATACCGCGGCGCCGGGAGCCGAGAAGCAGGATCGAGCGCGGCAGCGCGCACCGGTGACTGACAGGCCCGTCCCACGCAGGGGGGAAGGGAGGCGGAGCCGGGACGGGAGGGGGGAGGTGCAGTCATGGGGGGAAGGCAGCCAGGGCAGCATCGCTTGGGGCAGAGCTCAGACCCCGCACACAGCAGACACCGGAAGCGCACGCAAGGGGAGTCAGGAAGAACGCAGACAACGGGCGTGGACTTGGGGCTGGGGCTTGTTTCAAAACATGGGAACTGTTCTATTGTTAACCAATTAGACCAGGGGAGAGCGCGAACGCAGTCCCCCACTACCACAAATTATGCAGTCGAGTTTCCCGCATTTGGGGAAATCGCAGGGGTCAGCACACCCGGAGTGCAAGGGATGAGCCTCGCCCTGGGAAAACCACCTGCTTGATCATGGTGTCTCCCCTGCCAGGTAAGTATGACTGCCTCTCCCCCACACACCAACACACGCCAAACAACACACACACACCTCACGGACACCGCACCCCACCATACCCACACCAGCCCCGCACAACCGGACGCGCTCCCCACCCCTCTTCCTGCCGCCGCCGCGCTCCCAAACAGCGCCCGCGTGCGCCCGAGCCCACGGGGGTGGTTTTGTGTCGCGGGAGTCCCGTGATGCCTCGCGGTGCTCATTTGCATGGACACGCCCCCTATCCGAAGGCCCCTCCCCCGCTCTCACCCAGGCGCCCCCTGCGGGTTCGGTCCGCGGCCTCTCGAGCACCGGGGGCCGCTCGGTCCTTCTGTCCCCCCGCACCGGAACCGCGCTCGGCACCGAGACAGGAACCGCCGGGAGAGGGCTCGGTCAGAGCCGAGCGGGACCAGGCCGGAGCCGCCGTGTGTGCGCCAGGGGAGATGTGCCCAGCGGGGCCGGGGACAGGAGCTCAGCTCCACTGGGGGCTGATCCTGCAGAGGCAAAGGGATCTGCGTCCCCCGCCTGTGGTTGTCACGACACGGACTCAAGTTGATGAGGAGACTCAAATCCCCATCGAGACTCAAATCCAACCTTATTACAAGCCAGCCCTTTTTCTCCCCTTGTTCGGTACTTTCCCAGCCTGCACAAACATGCCACGTTCAGTCTCATTGGCCCCTGTAAAACTCTCCAGGCAGACAGTCCAATAACACTGTTGCAGCACACGTTGGCCAGACGGCGACAGCTTCACCCCGCCGGCTCAGACGCTCTCGCAACCCCGGCATCGTCTGGCTCCGACTGAGACTCCTGCCACAACCCATCCGCCCAAGGCTTGTTTTGCGACCTTCCGTGTCCTTCAGCAGCCCAACTCATCGCCTCAGGGCTTGTTAAGCATTAAGGCCTCGGAGCTCATTCTCAAACTGTTTCTCATGCAACTCTTATCGCCTTCACCCCCACAGGCAGCCAGAGTAGAAAGCCGGGTCCCCAGACATGGGGCTGGGTTCTGGTAGCTGGGCAGCCCCCTCTGGGTGGCGCTGGAATGGCTTCTGGTCGAAAGGCCAACATTACAGCAGTACAGGGCGGATGGGCAAAAGCGTTCACAGCCTGTGACCGCCGATGCCAGAACCATGGGGTCTGGAAGCTGCCAGCAGCATGGCAAGAGCAGGTACCCACGGAAGAGCCAAACCACGGGCACAGGGTGCCATGACAGCACCAGGGAACATTTCCTGGGGAAGCTGAGGGGCTGGGAATTGCAGTGCTTGCAGTACCCCAGCCTCACCACAGCTCCAGTGCTCCAGGCTGTCACCCCTCGAGTCTCTGCACTCCCTCGGCACACACAGACCCCCGATTCCATGCCTGGTGCTTGATACAGGGTATTTAGCTAATGTACAGGGGGGTAGCACAGGAGGGGCTTCCAATTAATGCACAAGAGGCTTGATATAAGAAAAGCTAGTGCCCGAAAACCATAGAATTATGTTGTGAGTCTGTGGAAATTGGTGGCCCCACTAAAACATGAGTTAATTGTTTCACAGTAACCTTCAGAAGTATCCTTAGCTTTAAAGAATAAGGTCTGTGTTGTAAGTCTGCGTTGAGATACCAGGATTTAGTGACTCCAATAAACATGAATCAATTCACACCATCCTTTAGCTTATCAGTTAGTTAGTTACTTTAGGAACAGAGCCTCCCAAACAAACTCCTTATTTGCCAGTCCTGCAATTAACTTTGCAGGAAGGTCACACTGTCTTAAATCCTTGCTAGTTAATCAAAAGAAATACAGATATAGCAGGTTTCAGCTAACTGTGTGATTACTGGGGCCTTCAACTGTGCCAGAGGTGAAAAGTACACTGTGAGGAGGACACTTCATCTTGAAGACCCCTGCCCACAAGAGGAAGACTCATTTACTTCATCCTGAGACCCTTGCCCATGGCCGGGGGGGGAGCACTGTGCAGGTGCAAAGGACCTTCTAGCTCACTATAATACAAAGCAGGAATAGATAATAAATATATATAGATGTATTGACTAACTTAATGCATATGTATACCTTAAGAGAATAAATGTAAAGGGAAAACAACCCTGAAGGGTGCATACTTTGGAGGAGCTATCCCCATGCACCTCAGCGCTGAATAAAAGCATTCCTACTTTACAACTTTAACGAGTTGTGGAGTTTTTCCATGCCTGGTGCCTAGGCACGGCTGTTGGGACTCTCAATGGGCATCAGAGCAGGTGAGTGCTGCTGTTGACTCTGCTCCAGCCCCACAGCCACAAAGAGAAGACCGTCAGCACGGGAAGTCAGAGCTGCTGAGGGACACGCTGGCTGCTCGAGGGCTGCTGGTGTGTGACAGTGGCACACGCTGCACTCGTGGAGCAAGGCCAGAGCCCAGAAACGGCCATGATGGAAACTGGGGGCAAACGTGAACCATGGCTCATAACGTCTGGGGAGAAACGGGTGGGAACAGCTCGACGTGCAGGTGGGCGGGTGTGAACCGGTGTGAGACAGCACCGGGGCTGGCCGGGCTCGTTAACGGTGGCGAGAGGCGGGAACGAGGCCGGGGAATGGCGCTGAGAGCACCGGCGGAGAGGAGACGGGACGGGACCGGAGCCGCGAGGTGGGGTCTGTGGGTGGGGAAGGGTCCATGCAAATGAGCACCGCGAGGCATCACGGGACTGCCGCGACACAAAACCACCCCCGTGGGCTCGGGCGCACGCGGGCGCTGTGCGGGAGCGCGGCGGCGGCAGGAAGAGGGGTGGGGAGCGCGTCCGGTTGTGCGGGGCTGGTGTGGGTATGGTGGGGTGCGGTGTCCGTGAGGTCTGTGTGTGTTGTGCGGCGTGTGTTGGTGTGTGGGGGAGAGACAGTCATACTTACCTGGCAGGGGAGACACCATGATCAAGCAGGTGGTTTTCCCAGGGCGAGGCTCATCCCTTGCACTCCGGGTGTGCTGACCCCTGCGATTTCCCCAAATGCGGGAAACTCGACTGCATAATTTGTGGTAGTGGGGGACTGCGTTCGCGCTCTCCCCTGGTTTAACCCGTTTAAAGAATAGAAATGGGATTGATCTTTGTGCAGACCTTGTTACTGTCACTAGTTCATGCACTGACATGTTGTATAAGCTCAAAGTAGACATCATTTGGTAAAGAGCATAGTCCCGTGAGTCAGTTTTGAGATCTGGATGGGCTGTAGCCATTGGTGTGAGGTTCAACAAGGTGAAGTGCCGGGTTCTGTATCTGGGCCACAAGAACCTCTCACAGCGCTACAGACTTGGGGAAGAGTGACTGGAAATCACTGGAAAAAGTGGTGGACAGGGACCTGGCGGTGCTGACTGGTGGCTGCTGGCCATGAGCAGCTTGTGGCCAGGCAGCCAAAGCAGCCAACAGCATCCTGGCCTGTATCAGCAATAGTGTGAGCAGCAGGGCCAGGGCAGTGATCATCCTCCTGTACTTGGCACTGGTGAGGCCGCACCTCAAATCCTATGTTCAGTGCTGGACCCCGCGGCACTGGCACCCACAGAGCCGTTGTCCTGCTGAGGCCTCGCAAACCAGGGAGAGCTCCGCTCCTCTCTGCCCCATTCTCATATCGGCGGTAACCGGACGCTCAAGCACGGCCTCGGCGCACCGGGAGGAAAGGGAGCTTCTGTAGTGTCCGGCCCGTCGTAAACTGCTCTGCTCAGAACCCTCCCAGGCGTGCAGATGCCAATTATCCGACGTGAACACAGCACCAACTACTTTAGGGTGTCTGCTCCAAGACCTGCCTTTTAAACTGGTTAAACCAGGGGAGAGCGCGAACGCAGTCCCCCACTACCACAAATTATGCAGTCGAGTTTCCCGCATTTGGGGAAATCGCAGGGGTCAGCACACCCGGAGTGCAAGGGATGAGCCTCGCCCTGGGAAAACCACCTGCTTGATCATGGTGTCTCCCCTGCCAGGTAAGTATGACTGTCTCTCCCCCACACACCAACACACGCCGCACAACACACACAGACCTCACGGACACCGCACCCCACCATACCCACACCAGCCCCGCACAACCGGACGCGCTCCCCACCCCTCTTCCTGCCGCCGCCGCGCTCCCGCACAGCGCCCGCGTGCGCCCGAGCCCACGGGGGTGGTTTTGTGTCGCGGCAGTCCCGTGATGCCTCGCGGTGCTCATTTACATGGACACGCCCCCACCGACATGCCCCACCCCTTGGCTCCGGTCCCGTCCCGTCTCCCCTCAGCCGGCTCCCTCAGCACCATTCCCCGGCCTCCAGCCCGGCCTCGGTTCCCGTGGGCCACAGCAGTTGGCAGCAAGGACAGACGACACCGGAGTATAAATCACCTTCTGCACAGGGCAGACTCACAGGCACCCCAGCAGGGCTAGGAACACGCACTGGCACCAAGAGCCCACAGCAATCCCTGACAGGAGTGGGGCAAGCAACAACTTTACCATACCAGAAATTGATGGGAATGCTTCAGAACAAGCAGCAGATCCTCCTCCCTGTGCCAGAGCCCCCAGCTTTTGCTCAGGCTGGATCCTGCACCAGGAGCAGCCCTGGCCCCCTCAGGGGGTCAGACGTATCCAGCTCTGGGCTCTCCTGCACAAGCCCATCTTAAGTGGATACCAGAATGACAGCCAGAGATGTGCGCTAGGGACTGTCACCATGTCACTGTTTCTCCCATGTCCCAGAGGAGGGGCCCCGGGACAGGGAAGATCCTTTGCTGCTGCAGCTTTGAGTGATAGGAACAGGCTGGGCAGCAGTGCCATCATCCCCAGGGACCACACAGAGCTGAGCCTGTGGTGACATTGGTCATCAGGGCTCCTGCCACCGCACAGAAAACAGACAAGGTGTATTGTGGCGCCTGGTTTATTAGTGTCTGTGCTGCTGCCCCTACTACTGGTCCACGTTCTTGACCCGCAGGACAACAGGCACTGAAGTGCAGGGGATCATGCCCAAGTCTGTGATGACCAGATCCACCAGGTCGGGTGGTGTCACGTCATAGACAAGGTTGAGAAGGCGCAAGGACTTATTCTCTGCCCAGCCACCCAGCTGAGCCTGGCCCTTCCGGAGCACGATCAGATCATCAGGGTCATCTGTGGAGAGAACAGGCAGCAGGATCAGGGACAGCACCTTTGAGTCTGCCCCGGGAGCACACACACTGCTGCCTGCCAGGCCACCCTTCTGAGAGATAGCCCCTGGCCTGGGAAGGGCAGGGCAGAGGAGAGCAGCCCATCCTGGCCAGCAGCAGGCGCAGGTCTCAGGTGGCAGGAAGCAGACAGAAGCCATACCCAGCTCATTGGAGACAAAAGAGTCCGTCTGCACACGCTCACAGAACTTGTAGGTCTCGCAGCACACCAGGACGGGCACATTGTAAGCCTTGGAGACAAGTGCTATCTGAGATGTCCCCACTCGGGACATGACAGAGCCGTTGGCCAGGAGTGCATGGGCTCCCAGCAGGACTTTAGACACCTGTCAGGGAAGCACAGGGATCTGTTGGCACCTTTCATCACCCTGCAGCCTTCCTTGAACTGCCCTCAGTACAGCCCCACTCTGCTCCTCACCTCAGGCAGCACATAGGAGATGGCGTTGATCATCACATAGGTGCAGTGAATGCCCTTACGAACCAGCCGCCGCAGTGTCTCCCGGCCTTCCAGCCGCGGACGGCTGTCCACCACAATCACACGGAAGGCTCGGCCCTTCTTCACATGGGCATCACACAGTGTGCGGTTCACAAGGGAAGAGCTGACAGACACCAGTTAGGAAGCTCTCACCCGGCCCATGCAGGCACTCCATGCTGCCAGCACTGCCCACAGGTGGAGCCCCATGCCAAGAGACTTTCCTTGGTGCTGGCTCCAGTGTGGGACTCATCGGGTGCTGGCTAGGCAGGAGGTTTCCTGAGTGTCACTCTGGGGTCTCGCCAAGGGGACAATCCTGACAGGCACCCAAAGCAGGGGCTGGCTGCCAGCAGCTGCAGCAGAGCAGGCACTGCCAGGCACCAGCTGACTCAGCAGCTCCCTGGGCACATCCAGCCCAAGCAGAGCAATGTCTCCCTTACCCAGGGCAGGACTTGGGCTCCTTCCTAGACACTGATGGACTAATGCTGTCTGGAGATGAGTCCAAGCAGAGCTGGGGTCCACACTCACCATTATAAGTGCTGCCACTTCCTGACACTCTCCTGCTACACTTGCTTCCAGGACCCTCCTCCCTGTCTTTGCAGTGGGGAAAGTTGTTTCATCCCTCCCTGGAAGCAGCACTGACCTCTGCCTGTCCATGACCACAGTGGGGGACTCTCCCCTCCGAACCCTCTCCAAGTTCTCTCAGAATGCTCCAGGACCACAATGACCTCCTGCTCCTTCCTTGATGATCCCCCAGGAGGCACATCACACCTGGACTCTTGCCACAGTGGTCTCTGTCTCCTTTTCCCATCTCTACCTTCTGGGACACAGTCCCTCAAAGGAAGAATGAGCTTCTCTATTTCTGCTTCCTGACATCTGACACTGCTACATTCTGTTTAAAATGCCAGTTAACACTCACAACTGTTCTGTAGGTGCCCTGTATTGAAGAAGTGGTGAATTTCTGTTTCTTAAAACACTCAACACTGGACACAAGCAAACACAGGACAGTGCTGAGCTCTGAACAGCAGAGACTCAGACAAGCCTTTGGTGCAGGCTTTGCTGACAGTGATGGCTTTAGGCCTCTGTCAGGCACTTCTCAGCCCAGTCAAGCTGTCAGCCGCCACTGCAGGCTGGTGGGCCTGTGTAAGTTGCAACAGCAGGCAGGGCAAACTCAGGCATTCACAAACCACGTGCTAATACAACTACATT
Source organism: Melopsittacus undulatus (assembly GCF_012275295.1). Lineage (NCBI taxonomy): Eukaryota > Metazoa > Chordata > Aves > Psittaciformes > Psittaculidae > Melopsittacus > Melopsittacus undulatus. The sequence goes on along the minus strand of NC_047529.1, from coordinate 12,927,185 downwards.
AATCTGTATAGGTTGGTATAAGTCTACTTGATCAGACCCTCCTGTTTGTTCCCTGAAAAAGTCTGAGGACTCCAGTGCTTCCAGCATCCAACCTGTCCCAGCATAGAGAAATCGTAAACCACATGAGCAGGACACAACCCTCCACAGTGGGGCTCTCCAGGGATGCCTGCTCACAGCCAGCCCTGCCAACATGGTTCACTGTGCCCCACAGACACCATTTAGCATTCCCCTTGGCAGCTGCCAGGCAGAAAGCGCTCTGTCACCACCTCGTGACGTGAGCTCATCAGCCTGCCTGTCTCTTAGGATAGTCCCAATGAGCTCTCTGATTTTTCTAAAGCACTGACAACACATTTGTATCCATTGAGCAAGTGCTGATCCCACGCCATGCTCTGCTCTGTCCTGACACCCTTGTACAGCCTCTCACTTATTTTATTGCTGGTTGCTGGACCCAGAGCCGCAACCCCTCTTCTCTGCCCTGGCCAACACCAACTTTTCCAACCTTTAAACACTGCTTTTGCAAGAGCTTCCTGTGTTCCTTCAGGTTTCCTTTTCCTATCTACTGGCCTGGCTGCCCTGGCTCTCTTACCATCCATACACCAGGATCACATCGTTGTCATTTATCTTCTCAAAGGCAGACCTTGAAATGGCTTCAGCTGCCAGAAGAATCTTCTCCCGCAGATACTTGTCAATAGTGTCCTGCAGCTTCTCCTTCGCCTGGGGAGACAGTGCCATCACGTACAGCACAGCCTTCCTACACCATGGACACTCTGCTGTCCCTCGCAGCCTGGCATGGCTGTGGGCTCAGCCCTGCCTGGCTCCCAGTCAGACTGTATGCTGAATAGCAGCTTCCCCTGAGACAAGGGATCTGCAAGACACATGGGGCCACTCCTGACCCAGCACAAGCTCCCAGCAGACCGTGGTGCCTCACCATGTGTTTGAGCTGCCATAAGGCCCTCCCCAGCTCTGCCCTTGCACCTCCTGGTCAATTGCTCTGGTCACCCCATAGAGATTTTACTACTCAGCCTCTCCAGCTTGACTCCTGTTAGCCCACCAGCCACACAGCCTCAGGGGTTCTCATGATGTTCACCACCCCCCTGCCCCTTGCTCCATAGCCAGCAGGCTCCTGGGAAGCTTTTTACATGGAACATAGCTGAGCATTGAAAAACCACATTCTTCTGCAACTGTGACTTTACTAATGCTGTCAGTAAGACACCACCCTGGTGCCTGCTGCGCACATGAGGCCACTCACCTCTTCCTCTCGCAGGGTGTCAGGTAGGCACAAAATCTCCTTCTTAAGGAACTTAATGGCATTGCCCATGCTGGCTGAAAGGGGCCGGCACTGGTTCAGGAAGCTGCAGAGAGGAAATACACTTAGTGCCAGAGCAGCCTGGAGAACAGGACAGCAAGAGGGAGAGCACAGCTGGGCTGGAGATAGGGGGCTGGGAGGTAGGACTCAGAGCCCCAGTAAAATCAGACCAAGTTTGGGCGGACACCAAGCCAGAGAGGTGATTGACAGATAACACTTAGTGCAGCCTCAGTCCCTCTGCTCCAGCACCAGGAGCCCTCACCTGATGTGTGGCTTCAGCTTGGCCACTAGGTCCCTTGACAGCTCCTCACTGGGGGGAGTTGAGTAATCTCGGATCAGCTAAGACAAGAAGGAAGAGAGCATGAGCTCAGGGCACCTGCCCCTTATGGCTAGGCAGGGCATGCAATCACCCTCACACAACAGGCTGCAGACCAGACAGGAATGTGTATTGCACAGCTTGACACACTTTCACAGTGGGATAAAGGCGTGCTGCACGAACTCAAATTTGCAGGGGTAGCACCAGAACGGGACACCAGCAGGGACAAGCCCTGGGAACAGTCAGAAGGAAGAGGCTGAAGATGACTGAGCACAGATATAGTCTCGATAGCCAGGGAATAGGAAGAGATGCCTGTGCATGGTGTAACACCCCACTGCTTGGTGGGCACAGGTAGCTGCTCACATACCTGTTTGAAGACTTCCAGCAGGGCGATGCAACGGGCATTGGAGCCATTGATGATGCCCTGGGAGTATTGGAGGCCAAGGCGCACCACAGCTGGGTGAATTACAGTGGAGGGGATGCTGCAGGGACAAATATGAGAGAGCTACCAGCAGGGGCCCTCTACAGCCCAGGAACAACCAACCCAGTGCCAGGCCTCCAGCCAAACAACCTGAAGGGTGGCCCAGTACAGCCCCTCTTTGCTTTAAGGAGGAGTCAGGCTAAGCCCACAGCACCCTTTCCAGTGGCCCTGTACTGCCTGAGAGCAGCTCTCCTCACCCCATAGGTATGACATCTCACTGCCTCACTCACTGCTCCTCAAACAAAGCTAAAAGTATCCCCCACCACCCCATCAAGACTATTCCACACACATGGCTATGATACCCCTTCACTACAGCCATTTTGCAACCACAACCAAAACAGAACCAAATGCTTGCCAAGGGCCTGGGCTGGGGAGGCCATGTACCTCATCTGCTGTGTCAGTGGCTTCTTCCGGCTGTACTGGTGCAAGTGGGAGAACAGGTTGACCTTGGTGCCATAGTCCTGCCTCAGAGGTACCTGCAGCCAAACAGCATTGATGACTTAGCCAAAGCTGCCATACAGCCCTGCTCACTCCAGCACCACCGATCACACCCAGCACTCACTCACAGCACACTAGAGATCCCCTTTGCCCAGCAGAGAACAGACACTAGTCCCATCATGCACACAGCCTGCCCCCCACCACACACACCTGCAGCATGGCTGCCCTGAAAGCATGTGGCTTGTGACCCAGTCCTCCTCCTACCTGCTGCCGCTCCAGCTTCTTGGCCAGTTTCCTCTGGGCAACAGGATCATCCATCTGCACGTGTTCCGGCAGCCGCTTTACCACTGTGAGGGTAGCAGGGAGTGTAGTGTGAGGTGATGCCAGCCTGGTGCAGCCCCAGTCCAGTCACACTGCCTCAAGGCTCAGGAAATACACGGCATGGCAGTGCCCATGGCACTGTGCAAGGGTTGGTTGCCCACCCTAGGCCCCTCCCTCCCTGCTTACCCACCCTATGGTGACAATGGCTTTACCAGACTGGGGCTCAGTCGGGGTCAGCCTGGGCTTGGCTGCTGTGGCTGCCTGGCTCAGCTCTGCTTTCTTGGCCTGCTTCTGGGCCCGCTCAGCCTCCTGCTTGGCCCGGCGCTCTGCTCGCAGCTCAGCTTTGCTTTTGCCTCCTGTAGGCTTCTCACCATCGTTGGGGCCATCAGCCAAGGCTGGGGGGGATGTGAGATGAGCAGCTACTGGAGGAGATGGAAGAGGGAAGGAAGTCAGTGCCCAGCCTCAATCACCCTGAGACACAGCCCAAAATAAGGGGCAGCCTGTGGCAAGAAGATTCTCTTTTGAGCAAGGGTCTGCGTTTGGAGAGACAGATGTGAATACATGCCAAGTTGTCCAGCACCTTGCCACAACCCCTGTGCAGCTGACATGGGACCACCAGGCCAGCCCCGTATTCAAGAAGGCAGGGGACTGTCCTCTCTGCATCTCAGTCCCTGCAAACACCCAGGCACTCGAGGTAGTGAGGTCCTGCTGCAGCCTCCCATGACTGCAGGACGCTCCTGGCTCAGGCTGTTCCAGCACAAGGGTTCCAAGCCCCGGAGGCCACCGGGGACTTGCACATGGCTGCCCCTCTTTGGGGCGTGGGGAGGGCTGCCGGGGGAAAAGGGGTCCTCACCCTGCGGCTGCCCTGCCTCGGAGGGCGACCCCAGCTCCGGGGTCTCAGCCAACGGCCCCTTCTCGCTCTTTTTCTTTTTCTTCTGCTGTTTCTTCTCCTTCCGCAGCTGCAGCTTCTCCTCCCGGGAGAGCTCCGTGGCCTGCGGACGCAGACGGTCAGGTAACCCGCGTCCCCCACGCCCTCCGCGGTGCGGCGCGGCTCCCAGCACCGCTGAGCGGTCCCGGCCCTGCTCACCTGCGGTCCCTCCGGCGCGGCTGCTTCGGGGCCCGCACCTAGAAGAAGGAGAAGGGTGAGCGGGACCGGGTGGCTCCGGTCCTGTCCTACCGCCCCCCAGCTCCGCTCCGGTCCTACCGCCCCCCCAGCTCCGCTCCGGTCCCGCACTCACCGCCCAACGCAACCCGCTCCGCCATGACGCCTGCTCCGCCGCCCCGCAGCGCCCCCTGCCGGCGGGAGCTGCCGTGACGTCAGCGGTCCTCCGCATGACGCGCGGTGACGCCACGCCGTAGCTGCTGTGGGGGCTGTTACCTTTACCGGGGCGCTCCCCTCCCCCGCGGCCGGGGCCCGTCCGGCTCCGGGGCCGCGCTCAGCCCCGGAGCAGAGCCGCCGCCCGGTGCCGCTGGGACGCTGCTGGCACCAGGCGCGGGGCTGCCCCTGAGCTCTTGCGGGGCGGAGCGGGGCCGGCCCCTGCGGGCGTGTTCCGCCGGCCGCGCCATCGCGGGGGCCCCGCGGGGCGGTACCGGGGAGCGCCGGTCTCCGACATGGCGGCTCGCGGCAGGTAGCGGGGGCGTGCGACCCGGCCCGGCCCCGCCATGCACTTCTCCATCCCCGAGACCGAGACCCGCGCCGGCGACGGCGGCGCCGCCTACGTGGTGAGCGGGGTCGGTGCGGAGCTGTCCCGCGGGTGCGGGGCGGATCGGGGCGGAGACCCCCAGCCGGTGGGGCCGCGTCTGAGTCCGACGTTACGGGGTGGTCGGTGCCCGGCGGGGCTGTACGGGCCGGTAGTCCCGACGCCGGTGCCAGTGGCCTTGTGCGGGCCGGGGCCGCCATCCCCAGCCGGTATCCCGCTCCCCGGCCGCGCCGCCCCGGCTCCCTAGGGCCGGCAGAGACGGGGCCGAGCCGGCTGCGTTGCGGGGCGGGGGGAAGGACAGCGGGCGGCGGCCGCATCCCGTCCCGGGACCCGGCTCATCCTGGCCCCGCAGCCCGTCCGTCCGTCCCGGCTTCCTGTTTTGCTCGGCGCGCCGTGAACGCCCTCCGGCTTGGCAGCTCCTCCGGAGCCGGTGCCCCGGTCACCGGAGGGACACTGCGGAGGGCTGAGCCCCATGGGCTGCGCGGCGGTGCGGCCGGAGGGGCCGGGGCCAGGCCCACTGCTTCTTGCTCGGGGTAAGGGTGGGCGGCTGTGGGCTCATGGCCACGCGGCTGTCAACATGGGGGTCCCTCGCCTGCCCCTTTTGCCGCGATCCCTCTCTGGGAGGTCTCCCCGGTGCTGTCGGCAGCAGGAGGTGGTGTCAGGGACACACAGGGTGGTTGTGAGCTGCAGGAAGGGCTGTGAAGCTGCCTTGTGATCCACAGGCAGCGGTGGTGGTACAAGGGCCGCAGGAGCACCCTGCACTTTGCCCTCAGGTGGTGTTCCCAGTATCAGAGGAGAGCTCCTTTGCAGCTCTGAGTCTGGGCAGGAGCTGGTGACCCCACAGGGATGGTGTGAGAGGCCAGTGTGAGCTCCTGTGTGTGCAGGGCCAGCATGGCCTGGGCGGGTACCTTTGCTGACCCCAGGCAGCCCCAGTTGTCAGGGGCCGGAGGATGCTTGGGGCTTCCAGTGAGTGAAATGGCCATGGGATGTACGTGCCTGGGCTGCAGTCGCTGGCTGGAGGCACGTTTCCATCCTCTGTGGTGCAGTCCTGCCTTCCCAAACACTGTTCTGGGGATGGCAGTCCCTGCTCTGGCACAGAGGGGAACAGCCTTGTCCCCTTGGAGGATGCTGCCTGTGGCAGGGTGCTTGGGACCTCGGGCATGGAGTCATTGGGCCCTATGCAGCTCTGTCTGCAGTGACAGAGGGTTTCCATCCTCTCCCCTTAGCTGAGGAACATGTCCTGCTGAGCTCTCTGCCTCAGCTCTTATACTTTCAAGCAATCCAAAGTGCTGGAGCATGTTCTGGTGGCCCCAGGGAGGGCAGGCAGTACACGAGGAAAGAATCCCTTGCCCTGTGGTGAGGGATGGCTGTGGCCACGTACCCTGGGAGGTGCTGGAGGGAGCCCAGATCTGCAGCCTTTGGCAGTGGGTATGTCTTGGCCATGCAGCTCTGCAGCTGGCCATCAGGCTTCCCTCCGCTGGCCTGAGTGCAGCCTCGGTTGCTGTGCTGGGCACTGTGTTACTCTGCTTGCTTCTCCAAATGTGTTTGGGGCCTGCAGGATGGAGAGCTGCCGCCTCTCCTTGATGCCAGGAGTGTGGAGGGGTGTTCTTTCCTGCTGACTGGGGGGACAGCTGTATCCATGGGGCTGCAGTGTGGCTCTGCACTCTCCCTGTGGCCAGGCAGCTGCAGGATTAGCCCTTCTGCTGTCTGTCGGGCACATCTCTTGGATGTGCTTCTACTTCCTGAGTGGTTTTGACCATATCCCCAGGGCTGCATGTCTGCACCAACGCTGCCTTGTCTTTGGAAGAGCAGCACACAGAAACCTTTCAGTGCTGTACTGTACTCTTCTGTGCAAGTCCTGGGCGTTTGACCTGTCCTCACTTGCTAGCCCTTGGATGCTGACATAGCTCCTCCTGGTCCTGGCTGTGCATGGGGCCATGGCTGTGCATACCTGAGGCTGTTTGTTCCATGTGTCCACCTCCATTGGGGTGCTGCTCCAATGGGCTGGAGAGGGTCCTGGCCGCACACGGGCAGCACTGCTGTGTGCTCTGGGGCAGGCTCTGGAGGGGTTCCAGGTAGCGGGCAGCATGATGCTGGCATTGGCACCTCCGGGCTGGGGTTGGTGCCTGCAAGGCAAACACAGCTCCTGCAGTGGTGCCCAACCTGGGAAATGGCATGTGAGGGGAAAAGGTGGGTCCTGGCCCTTCCCAGGAAGGGGGCTGAGCTCTGGGGAAGGCTGGGGTGCCCCTTCTGCCCCTCGTAGTGTCTTCAGGAGCATCATCTCCTCCTGGGCTGTGGCCCTGCAGGGGCTTCATCCTGGGGTAGCCTGTGGATCTGGGGGGTGCTGGCATCTGACTGGTGTCTCTACCCACAGGCCTACAACATCCACGTGAATGGGGTGTTGCACTGCCGAGTGCGTTACAGCCAGCTCCTAGGGCTGCACGAGCAGGTAGGGAGCCATCCCCAATGGTAGTGGGAGCTGCTGTCATCCAGCCCCTGTCCTGTGGGCAGCACGGTGGTGCCTGCTGTGCTTTTGGCAGGCAGGGTGCTGGGTCCCACGGGCTGCTGTTGGGTGCTGCAGGAAGGCACCGTGTGAGAGCAGCAGCGTCGAGTGCTGTGCTGGCTGCAGGCAGCATGTGCTGCCCATGGGGCTGGGCAGGGGATTGTTCTGTTCCTTGGCATTGGGTACAGGCCTTTTCTCCTGTCCTGTGATGTGCTGGCTGGGTTCTTGAAAACTCCCCTTGCCAGGGCCCTGGAAATCAGCTGTGGGGGGGAGGTCAGACTAGCCACCATCTCCCTGGAGGCTCTCAAGGCACTCTGCTCTCTTCCCAGTTAAGGAAAGAGTATGGCGCTAATGTGGTCCCAGCCTTTCCCCCAAAGAAGATCTTCACACTCACCCCGGCAGAGGTAGAGCAACGCCGGGAACAGCTGGAGAAATACATGCAGGCAGGTAAGCTGGATCTGCACCGTGCTGCAGCTCAGGGTTGGCTGCCCCCTGCTTGGTCACTCAGGACACTACCTGTACCTTCCTTCCCACACTGCTCTGTCTGCCGTGGCACATCTTCATACTCACTCTGGCATTAGCTGGCCTTGTCCACTGGACATCAGCCCTGGCAGAGGTGGAGCCCCCTGGTGCCTTCACCTGTGGGATGTCCATGGCCACCCATGTGCATGCACTACACACAGCATGTGCTTAGTCTGAGTGTCTTCTCTGCATGGCTGCAGAGCAGACAGGCATTGCTGTGGGTCCCTCCCCCTTCCTGCGTAACAACTGACTCCCTGCTCATCTTCCATCCCAGTGCGGCAGGACCCGACACTCGGAGGGAGTGAGATCTTCAACAGCTTCCTGCGCAAAGCCCAGCAGGTGAGGTTGGAGCTGCTGGAGGTGTTGGGCTGCTGGGGCAGCCTGCATGGGGGTGAGTGCTGACCACTGGGGCCCTCGGACTGTGAGGATGGTCAGCAGTGGTGGGGCCACAGTGGCAGTCCTGTTTCTCTCTCCAGGAGACGCAGCAAATACCCACAGAGGAGGTGGTGCTGGAAGTGCTACTTTCCAATGGCCAGAAGGTCAAGGTCACCATCCTTACCTCGGACCAGACAGAGGATGTCCTTGAGGTGCCAAAGTTCTTATGCTGGGCAAGACCAGCTCTTCCTGTGGAGTTCAGTGGCTTCTCATGCATCCAGGAGCTTCCTTAGCCTGTCAGCCCCTAGCCCTCCCTGCTGAGTCCCTACCCCAAAGCAGCACTGTCATGGGCTGAAGAGCTGGAAAGGGTGTGCTGATGTGTGGGCCCAGACTAATGTCAGGAAGCCCCCGCTGTCTCATGGTGGATGTAATTCCCTCACTCCCTGTCCATTGTCCCCCCTGCCCTGGCCTCCTGCACAGCAGAGGTGCTGCTTTCCTGCTGTTGGGAGGCCCCAGAACACACACACAGGCTTAATCCTGCCACGGGGTAAGGATGTAGAAGGGCTGCCTCTCTGCGGGAAGTGGTGACTTCCTGCTCTCATTCCCAGGCTGTGGCCTCCAAGCTGGATCTGCCAGATGACCTGGTTGGCTACTTCAGCCTCTTCCTGGTGAGAGAGACCAAGGACGGAGCTTTCTCGTGTGAGTAGAGCATGCTGGAGCCCCATGAGGGCTGCAGTGGGACATCTGCCCTGTACCCTGCCCTGGCGCAAGAACTGTGTACTTGGACCCCACAGCCCTGCCCTGGCTGTGGGGATCCAGCAGGGTCCCCTGGGGTGCCTTGGCTGGCAGGGGTCTGGTGGGCTCCTGCTGCCCTGAGCTGCTGCCAAGTTGCTGTTTCCTTGCAGTCGTGCGGAAGCTGCAGGAGTTCGAGCTGCCATATGTGTCTGTCACCAGCCTGCACAACCCCGAGTTCCGGATCATCCTGCGCAAGAGGTGAGCAGGGCTGGAGGGGCACTGCCTGCTGGAGCAGTGGGGTCTTGTCTGGGCTTTGTACTCTGCAGAGGGACCTTTCTCTTCCTGCCATTGCCACCTGTGGGGGCTTTGGCCTGCAGGAACACACCTGGGCTTCCCCAGCCATGACATGGGGTGGCTGGACTGCCCTACTGGGCTTGTTTCCACTTACCCAGACACAGCCCTTCCTGCCTTTGGCAGCTGTTTAAGAGGGGGAGTGGGACCCGGCAACTGATGGTTAATGGGGGAGCTGGCCAGAAAACCAACCCAGCACCTTGTCCCAACATGGGGGGTGTTTTTCTCCCCGTTGCTGTTAGGAGCTGCGGAATAGGTTGACCCATGTGGTTTCCTTCTAGCTACTGGGACTCCTCCTATGATGACGATGTAATGGAGCATCGTGTGGGGTTGAACTTGCTGTATGCACAGGTGAGGGTCAGTGTGGCCCAGATGGGTGAGGAGGGACAGTGCATCCCTCATCTATGGCTGTGCAGGGTCTCAAGTGGCTCTGGGCTCAGCTGCTCACCAGCGTCTGCTCCTTGGTAGACGGTGTCAGACATTGAGCATGGATGGATCCTTGTCAACAAAGAACAGCACCGGCAGCTGAAGTCCCTGCAGGAAAAGGTCTCCAAGAAGGAGGTAGGGGAGGGCACAATGCTGTGACTGGAGCAGTCCCAACACCAGACTGGCACCGCTCACCTGTGAACTTGTGTTGCTGAGATTGTGGCCTGTTGCTGGCCCATGAGGTATGTTGGGAAGGTGGCAGCCTGTGCTGAGCTTCCCTGGCTCTTCCCTGCAGTTCATCCGCCTGGCCCAGACCCTCAAGTACTACGGCTATCTCAAGTTCGACCCCTGCATCACTGACTTCCCGGAGAAAGGATGCCATGTAGTCGTCAGCGCTGGCAACAACGAGCTCAACTTCCAGGTGCGGCTGCCCAACGAGCAGATCAAGGAAGGCAGCTTCAAGGTCACACGCATGCGGTGCTGGCGGGTCACGTCCTCGGTGAGTCCTACATGTCTGTGAGACCCTGGCGAGCAGGGAGGGGTCTGGTGAGAGCCGGCTGTGCTGGGCTGGTCTGACAGCTCTCCTCAGAAAAGGTGCTGGCTGTGTTGCCTGCTTCCACCCAGCTGCCCTGGGAAGGGTCTGGGTTGTGCTTTGGGGGTTGAAGGGGTCATGGCTTTGAGGACTTTGAGGGGATTGGTTGTGGTGAAATGCCAGTGGGAGCTGGGCAGGGTGTGCAGTGCCCAGCTGCAGCGTGCCCGCTGTCAGCACCGGGACCTGGGAAGCTGGCTCCTTTCCCTCTGAAGCCTCCCAGCCTCAGCATGTGCCCTTGCAGGTGCCAATGAGCAACGGTCCCTCAGGCAGCAGCCCGGCAAAGTCGGAGGTAAAGCTGGAGCTGGCTTTCGAGTATCTAATGAGCAAGGACCGGCTGCAGTGGGTCACCATCACCAGTCCACAGGTAGGGCTGCCTGTGTGCTAGGCTGGCTGTGCACAAGCATGGAGGTGAGGGAAAAGGCTGGTCTGGGCTTGGTGTGCCATGCTGGGAAAGCTGTGGGGGTGCATGAAGCCTTGTGACACGTCTTTCTTGCAGGCCATTATGCTGAGCATCTGCCTGCAGTCCATGGTGGATGAGTTGATGGTGAAAAAGTCTGGAGGCAGCATCAGGAAGGTGAGGGTTGGGGATGAATGTTGTCTCTGGAGCGTCATCCCATTCTGCCCCTCTGACTCCCTGGGGTCTAGGCTGGGCCCTGCTTGCTCTCCTCAGCACAGAGCAATATGAAGGATCCCCAGGGGCTGTCTTAACCTCTAGAGCTGCCCATGGGGACCCTGTGGCTGAGCTGAGCTCCTTCCCTGCAGATGTTTCGCCGGCGCATGAATGGAGCCCTGCGGCGCTCAGACAGCCAGCAAGCTGTGAAATCCCCCCCACTGCTGGTGAGTAGGACCCTGCAGCCCTGGTACAGGAGACAGCTGTGACCATGGGCTTCACTGTATGTTGGGTACCACAGCCCATTACCCCCGGAGGTCCTACTATCCCCTTGGCAGGGCTGGGGCAAGCGCAGAGGACAGCACGGCTGCAGTGCCCCACTCCTGCAGCCTTGGGAAGGGGGCCTGGACTCACCTCCAGGAGCCAGATTCCCTGGGGAGGGTGGCCTGGCCTTGTCTCAGGAGCGCAGGGAGATGCAGATTTGGGAAGGGAGGGTGGCATGTCCCACCACCTCAGTGCTGCCTGACCCTGCTGTCCCTACAGGACTCACCTGATGCCTCCAGGGAGCCAATGGCCAAACTCTCGGTGAGTTGTGTGCGGGCACACTGGTGCCATCACCCTCGGACTGAGGGGGGATCCTCCCTAACATCTCCCCTCTCCACAGAGCAAGCTCACCTCTGTCAGCCTGCGAGGGATCAGCCACTCCAGCTCTGCTAATGATGTGGGCGCTAATGACTTCCATGGCAATTATGCCTTTGAGGGCATTGGCGATGAAGATCTGTAGTGTCCCCCTTTGTAGGACAGCACCCGCCGAGGGCCTTCGCTGAGGAATGTATGACCTGCAGACAGGTTGCAATCAACGTGCCTCTCACTTGCTACTTCCACCTTTCCCTGCTCCCCTGGGCTGGGGAGCTCACCCCCTGCCCACTGCTGCCTTTGGGATGGGGGCAGCTGAACTCCTCCTGCTGCTGGCTCCAGCTGGGAGAGGGCCTGTTCCCAGGGTGGCACCAGCTCAACCTGAGCAGCGTGCCCAAGCCAAGCCCTGGAGCAGCATCACGGAGCCTGGCCCAGAGCTGGGGGGGCAGAGCTGCCCCTTCCCCAGAGCTGCCCTGCGAGGCTGGGCACAGCCTGGTGGCACCAAGTGGCCCTCGTGAGACTCCGTATATGCCAAATTAGCATTTAGGTTTCTGCTCAGAGACAGGCTGCCGTAAACTGTCTCCAGGGGGCTCTGCGCAGAGTCCCCTCTCTAACCCGCTCATAGACTCCAGCGTAATCTAGGCTTGTAACCGAGTATCTTCTGCTGCTCAGACCGACGAGAGCATTAATGGACAGTAACCGATGTTTACACACTGCAATGATGATTAAATGGATCCTGATTGGTATTGGGCTGTCCGTTGGGGGGTGGCTGCTCTCCCTCTCCTCCCTGCACACCCTGCCAGCCCACACTGTCCTCACCTGAAGCAGAACAAGGTCCCCTGGGAGAATAGCAGATAACAAAATTGACTGTTTAATGCTTTTATACACAATATAAATTACACTGACCAGCATGGCAACAGCCATGGAACCAGTCCTCCCTCCCCCCTTTTCCCCAAGGTCCGGCAGAAGATGACTCCAAAAGGCAAGAACAGGCAGGTATCACCCTCAGGGGCATGGCACTACCACCTCTGGGGCAGGAACCTGAGCTGCTGTTTGTAACTTTGCCAAGGAAGGACAGGGCTGCTGAAGGTCCCAGTGCACCCATGGGCACCACATAAGGCAGCCGTGAGCCCCTGTGGAGTCTGCTGCCTGTCCCTCCCCCAGGGAGGGCAGGGGCTGAGGCACCCTGGGCCTGATGCAGGGCTGGACACCCCTGCAGCTGGGCTAAGTGCTGTCTCAGGGCAGGGCCGTGCCCACAGCTGGAGGGGCCAGGAGGGCTTTGGCATTCCGTGGGTTTACCCAGCTTTCGGCTGTGTGGCCGTGGATCTTCTGGTGGCGCTTGTAGTTGTCCCAATGGCCAGTGGTGTAAGAGCAGTTCCGGCACTGGAAGGGCTTCTCACCTGTGTGCCGCAGCATGTGCCGCTTCAGGTTCATGCTCTGGTTGCAGCTGTAGCTGCAGAGGCTGCACTGAAAGGGCTTGTCGCCCGAGTGGATGCGCCCGTGACGCTTGAGGTTGGCCAGGTTGCCACAGGCGTAGTCGCAGAGCTGGCACTTATAGGGCTTCTCGCCTGTGTGTACTCGCTGGTGCCGCTTCAGGTTGTCAAGGTGGGCAGAGGCGTAGGGGCAGAGTGGGCAGGCGAATGGCTTCTCCCCACTGTGCGTCTTCATGTGCCGTGCCAAGTGGTTGGGGTAGTGGGTGACGAATGGGCAGAAGTTGCAGGAAAAGCCTTTGTCCCCAGTGCCCTTGCGGGGGCTGGCGCCCGGCTCGGTGCCCAGCACTGCCAGGCTGCAGCGCCCACAGACCTGCTCAGCCCGCCCCTCATCCTGCGCAAACCCATCGTCCAGCACCAGCCCGCACATGCGGCATGTGAAGGGGTAAAGCAGCTCGGGCAATGCAGCCGCCTCCTCGCCCTGCAGCCGAGTGCAGCCAGGCAGGAAGGGGCCACTGCCGCTGCCCACGTGCAGGCTCAGCTCCGGCAGCATTGGCTCTGTGGGATGAAGACAAAGAGGGCTGTGAGCAGGACAGCACAGCGCTGGTCAGCCTCAGCTCCATGAGAAGCCCCAGCTGTGGCTGGTGGCACCAGGTCTGGCACAGGACACACACCTTCCCTCTCCCCCATCCCCAGGGCTGTGCCATAGGGGTCCCCCAGCAGCTCCTCCCTTCCCCTCCACATTTACCTGGGTCCTTGTCCTGCTGGTGCGGCACTTCACCTTCGGGCAGGCGGTGGCTGAGCATGTGCCTCTTCAGGTTGCGGCTCTGGTTGCAACGATAGTCGCAGGCAGCACACTGGAAGGGCTTGTCCTGGCTGTGGACCCGTTCATGGCGTTTGAGGTTGCCCAGGCTGCTGCAGGCAAAGCTGCAGCATGTGCAGTGGTACGGCTTCTCCCCGGTGTGTGTGCGCAAGTGTCGGGTCAGGTTCACCAGCTGGGCAGAGGCATAGGCACACTGCGTGCATGCGAACGGCTTCTCCCCGTTGTGTGTTTTCATGTGGCGCTTGAGGTGGCTGGAGTAGTGGGAGGCGAAGGGGCAGAGCTGGCAGGAGTACACGATGCGCTGGCTGCGGCCCCCCTCCGTGCCTGCACACTGCAGGCAGCTCTGCCCCAGGCTGGCAGCCAGCTGCAGCCCACACTGGCGGCAGGGCAGCGCCGCGGGGCCGGGCTCCCCACCCTCCTCGGGGTCGCTCTCCACGCTCAGCTGCTGGTACCCAGAGGAGCAGTCGTCGTCGCTCAGCGCATACGCCGGCATGGTGATCTTCCCCACCAGGGTGTCTGCTGAGAAGACCATGGGATGGGATGGTGTCAGCACAGCTGGCCCAGGCACAACCTCTCAGTTGTGCAATTGGTCCCAGCAGGGCGCATCTCAAGAAGGGGACTGCAGCCAGGAGGGGCTAGGCAGCTGCATCCACCCAAGCAGCACCCAGCAGGAGCCCACCACATTGTGCACAGCAGGGTGAGGAGTCTCACTGTCATGACCTGCTCTGACACCCTGCTGCAGGGCCTGTCCTCGCCACGTTGGGAAACCCTGTCACCTCCACCCTATGGCTTGCTCCAGGAATGACAGGCATTGCGGAGCACAAGGGTGGATTGGGCACCCACCAGCACTGCTGGGACTGGCTGGTAGGAAACAGTAATAGTGGGAAGGTGTTGGGTGCAGCCTGACCCAGGCAGGAGATTCTCTGGGCTCCCTCTTGCTATGCTGCTGCCCTAGCAAAGGAATGTGAGCCAGTACTGCTCCCATGGCCAACCCTAAGGGGCTCCAAAACCAGACCACTTCCATAATGCAGGAAAACAGACCTTCCTGGGCCCCAGCCAGTGCTGCTGCCTCATGGCAGTGGGAGGAAGTCTGCACCAGGCTCTCAGAGAGCACTTCTGCTTCCTGCTGGGCACAGACCCATCCTCCTGCAGCCCCAGGAAGGGATGACAGAAGCTGAGCCCAGTGCCCTGCAGCCACCTCCAGGCTGGTGCTCGGGGCCAGAGGGGCAGCAACATGCAGCCAAAACCTTGCTACTATCAGCCTCAAGTGGTGTTCAGCTGTCTCCATGCAGTGCCTGACCTGGAGCTCTGGGGCCTGTGAGACCCGGCAGATGCCACCACCCCGGGAAGTGGCCTGGGCTGTCCACTGCTTCCCACCCAGGTGGGTCCAGCTCCCAGAGTCCCAGCCAGGTGCAGGGGTAAGGCTGCTCCCATGCTGCAGGACAGGGCTGTCCCTCCTGTTTCCAGTGCCTTTTCACAAGCACTGCCTGACGTGCAAATGTCAGAATGGGACACCCCACACTGGACTGGCTATTGCTGGATAAATTCTCGACCCTATTTCAAGCCTTACACTGCCCTGTGCCTATTCAGCTCAGGCCCACAGTCCTGCATTGCCATAGCATCCCTGGAGCACTGTTCCCTGAGCATGGCTGTGTCAGTGCTGCCCTTGGGGTAAGGATGAGGATATGGCCAGTGATGGCTCTCCTGACTTCCTCAGTGGGCTCCGAGATGCCCAGTCCTGCTCCCCAGCTGGGACTGGCAGTAGAGAGTTTGAAGAAAGGTATTTCTGACTTTCAGCTCTCACAGCATCCAGCCCCAGAGCTGCTGAGAGGCCTTTGTCCTGGCGCTGGGCTCTGCACACAAGCTGTGGGGAAGTGCAGCCCTTGGAGAAGAACCACATCTGCCAGGCAGCTGAGACTGTGCCTCGGCACGAGAGCGGGAGCTGCCGGCACAGCCCAGCACGGGTGCTGAGCACGCAGACCGCAACACAGCCCTGCTAGACAGTGAGGGGACAGAACCACAAGAGATGGGTGGTCTGTGCCCCCCTCCTCTCACCACACCTTATTCACCACACACTTGAAGGCAATGAGTGATGCTCCTGCCAGTCCTTGCAAGGCATCTTAATGGAGCTGATCAGTGTTTGCCCCTCTGGCTACGCTGTAGTGCAGCCTGACCTGCTGCCCGGTGTGCTGCCACTGGGCTGGCACAAAGGGGCTGGGGGACCCCTGGGCCAAGTGAGAAACAGGGAGCAGGAGCTGGAAGAGACAGCCCCAGCCCAGCTCCCCATACAACATCGAGGGGCAGCAGTGGGGCAGACTCCAGCTCCCGGATGGGCAACAAAGCCGTGCCCTGGGGGCTCCGGGAACCAGAGGCTCCCGGGCAGACCGGTGCGGGCGGCTCCGGGGATGAGACCCCAGCCCAACTGTGGAACACACGCGTCTGCAGCTCCTCACGGGAGGAAAACACGGGGATCGGGACCACCAGCGCGGGACCCCACCCCGGGAGGTGATCCGGGACGGGGAACACGCCCGGGGACAGAGCCGCCACAGGGCAGGCCTGCTGCCGAGAACAGGGGAGGCTGCCTGACAGGGCCGAGCGCGGGGCCGGTGCCGGCAATGTCCGGGCAGGGTCCCCAGCCGGCAGCACTCCCGGAGCCGGGGCCGTCCCCGGGGGGCGCCGCTGCCGGGCCCGGCCGGCGGCACACACCTGGCGGTCCCTTCTCGAAGCGCAGGCCGCGACCCAGCAGCAGGTCGCCGGGCAGCACCAGTGCCGGTCCCGCAGGCTCCTCGGGGCCGTCCTCAGCGTCCGCTGCACCACACCGAGCGCCGCGGGTCACCGCCGGGCCGCCGCCGCCCCCCGGCCCCACCGCGCACTCACCCTTCACCGGCTGCGGGTGGCTCTGCTTCCGCCGGGGCATCGTGGTCGGACCCGGCCCCGGCCCGGCCCCACCGCCTGCCCGCCCGCGGCCCGCCAGCCGCCCCCGCCAGCCCGGGGCGGCCGCCGCCGCCCCGCCTCGACCGGGCACTTCCGCTTCCGCCCAGCCGCGGGGCGGGGCCGTCGGCGGAAGCGGGAGCAGCACCCCGGAAGCGGACCGGGCGGCCGGAAGCGTGCGCGGGGGCCGCTTCCCTGCCGGCCCCGAGCCGGCGGCTCCGGCATGCGGCGTACGGGGGAGGGGGCCGGGCTGCGGGCGGGGCGGGGGGGGGCCCGGCGGGAGCGGGGCCCCGGGACATAGGCGGCGGTGGCTGAAGGGGGCGGGGCCAACGGGAGCCCTGCCCCTTCCTGGGCGGGCGGTGCCGCCGGTGCTGCCGCCCTGGGGAGCCGGGGGGCGCCGGGCCCAGCGCTGACAGTGTCCGTGTCCCGTCGGGGCGGCAGCGGCCGCTCCCCCTCCCCCCAGCACGGCCCTGCTGTGGGAGGGCGGGGGCCGCGGAAAGCTTCGGCAGCCCCAGAGCAAGGTGTCCGGTAAGAGAGCTGCGGGAGGGAGGGATGGCACGGTACGGCACGGCACGGCACGGTACGGTACGGTACCGGGGTTCTGTGTGCGGCACAGGCGGTCTCAGCGGGTCTAGAGCCCGCGTTGTGCTG
The DNA here is from genome assembly GCF_012275295.1 of Melopsittacus undulatus. Taxonomy (NCBI): domain Eukaryota; kingdom Metazoa; phylum Chordata; class Aves; order Psittaciformes; family Psittaculidae; genus Melopsittacus; species Melopsittacus undulatus. Next base: position 12,910,038 of record NC_047529.1, on the reverse strand, counting down.
GTGCAAGAGGGCAGGGAACGGGTCGGCAGCAGCGCACCTGGCTCGCAGTGAGTGCGCCAGACTTTGATCATCTTCGTTCTTCCGGCTCTGAGATCCTTTCAGCCTGAATTTGGTTGAAGGATCTGGGGCTTTTGGGAGTGCAGGGAGAGATTCGCTGTTGTGCGTATGGTCTAATGTCATGAGACAACTGAAAACGTCCTTTGGAAGTACCCATCAGTGTCCTGCTCCTTTGTACTGTCCTGGGGAGAGGAATGAGGCCAGTAATGGATTCATGGATTAGGCTGCCCAGAGACGTTGTGTCATCCTTGTTCTGGGAGGTCTTCTAGACCCATCTGGCCTAAAGCCTTTAGCCACAGGGGTGACGCTCATTTGGGTCACCAGATGAGGGCAGGAAGGTGGACTGCAGACCTCTTGCGGTCTGTTTCCTCCTGAATTACTTGGTGATCATGGTGACCCCAGTGGGAACTGGCTGCAGAGGGGGAGCCCAGCTCCCCACAGCCCAGGAGTGGCCCCAGTGTTGGGTACAGTGGCCATGCTGTGGTTCCTCTGCAGCCATTCCCTTTGTCAGTTCTATCTCCACACTCTCACAAGGACTGCAGAGCTGAGCATTATTGCTTGGTTCTCCCAGGAGTGGGTGATGGGCCTCCCTGCAATGCAGCTCCTGGAATGACCCTGTGGTTCATAACCCCTATTCCCAGAAAATCTCCCCTACTTGGCTCCCGGGTCCTCGGGATGCCACTGTGGCACTTCACAAAACTCAGTCACACCTCTGCTCATAGGGAGCTCAACCGTGTCATGCTTTCCTCTGCTGTGGTTGGTTTCCTGCAGCTTCTCTCCCTGGTGTCCCGGTGTTGTGCAGACCAGCGGCACCCAGGGCTTTGCATCCTGCTTCTTGGGGAGAAGGCCCCTGGTTACCCTGCCTGGGGGCTTGTTTGTCCCATCTCTGGGGGTGGCTGGTGCACAGCTGTGTGTGTTGGGGCAGCAGCCCCAAGATAGCCCTTCAGCCCTATCTTGTACTCATTCTTTTTCTGCCTAGGTCCGTGCCCTGGATGTGGTCCCCATTTACAGAACTTGTTCTGCCTTCTCTGTGGCTCCATTAGTAGAGGTGTCTGACGTGTCCAAACAACCCTGGCTGCCTGAGCTGCTGCTGACCCTCTTCACTGGTAGTTTTTGCTTATTTGCAGGTCCTTGAGGCTATCGAATGTGTTGGACTTGCGGCAGTCCCAGGGGAGCCATGTCTACGTGTGTCAGCAATGCTTCCCTGCTGACAGGTACCTCGGGGCCAGAGGATGGGGCTGATGACATTCCTGCCACTGCTTATTCACTTGTGTTGTGCAGCCATTTAGTCCAGTGTTGCAGTCCTGCTGCAGGAGCATGTTCCTTCCTGCTCTCCTCCTGCAGTACTTTCCACTCTAACAGCCATTTAAATCCAGTCTCAGTCCAATTTCCATGAGCTCTTCAGTTGCTACAGGAAAGTCCTTTATTACTTTGAGTGGCATGGTGAGCACCTTGCTTGTTCGCAGCAGACTCATTGGTCTTCCTGAGCCATCACTAATACCTGTTTCTTCCAGTGCTAGCACTTGGGGTATTTCAGCTGTGCTCAAAAGGAAAAAGCAGCAGAGGAGGTGGCTGTTGTGGGGGTGTAAAATGTAGAGTGCAGCTTTTGGGGTATAGATAAGGAAGGAGCAAGGAGAACTGTGCTCTCATGTCAGGAGGATGGATTGTCATGTGGCCATGGACTTGTAAGCTATAAATAAGGGAAAACTGGCAGATTTACCTCCTCTCTCTTATAATCACTTGGCTTTTGGGTCCCTTGGCTTGGTTTCCTCTTCTACAACCTCAGCAGAAGTTTGGTGATGCAGGTTGTAGGGCAGCACTAGTAACATGGGGAATCATTCAGAAGTGACCTCTCCCCATGAGGTCCTGCTGCCCTGGGTTGCAGGGCATGTGGATGAGCCCTTTCTTCCCAGGATGTGTCAGGACCCAGCCTTTGTGGAGGAAGCACTTTCTTTGTGGCAGTGAGATGTTCCCTGCTTTCCTGTGAGCTAACCCTGAGCAGGGTAGTGAGTGATGGTAGTTGTGATTTGCACTGGGTTTTTCTCTGGGCTCCCTCCAGCTAGCCATTGCTGGGAGCTTCCTGATGCAGGCTGGGTGAAGGAGCTTGTTTCTGCAGTGCCAAGTGCTGGTGTCTGTATGGGCCCAGTCTGTGGTTCTTGGACATCTGAATTTCAGTCAGAGCTTCATCTGTATCTCTCTTTGGAGAGGAAAGTCACACAGACTTGGAGTGGTGAGGGGTGTGATTGTTGCACTGCCCTATGTACAAACTCGTTCTCACAGTGTTTGCCTCTGCCTTCCCTGCAAAGACTGCTGTCTCCCCCTCCTTGGGGAATCTGGGAGGTCCTGTCCCTCTGGACATTATTGCTGAACTGAAAGAGATGGGAAGGGGCAGAACAGAGCTGGCTCAGGGGCATATGGGCAGCTGGAGAGGGGCTGTGGCTGCATTGCCCAAGCTCAGCGTGAGATAGGTCACCCATGGTACTGTCACTGGGGCCTTTGGGCCAATGTGGGTGGGCTATGGGTGACCATGGGTGTACTGACCAGGCAAGATATGTTTGTGGGAGCTCAAGGTCAGGTGCTTTGATTCTTCCCTTTGGTTTGATGGGAGGGAGCACATCAGCAGGAGCACGTCAAGGAAGGACAGGGTCTATCTTTGTGCTCAGTGGCTGCGCTGCCGTGCTGGAGGATGCAGGAGGTGGGCAATGTCCTGGGCCCTGCCAGAGTACCGCTGGCAGCTGTCTTGGCTTGTCCTGGAGCTGCTGGGGTGTTTTTGATGGTATAGCCCTGGGGTCAAGCAGGGTGGCAGGGCACTAGTGGGGTTTGTGGATGCTGAGGCTGTGTTCCCATGCCTGCAGCCCAGGGCTTGCTCTCATGTGTGGTTCCTTTGCAGGCTGAGCAGCGCCGACTGCAGCTGGAGATGGTTCAGCCACTGCCTGTGGGGAGGATGCTGGCTCTGAGGCCCGGGTAGGAGCCAGGCCATGAGGGCCGTGCTGGGGCTGGCACCTCCCTCCTGCCCTCCATAGCCTGACAGCAGTCAGCTGCCACCCTGGCGGGCCACCATGGAGCGGCCCATGCGTGTGCACCTCCGCCTCCTGGGCTTCTTTGGGCGGAAGCCACAGGCTGTCGGAGGGGAGACATCACCAGAGCAGGAGGCAGAGCTGGCAGAACCGGAGGAGATGTGCATCGCGCTGCCCCTGGGGGAGGACGGGCAGCTGGTGGAGTGTCCCCTGTGCCTGCTGCCCCAGCCACCCGAGGCCTTTCCCACCCTGGCCTCCTGCGAGCACCGCTCGTGCCGGGCCTGCCTGGAGCAGTACCTGCGCATTGCCATCAGCGAGAGCCGTGTGCAGGTGGCCTGCCCTCACTGCCCCGCCGCGCTGCAGCCCGACGACATCCACCGCCTGCTGGCTGAGCCCTCCCTCCGCGACAAGTACGAGGAGTTCCTCCTGCGGCGGCTGCTGGCGGCTGATCCCAGCACCCGCTGGTGTCCTGCACCCAACTGCAGGTGAGCGGCTGGGTCCTCATGTGGAGCTGGTGTGCAGTGAACTGTGCCTGTGCTTCATAGAACCACAGAATGGTTTGGGTTGGAAGGGACCTTAAAGCTCATCCAGTTCCAACCCCCTGCCACAGGCAGGGACACCTTCCACTAGACCAGGTTGCTCCAAGCCCCATCCAACCTGGCCTTGAACACTGCCAGGGATGGGGCAGCCACAGCTTCTCTGGGCACCCTGTGCCAGGGCCTCAGCACCCTCATAGTAAAGAAGTCTCCTATGAGTTTTTCTCAGACTCAGTCCTCTCATGACTTAGCCCTGTGTGGGGTTGGGCTTGCACAGAGATGTCCCAATTCCTGTCCCATCTGCAGAGCATAGGGAGCTGTGTCTGTGCCAGGGTTGGTGCTCTTGGCCATGCTGGGCCAGCCCATGAGATCCCTGGGGAGCTGTGGGTGCTGGATGGGGAATGCTGTGCTGCAGTGTGAGCTGGTTTCAGTGTCTCCTGGCTCTCCTGACCAGGGGCTGCAGCTCTGTTTCAGCAGGGAGCTGGGACCTGCCCCTGCATGGCCTGGCTGTGCTGGGGAGGGGAATGGCTGTGTGCTGTGCAGGGATGCAGAGAGGGTACTGCTGACCCCCCCCACACTGATTGCTTTCTCCCCACAGTTACGCTGTCATCGCCTATGGCTGTGCCGAGTGTCCTCGCCTCACCTGCGGGCGCGAGGGCTGTGGCACTGAGTTCTGCTACCACTGCCGGCAGCCCTGGCACCCTGATGGCCCTTGTGTGCCAGCGCTGCCAGCCCCTGGCCTGGCCACCGCAGCACAGCCAGTCCACCCGGAGGACTCGACCCACGGTGAGACCCCGGACAGGGTGGGAGCAAGCAGGTCAGAGGTTTGGCATAGCTGAGCCACACAGTCAAATACCTTTGTACCTTCCTGCCTGTGGGGATGCTGGAGCTAGGACCCAGGGATCCCCACTGGCTGCCTGTCTGTGGAGGCACGTAGCCTCTGTGCCAGTTGAGCTGGGGCTGTGGAGCAGGACCTTTCTTTGCCTAGCTCACTCCGATACCTATGGAACAGGCTGAAAACCTTGGTCAGTGTATATGGAGGTTAACTGCACTGTCCTGTCCTGCTCCCCCTGTCTCATCTCCTCTCTTTGCCCCTGGCAGCTGAGGCTGAGAACATCAAGGTCTGTCCCCGCTGCAGTGCCTTCATCATGAAGATCAATGATGGGAGCTGCAACCGCATGAACTGCACTGTCTGTGGCTGCCTCTTCTGCTGGCTGTGCCTGCAGGAGATCTCTGATGTGCACTTCCTGAGGTCAGTGCAGGGCTGGGGGGCCATGGGGTGTGCTGGGGGGTGAGGGTGGAGGATCTGCCAGGAGCTCAGAGGTGGCTGAGATGCTGGACTGGGGGTCCTGCCAGGAGTTGTGGGGATAGGAATGGGGGACAGTTAAGGCCCTTCTGAGAACCACAGCCACATTTGGGGATCCCGGGGCTGTGGGGCTGACTTGAGAGGGGAAGCAGAATGCTCTGTGCTGTCAACAGCCTTTGGCCCAGCCCTACTCTATCCTCACAGCCCCTCTGGCTGCACCTTCTGGGGGAAGAGGCCTTGGTCAAGGACCCGGAAGATCCTGTGGCAGCTGGGCATGGTGCTGGGGGCACCCATGGTGATCTCCCTTGTTGCAGGCATCGCTGTCCCTGTCATTACCATCGGGATCCCTGTCTACATGGGTAGGAAGGTACTGGCAGGGGCCCCTGGAGTCCCAGTGATCCTGCTCCCCTCTGAGCCTCAGGCCTGGACAGACACACAGTGCTCCCCACTGCATGTCCCTGTGTCACCTTTGACTCCCCACAGCCTTCCTTGTGGGGACCCTCGCTGCTGCCCACCCCAACAGCAGCTGGGTACTGTCAGCCTGGAGAGGTGGGAGTTGTGGATGATTGAAAGGAGGAAAGGGTTTGGAGCCCAGGGATGTTTTCCAGGGACACCTGAGTAGTGGTGGCAGCACCACTGTGGCAGCCTGTCCCTGAGGAGGTGAATGGGGTGTCTGGGAGCTGTGGCTGCAGCTGGAGGTCTGCCAGGGCTGGGAAGAGGCTATGTCCCTGGGGATTGTGCACTGAAATCTCTGCAGAGCCCTTCACCTGTCTTGCTCCTCCTGAAGGTGCTGGGCCAGAGCCGGAGGAGCAGCCTGTCAGGGTGCCAGCAGTGCCTCTCTGTCACCAGCAGTGTCCTTCTGTCTCTGTTTGTGTCTCCCATCATAACAGCTGTCACCGTGGGTAAGTGCACTGTGCCAGGGCTGAGGGTACTGGAAGTGGAGTGTCTCTGAGTGGGGGATGTCAGACCTGGGGCACAGGGTTTCACCCAGTACCTACCTGTCTGCCTGCAGGAGTCGGTGTGCCCCTCATGCTCACCTATGTCTATGGGGTGGTGGTGCTGTCGCTGTGTCGGAGCCGCTGGGGCTGTGGCCGCAGCCCGCCCGGGGACCTCGGTGTGGTGGAGCTGGAGAACCTGACCAAGCGTGAGTCCAGTGCTGCCATCTGTCTACTGGCCTGTGCCTGCCGTTGGGCCCCATGGGCCCTGCTCCTGCTTCATGTCTCTGTGGCTGTGAGCTCTCCAGAGGAAGGAGCTCCCTGTGGAGGTTCTGTTGGTTCTGCCCCAGGTGCTACCACACACACCTCTGTCCCTGCAGGCTGGTGTCCTGGGAAAGGTGCTGCCCAAAGGGCTTTGGGAGCAGCTTGTTGGCACCCTGCGCTGAGACCCTTGTGGGCTATTCTGCTCCCTGTTCTGACAGGAGCAGTACTTGCAAACAAGGTGCTCAGCTCCATATCTCCTTCCAGAAGTGAATGAGCTGCGGTCAGTTCTGCCCAGCCCCAGGCCCGTTGAGGATGGAGTCCCAGACACAACCATCTCTGACCCCAGCAGCAGCCATAACCCACACCATGGGATGGTGTGGCAGGAGCAGGACAGCCAGTCAGCCAGCACGGTGGCCCTCACAGGGAGCATGCTGACTGAAGGCGTGGACATGTCCAACAGGTGAGTGGGGGCTGCTGTGCTGGGGAGGTGGGGGTGAATGGCACATCCCCTTCCTAAGTCTTCCCCACACCCACTGTACCAGCCAAGGGCATGTGGCATCTCCTGTTAGGCTGCTGCCCACAAGCCCTGTATTTGTCTGCAGGGAAGGTATCAGCATCGAGGTGGAGGTGTCCATCGAAGCAGTGCCACATCCTGCCCGGCAGCAGAGTCTGTGCAGCGCCCCATCAGGGCAGAGCCTCTCTGAGGACTCCCTGGGAGGCACCAGCGACAGGTCCAGCAGTGTGGGCATCCCCACGGAGTGAGGGGGGAGATCCTCAATCCACAGAACCCCCCTGCCACTTGCACAAACATCCTGTGCCCTCCTGGGGCAGAGTTGGTCACTCTCTGCGCAGCACCACCAGCCCCACGCTGGATGGGCTCTGACTGTGCTTGGTGCTCCCTGTGCCCAGCCACATCCACCCATTACCTGAAAGCAGCCCTGAGCATTGGCACAGCTGGGAAATAAAAGCTACTCTCTGAGGGTCTGTCTCCTGCAGCACAGCCATGCCCTGATAGCTCATTTCCCATCACAGCAGGCTCTGATTGTGGTGCATTCCCTGATGGGTGTTACAAGAGAGAAGGGTGGGTAGGGTGGTCCCAGCCCCACATAGGTGCAGGCAGGGGGGACAGGTTAGACCCAGGGAATAGGGCAAGCATGGGGATACTTCCTTGTGCAAATACTCCAGCAAACTGGGCTCCATGGTGCCTGGCTGGCAACTGAGAGGGTGGGATGTTGCTGCAGAGCCCCTGCCAGCACCAGCAAACAAAGCAGCTCACACAGGGGCTGAGTCCTGCCCCTTCTGGGCCAGCTCCTGGTGCAGTGTGTGGCACCCATGGGTCCTTTGTGCCCCCAGCTACTGTTCTGGGGGCAGCATCTGGCTTCCTGCAGACAGACCTCAAGCGTGGTGCAGGACAGCAGCCACCCCTGATGGTGGGAGACCATGCAGTGCACCAGGGCAGAGCTGGGGAGCACAGGGGGCTCGCTGTGATGTCCTGTGTGTCCCTGCCTGCCCGTGGCTGGTCCAGCAGCATGCAAAGGGTTGCCAGGGCTGTTGGAGGGCTGTGCCTGGGCCAGCTGGGGGTGATGCTTTAGCCTGTGGGGTGCTGCAGCACAAGGACTTACTTGTATCCTTGTTGTGATGGGCACCCACTCCGAAGCAGGAGCGAAAACTGCTGAAGGTCCCAGGTAGAGGCACCAGCATAGCTGTGGGGATCCACATCCTGCATTGGCATCCCTCCCCACCCCGTGGGATGCTGTCACAGGCTGTAGGGACCCCATAGCTGGATATGGATGAGGTTGTCAACCTGGCACCTCCAGTAACCAACTCTCAGACTTCTGGTTGCTCCAGGAGGACAGAGCACATAGTAAATGATCTAAACCCTGTTACATCTCAATACAAATTACTAATGTGAGATCACCACTGGCCAGAATCATTTTAGAGGATACCACAGAGACTGGTGTCAACAGCTGTATCAAAACCTTTCCTTAATGACCAGGAAGAAAGTCTAAAACCAAACTCTAGACGGATGCTTTGCAGCAGGAATGGAAAGTGGGCACATAACAATTCAGACAGTGGTTTTAACCACTGAGTGAAATTGCCTCCTGGCCCAGATTCCCAGGGCAATGCAGCTCTGGGTGCTCCATCCAGGACTGGGATTTATCTCAGTGTATGAGACTGCACAGTAGCACTGCTGTCCCTGTTCTAAAAGGGATGTATTGAAACTAGAGGGACTTCAGACGTAACACATGCTTTTAGGACTGGAGAAAATAATTCCCAGTCATTCCTGTGACAATTCAGTCTGATTATTCAAAATCTGGGGGGCACCTTGGCCAGCACATTTATAGGATGGAGGAAGCACCAGGTACTGAGCTGCCCCTTAGCCGGAATGATCCTGAGACAAACCCACCTGGCAGCACATGAAAGATGCCCTGAGATGAAATGCACTTTTGTGAAGGAATAAACCCTCTCCTTGTGTGCTTTACTCAAGCAGCACCTTTCTGGGAGAATGCATCAACTCATCCAGACAGTTTCTGAGTGCAGGAGCAGTCCAAGCAGCAAGTCCAGCATCTGCAGGAGTTTGCGGCTCTCAACTTCCAGCCCTGAGCAGGGCTGCAGGAGCTGTATGATCCAGGGACCAAACCAGTTCATGTCTGGACATGTCACCACTGGAAAGTCACTAGACAGAGGGACTTAATCTCAGGGCCATCACAGAAGGGTTCAAAGATGGCATGAGATGCACCCATCCAGACTGGTGAGCCATGGACTGACTGAACTGCAGAAGCCAAACCAAGAGATCGGGACCAGGAGGGTGGACTTCATCTTCAGAGGGAAAACTGAGTGCAAGGCATTGTCAAGGGCACTTCCCTGAGACACAGGAACCCCTGAACAGCTGGAAGAAGTTGTGTTGGGTGTCCTTGCCTGCAAATTTTATCTGTGCTCCCACACCATGCCAGGTGGAAGGTGCACAACAGCAGGGAAGGACAGCCAACCTTTCCATCAGTGGTTCATAGCCCAGGGGCTTCACTCCTGCAGGAGTGGCTGCAGTATTGACATATGCACAAGCTTTACACCTTCCAGCACATCAGGTAGGAGTTGCCTGTTGTCATACCTTGAAGAGAGCAAACAATTCACACAGATGGGGTGCAGCAGACTGCAGGCAAGTCACCTCAGGAGGGTGAGACATAAACTGTCTCTAGAAACTTGTCTTCTGCTCTGTGTACAACAGACTCCTCACCTGAGCAAGAGAGGCAGCAGGCCCAAGCACACAGCAGGAGGTGGCACTCTACAACCACATGGCAAGATGCTTCTTGTGAGCTGCAGCCATTCCCCCCAGTGCCCTGAGACACCAGAGATTCTCCTCCACATCCCACCTTCCTCACCCCCCACTTCCAGGAAAGAACCAAGGACTAGGAGCACATGTATGTTTTTTGGGCTTTTAGTTTGAAAAAGGTATTGATTGAAAGTGTACAACAGAATGCGGTGTGGCGGCAGCACCACAGCCAGATTGTTTCACAAATAAAAACAAAGGGCCTTAAATAATTGGGTGTGGATTAAAAAAACCTCAACAGTGAAAAAGTTCTTCCCTCTGAACAGAAATTCACAGGCACAGAAATGGCAACAACCACATGGAGACAATGGGGGGACATCCTTCTCCTAACCAAGGGCTCCGTGCTCACAGGCTGCAGTGGGCTCCTGCGCTGTGGCTGGTGGCTGCTCCCGCACGCAACTGTGTCCTCAGCTCCCTCTTTGGAATGGTTACAGATGAACAGTGCGACATGCCTTTGCTAACCAGACCCACCCCCCACCCCGGACACGGACAAACAAGGCCTCTGCTAAGGCTAAAAAAAGGGCAAGACTTTGGAGTCTTGCATTCAGCATGTTTAAGAAACGAGAGTCTGGTGAGTGCACAGCAAAGTCCCTGTGCGAGGCCAGCTATTCCAGCTTGGCCTTCTTCTTGTTATCGCCACCATTCTCTTCTGCTGGTGCTGCCACGTCCTCCAGTTTCCGCTTCCCACTCTCAGCAGGTGGATGTGCATTACGGGGTTTGAAACTGATAATGATGCAGGTCATGTTATCGCAGCCGGTGCCGTCCCCTGAGGTGTCTGGAGCCAAACACTGATCCAGCAGCTGAAGAGGGACAGGACAGGTTAGCAGAGGGCACAGGCAGAGCACTACGAATAACTGAGACACCAGGCACCTTCTAGCAACTGATAGTGGCTTAGGGGCTGCCCAGGCCACAGTGGTGAGGACTGGGCTCAAAAGGCTGTTCTCAGCCAGACAGGGGACAGAAACAGCCTCAGCAGCATTGGTTTTCTGGAAGTGGACAGAAACTCTTTCAGCTTGACAACAACCTAGAGGTCAACCCCAGCGTTGAAGCCCAGACACCTCTACTGCTGGAACAAACCAGTCTGATCAAGAGAGAGGGCAGAGTCAGGCACCAAGCTGGGATGCAGAAACACTGTGTGCTGAAGGGATGGTGAAACTCTGGACCTTACCTCTTCTACAATGGAGGAGAGTGGCCTCAGGACTCCATTCTCATCCTTTTGGGTGATCTTGGACTGGATGAAATCCACCACTTCCTGGCTGCTCATCACATTCCTGCATAGAGTGGAGAGGTCAGAAGGGCAAGCGAAGGGAGCAGTCATGCCATAGTGCCTAACTAGCAGCCAGGGTCCCTGGGCCTTTTCAAGGCTCAGCTCCAGAGAAAGATCACAGTAGTGATCCAAGAGACACAGCTCCCTTTGCGACTCACCAGATTCCATCACAAGCAATGACCATGAAGTCGTGGTCATCATTTATTGTCAGCACTTTGATGTCAGGCAAAGCAGAAATCATCTGTTCTTCTGGAGGCAGATTCTTGTTCCGCTTGTAGAAGTGATCACCTGTGGTGGAGAGGAGGATTACTTTTTCTCTGTTTGGGCCCTGGCAGTGTTGCCTACCCCTGAACCATGAGAAACGCTGCTCTGTCAAAGGGCAGCCCCAGCAGAATCAGAGCCTGTGCTCCCACAGCCAGAGCAGATATGGCTGTTGGCCCATCAGACAGACACAGCTGCCACATGCTTTTACCATACAATGAGAAAGAGGTGCCTTTGCCAGTTCAGTGTCTTTTCACCCCAAAGTGCACCACATCTGACAAGGCTAGCTGATAAGTGCTAAGTGTTGCTTTGCACTGACATCTACCAGTTTCACAGCCATTTTCTCTAGTTAGACTGAAATCTCACCACATCAAATACTGAATAGGTTCTACTCATCACCTAGTTAAAAGCTGTTCCTTAAACTTAGCAGCTGGTATGTGCTGGAAGCCTGGATGTCCCGAGCACAGCACTCTGGAGGCCAAAGCCATGCCAGCATCCACCCCCATTCCTGCTCACCGATTGCTCTGGAGAGGTTGAGACCACCATTCACTCTCCCATCCATGGTGACCTTGCCACCAGCATTCTTTATCCTGGCCAGCTCCACCTCATCCTCTGGCTTGTGGTCATATGACATGTCGACGGCTTTGCCACCTTCTGACACCACGCAACGAGAGTCTCCAGCATTAGCCACGATTAGCTGCTTGCCCCGGATAAGTGCCACGACAGCAGTTGTGCCACTGTCAGAGCCAGGCTGAAAGAGACAAATTTTCCTGAGGCTCCTTTCTCTTCCTCCATTATGTCAATAGGGAACTGGCACTAGCCACTGCAGACCCACCAGTGTCTCAAACCCTGAGGTGCTGTGTCTCACCCCTTCTTCCCATAAGCATACACGAGAACAATGGAGAAATTGTGAAAGACAGCAGGAACATGTTCGTTGAGAAGCAGGGTCAAGCACTACCTCCATTCCAGCCTCACAAAGCATCAGTGGCTCAGGATTCTCCTGTGTTCAACATGTCCTGCTATACAGTCAGCTCTAGTGTGCTGATCACAGCCCCAGCCTTCAAGCAAAAGCTGGGGCATCTCTCCAAAGAGAAAAGGCTGGTACTTAAAAGCTGTAGTCCCCCTTTCCCTAACATCTTAGGTCCCTGGCCCATCGGCCAGCACTGCCATAGGCTGAGAGGCCACAGCCTGGGCCTGGCAAGGAGCAACGCTCTGCCCAGGAGCAGCAGTGCTAGTAGAATAGTCCTGCTACTGTCCTGTACTCGCTGTCCACACCAACCCCACAGCAGTTTCTAAGCACAGCATACCCAGCAGTGGGGTCAGCCTCAATGATCTCAACCTGTTGCCCAAATCTATGCCCTATCCCTTAGGCTTTTGCATAAAGTCAGGCTGTCAGCAGCTGTGTTCAGCCTCAACAGAACAAAACAGATGTTTTATCCTCATCCAAACAAAAGATGAGGATAAAACATGGCCTTGCTGAGCTCCCCCCCAAGTGCCCTTGGCTCCATCCTATGCTGCAGAACACAAGAACAGGGTGTGCACCTCCTCTTTCCCCTCCATGCCTGGTAACAACATTTCTTCCTCTTCATCCTCATCCTCCTCTGCTTCTTCAGTGTCATCTTCATCATCTTCGTTCTCTGCCTCTTCACTGCTATAACCATCTTCATCTTCACTGCATTCCTGTAAGAAATGAGAGACACCACCATGAATCACACAGGACACTCACAGTGCCCTCCCCAGACAGCTGGTCCCTCCATTCTGGGGACAGATGGTAACTTGCCCCAGAAGAGTGACATGACCTGGTACATTTCCCCCACACCTGATGTCTACAATCAGAGCAGCTAGTTTCAGCTCCCACAGTTAATGAAGGGATGGTGGATGCAGCAGGACCAATGGCCGCTGCACAGATGAAGGTATGTTTCCTTCAGGGTTATCTAAACAATTCCCAATGCTCCCATGAGATGGTCTCAAAGTATCAGCCTGAAAAACCTACTCCTAGGATAAACCTAGGATGAGCCAGAGGCTCGTAGATCAAGTACCACAGTAAGCAATGCATTCTGCCCAGACAGAAGGCCACTCTGTCCCAGTGCTGTTTCCTACCTCACTGTCTTCCTCCTCTTCCTCAACCTCATCTGACTCATCCTCACTGTCCTCAAAAAATTTGGATTTGGTTGTGCGCTGGGGCTTTCCCGTAGAGGAGCAGGAGGGCCCGGCCTCCCCAGTAGAAGAGGTGACGGCCTCGTCACCTTTGCCTGCTTCAGGCTTCTGCAGAGCAGGGCTGTTGCCTCCAGCGCTGGCTTTGTCTGAGGTGGAGGAAATACCCGTGATTTCTTCATCTGGCTTCCCATTCTTCCTCTCCTTGTGGTCGGTAAGCTCCCCTGGGTCAGCCTCTCCATTCATATTTGACTCCCCATCATGCTGCTTGCCTGTCCCCTCTGCAGCGTTCTCCCCAGCTGGAGCTAATGACTTGTTTTTGAGGTTCTTGGTGCAGTTTTGTCCGTAACGTGTGAGAAGCTCCTCAATGGTCATTGTGGCTTCTTCATGCAGAAGAGCAGCTTCCTCATTATCCACTAAAAATGCAAAGGGGGAGGGAGGATGAGGACAAAGAAGGTCAGAAAACAGAATACATCACCACAGCAGCACCGTGCAGCACACAGAGTTCAGTGAGCTGCCCTGGCTGGATGTTGCTATTGCAGATAAGTTTCAGCAATGCTCAACAGGCTGTTCACTAGCAGGAACAGTGCTCACTAGCAGCCAGGCCTACACCATTCCACAGCTTCCAGGCACTGCAGATGACCAATAAGCAAATGGCAGGGGAGAGGCTTCTAACCACAGCTGATGCATGCAACCTGCAAGTCCCCCTAACACCTCCAGCCTCTGATGCTACCTGGCTGATTTGTGGGCAGCACAGAGTGTTGAAAACAGACGTAAGGTTAGAGGGTGAAGAGCCTCACAAGAGCAGGCTCATCTGAAGCCATGGGGGAAGCAGAAAGACCACTTTCATGTAGAGATCTGTTCATTAATACTGCAACTGGGAATGAGAAGATTTTGTTATAGCAGTTGCCCCATGGGCCTGAGGCACCCCAGATATCCCAACCAGCTTAGAAAGAGATGATGGAATAGCTTTTAGGCAGTGAATGCACTATCTCCCAAGTGGGATATTAGACAGAAAATAGGATGACTTTCCCTAAACTATGAGCCTATGACCACCACTTCCCTATTGCCATCCACTTGGTTGTTATTTTCTTTGCTATTTAATCCCAAAAGGAAAAGAAACATCTATATCCAAAATACTCCTGAAAACACAGAACGAAGAAAAAAAACAAACACCCAACCAACCAAAATCCCACTTTGTCCCTGTCAGCTGGAGAACAAGGGCCACAAATTCAGCACTTCCAGACCCCATGCAATGTTCAAGGCAATGGTTATCACTTTACATCTGCTTCAAGGCTAGTCACGAGATATTCAGCTGAGAGCAGCACAGAGTTCCACCCTGGGATTTACCTTCTAGCTGGCTTCATAGTCTGACAACTACTTGCTGGTAGAGAAGAACATATGCACAAAAAATATTGCTGAAGAGACCAGAATCTACTCCAATCCTGCCTGCAGCTGGTGTCTGCCACCAGCTCGGGAGATCTAAGCACCAGACATCATAGTCTCACTTTCACAATGTAGCCTACCTCCCAGCTCAGAGGTTTCTGACATATCCTAGAACTCTGCACCCAATGGAGGAAGCCCTATGGAAAACTGTGACAGTTTTTATAGGATTATTTGTAGGATTAAGCTACCAAATGGATCAGAATTCCCCTAGCACCAGCCTGAAGCAATAAACGGTGCTGAGGGGGTGCAGTTCAACGCCAACTGAAATCTGGGAAGAAAACCTTCTGCTAAAGAAGGCCAGGCCCACCTGCTCTCAGTCCCTGTCCTGGAGCTGCAGTCTTGTGTATTCAGTGGCATCTGACTTACCATCATCTTCATCAGCAACCTTCTCCTTCTCATCTTCATCATCTTGGGGTCGCCCAGCCATTTGAGAGAGCTCTTTAATCACCTCCTCAGTGGTAAGCTTGGCATCTATGGCTAAGAAAGCATCTTCCAGGGCCTATGTATGAACACAGACATAAAGAGTGTGCAGTTTCACCTTCCTTACAGAGTGCCTGCCTGTCATGCTATGCAATCAAGTTTCGTTCAGAACACAGACCATAGAGAATCACAGAATGGCTGAGGCTGGCAGGGACCTTTGGGGTCCCCCTGATCCAACACCCTGCTCCAGCAGGCACACAAGGAGCTGGTTACCAAAGATCAGGTCCAGGCAGCTTCTGAAGAGCTCCAGAGATGGAGTTCTCTGAGCAACCTGTGCCAGTGCTTGGTCACCCTCACACTGAAAAAGGTTTCCTGATATTCAGAGGGAAACTCCTGTGGTCCAGTTTATACCTGTTGCCTTCAGTCCTGATACTGGGCACCACTTAGAAGAACCTGGCTACATCCTCTTGGTACCCTCCCTGTAGGGGTTTCCAGCCATGGATTCCATCCTCCAGAGCCTGCTCTGTTCCAGGCTGAGCCATCCCAGCTCCATCAGCCTTTTCCCACAGCAGAAATGCTCCAGTCCCTCCAGCACCTTGGTGGCCCCTTGCTGGACTGAAGATCTCCAGTCTGCCCACATCCCTCTTGCTCTGGGGAGCCCAGCAGGGGCCCAGTGCTCACAGGGTAGCCTCACCAGCACTGAGCAGAGGGGAAGCATCATCAATTCCCTCAACTGGCAATGCTTTTTCTAATGCAGCCCAGGGCACCATTCACCACCTTTGCAGTAAGGGCACATGGCTGGTTCACAGTCAACTCTGTGTTCACCAGGACCCCATGGCCTTTGCTGAGCTGCTTTCCCACTGGGCAGCCCCCAGCACGTGCTGGAGTGGTGGGTTTGTTCATACCCAGGAGCAGGACTTTACACTTCCCCTTGCTGAACTTCCTAAGTTTCAGCCCATTTCTCTACCTGTCTGAGTCCCTCTGCATGACAGCAGTACAGCTGCTGTGTACAGCTGCTCCTTCCAGCTCAAGGTCACCTGCAAACCTGCCTCAGCATCCAGATCATTCACAAAGATGTTAGATCAGACTGGACCCAGTACTGACCCTGGTGGTACACCGGTCATTACTGGCTAGACTTTGTGCCACAGATCACCCCCCCCAGACCTGGCCATGCAGACAGCATTCAATGTACCTCCCTGCCTGCTCATCTGGCCCACACTGACACAGCTTCTCCTGGAGGATCTCAGTGAAGAAGGCATCACAAGCCTTGCTGTAGCCCACAGGAGCCTGAGGACAGGATAGCATTAAAGCTGCTGTGGAATGGCTCAGCATGCAGGCCCATCTGCTCAGCAGACAGGCTTATTTGCAGTCAGCGAGTGCAGCCAGCTTGGGGTCAGCAAAGCATGATACTGGGGTGTTTCAGCCTAGAGCAAGAGCCACGAACTGATTCAAGCTTGCCTTGAAGGATATCCTCAGTCTGCATGTAAATGTGTAAGTTCTGGAGGGACTGATTCCCCCTCACCCACACTGCTACAGAGCCCAGCACCAACTCACTGGACATCTGACGTCAGATGAGGCACTAGTACTATGAAGGAGAATTACAACAGAGGGATTGCTTGGTGGAAGCAAGACATGAACTAACCTCTCACCTCTGACAAAAGCTATGCCTGCCCCCCCCCAAACAACATACCAAAACCTCTCCAAGAACCAGCCCATGCCTTTGACTGGAATGAGTTTGAAAATTTAAAATCAAAGCAAAATAGGCAACAACAAAAAATGCTGGAAAATAGAAGAAGGTTTAGCTTTGAAAATAAACCACACTTGGTATTTGCTCCTAGAAATAAGGAAATTAAATGGAAGACATGGCAGAGCCTGGGGGGACAGTGCCCTGCATATAAGCATCAGGTACGAAACAACAGCTTTCCTCTGCAGTGATGCTTACTTGTTTCAAGGCAGAGCTATATTCTTACCTTTTGCAATTTGCCCTCCTTATAGGCCTTCTGGTCTTTGATTATCTCAGGAAGATACTTGGCACAGTATAGGGCAACTTCTTCTCCTGAAAGAGCAGAAATCATTTAGAGACTGGTACTCCCACAAGCAGAACACATTCCTGAGCAACTGAATTCCTGAGGCAAATCTGGAGCCAAAAACTAGAACTATCCCAGACACAGGAAAGTTATGCAGCAACAGACTGCTGGGGATCTCACTCACACCTACCCACAGGCTGCATCTCCAGAGCAGCAGGATTTGCTGATGACCCCTGGAAAACCTCAATGAGTGCTCATCTATCAGGTTTAGCCAACACTATAAACTTCCTGAAAGGGAGTTTAGGCCCATTTTAGCACATAGGCCAACAGTTTACGCCCTTTTTTAGCACATAGGCCAACATTTTAGGCCCATCTTACCTAGAAAGCTCTATTTTCACATGTAAGCACAGGGATAAACAACAAGCAGAGAAAAAGGAAGCTGTTGGTCACTGTAAGCATTACCAACCCATGATGAGCAGCACAAAAAGTGTTACATATTCTAGTGTATGTTCTAGACCAAGGAAAACACAATGCCACAACCTTGAGACAAGCCTTTCAGGAAGATGGGTGTCCTAATCAGCAAAACAGGACAGGAAAGTGTGTCTGTGTGTGCAGAGCATGAGTGAACAGTGGCCAGAACACCAGGCTGATGAAAGCACAGAGGTCAACTTTGACTGATGGTCAACACTCAAACCAAGCATCCACTCCTAGAGCATCTAAAAGACTTTTAAAAGCCAGAAACACTCCAGCAGGACTTTATACTGGGTCTGAAATGAAAAGGATGGACAATTAATATCCACTGACACGAGCTTATGGAAACAGATCTTGCCAATTCAACATATGCTCTTAAAGATACTGGGATTTTGCTGATAAAACTAAGCATGCTGATGTAACTAAGCATGCTGACGATTTAGGTAAGGAATATAACATGTATATATATTATATGTAATTTACATTTCTATATATATATATAAGACATCACTTGGCTTAAAAAATTAAACTTTCAACACAGCAAATGCAGAAGAGGTTACAGAACTGCCAACTACCACTCATGAGATGAAACCCAACAAATCACAGGGGAAGATGTATTTGTATAGTCTGGAAGGACCAGCTTAAATATAACATTTTTATCACAGCCAAAATAAAACTTAATTTCTATGACATAACTGTAGGTGGAGGGAGTGGTGAATGACAGTGATAGGTCTTTCAAATCACTTGAATGGGGAAAGTCAGCAGGGGCTGCTGAGAGAGGTATGGCCACTGAGGAAAACATGCACAGCCTTAGATCATGGCAGAAAACCACCCAGCAGATACAGACTCTATAAGGACAGAGTCATGGCCAGAGAGCACACTATGTACATCTTTCCATTTAGGCTGCTTTTACTTAAAGCTAAGTTAGCAGGTCATAAAACAGTAGCCCTGACACTCTTGAAGACAGCACTGACAATTGCTACGTATGGCAGGGATTGAAGGTGACTTGGTCAGTCTGCTGCAGGGACACAGGACCCTGCCATGGACAGGGCAGTTCCAGGACTTGGCTGAGACATAGACATGACAGTAATGTGCTGCCACATAAAGGTTTGACCAATAAGCAAGGCCCACCATGTGTCTCTGCAGTCTAAGGAGGAGGAAAACTAGAAAAATAGCGGGGATACTCCCAGATCAGGAACTACAGGACATGGAGCAGGCCCAGTATAAGTGGGCTGCTGATGCAACTGCTGCAGTGGCAGCTGCAATTTCTTCCAGTTTCTTTTCCAACTTGCAATCATTCCTGCCTGCCCAATCTGAACCAGCATGATGGTGTGACATCTCTCATTTTGACACTCTCTGGGGTACTGAACTGCATCATCCATAGTGTATAACAGACACAGAGGTGGGTCATCTGCATGCAAGCCATGCAGTGTCCTGAAGCTCTTCAGAGGCTTCCCTGAGAAAAGAATCAAACTAGGTTGGAAAAGACCTTTAAGATCACCAAGTTCAACTATTATCCCATGACTGCAAGGACCACCACTAAATCACATCACTGAGGGCCATCTCTACATGGTTTTTGAGCACTTCCAGGGATGGTGATTCCACCATTCCCTGGACAGTCTGTTCCAATGCCTGGCCAATGTTTCAGAGATTTTTTTCTTACTATCCAATTTAAACCTCCCCTGGTGCAGCTTGAGGCCATTTCCTCTTGTCCTATCACTTGTTACTTGGAAGAAAAGACCAGCCACCTCTTCTCTCCATCCTTCTTTTAGGTAGTTGTAGAGAGTGATAAGGTCCCCCCTGAGCCTTCTCCTCTCCAGACTGAACACCCCCAGTTCCCTCAGCCATTCCCCACCACACTTGTGCTCCAGGCCCTTCACCAGCTCCACTGCCCTTCTCTGGACCTGCTCCAGCACCTCATTGTCTCTCTTGTAGTGAGGGGCCCAGAACTGAACACAAGATTTGAGGTGTAGCCTTGCAGTACCAAGTACAGGGGGATGATCACTGCCCTGGCCCTGCTGCCCACACTATTGCTGATAAAGTCCAGGATGCTCTTGGCTTTCTTGGCCATCTGGGCACAAACTGCTCATGTTTGGCCTGCAGTGTTGGATGGGCCTGCTGTGGCCTAAGTGCAGGACCCAGCACTGAGTCTTGTTGAACCTAAACACTGATGATCACACTGATGGTCTTACCCAAACGCTAAACAGAAATGGGGTGGGTAAAAGCCTCCGTCACTGTACCAATTAACTGTTCTGGCAGAAGAGGACAGGCCACAGCTACCTGCTGAGATCAGAAAAGGACAAGAGAATGACCAAAGGGCACCCTGATCTATGCTAGTGGAAGCAGCTGACAGATCTAATAATACCAGCATTGGCACCTGATCACCCACCTGATGGAAAAGATGACCCAACAGTGCAATCTTTCTGCCACAGCTAAGGGACATGGGATTTTCTTCACAGCAAGTAGCTTGATCTGAGAAAGCCACTGACAGCTTTGCAGCCTTGGTCCCATCCCCTATAATCAGGCAGAGCACAGGGCTGCAGACAGCACTGTGCAAAGCAATGCACTAGAGAAAGCTCTTGCTCTGTCGCCGCAAAAGTGGGAAGCCAGCCCCAATATGGAAAGCTTTGGCAGTTAAAACAAGCCATGTCTTTAACACCAGGATACTGAAATTAAATAGTGATCTGGGAACACCCAATGTGCCTCACTGTGGCTGCCCAAAGACATATTACTGTACAAGAATGTGTAGGTGCCGCAGATGAGGAATCTTTGCTGCTTCCTGTGTAGCTCCAGCACAGATGTCACAACAGACATTGCTGCTGAAAGTTGACGAGGCTTCACAGGAGACCCTTCTGCCAGTCTCACAGTCATCTCTCCATCGGCTGTAGCTCAAACCAGACCATTCCCTATAAGGAGAGTAGTCCTGGTGGTGCCCCATCTCCCTTGCTCAGGGGATACAAAGGTGCTTACTTACAGAGTTTTAACCAAAACATCAAGAATAAAAACAAGATTCTCCTTTGGAGTTCTCTGACTGTGGAAGATGACCCACCAAAATAACTCTTCAAATCTAAAGGCATGTGTTCCTTTGGGGCACAGGAGGCAGCTGTCAGCCCAGCACACAGACCTCAGGTCTATTTGCTTGCACAGCAGTCCCAGCGAGATATAATGGATTTTATAAGCTGAATCAGTGACTCAAAGCACATTGTTGCCACAGTGGCCAGAGAAATTGAACTGGCTCAAAGAATTCATCTTCTACACACACAGATGTACTACATTATACTGTCTCAGCACTTCTGGACCTGTCACAGCAAAAAACCTGCCAGGTTTTTCTCACTGAGGAAACATTTGTGAGAGTGCAATAGAGAAGCTCTACTTCATTCCAGGTCCTGCCTTTGCACATGGAGTGGCCTCTGGGTACCAGGGCCACCTGTGGCCTTTCTGCAGTCTATCCTGGGAGCAATTGGTGTAATTACCTGGTGGATGCTAATAGCTCCTTCCAGTTCATTCTATAACATACTCCTGGATTTGGTTACACTTAGATCAAAACCAGCTCACCCACCACATCTTACCAAGGTCTTTAAGCATCAAACACACTCCCTCAGAGGGTGGGGGTGAGG
Organism: Melopsittacus undulatus; assembly: GCF_012275295.1. NCBI lineage: Eukaryota > Metazoa > Chordata > Aves > Psittaciformes > Psittaculidae > Melopsittacus > Melopsittacus undulatus. The sequence continues at coordinate 12,888,932 of NC_047529.1, read as the reverse complement.
ACATCAGCAACAGGGCTGAAGAGCCAGGTAATATGAAAGGCAATTTAGATACCTCAAGTCCTGCTTTGTGCTCTTTATCAAAGTCCTTCCCTGCCAGCTCCACTAAGGATCGAAGGATCCAGCCCCATGTGCCTGTGGCATGGAATTAGGGAGAACTACTATTAAAGAGACACCAGCTGCAAACAAGTAACAGTGGACAGACCAGAAACAGCTCAGAGCAAAAGACTCCTTTTACAGCCACTTGCTGCTTTTCTTTGATGGTGCCTCACCTGCTACAGCACTGTCTCAATTAAAGCTTCCCTCACTCCTGCAGTTACTGTTTTATACACACAAATTTACATTCTTGTTACAGTTGTATAGAGAAGCAACAGAGAATCCACCAGGATAAAACTTTCCCAGACCCACTCATGCTCACCTGGCCATCAGAAATTGACCAAAAACCTCAAAAACATCTGTCAGCCATGAATTAAGTGCTCAGGGCTGTAGAGTTTCCTAAGGAAATGGTCCTGGTTGCCCTCACCTGCAACAAGCATTTGAGACAACATTTCCAGCAAAATAGAAGTTGGGAAGAACTCTTTGAAGCACAAAACTGATCTGCAAAGCAGTAAAATGGAATGAGTTTTCCAAAGATGCAAACATCCAGAAAACAATTTTGTTGAAGCAAGAGAAGGATGAGTGCATAAGTACAATATGTCAGAGTAAGGTGTGAGAGATCACTACCCAGGCCTTCCCCCTCACCAAGGGGAGCAAGACTGCAGGACTGCCTCCTCAGGGGAAGAATGAAGCCGGCTGCTTTTAACTTCCAGATGAGGCTCTACACACTCCAAGGTGCACTTTAAACTGCAACAGGAGTCCTGGCACTGACAGTTTTAGAAAAGCAGAGAAAAGAAAACCTCACCAAATGCAACTTCCGCATCTTCACACTTCCCAGAGGAGCAGCAGAGAGGACACTGGAGGTACAAAAGCAGGCCCTGGTACGAATGGGTGTGGAGAGCCTTTGGCTGCTGGGGACTTGGAAAGCTTTCAGTGGCTGAATGCTTCAAGAATACAGTTACTCAGCTATAACCATATACATAACTAACAATGAATCCAAGATCACATCTTCCACGTCTTCAGTGCAAAACTCACTGTAAAACTCTCAAAGTCTCCATGAATCATTGTCTTAATGTTTTCTAGAGAGGCAGCTTCCAGCTAAGTAATGCCAAAGACTCAGCTGCATTTCCCCCTTAATGCAACACAGATGCAGTAGTAGGAAGGTCCTCAGAAGGCTAAAGTAAAATCTATCCTGTGTAGCACTGAATTCAGTGAAAAAGTAAATCTCCAGAGTGCATACTTTTGTGTTCCAACAGAATTATCCAAAGGGACTGCTTTTGTTCATGAAAGAGCACGTGGAGTTTTCAAGATGTCTGAAAGATCAGGCAGAAAGGTGAAAGCATACATGGGAAAGTTCAAGCCTCAGAGCATATTGCTGCACAGCTAGATGCCACTGCCAAAACCTACATCTCATTCAGGTTTAAAAGCAGGAGTCACATTCAGATGAAATATGGAACAAAGTCAATTTATCTTGGCATTTCTGGCAAGACTGGCTCCAGAGTACCTAAGGCCCAGCTGGAGTCTCACTGCAGTAAGATTTCTCTATCTCCAGAAGCACAGGCTTGAATATGACATGAGAAGACAAGAATGGGCAGCAGCCTCAGGGCAGAAACCAAGGCAAGAAAAAGGCCTCCAGAGATACAGGTTCCTAGATCAAATCCTTTTTATTATGTACATGCACAAACCCATTCTATCTCATCTTCAGAGCTGAAAGTAGATCCTGCTCCAAGATTTGATCTGTATTTAGACACATACAAGCTATTTAAATATAAAGTAAAGCAACCTTAGAGTCAAATAACAAATAAACTAGCCAAGAACAAAGCCCCATCCAACCTGGCCCTGAACACTTTCAGGGATGGACCATCCACCATTTCTCTGGGCAACCTGTGCCAGTGCCTCACCACCCTCACAGCCAATGATTTCTTCTTAATGTCTAATCTCAATCTCTCTTCCGTCAGGTTAAAGCCATTCCCCCTTGTCCTGTCCCTACAGGCCTTTGTCAAAAGCCCCTCTCCAGCTTTCTTGTTGGCCCCTTTAGGCACTGGAAGCTGCTCTAAGGTCTCCCTGGAGCCTCCCTCCAGGCTGAACAAGCCCAGCTCTCTCAGCCTGTCTCCATAGCAGAGGCGCTCCAGCCCTCGGAGCATCTTGGTGGCCTCCTCTGGACTTGCTCCAGGAGGTCCACATCCCTCTTGTGTGGGGGCCCTAGAGCTGAACGCAGTATTGCGGGGGGAGGGGGGGGTGAGTTAGGAGGTTGGGGGGAGGGGTGTCTCCTGTGTAAACAAGGCACACTGCTTTCAAGTTTCTGGTAATTTATTATACAGAGGATGCTCTTAAGCACAGTGACCATGATCACTTCCAGAATTTCTGGGCAGTTGTGGTTTCCTGGTGAAGCTCACTGTGTGAGCAGCGCAACCCACTTACCCCATGGAGCATGAGTTGTATGATGTGTAGAGGGGACTCTTTCTATGAGCGTTCAGCCCAGCACAGGCAATCAAGGTGCCAAAATGAGCTGCACTTTAGTACAAACTACTTCTGAAGTGGGTCAGACTCCTTCATACGCTGGTAATTAGAGTGTAACAGACTTCAGATCCTCTCTATCACTGGCATCAAAACCCGAGAGGTTGACCTTGAGTCTCCCCAGGTGCTTTCTGCCAGAAGCCCTGGCAAGCAGGCTAAAGCATACTTTTCACATCCTGTCCTGTCCAGACTGGTCCAAGGGCTACTGCACAAACTGTCTCCTGTTTAATCTGTTCAAAGACTTGCTGCTGCTCAGGGCTGCATTCAAAGTCATTCTTCTTTGACAGAGAAGATCGACAGTTGCCCGATACCAAAGGTTTATGATCAGAAGTATGCATTCTCCAAAACCCCACTTGTGTTTCTTTTTTGTTAGCTGCTGCAGACATAGCTGTTATTTGATTGATCACATCCACTGGGATATGATAACATCCATCTTGACACTTTATTCTTAAAAACTAGATTTCCTATGCAAGTCCTTTGACCTTATTTTGTTTTATAGCAAAAGCAGCTTTCAAAAGGATCTGGATTACTCTTCTCTCCTTCCCAAACACTTCCCCCACTGTGCTGCCCCACACAATGATGCCATCAGTATACTGCAGACGTTCAGGAGCTTCATCTCCTAGTTCTAGTGCAATCTGCATCAATCCAGCATCAGAGTAATCAACTGAGAATTAGCTCACCTGGTTAATGGCTAAAATCTTCTTACATAGCTCCCAGCTTACTTAAGGACAGGGTGATTCCTGTCATGATTTCAGCCTCTTTCTCCTCCTGTTCCTGTGACTGCTCTGCAGCAGTACAGGCTGCCTCTTCTTTCTTCTGCTCCCTCCCAGGAGAAGCTTCTTCATCCCTTACTAAATGAGCAGACTTGTACTTCCCTTGTTTCTCCAGGGGTGCCTGATTTAGTGTTTAGTTTACCCATTGTGCCTTTTGGCATTTTTTCCCTCTCTTCTTGAGGGTGCTGCATGACATCAAGTAGCACTGGTAAGTGCTGGCCAGGGCCCAGCACAGTGTGGTACGTTGTGCCTCTCTGGAATACCCACAACTTTTTTTAACATTCTATCCCTGCATCAGGATCCTGCACTTGTTTGGGAGTGAAGATCCAGAGTACTGGAGGTGAGAAGTTCTCTAGACACCTGCCCATATTCTCCCACATACAACCATATACCATGGAGTCTGGGTCATATTCCTAAATTGCTTGTTAGCCTTAGACAAAACCAAAGCAATATCCCAAGAAGTACCAACATATTTTAGCTACCCAAAGATGTTCAATATACTGAGACGTTACTGTAATGAGGGAGAAAACATGACAGAAGAAGGTTGCAAGGGCACCATTCTGTATTTCCTCCACAAAAAAAAAACTCTTGGAGGAAGAAATATAATTGCTAATTGTCTCCATGAGATGGTACCCAAAGTACTGTAATGGCTTCAGCACACAGCACAATTATCAGATTAAGCTCAAGATTGGTGTTTTAATAGCAATTCTCCCAGGTAAACATCACTTATCACTGTGGAGCACAGCAAACTGCAAAAGCAAAAAACCACCAATATCTTACAAATACAGTCGTTACGGATTAACCCCAGCTGGCAACTAAGCACCACACAGCCACTCACTCATTCCCCCCAGAGGGATGGGAGTGAGAACTGGAAAAGTGGGAAAATCATGAGATAGAGACAGTTTGATAGTAAAGCAGAAGCTGTATGTGCAAACAAAGCAAAACATGGAATTAATTCACCACTTCCCATTGCAGGCAGGTGTTCAGCTATTTCCAGGACAGCAGAGCTCCATCATGTGTAAGCTACTTGGGATGACAAACATCATCACTCCAAATATCTCCCCCTTCCTTCTTCTTCACCCTGCTTTATATGCTGATCATGACCCTAAATGGTCTGGAATATCCTTTTGGTCAGTTGGGGTCATCTGTCCTGGCTGTGTCCCCTCCTCGCTGCTTGTGCACCCTCAGCCTACTGGCTGGTGGGGTAAGAAGCGGAAAAGGCCTTGGTGCTGTGCAAGCATTGCTCAGCAATAATGAAAACATCCCTGTGTTACCAACACTGTTTTCAGTACAAATCCAAAGCACAGTCCCCTACCAGCTCCTGTAAAACAAATTAACTCTATCCCAGCCAAAAGCAGTGCAACAACCAAGATGGGGCAAGAGACATTGATCCCTCTGCTTATCTGCTTACAGACTGGAAAAATTATTACATGAGGGCTCACTGTATTCATATTAAACATCCTGGTAGCAGCAAAAAGAAAACCTCACTACGATAATATAGACCTCATATATAATATGAAAAGAGGGAACTATGTTAATGAAGGCACTTATTAAAATGAAATTAAAAGAAACAGCTAAAAAGGACAAAGCATGTGTAGATAGCAACAGAGATTAATCAGAAACATCATACTGGAGGTGCAAAGTACCCATATATTCTTCTCCAAGATTTGGGGGCAGGGAAGTGAGGGTAAGTAAAAAGGAAACTGGGAAAAGCAAAATATGAGCAGTATCTGTCAAAAACTGGAAGGGGGAAAAACATTAAAGAAAAACTGAAGAGTGAAACTGAAAGCTAAATATGAAAATACAAAACAACCATACAAAACCCAACCCAAATCAACAAAACAAGCACAACCACCAAAAAAAAGCAGCCAACAAAAAGCTAACGCTTTTACAAATAGCACATTAATAAAAACTCTTCCTAACCCATTTGGAGCAGGATGCTTACTGAAGAGTTTAAGGCTGAGAAATGAGCAAGGTATAAAAGAAAAGGTTAATTATTTTTTTTTTCCACTGGCAGCTAATAAAGCTGAGAGAGGTTCTCACACTAAAACCTTCCTTTACGTGGGACAGGCCTGAGAAACTGTTTCAAACTAAGAACTAATGCATCAATAAAATCATACAAATGTAAGGATGGGCAAAAAGTTCTTCAGTGTCAGATTCAACTATATCTGTATTATTCCTGATAAGGCTTGTCCAGTAAGAGCTGTAGAAATCCCATCACTAGAAATGTAAAATACAAGTTAGAAACCTGAAAATACGAATTAGAAACTCATGTCAATGCTTTGCTATTCTGAGTAATGCCTTTCCCTAATGTCTATCTTGAATCTTTCCTGTTGTATCTAAAATAAATCCCAACACATTATGTCACAAAGTGTCCAAAGTCTTTCTAAAATGCAACACATGGAACAGACCTTCCTATTAGCTGAGAAACTAACACACCAATCTTAAGGAAGAACAGGTTGGTTTGATATTATTAATTCTTGGCCAGTTTTTGGTAGATGCTCCTTATCTTTGTACCTGCTAGATGCTTATAAATGGTTTCTGAGTTTCTACAAGAAATAACATTAAGTTGAATAGTTGCCAAATCTGTATATTAATTTTCCTTTGTCCTTCTCTGCCTTTCATAACCAACTCATTACCCTGATGTTCTTAAAGATAACCTGCAGGATATCAGCAGTTGCTCCATCCAGCTCTCTGCATGCTCTAAGATGAAGCTCAGGAGAAAAATAATTTTCAAACATTAAATATAAGTGCTTCAGACCAAGATGACATCTTCTGAAGAGCTCCTCATCAGCTACCTACTCAGACTGACCTTTTTAGTAAGAACTATTGCAGAAAAGTTCTTAAACTCTTATTTACCCATTGGCAGAATGAGATCTAACAGTTCTAGAAGAAAGGGAGAAATTATGAACTGTGGTATGTAACCTTCCACTTGAGTCTCCATTATCAGAGAAATGAAAGGCATACATATCATACAAAAGAAATCTAAAATCCTCAGAGTGGTGGAAACTGGGTTCACAATACTACAGACCAACTTAGCTGGTTCATGAACATATCAAACAGTAGAAATAGTAATAAACAGAATTAGCAGATACACGGATACATATGGTGTGTTGGGCAGGGGTTAAACATACAACAGAGAACATCACAAACTGGTCACTGTGTTTTCAGACAGTCAATGAGCAGGAGGAAGCAGGCAGTTTAGTTGATCTACTCCATACAGATTTCAAATAAACTTTCAAATAAATCATCAGCAGTTTACATACTGAGGTGCTATTGCAAAGGAAGCAGAGTTTTCAAAATGGAGGATGGCACCGAGGAGGGTTCCTTGAAAACTTCTGTTGTTCAAGATCTACAAAAATAATCTTGAAAATCCATCAGAAAGGAGCAATGGATCAAAACTAAAATAATCTGTAAAATTTGACAGCAGGATCTTGTGCTTTTACATAATATTGACAGATGATATTCGTTGCTGACAAAGATCAGAAAAGAAGACAACCTCCATATGCGCACTGGATGGACTCAAAACCATCTATTACCACTTAAGGAAAGATCTGGAAGAAACTGGGGACAGAGTCCTAAAAATATCACCTTACAGTTTATTTGTGTCAAAATAGCTAATATGGAATTGTTAGGAAAAGAACTGAGAACAAAGCGGAAAACACGACACAATAAATTCATGATATGTCTGTAACTTAAAGGATATAGGCAGTTCTATTCAGCCTAACTAAAAGCATAGTACAGAGCTAGACTAAGTCCAAAAGAAGGACAAATACAACCACAGCTGTGGTACAATACAATGTTTAGAACCTGTGTCTATTTCCAGCCTACTGAGTTCTGTGGCCCAGGCATTTTATCACCTATGCTAAAAACTACTAGAATAATCCATGATGCAATTTTGGCATAAGCTAGTTATCACTTTTTTCCCTATTCTCACTCTCCCTAACTCCTGGACACAGTCCAGGATCTAGTAGGAACCAGGGACCAACAGCCAGTTTGGATGCAGCCACACTGTGCTAAACACTAAGACAGCTGAACAGCATTAGTGTGGCCAGACTGTGCCAACTGACCTCAGGGCCAGAAAATGGGTGCTGCTGTTTTTTTTTAATAGCAGAGATTCAGCTGTATGACCAGAGACAAGTCTGGGACTCTTCTGACTGGAAGAAAGCGCATGGAGTCCAAAATAATGAAAGTGAAAAGTGCTAACAGAGCGATCATTCACAGATTTCTCCTAAGTGTGGGGATACTGCAGTGAGCTCATCAGGCAGCAGACTTAGATCAAAGTCTTTTTTCAAATAACAAAGTTCTATTCAAATATCCTATGCAAATAATCACCACATAAACCTGGTTTAAAATGCAATTAGACAAGTTCATTAAGAGTTAGTTCATCAAGAAGACTCGAGAGTGTCTATAAGATCAAATGGCTGCAACCTCTAGCTCTTACGTGGAGAATGGAAGCTGGGAAGGTATGTCAGAGAATGGATCTGCCTTTTCTCTTCCTTCACTCTTTCCTTGGGCAACCAGTACTGTTAACCACCAGAACACACTGATCAGAGGCAGACCTTTAGTCCAATCTCGTGTAGTTTTTCTTACCACCACTATTCTGTGACTATCCTGTCTAGTTATCCATCAAGAAAACATTCTTAACAGTTTTAGAAGATGGAATGCAAATCTCATTTCAATTACTTATCAACCCATGACCTTCCTTCTAGAACACCTAAGAAACTTTCAAAACCTTAGTGAATTACATCTATCAAAGAAAATGGTTCTTAAAAAGGAGCAGGATTTCTAATGGTAGATAGATGCTTGCCCAGCAGCCACTAGGCAGCCTAGAAGAGCCACACTGAAGGACTCAGGAGAGAACATAATAGATTCAGTTACCTCCGTGTCCATCGTAGACTGAGAACATAGCTGTTTCACTGTCCAGCTCAGGTATGCAGTTGTGTGCATCCTGAAAGAGAGGGCAAAAGTCTGGAATTACATGGTTGCATCAGATCCTGCATAGAAGTGGGAGAAATGAGCAGGAAGGCTATGCACATTGACAAAGGGATTCTCAAACCTGCAGGGAGAGCAAGAACAGCAAGAACGCCTCCCCTCACATTCTCAAAAGCTTACCTGGTCAGCACTCATCTTCAAAGAGGGGGCATGGATCCTTAATGTCATGGTGTTCTCAGTGCTCAAATAGTAACCCAGCCTTGTCACCATGACATTATATCGGAAACCCCTTCAGGTCCTCAGTACAACAACTCTAGAGGTGGCCAAGCTGAACCTAGAATCAAATCCCTCTGCTTGCAGTCCTTGTAAGGCTTCTGTTACTGAAGTAGCTCACAGTCATTAATGAATGTGAGGCAACAAGCTGTGCTGTTGCTCAGACTGGTACCTATGCTGAGGGCTGTCTAGCCAAGTGTAACTACAGAAACACAAGTCATACTGGTACTAACACACTGGCTACTTCCCCCCACCCCCCAAGACAAATGCAATTGTCTCAGGGTCACCTGTGGACCCTGGTCACTCCCACAGATGCTCTCTTCCCTAGTTCTTGCCAAACAAGAGCCATGCAAACGGAAAAGCCAGAAGGTCAAAAATGAAGCCTCCTGACCTCATGTGTTCAGTCAAATGCAGCTTTGCCTTTGCTTATCCTGGTGAATACAGTCACAGACAGCACCAGTTGTCTATCTGAACAGCAGATGAAAGGGTCTTGCAGGACACGGGATTACCACATCCAGAGAGAACAAATTTGGCTGGAAAACCTTCTCTCGGGATTCCTGCTCTTCTTGCCATGTGGGATGGTCCAGGTTCACTGCTGGCCTCAGACACAGCTACCTGACAAGCAAGGCAAAAAACCTGGCCTCTCTGGTGTCATTTAAAAGCAGTGAAGCAAAGAATGAGCAACTACTCAACTAACAGTGCAAAAGCCAAAGTACAAACATAGGTATCACTTCCTAAGATACAACATATGTCTTCATTCTGGCAACTGTCCAGAAACTCTGAAAATCTCCGGGGGCAAACGAGAAGGAAGGCACATCTCCCAGGGGCATTTTGGGCTTAAATGTCGAGCTGCATCATCTTTTCCTTGTGCATGTTCCCAAACTACAAAGATCAATAAGAACATATAAGCTATATACACTGAGCAACCTTTTTCTTCACAGGGTCTCTCAGGAACAGCAGAGTTTGAAGAAGGCACCACCAGATTTTACAACCAGCTGCCTGACCTCTTTCACCCTCTGGGCAACCAAATCAAACTTGGCTATTTCAATGCAAAACCTCAAACTGATAGATGGATTGAATCTTTCTCTTAAGCCCTCCCCCTGCCCAACTAATCTACTGTTCCTTGAAGTTCAAGCTCAAACCTACCAATTAGCAGCATGACCGCACCCCACATGCTTTTGTTCAACAACAATCATGTGATTCTTTAAGCAACATGATATAGCCTCTTTGCTGTGGTTCAAGTTCATCACCTTAAAGTTAAATGTGCTACAGCTGTCCCCAAACACTGTACTTACTCCAAGACAGTTGGCTCAGAGATTTGGATGTGTTTATATTGCCAGCCATAACCCAAAATTCCTATACACGCACACACCTACACAGCCAAGTAACTGTTGAGCTCTTCTACTTTTTTACTGTAGGGCTTCTCGGATAAGAGCTCTTTGCCCTCCAGTCTTGTCAGAAGAGAACTCCGTTCCCCTCCAATTTCTATCAACAGGAAAAAAGAGGATCTGGCTTTACACAGTACTTAGTGCAATAAAACTCCTGACACCACAAAAACAGCATCTGAACAGGCAAATTGCAATCTTAACTCAAAATGAAAAAAAATTACTCTGAATTGTAACATAGGAAATTTAACCAGAGAGCTCACTGGAGATAGTGAATGTAGTAAGTATAAACAAAGAGCCAGCATGTTATGTGCACTTTTCAGAGCGTTTACAGAAGCTAGTGAGACAGCAAAACCACAACAAAGTAACTGGGATAAGCCCCAGGTGGCTAAACAGCAGTTTAATTAGAGCAAGTAATGCAAATGCTGCTGGGGAGGAAACCCAGTACTGACAGCAAAAATGGTCTCTACTCCATTTGCAGAACACTGAGAGCAACTTTTCCTGACCCTCATCCACAGCACTGCAGGCAAGGAGTGCAAACAAACGACGGCAGCATGTGTTGGTAGGAGATGGTTCAGCTCCCACACTGAGCACACGGCTTTCTCTACGTGAGCATGAGTGCTCATGGATTCACAGGGCAGGCTGTACACCAGTCCCTTGGCATTTGTAACACTACATCAGAGTGCCCAATGGACCACAAAGACCACCTTGTGCTGCCAGAACAAGAGGCTCAGTTACACATCTCCATCCCTGCTTCTAGGCCTGGTAAGCTCACTGCAGCAAGTGTTGTCCAAGTGACCCTGCTTTTGTGCTTTTCGGACCAAGGAAGAGCCAAATTCTAGGTCTCCTCCAGCCACCTCAGTGGTTACTACATCAGTACTGAAAAACAGTAGGTTTGAAACATAAACCATCAAATTCAGTTGAAATTAGCAAGCAAGATAAAACTGAGAGTTAATCTGGCAAATCTCCAGATTTTGAACCAAATTATTGCCTTGGTTTTTTATGCAAGGTTTCAGGAGTGAAATGAAGCTGCATATGGGGGTCGTTGGGTGTCTCGTCTTGAAGCTACAACCAAAACAGCACAAAAAAGCTCAGAGGCCCCATCCACCTACTTCCAAAGTGCCTCCTGCACATTTCACTGTATCCCAAAGCCATAAAGCCATCTTCAGCTTTTTCCTTTTTCTTATTTGCTCTTAGTACCCAACGCTATTTTCTGGGTATCCTTATCCTTTGGGTCCCTCATCTGCCCAAAACATTTCCTTACAAAGCAACTTCTCTGGACTAAGAATGGATTTTTATTATAGCACTTCTTTGGAGCCCCATGTATCTACCTCACTTGTGGGCTCCTAAATGTAAGTTAAAGGCAACAGACAACTCCTTTACACAAATTTCTGCTACCCAAAAATGCTTGTGTCCTTCCTAGCACTTGCACACACTCTGAGTGGCTTTGCTATCATAATACATAACTAGCACCTTAAGTGTGAACATTTGCTTAAAGCTATTCCCAAGCTTTAATTGCAAAAGTACAATTAAACACTTAGAAAAAATACAAACCAAGACAAGACACAGAGAAGAACACACAGGACTGGAATGCAAGAAAAGGCAACAGAACTTCTACTCAGTGGTGTGTGAAGCAACACACTTCTCTTCCATCACAGTCTCAAAAGCAATCTGCAACAGGTTCAGCTTGCAACACAAGTGCTCCTGCCATCTCTTCATTTCTTGTGATAACACAGTTAAGCCACATCTACACCAATGGCCTCAGTATTGCCCCTGCCAATAGGGAGATAAGCTGAAGATATTGGCTAGTGCAGAAAACCCAGCTAGAAGCTCTGGGCGTCATCCAATTTCCATAAAGGTCAACAGCAGCAAGAATAGACCTGAAGTGACTGAAATGATGAGCCAATGCCCCACCTGTGGAAAGGTTACTTTAGCCCACCAACATTGTAAATAGGGGCAATGCTGTTTTCCCTCATTCCTGTCTCCTTAAACTACTTTCAGCCTCTGTGCACTAAGGATGCCAGAGCAGTGCCTGCACTCAGCCTCTTAAACACGAACTAATCTCTTCACAGAGATTACACTGTGCATCACCTCAGTGTCCCAGGAATGCCTCTGTGCCACATTTCATCCCTCCAGGGGTCACCAGGATGGACCAACTGAGACACTGTGACAGTCACAGTCAGCATAGACTACTCTGAGTGGATCTTAAGAGCAGAAGCAGCAATCCTCCTGCATATTCTACCAAGCCCATGGGTTCGCTGAAATCTGATGCACAGAGGAAAAAACATCTGGTCACCGTTCTGCCACCAGTAAGATGGTTGTAGCACTTCAGTAGCAGTAAAGTATCTGACGGTATGGCTCATAGAAACATATTTGCGAGAAATGGTCTGAATGAGACAACCTCTGGCCAAAGGGTTACAAACAAGGTGGCTCCTTTACTGTGTTCAGCCAAGATGTAGCCTGAGGGGAGCTGCAGGGACCAAGATTAACCCTTAATTTACCCTGTTTGCTGGCTGCCTGGAAGGGGAAATAAACCAGCACGTTAACAGTACTCACAGAGGGTGTCAAATTCAAAGCACAAGGAACTGCTGGCCAGGCAGTGTATTTCCAGCAGCTCGACATCGCCCTTGTACAACAGCTTTACAAAGTATTCCAACAGACTCCCCCACCGGCAGAACCCAAAGCCAACACCTGGCTTCCACAGCCAGGAATGTATCCCGAGATAATTAATTTTCCCAGGCTGATAGGGCAGTAAAGCCAGGACTGGCTACAGGAGGCCGAGAGCAGCAACGACAATTCCTCCAGTAAGTTTGCCTAGAAAACAATTACAATAAACCCAGGGAAACGGGATAGAGAGAGACTGGCACTGCCTGGAAAGAAAAGCAGGGATTTCGCATAAGGATTTCTCACTTGCTTTCATTCAGTGCTTCATCCCAAGAGCTAAACTGTTCTATCCTCCTCCCATTTTAGCCCAAGCCTTTATTCCTCCCGGGATTTCTATGGGCTGTATGTGCCGGGAGAACCCTGACGGGAAACCAGCGGGAGCCAGGACAAACGGCAACCCATGGGCCGCGGTGGCACGGGAAGAGGCAGCCCCGCCCCGACAGCGCGGGCACCACGGGAGGGACCAACCGCCCACCTCCCCTCACCCCCCGCCCCCAAGGTGGGCGCCGGACACCGGGAAAGGTCCGGGGCAGCACGAAGCCTCCCCGCCATGCTCCGAGCCGCAGCTTCAGGTGCCCTGCTCACCTCCATGGAGACGCGCCAGCCCTGCATGGCGCTGAAGCCGAAATGAAGCGGGCGCGGCCCAAGCCCGGCCCCATCCCCAGAGCTCTTCACCGTGTTGGGCTGCGACAGGTACGCGCCCATGGCGGCCTCCACCGGCGGGGCGGGCGCGGCCCCCCGGCTCGGCGGCCCTGCGCTGAGGGGGGTGTGGGCTCGGTGAGGGGAACGGCGGCAGCCGAGCCACGCGTGACCGGACCGTTCGCAGGCGGACGCGGAGGGCGCGAGCGGCCCAGCGCGGGCGACAGGGCGCGAGGGCGGCGGAACCTCTCTCCCGCGGGCAGCCAGGCGGAAGTCGCGCGGCCGGAAGCGCGGCCTGTGGGAGTCGCCAAGGGAAGGGAGGGCAAAACGGCGTTCAGCCCTCGCGGCCGGAAGCGCCTACCATAGAGACGAGCCCCCGGCTAGCTCGGCCCTCTGCTCTGCAGGCTCAGCCCCGCGGGGCTCGGCCACCGCCCCCTCTCCTCCCTCCCTCCAGTGGTTCAGGGGCCCAGCCCGGCTCTGGGTGCGAGCAGCCCAGTAGTTCCCTCCGCTCCCCCTTCAGCCGGGCCGGCCCAGCAGCACGATAGCCAGTCGGGAAACACGCTCGTCCTGTAGCTGGGAAAGGGAACGGGACTCGGGACTGAAGGTACCACCGCGGTCTGTAGCGGCCCCACTCTCAGCCGCCCGGCTGCGGCGGCTAACCCCGACCGCGGAAACCTAAAGCCCCCCCAAGAGCCGGCACCCCGTGATCCTACAGACACTGATGGACGCGTGGAGGGCGGGCCGCAGCACCTTTATATAAACTCAGCCACGCCCATTGACCAATCAACGTAGACTGACGGTCCCTTTCTTGAGCTCTCATTGGCTGATCCTCTGGAACTAAATCGTTCCGCCCCACGGTCTTTCTCGCCGTGAGCGCGCGGGCCCCCTGGAGCTCGCCGTGAGCGCGCGGGCCACCCTCGAGTTCCGCCCACCGGCCAATTCGTGAAGGCTGACGGCACGCTCCCGAGCTCTGATTGGCTGTTGGGTGGGAAGCTCCGCCCCGGACGGCGTGTTACGCAGCGCGGCGGTTGGCGGCGGCGGCCCACCGGCAGAGTAGCGAGGCGCTTGGGGACCGGGAGGTGCCGGGCAAGCCCGGTAAGTGAGCGGCTCTGGTTTCTTCAGCTCAGTCCTTGTGCTTTCACCTCACTGTTTCTCCGCCGCTCTCTGCTTCGGGCTTGAACCGGCTCGGTCGGGCTCCGGCAGCAGGCCCGGGGCGCGGCTCTGGCTGACAGGCCCGGCGGGCGCGGCCCGGTCCGGCCTGGCGGGTTTGGCCTGGTCCCACCGCCTCCTCGCCTTATGGTCCTCTCCTCTGGCTCGCAGGTTGTACGACCGCAGCATGTCGGAGGGCGAGTCCAAGCAGGTACCGAGCAGTGGCTCCGACTCGAAGCCGGAGTCTGCGTCGTCTGGCCCGGGAATGACCTCAGTGTCTGCGCCGGTGACTTCCGCGGCGCCCCCGGAGGAGGAGGAGGAAGAGGAAAGTGAGGACGAGTCCGAGATCCTCGAGGAGTCGCCGTGCGGCCGCTGGCAAAAGCGGCGCGAGGAGGTGAGTGCGGGGGGCCGGGTGCCAGGGCTGGACCGCTGGGTGAGCAGGGGAGCCCCGGCCGAGCCGGGCGGGGGGCAGGAGCCGGGTGGCCTTTTGTCCCGCCCCGCCGGCTGTCTTCCTTCCACCTGTCCTCGGGCCCCAGTGGCAGGGGTCTGTCGTGCTTCCGGGGCAGCCGGGAGGTGTGGGGTTGCCTTTCCTCTGTCTCGGAACATTAAGATCGAAGCATGGTTTGCTTTTCTCCCTATACATTCGTTGTGCTGTGGGCTCTGTATGGGCAGTGTCACGGCCAGATATTGCCACTGTGTGGAGCGGGGAGTGTCTCCAGCACTACAATGTGTATCTCGTTTCACAGGTCTTCTGTTCTGGGTATGATGAAGAGCAATGACTAGGTTTTGCTTGATGTTTGCTGGGGTGTGTGACAGACAGTGGACCTGTCTCATCAACTTTAGAATTATGCCTTGGTTTGGTTTGCTTTGATGTCTTCAGTTAGGATAAAGCATAACCAGTTCATGCAGACTTGTTTCTTGGTTTGTCCTGTTCACATTCACTTCTCAGTATGTGTTTTGGAGTTGTCCTGTATGGACACACAAGTAGATGAGATCTTGTTGGTTTGGACCTCTTCTTTTTTCCCATCTTTGCTATGCTCTGTTTATCTTATTGGGGACTGTCTCCGCAAATTGATTTCTGCTTCATATTGGCTCAGTGAAACCTGTTCTGGGAGCTGCTGAAAGACAGAAAACGTTCATTCCAGTGCTGCAGCACAAGCGCTGATGTAGCTTTTCTCAGATGAGTCAGGGTTGAGCATTAGTCTGCTTTATCCATTATTCTAGACACAGGGTAGTTTCAGCTCCCGGGGTGGTGAAAGAGTCATTTATTGTGATGTAAATTTGGAGGTCAAAGTAAGGTTAAGGATCCCCTGCAGTTCCTCACCTTTGCTTGCTTGAAAGCTGTCTTGGTTTTGTTAACTTAGGCTAAATCCTAACATGGCTAGGTAAGAACGTGCCTTTTCTGGTGAAGCTGTATGGTTTGAGTTGCAAAGGGAAGGCATCTTTATGAAGCTTTAATTCTGTCTTCCACAATGTTTCTTATGATAATCTGAAGTGCTTTTTCCTGTGGTTTGTGCTAACATTGGGGATCAAAGCTGAGGTTCAGTTTGTGCATTCTTTTCAATATGCTTTATTTGATAATGATGATAATGACACAGAAGGATAAATTTCCTTCCTGGCTTTTCTGTAATCTCCTATATAAAAAGTAAGATCTAGTAGGTTTTGGTTTTCTTTCTTTGGATTTTAGTTTCCCTATCTGCAGAAAAATTAAAGCCTAAACATGTGAAGTTCCTTTATTTCTAAAAAAAAAAAAAAAAAAGCCTTTGGCATGGCTTAAGTTACTGTCTTCTGCTTCAGAACAAGGGTTGCTGGTTGGTTTGAAGGCAAGCTGCCTCTGTATGTTAGACACATTAAGCTTTGTGCCACCTTACAGTGAGAGGAGTGACTGTTGAAGCCCACAGATCATTGGCTGATCTGGGGTAAACTCAGGGCCTCTGATTCTCGATCCTTCATCTGTCCAGGTTGTGCTGCCTCGTTGCAGGAGATCTGCTGACTGGGCAGCTGCAGCCACTATTGGTCAGCCTCATGTCTCACGTATGGGTATGAAAAGCACAGGCTTCTAGTTATCACACAGTGAAATTCCGTTTTGTCTCTTCATTTGGTATGTGAATTTGTGGCTTGATTAGACCCAAACTTGTGCAGTGGCATTTGTTCACTTGAACCATATGATGTCCTTGCTGTCTTCAGCACTTAAGCTGATCTGTTCCCTCAAGTAAACTCCTGCTGCAGATGTTCCAGTGTGAAATTTATTTAGGAAAAAAAGCTTTGCTTTATGAGCATCTGGGCCTACCACTGCCAGCAGTGTCCTGAGAAGGGGCTGTTCATGTGGTGGCTTGGTCCTCACTGGTTATTCTGGTCAGTGCAGCTCTGCGGGCAGACTCTTACTCACTACCTCTTGCCAGTGAGGAGGTGTTATTCCATGGAAAAAGGATGTGCTGCCCTGTCCCCCAGCAATGCAATCCTGATTCTTTATCTCAGCAGTATCTTCTTTGGATGCTGAATTAGGCGGCTGCCTTGTAAGGCGATCAGGAGAGAAAAGGGCACATGTGATGACAGAGTGTGATCTGTATGGTGTTCCTTGGACATTACTTTCTTCACTGCTTGGAGTTCCATGCTTGAATGTACATGTGGACTTGTCAGAACCTCGCTTTTTTCTTTTAAATTTTATTATCTTTTAATAGCTGTAGTCTCGTTGAACCTCATAGAACAGATGTGGCGTTGCACAGTGGCTGCGCTGAGCTGGGTGCTGTGGATGCGAGGGGGCAAGCTGTAAGTTCTCGGGGTCGTTTACATTCAACCAGCAAGTTTAGGTCGAACACGGCAGCGATTCCCGAGCCCGTCCGCTACTCGCCGGAGGCTCTGGTACAAAACGGTCGTGGGGCGGCTGAGCGGCCCCGCTGCCCTCCCGGTGTCTGCCTGCGGAGCGCAGCAGGGGCAAGAGCCGGGCGCCGGCCGGGGCGGGGCAGCTCCCTGAAGGACAGCCGCTCCAGCCAATGGCAGAGGGCGAGAAGCGTTACATCACCAGCGCCAGCTCCCATAGGCTGCGCGCTGCTTTGGCCGCGCCCTCAGCGCCCTCGCCCTCGTGCCGTGGCGGCTCCGCCGGTGTCGGGCCGCAGGCCCTGGGCTGGGAGTGGGGCCCGGGAAGGGGCATCCCGGGGAAGGGCCTGGCGGAGCGCTGGAGCTGCTGGAGCTGCCGCCTCGGTGCGGGGCTTCTGCCGCCACCCGCCTGGTTCTCTCCGCCTTTGTTTCTCTCTGAGTCACATGGGAGCTCTGACCGTGCCCGGGTTCTCCAGTACATGGGGTGTTCACCAGTGCTTCGGGTTCGGGGTGCTCGACCTGTGTCCAGATCAAGTTAACAGGTCATCAGAGTCAGCCCTGGGAAGCATTTCAGGTGTTGGCACAACCAAGTGAGAGGGATTGTGCATTAGTTTGTCATATTTAGATACAGCAGCTTAGACTAAGCTATATCAACTGGGGAAAATAATGCTGGGCACGAGTCTAACCTGGGAGAGGAGTGGCTGGGGAGCAGCCCTGCAGGAAGGGACATGGGTGCTGGTGGCAGCAGGATCACTAGGAGCCAGCACTGGGTCCTGGCACCCAGAGGGCAAACTGCACCCTAGGGTGCACCAACCATAGCAGAACCAGCCTGCAGAGGGGATGCCCTGTTGTATTCAGCGTTGGTGCAGCCTCACCTGAGCATTGTGTGCAGTGCTGGGCCCCACAGTTTGAGAAGGACATGAAGGTCTTCAGATGTGCCCAGAGGAGAAGGAAGCTGTGAAGGCCTGGCAGCATTGTCCTGTGAGGAACAGCTGAGCACTTGGGGTTGGTCTTGTTCAGACAGAGGAGGGTGAGGGGTGACCTTGTTGCTCTGAGCAGCTCTCTGGGAGGGGATGTGGGTAGGGAGGAACTGAGCTCTTCTCCCTGGGATCCAGCAGCAGGGTGCTTGGGAACAGTTCAAAGCTGCGTCTGTCAGGGGAGGCTCAGGCTTAATATTAGGAAGCATTTCTTTACTGAGAGGGTGTTCAAACCCTGGCACAGGCTTCCTGGAGTGCTGGTTGATGCCCCAAGTCTGCCACTGTTGAAGACGTATTTGGACAATGCCTTTAATATGACACTAACTTTAGGTCAGCCCTGAAGTGATCAAGCGGTGGGACCAGGTGACCCTTGCAGCTCCTTTCCAGCTGAACTATTTTGTATTCTATTCTATTCTTGCTTAAACTTTAAGAGTTCAGAGTAGCCTAAACAAATTAAATGCTGCTGTGGCACTTTTAACCAAGAACTTATTTTAGATACAGAACACTTACCTTTCCCAAAGCTTGTTTCTTTGTGGAACATTTAACAAATCTTTCATTTATTGAAGTGCATATGGCCATTCAAAGGATGAAGTTGCTGCGAGGGTGAGGTGCCTGGGAGGTGGAGGGTAGAAGGTAAATGTGGCTAGTCCCACAGGGTGCTTATTTTCTGCCGGTTGAACACCTTGTGCAAGAGACTTGGCATCACTCTGCTCTTTCCTCACTGTATAAACTCACTGTATATATAAATAATGTGGGCATTTTCAGACATCCATTTCCTGTCCTCAAGGGCTGCAGGGACAGTTACAATCTGCTTTCTCATGCTGCTGCTGTGTGTGTGTCACAAACGTGGATCTCCTGGTGTGTTTTAGACTGCATTGCTTTCCTCCCTGTGCTGAATTCTCTCTGCAATTGTAACCACGCCCTTGGTTGGTCTCCTAATATATACAAAGGTGAGGCCTTAGCCTCTGCAAGGAACTGAAGATAAACTTTTAACAAGGGGGATCTAGTCTCATGGTAGAGGGGCTCAGAGAAAGGTTTACAGTGTGAGATTAAGGGAGAGACCAATGTCAGGCTCTCTAAGCTTGTGCTTGCCTTGGTCTGTTTTGACTGCTTCCTCTGCCGAAAGTCTCCCCATGTGACACCCCCTTTTCTTCTTTCAATCACCACCTACATGACTTGTTTTTATTTGGTTGTCCAGGTATCCTCAGAATTATCTGCTGTGCCTTCTGGGAATAGAATCTGCTTAAATAGAGATGGATTGGAGACTCTTTGCACTTCATTTTTAGATTCTTGTTGCTGTAAAACCTGAAAGCAAAAGCTTGGATTCGGAGCCTGCTGTCCCTGAGAATGCACAGATCAAACACAAAAGTGATGGGATTTCTTTCTATACCTTTTCTGGGTTGTTAAATGCTGATTGAACAAGTCAAGACTGTTGTTACGAAGATGTTAAGAAGTATTTACAATATGTTTAGTAACCCATTCAGTGCTATTAAGGTGGTCTGTACCATACCAGGAATGTGGGAACAAGCAGGTCCCCTCTTAGGTCACATGGACAGTGTGATTGATGCACCTTCAGCAAGATTGCTGGCAACACCAAGCTGTGTGGTGCGGTTGACATGCTGGAGGGAAGGGATGCCATCCAGAGGGAACTTGACAGGCTGGAGAGGTGGGCTGCTGCCAACCTCATGAAGTTCAACAAGGCCAAGTGCAAGGTCCTGCACCTGGATTGGAGCAGTCCCAAGCACAAATACGGTGGCAGGGGGTTGGAACTGGATGAGCTTTAAGGTTGAGATTGGCTGCCAACCCAAACTATGCCGTGATTCTGATTCCAGGTTCAGTGTTCAGTCTTGCTGTTCTTCATTGTATACTGTACTTGTATACTTGATTATATACTGTTGCTGGATGTTCTGAAAATTAATATAAGTAGCAACACTGCATTACTTTGCTTCTCTTATGAAAAATCTTGCTGTCATTTGGATACATGCTTCCCAGCTGTTCAGGGGGCCCTTGATGGTTGAATGTTACTGCTGAATTTTAGTGCTTGGACTAACAGACACTCTTGATCCATGCTAGCTCTATCAAATGTTAAAGAGCTGTAGTTTATGAGGAACTGAGCCAAGAGACATGAAGTAAAATACTGGTCTGCTACATCCTTGTTTTACCTCCATTTTTTTTGTCCTTTCACTCTTAGTGTGAGTCTTAGCTTCTCAAATAATTCTCTGGGGCCAGTTGACTTTTGCACCTTTGGATTTACATTTCTTCAAGGAGACAGTGCAGGGGTTTTGAAGAGAAAATGCCAATGGATTGCGTGTTTGGATTTTGTGATACTTGAGTCTGATTTCTTAGCCTCTGTTGAACTGAAAAGAAACTTGCTGAGATAGGAAAAGAAACACTAATGCTTATAATTTACTATCTCACATCTGAATTTCTGTATGTGGGAAAATGAGACATAATTCCTTGGAAAGGTGGTTTTGAGATTCTCTGAGCTTTGGATTCAGCTGCTGGAGAGAGGCTGGTTGCAGAGATTCTCAAAGCAAACTAGTGCTAGGAGGGCTGCCAGCTATTTGGCAGGCTTTGGCAATGTTTCCAGCTGGTGGTGAAAGCTAATGCCATGCTGTAGTTATTGTACTTGACCATTGGGAAGATACTAGTAGCATGTGCAGCTGATAACATTTTTATTTGTCTCATCTGTGGGCTTCCTGGAAGGAACCCTCGAGTTGTGCTTGAATGAGGTGAGGGGCACTGCAGGATATAGAGGGAATTGAGCTTTTATCTTGGGCCTGTTGTCTGCAGACCCATTATGTTCTTGCTTATTGACTGTAACAGGCAGCTGGCAGTTTGCTGAGTGCTGCTCCAGCCAACATCACTTTTCAGCCTTTCTGCTGCCTCTGTGGGGGAGCAGGGACAGGCAGGGCAGCTGACTGCTGCTTTTACAGCTTTCCTGGATGGTTAGGGGTGCTAGTTACACTGCAGCTGCCTGTGACTGAGGGATAGAGTTTGCTCTGTGTTCTTTACAGAGCTTTTCTAAAAATAGCATGGTCTGTGTAGCTTACCAGCAGCACCAAAGCCTTCCTCTTATCAGTGCTGTGTCTTGTTAAACCTGCATTGGGAGGCGCAAGAGAAGCGATCACAGTATCATGGTTGCTGCTGCCTGTTTGGTGGGAGTCAGATGTTACAGCCTGGGTTATACTTTGCAAGATACTGAATTCTGGGCCAGTGGAGGAGAGAGGTTGCTTGCCATCTCTGACCCCTGGCTGTGCCCGCAGTGAGGTGGCATAGCAACTCCCGATAAATGAAGGCAGCACTGTGAAAGCATGACCAGAGAGAAATAGGTTTGCACAAATGGGAGCATGTTGCTTTCCCAAGCATCCCATGGTAACATGGGTGACATGAATAGCTGTATCCTGTTTTTAAGGATCGGTGCTCATGGAAAATCATATTACATGAGTGTCTCTAGACACATCTCCCAGACCTTCTGTTTCTGCCCAATGTGTCCCTGAGACCTCTTGTCCTAACTTTCTGGCTTGTTTGATTTGAAATTTGCTATCAGATCATAGAATCACAGAATGATGAGAGTTGAAAGTGACCTTAAAGCTCATCCAGTTCCAACCCCTTGCCACAGGCAGTGACACCTTCCACTAGACCAGGTTGCTTCAAGCCCTGTCCAACCTGGTCTTAAACACTGTGGCAGCCACAGCTTCTCTGGACAACCTGTGCCAGGGCCTCCCCACCCTCACAGAGAAGAGCTTCTGCCTAATGTTTAATCTGAATCTACCCTCCATATTTAAAATTATTCCCCCTTCTTCTGTCACTACATGCCCTTGTAAAAAGTCCCTCTCCAAATCCAGGTAGATGATATCAGTTGCTCTTCCCTTATCCACCAATGTCATAACCTCATCATAGAAGGTTACCACATTTATCAGGCATAACTTACCCTTAGTGAAGCCACATTGGCTCTCACCAATCACCCCCTTTTTGTCCATGTGCCTTAGCACAGTTTCCAGTAGGATCTATTCCATGATCTTGCTGTGCACTGAGGTGAGATGGCTGGTCTGTAGTTCCCTGCAGATCTGTGTGCCTGTGTGCAGAAAGTAAGAAGCACGCTAGCACAGAAAACAGTTTTAAACATAACAGAAAGGCAGAGGTGATGGCGATCAGGCACAGGACTTGCCTAGTGATTGATCTTGATTCCTTTTTTTTTCCCCATGTTTTGCCCTTCCCTCAAACATCCCATGAATATTGCATGTGAATAATCTTGTTTGATCCCAAAATTGTTTGTCTTCTGTATTCCCTAGCACAGCATCTCCATTTGCCTTGGATAATATTGCTGAAGGGGCTTCTCCTGTTGAGTTGCCTTGGTGAGTTTTCCTGACAGGGACAGTGACTTAATTGCTCATCTCTGTGGCCTTGAGAGTCCTTGGTTCAGTGTTCACCCATCATGGTCAGGCTGTGGTTCTTCTGATCATTGATGGTGTTCTCGCTTCTGTTTTGAATAGTCCTTACCCAGGTATATTTCTACAGCAGTTTGATGAAACATATTTTGGCCTGTTAATGCAGTGAGACTTCAGCAGCTCTGCCTGGAGTTCAGTGAACAACTCTTACAATATAGAAGGTGAGAAATTATTGCAGTCTAACAGGATGGGTTGGTGTAGAATGGGAGTGCCTGACTTAAGTGTTCCTCCTGGTTTCAGAACTGAGAGCTTCCCAAACCTCCCAGTCAGTTTTATTTCTGGCTGAACTATATGTGGTCCATCCTGGTGTAGCCTGTTTGACAAGGGTTTTGATAATGGTACAGCCATGATAATAGTACAGTAAATATAAAGGTACCAGTGAGCTACTGTAGTATCAACAGACTTCTATCTGAATGGTTTTTATTTGTAGGATATTTGGTTTCCTTCCCTACTCTCTTATTTATTTTGCTGTGCTGTTTCTGTTTCCCTTTGGGAGTTAGGGATGGGGAATTCTTTGTGTCTTCCTAATTCCATAGTTCAGCTCAGTAAAATTTAACTCACTGATTCTATTATATTGCTCATTTGTTTTGAAGCACCAAATGAAACAAAGCAGTTGTCCCTTTGGGCTCTGGGCTGTTTTTTTCTGTGATAGAGTTCATTTTCTTCATAGTAGCTGGTAAGGAGCTGTGTTTTGGATTTGTGCTGAAAACAGTGTTGATAACACAGGGATGTTTTTGTTATTGCTGAGCAATGCTTGCACAGAGCCAAGGGCTAATCTGCTCCTCACACCACCCACCACTGAGGAGACTGAGGGTGCACAAGCAGTGGGAGGCACAGCCAGGACAGCTGACCCCAACTGACCAAAGGGACAGTCCAGGCCATATGGAATCATGCTCAGCATATAAAGAGGGGTGAAGAATGAAGAAGGGGATGTTTAGTCATGGTGTTTGTCTTCCTATGTAGCTGTTGTGCATGATGGAGCCCTGCTATCGTGGAGACAACTGAACACCTGTCTGTGATGGGAAGTGGTGAATGGATTGCTTGATTTTCTTTGCTTGCCTGTGCAGCTTTTGCTTTACCTGTTAAATTGTCTTTATCTCATATATCTTCTCACTTTCAGTCTTCCAAATTTATCCTTGTCCTGCTGGGGGGAATGAGTGAGTGGCTGCATGGTGCTTAGTTGCCAGCTGGGGTTAAACTGTGGCAGGTTCTTAGTAGACAACTTCGCTTCTGTCGTTTGTGGAATGGATGGGAATGATGCATTTCTCCCTTTGGGATATCAAGAGCAGTACTTTTTCTGTTCAAAGCAACTTGACCCTTCTCATATTTGTTCTTCCCTACTGGAGAGTCATCTGACATGACTTTTTTGTGAAGCCTGTCCCTCAGTATGTTGTTTAGCCAGAACTGTCAAAATACTTCTGTAGATGTTGGGTTGGCCACTGGGCTACAGCTTGCATGATGGTGGTGCGATTCAAAACTTGATGCTTTTCTACAGAATGGTTGTGCTTATGGACAAGATGGAGATGGGCTGCTTGAACAGAGTCCTAGCTCTGCGCTGTGCTCTGCCCTTTGTAGTCCATCTGTGTGGGCCAGCTTGGAGCAGGAGTCTCTGGGACATTGACTGGGTGTGCTTAAAAAGTATGTGTGTTTTTGACTTGTTTCTCAAGATGGCATCTCCTGAGCTGTTGCATGCGAAATTATAAATGAGGGCAAGCTTCAGCTCATAAGGGACTTTTAACTCTGTACTGGAATGGTCAAGCTTTTTGTGTTTGGTTACATAGACAAGCTTATTGCTAACACATTTTATCTTATTATTTGTTCCAATGCGTAGCTGTCTGGAAGAAGCAACTGCTGCATTGGTGATGGTCAGATTTTCTTTTCCTCATATTTTTGCCATATGAATAGTTGTGTATAGCCATGGGAATAACTGATATCTTCCTTTCCTTGGGATCATTATATCACACTACTTATTTTTATTTTATTTTTAAATGAATGCCTTTCAAACATATTACTGCCATGAATGTAATTGCAAAGGGTGGTGCTGCTAGTTTAATTAAAGCATGAAGCAGGCTTGCTGCTTTTTGTTGTGTTTGGATGTTTTTATTTATTTTCTTTCCCCTTTTCCTGCAGTGGATATTGCAGTCTTTGATTTTGTGACACTCTAGATAAGCTTCAGATCTCTGAGCCAGCTGTTTTTGTTTCTTTCTGTTGGTAAATATACTTCTTATTTCACCACAGTTCAAGGAGAAGTGATATTCCTCTGTGGTCCAGCTACTGCTTTCTGTAGGTATATTATCCCTGTTCTCCAGCTTTTGCCAAGCTGGTTGAGTAGAGCTTTGATCTCTTTCTCTGGCCTAAGCAAGTGGTGAGGGTAACTTTTTAATGTGTTCGTGCTGCTCTTAACCATATATATGGCTTTTTGTTAGTGTCTGGCCTAATGGCCTGCCATTCCTGATCTCTTTTCTTCAGTGGACAGGTTCATTCTATACTGACACTCTAATTATTATTTTTTCCCAATATTTATGCTTCTTTTTCCCCTTGATTGTAAATCATCACTGTCACTTGTGGTTTAGACTGTAATTTCTTCTTTTATTGACAGATCATGTGAGCTACAGGAACCTCTCCAAAAGCCTGTGTTCTTTAAGTGGTAAATATCCAGACATTTGAGAGCTAGGGAAAAAATATGCATTGGACAATTGGCATAAACTGCCTAAGGGAAAGAGATCTTCCAAACTGTTTTTTCCCTTACAGGGAAACTTCCCTTATGTTTCCCCTAAGTTATGCCTTGAAGTAACAGCATTTAAATCTTTTCCCCAATCCCTTTTGATTACGTAAATTCACTTGAAATTCTTCCTGAATTTCCTTAACTGATATTTATATAGACAAAGAGCTACATTAGTATTTCTGCTGTGAATTTTTTGTGGTTATGGAACTACTTCCTCTCTCATACTTCAGGAATTCGTGCTAAACTGAGTTCACTTGGCTGCTTCTTTCATAGTTTAAAAGCTGCCTAGTCTACATGGGCTTTCTGGGAAAGGAACATTTCAGAGTCATACATTATCTCTAGGAACACGGGATTTTATGTGAGCCAGTCTTTTGTCATTTCATCAGCTTGTTGTCTTTGGGCTGGGTCATAGAAGACCACTGGAAATTAAACAAGTTAAAACAGTCTTAAGTTACTTGACAAAGCTTGCAAGAAGTTATGGCAAAGTGAGGAGAGAGCCTGCATCATCTTCATCCTGTGTTGATGTTTTGGTTGTGAGGGCACCTTAGGGTATGACAGAATTTCTGTCATCTCTTTGGGACACCCGTGTTGCTGGTTGCACTCTTGCTCTTCAGGGTAAGTCATGGAAAAAGCAGTATTGTGAACATGTCATTGTGAGCTAGATGGTCTTAAAAGTCCTTTCCCAACCCTAGCCATTCTATGATTTCATTTTCTTTTGCTCAGTCAGGTTTGTGGGGAAGTTGAAATTTATATTCTTATAACTACCTCTGATTACAATAGTTTTAACTGCAGCATTGTTTCTGAATTGTGAGCTGTTAAGCTTACAACCATGTTTGGAGACAGCAGCTGGCTGTAACCCTCAGGGAAGGTACATGGCAATGCTTTCACGAGGGTTTAGGATTCCACTTTGAGCATGGAGAGGGATATGGAACAGTGATTTGGCGACCTGAATAAAGGAGGAATTTACTGTCACCTTTTCAGTCGTCTGTTTGCATTTTTCTCCTTTTACTCTTCTGTACAAACTGTTGAATCTCCTCTTGAACTGAGAATTACCATCAGTGACGTCAGGTGGGTTTGGTGTCTTGCGTCATATCTGCTGCTCTGGATTATTGCCTATGAGTCATGGCAATTATTTCTGTTTAGTAAACTTGCCCAGAAATGGAAGATGATAAATCCACATTCACTGGCTGTATCATCAGGGCAGATTCTGAGTAGTTGTCAGTACCTGAGGACTGACTCAACACAGTAAGCCTTTAAATAGGCAGCAAGTGTGATGAAGGCACAGTATGTTGAAGTGTGATGAAGATGTGAATAGGCAGCAAGTATGATAAAACAGGGATGCATGAGTACTGAGTGTTTGGTCATGGCTGTTATCTTGTCCTTATTGCCTGGGGGCTTGTTTAAGCTTTTCTCAACTTAAAGCCTTTTGGCATTCAGGTCTGTTAATTATACTAGGAGTTCTTGTACTACTATGATCCCCAAGATATTTCTTATACTAAAATTTGATGGAATAAAGGTTCTGCCCTTAATTATCTTCATTCTTTCAGCTTTCTCTACTGATGAAACATACCAGGCCTAGCCTGGTGTTTGGATGTCTGTATCGGGGTGTGTGTGTGTATATATATGTGTACACACACACATATATATATGCATATATATACATGCACACACATATTTATATATAAATAAATAAACTTAAGTTCTTGTAAATATGATGAATGTCTCCTTAAAATCAAATCTCAGATATTTCATCCCTTAGTTATACAGGAGGTGAGGGATGGGAAGGGAAGTAAGCTGTGGGTCTCATGTGACTGTTTTCAAGAGTTATTTTCTGTAGCTCAGCCTGTCTTTGTTGAACTATGGCCTATAATCTTTATTCCTACTTGTGTCACTGCATTGCATCTAATTTTACCTCAGTAATTTATTGCTCAGTTTACTGAGCACTATGAATCACTCTGGCTATACTGTTCTGGTAGTCATTTGTCACTCCAGTGTGTCATCTGCAGTAACAGAATATTGAATATAGTTGGGCTTGTTGGGATTCCCTTGGAAGATTATAAGGAAGTGTAACCCCCATACTATTGGCTGTCAGTCTAAACTGTCAAGCTACTGGTGGAGTAGAATAGAACAGTTCAGCTGGAAGGGAGCTGCAAGGATCACCTGGTCCCACCGCTTGATCACTTCAGGGCTGACCTAAAGTTAGTGTCATATTAAAGGCATTGTCCAAATACGTCTTCAACAGTGGCAGACTTGGGGCATCAACCAGCACTCCAGGAAGCCTGTGCCAGGGTTTGAACACCCTCTCAGTAAAGAAATGCTTCCTAATATTAAGCCTGAGCCTCCCCTGACAGACGCAGCTTTGAACTGTTCCCAAGCACCCTGCTGCTGGATCCCAGGGAGAAGAGCTCAGTTCCTCCCTACCCACATCCCCTCCCAGAGAGCTGCACAGAGCAACAAGGTCACCCCTCACCCTCCTCTGTCTGAGCAAGACCAACCCCAAGTGCTCAGCTGTTCCTCCCAGGACAATGCTGCCAGGCCTTCACAGCTTCCTTCTCCTCCTCTGGGCACATCTGAAGACCTTCATGTCCTTCTGGAACTGTGGGGCCCAGCACTGCACACAGTGCTCAGGTGAGGCTGCACCAACGCTGAATACAACAGGGCATCCCCTCTGCAGGCTGGTTCTGCTATGGTTGGTGCACCCTAGGGTGCAGTTTGCCCTCTGGGTGCCAGGCCCCAGTGCTGGCTCCTAGTGATCCTGCTGCCACCAGCACCCATGTCCCTTCCTGCAGGGCTGCTCCCCAGCCACTCCTCTCCCAGATTAGACTTGTGACAGGTGCAGAATCTGGTATTTTTCTTGTTCTTTTTCATGCTGTTGATGATTGCGCAGTGCTCCCATCTATCTAGACCAAGAGGCCCTTAAGAGAGTCAACAGCAACTCCCAGTTTGGTATCTAATGAACAGGTGTTTATAATGCAGACCTCTTAAGTTGATATTGTACAACAAACATATTGTCTCAGTGGACTCTTTGGTCATGATTCTCTTGGGTACATGTCCTGTTGCTGTGTTAGTCCTTGTTATTCTGCATTGTATCAAGAGCTTGAGTTTAGTTGGTTGTTAGCATGACTTACAATTCTTCTTGGTACCCACCTTGTAAAGAAACAGCATAGTTTCTTTACAAATACAAGCCTTAGTTTTTTTGCATTTCAGTATGGTCAGCTGGATGCTTTGAGTCTGTACCCAGCCTACCACGGAGTTAAAAGCATTGTCTGCTAGAAACTGATTTCTTCATTAGTTTTATTAGTATTGTGTTATCAGCAGTTATTTTCTATAGTATAGTGTTTAATTAATGTGTTGGATGAGGCAGAACATTTATCTCAGTTCTCATTAGTTTAACACTGTAAATGAAATTGAGTGAATTTGATAGTGTAGAAGTGGCTGTCAAGGGGATGGGATTTTTGAAGAAGCCCTTATATATGGTTAGAAGCTTCCAGTAAGTGGCATGCTCATGGGGTCATTTGTAGGGGATGTGAAGGTGAGAGCAGGAAAAGCTGTGAAATGGCCAGGACGTTGAGGTAGTGAAAGTGAAAGGTGAGTCTGGATTAGCTAGCCAAATCTCTGTATTAACTTTTACCACAAGAGAAGGGTTAGATCAGCTGAAAGTTACCTTTACGTCTTTGATGCTGCTACATATCGCAGGAAGAATAATGTTATGGTAAACTGCTGCTAGGAGTGTTGTTCAACATGTATCTATGCATTAAGTATTCCCACTGCCCTAGCTGTTCTTGTGCTAGGCTTTAAACTCTTGTTTTGTCAGGTCCTCTCCCCTTGTTGCTTTCTTAGTGTTCATCTGTGTCTTTGATACTAGCTGTGGATGTGCTTGTTCTTGTGCTTTTACACTTATTAATAGAAGAAATTAGTGTAGCAGTTTTGATTGTGTAATCAATTTCTAAGTTTCTTCCCAACTTGCAGCAATCCCTTTCTTTCTCTTTGCTTTGGTCAGTTTCCTCACTTGAGTTTTGTGTCTCATCATGTGTCAGAAAATTCCTCCAGAAAGTGGTGTCTGAGTTCTTGGGACTTTTTTTTTTTTTTGTATCCCTTTTGTATGGTTGGAGGGTTTCCTTTATGGTTAAATGAACTTTGGGTATCATAAAAGAAAATTCAAAAGCATTGTTGCCAAAAAGCAGCTTTTACTATAAAACAGCCTTTGTGCAGAACTTTTATCTCAGACATGCCCAGGGCTTGCTGCTTACACGGCCTATTTGAGTATGTCCCATTCCTGAAATACATGTGCACAACCCTGTCCTGGAATGCTCATTTAATTAAAAGTTAATGAGCAAAGTTCATAATACTCAAATGAAGGATGCGCGGCAATGTTCTGGTCTTGCTGGCTTAGAACTCTTCATCCTTCCCACACAGGTGAATCAGAGAAATGTCCCAGGGATCGACAGTGCCTACCTGGCCATGGATACAGAGGAAGGTGTGGAAGTTGTTTGGAATGAGGTTCAATTTTCTGAGCGGAAGAACTTTAAGCTTCAAGAAGTAAGTTGACCTGTTTCCCAACAAGACGTGAACAACACCTTGCACCAGGATGGGATTATAGACATTTATGATATTCCATGTGCATTATTGGCTGTATTCAGAGTGCTGTGATGCTCAAATGTATCAAATTCAGTTTAAGCTGGCCTGGGCAGAAATTGCAGTGGAGAGCTGTTGTGCTATTTCCATGGGCCTCTTGTGTTCATTTAGTCTTGGTGATCAAACCATGCTCAGCTCTGGTACAGTGTAAGGTGAAATCTGTTGCTGTTTGTTCTTAGCGTGGGAGTTTGAAGTAGTTTGAAATATACAGTGTTGTTTAAAGGGACCAAAACCCAAGAAAAAGGTAAGATATGAGCTGGTGCAGTCTCTGATACAACATGTCTTTGTCTTTCTGATGTTAAGGAAAAAGTTAAAGCGGTGTTTGACAACTTAATTCAGCTGGAACATCTGAACATAGTGAAGTTTCACAAATACTGGGCTGATGTGAAGGAGAATAAAGCCAGGGTAAGTAAAACAAGCAGTTGAGTTTTCTCAGTGTATGGCCTGTAGCTTATACAGGAAGCAGAAGGTAATGTCTCGTACTGCCCCTACAGGTGATCTTCATCACTGAATATATGTCTTCAGGGAGCTTGAAACAGTTCCTGAAGAAGACAAAGAAAAACCACAAAACTATGAATGAAAAGGTAGCTTTTCTGTGTATGCCTATATTCACTTAGTGCCATCAGCCTCTGGAAAGGTTGTTCAGCGGATTCTGATGAGAAGACAACCTGGTGACAGCAAGTGGCTGCAATTCTGTTTTTATTACTGTAACTAATTCAGTCACAGGTTCTTGTGGACAGCTGTCCTATGCTGTTTGGTTTGTTTCCAGCACTTCTGCAATTTTGTGTGTATGGTGTGACAGGCATGTCCCTTTCCATGTGTGCATACAGGAGAGAGGGAAGAGGTCTACATGAGAGGAGTTAGGAGGGGAGGTGTGTTCCTTGATCCATATGAATATGTAGAAACTAAACTGAACATGAGAGTACTGATCTTCCAGGTTCTTACTTCCTACATGCCTGTACTGTGTAAAATCTAAGATGTCACAGAATGCAGCATATATTCCTTCATATGGATGGTCTGTGAATCACAGAACTATGGATTAGTTCCTCATCCTTGAATTATTTTTATTCTGTCCTTGTGT
Source organism: Melopsittacus undulatus (assembly GCF_012275295.1). Lineage (NCBI taxonomy): Eukaryota > Metazoa > Chordata > Aves > Psittaciformes > Psittaculidae > Melopsittacus > Melopsittacus undulatus. The sequence goes on along the minus strand of NC_047529.1, from coordinate 12,857,818 downwards.
CTGTAGGCCTGGAAGCGATGGTGTACCCAGATCCTCTCTGCTCTCAGGTATGTGAGTTAGCAATCTTGCTGTCTACCCATCTGTTTAAGGGTAGCTTCTCTTGTGCTAGAATATTAAAAGCTGTAAACATACATGCTGCCAAGTATTAGCAAACTTGATGGAATAGAGTCTGGAGGGCACTGTCAGTCACCCAGCCTGATTCTTATCCCAGCCACAGTCTGAAGAGTGTCAAGAGCGCTTCCTATAACAACCCCAGAGTCTTTAGTTAGACAGTATTGAAACCTCCAAAATAGAGAAATGGGTGCAATATAGGTTTTAGATCCAACAGTTGCAACTGATTGTGAGTGTGGGAGTTGAGCATCAGGGAAATTTCCAGAGTATCCAGCTTTATAGTCTGGATCCAACAGGATGTTGTTAGAGAAATCTCAAAAGAAATTGCATTCTGTGTGTGAGGAAAACTTTCTTAGCCTTGGCTGGCTGCAGTCCTGTAGCATGCAGTGGATTCCTAATTATTGTGGTGTGATATTGTTAGAAGAACATGTGGATCTATACATTTCATGATGATGCAGGTCTTTTTTCTGCCATCTTGATGCAACCCAGTTGCATACAATGTGGGGTTTTTGTTTTGGATTTAGACTCTTCCCTACCTGAGCCAGAGTTGGTATGTAGCTAACAGCAGCCTTGCAAGAATAGTAACCCAGATGTCCAGCTACAACTCCCACTTCATAGGGAAAATTCTGTTGCCATTTGGCTAAATATAGTTGTTGATGAATAGTTGGAATTCTAATAAGCTTTTCTGGGAGCTGACAGTCCTTATTTTTGCAGGCTCCTAACATAAACCCAAGCAGACTGAGGTGCAAAACCAGATAGCCTCAAGTGTACCTGGGACCCCAGCACTGAAAAGCTTTATTTGTGCCGGCTGAAAACATGACCAATCATGTTTGTACATGATTGTAGGGTCAGTAAGGCTCTGATGTTTTCAGTGTAAAACACCAAAGTGGTTTCAGCAGCCATCTCCGGTATTAGGATGGATGAAATAGTTTCTTTAGCTCTGGTACCATCTGTTTCTTGGGAACTGATCAGAGAAGATTTCTCTTTTCCCCCATGTTTTAGATATTGTTTGTTAGAGAAAATAGTTTAATTTTCATGATTTCCTTCTAGCCTAGAGGCTCATGTACAGTCACTTAATTGTACCTTGCTACTATTGTAAGTCCCTGGTATGTACCCTTTGCCCTCTTGTTCTCCTCTGATGTTTCTTGAGGCAGGGAAGGGATGAAGGGAAGGATTTCTGACTTTAGCCTTGGTGCTTTTCTAACCAGTGCTTTGTTCTGTACTTCTAGCTACCTCCACTCCTGTGATCCCCCAATCATCCATGGTAACCTGACCTGTGACACAATATTCATTCAGCACAATGGACTGATCAAAATTGGGTCAGGTAAGGCTTGCTGGAGTGACCTTTCCCTGTAAGGCAAACTGCTGAAACAGAAAGAGGCATCTAATCCTTTCAGTGTTATTTGACACAATAGGCATGTATGTACACATGTTGCTCCATCTCTGCCATTGATTGTTCCAGGGATTGATAGTAAAATTAACTTTTGGTTGGACCACCTTCAGGTGCAGGAAGGACTTATACTGGATACTCTTTCTCCTGTTAGCCCCTTTCTCAGTTTTTGTTCTCAGGGGGCCACCCTGAGAAATGGTGCTGAAACTTCCAGGTTTTATCTGCACCTTATCCTTGGATTCATCTGCCCTGCAGTCTTTTTCACGTTAATATACACAGAGTTGTGAAACTTTGAGAGCTGTCTGGAGAGCTGTGTCCACTGATGCCACATGAGTACTTACTATTGCAGACACAATCAAGCCTACATGTTCTGGCTGCAGCAAGCTACATGTCTTGGCATCCTCATCTAGCATCCCTCACTTTGGCCTGGACTTCAAGATGCTAAGTTTGTCTTGGACCTGTTTGGCAAAAAATGTGCCCTGTTCAGGCAGCCACCCTGTGCTAAAGTGTTTTATTTCATAAGTAAGAAGTAATTTTTCTGGCATGCAACGCATCCTTGCATACTGATTTTTGTTTTTAATTTTATTCTTTTTTCACCTTTGCTGTTCCTATGTCCTCACAGTCTGTCTGCATTCACGATGCATTATGTTGTACTTTGACATAACCTTCCAAGTGAGTTATCTGTTTTCCAACTTCTGCAAGTATTCTCAAACCTGAGAAGTGTGCACTTGCTGTCTTATAGGCTCTTTTCTGTGTATATTCTTGGTTTGATGCTGACTATGTACAGGAGAGAAAGCTCTGCTTCACCTGTCATTTAAAAATAGCCTCTCTTCTTAAACTGCAGACCTCTGTGCCCTCTCATCAAAGAATTCTTGTACTGTCTCTTTGTTCCAGAACTGGGGCCTCTATACTCTTTAACAAACCTCTGATCCATGCTTGTATGCAGGGAGACTGGCTCAGGGTAGAAGGAGCACTCAGTTCTCTATCTGCCTGTAAATTTGATGACTTGCTCTTCACACAGGCTGATGACATCATGAGGTTTGCTTTGTCATCTTTCCTTAACTTTGTCCAGGTGGGAGAAATTTCCAAGAGCTGTGTACATCTGATACCTGTATGTCCACAAGCACAACTGGCTCCCTGGCATTCAATTCAGGCCACTAATGGGAAGCTGATTGTAGACTTGAGTGTGTAAGAGATTCTTCCTAGTTTAGCTTAAAAGTATTATACAGCTGCAATCTTTCTGACTGGTAGCAAGCACTTTGTAGAAACAAACCATTTGAAGCTGGTGTCTAGAGCCCTGGCTTTTTACCAGAGGGAAGTTCTACAGATCAGCAAAGGTAACATTCTCGAGAGCATTCAGGCTCCCAGTGGTGCCATTCAGAGGTGGTCTAGAAGAATGTTGGCCCTTGAGCATGGGTTGCAGTTACCTCAACAGACTTACACCTTTGCGCACTCCCTCCAGTTCCATAGAGCATGGTGGGAGGGACAGAGGCAGTTAGACTGAAGCGTTCTTTCAAAGGCTAATGGGTGGCTGTGTGCTATAACAACTGTAACCTCAGCAGGGAGAGGACATACACTGGGAGTGTGTGTGTGCAGCAGTGCTTAACTGCAGTTGTTTCTGAGCAAATTTTCCCCACAGCTGTAGGCTGCCTTGCTCACCTTGTGTTTGGAAATTATTTTTCTGGGAGATACTGGTCCTTAAATAAAAAACAAAGTGATCATGAGTGGACTTGTGGGCAGAAGAGGAGTCCTCTGCATGTGAAAACTATGGCTCCAGTGCAGGTTGGAATTAAAATTGCCAATGTTGCAGAAAGTATTCTTACTCCTGTAGTGCCCACCCAACTAGAAAAGTCAAAACTGTGTCACCAGAACTGCTGGCTGTGTTTGAGCTTGAGACTTTATAGTACTGCTGACTGCAATAGCCTGAAAGGCTATTCTCATGTTTGGGCCCTAGAGCAGTAGTTGCTTTGGGGTTACTGGCAATGTTAGGCCCATGTTTATTACTTCCAGTAGTTATTTCTTACAACTGGCTGGTGGCTGAAAACTAAAAACTAGAAGTGGGGCAGTAATTCTCACGGATTTAAGGGCAACAATGATTCAGTGCACTATGATCTGCTCTTTGATACTGTCTCTGTCCCTAGCACCATTCTGAGCTATGTTCCTGAAAGCTCCTCTTTCCTCTATTTCAAGCAAAGAGAATACTTGCTGAATGTGGAGCAAAATCTGGGGATAGGAAGCTGCTACTGTTCTGCAAAACATCCTTCTGTCTAGTGCTAGACAAGTAATTGCCTGTGACTTTTGTCACAGCAAAAATGACTGGTACTTGTTCCTGTAACACTTGCTTAGGTGTGGGAGCAGCTCTTTTGCTAATCACTTCTTACTGCTACTTCAGCTTGCCAGAGCATGTGCACTAGGAGGACTGACCACTCTTCTTATTCTGCATGAAATTCTGGATCAGTCTCTTGTTTCTAGAGCCATCTGTGCACTGCAGGTGGAAAAGAGATTAGTATCAGGGTGTTGCTGTTACTGTTGCACTAAGTTTTGGAAAGAGGGATGAAATCTTTATATGCTGGGGGTCATCTGTGGAAGAAAAAGGGAGTGTGAAAGAGGGAGCATTTCTCATACTGCTTAAATGCAAAAGCCTTTCATAATCCGTTAATTTACTCTTTTCGTCTTTTAGTGCCATAGTAAATTTAAGGAGGAAAAGTGTCAAGTGATGAGCTTTGTAGGATGTGTGATAAGGATAAGAAAGATGCCTGCAGTCTTTAAACTTACAACTGGTGTTCCCAGAGTCTGGAATGTTCCAGATGCTTTCTGGAGTTGTGATCAGATGAAAACGTTCCCTGTGAGAGGTCCAAGTTGTTTTCTGTGTGCTCTTCCAAAGGATTCACATGCCAACACCTTGTTTCATCTGTGCATATCTATATTGTCTAACAAGTGGGCCTGCAAAGGGAGCATTTGTAAGATGTTTTACTGTTACATGGCAAAGGTACTCTCTAAAGGAGAACGTTGTGTTCAGACAGGGTGTTGGATGCTGCTGCTTGCTTGTGTTAAGTAATTTTGGGAGATGTTTCTTGTAATTCTTAATGGGAGTGTAAGAACCAGTCACAAATGGAAGAAGGTGATGGTGTTGAATTAAAATCCTTTGGGGCAGCTCTTGAAGTGCCCCAGCAGAACTGAAGCCTCAAACTGGAGTGTTTTGTAATGTCTTCTGGTGCCCTGAGACATGGCAGTGTACAGGCATGTGCTGAGTGAGACTTGCAGTAGCACAGGAGGACACTTAATGTTGTGCTAGTATATTTGCAAACAGTGGTTCTAGGCACTTGGCTGAGGTATGTGCTTTACTGCCTTCAACATATCTGACCTTTTAGATTCAGTATGTATTTAACAGCAGTCAGTCCAGAGTCTCCTTTCAGTTCCAGGCCAAGGTGCCAGGAGACTTGAGTCTTACTTGGTCTTAACTCTGCTATTAAATTATGTGGCCATTTATGTAAGTATGCGTTCTGCTGCCCAGGTCTGTGCTTGGATGTAGAGAAAGGTAGCTGTCTGCAGAAGGTGGTGCTAAGTGACTGTAGAGCACGAAACAGAAAAAGCAGAATTTCCAGCTGCTTAGCCTCAGAGTTGGCTGTAATCTTCTGCTTGGTCAGAGGTGTCTTGTCTCCCTCACCCAGTTTGATTCTCAATTAAGAAGCACTTGTATTTCTTAAATAAATTTATTTTAAAAAGGTGGGTGGAGACAGGGCCAGATTCTCAGTCTTGTCCATGTTTTGCCATGATTCTGATCTAGCTGTCTCTATCGATGTTAAGTGCTTGCTGTTTCATCAACTCATTGACTTCTATCTCGTTTTACTTCCCGCTTACGGGCTGCTCTGTTTCCAACAGTCTTTCATAGGATATTTGCTAATGGTGAGCAAACTTCTCCACTCCTGTGATGTGACTATCACTATATATGTAATGTACATTATTTTATTTGTGTGTATATATATATTTATATATATGTGTATGTGTGTATCTCTATTTGTAACACACACAAACATACACACTCTAAATTATTTATGCAGTGTTCCCTTGCTCTAAGGTGGCTGTTATGTAACACTATGGCTTAGATGCATCCTGCTTTGAGACCCTCCATTCTGTGTTGGGATACAAACTGTTCCTCATGCTCTCAGCCACAGACTTACAGAGAGGGAGCACTGCCCTTTGTGAAGTCTCCTGGTTGTTAGTTCTCTTCCTCTCCTTGTTCTTAGAGTGTGCTAGCCCATGGACTCTAGTGCATGCTGGCTCCTGCATGTCAAGCCAAGTGGATGCATTGCTCTGAGCTCTTTCCAGCTGAACTTTCCACATACATTAGGCTCTGTCCTGCTACTGCTCCGCTAGGCTTGGCTGGGCACCAAACTTGGACTAGCCTTTGCTTTGTGCTTGGCTATCCAATTGCTTGCTTGTAGTTTTAACTCCTTAGATGTTTTAAGATGAATGTTTCGGTGAATGTGTCTGGCTCCTGATGGCCAAGGAAACACCTTGTTCAAATGAGTCCATGATTGTGAAGTAAGGTTTACTGCTTGTTTCCCCAGGGCTCTATTTTCAGGATTACTTGTGCATATGAGGAGGGAGTTGGGCTGGGGTGGGTAATAAAGAAGGACTCAAGTGCTACAATTTGTAGCCCTATTAAATAGAATGCTGCATTTACACTTTTAAATAATTCTTTAATTTTTGTCATTGGGATTGTTCTTGTTTAGAAGGATTAGAGTTTGTTTCTACTGAGTTGGGAACCTAAGTGTCAGCTGGAAGTGGTGGAAAAGAAAAGGCCTGTCCAAATGGGCTGTGTGCCCCACCTTAGTGTTTGCAGGAGGAGGATGTGGTGGGCTGCTTTGCATCTCCAGCAGAGGAGAGACTCAAAAAGCTAAATCTGGGATCTTTCTTACCTGATCGGGAAGGTGGTGTTTTCAGGGCTTGAGGCATTGAGAGGGCATATTCCCTTGGAGATAGCTTGTTTGCCAGAGTGCTGTGAGCTGGACAGGTTGGGCTGTGACAGTTATGTACAGCAAGCTGCTTTTGTGGCATGAAAGGGGCAAAGGGGGGGCACACCAGCAGCAGACTGGTCCAGGAAAAGCCCACAGGATGGGAACAGGACTGTGCCTGGGCTTCAATATGGGTTCAGTCGCACTGATGGCAACAAGGCTTAAGACCAGCAAGCCATTTCTCAGAAATGTTACCACTGCGAGTAGCACTAGAGACCCTCTTTCTAGTAGGCAAGAAGGGCCTCAGCCAGTGGTCCCCAGGCCTAAAAAGGTGCTGTGGTGTCTCACTTGTGTTGAAACAACACCATTTGGCCTTGAAATACTGAGCTTTCTTGACTGGTTTCTTGAGAACTTGTTTTAACAGTGCTGTCATATCGGTATGCACTGTTCATATGAGGGATGGAAATTGTTTAATCCTTAGATCTTGAACAGTGACTTGGGTTTGAAAACAGTAAATATAGGGCTTCTGTTTTGCTTGAGCGTTGGCCTCATAACATTGCAAATGACATGCTTTCATAACTAATCTCTATTTTAGTCATTACTTCACTCTCTTGGATTTTGTTACGTGATGTTTAAAGACTTGTTATGCTGGTTTTCATATCCTTAATAGACACCTGTGACAGTAGGTCATTTAGAAATAAAATAGGGGTCACAAGAGTACTTTGAATATGGCTTTGCTTGTTTGTTTTTTTAGACTAAGGCAAGTGTGGTTTAGAGAAGAAATAATGGATAATTGAAATAAGCAGACATAAAAAAATCTGTCATAAAAATGGAAAACTTTCACCCATGTTTGCGTTCATTTAGGAAGATGTAACATGCATTTATGTTGTTTAGCTTCTAGCCATTCAGTTTTATGTGTAAAGTCAAGCACATCCTCTACCAAGACAACCATTTCATTAGCTTAGAAACTTTGCAAAACTAGGATAGGCTTTCACAAGCAGGGGAAAATGTTTGTCTCTGGTTACAGGTGCTGCAGGGAATGAGATCTGACAGGAATAGTTTTGAGTGGAACTTCCCTTTTTTTGTTGGTTTGGTTTTTTTTGTTGTTTTGTTTGTTTTTTTTTTTCCCAAAATGCTTCAGAAAGGCCAAAGTGGTAACAGGTCACTTACATCTTCAATAAAGGCTTTGTCTCATTTGGTCTTTGCTGTCTTTGAGAATCTCGGTGGTGTAAAAACTTGTCGTAAAGTGAAGGTTTTCCATGTTTGGACTGTCATTGAGAAACTCTGAACAAACAGTGGAATAGCATGAGGTTAATTTCTAATTGTAATAAATTGTCAGGCATCTCATGATTTAGCTGCTGTTAAGATTACTGGAGTGGCAAAATGGTTACCAGAGACCTGCCTTGATTTTTGTATATAAGCATGCACCTCAAGGCAGGAGGAGCAGTTAATGGGTAAGTGATGATCAGTGGGCTTTGAACTGATGTGGCTAGGTTTTGAAATTTCAAGTAGCGCTTGACTGACTGTGTTATGACTTTATGTGGTTTTGGGGGGAGGGTGTTGTTTTGTTGGGGGGGGGTTAAGTCCAATTTTGTGATTAGAATTGGTGTCTCTGGCCTTGTTGCGAAGTTACTGTGTGGAATGCATACTTAACAGATTTGGCTCCTGCTATGGCTTTATGGTAATAAAGTCTCATTTTAATTTTGCAAAAGGCTTAAAAGCTGGCTCTTGCTTCTTGTGTTTGCCTTTCTTGCTCAGGATGCTTTTGTGCTGCTGTGAGTCATCTCATTAATGAAAACACTAGCAAACAGCTGTCTTCTAGACTGATCGTCATTTTCAATTAAATAGGAAATTTAAACCTTTTCAGAAGATCCTATTTCAGTGCTCCAGGTTATGAGAATGTGCCTTTTCTGTGGCCAGATTTATTCTTTTTGTGTTGCACTAAAAGCAGGTGCATGCTGCTTCGGCTCTGCTGGACTGTGGTTTTTACTCTGCCTTTATGTGGATTTCCAGGATGTGTCAAGGGACATGTCTTATTGTCATCTGGGTCTTCATTTACCTATTTTAGTATTAGTATGGCAGGACTCCTTTTGGTGTCCTTTGTTTGAAGGCATGTGGAACATTAGCATTTTAGAAGGCTCCTTCATGAAAGATCTCTTGAATATAAACTTGGCAAGTATTTACATCCCTATGTACGTGCTCAGGGCTAACCTTCCGTGCAACCACTTCTGCAGATCAGGACATGGGGATCCTGAGGGACAGCAGGCTGACCATGAGCCAGCAACATACCCTGACAGCAAAAGTGGCCAGCAATATCTCAGGAAAGAACATTGCTGGTGGATTGAGGGAAGCAATTCTTCCTTTCTTTAGCACTGGCAATACAACATCTGGGGCACTTTGTCTAGATCTGAGCTCCACAGTACAAGACAGACATGGACTTAGTGGAGAGAGTCCTGACAGGGCCATGAAGACAATTAAGACTCTGTACCATCTGTCCAAATGAGGAGAGGCTGAGAGAGCTGAAGCTGTTCAGCCTGGAGAGGAGAAGCCTCAGAGGGGTCATTTCAATATTATAAATAACTCATGGGAGGGAATGAAGAGGAGGGAGCCAGCCTCTTCTCTATAGTGCCCACTGACGGGACAAGAGGCAAGGGGCATAAATTTATAGAATGATAGATAGATTGATTTGGGTTGGAAAGAACCTTAAGATTATATAGTTCCAACCCCCCTGCCATGCCTGTTTTAGCTGATCCTGCTTGAGCAACGGGAGTGAGCTATATTCTCAACAGGTCACTTCCAACCTAGACACTTTTTGTGATTTAGGCCTTGAGGCATGTGTTTTCACTCTAGTTTCTGCTCTCAGGGGGTGAGCTTTTCTGTTTAAGTCTTCCAAGGCCATTTGCACAGCTTCACTTCAGCATGTTGTGAAACAACAGTAATCAGACGTGAAGTTTGAAATTCAGGGAAGTTAAACTTGAAATACTCAAACTTGTGGGCCCTAATTGCATTTTAATCAAATATGCATTTGTACTGGTCCAGTCTGAATTGCTGTTAAGCAAAGCTGGTTAAAATATAAAATAACTTTCACAGTCATGTTTCTGAGGACTTCATCAATGTGTATCTTCTGGGAATAAAACATTCCCTCAGAGTAGCTTGGTTCATAGCATTTCAGTGAATGTCTTGTTTTTCTGATTGCATGTCATTCTTGCACTGAGATGTGAGGCTACTGCAGGTAATGACTGCCGTGCCATTTAAGAAAGAACTGAGTCAGAATGGCAGACCTACTGCCCCTTCATCTTTTTTATATAAAAACTGTGTTGCAGTCAGAAGGTGCAACCCAGGCAGGGTTTTACCTGCTCTGCAGGACCTTTGTTCTTAGGTCTGTAACTTAGAATTTAGCTTTTGTGCAGATTTTGAATCTCTCTATGCACCTTGTTCAGAATTAAGTTGTTTGTATCATGAACTCATTCAGATAAGTGCTAATCATCTGTTAGGTCCCTGTTTAAGACCCTGCATGCAGTCAGGATTGACAGGAACTTGTAAGATAAGTCCTCTTTATCTGTTCTTGTGTCTATGGTCTTCCATTTCTTGCTCTGTGTATTCCCACTTTCTGCTTCATAAAATGGATGTGGTCAAACATATAAGTTTAAAACTTAGGGTTTTTATTTAAACATAAAAATACCACCCACTGTTTCACAAGAAGAATGATAGGAAGGATAATTTTCCTTCCTATCATTCATTTGTATGCTTTCACATACGCACGAGTGAACAATGTGCCCTTGTCACAAAGGCTATTGATATCCTGGAATGCATAGGCAAATTATTGCTAGCAGCTCAAGAGAGGGGATCCTTCCCATCTGCTCAGCACTGGTGAGGCCACACCAGGAGTGCTGGGCTCCCCAGTGCAAGAGGGACTGGCAGAGTGGTCCAGTGAAGGGGCACCAAGGTGGTGGAGGGACTGGATCATCTCTGCTGTGAGGAAAGGTTGATGGAGCTGTGATGGCTCAGCCTGGAGCAGGGCAGGCTCTGGGGGATGGAATCCATGTCTGTAAATACCTGCAGGGAGCATACCAAAAGGATGGAGCCAGGCTCTTCTCAGTGGTGTCCAGTGACAGGACCAGAGGCAACAGGCAGAAGCTGGACCATAGGAGGTTCCTTTGAACACCAGGAAATGTTTTTTTGTTGTGAGGGCGACACAGGCATATGTTGCCCCATGAGGTGATGGAGTCTCTGTCCTTGGAGCTCTTCAGGGGCTGCCTGGATATGGTCCTGGAAAGCTGGCTCTGGATGCCCCTGCTGCAGCAGGCAGGTTTGGACAAGCTTGACCTCCAGAGGGTCCTTCCAACCTAAACCATGCCATAATTTTATGATTCTGTATTGATTTCTGTGGAGAAGGATAGCTCTCTGAAAGTACATGAATTTTTGTATGATACCAGCTCTCTGTTGCAAGTACCACTGGTTCTGCTTCAGCAGAATTTTCTGAGGTAAAACATGGGCAATGTTTTAAGCAGAGATTAGTTCTGCTACTCAGAAACAGTGTCAATGAATGTGGTGAGCACGAACATGGATGTAAGCAGCTGGGACCTGTTATGTAGTGAACTTTTCATATACTGAATTTCTTTTCCTCTTCATCTCATCAGATATTCAACTGTTAAAATAATAAAATCCTCTTGCTTTTGGTGACTCAGTGTTGAAAATAACTTTGCAAACACTGTTTACAATCCCCGATACAGATCTGCAGGGCTGTCGGATGCTTGTGTTCTGTGATTAACTTAAATATACCCTGCTTTTCCTGTTTGACTCGGTGTTTAATGGCTGTGTGCTGCATTTCTGTTTCCAATGGCTTTCCATTTGCTTATTTTTCTAGGCTTTGACCTCCCTAATAAAAATGCATTTGTCATCTTTGTGTGCAAATGAAGTGAACTGTGAAATGTCTTGTGTTTATGCAGTTTTATACCCTTTTGCAGTAGTGAAAATGTCTTGAATATGAGTGCAGGAGATAGCAATGTGGCCTCATAATGTGTCCTGGCCCTTCATAGCTACAAACAGATGGTCTTGTGTTCAGTTGATTATTTTTGTGTCCCTATGGTGCTGGTACAGTGCAGCACAGGTAAGGTGGTTAATCATCCCCTGTTGCTGGATTGCATAGCAAGCCTGGGACTAATCTTAAAGGTTAGTTGTTGATCCTTCTCACTGTTGTCTTGTCTTCCTCTGCTTTCTAAGCCTGCTGAAACATGGAGTATGGTGTAGTTGAGCACTTTACTAGAAGAGTATACTAATATGGTCTTGCTTTGGAGAATGCTTAGGCATTTGCAAGAGACCAGCTGTTTCAGTGGCTGCTTCAGGAGGAAAGGAAGGACTGTCTTTTGTACTTGCAGGGAAGTGTTGAATGCAGAACAAGGTGGGTGTGAACTGGACACAGGACAAAAGGAGAATGTCTTCTGCAGCGTGTAGTGTTTAAAAGGGCAGGTTGTTGGGTGATTTGGCATCTCTGCTAAAATCTGCTGCTGCTGACAGTTGGGAATTAATACCATCAAGTTCATTCTTGGCTGACTCTCCTAATGACTGATGGGCACTCTGAGCTGTCCATTTACCCTGGTGAGCTCCTTCCTCTAGCATGTCCTTGAGGGTTTGAAAAGTCTGCAAGTTCCTGTAGTAATGGTAATTATTTCTCTTTATGTTTTTATTGTCAGATTAATTTCAGCTTGCCAAAGGCAAGTTGCTTGTCCTACCTTCTTTTGTACTTCATGTATCTTCCTGTCATCTGCCCTGCATGACACCATATTTGGCTGAATCCTTTTCTAATGTTCATCTTTGCTTTGCTGATTCTGTGCCAGACTGATCAGTCATATTGTGCTATGTCTTGTAGTTTGGCCTTTGCTGTCATCTTCTCTGTGGCTGAGAAAGCCATGTTCATTGTTAATACTGGTGATCAGGCTTTCCTTTTTAACCTTTATTTGTCTTGCTTAATATAACTGCCCTTAGCCTTCATGCATCTGATCGTTCACAGAATTAAGTCATCACTAGATATAGCAGTAAATGGCAGGTAGCAACCATCTGCAAGTCATTCAGAAGAGCTTGTGTCAGAGGCATATTAAAGTGTGTATTCTTCTCTTGTACAGTTAAGAGCTTATTTTAAAATGTATGCTCAGGCAAAGCTCCTCTCAAGCCTATCTGTGCTAAATGGCTTGTGCACCAAGGTGATGGACCTACAACAGTGACCAAAACAGACCAAACCAAATGTTTCTTGTCCCAGCTTCTAAAACACTGTCATGAGATGCAATAACACTTTTGTCTGCCTTGTTTAACATTCTCACAGAGAATTTTTCAGAGTTGACTTCAGTAGCAGCTTGTTGCTGTCACAGTGATGAATGGAACAGATGTGTGTCTGGCAAAGCTGTATCTGCTTTGCCCTAAGGCATACAGTGAAGAATCTGGTGGTCTTAAGCCATTGCTCTACTGTTGTATTGCTTCAGCTTTGCAATAACAAAGCAAGGTTATGCATGTGACTTCCAGCCAAGTTTCACGTGAGCTGTGATATGAACTGCTAGAACAGGAAAGAGACTTGCCAAGTGTGGCTAATCAAACAGAGCTAGGTGCTGCAACAGTGACAGAAAAACATGTTTAAGAATTCCAGTGGGACCCTGCAAGTTCAGGGGCACAAGGACCAGAATGTCAGAGGGGACAGGTCTCTGGATGGCCTACAACAGCTAATTCAAAACTGACTTTCTCTGTGTGTGAGCTGGAAGTTCCTACAGACAGTGCAAGCCCAACTCTTTTCAGAAATACCTCTGCCACTGCAAAATGTCCATAGGACCTGGATGCAGGGAAGCTTATTATCAAGTCCTTAATGAGGTATAAACAGCTATCATAGATAGAGGTTGGGCTTCCAGAGGATTTTGGTGACTTGCCTTTCTGGTATGGGAGTTGACTATATTACATCACTGGCTAAGGTTTCTGTTGATAATACCTTTTGTGATTCCCTGTTCTTAAATGGGGCCCAAGAGTAAAGGACAGAATGGCTGGATAGTCAACTGGCCCTTGCCATCCAACATGCAGTAGTAATAGTCTTTAAAGACACATTGGAAAATTAAGCTAATCAGAACATCGTTTGGAAAATGACTTTGCACTTGGCTGTTTTGCTCCATGTTTGGCAGGATAGTGTTGTCCTTTGTAGTACCGTGCCAGAATTCCTGTCTGAGGACATTGGTCCAACGCTTGATGGTGTGTGCTGAGTTTCTGCAGTGCTGGCACTGTTCCCACAGTGAACTGCCTCTCTCTCAGGGCAGGCCTTGATGCCTCTGCTCTTCTCCAGGGGTCTGGCCCTGGTCAGACAATGGGGCTGCAGGATCTTGGTAGTGGTTGCCAGGCCTCTGACTGTACAGAATTGTGCAGCTGAAGATGGATGCTTGTTTATTCTTGCAATCCATTGTACTGATAAGAAAGGCAGAACAAATACAAGACTAATTTTCTAAATCTTATTTTATATTTCCAGATTGGCCAGTTAGTTCCCGGTAGTCAGAGGTTGTCATGCATACAATAGATGCTAGGTTTACCAGGGTTCACAAAGCTATCTATTTGGTAGTTCATGTATACTGCATACTGCACGAAGACACCCAGTATTCCATTAAAATAAAAATTGAGACTTTAGAGCAGAAGGGTTTCTGAAGTCTTTCTGAAGCATACTCTGTTGCAAGAAAAACTGGGACAAAGCTTAATGCCAAAATCTTAACAGTATTGGATACTCTGAGGAAAAATCTGTTCTTGGTCACAAACAGTGTTCAGGTGGTTGTGCATCTACAGCAATATTGTGTTTATGGATGTGCTCAGCCTCTGTCCTTTTGTAGGGCTGTAGCTGTCCTTATCTCTTCCCCTCATACCCATCAGTGATATACTATAGATTTAGGCAAAATTAGTTCCTGCAAGCCTCCAGCAAAAGTTCTGGAAGTCATGAGTGGCCATAGGTGCTGGTGGGTGTGTGTGTGGTGGGTATGGGTTTTTTAAGGCAAAATGTCATTTGACATAAAGTTGTTTGGTTTTACAGCGATGAATTGTTCTTTTTAGTAGAAAAGAATAAATTACTTGGAGGGCAAAGGGGCCAGTACTCTTAAACCTGATCTTGATTTCTTGTCCGAAACATCTACAGAAAGCAGAGAGGAGTAATGATGGGGAAATCAGCTGCTGGAGAAGACCTGACATAGCGTCTCCTCTCTCAGTAGCCACCTATAGACCAGACATACACAGTGGGTGATTTAAGGCAGATATTGCCTGTAGACAAGAACAAGTTAACAGGACTTCTCTGTTATGGATGTTTGGGAACCTCTTTAGAAGGCCAGTATGAGAACCTCCTGTGCTGGATAAACCTTGGGTGATTTACTCTGTATGCTGAGTTGAACACTGGCTGGAGGCATGGAGACAGGGCTGAAGCTGAAAAAGGGCTGCTCTGCCAGAGGGATTTGGAGTCTTTCAAGTACTGATCTCATTAATGTTGAGGATGTATAGAAACATTGGGAATGTGTGATGCTGAGGTAGGTCAGGATATCCTCTGGAAATGCAGGGAGATATTAGAGAACTGAACAAATTCCAGTTGTAACTCAATAGTGCAAAATACAAAGCTGCATAGAATTCCAGAGCTGCTCATTTGGGAACTGGGTAGGATGTGGCATCTACTAGCTATTCAGGAGAGGAATTTGACCCAGTTGCCTAATGTGCAGTGGTACAGTCCCCAGCAGAGAGAATTGATGTGATTGTTCATGGCCCTGTCCAGAGCTCCTCTAAAGCAGTCAGTGTAACTGACAAAATGCAGAGCAAGTCTTAAGAGGAAGACAGAATTCAGCTTACTTTACTGTAAGTAAGTGTAGTGCTGTGAAGCTGAGAGGAACTTGTGGTGTCTGTAAAGGGGTAAGCACTAGAAATTGAAGTAACCTACTGGACTCCTAAGCTAAAAGCTAGCGCAAGAACAAAAAGCAGTAAACTGCTTATGAATGGTTGATTGGGAAAGTAGACTCTGGCCATTGGAGCAAGCTCTATTTCCAGTGCTTGAGTAAGGTAATATGGTTTGTTATGTGCAACAGCAGGGTTGAGCTGATTTACCAAGGAAGATCTTTCTTTCCTGGATTAGAGCCCAAAGATCGTCTCTCCCCTGAGCTAGGAACTAGTTCAGTCTCATTCATTTAAATCCTCTTTGGTGTGTGCTACCCTAATCCAGGAACACCTGGAAAAATGCAAGTGCACATCCTACCCAAGTCCAGCAGTAACAGTACAGACCAGGAACAACTGTGATTGTTAAGGACACTGACAAAGCAGCTTGAGACTGTGGGACCAGGCATGTTCAAGGGTGAAAGTAGAAGGAATGGATGATCATTCTGTTCTCTCTGCTTATCTTGGTGTTTCTCTCTGGTAGAGCCAGCTGCTTAGTTTTGGAAAGTTGTTCATGGTGTTTTCAGATGTGGCTGTCCCAAAGGCGTTTTTTGGGGGGGATGGGTGAGGTGTCCATACTTTGTGTTCTGCTTGTTGTTCTTGTGGCTGAGAGTTAGTCCCTCCTCATACCTCTGAGTAGTTTATAGTTGTAGCTGTGGAGGCTCCTGGGAGACTTTTGCTGTGAGGGTGATCATCTCTCCTCATTCAGCAGCTTTGCTTGACTTTGTCTTGAGGCACTTTGGCACCGGTGCCCTGTTGATACGTGGAAAAGTTGCCTTGTAGGTCTGTCCTTCTAATAATGACTAATTGCAGTGATCTTGGCATCTCTGGCTGTTTCTCAGGCTTCTGTTGAGTTGTTTGTGACAAATGTTATAGATCTGATTTAAGTTAGGTGCTTTCAGGACTTGCACTCCAACAGGGGGTCCTTCCCAGCTTGTCTTCCTGTGTGGCAGAAGCTATGATCTCCAGGTTTGCTCTTCTGGTCTCCAGGTTTGCTCTCAGAGAATAACACTAAGCTGCCTTAGTTGAACTGCAGCCAAGGAAGCAGTGGAGAAATGTATCAGTGCAGGTGACCTAAGATGAGGGACTGATGAAGGGTCAACTACACTCATTTCTGTTGCCCCTTTGGCTACCCAGGCAGCCCTGGAGTTGCATGTGTTCCCTAGGATCTAGTCAGGGATGGGCTACAGTTTCCTGCATCCTAAGCATTCATGACTTTTGTTCTAGTGGCACCGGACACAATTAACAACCACGTGAAGACCTGTCGTGAGGAGCAGAAGAACTTGCACTTCTTTGCCCCGGAATATGGAGGTAGGGTGTGGCTACAGCTGCAAGCCTGGTTTTGTTGGCCTTACTAATGCTTCCAAGTTGTTCTGCATCTTGTTTTCAGCTACAGGCTCATGACAGATGTTGCATTAACAGTTTTTACTTATTTGCCTGCTTAAATGCTTCAACTCCTCAGACTTTTGATAGCAGAGAAGGGAGAAAAGTCTGCAGAGGGAGAGAATGCAGGGGTGGACTAATAACACTACCTTATTTCTGTTACAGAAGTTGCCAACGTCACTACTGCTGTGGACATTTATTCCTTTGGGATGTGTGCACTGGAGGTGAGCGTGGAAAACTTTGACTGTGGTAAAGAGAACGAATTTGAGGGAAGGAGATGGCTCTGTATATATTGTGGTTATGGGTGGTTTAGCTTGGTAACAAGGGCATTTTGTTCTCTGAGCTAAATGCACTTTGCCTTAGATCCCTATTGAAGCTCCCCCACATGCCTTGTTCCTAGTAAGGTATAGCTCAGTAATGGGTAGTTCTTTCTGAAATCCCTAATGTGTAATTAACTACTGTGCATGTTTTGTCCAGCTCTGAAGTCTGACCCACTGGCTGGTGGGAGCTGTCACTACTATAAACTGTACTTCAAAGTACATGGAGGAAAAAATCCCCCTTCTGGGGAGTACCTGTTCTTCCTGTGGTATCTGGAGGAGAGGACAGATGTAGTCCATAACTTTTCTGTGTCATCCTCTCCCTGCCTGATATAGGTGGTGATTGCAGTCAAGAGCGGGTCTGACATACATGATTTTATCAGCTTAGTGGTTCCTCTGTCCTTGCAATCAGCAGGCCCAAGTCTAGGAAGTGGGAATTGTAAGTAGGAGTATTTTCTGGGAAGAACTGTCAGCAAGAGCCAAAACAAAGTATTCTTGATCTGTGCTGCACATCCCTTAAGTGAAGTAGGAAGAGACCTGTGGAAGCTCAGAACTTTCAAGAGGCAAAACTTGAGCTGAATCTTAAGATGTTCCCCAGAATCTTTTGCCAGCCTTTCCTAGCTGGGAATTTGCGTATGAGTTGGCTGGAGCCAGTTCTGGATGGCATTGTGTGCTTGCTTTTCTTCCTGTAATACAGAGCTATTCATACAGCCAGGAGGGACACTGTCAGATTCTGGCAGTGATCCAGTTACTGCTTCATTAAGGGTTGGGAACTATCAAGCAGAAGTACTGGCCAGTGGATCATGAGATTCAAAATGGAGAAATATACTGTCCAAGGTGATGCTGGCAAAGTTTTTAGGTCTCCCTGATGATCCATTAGGCTGCTAGAAACAAGCGATCATAATGAGGCTGTCACTCTTCCTCTGCCTTCACAGACTGTGACCTTAAATAGCACCACACAACTTGATTGTTATGATCTCACGCTTGGCAGTGGTCTCCTTAAGCTCAGTCAGTAATTCTCCATGAAGTCTGATGCACTGCTTTGTGTTTGCAGATGGCGGTGCTGGAAATACAGGGTAATGGAGAGTCGTCTTACGTGCCCCAGGAGGCAATTAACAGTGCCATCCAGCTGCTGGAGGACCCCTTACAGAGGGTGAGTGAGGAGGGATCAGTGGCCCTCAAGACATATGGGCATTACACGTGGTCTCATAAAAGTTTTGGTTTTCAGGAGTTCATTCAGAAGTGTCTAGAACAGGATCCTGGCAAGCGTCCTACTGCCCGGGAGCTCCTTTTCCATCAGGCGTTGTTTGAGGTGCCATCACTGAAGCTACTGGCTGCTCACTGTATTGTTGGACATCAGCGTGAGTATGGAGTCCTAGGTTGCCACATTCCTGCATTCTTGCGAAGCTTCCCTAAGTTGTCAGTATATCTGGCATCCTGGAAAGCAAGGCCTTCGTGCTGCTTTAAACAAACAGGGACCATGGCCTTGTGAAACAGACCTGTGGTCACTGCAGAGCCTGGAGGACTATGGTTCCCTGCCTGTTCTGAGTGACTTTAACAGCCTAAAGCCTCTGAGGCTTTTATTGCTTTTCTTAGGTTGGAAAGGAATTGCAGTTGTTCTAACTTCTGTTTTAATAGATATGATTCCTGAAAATGCTTTAGAAGAAATGACCAAAAACCTTGACATGAATGCTGTGTTGGCAGAGATTAATCATGTGGACAGGGAAGGAGTCAAGATGATGTGAGTACCTTGTGGTGTGCTTGGAGGGAACTGCTCAGATGCATGTGGAACAGATGCCAGGGCACTGGGGTGTGAGCACTGACAGATCTGCCTGGGACTCTTCAAGTTAGTGGTGAAATACCAACACTGGGAAACAAAAGGGAGCTGGTGGGTGCTGCTGGTGAAGGGTACAAAAGATTGTGTGGAGGGTAACTCCTGGGTGGAAGATCTTGCACTCGTCATGTGAACAGACCCCATGCAGCTGAGATGTGAATTGTTCCCCAGGTGGAGGGGTTCGAAGCTAACACACTGTAGTTGGAACAGTCCTAAGCAAAACCTGATTGAATAGTTTGGAAAAGTGGCTCTAATCAGTCACAGGCTTGTCAGATGGAGTCCTTCATGCTGGAGAAATGGTTCATCAGTGTTTTCTTAATGGAGTACCTCATTCTACAATACGCAAGGGGAAAAGCTGTTTTCAGCAGCTACCGATAACACAAAGCAGCCATTTAAACTATAGAGGTGGCTCCCTAAGTAAGTGTATGGAGCAAGTAGAATGCCAAAACGTTATGTTAAATTTTGGATAATGAAATCTTGCCTGGTTGAGGGGTTAGCTGAAAAGAATGAGATGTACATACTGTATTACCAGAGAAGACCAGGGTGTTTTCAGGGTAGCCGAGCATCCCGGGGTCCTCAGGCTACTGACAGTAGAACACATAGTGATAGTACAAGTGGGAATGGGTTTAAACCGCCAGAGGGGAGATTTATATGAGCTATTAGGAAGAAGATCTTCCCTGTGAGGGTGCTGAGGCCCTGGCACAAGTTACCCAGAGAAGCTGTGGCTGCCCCATCCCTGGCAGTGTTCAAGGCCAGGTTGGATGGGGCTTGGAACAACCTGGTCTAGTGGAAGGTGTCCCTGCCTGTGGCAGGGGGTTGGAACTGGGTGAGCTTTAAGATCCCTTCCAACCAAAACCGTTCTGTTACTCTATCAAGTTAGCTGTATATATACACATACAAAGTTGCAACCTTTGTCAAGAGTCCTGAAAGAGAGCTGACTTCACCAAGGGGATGGAAATCATTGTCATCACATGGAAGAACTCTGTGTCCTCGAGAGTGAGAAAGAGGAAGAGCAGTAGACATATGACAAGTTATGACGCAAAGGGGAGAGGCTGTCAGTGCTTACTGTCCTCTGCCAGCAAGGAGGGTGTTCAATTGAATTATTGGCTAGGGAAGCCAGCAAGTTCAACAAACAGTTTGGGAAAGAAATTAGAGAACAGAAAGTATCCCAAACTTCAGTGAGAAATATTTGGGCAGAGCACTACATCCTGAAGTATAGTTTCTAGTTTTTGGTCTGGAGTGATATGGCTGGTTATATATGCATCAGCTGCTGCAGAGGTCCTTGCCTTTGCACCACTGCGTGCTCTTGCTCTTGAGATGGGACATGCCTTCATGGATCTGGTGTAACAGATGTCTTTGAAAAACCTTGCTGGGAGCATGGTGTTATTGGGCTAGCTATTGCGTTGGACAGCTCTGTACAGAGAAGTGATATGTGTTCTGCTATTATTAAAATGCTGCCTCATCCTTAGCTTCTGTGAATAGTTGCTTCCTATACAGGAAGATTGAAGTCTGTATCACCTTTGGCTGCCTGCCTGTCTATACTCATTCAGCCAATGATGCAGCTATAGTCTAGGACACAGGGATTTGAAACTGCATCTGAAGAGATTTGAGTGGATGGTTCTGTTAGATAACTTTTCATCTCACTATTTCATTTTATTATTTTTTTTATTGCCAGCTTCTCACAGTCTCCAGCACTGGAGCTGGACAAGTTCCTGGAGGATGTAAGGTGAGACACTTGTTTGTGGGGTTTTTTTTAAGGGTAACTTTAACTCTGTGTGAGACTGGGAAAGTTTCAAGGAGGCATAACCTCAGGCCTTGCTTCTTTCCTGTAGGAATGGCATTTACCCACTCACAGCTTTTGGGATGCCACGACCCCAGCAGCCCCAGCAGGTAGTGGTGAAATCGCCCATTGCTCCACCATCAGTGAAAACTCCAACTCCAGAGCCTGCTGAAGTGGAGACCCGCAAGGTGAGCAGTGGAAGCTCCATTCCTCCTCCTCTCAGCTAGCTGTGTTGCACAGCAGCAGCCAGTCAAGGGGTGTTTCTGCTTCTGTTTCAGGTGGTGCTGATGCAGTGCAACATTGAGTCAGTAGAGGAGGGAGTGAAGCATCATGTATGTTCCCACCTTCTGTCTGAGAATGTTGTGGGGGGGGTTGTACCAGGGCAACTGTGCAGAGCTCATAGCTTCAGCGTGCTGGTGCTGGTGGGACCCTCTGCAGATCCTTGGAACCCAAAGCCAGGTCCAGGCCTGGGTCTGTGGCAAACCTGGCACATAGCAAATGTTTTTGGCCCACCCCCAGATTCAGGCTTCCTCCACAGGATGGTGCTGCTGGCTCTGGTGTGGGATGGACCTGGCTGTGGTTGCTCTGTTTAAACTACCATGGAGCTCTGGAGGGGGGGTGGTTCCTGCACTGATGGGGCTTTCTGGGGATGCTTCTGCCTGTGGCAGCCTGCAAGACTGCAGCCCCTCATGTGAACTTCTCTACCCTGTAGTTAACACTGCTGCTGAAACTGGAAGACAAGTTGAATCGACACTTGAGCTGTGACCTGCAGCCCAGTAAGTACCTTTCTTCCCATGCTTTGGTGCACTGGGGAAAACAGTGCACTCTGAGACTTTCGTCCTTCCGTGTATTGCAGATGATAACATCCAAGAGCTGGCAGCTGAACTGGTCCAGCTTGGATTCATCAGTGAGGTAAGCACACTGGCAGCTCAGGTAGGGATATAGGTCTGCATTCCTTTGCAATACATCAGTGGTTTATACCAGATCAACCCTTTCTAGGTGGGGAGGTAGAAGAAATGGGACATGTCCTTGCCTGTGTGCCCTGACAGACTCCAGCCAAGCTCTTAACTTTGTGTGAACTGGGCCAACCCCTCACTGTAGCTTGTTCTTCCCAGGCTGACCAGAGCAGACTTACCTGTTTACTTGAAGAGGCATTCAGCAAGTTCTACTACACCCGGAATGGAGCCCTGACGGCAGTGACGGTGTCATCTTAGCACCCCTCAGCGTCCAGGTGGCCGGTGCAGCTTTGTTGCCTGTGACCCCTTCTTGTGTCTGTCCATCACTGTAGGGCATCAGCAAGACCCCAGCTGCAGTGCTTGGAAGCTCATCCTGCATGTGCCGCCGTGGCTGGGCTCAGCAACAGTTCTCCCTGCCCGCCTATTAAAGGGGACTTTGCGCATCAGTATTATTTCCAGCCCTGTTTTTGTTGGGATTTTGCCAGGTGGTGCCGTGGAGCTGGGTCCTGGCTTTGGGGTGTTCTGTAGCCCCATTCATGTGCATGGAGTTTGTTCTGTTTGAATTGTACAAAGTGTCTTTTGCACAGCACAGAAACGGTTGGTTTTCTTTTTTTCTTATTTTTCTTTTTTTTTTTAATTTAAAGGTAAGCAGGGGTGAGCCCCTAAGCCCTGCCCCCCCTCCCTGCACCCACCACTCCCTCCCCTCTTTCCCGGGCACAGGGAGCCAGGGGTGGCCGGGCTCCCCCAGCTCCTGCCTGGCGCTTTGCCTGCCTTTTCTGCTCCCATGGGCTGCACTTTGTTTACTCGTTTTGCACAGCTGCTCAGCCCTGCACTTGGGCATGCCCTGGACGTGCAGTGCTGCGGCGTGTGCGACCCACACGGGCCCGCGTCCCCTGCAGCTGCCCGGAGCCCGGTGTTGGCCCAACCCGTCCCGCTCTCCCCGGGGCTGAGGGGGAGCCTGGGGGAAGTTGCAGCGCTGGGACCTGCCCCACAGGCCTCTTATTCGCCCCCGTCCCGGGTGCGCGGCGGGGCTGAGCCCGCGGTCCCGCTCCTGCATCTCATTTCTATCATTTCCTATTTTTAATAAACTGTTTTGTAAATACGCGAGTGCTGCCTCTTTCCGGGTCGGGGCGGGGGAGGTGGAGCGGGCCCTGCCCCGGGGCGGTGCCGACGGCTCCCGGCGGGCCGGTGGAGCCGGAGCCGGTGCCGGTGTTATGGCCGGTGGTCGGTGGCTAGTGGAGCCGCGGCGGCTGATGCGTGCCGGGCTGGGGCTCATCGTGCTGGGGCACGGCGGCCTGGCGCTGGGAGCCATCGTGCACGGCTCGGTCCTGCGCCATGTGGCCGGCACCAGCCGCGCCGTCACCCCCGCGTACGCGGTGGCCAACGTGGTGTCGGTGGTCTCGGGGCTGCTGGTGAGAGCGGCGGGGCCTGGCAGGGGAGGGCCGGGCTGGGGAGGGGGGAGCCGGCCCCGCGGTGAGCGCGGATCTCTTCCTCGCAGAGCATCGCCGCGGGCATCGTCGCCATCCTGGTGTCCCACAACCTGTCCCGGGCAGCGCTGGTGAGTGCGGGGCCGGGGGGGCAGCAGACACGGACGTGAGGGGGGGATCGGGGCTCGGCAACGCTTCAGGTCCCGGCAACGCCTCAGGTCCCGCCGCAGCCGCTCCCCTGGACCTTGTCCCCGGCGGCTTCTTCCGCCTCGGCGGCTCAGCCCCGGGAGGGCGGCAGCAGTGAGGGCGGCACGAACGCTTCAGCCGGGGCTGAAGGTGTAGCCGGGGTCAGGCATCCCCCCCCGGGCTGCGTGCAGATGGTGGGGGCCGGGCCTGTGCTGGGCTCCCCAGCCAAGGCAAGGGGTTGTCTCCGAGTGGCAAAGGATGCAGAAGGTGCAAAAACCTCGTCCGAGTGCGGGGCTGAGCAGAGCTGGAACGTGCAGGAGATTGCTTGTGCTGGCTCAGTGCAAACGTCTGAGGGGCTCCCAGAGCACCTGTTGTGCTGCAGAGTAGCTGTGGGGTGCCTGGCCCCATGCAGTGGTAGTGCTGAGCCCCGGCGGGTCCCCAGCTTTGGCCAGCCCCGATCTCACCTGTTCTCTTCCTGCCTGCAGCACTGGGCCCTGCTGAGCGTGTCCCTGCTGAACTGCCTCCTGTCCACAGCGTGCAGCGTGGGCCTGGCGCTGGCCATCGCCCTCACCGTCAACAGCCGGGGCACGCACCTTATCACCGGCTGCAACAGCTCTGCGCTGCCTGCTGACGCCCGTGCAGCCATAGCGACCAACGACTGTCCTTTCAACACCACTCGCATCTATGTGAGTCTGCAGGGCTACCATGCACCGCACCCCTACTCCCACCACTTCCTCCTGCCTCTGCTTCATCTTTGTTTCTTTCTCTTCCCTTTCTTTTCCTTCACAGAATCATGGAACGGTTTGGGTTGGAAGAGACCTTAAAGCTCATCCACTTCCAACCCCCCTGCCATGGGCAGGGACACCTTCCACTAGACCAGGTTGTTCCAAGCTCCATCCAACCTGGCCTTGAACACTGCCAGGGATGGGGCAGCCACAGCTTCTCTGGGCACCCTGTGCCAGGGCCTCAGCACCTTCACAGGGAAGAACTTCTGCCTTATGTCTAACCTGAACTTCCCCTGTTTCAGTTTAAACCTATTATCCCTTGTCCTATCACTACGGTCCCTGATGAGTCACTCTCTGGAATCCTTGTAGGCTCCCTTCATAGGAAAGCTGCTATGAGGTCTCCATGCAGCTTCTCTCTCCAGGTGAACAGCCCCAAGTTTCTCGCTGCCTCTCCCATGAGCCACCCTCTCTCTGTCACTCTCTCTCCCTCCTGCTCCCTTTCTTTCTCTTTCTGCCCCCCTGCACAGCCTCTGCTCAGCTGCAT
Source organism: Melopsittacus undulatus (assembly GCF_012275295.1). Taxonomy (NCBI): domain Eukaryota; kingdom Metazoa; phylum Chordata; class Aves; order Psittaciformes; family Psittaculidae; genus Melopsittacus; species Melopsittacus undulatus. The sequence goes on along the minus strand of NC_047529.1, from coordinate 12,833,288 downwards.
GGGCCAGGCTGGGTGCAGTGGAGCACACAAGCCTCCCTTTGGGACCTCTGACCCTCTGCTCCACAGGACACAGCCCTGGCGCTCTGGTTCCCCTCTATGGTGCTGGCAGCTGCAGAAGCTGTGCTGTCTGGCAGGTGCTGTTTGGTGGCTCTGATCTTCCGGGGCATTGGGCCCTGTTCACGCAGCTACACCAAAGAGCAGGTATGCACCATCCATCCAGACAGGTCTCCCTCTTCTGCCCCATCACTGCTGCCCTTTTGCTGCATTATGAAGGTGCTGGGTTCTATTGGGCCTCTCCTAGCCAGCCTTGGAGACAAACTGGCACCTTTTCATCTTGGGTAGTTGCAGAGGGACCTTCCTTCTCATCCCTCTGATAGCTAAACCTGTTCTGTCTTGGCTATCCTGAGCGAATGCCATCCCCCCAACCCGACCCAGCTCTTCACACATCCCCTCTTTTTGTTTGGGTTCTTTTTCCTCTCACTAGCTGGCTGGACCAAGTACAGTGAAGGAGGGGGCACCACATGAGATGCAGAAGTTCCTGCCAGGACTGGCTGAGTCTTGTACCTAGCTGGAGAAGTGAGTGCAGTGCACAGGCTATGCCTGGGGTGATGGGAGGGCCCCTGAAGTGCCTCTTTCCAAGTACATGCTCCTAATACTGGCCAGAGGTACAGGTGATGCCTGGCCCTCACGCATACTCTTTCACTCCCAGGTAGTGCTGAAGGAGTGCTGTGACCCAGTGAAGTGAAGTTGCACCTGCACCGTGCTCTTGTTCTAGGTGTGGGTAGGACGGGCTGCAGGGGGTAAGGGGTCTGCCTTCCCCACCAGCTCCACCACCCTGCCTGGGACAGACCCGGGTTCCAGACACAAGCTGCCCATGGTCACCAGCCAGCCTTTGCCCAGCACGTGCTGTGTGCCCCAGATGCTGTCCCCTTCTGTCCCCAAGCTGCAGGGCCCTTGAGGGCACACTGAAGGCTCCATCAATCTTTTACACACAGTAATGGGGGCAGGCAGAGCTGCAACAGGCAGGGTCCTGATGGCCCTGCTGCAGAGCAGGCAGGGTCAGCTTGCTGTGCCTGTGCTCAGGTAGACCAAGGAATGGAAGGTGAAAAATCCCTTTATTGTGAGCCTCTGTTGTTTCCCTGACTAAATAAACTTTTATACTGACTGCTCTAAGTGCTTCCCAGAGGAGATGACTTCTGGGCCCCCAATGGAGGGACAATGCAGCTGGGATGTAAGCCCATCTCCATGCTCACCCCCTCACAAGGCACAGGGATGTAGTTAGGTCCCAGCATGGCCATCATGGTGCCAGGTGCATGTTTGGCATAGCTAGGTTGAGGCCGAGACATGCATGTGTACAGGGTTATGGCCCTGTGCACTGGGCGTTATCTGTGTTCCTGGGCTCTGCATCCCTTGACAAACAGGAGCACAGCAGGGTTAAGAAACATGTTTATTGAGGGTGGAAACGGAGGGTGCTGAGAAAAAGGACTGAAAGCTGCCATGGTCCAGCTCATTGGAAAGAGAAATTGGTGCTCGGGAGTCCCCCACACCACTGGCTGAGGAACTTGAGCACATCTTGGCACGCAGGGCTGTGGGATGTCTGCAGAATGAAAGAGGCCTTGGCACTGGCAAGGGGATACTGCCATCACCCCCCACCCAAGGACACCCCTGGGGGCTGACAGAGCTGCACAGGCAGGGCTGGCCCTGCCCCAGCACTATAAGTGAGGTTAATCCCTACCAAGCAGCATACAGGAGGGTGCATTAAAAACTGCCCCCGTCAGTGTATCTTCACCCAGCGGGACAATGTTTTATTGTCAGCATGAGGGGCTGAACACCCTGCAGCCTGTCTCCTTGCCCCATGGGTGCCTGGCTCACCTTGACAGCCATCAGGAACTTGTTCCACGCGTCCTTGTTGGCTTCTCGGCCTGGCCGTTTGAAGTCTATCTTGTTTCTTAGCACAGGGTACCCTGGTCATGCAGTGACACCTTCAGAAACTAGAGACCCACAGCAGATCCCTGTTTTGGGCACCCTTTCCCTCTCTGGGAAGAGCAGGGGCACAATGCCACCTCTGGCTTTTAGAGACCAGAAGGAGGGAGTGCCCACTGTGGCAGGGCCAAAGGAACATGAAGGCTGAGCTGTCCTATACCCAAGTGAGTATATCCAATGATAGTACTCCACCTCCCGAACTTCAGAGCCAGACTGATGGTGGCCCACTCGTGCTGCCCCCTTCACTGAACCCACTCTTTAAGTCCTGCACCACAATCCCTTGCTGAAGTGTGGAGGTGGGGATGGTACTCACTGGAATAGATGGTTTTTGTGGAGCAAGGGCAAAGCAGGAGAGGAGCTACATGTGTATGTGTGTGTCAGTACAGGCCAGTCTGGACAGTCTCCTAGGTGATGCTGTGCCAGACTGAGCAGTCACAGAATCATAGAAACACAGTATGGTTGAGGTTGGAAGTGATCTTGGGTCTATATATGGTCCAATGCCTGTGCTTGAGCAGGGCCACCTACAGCCAGTTGTCCAGGACCATGTCAAGATGACTTTCAGTTGTCTCCAAGTATGAAGATGCCACAACCTCTGTGCAATATGTTCCAGTGCTCCATCATCCTCACAGTAAAAAATCCTAGAATCCCATGTTGGAAGGCCCTCAAGGATCATCTGGTCCAACCTTTCTAGGCAAAGCATGAGTTAGACTAGATGTCCCACCATCCTGCCTGGTCAAATCTTAAGTGTCCAATGTCTGGGGGTCCACCACTTCCCATTATTCCAATAGCTGATTGTTCTCATTGTGAAAAATTTTCCTCGTATCCAAGAGGAAAATCTTCCCAGGAGTAACTTGTGCCCATCACCTCTTGTCTTTTCCATGTAGCTCCTTGTAAAAAGGGAGTCTCTATCTTTGTATCCACCCTTTAAATACTGGAACATGGGGATAAGGTCTCCCTTGAGTCTTCTTTTCTCAAGGCTGAACAGACCTAGTTAGCCCTTCCTCACACAGCAGGGTCCTTGCATTTCCTCCAGCAGAACAGCTTCCTGCAGCCTTACAGTCCCCCTCCTCCTCTTCCAGCAACTCCCTCCCAGATGCCCCCTGCAACATGCTCCCACTCCCTGCATGTCACCATATGCCCTTCCGTATGTGTGAGCTGGGCTGGAGCTTACCTGTAAGCACACAAGGCAGGGCACGCATCCCTGTGTTTGCTGCCACCAGAGAGGCTTCATAGGTGTCCCGCTCATCCTGCGGCAGCACCTGCTCCAGCCGCTGGTCCACGGACATGGTGAGCACCCAGTCCCTGACCTCCTCCCGCTTCTCCTCCTGCAGGGCAGAGGAGATACTGCACGCTGTGCCACCATCCAGGTGCTTTTCTGTGCAGCACTAGGGAGAGCAGCACACACACACTGTGTATTTGGGGGATGAGTGTGTGCATTTATACTAGGGGGAGCATAACAGTGCGTGTGTGCATGTGTGTGTGTACTGGGGCTGCATGTGTCTGGGGGGAGGCAGAGGGCAGGGGGACGGCACTGAGTACACTTCCATCACCTGTAGTGGTGGTTGTCCCAGCCAAGTCCCTGTTCAGAGAGAGCCATGAAAGCAGCATCACTGTTCACGGGAGCTGAAAAAAGCAAATGACACTCACAGGCACGTGCTGTTGGGCTGGAAGTGGCACTTCAAAGGGAATGTCTGTGTTCTGGAAATCAGAGTGGTCCAGAGAATCCAGGTTCCCATCTTCAATGGCCTGAGAAAGAAGAAGTGGTGGAGCACTAGGCAATGCCATCCTTGGTGTTCACAGTACAATCTACACTGGGAGGATGGCATTACTGACACCCCATCTATTAGTGCTGAGGTGACTGGGCCCTCCTGGGAGGTGGCATTTATGGCCACCCTCTGCACTGTCACAGAATGTGTGCCCCTGAGACACTCTGCTACTCAAAGTTGTCAGGTGGCTTCAAAGAAGAGAAAGATGAAATGGGGAGCTTTTTTATCCTCCCCAGCAGCTGCTGACAGCACTGCAAGACTCATTCTGTAAAGTCTGACAGCTTCCTGCGGTTTGGAGTTTTCTTGTGACCCATTAGGAAAGGAGCTGCCTGGCATGGGGGACTCCTAAGTTTGTATCATAGGGGCTAAAACATTGGGCCATGGCCTCCACCCCTCGAGTAATTTCCTTCCCTTGGAACAACTTGGACGAGATCATCCTGAAAGCTGTAATGGCACGTGCAGCCATGAAGACTATAGGCCTAAACTGTCAGGGCAACTTACTCCTTGCTGCAGCAGTTAGGGCTGCTCAGGTGCCCTGCATGGCAAGTCCTTCCACAGCTACTGTGGGGGATACACATACTGAATGCCGAGCAGTGTTCAGGGTTCTCCATCAACACCAGCTCAAACTTGTGCTACCACATTTGAGCCTCAGGAGTACCCTGGCTAGGTTGAGGGTCCATTGTTGTCCAAGGTCCTACAGCCCGTTTTAGGTATGATAGCCCTCCCTTCAGCAGACTATACGCACATCTGAGAGGTCCAGGAAGTGGTTCAGGAAGATGAACGCCATGCTCTCCCAGTTGACTGCCTAGTACAGAGAGGAACCCAAGGTGAGACCAGGCAGCTTATCTTCACAGCCACAACTGTCCTGCCTGAGTGATGGCTAGAAAGGATGTGGTTCTGTTTGTGCTACAACATCCCACTTGCAGCACAGATAATAGAGGAAGGCCTTCAATGCACATGTATGGCTACTGGTTTACCAGGGCAGGTAAACTGCACAGGTAAAGTTAAGAAAAGGGCAAGATAAGTTGAGAAACTCTGAGTCCTGGGTCCTCCACCTCCTTAGCTGCTCTGGTGGCAGACAGCTCTTACCTTGGCAGCTACCCCAGCTTCATAGAACACTTTGTCTGCAGGGAGCAGCTCAGTGTGGCGCAGCAGGGAAATGGACAGCTTGGCAGCCACCGTGTCCTGCAGACACAGAGGACAGTAAAGCTACAGTGTTCAGCACAGAAAAATGAGGTTGGATAAGATCATACTGCCCCAGACACATGGCAGGGACTTTGCACCTACATATTCCAAATATGCAACAAAAGTTGAAAATGTCAGTCCTGACCCTAAATACCCTGTGTGAACACACAGGAGGACTGTCACCTGAAGATTAAATTCTTCTGCTTTACAAAACCTTGCTATTTTTTACTGGAAACCATGTCCAAACTCCCACATCCCACGTAGCAGTGATTCATGGCCCAGGACAGCTGAAGAGCAATGCCTCACCTGGGATGACCAGATTTTTGTGTGATCCCTCAATTTCTACTGGTGCCTCTGCTCTCACAAGTGATGGCAAGCATATTAATCAGCTTTCCTCTGGTTTACATCTCAGCCTCAGTGACAGGGGGCCGGTGCTACTAGAAGGAGCTTAGACTATCTTCAGTTCCACCTGCTAGTGGTGGGCTCCCATATGGCTGTAGTCCCATTCTTATGCATCCATAATGTGTAAGTGATCCATGAAGTGGAAAAGCGAATCATGGATAACACTGAACCTGCATGTGCCCACAGTGCTGTCCAGTCAGGGTGGTGACCTGGCAAATGAACTTCAAAACCCTTACCAGCTGCTTCACACCCTGAGCAGCAGAGCGGGTGGCGTAGTAGTGAGAGATCAGCAGCATTGTTTCAAACTCTTCATGTGCTGGAGTGTTTGCCTCACTTGACTTTACTACACTTTCACACTGAAGAAGAGAAAAGGAGAACAATTAGAACATGAGAGCACAAAGACACTCTTCACCCATTTGAACCCAGGGAGAAGCTGGGAGAGAAGGATCTGAAATATCCAGGCACCTCTGGTGACTAGGAAAGGAGTGGGCCTACAGAGTGCTAAAGGGAGGAGGCTGTGGGAGATGGGGAGAACCAACAGTGCTGCAACAACAGACAGTGATGGAAGCAGAGGTGAGTTTGGATGGACAAGGGATTTTGTTTGTGCTAGAGGTGAGTATTTGTGGGACAGAAACAGAGAAGAGGCAATTACAGGCTCTGGCTGAGGCATTTTGGGACAGGGAAGAAGAAGTAGAAGGCTCTAAGCTTCCCTGGGGAGAGGAGAAGGACTCTTTTTTTCCAGGCTGAGTAGTTCTCTGCTTTCCCCAGAGCCTTGCCCACCCAGGCTGCTGAATATGGGTGTAAGACAAAAAGTGGACAGGTTATGATAGGCTCCCATGTAGCACTGACACAGTGAGCTCCACAGGTGCCAGTGTCCAAACCCACTTCTAGGATTTGGCCTTGAGTGGAGGGTCATCTCCTGCCCAGCCATGTCCACTTCACAGGATCCCGTTCTACTGTCCACATTGTCACCTCTTTCCCTTTGTCTTGTGTTTTACAAATACTGCCCATGTCACCTGGTTAAGGACTGGTTCTTCTTTCTCCCTTGCTAGGAGCCACCAGGATGCTGGAGGTTAACAGGCAGTGGTGGTGGCTATGGCTCACACTCACCAGGCTGAAGAGAACATTACGCAGGTCAGCCCAGCTGGAGTAGGCCTCAGCACAATTCATTCCGGGTGCATTCACCATCTCCAGAAAGAGACGCTTGTAAATGTTGAAATTCTGCAACAAAAAGGAGAGAACTCTTGAGCGAGCCTGATGGGGAGTCAGTGAATGTCTGGAGCTCTGCTCCTGCAAGCACAGGCTGAGAGAATGGCAGCTCCTGCAGCAGCATTGCTGAAGATTGCTGGTTGCAAGAGGTGCTGCAGGACAAAGCAAGAAAATGGGGAAGAATGGTTCCTCCGGCCAGTGCTCTCAGGCAAGCAAACATAGTTCCTTTTGGATCTGGTAGTTAAGGTCTTCAAAACAAACACAAATACTCAGCTCCTTCCCCATGGAGAATATGCCAGGAGATTGCCTTTAGTCCTCTAGCTGAGGACCCTCTGGGAAGAACACATAGCAGGGTTGAAGTGGCTTGGACATGTTGAACACCTGGCAATCCCAGTTCTAGACGGGAAGCCTGATTCACATAGCAGACCATAGCATGCTCTGGCAAATCACACAGGGATGTCATGCTGTCTCCATTACCTGTGGGTTGGCAGGTGTTCCATGGTGGACATACAGGCTCAAGGCTTTGTCCCAGCTGCCCTCCCGGATGAGGTGGCTTGCATAAAGAGCTATATACTTGTGTAAGACTTTATAGTTCTGGAGAAGGTACACAGAAAGCAGTAGGATAAGATTCATCAATTGAACATTTGTCACTTGGTGGGAACAGTTTCAGATGTGGGCACACTCCCATACACCTGAGTCCCAAACAGCAAGAGCAGGGAGTCAGAGACAGACTGCACAGCAGACTTGGTTTTGCTTTGGGTCCCTTCTTATCATCCCCCAAGGGCTGACACAGGCACTTACCTGCTTAGCTGCAACCTCCATGCACTTTTCCCATTGCTCCTGCTCTGCATAAAGATCCAAAGCAGCTATGACATCTATTCCCACCAGCTAGGGATGAAAACAGACATAAGCTCACTATGCAAGCAAGGTTTCCTACTAGCATCAAGGCAGGCATAAACCCACCTAGGTCTTTTTGTCACATGCACATAGTCCCAACCCCTCTATGGTATGGAAGCACAGAGCCAGTATGACCCATTTGGCATGCAGAAACCATGACTCACAGGCACATACAGATTCCTCACCTGTGGGCATATTCAGGCAAAAACCCCATTGGAAAGGCCTTAAGGATCTGCAGGGCTTTTCCTGACAGATCCTGACATCAATTCCTAGCTTGTGAGACATCCCAAATACTTACTGAATCTACCTTTCCTTGGTTCTTTAAATACTCCTTGTAACGCTGGTCCACATACTCCTCTGACCTACCAGGCAGAAAGAATCTTAATAGGCAGCAAGATTAGTAGGTGTCTTGCACCAGTGCAGATGATGGATTCAACTTTGTCTACTCTGGGAAAAGAGGATTTATAGCTGTGCCATGTCTCTCTGGCCTGCTGCTGGGAGCTTAGGCAGAAGTGGGCAAAAAGGGTCTAGCTAACTCTTTGCAATATAATGTGTAAGGAGAGAAAGGGATCACAGGACTTTCAGAAGGAAGTGCATCCATAGGATTATGACAAGGGAAGGGGAGGTAGGGATAGGGATGGGACAAAAGGGGTAATGATTTCCATGGGATGTGTGATGTCAGGATTGTTAAGTGACTTGGGAACAGCAGCTGTGGAGATCAGGCCCCATTGAGCCTGGGAAGGTCACTGTGAGGAGAATTCAGGGAACCTGAAGGTAGCAGGACAGGACAGGACAAGGGATCATATGGGGCTGGGAGAGGAAGCAGGAAAAGTATGATTTGAAAAGTTCAGGGCACACCTGGGGTCTAACTCCTTGGCCACATGCTTGGCTTTGCTCCATTCATCCCCTTCAATGAAGGCATCAATAGCTTCTTGGATGAGATCTAAGCTGAGGTAGAGTTCAGCTGCCTGCAGGGCCAGAGACACTCTCATGGGAGATGAAATCCCCAATGGCACTCTGTAGCCCAGCACACAGCAACAACAGAAAGTCTCTTCTCAACAGATAACCTCCCTTCTCTGCTTCCTGTCTCCTCCCAAGGCCTGTCTCACACTATTCCGGGACTTAATTCCCTCCTTCCTCCTCCTTGAAGACTCTGCTTTGCCTGACTGGATAGAGCCATCCACCCATTACCCCAGGATGTGACTTGGCCTCTTTCCTTTGGATAGAGCTCTCCCTTCCTATGTCAGTGCTGCACAGCCAGCCCTTACCTCACTGTATTTCTTCATGGCCACCAGCTGAGGAGCCACAGTCCGTGTCACCTGCATGCTCTGTGACCGACCCAAGAATTTAATGGCCAACTCGGCAGCCTGTGAAGAGAAATTGTCAGTAACACAAGTGATAAAAGCTGTTCAAAAGGGGATGAAGCTGGGAAGAGCTCAGTCCTAGCAAAAAGACTGAAAGTTAGAGTCACTTGAAATATGGGGTAAGGGGAGAAGAAATGACAACACTCCAGCAACTCAGAGCAGTGAAGCCCAGCTGCTTTCACACATGGGAAAAGATCAGACAAGGATACAATTGTTGTTGAAGTCTGTAAAAGGAATGAGTGGAAAGTATGAACAAGAACACATCCCAAAGGCTGGTGGACATTGACCATGAGAAGAAGAAAGTGTGCTCATCTAGCCAAGGGCTAAGTCATAAAGCCCAGCTCTTTGGTGCAGAGATGTGGGCACAAGGATGCTGGCACGCTGCTGGAAGTGGTGCCAGAGCAAGGATGTCAGTGCAGTGAAGGATAAGCACACAGTCCTTAATATCTCAAGGCAATGGTCATAAAGGATTTCAGACTCTGCAGTGACTGGAGCCTGCAGTGCCCTATGCCCTGGGGTGACTGCGTTATCTCTAGGATGCACTACAGGTTGTAGGAGCCGACAGAGCAGATGAAGGGAACCATAGCTCCTAACTGTACCTTCAGCAAGCACTTTTCCATCAGGGCACTGTTGCTGGGATCCCGCACCTTCAGATAGCAGTCCACTGCCCTGGCATGTTCCCCAGCCTGCTCCCACTCCCGTGCCTGATCCAGTAGCCCTTCTGTTCCACTGTGGGGAGAAAAGTAGACTGTGAGAAAGATTGGGATTCTGCCACAGAGATCCTGTACATGGGGAGGAAGGTGCACAGCAGAGGTAAGCCAGGGACCTCAGAGGGAGCTGAGCATGTGACAAGGAATGTACACAGCCAAGGCAGAGTTCAGACTTGATTAAGGACCCTGGGGAGATGCATTTGCAGTACAGGAGACCTTGGAGAACTGTAAGTGGTAAGAAGACATCCAAGGAAAACCTTAGATGGTAAGAACAAGCCTGGAGTCCCCCAGAGCAGGAAGGAGAGATGTTAGGAAACTTGTGCAGCAAGAAGCAGGTCCTCAAGAAGGAAACAAAGGGATGTCAGGGATCCCATCAGGCTATGTCAGTAAGGCCTAGTGAAAGAGCTCCCTGTTCCCTGTAGCCTGACCACAGCATTCCTTACTTGGAGCCCTTCTTGATAGCCTCCCTGCTGCACTCTTCCTGTAACTCTTCCAGCAGACTAGGCACGTATTCCTTGCAGATCCTCAGGGCCTTGCTCCACATTCCAGCCTCCTGCATAAGCACAAGGGGAAGGAGAAATTTTCACCAGTTCATCAGGATCTCCCACTCCTGGCATCAAATAACACATCTAGCCTCTCCTATCATCTTGCCAGAGGACCCACTGGAAGAAACAACCACAGCAGCACAACCAAATCCTTTTCTCTCCCAAAATGACACCTATGCCTATCCATTCACACAAGCTACCTCAGAGGAAAGTGCTCATCCATCCTAGGTACCTCTGTGGAATGGGCACTTAGTCTCCAAATGAACGTACTTGTGCTACCTCTAAGGGCCATCCATATTCTGACAGGATACTTCCTCCCAGAGCTAAGCTGTGTTGTGAAATCTCTACCTCCTAAGAATAGGTCAGAATTAAGTTCTACTAGGAACCACTGAAATGGTTTCTCTTTCGCTACTAAGCTGGCAGGGAGAGGTGGGATATGGATTTCACTCCTCCATCCAAATTGGGTTCTTGTTCAGTGAGGAAGGCAATAATGTTGCTACAGACTGTGCTCACCTTGTAGTACTTTACAGCCAGCTCAGGTCTCTGTGCTCGCAGGAGGAAGGCCTCTGCTTTCTGGAACTCTCCCTGCTCAAAAGCAAAACGTGCCTGTCCTACAAGCACATCAGCCACACTGTCTGGGTCATAAGCCTCAGCCACACGCTGTGCAGCATCCCAGTTCTGGTTATGCACAAACCTAGGGAATCAACATGAGATGGAACAAGACAGATGGCAAGGAGCAGCCCAATGCTAGAGAAGCAACCAGGCTGGTATCATACAGTGAGAGGAGATGCAGCAGGCCAGGATGGGGAACAATACGTACATCAGCACTGCCTCTTTGGGTTTACCAGCTTTAATAAATTCTGTTTCAGCCGCTTCAAATTTGCCCTAGGAGAGAGGAAGGAATTTATTTGCATACCTTCCTGTCCTGATGCCATCGCATGATCGACCTCCTCTACTCACCAGGCGGCAGAGAGGATTTATGAAGCAAAGATATGTGTGGAAGCTGGGGGGCTGTAATTGTGGAGCCTTTTGGGTAAGCAGTGACTGCAGCCATAAAAGTGCCTGCTGCAGCAGCCCTTAAGGACAACTGTTCAATTACCTGAGTGACCACAGAACTCCCACCTATTCCAGAGGATAAAATTACCTCATCTTCTAGGAACATGGCATATTTTAAGTGGATTTCAGGCATCTTCTGCTTCATGGAGAGGCGGGCAAGTTCAAAAGCAAATTCAAAGACCCTGCAATGAAAGAGAAAATGGGGTGAGAGCAGGGCTATGTGCTGTGAGTGCTTACCTTCATCAACAGCAAAATAGCACGACATCAAGTAGAGCACAAAACAGTGGGAGAGGAGGGACAGGAATGCAAATGGTCCCAAATGAATAGGCAATGCCCATTCCTCTAGAGAATAGGAGCTTTTAGAGCCCCCACTAAGGAAATTCAGCTCCTTCACACTTGGTATTCATGACAGAGACTTTTGGTTCAAACCTGAGCGAAGGTCAAAAGACTCCCCCAGAGCCTAGCAGTGTGGGAGAGCTGGGGAAGAGCAGCAGTGAATGACAGTGCAGTTGGATGGCTGGCCAGGTGCAGAGTGGGGAGACAACTCTTCTGGCAAGCAGTTACTTGAGTACAGTGACATGAGGAAAACCTCCTCCTGTGTGCAGCAGCTCTCTCAAGGCCACTCTGCTGAGGTTAAAGGGTAAATAAACTGCTTTTGCCTGCCCAGCTCTGACTTGACACTTCAGAGACTAACAGGTGGACAGAAAGTTTGATGCGTCAAGGAAAGGGAACGTCTGTGTGAAGTACAGCTGGGGTGGGAAGACATGCTGCATCCTGAACCTGCAGCTACCATGTGCATACACTTATCTTGCAACACCCTTTTTCTCTCAGGTCAGGCAGATGGGAGAGGTGCTGGGCTGATGGACCTGCTTACCCACTGTTTACTGCATAATCAATGGCCATCTCCAGAAGTCCGAATTTACTGAGGAGTTTCACAGCTGCCTCGCCACCCAGGCTCTTTGCCCACATATATGCCACTTGTTTATAGGAGTTTGCTCCCCCATGTGCCTTGGCCACCTGTCCAAAGAAAAGACAGCAGAAAAGCTTAATGCATCCATTTTGTCTTCAGTGGAACAAGCCAGGACTCTCCTCTCACATGATGCCTGTCATCATGAGGAGCACCAAAAACAACTGTTCTCTCCTGAGGAACCCACCTGTAGCCACCGCTGAACTTGGGAAAGTGAGACAAAGGCTTATATGGCAGAGTAGGAAAGACACTACTGCCTCCTCAGCATGGCGCACACTACTGTTAGGTCAGCAGAAGTGACCCCTGGAAATCTGTGTCCACACTGAAGGGGAGCAGTGTTTGAGCAGGGGCTATGGGCAGAGCAATACCTCTGAGGTGCAACATGATGCAGTGGTTAGGAGCAGAGCAGCAACTGGAGGAAGGCAGTCCTGCAGAGCTGCTAGGGGTCAAGCCCTGCTTTTGGGGTGCAATGCTGCAGAGCAGCAGGCACAAGGGCCTCCAGTGCTGTGCCACTTGCTGAGGCTAGGTAGTGTATGTCAAGTCTTCAAATTTTGCAGCGAATAGGGACAGAGCAGTTCCTACCAGGATCCTGCAGTTAAAGGCTGATCCCTGCACAGTGGGACAGGTGTGAAATGATTGTTACCCTGTAAGCTTCTTCCCACATGTCATTCACTCTGTACATGTTTACTGTGGCCTTCCAGTCCTTAGCTTCCAGGTAGTGGTACTCAGCCTCCTGTAAGCGTCCCTCTGCCTCCAACTCCTGCAATTAGAGACAATGAGTTAAGGACACTTTTGTCCCTGCTTGGCTTAGTTGATCCCCTACCATGAGATGCACTCACCTTGCCCAGGTGCAAGTGGGTGTCACTGAGTAAGTTCTTGTGGTACTTGGCTACTAGGCAAACCATCTCATGATACATCTTACAATTCTTGTACATGGCAATGGCCAAATCAGGTTCATTCACAGTGATATACAGCCTGTGATCACAAACACATTCAATAGCTCAGTGAGAACATGACCACTCCCTGCAGTTTCTGGATCCTGCGCAGCTGGAGCCAGGTCCTGGGCACACTGCTAAGAGGCATGACTGGTGTGCTGCATGACTGTTGTGGGCTACAAGGCTTAACATTGCTTGGATAGAACCCTTCTGTTTGCCACCATCAGCTGTAATAGGGCAAAGTTATTCCCTCTGTTTCTACTTGTCCCCCTGAGTTCTAACTTGGAGGGAACCTCTGGGCTTCTGTGACCTGTTCTCATCTTGGCCTCCAGCATGAGGCTGTTAGTCATGTTGGGATGATAACATGGCAATGTCAGCTCAGCTGACTTTTGGCCATCCAAAAGATTAAAGCCAGTGTGATCCCACCGGCTCCCTTTCATGTATGGGCATACTTGAGATCAGGTACCCTGGCAGCAGATATACACCTGTGTTTGTCGCTGTACCTACTAACCTTATTGTGTTGTTATTAATCTAGAAATGACAACATTAGTAACTTGGATGGGAAACACTACACTTTTCATATCTTATCCTCAGCTGACCATGACAGATCAGATGCAGCACTCTGCAGTGGGAAAAAGCCTTGCCAAGTTTATTCTGCTGTGTGAGAAAGCTGCACCTCACCCAAACCTCCTTTCTGTCCTGGTGGACAAAGATACATTAACAGTGACTTTTCTTCCTTTGAACTATGAAATACCAACTCTAGGTCTTCACATGCAGAGAAAGTACCTCTGACCTTTCCAAACCCCAGTTCCAAACTCTGCTCCTGCCAGGAGTACTCTACTCACTACAGCCATTTTTTTCAGGGCTCAGTCTTGGACTAGTACCAAGGAAGATGCTCACCTCTCTGCTTCTTTGTACTTGCCCTGCTTCTCCATCTCCTGGGCCTGGGTTATATAGAGCACAGACACATCTTCCTGACTCATACACTTGACTGCCAGCTGCCAAAAGGAGCACACATAGGAGAAACTGCAGCACATTGCACAGCAATTTCTTCATATATGATGGTAAAGAAGAAGGGAAAACCAATTTCCTTCCCATTACAAACAGGTATACATGCTGTGTGCTCTGCAGAGAATGGGTAGTCATTTGTTACTGTGATGAAAACACACAGGACTGACCCCCTTGGAGAGGGCTTTTGGTGTCACAGATGCATGCACATGAGGCTGCTGAAGTAAAGAATGGACATGCAGGATGTGAATACCAGGAACTGGTGTCTTGGTGACTACTGAATGGCCCCACATTCATCCTTTGGGAAGAGTGCTTGTTGATCAGGTGTTGGTGCACAAGCATCACTACCTCCCAAAGAAAGGCATTTTACCAAGTGGGGTGAGGTCACCAGAAGCTTTGACTTCTGATTTTACCTTGTGAGCCTGTTCCCAGAGCCCAGCCTGTGTGTACATGTCAATGGCATCCTTGATCTGGTCTCCTTTGATGTACAGCTCCTCTGCAACCTGCAGGGAAATGATCATACTCAGAAGTCCTAAGTGACACACAGAGCATCAACGATTGTAGTCTGTAGCCTCACCTGATACTCCTGTAAAGCTGCATAGTGCTGGGCAATTTTGGGGTAATATTTGGCTGCTGTCTGTTTGTCCTGCAAGTCCAAAATGTAGATGGCCTTCTTCCACTGCCTGGCTCCCAAGGCTGCTTCAATGGCCTTAATCGAGCACCTAGCATTAAAACCATAACTCTTTACAGCCAGCCAGCAGCCATCTACTCCAGCTGAGTTAAGCCAAGGAGATCAAAGTGGTCTGCTGCTTAATTCTTCTCCGTGGATTAGAGCAGCAAAAAGGATCTGAGTAACTGGCGAAGCTAAGGGGAAAGAATGAAGAACTAGAACAGCAGGGAAGAGTAATCAGGGCTGAAAGACCTTGGGAGAGATGCAGGAAGACATCCATAGTATCCTAAGGGTCAGCAGAGACTGCACATAGGCACCAGGGGCATTGGCAAAGCGGAATTGAGGTTTACTCAAGCCGCTGATTTAAGCGGATCCTATCAAATCCATAACATGCTTCTGCTTATACATCCATCACCTGTCCCCACCTGGCTTCAATATAATGGTTAATAGCAGCATCCAGCTGTTTCTGTTGCACCAGATGGTCTCCCCAGGCCTCCTCCAGCTTCACAACTTCTCCAGGAAATGCCAGGCGAGCCAGCTCCACTGCTGTAAGGGGACATGAGAGCTGTGGTGCTGAATCCAGCAAGGAAGCAGAGCTGTGGGGCAAACATGGGGCTTGGATGTGGCACAGTGGGAGGGGATTGGTGATTGTCTAATCCACTCCAGCTACAGGCTACTCAGCAATCTGGACCTTGTGGAGAACTGGAACAGGTCCATGCTGGTGCTGTCAGCATGATCTAGGCCTTGGGAACAGGATGCTGTTCTGGGACTGTGTGTGCAGGTACAACTATGTGAAAACATATACATTGAATAAAATGATATATGGAAACTTCAGATAATCTAGGCATCTCTGGGCTCCAGGGCAATAGTTTATGCTGACCACGACAGAGTACCTAGGCTCCTGCTGGGGATGGATGGCAGGAGGGACATATTTAGCACAGTACCTTTCAGGAAAGCACTGCCTTTGCAATAGCACTCCAGAGCCCTCCGTGCGTTCCCAACCTTCTCAAGCAGGTCTCCAGCCTAATGACAAATACAAGCTGACAGTTTCCAGAGCCATTATCACCCCACACCATCACGTACCCTACCAGTCCCATGTACAGAGTTTGTCAGTCCTGCCATAAAGACCTCTCCATTAGCTACGCCTTTCCTACTAACCAAGAACATGGTGGTAAAGAGAACTTGAAGGAAAGACTGCATGTGCTGAGACTACTGTCCTCTCTGCTGATCAACATACCCAAAGTTTTTCTGGTGCACCATCTTCTAACAAGAGTTTTTTGAGACAACCTCCCTTCTCTGCACAGGGGCTGGGGCAGCAACAGCCTCTCTATGACGATGGCCCCTAGGAGCTCCACTATGCAGATGATTGTACCAGAGTTGTCAGCATGAGTAGTGAAGGGGAAAGCTCAGTCTCTTGCAGCAGTTTTTACCCTGTAGGAAAGGGTGGTGGCCAACAGGGTGAGATGAAGTTCAAAGCTTGTAGAACTTAGAATATAATACAAGAAAGGCCATTCTGGCAGACCAAAGATTCATTCTCCTCAGTATTTGAATGGGGGTGAAAGCACACGTCTAGAGAAAGATTGTAAGAATAGAACAAGTGTACACCGGCCTTTCCTAAATTATATCTATCCATCTCTGACAATCTGCATTGTAGAAGCTTCCTGAGTTTGTGTCATGATGCCCTCACATCATCATATTTCATGGCTTTTGACAGATCCTACCTCCATATGGCAGCATTTTGTTTCACAGTTGTTCTTTCAGCTGAAGGCTTACGAAAAGGTAACAAGTTTGGAAAAGCACAAAATTCTCTTGGGTCAAATGAAATGGTGAGAAAATTCCCAAGGTAAAATGAGACTGGAGAAATGTAGTTTAAGCAGGGCACATAAAATAGGCCAGCAAAAAAGAACTGTTTTGTTTGGGTTTTTTTCACACAGCACATACTGAACTGGGTAACTCATAGACAACACTGTACAAAAAGTACAGATGGTTCAAACAGTAATTTAACAAGCTCACAAAAGTAAAATTTATCAAAAGCTCTCACACATAACCCCAAACTTGTTCAGGTACACTGTAGTCTGCAAACTGATGGAAACCACAGAAGTACGCTAGGGGAAGCATCACCCTATGTTTGCCTGCCCTGTTCTTCATTTTTCTTTCTTAAACATCTGCAAGAGGCCTCTCTTAGCCAGGAGATCAACCTGTACACTGATCAGACTCAGCACTGCTTTCTTACATTAACACGACTATGTGCTGTGTGAAAAACATCCTTCTGTTTTAAATGTCACCTAATGTGACAGATTAAAAAATGGGTACCCATTTTTGTGTTATTAGACACAGAGAGTAATCGCTTCTTTTCTTTGTGATATTCACGGTCAGACTGTCTCATAACCATCTCTGTTCTTCCTTAGCTTTTCCATTTAGACTATCCCATTTTCCCAAAGGCCTCCTTGACTATTACTGAACTCAGCTGATGTTGTCAATGAGTTATGATCTTCCCTACTAGTTCTAGACCTCACTCATATATATATACAATGGATGCAGTTAGGATTTTCTCCCAGTTATCAACACAGAATTACCTCCGCTACTTTCCAGCTCAGTCCCCCTGTATCTCACAAAGGCACAGGACAGGGTAAGAGGTTTGACACCACTAAGAAGAAGGTCCAGTGGGGTCGACCACTCACCTGTTCATACAGTTCCCCTCTGATCAGTGCCATGGAGACCCTATTGATGATATCTCCATTGGTCAGGAGCTCATCCCTGCTCATGGCCAGCTGCGCTGCTTTGGCTGGCAGCCCTGCCCGCAGGTATAAGCTGATGGCTGCCAGGTAGTCGCCTTGTCCCTCTTGGACCTCCCCAGCCTTCTCTTCCTGCTGAGTATCCAGCAGCCACTGGTAGTAATCCCGACGTAGCTTATCCAGCATTGGGTGTCCCTGTTGAGAAATGCAGCATTGGTTGATATGGGCAAGGCAAGATGTTGTCCTGCTCACCCTGCAGGCTCTGAACAGCTAGCTGATGGCACCAGACCTCTTGCTGCCCAGTCAGCATAAACCACAAAGACAGCCCTGTGGTTTATTCACCTTTCTGCATCACCTTTCTTTTTCAAAGCCCCAGACACTCCTAAACCAATTTCAGTAGCTTTTCTTCCTCACTATTCACTGAGGTCCACACTTACATCAGTGCAACCTTCCCATCTGCTTGGAACCCCTCCAAGCAGAAGTGAGGCCCTGATAGGGCAGGTAGAGAGAACTCAGACCTCAAATGGACTCCCAGCCAGAAGACTTAAGTTCAGCTATATTCCATACCTTGGCCTCAGCAACAACAATGCATTCATCCCACATGTGCAGCTCCTGGTACATGTCCATGGCCTCCTCTGTGGCATTCTGTGTCAGAGAGTAAAGTGTCAACTTGGAGGCTCTATTTAGCAGGCACATTGCCATTGAGCTCTCATAGACGGCAGGGTCAGGTGTGCAGAGAACACTTGAAAATGTGTACCATCTCCTTTACAAGCATATACATCCTCCCTTACCCTTTTCACACACCTCAGGGCAATCCTATACCTTGGAACAAGAAATACTTCCTTCTGTTTCAAGGAAAAAAAACTCTTCTCCAAGGAATAAACAATCTCTTCCTTTTCTCTTTCACACCAGGGCACAAATCTCCCTTCCCAGAAATAAATGATGCCTTTTCTGCTCCTTATTTCTTCTACTCACTTGCTCCAGGAAGATCATCTCTGCCAGCTTGTAGTTCTTGTCTAGCATGGCCAAGCGGGCTCGCACCAGATAATGGTCTGTACCATCCCCACCCTGCAGACAACATCAATTAGCTTACTCAGTTTACTGAGTGAAAGAATGGGCTGTGGAATGATATAAGGGAGGTGATTGCAAGTGGGGTTTGTGTCATTACAGAAACAAAAGAAGACAGTTGAGGATCACAGAAGTGACAAGACAGGAGCAATATGGAATGACTAGCCAAAAGAGGGACCCGGCAGGTACGGATGAAGAATTATGTAAACAGTTTCTACACAGCCAAGTACTGGTCTGTAGCAGGATACTGATGAGCATGGACAAAGAAGACAATTGTGTATGCAAGGAAAAGGAAAGCAGCTGCCCCGCACAGCAAAAGAAGTTTGACTTACATGCTCTTGAGCTGCCCGGTCAGCAATGATACTGGTTTCATGCAGAAACTGAGCCTTTGCCATGTTGCCCAGAGCTGCAAAGCACCTGGAAAGAGCAAAGCAGTTGGTCAATAAGTGGGTTTTGTTGCCCACTTTTGGTCCCAGAGAAGAAAATCAGAACCTGGGCAGCAGACCCAGCTCTGCAAGCTGGAGAGGTGGGGTAACCCTGCTTCAAGAGAAGGATTTTGCCAAGATGTGCCCTCTAGCCTTGCTCCACAGGAAAAGCCACATACACGACGAGGGCTCCTGCTTCACTTCCCCAGGCTTCAGAGACACACTGAGCTTGTCCATGTCTGCCAGGTCCCCGTAGCCTCCCTATATACTGATTTGGGTTCCATGAGCAAAAATTGATGCTACAGAGTGATGTCTTCCTGACCTCAGTTCTAGCATTACTGTCTAGGATGAAAGGGTGAAGTTCTTGCCTGGAAGCAGAACACTTAATTCTTCAGTGCAGTGAATATTCCAGGACAATGGTTTCTCTGAGAGATTCATCAAAGAGAGTGTTTAAGCCTTAAAGATGATATAGCTTCTTTTTGTACCTCTTTGCAATGTGCAGCTGTCTAGCTTCCAAAGCCAGTCTGCTTAGAGTCTTCCACATGGCCTCAGCCTCTGCAGACATTTCCAGTGTCTCCAAAAATGCTGTAGCCCTTGAGACAGAGAGATTTGCAGACTTTCAGTAACAGAAGAGCTCTCTGAAGAAAGTCATATGTTGAGACAGGAGCTTCCTAACAAGAGTTACACTGAAAGCAAAGCAATCTGGGTGTGACCAGTTCTGAAAAGGATTGTTTAACACTGGGCCTGACATATCAGAGAAAAATTCAGAGATCTAGGTCATCGCTGCCTGGGCTACTTAGAGGCACATGCTCTGCTACAGGCAGTGTGGGGCAAGTCCAAAGTGTTGTGTCTGAAGCAAGTCCCCAGTGCAAAGAAGTCTCTCAAGTGGTAATAGTTCTATGAATATATGAATTTTATTTGCTGGTCAATTTTAAAGCCCTATAACAATGCCAGCAGTGCCCAGGTGTCTACCATGACTGCTTCAAGCAGTTTTTACCCTGCACAACTCCTGAATGTTTCCATGCACCATCCCTGGAGGGGCAGCAGTAAAAGCATCTGAGTACCACTTCACATCTGGCTGCTATAGAAGACACACTTGTTCACTGCAGTTAAGTGAAAACTGCCTTCAGTGAATTTCTGTCAGTGTCGCTGGGACCACAGCGGCCAGTTTCTTGTGCCACTGAGCTTGAAACCACAGAGCTGTGAGGGTGAAAAGGTGGAACTCCTGAAGGATTCTGCTGCACATTATAACCAGACTCGGCACCAACATCATACTCATCACCTGAATTTGAACTCTGTATGGAAAGCTGTGCTGCTGTAACTCATGGATTGCTGACTCTTAGACACTTGCTACATGAAGTGGGCTACCTGCCATCACCATGTGATCTATTTAGCACTTACCTGTGATAATCCCCATCATCAATGGCAGTTCCAAACTCTATGAGGCCTTCATCCAGAGTGTAGGATACAGTGTTCACCCCTTCAGATACTATCACTTCAGTCTTTCCATTATGCCGTTCCAAGTCTACAATATCCCCCTGGAAAGAGAACCAGCTATCAACATACCCATGTCCTCCTAAAGTATGCAGGGTAGCAGGGATGTGAGGACAGCACTACAACAGCTCTGCTCATTTCATGTTCCGCTGAATGAGCTCACACTGAGCAGCTCCTTGCTATATTAACTATCTCCATCTTCTGTCAGAAGTGCCTGTCACAAAGTTGACAGATGAGCTCATATTTTGTCCAGAAGAAACTAGCAGTTCCCTTCGGTCTCCTTGTCTCCTTTCTGCAACTATTCCCACACACATGAGCAAGAAGTAATAGAAACTGCTGGAGGTAATCCAGGTCTCCAGAGTTTTACCTTCAGAGGAAACATGGTGACTCGCTCTGGAGCATCAATGTTATACCAAATGCAGAGGCTGTTTCTGTTCTGAGCCACCACCACATCACTGCCTGGGACCCACTGCACATAGGAGCAATAGTTCAAAATGGTAGTCTTGGTGCTGCTTTCAATGTCATAGAGATGCAACTAGAGAGGGGGAAGAGGAGAAAAAGGCTCAGCTGGGCTCATATCTGGACTGCTAGCTCACATGAACATCACAGGAACATCTGAGCAAGCACCTCTAAACATATTACCCATTAGGTATAATTATTCTGACACATGTAGCCAGAACTCCCACACTGTTATTTACACACACTACTATGCAAGACTTGTGTCCTTTTTTAACCCTTGCAGTATTTTAAGCAGCATGCTCAGATCCTGCCTTCCGTACTGCTAGGCATGTACATATATAAACCAGAATTGTGCTTTTTCAGTTCCCTCTCAGTTGGAGAGCTGGAACAGGAGAATGGTCTCTTAAATCCTTCATGCAAACTAAGAGGGAGACCAAGAATGGTCTTCCTCAGCTGTTCTGGGCTGAACTGTGCATCCTAGGTAGAGTACTATTGCAAGAACTGCTGCCATTAAGGTGAGAAGATGTTTGTAGAATACACTGCCCTGAAACAAAACTGACAATTTGGAAGGTGTAACTTGACACATGCCATAACAAAGATGTGTAATGTCTTGTAACTTAAAAGTCCTTGACTATCTCTGCTCCTTGTCATAATGGTCCTCACCTAGCAAAGGTGAGAAAAAGAGGGAAGAATTGTGCTAGTCTTATGAATTACCAGACAAAAAAGAACAAGAAAATACATTTTAGTCTATACCAAACTGGATGGAGAGACATGTGCAGACATAGCTTAGGAGAATCATGGTACTGTCTGACTTAGGCTGGTGGCAATATTTAGTGAAGTTGTCTTTGTGGCCTCTTGAGAAGCCTAAAAAGGAGCTGGAAGAAGCAACAGCAATCTTGATGATGCCACTGTCTCTTGTTGAGACAGTAAATTAAAGGACCCAAAGCTAAACTGAAAAAGACTGCAGAAATAAATATAAGGAGAAATATTGCTGGGAAAGTTCTCTCTTCTCACATGATAGGAAAATACAGCTTTGTGGAAATGTACATATCACTTACAAACAGAAGTCTGTTTCAGCTGGAATCACAAAAGGACTTCTAGGAGTCCTTGTTCTGTGATGACCCAGAACCAGAACTACAGTGCTTGTGCAAGAAAGACTACCTCCAGCACACTCCTTTGTGGTAAAGAGTTTGTGAGGTGGCAGATACACACATTGTAATCTTTCACTAAAAAGTTGAGCACTCTGGCTGCTAGCTGGTAAGCTTGACAGCAATTAATCAGTCATGGTCTGGGAATCAGCACAAGCCAAGGACCATATCAAACAAGCTATCTGGTTGTGACTATGCTGTTTTAGATAATTAGAGAGTTCATCTTATAGACATAAACCAAGCTGTTGCAGAGAACACCTTTTTTATGTGCACATGTTCAAGTGCAATATCCTGAGGTTAACCCCCTTGTCTCCATCTCATAGCAGAAGAGCCTATGATTTTCATTTTCAAGTGTGATGAGATGAAGCAAGATGTCTAGTAACTGACTTCAGGATTAGCTGTGATTCAAAACAAACATCAAATGCTGCCAGTACATGTAATCTGAATATAGTCTATCTTTCACAAAGAAGTGGTCAAAAAATCATGAGTACTTCAAATGTGTTTTTCACCTCCATCCCTCCATTCAGGCATATCTATCTGTCTTTACCTCTCCCCAGCATGCCATATTGCCACACTCCCCCAGCTGTGCCTGCCTCACCCTCATCTTCTTGTCCCTGAAGAGCAGTTTGTGACCCGTTTCATTCAGCTCCAGCCAATCAATCTTGCTGTCATGGCTGATGGTGCCAGTGTTGTAGCCAGCAACAAGGTCCACTTGGGAAGGAAAGAGAGGAAATAGTGTAAGTACCTAATGTGTCTCAAAGTGCTGAATATTCAGTGCTGCCTTATGGGGATCAGATGCCTGGGACCTAACTAGGGCAGGACCCCCTACAAACTGCAGTGACATTTTATCTTGTTGCCTTATCAACAGTAGTAACTCCTTCCACCCTTCTGTTAGCATGCACAGGCAATGCAGGCAGCAATATCATCATCATACTGAACTGCACAGAATCTCAGGTCCAGGACACACACAGCCACCCCACAGCTGTGTTCACACCAGGCAGCCAACCTGCCAAAAGTAAGACAGGTTGTCTGCAGCCAGGCAGAAGTAATGTAAAGGGGACCTCCAGGAATCTGATGCTTGGTAGAGTGAATACAAAGAAGACCTGCAAGGATATGCTGCTTGGCACAGAAAATGCAAAGGAATCAAGAAGGCTGACAAATACTGGGGAGGAAGGTTTATATTCACCTGTTGCTATAGTCTTGATGTCTATCAGATAAGCCAGCCGCTTGTTCTCCTCCACGCCTCTCTGCTGTCTCTCATTGACACGGACACTATTATTTGAAGGCAATGATGATTGTTACCTTTATTACTCTTTAAATTCACAGGACTGAATAACATAGTCTCTACCAGATTTACCTGCAGTTCGCCCAAGCACATGGGGCCTCCTGCAGTTCTCTGACCTCTGACTCTTGCACAGTACCTATAGCTTCCTCAAGGGAGAACAAAACTTTCTGATTCATGGCTCCATTCTGGAAGCTGCCCCTTTGGAACCAGGGTCCCCAAGAGCAAATTAGTTATGCTGCTTCCACCTCTGACCAGTACATGATCCTGCCTTCTCTTGAATCAGAAAATAGAGTATGGTATTTCAGAGGGACAGAGGAGGTCCTGCTGGCATCTTGATTCCCTGATAACGCTGTACACGGATAAGCTTGATGCAGAGATGCTTCTATATACAGAGGTCCCTCTTCAGCAATAGCCAAGTCAGGCTTAAATAAGCATGTATCAGAGGAAAATGGACTCTTGTCCTTCTAAAACTTTACAACCATTAAGTGTAACTGAGCAATTAAACCCCACCATTGGTCACTGTCAGAAGCAGATTACTCAGGTCCCAGTGTCTACAGAGTCAGACACTTCCAAGTGTATATATCTGAGGTCAGTCTCACAAAATGCTTGAACTGGCCACAGAGGTAGATATACCACTTACCTGATAAGATGAGGGCTCATAATTTCTGTGCGGACAGACCCCAGAATGTCATTGCTTCCATATTCCACCAGTGTCAGTTCGCCACTGTTAAAGATCATGCAGACCTGAAGGTAAGAAGGGAATAAACATTTACAGAATATCCATGTAAGCACATATACCTACTAGTGAGGTGTGCAGAAAAGAACTCTCCTTCACACAAGTGTAAACTCAAAACCCCTGAGATGAGTAAGGAATTGTCCCTGACTTCTTCCTGTGACTGACAGCTTTTCCTCAGGGTTAGGGACTTTAGTTCTGGGCCTATCAGTCCTGCAGGAGCTAAGCTATGATCCTGTACCTCTAACATCCTCCTCTCTGGCTGTTGCTCTTTTATTGCTCCTCTCTCCTGTAGGGTTATGATTTATATAACTTGACAGTCCACACACTGAGTTTGTTTTGTACCTGGCATGTGGAAAAGGCAAGTATGGGGAGGAAGCAGATGAGGATCTGCATGGAGAGAGTAAGTCCAGGAAAGTGCTGAGAAACAGGGTATTCCAGAAGTGCAGATGACACTTTTTCTGCTGGTGCACACACAGCTTTATTCACCATTCATGAGTAACACCTTGTCCCATCCAACTTACACTCTCAGTGTCGAAGGAGAACTTCTCATTGCCTCCAGATCCTTGCCAGGCTACCTACAAAGCAAGGGCATGGAGTGAGCAAATGCCAGGCTGACAGCTCCTGCAGGGTTGCAGGCACTGTGGTCCACTGTCCTGCACTCAACTCCCACAACAGATAGCAAGAATTATACTGCAGAAGGAGTCATGTTCCAGCACTTCAGCTGTCAACACTTGTTCAGTCATTCACAGCTTGTAAGTTACTCACTCCCCTCTCCTTTTTTTAACCTCTGCTTCAGACTCCTGATGTCTTTATGTAGTATCTTATTGCCTTCTGGACAAGAGACCTTTATGTGACCAATGTACTCCCTCTAGCCTACCCTTTCACAGGCACTTCTCCACCTTCTTCAGACAAACTTTATTATGAAAAGCACCCCCAAAAGCCCCTTTCCATCAATTAATCTCCACAGAATCAGTTATACCATTTGTGGGGGCAGAATCTCCCCACCTCATGTAGCTGAAACCATGCTTTTTTGGCATCATGTTAGCAATGACTGATCAGCATATTGCCAGTGGGGCACTAACTGATTTGAGAAGAGCACTGGATAATACAATAGTTACTGTGATGACAACAGGCAAGTGGTCAGAGAGGCACAAAACTGAAAGCCAAGGCTGCAACTGTTGTTTTCCTTCCTTGAGCAAGAGCTCTAAGTCACTGCTTCAACAAACTCCAATGAGACAGAAAGATGATAAATGGACTCCTCAACCTTATTCTTTACAAGAAGTGAGCGTATCTGTGCAACTGAAAGAAAAAAACTCCTCTGTGCAGTATGATGTAGAGAAGCCTGGGAGATTTAGCCTGGACAGATTTTCAGATGGATTACCAAGTATCAGTGTCCTTCAACTCAAATCTGTAGTCAGGAGCTCCTGCTCCCAGCTACGCTGATTAGCACAACATTAGACTGACTAAAAGTATGGAATGCCTGTGAGAACAGAGCAAATATGTTCTGAAGCCTATATAATACTTTTATCAGGTACTAACCGACTGCCCATTTTTCTCCAGGCTTGGCACATAGGCTCAGCACTCAGTGCATTGTGAGGTTCAGGGTATGGACAGTGTATTAATTTTGTGGTACCAGAAATGATAATTGCATAAGCTGTGGTACTGAAGTGATGGATGAGGTTTGTTTGGTTGGTTTGGTTTTGGGTTAGTTTGTTTGTTTTCAGGGTTTTTTTTTGGCTTCTTCAGCCTGGAGAAAAGAAGGCTTAAGAGATCTCTATGGTGATGCCAGGCTTTTGTTTTGGCAGATGCACAATGAAAGGGTGAGAAACAGTCATAAATTAAAATAACAATTACAACAAGACTTAGCAAAAAAGCTTTCCTCATGAGGACATAAAAGCATTGGAGCAGGGAACAGAGAGACTGTGGAATCTGAGCAATGACATTCAAATTTAATATTGACTTTCCTTTGGGAAGCAAGTTTGATAAGAGACCTCCCAAGGTCTCTTCAATATTATTCTGTGATTCCTTGAAAATAGATATATTGTTCCAAGCAGAAAACACATCCTTTGAGATACAAAGTTAAGCATTTGACACTCAAGAAATGCCACAGATTTTCCAGTACCTCACTGAGCTTGTTGGAGCTGATGTCACCCAGCAGTAATGTGTCTGAGGTATGGGCCACCAGATATCTGTCTTTCCCTAAGATCTTCACCTCATCAATCTCATAGCCATACTGGGATTTCAATACAACTCGAGTTCCTGTTGAAAGGTTCTTCACAATGACCTAGAGAAAGTCAGAAAAAGCAATATGAGGCCATGCACAAAGAACACAGACTTCTTGCCCCATGGAAGATTACACAGTAGATGATACTTG
The DNA here is from genome assembly GCF_012275295.1 of Melopsittacus undulatus. Classification (NCBI taxonomy): domain Eukaryota; kingdom Metazoa; phylum Chordata; class Aves; order Psittaciformes; family Psittaculidae; genus Melopsittacus; species Melopsittacus undulatus. The sequence goes on along the minus strand of NC_047529.1, from coordinate 12,806,867 downwards.
GGTATTAGGAAGTCTCACATCAATTCAATCTACTTTTTAAAGAAACTTTACCATTCCTTTTTATGGGATGACAACTGTAGTAGAAGTGTGGGATTCTCACTTCTGCCATTTAGAAGTTTCTAGACCAGCTGAAGGACTACTCAGGCCCCTGAGGAGGAGCCACCATCAGAGAGTCCTGCTCTTACTTCTCACCACAGAGGAGTGCCTAGACTGCTAACTCATCCTTACTATCTCATTTTGAATGAAGTTGCCTGAAATTAGACAACTTAAGGAACCTGCTTTTGGCATGGAGGTATCCCACACAAATTCACAAGCCAGGAAATAAACTCCATTGTCTTAGTTTCTAGCCAATTTCCACCCAGCCTTGACCCTGTCCCTGGAGTATACCCTATGACTTTTCCAACAAGCTGATATGAACAAACCATGGCTGCAGAACTCCAAATATGTCTCGTTTTAGCAAGCATCTCATTTTCATCAAGGGACATGACCTCACTGGATATTCTCTTACCTGGCTTGGTCCCACATACGTCATTTCAAATTTATTTTTATAAATGCTTCTGTGAAGGCAGAAGTCAAATTGTTCAACTCCTCCACACAGAGTGCCCTGGGGAAACAAACACATTGTACACAGTCAGTGAATTCTGCTAAGGAGAGATATTCCAGACCCTAATTACATGAAGAGGATCAAAGGTGAGACAGAATTCCACAGGTCCTGGCTGCTCTGGGGAACACGGCTCAAGCCGCCAGATGCCTGAGGACCAGTTCTGTCTTGACTTTTTTGAGAGAACAGCAAGATTGAGAAATTCTCAGAGAAATAAAGCTTACCAAATACTGGCATGGACATGGCAGAAGGAGAGGAAGGGTTAAAAATCACCTTTATTATCATCTTCCCCATTATCTTTGTTTACCACTTCTCCCAGTCCCAGCCTTCCAATCTCTCCTCTCTTTCAGCAAAATCATTCTACCTTTATCTTTTTCTTTATAACATCCCCATTCTTTTCACCAGTCTCCTATCCATTGCCTCCTTCCCCTTGTCTGCAAGTATTTGTTCACATGTTCAATAATTCCGTCTGAAAATATGTCAAGGATTTTTGATTGTTGAACATAAAAAGATGCAAAACCTATTAAAGAAAAGTTGTATGTAGCAACCTTCCAAAATCATTTAAGTGCTTTAAAGAGTTATTTAACTTAATATAGAAAATTTGCAGAAAGATTAACATAAATAATTAATTATCTTTAAATAATTAATTAGCTCAATAGAGAAAGACAGATCAAGACCCAACAGCTGAAAATAGAAGAAAGACAACTCTCAACTGAAATATAGCACATAAACATGAGCATAAGAGAGAAGCTATGCTGACCTTATAATGCTTCTGTGAAAAAGGAGGACTGCTGCTGCCAATGAACCATTGCACAATCATCCATGCCATTATATTTTATTGCTTCATACACTGCACACTATACATCTGACTGCAGCAGTGTCCCTTGCACAAGGTCTCAGCCTTGTATCTCACACCTAGGTGATGGAGTGATCACTCTCATAAGCCCTCCCTGTATCACATCACTTTGAGTGATGTGAGACACATGAGACTGTCTCTGGTGTGTGCCTCAGGGGCTCAGGGTTGCTGACTGATGATACAAACCACACAGATGCGTGAACCATCCCCCTTCCATGCTAACGCTGTGACGGTGTAGAGGTGAGCTATTTCTTTGGGATTGCCTTCCTCCCAGGCACTGCGGCGTGGACTCCAGTTCAAAACCCTTAACCTGTGAGAACAGATGAGAAAGCAGAGATAGGAAGCACTGTATATGTCTGAAGAAGAGAGCACTATAAAGGGGAGACTTCACCATCAGCACCATACCTATCATAGCTGCCAATGACAACAGATTGGCCACCAGGACTGGCAGCTGCTGTGGTGAATTCCTTCTCTGATGAGTCCCGGGTATAGTCAAAGGTTTGAATCACGTTGCCCTCCTTCCCATAAGCTACAATCTTCTTATCACAGCCTGCAGCCACAATACTACTAGAAGCCCAGGCGAGGGCATAAGGAGGACAGGGATGCATCACCAACTTACCCTACAATAGAAAAGAAAGAACATCCTGAAAACATGAATGGCTCTAGCCCCAAACTGGCCTCTGTGCTCAGCTATCATGAGACCAGCATGAGGCCCTCCTGTAAAGTCCAGTTCATGGGAGTCACTTTGCCTGACCCAATCTAGGAAGGTATACTGAAACCAGGACTGAGAGATGAATCAACTCTTCCATTCATTTAACCTGGAGAGAAGATTCCCGATACCAGTAAGACCAGTATCATTAACTAGACTGGGATGGGCTCTTAACATAGTAGAGTGTATATGTGGTTTCAGCATATCATGGTAGTGAGCAGACATGCTCAAACTGCTTCAGCTGGAAAGAAAATATCTGAATGAGAACAACATTCCTTTCACCACAGCTCAAAGCATAGAGACTATTCTCATAACTTCCTCTCTTACCATCACACTCATCTTTATTAAGCATCTAGTTACTGGTCTGTTTTCATCAATGCTCCATAACACCTGTGCCTGCAAACACTGACTGTAGCTCCTCCCCAGATCTGCCCTCTCTCCACAGCCTGATTCCTTTCCAGAGCTCTTGAGCTGGTGACTAAGCTGTACAAACAAGAATTTTACTCACTGAAAAAGGAGTTTTGATACCTGTGATTCACCTGAGCCCTCATCATCAAAGAAAAAGCGTACTATAGTTCCATCTGCATGGCCAGACAGGATTCCTTTCCCCGACACACTGCAAGGAAACACAGACAAGATGACGCAATTATGCAGTAAGACTTGCACCTTAACTTTCATATTCCTGTCCAGAGGAGCAAGTCCCAGGGTGATCACTGATGTTCCTCATCAAAGGAACCTTCACCAAAGACAAGCTGCATGATTAGCACAAAAATATCCAGTACCTGTATCAGTGTCTGTAAAAAAGAACTCCACAAAAGTATGGAGAATGGAAAGAAGAGTGACCAGTTAAGTATCTTCATCATGTAAAATCACAATAAACAACTTTCTGTATTACTAAAATGCAGAGAAGAAGCTAAGTATCCCTAAGTGGAATAATGACTATGCATGCAACTTCTGATTATCAAACAACCCTTGCATTGGAAATGCTACAGAAGTGAGGCTGGATATTGTGATGCCAGGAATCCCCCAAAGCAATGCAATTTAGAGGAAAAAACATATGGACAAACACTCCAGGCCTAAGTCCATTATTTGTAGCATTAATGTCTTGGCAGAAGCAGGGAGAAAAAAGCAAGGAAGAAGAAACAGGACTAATGCAATGTGTTCAGAAAGAACACTTCTTAATGATGATTCAAGTACAGAATACAAATCGTATGAACACTGTAACAATCCAGGAATCATATATGTGTCTTCTGTTGACTGCAATCCCAAATTTGTTACTGATACATATCAATAACAGCATGAGTTGTGCTTAGAAATAAAAGGGGGGAGTTGTGACTGGGGCAGAATGAGAGGAGGACAAACAGGGAAGAGAGATTGGGAAAGAGGGGGGCATGAAGAGGGAGGAGGACAGAGAGCAAATAGGAACCTTCTGGAAGAGAGGCAAAGACAGATTTTGAAGGGATTTCTCAGCAGTAGGAAGTCAAAAGTCCTGGACTAGCTTTAGTTTTTTCTAATTTGTTTAGCACTCAAAACCCCGAATGACACCATTTAATGAAAATCCCACTGCTAGGACCATCACATACCATTTTTTTTAGGTAGATGATACTAAAGTAGCTAAAATTAAATCTTAATTAAAATAATTTAAAACTGCACTTTATTTTCCTAATTACAGCCCTGTCACAGTTTCAGCTGGCAGAGTATTTTTACTTTTCTTTAGCCCTTAAACTTGATTAATGTTAGTAGTTAGCCAGATGAAATTGGCAAATTTAATCTTTATCAAGTACTGGATTAGATAAATCAATGTATGTAAGTAATCTCACAGGGACTTGCATCCTGAAATGTGTTTGAGGGATAACCAAACTGCATGGGTCAGTCTGGCAGAGCCAGGTATCAGATTTTAAGAAGGATTTCCTTTTGGAAAGCACACTATTTTATTATCTTGATGAGGAACTAACAGCAGAAAGACACTATGGCAACCTTCCATACTGCCACCAGTTACACCAGGGCCAATAGTGGGTAGGAGACTGAGCCAAAGCAGTGTAGGCTAAAGCAATGCCATACTCACTTGGAAGTTAGCGAGACCACATAGGAATCTGTCCCATAAATGGTGGAAGACTTGTTGTTCTTTGTGTTTGCTAAACGAACCTAAGAAAGAGAATCTGATCAATGTTGCTTCTGTCTGAAAAATGTGGATTTCCCCCAGTGTAACATCCCCACAGGTTTCCCAGTCCATGACCAGCACCAGCAATCACAGGAAGCTCATTGCATTCTGGCAGTTTGAAGAAGAAATTGAAAAGTTGGGAGTATACTTCCACATTTCTAGAAAGGCTTGGGAAAAGAAGCAAATGGTCCAGCAGAGCCTTCAAGGACTAGCTGGAAACCAGAACAAAAAAAGTCACTCATGTAATTCCGTGACCAGTGCCACATAGTAATGGCTCCTACCCTACAACCCGGGTGCTTGCAAGCCCTGGTAGCTCCTGCATGGAAAAGAAAATCAGGCAAATAACAAGTTTCTCTACCTTTCCTTCGGCAAGACCAAAGACAATGATATTCTCCGCTGGCCACGATAAGCAGGTCACAGCACTCTGCCAAGGAGGAGGTAAAAACAGAGATAAGAGCTCCACTCTACTTAGTTTCTTGCCCCATTGCTACACAAGACAGATCAGGAACAGTAAGACCACTCAGACCAAGAAATAGAAGAGATGGGGGCATTTGGACAGACCTTAAAGTAGGATTGAGTCCTTCCATGCTGAAGCTTAAATTGGATGATAGTGAGCTGAGGTGAAGAAACAGGTTCAAAGGGCTAAAGCAGGGCATCAGAGCTATACCAAATGTGTTCAGTATGGATGCTCTTATTGGAGGATTACTTATTGATGAGATGTGTGGCTATTTTAAAAGTGGGGTTTTTTTTCAACAAAATGTATAAACCAAAAATAATTTGATACTGCCAGCTTCTGTGATAGATATGAGAATACTGCTACATTGGACTTTCATTTGATGAATCAGAAATAGTCTCTTTCTAATTTACAAGCAAGATGGTTATCAGATGCTACCAAGTAGGTCAGGTAGAAGCAGGTTTATTAAATTCAAACCAAAGGTATTGTCAAAATCTGAGGTGGGGGTCAGGATAAATAAAGCTGATCACAAAACCCAACTGTAACAGAGGGCCAAAAGAGTTAGTGAAACCACTTCACATTTGAACCGAAGAATTTCAGTCAATAAGAAGGCTGGTGTTTGGAACTATGCCACTAGTACTAGCTTCACTAGCTCATCTGCTCCTTTTTAAGCATCTGGGCCTGCTTTAGACATATATACACCCTCATTTATTCATTTCATTTTGTATCCTGCACTCTTACCGTTCACATCAGCAAACACAGCTATAAGCAGACACGAAAATGTCTCTGGATACCTAAGCTGCTCACAATTTCTATGTCCAACCAAGGACCAAGGCACATTTTTTATTACCCGTTTCCCACGCATTCATATATTTCATAGAATCATAGAACAGTAAGCCTTGGAAAGGACCTTAAGATCATCAAGTTCCAACCTCCCTGCCATGGGCAGGGACACTTCACACTAAACCAGGTCACTCAAGGCTCTGTCCAACCCGGCCTTGAACACCGCCAGGGATGGAGCATTCACAGTTTCCTTGGGCAACCCATTCCAGTACCTCACCACCCTTACAGTAAAGAACTTCTTCCTTATATACAATCTAAACTTCTCCTATTTAAGTTTTAACCTGTTACCCCTTGTCCTATCAGTACAGTCCCCAGCATCTTTATAGGATGTTTCCCTCCTTACCTGCCAGCCTCTTCTTTTCAATCTATCACAACCACAAGCAGTCCAGTAGCTTAGAGACAGCCTCACAAAGTGGTAATGTGCTCAGCTACTAGTTCATAGAAGTCAAATTTTACATACTCATCCTGACCCTTTAGCAGGATGCCTTGTTTGCCAGCAAAGCTGAATAGTGAGACTGTATTCATAAGATGTGGAAGAGTACTTAACAGGTTTTTAAAATGGCAGGAGAGGAAAAGGTATCAATGAATGATCTCTCATCTTGACTGAACACATAAAAAATTTGTAAATAACAGTATTTAGTTACAGGAGAAAACTGGACACTGGGGAAAAACCACACATATAGCATTAGAAAAAATAAAGGATTTATTATGATAGAAATGGCAGAGAAGCATGAGGAAAATGAAAGAATGAGAGAAAAGAGAAAAGAATGACTACATTAAAAATACAAAAAAAAAATGGATGCATGCTGTGCACAGCATTTAAGCTTGTGAGAGGCAAGCAGCCTTGCACCAGGCTGTTAGCCAGGTGCTGCAGCAAAGGAGAGCCTGAGAGGTTGATGCTGCCTTTCACCTGAGAGGCAGCTTGAGAAAGCCTGGCACAGAATCTCCAGCAACTCCCTTAGAAGCAGCTCTGCCTCTCTCTTCTGGGGATTTGGTCCAGGAGGCTGATTCCTCCTAACTGGTACTGGCTACTTCAGAGGCCAACCTAGCAGAAAGCTTCTCTAGTGACACAGAGCAAGTGGGTGTCACAGTGTGTGGCTGGAAAGCCTAGGGCAGCTGCTGGACATTATCTCCTGAAGGTAAAAGGTGTAAGTCAGTGCACTGCGTTTTCTCATACAGATGGCTTTCTATGTAAGGAATTTATAACACCTTTGCCTTTCATAGATACATCCTTGCCACAGATCTAATGAGCTGACTGCTCTCTGACACATGCAGAAAAAGCTAGAGAAGCAGAACACAAAGAAGGCCAAGGAAATAACCTGACTGAAACCACAAACCTGAGGCCAAACATGCAGAAACTGTGCAGTGTGACTGAATTCCACACACTTTACATTTTGTTTAATAAGGAACCCTGGGGCTTAGAGTTGCCAACCTGTGAAAAACAGCAGGGCTCACAGTTTCTCCTGTTTTTCTCTTTCAACTTCCTTAAGACATTCTGTCCACTGGTGCCTAAAGTAGCCCCCAAAGTTTTGTAAGTGATGACATTGATTATTTAACCATTAATTACTGTTTGTACCTAAGCAACAGGAGGCCTCTGAAGCTTGGCAAGTAATACGTGCCTCAAAATGTAGAGACTGTCTTTGGATCTACCTGTATCTTTTGGAGATCAGACACCACTGACAGTTTTGCCAGTGTGAGTGTGAAAAGAGAGGCCTCTAGTTGTCTACCCTACATATACTGGAGAAAATGGAGTTAAACAGGAGTCTGAATCTCACCGTTTGGATGAACTTGTTGCATATCACCTTCTTGTCACCCCTGCAGAAAAAAGTTGACAAACATTACTATCGGCAAAGGTAGTGATACTGCCTATTCTACTTACCCTACTTCAGCTTGCTTTAGTATTACCAAACACAGCCCATATAAGTTTTGTACACTATTACAAGCCAATTTTTGGCAGTAAATGTCAAAACCGCCCAGCTTAAGAGCCTCCAAAATTCTGACATGCCTTTAGCACAACACACACCTGCAAATGAGGCTGAAGTGAGGTAGGCATGTGCCACGTCTATGGGACCAGGGAGAGGCTTTACTCAGAAGCCCACAGAAGTTCAGCTGGAGCATGCTTGCACAGAGTTTCACAGGAGCTGTGCTCAAGGAAATCTCACCTGCTGCTGACCACAGAAACATCTAAGTGACTCCCTCCACGTTCTATGATGAACACCACGATGCGTATCATCCAAGGACCAGACCAGGACTCTGATGTGGGTTGTACCAACACCCAGAAAGCAACAGTATGGTGGAGAGTGTTGCCCCCTCCAAGTGGGCTCTGGACACTTCACCGCCAGACTTACCACTCCTCTCCGATCCTGTAGACGTAGACAACGTTGTCTGTTTGCCCAATGGCGATTTTGGTGGAGTCCGGGGAAAAGGCCATGCCTTTGACCACGTAGCTTTTCCTGCCGTACTGTGGGAAGACGGCAGAGTGTCCGCAGGGGAGGGCTGCCCCCCACCAAGCGCACTCCCCGGCCCGCGGGCACCGCTGCCCAGCTGCAGCAGGCCCCGCCGGGACCTCACCTTAGCGTCCAAAGGTTTGGTGGAGAACTTGTCCCGCCGCTCGCCGTGCTCGTCGTACAGCAGCACCACCCGGTCCGCGGTGCACACAGCGAATCGGGCGCCGCTGGCAGACCAGGCCATACAGCTCACCCGCGCGGTCCCGTCCTGCGGGGCACACACAGCATCAGCAACTCCACCGCCCGGGGCCGTCCGTCCCGTCCCGTCCCGCTCCCGACCCGGACAGACCTGCGGGACCAGCAGGGTCCGCTCGTGCCGCAGCTGCATCGCCCCCAACTTCGGGCCCGGGATCGGGATTGGGATCGGGGTCGGGACGGGCTTGAACCGCCGTAGGGACCACTTCGCTCCGCCCCCCGTTGCCTCGGCAACAGCAGCGCCTCCGCCGCTCCTGACGTGATGACGTTAGCGAGCCCGTCCGTCCTGACCGGGCCTCGTATCTCCCTGCCGGCAGCTCCGGTATGGAGGCGCTGCGGGCAGCGGGACGTGCCGTGCTGCGGAGTCCGCGTCTCGCCCGGCACGGCCTGGGGCTCCGCCGGCGGCGCAGTGAGTGCGGGAAGGGGGCGAGGGCCGGGCGGGGCATCCCTCCAGCAGCGGAGCCCGCACCTCGGGTCTGGCCGAGCCCGGGCCGTGGCCGCTGCTTGCTGTGGGGAGCGGTCTGGGGTCTGGGGAACGGGCTGTCGCCGTGCCGTGGGCCGCGGGCTGCCGGCGCAGTGGAGCAGCGGGGGGCGGCTGTGGGGCAGGCGGTGGCAGTGCCTGGGGACAGGCTATGGGGCAGGCAGTGGCAGTGCCTGGGGACAGGCTGTGGGGCAGGCAGTGGCAGTGCCTGGGGACAGGCTATGGGGCAGGCAGTGGCAGTGCCTGGGGACAGGCTGTGGGGCAGGCGGTGGCAGTGCCTGGGGACAGGCTATGGGGCAGGCGGTGGCAGTGCCTGGGGACAGGCTGTGGGGCAGGCGGTGGCAGTGCCTGGGGACAGGCTGTGGGGCAGTAGGCTGCTGGCCCGGCTCTCCCTGATGCACTCCCCTGGCTGCCGGCCTCTTGCCCCAGTTCTGAATCGAGGCCACCCGCATTGGTGGGCTGGTGAGACAGGTGGTGCTGGTGGTGCTGAAACACGATGTGCCTTATGGGCACCCTCTGGAGGCCTTGGCCTCTGGAGTGCTTGGTCCCCTGCATCGTGGACACGTGTGGTGAGTGCAGCGGGCCTGTATGTATCTCACTGCAGGCTGGCTGCTGCGCTGCCTGTGGCACAGCCAGATCCGAGGCTGATCCTTCAGAACCAGTGGGAGAGCTGTGCTTGGGCTGTCCCAGTCACAACTGCCCAAAGGCTTTGTTGGAGCAGCAGAGTTCACTCTGGCAGCACTGACGTGTGTGGGCTGTTCTCAAGAGTTTGCAGGGAAACATGGCTCGACTGCCCTGGGTAAAGGTCCCTGATGCCCCATGGTACCAGGCAGTTGCCATTTGTGGAGGAGAATGCTGAGGCCAAGTAAGGTCTCTTGATTTCCCTGTGGGTTCAGGTTATTCCAATTATGAGTTGGAGCCTTCTGCAAATGTGCCAGTGGTGTTCAGGGAGCTAATCCCAGGAAAGAGATGAAAAAAATAACCCTGAGAAGTATTAGCTTAGTGTGAACAGTAGGTAACTGAGCAATTCCCAGGGAAGTGTAGGAACATGGTGTTTGCAGCAGAGCATGTAACTTATGTGCTCTTGTTCCTTTCCTCTGTGGGCTAAATCCCCAAGAAGAGAGAGACTGTAACTCCGTGTCCTGGCCCTTCTGCATATCTCCTCTCTTGCCATCCTTGTGCTCTTTGGGATTTGAAGAAAGTAAGTGTGTGCTAACATCTGCACCAGCTCTCCTTGAAAATTGTCACCAGAAAGTGCTTGGCACAAGAGAATTGTTCCTTTGTGTGCAGCACCCAAGTCCAATAACTAAAACGTTTGCCTTCAATGAGAGTGAACTTCCTGTTGAAGCCAGTGGCTTTGCCTTGTGGGAGCAGAGATCAAATGGATGCTTCTGCAGTGCTTGTCTTGTTTGTTCCTTGTGAACAGCAGTAGTGTCAGGATTGACACAGGATCAGGACTGCTTCTCCTACCAGCACGTCTGCCATATGGCAGAATGTGCTGGTGATATGGACTTGTTTCTGAAGGAAGCTGGAGATGTTGAGGGCTGTCCCTAGTCTTTTTTGAGTTATCAGACACTCTGCCCAATTTTATGTTGTGTTTTTTTACTTGATAAAAGTAATGAGATTTGAGAAGAGATGACAGAGGCAACAGAAGCCAGTGCCCCTTTAATTCTGTGACCTGCAAAGTAATGCACTGGGGAGCTCTCTTCCCTCTGTGCACTGCAGTTCATACATAAAATGTATATTCCTAGAAGCTAATTTGCATCTTTGAAATACCAGTCTGAGCTCTTCCTTAACACAAAAATCAGCAGTTGCTTCCCAGTTGTCTCAGCTTGGACTGTGAGTGCTGGACAAGCTACCGCTGCCTGGCAGCCTGCTGCTGCAAATGACAGCTACCAGAGGGTTTGGCTTTGGCTACATTAGGACAGCTTGGGGGTTTTGATCTGACCAAGCATGGCAGCAAATGCTGCTGTTCCTGAGGTGTGTCAGCAGCTTAGGTGAGTGAGATGAATGCAGTACAGAGAACATCCTGCTCATAGTGAAATAGATGAGACCCAGGAACACAAGGTTGTTGCAGGTAGCAGTGAACACTGCAACATCTGAGGCCCTATGCAGATACGCAGGAACTTACTGTCTGTGCTGATAGAGCCTGTAAGTAAGAGCCTCTAGGGATGGAGGTTTAAAGCTTTGGGGGTGAACTCTCCTCTCATTCTAGACCTCTTCCAAGAGTGTCACAGTGCCAGGAGGGCACTCACTGCTGCTGGGAGCAATAAAGCTACAACGAAGTGGGGTGGCTCTGCTGGGCATAGCCATGGGGCTGCTAGTACTTGGCTTCTAAGGCATTTTGTCTTTGCAGAGCTTCCTGAGAGCTGGGCTGATATGCAGGAGCCACTGCTTGAGGGGATGTGCTTCACGCTCAAGTATCTAGGCATGACACTGGTAGAAAAACCCAAGGGAGAAGACATGGCTGCTGCTGCTATTCGCAGGATCGTGGCCACAGTGAGAGATGTCCCTGGGGCCCTGCTGTGCTGGGGTGGAGAAAAGCCAATTCAGAGCCCAGCCCATGGACTTTGGGAAGCATCCATGTCCCAGCCCTGAACCCCAGGGATGGATGGAGCTGTTCCCAGGAGGAGGGTGATGTGCAGGAGGCTGGCTGGTCTCTGGCTTTGTGCTGTGAGGGAAGCTATTTTTCTGCTTCCACACCTGGAACATGGCTAGGAGCTGAGCTGTGCCTGACACAGCATGGGGAGGAGGGTGAAGTACTGGGGGAGGTGGGGGCTATCCTTTCCCATATGCATGGCAGTAGTGTGAATGAATTCCATGGGCATTTTATGCAGGCCATGCCTGATCTCCAGGCTCTGCTTTTCCATCCCTGCAGCAGGAGCCTTTGCAGCAAGGATCCAAGTGGGTGTCACCCCATACAGAGTCTGGGGGGCTCCTGACAGCAAGGGTGGGGGTGAAGATCCTTGCCAGATTAGCAGAGGTGTCTGGTGTCTCCCCACTCCCAGGCACGGGCGGGTGCTCGCAAGTTCCAGAAGGTGATTCTGACAGTGTCTCCGAAGGGCATCTCACTGCAGGATGCAGACACAAAGGAGATGGTTGAGAACATCTCCATCTACAGGTGGGCATGGCATGTGGAAGGCTTGGGTATTCCCCAGCAGCCAGTGGGGAGACTTATAGGATCTTGAACAGCCAGGGAAGGATGGGCCTTCTGTTAGTGGGCCCTTCGGGCTCCTTTGGCTTGCTGAGGCCCGTGCCCTCTCCCTGCTGAGCCTCACAGCACTGCCTAGGGTGGGTCCTTGTTAACCTTGAGTTCTGGCCTCCAGTCATGTCCTTGGAGGCAATCACCCACCCTTCTATGCTTATTTTGTCTCAGTGTTTGAGTTCATACATTGGGTTGAGGACTGAGGAGCACACTGGGTAGCACAGGAGGTGACTGCCTGTAAATGCAGCCTCTGGACCTTGCTGGGCACATGGGTTGTCTGATCATTTGGGGCAGACGAAAGCCTCAGGCTGTTGGCACTGCTTGTTGGTGGGCTGGCAGCACAGCAGGCCTGTGCTGGGGTCCCTTATTACCCTGAGCAGCTCCTCTCTGCTTGCAGGATCTCCTACTGCACAACAGACAAGCTGCAGAACAAAGTCTTTGCTTATGTTGCCCAGAGCCAGGAGAGCGGGGCACTGGAGTGCCATGCCTTCCTCTCACCCAAGAAGAAGATTGTAAGCACTTCCCTTCTGTTCTTGGCTTCACCAGGTGAGGGTGGGAGCAAGGGCCTTACTTGCTTCTGTGCACTTCAGTGGAAACAGAGCCAGGGAGCATGTGTGCTCACACACTGCAGAGGCAGGTGGTGAGCAAAAGGAGGTTCTTCAGTCCCAGCTCCTCAGGGATCCCCTCTTGGGAGTGACTGGGCCACATGTAAACAGACACAGCACTGAGCTCTAGCCTTGTGTGTGTGTGCTTTGCAGAGAAGGGCAGTGAGAGAGGCCTGGGGGCTCACATTTCACTGTAGTGGGGTTATCTTGGCTTGAGGGCCCAGATGGAAGCAGACATTCCCTCTTTTTCTTGTACACAGGCTCAGGCTGTGACTCTGACTGTGGCCCAGGCCTTCCAGATGGCACTGGATCTCTGGGAAGCAGCACATGCAGGTAGGAGGAATTTCTCAAACACATCTCTCTGCCTAACTCTGAGATCAGGGTCTCCAGTGTGGGACCCTGTCCTGGGCTGTGTGGAGGAGAGAGAGCTCACTGCCTGGCTGCTGTAACATACCAAGCAGAGAGACTTGTCCCTGCTGTTGTGTTCTCTGCCTCTGCCCCACATGGGGAGCCTACCCTGTCTTTGGCTGGGGTGGGGCTGGGGGCATCCCTGCTATCCATGCTGAGCTCTTCTGCATTGCTGAGCTTTAGCACAGCTCAGGGCTGTGTGGTACCTGCCCTGAGCAGTTGATCCCGCACCCTGAGCACAGCAGGGGCATCTGTTCCTTGCCCACAGTGCTGCCTGTGCATCCCTTGCTGGGCCTTCTGCAGGTTGCAGGCACTAACTCTGCTGCTTTTGCCCTGTCCCAGGCTCTAGGCAGGAACAGCCCCTTCACCCTTCATGTGTCTTGGAGAGCAGTGAGCCCGGCAGACCAAGTGAGCCAGCCCCCCCGGGGAGCCCTCCCTTCAGACACCAGTTTGGGGTACAGTATGTGCAAGTCTGGCTCATGTTCAGGGCTGTCTCACATTAAGGCAGGGAAAGAGTAACCCTTACACACCTCCTTCCAGGACCCTGTTATGTCTGCACAGCCTCCCTCACACATGCTGGCCTAACATGAAGAAGGGCACTATGCTCTGTCTGTCTCACAAAGCAGGCACAATTCCTCAGGTGGTCTATGCCCCAGGAGCTTTCCTGGCATACCCAGCATTGCTGCAGCCCTTAGCCCTGCTCTGCCGGCACTGTCAAACAGCAAACCAGGATCTGCTCTACACATGGTGCCATGGCTAGGGGTGAGACACTGTCTCTGAAGCTCAGCCCTACCCATCTGCACTACACCTACTGCATGTCCAGAGCCAGTCAGAGCATTGCCAGTATTGCCGGTCTCACTGTGTCCCTGCCCAGGACCATTAGTCTTTGGCCTCATGCTTCCAGTGCTGGCCCAGCCTGGCAGTGCTTGGGGTTATACTTGCTTACAGCCTGGGTGATCCTCTGCCTGGCCCTCCGGCTGCAAGATGTGCTCACCCCACTACTGTCTGGGCAAAGGTGTCCTTTATCTGTGCCATGCCTGGTGGGTGACTGTGGCTTGTGAAGGGGCCAGGGACTGATCTGCTGTTCCAGAACAGGCGCTGGGTGGACCAGCCTCAATCCTAGCAGCTGCTTGCCCAGGTAATGAGGTGTCAAGGTGGGTTTTTTGGTTTGTTTGTTTACCAGGAGGAGGAAGAGGAGGAAGAAGATGATAAAGTCATTGAAACCTTATCTGGGTAGGTGGTGAGCTGCTGCTTGTGTTCAGGCATCTCTCTGATGAACCCTGTCTTGTTTCCTGCTCTGCGCCTCATGAAGGGGGAGCTGCTGGGGTCATGGGCATGGTGGGAGCACAGAGGAAATCTGCATGGGGGCAGTGGGGAGCTTCTTGCTGCTTTCTCTGCCTTTGTCAGCTGAGAGGTTGAATGAACAGGGAGTTGAACTGTGGGGGGCAGATCTTGCAGTTCAGCTTTTGAGTGGAGCTGTGTGGGATAGATGCTGACCCTCAGGAAATGTACCCAGAAATGTTACTTGTTTTGTTTCTGCCATTCTTTGCTGAGGCCAGCCTATGAGACACACTCTGGTGGGACTCAGAATTGTCCCTCTACTTCCATTGATTTCCCTGGGCTTGGGCTGGGATGGAGGCCTGGTCACGCTACGTTTGTGTGGACTAGCGCCTGGGGCTGAGCTTGCTGGTGTCTGTCCTGTGTCTGGGGGGAGCTGGTGGCACCAGTCCAACAGTGGAGGATTAACCTGTAGGTACAAGCAGCCTGATCCAGTTGAAGATGTCCCTGCATATTGCAAGGGGTTGGACTAGATGACCTTTGAAGATCCCTTACAACCCAAATTATTCTGTGTGATTCTGTCTTTGCAGAAGTGCCTGTGGTGGTGGGTGCGAGAGGCCTGTTCCACTGTGGGTGTTCTCTGTAGCACCACAGGGCTGAGCCCAGGCTGAGCTGATGTCAGCCAGGAGCCAGTGTGTGCACAGACTAAGATTTGCATGTGGCCCTGTGAAGTGGCAGCCCTTTGTATGTGGGAGCTCCTGGTGGGAAAGAGATACGGCTTTTTATCTTGGAACAGGCTGGCCTGGGGAAAGGGTTTGGTAGCAAGTAGGTGAGGACCTTCTGTGCCCCGAGTGCCTGGTACTGCTGCACCATGCCTGTGTTGTCAGGGTCATGAGCATGCTGTGTCTCTCAGCAGGCCTCGCTTGGAGTATATAATGAGTGCTCTCTTCTCTTCTAAAGCAGCATGGAGGAGCTGGGGTGGGGAGCCTACTGCCCAGCAGGTAAGTTTCTTCCTTCAGTGCTGCTTTGCCACATCCCCCACCATGGCCTCTGCAGGTAGAGGGCTGATGGCTCACCTGGGAAGGTCTGCTTTCGCTCCCAGGCTGTACTGGCTTCCCAGCCACACACCTCATGGACCAGGTCTTCCTCTCTCTTGCTTTTCAGAGTCAGCACCTCCTGTGCCCAGAGTGAGCTCTCCTACTGCACAGCTACTGCGCTACCGTTTGGGGCAACCCCCAGACAGCTGGAAGGAGCTGGCGGTGGCTGGAGACCTCCACACAGGTGGCCCCAGGACTGCTGGCCCCAAAACTCCCCTGGGCTAAGCCAGATCTCTGCAACCATGGACCAGCCACTCAGGATTCACCCTGTGCCTGCTTCTGGGCCAGACAGTGCCTGCTCCTGCCACTGCCCACCAGGCGTGGGGTCTGCTGGCACCGTTGCCATGCAGTGCACAGACTGTGACATCCGCTCCTTGTCCTGCTTTCTGCCTGCATGAACTGCCTCAAGCTGCAGCTGTTCCCAGCTCAGGCTGGTGCCTGCTTCCAGTGCATGCAGAGCCACTCCAAGTGCTCTAAGCCTGCAGGATGCAGCCAGTGTGCCTTGGATTGCACTGTGTCTGACCTGCCTTGCTTGTTTCTTCCACCTTTCTCCTCGTGGTGGCAGCTGGGGACCAGCTGAAGCTGTGCAGCCCCCCTGGAGACGGTGGAGGACTTGCTTAGCATGCGTGACCCTCAGGAGCAATAGTTCTTGGCCTGGAGAAGTGAGGGACGCCTTGCCCCTGCCGTTCAGCCCTGCACCGTCTCACGAGTGAAAATGAGCTGGTTTTTAAAGGAAAGCT
Source organism: Melopsittacus undulatus (assembly GCF_012275295.1). NCBI lineage: Eukaryota > Metazoa > Chordata > Aves > Psittaciformes > Psittaculidae > Melopsittacus > Melopsittacus undulatus. The sequence goes on along the minus strand of NC_047529.1, from coordinate 12,790,727 downwards.
ATGCCCTTATAGGGAAATAAAATGATTTTTTTTACTGTTATCATTTGGGTTTGAGTGCTGGATGGGGTGCCACACACCAGTGTGCTATGGTACCGTGCGTCTGCTGTGCTGCCTGGGCTGTTCCCTGAGCTCATGGGACCCTGCAGCTGCCCTGGACCTCCCATGTCTTCCTATCTTCCTCTGCTGCTAGCCCTGAAGGAGTGGGTTTGCCTGCGTGGAAGGCTGCTGGGGCCCAGGGTGTTCTTTGTTATCTTGGGGAGAGCTGGTCCAGGCTGTGCTGGAGTGGTGTGTCTTGAGAACCTGTGAGTGTCATCTCCAATGAAGAGCACTGACAACTAATGATGCTGAGGCTGGGAGGACACAAGCCTCCAGTGTGCCAACAGGTCTCAGCCTCTTCCCCTCATTTGCCTGCTCTGCTCTGGGGTGCCTTTACTCTGCTGCATGCCTGGCTGTGGTCTGGACACATGGGCAAGCCATGTACTTGGTTTCCTTCCCCAGGTAGAGCAGGAGATGTCTTTCTCAGATGGATGTCTGGTTTCTCCAGCAAGTTAACAGTTTGCAGCTGCCTTCTGTCTGAGGAGCTTGCTGCTGGGTTTCTGTATCATTGCAGCACATCTCCCCTTCTAAGGCTGGTGACATGCTCTCCAGCTGAGTGGCACTTGTGATGTGCAGCCTGGGGTGGCAGAACTAGTCTCCCAGTGGCTGCAGTAGGCAGGTGCTTGGGGAAGGCTTTCACTCTGGGATCCTTGGGTCCCTGCAGCTCAGCGAGGAGCTGCACACTGGTGTTCTCACTTGCAGTTTTGCATGTTGAATTGTGGGATCGTGCCTTTCCTCCCACAGCTGAGTGCACAGAGCAACCTGGAGATATTATTGGTGCTATTAGGGTGAGCAGGTCATTGTTAAGCCCTCAGCTTCCAGCACAGAGGGATGGCTGACCTGTTTGTGGTGTGGGTTTAACAGTCCTTGATGTGGCTTCCTGCCCTGCACTGAAGCAGGATGCTTGGCATCCATGCTGTCCTGCAGCTGAGAGCTCCAGGTAGTGCTGAGGGGCAGACAATGCTGCTATTGATGCTGGCACATGCTCATGGTTTCATTTGCCCTTTGCTCTTGCCCTGAGAATGACTCTTCACCATCTCCTTGTCACTGGGGAGGACAGTGGCCTCTACCTTGCTCCCTGGTTGCTGTCACATCTCTAAAAGGAAGCACTCCAAACAGTTTAACAGCCTCTCTGTGGGACTCACGGTTGCTGAGGAGTGCTCTTTTCTGTGACTATGCCTTGTATGGCTTTTTGCAGGACTTCATGGGTGCCAGTTCTGCTGTTATTCCTGGCTTTAACCAGCAGTTGCTGTAGTCAGTGAAGTGCTCCCTGAAACACAATCTCAGCCTTGTGTGTTGAGAACCTTTGCCAAGTCTGTTTAGTTTTAGTGATGTCCAAGCTAGCAATGAGTTCACCATCACTCACATGTGCCATCACTGTCCAATATCTCTTAAACTGGTGTGCTAGAATTTCTCCACGAGCCACACAGCATTTTCCTTGTGCCACTGTGGTGCTGTTGCTGCAGGGTGGGTGGGATGTGTGCCTGGATGTGTGTGCATGTCCTGCTCTGCCATGGCACTGTTCTGTGCTGATGCTGCCAGACTCATTTGTAGGGTGTCTGTTTGTAGGTGCCCCACAAAAATACCTTTGCCCAACCCTGGTGCTGCCTTTCATGTGCAGCACTCATCTCTGCAGTTCTCTGCCTTCCTGCACTGCCATGGTCTGGGAAAGGACTGGGGGCTTGGGGTTCTTTGTGTGTGTGTGTCTTTTGTGCCTCAACACTGCATCCAGTTTTACATTGAACGTAACAGGCTTTGTATGTGTTCACAATGACTGCACTTTGACGTGTATGTTTTTGGTGCCTCTCCCAGCTCCTTGGCTCTGCTGCAGTTGTGCTCCTTTGTTTCTTTGTGTGCCCCTGCTCTGATGGAAGATGTCATGATAGTAGACATGTGTCTTCCCTGACCCTCCAGGGCAGCACCTCTAAATGTCTTCCAGGGCACCAGAGCTTTTCAAAAACTCTGGTAGTTCTCTGACAGCCCTATATTTTTGTAAGTACCTCGCTAAAGCTTAAAGTTAGCTGGCTGAACAAGGTGTTTTGTGCCTCTGGCGCTATGGCCATGCTCCTTGCGGCCCAAGTTACAGCACAAAAACATTTGCACCCCACAACCACGGTGCTTTTGCTGCTCAGGTACTCCTCCCTGGACCACAGAGCAGCACAGATGCTCTGGCCAACAGCCTGCTGGGCAGTGGCCTTATCCTCCTTCCTGGCCCTGCTGCCAGGGTGCCTCTGCTCTCTGCAGCCTGTTTTGTTGGTGCAGAGAAAGCAGCTGTAGTGCCACCCACAGTGGGACAGCACTGGCATGCCATTGAGGGTCAGAGGTGTGCATGACCTTAGAGGACCTGCACCATTTGCACAGCACACACAAACAGGTCCCCTCATAAGAGCCATACCCACATGTTCAAGAAGTGCTGATACATGTACCCACGCAGGCACACACACAAACCTGCAACTCAACAGGAGCAATACTGCCTTTGAGCCAGGATGCTTTTATTGAAAAGACCCTGCCACAGGGAGTCATTTATCCTGCCCCATTCCCATCTAGCCCTGCAGCAGGAGCTGAGCAGCACCTGGAAGTAAGAGTCCTGAAAGTGCTTTACTGGGAAGTTTATTCCTGGAAGACGATGGATCCTGTGATGCTTGAGTCCAGGGCTGCAGAGCCAGTACCCAGCTCAGTGACAGCCTGCAGAGCAGAGCACAGAGGGAGAGCAGTAGCCAGGGCACTAGTTGCCATCTCTGCAGCAAAGAGCCTCCAGGTATCACCCTATTCTCTCCTACCACCAGTAGAAAGGGCTTGCCTGGGCTCAGCCTCAGCTGTGAACAGAGCAGTGCTGATACCCATTGAAAGACTTCTGCCTGCAGTCTCCGGGAAGCAAACAAGCACAGTCCAAGCATCACCTCTTCACCAGCCCCAGTGTGACTGATGGCTCATGTTGTCCTCCTATGAGCAGATTGGGCACATGACAACAAGCCAGCAGTCCACCAGCTCTGGGCATTCAGGGGCAGCCCTTTCCAACAGGACTGTTGCATCAGCCAACCTGGTGCAAGCCACTGGGCCACCCCCAGGAGTGGAAGCATCAGCAGTGACCATACCATACCCCTTATGAGACAGGAGGAGCCAGGAGTGGGATATGATACTGTTGAAACTAGTGTTGTCTCCGGAGCAGTGATGAGCTCTGCAGCACACATCCTGCTGAGACCCTGCCTGACCTAACCACATCACCTCCTCCAGGCAGCACAGGCATTGCACTGCCCCAAGGGTGCTCAGCAGCTCCCCCACAGACAGATTGAATGTGTCAGGACTGAGCCCTAGCTAGGAAATGGCAAAGCCACAGCCATGCCCTGGCACTGCCTGCTCCCATAGCCCTGTGGACATCACACCACCCCACAGAATGGCAGTGCATTCCCTGCCCTTGGCTGCACACTTTGCAGGCCAGCCAGGCATTGTGGCAGCACTAGCTCCTCGTGCTTTTTGTGTCTTTATCCCCTGCAGCAGGGAGAGGCCTTGAGGCCCCTGCATGGCAATGATGGAGTGCAGTGGAGCCCCACTCTCCAGCAGGGATCCATTCTTCAGCTGTGCTCAGCCCCACAGATCACCCTGCCACCTCCTGGCCACGACTCCCCTGGCAGCACCGGGGCAAAGGCCTGCATTGCCCCAGCCCCTCAGCCTCAGGGCCAAAAGGGCAACCCCCTGAGCCCAGACACAGCAACTGAGAGCACAGCCTGCTCCATGCTGCCTGCCTGGAAGGTGTCCAGTGCCACAGAGCTGCACCATGCCTTTGGCCAAGCCAGCACGCAGGGACATTGCCTCCCCCCAAGCTGGCGCTCCAGCCCCTCTGCTCCCCTTGGCTTGCCCCTCCAAGGCTGGTGGTGCAGCCCCCAACCCTTTCTCCACTCGGCGCTCTGCAGCGGCAGGGCAGCGGGGTCAGGTGTGCGGGATGGGCATGGCCACACACTGCATGCACGGCTGGGAGCCGGCTCCATGCGCATCCCTGGACGGGTGCCCTTGGGAAAGCATAAGTTCTGATACGCGGATCTTCTTCGCATGCAGAGTTCCAGGCCGGGCACCTGGTGCTGCCTCTTCTTCCAAGGCCTGCGCTGGCTCTGGCAGGATGCCCAGGACCCCAGACGCAGAGCTGGTGCTGCACCTACACCTCGATTATATTGACCGAGGGAGACTTCTTCTATGGGAGAAAAATCTGCTTTAAGGCTCCGCTTTGCTAAGCTCCTGGGATGCAGCCCCCATGGCAGAGCCCCCAGCTCCCGCAGCAGGCACCAAGACCAGCACACCTCCCCTGCAAAAGGGCTGCCAGCTGCTTCTGAGCCCTCTGCCCTGAGCTTCCCAGGAATGACCTGTGTGATGTTCCAGAGCAGGCCCCAGTGAAGGCAGAAAGCGAGCAGGGATAGACCAGTACAGGAACCATAACAACTGCCCAGCTTGTCCCCCTCCTGCCTGAACCTGCCTATGGGATACAGAAAAGGTGCAGCTTTGGAAAGGCATGGTGAAGGGGCTGTTACAGTGAGAGGACAGGTACCACACTGCAAATGTGGGAGCTGATATATCCTGCCAGCTCTTCCAGTGTTTCTCCTGCAATCACCCATGGAGCATACACACTACCCCAGAGAGACCAGGGCTCACTGCACTCTAAACCCCCTCAGTTTTTAGGGGGAGAGCATGAGCTGGGGTGTCTCTGGAGAGAGCCAGAACCTGCTCAGGCAGCAAGCCACAGCAGACACCATATGCCATCCCCCCTGCCAGCCCTTCCCTCACCTTGCTCCGCAGCAGCCCTCCGCTCGGTCGCTCTGGTGTGCTGTGCTCCGAGGATGGCTTTGTCTTTTCCTTGTTGTTGTTGGAGTCATTGTCCTTGATGATGTCGTACTGTCTGCAGAAGAGGGCGATCACCGCTGCCAAAAGACAGGGGATGAAGGCCTCTCTCACACTTACTGGCCCCTGCCTCCCCACCCCCAGCATCCCAGATGGAAATCAGGCAGGCCCAGGGGTCTGGGTGCTGGTCATATAGAATCAGAATCACAGAATGATTGGGGTTGGAAAGGATGTTAAGATCATCAAGTTCCAACCCCCTGCCATAGGCAGGGACACCACATGCTAAACCATGTCACCCAAGGCACTGTCCAGCCTGGCCGTGAACACTGCCAGCGATGGGGCAGCCACAGCTTCTCTGGGCAGCCTATTCTGGTGCCTCACCACCCTCACAGGGAGCAACTTCTTATATCTAACCTGAATTTCCCTGTTTAAGTTTAAACCCATTACCCTCCACCTGTGCCATACTGGACCATCCTAGGCACCTAGGACAAGGCAAGATTCCTGAAAGTCACCACCAGAAAACCCACATTTACTGGGAAGGGAGTTGGGGACAAATGACTTCCCATTCACAGCAGCTGCATATGACCAGTCAGGTGCTGACATAGCTCCTAGGCTTCCTTACTCCCAGGGCAACCTGCTGTTTGCTAGAGCACTGGCTTTAATCAGGTGCTGTACAGGAGCAAATCACCCATCCTGCAGTTTTAGCAGACTGAGGCATGAGCTCCTACAGAGATTCAATGGACTTACTGGAAAGGATGCCAGGCCTGTACCAATATGACTGTGCCCTCTTGAACCCCATCCTTTTCATGGAGCCTGGACTGCACCTCTGCACCAGCCTGCTGGAATGTTCTTGTGGCACTCACCTGCCCACATGAGCAGCACAGCCACGATGATGATAATCTCGCCTGTCTGGAGCTGCCTGTCTTTGTCCAGCCCTTCCATGGTGATGTCACCTGCAGAGAAGAGAACCCAAGCAGGGCTGGCAGCTTGTACCTTCCCATCAGAATCTACTTCAGGAGCAGCAATACTCGAGGATCTGAGAAGATCCAGAGGAAGGAGGCCCAACCTCCCCCTCATAAGCATGGGTATAGGATGACATCTTGGCTGGAGAGAGGACAATGCAGTCTGTGGCTTTCCTGTGTCAGATAAACTGCACTCAATACCGAAGGCAGTCAGGGATTCAGTTTGTTTGGGTTCAAGTAGGGACTGCACAATGCATGGGAGTAATCACTGAGGTTACTCCCTATGTAGAGACCAAGGCAGGTTAAGAAGGCCCTGAGTCCAATTCAAAATTACTGAGGGGAGTAAGTAAACTACTTGCCCTGTCTTCTCCAAATCGCCTTCTTATGGCTAGTGCTGGAGACAGACTCCCATGCCCAGTGGAACCCCTCTGGGCATCATATCCCTTGGATTTTTGGATTATCTACCATGGACCAGCATGTAGACAACTCCAGGTCAAGAAGGCACTATGTGCGTATGAGTAGGAAAGGAAAGTGGGTTTCCATCATTTGTTCTCTGGTAGCTTGCAGGCTAGGAGATCTGAGAGCCCATTCAGTACTTGCTTCCTACAGGCAGCAGCTGAGCAGGTCACGGCAGTTGTCCTGACCGTAACCTGCTTAGCTGAATAGGGTGCCAAGACTTGGGTTAAGGAGGGCTGTAAACCAGGTCTTGGGGACATCATCATGGCCATAGTGCAGTGTACAACAGCAGCCTATACAGCCCTGTTACCCATCATGACCCCATGTGTTGCAAGCAGCCTGCTACTCAGTGCAGCACCTTCCTCACTGCCCATGTGCTATGGAGACCTCCACCTGTGGACCCATGGCAGCACTTGGGCAAGCTGGGAGGAGCCGCTTCACCTTGGTTGGAGCTGTTGGAAGGGAGGCGGTCGGTCTCCTTCAGGGTTCGGAAGTGGACACGCTTACTGGCCTGGCTTTCTCCATACAGGCCGATGCTCTGCACCTGGATGATGTAATCTGCATCCTCCGCCAAGTCCCACAGCACGCAGGCACGGTTGGTGGTGTTCACCTCCCGGATGAAGCGCTGCATCTGTCCATCCTGCCGCTACCAGAGTGAAGAGCTGTCATCACCAGGAGGCTGTTCCCAGCAGCACCAGCCTCAGACCCCTGTCTGCAGGGCTGTGCTGGCCCTGCACGCTGCCCTTACTCCTCCCTTCCCAGGCAATCATCCACCCCTGAGATGGGCCAGACTGGCCAGCACTTTGATATGCAACATCCCTGTGCAGCCTGAGAGCCCTGGAGAATTATCTGGGGCTGTGGAGGTGGAGCAAGGCAATCAAAGAAGGGTTATATCATGGCTGAAGCTCCACCATCCAGAGAAATTGCAGGGAAGCACTGGTGGGACAGCTACCCTCAGTGCAGCCCACAGTCTGCAGGATGGGTGGCTCAGACAGCACCCTGGTTTCTCAGAGGTGTCCTCAGGCAAGCGGCAGAGGAGCTCCAAACTGCGGTAAAGGGCTGACATAGGAGCATGCTGGTAATCAGTGAGAGGGGTCCCCTGATCCCTGGGGATAGAGCCTGGTACCTGCTGTAAGATGGCATAGCCGATGACCACGTCTCCTTCTGGGACGTCCCAGGAGACGGTGGCAGAGTTTGCCTTCAGCTGCGTCACAGTCACGTTGACAGGGGATGGTGGCCTGTCTGGTGAGAGGCAATGCACAGGAGAGAGGCAAAAGAAGTCTCAGAACAGTCACTCACCCCCACATACCACCATGGGGGGGGCTCTCCATAGCAGCACATTGGCCAGGGCTGCAGGGAGAAGCTTCTCCAGTGAATCTGTCCCCAGCAAGGGGTGGCACAGCAGGTCCATGGGGCTGAGCCCCTGCCACCACTAACACATAAGACATGTTCCTTCCTGGCCTAGTGGGCAGCTAGTGGGGCTGGAGGGAGGTGTGCAGGCACAGAGCTACTCCCTGCCTGTGCACCTGCCCTTCTGTGGCACCCAGTGGCTTTGGCAGTCCTTGCTCACTGGCCAGAGCTCCCCCCTGCCTGGCTGCTGGTGAGAAATGTGCTCACTGCACACCTCACCCTCTGCAATGTCCTACAGCCAGGAGGGAGGACAAGCTCGTGAGGCATCTGACTGCCTCTTCTCTAAAGGGCTTGCTGGCAGTGGCAGATATAGCCCATTGCTCATAACACGTGTTCCATGTGAAAGGGATTAGCAATGCTGACCACGTGCCCAGGCTGCCAGACCCAGCTAAAGACACAAAGCGCCCCCAGTAGGTTTCTTCCACCTTGCAGACATCAAAATGGGAAATGCATGCAGGCCTGTCCTAAGAAAAGAAAGAATTAGAGTTTAAGAGACTGTTGTGACAATTTAACTGATCCCTGCAGCTCAAAATAACATGAAAAGTGCCTGCAGCTTGTCTCAGAGCGCTGCAGACACCCTGCTATCAGAATGACATTCACATCAGTTCTTCACAAGGACATCTGCTTGCAGATCTGAAGTACCTTCACTGCTGCTCAGATGTTCATCTGTTGCTAAGTTTACTTCATTCAGCTCCAGCACTAGCAGAAGCAGGTTACCTGACATGACATGCTCCTGCATAGCATGGGCACAGAGTAGATTTCTTGGCAATGAAGGCCCAGGTTTCTGTAGGGTCCAGAAAATCCTAACAAATCCTACATTAATGCAAGTCTTCAACCAAGACTGTGATGGTAAAAATCAAGCTTCTCTAAGCTCTGGGGCTGCCCCGTGGATATGTGCAACACTGAATGCCTGGCATACCACCCAGAACTGCGTAGGAAGCAGCCCAAACACAGTATTTATATATCAACTGTGACAGAAAAATGGGGCAGCTTTGAATAAACACACTATGCAACTCAATCTGGCCATCTCATCTGCCTGGAATTACTCCTTGCTCTAGAGTGAGAAGGAAAACCCAATGCAGAAGGCAGAGCTGATTTCCCCAGCAGTGCAATGCCATCGGCTGCAAAGCTTGCAGCAACACTCAGCTGTTGCTATCCTTCAGAAAGCTAGCCTGACTGACCCATGCTCTGCACCATCATTGTTTTGAAGTTCCACAGAACTAAGAGCATGGCAGGATCCTGCACAGGAACAAACACCTGCATAAAGCTAAATTGTGTCTGGAAATTACAAACAGGAGCACACGAAGAAAGAAATTGAGGCTGCTGTTCATGTATCCTCTCTCACGGTAAACAAGGCAGCGTCCTTCTACAAGCTGCTCGTGTAGTTCAATGCTGAGATTTATAAAGATAGAAAAAGAGCCCCAGAAGGCACCTGAGAACAAGAAAAAGAGACAACCAGAACAGCATCAAGTAGCACATTTAGAATTACTAGGAAAGGTAATTTCTGCAGGTCAGCTATTTAAATTCACATCTGAACAGACACAGCTCCAAGGCAAACCAGGAGAAGGCTGTGATTCCCACTCTGAGAAAGGTAGGGTTGTGGTCAATTGTGGGCAATTAATACATATAGGACAGTCATCCACAGAGCCCAGAAAACACATTCTCAGAGAGACACTGGGGCTGAGTGCATCCCCAGCAGAAGTCTGCTGCATCACCAGGAGAGAGTCATTGGAGACAACACGAGCAAGGACATTAAGGGATGCTGCACCTTCTCCTTAAGAATAGGAGGCTGAAAAACTGGAAAGGATTTAAAGATAGACCCAAATGTCCTTTATTCCACAAAGAGCGTGTCTCAGAGTTTTGCCAGTGGGAATCTGGTTCACAACTCTAACCTATGAGAGGGAGTCTCTGAGCCATGTCTTTATCTGCACATCCTTGTCTCCCACCGGCAAAAAAGGCTGAATAAAGCTGCAGTCCCCAAGCCTGGCCACTCACTGGAGCATGTGGATTCTGTGGGCACATGAGCTGAGGTCCCCATAGATGTGGTCTGGTCTTCCACTCCATCCATGGCCAGTGTGCAAGGTAGTTGTACAACTAACAACTGAGCTGTAGACAGCACCTTGTCAGCCAGCAAACAACCACTCCCTTGCACTGTCCCAAGCAGAAGCATCTTAGGGGTGGCTGCAGTGTTTCTACTAGCCTTCAGGTTGTCCAACCAGACCACTGTAGAACAGTTGTCCAAGGCTACCTCTATGCTAGCAAATATAATGAGGTGAGAACCAGCCCAGCAATCCCATGGTAGAGGCTAGTCCTGGGAGCTGCTTTAGTCTGAACCAGCCAGCATGTGCCCAAATCACCCTTGGGCCTGGCTTGGGAGTTAGCGCAAGCTATGAACCGTTCCTACTAGATAGCACTGATGTGATCTCCTCTTTGGAACTCATGAGCTTAGTGCTATGGGTGTGACCAGACCCTCAGAGCTGGCCTTAGGACAAGAGCAGGACAACAGGATACATCTACAGTAATAAATTAGGTATCTTTTTGCATCTAACAGAATGAGAAGAGGTCTGAACATGCCCAGAGAGGGCTGTTGGACTTCCCAACCTTTAAGTGCATCCGAGGAAATTAAAGGCAGGGTCTGATACCTCAGGAATGCAAAAGTCTGTGGATGGAGCTTGTAGCACACTCCCTGCTCTGCAGAAGAATTTTCCAGGCTTCCACAGGGAGTCCAGCCTGGCCCAGCCCAGGTTTTCAGGCTGGGGATGCTGAGATGTGGCCCTAGGGCTGAGTCACTCCATGGTTTGAGAACACGGACATTGCACTGATCCACAAGCCACGCTGCTGGGTGCACACAGGGCTGACAGTGTTGCTTGAACTGCACTTAGCTTGCACAGGCTCTGTGTAGGGACCTTCATTCACCAGCAGCAGAAGGGCATCCCGGGGGGTACACCACCCTCATATCAAAGACAGTACACTCAAAGCCAGCATGATCCGCTGCTACACCCAGAACCAATGCCCGGATGTCCCACATGGAGAAAGGGGAGGGCAAGAGGACATGGGGACACAGCACAGCCACAGCATACATGGCTTACTCAGTGCTTCAGATCTCATGCATTGTAAACACACTCTGTGCAAGCTCCAGGTAAGCAGACCTGAACCTGTGTGATGGTAAGACCTGAAGGTGCCTGGACTGCAGTTCTTCATTGGAAAAACACTCCACTTCATTGGAGTGTCCCTTGGTCAGTTTGTAATTCAGAAAACAGCAGAAAATACGTTCCTGAGCACACAGGATTTACACACCTACCATGAGGAGATGTTTCAGAAGCTGAAGCTCACCCTAGAAATACAGGGGAAATGTTTAATCCCAAAGATATGTAAGACTGAAAGCTGTCATGACAAGAACTCCAAGGAACAGCTCTGTGAGCTGGAAGCTTTGTGTATGATCCTCACATTAAGCCTAACATTCTCCATCCTGCTCTGCAGCTGAGGTAAGAGCAGTTTCATGCCAGAGCTGTTGCCATAAAGATCTGTGAGAGCAAGGGCTCCAAAAAATGTACTCTTTTGAAGCCAACTATTAAAAACATTCTGTAAAGCCAAGATGCTCCAGCAGCCTGCTGGGCTCTCTGCGAAAAGCATGCCACAGTTAAGCTCTGCCCAATGCATTAATTGCTAATGGTTCTGCATCATTTATAAGTTATCCAGGTTCACTTTTGATTAAAGGCATATTAAGAAAATAGGCACCACCACAGAAAGAGCAATCACTTACTTAAGGCCTGGCACACCCTTTTGTCCTGTCAGCACAGCAATGCGTTCCTTTCAGGCCTGCTGAAGAGGTGGGAAGAGTTGGTCCAGTGTGCTGGAGCCAGCAGCGCTGCAGCCTGAGGCTGGGCATGGGCACATGGGGAAGGCTGACCTGTGGGCAGCTGAGCACTGGGCTAGATCTGCCCCACAACCTGGCTTTGTAGGTTAGGGAAGGGGCCAGACAGATGCCCTTCAGGAATGATGCTGGCAGATGTGGTTCTGCATAGGGATGGGGTAGAGCTCCACTGGAGTCCTCTCCATCCTGCTGTGACTCCAGAGAGGGGACCTCACCTGTTCCTCAGCCCATGCCCTTGGGACTGCTGCTCAAGGGCACCCAGATGTTTGCCCAACTTATCCCTGCAGCAGGGAGATAAGCATCATACTGCACAGCTAAAAATAAGTGCCCCCTTTTTTAACAGCCCTAACTGCATCTCTTCCCTAATTTGTCAGGCCCTGTAGTACATATTTTGCAAAGAGACTAAAAACATGCAGAACATATCAGGACATGTCTGATACTGGCAATTCAATTTAATATCAAGGGGCAAATAGACAGCAGAAGGCTGCCACTGACACAGGGTCATTCAGACAAGTCTAGGGAAGAAAGGACACAGTTACCCCAAGGTGCCGACAGTGTCTTAGCAAACATCAGCCCAGAGAAAGCAAGGCAGGAAGGCACAGGAACAGCCTGTCAGCCAGCAGCCCAGCCTACAGCACTGGAGCATCCCTGCCAAGGGGCATTAACTCTCTCAGGACTCGCTGGTGAGGAACAGGGTTGCGACACGGGGAGACCCTCCTCAGCGGGGGACAAGGAGAGCCAGCACTTCCCCACAGCCTCGGCTAGAAGGGAGGCTTCGGGAGCCAAAGCCATGGGCAGCACCTCCAGGTTCCCCCGCCGGAGCCTGGTGCCCTCCAGTGCGAGCAGCACGGCCGCACCATCTCACCCTGTGTCACGGGGAGGGAGCGGGACGCGACACGGCCGACGGCATGGCCAGCTCGGACAGCACGGCGTCCCGCGGGGTCTGCCCAGGGGCCGGAGCGGCAGGACCAGGCCCCATGGCCAAGGCCATACCAGGGACAAGGGGAAGCCCTCGGGGGAGTACGGAGGGGCCCCAGCCCACAGCATCATCCGGCGAGCGGCGGACGGCCCGGACGGCGCCCGACATGGTCCCTTGCCCGGGAAGCGACAACCCCACGTCCCCGCCGGCCCCGCCGCAGGCGGCACCTCGGGCCCCGCGGCAGCGAAAGGGGCGACACGAGTCCCCTTGCCCCGTCCCGCCGCACTTACTGGCTCGCACAAGGCAGAGGTCGCAGCTGAAGAGCATCAGGACGGGGTTGAGGAACGCCGAGAAACGGGCCATGGCGGCGGGCCGGACTGCGGCCCCGGCCCGGGCGGCAGCCCTGCCACCTGCCCGGCTCCCTGCGCCGCGGGACGGAGCGGGGCCGAGCCCCGGCCGCAGCGCGGGGAGGGCGGAACGACCGCCAGGACCTCCCCCGGTCCGCTCCGCCCTGCGCCCCCCCCCCCGCGAGCGGCACCGCAGCGGCTCCGGCACCGCCTCCAGCCGTATCCCCACAATGAGCAGCACCGCCCCCCGAGCTGGGCTCCCCACAGCGCCAGTGCCAACCCCGAGGGCTCCGGTCTGTGTGTGTGTCAGTGCCGTACCCCAGTCCCCATCGGCGCTGCTCCCCGCGAAAACCAGTGCCCGCCGCATGCTGTACCCCCAGGAACCATCACCGCCGACTGTGCTCATGCAGTCTTCCCTCATGCGGTGTGTTCACGCGTCTTTTGTTACACAACCACCCTCCCCGCTTGCAGTGTCCTGGTGTGGGCATTGCTCCTGCACCCGTGCACAGCTTCTCAAGCCCATGGCTCCTGTCCTGCGGGTTTGTCCCATGGCAGCATGCTGCCACCATGTCTGGCAGAGGCTGGCTGCCGCTCCATCCTACTGAGATGGTATCGATGTGTGAAGAGTGGCCAAGCACGGTGCAAAAGGATCCAGGACCCTGGAGGGCTCCTGTGACGAGCCAGCCTCACAGACCCGCGGAGCTGCAGATGCAGAGTTGTCACCCATCAATCAGCCTGATCCTTTCTCTGATGATTCTCACTCCTGTGTTATCATCAGGTAACAAGTTTAACCTGACCATGGCTACCTCAGGGGCTGGCCTGAGCCTTTGGCAAGAGCTGGTTCCAGCAGAGCTATGCTTGGTCTCCAGGGGTTATGCCTGTGGGTAGGGTTCTTGTTAGGTACATGTGGAAGAGAGTTGCAGCCGGAGATGCTCCTGAATTATGGCGCCCACATGTTTGGTAATGGGGACAGACACTCTTCTGCCCCATTGTGCTGTAGACCTATCTCCAACATGAGCTCTTGCTCACCTGCTAGGGAAGTCGGAATGGAGGCAGGGAGACACTTTGAAGTATTGCTGAGAGCAATTTTTGTTATTCTGTGGGATGCTGGCTATCCTGGAGGTAACTCCATCCTCATTGCTGTCTAGGCTGCTACTGCCTCAGGCTTTGGGGTAAGTGCTTTCTGCAGGGCCGGCTGAGCTACACTGCAGTCCACAGGCAGTGGTTAACTGTAAATGCTGATATTTGGATGCCTCTTCTTGCCTTCCATCTGAATGGAAAATGAATCATTCCACCATAGAATCATAGAATCACAGAATGATTTTTGTTGGAAGGAACCTTAAAGATCATCTATTTCTAACCCCTCTATCTGCATGCTGGGGAGAGAACTTCAAGGAAAGCCAAGGGTAGAACTGTTAACTGCAAGAATGTGACTGCAGGGGGGTTTAGTGGAACACTTTATTGTCTCTTCTCTGCAAGACCCGTTCTCACTCAGTCTCTGTAGCTGTGTTCTGATCCACGCTTGGTTATTACAGAGCTGTTAACCTGGCAGGTGGTGTTAATATTGACTACTCCATAGCCTGTTTTCGCCACCAGCCACGAATTCAGGCTCTTTGTCACTGCTCTCTAGCATTGGTTCTTCCATTCAGGCAGCCCAGTGAGCAGCAAGCACTGTGTGTACTGATGTCAAACAGCTTCTAGTCATGCTGCAGCTCTAACCTGAATAACCCAAGTCAGGTTCTTCCTCCATACACTGAATCATAGGCATAACTTCATACTGTGCTTTATTCTATTCACAATTGACTTCTATAATTTGGTTTATTTGTATTTTAGTGGATTAGTTATTTTACTTGCATACTAAGCTATTACTTCAGCTCCAATTGTTATCAGCACTATGACTTTGCTTCCTGATATACATATGTTTGCATATATGGAAGTTTATACCTGACCACCCTTGGCCACCATTGTTGGCTGAAAAGCATTCCCAGCCTTCATACACCCACCAGATCAGTTGTCCAGGATGTGGGGAAGGACATGCTGTGCTACTCAGAGGAAGCTTACAACCATCTGTCTCCAGTGCCACACCATCCCCTTATGTGTGGCAGTGGAGAACCCTGTCACTGTGCACAGGGGGAAGCACAGTGTGCTTTCAGAGCAGAGGAGGGCATTTGTATCTATGGATTCAGTCTATAAATAGTAAATACTGAGAGTGCAAACTCTCCACACATATTTTATTATCATTTGAGTGCTTGGGGTTCTGGCCAGGCAAAATTCGATTTGCAATCACAAATCAGAAACTAATACATCTAAATTGCATCACATCACCCTGCTGTCATCTTTCCCTGCCCAATACTGAATACACCTGCAAGGCTTCCCAGTGCAACAGGAATTTACCTCTGTGTCTATGCCCATGAACCTTGAGAGCTGAGAAAGTCTTAGATTTATGCTTTTGTCATGCCATACTTTTTAGCATATAAATGCTATTGATTAAATGAAACCCACAACATATGTGTGCATTTTGCGACCCTAATCTAAGCCTTAGTCAGCTTTTAACTAGTGTGAGGTGGGTGTTTACAGATTTATGGAAAGAATTAACACGGCATGACCTGCAATAGCTGAGACCTGACCTCTGTCACTGAGCTGTGACAGTTCCCTTCCTGGGAAACCACACTCATGCAATTATTTCCCCAAGAAACACCAAGCTGATGAATGCCTGTGTGAATGTCCATGTCCTCCATCCTGTCTCTGATGGAGCAAGTCAGAGAGGGTCCTGTTCAGCCTGTGTTTGCTTCCAGAGAGCAGCAGAATAGTGCTGCCAAGGCTGAAATCCTGACTGCTCCAGCTCCCTGCTGAAGAGCCTCCAGTGGCCAGCTCCAACCTGATTATGCCTATGGAAACATTCAGCAGCTTCTGCTGTGACTCCGGGTGGCCTTTTCTAGGTGAGCATCATCCTTCTAACAGTGGCAGGCTGCCTTAGAGGACAGTGCCAATGCCAGATCTGCCTCTGCACCCGCAGGCCCTGTCTTCTGACTAGTCCCATGACTGCCTGCCATGTGCTCTCACAAAAGCTGCTGTGGCTGCTGTTCTGCATGGGCTGTTGTCTTGCCTCGTGCCTGGAAGATCGTGTCCAATGTATGTTGTGAGGGTTCACCCATATCAATTCAGGTGCTGCCTGCTGTATCTCATTTCTGTCTCATAGAGGTGGAATTGGCTCATTGATCCCTTGAATAGTAACAGTGGAGGGCAAAGTTACAGCAAATCACAGATATTTTCTATAAAGCTGATACAGGCAATTCCCCCATTGTTTTCAGCCAAGGAATGGGATCAGATCCATCACCAGCTTGTGGATATCAGCACTTGGATACTTCATGAACTTCATGAAATGCAGAAACCCCATGTGCTAATCATTAATAATTCCCAGTCCTCTTTGTTTTTGTTCATTTGGTGATAGTGGTTTTTACAATCTGGGGCATAATTGGTGTGG
The DNA here is from genome assembly GCF_012275295.1 of Melopsittacus undulatus. Lineage (NCBI taxonomy): Eukaryota > Metazoa > Chordata > Aves > Psittaciformes > Psittaculidae > Melopsittacus > Melopsittacus undulatus. Next base: position 12,774,352 of record NC_047529.1, on the reverse strand, counting down.
GGGAATTCAGTGCTGCCCAAGAACAGACATGTATACTTTTGATTATCACAGGGTATTGTGAAGTCAAGAATTATGCTGTGTAATTATGTACAATATGGAAAGTAATTTATTCTGTTGGGTTTAGACCAGCTGCCAAATTATATCCTCTGGTGCTTCCTGGCTTCTATTGTAGGAAGCACTTAATAATTGTTTGGTATGTATATGCACTGCATCATTTGTGACACTGCAGATCCTTGACAGCTTTCTCAGCTGGTAATTTCTCTTCTACCCTTTAAGACAGGACAACTAGACAGCATATGGTGTTTGGGATGTGGGTGTCCTGTGTATTGATACACTGATTATAATGTTACCACTCAGCCCTTCCTCAGATCATTTACACCACATGAAAGCATTCAAGCCAAGAGCCTAGTAAAGCTAAAAAGAGATCTGACAGGTGTGTTGATAGCAAAAGCAGCCAGTATTATCATGGTCATCGAGCACACAAATGATGGCAGCTACTGAGATTCTTCGCTTATGAACTCAAATCAGCTTCTATTGAAGCAGATGCTTTGTGAGGCCACTCTAAAAGGAAGATGTGCCTGAGGACTGGAAGAAAGCAAACACCACATGAGCCACTGCCGTGCTGTGTCTCTGGTCTGGGCTCTAGCCCTGAGCACTGACCCTGCAGCCCAACGGTAGAGGCAGAGCTGCTCACCTTCTTACCCTCTTCTTTCTTGCCCAGTGCAGGACATTCAGCACCAGGAGCCTGGAGAGGCTGATGGAGGGCCAGGCAGAGGTGAGGATGCTGCTGTTCACCCACTGTTGGCTGTGCCAGGTATGTGTGGCCAGTGGGGTGAGCTTGTGGAGGAGGGAGAGCTCTGGCTGCTGCTTGGAGAGCAGAGAGGGTTGGGGAGCCATAAGGAATGCCTGCACATCTTTAGTGCTGCTGTTGAGAGGAAACGGGCTGGGAGAGCCTGGGAGGGCAGAGGGCCCAACCCTTCTGTGCTCAGGCTGCTGGTGCCAGGTGGCAGCTTGCTGGTGGCTCTTTCTGCTATGGGGCTGCTCTTTAAGCACAGCCTGGTTCTTGCAGGCTGATGCCAACCAAGGGCCTCTGCCAGCTTCATTTGGCAATGGAGGGGTACTTTGCTGCTCATCTGGTGGGTTTGGAGAGAAAGGCAGGGAGGCCCTTCACAGGCAAAGCAGTTGGGGAAATCAGTTTATTACCAATCAGGATACAATAATTAGAAATAAACTCTAAATCTTAACACATCTTTCCCCTACCTTTCCCTTGTTTCCGGGCTCAACTTCACTCCCAAATTTGCTACCTCCTCGCTCCCAGTGGTGCAGGGGAATGGGGAATGGGAGTCCTGGTCAGTTTGTCACACATTGTCGCTCCTTCCTCCTGAGGGGGGGACTCACACTTTTTCCCTGCTCCAGCATGGAGTCCCTCCCACTGGACTCCTCCATGAGCTTCTTCAATGTGAGTCCTTTCCACAAGCTGCAGCTCTTCATGAACCGCTCCAGTGTGGGTCCCTTCCATGGTTGCAGCCCTTCAGGAATAGACTGTTCCACTGCGGGTCCCCTATGCCTCCTTTGGGCATCCCCCTGCTCTGGGGTGGGGTCCTCCATGGGCTGTAGGTGGATATTTGCTGCACTCTGGGCCTCCATGGGCTGCAGGGGCACAACCTGCCTCACCATGGGCTGTACCATGGAGTGCAGGGGAACCTCTGCTCCAGCACCTGGAGCACCTCCTGCCTCCTGCACTGTCTGCAGGGCTGTTGCTCTCACATATTCCCATCCCTAACAGGCTGTTGTTGCACAAAGGTTTTTTTCCCTTCTTAAATCTGTTGTCACAGATGTGCTACCAGTATTGATGATGGGCTCCGCTTTGGCCATTGGCAGGTCTGTCTTGGAATCAGTTGGCATCAGTTCTATTGAACACAGAAGAGCTTCTATCAGCTTCTCACAAAAAACACCTCTATAGCTCTCCTGCTACCAAAACCTTGGCTCGCAAACCCAATACAGAGTCCTTAAGAGGGAGGTTTGGGCAAAGCAGCTTATGGTGAAAGCCTAAATTATCCCTGGTTGTTTAGCCTAGAAACTATGAAACAGAGGGGGATGTGCTGACAACTTCTTTTTATATGCCTGACAGCTGCTAGGTATATTCAAAGCTGCTGCAGAGACTGGAATGGTCTGTTCTGTGTCTGGAGGTAGGGCTTGAGCCCATGTTGGCCTGGCCTGCATGGAGCCAGGGCTAGTTGCCATTCTCAGTGTGAGATTGGGGGATGCTGAGCTGGTTTCCAGCTTCCCATCCCAAGGGCTGTCTTTCCTCTGACACCTCCTCCCGAGTGTTTATTCTGATTAGGACCACAATAATTTGCCACCTGCACCACTGACACTGGGACTGTGTTTGCTTGTGCTCACTGTGCAATTGGTCCCATTACCAGAGGTACCCATTACCTCTGGTAGCAGAGTTGAAGTTCCCATATGAAGGATATGCCTGCCCGCCAGCCATCCTGGCTCCTCCTTATGCTTCTGTTCAGCACAGGTAGCACATCAACCTGCAGTGCTCCACAAAGCCAGGTGGAGAACCAGGGTTGCTCTCTGATGGGAAGGAGGCAGATCTGTGTAAAGCCTTCATGTCACGGGCTATGGGGCAGGCAGCTGTCAGGGACATGGCACAGCAAGACAAGGCACTAACTGTGAGAAAGAGAGCTCTGTGTGATTGGGGTATTACATGCCCCTAGCATGGCAGTGGTGTGGTGGCAGGGAACCTCCCTCTCCAGCACAGTGTCTGCCCTGGAGTAGCCCTTGCATGGAAGTGGCTGGTGGTCAGGGACATCAGAGACCAGTGACACGGCCTGTCCTTACAGCAGGAGGCTGGGCTCCAATGCAGTGCCTGGAGCTGCAATTGTCCTCCCTGCTTCACCCCTGCTCCACATAGCAGCATTCCTGTGGCAGGGCCATGCCTGTCCTCACCTGCTCCTGTGCTGGCCCAACCACCCTCAGCTTGACTGGGCTATGCTGCCCAGTGAATAGTGTGAATAGTCACAGCCCTGCTCTAACTGCTTGGTGCACTCTGCTTATGTCCCATAGCATCACAGAGCTGTTGTGTTGCACTAGACCCAGATACTTATCTACATCCCTGTAGGCTGAGACAAAGGCATAGGGATCCTACCAGCCCCCTCCATTCACAGAAAGTATCATCTAGTACCTTCTGATCTCCTCTCTTTGTTGTGTCCCACACCCAGGAGTCAATGCCACCTGTCCCAGCCTGTGCTGGGACTGGGATCATGTCCCTCTCCTCATGTGGGATCTGCAGATGTTGTGGAAGCTGTGGTTGCCCCATTCTTCACAGCATCCAGCACCAGGTTGGTTGGGGTATGAAGCAACCCAGTCTAGTGGAAGGTATCCCTGTCTGTGGCAAGGAGGTGGAACTGGATGACCTTAAGGTCCTTTCCAACCCAAACTATTCTATGATTCTATGAATCTGGAGATCCCTTTGCCCGTTCAGAGACCTGCTGTTTGCAAGGTCTGTATCTCAGCCCCATGGCACTGAGCACCTGCTGGCTTTGCTGTGCTTGCCTCCAATAAACTGTGTTGAAATTACTGCAGATGGTTTCAACACAGACACAGGTTCAGGTAATGGCTCTTTGTGATCAGGATTGTTTGTTCTTCACCAAACCCACAGGGTACTGAACCCTGCTATTTGTGCTCTCTGCTCACTCACAATGGGATGTCTATGAGCACCAGTTATTGCTGAGGTCTCAGCAGCCAGCACTGCAGTGCTCACACCTCCTCAGTTCCAGGGGAGCTCCATTGAGACAGGAACCCCAGGAAAAGCTGCAGAAGGAAAAAATGCACTCTTACAGACATATTCAGACAGAAGCATTGGTTCTTGGATTTATCCCCAGTGTCCAAATGTGTTACAGACTTGTCAGGAAGCTGAAGAGCTATAGGAAATCAGACTGTTGTATTATTAATACCTCTTATGACATGTGATATATAGATGGATTATTGTAGATTTGAAAGTTTTAAGACTGTTTATGAACCTGTCTGGACAAGAGGAGTGGGTTGGAGACAGACACAAAACATCACAGTGAAAGGAAGACAAAAGAAAAATTGGTTTAGCCAGGAAATTATCAGCATTAATATTAGTGATAATAATTTCCCATGTGTCTCCCATTTGCTTAGCAAGAATCACATCATGAAGCTTGTTGAACATAATTTAGAAGTGAAGCCCAAGAAATTCCCACCAAGGATGTTCTCAGGGGCTGAGGCATCTTCAGAAAGTCTGTCTTGACAGTGGCCAAATACATGTATTTATTTCACTCCATGTGCCGCAGGTGGCATGTTCCAGAGCCTGTCCTGTCAAGTCACTGCATTTTACTTGTAACTTCCTGTCAGGTATTTAACTGTTTAAATATTTAAACTCTGGGGAAAGAAAATATCCTCCCATCCCCACAAACAAACCCCTAAACAAAACCCCCACAACAAACCCTTAGCTTGTTTTTACTACAAAGGCCACCTTGTGCACAGCAGGACCGGTACTGCAGCACTGAACTTTTCAGTAGCTTGCCCTCCAGAGGCACTGAAGCAATGAAGCCATGTAATGCAGGTTCTGAATCTCTGCAGCACAGCATGGAAAATGGTCCCTGTGGGGGAGCTTTGCCTTGGTGGCTCTGGCAACAGGAGGTGCAGACAGAGGCATCTCTTGAGGAGCATCTCGAGCATCTTTTGTCTAGCCCATCCCAATGGCATTCCTAGGTCACAGCAAGGCTTGCCTGGCCCCTCTCAACTCTGCCCTTTGTCTATAGAAGTCTGGAAACCTGGTTGCATACATGCAACAGCTTGCTATTGAACTGTCTGGATTAATGATACAGTGAAGGGCTGGCAAGGCAGGATGAAGTGAGCTGCAGTGACTGGTGGAGTGCCCAGCCCTTGTTGGACCTGAACCCAGCCAAACTGCAGCAGTACCTGGCTCTGGGCCTTGCAGTCTGCCTGAGCTGCTGTGTTCTTCTGGGGCCTGGACCATGGAAGGGATGAAGAAGTACAGGCTTGTAATTGAGACACTGGATCCTGACAGGTGGGAACTGAATACACCTGCATGTTTTGGGTCAATGTGCTTCACCTGGGGAGGGATGGAGAGAGGGAGAACTGGAAAATGCCTTGCCATGAGCTGGTGTCTGGAGCATCCAGGAGATCTTTTTCGCTTGCTGTTGCTCCATGCCAAACTGCCCTTGCCAGCCACTCTTCCCCTGGCATTGCCACCCTCCTTTTCCACTTGAGATGGGAACAGTGAGGACAGATCCTTCGGAGCAGCTGCAGATGGTGCCAAGATGCGTCCTCCATGCCCTTTGTGTCTGGCTTACAACAGGGTTCATGTGTTATCACAGAATGGTTGGGGTTGGAAGGGACCTCTGGAGATCGTCCAGTCCTAGAGCAGGTTGCACATGATCTTGTCCAGGAAGGTTTGGAGTATCTCCAAAGAAGGAGACTCCACACTCCTCTGCAAAGCCTGCTCTAGTGGGAACCCCAGACAGCACATAAAGAGCTCTTCTTTCTAGAACATTGTATTTCACAGGAATTGCTCCAGCAGAGATCTTTAAAACTGCATTTTTTGTTGATCAACTTTTCCAGAAAACTTTAATGTATAATCCAGCTTTTCATTGCTTTCATTTGTCATCAGCTTTTTTAATCTGCAGGTTTTCTTTGCAATTGCTGTATAATTTCATTAACATTCTTGATAAAGATGACAAATACTCTAAGAAAAATCCTTAGTTACTAACTAGCATTTAATATGCTCTACCAATACTTGTATAACATGTGGGGCCAAGCACAATGTCTACATGAATTTATGATGTCAATAGCTTCATTTACCAACCAGGACATGTAATCAGTTGAAAAATGCTTACAGAAAACTGCTCTCTGTGAAACCACATTGGTTGATTTTCACTTATGATATCCTTTAATGTCAACTGTTCTGTTAGTTTGACTAGATCCCACACTGATCAGCTGCACTTTCACTGACCATGCAGTTTACTGGCACAACTCTAGAGCTCCGTTTCATCTTTTCTTGGAAGCGGAGCAAGAATATCTCACTGATTTGGGGGTGCTTTTGCTTTCTTCTTAATCCTCAAGGATTTCTCCATTGTTCCAAAAATTGTTTAAAGTCATTAATAATTCAGAACTTTTCAGACTACTTACCCTGCAAGTTATCCAATGTTGCAGCTTTAGAGATGTTTAAGCTTTTTTAATGATGCCAGAATGTCCAAAGAAATGGAGCTGTTCTGTGGAGGTTTGCAGGAACTGTGAAACAAGGGATATATCTTATGCAGAGATAATACAGGCAATTTGTCATTCCTGCCTGCATGAAACAGTCTGACTGCTGTGTGTGCACATGGGAGTAAAATCATTGCAGCATATATCATACACTTGGCTGTACAGCCATATGAAATACATCTGACTTGGTTATTTAAATCTCTGTTGGTGAGGACACCACACCACTGCAAGGAAGCTCTTCCACTGTTTTATTTCCCTTGCACTAGTATTACCTGTAACTTGGATGTTTCCCTGTGCAGCTGCAGTGTGCTTGTGAGCAGAGCCAGGGTCTGGGACCAGAGCAATGTGATTTGGTGACCTGCACTGCCTGAGCTGCTGTGTCCTTTCGGGGCCTGGACCACCAGTCTCACTGTGGGACACTGCTTGACGGTGATGCTAGGGATGAAAACAACACTCAGCATGACACTACTTCTCCAAGCGTTGCTTGGCTCTGAAGCCCGGCTGCCTTCAACATTAAGTAGGTCAATTTCATAATTAAAATACAGCAGGATTAACACTGAGACTGGGGGTGGTTCTCTTGGGCAGCTCTGCTGAGACATTAACTAGTGCAGTGTCTCTCTTTATGCATGCTGTATCGGGTCCAAAAAGCCATCTGCATTATGCTCAAAGTTTTTTTAAGTCAGAAGCAGGTAACCAAAGCCAGTTAGTTACTCAAATAAAGGCTTTATTTTATCATAGAATAACCATGAACAGAGAAACAATCCTAGTGATTCCTGTATGAGACAGAACCAAATAGAAGGTTATGAAAATCACAACCTCATGACCAGGAAGGGCTCTTAGCCCCCTGCATGCTGCATGTCATGCTTATCCATGTGTGTGCTGTGTGGACAGAAAGGTCTGTACTTCAGCTGCCCTTGGATGGCCCTGCTCTTTCTGGGCATCCAGAGCACAGCACTGCACCCAGGCTGTCAGTGCTCCTACTGCCCTGGATGAGGACAGATGTGGTCAACGTGGTGCTGTGTCTGTGGGCAGCTGCTTCACCTCAAGGAAACCAGAGACCAGTCTGTGTAGCAATAAGGGTAACAGTAAAGAGAAGGACTAATGTGCAAAGGAATGATGGGGTATGAAGGAGGCACCAGGATATCCATAAAAGGAAGACAGACTTCACACATCTCAAGTATTTTGAAATCAGGTAAAGCTCACAAGAAGACTTTTCCACACATCTTCAATTATTTCTTTCTGCATCGATTTGAATTTACCAAAGATTTGATCAAGTCCCTAATCCAAACCTTTTTAAGAAGTGAGACTGCCATGCATCAAACAGAATGGTTTTCTTGGTTGGAGGTTAGAGGAAGCATTTGGAGGAGACCTTTGGCATTTTCAGGGGAGTGAGGCCACTGCGGGTATCCCTTAGGGATCCACATTAACACTGGGCTGTTCAAGATTTCCCCCCATGGTCTACAAAGTGGGCAGGGATAAAGACCAGGTTTGAGGATTACGCAGAGCAGTAAAAACTAAAAGGTAACCACAAGGAAACGCTGAAGCATTTTAGAACACTATGCTTAGAAGATGGAACAACAGGTGAAATACAGTATAATAAGATGCAAGGCACCCAGTAACCTCTGTACATTGCACTTGCATCCCTCGGGCTCCTTCAATGATACATCCTTGTCACTAAATTGAAAAGATAGGGGTTTGATAGGTTGACTATTCGGTGGGTAAGAAATTGGCTGGAGGGCAACATCCAAAGAGTTTCAGTCAACAAACATTTCAATGTCCATTTGGAGATCAGCAACAAGTGGTGTCTCTCAGGGGTCTCTGTTGGCACGGATAGTATTTAAAACTTCATCATTCATGTAGACAGGGGGATTGAGTGCAGGTATGCAGATGACACTGAGCTGTGTGGTGCAGTGGACATGCTGGAGAGAAGGAATGCCATCCAGAGAGATGTGGACAGTCTTGAGGAGCGCATGTGAACCATGTGAAGGTCAATAAAGCCAAGCGCAAGGTCTTGCACATGTGTTAGACCAATCCCCAATGTCAATACACACTCGGGGGAGATCCATGGATGGAGAACAGGCCTGCAAAGGACTTGGAGATACCAAAAAAAATTGACATGATATAATGTGTGCCTGCAACCCAGAAAACCAAACATTTTCTGGGCTGCATCACCAGCAGGTTGAGGGAGGTGATTCTTCCTCTCTGCTCTGCTCTGATGAGACCCTGCCTGGACCACTGCATCCAGTTCTGGGGCCACAGTACAAGAGACATGGACCTGCCAGAGAAGGGCTATGAAAACACAGGGCTTGAATGCCTCTCCTATGAAGAAAGGCTCAGGGAGTTGGGTTGTTCAGCCTGGAGAAAAGGATGCTTCAGGGTTATTGCAGCCTTAGGCATACAAAGGGGCTTATAAGAAAGATAGACTTTTCGAAAAGGCTCGCAGTGACAGGGCAAGGAACAATGGTTTCAAACTGAAAGAGGGTAGAGTTAAATTGGAAGACTTGTTATGATGATGTTTGTGAGACACTAGCCCAGAGAAGCTGTGGATGCCACATCATTGGAAGTGTTCAAAGTCAAGTTGAATAGGGTTTTCAGCAACCTGATCTAGTGAAAGGTGTCCCTGCCTACAGAAAGAGAGGTAGACTAGACTGTCTTTAAAGGGTCCTTCCAACCCAAACCATTCTGATTCTCTGTTCTACACCTGTATTTGCAAGATGTTAGGCTAACTGACCTCAACAATGGACTGAACAGTAGGATCATGGCTGCTTTAACATGGTAAGCCATTAGCTGTTTTATTAATGTTATAGACCTGGATACACATGATGTGGATTCCCTGACTAAAATACCTTCCACAAGGCTGTATTTTCCAGTGTTCTCAGAGCAGTAGAGCACAGCTGAAGTTATACTGGGTAGCATGCCTTAGTCTATTTACAACAAGATGCAGGTGCTCCTGCACAGATCATACTCCTCAGCAGCAGTAGACTATGCTGGTGCAGCAGTGCTACTACCTTTTACCAGCTTGAGCCAAATCAGCAAACAATCTGCTGTAACACTAATGGAGCATGGATGGACAGTTTGATAAGGATTCTTTCCCACACACAATATTATGTGGGAAAATACGTTGTTGAGAAAGCAGGTCTGGTTAGTAACTCAGAAATTACAGTAAAAAGGATTCTAGACTCAAATTCACTAAGAAAAACCTACTTTAATTCCTTGGTTTATCCTGTCCATCTATTGGACGGGAAGGCAGTAAACATGTGTGGTCAAAGGACAGCTGTGTAGGGTACTGAGGAGAAGCAATGCAGACATCTCAACGGGACCAGAGCATGCAGGAAAGCCAAGTGGGCTTGCTGGGGTGTGTTGTGCAAACAGGGATGGAACCAAGAACACTACACAACAAACAGACAAAAAAACCCACATTCTCACAATGGCAACATTTTATTTTGTTGTCTTCTGACCTTGCCCACCTTCCTGCACACCTTACACATCTTGCATACGAGTCCACTTACTTATACTTGCAGCACAGCACTGCAACAGTGTACAGTTAGTTCCAAAAGGCAACGTAACCACTGCATGTAAATCACAATGGAGCACTACATACTGTCTCACTACCATACATGTGTTACTCCTCATGACAGACCATGCTCCTCTGGAGTCTGCTTTGCTTACTGATAGTATTTAAACTGATATTTACTGATAGTATTTACTGATAGTGGAGAGGCAGCTACTGAGAACACCCTTGGTTATACAGCACTTCCCATTGTCAGAGCCAGTGATTATTCTGGTAATCACACATATTCAGGTTAGATATTAGGAAGAAGTTCTTTACTGTGAGAGTGGTGAGGCCCTAGCGCAGGTTGTCCAGAGAAGTGTAAATGCTCCATCCCTCGCAGCGTTTAAGGGCAGGATGGACAGTCTTGAGACACATGGTTTAATGTGAGGCATCCCTGCCCATGGCAAGGGAGTCAGAACTAGATGATCTCTGTGAATTTCAGAACCAACAACTCTGTTAGACAATGAATATTCACAGGGAGATAACACAGAAGCAGTTGCCTATTTTCTTGCCTGGAAAATTGCAAGAAAAACAGCAAATTTTGCAGCTTCCTGGTACAGTGAGTCTTTGGATAAAAGGAATTCTGGAGAACTCATTCTCTGAAAGACAGAGTAGGAATGCCTGTGGTGCTGCTTCCTACTAGCTTCTGCTGCATTTATGGAGCACAGGAAGATACTCCCTATGATCCACAGTTCATACCAACATGTGGCTTAGAATAATTAACCCCCTTCTTTTAATCTTTTTCACACAGGGAAGCCACGGCTAATACACCTCATTCACACAAAGGAAGCAGTATTGGAAAGAAGCAGGTGATGTAACACAATGAAGGTGCCATCTACAGCACAGAAAAAAAGAACACTATAGGAGCGTGGGCATGACAAAGAACACTACTGGCAAGGTAGTTTGATGTGACCTGGGTTTTAGCATCAGCAAGACTGCTACTGTATATATGCACTGTCTTGCAATAAGTTTGTTTCTCAAGTGAGTCTGAAATAAGTAGTATTCAGAGGGCTCAAGAAGACCACCTCGCTGCATTAGTTACTGGGGGTTTGTAGGGTCAGTGAATCTCCAAAAGGCTGTAGAGTATTTATTCCTCACTGGACTGGAAGACCCTTTACATACATTTAATGTCCAGTGCTACAGAAGACAGATGCCAGGAGAATACTGGGTTCCTGACAAGGGTAATAATTATGTACCATCACTTTTGAGCAGACCAGAGCTCACATGGTACTGTCTGGTGCTGAGCCTAAGCATCAGTGTATGAAGACAGTGCCTTGTGCAACAGAGTAATTCCTGCCTGTTGGCAGCCTTGCTGATGACAGGACAGTTACAGGGCAAGCTAAAACCTTGGTATTCTGCACAGCACTGTTCAGTTTGTGTGCATACTGTGCAAGAAAGGATTTCCCCTTTAAAAAGACCTAAACACTGTGCTAGTCAGTCTCTTAGAGAAAGAGCTGCTATAAAAGAACCCTGATCTCACCCCTCAGAGCAAGATGACATAAGACACCTGCTGTACTGGAAACCACTAAACAAGCAACTAAGGTGACCCAAACTGAGACTGTAACCACAGCAGTAACTACACTGGATACACTGCTAGTGCCACTGTTCAGGGGTATTACAGCAGGAGAGGCATCCTCTGTATCACAGCTTTGGTTTGAAGTCTCTCACAAATGACCAGAGGCAACAGTTTCAAAATCAAGATCACTCAGTAGAATGGAGTCACAGTCTCAAAGACACTCAGTTGCTTATATCAGTGTTGTGGGTTATGAGCTTGACAGAGGTGGGGCTTGTAACTGAAAAGCTTTAGGGTTATTCCTTCTCTTCTAGGGATTTACTTCTGGCCTCGCTTGTGGCTGATTTTTGGAAATTCGGCTCTCTGTGCAACTTGGGGCTCCCCCTCCTCACTACTCGCACTCTCATTGTCCACCTGCTTTGGACGACCTCTCTTAGTTCTCCTGATTTTCTCAACTCCAGCAGTGGGGAGTTTCTTGACAGCCAGGGTCGCAGTTCTTTTCTTTTTCCCCCTGGTCAAAGGACGTTTCTTCCGTTGCTTCCTCTGCTCTTCTCTTTGGCGGATTTTCATTAGCTTCTCAAAGCTTTTGGTGGTAGTTGTATTCATATCAAACCAGTCCTGCAGGGTTGAGAGGGCAACAGGTTGGTATTGATGATGAAAATACTATATAAAGCCTATCAGGGCTTATAATAAAGCTGCTTTGTGGAACAACGATTTCCTGAAATGTGAGATCCGGAAAGGCAGCTGCCTAACAAAGCTCTGTTCTTTGATGTTCCTCCTCGGGTCTCAGAGATTTGATCTGGCTGTTGCTAAAGGCATGGGAAATATTGAATTGCTGAACTGAGCAGCAGCAACTATGGACAAGACATGTGACATGACACAGTACTTGCTCCCCAGACCAACATATGAGATCAGCTATGTTTAAACAAATCGAAGGCCACTGAGTCTAGGATCCTGTTCCCAACAGTGAGCAAGATGAAAATAAAACAGGACAAGCATCCAGCATTTCCTTCCCTCCTCCAACAACCTGGGGTGTGAAGACATCCATTCTGCCTGCCTTACCTCAGCATGCATGGAGTTGATGTGATACTTGACTCCACTCTCTGAAATGAACTCCTTCTCACACAGAAGACACTTGTATTTACCAGCCACAAAGTCTCCCTGGCAACAAAACAAAAAAATACCTTCACCAATTGCTGCCTAGAAGGCTGATACACCTATATATTGCATTTGAATTTGGCTCAGATATAAGCCAGCCATAGGAAGCAGAAACTCTTATACCAGACAATGATTTAGCTACAGCAGCACTGACATTATTTACCAGTTATGCCTACAAAGCATCTCACCTTGTAACATCTGTGAGATGTTACAAGGTCTCCAGCACTGTACCTGGTAAAAATGTTCTTGTAGCTGTGAATCTACAGATAGGACTGCAGTTTCACTAAAATGCATGCCATTAAGACACTTCCTCCTTGCCTCAAGCAGTGTTTGCTATGGCAAACCCATCAGCACATAGGGAAGCACTCAAGACTGTGAGGAACTCAGGTTAGCAGATGGCAGGACAACAGCTTGAACAAGCCGATATGTGAGGGATAGGGATGGTAAGGCTATTAGTATAAAAGACGGTGAATAGAGGAAGGTTACTAACCAAGGTACATGTGCCAAGGTGAGATTTGAGTCCTGAGACACTGCCATATACAGATTCACAACCCTGAAACAGTAAAAAAAAGTTAATATCAGCAAAACTCTGTCCCCTTTGAGGCTTTGGAAACAAGTACTTAATGATTACCTCATTTGGGCAGTGGACTCTTCGGTACATCTTTATCTCAGTTTTCCATTTGCACAGCACATCTTGACTAAATGTGGGCAGTCCAGGACGAGTATATTTCAGCTGAGATAAAGAGATGGAATTGAAAGCCAGAAGCAACGCTGGCTATGCTTAGTCCAAGTATGTCCCTTTCTCTCCCAGAGACAGAAGTGCTATTTCTTCTCCTGCTCTAACAGCCAGACTCTAAATAACCAATCTCTTTCTGTCTCCTCTCTTCAAACATAACTAAATCTATAAAACTCTCACAATACCAGAATCCAATACTTCCCTTACCTTTGACTACAACAATTCCTCTAAATGTACTTATCCCATTAAAATCATAAACTGTCCTTTTCCCTTGGGTTTCCTTTACAGCATAAAAGATACCCCTGGAGCCTCTGAAGCCTGAAAAAAACTATACAATGTCACTGCATGGCAGGAGCAATCTGCAGCCTATAGCTTGTGAGCAACATACTGCCTATAACTGCCTTTGTTACTTATGTCCACTGAAAATTACAGCAGTAGGACTTGAAAGTCATTATAGCCTGGATAAAAGATTTCTACCACAGCAATTGCTACTTTCGCAATACCATAATCAAAGATCAGAGAGAGCAAAACCTAATCCCTCCCACAAGACATTACTTCTTCAGAATTACTTTGTATGGGCCACGAAGCACTGGCAACATTGGGTAGATGCCAGTAAAAGACTCATCTGCTATGAAGAAAGCCTCAAAACCTATACAGTATTTTTAAGGCCTTGTACCTTGCGATCATCTGGAATCAAGTCTTGCAGAACTTTTCTCTTGGGCCACTCTTTGGCCAACTCTTCTCCAGCTAGCTCATGGAGATAGTAGATTGCCACCTTTGCAGATCTCCTCTGAATTCTGCCTGTGCTATTTGGCTCCCGTTTTATTTCCTTCAGGCTCTCTGTTCTTCTCTCCTCTTGGAGGAAAGTGACCTGCAATGAAGGCCAAAAAAGGTGAGCCTCTTTCACTAGTTCCTATTTCAGCTACACTAAATATTATGAATAAATACTGTGCCAAATCCCTCACAAAACTGCTGCTGCACCTGTGGTTCACTGTCACATATAAAGGACAGAAGTGGATCCCACTAGTGAGACAGATCCCCACACCTATTCAGGGAGGCCACAGCAGTAAGGCTCAAGCAGAGTTTCATGCAGCTGCTGGTCTTGAAAGGATAGCACATAATTTACTGTAAAACCCTCATGGACAACAAGCATATTACTGCCTGTTCTGCTCCAGTGTTGGGTCTTTTAAGAGCAAAACAAAGGTGTCTCACAAGTCACACACGTTAGCATCATTATTCCATGGAGCTAAAGTCAAGACAGGGAAAAGTTTACTGCTGCCATGGTGATTTACTGTTAAAAACTTCTTTCAGGTCATAAAACAGCAATAGCTGCAGCTAGAAGAAAAGTATCAAGGACAGAACACTCTATTTGCTATCCCTCATTACCCACCAAAAGAGCAGACAAAAGCCTACATGTGTCTCAACTCTGAGCAGCTGTAGTATGACCACAGTATCCTGATAACCTTGGCAATTTGCACTTACTGGCCCATGCTTAGATCGGAGATGGTAGACAAGTCCTGCCTTTGATCTGTATGCTTTTCCACAGTGATGGCACTTCATAGCCATTTTCTCCAGCTCAGAAGCTGCCTTCCCACATTTTTTAACATGATACAGGTATCCCATTATGCTAGTGAAGCTACCTGTGCAGCCCTGTCAATGCAAAAGAAAATTGCATGGAAGAAAAGCATTTTCCAAGTAATCACGAGATTAGTGTGTATAGAGTCCACTGTATATAGAATCTACAGTTCGCTGACCAAACTACTACCACTTTTCCTGCCAGGTCAGAGACAATCAGGCAGTAAACTTTAATGTCAGCATATTCAGACAAGATAAAATCTAGCACAAAGAACTGGCTGCAACTGGGAGACACCGTTTCTTAGAACTTCTTTGTAGGTAGTGGGCAACAGAAGATTTCAATATATGGAATGAAGAAGCAAGATGTTCAATGAGGATACACAAAACAAAGATTTTCAGATATAAATGGAGGAAGTGGGCAGAAAAGGAGGAAGGTTTTATACTTGGTTGGCTAGTCAGACTGTCTAGAACACAGCTATATCAGGGTGATGGTAAATAAAACTTTCAGCTATTCCTAGGATACAGCTACTGTCTCATGCTGCAGCAGAGGACAACAAAACCTCAACGGTTTCTGCGACTGTCAATTACTAGAGTATCCCCTAACCCTGAATCCAGGGATCAGCTTGGCACTGAGCTTGGAAACAGGACAAATAAAACATTCACCAGCAAGTTTTTATGTTCTTAGATATAGCCCTTCATCCCCTTCTCTAGTTGTGGCCAATCTCAGTATTTTCAAAATCCACAGACACACAGTTAATGATGTATAAAAACACCTTCCCAGCTATCACAAACTACTAAGGAAAGAGCAGAAGTACATATTAACAAAATACTTTCGGAGCACACAAGAAACAATCCAATGTCCTCCTGATCCCCCTTGAAGACACCAGCTCATCAAATACTCAGAGAATCTAGCTCACTCTGCTTGAACACAGGGGTTGAAGTAGATGACATTAGAAATTCCCTTCTAGCCTTAACAACTGCGTAATTCTGAGAGCAGTTTATAATACTGTTTGGAGTACTGTGTTCAGCTCTGGAGTCCTCAGTACAGGAAAGACATGGACCTGTTGAAATGGGTCCAGGGGATCATTTGATTGGAGGGCTGGAACACCTCTCCTGCAGACAGGCTGAGAGAATTGGGCTTGTTTAGCCTGGAGAAGAGAAGGCTCTGGGGAGTGGTTATTGCAGCCTTTTTATACTGCAAGAAAGACGGGAACAAACATTTTAGTAGGGCCTGTTGTAATGAGGGGTAATGGTTTCAAACCAAAAGAGGATAGTTTTAGACTAGATACCCTTTTTTACAGTGAGGGTGGTGAAACACTGGAATGGGTTTGCCCAGAGAGGTGGTGAATGCCCCGTCCCTGGACACATTCAAGGTCAGGTGGGACAGGGTTTTGTGCAACCTGATCTAGCTGAAGATGTCCCTGCTCATGGTCAGGAAGGGGTGGACTAGATGATCTTTAAAGGTTCGTTCCAACCGAAACTATTCTATAATTCTATGATAGTCTGTCTTAAAAGCATAGCTACGATCTTGAAACAAACGCAGCTGCAGCCAGCACGAAGCATACCAAGCAGAACTCTCAATGTGTTCAGGTTTGTGTACCTGCTGCTGGTTAATTCAGGATACTTAGCGCAATGCAGCTTACCTCCCTCGTACACTTTAGTTTTCCCATCCGCTTCAAAATCTTCCGAAGGCGGTCTCGCTCAAGCTGCTCATCCAATTCTCCTCCCTCCTTCACAACCGGCTAAAGCACAGCACAAAAAAATAAAGAAAACCTCAGGATGTTCAGCATTTACAGTTCTTCTCATAGGGAATTCCCTACTCAACACACTACTGAAGGACAGCTTCTAAAATAATTAAATCTGTGCAACTTATGATTTTACAAAAATGTATCTAATATAGTGATCACTGTCTATATCCCAGAACAACTGAGTTATCTTTAAAAGGGGTAGACTGCCTGAAAACCACTTTGCAAATCAGAGTTTTAACATTTAGATTTCTATCTATAAATAAAACCTTCTTAAGAAATGGTCACAAACTATAGCTGCTGGGAAAGACAAAGGTATGTATTTCCATGATTACTTTTCTCTCCTTCTGCCTGTAGAAAGTACTTACTCATGTGCGTCACGCATCTTTTAACATTTATTGGTCCTACCATTACCTCTAAGCCTAACTAAAGCTAAGCAGACTACCCAGCAGTAATGGTTACTCACCTATGCTAAAATACAGCTCAAGTTCTTCTCTATTCTCTGATGGTTACTGTATACTATTTGCTACACTACTTGATAATAACATTACACGCAGCCTGAAGAAACTGGGTGACAGACCTATTTACTGGGGCCAGAATATTATCCCTGACCTATTTCATTTACTAGTACAGCTGTAGGTTCAGAAACCACAGCACCGGGAACTATGTGAAAAATAAAAGTAATGTATTATCTAAACCTTACCCAAACTTCTGACGCCTCTTTTCAAAAGTTTTAATTTGTCACAACTAGTCCTGCTGACTATTACCCACTTCTAGTTGTCCATGTGGATGCTAGTGATACAGATAGCAGTAGCCCGGAGAACATTGAGAAGGACTACAGAGCCCTGGGAGAGGTGGTTAGCAGCTCTGGAGCTCAGACAGTCTGTTCATCAATTCTCCAGGATAAAGTGAAAGACCTTAAAAAGGCTAGGAGGATTTGGCACGTTAATAAATGGTTAGAACGGTGGTGTCAGTCAGGGGTTAGGTTATTTAGAACATGAAACTCGATTTGGGAGGCCAGGTCTACTGGAGGCTAGTGGAGCTGGTCTGACAACGAAGGGGAAGGGTGATTTTGGTAGGAAGCTTGCCAGGTTGGTCAAGAAAGCTTTAAACTAGATGTGTTGGGGAAGGGGGGCATCATTCCATCCCAACACTCCCAGTCAGTTGCCAGCATCTATAATAAATCCTCAGAGCAAAGCAGAGATATTGCAGCCTCTCCAGCTGGGGGCTGGAACTAGATGATCTTAAGGTCCTTTCCAACCCTAACTATTCTATTAACTACAACAGGAGAAATCGCCTTTTTTGAGGAAATAGCAAAGAGGAAAAGCAGATTGTAATTTTTGTATGTTTACAGTAAATAGAAAAGGACTAAACTGCTGCTTCTGTTTTTTTTACCTTTGAACTAAAATCTAGTCTGCTCTGGATGCAGAAAAACTACTTTCTAGCAAAGGACTGAAAATTGCAGCCTAATGAGCAATCATTTCATTTATTCTTTTTCTGACTGAAAAGCAGTCTAAACAGAAATCCATCTCTTCTTTCTAAGCCCTATCATGCTAGCATCAATACTGAAGTTCTACTAGTTTTTCAGATGTCAAATCCCAAAGGAAAAATAACAGGTAGACAAGATTTGAACAGCCACATTTGAACAAACACACCATGTTCTGTTTCTGTGTGCACCGAGGAAGGAAAAAAAGACTGTCTTGCCTGTAGAATTTTTAGATGCACAGCAGTTGTGTTACCTGATTGTTATGGTCTGCCATGACATGGTATCTCATCCCTCCTAAAGACTTCAGCTGCTTCCCACAGTGATGACATGTGAACATTTCCTGCAAATAAACAAGGACAGTGTGTGTATAACTAAGTTAACTGAAATACTGGAAAACTCTTTGGCAGAAAGAAGAGCAGAACGTTTTACTTGGGCCTGGTAACTGCCCATTAAGAACAGAAGAGATCCCATGGAGTCTCATATTTAGGGGAACAATGAAATACCTACACCTTTGTTCACTACCTCAAGCCTCCAGCAAAAGACTGAGCAAGAAGAAGCAATCACAGCATCTTACAGATGTATAAAGAACTTTTACTTAGAGCCATGATGACGAGATGAAGCTGGTTTTTTAAGTGCAACACAAAACAGAACAGTGTGCAAGCACTTCTTTCAGTAAGCTGAAGAGGAGTAAAGAAAATATTGCTCATCCCTCGTGTTCTTACCTGTCTGCAATTTACCATATGTTTCTTCAGTCCTTCCACAGTCTTTCTCACCACAGCCCGACATGTTGGACAGGTAACTCGACCTTTGTCCTGAATTTCCAAAGACCATTGCTCTTCCATACTACCTGTCAAAACAAAAGGTTTGGAATAGAACTGCAAATGCAGTATCTATTTTTTTTCCCTTTCCTTCCATATGAACTATGAATCCTAGAAGGAAACAAGTTACATGCTACCAAACTCATGTTCAGCTATACTTCAATGTTTAGCTCATTTGCGGCTTTAAAGCTGCAAAGGCACACACCACTCCTTTTGGGAGACCATTTTATAAGAAATCTTTAACCCTACCATTCCCTTGCAAGGAGTCTTCTTCCACCAGTTTAGTACAGATTTTTGGTTTATTCATTTTTATTACACAATTATTTTAGCATGCAGGGGTTTCACAGTAAAAGTAGTCACAGATGTGACTGAACAGTTTCAGACAAAGTCCCATGTTTCTGTTCTACTAACCAGAGAACTCCATTTACATTGGTCAGCAGTTTTGGCACTGAAAGTGAAAAAACAACACCACTAGACCAAGTTATTAAACAGCCAGGGAAAAGTACCCTGTGTGGCATGGTTTCCAGTTCCTGGCCTCTTTTTGACATGCCAAGCAAAAGCTTGGCATAATCCGTAAGAACAATAAACTATTGAAATGGGTTCTGGATCATGGCTTAGCAGCCATCTGCCTGAATTCTTATCATAAAAACACCTAAAGACTTTCCTCTTTGCCCAGTAATTATAGGCAAGGGTTGTTTTTCCCCAGGTGTCTGGGGGATAAGTGTGTGAATCAAATAGCACTTGGCAGAAAACTGGGGTATTTAATGAGTGCTGTGAGCTACACATACTGAGTCCACGTCCTGAATTAAGGCTAATGTTATTTTTCCAGGATTGACTGCTTCTGTCTCTGGCTACCAAGTTGCCAGAAGAGGCAATTTGGCAGTAACAGCTACAGACTTTTTCCTGCAAACATATTCTCCTGAGTAAAAATTTTTATGAGTTTCATAGTGCAACTATTTTATCAGGCCTTTGATCAGTTCAAAAGTGATTCCTCCTTCACTATTCCATTATGCAATGGCAAAAGCACGTGGAACTACACTATCCCTTCACTCCTGTTCTGCAGTACTGACACAGTGCCAAAAGGAGAGCAGCCAGTTCTTCCTTGTAAAAACTAAAGTGAACAAAAATACCAGAAACACAGCTGTGGCTCAGATGAAATCCCAAAACACCATTTATCTTTTATCTGTTTTATAAACAATTCTGATAAACTGCTTCTTTTTCTTACCTGTGCCATAGGTTTTTTGTTCTTTCTGAACACAGTGTCCTTCTGTTTTGAAGTTTCGTTGTGTTCCAGCTTGCTGTTTTTTTCCTGTTATAACACAAACAAGAAAGACCATAAGACTTAATTCTGTGAGCATTGTTATAGAATCACAGAATAGTTAGGGTTGGAAAGGACCTTAAGATCATCTACTTCTAACCCCCCTGTGATGGGTAGGGACACCTCGCACTAAATCATGTCACCCAAGGCTCTATCCAACCTGGCCTTGAACATTGGCAGGGATGGAGCATTCACAACTTCCCTGGGCAACCCATTCCAGTGCCTCAGCACCCTTACATCAAAGAACTTCTTCCTTATATCCAAACTTCCCCTGTTTAAGTTTTAACCCATTACCCCTTGTCCATCAGTTCCGTAGCCTCATCATAGAAGGCCACTAAATTGGTCAGGCAGGATTTCTCCTTAGTGAAGCCATGCTGGCTGTCACCAAGCACCTTGTTGTTTTTCATGTGCCTTAGCATGCCTTACAGGAGAATCTGCTCCAACATTTTGCCAGGCACAGAGACTGGTCTGTAATTCCCCGGGCCATCCATATTCCCCTTCTTGAAAAGGGGTGTTTGATTTCC
Organism: Melopsittacus undulatus; assembly: GCF_012275295.1. Classification (NCBI taxonomy): domain Eukaryota; kingdom Metazoa; phylum Chordata; class Aves; order Psittaciformes; family Psittaculidae; genus Melopsittacus; species Melopsittacus undulatus. Next base: position 12,753,665 of record NC_047529.1, on the reverse strand, counting down.
CTTATTCCAGTCATCGGGAACTTCACCTGTCTGCCATGATTTTTCAAATATGATGGCCAGTGGCTTAGCAACTTCGTTTGCCAGCTCTTTCAGGACCTGTGGATGGATTTCATCAGGTCCCATGGACTTGTGCACATTCAGGTTCTTAAGATGATCTTGAACCAGATCCTCTCCTACAGTGGGCTCAAGGGCTCCATTCTCACAGTCCCTACATCTGTCTTCCAAGACTTGGGTGGTGTGGTTGGAGCATTTGCCAGTGAAGACTGAGGCAAAGAAGTCATTAAGAACCTCAGCCTTCTCCAAATCCTGTGTAGCCAGTTTTCCTGATAGCTCAAGGAGAGGGCCCACATGGTCCCTAGTCTGCCTTTTATTTGCAGCAGAACTGTAGAATCCCTTCCTGTTATCTTTCACATCCCTAGCCAAGTTTAATTCTAACTGGGCCTTAGCTTTCCTAACCTGGTCCCTAACTTCCTGGACAACATCCCTGTATTCTTCTTCAAAAATAAATTTTCAGAGGTTTAGACTGGATATAAGGAAGAAATTCTTTACTGTTAGGGTGGTGAGGTACTGGAATGGGTTGCCCAGGGAGGTTGTGAATGATCCATCCCTGGCAGTGTTCAAGACCAGATTGGATGAAGCCTTGGGTGATATGGTTTAGTGTGAGGTATCCCTGCCCATGGCAGGGGGGTTGGAACTAGATGATCTTCAGGTCCTTTCCAATCCTAACTATTCTATGATCTTTGCACCCCTACACTAGACTCACCCCAGTATGTTCACATCTCTTTTCTATTGGGGAACCCAGAACTGGACATGGGACTCCAATGTGGCCTAACCAGCACTGATGAAGAAGGATCCCCTTCCTTGATCTGATGGCAATGCTTTCCTTAATACTGCTCAGAATGCTGTTGGCTGCCTTTACCACAAGAGCAAGTTGGTGGTTCATGGTCAGCTTGCTCTCTTGCGGGACACCAAGATCCCTGTCTGCAGAGCTGCTTTCCAGAAAGTTAGCCCCCAAAAGATTCCTCTGTGCTTAATTCTCCAGCCTGCCTGGGCCCCTGCAAATAGCAGCACACCAGTCAGGTATACCACTACTTCTCTCAGTTTTGCATTATCTGTGTACTTGCTGAGGGTGAACACTGTCCAGGTCATTAATGAAAATTTTAAACAGTACTGGCTCCAGGTTTTTCCTCTGGGGTATGCCATTAGTGATGTGCCTTCAATTAAGACTTGGCTGCTGATCACAACCCTCTGGGCCCAGATGTTCAACTGATTGGTTTTCAGTCCATTGCACTGTTAATTTATCTAACCTCTACTTTGTCAACTGATTGGTTTTGAATCCATTGCACTGTTCATTTATCTAATCTCTACTTTGTCAGCACATCTATGAGGATGCTGTGGGACAGAGCACCAAAAGCCTTACTAGAAAGGACAGCAGTTGGGCAGAGAGGAAGTCTGAAGTACCTGGAGGCTTGTAACTAGGAATTACAAGTTATTTGAACTACCTGAAAGCTTTCGCTTCTTCTTTGGGGAGTCTTTAAGATCTTCACTTTCCACTTCCTCAGATTTCCTCTTGCCTTTCAATAGTACTTCTCCTGCTAACAAGTAAGAACAGAAATGCTTCAGTCTCATTATGCAGTCTGGATTACAGCTTTTAGTCTGCTGCTGCCTCAGCTTATCCTTGTATTCAACAGTTTAAGAAAAAAAGTATTTTTTTGTAAGGCACCTGGACACCAGTGGGTTAGACACAGCTTTTGGACTCAGTAATATTAATTCACTCCACACCCTGCAATTCCACACAGAACATATGGAAGAAACAGTACCACAGCATGGCCTGGAAAAATAATACTCCTCAGGAAGAGAGCTACAAGGTGCTAACTTATGTCATAAAAAGCTTATCTGCACAAACACAATGGAGCATAGAGAAACAATGGCAGATGGGGAAACCCAAAAAATATTCTGACTCCTCTCAGAATTTCCAGGCCTATCAAAGCTTAATCTCCATGAACACAATGAAGTACAGAAGCATAATGGCAGGCAGGGGAACACAAATTATGGACTCCAAGAAACAAACACCTTCCTCCCAGGTCTGTCCCAGGAGACACTCCAGGGTAAGTCAACGTGAGCTGCTCTCTAGAGCACCCTTCAGAAGGGGTAAGGAGGGGAGTGGTGAGAAGGGAGAGTGTGGTATCAATATGTAGGGTTACATGACATATTGTATACTAGTGCAGAGCAATTCACAATTACACAAGACTGGGTTGTTTAGAAGTGGTATCACAGAAAGGGAAAGGAAGGGAATTAGCATACTTGGGGAGGATCAAGTGTGGGAAAACAGAGGTGTAAGAGGATAAAAAGGGCCACTTGCTTATAAACAGGTTAGTATACAGGTCTGGTCATGCCTGACACCACATCAGAGGGACCAGTCAAGAGCAGTGTCTGTGAGTGTGAGCCTGTTTGCAAGGAGGTGCACACCATGAACCAGCATGACTCTGCAGGCCTCAGGGGATAGTACATCCATGTACTAGCACTTGAGGAGACCAGGATCCAAAGGCCACGTACTAAGTAGAGTAAGTTCAGCTAAAGGACAGAGTCATATTGCACATATATGTGCACATACAAATGTACATACATATATATGCACTTCTTCTATACACACTTTTTCTACAGGCCAATCCTCTCTCACAACACATATTCATCCTGATCAGGTGGGGAGGGAAACAGGATGGAGGCCATTGATACTGTCTGTGTGAGTGCTGAGTATGCCTCTTTGTGTTGATCTGTGTAGCTGACTATGAGTACATATCATATATGTGTACTTATAGCTACAGGAATACATGCCTAGACTTGCTACTGGTTGGACATGGCGGTGTGAAGCTGCAGAAACTTCACTTCTATGAAGCTACCAGATTCAGCTCTCCCCACAACAGAATGGAATACAGGTTCTGACTTAAAGATAAGAAGAAGGTGCATGAAAGAAGAGCAAAGTTTTGGCTCTCTGCCACACAAGCAAGTCTGGAAAAGACTCCTAGGGCAGGAAAACTGAATGTCCCTGCAACAACCTAAGACCCAAACCACTCCAAATGAGAAAACTGTGACAGAAGAAAGGAAAAGAAATAAAATAATCCTTAAAAAAATTACCACCAACAAAAGCCATGTCTAATCCACAATACTGCTGACTGGTTACCTTTTGTACATCTTTGGTGTTGTTTGTTCTGTTTTTAAAGCTCTCAAAGCATCTTTCTGACATGATTGACAGAAGTCCTATACATATCTCTTCTACAGATAAAACTGAGTTCAGCCACAGAATCATTAATTTTGAAAGACAAGTCACTCAAAAGGAACTGTATAACATTAGAGAATTTTACCTGGGTTTCTGCAGTGGAGGGAGTCTATTTCTTCTAATACATGACTAGCATTACCAAGTTTGCAATTTGCGGCTGAACTGCAGCATGCATTTCAGAAGTCATCTAATCTCTCATAAAAGAACCAGAGAGAAAAACAGTTCTGCACCAAGCCAAAGTGATGGGTACCTTTTTTCTCTGAAGACTTGGTAACGCTGTTTTTGATCCCTCTCATTTCCAGCCAGTAAGCAGGCCTGCGAATGGTCCTCTTGCTCCTGGACTCTGTGTTGCCGTTCACTTGATCCTTTGGTGCAGCAGAAGAAATGTTGCTCACTGTCTCATCGTATCTACTGTTCAGTCCCAGGACAGTAGTTTCCACCTCCTCAAACTGCTTAGACCTGGAATACATCAACTTGAAATTGTATGCACATTTATGCATACATACACACACAACCACAATAACTTGACAGACAACATCCCTTTCATCTTCCCAAGTACTCTAAGAATTCATCTCACATATGAGTTGGGTTATCTCCAAGTTTTGTGAACTGAAAAGTGCCACTAAGATAAAACATCATAAATGTTATTTTTTTTCAGTACAACTTTTAGAGAATGACATTAGAAAGCTCTTGAGAGGAGCAGAAAAATATATGCACTCTGTCTTAAACCTTTCACTTAAGAAGAAAGCACAAGTTAACCTCAATATAAAAATAAGTTTATCCTGAAGCAGCCAATGCTGAATATAAGAATTATTCTGCAGCCCATCATTTCAAAAGACATGTTTTCCATACCACAAAGGGCAAAGTCTCCTTCAGTATGTATTCCCAGTCAGAGCTAACACTACACAATTAAAAGACTTAACACTAGTAAGAATTTTAACCAGCAAGGTCTTCAGCAATGAAGACAAACTAGCAGTATATCCTACAAACCACATTACAATAAGACTGTTTTAGACTGGCCATCAGCACTGATTTTACTTCCTAGAGAACTTTGCTTCACTACTGGCATGTACTTCCCTCAGTCCTGAAATGCATGGATATTTCTACTACTGTACATGACAGCAAAATTATGAGCTATCAAAGAAACACAGAGTATCTATTCTCTGGGCAAATACCGTTAATGTAAGAGCTATGAAGTTCACATGTTGTAACACATCAATCCAGAAATTAAGAAGTGGGTACACTGATGGTACCAGCTCAGATCAGTATATACCATGTTTAAGGAGGTACTTAAGAAGGATGGGTGGAGGAATCCTCAAACTAAAGCATTTCAGTTGCAATCACACTCAAACACATAGATTTTGGAGTACCATTTTGTCTTGAGCATAAATATTTATATTCCCAATCCTTTCCAAAACAATAAATGAATGCTAGTATGCCTTCAAGTGTCAGAAAAGCACTCTTCCTACAAACCAGTAAGCAAAGTCTGTTGACATTCTCATCACACAAACCAAAATCACTTGCAACTTTTAAAATTCAGAATATTATGTAAAGGCCAGATATGGTTTTCCAATATGAATCTCTCAGCTTTTTTCTTGCCCTCAATCAAACAAGAAACATTCACATACTTCTTGCTTCCCAGAGACCTCTTGACCTTCTGTTGTCTGGGATGTCCAGGCCTGGTGTCCTAACAAAGTAGAACATTTCACATTAGCAGCATAATTTTTTTTTTTGCATGTTTTACTTTTCAGATATACACAGGCACCTGCACCTTGAGGATGTGCACATCACCCTTTGAAAAGGAAACAACTGCTTTCTGCAACAAGGGAGTGTTTAATCTTGTCAACTCCATCTGAATTAGAACTAGAATCAAAATAGGGATGAGCCCATCCACACTTCGCATATTCATCTTTCAAGGGTGCATGATGGGGTGTTCTTTGCCTCCAATTCATTTAGTGTTACCTACTTTCTGCCTGGACTTTATGGTCTCAGCTTACTACTTTTTACTTTACTTTTTTTTTCCCTTAAGGAAATAATTCCTGCATTTCCGATGCCAAGAGTGATGTCCCAAGTCTCTTTTACACTCTTTTTTAATTTTCTGTGTCAATTATTGTGTCATTCCCCATTGGGTGCCAGGATATTCACTTTACCCATATCACAGAACCATTCTTCTTATTTAACAAGTATTTCTTTGTCATTTATCACTCGTTGCTTTTTCTGCTCCTATTAAGACAAGTAATTTAACAGTTACCATTGACATTCCCAAGTCAGTATAAACAACTCATATGCTCATTTGTATAAATAACAATGCTGTTCCTGCCCTGTGGACGAACATTTACCACCTTCTTCCAAGTACTAATAACGACCTGATGTTGCTCTTCATTGGGAAACCCAGGACAAAAATCTTGACTAGAAAACAAAAATCATTGCCCAGTAGAAGCATATGAAATACCAGAAATGTAATCAATAACAGAGACAATATTTTGCCATGTATAGGAACTGGTTAAAAAACTGGGGTGGAGAAAAGGAATAACATGGGTAAGTTACACATCTTCCTTACAGAAAAATGTACTGCACGTAATCAACTGGGCCATGCTGTGAAATGTTTTAGTTAGAAAATTGTTATTAGAAATAAGTGCTACACATTATTGGGGGGAAAGAGCAAACAGGGATATGACAGAATTTGAAGATGACAGAAAAATATGATAACTTGTCAGATGAAAAATTTCAGGTGTTGTATCAAAACTAGGAAATAGAATTCAGGGCAAACAAAAATCACCACTACAAAAAAAAACGCACCATAAAAAAATAACTTCAAACTGTCTTTAATGCTCTTGCCTTCTAATTTATGTGTAGGAACAAGCAATAATTCACTCTTCCCAGGACCACAGTCAGTGAGAGACACCCTAAGGACCAGGTAGGAAATTAAGTAGTGGGCACTGACATGAACTAGATGAATTTTTAAGATGTGACTATGGAGTGCCAGACTCTCTTGGGCCTCCAGCCCCAGTCTTCTCTCACGGAATGGTTAGGGAAGCAGCAGGAGAGAAATTCCCAACTGTTTGTTCAATGACTTCACAATCATCTGGATCTGGTTTGAGACCATCTTAAGAACCTGAACATGCACAGGTCCATGGGACCCGATGAAATCCATCTGTGGGTCCTGAAGGAGATGGCAAATGAAGTTGCTAAGCCACTGTCCGTCGTATTTGAAAATCATGGCAGTCAAGTGAAGTTCCCAACAACTGGAAAAAGGGAAATAAAACGTCCCTTTTCAAGAAGGGGAATATGGATGACATACTTTTTTATGGATGACGTTTACTTTTCTCTGCTTAACTAACATTACAGACATAGAAATCATTCTGTCCTACTTATCAATTAGGAACTGTAGTGTCAGGACAAGGGGTAATGGGTTAAAACCCATTTTTAGGTTTAGATTGATATAAGGAAGAAATTCTTTACTGTAAGGGTGGTGAGGCATTGGAATGGGTTGCCCAAGGAAGTTGTGAATGCTCCATCCCTGGTGCTGTTCAAGGCCAGGATGGACAGAGCTTTGGGTGACATGGTTTTGTGTGAGGTGTCCCTACCCATAGTGGGGGGGGAACTTGATGATCTTAGTGTCCTTTCCAACCCTAACTGTTCTCTGATTATATGATCATATCTTGTCTGCTTGGGAAGAAAAAGTCAATTGCATGTTTGTGTTCATGTAACTTTGATATGGTTTACACACCTGTAGTAGTGCAAACAAACAGCAGTGTTAGAATCACAGTTAGTGTTAGAATCTAGTTCCAACCCCTGTTTGGGAAATCCCTAAATCAGAAACATGGAGAAACATCACTGAGGAGCAGCTAGAAAAAAAATAGGCCTGTGAAGTTGTAACAACAAAAATGAACGAGAAAGTGGGCAAAATGAGCTGCAATGAGCTGGCCTACACTGCCATTAGAAGAACCTTGATGACTGACAAACATGGTACGTGTTTTAAGACTTTTTTTTAAGAACTAACAAATTTTGCATTAATGTAAAGATTAGCACGAAGAATTTAGGCCACAGTTATGGATCTGGGATAAATAAAGGACAGTACAGATGATCTTCTTTAGCCTTTCTTTCTGAGAAGTCGATAGCAAGGAAAGTTGTGAAGGAAACTTCTAGACAAACTGGTGTTTCAGCTTTGAATGCTTTGTTATTTAACCACTGCACTTCCCACTTAAAACCAGAGACCTAACGTTCAGGAACACTCGAAGGCTGGACATCTGGGAAAAAAAAAACAACAACTTCCTTGCACAGTTTAGAAAAAGAGGAACAACGATCTAGAACCTGAAAAGACAAAGAAGCTTCATTTATAAGGAGCTATTTCAGCCTCTCTGTGGACCATGGGACATTTCTGTGACCTGGAACATGTCCTGCTCCACAGCAACGCATCTGAAAAGATGTGGTTTAAACAGAACAGAGGCTCTCACTGAGGTCCGGAGACTGACGGAGTAACTGCCATCGAGTCAGTCCTACAGCTACAGAGGCGTCTGTGGAAGCAGCAACTGTCCCACACTGTCATGTGCGTCCCTACCCCCGAGAGAAAACACCGTGGACAGAGGCCAGCGTGACGGCTCAGCAGCCCTCGGGGAACTCCCCGTTCCAGCTCCAAGTTTCCATTCCTACTACATACTTTGTGGACAACCCTCTCCACCAATAACGGCCTTTCGGACAAAGCGCACGACCGGTACCGGCAGCGCCTGCTCGGGGTTCCTCAGTCGAGCACAGCCGGGCCCGCCTCTCCTGCGGGCCGTTCCCCTGCCCCTCGGCCTCCCAGCAGAAACCTGGCCACCGCTGGCCGCTCTCCAGGCAGCCCGGAGGGTCCCGCTCGCCGCCCGTCCGCTCAGTGACAGGCCTCAGCGACGGGGGGCGGCAAACAGCCGGGGTCGGTCACCGAGCCAAGGCCGCGCTGCACGCCCAGACCAGCACTGGGCAGGACCGGGCGCCCTCTCCTTCCAGGCGTGAGCCCCGTGAGACTCGCGGAACGGAGCAGAAATCCAACCGCGGGTGTTCCGGTGGCGCCGGCCGGCTCCCCCCCACCCCCGACCGGCGGAGCCCATCCCGTTGCTGCTTCCTACCCCGTGGGTGGCGGCACGGTTGCCTCGCTCAGCCCCGGAGCCACCGGTCGGCCGCGTCCCTCCCACCCGAGCCAGTAGCCCCAGTGGCGAGAAGACGACAAGTACTCACTGAGCCGCCACTGCCCCGCATGGTGATGGTGATGCTGCCGCCGCCGCCACGTAAGCAGACGCCCCGCCCGCCCGCGCACGGCCGCGGGGTCCCGCCCACTGGTTTCCGGCCGCCTCCTGTCAGCGGCCGCGGGCCTGAACGCTGTGGGTGGTGCTGTGGGAGCATTGTGGCGGCTGCCGGGGTGTGGGGAGCCCACAGAGTGCACCCGGCCCGCGGCGGCACGGCCACAGCCGGGCTCCGAGAGCGTCATGGCCACAGCCGGGCTCCGTGAGCGTCATGGCAGGCAGCGGCGCGGCCTCCCCGCCACCGTCGTCCTTTCCGCGACCCGGAAGGACAAGTGGGTGCTGGGAAGATGGCGGCGGCAAGCGGAGTAGGGGCAGCAGCGGCTCCGGTGTGCGTGCTGGTTCTGGGCATGGCCGGCTCTGGGAAAACTACCTTCGTGCAGGTGAGGGGCGGCCGGCAGGCTATGGGAGCTGATGGTTTCACTGTAGGGGCCTGACGCCTCCTTGTGTCCTCTTAGCGGCTCGCGGTGCACCTGCATGGACAGCGCTGTCCTCCTTACGTGATCAACCTGGACCCCGCCGTGCACGACCTGCCCTTCCCCGCCAACATCGGTGAGTTCGCCTGCCCCAGCCCGTGGTTCTGCCATGCATAGGTGAAGCTATATTGAGTATACTGCTTTTCACGTGGTTTTTGGGGTGAGGGTGGGGGGGTTGGGGTGTGTGAGGTATTTGGTTAGAGCCACAAAATGGTTTGGATTGGAAAGGATCTTAAAGCTCATCTAGTTGTAACTCCTTGCTATGGGCAGGGACACATTTCACTAGAGCAGGTTGCTCCAAGCCCCATCCAGCCTAGCCTTGAACGCTGCCAGAGATAGGGCAGCAGGTTTGTTTTTATTGTGTTTAAGAGATTTCAAGTCCTAATGTAAGAAAAACTTAAAGGTTTGGTTTTTTAATTATTTAAATCCTTATTTCTGCTAACCTTTAACTTAGGACCAAAGGCATTCATCCATTGCATGTATACATTTTTTTTCATGTCATTTGGTGTGACTTGATATGTATATGTTCTTGTGAGGTTTTTATCAGCAGTGAACATAGTAGTAGATTTAACCTGGTTCTCTATATCCAGAACAGTGTTAGGGCCATTGGAACAGACTGCCCAAGGAAGTGATGAATGCTTCATCCCTGGAAGTATTCAGGGCCAGGTTGGATGGGGCTTTGAGCAACTTGGTCTAGTGGATGGTGTCTGCCCATGGCAGGGGAGTTGCAACTAGGTGATCTTAAGGTCCTTTCCAACACAAACCATTCTAAGATTCTATGATATGAAATAACTTCTTCAAAGCACTTTAAAAGGCATGGATTTCAGAGGAAATACGTTAAGAGAACAGACTTTATGCTTAGCCATTCCAAAGAGCTTAATAATCTTTAGGTTTGAAGGGTCCTGTTTCTTGATATCTGGGGTGCCAAACTGATTCGGAGAAAACTCCAGGAACAAACAACAGAGTTTCAAGTTGACAAGCAGGTATTCTTTATTGTGGCGCCGGGAGACACGGGGGATAGCTCCTCCTAACGTGTGTCCCCGTACTGGTCTACAGGCCATCCTTATATGGTCACTGGGCATATTGCATCATTTTCCAGAAAGTTTCCTGCATGCACACAAAAATGTGATGATGGTCTTTAAGGGTCGTTTACTTTTCCCTGCTTAATTAACATTACAGACATAGCAAACATTCTGTCCTACTGATCAGTTAGTTTAAGTGCTCCCATCCTGGCCATCAGCTAGTCCCAGATACTCCCCAGGTCCTGTTTTCTATTCTCCTTTTCTTACACCTTTTGTACTAAGGTCCTAAGGACCTGAAACCATGTTAACTACCTTCAGGCACTGCAGCTATTTTCCATTGCAAAGCCATCAAACTTAACATTACTTAGAACTTATTACATTTTGTGCTTTTGTGCCTCTTTGTCTCACTTTTAAACTTTATGCAGTTTGTCAGTTTCTCACTCCAGAGTATAAGAAAGGTAGTGTTGACACAGAAGTTGTTTTATTGATGTTTGTTGAATAGTGAGAGTATCTGTTCCAGTGGTGGATGTCTAATAACACAGATACATATACTTTGTTAACTGATGTTGATCAGCTGAGAATTAAATTCAACTGAAGCAGTTACAGCTAAATACCTAAATTGGTGGTGTTTCACATGATTTACATTGGGTTTCAAGTGTGTGTTGAGAGCATAGCTAATCTGTGAGATTTTATTCTGTTTGGGAGATTTTTCCTGATGGTGCTAGATTTATTACTGAGACAAAAGAAGACTTGCTAGAAGGAAAGTTTTTATCTATCAACAAATTGAGGAAGAAGGATATTTTTAAAGTAATATCCTAACACTATTTATGTTTCTTTCTCTTCTAGATATCAGGGATACTGTGAAGTACAAAGAAGTCATGAAACAGTATCCTTTTCTGTCTAAATAATGATGTTTGAAATCTCAGATTTTGTGAAAATAGCCTGTCACCTCTGCACACTCTGATGAAGGATGCAGGAGGTGGGGTGGATTGCCATAATGTAGAATATTGTGTGAAGATCAGTAGTTTTTGACCACGTGTTTCTTGCATGTGAGGTTAGAAATGTATGTTCTATCAGATCTGATGCTTCTGTTCCCTGTTCTTATGAAGAGCTTGTATCTTTCTTTGTGGAAACCAGCAGCCTTTTCCTTGTGTTTTAACAAAACATTGTTGACCGTATACAATCTATAACAATTTTCCACATTGTTTGACCATAATCCAAGTCTTTCTGAATCTCAGTCATTGGACTTTTAGCTTTTGCTGCGCAGTGTTTTGATGGCAGTAACATTACAGTAAAATGACTGCACTTCAGAAGGGTATGGAGGTCCTTTGTTTCTTAAGTAATAGCTTGTGCAGATGAAGGTATAATATGGTGTTTGGATTTGCTAGTGTGACTCCTACATTTAATATTTAGATGGGATAAAGATGGTGGGGGATATGATTCGTTATTTTTGTCTGTTGTATGATTTAGAGTTACCAGCAAAGCATCCATGTATAAGTTTCAGTTTGGTATGTAGACAAATTATTTGCTTTACTGTGTCTGCTTTCCTAAATGTAGTGTCTAGATATGGGCTGGGCCCAAATGGTGGAATAGTGACTTCTCTTAATCTTTTTGCTACAAGATTTGATCAGGTATGAGGTTGTTCCTATGTGATAGTGTGCTATGGATACTGTGCTGGGAGACTGCAGGGGTGGTTTGTGTATTTGAAGTCTGAGTGTATTTGGAGTTAGGATATTCTCCATACAGAACCATGTATTTTACAGTGCAGCAAAACTGCATTAGCTTTCATTTGCGATATTTCAGTTTTTCAGCTTTTTTAAAAGTAAAATTTAGAAGTCATGTGCACAAAACATTCTTTAGTCTTTGTACATACCTGTTCTATTGCACTATGTTCTTTTGTATGGATGCTGTGGTTGTGAAGTAGGGAAGCTCAGTTCTAGAAAGGGGTTACGTTTTCCTGGGGTTGTTTGATAATTGCTCTCTTAAATCATAATGCTAAATCAGTGCTGAGGTAGGAACTTAAGTATGTTATTGAGACAGTGCACAATCCCTTAGTAAAAAGCTAGGGAACAACTGCTTTGTTACACCATTTCTTTAGTTGGGTATGAAAACACAGACAAAATCAGGATTGTCTTTGACCTCTGCAGTCTTAAGGCATTTTCCACCCTTCCTTAGTAGGGCATTTTCACACACTGAAAAGATTTAGAAAACTTTGATCTTTTGATAAGTACGTGCAGCTGTGCAAGTTAATGTAGTTACAGTTAAGAAATTATTATGAACGTTTCCTGTTGTGAGCTTAAATACAAATTATGCTTTTTTTTTCAATCAGGTGATGAAGTTTATTGAAAAAAGACAAAATGCATCCAAGTGAGTACATTCTGCCAAGTTCAATTTTTCTGGGATCAGTGTGGGAAAAACATGTCAAATCCTGAAAATGTGCTCTGCATGTTTTCTAGTTATTTGTCATCTTTGGCATGAATTTTATGTGGAAAAGGGCATAGAATTAAACCAGATAAACTAGACTTTCTTTAGATACACTGAAGAAATGTCTGCTGATTCCAGTTCTCCTTTTCTTGTCTTCCATTAGACTGTAATTTCATGCACTGTTCATACAGGCAATAATTCTTCTTTTGAAGAGTTTGCAGTACTAAGTGTCTATCAAATTGAAGCCTTTAACATAAATAGAATCTGAAGGGAGAATGTGCTTCTTAGTTACAAAATTCACACAGGGATTTTTCAAACATGCCCATAAATCTTGTTACTGTCTGGGAGAAGCTTTTCTGATCTGTAACAGAATAATCATGTAATTTGCTGTTACATGCTTGTGGTAGTCTAGTTGGAACAGGACCTATTGCGTAACTAATTTTCCCTCTGGGGGGGGATGACTTCTTACCAGGTATGTTATTATTGACACACCAGGGCAAATAGAGGTGTTCACTTGGTCAGCATCTGGAACCATCATAACTGAGGCCTTGGTAAGTGCTTTCTACATAACTTGGCAGTCATGTAGAGGCTGTGTGAAAGAAATGGCTGTTGAACAGCATGTACTTCTAATTAAAGTATGTTTTACTTTGTATTTCCAGGCTTCCTCTTTTCCTTCAGTTGTTGTTTATGTGATGGACACCTCTCGCAGTACTAACCCTGTTACCTTTATGTCCAACATGCTGTATGCCTGCAGGTAAGAAAAGCTGAAAATGCAGTCTGTGTGCTCTGATTGCTGTGTCTCTTCTGAACTTACTTTGGAGGGGAATAACAGAATGGTTTGGAAGAGATCTTTAAAGACCACCTAGTCCACACTCCTTGCAACAGGCAGGGACATCTTTCACTAAATATGGTTGCTCAAAACTCTGTTCACTTTTAATGATGGGGCATCCACAGCTTCTGTGGACAACCTGTGCTAGTGTCTCACCACCCTCATTGTAAAATATGTCTTCCTTATGTCCAATCTAACCCTATCCCATTTCAGTTTAAAACCGTTGTTCCTTGCTCTGGTCTATGTCTCTGTCTTTCTTATAAGCCCCTTTATATACTGAAAAGCTGCAGTAAGGTCTCCCTGAAGCCTTTTCTTCCTCCAGCTGAACAACAGACCTGTCTTCATGTTAAACCAGGGACTAAATACTTATGTAAAGATCAGCATATCTAGAGCTGTCATAATTCATCATAAATGTTGGTAAAAGATTTTCAAAGAACCTACCAATCCTGTTACCAAGGTCAAAAGCTGTGTCACTGATAGGAGTATGCATAAGCTGTCTCATTACATGCTGCAATTTCTGACAATGTTGAGCTAGATGCTAGAATATAGACAATGAAATGAATATGTAAGCTAGTGTTTCAAGGTAGCTTTGCCTTATAGATGTTTTGAGTTATTTGAGTTTGTTGCTTGGTTCACAAATAGTATCTCAAAACCTATAATCTGAGTAAAAATAATTAGAAAGTGCAAAGAGAGTTAAAACCAGATCTGGCAGTCATGCAAAATAGTAATCAAAATCAGCTGAGTGTGTGGGAAATTTTCTATCTTACAAATACATACTTACATCTGGCAAGCATATTTTGTTCACCTATGATAAGCAGGATCTGAGTAAAAATTGCATTCTAATTGATGTGGAGGAAAATAATTATCTTTTGAGTCAAATATATTCAGTTTTGCACAAGTCTGGTCTGTCTTATGCTTCTTTGCTGTTCTAGTGAGATTTAAATTAATTTTACTTTTTTGTGTGTGTGTCCCACAGTATCCTGTATAAGACAAAGCTGCCTTTCATTGTTGTCATGAACAAAGTAAGTTAAAGCTTTGGTTTCTGTGTCCTAGTGGAACATTGTTCTGTTTAGCTTGCTTTGCTATAGTGTCTTTGTCTTACTACAAGAATAGATTTTCTAGAAAAGAGAGGCTGGGAGGGAGCTGCAGGCTGAAAACCGAATCTAAAAGGGTCTTTGGTATATAAATGCACAAGAATAATCAAGGATGTTACACCCAGGCATTCAAGTTTGAGATAATACTAACAATTTGAAAAATGTTTTGCACCATAACCCAAGGCTATAGGGAAACTTTGTAACATGAGGGTAAGTTCATTACTGAATCTGCTCTTCCAGATCCCCACCTTGTCATAACAGTTGTCTTAATCATTAATTATTTCTACTCAGCAGCAGACTTACAATGAGAATTGTTTAACACCTGCCTGTTTTGAGGAGGGAGTCCCATGTATTTTAGCAGGCAAAACATAAACAAAGGTGTTTGGTCCTTATCAGTGACACTAAAAATCTGTCAGTAAACTGCTTGAATACTAATCCATGTAAAATTATGGAACCATCTCACCTGCTTGTGTCCACCATCTTGTTTAGATTATAATTCTTTAGGTCAGAGCACAGCTCACATTTTATAAAGATTCTTTAGGCTGATACCAGGTGTGGAAATGGCTCCCTTTCCCTCCTAATCCCCAAGCCAATCAAGAAAGCATGGGATCTTCACTGAGGACTGTCTTGTCTGTCCTCAGTCACACTATTTCTAATATTTACAACTTAAAGTTTCTTTTACAGTATGAAATACTTAGATGCCCTCTTTCAGTAAACCATAAAGCCTTTAGTCTTGCAGTTTCCTTAAACATGCCTTCTTAAAACTGGGATAGAGATTTTTTGTCTTCTCTTCCTGTATTCAAGCAGTTGGTTTGATACAAACAGAGCTTGAAAAACTTCAGACCAGGGCTGAATATTTTCAAAAGATCAGTACTTTGAAAGTAAGTTTAAAATGGAAATTTTATTTGTCCACTTAGCCTATGGCTAAAAAGTCATCATTATTACTTCTGAAAGTTTTCTCTTCTCCTAGACTGACATAATTGACCACAGTTTTGCAGTGGAATGGATGCAGGACTTTGAGACTTTTCAGGATGCCCTGAATCAAGAGACATCCTATGTCAGTAACCTGACTCGTTCTATGAGTTTAGTGTTGGACGAATTTTACAGTTCACTGAAGGTAAGAACCTTCCTTTTTTTCACTACCTCTCAAAAGCTTAGAGAAGAGAAAGCTCATTGATATCACTGACATATATAAATACCTGGTGGGAAAATACAAGGAAGAGAGCCAGGCTCTTTTCAGCAGTTCCCAGTGAAGACAAGAGGAAGTAGACACAAAGTGAAATACAGGAAACTGTTTAAACAGAAGAGGAGAAAAGAACTACTGTAATTTTACTGATTGAGCACTGGGAAAGGTGATCCAGAGAAACAGTGAAGTTTCCATCCCTGGAGATACTGATTTGGAGAAAACTCCAGGAACAAACTCTTGAACAACAGTTTCAAGTTGACAAGCAGGTATTCTTTATTGTGGCACCAGGAGACACGGGGGATAGCTCCTCCTAACGTGTGTCCCCGTATTGCTCTACAGGCCATCCTTATATGGTCACTGGGCATATTGCATCATTTTCCAGAAAGTTTCCTGCATGCACACAAAAATGTGATGATGGCCTTTAAGGGTCGTTTACTTTTTCCCCTGCTTGATTAACATTACAGACATAGCAAACATTCTGTCCTACTGATCAGTTAGTTTAAGTGCTCCCATCCTGGCCATCAGCTAGTCCCAGATACTCCCCAGGTCCTGTTTTCCATTCTCCTTTCCTTACACCTTTTGTACTAAGGTCCTAAGGACCTGAAGCCATGTTAACTACCTTCAGGCATTGCAGCTATTTTCCATTGCAAAGCCATCAAACTTAACATCACTTAGAACTGATTACATTTTCTGCCTCTGTCTCAATACTCAAAATACACTCCAACAAGATCTTGTGCAACCTGTTCTAGACAGTCTTGCTTTCTGAGCAGGAGAGGTTGGACTAGATGATCATCAGAGGTATCTTCTAACCTTAACCCATCTGCCCTTCTCTAAAAGGGCTCCTTTTGAGCTGGAATCTGTTGATGAGCTATGCATTTTGGGGGCAAATCCTTGCTGATTTGAACATAAAGTAACTTTAGTTGCTTGTCACACTGAGTGGCAGCCTGAATAATTTAGTAGTGAATTGTGATTAGTCATCTGAAGAAAGCAAGGATAGGCTGTTAAGTGGTAATGTTCTGTATTCCAGTGTCTCAGATCTGAGACAATTTTCCTTGTTCTGAATGTATCAAGTACAGTTGGTAATTTACTATGTAGGAAGAAGGGAAAGAACCTCAGAAACAATCTATTTCTGTTGACTCAATAAAAAGTTGGGTTTTTTTCCCCACTTACTGGGGTTTGAGAGAACAAATCCATTCAGTTTCTGTGAAAACACTGTGCATGAGAGGGTGTTGATGATCCCATAATCTGTGCTAAAATGGTTCAGTTAATCATGGTTTTTATCAACTTTTACTTAAGAAAAAACAAGCAGTTGGTTTTGTGGCTATTGCAAGAAAGCGCATGAAAATAATTAAGTTATTCCATTCATATAGATAATGATAATTTTGCCAAAACAAAAATAGTGTAAATGTTGTATGTGGAACAGTATTCAGAATTTCAAAACAGATTGTAGTGGTGCCATGTAGGACTAAAATACTTCTTAGTCCTTATTTGCTAATGAAATCTTTGTATGCATATCAGATCTGTTAGAACAATAGACTGGAGAGCAGGACTATAAAGTAGAAGGCAGCTTGTACTTAAGTTTTTGGTATATTGAAAAATGTGGGATCTGAGCATGACATGAATGATACGGAATAAGGTGTGGTTACTGTCCTGAGTTCAGCAGTAGCAGTCATTTTTCTCCTTAGTAGCTGGTGCAGTGCTGTGATTTTGACTTTCAGCCTGGGAACAATGCTGATAATACCAATGGTTTTAGTTGTTGCTAAGTAATATTTACTCTGACCAAGGACTTTCTGAGTCTCATGCTCTGCCAGGGAGGAGGGGAAGCCATGAGGAAGCAGAGACAGGACACCTGACCCAAACTAAACAAAGGCGGGGGGTATTCCATACCACAGCACATCATGCCCAGTATATAAACTGGGGGCAGTTACCTGAAAGGGCTAGATCACTGCTCATGTTGGGCTGGTTGGTGGGTGGTGAGCAGTTATATTCTCTTCCCTTGTTATTTCCCTTATCATTATTATTATTGGTGGCAGCAGTAGTGGTTTGTGTTATACCTTAGTTACTGGACTGCTCTTATCTCAACCCGTGAGAGTTACACGCTTTTGATTCTTCTTCCCATCCCTCCATGAGTGGGAGGAGAAAGGCAGAGGGGAGTGAGCCAGTGAGCGAGCAGCTGCATGGTTCTGAGTTACCAGCTGGGCTTAAACCACAACAGCAATGAAAGTATAAATATTTGTAACTGCACAATGCCTAGACTATTGCTTAAAATCCTTGGAATGCTTGATTGTCTGCATATTCACTGTACTTTTGATAAGATGCAAGTCTGTGCTTGAAAAAAAAAAAGTCTTCCATTTGAAAGAGTAGTTAAGACTGTTTTGCTTCTGAAAAAGACAGAGGGTGTTCTGGTTGAAGCTCAGCTGGCAACTAAGTACAACAATGAAACCAGGACAAAGGGTCACCAAGTACTGGCAGATAAAAGTCTTAATTAAAGGCATTTTTAGATAATTGATGTAATAAAAGCTGAAAAAATGCCCAGACCTGTAATGACAGACGAGTTCAAATTAGAAAGATGTGCATTTTGAATGTAGTAACTCATTACATAGTAACTGATTAAAATCTCCATCTCTTGCTGTTCTGGAGGTTGGATTGGGTACCTCTTAAAATTTGCTTCAGCTAAATACAAAGTATTGGACAGAATTTCAAAGGCAAAAAGACAGTTTCTATGGTCTGTTTTACTCTTTAATTCTATTACACTGATATTGCAGCATTTATAATAAAGTTCAGAATGAGAACTCGTATTATTAAAGATAACCAAGTAAACAGAAGAAAGACTTGATTGTTCTTTTAAATTGCTCTATCTTGTTTGTTATGTTTAGGCATTATATTGTCTTATCTATGTCTTTTGGGGGGACTGAGATTGGAGCTATAAGGATGGGTACAGAATAAGTAGTGTTTTTTAACTGTTGTTTCCCTCCCTGTGGTAAAATTTGTAAAACAGAAAGAAAATTCAGGTTCCTGAGTTAAATAGAGGAGAAAAAAGGAAGAAAACCCAAACTACACACCCCCATAACAAAACAAAAAAACAACCAAAAAATGGAGGCAGCAAGAATTAACATCAGGTGGAGAAAGAGGCTGAAAGTAGGAATGACAAAAGTGGAAGTATTACTGCATTCTCATATGCCACTGTGATGATTAAATGGGTATCTTTAGATTCCCGTGGGGTTTTATTAGTGTTTGTGTGGAGTGTTCTTTTTCTTACAATGCTGCTTGGTCTTACCGGTTCTGAACAGCTACTTAAAAACTTCAGTTCTCTTCAGTTCTCATATATGGGTTTTTTTATAGGTGGTTGGTGTTTCTTCTGTGGTTGGCACAGGACTGGATGATTTTTTTGTCCAGCTCTCTAAAGCTGTAGATGAATATGAAAGGTAAGGTGATAACCTGTGGTCCCTGACTCAGTGAAGACTTGAAGTTACTGATTTTGATTTGAAGGGCTGTACACTTTTTGCAGCCAATGTAGTTCAGGGTTTCTAACCACCTTCAATGCAAAAGTCAGCATGAAAAGCAGCATCCGAAAGGAACTATTTGGTGGTGGATTTTTGTCCTAACTCTTCAGACAAAAATAAAAGAGCCTTTTATTCCCTTATCCTTCAGTTTCCCACATTTGTTACTCCCCATATGTGCTCTTTCCCTGCATCCCATAATATGTCTCACACCCATAGTCAGCCACCTCTCTGTGCTTGCAAGGTGATCCAGAATGCTCCTGATAAGGCATGTTGATGGGTCTCATGCCAGGACCATGGGGCTGACTGGGAGGAGCTGGGATTCCTCCAAGTCATTAATTTTGATTCCTTGCCTGCAACTGTGTCCCTGCGTTCCTCTGGGCTTGTTGAGATGGATCTTTAATGGTTTGATGGCTCTTCTGTGATGGGCCTGGGAGTATTTGAGTAGGGTGTTCTTTGTGCTTCTTCCCCCACTTCCCAAATGTCTCATTTGAGGTGTGGAGGAGTTTTTCTGCATAACCTAAAAATTCTGGGATACAGTGCCTACATAATGAAGCCCTAGCTAAGGGTTTCACATAAGCTGCCAGTGTGTGCTTGCAGCCCAGAGAGGTGATTGTATCCTGGACCATATCAAAAGAAATGTGGCCAGAGGTCCAGGGAGGTGATTCGCCCTCTCTATGCCGTTCTTCTGAGACCGTGCCTGGAGCACTGTGACCAGTGTGACAGCCCACAGTTGAGCAAGAAATACATGGACCTGTTAGAGCTATTCCAGAGGGTTATGAAAACAGTCAGAGCTCTGGAACATCTATCTTACGAAGAAAGACTGAGAGAGTCAGATTGTTCAGTCTGGGGAGGGGGAGGCTCAGGGGAGACCTTATTGTGACCTTTCAGCATATAAAGGGAATGTACAAGAGAGGCAAGGGAGGTTAGACCAAATGATCTTTGAAGGTCCCTTCCACACCAAACTGTTCTATGATTCTAAGAACAGGGTATCCTTATTTCATTAGAGAAGTAGTTCAAAGGTCCCATAGTAGTACAGTAGTTTGGAAGTCTGTGAACAGTCTTCCTGTATGAGTTCCCACTGAGCTGTCTTAGGAAACACAAGTCTTGGCAGAGAAAGTCATGTCTGTGATTAGTGATAAATCTGTTGATTAGATACAGCAGTGAAATCACTACGTCAGTGGCTTACTCCTAGCAGCCTCTGTCCCAGGCACTGCTTGGTGCGGGCGGGATGCTCTGGGACATGGGTTCATCCCCCTGTGCTGCCTGCATGCAAGTGGGTCACCCTAGGGAGGTGGAAGGGAGTGTCCCATGGAGCGCTGCTCAGGCTGTGCCTCTTTGCCCGTGTAGTTGTCTTGTGACATGGGTTAGTGATGGTCTTGGCAATCCCAGGGTAACAGTTCGACCTGATGATCTTAAAGGTCTTTTCCAACCTGGTTGATTCTGTGGCTGAGGTGGTTTAATTTCTTATCTAATAAGATAGTATGAGAAAAGTTTGCTATTTTAATGATGTACATTCACTTATTTTGCATCCTTGGTTTCAGAATCCAAATGCGGGTAAAAATACTATTAGTCTTTCTGAAATGTCCTTCAAACATGAAGAGAGAGACGTTTTTTTTGGGGTAGAAACAAGATGATCCTTAATATGTCATGTTCACACTGAATGTACTTTACTTGTATTTTCAGAGAATATCGTCCAGAATATGAACGCCTGAGAAAAACACTGGTAGGTTTTTTTAACTTTTATATACCTGGGCAGTGTATCTTGGTTTCACTTTTATGCACACAATTGCTTCTTTATTGGGAGGATCTAACATTTCATTTACTAATCATATTCATTGTGGGAAAAAATCCTGTTCTGAAGCTCACCATCTGTTTTTTCTTCCTGGATGTGGTGGAGCGTATCTTCACAAAAATAAAAGATGTTTTTAAAATCAAATATTCGTCAGTGGTTTAGTGCTAATAATTTATTTGGGCAAATTGTGAGAAAATGGTTGGGAAAGATTTTTATATCTTCTGTTCAGAATGATGAGACTTTTTAAAAAAGTGATTTGTTGAGAATATCACAGTATCTCTTTGCACTAGTGAAAGATACTGTTTTGAGTTAGGCAGTTAATAATGATGACTGAATTGCAGTACCAAAGTTGTTAGCTCTGCTCACCTGGAGCTCTGGCTGTCCAAAGGACAGTTCTCTGCAGGCACAACTTCACAACTTCGGCTTCCTGATGCTGCTGAAAATGTTTTAGAAGCCCATCATGCTGGAGGTTGCTTTCCATGCTTATCTGGAAGTTCCATGTAAAACTCAGTTGTAATGTAAAGACCTGCTTACTGACTTCTGCTTTCTGGCTAGGGGACAGCTCTTCCTGGGTGAGATGAATCTTCTACTGATGTTTTAAGTATACTCAGAATCCACGTATAACTTTGTACCTACAGGAGAAAGCTCAAAATGAACAAAAGAAAGAGCAGCTGGAACACTTACGGAAGGACATGGGAAGCATGTGTGTGCAAGGCAACACACTTGCAGGTATATTAGTAGAAAGATAAAAGTTTACTGCAAAAGTTGTCTGAAGAGTCTGTCTTGAGAAGTCACTTAGTGCTTTTCCGTCTTCACAGCAAAAGCTTGGAAGCAGCTTCATGTTAAGAAGGACGAGTAGAGCTTTAGTTCCCATGGGGTTACACTTAGCTCTTTATATCAGTCACAGATGTGGAAAGAAACCCTGCTGTGTAGATAAAGTGGCAAAACTGTCAAATTAGAAATGAGAAAGCGCTGCTGTTGGTTGAACTGTTGCATTATATGAGGTTAAATACAGTGCTGACAGTCTGTCCTGTATCTTCGTAATCCACAAGCAGCTTTCTGTCATTGTAGAGGAAGCATTTACTCCTGTGTTTATGTGTAAATAGAAGTTGTTGAGGCAGGAACTTACTTGTTATCATGCTGTTTCATGTATAGCTATTTCTGTTCAAGGGTCTGATGATGCTTCTACGATGGGTCCCTCCGAGCTGATCCTAACACGAGGAACTCTTGATTATGAAGAAGAAGAGAGGGAGAGTGATACTGATGATATTGACCATGAAGGTAAGGGAATAAAGGATCTGATCTGATTTAAAAACCGCCTGTCTAGTCAGGAAATATCCTCTGTATTTCTTTAACTGAATTGAGTGAATTGGGAGCCTAGAAAATAAGCAGACATTGTCACCTAAATGTAGGTGTCTGACTATGTAGCAGAAGCCCAGCTGCAATGCTTAGTTCAGTGAAATGTTTGTAAAAGTTCAAGTTTAAATTTTTAATTCAGGTAATTATTTTTAGTAGTGTATAACATGCATAAACCAGACAAACTCATTATGCTTCGAGCACACAGTGACCTCTGAATCTAATCAACACACAGTATGTTTCATTATCTTTTTGTCTTTACAGTTTCTGCCCTGGCTTTCTTTTCCAGTGACTCCTGGTCTTGGAACACTCTTCTAAGTTTTTACAGTGTGTGATTTTTTTTCTCTTACACAATTCACAGACTTAATCTTCATTGTTTCCCTCTTCTATAGATTTTTAGGGTAACTTATTTCTTTTGCCTTTTAATGAAGATCAGGTAGACATAAGGGGTTGCTCTGCCTAGCCTGACCCTAGCTTTCTTCAGTAACAGTAGAACAAGTGTCGAAATAGTGCTGAAGTACGGATTTTTCCCCCCCCAGTTACTGAGGAGAGTCATGAGGAACCAGCCTTCAGAAACTTTATGCAAGAAACACGGATGAAATACCAGAGAAGCAGTAACCCAAAGGAATGAGACCTTCAGAAATAGATGGTTTGGAATCCCTTACGATGGAGTTAAAAGTAAAAGAACTGCATAAACTTGCATGGAACCATGCATGAAGTCTTCTGTCTGTGAACAGCTTCCTCTGATACATTTCTGTCTTTCTCCCTGCAGTAACTTTTGGTCATATGAGTTGAAGGTCTTGTAACCAACAGACTGTGCATTTGGCCATCTGCCACTCAGACTTCCTGAAGCTGGAGGAGCCAGATAACATTTTTTTTTGCTCCAGATTCCGTAGATGTGCCTGTTGAGAGCATCTAGAGTACTTCCTGGTTTCCAAAAGTGCATTTTGTTCACCTTGGGCAGACAGGTGTCTGCTGCAGCCAGGACACAAGCGAAATCTGCTGTGTGAAACTTCATCAATCTAGTATTTGATGTTTTGGTTTTAATTAAATATATTTTATGTACTAACAATTGTGTGATCTTTAAAGAAAGGAGATTTCATTTCATTGTTCTAATGCAAGAGTTTGTGTCTGTGCTTACAGCCCATCCATATGGACACAGCAAAATAGAGGCACAGAATCACCTCCTTTGACCTGCTGGATATGCTTCTTTTGATGCAGCCCAGTATACTATTCTATTCTGTGATTCTATGCAGTTGGCTTTCTGGGGAGCAAGTGCACCCTATCAGCTCGTGTCCAGGTTTTCATCCACCAGTACACCTCATCTTTCTCCATGTGGCTGCTGTCAGTCCCTTCATCCCTGTGGTCTTTGTTCATTCAGTCATTGTCTACCGAAACCCAGTCATGTTTTCTAAACCTTCTCACATATTTACGTAGCTTCTTCACCTCAAACGCGGTAGCAGCCGTACTGCCCACGGGTAACGGTGCTGCTCTCACTGCTCTCGCCCAATAAGGCACCGACCAGGTGCTTGCGGGCGTGTTTGCAAGGTGGTGTTTTGGTACCTCCGGTGAGCTCCCGGCACGGGCCGGGGAGGGCCTATAGGAGGGAGGGAGAGGGAGCCGCTTTGGTGGGTGCAAGAGGATCTCCTGCCCTTTGGCTACCGGGGGTGGCAGGACGGGAAGCTCAAACCACCCAGTGCTGCAGCTCCTGCTCAGCGGGGCAGCCCCGGGGAGTTCCCTGGGAGCTGGCAGAAGAGAAGAGGGGAAAGGTGCGCACAGTTCTTACAATGCAGAGCCACGCGCATCCCTGCCTCACCAGAGCTCCCCCTGAGCCTGCCCTGGCCCTGCTTGCTTGCTGCAGCAGCTCCCAGTGCCATCGCCTCCCTGAACCCTTTCCCATCTCCCCAGGCTTTCAGCGTAGTTGAGTTAACGCTCAACAAAGTGAGCGGTGACACCATAGTGCTAGTGAATGGCTAATTATTTGTTCCACTCTCCTCACCCCTGGGAACTTTGGTAACAATAAACTCCACAGAAGACACTGAAAATAATATTTGTCAGACATGGGCAATAAGTGTCTGTCTTAATGGTAAACTTGTGAATACCGCAGAGACTACATACATGTGAGAAGGTTTTTTTTGCGTAATGGAACACAGTGAGGACAAATCCAGATAAAAATGTGGCTTGTAACTTAAATTTACCAGATGAATAAGTAGGGGGCACTCACTAAGTTCAGTGTTAAATTGATGGTTTGCAATAGGAGTATTTTAAATGACAATGCCTTTCTCCTGGCAGAGGGGATCTGCTCTCTGTTCATGACCTAGTCTGGGGAGAATATAATGACCTTATTCTGGGCCTTAAAGCCCAAGCCTAGGTCAGTCCTATTCGTGACAGACAAATACCTGGTTTTCCCTGTGCAGGGGTAATGAAGTATCCGTATTGTTTTTAGGTTGCAATATTTTATTTCTTACCAGAATTGTAAGAAATATGACTTCTTATTTCTAAGAATATATGTAATTTTCTTTCTTGCTTAAAAGCTCTTGATTGGCCTTGGCTTCTAGGATAATGGAAGGTACTTTGATGTTGAACTTTTCTAATACTGAGCAAGTAATTGGTGTCTTTGTCACTGGTCAAGAGCTGTAATTTCTGCATGTTTTGAGAAGCACTAGAGGTAACTTGTATTTCTGTTTGTAGGTAAAATTGTTATAAAATTGTTGTGCTGTAAGTATTGAACCAAGGATGGTCCAGGAAATATTTCCAGGCAGTTCTGGAAGGGCTGCCATGGAATGATAGCAGGGTTTAGGGGGGAACAGACAGCTGGAGGTCCTGTCATCTGCTCAGGGTGGGGTTAACCTGAAAACTGGGTCAGGTTGCTCAGGGACTTGTCCGGTTGAGTTTTTAGCATCCTGAGGGATGGAGAACCCATAGTCTCATCATTTCACATGCACGTTCTGGTCCCCACATCCTGGTGTGTGGCTGGCCTTGATCACCACAAGGGTGCAGTGCTGTATTGTGATCAAGAGAACTGACTGATCCCGGGATGCAGAAACTCTGGGTAAATACTTCGAAGACCCTAGGTCAAATAGAATCCAAGTGATTCTGGCTGTAACCGGACTGTTGTTGGAAAGACTGTTGTATTGCTGCTGAGCCGTGATCTCCACAAGCGCATGGATGGCATTACCAAGTGTGCTGAACATTTCTGATGGCACAAGTGAAACCACAACTGCAAAAGCCCTGCATGCTGATGGAAATTCTTCCTCCTTGGTGAATGGTGTTGGAGAATCCTTTCTCAGCAGCAGATAGACACGTTTCTGATCTCTGGTTCCACATGGCATCTATGGGGTTAGTCTTGGAAAGAAGGATGCTTTTATATACAAATATAGAATCTCTACTGCTGGTAATCAGTAGCTTTCTTGTACTGTGCCTAAGTGAACTTGAACTCTGGTACACTTGAAAGGCAGCATGGCAGTAATCCAGGCTTCTTGGCCCAGGCAGAAGAGGTTTCCTGGGGCTCTAGCTACAGCATGCTGCACTGCCCTGTAGGAATGCTTGGTGCAAACACTGTCCAGGCTACAGCCCTCTTGGTTTATAAGCTTTCTCTGCCCTGCAGGAGATACCATTTCCGAGCCTTAAAATGGCAGTTGACACAAACACTTTAGACAGAGGCAGGTATTTTACTGCAGATACTGTAGCTTAAGAAATGCCTGATAACCAAGAGAACATCCAGGAATGGACAGGAGTAATTTATTTCTTTCCTCAGTGCAGTGATCAGAATAGAAATTTTGGTTATTTACAAACTGCATGAGAACTTGGTGTGCAAGGGACACACAAGGAGACACGAACACATGCTGATTGTCCTGGTTTGAGGTGGGATAGAGTTAATTTTTTTCTCGTACCTGGTTCAGTGCTGTGATTTGGCTTTAGTCTGAGAACTATGCTGATAACACACTGATGTTTTAGTTGTTGCTCAGTAGTGCTTACCTTAAGTCAAGAACTTTTCAGTCTCTTGTGCTCTGCCAGTGAGGAGGGGTACAGGAAGCTGTGAGGGAGCAGGCAGGACACCTGACCCAAACTAGCCAAAGGGCTATTCCATACCACAGTATGTCATGCCCAGTACATAAACTGGGGGAAGTTAAGCAGAAGGAACTGATCACTACTCAGGGTCAAGCTGTGCATTAGTCAATGTGTGGTGAGCAATTGTATCGTGCATCACTCTTATGTTATCTTTTGTTTTTTCCTTGGAAGAGGGGCAGGATTTTTTTCCTTTTCTCTCTCTATTATTATATGATTATATTTTACTTTTTTATTTATTGTATTTTACTTTTATTTCAATTATTAAACTGTTTTTATCTCAGCCCATGGGTATTTATGTTTTTTATTATTCTCCTTCCCATCCCACTGGGGAATGTGGGGGGAACTGAGCTTGCAGATATGTGGTATTTAGTTGCTGGCTGGGCTTAAACCATGACAGTTCTTTTTGTTCTGCTTGTTCCCAGGGTTGCATTATATGCTATCTTACCCAGTATGTGTTCCCTATGGTCATGTTTGTTATCCTTGATGCCTGGGCTAAGATTATCATTCTGTTGTACTTTGTAACACTGGTTTATAATATGATGAATCCCTGGGTATGAAACTAATCTGGTATGTGTACTCAGCATTGGTGTCACCTCTGTACTTCAGGAATCATCTATTGGGAACTATTGATTACACATTTTGCCTTTTCTCCTTGGAGAGCCAACTTACGGGTGAAACATCCTCCTTCCCTTCTTCCTTCCCTCTTTCCCCTCCAGGCTGATTATGGTAGTATTTGAGAATTTTAAAGATTTTTAATATCCTTTGAGTACCCTTGAAATCAACTTGATCCTTTTGCTGGGAACCAGCACGTTGCTGTATATGGTTCAGGTTTTATTTAAGGTTAAACAGTTATTTGAAAATACCACCCAGAGATCTTCCCTGAGGCTGAACAGTTACAAGTGGCAGGGTGTGTGGGATAGTATGGACAAGTGGGCACCTCCAGTGTTTTGGAATTTCACCCTTGAACAAGTGCAGAATCCAGAAGAACTAGTAAAATGTTTGGAAAAAGTATGCTGTCATCCTGCAATTCCAGAGAGGCACAAATTGCTGCAGCATGCTACTGCACGCCTACTAAGCCCTGCTCAACACTGCAGTACCCTCAAGGGGAAAAGAAGGTCTCTAACAACAAACCAACAGGCACTGCAGCTGCTCTCATCCCAGTGACTGCATTGTGGCACGATGCTGTTGCCTGGCTGCAGAACTTGGTGGTGAAGGTGTGCCACGTAGATGCTCATGTACCGAAGAGTTGGGCCACTGAGGAACACCAGAACAACCAACAAGTGGATAAAGCTGCTAAGATTGAAATGGCTCAGATGGATTTGATTGGCAACATAAGGGTGAATTATTTTTAACCTGGTGGGCCCAAGACACCCCGGCCATGAAGGCAGAGATGCAATATACAGATGGGCATACGATCAAGGGGTGAACTTAACTATGAACACTATTGCCCAGGTTGTTCACAAATGTGAAACATGCTGCAATTTAAGCAAGCCAAGTGGTTAAAGCCTCTCTGGTATGGAGGGCAATGACTAAAGTACAGATACAGCGAGGCCTGGCAGATTGACTACATCACACTCCCACCAACCTGCCAAGGCAAGCGCCACGTGCTTACCATGGTGGAAGCGACCACTGGACGGCTGGAAACATACACTGTGCCCCACGCCACTGCCCAGAACATTCCTGGGCCTTGAGAAGCAGATTTTGTGGCACCATGGCACCCCAGAGAGAACTGAGTCAGACAACGGGACTCATTTCTGAAACAACCTCTATGAGGCCAAAGAGCACAACATCAAACGGGTATATCACATCCCCTATCATGTGTCAGCCTCTCGGAAAACCAGACAGTACAATGGACTGTTAAAAACTACAGAGAGCAATGGGTGGTGGGACCTTCAGACACTGGGATACACATTTAGCGAAGGTCCCCTAATTAGTCAACATTAAGGGATCTGCCTACAGGGCTGGCCCAGCCCAATCAGAACTTTTCTGTACTGTAGAGGGGGATGAAGTTCCTGTGGTGCACATAAAAAATAATGTAGGAGGATGGGGAATTCTGGTGTGTGCCTCTAGGGTGGTTTATTTTGGATGAGAATAGCCAATGAATTAAACTGTATGATGTTTACTGCTGCTTAACACTGATGTTATCGTTTCTATGGCACAGAGATAGTGCAAAACATTCCTATGAATGAAATAATTGTGGTGTTATTTTGAGGTGTTGCATAGTGTGAATAACAAATGTTAGGCCTTACTACCCAAACAACTTGCACCCAGCTTTATTGGCATTAGTTATCTTGGGCGGCACACAGGTGATAATTACCGTCATTCGTAAAGTTCTCATGTATTATCCAGTAATGCAAGGCTAAGCCCTAGGTCTGTGGTTGAATTGCATCCAGCAAACTTCTTGATCACTGCTTTTAAGAATAAGAGAATCTCCTGTCAGCCATGCCTGCCCTTCAAACAGAGCAAGGTAGCCAGAGCCTCCATCTGTGATCAGATCTGACTCACAGGACACAATTAGATAGCACAAGCTGCTGTTGTAGTGCCAAATTCCCTGCGTGAGAGCAGGACCTGCTGCACACCTCAGAGCAGCCAGGGGAAACTGTTTTGCCTGTGCTTGTGCAATCTGATGTGGAGATTAGTGACCAGATAATCCACCTCCATGGTGGCTCTTCACATACCTCTGATGAGGAACCATTCATGGTGAATCCCTCTCCAGCTCCCTGCCAGACACCCTTCTCTCCCAGCCTAGGGTTTCTGTTGGGTTGCTTCTCCTTAAGTGTTTTTCATTAGGCTGTGTTTTTCATCAAGCAGCTAAATTTGCTATGTGCAATGAGCCTTCCTCAGGCCTGTGTTTTCCAAATATATTAAAAAATACAAGGCAATGCTACAGTGAGTTACAGCTGCTCAAACCAAAATATTTTCTCTGGCACAAGAGAAGGTCTTGTGCTTAGCCCTGAGTTTGGATGGTTCAAACTCATGCTGGCTTCATTGCTTCATTTTCACATATTTGACTTTTCCTCCCACTCTAAACAACCTCTAATTTTATGACTATGACACTTTTTTAAAGTACTCCCCTTTTGTACATCAGTATTAAATGAAACATTTAGTCCATCCTGAAGGACTGCAAACTACACCAAGGGACTGTTACGTTGTGGGGAAGACATCACTTTGTTAAGAGGAGGGAGCAGTTGGTTTAGCCCCATTGTCCTTTTCTGCTGCTGCATGAGGCCTAAAGCATTTTTCACAGGTTTTTTGTTTCTCATTATTGGTTATTGCACTTGTATGAGTGAACAACTCTACTCCTGCATGGCACAGTAACTGGAGATCGGAAGGAAAGCCGTGCTCCACATACTGGCAGCACATGCTACCTACCCAAGGAAACCTGGTGAAGCCTTCATCTGTAATTAGCATGCTGGAACAACATGTTACCTGGCATCAGGAACAGCAGACCTGCGAAGTGCTGGGTGCAGCTTTCCTCCCCAAAGAAGCTGACTGCTGCCACAGTGCATCAACAGAGAAGAGCTGCAGCCATGGCCAGGCATCTGGCCATGATCTTTCTCAAGTCTGTTTCCACCAAACCCAAGAAATCAAGAGTTGGTGTTATCATAGACAAGCCTTCCCCTGCAGGAGGAATTGAGGGACATGCAGAAATAGCCATGGGTGCAGCTGGCCCATGCCAGGCACACACCCACGGTAGAAGTAATGCCAGACCTAGGAGTGAGTACTTTGAAGTAGAAAGTGATACTGTGACAAGGCTGCTACAAACCAATGGTTTTGTAATTGAGCTATAAACTTCCCACCATCATTTCAACCATATAATCATACGGCTTCAACCGTATGACCTCCAGGATGTGGGTGCATCATGGTTTTATACAGACACACCATGATATACTCTTTGCTCTCTATTTCCTTCTAGGGTTTAAATTTAAAGCAACTTGGAAGGATAGAAATGCTCCTGTTTCTAAAGGCTGGGGAGTTTCCAGGCAGACAGGTTCTGCCATAATTGTTTAGCACATGGCTTCTGGTGTCTCCTGCTGGATCTTTTCCAGTGACGCATTTTCAAGCTGGTGTCTGTGGAGAGGGGAGGTGAGATCTGATCTGCCTGTGAAAGGTGGCCAAGAGCAGATTACATTCAACAAGCTTAAAAACCCTTGTGTGTGGTGTTCGTGCTTTCCTGAGCAGACCATAGTGGCCTGCAAATCAAAATGGAGGTGAAAACTGCTGATGACTGGACCCTGATGGGATCCTGCCTCCTCAGCTGCCTCCTCTGCAAACTCATTGTGTCTCATTGCTGTGTTTTCGACATGAAGGGGACAGCACGAGCCATGGTCCTTGCCAGGGAGCAGTGGGCTGTGCTGAACACTTACAGAGCAGATGACATTCATTCTGGTGGATCATGTTTGTTACGCTGAAGGGGACATTGTGCAACCCTACCAGATGGGAGAAGTAGTACCTGATAGCAGCGCATCTGGGAGTGATGCCTGCCAGAGAGGAAGACAAGGCATTCCCATACCAGGTAACCAGCATTGGTCTCCTTCCCAGTGGTGGGAATTACCCCCCTTTCTTGCAGCTAGACCTTGTTACCTGTCCTCCTCCTCCCCATCCTTTTGTCATCAGCTTGGCTTTTGCTCACCCCTTCTCCTCTGAGTAATCAGCTCTGCCCAGCTTCTCCAAGTAGCAGAGACCATCAGTGGCCAGCAGCAGTCATAAAACATTACCTATTACATGGGAGCCTGACTTTTCCCCCCCTCTTTTCCCCTTCCGAAAGGTTACTGGTACGCTCTGAAAGACACAGATGAGTATTTCCACAAAGACATGAAGAAACATGAGGAAATGCTTACTACTGGGCTGCTGAGCAAAGGCAATCAGTGTTTTTCCTCTCACACTACACTCGTGCCTCCCCTGGCAAAGACAAAACCTTCTCCAGAAAAGCCCTGCACTGCAGCAGGAGACACAGTGCTCTGAGTAATGCAAAATCACAGGAGGGAACCCTGCCTGCTGGGAACTGGCTGTTGCTAACTTCTCCCAAGCTGCACATGCTGGATGGTGGCCGTGCTGGCTGAGCCATGGAGCTTGCAGGGGAGCAGGAGCGAGGGAGGGAGACAGGCTGCATTCCAGTTGTCACATGCTGCACCAATGATTGATATCCCCAAAGGGCAAACACCAGGGAGATGTGCCCTGCCTCACCCTACAGTCATTCATGCTCTGGGGCATGTTTCCCTACAGAAAACTAGTTTTGCCTTCCGCATTCTTTGCAGAGCAGATGCCAGCATGAGCGGTCACTGCTGGTACCTTGCTTCTGTGTACCACAGAGGTAGCTGCTCTAAAAGGCAGTCCCTGGTCATGCAGTCACTGATGAACCAGGCACACAGTGCAAAGGGTCTCATGCTGTGTGGGTGCCCGTCCTTGAGCCAGGGTACTGGGTGCTTGGGAGGGTGGAATTGGGCTTGCTCAGCTGAGCAGGGATCAACCAACAAAAGGCAGCCCAGAACAGATGGGAATCGATGTTGGATGCCAAAAGGAATTGGTGCCTAAGAGATGCTGGCTGTGGTCAGGGGAGGCTGGGGGGGGCGGGGGGTGCAGACAGCAGCTCGGGAGGTTTTAAAGAGCAAGAGAGCACAGAAGAAGCCAAGTCTTCAGACTGTTGACATAACACTGGAAGGACTCTTTTTGTGAAGTAGAATGTAAAAGCCTCATGTTTGAGGAGAAGGAGGAAATGTCCAGGCTGCACTGCTGCTTTTTTACACTCTTAAGAGTCATCCCTAAACGTGTGAGGCTTCTCTCATTTCCCTGGAAATCAGGAGTGACTGCAGCAGGAGTATACCAGTATGGGCTTGGGCAGTATGTGCATGGGCCTCCCACATCTGGAACCAACTGGACTCTCTAAATTTAAACTTCCCTTCATACACTTTCTTTGGGGCACTATTTACAACCACAACCAACCTGCCCTAGGACTGACACAAACCACAGCTCTTCCCCTGATGAAGGCAGCCTTCAGCATTCCAGAAAACACCTGCCTACCTCTGTGTCTGATACAACTGGGCTCAGGCAGGTGATCTGTGGCTCTGTAAGGACATCCTCCCTGTCACTGCAGCTCTTCCATAAGCAAAACGAACAGGCTGTCCCCAGGCTATACCATTCCTCCATAGCTCCTTGTCCTTTCCATGCCAGAGGGCTGAGAAGGGATCTCCTGCTGTGGCAAAGTGCACTGGTGCAACTTGAATGGAGGCAGGTGGATCCTGCCAACGCACGCTGCCTAAGGAGACAATGCTTTTGCTTCAAACAGTGGCCAGAATTTAGGGCTTTAAAGCATGAAGTAGCATTTTGGACCTAAGCAGCAGTGACAGGATGGATGGGCTGTCAGTGCAGCTGGAAATAACAAGACATTCAGCTTCAGCAAGGTATTTTCTATGTCTGTGGGGTGCTCATGATCTCTGGAAGCATAGCAGTCAAGTGTCCCAGCAAATCCCCCACCATCACCAGAACAACTCTTAAAGCAAGATCATTGAATGAACAAAAATGTTTAACATCCAAATGCATTTTTTTATTAATTCATTTGACTTTCCTGAGCAATGCTGAAGAGGAGCCCAGTCTGCCTCCCTGCAGCATATGGCTCAACTGTCCTATACATCTAAGCTACATCTAAGGAATAGCAGGAAAAAGGAAAAGCAGGAAAAGTTGCCCCAAATCTTGAAGAAGCAAATGATGCCTGATACCCATTTGATCTGACCTGTTTCTGAAGGCAGCAGAGGGCACATCTCTCAGCTCCATTTGTCTCTTTTACCAAGGTGAAGGGACATAGACATTCCTGAAGAAACTCATGGGTGTTTTTGTAAGAACAGAGGAAGCACAGGTAGCTGCCATGGGTAGAAAGCAGGATTTAAGGGGAAAAATAACTCTTCATTCATAACAATTTCTATCCAAGCAGAACTTGACATAGGAATAACTATAACCCATTTCCTCTTCAATGAGATAAAAATGATGACTGAGATGCAAGAGCAGGTGGGTGATGAGGTTATCGGTGTCCCCCAGCAGGATGTCTGTCAGACTTTCCGGACAGAGCTCAAACTCCCTGTCATTTCCTTCCATAATTCATCCAGAGCTGCTGCTACTCCTGAACTTGTCACAGAGCCTAGTCCCCTTGGATTGGCTCTTGGAGTTATCTGTGGCAGTCCCATCCAGCTAAGTATACCTGCTGCCTGTGAAACAAGGGGAACACAAAATCACAACATGGAATATATAAACCTTTAGAATTAGTTTTAAGCAATGTTAAGTTCGATGGCTTTGTAACAGTACCAATGGGAAATTACTGAGGTGCATAGTACATAGAAAAAAAAAATAGAGTACAGATAGAGAACATACTGGCACAAGATAAATTGTTATAGTTCATGTAGTCTTAAGAAAGCAGTCTAGAAGAACAGGATGCAGGGATAAGGAGTATCTGGTGTCCAGGATAGGCTACTGTTAAACTAACTGATAAGTAGGAGGATAGGAGGGTTATTATGTCTCTGGTGCTAACTAACCAATTAAACTGGTATAAGCATCTACTGCGCATGCTTCAGAAGCTGCCAGGAGTGATGAAGATTGTTGGAAGAAGTAAACGACCCTCAGAGACCACCACCACAATTCTGTACGTATGCGGGGAGCTTTCTGGAAAGTGATGCAATCCATACATAGCCTCATGAATATGTATGTATGCCCAGTGGCTATATAAGGACAGCTTGTGTAGCAATAGGGGAGACACATATTAGGAGGAGTTATCGTGTCTCCCAGTGCCACAATAAAGAATACCTACTTGTCAGCTTGAAAGCTTTGTTGGCAAGTTTGTTCCTGAAGTTTTCTCCGAATCATGTGTCCCAGCTCTTCCGCAGCAGAAAGCAGTACAGCACGTTCCAAAAACCTCCATCATGTGCCAGGAAAAATCACAGCGGCCTGAATCCAATTTTGGCAGGTTTTACTTGTGAGAGCAAAGGTTGTGAAAATGAAGCCAAGGACAGGGATGCATGGCCCAGGGTGACTAGAGCAATAAATGCACTGACAGACACTACGCAATTCCACATCCATCACTGCTACACTTGCCGGAGCTCAACCCTCTCAGCTCATTGTCTGCTCTGATAATGACCCACTGAAATGAGGCCATGCCCAGCTCCCCATCCCCATGCATCTTCTCAGTGGAGAGGAGTGTCCCCGATGCCAACACCCTTGGCAGGGCAGGTAGGGTGGCAAGCAGTTGGTGCATCTTTGAGCCCAAAGTCACCCGTCATCCCACTGTTCTCATTTCACCCATCAGTCACTGGCAGCAGGAGTGTGGTGGGAAAAGCCGTATTGACCAGCACAGAGCCCAGGAAATGCCCTAGGAGCCACATGTTGCATAGCAATGTTCCAGGGTTGTATGTAGAGTCATAGAATGGTTTGGGTTGGAAGGGACATTAAAGCTCATCTATTCCCAACCCACTGCCATGGACAGGAACACCTTCCGCTAGACCAGGTTGCTCAAAGCCCCATCCAGCCTGGCAAGGGGAGAAGAGTTCCCACAGCCACCTGGCACTTGTTCCCCACACAGAGGGTGGGGGACACAGATGGGGAGGGAGGCCAGGACCCATGTGCCTCCTCTATGCTGGAAAGCCATGTGCAAGATGGGAGTGGGACTGGCAGCACTGGTGTAAGAGGAGGGAAGGGTGCACACTTTATCCTGGGGGGGATGCACAACACTCCAAAAGTCACAAAATAAGGGGAAATAGTCCCATGGATGAGGGGAAGAGGTTTCCCAGCCTGGGTGTGTAGGATTGGTGCACATGGATGCTGTGTCACTGGTGTGGGGGACTGGCAGGTGCACAGCATGGTGCAGATGTAAGGACATCCATAACACGTGGTTCCTCCACAAGAGCTCTCAAAGGCCCCAGAAGCTATACCTGGTCCTACACCTGGGTTGGAGCAATCCCAGGCAATGCTACAGGTTGGGCAGAGAAGAAATTCAGACCAGTCCTGCAGAGAAGGACTTGGGGTGTTGGTTGATGAGAAAATTAACATGAGCCATCTTCAGTGTGTGCTCGCAGCCCAGAAAGCAACCGTATTCTGGGCTTCATGAAAAGGAGCGTGACCAGCAGGTCAAAGGAGGTGATCCTGCCCCTCCACTCTGCTCTTAGGAGACCTCACTTGAGTATTGTGTGCAGTTCTGGTGTCCTCAACATAAAAAGGACATGGAACTGTTGGAACAAGTCCAGAGGAGGCCACGAGGATGATCAGGGGACTGGAGCACCTCCCATATGAAGAAAAGCTGAGAAGGTTGGGGCTGGTCAGCTTGGAGAAGAAAAGGCTGTGTGGAGATCTAATAGCAGACCTTACAGTATCTGAAGGGAGCCTATAAAGATGCTGAGGAGAGACTCTTCATTAGGGACTGTAGTGATAGGACAAGGGGTAATGGGTTCAAACCTAAACAGGGGAAGTTTAGATTGGATTTAAGGAGGAAGTTGTTTACCATAAGGGTGATGAGGCACTGGAATGGATTGCCAAAGGAAGACCCTCGCCTACAGCTCTTCTTCCCCTACAGGCATTCCCACTCTCCCAGACCCAGGAGCAGCCCCACGGCGACGACTCTACCACTTCAGGAGAGGGCTGAGGGCTCTGCTCAAAGCTTCCTGTTTCTCCTGCCTCACCCCATGTGTGGAGGAGTAGAACTCTGCTGCCAGCTCCAGGCCCAAGGGAGCTGGGCTGAGGATGTCATGCTGCAGCCTGCACTTGTTGTGGGTGCGTTCTTGGGCCAATAAACAATAGCTCTTCCCCCCACCCTCCCCACCCAGTGCTGGTTTCTGCCTGTATGTTGGTTAGAACATATTTGTGTAATTCATGGACCTCTATATTTAGTTAATGTAAAACAACTGACTTCAATCTAAGCGGCTACCTATCTGTTGCAATTAGTTCTTGTTTGAAAATTAGTTGCCAATGGATGATTAAGGACGTATTTACTGATGTTTAGCAGTGATCAAGACATGTATCTAGTACTCAGGGGATTTACTATGCAGTGACTGGGTTGTTGAATTAAATTCTCATTGGAGACCTTTAAAGTGTGACCTGAGAAAATTTCTCTGCAGCCAGTGGGTCCTCTAAGGGCTTGCCCATGTCCTCCTGGAACTGCTGCCATAGGCAGTGTTGCTCCTAAGAGGGGGAGACAGTGTGGATCCTCCTGGCTCACTGGAGGGAGTAACTTGTTTCCATCTGCAAGTTGAAGGTGAGGAAAAGCAGGATCCCAGCTCTTGGCTGTGTTGGTGGAGCAGCTCTGCTGACACAGACTCCCAAATACTGCCTGTCTGGTCTGACAGTTGTGCTTCATCTTTGACTCTTTGCTGATGCTCATAACATGTCTCACTGCAGAGAGACTGCCATGAATGGAGCCTTTCTCTATTGAGACTTGTTTGCCAAGTGGCTTTGGCTTCTGCATGCAGCGCTTTGGGTTTACCTTTTTGACAATGTACTGGATGGTTTTGTTGAATTAAATCTCTGTGGGTTTGTTTGCAGATTTAGCCCTTGTATTTACGGTCTCTGTGGTCACCAAACCCCAACTTTCTGCTGACCACTTGATGAATGAGAACAAGATGAGTAGCTGCAGAGAGGGTGCCTTTAGGATAGGAGTGTGGGAAATCACAGTGTCCAGGAGTCTCGATCCTGAAGGGCAAAGAGCCACCA
Organism: Melopsittacus undulatus; assembly: GCF_012275295.1. Lineage (NCBI taxonomy): Eukaryota > Metazoa > Chordata > Aves > Psittaciformes > Psittaculidae > Melopsittacus > Melopsittacus undulatus. Next base: position 12,716,676 of record NC_047529.1, on the reverse strand, counting down.
AAGCAGCCCCAAGTCCCTTGTAAGGACTTGCGGAGAGCTGTCAGCGCTCCTGCTTTACAGGGATCAGTGCTGGGAGGGGTGGTGGCAGATTTAATATGGTTATTGGCTGCCATTGACATTCTTTTGCCAAGGTGGGGGCTGTGCCCTGAGAGGGAAATGCCACCCTCAGGAGCGCTGCGGGAGATGGGGGCTTGGGTTGAGTGCTGCAGGGCTGAGCTCAGCCCTGCTCTAGGGTGGCATCATCTGGACCCATAGCAATCAAACTCAGTCCTCTCTGCTGGCCAGGAAGGACGTGGCGACACAGACAGAGATCCCTCGTAACCGTGTAGCTGTCCAGGCTTCTGGCTGTAGTGAGTGCCAGAGCCCGTTGGTGATGTTGGATGACGGCTGTGTAAGGTGTCAGCTGGATGGTGCTTTGCTCTGCACGGTGGCAGCGTGAACCATTTAACAAGTATGCATATGGTGTGGGGGGAGCTGAGATACCAGGAGAAAGTAGTAGGCAAGGATGGCAAGGGAAAGGAAATGAAAAACAGATGCAGTGGGAATAGAAATGCAGATGACCTCTGTGACCATTGATTTTTCAAGTGCAAGCACATTTTCCCTGTGCAAGCTTTGAGATGATCAGCGCCAGGCCCTGCGCTACTGGGGAAGGTTGGTGCGGTAGAAATTCATATGGGCTCTATCCTGTCTGAGTGCATGCTGCTTGATGGTGCTCCTCCCTTTGCTGGGGTACATGTTTAGCCCTGGCCAGGCCCTTCCCGTGGTGCCTTTCACCAGGGGGAGAGGTGTGATGCCTCTTGATGTTTGAGTGCTGGTGTCCACCAGAACCTGCGAGGTCCCAGCCATGCTCCCTGAGAAGCTGCTTTGAGAAGAGGGCAAAAAGAGAATAGGACAAGACTGACAGCAGCCCTTTAGATTGCTTTTGTTAATGAACCAGTAATAAAATAAGCTTTATCTTGAAACGTTCATGGAATGGAGACTTTGATGGAAATAGGCTTTTTGGGTTAATATATTTTTGATAGATAAAGCAGAATGAAATAGAAAGACCAGGGAAACACACAGTATGTGAAGGCAGACATATTTTTCCATCCCAGCATTCCCGGTCAGTTGCTCGGAGTAATGTAGACCTATTCCAGCCAATGAGCAGGCTTCATCTGGTGCCGCGGAAAGGACTCAGTCAGAGATCAATATGATAAGACAAAAAGCCACTTATTGCAAAGCATTAACTCCTTATATACTATTGCTTACACACACCTACAGCAATTCGGCATATCATGATTGGATACTTGTCTTGAAGACCCTTAGTGACTAACATATAATTGGTTAAACACAGGTGTGAGAACTTGACCTCGAACGCTTGCCAACAGTCCACAGTTCTCATAACTCAGTGAATTACAGCTTCTTCTTATCTTGCTTGCTTAGGCTTCCTCAGGCCTCCCACGGCCTTGCTGTATCCCTCGGAGTTATTCAGAGCTTATGTACCAAATATCCATTTTCCTGTGAGAACACTGTCTCCACAATCTGGAGCTTGGCTCAGATGCCTCTATACAAATACCCATAGCATGGGGAACAAACAAGAGGAATTAGAGATGGGTGCACGTCTATGGGGGTATGATATAATAGGCATCACAGAAACATGGTGGGATGGCTCCTATGACTGGAGTGTTGGAACGGAAGGTTACAGGCTTTTTAGAAAAGACAGGCCCAGCAGATGGGGAAGTGGGAGTTGCTATTTACCTTAGGGATAGAGGGGCTGGAGAGTATGGAACTCTGTCTGGGGACAGGTGATCAGTCAACAGAGAGTTTGTGGGTCAGGGTTAAAGAGAGAGCAGCTATGGGGGACATTACTGTGCAGATCTGTTACAGACTGCCTGATCAGGAGGACTCTGTGAATGAAGCACTCTATAGACAGATAGGAAAAACCTCATGCTCACAGGCCCTTGTTCTCATGGGGGACTTCAACCACTCTGATATCTGTTGGAGTGATGGTACAGCCCTGCACAAGCAATCCAGGAGGTTCCTTGATTGTGTGGAAGACAACTTCCTTCTGCGAGTAACAGAGGAGCCGACAAGGAGAGGTGCCCTGCTTGACCTCGTGCTCACCAACAGGGAAGTGCTGGTTGGAAATGTGACGCTCCAGGGCAGCCTTGCCTGTAGCAAACATGAGATGGTCAAGTTCGAGATCCTCAGGACAGTGAGAGAGCAGACTTCAGACTCTTCAAGAGCCTTCCGTGAAAGGTTCCATGGGATATAGCCCTAGAGGGCAGGGGGGCCCAAGACTGTTGGCTGATATTCAACAATCGCTTACTACAAGCTCAGGAGTGTTGTGTCCCAACTAGAAGGAAGTGCAGCAGGAGGGCCAGGAGACCTCCTTGGATGGATAAGGAGCTGCTGAGGAAACTACAAGGGAAAAAAAAAAGAGGCTTATAAATGGTGGAGGCAAGGCCAGGTGGCCTGAGAAGAATACAGGGACATTGTCCAGGAAGTTAGGGACCAGGTTAGGAAAGCTAAGGCCCAGTGAGAATTAAACTTGGCTAGGGATGTGAAAGATAACAGGAAGGGATTCTACAGTTCCACTGCAAATAAAAGACAGACTAGGGACCATGTGGGCCCTCTCCTTGAGCTATCAGGAGAACTGGCTACACAGGATTTGGAGAAGGATGAGGTTCTTAATGACTTCTTTGCCTCAGTCTTCACTGGCAAATGCTCCGACCACACCACCCAAGTCTTGGAAGGCAGATGTAGGGACTGTGAGAATGGAGCCCTTGGGCCCACTCTAGGAGAGGGTCTGGTTCAAGACCATCTGAAGAACCTGAATGTGCACAAGTCCATGGGACCTGATGAAATCCATCTGTGGGTCCTGAAGGAGCTGGCGAATGAAGTTGCTAAGCCACTGGCCATCGTATTTGAAAAATCATGGCAGTCAGGTGAAGTTCCTGATGACTGGGAAAGGGAAATATAACCCCCATTTTCAAGAAGGGGAATATGGATGACTCAGGGAATTACAGACCAGTCAGTCTCACCTCTGTGCCTGGCAAAATCCTGGAGCAGATTCTCCTGTAAGGCATGCTAAGGCACATGAAAAACAACAAGGTGCTTGGTGACAGCCAGCATGGCTTCACTAAGGGCAAATCCTGCCTGACCAATTTGGTGGCCTTCTATGATGAGGCTACGGAACTGATGGACAGGAGTAGAGCAGCTGGCATCATCTACCCGGACTTGTGCAAAGTGTTTGACACCGTCCCACATGACATCCTTGTGTCTAAATTGGAGAGACATCAGTTTGATATCCACTTGGTGGATAAAGAACTGACTGGATGGCTGCACACAGACAATTGTGGTCAATGGTTCGATGTCCGGCTGGAGACCAGTAATGAGTGGTGTCCCTCAGGGATCGGTGTTGGGACCAGTCTTGTTTAATATCTTTGTCGCTGACATGGACAATGGGATTCAGTGTGCCCTCAACCAGTTTGCCTATGACACCAAGCTGTGTGGTTCTATTGATACGCTAGAGGGAAGGAATGCCATCCAGAGGGACCCTGACACGCTTGTGAGGTGGGCTGATGCCAACCTGATGAAGTTTAACCATGACAAGTGCAAGGTCCTGCACCTGGGTCAGAGCAATCCCAGGCACAGCTACAGGTTGGGCAAAAAGGAAATTCAGGGCAGCCCTGAGGAGAAGGACTTGGGGGTGTTGGTCGATGAGAAAATGAACATGAGCGCTTGCAGCCCAGAAAGCAACCGTAACCTGGGCTGCATGAAAAGGAGCGTGACCAGCAGGTCAAAGGAAGTGATCCTGCCCCTCTACTCTCATCTTGTGAGACCTCACTTGGAGTATTGTGTGCAGTTCTGGTGTCCTCAACATAAAAAGGACATGGAACTGTTGGAACAAGTCCAGAGGAGGCCACGAGGATGATCAGGGGACTGGAGCACCTCCTGTATGAAGACAGGCTGAGAAAGTTGGGGCTTTTCAGCCTGGAGAAGGATGTGTGGAGACCTCATAGCAGCTTTCCAGTATCTGAAGGGGGCCTACAGGGATGCTGGGGAGGGACTCTTTATTAGGGACTGTAGTGACAGGACAAGGGTAACGGGTTCAAACTTAAACAGCAGAGGTTTAGAGTGGATATAAGGAAGAAATTCTTTACTGTTAGGGTGGTGAGGTACTGGAATGGGTTGCCCAGGGAATTTGTGAATGCTCCATCCCTGGCAGTGTTTAAGACCAGGTTGGATGAAGCCTTAGGTGATATGGTTTAGTGTGATGTGTCCCTGCCCATGGCAGGAGGGTTTGGAACCAGATGATCTTAACGTCCTTTCCAACCCTAACTATTCTATGATTCTATGATTCTGTAAGTGCCCACAGAAACTGGCAAAGCTGGGATCCTATTGAGTTGCCGTTTCTGTGCACTGGGGTAAGTAACGCTGTACTGCCATGCACTGAGGAACAGGGAAGTGCCCTGTCCCAAGCTAGAGACCAGGAGCTGGGCACCACGGCAGGTGGGACAGCATGGGGCTCTGGGCTCTGCAAGGGCTCCCAGCAGCATGCAGAGGGGCTGGTGAATTTTGGATGTCCTCAGCTGCATGCGTGGGCTCCGGGAATGGATGTATGGATGGGCAGATGGATGGGTGGATGAATGAACGAACAGACGGATGGATGAATGGCAGCTCCCGTGCCAAGTGGCTGGCTCTGGCGTTTGCCCGCTCCATGCTTTGGAGCTGTTTTCTGAGCGGGGATCTCAGTGAACATGTACGGATCTGGTGAGTCACCGGCTGCACGCACCGCGGCTGTCCCCGAGCCGGCAACACCGCTCACCCCCGAGAGCGAGGCTGTCAGGGCAGGAGTTGGTGCCCGTGCGTGCCGAGGACCAGGAGCAGGCGGGGGCTGGAGGAGAAGCGGGGAAGCGGCAGGTGCACGCCGCGGGTACGTTACATGCACTGGTCGGTGGCGAGCGCCTCCGGCAGCAGCCCCGGAGGACACCGGGCCCGGGATGCGGGAATCCCTCAGCCACAGGGGTGAGGCATCACACAGGGGGCGTGGCAACCGTGCGGGACCCCCACCCCGTCCGAACCTGCTCAGAGGTCAGCGGGGCAGGAGTAGCGCATGCGCAGTGGAGGTATTACCTCCTGATGCCGGCCTGCGCAGGCGTAAGGGTGGTGGCTGGGTAGCGGGGCGGGGAGGTGCTTTGTGCGCCTGCGCATTGTGGAGGCGCGACGCCATGTTGCCAGAGCGGGCTGGGGGGTGGCGGTGAGTGCTCGGTTTCGGGTTCCCTCCTCCCCCGGCCCGGGGGGCCGCGGTCGAGCAGGGCCTCCCTCGGCACCATGAGTGGAGGCGGCGGGCGGGTGTGCGACCTGTCCCGGCGCAACCCTCAGGAGGACTTCGAGCTCATCCAGCGCATCGGCAGCGGCACCTACGGCGACGTCTACAAGGTAGATGGAGCTCCGCGGGCCGGCGCGGCTGTGTCATCTCTCCCTCTCCCCCCGCTCCCACCGCGGTGGGTTCCGTTGCCAGCTGCCGGGTCGGTTTTCCCCTCCAAAACCTGAGAGGGGCTTCTGTTGCCAAGCGACGTTCCCCCTTTCCACCATCCCCCCCCCCCGTTCTCTCGCTGTTGCGGGCAGCACGTTTGCCTCTCGTCCCCCCGGTTCTAGCGGAGTCTGTCCCGTCACACCGGTCCCAGTCCTGCTGTCGGCCCGTGGGCGCCCGGTCTGGTCGCCTCTGGTTCTTCTCTGGAGGAACCCTGCTCCCCGCACCTCTCCCTGCGCTGGCCTGGACGACCCCTGCGAGGGGAGGACCCTCGGCCCCCGCTGACGGTGCGGGACCGCGGCGCTCTTCGGTTCCTGCGGCCGTGGAGCCGCCCGGGCAGTCGGGTCTCGCCGCTGTTGGGTGCAGGTTCGGGAGTCCGCTTCACGGGCGGGGCCTGGAGGTCGGCTCATCCCCAGACCGACCTTTGGGGGTGCGGGAGTCGCATGTTTGTTCAGTCGTTTCTAGCCGAAATGTCACTTGAAATCGTATTCCTGAAAGCGAATCGTATTCCTGAAAGGGATGTTGATCCCGGCCACTGCTCCCGTCGCTGTCTTGGTGAAAATACCAGCGTTTTGTGCTTGTGTCTCTGTAATATATGAGGCTGACCAGGCAAACTGGGGAGCCAGGAGAGGTGTCGTTAACATCAGAGGCTTTCATCATCCTGCCCTAACTTCAGAAATGTAAGAAAAGCAAAATTAAAACCTCGGCAGCGGGGTGTAAGTTTGACTCTTTGGGCTTTATAGCATACTCTGGCATTTTTCTCTGCTGTGCAGCATTTGATGCTATTTGTGTATCCATCCAGGTGTACTCTTTTCTGATGGGATGTGACAGCCTGTCCCTCAGGTACCCACTCCTGTTTGGTGACAGAGCAGAGGGGAGACTGGAAGTTTTTCATGTGCAGCCTGTTGGAAACATCCCTTTAACTGTGTGCTTTCCAAGTGTCTTCTGGTCTGGTTTTGTCATCACAGAATGGGTGTGCGCGTGTGTGTTTAAGAAAACTTGCATTGTAGGCAAGGCTGTAGGGAAACATTTAGAGTCATTCCACAGTTTGAGGCACACAGAACTTGCTCTGACGCTGTCTTTGACTAGGTGAGTGCACCTAGAATGAAGTTTTGTTTGGGTTGGGGTGATTTTGGTTTAATCCTAGCTCTCTTAAATGTTACGAAAGTTTCAAGTCCTAAATCCTCTTGTTACTGTGTTCTTAGTGTGCTAACTCCCTGCTTTATTAATTGTTTAACTGAAAGGGGGCTTTGTGTTGTTTTCACCTTGCCAGCTTCCTCGGAGTATTTGTCTGCTATGTTGATTTTAATTATCCAACTCTACTTGCCTTATGCACTGGGTTTTTTGGGTTTTGTTTCCTGCAAGCTGTTCTCTTAATGTTTTCAGCTCTGTTTCTGTTGCAGTTTTAAACTGCCATATTGGCTCTGTGATATCTCATCAGTCAGATTTTTCTCAGTGCTCTTTATATTATTATGATGGATATGAATTAGCCAAGTAATCAGTGTTTACAGTTTAATTTTGAGGCTGCTACTTCCAACCATAGAATGAACATTTACATTTGCAATACCACTAGGCATATAAAACTTGTTTCATTGGATTTGTCAAGGTTTTCTTGATGGTTATGGAACTTGTATTGCAGCAGCCTTCACTTTGGTGCTCTGTGTGGCCAGTATTTGTCACTGCTTCTGACTTTTGTTTGAGGCACTGAAGTTCTCTCCTCCTGACAGCTGGGTTAGAAAGGGATGTATCAGCATCAGGACACACTAGGCTGGTATTACAATTATTTATTTCTTCTAGATGAGAGAGGAGTGTTTTCTGATCAGGTTGTGGACAACATATGGAAAATGAGTTGTGCTTTTCTCCTGAGTGGATTATTGCCTGTTTTATATTGAGGGAGGGTTTTGCCCAAGAGGCCTTTAAAGTGGAGCATGAAAATGGTCCAAAGTAATAATGAAAGCTGTTTACTTTTAATGTGACAAAGAGGAAGTAATATAGGCCCAAGTGTTATCTACATGTGAGTTTACTAAGGCATTATGTTAAATTTGTGAGGGATTTTCTAAATCCTCTTTCATTTGCTTCATCTTGTTGGTCTGTAGGTTAGCTTTGTGGTTGATGAAATAATTGTGTGAGGCGGAGATTAATTGTGTGGTGATGGTGCTCATCAGTGGCGGGATTTCAGCAGAGGATCCAAGCACTGGATGTACTCGGGCAGCTTCAAGCTATTCTTTGTAAATTGCAATTTCCCTTTCCTTAGCAGGGAGAGCCAATCTGGGATGTGTTTCTGCTGTTAACAGAGATTATTACCTTAATAAGTGACAGTCATGTTGACATTCTTGCTAAATGCTGACCTTCCAGTAACCTGCTTTCCTGGCAAAGTGTTGAGGAGCTGAAAGCCAAGCAGGCTGGCATCTTTTTCCTTGCTCCTTTTTAGTTGGACTGCAACAGGACATAGGTTAGATGTTTGATTATTTGAAAAAAATTAATTATATAAACATAAGTAAAAGAGGTGGAGTCTTTACTCTGAAGATTTTCTGAATTTGAAGTAAGAGCCTATGGTGTGGACTGAACTACAGAGACTCAAAGGGAAGAGGATATGGGTCAGATATATACAGTCCTGCTGCTGTGAGTCCTGTTTCCTGGTACCTGGAAGTGTGCTAGAGCACTGCAAGTATGGATTTTTGACTTGAAGTAACACTTTATAAATATCTGCCCTCCCACCCAAATTTGGTGTTCAGAGAGGCGTTGGAGAAGATAATTAATTCATCACAGGAAAGGTAGTGGGTAACTTGTTCATGCCATTAGCTCTCAAATCAAATATGCACAGTCAATAGTAAAGTGTCTCTTCTAACTGGTACCAGTGCAAGCTGGTTGTAGGAGATGGAGTCTTATCTGGATTGTTTAATTCTTGATGTATCCTAGAGACATAATCAGTGGACATAATGCTGTTTTCCGTGAGGGTGTGAAAGAGATGATGTTTGGGTTTTTCAAATATTTTCAGTGAATCTATGTTGCCCCTATAGGTAGCTGAAATGTTACTGTTGCTAAGTTCTTATTAGAAGTTAGGACTTAAAATCTGTTCTCATGTCCAGAGATGTCTCCTCAGAAGACTGCTGAAGTGAATGGGGAAATCGAGTTACTACTTTGTCAGATGGTTGATGCATCTGTAACAAAACACGGACTATCTGCTAATAGTGTTCTGAGCTGAGTACCCAAGTGTTGCATATCATGTTTTTATTTATATGGGTTTGTTTTCTATGTCTCAGTAAATTTGCTTGTCAAGTAATATAGCTTCATCTAAAGTCTAGTTTAGAGACTAATAGCAAAAGGGCAGTTAGGTGTCAGGAAAATTCTTGAATGTCACCTTGTGTCACCTTGTGTCTCAAACATTCTTGTCCAAAACAACACTCAGTAGAAAAGGTAAAAACTAGTTCTGCTGTAGTACAGGTCACTTCTGTCTTTGTGTTTCTGTTTTCATTGTTGTAAAGAATTTGTGTAGGGTGATGAGCAAAGTGTAGAAGAGTTATGTTTGTTTGATGGTGAAAAAGAGACCCTGCCCTGTCCTGTTCAGTTTCAGGAAATACTACTAGAGTTAAATGAGGTAATTGCTTAATGGAGTTTGCTCTGTGTTTACTCCGTCTCTCATTTAGAAAGACTTCTGTGTCTCTTGGTATGAAACTGCCATTCTAATCACCCCTAGTCCCAGGTCCTCTGTAATTTATGGTTCAGTCAGTTGACAAGGGAAGATGCAGGACTCTGTAAGGTGCACTTTGCTTGAGATCTCATTTTTAAAAAGAAAAAACCTGATTTTTTTTTTTTTTTGGTCCCTAGCGGTTTGGCTTGTGAGTTGGTTTTAGTGAAGAAAGTCATGTCCCTACAGCTCAAGTGCTTCATGCTGAAGCTCTTGGATCCTGTGGGCATCTCTGAGGAGCACCTGGTTACTGCTGTCAAGCCGTATTCCAGTGTTTGGTTTTGATAGTGCTTCTGTGTGCTGCTGGAAGAGGATGTGCCCAAGGCAGCTGAAGCTGAATTTTGATTAACTCCCATTTTGCAGAGTTCTAAACACAAATCTCTTCTTCCCATGTCTATATCCTTGCTCTCCTCTTTTCTGGGGTGATCCAGTAAGGTATCAATTCTTCTACAGCTTTGCTGCTTCTGAAATACTGAAAGTGTACCTTTTAGTTGTGTGCTTTTTCATAGGCGCTTTGGTCTTCATTCTTACTTCATTGAGCTTACAGCTGGAAGCTCCTTTTGACTTTTCTAGGAATAAATGTCTTATGTTTTGAAGGCTGTAATTTCAGCTTTAATTGTCTTTTGAAGCTTGTCAGGCAGGCAGAGGGGTGATTGCTTTGCCATCCTGATTTTACTGTGCAGAGTAAGTACTACAGGGCGTAGTTTCTGTGACTGTGGTTTCGTTAACCAGTAATCCATGCCTTGTGCAGGGAGTTTTGTTTGCCTTCATTTCAGATCTTTTTGTTTGACATCATGTTTATCAAAACATTGCTTTCAAAAATTGCAGTTCTGTTGGGTTTTGGTATCATGCCTCCTACCAGAATGCGGAACCTTACTATTTTTAGTGTAATTCTTAGTTCAACTCCTGTTAAGTACAGCTTTGATTCTGTAGGGTGAGCTGAACTGATGTAACAGCTCACTGTTGCCAGAGAGGGGTGATTCCCTTCCTTGCTCCTAGCCCTAGTGCTGCTTACCTGGTGTTAGCTCTGGCACTCATTGTGATGCCTGGGCTGGTGTGGTTGGTTCACCTGGCAGAAAACTAAGCAAAAAGAAGGGCAAGTAAGTTTCTGTTAGCTTGGAGAGTTGAATCTGCTGCTGGGGACTTGTGTGGGTTTGAGAGAAGCTGAAGGGAAAGAATGTAGGACTGGAAGCAAGGGGGTTGGGAAGCCATTTGGGTGTATTTTCCTGAAGAATGGAGCTAACAGTTCAGGAAGCCTGTCTGTTCCTTGGGACTAGTTATTCCATGAGTAGCAACTTGGTTAGAAATTGCTGTTTACATTTTGTTTAACAATTGACATAGAAAGTAGTCAAAAACAGAAGTGCTCTGTTGTTACTGTCTTAGATTTGCTTTTTGGCCTGGTTTTTGTTGCAACATTATATGCTTTATATTACTAGTTTTCATTTAAAGGACAAATATAAACTTGGCAAGAGATTTACCTCCTTGGATTTTATGTCTGTATTGGTTCAACTGCACAGAGCACTACTTACAAATCTGCTGTTGTGGCATACATTAAGGGGCAGTACTGAATATCAGCCTTCCTCCCCACTTTATTCTTTCCCTTCCTTTTCAGACACACACCATGCACATTTCTTGCTTTGCCTCTGGTGTTTCCAAATAGAGTCCCTACAAGTACTGCCCTACCCATTCCTCTTTCCTTCTCTGTTTCAGAGTAATAGGATCTTTCCAATTGTGAGGCATTTTGGTTAATGGATTTTTGTATAATAGTACCAACAAAACCTGGATTTTTTTAGCTCTTATTTCTAGTGGGTGGCAGGTTTTTATAGAGTGTTTTGAGCTTATCTCCGTCTGTTGTCACAGAGACGCTAATAATTATTTCCTGTTGAATTAGGCAGTGCTTCTTCAGCTTGACTTTGCAGTTAGTGGATTTTCTTTTTAAAGGCCTCCCCAGATATGTCAATGTGGATCTCTGGAAGAGTATCGCTCCTTTAGCTGCTGGTAGAATGAGAATTCTTATATAGTTTTCCAGAGCAAACATTGTATAAATGCTGTATAAATTTAATAAACGTCCCTGTGTAGATGCAGGTGGTGTAGGCTGATCTTTGCTTCTGGAAGACCCGTGTAATGCATTCCCATTGACATAATGAACTCTGCATTTAAAGGAATTGGTTGCATGCTCCTGCTCATGGAAACAGGGATGGGATGAAAAACTCCTCGTTCTTGCTTTTAACCTCATCATCAAAAAGGCTGAGTTAGAACATGTAAGGTGCAAGTGGAAACCAAAAATGAATGTGTGTTTTCCTACATGGCACTTTGAAATTTTTGGTTGCATTTGCCAACTCAAAAATATTTGCTTGATCTTCAGCCACCTAGTCCTTATTGATGCTCGCATCTCAAACCCCATAAGTAATTGGCAACTTTAGTGTGATTATGCTGAATGAAGCATAAGGCAGTGTCCTCAAGATACTGAGCTATTGTATGGTACGTACACAAGCACACTCAAATTCAGAGTCAGAGCTAGCTCCTGCACATGCTAGAAAACATACAATACTTCTTTCTCAGTCTCATTCATCTAGGCTTGTGATGAGAACTTGTAAAACCTGTCAGGGGTACTCTGTTACCATCATTATCCTTTGCAAGGAACCCTTGTGTCACTACAATTGCAATAATATTTTATATATATATATACTCAGATTAACAAAGGTAATTCATATTCTTATTTGTGATACATTTAATGCTGATAACCCAAATGGAATAGGATGCAAAGTGAAAGCTTAGTCAGACTGTCAACTTCAAGTCATGTTTTCTTAAGTAGCAATTCATGCCCTTGAGCAGTTGGTAGCTTGCTGTTCCTGGAGGCACTGATGACCTGCATTAAATCAGCTTTTGTTCCTCTCTGGCTTTCATGGGCATGGGCAGGTACTAATGCAGAGAATGGCCAGGTGCCCAGAGTCCCACAACTGCTGTTCTTGAAGAAAAGAAGAAATGCCTAAGCTAGAGGTGAAAAGACAGCGTTTTTGCTTCCCTGCCCATAATCTTGAACAGTTCTTTTGACATGACATTGAAGATGAAATCCCTTTGTGATGGGAGGGGCATGAATCAGCCATGAGGTGTGAAGAGCACAGGTTTGGCAAGGCTGCCTGCTGCTTGGACTCTGTTCCTTCGGCTAGGATGTTGTATGTCCTGCTCCAAATGTATCTATAGATTTGCCTGTCTACTGTTGATAGTTTCTTAGCATCACCAGCACATAAGACTTTGTAGTGAGTATTCTCACTTTTTTTTATCAGACTTATTCCAAAATTGCCACTAGCTCCGAACCATCTTTTGACTTGCTTTAGTTGCCATCGCACTCTGCACAGCGCAGTGACATATAGAGCCATAGTGAGAGAAACAAGTTCCTGACAGCTGGGCACAGTATTGTTAAAATACTAATAAAAAAAACAAACAAACTTTTTTTGCTGGACTAGCAATGTCCCTGAAACCTGTCAGATGTTTCCAGCTTGGCTTGTACATCCCAGCTACATGCAGGATGAGTAACTTTTGGATGTCCTCACGTGTATCCACTGCAGTTTGTCTCACTGATTACCTTACTAGGACAAGTAGACTCAAACCATGTCTTCAAGTATCAACAAGACTCCCTCATGAGTCTTCATTAAGCTTCAGTAGTTTTTCTTATTAATCTTGGAGGTTAAAAAATTTTGACCTTTGATTGATCAACATCTTGCCTCTGTTTTTGTTTCTCACTATGGGAAACATGTGCTGGAAAAAGAACTAAAGAATAAAAATCCTAATTCATGCTTCAATGGTGCCACTTTCTTGTATGTTGCCTTCATTCTCTGGGACAGATAAAAGGAACTCCTGTTCTTTGTGTCTTTTTTCCACCACACAGTGACAAGTGGAGACACCGCTACGTCATTGGGGTGGGCAAATAATGACTTACAGGGAAAGCTGCCAGAAAAAAATTGATTTTTTTTTTAACTGTTCTTTCCAGGTTTGGACTACTCCTTGATTTTTATAGGATTCCCACTGGTCTCAAGATCTATCCATAACCGTTTGCCTGCAAATTATTTGCAAATGCCAGTACTCGCAGCACTGCAGAAGAGCATTGCCACACCAAGGAACAGTGAGAGGTTTGAAATAGGCTGTGCTAGGAGTGAGCTTGGTAGATCTCTAAACACAGGAATATATACTGTACTTATTTCCATATTGTATTGCTGGCCATTTTTTGTAGTTTAAGGAGGCTTTTTTCCCTGCACTTGGAGTTTCACAAGCAGCTGTTAAGCTGCTATGTTAAGAATCAATACCTTACAGTATTTGGTGAGTGTCAGGCCAATCAACAAGAGGTTTGAGCCCCTGAGCTCCTAGTGACTTCAGTAACACCAGTAGCAGCTTAAAGGGTGGGCACCTGTCTGTATCTTTAAGTTCTGTAATTCCGGCCTTTTTTGGTTTGAACGCGGATGAGGGGAATAAGCAAAAGCAGGACTGGCCTCACCTTCTGTGCCCTGTATAGGGGATAGAGTGGGCATGACATGCAGTGCAGTAGTGGTCCAGCACAGTGCATTGGGTACCAAGACTTCCCTGTGAAGAGGAGAGGCTGTAGCTGAGCATCCTTCATGAGCTGCTGTTTTGCTGCTGGGGAGCATCTCTGCTGCTCTCTCTCCACAGCTGGGTGCAGAGGCACAGAAGTATCCTGAAAGCACTGGACAAATGGCTTCCTGGTTTTCAGTCAGTAGTCAAGTGCAGTGGTTCTAGAAGAGAAATCATATAATAATTTATATTGCTTCTTAATGGCTTGTTAAAAATTTAACTTCCTTGGTTACTCAGTAGAATGCAGGCTTTTGCATGACAGAGCACCATACAAAATGCAGTTAAGCTGCTGAGTAATTGCTGCTGAAATTTGCCACAGCTGCTGCACATGCCAGGGGAATACTTTCTAACTCCTTTGCTGCTGGCTTGTTTTCTTTGCACCCTTACAATAAGGGGAGAATGCTGACATTAATGGAGAGCAAGAATCAAGGGGCATATAATGAAATTGGCAGGAATTGTTGCATTGCTCTCACGGGAATCTTGGAAGCAGTCATGTATGCTGAAGGGTGGCAGCACTTGATGCACCCTGGGCATTGCTTGTCTGCTGTGAGAAGTGTGTATGTTATAACTGCCCTGTAGTCAGTGTCTTCATGGTCAGTTTGTTTATGGGTTTTAACACGGAAGTACAGCATAGTTGAAGACTTGCATAATTTGGACTGTTGTGTGGCAGTGTAGGGTTTCCTGAGCATACTTAAAGATTCAGAGCTCTGAAAAAAACAGCTGCCTAGTGTTTTTGTGGTTGTTTGGGGTGTTTTGGTTTTTTTGTGGTTTTGGTTTCTTTTTTTGGTGTTGCTGGTGGGTGTTTTTGAGAGGTCTTGCTTTGTTGTTAGAAAATAAACCCAGGTTTTGTTGGAAGAGTGCTTCCTACGAATGTGTGTTGGAGAAGAGCATGCTAGCTATAGAACTCTAAAATTTGGTTCACTGTCATTAAGCACAGGCATGGATTATTTTAAATAAGCATTTTGTATATAATAGAACTCAAAAATGGTGCTTATCTAATAAAAGCTGTAAGTCAAATAAAAATAAATGCATGGTGTACTGGGGGGAGGGCGAATCTAACCTTATATGCAATATGTTTTTAATACAAGGTATTTTAATTTATTGGCTTCTTCTGAGGGGGTTTATGCTTAAACAAAACCCAGACAACCAAGAAACCTCTCAAACAAGCAAGTGGTTTCATTGTTTTAGAACCCTGTGTATCTCAGTTGCTCTTGGACTCTGTGTTGTCAAAGAATGTTGAGAATGCAGAGCTGGTTACAGTGTTCTGCTCTCTAAAGTTAAAATTTCTATTTTATTTTACTTTTTTTGTAGGCTCGAAATGTGAACACGGGTGAGCTGGCGGCAATTAAAGTAATAAAACTAGAACCAGGTAAGTGTTACTGAACTGTACAGGCCACAGAAATGAAATATTTTCATGCCTAAAATACTGTTGTACAAAATTGAGTCCTTATTGAAAGAAGGGATAATTTTTTGCCTTTTAAATGGGGACAAAATACACTGTTCTAAAAAAAAAAACCCCTAAGCATGGCAAGCAAGATGTAAGGGGAAAAAATGTAATTGGAAAACAGTTAAAGGGAAACTGATTAGAATTTCAGAATGTTGGCTATTTTGATCTTAAAGTAGTATGTTTTCATTTGATGTGATACAAAACCCTGTATAGAGGTAAAGAAATGAGGAAGACAGCAAGGCAGAAAGAGACTTACCTGGAGAGAGCATAGAGAGAAAAATGAGAAGGAAGGGTGAAATAATAGCTGAGCACTAGTGTCTGGGATATGAGTACATTTCCTGAAATTCTCGTAGAGACTTTGGTTAAGACTCTCTGTATGCTAGAGGTACACTCAAGCTGTGCTGATGTTGTGATTTCACAAAACACATGTGCCCTATGGATATCAGCCTGCAATTTCTGTTCTGTCACTATGGCTATCCTTGTTGAGTTACAGTGCAGTCATCTGGGAAGTAAAATGTCCAGACCTCTTGCTTAACTTGTAACTGTTCGTGCTCCATTTCAAGATGTAGTGGGAGCTAATGCAGGAAAGAAAGTAGTGTTACATAGGTTGTGCTTGGAGAATCGTGCTGTGTCATTTACCTGGGCTGTGATCAGAGCCTGGGGATGCACTGCAGCTGGGATAACCTGCCCTCAAGCTGTGCTGATGGGGATAACAACTGGTATCTTGCAGTTAAATATTTTTGGCAGCCTTTGGATGCTAAAGAAAGTGCACAGAGAATACACTTCATCTACCCTCTGCATGCGTGAGCTCAGTGTCTCTCTGTAGTTGTTGCTTCCAGTTGTGGTAGAGGCTTGACTTAGCCTCAAACAGGCAGTGTCCACATTCCACAGCTGTGGCACTAGCTTTCTTTGCAAGTTTTGCAGACTGGGGGAGTGTGTGAAGATTAAGGGTCAATGTTTAGGCACTTCCTATAAAGTTGATGCTAATTTAATATTAATATTATGCTAATTTAATAATACCCTGGTCAGATAATGGAGAAGACTTGTCCTTTCACAGGGGAAAATAATTCTAGTTTGCTTTTCAGCTTTTGGATATTTACAGGTCTAGCCAGGATACAGTTAGCCATTAGCAAAATACCATGGATAGTAGACAGCCTGTTGTGTTGTTAATTTGCAGGTTGGGGTTTGAGCTTTTCTATCAGTTAAAAAACCACACATGAATATCAGATTTCTGGTTTAGAAAGTAACACATGGATAGGTCACCAGTATGTTGGTGTCTTGGGAGAAACATAAAACATGTTTTCTTAGGTAATAGTTTGATGAGTTCTGTTGGAAGTTATTGTGTTATATTTAAAATTAACAGCTGTATTTGAGAAGTGATTTTTGGGTTGCAACAACTCATAAATATGAACCTAGTGTCTGTATTCAGCTTTCTAGGCAATAGCTTTGGCTTCTGGTTTAAAAGCTCTTTTGAGTTATGCTGAAGTGTACTACAGCAGTACACCTGAAGGAGAATTTTGACATACGTTGAAATTTCTGGGGTTTTTTTTGGTTGTTTTTTTTCCCCCACAACTTGCTTAAAGAATCTTTGAAGTTACTCATTAAGTTAAATGGTTATTTTAGGCCTTCAGGCTTACTTTACCTATGAAGTCCTTGAGTGGGAATTCCTTAGTGGGAATTACTTTGTTTTTGTGAACCTTGTATGTCTAGTAACTAAACAAACATCATAAGAACTTTGTAAATAATATACGTAACTCGCTACTACATGCCCTTATGGCCTAAGACATTTCAGAGGAGTCCCTGTGTTAAGATACTGAACTGCAAAAGAGCACTTGACATGTATTTCCTAATTAAAAATGCCATCAAATATCTGTTTCTGTCATTTTCTTACATTTGGTATTTCTCGTCTTCTCTTTTTAACTTTCCTATAAAACCCCTGCCTGACACTCCCAAACAAAAAATGTCTCTGGCTTTTCAATTTCATAGATGATTTTCTCAGTATACACATCTGATAAGAACCTTTTATAGAAGGACAGGGACAATGGATGTACAAAATAGTAAATGTGGTGAATGCCACATCTGTGTCAGTGTTTTATCTGGACATATGCAGTCTGTAAATTCATGTGTTTACCAAGGAGTCGCAGCAGCCGCCTACTATTGAATGGGGCTTTTTGCTCAGGAAGATGATCTAATGGGTGTTGGACATGTGCCCAAAAATAGCAAAGTTTTTAAGAACCCAGGCTATTGACAGGACATACACAGATGGACACAGTTGGGTCTTGGGGGTAGAGGAAAATAAAGACTTTAGAAAGAGCTATGGCCAGAGGTATCAATAGCAGATGTGAGGTCTCTCTGGCCCAGAATGAAACTTCTTAAGAATATAGGTACTTATTGCTAAGGCCTTGCTAATAAATACTGATTTACAGCTGTTTTTTTATGCCTGTGAAACATGCAGATAATTAATTTTAATTACTCAAAATGTTTGTTTTATAAACTTGTACTGGAAAGTCTAGTTGAGGTGTGGGTATGAACCAGGCTGATGAAAATATTAATTCTTCTGCTTTTCAGGAGAAGATTTTGCTGTTG
The DNA here is from genome assembly GCF_012275295.1 of Melopsittacus undulatus. Lineage (NCBI taxonomy): Eukaryota > Metazoa > Chordata > Aves > Psittaciformes > Psittaculidae > Melopsittacus > Melopsittacus undulatus. Next base: position 12,698,850 of record NC_047529.1, on the reverse strand, counting down.
TACAGCAGGAAATCATTATGATGAAAGACTGTAAACATCCAAACATTGTTGCTTATTTTGGCAGCTATCTCAGGTACAGTTTGTTTCTTTTGTTCGCTTAAAAATGCTGATCTCCTTGTAAAGGATGGGTCTGTAAGGTGACTTAGGCAAAACTTAATTTACCAAATAAGTATTATCTACTTGTATATGGTTTTTTTTTTAATTTACCTTGAAATCTGTTCTGTTTACTACAGTGTCTGTATAGAAATTGTTTCTCTTTGCACAGTCCTTCAGTGACCATGTGGTCATGCGTCCATGGAAATGAGTTGTCATTTAAAAGCTTTGAATTTAATACATTAATGGAAAATTAAGCACAAGTATGAAGAAAGTATCTGTCTATATAGTGTCTTTTAAATCTGTTTCAATAAAATGTCTCTCAAATTTGCAAAACTTTGGGAGGTGTAAGTAGTGTATAAAACACAGAGTTCTCAGAAATGTTCTAACTCTTGTAAAGGTAAGAATTCAAATTTGAATGATACAGACAAATAAGGAGGGGAAAAAACAGTTGGTTTTTTCCTTGCTCAAGAGTAGTAGTGCTGTGTTAAGCTGTAAGGACAATTTCATGTTGAAATACCTTAGAATGTAAACTGTGCAGCCTTTAAAAAGCCCACTGGTGATTTGTGGTTTGGTTTTGTTTTGAAATCTAGAAATGATTGATATTAAAACTTTTTTTTTTTCCCCTTGAGCTGTAGAGTTGTTTAGAACACTTAGTATATGTAGATTGTTCTGTCTCATTCTTTTGTGTCATTCCTTTTGTAAGGTACTATGCTTAACTTTGTAAAAAGTAAGCTCCATACAAAGCCTCATCATTGAGAAAGTTGATAGGTAGTTTCTAATAACATTTGCTATTACAGTTCTTTTTAATACATTCTGACAAATGTTTTATGCTAGATATAGCAAATGCTTAGTATTCAAGGACAAGAACTTTTAATGCTGCATTTTGTGAACCTTGTGTCATGATTTTAGGCATATCATGCAATGTAATCAAAAGCTGGTACAAGACTCTAAAAAGTCATGATGCTCTTTATGGCAGAGGCTTGTTGTTTCTGTCAGATATTTGCGTATCTCCTCTCTGCATGAGAACAGCACAGGTGGGACATTGTAGCTCTGGATTCCCCACCCCTGGCAGTGTTCAAGGCCAGATTGGATGGGGCTTGGAGCAACTTGGTAGGTGTCCTTGTCTGTGGCAGGGGGTTGGAACTGGATGAGCTTTAAAGGTCCCTTCCAACACAAACCATTCTACAGTTCTATGGGTCTGTGTGTGTTGTGAAGGTTGCAAGACCCTGTTTGTAATGGGAAGATATCAAGCTGAGTTACTCATATGCATATTAGACTTTGGCAACTCCAGATGAAACTCTCCATGATGGCTATCTGCTGCAGCCAGAAGCTTTTCAGCAGTGTAGGCCTAGTGCTTTTGGTTTGGGGATGGAAAGATACAGGAAGTATTTTCACATTAAAAAAATCTTGGTACATTAAAGCCTTTCAACAAAAAAAATTACCATCTTTGAAGCAGGAATTCAGGGCACAATTTGGCTCTTGTATTTGGAGTGCATCTCATCTTTTAATTTTAAAGATCCTGTCAAATGTGACCAAGTTACCTTATAAAATACTGCATTTCTTTTACATTCCTTCTGGATTGGACATTAGGAAATACAGTTACTTTTTCTTTTCTAGCCATCAGGACCTGATTTGGTGTATGCTTGCAGAGCTAGAGAAAAGCTAACGTGCTCTCTGGCTTGCTTAGGGAGCTGTTGTGTGTTCCTTGTTTTGCTCTGGGATGAGCTAGGACAGGATGTTGAAATGGCAAGTGTGGAGCACATTGTGGTGCTCTTTGTGACCTCAGTGCTGAACGCCTGCATAGTTGGAGCAAACTGAAATTGGACAAGTTGAGTGTGCTAAAACTTGGAGGCAGTGTTGGGGGAAAGTCCTGGGAATAAATGCTAGACAAGCTGAGGTCTCATGCAGAAGCTTAGCAGACTTGAGGAGTTTCTTCTTCCTGTCTCTTTAATTCAGTGTCCTCAGTAGCTCTGAATGCTCACTGAAATGTTTTGTCACTGTTGGGTTTCATTGCCTCTTTCTTGGTACTTGTTAGCTTTTGTCTGATAAGTGAAAGTATTGCATACTGACAGTTGTGATTCAGGTCAATAGAATCTGTGTTTTGAATTATATTCGTTTTATAGTCATTTAGAAGGTCTGTAATGGAAAAGCTGGTCATATTAGTCCTTCACAGACATAGTTTAGTGTGGAGCATGAAGGAAGTTTCCAAGAGTAAATGTATTTTCAGGAGAAGATTAAGTGGAAATGCACTGAAGATATGAGAATGAAGAGGAAAGTAAGCCATTGACTAGCCCATTAGAGGAACACCATCTGCATGCCATGCTGAGTGAGGCCTCGAGTGTGTGATAGTGTACTGCTTACGTTTTTGTATATGCATGTGCAGGAAGGGATCAAAGTCTGAACATAAAACCAGCAAGCCATGCTGTTCTGGCATCCCATACCTTGAAGGGTGCTTGTCTTGGCAGCTTGAATGCTTTTTATTAGCACTGAGCTGGTATGTGAGCTGCATTATGTGCAAGTTTGTGTGGGTGTGCATACAGATAGAGTGTGTGTACATGTAGGGTCTTGGCATTCCAAACTAGGAGTGTCTACATTTCACCTTTGAACGTTTAAGGTTAATCTGAAGGTTAACATAAACTGTATATTGCTTCCTTCTGTGCAGTACTGGCAGGCTGCTTCTTGTGCATGAACAATCAGTTCACAGAATCACAGAATCACAATAGTTGGAAGGGACCTTGAAAGATCATGTAGTCCAACCCCCCTGCAAGAGCAGGGTAACCTAGAGTACATCACACAGGAACTTGTCCAGGTGGGCCGTGAATATCTCCAACGTAGGAGACTCCACAACCCCCCTGGGCAACCTGTGCTCTGTCACTCTTACAGTAAAGAAGTTCTTCCTGATGTTAATGTGGAACCTCCTATGCTCCAGTTTACACCCATTGCCCCTTGTCCTACCACTGGATATCACTGAAAAAAACCTAGCTCCATCATCCTGACACCCACCCTTTACATATTTGTAAACACTGATGAGGTCACCCCTCAGTCTCCTCCAAGCTAAAGGGACCCAGCTCCCTCAGCCTCTCCTCAAGGGAGATGTTCCACTCCCTTAATCATCTCTGTGGCTCTGCGCTGGACTCTTTCAAGCAATTCCCTGTCCTTCTTGAACTGAGGGGCCCAGAACTGGATGCAATATTCCAGATGCGGCTTCACCAAGGCAGAGTAGAGGGGGAGGAGAACCTCTCTTGCCCCACTAACCACACCCTTTCTAATGCACCCTAGGATGCCATTTGCCTTCTTGGCCACAAGGGCACATTGCTGGCTCATGGTCATCCTCCTATCCACCAGGACCCCCAGGTCCCTTTCGCCTTCACTCCTTTCCAGCAGGTCAACCCCCAACCTGTACTGGTACATGGGGTTGTTCTTCCCCAGATGCAAGACTCGACACTTGCCCTTGTTGAATTTCATCATGCTTCTCCCTGCCCAACTCTCCAGCCTGTCCAGGTCTCGCTGAATGGCAACACAGCCTCCTGGTGTGCCAGCCACTCCTCCCAGTTTAGTGTCATCAGCGAACTTGCTGAGGGTACACTCAGTTCCCTCATCCAGGTCGTTGATGAAAATATTAAACAGCACTGGTCCCAGCACTGACCCCTGAGGGACTCCACTGGTCACAGACCTCCAGCTAGATTCTGTGCCATTGACCACAACTCTCTGCCTTCTTCCTTTCAACCAGTTCTTGATCCACCTCACTACCTGATCGTCAAGCCCACACTTTCTTAGCTTATCTATGAGAATGCTGTGGGAGACAGTATCAAATGCCTTACTAAATCAAGAAAAACCACATCTACCGCTCTACCATCATCCCTCCACCTAGTCACTTCCTCATAGAAGGCCATAAGATTGGTCAAACATGACTTCCCCCTGGCAAAACCATGTTGGCTGTTCTTAATAACCCCCTCATCCTTGATATGTCTAGAGATGGTGTCAAGAATAAGTTGTTCCATCATCTTTCCAGGGTCGGAGGTAAGGCTGACCAGTTTATAATTACCCGGGTCCTCCTTCTTGCTCTTCTTATAGACTGGTGTGACATTTGCCATCTTCCAATCCTCAGGCACCTCTCCTGTTTCCCACGATTTACCAAGGATGATGGAGAGTGGCTTAGCAATGACCTCTGCCAGCTCCCTCAGCACCCGTGGGTGTATTCCATCTGGACCCATCGACTTACAGATGTCCAGATTGCATAGCTGATCCCTAACCCAGTCCTCATCTACCAAAGCAAACTCCTCCTTTGTCCTGACTCACACCGTAACGTCATATTAAAGGTTTTGAGAATTTGTTGAGTTACTAGTCTGTCTGACAGCTTCATGCAGATAGGTGGTGAAGTCTGCAAGGGATCCAATGATCCAATACCTAAACTGGGCCTACAAGAAGTCTGGAGAGAGAGTTTTGCTAGGGTATGTAGGAACAGTACAAGGGGGAATGGCTTTAAACTGACAGAGGGGAGATTTAGGTTAGGCATTAGGAAGAAGCTCTTCCCTATGAGGGTGGCGAGGCCCTGGCACAGTTTGCCCAGAGAAGCTGTGGCTGCTCCATCCCTGGCAGTGTTCAGGGTCGGGATGGACAGGGCTTGGATCAACCTGGTCTAGTGGAAGGTGTCTGTGCCTGTGGCAGGGGGTTGGAACTGGATGAGCTTTAAGGTCCCTTACAACCCAAACCATTCTATGATCTTCTAAAGGCAGTATTTGGGGGTTCCCTGTGTTGTGGTGGTTAAGCTTCTTAAATGGGTGCTACATATCTGAAAGTTGTATGGCTGAGGTCATATGGTGTCCCAGCTTCCTGTTGCACCTCCTTAATCTTTCTCCCAACCTCAAGGCCTGCCTTTCTTTTAGGAAGAGAGCATATTTTTGTGTGTTAAGGTGTGATGACTTTATTTGTACTTGTCTGCAGTAGTGGGAAGGAAGTTGTGGCAGCATTTTCTTGATGTCTGGCATTGTTTGGTGTGTTCCACAAAACTGAAAGACATTGTTATAAACCTTTCCAGAAGACAAACTTAGAAGAAAGTAGTGAGGAACAGCAGTGGGAGAGGGCTGTGGGGCTCTGCAGTGCTGTTGAAGTTACCCTGAACTGTATTTCTAACATATGAACTTCTGACCAGATTGTGATGGTTCCATTTGTGTTTGTTTCTGGAGGTGAGATTATTTGCATTGTAGAAGCACTGTCTTAGCAGCTGCTTCTTCAGTCAAAGTGGGAACAGATTGCTTAGTATTAACTAATAAAAAGCTGTTTCTGATAAGTTCTTAAGATATCATGCACAGAGACTGTGAACAAACACTTTTGCATTCAGCTTTCCTGAAATTTTTTAGATTGAAACAGTGCCTCTTCTCATGATGCTGTGTTCAGGCTGGGGGTGTTTTTTCTTTAAAAAAAGTTTTCCTTCTGTCTCAGGGTATCAAAGTCTACGTTTGTAGACCCAGAATTAATCTTATGGAAAATAAAGTATGTATTTTGGCACTTTTTTGTGCCCTCGCTTGGTCCTCTCCTCTTTCTTTTGTGTAGTGCTTCTCTTTTGTTTGAACAACTGAATGGCTCTCTTTGAGGCCTCTGTTGTCTGACCTTTTGTTTTATAAGTATCTTTCAATGCTAAGAACAGTAAGAAAAATACCATCATCCCATACTTGGCACTTATCAGTGTATTGTGCCCCACTCTTTGCTTTTGTTTACATAGGGGTTTTTCAGCAGTCAGATTTCTGCCTTGCTGTTAAATTGCAGACACTAAATAGTACTGTTGATCCTGTCTGTTTTGTTTGCTGTGCTCGCCATATGCTCTGCAGACAGACAACTGTATACACTTACTGCTGATTACATGGATCCTCACCTGTCTCAGAGCACTTAGATTCAGTAATAAAAGGCTAGATAGGGAATTAAAAATGCAGTCTTTTTTATTCCTTTTCTGTAGAGCTTTTCCACATTGGGAAGTTAATGCCCAGTAAGCAAAGGTATGAATTACAACACTTACCTACTTCCTGTTTATTTATGGGTGCTCCCAAGGCTGCTGGGGTGCTCCTGGCTTTTTTCCATTTCTATACTGTGGTGCTGTTGGCATCAAACAGGATGCAGCCCCATAGGAAAGAGTGGCCTTCATGAGCTCAGTGCCTCCAAAAGTGTCCCTGAGTCCTGATAATTGTGGGGGATAAACAAGGGGCCTGTGAATGACTGTCTCTTCAGTGCTTCATTCTCACTCATGTTTCCCTGTTGCCATTGTTAATTCTGTTTTCTTTCACAGGTGGCCATACTGCCTCTGTGTCTCATTTTGATTAGTTATTTCAGTGGAAAGCCTTCATATTATTTCAAGCAATGGTTTAATTAACTCCTAGAAATGTATGGAGTTAACAGCCAGGGACCCCCATTGCTTAAAACCTCTGTAATGCCTGGACAATATCTTTCCCATCACTAGAGGAAGCAGGCAGGGTATAGCTTGGAGGACCATGTAGGCTCTGGACATAAAAGGGGAGGACATCCAAGAAAGACAGTTTTTTCTTGTAACAGCAGCTATTCTAGCTGTTCTGGTCAGAAATACTTCAATTTGCAGCTCAGGAAATAGGCTCAGCACTTACACCATTGCCTTGCAAAACACTTCCATGGATGCTGGCCACAAGGGTGTCTCAGTTATTCTGAACAGAACCTTATGAATGCAAGAAATCCAAGATCAGGGCTCATGGGCAAGCTGCAGAATAGTCACCAGTTTTTCCTTTGGTTGTCCTGTGTCCTAGTCTGGTGATTGTATCTGATCTTTCTTTCCTGCATGTTCTGATGGCCAAGAATATTTAGGCAAGTCCTAGATTTCCTGCTCTCCAAAATACTTTCCTGCAGCTGTGTGTGGTACATCTGTCTTACCGGTGAAAAATACCAAGCAAAAATAGAATTCAGTGTCCATAATGGAAGATACCTTTGAATGCTTCAGCCCATTGTCTGTTCTTGGAGAGCACTTTTTATGGAGATACAGTGAGTCAAACTGATCACCTTAGTAAGAGGAATCTAAGAACTTCCTGCTGACTCCTGCCACCAAAAATATCCATAGGTATTTTTAAGGGAAAAGTCTTCATCTGTGAAGTCTCTTAGCTACACCACATGGGCTCCACTCTGCCTAGCTTTGACTAAAGCACTAGAGTTTCAGTCCATTTGTTGAGAGATACCCCTACAGCTTTTTGTTTGGGGTTCCTTTTTTTTCGTTTGTTTGTTTTAATTTCTCTGCTCTGAAAAACAGTGGGAGAGGAGTGAAAATGAGGAAGAAATATGAAACCACATCTATTTTCTTTCTCCTCTGTAAAAATATTTCACTTTCATAGTAAGTCTTGAACAAAAATCAGTGTGCACTAATACTGTTCCTATTACTCCAGTAAACCCTCAAATACTTTGAGTATTTCATTAGCTACTATTTTGACAGTGAATTATCATGTCAAGTTTAAGTTATATTCATTATTTGACTTGTACTTTGCATAATAGAAAGCTTTATGTTGTGCTTTATAATATTTAAGTCTTCTGACTTTTACAGGTGCTATTTTCAAATCTGACAGCTAATGAATGGTTTTGTTCACTTTTTAGACGAGACAAGCTATGGATTTGCATGGAGTTTTGTGGAGGTGGCTCTCTACAGGATATTTATCATGGTATGTCAAGACTAATTCCTTAGAATCTAAGTAATTTCAAAAAAGGGAGATGATGACTGTTTTGTAATCAGAGAGGAGGAATCCTAGATGTGGTTTCCATAATAATCCATTGAAGGTCAATTTTAGTTTATGTATTGTATAATGGTTTAGGTTTGGTTTTTGAAACAAAATTAGCTATAGGGGGTTTTTATTTTGATAAGCAGAAGTTACTGCATGCAGTAACCATCACTACTGTGTACCCCACACCACTCTTTCAAAAGTTGTAAAGTCAGACTAGTTCATTATAAAAATAAATGTTATATCCTGATGTGCTTTCTTACCTTGTAGCCATTTTATTTCTGAGCTTTTGAACTTTGCATTAATATAATCTATAGCACTGTCTACAGATACCTAGATTGGTAAGCGCAGACGCTTTTGTCCGTGGTAAGCAGTGATCTTTTGTATATTTGTATAGCAGTAGTGCCGCAATGGCTTTTTTTTTTTTTTTTGAGTGCTGCATGCATGACATGTGAAAAGCAAAGGTGTGATCTGTATTTGCTTTAGGTTAGGTGAAATGAGGGATCAAAGGAATGAGCTGTGTGTGAATCTGTTGCATAAAGAGAGGATCAGTCAATTGCTAGTTTTCAAGAGACAAAATCAGTTTTGAGGGGTTTGATTGCTCTGGAATTAAGATTTGCTTAAAATGTTCTGAGTAATGGCCCAGTAGTTCTCAGGTAATGTTTTTCAGACTGGAAATCTGTCAATATTTTAAATTGTGAAGATTTTATATGTTAGTATCTTTGTTTTTCTCTTACATGCAAACAGTTTATATATCTTACATTTGAGTGCAGTTAAAACAAGGCACTAATTGGCAAGTTCACACCATGCTTACAGTGTAGTCATTTGAGTGTGGTCTCTGACCCTTCACATCTTTGCTAGTGTTGGTAGAAGCATCGTGTTTAATAGGCTTTGTTATGTGGAACACCTGTAGAGTAGGAAGTGAGCTCATGCCTCATAAATGCCTGAACAGATGTCATACAGGAGCAGTTTCCTGTTGCAGCTGATTTTTGTCTTCACTGCCAATAGGGTGGAAGGTTCTTTCCTGTTCTTAATTGCAATCCAGAAGATCTTATTCTGATTAACCTAAAGGTCTCTGTAATCTTAAGTCATTTAAGTTAATCAGAATTAAGTTCCACAAACATACATACTTAGAAATAGGTACTCTGGCCGCTAATATATTTTGGTTTATGTGCATTTGGAGTTTTATTTTCAGAAAAAGGAAGATGGATCTACCATCAACACCTGTTTCAAAGATGTGTGTTGCATGATAGTAATTTATATTATGGTTGTGGGTTTTGTAGAAGCTGAGCAGTTAGGTACTTAAATCTTGTTTCATTTTTAATGCCCTGCTACTTCAGTTTCCTTTGAGAAACCCCATCCAACTATTGTATTTGTTTTCTCTGCAAAACCAGAGAAGCTTGCAGTGAGAACTGCATTTCCTGGTCTTAAAATCCTTTAATTTCAGGATCAAAGTCCAGTGAATGGGGACAAGTCACAGGCCATTCCTTGCTTGTTATTCAGTGTTTGGTTTATGGAGTTATTCAGAATTTAATTGTTTTATTTTAAGAGACTTGAGTGAAGTGAGACACTGGAGGTAGAGGTAAACTTTCTGTGGGAAGCTGCTGAGCCTGCTCAGGGGGAGAGTTTGAGAAGGTGGTATGGTGTGGCAGGCCGAGGGGCAGGAGCTGGTAGCTCATGCAGGGAAGAGTTGAAAAGCTTGAGAGCAGGTTGCATGGCTGCGGAAAGAGCAGGTCACAAATAGCAGAAGGAACTTCCTAAGGCTCAAATGCGACTGAGCAGAGTTTGCTGCAGCTCTGAGTCACTGGGTTGGGAGTCCAGCCCAGCACAGGACACATCGGTTTGTGCAGGGGAAAGAGTTGTGATAAAATCACTGCTTCTGTTTCTTTTTCCTCTTAATTAGAGATTTATGTATGTAGGGAGTTAGTGGTTTCCATTCCAATGGGACTACACATTTTTGAGCTTAATAAATGTTTGGTTATGCTCAATCTGGGGGAAAGCCTAAGCACATTTATTCAAGACTTCTAGTGTAAGATCCTACCAGTGTGAATGGAAGTAATTGCATTATGGTTTTGGAATGGGCAGTATCTTACCTGATTTTGAGAGAATATTTTTTTTCCCTTGCATTTCAGTGACTGGACCACTTTCAGAACAGCAGATTGCCTATGTTAGCAGAGAAACACTACAGGTAGTATCTTTGCAGGTTCTTGTGGCTGACTTTTACATTGAAAGCATTAAAACCTAAAAATAAATGCTACAGAAGTGTGAGATGGCGTGGAAGTACAGTGTTTGAGTGGCTTAGCATTTTTCTCAGACTTCTGAGGTTGCTCTATATAATAGCCTAGAACTGGTTTGCATAATTGCATAACCTTAAATTACCCTGGATCATGTAAAGAAAACTCATCATCTTTCTGCTCTGGCTTTTTTCTTGTTGTTGTTGGTTTTGTTTTACTTTTTTTTTTTAAGAGAGAAAGCAGCATATTTATTATTTTATGGTTTGGTACCAATTAGTTATTGCAAGTTTGAAGGAAAATTTAAAGACTGTTTTGCATATCTGATAGGGGAAAAAAGTAAAATTGCCGGTGTACTTACGATGTTCAGGTTAGTCACCAGCCTCTCCTCATTGAATGTGCTAGCTATCATTTCTCCTTTCCTAAATTAAAGGCTCAGTTCACCAATAAGACTTAATCAGAAGCGGCTTTTTGAGTGGATGTCGTTTTTCCACCTGAGAGCAGTTCTTGGCTTGTGGTGAATGCAGATCTGTTGAATGCCATCAGTTTAGAGCTGCTGCCTCTCTCAAACGCTCTCAAGACAGCGCTGTCCCTGAGCCAGCTGCCTTTTATGTCACTTGCCATCACCCTGTGCTATGCCAGGAACTGCTGACATCTGATTTACAGGACATGTGTTTTTTCCTTATAGTAAAGCTGTGATATTGGGAGTGTTTTGGTTTTTGAACCTTTAAATCCTTTTGCTGTTACATAATCATAGAATGGTTTGGGTTGGAAGGGACGTTAAGATCATGTAGTTCCAACCTCCCTGCCACAGGCAGGGACACCTTCCACTAGACCAGGTTGCTCCAAGCCCTGTCCAACCTGGCCTTGAACACTGCCAGGGATGGGGCAGCCACAGCTTCTCAGGGCAACTTGTGCCAGGGCCTCACCACCCTCACAGGAAAGAGTTTCCTAGTAATCATATCTAAATCCCCCCTCTCAGTTTAAAGCAATTCCCCTTTGTCCCGTCACTACATGTCCTTGACAAAAGTCCCTCTCCAGATTTCTTGTAGGCCCCCTTTAGGTATTAGAAGCTAAAAAGCTTGTCCTCATCTTTCTTATAAGCCCTCTCTTAAGTACTGAAAGGCTGCAATAAGATCTCCCACAGCCTAATGTCTCAACCTTACTTCATGCGAGAGGTGTTCCAGCCCTTTGGTCATAGTCTGGAATGGAATTTATGAAATCATTATTTGTGTGTGAAGACTTTTTTGGTAATATGTGTAAATTGCTTGTGAGAAGGAAATTACCTAGTTTGTGTTTTCTAAGTGTTACCTATTTTTGCATATTTTAAAGTTGTCTAACTACATGTTTATAATACTCTGACCAAATATAATGTATACAGTTTGTGATATCTTGTGCTTATAATGCAGCAGTCACTTTTCCTAGTTAGAAATCTGAGAGTATAAGCCGTATGTCCATCCGTAATGGTAAATATTAATTTTGCCATCAGTTTCCATTAATCAAGAGTTTCACTTGAACGCTTAAAACTGATGTTTGATCCTGATATTCAAAAGCCCATTAAATGGTCTGTTTAAAAAAAAAAAAACCAACCCACTTGCCATCAGTTCTGGTTAGAGCTACTGAGACTGATTCTGAAAATACAGGTCCTTTTAAATATGACCTTTAAAGTACCTACCTCCAGGCATTCATGGTGACCTCATTCTTAGAGGGCAGTGGTAAAAATGAGTGTTTTGGCTCTCTGTGCCAGCAGCATCCAGAGATTTAAATGTGAGGAGCGTGCATGGGACTCTTCTAGCTAGTGCCAGTCCTTGCAATGGTCTGGTGGATGTTTTGATTCATTACACTCTGTACCAAAAACAAATCTAGTGCAATTTTTTTGGTCTGCATGCGTGCCTGCAGTGACAACTATGAAAAACCATTGGACCAGCTGGCTATTGTTAGTCATTTCCTTCAGAGAAACAGGTTAAAACAGCAGTAAGTGAGGTGGTTTTTAGTTTATTTAAGGAGTTAAGTTTCATAACTGCTAAGCAGTTCGGCTACACTGTGTTCTGTTTTTCATGAACTGACAAAAATTTACTCCAAAAATGTATCCTCAGTGGTACTGTTGTCTACTTGTACAATTTTGCTCACTTGAAAATCTCAAGTACCAAATCATGTAAGTAATTGTTTACTCCTTTATTCTGTTGGTATATTTAGGACTGTCCACAAAAAGGCTGACAATTGGAAACAATCTTATTTTATTTTTGCAGACAATTTCATGATGTCTTGCATAAGCTGACGAACTCCCAATAAATCTGTATTTATATGGATATCTGACATGAAAATATAGTGTTTATATTCATGACATCAGAGTGAGGAAGATGTTTACATGTTGTTTTGCCCTGGAAGAGAGTTTTAGAGATAAGCCTGAAGTGTCAGAGGTGACATGCTCTGTGATTTGTTGCGCAGAAATTTGGCTTCATAGAATTCTTTCAGTATTTAAACTTAGAGTTTCTAATTTCCAAGTTCTGAAATGCTTTGATACTGTCATTGAGACCCAGAGAGACTGCTTAATGCTTCTGCAGAAATCCATGAAGCTCTGCCTGCTAGCAAGCTTCTAGACTTAATTGGAATATGATGATATAGGAGATAAGTTACGATAACTGCACTTGCTTATACTAGCACTAGTTATCCAGTGATCTGACTGCTGAATAGCAGACAATTAGGCAATTTAAAAGTAATTAAATTGATCTAGAAAGGTGAGGGGATACCATATCCAGAGGAAAACTTGGTCAGGGAATGCCTTTCTTACAGCAGGTGTGGTGACTGGTATTCCTCACATCTATCCTGTGTGTTAGATATTATGCTACTACATATATTGAATTTGCACATACAGTTTGAATATGCTGAAATGTAATAATATTCTTCAGTGAGTCATTAAGATAATTAAATTGGATCCTAAATATGTCTCGTAATTAAGTAAGAAATGTATGGGATGAAAAATACTGGACTAAATTGTTATCTGAATGTTTTATGCAGGGACTATATTACCTTCACAGTAAAGGAAAAATGCACAGAGATATAAAGGTAAGTAAAAACTGAAGGGAATTCTCATGTTTTTAAAATAGGCTTTATCACATGTAATGAGTCTTTACTGTTCTGTATCAATTTTAGGGATATTTTTAAAAAATGTAATTTTTTCTGTCTTTTAGAATAAAGTAGAATTTTCTGCCCAAGGGAAGGAAAAAAAATTTCTTTAAATGCATACATTGAAATAGTTTGTTCTTATAATTGGAGCCAAACATACTATTAATTTAGACCAGTGATATAAAATGTAGGCATGAGCCAGTGTCCAGAGCAGTGTGTGTTCACAATGCTGTAAGAGTGTGCTCTATGCAAGAGGAAAGGTTTGGTCTCTCCCACACCTTTCCAAGAAGCTTGATGGAGCTTTCAAAGCTTCTCCTTTAAAGCTTCTCTTTGAGCCAACTGGTGAGCAGAAATGTTGCTCTGGTTTTTTACTGCTTTTCTTGGTGAGCAGATTGCAGGGCAATCTGCAGGCTGCAGTTCTGGATGGCTCTTTGAGGCTACTTCTGTCTCCTCCTTTGCATGCTAAAATTAGACAAGGTACTGCAAATCAGGCTCTTCATACTGGCTTACTTAAACCTTCATCTTAAAGTTGAATCAAAGCTATCTTGTTCTGGTTCTGACACTCTTGAGTGTCATTCTCGAGCTTCTTGTCGACTTTTTTTTCCCTGAAATGTTACTTCCTACTTTTTGCATTTCAAAACTCTTCTTTGCTCAGACTGCAGCTTAAATTTGACATGCTTTCTCCTGGAAATCTAACAGTAAATTATCATATTCTGGGGGGGGGGTTGGTTTTGTTTGCTTTGTTTGTTTTTAGACTAGGGATGCAGTGTACATGGTAGCTCCAACTGCAGAAGCCTTAATGCAGCCTGATTCCAAGTTGTTTTCATTGACTGCAGAAGGATATTTGGGGGTTTGAGCAATCATAAAAAATCATTTCTGAATGAAGGATTACTTTGGCACAAAAATTGAATGTTACTTTATAGCATGGTGCTTGTAAGGATACAGTGCATAGATACTGGTTTATAAACAAAGCTGTGCTGATAAAACATGCTTACTGTGGTTAAATTGAGATTTTTTTTTCTATTAAAAAAAGGCATTTCTCATTTGTGGAAAATTACAATCTTCATCTGGAGATCCCTCGACTATTGAATTATGTTTGCTTTCCTCTGTAGCTAAGTTATGTATTTAGAGTATGTGTTCTGTTAGTTTTGAAAGGTGAAAAATGTCAAGAGCATGCTAACTGGACTGTCCCAGTGTTTACAAAGCTCTGTTTATAAGGCTCATTAACTGTACTTGTGCAATGTTTGCCAAAATAAGGTGCATTTTACTGCAGGCCTGACTTCTCCCTGAAAAGCCATAATCTGTAAAAACATGAGTTTCTGGAGGCCTGTCTATGCTGCCCTTCTACTTAATTTATGGGGCAGAGCTGTCCTTAGGAGCCAGCTCCAGCTTTCACTAAGCTCAACCTGTACTTGGTTTCAATCTTGAAATCTGGTTTGTTCTTAGTCCTTTTATGTCATGACATTTTAGTACCAATTACCTCTTTGGGTTAGTTTTGATTATTGAGCTGAAGTGAGTGATGCATACACAGCAGCTAATTCTTCAAATCTAGCACTAACAATCTGCTGCATAAGGACGGAAATAGTTTTTCTAAACTCTTGAATATCAAGGCAGGTCCTTAAGGCTATAGTTATAATTACCATGGCTCTCAAACAAGACAAAACCAGCTCCTACATATGAAAAGAAAATCACTTCCTCTTTGACCTTTAGAGTTCCTATTTCCTTTCAGTCAGTGTAAATAGAAGAAAGTAAGAATTCATCAGCATAGGCAAATAATCATATTCTGCTTTTTGAAAGAGGTTTTGTGTGCAACGGATACTGTGTAGTACTATAGGCTAAAGAGTACAAGCTAAAAATGAATGAGAAACCCTGTATATCCCATTTTCTGTATATGGCAGAATGGCAACTTGCTAACTTCACAACTGTTTCCTTGATAAAGCTGTGGATTTCTGGAACATGTGTTCCTTTGTCTTTGGCCAAGATCTCATATAATTATTTTTTAATACAGTATCAGAGAAATCTGCATGTTTTAATTCAAGTGTGCTTACTTTTTTCTTTTAAGGGAGCAAACATCCTTTTAACGGATAATGGACATGTAAAATTAGGTGAGTTAATGAGTTAAATGAGTTACAATTTAGTGTTAATAACAGATTTTTATGTGCTCAAAGAAGCAGTCTCCTGTATTTTTAGTGGTTCATTTAAAGAATTAGTGGACGTAAGAGTTCTTTTTCTCCTGCTGGTAAATTAAGATACCTGCTGGTATCTTAACTGTGCCATCTAGTTGGTATCTGAGGAGTAATTGGGGTAGTTTTAGAACACTGAGGTAAAACACTTTCTAAGGCAGGTAAAAATCAAATCACAGGTTTTTAGAAGTTTTTAATGTACCATTAGAAATTTTTATTGAAATGCACTTTGAAAGGTTATCTGAAAGAAACTTTTGGATAATAATAAATAAAATAATAAATTATCATATTAAAACACTGCATGTAGCTCATAAGACTTCTGTGCAAGTCTGATCCTTCTAGATCAGGCTTGCACAGAAGAAACATGCTCCTCTGTTGATGAGGGGCATGTTTGTGTGCAGCCTGCATACCTGGCAGGTAACTGAGAGGAGCTGACCGATGGTATCTGAGATAGACCAAGTTTCCCTTATTTGCTTTTGTTATTTATTTTTTGTTAAATATTTCCAGTATATTTAAGAAACTCACAGTGGGGAAACCAAACTTACGCTTATTAACAATTAGTGAGCTACACAGTAGTTATTAACTGACATTTTGGTTTTGTTTCTGTTTTCTGAATAGCTGATTTTGGAGTATCTGCACAGATAACAGCTACAATTGCCAAAAGGAAATCATTCATTGGCACCCCATACTGGTAACTGTGTTTTACTTAGCCATTAATATAATCATAGCATAGTAATGTTGAAATATTGTGATAAAAGCATGCTATGTCACTTTCTGGGTAGACTAATCACTAAAGGCTGCATCTGTCTTTCTGGTGATTGTATCTGTATTACTTATGCTAAATCCTGAATTAGCTGAGTATTGGAGAAAATGTTCTGATGCTTTGAAAAATTGGCTGTCTCTGTGTTGCCATCATTATTGACTCTGTTTAGTCCAACTTAAAAACTATAAATGATTTTGCTTGGCTTTAACTCTGACCTTAAATTATTTTCTTTCCCCTATTTCTTCCGTTTTGGTGTTTTGTGTTTCATCCCTTCCACCATAGCTACATCTTTTCTACAACTCTTCAGTTGATAATGAGTTTCATTTTTTGTCTCCACATATTCTTTAGGCCACTTGTGAAATGTTTCCTCTGAGCAGTTTTCTTACTCCCCTCTCCCTCCTCCTTACTTACCTTCACTGATGGAATTAAAATGTACGTTTCTAGTCTGTATTGCATCTTTATTCTTTCCTCAGTAAACTGGTTTGTCTAATTTCTAAAGTTCAGCATTTTATTTGCTTCTCTTTGTACTAGAAGTGGTTGTTCCCTTGCGGTAAATGACACAATGTTCTTCACTATAAAATAGTGCTTTTGTGGTATGTTTCCCAGAATGATATTCAAAATCCTGTTGTCTGACAGTATGGTAGGTACAAGATAAAAATGCATGTAAGACGTCCCCCTCCTTCAAGTATTTGGTCTTGAAATGGTCAAGCACAGCATTTTTAGCATTCTTCTGCAGTGTAAGTAATGCTAAGGCATGGATTCACTTCCCTTTCAGAGTAACACAAACACCCATAAGTCATGATTGTGTAACTGGTTTGTGTCTCTGTTTCTTAAGATGTCCGGGTGACTTTAGTCCTGGCCTGTATCACTGTTTAACTTCCAAATCGTGCCAGGCTTCTCAAATGACGTGCTATAACCCTGAACAATAACCTTGAAGACATTACATAGGTTAAATGCTGATGAAAAGCATCAGTTTTAGTTTGCATGTCTTCTCGGAGATTTGAGAGGAGAAACAAGGAAGCAAAAATTGTTGAAATTGCAGAGGAGAAAATTTAATTGGAAACAGGCAGTGTGAAAGTTTTAGTGATCATTAGAGGTGTCCAGGCAGGTAAGGCTTTGGTTCTTAGATGGGAGAGAAATGAAGGTCAAAACCGCTGTGCAGTGTCTTTTAGTTGTAATAACCCTGCTATTTACCCTTGTGCTCCTCTCCATGTTTTTTTAAAGTTAACCCTTGTTCCTCTCTACCTTGGTAACTCTTCCCTTTTTGATTTAGACTTTTTTTGTGAACACTTGAAGACATTTAGTAATTTTAACTGTGCAAATGTGAAATAAGTTGTACCACCAAACCTTGATGGATGTTTTCAGATAAGGATGTCTGTGTTTAACTAATGCATCATGTTAGAAGAAATTCCTTCCGTGAAAGGGTAGTCAGGCACTGGAACAGGCTGCCCAGGGAAGTGGTTGAGTCACCATCCCTGGAGGTATTTAAAAGATATACAAATACCAACATAGTTTAGTGGTGGACTTGGCAGTGTTAGTTCT
Source organism: Melopsittacus undulatus (assembly GCF_012275295.1). NCBI lineage: Eukaryota > Metazoa > Chordata > Aves > Psittaciformes > Psittaculidae > Melopsittacus > Melopsittacus undulatus. The sequence continues at coordinate 12,681,188 of NC_047529.1, read as the reverse complement.
ACTGTTGGACTTTATGATTTTAAAGGTCTTCTCCAACGTAAGTGATTCTGTGATTTGAGATGTCATTCACTGCTTTCCTGGAGCACTCATTAAGTGACATTCATCTGTCTTACCTGCATTGAATTACATCCCCAGTTCCACTGCTGCTTTTCAGGTGATCTGGACTAATAAAGTTCAAAGCTAAAAAATATTAACATGTTTGCTGTCTGATATGTCTATGTAGGAGAATTAAATCTATAACTCACTTTGGTCATGCAAAATATGTAACGATGCCCAGTGAATAATTTTCTTAGGTGTTTATGTTTGTGTCAGTTATGTTCTTAATTTTTGCTACCTGAGGCTGTGAAACTACTTTAATTTAAATTAAATCTTCTGACATTAGTGAGGCAGACCTTAAAAACAAGTGCTCTGTGCAGAGGTGCCAATGAGTCTTCAGGTCTCATGTTTTCAGAAAAACTGACATTTTGTTAATTTTGTTTCTTTGTTAGAATTCTTCAAAGTCAGCTGATCACTTCCTGGGGCAATGTGTGAATTTGGATATTATTTGTATTGTATTGTAATTGAATAGTTATACCTAATGCTCCTTGGTGCTTGACTGGTAGTTTGTTGTGTGCCTACAGTGAAGTCTGAAACTGGTTTCATCTGCTTACTGCCAAATAGCTGTTTTGAAAACTGCCTATTAGTTACTAGAAGATGATAGAGGAAAACTTCATGTATACGTAACTTTTTGCACACACATGTGTATATCTGATGTATAAATGAATATGCTATGAGCTTATGGGTTGAGAGCTTTTAGGGGAAAGAGTAATAAACTGCTTACAGTACTGCATGATTTCTGTATTGTGTACAGAAGGATGTTTTATTTGTGGCAAGAAGTTTACCTGAAAATGTCTTTTATCCTTTAGGATGGCGCCAGAAGTTGCAGCAGTAGAAAGAAAAGGTGGCTATAACCAGCTCTGTGACCTGTGGGCAGTTGGAATAACTGCTATAGAGCTTGCTGAGCTTCAACCTCCAATGTTTGACCTACATCCAATGAGGTAAGGGGTTAAAGCTTGGTATGTAAATACATCTTTGTAACTAATCCACTTGGAGTAGCCACTCTGTGTTCTTATGGTGTTTGGGCATACCGCAAGGACATGGAGCGTTCTGAATGTACATGGTACAAATGGTAATAAGCCTTCCTGGTGCATAAATGTGTAATGTTGGTAGCATCTTTTAAAGTGATGGACTTCTTCCTGCCAGCTAAGGAATGTATTAAATAATTCATCTTATATGTATCGAAATGTAAACCACAGAAATAGGGTTGGGTTGTTGTTTGTTTTTTTTCAGAGCACTTTTTCTAATGACAAAAAGCAACTTCCAGCCTCCTAAATTAAAGGACAAAATGAAATGGTAAGTACTTCTCTGTTTCAGTACATAATGATGATTTATTTCATTGAGTAACTGGTTCTAATGCTTGCCACTTAATTTTACAGGTCCAATAGTTTCCATCATTTTGTGAAAATGGCACTTACAAAAAATCCTAAAAAAAGACCTACAGCTGAAAAGTTACTACAGGTATAAATCTATTAGTGGGATTTTTTTTTTCTTTAAGTTATAAATTTAAAATAAGCTTAATAACAGTGGTTGTAATTTTAATGTGTTTTTCTTTGTGTTTCAGCATCCTTTTGTTACCCAGCCATTAAATCGGAGTCTTGCTATTGAACTTTTGGATAAAATGAATAATCCTGATCATTCCACTTACCATGATTTTGATGACGATGATCCTGAGGTAAGAATATGTTTAATCATTAAATTGGATTCATAGAATCATAAAATTAGGTTTTGATTTGCTGATAAAAGTAAATTATGATACATTGAGGCACAGAATGTTGTGTGATTTGGAATAGTCTCAAGGGTTGCTTTTACTTTTGGTTGTGCTGCTGTGTTGCACGTACAAGCACTTACCAAAATTCATTATATTTGGGGGAGAAAAGCTCAAAGAGAAAGAGATGTAAACACTTTAAATGTTGTTTACTGGTGTCCTTCAACAATTTTGCAACAGTAAATACAAACGACTACTCCAGTCCTGGGTTCTGTCATGCATTCTGTTTTCTATTTCTTTGTGGAACTGTTTCTATCTGCAAATTGTTTTTCATCTGCAAAGAAAGCATTTGTAAAAATAATTTTTACATCTGTAAAACTTGTTCTTTTAGTCCTAATTTACTTTCTTAGGAGGAGAATGATCCTGTACTTATTCTTGTAAAATGGTTTGCTGTGTGCTTCTCACAGATTCTTTTCCATCTTGGGATAATCTGAAACTTGATTTCTCTTGGTGGTGTTAAAGGAAGAGTTTCTGATTTTCTGCTTTAACAGCCAAGAAAAAAATAGCATGCTTATGTAAGATGATAAACAGTGCAGGACTGAACTGTTTCATAAATAAGAGAAGACAGATAGATACTCTGTTACTGCATCCTGCCTTCATACTGAAGCATATGTTAATGAAGTCTTTCCAAATGTTTACAGTTCCCTAGCTGATAATGTCTTCTGGGGGTAAAAATTAATCCTTTTGACACAAATGGCATTAATTCATTAATTGCATACTTGTGTTTTACTTTTCGTGTGGATAAGCTAGTCAAAAAATGCCTTCAAGCAAAAAGAAGCTTAAAAGAAGCAGCTACTGTGAGACAGTTTAAGATTTTACAAGTTAAATGAGCTTATATCCTCTCAAACAGCAGTGAGAAGTTGACATGCATCAATGCCTTTGAAAGGCATTGAAATGAGGATGAGGCACTGGCACAGGTTGCCCAGAGAAGCTGTGGCTGCCCCATCCCTGGCAGTGTTCAAGGCCAGGTTGGATGGGGTTTGTAGCAACCTGGTCTAGTGGAAGGTGTCCCTGCCCATGGCAGGGGATTGGAACTGGATGAGCTTTAAGGTGCCTTCCAGCCCAAGCAATTATATGATTCTGTGATCAAATGTATTTTCCTTAGAAGCTGAAGTTAAGTAAATGCAGAAAGAAGCCCAAGTGAAACAGATCTTTTTTGTATTGTAGAGTGCAATGCTTATGTACTTCCTGAATGGGAGGAAGGGAGAGGAAGGCATAATGATTGGATGCATGAATAATGATTGAATGAATAAGGATTTTAAAAGCAATTGCAAATAGTGGAACACACTTAATATTTTTTTTCTGTTGAAATATTTAGGGAAGTTAAACACACAAGCAAACACTTAATGTGGTTGATTTTTATGTCAATGCTAAGAGAAAGGTGTCTGAATCCCGACAGCACTGGGGAGCTTGGATTTTCTCATCATCAGCTCCGAGGATTAGGTGTCCTTCAGTTCTCTTTTCAGTGTGATTGAAAGCTGTGGGACCTGTTAAAGTGATATTTCTGTAGAAACCAGAAAACCAAAGCTTTCATGAGCTATTGTAAGAAGAAACGTCGCTGCTTTCCGTGTGTTTCCTGTGAGTGAGCTACTCGCATCAGAGTCTTCTGTGCTATGCTGGAAATTGTACTGAAACCCTCATGTGCCGTTCCTCCATGTCACTGATAGATCTTTCCAGTTATAATCTTGATCTTTATTTTGAGCCACTGAGGTGGAGAATCTCTTTTCCTTCCTGTATGTACCCTTCATTTCAGTACCCATTTTATTGACATGTTATTTCTGGGGAGAAAATGAAAACAACCCTGTAGCAGTGATCAGAGAATGCATGTTTCCATCATTTATCAGTGAGGTAGACTGGCTAAGTGCAGAGGACAAGCAAGCTATTTGCATGTCTTTTGATACGTTTTTCACTTCATTTGTTCTTTATGTTGCCGAGGGTTTTCTTGCTGCGTTTACAAACTGCTGTACTAGGCATAATGGTACTCCATCATTGTTCATCATGCATCTTTCAGCTCACCAGTGAGCTTCGAACATAGTTACTGTGATGATGGGTCATTTTCATTGTCTAGGCAACTTAGGCATCTCTTCTCATTTCTCCTGCAACCATGTTGCCAGGTTTTCATTAAGGCATATAATCCACCTGAAAAACAAGATTGATAATGACACTTGGGAAAATATTTTATTTGTAATAAGCAAGTCTAGAACCCACCTCTGAATAAAGCAGGTGATAATGAATTATTTGATGTGTCTTGAGCAAGGTCTGAATTTCAGAAGAATCCTGCCTCAGGTAGAGCAGTTTTTGACATTGTGGTGTTTCCTAAAATAAACTGAAGGGAAGGAATAAGAAGTGTGGATGCTCCATTTATTTTTATATATATTTGTGTGTGTGTATATATACATGTGTGTATATATATATATATATATACATATATACACATACATGCTTGCTTCAATTAGAGAGGTATCTGGAGCCACTAATCTGAATTTGAGGATTGACCACTCCTGTACTTGCGTCAATCACTTTATCAAAAACTGAAAGCAACAAATTATAGTACAGCATAACACAGTACAGACAATACGGTGAGAATCTTGAGCTGCACACATGCTTCCTAGTTCGTTTGGAGTTTTGGTTATTTGGGATGGTGGGTTGGTTGTTTGTTTTTTTGTTGTAATGGGTTTTTTTTTGAGGCTGTACAGCTTTTCTGGCTGTTGGTGATCTTTGAAGGCAAGTCTACTGTCCACTGTGGTGACAGTTCTTCACCTGGTCTGTGCTGTTTTTAGGGGATGCTATCTGTTACTGCTTGGATAGTCTGCAGTCATGTGGGTGAGGCAAAAATTAAGATGTGAATTTGCCACCTCTTTGAGGAGTGTCACACTACATCTTTAAATAATTTAAACTTGGAAAAATGTGGATTGTTTAATAACAAAGCTAAAAACATGTGATCATATTATTTGGCTGTCATCAGAAAACTCTCTAGATACAGTCATTGTTCATTCAGTAGCAGTATCTGTAACTGACATCTTGAATATTTTTCTCTAGCCCAACTCATGGAGAACTTCATTTAGTTTTCCATTTAGTCAAAGACAGGATATCTATCTGGGACTCTGCTTTCACTCCCTTAATAATAAACCTTTGGATGCTGACAACTGATTGTTCACATTTCTGTGACAGTGACTCTCATGATGGACGTGATAGCAGAAGAGCTTGCAAAGAGTAAAATGCGCATGTTTTATCCTTAGCATGTTTTGGGGATAAGATGCTCCCGAGATACATATCATGATAAATAAGCCATTTGGGCACAATTTTAATGTCAGGAAGTTATCCTACATTCCTTTGTCCTCTTGCACAGTTCAGATGTCAGCTGTTTGTATCAGTTTGTTGTCATTGTAGGCCTTTCAGGGTGACCTGAGGACTCTGTTCTCGTGACTGAGAGAAGATATGACTCCTTCCAGTAATTCTGTGGACAAGGAGAAAGTGGCGAGAGAGCAGCCTCTGCCTGTTGTGTAGTAGGAGCATCTGTGGCAGGATGCAAGGAGCCTTCATGATATTGCTGCTAAGGCAAAAATACCTACTACCCCTACTGCAGTTGAGCTCCTGGTGCTGGCATTACAGATGCAGAAGCATCATGTGCAAGTGTGCAGTGCCTCTGAACAGAAGATTATATCTTTTAACATTTAAGAGTATTTGAAATACTGATGTAGAAAGCAGATCAAACCTTGACATGCATCGAGAGCTATAGCAAACAGTGTTTAAAGCTTAAGAGAACATACACCAGACAAACCAGAACTGAGGGAGGGGAGGATTGCCATAAGTTTCAAGAAATTAAAAACTGCCCTTGATATACATAAATCCATAGAGAGAAAATACATACACACAGTCTGTCTCTCTAGTTTTAAGTAAGACCGAAGTAAACAAATGGGAGGTGAAACACTCTGTAAGTATGTGTTGGATCATAATATAAAGCAAGGAAGTAGTGTGTGGTGAATAGGGAGAAGGGAAATAATGCTTTCAGATAATATTTCAGGGATAAACAGAGTTCCTAAGCTATTTGTGACTCTTTGTGATAGTACAGCAGTTGAAATTCTCCAACTCTGTCATCACTTCATAGTCAGAATTTGCCATGAGGCGATTACGGTTAGTATATACAGAAGCAAAGCTAACATACCAGCACAGCAAATTTCTGACACTATTATGTCAGATTGCTTTAATTAAAAGTTGTTTTGCTGCCACATACTCAACACAAGCATAGCAAACGTGGTTTTCAGGCATCACTTGGTCTAAAATCATGGAGAATGAACTTTTTTCTGAAGAGTAAGATTCCATTGTAGAGGACTTACTGAAAAAGCACACTGTTATGATTTATGTTGCTAATTTTGGGGCCTGATTAGATACAGAAGTCAGATGGTCTTGTACTCTTGTTGAGAAACCTTAAGTTACAGTTACTAAGAGAACCTGCAGTAGTGGACGTGGAAAGGAGAAAACTCAGCAGGGGCAAAGAAATGAAAGCCAAGATAAAATGTCTCCAAATAATTATAATTTTAGTGTACAAATACCCACATGAAATCTTTTTTTTGTTGTTTTTTTTTTTTTTTGTTTTTTGTTTTGGTTCTGCTTGATTTCTTTCTTGCTTTTTCTGATATTGTGCTAAAGAAACCTGAAAACTGTGTACATAATGCTGAGTTTCAAGTGAGTGTGTTTTGGTATTGAAGTGTTTTATTTTTCTCTTTTAGCCTCTTGTAGTGCCTCATAGAATTCACTCAACAAGTAGAAATGTGAGAGAAGAGAAGACACGCTCTGAAATAAACTGTAAGTGTATTTAGCAACATTAAATACTTTAAAGATAATCTGTAATATTCACTTAGTTTGTATTCTAGGTATGTGACACATACAGGAACGTTTTTAGTGATCTATAAGAAAACAAAACCTTATGCTGTTTCACTTGCGGATATAGGTTCTAAATACTATGCAGAGGAAATTTTAGTGTATCATATTTGAACACACCCTTTATCAGCACTTCAGCAAGTCTCACTGTTGCTTCATCTTAATTGAAAGGATGCAGCCTGAGTTCTGACAATTGGTGTAGCTTCATATGCCTCTCCAGGAAGGATTTTCAGAGTGATGCCAGATTCTGCTGGATAACAGAATGGCAGAGGAGGTTTTATTTCCTTCATTTAATATTTTGTTGTAGTTTTTGCTTCTTGGGTAGAAACAGGCATGTAGAAATCAAGAAGGGAGTACGTTATCACTGGCCGTTAAGGGCAGACTCCACTCCCCAAATTGTATTCATTCTTTTTCTTGAATTAAATCAAAGTAATACTTGATTTATTTAATATTTGGAGCTTTAGTTATCTTTTCTTAAGCTAAAGTTCAGGGGAAGAGTATTAAAAGAACTGTCCTACAAGAAGAGATTAGCTCTCTCCAAACTTCATTCAAGGCTCTTTAGTGCTTGGATATTCACCCAGAAGCACTAGAAATTCACTCCTGGATGTGGGCTTCTGGGTGAATGCCCCAGAAGAAGGCATCCGGGAGTGAATTCACACAGTGGATGGGTGTGGGTTTGGTTTTGTTTTTTTTTCCAGTGACTTACAGCTGTACTGCTCCTCTAAAGTGGGTACTTCACTGCTCTGTTTGCTGAATGGTTTTCCTGATCCTTCTAATGAGTAGGTTTTGCCTAATTACAGTCCAACTTAAATTCTTGTTTTCCTTTTCTCCTCTTTAGTTGGTCAAGTAAAATTTGATCCACCCTTGAGGAAAGAGACAGAGCCACATCATGAATTTGTGAGTAACAAGAAACATGGGCTATACTCTGTACATTATTTCCTGCAAATATATGTGGAGGAGAACTCAAAGCTATGTAGCATACTTCCTTAGTGATACTAAAATTGGTAGCAATGTCATAACGTATGGGTCTTAAATTTTTTGGTGCCATTACACTATATGCAGCAAGACCCCGTATTTGTGGGTTCTGACAGGTGTGATTTATGTGATAAGCAACACCCCTTGTCTTATGGATTTCCTTTATTCTTTATACCTCATTGTCAAGTATCTTATTCCCTTTATTTATGGAGTTACTTTAAGTGTAGAATTGCTGTGTGTACTTTAATGTTTCTCTCCCTTATGCATATATTGACAGTGATAATTGAAATAATAAAATTGAGGTCCTGGGAAAGATACGCATAATGCTTTTTAAAAAAAAAATAGATTTTGGTGGAATTCTTATTTTCCCCACGCAACCAACCTTTTTGTGGCCCTGCATCACACCTGAGCCATGCTGAGCCTGATAGTTGCTGTATTCTGTTTTGGTGTATTGCCAATCTTTCCAACCTATGTAATCGTCAGTACAAGGGGTATGAGAACTGCATCAGAGAGAGGAAAAATGTCTGTGCTGTCTTACACACAGAAAGCTTCCACTTTTGTGTGGTGTCTGTTGCTTTTCACATTTGTGCACATGGGCAGCTTCTTCACATTCCTTGGTAAAAAGGACACTCCTTTGCTTGCATCCTTCAGATTTCTGTGTTATCTTTGTTTTCCTATGGCAGGTGTTAAGTTGGCTTAGTACGTAGGTGGGAAGGGCATTGTCTTTGCTCCCAGTTGGTTTTGGGAAGGGTGTGTACCTAAGAATGTACTTCCTCTTTTATAGTCTACAAACTACATGGGACTTCTGACACAGATTCCCTTGTATTGATCTGTAGTTGTACAAAAATCTCATTCCTGGTGCCTAGTCCTTTGGTAGTGGCTCAGCTGGCTCTGGTATATGAGGTTGTATATAATTTTGCTCTGCCTCAGCAACCAACTGACTGGACACGTAAGTCTGCAGTTTCTGGTGCCTGCTTGGGCTGGAGAATAATAGCGTACCAAATCACATGTAGGACTTAGGCAGCTATTTCAGATATGTTATTTAGACCTTGACAAAACTGCGTAACACCAACATTTATGAGCTCTGGTTATACAAGTGTTTATTAAATACGGTAATGAAGTCAGTATTTTTACCATAAACTCATCCATTAATTCAAAATGCTTTTTGAACTGATTCCAAGTTAACTTGGTATTACTTTCCTCTTGCATTGTTTAGATTATGAAGAAGGTACTACCGTAGCATTGTACAGTTCAAATTATAATGCTTTTGCTCCTTAAGAATTTTATTTGTTTATACTTACACATAATCACAATTGCAAAAAGGTGATAACAGAGAAGCTAAAGTTTTAAAAACAACTTTTTCCATTTCTTGTTTTATCAGTCACTGACTATAAAAACATTTAGAGGACAATCTCATGGGATAGAGAGGTGTTTTCATTGCACTTTTGCTGAATTGCTGAACCTGGGAGAGAGATTTTGGCACAACTTTTGAGAGCATTTCTCTGGCAAGTGTTGTCAGAAGAGAGGAATGGAACCTTTTCCTACCTTGTGCATTAGCAATCAGAACCATTGCACTTTGGAATCTCAGAAGCTCTTGAATGGTCCAGATTAATGCAGCTGAAAAGGAAGTCTTTTACTATTGTGCATTCTTGTCAGAGTTTGCATACTTGAAAGCTGTCCAAAGAACTTGCCTCATCTCTGCCTATAAGGAAGGTCTATAACTTGTTTGAGTCTTGTTGAAGAGGGAAGTTAACTGCTCCACTGCTCATATTAGAATGAAGCATGCAGACCTGATATATCCTTTCCAGATAAAACTGAACTTTGATTTTGAAAATTATAATATTGGGTCTGTAGAGCAAAGAAAAAACCATATTTTGTCATTAAATACAGAACCAGTGGGCAATTTAAATTGGCATGCCAAATGCAAATGAGATCTATTTTGAATGGATGGTCTAGCAAAGAGCCTTAGTACAAAGTGGGCTGAGGGAGAGCTTGTAACAACACTACATGCTCTAGAAGAGAAATTCTTTTAAATGGAAGCAGGAACAAGAGATGCACGTTTCTTCCTCCAGCAATAACAGTGTGGGTCCCTTTTCATTAAAGCAGGTCTGACCCTTTTCCTTTTGTCTCGCTAAAGCATGCTTAAACTTTATGCTTATTTACTCACGGGTATGAGCACAAAACCAAAGGACTGGACCACTGCATCATGATGAGTTATTGTTGGTGGTTCACTGAAATGTTGAACTGGTACATACTTGCCTTTTGCTGAGACAGCTTCTCACTCCTTACCACAGCTCAGGTGATGAACAGTAATTCATTGTTTTGGTGTGATTTGTTAATGTTTGGTAGTGTGCCCACACTTGTAGCTGTGTTCTACCCTCATTTGCACAACTATCTTAAACATGGTTTGAGTTTCAACTAATAATTTTTATGAAGAAAATTTCCCCTTATGTATACATGGCTTTCAGTCACAATATAAATAACTTGAGTTTCTCGATCTCTATCTAACGAACAGCCTGACAGTAGCGATTTTTTCGACAATTCAGAAGAAGTATACTACACTGCAAGATCTAACCTGGTATTTTTTCAATTTATGACTTACTTTGTCAGTGTTAGTTTTGTCTTTGTTTTCCTTTTTCAAAGCTCATGTTTTGTTGTGTTGTTGTATCGGTGTTCTCATCTGTGTAAAAGCCATTCAATGTAAGGATTAGTGTATATATGTGTTTCTGTAATGTGGGAAGGAATTTTTAGTATGTGTAGTATTGAAAGTTCTTAACCCGTATTTATGTTTAGTTGAACCACTTATAGAAGTGGCTGAGTATTATGCACTCTTTCTGGTTTCTTTAACTGCCTTACAATGCATAACTTCTGAATTTTTTGGAGGGTGATTAAAAATAGAAGAAACATTCTCATCATATTTTTGTCTGATAATTCCTTTAAATAGTCTCATGAAAGACTATAAAATTATATAAATGTGTCCAATTTCTCCAGATGGTAATTCTATTACAGAAGCAATATACACTTAATATAAATAAAGTGGAGTCTTAAGTGTTTTCAGTGGCATTTGGCATCATTTGTAGTCTGATACCCTTCCCAGATTTTCTCTTACTGCACTGCTAAAACATTTGGTTGTTATCATTGCAGTATAGAAATTATTCTAGAAAGTGAGTCTTCTTATTTCTCTGCTCTTTAGGTATGGTGTAGTTAGAAAAGTAATGCTTTTAAATCTTGAATATCTTCATCTGCTGTTGGGGAAAAGAAACATTCTGTACGAGATCACGGGCATTATTCTGCAAACTTGCTTTGATTTTTGAGATGTAATATAAGGTTACTGAGAGGAAAATGAAAAACTGGTTTGTTTGGGGAATGTCTTTTGTTTGTAATTTGTTGTGGAGTTTTTGTTTGTTTTGGCATCATTTGGCTTGATATAAGTTGAATCTGCCAGTACCATAATTACTGAGAGCTTACATTGTCTTCCCCATTCTTGAAAGGAATTTCCTGTATTGCTCAATTATAAAAATGTTTCACAAATTGTTTTGAGTTCCATAGCTTTGATTTCTTTGTATGCGATGGGATCACCTCCATTCTGGTGCAATTGCTCTGGCTTTGGGAGTGTGGTTATGGTGATTCAGTTTGATTTGCTTTTTGATTTCTTCTTCTGAGTTTAGCACTTCTTATAATCTGTCTTTTTCAGGTTACTTTCCATGTTGTCACATAATCTTGCTAGCCTGGTATCTGTGGGTCCAAGAGATAAATGCAAGCATGTCTCCTAACTGGATTGTCCTTTTCCATCTTTCTTTTGCCCCAGTACACTCTTTTGTGTGCACTCTTCTGCCTTAGTGCTTTCTTCTGTTAAGTGCACTCTTGAAAAATTGTTACTTTGATAATGCTTGTAAGGTACACAGTCATGATCGTGTTTTTAAAGCGGAAAACACTTCATGTGTTTCAGTGCTTTCTTCACAACTACAAGTGCTCATTGTGAATCAAAGAAGATAATTCTGATTTGGTGCTAATGCTTCACTGTGAGATTCTTCCAGTAAAATCTAATCCTTCTGTAAATTAGAAGAAACATTTAGTAGTCTATTCATTCTTCTGTTGTGGACCAGGACAATACTGAGCAAACTTTCTCTTGTATATGTGGTTGGTCTGTCCTAGCTACAGGACTTTTCACTTGGCTGTGTTAAAACCTTATGGGGTTGTGTTACCTACTCCTTCAGCTTGTTGAGGTTCCTCCGGCTGGCAGGCTACTTTTTTCTTTTTGAATGATAGAGTGGTATCATGATAATGTTGGCCAGCTACTTCAGCACCTTGGATGCATCACACCTGGTTCTGGTCTGCATTATGCTCACTGATTTTTAACACTATAGCCAGTGACTTTTTAACTTGTAGTAGGGAAAAATTAAATCTTTGTGTGTTGGATTTTATTTAGTTTAGCTCGGCGTGTTCAACACACAGTGAAAAGTGTTGAATTTTACGGTTTTGGAAAGTGACAGAGGAGTTGAACAGAACTTGGATTTGATGTCACAGGTTCTGACCTACAGTTCTGTTCAGTTATGAATTTAGCATTATTCAGTAAAAGATTCAGTGCAAGGTTTGCAGTTATTGTGCAGTCTACACTGTTGTGTTTGTTGGATGTATTTATACATTTGGTCCTATTTAGATAATTTGGTTATGGTTGTTTTTTGTTTTGGGTTATAAATATGCTCTGGGTTTAATAATGTCTAATAGTTTTTTGGTAACAGTTTTTGGAATGCAAAAATGTTTCAGCATAGCTATTCTGTGTTAATGAATTACTTGTGGCAGAAGAACTAAAACATTGGTAGGAAAAGATTAGAGACTGACATAGATGATAGAGTACTTTGCCCAGTAGCCTTTTTCTTTGGTTTAAGTATTTTTTCTTCTTGCCACACATGCATGTGTATTTTGTTCCTTTGTTAGAAGCCATGAAGACTCCTGTCCTCCTTAGTTGCAGTATATTTCTAGAGTTAAGTTAGCCATCAACACTGAATTTCAGAGAGAATCTTAATACTTTATTCGCATTTAGGTAATAAAGTGATGCATGGTTCTTTTATGATCAGAAGAAAATAATTGGAAATGGGGGAAAAGTACTTAAGGGTTGGGATATGGGTTTTGCTCATACTTTCCTTCTTGTATGTTTTGGGTATTTTCTGCCCTTTAAAGGTAATTGAGAAAATGAGATGTTCAATTTTATTCCTAGGAGGCAGTTTAAAAATGTTATATACAATTGCCTATTGCATTGAGGCCTTACCATATCTAGTTATATAGTGTTCCAACATATGGGTATGAAATAGTGCTGTTTGTGCCTAGTAGACGTTAATAGACAAAATGCATAGGGAATTGATATAATGAAAAACTTGAGGGGGAAAAAGAAACAACAAACCAAACCTGAAAGGAAGAGGGGAACAGTGGTTGTGTAGCAGTAACATACAGTAAAACCTGTCAGTCATTAGGGAAGAATTATATTTAGCAAATACTATATTTAAAAAATTAAACATATACTTGCTATTTCTGATATGTCAGGCTATCCAAAGAAACTCAAGAATGCACTTGTAATTGAAATAAAGGCATTAAAAGTATAGCATATGCATTAGGTTAATTTTAAAAAGAGCCTAATATTACATCCTCTTTTATGAAGCAGTCTGTTAGGAATGGTTTAATCATTTTATGGAGAAACAGAGATGTGTATGTGCCTTCTTGTTTGATACGTTAGTAGTCCAAAGGTGATTTATATTCTTTGAAATTCAGAGTGACTTCCTCAGCAGTTTCTGGTTTAAGTCTTAATTTTGTCACTTCAGATGATTTTGTTTCTCACAAGGTGTTGGGAATAGCAAATCTAGGAAGTAGCTGTGAATTGCTGGTTCACTGTACACATACATTCAGGTTTGGGTTTCTTTTTTGTTTCTTTCCTTTTTTTTTTTTTTAAGGACCGAGTACCTAAAAATAGACTTTGAGTACAGCTCAGCCCTACAGAGCAAATTAGGGGCATAAGACTGTCAAAAGTACAGTCACAATTCATCATAAAATTCTGCAGGAAAAGCAGGTTTTGAAACTGACACTGCAGAAGGTGGTGTAGGTTTGATCATTCCTGGGGAATTTGTTTCATGGCATGGCCTTGCCACCAAATTTGTCTTTGAGAAAATCTTTATGCTGTTCTTAGTCATTGATTTCTTTGCACATATGGTTTATCTGAAAGTGTGATTTGCCTTTCTACACAAGTTCTTCATTTAATGTTACCCAGGTTGTTGAGAAGAAATGGTGATTATTCTCTGTATTACCTTTTTTCCAAAGTGATCATTGCCAGCAGATAGCACTATCTTGTACATACTTGTGCTGCTTCAGGAACAGGTCATTGATAACCTTAGGCTGAAAGTGAATAATCTGGGCTGTGTCTTCAATTTAACACCAAGTTTTACTGACCTCTTCTCATTCTGACTGGCTGTAATCTTGAGATTCTCTTGGAAAATATCTGTCTAGTCACTCAGATTTGTTCAGTGTTGATGTTGTCTCATCTGAAGTGTTCTAGTTAACTCAGCATTGTATGTATGTTAAATATTAATGTAGGTTCGTAAAGTTGTTGGGTTACTTTAGGTATGCAGGTCAGGTAACAGCTTTCTATTAAGCCAGTTATTGCATCATTTAGTAATTAATGTTAATCTGTTCTTCCCAGTGGGAATACATAAGTGGTAAGATTTGTTTTGTTGAAAAATACCTTTATATTTGGCTTTAAAAAAATCTATTTTTATTGGTTATTTTGGTAAAGTATAACAGCACACTGGAGGCTTTGCAGGATGCAAGCAGTATTTAGTGATGGGTTTTGTATCAAATATATAGCTAGAAGATTTATAAAATTATATGAATATATTTGGAGTAGAAGGAATTTCCCTAGCAATGGATTACTTCGCCACATTTGGAGTGAAAACCAGCAGTATTTAAGGACTTTGAAGAACACTAAGAAGCTACTTAAGGCAAAAAAATTCATATCCAGTTAGAATCATAGTCAGATAAATGCTAATAGGCAGCACAGTAGCAAACTGAATCAAAACAAAGTCTTTGTCGTTTTAAAGCATTTAAAGATAAGTAATCCTGACAGATGTCATTTTTCATAAAGGAAATCCCAGTAAGGCATAAAAAGTCTGACAGATGACGGCTCTTTACATTTTGTGAAGGGTTTCATATTTTCTCCTATTGTTTTTTTGTCATAGTTGTACAGTATATGTAGACATACATTGCACAGTGTGCAGATGAAAACTTACAGATATTTTAGGCTCTGCCCAGTGTAAGATCTTCACTTCTCACTTTGATTAATGTGATTTTGCAACATATAGACCTTGTCACTTCAAGGTGAAAATCTCAGATTTAGTTATTCTGATGGGGGATAATTTTTCTCAGCAGACTCCCAGTCTTTGCTGGGGTGTCCTCCTACACAAAACCTGTTTAACCTCCTTGTTTGTGAGTCTGATGACATCTTATGATTCTAGTCTTGCTTTCTGGTCTAGAGCCTGAATCCTCAAAATACCTGTGCTTACATGTGAAAGTTTTTGAGATTGCATAGAAGTAATACAAGTACTTACAGTAAAGAAAGTTAAATTTGTGTTTCTTTGTGGTGGTGAGGACCTGCAGAAGAGAATTAACTGCTTAAGGTGACAGATACTGGAGGTGATAGAGACTGAAGTTGCAGGTGACCTTGAGGGAAGGAGACTTGTTTGGAGCAGGAGTAGAGAACTTGTTTGGGGCATAGGAGAAGGATGAACTGTGATGAAGGGAGATAAAGGTAACAGGAAGGATCAAAAATATCCATAACTGAGGGCTGACCCCTGCCACCTGCTACCTCTCAGAGCCCTGCACATGTTCCTGAAGAGGGGTGAGCTCTCTTCCCTACCAGCACATCACTTGCAAGCTGTTTTTTTCTGTCATCTAACTTTCTAGCTCCACTGACAGATGTCTGGAGGGAATGTCAGGTGGTCCTTGTGAGTCAGACACATAGAAGTGGATGGGAAAGGGAGGTTGTTTTGTTCTGGAAGACATGTTTAATAAAGTTGGTACAAGGATTGAAAAGTCAGTCTCTATGGTTCAGGAAATGCCAGCATGGGGTTTGCCTTTGCAATTTTTATTCAACCTTCTGATCTGTGTATTCTTTTATCTCAAGTGATTATCAGTTTTTTTTCCACAGTCTCACTTGTCTTGGAAAAATGTGGAAAGTCACTGAAGTGATGAAATGCTACTGACAGCTGCGGTAGAAACACCCATGTGGAAACTACTACTTAGCTTTACAGAGCAAAATTGAGGATGCAGTAAACAACCCGGAACTCCTTGCTGAGCAGGAAACAGTACACATGGCTTTGTGTTAAAGTGGTTGCCCTTTAGTCTGGAGCTGAAAGCTGCAGTGGTTTCTGCTTCATCAGCTTGGGGCACTGGCAAATCTAGTGTGAGACTTTTCCTCTGTTTTTAATAAGTGCCCTTTTAAAAGGCTCCATGAGTAGCTGTTATCTAACCCAAGTTTATTAGTCTTATAGCTTGGATATCTGGGCATCTTTCTGAAGTACAGCATACTTTTGATATGGGCTGCAGCTGAAAGAGGCCTCTTCAACAAGAAGATGTTGGAGACCTTTAAAATGTTTTCTGGAAAGGAGCAGTGTTGCTCCATTATCACTAAGTTGCTCAGTAGTTCATTTCTCCTTGTGAATATACTCAGTATTTTGGGAGCAAATTTATGCCCCAATTTTTTCCTTTTGTGATCCATCTGAACAAAAAAATGCACTTTAATCATAGCAGCATCCTTCTGGCAGATGCAGATTTGATGGTGCTTCGGTGTGGTCCCTGTATTTCCATTAATGCATTAAATTTGTATGCCATATGGTGTCTGTTGAATTGCCACTTTAAGTAGCCCGTGCTCCATGATTGCTTGAGTGCTTGACTTTGCTGTTAGTACTGCATTTCTGTTTTTGATACAAAAAGTGATCCTAAAGTATACATGAGAACATATATAATTATCCTTAAATTATGTACTCTTATAACTAGAGCTATATAAAAACCACTTTTACTGTCCTCTCTGCTTATTTGGTTAACGTCCCCATGTGCTAAAGGCATTTCAGGCTCCCTTAGAGAACTACTCCACATCTGAAGTAAATACTACAATGTGCCAATGAGGGATGGCAGAGTTCTCTACAGGGTCTGGTAGATCACAGAGTCCTTTCTGTTTGGTTCAGGGTTTGTAATGGAATTTTTTGCTGTGGTTTTGTTAGAATCATAGAATAGTTTGGGTTGGAAAGGACACTAAGATCATCTGGTTTCGACCCCCCTGCCATGGGCAGGGGCACCTCACACTAAACCATGTCACCCAAGGCTCTGTTCAGCCTGGCCTTGAACTCCACCAGGGATGGAGCATTCACAAATTCCCTGGGCAACCCATTCCAGTGCCTCACCACCCCTATAGTAACGAACTTCTTCCTTATATCCAATCTAAACTTCCCCTGTTTATGTTTCAACCCATTACCTCTTGTCCTGTCACTACAGTCCCTAATGAAGAGTCCCTCTCCAGCATCCCTATAGCCCCCCTTCAGATGCTGGAAGGCTGCTATGAGATCTCCACACATACTTCTCCAGGCTGAACAGCCCCAACTTTCTCAGCCTGTCTTCATATGAAAGGTGCTCCAGTCCCCTGATCATCCTCATGGCCCTCCTCTGGACTTGTTCCAACAGTTCCATGTCCTTTTTCATATTGAGGACACCAGAACTGCACATAATACTCCAAATGAGATCTCCTGAGAGCAGAGTAGAGGGGCAGGATCACCTCCTTTGACCTGCTGTTCACGCTCCTTTTGATGTAGCCCAGAATACGGTTGCTTTCTGGGCTGTGAATGCACACTGAAGCCAGCTCATGTTCATTTTCTCATCAACCAACACCCCAAGTCCTTCTTCACAGAACTGCTCTGAGTCTCTTCTCTGCCCAATCTGTAGCTGTGTTGTGTTATTTACATAGTTGCTTTGTTTCCTTTTTTTGCTAGTGACTTTGAGCAGAGGATCTGTGTGTCCAAGGAAGGGACTAAAGTCACAGTTTTAAAAGGAATTAGCGATACAGCAAACTGGCAGAGAGGAGATTCTTTGGTGTGATGGGCCTGAGAGTGGTGTTAGCAATGGGAAGGCCTAAAGAATGAGCTTCTTTGGTAGTTTAGGTGGGGTAGAGGGGTTAACAGCAGCATGACATAGTTTATGTTTGATGCTGTTCATCTTAAAAGATTGATTCTCTTACATTTGTAGGATCTACAGCTAGAATATGGTCATGGTCCTCAGTGTGACTACTTCTTGGGTGGAAATAAGTGAGTAAGGAACATAATTTTCTTTCTTTAATTCATTTAAGACTATTTTAATACAAAAATCATAAATGTATTAAATACATTAGCTGAAATGGATGTAGTAAAATTTCAAGCTTGTTTATATCAGATAAAATTCCAAAATCAGGATTTATATCTAAAATAGTAGTAATTCAGATGATAGAGTTACAATACTTTTTAATCTTTAGAGGCTGTGTTGACCATATCGTCTCTGGTGCTGTAAGCTTCCCTTTAAGAGCCTATTCTTATCTTGGTCTACTTGTTAACATAATGTTCTGCATGGTAGGTCCCACAGAGTACAGTTTTACCACATCTGTGAGCTGCAAGTGTTTCTCTTTGACATTGCTTTGTGCTCTTCTTTATGTTGTAGGGCACTAGGAACATTCAGTTATAGATGCTTTAAAAAATAAAACCTCCCTCAGCAAAGTCCTTTAACTTTGTGTTCAGGCATTTAATAATTTTGTTTTATTAATCATATAAAATAATTTTCCATGTAATTTTTCTTTTCAATCCAACGTATTAATTACATTTATGCATGTCAGAATTAAGATGCCCAGCTTTGCTTTGTTACATGAAGTCATATTTTTAAAATGTAGAAAATCTAAGCATAGAACATGATGCTTGCATGCAGTATTTTAGTTGGGGAAAACATGGATACTGATATGTTACAAAATCGTGTTGTTTTCCATCCCTGTGTTTTGCGTGCTATGCCTTCTGTCAAAGACATAGAAATGAAGAGTTCAGAATGTTATAAAAATAACTAGGAAAGAATTAATGCTAATAGTTTAATACTTTTGTCAGTCTGATTTTTTTTTTTTTTTAATACTATGATTTTCTTGGATAGTGTGGATTTGTTTTAAATGGGATCAGTTGAAGACTGTCCATATTCTACAGTACAAGGAACTGTTGTTAATGGCAATACATTAATAAATGCATATGAAAATGTGTTATGTAAAAACATAGTAATTAAAAGTAGCTATGTTCATTTGTGTATGGATGTTTGATGTGTGTTCTGAAAGGCAGCTGAAATATCATGCTTTGGACTATTTACTGATAGAATCATGGGGGCGTTTGCCCTGACTTTTGATAATTAAGTATGTGTGCCACAATTAAACTATGTTCTTGTTCTTATTTAATGCTGAAGGAGTCTCTTAAAATCAGTTGAAGAAGAACTGCATCAACGGTAATTCCATTTTTTTTTTCCCTCTTGTGTTTCAGTTTCATTTGTGTATTGATTTCTTATGTCTGTCACAACTAGCTCTTGTTTGTGCCTGTACTTGCTGAGAGGGTATAGGAGAGGCTTAGTTGTTTGGATTGCAGCTGTGCTTTAAAGAGTAATGATAAAAAGCTAAAAGACAGTTGAATTCTATAAAAGAGGTAGCAGACTTTGAGCTCAATTTTTCACAGTAGCTGGGTAACTTTAGTACAGCTCAGCCATCGTACCTTGTTCACTTTCTTAGGGGACATGTGGCACATTTAGAAGATGATGATGATGCAGATGATGATGCTAAACAGTAAGTCCTTTTTTTCTTGTAAAAATTATATGTATAAAAGCCAGTTCTTGAATAGATGAATGTTTGTTTGTTGTAAGTTGCTCTGTCCCTAATAGTTCGGGATACTTCATCTTCTACAACATTTTTTAAGATAGGCATTTAATGTTGTTCCTAGACTACATCACTGAATGTTTTCTTATTCTGCTGATAAACTTGTGATAAATCAGGGGGAAGCAATTTGTTCCTCACTTCATACAGCTGTCCTTTTCTTATTATTGAACAAAATAATGGTATACATTGAGCCACTTCCTCTGATCTCCATGCTGATGTCATCTTTATAACTAGTATCTTAAAATAAAGCTCATTAAAAATACATAAAATACATACGTACCTGTCTTCTCTAGATGATCGAGTTTGTTCTGTCTACAGTCTCAGCTAGGAGGATGCTTGTGTGGGTGCTTGATTTTGTAATAGAGCTGGCTCCCTTACCACAGAGCAAGGTTCATGTGACTACAAAGGCAGTATCGATAGCCATGTGTTAAATTAATTGTGCTTATACTAAGTATAAGTATTGGGCTCATTTTGATTGACACATGAGAGCTGAAACAATTTTAAATTTGTAGCCAGTATGTGGAAATCTACATTCCTAAATAAATCTGATATAAAGACAAAAAAGAAAGAAAGATGCTGTTGAGACAGAGTTCTTGTTTACTTTCTGTTAATGGATAATTTTGAAAGCTGTTGCTTCATAACAGAAACCTGTAAAACATGCGTTATCTGTTGCTGGCATCTGTCTCCTACAGAGAACCAAATAACTCTTTTTCCCTTGAGTTATTTTACTGCTGTTCTTTTATAACAAAGGCAGTAGTTTTTATCACTGTAGTGAGCATGAGGGACAGCCCCCTTCAAGAAAGGTAAAGCTACTGATACTCTCTGATATCACGTAGGTTACAAGTATGTTAAACTTGCATTGTTTAATAATGATCTCAAAACACAAGTATGTTTGCTGTTTGACGAAGTATATTTATAGAAGCAAAAATGATTTTCAGTTTCTAGCAGGCTTCATTCCCTTCCTAATTCCTCAAGAAGTTCTTAATATTTCATTATGAAGCTGTTGTTTACAGGCATGATGGTGCAGTTCATTGATAATATGAAGCTCCCATGTCTTATTTTTGAGAGGAAGAATTCACTGATGCTACTCATTGATTTGCTCTCCTGCATTTGGACCAAGCTGCAAACCTGCTTTGCTGCCAGGCTGGATAGACCTTGGTGGTGATAACTTGGGCTTCCACACTGTGGGATGTAACAGTCCCCTATAGCACCATACTTCCAGCTACACTTTGATAGCCTTCTGTGAAGATGCTCTGGATATCTGTATTGCTCCAAACCATGTCAGCTTGGTTCCTCCATCCATACTAATCTTTGGATGTACACCTCTGTGTCCGTTCATTTCTGCTTGATTCCCCATGTCCCACCTTCTTACTCTGTTTGCAGGCAGTATCATCAATATCAGTAATGTTCTAGAGCTTGGAACTTCTTGATCCTTGATGTCTTCAGGTGGTTCCAATGGTTTCTTTGTCCAGTGCTTTGAGATCCTTGTTCCTTGCACGAGCTCCATCAGAATTTTTAACAGCATTGGCTTTAGCTGCTTCTGTCGCTGTGGTATTTTTGTGGGTTTTCTTTTTCAGGTTAAGCAGGAAAAAACCTGATAGCTTCTGGAGAGGTTTTACTTCATCTGACCTTAAGGACAGTCACCAGTAGTCTTCCAAAAAGTCCTGGTGGTTTTTACTGCTTCTGTATTTCATCCTAGATACTCTTGTCCTACAGAGAGGGCACTGCATTTTCCTGTAAGCACAGGGGCAACCCTTCAATGCCTCAACATTGGATCAGACGGATTCTGCACCTGTGCCTTTCTTCTTGGTATCTGCTTGAGCCCAAATATCTGTTGCAATACGTTGGTTCATCAGCTTGGTCTTGGATATCTTTTTCTGGAGTCCACTGAAGATGCAAGGCTTTTGTTCTATTTATATTCTCTGAGATGGTGCTGTAGTTGAAGACCACATGTGACATCTGTCAGATCCAGAACAAAAACAGTGAAGCTGCTGTATGCCCTCCAGTCCAAACTGATGCCACTGCATGACTCTTCACTGCGTGAAGCTGTGTGATTCATAGCAGAGAATCCACATGCTTCAGGGAACAATATAAAATTTTCTCTCTTCTTTTAATAATCCTTGTTGGTTTGATATTTTTTTCTTTCATGTGCAGCAAAGCTGATGGTGCTTGAACTTCCTGGTTATGGAAGCTGGGAAAGCAGAAATTATTGAGGCAGTGCTCTGTGTGATCAGCGTGACAAAACTGCACATAAACCTTGCTGTTGAAACTAGGGCATACTCCATTGTACAAGCGTCTGTTACATTTATGCCAAATTGTTGGCTTTTTTCCCTTTTTTGACACATTTGGCTGCCCAGTAACACTGCGATGGCTGTCAGAGATGCAGGGAAGAGTATGAAAGAAAATACAACTGGAGCTTGGATGCACACAACCGAGGTCTTAAGCTTGGTCCCAATGTTAGGGGGAGAAGATAATTTCTACCACTATAGCAGCTGAAGTGGATGACACTGATAAGGTACCAGGACAGAAACTCCTGAAGAGAATTAAGCAAAGGAGACAAGTTGTTGATCTGTAAACAAGTGGATATCTTACTAGTTGGATGTTTTCCCTAAGTTTTGGAACATAATTTAAAAATAAGGGAAACATTGTGCAAGAATGTCAAGAAGAATGTCAAGTTTTCACAGCTGTATGCCTAATGTATTCAATTAAAATAATTTTGTGTTCCAAAAGATCGGGAAACAGGGCAGTGTGAGAGTTGTTGAAAACCCATCATTTAGAATTTTATGGTTTTTTTACATTTTATTAAATGAGGCATATTCTGTGTTCTAAAACACAGAACCAGTAGAGGAAGGATAATCCTAATGCTTCAGTTTTGTTGTTTTCCTGCTGATACTTTGTACTGTTAAGTTAAGCTGTAGAATTGTTATTGCATTTAAAAATTCTTTTGAAAAAATTCTCTAAAAAAAACTCATGGAAGAAGACACAGACACACACACCCCCTGAATCCAGACTGTGGGATAACTGTCCATTGTATCCATTGTATGTGGATTTTGCATCCATGTGTAAAGCTGTTCTGATGAAGTTGGGAATGATATTCATCAGTTTTCTTGTAACTCCCCTTTGCCCTGGTACTTTCTTCTCTCAGCAGAGTAAATATCAGGTTTGCTCTGCATCTCCCTACTTTTTTTCCCCACAAGTATGTGTATCTTCAGCAGACTGGTTTATGTTGCTTTGTGCTCTCTAGGGATGATCTGTGATAGTTTTATTTCAGATAGTATCTGTGGTATGCACAGCAATAACAAAATGTTTGAGAGTATTTGTGATGCAGTTACTTGGATATAATAGTGCTGATGGCAAGTTAATGGTGTTTAATTGTATGTCACTTATAAAAGCCTGTGTTTTTCATAAAATTGTGTATCTTGAACGCCACAGTGTAAGGTTCAAGGGGCTGCACTGGATAACAACCTTTTTTGTTTCTTTTCTTCGTAGTGCTACTATGAAACCTAAAGTGCCACCTCCTTTACCACCAAAGGTAAGTGAGAGGGATTTTGTTGCCAGATAATAGGGCACTATATATAAATGCAGAAGTGTCTAAATAACTGTATTGATAGTTCTTTCACTTGAGCCATGACTAAAGAGCTGCTGAGTAAAGCATCTGCTTGCTAACTCTTGCTGTCTGAATGGTGATCTTGAGGGGCATGCCTGGATCAGATTAGGTTTTGCATGCTGTCACTTGAAGAGTGAATCTTTTTTACACGGAAGTTACCTTAATGTGAACAAAATTTAAAAGAACCATATTTCTTTTTGTCTGGCTCTTAGTTCCTCAGCCAAAAATTGCAGGTTTGCTTAGTTACCCTCCTGCACTATCTTTGCATAACTCAGAAGGGCCTTGCAAGCAGCATTAGTGCAGCAGGTTTCTAAACAATGTTGCCCTTTGTGGGTACACCCTTTGTTTGTGATTCTTTACACAAAGTTCTAGCTGTATCATTGTCTGTTCCCCTAGTTCCTACTTAAATGTCTGGTTTGGTTATCTGTATTCATAAACAGTGACATTTCCACATGGCCAGTAATTATTTAGTGCATTACTTGAATATAATGATTTTTAATTTGTCCTTTGTTGGTAACAAGGTTTTCCTTATTGCTGTGTGTTTCCTTCTGGTTTATTTTTGAAACATTTGCATGGCAGAACATCTTGCTTTACCAATTTACTTGTGAAAATTTGAGGACCCAAATATTGCATGTGACATTTTTGTCAGTGAGAAGGAGCTTGGGTGCTTTGAATATTTTTTTCATTATGTTTTTATTATTACTGTGTCTTTTTTAGCCTAAATCCATCTTTATCCCCCAAGAAACTCAGTCTTCTGAAAACGATAACCAGGGAACAATCAAGAGATGCCCAACATCAGAAAGTCCAGCAAAATCTGCATCTCAAGTTCCACCCAGGCCACCACCTCCTCGGTTACCTCCACAGAAATCTAATGTTTTAGGTAATAAGAGTGACAGCAAGAAGTGTACAAATATTTCTTAAATAATCTTACATTATTTTCTTTCTGCATCCTCACCTATGCATACATAGGTGTGCATATGCAAAATTACAGTAATGTGGTATTTTTTCGGGGGGGGGGGGGGGGGGGGGGCAAGTAAAAAAGAAAATGCACAAAAGCCAAGATATACAAAGCAAGCATGCTTGAACTCAATTTGACTTGAGAGTCAAATGTACCTTCTTGTAAAGGTATTGATATCATTCCTGCTGACACCGTTGGTGGCACAATTGCTTTTCTGAGTAACAGGCTTATAATGTAGAGTATCGTGGTTGTCACAGGGAATAAAAAAGTGTTCCTGTTTATAAGTTTCAGATTCTGGCTCTGTGTGCCCAATGAGGTTGTCGTTTGACAGGTCAATAATACAGTTTTGCTTTCAAAGTTTGCATTTGTTTATAATAAACTGGGTTGGGTAGGACAGCAGGAAATTGTATTTACTGTTTGCCCAGGCTGTTCCTTTTATGTGTGTTAAAGTCTGCTCTAAGAGTTATTCTGAACTGGCTTGTTTTAAGCGAAGTTAATGTCTGAATCTTATTTGATACTTTGCTAACTCTTCCTTGCTATGTATTTAGTATTGCAGTTAATGTGTTACAGATTTGACTGTAATGCTTAAACATCTAGTGCTCAGAAATATCTCAAGGCTATTTATAAAGGATCAATAATTTGAAGCTTTAGATAAGTTTTACTTTAGATATGTTAAATATAATTTTCCTCTTAACTGTGACTGCATCCCTTTCTCTGTCCACGTTAGTTATGTTAATTGCCAAAAGCCGTGGACTGAAATTGAATGCTCTCTATAGATGGCTTTATGTGCATGTAGATACATATATGCTTCATAAATTAGTGTACTGGAATGTGTTCTGACATAAGTGGAACTTATGGCCTTCAGAATTGTTTTGAGGCTAGACTACTCTGAGCTGAAGGTAGAACACATCTTAAAACATTAATCTTTCTAGGTAATGGAGTCAGTTACGTACAATTAAATGGTGAACGAGAGGGATCACCTCATCAACAGAATGAAGTTAGAGACACTAATTTTTCAAGGAGAGAAAAGAAGGAAATACTGGTAGGTATTTAAGCTTCTGGGTCTTATTTAAAAGTCTCAACTGTTTTACATGTGCAATGAAAAGTAGTGGGCACACTCTTTAGTATAGAAATGCTGAATGGATGGCATCTTGTTTACTTTGAATCAAAGCACAGTTGCTAATCTAGTTGTGATAGTCTTAAAATGAAGTTTGAATCAGTATTTAATTTTCATTAGAAACTGTCATCATCATGGGTATATAGGATTTACTTGCTTTATTCACATACTTGAGATATAATGAGAGCAAGATCTTCTGAGAGAGATGTAATGTGTTGTACTGAGCAATGACTGTTTAAGCAAATGAGTAAATTAAGGAATATGCTGCCACCTGATGGCTTGCTGGAGGATTTGGCTGGCCCTGGGAAAGGAGCTGAATCGGGGTTGTAAAATGAGTCCTCCTTATCCCAGGTGTAGGCATGCAGGTGTTTTGGTGTCAGGGGAATAAAAAAAAAGATGGAGAAACGTAGATTAAGGTTCCAGATAGGTAAGCTGTTGTCTGCTGGTCTCTGGAGCTCTGGGTTTCAAGATTTAGCAGCTTGGGTTTAGTGTCCATCTTGAGCTACATACAGTCATGTGAAGTTACACTCATGGAGAGAAAGCAGTTTCACTCCATGTGTAACCTGATCCAGCTGCGAACAGAGGAAAGGGAGTATTTCTGCATCCCTTTCTCTTCTTCCAAGTGAGTTTTCCCATCAAAGCAGCGAATAGGTTCCAGAGTGGCACTCTATTACTATGATACAAAAGCAAAAGTGGGAATGAATGTGAGATAGGATCTCCTGAGTGTGGGGCATTTGGAGTTAGATCAGATTAAACTTAACATGGAACTATAGTCTTTGGGGGTTTCTTCTAAGGATGAGGTTGGAAATGTCACCCTTTTGAAAGAAGAGAAAATAGAGCAGAAACATTGTGAGTGTTTTTGTTTCAGTTTAAGGAAGTACTTTGGAAAGCATGATTTCCTGAACTGATTTGAGCATCACATTTGAAATGGTGTGTTGGAAATTTCCTGTGTTAACCTGTAAAATACATTTCTTTGGAAGCATATTTCTGTTAACAAATTGATACAAATATAGGAAAGTGGGTCTAGTACTAACTGATAGTTGCTTGTAATAGTGAACAATTGAACAATTGCTGCAATGTTGCTTAAATCTTGTATTGCTGCATATGGCATTCTTTCAGGCATCATTGTAATGTGAAAGTGTTGCACAATAGGCTATGCAGACATTAATTGAGGAGATACTAGGGAATTGTAGTAGAGGTTTTAATGAAAGCAAATGATCCGGTAGTTGGTGGTGTGTAGTCACTAGAGAATGTGGTTAGGAAACTCATACAGAAATATGGAAGTGTTGGTTGGAAGCAAGGTCCATAGCCCCATCTTATGCTTAAAAATGGGAGTGTTGCCAAAGGTCAGCCATGGCTTTCATATTTCGTACATGTGGCACAGCAGTGTCCAGTAGGTGTTTATTGCCTTCCAGTTATCAAAGTCTAGAAATATACAACACAACTCTATTGTCTTAAAAATCTGCAGGGAGGGTTTTTATATCTGTTTTATGTAAATATAAGTATTGGCTTTCTGTTTTCTTCGAATATAATTATTAAATGCTTTTAAGAACAGTCTAAAAAAAAAACTTTAGACTTGTATTTTTGTTATGCTGTAGTATGGGAATGTGCATTTTTCATGCATATGTGTGCGTGTGAGTGTAAACACACTTTTTAACTTCTATTTTTTAGAAACCAATTAGTAATGGCCTTCCTCCCACACCTAAAGTACACGTGAGTATTAACGAGTCACACGGATGCATGCTGGAAGCAGGACATGTTTTCTTAAGCTGAGAGATTGCTTTTTTTGAATGTGTTTAGGGGCTTCTTTTAGTTATAGAAGTCAGTGTCTCTTGGGAGTGTTAAGCCACAGGCACAGTATTTCAGAAATCGCCCTTGGCTATGTGCTTTTGAAGTAAACTTTGGAAGATTTTTTTATTAGCTTTTTCATTGTCTTTGGGTATTGGACTGCTCTCTGCACATTTATGCATCTTTGTAGTGCATCCATTTTCTGGTTCTGATGGTGCTCAGGCTAGAAACTCTGCCTTCTCTTCCTCTTTCCTCATCACACCCCACCTCTTATGTGTAACAAACTTTCTAACCATCCTGTTAAATATTGATTTGACACATTTTCCACTCTGTCTGCTGTCTCCATCAGTTGCCAAATAATTAAAATTTGGGTAAGGAAGGGGTTTTTCTCCCAGACAGTTGGGATTATTGGACTTTTCGCTGTGTACCAGCTCCCTGCCTTGGTACTCAAGACTTTTGTAGTGATACTGGCAGTGCTGAAGTCTTCCCTGTTGTCTTTGTGCAATGGCGTCTTTCTATTTTTCCAATTTTGCTGATTACCTTAATGAATTTGATTCTTCTCTCATTTAAGCATATATAGGCAAAGTCATTGCTTTCATTATAGTGAAGCAAGAATGAGACGTGCCTGAAACACAAGGAAGGATCCTGTTTTCTGCTGATTCTCATTTTAAAGGGTTAATTTCCTCTTCAAAATACACTGTGTTCAAAAGTAACCGAGTGTGCGCAGACTTTCTTATTTGACAACAGGTTAATTAAAAAAACCCAACTTGTCCAAATGTTAACATGAAAGTTGTTGGTTAATTCAGCTTACAGATCAATATTTATTATCAAAGTATTAGTATAGAGTGAAAACATTGCCATTCTGTAGCTGTAGAGTATGTAGCTTTTCATAGAGGTGATACCTGCTTATATTCAGGATGGCAACTGTTACCTATGACTGTGTCTTATATATGGCCAGTGTTTGATAAATTGTAATATTTCACTGAACTAATTGTTGTGCACTGCTGCATCCTTCTCTTTCATCAGCAGTGCTGTGGGTCAGCTCTTCCCTACCAAAATAGGATAGATAATTGTTGATGTTTGAGGGGAAGAAAGGAAGCCCTGGCTTTTCCTTTTCTGTCATCTTGAAGCAAATTTATTAAGTATTAAATAAGTAGCACAAATAAATCCTTGTGCTTCACTAGGAGAAAGATGGACAGACCGATTATATTGCACTGTGCAAGACACTTAATAGGCAAATGGAGTTTATTAGGGTTAGACTGGAGAAAGAGTGATACCATCTACCAGAGGTTTCCCTTTGGAAAGCAGTCAATATTGAAAATAAGTTAACTTGGAACAAGTAACAGAGACTCTAAGACAAAGATTTCAATTGTTGTATGCCCTGTAGTTTTATTTTGAATGTGTGAAATATGGCAAGAATAAAGCTTCTCTGGGACTTTCTAAAGTCACAAAATTCAGGAACCTTTTTAAGGTTTGCCAGCTTAAATTAAGCGCATACCTAAGTGCATACAATTTAAGACTTTTAATTTAAGGGCTAATTCAGAAATGCTAATTCTGGTATGTTTGTTCAGAAACTAAGGTCTTATGCACAAAGGGAAAAAATTAATTGGAAAAAAAAATCACTTAAAATGACTTAGTCATCTTGTCTGTGTGAGGTTATCTTCCACATGTCAAATGAAACTATTTTAACTTCTTGTTACTACTTTACGTAAAATGAATCCTATTGGGAATATCACTTCTCTATATTTTCATAAGTATACTATACTTTCATAAGTATATTTTTAATTGTTTTTACTTCTGCAGATGGGTGCTTGCTTTTCAAAGGTTTTCAATGGCTGTCCATTAAAAATACATTGTGCAACTTCATGGATAAATCCAGATACAAGAGGTAATATATTACATATATTTATTAATTTTGTCCTCTTCTTGGATTTAAAGAGTGCTTAGATGAGTGAGACTATTTCTTTTAGAATAGGCATATTGTGAAGTAGGTTTATTCATAGAAGCTGAAGTTCTTTGATTATGCCTCTGCTCTGAAGTACAGTGTTGTTTTTTTAATTAAGATGTGGGGCACAGATTTCAGCTTTCATTAAAGAAAATAAATGACATGTCAAAAATTAAAAAAAAAAACAAACACTTTTGATTCAAGATTCTTCAACATTTTAATCCCAGAGATGCCAGTCCTTATCCGTTTTGAAAAAAACTGACTCCTGGAGGCCGTAGTGGAGATTGGTTTCTTTATTGTTCACTTTTTTCTTTCTTTCTTTTTCTCTATCTCTCTCTCTCTCTTTTCCTCTTCTTTTTTTCTTTCCTAAATCTGCCTGATCTACAGATTTCTGCAGCTCTCTGCGCATACTTTTTGGTGTTTCATTATACAGTGTGATGAAAGGGGATAATTGGTAACGTTGTACTCGCGTTGCCTGAAGTTTCACGTGTTGATTATAGGTTGTATAGACATGCTGCTGAGCCAGTAAACCAGAAAACAATTAGATTTTATCAGACAATGAAGTTAGGGAAGTAAAATCTTTTGCATTTGTCATCTCAATATGAGATGTCTGTCTTGTTCACATGCCTAAATGCAATCCAGGGTATTAATTATGTTCAAGAAGTGAGGCACCCCCAAAATACTGAGAAAACATTCCAATATTGCTTTTTGAACTACTCCAAAAGAAGGCCATAAATATGTCACAAAATGTATGGAAATGTCCAAGTAGAATGATCTATATATGAGGAAACTATTCACATGAGTTCTTGCTTATGTTGTATCACTGCTGGTTTTTATTCCGATAACAATTGGAATCACAACAAAATCATAAAAAGACTGATCTTCGCTAATGGTTTAAACCAACCCCATCCACAAAGCTAAGGTTCCTTAGCAATATTCATTTTCCAAGCTTTCAAACACTGTAACTATTATAGGTTGGTTTGTTTCAATGTGTATAATTCTTTTCTTGCTAAAGAGCTGCATACTCCTGTAAAACACACCTTCCTTAAGTCAGAATTCCTAGATTATTTTGTTTGTATTTGCAGATCAATACTTGATATTTGGTGCAGAAGAAGGCATTTACACACTGAACCTCAACGAACTTCATGAAACATCAATGGAGCAGGTGTATTTCTGGTTTAATATTTTTGGGAAAAATACATCTTACTTTTTTTAGCCACTCAGATTTATGTTGTATAATCCTTATAAATATTGTCTTACCACAATTACATAAGCTTTAGCCACACTGAGATTTATCTTAAATGCTGAGGATACCTTTAAGTCACATTCAAGTTTTGTGTA
This sequence comes from Melopsittacus undulatus, assembly GCF_012275295.1. Taxonomy (NCBI): domain Eukaryota; kingdom Metazoa; phylum Chordata; class Aves; order Psittaciformes; family Psittaculidae; genus Melopsittacus; species Melopsittacus undulatus. The sequence goes on along the minus strand of NC_047529.1, from coordinate 12,650,756 downwards.
GGCTGAACTGTGTTTAAATAGGAGATTTGCATATATCAATGTGTTGACCTTCATCAGAGTGCATTGTCCTGCAGCTAAATAATCTATTAGATAGTATGGAATTTTCCTGGTATATTTTTGATGAAAGTTTCTATTTTTTTTAAAGCTTTGATACAAGACAGACTATTCAGAGCAAACATCGTGTGTCAGCTCCAGGGAAGCAAGAAGATCCTTTATACACTACATTCCATTCTTTTTGTCTTAAAAGCAGCTTTGCTGACGAGACTCAGCTTACTGAATCCTAATTAAAATCCTGTCTTTGCAGAATCTTAGAAATAGGGGGTGTTTTTGAGGGGATACCGGGGAGGGGGAAATGCCAATTGCAGGCTTTTCTATATGGTATCTTCTCCAGCTCTTCTGTTAATCTCTGAGACTTGTTTTCTTTCCTGCCTTCTCCCTAACTTAGGGAGCTATGCATCTGCCATCAAGATGGAGGAATTTGCAAGGACAGCCTTCACACTGTAAGCTGGAGGCACTGGTGTTCGTTCATCTTCCAGGGTCCAGACGCTGTAGATGTCTGTTGTGTTGAGAAGAGGGCCTAGCTAGCTTGCACTGAGCTCCATGTAACCCATAATCATACTGGTGCTTGAGTTACCTAGTTTAAACTTAGCTCAGGAACCTCTCTGCTGCTTCACTATGGTTGTAAAACCTACCCTGAGAAATATCACTAATACAATAATTCTTGTAGGTCAGGCAGACGAAGGAAAGTTCTGGTTGTTCTGGGTTTTTTTTTCTTTTTGGGGGGGGGGGTTTGGTTTGGGTTTGGCTTTTTTGGGGGTGGGGTTGTTTTTAATTGGAAAGGAGAATAAGTGTAACAAAACTCATGCTCTCATATCCATCCTTGTTTTCTTCAAGCACCATGTTCTGTAGCGCATTGCCTAGTGAGCTTTTAGGGACATGTTTTAATGAGCACTAGAGCACTGAATAATGAGAAGAGGTGCTTGTAAAAACAGTCAGTCATATATGGAACAGGAGGAATGGGTGACAGGTCAATCAACCTGCAACTCTGAAGTATTGCTGCAATTCTCTAATCTTTGGATCCAAGCCTGCTGAGTCACAATATGATTATGCAGCTCAAGAAGGTCAATCAAACTTGCACATTAAATTTGGATACAGCCAGGATGGTAGATTATTACTGTAGGTTTTTCTTACAGTGTGTTTAGGTTATGGGAAGACTTCAGGAATACAAATGCACTCTCTGTGCTAACCATTTATTGCATCTTTATTTATGATAACAGGCAATAGGGCTTTAATAGCATTTTCAAGTTCTGTGTTTCACTTCATTGTTTGCTCTCTAGGTTCAATATAATTCAGTGTAAAAGCAGACGTAGTATCCTTGGTTATTTTTTACTACATTCCACTTCACTAATGGACAAAGCTGAAATAACTGATGTTTCCAGGAGTTAGCACAGCTTCAAGATGAATCTCTTGCTCTTTGGCAGAAAAATCTTTCAATTAATTTATAAGATCTCTTCAGATCTTTCCGATAAACCACCAGTGAATTGTTTTGGGTGGGTTTTTTGTTTGTTTGGTAGGAGATTTTGCTTGTTTTTCTAAGAGCAAAGGAGATGAGTGGTCTCTCTGGCCCAATAGTTTGTTTTCGTAAAGTGGGAGTAGAAAATGACCATCACAATGACCATTGGCCACTGTCTGTTCTCCTCAGACTCAACTACTGTCATGGAATTGGGGATGCTGGAGGATTCTGGCTATTTGCTTCTTGTGTCCATTTATGGACCTGTTGGACATGAGTATGTCTAGTCCCTTGTTTACACTGTTGATACTTTCCATCTCCATTGCCTCTTGGGGCAACAAACTCCAGAAGTTATGTGAGATGAGAGAAAAAAAAAGTAGTATTTTTTTAACATTTTTTTTTCTTTTTTGTTTTAAAAATACCTTGTCAGTTCAACACTATCTAGTAGTTGTGGGGTATGACAACAATTCTACCTTGGCTATTTTTGCACTCCTTGATCTCTCAAATGAAGTATATTATCATATGTGGATGGAAAGTCCCTTTAAGTGCCAGTTTTACTTGTTTCAAGAGATTATGACTATTGCAGGCTTTAGAAGGGCTATGCTTTGTTTATTGAAGTTTACTATTGTTAAGGTCTTCTCCTTTGAAGGAGAAAGTTTGGTAGTTTTTAAATTTTTTAAAGGATTGATTTTTATAATGATGTCTCATGGGCTAATTATAGGATTCTTGAATACATGAATATAAAATGTGCTAATCATCTAAATGTTAATGTGTATGTTAAATATAGTGTGTGTGCCTAAGATTTACTCTGAATTAACTCTGGAATCCAGGTAAACATTACTTGGCTTAAGCTAATTTCTGCTACAAAAAGCTATTCAATATTAGATTTGTCCTGTCGTCTATGCAGATATTAATCGATCAACTTAATGTGTCCGCATTTGGTGTATATCAGATTGAATGCTTTTCTTTCTTTGTTTTTCCTTTCCTTTATCAGCTATTTCCTCGAAGGTGTACGTGGTTATATGTCATGAACAATTGCTTGTTATCAATATCTGGTAAGTTACTGTGCTATCTCCAACTGTTAGTGGTAGTAAACATTTGGTTTTGTATTTGAAGTGTAGTTTTGTTTTCTAATTAACAGGTAAAGCTTCTCAGCTCTATTCCCATAATCTACCAGGACTGTTCGATTATGCAAGGCAAATGCAGAAGTTACCTGTTGCTATCCCAGCACACAAACTTCCTGACAGAATACTTCCAAGGTAAATACATGTCATCAGATACATCAGAATATCTTAATTTGGGAGTTCAGAATATGCTTGTGAAACTCCAGGAATACCAAATAACATGGAGCTCTATTTGCAGTTTGTCATTGATGACTCCTACAGGCATTAATCAGTGGCTAGACCTCTAAACTTACATGAATCAGGATATGAATATTCTCCTGTTAGATAAATGTGATTTGGTACATCTTAGCTTTTTGTCATGGGCATAGCTTGTTTGAGGGCATAGCTCTTTTTAGGTGTAGTCTAGTATGGTAAAACCTGGTTGTTCTTGATGCTAAACGAGATCCAGGGTCAGTATTGTACCTCTTATATTTCAGGCAAGTAGAAATGGTGACCTTACATTAGTTACTCTGGGCCCTATCTTTCCATTCTACTTAAATCAAAAAAATTGAGGATGGATAATCATTGCAGAGGGAATAGTCTCGTCAGTTATTTTTAGGCTGGAAAAACTAGAACTGGAGTGCAGATTTGACATTCTTCATTGCCTAATCATTTTTCACAGACCAGTGTAGAAGATACTTTTCATCCCAGATGCCTACAGCACATTGTGCATGCTGTCCCTCCAACCCTATTTACTAACAAGCACATACAAAATCTCAGAGCCACAGCGCTGGCTGCCAAACCAAGCCTTAAAGAGCTCATTCAAATCCAAGAGGAATAGATAGTAACACTAATCTAGTTTGCAGAGATGCCTTTGATTCTTAAAATATGTATGGAATCATTGGTTCTTCTTGTATAATAGGCTTTCTGTTAGGAAATTGTATTATAGAAGACCTAATTTTTCTGCCATCTTTGATTCTATTAACAGCCTATTAACATTTAATTCTTGGGTTCAGGAAAGGCTTCTTGTTCAGTCATCTGCCAACATAATGGTGCAGCACTCCTCTGAAAATTGTGTTATTCCTAGAGGCTAAATGCTAATTAACTAAGAGGTAATTTGTGCTTTGAATTGTTGTCTTCTGTGTGTCTGTGCCATTGTTCTGCTCCTCTCTATTCCAAACTAACTTTGGTGTGAGGACTGCATCAGCAGTGGACTAATAACTGTAATTATCATTAAGGATTGTGTGAGGGAGACCTTCAGACTGCATTCAGCCTGGAATGACACGTCACCTAAGTTGCAGAGGGCTCAGAAAATTTCTTGTCCAGTCATGTCGCTTCCCTAGAAAAATGCAGCACAACCTGAATGTGTGAGTGCCAAGGCAGTTCTTCAAACACAGGAGAGATTCATTTAGATAATCCATTTTTCTGTTTTATCCCTTGCTGTAAGGCATCAGGGTAGTAAGATTTAGCCTGACAGAAGTGCATTTGAAGCATGGAGAAGCACATTATTTTATCAATGTAGAAATGTTAAAAACAAAGTTTTCTGTAGAGAAAATGCAAAACAAAATAGAATTCAAAGTAATTTGTTAGGTTTGTATGTTTAAGCTGACTTAATGATACTTGGTAGGCAAACATTCAGCAACAGAAAATGTCTCTGGTAAGTCTACATTCCATCTTCTTTCCCTTGAATGTCCTTAAAGTTTCTTTCAAACCTTCCATGGCTTCTTCCAAACAAAATCTGTGGCCAGTACTCAGCTTTCATGCTGCTCCGTCCTGCTACATTATTGATCACTTCTGGACATTTGAAAGGTGCTGAAATAGCTTTGACTTCAATATTTACCTGTCAGTCCAAGCAAGCTATCTAATACAGCATCATTTGCCATACCCTTTGGGTCCACATGTCTTCGAATTATAATAATGTCCTTGAGACAAGAGAGGCCTTTGTATTGTCAGTGTAGTATCCATTGCAAGATGTAGTAAGTTACAGTATTACAAAGAATGATTGGGAGTACCTGTGGATATCCCAGGCATGTGTATAAATACATATCATTAAATAGCAAGAGATAGTGGTAAATGACATTTGAAGGTACTGAAGTATCTATTCCTCTCCATTCCTGACTTTCCACTGCGTTTATAATATTGTGTAACTGAGCAGCATCCCAGTGCTAACCGAGGGATCACCATGATTGTTCTAGGCATGTCATTTTGAGAAGAAATACATAAACACATACGTGGTTTTTCTGGGGAGCAAATAAACTTTTCTCACCAACAGCTTGCTAAAAAGCAAATTCATTCAATTGTTTTAAGTTGACCAATAATTCTGTCTTTGTATCTTGTAGGAAGTTTGCAGTGTCTACAAAAATTCCTGATACTAAATGGTGTCAGAAATGTTGCGTTGGTAAGTAAAGATCTGCAGAATAAATGCCAAGAAGCAGTACAAATGATGGCAGTGTTAAAGTTACTGGGTCAGGTTTAGAGGTGATAGGAGAAGATACTTTTGTCATTATTATGAAAAGATGCATTTGCAGGCAGTGAACTCATTCAGGTTAGTTAAGCAGTAGAAAGCTTTCCCAATTTGCTTTTTATATTTGAGGACAATTCTTACAAACTGCAGAGAAGAAGAATGCATGCCCAGTTTAAACTAGCTCTTGGGAAGAACCTGATCTCCATGGCTGGAGTGACTTAAGGAGGTTGCCATCAGGCTTAAGTGGCCTAGACTTAGGTAGCCTGACATCTAGCACAAGTTCCAGCTATCAATATTGGATGATAAAAAGCAAGGAGTATTTCCAGTTCTTTGAGGACTGTGTTGTCTCTGAAGCCTTTAAAGTGTGTTCAAAGCACCATGTTAAGGCATGCTTTAAAAGGGTGGTGGGAGCAAATAGACTAAAATAAATAAAGTAATATTAAAAAGAACCAGGAAAGGTAACTCCTGGGGTCAAGCTCTTGTCCCTGGGAATGTTTCACCTGGTGTTCTGTAATCAAATGTTTGGTGTGAGGGTTTGTATTATACAGGAGATTGAGAGGCTCAGTCATGAGCATCTGCCATCTATCCTGACAGAAATCTCCTCAGTATTGCTAAAACATCTGATGTTTGTTATCGCTTCTTTGTCCAGCTCACCTGTTAAAACTTGACTTTTTCATACGCAGATGCTCTAGGGTGTGGTACGGTATTAACAATATGTACTGTGTGTTCAGGCCTTGCCCTAATTGAGGCATCTAGTCAAATTGTAATGGATGCTGAAGGGAACACCTGAAGGGGTGGAGCAGGATCAGAGTAGGTAGGAATGCTGCTTTCTGATGTGAAAATTTATTTGGAAGTCCATATGATTTTGGGTCTCTGTTTATGAAATGAGAAACCTGGTGCTGTGCTCCTCTGCAGTCTTATGGTTTCTGTACTAACAGGCACAGAATTGCATAAGACTGCCATGGGACTTTGCATCACAAGAGGGGGACTGCTGTCTTGTCATGCAGAGATAGTTTAGCCTAATAAGACTGGAATCCTCCTCCTATGATAGGAGTAAGTAGTAACTGGTGATGGCAACAGGGATGTCTGCAGATGGCAGGTCCAAGGGGAGAAATAACAGATTCCCCTCTCCTGCTGTACTTATTACCCACAGCCTGAGCTGCAGCCAGAGCTGCAGCATTCCTGCTGGCAGCCTAAGTACCCCTTTGGCCTGGGGGAAGCAGCAGTGCCACAAGAGGCAGAAACAAACAAGAACTTCTGGTCTCGTTTCTCCACCTTACAGGTGTTGGTAATTGCATGTTTTGTGTTTTCTGCTGCTGAGTTCAGCCATACCAAGGGTCACACCAGGCATTATTTGTTGCCATTTGCAGTTGGTCTGACAGATGTTGGTGAGGACTTGGATTAATGAAATTAAACTTTGATGTGTAAGGTGCCAAGGGATTGCTAGTGGATTTTCTTGGCAGTAGGGTAGCATAAGCATATTTTACTTAAGTAGATAGTACTGGATTGTAGAAGCTCATTATGTGCACTTTGTTGTTCATTGCCTGATGTCCGGTAAAATCTGGTCTTTATATGCAATTTTAGAAAGTGTGTAGTAACACTTGTTTGTCTTGATAAGCTGGCAGTGTTGAAAGAGTGGAATTTTGTCAATACTGTAGAATTAAAAGTTGTGAAACTTCGGATTTCACATTGCCCAATTTTGCAACTTTATTGTTCTCTTCCCATTTTTAATTGGGCTCTTACAAACAGTAGAAGAGCAGGAGTTGAGTGGAAATAGATGATGTCACTTAAAAACCCCAGATTTCCTGCTGATCTATGAGAAATACAGAGCTCCTGGATTTCATACTCACTGTGACAGTGCTTGAAAGGCAGCTGAGTGGTTCTCAAGTGATAGTGATAGTTTAGTACCTGCTGGATAATTGTCAAAACAGCTGTTCTTTAACAGCTTCTCATGATGATCTGGAGATAGCTTAGGCAACCCAACATGGTAGAGCAAGATACCTCAAATACATATGCAGGCTATTGGCCGCTCATGACTGGTGGAAGGGCAGACCGTGCTCCAGCATGCTCACTGTCACTATTTTCATAGTGTGGGTGTTGATTTTTCAGAAGCTTCTGTATATAAAAGATTAGACTGGTGTTGGTGGTGACTTAAAAATTAATTTATGGATTGTAATTTGGTTGGAAATTGTTTATTATTTTATTTGCTTGTATTGTACAGTAATGTACTCTACCTCTCCTTTTTTGACAGTGAGGAATCCCTACACGGGCCACAAGTACCTATGTGGAGCACTACAGTCTAGCATTGTTTTGTTAGAATGGGTTGAACCAATGCAAAAATTTATGTTAATCAAGGTAATATTATAATAAAGTGAAATATTCTCATGTTCAGTTTTATTTATCTTGAATGACTTGTTAAGTATTAGCCATTTCTTGAGTTAATACCCTTTTCTCGGTTTCTTTTAAACTTCTTTGAAAATATTTAATTACGGAATATGTATTAACTGACTCGGAATATTTATAGGAGTTTTCTTGGTTTTGTGATGCACTTCAGTTAAAGAAGAAAACCCTTCCTTTCATGAACGTTGTGTTTTAGTTGCACAGTAAAAAACTGGCTGATAGGCTGAGACATGGCTGAGTGGAATGATAACATGGGTTAACATCCAGCTTGCTTCCATACCAGAGAGAAGGTGGCTGCTTGTTTTGTGACACTGGACTCACGTAGGGAGGCAGCCACTATAACTTGATCAGCCTGGCAGCCAAGTTACAGACTGCATAGCCAGGGAGAGCAGTGATGGGTATAGCACTCTTGTCATCTGTGTGCAGCTACACAGGACACACTTCCTATTTTATTTTAACTGAATTGCCATGAAGACTCTAACCTTGTTAACTTAGGCTTTTTGTGTCTTATCAGTTACTGTTATCTGAAGAATTAATGTTCTAAAATTTACCATACAGTTTAAATACCTAATAGTGACTCAGACTAAACTTGTTTAATTTCTAATGCCTATTTTTGTTTCTTAATCTAGCACATAGATTTTCCTGTACCTTGTCCACTGAGATTGTTTGAAATGCTGGTAGTCCCTGAGCAGGAATTCCCTTTAGTTTGTGTTGGTGTCAGTAGAGGAAGAGACTTCAACCAGGTGGTGAAGTTTGAGACTGTCAACCCAAATTCTACCTCTTCGTGGTTTACAGAAACAGGTTTGTACACTGTTATAATTGCATTCAGAAATGTTCCTTGCTCTTCTGTTACAGCTGAAGCACTAAAAAGGTAGTTTCCTCTGAGAAAACTAATAGTTAAATTATTAAAGCTAAGTGATCATAGTAAGTAAGTTCTCTTTACATTTGTTTGTACTTGCTTGCATATGCACTTTTTTGGATGTTTCTACTTGTTGAAGTGATTTGATTTCTTGAGATCTTTTGAGTATAGCAGAGGATGGAGCTGTGTTTTTTTTTTTTTTCATTCCCATAAATCAGAGTGTACTTGACTATTGCTCACTGTGCTGTTCTATTCTCTACCCTGGCAGCATGATGTCAGTTTATTTAATAGATTTTAATAGAATTGCACTCTGAACAATTTCTTTCAACATCTTTGTAGGTGTAGTTTGCCTCTCCTGCAATAAGACTGTGATTAGAAATGGGGTTATCAGCTTCTTGCTGAGAAAGCATATTTCTATTCTCCCTCTGTTTGTGGAAAGCAAAACAGATTAGGACTGCTGGTAGCAGGAAGCCAGGTATGTCTGTCACTGGTCTGGGCACCATGAGTGAGGAGGCCACCATGTGAGCAAGTATAAATAGTCTTAAGAAAGAAATGTTCTAAGAATTAATTTTTAGAGTTGCAAGGTCCCCCCCTAAACCTGGAAGCAGTAGTGAGCTGACCCCAGTCATAGCTTCCAGGTTTAGAAGCAGTAAATAGCTTTGTTATTACCAGGCATAGAGCCCTTGTTGATCCATGATGAATTTATACGTAGTTCTGTGCTGGCATATACATATCTGTTTGATTATGTACCATGCAGTTCACTAAGAATAGTTCCACTACAAAGATGCCTGCTGACTTTCTCACTGCTGAAAAGTGTCAGATTTTGACACACTTTAAAGCACAGTTACAAAAACCAAACTGATCAGTGGATGGCTGATTCATGCACTTCAGAGTACAGTTAACTACTTCAAAGTTAGTGCATTTTATTTTCAAAGTTACACATCTGTTCATGTAACTGTGTGACTTGGTTAGAGTTCATGAAAGTAGAAAACTGAAGAGAAGTTTTGACCTATAATATCTTGTTGTCATTCTTTTCTCGGTATCGTCTGCAAGTGTGGAGGTGTCCCTGTCCATTGCAGGGGGTTTGGAACTAGATGATCTTAGTCCTTTCCAAACCATCCAATTCTATGATTCTATGAATAATAATCCCTTCATAGTTCCTTTTTTTTTAATGTAGAAAATGTAACATTGCATTGTGTCTTCCCAAAAGGTACACTTCCTTAGCTTCCTTGGGTAATTTGTCTGTTCTTGTGTTGTTTCTATGTTGTTATTATCTGCTATTTGTTTGACTCCGATTTAAACCCTAATGTTGTATTGGCTTTTTCCTGTCCCCTGCTGGCGGGAGAGGGATAATGCAATGAAACGGATTATTCAGCGTTTTTTAAATGAGGGAAGGGTGTACCATATAGTCACAAACAGCGCCCATCACACAGTTTCCACAGTAGTGTTTGTTGTTTGGCGTTTGATTTCTTTCTGTAAATGTCTTCTAAAGATGTTAAAAATTAGCTGGCAAAGACTCTACCACAGGGGGTTTCTCCTGTACCATCCTTGCGATAGCTTCAGCAAGTACAGTGCATGTTTCCATGTCACATAATGTGGTTGCACAGATGTGTGTCTTCCAGTCCTTCTGTTGCATGCTTTCATCATGGCTATATCCACCTTTGGTTAAGACTGTGCATTAGGAATTGGTCAAACTCATAAATGTATGCCTTCCAAAACAAACAGCAAAAAAGGAGATGGAGGGACCATCTCAAGGAGCATCTTTCTGCCATCATCCTTGAGAAGCTTTTTGCTTCTCAACAGGACCATGGATTTTATTCTTTAACTGAAAGCTGCTTTTGTATTTTAGGTAACATACTCTAATTTCTCATCTCTAACAGATTTAATTAGTTTCTCTTTTCTGTATGAAAGAACACCTACAGAATTGTTGGCAGTAATGCAGAATTAGTAAGAGCTGCTTTTTGTGTAATGTCAGTGTTAACAAACAAATGAACCCAAACTATACTTCTCTTGAGCTGATGTGTCCGCTAATTCCTGATGGCTCAGATCCCCTTGTTTACTGTGATGGAGACTGCTGCAGCTGTAATGCAGAAGAGAGGAGCGTGACCCATCTTTTAAAAGTTTGGAGAAGGAAATAATAATCCCCTATTTTTGGAAGATTAGTGATGGAAAACCTGAAAATAGCAGCAAGAAATAAGTCCCTAGCAGCAGAAGAAAAATGGAGTGTAGCAGCGTTCAGATTTAGTGTGGACAGTCTCGTATATCTGCCTTTTTTGCCACAGCAATATTAAATTATACCAACAGATAATACAGGGAGAACAATGTATACCTGAGTTTTCTTTTGTGACTTGGCTCACAAAAGGCTGGATAAAGTTCATACTTTAATATTATAGCTTCAGTTTTCCTGTCACAGTTAACGTATTGGATATGTGGACATGCCTCTCTAAGAGAAGATAAATGTAAGATGATTATTTTAAGTAGATAAAAACACACTAACCCATTAAATTTTCTCAGTCTGTAGAACTTCCATTTCAGATTTCATGCTAATTTGTGTTATGAACTAACACTGTCATTTTTTTATAGACACTACAGAGACAAGTGTTGTACATGTAACACAGCTGGAGAGAGATACCATTTTGGTGTGTTTGGATTGTAAGTTCTAGTATCAACTAAATACATACATATGCATGTACATGCATACTGTCTGTCTTCAAATTAGGTCATATATTGAAGCTTGATTCTTGATTGACATGTCCTATTTATTGTTTAGGCTGCATAAAAATAGTGAATCTGCAAGGCAGGTTAAAATCCAGCCGCAAACTGTCGTCTGAGCTCACATTTGACTTTCAGATTGAATCAATAGGTAAGTTCAGTTTTGTTATTAATACTGAATATCTGGGTATACTAGAAAGCCATATGAAATTTAACAAGAGTGAGTGCCAGATTCTGTATCTGGGGCAAAGTAGTCCTGATTGTGTAAACTGGGGGATGAGAGGCTGAAGAGCAGCCCTGCAGAGAGAGATCTGGCGGTTTGCGTTGATGGCAAGCTGTGTATGAGTAAGCACTGTGCTCTGACAAGCAAAAGAGCCAGCCATGTCCTGGAGTGCATCAAGCACAGCACAGTCACAGGAATTGACTGTTCCACTCTATGCTGCACTGGTGCAGCCCCACCTTGAGTCCTGTGGGCAGTTTACAGATTCTTCCTGGGAACCTACACACCCTGTCTTTGAGGAAAGCCCTAGACCCGTTTTCTTTCACAGGGTACAAATACAGGTGTCTGACACTGTGTTTGTGACAAGGGGAAGGGCTGGGGAGTAAAAGGCTCTGTAAAGCTTCTTGTTGCTGTTGCTGAAGGACTGTGTTAGCCAATAGTTGCTGGGAAATGAAAGATGTCACTGCAGTATCCCTGTAACTTTTTTTGCTAAAATTCAAAATACATTTTTTATATGAACTATATAAATTATGTATTGAAAATACATATTAGAACGGAGAGGGGTTTCCTGCTGAAAGGCCATATTTAGGCCTAGACAGACAGACGGTTGTAGAAATCTTTCTGGTTGGGTGGGAATATTTTTTAACCCTGCACCTTAAACAAAAAAAATATATAAATGCAGCTACTTTTGAGGCAGGTTCAGTGATTCCTGAGAGACGTTCTGCAATCTGTGTGGGTGGATGTGGTAGACTAAAACATACATGTACAGATTTCAGAACTGCAGTCATATACTTTGGGCCTTAAAAGCCTGAGTTGACATTACGCCTCAAAACTGATTCCAGTGTTCTTTGTTACCAGTCTGTCTACAAGACAGTGTGTTAGCCTTCTGGAAACATGGTATGCAAGGAAGGAGTTTTAGATCAAATGAGGTGAGTACTACGTTTTGCTTCAAATTCTAGCTTCTAATGTAAGCCAGGTGGAAGGTACAGTAACTTCCTAGGTTAGACCTGGAAGCTGGAGTTTCATTCTAAGCATGTTTCATAAGCTACAAACTGATTAGTGAAGCTATACCATAGCCAGTCAGGTTTATGACATACAAACCAGAAAGCAACAAGAGACCGGGCCATGATGCCATTGAAAATATCCAAACCTAATGCCTGGTAACATTCATCATCTTCACCTTAAACTGCTTTGAAGACCAATGTCTCTTAGCCTCTTGCAAGTGGGTACCAGAATTTGGGCTCTGCTAATGATTGCACACTCCACTACTGAGCATTAGCTTTTTGTTAGCGTGTTGAATGAGTTCCCTGTTGCATTTTACTCTCTTCCATGTTCCCTTGGTTTACAAATACTTGAAAGATTTTGCTGCACAGTTTTCACAAGAAGTATTTTTCATTCTCAGGAGAAAAATGTCAGATTGAGCTAAAGGTTTTTTTTGTTTTGGGTTTTTTTTAGTAAAATGTGTGTAGTTTCTTTTTTCAGCCAGTTTGAAATTTTTAGACATAATTAAAGCATTATAAATACTTTCTCAAGTCTTTTTTTTTCTCCTTGCTTCAAACCTTGTATCGTTGTGTGTTAGTAGAAATGCTTTGTAGGATTGTAATGAGTCTCTTAATTCAGTTATTAAAGAATGTTTACAAACTTCACCAGTTTTTCACCAGTGTCACATTGGCTGAGAAACTGAGCTTATTATGACTAATGTATTTTAAGGTACATGTACAGTCATACCACGCCAAGCTTAGATATTCCACATTGTGATACAACATTTATAACATATTTGCACAAAGCCACAGTTGACCTCATCTGTCCTGACAGTAAGCTGGTTTTTGTGTAAGTTGGACCAAAGATTAGAGTCAGACTACTTCTTATTTCCAAGTCTGCAAATGGTTCTAGTGGCATCTGTGCATGCATGATTGTCTTTTTCTCAAGAACTCTTAATGGTGAACTGCATCACCCTGCTATTAGCACAGACTATGAGGAGATGAGCCTGCTAGGCACTTCTCCAGCTCCAGACTTCCTGCAAAGCTCAGTGGATTACTCCACCCATTGGCACTCAGTAGCTCCAATCCAGTTGTTAGAGGACATGCCCCAGAGTACTGCAGAACAAGTGGATGCTTTATATTGTTTGTGTAAAACATAAGGAACTCTGTCTTCTTGCTTTGTTATTGTCAAGCCAAAGCCAGCACCTAGATGAAGAACAGAAGGTAGGACTGAGCTGTTGTCAGCAAGCCACACAAAACTTTCTTTGTAAAACATGTCTAGGGTAAGCTCTCAGGCCTTTTGAAATTCCTTGTTTCTCTTGATTGTCCTACCAGCCACAGCTATTAAGAAAAAAAACCCAACCGACTAATTTTCATCCCTAGCATGAAAAGCCTGCATTACCAGCCTCAGATCTTGACCATATTTGTTACTTTTGGGGGGCATTTTATACAGTGTTTTATGTAGGAAGTGGTTACACAGGACAAAAACCTGGCCAACCGAACTTTGCAGCAGGCTTGTCTTTGATAAAAGTTATTAGTTCAGATTCCTAATCAAGTATCAATTGGTCTAATCTGGGATGATTCTGGCTGCTTGCAGTTACTTCATTCTACAGCCATTACCTTCCACAGTGGTTTGATTGAATGGGAAGAATGAAACAGGGAAATGTGTGAATGCTGAGATAAAATGCTCAAAATTTGGACCGAGACTGTGCAGACTTAAACCCACAACAGGGAGGAAGTAATTTTCTTAAAGTGGGGAATGTAATTGTTGTTCTCTTGCAAGTTGTCTATACCAGAAATGAATTGACTTAGCTACTAGAGTCTGGAAAGAAGAATCTTTTTTTTTGTAAACATTGCTGCTTGTTCATGCTGTGACTCTATGCTTTTGACTAGGCAGTGGGCTTCAGTTGACTTTATTGATTAGCATGATGTTTTCTTTGGTGCTTCGGTATTCATTTGATCATAAAGATGTATCACAAGTACAGTTCGCCTGCAGTAAATGGCTCTACTGTACTAGTCTAAAATGTCAGAATACTATTTTCTTTTTACAATAAGCATATGTACCACAAATTAGATTGTTTCTCTGTTAAGGTTTTCAGAATATGAATATATTGCATTGGTACTATGATTCAGAATTTCAACCAAATGCATTTTGTGTGTGATTTTCCTGACCCTTTTTGGAGATCTACTGTAGAGTGAGACAAATTGCACCCTACAGCTGCCTATTTCAGTCATGGCTGTAAAGAGAATTGCACCAAGAGCTCAGATTCTGAGCTGACCCCTGCTGTTGTACTTGCGGTTGCTACAAGAGGAATTTATGTAATGTGGCAGAAATAACAGAAAACTTTCAGATTCATTTTAAAAGTGATAATTGCATTAAATACTCTAGCTGATTTAAATCAGAAGTAAATTGGTAACATCAGTTGTAGTAAGTTCTTAAGGTTGACTTTAAAAACAATAAAAACACTTGTGCACTTAACATGTAAACACTTGTCTTATATTTGTCTAGATCACGCAAGAAATTTCGGATAATACAAGGATATTCAGGCTTCTGGGATCTGACAGGTATGGAGAGAAGCAAACATGGCATGTTAGAATGAAGAATGTGTGTTCCTCCTATCTTGTACAAGTTCTTTTAGTTTGTTTTCTTGTGATTCCTTTTATAACCACCTTACTCATTCCTTTGTGCACATGTCTACCTTTCTACTTCTTCCTTAAAAAAAAAATCTTCTAAAAGTGTTTGTGGGCTTCCAGAAGTGCTCAGTCATGCTGAGAAGTTCCTTTTTTTGGCTGCAGTGGCAATCTCCAGGAGTGTCTTCCTTTTTCTGCTGGAACTCTTTTGTTTAACTTGGTGAAATCTTCACTTTCAGATGCTCTACTGCAGGAGGTCATCAACATCTACATCTTAAGGCAAATGCAAAAAATACTTAAAAACTTAAATACCTCCCTTTCACCCCCAAATATGAACTCTACCAATTGTCCTCCCAGCATGACAGCTCAGGTATTGTTAGAGCTCTTGGTAGTTCTCAATGTATCTGTTTTGGCGCCTGCTTTGCAAGGCACTAACACTGTCTGACCCATCATATACCAGCTTGGTGAGTCAGTAACTGCTGTTTTAGGAGTGTTGCCGACTTCCTCAACTTTCTCTGCCTTGCTGTCAAACTGTGTGCTTCTACAACAGCCACAAAAACAGCAGAAGCTTTGTCTTCAGGGATATGTATATTGACATAATGGTTTCACCAGTTACGGGCTCATACAAAGTGCAAAGATAGGCTTTAATGTTTCTTTTGAGAATTGCCTGTGTCTTACACAGCAAACTCACTTTCTTGTGGCATCTTAGAACTACCAGAAAAACTCCATATCAACCAAAGGCCTTCCCCGTATTCTGTTTTTCCAAACTTGATGCGCA
This sequence comes from Melopsittacus undulatus, assembly GCF_012275295.1. Taxonomy (NCBI): domain Eukaryota; kingdom Metazoa; phylum Chordata; class Aves; order Psittaciformes; family Psittaculidae; genus Melopsittacus; species Melopsittacus undulatus. Next base: position 12,635,099 of record NC_047529.1, on the reverse strand, counting down.
GCCCTGTAATGATCTATAACATCAACAGTAGTGAATGGTGCTGTGGCTTTTACAGGCTAGGTACAAGCAGTTTTTGCTGGCTGGGGGTTGAGGATTCTGCGTCACATACAATACCTGATAACTTTTTGGTAATGGGTAGTTGTAAGTAATACTTACCTCTGACCTCAGGGTTTTACTTTCTCTGCTCCAGTGAGATGTGCATGCAACTCAGCTTTATTATGTCATTTTTCTTAGTTGTTGAGAGACACCACAGCTCAGTTTAAAAACAAGTCTGACTTCAGAATGGAGCATGACACCACATGGGAAAATAATGTCGTCTTCCCCAAATACAGTTCCATCTATTTCTGGCTTTCAGTAATAGTCTCCCAAGTCTGAGATAGTGTTTATTGCACTGCAATAAACATAGAATCATAGAATAGTTAGGGTTGGAAAGGACCTTAAGATCATCTAGTTCCAACCCCCCTGCCATGGGCAGGGACACCTCACATTAAATCATGCCGTGCACGGCTTCGTCCATCCTGGCCTTAAACACTGCCAGGGATGGAGCATTCACAACTTCCTTGGGCAACCCATTCCAGTGCCTCACCACCCCTATAGTAACGAACTTCTTCCTTATATCCAGTCTAAACTTCCCCTGTTTATGTTTCAACCCGTTACCCCTTGTCCTGTCACTACAGTCCCTAATGAAGAGTCCCTTCCCAGCATCCCTATAGCCCCCCTTCAGATACTGGAAGGCTGCTATGAGGTCTCCACGCAGCCTTCTCTTCTCCAGGCTGAACAGCCCCAACTTTCTCAGCCTGTCTTCATACAGGAGGTGTTCCAGTCCCCTGATCATCCTCGTGGCCCTCCTCTGGACTTCTTCCAACAGTTCCATGTCCTTTTTCATGTTGAGGACACCAGAACTGCACACAATACTCCAAGTGAGGTCTCATGAGAGCAGAGTAGAGGGGCAGGATCACGTCCTTTGACCTGCTGGTCCCGCTCCTTTTGATGCAGCCCAGGATACGGTTGCTTTCTGGGCTGTGAGTGCACACTGAAGCCAGCTCATGTTCATTTTCTTATCGACCAACACCTGCAAGTCCTTCTCTGCAGGGCTGCTCTGAATCTGTTCTCTGCCCAACCTGTAGCTGTGCCTAGGATTGCTCCAACACAGGTGTAGGACCTTGCAGTTGGCATGGTTAAACTTCATGAGGTTGGCATCAGCCCACCTCATAAGTGTGTCAAGGTACCTCTGGATGGCATTCCTTCCCTCCAGCGTATCAACCAAACCACACAGCTTGGTGTCATCAGCAAACTTGCTGAGGGCATGCTCAATCCCACTGTCCATGTCACCGACAAAGATGTTAAACAAGACCTGTCCCAACACCGATCCCTCAGGGATACCACTTGTTATTGGTCTGCAGCTGGACATTGAGCCATTGACCCCAACTCTTTGCATGCAGCCATCCAGCCAGTTCTTTATCCACCGAGTGGTCCACCTATCAAATTGATGTCTCTCCAATTTAGAGACAAAGATGTCATGTGGGACAGTGTTGAATGCTTTGCACAAGTCCAGGTGGATGACATCAGCTGCTCTACCCCTGTCCATCAGTTCCGTAGCCTCATCATAGAAGGCCAACATCAATTCCGGTTTCTTCAGATACTATTTTGTTTGCAGCTTTGTCATATTTTGAGCTGTGAAACTGTTTTCCATAACACATAATTTCCTAGGCAGTTCATAGGAACTGGGCCCATTTAGCAATTTTAGCAGTCCTTGCCTGATTTAAAAATCTCAGTTTGTGAAACATTTGTGCTGCTGATTTCTGCGCTTTGATGATAAAGGTCTGATCTAGGACATCCTTACAGTTTTTGCAGTTGCAGTGTAGGTCCAACTAACAGTCTCCTGTCTCTGATGTTGGTCAAAAGTGAGTGGCAAGAAAAGTGAGAGAGTAAATTCTGCACATAGCAGTCCTTTTCCTTGAGGACTCTCAGCCTGCAAGTCTTTGTCTCTGGAACTTTCAGAGCTGGAGGAAGCTTCTGTTTTGTTGGATTTAGGTTACATAGGCTCAGGGAAAGACTGGAAGTGCTCACAGAAGAATCAGGTTTGGTCATCTGTTCTGTTCAGTGGCCAAGAGCAGACTAATGACTTCAGAACCAGAGCAAAGCTCTGCGGAAGCGTAAGTAGGGATGTGATAAACCCTCTTAAGAAGCTCCCATGGAAAGGATGAGAGGCAACAGGCATACCTTGCAGCAAGGGAAATTCCAGCTGGATAAAAGAGGGGAAGATATCACACTGAGGATAGCTGAACACTGCAGTAAGAGCACAGAGAGGCTGTGATGGTCCTTGGAGACCTTGCGTGAACAAGACCCCAAGCTGCCTTTTGATGTTGGTCTTGCTTTGAGAGGCTTTTGGACTAGAAGCCTTCAGGGAAAGAGAGATGATGACCAGTCAGATGGATCCTGGTAAAGAATATTTGCAGTTACATCCAGGGATGTTTTTAAATGAAAGTTTATTTGACTGTGTCTCCTTTTATTTTCATTGTAGGGTTGTGGTGCTGGAGAGTAGGCCGACAGATAACCCAACAGCCAACAGCAATTTATATATCCTGGCAGGGCATGAGAACAGTTACTGAGAAAGAGGGCATGGCAAGGCAGCTCGCCATGACAAGAGAACACTCCTGCTGCAGCAGCATCCATGGCTGGTTGAAATTGCACAGAAGCTGCAGTAACCCCACTTCAGTTACTTCATAATTTATTGTGGCATGAAAGGAAGACAAGAATTGTTTGTGGTATGGACACATGAGCATTATGATACCACAGAAGTGCTTAATTTACTGTTATGTAATCTTTGTACATATGCAGTATTTTTCAGTGAAACTTACTAGTGAAGACCTACACTGACTTCCTGTAGATAGCGGCCCCCCTGTTAAGTACAAGTGTCTTACCTGTACAGATGTAAAAGTCACTGAGGATGCAAAAATGAAATCGGGGTACTATTTTAAGGACTTCTCATGTGTTTATTATAAAGTGGGATGCTAGCAACAAATATAGTACATTTAACAACACTATTGTATTTTATTATATGTAATTTACTAATACAAATAAATCTTAACTTTTAGAAATTGTAACCAAGGCTGTAATCAAATTACAATCTTGTTTTAATTTTGATGCAACACACTGGTGTTCATGTTTGCACAATGTATTGAGATGTGATGTATTTAGTCACAAAGGTAAGCTGTGACTTTGTGGATATGACTTGGGCTTCAGAGTTCCTTTTTTAGTTTACTTGGGTAGTTTTCTTTGTGAAACAAACCAGTTAAACACCTGTATTTTTATATTTAATTAAAACTCTCCTTATGATTATTGCTCTATGCTTGAAAACAATACTTTCTGGATGGGTGTCAGTCCCAGAATAGTGGTACCTGGCTGTAACACTGCAATAGGTGTTTGAATTACTAGTGTATACAATGATAAACATTAGTATTACTGTTCCTTTTACTAAATAGATTCATATCATAATGAAAAGGAGCAACATTCCACATTGTGGAAATGGCTCAAAGATGTTGCCATTCTTGACTTTTGGGGGTTTTTTTGGCCTTATAACCATTTTCACACCTTTCTTGATTTTTAGGATGTTAACACATGGCCAAAATAATTTAGTTACTACCTCATTGAAACAATACAATGGTTACTACGCATCACAGGAACTTAGTTTTGATCAGAAGTATTTTTGATTGCTGGTTTCCAATGGAATATGTAAATGCCAAGTTTTAGCAAAATGCACACATTTGACTCCTTTTTTTGTATATGTTCTTTATATTTTATTGTGATAATATACACTAAAATCAAACTAAATTTAAATTTATGGCCTGCATTATTGTTGTGATTAGTAATTGAAATATGTTCCCTAATGTATATAATGTAAAATAAACTTTTTTTAACATGTTGTTGTACAATTAGATTATCACCTGCACTAATTTTCCACATAAGGCTAAAATGGAATATACTGAGTTTTGAATTCTGCTATTAAATGTTTGTGCCAAACACAGAAGCTGGGCATTTCTGAATGTATGAATGGTCACTGCAGCTGAACTCAATTTAGGCTAGAACTTGAGGTTAGACATTTAATACCCTTTTAGCCTTTAGGCAATGGATGTGTGTATTTGGGAGAAGTCTTTCCAAATTCCAGTTTGCTTGATTCCTTCCCTCCATCACCTGCTTTTCCACCTCTGTTAATTGTAAAACTAATTACCTTTTTTTTAGCAGGGCTATTTTTGCCTGTGGGATTCAGCTCTCTGCCTCTGCTGGCCCCATCTCATTTATTCCCTTGAACTGAACCTCAGCTCTGCCCTGTGGGAGAGGTGGTAATGTAAGCCCTGCTGCCGAGAAGCTGAATTCCCAGAAAAGGCCAGGACTTGCGTGTGCTGTACAGCATACTTGTGCTGCTGCCCAGGGGGAATTTCTGTCCAGCCTCCCGTGGACTGCTGTTCACTCTGATGTGCTCAAAGTAGCTAAATTTTAACCAAGTACAGTATAGCTGATGTGCTGTAAACATGCTTCCTCCTGTGGAGTTTCTGCAGCAGCTGGGGCCAAGTGTCTTGCTGTTTGGGGCTGTTAGGCCATTGCTGAGTTACAAGCAACAGGAGCTAAGGGATAGTGGGGTTTATTCTGGTTGGGCATTTTGGGTGCGAGGATGCAGCTGGAAGAGGTAAAAATAAAGAGGACAGGGTAATGTCATGTGAGAAAAGGGAAGTGTTGTGCTAGGATACATTTGTCTCAAATCTTTGCTTTCCTGCTTTTTGAGGAATTGTCCTGTTGCGGGATTTGGAGCCTGTGTCACAAAACTGCCTCTCCTCCACCTTGAGATGCTTGGCTCCTTGGCTGGCAGCTGCCCCCACTTAAGCCCTGAAATCTGGATGTCTGATCTCCTTTGCTAGATGGGCTATTGTCATGAACTGAAAGCTTCCTTGAGCCAATTCAGTAGGAGCTTCTACTATCCCTGTCCTCATGCAAGATCATGATCAGTGTGATGGGAGCAGTAAGAGCTAGGGTTAGGGTTAGGGTGCCAAATCACAGGCACGATGAGGTTAGAGCAAGACTTCTGCCTACAGCTAGTTGACATGGCTTCTCAACAACCTGGGTAGCTTCCCCTTTCCTCTGTCCTCCCAGCCTCTTCCACACTAGCTTCTGCCCTGGCTCCTACTGGGCAGCAATGTGTCATGATGTGTCCACAAGATGGGGCATTTACCAACCTAGCAGCAAGGTTTGACCAGTGCAAACTTGGGTCTCAATCCAAACCGAGCTTTCTTAAAGAGAATGAAGAAGTGAAGTTGGTTGGGTTTATTGCAAAAGTGCTCCTGGAAGATGAGAGGATGTGGGAAGGGACACTGCTTTCGTCCTAATCTTGCACATCTCTCCATGCAGTGGTGCCTACGCCTGTCAGAGACAGGATGTGATGACTTGAGAAAGAGGGTGGTCAGATTTGATATAGTACAGGTGGATTACTGTTGCTAGGGATCTTCCTTCCTTGAGCAGCTCTTCAGTGGACTCACAAGACTTTTCCCATTCTGCCGTATAGACTGGTTTATTGGCCATGAGCAGTGAAGCAACAGCTCTTCGGGCAGCCCTGGCGATAGTTTCGTCTTGTTCTTAGTTGTTTTCCAAGCAAAGCTGCACCTTCTCATGCATCACATGAGTTTGTGCGATCAGGTGGAGGTCACTGAGGAACCCAAATTGCCTGTCAGAACCAATAGACCCTAGTGTCAGGCAGGGGGCACTGAAAGAGCACTGAAAGCTGGGAGAGGAAGACTATCAGCTGGTGCCTGTGGATGGAGGAGGAGCTCAGGCTTTTCCTATGGTCTCAGTGAAAGTCTGAACCAACCAAATGCGGTGCCTGCAATCTCACATTACCTGGTGCTGGCTCCTTTGAAGGAAAGAAATGCTGTAAACCCCTGACTGGTATTCAGGAGCCCTGGTACCTTCATTTCTGAAGTGGGAACTGGAAATCAGAGCCCTGGTGCAGTTTTACACAGTGTTGCACATACTTGGGAGCAGCTGAAGATTTAAGCTTCGACACACTGCTTTTTCAGCATAAGGCAGCGAGTACAGCAGCTCTGCAGTCTGTGAGATGCTGCGATGGTGTCTCTGACTGCACAGGCAGTCTGCTAGACCAAGCAAATAGCTCTGAGACATGAATATTTCCACTTTGGCATCCTGTTTCTGCAAACTCCAAGCTGCAGTCTGGCTCTTTCAGACAGTAGTATCTGTCTGGAGGAAAAACACCTGAGGCAAAGCTGCGTGGTGAAGATGGCTCTTTCTGAGAGGCTCCATCCATTGCCTGTTAACATACTGCTCAAGAACATCCCCTGTCCTCAGAGCACTATACAAACACTAATTAAGTGAGACTCCCAACACACATACCATTCCTGACAGCTGTCTGCACAGTCATTGAGGAAAAGAGACTCAAGGTATTTTGCCCTCTTCTCAACTGGAAAGCTGGTCCTAAACCTTCCTTCTAGTGAGCAGTGAAGATTTTCATGCATCCGTCTTTCTCTGTGCTCCCCAATAGCAGCTCATTTGTTTCCTCTCCTGGTCCCTGGGCTTTCCCTGACCCCTTGCATTACAAAGCAGAGCACAATAACTTGCTTTTCATCTCCAGCATCATTCTCCTCCCTTGGCCCTGCAGGCCATGGACTTGTCCTGTTGTTTAAACAGGACTAGGGTTTATTTGCATCCCAGCTTTGCTATTCCTGCCCTTTTTTTTTTCCACAAACCAAGTTTAGTATTCACCCTTGAGGCTGTTCTTGTGCTGCCTGAATGGGGTGTGTTTATCTCTGATCCTGGTGCCCAGGTGAGATGAGGCTGTCTTCCCAACACGGAGTGACAGAGCTCTCCAGGGAAGAGTAACACATCCAGCTCTGAGCAGACTTGGTTGTCACAGGCAGATGCCATCTCCTTCTGCTTCATTCTACAGGTCATCCTTGGTAAGGGAGGCTGGCAAGAATCATAGGATTTTATTATCTTAATGTCATAGAAGGCACCTGAAAGCTCATCCAGTTCCAAACCCCTGCCACAGGCAGGGACACCTTCCACTAGACCAGGTTGCTCCAAGCCGCATCCAACCTGGCCTTGAACACTGCTGAGGATGGGGCAGCCACAGCTTCTCTGGGCAGCTTGTGCCAGTGCCTCAGAATTCTTCCAGTGAAGAACTCCTTCCTTACATCTAACCTGAACTTCCCGTTTAAGTTTAAACCCATTCCCCCTTGTCCTATCACTACAGTCCCTAATGAATAGTCCCTCTCCAGCATCCCTATAGGCTCCCTTCAGATACTGGAAGGCTGCTAAGAGGTCTCCACGCAGCCTTCTCCAGGCTGAACAGCCCCAACTTTCTCAGCCTGTCTTCATATGGGGAGGTGCTCCAGTCCCCTGATCATCCTTGTGGCCTCCTCTGGACTTGTTCCAACAGCTTCATGTCCTTTTTATGTTGAGGACACCAACATATCAGCATGCCCACAGCGGGACAAGCGAGGAGAAAGGTGTAGAGGGGCCTTACCTGCCCGAACACATCCACTGGGGATTCTGACAGGGCTCCAAAGCCCTCTCTCTTTCCCAGACCCCCGAAGGGCCACTCCTCCACTGCCAGACCCTCCCGTGGTGCAGCCCGCCTGTAGCCCGTCCTGTGTGACCCAAGAACCCCCCCAGCTCTTACCCGAGGGCCACACCTGGGCCCCACTCTGCCCTGGCCGCCAGCGCTGCAGTGGCGGGGGGCAGCCGCGGGGGGGCAGCACGGGGCTCACCGCCCCTCCCAGCCGCAGGGGGGCGCGGCCGCCGCCTCAAGTCACTTCCGCCGGTGAGGGGAGGAAGGCCCCAACCACGCATCGCGGGTGCGCAGGCGCGGCCCTTCGCTGGGGCACCGCTGCTCCGCGCATGCGCCGCGGCCGCTCCACCGTGCGGGCGAGGACGGGAGCCTGGCGAGCACGGAGGAGGCGGCGGTGGCGCTCGCGCTTCGGGCGCCCGACCCCGCCCCTCAGCGGCCCGCGCGCCGCGTGACCCCGCTCCCGCCGTCCCCTCCCGCCGCCCTTCCCCTTTCCCCCCTCCCGGGGCGACCACCGAGAGCCGGGGGCGGGGAATGCGGCAGCCGCCGCCTCCTCCCGCCGCCGCTGCGGGCCTGCCGCCGGTGCTGGCGGCGGCGGTGGGGGGCCGCCGGCCCTCCTGCTGAGGGGCGCCGAGCCCTCCCGCGGCGGCCTCCTCCCTGCGCCCGGCCCGGCCTGCCCGGCCCGCCCCGCCCGCCTCCCCGAGCGGGCCGGGCCCGGCGGCATCATCATGCAGGCTCAGCCGCTGCTCTACGAGTTCTTCAGCGAGGAGAACGCGCCCAAGTGGCGGGGGCTGCTGGTGCCCGCCCTCAAGAAGGTGAGGGGGGGAGCGGGGCCTCGAGCCGCGGTTTCGGCGCAGGGTGGGCCGCGCCTCGGCCGAGCTGAGGTTAGCGGGGCCGGCTGGCGCCCTGGACGCGGCTGTAGGGCTCGGTGGGGCTCAGGCGGTGCCACCCTGCCGGCATTAGCGGGCGCCGCGGAGGGGTCCTGGCGGCCCTGCGCGGGTTCCGGCGCTGGGCCGATGCTGTGACAGATGGAGCCGTGTAGATAAAACATGGCTAAAGGACAGGCGGGTCTCGGCCCCCCTTCGCCGAAAAGGAAGCAAGTAATGTTGCTGCGGGTTTCTGCTGGGCTCCCTGAGCCCAGAAGTGACACGGTTCGGGGAGGGTTCGTTATGAGGAACTGCTAAGAGAATTTTAGTTAATTGGTGTTCGGTATTAATGAATTTCAGTTAAGCTTCTCTTAGTTTAAATACCTTTTTGCTGAGAAGGCGTCATTAGGACAAGCTAGCATGTCTTGCTCCCTCGGGATGGTGAAGCTAGCGCCTTTGGTGTGGAAAGTATTTGGAAGAAAGAAATCATGGTGAGGGCTCCTCTTCCACTTCTGCAGCCAGAGCCCAGCAAGTAGAAGGTTTAAGAAACAAGAGGCGTCTGACACGACTGCTTGAACTGACTTCGGATTGCAGAACTTGATGCTTTTTAGTTGTACACAGCAATACTTTATGAGCCTGTCTAGTTACAGGGATTAACTGCGACTTTTGCTGCTAGACCTAGTTGAACCTATATGGATTGGAAGTCTAGAATATTGCAGTTGTACTGATGCAGTATTTCTTCCTATTTTTTTCTTACAATATATTACCTTGCTTTTCTGGGTATGCGCTTTGAGGTCTCCAGCACTGTGGTTGCAGCCAGTTCTTGGAAGTCTTTTTGCTTGTCTCATCCATGGCATGTACTGTTAATGTCTTATCCCTGATCAGTAGTCACTTCTTTGAAACTATACTTCTGAGCCAACTGTACAACTTGCTGCTGCTTGTGGTGCTTGTAAGCACTTGGACAGCCACCCAGTCTGCTTGGAAATTGGAGCTACCCAAGTTCTCAACCAGCAAGAGTTCATTCCTTTGGAGGATAGTTTATTCCATGGTGTAGCAGAGGCTTATTAAATTTGCGATGACCCTCACTGCTTATTACTGGAGGACACAGACTGAGAATTTGAGTCAAGTATGAGCTAAGACTTTGGAATTACATGCTGCATCTGAAATGCAAGATTCCTTCCCAAGAAGACAAGCCATTTGTGGAGTTACCCTGTGTTAAAGATGCTTGCTGCTGGATAAATTCCTTGCGGGGAGAAGAATTGTGAAGTCTGAAGTCAACAGTGAAGGCTAATGATGACAGGCTACCACGGATGACAAACTGGCCCTGCAAGGTATAGTTGTCTTGGTTATGTTGTGCTGTGCTCTGTTAACTGTGGGTAGAGGGGTTGCAAGAATGAGGTGCAGTTAGTTCTGAAGGCTTCACACTCAAATCTGCAACCATCTGGCGGGTGTTATCTCTTTTGGCCTCAGTTTTTCACATCACCTGTTTCTGATCTTCTCTGAGGCTATTGCTGCCTGTGCTCCAAAAGTAGAGCCTTCTGCTGCTTACTAGTGCTGTCCCTCTAAAGGCAGAAATGGAAAATCTGCCCATATTGTCACCTGTTTTATTGAGCAGCCGACTACTTGAGTTACAGAAAAACAATAAAATAACAGATGAAAATGTTAAATTGTTATATAAATGGCTGCTTCATTAATGGAGAAATCTGAATATTTTACTAATGTATGTAGATGCAAGTAGTGTTGGCTAGGGTGTTTAGCTCTAATAAAGGCCCTATAAAATGGCAAACCTGTCATAGGTGGCAGGCAAAACCATTAACATTGCAGCACACTTGATCTGACAATCGTCTGTCATTGTTCACGAGACAGGTGCAAAACTGCAGCTTTGCAGTCAGCGAGTTAGAGACACTGACCCCTTGTTCTGCTAGCCAAAGACCTGAGCTGTACCTGGAGGCCAGCATGTGCCACTAGAAAAGTAGGGAATGTGGCAGCATATGACAGTGAGGTCAAAGGGCAGAACTGTTCTGGAGGAAAACTAGTACATGGTGGCTTTGTCTGCTGAATTGCCAGAGCATGCTTTCTCAGTAGGACTCAGATTATCTGAAGCTCATGTACATCCTATTGTTACCAAAGGAGAACCTTTCCTTCTTTTCCCCCATTAGCTGACCAGTTGCTGACACTCAGTCTTGGGTAGTGACAGCAAGCTGCTTTCTGAACTTCACCATGAAAGCAGGTAGAGGCACAATCAGGGTTGTGATGATTTCCTGCATAGCTGGAAATGAGACCTAGTACTAATAGTTTGTGAAGACCAATATAGAATTAATATCTCTGATGAGGAGAGTGGCATTTAATTTAACTTCGTTAAAGTACATATACCAGGATGGAGTGTTTGCAGCTATTGGGGGAAGCTGTCACATATGTACTGAATCATTAAAATGCCATTGCCTTTTTATTACTGTGAGCTGACTTGTAATGGGGAGCTCAAACTACAGCCTCAGAATCATGTGCTTAAAAAATAGGTCTTGTCAAATCGTTGCAAATAGCTTTTTCTCTCCCTGTCTCTCCCAATGAGTTATTTTGATTCTTTTTTTTTATCAAACAACAAACCCAAGAATGTGAGGTAAGAATAATCTCTTCCTATGCTAACAGATTCTTAGGAGAGCATGTCTTGTATTTCATTAGATGTGAACCTTAACAGTAGAACTGTATTTGCATTAAACAGCTGCATTTACAAAAACCAGCTCTTGTACCATTCAGATCATAATGTCATCCCTTTTCTCCCAATTCTCCTTCAGATGCTGTCAAGATAGACTCCGCTGTACTCAGTTAAGAAGAAAATTGTGTGTACTGAGATGCTTCTCTGCCTCATCACTGTTATTTTGAAGCAGCAAAAGAGTGTTGCAGAAATCCCAGGTTGTGATGAAAGACAGTAATTGTGGTGATGAGGTACAAGAAAAGGAAGTAAGAATAACAGCTGGTGTCTGAAATTGTAGTTACAGAGATGGAAAGAAGGTGAGATGCTGGGACTGAAGACAAAGGATTCAAGACATACGAAACACCGGAGCTCTTGGGTGCCTGGAGGTGGAAACTTTTAATACACCTTGCAAAATGGACTCAGAAGGGACACCTGCAAAGTGATGCCTCTCCCAACACTGGTGTTCCTTCACTAATGGATTATGACCAGAATAAAATGTATAATTTTTTTGATAGTTCTTCCTAAACATCTTTCCTTGTGCCTTCATCTTGCTTGTATAACTCTTGTTTATGCAGTCAGAATTTTTCTGCATATCTATGACCTGCTTCTTCCCTGATATGTTGGGTTTTGTAGTAGAGAGCATAACATCCTTACTGATACCTTGAGCAATTCAATGACTGAGGAAAAAGCAGAAGAACTTTTACCACACAGATATTACACTGTTTGTGTACCTTGAGTTGTTTGGAATCAGTTAAGCAATTAACAAGGGGTGCTGTCCAAATTTGTTGTAGTCAAAATGATTGGACTGATGTGGCTTGAGGGGGATTTGCTTCCTCAATTAAAGGAGCTGCTTCAGACAGTGTGCTTTCACATACTCCATGTATTGTACAGTCTTCTGTACCTTTCATGAAGCAAAAGAGATAAGAAAAGCTGCTTCAGTGACTACAGAGTGCTCAGGGAGCTGTGGCTGTCAAAGATAGTTCTACCTGACTTATAATTACCTAGTTCTTTAAATCAATGACAATCCAGTTACCACTTCCTACTCAGAAGTGCATTTCTTATTCTTGGCACTGCTTCACTGCAGTTGTAGAACATACTTAATTTCTGATTTCTTTGGGTTCTGGAATCTGGTGGCCATGGAGGATAAAGTCAAGATTCTCCTATGGTTGAGGTCTTTATTGTACATTTTTCGTGTGCTCAGTGGTACAGTCTAGTACTGCTGCCTTGGTACATCAAGAGAAATGTTGGCAAAAATCTAAGTCTTGTGGCTGCTGAGTTCTTACTGAAGTGTAGATCCAAGACATTTGTATTTGGTTTAACTTACTGGATTTTTGATTGATCAGAATAACAAAACATGGGCAGGGTTGCCAAATGTCAGCAAAGATGTACAAGAATAGAAAATAAAACCCCTTTTTATGGAGTGCCTGTACTGTGAGAACACTCATCTATGCAAGCTGTACAAAAAATACTTAATCCTTGATGGCTATAGTGATTAATTGCTTGTCAGCAGTTTTGTAGTCATTAAGGGAAAATAAGGATTTTAACATTAGTGACAACTTACAAAGTTACAGAGGTGAAGAAAATTCTCTTCTCCCACAGAAATTTGTACTCTGTGGTCAAGTCTTTTCTACTAATAATCAGTTGAATAAACTGTGTTTGTGAAGGTTTGGAAAATTTTAGGTTTAGGAAAGGTGTAGAGAAGTGCCTATAGTCAGTAAAGTTTCACCCTCTCTGGTAGTGCTTTGGAAAGCAGCTTGGCCTGTTGTCTGGTTACAGCTTCTGTTTTATTATCAAAATGATGCGGTAAATATAATTGGGTTTTTTCTTTCAGACACTTTCTTATAAGCACTTCAGCCACCACCAAGGAAGACTGGCAGCGTGGCAGTACCTGTACTCAGCAGTGAAGCAGTTGTTCTTTAGCAGCATTGGATTTTGATTCAGACTGTGACTTCTTGCCAGAATCCCCATAGATGTGTCTTCTTGACCAGATACAAAAAAAACCCAACTATCCCTAACCAGTGATAGCAGATGCTTTGCTTTCATTGAAGTTGTTAGGTAGCTTTAGAGCGATTTTCTTGTTATGCACTTTTCTGAAGCTACTGGAGCTGCTTCTGCTCCTTAGGGACTCAGTTCTGTATTATTCTCTCTGGAGCCTTTCACATCTGTGATTTTTCTGGTATGTTCTGGATTTAGCAGAACAACTGCCTGATTGCATTGCTTGTTAATGATGATTTGGGAGCATTAGGCTGGTGTTTTTGTGAAACACTTGAAGTTTAAGAAGTCTTTGCAGAGGTGTTTTCACTGTAAGTTGAAATTTTTCAGCTTCATGATTGACATAAAGTCAGCTTTTCCTCATGGCTGCTTGAGGAAGACATACCCAAAAACTGTTGTCGAGGAAGCATGGTTTAGTATCAATCAGTTTGTTAAATTCATTGTGTGAGTCTTATGTTGTTACAAAACACCTCTTTCTAGTGCAGAATGAGCTGCTGAGTCTCAGTCCAGCCCCAGGTTTGGGTCATCTTGAGACCAGCCTAGGAGTTGTGCTGGACCACTCAGAGACCAAGGCTATATATAAGCTGAAACTGATCGATCTGCAGTGCTTTAACTGAAACTTGTTTCAGGGTTTGGTTTAGGTGCTTACCACAAGGCTTGTGGGTGTGTTTATGTTCTAATTTCTGATGTAGAATTTGAAAGGGATGGTTTGAGAAAGCTATATAAAATAAGTTGCTAAGGGTTATAAAGTAAGATCAGATACATTTATCTTTGCATTATTCATTAGGTGCATTTTTTTTTAGTTGATTTCATTGACTTTTTCTGGCAGGTTAGATTTATGGTTGCTGTAATTTTAAAGCTGTTGCCATTCCTGATAGAAATTCCTTACTTTTGTTGATTTTTAAGGGAAGACAAATAAAGACAACCAAGGATTTTTCTGAGCAGGCACTCCTTGTCTCCTGTTCTTAAACAGCATGAAAAGCTGTTCAAGAAATGATGGCTCAGCGTATCTTTAAATAAAGAGAATCCTGATCTTTCCCTTTTGAGAATTAAGAAAGATTGAGAAGATTGGACATTTAAAAAGGTGGTCATATGAGTGAAAACAGAGCTGTGGAGGTTGGGATTTGTAGCTGATGCAAACTGTATTTGCCCATTAGAATCTGTTGGGGTATTCCAAAGGATTGAAAGCTTTTGTGAAAAGATCTTAAGCTGCTCCTTTAATAATTTCCCTTATAAGATATATACTTTGGGAGGAGGGACGGGGGTTGTATGTAGGAGGGAAGGCATGGATTCTGTCATTATTTAAGATAAGAATGTTATCTAAACATCACTACACTTCAGAAGCTGTTAGTCTATTTTTATCATGTGTATTCCTAACATAGTGCTGTGAAGGGTCTGGTGGGATTCAAGCCATGCTCCTCCTTTTCAAGGATGATAAGGCAGGGTGGCCCAGCTTTTTTAATTTAAAAATCTGAGCTGACTTTAAGAAAGATGGAAACCCCCTGGTAGGTGGATCTTCTTTTTGAAACTGGCCACGTGATGCTGTATGCTAACCCATGTTCTCATTTCTTGTCTTCTCTTACTAAATCTTTCATCTTACCCAGTCTTGCATCATGTCTTAGATAATGGACTTCTTGGGACTGGCATTGAGTACCCTCAAATAACACTGTTAAACTCTCGGTCTGAGCCTTTAGGTACTACATTAGTGCAGATGCTGAAATTACATGTTCCTGTGATAATTGTACACCAGCTATCCTGTAATTTTCCTTGTTAGTCTCCTTGTTTTCTTGCTTTCGCTTGTATGACTTTGAACTCTAAATGATACTAAATCTCACCTAAGTAGCGATGAAGCTTATTTACTACCTAATATAGATAAACTACACTGGCATACCTGTGACACCTCGTGATGTTTTCTTTTGCTGAGGTGGATAGTCAAAGTAGAGCTTGAAATGCCAGAAGACAGTGGCCTTTGAAAATGTTGTAATTGCCCCCCAAACATAAATGCTTAGGAAAAATATTTGGAACTTTATCTCCTGACCTAGGAGTAAGTTATTATTGTTGACTCTGCTTCGGCTGACTACAGATAATGTTTCAGGTCACAGCCTGATGTGGTATTTTTATTTATTCCTATAGATTCTGTGTTAGACTGAAAGAGTTGCAATGAGGCTATTTAAGTCTACAATCTGTTCTCTAAGTAAAGGAGAAACTAGAGCTGCTCTTCATCACTCTGGTTTATTATACTGTGTATTTTTACTGTTGGCTTGACTTGGTAATTTAATGCTTCTCAAAATACAAAGTGCCAGAGTATACTGTAGGGAGAATGTGATAGAAATTTGTTCAGTTCTGCTTTAGGAAAAAGAAAACCAACAAAACATAAAAGGCAGCATTTTCCCGGCAGCTCAGATCAGCTCTGATCTTTAAGAGAATACTTCTGCAAGTCTGTAATTTCTGATGTTAAGATGTTCCAAGCTGGTACAGTATTTCAGATGTCAGTGTTTGAATTGTAAATAGTGCTTGGGACTGCTGGGCATGCTGTTACTCAGGCACCTCCACAAACACATTCTGTAGCTGTGTATGGTGAACTTCTTAGGAAAATGAAACTGTTGGCATAATCAAAATAGTTGCGTTGGCTAGTCAAATGGAGAGAAGTTCTGTTCTATTTTTGTCAGAGTGCTTTTAAGTTTAAAAAGCAGTAACTTCTGGAGGTGTTCTTTTTTTTAAAGACCTGCTGCATAAGGGTATATAGTCTGCAGGAAACTAAGCGCATGATCTTGTGTATTTAAATCTCAGCAGTGGTTATATGAGCACCAGGACTATGCCCAGACATGAAGTTTTCAAACTAATGAGTGCCTTAGCAGGCAAGTAGATTTCTATTTGATGCTGTTGTGTTTGAACTTCATAACGTTTAATTCTTGCTATAAGTGCAAACAGGAATGAAATCTTGGGTGTGAAATTAATTATGGTACCATTTTTTGAACATAGACCTGGATTTGATATTTGGACTGTTGGGTTTTGGCTTAAGGTAGTTACAGTCTTGTGATAGTGATTGGGAGAACTGGAGGCATTTTGGGTTGTGTACAGTGGAATGCTAAAATGACGAAATTGGGGCTTGAAAGACGCATTGCGAAAGTTAGCAGTAAACTTGCTCTGGCATAATATTTGCCATCAGTGTAGGATTGAGATTAAAACTGCCTGCCTAAGATCTGAGGTGCTGAGCTTTGTGTACCTGAAATTGAAACTGGTTAAAACTCTGCTGTTTTGTGAACTACAGAAGTGCAAAAGAAAGCTATACTAGAGGCTTGTTTTAGAACTTAAATCACTGTCTGGAAAAATAAGGGGAGCAAGGAGGATCTGCCTCAGTGGATTTACACTAGTGAAAATTTACAAGCACTTATAAGTAAATTTATGGAGGCCAAACTGTAAAATCTCTGAGCTGCCACTTAGTGTCAGGACAACACTGTGGCCTTTTTAGAAGTTTTTTTCACTCTAGAGGCTGAAATATTAAAAGTTGGTGTGGAAAAAAACTTCTAGGCTAACGTTAGTGGGAGCTTCCTAAGGATGGATTAAATAATTGGAAGGCTAAATACTGCTGAAACCATTGCTGTTTCTGTAGTC
Source organism: Melopsittacus undulatus (assembly GCF_012275295.1). Classification (NCBI taxonomy): domain Eukaryota; kingdom Metazoa; phylum Chordata; class Aves; order Psittaciformes; family Psittaculidae; genus Melopsittacus; species Melopsittacus undulatus. The sequence continues at coordinate 12,618,361 of NC_047529.1, read as the reverse complement.
CTGTGAAAAAGTTCTCTATTTCATTATTATAGATTGAGTGATAAACAATGTGTTGTAAAAGGCAGAAAACTGCCATGTCTAAAATGTCTTTGTACAAAGTGGTTTAAGACCTAGGGGACAAAGATGAATATGTGTGGGGGTTTAAAACAGTTTTCCTAAGTGCACTGTTATTCATTAGCTGCTTTTTTGGCATTAAATGTCACAGCAATTTGAATACATTTAACAATTGTATTTCTATCGGGTATAGGTGAGTGTTTCACTCATGTTTGTCTGGGGTACCTTAATAGAGCTACATTTTGAGTTGAATTTTCCTGAGCTGTTTGCCTCATTTGTCTTTTCCTTTTTTTTTTTTTTTGCAAGTGAGGTATGTGATCTGGGGAAGAGCAAAACTCAAAACTGGAATTCTTCTATTCCCTATAGGTTCAGGTGCAAGTCCATCCTAAACTTTCCTCTACTGAAGATGCATTGCAGTATGTGGAGGAGTTAATTCTCCAGTTGTTAAATATGTTGTGTCAAGCTCAACCAAGAAGTTTCCTGGACGTAGAGGTATAGAGAATAACTGTTAAACCTGTAATAATTTGAACTGTTATATGAAAAGTTAATATATTAATCGTTCACAGTGTAAACAGGAAAACAGTAATTGTCTTTCTGTAGTAGAACCTTCCGCATAAAGCCTTCTGACTTACCCAATATCTGATTTCCTTATCAGTTGAATTTGTTGTTCGTTGCACAGTAAAACTATCTCTGAACTGTATTACAGTATAATAGATGGTGAGTGTAGCTTGTTTATGTAAATCTGACTGGTTCCTTTCAAAAGGCCTTTTTTTCCCCACTGGTAGTGCATGCAAACTATAGCTGATTACTCTGAGGCTCTGTGCTGCTGTCTCAGCAGTGATTTAGAGTGATATACACCCTGCTGTCCCGGAAAGTTGAACAAAAATAGCTCAGTCACTTTCTCAGAATGAGCTGAGGAACACTTCTTTCCTCTGTATAGGAACCTGTTCTCTTACAATTGCCTTTTCAAAGACCTTTGTCTGTTGCTTGGAAAAGCAGCTTGATGATTGAGAAGAGGGCTTGATCTGAGAAGAGATTTTCCATCTGAGAAGCAAATTAGTTAAGCTAAATGACTTAAGTTTCTAAACCCATTAATATCTTGGTAGCCCTTTGTGCCTTAACCGTGGTTTGAAGATTTTGGTGCCAAGCTACAGACTCCATGTGTGGTATGCCTGTTGGTTTTCAGTAGTTGGGGGCTGTGCCTGTGCTGGGGTAGGTAACAAAGCAAGATGCAGCTTCCTCACATCCTGAAGAAAGTGGACTAAAGGAAAAAACCAAAACCACCCACCCAGCAACAAAAAATAAAAACTCAATTAAAAAGTAAAAGTAATTGTCTGAGCTCAAGATTCATTAATTTCATGCTTCCTCTTCTCTTCTGAACACTGACACCTCTGATGGTGTTCCCATGTCCCCATTAATGGCTGGCCTATTTTGCAACATTAGTCTGGTCTGGCAGTGCAAGAGACAAGGTTTGTGGAAGATTGTTTAATGCTGTTATTTTCAATATTTTTTTTAAACAAAAAAATAATTGACACATAGCATTGCAGGACAAGTCTGTGACATCAGGATGAGAAGCGCAAGAATTGGAGATGACCAAGCAACCTCAGTTTACCTCCTCTGTGTTTATGCATAACGATGCTGTCTTTAATTATATGGTCATACACATTTATTATTGCCCCAGGACACCTTCATTGTTCAATCAGCAGGCTAGACTATTTTGGGGGAGTGAATTGGTTTTAGATAGTGAATCAGACTTTTTTTACTGGACCTCTGCTTTCCTCTTGAAGAATCGTTTCCACGAGGGGAGAATAAGAAAAGCCTGCACTTTGCAAAGATCGGCGCCACCTTTGCAGAATTGTATTCTGTCCCAGTTATTTTGTTAGAAAGTTTTTGTGTACTTTGTCCTGTACCAGATCATTGTAAGAGGTCGCTAACTTAATCTTCCTCATTTCATGGTTGCTCAAATGAGGGTCATATTTATGTAAGTGAGCACTTTTAACCGAAACACTCAGTGGGAACTGTGGTCTGAAAAATAAAATATGAAGTTATCAGAGAAACTAAATTTCTGGTGTCTGTGAATGCCAGGGCTACCAAAAACTGAAGCTTTGAACCTCCAGAGACCTGTGTGTGATTTCCAGCAGGAGAGGGTAGGTGCCCTCAGTCACCGTGGCTGCTGGAAGGAGTAAATAAACTGGGACATATGTGACTGTGGTCCAACTGTAGACTATGAAACTTTTAAAATATGTGGGTGCTGTTGGACATATTTTTACCTGTTGTGTTCATTGCCATCATCAGAGTAGTTTGCACATATACAATCTGGACCACATCCTGATCAGTAAAGGTGAAACAGAAAACTTGTATCATCTCATTCAGTGACCATTCTGTTCAGGGAATAAAGTACTAGGAGAAAGCGTAGTCATGTATTTAAATGCTGAGTTACTAGGCAAGTGATGAGGTGAGCGAATTGTGCCGGCAGTGGCAACTTAAATCTGGTATTTCTCATATTTTGAGCACTAGATTATTCTATAATAATGATATTCTGATACAAACTTATGAATGTAGTGAATAGCATGTACCAAAATGATAAAACTTACACAAGTTGTATGAGTTTTTATAGTTGAAATACTAACATTAGCAAATACTCCCTTGTCAAGTAATGGAAAGTGATTTGATAATGTAGTAGTATTGCTAAACTCATGCAGATTATGGATTTACCCTTTAGTTGTGTTTTTTTTTTAAGGATCGTGTTCAAAAAAGTTTTCCCCATCCTATTGACAAATGGGCAATAGCTGATGCCCAGTCTGCTATTGAGAAGAGGAAGCGAAGAAATCCGTTATCTCTCCCAGTAGAAAAAATCCATCCCTTATTGAAGGTAAGCAGTGCTGCAGTCCTACTTTTAGAATGCAGTTACAGTTTGATTCCTTTGTTTCATGTGGTGGCTGTATGCTGCCTGAAATGTAAACAAAAAGGATTAAGAATATCTGTACTTGTTACCTAGTTTTAAGTGTTCCTGTTTATTTAATAGCATTTTTATTATATTTGAATACATTTAATTGTATTCCTGTTTCCTTTAAAATTAGTTAATTCCCTATGATAAAACAAAGCCTAGAACTCATTTGTTCCAAATTTGATTATTCTTGTTTCATTTTGCACAACTAAGAAAATGCTCAAGAAACTTCTGGAAATAGCCTTAAATGTTTAAGTACTTTTTTTGGCACAGTCATTGGCTATTGTCACTTCAGCAAAGCAGCACCTACACTTTCTTCTCCAGGCCTACAGATCACTTGTTGTATTTCTAAAACGGACTGTGGATATGTGGTGAATGTTTATTGAGTAGGGTCTTAAACTTACCTGGGTTTAGTTGTAACCTGTGGTGTCTGTTTTGTTTTCTGAATAACAATGGAACATGTTTTGGGTTTGTTTTGGTTTTTTTTTTTCCTTTCAGGAAGTTCTAGGCTACAAAATTGACCACCAAGTGTCTGTTTACATAGTGGCAGTATTAGAATACATTTCTGCAGACATCTTAAAACTGGTTGGGAACTATGTGCGGAATATAAGACATTATGAGATTACAAAACAAGATATTAAAGTGGCAATGTGTGCTGATAAGGTAAGCCTACTTCTTGTTTCTCATGTTAACGGGAAACTTCAGTTAAGCTTTGAATGGACAATGTCTATTCCTTATTGAGTGCATCGAGTGTTGTACCTTTGAAATAAGAAATTACTGCCATAAAATATTGTTCCAATAATAGAGCAAAGCTATCAAAAAGCTAATTGAGCTTACAGAGCTATTGTTTGTGCTTATTTATCAATAAAGTTTCTCTTCCTTTTTCTGTCACTTGCCTAATCTCAGTGAGGTGTGAATGCTTTAAAAATTACTGTTAAACAGCACTAACTTAAAAATGTAACATTCTGAAGCTGTAATAGTGGAGCCTTTTTTTGTAGCTTCAAAAAAAGAAGTCTGAGATTAAATTTGGGTATTCTCCCAAAATAAAAGACTATTGCATGTGAAAAGCCAACTTTTGATGGTCCAGGATTTAAAAAGAACTCCACACCTGTGTTAGCATATCAGCCTAATCCTATCCATATTTTATCTGCAGGTAGTCTTGTAGCTTCAGAAGATTGATCTGTTAGCTGCTGGAAAGAGCAGGGATTCCTGTCTGAATCCAATCAAAGTCCCCTATCTGTCTTTCAGGTGCCTTTGCACTCTCCTTTCTGTGTCCACTTCATTAACATCTCAAGTTTTCCATTGTTTACAAAACAAAGCTTGAAGTTAATCCTTTAAAGGATGGGATTTAAGAATCTCTGATCTTGAAGTCTAGGGATTTTCAGGTTTATCACCTCTTTCCAATATTTTGTCCTCCTCCATGTTAATCAGTATCTTTGGTTGGGTTGTCTTTGTTTCAGTTAATGCCTTTGTCTCTTCCTTCTTGCTTTTTTTTTTCATAATACTTTCTTCACATTTTTTTCCTAACTCTGTTCACAGATATCTGATGAGGTCTTGAAAAGTGAAATACTTCTCAGTCAGGTCAGGAGTCTTGGTCACTCTTGATTTTGAGCATATCGCCCTGGGTCATTAGGGCAGGGTTTGAAGGTGTATGCTTGAATATTTGTCACAGAATAGTAACAGGAATAAGTGCTGTTGCTTTGCGCTTCTTTCTATCCTAGAAAAGGTGCAATTTAGTTGATTTAAGAACTTCTGTTACATTACATTGGAGGAGCTCTGTGTACAGAGAAGAAACTTTTGAAAAGCTCTAAACCTGTTGGTTTACTGCCTCTACAGAATAAGGCATTGAAAGGCGTTTCCGAGGTGTTTTCTCTCCAGTTGCATTGAGAAAGTTCATAGTATACTATTTTCATTCTCATAACATGTGTTCTGTTTGGTCTTATTTTTTGAAACAGAACAACTAGAAGAGTTTCTTTGTCCTGTGTGCCTTTCTTTTTTTCTCAAGCACTTTCACACTTGCTTTTGTGCTATTCATCCATCTGGAAAATTGTGCCTTGTCTACAAAAAACAAACTGCAATAAAATGCAAGCTGTTTTTCTTCTCTGTTGGCTTGTGCTTTCTATGGATTTCATACTAGTGGGATATACACCTTGTGAATACAGCCTGGAATCTTCTAGCTCAAGTACATGCTAGAATTGCTTCTTCAAAGTAGTTACAAATATTGGAGCTTCCTTGAATACATGCAATATTTCATGTCATTTCCTACAGTAGTGACCCAATAATGTCTCATTCCCCAGAATCAGTTAGGAGGTCCTTTCTAATCCTAACTACTCTATGATTCTATGATTTTATGATTCTCTTTATAACCTGAGTTCTATGTACTGGCTTTGAAAGGTGAATCACCTTCTGTTCTTTAGAGCTTTGGAAGAAGACAGTCTTAATGCAAAATGTCCATTGTTGTGCTTTCAGAGAAGGTTAAGACCAGGGTGTGTAGCAGGAATCTTTGACTCACTAGGAGAAAGAACCTGCTGTTTCCCATTTTCCCTCCTCTCTAGACCTGTATATTTATCAGGAGCATTAGGGCAAGACCTGTGTGAAGAATGACTGCTCTAGGTAGGTGTGTTCTAGTATTCAAGTCTGATGAACCTAGCAGGTGATCTCTTGAACTTACAGGTTGCCAAGTATTCTCTCGCAGAATAGCTCACTAATCTAATATCAGTAGTCACAGCTTGGTTAACTGACATGTCTTCTGCAGAAGTGCCTGTAACATGCTATGAAGAATGAAGGCTAACTGTAAATACCAGGTTAAATGCCATGTTTGTTGTGCTTGTTCAGAAGTTTAATTCTTGATCTGCAGTTCTATAATTACTTTGAAAAAACACTTCTTACTCTGTTTCTGTCATTTTAAAACCTCTAGTTCATGTTTAATGTGTTAGCCTTCCTTTCTGCAGCTCTCAGAAGAGGTTTTTACAGCTTTGATCCTACAGTCTTTTCCTCAGTCTTGTCAATGATTGACAGCTGTCAGGTCAGTCTCTGCAGTAACAGGCATAGGTTTCCATGGCTTTACTTCCATTTGTTTGGGAAGGAGGCTGTCAAGCAGTTCCCCAGTTCTCTTGTGTTTTGAAGTTCACATGTATTGTTTGTTGCAATTCATGACTTTGTGGATGGGATGTTGCTCTGGGCAGCAGATTTGCTTATAAATACTGTTCCCATCTATCCCAGGATAAAGTCATCTTGTATGTTGAACTACATCTTATTCTGGCTTGTTAAGATTTGCTGTGGCATCGTAGATTGTTTGTGGGCCCTCCTTAGGTTTTCTTTCTGCTAAACATACTTGAAATCAGGATGCATTTTACTAATTTGCAGTCAACTTATTTAGTTTAGCTTTGAGATATTCTTTGAATATCATGGAAACAACCCTGAAGTGTGATTTCTGTTTGCCACTTGCCTAAGTTATGTAATGACTTCTGGCTCACATACCGTGATTGGAAGAAGCGTTCAGTGATCCACTTTTCTTGAAGTTCAGATTATTAATTGCATGTGTTTGGTAAGCCTTGGCTTGGGTATGAACGGGGACCTCTGGTAGTCAAGGTCCTTTTATCTATGCAGTTCTGCAATGTGACTGCCACCTTTTCTGAGACTGGTGCCCTTCCTTGAGAGTCTGTTTTAACAAGAGACCTCAAAGGAGTTATTAAGGACAGAAACCAGGCCACACTACGTGTGGGTAGGCCAGTGTTGTTCACAGATAGATTACAGCGTTTTGGGTATGATCATGTGTGACTCCCTGTTAAAGCTAAAGCTGAAAAGCCAAAATTCACGTACTTTCTGGCTTCAGATACTGTAGTATCTTGAGGTTATGCAGGGCTAATTCAGAGTAATAGAATACAGCTACATGTGTTTGTGTACTTCATAGTCTTCTTAAAATTGTAATTGGTTTTAGGACCACATTCTTGGAGAGATGCCTGGATTGGTCTAACTGCAAATAATGCAAATTCACAGCAATGAATATTGCTTTTGCAAATGCTCAAGCAAGTACAGAATGATAATATGTAAATCTTACTGCTGATGAATCTGATTTCATGTGAAGAATAGATTTCATTAATTGGTAACTTACTGGTAGATCTTGAAAAGAAGTTGTTCTCACTTCGTGGATTTCCCTGTCTTTGCTACTTAGGTATTAATGGATATGTTCCATCAAGATGTAGAAGATTTAAGTGCACTAACTTTATCTGATGAGGAACCCTCCACCTCAGGGGAGCAAACCTATTATGACCTAGTAAAGTCATTCATGGCAGAGGTTCGACAATACATAAGGGAACTAAATCTCATTATCAGAGTTTTTAGAGAGCCATATGCCTCCAATTCCAAATTGTTTTCATCTCATGTAAGTATTGTAACCACAAACAAGAAACTCCCTGTTATAATAACTGTAAATCTAGATGAACATTTCTAGAACTTAACTATTGTCCAGTTTAACATATCAGTAGTAGAGGAAGCACCTGTCTCAAATTGTGAAATGGAAATAGTAAGGAAGCACTTGTGGGGAGCCATGAGTTTTGTAGAACTGTGGAAGAAACCACCCAATTCACTTGCAGGCTTGTAATTTGTATTATTGCTGTTCTTTGCCATATTTGATTCATTGTAACTTTTTAGATACTTAGGCATATATGTAGTTGTTACTTAAGAAATAAATTCTGTGATTTTATATACATTCTACAGAAATTACATAATAAGATATATTATAAAATTTTGTTCTGTAATTTAAGGAAGTGCTTGAGTTTCGTATCATCAGAGTAGCTTTGCACATAACATTCTTTCTCTTAGAAATTGTATCAAATTCCCTGTTGAATTTTGTCTGGTTCTGTTGCTTTTTGCAGGATGTGGAAAATATATTTAGTCGTATATCGGACATACATGAACTTAGTGTTAAGTTATTGGGTCATATAGAAGACACTGTTGAAATGACAGATGAAGGTAGTCCTCATCCACTAGTAGGCAGCTGTTTTGAAGACATGGCCGAGGTAAGAATATATTCTGTAGGGTTTTGGGTTTGTTTGGTTTTTGTGGGGTTTTTTTTTGTTTTGTTTTGGGGTTTTCATTTTTTGCTATTTATGTATTTTAATGACTTGCACTTAGGTGCTAAGTGCATCTCTTTGTAGCTGCTTTAGTTTAGGTTCAGATTTCTTCTTCCAGCTTCACCACGATGAATAAGACTGCCTGGTTTTGAGAGTGCTTTTAGCTTTTTAATCTCTAAACTTCAGTTTTTAATAGAGCTGTTTAAAATTTAGAGAGCACTGGGGGGGAAAATACCCCAAACACCTGTAACTGGACTTTGACAGAAACAGAGGTGTCCTGTAAATCAGTTGTAGATTAGGATTGCTGTGGAAAGAAAATGGGACAAGGACTTCTTTGCCAACAGACTTGCTGAACTGGTGAGGAAGGTTTATAAACTGGGCTCACTAGTGAATGGAAAGCTTGCAAGTTGAAGAACTGAGAGGGGAAGAGGATGTGCATAATGGAAAACATGACAGCCAAGGCTCTTCCACCTTTTTCCTGAGAAGGTGGGATGGCCAAAGGCTAATCTGAAGCCTCTGTTTCCCCAGGGTACATGTGCTTATGTACAGATACTAGGATCTGTGAGTCTGTGCAGGGTTACAGAGCTGTCATGTGGCTGGAATTAGTGATATGGCAGGAAGGGTTGCATGATGAAGGGTTGCATGATGGAGGGCTGTGTGAACAAATACAGGTACTCTGGAAGGACAGGTGGGAAAGATGAAGTCAGGAGGCTTAACAGAAGGTCATCTCAAATACATGGAGCTCAGTTACAGAATGCGTGATGAGCTGGTTGAATACTCAAGGATCAGAATCAAAGGAGGCCACCAAAGGGCATGTTGTAGGTGAGCTTCTCCTGCAAAGACTGCCCAGTCAACAAGTGGCCAAAGCCTTCTCTAAGCAAGTAGGAGTAATCTATTTATTGCAGGCCCTGCTTGTCAGGGAGAGTTAACCTTCCTGACATTGGGGTGGACAACTTGCTGTGGTTTGGGTAATCCAGAAGATTTCTGGAGGGCACTGGGGCACTTTGTGGCATACGCTGATGAGCCAGCTAGGAAGGGTGCTACACTTGACCTCTTTCCCATAAACAAGGAAGAACTGGCAGGAACATCATAGCTAATGGCAGGTTTAGCAGTAAGAGGTAGAGATGATAGAGTTCAAGGTCCTGAGAAAAGTGTAGGAGATGAGCAGACCGAAGGACCCTGGTCTTTGGGAGAGCAGACTTAGCTACCTTGGTGGCTACCTTGAGGGTGCAAAGGGCTCAGGAGAACTGGTTTATTTTCAAAGGCAGTGTGCTCAAATCACAGGGACTATGCATTCCCAGTCCATAAGGAAAAGGGTAGGTGCAGAAGGAGGCAAGGACAAGTGCAGTATGGATTTTCCTGTTTAACCAAACTCGGGCCTCTCACTACAAGAAAGATATTTTGAGGTGCTGAAGCTCATCCTAAGAAGATTCAAAAGCTGGTGAAGGGTCTAAAGAACAACTCCTGTGAGGAGTGGCTGAGGGAACTCTGCTTGTTTATTCTGGAGAAAAGGAGGTTGAGGGGCCTCTATTACTCTCTTCAACTACCTGAAGGGAGTTTGTAATGTGGTGGGTATTGGTTTCTTCTCCCAAGTAGCTAGTGATAGGACAAGAGGAAATGACCTCAAGATGCACCAGGGGAGGTTTAGACTGGACATTAGGAAAAAAATTCTTCACCAGAAGGGTTTTCAAACGTTGGAACAGGCTGTCTGGGTAAGTGGTTGAGTCACTATTCCTGGAGGTACTTTGAAGAATTGTAGACATGATGCTTAGGGACATGGTTTAGTTGTGAGGGATATGAAGCAAAGCATAGCTTGTATAGGTAAAATAGCATAAAAAAGATGATGGTAGAAAACATGGGTATCTTGCTCGTGGGGTGAGAGGCTGTGTGCTGGAGGACACTGAATGGGCTGAGGTACTCAAGTCTCCTTTGCTTGACTTTGAGTGGCAAGTTGTGCTTCTAGGTTTACCAGTTAGGCCTGCTATCAAAGGGAGGGAGGGAGATGAAAGTCAAAGATCAAGTTCGGGACTATTGATCTTAAGTGGCTATATGCAAGTTTACAAGCCAGGGCAGGATGCTGAGGCAGCTGCCTAATGTCATTGCAAGGCAACTGTTGAGTTCCTGAAATATAGTGGTGAGTTGTGGAGATAGTTATACTCAATTTCAAAAAGACTGATGAGGAAGATCCTAGAAACTAGAAGTTGGTCAGCATCTCCTCAGTCCCTGAGAAGATTAGCAAATCTTTCTGGAGCTCACATGCAGCCCTGTGAAGGACTAGAAGGTGATTTGCAGCAGCCAGCATAGATTTCTGAAGGACGGGCTGTACCTGACCAACTTGACTGCTTTCTAAGAGGAGATGCCTGGCTTCATGGACGAAGGCAAGGGGCAGTTAATATCCCTTACCTGAATTTAAGCAAAGCCTTCAGCACAGTCTCTCACAGTATCCTTATAGTCAGGTTAGAGAGATGCAGACTAGCTAATTGTATTAGAATGGGTGGGAAATTGGCTGGACTGAAAGGCTTGAATAGCTATCAACAGTATGAAGTCCATCTGGTAGCAAACAGTTAGTGGCACTCCTCAGTGTTTGACACTGGGGCTGATACTGTTTAATGTCTGTATTAGTGTTGTGGTAGAAGGTCTGCCTCATCAAGTTGGTAGGTGATGCTAAATTGTGGGGGAACATACAGGAGGACAGGCCGGAGAAACAGATCTATAGGAACCTCATAGAACTGAGTAAAGGAAAACATGAAGTTCAGCACCTGAGACTAGACAACCCCATGCAATCATCTAGCTGCCTGGTTGAGGAGCAGCAATGTTTGGCAGGGCTTGAAAATCCTCAGGAAGGGGCAGTGAAGGCTAGCTGCCTTCTGTGTTTTATTAGGAAAAGTGGGGCTGGCAGGTGGAGTGATCATTTCTGTGTAGCACTTGTGACCACATCTGGCATACTGCATCCAGTTTTGGTTTTTGTAGTACAAGACTTCCTAGTACAAGGACTATTCATTAGGGACTGTAGTGATAGGACAAGGGGTAACGGGTTAAAACTTAAACAGGGGAAGTTTAGACTGGATATAAGGAAGAAGTTCTTTACTGTAAGTTTGGTGAGGTACTGGAATGGGTTGCCCAGGGAAGCTGTGAATGCTCCATCCCTGGTGGTGTTCAAGGCCATGCTGGACAGAGCCTTGGGTGACATGGTTTAGTGTGAGGTGTCCCTGCCCATGGCAGGGGGGTTAGAATTCTAAGGTCCTTTCCAACCCCAACTATTCTATGATTCTATAAGATTTGCTTATACATGAGGGTTGCCATGATGATTAAAGAGTTAAGGTCCCTGGTGTACAAAGAGGGTCAATTGTGCTGTGTTTATTCAGTCTTAGAAGTCTGAGGAAGGAGAGCTTATTATATCTTCAGTTACCTGAAAGGAATGCATAGAAAAGACTGAGGCGGAGTCTTACTAGGGGCTCACAGTAGAAAACTGTGAAGTGAGATGAGAGAGAGCATGTGAATGGTAGAAAGTGTAACCCTAATTAGACTGCAGAGGGGGATCTGCCATGAGTACAACTGAACATTGGAATAGGCTGCACAGAGAGGTTTTGATGCCTTTGTTCTTAGAGGTACCTGGAATTCAACTGCATGAGACCCTGAGCAACCTCAGCTAGTTTTGATGCTGGGTTTGGCTTTGACCCTGAGCAAACTGTTGACATCCAGAGGTCTCTTTCAGACTGAATTACTCCGTGAGTCTGTGCCCATAAAAGTATTGAACCTTCGATATAGGTATTTTGGAAAAAGTATGCAGGAAAGTCTCTCCTATGTAGTGTATTTTCTTTAAGAAATATGAAGTTGAGCTATTAAATCAGCTTGGTAAAATTAATCTGTATTTCTTCTTAGGAATTAGCATTTGATCCATATGAATCATATGCACAAGATATTTTGCGACCTGGTTTCCATGATCATTTTCTAAGTCAATTATCAAAGCCAGGAGCAGCATTTTATTTACAGGTAACTTTCTTTTAAGTGAGCCATATTATTGGTATTACTGTTTTAATTACATTATATTGTTGTTTCAATGCGTTTATTGTTTCAAAACTAAAACTTATTTTGTTTCCAGTCAATAGGTGAAGGCTTTAAAGAAGCTGTTCAGTATGTTCTACCCCGGCTGCTCCTTGCCCCTGTTTACCACTGTCTTCATTACTTTGAACTGCTAAAAGTAAGAATATTGTGTCATCTGATGGTTTTTTTTCACAATTCCTGGTGTTGGATACCATAGTTTTATGTGCTCAGTTGGGTGTAAAACCTTTTACTAGACTGTAAAACTGCTATGATGAAGGAAAAGCAGGTTGTATGCTCTGGTGCATGCTATAACTAACTGAGTATCAGCTTGTAATTTTAAGGAAGTTTTAGAGCAGCTAATGATTTGTTTTGAATAGAAATAGGAAAGACTATTAATTTAGTAAGCAACAGAGATCTAGGTACTCATATTCTTGGACTGATTGTTTCAATTGTCGTAAGAGATAATGGCAATGGATGTATCACAAAAGTGTCCAAAGCTTTCTCAGGCTGTTACTTTGTAAATTTAAAATCACAGTAAGATTGGCATTCAAGACTCATTTTCATAAAAGCTGTGGTGTTCTTGCAGTGCACACACCATGGTGGTTGTAAAGGTGATAGCCTTCCTTTAAAGAGAAGGCTTGGCTGATATATGTACTTCTTGGGCTTTTTGTAATGAGACCTCACATTGGTGTAGGGTAGCAGTAAAGACTCTGTAATACACATGTAAAGAAAATAGCTATAGAGTGTTTTTCTGGGGCATTTATTAATTACCATTAAGAATCTTTAAGGCGTGTAGAGCATTTTGAAGAAAAATTTCAAGTAGAATTTTTGTTTGGATTTAATGGAAACTCACAAGGGGTACAGTGTTTCAGATTTAATTACTTTGGGAGATTTGGATCAAAAGTAAAAACAAAATCGCCACTCTTCTGAAGAAACCTATATGTGTTTTTCTGGAATGCTCAGTTGTCTTGGGATAACCCAGTAGTTAGATCATCTTTGAGTCTAAGTGTCTATAGTTTTAACACTTGTTTTTGCTGATTTAGATCTGCATGCACAGCTTTGGCACGTAGCTCATCTTGTATAACATGCTGCTTTTGAATTTTGGAACATGTACTCGATCTCTTTGTCTAGCTCATGGGTTTGGTCTCACTTTTCAGACATCTTTAACATACTAAACATTTCCTTTGACAGCCCCATTGCAAGGGAGGTATGATACAGCTTGTCTGTGTTTTGTATGATAAGACCTGCACAGCCATAAGGCTTCTCTGCTCATGCTTTTATCACCTAGTCTCAAAATGCAGTACCCTAGTGGCTTTGCAGACTTCAGTGTGAACATGGTGTTGTCCTACGTAATAGGCAAAGCACGGAGAATTGATGTTGTCTGACACACAGGCATCCTGCATTGCTTCTTACCATTGGTGATTTTAGTGGGGGAAAGAGGGCATGTGTGCTTACAGAAATAGGGAGCAGCTGATATTCCCCTTTCTTAGAGCAAACTGGAGGCTTAGCTAAGCCTGTCTCCAGAAGGTTGTCAATCTTTTTGCATCTCCCGACCTATGCCTCATGTAAAATTTTTGTCTTTTCATGTTCGTGCTCTGCACCCACCCACCCTCCGCCCTGGGCTGAATAAATCTGATATTGTTGGGTTGTATTTTGTTCTCTATATGATAACCTTGAAGGTTTTCTTTCCCACTGTGTTGCTTATCTTACATTTCAGCAAGACACACATCACTTCTGTCAGATGTGGTATGTGTAATAGATGGTAATGGATAATAGTGCATGCAGAGAGTAACTCTCATGGCAGTAGCTTCATCTGTCACTTAGTACATACATGTGCACACAGCATCTGAATCCCTCCCTCAAGTAGTCTGTGTTGGCGATAACATTTTCTTTTCTATATCTGGAATCTACAAACAGATTCCAGGTTGGATGTACTTGAAAATGTCCTGATGGAAGGGTATGGGTGGAATTATTTAGTCATATAATCCTGAGAATTTCACTTATGCAAAGTTGTATTGAATAATTTTGTGTGGTAGGAGACCTGATTAGTTACTGCAGGCATATCTATGAATAATCAAGTTTAAAATGCTATGCAAATGGATCTCTTGGTAAGAAGAGGCAGAATGTTGGCCAGGTGCTATATGGAAAAACCTATTTTATTTCTCTTGGATATAGATAAGGATAAACAGGTCAGCAATTTTTTTGAGCTGTGTTGTGTAATCTTACGTAGTTTGAAGTTACCTACTTAAACTGTATCTCAAAGTTACCTTCTAACTATGCAGAGTACAAAAAAAAAGTTAATTTCTATCCACTGATGGTTATCGTATTTAGAAACTAAAGCCATCCTGAAGTTTGGCAGGACATCAGGAATGCACAAATACATATTCTATTTTTAGCTGAAGTTCCTTGCTGTAACTTTGTTGGAAAATTAGCATATGCTAAAGGCCTGTGTTTTCCCTCAACCAAACCTGAAAGTCCCTGAACTTTTATATAAGAAACTAACTAGATAATATAGCTGCTTCATGTGAGATTATGCTTTTCTGCAAGCTTGCAGATAATGCAAATGGGCTTTTCTAACCACAGAATTTTGTGAATAGAAGTGTGGACTCTTAAATACAAGGTAGGGTAGTACAAACAGTGCAGTTATTAATGACTGAGTAATTGAAGGAAGATGTTTATAAGAATTTGAACTGAGCACTGCTTTGGATGCTGCAAATTTGTGTGCGTGTGTGATACTCTTTATTTTCTTTAGGTAAATAGAAGATTATTTAAAAAATTGTCGTTTTCAAAGTAGAAGTGGTCCAAATAATCTATAAACTTTGTTTAGATAAAATATTCCAGAAAACAGGAAAGCTAGATAGGTTTCTTGTTTGTTCGTTTTGTTTTTAAACCCAAGTACAGACTTGGCTCCTGTGACTTCTGAATGGAAACTTTTTGTCTGTTTACAAATACTTTTTTAGTTGGAATTCTAGCTGCTATAATCTGTAATTCTCGGGACCCTTTCATTTCACAACAGCATCTAGTGTATTTTATTGACTTTTTCAGAATTTGTACTTGGATGATAAAGAAGTTGCCAGTTTTTACTGACTAGCAATTCAGCTCCAGTAGAAATACTCCTAAATTAAACATTTTTTTGTCTTTTCCTATGCTAATGTGACTTAAATAAAATCTGGTTTGGCAAGGTCTTCCAAGACAAGAAACCACCCTTTTCCTGACCTGATGGTATTAGATTTGTTACGTATTGCTGGAGAAGCCATAGGGTGGTGAAAAGTTAGGAGTTTAGGACTAGAGTATCTTTAGGTTGATCCTGTAAGTCTCTTGCTGTGAGCTGCGCTGGGCAGCACATCCCAAACTATTTTGGCCTTTGACCTCTGGTTCAGTCAGACTCGTGATCCAGAGTGTAACAAATTTAATGAAACTGGTTTGTAATACCCTCTGTAACTGGTATATCCCAGTCCAAGGTGGAGAATCACCAGGTTTTAATTAGTGGAACTTTGGCACTCTGCAGAGTTTTAATGAGATGTTATATATTGTCTCAAAACACTGTATTTTGTTGCTTGCGTTTAATACAGGCACTGTAATTAACAGATTCTCTTGCTTTAGTCAATCCTTAGTCATCTTCTATTAATATTAAACCCAGAAAATCACAGATTCAGACTAGCTATGAATTATTTTAAGGAAGTATTTGCTTAGCATCAACAAAGGATTTTATTTGCCAAAATCAATGTCTGGCATGCTCATGCTTCTTTCCAAACACAGTAACTTGTATGTACCATACTTTTCTGAAGTAAAAACAGAAACATTACTGTTTTATATGTCTTGTACATGTAACTGCAGATGAGGATGACTTTCCTTTACATCCACTGGAGATAATATGCAATTTTATGCTTCTGTGACAGGGGAAGGCTGATCTACTTGAGGAAATGTAGCTTGACCAAACTGTTGTTCATATGTGATAAGGACTGGCCAAGCGTATATGGGTGTTTCTTGGGAGAAAAGCTGCGGTGATGTAAATATTGGTCTCAAGTTCAAGAAGAGGTTTCCTAGGATATGACAATAGGTGAAAAACTTAACTTCTTCATATAGTTAAGCTATGAAGACTTACATTACAACTGCAGTGTTGTAAATGTACGAAAGTTGTGCCTTATGGTAAAAGTTGGAGGTGATACAGCCAGGTAAATGGGGTTCTGTATTTCCTTCGTGCTTGTCTGGTTTCATTGGCAACATTTCTCTTGCTTTTCTCCTTTAATTGGTCATGGATTTATGCTTTGGCAGCTGTGTCTTTGGCAGCCAAAGTGAAGGTGATAGGGGAAAAGAAAACTTGCACATGTGTGTGTGCAGTTCTTCAACAAACTTGGTTAATCTGATTAATTGGTCTCTCTGAGATGACTCTTGAAGAAGGTGTTCAGAATGTACTTGTTTTTTAATTTCTAGCTGTGGTACTCACTGATGGATTTCCTGTGTGTTTGTGTCAGACAAATGTGCACATGTATCCCTTCATTTGTCAACGATTTATGTCATCTGTTACTGGTACTGTGATGGGGCTGTTTGTTGTACACAACAATATTTTGTTGTGTAGCTTTGTTTCTTTTTACACAGGATGTATCTGGGCTTTTGAGAAGCAGATATCTCTTTCCAGGCACTTTTCTTATGAGAAGTAATTACCTTGGAGAATATTTTTCTCCATTACTCTGCTAAAATTGCTTTTCTGCAAAAGCTGGATAAAATAAAATTAAAGAAAAATCCTCCTTCCACTTTGCTTATAGTCCTCAGTAACAGTTGAGCTGTGTTATTGTCAGTCTGCTGCTGGACCAACAAATGTTGTACTTTGATCCTTCGGAGCAGTGAGTAGCATGGCAGAGGGCCAGACTGTTCTTAACTAGATGATGCCCTCTTTGGAGAGTCAGATAAAGCACTAACTTAACTCTGACTTGACTTTTGACTTCACTGTATAGCTGTAGGGTTCCAGAGTCCTGTGTTCTGATTCATTTTCTAGGAATACTGCAGGGCAAATTCTCACTACTGTGGGAATTAGGAGAGATCTATTGGGGAAGACTGTTCTCTAGGGTTGGTGGTCGATGGTCTGTTTCTTGTTTTCAGTGGCTGATGATGATGGTAGATAACTCTTATAGCTTACATGGCAGCAGTTCATGCTGAATGTCCAAGGCCAAGTTCTCATGAAAATAGATGGGTGTTACAGGAGCTTAGATTTTGATCCCTTCTCCCTCAAATAAAAGTTTTGACACAGTCCATCAACGATTGAATGTTAAGAAGCTTTTACTGTAGCTGAGATTTTCAGCTCCTATAGGATGACGTTAGTTTTTGTGACTGGCAGTCATCATTATATACTTGTATTGCTGTGTAGTCTTAATAGCAGTAGTGTATCTCCGTATCCTCCTGCCTCTGTTCCTGTCATCTTCTCTACAAAAGGGAGATCCTCAGAGACTGCTATGGTTGAGACTTCCATATACTTGTTTTCTTCAGTGGAAATATTTCTGGACATGGAGCTGTCCAGAATTGGATTTAGACCCACTACCAGCATGCTTTCTCTGTTTGCTTTTATAGCTGTGCAGCTCTGTGTTTTCTGTTAATACTGTGATATCTTCAGTGGAAACCAATGAGAAGATGTAGGAAATGACAAACACAAGTAAAATAACAAGCTGCATTCATGGTTTCTGTTGACCAAGTCTACATATGGGATTCTGATTGAAATCCCTAATTTCGTCTGCTGACTTTTCCTTAATCAACAGGGTTCCACTTAGAATCAACAGGGTTCTACTCTTGCTTCCAAAATTGATCTCTGAAATTGTGAATCATCTTACGCAGCATTCAAAAATGCATACATTCCTATCCAAACATAGAGGTGCTATCCAGTTGAGCTTACGTCTTGCAAACTTGGCTGGCAAAGATCAGACTTAAATTGTGTCAAAGCAGTGAAAGTGGATTTTAATCCATTCTGGAATTACAAAAGAGAAAGGGAAGATGTTTTCAAATTGAATTGTCTTTACTATGATGGAAAATGTGGGGGAAGAAAATGGAAGACCTCAATTACAAGTGTTGGAAGCACATAGGTAAATATTTTGTGATATTTGAAATACTGATCTAACTAAATGTTACCAACTTAATTATGAATATAAAATTTCTAATGTATTCTGCAGGTCTGCTAATAATGATGAGACAAACCAAAGTGACAGTAAGAAAGAAGAGAATTTCAGAGCATGAAGGCTCTGGAAGGATCTGTGTGAACTTGTACGTTTGTTGCAGAAAGGTAATGAATCTGCTGTGGAAGAGACATCAGTATATGCAAAAAAACACCCAAATTTTTAAAGAATGCAGAGCAGATGGGTTTTCCAGAAGACAAGGCCTCCTGTAAACTAAGTGGCCATTCCCCTAGTAATGGAATCTGGGCATATAAAATACATATATGGCAGCCAGCAGCCAAAGAAAAGTCTGAATGCTTAGGAAATGGTTTCATGAGAAGATGAAGGAACTTACTTGAAAACAAGGCTTTGTTTTTGTATCTGTTCCTTGATGAAGGAAATTTTGATTGTGTAAGCTCAGTGAGAATTGCTCACATGCATGCATCTCTTCACAGTTGTAGAAACTGAGAGCATACTCTTTCCTGCTGAGCAGAAACCAGTTAAAATACCTTGAAGGCTGCAGTAGCACTTGGGCAGAACTGATCTGGAATTTGGTCTCCTGACAGGCTATACCCATTCATGGGAATGTTAGTGGCAAATTTGCCACATAAGAAACCTGTTTTGGAAAACTTAAACTGTTGAATTGTTGAATGTCAATTGACAGACTGATATATTTCTGAATAGCTCTTCCTTGACTCTTCCTCAGTGTCCATCCTGATTTGAAAAAATGGCACTTACTTCAGAGTACTGTAATCTATTTCTGCAACAGATTTATTTTTATTTTATTGCTCTCTCCCCAAATAAGAGCATCTACATTGAGTTATCAAAGTAGCAATTCCTTCCTCACATGGTTTTAGTTCAGATGGTTTCACTTTTTTGGGCTCAGGTGAAGTTTTACTTAAATTTTCCATATATCTTTGAGATCTGTTCTAAGTCACATAGTCAAGCTGTGGAAGAGCTGAGAATCTTGTGCTAAAAGTGAAATGCTTCTTGTTTTCTTCTGGTTTAATGATGTAGTTGTACAGTATACTTCCCAATGGGCTGACTGTATTAAGCATATGAGTTAAAACTTGGTGTGAAATAAAAGATAATGGCTTTTTAGCTTCTGTCTTTAAACTGTACTTTCAAGACAATGCTGGACCCTTTTTATAACCAGTTATCTGATATATGAGATCTGATATTTGACATGCTCATGTAAATTACGTGATTTAATGTAACATTTAAAATTAAACTGAGAAGTTAAACTTTGAGTGGAGAAAAGGTTTTTATGATTACTTCAATAATTAAGTTTGGATTCATTCTTAACGCAAATAACACTCCTGTTATATTGTGAATCTAAATAGTTATATAAATATATGCCTATTTTTACTGCATTGTGCTCAAAACTGAGTTTATATGAAAACAGAGTTACTTTTAAAGTTTCAGTGCATTAAAGCTGTGTATGTATGTTCAGGAATACGGCATATGGAGTTTTCTTTATTCTTCAAGTCCCTTTTAGACTGCAGGCATTTCCCTGAAGTGCATAGTGTTCCCTGCAGTTGTCAGCATTTGCTGTCCCAGCCTTTTTAACAATCAGATTTTCTGAACAGTCTATGAGAGCACTTTTTGCCCAGCATACCACTTGCTTGGGCTGAGCTTTTTATTATTTTGAGGGACTGCAAAAAGTCAGTCAGAGCTCTCAGGTATCTCAGTGCTATTGAGCCTGCTTCCAGGATTGCTGGCACTTCCCCATAAAACAGACCAACCTGCCTGCATTTGCCAGAGAGGAGAAAACTGTTCATTGTTATTTTTGATCATAAAATAGACTGTTTCAGGACTACCTTTGTGTATGTACCCCATTTTCAGAAACATGTTGAAGAAAATGGTGAGGCATTAGAACAGATGCTGGACTAGCTGGTATCAGTGCACTTTATGTTCTCATGAACATTGCTTACTTATGTGGCATTTCCCTATAGAGCAGATAGGTCACACTATGTATCAAGTTTGCTTTGCCAGCTATGCAACTGTTTTGTTCCCTCGCTGTGGGCTTCAGAATGTCTGAAGAAATTGCATAGTGGGTTTTGAAGAGGTTTCTCTGAGGCAGTACTAGTTTGAGCTTGTTGAGTATTGTGGTGTGCAGCTCCCACTTGTAATGTGGGACCACCCACTTACACATTAAACACATTAAAGTTTTGGGGGGCAGTGAGTTTTGTTAGCACCTGCAATCAGGGGATCTTGAGTTAAGCAAATTCAGTTATGATTTCCCTGCCTCCCATATGCTGTTGTCTGTTGTGTATAGAAGCTTATTTGTGATGTCTCCTCACATTTAAATTGGGGGAACCTGCAGTTCACAAACTTCAGTGGTTAGACTTCGAATAAGCTCCTAGGAAGTCAAAACTCTAGGTTGTTATGTAAGCCCTAAAGTACATGATTTTATATCCATCATGGTATCGTTATACCTGCATATTTTTATAAGTAGAAATGTATTTTCTGTAATTGTCTTTCTAGACACATGCTTCCCTGGCAGTGTAAATGAAGGACTATCATAGTTTTTTTTTTGCACTGCATGAGGAGGATTTCTTTTTTATCTGTTTGGAACTTCCTAGTTTTATAAACATCTAATCCTTGTGTTAAGCAACAGGTAGAACAAAATACCTGCTCTTCCACTTGATATATCTGCAGGGCTTGTGGCCTAGAATGTAGAGTACTTCTTTAATTAGAAACTTCCCATAGCAGTCAGTTTTCCAAGTTTGTTTCCTTTGAATGGCCAGGATACTGCGACTATAGTGTTGCGAATCATTACAATCGTTATAAACTAGTATTTTTCTCCTTAGGTTATCAAAACTGCAATGACTGTAACACTACTGATAAATCAAAAATCTCCTTCCTATAATAATACAGTATTCCTCACAGGACACCATCTAAAAAAATATCCCACCACGACACACTTCTATTTAGCATCTACCCGGTTTGTTCATTAGGGGGCACTGCACAGCAATAGAAGAATCAAGGGGATTTGCAGAGAAACTTGGATGCGTTTCTGGTGATGCCATTTCACTTTCCTTAACCTGCTCTTCCAAACTGTCTGCAGGTAGTGTAAGGTGAAATTCTTTGCTGTAATTTAAGCTTAGTTCTGACTATTTCTGATAGCGGTTTATGGCAGTTGTGCAACACTGGAATATATTCTTTCAAATTCCTTTTCTGTGTTCAGAGAAGTGTCTTCATAGTTTACAGCACTGCTAGATTTGTCACTTGTGTTGATCTGACACTGAAGAAGGTGCATACTTCTACACACTGCTTTCTGAGTGTTAAACCTGGAGCACAGTTACGCTCACTGGACTTTGATTTAGCTTGCATATGCAATTGAAAATATGGGTTGTTTCCACTGAATCCTGATGGGGAGATTCTTGTCTTAACTTCTTTCTCTCTAACACTGTATCAAACATGTATTTTGCTTTTGGATATGGACTTTTCTGTGATTAATACCAGATTTTTTTGCAACTGGAGAGGAATTGCTGTAAAAAGCATTTTATAAACTCGGCATAGGAGCAGAATACTTTGCATTTGCAAACATTAATCTGTACAAGTATGTTTCCAAAGAGAATGCAAAGGATACTGTAGGATCTAATAAGGTTTTCAAGGACACTAGGCTAAAACAATCTTTTCCATTATTGAAGGTAGCTACCTGGAGATGATAGGCAGTCCAGCCAAATTCTTGTGATGGAAATTGGCAAATAGGCAGCATGCAAGACAAAGAGCTTTCATTGACTCTAGTGCAGGAAAGATGCAAAATCTTAGAATTAGTTACATGTTTTTCTTAGCTTTCAGGACTCCTGCCAGCACTGCTGTACCTGCTTTATTTGTCTGAAGTCCTTTCTAAACCCATCCGATACACGCAACTGAAGCAAAGGAAGATGGTACCTCTGTGTTAAATTTAGAGAGCAGAGGAATATGCTGTGGGTAGTCTCTTCCATCTTGGAGTGATGTATTCAATCTCTGGATTGAGAGCAGCCCTGAGGACAAGGATGTGGGAGTGTTAGTTGATAAAAAGCTCATCATGACCAGGCAGCATGCACTTGCAGCCTAGAAAGTCAGCTGCATTTTGGGCTGCATCAAAAAGAGCATGGCGAACAGGTTGAAGGTGGGTGGTTCTCCCCCTGTACTATGCTCTTGTGATACCTTGTATGGAGTACTGCATTCAGCTCTGGGGCTCCAACACAAGAGGGACATGAAGCGGTTCGAGCAAGTCCAGAGAAAGCTACAAATATGCTCCAAGGGCTGAAGCACCTCTGCTATGGAGACAGGCTGAGAGAGCTGGGCTTGTTCAGCCTGGAGAAGTCTTTGGGGAGATCTTATAACAGTCTTCCAGTACATAAAGGGGGCCTATAAGAAATCTGGAGAGGCATGGGCCTGCAGTGGCAGGACAAGGGGGGATGACTTTGAACTGACAGGGAAGATTTAGATGAGGTGTTAGAAAACTCTTCCCTATAAGGGTGGTGAGACACAGCCTGCCCAGAGAAGCTGTGGCTGCCCCATTCCTGGCAGTATTCCAAGGCCAGGCTGAACAGGGCTTGGAGCAACCTGGTCTAGTGGAAGGTGTCCCTACCTGTGGCAGGCAGGTGGAACTAGATGAGCTTTAAGCTCCTTTCCAGTGCAAATCATTCTATGATTCTGTTCTCCCTGAGACCTTTTGGGAAGTATTGTCTGTTGTGGTGCATTGTTAGCCCTATTTCAATGGTTGTCTCATGCCTAATGCTGCTTAGATGAACTGCATAACAGATTATACTGCATAAAATAAGGCTGCCTAGAATAAGCCTTGTGGTGATCCTTATGGCTGAAACAAATGAAATAGTCTTTGGCACTGACAGCTGTTGTACTGAATTATTAACTCTGGACAGGGGAAAAGAAATAGTGCTATTCTATGACCAATTCAAATGTCAGACATGAATATGTTGCGTTCAGTGGACTTTGGAGGACAATACTTTCATTTTACACTGGAAGCAAACTGTGTGATTGCAGTGCTGCCATGGGTGCCTTATTCTGGTCCATGCTAGCCTGTCACTTCACTTATACCGCCTCCGTCAAAACAAATCTTTCAGTACTCTGGAGCCAGTTCTTAGTGTGTGGTTGTCTTCAGCACTTATCTCTTAATTGTCCTGTAAATAATTATCTGGTTTACATCTAAGCCACATATGTAGTCAACAATTTTTTTCACTAACAAGAATGTGAAATATTTTAACAGTTAAATGAAGATTTAAGACTAAAATCTTAGAGTGAAAACATGGCAGATCTTGTTTTATAAAACTTCTCTGTCACAGAGCTAGTTAGGCACAAAAGTATTAGTATTAACTCTTTTTGACCAATTATAGTTTATAAATTTATTATATTTTTTTGTCCTTTAAAATAAGTTAATACATGAAGGCATAATGTAGCTGTTGCTAAGACACGGACATACATATCCTGGTTTTACAAGCTGGCTATGGTTAGATGCCCCTGTGTTTTCTGATGAACAGCCAAGCAATTGCTCCACAGAGGAAGAACATTTACCTCTCGTCAATGTTCCTCTGGTTATTTTTCCCCTTTGCTTTTTTGTGTGAAAAAAACCCAACAACACAGTCCTGTTGGATTATAAACTGAACACAAACCTGCAGAACACCCTTAGAGCAGTGAAGACCTGTACTGATGTATTAACAAACGTGTAGCCATCAGGCTCAGGGAAGTGGCAGTGCCTACCTGTTCAGGATGGGCAAGGCTGCATCAGGAGACCCACATCCAGCTTATTGGTGTACTGAAACAAACTCACTGGAAGGACCTGTCAAGTTGATATGAGGAATGGACCATGTGATGAAGAAGCTGGGGGAGTGGACTTCTTCATTCTGGAGAAAAGGAGGCTAAGGAAAAGGGGAAACCTTCCTGTTATCTTTGACTGTATGATGGAGTAGGGAAGACAGAGAAATACTTCTCAAAGCTGTGAAGTGCTTCCACTGCATATTCCACTGTGAAAGGTCAATAAAGGAAATCCTGACAAGGTATTAGGAACTTTTTTTTTTTTTGCCAAGAGGGTTTCAGACACTGGAAAGGATTGTCCAGAAAGGTTGTGGTCTCTCCATCCTGAGAGAGTTAAAAATTCACTATGACCCTAGGCAACCTGATCTATATTTGCTCTGCAGTGGAGCTGGAGATTGGATAAGGTAGTCTCCAAGGTCCCTTCCAATCTGAATTATTGATTAGTCTGTTGTTAATCAGGTGAGAGCCCTTGTAATCTTCTGTTTATCCATGTGTTGAAGGAGTTTTGCTTAGCTTTCAGTCCTGCTTGCCTGTTAGAGGTGTGTCACAAACATAGAGCCATACCATAGGTTTGGTCCTGTGGTGTAGAATGGTATGTGTGGGGATCTCCTTCCTCACTGTTCCTCTTAAGATGTAACATATTAAATGGATTCTCTTTTGGAGATGTAAGGTAAATCAAGCTAGTTTTGAGGTAAATAGCACATACCTCAGTGTATCTATATCTGGGGGACTAGTGGTTGCTGTTGTTTATTGAGATTAAGCTCTTAGCAGATCTCTCTTGCCTGTGTTGGTAATGCAATTTCATTAACTTTCATTGACAAGCAGGAGCATACAAAATCATCAGATGGTTGGATTTCTTCTTCCTAGGTCAAACTTCTGTATTTCAACACACCAAAATGCTTGTAACACTTTTTGTATTTGACTTTCAATGTTCACAGCAATTGGAAGAAAAAAGTGAGGATGAAGAGGATAAAGAGTGCTTAAAGCAAGCAATAACTGCCCTACTTAATCTTCAAAGCAGTATGGAACGGATATGCTCCAAAAGTCTTGCAAAACGAAGGCTTAGGTAAACACGTTTCCATTTTTCCTGCTTTCTGCTCTTAATGCTTTGCTATAAATCCAGGGCTCCCAGTTTCCTCTTTTAGTAAACAATGAACAAAATAGTTTGTGACAAGCCTGCTTTTTCAGAGGAAGTGACATCAAAGCCGAGATAATTTGTTATTGTTTTAAAATTGTTCTAGTTTCTATGTGTGTTTGCATACTGGTAGTTGAAACGTTCTGAGAATTCCCTGGTAAGTAGAAAGTTACGGCATTTGTGGAGTAGTTGTGCTCACATAATGAACATTCACTTAAAAACATTGTCTGTGGGATTCGAAGGGAATGTTCTTGAATTTGAAACGACTTAATCTGAAGTGTTTTGTGCAATGCCTAGTTAAAATTACCACTGGATAATAGAAAGAGATGCATAGATAGCTAGTGCTTAGATGCTCTGTTGTAGCAAGTTCTTGGATTATAGTATCAGTTCCTTGATTTAATGCTAACATTTGTGCAGTTACTTAAACATGTTAAAGCTTTGCGTTTGCTCTTAAAATTGTTTCAATATTTGCTTTACCAGATATGTTCTGTGCTGCAAGGTGGAATCTTCAGGCTTGGACATGGATAATTTTAACAGCTTATTTTCTCTAAATGTGCTTCTCTCAATGCAGTCTAAAATTGTTTTGTTGGCTATGGAAATGAGTGGTTTGTTAGGCTAAGAAGTACTAATGGCTTGCCTGCTTCTGATCATCCATGTTTATGTATAACATTTATAACATAGAAGATAAGTAGAAAATTTATCAGATGAGATACTTAAGTGAAACATTAGTCAAGACTTGCAGTGGTGCTGATACTGGCTGCTGAAACTGCATTCTCAGTGGAATTCTCACCACTCAGGAAGATGATCTTGTGTTTTTGCTGTTAGTGGTGGTTGTGGTTTTTAAATACATGTATACTAATGGGCTGCCTTTTTCCCATCTTCACTGAAGTGAATCTGCATGCCGGTTCTATACTCAGCAGATGAAGGGGAAACAGCTGGCAATTAAGAAAATGAATGAAATCCAGAAAAATATTGATGGCTGGGAGGGTAAGGACATTGGACAATGCTGTAACGAGTTCATCATGGAAGGAACACTCACGCGTGTAGGAGCAAAGCATGAGAGGCACATATTTCTGTTTGATGGCTTGATGATTTGCTGTAAGTCAAATCATGGCCAGCCAAGACTTCCTGGTGCTAGCAATGCAGAATATCGTCTAAAAGAAAAGTTTTTCATGCGAAAGGTACAAATCAACGATAAGGACGACACTAACGAGTACAGACATGCTTTTGAAATAATCTTAAAAGATGAGAACAGTGTTATTTTCGCTGCTAAATCAGCTGAGGAGAAAAACAACTGGATGGCAGCATTGATATCTTTGCAATATAGAAGCACGCTGGAAAGGATGTTGGATGTAACAATGTTGCAGGAAGAAAAAGAGGAGCAGATGAGATTTCCAAATCCTGAGCTTTACAGATTTGCAGAACCTGACTCCGAAGAGAATATTGTGTTTGAAGAAAACATGCAACCCAAATCTGGAATCCCCATCATCAAGGCAGGAACTGTTGTCAAGCTTATTGAAAGGCTGACTTACCACATGTATGCAGGTGAGGCACTTCTTTTATATAGACAAAACTCAAGGTGGTGACCAGGCTATATTTCTCTTTCTCTGC
This sequence comes from Melopsittacus undulatus, assembly GCF_012275295.1. Classification (NCBI taxonomy): domain Eukaryota; kingdom Metazoa; phylum Chordata; class Aves; order Psittaciformes; family Psittaculidae; genus Melopsittacus; species Melopsittacus undulatus. The sequence continues at coordinate 12,591,589 of NC_047529.1, read as the reverse complement.
TAATACATGCAGCAAAATATATAAAGTTGTAGAAAGTAAATATGCTTTGCAGTGCACATAGTCTAGCATGCTTTTTGAGTTACAGTTTTGAGATCTAAGTATGCATCACTATAGCAGTTAAAATATGAATCCTGTTTGGCTGAATATGGTGGGATATGCATAAGGTTGTTCTCATCAAAGGGATAGGGGATCAGGGGCCTGCCGGAATTGAGCTCTAGACAATACTTTTTCCTGTATGCGCCAGGCTGCAAGAATTGCATTCCCTTGAGACTTCCAAAGCTGGGTGGCTCATGAAGCACAAGCACTGTGGGAGAGAATTATGGGCCCAGTATTTTCAGTTATGGGTTCTACTCTTATCTAATATTACCTGTGTCCATGCTGGCATGTAATGGAAAAGACCAAATACCAGGCTCCTAGAAGAAATCACTTGCATAATTTGATCTTGGAACTTTGCCTTAATCAGAATTTCAGTGGGGATATGATGTAAGGACTTTGGGTTTCTGTTTGTGTTGGAAATACCTTGAAGGCATTTATGTGATCCTCCAGTCTAACCTCAGTTTTTTTAATAATTTCCCAGGATTTTCATAAGCTGTGATGAAAAGCATTGGGCTGGGGTTTGGGTTTTCTGTTTGTTTGGGTTTTTTTCTACCTGTATGTCAGTTATTCTAAAACTTAAGGCATCTTGGCATTTGTGTTTCTCATAATCAATTGTAGATTCTTTTGCTGTTGTGTCCCTTTTTCTTTACTCTTTGCACTCTGTACTCCTTTGACTCTAAATTGTACTCCTGCAGCTCAGTCCTGGATACGCTGCATAATCCAAGAATATTTGTTTGGAAGATGTGGCGAATAAGCAGAATATAATTAGTGTAGTATAGTACTTTTGTTTATTTTTAAAATGCTTGTAAATACATGTTTACTCTATTATGGTTATTGCTCTTCTCCGCATTTCCTTCAGTTGAGCTTTCCTGACATGTATTAGAAACCCAAATGCAATATTGTGCTGGCAGTTCTTACCAGAGTGGTTTTGTGCCTGTCGTCATTTTCTTGTAACTTTATGAACTTCCAACTATTGGCTTTGTATTCCACAGTCATGATTTGTGACATGGTTTTATGTTTTGGAAAGCTAAAATAAAACAATTCAGCCTTAGAGAAGGGCAGATACTTTTTGGTTTTTAGAGCTAGCATTGTATTTGGCAGAGAACTGGCAAAAATACTTCATTAATGGCCTTGTGAATATTTGCTCTGCTTTGACTAACTTGCGCACCCTTGAAAATTACCCTTTCCATATGTGCTGGGACTTCAGTGCCATAGCTGGTAGTGTTCAAGGCCAGGTTGGACAGAGCCTTGGGTGGCATGGTTTAGTGTGAGTTGTCCCTGCCCATGGCAGGGGGGTTGGAAGTAGATGATCTTACGGTCCTTTCCAACCCTAACTATTCTGTGATTCTATGATTATTCCCAGTGCTAGCAGTGCTCTCCATGTGTCATTTCTGTCCTGGGAGCCACGAACTACATTCTCCAGCTTCATAAAATAGAAAGGCCTGTTTTTAAGGAGCATGTGGCTTCTTGAAATAATCGCCTCTGTTGCTTTTTTTACATGCACATAGGACATCAATGAAGCATTCAGATCAATTGATTAGATCCACCTTCATCCACAGTCATTTAAATGCCTGCTTATAATAGTTCTTATTTAATAAAGCTTTAAGTAGGTTGCTTGAAGCCTAACAATATACATGTACAAGGTTGCTTGAAGGTGTATGTGACATGGACCAAACTATTGTATGACAAAACAGAGAATGTGGGTACTGTGGGATAAGCTATCTTCACAAGAAGAAAAAATTGTTGTCTTGTGATACGTTTGGCCTGCCTTTGTAGCCTTAAATATCTTAGTGAAATATGCATGGACCTGATGCTGAATTGCTAGGTAGCATATGATTTCTTAACACCTTTTTCTTCCATTCAATACCTCCTGTTTTATTATTGGTTTTCTATGAGGAAAAATTAATTGGTCTAACCATTCTGTGCCTTTTCTGTGCTATTCTGTGTCTTTTCCAGGAGAACAAAGAAATAGAACTATAGTGACTCAGCCAAAGTGCTCTGTTGTGCAGGAAACAAAGATCCATTTACTATGGAAATCACTGAGTGTTTTTTTGCACCTTATGAGATGCAGTGAGCAGGGCAACAACTTTCCATAGTAACCCTTTAGCTCTTCTTTCATACACTTACCACCTGAGTTCAAGACTTCTGTTTTGCTTGGAGACATGGGAAGATGGGTACTCTGGTGATACTTAGCCAACAGCTACAGACTGTAGGCTCTTCTTGTTCCATGCAGGATTGTGTATGTGTGATTGTAATCTTGAAAGAATTTATTGACTTTATATTCAAATGCCAGAATAGCAAGCCCTTACTTTCTGGGGTGACTTGTCTCAAGTATGTGTGACTAGTTAGGCAGCCCTTAATCTGACAGTCTAAATACAATATTTACTGTAGCTGTGACTCTTTGGTTTTTATCTTTGTAAGTCACATACTATAATTACAGATATAATCATAGAGGTGGTACCAATCTGTTGCAAGTAGCTGAAGAGCAATTTAGTTAGTTGCATATGGGCTGTGTTCAGAGTCATAACTTTTTTGTCAGTCATAGAATGGTTTGGGTTCAAAGGGACCTTAAAGATCATACAGTTCCAGCCCATCTGCCAGGGTCAGGGACACTCTATGAAGATCTACACAGTCCATGTCATTTGTAGATATGAGTGTTGGACCTTTTATTTTAGTTCCCTCACCTCCCTGACAATGCACAAACCAGATGAAATATTTCTCTAGCTGTGGAACAGGGACCAAAGCATTGCTTTACCAAGCAATGCTGCTGGGGGTAGGAGGCATCCAGTGAGAGTGAGGACAGGGAGAGAGCCCTGATGGCCACCTGGCCACAAGGTATGGCAGATTGTCCAAACTCTCCTGCTAGAGAGCAGCAAAGCAGGGAGAAATCTCCTCAGCAAAAGCAGCTTTCTGTATATTTTTGCATGAGAGAAACTGCCCTTCAATTGGAAATTCAGGTTCTGACCCTACTTGCATATTTTAGTGTGTTTTACTTGTTTTAAATTGTTTCTGCATAATTTATTTCCTGCTGTGCCTGTTCCTTGTTTAAGAGCAGCTGGGTTAGGTGGTACCAAGATTTGAAAGTCGTGGCAATTTTTTTATGTATAGGGCAGTGCTCTTCTATTTTTAAAGCTTTGATATGTTAAGAGTGCTTGTGCGTCATCATAGTGTCCGTTTCCTTTCTTAAGGAATTCAAGGGTGATTATTTATAAATCCTTGTAGAACAAGTTATTGTTCTTTTTTAGCTTTCAAATTGGCTGTATTGAAGAGAGAATTATCACATGAGCAGACATCCTGACTAACTAGTGTTGTCTGTATTTTTTTAACGCTTGCTCATATATTGTACACTATTTTGAGTTACAGATTTTGTTAGTAAGATAACAGGCTTAGATTTGATTTTCTGATCTGCTTCATTTGAAATTCAATATGTATTGTGGGTTTAACCACTGACCCTACCTGTAAATAACAATAGCTATGACTCAGAGCTTGCAGTGATCTGAAAATGTTAATTGCTGTGGAGGCTTTCATTTTCATGTAGACAAAATCTTCTTAGGGGGATGCTGTGTGCAGATTACAAGATGTGAAAACATGAGTTACTGCACTTACTTCTATACTTATCTTTTAGGATAGCAAAACCTGTTTTTTTCATGATGAGGATGATGAGGACAGGGATGATTTTCTTTGTGCAAAAGGATTTTTGTGTTTTACCTTTGAAAATAATTTTAGACTGTATGGTTTCAAGGAGAGGTGGGAGAGGCATTATCGTAAATAAAAATGGCTTAGTGGAGAGCATAGAGATGGTAAAACAGAATAGCCAATTGTTTAAGAAATGGGAATTGGCATACAACAGAAATGCAAGGAAATGTTGTGTTACCCAGTGCATGGTTAATCTGTGTGACACATTAAACTGTTGCCCACATGAAGAGAGCTTAAGTAGGATCTAAGAAAGGTAGAAGGTTCATGCAAATGGACAAGATGCTGGTAAATAGTTAAGGAGGATTTTAAAAAAATTCTTAAGAACCCCTATTCCAGGCAACAAGTCTAATGGCTTCATACAGTGTTAGGTCAAATAATGCAGGTGTTTTCATCTTCATTACAGCTTGTAGGAACTCCTGCCTCAAGTCCTGTGTGCTCCTCTTCAGCCACTCTCTGTTAGAAAAATTACCAGTTAGAGTTTATTTTAAAAATCTGTGTATGGATTTAATATACAAAGCCATTGTAACATGGTCGTTAATTTTATTCAATGATAACAAGGTTAACTTTGTTTCTAGTCACATCTGCAGGGCCAGCACGCTGTCACTGCATTTCCTCATACTTGAAAATAAATGGTTTTGCTTTTGTAACGAAGGGAGACACTTTGGGGTTTCTGTTATCAATATTTGCTTGGTTTCAAACACATTTGAATACTTTAACTGATAGGTAATTAGTCAATGTAAATGAAATCTGCTGATTTTTTGCAATGAAATAAATATAACCTCGGAGTAGAGCTATCAGCTGAAAAAAGTACCTTGCTTGCTTTAAACGTGATTATCAGTTGTACAAGCTTAGGGCAGAACATTCTCCCCTTGAAAAGGAGATTTCTTTGCACTTTGTCCAGTGCAAAGTTACTTGCTGTGTCTTTTGAGTTATCTTGGCCTGATCATTGTCAAAACCAAAGTTGTTTACTAGGTGGCTCATAAATAAAACATTTATTATTTTCAAAGTTGTTGAAAAAGAATCCAGTCTTTTAATAATCAAAGGAAAAGAAAAAGTAATTGGTTTGAGTTCTCAACAGGATAAAAATTGGTTTTAAATTCTGATTTTCATTGCTATTTTAAGAGGTTCTGAATTGTTCGGGTTGGAACTAGATGATCTTAAGGTCCTTTCCAACCCTAACTATTCTATGATTCTATGATTTTCTCTGTAAATTGATAAGCCAATGTGACAGGTAGTTAAAGTTGATTTAAAGTATAAAAATGAAATAAAAAAAAAGGTAATTGCTGACCTGAGCATGAAATTATTCTTTGTCTTAGATCCCAACTTTGTTCGGACTTTTCTCACAACATACAGATCCTTCTGTAAACCTCAAGAGTTGCTGAGTCTGCTGATAGAACGGTATGCCACTGTTAAATGTATTGTTCGTATGAACTGCCTGTTTTGTATTACTGTTGATGGTTTTACTTGGAGTAGTAGAGGTTGTAAGATTCTTGTTTTCTTCTTGTTCTTGATTCAGTCCAAACACTTTAAAAAGTGGTTTTTAAGTTGTCATTTCAAGGACTGCAGATGAAATGCACAAGTTATATCCAGGACCCTTTGATTTGTTCAGGTAGCTCCAGTAACTTCCATCATTCCATGGTTTTGCCTTTGAAATCTGTGTTGTTATTGAATTTGGCAAATCTTCCTATGTGCTTACCAAAATATAAGATTCTGACATGTTGAAACGTTCTGAATTTCAAGCTACCTTTAATCGACATCTTATTCATGCATGCTGTGAGTAAGATGAGTGAAACAAAAGCTTGGTCTTATGCCCATCTTCTCTGCTAGATTTGAAATTCCAGAGCCTGAGCCCACAGAAGCTGATCGTATTGCTATGGAGAATGGAGACCAACCTCTTAGTGCAGAGTTAAAAAGATTTAGGAAAGAGTACATTCAACCTGTGCAGCTACGGTAAGTATTGCATCAATGTGAGCCAAACAGACTTCCTTTAAGTCTTTTGAATGCAGTGGCTCTTTGGGATACCTTTCTTGCCAGATACTTTGGTAAAGAGTGGGCATGGGCAGTAAGTAATTTAGACCTTGCTACTTGAAAACCTGGTGGGAATTTGAATTCGTGGCATGAAAAGCCTTAGAAAAGGCTTGTAATGAGTTTTAGACTTATTAATGTGCAAATTAGTTTCCTGTACTTGCCAGGGTTTTTTTAAATCCATATTTCTTCAAGGTTATATATTTGTGCCATAAATATACAGATAGAGAACATTTTAGATAATGTTCTTTGTATGAACAATAGCATTACTCTGACTTTAAAGTAGAAGAATGCTAATAGCTGGTTGCTGGTGACATGCAGAAAGTAGAATAACTGCTTTTGAACTGCTTATTCTGATATTCTTGTGAGCCTTTACCAATTAAAAACCTTGAAATGCTAGACACAAAGCTACACTGTATTGTAGAATGCTTACTTATCCTTTCCTTTTGCAGAGTATTAAATGTGTGCCGACACTGGGTAGAACACCACTTCTATGACTTTGAAAGAGATGCTGATCTTCTGCAGCGTTTAGAGGAATTCATTGGAACAGTAAGAGGTATTTGTCATTTCTTAAGCTCTAGCATTTATCATTGAATCATAACACATCCCTTTTCAAAGGTATGGAATGGAATTATGTTTCACTGAACAGATAAATAGAACTGACTGCTTATTAAGTACTTCACAGAGAACATAAAATAAACCTTAATTAAAAAAAAAATCCAAACAACATTATTATTCAAAATCCTTGAATAATAGTGCTCAGAAGAAAGAATGTTATTTACATCCTAATAAATATTGGTTTTGTTATAAAGGGACTGAAGTCATGTAAAATACTGATAGCTGAGTAATGATCAGGACAGATTAATTGCTTTGATGGTCTTCTTAAACTGTATACAGGCGTAATTTTTGTAGAAGTTTGATGATGGAAACCACTGTTTCTTTGAAGCAAAGGTTTTCCAGGTTTTTCACAGCGCATATTAGAACTGTAGGTTACCTTCCACTTGGGATTGTACGGGATCTTTCCTGATCCCTTGTAAAAAACCTGAAAGAGCTACAGGAGCACTTTGTAGGAGAGTGTTGTGTTAGAGAAGTATTTAATGGTTATTTAGAAATAAAAAAAAAGAGGGAGAGAATGAGCCAGTTAGTTTAATGTGGATTGCTGGTAAATTTTCAATGAATTCGCCATCTCATGCAGGAAATTCTTATGGTGTTGAGCTAAACAGGCATTTGGCAGCTTAAAGCCATTCCCACTTGTCCTTTCTCTACATGCCCTTGTCAAAAGTCCCTCTCCAGATTTCTTATAGGCCCCCTTTAGGTACTGCAAAGTTCCCATAAAGTCTCCCCTGAGCTTTTTTCAGGCTGAACAAGCCCAGCTCTCTCAGCCTGTCTCCATAGCAGATGTGCTTCAGCACTCAGAGCATCTCCATTGCCTCCTCTGGATTCACTCCAACAGCTCCACATCCTTGTGGGGGGGCCCCAGAGCTGGATGCAGGACTGCAGGGTGGGTCTTACCAGAGGAGAGCAGAGGGGGAGAATCCCCTCCCTCAACCTACTGGTCATACTGCTGGTAATGCAGTCCAGGACATGGTTGGTTTCTGAGCTGTGAGCACCCACTGCCCAGTCACATTTTGCTTCTTGTCAGCCAGCATGCCCAAGTCCTCCTCAGGGCTGCTCTCAATCTCCCCCAGCCTGTGTTTGTGCTTGGGATTGCCCTGACCCAAGTTCAGGACCTTGCACTTGGCCTTGTTGAGCTTCATGAGGTTTGCACTGGCCCATCTCTCCAGCCTGTCCAGATCCCTCTGTACGGCATCCCTTCCCTCCAGCTTGTTACTGCAACACACTGTTTGATGTCGTTGGCAAACTTGCTGAGGGTGCTTGATCCCACTGTCCATGTTGCTGACAAAGATGTTAAACAGCACCGGTCCCAGTACCCCTGAGGAGCACCACTCATCACTGACCTCCATGTGGAAATTGAGCTGTTGACTGCAGTGTGACCATCCAGTCGGTTCATTATCCCCCAAGTGGCCCATCTGTCAAATCCATGCCTCTCCAATGTAGAAGCAAGGGTGTTGTGTGTGACAGTGTCAAATGCCTTGCGTATGTCTGGGTAAATGACCTGGACCTGTGCAAGTTTACTAAGAGTAACTAAACAGTAATTTTAATTGTGCAAAGTTATTAAGAGTAACTAAATAGCAAATTTCTCTCTGTATGCCAGGCAAAGCGATGAAGAAATGGGTTGAATCTATCACAAAGATAATCAACCGGAAAAAGCAGGCACAAGCCATTGGGCAAAGTCACAACATTACTTTTGAGAGCCCTCCTCCAGCGATTGAATGGCACATAAGCAAACCAGGACACACAGAAACTTTTGACTTGCTCACTTTGCATCCAATTGAAATTGCTCGGCAGCTTACTTTACTTGAGTCAGATTTTTACAGGTAACTTTCCTCCATTGAAAAACACATGACACAAACCAAAATATTCTCCAGAATGAAATTGTTTCTTCGGGCCCCTGATGTGAATCCCCACGGTAGGTCAAGGGACTTTACCAGGGCTGTATATTGATTGCTATTTTGTCAGGAAAAACTGCTAAAAACGAGTATTTGTCTTATCCTCCCCCCAGTTAATGTGCAGTAGATAGGGCTGATGCATATTGTCAGTTGCATTGTGCTGCAGGTTTCTCTCTATATTTTCCAAGTAGATCAGCCTTTGAGAATTACAAACGCTAATTAAATCAGTTTTCTTCATATCCTAGTTTGTGAAGCAGATTATGGATCGGTTCAGGTCTCACCAGCTGTCTGTGAGAGGCTGTTCAGGTGTTGGAAGCTCACATTTTATGATGGTGAATGAAATGTAGACTTTGTTCTTTATTTAGATGAACAGAGCTGGTTAATAGTCACCTAAATTAAGAAATACACACTAAAAAGGAAGTGTAGAAATACCAGTCAATTAGTCATGTAAGGTGCCTAATATTATACAAGAGAAGTCATATCTTAAAAACTTATTTCAAATATTAATTCAAAATTCACTGCAAATAAAGAGGTTTGGGAAAATAATATCTTCTCTCCGGCTTTTAGTTACATTTCTTTTTATACATTCATCTACTTTTCTAGAGCTGTGCAGCCATCTGAACTAGTTGGGAGTGTGTGGACAAAGGAAGATAAAGAAATTAATTCTCCCAATCTTCTCAAAATGATAAGGCATACAACTAACCTCACTTTGTGGTTTGAAAAGTAAGTAACTTTCCTGAATCTGCTCTGGACATCTACAAGTCCATTCAGAAGTATATACTGTGAAAAACTCTGTTAAGAAGTAATCCCAGTTTTAAGTCATATTCAGATGCTGCAGCTGGTCCCTGTGAGACTTTTGCCATAAATAGTCTCAGCTTTTTATTCTTAGAATATTTTCAAATGTTTATTCTCTAAGCGTTTTCCAAATTGTGTCAAGTAATTTGATAAATTGTTCTTGTTTGCGGTATGACTTAATATTTGATTTTGGAAAACTTAGCACTGCTTCAATACAAGATCAAATGTTGTTTTGTGTTTAGATGCATCGTAGAAACAGAAAACCTGGAGGAAAGAGTTACTGTAGTGAGCCGCATAATTGAGATCCTGCAAGTATTTCAAGAGCTAAACAACTTTAATGGTGTCCTTGAGATTGTCAGTGCTATGAACTCTGCAGCAGTGTATAGGTTGGATCACACATTTGAGGTACAGTAAAATGTTTTTCATTTTTGGTATGGAAGTGTAATGCAGAAAGCCTGTTTAGTCAGTAAGCATGTCCTTCAGAGAAGGAGCAAGGAAGATAAATCCTCCAACAGATTAATCAATTGGGGTGTAATAGAGAGTATTTTTCCTTGGTTTTAGAAGCAAGAAATCGGTCCTCACTTAGAAAAAGGTAGAAAGATCCTGAGATAGTCAGGCACTGTCATCACAGTCACTGACCTAAATATCACTGGGAGAGCATTACTCTTAAGTACTGTCACTGGGCTACACTTCACCCTGTCTTTCCAAACAACCTGTTTCATCTCTCTTCTTAGCAAATTCCAAGTCGCCAGAAGAAGATTTTAGAAGAAGCTTATGAGCTGAGTGAGGATCATTATAAGAAATACTTGGCAAAACTCAGGTCCATTAATCCTCCGTGTGTGCCTTTTTTTGGTAAGTACATTTGGTTTCAATGAGCTGTATCATACATAAACATTTGGAAAGTATTGAGCTAGGGCACTAATCAGAGCACGAACAATAGCAGAAAGTCAGTTTTAACAGGGCGGTTGGGTTTGATTATGTGAAAGAAAAATTAAAGCAACTGTACATTGCATATGTTGTATATCTGCAATATCTTATTTACGTATTTACTAATTTTTACTTTGAACTGTCATGTGACCATAAATGCTTTAAATGGAAGATGGTCACATTAGAAATATTATTTCCATGGACTAGTAGAGAGAAAAGGACCCCCTTCTCTATCAAGAATTTCAAGACATAAAGCTTCAGTTTTTATTTTCATAGCTTCTTATTACTAGAGTCTTTCTATTAAGAAGTCTTATTTCTATAAAAACCTCCTTTGGGAAGCCTCCTCTTCATCATCAGACTGAACAGTTGTCGTTTCAAGTAGATTGCTTGGAATATCTGACATTTGGAAAACTGTGAAGTATATGGCACTTCTATTCTTTAGCAACCTACTTGAATGTTTACTGCAGATCAGTTCCAGCTCTGAACATGACACTTGTCCAGCTTAGGCTTCAGGCCTATGAAAGAAAATAGTTTTGATAGCTTTTTCGCCTTTTACAGATTGGGGAAAGATATACTTCAGAGCTCTGCAAAGAAAGATAAGGTGAACTAAGAAATCTTCTGTCTTGCTTGAGAGATGAGTAAAGGTTAGCAGGATCACACATGAAGAGCTTCATTTATTTCTGTCAAGTTATGCTTAGAAAAGTCTTAATGACAGTTTCAGATACATTATCTAGGCTAGGACGTGCTAAGAAAATTGGAGCTCTTCAGTCCAGAGAAGAGAAGGCTGTGTGAAGACCTCATAGCAGCCTTCCAGTACCTTAAGGGGCCTACAAGGGCGCCAGGGAGGAACTCTTCATCAGGGACTGTAGAGGTAGTATAAGGGGTAGTGGGTTCAGACTTGAACCGGGGAGATTTAGATTGGATGTAACAAAGAAATTCCTTATTGTGAGAGTGGTGAGGCACTAGAACAGGCTGCCCAAGGAAGTTGTGAATGCTCCATCCCTAGTAGCGTTCAAGGCCAGGTTGGACAGGGCTTTGAACAACCTGGTCTAGTGGGAGTTGGAACTAGATGAGCTTTAAGGTTCTTTCCTATGATTCTGTCTGTGGACTTGAGAGCACTCTTTTCTCTCTAATCTTCAAATTACTTGATGCAATTATGAAGCCAGGATTGGAGACTGGAAAAGAAGAATAAAACCTGAAAATAGCTTTTTGGAGCTTAACTGGGGTCTCTAATGGAGTAGAGCTGAGTTGAGGTGGAACCATTGAAAGAAAGCACTTGAGTTCAGTTCTCAAGACATGTACTCTTATCTTGCAAAATGCGAGTAGTGTTGTGTCAGCTCCTTAAGCAATGCAAAAACACGTAGACTTTGAGATTTTGATGCAAAAAAGGCAGCTTTGTAGAAAAGACATCTTAAAATATTTAGATTGTTGCCCTTATTGATCCAACAGATTTTTTTCTAAATAGTGTGCCGAAGATTAATTCTTTAAGATTTCTTTCTGTTCCAGTCACGTGCTTTCCTCCTTGGTTTGTACTGTATGTTGAGAAACTCTTCTTTGTGCTCTTCAGGGATTTACTTAACTAACATTTTGAAAACAGAAGAAGGCAACCCTGAATTTCTAAAGCGACATGGGAAAGAACTTATAAACTTCAGCAAGAGAAGAAAAGTAGCTGAAATAACGGGAGAGATACAGCAGTACCAGAACCAGCCGTATTGTTTAAGAGTGGAATTTGATATCAGGGTAAGTGGCATTATTTCCTAGAGTCCTTGCACTGACCTCTTCTCTGGTGACTCTGACAGCTGATACACCATAAACATAGACTGAATTCATGTCAGACTGAGTCAGAGACAAGGTGAAGGCCTGTCGTAAAATCTCTCTCAGGTCTCACTGTAAGAAAGGGCAGAAAGCTCAGTGCTTACACTTTGGTTAGTTTTGTTGGAGTTTTATTTTGCTTTTCCTTAGCTATTGGGATGTAGGTAAATCTTCTTACTGATCAATGTTAAACAGGAACAGAAACTGGCAGATTCTCACTGTCCTTCACACAATTGGGTTTATTTGTCCAGTGAGCCCAGTTGTCTTACTCCTCCTTTGCTACCCTGCCTTTACATTTCCAGGTTTACCTGAGAGCACTGGCAATAAACAGATGTAATAACTTAAAATTCTGTCATCGCTTCTGACTCCAGCATTTTCTCTCTTCTCTGGAACAGTTTGTATCATTTCTGCAGTCGAAAGAAATAGTAATAACCTACTAAGAAGTAGCTTAGCTGAAAAGTTCTCTGCCTTGTATTTCAGAGATTTTTTGAAAACCTGAATCCAATGGGAAACAGCATAGAGACGGAATTTACAGATTACCTGTTCAACAAGTCACTGGAGATAGAGCCACGAAATGTCAAGCCTCCACCACGATTTGTTAGTATTCAATTTATGTATTTCAAAAACTGCTTATGTATGTCCTTCACAGATAGCAGAAGTCTTTTTAGATCTCTTCATAAATATGAAGCTACACTTAGGTGATCTTGTGGCCTTTTGATTATGTTTAATACTATCTTTTTTTGTCATTTCAGCCCAAAAAATACAGCTATCCTCTCAAGTCCCCAGGTGTTCGCCCCTCTAATCCAAGGCCTGGTACCATGAGACATCCTACACCCCTGCAACAGGAGCCACGGAAAATCAGTTACAGCCGCATCCCAGAGAGCGAGACTGAAGCAACAGCATCTGCACCAAACTCTCCCCGAACACCTTTGACTCCTCCCCCTGCTTCTGCTACTTCGAGTACTACAGACGCCTGCAGTGTGTTTGACTCAGATCCTTCAAGTCCTTTTCATGCAAGTAGGTACTCATAGATGGTCTACCAAGAATGTGTGTATTAGATTTTGTGGTGTTAAACAGGTGAATCATGTTGTCTTCTAAAGTGACTATAGAAATAGTTGCTTTTGTCTCCTTGTGGTAGCAAAACCTTTTAGTGTGTTTTATTCCTTTTCTAACAAGTTTTTATTGTAAGAGGAGAAACTCAACAGAACTGGGCATGTTACACAGAGAGTGTTACATGTCTGTTGAGACTCTTGTCAAACAGAAGGCAGATATATCCCTAGTGCCTGTATATGTCTCCACCAAATCCCACAGATGTTTGTTTCTGTGTATATATGTGGTGAGTATCTGTTTGATGGTGAACAATGAGAATAAACATGAATGTTTTGTGGGTGCCTTATTCTGCTGTCTGCCATTCTGAATTGGTTTCAGTGCACACGGATGGTTTTCCTGAAGAACTTAAAATCAGTATTTCCCTGCTTTAAATCGATCAGTGCCCATCCAAACCTATGTTTCTTCTCTCTTCACTAATATACAAGGAAGCTTATATTTTAGGATGTGCTTTCTGTTAATAGTGGGCATAGCCTCCTTTCATCTATGCATTCAAAGGAGTTACAAGGTCAGTCCTGTGTTCAGCTGGCTACCACAAGGAGGTGAAATGACTTGCTAAAAGTAGAAGTTGCTTAGAGCAGTGACACTGTTGAGTGTCCAAGCCAGGTTTCTGCAATACTTCAGAAGAATATATTTCTTCACTGTTGGATTGGCCCATTGACTGCAGGTTTGGGGTATTTGTTGTAGTGCTGCTGTGATACAAGAACAACTTTGTGGTGTGCTTTTGGTCTCAACGATTACTTATAAATGTGCAGGAATAGGTGGTCACAGAGATGACTGCAACTCAGACAGTTTGTCTGGAAGCTGCAAGTTAGAAGGTTGTTTTGTTGTCTGTCTTTAATATGTTCTTGACTCATGCTGGGTTTTATGAGCAATTGCTTCCTTATTTATGACACCTTTATTGGCAGCAGTAGAAGAACTATACTGAGTTGAGCAAAAGTTCATCATGATCAGAATGATTTATTTTATGCCCACTAGGATCTGCTTCTGTGTCATCCATAAACTTCACAAAAAATTCAGATGAAGCTCATGTCCCTCCTCCAGTTCCTCCACGAAGACGACCAGAGTCTGCCCCAGCTGAATCCTCCCCATCAAAAGTAAGTAAGGAGAAAAAAGGGGTTTTTTTTCTGGGAGCTGAGGGCATGATATGATAGAAAAGTATCTCTTGAAGATAGTACGTGTATTTTTGAAGATCTGTATGTGAAAGAGTAAGAAGTCATGTATTTCAGATTTGAAGCCTTCAGAGCTCTGCCTTACTATGTCCTGATCCCAGAATGAATAAAAACTTACAGACAGGACCTGAATTTAGGGTTAGAAATGCCTCTTGTTGTCTACTGAGTTGCTATGCTCAGGCTCTTACATTGCCTGTGAGAGCTTGAGGCTTCAGGCAGATGTTTCCTGATAATTGTCCCAGAGTATCATTTTGGGGTGTATGACTGGGGGTAAAGAACTGAAGAGTAGTAATGATAGAAAGTAATGTACACACTACAGTCCCTGAAAAGGCTCATTAGAATATTTAACCCTGATGCTGTCATGTCTTTCTCCTCTTGATTACCTGTCTTGTCTGCCTGCCTGCTTGAGTCATTGCTGCATTTTCCTTTTGCATTTGTCTGGCATTTGGGATCTGGTCCAGCCTTTGTTGCAGACAGCATTAAATGTCTCTTGATTTCGGTGGAGCTGGTTTGTGACTTTGAGTGGCAATTAAGTGGATTTGAAAATCCCATTCATAATTACTTTGGAGCATGTATGTCTTTGAAGAGGGCTTGTATATGGCTCCAGTCAGTTGTTCTTTTCAGACTACAGGTGACTGCTGTCACCCAGCAGAGTTTAACACGTCATATTCCTACCAAAATGCAGCTGAAAACATCGTGTACATGATAGGGTGTTGGAGACCAATTACCCTCTCACTGTGGTCTGCAGCCTGGGAGCTGTTCCCTTCAGTAATTATGACTAAATTCCATCTTCTGAGCATAGTTTTTTGCTTTTCTCCCTGTTCAGCATCATCTGCCTCTCCCTTTTCTTCATTTTCTAGCTTCAGAATTGTTGCTTTGACCATTCTTTGCCTTGCCTTTATCCCTCTCTGTGCATCTTGATTCCTCCCATCCTTGGCTGCTAACTCATATGTTGATATATCCCAGCTTTCCCCCTGCACATCCAGTGTATTTTCTCTCCACATCAGTCTGAGAAATATGTTTTTAGGGCACTGCCATTCCTTTTGTAACCTTACTCATCTTCATTCTGCACCTGCTTGCTGTGCTACATCTTTAACTGGATAAGAGCAATCTACAGGGCAGAGACTCTGCTTCCATTTCACAGCAGGGCCCTGTTCTTTACCACCATTCTAAAATCGTATTGAATGAATTGTTTGTGTACCTCAGATAACTTCTGCGCACCTGGACAGCCCACCAGCAATCCCTCCTAGGCAACCAACCTCTAAAGTGTATTCACCAAGGTACTCAGTGCCTGATCGGACCTGCATCTCTGACCCCCCTGAAAGCCCTCCTGTGTTACCACCACGAGAACCTGTGCGAACTCCAGATGTTTTCTCTAGCTCACCACTACACCTCCAGCCTCCACCACTGGGGAGAAAAAGCGAACTTGGTAACACCTTTTTCCCAAATAGTCCTTCTCCGTTTACTCCCCCTCCCCCTCAGACACCTTCTCCACATGTAGCACGGAGGCATCTTCCATCACCACCTTTGATACCGCAAGATGTGGACCTCCATCCTGTTGCTGGACCACCTGTTCCTCCACGACAAAGCACTTCGCAACATATCCCAAAGCTTCCTCCAAAAACTTACAAAAGGGAGCACACACACCCATCGATGCATCGAGACGGACCACCATTGCTGGAGAATGCCCACTCCTCCTGAACTATCCCTTGCACTGGGAGTTGCGTTTTCCTGGTGCTACGTCTGTTGCTGGCAATGGATGCACTGAACCTGGTGGTGCCAAGGAGTTGGGATGTGTATGCCAAACACTAAAAACTCTCCAATAGATTGGAAATGCAGTGTACAGAAATGGAATTGCAAACCCAGACATTCTAGTGGAAAAAAGAAATGGTTAACTTGTACATGTACACAACTTCTTGGTTTAGTATGCAGGACATTGTTCTAAAGTAATTGGACAACTGATTGTACCAGAAAACAGACTTGAGAGACTTCTTTGGCCAATGAGCAGAGACTGTGTTTGTGTAATGATCAATAATGTCCAGTACAGGAAGGAAAACAGTCTTGTATCCATCAGTTCCATACAGTGGCACAGTTTTTGGAATTAAAACATTATGCACTTTTTTTAAATCTCAAACAGGGAACTTTATATCCTTCTTAATCTTCCTTTGCTTTACTCCCTGCTTTAAAATACCTTCCTAAAATTATGAGAAGGACTGTGAGGAAGATCTGTGGTACCTAACCGAGCTAGAATTAAGGCAAAGCACTGTATTGCGGTCCTGTTTACAAGTTGTTATAATGAACAGTAGGGGGTACCTAGGCTTCACCAAAGAGGTACTTTATTATTATTTTCTGAAATACTATGGTGCCAGTTCAAAAATAAATTTTTGCCAGGAAGCATAATGTCTAATTATTGCTTTCTTTAGATAGAGCAGATGAAAGTCTTACATCATTAAGATGACAGCAAGTTTTCTTTTAAGAAGCAGCACTATCATCTGAAGTAAATATACTACTACATTTAGAAGACTGTTAATCTCTGCTAGGTTATGTCACGTTCTTTTTAAGGTTTACTGATAATCCATTTCATGGCTAGTAGCTGCTCTTTTTCAGTCACGCCATGAAAACAGTCACTTGTGAAAAGGAGCACTCAGTTGTCAACTTCCATAGCTATTGTCATGTTTTACTAACAGTAGATTAATCAGCATACATAGGATTGCCTTGCAGTTGCATAAATCATGTGTATATAGTGAACGTTGCATAAATATACTTGCAGATTGTTTTTAATTTAATTGAAATAAAGATACAGATATGTTCGGCTGACATACTTTAAATTATTACACAGGCAAATGGACAAATCAGGTTTTCAGTTAAGCAATGAAAGGGACAAAAGCACATGTTGTGGTACGTGTTTTTACTAGTTCAGTGTATGTATTTCAGTAATCAGACTAAAGAGAAGTGAGTTCTGGCATGTGTTACAGAGTAATAATTCAGTAATATTTGAGAAGCTGAGTTACTCCCAGAGTCAATTATTATACATTATAAAGCTTCCCACACTTCCTGTATGACACCTTTTAGAAAAATTTGAACGTATATTAATCTTTACAGAAGGTTTCTGTGTCCAAACTACACATGATGGAACATGTACTGGTATAAATATCATGACATGGATTATCCATAAACCTGTGTACTGCTCTTCAACTCTAGAAAATACTGTGACAGTAATGCATGGCAGTTATTGAAGAAAAGAAGCTCTATAATCTCCACTACAGTATGTATGTGAAGTGTAAAGTGTCTTGTCTTCAGTTAATATGGCTTATGAGCCACAGTAAAATTCTATCACATTTCCTCTTTGGGAGAAGAATACATTTCAGCATCCTGGAAAGCTGTATCACTAGAGATGGTGTTAGTTGAACAATGATGGAGATCACCTTTGTTAATGCTTTCTGCAGTGCCCCTTGATCCTTTAGTGTGGTCATTAAATTTCAGAAGGTGTTCTGATTTCAACAAGAATGGCAATTTTGAATGTTGAAATTTAACAATGTCAGTTGTATTCCTTCTTTGATGTCTTTAACAATGTAGTTTTGAAACATTGTCCTGGCAAAAAGAACAAAGATCGTTAAATTTTGGCTTCAGAGGAGAGTGTCGTATGGGAGCTTTGTAAAAACCCTCAAGCTACAGGGAGCCATAGCTCAGGTTATTGTTCTTTGGATATAAACACTATGATGGGCAAACTGTTGGCAACATCACCCAAGTTATTAGCTCATCAGTGTATTACCAGGGAAAACTCCTCAAATTTAGATTTTTTTAACTGTCTTCTGTATACTCTTGTCTGTGCTTGCAGCCAAGGCAGACCAGGCAGAAGGAATGAATGATCCAGTGGTTAGGTTGCTCACCCAGGAGGAGAGGCCTCACAGGAATCCTGCCAATCAGATTTCACGCATGTCAGCAAGGCTCCATTTCCCTTTGTGAAATGGGGAATGCTGTTTCACATCTTTGTGGTTGAGAATAAAAGTGCTTTACTGGTGTGATACAACTGGTGATAATGGTCACATTGAAGAACATAACTTAAATGTTCTTTGGAGCCCACCAGAATAGGTCAGTCACAGTGCACAGATCATGGTGTTAACTCAGCTGCAAACAGGAAAAACAGAGACCGCTGTCCTCAAGTGACACAAGGCTGCAGGGAGCTATGGAGCAGTAGGAGGAATGCTAACACGCTTGCAGGTGCTGCCTGGCATGGGGAGGTGTGAGCACTATGAGCTGACTTGTCCCCGTTTGTGGTGTCATTGCTTTGAACCTGCTGAGAATGTGGCAAAGGTAAGATAGTGATGATGGTAAGAACTGAAATTTTAATAAAAACTTGGTATGTGACAGATACTTGTGATACACAGGAAGATATTAAGATCCCTTAGAGAGCTGGATAGTTGAAGTTACAGTGGTGTATGTGCTCATGGGGTTTTTTTGTGAAAGCTCATGTGTCTGTAACAGAAGCAGCAGAAGGAGTAAAGGAGGTGGAGGAAGGAGCCGAAGAAATACAACAGTGAGCTTCAACAGCATGACCTTGGTGAGGAGCCTGGGGAGTGAATCAGCTGAGGGCTGGGTAAGAGTCTTGGAACCAAGTGTATGGAAACAGTCTTCTGACATGCTTGTGTGCAGGGGAACAGGATTTTGTAAGTAATGTTGCCTCAGAAAGGGATCTGAGAAACATGTTTCTTCTTTGGATGGAGGAAACCTTACGGCTGATTCAGTGCAAAAGAGACAATAGTGTTATTTAAAAGCAACGTTTATTTGGCACAGGAAGAAAAATATTCCAGAGCACACACATACACTAACAGTGGGGTTTAATCAGATCCTGCAAGAGGTTGTGTATTTGTGTGTGGTGCTAAGCATCATTCATTCATTTTATTTACATTTGCATATTCTGAGCAGGTACAAGGACATCTCAAATGGTAAGTATAGGCCTGGAAGAACTCATACAGGATCAGAAAGAAAGAACCATCATTTCTGACCATGCCTTAAATCACTAAAACAGAAGCTAAAATCCACAGCATTTTACAAGCAAGGGTCTGCCACTTTGGAAGGATTTCCTCACCCAGGACATGTTAGCAGGTAGGTTTTCCCCTTTGCCCTCTTTCCATTTTGGCATCTGCCTGACAAGTGTAAGGAGCAAATTTATTCTATTGAATAAGTGTCATTATATATGAGACCAAAGACAATGCATTACAGTGGAAACTGTTCCATATTAACTCTGGTTCAATGGACAAAGAAATAGGTTTGTCTAAGGCCTATTCTTTCGCAGAACAAACCGGCTTTGCTGATGCTTTTGTTACAAGTATCTGCCTCTTCTTACATATTTCTGTTCTGGCCCTGCACTGTGACTGAGAGCTGCAAAGTCCTAGGAAGTGTCTTTGTGATGTGGCTGGTCAGTATGGAGTGGTCCTGACTGGAAAGGCCTAGGGAATTTGTTACTCAGTGAGGATGTGAGGAAGAGGGAAAGACATGAAAGTTGTTTTTTGTCATTAAAAAAATTAAAAAAGAAACCAACAAAAAACAAACTTCCCAGAATAGTTTACGAAAGCTGAGTTGGGGTAGGGGCTGTGTGATACATTTTTCCTCTTTGTAAGGAGAAGTGGATTTTTGTAAACCATTTTGGGTCCAGTAAGTTCTGTGGGGTGGGTGACAGCATAAAACGTTTTAATTTCTGAGGTTTTCGTGGTCACTTCCTTGGAACGTTGGGAGAAAGGAAGGGTTTTGTCTGGTTTAGGTGGGATAACCCTTTTCACACACCCTTCTTCACCTTCACCAGAGGGGGAAAAGCAGGTGGTAGTTGCACATCAGTCAACACTATGGGAAAGCTGTAGGCCCTGCGTCTGCAGTGGGTGTTAGCCACTGTAGCCAAGGACATGCCCATAGTGCTCCCACTGCCAGGAGAGCCATTCAGCATGATGGGTGCTCTTGGCACCAGATTCAGTCACCCTTGCACTGCTGTTGGAGTCCCAAGCCCCTCTTACATATTTCCCCTGAGACATTGCTCTTGACCCCACAGAGACAGTTCACAACCTCTTCAGGTGAAGCTGTTCGTTATGACTAGTGTCCCAACCCTGCCAAGATAAGGTGATGAAACCACATTTCCTCTTGAGACTGCGCTTAGCGTGCCCCAACTTCAGCTAACACCACAGTCCTGTGCCAGTGGTGCTCTTGCTGCTGGGGAGTGGCATGGATATCATAGCAGATGGCTGTATTTGTCTTCATACTTAATTTTTAACAAAAGCTATAGTCTTCTGCAGAGAACAGTGTTACTGAGGGTTTGCCATGTCGAGATGCGATGAGGGTGGCGTTTGCCTTTGTGGGAGGAAGATGATACTTGCACAGGAAGAAGAGCTTGTGACTTTGAATGCGGGGCACCTTTGATTTTCCTGCCCTAGTGCCTCAGTTTTAGTTAGAAGTATTGCTCCAAAGCAGGGTGCTGCACGTGATGGGGCTTGTAAGGTGGTATCAGGCCAAAGAGAGTTAGCAAAGAGTATTTCAGGTGTATGACAGACCAGGAGCCAGGATACTGGTTGACTGTCAGTATCTGCATCAATCCACAGTGGGGAGAGGGTGGAGAAGAGTTCATCTCTTGTGGCAGGCCCTGGGCTCAGCTTGCATCACCTGCCTGGAGACAGAGGCAATTCCGACAGCAGGAGCAGAGGTTCATACAGCAGGAGGCAATTAATTAACACCATAACAGGTGAAGGAGGATTTTGGGGAGTAGTGAAAGTCCGAAAGAATGGATGCTGCTGATTAAGGAGTACAAAGCCAAGGTGCTTCTGCTTACACCTTCTCAAACAGCAGGGTAATGTGAGCTGGCGTCCTGAAAGACATCTTTAGTGGTGGGTTGGGGTTGTTGTTTGGGGTGAGTTGATCTGTTGTTTTTTTCTTTTTTTTGGGGGGGGGGCTGGTGAAAGTGGAGAAAAGAAGGAATTTCAGATTTGTGGCCAGGGTGCCAAGGCTGCAGAGGTAACCCTGCTATTGTGGGGTGAGCCCAGATTACACCTGGCTTGAATTTGGAAGAGCAAAGATGTATGGCAAATCAAGCAGCATTGGGGATGAGGGGGAGGAGAAGATACAGGAGTTTGGCCAAAGCTTTCCAAAACTTTCTGAGGAAAGTTCAGTCAGGCAGGGGTGAAGCCTAGCAAGTTCCTGTGCTTATTGGAGCTGCTGGCTGAGCTACACTTCAACCCATAGCCTGGCCCTGCCCTGTGCTAAGAGCAGGGATGCATTTGTAAGGCAATTGTGACAGTCTCCTCTCCCCCACCCCTCCACCTACTGTGTTAGCACAGGGGTACTTGGGGCCTTGCTGTCTGTCTCCACCCTCAGGGACCTGGGGAAGCACTGTTGCACTTAGGCTGTGGCCTGCCTTTCCTGGGGCTGCTTATTTCTTTTTGAAGAGCTTGCGGAAGGAGCTCCGGAAACCCCCCTTGGGCTCGTGCCGTGGGTTGTGGTCGCTGAAGGATGTTTGCTCATTGTCATCCTTCTGGCAGAACCTGGTGTTGTCTTCTGCATGGAGCTCCTAAAAGGGAAAAGACAATTTAACCAGCATTTGCAACCTCACATCTTTGTCCCCTTCTCTCTTTCTCTCTGTGCTAGGAGGGACCTGGTGGCTAAGGAGGTGCAGATAAGGAGGTGCTGGCAAGGCTGGGAGACGACAGGTCACTCAGGCCTCAGCAGCACTGGTTTTGTTTACGGGGAGCTTACTAGCCCCTTTTGCCAACAAGGGAGCAAGACAGCATGGACAGTTGAAGGGGCTTCCCACCCTTGCCTTGCTGTTTACCCTAGGGCAGGGAGGCTTCAGGCTTCTTGAGCTGCTAAGGTGTGGAAGACTCTTCTGTTTGCTCTGCTGCTGCCTGGTTATATATCTGTGGGGCAGGAGGCTTCATTAGCACACACACCTTGCGGTAAATGTGCCACTAAAAGATCTCTCCCCCTTGCTGAGTCCCTCTCAGCAAGGCTCTGGACAGGTCCCTTTTCTCCAGTTCTGCCAACCACTGCTATGGTGATCTCCTTCGCTCTGTGGGGAGAACATGTCCTACAGTTCTGGATTAGCTCCACATCTGCACCCTGCTGTGGGCCATAGCACTGTGCAGGTGAATGCCACAGAGCTCACAGGCTCCTTTTATAGGGAAAGAATGGACATGGACGGGGATGGATGGGGGGACATGGGCTGTATCCCCATGCCATTTATCCCTCTAACTCATCTCCCTTGCTCAGCCATCCACCACCTGTTTCATTCACTAGGGTTTTTTTCTCTTTTCTTTCAATGTTTCTTTGCTGTCTTCTCAATCAGGCTGTTGGAACCATCCTCCCATCATCACCTGCATCTACACCCTCACCTGCACCTTGCCTCATTTTAACGGGAGGCTGTTTCTCTACGCAGCACTGGGAGAACCAACAAAGCATCTCACAGCACCCTAAGCCTCTTCCACAGGAAGTGTGAAAGGAATCTTCCCCCCAACTGTGACAGCTCAAACCTGGCTCTGAACAGGCACTGCAGGCTACAGAAACACTTTCTGCAACATGTGGTGTCCCTGAAGGGCAAGAGTGCTACCTGCTATGTCCCATCTAAGAGACACTATTGCTGGGGTCTTTCTGTTTTCACACAGGTTTTAGCAAGGGTCTGTGATCCATGCAACAGACACAGGTGAAACGAAACCCATGGACCAGATCCTTTCTGGTGTAAAGGCTGAGTTTGTCCAAGTCATGCTGGTTTACACTGGCTGAGGATCTGATGCTAAATCCATTGCTTTTCTTAACCCAGCACTCCTCACAGAAAATAGAAGGGCACCTTTTAACTGGGTGCCACCCTATAGCCCTAATCTCAAACAGCTTTGCACATATGTAGTGACCGTGATTGGACACAGGATTTACTTGTGGGGGAAGCTCAGTGACAGCTAGAGACACATGAGAGGCTAGTGTGTCCCAAGGTTGTTCTACCTGTCACTCAGCCAGTTGTGTGCCTCAAGCCCACGTTTGTCCCTGGGGAAGATGTGTGTGAAAAGGAGCTCTCTTGTACCTCCCTTGGGCATGTACATGCAGATGAGCACTTTGAATATGTGGACTGGGAAGCTGTTTTGGCATGTTCCGCCCTAACTGCATCTCAGATCTTTCTCCTGCTGCTGCTTCTGCATCACCACGTGCCTTTTTTTTTTTTCCTCCTGCTATTTATGCCTCCTTACTTCCAAAAAGCTCTGTTTTTCACCCGCTCCTCTCTGTGGGGGGAAGTAGCTCCTTTGGGAGCTTCGAGATGAGGCTGAGATCATGTGAGGCTGGACATTCCTCTCCTGCTTCTGCTGCAGCCGGCTCCCACTGCTGCTCCGTGTGCTGTAGAGCCTGGTGCTCACACCCTCAGCGCTCCTTGGCAGCTCCTTCAGAGACCTGCTCAGCTGCTTGCCTTTGCTGTGGAACATTTCACGCTTGTAAGTACTGCTGCTTACAGGAGTGCAGCTCTTAGGCAATGGCTGTAAGGCATGATCTGTCCTCTCTGGTTCTGATGTGAAGTTAACAGGCCTAAGGAAGCAAATGTCTAAGCTGGACTCGGAAGAGGCCGGGGAGCAATTCTCAAAGAGAGCGATGTTTTGGAAGGTATCATCTTCATAGGGGCCTGGCAGGGTGAAAACCTCCCCGGGGTAGTCAAACTCTTCATAGCTTGGTGCAAAGTTTCTCGCATCCTGCAACAGCTCCACAGAGGTCCTGATGGCTCTGTCAGTGTTTCCCACTGCATCAGCTGGTGGTGCTTCATACTCCATTTCAGGGATGGATTGTAATGGGGCTGTCAAAGCCTTGAGTTCCTGCTCTGTGAGCTGGGAAGATGCAAGGATGTTCTCTGGCCTCTCGTGTTTTCTACTTTCCATTTCCCAGTCAGGAGACTTTACAGCCTGGATGTTCTCCATCACGGTTGGTTGGGGTTTCTTCATCTGGGGCATCAAATGCCTTAAAAACAAGAAACAAAACAGAAGGGGTGGAATGCTAAAGGATGACTGAGAGACAGCATGACAAGCCTCCCTTCCCTCCAGCCCATTCTCTTGCTTCTAAGCTTAAGAAGAATTTTCATATCTTAGAGAACAGTAACAGAGCTGGCACTAACAGAAATTGCCTGGTTGGGTTAGCAGGAGCAAACTTGCAGGGGTAGAACTGCTTATCCAGTAGCTTTAGCTGACTTGTGTACTGCACACCATGAAATGAATAGAAACTGAGATGAGAATCCAACTGCTCCATCCCTCTCCTGTTCATCAGCATTTTGGATTTTTAATTCCATTCTCTTGCTGTAGATTGGCCTGGGTAGTCTAACGAGAAGGAGACTAGGGATTGATCTAAAACACTGCCACTTGGGGGGACTCAGAGTCATGAAGCCAAACTTCTTGTTAGTGTCAGATAATGTAAGGAAGTGCAACAGCCACAAATTGCTGATGTTAAAAAAAAAAACTAGGCAAATCTAGTGTGCTTCTCTGATCATCATCTCATATCAGCAGGCTGAACAAGTTCCTGTGTGATGTGCTCTAGGTTACCCTGCTCTTGCAGGGGGGTTGGACTAGATGGTCTTTTGAGGTCCCTTCCAACCCTTGGGATTCTGTGAAAGATTGCTGGGTGCTGCCAGTAGTCCTGTCTTGAATTAGTCTTCTGTCTTTTTGAACCCATTTGTAGTTGCATCTTGTGATGGTGAGTCACGTCATTCAGTGATGTGCTCTGTGCAAAAGTATTTTTTTTGCTATCTGAGACTTTGGTCATGTTTCCTAATTCTTGTAATGCTGGCAGTGAATAATGCAGAGTGTTACTATGCACATCCCTGCCAGGTCTACACAAATACATGTCCACCCTGGTTACACTGTTAAGACAGCTAGCAAGAAGATTGACAGCCCTGGGTTGTTTCTGAAATGTTTCCTGCTTATAAGCCACATGGTAGTGGATAGAGGAGGGAGACAGCCCTTCATCTCTCTATGCATCCACAGGGAGTTATCTTGGAAATGACAGTCTGTAATTGCTTAGTGTCATGGGTGTAGTATGGGTGAGGAGAGAGAGTTCAGCCTACTTTGAATGCTTTCTACTAGGACAATAGGCTTACGGGGTTGTGGTGCCAGAGGAAGGTGCTGGTGGGAATGACTGTATTGTCTCTTCCGAGTGGATCCCACTGTCCCGGATAGATGTCGCACTGGGTGTTGGAGAAACCTCTTGGCTTGTACACTGGGAGGTGAGACCTTTGTACAGCTTCACCAGGGATGACCTGAGGGAGGAGAAATCCATCGTCGTGCTAAGAAATAAGGCAGGGAATGAGCACGAGCATGTAGAATCACAGAAAACAGGGCTGGGAGGGACCTTAATATTCCCGTTCACCTCTTCCCGCCCCAAGGAAGAACCTGTTCCACCTAGTCTGTCTCACTCAGGGCATCCTGCTCTCTGTCCTGTGCTTAATGCCTCTCCTGACAGCAGTCCCTCCCCAGCATTCTCCTCCACCCCTTTATCACCCTCCATATTCAGCAGCTTCTCTTGAAGTTTGATCTTGATCTAACTCCCCAGTGAATCATCACAAGGAGTAAAAGTAAACAGATTTTGATTTTAGTCCAAAGTCTTGATTTCAAGGAACTCTTCCAAACCACAGCTTGAGAGTCTGCATTCAGGGTCATTTCTATCTGTCGTGGTTTAAGCCCAGCCAGTAACTCAGAACCACACAGCCACTTGCTCACTTCCCCCTTTCCGTGTCAGGCTTCCCCAACACCTCCCTTTCCCTGGTGATAGAGAGAATGAGCTGATGTTGTGCTTACTTCTTCAGCTTTTTCCTCTTCTGTATAAGGAGGTCTTCATTGCATTGGAAGAGGAGACTATAGTGTGAGATGAAAACCCGGAGGCGCTGCACACACACCAGCAGCAGGTAATAGTCAGGATGCTCTTGGTCCGTGAATTTCAGGACATTCTGGGCATAGAGGAGAGCAGGCTGTTTGGAGGGTGTCTCTGAACCCTTTCTGGAGAGAAGGTGCTACTGGGACCATGGATTAGTGCTCTGGAGTGCCCATGGCACTGCTCTGTGGGAGCATGGTGGGACCTCTTCTAGGCAGCACCAGTTTCTGAGGGACTTGGATGGGGCCTGCCTTCTGGTATACACACGTAACCACTGTAAATGTTATCATGGGATGTGTGAGTTTAGCAATGGATGAATAAACTGATCTCTGTTTTTATAGGGCTTGCTTTGTCTGAAATGTGTTAGTACAATTCAGATAATCCTACTGTGAACCAGAACTCACAGCAAGCTCTTTGTAGGAAAGATTGTTGGATCTGAGGAGCCTCTAGCCTTCTCAGTCGCTCAGCTAACAGGCCTGCGGACCACTCAGCAAAGAAGCCAGCTCTGTTACAGGAGTTAGGTCAGAGCTCACAGTAGGTGTGCCCCGTCTCTGGCCTCCTGCTCTTTGAGAGCTGCAGGCAGCAGAGCTTTTGACTTCCCAGGGAACAAAAATTGGTTCTGTCAGGCCAAATGGAGAAACTGGCAAATAGAAGCAAGCTCCAGGTGAAAATGATGAAAATTAAGCCACTTTCAGTTGACTTTCCCTTTCAAAAATTTTTTGTTTTCAGAGAACCTACTGGGTTAGCCAGAAGCCCTGAACCTGTACCAGCTTGAATACCAACTCTTGAGTTAAAAGTCACATGTAGTAGCAAGAGTTCAACAAGACAGTTTCCATCCTGGGGCCCTACCTGTAGATGAATAAGGTATTCAGGGATTCGCTGGACTATATGGAAGAACAGAATGTAGAGATCGGACTTGATTTCTTCTTCTACCTGAAATAGAGAAAACAACTTTAGAGTCTCTCCCACCCATAAAACATGTCTGCTTCTAAATGGTTCTGGGATTTAATGAGTAGTTGTGCTGTAAGTAATTGTAACAGTTCACAAGAGCACACCAATCAAGTGGCAGTTGTGTGTGATAATACATCTTGCTTCTGGAAGGTTGAGTGTCCCTCACAGATAATCCCCAGCATAATTAAGTAGGGGCATATGTTTAATGTCCACTGGTGAAGTTCCACTGGAACTCCAGGGAAGGCACTTGTTCAGAATTAATTTCTTAGTTTAGGGTCAGATAAATTGAACAAAATTTAATCGATTGATTATAAATGAAGATGTCTTGGAAGCAACTTAGTGTGGTTTAGTTACCATACTTTAAAACAACCTTTATATTTAACTTTCCTAATTTAAACTAATAATCAAGGATGTGAGACCAGATATTGAAGCTGAACAGCAGAGGCTGTTTTCTCTCTAAGGCACTTACAGTCTCACTCTTGCTCTCCCTGTTTGGATGAGTTCTCCATTTTCCAGGAGACAGTGACTGGGGTAGCGTGTGTACAGACAAGCTTTCTGGGAGGTTTGATTTGTGGCATGTCGTGTGACAGCAAAACCATCTTTGGTTACACAGTAATGAGCACGTTAAAACTTCCTATTGTAGGTGAATGCCAGCCATGGCAACCTTGGGGAAACCATCATTTAGTAACAGAACAAGAACTGGCAGAAGAGCTGTTTTGTGGGCGGGCATAGCATGAAGAGATCCAGGCTTGCATGTTGCCATTATGTGTCTGTGAAGCAGTCAGGAAGTTTACCTCCTTCAGGATCACCACATGGATCAGAGAGATGCATTCTGGCAGGTCCCTCAGGTAAGCAACATAGTAGTCCAGAAAATTATTCTTACCGAAAGAAAAAAGAAAAAACCAAGGAAAGTTAAGAGACATTTTTGGTCATAGAGCCAGCCAGAACATGGAACTGTTGGTCCTTCACTATTATTCCTGGGAGCTCATCATGCTAACTGCTTGAAGCTTTCAGAGCTCGGGACTTTCTCAAGAAAGGCTGTTTAATAAAACTAACTCAGCTGTTGAGCATAATTTGTAAAGATTTATAGCAGATGGGAGAGGTACAGAGACTGGGGAGCAAGAAGCTTTCCTTAAGACTCTTAACATTTATAAAACCTGAGATAAGTTTTTACACACCCTTCCAGGAGAGGTCCCACTGCTTGCCAGGGCTTGGGTAGACCTTCACCCTGAGAAGCAGGTATTGTTTTACTTGGGGCTAGAAACTATATAGGATAAGGGGCCTGCCCACCCACTTGTCATGACTGAGCAAAGTATTAAGCAAGGGGAGCATAAGAAACATGCTTTTTTCACAGTGTCACTGTAAATAGAGACATCTGAGCTGTACAGGCTCCTATGTAGCTTTTGCAACTAGGTCTCGGTCTTGTGCAATTATTATAGGGCTGTTCTATGTGGCTGCATGCCCACAGGTGAACCTGTAATGGGGACTCCCAGACCAACCAAGTGATCCAACAGAGGGACTGCCATGCACTGGGACTATGCTCAAAGGAGGATGAAAGTTCTTAGTCTAGCCATGGCTTCACATCACAGCCCCTCTGTTGCAAGGTATCTTGGGCCATCAGCACCACACCATGATTCATAGCAGAAGACTCCATAGAGATCTGTAACATACCTCATCATTTGTTAGTTTCAGGAAGATGTCTCCTAGAATTCCTTGTCGTGGCCAGCTCAGGACTCGCTCCTGCAGAGCGTGAAGTAAGTCGACATGCTGCTGGACCAGGTACCGCAAAGAGTTGGGGAAGAAACTGAAGGGAGACTATATCAGACTGGTTACACAGAGCAGAAGCTCAGCCCTAAGCATGTACTGCTGAAGTGTGCATTCATGGGTGCTTCAAACACAGGTCTTTTTAACTGCTTTTGTTGGAGTCCCAGCTGCACCAGGAAGCCCAGTTTTAGCAGTTACATACATGCAGGTACCCTCTCCAATAGGCTATTATTACAGTGTTTTGAAGGTTTCTTAGGCTGACTCTCCAGTGCATTGCGTAGTTGACCAGAATTTGTAGAACTAAAAAGTCCAAGGCCATGCTGCTGTGGCTAAAGAAGCAGGACCATGGTCCTGAGCCATCCCATAGAGTGCTAGGAGGAGAGCTCCACAGCTTTGCATGTTGTTTCATTTGCCAGGCCTGTCAAAGCCAACCCTTTGAGGTAGACCTACTGCCTTGCTATCATTTCTTGCTGATTTCATTGAGAATCAGAATGAAGATGTCAAATATCAAAATATTTTGCCAGATGGAAAGGTTCCAGTGAAAATAAAAACTCACTTCAGACTATCATGTTTCAGTTTGAAGTGTATGTGTCACCTAACTGCTTAAATAAGCCTACATCAACCCATATACAACACGTCCCACAGTGGACTTCTATCAAATGACTCCTTGAATGTGGGAGGCATGTGAAAGAATAGGAGGCTGATGGGACTCAGAAGGAGACTGAAATGAAGTAGTAGTGAAATGGTTTGAGATGTGAGGTAGACAGAATGCAAAGACTGGCAGAAAAGTCTTTAATCACAGTAAAAACTTCCAGTACCTGCAGTTTTCAACTAGAAATAATCTCTAAGTGTTCAAAGATGAAAGAAAAGTGGGAGAGAGTATAATGCAGAAAGAATGTTGACTGAAAAAATACTCAAAAGAGAGAGCACACTAAATCAAATACCTTCTCTCTTTGGTGCTCCTTTTCACATCTGGCCCTTGCAACGTGGCCTTGATCTTCAGAATTAGGGAAAGGTTGATGACATACTTCCTTTCTGACTCCAACAGCTCCAAAGCAATGTTCTGCCTTTTGGCTTCCAGAAGATAACAGTAAAGGTTAATAATAAGGAAATGCTGACCTCAGGGATAGCCTCATGTTAGACCTGTGATCTGACATTAAATCATGAAAGTAGAAACTGTCAGAAAGTGATACCAATGTCTTGTCTTTGTGTGTTTATTTTCCCCAAAATATAAAATTCTAGCCTGATGCTACAGTATGCCCCAGACATGACTCAGAGGCACAGATTGCTAAGAAAGCTCCAAAGTAAATGTGTTTTCCCCTGTGAATACCAATTTTTTGAAGAAAAACAAAACAAGCAATCAAAGGTAAAGCAATTCATACTGGGGATTCACATCCAGTTTCCTGCACCACAAGTTGTATTTTTCACCCACTTAAGGAACTGCACTGTCACAATCCCATCACTACTCCAAACCTGCCAGGTCCTGGAAAGAAGAATGGATGTCCTGAGTGCAGAGCAATTCTGTCAACAGCACAGACCAACAAATACAAAGGCCAGAAGTCTTAGAGACTGAGGCCCTGAGGAATTCCCCCCTAGCAGGAGAAACTGGCTTGTGTGTCTCACTCTGTACAAGCTGATTACTGACCAGCTCACACCAGATGTGAATTTGAGCCTCTCTATCCAGTTTTCTATTCTGTCCTTACCAGCCAAAGAAGGTTCACATATAATGTTGTCAGCTGAGCTGTATCTGCTTTGGCCCATGTCTTTCCCTCTCTCTGGTTGCTCTTTTGAAATGTATTCATCTCCCCAGTCCTTGGTGTCCTTGGGCTGCTTCCACACTGTTGATGGCAGATGCACTTTCGGCTGCCCCTCGGTTGTCAAAGATGGCTTCAGGCTGTCATCTGTCTCTATGGGTGCTCCTGCAATGACAAGCAGCTGAATTGATCTTGACATCTCAGTTAACAGGTTATGCTACAGCAAGCAGCTAAGCTGCATTATCAGCCATGTGAAACACTGGAAGGAGAGTTAGAAGCATCCTCTGTGCTTCACAGGGGCTATAGCACTGTACTGTTTACTTACAAACAGAAGTGCAGTTGGCAAGCACTTTGGCAGGACAAGGTTTGCACTCTTCCAGTATTTATTTTCAGGCCAAATAAGGTACAAAATCAGATGTGTTTAGAAAAGAAAAAGCATATATTCCAAGTATGGTTGCACTTTAGGATTTTGGGATACTTCAGAACTTGGTAAAATGGCAGGTATTGTAGAAATAGGAAGTATTATTATAATTTGGATTTAAATGCCATTCTTACTGGATGTAAACTGTCATGGCTCTTAAAATTTGTGTGTGATGTGATTATACAGCAGCAGCAGGACTCAGTCTGAGGCTGTTAAATCACAGAGAAAGTTGGGGAGGGTGCAGGTGCATTAGAGCTGGAATTGCTTTAATGCAAATGCTTTTAATTTGGGTTGCAATAAACCATTGTTCTCTTTATTTTCAACTGGATTCCAGCAAAACAGCCATCCAGAACACTGAATGCTTCTGGTGAACAGTGCAAACCCCTAATGGCTGTTCTCATACGTCCTTTTGCTGGCCAGGATCCTTAGTGACCCCTTACTACACCCTTCTCTTAGTTCTGAACAATCCTTATTTTTGCCAGAAAAACTTGTCTGTTACCATTCAGATGCCTACAAGGAATCTGGAAGCTGGTGTGTGAACAAACACCTCACCAGTTCTACCTGGTGTGTAGTCACTGCAAAAACCATCTCCTCCCAAGTGACAAAATGGCACACTTGTTATTCTTTGCCACATTATTAAGCATCCTTTCTGCAAAAGCAATTAGAACATGCAAAATCAGCAGCAGAAAGGCTTTTCCTGTCACATAGCAATCATTTGTGTCTTCTGTCAAGTATTTGGCACTTCAGGACTCAGGTTTGCTCTCCTTTTCAACTGCAAGCATGAAAATAGAATCATAGAATAGTTAGGGTTGGAAAGGACCTTAAGATCATCAAGTTCCAACCCCCCTGCCATGGACAGGGACACCTCACACTAAACCATATCACCCAAGGCTTCATCCAACCTGGTCTTGAACACTGCCAGGGATGGAGCAATGAAGGCACATGGCAAAGAGAAAGACATTCCTCTGAAATGCATTCCCTGAAAGCATTTCTTCTGTGCAGTGAAGCAATCACCCTCGCTGAATCATTGCCCTGCTGGGTTTTGACAGTTCAATGTTTTCCTACCTGGACCTCCTACAACTTTCACGTTTCCTTCTCCCATTGGCATGATCCTCGTGTCAGACACTGTTGAAGAATTAAGAGGAACTTTACAAGAGAAGGCAGCTGTAGAGCAGGCTTCCTCCTCCCAAGCCTAGTCACTAGGGTTAGATCCTCCAGTCTTTCACATTTTCGCTATGCAAACCCCCTGTTAGATGCTCTGCTAAGGAGGATCTTTACTGTTGTGGCTCTTGTTGTGATCTGTTTCAGTAGCACCTGCAGGCAGGCTAAGGTAGGGTTCCTGTTGTGTTTGGTGCTGTATGACTGCAGAGGAACATGAGCAGTCTTGATTAGTCCTTGCTCAGTAGGTGTGTATTGGGTAGAGGCACCTAGCAGGCAGAACAAGAGGATGGAGGTCTACAGAGGCATGGCTGCCATCTTGGGTGGTGTCCTGGGTTTAGCAGTAACAGTCAATTTTTCTCCTTCTTAGTAGCTGGTGCAGCTGTGTTTTGACTTTCAGCCTGGGAACAGAGCTGATAACACCAATGATTTTCAGTTGTTGCTAAGTAATGTTTACTCTGACCAAGGACTTTGTGAGTCTCATGCTCTGCTAGGGAGGAGGGAGGGCTGGGAGGAAGCAGGCAGGACACTTGACCCAAACTAGCCAAAGAGGTATTCCATACCACAGCACATGATGCCTGGGGAGGTAACTGGGAGTTCCCCAGAAGGGCTCGCTCTCTTCCAGGTTGGGCTTGTTTAGGTGGATGGTATCGTATTCTCTTCCCTTGTTTCTTATTATTGGCGGTAGCAGTAGTGGTTTGTGTTATACCTTAGTTACTGGACTGTTCTTATCTCAACCCATGGGAGTTACATGCTTTTGATTCTCCTCTGCATCCCCCTGGGAGTGGGGGGGGCAGGGGGGGAAGAAAGACTTGTGGGGGGATGAGAGAGAGACTGTGGTTGGGTTTTAAACCACGACAAGTGGAAAGGAGCTTACTGAAGAGTGGAGGGATGAGATGACTGGAAAGAAGCAGGCGGTGGGAGAAGTGGGTGAGAGATGTGCAAGATGCGAATGTGCAAGAGGGATATCAGGGAGGGCTAACACAGGACCTCAGAGTAGGGCAGAGGGGGGCCATGACTGGCCAGATTCTGAGCAGAACAGCAGAAAACCGCACGTGATTTTCATCCAATCTCTGCCTTTGCTGACTTTTTAAATGTCAGCCCAGTCTCTGTGATCCTCCTTTCTGTGCTCTGCTCCCTTACATGGAAACAAATCCATGGATTGTAGAATTTTTATCAGGGGCTCTGTGTCCATGCCACTAGCATTACAGGGAAGGTCCAGCCTGCTTCCATTTGCTTGGAGGAGGCAAGCAAGAAATATTTTGGGACAGTGTTCACAGAGCAGCATCTTCTAAATCTGGGCCAGCACCAAGGTTGCTATCATAAGATACTGCTAAGGTGTGTGCAGACACCCAGAGAAGCACCCCTGTTTTCTCTATGTGCTGCTGGCACCTGAGGAAAACTTAGTGTCCTCTTCCCCTAGGGACTGTTCTCTGGATGTTTTTCCCTGGGGAGGGCACTGAATTTGCCTGCTCTATTTCCTACCTTTTTCATAAGTCACATTGTGTAGAAGACTTGTAAAATCTTCATTGATCAGCACAGGTTCTGGGAGGTTAATGGATCGAAATGGGCTGCCCTGGAGAGGTGTAGGTACCGTCTGTGACCCGTGATCATCCTTCTGTGCTCTTCTGTATGAATACAAAGAATGAGACAGTTGGAAAGTATGAATGCTACAGGTGAAGCTCCTATGCTGCAGCTATGGCAGACAATAACGTAAGCATAAGCACAGAGTTAAAAGTAGGACAACTCCAGCAGAGACCAGGGAAGGATTTGGCTTTGATGTAGTTCATGAACAATGTTCTGGAAGTAACTTCCACTGACTATAGGTTAATTCAAATCTGCTCTTTTGCAGAGCATATTTCATCTAATTAAATGGCTTAATTAGCTAAGGAGCTAGCCTAGATTTGTCATCAAGGCAGCTGCACGCTCGTCAAAACTCAGTTTTCGAAAGGAGGTTTATTAGGGCCAAGGTGGACAAGCTGACTGCTTCATCACAGCAACAGTGCAGCCCAGCAGCATGCAAACGTGCAAGACCCTGCTCAGGGAAGAAAAGGCTGGTGACAGGAAAGCAGAGCATGGCTGCACCGTCAGGAGCCCGCCAGGCTAGAGCTTCCAGTAGTATTCAGGGTTGATATGCATGTCCAGCCAGGAAAAGATTAAGACACTGAAGCTATAAGGAAATTAACAAACCAGACACCACTGCTAATGAGCAGTTCAAGAGCTCTGGAATTCGTGCCCTTACTTAGCTTTCATTTTCCGTGATTCCCGACGCTTCTCTTGCTGCAGCTGCTCAATTTTCTGTTGCATTTCCTCCTGCTTGGCACTGATTTCTTCAATCATTGATTTTGCATCACTGAGCTCCTCCTGAGAAACAGACAGAAGCACAGCATTCCCAGGGTGCCCATCAGCCTTGCATAGCTCTGCTTTGAATGCTGGCTGGCATGCAGTACACAAGCTTTGGGATGCTGGGGAGAGCAGCTCTGTGGTTAGACTCTCTTCCTTTGCAAGTCCAGTGTGTGTAATACACTGCATGGCAATCCTCAATTCAGCTACAGGTAACTCACCCAAGCCAGCATGATGTCACATGGTTAGGGCACTGGTGGGAGATGGAGACATGGGGCTTCACCCACCACCAGTTAAAAGCACTGGGAGGACTCCTGCCTTTAATGGCATTTGGAGGTGGGCCTGAGGAAGCATGTTTCCCTCTCACAGTTCTCCAGCATGTGTATTCACATGTTTCAGTTGGTTCAGAGCGCAGTTTTATCACTCACATGCGTAAGCTTTTGCCAGTCAGGCCTTGGAGCTGGCTTTTTAGCCTGCTTTCCTAAGGAAATGAGGCCCTCCATAACCTCTCTGTCAGCACATCCTCCCTCAGGCAGTTTCCACAAAGCTTTACTTGGACGTAGAGCTCTCTCATGCATGAAGTTCCTGCAGAGTTCATCATTGTGAGCAGCAGGACAGAGGAGAGAGACTACAGAGTTCTTTGTAAACTGAAGGAGTGGGGTTTTCCCCAAGCAAGCGAGTGGCTTCACTGGGAGCTTGACATTTGGACAGTCAACATGGGCATGAGGCAGAGAAAGCAGCTTTTGCCCCTCCTGTTTCTTGCATAATTTATTGTATCTGGATTTTTAAACCCCTTTTTACCTCTGAACAATGCCATGGGTAACCCTGCCTCTGGTTGCTTTGAGACTTCTGCCATGTGCAGAGGAGAAACTTCTTGTTTTCTCTTTGCTTGTCCGAGATGACAGGGCTGCTTTTGCCTGGTGCTATCCACATCTCCCTGTCAGAGGGTTAGTAACAGGCTTTTCCAGTAAGCAGCCCTTTTTAACTTCACAAGGTATTATTGACTCAGCAAAACCCCATGGGGAAGATCTATCATAAAAACAATAATATAGTTCCTCTGCCCATCTCCTCACAGGCAGTCATCCCGTTTCTGCATGGAGATGCTGGCTGGTTTAAAGTGTACATGAAGCCTTCTTAATAGTCTCTCTTCCCAGTCCTTTGTCTTTATTCTCTTGGGCTGGATCAAACCAGGCAGCGCTTCCTCCCAGTCATGTGGGAATGCAACTTCAAAAGGCTGTAGGGTTTTGTGTTAATTCCCTGCTCCTCAGCAGCTTGGGTTACTGCAGGAAATGCAGGAGACCTGACCCAGGGAGAGGTATTGCACAGTGGCCCTGTGAATAGGCCATGTGCCGGCTGCATGTGTGCAGCCCCAAGCAAGGGTTACTTGTGCCCAGGGTAGCTCACAGCACTGCCTCATGGCTCATCAAGAAGGCTCAACAGGCCAGGGCATAGGTTACGTTTGGGCTGGAGTAGTCAGGGAGGCACAAAGCCAAAGGAAGAGCACCAGATATACCTGAAACAATTACCAGCTCATTTTCTTTGCAAGCAGTAAGGATTGATGGAAGCAGGGGAATTCTGCCCTGTGCCACCCAAACTACCATGGCAGGTATACAGCCCCCTTGGTGGTCACACTCCTACCTTGAACGTGTTGAGGGAATTCTTCATCTCAGCCACTTTCTCTTCCATGGCACAGCGGCAGCTCTTGACCTTCTCCTCCAGGGCATACTCGCCATGCTGGATCCGTGACAGCTCCTGCATCGCTTCTGTGAAACCCGCCTTCAACTCAGAGGCTAATGCCTGCAACTAGAGGAACCACAGACATGGTGGGTTCAGTCCCTCCTCCCAGATGCAGGTGGCTGTGCTCCCGAGGGTCACCCATGGTTCAAGTGGCATGAAGGCTGGGTGTAACCCATTCTGTAAGGTGCTGACCCTTTTCTCCTCCTCCAGTCATGGCTGGGAGACATGGAGGGAGGTTTGGCCTCTGCTTCAGCCTCAGTACAGGGTAGGATGTGTTTGTACATCTAGATTTAGAAAACTCTAGATTTAGAGTTTTTCCAGGCTCCCTGGCAGTTTGCAGCCTGTCAGTCTGTAGAAGGAGAGGACAGCCTGAAACATGCCAAGGTGCTTTGCAATAACAGCAGCCAGATTTATCAATCCCCAAAGCAGCTGAGCAATCAAGATGTCCATTTTTGAGCAAGTCCTCCTTCCCCACATGCTTGTGGGGCTGGCCCTCTCCCCAGACAGGTCTAACACCTCCTTGCTCTCCAAGGGCTATGGAGAAGCTCTGTCCTGGGTCAGTGGGCCCTTTCCAGGCAAGGAGGCAGCTCTTTAACTCATGATGGGGAGGGAGCGGGAGGTTTTCCCCCGGCATACAGTGACACTGTGCCCACTCTCCCTGTTTGCTGTCCCTAGAGGCCCTGCTACTGCTGGAGGAGCTCACCACCTAAGCTGGAGGCAGCCGGTTGACAGCCGCATGAAGCAGGAGACAGAGCAGGGTGAGCCAGGCTGGCGTAGCGAGCAGACAAGGCAGTGTGGAGGTGGGCAGTGAGGGCAGGCAGCAGGGGGCTAAGCAGGGACACCCTCTTCAGGGTCAGCTTGGGCTGGCAGCCCTGAACTCTGCCCCACTGCTGTGAGCATGGAGCTTGTTCTGCCTGCACAAAGCCCATGGCGAGGTTGTAGTTTTTTACCTTTACAACAGAAACTCGGCCTAACATCTGGTTATAAACTGAGTCCAAAACTGGAGCACTGATGGTAAGAGAACAGCCACCCCGGGGAACTCAGGCGCTTGAGTCCTGTAAATGGAGCAGAGATGGCTTCCGATACCTTGGGGCAATGGCATGCACCATCCTCCTCTGATCAAGACTGACAGTGTCTTTACAGAGGACGTCTGCCTGACATCCCCACTCCTACCCCAACGCTAACCCCACAGTCCCCAGTCTGGTCTGGCTGGACACACATTCCCAGAGTTGCCTGGCTAAGAGGAGTGGGACTGACAGGCTGGGACAGGGCAGAGAGGAGCAGGAGGCTGAGGGCATCTTCCCTCTTCAGGCAGTCAACCCTGACTCCCCAAGCCAGCTGGAGCTCCAGACCCCTGGGTTCAACCCCTTTACCCATCCTTTCTGGCCACAGTGGACACCTTCCCCTGACACAAGAGTGTCACAGGAATTGTCACCTTGTGAGCGTAGCTTGAAAAGTTAGAGGGGCTGCTTGGGTCCATGGCTGCTAGGGGAGGCAGTGACCATACTGCTGCTGATATCTCAGCCTAGAGGGATGAGCCAGATGGTCTTAGCATCATCAGACATCCTGACACGCATGCCTGGAGATGTAGGGGGGATACCAAGTGCTGCAGCAGTGCAAAATGTTCATATTCCCATGCCTGCTCACAGGTGCTTGCCACACTTCCACACTGAGCTGACATTGCCAAGGCAGAGTCTTCCTGCTAGCTTGCATCAGGGTTCAGCATCACACACTTTCCTCCAAGTGAAAAGGGGTCATTCATCAGATCTATCCCTTCCAACTGAAATATGCTATTCTGTTGTATCCTATGCTAACCGTTTTAGAAATCTGCTTGAGGATGGGGATGTCACAGCCTCAAAGTGGAGCAGTCTGGAAACTGGCCCTGGAGATAACAACGACCGGGGAGGATAACCAAAAATGAAATGTTTTTTGCCCATAGGCCTTGCCATATCCTCCTCATATGCTTCCAGAAGGGGTGTAAACTAGACAGATCCTTTGTAAAGGGTACAGGGATTGGAGTCATTACTCATCTAGAAGTTTCAGATTCAAGAACTGCGAAATATCAGCAAAAGTCAGTAAAAAGGGACTACTGCAGAGACTTTAGTACCCACATGCACTGAAATGCTCTGTGAAAGCAGAGTTCAGACAGCCAAAGATTGGGACTAGATTAAAATAGGCTTTGCCTCTAAGAGCAGAAAGTCACTTCTTATTTTGGGGTTCACTGTTGGCCAATCTGCTCATGCACTCACAGTGCTAGCTTGGTTTCTTCGTGTATCCTTTGTGCTCCAGACCCCAGCCTGGGTCTGCCCTACCCGGTACATCCTTCCTTGGCCCCATGCAGCTTGCAGTGGCAATTTCAAACTCTGAAATGCATCTTGCACTTGCATTTCTTTTTGTTGATGCTTGATGGGTAAAAGCAGCAAGCAACACAAATCAGCCATATCTGTTAGGGCTTGTATGGCTGGACAGAGAGTGCTGAAACTCTGAGAACTCCCTTCTCCACTGCCATCAGCAGTCAGAGCGTAGAAAGGAACTACTAAGAGCCTTGTGGCACTGGGTGTAAGTTTGATGCAAAAGTAAGTGGTGCAGGAACAACAACATATTTTCTTCGAACTCCTGCCAAGCACAATGTAGTGCTCGAGCCATGGATTTTGGTTTGAGCTCCTTTCTAATGACAAGCTGTAAAAAACCACCCTTTAAATCCCCTCAGCTGTTACAGATAATGGAAGCTGCTGAAGCATCAGCTCATGCTTATGTCTTGCCCAAGTTATGCCTACAGGACCAGAGACATTTCACAGGTTTGTGAACCCCTGGAAAGTTAAACCAATTCAGTGCTTCTGAAGTGCAACACATACCATATAAATAGATTTTATACTAGCACAGAAACTTGGCAACAGCTTAACTGTAATGTGTTGTTCTGCCTCACCTATTCACGGAATAAATGAACTGTAGTACTTAAGTTGTGGAAGTTAAGGAACACAACAACTGAAGTTGAACTAATGCCTAGAGGATAAGTGAATCTGCATAGTCACAGGGAGTCCTTAGAACCTGTTCAAGATCTGTTCAATAAAGCATTTGGACATCTAAATAATTTAGGTTAAGATACACATTTCAGTCCCCACTTGCCTTTGAAGTGTGGCTCTCAAATTTGACAAAGCAATGCACTGAGGGATCCAGCAAGATGCTTGTTTAGCAGATTATGTCTTTGCTGGGGAGCATGACTCCCATTTTACCTGCTCCCATGATGTTTCTCAGCTCTGTGTGGAAAAGCCATGCAAGCAAAATCTCTTAACAAGTTCAAGTAACTGCTGTGCTCTCCAGGTAGCTGCCCACAGGGAAATGAAGGGCTCTCCTTCTCTCCCTACATGACTGATTAACACGACACTGAGAAGCAGTCACTTGTGACTATCACTTGCTTTCTAGCCCCATGAGAATATGAACTCTCTATTGAAGTCCACCTGGAGAGGGGAGTAAACATTTCCCAACATGGGGGAACTGTGACAGTGTGGAGGAAGTGATGATGGCTAGAGGGGAGGAGAAGGGTGAGATTGGAAGACATACAGGGAGCATTTCTCAGCCTGGTTTTGACTTTACTTTCAGAGAGTGGAGATATATATGTGTGTGTATATATATATATATATATATATATATACATATATGTATACACATATAGAAACCAGCTGTGAAATCTCCTTTGCTGAGCCTCTACTTGTCTCACCTGTTGTACTGTCTTCAAAGGGTGAACAGGACTGATGTTGCTTCCGGGACCAGAGGGAGCAAAACTGCGGAGCCTCCCCATGCTTCCTCAGTGGGTGCCAGCAATTTGAGCCATTTGCAGTAGATAGTGACTGTCCATGCAGTCTAAAGCTTTATTCAGACTTTGAGGCTGCACCGGGAAGGTGGTCATGGCCAAGAGACAGGGATGACTTATGGAAGGAATGGCTGGGGTTGAAAGCAGAGGGCAGAGTCCTGGGGAGCTGGGTTTGCTGCCCTGGCTGCCACTGAGGGGGTGAGAGGGAACCTTTACTTTCATGAGTATATGTGTCCCCAGATATCTCCCTCAGCAATAGTCAGGCTGTCCAGAGCTCTGTGTCTCCAAAAGAATGGCTATTTGCATCTGCCACCCTTGGCAGCTGCCCTAAGGTCCTTACACTAGAACAGAGCCTGCCCTCAGGGATCTTGAGCTGAAGCCTGTCAAAATCAGTGGAAAACAGGCTCAAGATGAAGGAATTCTGCAGAGGAATAACTCTGCTGCTATAAATATATCCTAGAAAAGAGCAAAACCACCTGCAGCCATGAAGAAGAACTGTCTGTTAACTTTGCCCACCTTTGTCCATCACTTTGCATATCATCTTATGTAGCTGGTCCGAAGAAGAAAGTAAACATTTTGTCACCCAAAAAGAAAGCTGCCTGAGGACACCGCCTGGAGCTAAGGTGGGACAAAGTCCAACAGTTGCCACAAAGCCTGGAACTGATTTTTCTGAGCTGCATGGTGTATGCTTCTACCAGGGAACAACTAATTTCTAGCACAGCTACTAACTCCTATGTCTAAGGGCAGCACTTTTACATCCAAGCATCAGGAAGGCTTGCAATACCTCAGCAGGAAAGCAGCAGAGCTGTGCTCAGTTACAGTGGCAGAGAACCTGGCCCTAGGAGTATATCCAGTATTTATACTCTTAGGTAAGCATGATAGGAATAAAGGCAGAGCAGCAGGGTAAGGATAGAAGAGAAGGATGGAGATACTTAAAGGGGGCTGCAAGCACTATTGGCTCTTGTTTCACATCTGTGCAGTCTGTTTTGGTAACTGCAGTGTCCATAGGGCCTTTGCTGAAGTAGAAGGGGGCAGCCAGCTGGTAACTTGTGCTGAAAGATTCATTAGGGTATCCACATCTTAGCAGGGTTTTTCTGGAAAGCAGCGTGTGTACATGTTGTTCCCAGCACACTGTCCCAACATGTTGGACCCACTGTGCTGGGCCCTTCAGCAATCCAGTCACAGCTCCTTGCTTGGAGCTGCCTGGATGGGAAAAAGGGATGTGACAAGAGAAGTACTGGCTAGTTAATGGAAGGCAGTATCTTCTCCACTTGCCATGGTGCACCTGAAAGCAATTAGTGTTGCAATGGTGACAAGGGAAGGTTCAAATAGTCAGGGTTTCCAGTTCACAGGTATGCTTGTCTTTCAGAGTATGGTTCCATATTGAAGCAGACCAAAGTTTAAAGTGCTCAAAACTCTGTTGTGTTTCCTGCAGACTGGAAATGCTTAGGAAACATCACTGTGGAAACACTGAAACTGCATCTTACAGGAAGGATGCATCTCTGGTAGAGACAATCTTGTTGCATCTGTAGTGGCTGATAGCAGCAAGAATGTCAACATGAAGAGTGGCCACAGAGCTCGGGAAGTCCTGTTCACCTGGAAATGACATGGGCTCAAAGACGGGGTTCCCAAGCTCCTGGCTGGGGAGCCAGACAGACATGCAGCAAGACTCAAGGCTCTGGCCAGCCCAGCTGGTCTGGATTATCAGGCAAGAAGAGCATCCCATGGTCCAAGGAGCTGCCAGATCCCCCAGGAGACTTGGTCCCCTGCTGGGGAAGACACCCCCACCCCATGTCAATCAACACATCCTTGCTCCTGGGACAGTTAATCAGGTCTAGCCATGAAATCTCCCTCCAGCCCAGTGAATTGACTTTCTCTAATTGGTGCTAATGATACCAGCTAGTTAATTAGCCGAGCTCACAATCACCCATCTAAACACAACTGGAGTGTCTTTTAAGATGAGGCCCAAGATGTGATATGTATAACATCCATCCATACAGTGAGCACATTTTAGTTGCCACGTTCCTTGTAAGTGTCTATATTTTTTCTTCCACTTAATTTAGC
The DNA here is from genome assembly GCF_012275295.1 of Melopsittacus undulatus. Taxonomy (NCBI): domain Eukaryota; kingdom Metazoa; phylum Chordata; class Aves; order Psittaciformes; family Psittaculidae; genus Melopsittacus; species Melopsittacus undulatus. The sequence goes on along the minus strand of NC_047529.1, from coordinate 12,549,581 downwards.
TTTTTAACTAATATTTATCTATCAGTAACTCTTTAAACTCTTGGAGTTATTTAGGGCATTTTGCTCATCTTTACCTGGGAAATCTGTGTTGCAGGGGTACTCACAGGCACACTTTCAGTCTCTCCTGTGGGAATAAAGAACTTCAGTCAATTAAAATTACTTATTACAGTTACTATAAATAACTGGAATAGAGGGTTTGAAGTCCCTCTTGAGGTACAAATCAGTTTTAAAGGACTCAAGTCTTACTTTAGGAGATGTGAACACCAGACCATTTGTAAATTAAACGGCAGTTATAAAACAGACATTACATTCACCTCATTTGCTGTCCTGTGTCTGAATAAAGCTGATCCCTGCAAAGAGGTGGGAAACCTTGTATGTGCAAACAGGGCTACATTGCTTCCTGTGAAGTTCAGCTCTGTGTACCAGCCTTAAGTAACAGGTTTTTCCCCCTAAAGCCTCACTGATCCCTTTCTCTTGTGAAACTGTGGATTTTATCCTTTACTGTATTTGTGCATTTTTCTGTTATCTCCACAAAAGTCTGATCTGTATATTTTAAGCCCCAGGTTAACAGACTTTGCTCATGGAGGAGCTTATATCTATTTTGCAGAAATGTTTTGGACACTTCAGAGACATTGTCTCTAGGCATTAATGAGGATTGATGAGGACTGAAACCAAGAAGTCTAAATATATTATTTCCTCTTTTAACATTGTCTCTTCAGTGCAGAAACCAGTTATCCCATAGAAGTTATCATTGCACTTTGAGGGAATTGCAGTCAAATAGCTATTGTTTTCCATGTTATTCCCTAAGATGGCCTTTGCTCCCAGGAAACACCATGCCACCCAGTTCCTCATTTGAATCACCTCCCATTGGCAATGTCACTTCATGAGACCACTTGCCTCAAAGAATTTGCTTCACCCATCTCTGCTGTCAGTTGCAGACATGACCGGTGACCCCATGCCCAATTCTAGGGGTGCCAAGCTCTCTCTTTCCATGTTGGCTGCAGATGTTAAACCCCTTGCCCACCTGGGCCTTTAACACCACAGAATTTCAGTCCTGCAGAGGCTTGAAAAGGGTGCAGGGAGGACTTTACACAGTCAGCCAGTGCGTGAAGTAGAAAGCTGAAGCCTGGAAGTCAGAGCTTTCCAAGGCAGATATGTTCTGGTTTCTTTACCCCCTGAGGGGGAATATGGGTTACTGCCAAGGGCACCTATGAATTGGCCCTGTTCTGGTCCTTAGGATTTGTCCTGATTCAGAGGAAAAGGAGCAAAATTAAGGTCTTTTCCAATCCTAACTATTCTATGATTCTGTGATTCCCCAGTGACTTTCAGGAGTGTGAGGCAGAGGGAGGAGAGGCAGTACGCCTCTCTCTGCCTATGTACTGCTTTCTCCTCATGCTGGCTGGTCCTGCAGCCCTGGGGAGGGATAGGTTAGCAGGGTCAGACAGTGATTCCCTCCAGGGAGGTTCCCTCCTCTAAGGTTCCTCCTGCAGAAAACAAGGGGCAAGAGGCTGACTGGGAAAAGTAACTGTGAACTCAAAGAGCCAGCTGTTTGGGGTGAAATCTCATCAGCCCAAGTTCCAAGTTTCATCTTTTAAACGACAGGTTGTTTTCATTTTCAGCTTTGGCCCTTCTGAGGCCAAATTTTGTCTGCAACCCCACAAACCAGAAACTGACTTTTGACTTTAAATGAATGATGAACCTTTCTCATGGTGCCTCACTGGGGCTTTGAGAAGGCAGATGCTGTTTAAGTGTTACTGCTGGACCCTTGCTGTTGGATGGTAATGACTGACTCCAAAAGAGCAAAAGGACATGTTTCTTAATCATTAGCACAATACAAACCAGGTGCTGGAAGACAGTGAGATGCTGTTTTTTTATGGTGGTGGACATACTGAGTGCTGAGCTTTGTGGAGGTCTAGAGGAGTCAGGTAGCAGTGCAGCAAGAAAGAGCTGTGGTCTGTCCTCACATTTTCTTTGGGAGGGCTGAAGCCAAGCACTGAAGAAGTCTGAATCTTTCATTTGGGTTTGGATAGGAATCAGTCGTAGTGTCCTTGGAGAAACTCAAAGCAAAGAACTCCTCCTGAGCAAGACCAGAAGAGGGGAAAGGATCCCTGCTACCATGATTTACCTCCCACCTTTGTCATGAGCATGAGTAGAAGCACTGTCTGCATGTTCCCTGTCAAAACCCAGATAATTACTATAAAGTCACTGCTAAAAGCTGGAGCAGAGGAGGCTCCTCACAGTTGCCCTGTGGGAAGAAAGGGGATTTGTGGTTATCTCCCAATTTCTGCAGTGAACATCTGCAGCCCGTGGGGGCATACCAATTAATTGGAAAAGATCTCTGAGTTAATTTCCTTTCCAGGCTGCTGTAGTGCAGGGGCCAAGGTACACAGACCTAATTTATCAAATTAGAATAATAATAATAGGGAAATTAACTCTTCCATTACCTATGCCATGAATGAATGTTAGCACCACCAAGCATCTTCCAAGAGGTAAAGAGATGGTTCTGGCTCTCTCCTGACCTGACAGTTATGGGCACTCCTAAATTTGCTCCCCCGGCTCCTCATAGTTTGAAGAGTTTCTCAGCATATGGGCATAGTCACCTCTGAGGTAGCAAGGGAGAGGACAATGCTGCAAGGGGTTTGGGGTGGGAAGCAAGTACTATCAGCCCCACATTACTCTGTAATAAGAATATTTAAAACTGATAACCACTAAAACCCTGGACCTGAAACCCCTGAGCTTTGCAGACTTTCTAGAAGTGTTGCTGACTGTAGCCGGACTGGTTGCATGCAGGCAGTGTGGCCTGGATGCATCTTGGTGCTTGCAAAATAACATAACTGGTGCAGAAGTCTGGGTTGTTGCACTGACAAGAACAAGAACCTCTTGCAGTAAAGCGTGTGGGGGGGAGAAGCAGATCCTCCTCACAGTGCCCTCATGTAAGACAAAGCATTTGACAGTTAGAAGTCTCTGTACATCCCAAGACAGAGATGGGTCCAAGGCAAGAGAGAGGAATGACTTCCCACACTGGACATTATATATGCCACAGGATTATTTTCCAGAGGGGAGAGGGAGGTGTTTATAAAATACAAGATAAAAACTTCAAACCTCAGATATTTCTATGAATTTAAAAGAAGGGAACATTTGCCCAAAGCTGCCATGGCTAAGAGGTGCTCTCAGGGGGCTAGCTGCCAACAGACAGCTCATACGAGAGAAGGTTTCCTCCTTGTTATCTTTCATACTATCAGGAAGTGAAATAAGAGGATGCTTTACCTTCTTGTTTGTTTGAGTCCATGGCTGCTATAGGGTGTGCGTCCTCGGAGGGACTCCTGTCCTTACTCTGGAGGGTTCTGGCTGGTCACTGGGAACATCCCATGGCTTAGAGCTGCCCACATGTGAGCCCTGCGATGGGTCAGTTGGTCTGAACCCTGAGTGCAGAAAGATGCAGAAAGGGTTTATTGAGCAGAGATGCTCAAAGTTCAGAAGACAGAGGGCAGAGGAGCAGGGATTTGAGAGGGAATGAAGCATCTTAGAGGTCTGTTTGGGTTCACAGTGCCTCCACAAGCAGAATAGGTGCCAGTCCAAGCAAACACTTCCCTCCCAGCCCAAGGCCATTTGTACTTATGTGGATGGGTGATTAAGAGGTTCTGTGTAATCCCACAGAGGCTATTTGCTCAGCAAGATGCTTCTTGTATGAACACAAAAGTAAAATGAGACATACTCTGAACGGAACATAAACATCTTGCATGGGTGCTCTGCATCAAAGAACCAGCTTTTTGCTGTGCAACTAATCACCCAAAATGTCCTCCAAACTTGTGTTTGGGACACAGATATTGCCTTCACAGTGCTGCTGCACAATCCTGCTGGCACTTTTGGAGGCACTTGTACTGCTCTCTCTGCCAGTTGTCTCCCTGACATTTTGAGGCACAGGAGTGCTGCAAGGCACCTCAGTGTGTAGAGCTGCAGCCTCTCTGGAAACCAGGGCCAATGGAGCATGATGACATGCCCTAGTCAATCCCTTGGTAAAGCATCTCATCAGTTTGGTAATGGAGTTACGACTTTGGAAACAGTCTTTAGATAGTGCCTGGTTAATGGCTCAGGCAGAGCCCCCCAAAAATGGATTGCACCAGCTAACACTTCTCTTATTAGCATGGGCACTGTCCCACATCCATGCTTCCTCTCTGCAGGGTTTAATTCAAGTCTGCTTTTGTTGAACCTTACTAGGAAACCAGATGTGATTTAGGACTCTACAATAACCTCACACCTCCATTCCCATCTGACACACAGATATGCCCAAGGCTGTTGTGAGTTATCATTAGCTTTGTTAATGGGATTGGAAGGGCCAGTGTAATTATGGCACAAAGCTCTGCTGACACAGCTCTGCCAGGAGGGCTGTGGTGATTCAGAGAAGCCTGGGGTGATGTTTACAGGGAAGCAGGCACAGAGAAAGGCACATAGCATTGAATAGATGGGAGAGATGCAGAAGATGCAAGAGCCCTAGTGGCTTTAGGAAATGGCTGCAGAAGCAGTTGCTTCTGGTGCAGTCAGGAGCATAGCTTAGGGGACACACTCTTTAGACCTGATAGCTTTCCAGTGTGGAGTTCCTGAGGGTGGTGGCACCATCAGGGCCCCTGAGATGGGGTGATGCTGAGTGGTTTTGAGCTGTGGCAAGGGATGCCTCATATGGTCAGGCTGGGAGTGGCACAGCCAACAGCATACACAGCCAGCCTCCTGCGGAGGGGATGATGACTGGAAGGCTTTCAGAGCACAGTGCTGGAGGGATTTGGGAGTTTGCATCTTCCTGAGATTGAGGATTAATGAAAGGATAAATGTGTTATTTGTAAGAGAGCTGCTTATGTGATCTCCTCCTACAAGATCCATTGTCTGCTCAGGACAGAGGATCCTTTGGTGACACATGGAAAATCTGAGGAAAGGTGGAGGGACTTCGGATGTGGGCTTTGTAAAAACAGGCTGGGAAAGCTTCTCGGTGGACACCTGGTTACAATGAGATAAATGCAATAGTTTATTTAATATGTTTTCTATCAGCTGATGGTGTAAAAATCATTTTCTTGTTCTGAAGTCTGTAAGTCTCACGGCAGAGTTTAGATGGGCAGGGACCTCCGGAGTTACCTGATGCAAAGTAGGGCTAACCCCAAAGCTGGATCAGATTGCTCAGAGCCACATCTAGTCCAGGTCTGACTGTCTCCCAGGCTGGTAACTTCTCAGCCTTCCTGGGCCTGTCCCAGGGCTGCACTACTCTCATGGGCAAGATGTTTCTCGTTACAGCCAATATTTCCATTGCTGCAGCTTGTGCCCTCGGTAATTTATCCTTTCATTGTTTCTGTCAGAAAAGCCCAACTGTCTTGTCTATAAGGCTGTTAGGTAGTTGCAGATGGCTGTAGGACCCCCCAGCCTTCTCTTTCCCAATCTGAACAAACTCAACTCCCTCAGCCTCTCCTATGCTGTGTGCTCCAGTCCTCTTTAGAGGAATAAAACAACAAATAAATAAATGAATATTTTTTCTGATAGGTATCTAGAATGGCAAGAACATGATTTGCTTCTGAAACACATAAATATGCAGTTGTTTTTAAAGCAGCTAAACCTCCTCCCTAGTAGTTTTGAGGAGCAGGTATTTGAGTTTGGGCCTCTGAGAGAAACAGACCTTCAACTTCAGCTTCTGTAGCAGCTTGTTTAGTAGCAAAGTTGTTAAACTTTGCTTCCAGCTTAGACTAGTCAATGCCATAGCAAATTCATGAGGCTTCTGTTATTGTGACCAGCTTGTTTAACACTGAGAACTGTTTTAAAAATTCAGAATTATTTCTGCAATGCTGGAGATAAAGGAACACATAGGAAAGGCAAAACAGATACGAGAGAAACATAAACCTCACCTGTGATAAACTTTGGCACAGCTTTTTGCTGGAAATTCTTTTTTTTTGGTAATAAAAACATGTACATATTTTTACCCATTCTGCTTTTATATTATTGTTTTACCATGCCAGTTATAGCAGCATAACAGTATAGAATTGTTATCTATTAACAATAATAATTAACAAACATCAGTTAGTATAGAATTAGTTGTATTAATATACATTGAATACACTAACTGCATGGTATGTCTTAAAGATTTTATAATTTTACTATTCACTGGCTCAGTTATTCTGGGGATTCCTAAATCTCTGGTGACAATGTGACATTGGTACCTCTGGCCTTCTCAAGGCAGGGTGGCCATACCCGGCCAGTACCAAAATCATTTACTGTGGGAGAATGCCAAAATGAGAGTATCTAACCCATGCTGCTGCACAGTTTTAAATGGGGAAGTCAGGGGACTGTTACACATGAGGAAACAATGCATAAGGCAGACATCCAAGGTGAGGAAAAGACAAAATTATAGTATAATTCAGTTCCATCAGGTGCTCTCTACTTCTGCCAGCTCCACTCAGGCCATCTGAGATCTCAAAATGCTTGTGTCTCTGTCTAGGTCCTACTTGGGCATGTTCCCTTGCCCATCACATCACCAGGGCTATGCCACCAGTCTCACAGATGGTGATTGAGGCTGAGGGATGCAACACAAAGAGTACCTGTGTCTGCCCTCCCCTAATACGTGGAAACCTTCAATTGTGATGCATGGAGGAGAAGTTCACAGGAGGACATTCCCCCCTCTGCTGTGCTACAGGTGATGACAAAGAAAGAAGTTTGTCTGATACAGAGAAAAATAACCTGCACGAGGTTTTAATGACAGTGAAGCAATGCTTATAGAAGAAGGGCGTGTATGAGGATGTGTCATTGCCCTGTTTTCATGCACTTTCAGGGCCACAAAGGGCTGGAAGATATGCCCTTGGCATTGTATCTCATCTCTTGTTTTATAAAAACACTGTGAGTTCCTGCTATCATCACAAGTAATATTTTCCTTATAGAGGGAAGTCAAAGCAATGGAGATTGAACACTCATGCAGACAAGGACAATGTCTGAGCACAGCCTCTGTCCTCTGCAGAGCTCAAAAGTGAGGTTTGAAACTGGGACACTGGGGATGCCGCCATCCCCTCTGCTCCAGCACCACCAGCTCTGCTATATGACTGCACTGCAAAGTAGGTTGACCTTGGTTAAGTGGGTCCAAAAATCTTCCCTGCTTACAGTTATGGAGTAACTGTCTTTCATGTGTCCTCTGGCTGCAGACTGCAATTTCCTGAGTCACCCCTCCGTTCTTTGTTACATCAAATAATTGCATTACAGTGGCTACTTTACATTAAGGAATCACTGCTGGACTCCATAATCTATATAACATTGCCTGCCTGTCCCTTGTTCTTCTGAACTGCTGAATATAAGGAGCAAAACTTCCTTCCACATCACTAAACCCAACAAAATGTGCACCTCACCATGGTTTGGAGTGAAGGCTTGTCCTCTGTTCTTCCTGACTGCCAGGTAGGGAAGCTGTTAACACTGTCCTTATCAGGGACAAGGTTTTTAGTCAGCCTGAGCTGACTGAGCAGTGTCTGGCTTATTCCTAAAGGGCATAGAAAGGGATTGGAAAATAGGATTGACTTCTGGCCTTAAGACCCTTGATGCGGGCTGCTTGGTCAAATCCTGCCTCTGCTGGCAGTGAACAAGTCATTACCTCACATCAGAGTCTAGGTGAGTAGAAGCACTTTTATATCTTTAGTCCAACTTCCTGTTCAGATCAAGGCTAATTCCAAGCTAGATAGGTTCCTTAGAGCTGTGTCCAGTTCAGGTCTGAATATTTCCTCCAGTATCCTAGGGAAGAATATTTTTCCTTACATGCAGTCAGGATTTCCCTTTGCTGCAGCTTGTGCCCATTGCCTTTCACTGTGCACCTCTGGGAAGAACGTGGACTCTGTCTGCTTTATGGCTCCCTTGAGGCAGTGAAAAACTGCAAGAGGATCCCTCCCCCTTCACCTCTTTTTTCTCAGTAATCAGCAAGCCCCATACCCTTAGCCCCTTCCCATATGCACACACATGAATGCATGTGCACACTGGAAGTAAAAGCAAGTCCTCCATAAGGTTGCTTTCCTAAACCACCATCAGGCCTCCATCGCTGGCCAATACAAGGTTTGCCTCATATGCCGGCCCACTACAGGGTAGTTTCCTCATAAACAAGGATGTGTTATTGTTCCTCTGCAAGCTTCCCACTAGACAGATTCAACGACCAGTCACATGAAGCCACCCATCAGACTGTCTTGGCTTGCAATCCAAGCCTATGGCCCCCCTACTTTAAGGACAAGAAATTAAAAAGATGTTCTTGTTTCTTCAGAGTTGAGCATTAAAACACATTTACCTTCCTGCAGCTCTCACCCAGCTAAAATGACATCTCCGGAGCAAAGCCCAGAGAATAGTTCCAGGGTGTTAATGCCAGCAGGTTCTTCCATTATGGCTAAAGGAAACAGTTTCCTCTTTTGCCTCTATCTTCCCTCCAGCAGCCAAACCTGACAAGCCCAAGAACCAAAGCTGTGCCACCTCTGACACTAGTGATTGCCATGATTCTGGCCACTGGTGTGCTGCAAAGCCCTGATGCCTTGTAGCTGGCACTGCAGCCCCCCCAGTGCAGAGCAGAAGGCATGTGAAAGTTAACAGAGCCTGAGCCAGCGCCTGCTTCCCATGAGATCCCCATGGAAAATGGTGAAAAGGTGTGGATGGGTGGGGAGGTTCCAGGGTTTGCCCTCTTTAGCTATGCTTCAGGCACAGGGTCAAAGACCACAGTGAGGTGCCCTTGAGATGGGATTCCTGCATAGAGCTGTGCATGAGGGAGGCAGGTCCTGCAGCCTGCACTGCGTTTGTGTGACCATGCTCACCCTTCCAGTGCTCCCCCCACATGGAATGGCACAACTGGGAGAAGCAATCAGCTGTGGAGATGATCACTTGTTACAAAGAGTGACCAAATAACCCAAGCATCAGCATGCAAACAGGCAAAGTTGAGTAAAGCATTTACAGCCTAGCCTTGATGGACAACAGTAACTGTCTGTTTGGCTTTCTGTCCCATTCTGCTTCTGAAATCATGACATGGGTAACAGTGCAAGAAAATCGTATGCACTTTTGCTGCTTCAGTTGTTAGACATCTACAACTGTCCTAAATAAAAGCTTGGGATCTGCCTGATGACTGTCTCAGTCCTGCTGGCTGAGATTGCTGGCTGGTTTTAACAGCCCACTTGAAGAACAAGCCCCAGTCCTCTACAGAGAGCAAAAATTTACTGATTTACTCTCATCACTCTCATGCCTTGTCTCCAGCTGTCATTCAGATACTTCAGTTCAGCATGATACCTCAATTTATCTCTTAAATGGTAACAGCAAACCCCCCCCCAAACATCATTTTAACCTGGTATTTTAGACACCTTACTATAAATGCAGCCTCACAAGACTCTCCAGCACACTAGGAAGCTAGATCTCTATACACAGTCTTAGAAGAAATCAGCTGGAAATAACTGTGGGCACATACGATGCAAAATACTTTAAATATCATTGTATGTACTGCACATGCAATGTTAAATAGCGATGTCTCTAGCTTCTCCCAATACTACAAAAAACTGTATTATTAATCCCACTCTTCATTCCATGCTGAGTATAGTTTAAACTTACCCCAGGCTGTCTGAAGATCCTTCAGCACTGGCGGTTGCCAGAGTTGGGAATTAGCACTGTGCAGGAAAGGAGAGAGAACAGCAATGGTGGTTTGACGTTTCCCAGGATGGGACTGTCACATGCTAATCACTGATTTGAAACGCAAGCATAACAAATGCCTTCTAATTATGTAATCTTTGGGTCACATCCTTGCATGCCCATGCGGTAATCAGGGCTGTGCGCTGCGACGATACTGACTTTTTTCCTCTTTAATTAGAATTGCACACTGCTGTGAAGGGAGGGTGAGAAGCCTTGAGAAGCGATGGGCAGAGGGGGCCATGTGGTGGGAGCTGATGTGGTGTCTCTGATACTTCACTGAGCTCCAAGGCTCTTAAGTACCTCCTTAAGTACAAAACAAGGCATCCCGCAGCTGGGGACAGGGTGACGGAACCAGCTCCTCCCCGCTTTCTCTGACACTCTCAGCCTCCTACCATGCATAGCCTCATGAGGGATGCCAGGGCCAAAGGGCACCCTTTCTTTCATTCAGGGACAAGAGAAAGGTTGCCAAAGTAGCAACTGCTAACATTTCTGTATGTTCTGTTGCTTGTTAGATCACAAAAAATGTCCTTTGAGTAAAAATAAATAAAAGCTTGGAGTAAGGTGGGAGAGTGGGAGGCAGCAGCCTTCCACAACCTGCTCTGTTTCTTCACTAAGGTCATGCAGGATGTTTTGCTCCAAAGGGCATCAAGAAAGCAGAGGAGAATGCAGGTAACCCAAGGCCGCGTGTGTCAAGAAAAGGTTTGAGCCAAGCCAGTGAGATACTCCAAAGCATAGGAGCAGGGAGACATAAAGGAGGAACATTACCAAATCCAGACTGATTTCTCCCTAACAGGCAAAGCTCTGCTTCAAGGTATCTTTCAGGCAGAAAACCTGAGATGTAAAAATGTATAACCTAAAATCAGTGTAGTTGCTATGGAGGACAGGCTCACAGATTAACGCTGTGTGGAAGATGCTGCTACCTCTGGGACAGAGGATGCTGTATTTCTTTTTTTGGACTGTCTATTTTAGGAACAAAACACAATAAAATTTAACAAAATAAAATTATAATCTGAAGGAATTTGGTGGGAAGTGCATGTTTAGTGTGAATTCAGCAAACAGCTCAAGCTAGGAAAGATTTAAAAAATAAATAAAAACATTTAGCTTCACAAATCTGTGAAAAAAACCATTTCAAATAGAGATTTTCCTGCAGGCAGCTTTAAGACAAAGGACTGAAAAGTGTTATATTGCCAAATGATCCATGAGCCATTTTATTTCAGATGGCTAAGTTATGTTCCTGTCTGCTGATAATGTGCTTGGGTTTATTTTGCTAATAATCCACAAGGCCCAAGATTTTTCCTAATCTAGAAAAATGAGTTGAGTACGTCAGAGCACTTCTGAAGGAACGGTATTTATACATTGTGTCTGCAAATTGAAGCAAGGACAGGTATTTACTAAAACTCCCTTAAATATCTGGCAAGTTAAGAGTCAATAGACATTTTTCCTTGAGAGCACTAGTATGTTGTGTTGGTTTTTTAATAAACTATAAAAGAGGTTTTCTGCTTTGTAAAGCAACGTTTTCAGATTCATAGTGCAGAGATCTTTGATGATCAAACCCAAACAAAAATAGAAATGGGTATTTCATTTCATTAGACTTTCTAATTGGACAGAGACAGTGATCAGTCTCCCCTGTGCGTTCTCCTGTCTACTTCCCCATAGCAGAGGTCTGTCCTTGAGCAGTCTGGCCTCAGAGCCTGGGGTTTATGGGTCTTGACCTATGAAGAGTAACTACCACATTCCAGCTGCACTTGTTCTCCGCCCTGACCCTACTATGCAACATCTGGCTTAAGGTAAATATGATAATAGGCGCACTGAGTTTGCAGAAGCTTCTGTGGGTGGTGAGGTTTGTTTTCTGGAGAAAGTTATTAAAGTTGAGTATAAATTAAGCATAATTTTTCAATGACAGGTTTTTTCTTTTGAAAGACATTCCTAGGACAAGTTAAATATCCTCAGTGATTATTTGTAATAAACACATGGAGAAATCAATGCCTGTTGAAAACTGGTCACAGCTGTGGAGCCCAGAATGCAGTTAGAGAGCTACCTTTAACCTATGCTACTGTCCATGCTAAACAGTCACATTTCCAACTTCTGCTTCAGCCCCACTGGTGCCAAGCCATGAAATGTGCCACTCCACTGCATTTCCATCTATAAAGTATCCTTCTCTTGCAATCCTATAACGACATGAATCCAGCCTGCTGAGAATGCGCTCTGTGGCAGTATGATGATGCTTGCATTACCCAGATGAGGAAATTGCCAAGAATAAGAACCTTCCCAGTGTCGTGTAAATACCTCCCTTAACTTTCTCCCACACTGCAGTTTGTGAAAGTTTTGACCTACAAAGCACACAGGTTACAGAGCCAAGGGACATATTCCTTTCTTTGAAAAAGTGTATTTATACCAACATCCCAGCATGCAGCCCCTATGGGAAAAACTTCCTAGTCCCAGTCATGCAGTTACCAGGCATTAAGTCCTATGAAGTTTATCCTGAATTTCACTGGGGGCATCTTAAAGATGTGTAAGTTTATGCAGCCAGTTACTGTGTGCTCTTGGTGTAAAACTCCATCCTCTCTTCCCTATCCTGATATAAGATGCTGTGACAAAGATTTACAGCCTCCTGTCCTGTGAATTCAGCCCTCATAAACATGTTTATTCTGATTGTTTTAAAATCTGTGATCAAGTTCATCATTATACCCAAAAACTGCTATAAATAAGAAATACCCATGCATCTGCATCCCCTGCAAATGAGGGGGAAATAACTTCTAACATCAATTACTGGAGATTTGTTTCCATTAAAAATTTAAGCCACTTTCAAGTCACAGCAAGTTGCTGTGGTGCTGCCTATATATGTTCTTCCATGAAAGCCACAGTGATTTGGTGAACTGACACCTATCTCCTGTGAGCAGGAAGAAACTAGCAATCCTGAAGCTTGGCAAGATAGCTGTCATTGGGCTGGCAGGGAGTGGTGTGTATTAACAGTCACAAAACAGTGTCAAAAAGGAGAAGTCTTAATTCCCTGTAGTAGAGGCATAACTTCATGTGATCTTCTAAAGTATTGAAATAAATGTCTTCAATTTTTCCCATTTTGTATCTAGGTACATTCTGTAACACGTATTTCATTTGGTGTCTAATCTATTTAGAAATAGATTGGTCATCCTTCTAGTACTATTGTGGCTACTATTTTTGGTCAGCAGGGCAAGACAGAGATTTTTCTGATGAAACACCAAAAATTACCAAACACACGTTTTAGATTTACTTCAGATACTGCACTGAAGAGGTACTTAAAGAATCATAGAATCATAGAATCATAGAATAGTTAGGGTTGGAAAGGACCTTAAGATCATCCAGTTCCAACCCCCCTGCCATGGGCAGGGACACCTCACACTAAACCATATTAAACTAAAACATTAATGTTCTCATAATTTTTTTTATGGTTAATTTTCTCATTAAATCTGCAAGTAACTCATCTACCCTGACAGCCTCAGGGGTTAATTTGTTTTTCTGGATTTTCTTTCTGTGGAGCAAGTCTTTTAGCCCAAGTGATGCTTGGGACTTTGAATCTGTGCTGTAAAGCATTTCTGTGCCATAAAATTAGTCCTTATATATATATATTTATGAGATACTGAAAAAATGACAGACTGGATCTAATAAAGCCACATGCCATTTTCTAATTGCAGATCTTTATTTGTCTTTGTTATTTGTTATTCAGGTTTGTTATATCATTATTCAGTTTCGAGGACTGTCTCCTCCAGCATCAATAAAGGAAGCACCAAGCTTCACACCTCTTTGGAAGATGCTGTTGGCTTCTCATTTCACCACAAAGGCTGAAAGTTGCATAGAGAAGCTGTGGCTGCCCCATCCCTGGAAGTGTTCAAGGCCAGGTTGTATGGGACTTTGAGTAACCTGGTCTAGTGGAAGGTGTTGGAACTAGGGGTTGGAACTGGATGATCTTTAAGGTCCTTTCCAACCCAAAACCATTCTATGATTCTATAATAAAATAAGCAATTTTCCTATACTTACTAATTAATTCCTGCAGAACTCAGTAAACAAGCACAGCTAAACAATGGTTATACAGAGGTCCCCTGTTCCATGGTGGGATGTGTGTGTGGCATATACATTTGCAGGAGGGCCATGCCTCCCTCACTGTGTGCACAGCCTGTTTGTGCAAGGCTTTCATGTTGACCCCACATGTGCAGGGGACCAGGGGTCTTCAGAGGGGTTTACCTCTGTGCAGCTCCAGCACTTGTCACTCATATAACCCTCTCCCTGAAACTGGTATAGTTTTCTTACGGTTTAATCCTATGCATCCAGTTTTGGAAAAGGAACTAGAAGATGTGTGTGCAGCTCTGGAGTTCTCAGGACAGGAAAGATACAGACCTGCTAGAGAGGGTCCAGACGAGGGACATAAAAACGATCAGAGGGCTGGAGCACCTCTCCTATGGAGACAGGTTGAGAGAGCTGGGCTTGTTCAGCCTGGAGAGGGGAAGGCTCCGGGGAGACCTTACTTCTGCCTTTCAGTTTTTAAAAGCAGCATATATGAAAGATGGGAAGAGACTTTTTATCAGAGCCGGTTGTGATAGGATTGAGGGGTGATGGTTTATAAACTAACAGAGGAGGATTCATGGACACGAGGAAGGAATCTTTTACAATACGGGTGGTAAAACACTGGCACAGATTGCCCAGAGGGGTGGTGGATGCCCCATCCCTGGAGACATTCAAGCCATGGCTGGATGTGGTTCTGGGCAACCTGATCTGGTTGGAGATGTCCCTGCTCATTGCAGGGGGATGGACTAGATGAGCTTTGAAGGTCCCTTCCAACCCTAACCCTATTCCATGTTCTTACCAAACCTGTCTTTATTTGGGTATGAGAAAGACACTTTAAAAACTGCAGCACGCGTTGAGAACCAAGCCCCCAGTGTCACTGTTACAACCAGTGGCTGAAGTTCACACATTCAAACATACAGCAGCTCGAAACCGCACATAATATCAATGTGCTGCTTGAGTTACTGTTAGGGTGGTGAGGCACTGGAATGGGTTGCCCAGGGAGGTTGTGAATGCTCCATCCCTGGCAGTGTTCAAAGCCAGGTTGGACAGAGCCTTGGGTGATATGGTTTAGTGTGAGGTGTCCCTGTCCATGGCAGGGGGGTTGGAACTGGATGATCTTAAGGTCCTTTCCAACCCTAACTAGTCTATGATTCTATGATTCTTTACAGCCGCGCTCGTGTGACAGGAGCGGGGCGGCGGGCACTGGTTGCCATGCGGAAGTGTCCGCGGTTGCTAGGGGAGGCCGGAAACCTGGAAGGGGAAGGCGAGAACTTCCGGGTCAGGGGAACTTGTGCCGGGCCGGTGCGGAGCGGAGAGGTGGGAGCGGAGGGGGGAGTCAGCGGTGTCCTCGGGGATGGCGGGCGGCGGGTCCCGGGGTGCGCGTAATGGCGCTGTGGAGGGCGGGGTGGAGACAGTGGGTGCGCGGGTGGGTGTGTGAGAAGGGGCTGAGGGGAACATGGGGAGAGGTGGGGGACGCGGAGGCTGCTGTGAGGGAAGGGCGGGATCAGGCGGAGGTTTGGGGGTGCTGGTGGCCGGACACCTCCATGAGGTGTATGGGGGGGGTGGCCGGGAGGGGCTGGAGGAGTTGGCAGGGAAGTGGCCCCTGGGAGGGAGCTGTTCTGTGCCGGGGCTCCGGGCTGGGTGTGGAGAGGAAGGAAACGAGACCTCGAGTGACACCGTCCTCAGGGACGGCTACAGGTGTCTGTGTCTCTGCCCTGCTCACCCTCTTGCCCTCGCTCAGTTATGCCTCTGCCTGTCTGTTAAATCCTGTCCAGTCCTGGTGAAGCTCCAGTGGGGAGAACTGCCACAAAAGCGAGGGTTGCTTCTTTCCAAGCCCCAAACTGTTGCTGCTCTCCAAGCCCTCATCTAGGCTATTACTGTTGCATGGCCACATCAGTTCTTGTCCGGTCTATGGAGGTGCCGGTGCAAAGATGGAGATAATAACCTGAGCCAGAGTGTCCTGTCCCTGCAATAGCTTTCCATTTACAGGAGCATGATCCTGGGGCATGTGTTAGTGTTGGTCTGTTCTGTCACAGACAGTAGCTGCTTAATACTAATAGGCTTTTAACAGAGCTGATGAAAATCCTGCTGTGAGGGGAGGAGTGCTTCTGTTTCCCAAGGCACATCACCAAACACTTCCCCGGTCCAGGTTCCACAGAACCAGTGTTCAGCCTTCTGGGCAGCTCCTTGCAGAAGGAGGTGGCTGAGGAGCAAATTAATGTGGAAGCAAAGTGTATCTTTGGCTTCAGCTCCCCTCTGACCTTTTACTCTCAGCCCTGCAAATTCCCCAAGTCAAGAAGTGTCTGCTTTCTGCTGTGAATGTTCCCCTGGAGGTTTGTCCTTTGTGTTCCAATGTCCACAAATATTGCATCAGAGTGGCACAATTGGAGCTCCCAGGCTAAGCAGCACTGCTGTTGGGCCCATCCTTTTGCCAGAGATCCTGCAGTTTTTGATTGAACAACTGTGAAGAATATCGCTTCTGTTTTTTAAAACCACAGAACTTGTTTACCAGTGTTCTAGAAGAATGTGCTTTGCTTTGGGTGCATACAAATAGACCAACATGCAGCATATTAACTGTGGGTTGAGAGGGTATCTTCTCTTGTTACACTGAAAAAATAAATATGTAAGTATTTGTGTGCCCAGACATTTGCAATATGCTAAAGCATATTCATAACTAAGAGCTTTTTTTTTTTTTCTTCCCTCAGCAAGAGAATATGAGTTCAGCAGGGAGAAAAAGAGGAAAGCCCACCAGAGGAAGAGGGAGAGGAGGCAGTGGAAGAGGAGGAAGAGGAGGAAGCAATAGTAGCCATTCAAACAAATCTCAGTTTGGTGGAAATAGGAAATGTTCAACCAGAATTTGGGATGATGGAGATGATTTTTGTCTCTTCGAGGGACCAAGACTGGAGTCCAGGTCTTTCTGTTAATTTTGAGAGTTTGGCATAGAGGTGTTTGGGACACCTTGGGCCTGATTTTTTGGACATCTTTGAATATATGGAAGAGTGAAAGGGTGATGAAGCTGTTTCTCTATGAAGTAGTTTTTATATGTCTTTTTGATTAACATTTAGATTTTTTTTTAGTTAGGAAAGTGGATTTTTTAGGATTAGAACTTCTGATTTTCTTCTTTGGTCATAAAGTGATTTCAGGACATCTTTGATCAGAAAACACTAGTAAACACAGGATGTTAATTTCTGTGTATTACAAAGCAGAAACTGGGCCATGAAAAATAAGCAATTTAGAATTAATTTAGTATCCTGAGTGTATTCTGACCAATCTGGCTTGGAAGTGCATGGTTATACCGTAGTCTGAGAACAGCTTTACCTACCAAAATGTTTATTAAATCACTTTGAATTTGACACAGGATAAAATCCATACATGCATGCGTATGTGCACAGATACAGACACACACATTGTGGTCACGTAAGAATGAACCCAGATGAATAATCTTTAGGTGATGGACTTGTCTTATTTTGGTTTTCCTGTTTTGAATTACAGGAGTGGGTCCTAACACATACCAATTCAGTCAAGAACATTTGAGCCACACAAATAAGTCATTGTTATGTTCTATTTTATTTTTAGATCAAATGCACCTGCCAGAAGAGGGCAAACAAAACAGAGATCTGAAGCAAAAATGCCTCTCCAGACCATACACATGACATCAGAGAATCAGAGAAGAGTGAAAGAACTTCTTCAAGAGCTTCAAGGGCAGGAGCTGGCTCCTGAATCAGAGTTAGTTGAAATGGAGGCACTACTTCTAGCTCTTTTAAATGAGAACACCTTAACAGGCACACTGTTAGAAATGAAACCAGTATTCTTTTTCCATTAACTTTTAGATGGATCTCACATAGTGTGGTTTTGACTCTGCTTTATTCTCTACAATATTAATTCTGGGAAAGGGGTAGCAGAATCCTCCATTTAAATGGAAAATTTAAAATGGCAGTGGCAGAGCTTTGTGTCTACTCAACAGGATAATTTTGTTCTGTTTTAATTTGATAACTCTTTTATCAGAGTAGCTGGTTCTGGTGAAGATGATGATGAACCGGATTACCTTGATGATGAACAGTGCTGGTCAACAGGTTGGGAAGTTTCTGACCCACTACCAAGGTCATCTGCTGAGCCAGCTGAGCACAAAATTGTGGAAAGTGAAGTGTCTTCATTTGCTGTGCACAAACTCTCCAGGTGATGCTTTTCAGTGAATAATTTGTATCCTGAAGAGATAAATTGCTAGTCTTGATACGATAAGCTCTTAGTTCTTGGGCTTCTTCTTGACTTCAGAGAAGTTCTGTGTGCAGAACTGATGAGCTTGCATCTCCTACAAATTTAATCCTCCACTAGGTGAATTTAAAATAATGATTTTATGAACATAAATCACTCCAGCCTTTTTTTCAGTATAGTTTTCAGTTCTTTCTCCAAGACAATGTAACAGGTATTGAGAAAGCTTAGGGAGCATTGTTGTTATGGGTATGTTTTAAAACCTTGTAAGTGTTCTCCATGCAGTTTACTCAGATGTGAGCGTTTATTAACAATTTTTTGCTTTGAGAGTGTTTTCTGTGTGACAGCCGATTCTGAAGAGTTTAATTTATATAGTTCAACTCTGAAATCTAATTCGTAATTGTTATGTGCTACATTCTGAGGTGTGAAATAATTGCTACCTAAACTAATCTCTCACCTTATAAAAAACAGACTAGCATTCAGTCACCAAATTACTGTCTGCCACTGTATAAATAGTATAAATATTTTTGTCTATTTTTTCCCAATACTAGTAGTAATAGTATCTCATGCCATACATGCTTCATTACTGTAAGCCTAATTAATCAGATCTGTGGTTATTTTGCTTCATACAAGTCTTTGTCACTCACTTATTGCCTCGTTGTCTTGTTTTGTTGCAGGTATGGTTTTGACAGTGAGCGTTGTAGGACAGTACTGGGATCCTCCAATGGTAATATTGGGGCATCACTGGAGTATTTGCTATTGCAGTGCTTTACAGAAAGATATGGAGAGAAAATGCAGGTTTCTGCAACAGCTGCTGAAGCCAGTCAGGAAGAGTGTTTAGAGCAGAGAAGAGAAGAGGCTTTTGCCCTCCGGTCAATCTGTGGAGAAAAATTTGTAGAGAGAATTCAAAACCGTGTTTGGACTTTTAGTTTGGAACTGGAGTACCTAGCAAACAGGCTCAGCAAATCTAAACGAAAGGGTGATAGTACAAGGGACACAGCAAAGCTGACTGCAAAGGAAATATGTAAATTTTATCTCCAAGGAGGCTGCAGGTTTGGTTCAAAATGCAGATTTGGACATGAATTCCCTCCAAACCACCCACTAAAACCAGCCAGGAACTCTGTAGATGATGCTCATCTCAGAGTTGATGGTCCTGTATATGAACTCGAAGTAAGATTTCCTGAAGAAAACAAGTATCCACTTCAGGCACCTCTTGTGGCATTTTATTCCACCGATGAGAATCTACCTCTTGCTTGTCGTTTACACATTGCTGAATTCCTCTTTGGAAAGGCCTTGATAGCTGCAGAGTCTGGTGAACCAGTGGTGTACACCTTAGTGACTTGCTTAGAAGATGAATCTGAAATTATCAAGTTGCTTGAAAATACTCACCACAAGTACAGTGTTCCTCCTGTGTCCCTGCTGGCTAAACCTTCAGTAAAGCTACAGACGAGGAGTACATCCAGTTCGAATAGGAAGTCTGAAGGTACAGCAAATATCCCTCTTATGTTTCTGGGTTAACAACAGTCAAAAAGATAAAGAGAAGGCAGTGAGCCTAGTTCAGGCATCTGTTCTAAATCTATTTCTGGAGATTAAGGTCACGTGGTGAGCCAGATCCATAATCTGCTGGGCCTCAGCAAGTCTCTTCCATAATAAAGCTACAGCAGAGTTCTGGCTGCTTGCAAGAACTGAGTTAAAGGAGCATAGAGCTAATGAGTTTGGGTTGGCAGAGTGAACGATGTCTATTCCCACCCAATCAGTGAAAAGCCAGTGAGAGACCTGGTGTAAGTTTACCAAAATTGACCAGAGAATTTTGCTGGGAAGGAGATGGGGAAGGTTGTTTGCAAACTTTGGTGCATCTGCTACTCATCAATTCAGAACCTTTATTTTTAATTACTTAAAATTACCAACCCCTCCTCAAAAATAATTCTGTAAAAGTGGATTTAAGGCTAAGTAAGTGTTGGAAATGGTTTCAGAACCTGCCTGAAGGTATCACCCTTTTTCACATACAAGCGCAACTACTTTGATTTCACAGGGGGAGAGTTGGGACTGTGTCACTTATGGCAGGGTTACAGCAACTCTATGGCATGGATGACCTTCAGGCTCTCAATTCCAAGCCTGTTTTATCTAAGGCAAGCTTTCTTCAAGATAGTTTTCAAGAGCAACTGTATCACATTTTAGAGAGCCTAAACAGTGACAGCCTATGTTTTTGTTATAGTAAAACTAATTATTCAATTTCTTAACAGTTCCACAGAAAGGCAGCTTTGTTCCAGAAATTCAGAATTTGTTCCAGAAATCAGAGATACCAGATAATCTTCCTTATGTTATACAATACTTTGTTTAGATAAATGTAGCCATAACACTTTTAAGGGCTGGCCTACTGTCTGAGCAAATCCCACTTGAACTGGTAGGCAGTAGGCACCATAGTACCTGGTCCAGTCTCAGTCTTGGTTTAAAAGTGCTTGGCAGTGGTTGAACAATTAATGTTATAGTGTAGTTTTTAATTAATTTAAGCTGGTGTTTTCATCACAGTCTTGTGCTCTAGAGAAGTGGTTGTGCGGTGAATAGGAGAGAGGAGCTGAGACACATGAAAAACATTCAGGAAGGCAAACCAGTTACCAGTCTGATTCACCATGTGGCCACACAGACCATGGTGTTGGAGAGCACAGCTTGGTGCAAGGGGAGTGACAAGTGGGTTGGAGCTGGAGAAGTTCTGGTTTGATGAGGTTTTCTAGTAGTGTTGAACTAAATGCATGTCAAAATAGGCCTGCAGACCCTCAGCTCCAGTCTGCTAAGGTACTTTGCTGAGAATGTTCCTGGAATGTGTCTCTATTCTGCAGTGCTGATGAGGTCCTTTTTATTAGAAACAAGAATAACCAACTGTACGTTCTCTGTCTCAAGCCTCAACAGTGTCAGAGCCTCAGGAAGAAGAGGTGGCAGAAGAAGAGGAAGGTGAGCCTCAACAAGTTGTTGTGGAGAATGAGAGTTACGTGCACCTCAAGAAAAAGCTCTCCAAAAAGTATGATGTGCAGGCAAAGTCTCTGTATAACGAAAACGTTAAACTCTGCACGCAATTTCGGCTGAAAAAGGTATAATGTACAGAACAAAGTGTCTGTTTTCATATTTACTTTAAATAAATGAATATCTAAGCCACAGGCTGCTGTTTCAAATGGTTCTGTTCCACTCCAGTGGTGTTCTTACTGCCATGCTGTATCTGGTTTTGTGCATCAGTCTTCTAGGCACTTCCAGTCCATGTTGTATGAAAGACAGAAGCTCCCTGCATGGCAAGAGAGAGAAACCATTCTTGATTTGCTGAAGAGCCACCAAGTTCTTGTTGTGAGCGGCATGACAGGGTAAGAGTGTGACTGCAGATGCATCGAAGCATACACAGAAGAATGTGAAATATGTATCCACGGAAAGGTTAGAATACAGCAGTCCTACCTGACATGTGATGGTGACACTAATGAAACAAAGCAAATTTCAAGTGGATGCAGTCATCTGCATGTAAATTAACATGGGTAGAAGGTGTTGGGTTTGTGAGAGTTTTTTGTTTGTTTCTTTAATGAATCCCTGATTTTGTCCTGCAGATGTGGGAAAACCACTCAGATTCCTCAGTTTATTTTGGATGCTTCATTGCAAGGATCTCCAAGCAGAGTTGCAAACATCATCTGCACTCAGCCTCGCAGGATCTCTGCCATTTCTGTGGCTGAACGTGTAGCCAAAGAAAGAGCAGAAAGGGTTGGACTTACTGTTGGATATCAGATCCGTCTGGAAAGTGTAAAGGTATATATATGCATTGCTTCTTGTTTTTCATTTAGTTTATTAAAGCATGCTTAGTGCTTCTTCAGCATACAGAATCTCTGCCCTGTAGTGAGATCAGTAAGTCTGTGTCAGCTGTATTTTATATTATATTATGAAATCTTTATTTTATTTCATCTCAAGTTGCACAGTCTACTTTACAGAATAAGAGTCAAGTACTATGTCTTATATTTTTTTGCTTTCTGTTGAGACAGGTAAAGGGGTCTGAGAGCATGAATAGTAATTCTGTCCTTTGAAATGCTACTGAATCATAGAATCAAAGAATGGTTAGGGTTGGAGAGGACCTTAAGATCATCTAGTTTCAACCCCCCCTGCCATTAGCAGGGACACCTCACCCTAGATCATGTTGCCCAGGGCCCTGTCCAACCTGGCCTTGAACACTGCCACTACTGACTTAATTTCTCTTTGTCTCCCAAGTGGATTAAAGGGTGCAGCTTGGGTAAGCCAGAAGGAGGGGTTGAATTCAAACTGCTGTCTTGGAAGTGAAATTTTGTTTATGTTACAGCTGATTGCTTTTTACATGGGCTATATTACAAAAGAGATCGAAAAGATCTTTCTAGGAACAGAGATTCAAGTTTTTTAGCAGAAAGCAACTTCCACAGGAAAAACAACTCAGATTTTTTTTACCCCTTATAGTTAGCAGTGCCCTTTGGTTAAAAAGCAGGTGTTTTCAGCTTTTAATCACAAAAGAAGAATAATTCAGCCTGTATACAGCAGGAATTATTTGTTCTCTTTCTGTCAAACCTGACACTCAGCTGAAACCGAATATTTAACAGCAACACATGTTCTCTTTGCGCTATGTTAAGTTGCACAAAGTCAACTGAATCCTTTGTCTTATTGTTCAAGTCCTCAGCTACCAGACTCTTGTACTGCACTACTGGTGTGCTGTTGAGAAGGCTGGAAGGTGATCTGACTTTGCATGGAATCACGCATGTTATTGTTGATGAAGTTCATGAAAGAACAGAAGAAAGGTAAACAATCTCTTATCCCATAGGCAAAATCAAGGTCGTAGTCAGAAGGATAAAGGTGACTTTGATAAAGTGCAAGTAACTGAAGTCAGACTTGTTGATCCTGTGGCAGTAATGTAGGCTGATGGAAGAAGTCTGGTTTTAGATTCTTGTCTTTGGGCGGTAGGAAATAGTGTTGCAGCAGCTTGAAAAGAAAGCACATCTCTTACATTTTTGTGCATCTGGTCTGCCATCACATTGCAGTGATGTTGAAAAGAGGTTTTGAATGGGACTGGAGGGTTAAATAACTTTTTAACCACAGTTGTCATGTTCTTATTCTTCCCCTCTTTGAGCTTTTAACAAATACCCTGATTCTTCATATGCCATTTTGAGAATCACTTTTCCTGATGCAGGCTTCAGCAGAGCACCTGCAAGGGATAAGTGCTCACATTTCCTTCTAGTCTATAGATATTACTGGTTCTAGACAGTCTGCTCCAGCCTCCTACAGTTTTACCCCACTTATCTGCTGATGCTAGGCAAAAGATAATGTCTGTCAGTATCCCTGTAAAGTAAGTGGCAAGGATCCTTTTATTTGATGTTTTCCTTGTGAAACATTGCAGCGTGGTAGGTTTCAGGATGCGTTCTCTGTGACCTGTTATTCTATAGCTCATATTATATTTTAGCCTATAAAGGGCTTATATTTCTCAAGGATTCTTCTTTCTTTTCATCTGAAATCGGTTTTGTAGGCATGCCACGAAAGCTCTAAATCTGTATGGAAGAATGCAATGAGCAGGAAGAAGTTTGAATAACTCTTCCAGTAAGGAAGAGGAGCAAAAAGGACTCATTACTTTGAGTTAATTTGTTACCTAATATTCTTGTCTTGCCATTAGTGTAATTAATTTATAAGGTAGCCAAAGCTCTTTGTTGCTTAAATGAATTTGCCAAGTAATCCTGACACTCTAGTAAGGAACAACCAAAGAATAAGCAGTGCCTTCCATTAATTTATTACATGATTAGCCTCTGGCCATTCTGAGCAGCTTTTGCTTCTGTGATGGTATTTCTGTGCTATTGAAAAGGAAGGTGGACGGAATGGGGAGAAAAAAAGAGACTCTGAAAGTTAACACTGAAGAAATTCAAACGTCTTTTTACTTGTTTTCTGCAGTGACTTCTTGCTGCTGGTTTTGAAAGATATAATGGTTCAGAGGCCAGACCTGCGCATTATACTAATGAGCGCCACTGTGAATGCAGAGCTTTTCTCTCAATACTTTCACTCCTGCCCAATTATTAACATACCAGGTGAAAACTATTCATTTTTACTATCTTGTCATATTCATTGTTTTAAGAGTTTGTTTTCAGTATTTCTACCTCTGAAGTGTTTCTCAATTCAAGTACAAGGGGCTAGTCTGCAAAGTGGCAAGGTCAGGATTTATACAGTAGACTATAAAGAAAGACCAATGAGATTTAAGCGAGAGAAGACTTGGAAAAAGAGCCTTTTTTGTGCTGTCTCTACACCAGCAGAATTTGCCTTCCAAAAGACAAAAATGACACAGCATGCATGATGTGGTTCCCTGAACTAGTTTCACCACAGCTGAAGACTCTTGTGAAAAAGTTGTCAAGGAGTGGGAGGATCCAGCTGGATGGGTACACATTTAGCCAAATATGCCTTTTAAATTGTGAAGTTATTACATGGACCATGACAGAAGCATGTAACCTCATGGCTGTATTCCCTTAAGTCTGTTAGCTCTTCTCTGTGTAAGTGCATGTTACCAAACCATGCTTGAAAAACATCCACTGTTTGTCCCAGACAGAAACTGTGTTGAAGAGTGCAGTATAGATGAGAGCTGTGAAGCCAGTGTATGACATAATAACCCATCTGAAATTATAACCACCTTCAGTCATTTTCCTCTTTTCTGTGTGTTGTGCAGCATGTAGATTTATTCTCTTTCCTTTTAGGACGAACGTTTCCTGTGGATCAGTTTTTCCTGGAGGATGTGATTGCAATGACAAGGTATGAAGACGCTAAAAATCTCAGATGTCTTTGGCTTTTGGGGCTGCACTGTTGACCTTGTGAATGCAGCAGTTCTGTGCATAGATTTAAAAATCAATTTCCCTCAAAACTCCCCCATCACCTGCAGTTCTAGAATTGTACTAAAGCACTGATTTTAAACCATACTTATACTGCAGTGGGATCTAGGATCTCATGATGCTGAGACAGGCCTTTCTGCATTAGATACGACATAAATACTCAAGAGTGGGTGAGCTTTGCCATGGAGAGTTTGTCAGTGCTTGTGCTTTACTTGTTTCACTGGTGGTTAGGCGCTGGCAAGCAAAAGAAATTTGAAGGTAGATTTCAGCACTGAAGGTGACAAATGCAGGGTACCAAACAATTCATTTTTGTAAGCCCTACCTTGCTTCTTGGGATCCAGATTCCTCTCACCTTTTATAGTTACTATACTCTTGTATAGTTACTGGAGAATCACAGCAGCTCAGATGTTCCTCAGAGGGTAAATTGATCAACTATTGTAAGTTACTTGCAAATTCTTGCTCTGAGTTATTCAGTTAAGATCAAGTTTCCAGTCCTAGTCTTGTGCATCACAATTTTTACTAACATGCTAGTATGGAAGGACACTTGACCTTGATACTGTCTGTGGTTTTGCAACCCACTTAAACAAAGTTCCCCTCAGTCCCTCAGATTTATATCTAAATACTTCTGATATCCTGTCTCTCTAGCAAGTTATTTGGAGGAGACAGGCTTCTTTCCAAGGCACTGAGTGTTCTTCTGCTGTTCAGGTATGTTTTAGAGGACAGTAGTCCCTACAGGCGCAAGACAAAGCAAGAAAACAAACAGAATGCAAGACACAAAAGAACTGCATATGAAGAAGTAGAGGAGGACCTGAGACGTGCTGGCATGCTGGAAAGCACTGACACGGTTGTCAGAGATTCAGACCCAGACCAAAAATTAACTCTGAAGCAGCTCCTTATACGATATAAAGGTGAGCTCCTTCCTAAATCTAATAAATTGGCATATAATATTTGCCAGCCAACATGGTATGTTACCATATAATATTGTATGTTGAATGCATATATCTAATTCAGAGTCTTGTAGTTGTGAAATGAAGCAGGTCACTACTTCTAGATGAGATCAGAAACCTCCTGCTTGCCAAAAAATGAAAGAAAAAAGAAGAAATAGAGAATCCATTGTTCTCTCAAACTGGAACAAACATCTTGGCTGAAAACAGACCTCAGCATCTGAAAATTGACAGTTTTCAGTTATTATCTGTTCCCACCCCTTTTCAGATGCATTGTTAATTCTACTTTCTTTCTCTGTATCTGTTCTTGCTGGAGCAGCTTTACTTAAAGCACAGCATGTCATGCCTTGCTTGGGAGATTCAGTCACTCTGAGTGGCCTAATAAGGGGCAGACTTTTCCATTAACTTCCCACTCTGTCATCATCAAAATTCTCCATGTGCTTAGTCCTGAAGAGTTTCCTCCCTTATGTTGTGCTCCGCAGTGGTGCTGAGTGAGAGCCATTGCTTAAAAACTTCAGATTCCTGCTAGACAGGAAGAATAAGGGAATCTGTGTGTCTTTTTGATATCATGTAAGAAACATTGGAAGAGAGAAGAGAGAGCTTGAGCACTTAGTCCTGGAGGTGTCTGTAAGAGGCCGTATGAAAGCTTTTGGCTGTTCTTATCACTAGCATATGTGCATGTCATTCTGCTAGTAGATGAATCCTGGTCTAGGCTGTGCACAGGGCAGATTTAATCCCCAGTAAGGCATATGAAGGAAAGGGTAGAGCTGAAACAGAGGAGAGCAATGGAAGGGGGAATGTGACACATTGAGTCACTTCTGGAGCTACCTCTTCTGATCTAAGCCAGATGCTGTTTAAACCAAGGTGTGGTTGGTTGTGCAGCCACACTGGTTCAATGCATCAAAACATCCAACAGATGTTTTTATAAGAGATGGACTTACTGTGTGTTTTATTTCTTTGTCCCCAGGGGTTAACAAAACTGTGTTGAAAACAATGTCTGTCATGGACTTGGACAAAGTTAATTTGGAATTAATTGAAGCCTTGTTGGAATGGATAGTTGCTGGCAGACATTCATACCCCCCAGGTAATCTCCTTGTCCTTGACAGATAAACAAAAGTAGGTTCATGGAGGCTGTGCACTTACAGGCAGCCCAAAGCTAATGTTTTGACTGCAGAGTTTCTGTAGTTACTATTTTGGAAGGGTAGGGGGAGAAAGTTCTAACTGAGTAACAAAGCCATTATTATACATCGTATGGGGAAGGTGAGAATTGTCTGCTTTGGAATGTCTTTGGTGAGGGACTGTTGCAGCCTGCATGTTTTCTTTGGTAAAATAATTACGAACCAGAGCAATGGGCCTTCTGCACACTGATAAAATATCCTGCTGTCCTTTCTGTTGAGTGATTTTTAAATTGCTTTTTATTTTAATCTACATATATAGGTGCTGTGTTGATATTTTTGCCTGGTCTAGCAGAAATCAAGATGCTTTATGAGCAGCTCCAGTCTAATGCTCTTTTTAATAACAGGCACAGCAAGAGGTAAGGCAGAAAAGGGCCAGAACTATTGGTCTTTTCCCATAAATAAAGAGTAGCTTCCTGCACAAATTCTGCCTTTATGCAGGGTTAAATAAAGGTTATTCAATGTGTAAGACAGCTTGTGATATGAAGGTTTTGACTTGAGTTAGGGTAATTCCTTTTCTACTGTCTTATTGGCTTCCTCTTTTTGTTTTATTCTCCTCAACTCAGACAGGTTAGTTGTTGAAATTCTCAGAGATCCTCATGATGGGTGTTCTCTATTTTGTACTCTGCATGATCCAGTGGACTGTTGAAAACTTCGTCACCTCAGTCCTTGTTCTGTTTCAGGATGTTTTCTGAGACATTCAGTTGTAGTTGTATTTTAGAGTAGATTGTTACATGGAGATGCAATTGGATCTCTTTGACTGAACAGTTTTTACACACGTCATGGCAAGGTTAGCTGGAGTGAGTTCTTCCAGTCCAGCATTTTCAATGGCAGATTCTAGACTCTTCTAAAGAGGCAGAATTTTTGCTCAGCTCTATTCTGAGACCTGTGTCTTCTGTAAAATTCACCCGTTCTAGGAATATGTATCAGCAATAGTGTGGCCAGTGGGTTCAGGGCAATGATCATCCCCCTGTACTCAGCACTGGTGAAGCTGCACCTCAAATACTGTGTTCAGTTTTGAGCCCCTTACTACAAGGAAGACATTGAGGTGTTGGAGCAGATCCAGAGAAGGGCAACAAAGCTGGTGAAGGGTCTGGAGCACAAGTCTTACAAGGAGCAGCTGAGGGAACTGGGGTTGTTTGGTCTGCAGAAAATGAGGCTGAGGCAAAACCATATCTCTACAACTACCCAAGAGGAGGATGGAGCAAGGTGAGGGTCAGTTTCTTCTCCCAGGTAACGAGCAATAGGATGAGAGGAAAATGCCTCAAGTTGTACCAGGGGAGTTTTAGATTGGATATTAGGAAAAAATTCTTCACCAAAGGGTTATCAAGCACTGGAACCGGCTGCCCAGGGAAGTGGTTGAGTCACTATCCCTGGGGCATGGTTTAGTGGTAGACTTGCAAGTGTTCAGTTATGGTTAGACTCGATGATCTTAAGGATCTTTTCAAACCTAAATGATTCTATGATTCTGTGTCTTATGTCAAAGTGGTCTGGTGGTTTTATATTGCTTTAAAAGGCTGTGGGCAGTGTCTAGCACTAGTGAAGCAAAAGTGTGTGCAGGTAGATTGTTCCCAACAGAGAAAAGGCTGGAGATGCACTGAGCATGCTGTTGTATTCTCCTTCCAGGTGTGTTGTTTATCCACTTCATTCTTCACTGTCTAGTGAAGAACAGCAGTCTGTGTTCCTCAGGCTTCCCGCAGGAGTTATCAAAATCATCATCTCTACAAACATTGCTGAAACATCTGTCACCATTGATGATGTGGTCTATGTGATTGATTCTGGAAAAATGAAAGAGAAAAGGTACTGGGATTTATTCCTCAGGGCTTTGTGATCTGGGAAACTGCTCTATGCCTTGAGCTACATACTTTAGCTTTCCAAAGAGCTGGGGAAAACTTGAAGGAACTTCATTTTCAGAAAGCTTCTGCAAGGGGAGGAATCCAGTCTAGACTGAGATCCAACCACAGGGGTGGGAATTTTGTCCATACAGAAGTTGGCAACATCTGCCTGTTTGACCTCCATCCTGTCTACTCTGCAGTCATGACTGTAAGTGTATTTCTTGCTCTCCTGTAGGTATGACCCAAGCAAAGGAATGGAAAGTCTGGAAGACACATTCGTGTCGAAGGCCAATGCTCTGCAAAGGAAAGGGCGAGCAGGCCGTGTAGCCTCAGGTGTCTGCTTTCATCTTTTCAGTAGCCATCACTATAACCATCAGCTTATAAAAGAGCAGTTGCCAGAAATACAAAGAGTTCCTTTGGAACAGCTTTGTCTAAGGTGAGCTGTTGTTCCTGTACTGCCTAAGTGCAGAATGTCCTTCCTCCACTGCAGGGAGCACCTGGAATACTGTTACCAACATGCTTAGTTTCCTCATTGTTTTCTTATATCATGAAACAAAGAAACTGCTCTGGAGATTTAAGGCTCTTTGACCTTACTATCAAGTAAGATAGCACTTTGGTTGCTTCGATCTTACTATCACATTGCCTCTGGCTCCAGAGCTCCCCCTCTAATCACAGTGTCCACCAGTTCTCCCTGTCCTTCTTCACATTCCTTAGTGCTCATCTGATAGGAAAAAGACATGTCTCTTGGATCTCTCATCACCGGAGAAGAGAGTTGCATTCTTGTACTCCAGACCCACAGCAGACGCTTGTCCCCTTATGCTCTAAAACCTCCTGTGGTCTTTCTGTGCAGTGTAGTGCAGTAAAGCCATAATCTGGATCAAGCACCACTATCACGCAAATGCTATATGAATGGGTCCTCCTATTCCTGCTACCCACTGGGCATCCCTTTGTACAAAAAGAAAATTAAACAAATTCCCTAGTATATGGATCTAAGCTGCTTCATTTTTCTTTCTTTAAGAATTAAGATACTAGAGATGTTTTCTGCACAGAGTCTTCACTCTGTTTTATCACGACTGATTGAGCCACCTAGAACTGAGTCTTTGCAAGCATCAAAGCTGCGACTACAAGACTTGGGAGCATTAACTCCAGATGAAAAGCTCACCCCTCTGGGATATCACTTGGCTTCTCTGCCTGTTGATGTCAGGATTGGCAAGCTGATGCTGTTTGGCACCATTTTCCGCTGCCTGGATCCCGCACTGACTATAGCAGCCAGTCTGGCCTTTAAGTCACCTTTTGTAAGTATGCTTAACCATGTATTCCACTTTGAAAGCAGTGCGTTTTCATACAGCAGCAAAACACTTTTGTAACTTGCAGTATTCTACACTTGAGTATTTTAGTTCTCCTTTTTAGCTTACATTGTTTGTATGTTAATACAGTGTTCATTAAAAAAGTCCAGTTAAAAGCAGAAGACCAAAACTATGCAGCAGCAAGAATGTTGTTTATGAGTGCACAGTAGAAACAGAGTGGACATTAGTTTTAACTTGAATTAAGAAGTACAGCCAGCCCATTTTGTCCAAGTTTGGTGTAAAAATTGTAAATGAATGGTAATGTAAGAAGCAGTTAGAAATAGTAATGAAATGGTGCTAATGATGAAGTTGATGTTTGAGCTGTGAAGCAAATCTCAGTTTGTGTTCACTTTCACCTTGGCTTTTTAAATCAGCTGCTGCACTTAGTACTGTTAATCCTCTACTGCAGTGTGCAAACTTGCATGGAAAGTCAGGCTTTCTTGAAGTTTTGATTGCTGTCGTTAGCAGTGCAAATAGTTTGTACTGAGGATAATTGCGAGAGAATTGGAAATAGATTGTTCTAGTTATTTAATTGCATATTGTTTTCCATATGTTTTTTGAGCATTTTCTGCAGCATTTTGACTTCAAGTGCTACATCTATATGCTGTTATAGAATAACTTAAATTCAGCTTTTTTTGGTGTCCTGAGTTACTGTTGCTTTCTCTCTCTCAGACCCAAGTGGATTTTGGACTTTATTTCCTCTTCTGTATTATAAGCATTTTGATTTTAACTTCAGCTCCATTAACTTGCTGAGATTTGTCAGATGGTGTTTTTTATGGATGTTGGCATATTTTGCAACTGCAGAGAGGTCTGCTCAAAATGAAGTATTTTCTGTGAGCTCATTAATTGCAAGTTTACCTTTGGGTCTCTTGTGGTTACATAGGACAATAGGCTTAGGTGCTCTGCTGTTGTCTAGGCATTTTTGAATGCCTCGTGTTTCCTGTTATCCGTGGAGAAAGCCTGCTTTCTGACCTATGAGCTGCTGTAAAATACCAAGGTTTGTGACATGCAGCTCTTGCAATAGACTGTCTAGGCATGAAAAACACAATCTGTTACTGCTCATCTAGGTGTCACCATGGGATAAAAGGGAAGAAGCAAACAAAAAGAAGCTGGAGTTTGCAGTAGGAAATAGTGACTACCTGGCTCTTCTCCAGGCCTATAAGGTGAGCTAAAATTCAGTGTGCTTTCTGAGTCTTCTGATGTGCTTGAAATTCAAGCTGAAATATTTTATTACTGACCTCATCCCATCCTCTCAATTAGGGGTGGCGTTTGAGTATCAGAGAGGGTTCTCAGGCAAGCTACAACTACTGCAGGGAGAACTTTTTGTCAGGAAGAGTTCTTCAGGTAAGTGTTTTTGTGGCCTTGCACAGAGGCTGCTTGCAACACTGGCAGAGCCCTAGTGACAAACATAAGCAAGTGGTGAAGACTCTTCTCTCTGTGTATGGCACCTATCAGTCACAGCCCTTTGTCTGTCTGTAGGAAATTGCCAGTCTGAAACGGCAATTCACCGAACTGCTTTCTGACATTGGGTTTGTGAAGGAGGGATTAAGAGCCAGGGACATTGAGAAGAAGTGGTCCCAAGAAGGTGATGGTGTGTTGGATGCTACAGGGGAAGAGGTAATTCCCAGCATTTCAGTGCTCCAAAACAAATGTTGCTGTATTTCATTTGACCCAGGTTCCAGGTGGGCTCGACTTTGTAATCCCACACTGGCAATAGCCATCTCCTATCTGTCTGCTCCATTCTTCCTCCCTATACATCACACATGCTGGCATTAGACTCCATTGCATGAGGCCTTATGTGCACAGAAAGAACAGGCCCAGATGTGGAAGTGAGATGAAACTTGCTCCTTTTAGACAGTGAGCGCTGCTGACTTGACATGTTAGAAATGAGCAAGTGGTGCAAAGGCATGTATGACTCATGACCTGGCCCCAGTGTTGGGATTATTAACAATCTTATTTTGGGAACAAAATTACCTTACAGAGCAGGCAGGGAGATAATTCAGCCTTGCAGGCAATCTTCAGAAAGCAGTATGTCTGGAGCTGGAGATCTCCTGGGGCTATGTGATGAGGTGATACTGGTTTGGTAGTTCTAGAGTCTTACTGTGCATTGGGATAACTTACGCTTGCTTTCTCTTGGGGACAAGCTGCTTTGTAGCCAGATGTTATTCCCTAATGTCTGGAATTGACAGTTGGTGGCCAATTTGCTTGATTGATACTGGGGGGAATGAAGGCCAGGTTAGGCCGAAACCTCAGGGCAATAATTAGTCCTCCCCTACAAAGGACAGCGCTGCAACTACAAAAGGAAACCCCTTTCAGGAATTCAGTCATGCCAGAAACAGGGCTTTACCTTCATAGACTTAACCTGTAGAATACCTAATGCATACATTAATTTCACAGGCAAATTCAAATGCAGAGAACATCAAGCTGATCTCGGCTATGCTGTGTGCCGCACTGTATCCCAATGTTGTGCAGGTAAAAGAATGCTTTCTCATTTTCCCTTTTTCTGTCTAGCATATCCTCACAGCCTGCTTTCAGTCTGGGCTGGTTGTGGCAGCCTCTAGCCTGGCTTAGGTTGCCAAAGCTTGCTGCTCACAGTGTTAGAGCCAGGCAGCTGAGCTCCAGTTTGTATTGCTTGAGACTGCTGCTGTTCCTACAGGCTGATTTTAGTGTCACACAGGAGCCAACAGCAAAAGTTCTTAAGAAGCTATTTTAAATTACAGCTTTGTAACCTCAGCTTTAGAAAGCTGAGGTTACAAATGAAAATACACTCGGGGTTAGACAGCACCTGGAGTGCAGTATCTCTCTCTAGTGACTTGACATGTTACTATTTGAGAATTTCATTGATAAAATGCAAACATAAGTTAAAAATGTTTTCTGATAAAGCAGATTTTTACAACTTTTTTCTGACCATACAGGTGAAAAAGCCAGAGGGCAAATACCAGAAGACCAGTGCAGGAGTGGTCAAATTGCAGCCTAAAGCAGAAGAGCTGAAGTTTGTTACCAAAAATGATGGTTACGTTCACATTCATCCTTCATCTGTGAATTATCAGGTCAGGGTTCTTTTTTTTTGTCTGCAAAGCTGAAAGTGGGGTTTTAATCATTAACCACATATTTGGGTTATAAAGGCTTTGAACTGTTATCACTTTTGCTTTGAAAGAGCATAACAAAGGCGCCCATGAAAATGTCCTTAACATGAAACGGAGAACTTGGGGCCTTGAGGCAACAGTGATGAATTAGCTGATTTCTCACATGCTCACTGCAAAGCGGGATGGAGCAAGGGATAACTAACAGTTACGGGCAGCTTTTACGGGTCAGACTCAAGGTGCATTTTAAGCGCATTTGCTGTTCTTTGCAGCCATAGAAGAGGCAGGCACGCCTATATTTGTCTGAGCAGGTAGGAAGAGATGTGGCACTGTAATGAGGATGTGGTGTATGTGTTCCAGACTAGGCACTTTGAAAGCCCCTACCTTGTGTATCATGAGAAGATCAAGACCAGCCGCGTGTTCATTCGAGACTGCAGCATGGTGTCAGTGTACCCACTGGTCCTCCTCGGAGGTGGGCAGGTCCACATGCAGCTGCAGAAGGGAGAATTTGTCATATCTCTTGACGATGGATGGATACGGTTTGTGGCTGCCTCTCACCAGGTAAGGAAAAGGAGGGATAATCCTGGGAGTGCTGCAGATCTCTGCTTGTGTGTGGAATGCAGGAGATGCACCTCTGTGTTTTACCATAGGTGGCTGAGCTGGTGAAAGAGCTGCGCTGTGAACTAGACCAGCTGCTGCAGGATAAAATCAAGACTCCAAGCATGGACTTATGCATGTGCCCCCGTGGATCTCGGATCATCAGTATGATTGTAAAGCTTGTGACCACACAGTAATGTGAGAACAGGTTTCTGTACTCACTGTTTGCTACTGTGTGAGAATGGACCAACTAACATCAGTGTCTTGATGTATTTGTCATCCCAAAAAATGGCACGGATCTCTGGAAGACCAAGTTGGTGCCTGTATTATTGACAGGTTTTGGATTTCTTTTTTGGTTGGTTTCTTTGCTTACAGAGAGCTCTCTTGTTGAAAGTAAGGTTTGTTACACTACACACTGGGACATGGGAAAATGGCAAATCTCCCAAGAGGAGGAGAAGCTGCCAGCTAAGGAAGTGTTTTTTCATGAGGCCATACACTGGCAGTAGTGTTTTCTGGGCACAAAAATACCTCCTACCTACCTGCTTTTTTGTACTAGTGATGTCTGGAGGCAGCCTGTGAGATCATAAGCTGCTCCCAAATTGAGTTTAAACTCACTTCTGCATTTTGGCCAAGACTTTACTGAGTTAGTCAGTCATAGCTGACCAGAGATGGAGCTGCTTATGGTTCAAGCCAATGCCCTCAAAAAGGTGAGCACATTTTGATTCATGTCAGGGGGTTCTGAAATAGGTTTAGAGAACATCCCCTGGTGAGGAGGCTGTACCGGCTAAGTTGGAGTAACATGTTGGATCCATGCAGGCTGTTCTAGTTAGTGTAAAGTTGCAGGAGAGTGGAGGTTTCCCCTGGCAGCCAGGCTTCTCCAGTTTTACCCTGTGCTATGACAAAGTCTTCCAATACCTAAAGGGCTGACAAAAAAAGCTGGCAGAGGGGCTTTTTACAAGGACAGGTAGTGACAGGACAAGGGGAAATGGCTTTAAACTGACAGAGGGGAGATTTAGCTGAGATACTCGGAAATTCTTTGTGAAGGTGCTGAGGCCTTGGCACAAGAGTGCCCAGAGAAACTGTGGCTGCCCCATCCCTGGCAGTGTTCAAGGCCAGGCTGGATGGGGCTTGGAGCAACTAGTGGAAGGTGTCCGTGCCTGTGGCAGAGGGGTTGGAATTGGATGAGCTTTAAGGTCCCTTCCAACCCAAACTATTCTGTGATTCTGTGACTGCTGTAGTGCACTAAAAATGGATCCTGGGGTGGATGGATGGTTACCGTTAACCTCCTCTGGTAGCTGGTAGTACTTCTGCCAGCCTGCAGGGCTGGAAGAAAGTCCCACTTTTGGAAACTTTTAGCCAAACTCCTACTCTGGGGATTGGACTGCTACAGAAGAGTAGCAAAATGATGCAGGAGTAATATTACTTCAGTTCCAGCGCTGAGCATTGCTACAGCTGAGCTGCCTGATGTACTAGCAATTGCAAATTATAGCAAGTGCCTTAAGCGAAATAACTTTGCTATCATCTGTAATAGTAAAGCCAGAGTAAATGCTGTCTCTACCACCAGCCCTGCCTAGAAATAGCCTCCAGGCTGAGGCATGATGCGCACAGAGGGAAGCACATCCTTGCAAGACTAATGTGATTTTTCAGAAAGTACACTTACTTGTAGAAGCAGTTTCACAGCAACACACCCTTGTGTGTGGAATACAGCAGTACCAAGACCCAACAAACCAAGGCAGCAGAATGGTCTCTGCAGATACACTGAACTGCTGTTGTGGTTTAACCCCGCTAGCAACTAAGCAATGCACAGCTGCAGTCCACCCCTGCAGTGGGATAGAGAGAAATAGTAAAGATAAAACCAGCTTAACTAACAGGTAAAGCAAAATCCACTTGTGCAAGCAAAGCAAATCAAGGAATCCATTCACCACTTCCCATCACAGGCAGGTGTTCAGCCATCTCCAGGACAGCACAGCTCCATCATACCTAATGGTTACTTGGGGTGACAAGTGTGTGTCCTTCCTTCTAATTCCCCCAGGTTTATATGCCAGACATGACACCACATGGTCTGGAGTATCCCTTCAGTCAGTTGGCATCAGCTAGCCCACCTCTGCCCCCTCCTCACTTCTCATGCCCCCCCAGCCTGCTCAGTAGTATGAGCAGCAGAAGGCTATGTAGGCACTGCTCAGCAGTGATGAAAGTATCTTTGCATTATCACACAAGTTTTCAGCACAGATCCAAAACAGCCCCATATTATGAAGAAAATTAACCTTATCCCAGCCAAAGCCAGCACTAGTGCAGGTGACTGAAGTGTTCCCCAAAGAATGATGTTAGTCACCTGTAGCACCATACTTCTGTACCTGCCCACCTGGACAGGGTTAGTAAAGAGCTGTTAGGGTGTAGGGATCCTAGGGCAGGGTGTTAAAAGCACTAGAGGCACATGGAGTTTGTTGTTGGCCATAAGTTCTGTGTGACGCAGGACGAATAGAGCATTAAATGGGAGCTGATTATAGTTTTCACCTGACTTCCACAGAAGTGGTATCCTCTTGAGTAAATGACTTCACAGCCATCAGGGAGTGTTATATTTTGGATGAAAACCAGTGCTCAAGCAAGGGCTGTATGATTCTTCCCTCAAGTACATGCTAAATTCCATGGGAAGTGAAGGTGAGGGCAAGGACAGCTGACTGTAAGTAGCTACATTCCCCTGGCAGAGGCAGGACTTGCGCTATGTCCTAGTGTCTTGCCTGGTGGTAGAACTGCCATGTCTGGAAGTGAGCAATGCATAAATTGATGCAATCAAAAGGTGACAGTGAGTATGGAACTGTGAGCACACGCCTCCTGTCTCACACCCTTGGAATGCAGCACTAGCTGTTATTTCAGGATTTCTAAATAGTGCCCCATTCACTGACAAATATGCAATTCCTGGAAATTGCATATACACTTCAAGGACTGGGCCCAGTGGTTATATTACTTACATCTTTCAGCAGGTAGGTGCTGCCCCCCAACCCTTCTACCCCCAGTAATCCTCCTTTCCTCCATCCTCCTCTATCCCAACTCCCCCGCCCCTCCCCCCCCCCCTTGTGACACTCTTAATACCTGACTGAAAAAGAAATGTATTCACTAGAAGTGTTTTAGGCTACAGGTTTATTATGGAGTCAGCTTGCTTTAGCAGTACAGAGAGGAAGAAAGTCACCCCACTCTCCCTCTTTAAAAACACTGTTGCACAGAGCAATTGTACCATTGATGCAATAAACTGTGATGGGGCAAGGAGAACTGAAAATCACCTGGCACTGTCTTTACTAGTCTATTAACAGCCATTATCAGCTACAAACTGATAATGACCACTCCAACTTGCAACTACCTTGCACTAGTTTATAATACTTGTATTAAATCCCCCAATGGTGAGATGGTGGCCATCTGCATACAGGCAGCCACAGTCCAGTTTCCCAAAGCAGCAACTGGTAAGGACAGCAGTAAGTCCCGTGGTTGCACTTTACTACCAAAGGAGATGATGTGATCAGTCACACCAGGTCAGTGTAACATGAACTTTCAATGCCTCAGATATACTGACTGCTACTTAAACATGACCTGCAGGTTCCACTTGTGACTTTTAATCTATACAAAAAGGTTTAATTTCCCCAATAGAGTATTATCTTCTGCACCAGAACTGCCAGTCTATCCTAACTATCACAACTGGACACAGAACAAGATTTCTAAAAGTATTTACTTCAACAGTTTACATTCCAGAAATATTCCAAATACCTCCAAGTGAGGAGTTCACTGGTCCTTTAATCATCAGGACAGAGCATTCACACAGTTCTTGTTTCTTTCCAATCTGTTAACACCCTTTGCAAACATTTTTGAAAGCCAACTCATCAAGTGTACAAACACCTCCAGACAGGTTTTCAGCTCCGCTGAGCTTTGAGAAGGTGCAAATAAAACTACACAGTACAGATCACCATAGCATTTAAGACCAAACATTAACACTGACAAGCTGGTACTGGTAGATTGGCACCCTTATCCATCCTCTAACAGACACGCACCTGCAGAGCTAGACTGGCCACTGCACTACCCTCAGTTCACAAGTGCCTCCTGCTTTTTACCAGTGACCTGTAACCTGCTTCAGCTACCCAAATATTAACAGAAAGAGCAGGGTTATCACAAAATACTTCTTCTTTAGAAATGCAGTTTATTTCAACGCACCAATAAAAAAAGCCCAACATTTCCAGATCACAGAACATTAACACAACAAAGGAGTTTTGCATTAGTCTACTACTAAGACTTTTAAAATGTTCATGCCAATTGTTAGTCAATAGAAACAGCCTTCTAGGACTAAGCCCTTACATTTATAAAGACACCACAAAATCCCTTATAATAATGTAAACAAAATAAATTTTTCTTCTTAAACTTTTCAAATTCAAATCCATTCTTTCATGACTTCCACTCCTTCAAGGGCTTCCTGATGGTGAGTGACTGAAAGGGAAAGAAAAACATTAAAAGCAACTCTTACAGCAAACCAAACAAACAGAAATTGCATGTGCTACCCCAGGTTTCCTCTGCTCAGGAGCCCTTCCTGCCTCATAATGTCCCTTAGTACAGTGTTCTCATTTACAGTTCATGAATAATAAAATGTGTTATATTTTACTCCTTTATAAGTAAAAACTGCATTAAGCTTGAAAACGGCAGGCAAAACAAAGAGCCATCAGCTGCCATAGCTAGGTGAGACATCAAGCCTGCTCAGGAAGAACCTTGGAGACCTGTGCTCCAGGGGCAGAGGAATTCCTACTCTGCCATTAACCTACTGTTCCAGTTTAGGCCTTTCTGCAAGACACCAGCTCAGACTGCGTAAATTCCAGCACACACTTCTCTGGTTCCATAGGAAAACCTGCTTCTTCCTTCACAGTGCACAGAAAATCTTGGCAGTGGTGCAACTGAGACCCAGCTGCGAGGAGCCACCAGCAGGAATTCAATCCTACCACACATACATAGTTTGCTCCATACCTCATATTATTCACTTCTTCCCCAGATTCTAAGTTCCTCAGGAACTTTGGGATAGGTGATTCGCATTTGCCCACATTTTCTGTTGTCCTTTAACGTTTCATTTACATAGGTTACCTCAGGGTTACTGTCATGACGTTCTAACTACCAATGGTAGGAAGTGCCCATAAAACATCACCTTTCATAGTAGGAAGTGCCCACAACAATTAATCTTTTCACAGTTCACAGATCAAGACAAACTTCAAGCTTCTATGCTTGCACAAGTTAACTTCTCCAGCACTCATGTCTGGAGTGGTTGCTGTGTAACTGTATGGCACACTCAAGTTTTAAGGTATTCCTACCTTCTCTTTGGAGATGGTGATCTGGACTTTGAACGACTGTTAAAAAAAGAAAAAAAGACATCAATGTGATAAACCTGTACACTAAGCAACCACTTCTGGCCATTTAAAACCAGTAAGAACAGTTTGATGTTAAATACGTTAAAATGCTGATGACAGCAAGTACGCTGAATTACATCAAGCAAGAAGCTGCGGTGGAGAAGGAAAACTGCTGAAAACTGGAGCCCTCAGAAAGAGCAATACAGCATCAAAGCAGCTGTAAAATGATCACAATGATCACAGCAGAACTGCAAAGCAGGAGCAGTGAATAACAAGGTCAGGAACACTAAGAACTACAGAGCTGAGAACTAAAGGTAGGGGAAGATATGCCCCAAATGCTGTCAAAAATACTTTTTATCACAACTATGGGTTTAACAAAAACCTATATCCTGGGAGAATTAATTGTTTAGTGTGCCCCCCACAAAAAAATAGCAATAAAAAATACATTAATGTATGAAAAAAAAACTTTAGAAACAGCTATTAAAAGAAACCTAGAAGAAAAAAATAGAAGAAAAAAAAGGAGAGAACGTCCACCACACCTCATCCACATGCAACTGCAATACTGGTCGGAGGAAAAAAAAACACCAAACCCCCAGACACAACATATTGAGTGTTGCTTGTACGTATATGCTCACCTTTTAGCAGGTAAGCCAGATTTAGATCTACCATGGGACCCAGACCTACAACAGGAGAAAAATAAAGCTCAGCAAAGCAGCCAGTAGCATGCACATACAATGAAAGTTAGCTAAACCAGCAACAGCAAGTCCATACTACGTGGTATCACAAACCAGAGAGGGAGGCTCTGGTGCTGCAGGCTTTTCTTGTGATGGTTCAGAAGAATCTTTTAGCTCTTATTCCAGAAGACCCCACTCATCAGAAGACAAGAGTACAAGCACAAGAAGCTCCCCAGCAAAGCTTTAGCTACCACCTTCACAAAATAAGACCTTGTAAGCAGCTCCCAGACGTTCTCCCCATACAAGTAGAGTACAGCTTTTCCATCATTTATCCCAACAGCATTTTCGTTCTCTCTTTAGTATCAGACTAGTAAAGTGTAAACTATTCCCAGTTCATCTTATGAATTAAAAACTACTCAAACAGCAATACTTCCCTAACATTTCTGTTCCTTTACCAACTCAAATATTTGCTGTTACTTAGAAAATAACTATACTCCCAGAATGCCAGAATTCAGGCATGAACATCAAAAAACCTGGTGCTCAAGAGTCAGTTGTTTAGCAGACTTAGCCAAAAAATAAACTTTTGGTACAGGTTGCCCAGAGAAGCTGTGGTTTCCCCATCACTGGCAGTGTTCAAGGCCAGGTTGGACAGGACTTGGGAATCTCTGACCATGGCAGGGGACTGGAACTGGATGAGCTTTACAGTTCCTTCCAACCCAAACCACTCTATGTTTCTATTTCTGCTTAGAACTGCTTTTAAAGGCTAGTCAAGATTTACCTTTACCTGGCCTATTAACTGATAAAAATACTACATGAACACAATAAATTAAACAAAGAGTTACATACCACAGCTTTGAAACCTTCCTGGTCACAGTTCTTAACACTATATACAGTTATTTTGATACTGTATCATAGTTACACAGGATGGAGTTGCTCACAACTACCCAGAACTTGCATTCTGTAGCACAAGCTCAGCTTCCAGCACACAAGAGCATCTTGGAGCATCTTGCTACCAAAACTGCTGGCAAACCTTCCTCCTGAGAGGCACAGCAACAAATCAGAACTGCAGATCAAAAGCTCTAAAAGCAGCACTGGTTTTGTACTTGTGTTTTGCAGAAACAGCAGAGAACAAGAACTGGAGTTTTCATGATGTTGCCAGTACTCTAGTCCTGAACTACCACTTCTTGCCACCGTAACTGCACACTTGTGCAAAGTCAGCATTCCCCACAAATTTCAACACGAGTATCAAGTCCATCACTGAGCAAAACCAGCAGTATCCAGACTCGTCCCCAGTAGCAGCATGCATTTTGAGCCTTCATTACAGGCTTGTATGAGTAGTAAATCAGGACAGCTCTAGTAATAATCATCATCCCCCTTTAGGCTCAACTTGCAAGTCCCAAGGTAGCATTCTAGTACAGAACAGAAAACTGGTAACTTCAGATCTCCTGTCCACCACATTTTTATGCTATTCTTTCACCCTTCTTCCAACTTAAACTTATTACGAAAGATAGAGGAAAATAATACAGGAACATTTACTCTATGCCCATTTTACTCAACTTCCATTTGAGCATGGAAAACATCCAGATCCACAAAACTAGGGCTACACGTCAGCATCCTTCAAAACACCACCTGTGGCATTAGGACTCATGGTCCTGTCCACTCAACCCTTCAAACCTCTCAAGTCAAGCACCTTACCCCATGTAATGTAGTTCTCATCAATTTAATTTGATCTAACTCTCAGAACTGGAACTGACAAAGCTGAAAAGCTGTAAGCGAGAGTTCAGTCAATAGCAGCAACCACCTCATTGATTCTCTCACCCGGCCCCACCATTTGGAATTTACAAAGAAACCATGCCAAGAAAAACCTAAGCAATATTTCCTGCAGATCTCAAGGTCAACCATTCTCCGCACGCACAGGCATTAGCTAGTCCTCA
Organism: Melopsittacus undulatus; assembly: GCF_012275295.1. Classification (NCBI taxonomy): domain Eukaryota; kingdom Metazoa; phylum Chordata; class Aves; order Psittaciformes; family Psittaculidae; genus Melopsittacus; species Melopsittacus undulatus. The sequence goes on along the minus strand of NC_047529.1, from coordinate 12,507,872 downwards.
AAACTTCTCTCCACAAACCTTAAAGCATATATACGATTTGTTATGGTTATAGAGACACTATATATAATAGCCACAGACCAAATAAGCTCATGTTTATTACAAGAAATCAGCCACTACTATATAGTCTGTGAAATAGCTAAATTACTAAATGCAAACATTGGTGTGCAATGCAACTTCCTAAACCCTTCCAGTCAAATTCTCCCAGGGAAGCAAAAAAACCCACAGAAAACTACCCCCAGTACTAGTATAGGTTTCAGCTAAAACAAGTATCTTACCTGCTTCGAGGCCATACAGCAGATCGGGACCTTGAGCGTGACCTGGACCTAGATCTAGGAAAAAGCAGCAACAGATCAACTACTGCCATACGATTCATACAGCTAATAGTCTTCGACTTCTATGATACTCATCTCAGATAATTTTGTTGGAACTATTAGTTTTGCAAGAATAACTTTTATTATTAGAAAATGCAGTACATTGAACCAATACTACCTACCATGTAAGAAATCCTACTGCCCTAGCTGATTAAGCACAGTTACTCCCTGTAGCCTTAAAAATTAAGTATGAGAACTTAACCTTGGATCAGAGCTGTACCTTTAGCAGAGCTAAAGTATAAAAGTGCGCAGAAATAGCAATTCCAGAATTTTATGTTTAGTTTTTAACATCAAACAAAGCATTCAATTAGGTCTCAGGAATGTTACACTATGAAGGCTCCTGCAAGCACATGAACTGCAAAATAAACAATGTTAACTCCAACAGTTACATTCCCTTCAACAATGTTGTGTGCTTAATGAAAAACACATACCTTGATCTCCTTAAAGAACCAGATCGAGATCTGCGGGGTGAAAATGACCTATACCTACGAGGAGAGATTGACCTGGACCTGCGGTAGGAAGCTGATCTTGACCTACAAAAAAAAAGAAAAACCAACTAGAATTACAGCAGGTAATTTTTTCACAAAGAGCAGATAAAGGAGTGAAGCAGAGGGAGGAAAGGCATGAAAACACAACAGACAGAACCCTACCTCCTACCACGACTCCGACTGCGTGAGCGAGAATACCTTCGTCCTCGGGACCGTGAACGAGATCTTGATCGGGACCTAGGTTTAGGTTAGAGAAAAGAGGTATGAGGACAAAGCTGCAGCAACCAATGCATGTGAGGCCCTGCTGAAGTCAAAACTTACATCAGACAACTAAAAAGAAAACAAAAAAAGAAAAAAAAGAAACAAAAAAGACAAAAAGAAAACCACACCACTAGCATCTGTCAGCTGGAAAAATCTCTGGGCCTACTCGTCTTGATCATTTTACTACCTAGAAAAATGTTAAAAGCTGAATGACATTGCAGAATTACATTAGAATAGAAAACACTGTAATGCGTATTTAAAATAAACCTTGCAAGTTTGCAGGTCGACCCTCTTTGGCCCAAGGTCTAGCAGATCTAGACGATCTAGAAGTATCTATAGCCGATCGCTGCATCTAGGTGTTCTCTTCAATCTAACGACGATCAAACTGACAGCCCAATGAGCCAGGGTGAGGCTTGATTGACGCAAGAAGATTTTTCTAGGTGGGAATGTGGTCAATCTGGTGTTCCTCTTTCTAAACCGGAGGGGGGCCCCAATTGAAAGCCAAATTTACTGTTACGGCGATCACCGTCTCAATTTTTCTGCCCTTAAAGAATAAGGTGAAGCTACGTGTAGATGGCTCGAGGGGATCTGGCCTCTTATGCTGATCACCTCAAGGTCTAGGAGGATCTTAAGTGTCGGATTTGCAAGGCGCCTCAGCATGAAATCTTAAGGCTCGTGACATTCTGAATCAAGGCGACTGACTCAAACGAAGAAACCTGAAAGGTTTTGACCAGGTTGATTATTAAGATATTAACATTTTATATGTATTAGCAAAAAAAAAGTGATATACACCTGCTGACTTACAACATTAAGAGTTAAAGCTGGTGCAACATTTTGTTCTTGGCTAACAAGAGCTACACAACAGAGAACTGGTGAAGCAACCCAGACACTCTGGCCCCACACGTACCTGCTCCTCCTTCGCCGACTATAGCGGTGACAATCATAAGCATAGTGGCCTTTCTCACCACACTCATAGCATCTGTCGTTTGGGTCAAACGGGCGCCGGGCAGGAGGCCTGTCGTAACGGGAGCGACGAGGCATCCCAGTTGACACTTCCACTCTAACTCTGGAGCCACATATTATCCTGAAAGACATAGTATGCATGAATCACCAGAACAGTTGTCTCCCCTGTGCCTGCTACACACAGAATGGATACTGATGATAGGTGCAAGCTAAAACTGCAGCCACAGCAGTCAAGGACGTTTTAGGCATAAACATACTTTCCATCAAGGCCAAGCACAGCATCTTCAGCATCCCTCGGATCTTCAAACTCCACAAAGGCAAACCCCGGCGGGTTCCTCGCGATCCACACGGTTCTCAGGGGCCCGTAGTAGCTGAAGGCTCTCTCCAGCTCGCCCTTTCCAGCGCCCGTGCCCAGGTTCCCCACGTACACCTTGGTCTCTGCGTGGATGGACGCCATGTCAGTCCCGCGCACTGCTCCACACGCCTACATGGCGCACGCGCGGCACTGGACACGAGGCCGCAAGCGCGCGAGCGCGGTTAACCCGCCTTCGCCTCTCCCCCACCCCCCCCCACCGCCTTCAAACGCCGCCATCTTTGACACCGCCTCCATTTTGGTGTGCTCCCGCCGCTCCGCTCCCTCCCTTCCACACCGCCCTCACCGGGGCCCACTATCCGCCAAACCATCGGCCACCGCCCCACGGCTGCTCCCGGAGCCTCTCTCCTCGGCCCCCTCCGCTCTCACATCCGGCCGCCAGAAACCAACGGCCACCTTTTCCCATCCTTCAGCGGAGCGCGAACGACTCTGCTCCCTCCATGGGCAGCCCCCCAACTCGCTTCATACTCCCCGCAGCCACCCGTTCCCCCTTACCATAACGCCCATAGCGCGACATCTTCCCAACCGCAGACTAAACCGCGCGCACGACCCTTATGCAGACCGAGGCTCCGCTGCGACTGCGCGCCGCACCCCGACTGCTCGGAGAGACTGGGGGAGGGGGCTTTGGTTGCTTGGCAACGCGGGGCGGAGCAGCCCAGCGCCTGGCCGAGGGGAGATCTCGCGAGAAGAGCGGCGGGCGGGAGCGCGTGGTAAGGCGGGAGAGGTGTTTGGCTCTGCTGAGGTGATGGACCTCCTCAGGCTCCTCGCTGCCGGGCAGGGAGGTGCTACACTGCGTGTATCTCCTCAGGCTCCTCGCTGCCGGGCAGGGAGGTGCTACACTGCGCGTAAAGGGGCATTCACAAGCTGTTCTGAAGGCTGCTGAGCAGGGTTTGATCCGACACCAGCTCTCACACCGAATACAACCCAGTGAGCCTTGCGTGCCCTGGAATTCAGGCACTGCCCAGTCCCCTCATCCAGTCACGCAGCATAAGGCCTTTTGTTGGCATCTACCAACCTTTTCAGGGGGACACACACAGCAGCATACGTGCAGCTAACTATTTTTAAGAAACAACAGTGTGAACCTGATCAGTCTGAAGTGATTTTAAATAAGCCACAGCAGGAATGAGCATGGCATTTTATTAACAAGGGTTAGGCAGGCTTCCAAAGTGCATTTGATCACGCATGTTTTGGTGTGATCTCAAGACAGAACAAATCAATATAAGGGCTGTATATAATCAATATACAAGGGCTGTATATTAACAATCTCAGGAATAATAACACAATGATTCTTGCATTGTGTGCTGCCAAAAGATAAAACCAAAGCATCAGGAAACAGAAACATTGAATTGCACAGAATTCTTCTATGAAACAAGTCTTCCAATCACTGCTGCTATAAAATAACAAGGATAGATAGGAAATGTTTTAAAAACCTACTCTTTGCCTGCTGTTATAAATTGAGACCACAACGGATCATAATCCAATTAAAATTTTATTAATTATAGCAAGTAGAATATGAGCAAATACAGCGCTGGACGACAGGGGAGTCTGCGCTCCGCCTACTGCCGTACTGAGTAGTTCAAACAGCCCCTTTTTATACATCTCTGTCGGTTCCTGGGCCTCTGGCGGTTATCTTATCTTGCACAAGCAGTGTCTGGTGGCTGTTTGCATCCTGAACACCTGGCGGTCATCTTGGCTATTCACATATGCGATTTCCTGGGCACCTGGCGGTGATCTTATCAGTGTCTGTTGGCTACTTTTTAAATTGGGCTTAACATAAATCTTAATAAACAATATTCTAGTCTATAGTTTCTTACACCTGCTATCTTTCCCTAATAATTTTAAAAACTTGGACCTACATTATAATACATGTTGTAAATTGGGAGAACAGTTGTGGGGAAAAAAAACAAGAACAGAACAATTTTTTCATCTGGTTTGGTAAACATGTCTACACCACTGGATAATTAGATTAATTTTAAACGCAGAAGAAAACACAGTTTAAATTTATCATATATCATCTTGCACAATACTGTTAAAAAAATAGCTATTCAACTGATACATTATCTTATTCCTGATACAGTAAACTTACATCATCAGTTTAATACATTATCATTACCCAACAGCTTGTATTTAGTAAAAAACAGTGCAGGGGAAAAAAAGCTTCATGGTTTTAGTTTCTACTGCTTGGTTTAACCCTTTCTTAACATACAAAAATCAGACAAAAGTATCTAAACTCAGCATTTTTGCAAATATTTATACCCCAGACAGTTCCTAAAATAGGCCAGGTACACTCATTCCCAAAGGCAACTGCTTTAAACAGCAGACATCATTGGTTTTTCTCAAGATAGCCCTGTATTAAACCTTGAACTCGAGACAGAATAATCTCATTGGAGCTGCTGCACTCTTCTGGGCCATATGGTGGGTCAATAGTCAATACCCCTGCCACACACAGCGTCTTTCCCGATTCGCCTTGCTCTGTTATGGGGATGTGGTTTGTTTCTAGCCAATTCTTCAAGTTGTTCTTCCTCTTTTCAAGTTCCTCTGGGCTGTAGGCTTTGCTTTCTTCAGGTTCAAATATGCAAGAAAGGCGTTGCTTCATTTCATCATCCGCTTCTTTCAGTATTTCTACCTCCTCGACAGCGTGGCCCAAGACAACTGATATGGACACACTTTCATTCTCCGGGAATGTTGCGAGGACAATACTGTCAAGGAAAGAAGGATGTATGAGTCACTGTATTTAACTGAAGACTGAGAAAAAAACAGGCCAAGATTCTTGGGGATGAATGCTCATTAGTGTAAGCATAACCCAGAATTTAGTCAGCATCGAGTACCCAGCATTCTTCTTGAAGAGCATGCTCCTATACCTTTAAAATAATGAAAATGTGCAGCTTTGCACCTTCTGGCCTTGAATTTGAAAGCACTCTAGATACAATCAAGCAGAATGTTACTTTCAGAAAACAAAGTGTACATTAAAAGCAGGGCTGGGAATCTAAATATTTTTGTGCAGCATTCCCAACCTTGCTGAAGAACCTTAAGTCTTCCAACATTCAAAACCAACAATACCTTCATACACTCAGCACTTTGAATGCTGAAGGCAATGGTGGCAGTTAACATCAGAACCTTTTAACGTCAAATTATGAATACCTCATTATTGATCATTACTTTTTTAGTTTTACATGAGTGTTGCTAATTTCTTAATTGAAAACTATAGTTTGCATATTACAATGGGAACATAACCACAGCAGGTTCAGGCTCATGTTGTAGCAGCCTGCTCTTTTCCCAAGGACACTTACATTCAAGAAGTCCTAAAATAGAGGTAGAAAAGCAGCTTGTTACATTTCCAGGATCTCTTCCCCATCTATCAACATAGAGGATCAAAAAACATTTTCTCTGTCTTGTGGGAAGAAACACTCCCGAATTTGATGCCAGCACTTTGTCAATCTACTGTTGCCACCATTAGTGGAAGTAATGACTTTCTGGGAAACATGCAATAAAATATGCCTTGATTTTAGCCTCAGCCATTCCCAGAATAACTCACAGCTGCATGTACCTTTCCTGCTAAAATGATGGGCAACTCCAAGAGAAGATTAGAGTATTGGAGCTACTCCAGAGTTGAAGCAACAACCAGTTCTTCCAAAACACATCAGAAGCTGGATGGTTTTGTTTCTAGCCTCCATCTTGTGCTCAAGTGGGACAAGTGCACAACCAAAAAGGTTTGAAAATGCTCTGGCAGCAAGAAGACCAATTTCTGCCCATTCCCTGGTGCATTCTACTTCTCAAACCCTGTTTTCAAATTACTCATTTGAAATGCTAGAGACCTGTTGTACCACTTTCTGGCCAATGTCGTGACTGATTTTCCCTGCTTCCTCTCCAAAGTAGTCACTGCATTGTCATGGCTGTCTGGCTGCAGGAGAGAGCTGGGCATCAGTGTGAGAACTCTGGACAGAGGATAAGGATTTAAACATCTAAAGCATTAATAATATTCCTTTATTTCTGCTTTCTTGAAGCAGGGTTTAGTATATTATTAAAAGTGTACCTGAACACATGTATATCATTTGAGTACTAACCTCAGGTCCACAATAAATTTAGCATGAGTTCAGAGACTATCCATTCCCCAAACTCTTCAGTCATTTGAATGAGATTACAGTGGTTTTAGGTAAACTGGCCTCATCAACTGCCATATTGCTTTCTTTTAGGTCTTGCCAATACAAAAAAAAAAAAAAAAACCAAACAAAACCAACCAAAAACCAGAATACACAACCCAGACATGCATTTTTTTCTCCAAATAAATTTGCTTCAGTCTTGGGATCTTTCAGTGAAAAAAATGTCTACCCTTAGTTTTATGGAAACAAAAGCTTTGGTACTTACCTAGCAGAAACTGGATCAACTGTTAAGACCCATCCTTCATATTCATGTTGCTCAACTACAGCAACTTTCACCAGTTTGTCCAAATACGTTTCCCACTCTAAAGGACTTTTCTGCTGCCACTCATTCATACTTCCTGCATCCAGAGCCTAGAAAACAGAGCAATCAGCAGAAGCAATGAATCCTTTTGCTTTGCCTTTCACATGAGAAGCAAGTTTGCATCATGGTACAAATCTTCCATTTTCTTAAGCCTAATTTGCTTTATCTTAAAAGCAAACATTCACACAAAGTGGTTTGCATATGCCTGTAGTTCTGCAATTTCCCACCCAGTTCAACTGGTTTTAAAGGCACAAAGAGAAAAAAATATTGCTCTGCTAATATAATACTGTCCCCTGGCATTAAATATTACATGTATTATTCTGCCCCTTACAAAACCTCGGTTTCCCTGATCCTTAAGGGCAGGATTTTACTCCCCTTATTCTGTGTACTGGCACATCCCTGGTGTCTATGCCCTTCCACTGCCTGCTATCCACCCAGATCCTGGCTCTATCCTCATCCGCTACAGTACAGCAAGTGCTCTTCCACTCTTTTCTCTGCACCAGCTGCACTACTAGCAATCAGAGCAGATCCACCCATGTTACAGCTTGGTGCCGCACAACCGTTTGTCTCCATCCCCATATCCCTCCGGATACGGGCTGGGGAGAGACAGAGCGTGGACAAAGGGCAGGAGGAAGCTCCCTGCTTTGTTCTCCTCAGGGTCCTCAAAGCCTGAAGCGGCACGGGTAGCGCAGGCAGCGAGCTGGGCACGGCAGGAGAACCACCCAGCGCCATAGGGCAGGAGAGGGGAGCGCACTGGGTCTCCCAGGCCCTATAGCCCTGATCCCCGCTCACCGACTCGATTCCCGCGTATGCCGACAGTGCCCGGGAGCTGGGCCCGCCGCTTCCTGCTGCCGCTCTGCGCCCTCCCCCGACACAGTTTGGGTTATTTTAAGCACGGAATTGGAGGCTCCCGAGGCAGGAAAATGCTCAGATCTGAGGTGTTTCAAAAATATGGGTGTGCATATAAATTATATTTAGGTTTATATACATAAGAGGCCCGACTGCGAAACAAGGAGGTGGGGCGTGCATCTGCCCTGTCTGCTGCCTTCCGCCTAGCTTGAATTCGGCTGGGTTAGGCGATCCTGCTGCTAGAGCTGAGATCGCTCACTCCAGCATGCAAAACCACTGCCGCTTCAGGAAATCTGGGTACTTAAATAGGTATAGGTGCGTGCTGTGTGTATCCGCTCCATAAAAATATATCTGCTTCCTCCTTTTCAGTTGTCTTCACAAGCGCTCCTGTGTAGCCATGAAGGTGAAAAACTTGTTTTCCCATCCCAAAACCTGTTTTAACAATGAAAAGCTGGGAAAGCTTCCTATGGATGAAGCAAACCAGCTGCCACTGTTTTAGTAATTTTAAGTGTAAGCGAGCATGTGATGGTTTTGAGAGTGTATATCAAGGATATAAAAGAAGTCTCATTTTGCAGACTTGAGAAAGTAATTTCCTTTTTTAAAAAAGTTTCAATAGAACTTCCACAGCGCTACAGGGACTGTTTAGGAATGGTCTATGCCTCTGTATTTGGCTACTGTTTTCTTTCAGAGTTACAATTTATTACAAAGCAGGGATTAATAAATCTAATGGTTTTCATTATAAAAGCAAGCAACGCAATGGGAAGTCATAGCTTCTGTTTGAAAGAAAAGTAGTGGAAAGATGGAGTATGGTTTGGGTTTTATATATTTATAAGCATAACATATTTTAGGTTTACTTCCTAACTGGTCCCCTTCTGGATCATGGACTAGAGGGCAGTTTTCTCTAAGTCCCTTTTGACCAAAATACCCCAAACATACTCAGTTTTAATTCTTGCTGGTCTCGGTCCGTACTTATTATTTTTTCTTTTTCCATTGTAGTTATTTAATTGTTCTGACTACAAAGCCCCTATTTTTTTTATCCTGTCATCTAAGCTGTATTTTACAGACAAAGGTCACTATCGGGAGCAGTTACTACAGCTTTTACACCGTAAATTTAACCTTGAGTCACAGTCAAAAAGCGGCGCAACTCTCATAACTCCAGTAACTATACTAGTAGTGAAAGCTGTGGCACAGACGAAATTGTAAATACACAATTCGTGAGACCAAAGAACTCCGCCAGTACTACTGCACTGTTTCCCCAGTCCTACAGCGCCGGTAAAGCCTGAACCGCTTCCCTCCGCCCCGGGGAAACGGTGCTTCCCAGGCACTCCTGGGCCTCCGCTCCGCTCCCCGTCACAGCCGCGTTCGCTCACCGCGGGGACCCACCGGTGACCGAGCGGCTTCCCGAGACCGTGGTATGCGCAGAAACCCGCTCTGCCTCAGCCGCTATAGGCCGCACGTCGCCGTGGCGACGGCCTCCCCGAAGAGCCCGTCCTGCGCGAACCACGGCACGCGCGCATGCGCGCCGCCTAGCGCCGCAGATTCCCGCTCTGCCTGGGGGGAGGAGGCAGAGGAGGGTACGGAGCAGGCGCATGAGGCGACGCGTGCGCGCGCAGGGGTGGCTGAGCGGAGCCGTTAGGATGTCGCGTTACGGCCGCTATGGAGGCGGTGAGTTCCTGCGGTGCGGTGAGGGGCGGGGGGCTGCGGCGAGGGCAGCGGGGGGGAGCATTCGGAACGGGCAATCGCCGTGGGGGGCCGGGTGGAGCGGCCAGTGGCGGGGAAGGAAGGCGAGGCGGCCGTTGCTGTCGCTGTCGCCGCCGCCATTTTGCGTCAGCGGCCGTGGGGGGGAAGGGGGTTGCGCGCGCGTGCCGCCGCTCGTGAAGGCTGTAGCGGGCCCCGGACACAAGATGGCGGCGCCAGGGGTGAGGCGGAGCGGAGATGCCGCTTCCTTGGGAGCGCGCTCCTGCACCATAGCTGACAGCGGCCTTGCTCCCGGCAGAGACCAAGGTGTACGTGGGGAACCTGGGCACGGGCGCTGGAAAGGGTGAGCTGGAGAGAGCCTTCAGCTACTACGGGCCCCTGAGAACCGTGTGGATCGCGAGGAACCCGCCGGGGTTTGCCTTTGTGGAGTTTGAAGATCCGAGGGATGCTGAGGATGCTGTCCGTGGGCTTGATGGAAAGTATGTATGCATATGTTTTCAGAAGCTACAGCCGGTGTTAAGACCAGGGATTTTTTTCTCCTTTTTGTAGTTCTGCAATAAACAGTGACAGTTAATTTAGGGGCATTATGAACCTGTTGCAGGGTGATTTGTGGCTCCAGAGTTAGAGTGGAAGTGTCAACTGGGATGCCTCGTCGCTCCCGTTACGACAGGCCTCCTGCCCGGCGCCCCTTTGACCCAAACGACAGATGCTATGAGTGTGGTGAGAAAGGCCACTATGCTTATGATTGTCACCGCTATAGTCGCCGAAGGAGGAGCAGGTACGTGTGGGGCCAGAGTGTCTGGGTTGCTTCGCCAGTTCTCTGTTGTGTAGCTCTTGTTAGCCAAGAACACAATGTTGCACCAGTTTTCTTTAAACTTTAACGCTAGAATAATTGTATAGGTGTATATTACAATTTTTTGCTATTTCTATCAAATGTTAATATCTTAATAATCAACCTGGTCAAAACCTTTCAGGTTTCTTCGTTTGAGTCAGTCGCCTTGATTCAGAATGTCACGAGCCTTAAGATTTCATGCTGAGGCGCCTTGCAAATCCGACACTTAAGATCCTCCTAGACCTTGAGGTGATCAGCATAAGAGGCCAGATCCCCTCGAGCCATCTACACGTAGCTTCACCTTATTCTTTAAGGGCAGAAAAAATTGAGACGGTGATCGCCGTAACAGTAAATTTGGCTTTCAATTGGGGCCCCCCTCCGGTTTAGAAAGAGGAACACCAGATTGACCACATTCCCACCTAGAAAAATCTTCTTGCGTCAATCAAGCCTCACCCTGGCTCATTGGGCTGTCAGTTTGATCGTCGTTAGATTGAAGAGAACACCTAGATGCAGCGATCGGCTATAGATACTTCTAGATCGTCTAGATCTGCTAGACCTTGGGCCAAAGAGGGTCGACCTGCAAACTTGCAAGGTTTATTTTAAATACGCATTACAGTGTTTTCTATTCTAATGTAATTCTGCAATGTCATTCAGCTTTTAACATTTTTCTAGGTAGTAAAATGATCAAGACGAGTAGGCCCAGAGATTTTTCCAACTGACAGATGCTAGTTCTTTAGTTGTCTGAAATAAGTTTTGACTTCAGCAGGGCCTCACATGCATTGGTTGCTGCAGCTTTGTCCTCATACCTCTTTTCTCTAACCTAAACCCAGGTCCCGGTCGAGATCTCGTTCACGGTCCCGAGGACGAAGGTATTCTCGCTCACGCAGTCGGAGTCGTGGTAGGAGGTGTGTTTAAATTTTTCTCTTATTCCTATTTGGTGCTTCTGCTTAGAAAAAAACTACACTTGTGCAACTCTTTTTTCATCAACTTCTTTGCAGGTCCAGGTCAGCTTCCTATCGTCGATCCCGCTCCGTTTCTCCTCGTAGGTCTAGGTCTGTGTCTCCCCGCCGGTCCCGATCGGCATCCTTGAAGAGATCAAGGTAATTGGTGTTAATTATTAATAGTCTGTGTGCGTTGTTTTTGTTGGTTTTTTGCTTTATTTAGGGGATTCAAGGAGGTGTTGGAGAGCAGACTGCAAAAGGTGTTGACCTCTAGAAATCTGACTTTAGCACACTTTATAAAGTCTCTGGTATAATCCTAGTTGAATTTACAGGTGTGGTTGTATGATAATTTTTGAGCACTTACCCAGCTGCATATCCCATGATGAATTTTGATGTCTAAAACATCTTAGTGATCATGTACATAGAGTTGACTTTGATTTTGTTGCACCTTGTGTTTATTTTTTATTACAGGTCTAGATCAAGGTCTAGATCTAGATCCAGATCTGTTACATGGCCCCGAAGCAGGTAAGATCTCTTCTATGACTGCGAGTGCTTAGTAGAAGTTGCTGAAAAGTCTGTTTAGGCTTTCTAACAGCTGCTCAGATTTTTAGAAAAAGCTTTGTTTAATCCCCATTAACATCAGGGTCTGTAGTTCTAAAAAGCAGTGCAGAAGGTTCTTCTTCTTGTATTGTTTTACGTATTACTGATATCCAGGTCCCAGTAGTCAGTGAAACAGTGAACTGTTTCATCAGATTGTATTAACAGCTAACATAGCAAACAAATTTAGAATTAATCCGACAAGGTTTTCCCTTTTTCTTTGTATAGCACAGAAGAGATTGTGAATTTTTCCCTTTATTTGTCAGAAGAATAGGGATGCCCTTCTGGCACAAAGGGCTTGTTAGCACTGAGTGTTATACCTGCTTCCAGCTCTGTTGAATAACAGAAGTATCAGCCTGCAGGAGCTGAATTAAGTTGGAGATAAACACTTGTCAGAATTATTTTGTACCAATAAATGTGCCATACGATGAAATTTGAAAGGAACACAGGATGTCATTCATTCTTTTAAGCTGTAGCTTAATCCTTCCACAGTAAATGAGTGCAGTGTCTGCTTTGTGCAACCTTGTCCACGCAGCGTGGCTAATACAGGTTGATGAGATTTCCTGGGCAAGATGTCATAGAACAAGAGTTAACTGAAGTTCTTCTCTGAAGGAGATGGTACTGCTCTTGCCACAGCCCATTTCCAGGCTTACTGTTCTGGTTTGATGGCTGCTCTTTGAAATAAACAACGTAACCATAACAACCAAACGCAGGCAAATAAAAGGGAAGTTTTAGCTGAGGGGAGTAAGTGGAAAAGGCCATAGCTGAAGATGGAAAATTCAGTGCTGAAAGGTGGTGGTATTTTCTGAGAGTGGAACAACAAGCAGTAAGAGGAGTTTTTAGGCAATGGAGAGATGAAGACCAGAAGATGGCTGCATTAAGAGCAGACACTCTCGCAAACAGTTCAGAAGCTAGTATGAAAGAAATTCCTTGAGGCAGTAGAGCAATGCCTTTCACTGATCAGGTACACTTTCTCTACCTGTCAATAAAATATGTTACATCTTAATAGCAGGTCTTACACATCTAATGTGAATCTTCCTGTCTCAGATACGGGAACATGTATGCTACCAGCTTCCCTGCTGAGCTGTGTTTTTTCTTGCTGTAGGTCTAGGTCCCATGGCAGATCAAAATCTGGCTCGCCAGCTAAGAGGTAAGCATAGAGTGATAAACCTGTAGTAGTAGCTAGTATTCAGTAGTAGGTTTGAATGGCTAACAGAGCCTAGTCCTTCAGAAAAATATCCCCCAAATGTGTGCCCAGCTAATCTGCTGGTGGTGTGACTGAGATTATAGAAGTTTCTCTACAGCTCTTTGGAATATGTTCTTTGTCTGTCTCTTTAGTTTCATTACCTGTTCGTAGTAGTAAATAGTAATTTTGTGTGTGTGTGTCTGTGCTCAGCTGTGTTAAATTTTTCTATCCACTAGAAAAAGGGCTTTAGCTTTATGAAGGCTGCTGGTAAAACAGCAGGAGTCTGTGAGAATGTTTCTCAAAGTCTTGCCTCTACTACCACTTGTTTTCCTGTTCAGTCTACTAAAGACGATTGCTTAAAATAAGGCTCCATGCTAAATACCCTGTCACAGTAAAACTCAATTTGAAAACTTTAATATTTTAAAGAGCTTCTGGCCAGATTCCTGTAGTGATTCCATTGCTGTTTAAGATGCTTATTTATTAGTTCTTTAATATAAAAGTTCAATTTGACCTTTAAAATGCATTGATGATATTCTGTTTTGACAGTCAGTCAAAGTCCCGATCACCATCTCCAAAGAGAAGGTATGTTCATCTCCCTACTAATAATGTAGACTACATAGAGCTGGCAGTTTATTATGTGCAGTGATCTCTGCTAAGGAGTTTGACTGCTGCTTGTAGGGAAATGCTGGAAAGGTATTTTGCCAAGATCTCTTCAACAGAAATAATGTTGTGATTGTGGTTTTATTAGGTGGTAAATATATATCTGGTAATAATTCTTTGGGATACTGGTTACATACCAGCATTACTTGTCTTTGTCTGCTCCTGTGTTCAGTGCACTAACAGTTTTATTGCACAGAGATTTTCAACTACTGAGTTTAAAGCACAGAATAAATGTGGGTATTAGCTTTGAGTCTCATTAAAAGCTACAGTGAGATTGAGAAATTGAGAGTGGAGTAACGTCGCATACCAGTCAGGAATGGAAGATTGAGCCTGTTACTCAGAATTAATTTTTGCCCCTAGTCAGTTAGTAAATTGTGAACTCTCTGTGTTTGCATATAGGTGTAGTGACAGAATCAGCATCTTTTACCTTAGTCTGAATTCTTTAATAGTCCATTTTTACAAATTCGGTGTTCAGGATTTGTGGGGAGGAGAGGTATCATAGTGAACAGCAGTAGACCTGCCACAGTGTGTGCCTTGCCTTGGAGATCTTTCTGCCCTGCAAACTTTGGGTCACAGTCACAAAGGATTTGAATAAATGCTCAGTGTTGAGTGATCATGATAAGTTTTGACAAGTTGCTGTATAAGAACAGTGAAGAAATATCTGCTTCCATTAAGGACACCTGATCACATTTTAATTGTATTGTAAAAATAACAGTAGAGAAATGCAACAGTATGAAAGTTAACAAGAAAAAGGTAGTATCTCTAACATTAAATTGTCAAGCCATTAACTTTGTCCATAGTGATTTTTTTAGTTTATAAAAACAGTGCTTAAAGGATGTGGAGTAGTCTGAGTATCCTCCTGTTGCTTTTTCTTGTATCTGTGAATCCAGCATGACTACTGAAATGTTAACTGTGGATTCTTTTCCTTTCAGTCGTTCACCATCAGGAAGCCCTCAAAGAAGTGCAAGTCCTGAAAGAATGGATTAAAGTTAATCTTTTAGGAAGAAAGTTATTTTGCTTACATTATTATAAGGGATTTTGTGGTGTCTTTGTAAATGTAAGAATGTAGATAGGAGAGTATATCAACTAAAATTTGGCATGATCTGGATCTTCTGAGTTAGTCACACTAATAGACTAGCACAGGTCTCTTTTTATTGTATGAATTAACTTCCTGTGAAATGAAAATGCGGGACTTTTTTATTGGCACATTGAAATAAAATGTGTATTTTTAACTAAAACTCCTCTGTAGTAACCCTGCTGCTTCTGTTAACATTTGGGTAATTTTAACTGTGTGCCATGTAATGTGGATGACAAATGTCTAAAATGGATGGGAATGACTAATACCGGTGTCTTCTCCAAGTAGTCACTTTTCACAGTTACTGTTGAATGCTACTTGGTGAAAGGATCAGTTTCTGCTTCATCTGAAATAGAATTGAAAATCCATCTCTGTCTGCAGATGGCCAAAATCAGCATATGCACTTTTTATTCTTTTTATGATATTTAGTGGTCATTCATTTCCTCTCCCTGATCTGACTATTCTGCAAAGCTTACTCTGATGCTTGGCAAGTTGTGATTACCAGGTGCCCAAAGACTTAGGATGAACTTTTATTCAAAACAGTGACATCTGCATAAAAAAATAACATCTGCAGAAATCTCTAAACATAAATCATCAATAACTTGATGATTGCTACTGCAGCTTGTTGCATTTTTTGTTCTTTAGGCTGTTAATACAAAGAAAACTTGTGTCTTGAAACATTTTCCTTTTTTGAGGGAAGATGTAAGGTCTTCTGGCCTACTTTCTGAAGGACCTTAGGAGAATGTGTTGAGAGGCAAAAGAAAGCTGTTACTAGTCTTTAAGCATCTCACTTAAACCTTCCTCCTTAAAGTGATTTTCTCAGCTGACCTCAGGAATTCTAACCTGCTTCACAGAAATCCGTATGGTTTTAAAGCAGCCCAGATCCTGGAGATGGTTTTGTTGAATTAAGCTATTTTCTTACAGCAAGTGCACACCTGCAGGATTAATTATTTGTGTATAGGTATGTCAAACTCTGTGTTTGTCCTCATTCTGTAGAAAAGAATTGCATGATAAGGCACTTTGACACAGATCCCAGCAAGAGACTGGAAATGATGTTAGACTGAACAAACAAGCTGATAGCTGGAGGGGAAAAAAGCAAACACATCTAGCAGAAATAAACTCAAGTTTCAGCAGCAAACAGGCACTGAAATGGAAAGTGAGGCTTATTTCAGCTTCTTAGGATGTCTCTAATGGCACTTTGCTTCCAGTGTGTAAAGCACAGCAGAAAAAACCCAACAAGATTAACTTTGGTCACACTGTGGGTAACCCATGATTTTCAAAACCCAGTTTTGCTGTTAATAGTGACTTTATGGAACTTTTTAAGTGTATGAGTTAATAGTTCAGTTCTGAGCATACTGTCGTGCTGCAGCATTGTCTGGCCTTTATGCCTGGTCCTAACTGTTGGGTGCTTGGTGTTTGCCTTGGACAGTCCTGTGGTGCTCAGTGATGGGGATAAATGTTTCATCTGCTGGGAGCAATGATCGATATTCTGGCAATATCCGTTATAATTCCATGGTCACCACAGGGCTGGGGAGGGGGAGGGAGGCAGTGACACTGCAGTGATGTAGCAGAAATTCCCAAAGTCTGTGTCTTGTGTTTGGAATATTTCCTGGTTGTGCATTGCCTACCCAGTTCATAGTGTACCTGGTGCGAGGCTTATGTATGCCAGTGCTCTGGAATTTGATGAGCTTTTTTCTTTTCTGTACTCTTAAGGCATGCCTACTCCACAATAAACCTGCAGACTGATGTGACAGCTGTACTGGTACCTGTTTTTCAGTACTCAAACACTGTGGAAAATGGAGCAGAGGAGGCTGCAGGGGACTGAGGTTCCTCTAAACCTAGGATTAGTGGTGAGGACCTGAGCAAGGAGGCAGAGCTGTGCCTGCAGAAGGACAGCCAGCATTTGTGAGGTACAGAGAGAGAGCAGTACCAAATCCATACAGCTGTGGTGCCTCCTGCAGCTCCAGTCCTTATCCTTGGAGCAGGCTGCACAGCTCCAGCTGTCCCCTGAGTTTGGTAGTTCACTAAAAAAGGTGCGTGCAGTGTTTGCATGCTCTTGGAAAAGATGCCTGGAGAGGGATGTGTTTGTGTGATGGCTGCTGCTGTGACCACAGGCTCTGCACCTCTGGGTGGTGGGCAGGGGGCATGGACCTGAGGTAAACCCACTCCCACAGGGGTGGTGGTGCTTCTCCCCTTGGTTTACAACCTGAACTTAGCATTTCCTGGACTTGGACCAGAAGGGCTCTTATCCTCCACATGACACCAGCCCTTAGGCAGTGTGAACTGCAGCCATGTCATGTTTGACCACTGTGTGTGTCAGAATAGCAGGGTGCTTGTTTTGGGGGTCAGGGTGGCAGAACTACTGTAATGAACATCAGAAACATGGAGGTTTTAATCAGGCCCCTGTTACAGAGTTTGGGGGATGATGCATAGTTCACGTGGAAACACAACATTAAGATGATGGTTTTCTTTCAGCTGTTGTATATTCAGAACTATAGATGGATGCACCTGCTGCACTTCAGCAGCCAAGGCATAGTGTGGGTAGATGCTGTTAGGCTTTAAAATAAGAGTTAAACCAGAGGAGCCAGGGCAGCCAGCTGGGATAATCCCAGCACACTATCCTCTGCAAAGCTATTCTGTACAACCACTGCATAACTGTGCCATTGCAATGCTCCTATGAGACCTGATTGCTCCAGCCACGAGAGCTGCCCTGTTACCTGTCATGGGAAGGGCAGGGATGATCTGACACCAAGCTGTGGCACAGGTCAGTGACAGGGAGAGAGCAGCAGCCAACACAGCTGAGGGCTCTTTACTGGGAATAGCTGATGTAAGGAACAACCACAATTTTATCAGCCTTCTCATGTCCATTACCAGATAGATACTCTCCTGCTGTAGTTTGAGCTGTGACATGCCATGTCCTAAACAAGGTGATTTCAGTGCATTTTTACTGCAAAACAAAGCTTAATGCTCAGGGTGAGGCTGGATAGAGGGTGAGAGCTCTTTGCACAGACCAGACAGTGGCAGGGGTTTGGTGACAGGAGTTAATGCCAGCAGAGACCATGGGTGAAAACCACAGAGGAGGAAGAAAGTTCTCAAATGGGATGCATCACCCATGGTGCTTTGAAAGCACCCTTCAGCACCTGGCAGGATTTCTGGCTAATCTGTTAGACATACTTACCCCTCTCAGTGGTAGGAGTCAGCATCCCCCCTATGCTGTGTTGAACACGAGCCATGTAGTATGGTTGTACTCCTCACCTGGGTGAAGTAGAGTGTTGGGGAAGTGGGGCTGGGGAGAGACAGCAGCATGTCAGTGATTGTGAGTGCACCCCTGGGACCAGAAAGGGTCCTGAGGTTCATACACAGACATGGGTGGACGTGGTGGTACAGTTGCCTGCCTGGGTTCCCAGGACCCAAAACAGCTCCAGGGGGGGGGGGAGGTTCACCTTGTTGACAGCATCAGGCCAGTTCTGGGTTTCCAGGCAGAAAGCCGAGTGCCTGGGGTACACAACACCACCTTTGCCCTTCAGGGAGCCATCCAGGTTGTTCCCAGTGTAAAACTGGATGCCAGGCTGGGTGGTGTGAACCTCCATAGTTCGGCCAGTGGGTGCATGGTGAGCCCTGGGGAGATGCCAGGAAGGAATCTTTTACAATGAGGATGGTAAAACACTGGCACAGGTTGCCCAGAGACGTGGTGGATGCCCCATCCCTGGAGACATCCAAGGCCAGGCTGATGTGGTTCTGGGCAACTTGATCTAGTTGGAGATGTCCCTGCTCATGGCAGGGGGTTGGAACTAGATGACCTTAGAAGGTCCCTTCCAGCCCAAACTATTCCATGATTCTATGCCAGTAGAGGATGCCAAGGAGCTGGCTGAACAGCCAGGGGTGGAAAACTGCTTCTGGGGTCCCAAGCCTACCTGGCCGCAAGGTGTCGAGCCTGCTCCTGCTGCAGGCAGAAGTTGTGGTCAAAGCCGTCCAGGCCAAACTTCTGCAAGTGCTTCCCCAGCTCCACGGGCTGCCGGAGATCAAAGCCAGTGCCCTGCACAGTGGCCACCTCCCCTGCACAAGGAGAAGAGCAGTGTTATCTGTCACATGCCAGCAAACACCCACAGTGCTGCCCTCTGTGCAGGGCTGAGATCCCTTCCTTTGGTGAGCTGAGGGTTTAACCTGTTTGTGATCCTGGTGTCATTGAGGTGCCAGTCTTTGAGCAGGGTTGCCTTGTGGCAGCTGTGACTCAGGCTGGGGCATCACCACCTTGTCCTACCAGCAGCCCCTGGGGACACTGCTGTGCTTAGCTGGGATAAAGCAAAGCCAAGGAGACAGAAAACACGAGGGGGAGCTTGTGTGTGTAACTATGCAAGTTAATTATTACAACCCCAAAACTTATTAGCTATTAATATTTATACATGCATTATATATATATATATATATACATACACATATACTGTCTGTCTTTAAAGGAATGAATCCTCCCAGATCTCTGAACAAACGTCCATGCGATGGCCACAGAGGTGGCCCACCTGCCACAATGGTGAATATGGGCTATATACTGGGACCAGTCTCCTTCTTCTTCAGGGCATTGTTTTGGGCGAAAAAAGAGCTTAAGACAATAAAACCAGAATTTTCTCTCAAGTCTTTTTTTAAGGCCTGATGTGGAGACACAGCATCCTGTGATAAAGCTCTTGCAGTGAGAACAACTGTAAGACATACTAAATAGTGCAAAACAGCCATCCCAAACCCTTGTGAGAGGCGGATAGGGAAGGGAATTTTTCCCTAAAATCATATTTTCCTATTCCTCTCTAGAGGCAGAGCTTTCCAAAAGTGTTGGGAATGGCAGAGCTGGGGCATCCCAGGCCCGCTGCTGGTCCCATGTGCTGTGCTGTGCTCTTGCTTGCTGCAGTAAAGCACCCAGCTTGGCTGCAGCTCTGCACCAGTTCTGCTCTGCAAACCCTGAGAAACAGGACATCTCTGTGGCTTCTGATCCTATCTAAAAGGAGCACATTCACTGAATTCAGCTGTGGGGCACAAAAACACCTCGAAAAAACAAAATTAAACCATTTTGATTTACACACTTAGATAAAACACAGCAGGCACTACATGTGAGGGCTGTCTTTAAACCTCATCTAACCCCAGAGCTAAGACTACACACAGTTTTATCAGCATCCATAGCTACGTCTACCCAAAACACCAAGAGGGAACTGCAAAAAGCTTCAGCGAAGCTGTGAAACAGCTCCATGCTGAAACCAGTGGGGAGAAGCAGGGCAGTAGGTTTGATACGGCCTCAAGCTCTTCCCCAGCTTGAGCCCAGGCTTGGCACACCAAGCTGAGCAGAAGGCACTGGGGCTTGAGAGACCCACTCCTACTGATGCAGGCCGATGCATACACACACAGCATGAACACAGATGTAGTGCTGGTTTTACCGGACATCTGAGCTAAAAGCTTTCTTTTGCCTTTAAAGCCTCTCTTGCTCTCCCTTGTGAGGCCAGAAGGTGCACTCATCAAAGCAGCCCTGTGAGAACATCAGGAAAACAATCCCTGCCATTTCCAGCAGAGCCCACACTTACCAGAAGCCGCCCAGGGGCTCATGCAGCACTGGGGCACACATCCTGCCCTGCACCCAGCTTCTCTGCCCTTTGTGCTTTTCACTCTTAAAGCCAATATAACCTGGTATCAAGAATCATTTTGCAATGAGGTCAACTCTCACTGCAACTCAGCAGTCACACTACATGAAAAGCTGTTTTCTGGGAGGGTTGCAGTCAATCCACCCAAAGGTGCCCCCTTGTTGAGTGGGGGGACATTTCTAAGTGCATGTGCTCATTGCTGGATCACCTGCAGGTACAAGGAACATGTTCCTTGTCCCAGCTTGTTCAGATTATTTAACTTAGCAGCTTGATCATTTATAGAATCATAGAATCACAGAATGGTTTGGGTTGGAAGGGACCTAATTGAGTTCCAACCCCTGCCATGGGCAGTGACACCTTCCACTAGACCAGGTTGCTCAAAGCCCCATCCAACCTGATCTTTATGGGGAGAAACATGCTGTTTTCCTCAACTGGGTTTCCTCTTTCAGTCATGTAGAACATTAAAGGCAGGAAAGAAAAGTGCTGGTTTTGTGTTTTCAGCCTCCCAGCCAGCAGTGCCAACTCTCCTGTCCCAGTGAGGGGGACTAATGGCTCAGCTCTTGCCGGGAAGGATGATGCTGGGATCCTGAGCACCAGAGATCGCAGCAGCTCTAGAGCTCAGTGCTGGAGTCCTCACCCATGGGTGAGGGCCATGCTGTGCCTGGGGTCCCCTGCTGTGTTTCCCCTTGCTGGGCAGTGCTGTTCCTTAACACCCACACACACTCGTGTAAAACCACTTCCACCATGTGCAGCATGTGTCTCACCACCCACCAGTGGGGATCTTGGTGTTGTCCACAGGCAGGTAGGAATCTGCTTCAATAGAGATCTCATGGTCGTAGATATCCTGAGAGCCCTGCAGGAAGATGGCAAATATTGGGATTCCTGCTGCAGCCCTTCCACCATTCAAGTATCTTTAAGCACAGCCCAGATGTGACTGCCCACAGTGATACAACTGACCTTGTAGTGCCTGGGGTACCTCCTGGCTGTCATCCCACCTTCACTCTGGGTACAGGATAAAGGTACCAGCACAGGCAAAACCTGTAAATCCTAGGGGTTCATGGGACCTGGAAGCTGTAAATCCTGCGACACTATCAGACTAGCCAAAGCATGCTGGTTGCTGAGCACACAGTGATGGGCAAAAAGGGAAGGAAGCAAGCATGGGGAAGTGCAACCCATCCTCCTGGCTCATGTCCTGCAGCAAGGCGGGGGCTGGCTGTGCTCCTCTTCCCCTCCTGCAGCCTTGGGGATGCTGGCAGGGAGCCTACTGGGTTGGGAGCAGGATCTAAGCTGAGCCTGCACATCACTGTCTAATCTGAGCAGCAACTTCATGGCCAAAGGTCTCCTCTTCACCTGAGCTGCATGCTGTAGGCTATTACGGTACCACTGGGAGGACAAAGAGAGGGTAAGCTAACAACTGAACAGAATCATAGAATGGTTTGGGTTGGAAATGATCTTAAGGTCATCTAATTCCAATCTCCTTCCATGGGGACAACTCCCACTGGATGAGGTTGCTCAAGACCCCCATCCAACCTGGCCTTGAGCACTGACAGGGATGGGTTGTTAGAGCAGGAGCCTGAGAAGGCCTTCTGCATGGAGGGACTGGGATGTCTCTTACTAAGCCTTCTAAGGGTCTTTGTCTCACATCTAAGTGTGCACTATCCCATCCTATTGCTCTGCCCAGCAATACTGAATTTCCCAGATCCTTTTCCTCCAAGCACAATTATAAAAAGGGGGAAACTCAAATGTAGCCACAATACAGTGCTTGTCTACTTGGCAGGCCTCTGGTATGTGGCAGCTCTCTGCATCCTGCAACATCCCCACCTTGGCTGCTTCACATCCTCTTTCCATGATGCTTCTCCTCCCCATTTTGACCTCAGTATTTCCGTGCTGCACTGACTCTGCCTGGCAGTACAGGCACTGATTTCAGCAGCACCATCCACACAAGGGTTCAGTATGTTGTCTCAGAAGGGTCAACATAAGGCAGCTAAGAAATGCCAGTCCATCACTAGGGCATGCCAGTTCTGAACATCTTCTGCTACCTTCCTGAGGGACCAGGAGAGACTGAAACTCTCCAGTCACACACAAAAGGAGAGTTAATATTCATGTCTCTGTTCACAGTGCTCTGGGATAACGTCCTCAGTTGAGGTCTATGTGATTCAGTCCTGTCCCAACCCATGATGCATAGAGACAACCCTCACTCATGTGTCCCAGGAAGCATGCTGAGTCCCCACATCATGTTGGTTTCAGCACCTCATGGGAAGCCCATGGATCATCCCATGGGTCCCCAGGCTTTTGTCCCCTGCACAGTGTCCCCCCATGGGTCTCATCTCCCCACACTTACCTGCCCTGCCAGGTTGAAGTACGCGTGGTTTGTCAGGTTGATGGGTGTTGTCTTGCTGGTCTGGGCTCGATAGTTGATGGCCAGCTCCTCACCATTGAGCGTGTAGGTCACCCAGACTTGCAGGTCACCAGGGTAACCTTCCTCTCCATCGGGGCTGAGCCGGAAGAAGCAGACACCGTTTGGGAGGACCTGGGGGCTCCAGAGAACCTGTAAGGACCCAGGCACAGAGGTGTTCAAGGAATAATGCACTGAAACAGAGCTTTTTCAATCATCTTTCCTGCTCTTACTCCTAGGAGGGGAAAATCCCCAACAAGCCCAAACAGTCTCCCTGTGAAGGACTAAAACCCAACATCCCCTGGTTGAAAAAGAAAAAAGGAAGTGAGAGGAAACACAAGCACCAGCCTGCCCTTGGTCAGCCAGTGCCAGCAGCAGGGAGCAAGCTTTCCAGTGGGCAGCCAGACAGCCAGGGCAGTTTGCTGTGATGGGGATCTGTCCCAGCCTGTGTTACTCCATGCTTCAGAGGGCCCATGTGTTTGATTTTTGCCCTGTAATTGGACTTGTTCCCCCTCCCATGGATGACCTCGCATGCAACATCACCTCAACAAGCTGCCACCCTTCCCTCAGCTTACTCAGGGCTGCTAGGACAAAATACACACAGGGAGCTCCTGGGTTGGGTTAAATGATACCAAATGTATTGCCAGGTAAACCCATGTCAGTGCTGATCCAGAGAACTGAGATCTCTCCATTTCTTGCCCCTGCCAGAGACCAGGGCTCTGTTTGGAGCCAAACCTGCTGGTGAGTGAAGCAAGCCAACACACTACAAAATTAGCTGCCCAGACAGGCTGTTTGACACTGGGTATGGACCTGATGCTAAGCAGATGTCTCAGTCCCTTGCAGGACAGATGTGTGACAAGAAGTGAGGTTCCTAGTCTCTAGAGCTTTGCATCTACCTATCTAATGAACAGTCATTATCAGTCAAAGAGGACAGAGCGAGGGGCAGGGGCCACATAATGCTTTAGAGATGAGCCCTTTTATGTCCTATGCAGACATCACAAACTCAGAGCACTTGTCAAAAGCCAGCATTTTCACCAAACACAGGAACTGAGGGTGCCAAAGAGAATCACAGAATGGTTTGTGTTGGGAAGGACCTTGAAGCTCATCCAGTTCCAACCCCTGCCAAGTTGCTCAAAAACTGTGATGAGCAGGCTGCAGAGCAGGTCCTCCTGCACCGAGTGCTTCCACTGCAGCTCCCACTGCTGTGAGACACTGTGGTTTTATGCATGAGTTTCTATTTAAGTTCTTTGAAGCAAAAGCTATTAAAGGCCAGCAAGCACACAGATAGCACTGCCTGTTAAAGCTAAGAGTGTCATTTTCTAAGGCTCCCCAGCCTCCCAGTGCGGTCAGATATTGCCACCATTTAAGTGTGTCTGCAAACTTCCATGTGATCAGACCACACACTGACCACAGCACTGAGATCTGCAAGACAAGCAAAAACCAATGAGCAATGAGCTGGCCAAGACAGTCACAGCCAAGAGCCAGTGTGTCTTGGTTTTGTCAGGGCTGACCACCACCTGGCTGGAGGGGGTCATGAGCAGGGGCCTGAGCATGCCCCATGGGACAGAGGACACAAAGATCTTACTGGGAGGTGTTGCTGCCTTGTCTGCATCAAGCTGGCATGTCTTCAGCAAAGGGAAGAAGTAGGGGAAGAGACCATGTCCCCTCTGCAGAAGGCAGCCTGGAAGCCTTGGGTGCAAAGGAGTGCATGGTTCCAGCTCACTGTGGTCAGGGTGTATAAAGAAACTTTGAACCAAGTTGTCCTCTTTGGGGGTACAACAGCCAAGTCACTCCCTTTACCCTAAGGCTGCTGAGGAGCACTTGATCCTGATCTGATGTCAATTCATGCTGTGCTGCCCAAAGGTGAGGTTTTTTTATCAGACTCTTGGACTTTTGCCCCTGGGTGTCCTTTCACTAACAAAATATTAACCCAGGGAAGCAGCCCCACCAGCACATTCATGTGTGCCTGTGGGGAAAGCTGTGCTTGCTGGTTACAAATGCATTTGATCCAACAAAGCCCAAGGCTTCAGGCAAGCAGAGACTTCTGAGCCTGTATATGCAATCAGCAAGGGTAATCAGCAAGGCTTTCAAGAGAGGAGATGCTCCACTGCTCCTACCACTTGCAGCTCATGGGGGGTATTTGGAATTCAGCAGCAGCTCTTGGGAAAAGACGGGAAGGACTGAGTGCCCTGAGGCCAGGGAAAGGCTATTTTATCTCTGGAGGTGACAGTGAAGGGCTTGTGAGAGGACACAGCAATCTCAGGTAACAGCGTGAAACCATGCACAAGGCTGGGTCCTCACCACCATGTCCCAACCCCAGTTCTGTGGGAGCAGCACCTCATTGCAGAACACCCCCATCAAAACTGAGCTCACGAGGCCTCAAGGGCTGCAGTAACACAGAGGAAGCTCAGGAACCCTCTGCATGGCAGCCAAGGATGACAGAAGTGATCCCTGCTAAGCCACCCACCAAAGACAAGCCAACCCAGCACTCACAGCTTCACACTTCCCCATTCCTGTCCTTACAGCACTTTCTGGAGCTGATTCAACCCAACAACCACCAGGAAACCCCGCAGGGTGGGAAGTGAAGACACCAGGACCCTCTTGCCACAGCCCCACAGGCTGCGTGCTGGAGGACACCGCGACCACCCAGCCTGGTTGTCACCTTGTCAAATCCCCTGGCTCCACCATGCAGGCTGTTGGGCCCATTGTTGAGGAAGAGCTGATAGTCCTTCCCGTCCACCGTGAACCTCCCCTTCGCAATCCTGTTGGCAACGCGCCCCACAACAGCACCAAAGAAGGGGTGCTTCCTGGTGTAACCTGTGCGGGAAGAGCGTGTGGTTAAACAGCAGGAATAGGACAGGACGGGGGTCTCCTCAGAGGTGTCTCTGCTTCCCCATGGTACTAAATAGGTGACTGCAGTCCCGGTGCTTCACAGGACACACAGCTCAGGCACATTTTGAGCAACCTGGTCTAGGAGAAGGTGTCCCTGCTAGTGACAGAGGCTGGAACTGGATGAGCTTTAAGGTCCCTTCCAACCCAAACCATTCTGTGATCAGAATTATAATTTATAATTTAATAATTAATTTTATAATTATTATAATTTATAATTCCATGATTTTTGATTAAAACTGCCTGATGGGATCTTGAATTCTTTGCAGATATGAAGAAAAGGCCTCTCACTGCAGTCAAAGCATGACAGAGACCTGGAGCCACCAATGTCCCCATCCCCCACCCAGCCCAGGCAGCAGAAGTTGCATTGATTTATCCCAGGATTTGGAAGGGCCCCTTCGGAGCAGCTCATGCACTGTGGCAATAAACCAGGAAACACCGGTTAAATTGCCTGATTCTTTAATTATTTCGTTCTAAAGACACAGGTTCAGACCCACCTTCCAAAGTGTCAAAGCCCAGGACAACATCCGAAAACACCCCATCCCTGCCCCTGGTCTCCAGAGCAGCGATGATGCACCCTAAGGACAGGATCTCCACCTTCACACTGCCCGACCTTAGGGTGAATTTTTCCACCTCTCCTCCTCCTTCCTCCCGGGGCATGTGCCCAAACACCTCCCTCGTCACTTCTGTCATCGCTCCCCAAACCTTCCCCCCCGGCACCACCACCGGGAGCCGCGGCCCTGCAGGACGGGAGCTCGGGAGGAAGCGATGGGGGCCGGGAGCGGGGCGAACACGGATCTACGGAGCGGTCATAAACATCACATGGCTGCCTCACATGGCGCGGGGAGGAGCTTGGCCACAGCCCCGGGATGCGGTGGGCTATGGGGGGATGCCGTGGGCTATGGAGGGATGCGGTGCAGTGCGGGTCGGTGCCATCAGCCCTCTGCGTCCGGGTAGCTGGAGGAGGCAGAGGAGAGAGGGAAGGGGGCCGGAAAGAGGGAGGAACAGCGGTAGGTGCTCCGGCTTGTGCTGCCGGTGGAGGCAGCGCGGCTGCCAGCCCGCATGGTCAGGGCGTTCAGAGGGCAGAGCATTGCAGCCACCAGTGCTGCTTCCTCAGTTTCGTTACAGTGCTACAGCCTTCAGGGCCCTTGTGAAGTATGACATGACAAAATGGTGCTTGATCCCATTATACCCTTCCCTGAGCTCCTCCACAAGAGGGACAAATCAGGTCTAGTGCCTGCTAACAGAGCTGTAAATTGGTCTCAGGGCATTGCATAGTACTCATAGAATCACAGAATGGTTTGGGTTGAAAGGGACCTTAAAGCTCATCCAACTCCAACCCCCTGCCACAGGCAGGGACACCTTCCACTAGACCAGGTTGCCCCAAGCCCCTGTGTCCAACCTGGCCTTGAACACTGCCAGGGATGGGGCAGCCACAGCTTCTCTGGGCACCCTGTGCCAGGGCCTCAGCACCCTCACAGGGAACAACTTCTGCCTAAGAGCTCATCTCAATCTCCCCTCTGTCAGGTTAAAGCCATTCCCCCTTGTCCTGTCCCTACAGGACCTTGTCAAAAGCCCCTCTCCAGGTTTCCTGTAGGCCCTGGTATCCCAGTATTGGAATACTGTCACAAGGTCTCTCCTGAGCCTTCTGGCTGGCCAGGTGTTCTTGTCAAATTCACATGCACATGATCCTGACCCGGACTCCATTAAAAACTCATCATCTTTTGAAACACCAGCCTTTCCTGTCTGTCTCTTCAGGCAATCTCAGTCAAAGGGAAAACAATACCAACATTTAAGCAATGTTTGTGCACGTTTTTGATATCTCTTAAGTTTCAAGTTCAAGGTGAAAGAACCTCACTACGGTTTAATACTGTTGTGTATTTCTGAGGCCCCTTTTCAGAATTTGTTTGAAGAACCAATAATTCCAAGAACTGCCACCAATAAAAACCTCAATAAATCAACCAGTGGTTGCCAAATATTCCTTTCCAACACAGCAATCACCTTTAGACAGGAAAAGCCATGGATCCCAAGCTGACCCAGAAACAACCACAAGACTGAGCAGAGGTAGCTTTGAAACCTGCACTTTGTTAACAATGGCCTCATGTTTGCAGTGTAACACAAATTGCTGCTCCTGTGTTTCCTTCTGCACCTTCACAATCAGTGATCTCTATCTGAAACCAACACTGCAAGTATATGTGTATTGTACTGCTCATCAATCCCACCTCCTGTTTGAAACGGCACAAACTTTGTTTGGAGCAAGGAAGACAGGAGCCACATTTATAACTGATTCATGAAGTGTTTTCATGTGCAATGCCTCCACAGAATCTCACTCCTCAGCTCCCTCAGCACCTCTCTCTATGTGCTTCTGCAGACACAGGGAGCATTTCTGCTTTGCAAAGACAGGTTTTCATTAAGGTGCCGGTTTTTAACATGACAGGAGCTGCTATTTGTATTCATTTCTCTGATCCACAATAGAGAAGATCCAGAACCCTTTGTTTGATAAAATAGCCAAGCACACTCTTTCCCATATACCTTCACAGATGCAAGATTATTCAAGCCCCAGTGACATCTAAGGCTGTGCAGGTGCAGAAGCAATACCACAGACAAATCTGTTCATGAGCCATCCACACAGTTTTCAAGCTGACAGATAAAGCAGAAAGTAACTAGCTTACACAAGACTGCATCTTAAACAAAGCAGTAAGGGCAAGGGAGCAATGTCAGCTTCAGGACTGGAGCAAGATATTCCAGGAGTCCTGCGTCATTACATAGAGGATTTCTCATAGTTCACCTTTGCATGTGTCCTACCTGTCTGCCCCTGGCGACTGGGTGAGGCAGACAATGGGAAGAGGCAGGATACAAGTGAGTCATGTTCAGCATCTCACTACACTGGATTTCTTTTTATTCATTCCTATTTATAAGAGTTTGCTTCAGGCCTTATTCACTGTGGTGCTGAGGTTTGCTTACAGTGAGGGTCAAATACAAGCTCCTTGCATTGTTCTCTTCTTTCTTCCCAGAAGAAAGCCACAGCACCAGGCCTGAACATGCCTGACACTGGCAGCAGGGCACTTCCACTGATGAGTGTTCAGAAGAGCTTGGGGTGCATCTCTTTGGTTTCACTTCTCTCCCTTGTGGCTCTGCACAAGCAGCGCCAGCTCTCTTCTCCACACCTCACCTCCTTGCTCTTCCCACCTTCTCACTTACAGTGAAAAGGTACTGCAGCAGCCTCTTGCATCCCAAAATGCTTGTGAAGAACAAGCATTCATCCTCTCTATCACAGCCAGTGACCCTGCAGGTATAGCAAAGGCATGGGGTGAAGGCAGCTTGTGCGCTGCTCGGAAGCCTGGCCCCTGCCCCTCTAAACCATGCAAGAGATTTCTGTTTAGCAACAAAAGCTAATAGAAAGGCACAGTGTGATAAAGAACAGAACAGGTTTGTTTTCACGGGGGTTTTGTTTGTGGCTTGGTTCTCATTTTTTGAGAGGAAGCAATTTAATGCACTGTCAACTACAGTCAGAAAATAAACTTGTTGTGAGAAAAATTACAGAGGAGAAATCATTTCCCTGAGATCAGCAGTTTGGAACTTCCAGGTGCCTGCAGGGCAGCTACCATTCCGTAAGGCAGAAGTGAAGTTTTTTACATATCCTCATGCTCTATTCTTACAGCAACCTTATTTTGTACTTTCCCCCCACCCCCAGATGTTTTTCTTTAATACAAAATAAGGTGACTTTGCTTAAAAAGGTACAGCCAAGCAGAACTCTCTGTTGTGCAGTACCTGCTATCACAAGATCCTTTTTATTGGTCATAAGGCACTTGTGTAATAAATTATATCAATTACATTTCCATCCTCAATTTTGTCTTCATTTTCAGCCCAGTTGTGATTTGCAGCTTATTTGGGACTTGCAGCATGACTTTAGGTCTGAATTGATGAAAGAAAGATCTTAAAAGGCAATTCAGAGATGTGGAGGGATGTGTTGTGCTCACTTCCAGGATCCAGCCCTGTTCTGAGTTACCCAGAGAGACAGCCCTCGTTTTCAGCAGAGCTTCCTCTGTTGTGTAATAGAGGAGTGTGATGTTAATGCCGCTCACTGTCCTGGAGATAGGTGACATGTCTGTATCTGCCCTGTGGGGAGTCTTTGGACAGCACTCCTGAGCCATTTTGCTTGGACCACATCTCTTGTTCTGGGGAACCTAATCTGTTTGTGGTGCAGCTTTGCATGCAGAGCCCAAATACGATCAAGCAGCACTTTGATTTGAAGGTGACACTGGAAATGCTGCAATACTTAAGCGATGGCCAATGATTGCAGCTTGCTGTTGCCCAAGCAGCTTCCTTATTCACTGATAGCACCTGTAACGTAGCCAGCGCTGCAGCTGGAGATGGGTCTGTTTGCTGCACAGACACAGAACGTGGACATCACTTGTGACACCCTCCAGCATTATAAAGCTGTGATTAAATCCCCTTTTCCCAACAAACTCCATGTAAGCCCGAGGTGATGAGCTGGTGCTAAAGCATGCAGGAAGTCTGCATTAGAACACAGAACAAGAGGGGAGACATTCCCCCACCATTTCACTGTCTGTTTATTGAATACATCTTCAGCTCTGCTGGGTACTTCCCAGCACTCAGGCTTAAAATGGAGCCCACACTGGTTTTGCTTCATCTCTTCAGAGGCAAATATACCAAGCCATTGATTAGATTGTTTTAGGATCATGCAGTCATTTATCAGGAGCCAGTTTTGCCCATTTATACAGCTCTTCAAAAGAACACAGCTACCCGAGAACACTTTACGCAGCACGTTTCAGATGTGCCTTTGTGTGCAAGTTGTTTGTGTCTCAGTAGCAGCCAACGAGCCATTCGGATATGTTGGTTGCTATAGTAATTACTTTCCTTGGGAGCTAAAATAATAGCTTACAGCTCCTGCAGCTCACTGCTGTGTAGGCTGCCTTGAACCAGAGATGCTTCCATTTTGCTTTGGAGGGGGCTGGGGTCTATCATGCACACTGAGACACAGACTTTCCTTTCTACAGTTGTGTGGGTAATTTTGAATTTGGCTTTTGTAGAGAATGTGACATGGGTCTGAAGCTTCAAAACTAAAAGCAGCATGTGAAATGGCTGGAAAGCCTTGTGGCTGAGGGTTCTGATGGGGTGACAATGTGAATTTGGTTTCCATTTCTGTTACTGGAAGCTGTTAAGAAAGGGACTGAAGGTCATGCTGAGACTGATTTTCAGAGCTGAGGGCCATAGGAAGCAATGCAGGGAAGGCTCACTGGGGTTTTTAAAGTGCCTGAGCAAGTGAAGCAGGGATGTGATAGGCAGCACAAATGACACGGGTCAACAAATTGTACTGGTGATGGCACTGGTGAAGTAACTGCAGCTTTGGAGATGGTAAGGGGTCTCACTGCAGAGAGAGCAGCATTTTAGGCAGACACCAGCTCTCCCCTCCATCTGCAGGTACAGAACGTTCCTGAGTGACATTTCAAATTGCAGTTCTGTGGGCTGCGGGACTTCTGCTTGAAAGGGCACTGTGCAGAAGCACTTCCCAGCAGCAGGACAAGCCCCGTGCTCGTGGCTCTGCATGAAGGAGGCACCAAATGAGAAGGTCTGTAAGATGCTTTGAGCCAGGGACTTCTGTGCAGCTTGTAGCCACATGGGCTGGTATCTGCCAAGGAAGCAGAAGAGAAGGAGGAGCAAGTGGCACAATAAATGATCAGACCCATTTTACCCTCCTGCATCAAGAAACCACTGAAGGGACACTGCAGGTCAGATTCATGACTCATAGGGGTTTACTTACATAGGGTCGCAGCACCAGCAACAAGTATGAGTTTGGTTTCATAGACAGAGGCCAGCAAAAAGGGAGGAGGATATAAAAAAGGGTTCAGAGAAGGAGGCAGGAGGAGCTGGGGTGTAAGGACAGGGAACAAATAGGGAAAGAATTTTGCCTCACAGTGCTGTCCTTGAACATTTGCTCTCAGATGCGTACGCTGATGCTGCACTGGCAATTGGCGAGGAGATGCCAAAGGGAGATAAAAGAACTGCATCATCTAAAGGCTGTGAACACAGTTCCTGTTTGAGTTACAAAGATGCGGGGAGGGAAGGTGTCTGGGGAAACCACAGGGCAAAACTGGGCTTTCGGGTGGTGTGTATGTGCGTGCTTGGTTTGCAGGCAGCAGGTGATAAGAGGTGACTTCACACATATAGATGTGCAGATCTCCCTCCCCGAATTTAGGCATAGCATACACATGGATTTTGTGGCTACACAGCTTTACTGCTGAAGTGTACTGCTTTACCAACAGAGCTAAAGCAGCCTAGCAGGGATTTATATCAGAATCTCCTTTATCCCCAAGCAATGCTGGATGAAGTGCCCTTTGGCATGTTTCTGTATGAAGCTTGTGTCTTATAGCACCAGTACAGCTAGAGCCAGGTGGCTGTTTTATGAAGGGATAGCCCTGGAAAGCCAAGGCTGATGCTGATTTTGCAGTGAACAGCAGCCCAGCACTGCTCTGATGGCCTGGCCATGGCCCTTGCCCTTGCATGTATGTCCCAGAGCCCCAGGGAGGCAGGGAGAGCCTGTGCACACTGCCATAGTGGGGCTCAAGTTTTCAGTTCACAACAGTCCAGTTGTGCAGGCTTCAGCTCTGAGAACATTTCAAGTGTCTGTTCTGTATTAAACTTGCTGTGGTGTTTCAATTTTTTTAATTGTGAATTTCCTCTGGCCTTTTTATAAAGCTCTTGGGCTGAATTTTGTGCTATTGCATCAGAAAATTTGGCTGCATTTTTAGCCCTGGTGGATTGTGGCATACCAAAATCTCGAGACTGGCACTGAAGCACTCCAGCAGAAACAATATTTAAGATGCAAAATACTAAATGCAAGGGGAAAAAAGTATTTCTCAGGCAAGAAGCTTTAAGAAACAGAAAAGTAAATCAAAAGGCATACGAAGATAAAATTTCATAATCAATCCAATTATCTGGTTCTATAGATTATTTCTGTCTTTGAAACGTACCACCTGCATTCACCAACACCTGCGGTTTTAGCAGAGTTACAATATCTATTTCTTTACCCAAAATGATCAGGTGTGGGAGAATCTTGGCTTTCCTTAAACAGGAAATCTGCAGCTGTCTTGGGGACTTAAAATCTTAATAAAAACCATGACCCAAGTATCAAAAAAAATTACTTCTAATTTTTAAGCTCTAATTTGGAGGGAGCAGGACAGGGCTAATTCATTACTTCTGGTTTCTAGGGTGGGAAGTACTGCTCTAAAGAATGATTAATAAGAGTATTTCTGGACCAGCAGATTCTTTCTTTGGGTTAATTTGGAAGTAGATTTTGTTATTAATAATTTGATATTTGACATTTGTAATGAGCAGCCAATGACTCAGAGCTTGTACTTTAGGAAGCTTTGTGATATTAAAAGCAAATGCTGCAGCTATGTTAAAAACTTGGAGGAGATTGCAAAAAAACTTCCTCTACTGGAGAGTTAGTTTGTGCTGATAAGTATTCCTGGTATGATTTCTTCTCAGCAGCAGCTATCCTTAAGCACAGACATCAAAGATGAAAATACAGTCTTGAAAGTTTGCTTACACATATCATTAAAAGTGACCTGGTCTAGTGGAAGCTGTCCCTGCCCATGGCAGGGGGTTGGAACTCAATGATCTTAAGGTCCTTTCCAACCCAAGCCATTCTAGGACTCTGTGCTTCTATAATGTATGGTAGGTAGCCTGTCTGATGCATGAATGCTCCTGTGGAGTCTGAAAAGATGAAGTGCGTCACCCAACAAAGTGTATTGAGGAGTAGTCGTGGAGTAGCTCAGGTGATGTATTGTATTGCAATTGCCTAAGAGAAAGCTCATTGCATACAAGCAGTAGCACACATCCGCTGAGCCTGATTCCTCCACCCTGACCACAGTGTTGTCATCCTTGGCTGTCAGCAGCAGCCATTTAATTGACCCAGGTTTAGATACTGTCAGTTAAGGCAAAGTGAAAACAGCATTTATGATTTTTTTTCCTTCTTCAGCATTGTGAAAGCAACTGAAGCAATACTTGGGAACTAACCCCCTTTGTGGTCAAAATCCTTGTGCTAGTGCCCTGCTCGGGGAGCCCTGGAAGGTGGCAAAAGTTATGCTATATAATACATAGCATATTGGGAAATCATAAAGGATTTACTTCAAGGTTACTGCATCTAACTAGGTGAAATGGTACAGAATGTTTTATTTGGCTTTAGCCAGCACAATATTCTTTGTAATGGGCAAAATAAGTAGAGACAACGTTTTAATGATAATCAAGAAAACCAATCCTCACATACCACATATAGCACAAAGACACTAAAATCATAGAATCATGGAATAGTTAGGGTTGGAAAGGACCCTAAGATCGTCAAGATCCAAACCCCCTGTCATGGACAGGGACACCTCACACTAAACCATGTCATCCAAAATTAGTAAGCAGAGCTGCTTTGAGCTTACAAAGTGTTTGTGCTGTGCAATGTACATTAAACCACTATGGAAGCCCAAGCAAAGATATCTATAGGACATTGGTACATGCTCTGAGGAGGCAGCATCTTCAGCCAGCGCAAAGATGGAGAAAACCTCTGCACTGCACCCAGCCTCACCCTGTAGGCATTCTTGCTTACTAATCAGTTCAAAAGCTACCACCAGTTTGCATTCCTGTTGCAGCAACAAAGTAGTCCAGTGGTGCTGCTCCATTCTGGATAGAAAGAGACAAATGAGATTAAGATTAGAAATTAAATACAATAACTTGTAGGAAAGCATCTGGCTCACTTAGACACTGAGCCTTATGCTCCAGTTAAGTTTTCACCACCAAAATGCAAGACGCAAACCACAGAACATCAATTAAACTTCTATTTTAGTAATGCATATCCTTTCTGGTAGCTCTTCCTCACAGGTGCTTACAAATGGTGATTCTGGGAAACAACACCTGCTTCACAAATTGATCGCTGCTCATTTTTAGAAACTGCTGCCTAACATAAATCCAAAGCAGTGACCTGCTCCTCCTTGTGGGATGCAACACACAAATGCTCCCAAAATCTGTCTTTAAAATGAAGCAACTATTTTGAGAGGGAGGACAGTCCTTGTGTCTGGGCAATAGTGCCCACAGATCCTGTCGTAAGCTAGGGTCAGAGCTGGCTAAGGGCATGCTTTTTGTCCGTGGGACAGGAAAGCTGTCTGCCTCCTCAGCAGGAGAAGCTGCCAGGACAGTTTTGTGTGAGCAGCCCTCAGAACATTATAATGACAGGGAAGGCCTCTTACCCTGGCAGGCCATGTTGGTCAGCCTTCTTTTCTCCCCGTGCACACTATGACACCCTAATGTCCTGCTGACCACTCATGGTTCTGTGTTCACATTTCCTGAGACAGACAGGACAAGGAAGCTGCATAGTATGCATAGCTGCATACTTATTTCAGTGCACTTTGTTATGCACAGGGCACAGCTGATATGCATACAAATGGACTGCAGGTAAGCTGTGAAGTCTGGTTTAATGTGACTATGGATGTGTGTAGAAGCTGAACTGACTTTAGGCAAGGGCAAAGGTAGTTTTCTAGCACAGCAAGGCAGCCATGGCTCTACCACTCATTTCACCCATACCAAAACCCTGTAGAGATCAGCTACCTCTGCTGCCAAGAGCAGGTATGGAATGGCTGTTTTGAGACACGAAGCACCTCTCTGTGGCACATCTATATGGGTGGCACTGCGGTTGTCCACCTCTTCTGGACTGGCCAACAGATCTGCAGTCCACCAGCAAAAGGAAGAAATTTCAGAACTGCAGTTATTTTATACTACAGCCCAGAAGCAGCAAAACCAGCCCTGTATGGGGATGTGAAAGTGCCATGACAGTGCCTTGAAGAGCAAGTAGTGTCTAGTATTTATGCAGAGAAAGGTGATCTGACCCAGAGAAAAGGAAGTGACTAGACAGATATGTTACACTCTCCATCCAAGAAGGAATGCTGGCAACCAAACAAGCAATAAAGGTAAAAAAACTTACACCATCACCCCTAATCCCCCATGGGCCCCATACCTGGATAAGAGCTGTATGTGACACTGGGGCTTTTATCTCTGCTGTGCTGCACTAGCGCAAACGAGTGTAGTGGCTTTTGTCTGCTGGTGTATCTCAGGTCTGAAGCATACCACAGTATGACTGTCAGGTTGCCTTTTTGTCCTTTCAACAGAGGGAAAGTAGATTACAAAGAAAAAGAATCACGCATGCAAAGTCAGAAACTGCATACATAATGGAAACATACAGAATGGAAAATGCCAAGAGAATGGAAAATTGCAAGATCAGTTGTAGGCTGATTTTGTCCCATCGTGCCCAACTCATTGTGATACGGACTTTACTTTTACAGCCATTGATTCATCTGTTGATGGGGTCTCAGCCTCACTTGGTGCATGGGACAGCTGGTACCCCAGGAGCAAGCCAGTGCTCAGTCTCTGCTTCCATCCCACTTGCACAAGGAGCCCAAGCCATGCTCAGAGCAGCTCCTCAGTTCTTCTGCTGGTAACAGAATGACTTGATTTCTCCTGAGTGTTTTTCACTATCACGGGAAGTGCGTCACTGCTGTGTAAGGTGAGCAGGTGCTGCAGTCTGCTGCAGAGATAGAGGACTGATACGTAGGCAGGTTTTGGCCAGATGCATTCTGAATGCTTTTCAAGAGACAGTTTGAAATACTTGAGGCCTGATTCCACAGAAAATGCAATTTTATTTTGCACTCAGTTGTGAAAATAAATTCTGAGGTTGTCAGCTAAAGTGCAAGAAAACAAGTTAAAAACAGTGTTCATAAGCAACTGGTTTAAGTGACTTGCTATTATCACATTGGTCTGAGGAGAAACAAGGCAGTGTCATTGCTCCTAAACTGTGTGTATGTGCATGTGTGTGTGTGCGCACACATGTATATGCACTCAGTATATGCAGAAGAACAGCAGTAATAAATTCAAACACTTGACAACTTTGTGTAAAGACATGCGAAAGAAAACCTGAGATTTGCTTGTGAGATTTTATGGGTCATGTACTTGAAATGACTACAGCTGGGCTGGCATGGAAGCATCTCAGAATCATGTCATTTAGTTGCAACTGAAAGAATTAAAATCTTTTGCACAAGTCCTGACTAGACAGAGGTAAACTTCTCTAAGTTTACTTAGACAATTAAACTTGGAGTTACTCAGGGTCTGATGCTTTAAGAAACAATAAATACCGCAGCGTTTGTGATCCTTTTGAAAGGATAGTAATAGTGCAAGGCTTGGTGATTCTGCTATGTAAGGCAATGATTTTAAGTCCTTACTGGTGAGTGGATCTGACCTCTACCGCAGCTGTTTACGGAGCACACACTAATTTAGGTATTCAGGCCAGTGTCAAATATACTCAGCAGTCATAGTTTCTCTTGATAGTAACTAGTGTATTGCATGCTTAATGCTTCCAGGGTTTTGCTTTCAGAAGTGTTGTCACAAGTACACAAATGTAGTGATTTATTAGCTGTTGGTAGACTGAAGAAAGTAGCAAGGAGCTGTAAGTGCTGTCCAGCCCAGAGGAGAACACAGGTAAACCCAAATCAAAATCGTAAAATATAAGAACTGAGAAAGATTTTGCAGTTCAGTTTGCACAGGTATGTGTTGGTGTTCTCAGCATCCCTCTGCAGCTGAGGTAGTAGTAACTTCCTGTGGGAGAGTGATCAGAGCACACATTTCTTAAGCTGTTGAGAAAAAAAGGAACAAAACCCCTGCACATTCATGCTTCTGCTGTAGATAACAAGCACCAGTGTAACCTTCCTTCACACTGCTGCATGCCACACTTCATATTCAACCTGCATGCTACTGACTCCACTGACTTGCTGGTGGGCTCCTGAGTTCTTGGTAAAAGGGAATAAGCTGAAATGGTCAATGTGGGAAAGCCAGTGTAATCAGTGCTGCTGGAAGGGAGGCCTTAAATCTTGAACGTGAAATTCCAGCAACGGAAAACTTCCCAAGATCTGTTGCTCCAAGTCAAGACCCCATCCTTGGTCAGAACAACTGAGTTTTGGCTGAGCAAGAGCTTCAGAGTTAAACCCTGCAACAGAAGAGAAAGTTAAACAGCTAAAACAGTTAAACCCTGTGGCAGAGAAGCTATGCAGAGCTCTCCATTTATACAGATCTTGCCCTGTGGTGAAATTACTTTTCCTTCAAAACATCATTGTCTTGGTTTCAGTCCTTAACTGGGGCTTCTGCAGTTGCATGCCCTCAGCTGCAACAGCTTGTGTCAGCAGCAGACATAACACACCCGAGGGAGAGAACTGTGGCCAACAACCCTGATGTCGATGTGTTGAGAAATGTGCTGACATTTCCCCCATAAGCTGTATGTCTATTTATGATTCTCCTCAATCTCCAGGAAGTACCCCAGCATTGTTTTCCATCAAAATGTGTATGTGAAAACATGCAACCTGAGGGTAAAACATAATGACATGTGAAAACTGATCACTATTGGAGAGCCTTTATGCAAGCAAGAAATATAAATGTGGAAAAAAGAAGCAGAAAAAAAGAACTAGGCAAGATTCACCTTAAGGCTATCAAATAGAAAGGTATGGAAGGAGCTTCTGACTCAGAAGATCCTTAGACTGCTGATGGCTGGAAACTGGAAAGTGTATCTGGGAATGCTCACTCTGTGCATTCCACTTTTTATGTGTTGCTATATGCACCCACTGCTTGCAGCTCTCCAGTATGCTTTGGTACCTTTGGTCTCACCTATTTTTATGTTACCTTTTGTTGACTCAACTGAAAAGGGTAGATCGGGTCTTAGGTAATATAATCCCTAACACACTCAGGACAGTAATGTGTGATGGCTGAAGGACTACTTTCACCTCACATCTGAAAGTCATATCCAGACCATTTTTAGGTGTCACCTTTCTGTTAACATCCCACTGTGAATGTCATTACTGGATCAACTCATGAGAATTATTTTTCCCTTATGGACAAGCAAACTAAAACCTTTCCCATTTTTATTCTAGCTTTTACATGCATTCCCATGGTATCTAAATACACAGATCTTAGCACTGGAAGTGTAATGTCTTAGCATGGTAAGAAACATTCCTCACTACAATGAGCTAATAGCTTAATGGAATATAAATTACTGTAAAGGATGTAAGAAACACAAGACAGGAAAGGAAGAGGAGAGAAAATTGTACTGGTAACAACATGTACTTCCAAACTATGTGCATAATTAGGTGGTTTAACTTTCTGCTGGGTTTGGGGAGTTCTCTTCATGTCATTGTTCTCTTCTTTATGTAATTATGTGGTTGTACTTGACTGCACGGTGGTAAGCAAATAACACTAATTGCTTTTCTTATTGGAGGGCAGTGGACTGAAACCATGACTTCTGTTTATCAGCTCCAGGTAATAAAAATTGTATGAAAAGGACTATTTCAGGCGGTATTAGCACCTTTCATCTCTGTTTTTCGTAACGAAAGAAGCAGGTCTGACAGGCAACCTAACAGTGAAATCCTTGTGCTGAGTCAGATCTTCAGTTTCAAACTTATGTAAGTGGGATGTATTTTAGTATTCCTTCTCTCCTTTTGTATGCACGAAGCTCAGACAGGAGAATGACTGCTCCTCACAGTACCTTAGTGCGGAAGCCTCAATGTCACACCTTAAATATGAAAAACATCTTCATATACCCACTTCGGAATAATCAAATGCTGTGTTAAGTCAGCAAAGCAGGGTCTGCTATGAAGTGACCCTATGCTGCACAAGGGCATGCTCAAAATTTTCTATTTCTTGGAACACTCATTGAATAAGAATTTGGTCAAACAGTCATATTCTCATTTTCAGAAAAGATAACTTTAAATACATGGGGGGAAGTAATTCAGTTACTGCAGAAAATTTAATTATTGCAGCATTTCAGTGCCATTTTCTGACTAAAACTCTGGTATGTTGTGTGATTTCTCAGGCTGCTATTTGCAATTGTATGGTGTAAATGTCTGCTAAAATTCCAGAGGTCTAGCAAACTACAACTAATTTACTAGAAACTTCATCTGGCAAGTTAGCATTTATGTCCATAGCAGAAATATCAGTAGTGTATTTACAAGTCAAGTGCTAAGAAAAGCAAGTTTAATGGTTACAGATGGCATGGTCCTTGTTGACCATTTGAACCTACAACAGCTGTACGGACAGTTTCAGCCCTGTGGATTGTATGCTCTCAAAGCTGTAATGTTTCTTTATTAAAAATGAAAAATACATACAAGTAGAACAAATACAGATAGAAAAAAAATAAATACATTAAGAAATAAAGACCAAAGAGGAAACAAGAAGGTGAGAAACACAGCAAGTTAAATCCAGTGTATGTATTTGTAGATCAGATTATTAGATGAGCTACCTGACAGATGCAGATTTAAATCATGTCAGGCAGAATGGGAAACTGAACCTCCTCCTAATTCTTCTTGGAGGAGTGCCTTTACCAATGGGTTTCAGGGTTACAGAAAATATTTAAACAGCAAACCATTTGCTTTCTTTTCTATCTCATGAGTACCATTTCAGGTTGAACAACATGTTTTGTTTGATTCAAGTGTAGGGTTTTGGTTCCCCCTCCAAAACAAGAAGAATAACATTTATTTTGGCAGCCTTCTGTATTGCTTCCCTCCCTCTTATTTGCCTGCTCAACTGAAAAATCAATTACTTGCACAATCCTACACCCATTCTCCATTGACCTACTTTCAGCAGGGTTCCACTCCACATCCACCTGGGTTTGGCTGCCACAGCAGCAGAAGCTAATTCAGCTAGAACATCCTGTAAACCACTTATAGCATTGAAAGTCATCTTTCTGTGCTTCCATCCATGAGGAAGCCTCCTCCTGGACACACAGGCACTATACAGATGGATAGGTGGTCTGCAAGACGGGCAGAAAATGAGCTAATAGGATGCACTCAGTAGGTGGTGATCAGTGCTTTTTAGTGAGGCTAGCACCCAGTCAAAAGTGAGGCTCCCCAGCGATTGACACTGGTCATGAACC
Organism: Melopsittacus undulatus; assembly: GCF_012275295.1. Classification (NCBI taxonomy): domain Eukaryota; kingdom Metazoa; phylum Chordata; class Aves; order Psittaciformes; family Psittaculidae; genus Melopsittacus; species Melopsittacus undulatus. The sequence continues at coordinate 12,467,244 of NC_047529.1, read as the reverse complement.
CTGTTTATCTTCACAGTGACCTGGATTGAAACCACCTTTGCCAAGTTCGCTGATGACACTAAACTGGATGGTGAAGTGGACACATGAGAAGGGAGAGCTATCATATGGAGAGACCTGGACAGGCTGGAAGGATGGACTAGGAAGAACAGTGTAAAGTTTAACAAAGACAAGTGCAAAGTCCTGTACATTGGACAACATAAACAAAGAGCCCAGTGCAGGCTGGGACCTGTGTGGCTGGGGAGCTGCCTTGCTGAAAGGGATCTGGGGGTCCTGAACTAGAATCAGCAGTGTAGTGCTGCAGCATTGAAGACAAATCAGACTCTGGGCTGCATCTACAGGGGTATTCATCATCATCATCATCATGGCTTGACTTTACGAACAAAGATCTGCAAAGGGCTTTACCCATGCTTACTACAAGCGTGCTGATGACGAAAAAGGCCAATGTGGCATAGGCAAATCCGGTTGCAAAAAGCACAGTGAAAGGTCTCCTCGGGTGGTATAGGTGGGGCACAATTCTTTCTACATTGTCTTTTCTCCTCGAGACTAATTCTGTGTGAGTTCTCAAAGGAGACAATGGAGCTATGGAGCTACTAATGTCCTGAACTGCCTGCATGAAGGGTTGGGTCTGCGAGTTCCAGTGCACCTTATTACCTGCTGTTTCATCCCTTGCCTGTTGCTACAGGGCTTTGCAAGTGTGGGTAAACCCTTCAGGCCTGCACAGTGGATGTTTTAGGTGAGGCACAGTGTGTGCGGGACTGGCCCCATCCTTTACACCTGAGATTTATCTGCCAGGGCCTAGCGAGCTTGGATGGTGACAGTGAAGTCCTCAGGTCGTAGGTTTGATTAGAGTATCATTCTCTTAGATGGATGGCCTTACAGAGCTAAACAAGCTCCATCTGCCCGGGTTTGAAGTTAGAGCTGTCCTCCTAGGATGGTTGCCCAAAGGCTAGTGAGCCTATCCTGCCCATGGACACACTTTGTCTGACCCTTCAATTGAGACCTGTCTGGCATGGGAGACCCTATCGGAGGCATATGCCACCACCAGCATAGCTCCCAACCTCACAAGGGCACACAAGCTCTTTCCCTACAACAAGGGGGTGTCCGTGAAAGAGATAAGGGTATTACTAACAGGGATAGAGACATGATCATCCCACTGTATTCAGAGCTTGTCAGACTGCACCTGGAGCGCTGCATCCCGTTCTGGTCCCCACATTTCAAGAGAAACGCTGACAGACTGGGTAGGGTCTGAAAGAGGGCCACAAAGATGATCAAAGGGCAGCTCAACCTGCCCTGTGAGGAAAGACTGAAGGAGCTAGGTTGTATCTTCCTGGAAGAGAGAAGGCTGGGGGCAGGGGACTCACCACAGTCTTCTAGCACTTCAAGAGTGACTACAAAGAGGATAATCAATCTTCACAAAGAGTAAAGTGGAGAAAACAAGGGGCAAAATGCATTATTTTTCACAATTGGAATAACCAGTCACTGGAACCCAGGGACACTGCAGAGTACCCCATGTGGGATAGATAGCTCACCTAGGCTCCCTCCCACAGAGTTGGATCTTTCCAACTCCCTTCCAGCCTGGGCTGCTCAATGGCTGTGTGCAGACAGGCATGGACTCCAAGAGCCACCTTCAGCAACTTCTCCCTGAAGGAGCTGTGAGCTGACCAACCTAAGGTTTGCATTGCTAGCATAGACATGTATGTAATGCACTGCAGTCCTGTGAGCATGTTGACACCATTAGAAACAGTGCTACTAACAGAGCCCTGGGGGCACACAGACAACTGTCCAGGCAGCTCCACACGTTCATCGAGCTTGTGGGAAGTGTATTTAGTGCGGTACTGTTCCTCTTGAGATGAGCAGCGGGCCCACCCGAAAAAGCACACAGGCTTCCCCTTCGTGGCCAGGGGCTATGGGCTAGCTGTGGAGCTAACGGCTGTGCCTGGGGAGCCGCCTCACGGCTCTCTAGGTGCTCTGTGACCTTGGCAACTGGGGGCCGCAGCGCGGCGGCCGGAGCTCTCCCCGCAGGGACACACCGGCCCGTCTGCTCCTCACAGCTCGCAGTGCCCGGGCCAGCGCCTGTACCAGCCGTGGCGCCGGGAAGCAGACAAAAGCGGTGAGGGCTGCGGGGGAAGGCGGTATGCGAGAAAAGGACCCCGCGGTCAGAACGCTCGGCCCGGCCCTCACGGGCCCTCGGCGCGGCCTCCCAAGCCCTCAGACATCAAAGACCGACGGAGGGAGGGAGAGAGAGGCGGCACCGGGACAGCCTCTAGGGGCGGTGACGGGCGCTCCCGCTGACCAATCACTGTGCCGGCAGCGTCCGACGGGCATGCCCACTGGCCTATCGGCTCCGTGCCTTCTCCCCCGCCCTGACTCGGAGCCAATGGTGGCAGCGGTGGCCACCGGGGAGGCGTGTCCCGCTCCCGGCGGAGGGAGGGGTGTGTGCAGTGGGGGCCGGGGTGCAGAGCATCTTTGGGGCTCGCAGCTGCTAAGCTCCAGCCTCGCTTTCTTGCTGCCTGTTCCCCGCAGCGCAGCTGGGCCGTTCCTCCCCTCTCTGTCGCGGCCATGTCGTCGCCGTCGTCTGGGGAGCGATATGAAGAGGAGGAAGAGGAGGACGGCGCCTACGAGAGCCAGGCCAAGCGGTTGAAGCCCAGCGCCGCTGCCGAGGAGGGAGAGATCGAGTACAGCGGCGCGGAGGAGAGCGAGAGCAGGCGGGACAAGCCCCCTGCGCCGCGCGGGGCGGGCTTCTCGGGCTCGGTAAGGGTCGCGGTGGCGGCCGCCGGGGAGGGGTTGGGGGGGACCCTCCATCAGGATGCCTCCGGGGGGAGGGGGCCTGCGAGCCGCCCGCCCCTCCCGCCCCTCCCCTTCCCTGGGACCAGGCTCGCTTCACTCTCCACCTCATTCACCGGCGGCGGGCTTGGTCGCCGGCCATGCCGTGCCCCCGGGGCTGGAGCCCACTGTCCCTGTTCCCCGGGCATGGAGGCGCTTCCGGTGGGGTGTGCTCCCCCCGCGCCTTTCCGTAGCCGGGGGAAGGCAGTGAGGGAGCCGGGCTTGGTACCGCACTCCTCTCCCTTCTCCCCGCGGCGGGCGTGCTTGGGGTGTGCGGCTGATTGTTCCTGCCCGTAGTTGCCTTGGGGGAGAGGGACTGAGCTCCGCAGTCTGCTGGGGCTGCGTGGTTTGGGTTTCACAGGTCTGAGATTGCCTCTGTTCCGTGGGCAGCTTGTTGCCTCCTGGGATATTGCCATTGCAAGTTTTGTGTTTGCCCTGTTGCTGAGTGTAACTATAGAAACGTAGAGCGGGGGAAGAAAGCGAGGCAGAGGGATTCTTTCATCCTTCTGTTTTGCCGTTGTCTGGCGGCATATGGCGACAAGGTTGATCATCAGCGATTACCTCCTCTTAAAAATCGTTTTCATTTCTACTCCCCTGAGCAATGTTAATAAGCTGGTTCAGTTATTTTTCTGCCACATACCTTCTATTCTTCATGAATCTATCGGGTTAGTCCTTGACCTGTAAATTTGGGCTAACAATACTTTTGTGGCTGCTATTTGATTTCCTTAGCTAACTAATTGTCCAGCTGATTTTAACCATTTTTCTTCTTGATGGCTTTTTCTGTTTCTTAGTTGAACAAGCAAGATCAAGAGAACATTGATTTAATGGCAGACCTTGTAATTTAGAATAGCTCATGTCATGATTTTATAAAAATGAACTTGCTTAGCACTGGGATAAAGTAGCATCTCTCAGTTAAACCTCTTGATGGAGAGGGTTCCTGCTAAATTAGAACAAAAACTTCCTAATAAACTACAACAAAGATATATATCTGTGTTATAGAATTACAATATATCTATTTTAATTCTATGATTTCTTGTGACAAAACATTGTCTCTGTTTCAGTCAAGGTTTATCAGTGGGTTCCGTCTTAAAGGTCAGTTTTCAATGACATCCATATGCTTGCTTAAGTTACATTGAAGTTTTGTCATGTAGGGGAGCTGGACATCACACAGTGTTTCAAATAGGAACAAGATACTGCTCTTGCTTTTCCTCTTTCCTGTGGTATTTTATGAAATCAGCTAGTTCTTACTTTTCTTCTTTTCCCCCTCCCCTCATTCTGAGTTCCGGCTCATGTTGTCTTCATGTTGACCTCAGCATCTCAAATTTATCCCAGTTAACATGCAGAGGGGCAGAAGTTGTCTTGATGATAGAGATTAAATTACTTCCTTAAGAATAAGCTATAACATCAAGTGAATATATGAGAAATGAACAGCTGAGTGCTTTTGTTAGTAACTTTATGTGGGGCTTTTAATAGCAAACTGCTAGCATCTTCAATTAGAGTGAGTTAATGTGGATTACAGGTTTTTTTTCTCTAATAGATTAAAAAGTGCAAGAAACTTAATTATTCTTTGACATATCTTAATAATTTATCTCCAGGGATATGTTCTTATCTTACAGAAGTTGTATGTGGTTCAGGGTAAAGATATATAAGATGAAGGTAGGTTGAGATGAGGGAAGAAGTATAAGTATCCTGGGTTGCTCAGAAGGGAGCAGAAAAACAGCAAGTGTAGTAGGAGGAACTATAGGGGGTGGGGAATTAGGAGGAGAATGGGGAAATGGATGATCAGGGTAAAAAGAGTGGTAGGAAACTGGTGGCCTCACTGTTGTCCATGTCCTTTCCCCTCTCCACTGCCAACATATGTCCTAGAATAGTGGTGAAGTGTACATTCATACGGATTATAGACTTTCTTTGTATAAAACCTTTTCTGTGGTATGACCTGCCAACAGGTCGGTGGGGTCTCCCTGTTGGGCTGTATTTATTATTTATTATTATGGCATTTTACCCTTCCTCTGGATTGTTTAATTGGTTTGAATAAGCCTTTTGTGTCTCTAAATTTTGTTGGGTTTTATAAATGGGTGTCTAGGAATCTTCATGCAAGATCCAGGTGGGAAAACCAACATTTATTTGTTCTTTTTTTCCTCTGTTCCCAGTCCTGTGGAAACTCCTCATAGCCTAGAGCTGTACCCTTTTCCCCATGGCTTCTGTCAAGGCTGAGGAGCATGGAGAGCCACGAACAGACCAGAATGTTGACTGGGGTAGAAGCAGGAGGTGATCTTATGGAAGTATTCTGTGAGGGAGAGTATGATTTGGAAGAATTGACTTTTACAGAGCCTATGTTGAGGGCTGCTGAAGCTTCAGCAGAGGAGTTGGAATTGTGGTGTAGCATAGCATCAAGACACTGGGAGAATGTGGGTCAGGAGCTGTGTTTGGAGTGTCTTTCAACTCCATCCACTCTTCCTCCCTTAAATTTCAGTTTCATTGATTAATGTCTTTATACAACTGTATTTTCTTTAGCATCCACTTGCCTCACTGTCTCTGATGTACCTGCCCTTATTACTGTTGGGGAAGTGAGATGTGGTATCTACATACACAAACATAACTATCTTATATTGTGGTAGCTCGTAGGAATGTACTTGTCCCTTTGCAGCTACTCTGCTGTAACTTCCCCTATGGGGTGTTCCTGCTTTGCAGTAAATGGAAAGAAAGCAACTCACTTCGCAACTCAGTTGCTTCATGACTGTGGTAGGCAGTTGTAACAGTAGCTAGAAGGCAGTGAGTTCAGATCTTGACCTATTTTGCAGTGGCATGTTCATATATCCGTTTCTTAAATGAAGTACATTCTAGAAACTGGTTATGGAGTAAGTGTAAATCATCCCCTCTCCTTTGTCCTCCATCAAAAAAGTGGCCGTTACCTTTAAGCTACTTCAGGTTGAATCCCCTGATGATGCTGGGGGTTGTGTGGGGTTTTGTTTGACCAGTTTTTTCTAAAGGGATATCCAGATTGTGCTGAGTAGAGACGAAAATAGAGTATTTTGGTCGGCAGGGACCTACAGCGATCATCTAGTCCAACTGCCTGACCACTCTGAGGCTGATTCAAGATCAGCAGAAGGGGACAGTACAAACATTCCACTGTGTAGCAGTTGTGATCACTGAAAGGACACAATTGTAGAGAGTACCAGGAAGAGGTATGCATTAAACAAGAGAAATGGTACCCCAAATCATATCCAAAGCAAAACTAAATTGCCAGGTAGCCTTCCAGAATATCAGGTGTGATCAACTGTAACCCCCAGCTCCCAGAACAAACCAGCAATAACAGCTATATGCAGGACATGCAAAACTGGTATATTCTTCTACTGCTGTAGAACCTGAACTTTGTCTTTTCTGCTCAGTTCTTCTGAAACACTGTCTTGCTTCACTGTGTACTGGAAATACAGTCAGTGCAAACCTACAGGAATTTCAGGTGGCGCAGAGAGAGGAGTCTCCTGAACTCTGCAGGGAAGAGATAGAACTGCTGAAGTGAGGCAGATGTATGTGATCAGGAGAGATGATGTATGACAGGGTAAACAGTTTCAAAAAATGCCATCATCATGTAGTGCAACTGGCAGTTGAAGAGTGTGCATGAGATGCTGTGTGTTTGCTTATAAAAGTTTCTTCATCAGACCGTCCCCAGTGGGCAGAGCTGAGATTACTGGGTAATGTGTTGTATACTTTCACCTTGCCTTTATAGTGAGGTAATTTTAGCTACTGTTGACATTCTGCAAGGTAGTTGAATGATCAGTCCATAGTTACGTATTAATGAAGTTTAGGGAACTTGCATAACTAATAGGAAACCTTGTGGGGCTCCCCACCAGTTCTGTCATACTTCTAAAAGCAATTTCAGAGCATTTAAGAGGGGTGCAGTGAAAGGAAAAAGTTGCGAGTGACTAAAATAATCTGAATGATGAGAAGTAAAATAATAGTATATTTAGGTACCTGAGGGGAGGAAAGATGGAGTGCTGTCCTTTTGCAGTAAAGAGAAAAAGAGGAGGAGGCAAGCGGAGAAAGGGTAACAGAGCAGATGGTCCAAAAAAGGTTGTAGTGACTAATAGAACTAAGGTGAATATGCTGACTGGAAAGTGTCTGGAGGAAGGATAAAGGATGCATTGATATGCAAACGGATAGTGAAAAAAATCTATATAGTCTGGAATTGGTGAAGAGGAGAGACAGCATCCTGGAGCCCATGATGAGATGACTTTCTTCCTTTTTGGAATGGCAAATCAGTATTTGTTAGCAAGAAACCAGTGATATATTTACAGTTTTGTCTAGAACTATGTAGGTCACCAACGAATGGATGTTAAAATGCTATAGCTGCTCTTTGAAGTCTGCTGCAGTCTTATATATGTGAAGTAACTTGTTTGTGCTTCGACTGCTTGGTTACATCAGCACTTCGTGCCTCAGCTCTCTACAGAAGCTCGGTTTCAGTGTTAAGCATTTTTATGTTCTAGCTTCTTTTTGTGGTGGAAACTTTTTCTGTCCTGGTTACCAGTCTTGAGCATTTAGAAAGGATGTCTGTTTCCATTATTTATTAAATAATTGCATCTTCTGTCCAGCTAATGATTCTTCAAGAAATCGTTACCGAGCTTTCAGAAGCCCTTAAGCCAAACATATTAATGGATGCAGCAGTAACGTTAGCTAAACTGTTCTTCTGACTTTGGTGAAGTGCAAGTGTTGTTGGAGTTTTGCATGGGGCTTTTGTGCCATTGTGGGGGTTAGCATTAGTGAAAGACTTCTTTGTAAGCAGAGAAATACTGCTAGTGGTTAATCTGTATGTGAGCAGATGCTTTGATGTAACCTTTGTCTGTGTGCCAACTGTAGCACATGGAGTTTTCAGGGTACAGTGACCATGAGATTTTGGCCAAAAACCTGTATTTTTCATTTCTGGGAAGAAATGACGGCAGCTTTTGGATGAGTTGTATACATTCTGACCTTAGCTTTGGAGGTGCTTTAGACTTACAGACAGGTTTGATTTTTCATGTGGTCTAGTGGTTTTATTTATCCTTTTAGAGGAAATCAAGGATCATTCTAGATTTGCTTGCTGCTGCAGCTTGGTAGCTGCAAAACTTGTTTGACGATAATGCGTATGTCTGCCCTTTGTAAAGACTTTTTCCACTCAAACACGTGCCTGTGGCCCATGTTCATGTCTTTCACTAGTATGCTTTGTGAATGTTAGTTTGTGGCTTCCCGGTTCAGGACTGGCTTATGCTTGGTTCTTGTATTGCTGTTTACGGCTGCTGGTCAGAAACTATTTTGAGTAAAGCAGTGCCCTCTGATTTGGCCACTTATAACATCACTGGTTTTATCTGTGTAAATTAGTTTCTGAAATGCTATATAGATAAGTCCTTAATTTCATGGCAAGTGACTGAGATTTCACTGGTGTGTGTTGGTTTATAATTATTGTTATTATTTTATTGCATGCTCTTGAGCTTCTGTGTGAGTTACTTACCATAGCACCAGTGTTGTGACTTTCGATTCTTGCTGAATCTCCTATCATACAACACCATACTAATGGATGCTTTCTGTGTGGTGTTGTGGGAGAAGGAAATTTAGCTTGGAAAGCCAAGTGTTGCTTTAACTGCAAAAGAAAGCAAAATTTGTATCTGCTGATGGCTCAGAGAATAATTCCAGTTACAAAATTGCAGACACTTATATGTGTGTGTATCGTTTGTGTGTAACAGATTTGAAGATGCAAGTACCAAAGTCTTAATTTTTGAGAGTTTGTACTGTTAAAGGGAGTTGTATCTTCAGTAGGCAAGCTTAAATGGACCGCTAATAAATAAAAATACAAAGGGATGTGCATGACAAAGAAACATGAACTGAAACTGTAAGAGAAGGTTGAACTGCAAAGGGAGGAAGAGAAATACGGTTGTGTTATGATCCACTCTCTAAAAACCTTGACTTGATGTACGGAGTGCCAGTGAAGTAAGGTGGCTCTTTGTAGCATCTTTGCTTCAGTGAGAAAATTGTTGTGCATATTTGCCATCTGATGAGACGGAAATATTTTTAGGTTAGATTCTTAAACGCATTAAAGAGAAGAATACAAAAGAAAAGAAAATACATAGCCCTAATGTTAACAGGGATCCTAATATAGTAACAAGTCTGCAGGGCAATGAATAATTGATTTAAGAGCTTCTGATTGTTCTGTAGACTGTAAATAAAGTAAAGATGCCTGCTATCATAATGTCTTAGAGTAATAGACTTTGCAGGAAAAACTGGTAATTATTGTTAGTTTTCCTTTGGAAATTTCCTTCCTCAGGTGCTTCTTTAAGCTTTCCAAAGTGTGTATGTGGGTGAAGAACATATAAGCTGAAAATAAAAACCTCAGTGTGGTTCTGTTCCTTCGACATTTGCCAAAATATTTGCAGTTCAAAGTATTAATCTTTTATGACTGCTTAGATCACTGCTACCACTGTAGACCTCAGATGATTAATTAATTCAGGATATATGTTATCTTATGCAAATATCACTAGTGGTGTTCTCCCACAATTGTCACAGCTCTTACTCAAACAAAAGTGTTGCCACTTTCTGCTTTCATACTGCAAATGAATCAAATGTAAGCTAAGTTAAAAAACTTACACAGCGGATTGATGTCTGATGAAGTTTGAAGTGCTGGCTTTTGGTTCAAGCAGAATGGTCAAATCCTTTATTTAAAGATGAAAAAATGTAATTGTTTTGGGAGAGCTGTGAACGGAACACAGGAATTAGACACACAGGACTCAATTTGTAGTTCTCTGGAATGTGTTTTTTTCCTTGAATCTGTAGCTCAAACAGAAAGGAAAGAGAGGAATGTCTGTAGCAGTAATAGCAATCATTGTGGCTACTCAATTACTGGAGCTGAATGCTCCTTTGTGCTACAAATGAGAATCTCTCTCTCTAGTTCCAGAAGATGCTACACTACTTCTTATGAAAAAGTGAAAAATCAGCAAGACTCGATCTGTTACATCAAACACATCTAACAGATGTAGTTGCTAAATTTGAATACATGATGTTAACTGCTGTTATGAAATTTGGTGCTTACAGTATATTTTAGTGTGCCCTTGGTTTTCTCTAATCTTTCATTGATTTTTCCATTATTTGCTTACATTCTTTCATTCTTTTTTTTTACCCCCATGTCTCAGAACATATAATGTAAATTTCAGTCCTACTTCAGGCTTTGTGTGGAAAGGTGAGCTGATTCCAACCCAAATTCTTCATTCACACAGAACCTAGACTGAAGTCACAGCAATAGCTCTGAAAAATGTTTGTAGTGGGAATTCCGTGTGGTGATGTATGGCAGCTGAATCTGTTAATGGTAGGCAACCTTGGGGTGAAAAGAGAGGGCATGCCCATGGGTACAGAAATGGTGAGGTCTTATAAACATGTATTAAGAGTGTTCAGAATTAGAAGGGAGCTTGGGTTTATCAGTGTAGCATGGAACAGGCATTTCTTTCTGTACTGTGGGGCACAGCACTGTGTTCAGTAGAAAAATAATCCATTTTCATTTCGTTTACTCATGGCCCTTGTTTGTTCTTGCTTTTATCCCCCAGTCTGTCTCAAACAAACAAACAGGAAGTGTGTCATTAATATGTTAGCTGTTGTGTGGGTTTTTTTAATGCTTTTAACAAATAGCATAGATCTCCTTGCAATCCAACCAAGTGTTAAATGGCCTTTTTTAATTAGGAAAATCTTGCCTGTGCAAGCACATTGACTAAATCCGCAGAGCATTTTATTTTAAGTAGACTGCAACAACTAAATTTGGCAATCTGTTTGGAAAGAGATGTTAAATTATTTAAAATATGCTTGGATTGTACATTATTTAGATGGCTGTTTCTGGACCCAGCAGAGTCTGCCAAGTTTTAGTTAATTTTAATTGATTTTAGTTAATTTTAGTTAATGACGGCAGTATTCCTCAGTCTGTGTTGAATTTTAAAATCTTTTCGTTGCTAGGATGCCGGGGGAAGTCATCACAAAGTCTCCGTTTCTCCTGTTGTTCACGTCCGAGGGCTGTGTGAATCAGTTGTGGAAGCAGATCTTGTGGAAGCTCTTGAAAAGTTTGGAACCATATGGTATGTCAAGCAGTGAATTGTCATGTCTCTGGACAAGTTGTGAGCATTATTTAACGGTCACTTGGACCTCTTTATGATAATCATTTGAAATCCAGAACTTAGTTAATAGTAAAGCATTAAGATTTTCTGTTAGAACAAGTCCAGAGGAGGGCCACGAGGATGATCAGGGGACTGGAGCACCTCCTGTATGAAGACAGGCTGAGAAAGTTGGGGCTGTTCAGCCTGGAGAAGAGAAGGCTGCATGGAGACCTCATAGCAGCCTTCCAGTATCTGAAGGGGGCCTACAGGGATGCTGGGGAGGGACTATTCATTAAGGACTATAGTGACAGGACAAGGGGTAATGGGTTGAAACTTAAACAGCAGAGGTTTAGATTGGATCTAAGGAAGAAATTCTTTACTGTTTGGGTGGTGAGGTACTGGAATGGGTTGCCCAGGAAGGTAGTGAATGCTCCATCCCTGGCAGTGTTCAAGATCAGGTTGGATGAAGCCTTGGGTGATATGGTTTAGTGTGAGGTGTCCCTGCCCATGGCAGGGGGGTTGGAACTAGATGATCTTGAGGTCCTTTCCAATCCTAACTATTCTGTGATTCTATAAGATTCTGTGTTTCTGCATATGCCGAGTCTGGTCAAGCAGAGTTACAGCTGGCTACATGCCCTAGTGTGTGCTCTGAGATTGCAGTAGTACAGTCTAGTCCTGGCCTTTATGTGAGCTCTAGCTAAATTGAATTGCAGAAGAACACAGGGGTGATTGCCTTGGTATAGGTGAATATACCAAAAATAAGGACGGGCCACAGAGCAGATGATTATTTTTCCTGTGGTTTTGTATGGAAGAGTATTTGTGATATGGTAGAACCTTCAGAATGAGATGATTATTCAGAGAAAGCCCATTTGAAGGTCTTAATAGCCTGAAGATTCCTCATCTGTGAGCAAAATAGTAAAGGTGAATGGGTAGAGTTCAGAGTGCTCCTTTTTGGAATCATACATTTCTTTTCAAGTGAATGCATGTATTGAAGTGAAATAGGGTATTGTAAGTATGGCAACCGTATTTTTCTGTCATCTTAAAATTCAAATAATTGAATTATACTTGTACCGGTATTTTAAAATAAATAAAATTAAGCAAGGATCAGCTTTTTCAGGAATACAAATAAGTACATTTAGCCTGAACGTTTTACTTTTCAGAAACATAATTAACTGACAAAGCTTCTTGAGTTTGTCTGTGTCTGGATTTGGTTTACAATACCTCTGTTTATTTCCTCTACAGTAGTTTTGTGTCAAAAATAGTATTTTCAATTCCTTAGCAACAGCAAAGAAGTTTAATTTATTATCTTTGAATGGACTTTATAACTGGCATTTACTTTGATCATTTACTTCAAATAGTTTTAACAAGACTTTTTTTTAATATTGCAGTTTTTATAATTTAGTAAATATTTAAATGTTTATTGTTTGAATATTTTTATGCATTGAACTTTTTCATGAAAACAACTGCTTATTACTTATTTATAGTTTCTTTTCTTTGTTTTGTACAAACGCTTTAGAAATGTGTTGACTGGGTTTGGGAAGTGTGAGCAAGGAGACCCACCTTCGTTTTAGTCCTTGTTAGGCATTGCTTAGAAAAAAACGTACGTGACTTATGGAACTTTGGATTTGTTTTGAGTAAGCGAATAGGAAAACTTACTGTAAATGTTTCTCTCACCAGTTATGTCATGATGATGCCATTTAAGCGCCAAGCTCTGGTGGAGTTTGAGAATGTAGAAAGCGCAAAGAAATGTGTAACGTTTGCAGCAGATGAGCCTGTATACATTGCTGGACAGCAGGCTTTTTTCAACTACTCAACAAGTAAGAGGATTACTCGGCCAGGGAACACTGACGATCCATCTGGTGGAAATAAAGTTCTTCTGTTGTCAATTCAGAATCCTCTCTACCCAATTACAGTGGTATGTTTCTTCTCTTTCTTTCTTTTTCTTTATAAAATAATTAAAGGCAGGGAGCAGCAATCTCTTACATTACCATTGTTTACCATTTGTTAAAATGATACACTGTTAATTTGAGTCAGGAATAAAATTCATGTACCAAAGGTTTCCACCATCTTCACAGAGTAACATGCATGTTCTAGAAAAAAGGTTTTTTGGGGTGATTCAGTCATATTGTACACATAATTTGCAATACATTTGAAGGCTTCAGTGGTGAGGATGTTGAAATGTTTAAGTTGCTATGTGCTTTGGAAATATTGCCAAACATGTTGCCATAACACTGAGAATGTAATTTAGTTTTTAGGCTCTTGAGTTGTGTATGTTAAAGTAGCAAGTAATTTTTCCAGTGGGAGGGATTATTTTATGCAGTCCTTCATTCTGAAGTATTTCTTTTGTGGGAAGTTGAAACCTTTAGTTGTTGATTATCAACTTGCGTTTGATGGAATGTTCCTCACTTATATTTGGGTTGATACATTCTGCTTTTCAGTATTTCAAGTAATACCGTAGATGCAGTTGTATCCTAATTTATTGCCATTGCACACGTGCATTTTTTTATGATACAGATTATGATTCATGCACTAAATACTTATATTTTTCATAGAGATCTTATAGTACGCATTGAAAGGCACAGGAAAAAATTGCTATAAACAGAGTTGTAATTCTGTTATACAAGCGTAGTTACTTGTTCTTACTGAAATATATGGGATAGTATGGATCAAAGTGTTCAGGTTATGTGGAACCATGTAACTTAAAGTGAGCATTAGCTTTTGTTTAATGTGACATATGTTACGGCAGCAAATGGATTGAAACTTAATATTCCCGAAATTGCTCCAGTCAGTTCCACATCATGCTTTTCGCTTCACTGTATTGCATTGATATTGATATATTGATAGGGTTTTGCTTGTTGATTCCTTAGTGGATGCTGTATTTTTTTCTCCTGACAGTTTTCCTTATAGAAAAACATGGCAAGAATGAGTTGTGTTTTTTTTTTTTTTATCAGTGTTTAAAAATATACCTGCTTTGAGCTATGTGAACACATCCACTGGAAGTTGAAGTATTCTTTCCATGTGACTATAATACAGATTTTGGAAACTGAGTTTCATTCATGCATTTGAAATTTGGCTTGCAGAAGCAGCTGAGTTGAATGTAGCTGCTTGAGGAAACTGGTAGCAGAAGCATCCTTAGGGGCTGGGAGAGTTCATGGAAATTCTGAGGATGAAGCCTGTAGCACTGCAGTTGCTTTTCAAAAACAAACACTCGCCCTCTCAACCTCTTCTTTTCTGCTGCCCCCAGCTGTTTGTCTGGAGTATGCCAATGATCACTAGTGGCATCCTAGCACCACATCATAAGCCTGGCCTGAGGTGCAGAAAGGCGAGCTGTTCTCCTTACTGTTTGGCTCCCCTGCAGCACTGAAGATGTTCTTGAACTTTATTGGTTCCTTGTAGGATAGACAAATGCTGGTGAAAGCAGTCTTAACAATGAGTTTGCATTAATCCAGTGTTTCTCGTCAGAAGTTTTCTCTGTCTTAAGTGAAGAAGCACAGCAACCACTTTACAGTGTCTTTGATTCAGGTGAATAAAAGTTAAATTTTCCTTTTAATAAGCCACCAAAGCTTGCATCATGGACTACCCCCAGCTAATCTTCTGAAAGCGAGCATGAACAATTAAAAAAACCCTTTCAACTTTATGAAATGAAATATTCTATAACTACAGTGTCACTTTGTCTCTCTGCTGTGGTGAAACTACTGCAATGCATGCTTTAAAGGGAGCGTAGGTTGAGACACGGATGGAATTACTGTGTTTTAACACAGTTGAAGGTACCTGTTTAATGTTTGCATTAGTGCTTGTAGTGATAGGACAAGTGATAGGTTCAAATTTAAACGGGAAGTTCAGGTTAGATATAAGGAAGTTCTTCTCTGTGAGGGTGGTGATTGCCCAAGGGAGTTGTGAAGGCTCCATCCCTGGCAGTGTTCAAGGCCAGGTTGGATGAAGCCTTGGGTGATATGGTTTAGTGTGAGGTGTCCCTGCCCATGACAGGGGGTTTGGAACTAGATGATCTTAGTGTCCTTTCCAACCCTAACTATTCTATGATTCTACTTCTTAGAGAGTTTTTTCCCTGTTTTTCAGATTTGACTGCCTGTACTGTATTAATCCGTAAAAATCCTAATAATGAATGTATAAATTGTATAGGGAAAATTATAAATGAAAAGCGAACAAGCCTTTTCTTTACTCTCTGGCATTTAAATGCCAATGCAAGAAAATGTTCTGTGGACCTCATGTTTAAAATGTCACATCTGACTAAAATATTTTTTTCTTCTTCCTTAGGATGTCTTGTATACTGTGTGCAACCCTGTTGGCAAAGTTCAGCGCATTGTTATATTCAAGAGAAATGGAATACAAGCAATGGTTGAATATCCTTTTTAAGGGTGATTTTTTTTATTATTTTTTTGCTGTAGGTTCTTGACTGCAGATGGCATAAATACTGTGTAATTTTGAGACCAAATTATTTTTTAGTTTCTGTGTAAGACACAGTAATTTCTGTATGTCTGCAAGCACTTAAACATTTAATCTTTATAGGAAAATGATGTTGTCAACAGTAGTCTTGATAACCATGTTTATAGGTGACCTTAAGGCAGGCATGAAATATATTCTTGGTTTGATAACATATTATACACAAGGTTTCATGGCCTCTGCTGGTATTGATACTCCAGAAATGGGTGAGGGATTGCAGAGGTGCAGTTTGATTTCTTCAGACTCCTCTAAAATAGTCCTAATATATACTTCTTGGTACCAACTTGGGCCTCCTTGACCTGTTCATCATGTGTTGGGGAAATTCCCCCTGCTCTGTTATTCTACTGTTTACTCTGTCTGTGGTGTTAAGTTGTACATAGGGTGGCTGTTCAGAGTTGTTAATGTGTTACTGCGGTTTGCAAAGTCCAAAGTCTGATGTGATTATGCCTTAGTTTATAAAACTCTAAGAGCCTTCTTCCTAGAGACTGATTACCCTCCACTTCAGAGCTGTTATCTGGACAAAATTGCACCAAAATCTCAGAAATCCTTTTGTAATTTCAGATGCTGCTGATGTGGCAGGCTTTGTTAGTGGGTCTCTTTGGTAATGTGTGACTTAACCGGTGGTTGCATTAATGATTTGCCAGGCCAAAAGAATTACTCTGACTTCCGTAAAAGCAAGCTAACTGCTGTTTGTCTGTGTAGAAGACTTAAACTATATGTCCTAACAGACAGTAGTTTGACTTACTGTGTATTGAGTTTGTGGTAAGCAGTGTTTTCTGGATCAGATGGCTTGTACAGTTGGGGGTTTTTCTGCATCTTATGAAAGATTAGGGAAGTTATAGAGGGGATCCTGCACATAATCTGAGACTACTGTACTTCTGTCCTTTGATTTAAATTCTGCAACATGCCTTTTGAAAACCAAACCAACCAGCAATTGAAAGAAAACTCAAAATGTGAGCAAAGTAATGCAGCAGTGTAGGTGAACAGCTCTGTGGGGGAAAAACAGCTTCAAGACAAGCATTGTCTGAAAAGTTCAAAAATTGACACAAGTTTCAATGCTAACTGCAGTACCCATTACTTCTGCAGATGTGCTCCCACAGTTCTAGCCAGTGTCTAGTAATTTCTTAGAGGCCTGTGAAGCTTAACTCTTTTCACTCTTAAATTCCACAGTGAACCTACATCATCTTAGAAGCTGGTTTGCAGGAATGTGGTAGAACACAGGAGATAAGCTGTTGATACAGACTACTTCCAAAATGTCATTAAATTACATTACAGGATGGTCTGCTGCAAGGTTCAAGTTCTCTGACACCATATGTTATTGAGTATGTATGATTATTGAATATGTATGAGATCATGGATTACTGTGTGCCAGAGCTCAGGTACATTTTTCTGCTAGTCATACAACATACTCCATGTAGTGGATATGAAATAACCTACATTTGGAACCTGGTAAATGCAGCTGCCTTGAGCAGGAAATTTAAAGCAGTCTGCTGCTTGTATTTTTTGATGCAAGATGATTATTTGGTCACTCAAAGTATCTCTCTTAGTTCTGTGGTTTTATTTGGCTAATAAGCTAAAAAGGCTGTACTTTTTCTTTTTTTTTTTTTTTGATGTAAAGTGATTACTGAGTTCATGTTCTCCCTACCCCACAGGTCTCTAACTAATGCTAGTGGTGAAAAGGGATGCATTGTCTTAAGTCACACCTTCTCGCTCTGAGCTCCGATCCCTTCCCAAATGCTGCAGCTTCAAGTTCCCCTTCAAATATTCTCTAAGCTTGCTGGTAACTTTCTGTGTCTTCTGATGAAAATGACTAAATCCACCAGAATATCCCCTCCCAGCTGGCATAAGACCAGAGCAAAAAGAAAGCTTATATATATATGTTATCCATACTGAAGAATTTACTAGTTTATAAACAGTCTCATTATGTGCTGCTTACATCTCAAAATGAGATGGTTAACATAAATTGAACCCATATATACTTGATGGTACTTTATATATTGAAGTTTGTGTAGAGATCTTGTATACAATAATGAAATATCTGCAGGCTACAAATATGAAACCATATGAGAAGAAAGGGGCATGAATGAGACACCTGGGGAAAAAAAAATCCTTAACATGATGTCTATGTTTGAATCAGTGTTTTGCGCCCAGAAGGCGAAGGCTGCACTCAATGGAGCAGATATCTATGCAGGATGCTGCACACTAAAAATTGAATATGCAAGGGTAATGTTTGGACCTTTTCTTTTAATTTTACTAGAAAAATATGTGTGATTGAGACTTAACCTTTTTTTGCTTTTACTTTATTTGAACAGCCAACTCGACTCAATGTCATTAGAAACGACAATGATAGTTGGGACTACACTAAACCATATCTGGGCCGACGAGGTAGGTTTTCATATGTTATTGCTGTAGATGTTTGTACTAATGACAATCCTTTATACGTGGTCAGGATGTATCGCAATAGTAATTTCAAAGTGCTGCTGAAGGCTGTACTCACAAACCAGGAAATTAACCCTGAGCCCTAGTGCCCCCCTACTGCTGTGTGCTTGAGCCATTTAGTTCAACAAGGAGCCCACACCTCCAAGCACCTTCGCAGTTCTCAAGGACTTGCATTTCTCCAAGCAGCTCTCTCCCTTTGGAGGAGAGGAAACCTGGTACAGACTATTCCTTACAAACTACAAACTTGCACACTGCTTCTCCTTGGAAAGGACTCTTTTCCCCTATGTTGGACGAGGCATTAAGAAGGATAGAGGACTTCAGCAGGCTGACTCTACACTTCATCATGCACCACATCGGCATCAGCAAAAACCCCCAAACAAACAAACAAACCCTCTGAAAAAACTCAGACTTGCAATTCACCTTGTCTGCATACTGCATGCACCACCACCACAAGTTTTTAAAGGAGGACACTTTCAGTACTTCAGATTTGTATGGGATGAATAAGACTGTACCCATTCTGTTCTTCTTTGTATGTATGTTGGCTTATTTCCCTTAAAATTACAACTGAAAATTTGAGAACCTCCAAAATTAAGAACCTGTCTTGTTGATATCATTGATGTTGTAATATTTCTATTACTTGCTGTATGTGAGAGTTGCATTCAGTCTTAGTGTAAATACTGTCTAGTAGGGACGTTTAATCCTTATCTGTAGACAGCTGGAAATGAGCAGTTCAATATCAGATAGGTCCCCTCAGTTTTATGTAAGTATTAAAACAGGGAGATTCATAATTGGTACAGACATACTGTCTCTTAAATACTCAGCTGTAAAAATTACCAGAGCTTAACTCATGTCAGTGGGAACTATATATATGTAAAGACAAACTGCTGTGTAGCCTAACTCCTGTAAAGTGTTTATTAAAAATAATAATCTGTATCTACTGAGTGCAGTGTTCAGTAATTTCTGTACAATAATGTGTGCAATGTAAAGTTAGAAAAGTGAAGACACTGTGTCCGAGATAGATTATCTACTTATGAAAGGCTATATGAGAACCAGGGCTTTGGCCGTCTCAAGCAATATGCACTTCAGAGCAATTCTGCAGAGACACTGGGCTTGTAAAACTGTTGTACAACTAAAAACTTAGGGCTTGAATTAAGTTCTTGTAAAAAGTTAACAAGGGAGCTACAGTACTGGTTGATTATGACTATTTGTATCAGGACTCAATTATTCTTCTCAAATTCCTGAGCTAAAAAAGGGAGTTTGAGGAAGCTCAAGGGCAAGAAAAAGATGTGAAGGTTTGAATTTGAAAAATTTGAAGTATTAATTTGACCCTTGTGTCTTTTGATTATTGCAGTGTTCAGAGACTGACTTGTAATGCTGTGCATCTAATTACATTATGTAATTGGCCTTCAAATAGCTATAGCTATATGAACTAAAGGTTCCCCAAGCTAGAGAAAACAGTGGGAAATGAAAAACTCTGGATACATGTCTTGTTCTTTCATAGGTTACTTTGTTACTTTGACAACCTGTCTCTATTTTCTATACATCACTTTACTACAAGTAAGAGGAAAAGAATTGGACTTGGATTTGTTACATATTTATAATACATATATCATAATTTTTCACTTACTGTAACCCATTTATCTAGAAAATGGGAATATAATTTTTGAATGAACACTAAAATGTCTTTGAGAAGGCAGGCGTCTAGAGCAATTTTGTCTATAAAGTAATGAAGAGTGTTTTGGTGGTTTTGCTGCTTTTTTGAGAGTTTTCATATTTGTGCTTCAGCTTAGTCTTGCAGTAGTGTTGTTTGGCTTTTGAACTTAATGTGACCCAAACTGGAGGGCTCTGACTGCAGCAAAGTCTTAGCCAAAAGCAATTTCATTCTGAGGACAGACATGCTAATAAAGCCTTTCAGAATTTCACAAACTCCCCCTCAAATCTTAGGAAGGAAATGCAGTTTGCTAATAGTTCCTATGGTAACATATTACAGACTTGCATATTTTATTTGTCCACTTAAGTAAGCTTCCTAACAAGTACCTGATGCTGTGAACACATATTGCATTAGATTGAACAAAAAGAAGAAAACCACTGGCCTTTAGTATTCTACTTGCTTTTAGCCAGAAAGTTCAAACTATAGCTTTGAACATTTCTTTTGGGGGTAATACCAGCAGACGTAGTGACTTAAGGATGTGATTTGAGAACAAAAGCAAAGAACAGCAAACCCCAAACTTAAACAATATTATAAAGAATCTTTCAGAATTATTTTTAACACAGATCAGGTCTTGTGATTCAATGCCTGTTTTTACAAGTATTTGTATTGAGACAAGTGAGGGACTTCAAGGAAGGAACAAGTATGGGGTTTTGGACTACACCATCACAAGAAGGAAATATTTGTCAAACTGTGTTCTCCCAGATTTCTTTATTTGAAGAATATGGTCCTTTATTACTGTGTGCAGTTGCAAAGAATTTAGCTCCATAGACTAGAATTATAAATTTGATTTCCCTGAAAGATTACTGCATATAACCAAGCTGTTACCCTGAAGAGCGAATGGGAAGAACAAAACTTGACAAAAGTAGTCTTTCTTCTATATATTTGAAAGCATTCAGCACTGTTCTCTCTGCAGGCTTTATTGCTAAATTAAATAGCTGACTTGGAACCTGTCCTCAAAACCCTGAGCAGAAAGGGCACATGTGTTTTCATTTCCCATTGTTGTGTTGTGTAATGCAAATAGTTTCTGTTTTTTCAGAGGAAGTACCTCCAGCTGCATTGGGCTGGAGTGGCCGTTTTCGGCAGTCATAGAATCACACTTAAATTTCCTGAGAATTGTAAACTAATATACATCTTGGTCCATCTTTTCAATGTGTTTTTTTAATTCTGAGAAACCAGTTGTTGCTTACCACAAAGAAATCTGTAACTTTAGTTTTTATCATGCAGAATGGGTCTGATTTAAAAAATACAGCTTTGGCTGTGATGCATTGCTTTTCTCCAGTAATGTAGACCCCTTGCTTAACTTTATATCCTAGAGAACTGGGTTTTCTTAAAGGATTGAGCGTTGTTTTAAATGCATTATTCAGTGATGTTTTTCTTCAGTTGAACTGTTAAGTGCTGCTGATAATGCAATAATGTACAATCCTTTCAGCACGCCCATAAATCAGTAGGTGTTCTGTAAATATATATGTACACGTATGTAATGCTCTCTGTTTACTGATTATGAAACCATGTAATACAGGTTGTTGTTGGCTTATGCTGAAACTTCTTGAAAGAAGCCTACTTTGAAAATGTGTTGCTGTTGAAGCTAATATTATGATTCAGGTACTGTCTTTCAAAAGTACTGCATTTCAAATTTGTTTTAAGAGACACATAGGTAAATCCTGCTGTATGGTGTTATCTATACTAATGTGTGGTGTCTGTTTAGGAAAACTATTGGGTATTTCCATAAACTTTAAATGTCTGCATCTCCTCATTGGCCACTGCCCCCAATCAGTTAAGTGCAATTTGTTACACAGATGGCAGTCTTTTTAATTCTGGTGTCCCAGGGCTACAGCTTGTGGTTTTAGACATATTATGAATGAGAAATTGTTTATAAAATTAACAAGGACTCAAATTACTTTTTGCGTTTTAACTAAAAGCTTTGTGTCTTAACTGGAGAAATTGGGTGCATAGTTGTGCATACTAAACTGTTCTCTTTCCCTTCCCACATGTTAGACAGAGGGAAGGGCCGGCAGAGGCAAGCTATTTTGGGAGAGCACCCATCATCATTTAGACATGATGGTTATGGTAAGTAACACAGGATGGCAGGTGGTTTTGATTTCTTTGTATGTAATGTGGAATTCTAAATATTCAATCAATGTTGAATTATGGACCATTACAGCATGAGTGGTTCACTACTGTGCTGTACATGCAATGCTGTCAGTCCATGATCTGAAAATGCTAGTGATGGACTGAAATCTATGTGCATTGTTGTCGCACCTCTTCCTTTTGTGGAGAGCATCCAGCTCCACAAATTTGTCCCTTGAAAGAATATTTCCTTTCAATTGCTATTGCCCTAGCAATGGATGGAAAATTGTATCTGTCCTGGGAAAGCAGTTTGCTTCTAGAAAATGGCAATGCAGCTTGATCAATGGTTTCATGCAGCACAGAGCTCTTTGATGTTCTTACATGCAAGAATTATGAGCTTTGTGTTTCTTCTAATTTAGCTAATTCAGAAAAGTTATAACTGTGTGATTGTATAAGAATGATGTCTTGAAATTAGTGCTGTGAAGTGCCACAGTTGTTACCAATGCTATCTGTAAATGAAGATCTGCTATCACTTTAATGTGTTGGGACTTGGGTTTCTCAACCCTGAAGTCTTAGTTCCAGTTAGATTTGACTTTTCTAGTTAATCACGCAACTGTCAGATGCAGTGTGATTTGTCTTGCCTCTTTATTTACAGATATATTAATGATATTTTACAGTATAGGTTGACCTACCTGCTCTATCGAAAGGTTCTTCAAATCTCCAGAGTTTGAGTTCTACTTTGTATTCACTGATACTCTTCTCATTTTTCTAATACATCCTTCTCTCTTAAGAAATGTGTCTGTCTCCTCCTATACTACTGTTTAATTCATTACTGCTTTTTCTGGGGGAAAAAAAAGGACGAAAGGTTCCTTTAATAGTTGGTTTATGTGAATTTCATATCGTATTTGTCTCAGAACAGCAGGGATTATCTCCTTGTCTATAATACTGATGTTTCTTATAGAAAGGTATTGCATACTAGTTATTTCTCTTCATGGGGGGGAAAAAAAAGAGTGAGAGAGTGTTTATTTCTTTGAAACTGGTCACTTTATCTGTAGTGGAACATAGGACAGCTTCATTTTGCATTAATGTAGGGGTTTAAGTGTTCCTGTTTCTTCCAATTGAGCTGTTTGTAGAAAGGCAGTTTTCTGGCTTCATCTCTTGTCTCTGGAAAAAGGGCTGTGTCATCTCCTCTGCTGACGTCTGGCTAAGAGTTCGTTCCTTCTGGTTTGTTTTCCCTACTGTGCAGTATTCTTTATTGGTGTCATGTATCTCTACAAGTAGATACAGCAATACTGCTGAAGGTTTATTTCAAATACTTCTTCTGATAGGTTTATGTTCAAGCCTTTTGTTGATGCAGGGAAGATACTATTTTTATGATTACTGAAATATGTTTTTCCACTTGTGTAAAACCAATACCATGGAACAGCTCCTTCCTCCTTGTCTGCTAATGTAAGAACAGACTTGCAACATTAAGGGAAATAGAAGAGGGGTTTTTGTTTGCTTGTCTTTGTGGTTGGTTTAAGTTTTTGGTGGTGCGGGTTTGTTTTTTTTTTCTTAATTACAAAAAGAACTAATGGAAACTGCTGTAGCATTTTCCCCTGCCTCCTTTAAATACCCATTACTTACGTGGGCTTTAATGTAAGATTAAGTAGTGAAATTTGTTTCATACAATATGAAAGCATGGTCTTTCATCTCCTTAGGGTCACATGGTCCTTTGTTGCCCTTGCCAAGCCGGTACCGAATGGGGTCTCGGGACACTCCAGAACTTGTTGCTTATCCATTGCCCCAGGCATCCTCCTCTTACATGCATGGTGGAAATCCTTCTGGGTCAGTTGTCATGGTTAGCGGGTTGCATCAGCTAAAGATGAACTGTTCAAGGGTCTTCAATCTGTTCTGCTTGTATGGCAACATTGAGAAGGTAAGGCATAATTTATTAGAAACTTGGAAACTACTATAGTAATTTCAATTGTTTTGGAAAAAAACTGGCTAAGATGGTCTAAAACTATTACCTGATGATTTATAAAACTTTCAGTTAGGCTGTTGCAATGTCATTTTTTTCTCATATCTATCTTAGGTGAAATTTATGAAAACTATTCCAGGCACGGCACTGGTTGAAATGGGTGATGAGTATGCTGTGGAAAGAGCTGTCACACATCTCAACAATGTCAAGTTATTTGGAAAGAGACTTAATGTCTGGTAAATATGTTTTATCAGATTAATAGTCTACCAGAGGGCAGATGGAATGAGGTTGCAACCAGACAATATCTCATTGTTCTGTTACCAATTTGCAACTATTATTTATTTATTGCTATTTATTATTTTATTTCTACTAATAAAGCATATGGGAATTACATGTATTGGCTGTTAATAATTGTACCCCCTAATGTGTCTTGCACATCCTTTCTTTTTAAGGAAAGGTATCAAATCCAACCCATCTGTTCTCCTTCTATTTCAAATTGTAAAGAAATGTCATCTCTGTTCTGGTCGGATCAATAATCTGCATGCAAGTCTTAATTATTTAAGAAGCTTTAACTATATATATATCCTTAAATCCCAGTGTTTCCAAGCAGCATTCAGTAGTTCCAAGCCAGATATTTGAACTGGAGGATGGCACAAGTAGTTACAAGGATTTTGCAATGAGTAAGAATAATCGCTTCACCAGTGCTGGCCAAGCATCTAAGAACATTATCCAACCACCCTCTTGTGTGCTGCATTATTATAATGTTCCTCTGTGTGTAACTGAAGAAACATTTGTAAAGGTAGGCAGTTGAAAGGATTGTGACATACAGTGCTTTGGGGCTCCATCCTAGCTTTACACTGTGCTACTTTTTGAAGAGTAATAACTGAGAGAACTGTTTTTTAAAATAGGTTTGTAGCCTCTCTATATAGAAACTGCTATATTTTCACAATTCTGGCATTCTCTCTTGGAACTAAAGTTGAGGAGTTTAATGCGTTCGGGATTTTTTGTGGAGGAAGGGGAAAAGTCTCACATAAATCCAACTATAGGGAAAGTTAGGAGTACAATTCACGGAAGATTTACTGACTCCTTGAGATGGTTACTTAAATGACTGATACGATGGTTCAGAATGGAGACATGCATGCACCTGAAATGGTTTGCACAGTTCAGTCTTAAATGAACTCTGTATGCTTAAAACATGCTATACTGGGCTGCTTAAGTGGAGGCAGTGCTAAAACTGATGATAATGATTAAGTTCTTTTTCAGTTCAATATAAAGTTTTTTCAAGCTCTGTCTGAAGGTTAACTCTGGCTCATGAGTGGTGTGCTTGTATGCACAGCTTCTGAGCTGCTGTGTTGAAGTGAGCATGTCAAAAAGAAGAGTTTGTTTTTATTTTAAAATGTTGCTTGAAGTAGTAGAGGTAGAAGTATTATAACAATTTTTGTACCAAAAAAATAATTTCTCATGGAACAGCACAGATATAGGAACCTGGTTTTGCACACTACAGAATGGTGTTCTAAAGAGTTTCCAATCCAAACATATTTTGAAAATAGTAATTTGCCATAAATTCACTTTAAAAGTCAGTGTTTTCATTTTTTGAACTTAGAAATTTTGCTAATGTGTTTATGTGCATTTTTAGTGGAGTTTTACCTCTTGTTTTATTTTTGTGACAGTTATGTGAGGATCATGAAGTTCTCAGCTTTATTAAATACAAAGTGTTTGATCCAAAACGTAAGTAAACTTTGACCCGTTTGGGGAGTTATTTGAATTCCAGTTTTGATAAGAGCAAAGGAGACTTCACTCATCCCCTCCTTCCTTTTTTTTTTTCTTTTGTTTCTCATTTTGACAGCCTCTGCCAAAACACTGTCTGGTCTTTTGGAATGGGAATGTAAGACAGATGCAGTGGAAGCTCTCACTGTACTTAATCACTACCAGATAAGAGTCCCAAGTAAGTAAATTTTAGTGATTTTTACTGCTATAATCTTTTTTCTTTCATGTTGATTACTACCTTTGTAAAAGGTGAGCCTTCAGCACCTCAGGCTGCAGCTAGAAATGGTGTTTGTGTTGTATTTATAATGCTATTATATATATATATATACACACACATAATGTAGTATATTAATACAGTATTTAATCTCCAGTTTAGGTTCTGTTACTTTATGTCTAAATGACATTCATTTTTCTTAGGGTTTGAGTCAACCTGTAGAACTCAAAACATGCTCCACAATTTTAAAGTTCTGGAATGAAAGTGAAAATACCCAATTGGTTTGGGATAAAAAGAAGGAAGGCAGGAACAGCACTGAATTCCACTTTTACCAAAATCAAACTTAGTGGATAATCATAGAATCACAGAATGGTTTGGGTTGGAAAGAACCTTAAGATCATCTAGTTCCAACACCCCTGTCATGTGCAGGAACACCTCACACTAAACCAAGACTCAAGACTTGTGTCCAACCTGGGCTTGAACACTGCCAGGGATGGGACATTTACCAGTTATCTGGGCAACCCATTCCAGTGCCTCACCACCCTCACAATAAAGAGCTTATTCCTTATATGTAACCTGAACCTCTGCTGTTTAAGTTTCAACCTGTTACCCCTTGTCCTGTCACTACAGTCCCTAATGAATAGTCCCTCTCCAGCATCCCTGTAGGCCCCCTTCAGATACTGGAAGGCTGCTATGAGGTCTCCACGCAGCGTTCTCTTCTCCAGGCTGAACAGCCCCAACTTTCTCAGCCTGTCTTCATATGGGAGGTGCTCCAGTCCCCTGATCATCCTCGTGGCCTCCTCTGGACTTGTTCCAACAGTTCCATGTCCTTTTTATGTTGAGGACACCAGAACTGAACACAATACTCCAAGTGAGGTCTCACAAGAGCAGAGTAGAGGGGCAGGATCACCTCCTTCAACCTGCTGGTCACGCTCCTTTTCATGCAGCCCAGAATACGGTTGGCCTTTTGGGCTGTGAGCGCACACTGAAGCTGGCTCATGTTCATTTTCTCATTGACCAACACCCCAAGTCCTTCTCCACAGGGCTGCCCTGAATTTCCTTTTTGCCCAACCTGTAGCATTGCCTGGGATTGCTCCGACCCAGGTGTAGGACCTTACACTTGGCATGGTTAAACTTCATAAGGTTGGCATCAGCCCACCTCACAAGTGTGTCAAGGTCCCTCTGGATGGCATTCTTTCCCTCCAGGGTATCAACCGAACCACACAGCTTGGTGTCATCAGCAACCTTGCTGAGGGTGCACTCAATCCCACTGTCCATGTCACTGACAGAGTTGCTGAATAAGACAGTCCCAACACCAATCCCTGAGGGACACCACTCATTACCGGTTTCCAGCTGGTCACTGAACCACTGACCACAACTCTTTGCATGCAGCCATCCAGCCAGTTCTTTATCCACTGAGTGGTCCATCCATCAAATTGATGTCTCTAATTTAGACACAAGAATGTCATGTGGGAGAGTGTCAAATGCTTTGCACAAGTCGAGGTAGATGACATCAGCTGCTCTACTCCTGTCCATAAGTTCTGTAGCCCCATCGTAGAAGGTCACCAAATTGGTCAGGTAGGATTTCCCCTTAGTGAAGCCATGCTGGCTGTCACCAAACACTTTGTTGTTTTTCATGTGCCTTAGCATGCCTTCCAGGAGAATCTGCTCCAGAATTTTGCCAGGCACAGAGGTGAGACTGACTGGTCTGTAATTCCCCGGGTCATTCATTTCCCCCTTCTTGAAAATGGGGGTTATATTTCCCTTTTTCCAGTTGTCAGGAACTTCACCTGACTGCCATGATTTTTCAGATATGATGGACAGTGGCTTTGCAACTTCATTTGCCAGCTCCTTCAGGACCTGCGAATAGATTTCATCAGGTCCCATGGACTTGTGCACATTGAGGTTCTTAAGATGGTCTTGAATCAGATCCTCTCCTACAGTGGCCCTAGGGTCTTCATTCTCACAGCCCCTGCATCTGCCTTCCAAAACCTGGGTGATGTGCTCAGAGCATTTGCTAGTGAAGAGTGAGGCAAAGAAGTCATTGAGAACCTCAGCCTTCTCCAAACCCAGGGTAGCCAGTTCTCCTGATAGCTTCCAGAGAGAGCCGACATTATTTGTAATCTGTCTTTTGTTTGCTACATATGCATAGAAGCCCTTCCTGTTATCTTTCACATCCTTGACAGATTTAATTCTAACTGGGCCTTAGCTTTCCTGACCTGGTCCTTAGCTTCCCAGACAATGTCCCTGCATTCTTCCCAGTTTTGCCTGTCCTTGCATCCATCTTTTATAAGCTTCTTTTTTCCCCCTCTGAGTTTCCCCAGCAGCTCCTTATCCATCCATGGAGGTCTCCTGGCTCTTGTGCTGCACTTCCTTCCAGTCAGGACACAACACACCTGAGCTTGGAGCTGGTGATCCTTGAATATCAACCACCAGTCTTGGGCTCCCCTGCCCTCTAGGGCTGTATCTCATGGAACCTTACTAAGCAGGTTCCTGAAGAGGCCAAAGTCTGCTCTCTTGAAGTCCAGAGCAGTGAGGTTGCTGCACACTCTTCTCACTGTCCTGAGGATCTCAAAATCAACCATCTCATGATCACTACAGCCAAGGCTGCCTTGGAGCATCACATTCCCAACCAGTCCCTCCCTGTTGGTGAGCATGGGGTTAAGCATGGCACCTTTCCTTGTTGGCTCCTCTACTACTTGCAAGAGTAAGTTGTCTTCCACACAATCGAGGAACCTCCTGGATTGCTTGTGCTGGGCCGTACCATCCCTCCAACAGATATCAGGGTGGTTGAAGTCCCCCATGAGGACAAGGGTCTGTGAGTGTGAGGCTGTTCTTGTCTGCCTATGGAATGCTTCATCCATAGAGTCCTTCTGATCAGGCAGTCTGTAACAGATCCCCACAGTAATGTCCCCCATAGCTGTTCTCCCTTTGACCCTGACCCACAAACTCTGTTGTCCCCAGACAGAGATCCCTATTCTCCATCCTATCACTGAGATAAATAGCAACTCCTCCTCCCTGCCTGGTGGGCCTGTCTTTCCTAAAGAGCCTATAACCATCCATTCCAACACTCCACTCATAGCTATCCCACCATGTTTATGTGATGCCAGTGATATCGTACCCATGTAGACATGCACACATCTCTAATTCCTTTTGTTTATTGCCCCATGCTATGGGTGTTTGTATAGAGGCATCTGAGCTGAGTACCAGATAAAGCTGACTGGTTGGCTGGAGCAGCTGAAGTAGCTCTGCATTGCTCCAAGCATTTATTACAGGTGTTGGCAACTGACTGGGAGTGTTGGGATGGATTGATGCCCTTTTCCTACAACATATCTGATTTAAAGCTGCCTTGACCAGCCTGGCAAGTTTCCTACCAATGCAGCTCTTCCCCTTTTCAGACCAGATCCACCAGCCTCCAGTAGACCTGGCCTCCCAAATAAAGTCCCATGTTCTAAATAACCTAACCCCTGACTATGGCACCTCTGTTCTAACCATTTATTAACCTGCCACATCCACCTAGCCTTTTCATGGTTCTCCTTTTGACCTGGAGGATTGACTGAAAAAAAAAACCTGAGCACCAGAGGCCCTAACCACCTCTCCCAGGGCTCTGTAGTCCTTAATGTTCTCCAGGCTACTACTATCTATATAACTAGCACCCGCATGGATCACTAGAAGTGCGTAATAGTCCATGGGACTTACTAGAGCACGCAGCCTCTGTGCAACATCCCTGATCCAAGCCCTGGTAGGCAACACAACTTCCTTGAGACTGGGTCAGGCTGACAGATGGGTGTCTCTGTGCCTTTCAGAGTAGAGTCACCCACTACTATAACCTGCCGCTTTCTCCTGGAGGCACCAGTAGTGATCCTCTTTACCAGTGCATCAGCTGGTTGTTCATTTGGTGTGGTGCTTGTTTCCTCATTAGCCCTCTGCAGAACTGCAAAGCGGTTCTGGGTGGGGACATCACATTTTTGTGGAATCCCCTTGCTTTTAATTGTCCTCTTCCTTCTTTTCTTTTTTTTTTTTTTTGTTTTTACTTGTTTATTTTTAACAAATTTAATGCAGATTCCTGCATTAATACCCTCCTCTTTTTCTGTATGCATTATGGTGGACGCTTGTGGCCCCTGCACAGTTTGGGCCTGGAGCAAGCAGTCCTGCTTCCTCTCACTTTCCCTGACATCTTTTCATCTTTTAGCCTGGAGAAGGGAAGGCTGCCTGGAGACCTCATAGCAGCCTTCCAGTATTTGAAGGGGGCCTACAGGGATGTTGGTGAGGGACTCTTCATTAGGGACTGTAGCGATAGGACAAGGGGTAACAGGTTGAAACTTAAACAGCAGAGGTTTAGATTGGATATAAAGAAGAAATTCTTTACTGTTAGGGTGGTGAGGTACTGGAATGGGTTGCCCAGAGAGGTTGTGAATGCTCCATCCCTGGCAGTGTTCAAGGCCAGGTTGGACGAAGCCTTGAGTGATATGGTTTAGTGTGAGGTGTCCCTGCCCATGGCAGGGGGGTTGGAACTAGATGATCTTAAGATCCTTTCCAACCCTAACTATTCTGTCATTCTATGATAGAATCCCGCAGCTCAGCCCCTGCTGCAGGACTTCCACCAGGGAGCAGTGAGCGCAGCCCTGCCATTGTGCACCCTCCCCTCACCAGACCAGTGCAGGCACTCTCTACACCCCGAGCTCTGCACTGCAGCCTCCCCTCTCATCGGCTGTGTCTGGTGCCGACGCTGCCACCGCCGGGGCAGCCAGGGCAGAGCTCCCAGACCGAGCCCTGGCCCTGAGGCGAGCCCTCCCCGTCCCCTCGCGCTGCCGACCCCTACTGTTCGCCGCGCTCCCTGGGCCGTGTTTTACTCAGGGCTGGCGCGTCCCTCCTGGTGCCGTTCCCTATGAGTCAGCTGCTGCCTGTCGAGGGCTTGAGGCTCCCCCGGTGCCTCTCGCCTCTCAGAGCTGAGGCTCTCGGAAGCTGTTTCCTCTCGCTCGGTATTGAAGCGGTCTCTCCAGAGCTGCTCACCTCAGAGCTGGCCGTTAGCGGATGAGGATGACCGGTTAAATCTGCCGCCGTCCCTCCTGGCGCCGCCCCTCAGCGGAGCTGCCGGCTCCTGGGCAGGCCCTGCTGAGGGCTTGAGGCTCCCTCCGCGGCTCTCACCGCTCTTAATGTCTTAATGAAGCTTTTTATATGCTTCTCAATAAATGCAGTGAAATCTACACTATCTTTGTACAGAAGATTCTTTAAATGACACAGCTTACTGCTCTGAATTAACTGATCCTGTGGTGTGTTCTCTTTTCAAATCAGAAAGAGTGAGGCCAAGCTGAGTTTAGCTCCAGACTAGCAGGAATGGGGAGGAGTTCACCTGCTAAACAAGTATGCACAACAGGACAGATGTGTCCTGGGCGATTAACATATAGTTTACTGGATTAAATGCAATTTTTCCAGATACTGAGAGACACAATTTTGAATGGAGCCCATTGCCTGATATTATTTTAAACTACCATCTCCAGACTGTTACAGATTTGTCTCCCTGTCAGGTGTTAACAGTTTAAATCATTCCTATCCAACTCCCTCCAATATTGCTCAGGGGATTATTGATAATATATTGTTCACAATTTAAGATTTATCTTAGTTTGGAGAAGTGATAACAGTAGGACTTACTCTTGCAACATGAAAAGGGCAAACCCTAATATATACTCAAATGTAGCTGTCACAGGAAATGATAGCATTTTAAAGCAAGGACTGTTGGTTAAGACTTGCTGTAATAAGAGTGTTTGAGGCTGAGTGAACCAGGAGGATTTATCATCCATTATATGAGAGGCAAATGTGTGCTGCCATCATGAGTTTTGGCAGCCGTTCACAACGGAAAGGGGTTGTTTTAAGCTTTGCTTTCTCGAGAGGTCTAAAGGGTGTTCTGGATATCCTGCTGCTCCTTTCTCAAACACATGTAAATACTGCCCAGTGCCGCTGTGATAGAAATGCCACATTCTAAGTTTTTACTTTCTTAAGCAACCTATGCCTTTTGTCTTTGAAATTGCTTATTAAATCACTTTTATAAATAGTTTGGCTAGGAAGAGGGGCAGTGATAATGGTAGCGTCTTCTTATGTATAGTACAACATTTGGAGTTGTATCTACATTACCTTGCAACCTGATCCGTCACTTTGGGGTTTATGTCTAAAAAACGCTGGTGGACTATCAATAACACTTACTGACAGGTCATTTGGTGTCTGTGGGCCTCAGGTGAGGGTAAACAGGGAGGTGTGAGCCTTAAATCTACAGAATTGGTCAATTTATCTGATTATACATGGTGATCTTGATAAGCAGGAGAGTTATTCTCAGTAAAACGCCCTGAGTATGTTATATGTTGTCTCCTGACAGATGGCTCCAACCCTTATACCTTGAAGCTTTGCTTCTCTACTTCATCCCATTTATAGAGAAGAGGACAGCATGTGAAGAGCTACATTCACCTTGATTTGCAAGTTTAAAACTACACTTCGTTCACAAAGCTCTAAGTGGTTGTTCTAATGTTGCCTTGTTTCGACTTAATTCTAATATCTTTTATCTTGTTTTATAATAAATGGATGTTCCTTCATAAATACAAAAACTAGATTTTTTCTTTCTGCCTCTGAGAAGTACATGTTGTATGCTTACTACAAAGTTTGTATTTCGTTAGTGTAGTATCTTCAAATGTCTAAAGAAGCACCAGTAGTATAAACAAGATCATTTTCTTCCAGAAATGAAATATATTTGCATTTTCGATAATGTTAAAGATTAGCAAGTATTTTTCCATTTGTAGTTTTAATTGGCAGATGGAGCTATTACATGACAATTTTAAATGTAAAACTTGTTTTTCAGTATGTTAAGTAGTGAAGTATGTTGCAATACTAAAAAACTTGTATTTATAAAATGCTTTAATCAGGTTAATGTTGCACATACCGAATTTTTAGTGGTATAGACTTGATTTATAAGTCAAACAAAACTAAAGTAGAAGATAGAGTATGTACATGTGTATGGTGTGAATTCATACTTATTTAAAATGGTTTCCTTATTTTTTCTTTTAAACCCAACACACTTTCCATTTGCATTAGCATGATGCCATCTATAGCTAGTCCCACCGTAGGGGCCTTTTAAAATTAAAACTGCAAGCCTGTATCAATGTGTTCATCCTCATTTTCCATAATTTAAACTTAAATCTTTGGTATTTAACATATCCTCTTGACTTTTTTATTTTTTAATAGTGGTTATGACATTAAATGGTAAAAGTTGGATATGTGAGAAGATTGATCACAATAGAAACCAAGGTGGTAAAAATAGTTAAAACAAAAAGCAAGCCCCACAGTACTCCCTCATACCTGGACAGTTAATTTGATGTTTTCTTTTGTCTGATTTATCTTACACATCTCTTTTAACCATGAAAGAATTCATAGGGTGAGTAGACTTGGCTAGCCTCTCATTTAAACTAAAGCAGTCCAGGTCTGATTCAGATAATGGAACTAATTACATGATGTGAAATTGAGGTGAAATATCTTTCACTTTGGGAAAGATTATTTGCTTTGTCCCAGTACTTTAAAACCTCCATTATCTCTTCTAGAACTGGAGTTGTGTCATAGCTAAACCCTAAGAAACGTGAATCCAAGCAGGGGAAATCTGTGAGCTGTTGTAGGCCCTGTTTGCTCCTCTTTCTGAATTTGCAGCAAAGTGTTTAGGGCTTTTTTTAGTTCTGCTTGTAATGATCAGAGAGAAGTTATTTTATCAGATATTTTATGTTTTATCATACAAGCTCTTTGTTCTGTCTTTATGGATTTTATCCATATCTATCCTTTATGCATGACTATTTGTGCAGTATGCTTGTCCTTAAGAGATTGTGTTGCGGTATGTTTACACAGTGTGGGCATTGCACCTGTCTTTAAATACAGACTGAATTTTCCAGATTCTTAATTTCAAGGCAATTACACTTTATCATACAAGGGATCACGTGTCAGCTGTCCTTCAGGTTTTCTTATCAACAATGATTCATTTTTGCCCTGTCTACCTCCATTTTGTTCACACTTCAGGTAATGAGTATTTCAGGTTTTCAGATCGGGTTTCCTGTATGTCTGAAGAGTGAACTGGAGAACAGCTGCTCTTTGGCAGCTCTTTCTGCATAGGGTTGGAATAATATTAGCCTCTTGTCTGGTAGGTGGCAAACTGACTTACATTTTAGGGGTATTGCTAATACACTTTCAGCCTCAGTGCTTTTCCCCCAGAAATTGCTTCCAGAGAGCTTCAGCATAGAAGGCTATGTGTCATATCTCATTACTTGCCAACAGAAATGCTGGGTGCTAGTGAAATGTTTTCTGCTGCTTAGAGTTTCAGCTGTAAAGTGTCTCTCCTAATCATTCCTTTCTTTTCCATCAATTTGAATGTTCTGTGGAAACCCGTTAATTCCATTGTAGCTTGCATTGCTATTTGTATTAATGTAGTTTCAGAAGTCAAGTTGTTTGTAGTTGGGCATTAAAAATAGTATGTTATATGTTGGTCCAGTTTGGGATGTAGGATGAGTAAAAGCATTCAGATGTTACAAAAAAAGCACTTTAATGTATCAGTGTCTTCAGTAGATAGCAGCATTTAGTGCCTAAGATATTCAGGTGAAAGGCATCTTTTGTGTGGTTGCCCAGATCCAATAGAGGACAAACTAGTTCAAGGTGTATCTGAGAGAACTTGTTACCAGCTGGAAGTCCTAAATGCAAAATGAGTAGCCTGTGCACATGGGAAAGAAAAGATAGGAGAATGAAAAATTGTTCAAGCTTCTTTTTCCTTAAAATAATCATCTTATGTGTGTAAGATGATTGAGAACAGGAAGGATTTCTTGTTGGTGTTTTGCTGTAAAAAGATGATAATGTCTCCTCTTGGGCCTACGGAGAAGGATGCTTATCTTCAGGGAGGAATGAGGGTGGTCTCCTCCTTCGACACAAGGTGTGTGTTCACCTGTACTCAGAATAGAGCCAAAACAGTGGTGTAGATGAAGACCTAGTTGTTCCAAGAGGAGGGAAGTTTGTGACTTGGCAGTGGTATTACTGTACTTGTTAGATTAAAATTAAACCATTGTGGTCTCTCAGTGCAGCTTTCCCCATCTCTTTCGCATAAGCCATACAAGCAAAGTAATGAACATTGCTATGCACATTCCCTGCTTCTAAGCATCTGGCATTCACACTGTAATATTTTTGTGTCTGTTCCACTGTTTGTTGTTTTGGATTTTTTGTTTGTTTTTATTTTTTGTAATTGATCACTCTCTATTGGACAAAAATATATATTGAGGTGGAATCTGCTCATTTTCTCTCATGATACTTTAATTCTTGTTTATATTTATTCTTCCTTATATGCAAGAAGTGGGAATAGTTGCTTTTATGACTTTCTATAGCACCACAGAAAGCTACAGTGTATCGCTAGGCTGACACAAGAAAAGATTTAAAAAAACATTCAGGAAGTGTTTGTGTGTCCTGCTTTATGAAAGGAATGATACAACTTCATGTGGTGTCACAAAGTCTGTCTTTTAGTAAGGGATACATTTGGGGTAAGCTGGCTTGTAACTGGCTGAAACCCTTTTTGTTGTAATTAAATGCAACTTGCTCCTTTTCCTGCTGTGTGTTTTCTTGTGAACAGCACTTGAACTTGCTTGAATGCTGTGACTGCTTAGGAGGAGACATGCAGCCTCTTCTGTTAAAAAATATGTTGAAGTCTGGCAACATGAACATACTTCGTCAAATTCGTTTTCTTTTTTCCACTTCTGGGATGTGTTTTAACATCTTTTTTGTGTCCTCTTTTGGAAATACCTTGTATTCTTACCTCTGTAGCTCCTACTGGGTTTTTTCAGCTATTCCAGGTTTTCATGTTTCCCCAGCCTATTGGTTTATTCTGTTCTGGCAGTTACAGTGGTGGTAATAATCTCAAAAACAATCTTGTTTGCATTTGCATTGTTTTGGCCAGAAATAATGTGCAAAAAGGCACGGGAAAATAAAACACTAGTTATGGACTCAGCTTCCTGTGGAGAGTTCTTAAAGCACAAAATACCATTGTTCTGATTTTGACCTTAAATGAGATGTGGCTGTGCTGCAGTTGAGAGCCTCTCACCTTCACGTATCTGGTGAATAAAAGGTAACTTAAGAGTCCTTCTGAAACTTGCCTTGAAATTGTTGCATATATCAATTTGTGTATTTGGTGCTGTGACCAAGCAATGCTCTGACATGTTCTCATAGAAGAGCTGATGGTCCCCTCTTGCAAAAATGTGTCATCCTTAAGGAAACAAACCTTGTTGATTTGGGTCCTGTGGTAGCACCAGTCTCAAAGAAAGGGAAGAGTGTAAAGGGAAAAGCAGTCTGGTGCTCCACAGAGTGTGTCCAATGTGTTGGTTAGCTGCTGATACTGTGGTGCTTTCCTGCATCGTAGGTTGTGTTGCTCTAAGCTCAGTGAGAAGGGCCTTACTGAAGAACAACAGAAAAGTATGTTGTGTGACCTTGTTTGTTGTGAAATTCAAGAGCAAATGGAGAATCCTGTCCAAGCAAAGGACATGTGGCTACCTATGGAAGGAAGGCATAAAAAATAAGGGATGAGACAGCTAGATCTGCATTTCTTTCCCAGACTGCAGCTGGGTGAAGTGATCTGTTATGCAGGATCTCACCTAAGGCCATCATATCTTACAAGTGAGGTGTTTTTCACTTCCTTCATTTCTTTTAGCTTGTGCTGGTTTTGTTCTTAATTGTTAAGACCACATGTTTTAAATTAATTTAGGCTCTTCTCAGTCTGCTTTGCTTCTGTAAGCAATGGTATGGGAGTAGAAAGGGGATGTGGAAAATGTCAGTAGTATTCAGCAGAGAAGTCTGAGTTGAAGAATACTTGGTGTTATTCTTCATCTGTAAAGCAAGGGTTGTCCTTTTTTCTTTCCCCCCCCCTTACCTGTTATATCTTATGCATGGTGAGTAGTAAGTATCTTCTCAGCTGCACCGTTAAAACTGACACTTGTGGAGAGGGGTCAGCAGTTGTGTTCTCATCGTAATGTGCTGTTTCTAGCATGCCTTTTGGGCTCCATACAAAAGCTGGTGAGGGCACAGTCTGAGATAAGCTGAAACAAAGAGCTGTTTGGGGTTTGGGATTATGAGCCTCACACCCCACCCCCCCCCCCCTCCCCCAAGATGAATTGCTGAAGTATATGATTTGGTAAAGGGTGAAGAGCTTCCTTTTCTAAACAGTTACATCAACAAGTTGAAAGAACAAAGTATTTACATTAAGTCTGCTAATGCTTAATACTCTTTCCCTGTTAAAAATAGATGTCTTTCTCTAAGGATTGTAGTTCCCACAGGATGTGGAGGAACCTAATGCAGCCAGATTACTTGTGCTGTGCTTTGGTCATGTTCCTCTAGAGGAAATAACATCAGTCCCTTTTCTTGTATTCAGGAAAGCTTTGGTATCTGTCCTGTGCCAAGCCTTCCACTTCTGGTCTTTCACAGCCAGCTCCCTGGACTAGAGCCATGCATTACATTCAGGTGGATTCTCTGCTCTTCCTCTTGACTGTTGCAGCTGCTGATGTGAGGTCTTAATTTCTGGCATGATTTATTTAACTTCTTCCTTCTCTGGTGTTCCTGGAGCAGCTGCAGACTGACTGAGCCTTCATGCAAGGGAATGAGTGCTCCTGCAGGAATGTGCCAGGGAGACAGCAGCTATTAAGGCAAGATAATTAACCCTCTTTTCCAAAGCATCTAGGATCCAAGAATACAAATTACTCCCGGCAGGGGCAATATCGCAGCATTCAAAACAAAACACTGAAATGGGCTTTTAACATGGGGTACAGCTGAGGTTCATAGTTGCTGCAGAATGCAGGATATAATTCTTCAATTTCATATAAGCCAATACCTGTTTGTTTTCTCTTACCACCTTTCCTTCTTTCCATTGGTCTCATCTGTCTTCAAACTAGTAAGAAATTGCAGATGTTTGTGCTCCACTGAAATTTAAGTGGGTAATAGTCAACTAAGACCCCAGAAGTTAGTAGTTGGAATGCTTGCTTACTAAACGTCTCCTCTCCTGATTTTTTTTCTTACTTAGGCTTGTTAATACAGCAGACTTGTACTATAGATTATACTTCTATTTTCTGTTCTGTTGACCACAGCACTGGAACTGCTAAATCAGATTAAATTGGTGGATTTTTAAATACATACCCTGTCTAAGGCTTCAGAAGCATGTCTAGCAAATAGTCTGGTCAGACAGTGACTTGACTCATCTTTTTTGAAGTTACTGCATGGCTTCTGTCTGAAGCATGGTAACATACAACATCACTAGTTCAAGGTGGGAATCCCACTGACTGAGCTTTTAATTCTCACTCACTTGTCTTCTTGGGGAGCACTCTAAATCCAAAACAAACTCCTGAGTTCTGAGGATAGAGCTCAAACTGCAGTATTTTAGTTATACTTCAATATGAACCTGTCACCCAATAATTCTGTGGATGTTCTTAATCTTTTTTTTGTTGCTATATAGGCAAAGCCTTGTCTGCACCTTTTTAAGAATCCTTTTTGTGCCCCTAACTCTTTTTGTGTCCTTCTAATGTGAAGCAATGAGAACTAACTGCAGGATTTCAGATTAGGACTGTGCTACCAACTTATTTCAAAGCATTTCAGAGTAACATGCACTCTATCTTGCTTTTTTTTTTTATCTGTATCTTTCATCTAATAATAATAAACCCCACCATACCCGAATAATCTAAAGGATGAATTTCTCTTCACAAAGAGAAATAAGGTGATAATACTTCCCCATGTCTTTCAGGACCCCAAGTTCACAGCTCAAGCGTAATCCTGCTCTTCTTGGTTTCTCCAGCACTGGCTATATAACATACCATTTACATTCAAGTGTTGCTTCAGCCTTCCTCTACCATTACCTCCAGTGTCGGCAACTTTGATAACCCTGTCATTGCATAAAAAAGAAATTAAGCTCTTCCTATCTCCCAAAGCTTTCAAACAAAGCTCGTTCATCTGTCTGTTTTCTGCACATCTTGAAACTTCCTAAGAAATAGAGCAGGGATATTTGGGATTGGGGACAACAGAAGCTAATCTCATTGTTTTAGACTGGGGGAGAGGAACGAGTGGTAGCTCCTGTCCTAAGGCTGCCAGCACAACATCCATTTTCTTACTTCTGAAAACAGGCTCAGCTTTCCAGAACTCTGCATTGTAGACCTTTCTGAGGAATGTCTGGCTAAGGATAAACCTTTCATACTGAGGACAGCAGTTCAGAAACCCTGATGACACGAGTTCATCTACAGTATGTGTGTGCGGTCAGGCTTTACATTCCAAGGGAACAAGTTGCTTCTTGTAGCATGCTGCCATCCCCATGGCCTTGGCAGGAGACCTACTTCCAATAAGCTACTTGTAGCTGATCTGTGAGAAGGGGCTATTTTTTAAACTGTTTCAGAAGCAGTCACTTTCCATGTAAAGCTGCTCTTAAGGCATTTTGCAAGCACTTACTGTTCTTCTGTGTTGTACTCCTCTTGTGCTAATACTCCCCATTTTCCCTATCATTATGTGACTGCCTGTACCTTGTATTGGCTTGGGTGTTTCCAAGGACCACGAAGGTCAGTGTTCCCAATAGTGTCATCCTCTGCCTGCTTTGAGTTGTGTAGAAGTTTGAGCTTAGTTCTGCCAGCTGGGAGGTTAGCTTCTGACCCAAGGAGGGTGGGCATCTGCCCTGATACAGCAAAGCCCTAAAGCCAAATTGCCCCAAGCTAGTAGCTCAGAAACCTGTCCACACTTGTCCTTACAGCTCAGCAAGGAGTCTGCCAATAGCCCTGAATCAGCTTTGTAGCCAGGGATATGTAACACAGAGACCAAGCTGTTAATGACTGCATTTTGCTTTGTGTCCTTTCCAAGTACAGCCCAAGTTTCACTGCTGAGATCTAAGGAAATTGCGGATGGAGAGGCTGACTCCTCCATCCTGTTCTTATCTGCTCTGTTAACAAGGAGTTGACCAAAGGAGAAGAGAAAACATGAGCACACCTTTACCTCCAGGTTATGCCAGCAGTACAGGACAACCACAAGTATCTGGGGTGCTGGCTTGTAAAGCAGAGGAGCTTTTGGAGCAAGGCTGGTTGAAGTTTTACAGACCAGTGTCTAGTAGATTGATTGCTGTAAAATTGAGTTTTTCATGCTATTTAGGTAGCTTGGCTTGGTACAAGGTAGCTCTGTGCATGTGGCTTGCACATGATGAAGGCCTGAGGCCCAAGATCTTTGACTTCCCTATTGTTTTCTTGATACTTCTTCCCGGTTTACTGGTGAAGTGGTGAAATGGAGCACCTTTCCCTTGCTGCATGCACATGCAGCTTGCTTAACATTGGGGATTGCCTTGGTCCTCACAGACATAGCAAACATGCCTGCCGTTGTCCTCGCACAAGTCTGCACTTTGAGGGGAATGTCACTGGGCTGGTTGTTGCATTGCATGGAGCTGAGACTGCGTGAATAACCTGCCCATGCCTGTGTTTTACCTGCTGCGCTGCATGGAGCCAGGAGATGGTGGTTTCTGCCAGGAATCTGGTGAGAGTGAGTAGGCAAGAACAGTGAAGGATAGATAGGGCAGCTATTGCCACAAAGGCATTTTCAACTACTTCCCTGTGGACAACAGACTTCTGCCTCTCCTCCCTCTCCTGGTTCCTTTCAGGGTCTGTGGTTCTGCCTATAAATATATAATATTCAATAAAATACACACATGGCTTTAGATCGCATGTAGTCCTGAATTCCCTTTGTGCCAGGCACAGCCCAGCTGATGCAATCCCAGGTTGCTCTGTTTATCTGAAATACAAATGACGGCCCTGGCAGAATGGGCAGGGTCCTGAGTGGGTCCTGTCTAGGACCAAGCACCCGAAGCTCTGCTGTTGTTGGGCTTCTGTAGCATTTCAAGTGATTTGCCTCTCTGGGCCAGACCCCTGATTAACTGAAAGGCTTTTGGGCACCCACTCCTCAGCTTGTTTGTCCTGTCAATTGAAGCAGGAAACTTATTGTCTCAAAGTAAGGTTTTTAGATCTTATTTATTTTTTTAATTATTAATTTCTCTGTGCCTACATCCCTTACCTTTGCTTTTTCCTCCAGTGGGCTGAGTTAGAAGGGAGGAAGCTCCCTTGTGGGCCTGTCCTGACTAGCAGCAAAGGTGGGCCACTTCTTCGCAGGGCTCAGGGCCACTTGCTGAAAGGCTGATGCTGTTTTCTTGCTGGTGAGTTCATGTGGCACTGAAGGCCAGCTGGAGCAAGGAGCATTCAGAAGTACTTGACATGGAATTGAGCTTTGGTGGAATATCACAGAAATAAAGACAATCTGACCTGGAGATTATGAGGCAAATCATGGGCCAATGACTTCAGCCTGCAAGGAGCATTCATTGGTAAACGTTCCTTGGGTGTGTATGTGGACACAGATGCTGTCTCTGAATTACTTCCTGTCTCCAATGTCCTCTGAGTCCTGGCACATGAACCGGACGTGTTGCCTGTCCTGGCTGCCTGCAGGACCATCCTCCACTGCTTCACACCAACTAACACTGACCTTGACACCATTTACACCAGCATAAAACAGGACCTTCTGCACAGGGGACAGCACTAGGTTAATGTGAATTACATACAAGCACTGCTATAAAGTGGATTGGTGAAACTGCATTAAGCCCTTTGTGGGCACAGTTCCAGGCTGAAGGAAGTGAAATCAAATATAGGCCAATCAAGCTCTGAGAAAGCATGTGTGAGTGGGGTGTGATGCCATTGGCAAATAACTCTTGGAACACCAAATGGATTTCACTTTCTTCAATGTCCCTGAATATTCTACTGCTGTTGCAAAAAGCAACATTTTCTCCTAGAGAAAGCTGTAGAGCCAGTAGGAACAATGCCTGGTTTAATGCCTATGGAAACATGTCAGAAGACCAGTTTTAGTTTACTAACAAAATTACTGTCAGTGCATTGCTCAAACTGCTCCTGTTGTGGCCGTGTGGACCCTTCTGTATTATACTTCCCATGTCTTCTCAACTGTGCATCTTCTCAGTGTCTGTTGCTCAAGGAATTGCAAATAAAATGCTTCTTATGGCTCCAGCTGCCTTTGTGCCAGTCTCACCCTGGCTTGTGCTGCAGCGTGCTGGGACTTGTACAACCTTTCTGCCTTGCCTTTGAGGCTATTAACTGTATCAGGTGCAGCCTGGATTCTCTCCTGGGATGTCTCTTGCCTTGTGCTCAAGCCTGAGCTGGGCTGTGGATGGAAGATGCAGAAACCAATCTGAGCCTTCCCAGCAGGAGCAGACGGCCCTGGCTTGCAGTAAGCTGAAAAGAAAACCAGGGGCAACTTTATCGACTGCACTTATGGAGAATCAGGACACAGAAGCCACCGCTTTCCTTTCTCTGTTGGTGTCTCTGGGTGGACAAATGAGTCTTTAGGTCCCTCTAGTGGTTGGCAGGGGCCGGGCTGTACAATGGATCCTGCTGTTTGCTTCCCCGGGTACAGTCCCAGGCCCTAGGGCAGTGCTGGCAGGGGGAGCCGAGCAAAGCCTGCCCTGCTAGCAGGGGACAGCAGGTGGCAGCAGCAAATCCCCTTGCTCCGAGCTCAGCGCCAGGGACCGGGTGTGTTGGCTGCTCCATGGTATTTCACTTGGGGCAGGAGCCTGCAGCCCAAGCCTGGCTGCTGGACTGGGACAGTGACATCTCTCACTGCCTTTTACACTGCTTTTAGTTTGTGCTCGTAGGCTGTTTAAGGTCATGGAGCTGCTGGAGCAAGTCCAGAGGAGGCCACAAGGATGATCAGGGGCTGGAGCACCTCCCGTATGAAGACAGGCTGAGAAAGTTGGAGCTGTTCAGCCTGGAGAAGAGAAGCCTGCATAGAGACCTCATAGCAGCCTTCCAGTATCTGAAGGAGGGCTATAAGGATGCCAGAAAGAGACTCTTCATCAGGGACTGTAGAGACAGGACAAGGGCTGATGGGTTCAAACTTAAACAGGGGAAGTTCAGGTTAGGAACTTCAGCTGTGGCTGCCCCATCCCTGACAGTGTTCAAGGCCAGGTTGGATAAGGCCTGGAGCAGCCTGGTCTAGTGCAAGGTGTCCCTGCCTGTGGCAGGGCGGGGTGGAACTAGATGATCTTAATGTCCCTTCCAACCCAAACCATCCTATGATGAGATGCTCTCCTGCGGCATCTGCACTGTATTACAAATATGGATGCACAAAGCTAGACATGCAGAAGGACTCCCAGGTGCTGAGTTTGGGCT
The DNA here is from genome assembly GCF_012275295.1 of Melopsittacus undulatus. NCBI lineage: Eukaryota > Metazoa > Chordata > Aves > Psittaciformes > Psittaculidae > Melopsittacus > Melopsittacus undulatus. The sequence continues at coordinate 12,424,475 of NC_047529.1, read as the reverse complement.
CTCTTCACCATGGTGGCCACTCCAGCTCATGCAGGGTGATTTGCTGAGACATCTGTGAGCGAGGAGGGTGGCTGTGTAGGGCATGCCAAGGGCAGCAAGCACATGTGCTGCTGAACACAGCTGTGCTTCAGAGAGGGCAGTGTGAAAAGTTTCTTCAGAAACAAATCCTTGCTCTGGGAATCCTGTCTGTATTAACCTGGAAAAGTCCAAGTTGGAAAACTTTGATGTCTGCATCTCTCCTGAGGTCTTGCCAGCTCTGGGGTACAAGATAAGACATCTTTGCGACCCCTCTCCTAAGAACACCATTGCAAAAGAGCTCTACTGGGTAATCCAGAAACCTGGATTTGATTCTACTTGCTTAAGCAATTTATCAGACAAGGGAGGATGTTTCATCCCTCTTCCTTGAGGGAGCTGATGTGCTTCCAGGCATGTGCAAATGCTCTTGATACATCAATAGTAATGGATAAATGGCAGCCTGGCTTAAAAAAAAATAGATCTTGCATGATAAGTGTGATTGCTTCCACTGGGGACAGAATGGAGAAGGATCTGACAACCAAAGGCGTGAGCAGTACCTACAATGGCCTGGGACCTCTGAAGTGTTCGAAGCATGAGAGAGGCATTGATGAAACTAGCTGTCATAGTGGTGAGAGGCATGCAAAAACTGGCTGTCATAGTGGCACTAGCAGAGCCTGATGAAATACAAGGGTCCCCTATGGGGCAAGACATCTGCCTCAAAGAGCTCATAAAAGGGATGAGGAACCTGCAGGTTTATCTGGAGAGGGTGGGACTGGGTCCCATTTTCTTTCTCCTGTTTCTGGGCTCTGGCTGCTCCACTTACCACGGGCACATGGGGAGCTGTGGCAGAGGCAGAGGTTTGTCTGCCTCCCTGGCTCCTGTGCTGGCTGATCAGCCCCCTCCTGAGCCATCCCTGTGGGCTCACCCCCATGCAGGGAGCAATAAGCCCTGCCTGGGTTTGTTTCAAGGAGGTAGGTTACCTGTATTGTAATGATGGGCTGCAGAAGAAAGATGTGGGAGATTGCCTTGGGCCGGAGTAGGAGCTTGGCAAAGCTTGGTCACACCAGCTGTGTGCTGTCAAGCTCTGGCTGTTCTCTGGCTTCCCCAGTGTTATCTTCCTGGCAAAGAATGGGGCCAGCTTCAAGCTTTGAGCCAGACCATTTATACCCAAAAGAAAACAGTTGTTTTGATACCAAATAAAGCATGTTGTTTATTTTGGGGAAATTTCCACCTTCTTTTTGTTTTCCATCCTTACTGTATGTAACAAAAATTGTCTCTAAACAGGGTTTCAGAAGAGGAACAGTGCATCACTTGTATAGCAGCTGCGTAGCACGGTGAGTAATTGAGCCTGTTGGAAAGCTGTTCCTTTGCCTTCCCTCCTTGGCTTCAGCCAGAGCTTGCTCCTGCTCTGCTTTCCCTCTGGATTTGTTCTTTTTTTTTTTTGTTTTCCTTTTGTCTGTGCTCTCTTCTTTCAGGCACGTGTTTTTCAACAGGCAGGACCAGAGGTCACAGTCTCTTGCGTGTGTAACCTTGGCCATGGATTTTGTAACTCTCAGCATGGGAAAAGAAGAATCAACCTCAGTTTGCCATTTCCCTCTGCCTCTGGGCCATGAGACCCCCTCTCTCCATGTCTCTTGCACAAGCTGCCCCAGTGCTCTGGGTCTGCTCTCTGCACTGTCCCTGCTGTCTTACTGGGAACAGGAGTAGACTGGGAGTGCCGGGCAGCTGCCAGCATCCCCACTCCTCAGGCAGTTGTGTCAGGCAGTGAACACAGTGACATTTGTTCTGGTCCGGGTGAGACATGAGGCCTGGGGTCTCAACCTTGTCTGTGCCGGGATGCCTCCAGTACTTGTGACTCGGTGCACACACTCTGCCTTGCAATGTGGCAGGTTGTCCTTGAGGGTTAAAGCACGGCTGGATTAGTGTGATCAGATGGCAAAAGCAACTCTGAGCTCCTGCCCTTTGAGCAGGGTAGAAACTCCTGCTCACAGGCAGCCAGAGGAGCAGCTGACAAGAGTAATAAGGGATAAGGGATGATAAAGGAACACTTGCACCCAGGCACACTTGTTAGGCATACCCTTTGCCCAGAGCTGTTAAATACCCTGCTGCACAGTGAGTATGCTGCGATCCCTAACCCCCAGCCTCCTGTGGGGAGTGTGACCCCAGCTGCCTCCTCTGGGAGTTGCTGCCAGCTCTGGTTCCCTACAGAGGCAAGGAGGCAAAGTGTAAAGGCATCTCTTGCATCACGCTGCAGGCCCCAGGAGCATGATGTAGCGTGACACTGGCTCCCTCCCAGTGGAACTAGGTATAGCTATGGCAGCTTCAGCCACAGCAAGTGTATTCCTGTAGTATTACTGCATTCAATCTCTGTCCTCACTTAGCTCAGCTCTTTCAGAAGCTGACCTGAGCCAGACCTTGCTGCCTGGCTGGAGCAGAGCTCTCATGCTCCAGGTAAGCTGAGCAGTCCCCCTGCTACCAGCAGCACAGCAGGATACAGCCCAAGCCTGCTTTGTACTGCAAGGCATCAGGCAGGCATGTGAGGCTTTTAAGATCCAAGGACCCACTCCAAAGCAATTCCCCATTGCCTGTAAATGAAGCAGACTAGCCTTGTAAAATCCAAATATTCCTAGCAATCCAAAGCTGCTTCCTCCAGCTGAGATCTGACTTGCCCAAAGGGAGGGCAGTTTAATTTTGAAACAGCGAAAATGTTTTTTCTGTTAAAGGCCCAGTAAAAGCACTGACAGCTTGTGCCACCTATTTATAAGGCAGCTTTGGAGTTAATTGTTTATGTAACCTATTAAAACTACATTCATTCGTCTTTTTATTCCTTTCTTCCCTGTCAAAGACATGGGTAATCATGGTTCCAGGTGAGCTCTGTTAGCTGGGTGCTGCTGCAGAGGACAGCTCACAGACTCAGCATCCCTTTGTGCTGCTCACAGGGTGCTGCAGGATCATCCTCGTACCTTGCTGCTTATCATCTCCCAGTGCTGGCATACACAGACCTCAGGCTCAGAAATGTACCCCCCTGCTCCCCAGAGAGGATTGCACCTCTTTAGCCCCCTGGTTAATAGTTGGCCTTTATTACAATGCAGCAGCTGGCTTTCCAGTCTAGCTATGGAAACAATCACAGATTTTAAATACTGGATTTTCTGATCTTATCCTTTGAACTTATTTTTTTCCTGTGGCTATTGGGTAAAATCTGTGTTTCTGAGCTCAGTTTGTGAAAATTTTCTGTGGACTGCTGCATCTCTGAGCAGGTACTTCTCTGTAGGTTGTACAAGAGCAGTGTTTGATGTAAGTTGGCATGTATGACTGAAGGCATACCACCCAATTTATCATGGACTCATTAAAGTGCTGGTGGGAAGGATCCTGTGGAGGTCTGACCCAGCCAACCCTTGACTGCTGGGTTAGAGCAGCTGGGGTTCTGAGAGCTGAAGCTGAAAAGCTTCCAAGGATGGAGTTCCCTCCTCTCTGGGTTCATGGCCAGGGCTGCACCACCCTTCTGCAGAGGGAGTTTTTCCCAATGCCCTACTTGAACTGGCCTGGATGCAATGTCTGCCTCTTGCTTTAGGTTATAGTGCCCTTGACCTATTAGAAAGACCTTGGCTCCATCCTCCCTGTATCTGACCTCCAAGTCAATGTAGACTTCTAAATTGTCCCAACCTCCTCTCCTTCCAAATAACCATGCCAGTCATTGCCTCTCCTTGTAGGCAATGTTTCCTCATCTCAACCAGCCTGGTGGCACTGCTGGGTCCTTTCCAGCTTCCCAGCAAATCCATGCTAATCCTGGAGGGGCTGCTCACAGCCACCAAGGTCTCCTGAAAGGGGGTGCTTAGATCTGGAGCAGGCTAAAAACAAGCTCATTAAAAAGGCTTCAGGAGACCTGGGTTTGGCTTGATTTCTGAATGAGATGGATCAGAACCAGCTGGCAAGTGCCCAGCAGTGATCAGTGCCCATGCCTGTCTCCTTGCAACATTACAGCATCCTTATGACCTCTGAGGGCTATAGGTCATTGCCCTGGACTGTTTTCTCAGCAACATGGTTTGGGGACATCACCAGCACAAGGCTGATGTGTCCTGAGCCCTAGACTATGTGGGCACCTCTCCACTGCCTTCTGGGCATTGCCCACCCCTGGGAAAGGTCCAAGGGGCTCAGCTGCTCCCAGAGGCAGTGTGGCTGGAACCCAGGGGAGTTGTTAGAGCTAGTTTGCTGTGCCCAAGGACAGCTTATCCGTCTTCACCTTGTGGCACAGCTAATCCTGACATGGAGAGGTGAGTGCAGAGCTTTATTTAGATGGGCAGCAGGGGGGCTTTGCATGGTCTGGGAATTTCAGCAGGGTCTGGGCTCCACACCTGAGCCCTTGTGGGGGGCATTAGGTTCTTTCTTGTCTCCCCTCTGTGGGATCGGGTGTGCTATGCAGCCCATTCCTGCCCAGAGCTACCTGGTCCCTGCTGATTGCTCCTCTCTGAAGGATGGTGTCAGATGCCCCAGGCTGCTCCTCTGAGGTCTGAAAGATTAGACTGGAAGTTTTCTGGGTGGGAGATACCCCAGGGCTGAGGTCAGGGACAGAAATGTAATGTCTGCCCTGCTCTGTTATACAATCTGCTGCTAAATAATCACCCAGGATCACTGCGCCTGTCAGGCGGCTGCAGCTGGCAGTGGGGCCTGGCAAACAGGCTGTGGTTTGCAGGGCTGCTCTCCCTCTGGCAAGAAGAAGGAGAAAAAGCAGTTACATGCTTTGGGGCAGTCCCGTACTTGGATCCTTCCCAGCACTGGGATTCCTTGTTGCAAGGCGCTTTTTGGTGATGGAGGCACCAGCCTTGCAAGGGCACAACCTATTTGTAAACCTCAACATTCTCAGTGGGAGGGGAGACACGGCTGGTGTTTATCTGCGGGATGCTGTGGCTTAATGTGCAGCACAAGCAGGTACCTGTGCCTGTCACTGGGACATCTATTGAGCACAGCTCTGTGTCCCCTGGCAGTCTCATTTCCTAATGCTGCAGTGGAGCATGTCCCCAGGTACTAATTTTGGGTGGTGCTGCCCATTTGGGACTGATAAGCATTTAACAGCACTGTATTGATCATATTGAAGGTGCTGCAGAATGAAGTAGCCAAACAGGTATAGGGAGGACATCAGAAAACCTACGGGAATGGCTAATGATGATCCAGGCTAGCTGCAAAATAGCAGTCATTCAAGGGAGCTGGGTGGTTTGTCTTAGGAAATACAGGAAATCCCAAACCTAGGAAAAGAAACCACTCTGGCTTGGAAGGCTCCCAAATCTTCCAAAGCAAGCCTGGGAAGCAGCCACACTGCGCTTTAGAGCCCCAGCCTCACTGCCCTGATGTTGCCATCCTCGAGCACATATTTACAGCTCACTAGCCTATTTTTGCAGGAAAATTTCTTCCCAATACAGGTTTTTGGCAGGTGGCCATGCTTCCCGGAGAGCCAGAGAGAGCAGTTTAATAGGAGCAACAAACTGGTGTGGGGCACTGAGTTCAACTTGTTTTCACCTCAGAATGTGGGTGGGAAATAGAAGCACGGGGAGGCAACTGGATGGCACTGAGGAAGCTCAAGTCATCCCTTGGTTGAGTTTTATGCCCCCAGATGCTGTGCTGGCAGCAGAGCATCAGTGTGACCCTGTGGTGATAAAGATGTTCCAGGCTTCTCGGTTTTGTTCTGTCTCCCTGCACAGAGGTCAGGGTACCCCAGGCAGTGGGGCCATGCCAGAGGCCAGCATTGGTGTGGAAGTGCAAGGTACCTGGGATGATGTGAAGCATCTGAGGCACCTGCCAAATGTCCCTCATCCAGAGTTACAGTCATGTGGCAGTTCTGGTGCTCCTCTCCTCCCATAACACAGCTTGCAAAGCCATGGTCCCTTCTGTTCCATCCCTCAGGCAGCTCTGGGACAGCGGGGATGCTGAGCTGCCCTTGTGCCATCCCCAGAGAGCCCTGAATGGGACTGATGGGGCTACGGTGGGACTGGCTCTGCCACATCACTTGCACACACACTGAGCTCACCTGTGCCAGGCAGCGAGATGCCCTGCTCTTCCCATACGGTCAGTCACACAGCCCCCAGATGCTGTAGAGCTGTGGCATGGAGCGTGCTTGCCTGTCCCTGCCGGCAGGCTCTTTGGTGCCTGGCTTCCTGTGATCCAGGGAGGCATTCTAGCTTAATGCAGCTATTTTGTTATTTAATCCTGTTTGATTTTCCTTAACATCTTTCCAAATGTTTTAAGCTACCCTTTGTGGTGCTCATCCACTGTTTAATCGGAGATCAAATGATTGTATCTTAATCCCTGGATCTTGAATGAATTTGCCTTTGGTTTGGGCAGCTAAACCTCCAGCCCTTTGCTACAGCCAGGCTGCATTTATCTAGGGCAGGCAGAATCAGGAAAGGAATAAATTGCTTTCTCCCTCTCCTCTTGCTATTTGTCTCTTTCTCACAAGTTAACATTACTGGAGTTGCACAAAATATGTGATAGCCCGGAAAGCCAACTGCATGCTGGGCTGCATCAAAAGGAGTGTGCCTGGCAGGCTGAGGGAGGGGATTCTTCCCCTCTACTCCACACTTGTGAAACACACAGTCCTGCATTCAGCTCTGGATCCCCCAAAATAAGAGGGATGCAGAGCTGTTGGAGCGAATCCAGAGAAGGCCACAAAGATGCTCTAAGGGCTGGAGCAGCTCTGCTATGGAGACAGGCTGAGAGAGCTGGGCTTGTTCAGCCTGGAGAAGAGAAGGCTCTGGGGGGACCCAGTGCCTAAAGGGGGCCTACAAGAAATCTGAAGAGGGGCTTTTGACAAGGGCCTATAGGGATAGGGACAAGGGAGAATGGCTTCAAATTGAGAGAAGGCAGATTCAAATTAGATCTTGGGCAGAAGTTCTTCCCTGTGAGGGTGCTGAGGCCCTGGCACAGGGTGCCCAGAGAAGCTGTGGCTGCTCCATCCCTGGCACTGTACAAGGCCAGGTTGGACAGGGCTTGGAGCAACCTGGTCTGGTGGAAGGTGTCCCTGTCTGTGGCAGGGGCTTGGAACTGGATGAGCTTTAAGGTCCTTTCCAACCCAAACCTTCCTGTAATTCTATGATTCTATATCTCCCTGATTAATATTTCAAAATAATTTTATGTTTTTCTTGTAATGAGCCACTGGAGCCTTCTTTTGTCAAACTACCTAAAGGCAATCAAAGTCAGTGCAATACTGTGCTTTTTGTGGTGGACTGGGTGCACAGAGCAAGCTGGCATGGAGTGAGTGTACAGGACAGCACCTGAATTCATTGTGCAGTCTTCCTGGAGGACCTAGCCATGCTCTCAATGAGCAGTCACCAGCAGCAGCCTGGCACTGTGCTTTTCCCAAAGGACATGTGCACTTCACTTCATGGCATTGGAGTGGCTGCCTTTATTTTGAAGTGCTTGCCTGGCCCATGGGGGTGAATTTCTCAACTCAGCAGGGGGAGACCTGCAGTTGCTGAAACTCCCCTGGAGCCAGTGGAGCAGTATGGCTCTCTTCAGTTCCTGAAGGCACCAACAGAAGCGTGGGGACCCCATCAACATCAGCCCTGCTGCCTGGGAACAGGGCTGGGGCTGGTGACTACCAGCCCCTGTGATGATTCCTTCCACATGTCACACAGAGAGGTTTTGAGGCAGGAGAATCTCTGAATCAGACTGACACTAATCCAAAGGACACTGATCTCAGCCCCATCCTTTGGGTGCTGCTAAAACTTGGTTCTCATTTCATTGCAATTGCCCATGGCTATGCTGTGGGCTCTGTGCTCAGATGCATACAAAGAGACTTGGAGAAAGATTAAATTCCATCTTCATACAATGTGTTATAGATTTTATTGAGAGTAGATTAAATCCAGTTAAATTCTCACATTATTCCAGCCAGATTAAATGGCATATTCTGCTTAGCGTCCTTAGCTTGGCCCAGAGTTCCAATGTTCCAGCCTGAATCTGGAAACACAGATGGTGGAACTGGTCTGGTCCTTCATGTCTAGACTCAGCCCCAGGCTTTGATTTGATGCCAGAGACTGGACCCAGACAGTTTCATCAGTGTGTTAAACATCATGCCTGAGATCCAGGACTGGTTCAGAGCAGAGCACAGCAGTCATCCAGGCCCTGCAGGTTGCTGCTGCCCCAGGTGCTCTCTTGTAAGTCCCCACAGCTGGTGGCAGAAGCTCAGGTCCTCATCTGACCTGGGCTATCACTGGTGTCAGCTCCTGCTGATAGCTACCATGTCTTTTAGGTACCTGAGTCGCTGGTGAGACAGCCTGCACTAGACCAGAACTCCTGAGCTGGGTAGCGTGGGCTGTGACTGCATGGCTCAATTGCATCCAAACCCATCCTGGTGGAGCAATGGGCTGATGCAGCCTCATCCAAGTGTGTGGGAACCTGTGGTGGAGGTGATTTGCCTTCCAGGAAAGGACAATGAGAGCTTCAGCTCATCTCTGGTGCTGTGGGAATTCACAGCAGGATCCTTCTTTTAAGCACAACTCATCTCTATGCAGCTAGTCTGGACTTGCATGGGAAGAAACCATGTGAAACCCTATGAATAAGCCTTCTGCTTCCTTGTGAGGACCTGTAAATCTCACCCAGCAGAGCCAAAGTCAGGTAGGTTCAAAGGAAGCAAATAAGCTCTGCTGTATAATTAACACTTTTTGAATGCCAGGGAAATCATACTCATACCCACTTGCAAGCAGGAGCCAGGTTTGCCTGGGAAGGACTCAGTGCAAAATACCCTCCTCAGGTGTAAATGTGCACCACTTCACCCAAATCAGTATCACACAGTGATGCTTTGCTTCAAGTTGGCTTGTGATAAAAAAGATCCCTTTAGCTGTAAAGACAAGTATCTTCTTCTAAAAGCTGACAGGAGTGTTTCCTAGCAAATACCCGCAGCACACTAAGCAATCAGTCTTATTACATTAAAGAATAAACTGTCTACACAGCTTTTTTCCAAGTGAGACTGAATTAACACCGATTCTTCTGTGATGGTGCAGTACTTTCATCCCAAACTGTCTCTGGTAACCTGAACTTTGCATGCTGCACCATGCAGAGAAAGCACTGGTACTGTGGACTGAAGCACGGTATCACTGATTACGTAGGCATCACTGGAGACTCCTCCTTCCTTGTGCCAAGTGCTGTCTGTACAAGCAGAGACAACACAGCTCTGTGCCTTGGAGGGAGACCATACAGGACCAGTGGTTGGTGTGATTATCTCTGCAAGACCTTTGATGGAACAGTTACTCTTTTTCTAGGACAGATATTTGGGAGCTAGGATTTGGGGGCATGGAAAAGTTCTTTCTCTGTGATGGCCTTGATGGCCTAAGGAATCATTGGGAAATGCCACCAATGGGACCCAAACCCCAGAGGTGCTTAGAGATGCTCAGATCAGGTGAGAAAAAGCAGTTTAAAGCTTGTGTGGAATTGCATTTCACTATCCTGGCATCTAATGTGTGTGCATGCTCCTCAGCAGCAGAGTTGGTCTCATTTGTAGAGAGGCAGGCAGGTCAAAAACCACCACAGAGCAGGCAGCAGACAGATAGACATGTCCTCCAGGTGAGGCTGGAGGCACCATGTTGGCTGTAGACCCATCTCTGCAGTGGGGCAGCACCACAGCTTTCAGGCGTATTGGCACTCAAAGCAGAACTGCAGCCTCCACTGGAGCCGATATCTAGCCCAGGCTTTAAATGCAGCCGCATCTTCTTGTGCTCTTACACAGCAGTGAGATGGAAATTGCACTGTTTATACACACCCCAAGGATAGGAGTCCATTTGAACAAATGCTTGCAAATGAAAGCTTCAGCTGGATACAGAGCTTCATTCCCAGGAGCAGATGAAAACCACTTAGCCATTTAATCCTTTGAAGACTTCAATCACCCTCATAAGGGAAAACAAAGGAGGATGAAGAAGGCTCCCATTCACACCTGTGGGACCTCCAGAGAGGTCCCCTAACAGAGACAAGCATGGCTCCTGGTTCCAGAGTCTGCCCACTGCCCCTTCCCCGGCAGTGCCACAGTCCCTTGTGTTAAACCCTTAGCCCTGGGAAGATTGTGCAATAGCTCCTTCAGGCTGAGAATGGATTATGCCCATTTCAAAGGTATTTGGCACTCGGGCCCAGCCCCTCCTATGAAACCACTTGCAGGTGATTCCTGCAGCTGGTGCCTAGCAACATTCTCTGAGCTGCTCTGACAACAGCTAAAATTCAGCATTATTTCCTCCTCCCTCCCCAGAGGAGCAGCTTTGAGTCATCACCAGAGGAGAATGGGATGTGTCTCCCACTCGGCTTGCTATAAATGAGTGGTATGCAAGGGGCTGCTGCCAGCTAAAAAGGCATCTTGGCATGTGGGACAGCTGCAGGTTCAAGAGATTTGGTAGTGTTCTTTTTGCCTTCTTTCTCAGGCAGCCTCTCTGCTTCCTTGGTGCTCTCTGTAGGAAAGCCTGCAGGAGAGCCAGCTTTGGATCCATACTGAGCCCCATCCTGGCTTTTCTTGATCAAACTCCAGGTCATGCAAACATGCAGAGGTGAGACATCATCTGTGTGACAGAGGAAAGCACCCCTGAATCTAAGGGAGCTGTTCTTGGGGAATGGTGGATATCAGAAAATTTCATAGAAAACCCAGCTTGCTTGTTCATGGGGCTGAGATCCTTGCAAAGGTGGTGAGGCAGGCGTCAGCCAGCCCAGGCAGGACCAAGCAGGTCCTGCATGTGGGCAGGGACTGGTGCTGGGAAGAGGGAGTCAACAGGAGGATCCAGCTGCAGAGAGGGCAGGAGCTTGGTGGGCAGCACAGCCTCCAGCACCTCCTGGCACAGTGCAGAGGGGAGGAGGGTTCCAGCTGGAAGAGGTGGGAAGCTGTGGGAAGCTGTGATGAGGTGAATTCATGAGCAGTAGGGCTGTGGTTCTGCAGCCTGGGTGCTTCTCAGAGTAAAGTAAGATAAGGTACCTTGTAGGGCTTTTCCAAATTGGGGTGGGGATGGACACGTTTGTCTCTGGAAGCAAGCCTGAGATCCAGGCAGATTTCCCACTGGGAGACTCTTAGGAAATTTCAGGCTTGCCCAAGTGATGCAGCTCCCTGCATCTGGTGTCTGGTGGGAGGGCTGCTGACCACCATCTGCACAGGCTGTTCCCAGTGCTAGCACTAGTTCACTGCTGAAGGGCTGACCACTCCTAGTATCCCCATTCTTCTCCCTTAGGAAGCCTTGTGTGGCTCTAGGGACTGCAGCCAAGAGGTGGGAGGCACCCGATCGCTGGAGGCAGTGGGGCTGCTGGAAGAATCACCTTTATCTCATTGCTGTCTGTCCTCAGCTCCCAGAGGAATGCAGCACTGTGTAGCCTACAGGGACGACTGAGACACACCTTGTCTCTAGGTTGGACTGAAGCAAATGAGTAAAGATATTAGTAAGTGCTGTACTGCCAACAGAGACCTCTCCAACTCATCCCAGGACCCTCAGCCCTTCAGAATGGAAGACTGCTCTGTTCCCCAGCCTAGGAGTGGTGTTCAGCATGCTTCAGGTGGGTGTTTGGCTTAGAGATTTGTCATCATGTTGGTCACCTTAAACAGACACAGTAGCATTGCACAGGACATCTGACAGGGACACAGAAGCATTTTAAACAGGAAGGCATAAGGAACCTGCATCTAATCCAGCCTTTTCTAGCGTCCAGTGAATGCCTCTGCTGGCAAGGGTCAGGAACTCTTTTCCCATTCCATGCTGTCTTGAAGGGCAGGAGAAACTGTGGTGGATCGACTTGCCTTCTGGCTGCAGAAGGGGACGACTCTCCCAGCAGAATAGCTGAGCAGCCCCTGCCTTGGGGCTGTGTCTAAACTTGGCACCTTTAGGTACTGGAAGCTGCTCTATGGTCTCCCTGGAGACTTCTCCAGGCTGAACAAGTCCAGCTCCCTTAGCTTGTCTTTATAGAAGAGGTGCTCCAACCCTTGGAGCATCTTCATGGACTTGCTCCAACAGGTCCACATGTTGGGGGCCCCAGACCTGAATGCAGTACTCAATGTATCTTTCCTTCCTGCAGACGTGAAAGGACAGAATTTAGATTGAGCCTTCTGACCTCCAAGTTCTTGACTTCTGTTCTCACATTACAGCAGCAGCAAATCCTGTTGCATGGAGCAGAAATCTGTCTGTATATACACTATTTCAAACTCTCCTCCATGTAACCTGTTCCAGACTTGCTCAGAAACAAGGCTGTTTACTAACAACAGAGCTGAGAAACTTCTTTAGTATGTCTTCTCCCATTTTTAAAGTTTCTTACAGAGTTGCTGAAGCTGAAGTCTATCAGTTAACACTGTTTCTGGCTTTCATTGCACTTTTACTTGAAGATACTTGGCCTGATTTCCTGTGTATCTCTGAAATACCTCTGTATGGAGAGTGTGCTCTGCCTTCTTTCTGACGTCAGGAAAGGTTTTCCTCTTGACTTGGCATACGATTAGAAGGACAGATAATGGAACACTCATTTTATCCAAATAAGTAGAGTATGAAACTGCAAAAGGCCAATGGCAACATTTTTTTCCTTGCATTCATACCAATACTTCTGTAAAAAGGGGTTGAATCCTGATTCCATTTATGCTGGTGTAAATCTAGAAAAATAAAGTTATTAACAGTTTTACAGCATTGCATATTTTATTAACACAAGCGGCATAACTAGAATTGAATGTATTAATTCGATCATTGTATCCTTTTGCAGTTCTCCCTTGCTGTGATTACAGCATCTTTTAGACATTTTAATGTCTTTTAGACGTTAAACTCTCTGAGGCAAGGAGTGCTACTGTAAGCATATAAACAAGTGTAACAGACCCCAGTGTTAGGATGACCCTTATGTGCTACTTCAGTAGTAAAGGACTGGAAAGAGGGTTTGGAGAAGGTTTGGTTGGGAAACACTTCCAGGTGCCAGTGCAGCCTGTTGGGTTTTTTTTGTTCAGAAGCTTTTCCTCCACCTCAGAACCCAACTCAGCTTGTATTTGGATTGTTGTCATTCAAATGTTGCATCTCCAGGACCAAATAAGTTAGCACAGCTCAAGTCTTTTAGGCAAATGGTTTCTACAGAAAGCATTACCACAGCGAGGTGGGGTTTTGCAATGCTGTTGCTCACTTCACATGCTGATTTATCAGCCAAATATGTTGTTGTAACCAGGAACAAGGTCACACCGATCAATTTGATTGTCAAGGTTTGCATAACCTTTAGCAATACGAAACCTCACAGACCTAAACCCTTTGTGCAGTAAAGGCAGTTAGCTTTAATAGCTGGCCTTCTGAATGCAGACGGTAATGTCAGCACTGGGTTAGGGGAACAAGGCTCTCACAAACGCCAGAAACAAGCAGGAATGTTTGGTCCCTTGGGAACCTGTGTGGCTTGTTCTGATTCAGAGCTGTCCTCTCGTGTGTTTCCAGCCCAAATGCAGCAGCAGCAGCAGCAAGCTCTCAGCGAGGAGCTGGTGTTCCTGCCAGGAGCACAGAGTGCTCGGGTCACTTTCCTGGCTGTCCCCATGGACATGTTGTCCTCTGGCCCAACAGAGGTGGGAAAGGCCAGCGCAGCGTGAGGAATCCCTGACGGGACTCTCACCCTGAAGGCGTTTTGCGCAGCTAGAGGCATGGCATTTCCATCCCTATCACTCCTGATGCCCCTCACTCAACGCTCCGCACCTGAGGTGGGGTGCACGGCCGTGAGGGGAGCACCCCTCCCGTCAGCCTGGGGGCTGGCCCGGGCAGCAGAGCCGGGCTGGTGAGGGCGGGCGGAGTGCGTACATCTTTACCACAGAGAACCCTTCGTGCCACAGCGAGTAGGACTTCGCCTCCTCCCTCCCTTCCCCGCGGTCCCCTCCCGTACAGCACCGCCACAGGGGCAGGAGGGGGCGGACCCCAGCGGGGCTGTGAACGCGCATGCCCCGCCCCTCCCTGGGCGGGCGGCGGCGCCAGGCCCGCCCCTGTCCGCGCCACCGCCGGCGGGCGAGAAAGGTCTCTCGGCGGAGCTCTGACGTCACGGCGAGTTAATTTTAAACCCGGACAAGATGGCGGCAAGGGACGCGGCGCGGCGCGCGGGCCCGGCCCGCCAACGGCCCGCACCGGCAGGTAACGCGGCTCCCCGGGCCGGTGGCGGGGCTGCCCGCGGGAGGCGTGGAGCTGCGCCGCGGGACCTGCCGGCGGGCGGCGCCGGGGGAGGCCCCGGGGTCTTCCTTTCCCCCCTTCCTCTGCCCCCCTCTCCTCAAAATGGCGGGGGCGGCCGCCAGCCCCCACGTCTGGCTCTGGAGGGGCGGCGGGGGAAGCCGGAGAGGCGGCTCCCGGTGCGGGGTCACCCCGCTCGCCCTGCGCCGGCAGGGCCTGCCGCTGTGCCCACGGTGGCACGTACCGGAGCGCGGCCCGGCTGTCGGTGACCTTATTCCCCGCTGCGGCGTGGCCCGTGTGTACATGACGTGAGGAGGGGAGGGTGAGGGCCCGAATGCGGCCGGGGCTCCCCGGGCCGCGGGGCACTGGGCTGGCACTGTCGGGGCCGGAGCGAAGCAGCCTGGAGGGCTCCGGAGCCGCGTGCCCCTGCGAAGGGAGCAGCACCGGGCAGGTCGGGGAAGGAGGTGGGTGATCATGTTGGCCCGTCCCCCGCATGGACCCCGTGCGCTCCGCTGTCAGTGCCGTTCTTGCTTGTAATGCATCCTCCGGTGGTGACGGGACGTGTCTCTGACTCGGTGTTTAGTCTCGGATGTGCCGGAGTCTGCGCAGTATTTTCTTTTTTATTATTATTATTACGCTTATTTTTCCAAGAATAGCTTAAAATCTGAGAGCTTGTAACTCTTCCTCTGCCATACCCTGCTTGAGGACTGGTACTTGTGGGGATTGTACTGACTTGAAAGCTGAGTTGTTTGTGTGGGGATCTTAGCACTACACTAGAACACTGAACTATTTTAACATCTTTGTTGTATAACTCTCAGTTTGGAAGCAGAGTGATTGGAATGGGCATGATTAAACAAAATCTAACAGATGCCATGTGCCACTATTGGCTTCAATTGCTTCATTTGTAAGCCAGCTAGAGACTAGGAAATCTAACCACGCTATATAAACTGTCAGGTGTGGAGTGGTGACTCTACTGACTTTTTTACAGGCAGGAAAAGACAACACTACTGAACATGTAGGAATGTTTGTTTGGCAGTTTGGGGTTTTTAATAATTTAAGAGTCCAGAGATTGACATTGAGGACATGATGTACTCCTTTACTGCTTGGATACCAGTTTCATGCCTCCAAACCAGCACTGCTGACTTTTCTTTGATGGCTCTCTGTATTTCACCACTATGTACTTCAATCATCTCAAAGCATTTGATGATTACATAACTTTCTTAGGGTCATAAAAGCACCAGCACACCAGTAATAAATGGCCTTTAAGGTAGCTGTGTCATCATTAGTGGTGGAAATATGTGCATGTCTCTTAAGTTACTTGTGTACTAAAAGCATGGAACAACTGATTTGATAGGGTTTCCATATACAGCTATGGCTGATCTGTGCCTGCTTGCAGAAGAGCTTTCTGTACAACGAAATAAAGCAGAGTCGTAGATTGGAATAGTTACGGAAAATGTAACAGGAGAGGCCTGTAACTCCTCCTGTACCATTACTAAGTGTTGCTTAACAGCTGCTATGTTCTAGGTTTTCCTAAAGTCACTAATGGTGTTAGAGTTCCTCCTGAAATAATAGCAGTCGCTCTGTGGCATTTCAACTAAAATTCTTTTGAAAGCAGGGAGTGGGACTGAGGAAGGCTGTATTCTTTCCTTCTCATCTTCTGCCTGTAATTGAAAGATATTTCTGAAATAGTCCTAGCACAGAACAGTTTTACTTCAACTATCGTAAAAGCATTTCTTTAAAAACTAGTCTTTCCTAGTTTAGGTGGCCAAGTAGCTCTTGTTCATGCTGGGTGGACAGGAGGGCTTGAGCCAGGTCTTGGAAGAGTGCTGGTATGTCTCAGGCGCTTCTTGCTAACTGCAGTGTCTGGTTTGGTTAAATATCAGCAATTAATGTTTGCTTATTGAGTATAACGTACCACTGGAGCGAGATACTGTGGTAGAGGAGGAATTGTTTTCCCTTGTCCTAATATGAATAAGGACGTTACCTCAAGCTGGCTAGCCTGGATAAGAGTGGGTCTGTTGGAGGAGAGGGGGGCTGGGGATTTTCCTCTGGTGTGATAGAGCATTTATCTCCTGATGATGGTGTTGCATCCTCTCTGACTTTTTTTTTTGCCCAACTGTAAAAACAGATGTAATAAGCAGATGGAAATACATGTAAATTAAATTCTGTGGTGTTCATGTTTTGATATTGAACTGCAGTGTTGTTTGTCTCCAGCACAAGCTGCATCGCAGGTTTCACTTCAGCACTATGGTGAAACTAGTCTTAACTTTGTTGTCAGTTGACTGTTGTACATCTTAGCATAGTCTGTAGACAGTTCTAACTGTTCCAAGGACATTCATGAAGAGTACTGCCAAGTTTCACTAAACATCTTATGTAGAAAAGTTAGACCTGAAGTTGCACTGCAGTTATGAACAGGCATATTATCCTTTGGATAATTTTTGATATCCTGGCATGGCAGTCTTTGAATTGGAAGTTTTAAACTTTAAAATCGGGTTAAATTGTTTCCTTGTCTTTATTGTTGCTGCAAAGTGCACTTACAGTGTGTTCTGAAAGTTGTCAGTTTGAGTGCATTTTCCAGCTTCTTGCTAAATCCTGCAGTAACTTCCCAAGCTTTAATACAGCAGTCATTACTGTTTTAAGGTTTTGTCTTTAATGGCAACTGTCTAAGGGGAAAAAGGCACAGAAATATTTTCTAAGCTTCTGCATAGTCAGGGCTGCTATATTTGTCGATTTTTATCAACTGAAAGCTTTCAGAAGTACTTGTATACATTGGTCCTTAAGACTTTACTCTTACTGGGGAATGACTGGGTCTCTTTCTCAAAACATTTTCAGCATTCTTGGGATATCCTGGAGGAAGGATGGAGGTAACTTCCCTGGGTTTCTGGCAGGTTGTTCTTAACATGAATACTGCCTCCTGTAGCTGATTTTGAAGTCATAGTGCTCTGTAGGGAGTCGATTTACATGAATACATTTGTGGGGATGGTGTTTGTATCTGAAACAGCAGAACAAACAGGTGAGCAAGTTTGAAATATATCTGAAAACATCACTCAGATTTCCTGGTATTTCAGTTACCTGTTATGAAATGAGTGATATCTATTAAGTCAAGGATTATAATCAAGTAACTTCTAGCAGCAAAAATAATATATAATAGGGACTAGTGTTCTGAGAGCATTGGTAGCCAACTTGTCTGACCTTTAACTTCTGTTTATTTCTGAAATAAATTAACAAATTTTCTGTAACATTCATTTCCAGGAAAGCAAGGTTTCATGTACTTGCTGAGCGTGCTTTTTGGATGCGTGCAATATGAGGAACTCTGAAGGCATTTAAATTTTGGAAGTTGATCATCTGCCCACTTAAAAAACCTGGAATGAAATCTGAGGAATTGGAAGATTTGTTTTGCCTCCCCCACTGTTAATTCTTACTTGACTGCATGTATTTCTTAAGACTTGAAGGTAGCATCCATTGTATTCTGTAGCTGTACAAATGAGTTACTGGGAGATGATCTAAGGTATAAATTAATGGTAGGCAAGTAACTACCTCTTGGTGTTTAACTGGAATTCCTGCTCTGCAGCAAATCAAGGAGCTTACACTCCCTCTTTGTGCTTGGGAGGGAGCCTACCGGTGCCATTACAGTGCCATAGCTGGTAAGTTCACTTAATGAATTGCCTCCATAGCAGGTTGTTCATGTGCTTACATATCCTAGAGCTATCTAGTTAGTTTGCCTGGAGTCCTGTCACTGAGAATTCTGGCTGCTCCATGGGGACGTTGCTCCTTGGAGTCACAAGACTAGTTTGTATCTCAAAAGTGTGAGAAAAGTAGATCCTTGTGCTCAGTGTGATATGTGAAGCTAAATAACTCTTGTCCCTTTCCCATTAACTAAACAAAAAATAGCTTTACTAAATTTATAGTGGTTAGTGGCTGGCTCCTCTTTAAGGCTGGAGAAATTGAAAGCAGAATGCTTGACACCAAAGATGGCATTACGAAACCATATAGCATCCAAGGCAGTCTGACAAAGGTTACCTGAGTGAACAGAGGTAATCTGGGTATTGGAATTCCTGTTTGATGCCAGCATGCTGAATTTATGAGCAGAACTAGTAGGAAATCAAATATAATGTGAGAGAGAAGTCCATTTGAGTCTTTGCAGAAATGATTTGTGAAGGACCATCTTCTTTTAAAAGAATTGCCCTGCTCTTCTCTATCCCAGAGGAACAGGCAAGAGAGCTGTCAAAGCTGTAAGACTGCACAAAGCGCCTTTTGGGAAGGGACTCAGTTTACAGCTGGGTTACTGGGCCTCTATTTATGGCTTGTGTATGGTATGAGAGATATTCTGATGTGCTTTTGCTAGAAAGGGAGATGTCTGATTTAATATGTTTTTCTTTGTTCTAGGTGTATTTCAGCATTATTTTTCAGTGTAGACAATGAGCAAAAGACATTGTATTTTCAGCCCCACATACCAGTGATTTTGTGTGGCAAGGTGGGGTTTGTGTGCTACTGCAAGTCTTGGCAGGTTTCTCTTAAGGCTGGAATAGAAGCGAAACCCTGGAAGGTGGTAAAGTTGAAGGCTCGAGCTAATAAGATCTTGTACCGATTACAGACATGGAGTGTAGAATGTAATTTCTAGTAAATGGATATTTGAGAGTAGAATTTAATTTGCTCTAATGTAGCTGTTGCTCAGGAGAGATCAGAATCAGGTTCCAGTCTGTAGTTAGTGTCAAGTGATACGTTTTTCTTCCTTCACTTTAGAGATAGTCATGTTAAATTTTGAGGATCTTATTGGTCTCAGTAAAATATTTGAAGTGTCTTTTGAGAATCGTTTATACAATGTGTTGTATAAAGATTCCAGGACAACAAGGTTTGTTGGTTTGTTTTGTTTTTTACGTTACAGAAACCTGTTGGAGAATGTGTCAACTGCTTGTACTGATGTGTTAGGACTACTTCTTGTATGTTGTGTGTCCTTGGAAAAGTTGTTCTCGCCTCTTATCTTCTCTAACAGGGTGGTACTGCTGAGTGGAAGAATAAGTGCAGTTATTTTAAGTGTCTCTATAAGAATAATCTTATGATACTACTGCTTGCAAACTTACATGTTGTGTCATATTCCTCTGTTCTTCTCAACCCCCTCTGTGTTTTCAGCTCCTTGGGTAAATGTAATAAAGGGTCTTCTGGCTTTTTCTTGTGGCTCTTCTTTTATCTTGGTCTGTATAGTGTGATCTACTTGGGGGAACCATAAGCAATTGCGAAATGAAAGGTGCTATCTGTCAGTCCTGTGCCTAATGTGGAAATAGTCACAGTACTGGTTTCAGGGGAGGCAACTTGAAGTGCATGAACAGCTAAGCATCAAGGCAGAAGCTTGGCTTCCTTTAATGTATTAAAGACATAGAGTGGTAGTGAAAATGACTGCTGTAGAAAGTTAGGTTAAGGTTCTTGATATAAACAAATCACTTGCTTAAAACAAGACGTTATCTTGTTTTTAAGAGAAATAATTTCTTAAATACTTTGTAATTCTGAACTAATAGTAAGGAATTGTTCTTGTTAACAACAGCAGTGTGATTCTAAACATGGCCTTAAAAGCTGCCCTCAAGGCAGTTATCACTTATCTTCCAGGCAACAAAGTCTTGAGCTTGTCATGGGGATAAGGAAAGGAATGCAGTATGAAATACTTAAAAGGAAATCTTTCTGAGTGCTAGTATGTCAGACCTCTTGGTACAGAGGTTGTTTGGAAGAGTTCAGTTAGTAATACTTTCAGGGGCTGGGGCTCAGAACCTAGGGTGTTTTCAAGAGCTAATAGTACTGTAGAAATAGGTAGCTACTGAAAACTTATCATATGTTATGCTCTGAGATTTAAAAGGTAAAATATGCTTCAAAACATAATAATGGTGATAGGGAGCATTAAGAAATGCAGCTTCTACTTTTAAGCTTATTTTTTTTCAACAGAAAACCAAATGCACTATCCACACTAATATAGCAGATGTTCTCGTGTGGAATACTTGTGGAACCTTCAGAAGCTACTAGGAATTCTTCATCCTTAAAATGCAGTCTGATGCTTTTAAAGAGGTTAGAAGTTGGCTTGTGATAGACTGAATGTTATTCTTAGAGTCTCAGTTTAAGTACTTGGTGTTGCAGACATATCACTGTTCCATTAATCAAATATCAAACTGAGCTGTTCTGTAGTCTAAACTGTTGTTCACTTATTTCTGTAGTGCATTAGAACTGACTAGATTAAGTTTTTGTGAGCTTTAAAGAGCAGTGCATTATCTCCCTTTGAGTTCACCTTCTAAAACCTGGACTTATTTTCCCAGTGTTTGACTTCCATATGCTCTAAGGAAAGATTTCCCGGATCCTCAGAATGGAGACAATAAATATGATTTACAAAGACTGAATGGTTGAAAGAGAGTGTTAAATATGTATCTTCAGGCAGTTGTATTTCCCTCTTTGCTCTCCACCCAAGTGAAAGATGGATATTAACCCATTTATAGTCTCACCATATGATATTGTGTGCTGTCCTGTAGACAAGCAGTTAGATTGGCTAGTTGAATTCAGACTAATTTGAGAACTTGATGTAAAGAGAAGTGGTAACCAACTCCCCTTCTAATTTTCTCCTTTCAGGAGGACAGTGTGTTTTGCCTTATCTTTGGGGTTGCTGTATGTTTTTGACCCTCATTAATATACTCATCACTAGGCTTAACTGGCTAGCAGCCATTAGTGTATACATAATAGCATTTGCTGTCCAGAAAAAGGCTGTTTTAAACTTTAAAGTGCTGCTGTTGTTAAGACTCTTGTTTTGCACTAGTGGATGAGGTTTCTGTGTTAACAAGTGTCATGAATGATGTTAAAGAAGCTTAGGTAAGTCTTAAGCCCTTTGAACTGATATGAAGGCACATATTGCATGGAACTGAGCTTCTAAAGTGTGTTTTACAGCAACCTTGAGACAATTTAACTGGTTATTCTTGAACTCAAAATTCTACTGAAGAGTAGATTAGAAGAAACAACTTTTGGCAGTTACAGTTTATTTAGTAGGAACATCCAAGGGAATTCTCCTTTAGTGCAGGAAGGACTATGCCAAGCTCAAGGTCTTTCCACTGCTAAACAGTCTAGGCTGTTGCTGACAAAACTGAAACTAGTGCTAACTTCTATTTGGAAAGGAAGGAAACTTTAGTGTTAAGTGAAGGTTAACAAATGTGTTGGCTAGCCTAGCCTAAACTGAACTCTTTCAGATCTAGACAAATCCTTGGCAACACCCAATCAGATCCAGTTACAGCCCAGTTGTCCACCCATCTTTGCAGTGTTATCACATATCACTAAGTCAGTCTCCCCAGGAACATGCTTCTTAACAGTACTTGTGAGTTCTGAGAGTCTGGAGAAGTTTTCCAGCTTAACTGGGCTGTAGTTACAAAGCTGAACTTGTGTTCTGGCACCAGCACCCAGTCAAGCAGCTTGTGCCTCCCCCTCAATCGTGCTGGTGCAGCTGTTTCAGAGACTGTAAAGTGCACAGCACATCACCTTCAGTTTGTTCAAGATAAGTTGGTGCCTGGACCTAGAACAATGGTGCCAACACATGGGGCACCAGTCCTGTTCAGAAGTACAGCTGAGCTGACCCTATGCCCCACACGTGAAGCTGTGAGGCTCTGCTTTTTTTCTTCACCTCAGGTGCTCGTTGGACTGTTACTGAGGTGATACAGTTTGCAGAAAACTGGTCATATTGGATTGTTATTTCTGCTGGTTTGGTTTATTTAGTTGACATTCAGCGGCGTTGAATATGTGGTAAAATTAGTAGGAAAGGCAGTGTGGTACTGCGTGGTACTGGAAATGGGAAAGAGTGGGAGAGCTCCTATGTAAGTGGGTGGCTAAACCTTCGCTTTACTGGTGAAACAGGCTTGGAGAGGCAACATGGGAGAGAGGAGGAGGCAGCTACCTGCAGCGTCCTGTTGGCAGAATAAATGTACTTTGAGCTGTTGCCTTAGCTAATGACTTTTGTGCAGCAACACCAGTGATGTATGGTAGAGACCTGGGAGTTGCGGGGAGTAGGTGGGGCTCTGAAGTATATGGACATTAGTTAGGTGCTGTATCGATTACTGTGGGTGATATGACAGCCCAGGCCTCTTTCTCTGTGTTCATAGCAGCAGGAACTGTGATGAAAGCTACTTCTGTTGTAGCTATGTGAGAAAAATCTCTTCTTCCATTGGAGATAAAATGAACGCATACAAAATGCGATTTCTCCTGCCTCAATTATTCCTCAATGTGCCTTGGTGGGGCTTTCTTCCTGTCTAGATTCACATTCTTGATCTGGGCATTAACTGTGTTGGTTAAGGTTGTGTTTCCCTTGGTCATACTTCCCTTTCATCTAGTGGGTGTGTTAGTGACAGTACCAAGCGAAGCATAGTTGAGAAGGGAGAGGGAGGAGGAATTGAAATACTCCATGAAGGTGTCTGAAGGTAGTTACTCTATCTGTTCTGCTAGCTATGTGATCTTGAGAAGGCAGTTTCCTACAGCAAACACAGTCTCTCCATGTACTGCCCTTTATTCTTTGAAATGAATTGTATAACTTATTATTAAAACAGAATTATGGGATTCAGTGCTGGAAAAGCTGGATGGGAGGCTCCCTTAGCTGCAGAACTTGAGAGGCGGAAAGCTGTGTGTAAGTTGGAGGCTAAAAGATCATTTTGCTTAGAAACTTTAGACTCTTACAAGCATGGTTTGATCAAAAAGGAAAACGAAAGCCTCTTTGACTTGCTCTGTTTCCTTAAACCTGTTGGTGTTCCTGACTGACAGCTCGTTTATCCTGGAAATCAGTATGAAAACTAGCCCTTTGGCATACCTCCTTGTACAGCAAAAGTACTTGTTTTACTTGCTGCTGAGCTCCTCTGTGGCCATGGTACAGATGCAGATGTGTGACTAAACTTACTCTGGCTGCAAATGTAAAGTTCAAATATGGGGTAATTGCAGTTGACGTCTCTTGTCATATTCTTTCCTTCTTATCCTTCTTACTCAAAATATTGGTTTGGGTTAGCTGGTCGTTGTTTAAATTACCAGCTGCTGAGATGAGGAGTACATACAAGGTATCTAAAATATAGTTATGGGCTAGACCAATTAGAAAATACCGACTGAATCAATTTGGTTGAGCAGCAACCTTAAATACAGTCACTCTGAAATACAAGCAGAAGTCTGCCTACTTTAAATCTGTGTGGCCTGCAGTGGTCACAAAGAGCTTTCACTTGCCATTTCCAGTCTGTGGTGAGCTAAGACATTGTCAGATCCAGTGTGTTCTCATTCCCATCCTCAAGAAACTGGGAGGATGGGTAAGGGGAGAAAAGGTGAGGAAGAGGCCTTTTAGTGATTTCATTTGCCTTAGTCTTAGCATTCTAAAGCAGCATTCTTTGAGGGGGCTGGAAAAATACTGGTAAACCTTACTGTGGGTAGAGATCCTGTTAGGTCCTTCAGTGAGTGTGCTAATAATAGCAGTGAGTTTTAGGCAGAGTGGAAGAAGGATAAGAAGCATGCTTTGTGACTATTCTTACCCTTCAAGTTTTTCCTTGTAGCTGTGAAGAAACATCTAAGTTCAAGATGTGCTTTCAGAATCCTTTTATACATATTTATATATAAATATATATTTATATATATTAGCAAACCTTATATACATTTTTTTGTTGTTGCTTACTAGGTTGTGTCAGGGTTTCTGCTACTTCTGTCTTAATCTGTGCATAGTGGTATTCTGTTACTTGTATGCATTTGCTGGAAATAGCTGAATTTGAGGGTTGAGTTCTTTGCTGCACCTCTCTTTTTATACTGAAGTCTCCCTCTAGCTTTTCTATCCCCTTCAATTGAGAATGCAAAATGCTAGGTTACCAGCATTTTGCACAGAGGAGAGCTCTCTGCTCCTGCAGACCATTCAACAGAGAAGCATTTTAAAGCACTTAGGAGTTGACAGGCCTATTGTTTGATCAGTTATGACGCTTCATAGGTATCTAGGTCATCAGAATATCTCCTTTTTCCCCTTCCCTGGCAGAATTGTAGCTTTGGGTACTTTTTGCTTCTGCTCACAGTTTATGTAACAGCTCTAGATCTGTCCCTTAGCATCCCGTTGCCCTGAAGGAACAGAGAGAGTTAAACGTGTCTTCTCTTCTACTCCTCTGTCAGTCTTACTGGATATCCAAACAAGTCTTTGGAACTTAGCTCATCAGTCCTATTTATAGTCAAAATATTCAAAGCATTTAATTATTTCTGGCCTTAAAATGAGCTACTTGGCAGCGTTTGCTGGTCAGCAATAGAAAAGCAGTGGTGCGTTATGGTCTGTGGTAGCCCCATAGCTTTAATGTAGACCTTGCTGTGAGTTTATTGTATGGAGTAGGGCTGCTGGAGAAAGGGGAGGACAATTTTGTGACTTAAATCTAATGATTTTTCTTTTTTTTTCCGATAGATGTGCCAGATTTTTTACCTTACCAAATAAGGTTTGAAGGTTAACCTTTTTTTTTCTTTTCCCTACACTCTGGAACTCAGTTCACACATGCCCACACTTTCCTCAGTTCACTACACCAGAACAAGAAACATTTAAGCATTTGTCTCCTTTCTCTCACAGGAAAACTTCCTAGGTGAAGCTCTGATAGAATTCATTACATTTGAATGTAGTGCAGCAGTTTCCTCATGCTAACTTATTTTAAGCTTTTGATTCAAGCTGTGAACTCCCTCAGGCCATGGATGTAGAACAAGATTTCAAGCCAGATGGTTTGAGGTTAGTGTAGCCCACTTCAGCTTGCTTTACCATTCAGGTATGTGGGAGAACCTATCGTACATCTGTACTGAACTGTGAGCGGGAGACTTGGATCACTTTTGTATGGATCCATGCATGTGATGTCTGCAGATCACTAGTGAAGGAGTTCAGGAACGCTGAGAGCTAAAGTATCTAGGGGTACTGGCAGTTTTGATTTAAAGTTGGACTTCTAGCGGAGTGCAGGTTTCTGTACCAACAAGATACTATCAGCTTGAAGATGTACAGAGTGAATGAATGCTTTGTAACTCCTTGTGATAGAGCATATTGAAGGAGTACTGATGAAAGCCATCTACATCAATGAAAGTTACTCCTTTAGACTTTGTTCATAGTCCAAGTCTTTAGCCACTAAAAGAAAATGGAATTTAAATTTATTTAATGTTTGCCTCATCTGTGTACAGTTGTCTGTGTCCAACCCCCGTCTAGAAAAACTATTACTAGTTGTCATTCAGTGCTTGTTGATCAAAAACCTGTACTGTATCTAAAACCAACAGAGTTTAGCAATTAGCATTAGAATGTGAATGATGAGTTAAAGAGCTCAAGTTGTATTTGGGTTCATACTTAAAGGTAACTGTCTGGGTACTTTATTTCGATTAATGTGCTTAAAGGGAGGAATTCACATTTAAAGCAGGCTGTCTCTTAGTTTCATAGTGTGCAAGTTGAGCTGACTGTACACTGCAGGACAAATAGGTCATCAGCTGCTAGCTGTGTACTTAAGGGAAGCAGGAATTAGCTTTTCATTTCACTTTATACTTTAAGAAATGGGTTATTTAGTTGAGTTCAGTTGGAATACTCTGTACATACACAAGAAGCTGCTGTTCTCAAAATCTGGCTTAACGTTTCAACAAATGGTGCTTGTTCTTGATACTTGGCTGATGAGTGTCAGTAGTAGTCCTGCTGTAGTTATTGCTGAGTGTAGTGAAGAGCTTACAGGGAAACTGGGTGCTAGTGTCTTGACTGTATTTGTTTCCATTCAAGTCTGTCTGCTTCTGTGTCTTGCTCTATAGTATTGTTTCCCTTGTGTCTCTCAGCCTGCTTAACCTGGGTTAAGAGGTAATTATGTATGGTTAGAACTGTTCATGTGATCTAATTGAATGATTCAGTTTGGAAGAAGCCAAAGTGAAGTAGGGAATAATTAGTGAATGGTCATAGTAACAGGCCAGAATGGATGGCAAATCTAGTTAATGATGATCTTGCATTAGCTCCAGCCAGAATGGTGGATGTGACTGTAGTCTGGAGTATGTCAGTTCAGTAGTACAAAAGCTTCAAAGGTCAGATGAACGTCTTTGAAAAAGAAAAATGTAACTATGGCTTTCTGGGCCTGCAGCACTGTACTGCAAGCTCTGCTGCCATATGCTTTGTCAGGTGAAAGCTTTTCTGTTATGTACTAAAAGCCTGAGGTCTAGTCTTCTGTGCATTTGGGAATTTTCAGCAGTATTGAGACCAACCCTGTGAGTGAGTTAATACCAGCCTGTCTTTAGTAGTCTTGCAGGAGTCAGTGTTTCTTTGCTGTTCTGCATGCAGTGCAAGAAACCATCACCCATGCTTCTGGAACAGCCACTGTATAGGATGGATGTGCTGTGTCCATAACCCCATTACTGGGATGAAACTGGACTTCTCAAAGTGTTGAGATACTATAAGAAAACAAACAAACAAAACAAAAGAAAAAAAAGTCCAAACCAACAAAAGTCTGTTGGTTTAGTTGCATCTGTAGCATTACTGAATGTGTATCATGGAGACCTGTATAGGGAGGCTGTCATGATCTTTTCAAGTCCAAACCTACTTTCCAGTTGGCTAGAAACACTCTAGTGTAGGGGTACTCATTCTGTGAATGCCACCTCTTCTAAAGTTAGTCCTCAGCCATTCCTTACTGGATTTGCTGGGACTGGACTATTGCAAAAACCTAGAGCAGTTTGTGGTTGCTAGACTGGGCCCTAGGACATTCTACTTAAATGCTGAGTTTCAGGTAGTATGCTATGACTGCTGGGGCAGGTGGGGAAAATAAGGAGGTTGTGAATTTTCATTCATTTCATTCTTCAAGTTGTGAATTTCGTTAATGCCTGGACTGACTTGACAGTACTATCAACTTGCTTATTTTATGAATTACTTACAGGACTTGTTACAGTGCTTCTGCAGCTATTGCAGATAAGTGGGCTGTGAAATGGGATTTCTTGCCCTGACTGTTGTTTTGAGAGACTGCTGGGAAATTAGTTCTTGGAATTAGAATGTGGTCCTTGTGTCCAGGATGCTGAAGCTTTCTAGAAAGGCTTCCAAAGAGCTCCAGTGATGCCTGAGAGTGACTAGCCAGAGTAACAGGGTAAGAAGCCAGAAGGTGGTATAGAGGACCAAAAAAGTCGACATCTGCTTAGGAGCATATGACAGGTTAGCATATGCTGACTGTGCTCCTAGGATGAGCAGTAGCACTTGTTCTGCAGTTAATATACTTGTGCAATGTCTGTCCTATTAATTGCTAAGTAATTTAAATCTCTTGAAGGGAAAGGTGTTTTCTGCAACTCAGTCATGAGGTTATCAAACCAGCTCTTCTGGATGGATCAAGTTTCCTTCACAGCTGTCAACACTGTAGTTCTCCACCCTCTAAAGTGCTTGATTCATGGCAGTGATGGTCTTTTCTGTAGGTAGGTTGGGAGCTTTCAGATAAATTAGGCTGGCTAGTCAACAAATAAACAAAACCAATAAAAAACCTACAAGAAACCATTCCAAACCAAACAAAAACCCCAACTTTATGCTCTGGATTTGATTTTTATTATTTCTACTGGTAAGTGAAATCTAACAGTAATTGACAAGGGACTAAAATGAATCTTCTGTCCTGTCTGAGCTAACTGACTTCCAGGAGTGCAGAATATTGTTAACAAGATGTTGTGAGCTTTAACAGACTGATTGTTTGTAAGCTTTTGATAGTACTGTCTACTTGTGATAGGGAGAATCTACTTGTTTAGAAATAACTATTGATAAAAGACCAATCTGCTTGTTCCCTAGGAAACTTCTTGGCTTGAAGAAGCTTTGGGTGGCTATGCTCTGCACTAGCGTAGGAATGCTGCTACAACTTGCACTTTGAGGTCTGCTAAGGTTCTGATACCTTCCAAGTAGGAAAAGATGGTCAATGTCAAGCTCCAGGTGAATGAAGAGAAGTTGCAGCTGTTACTTCAGACTGTTTTACAGTTCATCTTAGTTCACAAAATTGATACCTCACTGCAGCTGAAGTACGCATGTAAATAAAAGGATATAAGGCTGTTTTAAGTAATCAAGTTAAATTTGTTGCCTGGGGATTATGTAGGAGCAGAGGCTTTGATACATTGGGTGAATATCTGTTTACTAAAACACAGGTGTTTCTTCTTGGAGCTATAAAATCTGAATGCTTTTATCAATAGAATTATTCCCTTCATGTTTCTAGGCTGTGATGCTGAAGGCTTTCTTTCTGACTGTCAAATCTTTATACCTCACCTTGGCTATCCTCCCAAGTTTTCTGGCATACCAAGGGTGCTACCTATATGGGGCAAAACCCATTTTGTAAACTCTTTCAGAAAAGAGGGCTTGTTTAATATCTGGGAAAACAAAAGCTTTAGGCCAAAGGTGAGAGGTTTTTCTTCTGCAGTGGTGACCAGTATTGTGTCAATGTAGTTTTAGTTTGGTGTCCTGTAGACAGCTTTTCTTTTTAAAGCTACTCCTTCCAGTTGTGAGGGCTGTTAGTGCAATTGAATTCTTTTGGCTGCTTTGTCAACCAGTTTGAGTTAGGCTGATGCCAGGGGCTGTTTTGCACATCCCCTTGGATAATGTTGGAGTTCAGTTCTAGCTGCCTACGGTTTAAGCATTCAAGTTTACTTCCTGTTCAAACCAAGTACTGCACTAGCTTAATAGATTCAAGCTATATAAGATTTAGTGTCACTGGCCTATGAGGCAGCACAGATTTAATACTTAGAAATGGAAACGTCCTCTCTGATCTGCAATGAAGGGAAATGTTGTCAGAATCAGCTAAAGAGACAGCCACTGAGGAAACTCCAGGGTCACCATGTTACCAGTTTTTCAGGTTCATGGTAATAACTCAAGTAGCTCATTACATCCACAAAGCAGTGCGTTGGAGCACTGTTCTGAAGTCTTTTGCCGATGATAGTATCTAGGATGTGAAGTCTGGCAGGAATGACTTGGCAGGTCCTGTGGGTATTGGCAGGGTCTCTGCCATGAATAAATTAAACAGTGGTGTGTTCCATGGTGCCTTAAGAGACATCCTGCAAGAGAACACTGCTTCTGGGCTGCTTCCACAGGAAGCATGAGGCCATGTAACTTACCTGTGTGCAATGCATCACGTAACTGGAGATGGCTACTTCTTTGTCTTCATTAAAGCAGTGCTTGAAAATGCAATCCTGACTAGCAATCCAGCATCCTTAAGTTCATACAGTGATGTTCCCAGATAAATAACTGCTAGGAAGGTGCCTCCGTCAAATTTGTGCATGGTGAGTTCTGATTGAGTACATCAAAATCTATATCTGTAGTTAGGGGTAATTTTGCAAGTACTAAACAGCTTCCAGATGCTTGATAAGAAAAATCTAATCAGGCCAGTGGTGGAGTTTGTTTCTGCTGTGGGACAAACTTCAGTGTTGTGGTACCTAAATAAGGGGAGACTTCATCTTGGACAGGTAATTTTGTTTGGTGTTCTTTTAGGCCTCTATCCTAGTAACTCCCAAATTCTGGGGTTCAGGAGAATAGGATAATTCTGCTATTGTGCTGTATGTCTGAAGGGCTGTGTTACCTTGATTTGTCATTCATTAGTAACTTTAATCTCATCCAAGTTATAGTTCTTTCGGCTACTGGTTGATTATAGAGTGTTGATTCTTAAATAGTGCATAAAAGATTTTAACTTTTTTTGAAAGAGTTGGTACTTGTTATTAAGCAAGATTTAATAATACTGTGTTACAGGAAGAATATAAACCCAGGAACTACTTAAATGTTTTTTGTTTTTCTCATGCCAGAAATGTTAGGCCTTGCACATGCCCAGGAGTTTATCCTCCTGCAAGCACTGAATAGGCACTCTGAAGTCTGTGCCTTGAAACAGGTGTAATGTGTTGGAGTTAGAGAGGAATTTAGTCATCTGCTGGTTTATGTAATCCTGGGGTTATATACTAGATCACTGGTCTTGCTTGCAGGTGTTGGCAAGCAAAACTGGCAGAAAGCATCTTTTTTTTTTTCCCTTTTATTTCCCTTACAGTAGTATAAGCAGGTGATCTAAAAGTGTTCTTTTTTTGGTCCTCTTTGAGTATTTGATTATTTTATGGAAGTTATACTTGAAAGGAGTTTTGATGCTGAAAACCACTCATCTTTTTGTGATTTGTTAAAACACAGAGAATGCAGGAGATCTGAAACAAAGTCTATACTGCTGTTTATCTCATGGGCATTCCCAAGAATATCTCTCTTGCTGCTGGGAATGAAGGCCTAGCTCAAGGCTTCACTTCAAAGAAATCTCTAGTGCCCTAAGCTCTGGCTTACTAATATGTTGTAACCTGTCAATTTGCAGGTAAGCATTATGAGGAAGAAGAGGAGGATGCCCTACCTGACTCGGATGCCCTGCCAGACTCGGATGATGAGGTGGATTTGGATAAGCCGCGCCCCATACAGATTGTTCTTGCTCATGAAGATGACCATAACTTTGAATTAGATGAAGCAGCATTGGAAAAAATCTTGCTTCAGGAACACATCAAAGATCTTAACATAGTAGTTGTGTCTGTAGCAGGAGCTTTCCGCAAAGGAAAATCTTTTCTGCTGGACTTCATGCTTAGATACATGTATAACAGGGTGAGTAATTTGGATTCTCCCTGCAGAAGAAAAGTAGTTTGGTATTTTAGTCACTTACATTTGTATTTGTTGACTTGAGCACAAATATAGCAAGTCAAATTTTTCTTACTGGGGGGTGGGCAAGCCAGCTGCTTTGTTCCTGCTCTGTGAAGAAGTGTATTTAAGTGATAGCTTTTTAAGATAGTTTTTCCTGCAGTTATCAAGGGAACTTACTCATGTCCCAGTGTAAGTGGGCATGAGAACTTGAATGAAGAAGCTTTGTGTGGCCTTGTAGTTGAGCTTTGGGGAAGGATTCATATAAGTTGGTGGAATCTCACTTTGACCTGATCACCCAAAATCATATTGTAGTGCTAGCTTATGTGCTGCAAAAAGAAGTTATCAGAAGGACTGTATCTGCTTAAATCTGAGGTACAGCAAAAGGGAGGAAGTATCCTGTTTGCTGCTTGGAATGTGTCTCTAAACATAATCCAGGAATTTTTTAAATCCTTTTAAGTCATTGCTTAATGAATGAATACCTGATACAAAATTTAACTTCTTCTTTTAGCTCGTAGTTTTTGGCTGGTGTTGTCTTGCATCTACTGTACTTCAAACTCCTGGCTGATATGGAGAAGGTGGGGTAGGGCTTCTGTGAACATGCACATCTGTCTGTTGCAGGTTGTGGTGTGTTTTTTTTTAATCTGCATCATGAATATTGACAGTTCAGTGTTTCATTGCTTTTAGAAACTCTTAAAAAACTCCCCAGAACTTACCCTTTTCTGGTCACTGTGCTTTGGAGTTGGAATTCATGGTAGCAGAAACTAACCATGACTGCATCTATTTTACCTTTGTACTAGCTGGCTTGAGGAGAATTCAAGATAAACCCTGCAGTTACAGGAAATATGGGAAAATTGCAAAGAAGCTGCTGGTAGTTGGCAAGTGAAGACTTCCTTTCTCTCACTCCCAGTAGTGCCTTCTATTGAATTCCTCTCACTGATTTGCCAGGAGATCTCTAAGAAAGACATAGAGGATATGGTAGGAGGAATACAGAGTAGCAAGCTGTTGCTCCCCACTTCTTTAGACTCTAACCTAGGGAGGATTAAATGTTTCATTGCTATAGCTGTTCAGTGGGTGGCCTTTTGTGTGTGTGTGTATGTGAACCCCTCACTGATGTCCTGTTTGTATTAAAACAGAAAAAGCACCAAAACTCAAAAACCCACAGATGAACAACAAAATTGAGCTCCCAAGAAGTATAGCAATTTGAGCTACATGGTGGCTGGGTAGAGGTAGTGCTAGTTCCTTCCAAAAATAGAAGGGGTGGGATTTAAGTAAATACTGTAACTTTAAGATTATGAAATAAAACAAAAGTTCATAAAGCAAAATGGATTGAAACACTGTTTCAGTCTTGTACAATAACATGTCTCTCTGTTCACTTTATTTTGCGGTCACTTTTTTCAGTTTTTTATAGGTATCCATCAAAATACCATGTTTCACTTAACCTGAAGGTAAAGGCAGACTTAGTAATCTACTGTAACAACTGCCTCTTACAAAATCAGAGAGGTCTTGCTCTTCATGTTCTGCTTCTGGCCAGGCATTTGCATTCTGAAGCTGTAATGCATGCAGGCCTTTAGCTGAGCTGATCCAACTCAATGATGCATTAGAAGACACTGCACTTTGCTGAATTGTTTTCCTGCCAGCTCAGTGACAGGAAGCTGGCTTAGGGAAAGTTTGAAAAGCATCAGAGCTGCTGCAAACTGGGAATTGGGGATAAGTGCAACTCTTCTTTTGAGCACTGCTGAATTGTATCAAGTCAGATGTCATCTTCTATGCTTATGCAAGTTTCAGTTCAGGAGGGGTATAGTTTTATAGTACTCTAAAGAGTACCACACCACTTCATCTTCAGGCTTAATTACAGGTCTGTAAGTTCTGTGAGCTAAATAGTAGATCCTGCACAAAATACTCAAGCAGCTACATTCAGTTTGTACACTAATCGAGCAATTTTGGAATATCCTCCCCTGTGGATCTTAAGACGTGATGAAAAACTTGCCAAGATACTTCATAATCTCATTTTCTTGTCTTAAACCAAAAATCTTATTTGTGCCAGCTGAGGTTGCAGGTAGGATTTTGGCACATCTGAAATTGGTCACTAGCTTCAGGGAGGTGGGTATCTCATTTCAAGCACTGATACTTAGTGATATAATTTCTCATTTGAAAGGGAACAGAATGATCTGTCACAAACCAGCAGCAGCGTGTACTCGGCAAGCTGCTGCAAGGATCCTGTGATCTTTGTTGCAGTTTAAGCCTTATTAAGAGTTGGGTGCAGTAACACAAGTAAATTTAGTTTTAAAGCTTTTTTACCAGGATATGACCTTCTTAGCTTGTATTAATCGGCAAGGTGCAGTGAGCACTAATGGCACTGTGCAAATAAAGCTGCATTGGTCTTTCTCTTAGTGTGGAATATATGTAGATAGGTTATCTTTTAGGTGACTGATACAAAATTGTAGTGCAACTTCTAGCTTGATTTCTTGAAAGAACAAAGTCTTCTTTTTTTTGTTTTTTTCTTTTTTTTTCTTCCATCTCTTCCCTATCTCTCCAGCCAGCTTGATGGGTGGAGACTGTTAAGATACTGAGTTTTAACTAAGGAAAAATGGAGGTAACAAGCTAGGAGTGCTTCAGACTGATGCAAAGGTCAGTCGAGACAGGCTTAAGTGCATGGTCCGCAAGATGAAGCAGCTTCAGCTAAAGTTGTGCGTGTTAAGACACCAAGGTCTCCTGTGATGAATCACATATGAAATCAAATGTGATCATACCCTAGTGCTTATTGAGGGACTTCTCAAAACATTTGTGTGCTTTTGGTCTGAATTGTTAGAAATAAGGATAATTTCATAGAATCATAGAATGGTTTGGGTTGGAAGGGACCTTAACACTCATCTAGTTCCAGCCCCCCCTGCTACAGGCAGGGACACCTTCCACTAGACCAGGTTCCTCAAAACCCCATCCATCCTGGCCTTTAACACTGCCAGGGATGTGGCGGCCTTTAACACTGCCAGGGATGTGGCAGCCACAACTTCTCTGGGCAACCTCTGCCAGGGCCTCACCACCCTCATAGTAAAGAATTTTTTTCCTAATATTTAATCTAAATCTCCCCTCTGTCAGTTTAAAGCTTATTCCCCCTTGTCCTGTCTCTACACGCCCTTGTAAAAAGTCCTACAGATTTCTTGTAGGCCCCCTTTAGGCACTGGAAGCATATGTTTTGGGCCTCAGAGCTGGACCCAGTACTGCAGGTGGGGTCTCATGAGAGCAGAGCGGACGGGAAGAATCCTCTCCCTTAACCTTCTGGTCACACTGCTGGTGGTACAGCCCAGGATACAGTTGGTTTCCGTGCTGGGAGTGCACATTGCTGGGTAATGTTGAGCGTCTTGTGCGCCAGCACCCCCACATCCTTCTCATTCCATTTTCTGCCCAGCCTGTATTTTGCTTAGGATTGCCCCAGCCCAAGTGTCGGCCTTGTTGGACTTTCATGAAGTTTTCACTTCATGTTGGACTTCATGAAGTTTTCACTGGCCCACCTCTCAAACTTGTCAAGGTCCCTCTAAATGGCATCCCTTCCCTCCATTGTGGTGACTGCACCGCGCAGCTTGGTGTCACTGCAAGCTTGCTGAGGGTGCGCTCAATCCCAATGTCCGTATTGCCAACAAAGTTATTGAACAGGATTGGTCCCAACACCAACCCCTGAGGAGCACCACTCACTGGTCCCCAGTTGGACATTGAACTGTTGACCCCTACTCACTTGAGTATGACCATCCAATGAATTCCTTATCCACTGAGTGGCCCATATATCAAATCCCTGTCTCTTCAGTTTAGAGACAGGGGGTCATGTGGGACAGTATCAGATGCCTTGCACAAATCCAGGTAGATGACACCAGTTTCTCTTCCGTTATCCACCAGTGCTGTAATCCTGTTACACCAAATTTGTCAGGCACAATTTTCCTTCACTGAAGCTATGTTGGCTGTTACCAGTGACTCCCTTATTGTCTATTGCCTTAGCGTAGTTTCCAGGAGGATCTGCTTCATGATCTTAGCAGGCACTGAGGTGAGGCTGACGGACCTATGGTTTGCCAGTCTTCCTTTTCTTCCTTTTTTAAAAAAGGGGGGGGGGTGTTATGTGTCCCTTTTTTTAGTCTGGGAATCTCCCTGGACTGCCATGACTATTGCAAATAGGATGGATAGAAGCTTAGCCACTTCATCCACCAGTTCCCTCAGCACTTGTAGGTGCATCTCATAAGGTCCTGTGGTCTTCTATAGCTTCACGTTCCTTAGATGGTGCCCAGCCTGATCCTCTCCTACAGCAGGGGATTCTTCATTCTCGCAGTCCCAGCCTTTGCCTTCTGCAACTTGGGCAGTGTGGCTGGAGCACTTGCCAGTGAGGTTGGAGGCAAAAAATGTCATTGAATACCTCAGCCTTCTCTGTGGCCTGGGTAACCAGGTCTCCTGTTTCCTTCCAGAGGGGCACTGTTTTTCCTTGTCTTCCTTTTATCCCCAGTGTACCCACAGAAGTTTTTCTTGTTGCCCTTGATGCCAGATTTAATTGTATCACGGCTTTAGCTTTCCTAACCTGATCCCTGGCTGCTTGGACAGTTTCTCTGTATTTGTCCCAGGCTGCCTGTCCTTGTTTACATCCTTTGTAGGCCTCCTTTTTGTGTTGGAGATCCTTGTTCATTCGCATGGGCATTCTAGTGGTTTTGCTTGACTTCCTTTTTGTTTGGTTGCATTGCTCTTGAGCTTGGAGTAGGTGATCCTTGAATATTAACCAGCTTTCTTGAGCCCCTCTTCCCTCCGGGGCTTTATTGCATAGTAGTCCATCAAGCAGATCCCTCAAGAGGCCAAAGGCTGCTCTCCTGAAGTCCAGGGTAGCATGTTTGCTGTGCTACCTCCTCACTGCCCTAAGGGATCTTGAACTCTACCATTTCATGGTCACTGCAGCCAAGGCTTCTGTCCAGCTTCACATTCCTTGTTGAAGAGGACAATGTTCAACATAGCACCTCTCCTTGTTGGTTCCTCTACTGTTTGTAGAAGCAGTTTCCAGGAGCCTCCTGGATTGTTTGTGCCCTCCTATGTTGTCCCTCTAACCAGTATTGGAGTGGTTGAAGTTCCCCAAAGGGATCGGGGCTTGTGCGTGTGAGGCTGCTTGTATGTGACTATAGCGAGCCTCATTCTTTCGGTCTTCCTGGTCAGGTGGACTATAATGTCACATGTCCCTGCCCTCTTTTCAGTCCTGATCTGATCCTGAGCTCTTGGTCAGCTCCTTTTCATCCTCAAGAAGAGCTCTCTGCACTGGTCATTCACATAGAGGGTGACACAACCCCCCCCCCCCCATCTCCTCTGCCTTTCCTTCCTGAAAAGCCTGTATCCTTCTGTTCCAGTACTTCCAATATATAACCAGAGGAGTCATCCAGCCATGTCTCTGTGATGCAGATAAGATGATAGCCCTGCAGGTGTGTGCATGTCTCTCCTCTTGTTTATTCCCCATGCTGTGTGCACTTGCATAGACATTTCAGTTGGGGCTACTGCTGAAGCTGACTTACAGACTGGAGTTGCTGTAATTCTTTCGTGCTGCTCTTCAGGTGCTTTCCTGTCCTCTCTAGGTTCTAGTCATATCTTGCTGGCACCGGTATCAGACTGTTAAGAGAGGGCTGGATTGAGGTTCCCCCTGCCCAGCAACTTTAGTTTAAAACCTTCATCAGGTTGGCAAGCCTGTGACTGAAGATGCTTTTCCCAACAGCTTCCAGTAGACCAGGTTTCTCATAGTCCCATGATCTAAACTGAACTCCTGCCTGTGACGCCAATCCTCTAACAGTTTGTTGATTCATCAGGTTTGACTGGTGCTTTCACACTGCTTCCCTGTGGGAAGTGGTTTTGGACCAATGTGGAAAAAAGTATTATTGTATAAATGCTTAATGGAGCATATTGTTAAATAATGTAACAGATTCTTTTGCAAAAGTGAAAAGCTACAGTCCACTGACTTAGCTGGGAAGTTTGATTCAGAATTACAAAACTGTATCCTGCAGTGTACTGAAGCCCAAAGCAAGGCCTGGAGCTTTGATTTCTTGAGTGGTGAGTGGATGCATAGGCATATTCTGGAATGAAAAACACCAGGGGAAAGCTGTTCAGGTTTTGCTTAGCCTCTCTGGTAGAGGTGTATGTGGATGACAAAGCAAACAAACAGAAAAGCTGCCACTCCAAACAAAAACCCTAAACCACCTACCTGTGGCTCACTTGGGTACCTGTGATCATCTGAGTTTCTGTCTGCTCATCTCATTTACTTTGCCATGTCTGATCCAAATAGCAGAGTTGAATGGTGCGCACTTAGCATCTGGAAAAATGCTGAGAGCTGCATGATTGCCTTTCCCTCTTGGTACGGTTTGCCTTTCATGCTGCTAGACATGAGGAGCGTGTGCAGGTTTTTTTCCCCAACCCCATTTATAAATAAGCAGTTTCACTCGTATTTCTATTCTGTATAGCCCTTGGATGCTCATGCTGTTTCTTGAGATGTGAAAGGATGTGTCTTGAGCTATTCTGTGAAGACTGCCAGTGCAGAGTCAGCAAGGTAGAGACCATAGGCTAATGAACTGAGAAGTCTCCCCTTTGGCCTTCTCAAAGAGCACACTTTCCTGGCTGGTGAAGTTCCCTGGGCAGTAGGAGGCA
The DNA here is from genome assembly GCF_012275295.1 of Melopsittacus undulatus. Lineage (NCBI taxonomy): Eukaryota > Metazoa > Chordata > Aves > Psittaciformes > Psittaculidae > Melopsittacus > Melopsittacus undulatus. The sequence continues at coordinate 12,387,116 of NC_047529.1, read as the reverse complement.
AATTAATTAAATGTCTTTCTGTTCTGCCAGCAAACTGTGTTCTCACCTGTGAAAGAAAGGTTTTTCTCTAAGCCCCCATATCAGTTAAACTATTGTCTGCCTGTTGCAGAATTTCAGTGTATATAAACCTATTACAGTGAAACTTCCTGATGGTGCCTGTTCGTGCTCCTAACTTGCCCAGTACATAAACTGTGTTTCTGGGTTAAATGTGATCATAAAATGGCTGGATTCTTCTGCATGAGCCACTGCTCCATGTGCTGCCCGTCCTTGAGAACTGAAGACCATGTTACAGTCAGAAATGTTAGCTGCAAACTGTTCTTAATTCTCTGGTAGCCTTTCCCAAAGTGGGAAAAATGCCAATATATTTTTAATATGGATGGGTTGATTGACATGTATCAAACTCTCCGTGTGACCTTTTCTCTTGAAGCTGAATTAACTTAGGAAAAAGTATTTTGTAACTGTGACAGTTACGGATTTTGGAACTTCTGGTCTTTGCCTGGACTCTTTGACTTCTGCAAGTTGGTATTGGGAGTTTTGTGCCAGCCTCTGTTTAGCGCAGGGGTTTAGGTGTTTAGCTGGCTTCAGCAGTTGATCTGTTTGTGAGTGGGAAGGGAGGGAATTAAGTCAAGATCAGATTTATTTTGCTTTCTCATGGAGATTTAATGGTTTCTGGAGTTAAAATACAGCTATTTACAGCTGTGCTTGAGTTAGGTTCTCTCAACTGTGAGTGCAAAGTGAATCAATGGACAAAGCTGAGCTGTTCTCATTAGCTGTGAGTGCTTGGGATTGGAAGGCTGTGCACATACACTCTTCAGTGGTTGAAGAATTGTGCAACCACTGGCATACAGTAGACTTGAATGAGATTTATTTGTGGATGAACCTTGAAACACAGCAGTGTTTCATTGCGTTTTAATATTCTGTGTAGTGATGTCATTCTGCTCTGAAGAAAAAACAGAGAACAATGTGGAAGTCTGATAAAACGTATAATGTCAAAAAAAACCCCTCTCATATTTGGTTTTAAATAAGTTTCTCCTCTTGTTTTGTAGACTTCTGCATGCTGGATAGGTGGAAACACTGAGCCATTGACTGGGTTTACATGGAGAGGTGGATGTGAACGGGAAACAACTGGCATACAGATTTGGAGTGAAGTATTTGTAATTGATAAACCGAATGGAACAAAGGTAAGTGCTTGACTTAAATAGGTATATGTAATGATTTTTGTATCTGTGTGTATACCTTTAATGCCGTGGGTTTCATGGAGGGAGTTCAAACATCAGCTACTTTCGCTTGCATTTAGTAGCTGCATAACGTATTTGGAAACCTTGTATCAGTGCAAGTATGAACTTTCCTGTAGGGTTGTAAGATTCGATCTCCAACAATGGTCCCATTCTGAGAGTGCTTTGTTTTGGCAAAGTGTACTGTGCCCAGGCTGATGGGTGGGTTATCCTGTGGATATTGTAAAACTGTAATGGCTATAAATCCCATATATAGGCAAATGCTGTGGTAAGAACAGCTCTATAACAAACACTGGTTTTTGAGAGGTGAGAATGTGTTCTAGCTTGTATAGCTGTGTTGTAGTGAAATGTAATGCACAGCTATAGGTACTGGAAACAGCTTTGGTGTGTGGAAGCTGGTTCTTCCATATAGTTTAACAGGTAGTCTGTATAGAGAGGACTAAATCTTAACAGTGGGATAAAAGGCACTGACTGTTGTAATCAGAGCTAGTGCATCTTTTTTAACTCTTTATAAAGTCAGTTTAACTTCAAAATTTGGTTGTAGGTGTTTCTCTTCATGCTAAAATAAAGTGTTAATGTTGTTAATAAATATTTACTCCACAATACTGATGGTGTATCTTGAGCTCTTCTTGTGCTCCTGAACTATAAGCTCTAGATTATTTAACTTTCATATACCCTTTATGTTTGCAAAGGAATAAACTGATGGCAAATTAACATGGGACACTAATCTTAAATAGATAGTGACTTAGGAGCATGCAGGAAGTTTTATCAAATTTCATAGCTAACCGAACTGTTCTCTAGCTAAAAAGCGTTTGTGAGGATCTGTTTGTGCTCTGGGGACAAATCACTCACTTGCTCTTGCTTATCAGTCATCCATAGCTGACAGAGAAGGCAATTGTAGTACATCTCAAAGGTGGGAATTGGACAGATTAACTCTTATCATTAAGGTCACATCATTCCTTGTAATTCTAACAGACATTATCAATTATCTTGTTTTCTTCTGAAAATTATCACTTAAAGATAGTTATTTTTAAAAGCAACCATCTCACTTTTAGCTTTAATGAACTGTTCTGGATTGTCAGCTGAGGCTGAAGTCTTTCCAGTGAGTAAGAGCTGTCTGTTACTCTACAACTGTACTTACTCTGGGCTGACGGAGGCTGTTTCTGTGGGAGAGGGTAACCGGTACAGCAAGGCCAAAGACTTAAGGCTGATGATAGAGCACTCTAGTTGTTGCTTACTCAGCTGCAGGTGTATATAGGAAGTGGTAGGGAACTGACTAAGTTTTAGTAAGTAGGTGTAGGAGCAGAGACTTGCTCTGCTTGCAGTTGAATTTATTCCAGTGGCCTGGCATTTGAAAGTGTTAATAGTTTGGTTAACTATTGTTGCTGTTTAAAACTCTCCAGGTTGCTGTACTGCTTATGGATACCCAAGGTGCCTTTGATAGCCAATCCACTATCAAAGACTGTGCGACGGTTTTTGCTCTGAGCACCATGACGAGTTCTGTCCAGGTGAGAATACCTGTGCTGGCAAATAATGGCAGCTATAGGAACCCTCTGTCCTGAGCATGCAAAGAATATATCTCTCTAGCCATGCTTGCAAAGTTCACCTGCGTATCTTCCTCCATCTATCATTTAAGCTTTCATACGTAATGTCTTATTTTCAGTGTTGTATGCTAGATCAAATTTCTCTGTGGAATCAAGGTTATTTAAGGCCAAGCTGAGCTAAATTGCTGAATTGCTGACTGAACTAGGAAATCCCCCAAAAAGTTGTCAAAGTAGCAACTGCTTCTGTACAGATGTGTCGCAGAATCTTTTTTAAGACGTTAGATACAGTTTGGGGTGAAATTACACTGTCATCAGCTAAACTTACAATTGCTAATGTGGTTAAACTTCTGACAGTGCTCTTGTGCTGTGCCCAGGACTTTAAGCTTGCGCCTTAAATATGCCAAAAGCAAGCAGGTTTTTAAGGGGTAACAAGTGATCTGCATAAATGTTACAATGTGAAATTAACAGAAATATGTAGAACACTACTTCTGCCCTGTGAGGTTGGTTTTGATGTTTTTTAGTTTTGTTTTGCTTTTTCCTTTGTTCTGTTCCTGTATTTAGGATAAGTTGTAGGTTATTGATGCATCTTTGAGTTTACTGCTGTATTGTATTTGTGCTATTGAAACAGTCATGAGCTCCCCAGATAAAATTAGATTTCTCTGGGAATATTTGGAAGTGAAAAACAACTCTGGAGCACTGACTACCCAGTCATTTCTGTGTCAGAGATGCAGCTGCTGGATCACTGAATCTTAGAGCATTTGGACTTGAGGATGGCAAATTGACTGTTTTCAGTCCTCCTGTCTCACACTTGTGCGGTGATTTGAAGCATTCAGAAGTCTTCTCTGATCCCTTTATAGCTTGCTTCCCTGGAAAGAAGCTGTTGTAAGACAGATTAGGGTAGTCAGCAGTGGTTTTGTTCCTAGCACTTTGTATAAGAAAATGATTTTTGTTTGAGATGTGTTCTATGACACCTTTCTAGTTGTTAACTTGTGGGTAGTTAGGCTTTTCCTGGAGGGAGTTGAAACAACCAAGATACCTAAAAGAGACTACATGAATGTAAGATGTTTTCATGTTACACTGTAATTCTTTTACTGTCTCTTACAGGTGTATAACTTGTCCCAGAATATTCAGGAAGATGACCTTCAACATTTGCAGGTAAGAATATGCTGAATTTATATTAAGCTGCTTCTGAAGTGATAGCCTTGACACTGTTCTTGAAATTGCTACTCATGTAACTGTGATCTGGGAGCTGCCTGCTGCTTCATATAAACTGCTGAAGCTGACCTGATGCTAAAACTAGTATTTCCTCTAACAACATTATTTGCATCAACTCCATGGTGGTGTGGTGCTTCTGCTGTGCAAGCGCAGTGATAAAGCAGTATAGGCTTCTGATCTGGCTAAATCTTTTATCTTTCTAAAGTCTGTTGTCTCTATGCAAGTTCTGAAATTCCTAAAAGGATAAGGAAGGAAAATAATTTATGAAGTACTTAATGAGAAAATTCCAGTGTTTCTGCTCATTTCCTAAAATGGGAAAATGGATGGCATTTCTATTTGTTTCTAAAGAAACATTAGAGTTTGTGTCTGGGCAGAAAGAGTATCTTCTACACAGAAGCTTTCTCTAGTTTTTAAACTGAAAAACTTCTACAGAGTTTTATTTCTGCTTAGAAACAAAATCAGGAAAGAGTTGTCCTCCCTTTAATGTGGAGGTTTCATCCTGTAATGGAATATTGTGGTCAAAGGCCACTGAATTCTGGCTTTGTGTGAAAGATGCAAGAACTTTATCTCCTTAAGTTAAAACCCGTAGCTTTAAAGGCTAGCTTGTGTATTAACAAATGCCTGCCTATGCTCAGGCCATGACCTTGTCACAGCTTAAAACTGTTTTGCATGTCTTCTGATTGAAAGGACTTGTGTCTTGGTCAGTGCTGCAAAAGATTGGCTGCCAGTACTGGAAGTAGAAGAGCACTAACTAAACATAGCCTTGTGATGCTGTTCTCAGTTAACAGAGTTATATCACTGGGCCAATGCTCCCCCACTCCTCAAAAAAGCTCAACCAAGCACTGAGGAAAAAAAAAAAGAAAAGCTTTAGCTGATTATTTGAAAGCTAGGCTTTCCTCATGGTTTTGGTCATTTGACAGCCTCAGTGCAATCTGAATATAGCTGTCCTTTTCTGTTATACTGGAGTTTGTGAATTGAGGGAAGGTGGGGAAGAGAAGGATGATAAACACTGGTTAGGGAAAACCATGGATTTAAAGTTGAGGCAAGGTGTCATGGGCTGAGGGAAGGAAATCCTGAATTTCTGTTATAATAGGATTTTCTGTTACTCTAAAGTACTGTTATTCGCTGGCTGCCTTTTCCTTCACTAGGAAGTGAATGGGGTAGGGAGTTAGGCTCAAAGGAGCCAGTTTCATGTGGGTGCTTGGCAACTTCAGAGAATCTTTTGCTATGGGTGACAAAACTTGGAAGTTAATTTGTGTTAAATTAGTCTTCTAAGTCCTCAGATGCTCTTGTGGTCAACACAAGGAACTGTCCTTTTAGCTATGAAATTTAACTGACATGTTCCAGGAGTTAATTTTAATGCAGAATAACAGTTGCCTGGTACTAGAGGATATGGTGTGCTTCCTTCATCTCAGCCTCCAGCATCTGTAAGGGGGCTAGCATGGGTCAACGCCTGAGTGTATTGGTCTCTGCTGAAACAGCCAGCACAGTCCATAATTTGTGTTCTCATGGGTTGTCTGACACACTCAGTGAAGAATGCTAGTGCTGATACTAAGACAGGGAAAGCAAGGACAGGAAGACAGAAGACACTTGCCTTTATCCTGAAAGCAAGGGACAATTATCAGTGAAGGTCATGGGCTGAAGTAGAGATCTGGAAAGTTGTCTAACTTGGCTTATGTTTTAATGTCTGGTAACACTGGCTCTAACCAAATTCCTTGAGATTTTCAGGAATAAATCTTTTGTAGGAAGTAAGGGGAAAATGTTATACAGGTTTATACCTCCTTAGCCTTGGAAACAAATGTTAGAAACTGGCTTGCTGAAAGATGCAGCCAGCTTTCCGCTGGGAATAGCCCACAGGCTACCCACTTAGTGCTATGGTGTGTTGACAGCTATGGAATAGCACTGCGAAACCAGTGGAAATAATATCTCCTTCCTGAATTTTACTGAGAATTGGTGTACTTGTTCTTGAGGCATATTGGCTATTCTTAATCCTTAATAGAATTCAAGATATAATGTTTTATTTTCTAGTGACATGGTAGAATATTTTACAGTAGGAAAATGTGGTTAACATGTTTCACCATTACACTCTTCTTTCTATCAGTTGTTTACAGAATATGGAAGACTAGCTATGGAAGAGATTTACCAAAAGCCGTTTCAGGTAAGTATATATGTTAAATCAATCTTAAGCAATTGAATATATAGAAACTAAGCTCAGGATAATTTCTGAAGAGAAATTAGTTAAGCTGAAGCTAGCCTGTTCTTTACAGGACTGGTTTTTTTTTTGTTTTTTTTTTTTCCTTCCTTGTGACCACTTTTCTTGGCAAAAACAATGGAAAAATGCTGAAGTATAGCATTGTGCCTGAGGTATAAGGCATAAAAGGAGTGAAAGTGTGAAGTGATGTGTGGATGTTAAGGAAAAATGTTTTACACTGCCTTCTTGCTTGTTACTCTGTGAGATACGGTTGGTCTTTGTGGTACATGGCTCTGAGTAAAGGTCCTGTGGCCTCTAAGAAATAGCATTAGGGGTGTGTTGTGTTTCATTTACCTGAAGCATTACTGGCTTCAGTGTTAAAAGCCTCAAAACTGCTAGCATCTCCTGTTTGCTAGACCAAGGAAGGGTTTGAGGCTGCTTCTGTTTAGTGGAGACAAAGACAGATCTTAGCCATACTGAAGTTCCTCCTTAACCTGTAAGGTTACTAGTCAACTGCTGTTAGTGGTGAGTTGTACAACTCCTGTGTCTCACAAGTTTGAGTCCCCAGTATTTGTGTGATTAGCCCAGGCAAGATGCTTTTTTGGTTTCTTTTCAGTCTTCAGCTGATGGGAGAGAGTACAGTGTAATGCCTCTAGGATTGCAACAGGGAAACAACCTTTTTGAGACATTTGGGTGCTTCCTTTTAGATAAGGAGTAAGTTGCATTTGTAGGTTTGGTGGATTTTTTTTAAACTATTTTTTGTAACCAAGCAGACACTTGCACCATAAAACTACAGCTGCTTCTTTAAAGCAGCCAGAGTTAGAATTATTTTCACTTAAAGTAATCACGTGTGATAAAGTTTTTACCTAAAGAATGATGCAAACCATTTACTGCTGCTGTTTTTCCTGTTACAGACACTAATGTTCTTAATTAGAGACTGGAGTTATCCTTATGAGCATGCATATGGCTTGGAAGGAGGAAGAAAGTTCCTAGAGAAAAGACTGCAGGTAAGTTCCCTCCAGCAGTCCTAGTGTGGTCTTTAGCTTAAGTGTCAGTTTATCATCAAGATAATGGTGCATGATGAGCTAACTCTTTATGCATAATAAAATGCATTTGTGATGTTCCCACTCGTGTGCGGGGTTCTGGGGTTTAGAATTTGACATTTTTAGGTTCAGGAATGAAAGATAAAACACGCTTCTGTGCTCTTACTGCTTTTAAGATGATATTTAATCTCAATTGCAGTACTGCAAGACTAGTAGCAGTTTAGCAGTTCTTGTTGCCTTTTTTGTTTGTTTTTTCTTCAGGTAAAGCAAAACCAACATGAAGAGCTCCAGAATGTAAGGAAGCATATACACTCCTGTTTCAGTAATCTTGGCTGTTTCCTGTTGCCCCACCCTGGTCTTAAAGTTGCAACAAATCCAAATTTTGATGGGAGGTTGAATGGTAGGAAGCTTTCCATTGTGTGTTCCTTGATTCAGATCACTGAGTTCGGTGGTTTTTTGTTGTTTTTGAAATGATGGAAGTTAAACACTGAAATGGTTGACTATTGAAATGCTTGATTGGAAAAATGTAGAGCTAAAAGGTGAAACTGTAGAATCTAGAAATTGTGTGTTCTTTTCAGTGGTTTATAGGTAAAGGAGTTAAGTAGGCAGAGGGAGTGGGTATGTTTGTGTCTAGCTGTTGCTTGTAATCTGGTAATTTGAGACATACTTAAAGGTCATTAAATAAGGATTCTAAAGATAAATAAGGATTCCAAAGGGGAGAATTCAGAAAATTAAAGACTTTTCTGAAATTAAAAGGCCTTTTTTCAAGAACTTGGTAAACCAAAGGTCAGAACTAAAATGACTTAAGCTAAAAGCTGTCGGCTTCTGCTGCTGCAAAATGAGGGGCAGTCAGGATTCCTCCAACTGCTGCTTGTCCCCCTACAGAGGGAACATACTAGAATGGCAAAGGCTAAAAAGGTGGGTTTGTGATAGCTGGATGTCAACCGCTGCTGTGCTGGGATTACCGTGTAAAATGTTGGTGTAAGTGGGGAAATGCACTTTAAATATTACAAGGTCTATGGAACCTTGTCTCAGTCTGAAGTTAAGATAAAGACAAAGTAGAACTTACTAAAGCTACACTATGTATGAAAGCTTTTAAATATCTTAAAAATGCAGTCTAGTGTTGTGACACTGGATTTTGAAGGATCAAGGGTTATCAGTGTTTCTTTAGGAAATGTAAGATTGAAAGGAAACTAACCATTTTACTTATTTCCCCCCCCTGAAATTGAATTTTATTAGATATAGATGAAGATTTTAAGAACGAACTGAGGAATTTGATACCACTACTGCTTGCCCCTGAAAATTTGGTAGAAAAAGAGATTAGTGGATCCAAGGTGACCTGTAGAGATCTTGTAGAATACTTCAAGGTAAGCAAACTCATACTAATTATTTCTGCTAATGGCTTAAAAGACAGTATTCTAATTTTAGGACATGTTCCCAGAGAAGATAAGATATCTAGGCTGACAGTCACTGATCAGCTCACATTTTCATTTCATTACTCTGACTTTTCAGAACTGGCACAAAACTTCCTAACAGTGTAGCTCTTAGCAAGCTGCTGTGGGCAAGACTGTGTTTGGGTCGGTGGATTTTTTTGTTTCCTTTATGTATGTTAGGTTTGTCTTTTTTTTTTTTTTTAAGAGCGCCTCTGCAGATTGAAAATCAGCTTTTAAACTGCTTGGTATGCAAGAAAAATTTCAGCTACTTCCCTCTGGATTTTTAACATGTCAGAAAGATGCTTTCTAAACATTTGCATGTGCAACACCACTGTATGCTCTGAAATATTTGTGTATGATACTTGCAGCTGTTAGGCTCTTGAGCTGTTTTGGTCTCATAGTGACACCAGCAGAAATGTGATAACATAATCCCTACATCACCACGAATTGGTGTGTAACCTTTTTCTGAGTGGAATGACTTAGACAGTTGGCTTGGTAGGACGAAGTGGCACATATTCGTAAAGATGTTAATTTTGCATTACTACTTTTGAGCATGTATATTAAAGGTAGAACAGAGTTGGCTGATAATAAAGAAGCTCCCTATACAAGGGAGGAATCAGAGACCAAACTCTTTAGTACATGTAAAATGAAGTGTTAAAGTGAAGTGTCTTCCGTTTTTGTAAAGGAAAGGGATTATGCGAGATGCAGAAGTCATGGCTGTTCTGACAAGCATAAAATCAACACTCTAGAGCTCATATGTTCAGTCTCTGTATTTACCTGGTTACATGCTGCTTTTTGTTTCACTTTCTTCTCTAGTAAGACCTGATTCTATACAGTATAGGGATTGAGCATCCAACAGCAGTTTAGAAAGGGCTGCACCCTAAAAACTGGGTGTCAAAACTCCTCTATTGAAAATGTCTGGGAACAGTTATGCAGGCTGGAAACACCGTGGTTATGTAACTAAAGAGGACTGCTCCCTTTGGACTGTGCATCTAAAGCTGAGATTGTGAAGTCTGAGTTGGGAACTGGAGGGGTTTTACTTGGAGGAAAGCAAGGGAGGTATCGAGGGAACAGAGTCCTGCATAACTCTATATACATTTTTGTAGGTTGTCCTACAACCTAGAGCACTGGGTATATAGGGACCCTGATAACCTTGTTCTGTCCTCCTTTATGGAGAAAAATCCTCAGGGCAAAGACTTGTAGACAAGCCAGGGTAGAGAGCAGTAATAGCATGAAGAATAACTGCCCAGTCTCTGAAGGGGTAAGAGTGGCCCTAACAAGTGGTCTAACTTGCACAGCTTGTTCCAAGTGCTGACATGGCTACTGCTGCCTGCTGTGTCCCTTGCAGTAATCTGTCCCAAAGAGCTCTGCCACAGGCTGTTTTGTGGGCTGTAGAAGAAGACATGAAGGACATTTTCTCTTCCAGACATTTTCTGTTCACCTTAAACCCTGGTGAAGGAAAGGACACCTAAGGATTGGTGGGTTGGGGCACAGAGGGATAGTCTGCTTGCTTGGCTTCCAGAAGTATTTTGGCAGCTCAGCTGTGTTTGCGTTAGTGCTTTGATCTGCTTTGTTTTCCTCCCACACTTCAAGGGAGCAAAGCACATGGGGAAATGTAAGTACTGGTTCTCCCAGCACTGGGGTGTGTTTGGACAGACCTCTTGCCAGAAAGGCTCTGTGGGACTGTCATCTTCACTCTTGTTTTGGATGAAGATTCCCTGCCTAGCAAAGACCTTCTTATGTATGTGAGGGAGCAGAAAGCTGCTGTAAAGCCTGTCACTTCTTGAGATGGTGGCCATATCTTCTTAAGCTGCTCTGCTACCCTGCTAGGCCCCAGCCTCAGATGCAAGGAAAGTAAAGGGATTAAAACACTAGGGATAACTGTAAGAATGCCAGACTTGTAATTTGTTTAATTGAATATTTTACATTATTGCAAAGAATAATATATGAGCTCTATCCTTATATCATGCCTCCTTTCCCCTCCTCCTCAAACATAAATGTTTAGGAAAAAGAAACCTTTATTTTCTTTCTCCCATTTAGGCTTATATTAAAATCTATCAAGGAGAGGAGCTACCTCATCCGAAATCTATGCTGCAGGTATTTTATTATTCTTTCAAATAATCTGATGTGTACTTTGTAAGTTCTTTGCAGCTGAAGATGATGACTGCTGCGGGTCTGAAGCTCCCACACACAGAGCTATAGTTCTTGAAGGAGCTCTGTACTTTGGAAGCCATCTGAACTGTTTAGCCTGAGTACACGTTTGTGTCTTCCCTCAGTTCTATCTACCAAATTCAGTGGGGGTATATCTGGTTACTTAGGGTTTTTTTAGCTGCTTCAATTTCTGTATTTCCTGTAACTTGCTATTTTGTCAGTATCTTTCAGACTGTATTCAGAGGGCATTTAGCATCAGATGCAGCAGATAAAATGGAGAAGGCTTATAATAATGCAATTATTGCCACTGTCTTTCAGTGTGGAGCTATTCTTGTGGGTTTGTTAGATTGAGTAACTGCATTGAGCTTACTTTTCAGTGTTGATCAAAGAGGATGTAATCAGCTTTAAAGTGATCTGAACACAACTGATTGTATAAAGCTGTGTTGAGCCCTTGAATTATTTGCGATGAAGAGCTTTCACCATAGTGTGGGCTTTAGGATCATTTTGTCTTTTATAAGACTTGGGGTTTTTTTAAGCTTCCTTTGTCACTTCATTAAGATGTGACTGTTCTGGGTGTTTTCTCATCCTTCAAGGAACCAACTCATTAGACTTTTGGGAAAGTTCAGAAAACTCATCATAATGAACCAAAGGCTGTTATAATTTCCTTTATTTAGCATGCCATAAATGTGGCTGAGAGATACAAAAGGTTACATCTTGCAGTTATTAGCTGGAGTAATTGACCCTGATGTGACACAGGTTGAAAATAGTCTTAAAGTCTTACAGATCATGACACCAAACCTGCACACGTACAATGCAAAAATGATTCAGCTTGCTGCTTTTCTCATAAGTAGAAATTAAATAGTTCAGTGATCCTTATTGCTTATTAATAATGGAGCATTCAGAAGAGATTGTTGCTGATGAAAAGCCTGTACAAGAACATGGGAATGTATCTGCAGTTGTACTAGAAAGCTGAAGAAAACATTCTCCTAGTCAGTAATTTGCTTTAATGCATATCACCAACCTTGACTTTTTTCTGTGGGGCAGTTTCCTGGCCAGCTGAAACTTTGGGGGCTGTGGGGGTATGTTGGGCAGCATACTACACACACGCAACTAGCTGGTAATGCTGTGATGATACATGGTGCTCAATGTTTTCTAGGCAACAGCTGAGGCGAACAATCTTGCTGCTGTGGCAGGAGCAAAAGACTTGTACAGTAAAGGCATGGAGCAGGTATGATGACACAATATTTTCTAACTGTCTACATGGAAATACAGGCCTTCAGTTTTAATGCTGTACTTGGTGCTTGTTTTTGGGCATGTTAATGGAGAAAAGTAGTTTAGGGCCAGTATTTGTGTGTTTTCTACACTCTGCTCTGAGGTTAGATGTCTGATGCAGCAAAACCAGGATTCTTTGAGTCAGAAATTGCTGGGAGGTAGGGAATGTTTGTAAGGTACCACCTGTTAGTTCCCCCTGCTGTTCTTGACATCTTAAAATCCTGTGACTTGAAGTGGGCAAACAGCTGAGGAGACATTTGGTGGGGCAGGGTCGTGCAAGGGTAAAGTTCTAATATTATAGTGTCATGCTTCTGAACTGTGGTCAATCATTAGCTGTAAAATACAAGGATTAAAATGATTCTAAAGTTTTTAAAAAGCCCTTGAAATACAAGAATTATTGTGTCTGAAAAAAAGCTGCTTATGTAATTTCCTACTTGCTGCTTCTCTTGAAGACAGTGACTTGCAGCACTCCAAGCTGAATGCCTGAATGGACTTCATGCTTCAGGGTAGTGTTATGCAAGGTTTTATAATAGGAACTTCTGAAAACAATTGTATGTCTCGTAAAGCTTTAACAGGGCTATGCTTATTGTGTAACTCTACAATCAGAGAAGACCGGTAGGTGTGATAATGTGCTACAAACATACCACGCTAGTATATAGGCTATTTCTGGTCTTAATTGTTGAAGTAGCTTTCCATTCTAGAAATTAGAGTAAGTTCTAATGCTATCAGCAGACTAACCAGTATCAGTTGTTAGCAGGCTGTTTTGAGAATGCTCTGCTGGTGTAGAGGGGTTCCTTCATTTGTTTTCGTTTAGGACATCTCTTGAAATAGTAGATGGGCTGTTTATAATAAATGCTAAGTTCTGCCTTCCTACCTTGAATCTTCAATGGCTGTTGAGATACTGTAATTGTAACGTTTTATACTTGGGGCAAGGAATAAACAGGAACAGATGTTCTCTTAAACAGACTTTGTTTCCATAGCAATATTCCCCAGTACTGCGTATTTTTATATCACTATAGAGATACACACAAATGTCTTGAATAATTTTTTTATCCAGATGTCTCAGATGATGTTCTTAATGTGACACAGCTCTGAAATTTCTGTTTTTAGGAACAGAAGTGGGAACTCTTTGTATTTAAGGCTGGATTATGTAAAGGTAGTTTTCATAAACCAAAGGCCTCCTTTGCTGAGGGTTCATAACCACTGTTCCCCCTAATGACCAGTGAAATGTAAGAAACAACAGGGCAGACACACGGAGTACAAGAAAACAGTGGTAATTGTATGTGTGGTGGTCTTGATGAATCAGCAGCTCCTACTGTTTACACTCTGGACAATGTGAAAACACAGTTTTGAAGGATGAGACTAGTAGCAATTTTTCCAGGGAGTTTTGCCAGGTGTGAAGGACTTAAATATGAAAAAAGCAGAAATGTGCTTCTTAAACTTGAATAAGGGGCAGAGTGGGGGTGTCAGGATCTTGACAGCAAGGTTTGCCTTGAAGAAACTAGCCAATGAAGCCATCATCTTGTGAGGAAGAAAGGGGATACTGTTCTTTGAGAAACTGATCTTCTGTGTGTCCTGCTGGAGGGATACCAGCAGCAAGAGGTTAAAGTTCTTGCTGCACTCAAGGCATGAGATTATGAGCATTGTGCTAAGACTACCTTGTGGCAGGAGAAAGAAGACATCAGTTCTACATCATGTGGAAAGAATCTCCAATTTTAGATGTAGTTTGACTGTGAGGGTCTGGAGGAGTTGGAGCTGATGGTACACATGTCCTAGGTAATCTGTAAACAGTACTCAAGAGGTCAGAAATCAGTTTTACAGAGTAGAAGTCCTTGGAGTCATTTTCATACCCATGCTGATTCAGGTGGTGGTGGGTACCCATTTGAGTCTGTGATCTTGTCCCTTCAGCAGAAACGTATGCTCACAGCTTGATCAGAATCAAGCCAAAAGCACAGTCTAGGGAAGAATAGGCTAATAATGTCAGGAGCTGGTTCTTGTTAACTCATGTCACCTGGTAAGTTCCATGGAACCTACCAGTAGCAGTAATAAACATGAATAAACTTGCTGAATGGGCAGAATCTGCTCTGTCAAGTTCTGCACTGACCCCTCTCACTGACATGGGTGACCAGCAGTGAAAAGCTGAGGAGAGAGCTTGTGGCTTTCAGAGTTCTCCTTAACCTTCCTCAAGCCAAGCTTTCACTGCCTCATGGTGTTCCTTTATTTCCTGTTTTCATAACAGGAATGTATGTGGGACTGATGTCCCGTTGGCTTGTCCGAAGGGAACAGTTGAAAGTATGAGTTCGGACATGTGCTATAGCTCTGTATGTGATTAGACAGATGAGACTCTTGCTGTGCCATGGTGCAAAGTACATGTAGCTGCTTCGCTCTTGAGACAGACTCTAGAGTTCCAGACCCAAGAAAGTTGCAGGAGGTATCCAGGTGCTGGATTGAGAGAGGGGCAATGAGATGCAGGTTTGCTTTCATAAGATACTCAGGTGTGATGACCTCCTCTGTGATTGCTTTAACAGGTTTGTGGGGGAGATAAGCCTTATATCGCCCCATCGGACCTGGAGCGGAAGCATCAGGATTGCAGGGAGTCAGCCATCAGGCAGTTCCGCTCAGTGAAGAAGATGGGAGGGGAGGAGTTCTGTCGTCGCTACCAGGAACAGCTTGAAGTGGAAATCGATGAGATCTATGCAAACTTTGTGAAGCACAATGATGGCAAAAACATCTTTTATGCTGCTCGTACCCCTGCCACTCTATTTGCAGTCATGTTTGCCATGTATATAACCTCAGGACTGACTGGGTTCCTTGGTATGAACTCTATAGCTACCCTGTGTAATCTTGTGCTGGGGATGGCTCTTATATCGTTTTGTACTTGGGCATACGTTAAGTACTCTGGGGAATTCAGAGAAGTTGGAACAGCCATTGATCAGATCGCTGAAGCTATATGGGAACAGGTTGGTATCTATTTTTAATGCAATATCTTCTTTCTTGTTCAGACTTATGAAGTAGTTTCTGTTCTGTGCTGTGAGTGAAAAGCTGCTCTAGACCTAATGGAGAATGCTTGTGCTGCCAAAGGGAAAAGCAGCTCAGGAGTATGATTGCTCTCTTCAGTAAGAGGTGCTGCACACAAAGAATGTTAAATAAGCTTAGCATATTATCAAAATAAGTGTTACCTAAAGGCCTAGGTGCTTGGATGGTAAAGAGTGGATGCACTCTTTAAAAATCTCATTACTTTTTCAGAGCAAGAAACTCTGCTTTTAAAGGTATGTTTGAAGTGATAAACTTGCCTTATGAATGTGGTGGATAAAATCTCAGGTGGTGCAAGAAACGGAGAAAGCAAAACATTGCTGCCCTCCCTCTCCTCAACTGATGTGATACTGGAAGTCTTAGACCTCTGAGAGACCTGGCTGATGACTAGCAGCAACTGCTACAAGAGGATTTACAGCAGGTTTCTTCAGGAAGTCTTGTGTTGTCTGTGACAACTTCAGTTGGTGCAACTGCTGTTGCAAGAAATAATAGACTGATTCCTAAAAGAAGAGATGACATGAGTGTGAAAGGAGGAGAAAGCCTTTTTTTACAGGGATTTTGCTGCCCTACTCCAGTTGACAGCTGTGCCAGTAAAGCCAATGCAGAGAATTCCTGACCAACTCTAACAAGTAGTGTTTGGAGCATTCCAAGTAGCTGTGTCCAGTGTTAGCAGAAGGGAAATAAGTTGGTGCTGTTGTTACTAGAAATAAAGTTCTCACTGAACTTAACTGGGTTGACATTAAAATGGGTCCGACAAGGTACAAGCAAGTAACTAACTGAAGCCTTTTGTACAGAGGCTCTCTTCCACATCTGAAAAACTACTCTATTCAAGGCTCATCATAGGCTACACTAAACCTGCCTGAGCAACCAGGTAAGGTTGTGAGTTAACCAGAGTGGAAAAAGTGGATTTCTAATAGTAGGAGGGAAATGAGCATCAGCATACTAAATTTGAAGCTACTAGAGATTAAAACTGAGTCTCTCCTGTACCACCATAGGTTCTTGCTTTGGAGTGTGGGGCTGAAGAACGCTGCAAGAAAACTACAAGGTGTTAGTTCTATGTGTAGTACTCTCTGAATGCAGCTGCTGCTGCAGGGTACCTAGAGCCCACAAGGCTTCATTTGAAGTGTTCAAGAGACATGTAGATGAGGCCCCCAGTGATGTGGTTTAGTGGTGAACTTGGCAGTCCTGGGGTAACGGTTGGACCTGATGATCCTAAAGGTCTTTTCCAACCTAGCTGATTCTGTGACTGTTGCCTTCCCTGAAAGGATGAGAACTTGGCTTATGCTGGCAGAATCTTGTCTTTTGTGGACTAGAGGAAGGTGATCTCCAGAAATGCTTGCTGCTGGTGGTGTTGCAATTGCATATCAGCAATGATATGAAAAGCATCTACGGGTTGTCTTTGAGTTACTCTGTGATTATATACCCTGTTCTTGCTATTGATTTTTCTGAATCTCTGCCTTTCTTTTCCCTCCTTGCTTCAGAGGAATCCCAGGAAGGTGAGAAGTTACTGGCAATCAATTTCTTTTTTTTTTCTGAACTTGATGACTTTTTTTCTCCTGCCTTGTAAGAGCCACATTTCCTAACAGCTGAATTCGTGTTTTAGGTGTTTTCCAAACTCTTTGAAGTCCTTAGACGCCGAACGATTCGCCGTGCTCTAACATCAGTGCCGCGACAGCGACTCTCATCCAACAATAACAAGAAGAAAAACTAGCCAGTATTTTTAACTTTCTTTCTGTATCTGAAGTGTTCACACTTACACATATAGGACAATAAGCTGGACCGTCTGGGCCGGTCTGCATAAATGCTGTAACCATACCAGACTGATGCTGCATATAGGGTATGGAATTGCACATCCATCTTCTAGGAACTGTAAAATGGTTTGAATTCAGTGAAGTACTGCTGTATAGGAGGGGTATCACTTGTGTTCATAGCATGTGACTGATTCAACCTCGCTACTGTAGCAGCAAAACTCGCTTCTCTTTCAGTTCGTGCCAGTTTGTGTCAGACTTCAGCATTCCAAGCTTTTTTAAAATTTTCATTATTTCAAATCTCATCTCTTTGTATGTTTTTATACTTTCTTTTCCTTGGTTACCTCATTCTTTTGTTTCTTTTGCACGTTTCTCATTCCACAGGTGTTGAAGCCCATGAGTGATAATTTGATGGAGGATCATATGAGGCAGTCTGTAAAAAACTCTCTCAAAGCAAGCCTGGGCGAGCAGGTGTCTCACCATGCCAGACTAAAGACAGACTGACACTTCATCTCCTCTTCAACTCTGCCCTCTCATCCTAGACATGCTTGCTGTACCATGAGAACTCAGTAATTAAGAAATGAATAAATAAAAATAAACCAAAGTTTACAATCAACTGTAGAAGTAGTTTAGTGTGATTGGCTTCACAGATTGCTGCCATCACCTGGGAAGAGTTAAGTTTGTCAGTGCTCTGCTTCTAAGACAAACTGGTGCCATGGAGACGGCTGGGGGTGGGAGGGAGGGTGTCCATTTTATGTATAGTCCTGGTGAACCCTGCACATGTGTATCTGGGGGTGACAAGGGGGGAGGGATCTGCCCCCCCTGTTTTTGAGCTGATGCAGTCTCTGGCTTACAGTGGGAATCTGTCCTCTGCAGGAGGTAATTCAGGGAAGTGTAATGATCAGACCCCACATAAGTGGTGCTCTCACCAAACGTACCCAGCTCTACACCATCCCCTCGCCACCTCTAACAAGAGTTTCTGCGTATCAAGTCAGTGAAGCCATTAGAGCCACCACATTACAACACGTATGTTGCTTTATTGCCTTCTCTACCAGTGTTACACAAATGCATGTATCGGTTCCTCACACTGCCGACAGCAGAACTGACTTGCAAGGGAGGCAGTGAGTCAGAGCATATGGTGTCTTGCCTTGAACTCGCAGACCTGGTCCTGAGGGAGGTGCATATCAGAACTGAGCTGTCTTTTTCTGCAGTTTAGCCTTCATGTATATAATATTGCCATTAATTCTACTGGGGAAGAAATTCCATCCAAAAACGTTGCCTACAGCTACCAAGCAATGAGTTAGGATTGTCTGTACAGTGTGTTTAGTTTTTATTTTTTAAGAAATCACAGATAGGGCATGTATATGAAATATAAATATATAAATACGATTTTGTATCAAAGTTTTGTAGTTTATGGCAAAACCTGGTTCTGTGGTAGCTATAAGTGCAGTCCCTGTAAAGGAATGTTTGTGGCTCATGTAAATGTGTGAATGCATCAACAATTTGAAGTTTTTTGATATGTTTGTGATATTTACCTGCCTTGAGCACTGCAATCTCTCACCCCCTTGGGAAAATCAGTGGGAATGTTTGTTGTGAAACTCTTGTCTTCTGTTGCATTTTAAAGTTATTTCCTGTAATTTATTTTCAGTACATGATTAAAATCAGTTGTGTATATATGAAATGAAATCCGTGCTTATTTTTAAAAGATGTTCAAGTATGTATTCTACTACATAAACTATGTCAAATACTTATCCTGACAATTATATGAGCAAATTGTCTATTGTACTTCATAGCTTTCTATTGAAGCTGATGTTCTCCTCATGCTTGTCTCTGAAAGATGACATCTGTCTAGCTCATGCCCCATCCCTGCATAGAAAAACTTTCTGGTATTCTAAAGCACGCTTCTTGCCTTGTGGAGTTGCTTGTCAGCTTCTGCCCTCCAACAACTGTATCGTTCTGAAACCTTGTAACTGGCTCTATTTTCACTCTTGACTAAGTCAACTGTATGGAGAGTAAAAGGCAGCTAAAGAATTAACTGCTGTAGTTTTGGCTGGAAATGACTGTGGGCAATAGCTGGGTTTTTTTGCATTCCTAAATGGTAATAATTTCCATCAACATTTGAGTTTCATCCGTCTCCCCTCTCTTGAGTGAGGGAAATCATCTGTCTAGGACTAAAGCAATTGCACTGTGACTTTTGTACCATAAAGGACTGCTGGGGAGTGGAGGTTACCTGTCCTCTGGAGATGAGGGCTCAGCTCCAAGTGAATGATGCTGAAGATGAGGTAGGAATGTTGCATTTTATGATATCTTCTCTCAAACTGTACAGATTAAATACTGTTATTTAAACAATCTAATGCTTTGGTGATGAATCTCTTTATTATTCAAATGACTGGAGTCACATAGTTTGGAGGGTCATGCTTACCTTTGCTTCTTGCCTTTCCCAGGAAGGTATGAGTCAGATTTGAGGCTGTGCTGTGCCCTGCTTGTCCTGCACTGGTGAGGGGAGCAGAACTCTGTCCAGGATCTGGACATTGAAGCTGGAAGGCTTTATCCAGCCTGTCCTAGTAGAGGACTGAAACAGGGTGTGTGTCTGGGGGAGCTCCTGAACGCTGTGCCAAAGAAGTTCAGAATTAGTGCAAGAAACCCTCAACTTTGTGGGAGGGACCAAAGGTAGGAAAAAGAAGGGGACAAGGTGTTTTTTTTGGGAGGAACATGTGTGGGAAATAACACAAGGGGATAGGAAGGGCTGGTTATGTGGCAACAGGTTAATGGTGAGTGCTATTGTCTGGCTGTGTCTGTCCTGTTGTCTCCATTAACTCCATTTCTCACCCCCTTCCGGGGAGAGGTGTCTCCATTCTGTATGCATAGAGGTCAAAGTGGCAGTAACTAGAGTGGGACCTGGGTCACAGGATCTTACGTTTGGAGTGCCAGTAGATTAGAGCGAGTGGAAGGGAAGTGCAGGGAACTGCAGTGAGGTGGTGTGTCGGTGTATGAGTATTAAGCCAGATTTAGCCAGCAAGTGGGACAGGGGGCCTGGGAGTCAGG
Organism: Melopsittacus undulatus; assembly: GCF_012275295.1. NCBI lineage: Eukaryota > Metazoa > Chordata > Aves > Psittaciformes > Psittaculidae > Melopsittacus > Melopsittacus undulatus. Next base: position 12,367,206 of record NC_047529.1, on the reverse strand, counting down.
TACTGAAGCAGCCCTAACTGGTTTAGATACACATCTAGTCCTACATGCGGCAACTAGAGGGACAGAGATGTCCAGCATAACGGAGGGTCTGGGGTTCAACTGGGACCAGTTTGTGTGTGCCTCCCCCTATGGGAGGCAAGCAGGAATTAAAGAGGCTCCAAAGGACAGTTACAGGACAGACTTGTATCTGACGGCTTGGTACTGAGGGCAGCCGCACGGCGTGTGTGCAAGGCTAGGCTTGAACCAGCAACTGGAGTGGGGCTGTCTTTGCACATGTTGTGTGCCTACTGGGAATGCTGTGGCTCAGCCTTGCTGCTGGTTGCATATCGGGGCCTGAAACTGTAGCAGCTTCACCTCTATTGGGCAGCTCAATACAATTAGTAAAATAAGTTTGGTATTTCTCAACTTCTGCTTGTGTACTGTTCAGAACATCAGGATTGCACACAGAGTGGGTAAGGGAAGAGAGGACCTTCAGTGGTGGATTACACAGGGGATGAAAGAGATGAAACACTTGCTTTCCCTATCCAGAGCTATTCTGATACTGACTTGGGAATGGAGTTCTGAGAGCTGCTCCAGTTCTGTGCAGACTGGTGGTGTATTAAGGCTTTGCTTTCCCCATCCTCCCTGGGCAAGCAAAAATGACAGAAGAGGCATAGAGTAAAACATGGTAACTTTCCCCGCACCACCAGTACAGCTACCCACCTCCTGCCTCAGAAACACAGCAAAGCCAAGTAGGAAAGCTACATGGGAGAGACTACAACTGGCAGTGTTCAGTTTTGGGCTTCTCATTACAAGACAGAAAATGAGGAGCTGGAGTGTCCAGAAAAGGACAACAAAGTTGGTGCAGGGCCTGGAGCACAAATGTGAAGAGGAACGGCTGAGGGAACTGGGGGGGTTTAGTCTGGGAAACAGAAGGCTCAAGGGGAACCTTATTGCTCTCTGCATCTGCCTGAAAGGAAGACAGAATGAGGAGGTGGCTGGTCTCTTTTCCCAAGTAACAGGACAAGAGGAAATGGCCTCAAGCTGTACCAGGGGAGGTTTACACCAGATATTAGGAACAATTTCTTCACTGAAAGGGTGCTCAGGCATTGGAACAGGCTGCCCAGGGCAGTGGTGGAATCATCGTCCCTGGAAGCGTTCAAAAACCATGTAGACAAGGCCCTCAGAGACATGGCTTAGTGGTGGACTTGGCAGTGGTGGGGTAACCACTGGACTTGATGGTCTTAAATGTCTTTTCCAACCTAGCTGATTCTATACTGCTGTAAGGAGATAGATGACTAAAAAGATGTGCCAGAAATGGGCGGAGAAGCTGACACCATAAAAGCTATTTGCTCTTTCTGTTACTTCAGGAGGTGGCTTTTAGAATGTATTTGTTTCTCCAGCTGTCATCAAGTGAAAGGCACTCACCCTCACAGTGCCTTCACTCCTTGGGAGGGGAATGGCTGGAGCAATGAGTGATGTGATTTCTGGCGCCAGAGAGACATAAACAACAGGAAAGCACTGTCTTATCCTGGAACTCAATTTTCTTAGAGCAGGCTAGGGACTGGCTACAGCTTTTTCCTGTAGATGGCTGATCTTTAAAAGTCAAGTTAAGGAAACTAAAAAGTACATCAGGTAGCATGGCACAGCGATAATGAAAGGGTGGAGAACCTCTATTTTATGAACCCAGATATACTGAGCGTTCAGTGTTTTTTCCACTGTGCAAGCCAAGTATGGCAGTACCTCAAAACTCCCTGCCTGTTGCTATCTTGGGTTAAAGCAATTAAGCAGAGGTTATGATAAAACTTCCTTTTTTTTTATTGAAAAACATGGGTGGGAGTAAGGAAATTATTTACACAAATTCCCAAGTGCAGCTCAACTCAAGAATGTATGACCAGCAATATGATAAAGGGCTGTGGGTCCAAAACAGGATTATGGAGGCTACCAAACAGTACAATTCCCTCGTAAATGTGGATCTTCAGATAAGATCAGCAACTGAAATGAGAGAAAAATGGGAGAATATAAGTAAACCAAGTGTGCCCACAAGTGTCAGCCCAGCAGTCCAGGGCTGCTGCTGCTCTCAAGTTCTTCCTCAGGGGCAGCAAAGACTATTTGGGCTTGCTTTCAAATGCAGCACCCCAATTCCCAGCTGGCGGAGGGCAGCACTCTCTGGGGCTGGCCCGCACTCACCGTTCATGGGCATCTCATCTATCTGGGTGGAGTAGTACTGCTCGATGTCCCGCAGGATGCGGATGTCGTCGTTCTTCACAAAGTTGATGGCAACACCTTTTCGGCCGTATCTGCCTGACCGGCCAATTCTGTGGAGGCAGCAGAAGGAAAGAGCGAATGAAGCCACCGTGGGGAAGGGTAATGCAGCCATGCTCCCCCAGTGAAGGCTGAGCTTACCTGTGTATGTAGAGTTCTCTGTTGTTGGGTAGGTCGTAGTTGATGATGAGGGACACCTGAGGCACATCCAGGCCTCTAGCCCAAACATCTGTTGAAATAAGGACTCGGCTGCAAAGAGAAGGGACAGTTAGAGCTGTTCTACTGCCTGATGTGGTGTGACAGCTGAGAAGCTGCAGTGCCCAGCACAGGCCACCTTCTGCTCTTCTGTGCTCTTCCTTGCCTGCAACACACTGGCATCATCCATGCTTTTGCTGCAAGGAAAGCCATCCCATGCAGCATCATCAAGGTTCAGCGAAGACAGATTTGATCTTTCAGAAAGAGTATGATGCTCCCAAAAGTTTAAAATACAGAGGATGGAGCCCAAACAGTTTTCTTTCTTATTTTAAATGGAGCAACACCCAACCTCTTCAGTGAAATAAACCAGACTAATTCTGTGCCTAGAAGTATGAGCATCCCTCTTTGGAAAGTGGCAATCTCCCAGTCCTGTGACACTGTAGGGGGATAGATGGCAATCGGAGTTCTTCCTAATATGAGCTTAACAAAGCCTTCAGAGAGGACAGGTATTATGGGTTTCTGAGGCCTGTTCCCTTCAGACACTACAAGAAAACCTGCTTAAGGTATTTACCTTGCGCCAGATCTGAACTCTTTCATGATGGACTCTCTCTCCTTCTGTGGCATGTCACCATGCATAGATGAAACTGTGAAGTTGGCTTCTCTCATCTTCTCTGTGAGCCAGTCTACCTGTGCATACAGCCAAGCAGCCTGGGTTAGCTCTTTGCTCAGGACAGACACATGTGCTAGCTGTGCTTGGAGAGTATTTGCAGAGATGAATGCTATCAAGGACTGAGAGGCGTTTCAACAAGAATGGTAAACAAACCTTACAGAACATTGGCAATGTGATACAGGGCTCCACAAAAGAAAGGAATTAAGGGCATTTATTCAGAAAGTGTGGGTTTGTTTCTGAGATTATAAGCAATTTCAAGAATAAGCACATTCTTACTTAATTAGTTCTACTTCTCTAAAAAGTTCCTGTCAGATGTGTCAGGTCTGCTTATGACTGGTTATTTAAACATGACACATCCCAAAGACAAATATTTAATCTCTACTCTTACTAACCTATTCTCTAATGGGAAAACAACTAGAACTCTTAACTGGGTTTGTCCCAGTCTCCTCCCAGCTCCCCTCAGAAAGTATTGTGCTGTACCTTTCTCTTGGTGTTACAGAAGATGACAGCTTGGGTGATTGTGAGCGTGTCGTAGAGATCGCACAAGGTGTCGAACTTCCATTCTTCCCTCTCCACAGCCACGAAAAACTGCTTGATTCCTTCAAGGGTCAACTCATCACTGTAGGGCAGTAAGAACAGAAGAGAAGGCTCAGGGGAGACCTTGTAAGAGTCTTTCAATACCTAAAAGAGCCTACAGGAAATCTGGAGAGAAGCTTTTTACAAGGGAGTGTAGTGACTGGACAAAGGGGGAATGGCTTTAAACTGACATAGAGAAGATTTAGATTAGGCATCAGAAATTCTTCCCTGTGAGGGTGCTGAGGCGCTCAGCACCTCAGTGAGAGAAGCTGTGGCTGCCCCATCCCTGGCAGTGTTCAAGGCCAGGTTGGATGGGGATTGGAGTAACTTGGTCTAGTGGAAGGTGTCCCTGCCACAGGAACTGGATGAGCTTTAAGGTCCTTTCTAACCCTAACCAGTCTGTGGTTCTATGAAAACCTGTACCACACCACAAGTAGGTGAACACATACAACGTAGTTTGATGAGCTTCAGTGGAGATCATACCTCTGCACTGTGTGCTGTGGGTTGCTGGGTCTGCACACAGGTTCAACTTGTTCTATAAAGTTCCTGGAGAAGCCTGCTTTAGTAAGGGTCTCAAACATCACCCATGCAATAGAGACTAGAACTGGGGCACCCTCTCTGCTCCAGACAAAGGAAAACATTTCTGTTTTCACAGTTTTTACATTCAACCTTCTTAATATAAGAGACTGAAAAAAGGCAAATGGGGCAATAAGAGATCAGGTGAGAGTGAGTCTTCTTCTCCTCTCAGGCTGCCTATGCTTACTCCTCTTGACTCCTGCCAAGTTCCACTGCATCAGGAACTGTGACACCACCGGACTAAAGCTACACCTCCAGGGGCATTCAGGATCAGTCAGCTAAAGGTTTTTCTGGCTTGCTATGTAAAAATAGCAAATTAATGGAAGAGGCCTATGGAAATCCTCTGAAGGAGCAGAGGAACTGGGCAGGTGTGACAGATGGATTCCCAGGATGAGATCGCTATATATGGAGAGGATGAGGAGGTGGGAGCAGCAAACAGAACTGGACAAGGATAGCATCAAAGAGCAAGTTGGCCTCTGCTGGAAAACAGGACATGAGGATGTCTGCAAACCCCTAGGCAACCCAGGACCAGACCAACCCAAAGAGCTCCTGTTCTTTCCAAGGAAACTCACTCACTCACCGTTTCACCAGGATACGGATAGGGTCTGTCATGAATTTGTTGGTCATCTCCAGAATTTCATGAGGCAAAGTGGCGCTGATCAAAACCACTTGTGTAGCTGGAGGCAAGTATCTGTACACATCATAGATCTGCTCCTTAAAACCTGAAAAGCAAATCCAGTACCACAGAGAAATTATCACTTCATTCTTCCAAATACTGTGCTCCTTCACAATTTGATCTGGAATCCAGTACTGGGCCTATCCTATGAGATAAAAATTAATGAGTGAATCCATAGCTCAAAGCCAGTGTCACACATTGCTCATCCCTCTCATTTTCCGCAAACCACTACAATGTGGCTGTGTGGTACACAGTAAAGTATGAAAGGCATAATGGAGGACATTACTGTGGAGATCTGTTACAGACCTTCTGATCAGGAGGACTCTATGGATGAAGTGCTCTACAGGCAGATAAGAACATCCTTGTGCTCACAAGCCCTTGTCTTCATGGGGGACTTAAACCCTGGTATCTGTTGGGAGTGATGGTACAGCCCTGCACAAGCAATCCAGGAGGTTCCTCAATTGTGTGGAAGACAACTTCCTCCGGCAAGTAATAGAGAGGAGTCAACAAGGAAAGGTGCCATGCTTGACCCCATGCTCACCAACAGGGAGGGACTGGTTGGGAATGTGATGCTCCAAGGCAGCCTTGGCTGTAGTGATCATGAGATTGTTGATTTTGAGATCCTCAGGACAGTGAGAAGAGTGTGCAGCAAACTCACTGCTCTGGACTTCAAGAGAGCAGACTTTGGCCTCTTCAGGAACCTGCTTAGTAAGGTTCCATGAGATACAGCCCTAAAGGGCAGGGGAGCCCAAGACTGGTGGTTGATATTCAAGGATCACCAGCTCCAAGCTCAGGTGTGTTGTGTCCTGACTGGAAGGAAGTGCAGCAGGAGGGCCAGGAGACCTCCATGGATGGATAAGGAGCTGCTGGGGAAACTCAGGGGGAAAAAAGAAGCTTATAAAAGGTGGATGCAAGGACAGGCGAAGCTGGGAAGAATGCAGGGACATTGTCTGAGAAGCTAAGGACCAGGTCAGGAAAGCTAAGGCCCAGTTAGAATTAAATCTGTCAAGGATGTGAAAGATAACAGGAAGGGCTTCTATGCATATGTAGCAAACAAGACAAACTACAAATATTGTAGGCTCTCTCTGGAAGCTATCAGGAGAACTGGCTACCCTGGGTTTGGAGAAGGCTGAGGTTCTCAATGACTTCTTTGCCTCAGTCTTCACTGGCAAAGGCTCCGACCACACCACCCAAGTCTTGGAAGGCAGACACAGGGACTGTGAGAATGGAGCCCTTGGGCCCACTGTAGGAGAGGATCTAGTTAAAGACCATCTTAAGAACCTGAACATGTGCAAGTGCATAGGACCTGATGAAATCCATTCACAGGTCCTGAAGGAGCTGGCGAATGAAGTTGCAAAGCCACTGTCCATCATATCTGAAAAATCATGGCAGTCAGGTGAAGTTCCTGACAACTGGAAAAAGGGAAATATAACCCCCATTTTCAAGAAGGGGAAAATGGATGACTCAGGGAATTACAGACCAGTCAGTCTCCTCTGTGCCTAGCAAAATGTTGGAGCAGATTCTCCTGGAAGGCATGCTAAGGCACATGAAAAACAACAAGGTGCTTGGTGACAGCCAGCATGGCTTCACTAAGGGGAAATCCTGCCTGACCAATTTGGTGGCCTTCTATGATGAGGCTACAGAACTGATGGACAGGAGTAGAGCAGCTGATGCCATCTACCTGGACTTGTGCAAAGCATTCGACACTGTCCCACATGACATCCTTGTGTTTAAATTGGAGACATCAATTTGATGGATGGACCACTCAGTGGATAAAGAACTGGCTGGATGGCTGCATGCAAAGAGTTGTGGTCAATGCTTCAGTGTCCAGCTGGAAACCGATAATGAGTGGTGTCCCTCAGGGATCCGTGTTGGGACAGGTCTTGTTCAATATCTTTGTCAGTGACATGGACAGTGGGATTGAGTGCACCCTCAGCAAGTTTGCCAATGACACCAAGCTCTATGGTTCTGTTGATACGCTGGAGGGAAGGAATGCCATCCAGAGGGACCTTGACATGCTAGTGAGGTGGGCTGATGCCAACCTCATGAAGCTTAACCATGACAAGTGTAAGGTCCTACACCTGGGTTGGAGTAATCCCAGGCACAGCTACGGGTTGGGCAAAAAGGAAATTCAGAGCAGCCCTGCAGAGAAGGACTTGGGGGTGTTAGTCGATGAGAAAATGAACATGAGCCAGCTCCAGTGTGTGCTCGCAGCCCAGAAAGCAACCGTACACTGGGCTGCATCAAAAGGAGTGTGACCAGCAGGTCAAAGGAGGTGATCCTGCCCCTCTACTCTGCTCTCTGAGACCTCACTTGGAGTATTGTGTGCAGTTCTGGTGTCCTCAACATAAAAAGGACATGGAACTGTTGGAACAAGTCAAGAGGAGGCCACGAGGATGATCATGGGACTGGAGCCCCTCCCGTATGAAGACAGGCTGTGGGGCTGTTCAGCCTGGAGAAGAGAAGGCTGCGTGGTGACCTCATAGCAGCCTTCCAGTATCTGAAGGGGACCTATAGGGATGCTGGGAAGGGACTCTTCATTAGGGACTGTAGTGACAGGAAAAGGGGTAATGGGTTCAAATGTAAACAGGGGGAGTTTAGATTGGATATAAGGAGGAAGTTCTTTACTGTGAGGGTGGTGAGACACTGGAACGGGTTGCCCAGGGAAGCTGTGAATGCTCCACCCCTGGCAGCGTTCAAGGCCAGGCTTGATAGAGGCTTGGGTGGCATGGTTTAGTGTGAGGTGTCCCTGCCCATGGCAGGGGGGTTGGAACTGGATGATCTTAAGGTCCTTTCCAACCCTAACTATTCTGTGATTCTATGATAATCTTTAACTACTGAAAAGGACAAAACTAAATTAGACAAGGCACATGAAGTAGCTTAACCTGTTACAGCTTATAATTAAAACATTAAAGTAGTTGGTTTTTTTTTAAGCAGGATTGCCAGCTGGAGCATCCTGGAATCTCAAAGATGTGAGGACAAAAGAAGTAAAAGGGAGACATATTTTACCTTTATTGAGCATTTCGTCTGCTTCATCCAAAACCAGCATTTTGATGGCACGAGTTCTTAAACTTCGACGACGAATCATATCTGTAAGATTGTACTTGGTTAGATGGAAAGGCTCTGAAAGCAAGTAAGCCTACAGTGCTCCCAACTCCTGCTAGGGCAGGTTGGTGGAAGAGGGACAGGCCCTTCCCTTGCTGCCAACAGGGACAGCTGTTTGGTGATAGAAAGCACATCCAAGAACCACACTGTGCCCATAGATAGCATCCTTCAATCTAGGGGGATGTCTCTGGAGCCCAGCTAAGGGAGCACTGACTGCAGGGAAGCTCCCAGTGTCCAAGCTGTGGGTTGCCGCTTGCTAAGTGCATAAGACAGGTGACCTGGTCTCCCACAACGTGAGAAATGAAAAATGCTGCATGAACTTTTCCTCAACAGTCTGGCCAAATCCACATCCTGTTTGGAAGAGCAGAGTTTTGTGTAATCCCTTAATACTGCAGTAGAAAGTATTTGTTATTTGTTGCTGTTCAAAGCCAGCCCAGTTCTATAACTAATTATTTTTCACTTGTGGAGACTGGCTCTGTGTTCTCCCAGTGACAGGAGCTTGTGTAAGGGAAAGTGTTGACTCCCAGAGATCCAGAGGATGGGAGCTTGAAGGCTAACACTATCCCTGTGGTAACTGCCACCAACAGCAAACATAAACCACTTAATGCAATGAAACCAGAAGTACCAGCTACAACTGCACCCAATTTAATAAAGAGAGAGTGATGGTCAGTACACAGAAAATGTGGACCTGACTTTGATACTCAAGTAGACCCAGCTCCTTTCTCCCCCAACATTCTGAAGTATATCTTGGGATTGTAGTATTTTCTCCTTAAAAAATACTCTTTGTTCCCACGCCACCATATGAAGAAACATGTCAACAATGAAAAGCAGCAAAGGAATTCCACATACTATCCCCACTGATTTCTCTCTAGTCTTTTCTAAATATTACTACAGTAAGTCGTTACCTTGTTATACTTCAAATTACATAAATTGTGTCAGATTAATGTAATTTTCATGTTATTTCAAATCTAAGATCACAAGAGTTGCAGACAATTCCTGCTCAGGTCTGAAGCCTCCCACATGTCCTTACCAAATACGCGGCCTGGAGTGCCAGCAACAACATGCTGCCCATAATCCAGCTTTCGGATATCTTCACCCACATTGGTCCCTCCGATGCAGGCATGACACTGGACATTCATGTAGTCTCCCAAAGCAAGAAGACCCTGTGTTGATACAAAGAGATGGCTTAAATAACTGATCTCCCATGAAGCTTGTATTTGTGAAGGGATGTAGGTCTGCCAGACAGTGGTATTTTTAAAGAGATGTAAGCACAAGCAGTTAGGATTTTTTTACGTCTGTTACCCAAATCTCCTCAAAAGCAGGTTTCCAAACTATGGAAACTCAGTTCCCTGGAGCTCACAACTGCTCTAGAAGTGCTGTCCTTAAAAAGCAGCAGCTTTGAGCTCTGCTGGGGAACACCTGAGGATCAGCCTTAAGCCTTGCAAGTGCTTTACAGATGGCAATTTAAATGCTCCTACCTTCTGAATCTGCACAGCCAGCTCCCGAGTTGGTGCCAAGATCAATGCCTGGGTCTCACGAACCTGATTAAAACAAGTGATCACAAAGCTGTTAATCACAGGGCAGATATCTATGTGCAAGAGAGACTACGGATCCACAGTGTTCTGAAATGTCACATCTGAATGATTAACTGGAATTTTGTCATAAAACCTAGTGTTTGCAAGGGTCAGTACTTCTACAAAGCTGTTCCCAAAGAGAGCACTTACACAGTTATAGCCTCTTAATGAGGTTACTTTTGACAAGACTTATGCAGCTCTTTGAGAGCTATTTTTCATTCCAACCTAATTTCCGAAAACAACTATACAAGTGTGTATTATTGTAAAAGGAGAGATACAAATTTAAATCACTTTCATTTTGTACATTCAGATCAGAAAAAAACCTTGCACTGCATATGGACAGTGTCATGCTTGAAAAATACTATAAGCACTTTACAGTAATTAAGCAAAAAGATCAACTTTTAAATTAGAACATGCAACATCTATTTTATATCCCAGGCATGAAGGGGTGAATAACAATCTAAGCCTTATTTAAGAGGGCCCACAGAAAAATATCATTTTATTCAACAACATGTACATATTCAAGTTGTAATTAAAAAGCAATTCCATGGACATGACACTCCCAACTATAACAAAAGCAAGCATTTGTCAGTCAAAAATCCAGGTCTGATGCTGTGCAATGTGTGCCAACTGTTCACACAGGTTGCTGATGCTGTTAGGATCATTTGAGGACAACTCTACCTGCTGGGAGACTAATTTAGCCCTCTAATACGTGAAAGAAATCAGCTGTTATAGCCAACTTTGCAAATGCAACATTTTATCAGAACAGATTTTGCACTGTTAAACAGCGTGGGTTTAACAGTGAAATTGTTCAGAATCTGCTGATATTTTCAGCTAGAAGTTTGTCTGAGATTTGCTGCCCATAATTAAAAGATTCCAATGTGAAATTTCATTTATACACTTTAAAAAAATAAGGCTTTTCTAAAGAAGACTCTAGTAATTTAATTTAACTTTTACCACATGTTATGAGAGTACCTGTATATCCAGGCATTGCAGAACAGAGATGGAGAATGTTGCTGTCTTCCCTGTTCCTGACTGTGACCTGAAAAACAGATGCTTGGTGAACACTCTGGAAGTCTGAATAAACAATTCAGGCAATTTCAATATATTCCACCCCTCTGCTTTTTGCCACTTGCTCACTGCAAAGAAGTCTATATTGCCAACAATTTATCTGATAAAGGTATCATGGAATCAAAGAATGGTTTGGGTTGGAAAGGACCTTAAAGCTCATTTGGTTCCAATTCCCTGCCATGGGCAGGGACACCTTCAACTAGGCCAGGTTGCTCCAAGCCCCATCCAAAGTTCCAGGAATGGGGCATTCACAGCTTTCTGGGCAACCTTTTACAGTGCCTCATGACCTTCACAGTAAAGAATTTAATCCTAGTATCTCATATAAATCTCCTCTCTGTCAGTCTAAAGCCATTCCCTCTGGTCATGTCAGCACATGTGCTTGTCAAAAGCCCCTCTTCAGATTTCTTGTCGGCCTCTTTAGGCACTAGAAGCTGCTTTAAGGTCTCCCTGGAGCCTTCTCTTCTCCAGGCTGAACAAGCCCAGCTCTCTCAGCCTGTCTCCATCACGGAGGTTATGGTCACAGCACAATCTGCAAACAAGCAGCTTTGACAACTACAGTATCAGACAGCACTGTGTTGCAGGGTCCTCAGCTTTTGCATCTCTACTCCTTATCAGACCAACACTTAAAATTCCTACAACTAACCATTCTTTTTTTCTTTTAAGGTAAATGGTTGATAAGCCAATACAATTTGGAAGGTTAGCAATTCCCTCTGATGACCTAGAAATATTTCTTTTTCAGTGGGATGCATATCCTTCTTTATTTCTAGATACATAATAGGTTTTTTCTGTTTACTTTTTTCCTTGAGACTTCAGTTGTCTCTCTTCCTCCCTGGCTTTGCTAGAAAACATTGCCAGGAGTTTCAGAGCCCGACTGTTTGAGAACACACAGTTCTCAACACATCTTGACTGAACCTTTATTACCTAAACATAAGAAACATTAACAACTGTTTGGATCATTGTCTTACGTGCATGTTAGCCACTTTCACCCTGTTTGATTGTGATGTGACTTCCCTAATCCTGCCACGCAGCACCATGAGACCATGACTGATATCTGAATAGGGACTACAGGGATGCCAGAGAAGGACTCTTTATCAGGGACAGTAGCGACAGGACAAGGAGTAACGGATTCATACTTAAAAACGTGAAACTGAGGCTAGATATAAGAAAAAAGTTATTCTCTATGGGAGTGGTGAGACCCTGGCAGACGTTGCCCAGAGAAATGGTAAATGCCTCATCCCTGGCACTGTTCAAGGCCAGGTTGGACAGGGCTTAGAGCAACCTGGTCTAGTGGAAGGTATCCCTGCCTGTGGCAGGGGACTGGAACAGGATGAGCTTTATGGTCCCTTCCAACTCAAACCAGTCTGTGATTCTATGAGTGAAAACCTTGCTTCTAGCTTAAAGGCAGCGATTGTGAGTGCGCCCCCCACCCCCCCACCGGCAGCCCCACTTACTGGGCGATCACGTCTCTCCCCTTGATGATCTGTTTGATGGCTCTCTGTTGGATGGCCGAGGGCTTCTCAAAACCTGCGGAACCAGCAGTTAGCATCAGCGGGGCAGCCCCGGAACCGAGCCATCAGCGGCCTCACCGCGCAGGCGCGTTGCCCGACATCCGGGTGCCAGCCCCGACGACAAGCCTCAGCACCCCCCGGCCACATGCCCCCTTCCCCCCTTCCCTCCGCCCCTGGCCGCCGCCACTCAGCCACACACCGTAGGCGTAGATGCCCCGCAGCAGGTCCTCCCGCAGGCCCATGGTGTCGAAGGTGGGCGTCACGTCCACCTCCTCGCTCGTCTCGAACTCCACCTTCGTCATGTCCTCTTCCTTCATCAGCCGCTTCCGCGCCGAGCCGGTCGTGCCGCCGGACCCCGCTGACCCCGACATGGTTGAGGGCTGCCCGCTCCCGCCTCACGCACAGCCGATGGCGACGCCGAACACTGAGAGGCCACTGGGCATGCGCGGAAGGTCTGGCTGGGCGGAGTGAGAGATGTGCGCATGCGCAAAGGGGAGTGGATGGGAAGACTCCGCGCTCCTTGCGCATGCGCGGGCAGAGATCAGGGCTGTGTAGGATCAGCGCGTGCGCAAGGGTCGGGATTGGCGCATGCGCGGGGGCCGGTAAGTGAGGGCCGTGCGGCGGGCTCGCGGGGTGGGTTAGGTCAGGTTCAGTGGCCGGTCTGGCGCTTGGCCCTCAAGAACCCCGTGTACTGCTGCGGGCCTGGGGAGGAGCGGCTGGGAAGCTGCTCTTGGAAAACGAGCCGGGGGTGCTGGTTGACGGAGCTGAACATGAGCAGCTTGTATCATGTTCATCATGGCCTGTATCAGCTATAGTGTGGCCAGCAGGGCCAGGACAATGATCATCCTCCTGTACTGGGCACTGGTGAGGCTGCAGCTCAAATTCTGTGTCCAGTTCTGGGGCCCTCACTGATGCGCGGATAGATTCCACAACTCGTTAAAGTTGTAAAGTAGGAATGCTTTTATTCAGCGCTGAGGTGCATGGGGATAGCTTCTCCAAAGCATGCACACCTCAGGGTTGTTCTCCCTTTACATTTATTCTCTTAAGGTATACATAGACATGAGGTTGCTCAATCTGTCTATACATATTTAGTATCTATCCCCGCTTCGTAATTATAATGAGCCGGAAGGTCCTTTGCACCTGCGCAGTGTCCCTTCTGGTCATGGGCAGGGGCCTTCAAGATGAAGTAAATGAGTCTTCCTCTTGTGGGTAGGGGTCTTCAAGATGAAGCAAATGGGTCTTCCTCTTCTTAAACTTTTCACCTTTTAATCTTCACACATGGCCTTAGGGTTTGGTCCTTGCCCAGTCTGCTTCTCCCCCGCTTATCAGTAGAACCGAACATCTTTTGTCCCTTACCAGTAGAACTAGCATCTGCTTCTCCCCCTCAGCAGTAATCAGTGCCTTGGCTTGTTAGGTACTTAGGACAGACAATATTTTTGTTTAAGCAAAGGAATTCCTTTAACCCCCTTGTACAATTTCTCTGTGTTACCCCCCTGTACATTTGTTACCCCTGTATCATCACTACAAGAGAGACAATGAGGTGCTGGAGTGGGGCCAGAGAAGGGCAGTGGAGTTGGTGAAGGGTCTGGAGCACAAGTGTGATGGGGAACAGCTGAGGGACCTGGGGGTGTTTAGTCTGGAGAACAGAAGGCGCAGGGGGGACCTTATCACTCTACAGCTATCTGAAAGGATGATGGAGAGAAGAGGTGACTGGTCTCTTCTCCCAGGTAACAAGTGATAGGACAGGAGGAAATGGCCTCAAGCTGCACCAGGGGAGTTTCAGATCGGATGTTAGGAAAAATTTTTCTCCGAAAAGGTGCTCAGGCATTGGAACAGGCTGCCCAGGGCAGTGGTGGAATCACAGTCCCTGGAAGTGTTCAAAAACTGTGGATGATGCTCTCAGTGACGTGGTTTAGTGGTGGCCTTGGTAGTGCTAGGGTAACATTTGGAGTTGATGATCTTAAAGGCCTTTTCCAACCCAGTTGATTTATGGTTCTATGATCTGCGACTCTGGAATGTGCTGTGGGTTGGCTGTCATCGCCCTGCCAGCCAGGACAGCTCCACACAGGGTCCTGAGCAAAACTGTTAAACTGTTAAAAAAATAGAAAAATTAAAAAAAAAATTGTTTCATGTTCTTTTGGCTAAATACTTTGAGGTATGAGTTCTCTGAAGATAGGCTCCTTCAAGCCTTGTATGAAATCAGTGCCTTTGGGAGATGTTACCAGTTCTGTATTGGCTTCCTGGGTTCTGCTTTTCAATTCAGCTTGGCTGAATCTCATTTACCTTTGAAGATGATCTCAGCCCAAATTTAGCTTCTAGAGCAAACAGAATGTGGTCTGGCCATCCCAGTCTGACAGCTTTCACGAGACATTCTCATGTTCCATGTTGGGCTTTCTTGTGAGTACTGAGTTTTCATTGCTTAGCAGGGAGACAAAAGCACATGGTCTGTGCCTGCCAAACTGCTCCCTATGGCTGCCTTAAAGGCAGCTCAGGACATCTCCTTCCTGACAACCTGGGGTTGTTTCTAGAGCATTCTCTAATACTGATGGGGTTCCTTTCAGTATCCAGAGCTGTCAGTTTTTCACTACCAATTTTGCCCCACTGACTTACCTCTGCTACTTTTGTCCTCAGAGGAGAGTGCACAGGGAAGCAGCACATCCTTCCAGCATCAGCACTAGATTTGCAAAGCCTGATCTTATTGCTGTGTGAGCCCTGGAAGAAATTAGAGGAGATCCTCAAGGTCTCTGGTGCTGTCTTGGTGGGTGAAGTGAGCAGCAAGGCATTTCAGCAAACAGGCAGCCAAGGTGGACGAAGCACTTGCAGTCAGGTTCGTGATGGAGTGGTAGGATTTGGCCACCCTAGGGCTCGGGAAAATCTGGGGTAAATGTGATCTAAGCCTATCTGTGAGATGGGAGGGAGATCTCTGAAAGACTGGAGGGTGGTGAAATGGTGTAACAAAAGAAGTCCTGTTGCACTGTTAGAAGAGGGAGAGAGTGATTTCAGGCTGTGCTGTCCTTGCAGAGGTTGAGTAGCATGTGGAGAAGCAGATGAGCCTGGCAGAGCTGCCTGCAGCGTTGGACAACACACTCATGGTTTCCAGGAGTGGGCTTCAGTGTGCAGCTCTCATGTCCTACAGATACAAACTGCAGTGCCTCAAGTAAGAGTATTGCTCCCTGTAAAAAAAGGCCTTCTCTGGGGTGCTTGAGATGTTTCTTAATGCAGTGCTCACCATGCCTGCAGGATCCAGGTGAGGCAGATCGCCAGGGAGAGGGACAAGGCGAGGCTGGACTTGGAGAAAGCGGAGAGACGCTGCCTGCATCTCAGCAGGGAGTTGGACGAGCAGTACGTCACTCTTGAGCACACCCAGAGCAAGCTCAGGTAGGAGGAGTCCTTTTGGTGGAGCAGTGAAAATGTTTTCTTGTTCCCTGCAGCCTCTCCCTCCCATCCCTTTATGAATCTCCCACTTGTTTTGCCATTGTGTCAGTGGCAGAGAAAGAAGTCCTTGAAGCCCCATACGGTTTACTGAGAGGGGGTGTCTGGACCTTGTGACCATCTGAGATCACACTCCAGGTGCCCCAGCCATGTTGCTTTTTCCCCGCAGGGATTTTCAGGCAGAAACAGAGGCAAAAGATCTGCTTTTGCAGCAAGCAGTCAGTCACCAAGCAAAGCTGGAGGCTGATACACAGCTGTTCCAAGGCAAAGAGGCCAGCTGGCAAGGGAAACTGAAGCACACCATGAAGGTAAGTAGAACTGGCCTGATGAAACATCTTCACTTCTTCAGAGGAGGTGAAGCAGAGGTGCTGATATAGATGAATGGTTGCTGGGAAAGAAGAAGTTTTATGCAGAAAAGTCATCAGGCACATCCATACTGTTGAATTTAATACAGAACTTTTTCCCTTCCCATGACATTATTAAACACCCATGTTGTCTGTCAGGAGTGGTTTGGCCCTTGCCAATACCTGGAAACCTGATGGCTGAGGCTAAAATTGTGCCAGGGACCACGCCAAAAGCAAAGGTGGTACTGTACATGTGCCTGGGATTTTCCCAGTGCTGTTCAGTGTACAAGTACAGATGCAGACAGCTCAGGACTTGCTGCCTTTGTTGGCCATGGGGAAAGCATAGTTTTGTGAAGCAGAGGTGGAGATGGGCCTGTGGGGCTGTGAGCTCTTACACTGCAAAACCCACTCCTATGTCTGTCCTTTGGAGATAAATCAAACACCAGCCCATGTGATGCATGTCAGCAATATGCTGGCAGAAGCAGGATCTCCTGGGAGCTGTGCTGTGTTTGGCATGCCAGTTGTTTTACAGCTTCCTGCTGAAGACCTGTGGCTGGTGAACCCCTCCTGCAATGTGAGGACCCACAACATCCCAAAAATCTTCTCCTCTTTGTCTGCAGGAGAACATACAGCTGCAAAACAAGGTCACGGAGATGGCTGAGAAACTGGCAGCCTCTGAGAAGCTGGTGTTGGAGTTGCAGAAAGAGCTCAACTGTGTTGTGAAGGACAAGGTAGCCTTTCTTTCTCTATTGCAGTTAAATAGGAACTTTAGAGGAACTCATTGAAAGATTGGCTTTTTCCTGTGAAATCTTGTGTATTTTGGGTCAGTTGCTATGGTCTCCCCCTCTTCAAATTCTCCTACACATTAATGGCAACTGGGAAAGAAAAAATACTGGCTTTTAACTTAGGCCTTTTGAAGCTTGAAAAAAAAGAAAAAGGATTAGCAAAGTTTGCAATTGCAGAAAATTCTACTAATCTGCAGTCTTCAGGTGAAGGACTTCAGAGTTTGGTTTCCAGAAAAGAAAATCTTTCACAAGTATTGATGTAAGTGGTTACTTTTAGTGTCTTCCACTCCAGAAAGGCACCTGATAAAATGCATCTGTGGAGAGAAATGAATCTGTGATCTTGTTAGGCAGTTTGGGAAAGCTGCCTGCCTGCAGTTTGGTGTCTCATACATGAAGGAAAATGCTTTTCCTCTTTCTGCATCTGACCCATCCCACAGGTGTCCATATGAACCCCTCCACTGAATCTATGTAGGGTGTAGCACTGTGAGCTTATGGCTCTCCATTTGGAGAGGTGATAATTTCCTTGATGATGTTTCCCTGTGCTTGTGCAGCTGGGCCAGGTGGAGTCCCACAGTCCAGAGCTCCTGAACCAGAGTGAGTGCTTCGCAGAGATTGTCCTGGAGTACGAGCGGCAGTGCCAGGTACAGATGGGCAGCTCTCCAGCAGAGCTGTTGTGAAAGCACAGCTCCCATCAGCATGTCCCTTGGCCTGGGAGAGAGTTAGGAGGCAGCACTGATCAGAGTGCAGAGGGGAATCCCTCCTGTCTTGCTCAGAGTCCTTTACCAGGAGGCAGGTTACAACAGTGCCCCCAGTAAAGCAGTCTGTCTCCTTCTGCAGCTCTCCATGGGGTTGTTCCCTTCCTGGTATACTGGCAGGAGGAAGTACGGCTGGATTGTAAATTCTTCCTTTCCTGCCATCCTGTAGCCACAGGCTTATTGTCTGGGAACAGTGTAGTTCTGTGTATGGGGACAGACCACCGTGGGCTCTTGCATTTCTTCTCAAATGCAAGGAGAGTGCTGTTCTTCCTCTTTGGAAAGCATGTTGTCAGCTAAATTCTTCTATCTTTTTGGTTTTCCCTTCTTCCTTTTTGCCCACATTTTAACAACCCCTACAAAAATTGTTGCTGCTGGGCTTTGCTAGAGAGTCAAGGTGAGCTTGTCCTGAGCACACACCTGGTGTATGTGTGTGGCCCAGGCATTGGTGGTGTGTGTATTGTATTTTCTGCAGGGTGTTGTGTCCCTGCTCAGAGCTTTGGGCTTTCTGGGAAGTGAGCACCGCCTCCATTTCCCTTCTCTTCTCTTGTGTATCTTGCATGTTGTGAGTTGCTGGATGCTCTGTGCCTTGACTCCTGAGTCCTGCGCTTATTGCATTGTCCGTTTGTTTCCAAGTGCTGTGTGTGACTGGGGAGCACCGCTGAGCAGAGACGAGTTACCAAATCCCCCCAGCAGGGGCAGAAATCTGTAGTTTCAGCGAAGCCATTTCATGGATACAGCAGACTCCTGAAGCTGTAATTAAAGGCAAACATGCTGGAGCACTACCCAGTGCAACATTGCTCCAGGTGGCACCAGAGGGTTGAAGATGCTCTGTGCTGCAGTTTTTCCTCCCATTGAGCAGCCCCAGAGTTGCCTGTGAGAATGCTGATGGAGGAACAGGTTTATCCTTGTTGGATGCTGTCAGCCCCCCATCTCCTCTGCTCTCTTGTCTAGAATGGAGGTTAAACAAGTTGTGTTTACATTCGTCTAGATCCACTTAATAGTATTTATTACTGGGGATCTTTGGAAATATTGTTGTCCAGTCTCCATCATTTTCCTGGGTGCCAGCATATGGGATATAATTTGATGTCTGCTCAAAGTGGAAAATTCAGAGCCTGGAAATGTTCCCTTCCTGAGCCCTGTGGGACTTGTCTCACTGCAAATACTGCTCTTGCTTTATCTGTGTACAGTAATGCTTGTTGGCTAGCCCAGATACCCACAGGAATGTCTTGAGGATGTAGCACAAACCTCTGGGCTATGTAAGGAGTCATGCTGAGATCATGGTGTTTCTTGTGTGTTGTTCACTAGCACTGGTTGTGTTTAGGTGAGGAGGGGTCTCAGGAGGTCCAGCCTTCCGAGGTGTCTGCAGAAACCCGTGGTATTGTGTGATTTTGCATGCAGGGGCAGTTGCTTGTGGCTCTTTGTGCTTTACATTGTGTAATGATGGTAGTCACAGTCATGTGGGCTTGTATTTTTTTTTTTCCTGTCTCTTCCAAAATCTCTAATTTCTGCCTGTTTGGGAATGAAGGATTATTCTGCCTAATTCTGACTGTGCTGGTGAGGGGACTATGCACTTCATCCTGCAAGGTCCTCTGAGTACACATGGCTGTTGAGAGCCATGGGTGCTCAACCCCCTGCAGCCCTGCGGAGCTTTGTAGCTACATCAGTCTCTGCTTCAGGTGCTGTGGGACCAGAATGGATTGCTGCAAAGGGAGCTGGAAAGGCTGTATCTGCAACTACAGGAGAGCAGGGCTGAGAGAGGGCTGCCAGCAGGAGGTAAGATGGAAGAGTGTTTGATGCCTCTCCATCTTCTCAGCAAGAACAAGGTCCTCTCCAGATTGGAGTTTCCATGGGTGTATGTGATGGTTTGTTGTGCCTGAGCTGCTGCTTCCAGTTCTGGTATTGGGCAGCCATGGGAGGGAAGAAGGGGGTAATGGGTGGTGAGGAAGAGGGAGATAGGGCAAAGGAGGCTCTTCCATCTTGAAGGCTGGTGATTGTGACCTGTGGACTAGGCAGCTGGGAGTGAACAGGAAGATCTTCACTGTTACGAATGTTGAAGAAACACAGTATGATGAAGAGGAAGTAGCCCCAAACTGTGGGTTGTGAGGTTAGTTTGAGCATTAGGAAAAAACCTTCTGGCCCAAAGGGGCGATTCAGCCCTGAGACTGGTTGCCAGATAGATGGGAGATCTCTGTCTTCTGGGGTTGCATGGGCTTGCCTAGATGAAGTTGCAGCCATCCTGATCAGGACAGCCAGCCCTGTCTTGTCTTGTCTTGTAGGCCTGTCTTCACAGGACTCTTCTCCTGTGTGCCCCCATCCCAGCCCTCTGCATCCCACTTCTGCGTGCACAGAGACATCACTCTCAATGGAGCAGCTCCAAGAGCAGATGCGGGACTTGAAGGTGCAGCTGGAAATGAAGGTGAGGGGAGTGGGGGGAAATTTCCTGACTTCTTGGCACAACTGCTTGGCAAGCACCCTGCTACAGTGTGGCTGATGGGGTGTCTGCTGGAGGGTTCAGGCTGGGGAGCAGAGTGATACCTTGTCTTTCTGCTGGGAGCATGTGCTTCTCTTAGCTGGTAGGAGGATTTGAAGCCCTCACTGGCTGGCAAAGGCTTTGTGGAAATCTCATATCACCCTGCAGAATACTTGTGTGGGTCTTGCTCTTTATGGGGAGCCAGAGATTACTCAGTGTTGCTGTCACAGTAAAACCAGTTACAGGACTAAGATGTGAAACAGAAAGTTATCTCCTGAGAGCATGGTGGGTGTTAGAGCCCTGTCTCCCTGGGCTTGCAGCACACTTTTAACCTGCTTGCCTAAGTTGACAGTGTGAGCCCAGCCACACTGGACTCTAGACAGCAGTGAGTGCTCATGTGAGAGTCCTCAGTTTCCACTTTCACTCCTGCTTTTGCTGCTGAACTGGGAGGTCAGGGATGCTTGCTGGGTTTCCACTGCAGCACTATAGGAGTGAATCCTAGACTGTCACAGGTGATGCAGAATTTAAGGCACACAAAGCTGTTTGCAGATCTTCTGCCTGCTTTGTAGTCCTGCCTTTGTGCAGAACAAATCCTGGAGTTTCCATCATTTACAGGGAAGCTGTGGGGAGCAGCACCTGTTCACCACCACATCTTGACAAAGAACCACTCTGTGGGTTGGAGGACCAGCAGGTCGAAGGAGATGATCCTGCCCCTCTACTCTGCTCTTGTGAGACCTCACTTGGAGTATTGTGTGCAGTTCTGGTGTCCTCAACATAAAAAGGACATGGAACTGTTGGAACAAGTCCAGAGGAGGCCACAAGGATGATCAGGGGACTGGAGCACCTCCCATATGAAGAGATGCTGAGAAAGTTGGGGCTGTTCAGCCTGGAGAAGAGAAGGCTGTGTGGAGACCTCATAGCAGCCTTCCAGTATCTGAAGGGGGCCTACAGGGATGCTGGTGAGGGACTATTTATTAGGGACTGTAGCGAGACAAGGGGTAACTGGGTGAAACTTAAACAGCAGAGGTTTAGATTTGATATAAGGAAGAAATTCTTTACTGTTGGGGTGGTGAGGTACTGGAATGGGTTGCCAAGGGAGGTAGTGAATGCTCCATCCCTGGCAGTGTTCAAGGCCAGGTTGGATGAAGCCTTGGGTGATACGGTTTAGTGTGAGGTGTCCCTGCCCATGGCAGGGGGGTTGGAACTAGATGATCTTGAGGTCCTTTCCAACCCTAACTATTCTATGATTCTGTGATATGAGGAGCAGAGGCAGATGATGCCCTCACACCTACCTTCTCTTCTCTGGGGTCCCTTACAAACAAGGACAAGGAAGAAGGTTGTTGCGAAAAGCTGGGATCCACCAATACCTGCTTATTAGAGGCTGTTGCATGAGACTTGATTATTGCCCTAAGTTCAGTAGGGCCTAGAACTGCCTGAAGAGTGTCCTCTGTTGAGAGGGATCAATAGGTTAATCTGAGCAGAGACTGGAGGAGAGGGGAGCTCTCAGGATTATGGTGCTAATACCCAAATCCTGTTTCCTCCCAACAGATAAACTATTATAAAGAGAAAATCAAGATAATGACGAAAAACTTTGAGAGAAAGAGGAGGGACAGTGAGGAAAGCCTCAGGACTGAGATATGCAAGATGGAAGACCAGAAAAGAGACCTGGAAGAAACACTTGCAAAGTGCTGGGCTGTAATTGGTCACCTGAAAGAGCAAAATGTGTGTGGAGCCTGGAGCTGGAGGAGAGGTTTGAGGTGGAGCAGTCCAGGGTGGGACAGCAGCACACTGAAGACATTTACCATCCAGGGCAGCAGCTGGACCAGGAGGGAGGAGAGCGAGGATGTAGTGCAGGAACAGAGAGAGCCTGAGGTCTGGCACTGTTCTCTTTCTCTGGCTGAGAGGGAGACTAGGGGTGCATCCCCTGCTCATACCAGAGTAGGTTGGGCTGATTCCTCCTGAGGATGGATAACTGCTTTAATTTGGAAGAAAATTTGGACTGTATTGCAGGGCTGCATCTGTTTGTAATGTGGTGTCTGAACTCGCCTTAAGTGAATGTTTGATATTTCAAGACTTAAGTTTCCCTGCTTGTTCCACAAGCTTGCGTCAGAGTCAGTGCCCACCAAAGATTGTACCTCAAAACAGTGGGAGGAGTGAGAGCTTTCATCAGCGTTTTCTTGGTATTTCTTCTCTTTCTTGGTCCTTCAGCAAACTTGCACCTACTTGCTAGATCATCGCAACTGGCTGTCTTTAAAGCAGCAAAAAATAGCTTAAATTTCTCTTTATAGCAAAACAGACTGGCTTGTGGGAGGGTAAAGTTGTCACTAAATGGCTGTTCATCTTTCCCTTCTTGTGCTTTTGGTGCTAGTTCTGCAAACTACCCGGGGGGCCAGAATGGCCTTGCAGAGGAGACTGAAGGAGAATTGAATAGGAAACTTCCCTGTCCATGCCTGCCCCCTCTTGCCTCCCACCGCACCCCACCACTACCCTTAGGCTTTCCTCCTGCCTCTTCCCTGGTGTATGTCCCCTTTGGCCATAACCAAAACAGAGGGTTTTACTAAGTCATCATCCCTCTTTTAGGAATGAGGAGCTGAGATACATGGTAAGTGTGGGAGAAAGGAGGTGGCCACTGAAGTTTGTGTCAGACCAGGGGAACAAACCCATCTCTGGTGACTGGTGGAGGGACTGGCTGTAGCAGGGAGTTTTCAGAGTTGTTGGAAAGCATCTGATGGATGAGTGAGAAGTGGTGTGGGAACTTTCTGTAATGTTTAGGTAACTACCTTGACTTTGCAACGTAAAGAAAACTCGTTGCCTCTCCAGCAAAAGTATATTCTGAAGCTGGCTGAGTTCCTCAAGCTGTGTTATCAAATCCAGGTCAGCAAAATGGCTTTTATCTTTTGGAAAAGGGTTGAGCAGAGGTTGAGCATGATCAAGAGCTGATATGAGTGAATGCCTGTGTCACAACAGCTGTAAGGCTCTGTAGCAGCAGCATTGGTGCGAGAGAAGGTGGTTTCCCAATGATAAAGGCTGCAAGGCCAGGACCTCAGGACCCCAGGAGAGGCAGCAATGGAAGCGGAAGGAAAAGGACATGGTTTCTGTGGAAGAAGACGCAGCTAAAATTGGAAGAGAAGGTTAATGAGGAGCAAGTTAAGATGTGTGAAATGCTGGCTGCTGTGAAAGAAAAGAGAAAAAGCACTGAGATGAAACAGGAATAACGCAGAGATCATGGGGCTCACAGCTCAGGTGCTGGAAGGGACAAGGTCTCTGGGGGGCTGCCCTCTGGGGCAAAAGGAGTACATCCCCAAGGCTCAGATGAGCAGGTGGACCAAAGTTTCCTGCCTGTTGCAACTTTAGCACCAAAGGAACAGAGAAGAAACGAAAACACTGTGATGGATGGACCAGTGCAGACATCTGTTGCAGTGAATGGCCTGCTCAATCTAGAAGCTGGAGACAAAGCAGAAAGCTTTTGTCAAGGAGAAATGAAATCTTGATAGACAAGGGAATGTGCTTGGGAAGGAGGCAGAAACAGCAAAGTTAAATGTCTTCCTTCACATAGCAGACAAAAGCAGTATGTCTGAAGGGCAACAAGAGGGAAAACAGCCCTGGGAGGCAGAGTGCCACAGCAGCATAGAAAGAAACATGACATTCAGGCTGTCAAAATTGAGCTGAAAAGGGAAAGGAAAGGGGGGAAACTGGAGCCGATGTAGCTGAAACATGTGCACTGCTTGGAAAATGACCCAGAGCTCAAGAGAGCGGCAGGTTTGCAGAACTGTGCTGCTGCTGAAGAAAAGCAGATGCCTTGTGAAACATGAAGCTGCTTAACAACATGATGGTCCAAAGACACTCTAACAGCAGCTGTGTTCTCTCTTGACACTCTCTAGCAGCAATGTTCTTGCTGTACCCCGCATGCCTTTTACTAACCACGGGAGTGTGGTCAGAGAGCTGGGATGCGATAATGTGGCTGTAGCTGGCTGTGCATTTGTCTCCTCTGCCTTGTACTGCTGTCTGTGGGATGCTGGAGCTGCCACGGGAAGCACAGCATGTGAATCCTGATGTGAAACTGACTTGTAAAGCAGCTGCTGTGAGGAGCACCCTGCCAAGCAGAGGGAGCAAGCAGCTCACAGCCTATGTGCTCCCTCTTGCACAAGAGAGGAAGAACTTCCCCACTCAGCCCCTCTGCTTCACACATGCAACACCACAAACTGCAATGCTGTCCACGATGGACAGTCCATTGTCCTGCCCTTCTCCCTGAGGGATTTGGGTCCTGTATGGGGTTTAGCAGTAGCTGTTAGATATGACTGATTGACACAGGACTGAGCTTCCTACACACAAGTTCCAGTATCTGTGGCCTCATGGGAGACTGGGATACCAGTAGGGATGGAAGGATAATGAGGCATAGAGGCTGCCTTGGCTTTGGGGTCATAGCTGTTGCATCCAGCAATGTAAAATCACTAAGGCTGCATAAGCAGGCTGGCTTACCCAGGTGTGGCTTTATTGCAGTTGAAGGGTTGGACTTACCACCTGGTTATCCTTAGTGAAGTCTTGGTGTGTCTTAATCAGCCAGATCTCTTAGTTTCTACTTCTTGGCAGGCCTGCAAAATAATTTCAGCCAGCTGGAAGCCAAAAAATTGAGAGTCTGATGCCTTTTGTCCTTATTCACCTTTATTCCCCCTCTCTTGAAGACCTGTTCCTTCTCTGCCAGTCTCTTGATTGTCCCCACATTTTGCATGAGTTATTGGATGGTTGGTTCTCAGATTTCTTTAGTTCCTGCTGTCCTTGCAAGTCAAATGGGGATGGAGCAGGGAGCCAGTGTAGAATGCCAAGATCAAACTGGGCTTTTGCAAGGTGTTCTCACACTGCTGTCTCTCCCTGCAGGGAAGAGCTGTGCCAGCTGCTGGAGGAGAACAGCATGCTGAAAAGTCAACTTGGGAGACTTCAGCAAGAGCTGAGGCTGGCAAAGGAGAAGGGCAGCGAACACAATGGGTAAGAGAGGAGCCAGCTGTAGGAAGCTGCAAGTGGGTGGAGAACTGATGCATGTAAAAGGAGCAGCCACTCAGGTGCATTTACCAGATTTCAGCTGACTTTTGTTCCTGCCTTCTGTTTTCTTGTTTCTGAGCAAGCCAGCACTCTCACACCCTTTGCTCACTTAAAAGCAGCCAGTGCTGGGACAGGCTCGGGGAGGTCAGAGCACAGGAACCAGAGCTGGGTTTGGGAAAGGCTGTGAGGATAGGTATGCTGATGGAGGAAACAATGGGCTTCTTCACTACACAAGCATGTTGGCCTGCTGCTGCCTTAAGGGAGCTTGAGATAGGTACTAGGGTCACTCACTGAACCATAAATCCAAGGAGAGCCATGTTTCTGGTGTGGATAGTCCCAGGACTCGGCTAAGATGGCTCACCTACTGTTCTTCACCCCCTGATTTTTAGGTCTCTGAGAGTGCTGTAGGACTTTGGGTGTCCCCGGCTGTCTGCCCTGGGTTGGGCTGAGCAACCTGTTGGAGCAGAGACACCTGACCCGTATCTGTATGGCCTGTCTTTGCTTCCTCTTGCAAGCTAAAACCAGATATGTGGCTCCCCAGAATGAGGCCCTTCTCTGGGGGCACATGGTTTCCTGGTCTCTGGCTTGAAGCTCATAATTTTCCTCTCCCTGACAGGAAGCACATGAGTGAGTTAGGCAGAGAGAATTTGGAGGAACTGGCTGAAAGACCAGAGTTAACAGTGTTGGTAAGAAGCTGTTAACACTGACAGGCTCTTGGCTGAAGGATTTAGGAGGACAAGGCCTAAATGTGCTTATAGAGAATGGGAATGTTTGTCTCGAACATTCAAACCCAGTCTTGCTTTGAAAAGCCAACTTTATTTTATAGCTTGTCAAGTAGAGACAATTTGAGTGACAAAAGCCAGTGAAGGTCTTACAGAAGGTGTTACTACAAAATCTCTAATGAGGTTCTCTTTACCTACTTGCACTCTTCCTTGTAGAGGTTTTGCGCACTCCCAGCCACAAACACACCTGCTAACAAGCCCTTGGACATGTGTGCACACAAGGCCTGGCCAGGATTGTTTGTGTGCAACATGGATGAGGGTTGCAGGCTGTTTGTTCATGCCTGGGAACCACAACCTGTTTTTTGGACATGTCTTTCGTACTCTCTGGGGCCTTCAGCTGCAGCAGTGTGGCTTTTGCTGGCCCTTGCTGGTTACATCTTCCATTAATTATCAGCCACAAACCTGCTGCCTGTTTGCTTTTTCTGCTTTGGGAGCAAAGCTCTGTTGGTTGCCCATTTTCCTAGGATGCTAGCAGAGGAATGGGGTGTAGGGTGTGTTGCTGCCCTGCTGTTAGATGCAAACTTTCTCCTGACATCTGTGCAGTGGTCTGGTCAGAGCATGGGGCAAACTGCACATTGTTCAGCATTACTGCTAGGGATAGTGTCCTAGGAGCAATGTATAAGGGGTGGATACCCTTTAGCATTGATGCACGCTGCTCTTGTAAGCCTTACTCTGCTCCTTTGTCTGGTACTTTCACACATGTACGTGTCCATTCATACTGTATTCTTTCCAGTCTAAATATTTCTATTAAACATCATGAAATCACAGAATGATTTGGGTTGGAAGGGACCTTAAAGGTCATTTTAGTTCCAACCCCTGCCATAGGCAGGGACACCTTCCGCTAGACCTGTCACTATCCCCCTTGTAAAAGGCCCCTTTAGGCACTAGAAGCTGCTCGGAGCCTTCTTCAGGCTGAACAAGCCCAACTCTCAGCCAGTTTCTGTAGCAGAGGTGCTTCTGCCCATGGAACATCTCTGTGGCTTCCTCTGGACTCGCTTGAGCAGGTCCACGTCCCTCTTGTGTTGTTGCCTGCAGAGCTAGATGCAGCACTGGGGTGGGGGGGTCTCACAAGAGCAGAGTAGAGGGGGAGAATCCCTTGTCCTCAGGGACACCCCCCAGAGACTTCCTCCAGAGATTCCATCTGTTGAGGAATTTCTCACCTCGAATGTTATGCTGCTTTGGTCAGGGTGTGAAATGAGGGCTCTTGTCCTGAGTGCCCACAAAGCCCTGCAGCAACAGCTGTGTTCCTGATTGGAAACCCCGTGGGGACAGTATGGGACAGGTTGTCTCTGCTGCCTCTCACCCCACCCCAAGCCTCTGTGCATGAATTGGTTTCTTTTTCCTCAACCTTTTCCAGAGTGAGAAGAGCAGCAGGGAGATCTCCCACCTCAATGTAAGGATGTGTCGACTGGGCAGTGAAGTCACTAAACACCAGGCTGGCCATGGTGCTGGCCCTGACACCATCCCATTGTGGAGCCAGAGGCTTGCAGAGGCTGAGTGGCTACGAGGAGCAGAGACGGCTGCAAGGCTGGAGCACCACCAGCAGCATGCAGCATGTTGGATGGAGATGGAGCTGCTTCAACAGCAGCTCAGGGCCTCGCAGGAGAAGGTGACTGTCATTTAGTTGGTGACAGAGTGGCTGCTGAGTGGTCCCTGTGATGTTGGTATTGCCCAGCTCGGGGTTGTATTGGATGCCTTCCCCAGGCAGAAAAGAGTGTCCTCTTCCTTTTTGTGAGGAACAGAGGACTCACCCTCCCACTCAGATGTGTCTGAAGCAAGTTCAGGTGCATCTGGGATAAGTCCTTACTTGCAGCTGACCCTGTTTCCTCTGTCCTTGTCCTGTGCAGGCTGGCTGGGCAGAGGAGATGGAGGCTGAGTGAAGGTGGCTCATTCACGAGTGCTGGGAGCTGTGGTTTCCCCATGGCTCAGATGACAGAGGAATTAGAGGGGTGGCAGGATCAGGCAGGGACTGGGCAGGGGTGACAGGGGCCAGGCAGGCCATGTCTGAGGTGGGGGAAGTCAGAGCAGGCAAACAAGGACCACTAGGACAAAGGAAAGCCAATGTGAGAAACCTCCAAATGTGTTAATATCCTTCTGCTTTCTACCCTGGGAAAAGGCTCAGTGACTGGCTTTCCAGAGTACAGCTTGTGCCAGCCACTCCTAGAGCAAAGGTGGACCAAACTTGCTTCCCCTTTTGATAGTGGCAGGAAGGAGAGGGCATAATGTACAGGCAGTGATTGAAGCCCAGCTTGCCTGTGATGTATCTCAGAACAAATGCAAGCGAGCAGCCCCCTCTGTCTCCTGCCATTGCATCACTTGAAGCTAGGACTTCCTCCCATAGGATCCCACCAGTAACTCCTGCTTCTTGCTGCTCAGCAAGGGGAACATCCCTCAGCAACTGGTCCCTGTTTCTCCTGCAGCTCTCTGTGATCTCCATTCTGGCTTTGTAGGCTGCACAGCACACACCACTCCCATGGTCCTGCTGCTCTGCTGTGGCCATGTTGGTGTGAGAGCCAAGCGGGGGCTGAGGGTGCTTCCCAACCTCTCCTCTCACCTTCAGCACACCCTGGGCCTGTCCCATTGCTGGCAAAAAGCTGTAACCAGCTATTGGCCTTTCTGTGTTGCAGCTTTTAGAAGCCAAAGCAAGCCTGAGCCTGGCTCAGACTCAGCACGCTCTGCAGTTGCAGCAGGTCAAGGCCCAGATGAACAACATGGTGCCAAGGAAGCACTTTGAGGAGCTGCAAACCAGCTTGAGAGCAGAACAATGCAAGGCTCAGCAGCTCCAGGAAAGCCTCCACCGGCAGGCTGAGCAGACATGCAGGCAGCTGCTCAGGACTCAGGTAAGCAGGGAATTGCGGGAACTCAGTCAAGGGTAACAGGGAGGGCGCACTCCCAGCCTGGAAGCCACCAGAGGTTTGGGTATATCAAAAACCTATGTGGAAAATGCACTTTATTTTCAACATGCAGCTGCAGTTTTCATTCCACATGAACGTAGTCACAGCCCTATACTCAAACAGGAACCCTCCCCTCTAATCCACCTACCCCAGGCTGATCCCCTCATGCTCTCCTTCAGAGTTTGAATATCTGTGAGCAGGGCCCTGGGGAAATCGATGGTCCTGGATTGCCTGGGAACAACCCAATATGAGTCTTTGTTGTCTACTGCAGGAGGAACATGAGTGTCTGCTGAAGGCAGCTATGGAGCAGGCAGAGGCGCTAGAGCACAACCTCAGGAGTACTGAAGCTGTGCTGGTAGAGAGAGCAGCTCAGCTTAAAGATGCCCAGGTGAGTGGAAGAGGGGTTAGTGCTGTATGTTCCTGCCTAGCTGGGACCCCAGAATGGGGATGGTGAACGTTGAGCCTCCTGTCCTTGCTGTAGGCCCAGCTCTCCAGGAACAAACTGCTGATCGAAGACCTCCGTGAGGAGAACAGGGGGGTTACAATGGCCCTGCAGACAGCTGAGCTGAAGCAGAAGAGCACTGAGGAGAAGAACCAGCTGTTGGAGGAGCAAGCCTCAGCTCTGAAGCAGCTCATTGGAAAAATCACACCAGCATCTTTGAGTGGGTGATAGGGCGCGTGCTGTGGCAGCCTTGTCCCTGGTCCTGGCCAGGGTTTGTCAGGTATGGAAGAGCTATGTCCGAGTTGGGAAATAAGCCTTTTCGTCTCTGGTCTTGTCAGGATTTTCCTGGGTAGAAAGTAGAAAATGAAGAAACCAGACAGAGTCCTTCAAAAAAATTGATCCTGTGGATGGCTGTATTTTCCTACTGAAAGCACCAGCGTTGGTGCCTTTCTCAGTGGCAGTGTGCTGTTGTAACTCAGGTCTGCCTCAGGGCAGCCATCCACAGGAGCTGCCTGCACTCTGCCAGCAGGTTGAGTGGTGGTGCAGAAGCTCTCTATGGAAGGCTGCTGTTGGGGCCATGCTATTGCAACTGAAAACCCAGAGCAGGAGAGCTTGCAAGTTCTTGCATTTGGCTTTCTCCAAACAGGAAATCTGGATTGTGGCATTAAAATGTCTGCAGTATTGCAGTACCTCCTGCCATCTCCATCTGCTCTGTATTTCAGCAGCCTGCCCCAGCTGTTGTTAAACTTTTATTCCCTACAGCTTCTCTTGGGCTCTAGGAGTCTCTGGCCCTTCTTTGAAAGCCTGAGTCTAGGATCAAAACCAACCTGATACCAGATTGTTGCCGCTGCTGTGAACAGATCAGAAGGGCTGAGGGAAAAGTCTTTCAGTTTGAACCTTCAAGGCTCGGGGCAGGGCTGGTGACCCATCATCAGGAGTACTGCTCTTCTTCAAAGGATACCAGGAGACATGGTAAGTGAACTGCATCATCTTGCCTTCCTTGTTGTCCCTCACACTGGCAGTGAGCACTGCCAAAATAAGTTGTCTGAAAGGTCACAAAGCCAAGCATTCACATCAGTGAATGCCCAAACTTTTTATCTGCCCCTTGTGTTACCTTCTGCATCATTGTCACCAGTGCCCTTGCCTTGCTCTGTGCAGAGCAGAGGGTATTTATGCAGGGGCTGTGGTTGCCACTAGCTCTGAAAGGACTCCTAGGATTTTGGGGACTATAGAAACCACTGTACAAGAAAGACTACACAAGCCTATCTGGATCAGGGTAGCAAAGCTAGACAAAGTTAATACAAAGAAGAGGGCTTAAAAACAGATCAAGGTGTTGCTGGTAGTTCAAGAATAAAAGGGGATAAATTGGCTGACCTGAAACTCAGACACTGCTTTTAAGTCCCAGCCTCCCAGGGCAGAGGAGTTCCATGGCCCTGGGACAGTAACAGGAGGTGGGTGAAGGCTGACTGAGGAAGCATCTGTGATCGAAGCCTGTTTTTTTTCTGCCTGGTGGATGTATGCTGAGACTAGAGTCTTACCTAGGGCTTATGTTTTTGGAAGTGTTACCTCAGCCGCTACCCAAGAGTGAGCAGCTCCATTAGGAAAACCAAACAGGGAGAGCAGTTCTTCAGCCTTGCTCTGTGCTAAGTGGAAGCCTTAAAACTCTCTGCTCCCTTACCCATCCCTACTCCAGATAATCCCTATGCCCTGCTAGATGATTCTCTGGAGAATGTGATTCTTCCCAGAGGAACACATGCACAGCCCAAGTGTGCTGGGAGAAACCATGGTAATTGCTTGAAAAAGCCCAGCGCAGAGCCACAAAGATGATTAAGGGAGTGGAACACCTCTCTTATGAGGAGAGGCTGAGGGAGCTGGGTCTCTTTAGCTTGGAGGAGACTGAGGGGTGATCTCATCAATGTTTACAAATATGTAAAGGGTGGGTGTCAGGATGATGGAGCTGGGCTTTTTTTCAGTGATATCCAGTGACAGGACAAGGGGCAATGGGTGTAAACTGGAGCATAGGAGGTTCCACGTTAACATCAGGAAGAACTTTACTGTAAGAGTGACAGAGCACAGGAACAGGTTGCCCAGGGGGGTTGTGGAGTCTCCTACATTGGAGATATTCAAGGCCCGCCTGGACAAGTTCCTGTGTGATGTACTCTAGGTTACCCTGCTCTTGCAGGGGGGTTGGACTAGATGATCTTTTGAGGTCCCTTCCAACCCTTGGGATTCTGTGAGGCCCATGACCCAAACTGCAGCCAGTGCTCATTCACTCAGCACCTTAAGAAACATTTATAGGCTTCTGGTGAGAGTCAAGGCTTCATGTGTATCTTAGAAAAGCTTATGCAGCCTCATCCTGACACTTGGAAGAGCGGCTCCACTGAGACACCTAAATAACCAGTTGAGCATCAGCCTTGTATGGTCCAGATGGGTTGGGCCAGAGAACAAGGTCAGAGTGTTTAAACAATGTTAAACTCTTGAAAAACATTCAGTTGAAGGTGAAGCCGTTTTTATTTTGCAATCTTGGAGCTGCCTTCTGGAGCCCACCTGGTTGGTGACTTACATGCAGTGTGAAGAAAGAACTGCTCCAGACAAAAACACATTCACAAAACCTGCTTGTAGCTGAGGGCCTTGGACAGACTCCCCTCACCCCCCAGTGCTATCCCCACTGTGCTGGAGTCCCAGGATGGATACACTACCAGGATGCACCCTGTGGTCAAGAAGAGCCAGCCAGTGTGGTTTGCATACTTTATAAACTCAGGGCTGATCTTAGTGTCAGGTATCAAAGAACAGTCGCAGGGTGTGCACTGCAGAAATGCTGAGGTGTCTGAAGTCCTGCACATACCAGAGTTGAATCCCCACTGTGGGCAAGCAAGGGTTGTCCCTTCTGTCCTGCATGCTTATGAAAGAACATGCTCGAGGATTCCTTGTCTGATTAACTGCTCACATTTCCAGCGAGGTAAGAAGTGCTGCATAGAAACATAGACAAACTTTCCTTGCAACTCAGGCAGAGTTCTGTGTGCCCACTGCATTGTGGTACCAGCTCAGAGCTGGGCCACAGAGACAGCTTGCAGCATGTGCAAGGAGCTGTGTGTGCAGAAACTGGTGTGCCATGAAGCTGGGGTAAGCAGAGGGATGTCATGGGAGTGAAAGGGAAGGAAGAAAAGGACCACACACTTTTGACATGGGTACCTGGCTATTCTTCTTCAACAGGATGGTGGTACCGTCATCAACCTCAAACTCTCCATAGTCTCTTAAACACCGCACCTGCAAAGCAGAAATGCAGCTCTTGGATCATCAGATCTCCCACAGAAAACACCAGACATCACTGCTGACTTAAAACACATGCCTGCTGGAGCCTCAATGTGGAGCAGATCTAGAAATACACAACTGGACTGATCCCATGCTCTATAGACTCTACCTGATGTTCTCCTCCTGCCTCTGCCTGGACCAAGAAGCACCAGTGAGCCCAGTCCTCCAGAGACTAGAAGAAGAGCAGCACAAGAGACACGATGTGGGGAGCAGCAGTATTTCCAGAACTTTTCCACACACATACCAGAAAATGGTGAACTGTTAACTGTGAAACTCTTGAGGAGCAGGTTGATGCCACTACATCTTCTTTTGAAGGGAATGTCAGAATAGAGCATTTCAGCTACTGACTTGGATGTTTCACATGCTCTTGCTTTATTCTATCAATTGTATAAAAAGATCTGTAGTTTCATGTGTCAAAGTCCACGTAAAATAACAAGGAAAACCAATTGACAGTCCTTAGCATGGGAACAAGGTTTCTAGTTGATCTAGATTTGGTTAAGTTTCTGCAAAATGCTGCAAAACTTCTCATTGGGATTCAGACCACTCACCCCACCACACAAATTCCCTTCAGACTAGAAATGCTATCTTTCAACAGACTTTGAGCAGTCAGTGGAAGAGGGAGTAAAATGCTAATGGTAGAACGTAAATGGTAAAATGTAGAAGCCTGTGGAAGCTTTGGTGTTCTTGAAGGCTTTGTCAAGTGATCTGACTTGGGATGGGGGTGAAATTATCTAAAAAACAATGTTTGGGCAAAAAGTTTGTTCAAAACCAGAAACCATTTGCACTTACTTCAATGTACAGGCTTTTAGGAGGTTTTATGTCCTGTGTAAGGTCCAGGCCTTCCTCTCCGCCTACTGACCTCATGTAGGTAGCCAGAGACTTTTTGTACCGATTGAACCATTCCACCTGCAGACATTAATATTGATTCCTCAGGCAAAGCTGAACAGCTAATGCTGAAAGAGAGGTCCCCAGTGAGTGATACCCAGTTTATCTGTGCTGTCATACCATTGTTCCAGAGCATGTTTGTACCAGCCAAAGGTGAATGCAAGTTTTTCTTAAGGGAAAGACTGCCACAGATGGAGAGCAATCTGGATTCAGGGCACATTCTGCTAATGTAAGCATCTTTGTACATTGGTCTAGAGATGGCATTTGAGAGCAGCATGGGAAGACTTAGTTCTGTTGGCTTTGAGTCTGATCTTCCACCTAATCCTTGAAAGTGCCCAGCATTACTGGCACTTGGTATCTGTTTGGGGTTGTACCCATAGACAATGAATAAACAAATTGGTGTTTACAGGAAGACACGTTAAGTGTCATATTTATAGTGGGGGAATTGTACCTTATTTTATTCTACTAAATAGATAACCCATCAGGAGGAATAAGTGGAAAGAAAGGGAGAGTTTAGAGACAAGGCTGACTCACTTCCTCTGCTGACATGTGAAACTGGATGGCATTTGGCAGGACACTACCACACTCCCACCTCAGTGCTCGGATCCGCAGCAACCGGTCATACCTGGGGAAAGAAACAAGGGGCAAGCCCAGCATCTTTGCTGAGGCAAACATCGGCAATATCTCCAGGCAACAAACCACAGAGCAAAATCTTGGGTCATTCCATCCACCTTCCTTTAAAATATGCGATTTTGGACCTATCCAGTAATTAAAACGTTTAAAGAGAAGAAATAAACAGGGCCAGCGTTTCGTGGCACAGCAACAAGCGCAAGGAGAGCCAGTCCCGCAGCTGCCCTGCTACTGCATCCCTTATGGGAACCACTCGCCGGAACCGAGTGTCCCAATACCCACTGCTCCGGGACCTTGTCTCTTGTCAGTGGGGAAGAAGCTACGTTCTGTGACCCCGAATGCCCGCCGTAGCTCCCCGTGCTCCGCGCTGCACTCACAGGTAGGCCAGGATGCAGCGCTGGTTCCGGAGCAGGCAGCAGTGCCGAAACCGGATGAGGAAAATTAGGTCCGTGCGTCCCGACTTCGCTTCGGACCTGGAGGAGGAGCCGCATTATAGAGCTGCGGGACGGCTGGGAGAGAAGGGCACACGGTCGGGTTGTGCAGGACGGGACAGGACGCCCCGGTACCGGGCGCGACACTCACACATCCGCTTGGTTCTGCTCGTACAGCGCCCGCATCTCCTCCAGTGCCTGCCGCAGCTCCTCCGTCTGCAACACGGGGCAGGGTCAGTGAGAGGGGGCCGCAGCCGGGGCCCGTTCGCTCCCCTCCAGCCCCGGCCCCACTCACCCGGAAAGGCGGCAGGCTCCCGCCCGTGGTGCGGTGCAGCTCCCGCACCAGCCCCACCGCCCGCTCCCCCGCCATGCCGCCCCGCCGAGCGCGCGCGCGGGAAAACCGGGCAGCCCCGCAGCCAATGGGAGCTGTGGGCGGGGCCTCACGGAGCGCGGGGCTGTGCGCCTCCCGCGGGAAACACTGTCGCGGTTACGTGCAGCGAGCTGTGCCGGGGCTCTGCACGGGTGCGGGATGGGGTTTCCGTAGCTGAGCGGCCGCAGACTCAGGTAGCCCCAGTCTAAGCTTGGGGTAAGGCAGCACAACCCCTGTGCTGGGTGAAAAGGACCTAGGTCCTTTCCCACATTAACCATTAATTGGTGTGTGACAGGTCAGGTCTGCTGTGGACAAGCCCTGTCCCCATCGCAGTCTTAGAAGATGCGCTCCTGCACACCCGGGGCTCCTGCAGCGTGAGCTTTTGTACCTGAGCCAAGGGCATGGCAGGTTAAAATTGTTGTCAGTGTTATTCTCAAACTAAAGCCAAATCATAGCATTGCACCAGCTACTAGGAAGAAAAGTATCTGTATCCCAGCCAAAACCAGGACTGAGGGGAACAGGGGTAATGGGGGTTCAGGATGGTGCAAGGAGCTCACCAAAAGCTGGGAGGGTGTCTCTTCCCTTCCATGACTTCCAGATGGTGCCTTTCATCAGCTGGGATTGAAGCAGGGAATGGTGGGGTGTTACCACAGACACTTTTGGGGTCATGCTGAGAGCCTCTGAATGGATAAAGCAAAAATTTAGTATTTTTTACCCTGCACTTAAAAAAGTAGAGGCTGCCTGTAGCAAAACTGGTGTTACCATTCCTCATGTCCATCTTTTCTGGGATGCTGCTCTGGCAACCTCCTCCATGTAATACCCCAGCCTTTCCCAGTGCATCTCCCTTCATCAGCAGTGTCCTTGAAACCTGTTGCCCGCAAAAACTAAAGGGAGAATAAGGAAAAAAGTGAGGTGTGTTTCTGGATGGGACAGGACATTTTTAGCACAGGAAGCCCTGTAAAGGGAATCAATAACCCAGCACCATAGCTTGTTCTGCTCCAGGAGTTTATTTCCTTGACCATGAGTTTCTATGGTTACTGTGCAGTGTTTCATGTGGTGCAGTTATGCAGTGATGGGCAAAAACTGGAGGGGGGGGGATTGCACAGCAGGGCTTCTACACCATGACTGACACCTCAGTGTGGTTTATTATGCCTGACCCATTTATTCTGCTTGTGTTCAGGATGATGTGGTACCTATACAGCTGAGTGGGGACTGTGGCTGGCTCTGCCAGGAGAGTTCTAAAGCTCTCAATAACTGTTTTATTTGGCATTTTAGGCATGGAGGGAAAATGCCCAGAAATACTCTGGTCAACTGAGGGCTGGAGTTCGGCTTCTGTTTCTTGCTGCAACCAAGAGACACTGCAGTTGTGTCTTGGGGGGACAAGCGGGGTGATATAGCAGAGCTGCATGGGGGTATTGGGTCACATCTTGTCCTTGTGCTGCTGTTGGAAACAGATTCATGTCTGCCTTGTGCTGCTTCCTTCCATAGCACTCCATGTTTTCCAAAGGGTCTGACCTGTACCTGGTATATTAGTGTCTACATGGGGAGCACATTGCTGTTAACCATCATGGAGTAACATGATCATGGCTTGAACCCAAAGCCGTTGTGGGGGATTTTGCACAGCATCAGGACAGGATGTTGGTCTTCAGAGATATGCTGCAGCCATGGGATTAATAAATAGAATCGTGGAATAGTTTGGGTTGGAAGGGACCTTCAAAGGTCATCTAGTTCCAGCCCTCTGCAATGAGCAGGAACATCTTCAACTAGACCAGGCTACCCAGAATCACAATAGACAAGATGTGTTTTTTATGGACAGGGTATTTGGGTATATTGTGTAAGGAAAAAAAAGCTCTTTTGAAGCCAGGATTAGTAAACAGCATCTCTCCCTTTTCTCCTCCAGGCTGTCTGGCTGTGACAGGGACATCTACCCTCTCCCTTTCCACTCAACCCATGTCACAGCAGAGGTGTGGGGCCTAAAGAAGCTGCTGTAAAGTGCCTGGTTCCCAGAGGGCTGTCACTATAGAAGCAGCATGCCTGGCTTGTCGTTAATCATTGTGTTCTGCAGTGATAATGGCCCATCTGAGCCAGAGGAGATAATAGCAATAAACACACATCCCTAATTCCGACTGTGGCTGCTGAAAATTGTTTGTTGTATCTTGCTGAGGGATAGAATGTAACTGAGCCTTGATTGAAAAATTTGAGGGAAGCTGCTTGTCTTACTCCTTTGCCAGATTAAAAAAGCCTCATACATAAAAATAGACAAAATGAATGAAGAATTTACAAACATCTATATTTTGTGTTAGGAATTGTGATAAAATTAGGAAAACAGCTGAAGACACTGATTTATACAACTCTGACTATTTCAGGCAATGAGAGGTTTACATATCACAGTTTAACAAGATAAAAGGTCTCCCACGAAATACATAGATGACAGACAACTCATCTGAATTTGACATAACACAGCATCAAGTACACATGTAATGTGATGAACAGTGCCAGGTCATTCCCAAGTTAGGTAACACACAACCTCTTGAATAAGGCAATTCAAATATAACTCTTAATTCAAATCACAACATACCCAGGCAGCATGCAGGGAAAAAGTCATTTATTTTGTACATTGGAATGACACAACTTGCAACATGTTTCCATTTTATGTAGTTAGAGCAACAGGATATAAACCATTCAAATAATATATATATATTTATATATTTCAAGTCAACAGTTGTCTTTACTGGAATAAAGATTATCTATTTTTGGTAAAAATAAAACTATTTGAATTCACTAATTAACAAAATGCACAGTGATCAGAAATCCAATTCTTCTCACACTTGTCTTCCCGGCTCACTTGCTTTTGCAGCTGCCTACCCCTGGATTCAGAGAGCTCATTGCACAGAGGAATACCAGTGCTCTGGATGTGGTTTCCAGTTCGCTGCGTGCTTTGCTGTGTAGTTGCCTGACCTGATGGATGATGATGCTTCCATCACACCTGTATGTACCCCACAGCTTGGAAACTGCATTTCACATCTCTGTTTCTGGGTGCCTGTTCAGTAAAGTGCTTGCACACGTCTGACCTGCTGTGAGCCAACAGTTGAAGTGCACGTGGAAACCCATGCACTGGAACAGTGCCCCATTTCTTTATTACCATTTAATTCGTGCAGATCGTTATGGACAAGAAATTCAAGAAACTGAGAATCTGCTCAGAAGCACAATAAAAACCTGAGCCAAAAATCTCTCTGATGTGCTGCAGCCTAACAGATGTGGATATATTTCCACTGCAACAGACTTGGGGATCACAGAAGATAATGAAGGCTCTTCCTAGCATTGAAAAGTTCTTTCAAGGGGAAGAATTGAAGAAGGGAAATGAGACTTTTCTCTATTAAAAAAAAAGAATTGTAATTTCTGAACAGACTAATCTGAGCAGCTTGTCCCTGGTAAAGGGCTGTACCTCCCTCTGTTTAACTGTGTACTTGCAGGGATAGACCTTCTTGATAAGATATTGTGCCCTGCAGTAGCTGAGTCTCCTCTGCCCCTGTCCCCATGAGGGCAAGGGGACAGATCTGGGTGAGCAGAATTCCTTCTTGCTGCAGGTGTTGTGTGTGTTGTGGGAATGGCTTTGGCATGGGCCAGATCTAGTCAGGCTGAATATCTGCAAAGCCCTGAGCAGGGATTACCCATGTGCTACAGGCACAAGGGCTAATAAAGGTACCGTGCTTATAAATAACGAAGAGGCAGAACTTACCCATGAGGGGGTTCAAGTGCCCAGAGACTGCAAATAGGTGGTTGAAATATTTCTGTCCTTCAAGTGAGCAACAACAGCAGAACAGCAGCTGAAACCGAGACCTTCCTGCTAGAGAGCTGTCCCAGCCTTCAAACCCCTTCTGTCCGCAAGAGGAACTACGGGAGAAACTGGATTTTGAGAGTGATTGTGACTGGATTCCATTTATCACTTTTATGAAGTTGTCTTGTGCCTCCTGACTGCTCTATTTACTGCTCCAGTAAAAAAATCATTGGCGTATTTGCCTTTAAACATACAAAAAAGCAAATCTTCAAAAGATAGTGGGGAGCAAGGTGCTTTCACAATGACATTCAGAGCAAAGAGAGAGAAATAACATTTTGCAGACCATTAGAGAGCTATCTTTGGCAGAATATTTCAAATAAATTATTTCTTACAAACATTTTCTGCAGTTGTATATTTATTCTGAACAGTTCACTCTCAGCTATAGGGTTACTGGTTCACTACTCTCTATGAATAGGAAAACACCACAAATATAAAAATAGATGAGCTCAGCACGAGTTTTAGGCTACCACAACTGTCTCCAATGGTTCCAAAAGTTGTAGATCGATACCATGGAAAATATGAAACTGGTTTTCTAACAGTGTGTGTCAGGTTAGAGAATCACAGCTTGTCACTGTCATAAACACGCTGCAGAGGGCGGCCGGTGCCGCTGCACGGGGTTAGCGCGGAAACAAGTTGGAGCATCCGGATGCTCAGAGCCAGTATCTGCCGCCACTGGAATATTGCCCCATGGGGAATTGTCTCTCTCTGACCATAAGGCTTAGAGATATCACGTTGGGTGGCGGCTGACAGGTTTCCACTCTGGGCAGGGGAGGAGGGAAGCAGGGCTTGCTGCGCTGGGTGCTTCTGACAACCAAAGCCATATCCAGTCCTGTGCTTTACCCGCAGGAGGGAGAGGGAGCGTGGCTGCAGAGTTGCCTCCTTTCACCTTTGCATGGGGAAAAGCACCCAGGGAGCCACAGGCCAGACCCTGCCCCGTGGGCTTTGGCCAGGACCCCAGCGGGGTGGTGACTCTGCTGGGTACCCTGAGCCTGGGCTATGGTGGCCCAAGGAGTGGGCTTGCCCAGTCCCAGCCTCCCCCTCCAGCACATGCTACCAAGTCCACCAAACACTTAGATTTAAATATTTTGCTTTGTTTATACAACATGTACAGAATATACAGCATCGGAATATTATTTCCCAGTAGACTACAAGTGTCTCCCAAGATGATCTCTTTTATCAACAAATATATATATATCAACGGTAATAAAAGAGTCGTACCAACAGATATTATGGCTTTTCAAATAGTGTAGCTGCATTGTGCCATCGAACTTAGGAGGAACCACGAGAGAGACAGAGAGATCAGAGGCTTCAGCTGCTGAGCCCAAAGGTGACCCTCAGCTTTGATGCTGCTGGAGCAGCGATGCAGGCAGCACAAGGAAGGTGGGGGTAGATTTTATGACCCATGCTCTGGTTTCTGTCCATGCACTGGTTTCTGTCCCCAGGCAAGCCAGTTCTAATGCAAACACCCTTTCAGTCCTGCTTGGCAAAATTTGGCTGCTCCCAGTTGGGCTGTGCCTGCCCCATCCCCAGCAGGGGGAACTGTGTGGCACATGGGGCTGGCAGAGATCTCTCTGTCTTTCTCAGCCCAGGTTTGCACAAGACATCTGTCTGCCCTACAGTGCCATGTGGCTGTGAGGGGAAGGACTCACAAGGTGACGGTGACACAGGATGTGGGGAGTGACTGTGGTGGGTGCTGGGCTGACTGGTGCTTCAGGTGTATCAGGAAGGGTGGTGGCAACCTCCTCCCTGCCTGCCTCCCTGTGCTCATCCTGGGGAGATGGGTTGATGAGGAGCTCCCCTGAGGCTGCTGGGCAAGGGGACAGTGGCTGCTGTCAGAGGAGAGCAGGAAAGCGTGAACATCACTTCTGGAGCACATCACAAATACCAGAGGACAACCTTGCCTCGGCAGTGGCCTGGCATGGTGTGCCCATGAGGTATGTTACCTGTGCCCCAGCACTGCACCCTTGCTGCCTCTTGTGCCTCATGGGGTGCATCTAACCAATAGCTGTTCCCCTCACTTTTTAAGATCCATTTTGAGCTCTTTCTCTTCTGCATCCTTCAGTTACAGGGGTCCTGGCTGCCTCATCCATGGGGAGCATCCATCATCCCTGGGACAGGTTGTGCAGGCAGCACCCAGCTCCCTGCCTGAGTATCCCTCCATTCCCGAGTGGGACAGAAGAAGGTGCTGATTTGAATTACATCTATGCCAAGACAGATGCATTTCTGTGTCTTCTCCAAGCTCATAGCAATAGCCTGTTTTCTGCTTCAGAAAGATGAGCAGTTGCTTTCCCTGCACTTCAAGTGTGCTGAAATGGCTTTTAAAAACTGGAGCATTTTGAGAACTCAAGCATTGAGATAACTTGACCACTTAATTACAGCAGTAAATTAGTAACAGATCTAAATTACTGCTACTGTCATTTTTTTACTGATTCCCATCTTGTTTTCCTCTTCTTCATAATATTATAGCTGGTCCCTGCAGGCCTCTGTCTGAAATCAAGGCCGATGCTCAGATGAACAAGCATGGGCAGCCCAGGCCCTTCCTTTGGCTCTGCCTACAGGCTGCTGAGCAGGATGGTGGCTCTGGACGCTGTGGCAGGGATATGGAAAGCAGCACACAGAGTCTCATGGGGAAACTGCTCCCTTTGAGATGTGTGAGCCTTCATGGAACCATAGAATCACAGAATGGTTTGGGTTGAAAGGGACCTTAAAGCTCAACCAGTTCCAGGCCTCTGTCCTAGGCAGGGACACCTTCCACTAGACCAGGTTGCTCCAAGCCCCATCCAACCTGGCCTTGAACACTGCCAGGGATGGAGCAGCCACAGTTTCCCTGGGCACCCTGTGCCAGGGCCTCAGCACCCTCACAGGGAACAACTTCTGCCTCATATTTCATCTCAATCTCCTCTCTGTCAGTTTAAAGACAATTCCTCTTGTCCTGTCCCTACAGGCTCTTGTTGAAAGTCCCTGTCTGGCTTTCTTATAGCCCCCTTAGGTACTGGAAGCTGCTCTAAAGTCTCCCCAGAGCCTTCTCTTCTCCAGGCAGAACAAGCCCAGCTCTCTCAGCCTGTCTCCATAGCAGAGCTGCTCCAGCCCTTGGAACATGTCTCCTCATGACAGCTTTGCTCCCTGACTGCTTCTTGTGGGAGTCTGTTGGGCTTGCTTGCTGTGTTGGCATAGAGGTAGCACATGGCATCCTCCTTGTCTTCTTCTTGCTTGATTACATGCACTACCTCCACGCCACACGTGCCTCTTTGCCTAGAGACCTATGGGACCCATAGGGCTCCATTGTACCAAACTTAGTATTCAGTAGCTTTTACCAGCATGTATGTATTTCTTCCAGCAGGAGCTAGAAGTCCTAGGAGAATTCACCAACTTTTTACCTTCATCCACAAATGAAACCATTTTGCTGGATTGCTGAACAATGCCCTCAACAGGTAATCTTGAAAGCCAGGTTATTTGCAGAGCTGTACCTCCTAATGCTTAATGCATTACAGAAAATAGATAAGTGTTGTCAGAAGCTGAGCTGTAGTCAGGGAAAAAATAACTAACGTTTTCTCTCTTGCTAACACAGTGGCTCTAATGTACAAGGTATTATCTCAATCTTTTGCTCTCTAGAGCAGCCAGAAGTAGTGAGTGTTTCCTGATTAAGAGCAAGACAAGTAGGTCTCCTGCACGGCTTGCTGTGCGCGTGTGTTTCTCTCAAGAGCTCAGAAGATGAAGGAAGCAACATGGGGCAAACAAATGAAGACACAACAGGCATCAGTTCATTTTCATCTGTACAGGGGAAATTCATCCAACGGGCATCTAATAGCAGCTCTTATTGCAAGGCAAGACCATGGCAATGCACAGGGCTATAGCTGAAAGAAAGGGGTGAGGAAGACAGCATCACGCCAAGCAAGGAGAAATCTGATTGTGCACCTCCCTACATACGTGGGAGTCACAAACCCCCTGGTTTGCAAAAGCCTTTAGTAACAGTCCCAAATGAGTCTGATAGCAACCTAGGACACGTTGGCACCTCCAGGATCCAATCATTCCTGTGCTAGTGCATCAGTTTAGCAGTGACCCAGCAACTCCCCATGTTTCTAAGTATTTCTGCAAAGAAAGAAGTTCATCTGCCAGGAACTCATATTTCTGTAAGCAAGGAGCCTGCTGGGGGCTTTGGGCTGGGGCAGAGGGGCACAAGCTCTGGGTGATGACAGTGCCATGGGCTGTCAAGAAAACAGAGGCGCAGAGCGAGGTTGTACTTCCATGCAGGTCTCACCATGCCTTCCTCTGTAGAGGATTCGTCTGAGCTAGAAATTAACCCAAACTCAACAAAGAGGTCAGGAGGGGCAAGGAAAATGCCCTGTGGCAGCACTCTGTGTCCTGCAAGGATTCAGGAGCTTTAAGTGTGGATAAGAGCCCCAAGACATTGTAACTTTCTCTACTTAAACTCTACCCATTTTAAGCAGGGGCAGGAAAGTTTTGTAGACAGGTTGATAAATAAGTTTTAGAAAATTCAGAGCACCAAGAACAGGCTTCATTCTGAAAGAAAGGAGTTGAGGCAGACCTTGAACCCCCAGTTCAAATTAGTTTGCTCTGGAAGCATAGAGAAAGGGTTTGGGTGGAGCTGGAACATCTATGGGACTTGATAATGGTGGAAATAAAGCAGAAATGTTTAAACTCCAAAAAACTCATGAGTGAGGGACAGCAGCATGATAAAAATCAGTGCCTAGGGGTAGTGGCTGTAATGGTGCCTGGGTGATGAGCAGGAAGGGCTCAGCATGCTGAAGTTTAAGTTTGCCTCTGGTGCATGGAAACTCGCATGGTCCTTTGCTTGCAGGGTCTCAAGTCCAAGACACCTTCTGCAGTGGTTAATCTTTGCCCTGAGATACAGACAGCCTGAGCTAACAAGCACTGCTGTTTGGTCCAGTGAGAGGGGAGACTTCACTCACATGGAAGCTCCAGTTGTGGGGCAGGAGGAAAGAAGAAGGTTCCTCTTCAGGGAGCCTGAAGGAAGAGGGCAGGTGAAGAGGCTCTACATGGGGGACCAGCACAAAGAAAGCCCACGCTGGATTATCTCCTTGCTCAGACAGCCTCTGTGGGGCCTTGAGATAGCAATATGTGGATGCTGGAGGACCACAGCATCGGGTAGCATATATGCTCCTGGTGCATTGCTAATGCTCCTTCCCAGCACTACCTGGAATGGCACGCTGCTGGGGCTGGGTTATGTGTGTTCTGGGATGTCCAAGAGCTGTCCTAATGCAGTACAACAGACAAGGGCTCTTTTGAATCAAATAGGTAAAAATACTGCCTGGGGTTGGTACCCATAGACAGCCAAAAATGCTAGAGGCTCTGCTATAGCTGTGTAGAAATGAAGATGCATGTCTGTAGCTACGGTAGCTGGCTACATAGAATCACAGAATCATAGACATGCTGTGGCAGTGCCTAAAATGGGGTTTCCAGGTCTGGGTGGGACCCCACAGCACTTTGCTCTTCCCTGTGCCCTCTGATGGTGGACATCCCACCGACATCTCCCCAGAAGAGGGGAGCCCCATGTTGATGTTCACTTTGGGGGGGTGGGAAGGAGCCAAGGGAGGGTGCAGGAGAGAGCACTGAACTACCCTGGGGGCACTGGGGGCTCAGAGGCAGGGCTGGCCATTCTTGAGGTGCTCCAGAGAGACAAGACCCTATGGAAACTCCTTGGATGCTCTCAGGGACGTATCATAGCCAGCAAATCCTGTCAGTAACAGCAGTCTTCTGGGTATCTTTACTGATAACAGCTTGTCCAGATGGACTCTTTCCCTTTGCAGTGTCCCTTCCCTCT
This sequence comes from Melopsittacus undulatus, assembly GCF_012275295.1. Taxonomy (NCBI): domain Eukaryota; kingdom Metazoa; phylum Chordata; class Aves; order Psittaciformes; family Psittaculidae; genus Melopsittacus; species Melopsittacus undulatus. Next base: position 12,322,801 of record NC_047529.1, on the reverse strand, counting down.
GCATGAGGGGTGTTGCTGGCAGACAAAAGGCTCTTGGCACCTCTAGTTCCAAAAGGAGGCAGGCTCAAGTCCTTAAAAGGTGAGGAATCTCACTGTATTTATTGTCCCCCGGTGTTTTTTGCAAGAATACAGATGCCTTTGGATGCTTTCCTGTGCAAGTCAGATTTTTACAAGATAAACAGGGTGCGCATGTGTATATGTGTGTGTGGTCGGTCATCACATGCTCAGAGAGGCCAGAGAGGTTCCCTGTGCTCCATAAACATGCTTCCCCAAATGGTGCCAAAGCCTACACAAAAATAACGCAGGGATTTCTCCTGGAATAATACCTTTGGCATTAAGTTTTCCCTCTTTCCGTCACTTTCTGCCCAGCTCTGCCGTCCTGGAATGCAGCTGAGCATCCTCCTTAGGTACGTATATGGCCCCCGATGCCATTGCACTTGATTCTGACCCAAGCATTTAAAAATAGCTGTAACAATAACACACAGGCTCTGTTTCTCCCTTCCCTGCCTGTAGCAGAAATAGCATGGTGAGTTAATAGCCTCTATCCAGACTTGTTACCAGAAACGGCTCAAAGCCTCCCTTTTTCTATTGTCCTTTAAGGAAGTGATGAAAGCAGGGAGAAGGATGCACAAATGACTCTTGCAACCTGCCCTTGCCCCAGAGCCACTGCTGGAAATAGGTGACACATGAGCAGGCATGTTGTTCGGAGACAAGGGATTTACATCTCTGGAGCAAGTGGTTCCCTCACTGCCCTGGCACAGGGGCAGGCAGGAACTGGTAGTTTGGATAGGCTCAGCCATGAGATGCTGTTGGTTTGTGGCTCCTATTGGCACCAGGGACTTGCAGAGTCCTGGGCTGTTTTGCACCTTTTTAGCATGTGTTCAGGTTGTGGCTGGGATTTGCCTCCATTCCCAGTGGCCCCTGAAGAGCTGCGGATATGGTTTTGCCAATATGCTCAGGGCTGTCACTGCTCTGTGGGCTCCTTTCATTTATCCCCAGGCACCCTGCAGTATCCTGTTGACTTATTTGGATGTTGGCCTCTGAACGTCCTTTGTGCCTTGCTGCAACCTGTTTCATGGAGAGGTTTGCTTTGGCTGATCGGGTGATAAGAGGGGGTGAGAGCAGCTGGGGCAGGTGAACAACAGAAGCTGAGGGTTTGAAGTGCTGTTTCTGGCAACCTCCCTGAGCATGGGGCTTTTTCAGAGGTACCCCATGCCTTTCCCTTCTGAGGGAGGGTGGAGAGGCTGGCGGAGATGGGAGAACACTGTCATCAGAGAGGGGACATGGAGAGGCAGGTGCCCCACAGGGTGAGTCTGCGGGCAAGATGCACCCCATGCTGGGGCTGTGCTCCTTGCTGCCAGCTGCAGATGTCTCACAGAGGGGGGCAGTTTGCTTTTGCCTTTGGAGGGTTTGGTTTAAAGACGAGGTTGGTGCGGAAAGGCAGGCATTACAACCTTGCAAACACAGGCTGGGGCTCGGTGGAGCGGTCCTTCCCCTCCTCAGCATGGAAGATGGCAGCCAGGTAGAAGGCTCGCTGCTCATCCGTGGCTCCTCCTGGGCACATAGACATCATGCTTTCATCAGCTTGTTAAAGATGCCAGAAAGCACATGGCTGGCAGAGAGTAATTGGATAAACAAGACTGGTGTTTACTGTGTGATTTAGGCCTTGTCCTAAGCAAGCAATGCTCCATCATTCCCTTCGGAAAGCTCTCTGAGCAGAACAGCTATTTACTGCCTGTTAAACTGAGCTGCTACACAAGCCCCGTTTGACTTGTTAATGACTTCAGCAACAGCAATTCATTCTGAAGAAGCAAATGATGAGAGTGAAATACCAGCATCACCTTTCGGCAGATGTAATTACTGGGTCAGGAGAGCTGCTTTGCTTCTGTGATTCACTGCCTGGGAGAAGCACGTGGATGTGACTGGCTGTGCTCGCCTGGGGCTTGATGAGCATTGGAGCTTGACCTGCACTTATCCTGGAGGGTGCTGAGCACCCACAGGCATCGTGAGGCTAGTGGCACAGATGGCAAGAAGCAGCATAGGGTGTGGGGAAGGGCCAGGTTTGCATGAGACCATCCTAGAGATGATGTTAACTCCTCTGGCTGCTGGGGTGCGTTACCTGCTCTGCCACGCATCCCTTCACAGATGGGAATTTTACTGCCTCTGGGCCTTTACAGACACGGTCATGCTGCAACAAAATCAACCACCTCCTATCCTCTCTCTTTCTGCTTGGTGGCACATGTCCAGCCTGGAGCTTGAAAGTCAGACCCTGCTGTGTGGTCTCATCCTGACCCTGCCTAGTGGAGGGGCAGGAGCATGGGCAGACCCCCAGGAACATGCACCCCAGGCATGTGCACCATACTGGGGGAAGCAGGGGGAGCCCCACCAGATGAAGGCAGTGCTTGCCTGGAACCTATCTCCGGAGCTGCTGTTTGAGTTCAGCTGTCAGAGCTGGACCTTGGAAGCATCGCAGGGAGGGTTTATCTCAGGACACTTCAACAGATGCTGGATGAAACACAAGGAGGAGCAATATCCCTGGCTATGTGGAGGCTTTTCTCCTCAGTGCTGGCTGCGATCAGAAAACATGTGGCCATGTGGATCAGAAACAGCCCATGGCATCTGGACTGGAGCATGGGCAGGAAGCTGCCCAGAGCAGATCAGCTCCTGCTTCACTCAGCAACCTCATGGGGTGTCTCAGATCTCTGTTTGCACCCACAGATCCTGTCCTGGTAATGCATCTCCTGTATTCCCACTTATCCTTAGCTAGTGGCTTAACCTAGTGCGAGTCACCTTGAGGCTGAAACAGCAGAAGCAGCTCTGTGTAACTAGAAGACAGAAGCAGAAGGAGATGCTGAGTACCATATGTATGGCTCTCCTCCATTCTAGGGCAAGCCAGCACTGATGGGGGACCCAGCACAGGTGAAAATCAATTGCACTGCAGCTTTGCCCCTGGGTGATCTCCTGCATCCCTCTGAGAGCCAAGTGGCCTGCGAGCCCTGTCTGTACCGCAGCACACCAAGCCCGAGGCACAATGGAGATGGAGCAGGAGGAAAGCTGTGAGATGGGACAAGAGTGAGCGTGCGGAGGCACGTTTGCCCCCCATCAGTGGCAGAAACACAGTGAAGGCAAACTAATAAGAAGAGATGGGTGTAACAAAAGGGGAGACAATGGGAGGAGAGGGTTTTCCACAGAGAATATGCAGGAGCACTACTGGATCCATCAGGAATCATTACAAACTTTATTTGTCTGTGCATTGTGTACCATTTATAAGGATCATCACAATTAGTGGACTCACTGCCTATAGTGGTGGGCAATACACACAAAAGAAAAGTCAATGAAGCCAAACAGATGAAAATGAAATCATTGTACACAAAGGTAATCATAAACCTGAACAACCTGCGCCTTTGTTTGATTCTTCCCGCAAAACAATGAGAAACAAAAAGAACCCCCCCAAAAAACCTGTCAAAAGTGGAAAAAAGGTTTGAGAAGAAGAAAAAAAACCCAACCCACAACTTCGTTTTCCTGGAGAAAAACCTTAATTAAAATTTCCACAGATTGTTCAAGATGAGTACAAATACTCCCAGCCAATTGGTTATGCTACAAGCATCAGATGTGGTTTTCAGCTGGGTGGGAAAAGCTCATCAGCGGATGTGCAGGCTGGGCATTTTCCTGGCTGGGACACCAGGATGCCTGGTGAAGGGCATAGGGAAAGGAGACATCTCTCAACACCAGTGCACAATGTCATCCCTGTGCTGTGCCCAGGGGAGTTCTATGTCCACACCTTCCTGGGCTTGGCTCACTACCCTAGTCCGTACTACTGGAGTTGGGAGGTGATGCCGAGTTACACCTCCCTGTCTCATCCTTCCCACTGGTTGCAGATTTGTACAGTGCAAAATGTGGCCTTTTTTTTCCTGGGGGACGCTTTCTGGTGATGCTCCCAGTGGTGTGGGAGATCTTGGTACAGCCTTCAGCTCTTACGCTGAATTATTCTGCTTCCAAATGGCTGTGGGAAAGGACCAGCTTTAGGGACTGATCCCGATGGCTTAACACTCAGAAACAGGGGCTGTCACTAGACTTCTGGGGACACAGGGAATACCAGGGGGCTAAGGGGTTTTGAGGCAGCCGCCAGCTATAAAGGCAGAGGCAGGCAAGGTGCTGGGAGCCAGCCACGCTTGTTCCCCTTGGGCTCAGCTGCTGCTCATCCCACTCAGGTTCAGTGGGACCTTGTGAAAACCTCCTGCAGATGGTGGAAGCCTTCACACCAGCTTCAGCATGTCCTGGACTGGCCAATGTGGGGGAACCCCAACCACATGGGGAGACAGAGCCTGCAGCCTTTGGAGTGTGGGTTTTCCTCCCCTGAAAACCTACATCTGCATGGCTGTTATTGCTTCTTGTGGACCCACGTGCAGAGCAATAAACGGGAACAGCTTTCCCTCCTTTTATTCCCACTAAGAGGAAACAAACAAAAAACCTATGGCAAAACTAAACTAACTAAAATAAATAAAACCTGGTGAAAAGAAAACACTTGTATCTGCAATGCTCAATCCACATGGCTGGAAGGACTATCCTATAGGATGCTATATACAGATAGGGTTCATTTCATTCATGCAAATGTTACAAGTACCACGACAGCATGCCCGAGGAGGCGGATGAGGCAGGAGGAATGCCCCTGCCGCTCCGCACAGCCTCAGCTTAGGACACTGGACACGAGGTTGCGGCTGCGCATCCCCGAAGCACGGAGGGGAAAAGGTGAGGGGCATGTGGGGGGAGATGCTACTTGTACACACGCCAAAACAAAACAAAAAACCCAACCCCAAATCAATGACGAAAACGGTTTGTGTTCTATCCTTAGAAAGCTCCCAATTTCCCCTTGTCTTCAGTCCGGTCTCTCGCTTCTCTCCAACAGGGCCAGAGGGGATGTTCCCGAGTGGTGAAGGCAGGCGGATGGTGGTCGGACATCAGGACCCTCACTTTCCTCTCCTTCCCTCGCCCACTGCTCTGTTTCTTACCAGCTACTCTGGACTTCCCCGTACTGATGCACCCTGGTTGCTTTCACATCCATCCTCCCGGGGAGCCGGCAGGCAGGAGAGAGCGATGGGAAAGGGCTCGGTGGCTATCAGCTGCTCTTGTTGATAGAGTTGCAGAGAGGGCCCTGCTGCTGGGCTCCTGGCCAGGGCCGCTGCCCAGGGAGGGGTCCTGCTGGCTTTGGGGTCCTGACTAGTTCAAAGGATCCTCCAAAGCCGCTTTCCGTCAGCAGGTGTGTGAACATGGCAAATCTCTTTTATTCTTTCTCTGTTCATTATACACAGCTTTATATCTATATCTATACCTATATATCACTCTATATAGATACATATAGATATACATATATTTACTATCTCTGATTGTCCCTTTAGAAGCCCTTTATGTGGCAGTAGGCTTCCAGAGATGAGAAGAATATGTACAAGAGCCAGAGGAGGATAAAGAGTGAGGATGTGAGCAGCTTGGAAGTCCGCGGCCCGCCCAGCTCACCTCCAATCTCAGGTCTCCGCCGGTAGAGCAGCACACCCACACTGATAAAAGCAAAAATGGTGAAGAGGGTGACGGAGAAGGCCAGGGTGCCGGGTGAGACTTGGAAAGCTTGTCCGTGCGCCGCATGGTAGATGGCTGCGATCGACCAGGCCACCCCGATGCCCAGGAAAACGTTCACGGCATTGCTCCCGGTGACATTCCCGATGGAGGCATCTGCATACTGGTCCTGCGTCGCTGCTACTTTGCTGGCAAAGGTGTCTGCAAAGGAAAGATGGAGAGAAACCTTCAGGAAACAGCCAGGTAAGGAGGGACCTCACCAGGCAGCTTGGGCACAAATGTCAATGGCATCCCTTTTGGGGAATGAAGATAGGGGTTAAGGGGACAAGGTACAGCCCTGTCTATATGCACTTCTAAGTAAGACACATCTGGCCAGAGCCAGAGTGAAAGTCAGGGCCCAGAAATGCCTAGGAGGGAAATCATAATGTCCAGAAATATGGGGCGTCCCCCACTATGGCCCCAGATGCCCTGCAGTGATTCAAGCATGAGACAACACCTCCCAGTACTACACCATGTTGGCCCCTTCTCCCGCATGCACTAATTTGTTGACTTGCAAAACACCTTAAAAGGTTGGAAAAGCTTTGTGGGAGCCACAGTGGTTTGTATCTATACTTCAGGTCTCCTGAAGTTTTCTTTTTGTGTTTTTGTGTTTGCTTTAATGATGTCTCTCCAAAACCTTTTTCCTCACTAAAGTCAGTGCCTTGTGCAGACCCTGACACTTTGGTAAGCAAGTGGTCATCTTTCACCCCTTAGGGAGAAAAACCATGCAGGTGGGTGTACGCTTGCATGGATTCTCCACCAGCTTTTATACTGGTAGCAATAGAGCTGTGATAAAACTCAGCTGGCCTTTTATATGGCAGATCTTGTGTCAAATAGACCAGCACGATGCTGCTCTGCACCATAGAAGAGTGTTGATTTTACATCCAAATGCACTCTGGATCTGCAGGGGGGTGAGCAGGAGAGGGATAAGCATCTGGGTTTTGTCTGGGTGAATTCTCTGAGATGATGATGAAAAGATGAATCCTTAACACATCTGCACTCCCAGATCACGTCGGTTACAGGCAGCAGAGTGTGGCTCAGAAAGAGAAAATGGAGAGGTCAGATTTCATGTTTTTAATTCTACAGTTTCCTTTACAATCCTCAGTGGGGCTTCAAGGTGAGATGGTGAAATGGAGCCTGGCACAAAGACCCAGTTTCATGTAACAGGAGAGGCTGAGCACCTAAGCACAGTGAGAGTGGCCGTTTGCAGCAAAGAAGTCAAAAGGCTGCTTTATTTTTTAAAGAAGCTCCCACGGAAATACATCTGACTGCTGAGGGAAGGAAAAGGCAATTCCCCTTGTTCTCAGCCTTGGTTACAGTGCAGTAATGGGGCTGTGTGGCAGTGCTGATGCCTCTGTGGCTCTCCAGGTGCCCCCATGGGAGGAGGAGGATGAGCAAAGGAGACTGGGTTGCAGCAAGTCGATGTGCACTGGGAGAACAAAGTGGCATGTAGGTAGGGAACTTGTGGTTGTTTTCTCTCCCTGGTCAGTCATCAATCTCTGTGCCTTCTGAGGCTGGGTCACCACTCAGTTGGAGACATGTCTCCAAACAGAAGGCTCTCAGGGCCTTCTGGGGGCTTCATAAGTTGCATTTTGAGCAACCTCACCTTGATCCATTTGAGCCAAAGCTGAACCTGGTCTCACACAGAGGTGTGTGGCCTAGTACCTAACTCACCTGGAAGGCAAGGTTAAAGGAGCAAATTCTGAGAAAGAAAGTGCAGGACTGCCAACATAGGCAGCATTTTAATGGAAAACCACTTTCCTGCTCTAAAAGTGGATGTCATGGAGACTGTCCACAGAAACAGACACCTCACAGTCTTTGCAAGGGGAAGGTCCTTGAAATAATTTCATCTTGGTTCAATCCTCCTGGCCCATCTGAGAATGAAAACCAGCTTCTACATACACCTGAAATATGTTCTCAGGGGTCCTGCACAGCACAGCCAAGGACCTCGCTGTTCCCAGCTTTCCTAACCCAGACCCAAACCCAGGCTGGACAGAGATGGACCTTTATAATAAACCCTGCTGTTGGCCTTACCTGGCACTGATGTCCCCAGCGCGACAAACACGACCGCGGTGACCGAGTCCTTCAAGCCAATGGTGCAGCCAAAGTGGGATGCCAGGTCACCGATGAAAGCTGTCAGGAGGCCGATCATGAGGATGGAGACGACGAAGCAAGCCCAGCCATTCCAGTAGTCTGTTGGGGGCACGAAGGCAAAAAGGACCTTCCAGAAGACGGTCAGAAAGTGCATCACGTAGTCAAAGCAGGAGGGCAGCTTCTCCTCCCCACATTCATCGTCATCGTCGTCTTCACCTGCAGAAAACCATCAGTTTCTGCCTGCCTGCAGACCTGCCTGCCTGGCTGTCAGCACAGCTTATCACCAATGGGTAACACATAATATGTTACCTCATGAGCACACAATGTGCTCTTCATCCCCATCAGACAGCACGAGTGAGCCCAGCTCTCCTTCCCTGGAGAACACCTCTGGATGGCAGAAAAAGTTGCTAAGTCCCAGAGTAGCCAAGATCACCCAGTGAAACCAGAGCCTTTGCTCTGCTCTACCACAGTGGATGAGAGGACAAGGTCCCATCTTGTCAGACACTGGTTTTAAGGGGATGATGGCTCTGTGCCTGGGAAAATCTGCTTCTCCCAGCAGCCACAGTACTGATGAGCCTGGCATAAGCTTTTGAATGAGACCATGCTGGTTTTATCTGCCCCACTGCTAGCCAGGGTGAACATTTCTCGTTTCACATCTTCCTCCACAATGTGGATGTTTAATTGAATAACAAGATGTATAAAGCCTCCACAGGGAGGATAAAATGGTCTTGCTGTTTGCTGTGTACCAACACGTGGCTATCAATGAATCCCGTGTTCAAATGGTGGCTCTGTGCCATGACAACAGGGTTTGTGGGGGAAGCTGCTGGTGCACATGCCGCACACAGTAGCAAGAAAAGCAAAAAGCCCAGGGATCACTCAGACCAGGATCACTCTCAAGAGATTTGCTATCCTGTAAGGAGAATCAACCTGCTCTTGGTCTGGGGCAGCTCTAGCATATGTAAACCTTGCACTCTGCTAGCATCCTTGGGGTTTTCAGCAGAGATGCAGCTGCAGGAGAGAGAGTAGTGACAGAGCCAGTGGGAGCAAGAGAGGAGGGAATCCCTAATGCAGATATCTCTGTACATGGGGCATATGGCATCCGACATGAGGGCTGGGCTGAAGTTGGAAGGCATTCAAGCTGGGCTCACCAAGATGACTGGAGCCTGGAAGATGTTGCCTATGGGGAGAGATGGAAGTAGCTGGCTTGGGGAAATAGGAGAAAAGGAGGTTCGAGCAACAGCATACAGCAACTTGGAGGGCATGTGCAGAGAGGGGGAAGCAAACTCTCTTCTGTGCTGACAGAGGCAATGGCCACAAACTGCAGCTTGGATGGTCACATCAGGAGATAACATTTTCTACAGGAGGGCAGTGCAGCCCTGGGACACATACCCTGGCCGATGGACATCATCTTCAATATTCAGTTAAAAGAAAGCCATGACCAACCAGGGAAAACTTCTACCCAGCACCCTGCTGGGGGGAAATTTTGCACAATTTTGTTGTCTTAAAAGCACTTTTGCAGACCAAGACCAACAGATATGATAGAGGTAATGGGAAACTTGATGTCTCTACAATAACTTGATGGAAATGATACATTGCCTGGCTTGAAAGCTTCAAATTCACTATGGCAGAAACAGTAGAAACAGTGCCATGATGTTATTATTTTGGCAGATATAAATATCCTATTCCTGTGTGTTGTTGTGAAGACAAGGAACAATTTTCAGCCTGGGAAGCTTATGCTGGCCTGTTTTTTTTTTCCCCTCACTGCACAAAGGCTGGTGCTGTGCTGCAGTTTTGCAGCAGGTATTTTAATCCCCTCTCAAGCTGCATGGCAGCAGGACTGTCATGGATATAAACCTTCAGGGAAACAATAAAACAGGCTGAAAAATGAACATGCGTGCCACTGTCATAACATTCGTCCAGATCTGTCTATCATTTCCTTAAGCAGCAATAGCATCTCTCTTTCAAATTGCTACCCAGATCCTGTGTAGGTGACTTAAAACACAGAGTGAGGTCTAGTGGTGACCTAGAGGAACAGGCTCACAAACTCCATGATGTTTTTGCTCTAGAAGAAACCTTATGGGCTGTTGGGTGAACAGTGAAGGCAGCTATGGATGACAGGCTTTGTCTCAGCCCCATGGACAGCATAGGATGGTCTGACCATGGTGTGGCACAATCCGGCCTGCACCAGCACTGCCTTTCCACCAACCTGGCCAGCATTGCCACCAGTTGATCACTGGATTGGAAATGGGGTTTTAATGTTTCCTTTCTCAGCTGGGATGTTACCTTTTGAAGTGTGACTTTCACCTGCTCTCCATGATGGGATGCAGGTAAAAATTTAAACCCTCAGCACAAAGCTTGAGGAGGTAAATCCTGGCAAAAAAGAGTAGGTCCAGATCTCTGATAAAAACTGCTGTTCCCCAAGTGCAAGGGACAGCTCATGTCCATCCAAAATGCCACATTTATTATATGTTTGCTAATCATCCTGTTAGCACTGATGGTGGTACCAGGGCTTTCACGTAACTGAAGTCTTTACATGTGTCACAGAGATCAGATCCAAGTAGCAGTGATTACCTTTGCTTTAATATAGGATGCAATTAAATAATTGATTCTGGCATAGATTAGTTGAGCTACAAAACCTGCAGCAAGGACTGTCTTGCATGATATGTTCATGCTGTATCCGAAATAATGGGAAGCTTTTGGCTGGAGGCTCTAAGAATAACTATGCTACAAGAGGAGAGATTGCATTTTGAGGAGATAGCTGCTGCACAATGTCCTGTCCTAATTTTCAGAGGTGGAATGGTAGGGCCATCACTTTTAATTACTTTGTGCTGGGCAGAGGTTACCCTGTACAGCAGAGCTTGAGGTAAGAAGTGAGAGTGCTTCCCCATGCTTTTCAATGCACAATTAGTCAGATGAGCTCAGATTGCCTTCCCCAATAGTTTAATTTAAGCTCATTGATTTTGCCCTAATGTGTGTGCAACTCAGTCTGGGCTGTGAGGCTGTAACATCCAGCTAGTGAATTATAGTACCTCCAGCTCTTAGAAATACATCTGGAGGGGACCTCCTTTCTTTCAGATGTGGGAATACTAATGTGTGCTATACTGGGCATACTGGTAACTGTGGCACTGGCACCTGTGAGAACAGTACAATGGCATTTCTGAGGGAAAAGCAATTCTCCAAGAGAGGGAAGATATAATCAGATATGATCTATAGAATCACAGGTATCACATGCTGCTGCCACTAATGGGCTGCTGAGTCATAACCTCCAGCCTCAACTAGCTGAAGCAGGAGTTCCTGAAAGCCAAGGATCAAGGGCAAATTTTGCTCTATAGATTCGGGATTCAGTGGCTGTCTTTGGAGCTTGGCACCCTCACTACTGTGGTGAGGACAACATAGTACTATGGGGAACACCAAGGATGGGAAGCGCTGCTGGTTGCACCAGCATCATTTACGCCACTCTAAATTTAAACACTGTATTTGCCTCCCAGATCTCCCCCACTGAAATGACTTTTCCTCTCTGCCATTTGGCAACAGTCAGGGAGTTTCTCTTCCGGACACAGTGCAGGAGGTTTCCTACACACCAGACAAGGTGCTCTCACAAAAGGCTTTACTCAGCAGTCTTATTTATGCAGACCCTGTAAATAACTCAGCCACCTGGTTTGCCTATGGCTGCTTCACTATGGTCTGTATTAGTGGTACAGCAAAGTGGAGTCACGAGAAAGGCTGATCATAATTCACCAGGAGTTGTGGTCCAAACTCACCTGCACTAACAGTAATAGCCTCAATAAACTGCTCTCTCCAGCTGTTTGTGCCAACCACCAGGGCCAGGTTTGTCTTCTTAATGAGCTTGTCCACTGTGTTCTGCGGATGGAGATGCAGAGGAGAGAATTAGGGACTATCAGGCTAGAGATGCTGGGCTAAAACCCACTGGCACTACTGCTTACAGCCATAAACTTATGGAAAAAGCTTAGCAGATTTTAAGCTCAGGACAACAGCCCCAGAAGTGAAAGCAAATGTAACTTGCAATTCCCCTTAGAGCTGCTCAAAAAGACCTCCTGAAACCTGCTCATGATGAGAGTCTGAACCATCTCAGTGGAGGTTTAACAACAAATGGTGCTGAGGTGCCAGGGCCTCGGGAAGAATTTTTATTGGGCTGCAGCAAAACATTAACTGAGACTTGATCAAGGCCCATTTGAGAGGCTGTGCTCTACCTAGGAGTTCCAGGCTCAGGGCTCACTCAAAACCGGCTGTAAGTAAGACCTGTGGGTAGCACATCACTGTGAGAACAAGGTTATATTTTAAAGCCACCTGCATCATTTTGGAGCCCAGTCAGCTCTTAGGCTCACCAGATTGATGTGCTCATATTATAATAATAATCACCACAAACGGTCTGTGAATGGGACAGAAAGTCTGGCATCATCCCCCAAGGACCATGGCTGTGGGCTAATGGACAGAGTGAGGATGCAGAGTGTATTCTAACCCACCACCATCTCACTGGAGTGACCCTCACCCTTCTGTCATGCCTTGACTTGGCCATCTTTCAAAGCATCCCTTGATCTTGCTCTGAGACCTTCTGATGCCAGGAGCTGCCTTGCTTTGCTGTGGTTCCATAAACATGTGTTTGCCAGTGTAGAACCCAAAAGCAGGGAAGGGAAGAACAGGAACAAGGGGCATGGACAGTACCTTGAACTCGTAAGATTCCTCAATGATGACTTCGAGCTTGGTGTGCTCCCCCAGGACCGGGCGCCCCATTTCTGCGATCCGACGCTCTTCCTCTTCCTTGCTGGTCAGGGGATGCTTTTCTTCATTCTCCTCTGTAAATCAAAGAGCCCACAGGTAAGCCAGGCCCAGCTGGTCACTCTCTGGAGCTGGCTTCCCATCACAGGGGAAGGTCAGGAAGCCTCTAGGTGGGAGCATGAGTGACAGAGCAGCTGAGAAGGAGCAGGTCATGGAGCAATAGAGAAGGTAGTATAGGTGGGAAATGCTGGTAAGGTCTGTAACCTCAGAAGTTCACTCTCACGGGTGGGGAATAGCTTATCACTGGTACTTGCTGTCTGTCCCATAGGGATGCTGAGAAGCGACAGATCATCACTAAGGCTGCTTTATTTCCCAGGTCTGCATCAGAGCATGGACTTGATTTCTCTCAGCCTTTTACAACCAGAGAGAGCTGCCAGAAGCCCTAGGTCTGAGAAGGATATGGAACCTTGGCTCTGCCTCCTTCTAAGCAGGTTTTTACTTTAGGGAGAGGCCTGGCAGCTGGAAAGCATGAAACTCTTACTGCAGTCATGGGGCTGGAGAAATAGTGCTGGTCCACACAGGTGTGAGGAGCCATGCACAGGGCATGGCCTGGCCCCATGCTCTGGGAGACAAGGCAGTGGAGGAACTGCAAGAACAATGGAGGAGGCCAGCATCTCCACTGGCATCCATGCAAGCTTTGGGGCATGGGAACCCCAGCCAGCATGGCTTTTGTCACTGTCCCTGCATAGACCCTTACTGAGTCCCCTTCCATCCCAGGAATGAACAGAAGGACATCAGGGCTAAAAAGGGCTGCATTCAATTGAGACAGGAGTCAAGCTATCAGTAAGCAAACACCCTGGTCGTCCATGTTAGACCACCACAGCCCTTGGGCATCACACTGCAGGTACCTTGGATGGTAATCACGGTGCAAGGAAGATGATGATCTCTAGGCTGGACCTTCCTGAAGATGGGTTTGCCTATCAAAGCGATCAGCAGGAGATCAGCAGGAGGGACTGTACACCCCATGCAAGCCACTGCCATGTGGTTAGTAAACTACTCCTACTTCACACAGTGTTAATGTTGCTGCTTCTTGTTTGCACAGATGGCACCAAGCCACGAAAAAGCCCTTCTCCTGATGGTCAAAGGGACTGACCCCATGTCCAGAGCCTTGTTAGTCTGAGTTATTGCTTCCAGGGCTCCTGAAGGGCTGCACTGCAATATGTGGGACCTGGGATCTTCCTTTCCTGAAGTGTTTGGCCTAATGATAGGTGCTCAGCTGGCTAATGATGAATAAGCAAACCTCACTGCCAGGTCTCACTGGTGGTAAGAGCAGGGGCTGAGTACCTGAAGCAGCCTCAAGCTGTGCTAGGGAAGGTTTAGATTGGATATTAGGAAAACATTCTTCACAGAGAGGGCGATGAGGCATTGGAACAGGCTGCCCAGTGCAGTGGTGGAATCACCGTTCCTGGAAGTCTTCAAAAACTGTATAGATAAGGCCCTTAGTGACATTGGTTAGTAGTGGACTTGGCAGTGCTGGGGAATGGTTGGACTTGATGATCTTAAAGGTCAACCTAGTTGATCCCATCATTCTATGATTCTATGCGGTCCCACACCTCCCACAGTGCTCAGGCACTGTGAGGACAGGCTCCCTGCGCCATGCAGAGTCCTGTGCGCAACTCTTATTTGGGCAGCAGGGAGGGCTGGATCCAATGGAGAAGTCCTCCCTTCTCCAAGAGATGGAGGGGGCTGCCTGTCATTGCTGGGGTGATGGCTCACCCTCCCTGAGGTGGGTTAAGTGTGTGTGGCAGGCAGAGCACTCTGTGAGAGGACACTGTTAGTGTGACCGGCTGCAGCACGGCACCTTCTTACCCTTCCAGAGTTTCCCTCCAGGACAGAACAAAAGCAAAGAGGAAACCAAGAGGAAAGAGCAGGGTAAGCATATGGACATTAAGAAGAGGGTAAGGAGAGGTGGGGGAGAGCAGAAATCCATACCTGTGATGGTGAAGCCACCTAGATGAAACCAAAAACATGGGAGAGAGAAAGAGAAAGAGAGAAGGAGAATTAGTATTGGCACAGCAACATGGACACCCTGTGGCCCACAGGGACATGGTGTTCCTTCCCTGACCACAATGGGGACTGTGGACATGGGGGAGCTTCTTCCCAACACACACCCCTGGGACAGTGGTAGGGAGACCTGAACACAGGCTTTTCAACCCACATCGGCAAGCTGCCACTCCCCAGTATCTAATATATGCTGTGGACTGGGTCAAAACAGTGTGAGCTTGCTTTGGGGCTAGGGATATTTCAGGAAATGAGGGCAGCTTTGCTTCATTCCCTGCTGCTCTATCCTGGGGATGGCCAGCAAGGAAACTCAGGGGCTGGGTGAGCTCTAAAACTCCCCAAGACTGGAGGCAAAGTTTGCACCATCTCTTCGAAAGGGGTTGGCCAACTTTCTTGTCCAGCCACAAGCATCCCTAAGTCACCAGGTAATCCTTTCTCTGCCATGTAAGGGGCAATGAGTTAATTTGCATGGTGCAGGTTTGTAACTTGGGGTGTTGGCAGGTTTACTGTGACTAGCAACACCACCCCCTAGAAATGCTCCTTGCCACAGCATGTAACTCCTTGTTAACAGTAGTGACTTTGAGGCTCTGCACCAAGGAAAGATGTGGCATTAGATACCCGAGCTTACTTAAATAGTTCTGACCACCCTAAAAGAGAACGGTGTGAGCAAAGGAAAACATTAAGCAAAATCAATTCGCTTCAGAAAATACGCAAACTGGAAAAACGGAAAAGAAAAAACGAATGCACGCTTACCAAGCTCATTCAACAACAGGGCTGTGAAGGAGACAGACAGAGACAAACACAGAAGAAGAAAAGTAAATGAATAATGAAATCAAAAGGGATATCCACAGAAAGACTCCAGATCCAAGGGCAGACATTTCAGACCTGTAAAGCTGCAGGATACCATTAGTGTTGAAGGCACTAAAAGGAACAAAAAAGTTTCATGGAACTGTGGATTTAAAATAAAAACTATTGCAAACATGATGTGGATATGGGATTACAAGGCACACTTCCAAAATTCATTTTCCCCCTTTGAATTGCATGTGCAAGATCTTCCATTGGCCTTGGAGGCAGTTCTGCCCCAGGGGAGGACACAAGTTGTCCCATGTACAGCGGCTACTGGCTTTGACCTCCTCCACCTGCCTAATGGGGAGCAATAGTTCCAGCATGTAGCTGTGCTTCTGGTGTATATGGCAGAAGAAAAATTCTTGGCAAGGCTTGGCTCAGGGATCTTGTTGCTCAATATTTCAGGTCTCCAAAGAAAAAGCCTCTCCCTTAATGTACCAGTGTCTCTAGCCCCTGCGTTGCAGACCCCACCATGGCTACATGGCCCAGAGGCGATGTTTCAGAGATGCTCTCATCTCCAGGGTGCCAAGCACATTGCTTGCTCTGCCCCACTGCCCCTTGTACAAAACCAAGCACAAAAAATGAGATCTAAATAAATAAATAAATAAAATCATTGCATGGCCAAAGCAGCAAGCAGCATCCTTTAAAATCCTGGCTTGCTTTCATCAGTGAGTTTGCAAAGCTGAGCTTCCCTCAGGTTTCCTCTGTTATCTATGTGACCAGGAAGATGAGGGACTTTCTTTCCTTTTCCTTTATTCTTAATTTCAGCTGGGGACCTCGTGGGTTAGCACAACAATTATCAAACCTGGGTCCTGGAAAGCACGTTTCCTGCTGCCAGACTTGTAAGGTTGAGCCCACACTGGCCCTCATGAAGGTGGACAAAGCTGGAGCCACTGATTTTAGCTGTCCACGTGTCACTTTATCCTGGCAACACTGGCTATGCTCCACAGATGCCATCAGCATCATTTAATGATACGAATCTCACTCGCAGAGTTGGGCCATGTCAGTGTGTCTGTTTTTTTTTAGCCCTGCTTCTGGTAGCTGGTCACATAAACCAGCAGGGAATCTGATGCAGCTGACCTAGATGGCACCTGCACTGAAGGGGAACGTGACAACACTGCCTCATGTGTTTTTAGACTGAAATAGAGTAACAGTCCCCACTCAGCATGGGGACCACTGGGGGCCTTTTCTGTCCTGAGCAAGTAATGTATTACAGCCCCATGCCTGCTGAACAGAGAGCTTATTTCCCAGAAATTAGAAAGCAGCTCCAAGGCAGACAGACCAAATCCTGCTGCCAATTTTTCACAAAGGCTTTAATGAGGGTCTGTTGTAGGACAACTAATTATCTTAAGTAACTCTAAAATTGCTTCTTGCTCAGCCACCAATAGTGCACAGAATTAGCTGCTGCCATTAATTTTCACTTAATTTCCTAGCAGAAAAATAATACATAGAAAACCAAGTAAACTCTGTATTTTCGGGAAGTTTTACAGTTGGTTAAGAAATGTGCTGAAAGAGGAAATTGGTTTTATTAATCCTATGAGAAGCCATTATCCAGTGCAGAGCCATGAAACTTTATTTGAGTATAACCTGATTTCTCCTAGACTGATCGCATCTTATGGTATTACCTGCTTGTGCCGTGATTCTTAGCTATTTTCAGATCCTAGTGCCAGTATAAAAAGGCTGGAATTACTGCTCTGGCCATGCATTTTATCTCCAGAGGAAGCTATTTTATGTTCTGATAAAAATAATGCAGCATTGCCTTTTTAATTCTCAAGGCTGAAGTTTCTACTCAATAAAACGAATGTGTAGTTGTGATGTGGCAGGGTACTGCTCTCAAAATGTCTCTAGTGGTGCTCACTGTCCGCTGCCTGGGTGCTCTGGGGGCCATCCAAGGAGCTCATCTTGCTCCTGGGGTCCCTTGTGAGTGAAACGGAGTCCTCCCGAAATGAAAGAGGAAAGAAAACAGAGCAAAAAGTGGCCAAGCTTCAGAGGAGGGAGGGCAAAACGGCTGGGAGCCAAAGTGCGAGGAGAAAGGAGTGTGAGAGTAGGGAGACACAGAGAAAGCGGACGGCAGCGTCTCGAGAGCTGGTCTGGTTTTACTCTCACACCTTTCACTCCTCGTCGTAGCCACACCGGGTCCCCAAGCACAAGGAAGAAACTGCACTCTTTCTCATACTCCTCACGGTCAAGTACTCTAAGGGTAATGAATTTCCTGTGGGAACACAAGACAAAGGCAAACACATGATTGGCATCACACATGCATGCAGTTCACATCTGCTGGGGTGCCGTGGTGCCGGAGATGGTTGGATGGGGGAAAGCGGCTGCACATCCCTCCTGGGGCATATGGGTAAGGGCAGGAGCATCCCCACAACCTGGCCATGGTTGGGCCATGGTGGGATGGGGCATGTCTGATTTCAGGGGAGACAGGAAGTGTCCTCACTCCTGCCCTTTTCCATAGGCGCTGGGGATGTGAGCTCGGTGTTGCATGTGCCAGGTATGAGTGAGCCAGACAGGGACACACAGGCTGGGCTCAGCCCCGGAACACATCCCCCACCTTTCTTCTCACTCATCTCCACCAGCCGGGGCTCCCCGATCTCTAGGTAGAAGGTCTTGTTTTTCTCATACTCCTCATCATCTATCACCTTGATTGATATCGTTTTGCTGGAACAGAGAAGAAATAGAGATTCAAGAGTAAGGGGGGAAAAGGGAAGAGGGGAGACAGGGAGGAGGGTAGAGATGGCAGTAGAAGGGGGCTGCAGACAGAAAACAGGTTTGGTAGCACAGGCTGGAAGGGGCAACACAGCTGAAAGCAAAGGGCAGGAGCTGATGGGCCGAGCTTGCTTCAGGATGAGCACAGATCATAGGATCAAAGCACCAGCAGCTCACAGGGTTCCATCCTCCCCGGCATGGCCAGGGACCATGACTGGATATGACACAGCCTAGACCAGCCTCCCCCAGAAATGCCTCAGCCTGGGGGCAGCAAGACACGTTCCTTCCCAAACACCCAGGGTACAGAACAGTTTGCACACATTGCGTGGGCTCCTAGGGCATGAGCACTGGGAGCCAGCACAGATCAAGCCTCTGAAAGCACAATTAATTGCTTAAACCAGACCCTGTGCACAGAAAAGGCTGTCTCACCAGGAGGAGCAGATCTATGCACAACACCATGATGATCTGATCACTTTGGGCTTTGGAGGCTCCAGTTTACAAGATTGAAAGGGATGCTGGAGTTTGGACTTTTTCTGTGCAGGGAGCATATGGGAAAGATGGCCTTTCTGGTTAGGATAGGCTGAAGGAAAGCTTCACTGATAGTGAGATTTCACTTCTTTATTTTCCTTTGCAAGCTGCACATCCTTCCCCAAGCCTCAAAGGTTTGTTGCTTTCCTGTTAGAGAGTATTGAAGCAAGTCTTTCTTCTCACACGGCCAGGGCTGCTGAACTTGCCCCTCTATCATCAGCAGGGCAGGTCCTTAGGGAGAGCCCCTGCTCAGAGCACAGCCATGAAGCATGCACCATGAAGGGTGAAAGCCTCACAGGAGGCTGTGGCCATCAGCAGAGAGATTTGCTCCTTGTGGCACCCCATAGAGTGAAAATTGCTTTACGGGGAAAAAAAATAGCACAGAAGTATTTTCCAGCTCTTTTCAGGGACTCATGTAAGTGGTCCAGAAACCCTGCTGAAAGCTGCTTGCCAGAAGGTGACTAAACCTGAAGTACAAGAGGGAACTGGGTAGGAAGGTGACACAACACTACTCTGATCTTTCCAACAGGGCAGAGCCCTCACAAAGTCATGATGGGGGACAGAAATCCAGCATCCCCTGCTCTCACCTGAAGCTCCCTGTTCACTGTTTACATGGGACAAGACCTCCTGCTGGCTCTGATCTTGTCCCAGACAAGGAATAAGAAGGCAATACCAACAAGAAACCAAAAGGCAATGGAGTGACTGCAGCCCTCTGCTTGCAGGTGACCTCCTGGCTGAGTTTGCTTCTCCACTGCTCTTGTTGGCACTGACTTCCTGTGAATGCTCTTAAACCAAAGTCTCAGTCACTCTCCCCCTGCCCAAGCTTGTCCCATGCTTCAGACAAAAGCCTCTTGTCCAGTCCCTGGCACCTCTGCACTTTCCATGGGCAGCCAGCACAAGCCAGAGTAGCCCTGAGGCTGATCTAATATACGACCAAGGAGGTTCCTAGCAGGTCCCAGCACTGAAACCTTATAAACATGGAAGGAAGCCACGCTCTAGGGGAGTGAAATTCAGGCCATGCTGCCGTAATTTCTGGCTTTCTCCCTTCCTTGCACATCTGTACTGCCACCCAGAGCCCTTCTGTTAAGCTGACAAGTATTTGGCAGCAGAGTTGACACTTTATTCAGAGCAAACACCGCCAACCACTCTGAGGAACAACCAGGATGATTTCTTGTGCTGTTTGCTATGAGTCAGAAGTGCATTAAGTTTGCCCTTCATGCTTATAATGAAACCATTTACTCAAGAACAAGCGATGGCTATGAAAATTGTAACAGTGCAGCACGGCTCGGTGTAATTGTATTTTATAATGAATATCTGTAATAATTTGTTCTGTTTATAATTATTTCTGCAATAAGTTTGTACATAGAAAAAAATGGTTACCAAGCACACAGCTGATCTTGCTTTGCATTGATGAGTTAGGGGAAATTATTGTGCATTAAAAAACTAATGAAGGATGCAAAAATGCTCTCAGCAATATTCTCGAGGAGGACCTGACAGAATTAACTGAATGGCATGATTTCAAAAGCATTACTAGAAAAATCAATAATTTCCTTGACAACTCCCATTAAAATGTACACTGCACCCTGCCCCCATGTATGAAAAAAGGCCTTTCTCTGGAAAATCAGTTAAAAAAGCTGCCTTCATCAATTCTGAGGGCAGAGAATGTATCAAGATGTAAACTTCCTATGGGCATCCTCTGCCTTGAAGCGTGCGGCCTTCCCCAAGGCCCCACAGAATAATTCTCAGCAATTAAAAGCCCTGTTGCTAATGCTTAGACCCAACATCAATAGGGCTTCCTTGAATAATGTGGCCTCAGAGCCTTAAATGTCACTGCCAGAGGGTGCTGCTATTCTGTCGTTTTCCAAGTGATCTTTGTAGGGTGTGAGCAAGTGCTACTTGTTGGGTAGATATGTGCACGGCTGCTGTTCCTGCTGTAGAAGGTTGCTGGGGAAAAGGGTGGGAAGAGCAAATGCTTAGTCTGCCATCTGAATGAATCTCCAATGGGCAAGAACTGCTGAGGTCAGTTTGTCCCTGGGATGAGATTGCAATCCCAGAGAAAAGGATGTCCTCCTGATAGTGTTTGAGATCACATCTGTTTGAGAAATAGCAAATTATGTGAAAATAACACAGGCTATTCTTAGAGCATGCTTCATCTCCACTGCACTGCCTTTTGCCCATTGCAAAGCCCCTCTGCAGCCATGCATGTGGCAATGTGGCAGGGTTTGATCAGTGGGGAAGGAGGAGGATGAGACAGCTCCACACTCTATCCTGCACTAGAGCAAGGACTGTTCTCTACAGCAATTTAGGATGTGCACTGGTTGCACTGATGACACCCTGCTCTTATGGAACCCTCTGACATGGTCTCTGCTTCTCATTTCTCTCCCAGGCAGAGATTTGCTGGATAGCAAGGCTGTAATAATGTAAGCAGCATTGAGCTAACATGGGGCTGTATCCATAGCCCGTGCATTTGCAGCCGTTGTTCACAGTGGCCTTGCTTAGTCCTGTGCTCCTGCTGCATTCAATGTCCAGTTTTGCAAGCCTACTGCCTGCAGTCCTCTTTTCCAGAGATACGTAGAACCATAGGATTATTTGAGTTGGACCTTGACCTTAAAGCTCATTCAGTTTCACCTTTCCACCACAGGCAGGGACACCTTCCACTAGACCAGCTTGCTCCAAGCCCCATCCAACCTGGCCTTGAACACTGCCAGGGATGAGGCAGCCAC
The DNA here is from genome assembly GCF_012275295.1 of Melopsittacus undulatus. Classification (NCBI taxonomy): domain Eukaryota; kingdom Metazoa; phylum Chordata; class Aves; order Psittaciformes; family Psittaculidae; genus Melopsittacus; species Melopsittacus undulatus. The sequence goes on along the minus strand of NC_047529.1, from coordinate 12,301,496 downwards.
AGCTTCTCTGGGCACCCTGTGCCAGGGCCTCAGCACCCTCACAGAGAAGAACTTCTGCCTAAGATCTCATCTCAGTCTCCCCTGTGTCAGGTTAAAGCTGTTCCCTCTTTTCCTGTCCCTACAGGCCCCTGTCAAAAGCCCCTCTCTGGCTTTCTTGTAGCCCGTTTAGGCACTGGAAGTTGCTGTGCAACTCTGATTTTCTTGCATTAGAATACATGGTGTGAATGAAGCAGACCAGGAGTGCCTGGCAGAGCCAGGACAGCTTGCTGAGGCTCATGGTGTGATGTGTGATGCAGCACTGAGTGCAGCAGCTGAGATGTCTGCTCCTTGGCTTCCTTGGCTGGACACAGTGGGATGAAGTATGCCCATACCTGAAGTCCCAACAGTGCAAGTACGTGCTGAAAGGTGTGTTTAAAATCTCTTTCTCCTGTGGCTCAGGGGCTCTTTCAGCACAACAAGAGACTGTATAGCACCCTGAAAAACCTACTGCTGAGTCACTGCAGGGACAGAAACCAGGAGTTCCAAATTCATGAGACAGTGGCAAAAAAAAGAATATTAAAACAGAAGATCAAAACAGCCTCTAAGCCATTGCACATTTTCTTCTCCCCATGTAAATCTGGGGTCAATCTAGACAGCCTTGCCAAGCTGTTCTTCAAGTTTCCCCAGAGGTCTAGAATCAGCTTTGATTTGAGGATGAAAGTGGTGTTTCTGCCATAATCTAACATCTGCAGGAGCTGGGAATTTAAGCCAAACACTCAGGATCCCATGAGTGTGCAACACCACAGCCCTTGAAAAAGCTGAAGTTTTTTTCCTGCCTTGTCCCTTGGTCACATTGCAGGTGGGAAAGAACAATTCCTGGAGCATCTCTCCAACAGATTTATGTGCAGGGGGCTGGAGGTCCGCCTGCTGCCCCAGGTTGTGTGTTGGCCTAACCCACCAGGCTTGGCACATCTCCTGCCTTCTTCCCTGCACACTGCAATAAGCCCCAGTGACACTATGGGCCAAGTTTGCAGCAAGCTGCTGCTGCTGCTGGGGTTCTCCTTCCATTGGTGCTGAGTTCATTTCACCTGAGCTAAAGAGCCCTGCTCTGGCATGAAGGCTGAAGGCATCCATAGCACATTCAACTCTGCATTTCTGTACTGGAGATTGCTCTTCCCTGAGCCTTCAGCCAAGGCAATTGCTGAGGGAATGATTTTCATCTCATTTCCATGTACGGGAAGTCAAAGAATAAAACAAATCTTGCAGAACTGCAGCTCCAGCTCTTCTCCTCTTGCTGACACCCAGAACCAAAAAGAGAAGGATGGTGTCTTTGTGAACATTGCATACAAATCTTTGATATCTTTCCAAGTCTAATACTCTCCATCAGGATTTAGTTTTCATTTCAAACCATGCTATTTCATTTGAACTGTAAAGGTGTTTTAACAGCACATTCCTACATAACCTTTAGTTGCAACAGCCCACAGAAAAGTCCTCCTGGCTGATGATGCTGGTACACCAAGGGAAGAATCGCTACACCCTATCAGATCCAATGGCTATCCAGTACAGCCTCTTCTTCTACCTGCCATGAGCACCTTAAAGTAGAAGGGTATAAGAGCAGGATGGGCATATATACAGTATTTCCAACTGATGCGCTCCCAGATTTTCCTAGCCAGACCAGGTTTCTATGTATTTAGCTATGCTCTGCAGTTTTCTCCCATTTCCCTTTGCGCTTGGCTGAGCTTTTGACATTTATGGTATCTATCTTATATGCTAGGGAGGGACATGTGGTTGATAGTTCCAGCTCAGTGTCATGGACAGCAAGTAGATGCTCTGGGGAAGTGATCTGTACTTTACACACCAGCCCACCTGTGATTTTTGGGCACATCTCTGGAAAGGGACAGATCTCAAGGAGCAGAAATGTCTCAGCTCCAGCACTCACTTCCTACTGCTGCCCAGATTCATCATGGTGAAAGGTGCTTTTCATTGCTGCATAATGTATCTCTTAGCTCTTTCAGAACTGTAGTCATGCCTTTCTAACACTACCTTCTTCCTTTTTTTTTTTTTAATTATTGAGAGAATGAGGCCATCTACCTCCATTCTTGGGGATGTTCAAAGCTTGCCTGAGCAACATACTCTAGCTTTGATGTTGGCACTCTGATCCAGAGACCTTCCAATCTGGTTATCTTGCCCACCTCAACCCTGCAGTGCACCTAGATCAGAGATCAAGCGGCTAAGAAAACATCATTGTCCCTAGATCACCCACGAGCTGGAGCTGGAATAGACAAGAAGTACTGCACATAGCCAGTAATGGTGTCTCCAGTGGGCCAGGAAAATGTTCATCTCTAAACACACAACCAGCAAGTAACTAGGTGGCCAGTGAGAAGATGGAATGCTGGCACTGCCTGGATGGACAGACACTTATTCCTGAATCAACAGAGGGAACAATATACTTATGGAGCTTGTCACCCATCCAGCTTTCACTGATCACCCTGATCAGTGATCACTGATCACACTATTATATAGGAGAGCTATATGAGTAGCTTGGAAGACTTTCAACTGCAGATTCATAGTTACACCATGGAGGGTAGGCAGTCAGGGGTGGATCCTGTTGCCTAAGCCTAGTGCTGCCAGCTCTGACTCCCCAACAGCCAAATATTTCCCACCCAGAGGTTTAGTGATCACAAGGAGAATGTACCACTGTGATTGAGGGATGCACATTCTGGAGGTGGTATTTAAGTGCCACAACCAGTGGTGCTGCCCATTCCAGCCTGTGCTCTCAGACTGCTGCAGAAAGCTGCCACATTGATTTCTCATACATCTGCTTGCCAGCCAGTCAATTAATTAGCTGAAGTTAAAGCTTGCCATGAGGGACAGGCACGTGGCTTGGGAGACTCCTCTCCTCATGCAGCTCATGTGAGCGTGCGCAGGGCTGTACAGCAGTGCCTATGCAGAAGGGCAAACAGGATTCCCTATGGGATGTGGTGCTGCAGGGAAGAAAGTTCCCAATCATTCCCCTCACTGCAAGAGACATTGAGGTGCTGGAGCACATCCAGAGAAGGGCAATGGAAGTTGTGAAGGGTCTGGAGCACAAGTGCGATGAGGAATGACTGAGGGAACTGGAGGTGTTCTGTCTGGAGGAGGCTTGGGGGGACCTCTACAACTACCTGAAAGGAAGATGAAATAGGTGGGGGTTGGTTTCTTATCCCAAGGAACAAGTGATAAGAAGAAATGGCCTCACGCTGCACCAGGGGAGGTTTAGACTGGATGTTAGGAAAAATCTCTTCATGGAAAGGGTGCTAAGGCATTGGAACAAGCTGCCCAGAGAAGCAGTGGAATCACTGTCCCTGGAAGTGTTCACAAACCATGTAGACAAGGCCCTTCATGACATGGGTTAGTGGTGGGCTTGGCAGTCCTGGGGTAATGGTTGGACTTGATGATCTTAAAGGTCTTTTCTAACCCAGTTGATTCTATGATTCTATGGTCATCATCAGGGCTGGGCACCACCAGAACCAGCAGCCAGGGCCATGTAAATTGTCCATGATATGATCAAGGAGCCTGGACCAGACTCCACGGCATGGTGAGAGTCAACCACTAACAGCAAGGCAGCTCTTTATCTCCTCATACCCACCTTCACTACGTTTTGTTCTTCATCTCCCTGCGTGTCCTTATATCTGCTTGGTGAGACAAGCTCACGGAAGCTGCCAGTGCTTGAGGCCCTGTCTGTGCAGCTATAGATGCAATAAAAGCTATCTCCTGCCATGTTTGTCCCTGCAGCTGATAACTCTTCTGACTAGGGCACCAGGGAGTGCTTTTATGCACTAATCAGCTTTATTCCTCAAACTTCTGACAGCTACTTGAGAAGGGAAGTTGTCTTGTTCCTGGGAGCGAAAATGAGCGGATCAGGCTTTTATTTCACCAGTTGACAATAAAATTGCACCTGATGGTGAGGAGGTGACAGCCTCACATGCAGAGAGGCACCCAGGTCTGTGGTGGAGGCGTTCATCCCCATGCAGGGTATCTGTGCCTGGCAAGGGACACATGAGACGGCAACACGGTGCCTGTTCAGCCAGCACAGGGATTCACCTTTCTGAGGGACAGAAGATGCACAGAAATAGGCCAGATTATGCAAACAGACTTGTGTCACACATGATTTTAACTGTTACCCAGTGGTCTCTGACAGAGAGGGGCTCACGAGGGTTTCTGTCCTTGCTGATGGTATCCCATGAATCATGTTTGCGGGGTCCTTCACTGATTCAAGCCTTGCTGAATGAAAGGTCTGTACTTCATGAAAACTGTGCCTGCAGCGTGCTACAAACATGACATGGAGGGCAAAGGAAAACCTGCCTGAAGCTAAGCCTGGTGCATGCATTGGGAACTGTGGATGTGAGCTGATCTGATGTGGCAGCTTGGTTTGCTGGTCCAGCAGCCCAGGTCTGCACAGTCCAGTGCCTACCAACACCATGGTCAAGCACACCAGCCTGGGTACAGCAAACAGAGGGAGGGAGAATGAGTCCCTCTGTTCTCCCCCCATCTCTGGAGCCAAAATTAATCTGGCTGTTCTTGTTTTCTTGTTACTCTCCACCTCTTTCTCCAAGGTTTGCTGAATCAATCTTTGTAAGACCACAGGGCTGTGTTGTCACTCCCATGGCAGCATAAACCTATTGCTCCTCTGGCCTCAGGATGCATTGATTTTAAATGACAGCATAAGGCTCAAATATATAACACTGGCCTGCTCCAGAGCATCACTACCAGGAAAATACTGGAAAAGGATCCAGCCTGCTTTTTCTTGTCCTAAGGGAGACGCAAGATGTGAGACGTGGTTTACAGAGACAGGAGGACTGAGAGCTGTTGCTGCTCAGAGCTGGCAGATGACAGGCGCAGCTGATGCTCGGTGCCTCAGAAAACACTTTTCAGGAGCAACAATTGCCAGGTAAGATGATTTCACATGCTAGACTGAATGCTGCTTGACTGTCCTCTTATGAAGACCATATTGGGCAGGATTTGTCAGACCAGAAATGCTTTCTGGGGAATCTCAATGTTTGCTCTGACTTGCCATGAATTTTAACTCTAGCTAACACACTTCATTCTTCTGTCAGTGTCTCATCTTGCAAAGGGCCAGCTAGGCAGAGATGCATGGCACTCTCTTGGTGCTATGCTTAAATGTTCTGCTGTCCCAGGACAGCTGAAGGAGTGACCTTTCCTTTCCCATGCAGTAATACCAGTAAACAGTGCAGTGCTGTTCTTTCCCAGACCCATTGCTGTCATGTCTAGTGATCTAGAGACTGTGATCCACAGCCCTTAAAGCTCCCAGAGTACCTGCTGGAGGCAGGACCACTGGGGATCAAACAGGACAGACTCCATCTAGATCAGCATCTCAATCTCCAAGGACAGCAGGCACAAACAGTGCAATACAAGTGACAACAACTAGGAGGGAAAACACATTTGTTGTGAATTTGATCAAAACTACCCCTAGCATCAATTGCTTAAGGTGCCTGGGAAAGCTGACAGAGCACAAATAACTTCTCCTCTGGCTTGGCACAACACTGCCTGTGCCAGCTAAGAACTAACATTAGTCCCTAAAAATTCAGCCCACGCTGCAAGCAAATGATTGACTGCCCAGTGCTCAGCCCAGCCCAGCATCCTTGCTCAGTATAAAACCCTGCAAAACACAGTTCTAAGTCTGCAGGGTTCAAAACCAAAATCTGGTATTTCCCCCATTCTGCCTTTCTGGGATTTGCTCCTAGTCCCTGCCTGCTCAGTTGGGTCTGTGGATAATGCAGGCAGGTAACAAAGGGGACAGAAGCTCAGCTCCAGTGTTTCATCAAGATCAGCCCTGGTTCACACAGGGGTGAACAATAGGGTGGTGTATTGCAGGGAAGAGATGTGTGCTGAGCTGGGCTAAAGAGAGGTCAAGGCTAGATTTGAAACCTCTGCTGGAACACCTGAAGTGGAAAACAAGAATGGTAAGAAATAAAATAATGAAGATGTTTGTATGGGAGAGGACATCTCAGTCAACCCCCCATCCCATTCTCTGATCATCCTCATATATGTTTTCCCCAAGGAAAACAACTGGAAACTCTTACAAGTGCTTCTTGCTTCTCTATGAAGGTGAATGCACATGTGGTTTTTCTTTACAGCCAGGTTCCTCCTTAATTGCTCTAACCTTTCCAACAAATAGGAGTTGCTCTTCCCTGTGTGCCCCTGGCATAGTTGCCATGACAATGCTTCTCAAACAGGAGACGTCACTCTTAGTAAAAAGGCTTTGACAAGCGTCCAAATGTATTTCAATGAGCAGCTGCCAGCAAAGGGGACATTTCTGCAGCCCTGTAAGTTATTTAGCAAACTTTGCTGAGCTAAAGCTGACTAAACAAAACACTGGGACCATGCGAAATAAGAGGTCCATGTCCAAAAGCATGGTTTCGGCACCAGGAATTGGGATTTGAGGAAGCCCAAAATGCATCTGCTATGCATCAGCTGCTCCAGCACCACCACTGCAGCAAGGTTTTGTATAAATCATAGCAGTGCTTCCCTCCCAGGGAAGGCACATTTTGAATTCTGCTTGTCTGGCTTTCAGGGCAAGGAAGACACTGGACAAGGGGTCTCAGTTGTGCCCTGCCACTCTGCCAGGGCTGCTGACAGGTAGTTCTGCTGCTGGAAAAGCAGCTCTATGTTGGAAAAAGAGAGGATGAGAGGGTACTCAGTGACAGCAGAAGGCATGCCATAGAAATTCAAAGGGCAAGCATCAGTATCAAATGTGCATGTTCCCTTTCAGGAGCAGTATTCGTCTTCATTTTAACTCCATGCTCAGTCAGGGATGCATCTGACCCATTTTTCACTGGCTGGTCCCAAAAATCAGCCCCCTCTTTCAAGACACCCCCAAAACTGTTGGAATGGTGACCCAAATGCAGGATCTGGTCCTCCTGATGGTGTTGCAGAAATAAGGACTTCACCACCACCACATTTAGCATCCTTTGCCTAGCGATGCAAGCTACTGACTCACGACTTGGAAGGTACCTGTGACTGAACCTGTGACTGCTTACACTGGCATGCCCCACTGCTCTCAACAGCTTCTGTGCCAACTTGGCAAAACACATGTGCGTGCACATGCACATGAACACAAGTTGCAGTCAAACTGCTGAACAAAATGACATCTGCTTCAACACATGGTGTGTGCATGTGTGCAGATGTGATTTGCATTCGTAAGCACCGCACACAGCACACATCCTACCTGCTCTCCCTGTGGGGGTTCTGCTTGATGTTAGTGGACTCCTAAGCTACAGAAAACCCTTCTGACCTTTCATGAGCTTGTCACTGTCATGCTCAACTTTTATCAGAAATCGTAAGTAATCTGTCAAAGGGAAGTTCAGGTGCAGAGTTCACATTTTGGCAATTTAAATGGCTGGCTGCAGAGTTCATCACTGGTCCTTTGGCAAGTCACCCCGGCTGGACCAATACTGAGGGTTACCTGGCTGTACAAAAGACATGAAACCTCTCAGTACTAGCATGTGAAATGTGTCATTGTACAGGCCCGAAGCATCAGGGATGCTGATTCCTGAAGACCACAACCTAACCACGAACTACACCCCAGTGCCATGCAGTGCTGTCACTTTGCCACAAGGCATGCCCTGTGAGGGAAGTGATGCAGAGCTACCCAGAGATAAGGCCAGCAAAATCAGAATAGGCCCTGTAAAATACTCCACAGCAACCCTTAGAAGGGCTGCTGCTATGGCAATGCTGCCTTAAACAGTGACAGTGTTTGGAGCATAAAGGCAAGAAATGACTTAGTGTCATTTAATGTCACCTTGCTCTTAAGGTTCTTTCCAACTCTAACCATTCTATTATCCTGTGAAATGACTCCAAAATCTCAACTGTAAGTTCTGCACTAAAGGTGTTGCTGGGTGTCTTCACACTGCTGTTCCCATCCTTTGGGGATGGATCTGGCCAAGAAAGAGCATGAGCTGAGGTAGGCTGGCAACAGCAGAGTTCCTCTCTGTCCCAAGCCTAGAAAGACACTACAGGGAGGGAACAAACTTGGCCCCAAGGCGTGGCTCTGACCGGAGCAGAGCAATGGGGAAAGCTGTTCTGCCTTTGAAAACTGTCTCTCTGGACACAACTTGTTTTCAGAAAGAGGGAATAGAAAAAGAAAGGAAAGAGCTGATTTTACCTCCCCTGGCTGGAAACACAACCAAGCCTTCAGAGTTTGGGAGTTCTTTTCATTTTACTATTTTCTTTCCCCCTTCCTTTCCAACAAGTTGCCTCTCCAGAAGGCAGAGGTAAAAACAGTGTCAGCTGAGACCTGAGATGGGGCATTTCCCCTGCCTTTTCAAACACCTCCAGATCTTCAGGATCTGCCAGCTATTAATGCCCATCCCCTTGCAGGGACCTTTCTGAAACTACCCCAAGAAGACTTTAATGTCCTTGGGCTGTTGTGTCCTGGCAGAGACAAGCACTACAAGATGTGCAGGGCTGTGGTACCCATGGTGGAGAGTGTCACAGCAAGGAGCTGTTTTCTGTCAATGACAAAGGGTTTTGCCACTCCGGTGGCTGCAGCATCTGGACAAAGGCCACTCCAGTAGAGCTTCCCTGCTGCTGGACACGCTTGAGGCTGGAAGCACTTGGACAATTGTAAGAGCCTCTGTTCACACTGTGTGACTGACACGCTCTCTGTTTACTGCCAAATAAATTAAACTGTGAAATATGGCCCTGTCAACTGGAACTCTGTTTATAAAAGCCCTTTGAAAGAGACACCAGGTCCCCTTAAATCCCCAGTGATACATGGGGTTGAAGCTTTGTGAGAGCACAAAGCAAACACATATTTGCTAAGGCTCCCTCCTGGTGCTGAGATAGGCAGGAAACCAACCCTATGAAGAGGATAAAAAAATTCTGCTTCTGTCTCCAGTTACCAAGGAGATTGTTTAAACAAAGCTAAAATAAGAGGAACCAAGTGGCCAAGAGAAACGTGAGTGTGGAAGAACACTCAAGTGCTTTGCGACATCTTGCTGCCTTACATGATGGGCAAGGGTCCATGTGGTGTGCTAAACCTTGGCCAGCAGCCCTTCCCCTCCTCCTGGGGGAAAAAGCCCATGTTTCATTTCACATGCCGCTGGGTGAAAATGGCAAGGGGCATTTACAAATGGCAATACAGAAAAGTTTTTGCCCACAGAGGCCTCAGCCATGTGTCAGCTCCGTGTATGGCAGCAGGATGCAGTGTTTGGTGCCCTCAGCCTGGACCCATCTTTGTGTGTTTGTGTTCAGGCCACCAGAGGAGACCTCCCCTGGGAGAAAGCTTAATCCAGCTATATGTGGGGCTAAAAATGACCCCCCTTTGTGGCCAGTTCGGGAGCTCCAGTGCCTGTCTGTGAGCTGGGAGGACTGATGGGTATAGAGAATGCTAGATGGAAGATCCTACTGCAGAGCCCTGTGGACACACACATTGCTGGATTTGCTTCTGAGACAGTCAAAGGTGAGAAGCCAAAGCCCACCAAAGACAGGGCTCTCTCAAGCCCCACAGGTTGCACACCCCATGCCAAGGGTGGCTCCATGTCCAGCTGCATATTGCTGTTATGCTGGAAACTGCTGATATTATGTGGAAGAGATGATTCCCACACAAACTCCAGAGCCAGGGAGCTGGTTACCATCCCTTGGCAATCCTTAGTCAAGATAAGAAGAGGGGAGAGTTCCTGAATGCCATTTCTCCAGCTGATCCCCACGTCTTACATATGCTTATGCGGATGCCTGATGCCATCCAGGCTTTGAGTCAAAGGCAGAGCATGCCAAAGCGCCTGCCATTAAACTTGCTCATGACTTTCCACTGTTTTAGAGTTCCTTGCTACTTTACCCATTCAGACTGAAACTTTCCATGTGGAGTGACCACTGCTGGGACAGCTATTGATAGCCCCACTGTTTTCACCAATGAAGAATCAGCTTAGGGAAAAAAAAACCCGTGGTTTTACCCATGCAAACATTTTTTTCCCAGACACCTTATTGAGTAATTCTGTCTTCCTCATGCTTTGCTGCAGAGGATAAAATTCAGCAGAAGGATCTCTCCAGAGTTTAGGATGTGCCAATCCCATAAAAATCTGCTTAAATTAGACCAAGTTCTAAGGCTCTAAAAACTTGCAAAATGCGTAGGCTTCTTCGAACTGGCAGCTCAAGGTCTTGGAAGATTTAATCTGCTCTGGAAATGCTCCATCCTTTTCCAGTGCCAAACCTGCCTTTACATGAGCTGTGTCCTCAGCAGGGCTTTCCCTGTGCCGAGGAGCCACTTGGGAGCTCTGACTGCAACAGGGAAGCTGGCTGGCCTGGGTGCCCATAGTAGGGTCAGGCACATGGCCTGAGGGAATTCCATATCCATGCCTCCTCCCGTTTACCAATGGCCTCTCAGCTATGAATCATAAAATGATTAGGGGTGGAAAGCACCTTAAGATCATCTAGTTCCAACCCCCGGCCATAGGCAGAGACTCCAAGTACATGAAGTCCCACTTGCTGCAAGGGTGACAGGCTCTTCACAGTAATTTTGGTAGCACTCCTCATCAGCTTGTGCTAGGTGGGCAATGAAGCTTGCTGGGGCATCTCCACCTGCCCCCTCGTACTCAGTCTGGGATCTGCAGGGGATGAGTCTCCTTTTACAGCTATCCTGATCCTGAGCTCATTGTAGTGAGCCAGGGTTGCTGGGAAAAGCCAGAGGCACACGGCTGGAATTTAACTCTGGGCCAAAGCACTTATCTTGATAGGACCATGCCCCAGCCTGCTCATTGCGTTGGCTGGCTGCAGATGGAGTGATGCTACAGAAAATAACAGGGAAGGGGAATTTAAAACCAGAAGACTTTGAAACATTTAAAGCACAAAGAGTTTGAAACACATCATGGTATATTGTGCTCAGGAGTTTCTACCTAGCCTGGGCCTGGTGGGAACTACAGGGATGGTTTAGGAGCCGTTGGGTGGAAGTAAGGAAGGAGGGAGGGAAAGGGAACAAGAGAGACCTCTACCAGTGCAAAGCCTGTGAGAGGAAGAAAAAGAAACAAAGCTAGCATTAATTGCCTTTGGCTCCAGAAAGCCATGCTGTCAATGGCAATTGAGTATAAAGAAAAAGAGGTGCTTTTAAGAAGATTTCCTTGTCAGGATTCAAGGGGATTGTAGCAAAGTGTAATAAGAGGAAAACAAATTGACCAAACCAACCACCCAGGAAATAAATGCTGTTATTTTTTATTCTGCCCTTCTTCCTCTCTGAAACTCATTAGCTTTTCCTTCAAGCATGGGTAGGTGCTGTTGTGAGGATAGTAGAGCTTTCAAAGAAGAGTGAAATTTCAGCAGGATTCAGAGTCCTTGTTTCAAACCAGGCTGAGCTGCCCTTCCAAATGCTCTGCGGTGCAGCCCCTACTGCTGAAATTCATCACACCAATTCTCACCATCTCTTTGTGATGCCAATTTTTTAAATGAATACCAGGATGCTTCACCCACCCGTGAGCATGTTTATTTACTGCAGCCAGGTAGGGATTCTCTGGTAGCCATACACAGTTCTGTGTCCTCACCAGAGCTCACATTTTCAAAGCTATTTAAGTGTTTAAGGTTAATTTAAGCCACAATAGCTGTAGCAGGACTCAAGCACAGTCAGGGTTTCTGGCCATGTGCCCTCAGTCTTCAGCCTGAGCCTGAAAGGCCAAGAATGCCTGTGGCAGCACAGTCCCAAAGACTCAGATGATGGTACCACCATGTGCAGCAAAATGTGTGGGGATCTGGACCAAATCAGGAGAGAAGGGCTGTAAGGAGGCACAATTAAGTCAAATTTGCCCCACTGCAGTTTTTAGCATGTTTTGACTGCATGATCACCATGGTCTAGTGAAAGGTGTCCCTGTCCATGGCAGGGGTTTGGAACTGGATGATCTTAAGGTCCTTTCCAACTCAAACCATTATGTGACTATGTTTGGCCAAGCCAATGTGTCTGGGCACAGCTGCTGCAGCCTTGGATTCGGAGTCCTCCATCTGTAGAAGTGAGCATTTGTTTGCAGTTGCTGTTTCCCCAGAGGTACCTTTGCAGAGCACATTATCAAAAGTCTCTAATTTTATTGGAATTACTCAGGGAAGATGCCAGGAAATGGGGTGGAAAAGAAAAAGCTCAGGAATTTGGAACAGTGCAGCATATAATGTATTTGCTGAGAGACATTTTTAATTTGCTGCCTCCTTTTCTGAGGGCTACACTATATATCAAAAAGTATGCTTTTTTTTTTAATAGAACCCTTTAGTAATGGTCTTTATTGTTTTCCAACTCATAGCTGCTGGAGAGCCTGGAGAAATATTCTGCACAGAGCTATAAATGATGCCCCATATTAATGATTGGTTTCACTGATCTTTGCAGGAAAATTCCAGGGGAGCTTGTAAAGATGAGATTTCCATTTCTACACCTCAAATAAACAGCTTCATGTCAGAATCCAAGCAGATAGATAGGCAGAAAAGTGTGCTTCCAAGCTCCCAGAAACCCAGATAGAAATGCCCAAGGTGTATTCCAAGTTGCTTACAATTTATGTGGATTGGCCCTGCCAGAAAAGCTGTGAATAAAACCCATCTCCATCTGAAAAGCAAGGGGAACCCTGCACTATGTTCTTGGGCTAGGCAGCATGCTCAGGCATGAGAGACCACAGCTTTTCATGGGGCCAGAATATGTCAAAGTTTCCCAACTGAAACAGCAGTGCTATAAAATAGACCAGAGGAAGGCTGGTTTGAAAGATGAAGATAATACAGGTTTACTTCCAATTCACACAAGATCTAGGTAAAGCCACCAACTCCTCTGTGCTTCCTAAAAGGCAGAGCAAGTCAGCCTGGTTACTTCCTGTTGTACATATAATGTCCCACAAATAGCAGGACCATGTATATTTAATAGGCATTGGCACACAGACACACACAGCCTGGAGGCATGCAGAGCTGCAGCAGACACTTGTAGCCTCGATGCTGGCTTGTGTTGGTTTTGCCTTTTCAAGTTCAAAGCAGCCCTGGTTCCCTTCTGCTACTGCTGTTCAGGACCATCAGCCAGCCACAGGTAAGGGTTTGTTTTCCAGCTGATGGGCACACACAAACCCTGTAAACACAGTGTGTCAGGAAGGGAGGGTAATGCCACAAGCAGCACAAGCCTGTTCACTGACATGATGGGAGTTACATTCACCGTGGATTTTGTCCTGTATTAGGCCTCCTGTGTTCACTCTATAATTCATGAATCCAGCCTCATTTCCTCAAACTGCATGGAAAGCCAAGAACTAATCGAGATGATTAATTTTTGGGCTGGCACCCTTCACCTGCCAGAGCACCATGGGGAAGCACCCGGTACCAGGGGAGCCAGGATTTCCATTCTAGGGCTGTTGTGAGCACTAGGAAAATGAGCAATATCCAGGCAATATCCAAGCAAATCAAGACCAGCTGCAAAAGTCACTGCAGCTATTGGGAAAAATTTGACCAGCCCGTGGGGCTTCCCTTTTCCTAGCATGTTGATAGCTACAGGAAACAGACTTTTAAAAGTTTTCACAACTGGGTTTCAGGGGGACTCATCAGACTTATTAAATACAATATCTCACTCTACAAACCCTTATTTATTTATTTATCTTGGCCCTGCCATCCCCACCAAGCTGCCTGGAAGTGAGGAAACACAGCCCCACTGAACTGCAGATGGAAGCAATGCTCTGGGTCTGCAAGCCAAGGAAGAACAGAAGCCAAGCTAAAAATATGCATGCATATATTTGTATATATATTTGCAATTATTCTTTGTGGCAAGGATTTGGGATTTTTTTTTTATTGCTTTCATTGTGTTTATAGACCTTCTTTCCAAATCTGATGCTTAGGGAAACATATTTTGTTACTATATCCAGCGATCATTATGATACTTTGATTTGCAATGTGACAGGCTATTCCACAAACACGGCTCCAGCCAGGCCCTGGTAAACAAGAGAAACAAGGCTGGAAGCGAGGTATGTGGAAGGCTTGCTTGTGTGGTTTGTAGCTGTTTATTTAACAAAGATTTTGCATAAGCTGGATTCCATCTATGGATGCAACCAACACAGATGCGCTTCAGTAAGCTCATCCAGGCAGTGCTTGATTTTTCCCACTCTTCCCTTGCTGTTTGCTTCAGCTGTGTGCTCAGATCACAAGTGGGTTCATCCTGTTCCTCTGTGTAGCTACTAAAAAAGAGCCTAAATGCTTCAGAGGAAATGAAAGTACCTCACTTTGGAGCTGGCTGTGCACACCAGCCATTTGCACCAATTGCATATGATTTGCATTTCATCATTGATCACTGCACAAATGTGCAGAAAATACCATTTGAGTCAGCTGACTGTGGGCAAACAAAGTAATCCCTCTCACAGTTTGGAGCCAGCAATCTCCTGTCATGGCATCGGACGTGATGTGAATTGCTCCTCAGATGGCCCGGGCTTTAAGCGGGCAAACCAAGCTGTCAGCCCATGGCCATAGGATACCCTGACCTGCCCTGCTCTTCTCTGGTCCTTCTCCCTGGCAGTGCTAATTTCATTTAGGAAAGCAGTGTGATGCTTTGTGAGACCCATGCAATTGTTACTGTCAAGTATATATCAGCATCCCAGAGCTCATGCCTGCAATCAGAGGTTGGAAGCACCAAGGCACAGGACTCATCCCAGCCCTGATGAAATGGATAGACTCGCTCTCACCAACTCCCTCCATCACTGGACAGACAGATATCTCCAGGGGACACCATTCAGGCTATCAGGAGGCCAAACACTGCAGAGAAAGGTGCTTTCAGACCTGAGGATGGGCAGCTCACTAGCAGTAGGCTATGTGGGAGCACCAGCAGTTTCTCCTCCCGAACATTGGTTTTCTTGTCTTTTGCTTTGCACTTCAGCTCTTTCTAAAATCTGCTTGTGTCTTTCAAAAGTTGCCACATGAAAACCTGAGCAGCTCACAAAGTGCTGTGCTTTTGGATGTCCATGGCAAAAGGAACCACGACCGCATAGAGCTACCTGGGGGGGATGAAGGTGGGTGCCTGTCACCAAACAGGCAGTGAATTTGGGGTGGTAAATGAGCCTGTCTGTCAAACTGCAGAGGCTGTCAGAGTGATGCATGTGCCCCTTATAAAGCCAGCTGCTTTTTGGATAGGTATTTTAAAAGTTTTCTTACCAGAAAGAAATAATCTAGCAGTGATTTACACCTCTGTTTGCGTTGCTTGGCACAGTGGGAAAAAAATCTCCTTTCTGCTAAGGCAGTGGGAGGTAGGGCACTGTCAGATGGCTTTTACTGATGCTAGGTGATCTCAGACACACACTAGCATCTTTCATAGCCCCCCTCACCCGCATGGTTCTGCCCCTGCACCCTCAGAGGAGGTGATGCTCCAGGACCTGCACTGCACACTGTGGGGTGTCCCAGGAGAGATCATAGTCTGGTTGCTGGAAAGGGGAGGCTTAC
This sequence comes from Melopsittacus undulatus, assembly GCF_012275295.1. Classification (NCBI taxonomy): domain Eukaryota; kingdom Metazoa; phylum Chordata; class Aves; order Psittaciformes; family Psittaculidae; genus Melopsittacus; species Melopsittacus undulatus. Next base: position 12,286,103 of record NC_047529.1, on the reverse strand, counting down.
AGGATCACCAATGCACACTTGTTTCCCTGCCCTGCTTCCCTCCTCTCCATCTCCTTGAGAAGTCCATGGCTGACTGGATGTTTTGAAGGGTGACCTTCAAAAACGCATTTTGCCTTGAGCAACCTGCTCTAGTGAAAGGTGTCCCTGTCTCTGGCAGGGGGTTCGAACTAGATGAACTTTAAGGTCCCTTCAACCCAAACCATTCTGTAACTCTGATTGTGAAAGTGTCATCTTTCTAATGACTAGTCATTAGAAAGTTATGGCCTGACAGCAAGCTTTCTGCTGCTAACCATGTGCAAACTCCACATGCAGATTTTTCTGCAGCAGGGTCATGCCTGATGTCTTGTTCCTGTATGAGTTTTCAGGTGTCTAATACTGGGTTAAGCTACTCCAGCCTCCACATAATTCACTTGAGATATCAGTCAGCCATAGGCAAGCCAACTGTCATCAATGAGCCAAATCACAAACTGAGCCTAATTCATGCCAGTGCATGCAGAATGGCTGGTTTTCCTTACTGAATCTCTCAAAACCAGGCAAACTGGTCCCATTCACCACTTAGAGGTTTGCTGATGGAACAAGACAGAAGATGGGAAGTTCTGACCAAAACAGGACATTTCCGGGCAAGTCCAGTGTGACTGGTTTTCCTGAGGACAGAAGTGGATGTTTGTGAGCCTAGGGCAGTTATTCAGCAGAGAAATCCCAGCTTTGCTCGTGACCCACTGTCTGAGGTCTCAGGAGAAGGAGCCAAGCCAACATTTCATCACAGCCTTTGGAGAAAGATGCTGAAGTCACCCGGTCTAACTGGCCATGTGCCCAGTGGCCAGTGTCACCCCCATGGGCAATGGGCCAGGTCAGCAGCTCTGTAAATACAGCCTTTTTAATGAAAGTCCTGAACTGGAGCTGGGTGTCTGGCCTAGACAAACCCAGATTAACCAAGGACTGACTGCATTCTGCCGCTATTTTCAGCTTCCCAAAACAGTCTGACCATGTGCTGCCCGTGAACCCTTTCAGTTTGATTTGACTCAGAAACCCATTAGACACAAGCGTCCCTGTATCTGATCCTCAACGTTTCTGTGGTGCTGATCTTCTCTTTCTTCCCACGTCATGCCGGATCCCAGCTGTATTTCAATCCATATGAGCGAGTGGGTGTCTCCAAGTGTTGGTGGACAAATTCCCCAGGAGCTACCTCAGAGTAACCAGGCTGCCAGGCTCATTGGGATGCTTCACAGCAAAGATGCCTGAATGCGCACTCCGCATCTCCTCTGAGCCTCGGGTGCTTTGTTAATCTAACAAACTGATAGAATCGTAGAATCATGGAATGGTTTGGGTTGGAAAGGACCTTAAGATCCTCTAGTTCCAACCCCCTGCCACAGGCAGGGATGCCTCACACTATACCACGTTGCCCAAGGCTCTGGCCAGCCTGACCTTGATACATGCAGTGCCTCTTGGGTTTGTTTTGCCACTGACAAAGCACATCTCTGGAAGCAGGAGCTGTCTGGGCTTATGCACCAAATCATTCACCAGCTTTAGAGAAGGGAGAGCAAGCTGAGAGGCAGAAATGGTTTAGCCACCTTGGATTTGCCTTGGTAGGTGCCAGCTAAAATGTCCCAGCCAGCTGGTGGCAAAGGGAGGGCTGCTTACACATCAAGATGTCCATATCTGCTTAGAGCATGCTGTAAAAGTGTTGTCCTGCTGGGTTAAAGCCAAACAAATACAGACCCAGCTTTTCTCTCAACACCTCTAGGGCTGAGTGCCAGCACTCCAAGCAGAAATGCTGTGTGCCTCTTCCCAGATAGGTGAGGCACTGCACACACAGAAACTTGCTGATATGGAGGTGTGAAACCCAGCACTGAACTCATGCTTAAAAACAGAGGTCCTGCAGGAGTCCTTATCTCTCCTGCTCCATGAAACGCAGTCACATGAAGCTCTGAAAAACAAATCATGTGTTTTTGTCCCCCATCTGTGATTCTCAGAGGAAGACAGGGTCTCTAAAATCATAGGCAATTATTAGAAGTCTGGCTCTGTTTTTTCCCAAATCTTCCCAGCACCATAAGGGGCCCATTAAGTTTGGACCTGAAAGTCAAAATCTACTTGAAAAAAACACACTCAACCCTACCCCAGACCCCTTCAATGTGATATACACATCCTGCTGGACCAGGAGCTGCTCCTTTCTAACTACCGGGTTTTGTAAGAGGAAGGAAGAAGTTTTTCCACTGCAGTTCTATGAGGCTTTCGTTTTTCTTTCCCTTCTTATTTTGTCAGAAGGTACAAGATGAAAAGTTACGAAAGATAAGTATTTCCTGGAACACAGATGGATCCCTGTTGTACAGATGTGAACATTAAGCCTTATCTGCATCATAGTTTCCAGGAAGCAGCTCATTTTAACTCCCCGATCAGCAGTAACACACAGCCCAAACGTCCTCTCGGACACGTGGTCTCACCTTGCTGAGGACTGTGGTCACCACCAAGCCATCCACAAGCAATGGTGGGGAGGACAGCTACACACGTGGAAGCTCAGTGCCTGCTCCGGCTTAGTGGTGGCATCACCTACCCCCAGTTCTGGGGACAGCTGGTAGCAAAGGGGAGAACGCACCTGCTGACACTGGAGGCTGGACTGGCTCTGTTACCTCTCCCATCCTCAAAACCTCCTTGTCCTGGAGGAACAAGATGCTGAAGGAGGGGAGATCACCACAGATTTGTTTCTCAATCATGCTCTTTGTGTGTAGTTTCCATTTTTACTGAAAATGACGCATTGCTCTATGTCCTAGGATCCACTCAGCATACCTTATGCTATTGGTAAAATGCCAATTCATTTACAACCTTACTTTCTATGTTCAGAACATAAGTCACAGTGCCCATAAAAAACACCCTCATCACATCTCTGCCAAAATGGCTGAAGCTCTTACTTGTACGAAAGCAACCTCACTGTCCTAAATCAGGGTATCCTTATCTTGCCAATTAAGTACCCACCACAGATCACAAAAGCTTCTGGCCCACATAACAAAACTCAAATCCTTTTCCCCATATCAAAGGCAAACTGTGGGTTTCCCATTTGTGTTGCACCAGTCATCATGGTTTCCAGGCAGATGGGACCCAACTCCACCCTGCTTACATCACTCCAACTAACCACAGATGGACACAGCAATCCCATCCAACAGACATAATGGAATGAACTCCATGATATGACCAGTCGTCTAAAAATACAGCTGTTTTACAAGGGGAGGTCCTGGGTGGGAAAGTGCCAGAATTTTGTCTCTGGCACACTTTAGTCTGGCCCTGCTCAGTTTTCAGCCTGCTCAGCATTACGAAACAGTAATCACAAATAGCACAATTAAATAGAAACCTCTCCTTCCTGCACAGGAACATCTGTCATGGAGAAAAAGTGTGTGAGATGGATCCCTTCCATGCTCACCATCTCCAAGGAACCTGCAAAAAGACTTTGCCAATCCCTCTTTTCTTCCCAGGTGGCAGTTCCCACCTGCTTTCTGCTGACAACCTGGCTTTTGTGTGGGATGATGAGAATTGTATGCAGGAGGCTTGGGGAGAAATTTCCGTGACCCTGTGAAACCAGTAGGAAATGTGCTGCTGGTGCCAGACATGGCAGTGCTTTGTCCCTCGCCCATTGCTTCCAAATCCTTCCTCACACTCTGTACATGTCAAATGCATGCATATCATTTGGCCCTTCATTTAATCCCCAAAACAGCTGGACTTAGGCTGCTGTTCCTGTACTCTCATTGCGCATCCTCTCTCCAGCCAGGGCTGTGGGCAGTGTACAGCACCCATGGGTGTCTCAGACCTTGTCAGACTTAGGCATTTTTTACCCCCCTGAATGTGCAGAATCTTTATCTTACAGAATACCCATGCCTTTGATTAAAACATATTTGTTATCCCTTCCTGATCCCTGCAGTCCATGCAAGGAGCAGTGCCACTTGCCAGGTATCATTCAATAGGATGCCCCCATGGGCAGGGTAACCCCCAGTTGACCTGAGCTCTTCCCCAGTGTATTCACTGTTGAGCCCCACTAGCTGGGGCCGCATGCAGCCCTGCTCCCTGGCACTTCTCCTCCTGCTGCCTCCATCCCTCCCTCCCTAGCAGCAGGGGCTGATGGGGACACCCATCCCAAGAGGCACGCTGAATTATGCCAGAGTCAGCAGTGAGACCTAAGTCCTTGGCTCATCCCTGAGTCTTGATCCGCCAAGACAAACCCAGACCGGTCACAGAGGCCTCCTGGCAGCATGCCCAGGTGCTCCTCTTGCTTTAAGTGCATTTCTTCCAAGTTCATGCCTGGTAGAAACAACGTTAAGGAAGAACTTTGCTGCACATTCCTTCTCTCGAGGAGCCAGGTACTTCCCACTTGCTGGACTGCCACAGAGAGGATTATGAGCTGCAATTAATGCCTGGCTTGTTTCCCAGGGTTGTCTTTTCCTTCCTGGGAGGAAAGGGAAAGGGAGTAACATGGTCACACCAGCCCCGCCAGATGATGGAAGTGCTATTGTGCATCTCAGGGACATTCCTGGAGTCCAGCATCAGGCAGAGGCAAGCTCCCACTCAGGCTGGTGGAGCAGAAAGCAGTGCTCATCCCCAGCCTTCATCTTCTGCTAGGCTGCAATATCAGAAGTGCCTGAAATATACATTGAGAGATGAAGTCGCCCCTGCCCTTCCCAGAGGCATAGCCTTGGTTTTGGAGAATGTGCAACATCACTGGGGCAGTAAAAACACCTGACTGGCCAGCAGCTCTTCAAACAAGAACACCAAGGGTAGAAGATTTGTTGGGAATCAGTGGGAGTCACATCTGCAGTAATAAGGAAGGCATACAGCACACAGGGGTGTGTAGAGGGCTGCCATCTGGAAGATGACAGGGCATGCAACTGCTTTTCTCCAAGCCCACCTGGAATGCTGCATCCATGACACAATATCTTTGGAAAGATGAAGGTGACCTTGAGATATATTGGAGGGTGCTCAGGAGGGGGCAGGCATGGGTTTCCTCAATAAAACTGGGTATCAGGGCAAAACCACCCTGTCTGTTGGGCATGGTAAATAGTGGTGCTGGTCAGGCTGCCTGGCAGGGAACATCTGTGTCAGTCTAGGCTAGAGGTACACGTCAATGCAGCAGAGACCATACTGCAGCCTCTGGAGTCACTCACTGCCAGATCTCCCCATTTTCACTTTCTTCCCTATTTTCTCCCCTTTGCTCCATCCTCTTTTGCAGTGATGGAAACCTTATCTCTGCCTGCATCAGCTGCCAGCAGCCCGATGAGCAAAATGGGGCCAGAGCAGGGACTGTGGTACCGGGAGGTTTTGGCGCAGTGAAACCTGGGGGGAAACATGCACGTCACAGCCTGGACCCAGGGAAGAGATTATAATGCTCCTGTTGTGCCTTAGGCTTGATATCCAACATAGTTAATGCTTTCTTAATCACTCATAAGCCACTCTGCTCTGAAAGAGTAATAATAATAATATAAAAACCCTCTTTAGCCTCCTTGCTTTCTATTTCCCTGTTTGTAAATCTGAAGGCCTTCAACAGAGCACTGTCACTGCTAAAGTGAACTGAACTGTTAAGATACAAAGAGCTACCAATGATTATGCCTCTGAAAATAGATTTTATCCATTCCATCCACTCCCCTTTACTGATCTAGACAGAAATGCTTAGTGATTGTTACTTGGCAACCATGGTAAAAATGTACTGAGCCACAAGTGGCTACAAAGGATGAAATCACTGTCATGAAATTTCCAAAATAAGTACTGTAATTCCAGAACTCTTATTCCTAAAAGGAATAAATAAATCCCTTCCTTCTTTATATCCTTCTTGTTTGTTTGTTTTAAAACAATTTATTTTTATACATAGATACAATTTTTCTTCTTGCTTCTTTGCGAAGCTTATTTGTGAATTGATTTAGCTTATTCTGCTGCAGTGAGTATCAAATACATTTCTGTGTGTAAATGGGCTCACAGCATTTGAAAAAGCACGTACACCCTCTCCTTAAGTCTGGTTAGAAATATGCAGTTGTAGAAGGGCTCAGGGGGCAGGGACCTCTGGAGGTCTTTTGCCAAAGCAAGGCCAACCCCAGAGCTAGGGCAGAGTGCTCATATATGTCTCTATATAGATGCGTGCATGTTCACACACACCATCTGGCCCACTTTCCAGACTCTCAGAAGCAAGCCCAGAGCACATAATAAAAGGTTAATCCATCTGAGACTGCATTAAACTAGATATCAGTAGTGCAATGAAAAGCTGGGATGGATACCAGTTATTGATTAATCAAGTGCCTGAACCTACAGCTGTCAAACATCCAACTCACGTCTCCATAAATCCATTCTTCTCCTGTATCTTAGGTCCTGTATTTAATGCTGTGTAGCCCCAAGGGCTACCAGAAAGAAGATGCAACTTGTAGGAGATACTTTTCCCGATAACAAAAATCTGAGCTTTAATTTTTGATAAAATATTTTACAGTAAGAAAATGTACTGTGGCTCTTCTATCGAAAACTCTATGCCTTTATATATGTGATTGAAACCTGGTTTTGATAGCCTTTGATTAATACATGTTTCTCTATTGGTCTCTCAATAAAGCAGGAAGGAAATTCATGTTTTTGCTTTGCTCAAAGGTCTGGAGGCTGTCCAGCTTCTGGACAGACTGAACACCACACAATCAGATCTAAAACTGACATACACCAAGCTTAATTTTTCAAACAAGAGCCTCTTGAAGTTGTCTAACTTCTCACCAGGGAAATGTTTAATTCCAGAGATTAAAAATTCTGTCTGCAAACTCAGAAGAAAAATGTAATTCTGATTAGCATTTGTCTCAAAGCCTGATTATTCACACTGTTCCCCTTTCAGGGAACATACTTCTTTCAAGCTCACACATAAATTTGTGCCCACAGATCTGCTTTTTCCTCTGATCAATACCCATTAGTTGCAGGTTTTCCTAGATCGCAGTAGCAAGGACATCCGCTCCTCTTCAGAGCAGTGCTAGATGGGATCAGCAATCTGAAATCAGATTCACCCCCATTTTTAACCCAGGCCAGCCCCAGAGCCATGCACTCTCAAATGCAGCTTTCCTGGTAATAATGCAAGTACAAGTCTGGAAAGACATCTCCCTGGACTTCCCTCTACAAGGCTTTGCAAGCAGCACCTAGGAATCTCTGTGAGGCCCTTGCAGACAGTGAAATGTTGGAGGAAGCAGCTTAACTCTAAACATGTTCTTCCCTCTTCGCTGGATTCATCTTCCCCACCAGTCTGCCCCCACTTTATGCCTGGCCAGGAGTTGTGGGCTCCTGGGCCAGGCAGGCTGTGGGACAAGTCTGCTTGGATGGACACAGCCCTGGCATCTGGCCCACCTTGCTGGGATTTCATCCTAGGCAAAGCTGGGAAGGAGGATCCCCAGCTCCCTATGGTTCTTTCATGCCTCTTCCCCAGAACTTTCCAAAAGCAGCTGCCAGAAATCCCAAGGGAACAGGGAATAGCTCTGAGGCTTTCCAGCTTAGTGGGAGATGTTTTCATTTGCAAAGTAGCATGAAACAATGCTGAGAAGGAAAGAGATCCACACAAACAGGGAGTTTTTAACTAACCTGCCCAGGCCAGTGACACAAAACTAGGTTTAGAAAACAGCCTAGTATGAAACCACACAGCATTTTGCATCTGCTTCCTGAAGCCCCTGTTCAGCTGGGCTCTGAACTCCCCCAGAAAACATTTCTGCTTCCTACTTAGCGCTTTAGAAATGGGTTTGAACACTGGCTTTTTAATCGGTGAGAACTGCTGGGCCATATCGAATTCCCCATACTTAAAAGCTGTTTTTTCACCAGGGCACTTTTAAAAGATTCTTTCAAAATATAAAAAATCCCCATGCCTGCTAAATTGCATCTGCTTCCTATATGTACAGTGCAGACATGCAGAGCTATGGGTGACTAATAGGTATTTAAACTATTCTTTTCTTCTGCAAACAGTGGCAAACCACAAATGCTAATTGTATGGGATTTCATTATCTCACGTGCCAAAGACAGCACTCCAGGCAGCTGACGTGCAGGGAGAAATTAAAACCTGCATCTCAAAAAGCCCTAAATGAGCTGCTCTGAAGAATGATGACCAAAACCCACCTCATCAGCTCTTCTTCAAGGTCAACTTGTTAGCATTGCCTTGCTGGCAAATTCCTGGCACGAGCAGTTTGTGGGTATTTAATGCTTTGATTGCACAAAAGGTGCGCAGCAGCAGGGCAATGAGAGCATAAAGAGATACAGCATCATCCCTTGGCCTTCTCAGGTGCTGTTTTACCCCAAGTGAGCACCCTTGATACTTCACACCATGTTCTTGGTGGCTCAGCTGTAGCTATGTTGCACTAAGGAGATACGTAGAGGTCTACATCTGCGCAGAAGTGCCTATGGGCAGAAAAGCAAAGACTGTCCATATAACCTTAATCCTGCACAGATGCATGTGGTCATGCACCTCAGGTTCAGTGTTCATGTACTACATCTCCAACAGCTAAATGTAACAGTACCACCTGCGTAAACCATCCCAAGCACACAGGGACGGGGCCAGCACACACACCTGAGTGCTCCTGAGACAGTGTGTGTGTAGCATTCATTTTAAACCATTCCATCACTGGGGGCATTCTGAGCTCAGCAGCACTTTAAAAATACAGCCACAACAAAACCCCATTTTATGGCCAACAGACAATTTTGGCATAAAAGCCAGGCCTTGCTCACCCCTGTTCTGCACTCCAAGGCAGACAAGGAGCAGGAGACAGGAGCTGTTCTTTCTGTATCACAGGCAGCAGAAGCAGCCGTTTCTGTTAGACATTAGAAAGGTGTTTTATTTTTCATTTTGTTCTGCTTTCCCCAACACTTGGAACACAAAACGTTTCCTATTTCAATCCCTTAAGAGCTGATGACCTCCCTGTGTTGGGGCCAGCTCGTCCCCACCTGCCAGCAGAACAGCCACTTTCACTGTGGTTCTCCTGTCTGGGAGCTCTTTGACTAAAAATGAGACAAGCTATTTGCCAATTCACTTTTAAATAAAACGTGGCTTTCAGCAGGCAGCAGGAAAGCACAGCCTCTCCTGCCCCCTGTGCTAGCAGCAGGCTTGGGCATATCACAAACAGGGCACAGCAGCAGGGATGCGGCAAAGGGGCGACTGAGGTACCAGTGCTGGCAGGGGTCCTGTGTCCACCTTCTTCTTCCACTTCTCTGTTCCAGTTCCTGTTAGTCTCATCTCTGCTCTCCTTTCTGTCTGCCTGAGCTTCCAGCTTTCTTAAGGACCAGAATCCCAGCAAGCCTGTGGGACAAGCAGCACAGCAGAAGCCATTGGCAGAAAGGGAGGTCTGCATAGCAGGACATGGACTCAATAGTCTGTCCAAACAACTGTGCAGTTCCCTTTCTCCACTGTTCCTTCTCCCTACTATTCGCTCTCCCCTTCCACTGAAGATAGGATCACTCCAGGCAGAAAGCTTAATAACCTGTCTCCAGCCCACAATAAGAGCAGTAGCCTTTAAATAACTATTAGTTGAGCCAAAAGAAGACTGCCAGTTCCCTCCAGTCTCCTAGTCAGTGAGAGTGGGGAGCAATGAACCACTGCCAATGGTGGGAGCTCCACACGGCACAGGAGGCACTAGGGTTGGGCTGGCACCCCTAACCTTAGACCTTAGACCCACCACAGCCTCATGTGTGCATCTGGTGGAGAAGAGCAGTGATGTTGTCTGTGCCATTGGCATGCAGCAGCGTTTGAAACTCTGCCAGCTGCCAGAAGAAATCGATTATATTTTAACATGGGTTATGATTCCCTCCTCTCTTTTAAGCGCCATGGGGCAGCTCAGCAATCCACTAGGCTCTGGCCAAAGATAGTTCTGTAATTTATCTTTCTGTCTAGAACAACATCCTACAGCAGGCAAACAAGTCGTCCCAACCTCCATCCTGGGACACACGTGGATACCAGAAGAAAGGATGTGTTGCCTCAAAGGCTCTAAAACTGCTTGGAGATAAAGAAAGGGGTAAATGTAGGAGGTGCCAGGAAGGCAGCAGCTGTCGAAGGAGCCAAGGGATGGATTAGTTTGCATAATTCATTCCTGCACTTCAAGGGGAGGCTCAGGAGCCAAGGTCTCCCTTGTGCTGAAGTTGCTCTCCTCCATCGGTGTTCAGCAGAGATGCGATCAATCACAACCGCTGCAGCTCTCCGGTGACATTTCTAAGTGCTCCGCTGAGCTGAGCTGAATTAGAGATGGTTGCAGTGTAACTGTGGGGTGCCCAGGTCTCTCTCCAAGGCTTCTGCAGCCACTGAGCTCCATCTTTGCTCTCCTCTCAATCTCATTTCCTGAGACAGATCGGATCAAGAAGATAACACTTGTACATAGCAGCACCAGTCCTGATAATGAGCTATTAACAAGAGGCACTTTCAGGTTATACCTCTTTTAGCAGGAGACTGACAACTCTGGAGTAAATAAGGTAAAATCAGATAAAACTCAAGTGTTTCTCTCTCTGCTGCTCACAGCCACAGGACAGACTGTGAGTGTGCTGGAAAACTCAGCCATGTGGTCTGATCCAACACACATCACCTCTGTCTCAGTTCTTCTGTGCCTCTGCTTCTCCTACCCCCGTGACAAGCTGGAAGTGATGCATAAGACTCCAGATGTTGATATAAACTGCTGGACTAGTACAGATTTAAGCCCATGGCTTCCTTGGGTTAAGTATGGGATGTAGACAGCAGCGTGACCACTTGGGATTTGGCCTTAGGAGCGTAAACATGTTCTGGATTCCTTCTGTGATCACTTCAGACCTGTTGGTATCAGCTGCCCCACCGTAAGCAAGAAAAAATCCTTTTCCAGGATCCTCATCCTTGCACACAATGAATTCCCCAGGGCTGCAGCTGCTCTTTACACTGTTTATCCAACCATCCTGATATCAAGAAGAAAGCCCTGTGCTGTGACACATTGCCCCTCAGCTCTCTTTGGAGCCTCAGCTCCTGTAAGGACTGGAGAGCTGTGTGTGCCCTCTGCTCACACCAAGGGCAAGCAGTGCTCCATTCTGCAAGTGTCTGCATCATGGCCTCTGCCCAGAGGGATGAGTCCCTGTTGGGGCTATGTTCCCCAATGCCAGGCACAGCTCCCAGCTGCAGCTATTTTTTACTGGGTTGTCATTTTTACTGGGTAATATTTCTGAAGATTACAGGACCTTCCATTCTGCAGCCATCAATCTGCTGGGCAGCTGTTTCCACATCTGGGAAGGAAGGAAGGAAGCAGCCTTTGGGCTGAAGCAACACTGGGACAGCACAGTTTGAATGTAGTGCCCTCTGTTGCCTCCTACATACATTCCTGCAGCATCTTGGGAGGACCTTTGTTTCTCACCAGCATTGCCAGGGCCACAAACCTCCTGTAAGAGGTCCAGAGCACCCAAGGAGCAGATAGGAGACCTTCCAGAGCATGAGGAAAGCAAAGGGGTAATTCAGCACTGCTAATGTGATGGCTGGATCCAGGCATGATCCCACCTCGTCACCCATGCTCACAAGCACACTCATTCCAGCTGGTTGCAGAAGCCATGCCCCAGCAATTTAGGTGCCAGTGAAACCCTAACACTGCTGGACCAGAGGATCAGCATGGCAGGGGTGAGCAAGAAGACAGACGTAGCCTCGAACTGTAGGGCAAACAAGCAGCTCTTGAAAGCTGATGGAAGGAAAGATCTCTTCTGAAAGAGGAAAGAAAGTGTGAATTAATGAAGCTGCTGAGTGAGGAGGCAACGACCCTGTTCGTGCCAAGCGCTGCAGAGGCAGCTTGCAAATGGAGAGCAGCAGATGTGGTGGGAACTGGCAGTGCCCCTGGGAGCCAAAGGCCCCGCCGCCTCGCAGACACCCAGCCCAGGCACCAAGAGCTAAAAATACACTGCTCCCAGCATGATGCCTGGGAAAGAGTGGGATTCCCATGGCACAGCCACAAAAGCAGGAAGCATGGGGGAGGGCAGGGCTGCCATGCTAACCCACCGTCATCCCTGGGAGGGAGCTGGGCTGGGAAGCGAAAGGCTCTGGAAGGAAGCAAGAGGAAAATGCTTCATCAGTGATTCCCATTCAGGGCACAATCCAGATGCATCAAAGGCAGTTTCAGCCCTGACACTGCAGCTTTAGTTGATGCCTATGGTTTGAGCTTTTGCTTATTTCCCATTGGAAGTCCCTGCCTCCACTGGCAAACTTTTACTACTGTGACTGACATCTGTTCAGGCTCAGTGTCAGCCCCTTATGGACTTTGGTGGGTCACTTGGGGGGTGCAGTGCACCAGCCCTCCCCATTCATAACAGCCTTCCAATATTTCAAGGGGGCCTGCAAGGGTGCTGGAAAGGGACTCTTTGTCAGGGACTGTAGCAATAGGAGAAGGGGTAATGGATTCAGACTTAGACGGGGAAGTTCAGGTTGGATATACGGAAGAAGTTCTTTACTGTGAGGGTGGTGAGGCACCGGAATGGGTTGCTCAAAGATGTGGTAAATGACCCATCCCTGGCCATGCTGAGCAGAGTCTTGGGTGACATGGTCTAGAGTGAGGTGTTCCTGACCATGGTGGGGAGCAGAACTAGATGATTTATGGTCTTTTCTAACCCAAACCATTCTATTGCTTTTATCTATCTATTCTATGATTCTGTGATTCACAAGACTATGGCACTGCACTGCTGGCATGATGGGGCAGCCCCTTCCACCCACCACCTTCTCACTCAGCACTGCTGCCCATCTGAGAGGGGTAGTTGCTTCCTACAGGAAGCCAGTGTGTCTTCTATAAGGCTTGGGAGATGCTGTATGCATGGGATGAGGGTGGGCAGTGGTGAGAGGGCAGCCTTGAGGACTGCTCAGCACTCCAGGGGAAGAGCATCCAATGAAACTGGTAGCTCTGCTCTCAGCTCAGTTTGGCAGGCAAGTCATTGCCAATCCACAAAGCCATAAGCCAAGAAAGGAGATCAAGTAGATGACATCTATTAAACAGATGTTATTTGTCAGTGCAGGGGATAAGATCTAGTCCTTACACTGGAAGAAGCACATGTTTGAGTCACGGGCAGCAGCATTTTTGAGGTTGCCCTACCACCTGCTTGTGTTGGCATGAGGGCGTGCAGGCTGGATACGACTTGCTTTGTTCAGAAGTGTTCTTGCCAATCTCAGTAGTACAGGATGATGTAAGTATATCATCCATTATTAGTATTTTCATACTTGACACAGGGAAAATTAATTTTCTTTTAAAAAGTGATGTATGAAGAACCCAGATTTGCCTGAATAATATACAAACCTATAATCTGGATGTTACCCTTTGTCTGAAGCATTAACATTAGCAGAAAGCAATTTAGGATGATTGCTTTTAAGTTCTAAAGCCAGTGTTCAATTAGAGCATGAAATGAAAGACTTATCACTAGCACTGGCATAGAGATTTATTCGCAAAGTATTTCTTCTCAGCCATAAAGATGCTGGTTTTGTTGAAAGTGACATGTTTAGAACAAGACACTTTTGTCTAATATTACTATGAAAAATGGTTTGGAATCAAACATTTTTATATTTAAGATAATGACAGAGCTTTGTTAAAAAAAATTCAACATCATGCTTTGAAATTCAGATACATTTTGGTTGAAGGAGATTTCCTTTCCTCTAGTGAGCCCTATTGCATCATGTAGAGGATACTGTTCACTCTCTCTGACATCTCTTTTTCCACTAGTCGCAGTGGAAGCCTCAGTGATGCCACCAACCATTTTAATGACCAAACAGAGATCCCAGCAGACTTCCACAGGTCTGAAGCTTTGTGGGCTCCAAAATGAACTACCTGTGAATGAAGTCTTTGTGCAGTGCTGGGGACCAGAGGTGTAGGCAGCCTTCCCCCCACCAAACTAAGAAATAACTGCAAGTCGTGACTGAAAGGCACAGGAGTGGGTATCCAGGCTGAGCAGAGCAGGGAAGCCCAGGCTCTGCTTCAGTACCTGCCAACACTGCCAATAGTGCCTTGAGTTTAAACCCTCATCTGCCTGTAGATCCTGGGGCATTCAGGGTGCTTTGGAATGGTAATTCCCATTTTGCTTGCATCTTTAAATGGCCAAGGCATCCAGCTTTCTAGTGAGCTCTCAAGAGAGGTGTGGCGAGCAATGGATTTCTGAAGATGCAGCAAGTACAGAAGGGAAAATTGTGCATGCAACACATGGAGTTTCACTGGGGAAATAAGAGAAAGCAGTGACAAATAGCCTGCTGGTATGTAATGTTACACAGCAGCTGGTCTGCATGCTGCACAGGGCTCTTCTAGTGATTGCTTTATCCCAGTTGTTGTTGCATGCAGCACTATTTCTTTGCCCAAGTGACCATTCATTCAGTCCCACGCTTTCCAAAGGGAAAATGCACTGGGAGCAGACTTGGGGTTTGTGCTGGGCTAGGCACAGGATAACAAAAAGAGGGCACTTCACTGCTTGCTCTTCCATCAGTGCTTGGAAATACCTGCAGGGGATGTGCAAAGCCCAAGCCACATGTAGGAGACTGCCATGGTCAGGGGGGCTTGAGCTACCATGCACTGGCAGTGGGGGAACACAGGAGATGCACATCTCTGCAACTCACCTCTCCCTGATTCCTGTCAAATCAGAAAGGGATGAGCACCTGTCCCTTAAGGGATGCTGGGGCTTCCAGAGCTGTGAGAGAACAAGGCCATCAGGGCTGAGGAATCCCTTTGCTGGCTCCCATAGAGGCAGCCACGGTCTGCCTGGTCCCAGGGAAGCTCACCAGTACGTCTTGTTCCCACTCAGCACTATTAATTTGGCTAAGCGGTCAGAGCTGGCAAACTCATCTGCACAGAGTCCTGCACTGAATAATAAGCCCCAGTGTCAAGACACAAAGTAGAGCCAGCAAGCTCTGCGAGCTGCCCCTCTCGGCCTGGCACTGCCCACCATGCCTAGGAGTCTGGCACTACCATGCTTCTTGCTCCTCTAAACTGCATCACTGCCTCCCAGTTTCTTCCCAATTCACAAGCTGTGATGCAGACACCCATGTAGCCTACTCTCACCCTAGAAACACATTACAGACCAGCGTTTAACTTCCTGAGACTGCAGCTCACCTCTTTCTATGATCTTTTGCAATATTCATGTAAACAACATGCATGCAAGCAATAATGCACACACCACTGGCATAAAATGGCCAAGTGCCATCATACTCAATCGAGAGGCACTGATTTCTGCAAAAAGAAGGTCTAGACCCGAATTGCTACCAGGACTTTTTCTTTTTGGTAGAAACATTATCCAGCCATGCTTTCATGTGCTTAGGTTGGCAATTGTTTAGTTTAATGGTATGGTATGGCTAGTGAGAGCAAGACAGCTGGGTATCTGCAATTAATCCATGCCTGAAACAGACTGAAAATGAGCATACAGTCTGCTTTGATCTTAGGGTGCTGATATGGAAATCCCAGGGAAAAGATTAATTGAGGAAAAGGATGCAATATTTCCAAGGGAAGTTTATTCCTGCAGAAGAAACCTTGGCATTCATTTATACAAAGCTGTTTCCCAAGGCTGTACCGATTATCACCTTGCTGAGATATTTTCCAGCTGCACTTTGCAGAGGTCTGGATGGATCAGAATTACACCTTAGTTCTGGGCAGCCTCTGGCAAAAGTTCATACAGCATCAAGAAATAGGGAAAAAAATGTACTAGAAAGTTTCTCTCAGTGAGAACATTTGTCACGGAGATGTTTCATGGAATAAACCCTGGGCATGGGACCAAGAGAAGTAATTGGACTGGCCATGCTCCATGTTTAAGATACTTGTCTTGGGCTTTTCAAATGTGAAAAGAGTATCAGGTCTTTCTTCCAGAGAGCAAGGAAGAGCGGGGTTGATGGCATTTGTTTCTCAGGCTCACGTATCTTTTAGGCCTTTACCCTGAAGCTATGCCAGCATGAAAACCTGCTGTTTAATGCTGTCCTGAAAGCCCTGTAATGCACCAAGCTGTCTGCACAGTGTTGCCAGACCAGGAAGGAGCAGGCAGAACCATGCCCATGTGGGACCATGCCACGTGGAGGTCACACTGCAGCACATTGTGAAATTAGCCCTGGAGTCGTGCAAGGACAGTGCCTCCAGAGAGGCACCTCGCTCACCACATGCCTATGGCTCAGGAGAGCCAACAGAGATGTTTTCAGCATGCCTTTTGCTGGCGGCTCCCCTGGGCTGCCCATCTGCCACCTTGGTCCTGAGGGTACATCCTGGCTGCAGAGGAGCAGACAAACCCTAGCCCTTCATGCACAAACCCCTGTCCCTCCCCAGATTCCTGATGATGGGAAAGGAGGGGAAGAAGACAGTGTGCAACACAGTGAGAACACTGACATGGTAGAGAAGACTGTGGCCAGAGCTAATACCGTACATCAAGAGATTAAAGAGACCACAGCTAGTCCCAAAGGATCTGGGGACAACAATCCAGCTCACACACTGCCAGTTCTACATAGGCAGAAGCTGGCTTGTAAACATCTCTGCTTCTCAAGACCATGCTGCGGATTAAACATCCGGGCTGGCACATGCAATGGACCCTGCTGCCTGCTGAGCTGCGTGCTCAGCATCTCACTTAAGGAATGGCTCCTGTGAGGAGCTCAGGCCATGTGAATGGGCCCAGCAAGAGGCTGAGAGGGTGATGGGGGAGAAAGCAGATCCACAGCTTTGGTGTTCACCTGGGACAGCCTCAAATTATCCTCATGCAGGCAGCCCCTCTTGGTCTGCTGGGCTTGTGTCTGATTTGGGGGATCCGGTTCCTGATGCAACTGTGAGGTGGGGGTGGGATCTGCCTGGGAAATTTGGAATTCTACAGGTTCGTGTGTTTGGAAAGACTGAGTGTGGCTGACTTGGGTAGCAGGGGAGAGACTGTGCCAGTTGCATGCAGCCCAGCCTGGACTTGGGAATCTGCTTCTCACTGTGCTGGTTTCTCAATGCAGCAACTCCCCAGGCTCTCTGGCATCACATTGCCTTTCGCAGCAGGGATCTGTTGATTTGGACTTTTTAAAACTAATCCTCCATACTAGTATGTGCCTGGCAGGGCTTGAAGTAAAATAATAGCAACCAGAGCCACCGGTTACCCAATCAGTAACACAGACGTAACAGCAGCCCTGTGATGATGGGACCAGCCACAGTCCTTGCTGAGATTGCCCATGCTTCTTAGGGATGTTGTAAGGATCAACATACTAAAGACTGATGCTGTATTGCCATGTCAGTAAGTACTCAAGCACAGATTAATTGCTAGTTTCAGGAGGTAATTAAAGGGACTTTATGTCCCCCTTCTGTCCCAGGCAACACAGACCACACAGTTCAGCCCATGTGGCTGCGATTGCACAAACCCTCTGTCTCCTGAACTGTGGCAATGAGCTGAGATGGATAGATTTACACAATATTTGTTTGCCAACAGGCGATCTGCCATCAATATTTAAAGCTGAATGAGTCTCAAGAGTGGGATGAAGAGCCCTTCATAAGGCAGCATCCATCATTTTGGGTTTTAATTTTGTGCTTGCTCGCTGCACAGCATTATATGCACATCAGGTAAATGAATAATAGATAAATAATTCACCAAATTGCTCAGCCTCTTGGTTCTTTGAATCGTCATGGGGCTTGGGTGCCTGGCATGGGGATCCTGGAAGTACCAAGTGCAGGGAGATATGTTTTGGGGGGCAGTATCATATGCATTACTCAACACTTCTGAAATCCCTCTGCTAACAGCTGCAGCATCAGAGCTGCCCAGCTGGCTCTGCGGTGGTAAGTCAATGCTTCTTGTCCTCCCAGCTCTACTCCGGAGCTCTCAGGAACACCATCAGCCCATAGCCATGTCTCTGCTTGTTCTTCCCATGCAGTGAGCACTAGACACCCATCCTTGCCATTCCCAGTGTGCTGCAGGGGTTCCAGCAGCACCATGGGTAGGTGCCTAGAGCTTTTTGCTGCCCCATTGCCATGCTCCAAGGGCAGCTAGAGAAATCCCAGTCCTCCTGAGGACTGTGCTGAATCTCTGTTGGCCAGACAAGCAGAAACATCAGCCTCTAATGCCATTGCTGAATGGGGAGGACGGGCCTTTGTTACCCCCCTGGGTTGTTTGCCACAAGGGCCTTGGACATGACTTCACAGCTCTCATCAGCACCTTTTAAAGTGGCACTTCTGAAGTCAAGGGTTGAAGGGGGAATGCTACCAGTGTCTGCTCTAGGAAAGGCAATGAAACTAAGGCTGCAGCTCTGCTGGCTGCACCCCACTCTGCAGCCATAACACATTTACTCCTCCTGTCCCTTCTGCATACGGGGTGGCTGGCCAAGTTTTGGCAGGTCCCTTCTGCTCTAGCACAGCTCTCTGCTGACCCTTTCCTTTCCACAGGCAACACTGAAGTCTGCAGGCCATGTATTCCCAGTTCAAATGCTGCAGGACCATTTGCAGGAGCACCCAGAAGCCTTATCTGCAGGAAATGCTAACAAATGTGTAACTGGACGATAAGAGCCTGAGAGGCATGGGAGAAGCTGTGGAGCAGGGATTTAGCATGTGCAGATTTCTGTCAGGCTTCTCCAGGGACCAGACATCCATCCTCAGCAGCACTCCCCTGGTCATGCTGACACCATTCAAGAGACGTTCATCCATCTCATAGGCTTCCTATCATTGGACTAAGCTGATCTCCAGTGATGAACAATCACAGCCTAAGCCCTGGGCTGGGCTACCCAAACAGACCCTACAAGCTCCTGGTGGCTAAAAGCAGAGCACCGGACATCCAGAGCCCTGATGTCATGGCTGGAAAGGCTCCATTTGCCCATGTTTGCTCGTCACTGCTGTTCCCACAGCAGGGACACTGCCAAATCACTGCCCCTTTGCAATGCTGGCATAGCCGGCTCATTGCCTCTCAAACGTCAGCTCAGCATGTCCTCTGTTTTGAGATGTTAACATTAGCTAGACTTTACCAGCACACCACCAGGGAAACTTAACTCCACTCTGGGAGTCCTCTGGGACACTGGGGGAGAGCAAATCTGCCACAAATGCCACAAAGCTTCTGTGGTCCAGCTTCTGCTTTTGGACACCAGACACACAACTGAGCTGCTTGAGACAGCCTCGGTCCCCAGCCCCTCACTGTGACCTGACTTAGTTTATAGTCACAAGTAGAAATCAACTCCATGTGTTTGGTGCAAAGGGCTCAATGGTTCCTGCTTGAAGATGTGTGCAGAGGAGCTGATTTTTCTCCAGCAGTGATCAGCAGGCTCCGAACCTCTCTAAAGCAGCTTGCTTTTTGCTGAAAGCTTTACAGCTACACTTCCACAATGTGATCCCAGAGGGGTGAACAGGTATCACCTCTTCCAGAGCAACCTCTTCCCCCTCTGCCTGCAGAAGTGCTGGTCTATCGTGACAGTCATGATTCAGTTCTGCTCTGGCTTCGGACCTGGTTTGTAAGAGAGCTGCCACCCTGTAGCTTTATGCATTTCTGGGTCTTCAGGTGAGATGTTAGAGCTCACCAACTCCATCTGGTAGAGCAAGCCAGTAGGATACACAGTACGTCTTAAAGTTTATCAACCAGATTCCTAAAACATGGACCCTGAAACATAGAAGGATGCACAGAAATGCTTTTGGCTTCACTTTCTGTTCTTCTCCTCACTGCTCTTCTGTATTTCTATTTCTTCCAATTGCAGCTGCCACACAGACATGCACAGAAACTTACTGCTGCAGTAAAAGCGTTGCACAGCTCCAGCAGGAAACGTGCAGGAAATCCCTGTGGGAAGCCATGCGCAGCCAAGCGGTGGCAGGGGCTAGGAGAAAGCCTTTCTAAACCACCCCAGCAGGAAAAGCCAAGACCTTGCTCCAGTCCCTGCTGTGCCACTGCAGGGACTGTAATTTCAGCACTAGGGGTTACAGGGGACATAGAGGTGAAATAGCCAAGGGGTCAGTGTTAAGGCAGTAAGGCAAGAAGCAAGCTAGTGCTGTGGCAAGAGGGGATCTCTCAAGCCCCAGTATAGCCTGGCAGTAAAATCTGACCCTTTTTTTGACAGTTTTTTTTTATTATCCTGGTTTTTTTTGTCCCCATTTTTGTTGGTTTTTAATACACAACAACCACAAAAGTAATTCTTTTGGCAGGCACATGGACCTGTGATTTGCCATGAGAAATGGTTCAGCATGTGGTAGCAGAGTTGATGAGCAGTGTCTTTAATACACTGCATGGATACTTCCTTTAACAGGAAAATTTGTGGAGGTGCAAATGAGCAGAGGGCAGTGATGGAAGAGAACCCTCACCAGCATCCATGGACAGGACTCCCAGCAGTGTCAGTCAGGCTCAGGTCTCTGGCCAGCACTGTGCCCAGGGTGAGCACACAGTGGAACAAGCAAAGATGGGCAGGTTACCCCATTCCTTCCCCACACCACAGTCCAAGAAAGAGAAACAAGAACCCAGCATAAAAGGAAAAGGCAACCAGATCCCTTTGCACATCCTTGGTTGATTTTGTGCTGACCTTTAGTAATTGCAGAAGGGGAAATGGGCTGGTCAGTTTGCATTAGAAATTCACTAAAGAGTGCTTTCTCTTGCTTATCAAATCCAAGCTGCCTGGATGAGCCCAGTGAGCAATTAGTGCTACAACCTACAGCCAGAACTCCATTTGCATGTAGTTAAGGAAGGAGAACACTGATTAATTTGCTCTGATACACTCCAGAAAAAAAAATCTCAAATAGCATGAGGGAGCTCAGGCAGATTATAAATTGCATTGCTCAAGACTGTAAATATTGCATCTGTGCCTCCCTGTGTGTTTTAAAGACATCTTCATGAGCTGTGCCTGCGTGGAAGAGATTTGTTTTAATATTTTACCAAGGAATGCATATTTCATCTGTGTGGTGCTTGGAAGGGAGGGATCTTTCATACTGAAAAGCTTCTTCAGCAGTGAGGAGAGTGAGTGTGGACGATACACAGACATGCAATTGCAATAAGCCAGGATTCTGAGGCTGCCCTGAGATGTGATTAAAAATGCACAGGGCAGGAGGGGGGAAAAAAAGGACAAAAAGGAGAGCTAGAAAAATGAAGCGGGTGATGCCTCAGCAATGAGGGAAGTGAGGCCCGATACGCAGTGCTGAGACTTGAGCCTCTCATCACTGCAACTGGCAGTGCAGCAGCAGCCAGCCGAGAAGGGATATTAAATAGTGGCTGCTGTTAATTCAAGGCAATCACCTCTTGCCATCAATATCTAGGCATTTACTGATCAGGGCTGTTATGGCATTGACATCAAAGGATCATTGATATCTGCATCAGAGGATGGTCAATGAAATATGCTGATCCCTCCAATACAGAATGACAAAGCTTTAAGGTACTTAGACTTGCTGATGGCCTCTTGTGCCACATTAGCAGCTGATCCCATGTTTTCTCTTTTCCTCTAAGGAAGAAGCTTCGTGCTTCAAATAAGTTTTTGACCATGAGGGTAACAGATTCAAGCTCCCTGGCCTTGTGGAGTGACTTTAGAGGTCACTCATGGTCCCTCAACAAATCAAAATCAATGGTGCTCAGTGCAAGACATTGCCCAGGATGTGCAGGGCCCCTTTTCTAAGATGCCACTCCCATGGCAAATACAAGAGCCTTCCATTGTCACTACACCAATTGTCTCTCATTCAGGGGTACTCTGACCCAGGAGGTTTCTTGCAACCCAAGGGGTGCATGAGTTGATACCCCTACACTGAGCTGTGAAAGCTGGATCCCCAGTCAAGCTTGTTGCTGTGGTGGGCTGTAGCTACCCCTGTTCAGCAGTGTGCACAGCCAGCCACCAATAAGGTAATTTGCTGGGAAAAGCAATGAGACTGGATTCTGATGCTTCTCAAGACCAGAAAGTGACCCCTTGCTTTGCCAGAACTAAGGATCTACCTGAGCAGAGGGATCCTTTTCTGAGCAGCAGAAATGTCCCCGAGCCCTGCTCTCCCAGTGAGACCATTAAAAGACCCCACCCTAGTGGCAGCTCCAGATGCCAGCAAAGCTGCAGACAGAGAAAACAGGGCCTGTTCTGTGCATCAAGCAGTGTTTTAGGGAAAAAGTTAGGAAGACAGATTGAAAGAGCTGCCTTTTAAAGAGCTGCTAACATTTAGAGGATGCCTTAAAGAATTTTGTCTATTTTTGTACTGTGAGCTGAGCTCTTCTGATCTAAATCCAGATCGGCTGCACTTCACAAACACAGCAGCTTTGAGTTCAGCCTGGTTTAGCTCTGGCTTTTTATCCCTGGGAAATGTGGCCTCCTCCGAAGATGGGAGGAAGCAGATAGAAGAGAACAATGCTATGAAAAACGCGAGGTGTTCAGTCTTTGAAGCCAAAGAAACAGGCGTGCAGGGGATGATATCCATGTGCAGCTAACTGCAGTTATTCTGAGACACTGCAAGCAAATGGCTAAATTCAGCAGCCAGCCCATCCATCCAAGGCAGCTAAGAAGTGGAAAGACCTAACAGAAATTACACTGCATCTCCCTCGTGATGCTACCGGGGATGGACTCTGCTTGGAAGGGGATACAGTTTGCCAGCATTCAATCTGCCATTAACAGCAAGATGTTGAAGACCTATGCCAGAAAAGTGCCCCTTTACTCCTTCCTCTAAGACTCTCCAGCTTCCAGTACATGATACCCTCTGGCCTCATCAGTAATATCTGTGCAGGTTGGAGAGATGCTTACGAGCCGTCCGCAAACTGGGCTACACAAAGGATGCTTGCCATGTGTCATGGCCATGTTTGCCAGGGTGGTGACTGTGCTGTGGGGTCTTTGCAGAAACACAGATCTTGGGGCTGGGATAACACAGCCAGAGGAGGAAGGCAACACACAGCCCTGCAGGTTCACACCAATACCTGACCTCTGTCAAGGCCTTTAGCTCATCTCTTCTGGGCACTGGCAAGGATTTAGAGCAGCATGAACATCAAGCAAAGCCTACATGCAGCTGGAAAGAGCCCAGCACATTGCTCCTGGGTGCTTACCCAGGCTTTTCACTAACCCCCTCCACATTTTTAATGCACACTGCTGCAAGGTAGAGCAACGCTGTTGTACAGGGAGGAGACATGAAACACAGCCAACATTTGTCTTTTGCAGGGGTCAGGACAGACCTCAACACCAGAGCTCTCTCCTAATACACCCTTATACACATCCCTCTGATGAGCTGCTCATGGCCAAGCTGGTGACCTGGCTTTCAGTTCTGTGATTTCAATTGCAAAGCACTGAAGCAACCAGACCATTGCTTGGAGCATCTCCAGGCTTGGATCAATATGCACTGAAAACCACTGCTCTGAGTGCTCAAATGCACCTTAAATCAGCTGTTTGTATTAAGTGGGGCCAAAGACCCACAGCTGCCTCCCTGGGAGAAGGAAAGGTCTGCTGCTGCTACACAGCAGTTATCCTGCAGTGTGTCTTCCAGGTACCGACAGCTTATCTAGCAGACATAATCTGCCCGAAATTGTTCGCATTCATCATTTTTCTGTGGTATTTCAGTGCCTTGCAATCTTCACCAGTTCTCTGTGATAAAGGGAGCTGCTGCTATCTGCTGGGAGGTTGTGGGTGGAACTGATGAAGATGTGGACCTGCTCAAGTGAGTCCAGAGGAGGCCATGAACATGATCAGAAAGTTGGAGCCCCTGTGCTATAGAGACAGGCTGAGAGAGCTGGGCTTGTTCAGCCTGGAGAAAATGAAGGTCTGGGTAGAAAGAAATCTGGAGAGGGGCTTTTGACAAGGGCCTGTAGGGACAGGACAAACTTTAACTTTGACTTTAAACTGCAGAGGGGAGACTTAGAGTAGATATTGAGAAGTTCTTCCCTGTAAGGGTGGTGAGGCCCTGGCACAGGTTGACCAGAGAAGCTGTGGCTGCCCCATCCCTGGCAGTGTTCAAGGCCAGGTTGGACAGGGCTTGGAGCAACCTGGTCTAGTGGAAGGTGTGCCTGCCCATGGCATGAGTCTTTGGGGTGGGAGACATCCCCACAGTCCCTCCCCACCCAGCTGCCCAAACCTCACTCCTCCTGCCCACGATGCCTGACTCCAGAGCATGACCATCTTCATGATGGGGGAAGCAGCAAGGACAAAGAGCTTGGCTTCTGCTCCTCCTTTCTGATGATGCTCTCCTTAGTTTTCTAAAAAGCTCCTGCTTCAATCTCCTCTCCTTGGCTGCCATAAAAAGCCCTGCCAGGACACAGGAGGGGCAGCTGAAGCAGATGCTTGGGTGGCCACATATTTGGGTGGCTGCATGCCCTGCCTGGTCTCCATCAGGCAAGCCTGAGGAGAAAGCTAAACTGCTCACCCAAAACCATAGCCTTGTGTCTGGATGCGCAAGGGAGGTCTCCAACAAAGACCATGCACCACTGATAGGGTGCTGCAGAGACAGAATATTTAGTTGTTTCATGTGCCTCTGGTTTCATCCCTGTTGAGTGGCATAAACAATCAAATCAGCATTACTAAGGGCATTTGGTGGAGGCTTTTAGGTTCTTATCTTGCTTTTAATGATTCATTAAGTTTCCCTTGGTTCTTGCAGTCCAAGCCCTCTCCATGTTTTCCTTCTTGTACAAAACCTGCTGGGAGCAATACCAGGACCTCTCAGCACTGTCTGGAGAAATCAAAGGGGCTTGGGTTATGTACTGGCTGCGAGGACTAAAGGACTCATATGGGGAGGATGATTTCTCTACAGGGGCACACAGAAAACCGCTGAGTTCACTTGAGCTTGTTAATTCTTAATTAGCAGCTCCACAGACCTGCAACACCAAGATATTCCTGCTGCCACAATGATCAGACACACCACAGTTCGTGATGGCTTATTGGCATCATCACCAGCCCTCAGTCTCCTCTCACCTCTACCATGGAAGGGGGGCATGCCACTGTAGCCCCACAGCCAGGCTGATGCTCTGCTGATGCAGTGGACACCATGGTGGTGCTGATCCCTCTGTTCCCTGTCTAACTGCAGCAAAGGTGGGAGGGAGCCACCTTCACCTCTGCACCATGTCAGCCTGAGCAGCTCTCAACCTGGTTCATCTGGAGTGGAGAAACCCTCCAGTGCATCTCGCATCCGTCAGGCAGCTCTCCCCACTCCTTGACGCTGATTTATGGTCTTCTTGTCCAGCTGCCAGAGGAACCCTTTATACCAGATAGCTTTTATCTCAAAATAAGCCCTGGAAAAATACCACAGGGTTTATTTGTCATTCGCTCTGGGAAAGTTTTGAGCTAATAAATAAAGTGAAGTTATTTTAAAGGGCAGCAGCTTTCCTGAAAACTTAAACTCAGGGCTCTGACAGAAACAATAATACCTCCATTGCCTAAATAATACCCATAGCCTCAGCTCCTGCAAGATTTGATTTCTCAGGCTGCAAAGAACAAAACTTTGCAAATCAAATTGTGTCACAGTCACGTAATTAGTAATTATCTCCCTGGTGGAAAATGATTCCCCCACACAATATTTGGGTGAATCATATCCAAGTAAGTTTTTATCCGCTTGTTTGGTTTTCTTTTTCCATGTGCATACACAAAAACACAGAGGCACATCAGGATTTTGGCCAAGATCTCCCCTTTAATCTTCCCTTTATTTCAGTGCAGTTCAAACCAGAGGTCTCAGATCTTAAACCACCAGAGACTTCCAAGTGTTACTGTTGGTATTAGCAATCCCATTGCCCCACTGGTGCTAAAAGAAAAGGCAGGGATGTGGTCCTGATCCCTGATGTGGTCAGGTGGAGGACAGATGAAGAGTTTCAGCACATTTTTGCTGAGCTATTTATGGTGCTTAGGCAAAGAAGTGGGGACATAACTGCCCCATGGAGGTGGAGACATGCAGGTGGCACAGCATTATGCAGGAGAAGGACCCTTCACTATGAGCTGGATTTTGAGCCCTCATTTTCAAACAATAGATCTGAGCTACCACATCCTCTGCTTTTGCCGTAACCTCATTGCAGCAGCAGCCTGGTGAGAGGCCCCTCCAGGAACAACCATATTTCTCTTATTCTCCTGGTCTTGTGGGAGCAGATATGGCCTTTCATCACTTTCCCAGCTGGAAGTATTGGCAGGATTATGAGAAAATGCATGGACCTCAGTAAATTCACCCAGTGATGTCGGCCAAGACTGAATCCCCCTGCTCAGGACACTAACACAACCATAAGAACGCAACAGTGCCATTAGAACAATGTATATCCATGCGTGCAACTTTATTTTGATGGTAACTCATGAAGAGCTGGGCTTCAAAGCTCATTTAAACTCTTGAATTGTTTCAGTTCCCAAATCAGCAAGAACACAAAGAATGAGACCACATGCTAGCATAAATCAGCAATGCCTCCACCGTCTTCTGAAAAACACAGCCTTAGGCTCTGCCCTCATAGACAAGGTTTATGTACACTTGGGATCTAATCCATGAAGCCTTAGTCACCTCTCAAAGGTGACGAAAGTCCCTGCATCCCTGCAAAGCAGCATGACATTTGTACCCATGACAGGAATGCAGAGTGCAAACCACAGGAGAGTTCTTGCTTTCTCTTTAGACTAGCTGAGACAGGGACCTGTGGGAGCAGTGGAAAGCCACCTGTGCCTAGCAGAGAAACCAAATACAGCTCTGGGCTGGAGGGTGCTTAGGGCAGGATTGCACTACATGCAGAGCTCTCCCTGGACTTCATTTGTCTGCCTCGTGTACCAGCCCTTTCCTGCATTATTTCAACACAGAGCTTGCTCAGGACTGCTCATTTCAGGTTGCTGTTGGAACTTCTGCTCACCAAGTGAATGGTTCACAAGTTCCTAGTGCTTTTTTGTTAGGCTGGTTTCCCAGTTTGAAGGGAAACGTGACTTCATTGAAATGTGACAATTCTGAGCTCTACCCCCACCACACACATTGCAACATTCTGGGATAAAAAAAGCCCATAATCTGTTCTTAAGTTCTCTCTCCCTTCTACACTATTGAATACTGTTTCACTGCTCAGTAAAAGCATGCATGATACACTACATTTCTCCCAGCATGGTGAACCTGAATTTTATGTATGAAACTACTAAGAGAGAAGCTCCTCATGCTGAATGAGACATCAGACCTTGTTAGAGCGAAAGACTCTGCCCTTGGCTTATTATCAGGTAACCTGACACAGGGACTCACCGAACATGAAGTAATTTATATTTTTTTCAATAAAAACTTCATATAATGAAGGAAAATGGCTTCTCTCAAGGTGGGTCTAAAGCTGAAAGGCTACAACACGAGGTAAGCAATGTAGAAGCCCTCATCATGTTCACTGAAGGGGCCACCACTCATTTCAGGACCTAGAGTAGCAAGACATCCCCACTGCTTTATGTAAAACTTGCTTGTGTTGATCCTGACCTCCTTAAGGATTCCCAAAGGTGCTGTCCACACTCTGCAGAGGGAGGCTTTCTAGATCTGTAGTGGTGGTATCACAGGATCAGAATGGTTTGGATTGGAAAGGACCTTATTAATATCATCTAGTTCCAACCCTCCGGCCATAGGCAGGGACATCTCTCACTATACCAGGTTGGTCAAAACCAACCTGGTTTTGAATATTGGCAGGGATGGAGTGTTCCAACCTGTTCCAGTGCCTCACCACCCTCACAAGGAAGAACTTCTTCCTTACATCTAACCTGAACTTTCACTGTTTCAGTTTAACCTATTGCCCCTTGTACTACCACTACAGTCCCTGATGAAGTGTCCCTCTCCGGCATCCTTGTAGGCTCCCTTCAGATACTGGAAGGATGCTATGAGGTCTCCATGCAGTCTTCTCCAGGCTGAACAGCCCCAACTTTCTCAGCCTGTATCACTTCATGGCCCACCTAGAAAACAGAAAGTCTGGCCTACGCCATCCATAGACTCTAGGAAGAGCTGGCTGTTTGCCCCTGGGTGGGTTGCTGGGTGCAAATTAGATATGATTGTGTGCTTGCTTATTCAGGTTTTGGTGCATCAAGTGGGGCAGCTGTTCTGTGGGACAGGCAGCCCACAGCCACGTGGGGTGGCGCAGCTCTAAGCCCTGGATCTGCTCAGCCTCATTACTTTGCTGACAGAGCAATAACAGGCCTTTGACATTTGGCTTCGTCTCCTGACCCCAGCTCACATGTGGCACAAAATTTTCCAATATTTTATTTTTTCAGTGTGCAAAGTGTCTTTGTGCAGATTAAATTTGGAGAGAGAATGAGCCATCAACCGGAGGCGTCTGGTGTCAGAGCAGGAAATTTGAGGATAAGCATCTAAGAGCACTCTGTGCAGCACCAGCTCATGCGTAGTTCAGATGGCTTCCGCCAGGTCCAGGCCCTTGTGAAAGGCAACAAAAGCCAGTGATCAATATTTAAGAGATCTGAGAGACGTTGCAGCATTGAAAACAGCTCAGAAGTGGAAAACAAGGAAGAAGAATAAATGGTCAATTTTCAAGAGAGCAAGCTCACCAGTGGGTGCCGTGCAGTTGCATGGAAGAATATACAAGGCTTCATAAATTCTTTAACAGTCTGACAACAAAGCCCATACACACACACACACACCCCTCCCTTCATATATGTATACATATATATATGCATACAAATATGTGTATATACATGTATATGCATATTTGACTCAAATTCCAAGAGAACTGTGGGAATCTTCAAAGGGTGAGAGAGTGGGAAGATGAAGACTGAAGAAATGAATGCAAAGCAACGCACACTTCGATGGGAAAAAACCCAAACTACTCCTACATGCCCTACATTGTAAATCAGCTGTAGCTGCTGGTGGAAAGGGTTTCGCAGCAGTCAGCCCAGTGAAGAACTCCGCTCTGACATCTAGAAAACAACAGAAACCCTTGGACGTGCAAAGAGTAGATTGAGAAAAATAGCATCAAACCAGCATGACAGTAAATTTGCAGTGAGGGCACATAGGTGGTTTCTGTCATTCTATTTCAGAGAGAGAGAACATCAAGTAACAGGGTGACAACTGATAAAGGAGTGCAGAAATTTCCATAGTAAGCCAGTCTGCACACGATGGATTTGTTTAGCTTCAAGATAAAGTAATATATGAAAGGTCTGCCTGACACTTCTCATTTATCCTTCCTTGACACCAGAATAAGTGATCTGTTGGTGGAATTACAAAGCAACGGATTTAGAAGAAACAAAAGGAATTTTATATTCTCACGTAAAGCACTCCAAATTGTGGCGCTGACAGAGTATTTTTGAGGTCGGGAGATCAGTATGATTAAAGACAGAATCAGGTATTTAGGTGGAAAATTAGTTACTTTATATGAATGTTTAGAAAAAAGCATGCAAGTACCTATGTTTTTATGAGGAGGTTTTAACAATACACTTTCTTATTCAGTCCAGGTCAAACAACTAGGAATAAAGAATTGGTCCAGTGGTGCTAAAGGAAGGTTTGTAGCACCAAAGCAGTGTCCCTGGGAATGGTGCAGTTCTCCCATCACTATGCTGCGTGTCCTGAGCTGGGTGCATAGAAAGGGAGATACATTTGCAGACAGGAAAAAGGGTTGAATTTACTGGGTAAGGATAAGTAACTTAACTTCTTTTCTCTGGACTGTGTAAGACCCGGCATTTCCCCCCTGAAGAAGGCTTCCCCAGGCTCCCAGTGGGTAGGATCTGACCCATCAGCTGTTTTTATCCTACAGCAGCCTTATCCCCCCATCCTCCCTCTCTAGCTTGACTCCTGTCAGCCCTGTGCTTCACGGCTGCGCACTTTGGTCAGACAAGATGGGTTTGGAAATGAAATTACTGCAAGATGCAGAGGGGGAGCAGGCAGGCCAGGGTGCACTTCCAGAGGTCATGTCCTCCTGGCCTTTCCTATGGGAAAGTGCTCTCTAAACCTGGTCACACCCTCCCACAACAGTTTCAGAGCCCGAAGCTGACCCCCCAGTTACATGCCTGTGATGCCATTCTCCAGCTGGGTAACCCTGGAAGGACAGTTCTGCTGCAGGGAGCAAAAGGGTTTTTCTTCTCTCCTTGCTGGGACCCTGATAGTGTTGCTTAGAGTCAAAAAGTGTCTCTCCCTGGGGAAACATGAGCAATGTGGCTG
This sequence comes from Melopsittacus undulatus, assembly GCF_012275295.1. Classification (NCBI taxonomy): domain Eukaryota; kingdom Metazoa; phylum Chordata; class Aves; order Psittaciformes; family Psittaculidae; genus Melopsittacus; species Melopsittacus undulatus. Next base: position 12,256,209 of record NC_047529.1, on the reverse strand, counting down.
CTGCATGTCAATGATGGGGATGCAGAAAGGGACGAGATCTCACCATGGTGGGCTCAGCTTTGCAATAGGAACGAAATTCTTGTTCCTGGCTGCTGTGAGGCAGGATCCACAGACTAAGCCCAAGCCAACCACTTGCCATAGTGGAGGGATGTTCTCAGACTGAAATAGCTTAATTTCTTAGCTTCATGTACCCTTGGATAGATCAAATGTTTTCATCTTGTGCCACAGAAGTGTTGACAGCCTTCATATGGAGCAGTTCTGGGATGACAGGCAGGCGAGGAGCAGAATCACGGAAGCAATGTGACTGCTGAGGTCCTGCTCAGCACTTGGACTGGGCACAGATCTGATTGTGTTGGTGCTCAGTGGGTTCTTCCCACTGTCTCTTTACTGTAAAGTCCCAGACGTGCTCTCCAGCAAGAGCAAGAGACTGCAGCAGGTTCAGGACTTCCCAGCCACAGGAACAGAGTTTTGCCTCTAGCAAGTGCAGCCAGTGCCTGGGTGAGGCAATGCCTGCAACAGGAAAAGGATGTACAGATGCCTGCTGATAACTGGAGTTGGTTACTAGCTCCCTTTCAATGGTCCCACCAAGGGGAAAAAGATCCTAATGCTATTACCTGTAATAACATAATGCTATGCTCTGTCCTTGGTAACCCTGTTGGGCCACCATCTGTGGTCTTCTTCTGTTTGCTATGGGGTGATGCAAAAAGATGGGTGACATCTAAAAGCCAGTCTTCTCCTGGGACTGCTAAAGCGCACGTGCCTGCAAGAAATCTCCACTGCAGATCTCCCTTATGCCTCTTTATTCTAGCAATAGTGGAGTGATAAGATCTGTGCACAGTTTTCAGCTGCTGCTTTGTTTTAAAGGCAGCAGTGGTTCATCAGATAGAGACGTGTGCTTGCCCTTCCTCTCTGTGAGGTGCTTTGTTTGTGGGAGAACCAGCACAGTCACCAGTCACAGTTACACTGACCCTGTGGCCTGCAACTGGTTCAGGGACTGTCTCTCAGAGGGCCCATGAAAGGTGATGGAACAAGCATGTGGTGCCTTCCTGCATTGTTCCAGGGGGTACAACATGCCGAACATGATGAGGACATTGCTGACCTATACCAGTAGCTTTGCTAAGCATGCCTGAGTGTGAAATCCCCAATCACATGTTTCCTTCAGCTCATCCTCACCATCCACAGCTCCTGCAGGCAGATACAGGGAAGCCAGGAGGGACAGTAATCTGTCAGGCTACACCTCACAGGAACCCTGGTGCTGTTCACAGCCATTTTCAGTGCTGCTGAAAAAATACGTTTAGTGCAAGACAGAGCTGAAGACGAAGGTGCTACCAAGCTACTGCCAAAGCCCACATTCTCCAACATCTGCAGTGAAGGGGGAACTTGCACATCCTTGATTTCTTCCCGTTGGACTCTTTTCATCCCATTTGCTGTCAACAGGCTTAAACTGACTTTCAGACAATCTAAGTTTGTGAATTTTCTTTTCCAAAAACATCTCATGGAAAATATTTAGAGGTTTTCAACCCCAAAGCAGCTGCTGAACACTACGCAGAGGGGCTGGGGAGTTTCTTTCCTTGCCCACCATCAGGGCTGTTTCACCAAGGGGCAGCAGGAAGGCCTCCAAGCCCCTTCACTCGCCTTGCAATGTCCCTGTGAGATAAACAGCCCCCTTCTGTGTATGTGAGCAGCTTCACCATCAGCTGCTCAAGGAGAATCATGCCTGGCTGAGACTCAGTTCCACCACTGCATTGGAGCAGGTAGAATGGCAGGCTGCAACACATCCACATGTAAGTTAGTGGGGCTTGGAGAGGTCCCCTGGTCCCTGAAGCATCCAGTGGTTCATGGTAAAGTGAAACTCAGAGCTGGAACACCACTGAGAAAGAAAGAGGGCTCTGGGTTTTGCATGGACAGAGAGAAGGTGCAAAACAGGCAGAGACATCATTGTCACCAGTGGCTGCAGGGTCCTCCCCATCCTATAAGACCCTGTCAGAAAAGCATGGAAAGGGGCTGGGGGCAGCAGTTGATAAGAGGAAAGTGCCAGAGCAGAATCCAAGACACTCATATGGGATGTACAGAAGTGCAGCTGGCCTGTGTCTGGCACATCCCCAGCAATTCCCCCAGAGCTAGGAATCAGACAGATTTAAATATAAGGTATCTTGGTCCTTATTGAAGATCTAACCCTACACTGGAGTCCTCTGGGAAATAAAACCAACAACCACAACTCCCTTCCCTTTACAGCATGAGCAGGAGCTATGGCTTTGCATCCTTGAGCACATCATGGAGATGCTTTCTTACAGCCCCAGCTACTATTCTTGTCCCTGGGTTTCCGCAGCCTCTTCCGGAGATGACAGTGTGGTGTCCAATTAACTCATCAGTCACAGCTCCACAAGCTTTGCTGGGTGCAAACTCTCAACTACATAAATAATAAATAGGAAAATTAACATCTTGTCTCTGTTTCTCTACTCCTCTCAATTGCAAATTCATCTGCTGTAGGCATTAGTGTATACACATGCACACGCAGACACACGCGCACACACGCAGGTGCGTGGAGATGCTAAATTCCCGCACTCCAGTTTGATTAATTCTGCATTTGGTGATGAGTTCAGTTTGCATCAAAGTTGTACACACAAATAGAAAATAACATTGGCTTTAATAGACCTAATTTTCATTAATCTTGCTGCTTCCCTCTCAGCCTCACCAAAGAAAGGAACTGAGGTTAATCATTAATAAAGGAGTCTCCTTCGCAGAGCTGGTGGGAGTTTGCAACAGGGCTGCACTGGTTATTTTCCACATTCCCCTGAGGCCCAGTAGGAACAGACATTTAGTCCAAACTATATTACTTGGCTAACAAGATTTACAAGCAGTTTGAGATAATGCAATCATTTCCAAAATGAAAGAAAGGCATTCTCTAAAAAGTAAAGCTGGGAGGGAGCTGAGGGCTCATCTTCTCAAAATCCATTATGTGCAGCCTGGGTTTTTTGTGTGTGTGTGTTGGTTTCAGACCATGAAGACTGAATTAAAGGCCGACTCTGTATATTTACCACTAGTCTTTATCTGCAGCATCATTTTTCATCTTCATCTGTATTTTTTCCCTCTCTTTGACTCCCATGAATCTTACACAAACAAACAACAAAATCTAATCAGGCTGCCCAGCCTCGTCTCATCTCTGCTGTGTTTTACTCCATACAGCCTTTGCCTGTCAGCAGCAATGCAAGAGAAGAGCATGTATCAATTCAAACAGGAATGCTTAGCTAATGCAATAACGCTCTCACAGGCGGATGCCTGCTTTGCTGTGTGTCAGATCCCCAGAGATCATGCCTGCTCCTTATTCACCTGACCTGTAGAGTAATGTGGTTAGCTGTCCAAAATGATTGATGGTCATTGAATCATAGAACTCAGGGATGGAAAAACAAACCGCATCATACTGCTGTCTACCACCTCATCCCTGTATGCATCCATGCAAGTACACACAAGCTCTCTGCTGCTATTGCAGGATCTCTCCTGCAAAAAAGGAAGGGCTAAGCATGTCTGGGTTTTAAATTATGACAGGGAGAATACAGGTCTCCCTGGGAATCTGTGAGCTACCCAGGCAGATGTCCCCCACAGTACTGACAGTCCTTCCTTCTCAAATGACTGTTTTTAATTGCTCCATCATCCTTGCTATGCATCCTGTGGAGTTCCCTGCCAGGAAGAAACCTTCTCCCAGCTCCACCAACCCCTGCACATACATTTCTGCTATTTTACTGCAAGCAAATCCCTCAGGCTTTTCCCCTTGTTCATGGTCCTCTTGCAGCTGTGCCCACATAGGCAGTTGAGGTTTTACTGCAGAGGGATGAGGAAATGCAGGTGGTCATGGTGGAAGGGGCAGGATGGCCAAGGCAGAGGACCATGCACTGAGGTGTGGCTGGAGAGGCAGAGGGAAGATGAAGAGAGCAAACTATTCTCCCTCCCCAAAAAGGAAGGTGGCATGTTAGAAATCCCACACTGCTTTAAAGACAAACTCCCTTCATCCACTTCATTTGCCAGGTTTCACATGCGCAACAAGGTCTGGTAAGTAGACAGGATGTTTAATATTAAATTTGCTATTTATTATTTACACAGCAAAAAGCACATGCTAAGGAGCTCTTCCAAGGCAGACGCGCTGAGTCTGGCCTCAAAAAACCTTCCTTGCTCCTCCCAGCAAGGCCAAGAGAACAAACTCTTTAAAAGTCTGGGAATATATCCACTGACAGCATGGGTGTATGGAGGTCATAGCGATGCAGTGGAACATTGAAACAGGACAATGATGTACATCAAAGAAAAGTGTGTGGCTAGGTTGGGAGCTCAGCAATCCAGGGTGTGAGCACAGAGGGATTTTCTCTGGGGTTCTGGATAATGAGTGTGGAGGGACAGGACCATAAGGCTGCAGGGAGGGATTCTTGCCAGAGACGATGGGGAAAAGATCCAGATCTCTTTGGAAATCCCTCTCATTTCAAGTGGTTACACAATAGTGCTGGGTTGCCAATTAAGTACAAGAGATGTTAAAGCTAAAGGTACCTTCAAAAGCCCAAAGCCCATGCAATGTTTCTTTGACAGAAAAAAAAAGCATATTTCTCTTAACTGGTTAATATTCAGACTCTGGCTAAATTTATAGCAGCCTACAGTAAAGCCAGTGGCCAGCTAACATTGCTGTCTGCCCAACATCCTTCACCACCCTTATGCTTCTGCTGGGAGCACAGAAGAGCTCCTTCCTACTGTGACAGCTTTTCCTCCTGGGGTGCCATTGCCTGGCAGTCCCAAACCCAGCCCCGCTGTGTCCAAAACCACGCTGCGGCTCAGGGCCAGGCAGGTAGGTTGCCCACCCTCCATACCCTTGAATGTCCTGAGCTCTTTATATTGGAGATGTTGGTAGCAGGAATAATCTTCCAAACCTCCTGGGTTACACCACCAGCAAGGTTTATCTGCTGGCATGGGACCGAGATGGCTGTGACATAAATGGTCACGATGGCTTTGAGTGGGTTTCGTGTTGATGAATTCTGAGTACCTCACTGCCTGCTTCCCAGGCACAGGAACCGTTTAGGAGGCATCACTTTCTTAAGAAAGCAGCTGTGATATTCTCCCCTTGCACAGAGCAGTTTCTGGCAACTTCTGAAGAGAAAAAAATAGCAGCAACAGCCAGCACACAGTGTAAGAGACTTTGAGCTCATGACACTGAGCCAAAGTTTGACACTTTCATGTCAGCATTTCTCTCATGTAACTTCCATCAGATTCTTCTCCAGCACTTCAGAGCTTTTCATTCCTGCACAGACTTGTATTTGTTGATGAGGAAATGTAAATCACAGCTCCAGAAAATACATCTAAAACCCCACTGCACCCAAGTACCTTGCAGATCAGACAGAGGCTGTGCTTCCTCATGACCAATGCATGTGTGCTAAGCCCCAAACCACAGACAGATAGCTGGAGAAAATTCCTCACCCAAATCCCACAGTGTTGAAAATATCTATGTATACATATGATGGAAGCCCACACCTTTTAACTTCCAGATACCCTGTGGTTTGCACAATGCATGTCAAAACTGCTGGTTGGCAAGGCTGTGTTTCACTGGGCCAGCAGAAGCAGCTCACAGGTCAGTGCTGGAAGCAGCTGCAGGCAGAACACCATCATCAGACAAGCACTGTCATCAGATAGTGTAAGGTATCATAAGTAATAAGCAACAGCAGCAGTCTACAAAGTGGTTTATGAAGGACTTGATGAGTAACTCAGCTGAGCCTCTGGATTACACACAGGACAAGTCATTTAATTTCTGTCCTTAAGCAGCAGTCCATCCGCAGTGTGCAAGGAGCATCCCTGCTCCTCACATTTCAGGGGCTCCAGATAAAAGGGTGAGAATAGCTATTACAACACGGCAACGCAAGTCAGATTTTTCACTTAGTCCTGAAAGAAATGCGTGATTCTCCGTGCCTGATTCCTATAACTGGGGAGTACTTGATATGCACAGATGTGCAAAGCTCTAAATGGACACAGAACTGTGAAAAGCTCAATGAGCAAGCTGTGCTGGCTGATAGCTGTGCCCAAATTCAAAACAGCGGTTGGCTGGATGCACTGACTTGTACCTTATAAAGCTGCACTGATTTCTTCCCTGTGCAATACTGTTTAAATTCAGGAACAAAGTATTCTGCAAGTATGGTGAACCTGCATGCTGTCAGGTGCGGAAGATACAAGGACCCACTTCTTCCAGCCATCACCCCTGATGCATCAGTCCTGCTTCCTTAGCAGAGCCTCCCTGGCTGTTTGCCCAGGGGTGTCCTTCTGCTTCAGCTTCCTTAATCTCCCAGGATTATTTTCCCAGGGTGTCTCCATTCTGAATTCTCAGGAAGGGTCCTTGAGTAACCTACTTTGTACTTGGAATTGTGTGAATCATGCAGAGACACAGACAAGCCAACAAAGAACTTGCTTTGTTCTCCCGAGGGATTTGAGTCAGCATCTTTGGAAGTATTTCCTCTGCTTTCAACCAGGAAAGTTCTGCTGCACATTGAGAACTGTGTGCAGGACACATTACATCTCAGGCAAATAGGTCCTTGCAGCTTCATCTGCAAATGCACAGCAAGGCTGACGTGACCAAAAGGCACTTGGCTCCTAGCAGAGCACTCTTACAGTCAGAGTCACAGTGAGCTGTGTGCATTCACCTGGGATCAACAGGTCCCTGGGACTTTAGCCCTGATAGCCCCATTGTTCTGCTTGCACAGAGTATTGTGAAGGTCCTGGCTGGAAAGAAGCAGGTTCCTGCAGTCTGAGCCTACCACCTGGCTAAGAGACACCTGAGGGGAAAGATGAACCTCTACCAGGAATGGCATCTATAGTTTCCAAGTCACACAGATGAGATGAAGCATTTGGAGTGTAACATCCCCCAAATGTTGCTCAACAAAGTAAACTTGATTAGTTGGGCTACGTGGTCTAATGGAAGGTGTCCCTGCTAATGGCAGGGTCCTCTTAAGGTCCTCTCCAACCCCAACCATTCTATGATTCTATGATTCTAATGGCATTTGCCAGAAAGCATACAAGGGTGTTGATCTTGCCAGGAGAGCTGGGGCATTCCTGGGGGGTGTTGAGTTTGGGGTACATGTGAAGCTCACTCTCTAGTGAAGCCCAGGTTATGCTACATGGAGGCCCACAGACACCCTTCCTTTCCCCTTGTGTGATGGGTGGGTGAGCAGCTCCCATCCCTAGGCTTGGGCTCTGTTAGTGAGCTGAGCTGCCAAGGACTAGGGGAGCAGCCAAGCATGCGCTAGCTCATCCCTTTGGTGTCCACCCTCCACTCTGTGCTCACGTGTGCCTGCAAAAGCACCCAGATGGGACTTGGCATCTCTGACATGCCTCAGGCATGGGGACGGCAGGTCCCTGCTCACCCAAAGGAGAGCCATTCCCCAAAGCTCATCTGTCTCTCACATAGAGCTATGTTGCTCCATGTAGCACAGGCAACATCCTTTGGCCCCCTCAAGCTCACTTGGCTCACACTCAGCAGCAGCAGGCAGGCTTTCAGTTGCAGGTTTCACCAGCAGCCCCAAAGTGGAGCTCTCCATACGAAGACATTTCAAGGCAGCCCCATTGTTCCAGAGCCTTTTGCTCTAGATGATTCAACATTACCCTGAGCTCGTTTTAAACTTTAAAGGGTTGGTTTTCACCATGCCACAAACAGCCATCAACTTGTTGCTAAAGGAGAAGGGATTGTTATGAAGGAGGACAAAATTGCCTGGGAGCTCCTGGTAAAAAATGTAACGTATCCCCCCCAGCAATCAAATGGTTAATGCTGGTTTTAACCCCTGGGCTGCCATTGCTCCTGGCTGGTTGCAGGTAGGAGCCTCTGCAGGTCATGAAGTGTGGGAGAGGGCTGTGCAGAGCTTGTGCTGTAACTGACATTTCCAAGCACATTTGTGTCATCATGGCTGGCTGGATGTGAGACCAGGAGCACACTGAGCTGTACCTAGGGAGCAGCCTGACTTCCTAGATCATGGTGAAATAACAGCACAGTCCAGTCTTCCCTCCAAACATACGACCATGAGACATCTGCGCTTTGCTGCCTTCATCCATCTGCTTCAAAACAAAGACCCACATCTCTAATGGTGAAGAACAAGGCACAAACAGCTCCTCTTCACCTGAGAACCCAAAAGCTAACCGCTGAGGTGTGCAAACCCTACTTTATCCTGCTCTACAGCTGGTGGTTTGCCAGTAAGGCAAGGGGAACAAACCCTTTCTGGCTGAAAAATGACTTTCAAGAGGGCTGTGGCTAGGGAGAGTGTTTCTATTCTGAGCCACATCTCCCAAGGTCTCCAGCACCCGGCTGCTTTCCCAGAACTTGCTTTAATTTCTCAGGAATGAAGGGAGGGAGGGGCAGGTCACAGAGACCCCCCCCCTTTCAGGGGACTGCCTTTTGGCACCATGACAGTGGGCTCTCAGCTTCAAGGTGTTTGCAGGGAGGCAGGGGCACACAAGGATGCCAGAGTGCTGTGGGTGCTGCTGTTTGCTCAGTGAGGCACTCCTAATCCTGCACCATCGAACACCAATCATGTCAGGCGCTCCAATTCTCTTTATTTCCTAATTTATTCTCCCAGGCTAAGATGTTGGCTGGTTTGTTCCAGTGTAAATCCTCTCCAAGGCAGGTTCGGAGACTATCCCAGTTTCCAGCAGCTGGGTAATAAACCAGGATAATAATGCGTTGCAGCAGAACAATTAGCAGAGGGAAAGGAAAGCAGAGCAAGTGAACGAGCATGAATGAGAGCTGGCATGAGCCACAATGTCTGCAGTGATTTATTTTCAATTTCACTTATTAAAACCTCTCTGGGTACAGATTGCTTTTACCCACTTCGTCTTCGTTATTGCTCCACATTGAGATTGGGTGACAGGGGTGTGTTGATCAGCTAACTGAAAACCTGGCTAATTTCCCTGGTGTTTCCTCTGTGGTGTGATGAAACCACTGCCCCAGAGAGCTTCAGCAGCCACACCAGGCAAAGCCCTTGTTTTTCCTGGGGCAGGTCTGGGCTGTAGTGTCATGAAACACAAGATCACAGTTGAAGTGATCTCCATTTGCACTGGCATTCATAGAAAACTGTGAGCAAACATATGTCTCCTCTCTCCAGATGTCCTGCCATCAGGATCAGGGACAGGAGGATACAGGTGGACCCCTGTGACTTGCTGCTTCAGATATGGCAAAGGGGGCTGCCAGGACCATGTTGAAACCAGGCTCCAGAAGAGACCTCTGCCCAACACAGAAACTGCCCAACCAGAAGCAAACCCACATCATCTGCCTATAGTGCTTTGCCCTGACTAAGAGGCTGGTGCCAGCATGGACCTGGGGCCAGCAGGATGGCTTGTTCTCATGGAGTCCCAGGGTGGTTACTCCAGGATGATCACTTGAGACATTACAGCCCTCATGTGAGCTGAGGGCTGATGTTGCACAGATTTTTGCTCCACTTCAGATCCCCATTTTAGAACTGCAGAAGAGACAAGTTTTTGTTACAGTCCATAACTAGCACTGCTTCCATCTTTTCAGAACAGGGTATGGGATGCCTAGTACAACATCTCTCACTGGTCACAGTCATACCCTGGTCTTCAGCATTTCTTTGAGTCATACTTGGCAGACACCAGGGCTTGCTCTGTGCTGGAGGCAATTCAAGGCAAGGACACCTTACAGTACCAGATGTTAGAGTGGTCAAATCTGTCTTGCCATAGAAAAACAAACTGTGTAAGAGTTGAGCATCTCGACCCCTCACCAGTGGAGAGCCTGTGCATCAGCCAGCATGGGATCTGTTTGAGTGGGAAGCAAAAAGCAAACAGGGAGTTTCTCCCTCTTGCACTGATGGAGACCACGAATATCTCCCTTGCAGACGGCAAGCTGCCAATGACTCCCAAACATGCTGTGGTCTGGACCATGCTCAAGATAGCATCCCGTCACATTAATAGCTTCATCAGATCAATCAGCTTTTTTTCTCTCCTGCTTTTAGGTCACCAAAGAGTTGAGGGCTTGTGCTGCTCCAAAGGGACTGAATTTCTTCCACAACAGTTTTGCATCCACCTCTTCTTCCCAGCTTGCTCATGTCTTCCACATCCTCAAGGGCTTATGAGACCTCATCAGCCAATTCAAAGGTGTTCATGGCCAGATTCAGCAGCATCTGCCATCCTGCATTTCAGACCCTGAATGGGACATACTGCAGTAAAACCAAATAAAGGGCACTAGTTTCACAAGTCCAAGTTTTCTTTGGATAAATTGAAAAACACCTGCTTCCCATGCTAAACTAAGAATTGTGCATCTGTCTTCAGTGCCTCGCACAAGGAATTATGGCTGCCTCATCTGCAGGATTTAAAGCTGCATTCAGCTCAGAAAGATCACAAGGCTGTATTTACTTTCTGACAGATGTATGGGTTTATCACATCCTCTCCCTTGAATATGTATGCCCTTGAGTTTATATACACTCAAGGTGTCTCTGGGCAAAACTCTGAGAATATGACTGCGAGAAGATCCTGGCCTTTTCCAGGGCAGCTAAGTTTTCTGTCCAAGCATAGCAGCATTGATAGCACAAGGCATGCTGGAAAACAGCTTTCTTCACTCCTGCATTACACCAGTTTGGGTCTAATTTGCCCTGGCTGCCAGCTGCTAATACAAGTACTTTAGGCAGACATGTACTTAGAGTGCTCTCCTTGCTCATGCATGCTGGGCTATATGGTTGCACACTGTGATTGTGCATCTAAAATTACGGCAGCTGATAAACTGAAGGCAGAAAAGGAAGTTAGAGCTCAAGTAAAAGTCTGCCAAGTTTCTAATAAAATTCAAAACACAGCAGTATTTAAGAGCGTACATGAAGCCAGCATTTGTCTGTGTTTCAGTCTGCCTTGAAATCCCCTGAGCAATCAACCCACGTGGATGAAGCTTAAGGAATGGAAAAATCAGTCACTTCCATTTCTCATGTCTTTTTTAGTCTGCAAAGTACAATATGCAGTGGGAAAATGAGATCTAAACCACTTACTCGGCAACAAAAGCAATTTTGATTGTTTTCAACAAGAGAAAACCAATGATACCTTTTCCTAAGGCCTCTCATGACACAATCTATGGATACTTGACCAATTACCTAACCTCAAATATGAAAGTTTCTCAGAAAAGGGCACTTTTTCACTAGCTCCCCAAATGATCCTTTAGTTCCATTGTCCATGGGCACGTGTTGCAATCCAAGAGGCTTGTTCACAAGTCTAAGTAACAGAGAAATTACTTCCTCCCACTGTTTCTAGGCATTTAGTACTGGACAGGTTTTTAGACAGTTCTTGTTAAATATCCAAGAGGGAAGATGCCCCTGGGCATTTGTGTTGGGTCTGCAGTTGTGTTCTCCGTCTCCTACAGAGAAGGTATTGGAGATCCCAGCCTCTAAGGTCCCTGTTCCCCCCAGCCTTGCAATGAAAACAGTTTCTCTGTGATGGAAGATACACATGGATAGTCAGGAGGAAGGTGAGGGTAACATTTATCTCTTGGATATCACCCTGTCAGCACATCCATGTGCTCTGAGCTAAGCCTGGAAGGAGAGTGCAAATGTGAAACCCTGGTGGTTTCCAATCCTGCAAACACCTCAGCAAGAATATTTCTCTCAAGTCCAAGTGAGGAAGACAGGGTTGCCCTCTCCAGCATAACCAGTGTCTCTGCAGGCATTGCTGTGGTAGGAGCTGGGCCAGCACGAGTCAGAGGGCCACCTACAGAACTTGCTGTGGTGCCACGGACACCACTGGTGCAGGAAAGCAAGTGCAGTGGGAAAGGCTAGTCTGGCACAGGGCATCTACAGAAGTATCCTAAGACGTTATTCTTTGGATGGAAGGAGGTGACAAGGTGTTTGGATCAGTTTGTGCCATGGCAACGTGCAGAAGAGTACAAGGACAATGCTACAGATATCTTCACCTAGGTGGAGGGGAAAGCTTATTGTAAACTCTTAATCTCAACCCTAAGAAGATTATGGCTATGAGGAGGTCCTCCCTACAGTATGGGGAGCAAGCTCCAATCCCAAGACAATATGGGACATTGAAGTTGATAATAGCCTAATATTGGGGTCAAAAGAGACAGAAGTGTCCTAAGTAGTGTAACATAGATCAAGGTAAGAATTTGGTGGGTGGAGAGAGGACAATCTTGAAGCTGCAGAGAAGTAAGAACCTGGAAAGAGGCAGACAGGGCTGTAGTCACCCATGGCTATGCAGAGACCCCCTGTTTCCTTTTCCATCTGGGAAAGCAAGTTCTTCATTGACATTTTGACTCATATAAACATGTTGCAGCTTTCTCTGCTCTTTGAGAAGAGGGGAAAACTCATGAGAAACATCTCCTAGGTGCAAAGGAAGTGCCTCTCGGAGATCTTATCTAGGCCAAGGTGGATAGCTTTCACTAAACAAGATGCCAATGACCCTGAGTTGCATCTGATCTTTCCTGAGCTCTGATGATGTTAAGTCATGTGCTGGTGTTTGGCTGTGGTGTTGGCACCACTTTGTGCAATAAGACCAGTTTTCTAAATACCATAGTTCACATTTTAGCTGCTTGTTTTATCAACTGTAAAACCAGCTCACTTCCTATGAGAAGTAGTGCCCTAATATTTTTTATTTATATTACAGTTTTGGTTCTAAATTTCATCTCTGAAATACTAAATGCCCTTGTGGTGGGAGTTTTTCCCATTATTCCTTATGAATATGTAGGATCTCACATCTTTAAATAGGGCAGAGTGAATCACTGCATTTCAGTACAGGTCACTTGCTATTCTGGCTGAAGGAAAATTTCTTTATTTCCTCTAAGTGTTCTCTTTAAAGGAATAATATTTACTCCCAGAGCTGTTCAAAAATGTCTCTTTATAAGTTCTTTTTCCCTCTCAAAAGTTACATTGCAATTATACTCTAAAAGTCTTCTCTATCCTCAAAAAAGTCTGAATACCGCATTTCCCCTGCCTCTTCTTATATTATTTTAAATATTATTCATTTTTATTCCTAATTTTATTATTATACAGCTGTTTCCTTGCCACTTCTTTAAGTCTTCACTGTTGTTGTTGCCTACCCATTTCTTGGACTTTCCTTCCAGCATTTAATTAATTTTTCACAACAGTCAAAAAACAGAGGAAAAAAGGAAAAAACTGCTCTCTCATTTCTTTTTGCTAAACAGACTCTCCAAAGCTGCTGAAATTCCAAAATGCTACAAAGTTACCACAGCCACAGTCCTACTTTTTATTTGCCATGTCAGAGACTCCTTCCCATAAACCCAAGGAACTCTGGAAAAGATGGAGAATAGTAAAAGGAGTTTAAGGAACAAAGTAAAGAATTTCTTTCCCAACCTTCCCTGTGACTTGGCAGTCACCAATAATCCTCTTTGTAAAGATGGAATAACAGCCAGAAAGTAAGAAAAAGGTTAAGATTCTAGGGTTTGGGATTTTTCTTGGGGTAATCTAGCATTTTCTTGTGTCAACACTGTGAGGTTTTGTCCTATTTCAATTAAATTTCTTTCCCCCCTCTTCCACCAGCTCTACTCTTCAGACTATGTAATAATGTTTCCTATTTAATATTTCACTAGCTCATCTTGCATTTGCTTCCAAAATTAGGGCTCAGCAATAATTGTTTCTGGTTCTGGGAATAATTAACTCAGAAAAGATCTCTTCCCATATGCAACCTGCATTGCTCCTGCCCACAGAGCGCATTGTGTCTACATTTAACACATCCAACCACAGTTCCATAATTCCCTGTACAAAAAAAAAGCGTAAGACACAGAGCCCCCATCCTGGTGAACCCCTGTCTCCAAGGACACACTACCCCAGGAAGTCCAGGGCCAGGCAGTTTCCTAGTTACAAGGTATTTGTCTTCCGCACCAAGTGTCCATTTACCACTGGTGAGATAGGGAGAATGAAAGCTCTGGGGCATTATCAGTCTCAGTCAACACATACTATTAATAATCATTACTTCTGCACTGCATATTGCACAGCACCCTCAACAAGATTAGCTCTGCTTTTTGCATCACAGCTATACACATGCTTATTACCACCCAGTTTACAACCAATGCAATTACTTGGGCAATTACTAAAAATAACAGATATGGCAGAAATACTTCTTTTAATCTCTTGAAACATCAGAAAACCTCCAGGGCTATAAACCCCCCAAGGCTAAAGAAAACAACAATAAAATTATTATTATAGGTATTAAATGATTCCTCTCTCACCCCCCATACTTGCTTGAGTGTTTGCTTTTTTTCTGATTTACATGCAGAACTACCCTAATCATTATGGCAATAGCATTGCCAGGCCCCATTTCTTAAGGAGAGAAGGGAAGCGGGGGAGCCTGAGCTGCCTGCCTGGGTGCAAAAGAGCCGGTGGAAAGCAGCAGCGCAGGGCAGGATACATGAGAGGTGCCAAAGGGACAAGCTCAGACAGGAACAGAAGGAATCACTGCCCCATAGAATCATAGAATGGTTACGGTTGGAAAGGACATTAAAATCATCTACTTCCAGCCCCCCTGCCATGGGCAGGGATGCCTCACATTAGACCAAGGCTCTGTCCATCTTACCCTTGAACACTGACAAGGATGGAGCATTTACCACTTTGGACAGCCTGTTCCAGTTCCTCACCATCCTAACAGTAAATAACTTCTTCCTTATATCTCACCTGAGCTTCCCTAATAATTGCAAGTTTGTCTGCTTTTAATTCTGAAGCATAATATTTGCAGCCCTTTAAACTGCCTTAATTAAGAGAGGCGGAAAAAAAAGGAAAATAGGACCTGGAATAAGGACAAAGCAAACAGAAATCATGTTGAGAGAATTCTCCTGATACCTCTCAATGTCTCATGCTGGAAAGAAAGACAAATGCTAAATCTTAAACTTACCTACTTCCAGCATGTCATAGAAAATCCTGGCTTTGCAAGAGGATGCCAGGGACCTACAGTGTTTCAGCCCCTTTATACCTTGTATTTCTGCTGTCCATCATCCTGTCCATCCTGCCTGATACAGATGTGCCCTTGTGTGGACCAGCAAATCAATGCTCATAGGCTTTTGGAAAGCCACGTCTTCTGGTACAGGGCTCAGGACCCCCAAGCTGTGAGCAGCTGCCCTGGTTTTGTCCTTAACAATGCACATTAAGAGAAACAGGCAAGATGAAAAATCTCAGTGAACTCGTTCAAACAAACCATGGCTAAAGACCACAAGCTTCTGCTTCAGGTTGGAAGTGTGGTGTGGAAAGCCGAACTCAGCGTTTCAGTCCAGCAATTAATAAAGTATATCAGAAATCCCATGAAGGTCCATTGGTTTCCCTCAAGAGCTGCTTGGTGATTGAAGCTGGCTGGAGGAGGCTGTGGGCAGGACATGGCTACTGCTCTTCTCCCAGTGAGAAAACTCACCCCAAAGCCCGTGGGCTGACAGGGGAGCTTGAACAATGATGCATGCCAGGAGGTGACCATGGGCTAGTCCCAGATCCCTGTGTCTCCATTTCCCACCTGCAAGGGCGAGATTAATGGTGTTCATAGGCCTGTACAAAGCTCTTTGGGCAGGATGTGGTATTATCAGGTGCCAGCATGGCAGGGTCCTGCTTTATGTTCCTGGATGTGGAAATACAGCAATAACCTTTATGAGTGCTGGGAGAGGGGGGACAAAAGCATGTGGCCCACATGGTGACAGGTAGAGGCACATCTGTGGGCTGCAGAGGAGGTGAAGGACAGCAGAGCAAACCTGTCTGACCAAGGTGCTCTCATGAACCCACATTGTGGTTAAACTACCCAAGGAGAGCCAATAACACACCACATATAAAGGATCCTACATGCATCATGAGTACAGGCAAGCAGGGGGTTCTGAGCACAGGCAGGATGATTATACAGCAAGGAGAGCCCGGCTGTGCTGGATAAATCCCAAGGGGCCACTGCTGGACTAGTATGGGAACACAAGCGGGAACAGGCTGGTTTTCCCTGCATGCTGCCTGTGCTGGAGGACAGGAGCCAAGAGGGACACTTCTGCAGCAGCACCCCCATGCACACAGGTTCTCATTCACAGTCTTAAGCAAATGGGAGATGCTGGATGCTGGATCCAGCCACGCACGGCAGGGAAAAATTTTCCTCACTGCCGTGACACATCTATTTTTAAACTCTTGCATATGTTTCCTTTCACTACCAGTCATTCTCATTTGCTTTAAAAGGAGGTTACAAATAAGGAGAAAGCCCCTCGTTAATTAAGTGACTGGATGGGTCCATGCCTTTGGCTGAAGTGATTTATTGCCTCCTCTGTCTCTTAGCAGCCACCCAGGCTTAAAGGCTCTACAAGGAAGAGCTGCTTAGCTCTTGTTTGGAAATGAACTGGGTGAAGACCAACGCGGAGGAGATGGGATTGACCCCAGTATTTGGCTGCCTGCCTTTTAACCTCTAGACAGTTCTTTGGATGGGAGGTCCCAAAAAAGGGAGCCCTTCCTGCATCTTGCAGATCACAAGCTGTAACCTGCCAGTGTTTGGTGTTATTTACTCCAGAGCATCAAAATTTTCTCCTGCTTGGCATTTCAGACAGGTGTAAATACAGACAGGGTAAATGGAAAGAGATTTCCTAAAATCTCAGCTATGGGCATTTTTAATGCACAAAAATCCCCCTACTTTCTGCTAACCCCATAGGGCAACTTGTGCCATCCTTAAAGTCAGACCCAGCAACTGATTTATCAGACAGGTTTCTGTGTGCCTTCAGAGAGAAGGCCAGACAGTACCACAGGGAATTGGGCTTCCCCGGGTGATGAGAGGGAGGAAAAAGATAAAGAGGGAGGAAAAAGATAAAAGAAGGCCTAAAGGAAAAAAAGGTATAAGGAATAACATAATGGAAAGCGGGAGGGGAAAAAAGGAGATGGAAACAAAGTTTAAAACAAGCTTCAACAGTCTTCAGGGGAGCAGAAAATAAAATGAAGCCCTGGCCTCCAACAAGGTGTTCCAATGGCTCAGTTCTGGGTATCAACAGAAGAGCCCAGACAGGCAAACCAGAGGGATGTTATTTAGAGCAGCTTGCTGGCTTTCCCTAGAGTTTAATAATAGCAACTGTATTTATACGACTAAAATGTTTTTGTTAAAAGGCTAAGTACTGGTATGTCACGCTAGTCACTTTAATTTAAAATAAATTCTAAAAGTTCTCACTGGAAAGGCTTGCAGCTAACTATAAATATATGCAATATGCAGATGGGTTTTTTTGAAAGCAGATTTATTCTTCTTCAGAGGCACTAAATTGCACAACGGTGCAGTGTTTCTATGGCACAAATTTCTAGAGGCCCCTGTAGCCAGGATTTCAAACTGATCTTGCTGCATTATTTTTTTTTAGCCCTTCTGCATGGAGCAGCAGCTCTGACTGATTTTATGTGTTTTTTTTTTTTAATTTTGGTTATTTTTTTTATATGTGAAGATATTTTAAAAGATAGACAAGAGAGGGAGGAAGGGGAAAATCAAAAAGGAAGAATCCTGGCCAGGGTGACAGCCCTTATTCACCTTGTTACTCTGAGCGTTCAGACGAATAACTGGTCAGTCAGGTAGGATACTGAAAGCAGCTGCCCAAACTCCAGACCCAGGGCTTCTCTAGACAAGTGACAATGCCTCCAAATGCTCACTGCATTCACTACTTTTCCCTAAAAATGGAGACCACAGAAAGTCTCCTCCAGAAAGATCCAGCCTTTGTGCTCCACTGGCTGCACTCAAGGGGGAACACCATCCCATGCAATAGGGATAGATGGATGGTGTGCTGGATGGCACCCAGGCACAGGTTTCTTTTGCTGGTGGTCAGCAGGGAGCAGAACCTGGGTGAATCTTTTGATTCTCCACAGTGTAAGAGTGCCCAGCACCAACTCCCATCCCCTGTGTGGTCACAGCAGAGAACCCTCAGGAGGATGCAGGTGGCCGTTTTCATTTAACACTTCCTTCACCTTTGCAATCCTCAGGATGGGACAATGGAGGCTCATCTGTATTTCAAACCCCAGCTCCTGCAAATGGGGTCCACTCCACCAGCACCCTGCCAGGAAGGGGAAAGCAGCCAGGCAGGTTCCACCCTGCAAAGGGAACAGCAGTGTCCCCTCTTTTTGTACTTGCAGAGTCTAAACCCATCACCAGTGGTCTTTGCACACGCTTACTTTGGCTTGCAAGCATTGCTGGAGCGTGTGACATCAGACACTGGCGTTGCCCTAGCAGCGGTCCCATAGCAAAGCAACAGAGCTGCAGCTCCCGGCGCAGAGGCCAGCAGCACTGTGGTGGGCTTTGCAGGAGAGCTCTGCCCTCCCCTGGGCCTTCAGCCCCTCCGACAGTGCCATAGCCCCATCCCACCAGAGTAGCCGGTGGGCAGGCTCCATCCACAGTCTTTTGCCAGGAGCAGTTTTTGTTGCAGCTGTTATAAAGGATAATTAAGGTGAATTCCTTAGAAGGGACTGAAGTCAGCCTTGCTACCAGATAGCAGAAAATATTCATAACAGTCACTTCCAACTGCAGCTTTTAATCTAAAATCTAAACAGAAAGCTGAAATCCCCAGGCCTGTAAGTTGATACTGTGGCTATATATGGTCAAAGAACTACACAGGGGAGAAAAAGATGCTAAAAGTCCCTAGGAATCCTCCTACACGTGGCACCACTGAGATCCATTAGCCTCTGTAAAATTAACAAGCCCATATCATCAATCAGCTTTGAAGTACGATTGTCACGCTGTTGCATTAAGAGCTCTGCTCTCCCAGGGGTGTCTCAGCATGCCACACTTGCAGCCACGTGTACAACAGGGCTTAGCACACTGGAGATGCACAGAGACATCCCCAAGGCTCGCGTGCCTGCAACAGCAGTTCCGAGTTATAAAGCACTATTAACTACTGCAAAGTCATTGGGGGACCCACTGTGCACTCTTGAGGTAAAGCCCCGCCAAGCAGAGGCAGGGCATTTTATAAGATGCTCACTGGCAAATAGGAGAATGGTGTTTTCTGGTATTCAGGCTTGGAGAAATGAGAGTAAAACCAACTCCTGCATGAAGATAGACTTAAAAAAGGCATTGAAACACTTTGCTTTATACAGTTGCAGTGACTACAACTTACACATTGTGCACATAGTTTTCCAATAGCAAAAGTCCACATTTTCCACTAAAATTTCAAATTATTTTAGGAATCCCCCCAGTGTCCCTCTGCAGCAGCAGGAAAAGAGCTGCAGAGCTTTATTCAGAGAGGTGCTTCGTTTATCACACATGCTCCTGCATCTGTTGCATGGCTAGGAACAATAGCACAGGGGTGGAGATGTCCCCAGTGTGGGGCACATGGCCTGGCACAAGGTGCTTCTTCACTACCCAGGGATTAACAAACTGGAGCCTGGCTGGGGCGATGTTTTCTTGCTGTTCTGTTCTGCCTTTAGCTGAGTGTTCACAAACCTAGCACCATGGATGTCAACTGTGTCCTCCCTTCCCCTTCGGCTTGTAAGCTGTTGCCTCCCAGATTTCAGGTTTACTATAGTGCTGGAAGAGGCATTATTTCTGCCTTTGCCATGCGTTTGGGAAGGCAGGGACATTGCCTCTTAGGTGAGACACACAGTAGGGATGTATGCTCACAGATGGGCTTGAAAAACAGCATTGCATGTTTTCCTTGCAGGAGAGAACAGGTTCATAGCTTCTGAAAAATCAACAGCTTTGGCCCTGAGATATCAAGTGCTTTCTCTCTCAAAGACACTGCTGTGCACATGCACTCCATCACAGAGATTGTCTCATGCTAAAAGCAAAGAGCTGCCATTCCTGCTCTCAGTCTGCTGCATGTAGGCTTTTAACAGCTCACCCGTAACATTAATCGTGAACCAGTCAAGTGAGTTCGCCAACATTCATAAGCCTTGAGCCAGAGCTCATGATGCTTGGTCCTCATCAAGAGATCAGCCTCTGCACAGGACATCTCATAAAGCTGGCTGTCAGGCAGACAGACCTGTGTGCCTCTGGGGATAGCCTGTTTCTTTTTCATTGCAGTTGAATGCCTTCCTGCCCACCCCCAATTCAATACTTACCATTCACTTTCAAGACAACAGCAGTGAACATCTGAATTGAAAAAAGAGAGACTATAAGAGTCTTATTTCCTTTTGTGAGATCTAACATACTGTCTCAACCTGCTTATTGTTACTAGGCAAGCAGCAGCAAATTAATTTCTGCATATGTCCCTGCCATATGTGGTGGCAAAACCACGAGAAACATTTCTATTTAAATACAAACCCTTTTTTGTTTCTCTTTCAGTAACTTGTGCTGTGTCTCAGCAGGGCACGGTCATGAAACCACCAACCAAATTTTGGTCTCAGCAGTAACACCAGCTAGCTCTGCCACAGCAAAAGGTGGGCTTGCAGGGTAGAAACAACCACCAAGCACAACAAACCTCTTTGCAGTGATGGCAAGTGCAAAGGTGCCGGCTTGAGAACTGCAGTTTGAAATATAAAATCCAATAGCTGTTGCTGGTAGCTATCATGTGGGCTGTACCACAGTGCACATTTTGCTTATCCAACCAGTGCCAGCGTGTTTGCAGCAGATCATTCTGCATCATCAGGCTGTACAGACATGCATCACCATGCATCCCAGTGCAGCCTGGGGCATTTGCCCAAAGGACACTGAGGCATCCTGATTTAGATCCTAGTAAAATTCAGCTCTTTGATTCATTTCTGACACCTGAGGACTAAGTCTGTTGGATATCAGTTCTTTCGCAAGGGGCCTGCAAGGCCAAACCAAGAGCAACATTATGCTTATGTAGGTAGCCACAGCACTCTGTGGCAGGATGACTCAGGTCTGCCTGGTTTGAAGCAGGGTACAAGTTGCCTTCTGATTCCTTGACACTCAGAAGGTGAGCAGAGGAAACTGGAGTGGTGAGAAGGAGGGGAGGATGGTGGGAAACAGGGACAACATAAGGAAAACCATGAGGTTTCTGTAGGAAGAAGGGGGTTTCCAGCCTCACAGGAAGGTGTGGTGAGAAAAGACCTTGATGCTTGCTGATGCTTCTGAGCTTCCTCACATGTTCCAGAGCCACTTTGCTGTCAACCTTCATTCTTCATGCCTCAGAAGCCTTGTTCCCCCTGACCACCAGTCTGAATTACTCCCTGCCTGCATGTCACAACCAAGCAAGTGGTGCTTGCAGACACTGATTAGGAAATGTGAAAGGACAGATCTGAAAAGGAAGAAACAACTGAACTGTTAGATGGCCCCAGCCACAAGCCAGAGCATCGGTATTTGCATGCAGACTCATGCAGTTGCAACCCAGGCATTACACTCCCTAGCTGACAGACAAGAGTTCTATGCACTCGTTCAGTATGCAGCATCCTTCATAAGAAATATGGGTGTTACAAACATTTGTTGAATCTTTTCTCAACAATTTCAACACATATAACCCGGGGGTTTAGCTACTAGGGAAAATTCTTCAGGTTTATCTGCAGTTTTTTATACTATAGAATTCAAAAAAGCACTGTCTTTGCAGCCAGTAGCTTTGAGATTTGAAAAGAACTCCTTTGCCAAAAGCTGTGGAGCCTATCAACAGAAGCAGTGGCCAGATGATTCTGGACTTGGCAGTCCTTGGGTAGAGGTTGGACTTGATGATCTTGAAGGTCTTTTCCAACCTAGCTGATTCTGTGATTCTATGATTAACCCTCCAGCTTCAAGGCATTTTCAGCCACAGATGTGGCTGAGCTGGCTTCCCTGTCCCAGGCTACCGCCACTCTACTGGCAAAAAAGGAAACTCTTGCCCCCATACCTGGCAGGAGCTGCACCCAAGGCCTCAGTGCCCACATCTACAGAGCAAAGACAAAATATCCTCATGTTCCCTGCCAATATATTCTCATTCCTCCACAAGCTCCTATTAACAAGATAATGAGAAAGAAGAAGTACAGGCCTGAAAAACACATCTGTGATGGCAGCATTTCAGAAGGCACACTGCTTCCAGAAGGCAAGAACTATTCTCCACCACCATATCTACCAAGATGCAAGAAACTGGTTGATGATGAGGAGCTAGATAATAAAAGCTCTGATTTAACTCATTAAGGTTTCTGTTATGGCTCCAGGTATGCGTAGTCCCAGTGGGTGTTGAATTTTATTTATGCTTGCACTGCAACCCCCTTTGGAGAGCACTGCTACAGGGTACAGAGCAACAGAAGAAGAAACTGTTCCACAGCTCAAGAGATGTGATCTGTTTCCAATGTCATAGTGTGCAAGCAAACCTCCACCTTCTGCACAACTGAACCTACACCCCTACAGCAGGATCATGGCCCAGGGCCTTCTCAGCTCAGTAAATCTCTGCAGGTCACTCAGTGTTAGTGTTGTGATGTAGATTTCTGCCACTGAGGGCTGAAGTAGGCAAGGATGATATTTATTTTGTCCCAGGTGTCTTCTCTAACAAACAAGCCCTCCAGTCTATATGGCTCCTCTTCCTCCACCTTTCTAAATGAAAACCAAGTACGCTTCTGTGGAGTTTCCAATTTTCCTCATTTTCACCAAAAAAAGAAATCACAGTGAGGTACTTCTGGGGAAAAACCCCCAGTCAAACATCTCCCCAGTTCCAGCTGTTGTAGGAATGACAGCCAGCAAGCCTGTACAAGCTCTGTCACACAGGGAACTAAGCCAAGTGAACCTTTACAGGCCTTCTCCAGCAACTTTGATGTATGAAGCTATGTTGTATTTGTAGCTTGGACCAGCTGTGAGGTGAAGTCTTTCTCCACAGCGTATCATTTACGGTTAAGAATCAGTGGCCTCCATCTTCACCAAACCTTCCTGCAGCCAGCACAGAGATACCACAGAGCAATGAAGAAAGCCTCATTTGAATGTCAATATCACCCAGGCTGCTGGAACACACCAGTAGGCAGAGAAGATCCTCAGGAGATATGAGGTGGGTTTTCCTGGCAGCGATTTATCCTCCTGGACTTTGCCTCTCCTGGCAAAACCTGAAGAGAAATCTTTATGCTGGATCCTCCTCTCTTGTATTGCTGGGGCTGTTTTGTAATGGGACTGATGGAGAAACCAAGGGAGGAGCAAGAGAGAGCAATGCTTGTGCTGGCATGTCTCCAGACCCACTTTGCTCACCCTGCAGCATGCCCTCAGCCTCGGGAGGATGTTCATGCGGGAAGGGCTTCCCCTCATGGGTCAGCAAATGTTTTGGCTTCCAGCCTCCCAAGGGTTTAAATTCAGTCTGTCCCAGGTTTGTTACAAGCTCATCATAAGCTAGTCTGCCTCAGCCTCTCCTTTTCATACAGTAGCTTCACACAACTCTATTGCATTAATCACACACTTTCTGTGTTAGAAGTCATTAGTGCAGTGGTGTTGGGGAGATAACTGCTGCCAAATCAAGGCCCCAGCTCACAGTAACTGATGCAAAAAGAACACCATTTTACTCCATTTTTAATGACCCAAATGCAAGCCTAAAGCTACCCGTGTTCAAATACATTATCAGAGCTCACCAGTTCCCCTCTAATTAGTTCATATGCCTAAGCACAAAAAGAAATAAATGAATAAAACTCATGCCACAGATCAAAGGGTGCTGTACCCCAGCAAGGACTGGAGGGCAGGCCCTACCCTCACTCTCCATGGTTACTGGTAGAGATCACTATCATGCTGAGCTCCAGATCCAAAGCTGACATGTGTCTTTGTGACTCCCACCTGCTCCTTTGCAGGATTTTCCATCACATAGCTAGGGTGCTAGCAGCAAATCCCTACTTGCAAAGAGCTGCTGCACAAGGTGACTGACTTGATATATACCTTTTCAATGTAGTGGCTTTCACAGAGAAATTGAGATGCTGAAGTGTTGCCGCTTCACCTTCTGACACAGTTGCTGATCGGCTTTCAAAACACTTGGCCTGAAATCCATTCCCTGCTCATGTTTCCGGAGTTAAAGAAGGAAATTTTGGTTCAAATGCAACTTGAATTTTTTTTGTGAGGCAATAAATAATAATATAAAAGTCCCCACAACCCCAAAATTCAATTAATTTCTTCAGACTTCCAAACTAACTGATTCAGTTGAAACTTTCCTGAAAGGTAAAGCTTTCTTCCCTAATTACAAACCATTCACGCAGATCAGTACATTTCCCCTCATGTCCAGCAAAGGAAATTTAAACCTCTGCTGTAGCTGGGAGGGAAGAGATTATCAACAATGTTAAATATGGAGTTCTTTGTGTTACCTTTTTCCTTTCCCTCTCTCACATGCATGTATCCATCCACACTGAGTGTGACTTCCTTGCCACCAAAATGCTGACCAACAGCAGGAAAATTCAGATCATTTTGGTTCTCTCTTTCCCATGCACAGTGATTTTTCTTGGCAAGGCCGGAAAAACTCTCTTTTCCTCATTGCTTTTATGTTTGCTGCCTAATGCCAAGCCAGAGCTCCCCCTGCAAGCACACTGAAGCTGAAACTTGTGCAATATCAGCTCAACGCATAAAAACATGGATGTCAAACTCAATTCTGTAGCAAGAGCCAAACTTTTTCCAACTAGTTGTTGCAAAGTTGAGCAGCCCAACCTTGCTCTAAGCTTTGATGGGACCAGGAGCCTTTGAACGTCACCCTGAGCATGCTGCAGCTCTGGAAGGGCTCGCCAGCAGCTGAGAGGAAGCACTCATACAAACCACTGTGATTTCAGGTTTTCTTCCACACCTCCTTTTTCAATTTTCATTGTATATTCATCTCTCTTTTACTTTATGCCTCTTCATCCCCATATATGCTCTTCCCTTGTCAGCATTTCACCTACTCTAATTGCTGAGGCATAGGCATATGCAACCCTTAAGTATTTGGGCATCTTGATATGTATACATCCCTTTTGGAGATGGCTTACAGTTGCTGCATGAGTAAGTCCATCTACTAACACTAAGAGGAAAGGGCAGTGGTGTGAATTAGCTTTGTAACTGAGCTGTGCAATTGCTGAAGGCAGCAAACGCCCTGCACTCATGAAGCAGAGCAGTGGCTGAGCAGTGCCACACTCCCTTTGAGGTATGGGATTAAGTGCCTGGGTTTTAATCCCTGGGAATCTGAGTGTATTTTCCAGAAGGTCTCTGGTTTACACCATGTGTGTGGTGAAGTGTCCAGAGCAGGGGTGGAAATCAGTGCCTCTCGTGTCCCACCTGCATGGCCTGACTGCCTTGTCCTCATCATGAGCCAGGCCAGTGTTTGTCTCCATAGAGGTGACAGACGTCTCCTCTCACAGGTTGCCTTCCAGTGCTGCCAAGCAGCTCGCCCTGCATCCCAGTCAGTAGCTAACAGCATCCCAGGATCTTCACTAAAAAGGCACTACTTTAGCAGCATAATGAGTTCCCCAGGTTGTCTTTTACTGACTCCCCACAAATCACTGAAAGGGCAAACTGCTGGTTTGGTTCATTAGCAACTGCTTTGTAGAAATCTGTTTGTGTATTGCAAGAGACCAGCATGTGCATTCATACTAGATCTAGGAAGACTTGACTTGAGAAGCAGCTTAAGCTTCTCCCCTTCCCTTCCAGCTCTGCAGGATTAATAATAGAAAGCAATTCTCCCCACAAAACATATAAATTCTCCCCTGGCACCTCAAGGGCCAGACAGAGCATTCTAGATGCTGGTTAGCATTTTTCTTAAAACCCCAACTCTTGGAGCTCTGGGATTCAACAAGACATTTAATTTTCACCTAAAACACAAGTACAGAACCCCCTGAGGGTTTAGTTCTTGGCATGGCAGAGTAAAACTTAACCAGAGAGGCTCAGGCAAATAAAATGAACATCAGTGGCATTGGCATCACTTTTAGGTCTTGCAGCATTTTAAAGGAGCCAAATTACCAAGAAAACTGTTGGTGTTCCATCTCATGGAACTCATGGATTCTGTACATGTGCATAGAAGAAAATGGGAGCAAACACCAGGCAAAAGACTAGGAGTCAAGGATGGAGGAAAAAGAACTTCAGCCTTTTGCTTGTGCTTTTGCAAAGTTGCTACCTTCAGGAAGCAGAAGTCCTCCTCCACTTCGTATTTACAAATCAAAACAGGCACCACCTCCTTTAGCACCCAAGGATGAAGTGAAGCTTTCCTTAAGGGCTTGAAGCTGCTGAGGAAGAGGAATTCTGGAAAACTTCAGGCTGGTTCTGCAGTTTTACTCTGCCAGGTTTTATGAATCCATCCAAGCTTTCCCTCATCATGGTTTTACTACATTAACACCCAGAAGCACCTATGGGATGAAAGCTACTGCTACAATCCACAAAGCCTGATTGCTGAACTGGCACAGTGTGCAACAGTGGATTTCTGAACACACTTTACAGGGAAGCTAACTGCTCTCCTGGCTTGGAGAAGGCAGGCTAAAGAATCAGAAATCAGGGACTGCATATGTGCTGTGGCAAAGGAGCAGGAAGAGGAAAGTAGCTGCTTTAGTGGCTAGAGCAAACTAGCCACTAAATAACCTAAGATAACTTTGGATTGTGGAACAAAGGGAAACATCAGAGAGATACCAGGAAGCCCCTGGCTGGCAGGCACAGGGGCAATAGCTTTGTCTCCTGTGCATTGGGAGAGAAGGGCACAAACAGTGTTGCTCTTTGTCAAGCCAAATATTTACAACTCTCCTCAATTTCCCCTGCGTTTTCAGGATAGCCTCTCCTTGCATAGGTGTCTACTATGGTCTGTGCCTGCCTGCATGGAAGAGCAGAGCAATCTCCCTTTCAGTGCCAGAGCTTTGGGTTTCCATTACCTCTTCTGGGAGAGGGAGAACACCACAGAGAAGTAAGGAGCCTGTGGTCCAAGGAATGTTCCCAGCTTTTCTCTTTAGATGTGTTTCCCAGATGAAGTTTAATAAGCGCAGCCCCTAGCCCACCACTGTCTTCAGATCTGTTCATTAACACCTTGGTGAGTGCTTTCCAAGGCTGCCAGTTCTCAGGGGGCTGAAGAGCCGTGTTTTAATTGTATATAATTAAATACTGCTCCCTTATCTAGATTTCAGATTTTACTGTTGGGGCTTCAGTACCAATGCTCTCGTCCCCTCTAATTAGCTTCCTTAATCTGTGCAACCTTGCTTCTTCCCCCGTGGGGACAGGGCTCTCCTACAGGGAAGCTTGGATTGCATCTAATTATTAGCAAAGGAGACAGATGGCAGGCAAACACAATGGATATCTGGTCCTGTCCCAGATACCCACTGGAAGCAAAAAGCCCAGATTGGGTGGCCACAGGGAAGTTCTAAAGGTTGCATGTTCAAGCGTGCATTTGGACTTTCTGCTCCATCTGTAGGTTGCTTTATATGTTGCATGTTACCTCTTCTCACGTTTGCAGCAGAAGACTGTAGGACAAAGGCCACCTGACTGAAGTGTAACTCACTTGATGGATGCTTTTGCCTGGCTAACACATAACAACAGGAGAGGAAGAGTTCCCAAGACCTCATCTGACTCTAACTTGTCCTAAAAGAGACAATACATCTGGTATCTTCAGTGAAGTTTTCGACATTGTCTCTAAGCTGTCCTCTGCTGTTGACAGAGGTCACCCATTCCTGGAAGCTACTCCTAAGTGCACCCATCTGTACTAGGAGGAAGTCTTCCCTCCTGTGTAACCTGAATTTCCTCTGTTGCTTCCTCAAGACCCTGCAGACACAGAGAATATCTTCTTGCCATTTACATAGCTAAGGGCTTAGACCTTCTCTACGCTTGTGTATTTCTAAATTAAACAGCCCCTGTTCCCACCTTGGGTCGAATTTCTTAGACCACTAGTCATTTTCTGTGCTTTCCATTGGACTCTTCCCAACCTCTTCTGGAGCTGAGTGCTCAAAGCTGGACACAGCTGGGCAGAGAGAGTGTAAGGATGGCTGCACTCCCCATGAATATCTGCAGGATGACGTCTGTCTCATTCATTGCAAGAGCATGATGCTGTGAGCTCAGATTTGGCTGAAGGATCACACTGGCACCCCCTGACTCAGTTGTTCCCCTCTCACTTGGATTTATGCTCATGACTACTATTGCACAAGCACTTTAGAGTGTCTTCCTTCTGCTCAGACTACTTCCCAGCCCACATCTGTAAATCCCCAGCCTACTTTCAGTAATGCTTCCAGTCTCTCCACTTCTGTTATCTGCAAGTTTATACACCAAACTTCTCCGTCCCTTGCCCAACAACCTCCAGTTCAAGACAAGCATCTGCTGAACACCTTTTCATTCTGTTCAGTGCCTCATTCCTTTTTCCAGGCAGGTCTGACCCCATCACCCCTGTGGCCCATTTAGTCATTGCTTCCTTACAACAATACTGAACAAGGCAACATTAAAAGCTCTTCTGAAGCTGAGTGTTATGACAACCACTGCTTCTCCCTTAACAAAAAGGCTGGCATAAATGGCAATTAGGTTGGCTTGCTAGGATTTGTTCTTGACAAAAACATATAGTGGCTGTTATGCATCTCCTTGTTATCTCTGAGGTACTTACAAATAGGATTACAGTCATAGGACCTTAATGATCATCTAGCTCCAACCCCCTGCCATGAGTACAGACACCTTCCATTAGACCAGCTTGCTCAAAGCTCCGTTCAACCTGGCCTTGAATGCTGTCAGGGATGGCGCAGCCACAGCTTCTCTGGGCAACCTGTGCTAAATCTCCCCTTTGCCAGTTTAAAGCCGTCCCTCCTCGTCCTGTCCCTACATGTCCCTGTCAAAAGCCCCTCTTCAGATTTCTTGTTGGCCCCTTTAGGCACTGGAAGCTGCTCTTAGGTCTCCCTGGATTCTTCTCTTCTCTAGGCTGAACCAGCCCAGCTCTCTCAGCCTGTCTCCATAGCAGAGCTGCTCCAGCCCTCACAGCATCTCTGTGGATTCCTCTGGACTCGCTCCAACAGCTCCATGTCTCTCTTGTGTTGTTGCCCCAGAGCTGGATGCAGGACTGTGGGGGAGGTCTCACCAGAGCAGAGCAGAGGGGGAGAATCCCCTCCCTCAACCTGCTGGTCACACTGCTGGTGATGCAGCCCAGGACATAGCTGGTTTCTGTGCTCAGGGGCACACTGCTGGGTCATGGTGAGCTTCTCACTGACCAACACCCCCAAGTCCTTCTCCTCAGTGCTGCTCCCAGTCAAGTCTCTGTTCAGCCTGTGTTTGTGCTTGGGATTGCCCTGACCCAGGTCCAGGACCTTGCACGTCAGTATGCTGAACTTCATGAAGTTCACACAGGCCCACCTCACAAGTGTTTCCAGGTCCCTCCGGGTGGCATACCTTCCCTCTAGTGTGTCGACAGCACTACACAGCTTGGTGTTGTCACAGACTTGCTGAGGGTGCAACCTCTGGGATCAACCACTGCCCATGTACTGAAAAAGTTGTTGAATAGGACTGGTCCCAGCACTGATCCCTGAGGGACACCACTCATCACTGATCTCCACTTGGACATTGAGCCATTGGCAACAACTCTTTGAGTGTGACCACCCATCTAATTCATTATCCACAGAGTGGTTCACCTGTCACATCCATCCCATAATGGATAACGTGATGATTTACGCTAGGCTCTTTCAGATACAGAAAGCAGACCTAATCTGGCTGAGCTGCTTTTGAAGGCAGTTCCTGAGCTTGCCTGCAGATCTTACCTTTGCCCAGGAAACCTTCCATGGGGATTGCTAGCAGCTCACAGAGCCCCTCAGGCATTCTCCTAACAACAAAGCTAGATTTCAGTATGCTCACTGAGTGTGAGGACAGCTATGTTGTATCATCTCTGTCCTACACCTGCAGGCCTCATGGACACAGATGTCTGCAGAGGGATCTTCTTCTTGGTGGAATCTGTTGTTCAGCTCCCTTCCCCTTCTCCCTCTGCATTGCTGAGGCATGGATATCTTTTTCCCCTCTAATTCTTGTCCATTTCATGCTCAGTCTGCATTTGACCCCACACTCCCATGCTGCTCTGTTACAATCCTCCCTACTAAACTGACCCATTTTCAGGTTTTTGTATGATTCTTTCTAGTTTCAGGTCACTGGAGAGCTCATGAGCCAGGTAAATCAATCTCCTGTTACACTTCCCTCCCTTTCCCCTCTGGTAGGATCATTTGTGCTTGTGGCATTAATACTGACTTTGTTTATGTTATTTTTACCTTATGTAGGAGTGATACTTTATCCCCCTAGGTCCCACCACATATCCAGGCACTAAGGAGGAACATAAATTTTAATAACCAAGCCTAAAGTGTGAATGCAAATCTACTGAACTAAGCAAATATAATGCCCTGTGCAGACTCTGGTGCAAGGCAAAACCTGCTCCCAACCTGCTTGAACCAAAGTGACAGGTTTTGTCTTAGATCCAGCCTCCCATTCTCATTGAAACTTGCGCATCTCTCTCCTGTTCATCACAGTTCTATTTATTCCAGACTCCCTGCAGAACAGACTTTTTTCTGCCTCTCATGTTGTGACAGGGCTGCACATTCATGTGAGAGCTGTGCCGTATTAGGATATCAGAGTCTGGCCTGCCAAATGGCATTGCCAAGAGGGAAAGGAGGGCTGCAGCTTAGGACACACAGCTCCTCAGAGCATGATGTCCGCAGTCTCCAGACGAGCATGTTTCTTGCCCATATCTAAAGGCATGCAGGGAAAATCATCTGTCACAGCAATGGTGAGAGGAGTATTCGGCCTGCACCGGTAAGGTCTTGGTTGGAGAATGGCAGAGCCAAGGCCATATGAATGGTGCAGAGATGGGAGGGTGAGTGCTGGGGAGAAGAGGCAGGCAGGGCAAATGCTTGCACATGCTGAGAAACCTGAGCCATTAGCACATAAAGCTGGGACTGCCAGGGCAGTTTGAGGGGCTGATGGGCGCTTTAATGGACCAATATATTTCATCAGGAACTGCAGTGACAGGACAAGGGGTAATGGGTTCAAACTAAAACAGGGGAGGTTTACATTAGATATAAGAAAGAAATTTTTACTATGTAAAGAATGAAGGTAATTAAGATAAGGCACTGGAATAGGCTGCCCAAGGAAGTTGTGGATGCTCCATCCCTGGCAGTGTTCAAAGCCAGGTTGGAAGGAACTTTGAGCAACCTGGAAGGTGTCCTTGCCCTTGGTGAGGGGATTTGAACTAGACAATCTTCAGGTCCTTTCCAACCTAAACCATTCTATGATTCTACTTCTACTCCAAATTGTTTGCAAAGGCCCCGTGTATATATTTTGCTCTCCTGGAAGCAAGCAACAGAGTTTGGAAAAGAACTCAGAGAAAATCAATCATTTCTGTTTTGTTTTATTCTGGACCCAGCAAGAAACTTCATGTCCTTCTTATGTCCCAGCCAGCGAGACAACAGATTTGTCACCTGGTGATGGTGCATCTGGCCTCGGGGACAAGGCTCTCCTCAGGGTGTACTGGGCCTGTGGTTAATTTAGAGCCACATTGCATGACCCCAAAATAGTGCAGCATATGACTACTGCACATCAGTGTTGTACAGGAGCTAGAGACCAGAGGAATCACTCGAGAACTCCAAAGGGCAAAGAAGCTTCCTGACAACAATGCTGTAAAATTTAAACCACGTCCAGAGAAAAATAAATGTAGTATCTCTGCACTGGACTCCACTCAGCCCATCTCCATCCCTGTCTTCAGCCATCTGAGAGTATCTGCACTCAAAAGACCTTCCCCTGGAAAGGACTTCACTCTGATGGGGCCAGCATATCTTATCAGTTCCATGTGTCTCCTTCCAGCACCCACTTCATGGAGATCCAGTCTGTGTCCTCATTCTTTGTTATTGCTTTTTTTCTCATTGCCAGACACATTTTATTGTTACTTTGATTGTGTAGGAAGGAGTCCAGGCACTATGGGAATGGAACCATATAGGGACTGGATGGAGGAGGCACATGCTGGTCACCCTCTTATTTGCACAGCAGTGGGAATATTTTCTCTCTTATGCTAAGATATTTTTAAAACAGAGACTGCTGTTATTATTTGTTGTCACCCAGGATCCAGCATTGCCATTCTTGGAAACCAGAGCAATGCCTCCAATGTCAGTGTCAGAAACATTATTAGTAGAGTTTTTGATATCTCCCAAGATGTCCTCAGGCTAAATGTCATTTATGACTTGGAGAGGCCTGACCTTAACTCCAACCATTCCTGAGACTGCAAAGCAGATGACATACCCACTAATACCACTGCTGCTAGGTCATGCACCCGGCTATCACAATCACTGTGGCTGTGAAAGACTAACTTTTAATTAGAGCTCCTCACCCAAGAGTACTATTAGAAATACAGATGGTTCAGCAAGACCAGGCTATGAAGGTTAACACAGTTATCCTATAATGCTAAAGAACAGGAGAAGGAGCAGAGACAAGGGATAACACAGGTGTGTTTCCCCTTGCATGGCACTGATAGGCATGTCATTGCTATGAACATGGGATTTTGTTCCTGGTCTGATCAAAGCCAGTAAGAACATATACAAGGCAGACCCAAACATGTGCATCACCTCTGGTGGGCCTGCCTACCAGGGGCACAGCACATCACATAACCCCAGTGGCAGAAAGCAGGCTGATAGAGCTCCATCTGCTTGAAGCATGTGGGATGATGCCTCTGGGCTCAGCCTTTTCCCCCAGGGAGGGTCTGATTCTGACTCAGCCAGTTGTCTGCCAGGTCCAGCTTCTCTCTCTGTTTGGCTCTGGATGACAGCAGATATTTCTCTGCCTATCCGCACAGATGCTTGAATGCCGGCTGTGGTCAGATCTCTGCTTTTTGTTCTTCTATTCTTGTTTTAAGCCCACAAAAGCAGCCCTGCTGCTGGAAGATAACTACTGAGTGCCATAAACCCCGGTCAAACCTGAGGGCAAAGTGTCAGAGGAAAGAAGACTGTTCCCAAGGCAGATGCACAACTTGAATTCAGCACTTGCATAGGGGTCCTGTGTACCAACTATTTACCTCACCCTGCGCAAGGATTTGCCACTGTAAAGCACCCCATGTGCACAGCAGGGAAAGGGGTATATCTCTACTCTGTTGGCCTGCCCATCACAGCTGGTGTTAAATCTGATGCCAGCATGATTTAACATGCTGGCAGGGAAAGAAGAGTGGCATGGCTGCAAAGGGCAACAGGGTTTCTCCTATACCCCAATCTCACCTCCCTGGCAAGGAGCTGCAGAGCAGCACTTCAAGATAACTCTTTCCCCCTGCCAACAAGCTTCTATAGAGTTGCTGCTTTGATTTCTTAAAACAAGCCTAGATCCTGTGTTTCATAAATTACTACAATGCATTTAATAGGTAGCCTTTTCATAAAGGAGCACAGCGGATGTGTACACAGGCCCTGATGAAGCTAATAACTGCCTCTCAATGGCTTTCAGAGTGTTATTATATATTTAAGATCCGAGCTCCCTTAATCAACCACAGAGATGCAGCTGGCAGCAGTAAATTGCCAACAACAGCTCATTACAAATAAGGCAACATTAGTTTTTCAAGGGCAAAAACCATGTCAGTTCTTCACTGAGAGCTAAGCACTCTTGTCCTCACCCTTCTCCCCCTACTCCCCCCAGTGAGGTGCTGGCACAACTAGCTTCATCTAATAATACAACATCATTGCCCAATCCCCTCCACAGGGGACATCATCAAATCAAGTTCCTAGATTTCATTACTTATTTGGGCAAACGGCACAGACCGCATCCCATGCTCTCCCTCCTAAAGCAAGCTACAGGCAGAATGTGTCCCATAACACCATGACAATATGCCACAGGAGCACAAGCACTGACCTTACTCTGGGGAGAAGAGGAGCATATTAGGCCATAAGACCTTTAGAGACACAGTTGTGAGTATGTGCTTTGCAGGCTTCAGACCTGACATGGCACTTGGGAATGATTTTTTGGGTACACACCATGTGTGTGTCACTCAGTGCACAATCTGTATGCACCGGAAAACAGCAAGCACCTGTAGGAACTTGGGTGCAGGAGAAAGAGGAAGATCTGTAAACACCACATGGTGTTCACACTTGTTTCCTTGCTGTCTCCTGAAAGAAACGTGGGGGTTGCCCAGTGAAGCCAAGACAAGAGCACAGCAGTTTTAAGAGAGATGCACATGGCTGGGAGATTTTAAGACTAACATTTTAAGGGGGTTCAGGAAAGACTAAGTATTGTGTGAATGAAGAGGAGAAAAAGAAAATGCAGTTCACCCTGTTATAGCTGTATCTTCCCCCCTGAAGAAGGTATGACCAACTTCTGTCCTTCAGGACCTGAAGCAATGATGCATATCAGCCCCAGGGAGCTTTTCCTCCCCATATTTTCCCTGGAGATGAAAACAGTCGCCTATGCCATGCCCCAGCCTGGTGCAGTACATGTGCTCTGCTCCCTGCTATGGGCTGTGGCCAGGGACACCTCTCATGGGAAAGACCCAGGGCACTGGATGCTCCAGCCAAGGACCCAAGATCTAGATCCTGGTGGTGGTATTTGAACTGCCTGCAAATCCCTCTGGACCAGGTAAGTCTGCCAGTGGTGAGGGGAACACATAGAAAGAGAGAATAATTCGGGTTGGAAAGGATCTTCAGATCATCCAGTTCCAACCCCTCTGCCATGGGCAGGAGCACCTTCCACTAGAGCAGGTTGCTCAATGCCCTGTACAACCTGGCCTTGAACACTGCCAGGGACGCTGAGGTAGGTGCTGGAAGCAGGCTGAATAGGAGTTTAATCTTGGCTTGGTCTGTTATGATACCTTATCCCGTGGCTTCAGACATTAACCCTGTGCAAGCCAGGGAGGTGATGCACATTGATCCATGCAAACAAAGTGGGACAGACAAAGAGAAAATGTGCTCAACGATGAAACGTGAAAAGGGGAATGTCTTTCCTTCACACTCAGCCTGGTTTACAGAGGTCTCTCTGCCACACCAGAAGACTCTCTGCTCTTTGATGTGTTCTACTGCGAGGATGAACATGCTGGAGGTTTCATTTTTTTCTCTGAAGCTGCAGGCCACAGATGAAAAGCTGAGCTAGAGAGGTCCAAATGCTGAGTCAGGGGTTTATTTTTGCTGTTTCTTTAGAAACACCTCACCCAACTTCTCTTGGAAAAGAAAAGAGGAACTTCAAAAAGCAGTACTGCTTTGTTCTCCCCCTGCCACTATCTATATATTGACAATGGCAATTTTAAAGGACTTTTGGAAGGGAGGCTACATGGTCTCTGGGGAACTTCCCCTAGAAACATCAGAGGATTTAGCTCATATTTGTCTCACTGTTGGGGTCTGGCTTCTAAATTTATGCTTCCAGAGAAATTCCAAAGATGGCTTGGAAAAGTCAAATTCAGTGGGCCAAGAGTGTAATTTCCTAAACCTTCAGCAGGAAACTTTCAGCTAAGTTATATATTATGAAGAACAGGGTCTAGTGACACAGGATTCTCCATTAATTTATAGGTGTAAATTGCATAGATAAAATACCAGTTTAACTAGTTTTCTATGTAATTGTGCACATTATCTTCCTCACTGACATATTAATACAGTAAAGAACTTTTGAGGGGTGGTGGTACAGATGTAAGAATCCAGATTGTAATAGAACTCCAGTTGTAATGTTGTCTCTAGAAAAACTACTGCTTTTTGAACATGAAAGAACACACAGTTTTCATCCAGTTTTGCACTGACATCTGAAAAAGATGCCCCTCCTGTTATTTCGAGACAGTAAGGAGAAGAGACACCAGCAGATGGGGGAAGGATCGCTTCCTCCTTTAAGATAGGAGCTGGACTTCTTTTGAGTTATTTGACATTGAGTCAGGAGATAAAAATACAGTGGCTAGATGAGCCAGTGACCTCTTCTCTGATCGTGATAACTGTTGTAGATGGGTGGGCATGAAGAGCCTGAAACTACACATCTTCTCCATGTTCTCATCAAGAAAGTTTGAATCTTTAACGGAGATGCAAGACAAGGCTGGAGTCACTGTGTTGAGGATGTCTCCAGAGGGAAGACTCTCCCTTACACTTCAAATAATAGCACCATATCCTATACCAGTGTCTCAGAGCCCTGGGTACCTGTGAAGCATCAGTTAAGACTGACCTTGCTGAGACCCAAATCAGACTTCTTCAGCTTTCCCACACAGCTTGGAACAATCTGTTTCACAAACCCAGCTAACCCCTTTGCAAAACACATTTAAACGCCATTCCTTTCACTTGCAAACATGAACCCATTGAACACACAAGCTGTGCTTCAGGAGCAAGGAGAACAAAAGCATCAGTCCAAGATGCTTACAGGCATTTGTTGGAAGAAAATGTTCCATAGAAGGACCAATACCTTCTCCATTATGCATCTTTTTTGGTAGCATCAGAGTAGGATCCTGGTTTAAATGTGCAGGAATGGCACAGCTTGAGCAGTTACACAGCTATTCTGTGTGCTCTGGGAAAGGGGACATCAACAGATTGCAAAATGGGAAAGTCTCTCTGGACGCTGCAAACAAACATGTTACGTAATTAGGCCTTTTGGGAACTGGAGGAAGGTCTCCAGAAGATCAGGGCTCTCAGAGCACTTACTCATTTTACTGGGACTTACCAGCAGTTTAATAATAGAGGCTTTTACATGGTTTTCTTTCATCATTGTGTCCCCCTGCACTGCCCTACCTTTGTTGTTAGTGCCCCACAAAAACGCATCCTACCCTGTTTTATCAAGCTGATTGATACAGCCTAGAATAACAAAGAGGCACTAAACACCTTTAGAAAGGGCAGCAAAACCATCTCTTGGCCACCAAAGCATGGGAAATCCTAAAGGTTTAGAACTCAACTGAATCAAATATGCTGGGGAATTGCACCATTCTACATAGCTGCGTTTTAGCTGAAGGACAGTGCTAACAAGCAATGACATAGCAAACAGGCTTTAGCTCTATAATCCACATACTGTGCTAGCACATATCTTTACTCCCATTAGAGCAAATTCTTCCAAGGGATAATGCCTGTAAGCAGCACCTCAGCTTCAGGACTATACTGCACTTTTGCTGCAAGGTTGTCCTAAACTTGTGCCCTGGCAAACACAGACATGCAGGGAGTTTTCTGCAAGTCAATTGTACCATTCTATACCTGAACATACACTGTGGCAGCCAAGCTTTTGACAAGTACCTACTGCCTTTCAGACACATGAATAGATTGCAATTTCTACAATCAGTTTCATCCTTCTCCCAGGAAAATGAAGTATGTGCATGTCCTCTCCTACCTGAACGAAGCAAGCCTCTTGGTCAACACATGGCCCTGCAGTTGCCACCTTTTTTAACCCCATTCCCCAAGCCCACATCTGTACCAGGCTGCTAACTCCTAAAGTGGTGCTTCCCATGTACCATCCCTTCCTGCGATTCCAGGGAGAGATAGTTTAAAGGCAATAGAAAGATGATGCCAAAGACCTGGCATCTGCACAGAAAAAACACCCTCAGGTTTCTAAAAAAGCTGGTTTTCCCCTGTTTCTTGCTTGCTGTGCACATGCTGACAGCCAGTAAGAAAAGGAAGGAGGAGGCTTGCCAGCATGGGGAGGGCACACCAGCACACCCCGGGAGGCCAGGCAGTAGCTCCGGCAGGATGTGGTCAGCCTGTTCCCAGCACACCCGTTGATTACTGGGCTGTTGGCAAAACGCAGCAGTGAACAGATTACTGGAGGAAAGGCTACCAGCAGAGGCACAGCACAGAAGGTCCTGGTGTGAAGCCTTGGAGGAGGCACCACTGTCCCACTGCAAAACCCCCCATCACAGCCTGAGTACCAACAGACAGGTGACACTACCTGTCTTGGATGAAGGAAAACACAGAGGTCCTGGCCAGAGTGATGGATCCAAGACATGGGGAACCCTAAATGCCTCTGAGCCCTCTGTGGTTCTGTGTTTGGCCTGCCATGTAAAGATGTCACATCCCAGGGGAACTGAGATCAGGCTTCAAAGCCAAGTTTTGCTAGTGCCGAGTGACCTGGTTAAAAAGCAAAGAGCCTTCCAGGAGTATCCTTATAGCCTAGTTCATCAACCTCTGCAGGCAACTCCCTGCTTTCCTAAAATCAGAAAGAAATAATAATCCAAGAACTGTATTCCTTGCTACTACAGTTATCCTGGAGCCAGGAACAATGGCGTATCATGTGCTTTCTGTCCTTTTGTGAGCAACATGCATGTTCTGGCCTCCAGACTGCTGGAGCTGTGAAGTTCTTGCTCAGTTTTTCCTGAGAAGTCAAAACCCCAACTGGTCTCATATCCTTTCTGAGAACTACCAAATATTTTTTTCTCTCCCCCTACTTCAAGAAGTTTTACGATTCTTTCTTTTGCTTCATTCTCCATGTGAATGCAGAGCAAGTAACAGAACATAAGGCTTTCTCTCAGCACTCATCATGGGTCTGTCTCAGCTGTCAAGAGACCAATTGTATGATATGCAACACCCAAGCTAACATTTACTTCTCCCTTGACACAGAAGTGCCCTTTTTCAGTGACGGCTCCAAGTTCTACGCAATGGTTTTGTGTTACAGAATCTACTGCTGGCAGACACTGATGTACAGACACAGACTTCACTATAGGAAGAGCCTGAGGCTGGAACAATGCAACTCCCAATCCTCACTCTTCCCAGAGCTCAGCTGGGCAAGGAAGTATCTTCACAGCATATCCAAGGATAGACATTTTCTACCATGATTTACTGGGCTAATTTGTATTCTCCACATAATGTAACAAAGCAGGGTACAGCGCTAATTTTTCCACCATCCACCTAACAACAGTCAGGATTAGCTTCCAACAGCTTTCAGCCTCTTTATCATTTGCAAGCATCCAAATGTAGCTGCAGTTGCATCCTAACCATGAAGTTTCTCTGCATGACAGTACTATTTCAGGACATGCATTGGCCAGTGATACAGAACTGCAGACTTTAAAAGAGTAGGAGGTGAAGTTACCTTCGCCAAAGCCCTAAACAGAGAACCAGTAGAACAGGCTGTGACCCAATTCCAGATGACCTGACTTTTAACAGGCAAGTGGAAGTAGGTACCACAATTCATACATTCAGTTTAGGCCCTTCACAAGACAGATCCCTATGACTGGATGGTAACAGCCAGCTCAGTTTTGTTCTCTACTGCACTGTAGAGCTGAGGCCATAGAGATCTGCTCAGCATATGGGCAGGCTGTGGGAAGCTGGGCTCACAAACCAGTCCAAACTTGCTGCTGCTGGAAGAGTGGAGTGCCCCCGAGCAGGCATCACTCTCTGGTCTGTTACCAAGGCAGGAATGCAGCTTTTCGGGCTCCCCAAAGCCCATAAGGCTGTTCATGGCTTTCTGTAATGCACTTGTACCCAAACACCTCCAGTGCAGCTCTGGGAGCCACGTGCATTTAATGTCAGGAGAACCAGAAACTGTAAGTAACAAATAAAACCTTCACTTACACTATCTCATCATTCTGGAACTCCAGCTCCCCGCAGGTGTCTTCAAAGTCCTCTCCTCCACCTTTGGCTGAGCCTTCAATGGTTTTGTAGGGTACAATAACATTTCCTCGTGCACCAGAGGTTCGCAACACTTTCACTTCCATGGTCCCCACACTTTCACTGATGTGCATTACTGGCTCCTCAAAAGTGAAGATGCCAGCATGGTCATCATCAAAGATGGTGACGGTGGCTGTAGATGGTGATCCCAGGCAGGCAAGCGTTGAGACACGACTGGCCTCAAGAATGCCCTCATCTGAGGCCTCAGTGCTCACACGGACATTACTGAGATGGACCAGGAAGTTCTCATCCTCCTCAAAAATGTCATCATCGATTATGCCAACACGGATTTCTTTCTGGGTCTCTCCAGGCTTGAAGACCACTGTCCCTTCAGTGAACTCATAGTCAGAGCCAGCATTGGCCGTCCCATCCTCTGTCCGGAAGTCAACGTACACTGTGTTGGTCAAGTCACCTCCCCGGCGAATGATGGTCAAAGCGACTGTGCCACAGTTCTCCAGGCACTGGTAGGTCCCCTGCTCAAAGTAGAGCTTGCTGATGGGATCGTTTTCTGCCACCTCGCTGTTGACCTCGTGCATGCTGACAGCTTTGCGGGCCTGGTCTGCAGCATGTCTCTTCAAGATGTTGCCAGCTCCTGTCATGAGCCGAGTAGCCTGAATGCGGTAAAAGGCCCTGCTCTTTTGCTGCTGGCTCAGGACCTGGTAGTTGGCCAACTCAATAAGCTGCTCAATTTCCTTGTCGGGGTGTTTTTGTTTCAGCTCCTTCAGGATCCGAGCCATTTCCCTCCTGGCTTCCTCGTCATCCTGGTCTTTCTCATCCACCTCCAACACCAGTGTCCCATCCAAAAAGTTCTCCACATGAGAGTTAGCAACCTTTCCGTCCATCTCGATATCAGCTTTGGAGGAGGGCCGGTCACCCTCATGCTCAATGATCATGCCTCTCTGCTTGCCAGCTCGGTATTTCTTGTAGACGTACTTGTAAAATAAAAGCCTCCTGTCAGCTATCCAGGCAAACACCACACAAATGGGGAAGAAGAAGAAGGTGAGCAAGCCTTCCCAAACCTCCACAATCCCGGGAGAAGACACAGATAAAATAATGTAAAGCCAAGTGTAGGCAAAGATGCTCCATGCCGCTGTAACAAAAAACACTCGCAAGTGCTTGATCTTCCTTATCTCTCCATCTGGAACCACATAAACACAGATCGCAATGATGACAAACATGTTAAACGCAGCACTCCCCACAATTGTGCTTGGTCCCAAGTCTCCTGCCGTGAAGCCATGGCCACACACTTCGATAACAGACAGGAGAATTTCAGGAGCAGACGAGCCCAAAGCCATTAGTGTGAGGTTGGAAACGGTCTCATTCCAGATCCTCACTGTGGTTTTGCTGGTCTCACCATTGGGCTTCTTGATGGTTATTTCCCTCTCTTGGGATGTAATGACTTCAATGGAGGACATGAAGCGGTCAGCAATGATGGATACTCCCAGGAACATGTACACCATTGCTACAAAATACACTGTTGCCCGAGCAATTTTGTCACCGAATGAGGGGTCTTGCGGTTCCCATATTGGTAAAATCACACCCTTTTTGCAGATGTATGAGCCAGTGCACTCCTCGGTGTCGTTCACAGGCAGTTCGCTGGGGCCTTCCGCGTGTATGCCATCTGCATGGAAGAGCAACACCAGCACAACGCTCAGGAGTTGGAAGCTCACTGGGAAGGTGGGTGGGTGAGTTGCTTGCGACATGGCCGCTTCCACAGAACAGGTCCCAGATCTCCTCAACCTGCAGAGACAAAAGGAAAGATGCATTAAGTGAGGCTGACCAGAGAGAACAGATTTTTCCTCTACAGCCTGTTTATTTCCCATCTTTCCAAACATATAATCAGCTTACACTGTTACTCAAGAAGACACATCTAATGAGCCCATTTGTGTTATTACTGCAGTTTTCCATGTACAAATCATCTAGTTCAGTTATCTGAACAACGACTGATTCAGATGCTACCAGTGGGCCATCACCTTCCCCCTTTAGCTACTATGATGTTTAATGCCACTCTCTTTCTCTTCACTGAAAGCCTATTTGTTCAATTGCATTTTCTTGTTCCTCATCTAATTAAAGCCTATCATTCTGCTTCACAGATGGCAGAAGTGTTTCCCATTTCAAAATTACAATGCACTCACTCACTGGAGTTCAGGATAAGAGCAGGAGAGGAGAGGGAAATCTATTATCCCCTCTTGTTTAAAAAAAAAAAGAAGTTTCTATATTTGCCATTTTTAGTCATTGTAAACTATGTATTTCACAGCCTTTTCTTGCTCACAATCCTCCCAGGCATTTACTCCACATCAGAAATCTGCACAAAATAAGCTCAAGCCCTGGCAAAACCTTGTTCTTAACAGTAACTTGGTCATAAGGTGCACCAGAAGGGCAGTCTTTAATTAATGATTTTGGAGCCATTCCTTCCACAGTGCATCACTTTGCACCTTCCTGAAACTGGAAAGAACCCCATATGCATCCAAGCCTGGCTCTCTTGGCATGCTTCAAGAGGAAATCTGTTCCTGTGCTTTTTTCCCACTAGGTCAGCTTTGACGTCTTCCCCTTCAAGGGCCTTTCTCACTCCATTTACAGCATCAGTCAACAGGCACAACAGCAGTACTTGCCCTTCTCCTGTCCCAGGATTTTCCAGCAGTGTAGAGGAGCTGTTAAAGAGGTTTGCAGTTAGTTAACAGTGCATAAACTGACTGAACAGATGCCTTTAGTGCAAAAAACTGAGCATGCTCAGTGTTACAGTCTCAATATTACTAGGCAATAAAAGCCAGATTCCTAGTTATTAAAGCAGTTTTTTCTCCTCAAGGAGAGCCTTTGCAATGCTTCTCCAATACACGTTAATTTAATCATATGGTCTCTATGAAGAGAGGAAAATGAGTACATCAATACC
Source organism: Melopsittacus undulatus (assembly GCF_012275295.1). Taxonomy (NCBI): domain Eukaryota; kingdom Metazoa; phylum Chordata; class Aves; order Psittaciformes; family Psittaculidae; genus Melopsittacus; species Melopsittacus undulatus. The sequence goes on along the minus strand of NC_047529.1, from coordinate 12,214,065 downwards.
TTCAATTTTCTCGTGAATACAAAAGGCTGAAATGGTTTTTTGCTCATAAAAACCACACACCCCAGAAAGAAAAAATAAAAATGAAAGGTTTCAGCAATGAAAGGTTTCAACTTCTAACAGAAGGATGGTATTCCCAAGCCCATATCAGAGATGGGACACAAGCAGAAGATCCAGTTAACGCCTCTCAAAGCCCAGCCTCCACAGTGCCTGGCAAGTCTCACCCTACCATTTGCCATCTGCCTGGTCTCCAGCAAACACAATGCCAGGTCTGACAGCTGCATGCAGTGGGAGACACAGACCAACCCATCCACACTAAAGGCAGCATCCAGCGACAGCATCCCAGCTGTCACCTGGGCCCCATCACAGCAAACGTGACGTAAGCAGGATGGCTAAACACACCTTCCCTCTTCCTTCTTAAGAAGTGCTTGTTTCACAGCACAGCTGGGAGCCAGGCTGGCTCTCCACCATGAAACAGCTACACCCATGCTGCACTGCTGACTGCAGAAGTACAGGCCTGCCAGCATTCCTGGGGAAAAGCATTTACCCTCCTGAACAGCACCAACATCTACTTGAAGAAAAGCACCTGCTCACCACCATGCATCTCCTTATCCACCATGACACAGAAATCACCCTTCCTCATTAGAGCAGGGGCGTATTACACAGGGAGAGGGCTGCACATGAATGAAGAACTGGTTGGAAGAATCAATGGGAAGCATCCTACACCGATGTTACAGGACCTGCTCCACAAAGAGACATTGTAATGATGGAGCAAATCCCTCTCCTCCGTTTGTTTTTAAGGATGCTGTAGTGGCATTATAGGGCTGGGAGAATAGTACTGAGAATTTATCAAGATAGTTTTGTACAAATGGCATTATACAAATGAAATTTCCAAGTTCTTCTGCCTTGCCCCTACCACCCCCGATTTTCTAATTAAGAAAAAGGTACAGAGAGCAGGAAGCGAAGAAGCCAGAGAACTGGGTGATAAGAACACATAAGATGAACAAGAAGCAGCAAGTCTCTTGTATGAAGGCAGATTTGAAAGAAATGAGTTGTTTGCAGTTGTAGCTGTTAATGCTATAAAAAGCTCTAGTGCTGGCGTGAGAACCCTCAACATTGCTCCCTTGATCACAGTCCCTGGGTACCTCCTGCTTCCCAGAACTCAGGCGGTAGGCATAGCTAACAAATCTGAAGTAAAAAACTGAAAACATGATGTTTGTAAAGAAGAGTACCTTGTTACAGGCTATTTGGTGAATAGCTAACTTGAAACAGATGTCTGTTCATGGTCACTGAAGTTTAGCCAATTAGTCACCCAACATCTGTACTCCTGTGTTTCACACTGCTCCAAACCAAGTCTCGGAGACATTTGATAAAGGAGCTGTCAAAACAGAGACTGACTTGGTATCTACTCTGTTTACTCCAGATAGCTCCTAAGTGTAGTTGGGTTTTGATTTTTTTTTTATTTAAATATGTAGGTTTAAAAAAGACTTAGTGTGGGCATAAAATATTACTCAGCTGCATGGGTCTTCATCCTCTCTTTCTAAAGGGTAGTAGTTTCAACAGAAAACTCAAGAGCATCCACCTGCCCTTGTTCAGTTAATTTTCTCCCTGTGGCATGTCATATCCTTGCACATGTACAATTATTCAGATCAACCAGGCATTGTGAAATCCCCTTGGCAAGAAGAGGAAACAGATGGTTCTAGAGAATATATTATGCTTTGGGTCACTGATTTAGGTCAGAAAGAATAGAAGAGTCCCATCACACTTTGGACCAACTCTACAGTCTTAAAAGGATTTGAGCACTGGAAGTCTCAGCCAGCAAAAAAAGACAGCCACTAAATCAGATTAATAAGGCACTTTAAGATTATTTGCCATGCTCCTCCCTTTCAACCATTCTAGTATAAGTCTGGTTGGTTCTTTGGGGGATGGTTTTTCTTTGGGGTTTGTTTGATCTTTTTTCTAATCAAGCCCCATATTACATTAAACAGGAGGAAAAGAGACCTAGAGACTCACATCTGATCTTTCTGGCCTTCCCATCCACCTCTCCATGTACAAACAATATTTTTCCCCTCTGATGGCAGGAGATAAGAAGCATGGAACTTTTCTAGAGAGTTCAGAAGGGTGGGGAAAGGCTGAAGCTTTGGAAGAGAAACCCACCAACCTTGGCAATGTGCTGGGACCCTTTGGGCGGCAGCAGCATCCTCCAACAGAGAGCTGTTGGACTTTCTCCAGCATTTTGTGGTGCAGCCATCAAGCAAGATTCACATACCCTCACCAGATTTTCTACAGGTTAGAACTTAAACAGGGGAAATTTAGATTGGATATAAGTAAGGAATTCTTTACAGTGAGGGTGGTGAAGCACTGGAATGGGTTGCCCAGGGCAGTTGTGAATGCTCCATCACTGGTGGTGTTCAAGGCCAGGTTGGACAGAGCCTTGGGTGACATGGCTTAGTGTGAGGTGTCCCTGCCAATGGGAGGGGGGCTGGAACTTGAATGCCCTTTCCAACCCTAACTATTCTATGATTCTATGACACTTGAACCAATTCATAATGAGTGTTATTAACACTGGACTCAGGAATTACTGAGGGCTGGAAAATGCTTGGCCCCAGCATGCTGTTTATACACACACAATCAGAGTGTGACACTAAAAATATCTCTGAGAAGCAGCTGCTATAAGATTAGCAGAATTTCTTTATTTGTAGAATCCAAAATATACACTTTAGTCCTCAGAGACCCTCTTTCACTGCATTTGCATAGGGTCTCAGCACATGGTCAGCCCACTGCTGTAGGCACAGGGTTAGGAATATTCCCAGTAAAATCATTCCTATTATTCTCTAACAAGAAGCAAGGCTACCAGAATGCCAGCCCTCTGTCCAAACCCAACTTTGTTAGCTTTTCATTAAGGTGGCTCAATTGCATTTCCCATCCCAGCCATCAACAATAAAAGCAAATGTGGTAGCTGATTCACAGCATGCGAGGTTAGCAACCCAGCAAGCACTGCCTGCACAGTGCTCGTGGTCTCCCCATCACTCCCCCAATGTCTCTTGGCTTGGATTTATCACAGCAGCACTGAGCAGGGGTTCAAGCTGCTCTTGTGCTCAGTGCTAGCAAACGTGTGTGGTGAAGGGTCCCAAACCACCACCCAGGCCAACAAAACCTTGCCCATAATCACTACCCCATGCCCAGGGCACCCAGAGCCCTTTTCATCACCAAAGGAACCAGGTTGCCCTGGGGATCCCTGGAACTAGCTGCCTGAGAACTTTCAAAGGGAGCTGGAGCTAACCAGGAGAGCCAGATCCTAACATATGCTCTCCTGAAGCAGTAGCTGTGCTACCATGGACAAGCTTCCCCCAGGGTTCTAGCAGTTGGTTTTGCACAGTCATGGAAGAAAACCTTCGAGAGGTTACATGGCTCTTCGAGGCAAGCTCCATTTAGATCCAGCTCCTGGCCAAGGGATGCTGGTCCAGCCTTTATGCCAACCCTTGGTGTTGTCAAACACCAGGAGGGCAGTTGCTGCCCACATTGACACATGCCTCCCTGCTGGGCATGGGGAGCTCTAGATTTTATGGAGTTGCAGGACAGAGCTCCTGCTCCCAGCTTGTGCTCCAGCTCCCCCAGCTCAGGAGCTGTCAGATAGGGAGAAAACATCCTTTAGACTCTGCTCTAACCTCTCCCTGGCAGCAACACTCTTTCAGGCTGGCTGGTTGCTGTATGCGAAGTGAGCCTAGAAGCTGCTCTATGTTTCAGCAAAGCACATCTTTTCCTTTGCAGCAGCCCCTCGGAGTCCAATCGCCATTTGGGTACTTCACCCTTGAAATATCCACTGTGAGACCCTTGCAGTTAATTTCCTACACCTTTGTATCACACACACTTTTATGACCATCTGCAACAAGCTGGTAGCACCATTATTTTTCAGAGTACTGAAGAAACACTGCTAGCCCAGACTCTATTACACAAGAAGGACTGGGGAGGGAAGGAAATGGCCTGGGCACACAAGGAACGAGTAGCCACAGAAAGAGAGAATTTCCACAGTGATTTTTTTCCCCAGTGTTTGACAGAAAACCCAGACAGAGCAACTGTAACTCAGCAGTGCTCAGACCATTACAGCCACCACTGATGCTAACCAACGGTGATGACCCCACTGAGACATCAGATTCATAATAGCCAATACCAGCTTGCATGGGAGAGGGTGTCCCCACAGCCATGTCACTGGTGTGTGGGAGGTGGGAGCAGCCCCCTGTCCCCACAGGGTGACTGCTGGGTTGTTGAGGGGCAGAGGGAAGTTTGCTCTTCAGTGAGAGCAGCTGCTTTTCGACATGCTGTGGGGACATGACCAGGACCATGTTGCAACACCGTGGGGACTGCCAGCCAGCTCTTCCCCATCCCACACACAGAGCTAGAGAGAGGAGCTAGTGAGGCTCCGCTGCTCAAAACCCCCTTTGCTGCTGCAGGAGCAGGAGAAAGACAGAAAGATGGTCTCTCTTCAGCTAGAGGGGCCAAAAACTTTGACAACGAAGAAGCTAGCAGCTGCTGCAAGGCACAGCTACCTGCAAGCTAGAGAAACAGAGCCTCCAAGCAAGACAACTACTCGTTCCCCTGTCAGTGTCCCTGGTGAAAAGACAGCAACCCCTCAAAAGGCCCCAAGTGAGACGATAGGCTCTCTTAGCCAGCACATGTGTGTGTCATCCCCCCTTCACAGCAAGAATGGCTGTTTCAAGTTCTGTGCCCCTATGCTCCTACCTCAAGATCGAACCTTAAGTCTCCAAGTCACAGCACCCCTTTCCCAGTTTCTCTTGCAGGAAAGGAACACCTAAGAGTCTACCACAAGAAATGATCAGCCTTTCCTGAGGGATACACGGCGCACCTCACCTCCATGGGTGGGATTCATACCCACTGCCCCATCTCCAGAAGGCTAGCAAACCTCTCCTCTCCTGCTGCCCCTTCCTGGCCATGCCGAAGCCTGTAGACCTGTTCCTCATTGAAAGCAGCAATCTGCTTCACAGCAGGGCAACTTAAGCAAAGCCTGCAGTGGGAAAAGACATGACTGTGGGGATAAAAAAAGAAGCCCAAACCAATTGTCTGGTGTCTGACCATCAATCATAAACCAGCCAAGAGCCTACGTCCAGCTTCCTACGGCCAAGGGACACAAAATGGATTCCAGCAGCCCTGAAAGGTATGGAGTGGTTGGAGATTTGTCAGGGCAGCCACAGGCTCTGCTAGCTTCACTTTTGATCTTGATTTTGAGCTGTGGCACACCTCTGGTAAAAAGTAGCTCCTGTCAGCTGTGACTTTCACCCATTAAAAGAAGAGTATCCCACTGCCATGCTGGCTGTGCATCCGGACCCGTGGAGGAAAGCTACTATGTCCAAATACCATTTTGCCACTCAGGACTGCGCAGTATGACAGCACTTTAAACACAGCTTGGAAAACCCTTGGCTCACAGCCCTGCTCTGACTCTGCCCGGCTCCTTCTCCCTTCCACCCAGTCTTGCGACCCCAGAACAGACACAGCCTGTTGGTAACCCCTGCCTATGACTCGCTAGATCTCCACATCAGGAGAACGATGTTCAGGCCATCAGCATCCTCATTGCATCAGTACAAAAAACCCGTTAAAACCTTTCCAAATATAGTCAGAGGCACAATCCCTCCATGAAGCCAATCAAGTAAAATACACACCAGGCCACCCTCTTTTCTGTAAAAGACATAAAAAAGAACAATTATCAGTCTGCAACTGATTTTTCCAAGAATCCTATCTCTTCAATGAAACATCCAATCTCCTCCCACAATTTCCCCAGCAACTTTCCAAAATAAACATAAATAGAGAAAATAAAACATCCCTGATATAAAATTTCAGCCAGATTGGATGGATTTGGGGGCAGCTTGTAAAGACAGAGCTTGAAAGTGTTTGTCAGGGAGATCCCAGCCTTGCTTTTTTAACGCATGGAGACCAAATGGCAAGTCCTCCCTTTCCCCCACGATTCAAGATCTCAGCAAGGAAAATGCCAGGAAATGAGAACCAAAGGCGAAATACTTTTTAGGGTCATACATATGTATATATATATATATATATATATATATATATATATACACATATATATCTCCTCTTCTAATCACTGCTCTTTCCGCACTAGTTCTCTATCCCTGCCACCTGCTTTTGTCCTCATCTTTATTAAACAGCATCAGCCTCTTCTCCATTATTCCTCCTGGGCTGTTAATGCCTTCCTCTGCCTGTGGATCTCCCCTGCTGGTTTAAGCACGGTGCTATCTTCCTGTTCTCCAGGAGCCACCTTTGAGGCTGCCCTGCAGACAGACTCCCTCTGTGGTCTCAGGGCAGCCCTTCACCTCTCTGTGCTCTGTGTCTTCCTCTATGAAATGGGAAGAGCACCTCCTCTGAGTGTTGGGGGAATAAAACAGTGCTAGTAAGCCTGAGGCTCCTGGGTAGCCTGGAAGGAAGCATCTGCCCAAGAGGTGTCCCATAGGGGCCAGGAGAAATGAATTAGCAGGCCTGTTGCTTTCCTGTCTGCCTGTGTCCACTCTTCCCTCTGGGTCCATTTTTGCACCTGGTTTGTAGTTGTGTGTGTGTCCCCTGTGCAGTGAGATGCTCTCCTGGGCTCTGTGGGAAGGAGGAACAGGAAGCTTCAAGGGAGCAGAGACAAGTCAGCAGCTCCACATTCTTGCGCCCATCCAGAAATGAACAGGTGAGAGACATCCCTGGGAGTGTGTGTGGAGTAAGGCTGAGGTGAATGCAGATTGTGGACCTGGGTGATTTGAACATGGTCCTAGACAGGAAGTGGGCAGATTAGTTTGGGCTGGAGACCCACCCTGGCATGCTCCATCCATCAGCTGAGTGCCTTGCCCTGGCTGGTGAAGGGTGGTAAAAGGATAGTCTCCATCCAGAGGTACAGTTCTTGAACCATTGACTCTAGAGGGAGCTGAACCCTAGTGCCGAGCAGATGCTCAGCTCTTAAACCACCACATCTCAGGAAAGGGAGTCTAAGCCCGCATGTTTGCCAGGTCTTGGTTGCTTATCTCAAAAGCAAGATTAACCACCTGTCCCTCCTGCCCAGTGTTCCCCACCTTCTCTGTTTCCCCAGGAGCTCCTTGCAGCAGCAAATCTCACCTCCATTAGTTAGCCAGGTTTCCTTAGGAAGCCAGGCATATGAAATCAGTTTCCACCTCTGCTTGTCTTTTCACATTGCTCCCCCTAATTTCAGTTAAAATCACTAGAGGAACAGAGATAGCAGAGAAAGCTAAGTTCCTACAAGCGGCCTGAAAATAGCTGGAAAGATAGCACTCACACCCTTTGGCAAGGGAAAGGACAGTCTGTGAGCTCAGCCTATATTGGATGCCAGATTCCCAATGGCATAGCATACTGAGCACCCTGCAGCAGACCCAGTATTTGCACAGCTGTGGGCACCAATGTCCATGAGCTGGGAGCACATGCAGATCACAGCACCCTGAGATTGAACAGATCTCCAGATTTTTCACTGTACTGGTTGCAAGGAGAGCCAGTATTGCGTGCCATTTGTGTTGTCTATGACCAACCTGTTAGTTGGTTGTCCAGTGATGCTCATGCCTTGGGGCACACTGGTCTTTATTTTAGAATCTCAGTTTCATTAGGATGCTGGAGAAGAGTGGCTTTGCCCTGGTAAGCCAGCAGGACTGTACCCCCCCCCCCCCCAGAAAAACCATCCCCCAGCAGAAAACCACATTCTGTCCTAGATGTAATACTGGAACATTGCAACCCAGACAATGCTGAGCACATCAGGACAATACCAAAGGCCCAAACAGGCAGAGAAATGGCTCTGCCTTTATGGCATCATGCAGGGCTGTGAAGACTCCCAGGAAATCCAACATGAGCCAACTTCATGCTTTGCCATGTACAGCAGTGGCAGGAGAGCAAACTACGAACAGCCTGGCCAGCTGCAGAAGAGTGAATATTGAACTCTCAGGAGTAGTTCACAGCAAGAAGATTGCAAAAAGCTTAGGGAAAGTGGGGGAGATAGAAGCAAGCAAAGTTTTATCAGCTTAAAACTGTGTTACTCAGTGTTGGCGTTCAGGGACGCTGAGCACAAAGAGTACCTCCAGTCTCCTCAAACATCTGCAACCCAAACCCTGGTACAGAGGAAGCTTCAATCAGCGTGGTTTCCCGGCACTGGCTTAGGAGCTGTTTATGCCTCCAGAGAAGCAAAGCTGGTGGGATATAAGAGGAGTTAGGCAGTGCAGCAACTTTCCTGGGGAGACAGTGGTGGGGGTTCATGATAATGGCTCTAGAAATGCTGAGTTATTTCCCTATTTGGGCTAAATACCTCTGCTGGAAAATGGGCAAAGCTGCTATTGAAGAAACAATCAGAAGGAAAAGGGGAGAAATAGACATTTATCAGATGCACCCAGAGGAACGCAAACGCCTTTCTTCGGTGATGTCCACTGCCCCAGCCAAAGTAATATAGCACAGCTCTTTTTTCCCTGGCTGCCATCAACACATCAACATGCAAGTGTCCAAGCTTCCTTTTCCTAAATAAGTGTGCACCTCTTCCCTTTGTGCTGGTGAGAAAAAGCACATGAATGCTTGGGCAGGTGTTGGGAGAGTGCGCAGAGAGCCCCAGCCTGTCTCAGCCCCATTTCCATTGCCTGGCTCATGGATGTCCAACATCGGGGACTGGAAGGAGCAGCATCCTGCGAAGCGCAAGCAGAGGAGCCCTGAAATCACTCGCACCCACATGCCTGTGACCTTGTGGTTTTACTACAGCTTTCATTTTCAGACTCCAGTTCTCCCTAGTGCTTGCTGCATTTCTGCAACGTTTTGGCAGCTGGCTCTCGCCCTGGAGACAGAGCTGAGTGTGGGGAAGCAACAAGGCTACGATTAAAGAATTAAACTCGAGATGACGGAAGAGCCCCAGCCATGCTTCCACCTAGACAAAGCCTACGTGATGAGTAAAGCTTAATGCCAGCCCTTAACAACACATGCTGGTCGAGACGAAAACGAGAATTTCATCGTGGCTGCAGGTGGCTCCGGCCACTCACCTCGGAAACCGTTTCAAGGCAGAAAGCCCGGGGCTGGAGAAAAAGCAGCCCTGCCCGGAGGCACGAACAGCCACGCCGGGCGGAGGCACCGCTCCCCGCCGCCTCGTTCGGGCGAAGATGCCCGTAAGCCCCCCGAGGGGAGCCGCTTTGCTCTCGCATCCTCCCCAGCCCCACCTGCCCTGCAATGCCCGGCCCCAGGGGTAGGGGGGAGGCAACCCCCCGCCGCAGCCGCTCCTCCCGTCGCGACATATTGCGATTGGCCAGCGGGGGAGGGGGGCGAGCCCCACCGTCTTCCCAGAGGTGCCATGCCTGGGCTGGAAAACGCATTCTCGAGGCTAGAGGGAGAGGGAAGCATCCTACCCCTTCCTCCCCATCCTTTCCCACACGGCTCCTGGTCCCCCATCCCTCCTCCCCCATCTTCCCCGACACTAGGGACCCCAGTGTAGAAACCGGTGTCGGGGCCGCGCTGGGTCCGGCCGGTCGCGGTCCTACCTGTCGGAGGGCGGGGGTGCAGGAGCGAGCGCCCAGCGGCCGGTTCAGCAGCGGCTCAGCATCGCGGCGGGACGCGGGGCGGGTGCCGGAGCCCCGGTGCGCGGCTGCGGCGCGGCGGCGGCGGGCGGGAGAGAGGGAGGGAGGGAGGGAGAGCAGGAGGAAGGGAGGGATGGAGGGAGAGATGGAGGGAGCGCGCACGCACACACACAGCCCCGGGGATGCGCTCAGCCGGCCCGCCCCGCAGGCAGCCTCCCCTCCCTCCGCATCCCGGAGAGAGAAACCCTCCGTCCCTCCTCCGCGGTGGCAGCTTCAGCCCCCTCCTCCTGCTGCTACTGCTGCTGCTGGAAATATTTCCCGGTTTCCTCCTCGGAGCGAGGGACTTTGAAAGGCAGGGCTGGATGCGGACCCACCCCCAGCAGCCCTGCCCGCCCTGCCTGGGGCAGCCCCCAGCCCTGCCCTGACTGACCCCTGTGCTGCCCGGGGTAGTTCCTATTGATGCTCTGCCTGCCCTCAGCCGTGGCTCGTCGCATCCTCCCAGCCAGGGCAAGCCCGTCCCCATTTGTGAGTGAGCCCTGGGAGGGACAGTGAGAAGAGAAGCAAGACGGAGGGTGTCCTGCTGTGTCTGTCACTGTGCCCCACTGTTGCTCATGGCTGCTATGGGGAGGTAGGATCATCCCAAGGAGCCCTGGGTTGTGGTTCACTCCCCAGTCACATCACCAGTGTTGTGGTGTTTGCAAAGGACAGTGCGGGCAACGGGGTGACAAACAAGGGGCATTTGGGGCCCTCCTGGGAACTGACCCCACATCTGGCTATGTGCAGGTCAGCCCCTTGAACCCACAGAGCCTCCTGCTCCCCATGGGAAAGTTCATCAGTGCTGGGGAGGTCCTGCAGGAAGCCAGCAGCCTGGCACAAAATGACTTGCTTGCACCTCAGGCTGGCCTAAGTGTCCTTCCTGAGGGCAATTCCCCTTTCACCATGCCTGAATGATTCCTCCACCCACTGCTGGTTCCAGCAAGGAGCAGATGAACCCATTGTCCCACCCTCCAGGCAAAACTCTGTCTTTAAGAACTTAAAATAGGACCAAAGCTAATAACTCACACACTGGTAGTTGCAAATACCCAGTGACCTTGAGTAGCCCTCTACACCCATATCCTCAGGTGCAACAAGAACCATGGAAAAGCAGAGCCATTATACTAGCTTCTGTACCTTCTTACACCTTCTTTGTTTTATCTTGTCAGCTGTGCCTGTAATTTTTGTCACCACTGGCAAGACAGCAAGCCAGAATTTTACCTTTGGCTTTCAATTGTTTTTTTTTTTCTTCCTCTCGTTCCTTTTTTTTTTTTTTAATCTAATTAAAAAAAACCCACCCAAAAGATGTCTGCATCATTATGTCCTTCAGAGATGGGAAACTAAATTTCTCTGCTCAAGATGAGGTGTAACACATGGAAAATGTCACAAAACTCTTTCGTAAAGCACTTTGTGATGAACTGACCAACCAAAACCACAGCTACTTGTTATTAGACTGGCAGCTGTTAGTGATATTATTTAGTTTTGGTTTCACTTTAAGAGCTTATTACCTACACATGGGATGAAAGGCATTTCCAAATATGGATTTGGTTTAGGAAAAACCCATGGTTTGTGTCTAGTAGCTAACTCCGGTTGTCTCTCTCACCTCTTTTGATTTAAAATTCTTTAGAGAAGGGATAAAGTTGCATCTGGCCACATGTGGTACTTTCATGGGACTCAATCCTACCAGCCGGGCTGCTGATATAAAATGAGCACAATTAAATGTGTAGACAATCCATAGTGCTATGGTCTGATCAGGGACAGAGCAGAGCAGTGGATGCGTACCAGTGACGTTTGGTTTGGCAGTGGCTGCAGGATGCAAGGCTGATACAAGTCAACAAGATGGCATAGCAAATGAATAGTGTGAGCAGAAGAGAATGCTCACACTACCCAACACAGGTTGGACAACAATTTGTTGTTTACTGCAACAAAGGCTGCAGCAAACACAAACCCTGCTGTTGCTTTTCACCCTGCACACTGAAACCTAATCATTGCAATAGTAAGCAGTGGAACTCAGAGTTTAATTAGCTGTCAGCCATGAAGTTCTCCCTAAAGCTCCCCCTCTCCCTCAGTTATGTTGCTGACCTACTTCCCAGCTCTTTCACTGAATATAGTACCATACTCCTCTGGAACACTAAGACATTAACTCTACTAATGGGGATCCACTGGTGAGCTTCTGGCTGTAGAGGCAGCACATCCCCAGTTCACTTCTCTCTGAAGCTTGCAGTCTATGTTCCTGTCTCCCAGTGCCTCCTGCTGAAACCCTCAGAAAGCTTGCTTCAGGTGAGTGATTTCTGTGACCTTTGAGGGGAGCTGAAAGAAACAAGAGTTTCTGTGTATGTGGTGATGCTCATTACTCCATGTAAATGAACCCTTTGTATCACCCTGCCTTAATGGCACTGGGACAGAAAGGTTGAAGCAGAGATGCAGCATTATCCCATCTGCACCTGAGAGCAGCTTTCATAGTGGAAAGCGACTGGTTAGGAGGGATATGACTCTGAGAGGCTGGGAGAAGGTGTCCACCACTCCCCAGTCCCCCACACTCATTTCCAAGCACATTCAGACTTACATCTCCCACAGTCTCCAGAGAAAGATGAGGTTGGGCTCTGAAAGAAAGAATGGAAGTCTGGGAGTAGGGAAGACAATGAGCCCAAATGGTGAAGAAGTGATACTGTGATACTGTTCCACACTGCAGTGGCTATGGTTCACACGGCTTTTTCTCATTCAAAGTAGCTGAAGTGGTAGCTGTAACAGCACAGAGCTCTGCATGGGCTGTGGGATCTGCTGGAGAAGCTGAGCAAATGCTCCTGTATTCTGCTGGGTGCTCCAGGCAGAAATGCAAGAAGACTGCTCATGTCCTGACACAACAAGTTTGTTGTCATGTGGGCACATCCATGCCTCATCATGACTGCAGCCTAAGCTATGGTGGTAGAGGCAGTGGTTTGCTCCGATTTGCTTTCCTTACCTGTCTCTCTTTGCAGCCATGTAAGTGAACACCTACCGTTGCAAACTCACTTACAACCACTAATTAGTAGTCTCAAAATAATGGAGATTCTCATGCCAGTACTAACGAATGGTTCATTCATTCATTCATGCACACCCACAGCTTGCTCTGACAGCAGCTTGCATCTCTCTGCAGTTGCTGGGGGAGGTTTTAGGGTATTGTCTACATATGCTGAGCAGAAAGGCAATTCCTCACCGCAAAGAATGGGGTTAGTGGACTGTGATGTCTCAAGCACTGGAAAGAATTGCGCAGGCCAGTTCTCTGCCCAGTGCCTTGTGAAAAAAGATATCTGAGCTCCTGCACATTTTAGAGGAGGGGGAAAAGAAAAAACCCTCAGGTATTTCTTGCTTAAAAAATTCTTTCCTTATATTCCCTATAAGAGATAAGTGATCAGGACAAGGTCAGTCTTCAGCTCAGCCACAGCATGTTCACTTCTGAGCAGCTGTCCTACCATTCTTTCTTGGTCTGTCTGGAACACATCCGCCATGTGATGCTTTGGTTTCTGCTCCAGCTTTTGTGGCTTCAGATAATGCTGGAGGATAACCAGTGAATCCTCATTGGTTATTTATATCTGGTCATGGTTTTACTTGAGTCCCTCAAGAGATGGCAAAGAGACCCTGCAGGAGCAGATGGGATGTCACCTCTGGCTTGCCATCCATCTGTCTTTGCTCCTCACTGCAGCAGACTTAAGGATGAGCCCACTGAACCTTCTCTGGCTCTCCTCTGCATGTTCTTGGCAGAGACCCCTGAGAGTGGTGTTTCTAAAAAAGATGCTCAGAAATATAGTTTCCAACAGTTTGAGCATTCACTTTCACTGTCACCTTCGAAACTGCCTTTGCTCTTTGGCGAATAAATCAAGCATTTAGAAATGTGGTGGATGGAGTGGGACACAGCAGTGAATAAGAAGGGCAATTCAGTGTGCTGGACAACACACACATCTTTTTAAGCTCTCCAGGCAGTGCCTCCTTGGTTGTTTCCAAATAGCTGATACGGTCTGAGTGATGACCCCAGGAAGGTCTAAATGCATGACAGAGGTCTTGGGTGTAGAAGGTGTTTTCTATCCCTGGAAAACCGAGAGTAAAGCCTATACCCAGGGAGAAGGCAGTGGTGAATGGGATGTTTCGGCACACTAATGAAAAATCCGTAGCATAAAGTTTGCTCTCACTGCAATGCTTTGAAAGCCCACAGAGGTAACTGGAGAAATCATGCTTATGCTGCTTTCGAGTTTTTTCCCAAGTACTTGCCCTATGCTGTGTTTTATGCAGGTTTAAACAATAAATCCATAGCACTAATGGATGAGCATAGCATTTAACAGCTTGTGAGAGAGTTTTCCTGGAAGAAGACTGGCATTGACTGGCCAAATTTTGCAGAGCTTTGCTTGTCTGTGGCAGACATAGAAGAGTATTTGCACTGGAAACCACCTGCCATGTGGGTGTTGAAAGCAGAGCTCGTTAGAGGGGCTGGGCATGAATTTAGGGAGCTTGGGAATGGGGATAGTTGCTTGTATTTTGCAAACATCTACTGGACGACACAAGCCACACACTCTTCAAATTCTGCTTCAGAATCTCACTTTTCTTTTGGAAAAACAACCAACCAACCAAACCTGCCTTCTGGTCATCAGGAATATATGGGAAAAATACCATATGTGTGCAGAATGACTTCAGTGCCTGGGCTGGATGTAAGAGATGTAAAAGGTGCAAACTGTCTTCTTAATCTACTCAAAGGAGTAGAAACTGAGCAGCCTTCTGACAGCTGTCATTTGTCTCAACAGCAGTGCATGCAATATTAGCATCTCACTCTCATCCCATTTCACAGGCAAAAACCTGTTCCTAGCCTATGTCACCGGAAAATGAAGAACCAGATGTCACCTGCTGAGCTGCCTGTCCCTTAGCATTTTTTCCCACTAAAACCAACAAAGCTTTTTGCTGTTACAAAACTGCAGAATACAGGAATTAGAAATGCAGGAGCAAGGTCAACTTAAATGCATTTCCCAGTGAAAGCAATAGACTAGGGACTTTACTGCCTCAAGATGAGTGCCCTGCAAAGGCCCATGGAGCATGCCAGCCCCAGGGCACCACTACAACTGAGCAGGCACTAGTACTCTCTGCTTGAGATTCCAGCTCTTTTCACCATCATCCCAAGGCTGCCCTGGCCTGAAAGAAATTTGGCTGGGAAAAAAAAACATCCCCCCATATCCAGGATTAAAAAGCACCAAGTACTGTGTTCTCTGGTTTTGCCTTCTACTTTGAAATTTAGAAGTCTTATTTGTTCCAATTTACTTGGTAACCAGAAGTAAGTTAAATAAGAGAGATGAAATAGTGATATGTGATCAGATGGCTCCAGGAGCTGGGATTTAAGAAAAAAAAAAGTGAAAATACCATGATAATGTGGCAAGATCTAGGAGCTATGTCCTTCAAACTGAGGACCATGGTGCTTCTTCAACAGCTCTGGTGTCCCATGAGGCCATATCCCTCATCTGGTCTGTGTGCAAGGTTCCCATTGCTATCAGTGGGAGACGCAGGGTGAATCGGATGTAGTGCATGACTTTGGCTGTGGCCCCTGGTTGTGAAGGCAATTTGGCCTCCTCTGTACCATCTGTTTGCCAGCCCTGAATGAGGCTGGATATTCCAAGGAAAATAGACTTTTTTATTAAAAGCGAGAAGTGAATGGCCTCAGCTGCATAAAGCACCTTATTTATATTTTATTTATATATTCCAGGTCAAGAAAGCTGCTGGAACACTTTGCAAAAACCAAGCCCATTAGGCAAGAGGACATGAAATAACTTCTGTTAAAGTGAAACTTGTCTTCACTATAATGGGCTCTAATCTGTGCTGTCCTTGCAGGATGGTCAGAAATCTTCCTTGCCTCCTTGTTGCCTTGACTTCACCAGCCTGTGCCTCAGCTCTGCCTTGTTTCACCTCCAAATGGCATTGGAAACATCAGGATGAGACCTCTGTTGAGGTCAGATGAGATGTAGGTGATGTTGTTCTCAACAACATTTCATCAGGAAGATGCATCTGAGAGATGAGCAATCAGGAGACATTCAGCACATCACGAAAGGAAAACCACTGTTGTGGTTAGTAGGGTGAAAGAAAAGAAAACCTGCCTTTAGGCTTTGGACAAAGATTTGAGGCAGGAAAACAGCATTGGAATTTAGGGCTCTGCTGGAAGAGCAGATCTAGGTGGCCATGCTATCCAAGCTCCTGGAATCAGGGAGCAGACTGGCCCTGGTTCCAGGCTGTGGCCTGTTTCCTGGATGGATGAGCTATTTAGCCAGTTGGACACTGGGGAAGAGTTTTTTGCTGCTCTGAAGACCATGCTATATCCTACTTTCATTTTGTCCTGTCAAGCTTTGTTCCAGGCTCATAACCATTTACCTCAGCAACATTTTCCATTAGTTTTTCTGTCTCAGCCATAAGTACCTTGAAGCTTACCCAATGCTCTCAGGAGCTGGAAGCACAGGAAGACTTGTGTTGGAAACATTTGTCCTATCATGATGATTCCTTTCACTTGCCCTGCTGGAAGCCTGTCCCACTGTAAACTGCAGGTAGGATGCAAATGGCTTGCCCTGACCAAACAGCAACTCTAATGAGACAACAGCACAAGGGCACATATGGTCACTCCTCATAACAAAGGCAAACTAATGTCTTAGTTAACCCTGACTATAAGATACAACATTAAGTAAGGGTATGAGAAGCAACCAGATCCTGCAAATCATAAGGAGTAATGTGTATGCAGCAGACTGTCCCTGACAAGTTGTTATACTAAATATACAGCAGCATAAAAATGGTAGAAAAGAGGAAAATTGCATATAACAAAAGCAGGTTACTAGCTTAATTGCTTACTGAAGTAGAAATTACCAAGGCAACCATATCATGAGTAGCAAATAACTGTATAAGTCAGGAAACCTGGGGCCAGTGAGGGAAAAGTAAATACAGGTGTATGGCTTGTCTGGGAGGAAAAACACTTGGTAAAGAAAAACCTGGAGAGAATAAAAGGGGCAAATGCAGAATACAAGGTAAAGCAAGTGACATACTCAGGACTGACTGGGGGCTGTTGATCAGCCCTGTGCTTAGTTATGACAGTTTGAAGCAGAAAACCAAACCTACTGTTTCCACCTTTCTTGTGTCCGGCTTGCCTTCTTGGTCAGGAGGGACTTAGTCCCCATTTCTCCTGACTGACTCTACAGAGGGTCTTAAGTGTGGGCATTGGCACCACAGGGGTTCAACAACTAAGGACCAATACAGGGAACCAAAAATGAGCTAAGCTACACATGTTTGTGGCTGTATCTTAAGTCAACCAGGCCATAAACATCTGCCACATTCAACACACCTCCAGCTCTTCAGAGAACTGAATTCAGCAGTGTCTTCCTGCAGATGTTTTGGGTGGAAAAAACTAGCTCAAGGGAAGTGTCTGCACAAGTTGCAGCCACAAAAGAAAAGACACGTGTCAAATAGAATCTACTCCAAAGACAAGAGATGGAGTTACAACTCAGGATAAAGGCAGTTTGTGCTGGCAAAACATCAGCTTTATTAATGTTAGAGTCTTCAAGCTTGTCTTGTTCTGTAATTTTCCGTAGGCTGCATACATCAAGGCACGTTTCAAAATAATCAGATTGTCTGTTTCGAAGAAAAGAATGTTAAATTCGGGTATGTTTTTACCAGCAGGGACAGAAAATATCTAGAAAACATGAGTAGCAGCACAGCTTTGTAGAATTCTTCTAGGTGTGTGCATCAAAGCACACTTAAAGATAGTCTGCCTGGTTATTTTTAAGGTAAGAACTTTGAAATTAAAGGTCAAGGATCAAATTTTTCCAGTGCATCCAGGGTGGTACATCTTTAGTCATTTTAACACATTAAGGCACTTTCCAGGCACACATGAAGCAAGGTGCACACCTAGACAGCTTGCCTCATCCTCTAAAAATTCAATGATTGTTACTGAATTATGGGTCCTCAGGTGGGTCTTCAGTTTGTAACAGAGATTCTCAAGTGTCTGGAAAGGGACTAACTAATTTTTCTAAAGTACTCATGATTTGTCCTGAACCTTACCCAGCTATCTGTAGCTGAAGAGACAAACCATTGCCCACTAAGCAGATAAGAAGTTTTCTCAGACAATAAAATGTGCTTGCTCTCTACAAACTGCTCTCCACAGACCCATGGGTTGTCATACACACTTGCAGCAGAGAGCTTTCAAGATTAACTGTTTTGTCTAGGATAAGTTGGAGATATGTCACACTTCAGGAGAAGGATGAAGTTATCAGCAAGGCTCTAAAATGCTCTAAGTATTGGTTAGTCTCGTTCTCAGAAATTCACTTCAGATTAAATCAACTCAAGTCAAAAGGCAAATCTCTTAAGTTATTGAGAAAGATGTTTCTTGAAGCATCTATTTCCTGTAAGCAGTGGCAAAATAGTATTTCAAAACAAGAGAAACTTTTTGATATCTTTGCTTTCCAAGCTGTGCTGTAGACAAGGCCCAGTGCAGAACACAGCAGGAACCCAAGTGCATCACATAAGGGTCCACTATGGTGCTGGAGCTCATTGTGCTAAACCTTTGAGTACTGTAGCCAGAGAGTGCAATGAGGACAACTTTCACAGCTGCATCTCTCTCTTTTTGCAGTATTTTGGCCATGAATTAACACTACCAAGACAACTTAGAAAGCCTGCTAGGTTTCCACAAAGATATGACTCATTAGCAACTTGAAAAAACACATATGGGAGATAAATACTGGAAGTTGAATCCGTATTAACTCCTTGGGTTACACCTGAAATATGTCACAGCAGATCAGCAGTAAACATCACTATTCTGGACAATCAATAAAAATGGAGACCTACTTAATCCAGCTAAAGATAAGGCAATTGAGAACATCTGTCTTGCTCCTGAATTGGGCATTTATCCTGGGGAGGAGATGTTTTCAGAGCCTTGTTTCAAACAGCTATGCTCTGAAAAGTAGGCTAAATCCAGGAGGTCATCTTGAAATAACAGTTGGCAGGCCAAAATGACTTAACATTTAACATGCTTTAAAGGACCATATGAAATAAGTTACACCAGAGTAAAACAAACACTTGTCTCTCACATCCACTGTTATTGTTAGCAACTTATTCGAGTGTTTCTCAGCAGTGACGAATGATTCACTAAATAACAGGATAATACCATGGATCACTAGCATGTTGTGGTCTGTGGCCACAGGAAGGGTTTACTTTCACCGTGTACATGTTGGCAGTCTCAACAAACTAGCAGCAAATCCAAATGTTTATTGCTGCATCTAGAGCAGAAGAGCAAGGTCTCTGCTTGGTGCCTTTCTGTAAGCCAAAAAGATAATATGGGGTATTTCTAATATCATGCTGGCCAAACTGCAGCAGAAGCAATGAGCTGAGAATTAGATGCTGGGAAAGTAGATGTCACCTTGGTTTTATTTCCTTGTTCCAATGCAAATACAGCAATTGCTGATGATGGGAACGACAGGGAGGGGGCTGTTTCAGAGGTGGGCTCCCTATTCCCACACTGAAGCCCAAGCCTTGAGGCATCATTGCTGCTTTTAGAAACAGGCACCAAAGCAAGCTGATCTGGAAAGGTGAAGAGGTTTTAGACCAGGAGATAAAACTGGCCCATCAAGCCCTAGGCCCCTTCAGAAGGCCTGAGAGTGGTCAGAGCTGCCTCAGGTGGACCAGCACTTCCCCTCAGTTGCTTCAGGAGTCTTCAGGCTTCTGCCTGAGGCCTGACACACTGAATCCTTGTTCAGATCATTGTGGGCCATGCCCCTCCATCACCTCCTGTAATCTCATGTCCTGTCCCTTGCTCCCTAATGCTTGCTGAACGTTATAGATGAAACTCAGCATCTTGGTGAGAGCTCCCTTTAGCTTGGAAGACCTAGCTGCCTGGAGGAGCATTTCCAGGTAGATTACACCTAAGGATCCCAGCCCATCTCTCAGTGAGTTAGATACAGGTGGCCCAGGATGATGCCATGCCATTCGCCTCCTTGCACATTGCTATCCAGGCAGTCTGCAGGGACCTACCTACCTGACAAAGAGGAGGCCACAACCCCTTTCTGGCCATGTTGCAACAGAAGGGTGTCCAATACACCTCAAGATAGAGAAGAAAGCAAAACCAGAGCATTTAATGTGCAGAAGTTTCCAACAGAGACTCAAGGAGGCCTCAAGTAAGGTGGTGGGATAGAAAGGCAACAATAGGTTTGCAGGCCACATTCCTGCATTTTCCATATTTTTCTGTTTTCACATTTTCCTTTAGTTTCCTGATTTTGCTTATATGAGAGGGAAAGAAAAGCCAATCTGATGCTCTGATGAAAGGAAGGACAGTTTTCTGAAAGAGCAGAAAATGGTGTGTGGTAGTGGTGTCATGTGGGATTAGTCTTGCAACCTTCAGGATATGCCATGGTCAGTGGGTTAACATGGGAAACATTCCAGGGACAAAACTTCTGGTCAAACTAATATTTCTCTTCTCTTATCTTCTTCTCTCCTCTCCTCTATCCTCTCTCCTCTCTCTGTTTCTGGAAGAGACTCAGCTAGAGACATCAGAAACCAAACCTGCATTTTATGTTAGCAACGTCAGAGTTCAGCATTCCAAGGATTTTAGAAAGATCCTAAAAACAAACATCCCAAACTCAGGAGGAAGTTCAGCATTAAATATTAAAGAAATCCAAATATGCTGAAGGGTGGAAAACCAAACAACTTCAGCTTTGCCCTGTGGTGACCCCATGCAATAAGAATACATTTATGATTAGATCACAGTGATGGTTGGAGCCCTAGATATGAATAAACAGTTTTGAAGACCTCCAGATTTACTGTATTGTTCCTATGTTTTCCCCCCATGCGTTGCCAGAATAACACTGAATTTCTTAAAGGATCAACTCCAAAATGAATGTCAATTCATACATTTCCTGCTTTACCTGCAGGTTGGTAGAAGACACCACCACTGCTCAAAGCTGTCATGTTGTTGCCTCTTCCCGTAGCAGCACAGATCTGCAGAAGGTGGGTCTGAAGAGTGAGGCTCATGGCTGGAGCCTGTCTGAAGCACCCTGGAACAGTGGAAGATCTCTGCAACCATACCCAGCTGGCACATCTTGCCAAATGCTCAGGGTAAATACCAAGGGCACCTCTAAAACAGAGCTTTTTAGCTCTGGGGTATGCAACTTTAAATTCAGATTATTATTTTCTTCCCTGCGTTTGTAAAGAGGCTTTCTTCATTTGCTGAATGCCTTGTCTTCAAACCCCAGTCCCAGGATTCCTACCTTGTGAGCACAATTCAGCAATACCATGGTTCAGCATGCTGAATACCTGAAAACTTACTATCACCTAAAAGGTACGTTGTGAAAACTAGACTCCAGCTTGGCACTGGAGTTTCTATAATAAAAGCAGTTTCTATCATAGAATCATAAAATCATAGAACACCAGGTTAGAAGGGACCTCAAGGATCATCTGGTCCAACCTTTCTAGGCAAAGCATGACCTAGACAAGATAGCTTAGCACCCTGTCCAGCTGAATCTGTGTCCAGTGTTCAGGAATCCACCACTGGATAATAATCTCCCTGGGGAGATTATTCCAGTGGCTGCTGTTCTCATTGTGAATGATTTTTCTCTTGTGTCCAGCTGGAATCTCCCCAGGAGTAACTTGTGACCATCACCCTGAGCCTTCTTTACTCCAGGCTGAACAAACCCAGTTCTCTCAGCCTTTTCTCATATGGCCAGTTTCCAGTGCTTTGATCATCTCTGTGGCCCTTCCATGGGCCCTTTCCAGCCTGTCCACATCTTTTTTTGTGTAGCAGGGACCAAAGCTGAACACAGTATTCCAAGAGCTGAGTAGAATGGGATAATGACATCTTTATCTTTGCTGGTGATGCTCCTGTTGATGTAGCACAACATCATCTTGGCTTTCTTTGTTACAATGCACACTGTTCACTCATGTTAAGCTTGTATCCCCTAGGAGCCCTTTCCACAGCTTCTCCTCAGCCAGGCAGATCCCAGCCTGTGCTGCACTCCTGGATTGTGCTCACCCAGGTGCAAGACCCTACACTTGTCTTGTTGGACTTCCTAAGGTTCTTGCTACCCCACTCTTCCAGCCTGTCCAGGTCACCTCTGGCTGTCCCATCAGGGGATGGAAATTTAGGAGTGGTTTATGTCTGTAAGTGACCAAAAATGACAGCTGGATTTAGACCAGATGAGGCCACTGAGGGTTATTTACTCATCTCTTCATGCTGTGCAGTCAGTTATTATAAACAAAATTTTCATAAAGAAGAAGAGGTTTGTGAGCCTGGATCACCCAGAGTTTAACACAGTGAAACAAAAATGGCATCATGCTTTCTCTAAAACACAGGCTATTTTCACTTCCCATTCTAGTCTAATTCAAAAGTTATGAAAGTACAAGAAGCATGAAAGATACTGGACATATCTGTGCTGCTAAGCATGAGACTGCAAGCAGCAAGCACCAAGGTGCATGCTACAGTATTTACATGTGATGCTTGCAGCCTGCAAACACAAACTTTTCCTAAAATGCCATTCCTTCTAGAAAACTGTCTGTCTTTGTTAGTGCTCTGATGAAACCCTCTCTAGATAGATCATTGTTCCTTACCCTGAAGGAAGAGAAACAAGAAAAGAAAGATGATGCTTTGGGAGCAAGAAAAGCAGAGAAGACAGCTGCCCATTTTTAGGTATTTGGTTTGGAACATCATATTCTTCAAGCTTCAGTTCCTCGGGCAAACCGGATTTGAATTGGCACATGGGTCTGCAGGTTTCTAGGTTGGGAACAGGCAGAGTCATTACATAAAGCTCCTTTCTCTATCATATAAGCAAAAAAATGTATCTGGCCAGAGCAGTGGATCAGTCTCTCGGTGTGTCCCCAGAATCTGCTCCAAATTTCTGATTTACTAGAGGAAAGACAGAGATGGTGTCCAAACTCCATCCTTTGGGAACTACCATAAAAATATTGAAGGTGTCTGAAGGAGGAGAATGCACATTGCCAGTTTGTGAAATCCTCATTCAGTGACTCCATGATGTAGCTCTCCTCTGTGAGGTGCATTTCAAGGATACTCTCTTCTTACATGCACTATAAACCACAAACATTGCTTTCCCTTCTCACAGGAAAGTCTGAATTCAGGAACCAGTTGTGGTTATCTGGTGCAAAGACTTCTCTAGACCCAGTGTCTGAAACCCACGTATGCTCGGTATTTTTAATGAAAGGCACTAAGATTTAGGAACAAAAACCACCAGTGGCCCCAGGAAGTCCCGTGTGCCTTTGGCTCCTTGCATGAGACACACAACATATTCTTGCTTGCTGCAAGTGCCAGCAGGGCAAGCACAGCTTTCCCCTTGTCCATGGCTAGTGAGAATAAGCACTGAGCCCAGCTCTGCCCTTGTTACTCGACTGCTGGGTTTTGTGCTGCCCTGGCTCAGCTCAGTGGCCTCTCTCTGTCTTACTGTGAGAAAGAGCAGAACTCCCCCTTCCCCCTCTCATCCCTGGACTCTGGCAAAGAATGGTCTGTGGGAGGACCTTGTAGTGGGTGCTCAGAGACTGCAGCATTCATAATGGGTAGTCACTTATAAAAGACATCTAGTGATACTATTGCTAGAGCTTTATATGACTATTCGTATTCTAGTGGTTCTGAATGAGATCCCATCAGCTTTGCACAAGATAAAAAACACTAGCAATGCCCATGACTAATCAATAGTAAATATTAATAATAATTAGTACACTGATGATGATGACAATGATGATAATAATAGTACTACTAGTAATAGTAGCAATAATAAATATTAGTGATTTACACAGCCTGCCTGAAAATGCTTCTGATAGAGGGATGGAAAGAGGGGGCAAAAGGGATGATCTGCCCTGGGGCAGGGAACCAAGTGATGACTCCTGCCACCAGGGCTTTGTCTACTGGATCACACTGTCCCAGGCCCTGGTCTAGATGGAAAGATCAGATTAATTAGGTCCCAGCTTTTCCAGTTCCATCCTGACATCCTCCTCTTGACATGACCAGCACAACTGTAATGCCTTACTCAGGGACCATGCACATCAGCTAGTTGTTGTCCCTGGGGAAGGGGAAGCATAGAGCCTTGAAGAGAGGGGGAAAAAAAGAACAGAAAAATTGGGGAATAGCATTTGTTTATCACCAGGCTCACAGCAACTTATGAAACAAAACTATATCCAACAGAAAACAGAAGCAATCTGAGTGTGAAATGCAGACGTGTTCTTCATAGCAGTAACAGCAAAAAGATTTATTTTCTAATGACTCAATAGCAGTTAGAAAGCTATTTATTGACCCCAATTACCTAAAGATTAATTTCTGTACTAGTATTTCTATAGACACATTACATAGACACGTATGTACTTAAAAGGTAAAAAAAAAAAAGAATTTTGCCTGGCACAGACAAATTTCAGCTGCAGCTTAAATTTGAGTATTTTCTATACAGTACTTGAGAGGAAATCAGGCAGAGAGAGATTCATATTTTAGGTGGGAATATCCATGGAAATGCTAGCTTAGTAAGGGGAAATGAGAGCTGTAAGCATGGGCCCTCTCAAGCGCAGACTACTACGGAGTTACAAGCAAACACTTCCATTATATGTTCTTCTTATGTAAGGACAAGGGAAAGTGTTTTCATTCATTAGTGGAGATGTTTGACATTTGTGGTCTAGTAATTTCCTTTTACAACCATCCTTCAAATTTCTGGAAATCTCCTACAATTTCAGTCATATTCTCAATATTATTTTCAGTTCTTTCTGTATAATTTTGCTTCACCTGCTCTAATGTTTTTTCCCAGTCTATTAAGCACCTGAAAAATGAGAAAGATTTACCTAGCACTTTGCAGTGGGAGTATGAATACTGTATTATAACACCTGAAAGCACATGAACTGTTACCCAAATGCCATTCTGTAGCATTTAAAGAAAAATCTCACATTTAATTGTACCAATGCAAACCGACAAGATTTTAAGCCAAGGTTACAGAAAGCTTTTTTTGTGTTCTTTTAAACAAAACACTTCCGTGGAGAAAGTCTTCCTGCCAAGGGTTTACTTGGCTTTTCTGACAGTGCCCAGTTCACAGCGCTAACACATCTCAGTGCTAGTTTGAAAGTGAGCTACTACTTCAGTGCTTTGGAAATACTCACAATAGCACACAGCTGTTTTCGCTGGGGTCGACTTTCACAACACTGCAATGGCAGTTAAAACTGTACTAAAAATCCTTGCACAGGATGTAATCAACCTCAAATCTACAGAGGAACATTGAGAAACTGCCTCCACGTGCCAAGAAAAACAACAGTCATTTACAACAAGCTCTTCCTAATGTGCAGTCAGCTCAACCCAAATAAGACATGTTTCTCAAAATGAAAGTAGGACAGACCAGAGAAGAAGAAGCCCTTGACTGTTTTTACGGTTTTTTTTCTAAATAGAAACACCAAAAGGCTCAGATACTGGAAACCACCTCCGATTCCTCCTGCCCCTCTCATTGTGTTCTGAAGCTCTAACATCAGTCAGCCTGTGCATCTAGTCCACGAGTGACAAACAGCTTCTTTTCCAACATTTTTCTCTCGCCTGTTTCAGACACTTGGAAAGTTTCTGTCCCTCCAGCGGCAAAGCTGTTATATGTCATGTTCCTTACTTGGAGAGTTTAACCGCTATCCAGCTATCGGAGTCATCCCATAGCCCAAGATTTACGGCTTTTCTCAGGATGTCAGTCTAGCTGAATACCTAGGTGCTCCCAAGAAATGCTTGAATTGCTTTTCACTTACCCCAGCCGAGTCTCAGCAGTTGTGGGTAAAGCAGAATGGAAAAAAGCCCACATATGATAGTGTCTCTAAATTTACCAGAAAGAAAGAAGCTGGGGTGCTTGTCCTTTAAGTGGCTCTAAAGATGGTTTGCATAGCTGGATCTCAGCTTATCTATGCTTTTCTGCTTTTGCTTCCATACATGGATCTGTTCCCAACAGTAACTCCAAGCTGTCGAAAAGAAGCTATCTGGCAGCTTTCAGCTTCATCTGACACGTAAATGAATGAAAATAAATAAATATTGATATGCTGGCTTCCCCCCTTTTTTTTTTTATTTGCACCTCAGAACAACTTTTAGTTTTTCCTTCTCCTCAGATTAACATTTTATTATCCTTTCCAAAGTAATGCCTAGGCAAGGGCAAACAGAAGTGACTGATGCAGATTTCTCTTCTCCCTTTCCGGTAGGCTCACATAATTTCATTCTCAGAAATATCCCCCCCCTCCCTTTGCTTTACTTTCAGATCAGGATTTTGCTTGTTCGCTACTTGGAAGCATGTCAAGGCAATATACATCATGTCTGCAGCGAGGGAAGGTTAAGAGTCAAATTTTTGGAGAGAGAGAGATTACAGAACAGCCACGTGACTGCTCCCAGATTAGCAGCAGTAGCAGGAGTAAGCATTCCTCTGATATTACAGTAGCCAATGTGGGACATGCCTGGAACAATGAAGAGTGGAAGCTGCAGTTTGGAAGCTCCCTGAAGATACATTCATGAACAAATCACTCCTTGTTCTCCTTCCTACCTTCTATACCTCCTAGGTTTAAGTTTCAGAAAGGACTGATAAAGGACAAAAATCTGTACAGAGAGCTCTATGTCACAGGTCAAGAAAGTAGTCATATAATTAACCTTAATCTTGCTCTGTTATCTCTGCTGAGCAAATGGGAATGTTAATGGCTCCAGTGAAAGGGCAGGATTGAGTATGTCATTTTTATTGTATGTTATAGTGGCAGCTAGTGGGAGTAAAGAAGGTATTAGTGACCTAATCGATTGCTTTAGACTAAGCTCCTTGGATGAAAGAAAACTGGTGAAGGCACTTTGATATCTAAGGTTAAATGTAGGTGTCCATACTGAGGCCACTTGAATTGAAAATGCCATTCTCAAACTTCGTGATTTAGATTCATTGCAGGAAAAGGAAATTCCTTGTATATTCCCACACACGAATGACCTTGACTGTTTCAGATTTTTCCTAAACATCTGTTGAACACTTGGCAGAATAAATGTTTTTTTAAGGGCTCACCAGCTCACTAGCTACAATTACTGATAAAACTAAATTATTTCATTATTATGTTACAAATTGCCCAGTTAGAGATACTGTTTCGTGTGGGTGTATTTGTGTTTCACAGTCTCTCCTTACTTCCATGTATTGCTCATCAGAAACCTTAGGGCTAACCAAAATGGGGTAAGGAAAGCAATTCATTGCATGTGTTCTCCTTTCCATGAAGAACACACTGAGAAGCACAAGTATGCATAACTAAAGAAAAACGTATGTGGCTTTGAGAATAACATGTTAATGCTGCACTCAGAGTTTCGGTAACCATCAGGCCAAGGGGGTAAGCTGTTTGCTGGCTTTGATCTGCCCTTCTGCACAACCACCACATGTCACCCTCTGGATGAGTGACACCACCCTTTTTGAACTCCACTCCCTGCGTGGAGTAGCCAAATAGCTTCTCATATTTTCCATTGAGAGCTTTTCCATTTGCCCCTGCTGGGAGAGGTGAAGTTTATATTAGGGTCTGTAGATCGTAAGGTGAAAGACATTTTCCTAAAGCAAAAGGAAAAATAGTCAGTGGTGTCACCAAGCACTGAGTGGGCCACAGGGGAGATAGAAGTAAACCACCATTGAACTTCGTGCCTACTGACTCATCTCCTCCTCTCCAAAACAATCAGGGCAGAGGGACAAAGTCCACCTTTGGTGGTCAGACACGTGGAGGACATCAGCAGCTCTGCTTAGCCTGGTACCACACTTCCAGAAGTGCTGGTAAGCATAGGTCTGGGATCAGGACTGATGCCTACCCCAGACAAGGGTGGTTGGAGTTCATCTGCTAAGTCCTGGTCCCTTGACAGGCATCCACCCCCATCCACCCAGCTCCCCTCCCAGGGCTGCACACCCTCCTGGGGAAAATCCATCTTTCCACTGAGCAGCTGAGTGCTGCATCTCCAGGGTTGTGTTCCAGGAGGTTGTGTTTTTGTGTGCTGTCTGTCATCTGCCTGCCACAGGCAGTGCTGTAACCTTGAGATGAAATGGGGCCCTGGTCTTCAGAGGGGCTAGTGCTCTTTCCCATGCTGTGTGCTGCAGTTAGAAGCCACCAAAGAGGTGTTGAAGTGTCCTTTATGAATATCAATGTGAATTTCGCAAGAGTGATTTAAATATAGCTGCCTGCTTTCCTGGGAGACCCGGTAGCTGTATTCACACTGCAGCAAAAGCTGCACCATATGCCCAGCATTCACAGCCATTTCCCAGGGACCGCCTGGGACTTGTTGTTCTGCATTTGGCTTGTACAGGGCTCCAAAATAAAGGCTTGCTATGGAGAAAAAGTGGAGGGGCATAATGCAGCTGATGTCTTCGACATGTTCAGATGTGTTGCTCAGGTGCTTTTGTGCAGCATTACGTGCTATGAAAGCTGGACATGGCTCTGAGCAACCTGAGCTATGTGGAAGTCAGCCCAGCTTTCAGCAGGGGCTGCACCTCCAGAGGTCCCTCATGACCTAAATTATCCTGTGACTCAGTGGGAAACTCAGGTTAGGATATTTTCCTCATATGGCAGATGAATAGTAAGGAAATCTGAACTCCTAGGGCACTTGGGTAATTTTCTGCTTTCCTGTTGCTTTCTCTGACTATCTCTGAGCATGGAACATCTCCCATTCCACATACACAGCTTGTCTCCAGTGTAGTTAAAACCTTACTGCACTGCAAGTGAAAATCCACTATTTCCCCCCCTTTTTTAAAGCAAAGTGATTAAAATGCAGTTGGGCCTGTGCCCAGGTAAAGCACAAGAAAGTCAGGCAGCCATTCTTTCCTTGTGTTAAGTATGTAAAGCTTTGCAAGCGAATAAGACCTTTTCTGGTTAGGGTAAGCAAATACACTTCAGACCTGGGGAGTGTCCAATTCTTAGTGATCATTAAGTGATTGTTTATTTCACCAAGGCATAAATTACTGTGCCTTCAGGACAAAGCTAATAGAAAAATGCTAATTAGTGCTAGGCAGAAATTTTCCAGTGGAACATTTTTCTGTCAGAAACTCTCCTGATTAGTCAAAGTTGAAATGTTCCAGAAGAACATGTTGATTTTACTGACTCTCCAATACCACACAGTGGGCTGAGATGGGGAGGGGTGAAAGTAAGTAAGGAAAGAGGGAATCATAGAATCATGGAATAGTTTGGGTTGGAATGAACCTTAAGATCATCCAGTTCCAACCCCCCTGCCATAGGCAGGGACACCTCACAGCAGACCATGTCACCCAAGGCTCTGTCTAACCTGACATCCACAAAAACTCTCCTGCTGATGCCCTACATACTTAGAAGTCAGGGAGCCTGCCTTGTATCCCCAGCTCCCTTCCATTGGACGTCAGCCTCAGAACATGCATGCAAAATGACATATCAACATTTCTAAATGAGATGCTTCAGTCAGCTAAACCAGAACTTCTCCTTGGCTTCCAAAAAAGAAGACATGAATTTTGTTCTGGAATTTCTTCTGGAAGGAAAGGAGGTCTGATACACTCTGTATTCATTTGGATTCTGGTTTCTACAGGAGTAGCTTCTCCATTCCTGTCATGTAAAATCCACATGTGGCACCTTTTTTTCATCTCACATTTTCTTGCCTTCTGACAGAGCTGCCTCTGAGGCTGAAGAGATAAGGACCACAGCAGCCTGTGATATTCCTAAATTCAGGAACAGCCACATAAGCTCCAATTTGCATGTAAGTTGTGAGACACCTGAGGTCCCTATGGCCAGACTGGAACTGAAAAGCCCACAAGCACTGGGCTCATTTGGTGGTGACTGGAGGAGTCTTTAGATAGCAGCTTACTCTGGACCTGCAGCACTGCAGGACTTGGACACATACTAAGCAGCATGCTTACATGGTGCATTCATCACTGTATGTTTGCTCCTGGCTCTGCTCGTGCCTGCTCACTCCTTTGCTCTATTCCTGCAATTTTGACTTCCACGCTTCCCTCCTGAAAAGAACACCCCTAAAGCCAAGCACCCATGGGGGCAGTGGATACAATTCTTTCCTTAGCTAGTACCACCTCTTCTGCAAAGGACTGCTAGAACATGGCTGTAATGCTGATCAGAATACTGCATTAACCAGGACTAAGGATACGCTGAATTTCCAAGCATTAATATTTGATGCATTTCAATATTTAAAGAGCTTGATAAGATAATTTAAGAAACACTGTCACTTTCTAAATTATTTGTAGAAAATTTATAATGGAATAAGTCCACTTGGAATGAACAATATTTTGGTTTGGGTAGTCGATGGCTCAGACAGCTGCCTACATTTATTTAAAAACATAAGAGAGATGAAAACTCCTAAATTCTCTTCTAGAAACCTCAGGCTTCAACAGGCCAGATTCCCAGCCAGCAGGAGCAAGTGGAGGATCCAGTCTGTGCCCTAACACTGGTTGCAATTTTGTTCAAAGAAAAGTTTCACCTTTGGAAATAAAGTAAAAGACACAGAGGGTTTCCCTGAAAGTTTTGTTTTCAGTGAAAATATTTGGGTTGTCATATAAAAGTCAACAGCCACAGCTGGAACAAAATTAACTGCTGGTTGCCAAGAAAGAAGAGAAAACCCTGCTGCCTTCTTTTCCTTGATTTATCCGTTTTCCTGGAAACATCCAGATGCGAGTGGCTGCAGCAGTTTGCACTTGATCAGGATCAGGCCCAATACTGATAGCACAGTCGCTTGCTTGATAAAAGCTATATGAGTCTGCACAGACTTCACTATGTTAGTCACGTTTGTGATACGTATCACATAGCTGCTCTGTGTCTGAAGCAGAGGGCCGGGAGGTAATGGCACAATTCATGCAACATTAAAATGAGCTGCTTTATGTAACACAATATGCTTCAAACATACCCAACGCACCACGGAAACTATGCAAGGGAAGCCAAGAAACCTCTGTACAATAGCACAAACACAGACAGCCTGTAAAGGACAGCACATTCGGTTACCAGGGAGGGAACATTCTGCATAAAACATCCCCTTTGTTTCTGATTTTCCCATTCTGATCATGAGTGGAGATCTCCAAACGTGACATCAAAAGATGAGGCTTGGAGGAAAAATCCATACGTTCAGTGGAACCTGGAAAATAGGAGGTGCTGGTCTTACAGTGCATAGGAATTTTCTTCAGCCACCCCTCGATGGTTCAGAGAGAAACATCACACTTCCTTTTCTTCCCTAACCACCACTGGGCCCTAAGCCACTTCTTCACCTTCTTTGTCTCTGATGCTCCCATCTGCTGCCCAAACACCACCCTGTTCTCTCAAATTGTGTGAGTCCAGGCAACTAAAAAAAATCATTTTTAACCTGCATTTGATATGAAAGGGTAAAGCAGAAAGTTCTCTCTCGCATGGTTCTTCCTGCTGCATTGCTAGCTTAGTCCAACTCACTGCCTCTGCCTACAAACCATGCCTTATGGATAGCCTCCGGTCTTTGCCAGTCCTGCAGTCCAGTTGCTTTATACAACCAGTGCACAAGAGCAGTGCAGGGAGAGGGAGAGGGTTACTTTGTGGTGGTGTTGAGTGTCTCCTATGAAGAGCAACCTATTGCTCCACAGACGCCTGGGCCAGGCACATTATCAACTGGAAGCTTGGTTTACAAATAGAAGCTGGGTATATCATTTGGCCTTTCTTTGTTTTGGTTCATTCCTGTGAGAAACAGAAATTACGAGACTTTTTTCCATTGTTGTGACTCTTTGGATTTAGGGGACAAATTCCGTCTGTTACTGGAGGTATGCAGGGACTTAGACCAGAAAGGTCTTTTTCTGCTGGGTTCCTAGATACAACTATAACGCAGTTAGGAAAAGCAGTTCTTTTTTCACCAGTGAAGCAGGTGGCATATGCAACGACTACTATGAGCAAAAAGGAAATCATGTCCATAAAACATGAGCAAACATGACCAAGGTGTAGCAACACAACAGTTGAAGGTTTCAGAATGTTCACAGTCTTATGCTGGACAAAGGGAAGAGAGAGGCAGAAAGAATGGAATTGAATGCTTCCAATCATAGCAAACCACCTAGGAGCAGGCATCCAAGGGCAGGTTCTGTTCAGCTAGTGATCTCAGCTAAGAGGTCACTCCCAGACATTCTGCAGCCAGAGGGGTTTTGGAGACCTGAATGAATATTGTGCTTTTCAGAAATTTCTCTACTCTACATTTTGCTTATGGCCTGATGTTACTCCTTTTTCCTGAACAGACAGGACATCCCACCTGCTGGTTTCTTTCTCTGCCATGAAACCATGACCAGATCCACCACTGTGGAGCTGCCAGGATGAAAGCGATGCTATATCTGAAGAAAACTTGGATACAGAATTCTGCCTGAAGGTGTCCATCGTCCTAGGAATCCCAGAGAACATTTTTAGCCCTCTGGGATTAGGAAGGAGTTTTCCATCCCATGGAAGAAGGAATGTGGCTCTGGGTATCTCTTGCTTCTGCAGTCACGTTGAGGTGAAGGATTCCGACAACTTTTCTGCGGAGTGTTTTTGTTTCTGTTCATCAGCTTGTTGGTGTGATAACATTAATCAGCACTTCTGTAGAAACAGTGCTTTTGGAGATGAACATTGTAATCAGGATGAAGAGACACTGATGAGTATTGATAAAATTAAAGAGTCTAAATTCAGCAGAATTGCTTTCAGTGGGAAAAAGTATTTTCATCCATAGCCACCATTATCCACTAGCTCCATGCTGGCTTGACAAAGCCAGGCATGGCCACAGTCAGAGGGGGTGGCACCTCTGGGGAAGCCCCATCAAAGATACTCCTCACACCTCACATTTTCCCAGCAGTAACTTCATCAGTGTTGTCAGTGGTCTCCCTCTTATGCTGTCATATGGCCAGATGCAGCAAATAGCTTTGGCTCCCAGAGGGAAGACAGTCTGGGAACAGAAAACCTGGCCCATGTTTGTGCTGGAAGAGCTGGCAGCTGCCCACTGGTTGCTGCAACACCCCTCATTCCTGCCTTTTGAAGAGATCTGGGGGCTTCTCCCTGATGTTGTCAACTTTGTGTGGGACATAGATGTACCAGGGCTCTCTGTGACAATGTCCCATCTGCATGGTAAGGAGACAAGTATCAAGGTGACACCGAAATGCCCTTCAGATGCCATGTTCAGGTACTCCATTGACCTTGCTGCCTGATCTCTTGCCACCACCACCAGAAACAAATGCTATTAACTCTTTCGTGGAGGAGAGGCTTTGCCTAAGGCAGCTTGAGCCCTTCTTCCATTTCTGACAGCTTCTCACACAGTGCCTGCCCTCTCTGCTTATGGTGCCCAGTGTTTCTCAGCTCAGCTAGGCGTGATAGTCTCACTATAGAAAAGTGCCCGTGTTGAGCATGCTATGTGATCCTGCTCCTCATCCCTTTGAACTCTCTGGCCTACTCACTGCTCTGCTGACTCTTCATCACAGATCCCAACACCCTCATGCCCCACTCCTGAAGGGGATGGACAGTGGGAGATGCTCTCCCAGCTTTATTAATCTACCTTTCACCTCAGTCAAAACAAATGTCCCAATTTGGCGTGCTGGTGACTTGGAGCCCATCACTGAGAACATTGAAACTATGCATGCGTTTGAAGGCAAAGGGCAAAACTGAAATCCCCTACTAATGCTTTCCTTATTGAGGCTGCAAAGGTCTCCCAGTAACAAAGGTTGTCTCTGTTTTCCCTCTGACAACTCTGTGCTTCAGGGTCTGATCTCTCCTGGGTGTGTGTAAGCTTTGCTGGAGGCAGCAGATACAGCTATAGCAATTGGAAAAGGGCAGTTTTATGCACCCTCCAGCTGCAATAGCACAGACTGGAGCAGAAAAGTATTCAGAGAGTGATGCAAGGGTGCAATGTCAGTGTTAGTGTGACTAGAATTGGGTAATTTGTGCATGAACATGACTAAATATTAAAGAAAGATGCCTATTTGCCCATAGACCCATCAAGGGTGAAGCATTTCAGAAGTATTTAATGGCCTATAAAACTGAAACACAAAGTTTAAAAGTATCACTTCCCACTGAAAAGCACGGAATGGCTCACACTGGTTGTGCTGGGACCATAAAACTGCAAGTGCACTGCTCTGGGGCATTCGAAGCCTCTGTTTTCCATTCCCTGCTCAAGAAAAGCAAGAGTTGCTTCAGCTTCCATGAGTGGTTTCCTGCTTTACCACCTCTCTGGAAAGAGTGAGGAAAGCAGAGGAGAAAACAGAATTTCTTACCACTGGGTGTTACTGCTTATATTTCACACACTGCAACTTAATATTGTTATTGCAGTTCATATAACACAGGGCATATTTAATACGCAATTAATATAATTACTAGGAAATTATTAATAATTTCCTGCATGTTCTCAGCGGCCTGAAAGCAAGCCCCAGGCTGGCAAAGCAGCAGTCGTCCTACACAGCATGTCTGATCAATGATTGTGTTTTCCCCTTCCTCAAGACTGTCTTACCAAAATGTTTGCTTCACTCTCAGTTGGAGGGCAGAAAGGGGAAGAATGGAGAGTATTTTGCCTGCTGTTTTGTTTTGTACTATCAGAAACATGCCCCAGCCACCTCATTTTTTTGTGAGTTGATTAAATGGTGGCCCCTTGGCCCTCAGAAGTGAAAAACCTGCCTGGCTCTGGGTGAAGACATGGCTCCTCCACTCATCATGAACCATGCATTTGTGGGTGGGAAGATGATGCTCAAGGGAAGACTTTTCAGGACTATTTCAGGCATCACAGACAACTTTTATCTTCCCACTCTTGTTAATCAGTGATGATAACCAGAAGACTCTACCCATGTGAGGCACAGTACTGTCCTTCACCATGTTAGCACTGCCCCCAACATCCCCACTCTCTCAAGCCATAAAAAAGAGGATGATGACAGCAGCCAGAGGAAAATAAGAAGATATACTAGGAAACCATTTTTTCCCAATGGGGGTGGTCAAACATGGGTACGGAAGCCCAGAGAGGCTGTAGGATCTCCAGGCTTGGAGCCACTCAAACCTCAGCTGGACAGGGCCCTACGCAACCTTATCCAGGCCTGATCACAATCACTTCTCACCTCAATTATTCTATAATTCTCTGTATTTACAAGTTCCAAAGGTTTGACAGAGAAATCTTCCTGGAATTGATGACTGTCACTTACCCACCAGCAGGCACAGAGCTGAGCACTTCCTTCATGGGAGAGGGCTGTCTGTGGATTTACCCCTATGACAGACACCTTAATCTTTGCACAGTATTTTGTCTTCTGCTAGTTTAATATTCAGGATTGGAAGGCAGTGGAGACAGAGATTGATGACTTGATACTTTAGCAGTGATTACTATGAATTCATTCATTTAAACTAATTTGAAATTTATTTTTCTTGCTTTTGAAGGCTGCCTTTGGATAGTTTAATAACATTACTTCCAATGACTGCAAAATTAAATATCTGTCAGCTCTCATTTACCAATGGCTCATCATATGGATGTTTTCTGATATGTAATAATAAATACATGGTTGTTAGGAATACATGATCTATAAATCAAAATTTCCAAGGTCTTCGATTAATCTTTGTGTGTGGTGTAAGGAAGATTGCTTTCACCCTGTCAGAAGCAATTCCTGCTCTGGGATCTAATAGCAATGATTGGCACTGAGGTCACAGAACAGTTTCTATTCAATTCCTTTTGTTTTAATTTCCTTGTAACTTTCTGAGGCATTCATCTCTGGAGCTAGAATTTTCCATGCTGAACCTCTGCCTGACAAGGACTTTAGGCAGCTGTATATTGGGAGGGAGAGCGCAGAGGGCAGTAAGGCATTGCTTTGTCCTCCCTCCTATGGCAAGGATAGTGGGATAACATTTGCAAAGTGGCATGGAAGTCTTCCTTCTCTCCAAAGAGATGGATACAACCCACAAGTGGAAGGAGCTGGCTGAGGCAGGCTTAGAAGCATACAAAAAATAATGTTTCAAGCATGATCTCAAAGGAGTTGCATCTGAAATGGTTTGGTATAGCCCCAGACCAAGACACCATCCTTGCACAGGCAATGAGTGTTCTCATTTGTGAGTTGCTCCACTCCCCAGGCATCATCACCAGGATGGAGTTGGGACAGGGGGGTGGGACATCTCCAGGACAACCTAACAGCCTGAGAAAAATGCCTGTATCTCCCTGAAACCAACAGGTTTTCTGTTTCAGTTTTCCTATAGACCATGAGTTTTCATGCACTGTTCACAGAGCTTGAGTAACCTTTTAACTGGGGCTCTTGGAGCAATGAGTTTCCTGGAAGGAGGAAGCATTGTCTCGAGGCCTGTCAATCCTGTGAGGTTGTCTGCATGTTATAATGGATGGGAAAGAGATGTGAAGGAAAGACATGGTCCTTTCCAAAGGTGCCACAGAACGTGGCTTGTCTGCTGTGTGTCAAAAGAAGGTGCGGGTTCTTGTGCTGTAAATGCAGGTGCTGATGTCTCACAAAAAGAGGAAATAGGCATACAACTTGCTGTATGCAAGTCTGCCTGTGCATACAGATCAGGGCGGCAGCTTGGAGTTTATTCAGATGAGCTCTTGTTCTAGTGCCCTACCCTCCCTTCCCCTGGGTATGTTTTTTCCACTAATGAAGGTGATGCTAATTAACAAAAGCTCTTTGTAAGTTAGCTCTTGGTTTAGGAATGGCCCACCACACTTCCCAAGAGCATTCATTTCCTCAGAACTGTTTCAGATGTCTTTTTTTCTTCTAACCTTGTTATTGTGCTGTGCTCTGAAAAAGCCTGGTGTAGCCTGGAATAACCTGGCTGGCAGAGAGGGCATCTTTGCTGATACCCATGCTCTCTGCTGACAAAGCAGTTGCAGTCTGATGTTTGTCTTCCTCTCTGTCCACTCCCCACAGTTATCACTGGTTAACAGCACTGCTGTGCCACAGCCTTCTTGGTGTCATCTCCCGACTTGGAAGAGATTAAATAGCACAAGCAGCTGAGGATGCATGGATGTGTGCCAAAGAGGGAAACCGGAAAGGATTATAGTTTGTTAAGTGCAGTGACACACTGAGGCCTGTCTAGAAAAGCTGGAACAGCAGGATTTTTGGTAACTTCAGTTGTTTTAAGGTCACCTTTTAGCAGAGTTTAGTAGCCTGTTGTAATTCTTGATGGTCTGTCGGGTGGAGTCTATTGGCTGCTATATTGTATAGCTTCAGGTGTTGGACTCATGGATATGCTGATGGGAAGTTACATATGGTGTCTCTAGTCCAGTGGGTGCCTTACTGAGGAGTTTGACCACATATACAAAGTGTATGTGATTCCTGAGTCTATCCATTTCTAGAATTCATGGCTACGTATGCAGTGCAAGAACTGAAACAGATCCAGCTGCATTCCATTGTAACATGCATCTTATGATCAGCCATCTGATCCAACCAAAAATTTTCCAATGCTGCCCAGCATATTTATGGCCATGCATCAGTCCTTCTGGAAACCTGAGTTCCCACATAGCATGTTTTTTTCTGTAGCATTAGATTTGCCAATTTAGATGAGAAGATGTGGCATGGATTTAGCAAGACAATAAAAATCTACATAAACCCCCACCATTTTTGCAATGGAATGATGCTTTTAGGTGACCTGTAGCCTTAGTTTAAAGTGCAGCAAGGTCTTCTGGATTAAACTTGTCTTTTCAAGCCCATACAGTTTTTCTTAGTCATCTAAGCTCTTAAGGTTGCCAGAAGTGTAAAGATTCTGGTTTAAAAACATCCAAGCAATTCTATGCCTGTACTGCCAGTGTATCTGGGAGCAGTGACAGGTTCTTAATAATTCTAACTCTGCTGAAGAGCTGAACTGCAGTGTGATCCTGCTAAAGCTTCCTATCAGCCTGGAAATGAGTCAACTGGTGCTATGACAAGCATGGGAGCAGCCGGTGTGCTGTTGGCGTCAGCAGGAGTGTCTCTACAGAATGAGCATATGTTCTCCAGTGCTGTCACTTCATTCGCTGTTCCCTTGTTAACTTTTATGGTATGATGTTTTTTTCCATCTTAATTATGAACTTTGACTTTCTGAGATGTTCTTGTATTTCCCCTTATCTGTAGGGGTGGGAAGGGCAGGTGCTGGGAGGCAGAAGCTCTCATTGATGAAACTAATGAGATTTTTCATGTCCTACCTAAGAAGGAAATTGGAATAAAG
Source organism: Melopsittacus undulatus (assembly GCF_012275295.1). Lineage (NCBI taxonomy): Eukaryota > Metazoa > Chordata > Aves > Psittaciformes > Psittaculidae > Melopsittacus > Melopsittacus undulatus. Next base: position 12,176,410 of record NC_047529.1, on the reverse strand, counting down.
ACACCAGTAACTTGAATGGTGTTCTGAAAGATCTTTATGATTGGCAGGTTGCTAAATTTGCAATCCTGCTGTCTGGTAAAAAGGGAGGAAAATTAGATGGAGTCACATTAGATTGGTGAATAAATCTCTAAAGACTACAAAGTCCTTAGTTTAGCTCAGAAATGTTCTGCAAACTTGGTGGTGGTGTTGTAGAGGACTGGATCTACTAGGCACATTAATAAGAAATTGTTATAAAGAACAGAATTATTGGGGACACGGTAATAAGAAATGTAGTTGTAATGGAGCTAGAAGAGAAACGTATTAATAAATATTTTAAAGCTTAGAGAAGGAATAAATGCTTATTTTTTGCCATGGAAAGAGCTTGCCTGTGGAATCTCCTGTATGTCTTGGAAAGGGATCTATAAGGTGGCCAAGCTTGCTGCTGATGCAGACCTGGTCTGCATTGGTCCAAACTGACTGGGGAGCTGCAGAATGATCTTGCAAATAAAATTCACTTTGTTTAACTGCAAAATGATGTCTGTGCGTGGGGGGGAGCCTTCAATATGCTTATGTGCTCTTTGTCTCTAAATTATCATGTACCATTTACAAGGAATATCTGAGGATTTGTGAGACATTTTGTGTAGCTCTCTGAAAACATCAATTCACAGCTCATCATGGTCAAAAAGGCAATGGAATATGAGTAATTATTGGAAAGACGTCCAGAGAACAGACAACATTGTTAGCTTGCTGTATAAACCCCACATGTGCCTCAGACTTGTACATGGCATGAAGATTTGTGCACTCTGTCTCAGAGAATATTATAGGAATACAGGAACAGGAATAGGGGATCTAGGAACCAAGGTATGCATGTATGCTCTTTAAGAAGAGTTTAAATATGGCTAAGAAAGAAAACAACCAAAAGGTTGTGATGAAGCCTTCTATGTTCATGAATAAGAGTGAGAGCAGAGAAACAGCAGATGCTGCTTCTCATAACTGAAAAATACTCAAATAATGTTTTAAAAAGCAATATTAAAACAGACCGTAGGAAGGATTATTTGCATGGATCCTTTGTTGCATAGCAAAACTGTGGAGCTCCCTGCCATAAGATGCTGAATAGACTAAAAGTCTAAATGAGAGAAAGCTTTAAAAAGATAAAATAGAAAACTCTTCCAGAGTTGATCTGTCACAGGTTTTTAAACAAAATGATATCTACTATGGCCTACACTGTGGGCTAAGATGCTGGGCAAATATAGCAAGGAAGAGGTGTTTGTGTGGTGTTTCCCCTAGAATTGGTTCCTTACAGCATATGATCACACAAAATGCAAACAGATGTCTAATGACTATGTCTGGTCTGTATATCTCCTGAAAGAATAACTTTTATCCCTGTGGATTTTCCTTCCTGCCTCTGAGATTTCAGTCTGCTTAGAGAGGGGCTGTGTCACTGTATGAGTTTGCAGAAATAAGCATGGTGGAGCCCTTTCTTGTTTTGACTCTCACTTTTAATTCCTTCAAAGACAGTCAGATATTTGCAGTATTTGAGAAAATATATTTGAGAAAATAAAGTCTGGTTTGTTGTACACAATCTCAAGAGCTCATGTACAAGGTGTCTTGCAGTCAGCGTTTTCCACGTGCCCCTGAATAACTTGGAACAAGAATGTGAAATGTGATTTAACAGTTTCAATGCTTGTCCTTAAAAGTGGTGGCATTTTGGTGGCGTAGGATCCCATCACGTGTATTTTCTCCTGAGCCTGAGTATCTTCCAGAGTGAAAGCACTTTGCACATTGTGAGTTACTCTAGCAGTGATTGCTTTCACTGCTAGAGTGGAAGTGTGAAAATTGCTTTTTATTTCTACCACTTGCTAATCCTGTTTTGGCTGGTGCAGCCCCTGCAGAAAGCTCTTTCCATGGGATGTGTTACTCAGAAATGATCCGTACTATTGCTGAGATTCAGGAAATGCTTTGATCTGTTTTACGGAGGGCTTCACTTACAAAGCAAACCTGGTGCGCATTTGCTGTCTGCCAGTTTGGTGGAAAGGAGTAAAAACTTAGCTCTTTTATTTTTACCCCTTTCCCTGACATGGACAGTTTTGCCTCTTGTATATCTACTAGTCTTCAACCTAGAGAAGTTTTAAAAGTTGTTATTTTTTGGTGCAAGCTAAACTCCCACAGCTCAGCATCAGGTGAATATGTTTGTGATGCCTCCCAGCCTGCTCCTGCTTTTCATGGTGGGCGGCAGATGAGCCAGGAGTGTGTACAGAGATTTAATAAGTTCTTTAGCTGTTTAAAGAGGAAACTGGGAGAAGGATGGAGCTGGTTGATGAGCTCAAAAATGAACCACATAGGAGTTGCTCCATCAGTTCAGTTACCAGCATTAGCTGCTTTGAAAGGAAGGTTGAGTTTGCAACTGTGGACACCAGCATCTTCTCCAGTCTAGGAGAAGCCAAGTGTGGGGGAGGGTTTTCAAAAAATGGGGAGCTGTGTACCCCTGAGGGAAGCATTTGCTCTTTTAATCCCTTGGATGGGCAGCAGTTGAAATCATATTTCTTAGTGTTTTCTGCTATAAGGCTGTCCCTGACTTTGTGGTTTGAGGAATTTGGTCTCTGTTTTTCCTGTCATCTTGTGGATGTATGATCATATTCACCCATCTCAGTGTAGCATAGCATTGCTCTGTCAGGGAGGGGCTTCAGCCCTTTTCCTGGAACAAGACAGACAGTAGAGGTGGCTTGTCCAAGCTTGGCCTGGCAATGAGCTGCTCTTCTTAGTGCAGACAGGGCAGTTTAGTAGGTCCGCTACCATCCATAGTCACTCATCCCATGTCTGTAGTCATTTGCCCTGTTCCTGTCTCCTATAAGGAGGGCTGCTGGGAAGGCAGTAAGCCTGCAGCCCAGGATATGGAAGACAGTCCCAGATAGAAGATATATGGTCTTGGTTCTCTGAGAAACAGGAAAAGCAGGACTCTTAGGGGCAAGCCAGCTGGTGCACGGGGTCTTTATTTACTGTCCCCTTTCCTCCTGTATGCTGTGTACTGCATACTGAGAAACAAATCCATAAGTAAGATAGATACTGTAGTAGTTAGTTAGGATGGTAGGTAAAATGTCTTGTTAGTGAACGTGTGCATGAGCATTGGTGGCAGGGATAACAAAGTCCTGGCAGACCTGAAGAGAAGGAGAAATGGCTTGTACTGAAAAAAGTAGGGAGAGAGATGGGGGTGGGATGTGAAAGGATGGGGAGAGGATTTTGAGTAGTAAGCAAACTTTGGGTTGAAGAGAGAGAGCTGGGAACAGGGCATATGAGAAGAAGACTGGGTTACCCAGGCTAGCTGGGAGGGAGGCTTGAGAAAAGAGACTGAAAGAAAAAAGTACCGCAGATAGAGATGAAGTAAGAGGAGAAAAGCATTGTAGAGGTGAGGGTAGGGGAGCCTGTAGCACTTCAAATGTGTTTTTTCTCCCTGAAAGCTTGATACGGAATCCCTGTTTCATTCACTGGAGCCAAATCTCTATTATAGCTTCTATTCAGTAAAAAGGGAATAATATAACTTCAGTTAATAGTGGTGTGGTGAAAACAGGTGCATTTGTGTGGTGAAGGACAAACACTAGAACTGGGAAAAAAGAGCAAGGTTGTCTGCAAAGTAGGCATTGTGCTGTGTGATAAGTAGCATTCAAAACTGTGGATGATGCAGAATTTTAAACTAGATGAGAGACCTTTATCCGTCTTGTCTACAAGGCAAAAATCCTGTGGATAAAATAAATATTTTATTTAAAAACCAAACCAAACCATGTAATACACACAGGAGGTAGTGACTGAGGGATGGACAGACTTGCAGCTTCATTTCTGGGGACTTTCTTAGTTGTATTTTGTACTGGGTAGATGCCAAGGTCATAGCGCATCTTCCCAAAAGCTGTGTTAGAAATTTAACTTAAAATACGTCTTAGATATGAGAAAGATATAAAAACCCCCTTTAGAATGCCTAAATATCTCTTAACTTCATGGTACAGTAATTTATTATAAAGTCCTGTGCCTGGAGACAGAAGAACAAATTTGCTGTTTCTGCTTTTCTGTTGATGGACTCTGATTTCTCTCTGGTAGCTGATCCATATGGCTTATTGTTTTTCCTTCCTTATTTCTTTTCCTATCACTACCTTTTCCATATTAATAACATCCTTGTTTTTCTGACATATTTCTTATGAGAGCTGTCAATTCCTTTTACCCTCATCTGTGAACAAGTCTGGCAAATGGGTTTAGGCACTGGATTAGCCAGCTCTCCAGAACAGGGAGATGAGCCCAGGTCAGGAAATGGTCAAGGCAGGACCAAAGCATGATGCTGAGTGATAGACAGAAAAGAGACTTTAAATGAGAGTCCAATGTCACTAGCATGGAGGAAAGGATTCCTTAGTTCCCCTTTGGAATTAACAGATGAAATGTACCCAAGGGCAAAGGCAATTACTGCCAGACACATTGGGATTTTAGACTACTCTTACACTCTGTTAATGGTCTAGGCTCTTTCTAGCACTGAATTGTGAAATCTTTGCAGACAATTCTAATTGAGTTTCTTTAAAGTACAGCAATTATGGTGATTGATATGGATATATCTGATCTTGAAAGAGCAATAATGAGACAATATAGCTCGATACTAAAGAAAATGCACTTAAAAAATCAATTTTTGAAATTACGATTGCGTTAAAAATCATGCAAGTGTGTGTCTTTGTGCCTGGCTTTTGCTCTGTAAAACTTATAGCAGTGACCTCAAACACACTGATGTGGGTTATTACTCTCTCAGAAGGCTGTACTGTGATAGATGTGCTTACCTGGTTACACCAAAGGCAGGAAGTTTAAGTATATATTGATGTCTAACAAAATATATTTTTTGTATCTTTTTTAGAGGGAGTGAAAATACTCTGGAAAATGTTTTGCAGTATCAAGAGGAAAATGTGAATCCCTTATGGGAACACAGATAAAAACTCTTCACTAAAAACTTGTGTGAGCAAAAGAGTACAAAGCAGATACTTTACAGAAAAGCAAAATGGGCAGAGTTAGGCTGAACTGTAGGTCTGACCCAGCAAACACGTGCTGGCACTATACACAACCAATGCAGAAGAGAAATATGTGACCAGTTCTTTGTAAGCATTGAACTGATCTGTAGCAATTTTCTTATTTATCACCAGCTTCTTATCAAACCTCAGTAGCTCTGAAAGTTGGTAAACCTCAGCGTGCTTCTCCTCCCGTGCTGAGCTACATGGGGAGCGTGGTGTTTTTTACTGGCATTTGCGCATGATGAAATCATCCTCACAGGCTCACTGAAAATGTCAAGCTCTTGCCTTCCTTCTCCCGGAGTCTCTGACAGCTCCTGCTGTACAGGCTGCACTCCCCTCTGCTGGAGGGAAACTTGGTGCTCGGTGGGCTCGGTGCCTTGGGTTGCTTTGGAAGACAGAAACCCTGCTCTTTCATCAGTCAGGGAGATTTTCATTCCACTGACTGGTGAAAGGCTCCATGTGAGGCAGAAGATGCTGTGTCCTGTCCCTGGCAATGCATGTGTACAGTGTTTTGCTGGCATGGATTTCTTACTCTTGTCACTGTAAGATTTTTCTCTCTCAAATACTATATTTAACCTGCTGTTTTGCCAGGCTGCTGTCTCTGAACAGCAAGAGCACGTCTTTAGTGAGCTAGCTGCAGTATTTCCCACATCTATGCCCTTTGGTAACCTTACCAGATTTTTCTTGCTAGTACGTATCATTATGCCTTTATCCAAACCATGGAAAGAAGATTCCATACAATTTCCATCTCCTCAGTGCATCTGAATATGTTTGGAGCTACAGTGCTCCAGGATTTGAACTAGCATGAATCAGCGATAGATAAGACAGAGACATGCTCAGGAAATAGGAGTACTTATTTTAAATTCTCAAGAAACCCATGTGTACATCAGGAAAAAGTGATGCAACACAGGACACCAAAATTCACCCATTTACCAGATACTGTGCTTCCAACAGGTCTGAGTCCAGAAAGGCAGGAAGACAATGCCAGGTCATTTTGAAGGTGACGAAGCACTGTAGATCTGTCCATTGCTCTGACTGTACTCACTATGTCTGCCAGTGGGGGGAAACTGCAAAATTACACAGCATCACTTTCTAGTTTTCTGTCTGTAAAAGGATCTTTAGCCTGCTGGAAGAAAGAGCACATTAGTCCCACTGTCTTCTGATGATGGCATCTCTACCTAGCAAGGGTAGGGACCACTTCACACAGGCTGTCTTTCCTGATGCATCCAAGGAGCATCCTTCACAATTGCTAATTCATCATTCCCTGTGTCCACAGTTTCTTCTTTTGTGATTACAGATGAACACCGAATATCTGAGCACAGCAGAAATTCCTGTGCAGGGGTCTAAACTGTATCCACTCCCAGTAAAGCTACACTTGCTTTTGATATGGACCAGAATGCTCTCTCTCTTCCCTGTGGAAGATAAAAAGGAAAAGTCACAGTAGGATAGTGAATTTGGGATTTGACACTGGAGACTGAATCGGGAAAATGTGGCCCGAGGGATCAGATTTCTTACTTTTGCTGTTATAGCTTTAAGCATTTGATTTATTTTAGTGGTGGTGGTTTTCATTAATGGTGTGTCAAACTCAGCAAAGCAAACTGTGCTGGAATCTGTTTTCCTCAGATCACCTCTCTTCATGAGTTCATGTTTTAGAAAGGATAGACACTACCAGTAGGAAACCGGTGTCTTTTCATCAGCAATATACTGGAGCCTGACATGCTGAAGCCTGGAGGCTTCAAGATGCTTTCCTTAGTGCACTGCAAGAAATCTGTGGCTTGATCCACAGATCTTGCAAGCAAAGAATATTCCAACCTTAACAGCAAATATTTTTCAGTTGTTTGTCAGCAGATTTACATTTGAGGGTGGAATTTTCAAAGCTAAATCAAAATTGATCCCAAAAGGCAATTAATTATGGGCTTTTCAACCTGAGAAAATAAATGAACCCATAAACATCCACTTACCTAAAGTCTGACTTGGACATCAAAAGTCTTCCTTCATAAATATCCCACAAATATTTCTTAATAGTTCTTAATATCTGTTGGAGGGTGCACAGGGAGTCTGTAAAATGCCTGAGAACAGATCCCAGGGGCTTTGTGCTACATGGTGTGCTGCTTTATTATTCTTTCAGACATTGTGGAGCTTTTTCCTGGCAGTCTTCTTGGGAGCTATTCTGGAAATACTTTACCTACTAAGTATCAATCTTACCATTTTATGGTAGTTTGCAGGTCATTGGCACATACTCTTCCTTCCCCAGCTTCTGTGTCAACCACACCATTTCCCAAAGCAGGAACCAGGGATGTTTTCCTGCCTGCTCTTCCCCTACCATCTGATTCAAGGAGTTCTGCTGGGGCTTGCAAATTTAACACAATAAATTGTCCTGTCCTCAAATTCTTTGTTCCCGCAGCCAACATCATTCTTTCGTGTTTTGCCTAGATTCGCTCAAGCAGTTCCCAAAATAAAATCTTGGTCAAAGTTTCTGGAAAGGCTTCCCTCTGGTTGTCATGGTTTAAACCAAGTCCGCACAGCTCATTAACTCACTCCCCTCCTTGCTCCCCCAACTTCCGGAGAGTTAGGAAGGAGAATCCAAAGAATGTAGCCCCCACAGGTTGAGATAAGCACAGTTTAATAGCTAAGGTATAACATAAATCACTCCTTTTACTACTACTACAAATAATAATGATAAAGCAAATAACAAGTGAAGAGAATACAACATCTCACCAGCCACGGACCCATAACTCACCCCACCCTGCCCGACCGAGCACTGACCGATACCTCCTCCATCCCCCCCAGAGTCCTCTAGCCCTTCTGGGTAACTCTTGGTTACATCCTGGATATGACATGCTATGGTATGGAATACCTCTTTGGCTAGCCTGGATCAGGTGTCCTGTCTCTGCTTCCTGGCAGAGCATGAGGCTCAGAAAGTCCTTGGACAAACCAAACATTTGAGCAGTAACTCAAAACAACATCAGCAACCGTTCCCAGCCTGAAAGTCAAAACACAGCTACCAAGAAGGAGAAAAAATGATTGCTACTGCTGAACCCAGGACCAAATTATCAGGTCTAGAAGAAAGCTTCAGAGGCTGTGCCAATGCATGAAAATGTGTCACCACCTGTAACATCTGCTCTCAAACTCAGTGTATCCAAATGTCAGCATTTCAGGTAGGACTAGCACGAGCATAGTGATAAGTTATCCAGTGGTGCATGTGTGGTGCTTTGCTCCTGGGCTTTTTTACTGATATTATAAAGGGTTACTTTGAGGGAGATACCAAATTGAAGTAATCCTGTGAGGAAACTACATTTGGAGTGTTCATTCATTTATTAAGGCAGAGCCAGTGTTTAACTTTTCTTCAGCACAGTATTAGAGGGAAGTGAATGAATTATTGAATGAACTATCTTCAAAAGTTCCCTGAGGCTTATATCATCCTGCACTTATCAAAAGTATAATGCCTGCTGTGCTCAGATAATCCATTTACAAAGCTTTTAAAAATATTTAAGGGTGAACTTTGTAGGTTTCCTACTTCCAATTAAGCAAAGCACTGACTTCTTTTAGAGAAGCCTTTAAGAAGCACAAAATCTCATTGTTTAAAATAATTTTGGAAATTTATTCCCAGTTCCCAACAGCCCTCTCTGTTCTTTGAACTGATTTTTTTTCTATAATGTTATTCTGAATAAGTCAGTTTATCTTGAATTTCACATCTCTAATTGCCTCATACTGTTCAAGGTGCAGTATATACCTAGAGACTGCATGTCTCAGGATGTGCTGAAATTGCTGTTTGCTGGAAAGAGTGCAAGGTGCTAAGGAAAGGCATTTTTGTGATGCTTTATAGGCTCCCAGCAGTGTTGGTGGAAAACACTGCTGGAGATCTGTAATCTGAACTCCTATCACCAACACCAAATCAGGGGGGCTGCAGCTTTGTCATGACTCAGTAACAAACAAAACCTCCAGTGGTGGAGATTCTTGTCAAACAACTTCTCTGCTGACCCAGATCCTGGGAAGACGTTTCTCTGAATGTCCAGCCTGAACCTGCCAGGCTGCAGCTTTCCATTGTTGCTCCCTGATGCACTGTAGTCCAAGAGTGTGACTCATTGATGCTGTAACTGCCCTACATGAACATATTAGTCTAGTGGAAGGTGCCCCTGCCCATGGCAGCAGGGGTCAAACTTAATGATCTTTAAGGTCCCTCCCAAACCAAACCACTCTATGATATGAGATTTCTTCTCCACCTCTTCACCTACTGCTAAAGAGCAGCTTGCAATGCTTTTCCAAGCTATGTGCTGCTTGGCCACCACTGTGGGTAGGGTGGTGAGTGTTGCCTCTTCCACAAGTTTTTGCTCTTTTGCTGCAACTGTTGAATTTTAGACTCCTACTTAAAAAGGTCATTCCCTAAACTGACAATATGATTTACCTCAAAGTCTCAAATTGCACAACCAAACACTCTGCACATGACATTTTAGTGTCCAATGATCTAGACTAGAGGTTGCTCCTCAGTGGAATTTGAAGCCAATTTTGTGACAATGAATGAAAAATGTCAGTGATTTCAGTAATATTGGTTTAAAACAGACATAAAGCTTATTGACTGATCCTGGATTTTTGTTTAAGCTGGATATGTTTCAAACATTGCAAAATCAAACATTTTTTTAATTGATTCATGTCTTTCCCTCCTTTTGCCTTGTTCTCACAGAATGAGCAGTAAGTATTTGAAAGCACGAAATAGAACTGCTTTGCTAGAAAGGTTGAAAATGTGGCCCTAGAGGTTAACCTACAGCAGCAGTTGTGCTACCTAATAGGAACTTTTGCCTTAACATTCTAGGGTTTGATATCCTAATGGGTGGTATGGGCTGTGACTAAACCATGCTGCTGTGGAGGCAGCAGATGTAAGGAAACACCTTCTTTTCAGTAATGGGCTGCTTGATGAGCCAGTAACCACGTCTCTTGTGTCAACATGCTACTTGCATATGCTGGGAGTGGTCTCTTCCCTAGCAGGAGAAGCAGCACTTGTCCTTTTAAGAACAGCAAAAGGTGCTCTTACAGCAGAGTGAACAATACTGGTATATAGAGCACATGGAGTTCAGCAAAAGGTGAATGTGATTTAAAAGAGGCTCCAAGTTATCCCAGTTCCTGAGAGTAAGTGACTAAACGACTGCATGACTAATAAATAATTTTAAACCTAAATTGAATAATAAATCCCATCATGTAGAATCCAATTTTTGGTTCTATATATATTCTGCAGTCACTTCATATCTTGCTATGGTCCATCAAGTTGCAAAGACATCCAATACAAACAGCTAGGAGTCATTTGCCTTGATTTAGGGTTTTCATCTGCTACATAAACTGTAAAGTTAATTGTAATGGGTGTTCACACTTCAGGGAAAGAAGATCTGAGCTGACTGAGATACACAGTGACAACTTCCAGAGTGTAAAGGGCAGCCTTCAGATGTCTATGGCATCTGGTTCCTTGAGTGAGCAGCCCAATCCCGTTTCCACAGCCTCTGTTCAATACTTGGGCAACAGTGGAGAAATGGAAAAAGGGTGCTTTATAACAGGAATTTTAAGTCCTTTTGTGCACTGTTATCATCTGATTTCTAAAGGAGTTGAAGTAATGAGTCTTGAAGGTGAACAGGATCAGAAACATTAATGCAAGAGCCTCCAGTGCCTGTTAATTCTGGAAACATCTATGGCAGTGTGAGGCATACTCAGCTCTTTGGACTCTGGTTCTGCTTGTGAGCACACAGGTTTGTCAGTCCTGAAGATGCTTGGATGTCAGTTAGCACCTTTCTAAACTCCTCTGAGACTGTTGACATTGCAGTCACCAAAGACCCTGAGGTAAAAGTGCAAAGGGAAGGGATCTCCACAAAGCAGGTGCTAAAGTTGATTTGCTGATGAAGCAAAGGTGAGTCTCGCAGTGACATGATGATTGTGTTGCATGGGGCCTGAAAAGTTGTCCAAACCTTCAGAGACATCAAAAATAGGCATTTGAGGAAGAAGGTGGTAAGAAGTGCATGGTAGATCATGTTAATGCCTTTAAGTATATGAAAACCCTTTATCACACAGTACACTGCTTTCTTACATAAGGTGTTGGATTGTTGAACAAGTGAAACTGGCTGCCCTGTTCAAACAGAAAACCTGCTGAGGAGGTATGAAACATCATAATTTAATATACCCTTGGTGGATAACCCACTGAAATTGCCTTCCTCTTGCAGTTCAGAAGGTCATGGTTTAATATGAAGTCACAGGACAACCTGTACAATCCGAGACTTGTCCAAAACAAGTCTGAGTGTTTTATTACCAATTTTGGTCTCTCTATTTAGGTTTCAGATATTAGATGTTGCCTTTGGATGAAGACTTGATATGTTTAGCTGAAAAACAGACCTTTTTTTGGAAAACACCATTTAACTGAAACCCTAATTATTTTAGTGCACATCACTTGACTGTGCACAGCTAGACACTTCTGATGTCCCACTTTGCTGGTTTCACTAGTGACCACAGGATTCCTCAGCAGGCTGAATATCTTCTGAGTTATTCACAACTACTTAAGCTTTGCAAAGCCAAGCTCATGTAGAAGTATCCACAGGTATTTTGCAAATAAAACACATGGACTCACTCCAAGGAGACCCAGAACGGTCTCTAAACTCCCTGCCAACTTTCAGGTTGTGAGGAATGTTAATTGAAAGCGAAGCCACCACTGTTGCTCAAGACATGTGTTCGTGCCATCCATACTGGAAGACTGAGTAATTTGAAGGTGTAAGGAAGGCAGTGCTAATGGTGAAGCAAGAACAACAAAACTCTCATGGCAAGTAACTCTAAAAGTGCCAATTAATCTGAGCAGCAGGGGTGGTGAGGTAGAGAGCTCAAGTGTGTTTATAACTCTTCTTGCAACTCACCAGCCCAAAGGCACTTCGAAAAGGAGCATCCATACCCCAGTAGGATGAGTGCTGGGAGAGCTGTTGATCAACAGTGATTTCCTATTATGGTCATAATCTTCATTGCCTGGAAGATGGGCGTGATATGCTCTTGCATGTCCTCTGTTACAAGCACTCAAAGCTAGTGCCCCTCAGGTGGGGCACAGCAGTGGTCATGTAAACCCAGCCATCATACTCAGTGTGTTTTTACTGTCTAGCACACTTTTTTCTTGACACATTTCACACCTTTTTCCTCCTATTCATTATGTTCTGGATCTGCTATTGTCCACCTAGACCTGCATCTCTCTGCTCATCGTCTTCCATTTCTTTCTATTTACTGGTCTAACCAAGGTTCTGTCACAATCTTGTTAGTTTGACCTGTCATGGACATGCCACATGATACACAATACCCTGCCTTTTTGGAAGGCAAATCAGCCTTCTGTTGGCTTTAGTGTTGTCAGAGTTCCACCTGGGTATATGCACTGTACTTACCTTTAAGGAGAATTTCCCATTAAGTAGCTGGAGGGACCCAAGTAGTGCTAGAGCGTATGCTAGTAACGCTAGTACCAAGCAGGAGTTGGGCTAGACACCTTCAGCAGTCCATTCCCACCTCAGGGTTGCAGCTTGCTGCTGTAATAGTCAAGTCCATCACAAGAAAAGAATAAGCTTTCTGTCAGTGAGATGATCTGCTCCTGATAACTACTACAGTAACTCTGGACCCATACATTGCAAATGAAATCCTGTGATGACTCTATTTGCTCTTATGGAGAACTTTGCCAGACCTGGCAATGCTAAAACAAGCAGCAAAATGAACATATCTGTGCTGACTGTGCTGACTGAGACTGTTTTGAATTAACTTCCTATTTCTCTTTATTTCCCTGAGGCAAGGTCACTTGAAGGTATTGGAAAATTTCTAGGCAAAAAACATCAACACCTTAACCTTTGTATAAAATAGAATTTAATATGGCAGAAACCATGGGGTATTTGGCAGCCTGGCTAATCTCTAAGCAATAACTAAGGGTTTAAATGCTTTCTCAGAAAATCTAAAGGATTTAATTCTGGCAAAATTACTGTCAACACACTGTCAGTTGCCTCTTGGTAGGTAATTGCAGAGCGCAATAAATGTTTTCAGACTCTTAGATGTGGGCTACATCAAGGGGAGAAGGATAAAGCATTGAAATTGTTAAAGGCAATCCATCTCCTGACTTGGAAAGATATGAATCTGGCAGATGATTCAGCTGCCAGGTCACATATTAGCACAGTGCATCCAAAAAGCTATAAGCTTTGTGCAAATAGTTTGCCTCAATATTGTGAAGCCCAGGTGGCTTGGCTAAAGTGGAGGGATTCAGCATTTGTGATGTTCTCTTGCAGTTCCTCTGCACCTCGTCTTGCCGGGTGAATGGATTATAAAACTGCAATTGAGAGAGATGTTTAAAAGAAGACAGAAAGCAGATTTTAACTAAAATACCTGTGTAAATGTACCAATGTAGTCCTGTATTCAGAGATATTTATCTTGAAATAGGTAGAAGTCAGGTGTAATGGAGAAGACAGTGCTGTGCAGAGACTGGCTTTTAATTTGAGAAGTGCCCTAGTCACATTAACAATACATTTTTGCTTTTATACATAATAGTACCACTTTTTCATGCCACATGGAGGAAGTTCAAGAAATTTAGGGGAGGGGTTGTTGGCCTTTCTAAACCCTATTTTACATTTTTAGCATAGCTTCAGGTGTGGGAGCAGAGCACACAATGTAATTTTCTTTTTCCTGTTCACCTGTGTCCTTGCAAGCTCACAGTTCTTGAACCCATTTGCCAGACTTAATGAGATCTGACCAAAGGGAAGAGATCTCAAAGCTGTCAAGTTAAATTATATCCCAGTTACTTCCTAGCTGCTATATTACTTTCTGTATGCTTAATGAAAATTGACATTTACATGGAGGTAATGGCTCCTTGTGGGCTCATACTCAGTTGAAAAAAGGCTAAGAAGAGTGCTTGTCCCTCCCATGTCATGTGGGTCATCTGTCCTATAGAAGCTGTCCAAAATATTTTTTTCTGAGTAATAAGGTTTTTTTAGTCTTTAAAATTTCTAAATTAGCATTTGTAATTCACTAGTAATGATCATAGATGCGACTGTTCCACCCTGGTGGTGTGAGAAGGAAGACTGACCTTTATTTGGTTGAATGCTGATTTTCTTCCCTTTCAAGAGCTGCATTTGTTGTGTGAATTGTGTACTGTCAGAAACATCAGCTGGAGAAATAGGCACACAAGAAAACAGTGAGTAAAAAAGGACTGGAAAACAATGTTGTCAAGGCAACTTTCTCTTGGTTGCCAAAGATATTATTTTTTTTTAATCCACGAAAACGTTAGTCACACTTTTTGTTAATACATAATTTTAATCTATCAATTTGTAGTTTGATTTGCCACAACATGGAGACAGAAGATGACCTCTCCAGGATGAGCTGGTTTGTCAGTGAGGTCTGACGGCTGAGTTTGCAGTTAGCCAGGACTGCAGCACTCAATGTACCTACAAGAAACGTGCTGAAGGTGTGTGGACTGACATGTTGTTATGCACTGGGAGGTGGTGCTTTGTTATGATCCCAGTAAGAAAGGCATTCAGATGTTGTGAAATATAATTTAAATGCTCTTTGTTAGAGCCTGCACTGTAAAGGATAGTAGAGAGAATGCTGTTCCTCCAGATACTGGGAACCCCTACCTATGTAGCACTGAGCAGGTCTTTGATGAGGGTACACTATGCCATGCAGACCCCATCCATGCAGAGGTTCGACTAGTCTGATTGCAAGAAAAAACTCCATGTTCAATTTCTACCATCAGAAAGAAAGATGGTGTCATCAGAACTTCTTGCTGTGCTTTTAGGTAATGGTAAGTCCACATAGATCCATAGCTTCTGGCACCATGGGGAGCGAGTAGCAAGCTCCTCTATCACCATGAGTTGGTGATGGACATCCTGTGGCCAAGGGCCATGTGCAGCACATCCTGGAGAGCACACTGGGCATGCAGCACAGCACAAGCTGTCTTCCCCCCAGGGCCAGCTGTGATAAGGATCTCTGTCTTCTGTGTGTGCAGGGGTATGCAAGTCAGAACCATGACATGTCCATCCCTGTCATGATGGCTGTGGAAACGTGTTGCAGGGGGCACATGGAAGAACCATCTGGGATGGGCCCTTCCTTGGCTGTTGCACTCCGGGAAGACTCTGCAAACCATAAATGCTAGTTTTCATGCTGAAAACAGTCCAGAATGTGCCGTTCACAGATATCTTTGCACTCTGGTTTTGCTATAGAAGCTGTGATACTTCCTGTAACTGCACAGTGACTGCAATAAAGCTAAGTTATTCATTTATTGTCCTCAACCTAATCTAAACCAGAGTATTTCCAGCATACCTTTCAAGAAAAGCTATTTTTGCTGACGGAAGTTTTCACCTTACATTAGCTTAAAGTAAGCTACATTTAACCTAACTTATTTTAGGTTAAATGTAGTTAGGAAATCACCATTGTTCCTTCTGTGAGGGCTGTGGGGGCTGTGGTAAATCCCACATGGGAGACTCTAAAGCCATAAAAAGGAAAACATTTGGCAAATGGAAAATCAAAATAATACTTTCATCAGTAAAATGAGATTTTTTGCTTTGATAGCAAGTGATTTCTTTACTTGAAAGAATTAGCTTGCAGGAGAAATATAGAAAAAGTTGTTGTGACTGAACAGACACATTTAATCCTTAAAATGCAGAGAAGGGAGCTTGGCATTTATCTGAATTATATAACCAATCCCTCAGTGGAACTGACAAGATTTTCAGGAGCACGTCACTTCCCCAATTCCTTGCAAATCCTCATATCATCTGTAGGGCCATAGAAATTTTCAAAGCCACTGAATGATATGTATTCTTTCCCAAACAAATACACCCGTTGTCTTTCTGCTCTGACCTGTAGATGTTCACATGCCTCTTCACACCAATGCTTTGAGAAGTCTGTGGTGGCAGAAACACAGGCTGTCATTCACAAGAGTGAATCTCTTACTGCACTCAGTACATTGTGACAAGAACTGTGCTTCCTCATCTCTCCAATTCACTCTACCTGAGTGCAAAACTGGCTCTTTCCCCAGCCCACTGGAAGCAAACTAGCTAGTAGCTAGCAGCAGCAAAGCGACTTACTCATCTTGCTCAGAAGCCTTGTCTTCAAATTTTGACCATTCATTTCCTAATAACAGCTGGACATAGCAAGAAGAGATGCTGAAGACTGGATTTGCATTAATGATGGAGACCATCCCTAACCTAAACTGCACGCACACCAAAACAGTCTCAGATACAGAACATCAGGAACTGAAGACAGAGGCTGCAAGGGATTTCAGAGTGGAGAAGGAAGACAAGATTCCTGCATAGTTGCTGTGCAGAAAAGTAGCTTTTTTTTTTTTGTGGAATGAAAGAAAGAACAGTTGTGAATTGTCCCCTTGCTCACAGCATTTCTGAACTAAAAATTTACACGGTCCTTGCAAATCCTATTGTGCACAAAGGAAGCCTTCGTGATTCAGGGTTGCAGTTGCCCAATGCTCCGTGTGCTTGCTTTGGAGTGGTGGTGGTTTGGGATTTTGTTTCTTATGAGTAAAAATGTGCATGTGTGCCACCCAAACAGTGTAAGGTTGGGTTTCCTGCTCTGAAATGGAAGCCACTAATGTAGGATATCTGCATGGCCTTAGTACCTGCTCTTAATGGTGTTTGCACAGAAAACACTTGTGAAATCCAACCAAACTGAGACACAACATTTCCCAAACATATCCTTCGGCTTTTCCCACAGTATAACCAAAACTTTGAAAGCACATGAGATGGTAAGACAATAGTACGAATAACATGTTCAGCCAACCTTGAAAATGTAGCAGATTTCCAGTTTTTAACGTAGGCTTTGGGGCGGTGTGCTTCAGAAATGATGCTACTAGCAAATGTGGTCCCTTCAAGGGTTGATATGTTCCTCCTGCAGGAATGACCCTGCCTTGTTTGTTTGCTGAATGAATTTATTTGCTAAATGGTCTGGATGAATCATTTTGTGAGTGTAAATATTCAGCCAGCCATTCGCATCCTGGCTGCTGGTTACCTGAGCTGCACGACATTATTCCTTCTCTCTATCAGAAGGGTGGCAATAGAGTAAATGGTAAAGCTTGAGTCAGGTAAACAGCTGTGTCTAGAATTCACAAGCTTTTGCTAGATACCCAGACATTTATCATGGTCCATAGGATAAGCTGTGACTCAGGTGATGTCAGACTGGATATATGTATTCATAAAAACTCATCCAGGAGCAAGGCCAACAGTTCATCTATTTAAACATTATTAAGTTATAAGATCTAGTCTCATTAAATTATGAATAATGGAAACATAAGCAAACTTGGGACATGGCTTCAGGAATTTATTCCTTGCAACAGCTTCCTAGAGCCACTGGCTCCAAACTCCCCTCATCTAGCTAATGTGGAGGTAAAATGCTCATCCTTTATACAGGACAAGGCACAGGCAGGTATCATCCAGACTGTGCCTGACATGACCAGGAGGTTTGATATCCTCAGTCTTTATGGGGCTTTTTTTAAGAGAAAATGTTGTCTAGAATAGAATATTTCAGTTGGAAGAGACCTACAAAGTTCATTATGATCATCATTAAGTTAAACTGGAAGGTATAACTATGGCTCAGCCCCAAGCTGCTTTATTCAGGGATAGTTAGGAATATCTGAAAGACTGAGAGAGATCCTGTGCTTTCTCACTTCTCTCTGCAAGATTGATGATGAGTTTAAATGTAACTTAAGATAAAAACATCTGTTATTCTTCACATAAATACATTCTGATATCCTCCAATTGACTGAGAGTCAGACAGTCCAGAAGACAAACTGAAGGCATTTTAAGTGGTTACTGTTTATACTTGGAATGGGAGTAACTGTTGTTTCCCACTCTTATGAGTCATGAATACAGGTAATAAAAAAATCCTTCAGAATGTGATGATGATTGAAAATGAGTTGTAGATGTTCATACCTTTTCAGCAAAAACAGAAAAGGATGTTATAGACTGGCAGGATTATTAAGATCTTACGAAAAATTCACATTTGCCATATTAGCTGACAAGAGCCTAAAGAACTGTCTGTAGTTGGTATTGTTATCCTAATTCGTTATTTACAATGCATTCATGCTTGGAGATCTTAATCATGGGTTTGTGTAAGGTGTAGGCACATGGTCAGTAATGAAGTGAAATGTCATCTCACAACTTGTTTCACTTTGCTGGCTGCCCAGCTGAGAAGAGAGGGCAAGTTGTCCCTCTGACTGTCATGTTTGGTGCTTGCTCTTGGCCTTTTGGAATTAAACTGTGGGTTTGAATAACTCCTCTGAGGGGTTGGGCTCCATGTGCTTCTTTTCTGTGTAAAGTAGCTTCCTTTGAGCCATCACTGAAGTGTTAACAGTGGTCTGGCTGAGCTGGTTGCCTAAACCCAGGGTTAATGTGAATCAAAGCTAGGGCAGCATTGCTTGCCGAAGCCAGCTTAAAGCCTTGCCTTCAATACAAAGGGAAGTCTTCTTAAATATAAAACTTGAAGTGTTTTTGCCATCACCTTATTTTCTTATTGCAATCATATCCTACTCTTTCCTCTTCAAGGTGCTATTTGCAGACACTGCATTTCCTTCTCCTTCTATGTGATTTCTGTCAGTCAGGTACTTTTTGACCTTTGGAAAGCCTCTGAGAGCTGAGAGGAGACTTGAATGCAGCACTGTTGAATATGGCAGGACTGAGCTTCACCAATGTGACTCAAGCATGGTTTTTACTCTTCTTAGAACTTCCACTCCTCCCCCTTCCAGCTCTACCATTTGGTGACATCCCAGTCCATAATAACTTTGGTTTCATTGGCAAATGTTATTCATATAGATATTATGAATGCTCTTTTCTAATATGGATACTATTAAAATGCTTTACATAGATGGATTTTGCATTGTAGAGCACTCTATCTACGATAATTCATATAAGGGGTAAAACTAAAACCCGGTGGCACTGAGTGGGTTCAGACTTTGATAACTAAAAGGAAGTCACAGTGCAGCTGTCTGGTTTCTGTATGAATGGAATAGGTGGTACTAGTTTTAACAACTCCCTTATGAAGGCTGGCATCTTAACTGTCCTTCCAAACCATTATTACACTTAGCTAAAATATTCCCAAATCTAGCTTGTTTGGTTTCCGTCCCTGTTTCCCCTCACAGTCTGCAAACTTGGCTGTTGTATAAGGGTGCCAGCTCAGTCACAGTGCTGAGCAGGCCTGAGAAGCTTTCAAGTGGAGAGATCTAAATCCATGGTACATAACTATATGCCCAACTTCAAACGTGTCAGAATTCACAAAGAAACCTGTTATCTCCAAAGTACATTGTAGGGATGTTTCAGGATACTGAGGCTCTAGCTTTAAAGAAACCCCAAAGCAATTTCTTTCTCCCCTGCTGTGGTGGAAACATGACCAGAGACTAAGGATGCTCCCGCCTTGGCAGTTGCCAGGATCCTGCAGATAAAACTAGGGCCTCCCTTACCTAATGTCTGGGGGTGCTGCTCCAGGTAGGAGCTGGGAGAGGAGCAAGAGACTTAGGAGGTCTCCTGCTGTGCTATATGTAGGTTGGATGCCCTGGGCAGAACAGAGAAAGGTGTCTGAGCATGGGCAGCTTCCTTAACATGTGGAGCATGCACTTACTGTTTCCAACTGTCCCTGCTGCCCCATGGCTCCATGGAGCAGGTTTGTGTGTAAGCACTTGGGTTGTCCATGCACTGTCTCCATGCAGCAGGATCTTCTTGTCGGTCTATTGCCAGCATGTGCCTACTGCAGTTCACGGGTTTGTTTTTCATGTGGCAAAGCCAGACTATATCTGTGTGTTTTCAGATCTTTCATCTGAGTCACTGGGGTGCATTCCTGAGCCATCTGCACTCCACCAAGAGCTACACTCAAAATGTAGCTCTGACATCCATCTCCTGAGCCTCCTCTCTGGTTCCCTGCCTTCTCCCTAGGCAATGTTCTCTAACATGACTATCTTTTCTGATTTGGTACAGGCTGTTGGTGGGTTTGCTTTTTATGCCCTTTCTAATGTAATGAACCTCTGTGCTCTGCCTCACTGAAGAGTTGCTAACAGATGGCTAGCATTTGCTTTTCTGTTCAAAAGGTTCAAAGCAGCTATGACCCCTGAAGGGTCAGTGAGATGCCTAGGCACCTCTGCTGTAGCTAGGTTACTTGGTTGCATTGCTGTTTCCCTCTCTACTAGGCTTCGGTCAGCACTGTGCTGTGCTTCTAATCAGAGTCTTCACTCACCCTGTCAGGAGTTTAGTTCCACTCCCTGCTTTGTGACTACTTTCTGAGTTGACTTTGCAATGTTTCTGCACATCAGCTCTGTCTGGCTCTTAGGGCAGTAATGTTTGTTCCTCACCAGGGTCACTGTAGAAAGCATTATTTGCTTGCTGGTCCTGCATGGGTGAAGGTCAAATGTTTCTTCATGGTGGTGGCAGATATGACTTTCTTCCTAAAAAAGATCCAAGTGGTGTTACCATGTGCAAAATAAATATTCTGGCACATACAAAAAATAAAAGAAAAATAAAAAAACAAATGAAGCAAAATAAGTTTGGTTTGGGGTTTGTTTTTTTTTTTTCCAATTACCTAAAGCTGTAGTACCTTCTGCTCCATCTATGGAAAGATACAGGTAATGTGTGCACCCCTATGACACTGGATGTGCACAGGTGAGATGTGAAGACTTTCTGGAGAAAATCCAGACACACGACAGAGAATTATTTTGCTGCTCTGTAGGGTGAGTAAGTGCTGGTGGTACAATTGGTGCCCACTTGCTCTGATGGTCCCCTGAACCACCAGAACCCCTAAACCATTATAAAGAGATCTTCACTGAAAAGAGCTGCTGCCCTGTAGAGAGCTCTTGACTGTACTGGTATGATATAGTGACATGTACTGGTAAAGATTTTCCTGCCTCCAAAGTCTTATCATTTTGTACATTCCTCTTTTTCTGAATAGTGCTGCCATGTGAGACAGGACACACCACAAGGATTTCAATGTCCTATAAAGCAAGGTGTTCAATTAGCAGAAGAACTAATTAAAACTCGTTTCCTACAGTAACCTGGTTCCTGTCCTGTTTCCTTTATAGGCAGCTTCTGTTCTGTCATCTGTGATGTCTGTAGGTAATGATGAACTACATCCACGCTCGTTAGCCAGCCAGCACACTTGTGCTGATGGGTCGCCAGCTGCTGCCAAGCACAGTTTATAACAGACAGCAAGAACATTTTCTGGACTGCTTTCCTCTAGCCAGAAGCCGACTTTCACAAAACCTGTAGGGTTATAAAATTCTGGTAACATCAACTGCTCAGTGATATTCATTAGAGAGTTAAAATTTATTAGTGGAGGATTGAAAGATGTATGAACAGTTTGATCTCTTAAACATTATGGATGTAAGGAATCAAGCCAAAACGGAAGAGAAGCATATATTATATGTGCAACCAGGAATGATTACTTTTGTCTTTATCCCCTTTAGAAGAGCTGATGTAAGATAGTTTAAATTCCATAATCCTTTGATCAAGAATAAGAACCCAACTTGTTTCCACTTACCGCTTCTGCAGTAGAATGGATGCTTTTACATGCATGCTCTGCAAGAATCGAAAAACTTTACCTTGCTCTCAACTTCTCTAAAATGCAAGTTTCATCTGTGAGTGACCTGCAACGCCTGTCACAAGTTATCTACTTCATCAGAACAGCAAGGAATATGTTCTCTGAAGGATTAAAGAATATTTTTTTTATTAGTTAATCAAAATCTAGATGAAGACTTACAATAGACTGTTGAGCTTAAACTGCTGTGATTTAGTGTGTTGCATTTGCAATGATACCTAAAACTGATCACATAAAATATGCCTGCTCCTTTTAAAGGGCTGGATGGCAAAACCCTTGCCTCGTGTTGTAATTGGTTGGATTACTTTGTCTAAAGCCTTTTTCTTTGTGTAAGGCATTCATGACCCAATCCACTTGCAGATTATTGCCTGCTCATGGGGCACATTTGCCTGCATACAGCACCAAGTTTCAGTACCTTCTAGCCTCTGGGACCAATGCTGGTGACTTGTGGACAGCTTAGACAGGCTCTCTCCTGGATCCTGCCCTCACTACATCATATGACATATGTCCTATACCATCAAAATTAGATATAGCCCAATGTTGCAAAACCTGTCAAAGCTTGCATGGATGTCTTGAACTAAGTGCCTTTTGGGATATATGTGGGCTGCTTTCCTGACTTTGAGTGCAAGTAAAAAATTTCTCCTGGATGTTATAATTGCCAAAGCATAGTTACAGCATCCCATAAGCATATGGCTTTCAGTCTCATCTCAGCCTAGCATAATAGCTGGAGATGTACTGAACATCTCACTGTTCAGAATAAATAAAGCTTTTTCAAATCACCAACTTTTCTCTCCTGTATTCACAAACCCAGCTGAAAAATGGGTTGCTTTGTGTGAAGATGGAAAAAAACTTACTATTTAGATTCTGCTTTTCTGCCAACATCAGAACCCGCTCCCTTTCCTGAAACTCTTGCAAGAACCTGCTGTTCTTTGGTTTAATTTCAAGCTTTCTTGAAGTTCCTAAAGAGTCTTTGGTTTCTCGGCCCTGGCTTGTGGATATCAGCATGCACAAAAGCATTTGTCTTGCTTTATTAAAAAGCCAAACAAAATATCCTCCTTCCTCCATGTAGAATTGTGTTTGAAATAGGTACTTTTATGGTTTTATTTTGCATGCAAATATATTTGGTTGTCTTATGCAGTGCCTTTAGGATGAAAGGGAAGAATACAGCTATAACAGATGTTAAATGATGAAGAACTAACTGTGTCAGTCCCTGAAGGGTTGCTAGTATCTAATTGCAACCCATTAGGTCAAACCCACATTATTTTGGCAAAACTGAAAGGGTGGTGTGAGAGCCCTCCTTGTGTACGTAATGAGGAATGCATCATCTCTAATATAACTGGAAAACAACTGATGTTCCTACTGAATTCTTTCAAATGGCAAAGCAAAATCTTATTTAACCATAAGCAGCTGAAATTGATTCAGCACCAGTCAGTGTTACAACCTTAGCCTTGATAAGAATCAAGAAGCACATGAGCTTTGTGTTGCATGATCCAGGGTACTGAGAAATGGTAATGAGATCTGAATCACTGTTCTGGCTCCTGTAGCAGAATTGGGAAGCTCTCACGGTGTCCATATGACCTCAACAGAGGAAAGAAAGCAGGGGAGTTGGAACTAGATGATCTTAAGGTCCTTTCCAACCCTAACTATTCTATGATTCTATGTGTCCGTGCTATTGCTCAGATTTGTTTTATGACAAAATTTTCACAAGCTGGGAAATTTCCTTCTGTGATGATAAACTTAGTATTAAGTGAAAGATCTCTAACCTTTTGCCCTATGAAACAGACATGCATGAAAAATAATTTGAAAAGGCGGCAACTTAACTTACACGAGACAAAAGCCTCAGTACCCACTGAAAGTACTTCAAGCCTGAATTTTGAAAAGAAAAAGAATACTAAAATATTTCTTTGAACAAAATTAGGGGTATGCAGCTTTCCATATTTCATTTGTTAAGGCAGTAAATTGTTCTTTGTAGATAAAAAAGCAATTCCTGAATGACAATGTACCTACTCTGCTTGTTTTAGAGAGTTGGCATGTCCTTTAAGAATTAGACAACCATATATATTACATATGTAAGCAATTATAGAGAGAATAAATATGAGGATTAAAAACCTCTGAGAGTGGGTGTCTTGTCACGGCCTCTTCGCACTTTGAAGTGGCAAAGCAAAGGAAAGAATGCAACTAAACCGTATTGGTTTTGGTGATCCAGCAAGGACTGAGATTGTTCTATTGACTTTGAGGGGGTTTGGATCAGACCCTTGCTTCCTCACAATAGCAAGGTCATGTATTTTCAGTGAGGCATTTAAAACATGCTCCTTATCTCCAGCCCATGAACTATGGCTGTTGTCAGTTGCCATTGTTGTAAGTCTGTCTCTTAGCTCAGAAACCCTGCTGCATAGCTCCTTGTAAGGTCACCCTTTCCCTGGGTGCTTTCACACCAGGATCTTTTTACAGACTGTTATGGTCAAACTTGTCTGGCCCTTTTGTGTCTTCTGGCAAAAGTAGACTTAAGCCAGTTTTACACTAAAGCTGACTGCAGGTAAGCTGCTGTCTGATGGCTTTGCTCTGGCCATGGCAGTGCCTGGAATTTTGAGACAGCAAGTTCTTCCTCATGCTGGCACTAACATCAGGTTTATTTTGATGGAAAGAAAGGCAGCCAGGGCCTTTTGGCACCACTGTGGTACTGTGAGAGAGTGGTGCTGTGGTTTGTTTCTTATGCATGGGGCTTTCTGGGGCTAGCAGGGTGCATGTGCCAGCTCTGCTGCCATCTCATCCCTCTTGGCCAAGACAGCAAAGTCTCTCCTGCAAGGCTGGTTGCTATGCCTGTAAGGGAATAGGGGAGCAGTCTGAGTGAACTTTGATCAGGAAAGAGTTTGAAAATATCCAGTATTTATCTTCAGCTAGAAGATGAAATATATCTTCCTTGTCACGCTCTGATGAACACCAGACCAGAGAGAAAAGAAACAGCTCTACTGAAAAAGCTGCACTTCCCCTCTCTTGCAGTCCACTGCCAAGCACAGTAAACCTTGTTTTGGTGTAGACTGAAGTATCACAAACAAAACTTGATTTCATTATTACATTTCATTTGTTTTCTTGGCATTGTCTTGTTCCTGTCAGGCTCCCTGATAATCCATTTTTCTTTTCATTTTGCATTTTTTTCCATCCCCTTACATTTTCTTAATGCCCAAATCAATCTCC
The DNA here is from genome assembly GCF_012275295.1 of Melopsittacus undulatus. NCBI lineage: Eukaryota > Metazoa > Chordata > Aves > Psittaciformes > Psittaculidae > Melopsittacus > Melopsittacus undulatus. The sequence continues at coordinate 12,151,649 of NC_047529.1, read as the reverse complement.
TGTTACCAGTCATTCATCTCAAATCCTTCCACCTTATAGAGACTACAAATGACCTGGAAAAGTCACTTGTGTTTTATTTTTATAGGTAATTTGCCAGTAACAATGAAACATCAAATCTGGTTTCATACTTGGGGGAAATCAGCAAAATAGGTCTTTTTTTCCTCCCAGAGATGAACTCTACACTCGCCTATTTCTACTTAAGCTTTTGTCTTGGACACCAGTGAATGATATTTCCAAGTGCTCCAGTGGCACTTGGAGCAGCAAACTTAATGGGGAGCCTGATTTTAGATGTGTTTCTTCTCTTGTTTTTATCTTGGTTATTATAGCTGACGCATTCTGACAAGGATGCTTTAAATCAGAATGATCCTACTACTAATAGTAGCCGACAGTTTAATTGATGTCTTGGCTTTCCTCTTGGTTGTTTTTGGCAGCAGCACCCCTTCTACCGCACAATGTCTAATCCAGCACTATTAATACACTAAGCTCAGCAGCACATACCTGCTATCCTGCTATCCATTTCATTAAAAAGAACATGTACAAACGACCAAGCAACGGGATTTCTTTGTGGAGTGGCCATTGGTTATTTGTGCAGTCAAACACACACTCTTAACAACTGTCCAGGTTGAAAAACTGGCAGTAAGTCATTGGAAAGAGGGGGACAGATATGGTAACAGCGTTATACATTTCAATGATAATTTTGAAGGGTTGTTAGATTCAGCTCCCTCCCCCCAGGGTTTCTTTTGTTTGCAATTTTGTGAATATTTTTTCGAGTAAGAAAGGGCTAAAACTTTGGAACTGGAGCCCTGAAACAGAAAGTTGAAGAGAAAACAGGACCCTGCAGACCTATCAGAAATAGATGGTTAAGTAGAAAAGTGAAGTCCTACTAGTATTCCTACTGAGGAAAAGACTGGAGAAGAGATTTAGCCCTTATTAAACATCAGAGAACCTATGCAAAGACTCCTTTCAATTCTCTCCTCCCAGAACCACCCATTTTCTCAGACAGCCTTTCCTCTAAAAGACAGGAAATTAACAGCACTAAAATATGAAATCAATACATGTCAATATGACACATTGATTTGTGTATATTTTAGTTAGGTTTTCAAACATTTAGATTTTAAAATAGTCCTTCTTTGTCTTTCTCTGAGCTTTGTTGGTTGTGATTTGTTTTTCTTGGCCTTTGGAAGGAGTTGTTTATTGCCTGTGTTAATTTCTTTCTGGCTGCTTTCTCCTTATCTAACACATCTAACTGCAGCAGACACCTCAGGTCCTTTGAGTTTTCTTTTTAATTATTTGTTTTTAACACCAAATTCAGCAGCAACAGCTCTTGTTTCTTCAGATGATTTCATCATGGTGCTCCTGACATTTCCTTGTCTTTGTATCACCTATTTATGTTTGAGATAAACTGCTATGGCTGTAGTCATGAGAACATGCTGCAGAGAGTTTGTAGTCTGTTTGGTAATTCTTCTGGCTGCACAGAGAAGATAATCTTCTTTCCAGTGGCCAGCAGGTGAAACCACAAAGATGGCATACGTCAGAGAAAAATTTTACACGAAGCACTGCTTCCTCATCCTTCCTTATCCTTCTGGCTGATTTCATTTCCCAGCTGAGGCAAACAAATCCAAAAAAGCGTGTGTTTCTTGGAAATGAGAAAACCAAATGCTCTTGGGAGAGCCCAGAGGCTGTGCCAGGCCTGCTGGTATCGTTTGGTGATGTCCCATGAATACCTCTCACTATGAGTCCTGCTTTTAACCAAATTCTCTTTTTGTTCCACAAAGAAATCGTGATGTGAGAGAGAACCCCTGGGAAAAGTGTTCATTTGGCCAGAACATGCAGAGAGAAATGGGGATTTCTGCTCTTCATGCCCAAGAGAATCCGGAATACGGACTCATGGCACCTTTTAGATAGTATCTCCAAGAAGACAGCCGTGATGTTAAAGCTGGCCCTGGATGACTGAGGGGAAATAGCATAGCTATTTTGGTATCACTTCATCAGATGTGGGAAATGTTGTCTGGAAGGAAATGCCAGGCATGCATGCTGTGGGGTAGTCAGGCATGCAGGGGAGGATGGGAAACATATGCTGAGCTTCAAGCCTTGGCTTAGATGCTGTTCAGCATTAGAGCCTATACTTGCTCACTGGGGTGGGGACGTGGCCCCTTTTCTGGTGAACAGCAATGCCTGGAAGGTGAATGCATGGCAGGTACTGTGTCCAGCACCACCAGTGCAAGTGTTGTCTGACAGCTGTGCCTGTGGTGGGAGATCCTTGAGTTGTAGTGTGTGATACCCTAAAGGGTGAGCAGGCAATGGCATGGGTTTTACTTTATCAAACCTTCCTTACCCCTTTTTTGACAGGTATTCTCTCCCAGATTCTTTATCAAGGTTCAAAATCCTATGCCTGCATTTCCCTGCTGGTCAGTCCTTGTGTTTGCAGACCCCAGGAGCTCTTTCTCCTGCCATTTGCAGATCCTGGTGGCTGTCCCAAAGTCCTGGAAGAGCTGCAAAACCCCGGGAGCAGCATCATAACACCTTGGGACAGGGCAGGCTGGAGGGAAGAGTTACTTATAGTTGGACACACCAGTGTCAGCACCCAGGATCTGCCCAAGCTGCTGTGGCCTGGGAGAGAAATTGTATTACTGAGCATCAGTTGTGCTAGAAGGTTTCCTTCCCTGCATGTTCCTGGTCTGGCTGAGTGGTGATGAGAAAAGATCTGGCTTTGAATTTACATGTATCAGCTCCCATTTCTATCAACTTCTTTGCTGATTTTGTTCTGCTTGAGAGTGGTCTCTGAAAATGGGAAAAATGAAGAAACTCATAGCAGATTTACTTTCCTATGTTGTTGCTGTTTTGCACATGCCTCTGTTTTAAAATGTGAAGTCAAGTTAATTGTTTACATTTTATGTCCTTTTCTTCCAGTGTTTTGGGGAAAAAAACCCACTTATAATGTAAAAAACAAAAGAAGGGGGGTGGGGTGGGGGGGGGAAGAATAGAAAATAGGGATATATTGTTTAGGAAATGTAAAAGCAGAAAAACCAGACTTCGAGGCTGCTACCACTATCCCTCTCAGTACTGCAACATCCTCCTGTATTTGCTGCTAGTTCCCTTTGCTGGGAATACTGGCAAATGTGCTGTTTGTTCAGATATCACTCTCTAAAAACATCCTCCTGATCTAGCAGACTGGAGGCCTGACTGATGTAGCTGGGCTGCAACAACCCCAAGGTAATCACTCCTTTGTGCGTCTGGTACATAGAGATAGGAGAGAGGGAGGCACTGAGGACACACATGGTGAGTCTCTATGGATGCTTTTTGTCAATGGTGTAGCATGGAAAGACAGCAGTGCTCTGGTGCATGGCTGTCTTCCTTGGCAGTGGTAGGTCACAGAGCTAATCCATGAGCCAAGCAGAGAGCTGCCCATAGCCTTTAGAGATGCGCAGCTGACTGCTAGCTGATTGCAGCACCCTACTGTAAAGGAATGAGATCCAGCTGTTCCCCAATGCCAGTTTTAACTCCACTTTGTCTTTTCAGCTGTTTTTTAGGTGATTTCTGGCAGGTCCAACGCAGATTGCCCATTTCTCTCCTAAGGAAGAGCATATTTGCTGAGGCAGGTTTCTTTTCTTCTTGTGGGAGAGCTTTGGCGATCTGAACAGAGAGACTTTGATCATTAGCAAACTAGCTGAGAAAAGGCATTCAGGGAGGTGCAAACTATTTATGGGTTGCATCTAGCAAGTGGGGTCTTGTCTGAGAAAATAGTTTCCCTGAGTGCTGAAACACTTTGTTTCAGACACAGCTTTAAGCAGGTTTCCTATGTCTTGCCATGCAAAATCAAGAGTGTGTAGTGATTGAGTGTAGACAGTTTGTGGGAGGGGTGATGAGTTTTAGTACAACTCAAACACCTCTTTTTGTGCCCCAGAGTGCAATTAAAATGGTTCTAAGCATCAATAGGTTAGAATAGTTTTAATGTCAGGTGTGCCTGGGCAGATTGATCCACACTGACTAAGTTCTTTCTTGTGAAGTATTTCGCTTTATACCATCTGCCAATGCTACGGAAGCACCAGACTTGTGAAGATGAACTGAAGTTCTGCTCCCTGCTCTGTAGTTCCAGTTTCACAATTTTTTAATCCCATGACAAATACAGAGTAGCTCAGAACTAGATATGTAAAGACTTATTTGATTTTGCCAGTTTTCTCCATTAGATGTAAGACATATAAGTGTGATGACCATATGGTGCACTGTCATTCATTTCCTGAGCTTGCTTTCTTTGCTCAGGTAGCTTCTTCAGCTCTTTAGCTTAGTCGGACTCTATTTTCTTTTATATGCAGGCTGCATTTAAAAAGTTAATCCAACCAACTTTTCAATACCTTAATAAGAATTTATTTTTGAGCCAAGAAATTTAGCTTATGTTTTTTCTAGTGCAAAGACAGATCCATCACAAGGTGGGAGGGTGTCATCAGTTAGAGTAAAATCATAATTTCTCATCAACAGGTTAGGAAAATTGTAGTGTAGCTGCCTGCCACAACAAAGTTTACAGCATAGGTATCCTGGAAAGCATTATTGTAATTTGCCATCCCACACACCATACTGACAACTGCAGTATTTAATTTTACTTATTTAATTATTGGCTACTGAAAGAAAAAGTGCATTTGCTTCTTGGGAGCTGATAATTCTCTTGTGTTTGCCAGGCAAAAAGAGAAGGGAGCAGGGAGCAGTGATCCCTCTGTGTTGTTCCTGTGTTCAGCTCTGTGGCAGTATCCTGGGTAGGAGCAAAGGGAAGGCAGGCTGGATGAAGGAGAAAGTGCTGTTAACACGAATCTCTCCCACATTCAGGGCTGTGGCAGATGGGGCTATGCAAAGCTCTTCTGGATGTGAATGTGATCTCTATACTTATCTCTGTTTGACTTGGCAGACAGCATTCCCCCTTGGCACATCAAATTCTGCTCTTCAGGGGGTTATTATGTCTTCCTAAAGGCCACTCTTAACAGAGCTGGGCAGGTGTCTGGTTATGCTGCTCACTTTGAGCTGGACTGGCCAGCCAGTTTTCCACCCATCTTGTGCTCCAAAATGGTATCTTGGTTGGATGGATGCATTTACTTAGGGGGTGCAAGGTGTACAATTGTGTGTATGGGAACAAGAAGAAGAAGCGTCTGCTGAGCTAGATTTCAGGTACCAGGAACACCACTGCATCTCACTGCATGCTGCTTCTCTAAATTTAGCCCTGTCAGTGCCTCCTGGGTTAGCTCTGGTCTGTGTCTGTAGACTTGGGAGTGAGCCAAGGACTGAGGGAGAGAATGGGATGCCATGGTTCATAGCTCACACTTGTGCTTGGTGCCTAGCAGTCAGAGCCAAGGACCACTTCTCTCCTTACGTGGAAGAGAGAGAAAACTATGCCCACAATTAGAAAGATGTGTGTCTTGTTGGCTGTGGCAGGGTGAATGAACTCTCCCATTCCTGACACAAAGAGATGCCACAAAATTGGTGCTTCAGTAGAGGGAATTAAGCATTTCGCAGTGGGGTTAAACCACAAAACATTTTTAATGTCTTTCAGCACATTACAAATAACAAAATGGTTATAAATAAAGCTACCCTACTGAGTAGTTTAGGCTGGTGCTAGGAAGAAGAGATCGATTAATTTCTATTCACAGCAGAAAACTCTCTTAGAGTTTCAGTTCCCTTAGATCATGAGCTTATTTGAGGACAGCATCACCATATCTATATATATTTATCTGACTAGTAATCAGGATGCAGGTTTGGATGTGAGTTTGGGAAATCCAACGTTCTGTGATGAAAGGACAAGAGTATTGTGATAAGAAATAGGAATTTACTTTTTTATCTTTCAATGTATTTTCTAAGCAGGTGAAACAGACCAACACCTACCCAAAATGTCCCTACTTTCTCATCATAGTGAAAAATGCCATTTGTCAGCATGGTTGAGTGTTAGGAAAGCCTAATAATGGAAACGGTATGCAACTGTAAGGAAGTGATATTTAGTAACATGCACATGAAGCTTTTCCTCCATTAAAATGCTGCTTCAGGCGTGAATGTATTGCTTGATTAGTTTTTTGGAACAGCAGATTTTCATTCATAATGAGAACACACATTTCAGCTACTGTTGTTAATGTGAACATGCTCTAAAATGAAAATAGAAAGAAGTCAAAGCCAGGAAGGTGTCAGGACAGTGTAAAACAGCATCAGATCTTGACAAGGTGGGCTGTCCAGTCTTATAATAATGTTTAGGTACCATGAGAGGCAAGTGCTGTGCAAGAACCATTGATACCAGCAGAGTAGTCATTCACATAGAAGTCAAGATGGATCATCCAATGGTCTTGGTACTCCTCTCCAGTGTTTCTCTACTGTCCTTAGCTTTTAGGATGTTGCAGACAGAATTGCATACTTTCTGGGATGGGATGCCTGCTTCTTGACTGTTGGCTGAAAAGGTGAGTGATTTTTCCAGAGCTTACTTAAAAAGGGGGATCCTTGCTGCAATACCTTGCAAAAGGTTTGCTTCTGTTACACAGATTGAGTTCCAACAGAAACTGGAATGAAGTGAAATTGTGCAGTGTCTTCTAGAGAGAGCATTGCATGAAGGACTTCCTCTTCCCTTGTGGGTATGAGGTTGACAGGAGAGTTAGAGATGAGAAAGGTTAAGCACAGATGGCAAGGAGTAGTTTCCAGCAATGAAGATGAAAACCCTGTGCCTCATGAGCGCTATGGAGGCTGAAAGGACACCTTAAGCAGCTGATGGGTGAGCTTGAGTCATTCCCAATCTTCACTTTGGTTCCTTTTCCCCTCCTCAGTGAATTCAGCCCTGAACAGCCAAGCAAGTCCTTCCCAGCCCCACACTGAAACTAAACTGAGTGCAGGATTGAAGGCACAGGGTTAAAGCTAAGATCATCAAGCTGGAGCTTACATGAGAAGTAGATAACCAAATAAGAACAGCCAGTATGTCTGCTTGAACTAGAAGAGCCTCCAGTCCCTCTGCCCTGAGGGCAAGTACATGCTTGCTAATTAGAGGTACAGACTTTCAAATTGCTCTGCTATCTTCCTGGAATCTGCTATTGGGGATGTTCCCTGGAGATCTGAGCTCAGAGCTCTGAGTGTTTGTATGGGAGATCCTGATTGCTCCCAAAGGTTCCCCTCTGATTACTTCCCAGCCTGGCTGAGAAAGACAAAAGACATACAGCCCCTTCCTTGCTGTCCAGCTAACAATGTGACTGTGGCCAGGTTGACAAAGAGTAGTAGTTTAATAGTTTTTTCCTGTAAAACTATCCAGATTTTTTTTTCCATTTTGAGTACAGTATTTCTGCAACCATATGAGTTTTGGGATCAGATAGAATCATAGAACAGTTAGGGTTGGAAAGGACCTTAAGATCAAGTTCCAACCTCCGCACCATGGACAGGGACACCTCACACTAAACCATATCACCCAAGGCTCTGTCCAGCCTGGCCTTGAACATCGCCAGGGATGGAGCATTCACAGCTTCCTTGGGCAACCCGTTCCAGTGCTTCACCACCTTAACAGTAGTATAACTTGAATAACTTGTAAGATAACTTGGAGATAGTTCAATTTGTTACTAAAAAAAGTCAAAATGAACTCTTAAACATAAATGTGCGAATTACTTTTTTCCCCTGTTTGCATACTTCACTACTTGTGGGTTTCCTTCTGACATAGAAATTCCATTCTGATTGCAGCCTTGCCAGGAAAGCTAACAGCAGGAAATGCTGCTGGATAACTCATCCACAGGAGTTCTGTAGGCAAAGAGGTAAACTTACGTATTTTAAGTCTCAGACTGATCTTGAACTGAGCTGCAATCCCTCTGCCCAACTTTGCTCATTCACCCCTTTCCTGTGTTTTTCCAGCATGGTTGACGAATTCCCACAGATTTCATGCAAGCTGCAGGATAACTGAAGTTTTTACTGTTCATCTTTACCCTTCCTCCCTATGTACTGGAGGTCCTAGCTCTTGAGCTTCATGCTTTCTCCCTGCTGCAGCACGAACTGCTTGACAGATTCATAGCGAGTATTGTTTTATCTGTCAGTTTTTAGTGTGCTGTGAACCCTGGGAGTATTTTTATTGCCTACCATTTTCTACAGAAAATGAGTGATTATTTGGGGTTTGTTTCATTTGGTTGTTTGGTTTTTCCTACCATGACAGTTCAGGCTGGCATTGACACTTTCTGAGAAAATCTCTGTGTGTGAGCAGCGCTCACAGCAATACTGACTTGCGCAACTATAATTCTGGGGCTTTTTTGTGTTCTGATCCTTTGGTTCACAGGCAGAAACGTCACTTTACAAAGCTGAGGAGAGAAAAGCAGTGCAGTCCTTCATCCATTTTCCAGACTGGGATTTTCACCCAGGTCTGCAAAATCATCTTTACATTTGTCTTGCCCTTCAGTATACTGTGACATGCATCTGTGCATCACAGGCATCGTGTCTGCATCAGAAGGTGAACTATGTAGGAGGTATGGAAGTGTTTAAACACACAAAGTTGTTATCTTAAAAGGTAGGAGTCACAGGGAGCTTCCTCTGAGCTTTTCCCCATGAACTACATATCTCCAATTTAAAGTCTTGTGACATCTTATGGTCTTCAAGGATTTGGGGGGGGGGAAGCTTTGACTTAATCTGGAGCTGAAAGCTCTTCAACATCCCATGGCTTTTGTGTTTGAGATCTAGCAATTTTTTCAAATCAGATTTGAAAAACTTGGTAGAAAAAAAAGTGAAAATAGACAGTGTACATCAGGTGTTGCTCATGTGGCCATGCTCACCAGCTGTTATGTTTTGTGGGACTGAAAAGGCACCTGGAGTTTGAAGGAGAGCAATTTCTTTTCTAAGTCCAGGAAAGGGGGATGTATGAGAGTGACAGTTGAATGTAGTCTATTGAAACCAGATTGTTGCTTAAGGCATTCTTTACTCTTGATCAGGGACTGTAGTGACAGGGGGCAATGGGTTCAAGCTTAAACAGGGTTAGAAGGTTAAGTAGAAAGAAGGAATTCTTTACTGTGAGGGTGGTGAGGCCCTGGCACAGGGTGCCCAGAGAAGCTGTGGCTGCCCCATCCCTGGCAGTGTTCAAGGCCAGGTTGGATGGGGCTTGGAGCAACCTGGTCTAGTGGAAGGTGTCCCTGGCCATGGCAGGAGGTTGGACAGGACACAGCAGGCTGAGTCAAGGAATTAGCACAGCAAGAGCTTCAGGCATTTGAGGAACAATCATCCCATTTGTAAAAAAACCCACAACAAAACAAAAGACAAAACCAAACATGAACGAGTGTTGGATAACAACACTGGGAAATAAATCACAGAGAAAAGAGAAGCTGATATAATTGTAAACAAAGCCAACTATACAATTATAGCTGCTCAAGGCTTTTATTACGAGAAAGCCAGTTAATCCGGCAAAATCCTTCTTCAGCTCTTTTTAAAAACAAACTCAAAAAATTATGTACCAGAGAAGCAAACTCCACAGAGAAGCTGTGTTTTATCTCCAATGAAATACAGTAAGGGAATAGAGAGCAAGATTGTACTTCTTTTTGGAGAGCTTTTGTCAGGAGAGATAACTGAACATCAAATATTAGCATCAAACCTAAGGATAAGGAATAGCAAAGATGAAATAGGCATTTCTTTTTTTCAGGTTATCTGATTGGCTTTGCTGTTCCCCTGTGGCTGCACTTCTGTTCTTCAGTATTTTGTGCCCCAATAGCACTGAAGATATCAGTGTCTGAAAAGCACCTTTATAATTTTGTAGCTGGAGAAAATAAATAGCAATGTGTCTGCCACAGAAACACCGCTGGTGGGTCTGCTTCATGCAAGTGAAGCAAGAGCACCACAGATTCCTGGGATAAAAGCAACAGACATCCTGGACTGTGATGTTAATGGTTTATAAGCAGGTGACATTACCTGGGGGTTTTGCAGAGGAAAACAGTGCAGTGAGACCCAGTGGTGCATGCAATTTAGAGTGTAGGGAGATGGGAATATGTGCTGTTTGAGGTGCTTGTTTCTGCTATTTGCTGCACCTGACTCCCATCAGGGCAGACATACACCTCTCCTATTGGGAAGCATTATCCTAAATAGGGACAGCTGCATCAAATTCATAGGTGCTATTTGTATTGATGTAAATGTCTGTCTGTGACTTGTGTGTCCAGCCAGGTATACATACACATATATATGTGGTATATAAACATCCTCTGTGTGCATGTGCCTACTAGGAAAACATCTTCAGGCTCACTACAGTTTGGACTGGGGGGTGTGGAGCTGCAGCAGCCTCACATCTCCTGGTCTATTGAATTCAGCATGCTACATTTTCCTTGAATAGTACCAAGATTTTACCTTCGCTGATGAATCTCTAAACACTATGTAGTCCTTGCTGAACTTGCTTGAGCTGTTCCTTGAAGTCAGCCCTATATCTTGAGCTGACATGGAGGCAGGTTAACAAAGTAGAGCTGGCTGAGGTGCTTCAGAGGGGATCATAAGTTTGCTCCCTCTTCCCAGTTTGTAGATCCATCTTTCTTTAATGAAAGATATTGCAGGAAGCCCTTAGATTGCTCATGATTTGCATTTTATAGAAAGCTGAGCAAAGTGTGCTTTGGCTCACAGCCAGTGATAATCAAGGTAAGAGTTTGTAGAGACTCTGAACTTCAACTTGAGAGGTGAAGAAGAAAAAAGAAAAACTAAGTGTAAATGTAGTTCTGTGGCTTACTGAGCAACAGCACAATTTCTGCCACTTCCTGTCATTTGGATAATGAGAAGGACATTTATCCTCATAGCAGGAATGCTGTCATAGGGTGACTTTTCTTGATGCTCTGTCTAAAAAGACCCAGGTATTTAAGGAAAACTTATCACAGTTAGTGCTGGTTGAGATCTTTTGGATGGTGTGTTCACCGCCTGCAAATCTGTGGTTCATCAAAACTGGAACTGGTGTGAACATGTTTTAGTGGTTCTTTCTCAATAATGAATATGCCTTGCACATCCCGGAGCAGCTAAGACCTTGAAGGTTTCAGCTCCCTGTCAGGGTTACAGTTCTGCCACTGGTGACACAGAGCTGCTGCTTTCTTGAAGACCTCAGAGAAAATATAACAAATACATTATAAACAAAAAAAGTTTATAAAAATTAGAACGAATGCCTTATCCATGGCCTAGTCACTGTCCTGATGACCAGAAATGTCCCTAAAATCAGCTTTTCTTAAGCCTTGCTGCTCCTGAGAGCAGTAATGCTGAAAAAAGCAGAATCAAAACACCCAGGAAGGATAACTGAGAAAACAAAGAGTGAAAAAAACCCCACACAGATTTCCTGGTGTCCTCTGGCAGAGAGCAGACACTCTGACAAATGGACAGGGTCATCCTTTAGCTATTGTGTTCTTTGCTTGTAGGCTGTCTCTGACATATGGTTTACCATTAAATATCTGTCACCAGTCTTTGAAGGGAACTATCTATTTCTAAAGGTACAAAAGCATCCTGCTGAGGTAATCTTCTAGGCTATTCAGTGCATCCAGCTGTCTGACTGAACTGTATCTCTTAGGACCTCTTGATGCAGGGCTGTCTTAATTGTGAGCCACTATGTGGTATATACAGTGGCCTGAATGAGATACCTCTCAAGGAAGAAGGTGTTGAAATGCTGCTGGGAAATATGGTTTTTTTGGAGGCCACAGCACTGTGCTCACTGTCTCTGCATGAATATTCTCCCAGCTGCTCTGGGGGCTGTTGGGCATTAAAACATTTTGAGCTTTTGGGAAACTGATGAAGGAAAGGTCTCTGAAAAGCCATTGGGGACAATTCTAAGCCTTTGTCTGCTCAGCAGTTTGAATGTCACTTTGGTACATTACTATTACGTCTTTCACACATCTGGAAGAAAAAAACCCTGCAATTTAACCTTGTTTTCACTTGTCCCATGGCTGAAGAGACACAACTAATCTTCAACCTGCATAGAGGATGCTCTGATATACTGGTAAATAGAAGAAATGTAATTTCTTCAGATGTATCTGGACAGCCCCATAACATTATCAATCACATGTGCCATATAAATGCTACAATACAACATACGGCTTTCAGTTGACCTTAACAGTGTTGAACTTGGTCTCTTCCACCTTTTTACTTTGGTTTAACTAATTTATGGGTAACCTCTCCATTTTCAGAAAGTTTCACTTGCAAAGATTTTCAGTGACAGGGTGAAAATGCCTTCTCTGTGTAACCTGTGTCTGTCCAGAGAGCTTGCCATCATTTATTGGCCTGAAGTTCAGTGAGGATCTGGCTTATGCCTAACTTTCTCATTGAGCACTAAATATTTCCTCCTAAACTTCCTCCTGGACCTCTTACTCTCCCTTGCTTGCAGTCATCTGTGAAGGACTCCTGAATAATTCAACAGTACAAAGTGACTGTCAGTACCCTTGGATCAGCGCTGTCCAAAGGAGAGCTTTGCAGTGCCAGAGGCTGTCTCTTCTCACCTGTCCCTTCAGGGATACATAAAGCTCCTGGACCATTTCTTTCTCCATAGAAAGATCTCCAACTTTTATTAATTGTAGATGTGTTCTCTATCAAGCAAGTAATTAACTCCCAATAATCTCAGCCAGCAGCTACTTTCTCACACTTGCCAAGCTGATGCCAGAGCTTGCAGTCAGCAAAGAGTCAGCTGTGTGTGTTGACATTAATTATACATCCCTGTCCATCTTAGATATATATATATATGTGTCTGCATGCCCTGTTGATGAGCATATTTCCCTCTAAAACTCACTTGCCTCATTAAAAAATGGTCAGAAGACACCTTGTTTTAACAGAACATTGTAAATTATGTATGGGTATTATTAACTTACTGATGGAAACTGCATGCTACAGTTCTGGGTTTTAATGCCAGCCTTACACAGGTTAAGGTTGAATGAGAAGCACAACTACTCTGCCGTCTGGGGCTCTGCACACATCTTACTTCCAAAACATATGCAGAAAAATGCTCTTTGCTGACAACCAAAGAGGCTGACTCCAGCTTCTCAGTGCACGTCTGCCTTTGAACATGGGCAGATTTTAACATAATGGTGCTAGAAGCTAAGCTTCTCATAGCACTTTTATGTATGTACCCTGTGCTGCAAAGCTGTGGATGGCTGCAGAAGTCCACTGGGAAATATGCCTTTGCTGTGAAACAACCCATGGGGAAACAAATCCTAGCCTACTGCATTGAGCAAAAGCAGCTTCTTCCAATATAGCCTTTTGTGGAGGCTTGTTTTGTTCCTGGCCCTTGCTCACTTATTTTGGAGGACAGCAGTCGGTAGCAGCATGCACACATACACATATAGGTATATATTCACATATACACACATTCACTTATAGAGCGCAAACCAGGGAACCCAGTAATGATGCTGCTCTATGCATCTCTCTAAAATATTTACAAGCTCTTCAAAATAGAGGGATTCTTGTTCTACAGTATACAGCATTACCTTCAGCAGGTTTGCCTGGCATTACTATAGAAATAACATAGCAGTTGTTAATTATCAGCAAAGAGAGAGGTTTATACGTTTAAAACAATTCATTAAGAGAGATCTGTACCAAACCTTATTCTTCTTGTAAGAATGACAAAATGCTTTGTAGAACAGGAAGGCAAATTCCCACATACACCTTTCATGAATCCACAAACTGAATTTTGATCTTTGATTTGTTGGTGATTCCTAAAAACATGGATTTTCTTGTGCTGAAAGCCAGACTTCTGTTGGTTTCTCTTCTGGCTTTTCTTTCTGCACTGAAATTCAGTATCTGGCTAATGAGCTTAAGCATGCCTGTCAGCACAGTAACTGTAGTGCAAAAGAGAGAAAAAGCTCAGGTTTGCTTCTGGAACATACTTTTCTGCCTATGGGAAGAGAAAAAAATGCTTTGGTTTATAGCAGATGAGCCTTTCCAAATGAATTTGGCTGGGCAGGCAACGGCATCTTCCTGTCACTGCAAAATTGATTTCCCCCCTGAAAAAACATCCCTTTTGACAAACAACTCTCAAAGTGACTTTGTCAGGTCAGAATTTAAACAAGAACTCTTCTGTCTGCAGCAGGCCAAAGTCAGGGAAAAACAGTGATGGATTTTCTCAGCTATATGCATCTGTTTTTTTTTTCATCCTGGATCCCCTTTCGTCACAGGGTGGTATGCTCCCAAAGCCAGATGCTCTGAGCACGCTTCATGGGCAGCTGCTGCTCTGGTTAACTAAGCAGGAGGCAGAGAAAAGCTGTGCTGTGAGTGAATTGAGAGCTGGGTCTCTACGCTAGAGAAGCACAGCCCTTGGAAGAGACAAATCTCCTTCTCAAAGAGAAGCTCCAGCTTTACAAGACTGGGCCACAGCTTGTCAGCTCCATGGGGAGGGGATGCTCCCTCTGCATTAAGCAGGCTGGGTGAAATGCCATGGTCTTTGATACAGGATGACAGGGCTTTGCAAGCCACAGCAGGACATTTGAACCACCAGTTGAGGAGTCATAGGTCTGGAAATAGGGCAGGCACCTCCCTGAGCACCAGAACTGCTCAGGCAAGTGCAGAGAAACATGGATTTTCCCTGTGTCTCTGGGTGACATTTTCCTACCTGTAGTGCCGAATGCCTCACAGACATGGACAGTGCCTGTGAAGGCTAAGTGGACAAGCAAGCTTAAACCTAACAGCACCCCATGCTGGCATTATGCTTCAGAAGGGCATCTGAGATTTACATTTTATTCTTATTTTTGATATTCTTGGCCAAGCAACTGATTAATGCTGGTGAGCATCATGATCTCAAAAGATCCTGAAATGAGGGCACCATTTTTGCTGAAGTGGTGAATATGCCATACCTCTGTTTTCTTCGTTATCCACCGTAGAACAGCTTCAAGTCAGCAGCAATAGACAGAGCTGTTTGCCTGCATCTTCTCCCCAAGTGTTTTTCAATGGATAACCTATGCTATTCAGTTCTGAGTTTATTTTAAGTTAGTGATGAAGCTTTTGCTTCCTGGAACAAGAATGTGTAGAAAAGATCAACTGCTCTTGAAATCCATGGGCTCCTAATCCTTTTAACACCTCATAACCAGAGTGCACAGGAGATAGCAGTAGAATCTGGTAAAAACAAATTAGCAAGAAACAATAATGAAGATTTAAAACATGGAGCTCTGGTAAGCTGCTTAGAGCAGGACATTTAAATCTCCTTTTTGAAGTCATACATTCACTGATTTATACACTATTACAAAACTAATCAGGGTTCTGCAATGTTTAATATCACCTTTTGTCATTACTGAGGGCTGCAAAGCCTTTGAGTAGGCTGTGCATTCCGTTGCTGCTCTTTATCAGGAATTCCACCTCTTTTGGGGGTTTTGGAGCTTTTTTGTAGGTTTTGGTGTTGATGTTAGGGTTTTTTTTTTAATTTTATGCAGTGTTCTTCTTTCCCTCTTGAGTATTTTGAATTTATTCCATGTTTTATTCACCAACCAGTGAACTTCTTATTTCCTTTGAGAATCATCTGCGTAAAAAAAGCCTTTATTCATTTAACAGGGAGAGTCCAGATGTCTTCAGTTGAACTGATACTGTATTTTGCACAAACCTATAAAATCAGGGCATTCAAAGACTTTAATCCTGCCTGCACCAGCTACTATGAAAGAGAAAAATAACCGTTACAGCTGAAACCAGGACACACTCTTATTCTTTAAGGCCAGGAAGGAGCAGTAGGATAGGATTTATCTGGAAATGAGAAATATTACAAATATTCTCACTATCCCCACAAGTTTCCCATTTCTCCTTCATGTTTTGGGTTCAAATACTTTGTGTTCTTTAAGTGGACACCGATCTCCATGTTAAGGTTTTCATATTTTAGAACAAGCAACTTGTTTCTTTCTACTTTAAAACTTCTCAGACTGTAATACATTTGGAAGTTGGAATTAGCTGTATCACTCTGACACTAAGCCTAACATGTACATTAAAATACTTTTATACATCAGATGTTCTATCTGCAGCACTAAAATTAACTTCCTGTGGTTTCCCTACTTACTTTCTGTCTTATACAAACCTTTGCCTCCATAAAGATGCCAATGAGCAAGATACATACAGAGCCATGAATCTTCTGAACAGTGACTCAGTTTATATGTGTAGCTGCAGAATTGGTGTGTTTGCGTGACTATATAATTAGTAAGCTTGTGTGCATACCTGCCCCTCAGCCTCAACAGTTCATAAAACCAGAAGCCTCACAGAAGGCTCCTACGTCAGTATCTGCCCACTTATTTTTCAAGTGCCCGCAGCCACAGGCACATCCCTGACACATAGTTAATTGCTCAGAGTAAATTCTGATTGCAGCACCAGTCTGGATAATCTTCACTTTCTCCTTTGCATATTCCAGAGATGGTGAGTAAGAGCAGATGTTTTGCTCCATCAGAGACGATTCAGCCTTCAGCTACAATTCAGCACAGCCCTTTGCATTCAGGACCTTGGCTTTCCACAAAACCAGCCATGCTCCATCTACATGGAGTACAACTGCATGGCCTCCCTCTTCTTGCAGGGCCCTGCAAACAGCAGTGCTGTGGTCCCTCCTTCATGGGGCTGTGGCATTGGGAGAGGTGTTAGGGCCCTGGTTTGCAGTGAAGAACCATTTATTGGGGCTTTGGGCTCAAAAAGGCCCCAGGAGAAGTTATTTCCATCAGATACTCTCTGTCTTTGTGACTCCTTTTAACCCTTTAACACAGGGCATGGGACATGTTTCCTGCTACATTGTCCAGTGCTTGTAACTCAGATAAACTAGAGCTCTGGGTTCAGTGCATAGGAACACTAATATCTGCAAACCTCTTTCTGTGGCCATGAAGACCCTCAGTTCAGCTAAGCTGCTTTTTTATACAATATATATATCTGCAATACAACAGATTTTAAGAACATGCCTTTGGCATTGCTTTATTTGGGGCAATGCTGTTATCCTGAACAGCCACTCATCTGACTTGGAACCTGAAGCTGCCTGATTTTGAGTTGTTGAACATTTGGGGGTTTGGTTGCTTTAACTGAGTTTTCTTCAGCATCAGGGGGTACTGATGAGTTGCACAGGCAAAGGAACCTCTGGACTGCTCCTGATGCAGCATTTTGAAGGCAGTGCCTTAACATGCTGAGGTTTAGCATGGTTTCCTAGAACACAGGCACATGTCATTGTGCTGCCTGTCAGTCAGTTGCACCTCAGAGCACTTGAGTCTCTTGACCAGTCTTACTCGGATTTGACAGTAGTCTCACAGATACTGTCCCTTGAAATGTTGTGAAATGAGATAGACAGGGATAAACTAGTTCTTAACATGTGACCAGTGAGAAAGACTGTGTGTAAGATCAGCCCCTGTGAGATGTCAGGGGGGCACATGCTTGGTCACTCAGGCGCACTGCTATGGAGGACAAGTGCTGTCAGAAGAGAAAAGCCTTTGGGGAGCCAAGCCATTTATGACACGAAACCAGGCCCAGATCTTCCCCAGATCAGCTGGTGTGAGGTAATCCAGACCTAAAGAGGCTACAGCTTCCCAGGGCCTGTGGCATCTTCAATAGCAAACAGCAGTGGTGATCCCCTGAGAGATGTCTGTAACTCTCAGGTATGTGATATAAGTGGTAGCAGACAATTGGTCTCAGATGTCCAGCTGGGAACTGATCACTTTGAGATATGCCATGATTTCTGCTTAATATAGTCACAGGAAGCTCTTCTTACATATCTTATATGCACAGAGAATATCATCTATGCAGCCTCAGAAAGACTCTGGAAAAGCCCCACACACTGTTCCATCTGCATTGCCTTCTCCTTTCAGATTCTCACCATCCAGACACCCTCCCTGTGCTTTGTTAGGGCAGTGGCTTTGTTTCTTTTGGCAGGGAGAGCTCATGTTAACTATATGTTATGAGTTTTTATTTGATACAGCCAGTTGTCAACAGCATCTGCCATCTCTGTACCCACGCTGACAGTGTAATTAGGCATCTTTTTCCTCCCACAATGAACTCTCTTCCTCCCAGAGTTCTGACCTGATAAATAAAACAAGGCAGGGTTGAAATAACAAGGCTTTCCCTGGCTTCCCTGGTGCTGGATTTTGGTCTGGAGGGAGGCACAGTGCAAGGACTCCACAGAGAAACAGTGGGACATGATGTGGATACAGAGCAAAGACAAAGACAATGCTGCCTTGTCTTCAGGGCACAGCATTCTGGAAATGCTCAGCTCCCTCCACCAGTGTGGCTGTGAGTGTGTTACCCATGGACAGGGATGTTATGAGAGGCTTAGGCAAACAACACTGATGCACCCACACACCCCTTTCTGTGCAGATATAGCTACCAGCCCTACAACTGTGAAAGCAAAATGTCTGTTCTATACAGGTGTGTACAGACCAGCCACACAAGCAGTGCTCTTCACTGCACGTGCACTGCCCCAGGCACACTGATAAACAGCCAAAACATAGATATGGAGTTCCTCTGGAATTCCTGTCAGGTTTGGACAAAACCAAGGGCCTTGCTGTGGAAATGCTTCAAGCCTTTCTAATTGGCAGGTTGTCTCCTTCACACTGCCCCTCATTCAGTCAGTGACTCTGCCATAGGGATCCTGGTGTTCTCCTCATCAGACAGCATAGTGCCAGGCCTGCAGATGTTGAGGAGGTTTTTTGTACAGCCACTTCCAAGTGAATTATGGACATCCCCAACTGTTCATTCTAATGCAGATTAGATGGAAAAAAGCAGAGATCATTTCTATATTGTCTCCTAGAGGCTAAGCCATAAACTCACGTTAAGCTTATACCTATAATTTATCTCTCTTTATAAGATAAATGTTCCTTGTAGAAACTAATTAAAAAAGAAAAGAAAACAAAACCAAATCATAAAACAACTCTGGTTCCCAGGTTGGGGTTTTTTTCCTAGATTCTTTTTTATTATTTCTCATTAAAGAATAGATGGACTAACTGCTGTTCTCACTGTTCCAGTTAATTATGTGGCAGACTTTACAACCTGGTAATTCTCATCTGCTATTGCTTTGTCTGGTGCCAGTTTACTGCTAAAATAATGGTTTATGGTGTGTTTATACTTCTTACAGTTTGCAATCTTCTGTAAAACATTCTCTCTAGGGATGAGTCCTAAACTGTTTTTCTCTCCTAGTTTGCCTTCTGCTTGTGACTTCGGGCAATGCAGCAAGGCCACATGTCTCACATGGGTTTGGATGTAGAGTGAAACACATCATCAGATGGACTCTGCAGAATGGATAAGGAAGATGTTTTCAAAAGGTATCTTCTGGGATGACTTTTGCAAATCCCAGCTGCTTTGGAAATGGAAAGGTGTGGGACCACTACCTCTGTGGCTCATTGGTCTGCAAGTCTGGCTAACTTCACTATCTCACTCTTCTCTGCAGACAAGATTCCAGGATGAAGTGATGTGTCCCTCTGCCTGATGTATACCGGAAAGAACTTGTTTGCCCCAAGAGAGAATGGTGACATGACAAACCTGTTCTGAAGTTGCCACAGAAGTTCCTGTGAGCTGTTCCACACTGATAGGTCTAGGTTAGGCGTGTTTAGTAAAAAGTTAAATTTTATATAAAGTGTTAGAGAGAAGTGACTGGACCCAAAATGTCAAAGGAAATGCAGAGCTAGGAGGAAAGGGAGTAGACCAGACCCAAACCTGCTATCTCCTCCAGCTTATCACACCAAAAATGACGCTGGTTTGACTGACAGGTAAAACAACTGCCCTGCTGTATTTAACAGCCATTTTCAACCACTGTCACAAGCACAATGCAAAAACTGCTGACAAACAGCCTGGGGGAATAATAAGGAAAGATAGAAACTGGAGGAAGCCTTAACACATCAGTTTCCCTGCAACATGAGGAAAAGAGCCCATATGGTCATGTGAAAATACCTAAGGCCATGTCTATGGAATTTGTTAAGGGTCTGGCTCTTTGTAGCATTTAAATAAATGCTTAGCTTGAATTCACATAGTGCTGAGTGTTTGCTTCATTTCTATGCTGACTTGGAGTCAAAGGGATAAAGGCCAGAGAGGAAGCTTTGGTGTTCCAGTGAATTCTGTGAACTGCTCCCTGAGCTTTTTAAAAGTGATGGAAGCATGTTATACTAATGTCAGTTTGGACAGATCATTGAAATCTGTATCAAGATTCAGCTGGTAAAAGAGAGTCTCTATTTAGCCAGCTAAGTAATATATCATACACAAAGTCACATAGAAAATTTGAATTGTTTCTATATTACAATCATACAATTTACCTTCTTTTCTTTCAAGTCCAATATAAAGGAGATGCAAAAGGATACTTTATGTAAGGAAGTTTGAAAACATTCAATAAAGGTTAAAAAAGAGATGTATGGCAAGAACTATGTGAACAAATATGTGTTTATATGAGTATTTCTGTCTGTGTGTGCAAATATGGAAACACTTTTAACTGAATATCTGAAGAGGGTGGAAAAGTCACTTGACGCCTACATATTTTTACCTGTCTGCTGCTAGTACATGTGTCAAACCTTGCAATATGGTATCTGTTCTGATAGTTGCCACTGTGATAACTTACCATATAGCCTCTCTTTTTAATTTCTGAAGAACCAGGCATGGAAATGGACTGGCTGCAAGATCTCTAAGAGGTATGTTATGATGTATGAATTTTTTTCCCCAGAAGTTAGATGATGAAATTACTGAGTCAGCTGGAAACAAAGCAGGAGAGCCAATTATTGACACTGGTTTTGTTCATGAAGGCAAATAGGAGTGCAGGTCCCTCTGCATTTGTTTTTAACTCCAGAAGTATTTCTTTCTTTGTGAGGGAAAGATTTTTTCCTGTATCTAGGCACACAAAGCCATGGACTCCTTCCTGCTCACAGCAAGTTGAACAACAAAGATCCTGGAAGTAGTCTGATAGAAAAAGATGCTGATTTCTTAATGGTGCAGCAGTTGGGATGAAGAAAGACAGAAGAGGTAATTGGGAAACTGTATCTTCATTTGCAGGCTAGAGAAATGGAAAAATGTGCTCATTTGCAGTCATTCTCATTAGAGGCCCTTTTTGCCTTGTCTGTGTGACAGCTTTCAAGCTGACATTTTTATCCAGAAGATGATCATTGGGAAAATGTATTCAATAGAGCTAACAAGAACTGAAACTGCCTATCATCTCAAACACTTCATGTTCCAGGAGTATTGCATTTCCCTGGTATATGTGTCCAACTGACACATATGTCCTGTCTTGCCAGATAGAAGCACACACCCAGTGCATGTGTTCTTCTGAAGCACATCAAACAAATGAAGTTACTCTAGAAAAAGACCTGTGCTGTGCCTGAATTAAAATACTGCTGATGTACAGTGTGTACAGGCAGCACGGACAAATGGGCTGGGCTGGATTTATGTGATTTCACTTGTAGTTACTAATTGAATAAAAGGTTGGGTAGTTCTTTTTAGCAGCTTTTTTTGCTGTCTTTCTATCTGCTTTCTTTATTTAGGTCACACCATTTTCAGGACCACAGATGCCTGTTACCAAACCTGTACTGCAGTGGGGTCCTGGAGCTATCAGATGATTGCTATAAAGGAATAAATCATTAAAAGTATGATGACTTTGGAAAGTACATTAGCTTAAACATTTTCCACTTGGATCTGCAGGTAACCTGCTCCCTTCATTAGCTGTGTAGAGTCTGGATTGATTGGCAGGTGACCTGCATCCATCACTGCAGGTATTTGGCAAGCCATGAGAATGCAGGTCTGCAAGGCTGTGCACGAGTGGCAATGCAACTGAGTGCGTGCTGATACTTGCCAGATTGTTCCTCAGAAACACTGGAGCTGTGGCTGTGATCCATGTTGGTTGGTCCTGTGCCAGTACTGAGGCACCTGGGGGCTTCAGGGTTTGGTCCAGGTGAGCAGAGCAGAGCCAGAGCACAGGCTTCAGAAGCAGAGCATCCAGGGAGGAAAATGATGTCAGCATGAGGATCTCTGCCTGGGGTTTTGCAGACTTTGAACTGATCAACTCTCCAAGGGGAATGTCAGTGCTTCACTCACTTCATATCCCAAGAAACCTCTAAAACCACTGAAAATGAGAGAGAAAGAGAAGAAACCAAAGCTTTTAACTGGCACCTATTCCCTCTGCTTTGGACCTTGTAAAATGACTGAAAGTCCTGGCACATCTGGGCACTTACGTATCCCATAAATCTGAGTGCATTTCATTTATGTCACACTTTTGAATACACTTGCATGCACAATGAGCTGTGCTGTCTGCCAGGGGAGGAAATGGAATAAAAGTAGAGCTGGCCAGAATGCCATAAGGTCTGTTCCAAGACCTAGCAAAGTCTGGCTGCGTTTTCAGGTTATTTAATTTCCCCGCTGTTTTATACTAAAGGGATAATGGTCACAGACCAGAACTGCTGACACTTGTCAGGTAATGATCAACTGGAGTGTCTTGTCAGGTCTGGCTGTTAACCAAGATATAGCTTCCAGGAGTAGAGGCTCCCAAATGTCTCACCTGCTTCTTCTGCAGGGCTCCAGTATGCTCCAGCCATGCCTTCGATAGAGCTACTGCAAACTGTCAGTCAGAGGGAGAGTTTAGGACATTGCAGGATCCTCTTGAAAAATGCCCATTACTGGTGCACAAACATGGGAAAATCTCTGTGTCCCTTTTGTGCTGATATGGAGAAGCCATGGCTCCTCTGAAGTGCTGGGGTGATGTGACAGATACTCTTGACCCCTTGTGTACTTTGGTTTAGGCTAACTAAGGAGCAACAGGCCTCGTATCCCATAGAACCTATGAGCTGGAAAGCTCTTGGTTTACATACAAGAGAATAAAGGTGTAAAATGAAGATGTGTCTTGTCTATACTATTAACTTGCAGCACTTGTTCTTATTCACTCTATAAATATTACCATTTGGATACACCCTGATCCTTCAGCTCTCAGTCAGCTGTTCATCCATCCGCAGGCAGAGCTCTCCATGTCAGCTGGTCATTGACACAGAGGGTGGCACCCCCTCCTTGTCTCCCCATCCTGTCTTTCCTGAAGAGCCTGTATCCTTCTATTCCAACACTTCAGTCATAGGAAGCATCCCACCACGTCTCTGTAATGACAATGAGGTCATAAGCTTTCAGGCATGTGCAGTCCTCTAACTCCTCTTATTCTGCATGCTATGTGCATGTGGCATAGAGGCGTTTCAGTTGGGCCCCTAATGAAGCTGGCTCATTGGCTGGAAGTCCTTTGGGCATCTCACTGGCACTGGTATCAGACTGCCAGGAACGGGATGCATTGAGGCTCCCTCCTCCATCAACTTTAGTTTAAAGACTTCACCAGCTTGGCAGGCCCGTGACTAAAGATGCTCTTCCCCTTCTCTGACATATGGAGCACACCAGCTCCCAGTACCCTAGGCTTCTCAGAGTCCCATGGTCTAAGTATCTGGACCCCTGGCTGTGACACCAGTCCCATAACCATTTGTTGATTCTACTGGCCTTTCAAATCCAATCTCTTCCCTTTGACCAGGTGGATTGAGGAGTCCAGCATGATCTGACTGGTGTGTCTTCTTTCCACAGGGCCACTGGACTAAAACATGCTTCCTTTGTTGAACAAGCAGATTTAAAGGTTTTCAAGGGCTTGAAGTCTCACAAGCCTTGTCCAGCATCTATTCCAGACAATAAAGAGCTCTTCTTTGCCTAGCAAAGCCATGAATGCCTGTTTTCCCACTGATTTATGGCTTCTTTGAGCTCTTCAGCTGATAATCTGTTTGATGTCTAAGCAGCCTTGCATGTTGTCTTCTCAGTCATGAAAATTCTTCATAATGCTCCCCTGTAGCCAGTACAATCAGTCCAGTCACATTCTCAATATCTCAGTACATCTCTGGGAAGGTTTATGGAGAAAAGCCAGTTTCCACCAGCTAATTCAGGTGGTTAAGTAATCATCAGCATGTTTTGGATGTACTTGATAAGGAAGGTCTGAAAGGGTAACATCCGACTGACCCTGCTGTCCTCAAGTGACCATCCCTATCTGAAATGGTAAAAGACAAAATGGAATAATATCAAAAGCTTGTTTAGTTAATATCAAGTGAGCTGCCCACAGCTGGCTAGGAAGATTTTCAAGTTATGATCAGAGGTGGCGTTCTGGAAATCTCTTTCTCCTCCCTGAGGTGGTTTCTTTAGGAATAAGCAGTCAGCACTGGTGGCATTAGAGAGATCAGCTTTAACCTCTGAGTAGAGATGAAAGGGGAGCATTTATTGTCTGCAAGACATTTTCTGCAGTATCAGCCAAGTAGCTCTGCAGCAGTTCACTTACTTCAGTGTCTGCAAGATTTTCTTTCTATGCAAAGGGGTTGCACAGTTCCTATTTCAAAGAAGATATGAAGGTTCAGAAAAAG
Organism: Melopsittacus undulatus; assembly: GCF_012275295.1. NCBI lineage: Eukaryota > Metazoa > Chordata > Aves > Psittaciformes > Psittaculidae > Melopsittacus > Melopsittacus undulatus. The sequence goes on along the minus strand of NC_047529.1, from coordinate 12,127,410 downwards.
CAGCAGACAGCATCAAACACCTTAGCACAGGATCTGATGTGGGTCTGATTTTCATGTTTTTCTTGTTTCAGAAGATAAAAGATAGGCACTGCAAATTTGAAAAAATCCTAAGGATCATTCCCCTCCACCCCCCATATCCAAAATGTGCATTAGCTACTTCTGCTCAGATGAAACATCAGCTGTAAGATAAGCAGGCAGTTCCTTTATGGAGCATCACTCCAGAATAAGGCACTGGGCGTCCTGGTTCAGGAAAGAGTGCAGGGAGATGGCTCAGTATCCTGCAGTATCTTGTCTGGAGACTCAAGGTGAACAAAAGAGTTAAGAACTCGAGGCTGCTGTTACAGGCAGCAATTGGGGGAAGCAGTTGGCAAGGCACAGAAAATTCTTCTAGCTCACACCTTTCAGCTGTCATCAGAACAAAATCCTAAATCAACATTATTGGTCCCCAGAGAGGTTCAGTGGAGCTAAATTAACATAACCTCATAAATGACAAGTTTTCCCATTCATCTCAGTCCCTAGCAAGAAGCTATCCATTGCTGGTTTACTGCAGCAGTCCCCAGGAGCAGCCGCAGTGTTTCAGGTACTCCCACATAACATGTCACACAAAATAGCACTTCCCAGCTAACTCCAAAACCTTTGCTCAAAGTCAAAACAATATTAATCTCTTTATGTTTATAGAAAGGGCAAAATAGGCATTAATATAACTCTCTCTGTCAGAGACCTCCTTATGACACCACCTTCAAGAGCTTTCTTCTTCAGCAACGGAGATGCCCATTTGCAGAGCTGAAGGTGACAATGAACAAGAGGTGATTGCCATTATACATCTTGCCATCAATAATGGGAATATTTCTTTCCAGGCTTTTGTGCAATACGATGTATATCATGTCTGCCGCTGCAGCAGAGTATGTTATGTTGTCTTTCTTGCTCTACCTTTTCCCACCTGGGGAAAGAAGTGAAGTACTATCCAACCAGAACCCCAGTTCTTCAGAAGATTCGTTCCCTTCAAGCAGGTAATAATGGGAAGCAAGCAATAATTTACAAATGGAAATAGCAAACACTTTTTTTATCCTTGCATCCAGAGGAAGGGCTCTTTTTCTCTAGGCGCACAAAAGCAGAGCATCAGAAACATGAGCTGTTTCAAAAGCCACGTGGGGAAACTGATACCATGGATGTGGGATGCTGTCAGCACCCATTCTGCAACATGGTCAGGTAAGCTGCTTCTCCTCACAGTGCAGGCTGTAGCAAATCCTGGCTGTGCTTGGGGGTCACACTAGGCTGTATGTCTCTCTGTAACCCTGTCTGGGTTACACAGAGCTGCTGTATAAGAGGCCCCTGGTTAATTGCATTAGCATCATGCAAGACAATGAAAGGTCACAGAGAGTTTTCTCTTGAAGTCATGCAGTCTGTGGGGTATTTTGGGTTGACATGAGCTGGCACTGCCAGTCAGTTCTCTGAGCCTTTAGTTGGGGCTTTTTCTTGCTGTTGGTGGTAGAAGGAAAGGTTTTAGTGAGAGTGACAAACATATGACAATCATTGGAGAGCTCAAGCAAACTGCAGGGACACAGAGCAGTCTGAGTAAGATGTTTTCTTCATTTCAGAAGAAAAAGAGCTCTTTGTGTTCTCAGAAAGTTTATTTATGGAAAGATCTTGAGAAGAAAAGGAAAAGAACAGAAACATCTCAAGTTTGGGAAGAAAATTACTCTAGATGTGACCTATTTTCTGGGCTAAGAAATGCTGTTTATTACTTATCTGTTGCTTTCACTGTTTAGTATGCATAATAGACACTTTGCTAATTTTGAACAAAGCCCTCTTTGAAAAAGAAGCGATTTGTATGTGCACAGAGCTTTTCAGTCTTGAAGGTCTCAGGTGTTTTCATTGTATTTTTAAATATCTCAAGGTCATAGGGATATGATGAATAAGCAGGACTGAACTGCATTTTATTGTTCATGGGAGCTCATAGTGTGCACAGCAATTTTCTCCGTTGCAGTCAGACTATTGTGTCGTGTAACGGTGAATTACACAGAGTGACAGCAAGATGCATCTCACCGGTGTTGTCAGGATTTTATAATGATGATCAGCCTGATGCAAATCGCATAATTGCTCTGATCTGGAGGCTCACTTTTCTGTTTTTCCATCTTTCTGATGGTTTCAGGGAGGTTTTGAATTTTCTTAGTTTGGCAAGTGTTTGGAGAGACAGAGAAAACCCCTGATTTATAACTTTACAACAGAAGTCAGCAACCTGCTTGGCTTGCACATGCAATGCAGGATGACTGTGTGCTGCAAGTAGTCTCTCAAGCATCATTCCTGCATTGGTCACTGTGGTTTGTGCTACCAGGCTGGGTTCTGTGATGCTAGGGCTCTCCTGATACAGCTACACTCTCAGCCACATTGGTGTACAACATTTCACCCCTGTGAAACCTTGGTTGTCTCTACATGTTATTTCATTTGCACAGTCCAGCATGTGAACCCTTAGGTTGAATAGAGAACAGAAGAGATTTAAGGGGGGAAGAAAGGGATCCAGAAAAGGCACCTTTTCTGAGCCACAACATTGCCTTTCTTCACTTACAACCACCCCAGGAGCAAAGGGCAAAGAGCTGAGACTGGCAGAGTCTCCCTTGTCTGTCTTTTGTTACTGCCTTGCATCTTCCAGGAAGTCTTCCCAGTCAGTGCCAAGGTGACAAGAAGGAAGAACTTGGACTATTTTATGCAGTATGTGTAAACAGAAAGACCTCCAGCACCTTGCCATCCACACATCTCCTCCACATTTTGCAGTGTGGTCTACCATTCTGAACTATTCTCTGAGTGGTCCTTCTGAGATATGCTGTATTCAGGTAAGAAACTACTTCAGACAGAGTTGAAAACTTTGACCATGGAGTACTGGGATGAGCATCCTTCACTAAGCCCTTTGGGAGCAGATACCAGGAAAGCTAAAGCAGGAGGGATTCCTAGGGAGAAGCACATTGCAATGCAGACCTACAGACAGGAGTAAAAATGGACAAAGATTCTGCCAGCTGTAGCCTGGGGAGGACATGGAGTGTGATGAGGAAGTGGGATATGCCAGGAGGCAGACCAATACTCTGACCCTGCAGAGGTTGATCCCCCAGCCAACAACAAAGCCACCCTACCCTGATCTCAAGAGTCTCAATGGTAGAAATGAGTGATAGCTGGTGACTGTCATGAACCTCTGGGACAAAAACAGGCATGGTGCATTTTTCCATATCTTTATTTTAAAAACTGATTTAATTTCTGCAATAAAAAGATACTTTAAAAGAATCTTAAGAGTGCCAAGGAACACAGAGCTCAGCTGGGATAAAAATGAAACACTGGTGCAAAACCATGAACCAGATAATAAACGGGTCCGAAGGAACCATCTTTGAATCACAGAATCATAGAATCATGGAATGGTTAGGGTTGGAAAGGACCTTCAGGTCATCTATTTCCATCCCCCCTGCATAGCAGTTCTTGGGTGGAAAACTGGTGACTGGCTTATTGTTAAAACAGTCCATATTTCTCGTGGGAAGTAACCGTGCAGAGTAGTAACACTAATGTAAATAGAAATTCTCTCCAGAAATTATTTCTGAGAGTGCCAACAGTGTGAAAATAGTTGCTTGCTCTCTCCAAATAGACACCACTGAACTTCAAAATTCCAGCAATGAGCCAGTAACTTTTCCCTGCAGTCATGTTGTTGATTTACTGGGTAAGAAACAGATACTCAGATCTAACACAGCAAGGCAAGTAAAGCTGGATTTTGCTTTGCAAAAATGAGATGTCATGGCCAGGCATTCCTGCTACCTTGGAAGGTCTGGAAGGATGGAAGAAAGGAGCAGGAACGACAGTGTTTGGCAGAGAATCCAACTCTCTGCTACTAGAAGGCATTCAAATTACCAGGAAGTCCATGTATGTTTTCCAAATTTGGTTTTTCTTCTTCTTCTTTTAATCTTTGAATAACCTTTACTTTTACTGTAAGTAAAGGACATTTAAGCTTTCTGAGTGGAGTCCAATTCTCTCTTTACAGTAAGGATTTTTGCTTCCCTTTTTGTTTGTGTGCTTACCCAGATTTGTATCTCTAACTCATAAGCCAAAACATCATGACAGTGCAACCTGCAACTTAGTTCATAGTCTTAAGAATGAATTAATTTCGCAGGTCTTTCAGATTCTGACTCCTCTTTGGGTACTTTCATTAAGATATAGCTGTTTAAAATAAGCCACAGTTTTCAGTTACTCACCAGCCTATCTCAAACATGTAAAGAATTACGTCATTGATCACCAGTGTTGCTGATGACTGCTTTCCTTGTATTTCCCATGAAAGTAATGGTTTCCATCTCTATCTTCTCTTCTGGTGTACCCCAGGGTTGAACTGAATGATTTTTATCCTCTGTGGTCCTGCAGAGTGACCCTATGGAGCTGTCAGAAGACAGCCTGAAATCCCACTGACCTTAGGCACTGAGAACCAGACATTTCCAGATGGATCATGAATGAGGTAACAAATGTGAGCACCACTGTCCATCACTTCCTGGGTCAGCTCTGCTAAGATCAGAGTCAGGTCTGGACTTTCAGCAGTGAAAATTTCACAAAAGCTGACAACACAGCTAAACCATTCTTTGCAGAGGATGTGGTGTGGTTGAGGACAAACTGACCTATAAATAAATCATAGCAAAATACTCCTTTTCATATAGTTTTTTAGGCTTTTAGTTTGAATATGTTTTCCTCCGCTTCATACTATCAACTTTGTGATGAAGAATTGCATCTGAATTCTTTCATTACACACTTGTGTTCCCCCTTATATTAATGGTATTTTATGCATTTAAAATTCAGAGGCATCAAAACAGAAAACATTGTCAGCAAAGTAAATCTCAGAGAATCATTTATCAGTGTCACTTGTCAGGAGAGGTGCTCTCTCTCCTGAGTCAGAAGGCCCATTGATTTCTGACTGCCTGCTGTTTGGAGGAAGCTTTCTGTGAGTCATGGAGTCTAAAGCCTAAAAAGACTTTCCAATCACCTGCTCTGACTGTCCGCATGTTCCTTTGGGACCCTGGGACTTTTTTGGCTAGAAGGAAAACTCCCAGAAGTGGATCCCATGACACAAGTGATCCCAACTTCATTGGAAGCTACAGCTTGCAAACACTGGCTCTTAGCTGTGTGTCTATTGGACCAATATTGCTCCAATACCTGATGTTTCTTTTATTCTGTTCAGCTGAAAATTAGCTGTCAGGTAACTGGTGACCCACTGGCCATTGTAAGAAATGATTCATTATTAAATTACCCTTATTAAAAGATAAAAGGCTTATAGACAGTCTGTGTTGTAGTTTTCCAGTATTATGCTGGGCAGGCTTGTGTGCACATGCTGTGCAGTGCAATCATAGAATCATAGAATTGTTTAGATTGGAATAGACCTTGAAGATCATTGAGTCCAACCATTAATTTAGCACTACCAAGTCCATCACTAAACCATGTTCTTAACTGCCAGGTCTACATGTCTTTAAATACCTCCATGGATGGTGACTCAACCACTTCCCTGGGCAGCCTGTTCTTGAACAGCACTGGTTCAGGTGGGATCTTTGACTTGTAAGGGCTGTATCCTGGGTTATTAGTACCAGGTGGTATCTCGAAAGAGACCCAAGCTTGCCATCAGGTTTAATGTTTCATTTGTGTGTTAGTAATATGACTGACTTCAGTACCTTTCTATCCAGCTGAGAATAACTTGTTAGCTGGCACAGTACAGCTGAGTTGCCATGTTGGAATGCCATGCATTCCAGCTGATCATTGACATAGAGGGTAACATCCCCTCCTCCTCTCCTCTACCTGTCCTCCCTGAAGAGCCTGTATCCTTCCATTCCAACACTGCAGCCACAGAAGCCATCCCACCATGTCTCCATGGTGCAAACAAGATAATAGCCCTGCAGGCATGTGAGTGTCTCTAGCTCTGATTTGTTCTCCATGCTATGTGTGTTGGTGTAGAGGCATTTCAATTGGGCCGCTGATGAAGCTGGCTCATTGGCTGGAGTGGATCTGAGAGGAATGGAAGTATGCTTTCATTGTGGAAATCCTGTAGGGAAGGGGGCTGCTCTTGTTTATCTGGACTGGTAACATGTTCAATACTGAAGTGGGGCTGGGTATTTGGATGTAGGGCTGTTTATTTAAAATAGAAATCAGCAAATAAAACTGTATGTGATTTCCAAGCAGACCTTATCTGACCAGCAACATTATTCATGTTTGTTTTAGCTCTCATGTGTTACAGTCAAGAAAAATGGGGTGTTGTACATTTCCAGTGCAAGATACAGTCACTGTTCCTAACAATTTACCATTTGGACAGGTGATTTTTCAAATAGTCCCAATTTCTATGTTAAATCTCTCCTGGAAGGTGGCCAGACCACTTAGGAGTGTTTGGATCCATGTAGACCCTATGTATGTGCTTTATTAGTTTATTTTAAATACATTAGTTTATTAATAAATAAAAAATTATTTATTACTTGCAATCTTCAGAAGTCCATGAATCCTTGGCCTGAGGGTAAAAACCGCTGCCCTGGATATTGATGGAGAAGTAATTTGCTTGTGTAACCCAGCTGGAATGATATTGTCTATTAAGAAAACTGAACCTTGTGCAATTTGTCAAATGATCAGATTCTGTTACAGTGATTTCTAAATGAGATTGCTTCAAAGGTCATAATTTTGTGCTGAACTCCCAGGTACATTTATGTTTTGCTTATATATGTGAACTTCAATTATTTTTTGTCTCTATTGTGGCATGTTATGGATGGGCGCTGTAAACAGTACTAAATAGGTGATCTCTGTTACCTTTTAGTATATATGTCTAATCTCCACCAAGTAAAATTAAGATAGGCTTAATTTTGTTTTTAACCTTCTGAATGTTTTGAAACAGTGTAAGTGATTTATTTAAAAATGAGGCATGGATGAGCTGGGACTCCTGCATTTGCTTTCATGGTATGTTCAGATTTGGAAATGGATGGTAGGTGTGCCTTTTTCATAGGACCACTGGGTAGCTGCAGAAATATAAGGAAGTGAACAGCAGGGGCTGACTAATCTGAGTGCTGTGCTGCATCTGTGAGCAATGGAAAAGCATTCACACTGCATATTGAACTGGCAGGGAGTACTTGGAGGAGTGCCCTTCCTTATATTAACAGGCTTGCTTTTAACTATGCAGGTGTGACAACTGACCAAGGTTTGATATCCACAAAAATCCTTATCTGCACAGAGGTTATGGTCTCCCTGCGGTATCAGATGAGCTTTCTGAAGGACCTTGCTTGTGGACCTAACTGCTTGTGGGTCAGTCTTGGGCCAGGTTTGCTGGGATACTGGACTTGCTGTTGAATCCTTTCCTGTAACTTGCATCTCCTGTCTAGCCGCTGGTGAAAAGGAAAGGGTTGCTCTTCAAATCATAAGAACTTCCCATGTATGGCTTGGAAACAAGAAAGCCTATGGTGAATGGCAAATAGCAGATGTAGTGGATGCCTGGTGCCTTACTGTTTTCACTTCTCAAGAAACCAGTCTCAGGCCTTTCTGATTAATTTTGTTTAATCTTCAGGAGGCCTACACATCCCTGAGGAGCTGCATTGCATCACTTCATAAAACCAGTATGATGGATCTTTTTTTATTTTTCTTATTTTATTTCATAATTGATTGACCAAACTCAGGTTTGCTAGAAAAACTTTATTCTCACTTGGATCCTAAATTTACTCATACAGTGCTTTAGAAATACATGATATAGAGGAAAATCAATGGAAATATCTTACCAACAGTTTTATAATAGAGAAATAGGCCAGTGTTATATTTTTTAACAATCTTCCTGTGGAATGAGTGTCGTATTTCCTGAAAACTAAATACAGCACTGTGCACTGAATGCTAATGGGCAGATTTCTCCAAGTAAAAATGTTACAGACAAGTCTTCAAAAAGTCTGAAGGGGTTCAGTAAAGATATTAAAGGTAAGTGGTTGATCACATCTAAAATATTGCAGACCAGTTAAGGAAAGTGGTCGGAAGCATCTGTTTATCTTGTGTTTCTGGGGATGTTTGAAAGGGTAAGGAGTGAGAAGTGTTTAAATGAAAAATGCCTGCTTGGTATAGTGTACAATAGCCCACTCAAGATAGAATTTATGACTTAAATATCCCTGCCTTTCCCAGGGATGGGAACTTGCTTTGATTTCCTGTGCTTCATAGGTTTGCAGGAATTACCAAGGTACTATTAGCTCTTGAGATAGGGAACTCAGTTCTTTCCTACAATGCTGCTGTTCTTCATCTCTGCTCTCTTAATGAGTACTGTTCAGCTAAATACAGCAGCAGTGGTGCCTAACCTGAGTGGTTTGACAACCAGGCCACGAGCTAAAGTCGCAAAGAACGATCCTGCCCTGAGTTATGTTAGCTGATGTGTGTGTGGGAGGTGTTGGGCATGATTAGTTAAGGCTGAGGAATTACTTAACTCAGGATATGTTAAGAAGAGAGTTGGTTTGAGTTGTCCATCCTCTGACAGGGAGTGGGAGTCTGTGACAAGACTCTATGACAGAAGACCTCTCCTACATGACTCGAAGGGGCACAGGCTCTGTTCTGCTATTTTCACGAACAGGTGAAGCTCTAGTCAAGCTTAGACTGGGCCTGGCGGCTGTTTCAGTGTCTAGTGCTGCATGGAGGCAATCCAGTCCTTGCACAGCTTTGCAGGGCAAGCTAAAGAGGGAGCAGAATTGCCCTGTGGGACCACAGTCTTGCTTCAGCACTGCTGGGCTTTCCTGTTCTGCAGAGACAGGCATTCAGCTCTGACATCTCTCTCTGTTACAACGAGTGCCCCGGCTGTACAGCATCTCTGCACACAGCTTCTCTAGCAAGGGTCAGTTTTCCAGTCATGGAAAGAAGGAACTGTTCAGACTATTCAGACTGGGCTCTAAAAGCTTGTAGTGGCTTAATTCAGAGGCAACCTGCAAGGAAGGGATGTAAGAACCCTGCTGCTCTGGTATTCTTGGAAGTTGCCAAGCACAGCTTTGAAAGCCTCGGGAGGAAGGCAATAGCTCCTGAGAGGTGTTAGTGAGCTTGTTAGCTGCACCTTGAGTATCTCTGGTTCAGGCACAGAACAAGGATGCTGAGTGAAGGCAATTCTGACACAGCTTTAAATGTAATGGCACAAAGCCTGACACTGAACTATTGTAGGCTTTGCCTTATTTTGCTGTTTTAAACCACACAACATTTCTCTTGTGTGTTTTTTTAATTTGTAGTAAATCTGAAACTTGGCAGGTGCTAAATCTACATGTAGTTGATTAGAAACAAGCTGAAAGCTCTCTTTTAAAACCTAACCATACTATAGAGACAGTGCTATCAACACTGTACCCTCATGTGCATGCTCGGTTTGTTCTCTTGTGTTAGTGAGAAAACTCAGATCTCTAATTCTTCCAGTTAGCAAGTAGCTAAGCTTGTATATCATCCAGCCAGGCCTGATTAAAATAGCTCTTCACTGCTTGTCCCCAGAAGGGCATAAATTAAAGTAAATTCAGACATGTTCCTTGCTTTGGGACCAGTCCTTGCAAAGATGTAGGCTTTTTCTTCCTCCTAAGCTCTGCTTATTGAATTCTTCAACCTCAACACTTTTTCTTCAGGGGATAGGGATGGGTAAACTATCGGTCCTGTTGTACTGGCAGCACAGAGAAGGCTTGGGAGAGAAAGAAGTCCTGACCCTTGGCAGTGCTTGGGTCTCACCAGTACCTGCAGGAATCTTTGCCAACAGGAACAGGGCCAGCCTTTCCCCTTGACATTTAGGAGGTTGAGTGATGCAGTACTTTGGGAAGGGAAAGCCAGTGGCTGGGCTTCAGGGGATCTAGGAACCTGCAAATTATTCAGGGTTGATACACTAAAGACTTGCTGACTGGGTGCTTCTTTGGGCAGGAAAGCCAAGATTCAACATATCCCACAGAGCTCTTTTCTTGGTGCTTTGTTTTTGTTGCTGTTGTCTTTATTTCTGCCATCACTGAAATTCACCTGATGCCCAGATGTTTGCTGAAAGAGGGACATAGAAGTGTTCAGTAAATATGAATAGACAGGGTGCAGTGGCAACAGGCTATGTGAATCAAGGCAAAGCCTTGGGCCCATACTGACCAGGATCCCAATGCTAAAGGGAAAATCTCGGTGAGCAGACCTGCTCCTCAGTCCCTTGTTCAATGCTCCACTTTCCACTGGACTGGAGAGAGGTATCAGCTGCTCCTGAATCCTCAGGAGACATCCTAGTATATGCCTCACAGAACCAGCGAGGAGCTAGAGTAGCACAGGATAGTCCATGTATTGGAGGTTGAGGTGAGTATTAACAGGATCCCCTTTGTTCAACTGCAGCAAGATAAATCCTTGTTGCCCCTGTGAGAGCAAATCTTCTCAGAGAAGAAGCACTACCCCTGTCCTGCTCTGAAGACCACATTCTACTCCTCTGATCAGTATCCTACCTCTGCAAGGCTCTCCTCCCTCAAGAACCAGTGCAAGCACAGAAAGGCAGCCTTGCAGGCAAGGCACAGAACTGATGCATGGGGAGTGGGGAGCTTTCTAGGAGCTCAGTTAGACTAATGAACTAGTCCTGTTAGCTCTCTCATCAGACAGCTCACATTGGCAAAATTAGCTCTTGAAGAAAAGTGGGACAGGAATTTTAAGTGCCCTAAGAGATTTTTAAAAGCACAAGTTGTGTTTGCACATCCAAAGCTGCAAATGTTTTGATGATCTCCAACTTAATTGAAGGATGTTTCAGTCTGATTTAATCTGTTCATTGCCCTGAACAAATTATAATACAAATTATGTATCTCTGTCATATGGGTGGGTGTCTTTATACATTTGATCCTAATTATTGATAAGTGTGAGCAGTAATGGAGCTTAGTCCCCTTACCTCAAGGGGACCAAGTGTTTTTAATCATTAGGACTTCACTGACTGTGAATGGAAATGAGAAGATCATGTTATTTTAGGGCTGGGAAAGGAGGCTTCTTAGTGAGATTCTTCCTGTTAAAGTCTTAGGACTGAAGTTGCTTCCTGTTTATAAGCTTCATTGCCAGCTTATCAGTTGTGTGAAAAGCCCGTCATGAAACCAGGTTGGTTGGACATTCCTAAACTTTGGGTCACCCCTTAGAGGACTTACAGAGAACAAGGGCTTAGGAAGGTTGTAGAAAATGGAACTAAATGGTTTTGGTGGTAGCAGAGTAAAAAATAGAAGATAACTTGGGCTAGCTCAGTATCTTTAATTGGAAACTTTGAAATGGCATTGAGAAAGTTGGGAGCAGCCAACTCCTCTGCTCTAAGGAAGGCTTGTTTCTGTTGCAGCTCTCTGCTCCTTCTGGTGTTTACTTCGATATCAGTGTTAATAAAATTAAAAACACTGTTAGTAGTTTATCTTTAAGAACAAATTATTTGTTAGTGGTTAGTTCAGGTAATAAGCATTTTTATGTGCTCTGTTAAGCACCAGAAAACCCTTTTCTTTAAAGGAGGAACTCTAAAAGGAGTACCACAAATTAGAAGAGCTGACTGATTGTTTACCACAAGATATGAGCTTAGCAAAACTAAGCACTAACTGAGGGAAAGGTAATTGAGGTGGGGGGGTTGAAATCATGTAGGTTCATATTTTGCTCTCTACTGGAGTGCAAATAATAAACTAGAGAAAAAGTATAAAAATACCTCAGTGGGGAACTGGTGCTGTTCATCAGGTAACAAGACCACATGAGGGACAACTTCTGTGCAGGTATTCCATGTAAGCCTGAGGAAGCTGTGGTGTGGGGCTTCTGATCACGATGGGGTACATAATCTATGTTGTAATTTGGTTTCCAGTTCTGTCTGCTCCTTACTCAAATCAGGCTGATGATAAGTAGAACAGTTGCACGTTCTTGTTGCTGATTGATTCAGTACGAGCAGGGTTTAAGAAAAAAGGTGCTAATGTTAGGCAGTTGCATGTGCTTCATGCAAAGCTATCCTTCTAGGCAGCCTTCCAGAATTTATGTAATTTCTTAAGAAGGATTTTGTCACTTCATAATGCACTGTGTAAGCCGAGCATATACTGAACATACAATTCTTACTCCAGCTGCAGGGCACTATGGTCATAAGGAATATTAAGAATTAAAAATAAAAAATCCTTGATTAAAAAGTAATGCGTACTCTAAGATCAGGAATTTAAGTTCTGGAGGGAGATCAGATCTTGCCCTTTGTTGAAGTACTTAACCTAATGTACCAAAAATCTTCAATTTTTTTGTTATGGAAAATATTTTGCAAACTTGAAGGTTTATGGAAGTGGAAAGACTGAGCTTTCTCATCTAATTCTGTAATAGGGACAAAAAATTAAGGAGAAGCAGAAATGAATGATGTGGAATTTGTGCGTAAGGATTAGCCAGGCTTGGTCCCTTTCTCAAATCTGATGCAATTGCATGAAAGAGTTGAAGATAAAAAACTAGGTTGTCAGCCAGGACCCAAGTGCCCTGTTACGTTGTGGCAGTTAAAATTGGTAAATAAACTTTTTATTGAATATTAAAGTGCAATTTAACAAAATACTCTGACAGGTCCTGACAAAGGAATTGCTCTTTTTATTTTATAATTGTATTATTATTATTCCCCAGAGTAAAATGTGTGTGTAGGTTTCTGATGCTATCAGCTAGAGTATCAGTATGTGGAGCCTAGATGAATATGCTGAAGGAGACAATACTGGAGAGGGGGAAGCTGTGTGTCTCATGCACATTAATTCCTGCATCATAGAATTGTGGAATCGCAGAATAGTTTGGGTTGGAAAGGACTTTAAAGCTCATCCAGCTCCAACCCTCTGCCACAGGCAGGGACACCTTCCACTTGACCAGGTTGCTCCAAGCCCCATCCAACCTGGCCTTGAACACTGGCAGGGATGGGGCAGCCACAGCTTCTCTGGGCACCCTGTTCCAATGTTTCACCACCCTCACAGTTCTTTCTAATACCTAATCTAAATTTATCCTCTTTCAATTTAAACATGTTACCCTTTGTCCTATCATTACATTTCCTGATAGAATATCTTCCCATCTTTCCTGACAATGAAATGTTGGAGTTTGATTCAGTGAAGAAAGGCCAGTAAGGAGGGCACACAGCAAGCTCACTACCCTGGACTTAAGAGCAGACTTCAGCCTCTTGAGGGATCTACTTGGTAGAGTACCATAGGACGAAGCCCTGGAGGGAAGAGAGGCCCAAGAAAGCTGGTTCATATTCGAGAATCTTCTCCTCCACACGCAGGAGGAATGCATTCCAACAAAGAGGAAGTCAGGCAAGAACGCCAGGAGGGCTGTGTGGATGAACAAGGAGCTCCTGGACAAAATCCAGCACAAAAAGGAGGCTTACAGAGGGTGGAAACAAGGACAGGTAGACTGAGAGGAATACAGAGAAATTGTCCAAGCAGCCAGGGATCAGGTTATGAAAGCTAAAGCCCTGATAGAATTAAATCTGACCAGGGACATCAAAGGAACCAGGAAAACTTTTAAAGGTACACTGGGGATAAAAGGAAGACAAGGAAAAACACAGGGCCCCTCTGGAAGGAAACAGGAGACCTGGTTACCCAGGCCACAGAGAAGGCTGAGGTACTCAATCACACTTTTTACCTCTAACTTCACTGGCAAGTGCTCCAGCCACACTGCCCAAGTCGCAGAAGGCAAAGGCTGGGACTGCGAGAATGAAGAACCACCTGCTGTAGAAGATCAGGTTTGAGAACATCTAAGGAATCTGTAGGTACATGAGTCCATGGGACCTCATGAGATCCATCTGTGGGTCCTGAGGGAACTGGTGAATGAAGCTGCCGAGCCATTATCATATTTGAGAAGTCATGGCAGTGATTGGAGAGGCATGGATTTGATGGATTGATGACTCCGTGGATAAGGAGATTGGCTGGATGGTTGCACTCAGGGAAAGAGCTCAATGTCCAAGTGGAGATCGGTGACAAGTGGTGTTTCTAAGGTTTTCATATTGGGACTGTCGCAGTTTAACATCTTGTTGACAACATGGACAGTGGGATTGAGTGCACCCTCAGCAGTCTGGGATGACACCAAGCCGTGTGGTCGACATGCTAGATGGAAGGGATGCCATCCAGAGGGACCTGGACAGGCTGGAGTGATGGGCCAATGCAAAACTCATGGATTTCAACAAGGCCAAGTGCCTGTGTTTTGCACAGGTGCAGGTATGTGATGTCAGTCATTCTTTCCTCATCCACAAGTGCTGTAACCCCATTAGTCACAATAGACTGTGCTGTCTGTAGCAGGAATGCGTCTAGAGTTGCAAGTAAACAATATGACCGTTGAGGAGTGCTACCTTTCCAAAGTCTCCTGCTCAAAACTTATTTGTTCCTCTCTTCATTTCCAGTTTTTCCTTGCTCTTACTGCAATGCTGAGAAGAAAGGGGTGCATAAGTTCACTGGGGATGCAGGTTTACAAGCCTGCTGAGAAAAGCACAGCTTTCTGATGATGTTTTGTGCCCCCCAGATGTTGCTGTGTTGCAGCACAGCGTACAAAGTCCATGGGGTAGGACTTGACCTCCTCAACATGTAGAGCCGTAACAGCTACTTATCAGTAGCTACTTATCAGCTTCTGATGCTCTGCAGGCGTGTGGATAGGGAGCATTATCAGCTGCCTTGTTCGTTGTAATAAGCCTGACTGGGGAAGGGGACCAAAGGGAGACAGCAGGAGGCAGAAGAGTTAGTATTACATACTAGGAAGTCAAGGAAACTCAAGATCAGTGTCTTTTTTCTGTAGAGGCTCCATCTGGAGATGGATCCAGAGCCTGTCCTAGCTCTCACACCCAGGCACACATTCTTTCCTTTTCTGTGGGTAAAAAAAAGCTGTCATCATTCTTCAATAATGGGTAAAAGCCTAATTATGCCTAGTGTGACCAAGGAGAGCATTGTCTCAGTTACAGCTGTGGTACAAAGGCCTCTGTCTTTCCAGGTGCTTCTGCAAGGAAGAGGCAGGTGGTTTGGCAGTTTAGGAAAAATTTTCAGAAGGGAATTTTCAGTGAAAATCCTAAAACTCCCTGAAATCCCTTCTGCTTTGAAAAGAGCAAAAAAAATATTGTCTGTGTGAAATCCTGCAATTCATCATCTGTTCTAGCTAGAAATGCTTCTAATTAGGATGATGAAGGAAAACTGGATAGTAGTAATGTGGGAAAATGAACAGAGGCTGTTCCATCTCCATATTCCTTCTGCTTGGTTGGAAGGATTTAAACCCAAGGTGCAAGATCCCCATGTTAGCCATGGATATGTGTTTATTGTGGAGTTGCCTCTCCATAGCAACCCAAGCTAAAGTCATTTGAGCAGGTGTTTGGTAACCTCCCTATTTCTGCATCTTTCTTTTTCCTTTTAAAAATCTATCTCTGGAATCTAGGTATGATGCTACAGTTCTTGTTTTCATGTCATGGCTGCATAGCTGTCATTTTGAGTCTGCTTGGCAGGGTGACAAGATCGACAGCAAGGAGAGGTATGAGTGGGTATTTCTCCACTCTACCAACTTAAATACATTTTCTGAGTGTGCTGTAATTTACACTCTGGGTGAAGGACTGCTGAGTCAGGTACCCGGGGTACCTGTGACAGCATGTTGACAGAAACAAGCCTTTTGTTTTCCAGCAGCAACACAGTGGGGCTATGGGGATTAGTGGGCTGGTGTTAATTAGCACAGCACCCCAACTTTAGCAGTACTATGTTTGAGACTGGCTTCCTAGCAAAATAAGGCTTGAGTGATCTCTATGTCTCAGATGAATCTGATTCATTGCTGCTAAAGCCATGGTCACTTCTGCCACTTTGTTGTTGTGGGATGCAGCAAGAATTTGCCAGCCTTAGAGCATAGAAGAATAGAAGGAAGATTCGTACCTAAAGCACGATCAGGTTTTGAATTAAAAATTAAGTCACAGCTATATGTTTGTATTGAAAATATAATAATCTGTTTTGAAAGAGATTATACAGGAAGATAGCTCTTACCCACCACTTTTGGTGTGAGTGGGTTGGCCTGCTGTGGAGGCTGGCTCAGGGGATGATGCAGTTGCATCTTTAATTGATGCAAGTGCCAGTCAGTACCATACAGAGTTGTCATTCCTGTGCTAACCCAGCTCCTTGCTATCCTGAGGTATCTCATCCAGAGATGGTCTGGTTTTGAGTTTGTCAGTCCTCCAAGTTAGGAGATGATGGAGGGAAAACATATTTCTCTACTTTAGCAAGACCTGCGCTGAAATTTGTCGGAGAGCTTTTAGGAACTTCAGTCTTAGCTCCTCATCTCAAAGTGTAAAGAGCACATCAACAAGGAGCTGGGTTCAGATCTGGTGATGTCATAGGCGTTTCATGAAGGGTGTAACCTCATGAGTTGAGTAAGTTCTTCTGACCAAACACAGTTAAAATTTTGTTATTGTATGGATATGTGTTACAGGGAGAAAATGCAGAGAAATTACAACACTTCAATTTGGTAGACAAGACTAACATCAAAGCTATGCAAATTCGGACTGGATGCTGAGCACAAATCTTCCATGCTGAGTAACTGCTGGAGTAAAGCATCCTCCAAAGCCTCCTTCAGCTCTTGATGTCTTTAAATTGCAAGTAGGTACCTTCCTTCTGGCAAGTTATCTGTTTTAGTACAGGTAGTTGGGTGATGGCCTGTAGTTGGTTATAGAAAAGGTCAAAATTGATGATCTCCTGATCTGCTTTGGAATGAAATCTTAAGCATAAGTAAGAATTTTTCTTCAAGTTTTGTTTGCAAGTAAAAAGTCTTTAGCATTATTTAGCATTAATCTCTTCTCCTTTAATATTTTTCTTCTAGTCTTTTCATGAAAGATTAATATCTGTTTTTGTGAACAATATTAAAATAGGCTGTTAGCATCTTTTGTGAATACTCATATTTTAAAACGAAACCTAAAAAGAACTAAAATCTTCCTTCCACTTCTTTGAGAAACAGAAGGAGCAAATAAAGAGCTGCAGCCACACTGACCACTGGTGTTACTCAACAGCAAATTTTACTATTCAGCTGCTGTTCTGTTTTCTGCCAAAAAGGTTTTTATTGTGAGTGTGAATATTGTGGGGCTGCTGTCCAACTTGGAGGCATAAAATCGTGTAGCAGGTAACCAGTAAAGCCAGCCAACAAAATGTACCTTTCTGTAATGAAAAATAGAGGTGGTAAAACCAAAGAGAATTTCAGTTATGATGAGGAATATATACGTGATATGGGATGTACTGGAAATTACTGGAAAATTACCAAGAAGACTCATTTGTGTTAAAGTGTTACTAGGTGTGAACAGGTGCATGTTGAAAACCTAGCCCGTATTCTGGGTATTGTCCATCTCACACCCATAATCTCCATTTTATTGTAGCAGGTGAGGATTTCAGCAGAGCTCCATGATTAGGCAATGGGCCCCTCCTGAAAGTAAGAGCCAGCATTCCCAGTCAGCTCAGGCCTTGTTTGCAGGGGTGGCTTAGCCCTTTCTCTCTATCAGTTCTACTCAATCTAGTTATTCCAGCTGGGCAACTCCTAACCTGTCTGAAAAAATTTGCTACACCCAATCACAGGCACCAACATACTCACTGACAACATGGAAGTGTGCATACAAGAGTGAGGGATGCTGAGTGGTTGCTTTGTCACTTGTAATCTGTCTTGAGTAGCTTCATCTAACCTCCTACGACTCTACAGGGTGTTATCACTCCCAGGTCTAGAAAGAATCTGGCTTGGAGGGGAAATTGCCTGTCTTGGGCATGTACCCTTCTATAGAAATACCACTTTCCAAGTGCAGTTGGAAATGGATGCTCTCTGATGATCTGAACAGGTCCTGATGATCTGAATCTAGGGAATATGGGGGGTTGCAAGGATGAGTGTAACTGCTTTTTTGTGCTCTGTTACCCAGGTGTTCAGCTTGAATCTCAAATTCCAGAGCACCGCTGGTAATTCCCAGTGCCAGCATGGGTGCTTTTGCTTTGCGGGATTAAGTGAAATGTCATTTCTAGAAATTGAGGGAAGGAGGCTGTTAAATGTCTCTCTAAGGCATCAGTCACTTGGGGCCTGTTGTTACCAGCATACGTGGGTGTGGTATATTGTATCTGAGGGGCTTCTAAGATGTTTTTGTGCCCAGCTAATCATCGCTTGCTCTTGAGACTATTGTTGCACAAGGCTCATAATGCTTAGACTGATTTTTAAACAAAACAGTTGGAGGTGACACGCGGGGGATAAATTCTTTAAAATTATTGCTGCAATTATGGTGGAGTTGCTGCTTGTGCACTGAATATATCCCTCATGCTCTGAATGATTGTGGTATTTGTGCCAGAGCACTGGAGCTGAAGCTGTAATCGCTGCCTCCCTTCTTTCTTTACTGGGGTGGGCCATGAAAGGAGAGCATGCTGGTTAGGCAGGACTCTGGGTTTTGTGTGCTTCTCAGCCTCGATGATTTCCTTCAGCTCAAAGATGTGTCTCCTAAATGTTCTGCAGAGTTTCTTGGGGTAACTAAATTTACCTTGGTACATCAAAGCAATGAACTCAAGCTGACCCTCAACCAGCCTGCACCTTTGACAGGGAGAATTACATTCAAGCTGCCTCTGCGCAGTGTTTGGGAGTGAGGCATTGTTCTCAAAATAGGCATATGGAGTTCAATACAAAATTGAAGAGTAAAGCAAGGTTGTTTTTCAAAAAGTTGTGCTGTCAGTGGTGCAGGCTTGTTTCACACAGTAGCAATGCAGCAATAGGTGTTATTTTTCTTGTTATGCTCAGCAGGTTAGCTCTGCTGTTATCCATTGCTTACTAATTCTGCTGGATTACTTTCCTCCCTAGTTCATTTATTTAAAAAAGCAAATGGTGTTTTGGGGAGTATCTGTTGGGAAAGAGGGAGAAATCCCAATCCTTTTGTCAATCTCTGCTGTTGCAATGAAGTACCTTGCCATTGTTCTGCCCTCTTTTCTGATGTAGTCTCCCATGTATCTCAATTCTTCACTCTTTATCTGAGATGCCTTAGAATTCTGTTTTTTGCTTTCCTTGGCTGCTACCCTGCTGCTTCCCACTCTGCTCTCTTTGCTTCTCTGAGGTCTAGCATGGGGGATATATATTCTTTTTTTCCCCCCATGTCCTTTAAGTGCTCCTTTCTTTTACTCTTCCTCTTACACCTCTGTCTGTGCCTTTGTTGATGAATATCCGTCTAGACCTGTCCTGTATGCCTCTTTCTCTCTAGCTGCCCATCTTCACCTTTGGTCTGTACCTACCAGCTCTTACATGCTTTCAATCTGTTGACCCTTATTCCACACATATTCCCATTCTTTCCTATTTAAAATACACACGAATTCCAACTGGTTCTTGCATAAGGCCACTCCACGAACATCTCCAAAGCTATTTCAGTGACTTCCATCATACTGCTCCCATGAATGTCTCTGTTACAGCAGCTACAAGAAAAAAAAACCCCAACCTGACTCTGTTTGGTCTGTAGCTCTATTGCTTGCTCCTGTTGAGGAAGAAATGAACAGCTTGCAGCAGTCTGTGTGCTGTGCCAAGTGCCAGGTATTAATGGATTATTTAGTGAGTGATGAGAGATTAGAGCTGGGGCTCAGACATTTCTCAGAAGCTACATGGGTTGTCTGAATCACTTGCAACATAGGAATCAAAAAGCTGTTTGCAAGCTGGTTTAACCCTAAGCACTACAAGGATACATATGTGAACCTAAATGGGAGAGGAGTCAGATATAGTTACAACCTGAACATACCATATAAGCAGCTACTACATTTCAGAAAACTAGCATGTATGGTTTAGGTAGCTGACAGTCTTGTCACTATCTATAGGATAGCTATATCAACTCTAATGTTTGATCAGCAAAATACTACTGCTGCTTAGGTTCCCCAAATAATAATAAAAACTCTGCAGGGCAACCCTACAACCTGATAGGCTTTAAATTGTTTTGTTTTGGAACTGCTTTTCTGAACTGGTTAGTGCTCAGCTCTGTGGAGCTCTGGATTCCATCTTGTCTGGTTAAATTCAGCTCCTAGGTCTTTGCCACTCCTTGGTTGAGATCAGAAGATCTCTCTTATTCTTCCTCAGATAGACACAACTCTTCTCATGGATGTTCTGGCAATGCAAATAACCCACGTTATCATGGGCTGCAGAGTGCAAAAGCTTTTAGAGAAAACCCAATAAACAAACTGGTGGCAATTGTTAATTAGGGTCGTTACACAGTTTATGGCTGTAGAGGCCATCTGAACATACCTCTTGGCAGTCTGTGCAAAAATATTAAGCCACCTAGAACCATGGGCAGCTGCAGAATGATGTGAAAACATGCCTTTTATCACTCTGTTGCTGTGTCCCTCCTGGTATTAACTAGGACAGTGTGATGCAGTATTTTGCCACCTCCTGCTGCCACTATTCATCTTTACTATGAAAGCTCAGTGTTCTCCTATGTAAAATAATGCAACTTAGCAGCTAGCTTGATAAAGATGATCTTTATTCCACTGCCTGATAATATAGATCTCTCCAGAAAAACTTAATCTAAGGAGGGAGTTGAAAAAAATGCATCTGTGGGAGTCCATATTACTAGAGTTTTATTTTAGCAATTATTTTTCAGCTTCTTTTAACCCATAAATGAATATGTACAAAACAAAACAAAAAAATCTCCAAAATGTGAGGGTTTTGCTGGGAGAAATTCTAGGTCTGCTTGTTTGCTAAGAGAAGAGAAACATTTTCCTTTCAGATCCATATAATGGGCTTTTCTTTGGTACCAAGGGAAAAGTCAGCTTTAGGAAGGGTGAGTGTGTGGTGGTTGTGAGGTATTTTTTTAAGTGATTTTGATACTGCATTAAAAGGACAACAGGCATGGTGAAAATGCATTTGGTTATTAGTCTATAGTCGTGTCATGGCAACCCTCTCGCACCTTGTAGAGACACACCTTTTGGTGACTCGGTTAAGCTTGGTATATTCGGTTCCACTTTGTGGAGGGAAAGATCACTGCATATCTTAAAGGATTAGCATCAAGCAACAGGTACATATTAAATACTTATTATCCATTGCTGTTGACAGCTGTTCAGTTAGGAGGGCGAGGAATTAGGCCAATGAAAGAGAGATGTAAAATGTTCTACTCTGAATATCTGTGTTTGAGGCACAGATCATGCAAAAGCTAACATCATACATGAGTTAAACCTGTGAGCAAGGCCACCTTTCTCCAATCAGTCAGTGGCAAATCTTACCTGGAGACCCCCGTGTGCCCATGTCCACAAGTAACCTCATTTTGTTTGGTCCTAACATGGCCTTAGCTCAATACAGAGGTGTCCAAGTCCTTTGACTTGGCCCAGATCTGAAAATGGTCATGCTTTCACTCCTCAAAACTTGTGTTGAAATTGCTCTGAGATGAGAAGTCAACCCTTTACCTATGTCCAGATGAACACAAACATTCCTTTCCAAACTGCTGGAGTCTTCTCCGGAAGAAGAGGGAAGGTTGGGATGTCCCCATTGACAGGAAGCTAGCCAACATTATTCCACTTTACAAGAAGGCATGAGGGAAAACCCTAAAAATAACAAACCCGTTAGTTCAGGTCAGTACGTGGAAAAAAAAATATGGAGAAGGTCATTCTGAATGCCACTGAAGGACATTTAAAGAACAATACAAACATTGGGCAGTCAACATAGGCTCACAAAGGGAAAGTCCTGCCTAACTACTTTGATATCCCCCTCCAGTACGGTCACCTGCCTAGTGGATGAAGGGAAGGTGGTAGATCAGTTTTTCTGGATTTTAGTAAGGCTTTTGATATGTCTCTCACAGCATCTTTCTGGCCAAGTTGTCCAGCTGAGCAGGTGCATGGTGTGCTCACTGAAGACCTGGCTGAGTAACAGGGCTTAAAGGATTATAGTGAATGGGGCTACCTCTGACTGGTGACTGGTCACCAGTAGTGTTCTTCAGGGTTCACTTCTAGGGCCAGTCCTGCTCTATATGTTTACCAACAGTCTGGATGCAGAAGCTGAATGCACCACTAGCCCGTTTGATCATGATACCAAACTGGGAGGTGGTCTTCTCTGTTCCAAGGGGCAGGATGCCTTGCAGAAAGATCAAGATAGATTGGAGCATTGGGCAATGATTAATGGGATGAAATTTAGCAAGTCCGAATGCTGGATTCTACACCTGGGATGGAGTAGGGATGGAATAAAGATAGACAAAAGTATAAATTACATGAAGAGTGGCTAGAGAGCAACCTTACAGAAACGGACCTGGGGGTTCTGGGTGGCAGCAGACTCAATATGATTGAGCAGTCAAGAGGGCAAAATCACATCCTGGGGTGCATCAAACACAGTATAACCAGCTGATCAAAAGAGGTGATTGTCCTGCTGTATTTAGCATTGGTGCAGCCTCACTTTGAGTACCAGGACTCATGGAGTTCTGGGCATTGCAATTTAGAAAGAATGTAAAGGTACCAGAATGCACCCAGAGAAGGGCAACAAAGCTGGTGAAAGGGTGGAACCATGTCCTATGAGGAGTGGCAAGGGACTCTGGGCTTGTCTAGTTTGCAGGAGAGGAGGCTGAGGAATGACCTCATTGCGCTCTACAGCTTCCCAAGAAGGGAAAGTGGGGAGAGAGCTGCTGATCGATTCTCCCTGGTATTCAGTGACAGGGAGGATGGGAATAGTTCAAAGCTATGTCAGGGGAAGCATTTCTTTACTGAGAGGGTGTTCAAACACACTAACAGGCTGCCTAGAGAATTGATAAATGTTCCGTACCTCTGTCAGTGTTTAAGATGCATTTGGACAATGCCCTTAGTAACATGCTTTCAGTCTTGTTCAACCCTGAATTGATTAGGCAGTTGTCTAAATGATCACTATAGATCCCTCCCAACAGAAACATTCTATTCCAAGCTATTCTGTGTTTCTGTCATGTCTCCTTTTCTCCTCCCCCATCCTTTTACTGAGGAATGCTGTGAGGGTCCTATCCCTGCTGGAGCTAGTGGTTGAAGGTCCACAGGGGGCTAATGTTGAGTTCACAGGTGTTAAATACATTTACATAGACAGTAGTTGTATTCAGTATCCAAAGGCCAATAAACCTGGAGTACCTAAGCAGGTAAAACTATATTTGGGTTCCTTGTGTCTCAGACCAAGACAAAGTCTTTCACCTCTTCCTTGGTATGATAAAATGCATGCAGTGCAGAGGGGGAAACTAAGCTAAGTGGCAAATTTTATAATATAATGACATATCCCCCAGCAAGCTTCAGAGATGCCCTTTGAGAGCACATGCTCTCAATTACAGCTGTTTAACACTACTTTTTTTTCTAAAAATAAATTGAAAACCATACCCTTTTTCTTAAATAAATCTTAATCCTGTGGCTACAGTTAAGTACCTTGATTTTTAAGGAACCTTTTTTACAATGGGGAATGTGTTCCACTCTGATTTTCTGTTCAGGATTATTGCAATTATGTTCTTAAAAATACTGATAACTTTTTCACTATTTCTTGTCCTTCAGGTATTTTTTTTTAGTTCTCTTTCTTAATTCCTTTCCCATCAGGACAGATAAAACCATCACCAGAGGAGTCGGTTATTTTCTGAAGTTTGAAGTTCAAAGGCCTAATGTTTTCATTCAGTGGCCTTTAGCAAAAGGAAAAGGTTGCTTTTCATGGTGGATTTGAAAGGCGGCATTTGGAAAGCATGTCTGTGAGGGGTAAATCTGACCGGCTCTTTCTGTTTGCTTTTATTTCTAGCTGGATCCTGCCACCTTTCAGAACTGCCACTCTGTGCTCTCAGAGCTTTGTACAGCTCTGTTCCAGGACAGTGCTGTGCCTTGAGTAGCAACTGCGTATCCTGGGAAAGCAGCTGAGAGGAGGCAAGAAAGCTGTCTTGATACAGGAAAGACAAGGGACTCTTGTATTCTGCACACAGAAGTCTCATCCTGCCAAAAACTTAGGTTTTGTGGTTCTTGACAGAGCCAGACTGCTCTTGGGAGACACATGTTAAAAGAACAGCATGAGCTGTAGGAAGGGAGTTTCCAATTGGACATGAGGGAGAGAGAAAATGTTCCCCTATGAGTGGTGTAGTGCTGAGAACAAGCCCAGTGAGGCTGTGGAATCTTCATCCTTGCAAATATTCAAAGATTGATGGGCTAAGCAGCCTGCCCTACTGTCCCAGTTGGTCCTACTGTGAGGAGAAGATTGGATCAGAGACCTCCACAGGTCCTTACCCACTTAAACAGTTCTGTGGTGGTACATCACCCATGCTCAATGTGGTAGATCTTATGTTTATTAATACTTTTTGAGATGAGAAGAAAATGTATGTGTCAAGGAGCTTCCCAGGTAAGGAGGGGAACAAAGAGAGGGAGAGAGAAATAAATGTCACTCGGTAGTGTCAGGTGGTTTGACTATGAGTCTTCTTCAGTGCCTGGTTTACCAGCACGCACTTATCCAGTGAGCAGTTTAATATCCCAGTTGCAACAAGAAGTAGACTCAGAGCAGTGAAGCAGCATGTGATGCCTCCATGGGTACAGAAAGAATGAGGCTTAACAAAGAAAAAAGTCAAAGCCATGCTCTACAGTGCCTCTGTCTCCCCATGTGACATTTCTGAAGGGAACCTTTCTACAAGCTGGAGACTTCCTATATGCAGTATTTTTTCCTTTTGTTTTAGTTAAATGTAAAGATGCAAAGTTCTGTTTGCTTTGCTTTGCTTTCCCTTTATGTGAAAGTAGTGTCCTGTGATTTTGGTTAGGGTTTTTCTGGGTTTTTTTTTCCAGGGCCGTAGGAATAATGAAAGTTTCAGTTTTAAAAATAGCGTAGGAAAAAGCTTGGGGGAAAAGTAATGAATTGTGAGAGAAGAGTCATTGGGAGAATGAAAGTGACTAAGGAAGAGAGATCATGTGAGAGACAAGAGGGTTAGTGCTTGATCCAAATCCACTGGAACTACTGGGGATGGGGACAGTGTGTAGGGAAACCAGGGACAGACAATCCCTGAGAGAGGAAAGCAAAGAAAGCCAAGCAGCAGAGATTCTCTCTGAGGATAGGAAATCAGGAAATCAGTCCAGGAGACAAACCCAACACAGACTAATTATTTAGAAGAGATTTTGGAATTAATGCTTCCCCCCATCTATATGGTGGGAGCCATAGCTCCCTCCAAAGCTGTGACTGCCCTGACCCAATCCTTGTGATAGTCCTGTCTCTAATGGAAGGTTGGAGTGGAGATGTCCAGTGTTTGTAGAAGTAATGCTTTTGTGAGTCTTATCTATCAGGCTTATCAGAGAAAAGTATTAATGGGATTTTGCTCCTGCCCTTGGGGTTTTAAAGAGAATGAGACTGCCTGCTGGTGAGAGAAGGTGGGACATGCCCCAGGCAGGTGTGCTGGCAGGAACCACTGTCCTTGCCTTGGACAGATGTGGAAACTCCAGCTGTCTACCTGTCTGGTCATGTTAAGCTTTCCCAGTCTTGTTTGTATACCTTTTGCAGAAGTTGGGAGTGAGAGCAAAGCAGGTTTATGCCTGAAGAGTCAGGAAAGAAAGGAAAGCAAGAAGAAGGGCATATACTGGCATCACCTTCAGACACTGTACCAAGGTAGGGAATCACTGAACAGAGTGCCTCAAGAGACACCTCTACTTGTTGGTCTCGTCTTGCCCAAGATCAGAGCAGCAGTGATTCTCCAGGGGCTCAGGTGAGCAGCATACCGGGGGAGTAGAGGCTGTGTGAGCTCTCTCTATTGCCACTCTACTGACTCAGAGGAAAGCTCTGCTTAAACACCAGTAGGTGGGCAAGAGTCGTTCTACTCAGCGGTTGCAGGAATCTGTCAGTGGTGGGACAGGCTCTCTTCTCAACTGCTTTCACCTTGATTGGTCCTTGAAACCCAAACCTAGATTCTGAGTGACAGCACCTAGGGTCTTAATATAGCTCTTCTCACTGTGACAATTTTTTCTATGAATCTCATACACTGATATCCTCTGTTGGCTGTCAGAAACTGAGGACTCTGTCCAGGCTCACAGATACCAGGGAGCTGAAGATATGCTATGGAAAATTGTGTACAGATGCTCTCTCATTCACTCACTCATTTCCCACTTGGAGCTTCCTTAAATTCTTGTGTTATCTCTTCTCCTTGTCCTCTTATGTTTAGGCAAGCATCACTTGCACCCTCTCCCATAATGAGATTTTCCATGTGCTGCTGTTTCCCCTCTCAGCAGAATAGCTACTTATCGGGGAGCTCTGGTGGCCCTGGCTTCCCTTTGCTTCCCAAATACCCTCACTTGACAGCATCTGCAATGAGCAGAGGCCTCTTAGAGTGGATGGGTCCGGCTGTTAGATGTAAGTGTTTGCTGTCATTATTAGAAGCTGTTCTCAAATGGAGAAACATTGCCAAATTTGGTTGACTAAATTACAAGAGTTTCCAGTAACTTTAATAGCAGTGTATTTAGTGTTACAATACTACCATAAAACATAGATGGGGATGTTCTTTTATTTCACTCTTTCATTAAATCTGTTCCTCTTTTTTTGTGTTGTGTTTTGTTTGTTTTTTTTTTGTTTAGATTTTCATTTCTATGTGAGAAGGTTTTGTACTGCTGCATACAAATATTTCCAGGGGCCAGGAGCAGAGTGCACCCCTCAGTGAACTTATGCTGGGTCAGAAAACACACTTGTTACACATAGTCCCACAAAGACTGGCAGCCAAAGCATGGAATATTTGGGAAGCTGTACCCAGGATGGACAAACATGCTGGCATCTGTAGAGGGGGCTTCAGGACTCCTGAATCTCATCCAACCACAGCACATTTGTGGAGGCAATCCATTTCTGTCTTCAAATTTAGAAGCTTAAACATGTCTAGATTTTACAATTTCTCTCAACACAGAAGTGGGGAAACTCGTTTCTTAAAACCAAACCAAAACAACAATCTCCTCCTAAGCATGTGTAAATTACCAAAAGCAATCTAAGAAAAAGATGTAATTTTTAAAGAATCCACATGTCTCTGCAGACCTGCCTTGTTCCATGTCCAAACACTGCTATCCAAATACCACCTGTCTATATCTACACTATCAACCATGTCCCTTGCCAGCAGCTCTGTGCTGAACTCCTACCCTTGGAGTGCCAAGGATGGGTGCTCATTGTTGCACTTTGGAAAGCTTCTTTGAAGATTTGTGTTTCCATCCTCGCATTTGAGCTTTTTATTACACTATCTGCTGCAAACTGGGTTTATTACAGTAAATAAAACATTAAGGACCCAAATTCTGGTGGCATTGGTATTTGTAACTACTTGATTACCCTGAGGACGTGCCCATGGGTAGATTTATCAGGCAAGCTACCCTGAAAAATGTCTAGTCCCTTTCATGATGTGCTGTACAAAGGCAACTAAATCAGAACATCTATTATGGAGCAGAGGGGTAAACGTAATCTTTTATGCAGGTTTTCAACGTTTCTACATATCAATGTGTCTTTTATTCCCCAAAGAACAATGTGAGACCTTTTTAGAGTAGAAAATTCTGTTTAATGTGTCTCACAATGTATTTGAAGTCCAGCACAGAAACTCTTTCCTCATGCTCAGCTCTGACTAAATCTGCCTTGGTTTCTCAGGAGAAATGCTTAGTAGGAAGGAGAGAGCACTCTGAGCTCTCCTTTGATATACTGATGAAATCATTGCTCTGTTTTGTATTCCAGCAGGCATGCCACTGTGCTTTATTTATATTTTTAATGCAATGGCATTTCATATGTATCAAAACTAGCAATGAAATTAATATACAGTGTATAAATGCATTATAGAAAAAGCACTCTGGCAGCTGCTTTAGAGAGATGATTAAAATTTAAAAGGCAATTAGCCAGTAGGAGAAAACAACATAAACTCATTATTTACTATGGCTACATCCCTAATGGAGTGTGGAAATGATTTTATTAACATTTTTGGTATTTCAGAGGGTGGTGGGTTTTTTTCTTGACAACTAGAAAAGATTTGCTGCTTTACTTCCTGGATGATTGCTCCAAAAGTTAACAGTTTCTGTTGCAAACCCAGTTGCTCTGGCAACTGCTTCCATCCAGAAGATAATGTTCAAGAAACAATTCTCTTCCTCCATTTTGGGCCAATCTACTTGTAAATCAACTTGGTTTACTCCTTTTTGATGCTCATGGCATTTCTTCCAGAAAGAAATGTGTGCAGATTTATTGGTCCACCAGATCATTGGAGCTTTGTAAGAAGTGCACAGCAAAGGCTTTGGCTAACTTCTGAAGTAGGTCTTTGGATGTTTCACGGTCTGGAAGGTGTCAGTATCATAAGAAACAGAAAAGAGGAAGATCTTTTTCAAAGTCCTGGTGAAACAGTCACAGGGCATAAGACTATTCACAAGGCATCAGATCTGTGACCTGGCCCTTCTTGGCCAGACCTTTATATTCCTCAGTCATTTTCTTAGGAGCCTGAAAGCTAGGACTTTCCTGTGCAACGTTTGTAAGGCCATTCCCTAAATCCTTCCACAACAATAAATTGTTAAAACCATTAATCTCTGTATTTCAGAGACTTTTTGCAACTTCTAGAGCTTTGTTTATAATGATGTTCCCAGTACAAGCTTACCTTACCTAAACTTAACCCTTTAAACAAACTGGTCTTCACCACACACTCTAGGCTGTTGACCTGGTAAAGATCATCTGGCACCTCAAACAGGAAGGAAAAAAGGTACCTATGGAAGATGTGGCCACCTGTGATTATTTTTAATTTTATTTTTACTTTTTCTTTAAACTGATTTAGCACAAAGGGAAATAGCAGCAATTCTCTTCTGACAAAGAAATAACCTTTAGGTTTTGTTAATTGGATAGCAAGGAAATAAAGACCTGAGATGTGCTAATTGCTTGTGTTGAGATGTCTATTGACTGAGCAATTAGGATGTCACTGCAAGAGGATGCTTGTGTAAGATGGTTATAGGGCTGGATTGTTTTGGTGTAAAGATTTTGAAGACTTACTAGTGAAGGTAACTGCTGCCTGAGTAAGGTAAATATAAATGTTGAAGGAGTGGAGGATAGTGCCCTGGATAGCCCTTGGGATATATCTCTCTGCTGTGTGTTAAGTGTATGCGTGAATGAGATCAATCTCACTTCATTTTGCCTAGCTGTCTGTTTTACTTTTTGCAGGAGGTTTGAGTACAAAAGAGATAACAAGGCCTTGTGTTGTAAGAACAGATCTTTAATCTTGCTAATCAAAGGATATTAGTGATGCCTTCTGCTTTTGCATATGGCTCTTTGTAATAATTTTAGTAGAGCAAAAACCACAACTGTAGCTGGGTCTTCTTTCTTCAAGCTAATCTGGCTGTCAGCAGATACCTCTTATAATTAAATATGACTTTAGTCTATTCTAGTACCTAGATTTATTCCTCCAAGGCTTGGAACTAATTATATCCAGGTTTAACCTTAGCTTCTTCTGATAGGCCTTGAAAGTGCTAAACTCCAGAGGCTGACCTTTACTTTTTCTTACAATTATTTAAGTACAATTGTAGTAAGGTACAATTACAGGCTCCGTTTCTGAGGAATTGTAATGGTGCTTTCCTTGTAAATTTAAAGTCATGTTGTGACCTAAGGAAATAAAAAAATATTCAGTCAACTAAGTGGAGCAAAACGTAGTGAAACAGTGTAATCTGCATGAACAAATCAGATGCTTACAGGGCTCTGCAGCAGGCCATTTGGCTGGGTCCCCTTGGTCTGGGGTTCCTGCAGTGAGATCGTGTATTCGTCTGTCTGAGCAAGAAAATAGTCACATTTCATTATGTGACAGCTATGGTAACCTGGGGAGTACCATAGTTAGTCTGCTTTACTGCTAGAATAATAAAAGTATCTTACGAGCCTACTCTTGTCTCTGCACCTTGTCTTAAGTGCCAAGTACTAGCCACTTCCCTCCCTGGGGCAGAAAAGGCACCTGCCAATCATAGAATCACAGAATGGTTTGGGTTGGAAGGGACCTCAAATACCATCTAGCTCCAATCCCCCTGCCATGTGTAGGGACACCTTCCACTACACCAGGTTGCTCCAATCCCTGTCCAACCTGGCCTTGAACACTGCCAGGGATGGGGCAGCCACGGCTTCTTTGGGCACCCTGTGCCAGTGCCTCAGCACCCTCACAGGGAAGAGCTTCTGCCTAATATCTAAATCTCCCCTCTGTCAGGTTAAAGCCATTCCCCCTTGTCTCGCTACTACAGGCCCTTGTCAAAAGTCCCTCTCCAGATTTCTTGTAAGCATCCTTTAGGTATGGGAAAACTGCTTTAAGGTCTCCCTTGGGCTTTCTCTTCTCCAGGCTGAACAAGCACACCTCCGTGAGCCTGTCTCCATAGCAGAGCTGCTCCAGTGCTCGGAGCATCTTCATGACCTTCTGTGGACTCGCTCCAACAACTCCATGTCCCTCTTGTGTTGTTGCCCCAGAGCTGGATGCAGGACTGCAGGGACATCTCATGAGAGCAGAGCAGAGGGGGAGAATCCCCTCCCTCATCCTTCTGTTCACACTGCTGGTGACGCAGCCCAGGACACAGCTGGTTTCTGGGCTGCAAGCGCACACTGATGGGTCATGTCGAGCTTTTTATCAACCAACATCCTTCTCCCCAGGGCTGCTCTCAATCTCCTTTTGCCCTCAAGTCAGAATGAGGGAAAGGAAACTGGTTTATTTTCTATGAGAACTGCTGCTCAGGGTGGCAAGCTCACAAAAACTCTGTGCACTGATTGAATCTTCTTGGGTAAGACTGACAGGTCTTCCATGTATGATGCCTTTTAGGAATGAAACATAGTTTGTTGGTACCTTCGGAGATTGAGTCACTGGGGCTTTTAATTTGCTTGTTTGTTTCTTTACGTTGGGTTGGTTTGTTTTGGTGGTTTGTTGTTTGCGAGGGGGTTCTGACAAAGCCTGCTCAGCCCAGCAGTTCCTTGATCATGTATGTGCCCTTATACAGCATGCAGAAGAATTTGACAAGCCTGTAGGCAAATTTCACCTGCTCTCAATAATTGTATGTGGTCTGTGATGTGACTATATGTCTCTATGTTCTTTACCAACATGCCTTTCACTCACAGGCCTGAAATAAAGATGTGCTGTTTCTCAGCTAGGAAAATTGTACCGCAGAGACTTTTTGGGACTGTGCCCTCAGGCCCTCAGGTGCCCTTGGTCAGTTGTTTTGAGTCCATCTGACTTGTCCAGGGTCACAGTGTCTCCAAGGCTAGCTTTCAAATGCAAAACTATGAGACAACACAGTGATTTTAGAATTATGGAATCATAGAATAGTTAGGGTTGCAAAGGACCTTAAGATCATCCAGTTCCAACCCCCTGCCATGGGCAGGAACACCTCACACTAAAGCATGCCACACAAGGCTTTGTCCAGCCTGGCCTTGAACACTGCCAGGGATGGAGCATTCACAACTTCCCTGGGCAACCCATTCCAGTGCCTCACCACCCTAACAGTAAAGACTTTCTTCCTTATATCCAATCTAAATTTCCCCTGTTTAAGTTTTAACCCATTACCCCTTGTCCTCTCACTACAGTCCCTAATGAAGAGTCCCTCCCCAGCATCCCTATAGGTCCCCTTCAGATCCTGCAAGGCTGCTATGAGGTCTCCACGCAGCCTTCTCTTCTCCAGGCTGAACAGCCCCAACTTTCTCAGCCTGTCTTCATACAGGAGGTGCTCCAGTCCCCTGATCATCCTCGTGGCCTCCTCTGGACTTGTTCCAACATTTCCATGTCCTTTTTATGTTGAGGACACCAGAACTGCACACAATACTCCAAGTGAGGTCTCACGAGAGCAGAGTAGAGGGGCAGGATCACCTCCTTTGACCTGCTGGTCACGCTCCTTTTGATGCAGCCCAGAATACAGTTGGCTTTCTGGGCTGTGAGCGCACACTGAAGCTGGCTCATGTTCATTTTCTTATCGACCAACACCCCCGAGTCCTTCTCTGCAGGGCTGCACAGAATCTCTTCACTGCCCAACCTGTAGCTGTGCCTGGGATTGCTCCGACCCAGGTGTAGGACCTTACACTTGGCATGGTTAAACCTCATGAGGTTGGCATCAGCCCACCTCACAAGCATGTCAAGGTCCCTCTGGATGGCATTCCTTCCCTCCAGCATATCAATCGAACCACACAGCTTGGTGTCATCGGCAAACTTGCTGAGGGTCCACTCAATCCCACTGTCCATGTCACTTGAACAGTGGTTGAATTCTGAGGTACTGCCTGATGCCAGCAGTTGAAGGACAAAGCTTGCAGGGCAACCTGTTTTCCCTGACCCATGACTGCCCCAGCCATACCATGAGAGCCACTTGAAACTCTGAGAAATTGAAATATGCTAAACACATTTTTGTCAGATAGGAATCTTTCTTCCAAGCAGAGATTACCCAGAGGGTGAGCTGCTCAGGGCAAATTGACATTAGAGAAATAATAAACCTGTTTCTATTCATCTGGCAAGTGCTTTCAGGCTAATAATAGAAAGGGCAGCAGTATTGTGTAGTAATGGCCTTCCTTTCTGTTGTTCTGTGAAACTGCACTTCATTAAATGGCAACCATTCTCCTGTCCCTAAATAGTAAACTATAGAGGTAGCAATATAAAAGCACTTCAATATTTTATAGCAGCAAAGGGTGTCTGCTATCTATAACTGCAGTCAATACTTGGACTGGAGAGAAATGCCTTAATTTTTCTAATGCTTCATACATGGAAAACCAATCAGGCTTTTCCTGTATTTCTAATTGCATTGGCTGGTTCTATATGAGTGTGGTTTTCCAAATTATTACTAGGCCCTGGCAAAAGTAGCACTGAAGTTAAACCTTCTTGCCATTAAATGCTAGTCCTTGTTGCAACCTACTTGTGCAAGCCCCTAACCCAAGTCGCATTTAGCTCTGGGACCCCTAGTTCCACATTCATGTGGAACATCTCTAAATCTTAAGATTAAACCTTAATCTGTGAAGGGTTAAATTTAATCAACTTAAACTTTGATTAAATTCTGCCTAGAAAGCAATGAGTCTCAGAGTTCCTGTGTCCTAAGGAGGGATAGGGATGAGAAATCTTGCCCAAATCAGGTGGAAGCCAGCAAGAAGTTTTGGTACTGAAAGGACAATTAAGTGAGAAATGAAGAGCGTCTTATAACTAATGCTGTTTGGATGAGGGGAGTTGAAACAAAGGCACAGTGTGTTGTAACTGTCCGTGTTTCTTAGGTCTGTCCTCAAAAGCCCCATCAGAAATATAAGTAGCATCATTTGCAGGTCCTTTCTAAGCAGTCTAGGCAGGTCTACTGTCTGGCTTTCCCACAGAGATCTGCAACCTACAAAAAGCAGCACTTGAGTTTGTCATAAACCAAATGTTTTTGGTCGTGTGCTACAGAGAAACACATCTGCAGACAGCTGTTCTCTGTTGATGTCCCACTCATCTCTCTCCTCAAGGCTGGCAGATATATTCATGTTCAAGGAGTCCTCTGTCTTTGTGGTTAAAGTCTGCTTCCATCCAGCATAGGCTGTGGAGTCCAAGGCAGTGAGATATGGATATGGCCACATGGATCCCTTGTGCACAATGGACTAGAAAGATGTGGCATCTTCTACAGCCTGTGTGCTGCCTGGACACCAACGGACCCACCCCTTGGACCATGTACCTCTGTGTGACAGTGCCCAACAGTCTGACACTTGCACTGAAAAGACATGCTTGCTAATAAGTATTGTGCCAAAATGCATGAGATTTGTCTTCAAGAAAGTCCCATTTGTTGCTGTAATTACTGTGTCCTTGTTACACTGATTGAGTGCTAAATGGAGGAGAGATAGTTTAGGCACAGCCAATACTGCAGGAGGTGCTGAATGCTTGCTATCAGTCTGACTTGGTTAATGCGTTTGAGCACAGTCCAGAGCAGGTATTTCCTCACTGGCCGCACTGACACTCTTGTGTTACTGCTGGTTGCTACTATGCGCCTGCAGTATAGGCTATTTAGTTGTTACCAGCTTGCTGGAGTTAAACTCCAGTTGATATGAAAGTTTTGATGGTAAGAAAAGATGAGGTGTTGAGCTGAGAAAGAAATTATTTCACTGTCTTGATAGAAACACTCATCCTGCTTAAGACCTATCATGTATTAGCCATGTGTGTGTGAAAGTTAACAGAAATAATGCACAGGTAGCCCTGGCACTGCGGACTGTGGGCCCTGAGCTGTGTGGGCTATCGGGATTAGGATGCTGTAGGGCTTGGGTTTTCCACTGTTGAAGATATGTGCCCATTACTGGAGCAGGTGCAGATTCACTGTGCAATGGCAAAGAAGATGGAAGAAAGTGCTTGCTGCCTGTGAGCCTTTGACAAAAGCTTGGCAGTTCCATTCCCTGTGTTGGCATCTGTGAATGTCAAGGCAGAGGCTGGAAGAGGAAACCCTGCCTCCCTCTCTAAAGGTGAGGCTTTGGCAGGGATCTGGCATGGGCAAGGCAAGCAGTACATTTCCATGCAGGCCATAGCTCCTCAGCAGCTCTGATCTGCTTGCTGCAGTTAACCACAGAATCACAGAATGCTTTGGGTTTCTAACCTGTATCTAACCTAAATCTCCCCCGTTTAAGTCTGAACCCAGTAACCTTTGTTCTATCACTCCAGTCCTGATGAAGAGTCCAGCATCCTTGTAGGCCCCCTTCAGATACTGGAAGGCTGCTATGAGGTCTCCAAGCAGCCTTCCCTTCTCCAGGATGAACAGCCCCATCTTTCTCAGTTGCTGTGTTTTTGCCCACAAGGCCTTTTGCCATCTTCTTTTCTTTCACAGGAATGCATGGTAACACCTCAGCATTACCAAGTAACAGTCCCATCCTACACACAGCACCTTGTGATCTTTGCACACAGCAGATGTGTAGCTCGATGCAACGTGGGTGGGTGCATGGCTGTGGCTGGGCTGAGGACCAGGGTGCTGAGCTGCTCCAGGGCTAGCCACTGAATCCTCTCCATATGTTAGTCTCCTGCCCCCCTTCCAAACAACTACAGTGATTATCTCCTCTGGGACAGACTCATCTAATCTCCTGCACATGCTTAGGAGACATTTCATGGCCAATAAACATAGCCATTTATTTCTAGTCTTCTTATAAGTGAATACACTGGGTCTTTTGAGACCTGGTTTACCAGGACATTTCTCACTGCTTTCTGCCTGTCATGGTTTTCTGACTGCCAGCTGGGTTAAATACAGATTCCAGCCCTAATGTTTGTAGGAAGAGGACATTTCTGTGTAGGCAATTACAGATCTCCCAAGGATTTGTGTAGATTCAGCAATAAGGACCACTGCAACCTATGTACTTTACCTACTAGTGTGTTTGTCCTCTGGTTATACTACATACTCTGATGTTTCCATCTAAAATATTGCATGTTAATTTTACATCCTGGTCATTTAGAGACTGGTGGGAGTTTCCATCTTCACAGGAGCTGGATTTACTGCTAGGTAAGTAGTGTCTCGCAGACCTTAATAATTCTTTGCCTTATTTGTCAGGATTTTCTTTGTTTGGTCTGGGTTTGTCTGCTTGTTGTTTAGGTTTATTTTTGTTTTATTTATTATCTATTTCAGAAAAGGGTCAGAACAGACTCTTTCTCTGGAAAAGTCATTAAAGTCATGAGAGGTTGCTCAGGATGCTGCGCCCCAATGTACCTGTGGTTTGAAATGGTGCCCTGAGCCTCCCAGGGGAGGTGCCCCAAGGAACACAAAGGCAGAATGACAAGAAAAAGAAACAAACATATTAAAACCCCACAACCCTGCTGTCAGAGAAATTGCTGCAAAGTAGGGATGCCAGATTTGAACAAGATGATTTCCAGCAGTTTAGATGAGAGAGGAATTCACCAACCGTGTGCTCTGGGAAGAATTATTACATATATGAGGAAAAAAGCTGCAGCAAGCACGCCCTGGTGTTATAAGTGGTTGTGGTGCCATTAGCACCAGAGTGAATACTAAGTGGCACTTAGGGCAAGGAAAAAATGAGAAAAGATAAAAAAAATCTCAAAACTCTTAATCTAACATCTTTCTACACTGTTTAAAGTGCAGCTCAATAGCACCTAGATAAAGTTATCCTAGAGAAACACAGTTGTCTAATCACTTACATGGCATTTTGAGATTGATGACAATGCCAGTTTTGTCAGGCTCCCTCATGTGAAATGTTGCACACCTGTCTGCTTCCATCCTCCTTGACAGCCAGGCCATATTTGACAATTATTGTACGTGTATTTTCTGTCTCCTTAGAAATGAGAGTTTATGGCTTTTCTGCTGCGTTGAATAGAAGCCATTGTCTCTCTCACAACCATTAGCTCCATTTAGCTCCATTTTGATCTTTTTCCGTAACAAAAGATGTTACTGTAGCTGAAATATGTAATTTTGCAAAATCCTGCACAGCCATAAAGCACACAGATGTGCACTGTATCAATTTTACACAGCAAAGCCAAAAGCCACACTAAATTATTTAGGTAAAACGATGACCTAGTGGTGACCAGGATAGGGAAAGAACCACTTTTGTGCTGGGAGATGGCAGGGTGGTGTGCTTTAGGTCAGACCACAAAGTCATTTGTTTTTATCTGCATGGTCACTGCTGGGATAGCACTGTCAGCCGAAAAAGTCCTTCCCCATTGTAGCTGCCTGCGTGTGCCTTGTCAAGGATGTGCCCCTTGCAGCTGCCCAGACCCTACTGAAGAGAGGATGAAAAAAACCCTGGGCAGGGTCATCAGTGTTGCCTTGTAATGGTGAGAGACATCCCAAAAGCAAGTGATACTGCTGTGTGAGCAGCTTTTCTGGGGGAAGACTGATCTCCTGATGCTCAGGGACTAGTGATGGGAGTAGTGCCACTGAACTGATCATCTCTATGATGGTGACAAATCCTCTTTCCCTTTCTTAGGACCATGGGCAGAAGGGCTTTTTGTGTGCAGCTCTCAAGTAAGAAACATCAGAGCATTTCTCAGCTGAAAAGGAATGATGGGGAGGGAGAACATCATATATAGAGAATTTTTTTTACTTAAAGACAGACAGCTAAGAGATAATAGCTGAATTATTTTTTCAAAAGCAATATAATGCTTACACTTCTCAGCTAGCCATAAGACAAGTAAATATATTTATATAGACATGTATTTATTTTGAGGATAAGAAAAATATCTAAGTTCTTCACAAATGATTTTACAATCTTTCCTCATGTAAGACCATCTGTGATGCTTACTGGAGATTTGACCCCATATCATTTGCACACAAATGGCAATGTACCAATCAGTGAAGCTAGGGCAAGAAGCAATGCCAGAGCAAAGGCTGCATTCAGACTATCCAAAGTCACTTTGATTTGCAGAATAGTCCAGATTTAATTCTGAAAGTCTTCTCACTTCCACCTCCTCATTTCAGTTACTGAGTCAAAGAATCAGGTATTTGAGAAACTCCAGTTTTCCTCTACAGTTTGGCTTGGGATATTGCTGTTGCCTTCAGGATCCCTTTTTTCTTTTCCTACTTCACATTTGATCATAAAATCATAGAATGGTTTATGTTGGATGAGACCTTAAACATCATCTAGTTCCAACCCCCATGCCACAGGCAGGGGCATCTACCACTAGACCAGGTTGCTTCAAGCCCTGTCCAACATGGACTTGAACGCTGCCAGGGATGGGGCAGCCACAGCTTCTCTGGGCAACTGTGCCAGGGCCTCACCACTCTCATAGTAAAGAATTTAATCCTAATGTCTTATCTAGATCTCTCCTCTGTCAGTTTAAATCTATTGCCTCTTATCCTACCACTACAGGCCCTTGTAAAAAGTCTCTCTCCAGCTTTATTGTAATACCGCTTTAGGTGCTGGAAGGCTATGATAAGGTCTTCCTGGAACCTTGCCTTCTCCAGGCTGAAAAAAAACTACTCACTCAGCTTGCCTTCATAGGATGAGTGCTTCAGCCCTCTGATCATCTTTGTGGCCCTTCTCTGCTCTCATTTGAGCAGGTCCACACCATTCTTGTATTGGGGTCCCAAAGCTGGACACAGGACTGCAGGTGAGGTCTCATGAGAGTAGAGTATAGGGGGAAAATCCCCTCCCTTGAACTCTAGTCATGCTAATGCCAAGCAAAAGCAGGACCCCCTTTCAAATTAAAAGCCACACCTGTAGGTAAAATCAGCCCCCCTTCCACTTCATTACAAACATCAAGAAAGGGTTTCAAGTGTTCTTCTGAAATAGAAGAGCTCGAATTTTCTTTCAGTCCCTTAAGGAAAAAAAAAACACTTTGAGCAAGTGTTCTTTTATTTTTTATTTTTTTATTTTTTTTGTTCCTGGAAGAGGTTCTGTACAAATGGGAAGATTAATTAGGATGCAGAATGTAGCATCATGTTTATGAGAACATATTTGTTGAAAGTTTATGAAGGCTGAATATTGCAGTAATTGATGCATGCTTGTATTTCAGATTCTCATGGATGCCATCTGGTCCAGTTAAGTTGTTGGGTTGTTTTATATGTGTTGTTGTGGTGGTTTTTTTCCTTTCTTATGATTTTGCGCTTACTGTCGTTGGGAGAGGAAGGGAGTGGGAGAGAGGAAAGTGTGGACAAGTTGGTGGAAGGATGAAGTATCTGTGAAAGCATGAGTACAGGATCGGTTCTGATTAAGTCAGTTTATATATGTGCTTTACATTAGGGACTGGCAGCGTGTGACTAAGGATAGATATATTTCACCCAGTTTTTTGAACAGTAGTTGGCTAATGTCAGGCATGAGAGAGAATATCTGCTGAGCTGTTAGTGAAAAGTATGCATCTTTTTATCCACTGCAAAAACAGACATTTCATAGCTGTAAATAGTATGTGTGGTGTGGGAACTGAATTCTTCCTGGAAGGGCCATATCTGGACAATGCAACTACTCTGCTAAATGTGCTGTCTGCTCATGCATACTGTCTCTCAGCAAGCAAGGTATTTGTGGGTAGTGACATTTTCTATTCTGCCTTGCCCTTGTGTAAAGGAGGAGTAACCCACTACTCGGAACCCAAATCAAGGGGCTCGAGATCTCCTGTGCCAAAGGTGTTGTCTTTCCATCCTGAAGGCTCAATCCCCTTGCTGCTAGTAAGAGACTCTTCCTTCTTTAGACAGACCTCACTTAGTCCAGCAGAGACCTGGTCTGTCCATGGACAGCTTTATGTTTGCACATGGTGATCTGGACCCTATTTCCATGCTGCTCCTTTGCTAACCAGCCACCATCCTTCCCCTTTGCCTCCCAGGTCCTCATCAGTGAGTGCTAACCCTGCTTTGGGGCTTTCATCTGTTCTCACCTCACCCCACCTGGGCAGCAGCAGATCTATTACAAAACTGGTTTCTCTTCCACAGCAATTAACTCTTCTCCCCATCATGGCCTCAGGGAGAGCTGTGCTAGTAGAGAAGCAGGCAGGGTTAGTCCAGGACTGGCTATGTGCTAAATGACCTGCCACCACACACATGCTAATCTGTTGACTGGCTAGCACCTCTAAGGCAGTAAACCAGGTGATCATGACTTGCGGGTCTCCCCATGGGGACTTTGTCATAGAATCATAGAATAGTTAGGGTTCGAAAGGACCTTAAGATCATCTAGTTCCAACCGTCCTGCCATGGTCAGGGACACCTCACACTAAACCATATCACCCAAGGCTTCATCCAACCTGGCCTTGTCGAGTGTTTCCTTCTGCAGTCTGGCCAATGATTTTTACTATACACACAGGAGACTAAATTTTCTTTCAGGTGTCTCTGTCAAATTGGGCTGAAATCAGCTGATGGAGTCTAAGTGATCAGAGGGGATTGAAATGACTGCTTATTATAAAGCCAGATGAAGAGGAGCATTTCAGGCAATGCATAAGTGGCTGCAGCTTTCTCACTTAGTAGCATTCTATTGAATGTCCCTTTTCCCTATATCTTTATATATAAGGATCAAAAATGCTCAGGAGAAGGTCTTTTCTTTGCAGATGAGAAGAAAATGGTTTCTTAATCAAAAGATTAAGATGTCATTAGTAGGCTTTTTTACACAACACAGCAAAAATACATATGTGTAGCTGTATATTGCTTTGGAGAGACAAAGATTGTTTGGTTGACTTTAAAATCTCTCTTTCATAGTTACTTATTCAATATTAGAGCCCTTTTACTCCCCAAACATTTGCACGATACAAAAAGAGATGTTTTAAATTTATTAGAAAGAGGCAAAGCTTTGATAGATAAACCCTGATGGAAAAGGCACAAGTTCTGTTCTGAGCAGAGGTGGATGGGAATTGTTCTGCCTTCCTGGGGAAGGTAACAGCTGCAGTCTCTTTGAAAAGCCAGTATTTCTCATAGGACATTTCTGTTTTGCCAAGAAGTAGAAAATGAAGATAGACCAATAATAGCAATCTTTGGGCTGGGATCACTCACCAAGCAATATCTCCCATGATGTCTTGTCTCTGGAGAAGGATGTGGTATATCCTGGACTACTATCCTGGACTTAGGACAAAACTACTTGTTCAAACACTGGAGTTAACTCAAGAATAGAAATTCCCCACTCCCCACCTTGCAAAAATGGAGGACTTGAAAGAAATGACTGAAGAGAGAAACAACACTTTCCTCCCCAAAGTAATGCTGAGTCATTGCTCTGTTGGATGGTGAGGCAGAAACTCAGTTATGGCAGAAGACAGATGGTGATGAAGCTTATCTGGAAGCACAATTATCTTGCATATTTGGAGAGCCAAGGTCCAAATACAGATTGGACTGGAAACTGGATTTTAAATCAGGTCTTCCCATCCAGGTGCTCCCACTGTCTCAGTAGCCATTTTTAAGATTCATGTGGTAATTTCCCAGTGTTCTGCTTTGGGTGAAACAAATCTTTTATCTGCTCATTCTTGGCTGGTTGGTTGGCTTCAGAGTGTCCTGCCAAATGTAGGAAGCATGGTGTCTGCTTTAGCTGCCCAGATAGCAGTACATTGGCATAGAAGATTGCTTAATGGCCCAGAAAGCAGTACACTGGCATAGAAGATTGCTTAATGGTCTGGATGTGCTGTCTTTTGTGCTGTCTTGACCTTGTGTTGGCCACAAGGCCATGCAATCAACCCGGTTGTGTGCTATAACGGGACCTAGAGTCATTCTGTCCCTCCTTCAATATATTCTTCACCATTCTTCTGATGAGCTGCTGTCCCCAGGACTGCAATACTTTCCACAGAGCCTGCACAGGATAAAACTTTTTTTCTCTTGCATTAATCCCTTTGCATGAAAGTCTACCCATGGTTGTATATCTAGGCACATCTGCTGGTCTTCTTCATGCCAAGAGAGTTGCATGGGTTGTCTTCTGTATCTCTACCACCCTGGACTCAGCATGGTCTTGGGTATAGGTTCTTAACCCTTCTGTAGTATTGAATGTCAAGAAGAGCAAAAAGCATTGCTCTTCTCTCAGATATTTAATCCCCCTTAACTATAAGGGAAAGACCATGGTAGTTGCTTTTTGCATTTGTTAAATAAATATCTTCCATGAGTGTTTTGGTCAGGCAGCTTTGTCACAGTTTCCTGTTCTGCACTTAGCCTTGTCTGTTGAATGAGAGACTGGTTTCCATGAGACAGCTTTCTGAAACATTGAAAAAAGGAGATAAAAAATCAAATACATTGATCAACTTCCAGGGTTCTAGGAAAAGCCTTACATAATAGTTCTATTTGGTTTCAGCAACAATTTCTATGCCAGCTGTTGCCAAATGTTCAAGTTTTTTGTTTAGTAGCCTTGTGTTGACAAGTAAAACATGTATGTAATAACTTTGGTGAGTCAAAGCTCTGAAGGTTTTGATTTTTCATACAGTGATCATTTGCTGTATTCCTGATCCTCAGGATACCTGGAACATAGAAGTGATGACTGCTGTACCCAATCCAAAAATCATTTTCTGATGGAGGTGTCTCTCTGACAAAGTGGTATGCTGGGAGTAAATTCACAGCTTGCAGTTAAAGCTTATAGCAGTGTGCTTGGCTGACAACTGATGCAGCTAAAGCAGCAGCCTTGCTGTTCTTATGGCAGAAGGCTGGGGCACGCAGCTAAGAACTGTGTTGCCGAAGTGAGACCTTTGTCTGTAGCAGATTAAACCCAAAAGGGGTCACAATTCAAAGCCTTCGGACACTAATACAATAAGGCCAATTTATTTGGAGTACTGCAAAATCTGGTCATCCTTTACCTAACAGGACTCCTGAATGGGACTCCTCTCTGGAATGTGGGATAATCACACAACGCCTATGTTGCTCTATAACAGTAATTTTGGAAAGATAGAGATCAGTTCT
The DNA here is from genome assembly GCF_012275295.1 of Melopsittacus undulatus. Taxonomy (NCBI): domain Eukaryota; kingdom Metazoa; phylum Chordata; class Aves; order Psittaciformes; family Psittaculidae; genus Melopsittacus; species Melopsittacus undulatus. Next base: position 12,085,345 of record NC_047529.1, on the reverse strand, counting down.
GGAAACAAAAGAAGATACTTTACAGTAATTCTTAAAGAGCTCAGTCTGGGGTTATTTTTTTGAGAAGATCAAAAAGTAGCTTGATTACAGGGTACAAGAACTTCAAAGGGGAAAGATAGCAGGTATTAAGGGCCTTATTGATCTAGTGGAGGAAACATGAAGAAAAAACTATGTCTGGCAATGAAAGGCAGAAAAGTTCATATGAGAAGAAAAGGCACGTTTTCTGGCAAGGAGGGGATCAGCCACTGGTGTGAGCTGCTAGTGGGCTTAACAAATTCTCCTTTTGTGAGCACATTCAAATCCAGATTTGGGGCTATATGAGGAAGATGATTTAGGTAGAAATGAATAGCTGAGCTATACCTTAAAAGGACTGTCCTAAGCACCATAGCTGGTGTTGTGCAAAGATCAGGACTAAAAAGTGTCTTTCCTCAGAGGGGTCACTCAGGAAGAGCCATCTCCCATCCTTGTGCCATTGGTTAAGTTACCCAGCCTTTCTGCATGAGTGTTCCCCTCTTCATCATGGTATTCTGCTGAGAGTTCTCGGGGGCAAGAAACAATTTGTTGGGGTCTAGGATGCAGAAAAAGACCCTAGCACCCATGACACCACAAATATGAGTCTCAGAGAAGCTGTATTTGAGTTTTATGGGCTTTTGGAAGTACAGCTCATTCTCAAATGTTTATCACTCTCCCAGCAAGTAGGTAGGGATTGCAGTGGTTTAAAAACTAACAATTGGAGCCCTAAACATGCTCAGTTTTAGCTTTCTCCATCTGGATGAGTTCGTAAAAGGAGTTAGGGGAAATACACAGCTCTCAGTGTGAGTGGATGGGAGCTGTCATGTCAACCCAGTTGGAGTGGGATGAGGGAAGCTTGTGTATGATGTCTGGAAAACCACTCTCATCTCATGCCCTGTTGCTAACAGCTCATTCTACACAAGCAGCCTCATGAGTAGGAGGAAATGGCAATTCCTCTAATGGAAAGCATCTCCTCACTCCAAGAACAGATTGCAGTCATTCTGGGAACACCTGCCGAAGCCAAATGAACTTGCTGGAGTGACACAGCCACTGCTGAACCACATACCATGTTCCAGCTTTTAGAAAGCAGCCATTTGCCCACAGCAAAGAAGCTCTCTGCATCCTGCTGACTTTGCCCTCTGGAGGAGCTGGCACAGCCAAAGGAACACGCCAGACAGAGGTGTTCCTAGATTTAGTGTCCCCAGATGGAGGAGCTCATCTTGCTCAGCACTTGAAAAGGTTCCTCTGGAAACTGCTTCTTCCCCAAAGCATTCTTCATCCTGACTCTGTTGCATGGCTTCTGCCCTGGAGTTAGTAGGGCTCATACCTTTAATTTGAGAGTTTGCCTTGGGGATTTTGTAGCTCTTAAAGTCTATATTCTCTGTATAAAATAAACTGGTTTGTTGGTTTGGGGATTTTTTTTAAAGAAACTATTAATCTAGAAATTTTCACCACTGATTTTTTTTTTGTCTTGTAACTATTGGAAACACAGACATAGTCATACTGCAGACAGCTAATTATTTTACATTGCTTTTGAGAAAAATAATGAGCTAATTAAGCAATCTCCCCTTTGGTCATGCATTACTATTTTACAGAATGCACCTCTTTCTGGTACAGAGGATATGTTATTTTTAGTGAAATCTGTTAAATTCAGAGCTTACTTATTTGTTAGACAGGCCTTGAAATTAGTAAAATAACTGGAGGGGTGTGTTTGATTTTCAACAGCCAAACGTCTTTGTCTGAGTCACCAAGAAACAAAGATGCTACAGAAAGACATCCAGGACTCTGTGTGTTCTTTCCCTATAACAATGATCTCTAATATTTTTTTGAGCTTTCCTTCAAAGCTTTTCTCTCCTTTTCTTCCCTTGCCCTTCCCCCAGCACAGCTTTTCAATAGTCTTGCAGCCACTAAAGAATTTCTTCATTTGAATACTTTTTTCAAAGAAGCCCTAGGAAGATTTCTGAGGTATTGTATTCAGTTACAATCACATCTCAATTCTTCCCATAGAGAAGACATGTCTGCAAAAAAATATCCAGTGTCCATTGAATGGCAATGTTTTGCTTTCCCATCTCTTGGGCTGCTTATCCATTGGGTTATTCTGTAAAAAAATAAGTAGGAATTCACTTAGATAGATTGATGTGCATCCTAATCTCGAAGAGATTTATTTGTTTAGGGTGCTCTTACTTTTAGCCTTTTTAGGGCACAGTCACTTTCAGCTTCCTAGACTATTGTTGGAAAATTATGGTGGGTGTTTAGAGAAGATGCAGTACTTGGTAAAGTGCTGGATTGTCCAGTCTTGGAAGGGTTAAAAATCTGGCTAGGCCAGACATGACAGACCAGATCCAGTGTCATCAATGGTCCTGCTCCAAAGGCAAGGTAGGTCTGGAAGCCTCCAGATGTCCCTTCCAACTTGGATATAGGCAAAAATATACATGACATCATCAGTGGGGATTTAAAGGTGAATGCCACCATCAGACTTGGTAGTAGTTCTCCTGCCCTCATAAGTTTTACACTGGAAAGCAGACTGAAAAGGGTTATTTCTTACCATCCTCAGCATCTACAGCCTGGAAAGGCTTTTGAAAATGTTTAATAAGACCAGCTGTTAAGTCTATCTTAGACAAGCTATCCAGACTATTTTTTTCTACATCTACCATTCAACAGTGAATCAAAATGGTAAAATCTGGGGTTTGAAAGCATCTGTGAGTTGCTGGGTGAGACAGTTTTCAAGTCAGTCTGAGTTCTTTTCCTTGCTGCTCATCCTCAGGCTGTCCAAGCTGCATCTTCTGAGTGACAGAAAATAGCTATATGCTTTGTAGCAGCCAGGAGAGACAATGACTGGATTAAAGGCATTACAGTTCTGATCAGACTCAGATAACCATTACATGTTACAGCTACTGCAATTGGGAAAGAAACACAGAAGCTGAATCCTGGTGAAGGAAAAGGTGCCAGAACATATATTGATATTTTTACCTTACAGTTTCTGACTTTCTTGCTAGAAGGATCACCTCCCCTTACTTTTAGTTTTTTCTCCCTGATTGATTTTTTTTTTAATCCATCCATTTTGAATGGATGGAAATCTCTCTGTGTTTCTTAGCTGTAAGTTTAGTCCTCCTGGGATACCCTTTCAATAACTTATAGACCAGCAGTGGGGCACAGGTGCATGTGAGAGCTGACAGCAGAGGAGCTCAAATCTGTAATCTCCTTTCTGACATCTCCTTTCTTCAGTTTATGGTTGGGAATCAAGTGTATTTTGAAACGTCTTAAAATATTAATATAGCATAAGCGAGAACTGAGTAGGTGGGGATTCAATTTTTTCCAATGCCAGCAACTAAAATAAAACAGATTAACTCTAAGGATTTGTCAGAAAAATGTCAACCTTTCTGTGTTTTCCTGTTAGTGCATAAAAAAAAAGGAGATGTGGAAGCAAGATTCTCTCTTCCTTAGCACCCTACAGTGAAATTTGTCTGACTATTTGAAAGGAAGGGCTGCTCACCTTCTCAAGAAAAGTCTCCTGTAGTACTATTCTAACAGTTTTCATTTACAGATAAAAATTGGGCAAAACTTTGAGTGGTCATTTCCAACTTTTCTTTTATCTTCTATTGATTCTAGGCTTGCATGACAGCATACTGAATTAAACACACAATACATCCATGACCCCAGTCTGAAGTTTTTGGTTACTGGTAGAGAATTACCTGGTAGAAGAGTTGCATGTCGTTTCAGAGGCATGGTGGATGAGACTGCTTTGCACTGGCATTAGGCAAGTTTATGGGCAATGGTCCCGAGCAGACAATCAGTCTTAGGGAGCTTGTCAGGCTCAACAGCTTGAAACTGAGTGGCAGTTGTTTACAAGTGATGTTTCTGAGAGGGTTAATACTAGGTTGATGCTATTTAATACCTTTATCAATGCTTTCAGTGGTGGGACAGGATGTGACCTAAAGCATGAAGATACCCAACTGGGAGGTGCAAATGATATATTGGAGGACAGGACTACTATTCAAAGAGACCTGGAAAGGAAGGCAATTGGGCTGGCAGGGAGTTCAACCATAGCAAACACTATGTGCTGCAGCTGAAATCCAACCACCCTGGAAGCAGGACAAATGGATCTAACAGATTAGAAAGCAGCTTTGTAAAAGAGATGAGAATACTGGTGTACAAGTTGTGCACTGGCAAGGCCACATCTGGATGCTGTGCTCAGCATTGGGCTGCCTAGTACAGTAGGCAGCTCAGTGTACTGCATCAAGTCCAGTAGAGGCCTTTGAGATGGTCAGGGCTGGAGCACTCAGCACGGGAAGAGAAGTAGAGGGAGCTGAGCCTGTTCAGCCTGGAAAGTGGAAGCTCCAAGTGCCTGTAACCACCTAACAGGAGGGTAGAGGAAGAAGACCTGTACCCTTTTTTAAAGTACACAGAGAAAGAATAGGAAGCTATGGGCAGACATTGTAACCAGGGGAACTTCTCTTAGATGGTAGATGGTCTTGGCTTGCCCTTGTCTGAGGCACACTCAAGGAGTGTTTGAGCCACACTCAAGCCACACTCAACCTGCTGAAGGCAGCAGATAAGAATTTGAACTCCTAGTCCAACATGGGATCTCCCACAGTATTTGAGCTGCCTTAAGCAAATGTCTCAGTCTCTGTGCTTTTTGATCATTTTCCAAGGATGGGCTGGTGAAACAGCAGTGTTTGCCTCTTCATTTCTGTAGAAAGTAAGAGGAAGATGAGCATCTCTTCTGGCTCACAGCGGTGGATGGATGTTCTTCTAAAATACACCATCAAGGAGGTTTTGGTTCAGCCACACATCCATCACATCCTGGGGCTACCTTCTGAAGAGCATTAATAGTTGTCCCTCCTCTCACATTGAGCAAGAGTGGTTTTAGCAGTCCAATACTCAGATGATCAAAGGATACTGCTGATTTTGCTCTGCCACTGAGGGTGGGTTTGATCCTTAACTTGATGTTAGGATCAAAACTTCTCAGATAAATTATGTGCAACATTGGTCTTCCATTAGAGCTAATGGGTTCTGGGGAGCCTGATGTTAATAATGTCTTGGATCTTACTTCTGGCTCTAAAATACTTAATTATTTGAACGAGCTTTTTTTCAATCACTGTAAGTCAGATAAAATCTTGGTTTTTAAGTACAGAACTGTGCACAATAGAAGGGGAGCTAGAATAACAATACCTTAAAACTGTGCCCATGGAAAAGCACCTGCCTGCTTTCAAGAAATGCAAATAATAAGATATCTGTTTTGCCACTTAGAGCAGGAGCAAATATCATATAATTAATGTATGAAATGTTAGATATATATTGAATTATTTGATCCTATTCGAACAAGCAAATGCGCATGTTGACTGTCTGTGTCACCAAGTACTCAGTAACAGCAATGATGGATTCTTGTTTGTGGAGAATCTATTCTGTAGGATCATTCCTGAGGAGCAAATCTGGAGCTCTACAGCTGAATGCATGCTAACTGTCATGGCACAGCACTGCACATAACTTCCTGGCAAAGGTTTCATTTAGTCTGTTATTTTTAGGACATGTAAGAATATCTCCATTGGGCTCTGTTAAAAGTATACTTTGTCAGGCAGTTTCTAGTAGTATCTGAGTGCACTTTCATGGAAGAATATCTTCATGAATCATTTCATGATTTCTTCACGAGTTTCATGAAAAATCTCCTCTCAAATGTTTTAATCTCTTTAAGCTTTTTTTGCTTCTTTGTTAGTATTATTGTTACTTTCAAAATAGCATTTCTCTTACTTTCCTTCTTTCTTTCTACCCCTCTAGTTTCTTTTCCCTTTTCTCCCCCCTCCTGCACTAGGAAGAGAAGGGAACACAACTTCCTGGTCAATTCTCTTCCTAAGTGATTATGGCTTGAACCAATTATCAGCTGATGCTCATCCACTATCTGCATCCTGTTTCTGCCTTTATTTCTTGTTACATGGTGTTTGTTAAAAGTCAGCTGAGGCAATACAGGCAGGGCTTTCAAAAGTGATGAGTCCTAATCTTTGGTTTGGTAAGAAATAGAAAATACCCAGAGCCTGGGGAGCTAGTGCCATGATAAATAATAAATGAATTCCCTGCACAAACCTGCATCCTGTAATGCTGGGGTCAAAACTAGATATACATCATTTGGAAGTGACTTGTAGGAAACTCCAAGTCTATAGCCTGTAACCCTTGAATCAAGTTTTATATGTGATGCAAACAGCTTCTTCTGGCCATATTATTAATGGAAAGCTCTCATTACTAGGCATGGCACAAAATGGGAGCACTGGTCTCCAGCTGTAATAAGGCAGGGAAACAGGAGAAGAAAAACAGGTGGCCTGAATATGTGGAGGAACTGGGACAAAACCACAGGCCATGGCGAAGTTAAGCAGACCTGAACACTGGTATCATTCTGCATTAGATCCTAGCTCCTGCAAAACACAAACTGTGTAATTAGAGTTTAAATAAATCAGGCAGCTTTAAAAGCACCTTGTCTTTCCTCTAGGTCAGCAAGTTTTCTCTTTGCTTTAAGATGAAGGAAAAGGTGCAGTTCAGGGAAGGATTTCCTTTTCCCCAGAATCTGTAAGATTTCCACAGGTTTAGCAAACCTGTCTGAGCAGCTTCTGCTACTTGCTTCTCCTGTTGTCCTCAGTAGCACAATTGTTTCCCCAAACCTTTTCCACATGGTAGATTTCCAGGTGGTGTCTGCTTTATTTCCTCTGCAGGGAAACGGATGCATGTCTCATCTCTGTCCTACTTACTCCTGAAAAGCAGGGGATGGAGGCAACTTGCACTAGTACTGGAGAAGTACCTTTAATACTCAGCAACTTAATGCAGCATTTTCTCCTGCAGCCTGTGTTACAGCAGTGATGAGATGCCTTAGTATCAAGTACTCTGTGAGCTCACATATAGCAGCACTCAGATCTTGTGATGCTGAGGTTATTATCTACTTGGTGTTATTGGTTGTTATCTATTTGGTATTATCTACCCAAACAATGGCATCTCCACTGGCTAGTCATCAGTGTCACTCTTGGTTTTCCTTTCTCTTCTCAGACCTGAGATTATTTGTGAGATGGGATAATTAGAAGACAATGCTTCTTACTTATTAATGTGATTCTACTGTGCTTGGTCTGACTTCCTATCTCACTCAGTGGCTGAATCAAGGCTGGCTTGTCCAGATCACTACATCCTTTTAGGCAAAGCAGGTTTAAATTGGCCTGGTTTTTGTCTTCCAGCCCTATGCTAGTCCATGCATGACTGCTCCAGAGATGGCCATTACAGGCTCTGACCCTTGCTCATGGGTTTCTTGCTAACAATGCATGTGCACTAGTAATAGGCAGAACAATCTTTTCTTTCCACTTGTAATGACTCTGTTCTTTCATAGCTACTTCAGAGTTAACTGGGTTTGGTACCAGAGGCTATAGACTCAAAAGACAACCTCTTTGAACACTAGAGGTAGTTTGAAAAGAGCCTTTTCAAATACAGATTGTTTGAGACAACATAATTGCCAAAAGAAGTTTAAAATTGAAATGAATGCTGCTGTTTCAATTGCACTTTTGAAAGTTATCGACATCAGTGTTAGAAGATGGATGATCCTGGGGTTATGTTTCCTTTTTCTTTCCTTTTCTTTTTCTCTCTCCACAAGCTTTTACAATACCCTCAAGCTCAAAAAAAAAAAAATCAAGTTCAGAAAAAAAAGCAACTTAGCTCCTTTCTGCTTCTGACAATGAAGATTGGCAGCAAATAAACAAACAAAAAACCTCTCCAAAACCTTCAAACCTGAAGATGGGAAAAAACGAGGAAAACATTTTGGGAGCACTTTGAACACGCACATTTAGTTCTGAGAAATCAGAAGTGGAGAAAACAATGATTCATACTCTTGCAGTTGTACTATCTGGAAGATTCGAGAAATGTGATCTTTTTTCACTTTGAATTCTATTGAAAGAAGAAATGAAAATGCATCATTTTAATGGGCACGGTTTCACAATTTCAACAATGCTTTTTTTTTTCCCTTAAGTTAGCATTGCACATTTATTCTGCTTAGTCTCAGCACCCACATGGTAATTCTACAGGTTTCTCTTGATGTTGGTTTATCCAGTTCATGGCGAATTCCTCTTATTCCTTTCTGCTCCCATTGAGCCCAAACCTAGGAGCAGCTACTGATTCTTGTAAGGATTTTACAGAGAGAGTGGCTGTGACAGACATTATAACAAGGGGTAAGAGCCAGAAACTGTGTTTCTGAAAGTTCATGTTTGGGTGTGAAAAAAAAACTGCCTGAGGGTGGTGTAGAGACATACAGGGTGCACCCAGAGATATGGGGGATGTCCACTGTTGGAGGTTTCCGAAGACCCTTCCCACCAGTGTGTGTCATGCTGTGGGTCAGAGAGGTGTGAAAAGGCAATGGAGGCCAAGACTGTGCAGCAGAACTATGAATTGCAGCCAAGGAAACACAACCATCCACTCAAGGCCCAGCTATTGATGGCAGAATTGTTGTATTCCACCACTGATGAATTGTTCAGGCACCATGGAGCAGTCTTCCTCTGTTCCCTGTATACCAGAAGGCTGTCCCAAAACTGCACTTCTCCCTGAGCTGGTACTTCCTAGATTAATGCAGACAGTGACAGCAGTTCATTCTCACCTCCGTGTTGCTAAGCGGAACACACCAAGCTCTTCTTGTCTCCTTTTTGCAATGGAACTCCTGTCCCCATGTATAAAAGCATGTTCTTTATTGAATGCTTGATAAGGGCTGTGAGCAATGTTGCCTGTCTCTGTGAAGAGACACTAATAGGTGTGTACAGAAAATAGCTAGCTTGATCCACTCACCCTTTTCATGCCTGCATTAGAAAGTGTGCATCTGACTAATGCAGTCAGACATCCCTTTGCTTCCTCTAGGCACTGAGATCCCTTCCTGTAGGAGCTGTGCTTATTTAGTACCTGAAAACACAGCCTTGCAGTTTGTGCCACAGAACCCCCTCCTCTACTTCCAGGTTTTATCACTCCAAGCTTTGAAATCACTACGATCTTTCCACTTTCCATCCAATGTCTTGCAAAAGCCTCCAATTTTGTACCATCATCAGTCAATCACAGCAGCTTATGGGCCAAGATCAATAATGACTAATGAGCTGTCTCGTGGCATCAGCTCAAACGTTTTTCTCCTTCATCTTGGCATATGTTTGCAGTAGCTCTGGGACTCACCATTCATCATGGAGCTTTGCACTGTGGGGTAGGGCACTAAAGAGAGGAATGGCAGGGGATTTGCAGAGAGCCAGACCTTGTTGTCTTGCTCTCTGACCTGGGCAAGTAAAATGCAGGTGCACCACAAGCTTTGTGGATGTGTAATGTGGAATGAAGCACTGTCCATGCCACCCAAGCTTGGGGACTGAGCTAGTTAGCCCTACAGCCCTTTGCCTGTGATAACTGAGTACAGAAACTGAAAGCAACTGCAAATTTGAGGTGTTTCAGGCACAGAAGGTATATAGTAGTAGCTGAAGTAAAAAAACCCCAGTATTAATACAAATGATCCAAGGAAGTCCAGTCAGAGCAGCATTACCTATCCAAACTAAATCTAGTTGCTATTTGGGAGTTATCTCCAGCTACTATCCTTGACAGATAACAGGTGATTAGCATCCCACAACGTTAATGGTCTCTGCTGCTCTAGTTTTGATCATCATAAACTCTGCAACATTGCCAAATGGAAACATCCTGGCCTTTGACTGAAATGATCCTTCTGCAAGCTAAGACAGTTCTTAAAGGACTCACACTCAGTGAACTGAAGCGTGTGCTCATGTGCTGCTTTGGACTGGTGTGACCAGAGAGGGACCTCCTTTAGGAAATGAAGCTCCTTCAAGAAGAGAGGCTCATACATTCTGAATCTATGAAAACCTGATGGTGTTCTGGTTTCTTTAGACCAGGATTTAAATAAATAATAACAAAAAATAAAATAATAAAAAAAGTGCTTTAGGCTTGGTGCAATTTGCAACTAATTGGATCTTCTCTAATGGCAAGTGAATAGCCAAAGGGTCAGAGAAAGCAGAGCTTGCTTACTGTGTAATAACAAGAACCGCTGTGGGATAACCGTCTTCTGCTCCGGGACTTAGTCCTGCTTTGGCACAAATCTTCTGCATCCTTCACTGGCAACTAACTTGCATCTTAACAGAGGGTAGCTGACCCCAGCACAAGTTTTGTGTCCCTGTGCTTCTTGCAAGCACAGAAGGAACACACACATGGCTTGTCTGTCTGACAGGCAGCTATTTGTTATCCCTTTGAGTGGGAAGGCAGCACTGAGATGCCTAGCAGACCTGGTAACATTGGCAAGGATCACCATCATTGCCCCTGCACAGCAGATCAGTTAACTACCAACTAACTGAGCTTTAAGCAGGGAGGGCAACACCTGAGTTCTGCTGTCAGGCTAATTACAATGGCTGCTTCCTTTCAAGTGGTGTTCATACAACCAGATTTCCAGTCATCTTCTGCTGTGCGTGCTCCGCATATTTAAATGAGCCTTGCTGGAGCCCTCTGTGAGACCGCTGACAAACTGGCTGCTCTCCCTCCCTTGTAAACTGGTGCAGAGACTGCCTTGCTGTGATCCCTCTCTGCCTGTTACAAGCTGTCACTAGCCGTGGTGAGAATAAGTTCTTGAGCAGATGAGATGACAGGTTTTCAGGAAGATAAAACCAGCTGTGATTTTTCCCCATGGGGTTCCATTACAACACAGTACAGTGGAGGACTTGTGCTCTGTGGTGGATTACTGTAGGATTTGTACAAAAAGGCTTTATCTAGTCCTCTTTCCTTTCTAGATCCAACCTTTAAAGTATCTGTGTTTGGGCTTAAGTCATGTGAATGATCTCCATCCTTGGAGGTTTCCAAGGCATAAACACTACCAGTCAGACGTAGTGGTGGACACAGTCCCACTCTGAGCAAGAGACTGAACTAGAGACCTGTAAAGACCCCTTTGCAACAGCACATGTAAAGTGGTTGAATTGATGGTAACCTGATTCTCAAATTATTATCATTGTTGTTGCTTTTTTGTAAAATGGGGTCATTTCACTGAAAACGTGGTAGTGTTCCATCTGTTTCTATGACTGGTCAAAAGCCAGATATGTGCTTTTTATTTGAGAAACTTCTCAGAATTTTAGATATATATTGTACAGAAATAAAAATGAATTCCAGAAAATGTGAGAAGCTCTTTCTGGCAGACCTGAGTCAGGTCCCACCTTTCTTCTAGCAGCTTAGAGACTTTACCAGTGGTGCGATCAGGGTGGAACTCCCAGTTCAAGTTTTGCTCCATCACTGTGTGCTTTGCAAAGTCCTGAAGTTCTCCAAAGCAAGTTGATTCACCTGTTTCCCACTGGGAGCTAGGTATTACATGATGCTCAAAATGCAAGTGTGATACACCCAACTTACCTCCTGGCTTTGCACATTTACAGAGATGATTTTGCCATAAGACTCTGTGTGTGTGTGTCTTTTTTTAACTAATATTGGTTCTTTGAGCACAGTGACAGCACTAGTTAATCATAAATGATTCTTAAATATGTCCTTACTTCTGTATCATCTTGCCAATTGCCAGCTCTTTTCAGAAATATTTCTCATATTACAGCTGAAAAAGGCTGGTTGCTTGGAACCTCTTGAAATGAAATGTATTTAAAAAAAATACACTAAAAGCATTTCAGCTGCAGATATTAATTTTCAGTTTAGCAGTTCAAAACACAGGAGCCCAGAGCTTCCAGCAAGCTCTGCCTCAACACCACCACTGCTTTTCCTCTGACCATAAGCAGTGCAGCCTATTGAAGTGAGGAGTTTAAATCAGCAGAGAAAAAAAACTATCAAAAGAAAATGCTGTGTTTTAATGATCCCTGCACTTACCTGAAATGAAGAAAAATTATTTCCAACTCTGTTGCAGATGAATGTGTTTTATAACTGATGCTTATCTGTAACTCAAACCAATCTGCCTTGCTCTCCAGAGAAGGTAAGAAAGTTGATTTTTTCCATTGCCACAGCTTGATATGTTACAATTACAGTAGCATGGGCAGGGTGGTACTGGTATTTCCCTTCCCAGTAACTGTCCTAGCAGCATAAAAAGTGAGCAAGGAACTGAGTACTGGTTGGAGCAAGGCAAACTTCCCAGAGCAACCATGGAAAGAAAAGAAGAAAACAGGTTTGGTTGGGTTTTTTCACATCTTTCATTTGGAGTTTCAACATTTCTGGTGCAAGTGAGTCTAAAAGTCAAGTGCTGGGGGAAAAAAGATTTGCCTTTGGGCCCAGTTTTGTATTTTAATAGATATAAAATGTGAGGGTTTCCTATGGAAAGGGTTTTCTGAATTTGGCCAAGATCTCCTTTCTTGACTCATTCTTATGATGCCTGCAGTGACTAAAATATAGTGGAATGTTATATATTTATCTCTTGTTCTACATGAGTTTTCTGGCTCAGCTCTCTTGTCAGACTGACTGGTGGGATGGAGAGATGAGCAGCTCCATGCCTTCCCCTTCTGGAGCAGGTCTGCAGGGACTTCTAGAAGGACTGTGCCTTGTGTTCGCATCATCTCCTTCACTGCTCAGCTCTTCTGCACTGGACAGCCTGAGCAAGGAACAGAAATACACAGCCACTGTTGCAATTCAGTGCAAAAAGCCTCTGATTAGGTACTTAGCATTTTTGGAAGCTGACACACACCTTATAATTGCTGATTTTTAAATAGCTTACCAAGCAGGTTATGTGTCCATCAAGAAGGATTCAAAAAGGGTTTTATCCTCTTGCGTATTATCTTCTTCCATCTTGCAAAAAAATGTGGTTTTCTAATGTGCTGCTATAAAACTTGAGGACTTGTTGGCTTTGTTGTGTTATTCATCCCTGGGGAAATCTTGGCCGAAGCACCATTTTTCTAGCTAATAAGGTAGAAATCCTGCCTGCCTGAGAGAACTAACAGAGCATGAGAGAAGGCCTCCTGTGAAGACAGAAGAAACAACCATGGAGGATTAAATCCCTCTGAATAGTATTTTTCCAATAAGCTGCTCCATTTTGCATAAGCTCTTCAGAGAACTGATGGGTATTTCCATTTGGAACTCAGGAAGGTAAGAAAAAGCAAGATGAAAACTCAAAGAGGCTCTCCCAGATGGAGTGGGATGAATCTCTCCACCTCATATGGTACAAAGTGCCATGACCAAGGCTTTTGTACATGCAGTGTGTATATTTGGAAAGACTGCACTGCAAAGGAGACTTCCAAGAGGAATTCTGCCTGATATCTGCAGTGATAACCAAGGCAGTTGTCATGTGCTTTCAGATGACATGTATCTGAAGGCACAGATGAACTCTGCTATGCTTGGTGGTGGATTACTATCAGTCCAGGCTTTTGGAAGCCCTGTGCAATCATGACTGGCTGCTCTGAGGTATTGGCCTGCAGGCTTGGGAAGGAATGCAGCAAAAAAGAGGGACAGACCTTTCCCATAGAGTTTTTCCTCTAAGATTGTTCAAATCCCAGGAACAAGAGTCTTGCTGGTTTCGATGTTGCCTATGAGTTGTGGTGACGCTTTTGACCTCTTCCAGCTTGCTTTTTTCTTCTGAAAAGTGAGGTTATAAATCTGTCACATGCAGAAAAGGTTCCTGCAAGACAGAAAAGTGCTGCCATACAAATTCAGAGCAGTCATGTGGGGTAATCACTACATCCCTCTGCTAATGTAATAGGGAGCTGGTGGTGGTTTCTGCCTTCTCCAGTACATATACGTGGAGCATAACCTCGTAGTGATTGTAAGTATGAAGCATGTGAAGCAGTGCCATATACTGACTTGATGAAGTTCAGCTACACATCCAAGTTGTGTGAATTCAACACCTTGGGAACAGTGCACCAGGTACAGTCCTGCATAGGTCTTTCATGGACACATGGACACACTACCTGTTTTCAAGGAGAACAGTGCATCTTCTGAACATGGGGTGTGGAGGGCTGCGAGTGCCTGAAATAGGAGATTTGGCTGGCAGGCCAAGAAACCCTCTAATTTTCCACTCAGATGCAGATTCAAGTGGATGGTGAAGACTCCAACATATATATATAGTGCAATTGAGATAGGAATAACTAAAACTATTTCTGAACAAACAAGTAAATGAAGATGATAATTTTTCCAGATCATACTTTGCAGTGGCACTCAAGCTAGATGAATACTGATGAATATTCCTTGGGATGTGCAGTGCTGGGGAGGGAGATGCCATCTTCTTCGTAACTGTTAATATTTATGCATTTTTTTAACATGTCATAACTTATTTTATAACCACAGTAGCATTTCTAATACTTCCCCCAGTAGTGCAAATGGTTTGTAGCAAGTAAGTTTTCTCATGAGTCCTGAGCCAAAACTACTAAGACATCCACTGGGAGCCTTGGGCAAGTAGAAAGCACTGAACACAGACCAGAATTGGTGGAGGAGCAGCCAAAGGCTGGTGAGGAGCGGAAGGCAGCCAGCCAGAGAAACGTTCAGGTAGTGCCATTCCCACCTACTTCTACTAAGCAGATATTTGCTTCTTCATTCCTTGAGCTAAGTACTTTTCTGCTAAAGAATGTCAAGCACAGCTTTTTGTGATACTTGGGTGTAAAATACTGCTATGGGAAAAGCTTTGTCCAGACTTGCAGAGTTTATGATACTGGCTCCTATGAAGTGGTATTTTAAATCCAGCATCAGGGCAGGTGACTCACATGCAGGCTGGCCTTAACTCCTCACCACACTGAAACCTCTGGCAGTTCAGCACACACAGTGACTCACAGGAGATGCTCAGCTTCCTGCCAGGCAGTGATCCTCACCTTGCAGTCTGACTCCTGTAATTTATCAGTTTCCACAAAGGTTTATCTAGAGGCTTTGTGAAGTACTTTAACTTCTGCTGTGAAGAAATGTATAAATAAGCTGTGTAGATAAATCAACCTGACATTCACAAGTGCTCAATGAAGTGACATATACCTGAAATCAAAGCAGTTCTGGGTGGCTAATCGATGGTAAGTGAATCTGCATTAAAATGGGTAAAAGCACTGTGCTGCTGTGTTCCAATTTCAACAGAGGCTTGAGTTTTCATGGAGTGAGAGAAAGATTCTGCAACATTCAGAAGACAGAGACAGCATTTCCTCCCTTAAAAACTCCATACTGTTGGAACTGAGACCTGTCTGCCTTCTTCCACTCTCTGGTCTTATCCATTTCTATCCAAATGCCAAACAGCAGATCTTCTGATTACAAGGAAGAACAACATCTTTAGTCAAAACCACATCTCTAGGTTGTATCCATAAATCATTTACTGTCTCCATATCTCAGTCCAAAAAGGATTTGAATGAAATCTCAGAGCCTATAATAATATACAGATGTGCCACTATGAGAACACACTTTGGATGACCTGTAAAACTTTTATACAGACTCTGCCAGGACAAAACAGGCTATAATGTAAAAGGGCTCAACACCCAGTGTGGAGTTTTTCATTTGACTTTGGGGCACTAGGATTAGAATGAAACTCCACAAATGTCCAGTCAACACACTGATGTCTGTGTGAAGGCTATAACAGCCATTTATTTTTTGCTTTCCCTCTGATTCCTATAGGCATCTTTCCCTGGAGTATATGGCTGGCTACCAGTTCTCTGCTTCCTTGGAAGCAGCTGGGACCCCCATCCCCATGGGGTGTGATCTGGGCCCAGTTATTATAGGCTCCCAGGTGGATGATACTCTCACCCCAGGTCACTTTGCTCTTTGCAGAAGTTCTTTCCATCTTCAACTCAAGACTTGGCTTAATGTTCTTTCTGCAGGACTCTAGAATAAAGACAAGGTCTTGTACATCAGTCATGGCAGTGAAGACAAAGGAGGTAGACACATGTCATTCCAGCTCTGATGGCAAGCTGGACTTGCAGAAATACAGCAGGGCTCTATGTCTCTGTATCTCCATGCCGAGAGTTCAGCAACTTTGTTGTCTGCCTATGAGAGTCTACTGTGACACAATCCTTGGCTGAAGGGTAAATAAGCATGTCTGCATCCTAAATTCACAGGAGTGTGTTGGAGGGACACCAAGGACATGACAACAGCAGGAGAGATCCAGCTGGCTCTTCCTCCTAAGAGCCTCATAAGGAACCTGTCTTCCCTTATATATGACAAATGAAGGCTATGCTGGCCATCTTCCCTTATCTCTACCTCATTTCACCTCCTCTTCCTTTTCTTTACAATTGGAGGAGGCTGGGAGCAGGATAGAGTGGATGGGAAGACTGTCTCTGCACCTTGCTTCTCCTCTGAACTGTAAGCTAAGAGGGGTTCCGGTGTCATGGCAATTCATGTATTGTGAATCCTCAAATACTTGTACTGTGATTAGAACTGAGGTCCCAGATCTTTTGGGTGCCCTGTAAAATTTCGTCCTGTGTTTAACACTGTCCTGGGCTTCCAGAGCTGTGCATCAGCTGAAGCAGTACAGACTCCACTGACACACCATGCTCTTCCTCAGCTTGTAGACATATCACTTATATCACTGCAGAATCCAAGCTGACTGCGTTTCAACTGAGCCCACATGGAATCATGTGAATCACTGTGTGCAGACTACAGGGAGTGGGTAAGTGCCTCTCCAGAGAGGTTTCTGGAAGCTTTATGACAACCAGGCAATCTCCAACAGTTTCTGAGATCAGTTCTCCCAGTAACCTTTGAAGAGCCTCTCATTTACATGCTTCAACCTTGCTTGTTTGGAGGGTGAAGGCCATGCAGGGGAAGGCTTGCACAAAGCAACAGACCAACAAAGAAAAAAAAGTGTGGCAGAAAGGAGAAGCAGGATGACTCTATCTTGAGCTTTTATTAACATTTCCAGTGACAGACCTTCAAGCACTGTCTATATATAGCGATTATTTAAACTTCATAGTTAACTGACATGACTCTGAACTGCATCAGACAATCAAGCCTTCAGGTAAGAGTGCAGCAGCCACAAGCATGACATGGGTGCTTTTGAACAGAAATACCCAGCTCTTTCTGTAAATTATTGTCCCATTTTCTCACCAACCTCCCAGCTGACTGAGAATGTTGCTGCAGTGATATTAGCTAAGCCTGTATGCATTTATTTCACAAACACTAAATAGCCAGTATTAGAACAGGTAGAGATCTCCAATGACAACATGAGTGGGTTTTGACTCAGTGGAAGGGCTAGAATTATTTGTGGCTCTCCTTAAATATTTGCTGATAAACAAGGAAAATAACTGAGATCATTCTGTTTATTTTTCTTGCTACTTACTGCCAATTAGGGATTAAC
Source organism: Melopsittacus undulatus (assembly GCF_012275295.1). Lineage (NCBI taxonomy): Eukaryota > Metazoa > Chordata > Aves > Psittaciformes > Psittaculidae > Melopsittacus > Melopsittacus undulatus. The sequence continues at coordinate 12,068,130 of NC_047529.1, read as the reverse complement.
AAATAATTGCCATCTTTAATGTGATGATGACTATGAGTGATACTGGTGGTGAGCTTTTCATGGCAGACTGTAAAGAGGCTGTACAGGTCTGCTGGGCAAGCTGTGCTACCACAAACCTAAGAAATAAAGAGATCTGTAGGTTTACAATTCATAAGCTGTGAAGAGGTGGGCCTGAGAAGTGCTTGGCAGATCCTGCTCCATGTGGTCATCAACACACTGCATAGCCAAGTCTGACCAGCAACCCTCAGTACTATAGTATCTCCTTTCTTCTCTCCATTAGTGCTGCACGTACATCTTTGTGGTTTGAAAGAAAGAAGAAACACTTCTGCAGCTTTGACTGATGGACCTGTGCCCAAAGGAGCAGACTGTTTTAACTGCACTTTTGAGCATCTGAACACAAACCAAATTCATTAATTCTGCCCCTCAGAGGAATAACTGCATGCATGTAACTATTCAGGGCAAAGAGGACTAGATCTTCAAGGGCTAACCTATGGCTAACACAATGCTTCAGCACAGCAGGGATTCACCTTGAATTATTCATCAGTCTGTTCTACTTGACCAAAAAAATTTAACTTTTTTAAATTATTTTTTAATGGATGATTCTGAACCCCCTAATGCGGTTGCAAGGGAATGTCATCAGCTTCTGGTAAGATAAAACAGTGGTACTGGGGTAAAAAGAGGGTTGGCGAAGAAGTGAAGATTGTAGATTGAGCAAGAGAACTTGAATACTCTTCAGTTCTATTTGCAATATAGAGAAAATTCATAGGAAAGGCAGTATTTAAAATCTATTGTTGAAAACACATACATTTATTCTAGGGTTTAGGCAGGAAGCAGTCTGTGGGGGAGTCTCTGGTCCCACCTCTTACTTGAAGCAGGGTCAGCTTCAAAAATAGATCAGGAAAGAAAGGCATCTTGAATCCCACCATAATCAGACATGCTGTTTTGAGTGGAGGGGAGCCTTTTACATGAAAGGTATATGAATACATATTCACATCAAGCATGCTCTCATTTAATACATGCAACTATTTCCACTAACTTAGTCAGGAGACTGGCTAACTGGGAGATGTTTTCAGGAGAGAGCTGCCTAGCTGCTCTTTTGGTCTTTGCAGAGTAAATGATAGTGAACAAGCTGAGCATAGGAGTACATACTCACTTTCAGAAAAGGGAAAATTGTTTCTCTCATTCTGGTTTCTTCTTCTCCCCATCTCCTGAGCAGTTCTTGGCCAAGAGTTGAATGTATTTTGGAAGTTGAGAGCCTTAATACATTCTACACATGAGAGAAGAGTTGAGACAGCCTTGCCTAAGAGAGTCACAAGAAAGAAATCTGTAGCTGTCTCTTTACAGTAAGCTAATATATTCCCTTTGCAAATAGGCTGTTTGAAAACTATTTGTCATGGATTTCACTTGCAGCTGATTTCGTCTAAGTTATCAGCAGTGATATAATGTGCACAGACCCTGTTTGGCAGTCAGAAAGGTTGAGGGCAGACTAAATTTAGCCCAGCTCTTTGGCTTCCTCCTTTGGAAGAAAACTGCTCCTGATATCACAGGCCAGGATTTTAATCAGTGCTATGGTGAGAAAAGCAAAAAGACAAACCTTAAGGCAGAATTGTCACCCTTGTGGAAAGGATGACAGACTATATGCTGTATGCACTAGGTAATGTCCCAATCCTGTGCTTAATGGACAGCACTGGTGAGTCTGAGCTCCAGGTCTTACTCATTAATTTTTGTCTTTACTGAAGGGAGAGGGGAACATTTCTCGTACTGGCCCCCTGCAACCACACAGCTCTGACCTATCATGCTCTGCAGCAAGCATGCCAACACTGGAGGAGTACTTCTCTCTGCTTCTTTGCTCCTCTGCCTGTGGGTGGGCTCCCAAGAGCAGAGCGATGCACAAGCTGCTCAGCTACACCAGTGTTACGCTGACAAAATCAGCATTGCAGCTGAGCACCAAAGGTTGCTCTGGAGAGATGTACTGGGTTGAATCCCATGTAGTTTGAAGCAGGTTTATCTAGCCTGGTTTGATTTGTTTGTCCCAAAAAGCAGAGCCACAGATGCCTTTAGCCAAGAAATGCTCTTGGTGTTTTCCACTGGCTGTTGGAGGTAGCCTAGGAGACATTTGGATCTTTCACTCTAAAAAGATCTTACAGATCACAGCAGCCTCCCCTGCCACCCTTCTTTCACACTGTGATCCTGCACAGAGCTGAAGGTGCTGTAGATGAGGCAGTTCTGCTCTGCTTCTGCATGCTGGGTGCAAGAGGCACACGAAGCCAGATGGGCAGCTTCCTCAATGAGTACATTGGGCTTGAATGGCTGGTGGTGAAAACCTTCCACCATAGATATTCCCAGACTGGTCCGAGCAGTTGGACAAAGATTCCTTGACTTATCCCTGACACTTATGCTAGGCAGTCTTTTTCTGAAGAAAGGTAATAACCTGACAATAGTGTGGTTACAAACCAACATGTCAGTCTGCTTAGTTAAACCCTAACCTGTGCCTAAGTAAATTGCAGGCATACAACTGTTAAGACACCACAAAGTGTTCAGATATTGGCCACCACAAAGTGTTCAGATATTGGCCAGAGAGGCAAATACATTAAGTTGCTAAAACCCAAACAAATAATCAACCAAACCAAACAAAACCAAACAAAACCCAAACAAAACTGATCATCTCTAATATGAGTCCTAAAATTCTGATATTTCTACTGCCTTCCAAATAATTCATATCCTCTGGTTTTGCACACAACAAATTTCTACAAGTGATTTCTACCACAGGCTACTACCAGCTGTGGCCTTGCCTTATTCCCTTTTCAAGCTTTAATCAGCATAGTGCGGAACCAATCCATTTCGTGCAGGCTCCTGGTAACATAATTAGTTAACTGAGGTTCCTTTGTCTCCTTAAATTCAGAAATGTTACACTTCCCTTCCCAAGCTCTTAAATGGGTACAAACTCAAGTTGTCTTTAGGGCTTGTTCTGGTGTTGGCATGCTGGATTTTTCAGAAAGCTTATCTGCAGCACCAGGACAATCTGACACTGGAAAAGCAAGAGTGGGCATATTTTATTTTCTCCTGCTTGGTCTGAAATCAGAGGTGTTCTTAATTAATTTTTAAAATGCTTTTTTAAAAGGCTCTAAAGTAATTAAAAGCATGACAGGAGATGTGGTATATTACCAGTGCCAAATATGATTCAGACAAACTGTCACTAAAAAATGTCTCTGACAATTCAAAGTCCTCCAAAATTTATTATTAAAGTTGTTTGGGCTTTTTTTTTCTTTTTCCTTTTTTCTTTTTTTTTTTTTTTAGTTCTTCCCTGCCACAGAATCGTAGAACAGTTAAGGTTGGAAAGGACCTTCAGATCATCTAGTTCCATCTCCCCTTTCATGGGCAGGGACACCTTACACTAAACGGTATCACCCACAGCTTCATCCAACCTGGCCTTGAACACTGCCAGGGATAGAGTATTCACAACGTCCCTGGGCAACCCATTCCAGTGCCTCACCACCAGTAAAGAACTTCCTCCTTATACCAAATCTAAACTTTCCCTATTTAAGTTTTAACCCATTACCCTTTGTCCTGTCACTACAGTCCCTAATGAATAGTCCCTCCCCAGCATCCTTACAGCCCCCCTTCAGATACTAGAAGGCTGACCATAATCTCAGATCTAGCAAAATACGGATTACTGTAGAGGGCTCTATTGTGCTTTAGCCTCTTCTCTGGCATTGGGAACTTCTGGGATTTTTGGGTTGCAGCCCTTACCAGCAGTCACAAAGTAACATGATTGCTGGGCAGTCAATCAATTTCCCCTAGCTCAGCTGGTCTAAAGGAGTGTATGAATCTTCCTCCTCATCTCCCATATTTCTGTTTTCAGCTTCCAGTGTGATACAGTCCAACAGCCAGTCCAACATCTCATTGCTCGCAGCTCTGGCATCAGCCCCATCAGTCTGGGGCCTCGTCCAGGTGATTCTGGAAAATTGCTGAAAGTCTCTGAAACTTTTGAGACTCTGGTTTCCAAAGGGCATTTCAGATGTTGTGGAAGAAATCTCCATAGCCCAGAAATGGAGGGACACCCCCCCCCCCCAAAACATTAAAGTATAACGCAAGGAAAATGTACATTATTCTTTCAGGCTTTTCTTCATTTAGGGGGATGCCCTTGCTTCAAACCTGCCCATTCAGAGCTCAGCGTGTTATTCTGGTCTGCATTCCTGTCTCATAACCTTGAGGCTCAGGACTATTTTCAGACTATGCCTGGAACAAACAAGTCCATTTCCATCTTTCGAACCCCTCCTACAATTTTTCTTCTTTTCTGGCTGACATTCTACAAATACCCTCCTACCGCTGCTCATCCGTCATCTCCTAGCTCTCCCTTCAGTTAAGGTCATGCTAATAAACTGAAAAGCAAGCGGGGATTGACAGAATGTGGTCCCTGCTCTGCTGTTCTGCAGCGGTTGGGTTTTGATTGCTCCAGGTCACCTCTTGTTCTGGGTCACCTGCATATAGACCCCAGATCAGAAGTCACAGCAGTTTTAATGTAGGGTGTTCCTCTTTTAACAGAATTATAGAATCAGCTGTGTTGGAAAAGACCTTTAAGATCAAGTCCAACCATCACTGGGTGTTTTCCGTCTATACATGTCCTTTTCCCTTCACAAATTCTGACACTAGCTGACATTTCCACAAATCCCCAACTCCCCATCAGAGAGGATGCAATTGCTGACATTCCTCCATAGTAAAGCTAACACCAGGGCAGTGGGGAACATGATTCTGGTCTAGCCCAAGCTACAGCTAACCTATACTAGTGTCTTCCAGGCTCTGCCTTTTGTAAGCTGGAGGGTCACCATGAGCCAGCACCTAGGCAGACTAGAGCACGGCTTTGCATAAAACCCTCCAGCCTTGGTTTGGTTAGATGTTGCCAGGATGGGGCCAAGGTTTTGGAACCAGTGATTTTGTTAAAAAATACAATGTAAAAATAACACCTTAACTGTAAACACTTCATTCTCCAAAGTTTAGCTTTTGGTGGCTGAACCCTGCAGTAATTTGATGACCTTCTGGCAGCAGGAACTTTTATTTCTTTGAGAGCACTTCCAAGAGGCAGTGCCATTTTTATGTCACCAGCTTGCTGAGCACATGGGGCACCACCAGCCCAAGGAGGAGCTATACTGGTGGGCTTTGTGTCTGTCAGGGAGCTTACCCCTACTTTTTATCACCTAAGTGTTATGTAGGTGTGTGGCCACCTTCAGCCAAGAGAAAGCAGATGTCTTGGAGCAAGGGAAGCTATTGCCACTCACTCTCTGCACATGTGGATTCTCCCATGAGGCTGTCCCACTGGGTTGGAAGGGTAAGGAGTAAGTTTATGAGAGTTAGAGAGAGGTTTGCCCTAAAAATAGATAAGGCATGGAAGGGGGAAGCACATGGGTAGAGAAAAGGGGTTAAGAGCCCTGGAGGGAGAGAGCTGGAGGAAAGCTGCATGCAGCAGTCCAGGTGGCTGCAGGATGTGAAAATCCTCCCACTGCTCAGATTTGCCTAGCAACTCTTTTCTTGGCTGCCAGTGTTGCTGGTGTTTTGCTATACAGATGCAGCCTCCATCTGATGGGGAAAAGAGGAGCATGGGGTTGTAGGAACCCACCCCCACTCTAGAGATATCTGTGCCTGGTGCCTTGCAAAGAGACTGCAGATGTGATGTTGATTCAATGGTTGCCCCTGGCTGCTCATGGCTCTGGTCTGGTATCTGCCACCTTGTAAGTGATGCTCTTTTACAGTCCTGCAATGCTCAGTAGCAAGTGTTAATTAGGAGCCCAGCTTTATGTACTAATAGTGTCCTTCACCACAGTGAACACAGGGATATGGCAATGTCATCTGCACAGTTCTCCAATTAGAAACACAATGAAAACTACTAGCCATAGAAAAGTGCTGGTGGAAATCAACCAGTTTGACCTTGGTTTATCTCTGGTTACAGCAGGATTAAAATCTACTTGTAAATCTTCAGCTCTTTTGAGAGTGTCAAATATATAAGACCATCTCTCAGAGGGGGTCTTATATTCCAAACCAGTGGCATATATCTCCCAGTTTTTGTGCCTCTTGAGTAACAGGTTATATTAGTAAGTGGTACAGGGTCCCCTCAGAGGTTGAATTGTCCTCATGCAAGATGATAAAAAGTCCTGAATCAGAGACAGAGGTAAATCCCTTTGGCAGCAATGGTGACAGAAAAGGGTGCTGACACCAGACCCTGAGGTTCATATCCAAAGACAGCTATGGGGAAGGTCTAAGACATAAAAAGAAAGGCAGCTGATGGGAATGGGAGGGGAAAATCTGGGCATCTGTGGCAGGCCCTGGGGCAAAGTGATGTCTCACTCATGGGGCTGAGGAGGTGCAGAATGGAAAAAGGTTGAAAAGGACCCCAGTGCAGTTCATAAGGAGTGTTTCTGTGTGTGCCTTTGTGTAGGGTGAAAGTTTCCATGGGGTGTGTTAGAGGGGATTTGTACCCAGAGTCTCTGTTTGGTCTTCTCTTCCCTCTTCAGCTGTGGTTCACTGGAGGTAACAGTGCTTCCACAGGAACCTCAGGCCCTTTCAGCATCTCTTGTTCCTTCTTTCCCCTGGTCTTACTTGCCTGGAGAGCTTTTCTTTCAGCTTGCAGTATGTCAAGTTGTTCTCCTTGCTGTGCGGTGAAGACACTGCAAGTCCCAGTGAAATTCATTCAGGCATGGTGGGAATCTTTTCTGACTGCAGCATTTCCCAACAGATGCAGCATCTGCAAGAGGCAAGTGAGGAGGTGTTTCCAATCAACAAAGAAGAGAGACAAATATCAGTGTCTAGTGCTCAGCAGCCTCCACACAAAGGAGTACACAGGGATCCCTCCATCCTGGACACTTCTACAGCCCATGTAATGGGCCAAGCTCTATGGACTCCAAGCGCTGGTGGGAAGGGACCTCCATTGTTCTGCAGTCCAACCACTGTCTCGGAGCAGGAATATCACAAAGGTACAAACCTGCTGGTGATTTTGCTGTCCAGTCTCCATAAACAAAGCAAGAGGTGGTAAAGCACAGCACCTTGTTGGAGAACCATGCTGCATGGCTTTCAGTAGCTCCCATGGAAGAAAGGTGTGTGAGAAGCAGCACAGGCTGGCACTTGTGATTTCCCTGGGAAGAGGGCAGGAGCAAAGGTGTTTGGAGTCAGATGCTTTGTCTTCAACTTCCATGCTTAAACCATGACAACACAGCATTATGCACACACACAGAGTATTCAAGACAAAGCGGCTATGAGTTTAAAGAGAGCACCAAGCCCCTCTTTCCAAAGTGCAACTCATCTTTTCACAGGACCGTGGTTTCTTTGACCCAGCAAGGAAGAATCTGACATGTCTCACTGGGAGCCCACAGCTTTGAAAACATTCCAAGCTTTCTGCAAAATCCCTCCTCACACACACGCTCTGTCCTGAAAGCCTTCACCCATGTACTATTTTGGATTGAGGACAGAATCTGTGGCTTACAGACCACAACTGAGTTAATGGGGAGAAGGAAAGGAGACCCATTTCAGTGAAGCACATCGAAGCAGCCTGATACACCCAAAATAGTCTCCGTGAGTGAGAAGTGAAAGGAACACCAAGCCTCCATTTATTGCTCAGCAGCTTAGCAGCACTGAGCCATGGATCATCTTCAGACATACAGTGCCCCTGCAGTCATGTTTGAATTGTGACTCCTCAAGTTGCTGAAACCAACCAAAAAACTGGAAAAAAATACTTAACTGTTACTAAGCAGAGTTAGCTTCAGCCCAGCAAAGAGTCCCTGTGCACCTTTATACTGTTTTTCCATTCGTTATGTACTCATGGTGTACACAGAAACTGCTCATGGTGCTCTGTGTGGTAACACGTTACGACTATTAATAGCCACCAAACATAATAAATCCCTATTACCTGCTGTTCCAGGGAGGCAGAGAAATTCTTTCATGTAATGAAAAATACATAGTGCACATTTCTGAGAGTATTTCAGAAAGGTTTAAGACAGCAGGAAGACTTTCCTTAAGGATTTAGCTTTATCTGACAAGCAAGCTGTAATGTTAAATCCTCTGGGAATCTGCCATCAGAAATTCAAGGCTGGGTATTATTAGAAGTGCTAATCTTGGCAATTGTTGAGATAGGTATGGGAGTTTGACATCTTGCCCTCTTTAGGGGAAAGATACTAATATACAGCTGGGCTAAGGAGCAGGGGAAGCTCTTCTGGTTGACACCACGTGGTATGCATCGTGACGTAAAGAGAAAGGAAACCTGCATCCATCCTATATCTAAAAAGCCTGCAGATAGCCAAAACCTGCTTCTGTGCAGTTAAATTCAAGGAGTTAAAGGCAAAAATCCAACAATGAAGGTACAGATTTTTCTCTCTTTGTTCCTAGATTAATTCTAAGTCAAACTGTTTCTTTGTAAAGGGCCACATCTAAAAGCACATGTAAAGTTAATCTAAAAGCACATCTGTAAAGTCATTGCTAATCTACAGGGGACTGAGGTTACAATCTGAGCCATTTATTTCTTGCTTCTTGCTATGGCTGAGTTTGTACCCGCACTGGCCTATCCTCGGGGAGCCAAACCCCATCCAATAGTAATTGCTTGCATCAATGTGCAGCTGAGTTCAAAGAAAGGCCTGTGAGGGAAGGAATACAGGAGAGGCAGCAATGCTCCTCTTCACCTGCAAGCTGGACCAAGCAGTATTCCTGCTCTATGAATACTCAGTGTGCAGGAAAATTCTCTGTCTGTAGGTAAATAGAGAGGTGACAAGACTTGTATGCCTAATGAAGCAGATCTTGGTGCAGTGCCCTGTCTGAACATGGGAACAGCAAGTAGCTTTGGGCCTTGGACTCTGTCCTTGCCATGTCTGTCTCCTGCAACACACAGCTTTGAGCTCATCTGTTCCTCCCAAAGCCATAATACATCCCAAAGTACATCCAAGGGGTTACATGACCCTGATTTTCCAATGTGTCCATGGGCTGCTTACCATCACTAGCTGCTCTGGCAAGTGAAAAGCCACAAGAATTCCAGCAAGCCTATTGGGCCACTGCCCCATCCCTCCGTGGTGTTTGTCTCCCTCTCTCCCATTGCCTCTCTACAAACCAGCCTTCCATGAGGATGCAGGCCCCTATCTGTGCCTCCACCTGATGCTTCCTTCCCAGACCCCTTTTTCCAGTTGAACGCAGATTTCTCCTTTCTATAAACGTGGCTCAGAGAGCTGTGTCTGTGGGGGTTGGCAGCTAACTGGCACAGCTGCTGGTGGGAGTTGAGCTTGGTTATTCACACTGCTGTGCTTGCCTATCAGCCTGAGTAAGACTGATGGGAGATGCAAAACCCAGCAAGACAATGGTAGATGAGATTCAAAACATTTCTGCCTCCTTTTCACAGCAAGGGCCTTCTCTGTATCACTTTAATACAACAGGTTCTGGATGTTCTGTCAGATGATAAGGTGTTCAGTCCATTATCTGCTATTATAAACCAAAACAAAACCATAAACCAAACAAACAAAAAAAGCCCAAGTGACTGCACAAGTGACTGGTTTTTAATTGCTAAAACAGTTTTCCAGCCTTCAGATCTGGACTTGGTGCAGCTCTTGCTCCACTTGTGTAAGACCTTCCCACTCTGTAGTCATTTCTCACTTTGATTATTTAATGTACCCTCTTCACTTGTAATAGGTTACATTATCCCCATCCCGGCATAAGAGCAAAATGCTCTTCCTCACAGTGCTAATTATCAGCCATGGTTGGCTGTTCCCAGCAGAATGGACCTTCCTTTGACTGCAAAGTATTAAAACAATAAAGAAGGTTAAAAACTTTGTGTTAAAAAGCTAAAAATTGGTCATGTTGGATTCCCCTCCTCTCTGTGCCTGGTGAGAAAAGCTTAACACTGATTTACAGCTGAAAAAGGATTTCTGGTGGCCATTCCTTGCTGTTCCCTTTTTCCATGGGTCTGCAATGGAGGTGCACAAGTGGGAAATGTGAAGGAATTATCCATCTGTGGCTCCAGTAAGATCGGAACACCAGTGGGAGGGGTCTGGCATCTCCCATCCAGGAAAGCTGTCCCATACAGCTGATTTGCATTACTTTTGCCACCTTCAATGCACATTCAAAGAGAAGAAGTACTCATGGTAGTTTCTATTAAAATGAACAAGGTGCTGTCCTATCAGAACAAGCAGGAAAGAGGTTAAACACAGTTTTTCAAGCGGAAATCAGAGTCTTTGCAAGGACATGATGGCTCCAGTTACAACCAAGCCTCTCAGTTCCCACTGCGGGCTGATATAGGCAGGTTTTTATGTCACAACAGCAACATGAACTAGGATCATATCCAAAGAAACCGTGTTTGTACTTTGTCTGTTATAATGCTCAGTCTCTAAAATCAAGGTTGGTTAGTTGGTTAGTTGTTCTTTTTTTTCCTTTTAATAGGCCATTGACAAGTCAGCTAACACAGTCTATGTGAGAGGGAGTGCTTTAATACGATAAGGCCATTCTGATTGCTGCCACATCTCATTAATAACTAACTGCCCTGCTATTGCAACTCCAATTTCACGGTTCCCATTTGCACTCTGTCTGGTTAATCATTGTAATTTTTAGCTTGCTGATATTAATTGGTAATTTACTGTGGCTCTGTCCATTTGATGGACACCGATTTCATCTCACCACCAAAGCTCCTGCCCCACAGCCTCTCTGCAATTGACTGGTAAAACTAAAATCAATGAGAATGAAGTTTGAAGCTGGTTTGAAATCAGAACCATTGCTGTAATTGATTCACTTTAATTGTGCTGTCTCAGCCTCCCAATGTCAGTGCTTACATTCTCTGTAACCACCTGTAAGGATGCACAAGGGTGTCCTGCCCAAAACCTGTGGCTGGGATGTCTGGAGAGAATAATGAGAGCAGGGAGCTGTGCTGATCTCTCTGACCCTCCATAGAGAACCCAACCCATCCACACCAGAGTTCAGGACTATCAGTGACTATAACAAATGCTCTTAGTCTCAGAAAACACACTTCCATGACCAGCATCCAAGAGGTTACTAGGCTCTACTACACCTGGAAGCACAAAGAAAAGAGCCATGGCTGTGTGGTTATAGCTTCAATGGCTTGATGATAGGAACAGAAGATTCCTTGGGACAGCTTATATCTTCTATTAGTTTAAGGAAAAGACTCTGCATTAACCATCAATTAACACCTTTTATTACCTGCAGGTGACCCTGGAGGACAGCACACTTGCTCTGTCCTCAGAAAAGTTACAGCAGAAAAGAGCAGGCCATGGCCCTACTGCACTCACTGCCCCTGTGTGCAGCTACCTGGGAAGGCAAGGCTGGGCTGGCCATGTCTCCATGTACCATTAAAAACGTGGATGGGCTGCACTGGCTACAGATGGCTGTGCTGTGGCTTGTGCAAGTGTGGATTTGCTGCAAGTACCAGCAGCTGTTCTGAGTTAAGAGGAAAGATGGCATGGAGCTGAACTTTGTGTTTGGGGGCTGTAAATCTCATAGAGGCACTAGGAAATGAAGGGGACAAAGAGGAAGCAAGATCCTGCATTGGAAAAACATTATGTAAAGACACCTTTGAGCACTAGGCCAAGCCTTTTGTTACCCTGCAGTTGCATGTGTCTGTCACACATGAGAGCTGTACACATTTCATGTACTCCGGAGGTCTGAGCAGGGACCTGAGGGTTTCTGGGAAGATGTAATATTTATTCTCTTCTCACCATCCCACTTCCTTCTGCCACCCAAAGCCTCTTGCTTGCATGCTGGAACCCAGATGATTCCTGCATACTCAGTGAGTGCAGATATGAGAGAATCAATCACTCTTCCCTATGCATTTTCTATATGTATAAAATGGCTTTTTGTGTGGCAAACCCAGGGGACTTCTTGGATCATACCACTGCATATGAGTTTTGCACTCTGTCAAATACACATTTGGGAAACGAATACGAAATTTAGGTGTGATTTGCAAGATGAATTTGCATGGACATTATCAACTCCAAGGAAAGCAAGACTGAAGTCAGTGGCTTAAAGCAAGAGATGTGTTACAATCCTCACCTAAGAAAAGAGCATACATACCACATTTTTCCAGCCCTGATGGGTTGCAAACCTCTCCTGCACTGGCACCGTATTTTAAAGCAGCACACCCAGTTTGCTGCAGCTGTGTACATTACAGAGTCAGTGTTTGCAACTCAGCAAACACTCCATGAGTAGGCTTCCATCTAACTCCTAGGTGCAAAGCCAAGCACTTACCAGGAGTAAAATTTCTGGGTGAATGCTGACAGTAAATCAGAGTGCAGTTGCATCTCTGGGGTCTCAGAAGAGCAAGTGGTTGCTTTATGCTGTTAGTTTTTGCTTGACTTTCAGTGCTGCAAGGGCCCAAATCAATTATTCTCATAATTATATATACAAACAATAATAATACTGAAATTGAGGTGATAGCATTAACTTGTTACTGGTAGAATACTTCCTTAGCCAAAAGGAATGGAACTGGGAGCTGTATTTAACCATTATAAAATCCAGGCAATAAAGGCTGTTGGAGATTACAACTCAGAGATGCAATTCAGTTAAATTACAGTTTCAGCTCCTTGCCCTTGGTGGAGATAGTCTGCTGGGAGAACAAAAAAACCATCTTCTTCATCCCAATGCATGGAAGAATAGCTCCAACAGATGGTGGCCCTGCAGACAGAGAGTAAAAATGTCGGGGAGCCAATGGAGGGGAGCAAACAAGACCCAAGATGAGATGAAATAGGAGGGCAATTTGCTGCTGCACTGGCTAGGTACAGGACAAGGCAGTTGCTGCAGCAGATTTATCCCCTGCTAGCGAAGGCATGCAGCAATCTGCTGCCCAGGAACCTGAGCTTTCCTGTGGATGAGGTGAGCTGGGAGTCTCCAGAGCTTCCCCTCTCTTACATTGCTGTGCAGCCACAAACTGGTGGTGCTCACCTACGGTGAACCTCCTATAGGATATGGTCAGATCCTGCTGCAGGGATCTGCAGCAGTCTGAGCCCATTCCATTTTGTCTCACTGTTTTCCACAGCAAAGAAAGAAAAGGAGCAAATCCCACATGGCTTTCTCTCAGCTGGCAATGTTTCTCCCTCAATAGCATTTCCAAGAGAGACAGAGCAAGGGCTTCTGTCAGTGAATCAGAAAATTAATATCTTCCCCTCTGTATATCTTCAATTTTCATCTCAGCATTTTGCTGTTAGCATTTTTCCATGTTGACAGCTATACTACTGGAACACTTCTAGCAGATACCTGAGCACTTTGGAAAAACCCTCCTGGCCACATAGCTCTTAAAATAAGCCCGAGTTTTCTAACTAGTAGAATAGTTTGTTGAAGTGGATGGAGAAATTCTTTAAAGAGCAGAGAAGGAAATAATAATAATGGGGGGAAAAATCTTGGAATGTGCCAAGGTCAGGCTGACCCTGATCAAATCTGACCCTGGAAAAGACATGGAAATATTGAGTATTGTAAAAAATAATAGAGTTCAAATACCTGGGTCAAATCACTCCTGTTATACCTTTCCTGTAGTTCCCTCTAAGAATGGAAAAAATGTGTAAACCTGAGTTACCTGATGCTTAATTTCAAAGTATGCTGAAATCCAGGGGAATTTCTAGCTGCTTTAAGTGGCCTGCTGTTGGCAAAGGAGTAATTACTGGTGGCTACTCACCCATGCATAGTGTAGGTTATACCCAGAGCTCAGGGGCTTTCAGAGCAGATATTGTTCAAATGCTCCTGGAGCAACTGGGAATGCATTTTCTATGGAAAGTCAATTAACTTGTTTCATACATCTTTTAGTCCCCCAGGAGAAGTCCTAAACTTCAGTAACATGGAACTTTATGTCATATCCTCCAAGCAAGGTAGCTTCAGTCTGTCAGCCTCATGGTCACATGCATGGGGCAGTGCCCCTCCATCACAAGGTGGACTTATGTGTGCTTGCCTGCCTCAACATGATGTACTCCTATCACAAAATGCACCCTGGCAGCAGAAAGTCAGCTAAGATAGATTTCACATGTGTTGCCCATGGAGCAAATACTTGCCCATCACTGTGACACGCAGTCTCATGTGATAGGTAGTGATCTAGATGTGTCCGCACATCAGGCCACCACTGTGCGTCACCAAATGTGTCTGTGGCTGTCCATAGTCTCACTGAAGCTGAGAAGCTGAGCTTTTCCCTTTGGTTAGGAGAAGCAGTGCTGGGCCCTTGGCAGCAGCCGGAGGAGCCAAATGACCTATGGATGCCTAGTAAACATTTCTGCACATCACAGCCTATTTGCACACATTGGGCATGACTGTTTCCAATGAGATGCCATCTGGAATAAGAACAGGCAATTTCAAGCATGTATTTGAGCATTCAGACAAGTTTAGAAAGCAGACAGGAATGTGGAAGTTAACATTCAGATATTTCCCAAGCTCCTATACCTGGAAGCCAAATGCTCCAGCTAAACAGATTGTGCCCTATTAAATCAAAGCAGTGCACTGACAAAAGCTTAGCCCACAAGATGTCATCTGGATCATTGTTACACAACAGTATGTCCATTGGCTATGGATATTCTCCCTGCATTCTTAATAAAAACATCAATGCATTGCTACCTTCCTTGCTCACCCCAGTCACATTTCAAGGGGAGGGATTAGTTTCATAGGAGGACAGACAGTACACTGAGGTGCTGGGAGTGGTTTTGATGCTGGTCTTTGCGTTTGGAGTGGTCTTTTGCCCTGGGGTGCTTCTGTGCTCACACAGCACCAGACACAGTGGGGTCCTCATCCACCTCTGGATAACCTGAAGAAATAACTGATACTCTACCAGCTCTTTGAAAAGTGATACGTGAGCTACAGTCAGAACCTTTTAACCTAATTCTCAGGTAGACTAAAGCCATTTTAAACCACCGTGGCAATAGGAAGAGCTTCATAATTACAGCAAATTATAGTCACTTCAGGAAAACGTTCTTAGACCTCTTCCTCCAGTTAATTGATAGACATTTAACTTAAGATATTGAACACCACTGCAAAGACTACAATAGATTCTCCTTCCTTGCATATTCATAGCTGCAAACAAAGCTGATATCTTGTTTTCTCAGTTTTTTGTCCCTTAGACATTTTCCAATGCAAGTATATTTAATCTTCCTGGGAATGGACTTGCTCTCTTTTGCAGATCTTTCAGAGCTGCCTGGTGCTTACAGGCAGCAAAAGACTGTTCTGGTACAAAAGTGGAAGAGATGGCAGTCTCATTCAGAGAGAAAGACTAAAGAACATAAGCTTTTTAAGGACACTTTGCATATCAGAGGAATGTGATTTTGGTGTATTTATCCAAAACTATAATGTGCTTGTTGTCTTGGTATCTGAGCATTACATAATGGGTTTAAAACAAGAGCAGTGGCCTGGGGCTGTCATTTAAACCTACTTAGTTTTGAAGGCTGAGGTGGGATGGGGGAGAGGGAGCAGTGTACAGAGATTCAAAATGTCATTAAAAGATCAAGGAGCCACTTTTAAGTCTTTCACAGCCAAATGCTGCCCCTCCTTTGCTGAAGCCAGCTTTGCTTGCTGCATGCAGTACCAAGCGGTTGCTCCTGAAGTCTAACTCAGTAGAGTAAGTCTGGCCCTCATGGAGCAATGCCAGGAAGAGATAGACAAAAGTTGAGGTGGAAACACAAGTGGGAATTTCCTTATCTCAAGTACCCTCTGGCAGTCCAGGATTTGTCAATACAAGCAAACTAATCTAAGTCTCTTTCTACTAGGTTAAAAGAGTGGGAAAAGTGAAAGCCTATTCAGCATGGTTTATGGTACTGCTGTTCCAGGTGAAGAGATGTTTGCATGTACCTATGGTAAGAGGCTGGGGCAGCAGCCAGAGCACAATGCATTCGTCATGCCTGAAAAAGGGATTTTTCTGAGCGAATTTAGATCTAGGAGCATGAGGTGGCAGTCCCAGATGTCAGTGCTCTGCTTTTCTGGTGCTGACATTACAGCTACCCCCTGGAGGCCTGCAAAACTGGATGTGGTTCTGTGCAGAGTCATGGTGTGGGTCTCTTGGTCCTGGCATTGCTCACCACTGCCTCTGGGTGTCCTGTGTTTGGAGGGAGAGGGGCAGACCTTACCATGGTGAGGCACCATGCCATTAGGTCCTTTCACCCATCTTCCTCCCACTCCCCATCTTGCTCCTTGCTGGGTTTCTCCCCACTCCCTACCAATTCAGTTCTGCTCCTCCTCCATGGCTGGACCAGGGGAAGGCCATGGGGCACCAAACAGTGGGACCTGCTTTCTCCACAGCACTTGGCCAGCCAAATGCATCTGCATCACTCAATTCCATTGCACTGGTCTCAAGAATCTGCTGTTGGGTAAAGCAAACCCCCAGGCCCACTCCCAAGGTGCTGGCAGAAACATTAGCCTTTTCTTGCTCCAGTCAGTTAAAAAACCCTTTCAACATTTGTATCCCCTGAAGGCTGCATGCACTAAATCCAGTCACCTCGCGCTCTTCTTCTCAATAATTGGAGCAGAACAAGCTCCCTTTCCTCATGAAGTATCATCTCCAGCTGCTGGCCAAGTCTTATTGTCCTTTTCTGGATTTTCTCCAGCTTTTCAACAGCCTTCAGAGAAACACAGATCTAAGCCTGGCACATGGGATGCTCAGGGCCATGCCCCTCAGCACAGCTGGTGCTCTACTACTGCTCCTGGCACAGCCAAAGGTAGTAATGTCCCTCTTGACCAAAGCATCCCAGCAATGCCCCCTCATACTTCCTGGCTCTGTGTCTGTCATTAGCAGAGGCACCCGGAAATTAGGCCAAACTTTTCTTCCTTCCAAAAATGTTTGTGGATCAAAAACACATAAAACTGGAACCAGAGAAAACAAAACATTTCTATGAAATGGTGATTTTAAACAAGAAGCAGCTCTCTCTCCCCTCAATTCCTCTGCTTTTCCCCTTTCATGTAAATAAAGTTGTATGTGATCCTTTGATTAATCTGAGTTTGATATGACTATAACAATACATCATATTCTTCACTGAGACTAATGTATTCCAAAATCCACACTCCATTAATCGTTTAGCTGGTAAAACCACATGTGATTTCAGCACATCTACGCCTTCAAGCAGTTGAAAGAATCTGGATGGGAGGGGGAATTCATCTTTCAGAAGCGATGGTGAAATATTGCCTCTTCTTTCTGCTTCATAATTAAATTAAGTATTGAAGCATGAGCATTTCCTGCATGGTGGAAACTGTCTGTCCAGTTCTACATAAAGTGCACTTCTTTGAAAGTGATATACTTACTAAGTTAACTGAATGGTCTATCATTTTAATTATGTGCTCTTTTATATGTTTATTATATATGCATGTACTAATTGCAGGTAGTTCCTGGTAGTCTCCTATTCATCTGAAATTGTTATCAGCACTGATAACATGAATAAATAGAAGTGAGTTATAAATGTCATGTATCCAGGTTGTCATCATTTTAGCAGTCTTTGTGCTTTGTCCTAAGCCCACTTCCGCACAGAAGCTTCTCAAGCACTCAGCCCTTCAGGATTTTGAGGAGCAGGTTATTCATGCCTGCTGGGTGGTGGCCATGGGTAGTAACCCCCTTGTGCTGAGCAGTGGCCAAGTGGCTTCTGGGAAATATTAGAGAGTTGAAAAACCTCTCTGAATAACAAAAACAATCATGAGCTTTGGCTGCCAAGGATGGGTGCCTCTCCTAGATGACATAGTCAAGTGCAAAGTCTTCAAGTGCTGTCTGTGGCTTTTGCAATAGTAATAAGATAATTCTGTGATATTAATACAAGCATTTGATGAAAGCAGAGGTTTTTCAAGTGTTAGTGAATTCTTTTGGAAAAATCTCTTCTGTTCAAAGCTGGAGCTTGCTCTGCTTCCTGTTCAGCCTCCTTGGATTTCCTAGAGCAATGAATTTGAGAGCCTGGGGTTCATAGAATGATAGGGTAGTTTGGTTGGAAGGGACCTTTAAAGTGTGAGTTTATGAGGGTTTTTCCATTTTATTGTTCACATCAGACTTTAGCTCTGAACCTGCACATGTGTTCTACAGTGTGTACTACCCAGTTTTAATACAAAGCATCAGTCATAGCAAAGCTCTGCTACAGAAAATATCTCTGCATACAGCAACAATTCTTCAATCTTAATGAAGTCTTGAGCAGGAAGGCTGTTCACTTTCTGCCCAGCCAAGGGCAGGGAAGTGGAGATGAACTTCAGATTGCAAGCCCAAATAAACTGGACTTTTTACATTCATTCCTGGGTCAGGCAGGTACATGCATGTAGATACTGGACTGAAAGCAATCCCTATTGATTTAGAACGCTTGGAGAAAAGTCCCTGGAACCCAACACAGATGCTATTTCTACCCCTGATATATCCTCCTTGAATATTATTACAGCTGTGCCAAAGATGCTTAGGTGGGTGTATAATCCACTTTGTGCTTGACACTATCTATTGGCACACAGCAGAGAGACTGGCCTTGCCTCAGATGGACTGGGATCATTTTAGGTAGCTTTGTAGTAGGATGATGTTCATGGTTTTTTGGAGGGTACTCATTATATTCTGGGGGCTGAAGGACTCGGGCAAGGAATCCATAAATAGAAAACTAGTGTTTTCCCCCTTCTCCTCCACTGCTCCTGCTTGTAAGGACTGCTGCATCCTTATATCAATACCAGGGCTTCTTCCAGGATCAGTGCTGGGGAGGAGGCCCTGCAATTTGTGCAGCAGGCAGGTATTTTCAGCCAAGATGAAAGTTGTTGATAGGTCTTTATCTCAATGAAATAGTGTTTGCAACCTTCTTTACCATGGATAGTAATTGCACAGGAAAGTTCTGTAATGAGAAAGAACCTTTCTTTTGAACAGCCAGCTAACCTGCACATTAATGAAACTGCATGAGCACAAGGCTGTGGAACAGCAGTGAAATGAGATGATGGTTCATTGAAACTCATCTTTCTGCTTTGACTGGAAACACTTATTTCCAGGATTCTAGAGAGAGGTCAGACAGGGAGTGCAACAGAACAAACTATCAGTTTCCTAGTGCAGTGTTGTGTTTTTATGTGGGATGGAAGGCATATCCTATGAGGAGCAGCTAAAGACTCTGGGTTTGCCTAGTTTGCAGGAGAGGAGGCTGAGGGATAACCTCATTGCTCTCTATAGCTTCCTGAGGTGGGGAAGTGGAAAGAGAGGTGCTGATCTCCCTGGTATCCAGAGACAGAACACACAGGAATGGTTCAAAGCTGTGTCAGGAGAGGTTCAGACTGGACATTAGGAAGCACTTCTCTACCATAAAGACGGTCAAACACAGGAATAGGCTGCCTAGAGACATGGTCAATGCTCTGTGCCTCTGTTAGCTCTTAAGAGGCATTTGGACAATGCCTTTAGTAACATGCTTTCACTTTTCTTCAGCCCTGAATTGGTCAGGCAGTTGGACTGGATGATTGTTGTAGGTCCTTTCCAGCTGAAATTTCTGTTCTATTCTATTCTGTTCTGTTTTATCCTGTTTCATTCTGTTCTGTTCCGTTCTGTTCCATTCCGTTCAATTCTCTACAATGCTAAGTCTTTGCAGACAGGAGCATGTGTAGTGCAAACACCCTGCCATGGTTGCTAATTAGCACCTCAGATCTGCAAGGAAGATCATTTTTCTTTTGTGAGGAAACTGGGTTAATATGAACTTTCACAAGCAAAAAGAGGCATTAAATAATTGAGATGAGAAATGTTGCAGCATGGCCAGGTCTGAAGCGAGCAGAACAGTGTGGGAGCCATGCGGATGGAGTTTCTTCAAACAGTTTAAAACACTGGAGAGAAGGAAGAGGGTATAGGCAGCCCCAGGTTCTCTCTAAGCTATAGAAGTTACTGGTTCAGATAATACCATAGCCTAAATTAAAGAGATGACTCATCCCTCTTAGTAGTTTTAAAGTATCATTGGGGATTTGTGGGTTATTTTAGAAACCAGATTATCAGCTGTGCATCATAGGGAGTTGGGTGAGCTGTAAGATGCACGTTGCTAAGAAATTCATGCACTAGGTGGAATGAACTCATTGCAGAGAGAAGAAGTAAAATACCCATCCATGAATACCCATCCACAGCAAACTGCATTGCATGTTTTCGGGCATTCTCACACTTTCAATGGGTGCAAAGCTCAGTCAGATGGAAAGACAATGTTTTTCTGTTCTCCCCAGGTCAAGGTGACAAACTGAATTATCAGTCCTGGGGGCAGCAGATGGAAAATCATCTTGATTATTTTTCTATCTTTGTTGCTGAAGCCACCTGTGGTAGGTGGAAATTCAATTTTCCACTGGCCTGAGAGCCTTAATGTCCCATTTGCCCTTAGAGAATGTGGCCTCTCTTCCTGTCAAAAGCAGTTTAGTGTAATTTCCTAACCTTTGCTCTTAACACATGGCCATGGGGTAGAGCAGAAATAGGAAGCCCCTAGGAAAAGCAGGGGGAAACCCTGAACAAACAAACAAATGCTGCTGCTTGGATAATGGTGGATCACTAAGGTTAATTACAATGCCTCTATGCAGTGGTTTGGAAGGTATTAGAACATGACAGGCTATAGTACTGAGCAGTTTAGACAGCAGTGATTACTTGAGCAACACCATGTAATTGTTCAAAGACACGGTGGCAGGCTATTCTACAGGAAGGTGCCTTTATTAGGCAATTACTTTCATTAGCAGCATTTTCTCTACCACCAAGATCAACTCTATTAAACAGGTAATTTCTATGCCCTCTTTGTCAGGTTGATGGGATTCAGAATCAACTTCTGTCATCCATCTTCTCTCACCAAATATTTCAGAAAGTCACATCTGTTCCCCAGTGTTGTTTTATTTGGAGGGTGGCCAGTTAAAGAAAAGAGAACAAAAAAACCAAAACAAAGCCCAACAAAACAAACCCAAGCAACATAAAAATAACAACAAAAATCACAAATACTTCTGAAATTTTAACCAAAAATCATGCAAAGGATCACTATTTTGAAAGTGTTTTTTAAAATAAATGATCTATTGCTGGAGAAAGGAGAACTGAAGGAGCAGATGAGAGCAGATATGAAGTGATACAACAGGAAGGAACAATTGTATCTTCATGCACAAAATGACAGGCTGCAAACTGGCTGCTGCCATTTGGGAGGGAGAGACCTGGTGGGCCTGTTTGAGACAAGGCATGAAAGTGCCAGCTTAATGCATTTGTAACTATAAGGAAAGAAATAAGCATGAAATATAGAATATCACTGTGCTTTTCTAAAAGATCCATGGACTGCCATCAGTCTGCATACAGTATGCATTTCTGGTCCCACATTTCTGAAAGGATGGAGCAGAATGGGAGAAGGTTCAACAAAGGATGAGGAATGATCATAGACCTGGAACAACTTAGCTATGTTCAATGATAAATCGTGTAAGCTGTGGCTTTTCAGTTTGGAGAAGCAATGTTTTGAGAGGGCTCTCCCAAAGAGAGAGAGAGCTCTGCCAAAACCCTGAGTGGTCTGAAGAAGGTGAATAAACACTGACTCTATAAGAACCACAGGTCATAAAATAATGCTGCTGGAGATCAAGTCCAGAATAAATGAAAGGAGACAACTTATCATACCTTAAGTGTAAACTTGCAGAACTCCTTTCTGAGGGACACTGTGGGTACAAGACAGTATTTGGAACAGACATCTACTAGGGTTATGAAAAAAATGAAGCATAACTTCAGGAAACCCCCTACACTGAAAATAGTCTACCAAATGAATGTAAGCAGGGAAGGTATCATGTATGCTTGTTCTCTTACTCTTTTGAAATAGTTGAGAAAGCTCTGTAATGCACATGGAAAACTCACTTGTCAGTCCATGGCATTGCTGTGTTTTTTATTGCAGTAAGACCATAGTCCCTCTGAATGAAGACCACAGGACCAATAAGAAAGAAAACTAATTCTGTGTCTCATTGTCTTATTATCCATTTTAGGAATTCTTCATGCTTGCAGCGAAACTGGTGTCCACTGAAATAATACCCTCAAATAACCTGATGTTGGGAGGTCCAATTCAGGCTGCTGAAGGCACTGTTTAGTAAGGTCCCCATGGAATCCGCTTTTGAAGGTACTGGGGTACATGGATGCTGGTCACTTTTTAAGAGCCTTAGGAGCACAGCGTTTAGCTATAGCCTCTCAACACACTGGTGGGAAGCGACCCTGAGGTTTTGAGTCCCACCCCCTGCTGTCATCAGTATTAGGTCTGAAAACCTGCAGGGTTGGAGATCTCTGACTCCAATGAACTGTTCCAGGGCTGGATTAACCCTCCTAGGGCAAAACAGGACTATCCAATGCTTACCTATAACCCAGGGCTGACCATAGGTAAGTGCACTAGGAGAGGAAAACTGCCCACTGCTCTGTCTGACAGGACTTGTGATTAAGATATTCTGGCTTTTAGTTGTCTCAGTCAAAAAATAAACTAAAACACCCCATGTCTGACATCAACTAGGGTTGACTTTGCAGTTCTGGCAAGTTTTACTTAAAATTCAGATCTCTTTCTACCCTAAGAGCAAAGTAATGATTTGAAGCTGGATTGGATAACATGAGATATGAGGCTCATCTTAAGAGCTGTGGATGTGAACTTGGGGGCATTGTGTCAGCTCACTCATGCATGCTCGCCCTGCTGGGAACCTTTCTCTACGGAAACTGAGACTGCTCCTTCTTGCTTGTGCTTTTTATTGCCTTGAAAGAAAGTAGAAGACAGCAGTTCTCATAGAAATCCTATTCCCTTTTGCCTGGGAAAACAGGGCAGTGTCCCTCTCTCTGGGTGTGAACATCTGGCTATTACCTAGTCATGGTCTACCACCTAGCTGGAAAATGACATGGGTATTTGGAATTCTGGGGAGGTTGGGGAGGGAATGATTTCAGCATGATGACTCCTGTGCCAGCATTTTCTGACAGTGAAGTGCCCCTGCTAGGCAGAGCCAGCCGTGCATCCCTCAGCTTTCCACAGGGACAGGGGGTTCACTGGTCCATGCAGAATGTTTTCTTAATTTTCATTATTGTGGTGCCCAGAGCTGGGCCAGTGAGGCAGGAAAGCTCCTGACTTATCTGAGGGAACCTGTCAAACCAGCAGTTCTCTATCTGGGAGTGAAACCTGTGTGGAAAATTATCAGGCTGCATGTTCAAAGCAGGGCTCTCTGCACTTCAAACTGTTTATGGTGTGGGGAAAGCTCTGAGCTCCACAGCTCCAGCATACATCTCCAGCTCACCTCATAAGACATGACAGACAATGTCCTGTCCTTAGCTGCTGCTTGGTTTGTATCACTCATCTGCCTGGGAAAATGGAATATCTTGATATCCATGTGGCAGCTTCCAGCCTCACTGCCTTTTCCAATGCACAGGTGCGGGTGGAGACAAACACTTCTGCACATCCCTGTCCCAATTGTAAATGCCCTATGACTCTGTGGGAGGCATCTGGTTGTCTCAGGAGCAGTAACACTCATGTCCCAAGCTTGGTTATATGGAGTTATCTGACAATCATTAGTACTTGCAGGTTGGTTTGATGGACAAAGGCCAGCAGGGAGGGAGCATTAAAACATTCTGAGGGATGCTGAAACTGTGCTGGGAAGTATGACCAGCTAGGGCTGGCTGACCCTCCCTACCCTCCCTACCAAACAGTAGACAGCTAATAGCTGCTGAAACAGACAGGAATTGGCAGTGTTGTTCTTATAACTGACCTCCCAGCCAAGAAGGGCAAGCTGGGGAAAAACATATTGCCATTCATTCAGGCAGCACTGAATATATAGGAGGAATTTCAGTCTATTCATGGCTTTTGTCAGCTGGGGAAGGCAATGAATTCATGCAACAAATTATTCAGAAGAAATTGTTTGCCAGGCTCTCATTATGAGCTCTACAGAACAGAGGAGTTGAAACATCAGATACAATTAACTTCATGTTATAAAACCCTCTTGGGATGTAAAGACTAGACCCTGACAGCCCTACTGTACTGTAAGGGCCTCGTTACTGATGATTTTAATAGGAACCTATGTCTATTCAGCCTCTGTATATCTGCATGTAGCAAAACATATGCAAATCCTATGAGATATTGTCCAGGATATGTCCGAGGAATAAAACAACCCCCCAGGCCAACACAAGCAGAATTCAAGTGTGAGTCAAGCAGAATTCAAGTGTGAGTCTTGAATAGGACTAAGTACTCCTCAAAGCAGTGAAATATCAAGCTCATAAGCATTAGCATTGAAAAGGATTTGCAAAATGTGTTGCAGCTAGCAGGATTTTGCTGATGGCAAAGCTAGACCAACACCAGTCTTCTTTCCTAATTGGATCCTTAATTACAATGCCTTTGCTCGATGCAGTTAATAAATCTCTTCAGGACAAGGCGCTGCGAGAACATGCATTCTGCTCAGCACAACATGGGGTCTGTGGTCAGAGCAGTCATCCACAATCTGCAGGGTGAAGAAAGGGCAACTGGTTCATAAGCATGGGAAAGCAACAAATCGGATTCTGCTGACATGAAAATGTCCTGCAGAGTCTGTGCCTTTTCACCAAATTGCGCACAGCACCCCAGAAAATGTTGATCTTGCCTTTTTTATTGCACTGCATTGGGCTTTTAATGCAAATTTGTATCCTCATCTACTTCTATTGTTGAGTCTTGTTCCAGCTAAACATCATTGGCCAATGTGAAATGTATTTTTAACATTTAGGGTCCTCAGATAAAAACAAATGTATTAATGGAAATCCCTTCTTTTTCTTAACTTCCAGGGAAATGAAAAATCAGCTAGTTACACAGCTTTGGATAGAAACAATAGGAGAATAAGGGAAGAAAGAGTGCTGCAGCTGAGTAGAAAGCATTTTGGAAAGTAAAGATCAATATAAGTGGTCAGAAGCAAATCCTGTGTATTCCTAAGGAAAATATATGTTGGGCATTTCTACTACTTATGGCAATCATTTATCCCGAAAGAAGATTTAGCGCTTTTAAAGTAAATGCTGACCTTAGAATAATTCCACTTAATTAACCAAACCTGAAACAATGTTGGCATTAGCAACTAGCAAAAGAGAGACTCAAATCACTGCAATTATTCCCTGAAATCTCACATAAAGGAAACTTAATAGCATCTGTCACTTCCTCGGCTAGAGAAGAAAAAAGCCAAGAGGGATCCTGCTGAGATAGGGGCCTTAAGCATAATTCCTCTAGACTTACTTTCTTTTTTCTAAAACAGCAACTGTGATGGTGACCCTTAGAATAACCTACAGTGATGATTCAGTTGCACAGCCTGTAAACAGCAGGGATCAGATTTGCTTCACGTCTATACACATTGCAATGTGGGATGAATGCTCTGTAAAACACCGCTTATAACTACTCTTAATAAATAGCCTTCATTTTGTGCCTGCAGAGAAGGGCTTTTTGAAGAAATAGCTGAGACCATGGCTGTGAAGTAACTGCCCCCAACAGCCTTAGGAAAACAAAGGTTCCAAAAGGTTTTACTTTGTTTTCTCAAGTATCAGAAGTATCCAACATAGGCAACTCATGTGGAAATAAAAGGAGAACAAAGCTAAAATAAGGAAGAAGTCAGGGTGGTTGGAACTGACTAGTGCATCCCCAGGCTCTAGTAGGATTTAGGAATAAAATCAGCTGTTAAGACAGGTCTGGTTCATGAAGCCTTTGAGAATGCAAACTAGATTTTGCAATCAAGAACACTGTGATTGTGGCAGCAAAAAGACTTTGCAACTGTCACACCTAAATTACCTGCACTGTGTAATTCCTATGTATGAGGAACGTAACATTCTCCCTACATTGGAAGGGCTGAACTGGGGCTGACACTTTTCTGTCCACAAGCTGTCCACGGGGGTCATGAAGTCTTCCCCTCTGGAGACATTCCAAACCCACCTGGAGGTGTTCCTATGTAACTTGTTCTAGGGGGTCCTGCCTCGGCACAGGGTTGGGCTGGATGACCTCCAGAAGTCCCTTCCAACCCTAATGATCTGGGATTCTGTAAAGTTCTCCTGTGGTTCTGCATGTGGGCTGGTGTATGTGTGCTGTGTTTGGGCAGATAGGGAAAAGAAAGCAGAAATGGAAGTACTGAAGGTACTGAAGTAAGAGGCAGAAGTAGTTTTGGAGCAGGGTCAAAATGAACGGAAAAGGGAAAAAAGAGTGTCTGTGATTGCTGGAGAAGTCAACTGTAGCAAATGTCAAGAATTAGGCTTTTTTCCTTAATCCCACTGAGATGCCCTTTCCCTATGGAAAGTTGCTGTGATACTTTTAAACAGGGGTAAGAGGACAAGGGAGTGAAAATTGGGTGAATTTCAGTGAGAGGCCATGTGATGGAAGCTATTTCCTGGGCTGTCTACTCCCATCATGGCTCTGCTATGTTTTAATTGAGTACAATTCTACCAGGGCCAGGCAAATGAGCAAACCAAGGGGACAGATACAACCATTCTCACAGGAGTGCCTGGTGTCAGGCATGCATTAAAACCAGCAAGCCATCTGCAGAAGTCTTTACTATCACTGCTAATTGAATCTGGAGATTTGTTTAATTAAACTAAGCAGATTAGTGCAGAGATCCGCAGGAGAAAACTGTTGCTTGGCCTTGACAACTGAGAGGTGCAATAAGAACGTCTGTGTAGGTGAGGCAGTGCCTGACGAGTTAGTGGTTGTCCCAGTAACTTCACTGGTGCACTCACAGGATTTGAGATCCAGTATTTGGCTCCTCAGCATTTGTAATTCTCTACCCATGCATGTTTCTAATATGGGCACCATATATGTATGGCCATTATGATGTACAAACCTGCCTGTTGGGTTTTTACACTGATACAATTAAAATTGAAGTTTTAAATTGTAGTTAAAACAGGCACGCTTTCTAGCCATTCCCAGTCTGTCACAGGGGAAATAACCACAGGAGATGACATCTGCAGGGATCTGGCCTGGGGTGAACTCTGGCTCAATAAAATGTATAACAGGAAGCAACATTAAAGGAAAATGATTGCCACCACAAAAATCAAGTACTTGGGATTTAGCAGGTAACAGATTCAGTATCTTCTGTGTGAGCTTTATTCTACCCCTCCTCCCCATAACAGTTGTTGATTGCAATTATCATGAACAGGGTTTTTTTTACTACAGTGCTAATGCCTCTCTGATGGAGGAAATCTGATTTTTTTAATTGCATAATATTAAACTACAATGGATTGTTAATATGAATTCCTGCAAAGCCGCCTGAATGACCAACGCTGAGGACTTGAAAGTGGCTGTGTAACATTATTTGTGACACTCAAGCTGCAAAGGTTTGTGTGATGTTTAATTTTCTTTGGATGTAGCAGAAAACAGTAAGCACTATTTGCAATATACAGTATATGGTACTTAATAAAAAAGAGAGAAAGGACTAATTCTAGACTAGATCCTATTAAGATTAGTGCCTTGAAGAAGAGAGTCTGCAAAGCACCAAAACTTGGCACTGTATCATGGTATTTTATTCTTGCTTCATGCAGGGCCCATCACAGGATGGATGCTCATGAGAGAGGAAGGACTGGCCGCTTGGTGGCAGCTGGCAGGACAGTGCAGTGCAGGCAGCTGCCTCCATCTTCTGCACCAAGACCCAGCAGCATGTTGGCTCCCAAGAGACCAGCACTGGGGCCCAGCAGAGAAAGGGATGCCAAGGTTAATACAGTGCAGCACTCAGGAAAAAGGAACATTTATCTCAATGGTGTGACACAGGATGCTGCTCACAGGGCACTCAGCTCTTGTCTCCACTCCTATGCTCACACACTGGGTGGATTCCCAGGTGACTTTACGTGGTTCATCACTTACTGGTGTTCTCGTATTGCTAAAACTAGGTGAGTTTTACACCAACCACAGACACAGATGGACCCCAGGTCTATTTTGCTTGGTCAAGGCAGTAATACCTAGCTGTTGCCAGTTCACTTGGGTAGTTGCTGTTCATCAGAGGATTTCCTGTCTGGAAGCCAGCTGGTTTTGTGCATTCGTGTTGAATACATTGCATTATCTAGTATGCATGTGCGTATGTATTACACATGCTAAATTGCACAAATGCACAATTGCAGTAATATTATAGATGTATATAATGCATGTGTTCATGTATATTGTGTTAGCTACTTTGCTAAGAGTTAGTGGAATCTATGATCTGTGGAGAAAGCAACTGGGAAAAGCAGAGGCAGGGAAGCAGATGCTTTTTCACCATGCCTTTTTATCAGAACCACGCAGTTCTCACAAGGTCTTCCTGCTTTGATAGAAAGACATGTGCTGAGGTGTTACTGCTTAGTCTACACCTTTCCAGTCAGCTCTCAGACTTTGGCCAGTGTACTGTGTGATGGGGTCCTGGCATACAGCCCAGCACCATATTCCTAATTTAGGCTCCGAAATAAGAGCTTGTGATGAAGTGTTTGATTCTTTAACCCCTGTACTCCTCTGTGGCACTAAAGTATCTCTAATCAAAACACACTGATCCGTGAATGCCAAGACCAGGGGGATTGCTCTGAGAGCATGGGGGATTGGTCCTCCAGAGAATCAGTTTATTTCTGCATGTGAGTAACTATACGTGCCTGTATGTATACATACATATATATACACAAATACAGACATAAACATATTTATAGATAAATATATATATACTTATGTGTATAGGTAGGTATAAATACATGTACACATATATATATAACATGCAATAAATACACATTTTGGATTTATCTCCAATAGGATCTATCCATTTTTTAATGTTCTGTTTTCCCAGAGCATCCCCTGTATATTTCCAGCACCTAACTTTCTGAGCACAGATGCCTGCTTCACAGATGAAGGAGCTGGTTCAACCGCAAGTTTTGTCCTGGAGCTGAGAATAAACCTACTTTTTTGCAAGTTCCCTACCAGGGCATTTTTGTGCTGCTCAGCTCTGCCTCCTGGTGTGCTGTTGCTTTGACTTGGAAGAACAAAGCCATATGAGCATTCTTTTACATGGAAATATCCATGCTGATGACTATCAGACCCAGAGCACTTGTGCAGAGGGAGATGCCACAGTTCTCCCATGTTTTCTCCTTCATGCTGTTCTTTAGGTTTGCTGCAACCTCCCTGAGCTATCTGCTCATCAGTTCTCCTTCAGGATGGGGATAACAGGAGGAGGTCAGTTCCAACCTACCCAAAACAGAGTGCCCTGGTCTCCCTGGACCCTATCTGTGCACCAGCCAGGATGCAAACCCACCCCATGTATTGTTTAGAAGTAGAGACTAGAGGCAAAGCCATTATATAAGTACGTCCTGGGTGCACCTGGAAGTTGCTGTTCTGCCTCCTTCCTATAGTCATGTGAGTTCTAGCTAATGCCAGTGCTATACTTTTCATATAAAATGTTTTGTTCTCAGGAGAAATCCCAAACCATGAATCTCATGGCCACAGAGCAAAACAAATCAGTTCTCTTTCAGTGCTCACAGGCCACGGAGATAGCTGGCCTGTGCTCCCATTCTCAGAGTGCTTGGGCTCTGCTTGGACTACACCACTTTTTGTCCCTTGTGCGCATGAGGACACACAGCACATTTATTGGCAGGAACACGACACACGCATGGAGTCTGCAGTCCAGCCTCTGACTCACAGCTGCACTGATGTCAACACTAATAAGGAGGGCCATGGCTTTGGCTGTGTCTTGGTAGCCTCTGCAGCTGCCAGTGCCCACCTCTGCGGAGACTTGAGGTTTCTCTCCCACAGATGCCAAACAAATCATTCCAAATGTGAGAGCTGTCTCTTTGGTGTTGTCAGAAGAGGAACTTCTCCCCAGGGACTAACAGGCAAAGATGGTGGAGAGAATGTGGAGCAACTCAGGGTGAGACTGTGTAGAAGTGGAAGATGAAGCTCACTTTAAGTACGACACATTTCAGTTGCTCACCCATTCTTCGACGCTGCAAGCACCAAGACATGTCTGTTCAGGATTCCTTATGGTGATATCAGCAGAGGATTAGGAACAACACATTCTGAGTCCTCACCTTGTCTCCTGTTACCTCCCATGATACTGTGTGACTGTTATTTTCGCAGCTCAACCCAGCCCTGAGCCTGCTTCAGCAACAGAGGGAGAAGTCACACCAGTGGTGTTCCCGCTCCAGTGTGCACCCAGCATTCCTCCCAATACCAACTCCTGCCAGTTCCCAAGCATTATCTATCTTCCTTCCTGGATTTCACAGTTGCTTTCAGTTTCATGACTTGCTGCATATCTGCTTTATTGACTTCCTGCTCTGCTGTTTTGTCTGGTGCTTCCACAAATTCACTCTCCTACAAACAAGTATCAAGTTTCCTTTGCAAATCTCTATAGGGCTGGAAAGGTTACTTATTGTCACTGAAAAAGGCAGCTCTTCAATAAATACAAGAGGGTCAGAGACAGTAAAATTAGTGCATGAACCCAGCTGACCTGCAGAAACCTGTATAAAATTATGACCCTAAAGACTGCTCCTCTCTGCCCTGTGTTTCATGCCTGGAGGAAAATGTCTGTGAGCCATAGGCAGAGCAGAAGAAACAAGACCTCTACATTGGGCCTGAGGGACGAGAACAACTTGTCGCTTTGTGAAGCTCTGTGCTCTTTGTCAGTCCATGAGTGTCATGGAAATCCAAGCCTTGAGCTTGTATGGCTGGAAGGATTAAGGTTGGTGGACTGGGGGCAGTCCATGCTTCTCTTGTTTTTATTCTGTGTTTATTGCAGGAGGCTGTTGTCTGCTGTAGTAACAGAATTGGAAGAAAGCAGAAAAGTCAGATGAAGAGGTCCAGTTTGCCCCAGCATCACTCTGAGGGATGCCAGAGATTGCCCATGACACTGTACTGCATTCAGAACAGCCACTTCAGCCTTTTTGCTCTCCCTTGTGGAAGACATCTGATGGTTAAGTTGGGTTATATCGCTCCACTGATGGAATGGTTTGTCAATAGAAAGGTAGTTTGCTCTGCTCAAAGCTTTGGTGATCCCATAACAGTACTCCTACTGTACTGAGGTGAGATTCCTCACCTAGTATCATGACTTACCTTTTTATAAGGGGCACAGTGCAATGCCCGAAGGTGTTCCTTTCCAAGGCAGCCAAGTACCTTATCCCCTTGCTTGGCAGTTTTCTTGCCTTGATGTTGCTGCTTCTTTTTCCTCTAGTTCCACTTTAAGCAGTTTCTCCCACCTCTCAGGGTTGCACTGGATTTACTCTGCACTAACTGCACGGTAAAAAAACAAAGAAGCAGCTCACAGGAACCTGACTGGTACCCCAGTGTATTTTGCAATGCCTTAAAATATCCAATCCCATATGTACAAAATAAACATTTAAAAACAATGTCCAGTGTCTGACTTGACACAGCTTAAACACGAGCCTAAGTGGCCTTGGAAAAGAGGACCTCAGTATTGCCTGGCTGTCGTGGTTTAAACCAAGTCCCCCAACTCCCGGAGAGTTAGGAAGGAGAATCCAAAGAATGTAGCCCCCACGGGTTGAGATAAGAACGGTTTAATAGCTAAGGCATAACACAGAATCACTACCGCCATTTATTACTAGAAATAATAATGATACAGCCAATAACAAGCGAAAAGAATACAACACCCCACCAGCCACCGACTCATAACTCACTCCACCCTGCCCAGCCGAGCACCACATGCTCCCTCCTCCATTTTCCTCCAGAGCTCTACCCCTCCAGCCCTCTCTTTTCCAGTATGCATTCTGGGCATCACATGCTATGGTATGGAATACCTCACTGGCTAGCCTGGGTCAGGTGTCCTGTCTCTCCTTCCTCCCGGACTCCCCTCTTCCACCTGGCTGGAAAAAACCTTGAACAAAAACACCCTCAAAACATGCTCAAACCATGACACTGGCTTATTTATGCCAAGAGAAGACCTCTTATTTACAACCACTATAGTATTTATTGCTAGGCAGGCAAAAGCAGCATGGAGCAGGCTACAGATAAACAGAAGGTATGAACCGTGATGGTGCCACATGCAGAAATTCAGTGCTGCCCCTGCTTGGGGCACCAACAAGAACACCAACAAGAGTTTGTCTTATAACAGCAAAATAAGCTTTGCAGAAAAGTCCACCTTTGTGACCGTGCTAACACACAACTTAGTGTAATACATGTATTGAAGGTGGACACGCTGAGCACGTCTGACAGCTTTTTTGGCACTGTATGTGTTGTGTCCCCAGTTGGGGTGTCTGTTGTGAGCTTAGGAGCCTTGTGTTTTGCATGTCGCTGCTGGCTTACACTGCCCTGTAAGGTGCACGGCAACTCTGTCTGTCCCTGTCCCTGGCTCTTCTCCTATCCATGTGGCTAATGAGGGACACATTCTCATCCTTTATGTCCTTCCAGGTTAGTTCTACTCTGACAAAGACTTGGATGGCCTCAGTTTTTGGTGTTTTGGTTTTGGGTTTTTTTTTTATTCTCCAGTTTGTATCTCCTTTTTTTTTTTTTAAGACAAGTAAAATATGGCTGTTATGGGGATAAGCTGTGCCCAGAAGGCTACATGCTTCAATAGAGAAAAATGGGAGAGAAAAATACTGCTCTCTTTTGCCTGGCAGTAGCCAGGAAGAGCTGCAATTCTCCTGGGAAGTCTTGTTACTAAAGATCAAAGAGGCTCAGAGAAGCCTTGCCTGCTTTGGAAATATTCTCCAAAAAGCTCTTAGCTCCATCCACAAGCTGTTTTCCATCCCCTAACGCAGCCAGCAAAATATTTTGTGAGCCTTCACTAAAGCAGTGAACTAAAAAGTGCAGACTGTGAAGTGGGATTTTATGGCCCCACATATATTTCCAAAATATGTTTATACTCCTTATGGAGGCTCAGCATGGAATTTTAATGCAGAGAGTGGATGATAGGAAAGGCAAGGTGGGGACACTTGTGGCTTGGATGGGAACCGCTGAACTCACTCTGTACTCCCTGCTTTTGAGAAGAAAGCTGGTGCTGAGCAGGTTGCAATTCTGGGGCCAGGGCTCTTGCAGGGCAGAGGAAAAGGCATTCAGTGAAGAAATGTGTCTGGCTGCAAGCATCGACATTCAGAGCATTTACTCATAGATGAACTATAGAAACCTGAGCAGACAGTCATAAACCAGAACTATCTCATAACAGGAATGTTTATCACGAGATGGAGCCAATAGGCCTGGCCACTGTTGCTGAGCAAGTCAGGATTTCGCTAGCACACAGGTGCTTTATTTCTTTTTCAGCAAAATTCTTGCAATAAAAGCTCTTTTCCCTCTAGGCATTAGTGGCAGATGGCAGGCCATAAGTGTAATTGCATAGCGAAGACATGGCTTTTGCTGCAGCTAATGGTTTCTTTCAATAAATGATATAGGCAAGAATGTTTGTACTTGGTCCTTCTCAAGGATCCTGAAAATCAGAAAAGACTACAACATTTACTGAGCTCAAAATAGAATAATGAATTCACGATTTGTATTCAAAGCATTGGTACTTTATTCTGAATAGGTAACAAACAGCAGGCAGACCAAGCATCCATCAGCCTGATCATGTGCTCAGCACAAAGTGTTTTTGACTGCATTTGTAATGCATGGCAATCACTACATCGCCCCAGACAAAATATTTGGCTTTGTTTATAGATGTGGAAAACGTCTCTGAAACCTCTCTTCCCAAGTGACTGCCTTTCTTCTAAGCAAAGATAAACAAATGCTTCTCAAGGTATTCTCAAATCTCTAAGCATTTCAGGTTGTCTCAACTTATGATACAGAAAGTCACTCTGATGCAGCAGGAGACTCCTGGGGCAAGATCTCAGAGAAATACTGTCAGTATGTTGCCCTTCTGACTACTGGGCCCAAAAATCAAGACAGTCTCAACCATAAGGAGGTACAGGACTGAGACTTGAGACCGTCTCTAGGACTTAAGTCACCCAACTCATGCTCTGGTGGCTGAGGATTGTCTGAACATCTGTGTAGGTATATCATAGGTGTGCCAGTGCAACACTTGGGGCACTCCAAATCTGTACAGGGGTGAAGCTATGCATACAGCATGATGAGAGAGGCTCTTGTACTTTCCCTGTTAAATCAGCACCGGGTGTCTGTCTCAAGTGCCTGAATGTGAATATAACATGGGGAGCCAACAGGAAGCACTTAGGAAGTAATATTGTGTCTAATAATCAAAAGGAGTGTGACCAGCAGGCCGAAGGAGGTGATCCTGCCCCTCTACTCTGCTCTCGTGAGACCTCACTTGGAGTATTGTGTGCAGTTCTGGTGTCCTCAACATAAAAATGACATGGTACTGTTAGAACAAGTCCAGAGGAGGCCACAAGGACAACTGGGGGACTGGAGCACCTCCTGTATGAAGATAGGTTGAGAAAATTGGGGCTGTTCAGCCTGGAGAAGAGAAGGCTGCGTGGAGACCTCATAGCAGCCTTCCAGTATCTGAAGGGGGCCTACAGGGATGCTGGTGAGGGACTCTTCATTAGGGACTGTAGTGACAGGACAAGGGGTAATTGGTTGAAACTTAAACAGGGGAAGTTTAGATTGGATATAAGGAAGTTCTCTACTGTTAGGGTGGTGAGGCACCAGAATGGGTTGCCCAGGGAGGTTGTGAATGCTCCATCCCTGGCAGTGTTCAAGGCCAGGTTGGATGAAGCCTTGGGTGACACGGTTTAGTGTGAGGTGTCTCTGCCCATGGCAGGGGGGTTGTAACTTTATGACCTTAAGGTCCTTTCCAACCCTAACTGTTCTATGATTCTATAATAAGAATATGTTCTTGCCACAGCAGAGGAGCATGGCCCAGAAGGACCAGCACACGAGAGATACTGGGGTGCCTATGGTCAGCAGGTGCCACTTTAAAGGAAGCAGCAATAATCTCTTTTGTGAGCATTTTGAGGTTAATAGCCTGCCTCTGCACTGCTCATTTCCCCATTTCCTGAGACTATATAGAAGGTGCAGATTGGTTAGGGAACAACACTGAAGCTAGGATGAGATAATCATCATATGACCAGTTCATACAAAGCTGGTATGACCTTCTATACTGCAAAGAATATTCGTTGGGTCTACTAGACTAGTTTAACATCCAGCCTGATGGATCCTGGCTTATGGTAGGACTTCTGAGAAGCCAGCCTGGGTTTTATTCTGAAATAAGTAGATTTTTCTGGTTCATAACTTTCATTTGTGTCTAATTCTTTTTCCTCAAACTGTAAGAGCAGAAGTACAAGGCAGCAGCTCCAGAAGCATACTCTTGACTCCTAAGTGAAGGGCAGTACTTGGGTAGAGTTATAGGCAAGCCTGACCTTGGCTGAAGAGAGCTACTGAAGTGACCTGAGCCACAGTCGATCACAAGTAACTGCTGTCATGGAGAAGGCATGCCTCATATTGGAATGTACCACAGGCAGATGTCCTTACATGTGCATATTCAACTGGGTTTTCCTATTTGCTATGGCTTAGCCATGGCAGGAAGAGCTGTGTCTGAGCTGGAGCACTCATCATGGAAGGGATGTAGGATGCTGAAGAGAATCACAGGGAAAGTGTCAGGTGGTTTTGAGGTCTGAGCCCTAGGAAATGGGCACTATGACAGAAAGTAAAAGGAAGCAGGAGTTGGCTTTATTTAACCTATCCTGGAATTGCCTTCTCTGTCACCAGCATGACTGGCCTTGCAGTCTGCTGTGGAGGCTGCACAGTAGTGATAAGCATAAATGTTTTAACACTTCATATTAATGAAATTGACTGTCATGTGCCCTAAAGATAATAGGCGTCGAGCTGTCACTCAGAATATTTTAGGTGCAAACAGATGCATTTTCCCCTGCAGCAGTTTTCCTCTGTGAGAATAGTGATATTATTAAAGTTTGCCAAGAAAGCATTTCACTAGCTCATTAAACACAGCTGTGTATTTTGTGTAGCATTAAAGCAATTCACTTAGTAATTAACTAAATGTATGATAAGACTTTTTAACTAATATTGATTTTCTCATGTGAGTGGCTTTCATTCATCTCAATCTAATGTCCTCCTAGCTGACAGCATGGCAGGGGAGGATCAACTGCCATTCAGGGTGGAGGAAGTCTATGAAACAATGCATGGCCCTGACAGGCTTTTCATCTGAGCATGTCAGGTCCTCCTCCAAAGCAACCATCCACCTCTGCACTGGACTTGCCAGCCTTATACCTCTTGTCTCCATCCGATTCCTTCCAAATAGTAACCTTGATATTTCTCCAGATTTTGCTGTCCTCTTTTGGACTTGTGTTTCTCCTCCTGTGTCCATAGGTACATGCAGTTTCTCTCTTCCTGCTGCTGCTGCTTGTGTCTTCATCAAGGGCTGTTTGGGTAGTTTTACAGCCCTACGGGTTGACCCATGTCCCACAGTGGCTCTTCCAGGTGCCTCTGCTCCTTGGGGCTGTTGGGTGGCAGAACCAGAGCTGCTTTCTGCTGTGCAGTGGCCTCAGGCCCAAAGGAGTTTTGCTGAGCCAGATCCCCTGCATAGTGGCAGCCTGGGACATGTTGGTCCTCTTAGCTTAAAGGGATGTATTTGTCATTCCTTGCCCTGCTCCACTGCTGTGCTCAGCAACTTGAATCTCCAGCATTGCAACTGCAGTTGTAACAGCCCAGCCATCACATACATGCACATGCATGGCATAGCAATGCATCTTCAGTTTCCAGCTTACTGTGCCTGCTGCAGGTGATCACCAAGATCTCCATCAAGAAAAGAAATAGTCAAAAAGTCTCCTGCTACATAGTCTTGTGTTTTCTGCCCTTATGATTGAGCAGGT
Source organism: Melopsittacus undulatus (assembly GCF_012275295.1). Taxonomy (NCBI): domain Eukaryota; kingdom Metazoa; phylum Chordata; class Aves; order Psittaciformes; family Psittaculidae; genus Melopsittacus; species Melopsittacus undulatus. The sequence goes on along the minus strand of NC_047529.1, from coordinate 12,031,565 downwards.
CTGTTCTGAAGTGTTTCTAGGGCTGGCATGGGGTCAGAGAGTCCCAGTTTGGGTCCATCATTGGAATCTTTGCAGGTCTTGCTTAGCTCTTGTAAGGTTTTTGTGAAGCTTGGATCCTGTCATCCAGGGCCAGGAAGGAGGTCCTGTGTGCTGAGGGAATGCTCTTGTGCCACCCTTCCTCTCTGAGCCAGCATCTGTCCAGATGAGCATTGTAGTGGCTTCTTCTTCTGGGGCAGCTATGGCTGCTTCCGAGGCAGGGTGATCCTAGAGACACTTCAGGCAGATCCTGGTGGAGGGCAGCAATGTGGTGCTGCAGTTCTTACGGCAATGGGGAGCAGCAGGTCTGCTGCAAGGAGGAATCTCTGGGATAGTCCAATGCTAGGTCAGCAACTTGCTGACCCATCAGGACGCAAAGCCATTCCTGCAGTTAGGTTTTTGCTATGCAGCCAAATCTCAGCTGACCTCTTTGCTCAGCACATGGGAAAATGTGTGACAGATCCAGGGAAATGTTTTATATGCAGAGTTTGCATCCTTGACCTAGATGAAAAAAAAAAGTATTCAGAATTATCTGCAGAGAAGCCACCATGTATCAAAGTCATAATTCAATCTCTTCTATTCATAATGGTGACAGGATTTTGGTTTTCCTAACAAGTAATATGACAAAAGGTATCCACTGAAAAAAATGGAGTACTTTGTTACACCACAATGTCCAACATTCCTAAAGATAGCTGGGATACTCTCCAAATTTAAAATGAACACTCCCAACCTCAAGACAGAACTGAGTATAAAAATATGAGTATTGCTTTTAGCAGCTTCCCTGTATGTTGAATTGTAACCAGAGAATGAAAATTAATTGGTGTAAATCTTATTTTGGAATATTTTGGCCTCATCCCAGAGTCATTCAGAAAGGTTTCTTTTGTTCACTTCCACCAATATAGAGCATGTGTGACGTTTCTAGGGGAGATGGAAAACTCCTGGATCATCCCACTTTTCCTCACAAGGTAGGATGTAGTAAGTAAGCTAGTAAGTTTTCTTACTATCTTGCCATAGACTGGCATCCCTTTCCCGTGTTAGTACAATGTAGCCTGCAAAGATCTGTGATACAAAGAAAACAGCAAGTTGAGGAGCTTGCCTCACATCCTGACCATTTAATGTAACTTGGCTGCTAAACTTCTCTCACTGGACTGTGAAATGGTGTTTTGTGTGTTGGTGATAGGCTGTAATGGAATCCCACAAAATGTTCCCATGTCACTGCTTAATGCGCTGCCGAGCAGAAATCCGGGAAAATGCTGACTGTTATCTTTTTAGGCACTTGCAGCACCAGACCAACATTGAAGCACTGTTGATAAAAACATCTCTGAAATACCTCGAGTCAAAGTCTGACACACACAAATGAACACGGCATTGAAGGGATTATTACTAGTAGCCTTCATCTGCTGCACAGCTTACTGAATTTCAATATTGTAATATGAATATCAGTAAACTTCCCCCACACCCCCTCCAGTCCCCAAGGTATTATTTTTCTTTCTAGTTTAATGTAAGGAAGGTGTTGTGTACCTATGAAAACCTTCAAACTCACTTCACCCAAGTTCGGGAAGAAGGAGGCAGGGGCAGAGGAAATGAAGAGGTGCTTTTTTCTTTGGCAGATTTCTCACAACTCCCAGATCCCACAAAACAAAATATGGGTTATTTAAGAGGAAGGCAATTTAATAATAATTTGAACACAGTCAAATTCTCTGCTTTAGTCTTTATGTCCTGGATCCTTCCACCCATCTGGCTGAGCCTGGGGTTTTGGTGCCTGGATGCTGCACAACTTACCACCCATGCAGGAAGGAAACAGTGGGAAAATCATCAGGAGAATCAGAAGCATGGGGAAATGTAGAGGCTTCTACAGCTTCGCTGCTGGACTCACAGCAGGAGCAGAAACAGGAATTGGTTCATTACTCTCTCAGCCAATACATCCATTTATTCATTCTTGCTTTCATTTCAAGGATAGAGATTTTGGTCTTGCCCTTCCCTGTGAGAGTGTGAGTAGTGGAGACTGTCCAGCCCTTGCCTGCTCTTCAGGCAAAGGGGATGGTGGGAGAAGATGAAGACACTGACAGCTAGGCAGGGTAAGCAGCACTTCAGCCCAAAGGCAGGATAAATTTGCCCTGCAGCACTATACATGAGAAAAAGCTTCCTTTGGTTCAGGAGACAAATACAGACAGTGTTGGTGAGATCAGAAGTAGAATATCCTGAAAGTACAACTGCAGAAACTGAAAGTGAGTAAAGGCAAAGGCGATGCTGTTTTGTACTTCCTTTCTCAGCTGTATCAGCAATTGGGGTGGAAGTTAGTGCAGGCCCAGGACCCTCATATTAACCCCTGGTTATGATCCTAAGATCATAAGAGCAAAGATTATTACAGCCAGGTTATGATCAAATAGTAGCTCTCACACAGGCAATTGCACAGTATACTATTTGGCACACTGGTACCCCAGCTGTGGCTTTGAAAACTTTAGCTCAAACTCTCCTGCTTAGGTGGAATATGAAGGCATAAATAAAATAAAATCATAAACTGCATAAAAATTTGGTCAGCTTTCTAGGCTGGGAGCACACACTGCTGCCACATGTCCAGCTTTTCATCCACCAGTACCCTCATGTCTGTCTCCTCAGGGCTGCTATTAATCCCTTCATTCCCCAGCCTGTATTAATACTGGTGGTTGCCTTGACCCAGCTGCAGGACTTTGCACTTGGCCTTCCTGAACCTCATAAGGTTCATATGGGCCTTATATGAACCTCATATGGGCCCACTTCTAAAGCTTGTCCAGTACCTTCTGGATGGCATCCCTCCCCTCACGTTTGTCAGCTGCACCACACAGCTCTGTGTCATCTGCAAACTTACTGAAGGTGCACTTGACCCCACTGCCTATATCATAAAGACATTATATAATAAATAATACAGGGCTTATTAAGTCCCTAAAAGTGTGGGCACTTGACTGGTGTGGGTGGCCAAGTCCCAAAGCCACACAGAGAGCTGCTGTTCCTGTTAGCACTTTCCCTGAGTGCTCCCAGGAGCAGGGGACAGAAAACGTTTTTGCCTGTTCTGCACAGAGTGGAAGTGCTGAAGTTGGCACTGGCAGGGTAGCTTTCCACATCCTCTTTTACAGCACGATCATGCTTACTTAGAATGCACAAGAGAAAGACATCTGAGATTGCCTTCCAGATGCTGGGATGCCTGAGAGAGACAGTATAGACTATTCTTACATCTATCCTGCCTGTGTTTGTTCTGTATGACAGACCCTGGCACAGCACAGCCCAGATCACCTCCACCAGTTCACAGGACCTGCAGACAGGGGAAGGCTGGGGGTTTCTTTTTAATTTTTTGAGTGTTGCATTAATTTAAAGTGTCCTCACTCTGTGACACGTCAGGGAGGGAATAACGAAAATCTCATCACCTCTTTTCTCTAGAAAAGTAGTTCAAAGAGGAGATGACAATATGTTTGAATTTCTTAAAAGTCACCTCAGGCAAAAGGAGTATTTATTTTGTGCCTGAAAGCATCTGTTTTCTGAGCCATAACTTCTAGTCTCTGCCATTCATAATAGGTTATTTGGCTTATTGACATTCCTTAGAGATGTTCCAGTTCCTGGCAACATGTCTAGTAGGACTGATTTCTATACACCCTGAATGGGTTCTGGGAGGAGCTCTTAGCACTCCAGCCTTTTAATTTTGTGCTACTACTGGCGGTAGCTGACATGAGAGTTGACTTGTTGCTTGGTTCTTCACTACATATCTCATGAACGAGCCTTTGGTGAATAAATTGAGCTGGGTGTTGCTCAGCTGAGTCATGTAGAGAGGAAGCAACTGAATGTAAGATGTTTGGCTACCAGATAGCAGGACAACCCTGGACAGCAGCCCAAAAGATTTTTGTGTCAGTCAGCTCCCCAGCTCATAATGCTTCCTTGCCACCAGCACAGGAAAAAGGTAAAACCTGCTGGTCATCATTAAACCATATTAATAAAAGTTGTATATAGGGTAACTCAACCACAGACACTTCAGTTCTTGCTCTTACTCCTTTACAGTGCGCTTAAAGAAAGAAAACACCCCAAACAGTCAAAAGAGCAATACTAATTTGGACCCTGTAGATTTAGTGCTGGTATTGAATGCCTTTGTCCTGTACAGAATTTCTGCCTTCCTTTGGGGTAACTGCTATCTTTCAGGATAACCAGTTGCCTATTCTGTTCTTTATTTATACACATGTGCCAGATAGAGTCATGGACTTGAGCGTGCAAAGAAGAACTTCGCACTTCATTTCATTTCCTGCTGCCATGCAATTATGGCCCTAGCAAGACAGTCTTTGCAAGAGGTCTGCAGATGCGAGTGTCCAGCTTAAATGTAGCTTCTCTTCCTTATACAATTTCTCACTGCACCTTCTATATCATGTCAGGTCTCGAGGAAGACAAGTGCTGAACACCTGTAGTGAAGCCTGGCGTGACAAACCCCCTGCAAGCTCGAGCTTTTGGATGGTGTTCCTGCCAGCACAATAGTGACAATGGATTTGTGCTAAGCCCCTGGATTGGTCTGTCACTGCACAAACCCTGCCAGAGCAAATGTCCATGTCCCCCAACCATGCTGCTAGTACAGAGTCCAGCAGCAGCTCTTCACAGCCAGAGTCCTCTATGCACCTGAGCACTAGAGCTGGGTTTTGGAAACAATAGCCTTCTGCTTTTTAAATGATCCATATGAGACAGGTGGAGCCTGGTTTGTTACTGCCAGTGACAAGAAGGAGAATACATAAACAATGTGGAGAGTTGAAGAGTTGTTTTGTTTACTGCTCCTTTATCTCCAGCTACTGCCATACAGAAATCAGCCATAATGCCTGTGATGCCAGGTGGCAATAATACTTAGATCTCAGTGGAAATGTGAACATCTTTAAAAGCCTGAGCACCATAGTCAGATAAATGCTGCTTTAGATGATGGTCTTAAGAGCAGCCTTCTGGGCCTGCCAGATCCTCCTTTTCATGTTTATTTCCCTGTATAACTGTTAGGCTACTTTTCCAATTGCACAGCCTTCAAAGCAGGTGTCTGGCAGTAGCCATCTATTTAAAGAAGCATGTAAATTACTTTCTGTCCTGCCAGGAATTCAGAATACCTTAATGGAGCTGGCCACAGGAAAGCTTCAATCTATTTCCAGCTTTCACTTTGGGAGGTTATTGATAGCTTGCAACACTGTACCTCAGTAACACAAGAGAAATGATGGCAGCAGTCACATTAAACTTTCCGATCAGCTACATGCTGGTTTCATATTGCTCTGCTAAAAGCCTGGCAGTGGCTTTTGGCTCACAGATGCCATCTCAAAACAATTAAATATCAAGGAATGTCATTGCTGTCTGACTCATAACAGCAATGGCAGAAATACTGAGGCACCTTCAGAACTGGAGGTCTGTTCATGACCTTTCTTTTGTCTTCATTAGCAATATTGCTGTGCAATTGCATATTAATTGTTCTGAATGGCCAGTGCACCTGCTCACTTCTCTGCCTGACTATGAGCCCAACCAGCAGTTGCAAGGCCCATACTGAACACCTATGTATCAAAAGTGGAAGAGCAACCGAGGCAGAGCAAGCCTAGATACATATGCTCTAGATACATGTGTTGGTATAATTTTGCATTGGGAAGAAAAGAGGTTTTCACCTGGTGCCACATCACACAGTGTTGTTAGATGCAACATCACTACAGCTGCTATAGCTCTGTCACGCATACTCCTGCTGATGTGGACACCTGGAATTCACATTGCCTCCTCCATAAAACTGATGCTTATGCACAAATAACAAATCAAGTCCCAGAACTGTTGAAGAAAACAAGTGATCAGCCAAGTGTGAAACTTATGGACTAAAAAAAAGAAGGGTAGAGTAGAGAGACAGAGAGAGAATACTGGCCAGGACAGGAATGTTTCTGTCTACAGTTCAGTGAGCAGGTGTATTAAACCCCCATTGAAGATCTCAAATTACTGCAAGCTCTCTGATTTCAGCAGCTCTGCAGCATCTCTAGGTTATCCAAGACCTGTATTCTTGGCCACTCTCCTTGGCAGCTGATCTTTTGTCCCAGAGATACACTTCTGTAGCAATACTGGAGTTTTACAGCATGGGAGTCTCCACAGACTGGCACAGCAGAGGAAATGAAACACCATGCAAACTGCAGAGAGGGGCAGAAGGGGAGCAATTGTGAAAGGAAGAGCTGATTTTGCTGGCACAGAGCAAAGGAGTGACCATTTGGAAGATGCTATGCCACGGTTACTCCTGACTGGCTGAGGAGAAACACGACATTTGGCAGGAACCCTAAAAACACTCTGATACTAAAAGACAACAGCAATGTGGCAGGTAAGCCCTCATGTCCTCATGGATACTGCTGATGGCCTTGTTCTGGAATCTTTAACGACACCTTCCTGAAACAGGTGCCTTGATGGTACTTGTCAGTCCCCAGCATGTACGGAAGCAAACTGTTCAAGTGCAGGTTTCCATGGAGAATTTATTATGCTTTCTCCTGACAACCCTTTAGGCAACACTGGCAAGTGGATATTGTGTTTGCAAAGTGGGGCTGATTTGGCCCTTAAAAGAAGCTGGGACTGAGGCCTCTTCTATGTGTCACCAAGGCCTGGGATCAAGGTGGGCATCTAGCTAAAAGCTCCTTGGTTCCTCATTATCTAGTGGCCCAGGCAGGTAAAAACGTTGCAGAATCTTGTATCTCCTCTACCAGGGGAAGGAGTTCCTAGCAGGCACACATTCCTGTTCTCTGGCATGTAGCTGTTTCTACCACACCTGAAGGATCTTCCTACTCCTTCAAAATGCCTTGCTTAGCATTAGTTGCTAAACAGCTATGTACTCCTGAGGCTTACACATTATAAGGCCACCCACAATTGCCTGTGGTGTCTCACCTCAACTTCACCCCTCGGAGAAAATTCTGGCTGATTTTCTCTGGGACAGCATCATGCCCAATGCCAAACAGCCAGTTCTGTTGTTTTGGAAACTTGCTTATCAGAAACTGTTCAAGACACCAGCCTGTTCCCTGCTGAAGCTGACCCGAAGTGCAAGAAATCCTTCTAACTCCACTAGGTCTCAGAGCTCCTCATTAAAGATGTTTCTTCTTGCATGTCTGAAGTTCCTACCAAGGAAGAGCCAAAACAGTGTAATGCATATAACTGACATTGCTTTTACAATGGGAAGGCATACATGCTGAGGAGCTTTAATCAACAGAGATTTACAGGCAATGAGCCAGTCAAAAAACCACAGTGTTAAGCCATTGTTAAAAATTAGCAGTCTTGCTGAAACAGATGAGCTAGATTGAGACTTTGCTATTATTAAGAGATAGGAAAACCTAATAAAAATCACATATCTGAAATTTTTGTCTGCTGGCATTGGAGTCCACTATTCATCCTTCATTGGAGCAGTCAGCCTGCCTTTGCATGGCCCATTATCAGTCTGTATTGCTGTCCCTCCCAGTGGCAGCACTTCACACATCAATGACTAATACTGTATCAAATCTATTTTACTGCCAAGCAAAACAGTTATCACTGGTGAAAAAATCCAAGCATGTAAGGTTTGCTCCAAAATGTAAATGACAGCATGCCCAGATAGCACCCTTATTGTAATTGTTTTCAGTTCTGGTAGGTTATCAGATACAATGGGATTTTCCTCTACTCTGAAAGAGCAAAGAAGTAGCTGATAACATCACTTTGCTGAAAGTATTCCAGTGCTGGACAGACAAGGTATGTGTTTCAAGGAACTGCAGTGGGATACTGAAAGCACCAGACTGGCCTGTGGAGTGAAGATTTTCCCTCCTTAGCTTCTCACCACAGGGAGAATGGTGGCTGCACGATGGTGTATTAATAATCAGTTGTTCCCCCTTCAGGACAGATCACCCCTCTGGGTCCTTTTCCCCACCATGCATACACCCTTTCCTGCCTGCCACAACAGCAACATGCTGGCACTAACTAGGTGCTATTTTGTCATCTGTTTTCTCTCTAGCTTCTCATGGCATCACCCACACCAGCTTCTTGCACAGCAATCAACCACTAGCACTAGGTGCTTTACTGAAGCCTCAGCCCTAACATGAAGACTTTTGCAGTCTATTTCCAGTTATATGGAGAAAACCTGGGACTCAATCAGGTAAAGTAACAGTTCAGAGCTCTTGGAACTCAATTTTTAAAGAGAGTCTAAGTGAAAGCCCCAAACCATTCTGAGTCAATTCAGAACTCTGTTAACTTTTCAGACTTGGAAGATTTTGCTCCAAGATGATATAAATTTTTGAAAGACTTTTCTTAAAATGTAAGTTCAGTTTTAGAGGGAACAGGAGCAAAAGAATTATAGTAACTCTCATGAAGGAAGATACTTGCCCACTCCTAGTTGGATCTTGAAGCTGAATGACCAGTATTGAACTCTGGGAACCGGCTTTTAGGGAGTATGACTTTTTTCTTCATCTTTTGTAGTCTGTATAGCATAGAGACTGGCATAAACCAGTTAACATGAAACATTGACACCTTTACATTGCTGGTATTAACCAGCTGTAGGAGTGTGACAAGGTACAATTGCTGAACAGCTATTTCACTGGCTGCTTTTTATTTTTTCTATGTAACAAATCTGCACAAGGCAAATTCATTCTCTCCAGTAAATGATGTGCAGAAAGTGGCATTTCCATTAGAACATCCAGTGCATAAATAAGAGAGCTTAATTCTCTATGTGGCACAATTACTTCCAAAAGAAAAAACTGGAAATAAATACTGCAGTGAACTTATCTGCAGGAATTTATGAGACACTAATTGGTTTTATCCTTAGTGACACTGCTAGGGTTACATCCTGAAATACATGGTATCGCAGTGCTGTGAGAATGGGCATATTAAAAGTGCCTGAAGATAAGATAAAAATCCTGTTTAAAAGATTATGTCTAGCATCAATTTTCTGCCAGCAGCTGGTCTGTCAGCACACTACAGGAAATTCTGCTCTACAGTTTCTCAGTGCATTTTTGTTCCATCAGATACACAGCCATCATTGTGTTATACATTGAATGTATGACAAATACTGAACACATTGCAGGTTTCGTGCGTCTGCTCACTAATGCAAATTAAACTATTACTGTAGTCTTCACTACTGGAACTAGTACATCAGGAGGAAGAATGCAGTATATCAAAATACTTGTACTGCAGATGAAGGCAATCAGACTAAAACTCCACTGGCCTTGCTGCACAGGAAAGAGAAAATTGGGGGCAGGGGGAAGGGAAACTGCTTTGAATCGTTTGCAGCAAATTTTTTCCAAGAAGTGTTCTGAAAAAGCACGAATTCACCCCCTAGCATTCTGCTGCCTTTTCCTTCTTGGTATAACAATTCCTCATAGATACAGCAGCAGGCACCGTGCAGAACAGATGATTCCTGCCCAAGAGCACCGCACCGAAGGGTACTTAACTGCCAGGTTTTCTTGTTCATTTGCTGTGAGATTAGGGTATTGAGCAATTCCTAAAGCACATCTGATGCTGCTGCAGGTCAAGGGAGAAACGAAGCTGCGGGGACACTGCAAGCAGTGTTTGACAGCATTATTGTCAGGCACAGGGAAGGTTTGTCACAGGCAGCGTCCACCTTTGTTACCACAGCTTTTACTGGAGCCCACCTGCCATGGAATACCAGGCACCCCTCGGTGCTAATGTGGCAACGCGGAGCCACAATACGGCTGCCTGCGAGGGTACACCAAATTAACGGAGCACTAAACAGCCCATTGCACCTCGGGTGCGTGAAAACGGACTGGAACCAGCGGGACAGACACCGTGACTCCCAGGAAAGCCGTACGAGCTCCACACAGCAGCTGCCGCCCTGGCGTTCATGCGAACTTCGGGTTTGGGCAGAGCCCGGCACCGGTGACTCTCCCAACGCCGCTGCATCCATAGCCCTGTCCCGCAGCTGCTGGCGGTGGCAAGGGCAGCGAACGCGGCAGCAGCAGCTGACGACGGCTCCGGCAGCTCCGAGCCACGGGCAGCAATGACAACCCCACCCCTACGTGAGAGCAAACCCCCACCAACGCCGCGCAGCGGCACGGGGAGCGTCAGGTCCTGTGAAGGGCCTCTGCTGTGGGGCTGTTCACCAGCTTGCCTGCTGACCGTTAGGTACGCAGATACCCTTTGAGAAGCGGCCGGGACAGCTGGAGCTTTTCAGTAATGCTGTAGCTGAGCCTCAGAAGTTGTTTTTCTGCACTCCGCCTTAGTTTTCACTCATCTGGCCTGTCGCTTTTCCATCAGGCACTGCTTGGGCAGCAAAGGACGGTGGCCGAGAGCCGGGGAAGGGACTAGTATGGCGGCAGCGGTTGGCCGGGCGTGCGCTTTTAGCGCCTTGCGAGCGGCGTGGCGAGGTGATGGGGAGTGCATGGTACCGGGGGCACCTCCTGCGGGAGGCGGCAGTCGCTTGGAGGCTTGTGTCCCGTGGGAACGGCTCGGTTCAGGCGGCCTCCGCCAGACCCAGGCCCCGTGCGGTGCCCCGCAGTCTGGGGTCGGGGGGTGGTGTGTCCACATACGTGTACACATGTGTATGTGCCTGAGCCTAGAGGGTCAGTTTGTTGCGTCCCCGAAGGCTCAGGGGAGACCTTATCACTCTGCAACTACCCGAAAGGAGGTTGTAGTGAGGTGGGGGTCGGTCTCTGCTCCCAAGTAACAAATAGGACAAGAGGTAGCGACCTCAAGCTGCACCAGGGAAGGTTTAGATTGGATATTAGGAGAAATGTCTTCTCTGAAAGGACAGTTGGGCATTGGAACAGGCTGCCTAGGGCAGTGGTGGAATCACTGCCCAGTAAGTGTTCAGAAAACGTGTTGATGAGGCCCTCAGCGATGAAGTTTAGTGGTGGTCTTGGCAGTCTTGGGGTGGTTTTGGGCTTTATGATCCTAAAGGCCTTTTCCAACCTAGGTGATTCTGTGATCTGGAGCATGACCTGTTAAGGGCAACCCCCTGCAGCCTGCTGCCTGCCTGCACTTGATAAGACATCGGCAGCGCTACTAGGGGATAGAGGTAGATAGAGTGTGTGCTTCAGAGATCCCTGTCATACTAAGGTGTCTATGTATATGCTTATCTGTGTTTTGTAAGCTCTGGCAATGTTTTTTCCTCTATTTCATTAATTCCAGCACGGAAGAAGTACTTTGATGTTTGTTGGAGTCAGCTCTATTTGTGAGACTTTACAGTGATTACTGTATTAAATATCTAGTAATAAGATACTGTATTAAATATCTAGTGATAAGAACAACACATAGAGAACAACACATAGAGAAGTGGGAGCTAATCCCTGCGTGTGTGGATCAGAACACACCACAGTTGCATACATTCCCTTGTCTGTCCAGTCACTCCTGGTCCTGCAGGAGTTACACATGAATCTTCTTTTATATCTAAGTAATGCTAATGGGAATTTCAAAACTTTTAAAAAGACTGTATTTTGCTAGGTAGTATCAGCCTAGTTGCTCTTGCATGTGTTATTCTTCTCCAGTACAGGAAGCATAATAAATACCTCATGAAAGAAGTAGCTTGACACTTGTATTGTCATCAGTGGACAAGTTTGCTATTGTCACTACTTAGCAATTTCCATATTTTTTTTTGTTCGTATGCAGTAAACATGTACTTCATGAATGGGCATTAGGCATGCTGATCTTGTTCATCATTACAGGGTTTGGGACAGGCCAGCTGTGCCTTTGGAAACCTCTGTCAGTCATCTGTTATCCCATCAGCTATGCACCCTGATAATAAATCTAGGTGAACCTGGCTCAGAATCCTTTATATAGCCTAGGCAGCTTGTATGCACTTATGTTCTCTGCAAAAGCGATAATGAACTACATGAATGCCTGTGTGTTTTCCATGGAAAGCTGGCAACTGAGGTGGGAAGAAAGACGAGATTACATTGGTAAAAGTATATTCAAGCTTGGTATTAGAACACCTGGGAGCTGAGCGTGTTTTTGGCTTTCAGCAGAGTACATCCCTTTTTACTCCACCACCTTCAAAGGCAAAATAAAGTTCTTAGCTTTTTTTTTTTTTAGCTTCTGCAGTCTCCTGAAAACTTCCTCCACTCCTAAAAAATAAATATAAAAAAAAAAAAAAACCCAAACCTAAGCAGTTAATGAATTTCTGGTCTCTTTCCTTTCTTAGGGCAATTGTTAATGAAGTGATGCCCATTCTGTAGCCAAACTGCAGTTAAAGCCTTAGCATTCAGGGCCTTTTAAAGCAGGCAAGTGCTGTTTCCTTGGTGGAGGGAAACATCTTCCCTGTCTAGTTACAGAGTATGTCCTAAAAAAGAAATAATACTTCTTGCAAATAGATGAGGAAAACTAAAAAAGCTGCATCTGCTCCTAAATAATTTATTAAAATAATCTTGTGTCTTCAGGTGTGACACTCTTTAAGTCTTTCTGGTTTGATTACTTTGGTGTTCCATGCTTAGCCCAGGTAGATAATGACCCTTTCCATATGCTGTGATTTTAAATGTGTGGGTTTTAGCTTGAGAAATTAAATTCTTTACACGCAAAATTTTCCAAGGCAGCTGGAGGGTTTTTAAAAAGCAGATTGTGTTTTATAGTGGTTTTATTAAGTTATTTTCTTTTTTTTTTCTTTTTTTAGTGCTGAATGTATATATACTTGTGTACAATTCTGTATTTAGCCATCAAAAGTCAGTGCAGGGTGTTAATTGTAATGTTTATAGCAGGGATGTAAATGTCACTGAGAAGTTAATTTTATGTTAGTGCAGAGCATGTCTAAGAGAGACATGTCTTTTGCTGGTGGCAAGGCATCAGTCCAGCATTCATGACCTGTCTTGGTTTTATGTATGATTCAGGTTTTAGATAAGAATCTCATCATATGTTTGGAGGATGCATAGGGAATGGAGAATATGATGCATTAACTGTACATATTTACATGTCAAAAACACTATTTTATTGAGATGTGACATTTCAGATGTTTACATTTCATAAATTTATTTTTTGCTCTCCTTTCAAAGTGCCTCTTCCCTTGGTAGCAATATGTGTACAGAAGTGTGTGAGTATATTTTATTAAATACCAGTACTCAGTGTTTCAGACTTTGAGAATCATATATATTTGGTTACGTTAGGTTTTGGATTGGTTTTTTTTTTCCCTGTCTTCCTTCTTTTGTCCTACTGCAATTCAGAGACCAAGTATCTCATCTCCTGGTGTTCAGAATATGGTCAGCAAAGCCCATAGGCTTTATTTTGATTGCCAGCCCAAAGCTGGTATTCTCTCACTGTGAGTCTTATAAGTGTAAATTGTTCTCATTTTAAAGAAGATCGAATCTTAAAAGAAAACAGGAGATTTGTCACTGGTTTCAGTTGAAGCCAGGATCTCACAATGGTCTTTAGCAAGTTCTGTTATGAGTTGTAATAGTTGGATGTTGTAGTGCTTTTTAAAAATAACTTTGGATCACCAGACTTCTTGAGATCAACTGAAAGTCTTCTGACCTTTTTCTGTTACATCAGTGATTATTTGGCTGTTTCTTTTTCTGATATTTGACTTTTTCCTTTTCTTCTGTTCACCAGCCATAAAATAATAACCTAGCTCACGATGTGGTGAGCAGTGGATTTGTGTGACTTCTTATAAAGGAGTGTTGTGGATGCAAGACATCTACATGGTTCTTGAGGAAATCACCTGTACTGAAAGTAGTCAGAGACTGGGAAAACATAAAGGAGGACAGTATTGTACATATTTGCTCACTTTCTACTCTTCCTAAGCCAGCTGTTTATAGTACTTATTGGAGACAAAATGTTGGGCTACTTAGGCCACTAGCCTGAACCACTGCATCTCTCCATAAACCTCCAGATTGTTTCTTTTCATTTTTTCTCAAAAAGATGTTAAAACTAAGAATTACTATGACTTTGTATTAAAAGAAGCTTGTTCAAAGAAATTATCAGGAGATATGTTCATTTATAGGCCAACAGGAAATATGTGAAGTAGGCAAAAGTGTGCCACTTAAAGTCACATTTGAGGTATGAAATATGCAAGTGTGTGAAGAAGACAGGATTAGACTTTGCCAGTTATTTTGAGGCAGTTTCCAGCTGTAGGCAACTAAAGGATGCACCAGAAAATTATAAATACTGCCAAGCAGTGTGAATTTGAATTTGTTGTAGATGCATTTTTTTAAAAAAAAAATAAGCTGTTTAATTGCACACCAGTCCAAAAAAAAAGATTAATACCTCATGTAATTTGGGGGAAGATTATTCTCAGATGAGCTGTTAATTTAATCCTGTAGGTGAACAGTTTGTCATTAAATGTGTATTGAAAAGAAACCCCACAAAACAGCTCAATAATTGTGTGTGCTTATAGTTATCATTAACATTGTCTATGTAGTTTGTACTAGGAGTGACAGCTAGTTCAGTAGCAGTTCAAACTGAAGGGAAGTGTTTGAGTAGTGACTGTAACATATTGCTTGTATGCGTCTCATACTATGACTCAGTGATATGTTCTGCATTCTCTGTGAATTTAACCAGATATTTAAGAACCTTCTATTCCTGTTTTTGCTTTTTTGTTTCTATGCCACTTTTTATTTTGTGAAAATTGATAGTTTTTCACAAGTTGTTCATGATGGTGTTTTACTTTCAACTTTAACTTTTTATAGGAATAAATGATTACTCTGAATTTTTTTAGAGCTTCATGCTACAGGAATTGATGTGCCTAGAAGGAGCTATTATTCTGACTTCAAAAAATGGTGGTGGTTTTATTGATACTGGATGGTAACAGAACATGACAAAAGTCATGCTTATTTTCTGCTTTTAAAAACCATCTGAAAAGATTTAATTTAAATGTACTTTGGGAAGAAGTAGGGTTTTTCTATTATAATTTTCTGAATAGCATGTTGAAAACTTTATTTCAAGACAGTATAGCCCTTTTTAATTTCTTGAATATGCACACTGCGGTTGCTGTCAACCCATTTCTCCAACCTGTTAAGGTCCATTTGTATGGCAGCATGACCCTCTGGTGCATTAGCCAATCCTCCCAGTTCTGTATAACCAGTAAACTCGCTGAGGGTATGCTCTGCCCCACCATCCACATCCTTAATGATGATACTGAGCAGGATTATTGGCCTGATTTCAGATTTGGTTTTCACAGCACATACAGTATTTTGTAGGATATTTATCACTTTCAGTTGTGTACAGAATGTTATTGCACATTTTGCTGCGAGGACAATATTTCTACTTTTTGAGGGTGCATTCTCACTTTATCACCAATATGTCAGAAGCCTTCTAGATATCTTCTCTTTGTGACAATTTCTATAGCAATATTTCACCACCATCACCTCCTGCAACTTGCTTTGCGCTTCAGGACAGAAGGTTCAAGTTCAATTCCCTTTGGAATTTAAGCTGTATGAGTCACACAGGATCAGAGTTCCAGGTTGGAAGGGACCTCAAGGATCATCTGGTCCAACCTTCCTTGGCGAAGCATGACCTAGACTGGATGTGCCCAGCACCCTGCCCAGCTGGATCTTAACAGTGTCCAACACTTAGGAATCCACCACTTCCCTGTGTAGATTATTCCAATAGATGGTTGTTCTCACTGGGAAAAATTTTCCTCTTGTGACACTGCTGTTTTTTCTTTCTGGTGTGTATATTTGCACAAAATGCTGTTTTGCAGAAGAAAATGTCCCTTATATAAACACCTTTCTGTCTTTATTCTTAGGGTTTGCTTCTGTGCCAGTGAAAGGAAATTGTTGTTCATATTCTAGCCTGGCATGGGCTTTCCAGGCACGATGTTCCATCTCTGCCCCCTGGACCGTGACAGTAGAGCAACGCAGACAAAGCAGTTTCTTCAATACGTGTAAGTCTTGAGTTGGAGTAAAATTATTATCTGTAATAAACAGAAGAAGAAAACATTTTGCTTTGGAGAGATACAGTCATGAAAATCTATGTATAGTAACTTTTTTATCTATTCTAGCTACCTGTCTCCTAAGATTATAGTTGCAACTACACCTATTTGACAGAAGTGCATTTGTGAGGTCAGTTTATTATCTTTTAACAGCAAGCAAGCATTTGCTTCATGTCACAGTGAATCAATCCATCTAATATCCATCATTGGGTGGAGGGGGGATGTACCTTCCCCTCTGTTTTATACTCCTTTATTAAGAATAAATTGTGTGTTTATTTTCTAAATTAATTTTGAGGCACAGGCAGGACGTACTGTTCCAGCTGTGCCATCTCAAAAAAGAAATAACTAAAATGCAGTAATGTTTTAAACAAAAACCTGTTGACAGTGTCCTAATTGTCTGGCCAGCTGCAGTTCTTTCTTCCACACATACTTAACATAATTGAGAAATGGCTGTTTAAATTCACACGTGTGACTGTGAACTGAGATAGCTGAAGGGGCCATTCCACCTGTTTTGTGGCTCCTTATCCTATCCCAAAGGGGATAAAAAGGAATAGTAAGAACATAATCTCTGCAGGAGATAACTGCAGCAGTTTGCAGTTCCTTGACTGTTTATAATCCATAATTTACAACACCTCTGCAGAATCAGGCTGTCAGAACTGGTGGTCTCTTCCTATTTCTCTCAACATCTAAGTGGCAGAATACTGTGTTCTCTACATGTTTAATGCAGAAAAATACACGTTTTACTACATTTGCTAAAGAAATGGTTTAATCAGTTGTGTTGGCAAGCTGTTCATCTTACTCAGTAAATTTTGAATGTTGACTGATTTCAAACAATGGAGGGTAGGGAGGTCTCAAAAGAACTGCAAAAGGCTACAGTGTGTGAACCAGAGGCTCTGCACGGTAAAAGTTTTCTAAGGATGCTAACTGCAGAAAAAAATAATAATGTAGAACTTTTTCTTAGGCACCCAAGCAATCACAAGATAAGAATATGTAAGAAGCTAAGCACTGTTATTATTTTGTTTATCTTAAATTTATAATTTAGCATTGCAGGTGATTGCAGTGTGATTACAATTTGTAGGTTAGATTGTTTCCTTAGTTATGCTTGTGTTCATATTCATGAAGTCTAGATGAGCTCTGTGTTAGCAGAAAGTTTGCCAGCTGCCTTGTTAGATGTCTGAATTAAAATGTTTGTTGTGATGGCATCTGCATTGTCTGATTTACCAATATTTTGAACAAGTTATATTTAGGCAATCTACCTGTAACTATTGGCTTAATAAGATGTAACAACTTGGAAGAATATAAGTGTGCCTCCTTTACGTATTCATCAGATTCAGAAGATTGAAGGTTTCTATTTCAAAGCACAGTTTCTAAGAATGTTTTACAGAATTAAAAAAATTAAATCTTCAAAATTCAGATGGAGTAGATAGTAACAGTATAAATCATTCATATCCTCCAGCAGTGTAGTTGCTTCAGAAGTGGTAACATTAAAAATGTAGATATGACCATTTTATGTGAAACAATACTCAAGTGAAATGTCAACCAAATGACAGGTTCTTTGTGACTGAGAAAGGTGACCATTCCTTTCTTTCTCATTAGTCAAGGTTTATTTCTCTTCCATCATACCTATATGAATATTGAACATGGTTTTGTTAGTCGGCACATCTCTAGCTGCAGTGTAACTATTAAAACAGTTTAACTCATTCAAATTGACAAAATTAATGTAAATAAGAGGAATGGCAACTACCCTAGGCACTCTGCGATCATTACCTACATAGTTGTCTCCTGCAGCTCTGACACAGAAATGTACATGAGTTTATTCTTGTCCTATGACATATTTAAGTGAGTTTGTAATGAAATAATTTTGAATGATCTTGTTATCCCAGGCTTAGCTTCTGTTCCTCCTTTTCACTTTCCATTGTCCCCACTACGGGAAACAGTTTGGTTTCCATTTACATGAGAATTTCACATGCTTATTTAGAGATGTGAAAGGGCCTGAAGTTTTTCAGGTCATGCTTAAAAAATATGTAACTTCCTCCAAAAAGTCTTGCCTCCTTTTTCAGTGTGTCTCAATAGACCCGGTATTTGCAGAAAATGTCTTTATTGTGCCTGTTTCAGTCCAACTTTTGTCTGAGAGGATAGGGCATATCGATTTTCCTTAACTGTCAGTACGTTCCTGGGCTGTCATTCCTGAAGGCAGCAGAGGTACACACAGATGTGTTTGCCTCCCAGCTATAGGAGTTATCTTTCATCCCAGTCATTCAAATCAGCTAGCATAATTTTCTCAATATCTGTTATGTATCCAAGTGTGTATGAAAATAAAGAACTTTTCTTTGATACCATGACTATATAAAAGCCATGCTTTCCAAATCAGAGTATTAATTCCATTAGTGTACCCTTGGGAAGAAATGAAAAGACAAACTTAATTTCTCTGTTGCTAGGTGATGCATCCTCTTAGTTAGAATACAGAGTAAGGAATAGGATGATTTTTTTCAGAGGTTATAGAACTAGATTGTAATGATCAAGGGAGAATCATTCAGGCCAACAATATATTATCATACACAGAGTAACATGTTTTGTCTCTAGAGGCTTTGCACACTGGAGGCAATTGGACTTGGTATAAATCCGTGTTCTTTCTTGGAAATATTAGCTCCTGGAAGCCTGCTCCTTTAAATTACATTTTATGTTAAATTTTTGTAGGGCTGTGTGAATTTTCTTTGTATTATATTGTTCATTTTTTTTTTTCTGCTGTGCTTAAGTTGATCAGCATGATTTTATTTTTTTTATTCTTTAAGCATGAACACTCCAGATAAGTAATTACTGAGTTACCATTTGTTACTGTCAGTGGTATAATATGAAGAGTTCTGATGTTTCAGCATTAATGTTATAAAGAGATCCAAATATACAACTGCCTTTTTTTCCTTTTTTTTTTACTTTTACAAGGGAGGTGTCTGTGTGTCAAAGAATAGTTGGTTACTTGTAGGCAGAAAAAGGGGAGTGAATATTAAATGCCTTACAGTTAGTTGTACTTAATGGAGAGGGCTATTTTACTGGGTTTTGCTATGTTGGTGTGCAATGTAACTTTTGTGAAGGTGCTTGGCCTCTGGTTTTTATTTAGTTTTGAGGCCAGTGATGTTTTGTTTACAGACCTCACCAAAATCTTTTCTTCATATCCATCTGGTGACACTAAGGCCAGCTTTAGTAATTAAAGCAGCCTTCAAAACGTAGTAGCATTTACAACAGCATCCATTAGCTAAGTTAAGGTCTTGTTTTTAGTTGCTACGAAGAAAAGCCCTATAATTTCTCAGATGTTTGTCCAGGTAGTTTAGAGCCATTTTGGTTCCTCCTTTAAGCTAACAAGTTTTAGTCTGTCAACCACTAGGTTTGTAGATGGATTTATTCAGCATTTGAATTGCGGCTAACTGAAAACTCCCATGTCTACAGCTTCCTGATGACATTGTGATAAAGTGTCAGTTTTTAAAAATGTGAAATTCTAATTCCAAGTACACTGTGAAAGCATGCTTAGGGTTTGCAGTTAAGTGGAGAAATCCACTAAGTCTGCAGAGCAGTATGGATGCATCTTTCAGAATAGCATTTTCTAGCTCCAGAGGTTTTGTTGTACTACCATAATATGTAATACAGACATCTCTTGGCAACAAATGTGCAGACATACCTAAATTGATTTTTTACTGCAATCCACATAATGAGAACTTTAACATTTTTTAATTATATTCTTCAATTTCTATGAATAAGAAGGTAGCCCCTAAAGCTTCAGCCTTTTATTAGCAAAATCAAACAGAAGACAGAAAATTTGTTTCTAGATTAGTTTTTTTTTCTGTTTCAGTCCTGTGGAAATCCATCTAGTTATGAGAAGTAGAAATGAGCTTAAGTTTTCAGTAGAAATATTACAGATATGTGCAGTTCTAATTTTCAGTCTGTGAAGATTACCTAAAACCATCTTAAATCTGTCCCATGATTTTTATCTCTTACATGGCCAAATGTTCCTCTTTGTGGTATTGCAGTGGTCCTTGTCTTTCTTGGGACATTTTCAATGTCCATATTCTTGCAGTGCATGAGATGCCACCTGCTATCCAAATTAATTTTGAGGTACTCAGTAGAAGGCTGTCTAGACTGAATGCTTTATAGTCTTCACTATTTCTAGGTTTGTATAAAGGCCCTGTAGAACTAACAGATAATATCTGCAGAAGATGACATCTTAAGAGGCTGGAGTCAGAGTTGTAAAGAAGAACATGTGTTTTGTTAAAGTAGCTGCCCATCACTTGCAGGGGTGGGAGGAGTTTTTTCTTTTCATTATCTTTCAGCAGAATTTGTATCAAATGTACATCATGCGCATCCATTTAGAATGTAAGACGTGCCTTGCAGTAGAAGGAAACAATGTTTTGAGTGTGTCACTGGGGAAATTCAAGAGTAATCCAGCATTATATATAATTTATTATGGACCTACACCTTTCTGCTTGCAGACTGGGGTTAGACAGGGAGTCAAGAAACTATGATGTCACATGATGGCAGGCAGTTGGGAGATAACGAAAGTAGCAAGGGCGGTTCTCATTCAGGATGAACACACTGATTTTGACAAAACTACTTACGAATCTTTGGGGGATATTGTGTAGGCTGATGTGATTTAAACACTGGTTCCTAAAAAGATTTTAATTGTAAATTTTGATTTCCCATAATGGATATATACATCGCCTGCAATGACAGTAGTAGAATGATTGATTTTCTTAGATCAGCAGCATGCAGCTTTAACAAAATACAGCATTTTAAATTTTACAGTGATACAGCACCTTGGCGTGTGACTGAGGATTCCTTTCATGTACTTCACCAGAACTAGCAGGTTTAAGCATCAGTAACTTCTACTGAAAGGTAGAACTGGATGTGTAGCTTTACAAGAGGTTTGAAAGTTTTGGTAAGATTTCTGAACAGCATTTTAGTCATTGCTGTCTTCCGTTTTTTAAATTGAGGAAGCACCTGACCATAGTTCCTTTTGGCCTTGATAGTTAGTTTTGGTTAAATTGCTGAAAGAATGACAAAATATTGTTGTGATCTGTTATCAAAACTAACGGAAGTATAGGTTAAAAGCCAATGTTTTCTAAAACCCCTCATCACTGGGCTTTGTAGCTTTCTGAAGAAAGCTGTCATTTTACAAGGAAAGCCTAATGTTTAGAACTCCTGTAGTCTATTTCAGTTAGCTCTGATACAGGGTTGCTGTTGTCTCATCTTAAGAGATCATAAGATCCAATGTAATTGAAATAATCCAGCTCTGCTTGTTCTTCAGTGATGAGCCTGCTTAATAAATTAGTTTCATCATGTCAGTGCCATGATAAAAACTCTTATTTGATGGGATATCAATTTATTGGCAGTGAAGTTGTCACTAAGAACTTGTTTAATTTAAAAGTGAGTGGATTTCTCTGTTCACTGTAATTCCAATAGTAGATAATAGCTACATAGTAAAAGTTTTATGAAGATTAACTTCATTATCTTTCTGAACTCTCAGCACATCCTCCTTTAGAAGCATGACTTAATATTAATTGTTCATGAATGCTGTCAGAATGACCTTTCTCTTGAGGCTTTGCCTGCTCAGAACAAATACTGAAATGCAGTTCTTAGTGAAGAATTTGTTTCTAAGCTGTCTGGGACATGAACAGACTTTTCACTGTCTACTATACAGTTGCATAGTTCTTAACAGAGATGCACATCCTTAAAATGTTAGCCAGAATGGTAGACTTTTGAAAGTACAACTATGGCAGAGAGTAAGAGTGGGTATGGGTTTGTTTTTAACATCTTATACAATGATGTCTTGTTCTACAGTGAACCTCGAAGGCAGAGTTGAACAAATAAGTAATATACTGTTTTCCCTATTCTCATCCAATTTCAGCTATACCTGGAGAACAGCTCTGAGGACAGGCCTATAATTTGCTTTTCATACCTGTTTAATGCTTGGCCTGTTCTTATCAGTCCTCAGTGATCCCAGTTGTGGTAAGGTGATAGAAATGTGTGTGTTTTGTAAGAACTTACGGAGTCCATACTGTTCTTTCAGAAATGTGTTTCAAAATTGACAGATACTGAGTATGAAAATTATTCTTTACAGTAATGTCTTAGAGGAGTAAGGTAAAAATGAACCTCCAGAGTGTGAGAAAAACCTCGCCTCATCAGACCAAATGTTCGTTTGACTGAGCATCCTGTCTCCAACAGCAGTTCATGCTATTGAAAGAAAGTAAGAATTGGATGAGCATGTAGGGATGCTTCCTTAGGAAAACCCCACAACCTTCAGTGATTTGCGAACGGATTTTCTTTTTTTCCCTTCATTTATTTAATTTCTCAGTGACTTTTTCTTCTATGAAATTGGCTGCTTTTGAGTCCATGTAAATGTTCTGACTAGAGTGTCTTCTCTTTCCTATAGATGGGTAAGCATGTGTTCAGGGAAAACAAGGTTAATGAAATGCCCTCTGCACCTGAGTATAGTGAGGCTTCTGTGGTTTGGTTCCTAGAGGAGTTGATTTTTAAGCCTTTAACCTCCTTCTGAGAAAAAATGTCTCCTTGTGGTCATTAAGCAGCTGAATCTAGACTGCGTAATTTATCATGCAATTTGTAATAGATTATGTAAGCAGCAGATTCCCTTTACAGATGCTCTTCCATATTTCTTGCGTGTGAAGTATTTTTTCCACATCTTTTTGTTTGGAGATGGCAAACCCACTATCTGAAGAAGGAAAGGTGTTGAAATACCATACCTTTTTAGAATTCATCTGCTAATAAAAGTATGTGTTCCAAGGTGAAACCTGAGAGAGAATGTTAGTGATTGAAAAGAACTTAGTGAGTTACTTAAGGTAATACCAGATAGGTAGATGTAACAGCACTAGTGGGCACAGCACATTGAAAGATGCATGTTTATTGTAATGTGTTCATTAGTCTTTTTATTATACGCTTAATATTAATGTCTTTGGATTTCCACTGCTCTGATGCTACAAGACCATTTGTCATTAAAAAGCTTAAGGAAAAATTGCTTGTAAGTATAAGTGATACTTATAAAATTGATTGTTTCTTCTACTTTTATTCCCTTTAGTTTTCCTATTTACTGCTACTTGTCTTTCTCTGTAGTTCATATTCTAAGCAAGCTGGGAACTCATCTTGCAGAAGGCAAAGAAATGTGCTGTTAATCTTCATTCATCATGATCTAGGATACTGTTTTCTGATACAGTTTAAAGCAAGTGTTTTCAGTAATACTTGTGAGTTACTGAGGTGTGATCTAATACTCATCTTCCTCTGAAGTGTGCCCAGGGACTGTCAGGTTCCTGAAATTCAGGGACAGTATAAAAAGACATAAAATCAAATCCTTTTCAGAATATTACAAACATCTTTTATGTGGGTTAAGAATGGAATGGTATCATGCAGACTTACTATTCGCAGTTGTTAGCAATCAGCTTGCATAAAGAATGCTCTCAGCAAAATTAAGTAGTGGATCTTTTCCTAACCTATAAAATGAATTTTTATATATGACACATTTTCATGTATTTCTTTTTTCAGTTAGTAGCTATGGGCCTTTTAGTAACTGAGTAGAAATGTGGGGGCTTTTATGACAGGATCTATTTTAGTTCTGGAGGAACACATGTGAAAATCAAAGTTTAAAAAGGCAAAATACAGGAAAGGCCATAAGTCACTAAGAGACTGCATACCTTCAGAGCATTTCTGAGCATTTACAGATGCAAAAAGGAGTACAGCAATCCCCAATTCTGTTTTGGGTTTTATCCACTGCAGTTCATTTCTCCTGCCCTATGTATGTACTCTTGAATCATTTTGGCACTTTGCTGCCAAGTCAGATTGATCTTTCTTATGGTCAGGTTTTTTTCATTGTTGCTGTGTTGTCTGTCTATTGTAAGCAGTATCCCCACCATTGTAATCTTCTTGACTGCACCCTATCCTTTCCATATTCCGTTCTTGCCACTTTATCTTAAAATCAGTGTGATATCTGCCATCTTAACAAAGAACTCTCAGCTCTGTAGCCTGCAGGCTCCTGATGTTTCATTAAATGCAGCTGCTTTCCAAGCACATGATGGTATTATTATAGACTGATTAGATGAACTGCACTTTGCTACCGAATGTGATGTTTTCATCTGGTTTTAATTTTGTCAGAAGTTGTGCAGTGCTTGAGGCCAAAACTTGACTCAGTCTGACCTCATCTCGCGGGATCTGTTGGCATTGACTGATCTCCTTTGGTACAAAACAATCTCCTTTTGCTTCTTTCCTCTATTGGGATTAAGTGATCTTATCATACAGATATTTAGAATACAGCTCAAAGTGCTTAGGGTTTTTTGAGTGTATAACCAGCTCAGGAGCTCCCTGTTTATGTGTCTCAATTGCTTGTTGCTACCCCTCTGCAGCCTCCTTTGTAGCTGTTACAGCCCTTCATGAGGCCACACGAACTGCAGGAGACTGGGGAACTGTTCCAGCTTAAAAATAACCTGGCAAAGAAAATGTAAATACCTTTATTGTAATTTCAAGTTTCCAGGCTAGCAGGATTATCATGAAGAAAAATTAATTGCTAGTTACACAGTGTTTTCTGAATAAGCTAAGAAGCTTAACATGATTGACCGTCAAACTTCCAACTCATGCGAGAATCCTATAGTCCACTTTAGAACATCAAAAGCTGCATCATGCATTACCTGCTTACCACTAGTCTTTTTTTGACTCAGCTTTAATGCAGTGTCATCTTAGGGTAATATTCACTAGCTGTAGACAGCCTAGTACCTATCACCATTTGACCTTTATTGTGAAAGTAACATGTTGAATCAGCAATTAGGTTTTTCTGTTTGGTGAGTTCTGTGCAGCAGAAGATTTTTTTAATTACTATGATTTATTTAGCCCATAGATACAGGCATCAGTTTGTAATCAGCTGGAAACTTTAGTGCTGACAGTTTAGATGCTGTTTTCAAGCCATTTGATACATATACTCTTGGTGGGATTTTTTAACCATAAAGTTCTGGACATTAGGACTCACTTGAATGTTTAGAAAAGATAAAAATTTCTTTTATGAAGGGATTAAAGCCTACCCAGGAGCAAATACAATTCTTGCCTCACGGCACATGGGAACTGTGATAAACTGTTATCCATGGGCATTTCTGCTTGTATATAGTACACATTTTACACTTATCTGTAATACAGATGAAATCTGTATTATATTTTTATAATATATTATGTTATCTGTGTATGTAGTACTTTCTAGGCTGTTCTGCTGTTGTCCATCTCGAGGGAATGCTGGTTTGTAGCTTTCTGGACTTGTGTGTCCTTCCTTGTGCGCTTGCTTTCCTAATGTACTGAGCTTCGGTTACTTGGTTCAGGATTGAACTTCCCAAAAAAGAATCACAGTTAGAACCACAGAATAGCTTGGGTTGGAAGGGACCTTCAGAGCTCATCTAATCCAACCCCCTTGTAATGAACAGGTACATCTTCATCTAGATCAGGTTGCCCAGAACCACATCAGCCCGGCCTTAAAGTCTCCAGGGATAGCACATATACCATACAGTCCTGTATCCCACTTTGAAAAGGATTTTTGGCTGAAAAGATGGGTGTCATATCTTTGTATCTTAATACAAACTTACTCAATAAAAAAATAAACTTGGGCATTTAGTGATACCTGTGTAAATCTTGAATAGCGCCTGGTCTTCACCATGTTGTCAGCGTAGCAGAGCTTACCCAGTTCCAATGTGTTTGCCAGTCTGTGATCAGGACTCTCATGTTCATTAATCTAGCAAGCATGAAATGCTGATGGGAAACTGCAGCTATTTGAGCATAGTTATTTTAATTCCCCTGGTTAAAAGCATTTACTGATTTTTTTTTCCTATTCCAAATAAACGAAATCAGTTTCTAATTAGAGAAGACGAGATTTAAACTGCCATAGTAACATTGCCCCTGGGTGAAACACAGCAGCAGATTTATGTTGTTGGTTAACTTCTTGTGTTTTGGGGCTTTTTAAAGCAGGCTAATCCTTGGATAATTTTAGGAGTGATTCAAGTTGGCTGTCATTGATATTTGTCCTTGGATAAGTGCTTACAGGTGTTGTTGCAGAGTTCTAATGAATTATTTTCTTTCAATGACTTGGGAATTAATAACCTTACTGATTACTGGTTAGGAATGTTTGCCTTCAAAGGATTTTCAAAATCGATTTAAAAACCCATGCACCTGGCTGTGTGTCTACCCAATTTCAGTCATGAGGAGTGGCACTTCTCTGCACCAGATGCATGTACATAGAGAATCACTTAGTAAGGCAGTAATCCTACAGTTTAAATCCCAGTGAAGGTCAAACAAGGGTTAACTTTTCAAGTTTGGGTTGGGTTTTTTATGTTCAGCTTCAGTTTCCTATGTAAGCTGTACTTGTACAATGCTTATGAAAGCTTTTTTATTTCAGTGACAGCTGATGAGCTGTGGAAAGGAGCTTTGGCAGAGACTGGTGTGGGAGTAAGGAAAGGAAGAGGAAAGAGAACGAAGAAAAAGCTAAGGAAGGATCTGAATAAAGGCCAGGCGATTGGTGAAGGTAGATTCATAAATAAGGGGCTGAAGGCATGACTTGATCTTTTCATGTATAATGTTTCTTGATTTAATAAATTGACAAATTACTGTTACTTTCTTTGGTGTCAGAACTGCTTGATATATTTCTGTCTTTTTTACAAAAATCCTCATTTTTAATGTGTCCTTGGTTTTGAAATATAAATTCTGTATCATAAAACACACTTGAAATATGTGAGAACCTTCCATTTTATCACATTTTTCCAGTGTGCAGCGTTTCACTCTTAATCTGGTATAAACCGTATTCTTTCTGTTATTTTTAAGGACGTTCTGGATTCCTCTGGCCTGGTCTTAATGCTCCTGTGATACAGGGTGGGAAAGTCCAGGCAATTAGCCAAAGAAAAAAAGAAGAACGAGAGAGAATTCAGTCTGAACTTATTCAGCAGAGGGATACATATGAGAAGAGAAGAAAAATGAAAATTAAGAGGCAGGGAGGTTGGAGTGGAAGGTGTTGGGGAGGTGTCATTCTGGATCCTCCTGACCCAGGTCCTAATGGAGGTAAGGAAACTGATTATCTGTCTTAGTCTTACTTTTGTCTTTCTGGTAAGGGGCTTAGAGCAAGTGAGATCAAGGCTTTTTCTACAAATGAAAATTGATTTTTTATTCCTCTTTTACATGCCCATACGTGAAGCAAGGCAGCTAAATCAAGGAACAAGTGTTAACACAAGTGGAACTTGCTAAATCACTGCTTAGTCTAATATAGCTGTTAGACTGTACGTTACAGACTGTATGATGTTATATTGTATTGCATTACAGTGTAATGTACTACGCTGTAGACTGTTACAGGAGTCTTGAAGTATGGAAATAATTTTCTGTTTTCAACAATTGGCTTGAGTATGAAATATAGCCATGTTGTGGGTTGTTTGTTTTTTTTTTTTTTTGTAGCTTCTTAAAGGATCCTGTGGGATTAATCAAGCTTTTTGCCCTAGTTCAGATAATGAAATGTGGTTAAAGATGATGTAGTTTGAATGTAGCTAGTAGAATATATTTATTTGCTGCTGGTTAAATACAGTGAAACTAGAAGTCCTATACCTAGAGTGATGACCTTAACTTTTTACAATGCTGATTCAAACCACTAGGAATTCTATAGTAGCTTTGTTTAACATTTAGAAACCTAATCCTTTTCAACTGATTAAATATGGAAATGAGTTGTTACTCAGCTGAGTTCTTCTTGTAATGCAGTTAATGATGCTTTTATGTTTATTGTTGTCTTTCTTTAGGCTTTTCTAGTAAGATGACCCAAGACAGTTGATTTTTATTTTTTTTCCTACGCTATTGTTTCAGGGTTGTTGCAGTCATTATAAGTGTTAAGCTTGTTCATGTTTTTGGAGGTATTTTTGTCCAGGAATATGTTCTCCCAGTGTAAGCTTGGATCTTGGAACATATGTTGCAACAAGTCAACATAAATGGGAAATTACATGCATATAATCAGAATTATATTGTTCTCTCATTTTGCAGTCACCTTTGCTCCTCACTCTGCCTGATGCTTTGTGTTAATCAATTTCTTTTCTGTCTGTGAATATTATCTGGTTGCATTCTATTGGACGTTAACTAGAAGTTCAGCCATGCTTTGAACTGAGCCATAAGGTAGTGAGAGCATTGTCCTTCCTGTGTGATCTGTTGCCTTTGTCCATTTAGATTGAAGTTTTTGTGGCTTTATGCTTTAGAAGCTAATGCCTTTATTATTATCTACTACTTCTCTGTTCCCTCCTCAGGTTTTCCATTCCAGTAGCTGGTACAGATGAATTTGTGGCTTGTGTCACTGTAGCATCTGAGATATATGGTTTCCCTCAGATTTACTTCGTGCATTTAAGGAGAGTTTGCCTGCCAATCTGTTCAAATTTTTTTTTTAATTTTCTTTAGTTTTAAGAGCAATTAATTTTATTTTAATATCAACATAATGCTTTAGTATACAAAAGAATATTTACTTCCCTGTGTTTCATTTTATTACCTTGACAGCAAATATTCCACGGAAGGCAATGACGTAGCAATGGACTTGACAACTGTCACAGAAACAACTGAAAAACAGATGATTTGAGAAATTAATGAATTGTTCCAAATTCCCCATAATTCAGTGGAGGAATATATAGGAAGTTGAGAAAATTTCATAGTTCTAGTTTCGTACTTCGAACACAAGACTGTGTTGTTTTTAAATTTAAATCTATTCTCAAGTATTTTGTTCTACTGAAAGAAGTGGCAGCTGTTTCAAACAACATTTATGCACTTAGGAATTTTATCTTCCAGTGTTTTCATTGATTTTGCTTTTGGCTGATACTGTTGGTGTTGATTACTTGCATTAAAGTTGGCTGTGTGAAGGCTGTATTAAAGTTGTGCCAAAAAGAGGAAAGGGTAGTACAGTCAAAATAGGCAAATCAAGCTGTCAATTTGTATTATAAATTTGCTTGAGAAAAAGCAGTTTCTGATCAGTATGCACTGATTTCCTTTTAATCTGCTCAAAATTTTGAGGATTTTCAGCTCTCTGTAGTTCTTTCTGCATCTTTTTATTCAGATAATTAATGATTTTGCAGGGGATCTGGGACATTGACCCTGTGAAGCTGTTAGGAGGAATAAACCAAATGAATCCATTTGACCTGAGACTATGGCATAGATTCCCTGTTGTCTAAGCAAGAATGAGCTCCGAAATTCTGCAGTTCAGCCCTTCCTAGTATTCTGATATTGGAATCTCTAGTAACAATCGGAGGTTGAGCATGAGCTGCAGCTTCCCTTCAGCAGCATTCGTATTTTCCAGTGAAAACAGGTCCAACAAGCTTGTAGAAACCTCAGTGTTGTTAGCCTTCAACATCTGACAAATTTGGTTAAAATTGACCAGTATGTTAAAAAGAAACAGATAACTGGGATGCATACTGTGATTATATATGCTTCATTCTTTCAGAGGGATCTTCCTCCACTGCACCTCTAATTATTGTGCTAACTTGGAGCAGAGAAAGAACAGTATTGTTCCGTTGGAAATAAAATTAATTCTCTTCCAAGTTTACAGTATTTCTTTGCAACTGAAGAGGCTTCAAAGAGGGAACAGGGTACCTGCTGATATTCATATACTGCGAGCTAGAAGTCTACTTTTTGTAGATTAACAGATCTCTAAATTGTGCAGGAACAATTGTGTTTATAATTGTCTTGGATGTTATGCGTAAATGATAAAGCAGTTTTGGTTGGTGAAGGAGTGAGTCCCCAGTTCTTTATCATTCTTCACTGTTTTACTGTTTTCAGCTTTTATCCAGAATCTCATTGTAGCTACACCAAATAAAATAAGTATTAACTGCTTTCATTAACGCTGGTCTTCTATGTTCCATTGAAATGCTTTTGTTCACGAGGTAAATTGGAAAAGCAGGAGATTGGAAGGATCTCTTATCTGTTCTCCTTCTTATACTAAGATGTTGTGTTTTACTTTGTTGGTTTCAAAGTCACTTATTTTTCCGACAACCAAGCTGATAATAGCATACTCCTTTTGGAAAATGCATCTGTATTAAAATACAGATCAAGTATAAGTATGCTCTCAATTGCATGAAAGGAAACAAATATATTTGCAATTTATATTCAGGTGTTTGTGTGGTCATCATGTTTTGAAACAGAAACTCAGAGAAAACGGGATCTTTTTGGCACTATCCGTAATATGCAGCCTTTTTGCCTGCTTCTCTAAAATGGAGTTTGAGAAATGCTGATGGAACTGCTGAAATCCAAGCCTAAGGGATTTGCTTGCTGACAGTTCTTACAGTATGTGTCAGGGTGAAGGCCTATGGAGAGGATCTGAGTGGATCGCAGTTTGCATGGTTTTGTGCTCTCCTGTTTGACTTACTGCCTTGGCAGTACATGTCATGCCCAGAGCTCTCCAGTATTCTTGCTCTTCTCCCATTCTCCCTGCAAGGTTGTAAGACATTTTGAAACCATCTTATTTTCACAGAGCAGAAACTTACTAACTTTCAGTCCAGTAGAAAGGATATGTTTACCACTTAGGGCTGAATATGTAATGTACACCTGAACTCTCTGGCATTGCATTACCACTGTGATGAAAAGATTTGAACGCAGATGTGACTCAGAAGTGATCTTTATTTTACAGTACAAAATACCTTATCTATTACTAGACAAAATAAATGGTGCTGTAATTGTCTGTGATTACAAAGACTTTTTTTTCAGGCAGAATTTGAAATTGAAAGGGGGGAAAAAAGGTCTGGCTATGTGATACATGATTATTTGAAGTGGCTGTATATTGTTTTATCCTCGTCTTCTTGGTATGTCACAGAAATATGTACTAAGAAATACTTGCAATTTCTTTTAATCCCTGCTGATTGCTGATACAAGTTTCAGAATATTCTG
This sequence comes from Melopsittacus undulatus, assembly GCF_012275295.1. NCBI lineage: Eukaryota > Metazoa > Chordata > Aves > Psittaciformes > Psittaculidae > Melopsittacus > Melopsittacus undulatus. The sequence goes on along the minus strand of NC_047529.1, from coordinate 12,000,805 downwards.
AGTAATATTGGATAATACTTAGGTCATTATGGAAGTGATCCATTTGGTGATTTACCTTTTTCTTTTTAACAATTTACAGCCTTTGCTCAGTGGATATGAAATTTGGGGTTCATTTGCTGTTTTAGAGCAGTGTTTAGGGAAGGAAGGCAGTTTACTCTGCCAGCCAGTGAAAATCAAAAACATTGTTTTCATAACATGCTGTGGATGGTTATTTTTCAAAGCATTTCTGCAGCTGTAAAGAATGAGGAAGAATATCGGATATAACAAAAATGCTTCTGTGTAAGTGGTGAGTTGCAGTGATTTACAAAAGGAGGATATATAGCTTAGCTTCTGAGCAAAATACTCAACAGATTCTGAGGATGTCTCAGTTTTTCTGTCAGCTTTGCTTTCTTTGTGATGTTCAGAGCAAGCAGTTAAATTCGTATGTCTTGCTGTACCATTTAAAAAGTGATTATTTTTTCTTCCTGTGTGCTTCTCTGGTTATTCAGATTGGACAGTCCTTGGAGACTGTTTCCATCTTAATTCTCTGCATGTGTGGTACTTAAAAACATCAGATACTGATTGCAGGTGGAGATTGGGGTCCCTAATGGAGCACAATGAATGCATTTAACAATTGTTATGTCTTAATTATAACAAGCTGTATTGTAATAACAAGCAGTATTAAACTTTCTGAGAAATTACCATTTTAACTGGACTTTTTTAAACTAGTTTTCTTCACATAAGTGGATTTTACTGAAGAAATTAATAAAACCCAAACCTATACTTTATAAATAAGAGCTATATGCTGTTTTTCACTGGCCCTTTTCTAAAAGATTGAATGATTGAGTGAATGGTGTCAAGTAAAAAACCGTATTTGAGGTCTTTTGAAAAGGAAGCAACTAATAAAGCTCACTTCAGATACATTTGTTCAAATTATTCTTACCTTTTCTACTTAACTGCTGAGATTAATTTATAAATTACAGTTACGTAAAAATTGTGTCCTTTTTAAATTATACCACCTGCAGAGAGCTGTGCTGTTAGATAAGTAATACAAGGAAATGTAATGCCCTATTTTTCTCCCAACAGAAACTTATGAAGATTTTGAAACAAGAGTCATTGAGGTATGCATTACAAATCTTTTTAAGGACTTCACATAATTGTCACTATTTATATTGAGCTTGCAGTTATTTAAGTAGCCTTTGCCAAGTCGATCTTACGGCAATAGGAATTAGTGTGGTATTTTGTATCAACGGTCATTTTTTTCACTGGGGCCTTATCTTCTCTGTTGAGCAAATGATATATAATTAAAAGGTGGTTTTGAGTGTCTCTGAAATGGCAAATGCCTGCAAATAAAGCTTTAATAGTTCACAACCAACCATAAGAGGGAAAACATTACCATAGTAAAGAGGTAGGGTTATTTCTCAGACAAAACTACAGATAAGAAGTTATATAACTGCCTGTAAAACAAAGAATTAAAGAGGGGGGAGCAGTTACATAGGGCAGAGAGTGAGTAGAATGGAAATCCCATTTTGTGTGCCTCTCAAGTAATAAGATACTTGTTCTTGATGGTTTAACTTATCCTATCTTCTGGGAAAAAATACTGTTAAATTTCATACAATGAATGATGGTCCAGCTATCTATCCAGATCTCACTGTAAGGTCACTCTACCCGTGAGGAAGTCCAGAGTTCCTCCTAATTTAACATCATCGGCAAATTTTCTTAATGTGCATTCCAGTCCTGCGTCCAAGTGCTGGCTCTAAAATTGAACCCACTAGTGATAGGCCAGCAGCCTGATGTAACCCCAGTTACTATAACCCTTTGAGCCAGACTTATCAGCTAATTGTTAACCCAGTTTATAGACATGTCTAGCTGTATGCTGGACATCTTGTCCATAAGGACAAATAAGGGAGAGACAATTTCAGAAGCTTTGCTAAAATCAAACAAAACCCCACATCTATTGGCTTCCGTTGGTCAACTAGATGGGTGGCCTTATCATAAAAGGATATTAAGTTAGTTAAAGATGACTTTTCCCCTTGTGAACCCATGTTGGCTATGACTAATTGTGTAAACTTGTCACTTTAGAACATTCTCCTGTTGTTTCCTTACCTGCAGCTGAAATGGCTTATTAAATTTATTTTCCTTTCAGGATTGTAATCAGAACCTTCATTTGCAATTAATATTTAACTGCTTTATTATTGGAAAACTATACTAGTCTAGCTGCTGCTTGGAGAAAGAGACACTTCTCATTTCTAATTATCATCTGAGAGCCTAGGTCTTAACCTGAATCAATATACATTTTGTGATTGATGCACATAGTGTGTCTTTGCTTAATATGAACATTGACAGGCTTTTATCACTATGAAATTGTCTATTGAGTTGTTACACAGTTTTATGTGCATAGAGATGACTGTTCATCACTTTACTCATTACTACAGCTTCATTTAACCAAACACATCTTTGAAACCTTACCTGTACTTTTAGCCAATATTATGTTGTGCCTGTGTTCATATGAGGTGTTTGTTCCAAATAATCTATCTGTGTTTTGAGTTTCTAGTTAGTTTCACTCACAGTGTATATCACTTTGTGTTCTACTGCCAAAGTGATGCCTTTTTTGGAGAGGATCACGCTCTCTCTGTCCTCTATCATGCACTGTCATATACTGTTACAAGAACTGATTTCCGTCATGCAAATCCTTCTTAAATCCTTTGTTTGACAAAACTGGGGTTTAATTAGTAAGACGTGCTTGAAAACAGTTACTCAGTATCAAGATCTTGCATTGTGGTCATACTAAAATCTCATATTCAGACTTCAGTCTCTTTGAGACAATAGCTTTGTCCTACCCTGCATATCTCTAAATAAGCTATAAATGGCAAGCACTGATTTCATTGCCAGACCTCAATTGTCTTTTTTTTTCATCAAAATTTTTTAATTATTAAGTTTTTAGCATTCCAGCACCTGGACTAAGATGAGTAGTTGTAGGGTCCCTTCTGTTACCTTGACAATGATCATTCTCTATGTTAAAACCAAATGGCTGTTTCAGATCAGCTTTGACTTTTCAGAATCTTCTACAGAATGTGTAAAGTGGTGCTGCTATGCACAAGAACAAATCAAAGGTACTTTAGTGGATTATATCTTTACCATTACCCAGTGCATTCAGTCTAAATCTTAACATTTATCAAAGGATCTGACCTTTACTGGCAGTTCATATATGACATGTATATCTAAACAGACATGAATATAAACTATACAAATGAGTTCGGTATCAAGATTTTTCCTGTTTTCTCAAGTATCTCTAATATATTATTGTCGGATTTGTCATGGGTGCCTAGAGATGACAGGATATAAAATGAGTAGCAAAATTTCACTTCATGCCATGGGTGGTTTCTTTCAATAGTAAATGGGTAGCATGCTTCTGTTCTTTATTGCATATGCTGATGGGCATATATGTTCAGGCTTCTCTGAAACAGCCCTTATAGAATGACATTATTGGAAAAAAAAATTGTGATCTTCTGATCATAATCCAAGTGGATTAGGTGATCCCTTTTATATACCAAATTCCCATTGAGTAGCATTTTAGGGATTATATTGGGAATGATAAATGCAATAAAAATGAACATTTATGTGAGCATTAATGAGATCTCCTGAAGTGCACCATACACTTTTCATGCATTCTTATTTTAACACACAAAACTGGTGTATTATTCTCAGGTTTAAAACCACACAGGTGGATTTAGTTCCTCTTAGATCAGGAGTACCGGTACACACAGTAGATTCTTGTGGGGTTTGGAAAACCCACACATATTGTTAAAGCTCCTTTAAGTGAATAAGGTTTGGACTGGACACTATGGACTTTAATGGAACAGAGGCTGTTTGGACCACTTAGCCTTTAGCTGTCTGTGGAAAGCAACTTGTGATATTGAGTTGCATGGGTATGCTCATAGAAGAAGTGATTTTTGTTCATGAACCATGCAGTTGGAAGTGCATCCAGTTAATTGAAAGGGTGCCTTGCAGAAAAGTGTCTGTTGTTTTGTTGCTGTGACATGTCACAACTGACTGTCCGTTGGATACTATTGGTAGGTATTTAGTAAGGGTGGCCATTTTGTGCTGGCATAATTATTTGCAGTCAAATCCATTAAACAACAAAAAGTATGCAGTACTTCCTTGTGCTATAAAAATTGTTTCAATGCTTTATTGTGTATCTGAGTAATAAAATAGCTTTTACAAGCAGGCGGAGACTCTACTGTTATATGAGGTTCTCAAATGTGAGCTGAGAAAGAGGAATGGGTTATTGTTTTTTGGTTTGTTTTCTTGGTTTTTTTTTTCAGAATAGCAGCAGCAGCAAAAAGTTGTATATTCAAAGCCAGTAGTGAGCCCAAGATTACTGAGTCCTGTAATTTTCTGATAAGTATGAGTTTTAAAATAAATAGATCTTTTTTAGCATTCTTATTTTAAATAGATGGCATTCGTGATGCTGTTTCTGTATGTCTTTTCCATTATCTTTATCTTTACAACACTACAGGAGATTAAAATAATGTTTGTTGGGGAATTGTACTTTGCAGCAAGAAACTGAAAGACACTCTTAAATTACTGTTTTATGGACAAAGATACAAAAGCCCCTTTCTGACGTGGTTGTGCTACTAAAAAGACTGTGCTCCCTTGCTATAAGTGAGAATTGTTTAATAAAGTGTTTTCTAATAGAGTAGAAACAGAAAAGCAAACTTGATTTTCCCCTGCTTGTAGAATAGAGTAAAAACAAGGTCATATTTTCATGTAAATTAGAGCTGAAAGTTGTCAGAGAGATAAAGCTAGCTTGAGAGAGTGTTAAGCAACAACAGCAGGGATTGTATATTGGGTTTGTTTCTGGCTTTCCTACAGACTGTTATGTTACTTAGAGTAGATGACTTGGGCTACCTGCTTGTTTCTTTCCCTGCCAACCTGAAGGCACATTTCCTGTTTGTTCATACATTACACATAAGAATTTCTGTGAATAGAACTGAAGGTAGTATTTACTACCTTGTTTACATTTAACACAATGTAATAATAGTGGCAGTTAACATTTACAGCTGTAATTGATATATGCCATTCTTACACAAAATAATGCTTTCCAGTCAAAGTATCTTCCATCCTTAGATACATTTTTATTCTATTTTTCTCCAAAGTCAACATGGTAATGTAGGGAAAAAAGTAGCTTCATGAGACCCTGAGTTATAAAACTGCTTGCCTTGTAGTGCAGTCAGAGTTAGAAAGTGAGACCTAATAATCAGTAAGTGCTGAAAGTGGTCCTTTTGGATGTTTCATGAAGGGGAGCATCCTCTGGAAATTAAATTTTATTTTATGAGCTTACTAGGAAGGAGAACAAACACATCATACAAGTGCTTAATCCCCTTTGTACTGACTAGTCTAACATGTGAATTCACTAGTTCACCACTTCATTCATGAGGTTTCTAAGTCAAAAGTTCTCTAATTCATCACTTGTAACTTGTGTAGCTGTGAGTGAAATAGTTGCCAAACAGTAAGAGTTCTCATCCCCGCTCCTTTGTCACAGTGCTTCCCTGTATCACAGGGGAAGCATGAAAACCTCAGCAGCCCACTGCTCTCAGATCCATTTCAAAATCTTTTTGGGTAAGCCAACATATTTGTACCATCCAGCTTGGTAGGTTGGTCTGTACAACTGCCATGAGCTAGGGGATTCTGAATTTGGCTGCCTGACAATCAGTGTGCAGGGATAATCACTGCAGGGGATGGTAAGCTGCAGGTGGCAGTGGCTGCATAATGACCTTTAGCCCTTCTTGGACATGATGTTTGTCTGTGTGTTGCTTTCCCTTTGACCTCATGAAGCTGCTCCCAGCAGACATCAGGCCTTAGCATGAGCTGCGTGTTAGCCAAAATCTGAGCAGAAGCATTAACATGCCTTAGAAACAGTAGCTCTATGTTGGCATGTGGAAAGCAGAGATTGGGTCAAAATGATATGAAGAACCTCTCTTAAGTATTCCTGTATGTCTTGCCACAGAAGTGCATGCAACTGTAGGGAATATGAACACAGAAGAGTTACAAACTATCACTCTGTAGTCGTTTGTTCTGCATCCACTAGACAAAAATAAACTGTCTAGCTGCAGCAGGGGATTGTTCATAGGGAGTGTAAGACCGTAGTTTCGATTTTCCATGAAGCAGTAAAAACCCCACAAGAACATATTTGTTTTAAGACCACAAAATTAATCTTGGTACGTTTGTTACTTGTAAGAATATTCCTTAATATGTAGTCTAAACCCTTTGTTTCTTTTTGTGAGTCATTGGAAATAGTTTTCTAGCTGTTGTTTTTGCAAAGTGTGCATTAAAAAAGGATTGTGAAAAGGAAATGATGCATGAAATTACAGTGTCTGAGATACATTGTTTGACATCTTTGACTGAAAAATTATGTGGTAGACAGGATACTGTCTGAGTAATAATTTATTTCAAGTGAGATATTGGCTCAAAAGTACCTTTGGGGTATTGGAGCTTTAGCTTTTGCTTTTAAAACTACAGGGAAGTTTTCTGTTCCCTGTCTTCAGACTGACAATGAAAATTTCAGACAGTTTCTAAGATAGCATCTGCAGCAACCTCTCAGAGGTCAGAGCTGTGTACGAGAATTCATTTCTGATATTCTTGGACTTCTCAGATATTTTGGCCTGCCTCTGAAGTAGGGTTTGGGGATGCCACCTTCCACTGGATCTGTTGATTAAATAATTAAATCTTTTATCTCTTTTTACCTCTCAGCCTGTATGGATGAAATAATTGACATTTGGAACATTCAGAAGCTTTTAAGTGAGTTATAATTTGGAGTGATGATGGATCATCCTTTGAAAAGGAAACAAAGCCATTTCTGATGTAGTGTGGCTTTGAGCATGCATTATTGTGGCATTTATCCAGAGGATCTGTACTCAGATGTGAGCTGCAGTATGAAGCCACATAAGACAGCACGCAGTGTCAGTAGGGCATATGAGCTATCATATTTTTCCTAATGAGTTATAAAAGAGAGAGTTTCACACATGTGACAGGAAAACTATCAGCACTAACTGTAGTTTAGTCAGTAGTTTCTCTGCAGATTGAGCTCATTAATTTGGATGAGAACTGCACTTGGGGTTTATCCCAGAGATGTGATGACTCAACCTGTATGAAAAACACTTCAAGTGCCTGGTCAAAAACTTTCATCTGTTCTGATGAGTGAGGGAGAGGTACAGTTCAGATTATTTTCTGTATTGCAGTTTCTCCACTGCCTTGAGTACTTGGAGGTGGACATACTGTGAGCAGGATGGCTCGTTCTAATCTTTCTGCTTCTCAAAGGTTATAGCTACTGGATCAAATTCCTCAAGAGAAAATCATTCTACTTATGACCAAGATGGAGAGAGTATTGACTGTTTGGTTATGTTATAAAAGACCTCTCTGCCCGCACACAGAGGAGTGCAGTGGGAATAGCAGGTAGAGGAACCCAAGTAACACACTGCCAGCACTCCTTCCAAGACCATCACAGAAGAGCTGTAACTGCATTGGTGGCTCATCTCCACAGACCAGAGGAGCGCAGAGGCAGACAGGGGAACCAAAATTACAGACTGAGAGAAACAAACACCCTGTTTGGCTTCTCCTGAGGCTGCACTGGCATAGCCTTAACCCCGTGGTCCAATGGTAACATCTATTAAGATGAGGCTTTCCAGACTATAGGGGGGTTACTGCTGAGGAGTAGTGGACACATTTTGGGATGCAGGGGAAGAGCATTTCAGTATTACACAAGATGTATGGGATGTCTGGGGCAGGAACCAAAGGGAGAACAAGGGAGAGATCTAGGTGAATTTGCATTCTGACCACTGGATAATGGATGCAGGGCGACAGTCAGTTTGATGTACGCTGTGATTAAGCTTGAGCATGCATCTGTTTTCAAATTTAAAGAATTGTTAAATCCAGCTTGAGTGGCAATCTAGTAAATAGGGGTAATTGTGTCTTAGTTTCAGTCACTTTTCAGAGGCCATGCTGTTTTAAAAGTGTCACGCTGTTTCATTGTATATTAATTAATTCCAGTGCAGTTTAATGATAGGCTTTCAGCTGCATGCTTTATTTTCAAGATGGAAGGGAAGCATTGCTGAGCATCCAGAAGAACACTGCTGATTTGATGTGAGGAGGCATGGGGCTGTGGCAGGGAGAATCTAAGGACAATGTTGTTCAGTAGTCATAGCTGCTGTGTACATGATCAAGCTTGAAAGGCCTTCACAGTGTTTCAGGAGAGATGCAGTAGCACTGATTATGATGGGTGGCTGAACACATTTTCCTTCTGAGCTGCTCAGAAACAGCTGACAAGTGCAGTTTTAGGAAGCCTTCTGGAGAAATCATTGCATGTGTCTTTATTGCCACCTTCTGGAAAGGGAGAAAATAATTCTTGAGTGTATTTCTGCAAACATCACATCCTTTAATTTTGACAATATGCATGCCAACTTTTGGGTTTTTACAAGTGCTTGCTCAGATTGGCAGTGGAAGACAAAAAATATGTGCAAAGCAAAAGGAGTATGCTCTTGATGCTCCTGAGGAGATCACTCTGCTTCACTCTCTTCATTCTTTCATAATCATTTTGCATTTTCTGTAAATAGCCTATTTCCTCAGGCACTTTCATCTTAGGGGGCTTGTTTTTTTAGCTTGTGCTTGTAAGTAGTAAAATTGCAGAAATAAAAATAGCTTGAAATAGGCCATTAGCAAAGATGATCTTTCTTCAAAGTGCTCTCCAGAATATGTGTGCACCTTGAATTTAACAGCATCTTTATTTTAATGAAAGCAGGGTGGATTTTTTCAGAAGTACTCATTCCTAATCTGTACCTTGTGGTGTCAGTGGAATTTTTTGGGGTGGGAGGGGGTGTTTGGGTGGGGGGTGGTGTATGAGTTTCAGGAAGCATGTTTAAGCCATTATCATGTATTGTATAATAACCTGCATTCAGATATAACAGTACAACTAGTCTGCCTTACTGAGGAATTACATATAGGGCAAAAGGGGGCACACCGCTTAACTCATGTATCAGTAATGCATGTTTAATTTAGCTGTTGTGATAAATTATGGAAATCATATTGATGCTTCAAGAAAGTAGGCCCTGATGCATCTGAGAGAAAGAAATGAACAAGCAGGTTGTATCTTGTGACTGGTAATTCTGAGACACAGTCAATCAATATCCCATATATTATTTTAGATGTGTATGTATTTTTTGTATACTATGTATATTATATCGCTTTATATGTGATAAATGTATATAGTTTATTATATACAGTATATAGTGTACATATGAAAGTATGTATCTATATTTAAGTAAAAAATATATTTAAATATGTAAACAAAGCCAAGGACAACTAGAACAAGAGCCAGTTGGACAGGATCATGGGTGACATGTTAGGTCATTCAAGGTGGGAGACTATAATGCAGTGTCTTGCCTCTAGTCACATATGGGAAGTCTGTAGCAGAGGCAGAAGCAAATTCAGATTTCCAGAATGCTAACCATAAGGCCATCTATCTCCCCAGTTTTTGAGTCCCTCCGCTCCAAACTAAATAGCTTTCTTGCATCTCTGCTTGAATTTCTTGCAGAGTTTCTGAAAACATTTCTAGTTCCAGGCATGGAATACCATTTTCTTCTTCCACTTTCTTAAATGAAGTCTTCTTAGCAGTTGTCATTTCAGTAATGAGACTGCCTTCTGCAGTCTGCAAGTAGATTTCAGTGCAAAGTTACAACTCATGTTAAGCAACAACGTGCCCTGAATAATTCCTCTGAGTGCTTCTAAAATATGTTAAAACGTGAGGGGGGCAATGAGATGTTAATATCACTTCCACGTTTTTACCATGTTTTTTCATCACAGTTGAAATCACATGTGAAGCTGACAACAGTAGAGCATTATCTGTTGTGCAGCTAAATACAAAAGAGGGTATTTTAATGAAACCTTATTGAGCTAACTTCTTTGTCTGAGTATAGACTTGTAGCAGCCTTTGCATATGTAATTCCTTGAAGACAGCGTTCCACTTGCAGATGAAAAAGTTTATATTGTATGGTTTCATCACAGACCACTAACTACTTTTTGGTAAACTGAATCTCTTTGAAAACAAACAAACAGAAAGAGTTGGACTGTGCCATCACAAAATGCTTTGTGGTTTGGTTTTTCTTCAGGTGAGAAACGTGTTTTGTATGAATGCAAAGGAAGGCAGAAAAAAATCAATACGTGCCTTGGTGGCTATTGGAAATGGTAAAGGAGCTGCAGGTATGTGCATTTACTGTATGTAAAAGATGCCAAGTTAATAATTGTTTGTAGTAGGAGTTTGGGAGCCAAGGTGGTTTTAAGGGACGTCTAATACTTAACAAAAGAGAACAAAAAAAACACACATTTTTTCCACTGGGAAATATTGAAATATCTGTAAGAATTTTGAGTTTCATCTGTAAAAGTAAGATTTATAATCAAACCATGTATGTATTCGTTTGGACACTGTTTTGTATCAAAAGACCAAAGAAGCTAGATCTGTAGATTTGAAGTGAAAGGATTTTCATTCAATCTACCTTGACATTGTTGGACTACAGGGTTAGTGAAAATGGTTTTCACATCCTCTTATTGATTCCATGCAGTCAGTTGATGCTCTGCTCTGAGCTGACTGCAGATACTCTGAGACTGCTGTGAAATCTCTTTGTCACTACCACAGCTGACCTGGTAAATAGGAGTAGGTCTGAGGGTTCAGAGAGATTAGGTAGCAGTTTGTAAACTGACAGTCAAAACAGACCCTGTTCTCTGTTCTACAGACATGCATTTTTTTTACAGAGGCACTATTCTGTACAACCTGGTTTTGGTACTCTCTGTTTCACTACTAGAAACCCAGTCTGCATTGGTTTTAGGGTCTTGGAGCTCTTGACTGCATCAGATTCCTTTTGGTTTTATTCATTCCCTTATTTTTAAGCAGAAGGCTGGACTGTTTTTGACTGAAACAGTCACCATTATTCAGTCATTTGGTACAAGTTTGGACAAATATACAAAAGAAAAAATAAGCTGTATTTGTTCCGCTTGACAGCAATTGGCATACAATTATTAGCTATTGATAACTCCTAAACTGTTACTTTCTATGGTTTCTGTGGTTTTCTCAGGACCATTTTCTGAGTATGACTTGTGCAGTGGAAATAACAGATACTAAGCGTGGTTGTGAAATTCTGTTTTTTCCTCTTTGCTTAATGAAGGTCCTGCCTCAGCTATTTCTCAGTAATAAAGTGACTCTTTTCTTTCTTTCAGGTTTTGCACTGGGGAAAGCAGGTGACAGGATGAATGCTTTACGGAAAGTATGTTGATCTGATTACTTGTTGCTTGATGACAAGCACATATAATTCATACCTACGGGTTTTTTTTTTATGGTCAATATCTTTTGTAGTATATGCAAAGAAGAAAGTCTGTGTACATTGTCTGTCAGCCTTGATACACATATTCATAGAATCATTAGGTTGTAAAAGATCTTTAAGGTTCTGGAGTCCAACCATAAACCTAACATTGCCAAGTCCACCACTAAACAGTGTCCCTAAGCACCATGCCTTTGAATACCTTCAGGGTTGGTGACTCCACCACTGCCTCGGGCAGCCTGTTCAAATACTTGATAACTTTTTCAGTGAAGAAATTTTTCCCAGTATCCAATCTAAATCTACCCTGTGTGAGGCTGTTTCTTCTCATCCTATCACTTGCTACTTGGGAAGAGAGACCGACACCCACCTCGTTACAATCTCAGTAGTTGTAGAGGGTGATAAGTTCTCCCCTGAGTCTCCTTTTCTCCAGCCTAAACAACCCCAGTTCCCTTAGCTGTTCCTTATAAGTTTTGTGCTCCAGACCCTTCGCCAGTTTCATTGCTCTTGGGCCAGACATAATGAGGTTGCTTTGCAATGAGATTTTCCTAATGCACTCTTTATTTTATTTCTGCTCCCTTTTCTATGGCATATACCTATACCCCCATGGTCACTTGTTTCCAATACTGTATGACATACAATCTGTTTATACAGTTAGTGTGCGGAAAATTTCTCTTACACATGTATAATGACCATATTAAAGGCTCCTTTAGACTTCTAAATGTTACTTGTCCATTGCTCAAATGTAGTATTGCTAAAATACACAAAGTTTGATAAAGTTGTTACTGTATTGAGAATTTTCAAAAAATATGAAATCTGGTTGGAGAAAGCAGTTCTTTGTAGAGAACATTTTAATTTCCATAAAATAAATGTATTAGATGCAGCCATCCTGTTTCTAAAGGTTTCTTCCTTGCTTTTTTTTTTTTATTGTCTAGTTAAGTGAACAGTGGTAAATTTCCAATCCTTTGCATTAAAAAATCAAGAAAAAAATGTTTTCTGCTTTTATTCCCTAGGCAAAAAATAAAGCAATACGCGGGTTACATTTTATAGAGCGGTATCAGGACCACACTAGTAAGTATTATGATTTTCTTAGACTCTAAATAAGTACTGAATATGCCAACAAGAACTGACTGCAACTTGTTACAAAGCATAAAATGATGTTAACTAAAACCTGTCTGATCTGATGCATTGTGTTAGTGTTATTCATGCATTATTTTGCTTCTTAGCATGCTGTGTGAAATCTCAGCTCCACACTCTGTTAGCTAGATGGTGGTCATGTCAGAATACATAGTCTGTCAATCCCTGTATAAAATAAATTGCCATTAACTGGAATGAATATGTGGTTTATCTCTTCTCTATGGTGAACTCCTTTGTGCTTTTCCCCTTTGTATGTCAGAGATGATTCCCTGTTGAGTCAATCCATGTCAATGGGCTTTGCTGACAAAGCCCAGCACAAAGCCAGGGAGAATGTGGGATGGAGAAGTCAGTCTGATGTTTCATGGTTGCTTTTTGTTAATTCAGTTTAATATCACACAAGTCCTTTCTGATATCAGACATGGCACCAGAATACCAAATATTCAGTTATCAAAAAAATTGAAAGGTAGTACCTTACAGAGTATATGAGTAACCAAGTCATTGCACAGTAAATATTCAATATAATAAAACCAGCTTACAAATACAAAACTGCAGTTACCATCACACATTTAATCCTTGATCATTATTATTGCACACTGTTTAGGGATTTGATTAAAAACTGGTGGCATTTTCACCATGCTTTACATTTTGCTTAACATAGAGGTCCTCTAGGAGCCATCTGCAGTGCTAGAATCCACTGTGCAAAGACTGAACCACTGAACCAGCTGTATATAACAGCCACCCACCAGAAGATACGAGTTTAGGGTTCATTTTGAAGCATAGAGAAGCAGGAAGACTAGGATGGTAAATATTCTGTATGGAAAAGCCAAGAATGCTGAAGCCTCTGGTGAAATCTTAGATTAAAAGCTGAATTATTAGAAAAATCTGAGTATGTGGAAGAAGACTAAATTATATCACATGAGCTCACTTCAGAGCTAGAGAAGGATGACTGGAGATAAACACACTTCACATTTTTCAAGTGAAGTTTGGTTTTGTATATGGTAGTAACAGTATTCACAGATGTGTAAACATTCCTAATCTATGCCAGAAATTTACCTCCATCAGTCATTATTATTAAAGAACTCTGAGGAGAGTAAAACCAACTTCCCATTCACAGTTCTGAAAAAGAAGGGTCCTCCTTAAATGTGCTGAGCTAAAGCTTTTCTAAATGAAGGAAGAATTTAGCTGTAATGCCTGTTGTTTGGTTTTTTCCTCCCTTCCAGTTTACCATGACATCACAGTGAAATTTAAAAGAACAACCATCCGCATGAAGAAGCAAAACAAAGGTAATTAAAGCTGCCTGGAAATTTTGAAGGTTTATCGATTACTGACTAGTATGTATTTGATGAAGTTAATTTGTGCAATGCCTGTTCACTTCAGAAATGGATCTGTTTCCTTCAGAAATTATCCATTCAGGAATATAACGTTTGGTGCTAGTTTACCATGTGTTAAATGCTAGAGATGATCAGTTGTTTTTCATTAGAAGTACCTACTGTTGATGCCATGGTTTTGTTATTGTAAATCAGGGTTTGTGCCTCTGACACTGGTGGGAGCAATATTGATGGTTTTCTCTCATGCTTCCTAAACGTAGTTCATCCTGACCACTTTCTCACACATCATATGCCTGGAAATGGTTCCTAAGGATTAGTTGTTGCATCAGCTTCCCACAGATCAGGTGAGGCTGATTAGCCTGTAGTATCCTGGGTCCTCCAGTACCTCAGCTTTTTCTGTGTTCTGTGTCACCAGGTCCCTTGCCCCGTTTGGTTCTTGGCCTGACAGCAGACTGCTGGAAATGGGGGATGCAAATGATGATTTTACCTGGTTCTATTTCCCTAGCTTATCTGTGAGAGTATCACACTGACCTGTGTCAGAATACAGTCTGGTGCTTTCACATTACCACCTTAGCCTTGGTAGCTTGTTGCTGCCGGTTTTGGCTAAGTTCTTTGCTTTACCTGAGTATTTGGCCAACCTTTTCAGGTATACAACACATAGACAACACATTCATATATAACAAAGTATCCTCCAAAAATTGGGAAACACTTTTTCATGTAATATTTTCCCTGTTTTATAACTGATAGAACTGGATTGTACTTTTCCTGAAACATGTTTGATGTTGTCAGGAAAAAATTGTGCTTATTTCTAATGTGCTCTGGACAGCAGGCATCATTGGCCTTATTAAGAAGGGTAATGGTAGATTAGTGTGCAAAGTTTTGTAGATAAATTGTATGTGTGTGAGGGAGGTCTCATTATGTGATCATGACTTGAGAACAAGCTGTAACCTTATATATCTATGCAAAATTGGGTTTTAAGGGGTGTTATAGGTAGAGCTCTTGCTGATTTTACCTTAATCTCTGACAGGCTTTTGTGCTGTACTCTAAGGGGAGGATCTGTAGCGGCAGCAGGAGCTGGCTGTAATTTTAGATCAATTAAATGACTTGTAAACTTACTACAAAAAAAAGATTTAACATGAGGCAGGCCCTGGGCTTCGTGACTCCCACTATCCCAGATCACTCCTGTTTATAACACGTCAGCTGGATGGAGTCTACCAGGGGTATTGCACATCTGTGCTGTAGAATATGCTACCTTTTAGAGTGTGGACAGAGCTTAATCTTTATCTCTGATTTGACTTCAGAATTGCAGTAGTCATGAGACTACTCTGCTAACCACATCGATGCACTCTTAAGTACTATAAATTAGTTCCTAATGTGAATTAATAAGGGGAAACGCAGAGCAGTGTCAAATACACTTATGTGGCTGTGAAGCCCAGCACTGATACTCTGTAGCTCTAATTAATAGGTATAAGCAATTGCAATTATTCATAGTTTTCACATGAGGCATATGTAGACTTAAGGCATACCCTCTGTTCACTGCTGGCATTACAGCTTGTATGGCTATGTATGCTGCAGCCTCTCACTTTGCATAATTACAGCTGGCAGTTTATTTCCAGTTCCTGTACATAGGACTCAGGCAGCTATCTCAGCAAATGATCACAACAAAGCCTAATGTTTCAGTAGAAAAGGTGGAGTCACTGTTAAACATTCCTTTCTTAAATTTATTCCTAGTCCCTGCAAAGTGGAGAAAAACCCTATCATATAGTCAGGATTACATATTAGACAAGTGAAAATCCAAGCTAAAAAATGTAATGTCAAGTGAGCATGTGAATGTGAACTACTAGTCCCTTAATATAGATATAAAGTGGGTGTTTTACTTCCAAAGTCTTCTTACTGACTACCCAGAAGATCTAATGTAGTTTTCCTTAACTGTTTGTGTTAGATTATAGGAGGGATAAGTTTTTAATACTACTTTTGGATACCTTTGTATCTTTTTCAGTGTAAGAAAATGTCTTACATTTAAATGAGCCTTTTTCTCTTACATAGCTCTCACTGAATTAAACCGCAGTAAGGCAGCATGCCTGACACAGACAAGTTAAAAATGCCTGACCCCAACTTTTTCTCCACATCTGGAGTTTGCAGTTGCAATCCTCTGCTTTTGTGTTCAGAATAAATTTTGTTCAGTGACTGATGACTGGCTTCTGTTTTATGTATTAACAATCTGCAAAAGCCTGGCTGAGATCAGATGGGAGAAAAGCACAATAAAAATGCCAGAAATTAAGCACTTTAAAAGGCACTGAAAATGAATCTTTGACAAACAGCCTTTCAGTAGTCATTCACTGTAATTGTGTCTAAAACTTGACCTTGTCTTGTAGCATAGAAAAGGGTATCTTCTGAAATCACAGAATCACAGAATGGTTTGGGTTGGAAGGGACCATCCAGTTCCAGCTCCTCTGCCATGGGCAGCGGCACCTTCCACAACACCTGGTTGCTTATTACCAAAACAATTCTGCATTCACCATGTATAAATCATTGTGGCCCCAGCACTGTTAATGCTCTAGCCATTGTGGTTTCCCTTCACCATTATAGTAACTAAAAAGAAAGGCTGTTGTTCTGTATGCTGGAGAAGGAAATTTTCCTTTTAGAATTGCTTCAGGTGGGACATCACCTCTAGTGGTGAGGACAGACATAAGGCGAAAATTAAATGGCACATGTGAGGGATAGGCAGAACAAATGACAGAACAAATTGCTTTGGATGGTTATAGTTTCTTTTCTAATTATAGGTTAAAAGAAAAAGAGACATATTGGCACAATAAAACATGCAGCACTGGAATAGACTTTTTTTCCTTACTTACTCAGCAGCAAGACTGTCCCCCAGAGTGGACTAATCAATAACCTCCTTTTCACCTTTCAAGTAAGATACATTAGAACTATCACAAACCAATTTTTAAAGACTAATAGAACTAGGCCATGTGAAACAAAACTCTCTGGGGTACAAGAGAGAAAAAATAGGCTCCTCAAAAAATAACTCCATTAAAATCTGAGAAGTCTAAGAAACCATTTGCTAATGTATTACAATTATGCATTGGAGCTAATATAACACTCTATGGTGGAGATGGATGCAGATTATATGTAAACCTCTGTTGTGTTTGTGGATTTTGAACTATGTCTCTCCACTCACGTACAAATTTCAAGTTGTTATAGTTAGAGGCTTGTAATTTGTAATTTGGCTTTTTTTTATGATCTTACTACTTTGACCAATTAAATTGAAAGCAAATGAGTATCGCAACGATTGTTCTTTAAGCTTGATTAAAAGAATTGTTTTTCCTAGAAATGTGTTTTGCTGTGTTTTCAGTAATTTTAGCTCCAAGGAGACTGTTACCTTCTTTATTTCCATTCCATCCTTCATGCTGTGCCACTGATGTAATAGCAGATTTAATTCATGCCAGTTGCTGGGCCAGGAGAAAGGAAGTGATGTCTCAGCACAGTACCTTGATAATCTGTGCCATCTTACTTTCTTGGCAGTGCATAGTATCCTACTGGCTTTTGTGAGCTGAAGGGGAAAAGCATGACTTTTTCTTGGCTGGTGGCTAGAGGCTATATTTTGCATAGACTGTGGAGCTGGTGAATTGCTGTTACTTAGTCAGAAGGCAAGGAACAGGTTCACATTTTGGAGAGATCAACTGCCAAGTGTGAATTTGGTCTGAGTCAGTGCCATGATGCCTTCCTGAATTTGCAGGCAGCCTCATCCCACTTTCACTGCTCAAAGCTTTGCTTACAAAGAGCTGCATAAAATGAAAATGTGGTAGGTTTTATTTGACTACTCAAAGGCCTGTGAGCAGCAAGAGACACCAGTGCCAGTGGGCACTCTGCCTCTTTCCCAGCAGCTCTATGTTTAGATTGGACTTTTCTATTGGAACATTATTGCCCATGGACTTCGATTTCCATTTTCCTTTCCTCTCTAGTTTTCTCTGCCTTCTTTGTGTCTGATAGAGGTCTTAAGCACAATCTCAGCCTTTAGGAAGGCACTGTAGTCCTCTCATGCAGCAGCAGTCTCCATGGGAATGAGAGACACCGACATTGCTTCTACTGCTGGGTCCTTCTGAAAGGATGCCCAAAGGACAGAAGTCCTTGAGCACACCAGCTGTTTTGAATAGTAACTTCACCATAGGAGACCAGTTTAAATCCCTCCATCATGTATATGAATCAGGACTTTAAGGTCAGATTTACCATGCTTAGGAGATACTGAAGCAGTTATTCAGCATCTGATCACCTGAAATTGCAGGGGAAGTGGTTTTGAAGCTGTGTAGGTATTGATTTTTAGAAGAGACAGTCTTGGTTGAAATTCAATTACATTTGGATCCTCTACCCTTCTAGTGGCTTTCTTTAATACTCTTCTAAGTAAACTTGTTGAATTGCTTCTCTGGTAATATGTTATTACTGTTGTTGTTATCATTATCATTAGGAAGTACTACTGTTATTTTTCTGCTGAGTAGGAAAAGGGAACATTCAGCAAATAAGAAAGCCTCCCAGGATGGGAGGGTATGTTTTTGGAAGATTCTTCTCAAGTTGCCAGTGGTACTTCTAAGGAATCCTACCCAAACTTGCCATACTAAACAATTCTTCAGGTTGCATTATTTATGGTTTTACTTTGCGTTAGATGGTGACATTTTCATTTGGTTTTGCATTATGTTAAGTAAGGTATATTTAGTACAAAAAACCCCATGATCTTTATGTTGACATTGCAGTAAAGCCTGGAAAGAATGGTCTTACCAGAATGGTTTTGCCATTTTTAAGATAGAATGTGTTCTAATGTGCTAGGAGACAAAAATAACTAAGAGGTCTTAGTTCTGTCTTCTTCCTTGGCTAAGTCAAATGCTTACAAATAATCATATAATGCTAATTTATATTTTCCCCCCAGGGTATGGTCTTCATTGCCACCGCGCTATCATCACCATCTGCAAACTAATTGGCATTAAAGACATGTACGCCAAGGTTTCTGGATCCAAAAACTTGATTAACCTTACCAAAACTCTCTTCAAAGGCTTGACACAACAGGTAGAGTGCACTCTCTGTGATTCTATACATCAGATCAGGGGACAGGACAGGACTGATGTAATAGTTCGTGGTCAGTCACACAGTTTATATTGTAGATTTTAAATTAAGTAATTTTGCAGGGAGCAAACAAAATCAGAATGTGAGTTGCCTCAGTTTGAAGCTGTCCACTCAGAAACAGCTGTATGAAATGCTGCCTTTTCCACAACCAAGTGTCTCCAGGGGACATCCAAATTTCTGGGCTTTCACTTGTAGTATTTTTGGTGACATTTGAAAAGTCATGGGTAGAGGAAGTTGTGGCCCAGCTTTGCTTGCAGCTGCTTGTTTGTCTGCAGTATAAGTTTTCATTGCCTAAGGACTGAACATTGCAGCTGCTTCTATTGCTAGTATAATTAAGAGCCCTAAAATAAGTCAGGGAGGTGGTATCATTTCCTCTAACTCATAGTGATCACAATGGAGATGTCTCTCTCTGAGCCAGCTGCCTGTAGTTGATGGAAAGATCCAACATGCAGCATTTCATCATTCCTTTGAATACGAGCCTTAGGATGAGTCAGTCCTTTGGAAATTCCTGGTTATCTCATTTGGATGTAGGGCCTCGGTAGCTGCCCGGCTTTAGCTGCTTACACTCACGATATAGCCCTACAAAGCTATAGTTATCAAATCTGTCACCCTGTCCTAGCCAACTCTTTCAGTTTAGCCTCAGGAGGGGAGGGGTTTTGATCTTCTTTGCCTAATGAGATAGTTGCAGGTTCTCATCAGTATCTGAGGTAAGTATGACTTGAAGAAGTTTGGCATATAATATTGTCAGTGTGTTGTTTCTGAGAAGTCTTTCACAGAATTAATAGAAAAATAGAAAGAAGGGCCTGCTGTATAGATTATTCTTCTCCAAGAGGGTAATCAGGCATTGGGACAGGATCCCCAGGACAGTGGTGGAATCACCATCCCTGGAAGTGTTCAGAAAATGTGCAGATGAGGCCCTTAGAGACATGGTTTAGTGGTGACTTTGGCAAACCTGGGTTAACAGTTGGACTTGATAATTTTAAAGGTCTTTTCCAACCTGGTTGATTCTGTGATTGCTTTGAGATAAGCACTTGATGTATCTTCTTTATTTCTCCAGATAGGAAAAGTTTCTTGTTCCCTGTAGATATTTATTGTGTGAACTGTTGTTCTGAGTTTTAACAAAACTTGTGTGTGAGGAAGAGGTTTAGTTGAAAATAATGTTTAATTCATATCATTATATTAGCTAATATTACCTATCAGGGCAGTAATAAGCACTTTACTGTTGTCAAAGCAAAATTTATATCCATATAAAGCCATAATAACATTCCTGCACATTCCTAACATGCCAACATGTATCCATATTAGCAGGATGTTCCTTTTCTGGCCACACCCTTGCCAGAAGCATCCTCTAGGATGGCATTGTCATGCTAGTATATCTGCAGTGTAGCTCTCTGAATTCGTGCTGCTTATGCAGTTAGCTCATCTGAAACCCATGAGGATGAGCTTGACAAGTAATTTAATGTACACACCATTTAAACTGTGGTTAGTAAATTAACGTTTCTTTCCTTACCCCTTATACCATGTAGAGTTTGACCTGAAGTAAATTATTGTGTATCATTGCTTTGATTGTCTGTTCTCTCTCCTGCTCCAGGAGACTCACCAGCAGTTAGCAAACCAGAAGAATCTCTGTGTAGTAGAGTTCCGGGAGGAGCAGGGCCCTCTGCCCATCGTTGTGGCACTGCCTGAGGGGACTGTCCGTGAGGATCCTGAGCCTGAAGATGAAGTTCCAGACATAAAGCTGGAGTGGAGTGATGTGAAAGCAGCTCAGGGAATGAAGAAATCTCCGTGGGTGAATGTCAAACGGACAATATGGTGAAAGCTTCAGTCCCTCTGTCTCTTCTGCAGCAGGGAAAGCCCAACCCAAATGGACAAGTTAGCTGGGCTTACATTTCAGAGGAGGGCATCATAATTGTGCCATTTAAATTGCTGCTCCCATTGCTACCATTCGTTTTGCTTTCCCACAATTCTTCTGACCACTGTTCAACTAGGGACATTCAGATGGAAGCAGCAGTGAACATGATTTTGTCTTCAAGCATGCATTTACTTGATTCCTGAAGATGATGTGTAATCAACAGATTGTATGTGTCTTTCACGAGCTTTTGGGAAACTACGGGAAAGATGAGCTTGTGAAAGCAATAAAGAATCCTCAGAACGAGCTCAGTGTGAGTTTGTTGGTGTCTTTCTCTTTTGGAAAATTCCAGTGTCTGAGAGATGTGATGCAGGCAGTAATAGTGGGAGCTGTGTGTGCTCTCCATCTCACTCCCTAGGTTCACTCATGGTAGGGGAGCTGTGGAATCAGTAAGTAGAAGTTCTGGGTCTTCTGGTGGGGAGGAAGAGGAACAAGGTTGTGGCAGGCTGGAGTTGTGCAAAAATTATTCATGCAAGTGGGGAGAGTTCCCCAAATGAAGCAGATCCCAAATATCTGAGGACAGACACCCCACAGCCTGTGAAATACTGCTGTATCTTGACTGGCTTTGGAAGTCCAGTCCAGAGCCCTCAGTCCAGCCTCTGCTCTGCACATGTGCTGGGAGAAGACCTAACTTCATTTTCTGCCAATTTCTGTTCTCAGTGCTAGTGCAGGGTAAAACAGTGCATTATTCTGATGGATCTTTTCTCCATCAGTCAAAGCACAGGGAAGTGTCTGACTGATTTATAGCTGGTGCCTCCAGGAGAACTCACACAAGCCTTGCAAGTCCACCTTGTGTGCTATATAAATGAGGAGCTGCAAGGTAAGGAAGTGGTTGGGTAAATGTCATTTGCTTTTACAGAACTTTAGTAATTTAACAACCACAAATCTTCCTCTTTCCCCAAGGTCTGCACATCAGTGACACTTGCATCTGCTCCCATGAGAGTCTTCAGGTCTCCTCTGCCTTCCCTCTGCTCTCTGGAGGAGGTTTAGGGCTCTTCTCAGACCCACAGGACAGTAACTCATGTTTGAGCCCTTTCAAGAGTAAGACATTTCCATCCCTCAAAGCAAATGGGTTTTCAGTGCTTGATTCTGTTAGTATAAAGGAGACAGGAGCAGGCCGTGGTTGCTGTACAAAGATCAGAGGTAGGGAATGGACTGTAGTTGGGTCAGGAAAAGGGGAGGCAGACTGACCTGTCTGTAAATGAGGTTCTGCCACAAACCCACATGGAGTTTTGATTCCTCCATAGAAGTCATCTTTTGTGGGTTTCCTGTCTTCACAGATTTGTTCATAGCAATACAGATGCTTGTATAGATGCTGTATCCAGCATACAGTTCACTCATCACTGACAGATAAAGCTGACTGTAAAATGAGAAACATCAGAAACTTTTCCTACATTTTCCATGGAGCTGGCTGTGCATTTCTATTAAGTTTCTTTGCTTTCAGACAGCATATTCTCCTGTCATTCAGAAGATGGAAGTGACTAACTCACTGCCTCACTGGAGGCAAGGTATCCAATATACAAATATTTGGGCAACAGTTAACATTGTGGTTAAACTATTCAGTTGAGTAAGAGTAACCAAGATTGCAATCTGGGCATAGTTAATGAATGATATGTCTGTAATCTTGTTTTTATCACAGGAGCTGAGGTTTTGCCTGCTTTCAAGTGGTTTGTTTTAACTGAAGTCTAATTGCCTGCTCTGTAGAGTAGATGCCTGCAGACCTCGTTTTGGTGAGGAAGCTGGAGAAGGAGAACAGCAGAGATGGAAGCTCCAGTTGAGATGTGGTGGCTGTGAGGATGCAGTAGGCCACTGTTTTTACCCCCAGACAGGTACCTGGATGGGAGAAGGATCAAGCCTCGAGTGTTCATCATGCCAAACCTTTCCAGTGGGTCGACAGCGAATTCTGAGGCTGATGCTGTCCTCAGGACTCTGTGCGGATGAGACCTGATGCACGTATGGGAGGTGGTTTGTAGTTCCTCAGAGATTATCTGAGCCCTGGGCAGCATCTTCCACTTCAGAAGCAATGGGGTGCACAATTTTCCAGGCATCACCCCAGCACTGCCAAGGCCACCACTAAACCACATCACTGAGGGCCCCATCTACACAGTTTCTGAACACTTCAGGGATGGCGATTCCACCACTGCCCTGGGCAGCCTGTTCCAATGCCTCATTGCCCTCTCTGTGAAGAAATTATTCCTAATATCCAATCTAAACCTCCCCTAGCACAGCTTGAGGCTGTTTGCTCTTGTTCTATCACTTGTTTCTTGGGAGAAGAAATTGACTCCACCTCACTACAACCTCCTGTCAGGCAGTTGTAGAGAGCAATAACGTCCCCCCTGAGCCTTCTCCAGACTAAAACTCACCAGGTCCCTCAGCCGTTCCCCATCACACTTGTGCTCCAGACACTTCACCAGCTCCATTGCCCTCCTCTGGCTCCGCTCCAGCACCTCAATGTCTCTGTTGTAGTGAGGGGCTCAGAACTGAACACAGGATTCAAGGTGCAGCCTCACCAGTGCCCAGTACAGGGGATGATCACTGCCCTGGCCCTGCTGCCACACTATTGCTGATACAGGCCAGGATGGCGTTGGCCTTCTTGGCTGCCCAGGCACAAGCTGCTCATGTTCAGGTCCATCAGTCAGCACCCAAACACGGCTGTGTTAACAGGAAAGCTGGGTGTGATGGGGAACGGCAACTTCAGGGTGCTTTTTTTATTTTCTCCTTTCACCACCATGCAGGGACTATGCCTATTGCTGCAACCCAGCACCTGACAGGTTCAATCCAGCAGCTTGATGCAAGAGTCACCCCTCACTGCACCACTATCCTGTGCTGGGGCCCAGCAGCCCTGTGCAAATAAGGCCACTTTATTCATCATCAAGCTGTTCAGCTACATGGGATTGAAGTTTGGGCCACAGTGGGAGGGTTTGAAAGTGGCAGCACTGCTTTGTAGCAGCTCGTTTGGATGCTCCTGTATCTGTGGTGGCCCTTCTCTCCATTCAGCCCTCCTCAGGCAAAGACTTGGTGCAATTTACAGTGCAGCTTCAAGGTTTCCTTCTCAATGCCGTGTCCATAACATTGCCTGAGCCAGCTCTCAGCTGCCCTGGGCTCATGCGCCAGCAGCACCTCCAGTGCTGGTTTACAGCAAGGTTACTTTGGTGGGGCATGAAGGAAAGGGACAAGCAGGTGAACTGGTGCAATCTGGTGTAAACTGGTGTGTGGCAGGGAAGGGATACGCAAAGGAAGAAGCCAGGCAGAAAGAACTGGGGAGAAGAGATGGGAGCCCTGCCAAGACACGGGCTGCAAATGCAATGCCAGCAAGGCATGGGGACATGGATGTGAGGGGACAGACAACACTGCTTGGTGCAGAGGTGCTGACCACACCTGAGTGCAGGAGGTGGACAGAGACACTGCACGCCAGGATCCAGGGTATGACTGCAAATGTCTGCCTTTGCAAACAGACCCAAGCAGAAAGGTGTAGTTGAGTGTTAATGCTAAGTTCAGGGGTGTTAATAGAAGCAGGGCAAATCCGGGCTCATGCACACCCACACTCGCCCACGATGACAAGATGTTGAAACCAGTTTCAACAGGAGGATGCTAAACTTTGGAACAAGTGCCATTGTCTCAAGTGTCTGTGAGTTCCCTCCCTGCTCTGAAAAGGGGTTTCTTTTCCTGTCTATCTCTGTTGCAATCAACTTTCTGTTGTCACACTAACACGAGCAGAACAGGTCAGGCTGGTTTGCAGCAAGAAAAAATGCAAGGAAAAAAAAGAATTTAAAGTGTTTCCCTCCTATTGCAATTAAAAAGCTTCAACCCCAGCCCTTGGTCACAGCTCAAAATTCCCCCCTGGATCTAAAGCAACAGAGGTGCCTTAAAGTCAACTTTCATTTCTGTTCTGTTCTCCAGTTCTTGTTACTACCAGGAGCTTCAGACTGAAAACAGAAGCACATTTTGCCCCACAGGCTGGAAGGGCTAATTTGGTACTACTGTTTATTGCACACCTCTAACATGTGAAAACACCCTTCTTGGGTCTAAACCCATATAAATTAACAGTCATGGTTTAACCCTAGCTGGTAGCTAAGCACAACACAGCCACCACACTCCCCCTGGTGGGATGGGGGAGAGAATCAGAAGAGTAAAAATGAGAAAATGTGGATTGAGATAAAGGCAGTTTAATAGGTAAAGCAAAAGCCATGCACACAACCAGAGCAACATAAGGAATTCATTCACCACTTCCCATCTCGAGGACAGCAGGGCTCCATCACATGTAATGGTTACTTGGGAAGACAAACGCCATCACTCCAAATGTTCCCCCATTCCATCTTCCCCCAGCTTTATATGCTGAGCATGACCCCATATGGTCTGGAATATCCCTAGGGTCAGTTGGGGTCAGCTGTCCTGCCTGTGTCCACTCCCAGCTTCTTCTGTACCTCCAAGCCTCCTCACTGGTGCATGATATGAGGAGCAGAACAACTCTTGAGTCTGTGCAAGCACTGCTCAGCAATAACAAAAACATCCCCGTGTTATCAACAGTTTCCAGCACAAATCCTAGAGACAGACCTGTACCAGCTGCTGTGAAGAAAATTAACTCTATCCCAGCCAAACCCAGCACACTCATTCAACAGGAGTCATTTAGGCATTCAGATGAACCTATTGTCACTGAGCTGATTTAGCCCCTGGCCCCATAGGCTCCCCTTGCCAGAAGAACCCTTTTGTGCTGACATCTATGCCTCCTCCCTTGGCATTGCCCTGTTATAGTGCAGTGCTCCTGAGGCTGTACAGGGCTGTGTGCAGCAAAGGGAGAATAGCAGAAGACTTTCCTATCTGCAAAACCTCTGCCAAACTCATTTTCATTACAGCAACACAGCACTGGTGTATGTGAGAGCAGCCATGCACCAAAAACAAGTGGATTGCCTCTGCTTATTCAAGATGTTATTCTAATAATCCATACAATTCTCCTGCAGTCTACTGAGCACCTTCTAAGCTGTATTTTGTAGGAGAGTGAAAGCGGTAATTCCTGGCATTATGGTTGTGCCTCGTGATTCAGCAATACCGTTCCAGGGGTTGCAATAGCTTGTATTGCCCTGAGGCAAGTTAAATATTGCCCCCATTTCTCATTCTAGGTCAGAGATTGCAATTCCAGAAACTCTAGGAAAATGTTCCTTTGGCACAGCAGGTTTAGGAAGGGAAACAGGCTTAGATGGACGGGTGACAATTACATATAAGGTGTCATACTCATGCTCCTCAGTGCTGGCTGTGCAGGCTTCCCCTGAAATAGCAACCCTGGAGTCATAAAGGTATGATTCAGGGAGATTTTAGCGCTTTGAACCCAACTATATTATTCTTTTTAAAATTGGGTGTTTTCTATTTGGATCCCAGTTACCAGCATCAAACTGTACCAACCCAGAAGAGAGTGAAGGGAAACGGATTGTGCGGCATATAGCTTACTCTGGTAGGCTTTTTGTCCTCATTGCCATGGTCCCACATGGAAAGCTTCTTGTTTTATAGTATTTACATTAGAAAACAAAACCCAAACCCAGCCTGGAAACTGCAGCCATTGAACAACTTCCATGTTCATGGAGTGACTACAAGACATTTGCAAGGGGAGGCTCTTAGGATGATTTCCATCGCAGGAGCGAGAACACCTTATGGATCACGTACACCAGGGTAGCTAAGAATGCAAATACCTATAATGGAAAAACACATCAGCCAGTTAACTTTTTATTATATGGTATGACTTCCTCCTCTAAGCAAACACACCTCATGTTGCATGATATTTCTATTGACTCTCACATGTCTGGAGGCATTCATACATAGTAGAATCATAGAATCATAGAACAGTTAGGGTTGGAAAGGACCTTAAGATCATCCAGTTCCAACCCCCCTGCCATGGGCAGGGACACCTCACACTAAACCATGTCACCCAAGGCTCTGTCCAACCTGGCCTTGAACACTGCCAGGGATGGAGCATTCACAACCTCCCTGGACAACCCATTCCAGTACCTCACCACCCTAACAGTAAAGAACTTCTTCCTTATATCCAATCTAAACCTCTGCTGTTTAAGTTTTAACCCATTACCCCAGTAGGACTGGGACTAGTTTCTCTGCCCCATGATTGGTGCAAGTAAAGACTTGCCCTTGAGGCTGCTCCACAGCCACCTCCTTGCCTCCCTTCCCCTGCTTGCCAGGCACTCACCACTGCAGCAATGTTCTCCCGGTAGATGAGGCCTAGTTCTGTAATACGAAAGGCATAGGTGGAGTAGGCCTCCAACACAGCAGCACTGAGGTAGAACAGAGCTGCTGTCGACTGGCAGATGGCATCCTAAGAAACAAGGATCCCACAGTCATTTCAAAAAGGGAGCACACTGATAAGAGGGTAAAAAGGAACCCCAGCCTATGCAGTAGCAGGAAAGGAGACAGCCATCCACCAGTGATACCAGGGAGAAGAGAGGCCCTGAGGCCTGTCACATCCACTTACCAAGGTGACCCAGAAGCTGCTGCCCCCATGCACACTGCAGATGTAGAGGCACAGGAGGATGATGGACATGACGAAGCAGAACACAGAGACAAACATCACCCAGCCTTGCACTATGGGGAACGGGACCTTCGAGGATGCCACCAGGATCCAGACAAGGCCCCCAAAGATCTGAAAATGAAAGGACAGAGGGTGAGCATGGGATAAACTGGCTTATGCAGGGCAGAACCAAAAGCCATGCATACCTCTAGCATTAGCACTGTACATGGCAATATCCCAGGGATGCTTTTATGCAATTGAGTTCAGTTGCAATTGCCTTCATTTGCAACTGGGAATTTAGCTTGGAGCACCTGTCTCCCATGGTGACCTGAAAGAAGTCTCTCTGTAACCCTGCCTCTTGGTGTCACTGCCCATATTAGTGTGCTCAGGACGCTGGTTTCAACGAACAGGCTTGTTTCAGAAGGGCACATTTGGTTCACACGCAGTGTGGCAGATCCTTGAAAGGAGTGGTGTCAAACCCAGCCCACCTGCACAAACAGCATGGCCTTAGTGAAGGCCACGTGCAAACCTTACCCTGAGAGGACAGAGAACAGGTTGAAAGCAGGTAATATGGCCAGTTTTACTCTCTAGGGTTTTTTATTGCTGCTTTCATAGCACGATGTCCCATGCTAAGAATGTGTGAGCTGCAAGTGGTGCCTTTGCACCAGAACGTACTCAGCAGCTTTTTTCTCCTATAAATCAGTTATTCCCAGAACCTGTGCAAATTTTAGTCTATGCAGTATTTTATGACGAGGAGCTCCTCAGCTGAACCCACACTGCAGAGAAAGGGGACCTATCCCTCATCACTGACTGGTCTTGCATTTGCAGGCAAATCTCCAGAGGTAAGAGAGCCTCACTGACTGTAAAATCATTCTGATCACACTGTGTCCCAGGCCAGCTTTTTCCAGCATCCAAGTGCCTACCCATACAAATCACACAGCTCAATACAAATGCATTGGAGGCATTCTAAAGTGGGAAAAAAGTTTCAGATCTCTGATACTCAAAAAATGCAACATCATTTGTGGCAGCCCACACTTGTGGGAAAGTTCATTGATTCCATTACACACATCAATACACTATGTGGTTGAGATCTTGCAGATATCTGAGTGAAAACAAGTCCAAAGCGCTGCTGTTTCAATGTCTCTTGTAACAACCAAAGACTGACACTTGAACAGTAATGTAGTCTCTGTAATAACTCATGTGGGACACCATGACAGCATTGCAGCTAAAGGTCCTGCAGAAAGCCTTACAGTTGCTCCCTTAAAATCCAACACAATTGGGGTGAGATGCAAGGCTGGGGGGAGAAGCATCACTTCTCATTTCTTACCACTCCTCATTTCTTACCACTCGCTTGCCTGAGTGAGAAATCACATCCTGCAGAAAGGGGAGATGGCATGTTTGACATGGTTTCATTAGTACACTTTGATTTTATGGTGCTGTTCAGCAGACTCATAAAACTGAGGGAAGGGTCAAGAGGCTTTCAGTAACAAACCATAGCAAGTTGGGGACCAGTCTAAGAAAAACTTATCTTTTCAATCACCTTCTACAAAGCAAACGTATCTGTTTTCAGCTTCCTTCAGCTTTTCCATGTAAGCCTGGCTGTTCATATATGCAGAAAGCTCTTCAAATAAAATAGATTACAAGAATTAAACTCAGACTCAGAGAATAAAAAGGGTAGTTTTAATCAGCACATCCATATGTGGCAATTGCCTGAGCTGCAGGTAGGACCTTCTGGTGCTTCTAAGACTATCTTGGTATTTTAAAACCTGATTTTTATGTTTATTCTGTAGTTACCCTATTAACCCACTGCAGTCAATCTCAGATTCCGCTAGAGGCTGGGAAACTCTTCATCCTTCCAAATGCTGTGATTCAAGGCAGCCGCCACCTTTGTACACACCAGAGATAATACAGCTGCACAACCTAGAGTCATACACCTCCAGAGATGGGGAAATCTGGTTATGCAGCATTCTTCTTTCCTGGGTGGATCCTGAGCCTTCAGGATGCACATTTCCAGACCTTACCCAAACCAAGGGTTAGGGTGCTTTTACTTCTCAGTCTCATTAAGCAAGCTGCCTTGCCAGATCCCTTGGAGACAGGAATTTCAAACAGTTCAAGGCACAGCCAGTACCTTGGTTAACAGCATGGTGAGCACCAGGACTAACACAACCCAGCAGCAGGGCTGGCTGGTGAGTGTCTGCCCTGCCAGAACCTCAACAGGGTCTTTTCACCCTTTTTCATGCAGCTGCAGAAAACCTGGAGCTTATTCTTAGGTACCAGGCACAGAGGCCAAGTCCCCAGGCATACTTGGAGCAGCTGAAGGAAAGCCTTTCTCCACAGGTCAATAACACCTGCTTTAAGCTAATTCCTCTTTGTCTTACTGCTGTCACTAGCAGAATGAAGTCAACGTTGTCAGTCCCAGGAGTGTGGATGGAGTTGGGTGACGGGAAAGGATTTGGTCCCAGATTGCAAAGTTGAAGTTTCCAGCATGAAATAATCTGAATGCCATCCTACAACCCCCAGCCAAAATCCTCAGTGCTGGATGAAAGTACTCAGGCTTCAGAAAAAGCCTCTTAAACTATTTGTAAGAGAGGAGGTTTCATGGCAAGGGCAGAGAACTCATGTTAAAGATTATAGTTATATTTTATATCTCTGCTCACAGCAGCTACTTTGAATCACCTATGCCAATTCTAGTAAGATTATGATCTTCACCTGCCCAATAACATTACAACCTCCGGACAAGTTCTAAGGTGTTTGCTCACCCTTTGCTCTCCCACTGTTGCACACATACCAGATACAGCCCTCTGCACCTCCAGCTCAGGAGTGCTGCAGTAGCAGCCTGGGCTCTTTGCTGCTGCAAACAACTAACCTCAGACAACCTTAAGCCCCCTGCTTAAGCAAGCAGTTTATCCACTGCCTGTTTCAGGTATTAAACTCATCTTCCAGCTCATTTATAGGCTCAGTTTGCAACCTAATTTAAACCCACCAGTAACCCCTTTAACTTTGTTAGGCAGGAAACTACAAAAGGTTTCAAGGCTACAACATGCCCCTGCAAACTAAAGGAGAGATTCAAAGCCCCTGCTTAGGGCTTGTGGTTCTCTTTGAGGTGGCTGCCCCCGGACCCTTGTGGCTCCTGAGCCACACACTTAGTGCCAAGTCTGACCCCTCAGACGCCTGCAGCATGAAGTGTGCTGGATGCCCACAAGCAGCATCTGTGCTCCCCCAGGGAAAAGCCAGCACTCACAATTTCAGGAATGAAGAGCACATCCGGGAAAGTCGTCAGGACAGACAGGCCGCTGGGCAAAGAGGTGGTGGAGCCTGGCGAGGACATCGTGAGGATCTCCTGCAGTGACTATCAGCTGCTGTGGCTTGAGCTGCTGGAGGTAAATGCTGAATGCAACCTCCTTCCTTCCTTCCTTCCTTTTCTCCCTCCCTCTCTCTCTCTTCCTCCTTCCTGCTGACAGGCGAAGAAGGTGTGAATGGCACAGGTGTGGCCAAATGCTTTGACCAAGGGTTACTTGGCTGATAGGAGCCACACAGGAGGTTTTCAGATGTGGTCAGCCCTGAGGCATTCTCAGCAGAGCTGTCACAGGTTGAGCACACAGGGCAAGTCCCCAGGTGGTTGTGAGGGTCATAGGGAGGACCTGTACCCATCCAGCTGGGCAGCCTCTCATCCCCTCTATTTGCACAGTAAGTCAGCCTGTCCCCCACCCCTATGAGCTGGTCACAGTGGCACCCACAAAGGACAACCAGCAGCCAGGGCAAGACATGGCATGCCAGCTATGGGCAAACAACGGGGCTGAGAAACATCTCATGGGTGAAGGTTTACCTCGAGACAAGGGCAGTCAAATTGCAGGGTGAATCAATTCCATCATCTCAGAAGGAGATTACATATGCCAAGGTAACAAAAATTACCTATGAGATTTCCAAACATTTTGCTTTATGTTGTTGTTTGTTTGTTTCTTTTTCAAGCCTGGAGTCCACGGGAGTGACTCATTCCTCTCTCCATAATATGTAGTGTTTGCTTCTTTCTAACATGTCACTTGGATACCCACCAAAACCACACAACTATTTTGGGTAAGGCCAAAGTCATGAAACACCAGGAACAGAAAAGGAGCAATGTGACAATGCACATCTCTGTGGACCAGCAACCTATGGAAGAAGTGCCATTGAGCCAGGCCTATCTGTGATGCTTGCCCTTTGCAGCTGCTCCCATGCACAAGGTTTTCGTTCAGGGTCTGGAGCTGGGGAAAGTTTCCTGCAGCCTTAGCAGTTGCCTACCACCAAAGTGTTAAAAGGGCTGCTGTCCCTTTGACTGAATCCTAATTCTCTCTGGGTTTGTTTACAGTGATTGTTCAGGGGATAGGCAAAAATGAGGCCGGGCTCATGGTTGCATTGTGGACAAGGATGAGAAAGAAGGAGCCAAGTGCATTAGCACTTAGCTGCTCTCAGCTTCCCAGGCTTTAAAGAAAAACCAACACGGCATCCTTTGAAGGTGTAGGAGGCCTTCACCAAAGAGCTGTTCCATTGTGCTATTTGTCATTAACATGCCTGTGGTATGGTCAAGTGTTCAAGGCTGGGCTGAACAGTGCTTTGAGCAACCCGGTCTAGTGGAAGGTGCCCCTGCCTGTGGCAGGAGGTTGGAACTGCATGGGCTTTAAGGTCCTTTGTAACCCAAAACGTTCTGTGATTCTATGAATGTGGTAGTGAGGCCACATGAGCCAGCTACATTAGAATGGTGGCATCTGCACTGTTGGTGCATATCCTTCTGGCTGGAAGCGTGGTGGGCTCATTTTGCAGCAGGCTGGCAGGAAGAAGGAAATGGAAAGAGCTCTGCAGGGCAGAAAGGAATAGACATCTACCTTGAATCCAAGAGACAAGAGAGACTGGGGGCATCAAGTGTGAGAAAGGAATTCAGTGCAACAGTATTCCTTTACAGCTGAAGGGACAGATGACCAGAGGACTCTTCAGAATCAGAAAAACTGTGCAAATGCTTTTCCTGAGCAGGTTAAGTGAGGGGGCCAGGCTCCATTTTAGGGACCTTCCCACCTATGTTATACAACATGCACATCAATGTGACCAGAACGGTTATCCTCAGAAACAGACACTGTGTCACTGGGGAAATAACTGGCATGACTCTGGGAGCAGTTTTCCATCAGCCATTGTCATTTGCTAGAGACCAACTTCTGTTACCCTGCTAATGGGAACTTCAGGTGTGGAGGCTTTCTGGAGACCACATTCAGGTACCTGCCCCTCACAAGGTGTTATGCTGTCAGAGAAGGAAACTGATTCTTTGGTCCCCTCACACTCTTCCCTCTTTGTTGTCATTTTTGTTGTGGTTGCCTGAATACACCTGAACCACTGGATAATTTCTTCCTGTAGGTATTTTTCTGGGAAGGGACAGGAATTTAACTCACTACTTAAAACAATTTCCTTTCTAAATTAAATTAATGAGTTTTCAGTTCAATTTCATTTTGCTTTGCTCCTCCTCCCCTTTAGTATCAATTCATCTCCACCCTGCAGTAACAAATCAAGTTGCTTTGGGGCACGGTTGAACTGTGTGGGGCTGGTGCACATCCTGGATGACAGACACAATTCCCTTTTTAGAACCCAGCCTGACTGTGTTCAGCATGACCATCTGTTTTCATGGTTCCTGCAGCTTGTGGTGTGCCTGTTCTCATCTGTGTATAGCCAGAGCCAGTCACCAAACCTGGGCCCCGCTCCATAAGCAGTGGCCAGGCAAGACACGCAGGCCTGAAACCAGAGGCATTCATACATCAGATGACCTCACAGTGGATGCCCTGCCACTGCCATCCTGATAAAGCACCACCAGCAGCTGGGAAGACAGAGAGGTGGCTGTATCCTTCCTGGGATGCTGATCCCCTAAAGCCACCATGGAGCCAGACCTGCCTGACTCTCACAGGAGGCTAGAAGCTTTACCCACCCACAACCAGCTCTTGCAGGTACAATAGCCTTGATTATGGCAAGGTTCAACACCAGTTACGGTTGTGCCCTCAAAAGATGAGTGCACATCAGTATTTGGATCTTTGGGAGCCATCCACCCTTTGTTGTTTTTGGAACTCTGCACCTGATGGCATTTTGGGAGCTCTCATCCCAAGGCTTTGGGGGAGTGCTTCACCATTTGTGTTTTAGGGACACTTTTTGGGGATTTGTGGGTGGTCCCTACCTTGTGGCTCTTTGGGAGCTCTTCACCCTGGGCTTTTTTAGGAGATCTCCACCCTGAGGAGCCATTTTTGGGTTTGGGAGTCCTTCAAGGGCTGATCCTTTTCTGGAATTTATCATGACCGGCAACTTTGGGATATTTTCAGGTTTGTTTTCTTTTTACTAGAACTTACCATACCTGGCATTTTTGAAGTGCTTTGTGATGTGGCCTTGAGGTGATGCATCAGCACGTGCCCTCAAGGAGTTCATCAGAGTTTGGGTTTTGGGAGCTATCCACTCTTTGGGATTTTTCGCAACTCTCGACCCACCAGATTTTTGGGAGCTCTCTACCCTAGGGATTTCTGGAGTGCTTCAGCATTTGGGGGTTTTGGGAGCACTGCAAACTTTGGGGTTTTGTCAGTAGAATTCTACATTTCTTGGCAACCTTGGACTGCTTCACCATATAGACATGGAGGAGAACACCACTGCAGGAATGCTTCACGCCATGCCTCTGAGGCAATGCATCAGCTTCTGGGTTTTCTGGGTAGCCAATTTGGTGTTCTGGAATTGCATAACAAATGGAAGTTCTATAATGTGCGGAGGAGTGCATCAGCTCACCAACCTGCAGGAGTGTTTCACTGGGGGCTCCGAGGAGAGCAGTGGGGTTTGGGGAGCTTTCCACCCTTTGGGTATTTGTGTAGCTCCCCACATGGCAGCATTTTGGCACCTCACATCCCTGGGGCCTCTTTCTGGTTCTTGAGAGCCTTTGAAGGTTTGGTCTTTTTCCTGGAA
Organism: Melopsittacus undulatus; assembly: GCF_012275295.1. Lineage (NCBI taxonomy): Eukaryota > Metazoa > Chordata > Aves > Psittaciformes > Psittaculidae > Melopsittacus > Melopsittacus undulatus. The sequence goes on along the minus strand of NC_047529.1, from coordinate 11,966,515 downwards.
TTCTGCAAATCCATGCTATTTTGGACTCTTTTACCTGACAACACTGGAGGAGTCATTGGGCACATGGGCCTCAAGGATTTAATCAGCACTTGGGTTTCTCAGAGCTACTCAGCATTCTTTGGAATATCTGCCCTACAGGATTTTTTGGAGCTCTGCACCCTGGCCCCTTTGTAAGCTCTCCATCCTGGGGATCTTTGCACTGCTTCACATTATTCTTTTATGAGGGCATTTCCCTTTGGGTGTTTTCTGGAATCCCACGTTGCCCGGCAACCTTGGAATGTTTCACCCTGTGGTCCAGTGCTTGACAGCACCACCCACAACAGTGTTTCACCTTGCAGCCATGGAAGAGCAAGTTCTTCACGGAAGGTCCCTGAGGAGCACTTCTCCATGCAGCCCCTGCAGAGTGCATCACCTTGCAGCCACAGAGCAGTGCTTCAGCTCAGCAACCTGCAGCAGTGCTTCACTGCACGGCCCCGAGGACTGCAGCAGCACTGGGGCTTTTGGGAGACACTCACCAATGTTTTGGCTGTTTGTTTGGGTGTTTCCAGAGCCATTCACCAGGGGGTTTTGTAGCTCTCCATGTGGCAGCATTTTGGAAGCCTTCACCCTGGATCCTTTTATGGAGCTTTCCACCGTGGGCATTTTTGGAGCACTTCAGCATCTTCTTTAGCCCTATTTTTGGGTTTTTTTTTTTGTGGTTTTTGTTTGGTGTGTTTTGTTTGGTTGGTTGGTTTTTTTAACTGGAATTCTAGGAATGTTTTTTGTTTTGGTTTGGTTTTGGGTTTTATTTTCCAACATTTGTGTTTTGGGAGCTACTCCCTATCTTTTGGCAGCCCTGGCCCTGGGATTTTTGGGAGCGCTGCAGCAGGGAGAGCTTTGCAGCTCTGTGCTTTTTTTTCCTTCTTTTGGTTTTGGTTGGGCTTTTTTGAGTCTTTATCTTTTGGGTTTTTCTCTGGAATTCCACAATTCCAGGCAATTTTGGGAAGTTTTGGATTTTTGAGTGCTGTTCAGCCTTGGGTTGTTTTGCCCCTCTCCATGTGGCAGCATTTTGGGAGCTCCCATCCTGGAGTCTTTATAGGGATCTTTCCACACAGGACATTTTTGGAGCACTTCAAATTCTTTTTTTTTGTTGTTGTTTGTTTTATTAGCTTGGATTATTTATTTTAATGGGGTTTTTTGTGCTTTGGTTTGTTTTTAACTTTAATTCTACATTTTTTCTCTTTTGTTTTCTTTTGCTTTCTTTCCTGGAATTTCCCATGCCTGGCATTACCTGAGGGCTTCCCCACAAGGCCTTGAGGTGCTGCATCAGAACGTGGCCTCAAGGAGTTCATCAGCATTTGGTTTCTGGGGCACTTCTCACTCTCCATTCACCATGGGGGCTTTTGTAGCTGCCCACATGGCACCATTCTGGAAACACCCTGGAGGCTTCTATGGAGCTTGCCCCCCTCTGCATTTTTGGAACATTTCTGCATCTTCTGTTTTCCTACAAGCTTTGATTTTATTTTTCTTTTTGGTGATGAATTTTGGGCTTTTTTTGTGGTTTGTGTTTGTTTTGTTTTTTAAAATCTGGAATTCTACAAATTTGTTTTCATTTTGTTTGTGTTTTTGACTGGAATTTACACTTCCTGGCATTTCCTGAGTGCTTCCCCACAAGGCCTTGAGGTGTTCCATCAGAACATGGCCTCAAGGAGCTCAACAGCATTTGGTTTTTTGGGCGTTTTTTACTCTGTTTTGGCAGCTCTGACCCTGGGCATGTTTGGGTGCTCTGTGGCCTGGAGATCTCTGCAGGGCTGCACTTTTTTTTGAGGCTTTGATTTTATTGATTTTATTTTTTGTGTGTGTGGGTTTGGTTTGGGGTTTGGGTCTTTATTTATTTATTTTTTTATACTCTCGAATTCTACAATTTGTTCTGTTTTGTTTTCTGGAACTTACCATTCTTGGCATTTCTGGAGTGCTTCCCCACAAGGCCTGGATGTGCTGCATCCGCACATGGCCTCAAGCAGTTCATCAGCGTTTGGTTTTTTGGGCGCTTCTCACTATTCTGTGTTAGCTCTGATCCCAGGGATTTTTGGGAGCTCTGCAGCCAGGAGAGCTTTGCAGGGAGTCACTTTTCCTCCTTTTTTTGTAGCAATCTTCATCCTTTGGGATTTTTCTCTGGAATTCCACAATTCCAGGCAATTTTGGAAAGGTTTTGATTTTTGAGTGCTGTTCAGCCTTGGGTTGTTTTGTCGCTTTCCATGTGGCAGCATTTTGGGAGCTCCCATCCTGGAGTCTTTATAGGGATCTTTCCACCCTGGGCATTTTTGGAGCTCTTCAAATTCTGTATTTCTTTTTCTTTAATTTTTTTTTTTCCTGGAATTCTGCAATTCCTGGCATTTCTGGAGTGCTCGCCCACAAGGCCTGGACATGCTGCATCCGCACATGGCCTGAAGAAGAGATATCAGCAGCGTTTGGTTTTTTGGGAGCTACTCACTCATTTTTGGCACCTCTGGACCCAGGGCATTTTTGGGTGCTCTCTGCCCTGGCCTCCTTGGCAGTTTTGCACCCAGGGCAGTTTCTGAGAGCTCCAACATTTTGCGTTTTGGGATAACTTTTACGGTTTTTGGTTTTGTTTCATTTTCCCCCCCTGGAACTCTGCAACACCAGCAACTTGGGAATGCTTCCCTGTGCAGCCTCAGAGGAGGACATCAGGATATGGCTCTCCAAGACATCATCAGCATTTGTTTTTTGGGAGCTACCCACTATTTTTTCGGCAACTTTCCACCCAGAGCATTTTTGGGAGCTCCTCAGTCTGGAGAGTTTTTTGAGTGCTTCAGCATGTTTGATTGGGTTTTTTTCCTCTTGGAAAACCGCTGTGGAATACTCCAATGGAATAGGAGTGCATCACCTTGCAGCCACAGAGCAGTGCTTCAGCTCAGCAACCTGCAGCAGTGCTTCACTGCACGGCCCCGAGGACTGCAGCAGCACTGGGGGTTTTGGGAGACACTCAGCAATCTTTTGGCTGTTTGTTTGGGTGCTTCCAGATCCATTCACCAGGGGGGTTTTGTAGCTCTCCATGTGGCAGCGTTTTGGAAGCTTTCACCCTGGATCCTTTGATGGAGCTTTCCACCCAGGGCATTTTTGGAGCACTTCAGCATCTTCTTTAGCCCTATTTTTTTTTTACTGGTTTTTGTTTGGTGTGTTTTGTCTGTTTGGTTTTTTTAACTGGAATTCTGGGAATGTTTTTTGTTTTGTTTTGGTTCTGGGTTTTTATTTTCCAACATTTGTGTTTTGGGAGCTACTCCCTATCTTTTGGCAGCCCTGGCCCTGGGATTTTTGGGAGCGCTGCAGCAGGGAGAGCTTTGCAGTTCTGTGCTTTCTTGTTCCTTCTTTTGGTTTTGGTTGAGCTTTTTTGAGTCTTTATCATTTGGGTTTTTCTCTGGAATTCCCCAATTCCAGGCAATTTTGGGAAGTTTTGGATTTTTGAGTGCTGTTCAGCATTGGGTTGTTTTGTCGCTCTCCATGTGGCAGCATTTTGGGAGCTCCCATCCTGGAGTCTTTATAGGGATCTTTCCACGCAGGGCATTTTTGGAGCTCTTCAACTTCTTTTTTTCAAATCCCTTTTATTTTCTTTTTCTTTTTCTTTTTTTTTTTTTTGTTTTTTACCTGGAATTCTGCAATTCCTGCCATTTCTGGAGTGCTCACCCACAAGGCCTGGACATGCTGCATCCGCACATGGCCTGAAGAAGAGATTTCACCAGTGTTTGGTTTTTTAGGAGCTACTCACTCATTTTTGGCACCTCTGGACCCAGGGCATTTTTGGGTGCTCTCTGCCCTGGCCTCCTTGGCAGTTTTGCACCCAGGGCAGTTTCTGAGAGCTCCAACATTTTGCATTTTGGGAGAACATTTACGGGTTTTGGTTTTGTTTCATTTTTCCCCCCTGGAATTCTACAACACCAGCAACTTGGGAATGCTTCCCTGTGCAGCCTCAGAGGAGGACATCAGGACATGGCTCTCCAAGACATCATCAGCATTTGGTTTTTTGGGAGCTACCCACTATTTTTACGGCAACTTTCCACCCAGAGCATTTTTGGGAGCTCTCCAGTCTGGAGAGTTTTTTGAGTGCTTCAGCATCTTTGATTGGGTCTTTTTCCTCTTGGAAAACCGCTGTGGAATACTGCAATGGAATAGGAGTGCATCACCTTGCAGCCACAGAGCAGTGCTTCAGCTCAGCAACCTGCAGCAGTGCTTCACTGCACGGCCCCGAGGACTGCAGCAGCACTGGGGGTTTTGGGAGACACTCACCAATCTTTTGGCTGTTTGTTTGGGTGCTCTCCAGCCTGAGCTCATTGGAAGCTCTGCATCCCGGCCTTGCCCAGAGCTCTGCACCACGGACCTGTTGGATGTGCTTCACCATTGGGATTGCTGGGAGTACTTTGAGACTTGGATTTCATTCTGGACTTCTACAACGCCTGCCAACTTTGACACGTTTCACCCCACACCCTGGAGGAGCTTATTGCTGCAGGAGTGCATCAGCTGTTGGTGTTTCCAGAGCCATTCACCAGGGGGGTTTTGTAGTTCTCCATGTGGCAGCGTTTTGGAAGCTTTCACCCTGGATCCTTTGATGGAGCTTTCCACCCTGGGCATTTTTGGAGCACTTCAGCATCTCCTTTAGCCCTATTTTATTTTTTACTGGTTTTTCTTTGGTTTGTTTGTTTGTTTGTTTGTAACTGGAATTCTAGGAATGTTTTTTATTTGGTTTGGTTTTGGGTTTTTTTTTCCAACATTTGTGTTTTGGGAGCTACTCCCTATCTTTTGGCAGCCCTGGCCCTGGGATTTTTGGGAGCGCTGCAGCATGGTGAGCATTGCAGTTCTGTGCTTATTTTTTCCTTCTTTTGGTTTTGGTTGGGCTTTTTTGAGTCTTTATCTTTTGAGTTTTTCTCTGGAATTCCACAATTCCAGGCAATTTTGGGAAGTTTTGGATTTTTGAGTGCTGTTCAGCCTTGGGTTGTTTTGTCGCTCTCCATGTGACAGCATGTTGGGAGCTCCCATCCTGGAGTCTTTATAGGGATCTTTCCACCCAGGGCATTTTTGGAGCTCTTCAACTTCTTTTTTTGTTTGTTTTATTAGCTTGGATTATTTATTTTTTTTTTTTGTGCTTTGGTTTGTTTTTAACTTTAATTCTACATTTTTTTCTCTTTTGTTTTCTTTTGCTTTCTTTCCTGGAATTTCCCATGCCTGGCATTACCTGAGGGCTTCCCCACAAGGCCTTCAGGTGCTGCATCAGAACGTGGCCTCAAGGAGTTCATCAGCATTTGGTTTTTGGGGCGCTTCTCACTCTCCATTCACCATGGGGGCTTTTGTAGCTCCCCACATGGCACCATTCTGGAAACACCCCAGAGGCTTCTATGGAGCTTGCCCCCCTCTGCATTTTTGGAACATTTCTGCATCTTCTGTTTTCCTACAAGCTTTGATTTTATTTTTCTTTTTGGTGATGGATTTTGGGCTTTTTGTGGTTTGGTTTTTTTTTTTTTTAAATCTGGAATTCTACACATTTGTTTTCCTCTTTTTTGTGTTTTTACTGGAATTTACCCTTCCTGGCATTTCCTGAGTGCTTCCCCACAAGGCCTTGAGGTGTTCCATCAGAACATGGCCTCAAGGAGCTCAACAGCATTTGGTTTTTTGGGTGCTTTTCACTCTGTTTTGGCAGCTCTGACCCTGGGCATTTTTGGGTGCTCTGTGGCCTGGAGATCTCTGCAGGACTGCACTTTTTTTTGAGGCTTTGGTTTTATTGATTTTATTTTCTGTGTGTGTGGGTTTGGTTTTGGGTCTGGTTTTTATTTAATTATTTATTTTTATAATCTGGAATTCTACAATTTGTTCTGTTTTGTTTTCTGGAACTTACCATTCTTGGCATTTCTGGAGTGCTTCCCCACAAGGCCTGGATGTGCTGCATCCGCACACGGCCTCAAGCAGTTCATCAGCGTTTGGTTTTTTGGGCGCTTCTCACTATTCTGTGTTAGCTCTGATCCCAGGGATTTTTGGGAGCTCTGCAGCCAGGAGAGCTTTGCAGGGAGTCACTTTTTCCCCATTTTTTGTAGCAATCTTCATCCTTTGGGATTTTTTTCTGGAATTCCACAATTCCAGGCAATTTTGGAAAGGTTTTGATTTTTGAGTGCTGTTCAGCCTTGGGTTGTTTTGTCGCTCTCCATGTGGCAGCATTTTGGGAGCTCCCATCCTGGAGTCTTTATAGGGATGTTTTCACCCAGGGCATTTTTGAAGAGCTTCAACTTCTTTTTTTCAAATCAATTTTATTTTCTTTTTTGTTTTTTACCTGGAATTCTGCAATTCCTGCCATTTCTGGAGTGCTCACCCACAAGGCCTGGACATGCTGCATCTGCACATGGCCTGAAGAAGAGATTTCAGCAGCGTTTGGTTTTGTGGGAGCTACTCACTCATTTTTGGCACCTCTGGACCCAGGGCATTTTTGGGTGCTCTCTGCCCTGGCCTCCTTGGCAGTTTTGCACCCAGGGCAGTTTCTGAGAGCTCCAACATTTTGCCTTTTGGGAGAACTTTTACCGTTTTTGGTTTTGCTTCATTTTTCCCCCCTGGAACTCTGCAACACCAGCAACTTGGGAATGCTTCCCTGTGCAGCCTCAGAGGAGGACATCAGGACATGGCTCTCCAAGACATCATCAGCATTTGGTTTTTTGGGAGCTACCCACTATTTTTACGGCAACTTTCCACCCAGAGCATTTTTGGAGCTCTCCAGTCTGGAGAGTTTGTTGAGTGCTTCAGCATGTTTGATTGGGTGTTTTTCCTCTTGGAAACCCACTGCGGAATACTGCAATGGAATAGGAGTGCATCACCTTGCAGCCACAGAGCAGTGCTTCAGCTCAGCAACCTGCAGCAGTGCTTCACTGCATGGCCCCGAGGACTGCAGCAGCACTGGGGGTTTTGGGAGACACTCACCAATCTTTTGGCTGTTTGTTTGGGTGTTTCCAGAGCCATTCACCAGGGGGGTTTTGTAGCTCTGCATGTGGCAGCGTTTTGGAAGCTTTCACCCTGGATCCTTTGATGGAGCTTTCCACCGTGGGCATTTTTGGAGCACTTCAGCATCTTCTTTATCCTTTTTTTTTTGTGGTTTTTGTTTGGTGTGTTTTGTTTTTTTGTTTGGTTTTTTTAACTGGAATTCTCGGAATGTTTTTTGTTTTGGTTTGGCTTTGGGTTTTTTTTTCCCAACATTTGTGTTTTGGGAGCTACTCCCTATCTTTTGGCAGCCCTGGCCCTGGGATTTTTGGGAGCGCTGCAGCAGGGAGAGCTTTGCAGTCCTGTGCTTTTTTTTTTCCTTCTTTTGGTTTTGGTTGAGCTTTTTTGAGTCTTTATCATTTGGGTTTTTCTCTGGAATTCCACAATTCCAGGCAATTTTGGGAAGTTTTGGATTTTTGAGTGCTGTTCAGCCTTAGGTTGTTTTGCCGCTCTCCATGTGGCAGCATTTTGGGAGCTCCCGTCCTGCAGTCTTTATAGGGATCTTTCCACACAGGACATTTTTGGAGAGCTTCAACTTCTTGTTTTTTGTTTGTTTTATTAGCTTGGATTATTTCTCTTAATTTTTTTTGTGCTTTGGTTCGTTTTTAACTTTAATTCTACATTTTTTTCTCTTTTGTTTTCTTTTGCTTTCTTTCCTGGAATTTCCCATGCCTGGCATTACCTGAGGGCTTCCCCACAAGGCCTTGAGGTGCTGCATCAGAACGTGGCCTCAAGGAGTTCCTCAGCATTTGGTTTCTGGCGCGCTTCTCACTCTCCATTCACCATGGGGGCTTTTGTAGCTCCCCACATGGCACCATTCTGGAAACACCCCAGAGGCTTCTATGGAGCTTGCCCCCCTCTGCATTTTTGGAACATTTCTGCGTCTTCTGTTTTCCTACAAGCTTTGATTTTATTTTTCTTTTTGGTGATGGATTTTGGGCTTTTTGTGGTTTGGTTTTGGTTTGTTTTTTAAAATCTGGAATTCTACAAATTTGTTTTCCTTTTGTTTGTGTTTTTGACTGGAATTTACCGTTCCTGGCATTTCCTGAGTGCTTCCCCACAAGGCCTTGAGGTGTTCCATCAGAACATGGCCTCAAGGAGCTCAACAGCCTTTGGTTTTTTGGGCGCTTTTCACTCTGTTTTGGCAGCTCTGACCCTGGGCATTTTTGGGAGCTCTGTAGCCTGGAGATCTCTGCAGGGCTGCACTTTTTTTTGAGGCTTTGATTTTATTGATTTTATTTTCTGTGTGTGTGGGTTTGGTTTGGGGTCTGGTTTTTATTTATTTATTTATTTTATAATCTGGAATTCTACAATTTGTTCTGTTTTGTTTTCTGGAACTTACCATTCTTGGCATTTCTGGAGTGCTTCCCCACAAGGCCTGGATGTGCTGCATCCGCACACGGCCTCAAGCAGTTCATCAGCGTTTGGTTTTTTGGGCGCTTCTCACTATTCTGTGTTAGCTCTGATCCCAGGGATTTTTGGGAGCTCTGCAGCCAGGAGAGCTTTGCAGGAGTCACTTTTTCTCCTTTTTTTGTAGCAATCTTCATCCTTTGGGATTTTTTTCTGGAATTCCACAATCCAGTCAATTTTGGAAAGGTTTTGATTTTTGAGTGCTGTTCAGCCTTGGGTTGTTTTGTCGCTCTCCATGTGGCAGCATTTGGGGAGCTCCCGTCCTGGAGTCTTTATAGGGATCTTTCCACCCTGGGCATTTTTGGAGCACTTCAGCATCTTCTTTCTGCCTAAATTTCTTTTTTTGCGGTTTTTGTTTAGTTTGGGTTTGTTTGTTTTTTTTTTTTAACTGGAATTCTAGGAATGTTTTTTTGTTTTGGTTTGGTTTTGAGTTTTTTTTCCAACATTTGTGTTTTGGGAGCTACTCCCTATCTTTTGGCAGCACTGGCCCTGGGATTTCTGGGAGCGCTGCAGCAGGGAGAGCTTTGCAGTTCTGTGCTTTTTTTCCCCCTTCTTTTGGTTTTGGTTGAGCTTTTTTGAGTCTTTATCATTTGGGTTTTTCTCTGGAATTCCACAATTCCAGGCAATTTTGGAAAGGTTTTGATTTTTGAGTGCTGTTCAGCCTTGGGTTGTTTTGCCGCTCTCCATGTGGCAGCATTTGGGGAGCTCCCATCCTGGAGTCTTTATAGGGATCTTTCCACACAGGACATTTTTGGAGCTCTTCAACTTCTTTTGTTTGTTTTATTAGCTTGGATTATTTATTTTAATTTTTTTGTGCTTTGGTTCGTTTTTAACTTTAATTCTACCTTTTTTCTCTTTCTTTTCTTTTGTTTCTTTCCTGTAATTTCCCATGCCTGGCATTACCTGAGGGCTTCCCCACAAGGCCTTGAGGTTCTGCATCAGAACGTGGCTTCAAGGAGTTCATCGGCATTTGGTTTCTGGGGCGCTTCTCACTCTCCATTCACCATGGGGGCTTTTGTAGCTCCCCACATGGCACCATTCTGGAAACACCCCAGAGGCTTCTATGGACCTTGCCCCCCTCTGCATTTTTGGAACATTTCTGCGTCTTCTGTTTTCCTACAAGCTTTGATTTTATTTTTCTTTTTGGTGATGGATTTTGGGCTTTTTGTGGTTTGTGTTTGTTTTGTTTTTTAAAATCTGGAATTCTACAAATTTGTTTTCATCTTGTTTGTGTTTTTGACTGGAATTTACCATTCCTGGCTTTTCTGGAGTGCTTCCCCACAAGGCCTTGAGGTGTTCCATCAGAACATGGCCTCAAGGACCTCAAAAGCATTTGGTTTTTTGGGTGCTTTTCACTCTGTTTTGGCAGCTCTGACCCTGGGCATGTTTGGGTGCTCTGTGGCCTGGAGATCTCTGCAGGGCTGCACTTTTTTTTGAGGCTTTGATTTTATTGATTTTATTTTTTGTGTGTGTGGGTTTGGTTTGGGGTCTGGTTCTTTATTTATTTATTTATTTATTTATAATCTGGAATTCTACAATTTGTTCTGTTTTGTTTTCTGGAACTTACCATTCTTGGCATTTCTGGAGTGCTTCCCCACAAGGCCTGGATGTGCTGCATCCGCACATGGCCTCAAGCAGTTCATCAGCCTTTGGTTTTTTGGGCGCTTCTCACTATTCTTTGTTAGCTCTGATCCCAGGGATTTTTGGGAGCTCTGCAGCCAGGAGAGCTTTGCAGGGAGTCACTTTTCCTCCTTATTTTGTAGCAATCTTCATCCTTTGGGATTTTTCTCTGGAATTCCACAATTCCAGGCAATTTTGTAAAGGTTTTGATTTTTGAGTGCTGTTCAGCCTTGGGTTGTTTTGTTGCTCTCCATGTGGCAGCATTTGGGGAGCTCCCATCCTGGAGTCTTTATAGGGATCTTTCCACACAGGACATTTTTGGAGTGCTTCAGCATCTTCTTTAGCCCTATTTTTATTTTGTGGTTTTTGTTTGGTTGGTTTTTTTAACTGGAATTCTAGGAATGTTTTTTGTTTTGGTTTTGGGTTTTTATTTTCCAACATTTGTGTTTTGGGAGCTACTCCCTATCTTTTGGCAGCCCTGGCCCTGGGATTTTTGGGAGCGCTGCAGCAGGGAGAGCTTTGCAGTTCTGTGCTTTTTTTTTCCTTCTTTTGGTTTTGGTTGGGCTTTTTTGAGTCTTTATCATTTGGGTTTTTCTCTGGAATTCCACAATTCCAGGCAATTTTGGGAAGGTTTTGATTTTTGAGTGCTGTTCAGCCTTGGGTTGTTTTGCTGCTCTCCATGTGGCAGCATTTTGGGAGCTCCCATCCTGGAGTCTTTATAGGGATCTTTCCACCCTGGGCATTTTTGGAGCACTTCAAATTCTTTTTTTCAAATCACTTTCATTTTCTTTTTCTTTTTTTTTTCTTTAACTGGAATTCTGCAATTCCTGCCATTTCTGGAGTGCTCGCCCACAAGGCCTGGACATGCTGCATCCGCACATGGCCTGAAGAAAAGATTTCACCAGCATTTGGTCTTTTGGGAGCTACTCACTCATTTTTGGCACCTCTGGACCCAGGGCATTTTTGGGTGCTCTCTGCTCTGGCCTCCTTGGCAGTTTTGCACCCAGGGCAGTTTCTGACAGCTCCAACATTTTGCCTTTTGGGAGAACTTTTACGGTTTTTGGTTTTGTTTCATTTTTCCCCCCTGGAATTCTACAACACCAGCAACTTGGGAATGCTTCCCTGTGCAGCCTCAGAGGAGGACATCAGGACATGGCTCTCCAAGACATCATCAGCATTTGGTTTTTTGGGAGCTACCCACTATTTTTACGGCAACTTCCCACCCAGAGCATTTTTGGAGCTCTCCAGACTGGAGAGTTTTTTGAGTGCTTCAGCAGGTTTGATTGGGTTTTTTTCCTCTTGGGAAACCGCTGTGGAATACTCCAATGGAATAGGAGTGCATCACCTTGCAGCCACAGAGCAGTGCTTCAGCTCAGCAACCTGCAGCAGTGCTTCACTGCACAGCCCTGAGGACTGCAGCAGCACTGGGGGTTTTGGGAGACACTCACCAATCTTTTGGCTGTTTGTTTGGGTGCTCTCCAGCCTGAGCTCATTGGAAGCTCTGCATCCCGGCCTTTCCCAGAGCTCTCCACCCTGGAGCTATTGGAAGTGCTTCACCATTGTGATTGCTGGGAGTACTTTGATACTTGGATTTCATTCTGGACTTCTACAACACCTGCCAACTTGGACACATTTCACCCTGGAGGAGCCATCTCTGCAGGAGTGCATCAGCTGTTGGTGTTTCCAGAGCCATTCACCAGGGGGGTTTTGTAGCTCTGCATGTGGCAGCGTTTTGGAAGCTTTCACCCTGGATCCTTTGATGGAGCTTTCCACCCAGGGCATTTTTGGAGCACTTCAGCATCTTCTTTAGCCCTACTTTTGTTTTGTGGTTTTTGTTTGGTGTTTTTTTGTTGTTTGTTTGTTTGTTTGTTTTTAACTGGAATTCTAGGAATGTTTTTTGTTTTGGTTTGGTTTTGGGTATTTTTTATTTCCAACATTTGTGTTTTGGGAGCTACTCCCTATCTTTTGGCAGCCCTGGCCCTGGGATTTTTGGGAGCGCTGCAGCAGGGAGAGCTTTGCAGTCCTGTGCTTTTTTTTCCTTCTTTTGGTTTTGGTTGGGCTTTTGTGAGTCTTTATCATTTGGGTTTTTCTCTGGAATTCCCCAATTCCAGGCAATTTTGGGAAGTTTTGGATTTTTGAGTGCTGTTCAGCCTCGGGTTGTTTTGCTGCTCTCCATGTGGCAGCATTTTGGGAGCTCCCATCCTGGAGTCTCTTTTAAGGATCTTTCCACACAGGACATTTTTGGAGCACTTCAACTTCTGTTTTTTTTTTTTTTTTTATTAGCTTGGATTATTTATCTTATTTTTTTTTTTGTTCTTTGGTTTGTTTTTAACTTTAATTCTACATTTTTTTCTCTTTTGTTTTCTTTTGCTTTCTTTCCTGGAATTTCCCATGCCTGGCATTACCTGAGGGCTTCCCCACAAGGCCTTGAGGTTCTGCATCAGAACGTGGCCTCAAGGAGTTCCTCAGCCTTTGGTTTCTGGGGCACTTCTCACTCTCCATTCACCATGGGGGCTTTTGTAGCTCCCCACATGGCACCATTCTGGAAACACCCCAGAGGCTTCTATGGAGCTTGCCCCCCTCTGCATTTTTGGAACATTTCTGCATCTTCTGTTTTCCTACAAGCTTTGATTTTAGTTTTCTTTTTGGTGAAGGATTTTGGGCTTTTTGTGGTTTGGTTTTGTTTTGTTTTTTAAAATCTGGAATTCTACAAATTTGTTTTCCTTTTGTTTGTGTTTTGACTGGAATTTACCGTTCCTGGCATTTCCTGAGTGCTTCCCCACAAGGCCTTGAGGTGTTCCATCAGAACATGGCCTCAAGGAGCTCAACAGCATTTGGTTTTTTGGGCGCTTTTCACTCTGTTTTGGCAGCTCTGACCCTGGGCATGTTTGGGTGCTCTGTGGCCTGGAGATCTCTGCAGGGCTGCACTTTTTTTTGAGGCTTTGATTTTATTGATTTTATTTTTTGTGTGTGTGGGTTTGGTTTGGGGTCTGGTTCTTTATTTATTTATTTATTTTATACTCTTGAATTCTACAATTTGTTCTGTTTTGTTTTCTGGAACTTACCATTCTTGGCATTTCTGGAGTGCTTCCCCACAAGGCCTGGATGTGCTGCATCCGCACATGGCCTCAAGCAGTTCATCAGCGTTTGGTTTTTTGGGCGCTTCTCACTATTCTGTGTTAGCTCTGATCCCAGGGATTTTTGGGAGCTCTGCAGCCAGGAGAGCTTTGCAGGGAGTCACTTTTCCTCCTTTTTTTATAGCAATCTTCATCCTTTGGGATTTTTCTCTGGAATTCCACAATTCCAGGCAATTTTGGAAAGGTTTTGATTTTTGAGTGCTGTTCAGCCTTGGGTTGTTTTGTCGCTTTCCATGTGGCAGCATTTTGGGAGCTCCCATCCTGGAGTCTTTATAGGGATCTTTCTACACAGGACATTTTTGGAGCACTTCAGCATCTTCTTTAGCCCTATTTTTATTTTGTGGTTTTTGTTTGGTTGGTTTTTTTAACTGGAATTCTAGGAATGTTTTTTGTTTTGGGTTTTTATTTTCCAACATTTGTGTTTTGGGAGCTACTCCCTATCTTTTGGCAGCCCTGGCCCTGGGATTTTTGGGAGCGCTGCAGCAGGGAGAGCTTTGCAGTTCTGTGCTTTCTTTTTCCTTCTTTTGGTTTTGGTTGAGCTTTTTTGAGTCTTTATCATTTGGGTTTTTCTCTGGAATTCCACAATTCCAGGCAATTTTGGAAAGGTTTTGATTTTTGAGTGCTGTTCAGCCTTGGGTTGTTTTGTCGCTTTCCATGTGGCAGCATTTTGGGAGCTCCCATCCTGGAGTCTTTATAGGGATCTTTCCACACATGACATTTTTGGAGCTCTTCAACTTCTTCTTTAGCCCTATTTTTATTTTGTGGTTTTTGTTTGGTGTGTTTTGTTTGTTTGGTTGGTTTTTTTTAAGTGGAATTCTAGGAATGTTTTTTGTTTTGGTTTGGTTTTGGGGTTTTATTTTCCAACATTTGTGTTTTGGGAGCTACTCCCTATCTTTTGGCAGCCCTGGCCCTGGGATTTTTGGGAGCGCTGCAGCAGGGAGAGCTTTGCAGTTCTGTGCTTTTTTTCCCCTTCTTTTGGTTTTGGTTGAGCTTTTTTGAGTCTTCATCATTTGAGTTTTTCTCTGGAATTCTACAATTCCAGGCAATTGTGGGAAGTTTTGGATTTTTGAGTGCTGTTCAGCCTCGGGTTGTTTTGTCGCTCTCCATGTGGCAGCATTTTGGGGAGCTCCCGTCCTGGAGTCTTTTTTAAGGATCTTTCCATCCGGGGCATGTTTGGAGCGCTTCAAATTCTTTTTTTCACTTTCACTTTCATTTTCTTTTTCTCTTCTTTTTTTTGATTTTTAACTGGAATTCTGCAATTCCTGGCATTTCTGGAGTGCTCGCCCACAAGGCCTGGACATGCTGCATCCGCACATGGCCTGAAGAAGAGATTTCAGCAGCGTTTGGTTTTTTGGGAGCTACTCACTCATTTTTGGCACCTCTGGACCCAGGGCATTTTTGGGTGCTCTCTGCTCTGGCCTCCTTGGCAGTTTTGCACCCAGGGCAGTTTCTGACAGCTCCAACATTTTGCCTTTTGGGAGAACTTTTACGGTTTTTGGTTTTGTTTCATTTTTCCCCCCTGGAATTCTACAACACCAGCAACTTGGGAATGCTTCCCTGTGCAGCCTCAGAGGAGGACATCAGGACATGGCTCTCCAAGACATCATCAGCATTTGGTTTTTTGGGAGCTACCCACTATTTTTACGGCAACTTCCCACCCAGAGCATTTTTGGAGCTCTCCAGTCTGGAGAGTTTTTTGAGTGCTTCAGCAGGTTTGATTGGGTTTTTTTCCTCTTGGGAAACCGCTGTGGAATACTCCAATGGAATAGGAGTGCATCACCTTGCAGCCACAGAGCAGTGCTTCAGCTCAGCAACCTGCAGCAGTGCTTCACTGCACAGCCCTGAGGACTGCAGCAGCACTGGGGGTTTTGGGAGACACTCACCAATCTTTTGGCTGTTTGTTTGGGTGCTCTCCAGCCTGAGCTCATTGGAAGCTCTGCATCCCGGCCTTTCCCAGAGCTCTCCACCCTGGAGCTATTGGAAGTGCTTCACCATTGTGATTGCTGGGAGTACTTTGATACTTGGATTTCATTCTGGACTTCTACAACACCTGCCAACTTGGACACATTTCACCCTGGAGGAGCCATCTCTGCAGGAGTGCATCAGCTGTTGGTGTTTCCAGAGCCATTCACCAGGGGGGTTTTGTAGCTCTGCATGTGGCAGCGTTTTGGAAGCTTTCACCCTGGATCCTTTGATGGAGCTTTCCACCCAGGGCATTTTTGGAGCACTTCAGCATCTTCTTTAGCCCTACTTTTGTTTTGTGGTTTTTGTTTGGTGTTTTTTTGTTGTTTGTTTGTTTGTTTGTTTTTAACTGGAATTCTAGGAATGTTTTTTGTTTTGGTTTGGTTTTGGGTATTTTTTATTTCCAACATTTGTGTTTTGGGAGCTACTCCCTATCTTTTGGCAGCCCTGGCCCTGGGATTTTTGGGAGCGCTGCAGCAGGGAGAGCTTTGCAGTCCTGTGCTTTTTTTCCTTCTTTTGGTTTTGGTTGGGCTTTTGTGAGTCTTTATCATTTGGGTTTTTCTCTGGAATTCCCCAATTCCAGGCAATTTTGGGAAGTTTTGGATTTTTGAGTGCTGTTCAGCCTCGGGTTGTTTTGCTGCTCTCCATGTGGCAGCATTTTGGGAGCTCCCATCCTGGAGTCTCTTTTAAGGATCTTTCCACACAGGACATTTTTGGAGCACTTCAACTTCTGTTTTTTTTTTTTTTTTTATTAGCTTGGATTATTTATCTTATTTTTTTTTTTGTTCTTTGGTTTGTTTTTAACTTTAATTCTACATTTTTTTCTCTTTTGTTTTCTTTTGCTTTCTTTCCTGGAATTTCCCATGCCTGGCATTACCTGAGGGCTTCCCCACAAGGCCTTGAGGTTCTGCATCAGAACGTGGCCTCAAGGAGTTCCTCAGCCTTTGGTTTCTGGGGCACTTCTCACTCTCCATTCACCATGGGGGCTTTTGTAGCTCCCCACATGGCACCATTCTGGAAACACCCCAGAGGCTTCTATGGAGCTTGCCCCCCTCTGCATTTTTGGAACATTTCTGCATCTTCTGTTTTCCTACAAGCTTTGATTTTAGTTTTCTTTTTGGTGAAGGATTTTGGGCTTTTTGTGGTTTGGTTTTGTTTTGTTTTTTAAAATCTGGAATTCTACAAATTTGTTTTCCTTTTGTTTGTGTTTTGACTGGAATTTACCGTTCCTGGCATTTCCTGAGTGCTTCCCCACAAGGCCTTGAGGTGTTCCATCAGAACATGGCCTCAAGGAGCTCAACAGCATTTGGTTTTTTGGGCGCTTTTCACTCTGTTTTGGCAGCTCTGACCCTGGGCATGTTTGGGTGCTCTGTGGCCTGGAGATCTCTGCAGGGCTGCACTTTTTTTTGAGGCTTTGATTTTATTGATTTTATTTTTTGTGTGTGTGGGTTTGGTTTGGGGTCTGGTTCTTTATTTATTTATTTATTTTATACTCTTGAATTCTACAATTTGTTCTGTTTTGTTTTCTGGAACTTACCATTCTTGGCATTTCTGGAGTGCTTCCCCACAAGGCCTGGATGTGCTGCATCCGCACATGGCCTCAAGCAGTTCATCAGCGTTTGGTTTTTTGGGCGCTTCTCACTATTCTGTGTTAGCTCTGATCCCAGGGATTTTTGGGAGCTCTGCAGCCAGGAGAGCTTTGCAGGGAGTCACTTTTCCTCCTTTTTTTATAGCAATCTTCATCCTTTGGGATTTTTCTCTGGAATTCCACAATTCCAGGCAATTTTGGAAAGGTTTTGATTTTTGAGTGCTGTTCAGCCTTGGGTTGTTTTGTCGCTTTCCATGTGGCAGCATTTTGGGAGCTCCCATCCTGGAGTCTTTATAGGGATCTTTCTACACAGGACATTTTTGGAGCACTTCAGCATCTTCTTTAGCCCTATTTTTATTTTGTGGTTTTTGTTTGGTTGGTTTTTTTAACTGGAATTCTAGGAATGTTTTTTGTTTTGGGTTTTTATTTTCCAACATTTGTGTTTTGGGAGCTACTCCCTATCTTTTGGCAGCCCTGGCCCTGGGATTTTTGGGAGCGCTGCAGCAGGGAGAGCTTTGCAGTTCTGTGCTTTCTTTTTCCTTCTTTTGGTTTTGGTTGAGCTTTTTTGAGTCTTTATCATTTGGGTTTTTCTCTGGAATTCCACAATTCCAGGCAATTTTGGAAAGGTTTTGATTTTTGAGTGCTGTTCAGCCTTGGGTTGTTTTGTCGCTTTCCATGTGGCAGCATTTTGGGAGCTCCCATCCTGGAGTCTTTATAGGGATCTTTCCACACATGACATTTTTGGAGCTCTTCAACTTCTTCTTTAGCCCTATTTTTATTTTGTGGTTTTTGTTTGGTGTGTTTTGTTTGTTTGGTTGGTTTTTTTTAAGTGGAATTCTAGGAATGTTTTTTGTTTTGGTTTGGTTTTGGGGTTTTATTTTCCAACATTTGTGTTTTGGGAGCTACTCCCTATCTTTTGGCAGCCCTGGCCCTGGGATTTTTGGGAGCGCTGCAGCAGGGAGAGCTTTGCAGTTCTGTGCTTTTTTTCCCCTTCTTTTGGTTTTGGTTGAGCTTTTTTGAGTCTTCATCATTTGAGTTTTTCTCTGGAATTCTACAATTCCAGGCAATTGTGGGAAGTTTTGGATTTTTGAGTGCTGTTCAGCCTCGGGTTGTTTTGTCGCTCTCCATGTGGCAGCATTTTGGGGAGCTCCCGTCCTGGAGTCTTTTTTAAGGATCTTTCCATCCGGGGCATGTTTGGAGCGCTTCAAATTCTTTTTTTCACTTTCACTTTCATTTTCTTTTTCTCTTCTTTTTTTTGATTTTTAACTGGAATTCTGCAATTCCTGGCATTTCTGGAGTGCTCGCCCACAAGGCCTGGACATGCTGCATCCGCACATGGCCTGAAGAAGAGATTTCAGCAGCGTTTGGTTTTTTGGGAGCTACTCACTCATTTTTGGCACCTCTGGACCCAGGGCATTTTTGGGTGCTCTCTGCTCTGGCCTCCTTGGCAGTTTTGCACCCAGGGCAGTTTCTGACAGCTCCAACATTTTGCCTTTTGGGAGAACTTTTACGGTTTTTGGTTTTGTTTCATTTTTCCCCCCTGGAATTCTACAACACCAGCAACTTGGGAATGCTTCCCTGTGCAGCCTCAGAGGAGGACATCAGGACATGGCTCTCCAAGACATCATCAGCATTTGGTTTTTTGGGAGCTACCCACTATTTTTACGGCAACTTCCCACCCAGAGCATTTTTGGAGCTCTCCAGTCTGGAGAGTTTTTTGAGTGCTTCAGCAGGTTTGATTGGGTTTTTTTCCTCTTGGGAAACCGCTGTGGAATACTCCAATGGAATAGGAGTGCATCACCTTGCAGCCACAGAGCAGTGCTTCAGCTCAGCAACCTGCAGCAGTGCTTCACTGCACAGCCCTGAGGACTGCAGCAGCACTGGGGGTTTTGGGAGACACTCACCAATCTTTTGGCTGTTTGTTTGGGTGCTCTCCAGCCTGAGCTCATTGGAAGCTCTGCATCCCGGCCTTTCCCAGAGCTCTCCACCCTGGAGCTATTGGAAGTGCTTCACCATTGTGATTGCTGGGAGTACTTTGATACTTGGATTTCATTCTGGACTTCTACAACACCTGCCAACTTGGACACATTTCACCCTGGAGGAGCCATCTCTGCAGGAGTGCATCAGCTGTTGGTGTTTCCAGAGCCATTCACCAGGGGGGTTTTGTAGCTCTGCATGTGGCAGCGTTTTGGAAGCTTTCACCCTGGATCCTTTGATGGAGCTTTCCACCCAGGGCATTTTTGGAGCACTTCAGCATCTTCTTTAGCCCTACTTTTGTTTTGTGGTTTTTGTTTGGTGTTTTTTTGTTGTTTGTTTGTTTGTTTGTTTTTAACTGGAATTCTAGGAATGTTTTTTGTTTTGGTTTGGTTTTGGGTATTTTTTATTTCCAACATTTGTGTTTTGGGAGCTACTCCCTATCTTTTGGCAGCCCTGGCCCTGGGATTTTTGGGAGCGCTGCAGCAGGGAGAGCTTTGCAGTCCTGTGCTTTTTTTTTCCTTCTTTTGGTTTTGGTTGGGCTTTTGTGAGTCTTTATCATTTGGGTTTTTCTCTGGAATTCCCCAATTCCAGGCAATTTTGGGAAGTTTTGGATTTTTGAGTGCTGTTCAGCCTCGGGTTGTTTTGCTGCTCTCCATGTGGCAGCATTTTGGGAGCTCCCATCCTGGAGTCTCTTTTAAGGATCTTTCCACACAGGACATTTTTGGAGCACTTCAACTTCTGTTTTTTTTTTTTTTTTTTATTAGCTTGGATTATTTATCTTATTTTTTTTTTGTTCTTTGGTTTGTTTTTAACTTTAATTCTACATTTTTTTCTCTTTTGTTTTCTTTTGCTTTCTTTCCTGGAATTTCCCATGCCTGGCATTACCTGAGGGCTTCCCCACAAGGCCTTGAGGTTCTGCATCAGAACGTGGCCTCAAGGAGTTCCTCAGCCTTTGGTTTCTGGGGCACTTCTCACTCTCCATTCACCATGGGGGCTTTTGTAGCTCCCCACATGGCACCATTCTGGAAACACCCCAGAGGCTTCTATGGAGCTTGCCCCCCTCTGCATTTTTGGAACATTTCTGCATCTTCTGTTTTCCTACAAGCTTTGATTTTAGTTTTCTTTTTGGTGAAGGATTTTGGGCTTTTTGTGGTTTGGTTTTGTTTTGTTTTTTAAAATCTGGAATTCTACAAATTTGTTTTCCTTTTGTTTGTGTTTTGACTGGAATTTACCGTTCCTGGCATTTCCTGAGTGCTTCCCCACAAGGCCTTGAGGTGTTCCATCAGAACATGGCCTCAAGGAGCTCAACAGCATTTGGTTTTTTGGGCGCTTTTCACTCTGTTTTGGCAGCTCTGACCCTGGGCATGTTTGGGTGCTCTGTGGCCTGGAGATCTCTGCAGGGCTGCACTTTTTTTTGAGGCTTTGATTTTATTGATTTTATTTTTTGTGTGTGTGGGTTTGGTTTGGGGTCTGGTTCTTTATTTATTTATTTATTTTATACTCTTGAATTCTACAATTTGTTCTGTTTTGTTTTCTGGAACTTACCATTCTTGGCATTTCTGGAGTGCTTCCCCACAAGGCCTGGATGTGCTGCATCCGCACATGGCCTCAAGCAGTTCATCAGCGTTTGGTTTTTTGGGCGCTTCTCACTATTCTGTGTTAGCTCTGATCCCAGGGATTTTTGGGAGCTCTGCAGCCAGGAGAGCTTTGCAGGGAGTCACTTTTCCTCCTTTTTTTATAGCAATCTTCATCCTTTGGGATTTTTCTCTGGAATTCCACAATTCCAGGCAATTTTGGAAAGGTTTTGATTTTTGAGTGCTGTTCAGCCTTGGGTTGTTTTGTCGCTTTCCATGTGGCAGCATTTTGGGAGCTCCCATCCTGGAGTCTTTATAGGGATCTTTCCACACATGACATTTTTGGAGCTCTTCAACTTCTTCTTTAGCCCTATTTTTATTTTGTGGTTTTTGTTTGGTGTGTTTTGTTTGTTTGGTTGGTTTTTTTTAAGTGGAATTCTAGGAATGTTTTTTGTTTTGGTTTGGTTTTGGGGTTTTATTTTCCAACATTTGTGTTTTGGGAGCTACTCCCTATCTTTTGGCAGCCCTGGCCCTGGGATTTTTGGGAGCGCTGCAGCAGGGAGAGCTTTGCAGTTCTGTGCTTTTTTTCCCCTTCTTTTGGTTTTGGTTGAGCTTTTTTGAGTCTTCATCATTTGAGTTTTTCTCTGGAATTCTACAATTCCAGGCAATTGTGGGAAGTTTTGGATTTTTGAGTGCTGTTCAGCCTCGGGTTGTTTTGTCGCTCTCCATGTGGCAGCATTTTGGGGAGCTCCCGTCCTGGAGTCTTTTTTAAGGATCTTTCCATCCGGGGCATGTTTGGAGCGCTTCAAATTCTTTTTTTCACTTTCACTTTCATTTTCTTTTTCTCTTCTTTTTTTTGATTTTTAACTGGAATTCTGCAATTCCTGGCATTTCTGGAGTGCTCGCCCACAAGGCCTGGACATGCTGCATCCGCACATGGCCTGAAGAAGAGATTTCAGCAGCGTTTGGTTTTTTGGGAGCTACTCACTCATTTTTGGCACCTCTGGACCCAGGGCATTTTTGGGTGCTCTCTGCTCTGGCCTCCTTGGCAGTTTTGCACCCAGGGCAGTTTCTGACAGCTCCAACATTTTGCGTTTTGGGAGCACTTTTACTGGTTTTGGTTTTGTTTCATTTTCCCCCCTGGAATTCTGCAACACCAGCAACTTGGGAATGCTTCCCTGTGCAGCCTCAGAGGAGGACATCAGGACATGGCTCTCCAAGACATCATCAGCATTTGGTTTTTTGGGAGCTACCCGCTATTTTTACGGCAACTTCCCACCCAGAGCATTTTTGGAGCTCTCCAGTCTGGAGAGTTTGTTGAGTGCTTCACCATGTTTCATTGGGTTTTTTTCCTCCTGGAAAACCACTGTGGAATACTGCAATGGAATAGGAGTGCATCACCTTGCAGCCACAGAGCAGTGCTTCAGCTCAGCAACCTGCAGCAGTGCTTCACTGCACGGCCCCGAGGACTGCAGCAGCACTGGGGGTTTTGGGAGACACTCACCAATCTTTTGGCTGTTTGTTTGGGTGTTTCCAGAGCCATTCACCAGGGGGGTTTTGTAGCTCTCCATGTGGCAGCGTTTTGGAAGATTTCACCCTGGATCCTTTGATGGAGCTTTCCACCCAGGGCATTTTTGGAGCACTTCAGCATCTTCTTTAGCCCTTTTTTTTTGTGGTTTTTGTTTGGTGTGTTTTGTTTTTTTGTTTGGTTTTTTTAACTGGAATTCTAGGAATGTTTTTTGGTTTGGTTTGGTTTTGGGTTTTTTTTCCCCAACATTTGTGTTTTGGGAGCTACTCCCTATCTTTTGGCAGCCCTGGCCCTGGGATTTTTGGGAGCGCTGCAGCAGGGAGAGCTTTGCAGTTCTGTGCTTTCTTGTTCCTTCTTTTGGTTTTGGTTGGGCTTTTTTGAGTCTTTATCATTTGGGTTTTTCTCTGGAATTCCACAATTCCAGGCAATTTTGGGAAGTTTTGGATTTTTGAGTGCTGTTCAGCCTTGGGTTGTTTTGTCGCTGTCCATGTGGCAGCATTTTGGGAGCTCCCATCCTGGAGTCTTTATAGGGATCTTTCCACACAGGACATTTTTGGAGCACTTCAACTTCTATTTTTTGTTTTATTAGCTTGGATTATTTATTTTAATTTTTTTGTGCTTTGGTTTGTTTTTAACTTTAATTCTACATTTTTTTCTCTTTTGTTTCCTTTGCTTTCTTGCCTGGAATTTCCCATGCCTGGCATTACCTGAGGGCTTCCCCACAAGGCCTTGAGGTGCTGCATCAGAACGTGGCCTCAAGGAGTTCCTCAGCATTTGGTTTCTGGGGCACTTCTCACTCTCCATTCACCATGGGGGCTTTTGTAGCTCCCCACATGGCACCATTCTGGAAACACCCCAGAGGCTTCTATGGAGCTTGCCCCCCTCTGAATTTTTGGAACATTTCTGCGTTTTCTGTTTTCCTACAAGCTTTGATTTTAGTTTTCTTTTTGGTGAAGGATTTTGGGCTTTTTGTGGTTTGGTTTTGGTTTGTTTTTTAAAATCTGGAATTCTACAAATTTGTTTTCCTTTTGTTTGTTTTTTACTGGAATTTCCCATGCCTGGCATGACCTGAGGGCTTCCCCACAAGGCC
Source organism: Melopsittacus undulatus (assembly GCF_012275295.1). Classification (NCBI taxonomy): domain Eukaryota; kingdom Metazoa; phylum Chordata; class Aves; order Psittaciformes; family Psittaculidae; genus Melopsittacus; species Melopsittacus undulatus. The sequence goes on along the minus strand of NC_047529.1, from coordinate 11,943,621 downwards.
TTGAGGTGTTCCATCAGAACATGGCTTCAAGGAGCTCAACAGCATTTGGTTTTTTGGGCACTTTTCACTCTGTTTTGGCAGCTCTGACCCTGGGCATGTTTGGGTGCTCTGTGGCCTGGAGATCTCTGCAGGGCTGCACTTTTTCTTGAGGCTTTAGTTTTATTGATTTTATTTTCTGTGTGTGTGGGTTTGGTTTGGGGTCTGGTTCTTTAGTTATTTATTTTTTTATACTCTGGAATTCTACAATTTGTTCTGTTTTGTTTTCTGGAACTTACCATTCTTGGCATTTCTGGAGTGCTTCCCCACAAGGCCTGGATGTGCTGCATCCGCACATGGCCTCAAGCAGTTCATCTGCGTTTGGTTTTTTGGGCACTTCTCACTATTCTGTGTTAGCTCTGATCCCAGGGATTTTTGGGAGCTCTGCAGCCAGGAGAGCTTTGCAGGGAGTCACTTTTTCCCCTTTTTTGTAGCAATCTTCATCCTTTGGGATTTTTCTCTGGAATTCCACAATTCCAGGCAATTTTGGAAAGGTTTTGATTTTTGAGTGCTGTTCAGCCTTGGGTTGTTTGGTCGCTCTCCATGTGGCAGCATTTTGGGAGCTCCCATCCTGGAGTCTTTATAGGGATCTTTCCACCCAGGACATTTTTGGAGCACTTCAGCATCTTCTTTAGCCCTATTTTTTGTGTGTGTTTTTTTTGTTTGGTGTGTTTTGTTTGTTTGTTTTTTTTAACTGGAATTCTTGGAATGTTTTTTCTTTTGGTTTGGTTTGGGGTTTTATTTTCCAACATTTGTGTTTTGGGAGCTACTCCCTATCTTTTGGCAGCCCTGGCCCTGGGATTTTTGGGAGCGCTGCAGCAGGGAGAGCTTTGCAGTTCTGTGCTTTCTTTTTCCCCTTCTTTTGGTTTTGGTTGGGCTTTTTTGAGTCTTTATCATTTGGGTTTTTCTCTGGAATTCCACAATTCCAGGCAATTTTGGGAAGTTTTGGATTTTTGAGTGTTCAGCCTTGGGTTGTTTTGCCGCTCTCAATGTGGCAGCATATTGGGAGCTCCCATCCTGGAGTCTTTTTTAAGGATCTTTCCACACAGGACATTTTTGGAGCCCTTCAACATCTTTTGTTTCTTTTATTAGCTTGGATTATTTATCTTTTTTTTTTTGTGCTTTGGTTCGTTTTTAACTTTAATTCTACATTTTTTTCTCTTTTGTTTTCTTTTGCTTTCTTTCCTGGAATTTCCCATGCCTGGCATTACCTGAGGGCTTCCCCACAAGGCCTTGAGGTGCTGCATCAGAACGTGGCCTCAAGGAGTTCCTCAGCATTTGGTTTTTTGGGTGCTTTTCACTCTGTTTTGGCAGCTCTGACCCTGGGCATTTTTGGGTGCTCTGTGGCCTGGAGATCTCTGCAGGGCTGCACCTTTTTTTTGAGGCTTTGATTTTATTGATTTTATTTTTTGTGTGTGTGGGTTTGGTTTGGGGTCTGTTTTTTTATTTATTTATTTTTTTATACTCTCGAATTCTACAATTTGTTCTGTTTTGTTTTCTGGAACTTACCATTCTTGGCATTTCTGGAGTGCTTCCCCACAAGGCCTGGATGTGCTGCATCCGCACATGGCCTCAAGCAGTTCATCAGCCTTTGGTTTTTCGGGCGCTTCTCACTATCCTGTGTTAGCTCTGATCCCAGGGATTGCTGGGAGCTCTGCAGCCAGGAGAGCTTTGCAGGGAGTCACTTTTTCCCCATTTTTTGTAGCAATCTTCATCCTTTGGGATTTTTTTCTGGAATTCCACAATTCCAGGCAATTTTGGAAAGGTTTTGATTTTTGAGTGCTGTTCAGGCTTGGCTTGTTTTGTCGCTCTCCATGTGGCAGCATTTTGGGAGCTCCCAACCTGGAGACTTTAAAGGGATCTTTCCACCCAGGGCATTTTTGGAGCACTTCAACTTCTTTTTTTCAATTTATTTTCATTTTGGTTTTCTTTTTTTCTTTAACTGGATTTCTGCAATTCCTGCCATTTCTGGAGTGCTCACCCACAAGGCCTGGACATGCTGCATCCGCACATGGCCTGAAGCAGAGATTTCACCAGCGTTTGGTTTTTTGGGAGCTACTCACTCATTTTTGGCACCTCTGGACCCAGGGCATTTTTGGGTGCTCTGTGCCCTGGACTCCTTGGCAGTTTTGCACCCAGGGCAGTTTCTGAGAGCTCCAACATTTTGCCTTTTGGGAGAACTTTTACGGTTTTTGGTTTTGTTTCATTTTTCCCCCCTGGAATTCTGCAACACCAGCAACTTGGGAATGCTTCCCTGTGCAGCCTCAGAGGAGGACATCAGGACATGGCTCTCCAAGACATCATCAGCATTTGGTTTTTTGGGAGCTACCCACTATTTTTTCGCAACTTTCCACCCAGAGCATTTTTGGGAGCTCTCTAGTCTGGAGAGTTTTTTGAGTCCTTCACCATGTTTGATTGGGTTTTTTTCCTCTTGGAAAACCGCTGTGGAATACTCCAATGGAATAGGAGTGCATCACCTTGCAGCTACAGAGGAGCGAGTACTACATGGAATGTCCCTGAGGAGCACTTCTCCATGCAGCCCCTGCAGAGTGCATCACCTTGCAGCCACAGAGCAGTGCTTCAGCTCAGCAACCTGCAGCAGTGCTTCACTGCACGGCCCCGAGGACTGCAGCAGCACTGGGCGTTTTGGGAGATACATGCCTGTACATGGAAGCCTGTACGTAGAAGATTGTACGTAGAAGATTGTACGTAGAAGATTGTACGTAGAAGATTGTACGTAGAAGATTGTACGTAGAAGATTGTACGTAGAAGATTGTACGTAGAAGATTGTATGTATCTCAAAGCTTATATAAAATTATTCAAAACATTAAATGTTCTGTGTGTCTGAAAAGGAAATGAAAAGAGGAGATGTTTTGACTTCTTTCTATGTGAATTGTTGAACAAAGTGCACATGAGGTATTTCTAAACATGTTGCTACTTCATAGGATAACTGTTCCCAGGGCACAGAGAGGTTCCCTGAACTAGATTAGCTCTATTTTATGGGAAAACACCAGCAAGAAGCTTCCCAACTCCCTTGCTTCCAGCCCTACAGTCCTTCCCTTGAACTTCCCTCCAACCCACACAAGTGGCCCAGGAGCACATTCAACAGCCAGCAGAAACTCACTTGCCCCTTCTTTTTGCTTAGTTTTCTGCCAGGTGAACCAACCACACCAGCCCAGACACCACAATGAGTGCCAGGGTCACAGAAGGTAGGCAGCACTAGAGCTAGGAGCAGGGTAGGGAATCACCCCTCTCTGGCAACAGTGAGCTGTTACATCAGTTCAGCTCATCCTACAGAATCAGAGCTGTACTTAACAGGAATTGAACTAAGAATTATGCTAAAAATAATAAAGTTCCACATTTTGGTAGGAGGCATGATACCAAAACCCATCAGAACTACCATTTTAGAAAGCAATGTTTTGATAAAGGTGATGTCAGACAAAAGGATCTGAAATGAAGGCAAACAAAACTCCCTACACAAGGCATGGATTAGTGGATAACGAAACCAGAGTCACAGAAACTACGCCCTGTAGTACTTACTCAGGGCAGTAAAAATGCGATGGCAAAACAATCACCCATCTCTGTCTGCCTGACAAGCATCAAAAGATAATTAGAGCTCAAATTATAGCCTTTGAAACATCAACATTTATTCATAGAAAAGTCAGAAGAAGTTTCAACAGCTGCAAGGTCAATCAAGTAGACAGGATAACTAAAATGCCTCTGAAAAAGCACACAACTAAAAGGTACAGATTCAGTAGCAGCAAAGCTGTAAAAGAATTGATGTCTTACTGGATCACCCCAGGAAAGAGAGCAAGGACACAGACATGGAAAGAAGAGATTTGTGTTTAGGATGCTGCCAAATGGGAGTTCATCAAAATTCAGGTTCATCTGTTCTGAACACATCCTCTTCCAGCAACACACAGAAGCACCATCAGAAACCAGACACTGGAACATGGCTGACAGCAGTGACAGTCACCACGTGTTCCCCAGAGATGCCTACAGTACCTGAGGGCTGCAGAGTGAAGCTGTTGAGCCGTAGGTACGTGTCTTCCCTCACCAAAACCAACTCACAAGCCAAGGGGCTGGGGAGCAGAAAATCAGGCTTTTTGTTTTTAAAAATGAGATGTCAAGCAACGTGCAGAGTCCTGCGTCTTCATCTGTCAACTGTCTGAAGCCATAACTGACACAAAGGACTGAAATAAGGAGACATGGCGTAACAGATCTTTGCAGGAACTGATTATCTCACTCCCTATTTGAATTTCAGTAAAGAAGGAAGGAAAAGGAGGCATTTCTGTTAGAGAGAGATGCTGGAAAACTTCTGCAGGGTCAACCCACACACAATGAATGAAGTTCACACACACCCCCAAGATACACTGATATAATCATATGAACAAAAGAAACGGACCTACAATCACCTCAGAATATGCTTTTAATCAATATGCACTGACCACCAAAACCAAAGGTACCTGAATGAGGACAAACAAGACAAATTATTAATATGGTCTCTGTCAGAACACGGCATGCAGCACTTGTAACCGAAACCCTAAAAGAACAGCATAAAACACAGAGAGCCTGGGACTAGGAACTATTAGAATGGCAATTTCATACCCAGAGACACCAGACTTTCTAAATGAGAAAGGAAGTAACTACAAGACTAAAAAAAGAAATTAAGCAACCTCCTCATTTATCTCTAGTAGTATTTCCTGAAACCAAACAGGCCAGGGCAGTGCCTCTTTTTCACCATCAAACAAATATAACTCCTCTGCACTTTGCTGTCCACCCTACACAATAAAATTCTTTGCAGCAGTGAAAACAGAAGCACAAAAGGCAGAAGTGACCTGTACCACAGCAGAACCAGTTTTCACCCTTCCTAGTGGGTGGCATTTTGGATGAGAATATTTGACAGAAACGGAAGGTAAAATTCAAGAATTTTCCTGACATGTAACTGCCCTTTTGCTGTTAGTTTCTAATCTAGATTTTAGATGAACCTAAATTACGTGACAAGTAAATTTACTGAGATTGCCAGCTAAAAGAATCTCAGTCTTTGAAGAGCATCTGTGTTTTGTTACAGATGCATCAACCATCCAACAAAGCAGTAACTCGATCTCCCCATTCTCTTCATCAGTCACCTGAGGAGACATCTCGGGACATGGAAACAGATTTTAAGAAGTCCTGTGTTTTACTTAAACTTCCAACGAGAACCCCATAATATTAACATTTCAGCTATCTATAGGGGCAACATAGCTTCACTGAACAAAATAATTAAAACCCCAAAAGTCTCTTTCATACCCCAATGAAAAGTGTTACAGCTGCTGATTATGTCTCCGGGATACATAAAGAGCTAAGTAACCCAGATAACACTTCATCTCCTACAGCAAACTTGCACCGGTGCTACTGAGGAGAGACACGATACCGTTGACTCTGCATATTCAATTTGAGAACTACTTTCATGAACAAGTTACCCATTACCTTTCTTGTGACTAGTTCCTTATAGTCTTCTCCAAGGCCTCTTTGAAATCTGAACTTGGGTGGGAAGGCAGATATTTATGAAAGTACTGGTTTAAGCCAAGAATCCATATTTGAGGTGCACTAGCACGTTTCCAAGTAACAGTGAAACAGGAGGACTCACAGCAGCAGAACTGTATATATCTGACCCACATCCTCTTCCCTTTGAGTCTCTGCAGTTCATAGAATCACAGAATAGTTAGGGTTGGAAAGGACCTTAAGATCATCTAGTTCCAACGTCCCTGCCATGGGCAGGGACACCTCACACTAAACCATCTCACCCACAAGCTCTGTCCAACCTGGCTTTGAACACTGCCAGGGATGGAGCATTCACAGATTCCTTGGGCAATCCATTCCAGTGCCTCACCACCCTTAAAGCAAATATCCAATCTAAACTTCCCCTTTTTAAGTTTCAACCCGTTACCACTTGTCCTATCACTACAGTCCCTAATGAAGAGTCCCTCATCAGAATCCTTATTGGCCTCCTCAGATACTGGAAGGCTCCTATGAGGTCCCCACACAGCCTGACAGCCCACACCACAGGTGTCCACTTCAAATTCTAAAATCTCCAGAGTAAAGGCTCTGCTGTGGAAAACACATGGAGACAGTAATGCTTCCAACAGGCTACACACAACAAACATTAAAAACAGAAAAAGTCCCAACCAGCCCAGACAAACTGCTAATTGTTATCTCCATACTAATCACTGCAGACGAATACAATGCACAAGTCCATCCCAGCTTGCCAAGTTGCAATCGATTGTCCAAAACAGCAACAGAAAGCAATCTGCTATCATTCTCTACAAAAATACTTCTCTGTCAGCTCAGCAGACATGTAAAGCTTTGAATTAGACTATTTCCCCATACAGATACTTTTGCATTATCTAAAAGGATTGCTAAGACCTTTCTCTTCAGGAGAATTTTTCTACATGCTTCTTTGCAGGCAGAAGTCACTTCAAATTGTTCATCCACTTGGCAAGCTTTTCCATCTTCCACATTGTGCACTTGGAGTAACTTTATCAAGTGAGGAAAAACATTTTGATATAAAGAAGCCTCATGCAAATACTGCAAAGAATTAGTAAAAAATTAATACAAAGAATTAATACCAAAAAAATAGTTTGTTTTCCACTAAGAGATCTCCACAGAGACATTTCAAACTCAACAGAAATGAGCTTTAAAATAAAATACAAGACTGCAAGGTAAAATATACATCCAGCCCTCAAAAAGAGCTGGAGACTTCTTCAGACAAGATGTGCTTCCTTAAAAAATATTGAATACTGGTGAAAACCAGTTTATATTTAGTACCTTCTTTTTTTTCCAGTTCTGCAAATGAAGACCTTCTCTCCCAAAGAAAGTCCTCCCAATACCAAGACTCTTTGCCTGAACAATGAGGCCTCTCATCTCATTACAATATTTTATAGCAAAAATACTTGAAACACTAGTAGGCATCTTCCACCTCTCCTAAAAAAAAGGAGGGAAAAGCAGCACCATAGGATATCCAAAGGAAGGGAGGTGAGCTACCAAATGCAAGGGTTTGTTTGGATTAGTAGGGTTCCAGCAGATCACTGCCATGCTGCTTTTCAAGTGTACAAGGGCTCAAGTTCACTTAGGCACAGTGCAAGAAAGCTACTGATTCCCAGCAGTACAAATCTTCTTATATTTGTATATGAAAGCATCTGTCTTTCCAAGACTAACCCCATAGACACCATCTCGAACCAGAGATCCAAAACATGTCTGTCTGCTACTGAGAAAGGATTCTTCAACACCATTCACCAAGGACGAAGAATTTCCATCAGCATGCAGGGCTTCCGCAGTGGTGGTTTCACTTGTGCCACCAGAACTGGCATCAGGAGAGTCATGTTCAGCACACTTGGTAATGTCATCCATGCGCTTGTGGAGATCACGGCTCAGCAGCAATACAATAGTCCCTCCAACACGAAGTAGCCTGGCAATTGCAGGAAAAATAGAGGTTAGGTGTTATCCTGCCTCACCTTCGTTCATCTGGGCAGAACTCAATACTGCTGACACCTCAGAAGTCAGCTGCATTTGACAGAACACCTAAGCATGTTAAGGGTCATGGCTCATCTCTGTAACCTATATCTCCAAATGGAAATTCAATCCAAAACTTCATAACTCCTCCCAGACTGGAGAACTGGAGCCTGTCCAGAAAGCAGGTTAATACTAACCACTGATTGTAATCCACTTCTCTCAGTACATGAGCAACCATTACATTTGGCTTTGAGACAGGGTGGGTGGGGAAAGACTATCCTGGCTCTGTTCACTGCAAGTGGATTAAAAAGTCTTGCTGATGGAGCTCTCATGACAATGGGCCCTTCCTCACCTCCCCTTCCCAACAAAATACTTTGGTTAGGATGGCCCAGCAGAGCAATGAGACCAGAAGACAAACATGGCCAAAGGAGGGGTGGAGCTACCTCACTTTCTTCACCATCTTCCCACCATATTTTGGAACTGGGTAAGTGAGATCAACACCCACTGAAGACCAGCCCTACAGAAAGGGTTTGTTTTCAGCCAAGACATAAAGAGGCAGATAGATGGAACTGCCTGTTACAAGCAGGCCACTATTAACTTGGTTCAACTCTGCCACAAAATGACAGGCTGACGGATGAACAGAGGCATCTAAAAGCAGACCAGGTGGCTAGCTGCATATTCCAGGACATGCTAACAGAAAGGAAAACACACACCACCATTTTCTGGTCTGAGATCCTTCTTGCCAATGCAGGCTGGTAAAAGCTTGGTTGTGAACCCAAAAGGAAAACTTATGATTCTATACAAGGAGACCTCTGGGAAAGGATTATTGCTTTATTTGCCTGGCTATGGTGATCCTCTTCTCTTTCTCCTTTCACATTTGTGACACACCACACACTCATTCCCTGTCAGCTTGCGCTGCCATCAGCACTTCCACAGCTTGCAACACAAGCCACAAAAGCCTCCAAGAAACAAGAAAAGGACTCAGACCTTCACAACCTGTCCAGGATCAACTACAGATCTGGAGAGGGTTTGAAGCAGAGCAAACATCAAGCTGAATGAACACGTAAAATTGCAAACCATCAAGACACTTACACAAACTCCAAGCATATCAAAGGTCACACATACCTCTCCATTTCCTGGAGAAGATCTGGTAGCACCTGTATGTCTTTTGTGATCTTGAACTTCTTCCCAAATGGAATATCTGAAATCACAGCATCGAAGCTTTCTGAAGGCAATGGCAATGCTGAAAAATAAAGGCAGGTCTTTACATCTGACTGTGTGAACAATGAGCAGCATCTATGCCTCCATCCACCTTACACAGCTGTCTGCCAGCTCTTATGTGGATCATGGACCCAGACTCACAGCTCCTTCTGTATTCATCCTCACAAACTGCACTTACAAAGCCAAAGTGAATGCAGACTGGGAAGAAACAGATGCATGACAGTATGGTTTCACTTGCAGATTCCCTGTTACTGGTGGGATGTGTGTTACTGGTGGTGTGAGAGTAAGACAAGGGATGGCATGGTTCCAGACTAACTGCTGCTTCTCAACACATCTCTGCATCTTTACAAACCAAATGCAACAGAAGAGTTAAACTTGCAAACACTTCACTTAGTGAAGATGTTCAGATACACAGGTATGAATGACAAGGAACCACATGTTAAATTTCCATCCATACCCTTTTTATTCCCCCAAGAATCAGGTAACAGCCACAATCACTTGGATTCTATTGGATTTAGGGTCTATGAAGTATCTCCCCAGAATTTCTGCATCCTGGGAACACTCAGTTCTCTTGACCACGATGCAGCACTGCACCCTTGTGGTGATGAAGGCCAGTCACACACAAACTGCGTTGCCCAGAGCATAGCCTGCATGTAAAAGGATAAGACTACGGGTTCTCCATCCTTCAGGATGCTCAAACTCGACTGGACAAGGCCCTGAGCAAGTTGACTCAGCTTTGGGTTCTTATTAAGACGAAATAACGTTTCTTGCACTTCTGGTAAGAAATAAATACTGCAAGGTAAAAAATATATGCATATTTCATCACCCTTGCACAGGGGAAAACACCCACCTCTTGTCTGTCATGGATTTCATACAAGACTAATTAAGATTCACGCTCTAAGGTCCAAATAAGGACATAAACTTCCTACTTTCTCCCTAGACTAAATCATGAGCTGAGAGCAAGTAGATTCCCGTTTCCAAAGAAAGGCATAGTCATTTAAAATACTCCTTTCACATACAACACACATACCTTTCACAGAAGCTTTAAGTAATTCAATCTTATCCATCAGGCCTGCACTCCTAATATTCACATCTGCACCCTCTAACTGTGAATCACTTATATCAGCACCCCAGTAACAGGCTTCCTGTTCAGAGAAAAGGAGAAAAGTCATTTTGTTGACAAACAGGTGTATTTATTTTATAACATAGCTGTACAGCTCTTCCAAGACAAAGCCCTTCCTGAGAGATCTACTACCACTACAGGGACACAGGGGACAGAGGAGTAGGGGAATTACGTGCTATCTACACCCCTTCCATATTCTGGTCTGCTCAAAATACTTGTAATTTACAGAAATACTGAGGCTATGTCCTGACAGCAAGACCCCACCTAGCTACAAACAGCCATACTGCTGCCTCTGACAACTGGCTGTCCAATACCTCACACTGACAGCTTTGATCCTAGAATAAGCCCAGGCAGTTTTAAAGGCCCACACAAACCCCGAGGTATAAATCCAGGGCTACCAACACCTGCCTGCTCAAATATGCAGGACTTGGATTTACATTCCTGTGGAGGAACATTTGTACTAGATCACTTTACAACTGTCTGAAAAGATGAGTTTGGTTTACAGTAATGGCTTTCGTGTAACTGTGGTATGGATTTTATTCAATGTAACTACAAGCCACCTTGCAAAGCTCCTGACTGTTACCACTGGGATACTTACAGGCCACTCTTTGGCAGCTTCCAGCAGTATCGTTCCCAGCCCACACATGGGATCCAGCACAAAGGCACCAGCCTACAGATATAATGGCGTTATTGCATGCCAATCAAGACAGACTCCTCTCCCGGGACAAAGCTTAACCAGGGATGTACAGATCACCTACATACTCCCACTGAACCCAGTGCAATAATTACTGATCTACCAAGCCAAGCTTGCCTGTAGGGAGTAGAGTAAAAGCACTAAAGACAAGGCATCAACGCATCCTGCCTTGAGGTGACATTTAGAGACAAAGAATATGAGTGGACTGCAGATGGATGTTGGTATCAAATTAATCTGTGGGGAACATCACACTTGATTCTGTTTTCCCTTGGGAGAACAACCCCACAGGGTTTGAAGCCTAGACAGTGGAAAAAACCTTGCCATTTACACATCTATTTGTACAAGGAATAACACCTCTGCTGAAAAGGACCTGGGATTACCGCAGATATCTGGTCAAACAGCAGGTGACAGCACACTTTGATCACAGATACAGCAAACCCTATGCATCTGGGACTCTACATCTTTGCCATGAACATTCATTTACACTGATTTCAGCCAGAGATGCCATGGCCCATGCAATTGTTGACCGCAGTCCTGCTGTCTTGATGTACTCTCTGTTTGCCAAAGGAAGCCTGCAGACAGCAAAAAATCTACATTAAGATAGCAATACAACCATCCACAAAAGCCTATGTAGTATGAACAAATGAACTAGACAGAGCTCCAGACAGACAGATAGACACCGCAGTCTGGCCTACATGCTCAGATAAGCTCCAGCCAGACCACAGGACTAATGTGATAGTGCAGTGAATATTAAACCAGAAGATAAATGCTCACAGTGGGCAGCAAAAGGATTTAGAAATCATTCCTGTTCTGATACTGACAAGACAAATCCAGTGAGGAGAATGCCTACCTGAAAAGAGGAATCCCCACCACAGAGTGAACATCATTAAGATGTAGGAAGATCTGAAAGAGGAAACAGGTTACAGGAGAAACTCTCAACCGAACACAAGAATACATTTAAATCATGTAAACCAAACACAAAAGATGTTCCTACAAACTCCTAACTGTAGGTTTTGAGAACAAAAATATATGCTTCAGAAAGTCATGATTAATTGGAAGAAATCTCACTAGATAATCTGAATGCCACTTTAAACAGGATTTACCATTTAAGGAAGCTGCAGAGAGAATTCTGCCAGCTAGGAATGCATCAGCAAGCACTTGAATCTTTAAGGGAAATAATTTTTGTAACACTGAATAGATGTTTTTAGTCCTAAAAGCATTTACTCTAAGCAGGGAGCCTGGAACTAGATGATCTTTTAAGGTCCCTTCCAAACCTAACCATTCTATGATTATTCGCTGCATACTAGTACTCAGGTGTTCAAGTACAACCCTCCTAATTTAAGAAAAAAAAAAAAAAAGCAACCACCTCCCAAAAAAACAAACTAAAGAAAACCAAGCAAACAAAAAAACCCACCAAAAAACACCCCATGACTGCTACTAAGGAGAACTGTAGATGGAAAGCATGAATGCAATCCTTTGAGAAACGTAAGCAGCTCAAAGCAATTGTCCTCCTGTCCCACAGAGAGCATCCCAAAAGATGACTGAGCTCCCCAACAGGTCTTGCATTACTACAATCCCTCCCTCCAGAAAGCCCAAAGAGTGATACTTTTACAATACCCTAGACCTCATGTTTGAATGGTTTCAGAGCAAAAATGCGGACAAGAACAAAATCCCCACTTGAAGATCAATAAAGCTCTTATTTCATGCACAGCCTGGGAAAACCAGGACCAGTGGATGAACTCAGAGCTCTTACAGAAGGCCTCAGATCTCCAGCATCAGTGCTGACAGCAACTTCCATACACCAAGCACAGGGATGGAGAAACACCTTTGACAAGAGATTTTGACAGAGCCACGAATCCTTTCCCAGGTCTCCAGACAGCTTGCACTGTACAGAGTGCCTTAAGCAAGCTGCTTGTCAGGAACAGGGTCTAGGAGAAGGCTCTTCCATGAACAGCATTCTCAAGGCAAGTTCCTTCTAGAACATGACTTTCTGCTTGCCTACAGAGGCTGCAAGGTGGCCCAATGGCTCAGGTGACCTCCATTTTCAACGGTCATAGTCCAGCTGTTGTTAAGCATGCTGGATCCTGAGATATTGCCTATATGGGTTGTTCCTCAGACTCACAGGCCCATGATGACCATTCTCATTGTTATTTAAGTGTTCTGGCTGTGAGAGCAAAGGGAGCAAAAAACCAAAACAAGAGATCAGGGGCAATGCTGGAAGCAGCAACAGGCCCTCTGGCAGACAAGCACCACTACCTCTACATCAGGGTCCCGCAGATCAGCCTGCCAGCCACACTGCTTCATGAGCGTCACGCCAACGGCTCTTCCAATCTCCTGCAAGGGGGAACAACAGTCACAGGCCAGAAAAATAACAGAACGGAGAAAACTACAGACCACAGACTGCAGAATCCTTAGAAACACTTGGAAAAAGAAAGAGGCCTTCTCCATCCCTAGGAGAACAATTCATACAAAGACCAGAAGGAGTACAACAGGCCAAAGTGAGAGAAAGGGGCAGAGAAAACACATCTCTGGACAAAATGACTATCCATCAGCTGCAGGGCAGGAAGCTGAAGATCAGCTACTCACAATTTTCATGTTTTTGTGGCATTTACAAAGCTCTGACTGTCTTTTGAATATGAGAACACACAGCACAAATTTAAGCAAATATTCATGTTGGCAGGGTCATGTGTCCCACCTTCCCAAAGTACTTCAGTAGGAAAGAAGAATAGCACAGTTTAACTACTGCTATCTTCAAGTAAGACACATCTACATAAACTGCAGCTACACAGGGTTGTTTGGGGCTTTTTTATATTTTCATTTTCTTCATGCTAGAAAGGAATTATAGATAGGAAGAGGCCTAGATGGAAAAGGCCCCTGGAAGTCTCTATGCTACCACTCTCTCCAAAGGACCAAGATCCAGTCCCCAACACACGTCCCAGGGCTGCACCACCCTCCTGGGGAACAGGTTCTCCCCAGTACTGAACCAGAGCCCACCGAACCTGCAAGCTCTGGGTTTTGCCATCGGTTTACACTGAGAGGAGTCTGACTCCACTGTCTTTGCAATGGCCCTTTAAGTAGCTCTAAACGACTGTAAGATCACTCTTCAGACTCCAGGGGTCCAGCTACCTCAGCCTCTTACCTTAACCTCTAGACAAGGCATTGATTTGAAAAATATGCAGAGAAACAGTGCCCAGTAATTAACAACAGCCCTTGTATTTCCACTTGCTTCAGGTAAATGGAGGTTAAGGGCTTTTTTTGAGAAAATACAGAAAAAAATGAGATCAGCTTGTTATTCTAAAACACACAACACAATTGAAATGACAAATAACTCACACATCTCCCTTCACTTTCGCTAAATTCTTTCAAAGCATACGTACTTTAGCATACCTGTGACGTAAGTACTTTGGCAATTGCTCCACTACAACGACAAGAAACTCTGAAACTGAAGTTAAGCTGCTCATTTGCAATAGCTTTTTCTCCACTGCTTTTGGAAGAGTCTGCTAAGGAAGTCTCGCTTTCAGTCTGGCTGTCCTCTGGTACCACACACCTCTCTCCAGCTCCTGTCTGATGCTCCTCAGACACAGTCTCTCTCACTTGTTCTTCTGTTTTCTGCCTTTTACTTGCAGTATCTCTCTCTTTGGATTTTCTCTTGAGAGGCGATGGGTTTTCTTGAGAGACATCATCTTTTTTACCCTCACACCCATGAAAGTTTCTCCAAATAGAGATAACGTCCTGCCAATACTTTGGCTCCTCAATGAAAAGGCTTTTAATGTCATGCAGCATTTTCCCTGGAAGAAAAAGCTGTTTCAGGTTAAGTACTTCAGGCTCAACACTGGATTTTCCCATGGATTGAGAACAGCCGTTAACAGAGACTGTGTTCAGATTTCGTAAATATGTGAATCCAGGAACCACAGCAGCAGCACATCACAGGCAGAGCTGAGCTCTCAGCACCCACATCAGCACCCACATAACCCCCACCCCCAGCAGACACCAACGCACCCCTCTGATCACCAGCTCTGCAGATACAAGATTAAATCATCCAGACCACACCTAAACTTATGCCCATGGTTTGTCCCCTTGAACTAGACATGACGAACGACGTACCAGGAATACAGAGCCAAATTCACTTTAAAACCTTGAAGCTAGTCTGAAGTAAAGCAGGACAGCGGAAGTGTTGCTATTTCTCATTTTAAATTTTACAAACCACTTTAAAAGCAAATCTACATCTCCCAAATTAAATCCCACCAGCACGCAGACATCAATCCATCTAACTTGAAGCTCTTATTCCAGCACTGACAGCGAAAGTGACCTGAGCAGCTCAAATTCAAAAGGAATCTGTGTACTGAAGTGACACAAGATACATGTCAGGACCACTTCCCTTCAAAGAAAACGGCTTGTTACAATGTAAACGGTCCAGAACTGGACTTCAGTTTCAGGGTGGAGTGTTTGTTCCATGCCTTACACATAGACATAGATGTACAGTGCCAGGAGAACATGAGGTGGTAAGAGATCTAACACAACACCCTAAATCTCCCCTCCGGCAGCTCAAAGCCATTCCTCCTCGTCCTGTCGCTGCCTGCTCCTGTCAAAAGTCCCTCTCCAGATTTTCTGGGTTTCTTTTCTATTTTACACACACGACTGGCACCGGGGTTCCCGTTTTTGCACACACACACACACCCCCCCAGCACACTGCAGGGGTGTCAGGGCCGTACCTTTATTTCTAGAACCCACAAGCGCTGTGCGCTTCTTGAGCAGCAAGAATAGCCGCTCTCCAGACTTGAGCTTCCTCAGCTCGCCCGGGGCCGCCTCTGTGCTGAAGAACACCTTTCCCGCGGTGCAGTCCACCTCAGGAGAAGCACAGAAACCATAAACCAGGCTGGGGATGTGCTGTGGGTGAGCCCCCCTCAGCTCATAGGAGTGCCGAGGGTACACGCCTTGACCGAGGGGCAGACACCGCTGCCCGCAGCAGGGGCTGTACCGCTCTCTCCAGGCCCCCTCCCGCCCAGTGCAAGACCGAGCCCAGACCCGCAGAGCCCCGTCCGGTTTCGGGTCGCCGCGTTCCCCGCCAAGCCGCAGCGGTGCCGTCCGGCCTAGGCAGCTCCTCACCTCGGTGGCGCCGAGCCTTGCCCGCACCTCCCGCTCCAGGAAGGGCTCCAGCCCCCGGCCCGCCGTGCAGAAGTACCGCCCGGCCCCCGCCATCTTGTCCCGCCCCGCGGCCCTCAGCGTTGAGCCCGGCCAGCCTCGGGGCGGCCCTATCGCGGTGAGCCCGGCCGGGGCCGCTTCACCGTGACGGGAGGGGGAGCCCCGAGGACCGACGGTGCAGGCGGGGAGGTGATGGCTGCGGAGCGCTTCTCGCTCCTCTCGGTTCAGCAGGAGACCGCGCCAGCGCTGCCCATGAAGAGGAGCATTGCTGTGCTGCAGGAGCCGTGTCCTCATCCACACCGTTTGGGAGGCGAAGCTTCAGGAGCCGCTGGAAGTGATTCAGCGCCTGCAGCTCCGGGGGAAGCGGCAGAAGCCAGCAGCTCCCCCCACCGCAGACAACCTTCTTTGCTGCAGGGTGCACAGGAGCTTTCCTTCATTCTCCAACTACTGTGTTGTGTGGGACAACGTTTTCATGTCCCCTTCCCTCTTCCTTACAGAGGACTGAGTATGAAGTAACTCGGGTCTCACACACATAGGCCAGATTTCAGGTGGGTCCAAAAGGAAACGCTATAAAAGCAGGAGTAGAAAACAAAAGCACATTTCACCGGGCAACGTGTTTATGTTGGCAAACGGGAGAGCAGCTGCCAGGGCACTCCTGCTGCAGCTTCAAGGAGCCTTCACTCCAGCTCAGCACCAGTGTAGTGTGGCCATATGCTTGTGTGAGGGAGGGCACAGGGATGGAACAGTCACTACAGTACCTGAAATCCTCTTTGGCAACACCAGTTTCACTCAGAGCTCCCCTGACCCGTGCCCACGGTGCTCATCTGTGATTCTCTGGTGACTGTTCTGAGCTCAGCTCTCAGAAGTGACACAGCAGACGAGCGTGTTGAAGTCCAGGCAGGCTTGGAGCAAGTTGCTGACCAACCTGCCAGTAAAGAAGGCAGTGGGCAAGAATGCATAGAAGCTGTAACGCTGCTCAAAATCATCACCACAGTGGGTGTATTTATTTCCACCCCCACCGCCTGCCAACAGAACAGGCAGATGCTATGTTCTGAGAAACTGAAAGTTTGGACAGAAGTTTCTAAGTGTGCCTAAGCCCTTCTCAGCATCACATTGTGATAGCAGCCTTCCAGTATCTGAAGGGGGCCTACAAGGATGCTGGTGAGGGACTATTCATTAGAGACTGCAGTGATAGGGCAAGGGTAATGGGTTAAAACTTAAACAAGGGGAGGCTTAGACTGGATATAAGGAAGAAATTCTTTCCTGTTAGGGTGGTGAGGCACTGGAATGGGTTGCCCAGGGAATCTGTGAATGCTCCATCCCTGGCAGTGTTCAAGGCCAGGTTGGATGAAGCCTTGAGTGATATGGTTTAGTGTGAGGTGTCCCTGACCATGGCGGGGGGTTAGAACTAGATGATCTTAAGGTCCTTTCCAACCCTAACTAGTCTATGATTCTATGAGTCTGAGAGACTGCTTTGGACAACACAGCTTTTAAGCTGCTTTCACACTAAATAGCTGTCACGTTCAACATCTCAGAGTATGCACTGCCCAGCATTCATGACCAGTAACTCTGGTAGGGGCAGCACATCCGTTGGCAAAGCCCTCGAGACCTGTCAACAGAAACCCCCGAGGGGTATACGAATGAGAGGAAAGAAATAATAAGAATTAATCACATCAGTGAGGAATCTGGACTTGCTGTAACACAGCCACAGGTTCCTGATGCCAGGAATCTGGTTCAGTCCCACTCCCTCCCTCCCTCCCTCCCTCCCAAAAACCACAGCTCACACACTGCCAAGTTCTCTGTGTGTTGTTTATTTTTTTTTAAATAAAAGACAGGTTCCAGGATCCTAATCATTACTGTGCTGTTTGTGCAGGACAAAAGAACTTCAAAGACTAAAATGCACAAGGCAAGTCAAAACAAGCTGTTTCAAACTGCTCAGCAGTGCAGGCTCGAGCACTTATTTGCAATGGCTTTACTCTTTGTACAGTCAGTTCTATGTAGCAATGCCTGTATATAAAGAATATAGTACATACTATGGTTTTCATTGTCAATTTACAAGAGAAAAAAATAAATATTTTTCATTCTTATTATACATTAACACTTCAGTAGAAAGTTACAGCTGTTGTGTTGGCATGACCTGCAACTTCAGGAGGAAAAGGACATGCATGCCTACCTATTAGGAACTCTAACCTATGACTTTGTAATAAATTACAGAGGATAGATACCAGCCAACAGAATACAGAGTATCTGAATTCTGTACACTTGTGATTTTTGCTCTGAGGAAAAAAGAAAAAACCAAACAAAACCAAACCAAAAATAACCTCGCAAAATACAAAAGCCAGTAGCTTGCATTATGTAGATAAGACAAACCATGTGTGGTAAAGCCTTTTCTTCAAATGTTTGTAAATGACAGGCTTGTGGTTTTAGGCAGAGAAATAGCTGAGTTGGTCCCTGCACCCTTCACACATAACTAGCACCGTGAAGATGCAAGGACCTCAGCAAACACCTACATTTCATGCTTAATAACTAAAGCATGCAATTTGCAGAGTTTGTGCATGGTTTATACTCTGTTTATAAGGTTATTGTGCAAAATAGGATTCTCAACCACTGAAGATGTTTCTCTTACTCTGTTAAAATTATTAGCAACACTTGTGAAGTTTAGCAGGCCTGTGTGAGATTAATGTAAGGAAAATCGTACTTGTGGTTCACCCTTGACTGCTATATACAGACACTGTACCACTGAATTGGCAACGGAGAAAACAACAGCAGCAGCCTGAATGTCCTAAATGAAGTGGGAGAAAAAGGAGTTAATACACACTGCAGTTTACTTAGAAATATAGAGATATTTTCCAGTGGCACAAAGCTTTGTACAGGTGGATCTGTCAGTGCAAATTCGTATACATGAGGTACCAATTTATTCAGGCCAGACCTAATCATCTGTGTGTTACAATCACTGTCTTAATTTCCTGTTGTCAGATAGAGGCTGACAAGCTGTCACACTGAAATAAAATCTAAGTCAAAACAATTTTTCAGCATATTCAATATCAGATCATTGTAAATTTTCCTACAATTCTGTTTCTCAACTTTCACTCCTTTATGTTTAAAAAACACACTTAGTGTTACTATTTCTTTTTCAAGATGTGAGACTTGATTATAGCAGAAGTTAAAACTATCTGTAAAATCAAAGGATGACTACAACTGGCTGAATACTGTAACATTGGTTGAAATTTTAGTAAGTACTGTCATCAGGAAGGGCAAACACAGTTATTGCTATTTGGGGACTTCAAAATAAACCAAACAAACCTGAAGGCATAGACAGCCCTGTTCCAAATGGTGAAAGTTAAACAGATACACACCAGCATTCTACCTAGAATCTTGAACACTCTTTAAGTTATCTACAGAGTTCTCTTCCAGGCAACTATGATGACATTTACATGGAGATATGGATTTAAAGTGGCTAACTGTGGGACACACACAGCTTTTCAACTCTGGTAATTCTTTCTTGAGACGTTCCAGCTGCTCCACCTGGAATACGTTTGGTTGTTCAGGATTCGAGTCATATATCCTGAAGAAATGAGAAAAGAAGAACCACTGATCAGCAACAACAGAAGAACCCAACAGCTCACAGAGATGCAGAGTAGATGAAGCAACTAAGTTTTTTTCCCCATAGAGTAAAATGAGGTGTCAGCAAGTCTGCAAAAACAGTATGTCTGAGGTTAATACCTTAAGTTTTGCTGCTCATGTTGCAATATAAAATGGCATTCCTTTAGCACAATGGTTGATATTTTATTGGATATACTCAAGAGCAACCCACTGGCATCTACCTCACTCTCCTGAAAAACGGGATTTGACAGGTGGCACAAAGCAGTGAAGTAATATGAGCAGTGTTCCAGGCTTCAAACTTAAAAGCATAAAGGAAATTTCAGAGCCCTGAGATTATTTGAACATGTTGTGATACACTGCTTGTACATAATACAGAACGCAGTTTGTACTTGCTGTTTCAATAAGTATTTTCACACACACAGTTCAGAACCATTTTTTAAAATTCCTATTACAACATGAGATGTAGAGTGAAAAAGAAAGCAAAAAATCTGGTATTTATTCATGCTTAATGCAATTTTAAATACTTTCAATACTAAATAATCTTTTCACTTTCTTGTTTTCACACATACAAAAAAGGCTGCAGGATTTGAGCTGCCATCATACCAGACTGTCCAAACCCAAAACACACTCTGAGTTTGACAGTGCGGGCACTGAGCATAACTCAAATACTATTTTGGTGCAATTCATTATAAAGCAAAAGCATTCATGTTACTGTAATCTAACCTTGGTACAACACTTACTGTGACATCCTGACCTCCTGATATTAATTTCTAACATCTTCATGTTATTTATATCCAAAATCTAAGTCCTGGCATCCAGTTACCCTCATGTGTAGCTACTGTGGACAGGTTCAGGTATTGTAGAACTCCAGGTTTATGTCCTTCAAACGAAAACTTCTGGAAAAAGAGTCTTTTAGAGCCTTAGTCTTTTAGGAATATTCCTACTTCCACTTATGATTCCTTCAAGAAAGCGGTTTGGGTTTACTGCATCATCCTTTTTCTTTTATGCCATAATTTCAAGGTAAGTCCAAAAGGAACAAAATGTCACAACCAAAACAATGGAGAGCTATATGATATAGTGCCTAGGTGCCTCTTCTCCCCAGCAAGACAACTAGTGAACTGTTGGCAAGTCCAAGACATCAAAAATAATGATGCAGCTCAAAGAGTGATATGGGAAATGGATTTAAAGGAGGAAACAGAGGGCATGGATCACATTCCATACAGTAAAATCCAAGACAGTTTATGTAAAGAAACTCCTAGAAGTGAGGACAAATGCTGTCCAGTTTTATGGCACAGCATAAAATAACACAGAAGGCACAGCAGTTAAAATTACTTGCACAGCACCTATAACCCAGTACAGGCCTAAGATGTGACCCAAAATCACCTAACAGAAGTTACCTGCAAAAGAAAAGCCCAACCTTCCTTTCTTCCAGGATGCAGGTACAACCTGTGCTTTCTTCAGCTAAGTTAGCTGACCTATTACAAATTTCTTTGTGCATTTAAGACAAAGTACTGAAATTAGAAGATAGTTTTTTATACAGTAACACACCTTAGGAACTGCAAATCTTATGTCTTTTCCCATCAGCCAGACACTGGAAGAGCAAACGCATGTTTCTAAGCCCCTTGCTCCTAAAACATGGCTAACCATGTTTGTAAGCAGCTTCTGGCAGGTATTTTATTAGTTCTTTACTAGGGTCATGCATTGAGCATGGAACTGATGTACTTAGCTCCCATAAGGTGTTTTTGTCACCTCTGAAAACACATACTTCCAGCAAGTCCCAGTCACAGCTGGTTTTCTTCAGTATTGCTTGGTCCAAAAGCAGAGGCAGCACCACTGAAATACTGTTTTCATGCTAAAACTTTTCTGAAGCTCAATTAAGAGTTTTCATTTTTCTTTACATTTCAAGGTAAACTTGAGTTTACCTTGCAATTCACAAAACAGGGAAGATTTAGACTGCCACTGCATTGCATCTTAATTCAATCATTCAGCAGATTATAAATCAAGTAATACTAGTTGACATCCTACATATACCCATACCAATATTTGAAGTAACATTCAGTTTCAGGCAAACAAACCAACACAGATTTAGACAGTTTCTAGTTTTGAGATGTCTTTTGAAAGTTTTTGCCTTTATTTCCAGCTAAATTTGTGTGAGTTTTGGAAAGTTACTATTACCAATAGAGCACAGGGCTTTTGTCTGCAAATGCAACATGCAGCCATATGAAACTGTATGGAACTGTAGTGTTTCTAGAGGAGACAAACACAGTGCAGATTCTCATGGAGAAGCTTTCAGCATAAATGTTTGAGGATTACTGATTCAATATTTTCATGCAACTGTGTCTATTATTCAACAAACAAAACTCAGATCATTTAAAATAAACAAAAAAAGATAATGCAAGTGGAAGTTAGCACGCACCCCCTCTCCACACTGGTATTTAACAGATAGCCAACTGCTGTAAAATCATAAGGCTGCCTTGTTCTTACTCACTTAAGTATATTCAGGCATAGAGATATTTCCTGGATTGTTTACACAGCTTATCCAGGAGAAAGATACCAGATAACACACCCCACATATCCTGCTTTAAAATTAATATTTTCTGCCAATCTGAAGAGTTTCGCTACAATAAAGTTTCTTCTCTAAATAAAGTCTAAGCATTGAATTAATAAAGCATTTTAAGCATGAGATTTAATTTTGTCTGAGCAGAAGATACCCGGTCATGCATTTGAAGTACTTTTTTGGATTAGGGCCCACATGAAAGTCTAGAGGCAGAAGTGGCACCTTTTCTGTAGGTTTCCCTTTTCACAAGCAGCTTGGCTACCTCAGATGCTGGGATGGCTGCTGGTTGAACATAAGAAAAAAGCAGAACATTGTCCCAGCAACTGCACTAGAGCATCCATTTGGTTTAATGACTTTGGGTATGTTTAATGATGTGCAGCCCAAGTGGAGAAAGGACTGGATGGGGAAGCAAAAGCAAAATCAAAACAAACTTTTTCCCCTGCCCACGTGAGATCATTCTTTCAGTAGCGCTGGCATTTGTAAGCTTTGCAGATTTAATCTTGCAGCTTTTTCTCCATGCAAAACAAAGGGAGACCCCCTACCTGCATTTTCTTATTGCCCGACACTTGATATCAGCAACTTTTGGTATTCAGGACACAGTTTTTCTGCCATCTTCACAAGTGGCTACAATGTTTTGCCCAATTCTACATGGATGATTAAAGTTTGGAAAAAAACAGCTTATAGAAACCATCTCTACCCAGACAGTTTGTAATCTTTGAGGCAATCTCCACATGCAATAGCAGTAACTCAGGGCCATATGCAAGCAACACTTCCTACCTTACTCAGACAAACGACTTAAAGCATCTTCAGTGTTAAGGTCTAGTAAAACAACACCACAAAACACCAGCCACAGCAATTTTTAATACATGGACTTGTCCTTTGGTCCAGAGAACAAAAGCCCTGCAGAAGCCATGGAAAGCAACAACTTGTTTCAGCCCTGGAAATATTCTGGAATTTGTAGGAGCAACCACAGCATAATGGTGCAAGGTTCAACAAGGCAAAGCACTGGGTCCTTCATTTGGGCTGCAACAACCCCATCCAACGCTACAGGCTTGGGGAAGAGTGGCAGCTGGGGGTGCTGACTGATGGCTGCTGAACATGATCCAGCTTGTGCCCAGGCAGCCAAGAAAGCCACCAGCATCCGGGCCTGTATCAGCAACAATGTGGCCAGCAGGGCCAGGGCACTGATTGTTCCCCTGTCCTGGGCACTGGTGAGGCTGCACCTCAACTCCTGTGTTCAGATCTGGGTCCCTCACTAAAGGAAAGACACCGAGGTGCTGGAGCAGATCCAGAGAAGGGTCTGGAGCACAAACGTGATGAGGAACAGCCAAGGGACCTGGGGGTGTTCAGTCTGGAGAAGGCTCAGGGGAGACCTTATTGCTCTCTACAAATACCTGATAGGAGGTTGTAGTGAGGTGGGGGTCAGTCTCTTCTCCCAAGTAACAAGTGACAGGACAAGAGCAAACAGCCTCAAGCTGCACCAGGGGAGGTTTAGATTGGATATTAGGAATAATTTCTTCAGAGGGCGCAATGAGGCATTGGAACAGGCTGCCCAAGGCAGCGGTGGAATCACCGTCCCTGGAAGCGTTCACAAACCGTGTAGATGAGGCCCCCAGTGACATGGTTTAGTGGTGGACTTTGGCAGTGCTGGGGTAACCACTGGACTTGATGGTCTTGACTTTTCCAATCTAGTTGATTCTATGATTCCAAAAAATGGCTTTACACTAATAAACAGATTACTGCAGTCCCTACTTATTTCTGGACCTAGAAACAAGTACATACATCTCCTCCCTGAGTTCTGCTCTATTAGTTCCAAATTTATCTACTTCTAAATTCTGAACAGCACAGAATGTGGACGCTCACACCATACCTATTTAATACAATTTAGACTCCTAACTTCATACTCTCAATTGATTTGAAACACTGCCTCTTTACCCAGCAGCTCCAGCTGTGAATGGAAACACTTGCGGCCAGGTTTTACATTTAGATATGCCATAAAGGACTTGACTTGCAGATACCAACCACATTTCAAAATATCCAGCTTGCGATATCTTATACAATTTTCAAAGGGTCATGTTCCTTCTAAGGAACTCATCTTAGGATTAAATTTATTCTATTCAGACAAATAGTAAATTCTGGAAAATAACTGAGAATTATAAAGGAACACTCCAGTATTTGGTTTGACCTACAGGAAAAAAGTCAATACCACTTAGAGTTAAGAATCTCCAACAACTGCACTGAGATAATTGTTTGGTACTCAACTGTGGTTTGTAAATGGGAAAAGAAAGAAAAATTGCACCACTGAAGTACTTTTTTTAAACGGCTTTAGAATTACTGTTGATTTTGGGATTCTTCTCAAAAAAGTGAAAGATGTCAACAAGATGGAAGAGATACAGGGGGCAGGTGGTAAGAGGAGACACAAATACTATGAATAATCTAGATGGTCTGAATAGGGCAGGAAGGTTAATTTCCCCACACACACCTCCCAGTTAAATCCACAAGGGAATTCAGCCTATCAGCAATTTCAATGAATTAGATAGTCACCAAAAGGTAAAAGGTGTTCTGCTATCATACTGCAACTTAAAACACACTGAACAGCACAAAGAGAACAAAAGGTGACATGCAGCAGACTTGCTGCCTTGACATAAATGCAACATTATTTAGGCAATTAAGTATCTAACGTAATAAAAGCACGGTGAAGTCAGAAATAAGGCTGTCATCCACTTTCCTACTTTACCCTAGTAATGTGTATCTATTACTCAGGAGTATGAAGAACTCTAGAAGGCTGGATTAGCAGACATCAGATGAGCTTTTCGTAGGAACAATTTATGCATTAGTATTTGAGTAAAATACCCCACCTGTCTGTAGACTAATAATTTATCACTTCAAGTTATGCATGCTATAGGATCAGATTTCCTAACAACCCTATGGTTGTACACTAAAGAATCAAAGTACATTTTGTTCATCTGCATACTGGTCCAGAGATAGTTTTCAGCTACTAGAAGGGCCTCAATCTTGATTTACAGGAGAGGCACAACATGTAGCACTGCTGTAGCAGGAAAGAGGACTGATGTTTCAATGACTTCAGTCTGAAGGTGATCCTCAGGTAAAAATCTTGTCATTTTCTTTTTCCACTGGTGAACAGAAAGACATTGTATACAGTACAAGCAGGGAGACCTTTGGCAAACCAGAAGAACCCACCCCTCTGGAAGGACTCCCAATAGTCAAGAACAGACTTAGAACTTTAAGAGCAAGCTATTTCGTTTTTTGCCCCTAGATACCTTGACTCTTAGTTTTCACTTTATAAAACAGATCCCTTGGCAATTACTTGATCTTCTCTCCCTCACACCTATTTTTTTTCCCCAAAGTAAAACGATATGTAAGAATGTTCTTGCATAAAGCAAAAGGGTTTAGTCTTCTATAACTGGACACTTCAGTTACACTTAATGCTTTCCCAGTCACATACTGTTTGTGAAATCTGAAATTCAGACAGTCTAATTTAATACAGCTGTCCAAATTAATCACCAGCTTGTAAGAATTAATTTCACATCTTTGTGAGTGCTCCATCCCTGGCACTGTTCAAGGCCAGGTTGGATGAAGCCTTGGGTGATATGGTTTAGTGTGAGGTGTCCCTGCCCATGGCAGGGGGGTTGGAACTAGATGATCTTAAGGTCCTTTCCAACCCTAACTAGTCTATGATTCTATGATCTTTCATGATAAAAAAGCTAAAACTTAATCTCTTTTGTAAGGAACTAAGGTGAGACTTTCATTCTAAGTTTTACCATAGTATTCTGATGTCCACCTGAATTTTGTGTGTAAGTGCTTTCTGAAGTGACTAAATTTGACAATTTGCCTGCGTGTAACTCCAAGCTTATTTTAATAGGAAAACACCAGCGAATTCACAGCTTGGAAACACAACAGAATGTTGGCAAAAGTTCAAGTCATTCAAGTTGTCTTAACTAGTTCCATAACTAAATGTAGAAAGCTGAAGACTTCAGCCAAACAGTTAAATAACACTGTCCTCACCACATCGCATATAAATTTGAAAAGTTACCGTGCTAACATGTTAAAATGTTAACAGCATGTTAGAAGTCCATGCTATGCACTAGTTCTTTAAAGAATCAAATTACATTTAAGGTCACAAAAAACAGTTCTTTTCCCTCATATATATACAGTTGAAAGAGTAGGAGCTAGTGGTAGTCTTGTTCTTGACCTGGCCTTATGGGCTTCTTGCACTTATAGTATGAAAGGAAGATATTCCGCACCCAGTCAACCAAAAAGCAATGTGAGATTTCACAAGAACCACGATGCAATAAGCACTCAGCTGTGTTATTTATTATTTTTAAAGCACAATTAAGTACCTGTCATATATCAGCCCATGAACACCATATTCTCTCAACTTCTTCCTGTTGTCTGGGTCATTTGCATCATCACCCCATGAAAAAATAACTAGGCCTTTAGATTTGGCCCTTTTAATAAATGATGGATTCCTCAGCAGATCTTCAGAGTGCACATTAATTCCCTGAAAAACAAGACTTTGATTAAAACCCAGGTTTCTGAAACACTCACACATCAGCTTTTTAATCTTTTGACACCTGCACCTCCTTATAATTTCACTCATAATAAAGATATTATTGATAACACTATTTTTTAAACACTTTTCAACAGAAACTTGAAATGAAGGACATTATATTGGCAGTCACCAAATGTTACTGTATTGCTTTTATGAGGTTAGTTGCAATTTTAAGCATTAGTGTCAAAACCAATAACTTCACAAGTAGTAGTAATTTTGTTTCCTTTTACTGCAGAGTAATACCCGAACTGGTCAGCTTACCAGCAAGTTTTCAAACTGTGCAAAGGTAATGGCAATAGAAGTTGTACGAGATCTAAGATCCATAAGTTCTGGATAGAGTTTAGATTCTCCTTGCGTGAGAAATAACACAGGATACTTGTTTTGCTTGTGCCGAACCCTGTTACGAAAACAAGTTTGTTAAGTAGCAAATGTGTTAAAAAGCAGGGAAATTCAATCTTGAGGAGAATTATGCTCTTTGATTTGGTTTTGTCCTGCCCATTTACCCTACAGTGGTATTTCATCAGTGCAGCCTCTCATCAAATGTCACCAAAAGCCTTTCATTAACAGTGCTAAATCGCTTCTGCTTACAAAGTACTACAGCAGATTGTTAGTTTCTATGGATCCCAACTGTTTGTACCCTAGTTTAACTCCTGTGCTTTTTCTGTGCCCCAATACCCTCAATACGACATTCCACAACACAAAAGCAAACTGCTTAAAACCAACCAAACAAGAAAAACTTAAATCAAATACAGGTAATCCAAAGTCCTTTCATTTTCTGTACTTTGTAAAAGGCAGATATATTGGTGGGGGAGAAAAAAACTGTACCAAAATGATTTTGTTTGTAAGCTAGGCTTGTGTACACCTCAAGTATGACTGAAAAAGACTGTAATACCAGAAGAAATCTTGACCTTTTTTGTTGTGTCAAGAAAGACTGAAGCATTCAGGAAGGCACCAGAAAAAAAACCAAAAACCTATCTACTTTGACTTTATTTTCCTATCTTATTTTTGGCACAGCTCAGGTGGCAAAGTGGTCTTGCTTCAATCCCCAACTGTTCTGGCACCCAAAGGTTAGGTCCATTAAGATTATGGGTTACTTGTTTCTTGTTGGGTAGTCTTTTGTCCAAAGTAAATGCTACCATTAAAAAAGAAGAAAGCAAAATACATAATTTATCTCTTCTTAACTTACATTGTACAAATATCTGCATGAAAAGAAGAAAACACAATTCTTCTTCTTCCAGCATTCATCAAAACAGTTTTGAGGATAATATCCAGGAAGAGGTTCATATCAAAGTAAGTCGACAAGTTGCCATCCCACTGTCCATCCTAGAAAGAGGAGAAATTTCAGCCATTTAGACTAATGCTTACGAAAATTATTTTAAGCAGCAATGGTATCTCATTCAACCTGAGCAAAATGAGAATTCAGTTTGCCAGTCTGAATACAGAAGTCACTCCTTCAGCCTACTGAGCACTAGTTACAGCTCTATAGGACTCTCGGTCTGTGAGATAGAGCTGAACCCAAACAGCAGTAACCTCCACTGAAAAATTCACTTCCTCCCATCAAAGGAGAGAGTTTCTAGGATGCCTTTCCTAATTTTGAACACACAAAGGAATTCCATGAAAGACCACTAAAAACTACTACAGATATTTTGTATTGCTATTTCTAAATGCGAAAATGCAACAGCAAATTTGTAGAAATAAATTAGGTCTTTGACAATAGCAGGTACCAGTCTTTATGCTATCTCTGAGAGCATGAGCATGCCTCCACGCATACAGCCTTCCACATACTACTACTATTTTCTTCCCACCACTCCAGACTTCCAGTCCTAGCCTTGACAACCGTTTCCTTCTAGTCCAAGCACTAAGCAGGCCAGCAGAGTCCACAGTAGTGCTAACTAGAAGGGAAGAGTTGCTTGTACTATTGCAGCATGTTGTAGCTGCTCCTGCACCAGCCCAGGAGAGTTTGAGTTTCTTGTCTCTTTTCCCATGTAGAGCATGCCTGATCTGTTGTGATCCTCTGACTTTAAAAAATAGTCTTCAGCTAAAAGCAGTCTCAGCTGCACTATGACCTAAATCCTATAAATACTTCTTACTGGTTTTAAGAGTAAGTTTGTTCATTTGCTAAAGTGATGCTGCTATACTCCCAGTTTTAAAGAGAGTGGGTTATAATAAAACAAGAGAGTCACATTAAAAAACCCAATATTACAGCTTTCTAGTTCATTAATTGCCAGGTTAAATTACAAGCTTTAGCCATAAAAATGGCAAAGTATCAAAGTCAGTTGCATGTACATTTACTTACCCTTTGCTGGCAGATCCATTTTATTTCTATGTTGAACCCAACATCTTCAGAAACAGAATCGAAGACCTGAAAAAAAATTCATTATAAAGAGACCTCAGAGCAAAGGAAGAAACTACTCTATGAGAGCAATTACTGGGATAATACATTAGCTTTAACATCAGTGGGGTCTATAAGTAGAATAAAAAACATTTAACACAAGATACACCTTTTTCTACTTCATCTTTAAGTTAGGAAATACATAAAAAAGGATGAAATCTTAAGGACAAAAATCTGACAAGGTACAAAGACATGTCAATTCACCTTAACATGTGTGAGAAATTCCCCATTTGTACTCCTAAAGAAGAGATGGTTTTTTACCTCACCAGGAAGGTTTTTTGAATGCAAAAAGTATCATAAGTAATACATAGTCCTAAGTATGAAAACCATGAGCTTGCCATTATGATGATCAGAAAAAGAGTATGTGAAATTCTTGTACAGATTATTTGGAAAGTGACTTTAAATCAAACGACTTTAAATCAAACAGCTAATGAAGGTAAGGAAAAGTCCATAGATGATTCTTTAACCCTATAAAGGTACCAAGCAGAGAGGGAAATAACATGCCATTTCTCACAGGAAGAAAATTAAATTTAGGGACTCAAAATAGGCAGAGGAATTGAACCTCAACAGTTTATTCTGTTACACAAAGTTCTTGATTTTCTGTAGTTAAAATGATTAGACAGTAAAAAACACAGTGAGGCATATGACCTGTACCTGATGCCTATATCCTCTGGCACAAGCCTATAAATAATACAGTCCAAACAAAAAGTAGCATTATTGTACAAAACAAGTCCCTAAAAGGCATGTTAATGGGCAGTTTGGACATTAGGAAAAACAGTAACTGTGAAAAAAAATGTAGTTCTAGGAAAACAAAACAAAACAAAAAAATCACCATAGATGTATGAAACTCTTGTTTGGTCAACAATTGCCAGATGCTTCTGCGAAAAAAAAGCCAGCACAAAGCCCAGAGTTGGCAAGTAGTCACAAGTAGGAACATACTAGAAATTAGTTAACATTTCTCTTGTGTTTGGCTCTGCTAGATGAGACCAGGTTTGGTTCTCACTGTTGCTGGGAGTTTTGGTGGTGGTGGTCTTACTTTGTTTGGTTTGGCGCTTGAGTGTCGTTTGTTTTGTTGAGGTTTTGGGGGGGGTGGGGGGGTGGAGGGGTTCCCCAGAATTAGAAATCAGCTGTCAATGCATTAAAACGCAATGCCCGGATGTCAACCAGCTGTAAAACTGAAGATATCTGGAGCAACACAGCTTGAGTTTATGAATTAAGAAGCTTGAAATATATACAGCCTATTACTTTGAAGCACTGAAAAGGCTACAATGGCCAACAATAAAGCCTGTGTTCTCAGGACCGGCACTGATATCGGAGGCCTAAAACCAAAACTGGGTACCCCTTGCTATCTGTGCAAAACTGAAAGAAAAATACTGTTTTCCTGTTCAAGAGTTGTCATCTCTATTGCTCTACATTCACTGCTTACTCTCTGCAGAGAAGGAAATGGCTGCATCTCAAAAGCAGAGTTTTCTTCTTCTTTAAAAGATGCTGGAAAGAAATACAAAATATTGTCTCAGAACAAATAGCAGTACTGCTAATCCCAGCAAGAAAAGACTAGCTGAAAGTCATAAGGCCTTTAAGAGTAAACTATGGAATCAGGTCTTTGATTACCTCAACCTGTTGATTACTTTTTGATTACCTAAGACTTCCTCCCTCTAACACCAATGTTCTCCAACAACAGTGCAGGCAATTCCTGTTTTGCAAGTAGGAAAATTTTTTGACTCCCCTTTAAAAGCCTTGCCAGAGTATTTATCAGAAACAACTTTTCCTATCCCTTACTGTTTCAGTCACTGGATCAGATCCAGTGGAAGCAGCCTTGCCTTTAAAAGGCTTATGTTTATTTTATCTTTTCCCAGATGGGCAGGACGTGCAAGACACTTTGCCAGTTTGCTGCCGCTACAAAAAGGGGTGAATTAAGGCCAAAAATTGGCAGCACCAGTAAGATACCCCACAGCAGTTACCAAAGTACTTGCTAGCACTTCTGAAGAGCTGCCAAAAAGGTATGGTTAGAGAAGCATACGACTGCACATTAGTGGCAATTTTGTTACGATTATTCATAAAGATATATTTATCTATGCATTTGTTTTCTACCATCCTGTCCCCTCTTACTCAAGGGAGGAAGTTCTGTCCAGTTTCTTACTTTCCAGTAAAGAACTCGACTGCATAAACAAAATCCAAGTAACTACAAAAGCATTTAGAAATGTTCAGGAAGAAGCCAAATGTGACTAGAACAGGTGACTGCAACCACAGTATATATAAATATCATTACATGATAACAAAGAAACCTCAAGACTCTTGCAAACCAATGTACATACCATTGTGGTCTTTTACTTTCAGGGCAGTCACATGAGCCAGCTAAAGAACACAAGAAGGCTAAAATTAACAAATACTCTATCCACGGAGATCTTAACATACATAAAATGTAACTAATTTTCTTTATAAACTGGTTTTAAGTTTAAAGGTCCATTATAGGCACAGTTTTAATAATTTGCAAAAGAATAAAGGAAATCCTAATACATGATATATTTCTTTCAAACCTTAGAACGTGAAGATTCCAAGGAAAGCTCAAAAACTAACTGTAAGTTTTCTTACTGAAAATGCAGAAAATGTGTTCAAGAGTAGAAACACCCATAATATAACATGATGTGAAGAAGTCCAAATATTAAATCCTTCTCTGTTAGACGTCAGACTGTTTCCAAACAAGTGCAGACAGAGAGCTGACAGTGGTTTTATAATGTAGTCACATACTGTGATCAGGCCAGGCACAGAGAAAACTCCCTTGCTCCATTCAAATTCTCTCTCCTCAAAAAGGGGGAGACCAAGTAGTTTTAAATAGAAAGAAACATAGTTCTTGGACCAGCCATGTGTTTCTTTAACCAAGGGCAGATCTCTCAGCTGGGTCTTCAGTAGCCCAGTTTCATCCCGACACCCCTTTGATGTCGGCAGGGCACTTCTGTTCAGAAGATACAGCGACACCCAGTCCAGTCAATCCATACCATTGAATCACAGAACCTTCTACACCTCCACATGCACCTCAAGAGTGCAGTCAATATAATTTCGATCTCCCTTGTTAATAGAGAAACACTTGAAAATTACCACTTTGCAACAGGTACCTTTTTCTTCAACAAAGACTCCAAAGCACTGGCTTTCAATGAACCCTACCACCACCTTCAGCCTCTCTTCCTTTCTAGGAAATACCAATTTTAGCATAATGGGATGGATCTACACAAGTTGCAGACCATTTTTCTAGAAAATAGAAGTAATGAAATAATGCGGTGCAATAGTAATATTCTGGGAATTAGCTGCTATTTCTACTTGTACAAGTTTTAAAACTTGTACTCCCCCAAACTATCTAGTTACTACTAGTGTAGCTTCATACACAATTTGAAATTCTACACATAGCATATCATACTAGCCAAAGTAACAATACCTTCAATAACTGCAGCTGATCAAATGTGAGTTCTTTGACTGCAATCTCAAACAATTCCAAAGGCTCCGTATCCAGTTTCTTTGATGAAAAATAATACATAATTAAGCATTGCTGAAAACTACAGAAAAGCCTACATGCTTTTAATATGATAGCATTAAAGGCAACTGATTTTTTCCCCTTTTATTTATAAAGATACAAGTGATATTCTAATGAGTAAGATGACCAGATTTCAGGAGATAAAATGTGTCAATTTGGAAAAAAAAACAAAACCAAACCAAACAAAAAACACATTAAAATTTGGTCTTTCATGCAAGTCGGATGGTTTATTGCTCTTTTTTCGGAAAAGGTTAGCACATATATTCTGTAAAAACTTGATCATTTCATATATTAAAGAAAAAAGTCTCCAAGTAAAGAAATGTATTAAAAAACACTTTAAGACAGTTCAGTTTATTATTGTCTATCCAGTCTCAAAAACTGGTAAGTAAAATGTCCTGGTAAAACCTAGACACACACCCCACAACCAAAATAAAAGATCTGATTTAAAAGAAATTCTGTCCATTTTCACTTCTCCTCTTCATTATAAGGAAGCTTCTACTTATCAAGACAACATTGATTCAATATAAGCTTAACGTGCATTTCCCTTACTCAAAGTTCCGTTTCCACAACTGTTCAAAACTAAACTTCTTCCACATAGTGCAACGTGTGCAAGTTTGACAACACAGACTTAGTGCCAAGAAGAATGAGAGAATTTGTCTTGCAGTCTGCTCTGCCATAGGATCTCCATTTTCACTGTCAGAATGCTTATCTGTATTGTTGTGTTTTAAGCCCAGTCTCAAACCATGCATCTGACATGCTGTTGCTGCAACATCAAAATAAGCATCCAACTTTCTTACTCCATGCACACAATAATCCTACACATTTATTCCCATTCTATCCCTTGATTCCCCAGAATTATTTCTATGAGAGCTGGGCATTTTAGTTTCTGGAATGGTTACACTTCAAGATAAAATACAGATATCATCTTTACCTTTTTCATGGCCATACAACACGTGAGATCATGGTATACAATCGGCACATGATCTTTAGAAAGATGTACATCAAACTCCACATATGCTGCTCCCTACAGAAAGTTGAAAAACACATAGAAGAAAACAAAATCCCATTAACTATTTATGCATAAGGACTACAGAACTGCAGAGCTGCCAAGTACTCAGAGGTCCTGGGCATAAACCAGAAGCTTAATGAAACTGGCTGTTACCAGTTAAATCACAGTCAACAATGGATCAGAAATGACAAAAGATCATATGGGAGAGTATCTTCATTACCATAATGCAGCTCTGATAAACCCTTATAAACACTCTAGTAACCTTGAAGCATTGTAAACAAAGTATTGATTTCAAACAAAAGCTAAGATGATGTTTTTAAACTGTCATGGTGCCCTTCCTGCCTCCTCTCCACCAAGAGAAGAGCAATTGCTACAGACTGGCAAAGCTTTATTGAGATACTCCATATAGGGATGGCCTTCTGGACTCACTAGTGAGTAATACAGTAACAGCATGTTATAACACGTGCAAGAGAAGAAATAGCTGTATCCAGTATTCTTCTGTCCTTTTCAATTGTGTGTTGTTTTCTTTTAAAAAGGAATTAAGATCAAAGTACAATCTTTCTCAAAAGAGGGACAGAAATAAGGATATGAAGAAACACAAAGAAATTACTCTTTTACTTATTTTTACTGTCTGTGCATTATTCCTTTGAAAGGCCTCCATGAACACCCAACAAGTTAAGCAGCAGGTGATCTCATAGCAGCGTCTTTATGTGACTGTAACCACAGGTCTTTGCTGTGAAAACAGGAGTTAGACAAGGAAACTCTGCACGTGCTTCTGACTTCAGCTACTCTGCTGCAGTGTCTCACTGCCTAAATCAATCTCATCACAGATCACTTCAGTGACTGAGATTGCTAGAAGGACTAAAAGTGACCACCTCAATCACAGAATTTAAGCACCTGAAAACAGTATCTCCCAAACGTAAAGTCTTATCCTAGTATTCCAAATATTCATTGTAGCAAGCACTGAAACAAAGGATTGTTTTATCCTTCCAGCTCAGCTCCCAAATCTCAGTTTTGGACACCAGTTTTAGGTATTCAGCAGCCCCTGAGCAAGTCCTTTGCTACTTGAAAGTATGCCAACAGATCCAGCAGAGCCAAATTTTTATTAATTCATTCAAAATTTTCCAACCCTGTGTCTCTGCAGGACTGAGATTAAAGTTTTGCCTGTATTAAAACACCACCAGAAAATAATACATAGAAGTTCAGATTTTTTTGAGGACATCGGCAATGAGAGTCTAACCTAGCTATTACTTCCCTTCCTCTCTCTGTCAAGAAATTTCCATGGTGATTTCATGTAGTTTTATGGAAGTATCATTATCATTCATTGTATGGAATAATGGAAATCAAGCATACAACATAAGCTAGTTTTAACTATCCAAATACTAGGTGCCTGCAAATGTGTGTACATACATGACTAGCAGCATTCCTCAAAGAGGCAATAGTGTTCTCTTGAACTTTAGCAAGCCTGAAATAACAGCAAAGGAAAAGATTTTAGTAGAGGCAGCACGGCACAAAAGTCCATTGAAACAACAGAAATACAAATAAGTCTCTGTTTTACAGGACACCCATATCTGATATTGAAGTGACTTAAATGATTATGGGTTGAAGCTTTTTGTTTTAAACTGTCCACTTCCTCAACCAATGTCAGTGAAACTAAACTAAACAAAAATCTATCCCCAGGTTAAAATGCAAAGGAACTTACTTAGCTGTTGTCGTAGAATTGCCTGCTCCCCTGTGTCCAACATCTAAAGTTGTTCTTGGTTTCCAATACTTTGCATAGGAAGCCTCCATATTGCAAGTGTATCCCTGGATTGGCTTAATAATTATGAAGTCCACTACAAGAAAAATAAAAATGCTTCATGTGTCAATAGATAAATCTAATTGGAATCATCCATTATTTGCATCTGTTTGCATCAACTGTACCTCTAACTTTTCCAATTGTCTTCCTTGGATTTCTGCTCATTATAGCAAGTGTAAGAATTCCAGCACTCTTTCCGAGTTCTGCAAGTGTGGATGACAGGAGGCAGGCAGAACCTACATGACCTGGAAGAACATCGCCTTGTACTACTTTCTCACTTAAATCTTCCTAAAACAAAATAAAGGGGAAAAAAAGAAAAAAATCTCTTGTTATACATAGGTGAGAATTCTGAACAAACTCTTTTTCCTTTCTCCTCAGAAATATATATATATAGGCACTGCTGTAACAGAAGTTTTTTGTTACAGAAAACACTCATTTCAGGCTAAAACTTGTGTAAGACCATGTTCCAAATTGTTGTTAGAAATATGAAATTGTTGATGAAAATCTACAAAAATCATGTACAATTGTCTTTGAGAAGTCTTAGATTTGAGAAGCTTCCCACATCAAAATTGCATGCATGGAATAGTCCATCTTCTTAAACACCCAAGTCATACTTAGAAAAAACATGAACTGGAATAATATATATGCTTATAACAACATTGTATTCATTTGTATGGAAGGAGAAGGGCAACTAACATGCAGAACATGCACCTGACCATAGGCAGCTCAGGAACTATGGAGCCACTTTTAATTGTGAGCATAAGTGATCTTAAGTGTATTTTTAGACAAAAGAGAGAATGCTTAAAACTGTCTTTTATATAAACAGCACGAAGGGATGAGAGTTGTTTTCTTTTTAAAAGGACTTTGAATATTAAGATGTTTTAGGGAAAAAAGAGTGCAACATAACAGAAGTAGTAGTGAGAATCTGTAGCTATCCAGTTTTAATTTGCATCAGTTCAGGGAAATCTCTTAAAAATAAGACAATTATTATGTAACTAGTTCATATACAAATTGCTCAGGTTCAAGGAGGATAAGCAAAACCTGGGTAAAGGACAGAAATCAAGCCAACCTAACTACATGCGGCACTAGACACCAAGATTTGAGTCTAATTTATACCAATTTCTAAATAAGCATAAACTGTAAATCTTTCTGTGCCCTATTGAGGAGACTCACAAAACTTTTCTGCAAAATGGGGTAGTAGCCAAAAGACTTATAACTTGTGTAAACAAGTCTAAAAGAAACCAAGATAACAGGCAACAGCCCTATCCTAACAGTGAAATCTTCACAGCAATTGACTCTGAACTCCTAAAGGCAGACCTGAGTTGCTTCATGGCAGGAGAGACATACCTCAAAAAAATCAAAGATTAATTCCAAGTTATCAGGCTCCATGGTTTGTATTGTGTATTCTATCCATCGGTCTGGCTGCAAAGCATAGCCACAGTCTGGCTGAGAGTGTCGACATTTATATTCGTTGTTACTTATTAAGGAGAACTCCACAGTGTTTGCCATTTTCTGAGGGACAGTAGGGGATGTTTTCTCTTGGCCCTCTTCATCATCCTCATCTTCCTCTAGGCCTTCTAGAGTCAATTTTACTCTATTCAACCAGAAATACAAAACAAATGGTTAAGTCACACGAGAGTCTTTAGAACCACTGGAGAATGAGAAGCTTGAACAGAAGCTCATGCAACACAAGAATTCTCAACAACACCATCGACAGGACAGCACCGTACGCAGTGGGCCCTCACAAGAGTCAGTTTGCAGCTGTGGTCTAAAGCCTATTTTAGTTGTAAGTGCTCAAGTCACTTCTGAAACTGGAACTTGGGTAAATGTGAAAATTGTACTAATGGTCTGAGAAACAGCACTCCACCAAAATGCAATTTGGGCTTCCAAACAGACAGCCTTTCTTTGCAGACTGACACCCATCATGCCAAAAAATTAAGATGAAAAGCACTGAAAATAGCAGCAATTGCCAAGATCAGTATCTGAATTCTGGTGGCTGCTGCTAAGTGCACACACCCAACTTTAAGTCTCTTTGAACACCAATTAAGGCAGATAGATGTATTCTATTAGGCATAAATAAGATAGTCTGTAAGAATCAGTAAGTCCCTTGAGAAATCCTAGATGATCATTTAACAGTAAATTGACTGTAATTACTGAAAAATCTGGGACTGATTGGAATAATCCTCTCTGTAAGACTCAGAATTCATTATTATACAGAGCAAACTTTCCACACAGAATTAATTATGCCAGTGATGGAAGCATGTATGAGTAATCCAAATCCCTTTCTGAATCATCTAAGTAGCAGATGGGATAAAGAGTTATTTAGTAAGATGCTAATTCACTAGTAGATTATCTAGTTAGATTTAGTCTAACTAATCTAGTTAAATTTAGATTCCAATTCACTAGTAAAACTGAAGTTGTATCTCAAAGAAACAGTTACAGTCATAGAAATCCTGTATTCGAAGTCCACATTCTCAATACCCTCTTACAAAAGGAGAAAAAAAAAAAGAGGTCAAAACACAGATGGTCCACAAAGTGACACTGCCTTAGTAAGTGACAGTCACAAAAACTACCTGGGCAGATCCCTACTGGCAACCAAAAATTAATTTAAAGGCCACACTAATTAAGTAAAAAAGCAGCACTGACAACTAACATGAGCTAAACTGCAAACTCAGATGAGCAGACTCTTACCTGAACCTTGATGTTTTAAATTTCTTCTTAGATATCACTACAGGTGGTTTCTCAGAATAATGCAGGCGTAATCTTATTTCTGTTTGACATGTCAGCCACCCAGTGTCCACAGTTTCAATACCATCTAGCAAAAATTGGACAAAAAGTAGAAGACTTTAATAACTTATTTTAGGGATATCTATATATTTTAATATACAAAAACATAAATACAGTTCTGACTCCATCTTCCAGATAATCCTCCTTATCACCTGCCTTCTTCAATAGTATTTCCAGAGCAATTGTTGAGTGCATCTTTTCATCTGTCTCTTCTGAACTACCCAGAACAGACAAAAGATACTGCAGCTGTTTGCTGGCTTTAAAGAGGATTAAATAGGAAAAAATATCCTTGTCAGCTTCACGTGTAAACTGTCTGCAGGAGATCACTAAGTACTCCAATGTTACTTTTATTTATGGTATCAAGGTCTAAATCTCCAAAGGTAGGCATAACATTCCCTTATCCTGAGATCTCTCACTACATTGAATAACACTGACAGGTACTCTGAAGATTCATATGCAACTTGAGACTGCTCATTTCTGTTGAGATACAGGTGTCAAATTAGCTCATCATAACCAATGCCAGTGAAAGTATGCAGGATAGGATATAGCAACAAATATGATGGGGAAACAAAGCACGGAGGAGAATCCTCAGCCTCACCATCAGGAAAAGCAAGCCTATAAGCAGGATGTCCAGAAAGACCAGGCTGCCAGGCCATGTACTGGAGCAGACCCCGCAGTTTTGATGAGTTCCTAGCAAAACTTATCATTCAATCAGGATATGAAGAAAAATGGCAAAGCTTTAAGGGAAGTATGAGACATGATAAAGACTTAATATATTTAAGAATGAGACAAGATAAAGAGAATTACCTCAGGCACTTTAAGAATGAGACAAGATAAAGAGAATTACCTCAGGCACTACAGGGTTAAGTGTTAAGAGGTGGGTTAGAACTGCCGACATATACATGCATGAGAACATGAGGTTTGAGCTTATGAGAGGTTTTGGCAGTTATGTGGCTAACTGAAGAGGCAGATTGTGTACATTTGGTGTAAATGATAACACTTTGATAGGCAAAAGGTTTTTTTTAAGGCTAGGTTTTAGAAGAAAGCTATGTCTATTGTGTATTTCCAAATATACATGCTCGTGATCTAGTGTACAAATTTCAACCTTGAACACCAGCATATTGACAATATTTAAACTCTTCCTAGAAGCCTTTCATTAATTTTAGAAGGGTTTACAGCCTGAGTATGAAGTCACAAATTCTAGATACAAAGAGAACTATATAAGCAGAGAAAATAATCACTTACAGGCAATTCCTGTCAAAACTTTGTATTTCAAGTATTTTTGAACTAGAACACATAATCTTTTTAAAATTAAATACGTGGTTAAAAGTAAAGGTCAGTAGATCTCACTTACTACAGATTCCAAAGTGTCCATCGTCAATAGTAATTTCATTTTCTAGAATTAAAAGGAGGGAAAAAGAATGGAAGAAATTAATTAATATCCACATTATAAAGAATCATTTCCAAGTTATGCTAATTCTACTTGTCCATTTCACTTTCAAAGTACATCTAATAAAAAAGTAGGAAAACTGAAACAGATGAATAAGCATGTTTACTGCAAACATCTGTAAAGCCTTTTCCTAATTTATGCTTTTTCTTAGTTTCTGCAAGAAAAAAATAAAACAATCAACACACAAGATGCCAAGATGCTTTACCTACAGTTATCTGAACTGAGAAAACCAAGAAGGCTGCATCATTTCCTAGTCTGCTGCTGTATTTTGCTGATATCTACATCCTACTAGAATCTAAGATGCTTTTCTTGTTAGTGTCAAAGTTTCCTGCAAGCATCCAAGAAAGCTGTGCCTTCCTGCACATTTATACTTAAAGCTTCTAAATCAATTAAAATGCTTATTCTGTCCACGCAACAGAAACCAACCTAGGATGAAATACTCAAACCACTCATTTCACCCTTACTTTTATCTTTACCCTCTCCAAAGTTTTAGTAACTGAAATCTTAAGGCACTAAGTAAACTCACCAGCATTAACAGAATTGCATTAAGTCTAAAACTATACATTTCTCAGAACACAAGTATTAATAAAATCTTCTCTATAACCATTAATTCCATCTTTTTCTGAGAAGAATTATGGGCCAGACCTCAATTTTTAATAATCACAGGCAACAATTCAGGATTGTAATGACCAAGTACTAACACCCTCGTTTTGCTGCACTTTCTTAAAGACTGCTTATTAAGCACTGA
This sequence comes from Melopsittacus undulatus, assembly GCF_012275295.1. NCBI lineage: Eukaryota > Metazoa > Chordata > Aves > Psittaciformes > Psittaculidae > Melopsittacus > Melopsittacus undulatus. The sequence goes on along the minus strand of NC_047529.1, from coordinate 11,903,471 downwards.
GGATTAATGGGGGGGGGGGGGGGGGGGGGGGAATTTCCTAACTGGAATGAATTTAACTCAATTATTAAGTCTAGACCCTAACAGAGGGTAGTCTGTCTCCCTAATTAGTTACTGACAGATACACAAACATAGTCTTGTTACAGGAATAGAAACACAACTAATTCAGTTGAAAAAAAATAATTAAGGGGGGGAGGAATTATCTTAATACTATTCATATTTAACAAGAAGTTTCTCCAATACCACCTTCTCTCTAGAAGGCTTTTTCTCAACATATCAGAAAGCATTTAATAGATAGGAACTCCTAAGTATGGAGGGAATAACCTTTTTCATACCCTAGAAAAGACAGTGCATAAAACATGCCATCCCATAGCAGCACAAGAGATGTAAATTACAAGCTACATTCAAAGGTTATTCCAATCACTCTTCCAAACCAAACTTTCCTCCTGTACAAAAAACCATTAGGAACTTGTAGACAAGTCTGCATGCCACCTTTTCTTCCAGCAAAATTAACTGCAGCTTTATTGCTGGGCATTTAAAACCATTCATGTTTCTGTTTACATTAATCCATTTACTTAAGCCTAATTAAGAATTTTTACCTTACATTTTTGCTAATGAAACAGTAGTTAAATAGAAACAGCAGTGACTTCACACCCTCCCCCTCCCCACATGTTCTCTGAAAAAATAATATGGATCCTTAGTCTCAAAGAATTAAGCTTACAGAAAATCATTACAATTCCAAATTAGGAAAAAAAAAAGAAAAATACAAACACACCCAACCCACATATCTTAAGGATGGTAGTGAAGAGCTTCATGTCCCCTCTATTTTTAAGCCACTTATTTTTATACATATATTTTGAGAGTAAGGCCCATGTTGCACAAAGAAAAAGTTTATACTTTGAAAACATTCATAAATTTACATATTTTAAAACTATAGTTATCAATCCTTCCAAACCAATGCGCAGCATATCAGCAATCTTATGCATATGCCTCAAACAGATGCAGTTGATGCCCATACCTAAAGGGGTAATTGATCGTGGTTGTAGATGAGTCTCCCACGTGTGAACTATGACTTCGCAGGGACCATCGATAGTCTGTAATTTAAAAGTTAAATGTCTGCAATAATTTCTTTTGTTAGATCTGATTTTCTACCCATGAAGCTGTTTGGGACGGTTGTGAACTAAACTCTTTAAGAAAGAAAAAGTAGGAGAAAGAGAGAGTGGGAGAACAAAGAGAGAGAATGAAGGAGAAAGAAAGAACAGATCAGACTTGTTTCTTACCCCTGCAACCGCTGATTATGCTATCTGATGCGTCAGGCATACATATGACAAAGTTTGTGACAAAGTCTGACAGTGTGAACAATTAAAATTCTTAAATCTTTACTGCTTCCAGCTACTCCGCTGGACTACTTCAGTTTCCTTTGGATACAAAAAGCCCCAGACTGTCTCTGAAGTCATTCAGCATGCTTGAGTTTTCCTTAAGATATTACAGCAACAATTTAGGAAAAAAATATATCCCACATCTCTAATTCCAAACATCACTCAGCACCTACTCATGCAGTTAACAGTTGCAGGGGTAGCTTCTCCCTCAAGATTGCCTTGACTAAGTCAAGTCTATAAACCACCATTTCTTTATTTGTGGTACAAAGGAGCAAATTATTTACCATCTAATTAAAACACAAATACTTGATCCAATTGGGCAGCATTCCATTTGGAGTAGGATAAATTACACTCTTCCACCAAAAAAAGAATTACTTTCCCTCAAAAGACTACATTTGTTGACAGACACAGCCAAGACTCAGACAGGTATTCAGAACAGTAACTTAATCTCTTCTTTCAGAACAATTTAAGTTTGAAATAGCTTTCTAGGTTAAGGCTTTGAGGTAACCACTGGGTAACAACAGAAAGAACATGTCCAGTTCCCAGCTCAGTCATCCCAAGATGTTTCCCTTAACACTGTATGGCTGTCACTATCAGTCACAGGAAACACTGTCAAATAGCTCATTTTGGTGTTTTGGGCCTAAGTGACTCTATTTCCAAAAAGAGTTGCTACTAGTCATATAAGCTTCAATGCCAACTTATCCCAGTATTTCAGGTTCCTGTTTAAATAGACTTTAGATCAACAAAGACATCAAGACACTTCAAACTCAGCAGTAATTACATAATTACACAATTACACAGTACCATAATGCTTTATCTTACAAATCACTTAACTCTTTAGTAACAGATGTGATTTCTCAACGTATCTCAAACACATTTAATCTACTATGCTTTTGATGAGTTAATAGCAAATACCAAATATTCAAAAAGTATTCGATTAGATGGGTTTGCTCTGTCTTAGCTAAAAGCAATTTTTTCTGAAGAATTCAGAGGCATCTATACTTAAGGATCATGTCAGAATAAAACACCTAAAGCCATGCTTTAAAGTTTAAATGTATGTAAATGTGAACAAAATAAGATACTGTTGTTCCCAGTTTATTCCTGTTATTATAGGGCAGTTTTACTTCCCATCCTGTCACTGCTGCCAGAATGATCACTTTTGTGGACTTCCAGAAAAGTAAAAAGAAGCTTTTTTTCCCTTCTTCCACAGCAGATTCACACATGAATGTCACAATTTCAGTTTCTGCAGGTGAAGCCTGCGTTTGTCATCAGGGAGGGTATAATTTCCTAACATCATTGAGGCCTGCAAGCTCTCAAACAGCAACTCCCATGAACACATACAGAACTTGTAGCTCATGAACCTGGGGAATGCAAATCTGTCCTAATATGGATTAAGTAGTTTTCTCAAAAAAGTAAGCAAAGGCTTTTCCTTATAGAAACTCCCAACCTATTGTTTTAAAATAATAATACTGGGTTATTTCTTACACTACTGTAAATGTAAATTGTAATTTTAGGTCCTAAAGCTATGAATGAGAATTCAAGTAACATTATTCCAACAATAAGCACAACATGCTGGACACATGCAGCAAAAATTCATTCCCTGAAAGGAATACAGTGGTCTGATCATGCAGTCCCCAACACAACAGGGATGTTGATCTGCTTGAGTGAGTCCAGAGAAGGCCACAGAGATGATCAGAGGGCTGGAGCACCTCTGCTACAGAGACAGGCTGAGAGAGCTGTGCTTGTTCAACCTGGAGAAGAGAAGGCTCTGGGAAAACCTTTTAACAGTCTTCCAATACCTAAAGCAAACCTACAAGAAACCTGGAGAGGCACTTTTTACAACGGCATGTAGAGACAGGACAAAGGGGAATGGCTTTAAACTGAAAGAGATTTAGATCAGACATTAGGGAGAAATTCTTTACTTTGACAGTGGTGAGACACCGGCCCAGGTTGCCCAGAGAAGCTGTGGCTGCCCCATCCCTGGCAGTGTTCAAGGCGTGGTTGGATGGCGCTTGGAGCAACCTGGTCTAGTGGAAGGTGTCACTACCCATGGCAGAGGGCTTGAAACTAAATGAGTTTAAAGCCCATTCCAACCCAAACCTTTCTGTGATTCTATGACTTAAACCCAGAAACCCTCAAACACTTTCTGTACTAAGAAAAGCCAAGGAAACTACCTGGAAAAAAAGGGCAATGGATTAGAGAACAGGCACAGATGTGACTGTGAGGCCTCTCGCAATCCCTGCTCAAACTATCTTTCTGTTTATGGGTATTTAAATAATGTTTTAATCACATGTAACAGAAATCAGTGCTACGACGAGGTTAAAATCTGATGTAATTTCAGTGCCACATCCTGACCACATCTGAACAACAGCCCAGTTCAGATCAGCCTGTAGCAGAAGTTAACAATGTGTCATCAGTGGTCATGGTACGGTAAGGTTAACAAAAGAGTCGGCCTCTGCTAGGGCTGTTTCAAAAGGCCAATCCAAATCAAGCATTCCAGTGGGCAGTACACTGAGATTACAGTAGGGGGCACTGTATGGCATAGATCCTTCCCTACTACAACAGATTTTTCTTTTTAAAGCAAATACATAAAATAATATGCTTCTTAATTTGTATTTAGCCGAACATCTGATGTAATTTTAAAGCTCTTAAAGGACATTCAACAATTTCCTTGCATGAAGTGCTTGTTTTCTCAGTACAATTAAAACATGAAAGCACTTCAATAGACATTTAAATTGTAATTCAGGAGGCCAGTTCCAAACTTCCTGATCTAAGGCAACATAACAGAGTAGGAATTAGGGAAAAGAAAACAGGATCTTCAGAGCACTACCCAACTACTTTCATCCAACTGCACTTCTTAAAACTATTGTGTCAAGAACATTAATCTAATTCAAGAACACGAAACAGCCAAGCAAATTACACTGAACTGCCAGTGCAGGCTTTCTGACAAAAATCTTGATGAATTTCTGTACCATGTAAGAGACAATAATAAAGCACAAAACCAAACATCAACCATCAAGTCATTCAGCCTTTGTAAGGCAACAGCACATGTAAGTCACCTGCCAGAAAGTCCTGAGCTAAGAAGAGATTTTTTTTTTGCTCTAGTATTTCCAAGAACAGTTTAACACAGTCTGCTATTTCAGTGCGTCATGGCGTAAGTGTTCCTTCATTATTATCAGGTTAATGGGTTATTAGTCTTCAAAAGTTTTCCTAAGGTAGTCTGATACTGAAGAAATTACTGAGTCTAGACCTAAGTTTTACCTTTATTACTATATTCCACACACTAAATGGATTTATTTATATTTTAGAAAAGTAAATTTAAGCCTCATTTGAAGCCTCTATAATTAAGCAATATTCTCATGAGTGTGAAAATGTTCACAGTCTAGTTTTGAAAGTCCTGCTACATGCATGGATAGCTTAGTTATTTCATACTTCCCTTGAAATAAGTAACCTGAACTTGCACGCTTATTTACTGTTGGGAAAATACACAACACAGCTTAACAGAGTAAGGTATGTATTTACCTTACTGAATTTTTCAAAGATGCATGATGCAAACAATACATATAAAAACATTCTCCTGAAACATGGTATACAGAAGACTTAAATTCCACACAAGAGGGGTTTTGGTGTCTCACACCTCCCTTAACTCCTAACAAACAGAGGGTATGTGTAGAATAAAACATGGGAAGATCTTTACAATAAGATAACTGATACAGACTATGTCTAAGGAACAAAAAAACCTCAAGCACAACAGTTTAAATTACTGTCTTATTTCATCAAATAAATGTATTCTTTTAAAATGCTTAAGATGACTTATGTTATAATTAACATGTTTATAATATAGTAAAAGCTCTTGATATGCAGGAGCAAAGACTTGCACCAATTTTATAGTAAAATGATCTTTGTATATACATTCATTTATACAAAAATTCTATAAATTTCATTATATTATGAAAAAAATTATGCAAGCACAATCATGTTAATATTGAAGGATTTCAGTGCAAACAAACTGCCCATCTCATTGTACTATCTTTCAAGCAAAATAATTTAGCAGAGACTAAATGACTTTTTAAGGGAGATGAGGAAAATGCTTTCCTATCTGCTATGGTTGCAGGGGGGTGTCCCAAGAAAATGTGATTATATACATTTTCACTTCTAGTTTGTAGCAGTATTTTGAATAATATGAGAACTATTTCTCTGTGTAACTATGGATCACCCCCAGCTTTGCCACCACATCCATCTCAAGCATCTTCATAGACGCAGTTGATCTGGAAAGAAGGAAACACTAGGTTCAACTGGAGCCATCTTCAGCATGATTTACTCAGCTGTGGTGTCAAATTCATATATTCTGACTTCAACATACTTAAGACTATTCAGAATAATTTAACTTAGAACTTAGAAGTACCTTTTTCTTATCAGAGTTGTTAATGCTAAAGTTCTCCATACAGTGTCTCATTTGCACTATACTGTGCATTATATTTGTTAGAACTAAGGGATCCTGCTTTTCCATTTTTCAAAACAAAAAATTTACAAAAAGAGCAATAAAACATTGGAGCTGGAATTCTTTTCTTCCAAAGACCTTGTGTTATAAGAAATAAAGCCCTGTGCACTAAACAGGTATAGGCTAAACATCACTAAGTGGGTAACCATTTACCCTGGCAATTCACATTTTGTTTTGCAGGGTCGTTTTCCTTTTTTTTCTTTTTGCTCCTTTCTATACATAGTAGCTCTTTATGCTGTATTCCATAAAATTTATACTTACCTTGGCAGACTCTGCATCACACGGTACATAAAGCGTGCACGATACAGAGCACCTACTTAAAGAAACACACTCACCAATACATATTGTAAACTTTTTCAAATGTTAAAACAGAAACTGTGTTGTCTATGAGCATGTTTTCTGCCCATCTGTTCTCACTAAGCATGCTTTTTCTAATGTGCTGTTGCTTACATCTTAAACTTAGAGGCATCTGTGAAAAATGTAAGAGCTGGTAGGCTGTAAGAACTGATCTACTTCTGGCCTCACAAAAAAGAAATCTATTATTGGCATTCCCTTCTTTTGCCTCAGAGTAACAATTTAAACATCAGTTTCAGATTAGATTGTTTTCACATGCTGTAATAAAAGACAGAATTGTGTTTCATTTAAAATTAGTATCCTTCAGAGATGATACCTCTGTCAAATATTTCTTTCAGCGAAAGAAAGGCTAGTCCAGCTGACACACACTTACATACTCTCAACACTAATTTAAAATACATAGAAGGTATAAATCAGATGATTCTATAACTTGTTCTCACATATAGCTACAGTCTTCATAATCCCAACTTCAATGAAGAACTAAAGGCCAGGGTGAATAGCTACAGGATATTAATAGAGTAAGAAATACAGCAAAGATAGTATTAAATGGCTTATTTCTTACCATTATTACTTGTTATTAATAAAAACAGAGCGGTGCTTATTTTCACAACTTAGTCCAACATTTTTCTGGATGCAGTCTCATCCCTAGTCTGAAGGGTAAGTAGTCTGAATCGTACTTACCCAGCACAATTGTTACACACCAGAATACTACCACATACATTCAACTCACATGCAATTCTCACATCAGTACCTGCAAAAACACATCTGGGTCTGTCTCCTGGGTTCCCCCTCACCTCAGTCATGCAAATACCTATATACAAACCTAGACAAAACACTGGGATGCCCCATTCCTTGTTTCACCTTTTCACTCCAAGAGATTAACACAAGTTAATTATGCAGCACAAAAACCAGTTAATACTTTTCACGCTTCACCACAAAAGTTCCACAGTAATTTTAAAATCTGTAGCAGATTTGGCAAATTTAAATCCACCTGCTCAAATTAACCATTTTTCTCTTGCTATCACTTACTTCCATGTTAGAGATCCTTGCTCTGCTGAAGTCCATATTCAATTATAAATGTACAAGTTGTTATAGCCCTACTATAACTAATGAGAACTTCACCATATCACTCAAGCTTTCTAACCATGTCAGGCATTTCACTACTGCTGCAATTTTAACACCCTAACACTGGTAAAAGATAGACAATTTAACAAAAATAATGGCATATGGTCACAAATTTTCAGAAATGAACTGCTTGTATTTCTGTAAGTAGTTTAATGTTTCATATGTTGCAATTTAAGATTTATTTCTAAAAACTCAAGTTTAACTCAAAAAATCCTTTTCACTTCAAATAAGGGATTTTTTTTATACTAGGGATGAGCCAACTTAAAATGGAAAAGGTTGTACATACCTTAGGTTCTAGGAAGTACCCTTTAAAATAGCGATAACAAACAGGAACTCCTCTAGGAAGCTCTACGGTGGCTTTCCATAATTCACTGTGGGGAAAAAGAAAACAAGAACAAAACAGTTTCCAAATACAGGCTAATAGCGTCTCAGACATATGTCTGTCCTAATTAATATTCTAAAATACAATTTGGCATACTGCCGCAAGAAAGATTTTTACAAGGTAACTTAGCCAAACATGCACAAAGCACAATAAATACTTACACAGAAATTGCACTTTCTAATCTCAAGATCTGAAGTGCTCTAATGGAGCAAGAATTCTCATCCTCATTTAACAGATGGGGAAAACATGATGAAACAATTCAGGAACTCATTCAAGATCACACAGCGAGTCACTGACAAATATAAATACATCCTAAAAGCCCTATTTTCCTGCATCATACAAACAGTGACAGGCTGGGTACCATTTTAAGGTAACACTGAATTCCTCTGCTGCATTTAACTTTCTTCTCATACAGTCATGTTTATATACACACAACCATTTCTTCCCATCTCTTTATAGCTACAATATGTATTGTACAGCTTAACAAAAAATAAACATTATATGATTCTATGATTATAAATGTGTCCTCTAATTTCCTGTTTAGTTCTGGGACTGAGACTTACCCATAGCAGTTTCTTGCTCAAAATGTCTACAATTAAACTACTGAAATATGCCAGTCACAATGGCTGAAGCATCATTTGTAACTAGAAAAGCATACCCAAGTTAAATATTTTCTTAGACACATTCCTGAACATCCAAAATGTTCAATGGCAGTACAGAATTTTACTAACCATAAAATTTTACTCCTTAGCTTACAAACTCAAAGCCAGAATAAGTTTGTTGCTCCAGCACTCCAGCTACTTCAAAGAGAACAAATGAAAACCCCCAAAACCCAACTCACTGGTCATCAGTTTGGAGGACCACTGCAAGTTGTGGATTCCAATTTCCCAAAGTACTGCAGCTCCCGCATATTGCAAAAACCTCTCCTAAAAAAACAAAAACCCAAGCAGAAGAAACCCGCAATCATCATTACTTAAGCATATATGGAATTAAGAAGTATAGCCTACGTGGTCAAACTGTCAAATATTCTAAACATACACCCCAGAGTCATCCATCTAAACTACCTCCTCTTTCTCATTCAGAAAGGCATTTTTCCCCCACCCAAAACAACAGTATTTTCTTTACTATCATAAGGATCTCACTGACAGAGGGATTAGGTTTTTCAGTTTTGAGGAAGTTCTTATGCCTCCCCAATTATGTCCATTTTTTCCAGTTATACAGCTTAACATAGTAAAAGATATCACCAGAATTGCTTATGAAAGAAACCTTTGCAGACATAACAATTGGGAGGGGAGGGAAGGATCTACAAAAGCAAGGAATTAAGTAAGGTAATTTGTTCCTAAAAAGTTTACCAAAATAATTTCAGAAAACATCTTGATCTACAGTACTTTTTTAATACATTTTTTGTTCCAGTTTATTGAGGGGGATTAGATTAAGCTTTGTAGATGCTCACTGTAAGCAGATAAAGCAGACATAAGCAAAGACAATCTGTATATTTACTACATAATTCACTGCACACAATTGCCTAGGGTCAGGTGCTTTACCTTTTCCACTCTGTGCTGAAGTAATTATGGTTTGTTTTTGCAGGGAGGAGATAAAGGGGAGAGAGAAGACCACCTAAATACCACACAGTTAGAATTTCTGACTGGAGATATTAAAGAGAAGCTAAAATTCTTTTAATATCCCTTTAAAATAGCAGCATTTAGTAAAACTTAGTGTACATGCCAGCTAAACTCTGCAGTGCCATCTAAATTATATTCCTCTTAGTAGCAGGTGGTTAGAATAGTTTTCTAGCCTTCATTTTTAAATGAACATGTGTGAATACTTATCACTCAAAGAACAATCCACAAAAGGCAACATTTGAATAAGATGCAGTTGCCCCTAAACTCACTTGGACAGTTACACTGCAAGGCTAAACCACGATTTGTAAAATGCTGCTTATATCATCCCAGGAAAGGCACAAGTGAAATGCATCATAAACTGCAACTGCCTTTCCAAAGGCAACTCTAAACTCAGCAGTTTGGTTTTGTGCTTTAAGTTCAGGGGTCTTCAGTTTCTCCCCTCCCTTTGCCAGGTAATCCAATGCTGCAACCTGCAGAGTTCCTTCAGCTACAGAAAAGAGGAAGCTACTCCAAGACTCCTGCCCAATCTCAAAGCTTGCAACAGTACCACTGATGTTGCAATCTCTCTGCTTGGGCCAGCTCTGTTGAGAAGTGTACAGATGGAAGTTAGAAGCTCCAGGTTTTCTTTCATAAGAAAGAATCTTTGGCCACCTAGCAGTCTCTTGGTATGGGACAACGTCCTGATGAAAACCTGAAGGAGTCACAGCCAGTAAGCACTGACCCTCTTCCTTCTGCTAGGACAAGGTAAAAATGAAGCAGTGCATGTCACAAATATGTCAAAGCCTTATGTCAGTTCATCACCAATGCTGACTCTCAAAGTGGTTTGGCAAGAGGGAGTGAGTCAAAGCATTATTCCTATGCTGGTGATGCTCTTTCATCCTGCCAGTTAGCATGGCTTTGACATCAACAGGAAGGGACAGTGATGAGAACATGGGGAGCAGGTTAGTGCTCAAGGTAAGGGTTCCTGTCTCACCAGCTAACTACTCACCATGGTGATCTGCCAACCAGTACATGACATTTCTACATAATGCCAGATTTTGCTATTTGTAAAACTGTTGATAGCTCTGAAAGCCTCTTCTTTCACAAGACTGCATCTTGCCACTACTGCATCTCAAAGCTCTTCTTCCCAAGTCAAAAGCAGCAGTATCAATATTGTCATAAGCAGAAGCAGCCTTCAGTGTCACGTCTTTATGCTATACATATGGTGAGTATTTCCAGGCAATTCTTTGTAACCTGCTAGTAGGATTAGGGAGAAATAGGTCCTGCCTTACTTTCTTTTTTTTTTTTTGTGGATATTATCAGGACAAGAGAAAGTTACACACAAAGTCAACTTTCTTAGTGCCAGTGCCACTGCAACTGTGGAAGTAACAGAGACTAAAAAACAGAACAGGTCAATGCATGCTTGGCAAGCCTGGATCAGAACATAAATACTCATTTCCATGGAATAAAAAGCTGCAGACAGAACACTGCCTTTAAAAATAACAATTTCAGCATCAAACTCCCTAGCATACCATGGAATTGTTGTTTGAAGAAAAAGGTAAAAATTAATTCCCAAATCTCACTTTCAAATTCCTATGTGATTTTTTTTTAATTAATGTATTATACAAGGATTCATTTTTGTGTTTGAATTGACATGTTCTTTTTCTTCTGAGGAACACAGACAAGGCAGCCTTTCAACATTAACCTCTACTTAAACCACATATAAAAAGGAGAAAGCATGATTTAAGTACCTGGCACTGATGGTCCTCTTACTGCAAAAGTGACTTGAGAAGAGGTCATAACTGCAGAACTCTTGCCTCAGGATGGTTAAAATCTCCTGTAGTGAGAGGAAAAAATATTGCATTTCAGAAACAGTGCACTACATCTGTTGCTGTCCTAAATAAGTAGACACAAATCCCGCCACTTACAGGGAAATGAGCCACTAGTGATGCTGCTGTGAATGAATAGTAAAAATACATAAGTCTTTAAAACCAGCAGCAGCCACAGAAAACATCCAGCTGCAGAAGACACTGTTGCTACACTGGCTCAAGAAAAAGACTACTAAATCAAATACCATACAGAAGTATCAATATCATGCAGCATTTATCAGTCTTAATCTAAGATTTTTCAAAAGCCCATTTTGACTGATTTTGCTTCCAAAGAGGCCACTGGAAATTATAACACATTTAAGATCATGACCTCCAGCAAGCAGTAACTTCTGACTGCCTCATCTATGCTATTACTTAGCATTCTCTTCAGAACACAAGAAAGGTTTCACCTATAAGCACTACCACCTTCATGGTGGTGTTCATCACCCTGGACTCTGCTCCCCTACCTACCAATACTTCTGGCCTTTCACATGGAGCACCAGCAACTAGAAGCACTAAGCAGTCTTCAAAACACTGCAGCAGGAAGCAACTGCCTACAGCCAGGACAGCAGTGGGAAGACTGACCCTGCTTCAATTTTCTATCCTCCTTCAATATACAGTAACTTGATGGGAAAAAAAAAAGCTGGCAGAATTCCATTCTCCCCATTACAGCAGAAACACTATTAATATAACATATCTTTTTGTATTATTTATGAAATCATACCAAAGTCCAAGTCTGTTTGTTGCTAGATTAACTGTCATCACCCAAGTATATTCATTTGGACATGAGCTATAAAATAATCATACTAATTATATGCAAAATGAACTTTGCAATGCTCTCAACTTACCCATTTCTTTATATCACTGAGGTGTGGGAGGAGTGTATGTGTATTTTTTTCTCATGGGCTTGTTTTGGTTTGCTTTAAACCAAACAAGTAGAATATTTTTATTGCTATTTTTTGAACACGGGAAAAAAGCACTTTATTAGAACATTTGTATTGCTATTTTTTAATTGGAAACGGCACTTTAGTACAATGCTGGTTAGCAATTCTTTAGTAACAGCTTAATAATAGAAAAACTAACAGCACTATAGAAAAAAAAAATCTACCTTTCACTAGCTCTGCTACAAGCCCTTGTCTTGAAAGGGCCCAGAGCAGTTTAACAGATGCCTTGAAAACAAGAAAAACTATAGAAAGTCAGATATACCAAACGGGTAGGGTAGGGAAAAGCTCATAATCAATCCCCATTCCTCCTGGGCAGAGTTAGTTAAAAGATGTTTAAACACCTAATCTTCTCTTCCTCTCAATTTACCCTTTGACTAACTACTGCTGCCTTTATATTACTTTTTCTCCTCCCTTATGTCATTCTCCCCACATCAAGGGAGATGGCTTTTCATTGCTAAAACTAGATCAAGAAAATAGCAGCAATATAGATTCTTATGGTCATGTATTCTAATTCTGCGTGTAATCTTTTACAAGTAACAGTTCTGTAAATGATAAAATCCCGAACTACTGAAGCTGGAAACAATCTCAATTAACCTGAATTCCATGAAGGGCACACCTTTTATGAACTTTGTCACATGTGTGTCATTAGGTAGTCTGTGCATTAACAGTGACACATTCTAGCATTTATTTTTAGCAGTTATATATAGACACAGAAGCGCAGCATGTTTCAGTGCTGAAACTAAAATTAGAGTTGTGAAACTGGTCCCATATGACATAAAAATGCTCAGTTTAAAGCGGAGAATATAAACTACTAGTGTGCATTTATGAATAGTTGAGGGCCCTGGCTGCGTTCACCGACTTGTCCTTACCTGGACACCCTTTAACTGCAAAGGCAGAGAAGCCAAAGGGGACATGAAGCAGGCAAAAATTCCTTGCCAAACACAGCAGGTAAGTGGCAGATAAATCCTGAACTCACTTCCCCAAAGCAAGAATAGGATTTTGCCTTGTAAAAAACACTATTTCCAAAGCTAATGCAACATGGAATCAGAGAATAGTTAGGGTTGGAAAGGACCTTAAAATTACCTAGCTCCAACACCCCTGCCATGGGCAGGGATGCCATATGCTAAACTATGTTACCCAAGACTCAAAATCAAACTTGACAAAAGCCAGCATGTCTGCCTACCTTCAAATTAACTGTCCATCCATTCTGAAAGGAAAAAAAAAATCTGAAACCCTGTTAAGTCTATAAAGCTTTTAGCCTGTCTTGTAAAAATTCTATGCACTTACTTGCAAGACATCTGTAGGCTTTTTTAAACCACCTGGCAAAAGATTTAGTTTTCTTTATAACAGTAGTTAACTGTATTGAGACTGATAAACTGATTTTCCACAGCTGTCTAAAATTCTACTCAAAAAGCATTTTATCTCAAAGCCCCACTCAACCTGCCTTTAGGATGTATATCAGGAGAAGAAAAAACTCTGGTTTGCATCACCAAACACAGGGCCAATTTTTCTAGAAGAATTGCAGCTACAGGTACCGCACTTACATCCATGTTTAGGGTCTAAGTACTACCCCTCATTTTGAAGAAACAGCTTTTCTTGCAGAAACATACAGCAAAGAAAACAGATCAGCTTGATTCATTAACAAAAAGCACACATTGTGTATTACCATGCACCTACAAAGCATTCTGTGCTTTCAAGACACAATACAAAAATGCTTTATTTAGGAGTAAAAAAGCCTAAGTTTAGCTGTCTAGCTACTGATGGTTCCTTAAGAACGGGAGTAACTTAATTCCCAGAGGGCAATGGTAAGAAATCCTACGCATTCAAATTCTCTGCCCGGTAGGTGTCAGGCAATCTTTTAAACTCTACATTTTTTCCTTCTGATTTTCAGCATTGCCTCACCAAAAGAGCTGACAAAGAACAATAAAATCCTCTCCACTCCCTACATCTGTAAAAATGGACTGTTTGGGAGAATGCAAACTCCTCAGCTTGAAGGGGTCATAACTGTCTGCTTAGGGGAACTGAAACAAGAAGAGTTACATTGAAAATATTAAACATTTCCTAATCAGCAACTATTAACAAAGCCAACCAAGCAGATTTACAAACTAGAAGTCCTTGTGCAACAACCATTTTAAACCTAACTTTGGGTTCAAAAGCATGAAAGCTGTATTCACATCTGCTGCAACTACACGCACCTAAATGCTACCTAAGGTGCAAACAATTGCCCCTCATCCTGTGTCCCACTTCCTCCCTTTGGTCAGCTTTTACAGACTGCAACTACATGCAAGCAAGGAATGAACACCGGCACCTAGGTCATTTCCTCATGGAAAAGAGGTCTCAGCAGGTAGACATTCACACAATGGTATCAGCACTTCACTAAAACAACAAAACAAAACCCCCAAAGTGTTTCTTTACCTTGATTTTTGCTTTTCCAACAGAAACGCGTTCTTTCCTCTGCCATGTCACAGTTCAAATCTCTCACACTCTCCCCCTCAAACACAGCAAACCCTTACCTTTCAGTCTCTGGAGGCTTCTCAAGGAGATGGTGACTGCACAGCAGCAGCACTCAGTTTTGGCGCTGTGCTAACCTGCCTTTAAAAGCCTGACTCAGGTAATGCTGCCCATCAACCAACCTCACCCACAGGCTGTCTGCAAGGCAGGGGCAAGATCAACAGCCTGGTAGCTAAGGTCATGTACAATCTTGGTTCCCCTTCTACAACACAAAGCTCTCCTTATAGTCTTAGGAAGAAAAACAATTGGGAATGTTGCAATTTTAGAAATCCACTTACATGGCTTTATACACCCAAAAAAAAAGCAATGAAGATTTTAAGCACAGTACCCATCAGGTTGAACAGAAGAGAAAAAAACGTGCTCTTTGTTCTAATATTGCACATAAAGCTTTCCTTTCACAACCTCCTCCTCCTCATGGGCACCTGAAGTACAAGAACAACAGGAGCTGATGTATTTCTCTACATAACATTAAACACAAGCTCTCCCATCCTGAATCTAAAAGAGCACTTATAAAAGATGCAGGCAAACAGCTGTGGACCCCTAAAGGCACTTGAAAGAAGTGAAAAGATGACATTTCAGACCCTCCTTCTGGCATAACACAATCAACTACTAAACAGCTATGCTGTGTAGTAAATATCTAATATAAATATACTAATATCTAATGTAAATATACTAAATACCATAGCTCCCTCTAAAATGAGGTAGCAAAGGTCCTCATGGATGAGCAAGACAATTTTTCACTGTAGTCAAAATATACCAGAACATAGACTTAATTTAATAATTCCAAGATCAAAGTTCATTTGAACTTTGTGGCTTCCAGGTTTGGTGGTACACAAAAGCCCTTCAGCTTACACACACACCCTCCCCTTAATTCCCTTAACCTCTGCAATATATTTTAAGAGGTATTAATATATTTTAAGAGGTGTTGGCTGCTTGCTGTCCCGTATCCCATACTCAGTATTTCAGGCTTAGATAAACATACACCAAGTAATCTGTGACAATCCTGCCATATAAGAGCCTAGACTGCAAACACTGAACAAATTTTAGACTCAAAAATTCAGAGCATTCATAAAGTCAGATGACACACTCTCTCTCAGCACAAGGCAGATTCTTAATAGCAACTCAAACAGGTTTTTGAGGATCTGACTTATAATGGTGTCAAGACAATGTCTGAGATGGACTTGAAGTATGATGTGATTATTTTTTTCTACTGCAGACTTCCACAGCTGAAGGCCTTGAACTTTCTTTTTGCTGTATTGACAGAAGGCTTTCAAAATTAAGCAACTATACTGAGCTAGATCTGAATGAAAAGCTGACTTTATCAACAGAATTGGCTGTAAGGGCTGATGAATGGTTGGTTATACTTAGCAGTAGAAGGAAAAACATACATAAACATCTAATGGTGGAAGAGAAGAGAGACAAACCAAGCCTAAGTAAATTCCACACTAGCTTTCTAAACTGGGGGTACCCACAGGGAACATTTCCATTTAACTAATCTGAACTCATAACACAAAAAGAGAAACAAAATGCTGCTCTTTTGGTACATAACAGATCCAAAGTGTTCCAAGTTTTATCCTCTCTAGGATGCAGCTAATGGGAGTGTAAGCAACTTAATTTAAGCTCCTAAAATCTAGATGACACAGATCATGAGACCATGACCTTTTGCATGGACTTAGCCCATTGAGGATAGCCAGCATCTGGCAACATGCCAATGAGAAAGCCAAAAAGCAGCAGATTTATACCGAAACATACTGTGGGACATTTCTTCCCCTCAAAAAGCCCCAAAACATTATTCAATAAGCAATTAGTAGAAATTTCTGATGTAAGGTTATCAACCCAAAACTCTCTTGGGTAACATTAAGAATGACTGGATAATAATATAGATTTTTCAAAATTACAGTAAAATACAACTTATAAAAGAATCTTTCTAATGGGTGAATTTTTTAAAGATAGCTAGGCATATACATTTTTATAGGTACTTAATGGCATTTTTCAATTAAAATGAGACTTGGTACCTAGGTGCCATAATATTCCTGGAATGCAGTTTAATATTTTCAAAAATCTGATTCTTAATGTAAGAATATTTTCAACCACTGTATTACTGACTTTGCTTAGTTACCTGCAGAAAAATAAAGACCAGCTGTGCACAAACAGGCTGTTCCATACCATTAGCACACATTTCATCACAGATCACAGTGCAGACTACTGGCACTGCAAAAAGCAAACATAAGCTCAATTATTTCAAAATATCACTCCCATTTATTTTTTGCACTCAAAGATCAAAAGGGTAAGGACAAGAAGGCTGCAATATTTTTGCTTTTATTTTACTGATTTTAAGCAGGCATTCTCCACCTTAAAAGCAGACTTATGTGACATATCAACACCAAGGAAAGGACTAGTGCCAGCCTGAAGCAGGGAAAAGGTGCCACAGTATCAGCCAAGTCATTCGACATCTGAGAGTGCGTGCTGGCAAGAGTGGGGCCAATGCAGGGCACCACAGCTCCCTGCAACCTGCCTCAGGAGGCCTGCATATGAACACTACCTTGCACTGCAGGACAAGGTACTGCACTTATATTCTGCCTTCCTGAAAGCTGTACTATATGCAGCAATAGAAAAATCCATCACCATGCATCGGATCTAGTGCTGTGCTGAACAGAGAGATGAGGCTCACCACACAAAACTGCGGTTTAAGATTCAGTTTTCTCATTTTTACTCGCAGAATTACTGTAGAGCATAGAAATACTACTTCAGACTATACCTTTAATATTTAAATGACATCTAATCAAATAAAATTAAACTTGTAGTATGAGGAACAGACGTGGCTTGTTGTTGGTCCTAATAAGGTATCAGAATATTACCGACCACATCTAAAGCAACAAATTAGATACATAATAAAATTAAGTAACAATAATTGACAACAACTGGATTTTAGACCAAGGTCAGAGGATATGCCTGTCAGGACATTCACTCCAACAAGTGAAGAATTTTTAGAAACAGCATTACAGCATCAACACCTTCATTTTCACTCAAACAACCAGAAGGTTCTTCCTGCCCTCTCCTTCTCCTTTTCCCCTCCCCGCACCTTGACTGCATGAGAAAGGACGGTCACAAAGTCAGAAGCTCTCATACTGCATTGCAGTATTAACACTGGACAGAAAACAAACTTGCATGCAAGATCTGGACACATCTGATACAATGGCAGGAATTTTACCAATAGGGCTATGCTGACACTTAAAAAGAATCAAAGCCTAAGTACTATTTCTGAAACAACATCAAATTAGCATACAGAAAAATATCTTTAAGATGCTATTTTAAGTATCAATTTAACTACCCATTTGCAGGGCCAAGCCAGCCTTGGTAATCAGGCACAAGAACCCTACCTGACATACTATGTTTGCCTATAATGCCTCTGCTTTGTTTTAAACAACAAGACCTTAATAGGTTTCAGCATGTTTTAAATACCTGTCCATGTAGCAGACTCTTCTGTCTTACCTATGTCATAGCAGCTTTGCAGACAAAGTTCTTAAAGTAAACCAGACCAGCATCAGTTTGATTTCTCTTTGCTTATGTGTTGTTCATTATTAACACGTGGCTGAGAAGATCTTTAACAAGGTAGCAATTAAGCTCTTCATGATCA
This sequence comes from Melopsittacus undulatus, assembly GCF_012275295.1. NCBI lineage: Eukaryota > Metazoa > Chordata > Aves > Psittaciformes > Psittaculidae > Melopsittacus > Melopsittacus undulatus. The sequence continues at coordinate 11,885,172 of NC_047529.1, read as the reverse complement.
CATTAATATTCTTCACTTAGGAATGACATGGACAAGTAAGATTCATAATGCTCCCCACAGCTCTCAGTATTCAACACAGCAACAAACAATTATTTTTATGGGGTTTTCAAAGCAGGAGCAACCTGCTTTACTAAGAGATTAATTTTGTGGCAGTTTAGTCATAGCTTCTATTCAAGACACACGGTATCCCCCTGATTAATTTTTTGTATTTTCTACAGTTATTTTACAGGCAACAGTGCTAGAACACATACAAAAAACTATAAGGAAAAGTATCTCTTATGATAAAAAATTATTTCACTTAACTATTACACTCTGCCATTAACATTTTAAATACTTTGAAGGCTAAACCTCCATCTAACACCACATGTTTTAATGAATTAAAACACAAACACCCTGCAAGACATGCTATCGATTGAAAAGAAGAAAATACATAAATTAATCTGTGCCTCCTGCAGCAGCCTGGTTAGGAAGCAAGTAATAATGTTAATCTAACATTACATTATTAGTCTCCGTGACACCAAGCATACTACAACGCAAGCCATAAGCATTGCTAGAGTGCTCCTTTCAGTTCAAAGCGAAGACAAAGAGCAGAGCGGATCGGCACACACACCCCAAGCGGAGCCGACCGGTGCCGCAGGGTGTCCGCCGGCCGCACCCCGCCGGCCTGACGGGGACTTACTGACTGCTCCCTGCCCGCCGCAGGCGGCTGCCGTCCCGCACACCCCGCACAGCGGCCGGCTGCTGGCCGGGAGGCGGCGCGCCGCGTCCCCAAACCCGCCCCATCCCAGCCTCGCGGCCGCTTACATAATGCAACAGCCGCGGGACCGCCCCGGGCGAGAGCTTTCGGCTGGGACGTAAATAAACAGAGCGGCCCGCAGCCAGCCGAGCCACGCTCACCGGGTGCCGGTTCCACCGCAGCACCGGCAGCACGATGTCCCCACCACACCTCAGCCACCCCCGGGCAGCGCGGCCTCTCACTCCCCGCCTCACCCACCCTCCTCAGGAAGCCACACGCCCTTTCCGCGGCCGCCCTCACGGCCGAACGCCATCCCTGCCCTCCAGTCACCACACACCAACCGACACCCGAGGAACGCGGCACCGCTCCCCCAGCGCCCTGCCCACACCGCGTGGCAAACCCACGGCGCCTTAACCCCTCCAGGCCTCCTCAGCAGCACGCACCAACCAACCGTTCCCTGCCACCACACAGCCCGTCCGCGACACCCGCCTCGGGCACGGACTGACCTGTCCACGCACCGCTCCCTGCTCCCAACCCGTCCGTGCGGAGCTGCGGGAGGCACCGCCCGGGCTCCCGGCCCCTCCTCCCGCGGCAGGGGTCCGCGGACACTGCCCAGGGCCGCCTGACAGCGCGGGGGAGGGGAGGGGGCGGCGCGGCCGCCAACCGGTTCCAGCTGCCCCCGGCCGCACCGCGGAGGGGCGGGGCGGAGGAAGTGGCCTCACGTAACCTCCCCCTGGCGACGCGTCCCAGCCCGTGGTTTGGTCCCCGCCTTCCAGGGTCAGCCAATAGGAACACAGCAGGAAGGGCGGGGCTTTTCCTCGAAAGCCCAGGGCCGGGCCTGAGGACGGGGCTAATGTGGGGGCGGGGCTAAGGCGCAGGGGCGGGGCTAATGCACAAGAGGCGGGGGTAATGCACAAGGGGCGGGGTTAAGCCAAGGCTGGGGCTGAGGGGAAGGGGGTTCTGTTTTGTGGCTGCTTGCCCGCCCGCAGTCTTCTTCATCTCCTCAGTGCTAAGCTCCAGCATTTCCCCCCATAGCAATCTACCTAGCACCTTTCCCGTGGTACCACCTGCGAGGAGTTTGGAACAGCTTCTTCAGCGCTCTGTCGGTACCGGGGGGCAAACCGACTCTCTCGGGTCTCCTCAGGGGCACGCATCAACCGTCCCGTGCTGCCGCCGCACATCCCCACCGTAGACGCACGGGCCGAGCTGGGTAGAGGCCTTGCTGAGGTGAGGTGGGCTTCCATTAGCACGTTTTTACCCTGGACGTTGCCTTACCTCAAGCTGGGGCCCTAGTACCCAGGCTAGGAGTGGGAGGGCTGCGCTGCGGACAAGCAGCCTTGTTTTCTTGTGGTACCCTTGAGTCCCAGTGGCTTAGGCAGGCTGTGAGCTCATGGCGTCAGGGATGCAATGGATGTTTTTGTGGTATGAAGGGGGAGGCCGGCATCCCTGTTTTGAAAGGCTTTAGTCTCTTTAGCGGATTTGATGTTGGCCATCTCTCTCCATGTGCATTTTCCTGAGGCCCTGTGCCAGTGGGCTGTGCACCGGGTCCCCACAGACCCAGGCTGGGGCTCGCAGGAAGGCCTCCTGCTGTCATGCTGGCTCTGCCTCTTCATCTACACGGGTCCAGTTGCCCATGAGCCCAGCTCCATAAGCAAGAGAGCTGTCATTCATGGTACGGCTACAAACATGTTTTCATAGCAATGGCACCAAGGCAACTCGATGTGGGGATGCCCACACTGGAGTTCTGAAGCTGCAGGCAAAGTTTAAGTGTGATATTTGTTTATGTTTCAGGGTACCTGAGACCATTGGGTGAAGACTTGAGGAAGATTCGCTGCACTAAAAGGTAGTGTTATTTTTGGAACTTCTGGCCTTTACAAAACCTGATTTTATGACAAAATTAGTATCCCACTGGAATTCACCCAACAAAGCATTAGCAAACAAAGGGAAACAATTTTCCTCTGCATTTTTGAGGGAGCTTGTTTTCTGTTTGGTAGCAGAGTTATGGAGTTGTGAGAGTATGACCAGTCATAAACTCATAGAATCATAGAATAGTTAGGGTTGGAAAGGACCTTAAGATCATCTAGTTCCAACGCCCCTGCCATGGGCAGGGACATCTCACACTAAACCATATCACCCAAGGCTTCATCCAACCTGGCCTTGAACACTGCCAGGGATGGAGCATTCACTACCTCCCTGGGCAACCAGTACCTCACCACCCTAACAGTACAGAATTTCTTCCTTATATCCGGTCTAAACCTCTGCTATTTGTTTCAACCCGTTACCCCTTGTCCTGTCACTACAGTCCCTAATGAATAGTCCCTCCCCAGCATCCCTGTAGGCCCCCTTCAGATACTGGAAGGCTGCTATGAGGTCTCTATGCAGCCTTCTCTTCTCCAGGCTGAACAGCCCCAACTTTCTCAGTCTGTCTTCATATGGGAGGTGCTCCAGTCCCCTGATCATCCTCGTGGCCTCCTCTGGACTTGTTCTAACTGTTCCATGTCCTTTTTATGTTGAGGACACCAGAACTGCACACAATACTCCAAGTGAGGTCTCACAAGAGCAGAGTACTTGTATTAATAGTTTGGTAAGTAATTTGCTTCTGCTTTATACAACTTGTGTCAGCTAACAAAGAAGCTGCAGTCTGAGTATGAAGAGAAACCACTTATCCTCTCTTGTACTGGGAGTTAGCACAGTTACAAGTAGAGCTTTACAGGTACATCTTTATGATTTCTTTCCATCCATCTTTAAATGGAGAGCTATTTTCCATTAATTCATCCCCTGCAAATCCAGACGTAAGTAATTTGTGATACAGCCCTGGATGTTGTAGGGAAAATGAATGTTAATATCAGATGGCTTATACTAGAAAAGTATGTAATATATCTGAATTGCTGAGGTCTTTATATAAGCATTGCAACACGAGAGTACCCTGCTTAAAGGAAAAATTGTAGGCGAAGGTATGCAGTAAAAGCAAAAGCTGAAAGCAATTTATTTTGAAGCCAAAAGAATAAGAAGAATTCCTCTGGGTAAGGAGGAGGGAGTGTTGGTGAAAAGTGCTTGTTGGAAAATGAGGATCTTGTTAAACACGGATGTGAACTACTCTAGTTACAAACCCTTAGTAATTAAGTAAACATTAGAAGCCATCACTCCTACAGGTGTACCCAGCAGTGAGCTGAAGGAAAGGGAAGAAGAAACTTCAGAGAAAATACTATTTAGAAAAGTTATTGCCTACTGGTTTTCTCTTGCCTGTTTTTTAAGATTTCTTAGTTCAAGTAATTTATTGTAAAGCTGGGGTGGAAGTGAACACTTTCAAACATGCTTTGGTGTGTTAAATTTTTACCAAAATGTAATATGGTGCAAGTCATTTTATAAGATTGTACCTTTAATTTTTTGATAAAACCTACTAGTATAAGACTTTGTCTCTTTCAGCTCTACTGTTTATTTCAAAAAATGCCTTTATCTAGTCAAAACTATTAGTGCATTTCCTACAATTTATTATAGCTAAAAATTGCAATTCAGACCCTAAATGGATTTAAGAAATGCTCGTGCATTCATTCTCTTTAAGATGTACATCTCCCTGCTTCTTCACTAAGATAACAGAAGCTAATGGAATGAGCTCATCTGAAATGCTTAGAGAATTCTCTCCCCTTGTAAATTTATGTGGTTGATTTCTGCTAAACGCTGAAATTTGGTCAAATAATTTTTAAATTCTTCAGGTATCTTAAAATAGTATATATTCAATTGGAAAGAATGTTAATACAAATTTTTGTGCTGCGTTAAGAGAAACAGCTGATTCTGTGCAGCATTAATTGGTCATGGCAACTTTCAAGGACTACTTTTTTCTTTAAAGGTAACTTGAGTTTGTCAAAATCAGAGATAATGTTCTTCAGTCTGTAATTGATAAGGCTTTTCAAAGGGAAGAAATTTTGGTTAGCTGCATGATTCCTTTCTCTAAACTGTTAATGTTACTAGGCTTGCATCACAAGGGCTGAGCCATGTCTTCTGCTCTGTACTCTGTCTCAACCTGTGAGATCCCTGTCTTGCTTTGCTCTTAAGCCTTTCACTGAAATACAAATTTTAATAGCTTAATTCCTGTAAATAATTCCATTGCACTCCTTGGTCTTGCTGAATAAACCAAAACCTGCTAATTAAGAATGATGACTAAGCTTGTGTTCAGTGCAGAGCAAGTAGGAAAAGGGTGGAATGGAAAATACTGTTATGTCTTGGCTTAAGCTGAAAAAAGTCTACATTTAATTAAGTTTGACAGTGTCCTTTTTACTTTCCTCCTCCTTAAGGAGTTGCTTCAATATGGTTGGATCAGATAAGGTCTTACTTTGCCATGACGCATCAGGCAAGTCTCAGCTACTCCTTGAGATAATATTAAACTGTAGAGTAATTAGAGCACATAAATGAGTTTATAAAACTTAGAGGAGTTTTAAATATCTGCCCAAAAAATTAAGATTGATGGTCTCCTTTCATTATTTACAATGCAACAAAATAAAAGCAAAGGAAGTGTGGTTTTATATCATACAACCTGAGCTGAATTGAGCTGCTCTTTGCAAAAGTCATAAAGAAATCCAAAAACACAATGCTGCAAGAACTGTTTTCAGTGTACAAACAAAAACTGTTTAAACAATGTGTGCATGGGTTGGAAAGCATGTTTTCCCCTTTCACTATAGGAATTTACTAAGAATTACTAGTACTTAGCCAGTACTGTCTGGCAGACTGCTTTGTTCTGGCAATGATAGCTGTTGTGGATGAACTTGCTGAGCAGAAATAGAAAGAGCTAAAAGATGCCTTGTGCATGCAGCCTCTCCAAACACTGTGGAAACTGTTTTAAAACTAGACATTGCTCCCAGCCCTGATGTAGGGTATGAATCAGAGAGGTTGGAGGTGATTTGTGTCATAGATGGAGTATCGAAGTAGCCTTAAGGCTATAGTAGCTGAGATGTGAAGCCTGGTGGGACTTCCTCAGCCTGTTGTTTTGTAAATGACAAGAATACCTGCCCAAGTGCTGGAAGCAAGTGGTTGAGGCTAATCTATAGAATACACTAGCAAATCTACACTAAAAAGGCACTAGGAAATGCCTTTGAGGTTTTATGTCCATTTCTGTAGCCAATGTAGTATTCCCTTCAGTTGCCGGAATTATATATTCAACCTGTAAATTAAGCTTCATTCATACTATAAGTAGTTAGAAAGTGAACATTAAATTTTAGATGTGCTTCTTCCTCCTTCATAGTTTGCATTATCAGTTCCAGTGAAGTGGTTGTATTGACACCAATGCTCACAGCTGAGGAAAGCTGTGTGTATTCAGATGAATTGCTCTCCTTGGTTTACTGCGCTTGATTTTTCTGCTGTTGTTTCAGCTCTGATGGATTATTGTGAATAAACATAGCTGGTTAAAATATGTAAATGAATGCACAGCATTAGGCAGGCAGTATCTTATTAGCTCTTTTTTAATCTTTCTGTAAAATCACTGATTCTCGAAAATACACTTCTGACCATTTCCCTGGCACTGAGAGAATTGCTGTATCATTATCTAATGAGAAATCCGGAATTTACAGGCACTAAGAAAAAGAAATGCAAAGAGACTGGAAGGTATCAAGCAAGAATAAAAATTGCAAGGCAGTAGAACTGCTGTTAGCTTGGCAAAAGCCTCTCAGTCTCATAGAGAATGATGAGAAAGGATTATTAGAAAAAGGCTTGTTATACAATGACATTTTCTCTTTAATATACCATGTAGTACAGTATCATATATTTTTCTCTGTGGACAAGTTGACAAGGGAGCATAGAAATGCATTACAGATTAAGCAAGAATATAAGGCTGTGTTCAAGACTTTTTAAATGCTTACAGTAGGGAAGCCTTGAAGGTAAGCAAAAGGTGTGGAGAGAGGAGAGCAATGCTACCCTAGATCTGCAATAGCTCAGATTTCTTTTTGTTTGGGGGAGATTATTGCCTAATACAAAGACTAGATATGCTGGTAGCAAATGCAACCACAAACCAGAAGGGTAGATAAGAGCATCAAAAAAAAAAAAACCAAACATCCAGAAAAACCTCAAACCCAGGTGCTAATACAATATTGCAGAAATGAGATTTGGATTAGGAATGAGAGATGATATAATCTAGCTGTGAGGGTGCCTGAGCATGATTTGTTTTTTGATCTAAGTTGGTTTACAGTTTCTCAAATGAAACATGTATAAATGGAGTTTAACTATGAAAGACCTAAATAAAGAATTGAAGTACCACACTGTGAAAACACCACCTTTCAACTAGCCAGAGTCATTAAACCTAGGCTTACCACAGCAAAACCAGTATCTAATATAAATCTTCCTTGGCTTTTTTTAGGTAACCAAATCAAGTTATATAGTAAGTATTATGTGTATGTGTAACTTCAGTTATATAATAGGTTATATACATAACTTTTTTTGTTCAATTTTTGTGTATGTGGTGTTCTGGGAACTCCTGGTTCTGTCTGCGTGCCAATTACAAGCCATTCTCTTGTATTCTGGCACAAATGGTGGTGGTGTGGTGTTGTCTTTGAAATCTTGTTGTTACTAAAATTGTACTTAAGACTTCCCATGCTCCTTTTGCCAGCAGCACCCATTTCACTCTGTCAGAGACAAGGGTGGTCAGCTAATGAGAAACAATGGTGGTTGCCAAATAGGACACAGATAATGGTTGATTTTTTTATTTTTTTTTGTCTTTTTGCCCATCTCAACAACAGAAGAAACACCTTCCCTAAGATAAGGAGAGATGGGATTTCCTATGACAGCAGGATGTTTGACTCTGTGGTTCAAAATCCCATTTCAAAGGTCATGTTTGTACTTTAAATAAAATGTGAGGCTGAATTTTATGCTCTGCCAGATAACAATAGTAGTGATGCAAGTGCATCCTTTGGACTCTGCAGGTCAGGGCTAGTGATAATGTGGGGGGGCTTCAGTGTGGTGGTGCCCAGTCTTTCCCCAAGGGGAGGGCAGTGGTGCTCCCAGTACCCATGTGAACACCAAAGGGCCCAACAGAGACAGAAATATGACACTTATTGTCCATTGGAGCTTTCTATTTCCATACTAAATGTTACTTGAAGTGTGCCTGTACTGAATACACATGGAGAAAGTAAGTGGGAGACCTCAAATCCAATACAGGAAAATTAACTTTTCATGTCGTCCGTTTCTCCTCCATCTGCTGCACATACTTACAGTGACAAAGAAGCATGTTTTAAGTTTTAGTTATCGACATTATGTTAATTACAAGTACAGACTCCTCTGTGTGACTGATACTTCTTCCTTTTTATACTTATTAAATAGGTATAAATTCTCCTGTGGTAACCCAGGGCTTAAGGCACTGTTGTTTCTGGGAATTAAACCATACCCAGGGAGACAATTTCTTTCTTGTAAGCAAAACTCAGTCTGAAGAGAAGCTAAAGGTGTCCATGATGTAAAGCCAATCGGACATCTGGCTGCAGCATTTTGGCTCTACCATGCCTCTTGCACTCCCACCTGCCTTTTGTACTCTCTCAGGTCCTTGTTTAACCTTTCACTGAACTATACTAGCTCTCTGTCAGAAAAGGGGGAGGGGCGGGGGGTGTGTGTGTGTTTGGTTTGGGGGTTGGTTTGTGTGGTTTGTGTATTTGTTTTGTTGTTGATACTATTGTTTTTAATTAGGTGTTGCATCCGTGGGCTGAAACAATTCAAAGCCAGGTTGGGTGAATGTTAGAGCTATCTTGGCACAAGTGGAGATAGCAGCAGCTAGAAGTGAAATCCTCTTTCACTGCCAGAGAACTGCTTGCTGCAACAATGGAATTGTAAAAAAAGCATCTCGGAAACAGATTTATCACTTGAGGTTTCAAACATGGACAGCTATCAGTAAGCAACTCAAAGAGGACTCCTGTAGGAAACAAGAGAACATATCAGTTACTTTACACCTAATCTGTACTCTTGGCTGTCTCAGTGATGCTCAGCCAATAGCTCTTGTAAGCAGAATGTGCCTGTTCTGCACACAGCATTGAAAATGTCCAAAATGAGACTTTCCCTTTTTTTTTAAGGCTAAGAAGATACAAACCAAGAAAGCTTTTTAAGCAATTCTGACTCTTAATTCCTCTTGCTGGAAGTAAGTAAGAACTCCCATCTCCAATCTTCTAAAGATACATACAGGCATATGTAACTTTAAAGATGACAACCCTGATTTTGTAAAGATTACAAACCCTGATTTACTTGCAAATATGTTGTTGCTCCAGCTGAGTCTGACAGTTCTCCACAGTCTCTGTCTCCACATGAAGCTGTTCACAAGTTTGCCATCCACATTTAGTCAAAGCTTTAAAAATTAGGAGCAAGCACTATGAAAATGCAAGATCAGTGATAAAAGACATGCTGTACAGCTGAACTATGTGTAGCATTCGTTAACAGCAGCAGAAACTGGTTTATCAGGTTCACCCCAGACATGCAATGGATAGATAAACTTTTGAAACAGTACAAAATCTATTGGAATATGGGCAAGTTTTCTCACAAAAAAAAAAAAAGAGTACCAGGACTAATAGTAGCAAAATAAAAGCTGCAAAATCTAGACTGTAAGTGGTGTGAGGTAGTGACATACCAAAGCTAGCCTGTTAGTTGGTGTGCCTTTTTCTGTGAATCACAGAAAAGGGCTGAAAATTCCCCAAGCTGCTCTTAACTGTGAGGCCAAAAGAGGACAAAGTGTGCCACAGCATACTGGCCCAAGACTGTGTGCAAGGGCTGTGGAGATAAGGCTACAGACAGGCCACAGACAGCAAAAGTCTGATTAATTAAAATGTGCAGGGCTCTTTTATCAGTTCTGGCAGCTCTGCTGGCAAGATTGCAACCACAAAGCTCAGCCACTGTTCACAACCTAGGGAGACTGCACATCACTGGAAAACAACTGCTAAAGGAATAACTCTCTATTCTGACTTGCAGCTCTTCCTCTTAGGACCTTACTCTGTAGAGAGGTCAGGTGAAATAACGATTAAAGTAATTGATGGGGAAGACTCCCAGCGAGAAATTGCTGTCCTATAGTCCCAGGCTGAGTTTTTAGGTGCAACCATCAGTCACTTGGAAGACTTAAGTTGCATTAGTTGCTTTAGAAGATCATACAGGCAGAAAGCATCTTTGTATTGCACCTTGCATTGCTCTGCACTGCATAAACTCCTGCAGATTTGGATCTGCAGGGAGGTAGTCAGAGGCTGCTACCAGTTTTGTTAACAATTGTCTTGAGCTAAGACTGTGTTGCAGAGGGACGTGATTCTCCATAAATAGCACCCACCTACTTCCACAGTGGAAAAGTATTTGCCTTTAAAATCTGCTAGTGTTGAATTATGACCAGTTATGCATTGTATTACAAAACTTCAATATTTTTAAAGTACAAATAAATGTCTCAGCATGAAGAGTAAAATGAGAATGCAGGAATCATAGAATCATGGAATAGTTAGGGCTGGAAAATATCTCTTTTAGTATTAATGACAAGCCTTTGGGGTTTTCCAGCTCTCTTCCAGAACAAGATACAGCTATAATTATTTCTGCTGTTCCCTTTCAAAGTATCAATCCACAAATAGTTATCCCCTTAAAAACTGAACCATTTTTTAACATAATTAAAATAAACCAGAGGTTTAGTACCCTGGAGGCTCAGAACATGCACTGTATTCAGGGATCATATGACACTAGCAAGTCTTTTTGCAGACTAAACTTTCACCCTTGTTCAGTGGTATTAGACTCACAGAATGGTTTGGGTTGGCAGCGAGCTTTAAAGAACATAAAATCATAGAAAGGTTTGGGTTGGAAATGACCTTTGAAGATCATCTAGTCCTGCAATTGGCAAGGACACCTTCCACTAGACCAGGTTGCTCCAAGCCCCATCTAGCCTGGCCTTGAACACTGCCAGGGATGGGGCAGCCACAGCTTCTCTGGGAAACCTGTGCCAGTGCTTCATCATCTTAATTTTTTAATGTCAAATCTGTGTCTATCATCTTTTAGTTTAAAGCCATTACCTTTGTCCTGTCATTACAGACCATAGCAAAAAGTCTCTCCATGTCTCTCACAAACCCTTTTTAAGTATTGAAAGGCTGCAATAGCGTCTCCTAGATTAATGAATGCTGAGAATCAAAACAACAGAAACAACTGTGATCTTTCAATGCATTTCGCTTTTTGGGACAGCTCTGGGGACTGTGTGCATGCAGTCAAAATCTGCAAAGGTTCTCAGGTGGTGAGTGAAATGAGGCTTTTAGGGAATAGGTGTTAAAAAGGCCCATGTAAAATGCCATTATGTCTACACAGAGATGGAATTACTGGAAGGGTTTTGAACGGAGTGGGCTGATTCTGAGACAGGGGGACTGCCTTGCCTCAACATACTGTTATGTAAGCTTTCCAATTCCTTTATCCCATAGATCTCCTGTGAAGCATCCTCAGCCAAGCCAATGATCGGGCTGAATTAAAGTAATTGAAAAGACAGAAAGCAAAGCAGAGTTTGACTTATTCTGAAACATAATTTGTGACTTGTGCATAGGGATCATCACCTCCAACTGTGGAGCAGAGATAAAAGTTTCTTTTTTTCACACTCTCTAAAGGACAGAAGGGAACAATTCCATTAAAGCAGGGAAGGAAAAGCAGCAGTCACCAAAAAAAAAAAAAAACACCAAAAAAAAACCCAACAAAAAAACCCCAACAAACCACAAGACAAAAATTCCTGGAAAAAATACACAATGGGAAAGGCCAAAGTTTACATCCAAAGTAAGGAGAACTGACCTTAATATGCTGTGGCTACTTAGTCACTTATTTCCTGTTTATTTCTGTTTAGGTTGTTTTGCAACAGGTTCCAGATCTTTAATATTTTCCAATCTAAATAAAGATTTATGGGGTTTTTTTCTAATAGCTTAACACATAGCAGATGCTTCTGCAAAAATACATTCAGAAAATCCTTTTGTCTCAATAATGAAAGCATTTTGCAAACTATTACAGAAACAAAGCAAAGATATCTTATTTTTCCAGCTCATGCAGTTGCACAAAATGACTGCACTGCTCAGATATTTTGATACTTATTAACTGAGTTAAAACACTTATTAAAAAAAAAGTTTAAAATTAAATATTACAGTCTGTGAAGCTAAAACAGTCTGACTGTCAGCATCTCTTTCCCACTTGTGTGTTTTAAACACTAACTTTATGATGCAGACTTTCCCTCTGCAGTGGCACATTAACTCTGCCTCTCCTGTCCTGACTGTGCACCTTGTGCCCTAAAACATTGAGATCGTGTTCTGTGCCACTGGGAAGGTAAGAGGGCAAGATGGTACAGGGCTTTTTCCAGACTTCAATATGAAAATTCCAACAAGTGGCATAATAAAATAGTATTAAAATATTTAATACAATAGAATAAAGATAGGAATACAGATAGCGAGTAAGTCTTACATCCCTGCAGATGCTGGGAATCTGTTTTGCAAAAAGCATAGGACAAGCTCCAGATGGATTTCCCCATGGCCTCCTGTGCAGATCACACCTCCAGAGAGGCTCTGTCTCCCTCATTCTGTGGTACCTTTTAGTTTGCATAACAAACCAACCCGGGTATCTTCCCTTCATAGCCTAAACTGTTACCTCTGTCAGAACACCCAGCAGTGCACAGGCTGGCATTGAGGATTCCAGCAGATTGCTACTCAAGCCCTGGATAAGACACCTGGTAGGGCAGATGTGGTCTGTTCATGGTCTCTAGCTCCCTGAATAAAATGTGAGGCTCCCAACACAAATCCCAAAGGTCCCTGCTGCTTTGGCAGTATAGTCTAAAACCAAAAGATGGATTCAGAATGTACTGGAAAGAAGGAAAATATAAAGACACAACTTAGCCACATAAAACTTGATTTTCTTGGGGGAATTAGGCAAAATAAATCAAGCATGTTAAAAAAGAAAAAGCAAAATTGGTGCTAGCTGAGAAGATATCAAGGAGAGTGACTTGTACAGAATAACACTTTGCCCGTGCCAAAACTTTATGCCCTGGGTCACATTGTCACCTTTATTTACCCAGTCAGAGATAGGTTACAACCTCAGCCATAACTTTTTGGACAGTAGCTGTATTTAAAAATAGAACCACAGCTTTGCACTGAGAACAGTTTTGCTCATAAGCCCAAGAAGCAGTGAAGCCTTGTGACTCATGGCCATTCTGACTTCATTATCTGCCTATTTATAAACACAAATTAATAGCTGTAATATCACACTTTGTTTACTCTGCATCTTGGGCTTCATCCTCCAGCCCTTTACTGAACTGTAATCCTCATGTTTGGTAGCCTTGTTTGCACAATGGAGGATTATTCATGTGAACAAATTATTAACTGGGAAGTATGGGCTTTTCTGTTATTTTTTCTGGTGTAGTCCCCTACAAGTACTCTATGCAGCTGTCCCCAACTCAAGAAGTGACTAGTTATGTGCTAAAGGCCTTATCCAGCATTTGTATCCACCAAGGAGTACGTGTTGACTTCAACATGCTTTAGTTTAGACTTTAATGCTATGGGCTCCCATCCTCTGAGATCTAGTAGTGACTTCCACACTGAGTTCCTCTTTCCTGGAGGACAAGGTTTGGTAACATCATGGAGATATTACCTGCAGTTGTCATGGGGTAAAGGACCCTGTCCTCGCCTCAGGTCAACAAAATCTACAAAGCCAGTGTAAGTGCTTATGTGCTTCAAGTTTAGCACATGTTTTGTTGGATCCAGGGCCTTCATTCCTAAGCAGCAACAATTTCCAGGAGGCTCACACCACTCCACAGCCCATGTTTGTTCACATACGAGGGTGTTTATCCACAGGCACCCTCCCTTCTTAATACTCAAGCAGAGCAATACCTCCTTGATACTCAAGCAGAACTGATACTGTTTTGGAAAGGGGAAAAACAGTGACGCACAGGGCATCAAAATATGGAGCCATTTGCCTGCTTTCCTAAGTTTTCTGAGAAAGAGTGGTAGGGCGAGTGCTGCAGCCCTCTTCTCTGAGGGAGTCCTGCCATGGGTGCGTAACTTACCTGTCAGAAAGCCTAAACTCATAAAGTATCTTCTGAACCTATTTTTCAGGAGCCAGTTTAAGGAGAGAAGTCACAGCTTTTCCATCAGCAGTTTCAAATAATTTGATCAATACTGTAGAGAGCTGGTGTCAAATGCATAATACCATAAGGTGTTGTGGTGCACAAGTGTCAGGTAAATACATTCCTTTGATGCTGAGGTTTGACCTGCTCCAATGGCAAAATACAAGGGTTCATCTTCAGCCCCATGTACCTCACATCGATAAGTTGCACACACTGGGAGCAAAGCCTTTAGCTCTGTCATTTCCATGCCATGTTGCCTGTTTTTTTTCTCCTCTTCCCTGTAGGGTATCTGCTGTGGACATACTGTGCCACACACCTCACTGGGAGCCAAACCCAGTCAAAAGGAGAACAGCTTCACAAGTGAAGATCATAGAATCATAGAATAGTTAGGGTTGGAAAGGACCTTAAGGTCATCTAAAGATGTGGAAAGGGAGAGGAAATTAAGATGAAATGTGCAGATTATTTAGCACCTGGGGCTCTTTCCAATGTTTATACAGCTTAAAGCAGCTCTTCATTTGTGCTGGGCAATGGCTGGACATTGTCCTGGGCAACCAGTTCTAGGTGGCCCTGCCTCAGCAGGGGTTCGGCCCAGATGACTTCCAGAGGTCCCTTCTCACCTCAACCCCTCTGTGATTGTATGATCCCAAGAGTTGCCTGGTGCAGGTTTCCCTTTGCAGAAGAAAACTCCCAGCTGGTTCATTAAGTTAGAGGAGCAGTCTTTTTCCCCATTTGTGCCCACAATGTCAGCAGGGAATGTGTTTAGGAAGTGAGAACATGCAGGAGCTCTGCTCCACCAGCTCTCACTTTTTATGCAGTGACTTGGAGGGGTGTGGTGATTCTGGGGAGGCAGAGGAACTAATTCAGGAGTAATATCTTCTGGCAAAGATAGAGGAATTTATTTCAGAATGTGGCTCAGACACCACAAGGATGGGCTACCTCTGGAAAAGCAGGTAGAGCTAAAGAATCACGTCTTTTCCGGGACACAAGAAGGGTACAAGAAATGGCTGTGTCTAAATGTAACATTAGTGTAAGACGTGTTATTGGTGATTAATTTAGAAAAGCAAAACAATACATTTCCTTTTAGACCTTAAACCTATTTTTTGATGTTTGAGGGCTTCATATCTCAGCAGGCACACAGATAAACGTGAACTGCTTTATGAACAGTAAAGTATTGCTTTTACTGCAATTGCCTGTATTCAGAAGGCAAGAGGAAGTAATTATCATTGTTCACATCAGCCACTGTCTTGCAACTATTGTGTTAAAAGAACAAGAACTGGGATAATCAGTGTTTTGTAATTGTGTTTTTTCCTTCTGAAGTGTCTAATCTTTGTGTCTTTTATTTCTTGTGGTGTGATCAAGTCTTGCACAAAGGCAGATAAAGTTGGGAAACAGGTGAAGAGTTTGGGAGAGCTGAGGGTTTGGAAAGAGCTATATTTGTCTTTAATCGTATTCATATTGCAATGAATAGACAAAATTTTATTATTTTCCCAGAGAAAATGCTACAGTGTATTTTGAAATTCTAAGTTATCTAACATAACAACAATAGTATCTCGGATAAGAGCAGCAAAGGAAGCATAGGGTATGAAGACTGGCTGATAAGGGAAGACCAAAGAACACAGATAGAGTATTCTTCAAGTGCCACAGATTTTCCTGAGAGACTGCTCTTTTAGAATATAGTTTATAAATATAATCTCCTCTCTGCTTAAGGAGATTCTATTTATACAACCTGTCATTAAAACTGCCAGCAATTTTCTCTAGTGAGAAGGAGGAAGAAGGAAGATGAATGTTAGCATTAGGACTTCAGTTACCAATGGGAAAGGCTTAGCAAAGACAAAAACATAGGATTTGATTGCAAATTTGTGGCAGTCAATCCCAGAACTGCTGCATAAAGCCATGTTCCTTTGGATACTGACAGTAACAGGTATACATGTAAAACTGTGAAAATGCTGCTTGATTCTTTCACTCAAGTGTATAGTTAGTAATGCACACCTTCCAATGCCAGGAATTTCTGGTGCAATGTAGGCAAGTGTTCCTTTAGCTACAGGGAAACTGTGCTGATGGTCAGCTAGGGGAGAACCTCCAAAACATTTGTCCTTTTAATCACAAATTCATCCTATCTGCTTGCCATGGTGTTCTAAGTTTACTACCTTGGCAATTATCTTGTTTGATCTCTTCAGTTCTTCCCCATACATCCGAAGCATGAAATAACTTTTTCACCTTTGAAATTCATCAATCAGGAAATAAGTGCCATTTTATTGTCACACTTTTAAAGCGTCAGCACTTCTTTGCCAGTTGAGTGGTACAGACCTGTCCCAAAACAGGAAGCAGATTCTTGCCTAAGTATTGCTCCATAGAAGTTGCTAAGTCAACACTGGTGAGGTCCAGTAGGTGTTAACTTGGCATGATATTTGTGAGTGATAAGCATCTGGACACACCTGAAGAGGAGCTGGCAGTGGGTGGCCAGCAATCATCATGAGAAACCGTGCCTTGGTTTCTGGAAGCTGATCAAGAAAAGGTCTGTAAAGTTAAGTGCCAGATAACAAAGATAAATTAGGGACAGGTTTTTAAAAACTACCATAGACTCCTCTTGTCCTGAGCTGGAAACTCAACTGTCCTGAGACTGCAAACTTGGGAAAGACCACTTTGAGGAATATTCAACATCTAATGGTGAATTAAACAATTCTGTTGGTTCTCATCGAAACCTCAGTTGTGTTATCATTGAGCTCACTGGCAAAACTCCCTCTGCTTCTAACATGGACCAGAACCAGTATCAGAAATTTGTGCTGCCTTATTCAAGCCTTGCCACGGGGCTGTGTTGCTGGAAGTAATTGCTTTCTGATGCAGTTCCCAGAGTGGTCTGTACAATTCCCAAACTGAACGAAACCACAGCTACAGCAGAGATCTTTTCCCAGCAAACAATTCAGCTCATCTGTTTATTTGCATAGGTAGTTACCAGGGCTTGAAGTCATATATACACAGTGCATGAGGAAACAGATTAAGATAGAGGCTGAAGAGGATAAAGTTTACAGGGAGGAGGGACACAAAACAGCAGCAAGACAAAACCAGCAAACCCCAAAGCCTTTGTTTGCTTTTATTGTCTGTCTACACGTCTTTGGAGTTCAGCTGCAGGCAGTTAACATCTAAAATTGTGATAAGATCTTGTATTTTCTTAGGTTTTTTCAAAGCTGTGGAAAGGGTTCAGATGCCAAATTTAAGCCCATAGACATAATCTCAGCAATAGCTTTTCTATTTTCCCACCACACAAAACAAAGGCAGCTATATTTATACATAGATTTTCTTGTGATGGGTGACTTCAAAAAGCTCTGTCCCTGGGAAACAGCTGCCAGCTGATTTTCTTCTCATCCTTGCTGATCAAGGAAGGAGTGGCAGCCTGGCTGGCTAACTTCAGGAGAAGAATTGGAGCTGCCAGACACAGGTCAGTGCAGTTCAAGCCACTAATTATAAATATTGTCTTTTTATGTATTCAGGGAAGCCATGAGTCTTTCCTAGACCAAGAATATCCCTTCCAGTTTCCTGAAGCCACATAGGTATTTTACATCTCACAGGCAAAAAAAGCCCGCAGACAAGCAGTGATCTTGCCACACTTTTCCCAGGGATAACAAGGGCACAAATATAATTTTACCCAAGAAGGAAGGGATTCTTTTGAGGGTAAGATTTGTTCCACTGCACAGAATATTCATCTACAGCCAAGCATCAACTTTACCCTCCCCTCCTCATCAAGGGAGCAGACAGGGTTTCTGAAACAAGGTTATTCTGAATTGTTTAGGCAATTCCCATAGAATGTAATATGCAGCAAGTCCAACATGCTTGTTGCCTTCCACTGACTGAAAATCTGCTCAGCTTACTTAGCCCCAGGATCCTGCACTGTTGACATCATAAATACATAGCTCCATGAATGCAAAACCCAGTTCACTGCAAGCATGAACTCGAACTTTGCCACATTCAGCTGTATCAGTGGCCAGTAAGAAAGATGGAAGACACTGACCTCTGTTTTAAGGAGATTACCTTCAAAAAAGATTTGTCAAGCTGAAGTACAGCAAAGGGTGAAGCCAAGGCACATGTTCACAAGCAGGACAGAGAGGATTTTAGCTACAGGAGAGCAGCTGAGCATAAAGAAATAGTAGCCCATAATTACTTTACTCCCCCAAAGTATAATTACCAGGAGAATTTTTGCTGCAAAGTAGCAGGCAAATATTGATTATGATTTTAATTAACTAACCAATGGGAGACAGGATGGGTTGAGGAGAGATTTCATACAGAACTTAATTAATGCTCTGACCTAGTTTAAAGTGTTGCTTAAATGGAAATATTGGGGAAGTTGACATCAGCCAGTTACGGATCTTTTAGTCTCTATGTTACTGGTCACATAATGAGTCCTCCCATGTGATCCACAGCACTTAAATTAGCAACCTAGAAGAAATCTGTGAACACACAAGAAATAAGGAAGCAATTTCCAAGTCAAACATAATTCCTTCTCCATGAACACACTAGAGTGAGAAGAGGAAAAGGTCCTTCTTGCTCAAAACAATGACCTGGGTTACAGCTGAGTTCAGCTCAGGAAATGTGATGGATGGCAAGGGCTCTGCTGTGGGGAGACAGATCTGAGTAGCACCAGTCCAGATGAACCGTGTAGTGGGACTGAGCCAGTGCCCAGCATGTGGGAACAGAGCTCAGTATCTTTGCTTAGTATTACTTCCAAGAACTGTAGTCCTGGGGGACAGTATTTTGCACCTTGTGGAAAACGTGCTGAGTTTACGGAAGTATCCTGATGATAACCCATTACTTATTTAACAAGACTATAACTATCTTTGGGTTTTTCCCTTTTGTTCCTCTCAGATCTGTTTAATCATATATGTCTTAGATTAATACCTTTTCTTTTGGTTTATCTTCCCATTATTGAAAATAAGACACTTCAGGATCATATTTAATCTTTTTGTTTGTTTGAAAAATAAAAGATGACTTATCTCACTGATCATCTGTAAATTCTTCATGGAAAAGCAGATTTATCCTCACCTATTAAAACCAGGGACCTCTGATTCTTGGTGTGGGCCTACACACCAAACCAATTTTGCAAACTGATGCCAATGAATGCAGGACAGTGATTGTTGCCTTACTGTTCTTCATGGGCTGTGTTTTGCTTGGCACTATCCCTGTCTTGAAAAGTTGGCCATCTGAATACACAAAATAACCACACTGGGAGAGAAAGGAGGTTTTAGTTCACTCCCATTTCACAAGCCAGAGTCTGAGGCACAAGGACATGACATGACTTTACAGTGGTCACAGTAGTGCAGAGCCAAACCATCCAATTCTTTGCCCATTCCTCATCATTACATCATCTTTCTCTTAGCTGCCAGAGTGCAGTTGGGATTCTTGAAGTTGGAAGGGCACATAAAGACATGGTTTTAAAATTAGTGTATCAGGTTAGCTGCAGTCTTACAAGAATATTCTCTTCCTTTCCAAAACCAGCTCAGGGTGGTTGGGAGTCAGATACTGTATCCAAATTTTGTGAAACATTTACTCACCAGGCAAGCAGCTCTCTTTGAATCACTGCAGATCACTGAAGCATTGAAACAACCCATTACCTGGGATTTGAGCATCACATCCTTGTTTAGGCCATTCCATAGATAAGTGGTGGTTTGTGGAGCCTCACAGTCTTTTTCTAGGTCACTTCACAATAAGAATCAACATACAAAATTTCATCTTTGCAAATCACAGCCTAACGTTTTTTGGAAGCCTGAGGCAACTCCTTTCTGGGAGGCAGGAATTAAACACCCTTGGGATACGACTTCTCCCCAAAGTGCAGCCCAATTCTGGGTGGGAAATCTGTTTAGACCTTTCTGAATCCTATTAAAACCCCCTTTTGTCGAGGATACACCAAGTATCTCTTTTCTCTTTTTTCTGCTGAACATGTAAATAAGGCATATTTTCAGTTGGCATTCAAAGAACACCAACACTGGAAGGGGTTAATTAATTGTGGCCTTATCTTTAGCACCAGATTTGGGTAGAGGAGGCAGGTTTCTACAAGAGGAGGGAGAGTTACATACAGTTTTCCTAAGGAGTTGCTCAGTGTTTGTAAATAGCCTTGGGCTTGGGAGAGGCTTTGGTTTCTTGCTGCTGGGAATTTCTCCCGAATAAGGGCCTAATGGCTCTTAAATAAGAGGGTGAAGGACTTAGGTGCTGAGTCCTGGGTGGCAGAGAAGGTAAGCTGCCCATCTTTGGTTACCTGTTTTACTACTGTTTTAAATATTGCTTCTATTAACTTTCCCCTTTCTGTATTGAACATTCTACCATTTTATCTAGTTTTGCTCCATTTCTTGCCTAAATTGAGATGCTCCTGCTGCCTGCTTCTGGTTCCCTTCACTCTTTTGCACTGGG
The DNA here is from genome assembly GCF_012275295.1 of Melopsittacus undulatus. Taxonomy (NCBI): domain Eukaryota; kingdom Metazoa; phylum Chordata; class Aves; order Psittaciformes; family Psittaculidae; genus Melopsittacus; species Melopsittacus undulatus. The sequence goes on along the minus strand of NC_047529.1, from coordinate 11,864,983 downwards.
GGAAGGCTGAAGACCAAAGCTGTACTTTGTGCTTATTGTAGCCTTTGTGCAATGGCTTCCAGCCTGTGCTCTGCTGTGCTACAAGACCCCTGTCTTGCATCACTTGGGGCATATTTGGTTTCCATCAGTTCCTTCTTCCTGGTCTCTGGAGACACAAGAGAAGAGGAACTGGTCTTTTTTAGGGACTAGCTCATGCCTTCTACTTGAAGCTGTGCACACTAAGCAGGATTAAAAGTCATATGGGACATTATGCTCCAGCCATGTCTAAAAGGCAATGCTAATAGTTCTGATTGCTGTTGGCTGCCCTCAGGGAAAGTAATGTGTCTGCGTTAAGGAAACCAAGAGAGTCTTGATGGGTACATTCATTTTTTGAGGAAGATTTTCTATGGCAACCACCCTCAGAACAAGACACCTCTCACCTGCCAGGTAGGTAAGCATGCTGCTGAGACCTCTTCTCTATGGGTGATGTCTGACCTTGCCCATCCCATCTCTCCTCTCAGTTCCTGCCTGCACACTTTGCACACTCTTCCTCCCCTCTCAAGAAGGGCACACCATGAGCTCTGTCACTAAAACTGGGGAGTACTGAGTGGTAATGTCCATGCCCATAAAGGGAGTAATGCTGTCCCCCCATTCATCCATGAGTACTTCCCAAACACTGGACCTTTGCCCCATGATGCTTGCTTGGCCTCAGCTCCACAACAGTCTCTTTCAGCATATTCTTGCACAAGATTGCTGTGAATGTGGCTGAGCTAATGGGGTCCTGGAAAAAGATACAATTCAGTGATGCCGTTTGTCTGTGTTACAGGGTTTGTATTTTTTGTTTACATGGTGGTGCTTGGTGAACTTCTTAGCTCCAAGAAATACTGTCTCCCACCCCTCCTCCCCATGAGGGCTGCAGGGGACCTGAATAAGCAGCTGCTAAAAGATTCCTGGCAGAGGAACTTGCCCTTGGCACCCTGACTCAGTGCACGTGATGACTTGGCTCTGTCTACACACACGCACTTGCGTGGATGCTACGTGGCTTGTTTGCAAATACTGGTGACTCCAGCTCAAAGGTGCCAAGTGCTCGCAAGCATCCAGCAGGGTGTTGGTGACCTCCTTTGTGAAGAATGTCCTATCTTTGGGGCCAGCAACAAAGTCCTGGCATGATCATGAGGCAAAAGGACAATGTAATAGTAGCATCCAACCCCTTGAAAAGCAGTTGTAAAATGACAGAACCAAACTCTTCTTGGTGGTGGCAGATGGTGTAACGCAAAGAAAAGGTCACAAATTGTGGCTTGGAAGGTTCAGGTTGAATCCTGGGGAAAAGTTTCCTCATGGGGAAGGTGTGTAGCCCTGGGACAGATTCGCAGAGGAGTTGAGAGAAACTCCATTCTTGGAAGGGGTTCAAGTATCTGCCGGACAAAGCTGCAGCTGACCTAATTTAGCACTGGTAGTTGTCCTCTTCTGAGAAGCAGGATAGAATAGAGACTTCAGAGGTCCCTTCCAACCAAATACTCACATGAGGACAATTTTGCATGTTGGCATGTGCTGTGGGAAGACCTAGGACAGAGCCTGTGGATTTGTGACTGCCAACTCTGATAGGCCCATGTAGTGGGAGGAAAGAAGAACACAGATGGCAGCTGGCTCCCAGGCAGCTTTCATGCTGTTCTACTAGCAAGCTACTTCTGGTCTTCTTCTAGACATGGGGCAGCTGCAACGACAGTTCTGTGCTCTGAAAACACCCCTTGCAGTATGGGGTACACTGGAGCTATGAGAGGACACACAAGATGTTTGCCCGCTTCTGAGGGGCCATGGAAGAGCTAAAGAGTATCATGACCTTACCTTCTCTGCTAGTGAAAAATCAATGTGAAAATGTGGTTAAAGCAAATAGCATGACCCATACCCTGCTTGTCCATATCTTATCCAAGCCTGTCCAGTACCTATGCACATGTTCCTGCTTAAAGTTTATGCTGACATGTAACATATTAACTTCTATAGCTAGTCAAGGCTAATGACTGCAATAATTCAGAAGCTGCATTACCTCCAGAACTGGAATGCCATCCCTGGAGGTATGCAGCACATTATTTGGAGCCTATTCTGGGCTTAATTTTGTCCACCAAAAAATGTGTTTTCAAATGCATTTTAAAAAATAGCTATTATATCATTATGGATTGCTAGCCTCTGACATTCAGTATAATGCATCAGTCATCAGTTATTTCTTGGCAGGGAAGCAAAATGACTGTCTTGAATCATATTTGAAATAAGACAGCGTGTACAACCTAAAAGCCTAATGAGCAAGAGACTGTGTGAACAATTTGTCATTTTACTCTTTTTTTAGGGGGGAAGAGGGTGTAACATAATTTAAAGTGTGCTAAGCCTCAGAGGAAAGAATTGGAGCACTGCAGAAACATGACTGGGAGGCAGCTGTATGCTAGTCTTTGGTTCTGGGGAGATGGAACCTTATCTGTAATTTTAAAGGCTTTACCCAACACAGTAGTGTATTTTCAAGTGGAAAATTCAGGTGAATCCTGCGTTTTGTAGTTACCCAAGGGATCTGGGTGGGTGATTGTTATTAGTGCTAATGTAAAAATCCACTCCATTTCACTTGCTTCAGGGACACCTAAATGTACCATTAGCTGCTATAAAGTCTCTAATTAATGAATTAGTATTCATGCTTGTCCTGAATGAGGTAATATTTTTCTTGCTGAGAGTGCTAGATGACAGGAACAAAAAAGAAAAAAGCAATCTCTGCATGCTGAATTTTTGTCCCTCCGATTGTACCCCAGGTGGGAAGGATGAATTTGGGCAGCCATAGGGATCAATGCACAGCCTTTAGTTCAAGGGGTTTGCTGGCACCAGCTTTTGGACTGTGGAAGTCCATCCTTTGCTCACTCCTTGACCCCATGGTAGCTGTGTATCTTCTGAAGATCACTGCTTGTCCCCAGGGGCAGGTGGCCTGTTTTGGACCTGTGTTGCTTCAGCATGCAGTCCCTGGCCATTTTAGGGCATAAGGGGCAGATTTGGCTGTACTGTTTCTTGCTCTAGGGTTTGCCCTACCTGTGACAATTTAGCAACCTATCTCAAAGACCTGGCTATTGCAGTTGAACCCAAAGTGATTGGTTTGGTGGGTTTTGTTGCCTTCAGCAATGTTTATGATCCTTTTTCCTGCTGGAGGTGATCAGGTGGTGCTCCAGTGCCAAACATCTTTCCCTAAAGCTGGTTCTGCCACCACTAATCAGTGTGCTACCTCTAGTGCTCTACAGTACAGAGATGGTTTACCTGGCACAAAACTTGTGGGCTGTATGGGGAGAAAAGTCAGGCTGATGGTCCTGCATGCTCAACTGGCTCAACCAAGGGGCTTGGGGAACACTGCAGTGGGTGCAAGGAACAGGGTGAGGCTGCTGTTTTGGTGGCAGGCAGCTGTGAAATAGCACCAACAGCCCAGGGATGATGATGGAGGGGGCTGAGATACAGATGTGAATGAAGCAATCTCATGGAATCCTGGGCTAGGACCTGATGCTGGAAACAAATGTGGAGGTGTCTGCCAGCATCTCTTGTTACCATTACACCTGTGATCCCACTGGGACCATCCCCATGGTTTCGTTAGACCTTTAATTCCTTAAGACTGAAAGTTCCCTTCTGTGCTAAGCATGAATGGCACAAGAGACTATCATCAGCCCTGCAGTACAAATGGAGGAAAGGTATATACACTTCACAGTAGCTTTCAGTGATGAGAGATCCCATCCACCAAGAAGCATTAGACCTGCTACTTGTTTAAAATAGTTTAAAAGTTAAGTTTGGGTTTTTTTCTCCCCCTTGTCAGTTTTGATTGAAAATTACTGGGGTGCTCAAGGAGACATTACCATTTTATTATCTTCCTGTGGAGGGAATATCTTCTTACTGTTGCTACTAGGGTTAAACTTTGCTTTGAGTGATGAGCTCCTACTAATACAGGTGGGGGTCTCTTACACAGAAGCCCTTTTAAGGGGCACTAAGAGTTGTAAATAGAGCTTTCATTTGTTTCTGAAGCCTTCTTTATACTGAAGCCCATGAATCATGCCAGCCAATGCCAGCTTGAGCTCCAATGGCCAATGGTTTTAGTGCTCCACTTAAAGCTCTGCAGGGGAAGTCTTACAGCTTTTAAAGTTTTATCATAAGTTTTCATAAGATTTTATATGGATTTGATATTTACATTGACACACCACATCTCTTCTGATCCAGTCACAGTTTTGAACTTCAAATCTAGTCTGGCATTTTTAACTGTGCATCATAGGCTTCTGGATGCTCTACTTAGATCAGGATTTCTAAAGGGAGTATTTTTCCCACCGTCTCTCAGTGCTAATAGGGAGTTCCCAGCAAGGATATTCCAAGGATATTTTGCATTTTTGTGCTGCTTCGTGTCTGGTTCAGTTGCCTTTCAGTCCTTAATAGTTCCTCGAGTTTGTGATTACAGTCTCATTTAACATCCTTTGCTATGGAAACTTGTATTATTGCCAGGAAACTGCTAAGCAAATGCCAGTGCAGAGTTTCAGAGTGGGAGGGAAGCATCATGAGACATGATGTTTATGAGGGAAGTGGAAAGTGGAATTCCTTTCATGCAAACCCAAAAACCTGCAGCAGAACTTTCATTATATTGAACTTCTCTTCCTCCCCAGCCTTTCTCAGGTTCATATGGCTTTGCACTTTTGTTACCCTAAGGATCTAAATATTTTCTTGCTTCATCCAAGAAATGAAAGGGCTTTCTGAAAGAATAATGAGGGTATTGAAAAGGAAACAAAACCTGCTTTGCTAATGCCATCTTCTTCCTCAGAAATCTGTGGATGAGGACTGGAAGGGAGGGGGGAAATGGAGGAGGAGAAGATACTATTGCCAGAGTAACGGTCTTGCAAGAATCTGTAGATTCATAGAATAGTTAGGGTTCACGTAGCTGTTTTCATTTCAACACACTGTGCTCTAAACTGACAAGATTTCTTTCTAATCAATGGGAAATTGCTGTTAAGTAGTAACTCCAGGTTCCCCTAATGGCAAATTGCAACTAAATAATGATGTGAGTCATGGAAATTATAGTTCTGTGGAGACCTGGTTCTGGTGCCTAACTCCTTGTTGTCCCTGTGTGGTACCCACCAATGGAACAGTCCTGCCTACCTGAAGTGACAGATTTACTGCAGTACAGCACTGTTGATGTTCCTTAGACTCAGTGACAGATCCCACCAAAATGTTAAATTTACCATTGCTCTAATTTCTGGTTTAAAAGGTGAATGGAGGTAAAAATACTTACTTGGCACTTCTAAGCTACAGATGTGCCTGGTTTGGCTGTGAGAGTTTTTTCATAGTAGGCACAACCACTTAATTCACTGAGGGGCTGGCTTGCTTTCTGAACAAGATTGTGACACTGGAAAGAAAATCATAGACTTTCATGGGGCCACAGTAGGAACTGGTGGACTTTTCACAGCTTTGAGTGACTTGAGCTGCTGTGTGTGTACCAAAACTCCAGCTAGAGAAGTACACGAGTACTTTCCACCATAGAATAAGGGAAGAAAGAAAGGTACATTAGATGAAGTAAGAAGAAACCACAGTACAAAATTAAAAATGGATACTGTATGGAAACCATTCCATCCCTTTTTTCATTAAAAGTATGAAAACCCTACACCCAGTTTAAATACAACCTTCAGCAGTGAACTGGAGGCATAAATACAAGTTACTTCGGTCTCTTAAGTTACTGGTTAGTTTCTTTTTGGTCTTCAAATTACATTACAAACCGTTGGCTTGCTTGCCTGACTGGTGCTGCTTTTCAGAATGAACTCATGGCTTGAATCTTCCAAAGCTGCAGCAGAAATTGTGATGAGCACTACCTGCCCTCTGATGCTGAGCCCTGAGTAACCTGGGTCAGAAGAACAGGACCAGCTGGAGTTTCCATGGTATAACCAAGCCTTTTTTGGTTTTCTCTTTGGCATGGTTGGGCAATAATGTTTTTCTTACAAAGATTCATTATTAATGCTATGATCATGCATCAGAAGCCCTGCTATATACTGTTGTTCCTTGAGATGATTAGCAAAAAGCTGCTAAGCTTACCTTTATCAGCTTGAATATATACATACGAATCATATATATAATTTCATTGACTCTAAAAGCCATTTGAAAAGCTGCAAACTTTCCTCCAAAATGTCTGCATTCCAAAAATTCAGCATTTCTTGTCAGTTAATCATGAGATTTGAAAACATTGGACTTTGATCTTCTGTCTTGGAGAATGATAGCCTTGCAGTGCTAAGCTGCAGTGAGTGGCAGTGTGGTTTGGTGCCTGTGTAACCAGGCAAAATCTTAGTGCAGAAGAGGAAGAAGGCTACTGTTTTCTCCACCTACAAAGGAGATTTGTGTGAATCTGAGTCCTTGGCATCCATCACCGTTGTCTCCATTAGGAGGAAAAATTGGTAGTACATAGCCTGATAGGATTTTGAGGGCTTGTAACAAGAAGACATTATTTCATGAACACATGGGGATTTTCTTTGCTCAGGTAGCTGTGTGGCACCACACATACTCTACTTCCCAGTTGCTTCTGATGCTTTTAAGCACAAAGACCCCAGGCACTGTTCATTATTGGAGAGGAGCTATGCCTTTCCATGTCCTGGAGCTGCCCTCCCTTGGTTTTGAAGACCTGGTCAAAGCAGAGAGCCACAGCCAGCTCAGGCTTCCCACGTATCATCAAGCTGTGCTCATGACTCTGGTATTTTTAAATCCAAGATGACTGGGAAAAAAAAGTGGTAACACATTAACACATGTTGGACCTGTTGTTGACTTGGGGTCAAGGACTTGGTGACAGCTAATGGAAATCGTCAGCAAAACAACATGCAAGCCTGTGTTACAGAGCACTTGAGATGCCCTCCTGGGGTGAAGGAAATATGACAAACTCCTTCATTCCCAGTCAGGTGATACTTACTAAAACCACAATGGTATCCATGTCTGGGCACGTTTCTGTTTCCCTTTTCATATAAAGAAGGAGTACAGAAATTCCCCAAGCTGAGGACCCAAGCACTGTGGTTAACCATGCTTCATCCAAGCTTTGCTGCATGAGCTTGACCAGGGTGCAGAAGAGGTGCCCATGCATTGCTGTGTGTGGCCAAGGAGCCCTGTGCACAGTCTTGTAGGGTCATCCATGATCTGCATTTGGAGTGATGAGAAACTGGCAGTGGGGACAGGAGGGAAAGTCAGTGCAAGATGCTTGTGTGATGCTGAGAAGAGGTGGGTGGTGCTGCAAGTTGGTGATGCTGGTCCAGTAGGTCACTCCCGTTGTGAAATCTCCATGAGCAAACTTGGGGGGGAGGGTTTGTGAAGGAATAAAGGGTTCTTCTTCCTCCCCTGCTTTTTATGGGGAAAGTTGAAAGTTTGAAGTTACAGTTGAAATCTGCCTGTCAGCGTAATGTATCCCTGAGTTATGTGCCAAATTCTATCTATCCACTGTACCCTAGTTTAAAAAGCACTGAGAGGCCAGGATTTGCAGATTGCATCACCCTTGGAAAAAGACATTTCCACCAGGGAATAGGCTCTTTTCTCAGAGTAATATAAGCTAGTGACTGAGTCACAGCACCTTTGATTTTCCTTTAGTTTTAGATAGAGGTCTCTGTTCCCATGCCTGTCTGGGCCAAACTCTGTGATCCAGTCAGTAGAGTGGTTCAACACAACTGCAAATAAAACAGCATTCAGTGCTGAGAAATGTGAGCATCAAAAACCTCCAAGTAAGCATCAAGCAATCTCTTAAAAATAGCTCATCTAAAAATAACAGACTAGGGAGGGAGCTCTCCTGAAGAGCAGTTAAGGAGCTTACATCTCGAGACAAAGGACAAAGAACAGCACTCTATCTGCAATGTATCTTTGCTTTTAGGCAATAAATAAGTCTTAGGCCACAGGGCAGGGTCTTTTCTGTGTTTGTTCATAAGCAGAGCCTTGGGCAGTGTTAGTCTGATGTTTTACACAAGTAATTAAAGGCCATTTCCAATGAGTCAGGAACACGGTGTATGAAATCATGCTCCAGTAGGGCAGAGGTCTTGTGGGGTTTTCCTGACTCAACCCAAACTGAAAGCTTTTATCTTACTTCTCCCAAGCTGTGTCAGCACTGGGAGTGGAAAAGCAGGTGAGCAGCAGGGGTTATGTGCCAGCCCTGGAAGCTGCCCGGCTCTTCCTGCTCTAAAAGGTATTACAGGATAGAGTCTCTATACCAATTGGAGGCCATGAATAATACAACTAGGACACCTGGCTTAAATCTTTCAGTAGCAGTCGGGGCTTTATGTCTTTCCTTGAGTCACATAATGTTTTTGTTTTATGATTAGGGAGTGGTGATGCAGAAAGGCTCTTTGTAGGAAGGAAATGGGGCCCCACAGAACCCTATGGCTGCATGCACTGTGCTAAAAGCTGAAGCAGAAGAAGAATAATAATGTTACCAGCCTAAAAAACTTTCCTTCAAAGTGGATTCAAAGCAGCAGCATTTGCAAACAGGGTAGCCCAAAAAAGAAGAGAGGTAATATTACTCAGAGGGGTAGGAGCCATGACTCTGTCCATTCCAGCACAAGCTCTCAAAGAAGACAGACAGGATTTGGTACAGGATTGTAATGAAAAAAAATATTTGGCTCCTGCTTGTACTGGAAAATTCCCAACATTCACATTTTCAAGGCCCTGCCACAGAAAACTACTTTTTGAAGAGAAAGTTTCTCCTGAAATCACTGAATTCCAAGACATGGTATTAATACATGAATTGGCTCCCATGATTTCATGTTGAGTTTAGAAGTGGCACCTTAAAAAGTCAGATACTGCTGGCACACTCATAGCAACAGATTCATGGGAGGGGAAAAACAAGTCAATTTACTGGCGTGTGGTGTTTGAAACCTCTTGTACTTTAGGATGTTGACTGCAGCAAGCTAAAGGCTTAAATTCCTAGTTACTGAAGGAGGAAGCAAAAAGCATGACTTGTCTTACAGCCAGGGCAGATAAGGCCAAGAATTTTTTGGATGCATGGCTGACCATGTGCATTACTTTCTGTAATGCAGATGACTGCTTGTGTTTGTAACCTTAACCTGTCTTGAAGAGAAATACAGTCACCGGAGTACAGTTTATGGGGTTGGGGTATCTTGGTAGATGCTTACTTGACTATGCATGCGAAAGACAAGTAGGACAGTTTGTGTGTTGATCTTGGTGTTAACCATGAACCTGAATCAGCAGTAGGTGCTCTGTGATAGGTCAGTCCAAACTCTGCAATAGATTAGCCCTGCAGTTATCACTGTCTGGACATAGTAATGACAAGGAGGGGTATTTCAGCATAAGTGGAACTGACCCTTTTGAGAGAGGTTTGCTGGTTTGAATGATTGTCTTTGATGTGGCAAAACCATAAAACACAGTGTCTTTTTATGTGGTGCTGGGAACTTTAACTGCATCAAATCTGGAGGGACACCCTTCATCTGACCAGCTAACACAGCTGGATAAATCAGTGAGTTTTAGGGCAACCAAACAGGTATGGTTTGGGTTTTTTTTCTAGGTAAGCCAGTATACTTCCCAAAGTATACTAACCCAGGTCTGGCTGTGGTAGGAATCAGGATGGATAATACACCTAGACCAGGAGCTTGAAGATGATCCTTGTGTGTCTGCTGTCATAATGCAGCTTTTATGTCTTTTGTCTCTGCAGCTGAGCTATACTTTCCACACTGTATGACGGTGTGCATGCAGAGGACACAGCTCTAGGTGAAGGGAGGATGATCATGCAAAGGTTACTTGAGAATGCTAGGTGTCTAACTTTTATGGGTGATGGGGTGATGGAAAAAGAGCTTTTCTTCCAGCCTTCCTCTGCCCTTTTCTATATGCAGAACCACCAGCAAACCTCACTGGTCTGGAAGGAGTGGAGATGAGCTGCCACTTGCAGTTCCTCATCTCATGGGTTCAAAGAGCTGTTTCTCGAATTGGCTTGCCTCAAGCCCGAAAACACTCATTACTGGGGTAATGAGGATTTTCCAGAGCAAAAGCCACTAAAGCACTGTCTGCAGGGCTCGAGGGGAGCTTCAAAAGGGGAATACAGTACAGCCTGATCCTCCGACCATTTTAGTGACAGTCTCTACAGCTGGGAAGTAAACCATGTGCAAATAAGTTTTGAGAATAAAGGGCTAGTTCATCATGAGGAAGTGAGCTCAGAACACTTAAGTATACAGACTACAAACTTTGGTTTCATAATTTCTGTTAAACCCCAGAACAATCTTTGTATAATTCGACAGTGAGAAAATCAACCTTGTTTGTGTATCCTTAGCATCCCTTCCGCTCTGGGCACTTCCTGCTGAATAGAAGCTATTCAGCTGTTCTTCTGTTTTCATGTACTAAATTCACTTCTAGCTGTTGTGAAAGAAGGAAGTGAGTAGACAGAGGTAATCCCCTGTGGTGTGACAGTGGGAAAGGACTGGAAAGACATGAACTTGCTCATTCTGCTCTTTATGAAGACAGACTTTTCTTCTTCATGTCACGTATGAAATTTTTAAGAGGCTAAGTCAGCAGATACACATAAGCTTCAATGACATGAAACTGTACAGCTTAAGAACCTGGCTCTGAGACTGTCAACACTGAAAACTCACATTGCGACAGAGCTGCAATAGTCAGAAAATGGTATTTCCTTTTCCCCACGTGTCACTCTCAATAGTTTGGTCTTTGGTAAATGTCAGGTGTGGGGGCTAATTCTGCACTTCTTGGCTCTCATGCTTAAACCAACTTGAGACATGTAGTAGTCTGTAGCTAGTGTAGTGTTTTATTATGTGCTAACATTAACACACTGATAAAAGGAAGGAGCATAGTACGCACTTACAGACTTGCCCTAAGTATTGTAGGCAATTGTAATCTTTGGCTGATAATGCAGTCCATAAGGAATAAAGGTAAAGAGTGTAGATTTACAATGGCAAGGAGACCAGGGGAGTGCTCTGCTCTATCAAGAGACTTCAGGACCTCTCCCTTCTGGTGAGGGAGGGAAATGAGGATTAAGGTCAAAGATTAGGGTTGTCCACCTAATATGACAATTAGAAACAAGTAAGCTTTGTTAATAAGCACTATGGCTTCCTTGATAGTTCTACTTGCTGGAGTTCTTTGCTTTTCCAGGAGCCAGCAATACGTACTAGTGGTGTTCCCTGCTGCCAGAGCTTTTCTATTGGCAGAGACCTGGGATGATCCAGTGGAGTGAGAGCACATAGATGGCTGTTTTCTGGATGCTGTAATACTGCGTGTGCTCCCACAGCTAAATAAAGGAGATCCGCTGATGGTTTTCATTCCCTAGCTCAGCTCCAGGCAACACTCCCTGCAAGGAAATGAAGCACTTGGGTGCTGCCTTACAGCTTGTAAAAATGGTGCCATCCCACTCCCCAGCGGAACAGTGAGTGGCAATAAGTAGCCGTGCACTAGGGGAATGTCTGGGTTTAGCTGCAGCCCAGGCAGTAGTGTGGTTTGCATCCCTACTTACACAGTGACCCCGAAAGTCCAGGCCTGGCTTGAGGAAGGCTGTAAGTACAAGGCAGACTTGCAGCTGCTGTGCCTGAAAAGCAGAATCAAAGGCTGCTTTTCCCTGTGGGAACCTTCCCTCGGCTTGAGCCAGTTCACCTGGGAGAAAAACAAATCCCCGTTGGCAGCCACGGGACTTCAAATTTATTTCCTTCCTTTTAACAACTTCCCTCCAAACACATTGGTTTGCCACCAGTAACTTCACAGTCCAAAGCTCTCGGAAAACACTACCAAGTCCTTCCCAGTCTCACTGGCAGCATGCGTGCCAAGAAACGCAGCCAGCTCTCCCCTGGCAGCACTCCTCCCCGGCAGGCCGGCCAGCAGCGTTCCTCCCCGACTACTGACCACACAATAAAAGGGGCTGCTCCCTGACCTCCGCCAGCAGCAGTGTCCTGGGATGACTGGCTGCGCCATGCACACTCTGTCAGGCAGCACTGCAATACATTCTCTCTGCTGGGAAAGCATCCAGTGTGTGTCCAGGAGCACTCACTGCCCCCACTAAACAGGGTCAGGATGTCTGTGTTGCTCCCCTGTAAGTCCCGCTGGTGTCCTTGTCACCACGCTGTCACAGCCACCGCAGCCATGTGTATGTCCCAACTTCAGTGTGGCTTGTATCCTATTTCTCAGCAGGGTTTGCAGTGCTGCCTCTTCAACTGCTTGGTGCCTGTGGGAGAAGATGGATGGACACCCTTTTGGTGTGCAGCAGCTAACGATTAGCCTCACATTTACTTGACCTCCACACAAACTGTAGATGTGCTCTTGTAAGCCCTAGAACAAAGACTCACAGCCTACCCACCTGCTCATGTCCTGTGAGAGATGTGTTTGGCTTTGCCGCAGTCCCCACTATGGTGTTTCCCATACAGACCAGCGCAGCCCTGTGCTCGCCACTGCTCAGGGCTTTTCCAAGCTGTGCCTCGGGCTGGGGAATGTACCACAACGGTGTAAAACGAGTGGTCTGAAGCGAAAACCTGCCTGCCGGGCACCAGACGGACTGCTGCCCCAGCTCGCCAGGAGAGGGGCAGTGGTACCAAAACCTCTCCATTTTGAATTCAGAGAATTACACCCGAGTTCCACGTGCTCTGAGGAAACCCCGACAGGAAACAGCTTTCAAATGTCCCTCCTTTCCCCCACCCCATCCTCTCGATGTATTTTCCTCCCCACACGCCGGCGCGTCCCTGTCCAGCCGCGCCAGGGGCGGACCCGTTGGCCGCGCAGCCGCCGTGGCCGGCTCGGGGCGCTGCGGGCTGGTGCTGCTGGGTCCGTATCAGCCTGGGCTTCACCCCCCCCTTCCCGGTCCCGCAGTGCAGTGCTCGGGGCCCCTCCGGCCGCGCCCGCCCGCAGCCAAGATGGCTCTGCCCGCTTCACCTAGACATGGCGGCATCGGAGCCGGGGGGCCCTGCGGGGACTCGTCTTCCGACAGTGGGTGGAGGGCTGTGGGGTCACGGCCCGGCCCTTGTTTTCGTGCTTTTGGCGTTCCCCTTGTTCTTCTTTGCAATGTTTTGATATCCGTGGGGTGCTGCAGCCTGCTTTGCTCCTGGAAAGTGGGGGTGGAGGGGCAGCCATGGTGAGGCAGAGGGGGGCTCTGGCTTGTGGGGCTCACACCAGGCCTGGGAGGGGGTGCTGCCCTGTGTTGCTTTTGTTTCCCTTTGCAGTGAAGCAGCTGGGGGTAGAAATAGTGCTTGTTGAAATAATGTGTGTCTCTGCCTGCAGGAAGGGGAAGGAAACGTGACTGGGAGGAACAGAAACCCCCTCTTCTGCATGCCCCAAAGCCAGCTGAGAGGGGCAGCCGGTAAGGCCAGCGCCTTGCACCCACCAACATGCCCATCACACATGTTGTGCCTTGCATTTGCACCAAGGGCAGGCAGTGTGCGTTTGGGGATTCCCAGTAGTACAGTGCAACCAGTTGAGGGTGGCACAAAGAAAAATCCAGTACTTTTCCTCCTGTGCCTTTCCAGTACTTTTCCTCATTCCAGTGAGCTGGGATTGACAGAGTCCGTACTCCTGAAAGTATGTTTTTCCTTGTTGCTCAATGAAAATAATGAGGTAATAGCAGAGGGTGGGAAACATGATTTGGATTTCACGGGCCTGTGGTTTGCTCCACATGCTGGGTTACGTGGCCTTCTTTAAAGCTCATTTCCTGGTTGAGGTTTGACGCAGCGCAAGCTGTCGGTGTTGGTGTCAAAGCACCGCTAGATAAACCTGTTGAGGAAATACCTGCTCCTCCACAAGAGGGAGGGAAGGAAGACAGCTGTAATTCACTTCTCTCCTTCATGGATTTTGAATAAACAGCCCATCTGGCACCTCCTTACAAAGAAAGTCTTGGCTTTATTTCTGGAGTGTACCAGCCCCTTTCCAGGAGGTGTCAGGTGCTGTCAGAAGATTCAAGGGCATTACTGGATGTGCTTTTCTGATTCCTAGAAAAGAGTTTTCTCTGTACCAGACCCAACAAACAGTGGTATATGTGGTGACAGACTGTTGACATCAGCTGACATATGTGTTTCGAAAGGTCACACCATCCATCAGTCTGATCAGCTGACGCAAAGCATGTAACTGACCTGTTTGTTTCATTCCAGTGAGCTGGGATTGATGAATTGTGGAGGAAGGAGTAACGCACTGTTTGCTTCCGGACTCTGTCCAAAGGGACTGTTCCTAGGTATGGCACAGAGGTAATGGTGTGTCTCTTTCTTATACCTGAAGGCCCATGGCTGAGCTGAGGTCTTGCTTATCCTCAGCGCTCAAATCTCACTATCAGTTTTGGGACTAGGGCTGCTGTATGCTTGATTTAGGAGGACTGGAGGGAGTTGAGCTAAGGGATTGTTTTTTATTTTTCTCCACAAAAAAGGGTGGCTTGTTTTATCAGAACCTAATCATCCCATGGCTGCACATGCTGTTATTCCCATTGTGGCACTACAAGGAAGGATGCCAGCATGGGGAGCTAGCATAGGACCACCGTGGCCCATAGCAATGATGGCCTTAGGTTACTGTGGTACCCCACCAGGAGCTCCTCTTGCTATAATCTTCTACTTGCTCTTGGATAGGATTGGTTGGGTGTTTGGTGTGGGTTTTATTCACAGGCCAAGAACTGAAGTAGGCAGTTTTGTTCTCTAAAATATTCATGTACTTAAAAAGTACCACAAATCATGAAACTTTCCTCAAACACTGTTTTCTCCTTATGTTCCTTATGCACAGATCATCTGTGTTTTAGAATATGAAGAGGAATGGAGGAGAAACTTTCCTTTGCGATGACTGTGAGGGGCAGAGGGTTGTGTACTTTGTTTTATTTTTAACCTCCTGCTCTATTTTTTTTCTGGAAACTTTCTGTGAATGCATGGATCTTGCTTGTCCCTTCAAGGCAAGGCAGCTGGTGTCCTCCCCTATCACAGCCAACATCTCCACTCTGTTCATTAGCGAGCGTCATTTCGTCATCTGCGAAGGTCAGAGCTGTGTCTTAGCTACAAGTTTATTCAATGCAGAAGCACCTAAAGAATGGTGGGTTAAAAGAATAATATTCTACAAGGGGGTACTAACTTCATTTTTCAGTACTAATTCCTTCTAGAGATTTCCTTAGTCCCTGTGGCTGTAACATTCTTCACTGACAATACCCCTGAGATAAGTGTGTTGCCCTCTTCATTTTATAGAAGAGGAGATTAATGTGAGCCTGCGGTGTCCAAGCCATTGCCTGACCACTAGACCTGGTTCTGTCACTCTTTACCAAAATAGCAGAAAGATACAGCTGGTGGAGGGGGCAGCACAAATAGCTGCAACTTGCTTTTTTTTTTTCTTTTTAATGGCATATAAGCAGACAAAGCAGATGAAGGAAAAAACTTGCACAAAATCACCTGGAGTCTCTGTACGGGCTGGGAATGAAATTCACTTTTTACAAGAAACACTCTTGTTCTGTCCGTGTTTTTTCCTCTCACATGGAAACTGAGGGTGTTTGGGGCTCATCTGCATCTCTCCTTGAGAGAGTACGGAGTCAGTACTCATCATGCTTCAGCCGAGGATTCCCACTTCCTCTTCCTGTTTGTTAATTCTGTGAGCTTCTGCCCCATCAAACATCAAGTGTTTGCCTTTCGCTTCTCTACTGCCCCAGATGCTTGTGTGGCTGTGCTTGAAGCTGCTGGCCTGGAGCACTTCAGTTTCATCCTCTCCAAAAGAGTTGCCTATGCACTGTGGCCCTTGATGTGGAACTGGGTAGCACCAGGCCTGTCCTGCTCTCTGCTCAGCAGTGTGTTCCTGCCTTCTGCAGTGGTGGACTGGTTGAGGGAGCTCAAGAAGAGGGTGTTGGAATGTGGGGAGGTTTCAACCACAGCTTTCCAAAGTGCTATACACAGGGCATGCAACACAGCTGCCCTAGTATCTCCACACCAGGGAATCCTTGCCATCCGTGTGAGACTGAGAGTACCAAGTTTTAAGATGCTCTTTCCTTCTGCTATTGAGTGTGATGAACTTCATGAACTGAGCCAGGAGGGATGGGTTTAACTTGTGGCTTTTAGAAGTATCAATGGAAAGGGACCCTGTGGAATATGTTTCCTTTTAAATTGCACACGTGCTATACCCTGAGGGGAATATACTCCATAGCTTTCTAGTTTTGGGGCCTGAATCTGTACTTCTGGGAAGTCTCTCGGAAAGCCAGATTTGTTGTGGATGCCTAGTTATCCTGGTTAGGCCTGTTGTCTGTGGGTTTTGGTGGTGTTCTTTATATCTTTAAACTTGTTCTGATTTTCTTAAATGAAGTACAAATATGCTAGAACAGCTTATCTTGGCTCATAAGCAGTGCAGAAATGGGAGATCATTTGTGTTGACTTCTGCTTAGATTTTCATGCTCTAAAAGCCCAGCTCAATCATATTTGTGTCTCTGCAGTGGGACCATGGAAAGAAAAGAGGTGTCACCAAGTCCTCGCTCAGAGGAGAGCAGCGTATTGGACCTACCCTCTGTTTGTGACCTAGGAGAGCACTTTCTGCCTTCGTACAGTTCTGAAAACAGTGAGGAGCTTTTTCACTCTACGGATACTTTTCCCTCTCTGCCCACAGGTAACAGCTTCTGCCTCTCTACATGCTCTTTCTTAGCCAGTGCATTATCTATTTAGGCAGTGCATCATTTGAGTAACTGCAGTTTGATACTGATGCATCTGCCTGTCTTAAAACACAATTTGCTGGAGCTACTCTGTTCCAGCGTGACAGATTCAGTGTGAACTCTGGGCTGATGAGACATAGGAGTTTAGAGGATACTGTCAGCTGCTAATGGTTTGACAACATTGTTTCTTTATATTTAATATGTTCTCAGAGGAAGAGGGTTACTTGAACTAACCCACTGAGCAATCCCCCAGACATCAGTAGGAAGTACTGTCTCAAATTACCATAGTCAGTAAGAAATGTTTTTAACCTTTTCCTTATGTTCTTCATGTGTCATCTTGTATACAGGAATGAGCTCAGGATGTGGCCTCTGTAGCCCATTACTTTAATATTAAGAGTGTAAATTAATGTTAGCTGTGAATGTTTGCTTGTGCTAATGAAATGAGTGTGAAGAGAACCACTTCAGTTCAACTCTTGGGAGACAGAAGTTTCCTCACTTGAAGGAGGACTTATTCCTGCAGAAATAGCATGTTAGGTTAGCCACTGCTTCAGATTCTTAGGAGTCATGGTGCGTCTAAGAAGATCAAGAGATAGCTGGCGTGTTCTGATGACACCACTCAGCCTAGTCAGTGTGAAGATACTGGCAAGAAGTGTGAAATCAAAATGCACTGGCCAGTGACACTTCTTACCTTATATTCAAACGGGCTGGGATGAAGGTTATAGTTATTATGTTTAATATTGTAAAGGGAAAAAAATATGATCAGCAAATAACACGTGGAGGTGGTTTGTCAAGTCACCCAAGCAAGTGAAACATTATCGATGACATTTCTGGGGTTTTTTGAGTCTTAAGTAGTGTAAAAGTAGAGGTTGGCTCCACTCCTTCCTCTGGCACTGGGGTGGTTTACTTTGGTCTAGTTCCAAGAAGTTAATTTGGAATTCAATGAGTGAGGTTTTTCAGTGAGAATTCCATTACCTTGCATGCTAAACAGGTAAGCAGTGGCATCTACCAACTGATCTGGCCCTGTTGATGCTGTCCAGTTGCCTTTGCTTCACCTCTGGCTGTGAGACATCCAGAACTGCAATGAAATCTGCAAACAGTAGCTACTAGTGCTTACTTAGCTTTTCCTGTGCAGCCCAGGAAGTCACATGTGTTATGTTACTAATTATGCAAATCTTGTACTGTAACCTCTATTTTAAACCATGATGCATATCACATTCCATGATCCATATTGCATTAGTGGAATTGTGTATCTGGTTTGAGGTTTTGCTTTAGTTGTGCATAAGTGGTGACCACCATGGTGCGGAATGTCTGGAGCAAGCCTTTTCTGCTGTTGTGTCAGAGAAGGATGTGGAGGTTCCTCCAACAGTGAGACAGGCTGGAAGGCATTTGTTTACTCAGATTTCACAAGCCTTGTGTTGCAGGTATGAAGGAATTATGGGAGCTGTGCAGCAGCTCCTGCATTGTGTGTAGGGTGACTTAGTTGCTCAGACACCATTTAGCATGGTTCATGGCAAATGGACTCAATTGCTTTCATGAATGGGATGCTGCAGAGGAGCTGCATGGCCACTCAGCAGTCCTGAGACTGGTGTGAGGGCATAGCAGCAATGACATGTGCAAAATAAAGATAAGCAGCCCTAAACTCAAATGGCAGCACTGGGCAAGTGTATGGTGCATATGTGGAATATGTATGCTGACAGGTCCTGCCTCCTTGCCGGCTCCAGCAGCCCCTGGTGTCAGTGGGGATTCCAGGTGCTGAGAAGGGCACATAAGGCCTATGGATCATCTCCTTTATCACTTGTTTTAGAAACCCCTTGCAACTGAAACCACTTGGCAATAACTGTGGGATGCACTCTGTAAAATGGTTGCTTATGCTGTGCTCCTGGGAGTAAAATAACATAGTATCACATTGGACCTGATTGATGCTCCAGACATCTGGGTTCCTTTCTTCTTTTAACAGTGTTAAACCAATACACGTACTCACTTAAACTCTTTTTTGATGCAGCTTCAGCTTTCTAAGCCATTGCGTTGGGTCAGTGTGATGGAAGAGGCAGGAGGATGATTTTAAAAACAAATGTGCCAGATGTTCTTGGAACAAGCAAGTTCTGTCAAATGTATCTTGGGAAAGGAAGCTCCTTTGCTTATTTGTTTTCTCATAAGACATTGTAAACTGCTGCTGTGACACAAGACATATTAGGAGAGTGGGAGTGGCTATATCTTGCACCTCACATACACCTCTGGGTATGACCAGAAGATTACATCCCGGGGCTTGGGCAGGATGGATGATGAGTCTTCTCATCAAACTTGAAAGTGAGAATCTTCCTTAGTGAGTCACAAGCATTTTCAAAAGGCCGTTAAGTCTCTGGGAATGTGGCAACTTCCTTAGGAGAGAAGTAGACTGTCAGGACAGACTGTGTTTTCTGACATCTGCCACAAGAACTGGACTCACACTGAGTAAAATATCATGCCCTCTGAGCCTCAGGAGTCAGAAATTAATATGGGAGGCTCCATCACTTGTAATAGCAGAAGATAGTACCCACTGGCCATGAACACAAGGCCTTCTGAAAGCAGTCATCCCTATTCGAGAAAACAGTCGTCCTGTGAAACTACAAGTAGTAGTAGTATGGGTGTTATGTCAGTTATGTATGAGTGGTTTTATGATTTGTACAGGAGAATATTGCTCCTGCAACAAACATGCGTACTTCTAGCTTATTGTCATAGTGAATACGGGCATTTAAATGGTGATTAAGAAAATTGCACTAGATCAGTGAACCTTTCAGCATGCTTCCTTTTTTTTGTTGTTGTTCATTTGACCCCAAAGTGGAAAATAATAAAAATCATTTATAGTGTTTATAATCTGTGTCGGTTGCGCAATGCTGCAGCAACACCTCACTGCCGCCTCTGGATTAAGGAAAGTTGCCAGCAAAACTTGGCAGCACTCAGGTATTTGTGGGGGGAAGGCTGAAGTTACTTGGATTGATATTTGAAAGGTTGTTTCCAATGAAATAGATCACTGGCAATGTTCCTTTTGCTTTTAGGGCACCGAGCCAGAGCACACCAGGGACAGTGGAAAAATGGTATTATTGTCCTGGAAAAATTGCAGCCTAAAAAGGGTTAGAGAACAGACTACAGATGTGCTCTACAGATCGGTGTAGGCAAGGTCCTGGGCTCTGCCCATACTCTGTGGTCTGAGAGCTGGGTTTTGCCAGCACAGCTTGGAGTGATTCTACCAAGGTTGGAGGCAGTGTCTGAGAGCTCAGCTATGGTACCATGCTTGGGAGACTGCCTGTCTGAAGCATGGTCAGAGCTCAGCCTCATCTGCCTCTGGCCTTTCCCTGGGGCTAGCAATTGTGTGGCATGGGTCTTCTTGTTTTTCCTATAGCTTCTTCCATAATAGCTTTTTTTTTTTTGTAATGAAAAGTAGTTAAAAAGCTGTGTCCTTAGGAGAATGGATGTTCTTAGTGCCTGGTGGAAGAGGAAGGTACATGGGAAATAGAGGTCACAGGAACAGAGAAAATAAAGGATGGATGGCAGTAGGAAAGATGGCACTGGAGAGATGTGGTGAGGGAAGGCAGAGTTCACTGTGTGATTGGATAGGCATGTGTGTAGCTAAAAGCTGGCTAGCTTTAAAAAAAATGAATATTAAAAGTCAGTTTGGGAGGACAGGGGTGTTCAACCTTTAGTTGCTTCTCCAAAAGCACTGCATATGTTCCTGCAATTTGCTTCAGGTTTGAGCCCAGGCATACCTTGTGGTTATTTTTCATGGACTGCCCTGACCTCACTAATGCAGTGAGAGTCCCAGGCTGCCCCTTCTTATTCCAGCTCCATCCTTGGTGCTGCTACTCAGGTGGCCACATGAGGAGTCAGATCAGGCGATTGGCCCAGCTTGTTGGGCAGCCCCATGAATGTGGCTGAGATGGGGACAGCTGCTCTTCGTGGCAGCAACACAGGTATGTGCCAAGATAAGACAGCTTACAGTGTGTCCTGTCTTTCATAGGGGGAAACAGTCTTTCCAGAATGGTGGTTTCTGGAAAAAGTAGTGTTAAGAGTATTAATTGCTTTTCGTCTGTGGGGAGCCAGGCTGTAGGTTCTTTTTGATCAGGTTTCTTTTTAAGCTTCTTTCAGAAACTGTCTGGATTGAGTCATGAGAGCCTGGGGGAAATGGAGCAGAACCATTTCACTGGAGACTTGCTGGCTCCAGGCAGGTCAGGGAGTCTGGGCCAGCAGCACTACTGCTGAAACTGCCACTCAAATCAAGAGAACATCTGATCACAAATTACCCCAGTTTAAAAGTAAAAGCCATCATGATTTTTGATTGTTCCAGTCGCTTTCTGAGTTCTCAGTCAACCAAGCATGTATGTTTAACAAAGCAGAGATTGCCAGCATGTTCACACAGCTGTTGGCTCTGTAGGCAGTTGGGACTCCTGAAAAAAACAAATGCTACACATACCTCGTGAACCTACATGCGTTGTTTTGCAGTGGATTGCTATGTCTTTTTATTAGCAGCTGAGGAGTCACGTTAATGGTAGTGCATGTGTTCTGGCTTGTCCTTAAATGCTCTGTTCTGTTACCATGTCCACTTGCCTGTCAGGAGTTGCTTAATCTCTTTTGCAGAAGTGGGTTGTGTTTACTGAAGAAGTCTGGCACGGTTTGTCCTTTTTCTCCATGGAGTTGTGCAGAAGTGCTGACGTAGAAGCTGAAAATGAAAGGAGCAGGCTGTACTTGTCATATCAGCAGCAACCTTTCAGAGCTGGCTGTTGATGGCTGCTTGGGGATTCACTTCAGCTCAGAACTCAGTGTATTCATTCATTACTTGGTATAGAAATTATAGGTTGGCTGTCGGAGCTACCACTGCTACCAAAAGTTGCAGAATTTCCAAAACTGTTTTTTGTCTGGCCATGCTGAAGACAATCTGAAAACTGAAGACCTTTATCTGGTCTCATTTAGAGGTGTGTGTAACTTTGTACATCCAAAACGTGTGACATTTTTAAGTAACTTTCAGACTGAGCCAAAACTGAACTGGAAAGGACTTGTACTTGCAGTCCAGGCTGCTGTGGTCAGGTACAGAAACTTCTGACAGTCTCCCTTCACTAAAAAGATACAGATTGCCCTGAGAACATTTTACTTTTTGGCTGGATGTGGAGGGGAAGGGGAGGGTGCTGTACAAAGTTGTTTTGTGCGGTTATGAAGGGTCTCCTTTAACTGCAGGTGGTTAATAGCTCTCCCATTTGCAAACTCACTTCAGTTAGAACTGTGATCCCGAGCACCAGCAGAATTAATTACTTTTTTTAAGATGACCTGTGCATAACTGCCATGGTCTCGTCGAAGATGATAAGCCCTATTTTGGGAATTAGTGGGTTCTATGGTGGCAGGTTTTGCTTTGTTTCCTGCTGCCCTCTAGTGAGCAATGTGACCCGTTTCTGATGACACCGGCCTTGCATGCTTGGAATTTAGAGGGCTGATGATTTTGGGTTTAGTTTTTTCAGCTGGTGGTGGGGGTGTATGTCACTGTATCAAGCTCAGTCCTGTGTCAGTTTGCTGCTGTTGAGAAACGATGCTAAATAATCACCAGGGCTAATATGGGAATATTTCTGAGGAGTGTTGGCTGCTCATTGCTTACTACATGGATCTTGGCATAAGGTGGCTGGCTGAGGTTTTCTGTTGGTGAAGTATTCGGTTTTGTCTGGAAATAGCTTTTCCACTTCTGTCTGTTAACAATTACAGCCATGTGGGGATCTGATTTTGTTATGGGAATGAGAGCCTTTAAAGCTTAGTTATATTATGCCTTTTTTGAGTGCAGCTTTTTTTTTAAGCCTTTGTAAAAGTTCTGGTTTTAGCAACTTTCTCTTTTATCCCTGCTACTCTTACAAACATCCAGTTATTTGTCAAGGAGGGTGATTTTGCTTATCAAAAGCAAAGAAACACCTATTTTCAAGTGAATGTGTTGGGGTTTTTTATTATTTGTAACCAGTTGCACTCTCATGATCAGTCTGGAGAAGGCTTCCAGCAGACCTTATAGCCGCCTCCCAGTGCCTAACAGGGGCCTACAAGAAATCTGGAGAGGGACATTTTACAAGGGTGTGTAGTGACAGGACAGGGGAAATGGCTTTAAACTGACAGAGGGGAGATTTAGATTAGATATGAAGAAGAAGCTCTTCCCTGTGAGGGTGGTGAGGCCCTGGCACAGGGTGCCCAGAGAAGCTGTAGCAGCCCCATCCCTGTCAGTGCCCAAGGCCACCTTGGATGGGTTGAGCAACCTGGTCTAGTGGAAGGTGTCCCTGCCCACGGCAGGGGATTGAAACTGGATGAGCTTTAAGGTCCCTTCCAACCCAAACACTTCTGTAATCAATGTTTTTGTGAAAATACCAAGTTTCTCTTGATACTCTAGTCTTCTCGAGAGGAAAACAGAAAGTGAGATTTTTCAAACCCTAATAATTTTGTATAGAAGTTGTGATCAGTGGGGCTGGTGCTCAGTGGACTTAGATTTATTCAGCTCCACTGAAGTCCTTGTCAGGCCTCTGGTTTGGGTAACTCCGTGGCTTTGTTGTGTTTGGCAGCATTAGTTTTCCAAGCATCTCTATGTGTCCCAGTTGTGTTGAATATTGAACGAAGCTACAAAGTGGAATTCATTCTACCTTACATAAAAGGAACACAGGGAAACCTCATGACACAAAAGATCAAGCACTCGGCACCACTGCAGCACTGAAGGCCTGGCATCTTTTGTAAATTAATTTTTCAGAAATGTGTTATGTAAAGCATCCAACCAAAAATAAATCCTGGAAGAGAAAAAGACAGTGCTTTATTCTTCACAGGCCAAGGAAGAAAACTAATCCTATTTTAAGGAGAATTAGTGCACCCTACTTACACCAGTAAGGGGGAAAACTGAGACACGTGACTTGCCTTTTAGACTTTAATGCTTCAGAGTATCTCTGTTTTCTGTGGAAGTGAATGGTTTATACTAAACCATTAATAAATAGAAATCAAGTCCAGATGAAATACCTGAGTAAATAAGACAAGGAGTTGCACTTACATTGAAGTTGTCTGATCAGATTCTGATGTTCTTGTGTGTAGAGAGCTTGGGAGTTTGCCTCTCAGAGGTGCTGTGGATCAGCTGTGCAGCCCAGCTCTGTGCTGTAGCCTGAGGTTTTGTATTGGCTTGTTTGGAGTTATATTTTCTGTTCAGAGTGAGTTTTCTCTTACGACCCAACTCATTTTTATTTATTTGTTTTTCCCAAAAAAGGGGAGGTTTGTTCTCATGAAGCTTATTTTTGTCTGCATCCACCAATCTAATTATCAAGCCTTGCAGCATGGAAAGGAGCATAGTACCTGTTCTACATGTTACCCCCAGTTTCCTAAAAAGTGCTGGGACAATACAGGACTTGGAATTTGTGTGTTTGAAGGTGACATAGAGGCACTATCACTGTTATTTCATTTCCTTCATTGTTTTTAATTGAGCGTATAGGCTAACAAAACCCTTGCCAGCCTCTCTACTGAGAGGCAGAAACAAAATGGGTCGATTTCCAGTTTTGGATGCTCCCCCTGAATTGTTAACAATAAAGTGGTTTCTAAATTGTTCTAGGTTTATAAATGTTCCTAAGTGGTTCTGAATGCAGGACAGGGTAGTATGAGAATGCCCAAAGTGGAGACTGACTTGAGTGGTAACTTGTCTACAGCAGCAGGTAACAGTGATATTTAAGAGGAGTACAAAGAGAACTGATCCCGTCTCTGCAGGCCTTTAGCTTCCAGGATTTTTGGTTTAGGAGCCACAGATAGCTTATACATCAATGTTTCATTAGCTCCTGATGAATGATCCTTCCAGGAATTTAACTGCTTTTGGATGTGTGAGTGGAACTGTGAGGAAACAGTGGCTTTTTTTTCCATCTTTTTCTTCCTTTGATCCCCTGAATCTCCTGAGTTCCTGCAGGCTAAGAAACAGTGTATGATCACTGCTGTTTCTTTATCCAAGCCATTTGTGGTCCTACAGAGATCTTACATCTTCTCCCTGTTGTATTTTTCCAGGCTAAAGAAAGTGGTTTATTTTATTCTCACATCAAAGAAAAGCCATCCCAAGACTTTAGGCAGCTTTAGGCTATCCTCCTGAGTGTCCCTTCTAGCTTGTCAATGATCTTTTAGAGATGTAGGACAAGAACCATGCACAGTGCAACATCGGTGTCATGGCTCAGGGCAGTTTGTTTTTGCTTTTAGTTCTTTGTGCATTGTTTTGCTAGATTTTATTTTTTATTTTTTCTCTGTTTTTCTCCCTGGTTTAGTTAGTACCTGTATTGGAGGAAGGGAAATGTTTCCTTGCTGGGCACTGAACTAGGCCCAAGCTAGTACAGTGGTCTTGAAAAGGTACTTGAAAGGTCTCTCACTATATACTAATACAAGTCTGCAATCCCTACAGATACATCAAAGTTGTGTTTTACCTTTTTACTGGTCTTTTTGTTCATTGCGGTCTGTTCACATGCTTTGTTCTTTCTTTCCCTTATTCCTTACTTTTGGAGTTTCACTGCCTTGTCTCCTATTCTGTGCTAAACTGTGGTGGTAGTTTTTCCCCCACACATCACCATTATCCTCATGCAGCCACCTGTCTGCTGTGGATTCGGGGTAATGTGGTCCTTTTTATCCCAAAAAGTGTAGACGTCTTTCAGTAGATGGTCCTTTAAACAGAATATCAATAGTTACTCTGTCAGCCTGTAATTAAAGACTTGAAAGCCTGAATGCTGTCCTCCCACCCTGTGCTGTGGGCTGAGTCTTCAAAATGATGCCTAAATCAACTGTTACTGGTGGACTTTTATTACAGGAAACTTCATGGTTTTTATTGGCTTTGCTTCCAAAACCCTGCTGGCACAGTTTTCAGTAAGTTGTTTGCTTTGCATCTGCCTTTGATGTTTGCTGTGCTTGTAGTCCTTGTGTTTTCTGAGGTGGTTTTCCAGTCCTTCATGGTTATAAGGTTCAGGAATTTGGCTTAGACCTGAAATGACAAAATTGAAACGTGAAGACAGTGTTTTAGTGATTTTAAAAGGTCAGACAGGCCTATGAGTCAGGTTCAGGAAAATAAATGTAATCCTACTTCAGTAGCCAGTGCAGGGATTTACTGAATGTTGAGCGAGGAGGGAAATGTGTGTATCTATATGAATGTCATGATAACAAACTATTATTGGTGCTCATTTCAAAAAGGAGGCTGTGCAACAGCTGTAACTGTTTTTGAGATGCCATATAGCCAATTTCATTATTATAACAAATGCGTTTGTAGCTTTTCTTAAAGCTCCATCTGCTGGAGAGGACCGGCTATGAATGCTTTCACACTGATGCCCGCAGTCTTGCTGTTGGCTATAGAATATCATAAAGCTCTAAAAGCTGCACATGTGCCATATAGAAACAATATATCACAGAATCATAGAATGGTTTGGTTTGGAAGGAACCTTAAAGCTCATTGAGTTTTGGCCCCTTGCCACAGGCAGGGACACCTTCCACTAGACCAGCCTTGGGCACTGGCAGGGATGGGGCTGCCACAGCTTCTCTGGGCACCCTGTGCCAGCGCCTCACCACCCTCACAGGGAAGAGCTTCTTCTTCATAGCTAATCTAGCTCTCATCTCTGTTGGTTTAAAGCCATTTGCCCTCGTCATGTCACTACACACCCTTGTAAAATGTCCCTCTCCAGCTTTATTGTAGGCCCCCTTTAGGAACTGGAAGGCTGCTCTAAGGTCTTCCCAGACCCTTGTCTTCTCCAGGCTGACCCAGCCCCGCTCTCTCAGCCTGTCTCCATAGCAGAGCTGCTCCAGCCCTTGCAGCATCTCCATGGCCTCCTCTGGACTCACTCCAACAGTTTAACGTCCCTCTTTGTGTTGTTACCCCTAGAGCTGGACACAGGACTGCAGGTGAGCTCTCACGAGAGTGGAGTAGAGGGGGAGAATCCCCTCCCTCAACCTGCTGGACAGGTTGCTTTTGCTGCATCCTTTTGATGTGTATTTTAGATCTCATTAATCTTTTACCAGTTGTCTGGTGTGAGACAGGCCTAGTTCATTTGGCAATAACAGTCACGCTATCAGCACACATCAGTGCCAGAGAGTGGAACCTGCAATAAATATGTAAGATCTGTGTCTGCTCACCAGTGTAACTGGGTTCTTTCAATCTTGCCTTGCCCTGCAGCTGTGGAATAAGAGTCCCTGTGGGACATTTCTTCCTTATCTTTATCTAAACTGACATTCCAACCTGGGCTTTTACTTCTTTCATCATAGCTATCAGTGTTTGTCATTGCTGTGACCTCATCTAATTCAGAGTGCAGTAATGACATTATGGCTATTGTTCCTAAGGTTACTGCAAGACAGTTTGGTACGTACTTAATGCCAATGCTGTTTTATTTATCAGGCCAGTTAATGAGTGTTAGCTGTTTAAATAAGAAGAAATTAAACCCTGTAAATAAATGACAGAGAGCAAGACTGTTAAGTTCTTTATTTTTCATCCTCTGAAATTCTGGACTTCTTTGAAATGAGAAATTGTGGATTAGGAACAGAAACCATTCAAGTATGTGTTTTACAGGGGAGTGACAGACTAGTTTAGAGTGTAAAACCTGTGCCTTTCAGACATAATTTGTAACCCACAATACCATTAAATTTTATGGGACAAATAAGAACTTCTAAGAAAGTACAAGAAGACCTACCAAGAATTCTTACTGACCAGTATACAGACTGATAGCAGGTCAGGATGAGGGTGTCTTTGCATATCTAGATGCTGCTGGCTCTCTGAAGATGTAACATACAATGCAAATGTAGCTGAAACAAAGCTTATTCTTGCTTTGGGATCCTCTTTAATGAGTGCTTCCATGGGCTTCCCTGTTTGGTAAGTGAATTTTTATCACATATGTAGTGCAAATTTTTTTTCTGTGCTTGAAGCTTTCATTTGTAGCCCTACTCAACTTTTTCAAGAAGTTAGGTCTGTTCCTCACCCCTTGGAGTCATCCATGAAGGTGGATCTGTCCTGGAGCAACTGGATGCCACATGTTGGCAGTCAGCTGATGCTGCTGGAGGGAGCAGAGTGTTTATTGAAGTTAATAGTCCCCTACAAAACAAAGGTCTGCTCACAGTGCCTGCTGTCAGAGAGCTCCCATCTGAAACAAGTTTGTCTGTAAACTGTCTATAGGTGAGCTCCCAGATCTTCAGGGAGATGCTATGTAAACAGGTCTGTGTGGCACCTGGTATGTCTCTGGCAGCAGCAGCATGGAAACCATGGCCTGAGATGATATTTCATTATGCCTTGTCTAGTCTTTCAGGAGCTGACTCCAAAATGCACTAATGCTTATGATACCAGTTTCATGTGTTCTTCCATGCTTCTGTGTATGGCTGCAAAGAATTCACTGCATGCTCCAGAACAGCAGAGTCTGGCCTGACACAAGAATCTTTGGTTCTATGACATAAGCCTCTGCCTTGTCACGGGCAGGGAGACATGTGTTAGAAATTCTTATTTTCCTGTGACAGTTATTTTAGTGCAAAGCTGTAGCAGAAATTCTTCAAGTTCCATTAGATTTTCATAAAGGAGATAAATGCCTCAGTTTGACTCATCTTCTCAATCTTGCCCACAGACTTTTTTTACCGCCTGCTTCTCACTCAGGTGCTGGCTTTGAGCAAGCAGCAGGAGCCATTTCTTTCACATGATTGGAATTGAACGCACAGGCGGCTCTTGCAGAGATCCTCATCTGCTTTGTTGCCTGACTAAATTCCCTTCAGCAATACTCTGGTTCTGTGCAAAGATGCTGAAGTGCCAATAGAAATGATACAGGTTAAGTGGAAGTGCAGGATTCAGGAAAGGGAAAGAGGAAATTAAACTGTGAAGTTGAAGGAGAAGCTATGAATCCTGTGCAAAATGGGTTGTGTTGTTTCATAATAAATTTCAGTTAGTTTTCTTGTTACTTCAAAGCTGAGGAGCTGGAGGAACAATCTCTGGTGTAATTGTGGGGCTAGAAGGGTTCAGGAAGACAGCAGGGGCAGTGACAGAATATTTTACGAGTGAGTGGGAGCTGGGCAGTGTTCCCTTCTTACCCATCACCATTTAAACTGCAGTACATTTCCTCTTCTTCAGACAAGTTACTACTTTTTTTTTATGCTGAATTCCTAGATAACCTTCTGTAGCTGTATTTGTCCTATTTTTAGTTGTGTTTTTAAGGAAGAGAAGCAATTTCAGTGAAATTCTAGTTTCCTTAGCAGCTGGAGAGGAGAAGATACAAAGCAGTCATGCGGCCCAGAAGCCAGGGTTTTACAACAAAATGCTACAATCATACAGTAATAGCACCTGTGAAACGTGCTGGTGTGTACATGAATGTTTCCAGTCACTTTGGAGTGCAAGAACTGCTGTACAGGCAAAACATCCTCATAAAATCCTGCTTTTTTTCATGCAGAAAAATGAAAATGCATGCCATGACCCCTGAAATAACTGGGAAGGCTGTATTGGAGTGTGACTGTTGCTGTTACCTAGACACTTACTCGTGGCATTTTTTCAGCAATGTTAGGTTCTGTTCTGTGGGGCTCCCAAAAATGTTGGCTCTGTTCTTGTATAATACTGCTACTTTTTGCAGGTTTGTATTATGGTCTTGTAGTGCAGATACTGCAAAAATGACCCAAGACATATATATATCTGTGTTGAGCAAGTGGCAAACATGGAATGCCTGTGATAACCTTGTTATGTAAAAGTAGCATTACCATTCCTTGCTGTTGCAGACTGCCTTGGTGTCTCAGCTTGTCAGCTGCATCATTTATGTGTGGGTGTAAAGATCTGTGAAAATGGCTTAAAAACCTCAGTTTAAATCATGAAAGATGTCTGGCTAGGACAGAACCATGGAAAAGGGCAAATTAGCTTGGAAAGCCGTGCCGAGGCCCTCCTGTTCAAGCCTGCCAGAGTATTTCTTTGATAGCGTGATGCTGTGTGGGTCACCCAGGTTAGCGTGGACATTTGGGGAAGCAGTATTGGCTTTATGACAGTCTTCCAATACCTAAAGGGTGCCTTCAAGAAATCTAGAGAGGGACTTTATACAAGGGTGTGTAGTGACAGGACAAGGGGGAATGGCTTTAAACTGAAAGAGGGGAGATTTAGATTAGATATTAGGAAGAAGTTCTTCCCTGTGAGGGTAGTGAGGTGCTGGCACAGGTTGTCCAGAGAAGCTGTGGCTGCCCCATCCCTGGCAGTGTTCAAGGCCAGGTTGGATGGGGCTTGGAGCAACCTGGTCTAGTGGAAGGTGTCTCTGCCCACCACAGGGGGTTGGAACTGGATGAGCTTTAAGATTTCTTCCAACGCAAACCATTTTATGATTCTGTGACCCTCAGAGACCTAAATTCTCTGTATGGAGTTCAGCTGCTTTTGGGCATCTTCTACATCAGTGATCATTTATGCACAGCCTCACTTCTCCATTTCACCAGATGGCTTTCACTCACATCTCTCTCTATTACTCAAACCTTTTCTCAGACATACGGTGTGACTATGTGCTAGAAAAAAGTTTATTGGACCCAAAGGGCTCTGCACTGAGAGTTGTCCTTGAAGTACAGCAAGAGAAAACAAGATACATCTGCCCTGATTACTGTGGTCTCATTGCTTCTGAATTTATTCCGTGAGTTTGAAGCTCCTTTAGGTGCTGCTGTGAATTGGCAACAGCGAAACACGTCTTGGGGAATCCTCCATGGCTGGTGGCAGGGAGGAGTAAAAAGGGATGCTAGTGCTGTTGAACTTAGAAGCTGTATTCCTTGCTTTGCTCCCAGGACTGATTTAACTTGTTCCTACCCAATTCTGCCAGGGCAAATTTGGAGTAAAAGAGCTGAGCAGGAGGCTGTGGGCAGGGATGTCTTAGTTTTCCGTGCATTAGTAGAGCTTAATGGTGGGTCTAGTGCCTGGAGCGTTACAGGGGAAGCCCCATAGCTGTGTGATGAGGGAGAACATAGTACTAGTGTCTGGAAAGCCATTACCAGCTTCTGATGGGAGGTTCCTACTCTGCAATGATGTGGCCTGGATTAATCCCAGAATTGTGGAGATCATTGTGGACTTTTTTCCTTGTTTTGACTGGAGTTATTTAGTCTCAGCCTTCGCATTCACATGCTGCTCTTAATGTCTCCCTACTTCCTCTCTGTTTTATCTGGCTTGTACCACACCGCATGGATTGAGTCCAGATCAAGTATTCTTAAAACATCCCAGCTCAGGCACCTATCAAATAAAAAAAAATAAATGATGTAAGTGGGAGATCTGGCACTTGATTTAAACCAGTTCTCTGTGTATCTTAATTTGGACCTCAGGTTTTTTTGCCTGTTTCTCTATTTTACTTTGCTGAGCTCATTGCTGTGCAGCTGATGAGGCTGCAGCATAAAAGCACAAAAAATAGTGACTCATAAGCCTTTAGCAGCAGACTGTGAGTATAAAATATAGCACACTTTCATCAGCCACAATATTTTTTTAAACAAAACAACATAGGCCAGTGATTCAGCATCAGCGTGGGTTATAGTGCATGAGGTTTTATCTTGGAGCCCTCCTGCGTCTGATTTCTTCCATCATTTCATGAGTTTAACAACTCCCCAGCCCACTCCATTCCTTCTTGGTATTATATGTCGTAGATTTCATAGTAACTGAGCTCCTTGGCTGGCTTACACATGCACATTTATGTTCCTATAAAATCTCCACAGACAGATGGAATGCTGTTGGGCTGAGCAGTGCTTCTGTGTTTATAGCGAGCCTCCACGCTAAGGGTATATGAATGGGGGCTTTGGTAGTTCCATAGTGGTCCATTTTGTATGTGTACTTCTGTCTCAAAGAATTATGCAAAACTTGTATTTTATTTTTTTCAAGGTTAAATTCAGAAAATAATTGTAGGGAGGAATCTAAATGTTGGTTCTACTGCATGTGTTGGAAAACAAGGAAAAGGAAAGGCGTAGTAGCGTCAACATCAAGCGCTTTTTACACAGCAAGTAATTAGATTATAAAACTCAGTGCTACAGAATGTTATTGTGGCTAAAAGCTTTGCAGTATTAAGAAAAGGGATTATACACTGATTTGTATAATAAGAACAAGATAGTCAATAGTTCTTGCTGACACAAATGTGCTGAGACACTGGATACATAGGGTGCTGTTTCAAGGCTTGTACTAATCGCTGCCAATTTCAAGTGTTAGACCACATCTACATATCCCCATTACCACATTCCCCTATTGTCACCTATAACAGACCACAAATGGAGGGGACATACTATACTAGATATGCTTATGATCTGATCCTGCTTGACACCTCTTTCTTTTCCTATTTAGAAAAGAGTAAGAGAGATTCCCATTCTGCAGATGGCAAAGCTGATGCCACCACTTTAATGTGTTGCCTTCAACTCTTGCCTTCAGTAGTCTGTACCTCTTAAGTACTGTTACTTGGAAACAAATCCTTGGATAACCTTCCCAAAAGCAGAAGCAGGAGGGAAGTGTTGGAGTAGAGAAGCAGGCAATCCACAGCTTGAGTTGTATTTGTGCATGTGTAAATTTTACAGTGGTATTTTACTTCATTAATGGATAACCCACAGCATACATCAAAATATGGTAACTTGTACAGGCCTAAGGAATACTCATCCTTAATATACTAACCTGGTGCCTAGCCAGTACTCATCCTTAATATGCCAACCTGGTGCCTAGCCCAAAGTCCTTCTGTACTGTTCATATTACAAATTTATTCTGAATTTAATGATTTAAGCAATCTATAAAGATTGCAGAGAAATATATCATCTGTGCTCCTGGTCAGGGTGCAGCACAAGTGGGATCTGTTTCGTGATACCTTATAATTCAGTAGCAATTTTTTAAAGGGCTGAACTTTCTGTTGAAGTGCTAAATTGAAGCAAAACCTGATTTATAGAGCTACCATCTGCAGTCCCAGATGAATTTAACATTGCTCTACATTGCTGCTTCTCTGGATGCCTAATGAGGTTATTCCTAGGTTAATTTTTCTCCCGATGCAGTTTTAATTAAAACAGAATAAAGGCAACAGAAGATGCAAAATAAAATAATTTAAGAAAGTCCATTTCATGCTGCATCAGTGCTTTGTGGTAGGATGTTTGTTATTGCTGATAATTACTATTTTATATGAGACACTTGTCTAATAGCATGTGTGTGTGTGAATCATCTGCAGAGCCTGTGGCAGCATTCCAGAAGTGAAGTTAGCTCCAGTGGCTGAGTCACTGAGTTTGTGCCAGTGGGTTTCATTCCCATGCTAGGTTGAATGTGAGGAAATATTAGTGTTCTTCAGCCCAAGAATCTTGGAATATAACGGGAAATATTTTTGCTTTGTTAAGGAATCACATATTACTATTAGCTTTCAGCAACCTGCTGATAGTTAATAAAGACACTGACATATTCTTGATGAGGATTTAGCTGTGATTTTTTTTTTTCTCTTAAGAGAGAGAAGAGGAATTATTCTTTAGCAGAGCATGAAAGCAAAAACGATATTGAAAGTTGGATCTGATACTCAGAATGCAAGCATGTGCTGTTTCTAGATGCCAGTGTCTAACTGCGTGTGTGTTTAAATGTTGCAGTCTGTGTTTTCTGGGATCGCAGCAGTGATTTCCCCACTCTCAATCCTCTTGTTAAGAAAACAAATAGCAAACCAGTCTAACTATTTCTTAAGAGAAAGATGATTCCAACAGGAAATCCTTCTGAAAGGATCTGGCAGGAGTCTCTCCTGTTGCTTCACCTTTTCTCAGGTGTGCACTAAAACCAGAATTTACCTTTCCAAAATGGTACCAAATAAATGTGTAGTGACCAAACTTTGCTAAATTTTCTTTACAGCTAAGCCATGGAAAGGAATGTGTTATTACAGAGCTGTACTGCTGCAGCTAGGGACTAATTTGGCCTCAGGATCCTGCTCATCTCAATTCCTGTGGCATCTTGATGTAGATGTTAGTAAGACCAGAATGATCCCAAAACAGTGGGGTAGCCAAATTGAAGAGAAGGTGGGAAGCTTAGTTTGGTTCATTAGCCTCAGTAAAGGGGTTTATTCTTAATCTTCCAAGTTTTTGAAGCCGTGCCAGGCAATAGCTGACCCCCACTTTCTCCTCACCTCTCAAGCAGACCTCCATAGCTTTTCTCAGCCAGCATATTATTGGCTTGTTGCCGGAATCTGGTCCCTTCCCTTGATTATTGCATAGGAAAGTAATCAGGCTTTACTGCTGTTTTGGAAGCTAATACATCTGATAATGTGCCTGGGGTTTTCCATCTGCAAAATGCCATTTACTGCCAATTTGGAAAGAGTTGTTTCTGCTCCTCTCTGATGAACCAGTGTGTCCTATGAATTTTGCTTCTCTTCTGGACACCATAGTATCCCTAATTGTTCTTGCTTTAGCGACCAGTGAATCAGCAACAGAGATGACCTGTTGCTTGAAACTTAGGTGGAGAGTTTGGATGTGTATCTGAATGTCCCTGTACTTCGGCTTCAATACCTCTGTTCCACCTGTCATGAAAGAAGAGAGCAAGCAATGAAGCAGAAGCAAAGCCCATCTTCTTAAGGGATGTAGGGACCAGGCAGACTCGAGCTTTGAGTAAGCACTTACAGGCACTCCACTGTTGTGCTTGCACAGCTTACTGCCACATGCAGTATCTGCCAGGCTTTTGTCTCTGCACCTTTCCTGCCTGCTCAAGGAGAAGTAATACTGTGAGCATAAACACTGTGGGGACTATAAAGTGCATGTTATTGGGAATACGAATGTATTAACTGTCAACTCAATGTTCTAGTTCTCATCTGCCTAGAGCACTTTACTTGGAGTACTGCTATTATGGAATAATACCCCTGGAACGGTGTCTTGCCTTTACCTGTGGCATGTTGCTTTGATAGTAAGGCTGTGACAATGAGAAGAAACAAAATGGGAAGCAGATGGTGTACCAAGTAGCAGTCTTTGTCCTCTGTTTCCTCTTTTCATGGTTGGACTATTACCGTGGGCCTGGGTGATGCTTGATCTTGCCAGATCAGTTGTTACCATTACTGTATCTTATCACAGAACATAACTAATTAGGCAAGAGCTGAACTACTTAGAGAACTTGAATGTTATCTAGAACTATGGTTGGAGATAATTCACTAAAATTTTAATGTAGTTGTCCCTGCCTTTTCTTGCTGCTGTTAATAACCTGGAGAAGAGATCTGCAACTGTTAGCACACCATCTATGTGATTATGCTGATTTAACTCTTGCTTTGTCCTTTTCTATAAAACACTTTGCCCAAAACCATCTTTGTTTTTCCTCTGGGAGTGTTTGTGAGGACATCTCTGATTTCATTAATGTTCATGTGGATATTCCCTAAAGCTCAATGCTGTCTTTGAAAAATATCACTGTCCCAGACATGCTTTGGTGCGCGTTGAGTCCTGCTTAAAGGCAAAAAATTAAGACAAAAGAGATTAAATAAACCATCTGTTTTACCTTAGCTGTATGTTGATCCAGAGAGCACTTTTGGGCTGGCACATACAGCATGTGACACCCTGCAGAGCACGTGCATCCAAAGACAAGCATGAGTACTGATCGCTTCATTTTGTACAGTGTCTTACTCTGTGGACACCTCCTGAAATCATACTAATCAGTGCCCATTAGACTAGACTTGGTATGGATGATACAGCTCATTCAGTGAATTAATTTGAATAAATAAAACCTACTGCACTTTTCCTGTCTGTGTGAAGCTTCAGGCACTAAACACACAGCAGATGAGTGCTGGTGGAGGAGCATAAGTATATGGTGGTTATAAGTACTTGGAGAAGAGATCAAGCCTTGCCTGGGAGATGACTGGGTATCTATCTCGGAAGCAGCCATCTGGGAAGGGTGATCACACACATCTAGTGCTTTAGTTCATCAAGACTGCTGAATCTGAGGTACCCTGTCCTGCCTTGAACCTTGGGCTTACCTTTAAAATAATGGTGAGAGCAAATGGGTTTTGGCCAAAATTATTTGGGGGAAAGCTGTCCAAAAGAGGATTCCTCTGCTTTTTTAGAGATTTCAGTTGTCATTCTGCTCACTGAGCCTTTTTTCTTCATAGTTAACTCTTTGCTGACCTTATGGCCAGCCCAAGCCTTGGTTTGCAGCTGGAGTGCTGCAGCTCCTGCACCTCAGGGTCTTTGAGTTGCTTGTGGGTCTGCCCAACGTCAAAGCCAGCCACATAACCCTGAGCTGGTTTAATAGTTCATCGTAAAACAGATGCTGTTGAGCTGGGGCATGGTGTTGCTCCATGTGAAGTGCAGCCCAGAGAACACTGAGAAGAAGAAAATCTCGGCACAGTCCATGTCAAGGCAGCAAATCAGGGGGGAGTAAAGGCTCTGCCACACGAGGCATTACAGCAAGCCGCTGTGTTAGGTTAACAGCAGGCCACTTTGGTTACATAGCTTGCAAGGCTGGAGATCAGTGGAGGGAGTCTGGAGCAGTGTTTTGGAGGCTCAAGTTGGCAGCCCTGTCTGATGGCTTAACCTGTGTCCTTACTTTATGCTGGCATCTGTGCTTTTCCATCTCTGTGAGTGGCAGCTCTTCAGCACAGTCTGCTTTGTTCTTATCATGAAAAGCCCCAGACCAGTCCCACTGCAAAGGTGGCCTGTGTGGGAGCACTATGAAATCTTGTGACAGCTGAGAAAAGTCTCAAGACCCAGATTAGGATGGGCTGGAGTAGTGCCATGAATATCGCACTGATTCACACTTACTGTGTGATGATGTTGCCCTTTTCACCCCCTCTGCTATCCCTGGGCATGCAGAGAGCATCAGTGCTACAGTCTGCAGTGAAATAGCATTGGAAAGTTGATACGAAGATGTTGACATCTCCTATTAAACATTTTCAAGTCTGGATTTAGAGTAAAACAGGATATTGTTACCTTTACGCTCTGCTCCTTGGGTAATATTGCAGAATGAAACAGCACACTAGCCGTAAGAGATTATTTCATTGAAATATATCTTTGCTCGTTTCCAAACAGAAAACCCATAAAATACTCTCCCTTTCATCTGTGCTCAGTAATCTGTTCATCTGCTTTCCATCATCCTTTTAATATTTTTACAAAACTGGGGAGTGTGGGTTGTGGTTTTTTAACGGATATTAAACTCTGTTTTCAGCTGGGAAGTTTTCATTAGACTCAGTCTGTAGCGTGTGTCTCTAGCATCAGGCAGTCCTGATACTGGCCTGTAATTGAGTTTTGCATTCTCTCTCAGCAGAGTTCATCTCAAAACCTAAAATCTAAAGGAAAAACAACTTGTGGAGATGGTCTTCATAAAACAAAGGCAGATTAAATCTGGAGCTGTCACAGAATTGCTCTTACAGATGCATCTGCTGCAAAATAATTACCTCTCTTGAGCCCATTAAGTTAATCAGTTCATTTTGTTTGTGTCTACAGTGAAAACGATTAAAAGCTCATCTCCCATTTTTTAGGTAAATTTACTGATTCTCTGTTTTTTAAGGGTAATTAGATTTATTTTGGTGCGTATCACAGTCCAAAGTGTTCCTGTTGGACAACTAGCTGTCTGTAATATAATTTACCTGTAGCCAGGATGTAATTTCTTTTCAATCACCTTTTTTTCCTTGGGCTGTTTTTTGCTAAAGAGTACTAAATCCTTTTGTCTCCTTTCATATAAATTGCATTTTAAAAGCTTAGAGCTTTTTGTACAAGCACAAGAACTGCCATTATTTGCATCTATTTCAAATTTTCTTTTAGTTCATTTTCTGCAACATGAGGAAAGATTTTATAATGTAGTTGAGAAAATAAACACTGACTATCTTGGTTGTAGTCTACGAATATCTCTGATGGGAGCCTGATCTCTCAAATGTGGTGAAACACTTGTGCAGTCTGTAAGTTCATGGAGGAAGAAAAGACCCCACTGAGACAGTGGACGTTAGAAAGCAGCTACTGATGATGGCACCTAATTCCTAGAAAAACATCTGAAATTCCCAGCTGGCTTCCACTGTGAGATTTCCCATAGAGATTTCCTCAGTGTGATTTGCCAGGTCCATCAGTATGGCTCAGCATCACTCTGTGGTTTGCCAGGGGGGCATAAATCTCACCCCTCCACACTGGAATGACTTGTGCAGAGTGGACAGTGGCAGACCTGGAGAGAGCACCGCTTCCTTCATGGTCCAGTGCAGCAGAGCCTGCTTCCTCCTTGGGATCACAGGTGCCTGGGAGCACATAGTGGTGCTGTGGTGAACTCATTTTCTGCTCCAGAGGCTCCCTGGAGCCTAGACCAGGTGAGCATCACACCTCACGTGCATGTGCTGTTTTAACCAAGGGAATACTCACCCCATAGTTGACCAGAGTGTGAACGCTGCCACAAAAGGTGAGGCTTTGAAAGGGGGCAGCATGGGGCTAATGCTGTCATTCCTGCCAAGGTAGCAAAGGTGCCTCTCTGCAAGGCAGCAAACACCTTCTGTCTGTCTTTCAGCTTTGCACAATCCCTGCTTCTCCAGGACAGACCACTTTTTGCTCCTTGTAGTGTCAGTAGTTTGCAGATTTAAATAACCTTTCCTGTGCCTCCTTTTCTTCATGGTGGGGCAGGAGGGTGAATGAGCCTTCATTATTATGCTGGAGGTTAAAGGGAAAAAAAGAAAAAACACCCAAAGATCTTTTAAAGTATGATTTTATGGTAGTGACGATGCACTTGTATTTCAAAAGAGCAAGATCACACCCTATGATTAACCTTGTATGCCTTTGTTTGCCTATTGTGCTCTGCTTGAGCTTTTATGTTGGCACTGGAACACAAGTGCTGCTGTAACTAAAATGCACCTTTTGTCTCTTCCTCTGTTTGAATACATTAATCTCTGAATTCTTTCAAGTCTGTTCTGCAGCAGACTGGCCTCTTACTTATTTTATGATAAAGAATGAATGACAGTTGCTGGGGGCTTATGGGGGGCACAACTGAGCCTCTGTGCAAACAGGTATTTGTTTTAATTCACAGTGACCTTTATTTTAGCCTCATTCAGTTGTTCACTGAAGAGCACCAGCCTTTTTTGTGCCCTTAATGCATTAAACATTTTTCCAGCTAAAGGAAGCATCAGATATATCTCCTCTTGTCTTAAGATTCATGATTAACCTTCAGCAGTAAATGTGACCAAGAGGAAGTGGAAAAATGTGAAAGTAGATTTGTTTGTAGAGCAGAGGAAAGGAAGGACTCCAGTGCTATGATCTTAGAGGTTTTGAAACTTTAGGGCTGAGTTTCCCCACCATGTCAATTTTATTTTCTGACAACTGTTCCTGACTTAATTTGATTAGCAGAAAATGCACCTAGCCACCTTATTTGTAAGTTAATAATGTTCAAGTCCAAGTTATTCTTGGATATGAACATTTTCTGGTATGCGTTTACAACTGTAGCTACACCTTGTTTAAGAGGCACAAGTGCTTATGCGCTTTGCAGAAGGGTCCTCCCTTATGAGGGTACTGAGGCTTTCTGGATGGCTTATGAGCAGATGAAAGAGATTAAGGAAGCAGGTTGGCAAGGTAGTACAGTGCAAATTAATTAATTACATCCTCATGCTGTCCACATTTGATCTAAACCAACCCTATTAAGTAGCCCTTGAAGACCAATCCCAAATTTGAGCTGAAAATGTTCACTGAAGTCTTTGTTTCAGAATTCCCTGTTCTATTTATAAATAAAACAGATGGATTTACTACAGTCACGTAATCCAATCTGTTTGAATTATGTTTTCTTTAAGCCCTTTAGAAACAATTTCTTAAACTGATCATAAATTTTGGGGGTTAAAAAAGTTAAAAGAAAATTCCCATATGTATGATCAGATAAATTATCTGGACTGTCAAATCCCACCCTACCAATCAATCTCAAATAAGAACCAGGAGACTTTAGCTTGTACTAGAACACAGCTGTCAGGAGTATCTCCAGCCTAGAGAGAGGAAATTGAATAGTGGCAAACTTACTGTTTTGTTTGAAAAATGGAATCTCACATCACTGTTAAAGATCTGGTTTATATCATACAAATGTTATACATACCCGATTTTGTGACTGGATAAAAATGCCAAATGTTAAGACATTCATTATGTTAAGTATTTGCCTTTTCCTCTAAATAAGTTATTGATTATGTTTGAATTAATGTTTGCCAGGCGTGCTAATCAGTCGTCATCTGACACTAATTCATTGACATTTTTAAAAGAAGAGGAAATGTTACTCCAAAATACGTGTGAACTTACATTGTTTGAACACCTGTGTGAAAATGAGATTTGATAGCTGAAGTTGGCAGATGCTTCCATTGCTGGAATGAGTGAGCTTCACCTTGGGAATGAATTATGAACTCCATGGATTTGGAACTACTTGGTTAATTAAACTGAGTTTGGAGGTTTCAGTAACAGTCTTGTCCCATGTTTCAGTGAGACATTCCACTTTGTAATGGCTTTTTTACCTTGTCTAGTTCACTGGCTCCCAGAGTACTAAACCTAAATACCCCCCAGTGGGGTTTAATTTGTATACGCGTCTGCCCTCCATTTCAGTAGAGACTCATTCAAAAACATGTTGCATTTTCAGATTATATTTTCACATGGGCCAGAAATTCTTTCTCAACAAGTAGAAGAATATTCACAAGTCCTTTAAATGTGCTTCAAAAAGCAAGGTGCTGAGGTATTGTCTCTTGTTGACATCAGAGTGAAAAAAACCCAACCTTGGAGCAAGGCTACGATATTGAAAGA
This sequence comes from Melopsittacus undulatus, assembly GCF_012275295.1. Lineage (NCBI taxonomy): Eukaryota > Metazoa > Chordata > Aves > Psittaciformes > Psittaculidae > Melopsittacus > Melopsittacus undulatus. The sequence continues at coordinate 11,824,779 of NC_047529.1, read as the reverse complement.
GTATTTTGTTTCTTAAAGAATCCTCATTGTTAGTCCAAGGATATCTCTAAACTCATTTGCTAGAGGATTCCTGGTGCCGAAAGCTTGTTGCATGCCCAGACAGCTGGTTGGTTTTAGTATGTATGTTGTTTTTGGGAATATAATTTTCACACATTTGGCACCTGTGCTGCATCCTCTGGTTGTCTGGACTCAAAAGCACACTCTTTTATCTGTTGATTACCTATTAGTTCAGCTTTACTCATATTTGTTTTCATAATCTTATTTCTCATCCTTTTTTCCTCTCTGATACTGTTTTGGAGAGAGGAGCAGCTGGAGACTCATGTTCTCATTCAGATAACAAAAGAGCAATGGGAATTGCAGGTGGAGAGCCATGTTCTCAATCAGATGACACAATGGAATTGCTGAATGTGTCAATAGCATTGATTACTTCACACTTGACAAAAGAGCCAGGCAAATTTGAGAATCTGATCAATAAGCTAAAAACTCTGAGCTGACTGATGTTTCCCAGTATCTGAGTGTCTGTTTCTAAAGTCTCTCCAGCCTGTATTCAGAAAGCAAATTCTAAACAAGTATGATCATAATTCACCTTCCTACTCTGTGGAAAGTCATAAAAATGCTCTCACATCACCTTGAAAAACAGTTGGGGCATTTTTCTTTACTATTTATAAATGGTGCAAATATTTACACATGCAAATATCGGATGGATTATGAAAAATATACAACACGCTGTTCACAGATCCCTGCAATAAACCCTCCCTCTCCTACATTTTTAAAAGGAGGTTTATCTTTTTCCCTGCCTTGCTACTTGTGTGATTGTTTTTGGATTAAGGAGGTATTTGAATTATATTTTGAACATTTGAATTGCCCTAACTTGTTCTGACTTACCTGTCCTTTTGTTTTCCTTGTGTTGCAGGAATTAACTAATTTTGCTGATTATAAGTATTTGTGAACACTTTTCAAGCTACGTGTGGTGATGCAAGACCTTGTTATCTCTTATGTGTGGCTTGAAAATATCTGTGTCATAAAAGTGTGGTGAATAAACATTACGTGGTTGCAGTAACTGTCACTAACCACAGCTTGTCAGTAGTTGAAGGTGTTACTGAAAAACTGTTAAAGCAAGTGGTTCCCACACAGCACCAGGCTCTTGCCTGATAAAGTCTGTGCAGCTTCTCAGCAGAGCTGTCCTAGTTCCCTGGTGTAGAATTGCTCTGGGGTAATCATATGGGATGGGGTTACCTTTTTAAACAGGATTTAGGCTCTCGATGACCTTCATAGTTTACCCAGAGTTGTGTCCACTAGTAATTCAGGTGAAATGCTTTGTTTGGGGCAGAACTGAAAGGTTTGAGTGCACCCAGATCTGCTCATGGCTAAAAAATTTTCTTCAAAAGCAGGACTAGTAGGCTATGTACCCAGGTAAAGGACTGCAAACAAACCTGGAGCGACTGAAACCTTCTAGTGTTTGGCCTTTGAGGTCAAACCTGAATTATAGCAGGGAAATGCCTGCACTGCCAAACTTCTCTTGTGACTGGCTGAGAGGACAAAGTGAGGAGATGAATGGAGATTGCTCTAGTGCTTACTCAGTGATTTTTCTCCTTTTTAGCTTTAAGAGTCATACTCCTTAATAAGGACTTTCTCCTTTTTTCCTTCTGTTCTGCCCTTCAGGGGTTTTTTTAGTCCCTTCAGATGCATATATATTCCCACAGCCATGACACCACTTTAGGAAAGTTTGGTAGGCGAGTGCAGCTTGAGGATTCACTCCCAATGGAATTCGGATGTGATAACCATTCCCTATTTCAGTTTTCAGGTGCTTGGTTTATTAGCAACAAAGCAATTCCTGCAGAAAGCTGACTGATTAAATGACAAAACAATTCTGTCCAATACCTAATTTTCTATCAAGCTGATTCTGATGGAAGAGATTTTCAGTGATTCCCAAACTAGCATGTAGATAATTAAGAAAAAGCCCTTGTGCTTCTCAAGCCTCCAGCATTTTTGAATGGCCTATAAATGTGCCTATTGCTCTAGTCTAATAATTAATCTTTCTACTCATTACTTTATTTCAAGTAATACTGTAGCAAAACTAGATGACTCAAATGTTTATTCAGTGTGTTTTTAAAGTGGCAGGCCAAAATGCCACAGACTAGTGATGAACAAATACCTCCACGTTATTAAACTTTTATATCTTGCTTGCTTTTCATTGTATTCTGTTGAAATTGCATTTTCTATATCTGGAAAATTTCCTTGATATATCCGACTCTGATTTCTTCAATATGAAGATGTTTCATTTATTAGCCTGTGGAAAGCTGATATGTGGAGATTGGTATCTTGCTTCCATTCTTATTTTTGAGTCTGTTTTTTCATTTTTATCAGTATTTGATGCACAAGCTTCATTTGGCAGTGCAGAAAGCAGCAGCCCTAAGCTGTGTGACTCTACATCTTACACACTGGGGCTGGGGAGATGACAAAGAGATAGGTCTGCTCCTTCTATGCCAAGGCACCCTGGGCTGCCTACATCTCTGCACAGCCACGTCAGCCCTGCAGGGAGACTGGGAAATCGCCTCACTCTGCCTTCAGATCTTCCCCAGAGTATCAGCAGATTTCCTTACCCTTGTACCTGCTGTTTGGCTGGGCTTTTTCAGATTGTTTCTTTGGGTTTGCTTTATTTTCCTATTCTTGATTCAAATTCCAACCTTTATGTGCTTGTCTGACATGCGGCATATTTTCAGGAGCATGACACAGACAAGAAGCATGGTTTTAAAATCATCTTATTGTATGTAAATTCAAGAAACCACTTCTGCAAGTGTGCCAAAAGGTACTTCTCTTGGCTTCTTTTTTTCTGTTGTACAACTTGTAGTGATTTGCTGCTGAAGAATTTGTCAAGTTAAAGCTTAGATGGTATTTTGTCTTCAAAAGAGCTAAAATCTCTATGGCTTCTTCTAAATTTGGTGAGAGCATCTGTGTATTCAGCACTTCTGAAAATCAGTCCACTGATTTGGGATCTGAACATAAATAATAAGTTGGTAGAAAGTTGAACAAGTACACTGTCATGGTTTAAGCCCAGCTAGCAACTAAGTACCACACAGCTGCTTGCTCACTCCCCTCCACTGCTGCAGTGGGATGGGCAGGAGAATAAGGAAAAGGTAAAAGCCCAATGGTTGAGATAAGAATGGTTTAATAACTGAAATAAAGTATTATAATAATAGAAAATAGAAAGGCATAATACCTTCCCTCTCCTCAAAAAATACCCAAAGAAGTGATGCACAACAAAGGATGCTTTAAAAATACCTGGATTTGCATTGTTTTCTTGGTCTAGAAACTGCCTTTCTGCCTTTGCTCTTTATGTCACTTCTGTCCTCAAATACGTTTGTGGGTGCTAACATTGTAATGAATTGGACTTTCAAGTGCTGTAATGGCAAGGGAAGGTACATCCCCTCCCCAGTCTTTTCCAATTTCACACAGTCTTTAAGTAAAGTAAATACTTTGCTAAATTTTATATAATATTTTTGTCTTCTCATTAAAGAAACACTGTCATGACAGGCCCTTTCTCTCCTGTTTTGGCTATATGAATAGTATCATCTTGTTTTACCAGGCAAACTGTTATACATGTCACTCTGCAAGGAGATGCAGAAGGTAGAATATTGTAAACTGATGTTGAAACTTGAGCTGTTGATTTCCAGTGGGAGCTGTCTGCTTATCCCTATTCTTGTCAAAGACATCAGCTGAGGGTTGTCAGTCCTCTTGAGTGCCAAAAATGTGTGACTCTGTATGAAAGACAAAAGTATTTAATAAATCACAAAAGGATATTGCTTTGGGGTTTGTTTTTTTAATACTTGCATATCCAGTGATATTGTCTTAGTAATACTTGTAATCTAGAGTTGTTTCCTGTCGTTGGCAGTGGCCATTACTGAATATTTCAGTCTAAGAGGCAGTTTCCCTCCCTTTATTTCGTCCCCATCCTCCAGAACGGGTGTCTGCAATATGCAGTGTTCTGCCTGTTGGACCATATTCTTGCCTCTAGCATATGATTTGTTAAAGCCCCGAAGAATGGGATTTATTAACTCTTCCAGATTTTTTTTTCTAGACTTGTCTATGATCACTAATTGTCATCCAGATAGATGTTTAAATCATCTTTTCATTTCAGCTCGTAGCTTCCTCAGTTCTGCATAACATCTGCAGAATGTACAGTATCTTTCCTTTGTGTGTCTTGCCAGAAACTGGAAGGATTTTTCCCTGCTCGGTCTTTTACCTTGGAACTATGAAGAATGTTGTCTTTCATCAGTCCTTGTTTGTCTCTTCAAGAGGTCTCCTTGGATGACTCAGCTTCCCAAGGGACTTTCTCAGCTCTCAGCTGAAGAGGTGGGCATAGCAAATCCTTTTCTGAATTCCAGAGTTAACTCGCTAGTAACCTAACACAGGGCTGAATAAAAATCCCTTCCCTCTCAGCTTCTTACATTAGAAAGCTAACAGTTTGTGAAGACATAATATGGAGTCAGCTGGAAAAAAAAGAGAATAGACAAGACTCAAATTCATATTTTTTAGGCAGAAAAGAAATATGAAGGGAAACAATTACCATCTGCATTAGCCATGCAGTGCACTTTGTATAAGTAAGAAAGCTCCTTCAGGCACCATAAAACACGAATCCCAGTTTTCCTTCAGAAAATTCTTTACAAATCTTAAGCAGTTAAAATCAGGCAGGCAGGATTGTTCCCCACCAGTTTTAAGCACTGGACTTTTGCTTTTATTCTGAAACAGGATGTGCTGAAAGATAAATATGATCTGTGGCTAAATTAGAGCCTTCTGTGTATGAAAAAGCGACAGTGCAAGTTATTGATTAAAAGAAGGAAAAATCTATCTTTTTAATAAAAGGCTTCTGCCTGCCCACAGGGGGAAGGGGGTCAAACTTGACTCAAATGGTGTGAATTCTTTGTGCAGGCAGAGTGATGCTGTGGTCCTGGTGAATAAGTGGACTAGATGGGAGATGATGTTCCTTAGTTTAACCACAGAGAAGGCAGAGGTTTGGTTCAGGCATGGTCATGTTGGATCCTGTCTCTCAAGGCTTGGAAGCCCATTGAGATAAGTTTTGCTGTGGCTAAGGAGAGGCTGATCTAGCACAGCACTGCTGTCTCTGTGCACATAAACATGTGGTGCTGTTCTTGCGGTTGCTTCCCTGTGCTCTCCTAATGCCTAATTAGAAGCTGAGCAATTAGCTTAAGAAGCCTTGTCAGAGTTTCTTTTTGGAAATTGGTGTCTTTAGTGTTATATAAACAAGGTGATTCTGGCTGTCAGTTCCCAAGACTGTTTGTATAATAGGAAAGCAGCAGATAGTTGCAGTTCAGTAAAGCCCCTTGATGCCCTCAAGGCATTATCTGCTGGATAATAACTTTAATTGACAGTTAATGTTTTTATTATTTATGTTCCAGAGAAACGTTACTCTTGCAGTAGAATCTTTAAGTTGGATCTTAAGAGGCTTTTTTAAAATCACAATTTGAGGCAAATAGGATACTTTAGGGGATTTTATTGGTTACGTAGTCATGGAAATGAAGCCATTCTAAATATACATATCTGAGGAGTTTTTACCTTGGCTATTTTTATTTTTACAATGGCGATGAGCTCCAAGGGAGGAACTGGCTTGTAAAATAAAATCTCAAGCACTCCACTTACATCCAGTGCATAATGCTCTGGGGCCTGGCTGAGTATGTATCATCAGAAGGCTCTTGGGGCCTAGCTCTAAGTAATGGTATTTATGATGCTCATGCTGCTTCTGCCCGTACCTGTTGCCCTGGACCATGGGGCTTGGTTGCTTAGGAACAGGTCTGTGAGATGGCAGTGGTGCCTATGTCTTGGCTTTCACCAAATAAGGAGTTTTAATTTGTAGGAGTTCATAGCTGACTTGCTCTGTGGTTTATTAAATCCAGCGTGTTTGACTAGAGCGTTCTCTGAAAGATTTCATTTAGCTGAGTTTTCCAGCTGTCTTAAAAGTGCGGGGCAGAAGTCATCCCCATGTGAGCTCCCAGAGCAAGGCAGAGCTTAATACGAAGTGTGGCATTTGGAAGAGTGTCTAGGGGGATGCACTAACGCCTGCTTACGGCATTTCAAAATCTTTTTTTTCCCAGCATTTTTATTTTTCTTGAATTTCAAATCTCCAAGAGGGTTAGACAGAAAGGGAAGGGTTTATGCTTCCCTGGAATAACTGCTTGTATCTTACCTTGTGCAAATTAAAGCCCCCCCCCAATTTTTCACACCACAAATATGCAGCAGGTAGAAGAAAAAAGCAGGGAGCCTGAGTGAGTACTGGGCTATACCTAGTGCTATTCCTCCATCACTGCCTCCCGTTTCTACTCTAATCCCCGAATTCCTCCAGCCTCTTCTTTACTTTCTAGCTGCCTTTTGCCCACTCTCCCACGCTCACCTCCTCCAGGTCTCCTGACAGAGCAGCATTTGCATAGCTCCCAGCCAGCTCCTCAGCAATCAGACACAGCGATATGTGCCTCTCCTGTGAGCTGGTAGATGAAGAGTATAGCTGGTTATGTTGCGTGTGAAAGAGAGTCTCACAGATACTGTCTTATGAGCTATAGCCTACTGCATAGTGTAGCAGGAGAAAGCTGTTTTGTGTGTCATCAGGGAGACGGCAAAGTAGCAAAGCTTATTATAATCTTATTTTCACTTTCAGTTCACAATTTAAATACCCACAAGGAGCAAATTTGCTCTGCTTGTAACTGTCTGTTTGAATGATAATGTCATTGAAAAATCCATTTTGCCTTTGCTTTAAATGCTGGAAGGTTTCCCAAACAACGATGTAAGAAGAAAAGAGATGTTTTGTGCAAGGCAGAGATCTGTGCAGACAAATTGTAAACTCTACCACAGTTCTTCAGTACTGTACAACAAATGCTTTAGGATCTGTCATTTATTCGAAGTGATAGCTATTTATACAGCATCTAGCAGAATGATACTTGGGGTTTTTTTTATACTTCTTTTCATTCGGTGCTATTCCAATTGAAATGTTAGTAATGGAAATCATACAGTGCAAATCTATTCCAGTTCATGTAAAGGGATGTAATCAGCAGTTCACACATGGGGTTTTAACTGTTAAAATCAATGGAAATTTCACTAATGCAAATAAAAGCTCCCTCAAGTGCACAGCACATCTAATTGTAAGATGCATGGGCATTTACTGAGTTCTGCTGCAACATGGGACCTTGTTCTATTGTTCTCTGTTTATAGAAGCACCTCCCAAATCAAGCGATCTGGCTCAAATTTGCTGTCAGTTGGGAGCTCTGCTCAAGCCCAAATGGTATCACCTCTGCTTGAGCTTTCATATGCCATATGGATGTGTCTGATGGAGAGGCAAGAAGGGATTTCCTAGGAATGGTGAGAGGGCTGTAGCAACCCTCAGAGATGGCATCTGTGTTCACTTGTCTGACCGCTTAACAGCAACCACAAAATTAGGCATGATTTCTTATTTGTGGATAACTGCTTTCACCCCAGATACAGCCTGGCAGGCTGATGGGAAAAGAGAAACACTACAGTCTGTGAGAACTTCTGAATGGTCCTTTTTTAATGGGTACCATCAATCAAAACAACTTTGTTCTTCTTGTATGACTCATCATTGCCCATGGGTATTTAGAATGTGTTGACTTAAACAAGGCACAGTGGGGAGAAGACTCATTGGGTACAAAGAGCATGCTGAGGTACAGATGGCGGTGTCCAGGGCAAAAAATGGCTGATTTTTGTGACCAGCAAAGGACAGTCTTCTGTCTTCCTCTGAGGAAAAGTTTGGGAGCACCAATTAGCTGCAGTGTGCCAAGAGGCAGGATCTATGGTCACTTGCAGGTCTTGAACTTGCTATAAAAGCTTGGTGGTGCCTTGGACAAGGCAGTATTTTAAGTTCTGACATGGGAGTCCATAGCTGTAGTTTGTCTCCCCAGCTTCTGTTATTCCTTAGAACACATCTCCTGCTTCTGTTCTTCAGCTGTTCTGAAGAAAAGCTGTATTCAGTTATGCTCAGCCCCATCAATTCCCAGGGAAAATAAGTATTGGTGACTTTTGGGGTAGTCTCACCCAAGGAAAGAGTTTCTCATTCTAGCTTTCTCCTTTCTTTGTTTTTTCCTTTCTGCTGTTGTGTTGCTCAGTTCTCTGGTAATCTTTGTTCAGGGACATTTGTTCAGACAAGCTGATCCTAATGGTTTCTTTGGGCCTCTGCAGCCAGCAGAATGGCTGTAGCAGGAAGCAGACACATATTTTCTGAGTACAGCCTCAGAGCTGAGTACTTCAATAATATTTGTCACTCTGAGACACTCTGGATAACAGTCCTGTCACTGATTTTACGACATAGGGATGTGCTCTAGCCTCACACAGTCTTTAAGGTTCTTTCCAACCCTAACCATTCTAGAAGTCTTTGATCACCTAACCAACATCTGGTTGAACTTGAGTAGCTGCTGTTATTATACTGCAGTTTGTATGTCCCCAAATGAATATAGTTCTGTTAAAAAAGAAACACCACCAAACTTGCTTTTCTTTGTCTTTTCCTTAGCCCGTTAATTGAGGGGGATTTCCTTCCCCAGAAAACCAGCAGTGTAACAGCTCTACTGTTTGAAGGATGGCTTACTTTGCACTCTGGATATGCTTGAATACAGTTACACGGAGACTCAAACCACTACATGAGCTGCTAATGTAGAATAATATTGCAGAGGTGTTGCATCACTGAAAGTGGCCCAAGTCCAAAGCAGGATTGGGTTATGTGCTTCAGGCAGTTGGGTTATGTGCCTATACCAGATGGAGACTTTAAATTTTCATCAGCAGGTTTATAAACACAAAGAATATCCTTTTATCAGCCTCCAGGTCTTTTACTAATAAGCTGCAAATGCTGAACTTTAATTAGCAGGGAATGGAGGTGCAGATGAAATAAGATACATTCTTACTGATGATTATCCATCATGTGAGAATAAAAACAAGACATGAGTAATGGCCCTTGTCAGTTTTTTGGGGCTTTTCTGTTGTTTTTTGTTTTCCTTTTGATGCATACTTGGTAGTATAAATGAGTGAAAACAGCTAAAAATCAATTGAGGCAGATTTTCTGGTGATGAAACTCCATTGCAGGCAAATGGAGTGTGAGTTTTCAGCTCTGCTCATCTTTGCATTGACTTCTGTAGGTCAGGTCAACACAAGGGTGTGTAACAGCTGTGTTGTTAAGTTTGCCATGGAATCATTCCCCCACCCTTTACTCAGTAGTGTCATACAAGTCATCGAGTCATAGAATGCTTTCGGTTGGAAAGGACCTTAAAGCTCATCTAGTTGTAACCTCCTGGGGATACCTTCCTCTAGAGCAGGTTGCTCCAGGTCTGTCCAACCTGGCCCTGAACACTGACAGGGATAAAGAGTTTACAGAACTACAGTTTTTCTGCTGCTGAGAGCTAGCCAGAGAGGTCTGGGCTTTGAAGTATTGCTGCTGTGTGGAACCAAGGAATCCCCACTTTCTTGAGGGGTGCAAGTGCATGGAGAGGGAAAAGGGATTGATTAGTTTAATGCTGCCTTTTCTTTTAGCAGCGTGTTTGCTGGCCTACGTGGTGTGCTTGAGTGCTGTATGTGTACCCCAGCTGAGAAGCTCTTTCTAGACCCTGCAGGCATCCAGCTACTGGGCTTGTGCCCCGTGGTTTATTAATCATTCAGGAGATTTGTGGATTACAACAACAGTATCAGCTCTTTAGAGTGTGTCAAGGAAGGACCTTGGCTGGTATCTTTTAGAGAGGAAAAGGGTTGAGTGTATTTGCAAAGTTGGCACATAGTTTGAGAAGGTATTGGGAAATGGTAAGGAAGTTGAGGAAAGATGCAACTTTGTGGGATGTAGATTGGTTCTGGAAATTCTGCATCTAACTTTCCATGTCTTGCCTTAAGAAGGCTTTGCTAGAAAAGTAATCCACTAAAAGACCTACTGTTGAAAAATAGAGATACATAAATTCTAATCAGTAGCTGAAAGAAAAATGTTCCATCAATAATATAATTGAGTACTTTCTGACTAATCAAGCCCCAATCCCCTGAAATACATACCTTCCTCAGTGGATTGTGATTCCACAAAGGATGGTTGCTTCATAGGTCATACTAGAATAGAATAATTTAAGTTGGAAAAGACATTTAAGATCATCTCATCTGACTAGACATCTAATACTGCCAAGCCCACCACTCAACCATTTTAAATACCTCCAGGGATAGTGACTCAACCAGTTCCCTGGGCAGCCTATTCCAGTGCTTGATAACCTTTGCAGTGAAGAGATTTTTCCTAATACGCAATCTGAGATGGCAGGAGAAAGGTAGAGCAGCATTGATTGCAAAGATCTCCCCTGACAGGATGAAACCAACAGGATTTTGTTCTTACCACATCATGTAGGGTTGAGATTTGTAGCTGGAGGCAGCTGCTGCTCTTTCACAGAATATGGCTTTGAGCTGTGCATGAGAAGTAGGAAGACAACAGCACAGCACAGGGGTTTGCAATTACTACAGGGGTCTGAGCACAAATGCCACTTGATTGAATTATCTGAGATGCATGAGCCTTCAGTTCTAACTTAACAGCGGCACCAAGGCAAAATGGACCTGTTCTCTTTGATTTGCTCTGATTTGCTACTCTGATGGCATATATTGATGTTAAAAGAAGGCCACTAAGCTTTTCTTTGTGCTGCATTGGAAATGACACATTGCAAGATGAGGAAGAGTTCTATTTTAAATTGCAGACTCAAAGATTAAGTGAAATTGAAAAGAAAGATCAAAGATAGCAAGTAGGGGGAGGAAGAAAGAGGCAATGTACAATGTGGCTGCAGAGACATCTTAATTTCATTTTAATGAGTCTCTGACCACTCAGGGAGGCGAGGGTCATTCTTTGTGTTACTGGGGGGGAGGAAGAGCAGCCTTCTGCCGCTGCACTGAGATTTGCTTTGAATGTGGTCTCTTACCAAAGCAGAGGGCTGCACCCTGCTTCCTGTTTCACAGGATTAGAAAAGACCGAGCTGTTTTCTAACTCCTGCGTCCTACTTATGTAACTTGCAGATGACGGCTGTGCAACCTCTGCCTGAGCCCTGGAAAATTCTCCTGTCGGTGACTCAGGTGCTTGGCACTCAGGCTTGTGGCGCAGCAGGCTTGGAGATGAGATTGCAGTTAGACACACACACTGGGTACCAGAGCCCAATTCAAGGTCTCTTTATGGAGACTGTTCCTACTAGAAGCTGTGTGTGGCTTCCTCATCATCCTGGTTATGTCATTACCAAGTGTCTCTCTGCTGATGCTTTATTAATTATGTGTAAGTACAAAGCATCTCTCTTGCTTGCATTGAAACAGAAGAGAACCACAGGCCTGACTGTTGCCCAGAGATGTGGGTTAGCAAGGAAGGAAGAGAGCTAGGCAAGAGTGAGTCCTCACCCTTTGTATAAGACTGCACAATGTGCAGAGAACATTTGGAATATAAACATAGAAGGGACCTTAAAAATCATCTAGTTTCAACCCCCGGATCTTCATGGGGAAGCACAAGGTCCCCTTTTGCAGTCCCTATTCCCAAACTCCATGCAGTCACCATAACACTATTGGTTTGGAGGCTCTAGATCTGGCTGAAAGCTAGGGGACAGGACAGCCCATTGTGCTGTAGGAGTAAAATTGAGACTATGAAAAGGGAAGGGTTAGACCCTGTGGATGAAAGGAGAAAACTGAAACAGAGGGAGACCTGCTTCAGCTGCAGACTAGACTTCCCTGTGCTTCAGATGTCATCTCCAGGAGCAGCAGATCCCAGTTTCCAGCTCTTTGGAACTGAGAGGAAAGCCTATACCAGTGAGTAGATTCAGTCACTGCAGAAGGTCAAGGCTGGGACAAATGTGATATCCCCAAATACATCCCATCTTGTATGAATCTATGCAGCAAGCCCCTCTGGCAGTCCAGCCAGATCTAAAGCAGTACTTAGCTTGTGCCTGCACAGAGCCTGTTTGCCAGACTGCAGTGAGGGGGGACAAAAAAAACCGTCTTGCCATGGGGATGACCTGATGACTAATCAGTTTCATTGATGTTGTGCTTGCAGGAGAGAGCAATCTGTCCTCTGCAGTTCCTGCGGACTTTGCTGCTGAAGGCTCTGAGGAAGCAAACGTGAGATGTTACTCGGAAGCAGGGTTGTGTGAGCCCACCAAGCCTATCGATGCTGCACTCTCCTCCATGTATGAACATGATAATGCAGAAGATACCAGTATCAGGAAATCTCTTGATGACTTCTACAAAATGTATTGTAAAAGAAGGCCAGACAGAACGGACCCCACCTACGAGGCTGCATCCCTATGTCTGTTGCAGAAAATTTCAGAGCTGGCAAACCGAGATGGAACAAAATATGCATCGCGTTGCCTGCAAATGGCCCAAGTGGTCTTGAACAGAGATGGGTGTAAGATCTTTCCAAACCACCCCACTACTGCTTGTTTCTCAAAGCCAGCTGAAGGAGAAGTTGTGTTGGAAGACAGAACACCTGGACTCTCAGATGATGTCATGCAATTCCTCTTGAAACAAACACGGACAGAACAGAGCCCTGACATGTCATGTGAGAAGTGAGCAAGACATGGGGATGTTTCTGTCACTGGAGCTTTCCTTTCACTGTGAAAAAAGGTGATGTTCCTAGAAAGTAACTGTTCTCTTAGCACCATCTTGAACACATTTATTCCATGGAGGGTTTCAGCTGGAGCAGACCTTACCATCTTGGTCTCTACAGGGCAGTGCTGCATAAGGAACATCTGTGGTCCCCATGAAACTGCTTCAGATGTGTTGACTTAAGTGATATGGGTGATGGGTGATACAGTGTCTGCTGCTGGGACATCAAACATGATGATTTATACCTACCAAGCTTTTAAACTGACCTGCATTCCTACACCAGCTGAACAGTAGCCCAGCCCAAATTCAGGCGTTGCATAGGCAAGGATGTCCAAGTACTATAGACTATAACACACTGAGTGAACAAGCTTGGAACAGTATTCCTCAGAGCTAGGGGGAAACTTAAGACTTTGTTCTGTACTTGACAGATACTGTAACTCCTGTGCCTCCACAGGGTGCCTGATAGCTCTGTGTGTTTACTTGCAGGTACACGATTCCACAGATCGTGACTGCAACGCGGGTGAGCTTTTTCAACCAGAAAAAGTGTGTATTTTTATCAGAGAGGAAATACAGCTTCTGAGAAGGTTATTTTTTTAACAGGAAGGATAAAAAAATAAATAAAAAACCTTTATCACTGTAGTGATGTTTCTAACACTTCAAGTGCTCCAGCTGAACAGATTGAGGATTCTTTTCCTGTCTGTATGAGGTGGTTTAAGAGCAACCTGAAATAGATTCATGAGTAAGGGCTCTGCAGAGGTGGCTGTAGGGAAGCTGCAGAGTTGTTGCCAGCTGCCCTGGTAGCTGCCTGCTGTAAGGAGAAGCAGGAAAAGCAGAGCTCACATATCAGCATGCCCAAGACTGTGGGTCACTTGGTTGGTTCTGTAGGGGCAATGTTGCTTTCTCCAGCTGTCTCCCTACACATTAGCTCTGAGCTTTCACAGAAAATCAATGCTTGTTGGTTGAGAACACTCTTAACTTTGTTGGCACTGCACAGGACCTTGTGATGACCTCCCTGGTGTGTTGATGGATGAGGGAAAATGTTCTGTGAGAAGTTTGAACCAACCCACCAGTAGGGATCATCTGGTGTTGGTTACAGCAAAGGTTTGCCTTTTCTGAGCTCTGCTGCTGTTTATACCCAGAACTTTCTTGCTCTGGTTTTAGTTGGCAAGATCAGCATTGGCTGCAGTGGGAATTGTCCTAATGCACTGGTTGCCCAACTTAGGTTTTGGTGGCTGCCACTTGCCTATGACATTAAGAGGTGACATGAAGGACTAATTCCCAGCAGTTGGTTTTGGTGGGGAATTTAAAGTGCTTTGAGTCTGATGCATTGCTATGAATTTGGCAGGCCTAATTCTCCTTTGCTTTGTGCTTACAGAATCCAGGGGTGAATCCCAAGGAAAATAGCTGCACAAGGGATGCAGGATTGGGCTCACACTGTCAAAAGACGTGGTGGGAAGGGTGCTGCTGTCACACAGGGCTGCAGTTCAGGCCCCTCTGTTCAGCATGTGGGAGCCCTTTGAAGTGGTCAACCAGGTCCAATCCCTCTTTGGAAAGGTTATCAGTCATTAAAGCTGTGCTTTACTGTCTGCAATTATAAATGTTCTGTTCTTGAATGAGGTATCAGGCTCTAAAAGAGACACTTGGGTTGGAGAAGATAGGTACATTGTAGTCCTTACCAGGGTTGCCAAGCCCACTGCTTTGATCTAGTTTTTGCTTTGTTTCACAGGTTGCAAATCAGAGAGTCCTTCTGGAAAAATTCTTTGGCTTCTCCAAACTTTTATTGTTAGATTTTAATTAAAATTTAGAATAAACCTAATTAGTTTATGGCAGATTTTCATATATTAGGTGCTTACAGGAGCAGAGCAGAGCTCAGCTAGGTAAATTAGGCTCCAAAATCCCATTGGTTTTTAATGACAACAAAACAAGCTAAATGTTTAAGCAAGTCTGAGTCTTCTCAGATATCTGGTGTTAGGAGCTGCAATATGATAGAGTTTAGAATACCTTCTGTGAAACACCTCCATTCCTGCAGAAGCACTTAATATTAGGAAGTGTTTCATTGGAATCTTACATCTCAATCACTTTTATTAAGTTAAACAAGACTACAGCACAGAGAATAATACTCATCACTCCTTTTCCCACTCACTGCTAATTAATTTTTTACAAACCTGTGCTGGAACCTGTGCTGTGTATTTCCAAATCTGCTGAAAGCCAAACCATTTTTATTACTCATTTCCTTGATAAACATCTCAATTCCTTCAACACACAGGGAGATGAATGCATCTCTCTCCTTTGCCAGGTGTTTCAAGCAAGACTCACCAATTGCTTTGAACAGGCTGTTCTTGAGAGAAGCACAGTCCTATTTGACGTTTTATGCTGCTACATAGAAGACATCATAATAATGCGTATTACTTCTGGTGAGCAATAGCACAGGGGGGCTAACTTGCATCTAGTTGAACTTCTTAAGCTGATTTGCAGTTATAACTAAGATGTGTTGCTTTGAATTAACTAAGTTGGATTTTTTTTCCTCCTATTTTTGTGGGTTCTTTGCTTTTTTTGTGTTTTGCTTTTGTGACTTTTCTTAGCCTAAGGGCGGTACATCCATCTTCTGGATCCACTAAAATACTCTTTCACAGACTACTTCACCTCTTTCTTGCAGTGGAGTCTTTAGAAAGATGGAAGCCACTTTGAAGGAACAATCAGCTTAGAATGTGTGGGACTGCCATGATCCTGTGTCAAGCCCATCCCCAGCAGTGTTGAGTAGGACAGCTGTGTTTAAACACCAGTGCACCTCCCACCACTGCAAACAGGTGCCTCGTCCTCTGCTGCCAGTTGTAGAGGCACGAACTTCACCAGAGCAGTGCCCCCTACAAACAAGTGTCCAGGCAGTGATGGGAGACAGGGGAGGACAGACCCCAGGAACAAAGAGAGCAGGAGGATGGATTTGGCAGGGGGAAAACAGCCCCAGGAGCGCAGGTGGGTGAGTAGGTGCCTCAGGTTGGGCTTTTGAGCAGCTGCTCTCCTGGATGTTGGCCCCACCCCAGCCCGTCACCCTGTGGACAGGAGAAGGAGGCAGCCCCAGTGGGGAAGAGTTCTCCTTCCTTGCCAGTTTAAACTCAGCTTGACAGCGCTTCTGTTCTGTTTCTCTCCCCACCATCATCCCTCCACCAACCTCCAGTTCCTTTATGTCTTTTGTGGTGGTGCTAATGAGATCCCTGGAGGAGTTTTCCATTTAAAATGAAACAGATGTCTCTGAGCCCAAAGAGCCTGATGTCAGTCAGCAACAGAACAATGAACCCACACACAACCACTTAAGGTCTTTCTCTTGGAGGCCTCCTGTCTACTCGCTCAGTGTTTTTTTTGCTGCCTTACTCCCTCTGCCAGGAAGACGTGTGCCTTTTTGCATGTTTTCCACACACTGTTTTGTCCACTGAAGGGGTGGTTTGCTGCGACATGTTGCTTGCTGACTGGGGAGGCCATTAATTCTCCAGTGTGGATGTGTTCACGGAAGCATGGAAAGCAAGAGGAGGGGATGTGCTTTAGTTGACAGCAAAGAAGAAAGCACAGTTGGGATCTCAAAGGTTAACTTCAAGGTTCCCAGCTAACGTGCTTACTCACACTGCTTGCACCAGTTTTAGCACCTGATCTCCAGCATTTCACTTTGGAGATAGCTCTTACCCTGCCAGCCCAACTGCTGAGATTCCTTGTCTCTTCCCTTTCCTCTTTGGCCAGATCCAAGCATGGGTGTTCATGTTTCATGCAGCCTGCTGCAGTTTCACATGGGGCTGCTATTCCTGCCTTGCTGCCCCCAGCAGGTTGGCACAGCTCCTCTGCTCTGCAGGTGTTTCCACCAAAGGCAATGGAAATTTGGCTTTAACCAGAGCAGGAAGAGGCCCTGCTGGCCCAGCTGGCTGCAAATTATGGCCAAGTTCTATGGATTTGATGCAATCTCTCTTTGCAAATAGATTTACACTGGAACTGTCTTGCTGTCTTTGAGTCATCATGAAACTGATATATCTGGCTTCTTGGTGGTTCTGCTTAAGGTGTTGCTTGCTTGCTTTTATGGCAGGGGTGTTCTACACCTGCTGGAAGGCACACAGAATATTGGAGCAGCCCCCAGCTACTCAAGTTAATGGTGCTCGGGATAAGAAAGAGCTGAAATGAGGATCCAGCATAATTTCTGTAGTAATAAATCTGTCTGCAGGTGCTGTTCTGCAGGAATCCAGAGAAAAGCATCCTGCAGGCAAAAATTATGGAGAAGGGTAATGCCAACTGCTTCAGCAATACATACAGCTGGAAAAAATAAACATGCTCTGGAGCGTGCTATCAATAATTACAGAAACAGTATTGGCCTTTTCCTGCCAGCTCACATAGCTTAACCAACACGGATCTGCCACAGCTACAAGGACATTGATACTGATGGGTGTAGGGAGCTATTGCTAAGGATGTGCATGGAGGAAGAAAAGTCTTCAGTGTGAGTCAGATGTTGTTGCTCATAATTTTTCACTAGTATTTATGCTCTTTTACACACTTAAATATGAGCTGCTGTGGAAAATCTTTTAACTGCCCATTAAAGGGAAATAACCTGGAGAAGTGAGCTGAAGAAATCAAGAGGACTGCATCTGGAGCCCTTCAGTTGCTGTGTTGGGTTTGGTGATTAACTGGTTTTTGCTTTGGGATTTTACCACCTGGTCTACTACTCAGATTTGTTAGAATTAAAAACCCAAATCCAAATCCATACAATTTCCACAGAGGAAGCTTGAAGCAAAATATGAGGTTCCTGTTCTTTAGGAGAGTTCTGCTGATGATGATTGAGAGACCTGTTGGGTTTTGACAGAAGAGGAAAGAAACCCTAATTGCCTCTAGTCTCACACTAGATCAGCCTTGGAGTCAGACGTGGCCTTCCCCACTCATAACAAATGTGAGGTATCTGTCTGGACCCCCTCTTTGAGACTGTGAGGAGAGAGGGCACACACAGAGTGCTCCTCCTGAGGCCTGGAAAAACCTGAGCTGCTATCTTTTTATCTGCTTTTTGAATGAGGTTTTGAAAACATCCAAGGGAGTAGCTGTTCATTTGTTATGGGGTTTATATGATGATAGAATCATAGAATTAACTAAGTTGGAAAAGACCTTTGAGATCATCAAATCCAACTGTTACCCCAGGACTGTCAAGACCACCACTAACCATATCACTGTGAGCCCCATCTACATGGTGTGTGAATGCCTCCAGGGTTGGTGACTGCACCACTGCGCTGGGCAGCCTGTTTCAATACCTGAGCACCCTCTCTGTGAAGAAATCATTCCTAATACCCAGTCTAAACTTCCCCTGGTGCAGCTTGAGGCAGTTACCTCTTGTCCTATCACTTGTTACTTGGGAGAAGAGGGAGACCATCACCATCCTCCTTTCAGGTAGTTGTAGGGAGCAATAATGTCCCCCCTGAGTGTCCTCCAGACTGAACAACCCCACTTCCCTCGGCTGCTCCCCATCACACTTGTGTTCCAGGCCCTTCACCAGCTTCATTGCACTTACCTGGACCCGCTCCAGTACCTCAATGTTTCTTTTGTAGTGAGGGGCCCAGAACTGAACCCAGGATTCAAGGTGCAGCCTCACCAGTGCCCAATACAGGGGGATGATCACTGCCCTGGCCCTGCTGCCACACTGTTGCTGATACAGGCGGGGATGGCGTTGGCCTTCTTGGCTGCCTGGGCACAAGCTGGATCATGTTCAGCCACCATCAGTAAGCACCCCCAGGTCTTTTTCTGCTGAGCAGCAGAAATAAGGCAATCATCTTGGTTTGGAAGGTACATATCTAGGAAGTTAATCTGGGGTCCTGCTGTGGGGGGATCATGCTGCTTCTCTACACACCAAGGGCCAGAGGGGAGGTGAGGTGCCCCCAGGAAACCATGCTTTTGCTTCAGCTCCTCCAGGCTCATGGGGCTGCACAGCCACTGCCTTTAACATCCCGGTTTTCTTATTAGAAATCTCTGATGTGGCAAGAAGAGGGAAAAAAGGACTCATTACTCTTCAACCCTTTAGGAAATGAGATGGAAGCAATGGCAAAACAGAATAGGCAGCTGTGGAAAGAGCATGAAGATAGATAGCAACAGAGGAGAGCATGAAACTTTGATTTTAAAGAGCAATGTAGGCAGAACAGCCTGGATGCAGCTGAAAAGTTTGGATTATGACTCACATCTACTAGTCTTGGCTGGAATCTCACAGAGGATGTGGTAAGCTCTGTGGTACTGAAACGTGCCACCTTTTGAGATGTTTGCATCCCTCACGGTCAGGACTGCCTGCAGTTCTTCTGTGTGCTGCTCACAATATTGTACAATATTCAGCTCATGCCAATAAGCCTGCCAAACATAGATGTATGTATTATACTGCGACAGAAGGAAGAGCAAAGATTTAACCCTTTGGAATAGACATCTCTGGAGTAGGTGATACATTTGACACAGGTCTTGTCTTGTAGAGAGGTATTTTTTCTTAACTGTATTTGTTTTCTTTGGAGTATGAGTCTGATTCCTGTGTCCATGCTGTTTTGCACAGTAGGTGGTTGAGAGGCTAAGTGTTGAGGAAGGGTAAATTAGCTTTAAGGAAAATGGAGAGGGGATAAGTCTCAGCACTTGTTTAGGTGAGTGATAATCCAGCATGCTGGGATGTAGTTTGGAAAGAGTTGGCCAAAGTGATTGTTTGTGTGGTTGGAAGTGCTACTACAAAGCACCTCTAGGGTCACTGCCTTCGTAGCAGCCTTCCAGTGTCTGAAGGGGGCCTACAGGGATGCTGGGGAGGGACTATTCATTAGGGACTGTAGTGACAGGACAAGGGGTAACGGGTTGAAACTTAAACAAGGGGAAGTTTAGATTGGATATAAGGAGGAAGCTCTTTACTGTTAGAGTGGTGAGGCACTGGAATGGGTTGCCCAGGGAAGTTGTGAATGTTCCATCCCTGGCAGTGTTCAAGGCCAGGTTGGACAGAGCCTTGGGTGACATGGTTTAGTATGAGGAGTCCCTGCCTATGGCAGGGGGGTTGGAACTGGTCTTTTCCAACCCTAACTGTTCTATCATTCTATGATTCACAGACAGGGCCCCCACACTTGTTGCAGAACAAAGAGGAGGAAGCTTGTGTCCTTTGTGAATAAAACCAGAAATTATGTGCTTGGGGCTCATTCCTAGAAAACAAGTGAAAATTCATCTTGAAATTCCCTCTAGGGATGGGAGGGAATCTATATCCAGGGTATTCAGGTTATTAATATCCAAGATATTTATAGCAGTTATGTCTAGAAAGGCCTTGCACTGTGGTTATTTTTTGTTCATTCTGAAGTCAAAGACATGAATCAGCTCATGCTCTTACTCCAAAGGTTCAATGCTTTTGAAGTGACTTAGCTCTCCCTCTGCCTTATCCCTACATATAGGAGAGGATGAACACTCCCCTGCAAATGTTCCTGCCCTTAGGTATGTCCCAATGTTCACATCCCAGCTTTGCTGCTGCCATGACCCCTGATACACTGCTGAGTT
This sequence comes from Melopsittacus undulatus, assembly GCF_012275295.1. Classification (NCBI taxonomy): domain Eukaryota; kingdom Metazoa; phylum Chordata; class Aves; order Psittaciformes; family Psittaculidae; genus Melopsittacus; species Melopsittacus undulatus. Next base: position 11,804,670 of record NC_047529.1, on the reverse strand, counting down.
TACACTGTCTGGGTATCAGTCACTGTGTGGAATATCTGCCTTCTCCTGTCATGTTGTTATTCCCTGAATTTCAAGAATATTCAGTCCTGTTGTGGTTTTTGGGTGGGGTTTTTTTTGCCTTCCATGACTGGAAGAAGCCACAGAAGCATGATCACAGGCTTGTTACTTTTGATCAAACTCTGCTTAAGTGTCATCAGAAGGACTGATACAGTGGCTTGGAAGTATGGCCATCCATGGTTGGATAGGTGATGGCTCCTTCCAGGTAAATAACAGGGTTTTCTGGATGTTAAGTACCAAGAGTGATACAAGGCCCTCATAGAAATGTCCCATATTCTGTACATTGCTCTGCAGCCTGTGCAATAACCTTAGGGAAACTGTTTCTTTTTGAGAGATGAAGTGCTTTCCTCTGCCTGCCTTGCACTTGACTTGGCTTTGATGCTTCCTTGGTTTCAGCACTCAGTGAAGCACAAACCATTGCCTTTCAGAGCCCCTTTGTTGTTGATTTCTCTCCATTTGCTTTGTTTGCTTCTGTGATCCATCCAATCATTTCATTTTTTCCTCCACTGCATAATTTAAGGCAGGAAATAACCTGTTTCCCTGGAGGCAAGGAACCAGGCAATGCTGGACCATTCTGTACCCAAACACACTCCACCACCATGAGCTCAGTAGCAGCTGGGCTGCTTTGGTTCAGCTTTCAAAAACAGACTTAGGTGTAACCACTGAACATTTACCTGCCAGGCATGCTCGAGTAGGATCACTTGCAGGTTGCCCCTTTGTGCAATGGGAAACATCCCTCTGAGCTATTGTTTTTCCCTTGCTCTGTCCCAACCATGACGTGCTGCTCAGCCTGGCTGGTTGCATGACCCTAGGGAAGAATGATCCCAGGCACCCCCCTGCCCTCTGCCTGCTTTAAGAGCTGTCAGAGGAAGTTTTCCCAGCTTTCCCTAAATCATGCTGCTGCAACTCTGGCAACTGGCACAGAAGGAGAGCAGGAACTCCTGATCCTTGTTACGAAGGTTGAACATGTGCAGGGCACATTTGTTTCCTCCCTGGTTGCAGTGGCCTGAAGCAGTGAAGGTGTCCCCTCTGCCGCCCATGTTCCTTCCACCCACCTCTCCTCTGTCTCCTGGTGTGAGCCCTTGGAGCTGCATACCCTGCACCATCCCAGAGCTGCTCCCAGGAAGCTGTGCCTAAGCTTTAGTCTTCCTTTGTCCCCTCTGTTGATCTCTCTGTGCTCTCTAGTATCATGTGGAGGTTGCTTTTGCAAAGGCATTTGCTGTCTTTCACTGTAGAACAAATCCAAGTATGTTTTTCCCTTCTGCTTGTTCAGAAAAGCGTCCTGGCTCACTGCAGAGGAGCAGTGCTCCAAGGCTGGGTTAGGACAACACCTAAAAAAGGTGGAACCTTGGGAAGGTGATGGAACAACTTATTCTTGACTCCATCTCTAGGCATATCAAGGATGAGGGGGTTATTAAGAACAGCCAACATGGTTTTATGAAGGGGAAGTCATGTTTGACCAATCTTATAGCCTTCTATGAGGAAGTGACTAGGTGGAGGGATGATGGTAGAGCGGTAGGTGTGGTTTTTCTTGATGTCAGTAAGGCATTTGATACTGTCTCCCACAGCATCCTCATAGATAAGCTAAGAAAGTGTGGGCTTGACGATCAGGTAGTGAGGTGGATCAAGAACTGGTTGAAAGGAAGAAGGCAGAGAGTTGTGGTCAATGGCACAGAATCTAGCTGGAGGTCTGTGACTAGTGGAGTCCCTCAGGGGTCGGTGCTGGGACCAGTGCTGTTTAATATTTTCATCAAGGACCTGGATGAGGGAACCGAGTGTACCCTCAGCAAGTTCGCTGATGACACTAAACTGGGAGGAATGGCTGACACACCAGAAGTCTGTGTTGCCATTCAGCGAGACCTGGACAGGCTGGAGAGTTGGGCAGGGAGAAGCTTGATGAAATTCAACAAGGGCAAGTGTCGAGTCTTGCATCTGGGGAAGAACAACCCCATGTACCAGTACAGGTTGGGGGTTGACCTGCTGGAAAGGAGTGAAGGGGAAAGGGACCTGGGGGTCCTGGTGGATAGGAGGATGACCATGAGCCAGCAATGTGCCCTTGTGGCCAAGAAGGCAAATGGCATCCTAGGGTGCATTAGAAAGGGAGTGGTTAGTAGGGCAAGAGAGGTTCTCCTTCCCCTCTACTCTGCCTTGGTGAGGCCACATCTGGAATATTGCATCCAGTTCTGGGCCCCTGAGTTCAAGAAGGACAGGGAATTGCTTGAAAGAGTCCAGCGCAGAGCCACAAAGATGATTAAAGGAGTGGAACACCTCCCTTATGAGGAGAGGCTGAGGGAGCTGGGTCTCTTTAGCTTGGAGGAGACTGAGGGGTGACCTCATCAGTGTTTACAAATATGTAAAGGGTGGGTGTCAGGATGATGGAGCTAGGCTGTTTTCAGTGATATCCAGTGGTAGGACAAGGGCCAATGGGTGTAAACTGGAGCATAGGAGGTTCCATGTTAACATCAGGAAGAACTTCTTTACTGTAAGAGTGACAGAGCACTGGAACAAGTTGCCCAGGGAGGTTGTGGAGTCTCCTACGTTGGAGATATTCAAGGCCCGCCTGGACAAGTTCCTGTGTGATGTACTCTAGGTTACCCTGCTCTTGCAGGGGGGTTGGACTGCATGATCTTTTGAGGTCACTTCCAACCCTCGGGATTCTGTGATTCTGTGAAAACCCACAACATCCTTCAGGGCTGTGGGTATATAAGATTCCACAGGCTCTTCCAGTGAAATATGCAAGTGAAGTACAATATGGGGAAATAACATCAGCAGCTATGACAAGCAAAATTGATCCATTATTGCCAAGTAGGAGGAACACAGGACTTGACAGCCAGTGCCCAAGGGCTTTGCCTCCTGCTCAGCCCAGATCCAAAGCCCATGGTGACTCAGGCTGCAGCAGGCACACAGCCCCCCAGCCACCTGGGTTGCCTTGGGGCTCATCTTCAGACTAAGCCTGGCAGGCATTGAACACTACCTCTCTATTCCCAGAATGAACCTTACAGAAATGCCTGATACAAACTGTTTTGTCATCCTTGACAAATCCTTCTGCTGTTCAGTCATTCCACACTCTTCTCAGCTGGGAGCTCCTCCAAGACTTTTGGTATTGATGGCCTCACTGATGCCTACTCCAACAGCATTTTGATTTCCCTCCCACACAGCTGCTAGTGGGAGGCACTGATTCATGCCAATGACCTGCCCCATCCTGGAGCTGAAAGGCAGCCAAGGAGGGAGCTGAGCTCCTGCAACAGCTAGGTGCTGGAGCAGATCCTCAGTAGCTCCCAGCTTGCAAACGGAGCTGGGGTCATATACACCAATGGAAGATCTTTCCCCAGGAGTCTGATGTGTTCTGCTATGTGTGGGTATAGCATAGAATCACAGGATGGTTTGGGTTTGAAAGGACCTTAAGATCATCTAGTTCCAACCCTTCTGCCTGGGCAGGGCCACCTCCCACTAGACCATATCACCCAAGGCCTCATCCAACCATAATGTTGCTAAAGTCAGTGTACAAGAGGCAATATGCATCCTATATAAATGTGTCAATTTCATTATGGAGTGTAGGTGACTTTGTGTGGGGCATATGTTTTCCCACAACACAAAAGTTCGTTTTAAAAATACCCTGTTCTGTAAGCTTCCCCAATGACTTATTTTTCCCCACACATCTACTAGCCAACAACATATGCCAGCATTTCTTCCTTAAAAGTATAAACTGGCACATAGCACACAGAGCATGAAATAATAAGATGTGATTAAGACAGTAGCTGGAGCTAACCAAAGCCAGAAAACTCATAGCTGAAAGGTCAAACCTTTATTTAAATTGCCTTTGCAATGACCTATTTATTTGCAGGTGCTGTGAATTAAGAGGGAAAGTCTTGTAATGAAAGGACATCTGGCATGGAAAATCTCACCTCAGTTGGAGCTGAACAAAGTTCCACTCACTCCAGAAGGTAGGTTTCTTGTACCGGGAAATGTCAGTCAACCTCAGGGCAGGTAACCTTATCCAGCATTAGCTGTAATGACTGCATTTCTGGGTAAAATGCAGTACCTGGGCTAGGAATGCTGCTAAATGGGTGCTAAAATCAGCACCAGGGAAACAGGATGATTCTGTGATTAAAGACACCAATGTGGGGACAGGGGAGATGAGTGCTGTGCCCTGCAACACATTTTCAGTGTGACCTTCACAAACTGCTTTGTTCTGAGTTTCCAGGAGGTTGTTCTGGGTATCTTGAGAGCTTTGAAGAAGGAGTGAGAGGACAGGGCATACACCCCCTTTTTATGTAACAGTAACTTCCCCAAAAAGGCTGCAGTTAGAGGCTGAAATAGCATGGGTTTGTATCTGTGGTCCAGGTCCCCTTGTTTAAGAAGTGACTGAGCATGTGCTCTGTGAGGGTGGCTTGTCTTCATGTCCTTGTCCCCTCATCCTTCCTGCATCTTGGTGATCCATGAGGAAGCATCACTGCTCTGAGCATGGGCTGGGAGCCAAGAGAGTCAGGACACAACCAAAGGCAGCTGTGGGATAACTGCCTGTGTGCTCAATGCACTTTTTCTCTCTGAGGGATGGCTAGACCTATAGGGCAGTTGCTTTCTTTTGTATTTTGGGGTGGCTTTTTTGTCATCTGAGGTCTCACTTCAGTAAGGGAAGGCTGGTCTTAGTTCTGCGACATATTTGGTGCTGGAAGCAGAAAGAGTTACCCATGAGGTGAGTACCATGTGGAGTGATGAAAAGCATGCAGACAAGTCCCATGTCTGTGTTTTTGTCTCTGTGACTGTTAATATAGATCATCTGGTGTTCAAGAATATACCTGTTGCATATGAATTAAAGAGAAAATATCCACTGGAATGAGGAGAAACAGACTGTGGCTAAAGACTGCTTTGAAGGCTGGGGAAGTAGTTCCAGAGGCAGCAGTGAATCAGGCTCAAAACACAGTGGTGTTCTGGACAAGGTTCAGACTGATTCTGGCCCTTTCCTCCTGCTTCCGCTTCCATGTTGTGCCTCTGTGGTGCTAGTGCTTGCTGAAAGGAGCAGGCACCAGCACCCATCCTTCCATGAGGAGAAGGAAATGAAGCCAGCTAAGCGCAGATGCTTTTTGTTCAGTGTTCGGGTGCAGCAGGCACGCTCAACAGCCCTGGTCCCTGGTTGTCCTCAGAGCTTCTAAGTCTGTGTGTGACATTCACCCATATACACTGCCCAGCCAGCACTGGGTGATCCTGACCTTGAACGGAGGTGTCCTCTTAGCTTTGTTCCCAGTGTAAGTTTGCCACACTTGACCCATTTGAGCTGTAATATCTCTGCTAAGGTGGCCACCCAATGTGGGTCTGTATGGAGCAGGAGCCATCTGGAGCTGTCTCTTCCCAAATTGACACTTAGCTCACATGAGAGCTGGCAAAGCCAGCCACTATGGCTGGTGCTTCCCCAGGTCCAGAGCTGCAGAGTCTCTTTCAGGGTCACTTTTCCTGCTTTTTGCACCTGCATCACCTCTCTGCTCTCAGGGTTACAACTGTATGTTGGGCCTTTCATCAGGGCTTGCACCAGCACATATCGTTTTCCTCACAGTGTTTAAAATGGTTTCTGGTCAGCTTTTCAAACATCACATGGAGTGGCTGGATGGAGTCACCCCTAAGGGCCTCCTGTCTGAGTGTGGTCAGCATCAGCTGCCAACAGAAAGGCTGAGGAAACCCTGGGGTGTTGGAAATCCAGAGAGCTTGTGCCAAAGAGAATGTCCTGCAAGTGCTTTTCCAAGAGACAGACCTGAGGACCAGGTAGTGTGGTATCAAAGGTGCTGAGGACCCCAGGGAGAGCTGCACCACCCCATTGGAGCTTGGTTTGCAGCTAGTCAAGGTCTGAAGAGGGAAGCAGTGGCAGGCTCCCACGTTAGTACCACTGGATAACAAATCACAGCTCTTGGCATCTGCTGGTTTCCACCTTGTGAGGACATTTAATCTTGAAAGAGCTTTTTTCTCTATTCCCTGGCAGGCTGTGCGCTGGCTCCACATCCCTGGCGAGGGGCCTGCAGCACATTGTGAGGCTTTTTGGCTGGAAAGCTGCAGGGGCAGACGTGTGTGATGAGGTTTTGGATGTCAGCAAAGATGCCCATTGCTCTCTGCCTGGTCCTGTCTGTAGGCTGCCAAGTGCCAGCTGCAGTGAACCTCTTGCAGGAGGTGCTGCTTCTTGAAAACTGGTGCTTTTCCAAGGAGCCCAGCAGGAACCAAATACCCAGTCTCTGGTAGCCACAAAGCCATAAACTTCTCATCAAGACCAGCTAGATGGATGAGAGGGGGAATGAGTGCCAGGTACTGTGGAAGTGAATTTCTGCCAGACCATGCTGCTCTCTCTGAGCAGTAAGAGATCTCTGGAGAAGGGAGAGTGGTGGGAGTGGTGGGAGAGCCATAGGAACCCTGTGTATCATCTGTGCTTATAGCTCTGGTATGCCAGTGCTGCCTGGCTTGTCTGTACAGAGGTGGCAAAGCCAGAAGGTTTGTGACCATGTTTGAAGAGAAGGACCTAAATTAATGTTACTGGCACATGGATAGAGACCGAAGTTAATGCCTCCCTGAGGGATCAGCTCATGTCCATCCTGTTGGCCAGTCAGCACTTGCACAGTGCCAGGCTGCACCATGCCCAACCAAAATGGTTGGAACAAGAGGGAGGGAGATGAGGAGAGGGCAAGGTGGAGCAGGTGGATGGGTGGGCTGGGATGCAGGAGCATGCTGGAATCCCTGGAGAGAAAAGGGATGCAGTCAAAATCATTGAATTCATGTGTCATTAATTCTGCCTCTTGCAGAACAGCTCTTCCACTCTGAAAATACTCTCATTATCCTTGAGAGGGACTTTCTTGGTTATTGCGGGGTTGGAGGGAAGGTTTGGGTTGCATTTGAAAGCCTTCATGGCCAAGGAGCCAGACTCCGGTGTCTCCTCCTGCAAGGAGAAGCAGTTACTGCCACTTAGCTTGCAGAGCCACTCTCTGTTGGGCTTTTTCCCACTGATCATTCTCACTCCCAACTGCTTATTCCTGCCGATATTATTTATCATGGTGGCTGCTTTTTCAGTCCCAGGGCAGATGATTGCTCTACTGGCTGGTGTGCTGCAGTGGCAGGGAAGGTGGTTTATAGAATCACAGAATGGTTTGGGTTGGAAAGGACCTTGAAGCTCATCCAGTTCCAGCCCCATGCATTGGGCAGGACCACCTTCCGCTAGACCAGGTTGCTCCAAGCTCCATCCAGCCTGGCTTTGAACACTGCCAGGGATGGAGCATGTTTTGCAGAACATCAGATCAACACTGAAATGTGGTGTCTCTGTTTCCTCTGCCTCGCTGTTTGGGTGAGTTATTCGATGTCCCTGGACTTGTAATGGGGGAGATGAGACTGGAAAAACATCAGGAGCAGAAGGATGGTGGTGTGCAGTGAATGGGGGTTTGTGCATGAAGAAGTCAAGATTCCTGACAGGCCACAGCTTTTCCATTTGGCATTTTGTAGAGAAATAATACCTGTCATTTGCCTCTGGAAAATTGTTCCTACATCACAAATGTAGGTAGTTATTGTCTTACCCAGGAAGGAATGTCTGAAAACTTAGGCATCTACAACAAAGTCTAAAATGACTGGCGAGGGATTTGCTTTCTGGTCCTGGGTCTCCACTGGTATCATTTGAATGTAGTCTCTGAAGTCAGTGGAACTAGACAAATTTACACTGATGGAGTAGGTAATATCTGCCAGATATTTTCAATTCCCAAGGCTGCCTTTAAACTTAAGCCTCTTAAACCTTTTTTATAAGCACAGAGCATTTCACACAGAGAGCCTGAAAGTCTTAAAATCAGCCTATGCAAAGAAAAAAGGGATTTTTCTAGTGGGAAGAGATCTTAGCAAAAACTCCTCTTGCATTTTGGAGGTTTTACTCTCTCTTTCAGGAGGTCCTCTTGCAGCTGGGTTCCTGCTTTTAGTGTCAATGGCGATTGAAAAGAGGTGATTGAAAATTCCTTTGACAATTGCTTTTGCTGTGTGAGTACCAGTGTCATGGAATAGATCTCTCAGCACTGTGCTTTCAGCCTGGAATGGTGTGTAAGGGCATAATGGGATTTTTTTTTTCAGTACATGTGTCATTCAGCAATAAAAGGTTTCCTTTGAAATCCTTATGGTCTGCTGCAAAAACCTATGCATTTTTATCTTACTGTATTGAAGTTTGCCTCTGAGATTTCCATGACACTATCAGCCACAGACCAATATTGTTCTTACCAAACAGAACCCTTGCTGAGAGTCAAAAGTGCTATAAATATTTAAAGAAACAAATCACTAAGTAAGCCAGACTAGTGCCCTAGTCTGTAAATATTACATGGCACATACACAGTTGACAAAACGCAGGCAGGAACACTGAATGGGGCCGTTTCATCGCCTAAATGAAATTATTTGCAGTGCAAAGGCAACTGTAAAAGTCGTTTTTGCTTAATGACGAGCAGCACTCAGAATACGAGGGCTTAAGTCAGCATTTTGCTTGCTGAAAGAAAATTTCCATCCTGTTTTACAGTTTACTGCACAAGCCCCGGGCTGCTTCACCAGGGAGGTTACCAGCATGGTTAATTGCATACTTAAAACGTTGTGGGGGGGGCTTGAGCAGGGGTTGTTTTGTGGTTCTAGAGGTGAGCCTGGAGAAGGCTGCGTGGAGACCTCATAGCAGCCTTCCAGTATCTGAAGGGGGCCTACAGGGATGCTGGAGAGGGACTATTCATTAGGGACTGTAGTGACAGGACAAGGGGTAACTGGGTGAAACTTAAACAGCAGAGGTTTAGATTGGATCTAAGGAAGAAATTCTTTACTGTTAGGGTGGTGAGGTACTGGAATGGGTTGCCCAGGGAGGTTGTGAATGCTCCATCCCTGGCAGTGTTCAAGGCCAGGTTGGATGAAGCCTTGGGTGATATGGTTTAGTGTGAGGTGTCCCTGCCCATGGCAGGGGGTTTGGAACTTGATGTTCTTAAGGTCCTTTCCAACCCTACCTATTCTATGATTCTTTGTATAGCTCCACTATGCCAGGCTGGAGTGTGAGATGCTTCATAGCTCTCAGGCTGCTCTCTGGGCATCAGCTGCCTGGGAGCTCCAGTAACAGAGTGATGCTGAGCATCTAAACACAGGGCCAAGGAGACATGCTGGCAGCTTTTGGGGGCTGCTGTTTGTCCAGGATGTGTCTCTGGTGAGGATGGTGTTGGGGTGCTGTTACTTTTCCTTGAGCAAGAGGAGGTGTTTGGGGCTGCAGAGGTCGCTCCTGTTGTCAGCAAGGCAATTTTCATTACAGCCAAAGCTAGGAGAGGATTTAGTCATGGCCAAATTCATAAAGCCATGAATAATCATGTAAGGGCTTCCTGAGCTCCAGTGGATCCAAAGCTGCATTTTAGCTTGATGGCCAGAATGTTAAATGTTCAGTTCATCTGGAGTGGCAGGTTTTGACTGGGACTCCAGCACATTATTTTCTGACAGCAGATCAGGAATTTGTACCAAAGTGAGAAGTGGCAGCACAGAGAAGATGAAGAGACTTGAGACAAAATCCCAGCAACGCAGCAGTATTAGGCAAATTCCAACTTTCTGTTGTAGGAGCGCAGGAAACACACCTATCATTTCACATCAATGTCATCTTTCCCATGGGTGCCATACAAGTGTAATTTCAAGAGCTAATCTGCATATACTGCCTGGAGCAAGAAAGGTCAGTGACTTGCTATCAGGGGAAGACCTAGGAAGTGACACTGCTTTTTAGGGGTAATCGTGCTGACAGTGCCATTCCCAACGTCTGCTTTTTATTTATGTATTTATTTCTGTATTGCAGCATAATGTAGTTTTCTCCCACCTAAGCTGGAGAACACTAAGAGGAATAACTGGGGAGAGATGGGAGATTGTTGTATGTGAGTGGTGTATATGAAGATGGTAGTGTGGAAAACCTGGAAATGGTTGTGTTTTGGGTCTTCCCTCTCTTTGTTTTGGGTTTGGCTTAGTTTTAGAAGGTTTTTACAGCTTCTGTAGCCTGTGAGTCTATCCAGAGGCCCTGAAGGTTTGTATCAGCTGACACAGAGCTTTTACCAGAAGACCACAGCAGAGTCTGTGCATGTATTTGTAATATTCCTTCACAGTTATGACATGTCTTACAGGTGTATTTTAAATCTTTTTTCAGTTTGGCCATATAACATTTGACCTTATTCCTGTCATACAGGTATATTACTGAGGAGCTGGAGCTAGAAGGATCCTGCACAGAAGAGAGTTACAAGTGAGCAAAATCTTCTTTTTTAAAGAAGACCTAGAAAGACAACTGAAGAAGAGTCAACCTGAACTTTTAAGGTTCTCTTGGTTCTGAAGCAGAAATATCCTGCAGATTCTTTAGATTTTCTTTCAAGAAAGCCTTTGAGACTAAAGATTAGCCATCTCTAGCAGTTGTTTCTGCACTGCCTAAGAGCAACATGTCATGAGCAGAGCCCTGCTGTGTAAGGTACTACACAAGTATAGTAATGAAAACAAGATAGTTGCCCACATTACAGAAATTACATACCTGTACCACACAACGTCTCTTCACGGCTCCTCTCTCAACTGGAGATCAATTTGCTAGGCAGTTCATTGATGCCATGGGCTAAGGCCACAGGCAGTGACAGGCATGTTTAACTTTCAGGGGGAAAATGACCCCAGATACTTCAGGGAGGCAAAAGATGTGGATTTTAGATTGAAATTGGAAGCTGATTATTATGTAAATACAGAATTAGGTGGGTTTATATCTCGGTGTATTCAGGCGTTTTGTATCTTGTGGACTCAGTTCTGCTGTGAGGGTGCATCTTTATCACTGTTGGGTTTTGGGTAACAGGCTAAACTGAAAGGTGCATGCTGACCACCCATTACAAGTGACAAACTGTACCAGCCTGATGTGCTCAAGCACAGGCTGCTGCAAGGTGTGCTTAGAAGCATTATGGCTTATTTAATAGCTGTATCATTTCATCTCCCATGGATTCAGCTCAAGCAGACATTGTTCCTGATACCTCTGTCCCTGTAATTTGTCAGATCCTCCTGTAGCTTGACAAGCAAGCTCCATTCATTAGCATCATTGCGGGTGCCTGGTACAGGATAAATAATCTCAGTAAGGAGGAGATCTGAGTGTGGTCCTGGCTGCTGCCTCTCACAGAGGCTTTGGCTGGAGCAATGCAAGGATTTTGGGGTGTATATGGGCATAAGGCACCTCTTCTGCTTTGCCAGGCCCCCTGTCTGGACACAGTGCAGATGAGATCCAGCTGAGCACTGGCCTGTTCCTTCTCTGGTGGATGTGTCTGATGGATTTTAATTCCTCATCTGAACAAAGAGATGAGCCAGGCACCTCATTCTGTCTCACTGTAGAGCTACTAAGATGATAATTGAATTCCTGGGGCTTGGTTCAACCATGTGCTTGCTACTCCAGCTCTAAGCCACTGTAACAGTTGGTACTAGTGAGCTATGGGTGAATAAAAAGGACATGGAACTGTTGGAACAAGTCCAGAGGAGGCCATGAGGATGATCAGGGGACTGGAGCACCTCCCATATGAAGAGATGCTGAGAAAGTTGGAGCTGTTCAGCCTGGAGAAGAGAAGGCTGCGTGGAGACCTCATAGCAGCCTTCCAGTATCTGAAGGGGGGCCTGTAGGGATGCTGGTGCGGGACTCTTCATTAGGGACTGTAGTGATAGGACAAGGGGTAACGGGTTGAAACTTAAACAGCAGATGTTTAGATTGGATAAAAGGAAGAAATTCTTTACTGTTAGGGTGGTGAGGTACTGGAATGGGTTGCCCAGGGAGGTTGTGAATGCTCCATCCCTGGCAGTGTTCAAGGCCAGGTTGGACAGAGCCTTGGGTGATATGGTTTAGTGTGAGGTGTCCCTGCCCATGGCAGGGGGGTTGGAACTGGATGATCTTAAGGTCCTTTCCAACCTTAACTATTCTATGATTCTATGAATATTTATAGAGAGTGATGTTTAACAACAACAAAGCCTAAGTATCTGTGCAACTCCATTATCCGTTATATTGCAACCAGCACTGCATATACATAAGACCTCTGAAACGATTTTTGCTGCCATTAGTGAAGCTGGATAGATGGTGTCCCTTGAGGTGCTGCCTTTTCAGATTTGATTGGTGTTTTCTCCAGATCTGTCCCCTTAGCACCTTCTGAATGAGATGAATTTGTTCCTGAAATGGGCTGCAGGATTTTCAATCCATGAAAACTAATTGGCATCCAAGAATGAAGATAATCCAGCTAGCATATCTAATTAGAGAAAAGCAATCCTCATATTCCCCGAACAGTCTCAATTTAGAAGGAGCTCAGACACAGGAACTCGCTTGTCATCCTTTGAAGTTCTAGCTTCTAGCAGGAGCCAAACATGTTTGGGTTTTTTAAAGCATTTATATTTGAGAGAACCCAGCAGGATAAATGCTATTTATTCATAGCACGATAGACTGTCACAATATTATGAGGCATGTATATCACTGCAATCTAAGTTCTGACACATGTGAGAAGGGAGGTTGGGGTGTGCCACTCGCAACCCGTGGAGTGAAATGTGCCACTGCCTGCTGTAATCTTGACTTAATGCAGTCACATCTCTTTCTTAATCCAAGGGAAAGCTCATGCCAGCTGATACCTGCCTGTAAGAGTCCATGTGAAGCAACACTGTTTTGAAAACATGTGCTGACTTAATTAACTGTCTTCTCTGTCTGGTTTTCCAGCACTGTAAAGAGAAGTCTCTGGGATCATGTTTGGAAATCCTGCCCTTGGGTGCTGAAAATGGAATTAGATATATTCCATCCAGTTCTATCCCAGCTCCTGTCACAGACCTCCTGCAGAGCTTGCAAATCTTTGTAACCTCGATTTTGATCAAATCTGAAGGCGTTAACATGTGCTCCCATTTACACCCTGATGCAAATGATGGCAAATCATGCCCTGGCAGTGCTCTCACATCTTCTCTTACCAATGGCAGATACAGGGCTTCTTGGTTCTTTGGGATCAGCCCACACAATGCTGAGGTTAGGGAGCATTTCACAGAAATCCTACAAGTCAAGTATAAATAAACCAACTGGCACTGAGAAGACAGCCCTGAATCACAAAATGGGTTGGAAGGAACCTTAAAGCTCATCCAGTTCCAACCCCCTGCCACAGGCAGGGACACCTTCCACTAGACCAGGTTGTTCCAGGCCCCATCCAGCCTGGCCTTAACACTGCCAGGGATGGGGCAGCCACAGCTTCTCTTGCAGGGCCTCACCACACTGCTGTGGTGCAAGGGATGGATTAGAAGCCACGTGAGGCAGGGGTGTGGGAATGCTCAGTCTGAGCTGTCTGTTCTGCAGCAAGAAGGCTTCTGTAGTGGTGATTGTACTGATCATCAGCAGGATTTGTGTGGCACAGGTACTTAGTATGAATGCCTCATAGAAACTAAAATAACTGGCCATTTTCACTCATCTTTGTATCACTTGTCCCTTCTGACTGTCATGTCCAAGTTAAGTACAGCCAAGCAAATGCTGGAGTGGAGCAGTTACACAAGGGTAACCAGAAAGTGCTATTTATATGCCTGGGGAAGCAGAGAATGCTTAAAAGGCAAATATTTAATCTAAAAATCCTTCTCGTGAGCAAATGAGGAGGTTGAGGTTAGACTGGGTCCTCAGACAGACAGGAGAGGACATGGGGGCCTTGGAGACATCGAAGTCCTTCATAGTCTTGGATGAGGCTCTCAACTTCCCACAGTCTGGTGATGTCCAAAGAAGCTTCTGCCTGTGGAGATGGGGCTCGTATAGGCAAGAGCAGCATGCAGGAGGGGGAGGTTGAGGACGGAGTGAAGACACTGCAGTATGGATTTGCTTTTCATGGTGGCCAGGTAACAAGAGGCTCTGTTCGCAGAAGCTGTAATGTGAATGCAAGGTGGACAAAGTACTTTGTCTGCTAGAGGTAAAACAAGCTTCAACTGGAGTTGAAGTTCCTGGCTTCCTTCATGGACAGATGGAGCTACATGTGAGTTTTATTGGAGTCTTGTGTCCTTGTGTCCTGTTTCATCTGTTTAAAGGCTGTCTGCTTATAGCAGCCTGGTATTGTTAATACACAATAGCCGGCGCACAGAATGATAACAGAAGTAACTGCTGTTTTGATGTATAGATCCATTGTCCTCCATGAGCACTGGCAATTAGAGGGCCACCTGCTTAGTGCTGAGAACAAACAAAAAAGAACAGCTGAAAAATACACGTAATGTGGAGATGGCCCTTTAAGAGTTAATGAAAGGAAAAGCAAAACAAGTCCTAGGCTCACAGTGTCTTTGCCTGGCTCTGAAGGGAGCCGGTGGGAGCATTCAGACTTGCTCTGTGGGGAGCTCATCATAGCCTGTCATTTGTGCTTTCCAGTCCATCACAGGCTAACTGGGACAGTGGGGCTGTCTTAAGGAAATTATGCAGAACTCCATCTCTGTAGGTTTGCTGTGGCTCCCCAGAGCATCATCACAGTAAATACGAGGTTTGCCTGTGGAGATGGATGCTGAGAACAGTGATTTCCCCAGCAAAGCTCTGGAGGAGCCTGTGTGTCATTCATGCACCAGATGACACAAGTACCGGGATCACTTTCCAGTCGTTCCCTGGTTCGGGGTTTGCTGTGTGAAGGGCGGGGGGGACACAAATGATTTGAATGGAAGGGACAAAAACCGTGCAGGAAAAAAGAGATTCCTGCAGGGTCTGAAAAGGCTTTGGTCGGAAACGGACCTGGAAAGGCAGCGGTGATTTCTTGTGAGAGCTGTTCCAGAGGGCTGGATTCCCGCACCTCCTCCCTGGAGGCAGAGGCTCAGCATCCTCTGACAGCGGGAAGGACCTGAGGACGATCCCGCATCCTCTGAGCTAGGGAAAGGGGCAGGAAATCCTGCTCTTCTCCTTTTCTTAGGGGATGGCTATGGGGGTGTACAGGGCTATTTGGAGTATGGGCAGGAGGAAGATACCTGGTAGTTAGTTGCAAAGGAAGGGAACACGCGCTCCGCTTCCCCAGCCGGGGAGAAACTCGACTCGAGGCTGGGGTGGAAGGGATGGAGAGGGGATGGAGGCGAGATGGGGAGGGGGCGGCCCGGGGCGGGGGGGGGTGTGGGTATCGGCACCGCCCCCGGGGGCTCGCAGTGACGCAGGCTCCCAGCGGCGCCCCCCGCCCGTCTCCTCCGCCCCCTCTGCCCCCTTTAAATAGCGCCGAGCGGAGCCGAGCGGAGCCGACGAGAGCGGAGCAGAGCCGAACATGGGGCCGTTGGTGCTGCTCAGCCTCCTGTGCGCCGCCGCCCTGGCAGGTGAGCGGGACCCGGGCCCCCAGTGCGGCACCACCGCGGCCGTGGGGCGGGCGGGAGGGGACGGGCGGGTTTTGCCTCTGGAGAGCGCGGGAGCCGAGGGGTGACGCCACCGCTGGGTCATGACGTCATGCCCGGCCCGCCCTGCGTCACCCCCGGGGTCGCCCCTCGGTACGAGGCAGGTTGAGTTAGGGCCGGGGGTCCGCGGGGCTGGTCCCGCACCCGCTGAGCGCTGCTCCCCCTGTACCCCTGGGTGCGCTCAGTGACACGGGTTGGTGGTGGTCTTGGCAGTGCTGGGATACCGGCTGGACTCTATGGTTCTATGGTCTATTACAGTCCCCCCTCCCCACCCTCTATGCAGTTTCTTTCCACGAATTCTCTTCAAGTGGTGCTGCTGTTTGCCACCTTGTCCTTAATGCTGAGGGATGCTGTGAAACAGCAGCGCTGCATCTTTTACTAACATAACACCATGTTCTTGGTGTTCGGCACTAAGTATTAAATCCACTCTGTGAAATGAAGATTAAACACAATAGGATGAGGTGGTGGCTCAGCTTTATAGCGTTTTATATGTGCTACATCGTTTCCTGAATGAATCAGTGTTGTTCTGGGCTGAGTAATTCAGCTTTAGGTCTATTAGAAGTATGCACGTCAAAACGCTTCTGGGACTTGTACTTTGTTGTGAAGTTGGCATCCTTCAGGTACCTTTGTTGTAATCAGAAGGGAGGGTGGAAGATGGGTGAGAGACCCCAGCTCCAAGAAGCTCACCAGGTTTATTTCACAGAGCCCATGGGGATTCTTTACTAAGTTTGTTTTCCCTGTTTGTGCCATAAAAATAGGTCGGGTACATCTTTACATCCTTGCTTTAAAATGGCAGACAACAGTCAGCTCAGGGGCTTTCTTTGGGGCTGGGAATGGGTGAAACATTAACTTCAAGAACTTTCTAGTGCTCCTTCTGCAAATCGCTATGCCAAAGTTCCTGTGATCTTTCCTAGGAAAGGTTCTTGCTGACATTTTGATGAGCAATGGCACTGCACTGAGTCATCCGCACTAAAGGAACAAAGCCATGCGGGGATTTCATCAGGCACCCACCAAAAGATGTGTCCCAGTCTTGGAGACACGAGCCAAAGCCACGTGAATGTGTCCTGCATTCCTCATCCTCTTTTGTGATCTCCATCAGCTCCCAGCACCTCTGCAGAATCAGATAACCTGATCAGAACTGCCTGGGCAGCCCTGGCTCAGGAGCTGGAGGCAGACCCAGGGCTTGGCTTCACTGTGTGGGTCTGCATGCAGGCAGGGGGAGGTTTTCCATCCCGGTGCTTGCTCTGGCTGTGTTCCTGCTGTGCATCCCTGCAGCTGTATGTCTGCTGGGTGCGAGGGTGCCTGGTGCTGTCAGCGGTGCCAGGGCGATGGCTTCACCCCTCCTGACCACACGTGGAGAGGAGAGGTGCTGGGCAGCCATCTCCAGCTGGCGCATGGCCCTAAGGGAGCTTTTGCCAGCTGGCATGGGCTAGCGCTGCCAGCACTAGTGTAAAGTGGGGCACGCTGGCTCCCCACGGGCTTCCTATCTTGGCTCTGGCAGGGAAGCTGCCTCAATGTGTTATTTCAGGCTCTGGGATGGATTGGATACTCATTTTGTTCCTCCAGCAGGTTAATATGACTTATGTTCAGTTCCGTTTGCTTCTTCTGACGTTATGATTGCTGTGTAGTCATAGCCTAGCCTGTGTTTCCTCTTTGTGCATGCCAGCTTTCACCATTAACCAAGCACTTGCTTGGTCATTAATCTATCTGTAGATATCCTTAGAGAGGAGGGAGCTTTGGAGTGGCAGGGCAAAGGCAGTGAGTACAGCCTGGCTTTATGTTCCTGCACCATTGATGTAGTGCTCAAGTTGGCATCTCTAATAGCAAAAGACATTCAGAAGTTTGTCTGTTCTGTGTTTTACCACATGAACCGGGTGTAGCTCACAGGAGATGCACTGTGGCAGCATCACAACTAACAGGACAAAATCAGGTGTGAGCTTTTCTACATGTCATGATCTCTCATGGGCTGGGGGACCAGAGAAGCCTCATCAAGAGGCAATGAAGTGGATTATCCCCTCTCATTACATGCAGGTGGTGACTGAGCAGCTTATGCCGTAAGAGCAGCGTCTCTGATCGCTTTGGGATTGGGAGAATGTTCCTTTAGTGGTTAACACTATTTTCTAGTAGAAGGAACCTCCTACCCCCATGTGTACGTACATCCTTATCCTCAGATGGAGGATGCGGGCAGGTTGGGCTGCAGCAGCGTCAGCACCGTGGTAGTTATTTGCGTACCAGGTTAGTAAATAAAGTAACCAAAAGCCTGGCTCAGTCAGCCCTGAACGCAAGAGGTGGGGAGAGGGTTGGCTCTGATAGCACCATCTCCCCACACACCATCTGGCGTTCAGGGGAAACGATGGGGTAGGGATGCAGTGCTATTTTAGGGGAATCCCTTCTGTGCTAGCCTTGTGTGGGTTCCCTTCTCTGGGCGCAGTTGTATACGCAGTGAAGAGACGGGGGCTGGAGAAGCAACTTCCTACATATGGGCTTGGGGAGCAAAAATAGAGAGCAATGGAAATACCAAGAGGTTATTAATTGTGTTGTGTTCAGTTATCGCACAGAGTCAGTGCTCAAGGGGATGTCTGCTTCCCCTGCAGGCACAGAAGAGAGTAACAGCGTTTGCTGCTGTCAGCAGTGCAAGGCTACAGGCTCCTGTCTGCTCTGTAGGAAGCTTCGTTGGGCAGTATTGGTTTTCCTGGCCACTGTATTGTAGACTGACCCCCTTCATCTCCATAACCCGCTCTGTGCTCCCCTGATACAAGAGAACTCTGTCCCCAACCAAGCAGCATTGCAGAGAGGGTGATAGATGAATTTAAGACTTTCCTGACTTGTGTCGAAACTTCAGAGCTGCACCCCAACTGTACCTGTGTGTACTGTGGTTATGTACCATGCACTAAGTCCATGAAGCCACAATACAATGAGCCTTTTCTCTGCGTACTGGTGTGTGGCTGACAGACTCGCTCAACTTCACCTCTGCAAACCTCAAGGTGGATGAGGCTTGACATGGTTCTTGAATAATGCAGCCAAGCTCATTAGGCAGCTGGAGACATTGCAGCAGTGATGGCAAAACAAAGCAGCATGGAGGCTGTGTTTGTGACAGCTTCCTTCTGTGAGCACATATGTTGGACTGAGTAGAATTGGTGCAAGGAGGTGTTAATACCCCGCGTGTCCTCAGGGCAGAGATTGAGGCAGGTTGTGCTGCTTCCTTCTGGAGCAGTGTTTTCCACTGGGATTAGATTTTTCTTCTTTCTTGGGGTGATAATGGCTCACTCAGTGAATGGAGTTTTCCTTGTCCCTTCTGGCTCTGTCCTTCCCTTGAGATGCCACCCAAGGCATGTCCTTCCCATCCAAGTGAGACAGGATGTCTCCAGTAGGACTAGGACACCAATTGCTTTCAAGTCTTGAAGAATGGTATCCTAATGGGGAAGTGATGATGGGGCACACAGAGCCCCTTGCAGAAGCCAAAAGGTGCAAACTGGCCTTGCTTGTTTCCTGGCTTTTCACCACCAGGCAGGTGCAGCTATGTGAAGATCTAACTTGCAATAAAGCTTTTGTCTGGGAATTTGAGTGTTGCTGTTTCTTGGTGTATGTTCTTTTTGTGGATAATTTGAGGGCTCCTGTCAGTGATGCTTGTTGCAGGATTAATGAGTCTGTAATAATCTGTTTTTCTTCTAGGTGTCAGTGCAGTTCCAGTGGAAAAAGACCATGTTGAGGAAATGGTGAGTAGCTGGGTGTGAAAGCAAAGTTCAGAGAGAAATCAGCCTCATGCTCTCCATGTTTTGTCTTTAAACTCTCAGGGTAATGCTTGTTTCCCCTAAGGGTAAACTCTTCAGAGATCGTTGGTGACGTGGAGCTCAGAGTCCCTTTAGCTGTCAGAAGATGCCTGCATGCACTTCAGTGCATCTGATGAAAATGGAAGCTGGCTTCTTGTGTCAGTGTGGTGTTACACACTGCACAGCTGCCCCCAGAATGATCTGAAGCATTATTTGATAGTACATGTTACTGAACTGTAAAAAGTCAGATGGCAACTGTGAAGAAAGATGCAATATCTACAGTTGCCAACTATGTAATGGACTTTCTAATGCAGTCCTTCCTTCTCCTGCTTTGGAAAGAGATTCTTAACCTGTTTGATTAAATAGATGCCATTAGCTGCTCTCAGACCTTGTAACCTGATGTCAGGCCCTCTCCACTGGTTGACAGTGTAATAATTTAGGTTAGTAAACACCTGGTAATAACTGAAAACGATTAAAGCACAAACATCTGTATGAATGTTTCATTGTGTCCCCCCATCCAGGCACCCAGATTGTCAGCCCGAGGCTCTCGTACTGCTGCTGATCTGAGCATTCACTTACAACCAACAGCTTCAACACTTGGAAAATGATGTGTGAATTCATACAGGAGTTCATACCCCAGTAGAATTCATACTCTGCTAGCATTTAGCACCAGAGGAGGTTGTGTGGCTTCCCTAAATGAATTTAGTTCCTCTGTTTCCAGAAGCCTACCCCATTGAATGTTAGGCACTGAAGAGGCAGGGCATGAAAAATAGAACATGTCACAGTGGATATAAAGGTGGTTTTGATTTATTGGCAATTCAAGCAGTACTTCTGGTAACACCTTTGCAGCATCCTCATTTGGATAGATCCTGCAGGATGATCCTCATCTTTTGACCATGTGTAGTGTTGGTTATTTTGCCTGTAGGGTGCCATTACCTCATGTTGTTTGACTCCTTTGTACTGAATAGGGTATTTAGTATTTTAAAGGAGCCTGTTACCCATGCAAAGAAAAGGGGATAAAAATGAGCTAATGACTACACTCCTGTTACTGGTATGGGAGTGAGGAGCAAAGCACTTGATGCTCAAATGCAAGGTGTGATAGAGCTGGGAATGACTCAAAACTCATAAATGTAAGCCTGAACTCCAGTCCTGAAGCAGCTTTCCTCACTAACTGGGTCAGAAGCAGGATTTCCATTTCTGCTGTGAGAATTTTTTCTCCTGTTGTCTCCTCCAGGTAACACAGTGCATAGTGGAGGTTCTCTCTAATGCTCTCTCCAAGCCAAATGCCCCTCCAATTAATCCTGAGTGCAAAGACATCCTGAGGGAAGGTAAGTACAACATCACCTGAACTTCTGGAAGGGATTTGGTAGATGGATTCTGTGTTGCAGCTGCTGAACTGTTATTTCAGCCCATGTGAAGCTGTCTTGTTTCCTTCTGTTTAGTCTGTCTTGCTCACAGAGCAAGCAGCCTGACCTGGTAACTGTCAGGGATTCCAGGATAACACATGTGGCTCTCTACTTAAGCCACCTGGAGAGTCTGGGACAAGTTCTTCAGGTAGCCTGAGTGGTTTGGACCACACACTGAATGCTTCCCAGAGTATGAACTGCTTCAAATAACCACCACTTAAATCAGCACAGCTGCTGTGCCTGGTGGCAACTGAATCAATGCCCAGCTCGGGAGAAGGGAGTCTTTTGCTCTGCCTGGAAACGATTTGTGGTCTGATTCCAGAGGTCTGGAGATGTGTGCTGAAAGCTCCTTGTGGATGCCTGTGGAAGGGCTCATTTCAGATGAGCTCATTCCTGCAGCACCGTGCTTAGCTGCCTCAGTGTCAGGTGTAAGCCTGTTTGCATGCTTGATCTCTGTAGTGAAGCATGGCTGAGTTTGACACTGTGCCAAACTGCACATCACACACGTCTTTCTCCTCGGTCCATTTATATTTATGTGATTACAGAACAATAAAAGGGCTCTTGACCGCACCTGAAAGCAGGAAGCAATCATGAAACCCATCTGACTCCTCTTTGTTCATAGAGGGAATAGTGCACAGCCCTAATAAAGTCATCAGAAGACAGTGGGTTTGGAGCTTTGGGAATACTTGCATTTGTCCTCAGCTCCAAACTTCTAGGAGATGCTGAATGCCATCAGGCATTGAGCTTTGTTTATGACATTGTTGGCTGCAAGGAAAGAAAAGAGTACGTTTGCCATGTTCTGGAAAATAAAAGCTGTAAAGAGCAGGGTAAGGACCATATTTTTGCCATTAGACAACTAATTCAGTGCACAGGATACCAGGTGATGGGAAGCTTTTCGGAAAGAAGGAGTTATTTTTAAACCTATGCAGCTACTGTCTGAAAACCTCTAGGAATCATGAGCTATTTCTGATGTTACAAGTGCAGCAACAATATCATCATAGAAATAGACCATTACCATTGTGGTCAATGTCAGACTTTCATTTAGCGTGGAAATAGTGGAAGGAGCAGCATTTGATTAAATAAAACTCTTCTGAAATAACTATTTTTTACTCATTCCATTTAGAACTTTTAGAATGTGCTAAAAGCCCCAGGTATTTTTGAGTAGCTTGAAAGAGATGGTTGTCTTTTCTGTGAATCAGAGGATGTGATGGATAAGACCTGGCATTCAGAGAATGGAACAAGCTCCAGATCCCATTGATTTTTTTTTCTAATGGGAATGAGAATGAATTTAGTTCAATAGTAAAAATGTGATCACAAACAGAGAAAAAAGCCAGAGAGGAAGAATGATTCTGGAAATGTCAGTGGAACTTATATAAGCACATGATTAAATGGAAAAAGCAGTTAATGCTTGTCCAGGCAAACGTACAAAATGTTAGAAACTGGCTAATTGGAAAAGCAGAATTAAAACATTGATTCTGTCCAAATCTTATTGTTACTTTGGGAAGACAGTTACCTATTTAAACTGAAAACTGTGCTTCAGTGGAGACTTGGATTAGTGCATTACACTGCTTTTGTTGTTGTAGGTGGTAGAAATGACAAAGAGAGAAGTGAAAACAAACAACTCGAAGTGAGGCATTTGAAAGACCCAGCAGAGACTGAAAAGCACCAAACTGGGAGTGTGGAGAAAGAGGAGAGTCAGATAGAAGAGGAGTCTAAAATGTACATGAAAGGAAGTGATGAAGAGAAACTTGATCACGACGAAGGTAAAAGCCAGGAAGAGGAGGATGGACACTACGCACCTATGCATACAGAAGAAAAGAAACACTATCAGGGAATCAGAAAAGAGCAGGAGAACAGCTACCTCAGTGAAGAAGACAGCAAAGAGAGCAAGAGCCATGATGAAGAGGCAGAGCATGCTGTTCTCAACAGGAAGCTCCACTCTGGAGGCACAAGCACAGAAGAGCTGCCTAATGGGAATGATCAGCACCCCATGGGCCACTGGCAGTCGGAGGAGGGAATGAAGAGCCCTTACAAAAGAATTCATGAAGGTGAAGAGGGAGAAGCAGAGGAAGAAAAGAGTGAAAAATACTACCATGAGTCTAAGGTACGTGGTTTCTCCCACCAGCAAGAGCATGAGGAATCTGATGAAAGTGAAGAAACAGAGGAGGAAAAGCAACCCTCCAAACCCAGACATTATCAAGGGAAGCTCAGAATGGGTGACACCTCTGATGAAAAGAAGGGCCATGGTGATGGGAAGGAGGAACAACATGAGGAATCAAACCTAGAGGCAGCGCTTCTCTGGGACAAAAGGAACCACCATCAAAAACACCATGAAGAGTCTGAGCAGCAGCGTGAGGAGAAGAGTGGTAACCAGGGGAGGCATGGGTCTGAAGAGGGGGAGAAGAGCAATGCAGAGCGGGGGACTGAGGAATACAGAGAAGGGTGGCAGCAGAGTGAAGAGACCAGTGAAGAAGAGAACAAGAAGCATCACCACAGTGAAGAAAGTAATGAGAAAGGGCACGAGGAGAGGAGACACCGTGATGAATTACATGAGGCAAGGAGGCACCATCCTGAGGAAAGGACATACCTTGGAGATGAAAGCGAGGAAGAGCTGGACAGGTACCTCAGCGGTGGCAGCAAGGAGAGGCAGCATCGTGCTGGAGGGAGATACAGCTTGTGGGACAATGAAGATGAAGGGGCACAGAAAGCACACGCTCGAGAGCGCAAAGGGCAGGCCCGAAAACACTACAGCCCTGAGGACAGTGTAGGGCAGCAGCGCTACCCTGGCAACAGTGAGGAGGAGGAGGAAGTGGAAAAGAAGCATCAGAGCAGTGATGAGATGGAAAATGAAGAGGAGAACATGGAGGAGGGAAGATACACAGAGATGGAAGAGTACAGAAGCCGTCTCCCTGCAGAGAATAAGAGAACCGCAGCATCCTACAGATCTTTCTACCCACTGCTGTGGTGGAAGAGTCAGCGTTTTGAGAAGAGGGATAGCACAGGAGAGCAGCTTCTGGAGGGCAAAGAGGAAGGTAGGCCCATCCTGGATGAGAAGAGCCTGTTCCCTGAATATAATGACTACGACTGGTGGGAGAAAAAGCAAATCCTGAGTGCTCTGAACCACGGGCGCAACGAGAAGAGGAATTTTGGCAAGATGAACAGATACGACGTGAAAAGGCAGTACAAGAAGATGGATCCACTTGCACAGCTCCTGAGTTACAGGAAGAAATCAGCTGAATTCCCAGAGTTGTACAGTTCTGGGGAAGACATGAAAAAACGTCACATCAGGAATGACAGGAGGAGTCTGAGCCAGAGGCCTCTGACGGAAGAGGAGGTACGTGTGTCCCTGCAAAGCCAGGGGAACCTGACTTCACATGCACATTTCTAAATCCATTCCCGGGGCTTATTGAAACAAACACAATTTGTCACACTGAGGGGTCTGAAATGGTACAAAAATCTACTTTCTTTGAACAAATTCAGCAGAACTGTCCTAGGGCACAGTTCATAAAATAAAGACACATTAGATATATTGGTTATATCTGCTGCAAGACAAGGAAGAGAAAGGAGATTTTCTTCTTTGGGCCCTCTAGAGTCTTGCAGACTAATGAAGGAGCAAAGAGGCGATTAACAAGCACCACTGGGTCTGTTGGGCTGTTTAAATTGAGTGAAAACTGAGTTAGACATTGAATGAAATGCAGCTGTCCACTGACTTCTGCTGTGACATCAGAGCAGAGCCTGGCTTGCACTTGTAAGCCCACTTCATGTGTGTAGTTCCCATGGATGTGAGTCCTGTTCTTGTTGAACTCCCTGTTAAGCTCTGGAGCCTCCTGTTATGTCCAGGAAAACTGACACTACACCCATCAGCTAGATGCTCCTCATCTATGTCACTGTATCTATTGCACAGAGCTGGGCTGGGAGCAGTGGAGGTTTAATCATTTCTATAGAGGTTAAATAGTGTTAGCAAGTCATCGTAATAAACAAGAATTGCCTGCATGTGTTTCCCCCCAGCATCTGTTAAGGTAGAGGTGTTCATCTTGTTGCAACACTGTGCTTGCTGTGTACCCTAAACCTGAACCACTGTGATCAAAAGGTTGTAGCCTCCTAAGGGATCTTCACCTGGGCAGCAAGATACTGCATACCTCAGGGAGCAGCATCTGAGGTAGTGGGAGATCACTGCTAGATAATCATAGAATCACAGGATGGTTTGAGTTGGAAGACACCTTAAAGCTCCTCCAGTTCCAACCCCCTGCCATGGGCAGGGACACCTTCCACTAGCCCAGGTTGCTCCAAGTCCTGTCCAACCTGGCCTTGAACACTGCCAGGGATGGGGCAGCCACAGCTTCTCTGGGCACCCTGTGCCAGGGCCTCACCACCCTCCTAATATCTAATCTAAACCTCCCCTCTGTCAGTTTAAATCCATTCCCCCTTGTCCTGTCCCTACATGTCCTTGTCAAAAGTCCCTCTCCATGTTTCTTGTAGGCCCCCTTTAGGCATTGAACGCTGCTCTAAGATCTCTCTGGAGCCTTCTCTTCTCCAGGCTGAACCACCCCAGCTCTCTCAGCCTGTCTCCAGAGCAGAGGTGCTCCTGCCTTTGGAGCATCTTCGTGGCCTTCTCTGGACTTGCCCAGCCAGCCCCCTCTCGTTCTGGGGACTCCAGAGCTGAGAATGGTGCTTTAAAGCTAAAACCATCAAGCTGTAATTAAGCCAGGTCTCATAATAAGCATTTTGATACATTCCCCAGCCCTAATTTGGTTAAAAGGAGGAAATCACACAAATCCCCAAAGTATGTGCAGCACGCACTGCTGTTAACATCGCTCACCCAGCAGCCTGCCCAGGGACCAGTGAGCAGCCGGAGATGTCTGCCTCAGAAATAGTCTCTCTGTCTCTTGCCAGTGTTATTTGATGTGTGAAATGCTCTTTATTGTTTCCTCAGGAAAAAGAACTGGAGAACCTGGCTGCCATGGATCTGGAGCTGCAGAAAATAGCTGAGAAGTTTAATGACAACAGGAGAGGCTGAAGACGAGCTGCTTGGCGCTTCAAAGCTCAATGTAGCTGCACTCACAATACCTGTATTTTGTGGTAAATTCACTGCCACTGGATTGTTGTTTGCCCTAAAGACAGGAAATACTATTTAACTGTCCACTATAGTGTAGTGATTTATACAGCTGAAAATGTCTTTGATTTGCTCTTATGCTATTGAGATTTGAATAGCATGGATTTTAGTATTCTACCCTTTCATGCAAGGCAGATATTTTTAATATGCTTGTGAAAATAATTGTGTTGGTGTTCTTCAGAGATATATTTGTCTGAGTTTGAAATAATAAAAACCATTGATCTTGGACCAAACTTTCTCCTTGCTTGATTGATTGGGTTATTTCAAAGTAAGTTGTATCAGATTGCGTACAAAACGCTTAGAACAGTTAGGGTTGGAAAAGACCTTAAGAGCATCTGGTTCCAACCCCCCTGCCATGGGCAGGGACACCTCACACTAGAACTCACACTGACTTGTGTTTCACCAATGATTTTGAAAGTTACAGGGAGCCTGCCCGTGCCCTTTATTTGCCAGTTAGCAGGAGCACAAGAGGTAGGAAGGAACAACAACTGATTTGATCCATTAACTCAGAAACATCCTGTGAATTATTTAGTTTTAGAAATTAGTTATTAAAGCAGCAAAGAGGCTGCAACGCCAAATGGATGTATGTTAATCTGGAACGCACGTGGTACTTCAGAATCAATGCATTACATGGTGGCTTTACCACTTACTCAGACTGAGTAGTACCATTAATTTAATCACCTACTGAATATGCTTTGCTAATGATGTGTTCTGCCTACTGCAGGCAAGCAGGTCTTGGTGAGCAGCACTGCAGAGCCTGTAGCACTGGAGCAGGGCTAACTATGCACAAGGTGAATTTCCCAGTAGGCAGCAATGGGGCAGGATAGGCTCTGTAATCACCTGTAGGATGCCTAAATGGTGCGGGAAGGAACCACTTAGTAACCTATGAAGCTGTGTGAACTACAAAGCAGTAAAAGAAATGATCCCATAATTAGTTTCAATTACTTGAAGTATCTGGGGTAAAATTTAATTAAACTTACCCAAATATGGTTTTCACTGACTTTCTGCTGTGACAGTGTCTTCAGTTGTTTGTATGGCTTTAAAATGACAAATGGTAGAGTCACATTAGATATTAGGAAGAAATTCTCCACTATAAGGGTGCTGAGGCACTGGCACAGGTTGCCCAGAGAAGCTGTGGCTGCCCCATCCCTGGCAGTGTTCAAGGCCAGGTTGGACAGGGCTTGGAGCAACCTGGTCTAGTGGAAGGTGTCCCTGCCCATGGTAGGGCATTGAAACCAGATGAGCTTTAGGGCTTCTTCCAACCCAACCCATTCTGTGATTCTATGCTTGCACACAGGAGAGAGGTGCTGTACCAAGGATTCAGCTGAGTCACGTTATCAGTAAATGTGCAGTGTCCATCATCCCAGCTTAATCCTTTTAATCCACCTGCTCATTAAAACACAAACTGTCCAATTAACTATAAGGCAATACAAAGTGAAAATAGTAAGATGCTGATCCTTCAGCTGTGTGAGCACAGCTATGGGAGGGACTTTGGTTGACAAAGAATTTTGACTTCAGTAGGACCATGTTGGACTTGACAATCTCAAAGGCCTTTTCCAACCTAGTTGATTGGTTTCATCAGACTTTTCCAGCAACAGTAAGGACAGTTAGGAAGTGTCCCAGCTGAGGACACTTTCCCTCCCCTAGCTGGTATGATAGAAAGCATGTCCATGAGTATGTGAACACCTAGAAGCAAACAGCTTTAGTTGTAGCACAGAAAACTTTCTAAGCTGTTCAAGTATGCAACTTCTTTCAAAAGCTCAGTTTTTGCAAATACACACTCATAAATCAGCAGAGTTTTGCTTAAACATGTCCCTGGAAAGACTTGAAAACCATTTGGTGGTTCCAAGAGCTCTGTGACAGCCCTTTTATCTGTCGTCCTTTCCTGCTCCACTTGCGTTGCTCTGCTGGGCTGACGCCACCAGCACCAAGAGCCGAGCAGCTGTTTTGACTGTGTTGCCTGTCCCATTTTTATCCACACATTTGCATTCCCTGCTCAAGACTTTTTGATGGGTAACATGAGAGGGTTTTTTTAACAGTCCTTCAATATGATTTACATTAATTTGCATAATTTAAAGGCAAATTGCATGCTTTTGGCATTGAAGCTAGGTGGTACAATTTAAAACAAGTATCGGTATATTGAGGTGCATAACCTTGTTCCAGGAAATCAAGTGAAGCACAGATGGTGGTTTTGGCTTCTGAAAGAAAGTGTTGTATTGCTTCTGGCTCGTGCACCCCTGGCTAGAGGTAAATCTGATGTGTAGTTTTAGTAAAGCACAGGACTACAAAGCTCAGGGACTGCTCATTTCTTCTAATCTGCTATTTTCAGCCAGTTTGCAGAGTGAAGGCAGTTGTATGCTTGCTCTGTGATGAAAGGCAGGAATAAAGACAGGTGCCAAGTCCCTTTACATGCCTTTGCCAGGCCAAGCCAGGCTGTGCCAGACATCCCCAGCATGTTACAGGAGCAGAGGCTTGAGCTTTCAGTGAGCCATTGAGCTGGGACCCTGCTGGCTGCTGCAGGAAGGCTGAGGCTCTCTTGAGGTGTCAGCAGAACCTGGGTGTCCTCCATCACCCCCTCTGGGCAGGATTCATGCTTGGAGGAGCACGTCAGTAGATGCAGATAATGTGCAGCCGCACACAAGGCACACATCCTGATTAACAGATTTCTAAACTATGCTGGATGGAGACTAAACACATGTATGCAAGTACCGTCTACCTCTTCCTCAGCTCCTGTGTCTGTTCTCTTTGAGACGCTTTTCATTACATACGTTACTTTCAGCTTAATATATTAAAATCTTGCAGGCTCCACTCTTTCAATTTTGTACTATTTTCCCTGATTTCTTACTTGTGAAAAAGTAAAGGCTCCCATTAGTTCCAGACAATTATACCTTGCATTTCAACAATGCTGCTCTCATTAAAGGATTTTACAGCTTTATGAAGTCTGGTTACCTCACCCCTGAGTTCCAGATTGCCCCTAACAAGCAAGTGCAAGAATGCCCAAGCTTGCTGGCTCCACTGGCTCTCCACTGGAGGTTCAAGGGTGCACAGCCAGCAAGGGTGCTCCCCTCCTAAAGCCTCTGCCAGACCCCTATTTCCCGAAAGAGGGAAAAGTAAGAAAATTGAAATAAAGCTCCTTAGGAAAAGCATCCTGTGGTTTAATTAAAATGACAAAGTGAAAAAAAATAATTA
The DNA here is from genome assembly GCF_012275295.1 of Melopsittacus undulatus. Taxonomy (NCBI): domain Eukaryota; kingdom Metazoa; phylum Chordata; class Aves; order Psittaciformes; family Psittaculidae; genus Melopsittacus; species Melopsittacus undulatus. The sequence continues at coordinate 11,775,790 of NC_047529.1, read as the reverse complement.
AAAAGAGGCTACACACAAAAGATAAGCCAGGAGAATAAATACATATACACACACATAGTGGTGTAAAACCATATCACAACTCCCAGGAAAATGACAGGCAATGCTAACAGAGACATTCTGTTTAAATATCTGATATTTTAATTTCTGAACATGCACTCTCTTCTGTACTTATTTAGGAAAATGGTGTTATGCTATAAAGGTCCGACATTAGTATTCTCTTTTTACTGTTCCTTCGGGAAGAAAACTGATTTTTGCTGTTGATTCCACTTCCTTAAATTGCTGAACACATTCAGGTTCTGTGTCCCAAGGGGAAGCAGATCACTACCTACAATGTGTCATCTTGACCCTGTTCTGGGAAAACAGAAAGCAAAGGTCCATGTGTTGATTTGGAATTCAGCCTTTTAAAAACTACTTCATCATGTCCACTTTTGGCACCAAACAAACAGAATACTTGAGCTTCTCTTGATCTTCTCTTTTTTTTTTGAAGTCAATGGGATGTTTGCTTCCAAGGAGTTTTTCTTCTCATTCTGATCGTGTATGCTGGTAAAAAGTGAGCCAGTCCTCCCTACCAGGCAGTCCTGCTGCTTTTTGGTAACAGATGTATGGCAGGTACAATTCCTGTGCTGTCAAGAGCACAGAATGTGTATTTGTTATTTTACTAACAGTTAAGACTCCTGAGATCTAAAAACCAAATCAATTCTTCAAATGTTAACAATGGAGGTCTTGAACTTTGCATCTTTTAGATGATGGCTCTTCCATCTTCAGTGCTTCTAAGTTACTGGAATCAGATTTGCCCTTATCCAAGACAACAGTTATACCAGACAGAAGGTACCCTCCACCTCCACTCATTGTCAGTTTTGGATGGCTTCGATCTGGTAAGACCTTTAAAAACACAAAAACCAAAATAAACAAGAAAACAAGCATCTGTAAGAACTCACTCTGTAGGTGCACATCAAATTGTGTATTTGAAACTTACAGTGCAAGATGTCATTTTTTTTTCCAGGCATCACAACAACAGCCCTTTGGAAAACATATTTTGTCTTTAAAGGGCCAAGTATTTGATACCAGGAACCTCAGAAATACATGAGATTATAGGCTTTGCTGATTACTACTTATTGCCTTTCTAGCAAAATTGTAAAGCCAAGGTTTGGGATCCATGAAAGTCCCGGTAATGTGTTCAGAACTGGTGTACTCTGCAGAAAGCCACACCTGGTCTAACAGCATTGAGTAGTACATTGAGTAATTTCCAATTCTGTCACCATCATCTTTACGTAGGTACTCTTCAGCTAAGGCATGGCAATGAACCATCACTTTCAGCTACACTGTACTTTTCTGTAAATGCTTTCTCTTCAGTTACAGCTTCTCATTGCTGTGACTGCCATCACAGGTCTATGCTCATTTACCTGTGTCCAGGACACTGTAGCGTGTTGCTCCTACCTGCACCTGGACACAGTCACCCTCGCCAACCCTAACTTATGTGGAGATCTTCATCTACAAGTCTCCTCATTGTTCCCAGTCTGGTTGCCTGATCAATAGTCAGTAATCATGGCTACACTTGAATTGAGTAATCTGCCAAATACTAATTCCTCATGGACTCCAGAAGCCTATAGGCAAGGAGAAAGTCAGGAAGATAAAAGAACCTCTCCAGCTGTGAGCTGCTCAGAAATCAGACATGCTTCTGCTTCTTCATTTTTGCGAGGGTACTACTCTACATGTGCAAACATCTAATTCAAACAAAGTTAGAGGAACTGGTATTTCTCATTGTGGAGGCATTTTACCCTCTCTTACAGCCACTCACTGTACTCCTTACCTGGTAGCTCCGTAGCCAGGTTTCAGACAGCTTTAGGTTAACAACACCACCTCTTTCCCTCAGCTTTGTGTAACATTCTAATAATGGCTTAAAGAGAAAACAAATAGTAGGTTATAGAGCAGAACAGTCCCAAACTTTACTTTAGCTATAACAGGTAAAGTAACAAACATGGTTTACCTCTTTATACTGGCAGTAGACAACAAAAGGCCTTGAAGGAGCAACAAATTCCAGTAAAGCAAGCAGTAAAGGAGTGGGATGAAACTTGCTGGCTACAATTAAGCTGCAAAAGAAATTTCATGCACATTAGTCTTCTGCTTCTGAAACCTATTCATCAAGTGTCATTTTCTCCTACTTAGTACAGCAATCAATTATAGCTTAAATGTTGCTCATCAGCATGTTTTCATGGCTCCAACAACTCCCCAAATACAAGAACAGATCACGATTTCCTACTTGCATAATTAAGAGGATAAAACACTTGCTCCCTAAAGTGCAGTATATTAAAGGCACCACAGGAGCACTCAGTTCAGCTGTGTTGAGCTCCACGCTAATTCTTCCAAAACTGCATGCTGCTTTCTCTACTCTAAGCCCACCCTCCAAATAGTTTACATTTTCTGACTGGTAATTGTTGATTAGAAGGGAACCTCAGTTGTGATTCTTTATAGATTGGATCATCTTCATTAAATACAGTTTTATGTAAAAGTTATTCTATAAAACAATCCCTTAATAGATATGACTAAAAATCTTTTAAAAAGAAATTATGTCCTTGCCAACTTAAGTTTTCCTTTAAAGGTTTCATATTTTATTCTCCATTCTCACATTTCAGTATCATAGTATAACAGACAGTTAAGATTCTCTACAGACTAATGTAGAGTTTTAATCAAGAAAATCACTGCCAAACTAGATTTGGTTGAGTAAATCAGTAAGTTGTTCTGATGCAGAAAAATTTGGCTATGAAACTACTTCTCCAGTATACAGATACTCTACGAGAAGACTCATCAATTTACATTTGTTCTCCAGGGGAGCATGAAGCACTGGAGACACTGTTAAACTTCCTATCAAAAGGGAGGTATAAATGGATGTTCAATTTTCTAAACACAATAAAGAGGTGAGACAATTCTTGCAGTGGTTTCCAGTCTGGTTTTCTGCCCATCATGGCCTTGTGAGCCATTTACTTCAAATCCAAACTTCAAAACGTTTGTGCTCAGTAATTAACCAAGCAGATCATAAAGAGAAATACTCCAAACTGAGTCTCGGGAGGCTTGGAATGCTGCACTGATGCTGCCAGGAGCTCTGCCAGACAACAGGAAGGTAAGTGAGAGATGAGAAAGACTGTGAAAAACTCAAATTCTGTTCCCTCATATGGCAGCACATATTGTTGTCAGCAGGTGGTCTAGCCAGTCACAAAATTAATGTCATGGGTGAGAGGGGAGGATGAGGAGAGAGGAAGGGCAGGGGGGAGGATATGGTCTAATTCTGAACACATGAAGTGTCTATGAACAAATTTCCACTTCTGTAGTATCAGAAAAATAGTCTATCTTAAAGAAGTCTGCTTTAAAAGAATACCAAATCCCTAATGTCTTCCTTCACCCCCTCGCCAAAGACCTACGACAGACTTCAACTCTCGTAAAAATGGAATTGAACAGATCAGTGTAGTACAAGCAATGTTTTAGCACATAACAGCACAATTTAAATAAAATTTTTATCTTCTACATTAAATAGTAGATATTGTCATATCCAGGACCTCAAGAATTAATTCTCCTGAAGCTGGTGCCAGTCTTCACCTCATGACCAGTTCTTTACTCTGACAGTAAATCCTAATCTTTCTCCCCACCTCCAGTGTTAATCAGCTTTTTTTACCTATCCTTTCCCTTTTTCTCTTGTAAAACAAACCCTAACTTCCCTGCCTGCTTCTACTCATGCACCAGGTCGTTAGTTCGAAGCATTTCTTTATTCTGGGCCAATTTTTCCTGGCTTAGCAGTATGTTCCCTGTGGTTCTTGATCTAAACAATTGGTGAGCTATAAAAGGCAGATGACTAAAGAAAGGTGACCCTGACTGAGCCATCTGTGACAGTGCCTTCAGGTAACCATAAACTTCTCTTCCCCCCATCATGCTGAAGACTTCCTAAAGCAAGAAATCACTCCTCCCTTCAAGTAGGTAATTTGTTACAGCTTTCATGCACTACAAAGGGCAGAAGTAGTATACAAGTGATTGAAAACCAAACAAGAGACAAATACTAAACAGACTTCCTTAAATTCAAACTTAATCAACAATCAAAAATACTTTTTACCCTATAGGAAGTATCAAATCATATATGAGTTTCCACTTTGCCAGACCACAGAGAGACATTAATTATAATGATAGCTTCAGGAGACAGTGGTAAAACCAGCCCAAACCCTAGTGCTATTTAGGCAGCTTAATGATATTGTGGTTTAAACCAGGACAATGGTCACCCACTGCAATGGCCAGTGGTGCTCCTGCTGCCAAACAGATGTGCATGACTTTACAAACCTCCTGTACCATTTCATTGCTTTAGGGAACACCGAATGCCCTGTCTCTACCTTTTAATAGTAATTCTACCACTTAAATATGCTAGACATGAATGAGCATAAGTTAAAATATTTCATCATAATACAAAGTTATACACAAGCATTTAAAGATAGTCAATAAATGTGTATTAAAATTTACCCAAGCAGAACTGCTTCATTCCCAGTGAGCCAATATTATTAAGATGGGAAAATGAATATTATTAATTAAATCAACTTTACTTGATTAACTCAAATCACTTCAGCATTTGCTATGAACATCATGAAAAAGTCACAAGTTAAAATCACCAAATGCTCTTACACTACTATGGGAATACATGTTTAATATTTTTATATATTCTCACATTTATTTCTAGGAATATATTTATTATATTTGTTTTAAACTACTGATACTAAATCTTTATTTTAAATTGCTTCTTGGGAACAATTGATCCTGGCTAAAGCAGTAAAATGAAATTATACGTTTTCTCCTGTGTAAGAAGGAAATGAGTTTCTAAAAACAACCAACCAACCCCGAACCAACAAACCTGGATGCAATTTAATAAACTTAAACCCTCAGGTTCTACTTTGCCAATTAGAATCCTGGAATTATTTTGTATGAAATTTCTCCTGGATTCTGTTTCTCGTTGGACGGAAGAGATTTATTTCTTTTTAAATGTTTACTTGTAGCTAGTCAGGAAAGCATGACTGTTAGATCATGAATCTTCAAACTATTTAAGTAACAGAAAAAAAATCTCAACCAGGTAAGAACCAAAGCAGACCCAAGACACATGTGGGTTGACTCCTTGCTTGTAAATATAAAGAAATAAACTGGGGTATTTTTAAAGCAAAGCTTTAAACAAATCCTTTGATTTGTTTCAAGGAAAATTATTTCCAGTAGGTGTGTTTTTAAACATGTTTCTGACTACAAACTCACCCATCAGCATTCTTCTCTCTCAACAAAGCAGCAGTTTCTAACAGCTTTTTCCTTCTCTCCCACTGTTTTCTTTGCTTTTCCCGAACCTTTGAACAACAAAACAAGTAAGTTTGCACTTTAACTGGTAACTATGTATTTTTGTATCTTAGATGGCTTAATGTAAGACAAAAGACAAATTCCAGAGTTCCATTTTGACACCTGATTAGGCTGTATTTCAGCATGCCTGATTCAGGTGGCATTGTAAAAGTACATAGACATTGTAAAACTTCAGTAGCCATGACAAATTCTTACATTTTCCTTATTTTCTTTTTCTTTGTTCTCTTTATGTTCTACACCTTCAGCATTAATGTCCATTGTTTCTTGCTCTTCTGTTCGGTTGATCTCCATAGCTGCTTCAGTAGTAGATTCCTCTTCTGTTTCCTGTAGGGAAGTCTGCTTCTCATCAGTCAAACCATTGCTTTCTTCTTCTGCTAGCACATTATCTTCGGGTTCTGAAGGCAGAGTCTCTGTAGAAAATGTCCCAGAGAGCAGACTATCCACTTTGCTGAGAGGGAATTCATGAAGGTTATCAAAAAAGACTTTTGGAAATCCAAAACAACTGGTAGCAGCTCTAACAGGTCCCCCTCCTGGATACATTTGAATAATGGATCCATAGCCTACAAGAGCAAGAGAATCAAAAACAGATTGGCAAGCCAGAATTTCTTAAATTACTTAAAATTTCTAAAACGCTAAAATGAAGTGTTCATTTAGAAATAGATAAGTAAATTGCCTTGTTTTAATCTAACCTTCATTAGGTTAAAGATGCTGAAGCATGCCTCAAGGTAGAAGATCTTTATTGGAAGAATAAGTTACTAAAACTCAAAAGGACAAGGTAACTCAAAGATTCTGCATGTATTTAGGATGAGCACAGAACATGTAAGTAGTGACAAATTGTTAGAAAAGCTAATTTAATCAAGAATTAAAAGACATTTGATATAGTATTTGTTACTTATAACTACGGAGTGGTTTTGAGAAAATAATAAAGGCTAGTTTAAACAGTATTAATAGGCAAAGAATTTCTTCGACACCCAACTGCTACAGGAAGAGATGTCAGATGTTTAAACATACTAAAAAGAGCTTTTCAATAGTTAGACTGAAATGGTATCTTATTTAACGTACTTCAGAAAGTATCCATATGGCCAAAGGTTGCTGAAACAGAAACCAAATTACAGTACAGCTACCAGTGAGCTCCTCAGCCAACAGTCAGCACATCTGGGTGCCCAACATTAGACAGCATTTCCTACCTTTCTAGGCTTCTGGAATATAATTGTGACCTCTCTCTAGTGTCTTTGACTGATTTGTAATTAATCTAATTAAGTTTGAAACGTAGAAGTCATATATGACATATTCTTGAGCATATCGTAGGATAAGTTTGACTTAGTTTTAAAAATGCACATTTTGCATACTGGTGCAGTGAACAAGAGGAATGATGACATTTCCAGTGCTGTGGGCTGTCTGAATTCCAGTGTTACTATTCCTGTTTTCTGCCATTGACCTTCCTGGACTTCCCAAGTGCCTGGGAACAGTCAGCATACAAGCTCCTTACAGCCTTTTCTGGACACAATATCATTATACTAAGAAAGAAACTAAAACAGACCTACATAGAGTGATCCCAACTTTAGATTTCCTATTCTTTTTCTAAATGGTGTAAACCAAATCAAACTGAAATATGCAAAATACAACTGTCTCCAATGGAAAACCAAGTATCTCTTTGAGTAGTGGGGACACTGAAAGTCATTTTAAAAACTGAGAATGCATTTTGAAGTACTGCCTTTTAGACGTACCACATACACATGCATTTCTTAAGTTTCAAGTAAGCCCTCAGTCCATACATTACTTAAGCTACCATGTTCCTCACCTCCCATTCGCTCCATCACTGCACCCAGCACAAGGCCTGCACATGTTTCCATTACAATCATCTTGTTGCCAGCACGGATGTTTCCTAAAGTCAACATCTGAGCCAGGGTGTCATACCGCAGGTGGCTGGAAGACAGAGGGGTTTAGCAATATCAAATTAGTTTTCTTAAGAGTTAGAAATACTGTGTATTAGCTCAGGAGCCTGTCAAAAAAAGATGGATTACAGAAAGATTTTCAGGAACAGCATCAGTGGTCTTCAGAGTCACCATGTGGTCACTTATAATTAACCATCTGGTAACTAAAAAGGACTAGAATCATAGCTAACAAGGAAATAGCAGGGAATGGCAAAAGTAGGATGTGAAGTAGGGTGCGCATACTAAAGCGGACATCTGCTGGGTCAGTGAGACAAAATATTTTTTAACCTTTGTATCTCTGATAGGTCAGTTTTGTAAAGAACAAATGGTATTTGGATGTATTTCCTAATCCAGTGATGTGTCCTTTGTGATGTGTATCTGTGCTGCAGCAACATGCACCGCCTGCAGTCCAGGACCAAAACCAAACTCTACTGGCCACAGCACATGCACTAAAGAGACTCAGTGATGGCCAAGGAAATGACAACTAATCTTAGTAGGTAAATAAAGCTAACTAATGGAGATGGGGGAAGGAGAAGGAAGAAGATTTGGGAAGCCTCAAGTAACATAAATTTGGGGGGTTTAAGTATCAGCATCATAGATCTACTCTTGCAACTTTAAAAACAGTAAGTCCACTTCAAACAATGTTTGTTACAGTGCACTACTTAATTTAGGTAAGTGAAAATCAAACACTGCTAGATCTCTGTTGTTGTCACCCCCCATCCCTAATGTTAACCACGTTTTTAAATTCTAGAAAGACTTCTGACTGAAGAAGTTTTTGAACCCCTAACATATTAAAAACAAAAATTCATGCTGCTGGTAAGGTGTCTTGTTATTTTGATTACTGAGCTAGAAAACAAGAGGTGATATGCCAGTGACCAAAACCAGGTAAGAAATAGCTCTGAACATGTGGAGAGCCTCTGCCTCCATAGATAATTAGCAAGATGGTGGTGGTAAGGAAATGGTGAAAGCTTAGTCTGGATGCAAAAGTCTTTGTCTTTGCTGCAACAGCATATTGATTAATTTTCTACACCAAATTTTTCATTTTCTTTCCATTAATAGGGAAAAAGATATGTGAATATTATATACTCCAGAATAATACAGGTATTTTGAAATAATATTAAAATATCTTTGATATAATTTGTTTAAAAATTATAACAGAATTTATTTTTTATAAATTATGATTTGTTATAATTTGTCATAATTTGAAAAAAGAAACAAAATAAAAACTTACTTAATTTTTCCAGGTTCCCTTGCATAATACATAGTTGAAAGAATGCGAGTGGATGGTTTCACAATTGTAATAAGTGCCTCATATCTGTAAGAAACACACAGCAAGTCTTATTCTAAGCTCTGCAAATTAGAGAACTACTAGATATTTTCTACACCTTGAAATTCACTTACTTTTTTTTCTTCTTCTTTATGTATTTATCTTGAGCAAATTCTGTTTTGTCTCTGAACGTTGTACTGTTCTCTATTAACTGTTGAACTATTTCCTTGGAAGAGACAATTTCTTTTTGTTATAGCTGGTATTTCTCATTCATTTTATATAGAGTATTTTTTTAAACAAACACTGAAAATATTTTCTTCTAGTAGAGGCAAGTATACCATTAATTTCTACTGACATTAACTGTGAAGTAAATTCCTATTATTCAACATGACAAGTGTAGTAATTTATTCGCCTACTTTTGTCTCTTGGCATTCTGTAGCTACATAATGCCAGCATGAAAATATGAAATTGAAAATGCCTATCCTGGAAATGGAGCGTTCTGTGGGGAAGGAGTCTGGTAGGTGCCAGAACTAACTCATGAGAGAGGTCAGACTCATACTGGCCCAAATTGAATTAAAACCGTGATTGTTCCTTTTGGCATCAGCAATTCATTACTTTAACCCTTACTGTGAAGCCTCAGTACCTAAATATTTCTATCCCATGCTGAATGTGAACGAGACTACCCTGCTTTCTCCAAGTGATTAGGTACTTTTTATTATCCTGTATTTTGAATGAGTCAGTTATGCTTATTGTCAGTTATTATAGAACAACTGACATACACTGTTAGTCTAACATTCCCCATAATAACTGGATTGTACAACAGTACCCCAAGTCCTGTGTGAAGCTATACAGACAAAATACTTTACAACAACAAAACAAAATATGGAACCTGATGTCACATGTAACATTTACTTTAATCCAACTACCTCTTTGGGTCTCTTTGTCTGACTTCAGCATCTCTATCTTTGAGGGTATCTTCCATGTTGTCCTAGTTCTTCCCCTACAGTCTGACTACTTTGCAGACATTTTCCTTATACCACTTTGTCTGCATCACAAATTGTGCTGGACTCCTTGCACAGTGTCAAACTCAGCATTTACTATTTCCTATAATACTCCTCTGACTTCTTGCTTGTCTATCTCCCAGGTTTTCTCAGAATTCCAATTTTTGTTTCCTCATCTCCTTGTTCTCATCTCCTCTCTTTGCCAAATCAAACTCTTCCTCATATTTTTGGGTTACAGCTGGAGGGATCACTAAGTCCTCCAACCACAAAAAAACGGATTTGTCTCCCTGTCCGCAATACAAGAACAAATGCTGCAGAGTGCTGTTTTGGTTGTTGTGATCAAAGTAGTTTAACTGCTAAAACTGTAAGTTTCTATTAAACAAGAACAATAGTATAACCTGGCCTCACAGGAATTGGCAGGGGGGAAGAATGACAAAAAGGATTCTTTTCAATGTGGACATCGCATCTCCTATTGCACTTTAAGAACCTGCTCCAAAATGCACTGATGCACATACTTTTCACTTGCTATTGCTGCTTTTCAAGCTATTAGTTCTTAAAAGTCCTTCAAACACTTAAAAGGTATTAATGGCATGAGACAACTTATCTTTCCTTTTTTGCCTTATTCTCACATAAAGTTAAATGCAATACCTGTGTTGTTTTGTTGAGATTTTTTGTTAAATTTACAGTGAGGAAACTGAGGAATATTTCTCTAGAGCAAGCAAAAGCCAAAAGGAAGCTGCAGCACTACACAAAACCCTGACAGCATTACATAATGCCCTGGGAGTACATGCCATTTCATGTCTTCATGCTAATAATTATCCCTCAGCACCTGGGAAGGATTTGGGAAGTGATGGGCCCCATTAACACTGACATTGCTTTATTTCAAGTAACAATCTTCTCTAAAATGAGCCTGCATCAGAAAGACATGCCATTCACAAACATGAGTTCAGATTTTTCCGTCATTTATGGAAAAATAATATCCAACAGTTTGGCTTGGAAAGGACCTTAAGATCATCTAGTTCCAAAGCCCCTGCCATAGGCAGGGATGCCTCATACTAGAATACATTGCCCAAGGCTCTACCCAGCCTGGCCTTAAGCACTGCCAGGGTTGGGGCATTTACTGCTTCTCTGGACAACCTGTTCCAGTGCCTCACAGTAGGGAATTTCTTCCTTATATGTAACCTGAACTTCCCCTGTTTAAGTTTAAACCCATTACCACTTGTCCTGTCAATATAGTACCTGAGATGAAGAGTCCCTGTCCAGCATCCAACATATAACACACTCTAAAATGAATATTCAGCTACAGTTCAGAAACCAGAGTTAACAAAGTAGGATATTTTCATAATCTAAAATAAAAGTATGGTAGGCATAGCACAGGCATGCTGAGGACATACAGAAAGGCCAAAGTGATCTGCCATGGATAATGAGATTGAATGAAAAACATCAAAGCTATCAGACTGATTAGTACATTCCTCTCAAGGAGGTAACACAACTAGCAGCACAACCATGGAAACAGAAGAAATACCAGTTTAAACTATTTGGAGCCATCCATTATTAAGCAGTCAAAAGCAGAAGAGCTGCTCTGAGGAGCAGCAGCAAACAGCAAGATGCAAAAAGGAGATGAACTTGATGTAAGCATGAGCAATTTCTTATTTTTATTTGAAAAGGTAAACCAAAAACAACAGAGAATTTTGCCTGATAATATGTGTGCAACAGAACTGGCTGCAGTAGTTTATTAACATTTAATATGGCCTCACTTCTTTTTGACAAACTGCAGGGTAAAAATCAAACCCTTTTCTAACAGAACAGATCTCTTAAGAATATTCTTTGCTTTTGAGATGCAGATAAAACACGTGTTTTGGCATCACGTGTTTGGTAGGTACTGCCTAGAGGCACGCTGATAGTATATAGGTTACATGGTGTTCTTTGTTACCATTTTGGTATTAATCTATAATCCTTTCCTACACTTTTGACTAATTATTGCATAATTAATAGGTCTGTAATATAGAAACATTAATTTTAACCTCATGAATAAACAAAACTGAAAGGTGATTATGTGAACTTTCTTTAAAGTTTTTAATATTTTTTCCTTGTTATGATTTCTGATGCCAATAAATTACTAATTTACTCTCTATTGACAGTACCACTAACCTTAAACGAAGTTTTCTCTCAAAATAGCCTTTGCATTTTTGTAAAACCAGGTCTTTAGGGGAATCAATGACTTGAGCAGCAGAACAAAGAAAAAGCACTGAAGTCTATGCATCAATAAAAAGAATAGCCTGTTTCATGAGCTAAAATATAACCATCAAGGTAGCACAGAAATGACACCAAAACCTTATTTTTACCTGTCCTTTAATACCCTTGTCCTTCAAAGCCTTTATGTCATCATGAGTCAGTTTTTGAGACTTTCCATCGTCAACTATGTTACGATTATCAGTACCTGCTTCTTTTGTTTCTAAAGGAAAAGGATATAGATTTGTAAAATCTCCCTCTAAATATCTTTAAGTTGGAAAAACACGATTTTAGTTTCACAGAAAGCAGATTTTTCAAGATTAAACCCACATGCTTCATGGCCTCGCAAGGTATTGCCTAAGCAATCAATGAAATGTAATATGTAGAACACAATATGTATATATTCACCCAAAGTAAGGCCCAAATATTATCCCATATTAAAAAGCTTATTTGTTATGAGACTAGTGAAACAACAGATCAAAACAAAACCATGCACTTTTATGACAGAAAAAATGTTAAGTAATGTTAAGTTAACCAATGATTAATACAAAGTTTTTCCATCATCTTTGGTATTATCAAAGATACAAGTTAACTGGAACTCTTTTTTTTTTTTTGCCAAACATCAGTCAATCCTTTTCAATACCTTTGTTAGTCTCTTCCGCCTCTTGCTTTGGCTGAAGGTTTCCACCACCAGTTACTTCGAATGTAGTTCCATAAACATGACCAATGGCATTATCCAGGTAGAACCACTGCTTCTCAAAAATAATTTTTCTGAAAAAATAAAAAAGTTGATATTAAAAGCATTATTTTTACTATGTCTGAAACCCACAATAGTTGAAACTAAACTACAGCTTCACACATGCCATTTTTATCTGTATCCTTGAAGAAAACCAGGAGGACAAACATAAAAGGTGAAATTAACCACAAAACCACATTTAACTGAAACTGGTCAGGAAAGAAAAAAAACTTCAGTTGAGCATACTGTAAGAAGATTTTTTTTTCCCAGTTCAGAAGAATTCTATAATGGCGGCTGAAATAAGTCTGTAGCACTTGAATTATAGAGTACTATTTGTGACAGAGAACATTAGAGGAAGGAATGAAATAAATCTGAAGTAATGCAGAAAAGTGCAAAAAGGACACAGGATGGTTTGAGTTGGAAGACACCTTAAAGCTCATCCAGTTCCAAGCCTCTGCCATGGGCAGGGACACCTTCCACTAGACCAGGTTGCTCCAAGCCCTGTCCAACCTGGCCTTGAACACTGCCAGGGATGAGGCAGCCACAGCTTCTCTGAGCAACCTGTGCCAGTGTCTCACCACCCTCATAGTAAAGATTTTCCTCCTAGTATCTAACCTAAGTCTACCCTTTTTCAGTTTAAAGCCATTCCTCCTGATGAGCATGAGCCTGTATTTTGCAGAGCTTCTTTGAAATAATGTTTGCCAAAAGACTATGAAGAAGACAGAAAAGATATTTAATACAAAAATTTATTATCACTTTCATTTTGATTGCACTAAAGGTGTTTTGCACTCTTCCTCCTTCACACAAAACAAGATTCAAAAGCTTTTAACTTTCATCCTGACCTACAAAGGTTTTCTTGCTGACCAGGGAAATACCAATTCTGTCAAATGAAACAGGTACCAGTGTATATGCCACACTCACATTTGAATCAAAATTAACCGTTATCAAAATTTATCATTAAGAGCTTTTATTTTGCTGATTAGACTCATTACTAATTCCAAAGCTAAGCAAAAAGGTTGTGTTCTTTGTTATTTCCAGTTTTCTACTGGCTGAAGAATGCAATTCATGCATATTCTTTACGTATGGTACTGCTTAAATCTCCAAGTACAATCCAGAACTCAAGTAAAGCATAAGAAAGCTCTGTCAAACATTGCCAAATTCTTTTCATACAAAATTAACATACTTGTTCACAGAGTCTATTAATTCCTGCCAACCAGATCTTAAAAGACTAATAAAAATTCATAAAAACTTGAAATTACCGAATTGACATATAAGAAATTACATGCATGTACTCAAATTTTATTATGATGACCATTCAAAACAGAACATCCAACCACAGCTATTGCCATGTGTTATTTGACTGTCCTGACCCACATCGGGTTATAAAAAGGGAAAAATCAATGCAGAAATAATTTAATTTCCTTTGTTATTTAAACTGTCATTCAAATTGTCATTTAAATGGCAATATTTACTCTCTGACTTTTTTATTCTTTATTTTACGATAAGGGTTTTGAACAGAAAGTGAAGAGGGAGCCAATAAGCAGATCTTGGCAGAACTCTGCAGACTAAGAGTAACTACTTGATTCTGGTGCCAGATTCCACTGGTGAACATTAAGACTGTCAATAACCAGTACTCCCAAATCCCTAGGTCTGAACTAAGTCATTTTTAAACCAGTCTCATTCAAGCATAGTACCTTTAAAGTTCCACGCTACTGAATCAGATGTCTGGCCACATTACCCAACACTGACTTCTACACATTGGTCTATAAAATTGTCTGCTGCAATGGGAAGAGCACAGGCTGTGTCCACTGATTACAGTATTTCCTGCTGGGGTGCAGGTGCTTCTTGCTATGCCAGTTGGCCTAGGAAAAAGAAATAGGAAACCTTTCATATCATCCTCTCCACGCCAGTAACTATACAGACCTGACACCTAGCATCTTCCTACAGCCTAACACCGATGAGAACACTGAAGCAAATCCCTGTTTAAGAACGCAATGTTGCATCTTGCATATATATACCACAGTGAGAAATATGATGGAGACATGCTTTTCAGACTGCCGCACCTTTCCTCCTCTTCAATCGGCACCCATTTAACAATGAAAACACAAGAACATATTAAATAACTTCCAAACTTATATAAGAAACGGTGCCAAATGATTTCCCGGACTGTTTTTCCTCACAGGAACTGAGGCAGCACTGACACCTTTCACGCTACCTGTCACCTCGGCCTCGTGAGGCCGTTATTCCTGACTGCATAGCAAGAACCTGTGGGTCACAAAAGCCACACAGGGACCCCCTCTTCCCTCAGACAGGCGACCATTGGAGCCGCCTCGAGGGTGGGGGGGGGAGGGGGGAGGGGAGGGAACGAACCTCGGCCGAGGGGGAGACAACAAGCAGCACCGAACACCCCTCACCTCCGCCGCAGCACAGGTACCGCTTTGAAGACATCATCCCGCTTCAGGACAGCGCAATCCCCCTCACGAATACGCGAAACCAAACTCTGCCGGTCCTCCATTGCCACCACTCGTGCGCTTCCGCACCGGGGAGGTGGCTAGTGCGCATGCGCGAGTACATGTTGGAGGTGGAGCAGGACAAGCCGACGTGAAGAGCGAGTGGGGGGAGTGAGACTCCCCCGGAAGGGAAAGGGACGGCCAATGAGAGCTGGCGAGCTGCGCCCTCTGCTCCATGGCGACGCTATATGCTCCCTCGGGATTGGCTGCGGCGCCGGAAGGAGTGTATGGGCGCCAAAATAGAGCTCTGAGGGGGTTATGAGAGCTCCTCTGTGTGCTTAAGGGCTGGCGGAGGTTCTTGCTGTGGGAGCCTGGTGCCGGTGTTTCGTCCCCTCACTGCCGGGGCTGCTCAGCGGGGCTCCTCTTTGCTTCTCGGGGCTCGGTGGTAGGGAGAGGGTGGCCGAATCTTTCGCAGGGTCTTCGAGGTCCCTCAGGGCCTTTGCTCGTAGCCTCTCAGGTGAAGCCCCCCTGGCAATTGACCCTAATATAGATTAAATTTCTTCTGGTAACACTTCTGTTTCTCTCGGCTCAGTTTGCTGTCGCATCCCCAAGCTGACGCCTGCGGAGCGGGATGAGCAGGGACCTCAGAGGCAGGGGATGTGTCGGGGGAAGAGGCTTTCAGGGGTGGCGAGGAGGATGGCGAGGTGGATGGCGAGGAGGATGGCGAGGCAGAGGACACAAGGGAGAGTGGAGAAGAGCGCCTGAGCCTGGTGAGCCAGCTCCTGTGCTTCTACCTGTTCTCTAAAGCTATAATGCTTTGCTTTTGACCTACTGCACTAAGCTATTACAGCTATTTACCCCCCCTCCCCCCCCCCATGGCCAAAAGAATCACTGAGAATAAAGCTTGCAAAGGTCTAATATCCACATTGTTTTAATCCCCACTTTTATCATTTTCTTCCTAGTAAAATCTCGACTAGTTCAATCAACGCTGGACCAATTTATTCCCTATAAAGGCTGGAAACTTTATTTCTCTGAAGGTATTTTTAGAATAAATTTGTTTTATAAAGTATTTTGGTCCATTTTTTTCTAGAATTGGTTATAAGTCACGGCGATAAGTTCAATAAAAAGCAACTGAAATTCGTATTTATTGTATGTAAACCTGAATACAACAGAGATTTTAATCTTGTGGCATGCCGTAACCTCTGTGGGCTCCAAACTGTGAAAAGGAGTCTTACATAACGTAAAACATGGTCTTTCTTAAACTTGATCAATAAGCCATATAAATACTGCAGCTACCAAAGACTGCAGTCTTTTTCTGCTGTATTTCTCTTATTCCTATGCGCTTGTCCTATGTCATCCTAGACAAAGTTCTGATTTTTTTTCCATCGGGTCTAATGCTAGAACGTAACTATGATACTGGAATGATCTATCATCTTTCTCAGGTTTGGAATGCAGAAAAATGATGTTTATGTATTTTGTAAAATGGGAAGTAATTATTTCTGTCCATTACTAACACGGCATATTTCTAATTAGCTTATGCTGACAAGTCTCCTTTTGTCCAGAAGACTCAAGCCTTTGAGAAGTTTTTCATGCAACGCATTGAGCTTTATGATAAGGTAAAAGCAAAATAAAACATATCCCATCCCAGCAGCCTGGTGTTGGTACAATAACATTACAAATCTTGTGTTTTCTCCATCAAAAATAATTTCCATCATAGATATGATATATTTATGCTATGATTTCTATGTGTTGTGTTTAAAATTTTAAGTGTATTTTATAACTTAATGTTTCACAGGATGAAATAGAAAGAAAAGGAAGTATTCTTGTGGACTATAAAGACCTGATACAAGACAAAGTATTGACTCAATCAATACCAAATATATCTACTGAATTAAGGGACATGCCTCAGAAGATACTGCAATGTATGGGTCTGGCAATTCACCAGGTAAATAAGATGCTCTAATACACAGAGACAGAATCCTCACAATGGAAAACAGATCAGTGGGACTTGGAGACAATTATGTTATAAACCCCAAAACTATTTTTTTTCTGTCTTACTGGAAATTACTCTTTATTTAAAACTGAAAATCTTCTATCTCCTGATCATTTTTGTACAGCCCACAAAATCATGTTTTGAAAATCCTTTTGTCTTGGTGTTTTCTTTTGTGCTTATTCATCATCATAGCAGTAGATTAAATGTAGTTCCAACACTTATGTTACTCCCTACTGGGAATTCTAATTATTATTAAAGATTATTTTATACACTTTCTTAATTAAAAACCAAAACAAAAAAATATGTTGATTTTAGTGCCATTTAAAATGAATCTTAAAATTGCTCAGAAGCAGGGTGAGGGGTCTGGACAGCAGAGAACTCTTCAGACTGGGGGGATCTGGTTGTAAAAGAATGGAATCAAACCCAACAGCAAATTGACTCCATATGGCATGGCACACTGCATTTGTGCCTGCCTTTCTGTTCTGTCTAGGTGCTAACAAAGGACCTTGAACGGCATGCTGCAGAGCTGCAGGTGCAGGAAGGATTACCACTTGAAGGAGAACCTATAATAAATGTGCCTCTCATTCATGCTAGGTAATGTGTGTTGAGTATTTGGGTATTTTTTTTCATGCTAGGTAATGTGTGTTGAGTATTTGGGTTTTTTTTCCAGGAAGATCTGTTTGCTTCTCATCTAATGGTTGTCAGTATCCATGCATGGTAATAAGGCTTATGTATTTGTTTTATTGAGAGACTTGACTCTGTGAAGCTATTTGCAGAAGAACAGTCTAAACTTTGCTTTTTGGTTCACCATGGCAAAGGCTAAACTGTCCTTGTGAACAAAAGAGTGAAATGGAGAAACAGATGTTAATGTTTATACACCTGGGGAATATCAAGTGTTTCACTGCTTTCTAGAACAGGAATGAAAGACTATGCCAGGAGCCTGCAGCAAGATTACTTCTACTTATTGATTTGGGTTACTGCTAATAATTGGGCATAGGATTATTTTGTTTGCATTTAGTGAGGTTTGGGGTTTTTTGTTGGGTTTGTCTGTTTCTGTATTTAAATATGGTAAGCTTTCAAATGTTACTCTTTAACTTCTCTGCAGGGTGTACAACTATGATCCGCTAACTCAGCTGAAAAATGTTCGAGCCAACTGCTATGGGAAATACATTGCCTTGCGTGGCACTGTTGTGCGTGTCAGTAACATTAAGCCTCTGTGCACTAAGCTGGCTTTTGTATGTGGCACATGTGGAGATGTTCAGAGTTTTCCTCTACCTGATGGAAAGTATACCCTTCCAACTAAGGTAAATTAAAGCCATCTAACTTCATACTTTTCTCTTATTTGTACTGATCTGACAAAACCCAGTATCTTTAAAGCTATGTTAAACAACTGACATGCAAAAAAAACCCATAAAGCTTACCAAAAGCAACTTTGTATTACTGCATACCCTTGGTATTTGAAAGTTGTATCCTGCTGAAACAAAAGCAATATGTAGAAACTCACTCAAATCTAGGAAAAAATGAAATATCTTCTCATTTCTGTTTCACCAGTTATGTTTAAAAATCCTCCTCCACCTTACTATGATTGTTACTACGTTTAGATTGGGGTCTTTTGTGGGTTCTGTTCAGAACATTTTAATTTCACTGATTTTTATCTGGATTTAGAAAGTTACTAGACATAAGACAGTGCCCAGTTATGTTAGCTGATGTGCTCAAGTGAAAAACTTATCTCCTCTGGAACATCTGCAAGTATTAAAAATAAAAAAAACTAAAATGAAGCAAGCAAACAAACAATAAACCACAAAAACCCTCACCTACCATCTCCCTTCCCCCCCAGCACCCAAGAACTTGAACCAATTCACCAAGGTGATCATAAAATTCAACTGTATCTGCTCTAACAACTCTGAGTTCATGTATCTGTGGCTGATAGCTCTTCATTAATTATGTATGTGCTAATTTGTAGCCCTAATTTAACTAGCTGCTTCCCTGAAGTGAAGTCAATGAATCACATTGCTTTGTTTTCCCTCTTTATATATAAATAAATATATATTCTTTTAATCAAATTAGTCAATTTAAAATTATGATGTTTAAAAAATTAGTTGAGAATGACCTAGAATCATTATCATTACAGTGCCTTATTCCTGAGTGCCGGGGCCGATCTTTCACAGCTGACAGAAGCTCTCCTTTAACCACTACAGTGGACTGGCAATCTGTTAAGTAAGCATGTCTTCACTTCTGCTCAAAGATGTAATGCAACAAGGTAGACAAAGAGGAACAGGATGGCTCATTCCATGTTACATGGCATAAGTTTAATAATCTAACTCTTTTGTGGCAAGCACTCTTCAAAATTTATATTATGAAGCAGTGGTTTTATCTGAGCACTCGTATACTTCATGTATTAAACCTACCCAATATTATAGCTTCTTGGAAATTCCTCCTACCATGACTGAGTTCTTTGGGAAATGTCCAGTTTGTGCTCTTTGCAGTTTTTCTTGATCATTTCTAATTGTCTATTATTTCATGATTCCCTTTACCATGCTATAAGTTAACTAGAAAAACCCTATTAAATTACATTGGTCAGCTGTGCCACTTGAATGAACTGGAAGTAAATTTGGGGGCTAGAAATCTTAGGTTGAAGTGATGTTGTGCCCCTAAGCTACACTCAGTAGAAGGAAATAGTGCTGTGCCTGCCCATTCATCTGCTCTCTATGTCTAATCAGCAAGTGGGCATGCCTAAATTTATTTTTTTTTGCTATTGTGCTATAGGGGAACAAGTCACCGTTTCTATACAAATTAACAATGTTAGAGTATAGGAAGGTGGATGGTGGATTTGGTTTTTGTTGCTTCCATCCTACTATGTGCTATTACCTAGCCTACTGTAGACTTATAATATGCATTCAGAAGAGTTTGACATGTGGTTCCTTAATAAGCTGAGGGGATGGACAAGGCTTGGAAAAGCAGGATTCCGTTTACTTTTTCCCACTTCAGATTCAGATTCTGTAACTTCATGTGCTCTGTATCAAAAGTCTTATCGTGTCAAATGACACCTAAATGTTTTTCATTTATTAACGTGCTGTAATAAAAGTAATTTGAAGATTTTATTTAAAAACCAATGCTGACATTCTTGTCAGCAGCTCTAGAGGGTGCTGTTTATCACAGCTTCTCAAGAAAAGCTTGACAATGCGCTTCAAGGAAAACTATCAGAGCTTTAAGTGCAGAGCCCAAACTGGAACCTTTAAAAGAACTTTTTAGTTACTTGCCTTTTACAACTATACAAAGAGTGAGCTACTGTCCTTGTTACTGTCTGAGGGATATTCTGGGCTTTGATAGGGTTAAAATGCCAGTTAAACATTCATCAGGGTTATCATGTCTGATGCCTTATTTTTTTTTTTTTATGCGAGTTCCATCTTATTTCACATACTGTACTTATTTCTGCTCCTCAGTGCTAGAAAATCTGATTTTTTATTATTTCTGGAGTTTATAGTTAATTGTCTGTCTGGGGTTTGTGCATAATGTATACCCATTTATTGAAGCCTGAACTGAAAAAGTCTTTCTCCAAATTCACTGCTGCATTTTCTAGAGCTTTTTTAGGGCATTCCTTCTGTCTCCATTCTGGATTGGTTGGAAGCATACAGCTGCAGATCTTGTGTGCTGTAACTGAATTTGTAATGGTACACGTGGATTGTGCACCCACCTCATGTTTTACAGGGTGCAGGAGCTCATGGCAGATGATCAGCAAGAAGCAGGGCGAATCCCTCGCACAATCGAATGTGAACTGGTTCAAGATCTTGTGGACAGCTGTGTCCCAGGAGATGTGGTCACTGTTACAGGGATAGTAAAAGTGTCAAGCACTGAGGAAGGTAAAACGCATCATCTAAGAGCACCTTTTTTCTAAGGCAGTGTTTTTTCTAGTGATAACACAAGAACGGTAACAGCTATTCCCTTAATGTGAGCCTCAAAACGGTAGATGTGTTAAAGTGTGTGTTTCTTCAGAAGTTGTCAAAGTTTTATAACAAGGAGTTGTTTTGAGAAAGCCAGATATAGTGCTGTCCAGTAGGAGCATTGCCTCTAACATCCACAGACCTCCATCAGTGACATGTTGGGGTTCACAATCCACTGGTCTAGACACAACTATTGACTTTAATCTTAAGTACCAGCCTGACATCTGATGTTCTAGTGTCAGCTGATAGTAAAGCCTTCTCTGGAGCACTAATGTGCTTACTACTACTGGAGCACTAACAATCCTTATTTCTTGAAGTCTTACTGAGAGTCATTGTTTGCTTAACCTTTTCCCTGTAAGGTCTCCTTCAAAAGATTGCAAAGCTGTCACTCTGCTGTGAAGGAGTATCACCTTTTTTAGTTCAGTCCTTCCTGGAGAAATCTTGCAGCTTGTTTTTCTTTCTTTTATTCCCCAAAGTGAGGATTTACATTGCACACAACTGTAATAGAATATGTTGCAGAGAAATGTAGTACTGATTTAGCATGAGACCACATTCTCTGCTAAGTAATCATTGGGGATATAGAAAATAAGTAATTATTAAGCCACATGTTTAATTATTCTGCACTATGGATTTTTTTTTCTCTAAATATTAAGTGGGAACATTTTGTATTCAACTTTGACTAAAATAATGTAATCATTTGAAATTCCTGGAAAACTTCATTTATTCTGGGAGAATTTTTTTTCTACATACATATAACCTCCTAATCCAGCAGAATATTTTATTGTGTACCTAAATGGAGTGAACTTAAAGAATAAATGTAACCAGAAACTCACCATTTTTTTGAAAATGCAGATGTTCCATTACTTAAAGACAAACATTTTGCACATGGTTGAACTTAATATTTCTGAGTTACCCTATGCCATTTGTAAATAACATTGGTACTTAATGATAGAAAGAATTTTCCTTCATCATTTCTCAATTTTTCTAACAGGAGCTTCTAAAAGTAAGAACGACAAGTGTATGTTCTTGTTGTACATTGAGGCCAATTCTGTCAGCAACAGTAAAGGACAAAAAACAATGAGTTTTGATGATGAGACTTTTCAGAGATCGTTCATGGAGTTCTCACTTAAAGACCTTTATGCTGTTCAAGAAATTCAAGCTGAGGAAAACCTGTTCAGGCTCATTGTGAAGTAAGTTGTGTCAGACCTACACTAGGTCTAGGATTAGATTTCTGAATCAGCATGACCACCTTCAAACAAACATGACACTCAAAGCTATGAAATGTCTAAGGCTTGTGCAACAGACACCACAGAGATTTAAAAACCTTTCATGGGCAAGGAGGTTGGGAAGAAGTATTGCAGTTGGGGTGTTAGAACTTTGAGAGGGATTTAAGGATACAGGGAAGTTAGTGTTTTAGTTCAGCCTTGAGACAGAAAGCTGTGGGTAAAAAAAGCAATGAATTATTTTTGCTCTTCACTGAGTATATTCAGCTCATGAGTATTGTTTTGTTCCTCACTCTGCTTTTCCACAGCAGAGGAAAGAGGTGCAAGGATTGAGCAGAGGGTGTGAAAGACCCTCAGTTCAGACAGAGAAGTACTCTTCTACAAGATTTATATTTCCCTTAGGTTACAATTTTCTTTGTTTTTCAGCTCTCTTTGTCCTGCAATTTATGGCCATGAGGTAAGTAATTTAACAGCTCTGCCTGCAACTTCAGTTTGGAAAGTAAACTCCTAAAGGAGGGAGAATGGCTTGAAGCTGATGGGGGAGAGATTTAGATTAGACAGTGAAAAATTCTTCCCTGTGAGGGTGGTGAGGCCTGGCACAGGCTGCCCAGGGAAGCTGTGGCTGCCCCATTCCTGGAAGTGTTCAAGGCCAGGCTGGATGGGGCTTGGAGCAACCTGGTCTAGTGGAAGATGTCCCTGCCTATGGCAGGGACATGAAACTGATGACTTTTAAAGTCCCTTCTAACCCAAACCATTCTGTGATTTATAAAGCTTAGCCAGGATGAAGGGAAGGAGCAGGGAATGTATTTGTAGGTAAATGTGACTCGCAGTCACTTTCAGTGACAAGGAGGTGGCAGCTTTATACCCTTAAGTTCAGCCATCCAGAAGGAAAGTGTTATTATCGCCAATACCAGGGAACTGTCAGAATTTGTCACCACACTCAAAGACTGACAAGTGTTGGTATGTTCCACTACAGATTGTAAAGGCAGGTTTGGCCCTGGCATTATTTGGAGGATGTCAGAAGTTTGTAGATGACAAGAACAGAATCCCAGTGCGAGGAGATCCACATGTTCTGATTGTTGGAGATCCAGGATTGGGAAAAAGTCAAATGTTGCAAGTAAGGCTTGATTTACTTCTGTCGTGCTGTTGTATTTTTCTCCAATTCCTTGTTGTCTTGACTTCTTGTGAGCATGTTAAGATAGCTGTGCCAAGACCAAAGGGTTGCTTGGGTCTGGCTACAGCTATCTTTTAATGTAGGGCACCCCAAATATAGGATAGAACCCAAAGGGTGGTCCACTGCTGTCCTCTCCTTCCAGAGAGCCTTGCCAAAGGGGTCAGGCCTGTTAAAACTCTTACCAAAGCAGGTACGCTTGGTCAAGCCTGTGGGTTTTCAAGTATAGGCTTACTGTCCTGCCCTTATACAGTTGAGGTTTTTCCCAAAGAGGAGTTTTACTCCTTCCTAACTTTATTTGACAATGGACTAGCTAAATGAAGAAGGTACACACTTGGAACTAATGCAGTTTAAAATATCATGTTACTCACTTTCTATTAGGTTTACCTCCATTCTCTTACCTGCTTTGTTGCTAGCACAGACCTTGGCTTTTTGGGGAAGGAGACCTTCTGCTGCATTTGGGTTTTAATCTTGGTGGACATTACTGCATGGCTGTGATAAAATCTGTTAGTAATAGATTTTTTTAATCTTCAATCAAATGGTTCTAATGCTCCATGCCTTTTCCCATGGTTACTGTGAAGTGACAGGGACAGAGTTCACCTAGACTTGCAGTACCTCATTTAAAAAGTTGGTCTTTCTAACATGGACATGTTACGTTAGGATACAACTTGCAATAACTGAAAGTGATGGATTTGTATGCAAGCATCTTGACAAACAAATTTCTGCTATTTTTTCCACTAAATGGGGACTCGGCATACAGTAGGTGATTTGTTTTTCCACACTGTTACTAAACAGCTGAATGCCATTCAAGAAAAGCTAGTAATCTGTTCCTTGGCTAAGACCCTGAGGCAAGGCTCCTCTGTCATCACTGTGACAGAAAAAAGAAATCCCAAGGAAAAAAGCAAAGTTGTGTAAAGAGCCAGGGCTTTTTGTCTGGTTGGGTGCTTGGGGTTTTTTTATGTAATACTTGGTGCCTGTCATATATGTGATACTGAACAAAACACTTTGAGTATTATCTTTTAAATAAAACAGGCACCTGAAACTATAGATACTTACTGGGAGAATCCAGATAGAACTGTATTTTACGCAAACTGAACTGCAATGTGTCAGTGTTCAAGCTTATCATACTTTGCTTTTCTAGCTCATATTTCAAATTGCAGGCTGCTTTCTGGATGCCAACGACATAGAAAAGACTAGACTGTCCTTTATCCCCTAGCTGTGGGGAGAACTATGCACGCTTCTGAAGCAGCCAGCATGCTGGGCACCAGGACAAGATATTAGTCTGAATAGATGACACAGAAGCTATATATCTGCAGTTCTGTGACAGATATCAAGTGCTATACCCAAGGTCCTAGCAGTTTTGATAACACAGTAGACATGGTTGTGCTGCAAATCTTGTGATCAGTTATTCCTACTGTTTTACAGAAGTAACACCTTGCAGCCCCAAAAGACATACAGCTTTACTGCTGGGCCACGTTAAGGAGAAAGATACAAATTTGTGTTTACTTTAAATTATTTCTCTAGAGTAAAGCTTATTAAATTCTTCATCTTGGGGTGGGAAAAAGTACTTATTTCTCTTCTAGGCAGTGTGCAATGTTGCTCCTCGAGGTGTGTATGTTTGTGGTAACACGTCCACCAGCTCTGGCCTGACTGTTACACTGTCTAGAGATGGCGCTTCTGGAGATTTTGCGTTAGAAGCTGGTGCTTTAGTGCTTGGAGATCAAGGTAATACATGTAATGCTAACAGTTTGTGTGACTGTACATGGGGGATGGGTGTATATGCTAAGTCTTAAGATTAACTACAGTGCTTGTGTAACTGTGGTCTAAAAATGTAAATCTGAAGTATGATACTGGCTTTCCACACCTTGAGAAGTTCTGAGGCTCTTCAGTAACTTCTCTGGAGGTGGTTCCTGCTTTCTTAAGGATTAGGATGTATAGGAAACTGGTGTTCTGCATTTCATAAACCAGGCTTACTGTGGCAAAGAACTAGGATCTCCTTTTTGAGAAACCTCTGACTAGCAGCTGCTGGACTCTTACTGGTTTTGAAAAACAGCTGCTTACAAGATGTCAGCTATTTATATTTTTACAAAGCTTGTTTTGTTATCTTAATGTGTGATCAAGACATTGTTTCCACAAGCCAGACTAACTGCATAATGGTTCACCTGCAGCACCATGAAATGAAAACCCTTGCTGAAATAGATACTTGATCTGGTGTCTCCCGCAGTCCCTAAAACTCTATGTTGGGCTTCTGATATAGCATTGGATTGTAACATACACTCACTCATCCATCAGTTAATGTATTCTGTAGTAAGTCTTTGTCCTGTTGTTAATTGCTTCCAGGAATTTGTGGAATAGATGAATTTGATAAGATGGGAAACCAGCATCAGGCTTTGTTGGAAGCCATGGAACAGCAAAGTATCAGCCTTGCCAAAGCTGGCATTGTTTGCAGTCTGCCAGCTCGGACATCTATTGTTGCTGCAGCAAACCCAGTTGGAGGACATTATAACAAAGCCAAAACTGTGTCTGAGAACTTAAAGTGAGCACTTTCTGAAATGCTGTTTATATAGTTCACCGTCAGGAGTAGATGTCTATAATAGTCTTGCAGCTTGTATTTAACTGCTTTCTAGTTTCCTGGAGCTTGAACACAAACTTACTGTAACTTAATTTTCATGGCTTTTGAGAGAGAAAATGCTGTTCTACTTCATTCTGAATAATGGGACAAATTTTTTTTAAGTGTTTTTGAAGTAGAGCGGAGTTCCTTCCTTATGAGCATTGTGGTCTTCTTGTCTCTACTCCAGAATGGGGGGTGCTTTGCTGTCGAGATTTGATCTAGTTTTCATTTTGCTGGACACCCCAAATGAAGACCACGATCACTTGCTGTCTGAGCACGTGATGGCAATCCGCGCTGGAAAGCAGGCGGTGCGCAGCAGTGCTGTTGTGACTCGCACCAACACACAGGATCGCTCTATTCTTGAAGCCACTTCAGATAGACCCCTACTGGAAAGACTAAAGGTAGGACTTGCCCTGTGGCTGTTGCTGTGCCCCTTCCTGTGATGCTCTTGGCGCTGGGACCTGGGTAAGCCTGACTTACTGGATGCCCTCAATCTCCCACTCTCATTCTTCTCACGATAATTTGCTCTGCATTAAAGCAACATTTAAGGCTCCAGCCAGCAGTTCCTAATAATTGTCTGTTGTAGCTAATGTTACCCACCCTGCTGGAGCTGCTAGATGGGCCTAAGCCACCTTCATCTCCACACAGAAAAGAATGTATTAGCCAAGCTGGGTTCAATTGTGGTAGCGAGAAGATAATTTGTGTATGATGCTCTAAAGCAAATTTGCTGTGTTAGATTTCAATAAAAAGCTACAGAGCTAGACTGGATACAGTAATTTAATACAACATGATGTGCTGTGAAGTACTGAATCTGAATAAAACTGTGTAAACAAATCCTTGAGCATTTGCAACTCATGACAGATTTGGAGATGATAGAGGAGGAAGCATATTTCTTGTTGAAATTAAGTGATCTTTTTGAGGGCTAATGTTGTCAAATGCCAAGTCTTGGGAGATATATCTCCTACAGCAGCTAAACCCATGCACTTTTGGGAATGGAATATCATCAGTGGTGGTTTTATCTGTGGAGCTATATGGTATAACAATTGTGAAATTTGATTTTCTCTTTTTGAGTAAAAATTCTTGATACAGTTAAGTTGTATTTGGCACTTACTGCAAACAAGAAGCTTTAGCTGCATTTTCTGAGACAGACAAATGCGTTTAATTACATGTCTAAGCCTAGTGTATGGACTTTTAAAGTACACAGTTCATACATGAAGGACTAAAACCCTTCCAGTGAAGATTACAGCAGATAAAGCATAGAAGACGAAGATTATATGTTAAAAATTGTATTCTATAGGGTTCTGACTGACAGAAATCTAAACTCTTTGTAACTGGGTTAGATCTTACCAGGAGAAGACTTTGATGCCATTCCACATCAGCTGCTGAGGAAGTACATTGGATATGCTCGGCAGTACGTTCACCCAAATTTATCTTCAGAAGCTGCTCAGGTCCTCCAGCAATTCTACCTTGAGCTCCGGAAACAGAACCAAGGAGCAGACAGCACCCCAATCACCACAAGGCAGCTAGAGTCACTGATACGACTTACTGAGGTAAATGCAAGCTGTAATACTGAATGGATTGAAAGAAAACAGATTATTCCTAAACTGCTACTGATACTCTATAGTTTTTGACAGCTGTGCTTTTTTGTTAACAAAACAGTAAGAATGCAAGAGACTTGCAAATGCTTAAGAGCTGCTGTTGCTTAAAGCCTCTTATAAAGTAAAAACACTCTTGATGGGGTAAAAATTCTTCACTATGAGGTTGGTGAGGCCCTAGCACAGGTTGCCCAGAGAAGCTGTGGCTGCCCCATCCCTGGCAATGTTCAAGGCCAGGTTGGATGAGGCTTCAACCTGGTCTAGTGGAAGGTGTCCCTGCCCCTGTGGCAGGGGGGTTGAAACTGGATGGCCTTTAAAGGTCCCTTCCAACCCAAACCATTCTGTGGTTCTATGAAAGAATCTATCACATTCTCCCAAAAGGAAAAAATGTAGGTGCAGGAAGGAATAAACTGAAACTGCAGCAAATAAACTCCAAGCTACAGCCTGATAATGTGAATGTGCAGGAAATCACATGGAAGCGCTGTTGAAAAAATAGAGAAATCTTCTTCTAAATCCTGTAGGCTTAGGTTCCATCTCTGCTCCTGAACTTTGTGCTTGTTATGGAGTGATTGTAGCCTTTTTTTCACATTGGCTATAATATACCTTAAATATATTTTTGTGGAATTTTTTTGTTTTGTTTTAAGGCACGATCAAGACTGGAATTAAGAGAGAAATCTACCAAGGAAGATGCTGAAGATGTAATAGAAATAATGAAATATAGGTAATACACACTGCTTTAAAAATAAACAGAGAATCACAGTGCTATTCATTTAAACCTTTTATTTCTTGATACACAAACACAGTGAAGAAATTACTTTACCAAATATAGGCCCATAATGCCAATATTCAGATTTGTTAGCTCTTTAGAAACCCTAAGTTGACTATGATTGCTTAGGCCTTTGAGTTGTATCATTGTAGTGGTTATGTAGATCTGCGCACAGTAAATTAGAAATGAGGCACTGCCAATGTTTGTTTTTTTTTTTCCTCTTGTGTAATTACTCTGTTGCAATTTAACTTTTAAAGTGATTTGGACAGATGCTTACTCTAAGTTTCCTAAGACAGTGACTTTCTTACCTGGGGATAGTTTCCTACGTGGCTTATGAAATATTCCACAAGTGGTTATGCCTCAGGAAGCAGACTGATGCACTTTTGCTTTTCTCTTCTGTTGCTCTTGTTTTAAATATATCTTTAGCATGCTGGGAACCTACTCTGATGAGTTTGGAAAACTGGACTTCGAGCGTTCACAGCATGGGTCTGGGATGAGCAATCGGTCACAAGCAAAAAGATTTGTTTCTGCCCTTAACAGTATTGCAGAGAGAACTTACAACAATCTCTTTGACTTGCAACAGCTTCGGCAGATTGCAAAGGATCTGCAGATACGGGTAAGTTAGGAAATTGAGCATTTCTCCTGCGATAAACTGCAAGATCAGTCAAAATGATTTATTGCAAAATGGAAAGCAGAAAAGGCACATCTGTTTTGCCTCTGCAATGAACAGAAATAAGCAATGTTTTCTGCTTGTTAGACTCAACAGTTTCCCTAATTGCCTTTTGTTTGTTTGTTAGCTTTACTAATGTTACTAGCTGACAGTAATGGCTCCTTGAACTAGTAAGGGCTGGTTCTGCTTCTGGTCCTTAACAAGATTCTGCTTTGTTTATGAAAGGCAATTTTGGTTTCAGTGTTCTCTACTCCCTCTGGCTCCCGAGGGAACACACCTATTTTTGCTCCCAAATTTAGACTCTTTTGGTGTCTGTGTTCTATTTCAGCAGTGCACTGATGTTTCTGCTTGACCTTCTCTGGCCCAAATACATCTTTGGGGTTTTCATTCCTGCTTCAGGCATCCTAATGCTGTAACTCGATAGAGTATCTTGTGGGACACATGGCCACAAACATGTTTTATTCTACAATTGATTTGCGTTCTGTACATGGGTGGGGACTTCAGCCAAACAAAAATATTGATAGCTCATTCTACTGAAAGAGGGGAGATTTAGATGAGATAAGAAATTCTCTACTGTGAGAGTGGTGAGGCCCTGGCAAAGGTTGCCCAGAGAAGCTGTGGATGCCCCATCCCTGGCAGCATTCACGGCCAGGTTGGACAGGGCTTGGAGCAACCTGGTCTAGTGGAAGGTGTCCCTGCCCATGGCAGGGGTGGGAACTGGATGAGCTTTAAGGTCCCTTCCAACCCAAACCATTCTGTGATTCTATGAAAAAGCTTCAACTATCAATTTAAAGCTTAAAACTGGATTTCAGGTATAAGGAGTCAAAAGTAGGGATAATTAATTTCTCTTTATAGAACTTATTATGGGCAATAGTCTTATTCTTTCTGTTCCCTGGTTAGCCTTCTTTGGCCTGCTGGGGCAAGATTGCTTCAGTTTCCAAACTTTTTCAGATGTTGGCTGTATGTAAGACTGGATCTGGTGTGAATCCTGTTTGACAGAACATATTACTGCTGGACCTCTTCTTACAGGATCATTCATTCCAGTCTTCCCTTCATATACAGAGTATTTGTTTTCCCCCTTCAAAGCCGTACACCTGTAACAAATAGCTGGGAATCAGTGAGCGATGTAGAAATTGGACTTTTATTTGATACTTCTGTTTCAGAACTTAGATTTAGACATAAGTAACTGCATATTTTCTGCATGTCATTAAGTGGAGAATACTTGTTCTGTGTAACACCACATTAAAAACAGTGGGCAAGTAGAGTGCCCACTAGCAGATCAGCAGTTTGCGAAGGAAACTAACCTATTCTTAGGCAAGTTTCAAATTATTTTACTCAGTTCTTTTAAACTTTATGTTGTTTTACATCAGATGAAATATCATTTTTCCAGTTTGAGATAGGTTTTTGTCTTTCTTTTCCCAGGTATCTGATTTCGAAAGCTTTATTGGATCCCTAAATGATCAGGGTTATCTTCTGAAAAAAGGCTCAAGAATTTATCAGCTTCAGACGATGTGAAAACAGCCACAGTGCAAAACTTCGAGAGACCTAATCATTGTACCTGGAATGGACTTGATGGCCCTGCAGCAATAAAGCACACTGAGCTGCAGCCTAGCACAGCAGTCAAGGCATTGCTGGCACTGTTGCTTAATGAGGTGTGGGATCACATTTCAGAAACTAAGGTTGCCCACAGGGTCCTGTAGGACAAACAGACACCTGGTGTTGCTGCTTGACACATCTTAGGTCTGCTTGCGGATGTGAGACTGCGTGAGACCAGCACGTACTTCATCATCCATGAGGAGGTGGGAGTGTGTTTTGTATTGACACGATTGCACTACTGTAACAGATTTTACAAGAAACATTGGACCCACAATATTCTCTTTCAAGAGAACATGAGAGTTATATTTTTAGCACAGTAGTTCATTAGAAGAATTCTAAATATGGAAATATTGTCCAAAAGTTGGGAACCTTCATGTTGAGACAACACAGTTTTGTTTAAGAAATGCTGTCTTCCTGAAACTGACCTAATTTTCTGTTTGGCAGCTCTGTATTTGTTGCTCTTTGTAGATGATATTTTCATTTGAAATGTAAGTCTGATGTAAGAAAATACCTTTATTACCCTATTTAATTTGTAAAATGGCATTTGGCTTTTATTTATGTCTTTCATTAAACTTTATGTATGAGAAATCTGTGTTTTGTTTAAGTGTTACCCAGTGACAGTGAATGCTGGTGTAGGTGTTAATGGCCATTACGTCATGGGAGCATGCTTATTTATGTTTCTGTGTCATGGAAGTATAAATAACATTTATTGTTATTTATGCCACATCCCTGGCCGTGTTCAAGGCCAGGCTGGATGGGGCCTTGAGCAACCTGGTATAGTGGAAGGTTTAAGGACCCTTCAAACACAAACCATGACCTCTATATAACATAAATAATGTCTGTTCCACCAGAGTAAAGTGCTGAACGTTTCCTGACTTGTATTATATCAGAATCATGGTCTAGTGCAATAAAATGGCAGCTGAGAAGCTTTCAGTATAAGCATCCTCCCAGATAGCAGCACAGTGCTCAGCCACTCTTCTGCTTCTGTTCATCAGTAAACTTGCTGATGGTGCACCCCTTCCCAGTGCTCAGGTCACGTTCAACTCCTGCCTTCACACTCCATAAGTCTGAAAAGGAAAAAAGCAAATACATCTACCAGATGTGGCAAAAGGGTTAGTAAGTTAATGAAGTCACATTTTAGCTGCTCTTTCTAGATTCTCTGAGGCAGCTGTGGAAAATATTCTACATGCCACTGGTTTTTAAGAACCAGCATCTGTTTTACTGACGGCTGCGTGTAACTAACGCTAATTAAACAGCTGGGGCTCAAACCCTACCTGGGTGATAAACTGATGCCAGAACTATGAACACCACCACTCCCTCTTATTGGCATGGAGGAAGGGTAGGCACAGGCCCCAGAAGCAACTCAATGGAAAAGTAAACTCTTCTTCCTCCTTGAGCTAAAGTAAACGTGGGCAAGGGACGGTGAAGAGTGAGCACAAGAAACTACTTGGTTCCTTTAAGAAGTCTCTTACGATAAACCAAACCTTCTCCTTCATTCCCTTATAGAACAGCTGGAGCACATCGCCGCTCGCCGTAAGGAGGAGCGGGGTGACCGCGGGCAGCCGCTAGCCATGCCGCCATGGAGGCCGCCGCCCGCTCCCGGGGGCCCCCAGGGGACAGCTATAACCAGCGGGTAGGTCCTTAAGCAGCGAAAACCCCGTTTTCTCCTCATTTGACCCCGTTTTCTCCTCCTTTCTCCCCGTTTCTCCTCACAGCTGCGATTTACCAGCTCACCCGCCGCGCCCCCGCGTGAGGCACCCTGCCGTAAAGTGCGCGGTGAAGCGGCGAAGGCACTGCCGTAAAGCGCCGCAAAAAGTCGCGTTCCACTCCCCCCTCAGTACACACGTATAGCCCGCTGCTCGCCCGCTGTCCCCGAGCCCCGCACGGCTGCCGGGACGGCGGATGGCGCCGGCGGCGGGAGGCCGCTCGCTGCCGCGGGCAGGGCCGCAGCGCTCCTAGGCCCCAGGGGCAGGTTCCACCCCGCACCATGCTGGCCGCTGCTTGGCTGGGCAGGGGGTTCTGGGGGCTCCTCCGCGGCGCGGGGCGGAGGCGGCCGGGCGGCGGCACAAGGCCTCTGGTCAGCCGGCTCGGGGCAGCGGCGGCGGAGGGGCGCGGCGGCCGCCGCCATGGCAACAGCGGAGTGTTCGGCTGGGCGGTGAGCGGTGGGGCTCCGGCGGGCCGGTGGCGGCAGCCCCAGCGGCTGCTGCGGGAGCCCGCTGCCGCCTGGCGCCTCCTCAGCGGCGGTGCCGCCCCCCCATCGGAGCCCCCTCAGGAGCGGCGTGTGGCGGGGCGCTACGCCGAGCTGGTACGTGACACGGGGGGCGGCCCGCGGCGGGGAGCGCGAGTACCCCTGGTGCTGGTGGGAACGGGTGGGGTTGCACAGAGTTGGAGCCTCGGGAGGGCTCTGTGGGTCGGTGTCGCTCTGGGGGCCGAGTTAATGTTTAGTAGCTCAGGGACATGACCATGCGTCTTGTGCAAACAGCACTCGAAGGTTGGTTTAACTTACAGTGTGTGTTTGCCTTGATTGTTACTTCAGGCTTGTCGCCCTGGCCTGAAGTTTTTGCTTTCCTGTTTTACAGTATGAAAACCCCTGGACCATCCCAAACATACTGTCAATGGCAAGAATGGGTTTGGCGCCAGTTTTGGGCTATTTGATCGTTGAAGAAAACTTCAATGTTGCACTGGGTGTCTTTGTTTTGGCTGGTGTTACGGATTTGGTATGTGTGCATCGGCTTGGGAATACTGGGGGGATAGTGGTGGGTTATGGTGATCCGATTGGCATGCACTGAGATTCATATTCCAATACAGATTTGGTTTTATGCTACATATGTCCTTGGCAACTTCATGAAGGGGGCTGGGAGGTGCCCGAAGGGGACCTAGTGCTGTTGGAGCACGGGGAATGAGTATCAGAGTGGCCTGACCCAGCCCCAGGTGGGCATTCTCCAGTCAGTGCTTGTGCATTGGTGGTCTGTAATTGTGTGCAGGTGTCCCAGGTCCACCCATCATAACAATAACTGTGGATTTTAAGAGCATAGGTCACTCTTTTTTCCTTCTTCTCCGTTTTTTTTTTAATATTAGTTAATAATCAGAATTGGATATGTTCAGAGGCTTCCAAAATCTGGAATGCAGTATGAAAAAAAGCATAAAATATCAGCTGAAGGGTATCATATTTCATCCTATGTTTTCTAACAAGAACATTGACCTTTGTTTTTCCCAGTTGGATGGATTTATTGCACGGAACTGGGCTAATCAGAAATCAGCTTTGGGAAGTGCTCTTGATCCTCTGGCTGATAAAATTCTCATCAGTGTGCTCTATGTAAGCCTGACCTGTACAAATCTTATCCCAGGTGAGAAAACGTCAATTGCATGTACTATATAAGGTAAAGAAGCTGATTTTATGCGTAGTAATATTTCTTGTGTTTCTGGTAGGAAAATTATGGCTTAGAACTCTTGTTTTGTCAGTTGCACGTGGTTATTTGCTCTGATCAAATACTTAACACACATCACAGAAAGCATGTGCTGCCATATCCAAAACCAACTAGTATATACTGCCATTTTCAAGTATATTTCTTTAAAGCAATAATAGTGAGTACCTATATCAGAAATTTTCTCATGGACTGGATTGTTTTAAGACTTCAGATTACACTCTTTCAGAAGTCATGGTAAAAACCTTCAGTCATGCATAAAACTTGTTCAGAAGCGTTTGAGAGTGGTTATCCTCTTGCTTTGTATTTTGTGTGCTTTTTGGTTTGGTTTTAATCATGGACATGATTTTTCACTAGATCCTATTGGCTTGGTTTTTCAGTTCCCCTTACTTCCATGATTATTCTGAGGGATGTAGCGCTCATTGCTGCTGTTTTTTATGTGCGATACAAAACTCTTTCTCCACCGGTAAGTGTATAGCCTTAAACAAAACTGTAGGAACATGTAGTCATAGTATTTTGATTAAACCTTCTGTAATGGGTTTAAATTAAAATGGGAAGATCAGGTTGGATATAAAGAAGTTTGTTACTGTGAGAGTGGTGAGGCACTGGAGCAGGTTGCCCAAAGAAGTGGTAAATGCTCCATCCCTGGCTATGTTCAAAGGCCAGGTTGGACAGAGCCTTGGGCAATGTGGTCTCATGTGAAGCATCCCTGCCCAAGGCAGGGAGTTGGAACTAGATGACCTTAAGGTCCTTTCTAACCCAAACAATTTTACAATTCAATGATTTTTACAAGTATAAAATATGAATAAGCCTTCAACAAAGTTGTAACCAAAAAAGATTTTAATCTTGAGACTTGATGATGACTTAAAACTTGGGTGGTTAACCTAAGATGTAGTGTTGTGCTTGTTTTTTCACCAGATAGATTTGCAAGCAGAACAGTATTTCATAAAATAGGTTTCATCAAGATGAATCAAAGCTACTGATTAATTTTTTCCTGTGTATGATGTGTAATAAATCATATAAAATTTATTTTTACATTTTTCCTATATATGCTATGTAGTAAATCGTGTAAGAGCAATAGCAGTATAATCTTCAGTGCTACAATTGACTTTTCTGTGTTGTGTGAAGAGGAATATCAAATTGAATGTACTAAACTGACTTTTTTTTCTCCTCTTTTTCTTGCCCAACAGAGAACACTCAGTAGGTATTTTAACCCCTGTTACGCTACTGCCCAATTAAAACCAACATTCATTAGTAAGGTAAGAGCAGTAACTAACTCCGCAGTACTTGGAGTGGTGTGTAGTTCGGAGAGAGGGGGCTGATTCCTACTAACCTGAGTGCAGTTTCAAAATAGTGCCAACCAGTTTGAAGGATTTAAATTTACATCCTGAAAGGTTTTCAGCTATGCTCTGTCAGAGTGCATGCTAATTTTGAGTATGTGTAGTGTATAGTTCAGTTTGGTATATAACTCATTAAAAGAGGCTCCTAAATAAATTTTCTGTATATAGACTAATACTTAAACCGGTAATAAAAGTGTGTATATTCTTTGCATAGTACATGTCTTCATTTTGGTCACATTTCCTATTTTGCTTTTATCAGATGAACACAGCAGTTCAGCTAATTTTGGTGGCAGCTTCTTTAGCAGCTCCTGTTTTCAATTACGTGGACAGCATATATCTACAGACATTATGGTAACTTATCTCTTCACTTGTTTTTGGTTTTGTTTTTTTTTCTGATAATTTAATGTACTCTTAAAGAAACTGATAATTGAGATTAATCTAATTTTGCAGCACAAAAAAAACGTGCAGAGATGATGTAATAGACCCATATGCCTGATTTTTTTTTCACATTTATTCTTAAAGGCACAGGAGCTAGATACTTACAAGTGTTTAATTTATTGTACAAGCAGAAAGTAGTCAAACAATGCTAATTAAGATCCAGGAATAAGAGCTGAGAAACAAGTCTTCAGAATAGGCAGAATTCAGATTAATAGAAAAGAAGGGAGTGGGAAGAAAGGCTGTATGGATTCTTTATTTATTCATGCCATAGGTGTCCTTGAAATAACTTTGATGTCAGTAAAAATATATGGGAAATGTTTTCTTGGTTTTGATTTATGTTATAGCTACTACCTTGAAATCTAGGTTTCTGAAGCCTGTCTGAAAAGCACCTTAAGAAATCTGTGATTCCTACTAGACTATAGGAAGGAAGGGGAGGGATGGAATGAAAACAGGTGAACAGAAGCGAAACTCCTTAAATAGTGGCTGTTCCTTTCACTGCTGTCATTGGAGGTGTGAGCTGTACCTGAAGCTGAACTGTAGCTGAGGTTATTTCTCCTGAGCAGTTCGGCAAGAGATCAGATCAAAGAGGCTGAACAGCAGAATTACTAAGCAACTTAGTTTCAAGTAGTAGAAAACCCAGTGTTACTTGTATTCTTTTTGGGGGGAGGGAGAGAGACACTCAAAAAAAAAACCCACAAAACCAAAACAAACCCAAAAACTTTAAGGAACTGGGGACCTTGATCTTCACAGTCAGTGTAGTTTTTCATCCTTTTGAAAGCCAAAACTAGAACTGCAACTGTGAAAGATGCTTACTTTGCTGCTTGTCTGGAACTCTGAGTGAGTTACGACATCTTTGTTTTGGTCAAATTTCTTATTTTGCTTTTACTGATGAATACCGAGGTTCAGCTAATTTTGGTGGCAGCTTCTTTAGCATCTCCTGGTTTTGGCAAGCTGTGGCCGCCCCATCCCTGGCAGTGTTCAAGACCAGGCTGGATGGGGCTTTGAGCCAACTAGTGGAAGGCATCCCTGCCCATGGCAATGGGGTTTAAACCAGATGATCCCTAAGGTCCCTTCCAACCCAAACCATTGTACAGTTCTATTGTGTGAGTAATGAAGAAGTGCTGGGTGTAACTCACCAGGGTCTTCTATAAACACACTCTCAAGAATTACCTGGATGAGTGGGCCAAGGAGAGCAGTGGTAATGGAGGGGTAGGACTGTTGTGGTGCCTTTCACCTGAATGGGTCAGCCTTTGACACAGAGGAGCACTGCTAATTTAGAAATATAGGTAGTTATTACCCAGCGTCTGAGAAGGGAACAAAGAAACCGAAACTTGTGCTTTAGCTTTGGAACTTGGTAAAATGAGAAAATCATCTTGTGTGGTTTGAATGTTCCCATTTTATACTACCAATGTATAATATCTCCCATCAGACAGTTCTCAATCTGGTAAATATTAATGTAGGCTACAAATACTGAATCTTTCATCTTCCCTTCTCTAAGACAAGTGCAAATATGGTAAAATTTTGTCTCCTGTGCAATTACACTGAAACATTCTACTTTGCACTACACGGCAGTTCCTTTGTTTATCTAATCCTCCACTTAAAACTGAATTTCAGGATATTAGCTGTAAAACCTATTTCTGTTGGACATAGCCCTTGACTGTGTAGTGAAAAATAGTGATGAGCTTAAAAATTATACTTTATTATTGTACTTGGACTCAAACGACTTTCCGGAACTATTTTCCCCAAAGGTGCATCACAGCTTTCACGACAGTGACATCTGCGTACAGTTATTACCACTATGGCCGAAAAACGGTTCAGGTGATAAACAACAAATGAAGTTCTCCTGAAAGAACACGCTCTTGACACCACTGAGTGCTCTACTGCCAAAGGGAGATATATTGCAACTGAATTTTGGATCAAAGACTCTTTTTTTTCTGCTTAAAACCATGGCATCGCAATGGAGTGAAGATAGAACATGTACTGTATATATATAGACTTTCCAGTGTGTTTTTTATTTGTTTTAAAATAGGGTTGTTTACAAAACAAATAAACAATATCCTTAAAGACACAGGTTACTGATTGATGCCACGTGCATTCTGAATAATTTTATACTTTTTGAAGTCAAAATATGCACCTTTCACCAGCTTTCTTGCCATCTTCACACAAGACACTGAGTAGGCCGAGATCTGAGAAGGAAAAGCAATTAAAAGAACAGATTTGTCTTTGTACCTCAGCCTAAGTCACTAAACCAGCATTGCTCATTATGATGTCCATCAGCCTGCAGCACAGGAAGACATCTCATCGGGAACAGTATCTTCAGAGATCTAAACCAGGACAGAAATCTTTTCCTTCGTGTTCCGTGGTGATGTGGATAAGCCATGAAGAGTTACTACCCTGCCCCCTTTTTCAGTGTGAGCAACCATGAACTGTATTCACCAGAGAAGAGCATTGCCCCCAGAAAGGTTGGCTGTGCAGTGGGTAGTCTGTAGCCAAATGGAGTTAGTTTCTCATGCTATATATTAGCTTCCGGTGATTGAAAGGAATTCCTGTATCTCCAGACTCTATAAAGCTTTTAATGATCCTATTTAAATACTGCTGTAGAAAAGAGACATTTTAGGTATTGTCCAAATTAATGGAGAGAGTGAGAATGGAGAAATTGTTAGCTGCACATATTGTTACATCTTTAATTTTCCTGTTCCTCTAGCTTGAAGATTCCTTCAGGCCAGGGGACAGATTGCACGTGTTCTTTGCTTATTCTCTACTTACAAGATACAGAATAAAGAACTAGGCAGAACAGATCATGTTGATCATAAACCTATGTTTTATATTTTTGAGCAATGTGATATTTCTTGTATGTCAAAAAAGTGTAACTATGAAGGGCTTAAATAACTGAAATCAGGTAGTGATGCCACTGATTATACTAGCAGAAGACAATTTGCTGTAGACTTGAAAGCACACAGTCTCTTTTGTGACTGCACATGCTTGTATATACAAAGCATTTTAATATTTTTTATATTTAAACTTGTATAGAATGGTGCACAGAGAAAACACTTGATATTTGTTAGTACCTCTTTCTTAACTGTCCCGTGTTTTGTGGCCAACCCTGCCTCTTACAGCAAAAGGATAGAGAGCAAAGCTGATGGAAGCTTCCTTAAACTTGAGTGTTCAGTAAAATGGAGTACTTGAATAATCAGCATAGAAAAAAATGCATTGTACCCAGTTGTCATTCCTCTTTGGTTCTGGTTAATGAGATTGGGGTTTAATTGGGGTTTTTGTTGTGTTGAGGTTTTTTTTTTTCCTGTTTTAATCACAGATACCTTTGGAACATTGCATGGCATTGTCAGGGCATGGAATACTGGTCGGTGGGAGGCTCTATGTTGATGTGTGTTATGACACCTTGTTGAAATAAGTTCCATGTACTCGGTGCGACGTGCCTAAATACTAGTGTTAAATAAAATCAGTCTGGATGGCAGAGCCGCTGCGCTTTCCATTTGCGTGTTGGGTACTCGGTGGTTATAATTACCTTGCTAAGGGCACGATCCGCCTCACCCCGATAAGAAGACTTGGTACAGCGGCGGGGGCTGTCCCTGCGCGGCCTCCGTACTCGCTGCCGGTGCCTCCGCCCTCCTCACGATGGCGGCGCCGGAGCCGCCTCAGCCGCCGCCCGAGGGCTCGAAGCCGCTGAGCGCGCTCCTCAGCGGCATCGCCCAGGCCGCTTACTGCGGCAACGAGGACATCACGGAGGAGCTGCTGCGGGGGCAGCTCTACCCCGAGGCGGCGCCGGAGGAGTTCCGCGCCCTGCGCGCCAAGATGGGCGGCCTCCTCCAGGTACCGGCTCTGAAGGGAGGGAGCCCCGGTCCGAGGGGCTGCTCCGCTCAGGGACCAGCATCCTTCCCCGCGGGGCGGCTCTGGCTGCAGCCGGGGCCGTGGGTGCTGCCGCGGGGTGAAGCCTTTGGCTCCGTCTCTTCCCTTGCATGCCGCGGTGAGCTCCCGGTGTTGTGGAGGCGTCTCCTCAGAAGCAGGAGCCCACCAGGCCAGCGCGCTGTGGGTAAAGGCTGCCCTTGGGTCTATATGCTCATGGAAGTACCGGTACTTGAGAGCTTCCTGCGGAGAGCTGCTGTTCACGTATTTCTTACAAGAAAACCGCGTTTTAGGAGAAGCATCACCAATTGCGAAGCAAGCTGCTTTAAATAGCAAACAGATTTGGCTTTATGTAGAGAGGAAGGTGTTTTCCCTTGGAATGGGTGTTTTTACTCCGTTCGAGGGAACGGCGCGGTGTAGCTCTCACAGCTCAGTGTGGCACAGGGAGCCTCTAGCTAACAAATACCTGAGTGGCCGCTGCCACCTGGTGGTTAAATCCGCGGATGTTCGCAGGTTGTATCAGCCTGGCAGGTTTTGGGGGAGGAAAAAGTGTATCTAAACGTAGTAGCATAGTGTTGGCTGAGTAATTTTTTACGCCCAAGCCACCGTATTTAGCAATTTCCCCTTTATGAAGTGTCATATTTTGCTTACAAGTAAAGCAACATGCTTGCCTGCTTTGCTTTCTCGGTCATTGCACGTTATTTTTACTGCATGCTATTTGTGTTGCTGAAGGTCGTATTTTAAATTACTGGAAAGAATCCTCAGGATTACATTGTGTTAGTCTATATGATGGGAAAAATGCTGGAAATTTTTAAAGGAATTGGATTTTCTTGCTTTTACATGTATCCTTATTTGTTACAAGGTCAAAAGTAAGCAAGTATGTGCCTTTTAAAAGAAAAATCACTATAAAGTGTCTTCAACCTCCCACCCCCTTTTATTGCTGTCTTGTTCGCAGGAATCAGTGTGTTAGTGCAGACATGCAGGTTAGCCCAGCAGATGAAGTTAACTGCTGCTTTAAATGACCAATAATTCAATGCAATGTCACAAGATTCAGCAGAGAATGCAGCTCAGTCTCTCATCATTAGGGTGTGCCCACAGTGCTGTTAGCAGAAGTCTCCCTCTTTGTGGCAGGTAAGGAGCTGCATGTGTGAAATATACCACTTTAATAATGATACTTGGTTACTGTCACACAGAGCAGTCGGATCTGGTGTGTGTTCTGCAAGATGCAGTATGTCAGTGGGGAAGTATGTTATGGCCAAAACGAGGGGGTTTGACCCCTTTGCCCCATCCACTGCCACTTCTTACCTTTTGACAACTGTGCTTTCTGGACTGCTCTGTGAGGTAGCAGTTTTCTGTCAGATTTGTTGAATAACTCAAAGGGAGGAAGAGAACGAGAATTGCTGCAAAGTTCCCGAGTCTAAATTGTCTTATGACAAAGATCTGATGAAAGGAGACAGCTGGAACTGCATATCCAGGAGTAAAAGGGAACAAGAAACAAGATCATAGAATCATAGAATGGTTTGGGTTGTAAGAGACCTTAAAACTCATCCAGTTCCAACTCCCCTGCCACAGGCATGGACACCTTCCACTCAACCAAGTTGCTCCAAACCCCATCCAACCTGGCCTTGAACGCTGTCAGGGATGGGGCAGCCACAGCTTCTCTGGGCAACCTGTAACAGTGTCTTACCACCCTCATAGTAAAGAATTTCTTCCTAATATGTGACCTACATCTCCCCTCTGTCAGTTTTAAACCATTCCCTCTTGTCCTACGCCTACATGCCCTAATGCAATGGTCCATTAATTGTGCCATTTTAATTGTGTGTAATGGGCACAAGTTACCCCTGGGAGATTTGGGTTGCAGACCAGAGGAAAATTTTTCATGAGACCAACCAGCCATTGGAATGGCTTCCCCAGGGAAGTGGTGGGTTCCCCACTACTGGATGCTTTTAAGATGCAGTTGGACAGGGTGCTGGGCACAGCAGTCTAGATCATGCTTTGCCAGGAAATGTTGGACTAGGTGGTCCTTGATGTCTCTTCCAATCTGGAGTTCTAAGATTCTCCCCATGTATTCTATCTGATACTTCAACGCTTTATTGTAGATTCCTAATCATTTCTTTATTCATTTTTTTGGTTAATTGTAAAAATCAGTTTCTTTGCTAAATTTTCCCAAGCCAGATTTTGCTGTGTCATCCATTCTCCCCTGTTTTGGTAGTAATTTTTTAGACCTGATAGATACACCTTTTTCCTCACCTGGTTTTCTTGCTGCTTTTTTTGAGGTGCTTTTGACTTACCTGTGAGAGGTGGGGCAGATAAGAAACACAGTATTTTTCTAGTTATTTCAGTGCAGTACTGCAGTATAGTAACTTTAGATGAATAATAACTTCATGTGAATGATCTCCAAACTATATAGCTTTGTTTTTCTGCTTGCAGAAGTGGGTAGCTCTTTAGCCATCGCTGAAATGTCACAGCTGTTCAGCCAGTGTGGTATGTTTGAGGCCAGAAGAAAAGACAGTGCCACATTTACAGGTAATAGCTAGAGAAATTTAGGTTTCAAATACAGCTCTTATTCAAGCACTGTTGAGCTGTCTTATTCTGGAGATAATGTTAATTCAGGCCCCAGAAAACACAAATGATTTGAATTATTCAATACTTACCTATTTCTGTAACACAG
This sequence comes from Melopsittacus undulatus, assembly GCF_012275295.1. Taxonomy (NCBI): domain Eukaryota; kingdom Metazoa; phylum Chordata; class Aves; order Psittaciformes; family Psittaculidae; genus Melopsittacus; species Melopsittacus undulatus. The sequence goes on along the minus strand of NC_047529.1, from coordinate 11,733,502 downwards.
ACATATAGCTTAGGAGGATGGCAATATGTTGGGGAGAGGATATCACATTCCTCATGTGCTGCTTTAAAGAACCAAAACTAGTAACAGTTGTGGTCTTCAGGGTCATGCCTTCTAACATAAATTCATATTCATAAATAACAAAGCATCATCTCTCTGTTGCCAGGTTTGTCTCATGGTCCTTATCACCACTGCTCTTCTCATCTTATGAATTAAATTTCTGGGATATAACCAAAGTTTATGTACTTCAAATACACTTTAAAGTTGAAGTTCTGAGCTAAGCAATACACCAGCTACATTGTACAGACACAACTTCAAGTGGATTGGGTGACTTAAAGGATGTAACACTTCATTCCTGTGGATATTTTCAGGACCTCTGTTCTACAGCATTCTAAGAAAATCTCTTGGCTTTCTGGTCAGTTTGAGGGCCCTTCCTCTTTCACACCTCTTAGTTTGTGAGGGAAAGGTTGATATTAGTGTTGTGTTTTGAAAGTAGGGAGGCTTAAACTTATTTTCCTCTTCCTCCATCTACCTAGTAGGAAAAATCATTGTCCTAGCTATTATTTTTGATACCTCCTTTTTAGTTCTTACAGCTAGCCTACAAATCTCTGTCTCTTGCATAAACTGACTCTTCTGAAGCTGTGACACAGAGGTCACACAGATACAGTGTGAGCTGTTCCCTTTTGTTTGAACAATGTGCAGGGGAAGAGCCATCTTGGCCCTGCAAGTTGCTTAACCAAATCTTCAGGTAACTGAGAACTGCCACACACATACTTGCATGCTTTAGAGAGTTGCCTGGAACACTTAGTACCTCTGTGAATTTAACTATGTGGGAGGTGGCGTTACATTGCATTTGTTGACAACAGCAAACTTCAAAAGTGTTCCTCTATGCTTATAACATCTTGGTCTTTGGGCACACATCTTGGATGCTGGAGGAGCAAGCTCCACTCAGAGATCTGTTTTGTCCCTTCCTTGTCAGTTGTCACATGAGTTTCTGAGCAAATTTATTCCAAGTCTTGATATTTAATTCATTGTGAAAAATCTGCATGATTAAAATGTTTGTGTTAGCTTTCTGTGATTTGTTTTTTTTTGTTTATTTTGTTCCTCCTCTGGATAGTGGAGGAAGGGGAGCAAATAGCAGAAATCGACAATAGAAAGAGTACTTGTTTATGCAGCCATTTCCCTTGTGTGGTGGTCTTATCTGAACTTCAGAAGGCAACAGGTAACTTTTCTATCTCCATTGATGATAATACTTGGTTGCACCATAATACGTTCTTTCAAGAGGTAGCCATGCTGTTTGTTTTCAAATACCTCCTTCAGAAGCCTAGGTCCTTTGTATGATCAATCTGGAACAAATTTGATGTCTTGCACTGTGTTCTGTTGAATTTAAAGGGAATGTAAGCACCTAAATTGAATGAGATGAATAATGCCTTCTGCCTGTCTCTTGAGGATTTTTTTTTCTTTGATACCGATGGTTAGAAGCAGAGGCATTCACCCTTGTGAATTATTTGCTGTAGTACTTCGTGTCTTCTAAGTAGTAATTATAAATCCGTACTGTAAATCAACCACTTATATTAGAGCTGAGTATAAACAATGTGAAGGACTTTTCCTGTACCCTCCTGGGTTCCGTCTGTACAAAGCATGGCACCTGGGAGAAGTATTGAGATGGAAAAGAGCCACAAAAGCATATCATATTTATTGCAGCAATAAGCATTTAAATGTTTCTTTACCCCTTGTTTGTGTATCGACTAGTCCTGGGTTTGTATTTATAAAAGATGTTATGATCTGCTTCTTACAGCTGTTTCCTGCCCATAGATCTGCTGGATGTGCATGAATCATCTGACCTCTGAAATGCTGAATTTATTTTGTAGAGAAATTATGTTACCTTATTAAATTTATTTTTAAAAAAATCTCACTTCTTTGTGGAATGTCGTGGAAGGCAGAACAGAGCCCTAGGAAGGCTGGCCCTGGAGAACTGTACCATTTTAATGTTCTGTCAGTTGTTCTTTACCTTCATACTTCCCAGCCTTCTGTCCCATAAGGTGGCAAAATATTGAGAAAGTGGAGGAGATCGTAGATCAGCTTTTGGAAATTCTTATCCCCAGCTTTTTCGGTTTTTAAAGACTTCATCGTCCTGATTAAAATACTAAATTCGTCTTTTCGTAGGTTTAGTTAATTGTATTCCACTGGTAATACTTTACATCTGGAGTAATTCCACTGTTTTCCTTTTGGTGGCAGTAGGCTATTGGCTTTACTGAACACAATTCCGTTACTGCTTTGTTGGAAGTGTCCTGGTTCCCTTTTCTGCCTCAGAACAAACTGTACGTTGGCTAAATGACAATAAAAATTGCAGTGTGAGGAGTCTAAATATTTTATTATATTGGATTTACACGTGTTTATTTTCAGAAATACTGAGGGTGCCACCATCTGTTATAACAAATACTGGTACGTTATTGGTAAAAATATTAATCAGGCTCTAAGCAAGAGATGTGAGAACCAGGAGCTTGATATCCATCATGTAAAATGCATCTGAACTCTATGTATACACTCTATAACATTCACTAGCCCTCTTCCATTGGTGGCTTTCATTAGGAACCATGCTGATATCTCTACCAGACTTTTCTGATGACAGATGTTTAATTTCACTGGTTTTCAGCCAAGAGGCTGATGGTAACCAACATTATTTGGCTCTGCTTAGCCACTGGCACACACAGTGTATTCAAATCCCATCTCGTAGCTATTTCTATGTTGTGGAATGCCCAGCTATTTCTAGCGATTACTTTTCTTCATGCCTTTGAAAATCAGTTGAATAAGAAAGCTTTTGATCAAAATCTGATCCAAAGGCTTGTGGGGGAAAACTCGATGACACTAGTGGATAAAAGTGCTTGGTGTGTAAAATGCTCTGGACTAACATGCTCAAACTGTGGGTGCTTTGGAAGCTGCATAGTGCTGTTATCCTGTGTTGTCCCTAAAGACTGTCCCTCTCCTGATAGGGACTGCAGTCCTTTCCTGTGAAGTTGTTTGCTGTTGTTGCCTAGAGAGGAGGTCCCAAATCATCGCTGTTTCTGCTTGAGAAGGAAGAGGCTGTTTGCTCTTCATAAAACGGATCTATCCTTAGGTAAAAAGTCAGAGCAGGGAAACAGTCACAGGGTTCACTCTGTTGTGGAGGATAAAGACCTTCAGCAGGATTTCTGCTGACAGCCACTGGTGGAAAATAAAGGACTTCTTGCATTTTCTAATAAAGGAAGAGCTGTCATTCTTGCCTCTCCCCAGATAACTTGTGATTCCTCAAGTATGTGAGCTGAGTCATGAGCTCTTCAGTGCTTTGCAGTTGTCCAAGCTTCTGCAGGCTGAGAAGCAGAACAACCTCAGTCCAAAGACTGATATAAAATCATTTGGGAAGAGTTGATAGGAGAGACTGCTTATTTTCTGTCATTTAGAATTGCAGTTGTGCCTCCATCTACTGACTAGAAAGATAACTCCATAAGCATGCTCATTCTTCTCAATTTGGGTAAAAGGTAACAAGTTGCTTGCAAAGCAGTATCAGCAAGTGCTGTGTCAATATGAGGTGCTTTCTGGCCAAATATGAATCTCTCATGGTGTTATAACTTTCACTCCAGTGAATGACTGTGCTTATTATGAATAATTCTAGTTGTTATTGGGTTAGGCAAAAATATACTAACAATAACTGCATGCAGAATTTTGGGAGGGAAGGGGGGAATGTCTACAGTGTTATTAACTGGCCGTACATGAGAAAATTATTGTCTCAATTGATGTTTGCCTGAAACAACTACATAACGAACATACTCTCTAACTTAGTGAAACATCACTGTTATATAGCTCACTAATCTTAACAAAGCTGGACTGCAACTCTGCATTTTCTCTCCTCTGTATATAAACTTACAGTTACTGCTTTTTTTGCCCTACTTCAGCATCATCTTAGGAGGGTAGAAAATGGAATGTTTACTTGAATGTGCTTTATTGTGGCCATGAAAATGTTCATGGATACTGACCTGAAGTGTTCTTATTAGTGCTTCTGATTCGAGTTATTTTAGGTTTTGGGTATGTGTATGTGCAATCAGTTCACATAAGGATTAGTGAAGCTGCCAGTTGTAGGAACAGCATAAAGTGGAGGGGGAAAGTCCTTCAAAAGAATGAACTGGAGAGGAAGATTGGCCTCAGGATGTTACATGGTTGAAGAACATTGACAGGAGCAGTAATATCAGTGCTTCACTGCCTAGAGCAGCAATTTAGTGTGTGTGTCACACACAACCTAACTAGGAAGAACAATGTACCTTCATTGTTCTGGATTTTTTTAATGCTCCTCTTCCTGTGATTTCTCCAGTTATGAAAGTTGGTGTTAAAGCCTATTGTATTTGCAATACTGCTTTCATTGCTATTGGAATTACTGAAGAGCTATATAGCAGGTGGTTTCAGTAGCTGTGGGATGCAGAGGTGATGGTATTTTGCACCATGAGTGGAATGAATCGGGCTGTCATCAAACAATAGGGTATGAGCAAGGAATATGCACCTCCATATTACAAACCTAGTAGTCTTCCTACTGATGTGCCACTACAAGTGCAAATCCTGAAGGCAGGCAGATGCAGGAGGACTCCCACCATTATAACATCATTCATTTAATTAGTAGTATTTGCTATAACTCAAGTGTGAGACTGGGGAAAGGTTATTTACTTAACAAGATCAAACGTAAGACCCATTTCATTTGAGATCATAAAGTGCCATTATGCTGTAGCTGTGTCACTTTAGTGCAAATTGCTTACCTTACATTTTATGGTTTACTTGACCTTTCCTGTCATATTGTTTTTTGATGTTCTTATCAATGGTAAAGTGGTAAATCAAAATAAGTCCAAAGACCTGCGTCACTGATGTGTAATAGATGTGGTAAACTCCCTATTGCCCAAATGAGAGTCTCTCTCTCTGCGTTTTTCCTCAATTACAGTGTTGATAATATCTCTGCAGGTAGAAATGTAGTTCCTTTGTCCCAGTTGCAGAGGAGGGGGTTGCCCTCCCTATGTGTCTAGAGCAGGCAGATCAGTGGCAGCTCTTCATGTTCATGATGACCGCATTTTCTCTTAGTTTTGAAATCCCCTACTGAAAATCAGCTAATTGTTAATGGGCTTCCACAACAGGCTGCTGCTGAGAAAGTTGGATTCCTTGATAGTCCTCATGTTTTGTATGCTGTTGATTTCGCTTTGCTGTCAAAACATGTGGCTCACTTTGTTGCATTTGTAGAACTTCTGTCAGTAAGTAGTATTTTCATCTTTAATAACACCATCAAGTTTTGGATGCACTCTGTTTCTCAAAAAACCCACTCCACACTGGTATGATGAACAGAAGTTCCATATATATGTGTATGGGATTAGCATATGAGTATATTCATGTGTTTGCACACATGCACAGAAAGGCAAGTATATTGGTTATGCTGAAATTCATTAGTCCACTCTGGTCCCCGCAGAGTTTCTCTTGACCATATCAAGAGACTACTGTGAAGACAAGGGAGCTGGATCTTGCCTTTGAAGTTCATTACTACAAATTAAATGCTTCTACTATACTTAATTAGTATTTATCAGACACATGCTGTATGGAGTATATTTGAAAAGGGAAGAAGACTCCCTTAGGCTTCACATGTAGTTTCATGCATTTATTACAGTAACGCTAATGCTCCATTCCCTATTTCCCGAAGTGTGTGGGAAATGCTGGAGAAGGTAGTGAAGTTCACTGCCATCATCTCATCACTGGTGATTTTCCGGACTAGTGTGAATTGTTTTTCTCTTGAGGTATGGCCTATGAAAAGGGGAGAACATGAGATGTTCCTTCTTTGATTTGATGTGTAAAGAAAGACTGAAAGGAAAGGAAGTCTGTACACTGAAATGATATTGTTTATTACACGATACATTTGAAATTGTGTTTTTACAACTGGTGTGAAGGAAGATTAATGCTTGCTTGCTCCAGGAGAGTATTGATATTGGCAATGGACTAGAAATTCTTACTCCAGCCTTGCTGGTGTCACATGAGGCTGCCTACAGCTGGGGCGATAATAGACTTCTTGCTTTCTTCAAAGGTACATACATTTTGTTTCATTGCAAGTAATCTTATTAGGAAAAAAGACTAGTTAATGGAGCCTTTAAATTGGAGTGAGCATAATTTCTTCTGCTAACATACACATCCTCATTTCACAATTCAGACCAAGAAGAGAGCAACAGGAAAGATGTGTTAATGTGCTAAATAACCAACACCCTATCAGTGATGCAGAGCTGTGGCATTCACTTTGGGAACTGCAGTGGCTAGCTAGTGTATGAAAGGAAATTTGGATGACACGAGTCAGCCTTTTTATAAGCTGAAATTTTCCGTTCCCAGTAATGCTTAGCAGCTGCTGGCTTGGGATGATGTATGTTAGTTTTTCTACTGTACTGGTTTGTAGCATTTGGATGCAGTATATCCAACAACTTTATTTTAAAACCAAGCTGACAATAACAAAATCTTAAGAATGGTGAAAATGCTGTGTGACTACAATTAATTCCATTTTGCAGCTTGTATTCTCTGGATTTCCTCTAGTCTGGTGACCAAGGTGATGGAGACTTGAACTTTTCCACATGTTTGGATGATGTTGATTTTCATAATAGCTGCAGTTGTTACTTGAAGTCTTTTGTTCATTGATGTTTTAGTCACTGAGCCTAATCGGGCAGAAGTTGCCAGGTAAGAATGAACCTCTGGCAGCTTGAGCTTCTGTCTGAATTGGTGGTGTAATTCCCTGTAGGCCTCCCTAGGCAGGAAATGTTGGCTGCAACTTACTGAGAGGGCTCCAAGTTCACCCCTAGATGATCACTGGCTTTAGAAAAAGATTAAGTGACAATCTTTGAAGGCAGAGCCTAAAGTATCCTATTTTTTAATTCTGTGTTTATCATTATAAAGTTATTCTTTTCTGTAACTTAAAAATATGTTTAATATGTGGAGTAAGTCAGAACTGACTGGCATGGGTTGCACAGAGGGGTGGTGAATGAGACATTCAAGGAGACATTCAAGACCAAACTAATGTGGTTCTGGGCAACCTGATCTAGTTGAAGATGTCCACGCTCATTGTAGGGAGATTGAACTAGATGAGCTTTGGAGGTCCCTTCCAACACAAACCATTCTGTGATTCTATGGATGGCCTCCACTGTGAAAGATTAGGAGTTCATTACTGGGAAAACCAAACTAGTTTCTTATTACTTTGTTTACAGTGCATGAGCATCTGTTTATAGCTGATAGCTGAAGATCTAAATCGGAGTACTCCATCTCTTAGGACGTTGGTAGTTTTATAGTTGTATAGCAAGCTTGTGACTACCTCTTCCTTCCCAGCTCCCTGTGGAGTTCAGTATCTGTTTATCTGCTGTCCTTAAGGACTGTGTGTTGCTATTCTAAAGGTGACACTGATTCTGGAACACATTTTTTTAATCCCTCTAATTCTTTGCCATCTTCTATATTTACCTCTTAACAATGCTGGTTTATGTGTGATTCACATAAGTAAAAATAGATTACAACAGAATCTCACTGAAGACCTAAACTATACTGTGCAGAGCAAATGTGAAATAAGAGCCAACTTGTACAAACAATTTTTAGACTTAAGTGTTTTTCTAATAATTTTTTAAAATACTTTTGAGATTGTCTCACTTTGCATATGTTAATATATTTCTGAAAGCACGATTTTCATCCCTCTCTCTCCTCTAACAATAAGAAGTGGCAATACAAATACAGTTCGAGTGAAATTCTGTGTTTTTTTCCAAATAAGGTTAGATTTTTTCTGGTTAAGATTTTTTGGGATCTCTGCCAAAAGATTCCTACCTCAGCTTGGTGAGGAGTTTTTTTTCTTTCTTTATAGTCTTTATAAACCATGATGCCAGGATTATGAAACATGTTCTGAAGATAGATGCAGACACTTAAGTAGTATCTGTTTAAAAGGCAAGTAAGCAACACATTTTTACTGTTTGTCTGACATTTACACATGGCTCTGTTGTCTCTCTTCAGACTGTCGCATCAGATGTGCTGTTCTCTTATACTCTTTTTGCCATTTGAGGTTCAAAAGTAGTTTATTTTCTGTTCTAACAAGGACAAACTGTTTGTATAAGTACCCTGTAGTTTTACGTAGTCAAATATGGTATAGATATTGTATACAATTAAATAATTTATGATTTCTTTTGTGGTTTTCATTAAACTCAATTTTTGCCTCTTCTAAAGTGAACAAAATATTTATAAGTCCCTTTTTCTGCAGAAGTAGAAATGGCACATTTAAGCAGTGGTAGATAGAATCATAGAATAGTTAGGGTTGGAAAGGACCTTAAGATCATCTAGTTCCAACCTCCCTGCCTTGGACAGGGACACCTCACACTAAACCATGTCACCCAAGGCTTCATCCAACCTGGCCTTGGGCACTGCTGGGGATGGAACATTCACCACTTCTTTGGGCAGCCTGTTCCAGTGACTCACCATGCTCACAGTAAAGAACTTCCTTATATCTAACCTGAACTTCCTCTGTTTTAGCTTAAACCCATTACCTCTTGTCCTAATGCTACAGTCCTTGGTGAAGAGTCCCTCTCCAACATCCTTGTAGGCCCCCTTTAGATATTGGAAGGCTGCTATGATGGTCAGATATTTATATGATGCTCACATATACATGTTTACAGAGGATGCAGGGGTAAGGACAGAGGGCAGAAATGACTGCCCTTCTTACACCATTCAGTGACAGACTTAGTTTTTATATGTTGCCTAGGGTGAAGATGATGGCTCTGAGCCTGGTTGGAGTCTTGCAGAATGGCCCTAGGGTTTGTTCTCCAGTGTTATGTGTGAGATGCATGGGTAGCTGGAGCTGTACTTTACCGATGAGTCCTCAGGAGGCTAGAGGTTGTTATGCTGCACCTCTGACCTCATGAGGACCTAAAGGAGCCCAAAGGCATGAGCAGCTGATGCAACTTGGCAGAAGGACTCTTTCCCCATCGGTTACTGGACATGCCTCCATGTAAACAAATATTTGCCTGTGTGCCTCTATTTTGTGTCCATTGTATAAAGTCTCGTGAAAGTTTGAAAGAGAAGAATCTGGCTTTGGCTACTTGTGAACCAGGTTAGAAGAGTGTCAGTTATTCCTTACTGAGCAGGGAGAGTGCTTTTGTTCACAGGATTCATTTTATGACGTCAGGAAATCTATAAAAGGTCTCCTAATAAAAAGAAAGCACTGGAGAAATGTTCTAGTTCATGTGGACTAGGGAGTTCATTTGATATGAGTAGATCCCAATTTGACAGAAAGATGAAGAAAAGCCATGGGAAAATCTGATTGAACTATTTTTCATAGCATGGGCTGCAGTGTCTTGGAGCAATTGAGTAATGAAGTTTTTAAGGGTTAAGGCCTGCGATGATGAAATCTAAAGACAGATTTTGTTGGTCACCACACACTTTTTACTCGTGATGTGTGTCTATGAGCTCTTCAGACCACTGTCATGCATGCACAGCTCTCAAGAGCGATGCATGTTGCCTGTGAAAGCACAGGGATGTGGAGTGGTTCCTACAAGCTCACTGGAAAACCCAGTTACTTGGCCAGCTCTACTGATGGATGATTTCATCAGGAGCCTAACCTGATAGAGAACTGTCTCTGGGGTAGTTAAAGCAGTCATTAATATTTAATGGCATTCTGTTGGATGATACTTTCACATTGATGTTTTGGCTCTTTCTTTTTTGTTTCTTTTTTTTCTTTTCTTCCCCCAAAAAGCCCTCTTACTGCATTTACTTGTAACCATTTTTGACACAGCAAATGGTACTTACATCTTTATGGGAAAGCGAGGGATGGTTTATTCTGAGCAACCTGATTTGGACTTTGCTCCCAATCAGGTGTTGTTTTCCAGCACTGTGGATGGAGCAGGGACCTTTACAGAACGGTTTTGATGCTTACGGTGAAGAGTTTGACCTACTGCTCCTTTCTTCTCATAAAAGCTCAGCTATTAGCAACCACCATGGCTGCTGATGGTTTGGGGAACATGTTTTGTATTTCACTGAGCTGACAAGAGGGAAAACCGTTTTATCTGTATCAAAAGCAAGATCTGCAGGCTGGTATCCTGAGACTGGAAGCTTACCTCTTGCCTGTCAAACCTGTAAATGTGCAGCACAAGTTGTCAAAATAGGTGATGAATGACCAGATGGTAAAGTGCTCTTCTTGCTTCCCTTGAAACTGTGTGGTCTGTAGCCTTATCTCCTTTACTTGCTGGTCTCTTTGCTGCTGTGGAATGTGTCTGCAGGGTTATGGGCTAAGGCAGTGATGTGCCATGGTGTGAGCCTGGCCTAGGAGTGCAGAAACCCCTCTGTTCCCAGGTAGGAAAATGTTACTCCAGCTGTTGTCCGTAATAGTACAGGTAATAATGTACCATATAGTGCTGTGAAAGGAAGGAAGGCAGAGCCTGGAGTCAGGATTTGGCTGTAAAACATTATATGGCAAGCATCGTACAGTTGAGGGGTGTGAATCATGTGTCTCATGTTGTTCACTGCTGGAGCATCTGTGCTTTGCTGTAAAGGAAGCTAATGCCCAAATATAAACCAAGGAGGAAATGAGCTGAGTTAATGATTAACTGTGAAGATGCAAACAAGATACACAGACTAAAAGTGAAATTAATTTATGATGCTAGTCCTGTTTGCTGTTTTTGGTTCCTCATAAAGCAAGGTTGTGCTTTGCCTGTTTCACTGACAGGATTGCTGCCTGCAGAGAGCTCCAATAAGCTCTGCTAATGTCTGCACCATTTACTGCACTCAGGATAGGGCTACAACTTCTTTTCCACGTGCCTTCAAAATATGAACTGCTCCAACTTCTATTTTTAACTCTCCTAAGTGAAACGAGATTAAACATGAAGCGGTGGCTGCAACAGCAAGTCATTTTCCCAGAATGATTGTAGAAACCTGATAAACACAGTTCTCATTTATTGTATTGTGAGAGAACAGAGAAGCAGAAAAAGAGGCTGACCACGTGGTCTCTTAAGGTCATGTCACCAATTCCGGGACTGTCACCATGTCTGTCTCCTCTCTTCCTGCTTTAACTCCCTCTCTTGAATTTTCTTTCAATTTTTTTTAGTTTACCATCTGGTATTTATTCTGTCTATCTGGATTTCTCTCTGCCTTTTATTTTCTTCTCTGCCTTTAGCAATACAGCATTAAATGGCTTCCATCTGTGGAGAGTTCTTATTTCCGAATCCAGTTCCTTCAGGAGGACTGAAGAAGAAACCATTTTATCCTGCATGTCACCTGCAGGATTTATACGTTCTCCAAGAAAACAACTTGCTTCAGCCGAAGGGAGCTCAGGGAGCACATGTGTTTGCACATTTGTTTTGGAAAAGGTTGAACTTCTCGAACTTGTCTGTGACACAGCTGCATGTTTAAGAACTACTGGAAATGAGACACTTCTTTGCCTCCACCCCAAGTGCCAAAATGCTTTTTGAACCATAGCAAAGAATTTGACTCAAGTGGGGAGAAAACTGACAGCAAAGCTTGGGGTTTTGTTGCTGTAATTCAGTTGAATATAGGCCAGGATGGGCAATCGATAGTTGTATTTTTAATATAAATAGAGTTTTAATTTTCTATTTGACCCTTAAAGTTGCAAGCATATTTGCTATTAATAGAACATTTCCTTATTTTTTCAGTTCTTTGTTTTATCTCCCTTTAGCCTGTCCAACAGCTATCTGTGCTCTCCAAGAAGTATTTTCCATTGCCTTTTTTTCTTGTACATCTCTTCCTCTTTCTATTTTAAATAAGTAGTTTGGAAACTATTATTCAGAAACGGGAGGGTTGTGCTTTTTCTTTTATGTTTACTGCTTAAAATCCAAGTTTTTAGTGTCTGTTTGCAATCTGAGTGTGCAAGCATTGTTCAGAAATCTAGCTATGACTAATGTAATTAGTGAGTGGGCTTGTTCTGTCTTTTGGAATTTTATTCCTAAATATTTATTTATTCTTGTTCTGTAAGTAGTACAAAGCCAAGACTGAGTCTTTAAAACTAGTTCTTGGGGGTGTTGGTCGATGAGAAAATGAACATGAGCCAGCAGTGTGCACTCACACCCCAAAAAGCCAACCGTATCCTGGGCTGCATCAAAAGGAGCATGACCAGCAGGTTGAAGGAGGTGATCCTGCCCCTCTACTCTGCTCTCATGAGACCTCACCTGGAGTATTGTGTGCAGTTCTGGTGCCCTCAACATAAAAAGGACATGGAACTGTTGGAACAAGTCCAGAGGAGGCCACAAGGATGATCAGGGGACTGGAGCACCTCCCATATGAAGAGAGGCTGAGAAAGTTGGGGCTGTTCAGCCTGGAGAAGAGAAGGCTGCATGGAGACCTCATAGCAGCCTTCCAGTATCTGAAGGGAGTCTACAAGGATGCTGGGGAGGGACTCTTCATTAGGGACTGTAGTGATAGGACAAGGGGTAACAGGTTCAATCTAAAACGGGAAGTTCAGGTTAGATATAAGGAAGAAGCTCTTTACTGTGAAGGTGGTGAGGCACTGGAATGGGTTGCCCAAGGAAGTGGTAAATGTTCCACAGAGCCTTGAGTAACATGGTCAAGTGTGAGGGGGGTTAGAACTAGACAGTCTTTGGGTCCTTTCCAACTCAAACCATTCTATGATTCTGAGTAGGTCCAGACAGAGAAGTCCTGATGATCTTCAATTTTCCTTCAGCTAAGGATGGTTTTTAGGATGGCTCTGGGGTGGGGGGACCACTGTTTTGAGCTTAGCAGAGCAGGTTTGCAGGAAGTACAGTCTGACCGCAGGATCATGGCTCGGGTTGCGGTTCAGTGGTGCTTGCCTATTTTAATCAACCTTTCACCCTCCTTTGTCATCAAATGAGTCTTTGGACCACAGAAAAATGACACCTCCTGTAAATAAATTTAGGAAGTTGTGTTTTATGGAATTGTGAACTCAAACTGGTAATTTCTAAAGACGCACAGGCTAATGGCAGACGCAGGCTAGAGGGAAATGATGTGGTCACTTCAGATGCTTTTAGAAACTAATGCAAAGATCTCTTTTGCGTTCAATTGTAAGCTAGGCCAAAAATAGCTGAATCTCTACTCCACTGTTATTGTACTTCATGTTCAAGTGAAAAAGTAATTTTAGCAGAGAACATTGGGTTTGGTGAGCTTGTATGCACAAAAAGAAAAAAACAGGTAGGGATCTGGAGGGTTTCTGCTGGGTGGGAAACTTGAGAATGGCAATGGAGGAGTCAGTCAAGAGGCATGGAAGTGACCCGTTGAGAGGAGTTTCATCTTTAATGTGCACATTTGACAAATCTGGATGGAATCAAGCATAATAAGATTGGAAGTACAGGAAGAATGGAATTTTGCCTGCCACTTCAGCATGCAGACTCATTTTTTCCCATCTGCAGTAGCAGTTAAATGTTTTTTTTTGTTGCTGCTGTGTGGTGTGAGTCCTCCCATCCAAGACAATCATGATTCATGAAAATCAGAATAACTCCAACTTGAAAATATTTACAAGTCTACTGAATGTCCGTTGACCTGGTTAGTGTCTCCTCGGCAATGAATCAAAAGGCTACACAGGTTGGAATAAGAAATAGTTGTTGCAGAAGATCTATTTGTTACACACCAGAAAAAAAGATTGAACTACAGGTTTTAAACAATATATGTATTATGATCCTTTCAGTGATTTACACTGAGCTCATTCTGTTAGCAAACAGTTTCATTTCATTTCTAACTGTTTATTACAGTTAGTAATATTGGGACATAGTATGGAATTTGAATGAAAGAAATTTGTGTGGTCTCCCAAGGCTTAGATGAAGACTTAAAGATTAGTTAAAGTCTTTCTTCTTTGATGTAGAAACACTAAATGATCACTTAAGGTTAAGGTCACTTGTGATTTCTGACTTACAAATTTACTGGAGGTGTAGAAGCCTTTAGCTTTGAGTTTTTTCCCAAAAGATGGATCACCATTTTCAAGTGCAGACAAGCAGGCTGTTGCATCTAATTTTATCTTAATTCCAATTCTCAGGAGAGCTCTTGGACTCTAACAAACAGTGTTTGTGAGGCACAACCTACCAACTAGTTTAAAACCTCCACTGTCTCCAGAAACGTGGGAAAGTCTACTGGACTAATATCCAGGGAACATCTATGGGAACAGCTCATATATTACTGGATATCTCAGCAGCCCTTGGGAGAGAGTCTGGTTAATGTATGCAAAGGAGGATCCAGAAACCACAGAGTTGCAGAGATCTTCTCTACTTCCTTCTGTCTGAAGCTACTATTTGCAGAAGAGCATGCTGAGCTAACTTTGACAAATAGCTTAGTGTCACTTGGATCCATGTGTGCTGTTACACCCAAAGATGATGAAAGCTGCTTCTGTTCCCTCCTCTGCTCTCCCAAGGTTGCCTTTCTTTTTAGAGAAGGAGAAAGAAACTATACACCCCAAAGCTGCACGCAGCAGTTACCCCGTTTGCCTCAAAACCCTTCTAAGTGAAAGGAAGGCACAGTATCCCGATGTTAACATGAATTGGCTTTTGTGCTGTCAAAGGGTTTGGCCAAACGAGGTCCCTTGGCATGTTCCTTCTGTCTGTGGCTTGTGCTTCAAGGATCTGAGAAACAGTTTTCAAGAGCATCTGAATTACAATGGTTGTGATACAGCTAGAGCCTCTCACTCCCACCTCCCCAAAACCTGAAGAGGCAAGTTCATTAGTGTGAACTTCATTAGTGTGAACAGAACTGAATTGTTTATTTCTCTGAGCTTGTGATTGCTTTGTGCTACAGGCTGGCAGCAGCTTGTGATTTTTGAGGGTCAGCTGGAGAAAATGCCTGCACATGCTGGCAAGGCCAACTCTTAGAGCTCTTCTGTAATGGTTTCTTTCTGGAAATGAAGTGCGTTCTCTTTTTCCCCAGTGGGTTTTACCAGTTGTTTCTCACCAGTATTGCCTGTCAGGCTTTGTTTCTGAGATAATGAATGTAAGTCTGTTTTCCTGTTCTGTGTACCATAGCACATGTCTAATGGATCTAATTAAGCTAATACAAAACTCTCCAGATTATCAAATACTGTTCCATTAAGGAAATGGTATTTGAAGTCATATTTTCATTGGCTGAGTTATATTTGAAAACACAGTGGGTATGTGTTGAAGATTAGCACAAAGAGAAGTCAGTATGACCAAAACTGTTTCTTGTTTAAAAGCATCTGCTTAGCCTCTGGAAAGAAAGTTGGAGACAGTTGCTGAGAGTAGGGTTTGCATGCTTGTAGTGTGAAATGCTGTCCATCAGCTGTGCTTCCTAGGGATAAAAAAAATAGATAGTTTTAAAAAAATCTCAAAAGAGATAGCATGGGGAAATTTTTAATATCCATTATATCTTAATGGTGTTCTCTTAAAGACTCTAGTTTTGAAAATAGGCTTTTTTCGCTTGGTCATTTGGATGGATAGTCATATTAATGTAAATTAAATTACTGCTGTAGAACAGGTGTGACTCTCTACATTCCTAGAAAACTTCTGTTTTTTGTTAGCTGAAGACTTTTATGTTGAAATAGTAAAGCACTTGTGATTTCCAGTAAGAACTGGAATTAGGTCCTACATAACCTTTTTTCCCTCAGTGTCATGCTTTTAGCACAGCACTTGTTGACGTGCTGTAGAACTGCTTAGAGATGGGACAGTCTGTAAATAAAAAGGGAACTATGGTAACATATTGCAAAAGTATGTTTATTGAGGACCACTAAAGAGATGAAATGAGAAACAATGAAGGCAGGGTCTCCATGTACACACACCTAGCTCAGAATATAAAGTCTTTATAATTTAATGACGTGTCACTGACAGTATGGTGAGTCAAAGTACGGGAGTGGATCCTGCACTTCAGGGTCTGTCTGGACTAAGTCATTGACATTAGTAAGATGTATCCCTCTTGAATCGATGCTCACAGTGATTCAGCTGTAGGAGCTGATGGCTGAAACAACTTTCCACACCTTTAAATCATAGAATCATAGAATAGTTAGGCTTGGAAAGGACCTTAAGATCATCTAGTTCCAACCCCCCTGCCTTGGACAGGGACACCTCACATTAAACCATGTCACCCAAGGCTCTGTCCAACCTGGCCTTGAACACCACCAGGGATGGAGCATTCACAGCTTCCCTGGGCAACCCATTCTAGTGCCTCACCACCTTATAGTAAAGAACTTCCTCCTTATATCCAATCTAAACTTCCCTATTTAAGTTTGAACCCATTCCCCCTTGTCGTTCCCCTCACTACAGTCCCTAATGAATAGTCCCTCCCCAGCATCCTTGTAGGCCCCCTTCAGATACTGGAAGGCTGCTATGAGGTCTCCACACAGCTTTCTCTTCCAGGCTGAACAGCCCCAACTTTCTCAGCCTGTCTTCATACAGGAGGTGCTCCAGCCCCTGATCATCCTCGTGGCCTCCTCTGGACTTGTTCCAACAGTTCCATGTCCTTTTTATGTTGAGGACACCAGAACTGCACACAATACTCCAAGTGAGGTCTCACGAGAGCCAGTTTTGATGCTAAAACATGTCTGTGGTGTTTATTCCACCAGTGAAGCTATCTTTATCACTGCTGATTGCTGTGGGAACTGGACAAGAGCTGGTCATTGTCCTGGTGGTGGTAAATAGTCCTCCAAAACTCTTAGGGTTTAAAAGCATGAGAGGGATACCTATAATCAGGTATATTTTGTCTTTAGTCATAAGCACAGAAGAACCACTCATGTTTTAACTTTAAATTAATCCTTAGAAATATCAATAAGATGTATTTACTGTAATTTGAATTTCTGTGTAATAAATGAACATTGTTAAAGGTAATGGACAGAACTGTTTATAATGTTCTTCAGAATATCACTGGAAATATATATTTTTTTCAAGTTAAATTTAAATATTTCCTCAGCCTTGAAGAAAGTCCAGAATTTAACTGTATCCATTCATATGAGCAATGGAGTAGAACTACACTTGCTTAAAGAATGAGTTGTTTAAGTGTTCATACAATAGAGGAGATGGAAGATCAGCAAAGACCTAAATTGTTCTCTCATTTGCAACTTTTATCAGGTTTCCTGTCGACAGTGAAATGTTACCAAGATGAAAAGTAACATTAAATGAGTTGCTGTTCTTATGTATTTTGACAGTTTTTATAGCTGGTGAATTATGTTGAAGAATTCCAAAGTAAACGTATCTTCAGTAATATCTTCAGGCAGCTATACTGCAGTTGTACTCATTGATTCTTTGTACTCACTTCCAATTAAAATCTCTGTATACTTTTTAAAAGGAGTTTTTCAGTAGTAGTTTTATTTTCAAGCTGAGATTTTAGTCTGAATGATGGACTGTATTGGTATATTATTTAAGGCCTGCATTACCTGATAAATATTCTACCAAAATACAGTATGGTTGTTACCTTCTGATTTCTTAGCTGTGTACATGTACAGATTAAGCAATCCATACTGTGTGTACCTGTGAACATGTGTGAGAGCAAGCAAGATAAATGTTTGCTAATTATGATACATGGTTTCATTCCTCTGTATTATGGGGTAGTATTTTGGTAGCAAACTTTATCAGCGTGCTTATGATATATGAACATATGGAGTTTTTAAATTTAGCTTTCACCAGATCTTAACTAATTATCAATCTGTTGATGATCTTTGCCAAACAAGCAAGTTTAACCCTTCTGTATAACCTTTCTTCCACTTAAAACTGCAAGCTTGGTCATAAGCTTCCTCTTTCAGATAACACTTCAGAGTCAGACTTGTACCATGTCAAGAACAGTAAGGAACTCTGTGTGTGTGTTTGTGTTTTGTCGTCTTAGCAAAGCACTGCAAGAAATCTTGCTGTACCTTGCAAAAAGAGATGTTGTGAAGGGGTGAGGTTAAAAATAATCTGAAGAGTTACAGCTGTGAAATATTTGAAGGTTATAAAATCAAGTCTAGGAAAGGGTTACCTGGTTATTTGATCCAGTGAATCTGCATTAACAAAGATCAGATGTATCTCCATGACACCTTTGCTTCATTCAGTGCAGAGGATGTAGTTTATAGTCTCGGTTCCTGCACAGAAATAAAACAGAAGGCAATTTTCTGCACAGCTGAAACAGCACAGAAGAGTCTGCACACACTTCTGCACAGAAGAAAGTCTGCATCTCAACTTGATCTTGGTCTTGACAGGTTTTACATGAGGTGCTTGAGTTTGCAGCTCTTTTGCCCTTCATTCACATAAACCAACATGAACCAACTAAAAGCTGTGCATAAGTGATAGTTGGTGTCACACAACACTCAAATAGATCCCCACATAGATGTAGTGATATGAAAATACTAAACCAGAAACTATTCCACACTGCTGTAATAGACAGTCCTGTTCGTGTAAGAAGTGGATGTAGGAAAGGACTATGAGTCTAAACAGCTTTTCTTTGAAAATGAAAAGTGCTTTTTAACTTACAGCATAACTAGATATTAGAGGATAATTTCCTCTTAACTTAAATATCTTTGTGATAAAAGCAAGCAATATACACGGGGTGAATGCCCTATAGAAAAATTATTTATGCACTAGACATCTCAAATTTTGTAACCAGTCGGCAGATGCTTCTATTAAGCTGGAACCCTGGTACAGCTGAGTGTTTACTTCTAGTGTGGATTGCCATTTCTTCTCTTGATCACGTAACAGATGGCAGCTAATCCATTGTGAGAGTGAGGGAAGGCAGCACGTCCCTCTTAAAACAAAACACTACAAAAGCTCCAGGAGAAAGATCTTATACACTGGATGATTAAAGGCTGTTTAAAAAACTGTTGTAAATCAGAAGTTGTTTGTTGGGGGGGATGGTGTTGTTTCTGGTTTCCTCTTGGTAAGAAGCAGAACCCTTTAGGTAAGGAGGATGTGGTGGTATATCTACTGGAGGTTGGGCGTGTCATGGTGTTGGCTTTACTCCCTTCAAAACAGCAAACCTGCTTCTGTTCTGTCATTTGTGTGATCCATAAGCTCTTTGTCTTGGGCTAGTTCTTGTGTTAGGTCTTTTTTAGGTCTTGTGCTAGATCTTTTTTTCTACCTGTCATTTTATTTCAGGCCACTGCTGTTGTAAGTAACAACCTGTGCTTTGACATCTGTCTGGTCTAGAGGAAGGCAGCAAAGCCTGCTGGTAGCTCACCCCGCTGACAGTTTCAGTTCATCACGGATGAAGCAGCAGGTCTCACACCCTTGGCAATCTCAGAAAGCACTAACCCCTTGGTTTTCAGCTAAGTGATACCCAGTTTTGCAGACAAGCAGTGTGAAGCACACGGAGTGCATCCAGCCAAAAGCCACACGGTGTCACCCACTTGGTTAATGAGAGCAAGATCATTACTTCCCTGAATGCATGGAGTACAGCAGCAGGAATACCGTGTCAAGGAAAATTAGAGGCAAATCCCAGAGATTGCAGTGTTAGCTGCAGTTCATCTTGCTGTGCTCCAGATCAGCACCTGCTTGGAGCTGTCATGTTCATTTACGATAAGATGCATCCATTTTGAGTGAGAATGAAGTGAAAGTGTCTGTTTGAAACTACAATGGGGAAACTTAGCCACAGTTTCCTCTCCCCACCTCCTGTCCTCCCTTCCTTTCACAGCCATATTTAGCAACTGCTGCCAGTTAAGCAATGCAAATTTAAGGCTGTAGGAGTATCAGCTTTGAAAAAAGTTGATACTCCTACAAGGTGGAAAAACTGAGTATCTATTAAAAAAAGGGTATGGCAAGAATAATTTCTATTGTTCTGCAGGGAGGAGAAATAAATGACCCCTCACACTCCCTTGCAAAATACACATTTAGCCCAACAGAGTCCACTGACCCTTTGGAAAAAGCTGCAGTTGAGTTTCTAAGGATTGCTCCATGCACACAGGCTCTTAACCTTGGCAGACTCACATTCTTGCTGCCACAGCCAGCACATTGCAGTGGCCAGTGGTGCAGACCCTGCTTTACTGGTGCAGCATTTACCAGTTTTGCTTCCTTGTCTGTGGTATGGTGGTGGCAGATGAAGCTGTGGATGTTGCAGTGAGTTGGGATGTCTCCTCACTTGTCTCAGCCTAGCCCAGGGCCATGCTGTGTTTGCCCCAGCTTTCCCCATACCATCAGAACAGCAGTATCGTGCCTGATTCGGTGTTCCCAGCAGTGACCAGTTGGGTGTGCCTAGGGCATACTAGGGCAGAGGGCGAGGCAGACAGTGAGAAACCTCCTGTACCAGTACTGCATTCCCAAAGGTGCTCCCAGTTTCCTCATCACTGTTGCCGATCCATTGCCCTCCATCTCTCTGGGGACAGGAATCTGGGATGAGTGGTAGGCATTGACAAACTGAGTTTTAATGAAAGTCGTCAGGTTTCTATGACCCAGATCTGTTTGCACTATCCTTTTAAAATCCTGTATTTTTTAAAACCCTAAAGATGTGACCTTTTGGTAGACTGTTAAAAAGTAGTTGACCCATCTTTTCCCTTTTACTCCTCTTATTTTCCCTACAGTCCATTGCTTCAGCGGACATGGATTTGAATCAGCTGGAGGCTTTTCTTACTGCCCAAACCAAAAAACAAGGTGGCATCACGTCAGACCAAGCTGCAGTCATTGCGAAATTTTGGAAGAACCACCGAATGAAGATCCACGAGAGCCTGATCAATCAGAGCCGGTGGGATAACGTCCTGAAAAACATGAACTGGCGAGTGGATCTGAAGTCACAGTCGAGACACATTGATCAGATAAACACTCCTGTTGCAATAGTTGAAATGGAACTGGGAAAAATTGGGCAGGTAAGCTTTCTGTTGCAAAATACAGTAACCTGATTTAACTATGTGTGTGCTGGGACACTTTAGCTATTGCTGAATTCTCTGTATCCAAGTCAGTGTGTTTTTCACCACCAAGCCTTCAATGTACTTGTGGTCCATCTTTGAATACAGAATCACAGAATCCCGAGGGTTGGAAGGGACCTCAAAAGATCATCTAGTCCAACCCCTCTGCAAGAGCAGGGTAACCTAGAGTACATCACACAGGAACTTGTCCAGGCGGGCCTTGAATATCTCCAATGTAGGAGACTCCACAACCTCCCTGGGCAACCTGTTCCAGTGCTCTGTCACTCTTACAGTAAAGAAGTTCTTCCTGAGCTACAAAGATATATTCTGGCTGATGAATGCGATTTGGTTTCTTTTTATATCTCCGTATATGTATTGACAGCTCTCTTTAAGCTTAAAAAATCTGATGATGTAGAAATAAAACATAAAATCAGCCATACTAGTGATTATATTTGTATTCCATTGTCATGATTTAGACATCAGGACATCCATGCACTGCAAAGTCCATTAATCTTCGTTTGTTTTATTTTTCTAACCAAATACTAAAAATAGATAATAGCTGCAAAGTAGAAGCTGAAAAAAAATAAAGTTCACAAATTATGATGATCAAGCATCCCTTATATTTTAGGACAAATAAGGGGAAGGACTCCTTTATTTTACATAACACCTATTTTTGTGTTGCATCTTTATTACCAGTCACACCTTATGCAATGTAGTGTCAGGCATTCAGGCCTGGGAAAGAGATACAGCTCTATCAGTGCTGAACGTTGCATTTCTTTTTAATCTTTGGCATTCATAAGAATGTATAACTAAAGGCACAGCTTCCCATCTTTAGTCTTTCTGTCTTTTTCTGACAGGGAATGTGTTTCAATTTGTTATCTTCTTTTCTCTGCGATGTGTTAGCGCTTCTTAAAATCTCATTTCTTAGCAGCAGCTACTGTAAAACATACCATGAGCTGACTTGGGGGTTTTGATGTTAATAGTTAACATTTAGCAAGTTGCCTTAGATTTTATAATATTTTAGTACCTGGATTATGTATACCTAAAATATGTATGTGCATGTGTACACACACACATGCCTGGAATACAGCTCTGCTGACTGAATGATTTAATTGAAACTGTGTGGCTACACCGTAGCCAGAATGAATGTACAAGTAAATTGTGATCCTACAGAGACAATATATATTATCAAAGTTACTCTGTTTATCCACTTTTCCCCAGTTTTTGAAAGCTTATCCTTACTAAGTGCTGGCCCTCTGCCTTCCACTCATCTGTCTCTGCAGTGACCAATACAGTAAGAGTGTGTGAGTTTAGGGGGTTTTTCCCTAGCATCAAAAAAAAGTGGAGATTTCTGCTGTTGAGTTTGGAAACAATTATATTCTATTAGTAATAAATGGAAAAAGTTAAGAAAAAGAGGTTACAGGAGTACAACTGAATCAGTGCATTAGTGAGCAAATGGGAAAAATACCCATGTTCATTTAAAAACAAATACAAATCCTGCACTCAGAACCACTGTTATATTTCATGAGGGAATTATGTAGCTCATGACTCTTGTTTTGAAACTGTATTTTCCCCAGTAATGGATTTTTGCGGTAACATCACTCAGCAAGTACATTTATATTTCTTCCACCCTGTGCAGCATGGGAAAGGGGATGTGAGCATGAAGGAAGAATACACATTTCAGAGACACTGTCATTCCTTTTACCAAAAAGTCCCACAACAAAAGGAAATGAATTATTTTAGCAATGCAGCTTTGTATTTCAAAGGGAAGCAGTTGTGTGAATGTACTTTTCCGAGCTGCCACCAGACATAACTTTTGCCTCTGTTGCTGAGGACAGTAGTGAGCTGTCAGCAAGTGTCTGATACTTGGTGCAACTAAGGGTATTAGACTGGTACTTCCAGAAATAATCACAGAGTAATTAGCATTGTCACCACTTGAGTCAAAACTGGCATTTATTTTCAGGAGCTGTGGTTTCACATGGTCTTTAGCTTTGGATTAAATAGCTTCTCTGCTGAAAAGCTTATGATTGAGGCAGTCCGCATCAGGCTGCACGCTCCTGTGATGGGCTGAGTTTTAGGAACCCCAGGACAGAAATGTCAGCATCAGGTTGCTAGAACAGTTCATCCAGCCCTCAGCCTCTTCCCACATGTCTTTGGGGACCTTCTGGAAAGAGGCTACTATTGAAGGTTGAACAAGTTGTTCTTGCACACTGGATCCAGTCTATAAACTTAAAATGATCATGTTTTATAGCCTCTATATGTATTTTTACATTATTGTTAGCACATTTCTATCAGTTCTAAATAATCAAGTTTTGTAGCACATCAAATACACATACGCTGGTACCTTTCTGAAACTTAACAAACAGAATGTCTTTTCTAAAAGGTTGTCAGTCATATATGTGACTTGGCAAAAAGTGAAGATCTGGATTTGCAGAAGAAAGCTGACTGATGATTCAGGAGTAAATTATTTAGAACAGATTGTTTTCATTTGGACACTTGATAACAGGGGAGTATAAAATGCATTGATGTGTAATGAATTGGCGTTAATATTTCATGTTTCAACAGAAGCAAAGAAATACTCTGTATGAAACATACCTTTCCAGAATTTAAAGTCACTCTGATTCTTCTCTGTGTCTCTGAGCTGGATTTAGATCTCTTCCCAGCAGAAGGCAAGACAGTTTGGTGGAGTGTCTGCTCCTCCAGCTTCAATAAATGACCTTGCTTTCTGCTTTCCATCTCTGAATTTTAATCAGGCAATTCTTTCATGATGGAAAGACTGTATGTGTAAGACCTAATATGGCTAGAAATGGGAAGTTTGAAGTGATAATGCCACTAGACCGAGTTTGCATGAATTTTGTTACATTTCATGAGTGTTTTCTGATGGAAGAGAGATGTTTCTGGGCTTGAGAATCCATTACAACTTGCATGCATTACTTCTTACTAGCATTGGCATTCCTGATCATAGAAAAAAAGTAGCCCTTTCCTCTAAGTGCTCTTAAAAACACTTCTGATGAGAAACATTTGGAAATACTGGTGTCCTAAACTTTGGGAAGTTTGGTTCAGGATCTTGCATCATAACTTGCATCTTGAACTTTGCTTCTTCAGTAAAGATTTTACTGTAACATTTAAAGTTTCCTTTATGCTGGTGATGTAGTCTTAAAAACTCTTGGTTAAAGGCAGATGAAGATGCTGGCCATGAGAGACTGCTTTGAAAGCCCATTTTCTTTAACAGTATGGCTAAAAATAAATTCCTAAAGCAGTTGCACTTTAGCCTGTGTTTGCCTTCATCTGTTCATAATATTCACTGTTCATCACTGCTAGTTCATTCTTTCCTTTTGAACAGCCCATCTTTTCTTTGGTGCAGTGGTTTTATCCTCCTGCATCTCTGTACCTTGCTGGCTTTCTCTTAAAACATCTATAGCTCCCTGCCCCCTTCTTTATGTCTTTGTTCTTCTCTGAGCATTGCTGTAAAGTTCTTTTGGCATGAAATTTCGACTGGATGAGAATCTGCTGCTAGGGACAGTAGTGTGAGCTGCAGTTGCCCTTCTTGTGCCCTTCCTGCCCTGCTGCACCAACGCTGCTCCATATGGTGAGCAGTCACCGCTGCGCAATGTTAGGTTACCTGCAGCTTTCTGTCACAGATTTATACCTGACCTTGTTATTAGTAGAAAATAAATGCATAGGTTTTGCACTGTGGTTTGACATTAAGATATTTAAACTTGTTTTATGGACTTTGTTATGTTATTTTCCTTATGAGATGTGCCCCTCCACTGAGGCTATGTTTTTCCCACTACTATTGTGGGCTGATTTACCATTAAGTTTTACTTTCTTGTAGCATTACATATATTTTGCAGTTTTGTATCTGAGACTGATCAAATGTTATAGATTCACCTGAGTATTTGCTCTTGGCTTTTATGCTTAAATTTATTTACAGAATGGATATTTTCTTATGCATTTCTTTCCATTGTTTAAAATACTGTTAATCCATGTAATAGCACTTTTATTGACATTTCATGGGATGTTAAGCATGTTATATGAGCAAAGAGTATTTTCTGCCCTAATTTAGCATGAAATCTGGGATTCTGCTGCAGGATTTTTTCCCAAAGGACATGAAGAAATTGCATCAGGATTATGGATTGAAGAGGTTTTCTGAAATTTCATCAACTTTAGTTTGTATGACTGGGAAGTTTTTTTTCTTTTAGTGTTCTGGGAAGGAGTGAAATAGATCCCAAAGAAAACCAAATTTCTGACTTATTAATTATGTATATTCTAAACAAATTTAGGTGAAATTTGCTATATAAATGCTATAAACAAATGCAAAGTTGAATTCACACACATAGACAAATACTGAAATCAAACATGCTTTCACAGTAAAATAGTCAAAGAATTATTATTACTTAGCTTCTGTAAATCCCATTACCTTGCTAGCATTACAGATTGAATGCTGCTGAGCATCTCTTGGTGTTTGTCACATTTTGGCTGCAGTTATCTCCAGCAATCTTTCACCAATGGAGAAAGGTCAGATCAAGAAAGCGTCATGAGTAAACTCATGCTATAGAGAGGAAGGATTATGGCTGCTTTTGACACTGTGTGACTGCAGGTCAGGCTGCTTCAGAGCTGTCTCTTAAAATAACTTCAGATAATGGACTTCCTGTCCTTTTTATGTAGGATCCATTCTGAAAAGAGGTACTGCCTTTTGTACAGTATCAGTATGAGCAAAGCGATGCTCTGGGAGATTAACAGCAGTTCTGGGTACCCAAACCAAACTAAGAGCAGCCTGGCCTGGGAAGGGGGAGGAAAAACAACCACTAAACTGTTTCTCCTTTCCAGCCTTAATCTACTTTAATCTTTGTAGTTATTAACATTATCAGAAATGTTGTTCTGGTAAAAAATGGAAAAACATGGGCATTTAGAAGCAGAATTGATCAATTTAACTGCAACAGGCTTAATACTTTTATGTGATTAAAAATATAAACCCCGTTAAGTAGAAGTTAGTGGAAAAAAATCACCTTTGTGGCCAAGCCAAATGTCATCACTTGAGCTTTTTTGTTCACCTTGGAAATTTATGAGCTGGAGGGAACAGTTACATAAGGCAGTACAGTGCAAAAGCAAATAAAAACCAGAGGGCAGCGGGTCACTCAGCACAGAGAAAACTGGAACACAGCTGACTGACTTAACTCAGTTATTTTCTTAAACCCCTGCATGGCACCCTCTGTGGTCCTTTGCTTTGACAGTTCAATTTTTGTCACCTTCTCCTGAAAGCAAAGTGAGATTTGGGGAACAAGAAGAGAATTTTGTTGCTTGTGGCTGTTGGGATTTTTAAGTGTTATATATTACAGAGATAAGAGCATTAAACCGAGATATCCAGTAACTGTCTTCTTGAATTGTCACTTTTCCTTTGAATATATATGACAATATTTTTTCATTAGTACCTCATCTATCCATCCTACATGAAGCAAGGATATTCTACAGTTACTGGTACTAACAGTTTACATCATTGTTTATTTGTGCCATGTATACACACACGGGGTGTGCAGGTGCATGCACACACAAACATCTCTTGTCAACTGTTTTTACTCTGGAATTGTATTTGCTGAAGTAGTTTAATAGAATATTTAAGTGCGACATATGTTTTCCTAATTGTAGCTGAGCTTAGAGGGTTATGGGGAGAATTCTGCATGAACTGAAGGTGAGCTGTATGAAGATAGGTGTTATAATGATGCATATTTGCTGCCTTTCATCTACCTAAAATCAGATTCAGTCGTAGAGCCTTGTGATTTTTTTACCTTCTCAGAAAATATATTGAGTTCTATATTATGACAGGGAACTTGCCATCTGTTATGTGTCCCATATGATCGACAAATGTTTTGCAATCTAACATCTGTCTGGCATTCTCGTAGAGCAATAAAAAGTTGCTTAGCTCTGATGAAACACCCTCCAGAGCCATGTCTTGCAGCCTTGGGGTACAGATTACGATGAGGCTGGGACAGGGGCAGCTGGGTTCAACAGGTCTGTCTGTTGAAAATTGTTTCCAGCAAATGCATTTCATCACTCAGCTACACCTTTTTCTGGAATTGGCGCTACCCATTTACAGTCAGAAGGACCTGTCCTTTCTCGTTCTTATCATCCTTACGTTATCCCTGTCTGCTCATGGCTTTTCTGGAAGTCCTTGCCCTGGTTTTCTACCAACTCCCTTGCCCCCAGAAGTGGTTGGTAGGCTTTTGGAACCTACCCTTAGCTAACAGGCCTTTGTCCTCGTCCTGGCTCCCCAACTAAAAGCATCTCTATAGTTTTTAACCTTTTCTTTGCCATTACTGCTGCATTGGGGTAGGTTACTCTGAAAGTTTGTGATTGTGCATGCTTTTAGATCTTCAGGACTCAAGCTGGATAAATTCCGTGTGGTCAGATATACGGGCAGGGTCTTGGCCACAATAGACCTGAGCATTTAGCCCACAGGCTTTCAGGTGGAACAGATGGCTTCATGCTCCTTGTTTAATCCAGTCTCTGTGTGCATTTCAGTTCCTTCTCTATTCACCGAACCTCACGTGGAAGATTGAGCTAAGAGCATGTTTCTTTTGTACTTTGTGCTTTAGTTCCATCTGAATGCGTGAACTTCTGGGTCAGGAAATCATTAGTTTCGTTTCAGGAGAGCGAGAGCACTTTTTTGGGAGCTGTGGCACTGGAGTGGGGAGCAAAAAAAGCTGACAGCATTTAAAGAGAACACATTGGAGAGGCTGGATGCAGAGATGGCTCATGAGCCTCAAAACCTCCACAGCTCTGGCTCTGTTCTCTAATAAAATTATTCTGTGTCACTAATGAGCTTAGAGGATGGTTATGAGTTTCTTGTGGTTTCTCATCACTTTGCATTAACTTGGTAATTTGGAGATGCTAAATTGCACATCCCCCATCACCAAAGGAATTGCTCAGTTTGAAGCAGGTTGGCAGAGCTGTTTCAACGTGACACTCGCACTACTGCTGTGGTGGGTGTGAATAATCACAATGACTCCACTGTCGGTGCAATCCCCCATCACCATGGACTTGGAATTGTATAGAAACTGACTGCAAATATGCAAATAATAGCATTGCGTTTGCACAAAATTCCACATGCAGATGGCACCATTCGGCTGCATGGCCTTACTCTTACACTAGCTTAATCAGGGCTTCTGCCTTCTTCAGAGCATGTGGCCTGGCCTGGGTTGCTGCCAGAGGGTAGAGGAGCAGCTCTGCATTTCCCACACCTACCAAGCAGGTAGAGATTCAACTTTGCTGCTGCAAAACCAGGCTTTAACTGGGGTAAAATGTAGTGTAAGGCTTGGAAAGACGGAGGTTAATGTATGAAGTGGAAGGTCTTTGGAGATTTGCAGAAGGTGAGATGAAAAACCTGAAATGGAAAAGGTGGATTAAAAAATACCACCATTTCTGCCCCCAAGCCTGGGGCAGAAGGCAGAGGGGACCATGCTTGCCCAACGTGGTTGATTCCTGGCTTATTAAAAAGCAACTTCGAATGCAAAGAGTGAGTCTGTTTGCTGCTGTGTTTCTGATTGTCGAGGACCCAGAGAGAGCATTTGCTGATGTAAGGCCTCCTAGGATCAGTAGGAATTAGTGAATTCTTTCGGCACTGCCCACCTTTTGTGAAACCAGCAGTGTGTAATTTGGGTGTGAAAGTGTATATATATTTTGTTTTCTGAATTAGTTCCTCTTGGGATAAATATATTTTGTGAAATACAGTTACCCTGCAAGGCTTTCAAAGAAGTGGAACGTGGTTGGAGGACTAAAAGTTGTAATCTCTGCTCTTTTTAACAAAAGTCAGAAGTTTTGTGTGATTCTCAAATAAAACATTTTTTAAAGGGGGAATATTTGTGCTGGGAACAGTGTACCCAGTAAATCAAAGCAACTGGTCTCTTTACATCTTAGCTCCAGTGTTGCTGGCCATCTGTTCTTCAGAGGACTTGGGTGTCAACGTTAGCAAGTAATTTGTTCTTAGAAAACTCAGGGAGAAAAAGGAGTTGTTGTGAACATAAGTACCCACTGCATTGGTTAACAAAGCATCTTGTTTATACAGGCCTAGCCTGGCCAAACACATTTGAAGTTGTTTTGCCAGTTGGCCAGCCTGCCCACTCTTTTGATGCTATGCCACATTGCTGCTGAGAAACATTTTGGAGATCCTTCCAGGTTTGTCACAGTCTCTCTTGGGGTCCCCAGATATTAGTGTTCAGGCGTGTACATAAGAACAGGTTCGTAACCTACTTTAAGTAGGAAGAGCTACTGCAGGAGAAGGTATCAGAGGATAGAAAATTGGAAAGCTGGCATGTCACTGGGGAGAAATGCTTGTAACTTAACACTCTGTTGCTTAATCATTTGGATTCTCTTTACTCTGTCTTATATATATGTATATATACTTCATAAAGTATATATGCATACAGCTTTGGTTGTGCAAGAATTGATGTAACAAAAAACCCCAGCACAGTCCACAGTAACAAATCAAAACCACTGCAAACTGTACCATTGAACTTGTGTGTTTCTCTGCATGTATTAGCTTTCTGAAGAGTGAACCTGTGTGATTTCTTTGGAGCAGCTTGTATGTTATCTGCCAGCAGCTTTGTTTTTTCACCTTTCTTCACGACTTGAATTCCCACGTGGTGAGAAATTCTATTAATACATTAGGCAGCAGAAGGCATGGGCAACAGGAGAATGCAATTCATAGGCAGTTCTCAGTGTAATCTTTTTATTGAGGAGGTATTTCTCTTCTAACTTCTAGCAAGCTGTGGCTTTCTGTCCTTCTAGTGCTTCTACGCATGTGTCTCATCCTAGTTAAAAATGAAAAAGGAAAGGATAAACGTCACCCTTTTTCCTTCCTTTTCTTCTTACAATTCCATTTACAAAAGCTCTGACTGAGGGATTTCACTGATAGCAGCTGGAATTTGCTGGTGTACAAAGCTGTCCTTGGCAGTCAGTAACTGAGTGTTAATGCTAGGATATTATGAGCTGCCTGCATGGAAATGTAGTCAATCAACATGTGTGATGCTTGGAATACTATCTCTGTGTTTGTACAAAAGTGAACTCTCCTTCCTGCTGCAGGTGCTCTTGCTGCTACCACTTCATACTACTAGCAGTGGTACCTAAGGGAGTTCTAGATGCCAGCAAAGAAATTCTGGGTGAGGCTTATGCCCTTCCTAAGGGAATGAATTAAAGCTGTAGGAAACAAGGCTCATTTAGAAGATATCAACCTCTGTGTCGTTTAGGTCAGGTTTTCAGCAGATGACTGGTAGGAGTTCACACCAGAGAAGTGCAAACTTTTCATCTCCATTTGCAGGTTCACTTTCCTCCATATTAAATAGATCTGCCTTACAGGTTCACCGTAGTACACTGGCCTTTGCTTCATCTTGTAAAAAACATAGGCTGAAAGGAAGGCAGTAAATAGAACTGCCATGGAAAAATCACATGTGGGCCTGAGGTTGTAGTTTCAAGTTACAGGTCTTTTTCTTGTAGTGATGTGGATTTAAAGAGTTCCAGACCTTTGTTACTTGTTCTCACCATTGCACTACCCTGCAAGTTACACATTTACAGAGTTGAAGGTGGCTGAGACAAATGAATTTTTTTTGTTGCTCCCTCCTCACCCTTTGTTTGTTTCCCTCAAATTATTTTTAGTCTGGACCCATTTGTTGAAGGGATGGGGGCAAAATTGAGCAAAAAAGTTGAGAAGTCATCCAGAAAAGTGCTCATTTAAACGTACATGTTCAAATGATTACCCATTTTAAACCTGAGCTAATGGTCTCTTGAACATGAGAAGTAAAGCAGCTTTCCTTGAATGCTAAGGATGACCTCTCTGAAATGCCAGCTTTGCCTCAAAGAGTGGAGGAGGAATAGAAAATGAGAGACAAGGCTGTTGGATGAGTTTGGTATTGTAAACTTAATCTGGAGAAGTGTGGAAAAGGTATCTGATTTGGAAATGATCTAAAATGGTATCCGGAGGTGGGAACCTGCTAAGATTGCAAGAACGGAGGAATCTTGATAGTTTAGCAGCATTAATATTCTTTGTTTCTAAAATATATCTCAGCTACATACATTTGTGTCATCATTAATGAGAAACATGATTGAAATACTTATATTTGTCTGGTTATTTTCTCCAGCGTTAGGTGGGAAGTATGGCAAGCTGAACCACGGATTTGGCCAAGTTGCCTGGAGTGATGCTAGAAGTCTGGAAACAGGAAGGAGTAGAGCTGAAAAGCAAGCAAGCCCTGACTTAGTCACAGCTTTAACAATGAAACTGGTTTATTGTTTGGAGTTTGGGGTTGTGTGGGGTTTGGGTTTTTTCTCATTCAATAGTTAGAATAAGTTGATTGCTGTCAACAATTTCATTGTCAAAATAGCTTTTTCCTTGTTGCCTTGTGTGCCTCTCTTCCATGCTTTTTTTTTGCTTGTTTTGAATATACTACTTGAGGCAGTGTGCTGAAGCATAAGTTTCCCTGCTTTTCTCTGAAAGGAGATGGTTGGGAGGAGATCACTGACAGTGCTTTTGATTCTCACTGTTCCACTTACTGCTTTAAAAGCTGAGGAACTGACTACTTTGAACATAATTCCAAGAGCAAGTCCTCTTCGTTTCGAAAAAGATTCTAGCTTACAAAAGATACAAAACAACCCTTTGATTAAGAAGCCTCTCTAAGCTGTAATTTTACATAGACCTTGACACAAGAGGTTTTTTTTCTGTCCTCCTTTCAAACTGTCATTTGCAAAACTCCATAAAGCTAATCAGACATGCAAATCTTCAATATATTTTTAGTTCGACTCGCTGATGTATATTCATTAATATGTTATTAAGACAAGGAAAGCATAATTTAAATTGCATATGCTTAATTTGGTTAATAAATGCTTGAAATGTAGTCCCACTTTTAAAAATAACATACAAATGATACCACTTTTTCAGAGTTTTTTTCCTTTTAAGCTATGAGGAGGGTATAAAGCCTCTTGTTTTAAGCACAAAAGTAAGCTCTAGTGCTTTTTACCATGACCCTGTACAACTAAATGACCCCTGTGCTGAGTTTTAGTCCTCCTTGTATGCATTACATTCCAAATGATGTAATTGTAATAAATTGCAACAATGGACACCTAGTGAAGGTCATGGCATTGTATTTGAGTTCCCAAACTCAAATTAGGTGGAGTTAGGTAGCCAGATACAAGATTGAAAGAACACAAGTTTCCTCGTGTTCCAGTGTGGCTAAGCTCCACCAATGCAAATTTGGGGTATGCTTGCCCTATATTTAGTTTGTGGTGGCCTAACCAAATGAGATACTCACAAATTGCTACTGGAATTAGAATAAATTCTCTGACAGCTTCTCAACCTTCACTGGACATTCAAAGCTGCTATAATATCTATTTCTTTAAACCTCTGAAGAGATACTTGAATGCTTACAGGCAATAAACTTTTCAGTCAATTGATTCCATTTTTGTTGAATCACTCTCTAAAGTGGAGCTGTGCTTTAAGAACTATTAAAAAATGTTCATTCCATTTAACCTGTAAATATGCCACAGGACTTGAGAAAATGAGTTTGATAATGGTTTTGCAGGGTTCTTTTAAGACTTGAGCCTGGAAGGCAGCATCTTAAAGGAACTCATCATTGAGGAGAGTCTCTGCTGTATCCTGTTACGCTGGCCTGACTTATCGGAAGTAATGAGGCATGACAGATCATGAGTGCAGTGCATCATGTTCACAACAAATAGCCCCGTTCAGAAAATTACCTTTCTGCTCTAAGCAGTCATTTTGAGTTATTTGCAGCTAATTTTAAACTGCCTGCTTTTATGGAAATGGAGTGCTCACTTTTCCCAGTAAATATCACCATGATGCTCAGAGACAGCTGTAAAGTGCGACTGTCTGGGAAAAAGCTGAAGTCTGATCAAACTTAATCAGACTGGAACCTGTTCCTCCCTGGAAATATCTTGATTATACATGAGAACAAGCATGACACTTGACAGAATTGGCTGTTGTGGTAGCTACTGCTGTAAGGACATGGAAAAGGGCTGTCTACTCATGTCTTGTCTCACTGAAGGTGCAGGCATTGGCAACAGCATCTTCCTGTATTGTTTTCCTTCTTACTTACCCTTTCCACTAGAAAAGATACTGTTTGAATCCAGTCAATTTCTGTGATTAGTAGTATGTGCCTTTTTTCACTGCTATTGCTGTCCTGTGGTGTTTAGGTTGCCACCATTGGAGTTTGAGCAATGAGCCATGTCTGCACCCAGCTGATCACTCAGAGCTTACTGGAGAGCATGTGGAGAAACCCTGGCTGTTTGAAGGAGTGGTAGATCTGGCTTGGTTTAGGTGTCTCCCTTGGACTATTCCCTCAAAGGATCTGTTTCCATGGACTCCAAAGGAAAGCAAGCATTATTAGCTGAGCTCTAGAGGCCTGAAGCTTGGTGAAACAGATCCCACCCTTTGTCTGAACTCGGTACTGATTAATGATGGCTTAACAACCACTCTTCTCAGATGAAGGATATGGATAAAATGTTGCTCAGTTGAACTCAGAGCAGATGAGGCAAACTATCTCGTCCTTTGTTTTCTAGGAAGCAAAAACAAGAGAAAGGCAGCTTGTCCACTTATACTGTGGGAAGAGTAAACAAGTGAATGTCATTGAACTGTCAGCCAAAGAAGTGCTGGCTGCTGGATCAAAGACCTGCATTTGCACTGAATCTAAACTCCTGGGGTAAAATTAATACAAGATATAAGTGAAAGGATAAAGAAACTATGTTTAAGTGTTTGGTTCATTTTTTTAAAGTCATATTAAACAAGCATAAAGTTTGCAGAGCAGAAGTACTTCTGGGTTTAAACATGCCAAACGCTATGTGACAGTTAACAGCTCTGAAATATCGTCATGGTCTGTATGTGATGTGTGACTGAGCCACTTTGAGTCATAACACTCTCCTCTGCAAACATGCCGAGTCAAGCTTAGTGGATGCTAAAGCAGAAGAAAGACAATACCCGCAACTGACAGCAAGGATTTGAAAGACAGTGGACAAATGGATCAGTTTCAAGGGCTTGAATCTTCTCTCTTGGAGGCAGGTAGAGGCTTGTTTTCCCAGGCACAGGGTTTGGAGATCAAGAAGACTTTCTTACCCCTGAAGGAGACTGTTCCTCAGAGCTGCTGGAGGAGAGCTTAGCCTGAGGGACTTGGGGAGGTTGGATGATGCTGCCACATCCCAGTGGTCTTGGGGTTGTATGAGGGGTGTTGGCTTGCCATGATCCTCACACAGAAGCTACCTAATAAGAAAACTGTGTTCATGTAATCTTTTTATTCTAAACCATTGACTTCTGCTCTGCACAGGCAGTACTTTATTTCAGAGAGCATTGGATGTTTCTTTTCACAGCTGTTGCTTTTTGGAAGAGGATTTTTGGAAGGAGTTGTCAGAGGTGTGATGCTGTGCTCCAAGCCTGTGACACATCATTCCTTTGGCCCCTTCTGTTGTGTTTCTTGCTCCTCCTGTTTGCATGACAACATGCAGAGCTCTCCACAAGCTCTTGTTGCTCCTGAAAGAGATTTCAACTCATACCTTTCTCTGGCATCAAACCATGTGCCAGGCCAGAGGGCTGAGTATTGTAAGCACTTTAACATGCAAATGGTGGGAGAAATTTGCTGTTGACCAGGAAGTTGCACGAGGCTTTATATGCTGGCTGTGCTCTGGGTTGGCCTGGCTCATGATTTCCCATCCTAAGAAGTGACAGCAGTGTCCAGCAGCCCTCCCTCCCTTCAGAGGACAGGGCTTTCTCCTTCAGGCAGGGAGTTGTCACCAGGGCTCTCCCGTTGTCGTCTCACTGTCTTCCCCGTTTGGCATCATTCCCGGCGTGAGCGCAGCTCCTCTCCCCCCTCCTTTCTTCTATGCCCTTTGCTTGGCTCTGGTTGTGTGTTTGTTTTCTCTCCCACACTGTCTCTGTTTCATTCGCTGCCCAGAATAATAAGGGGCTTGTTGAAAGGGTGCTGCGAAGTAATTTGTCTTCTTCGTTCATTCTGTATTTATTTAACATTAGTTTCCAGCCTGCCTTCAATACAAAATTGCAAATTTCTTCACGGTTTATTTTAATAGTATTTATTATTTTGGAGGCTCCTGTGCAAGCCCTATTACTGCCATAAAAATCTCATAAATAAATAGTTATCATCAGTTATGATGGTATTGTAGTTCCCAAATCCACTCCAAGGATACAGTTGAAGGGCAGAGAACACAGACACAAGGATTTCTACTAATTGGGCTGCCCAGTTTGAAAAACCCTAACCCTGAGTTCCCAGAGTGCTGAGCTGTGGTGGTACAGCCAGTGTACGTTTCTGATGCATACCCACCACTCTGATGGATATCAGCCCTTCTGCAAGGCCCTTCTGCTTCAGACAGAACCTGGAGAAAACTGGGAACACACAAGAAGTGACCCCCTGGAAAAATACTGTTGGTGTGACTTGCCCACCATTTCATGTGCTTTCCTGTACAGGCACAGCCCTGTTCTCTGGGTATCATTCAGCTGGTTTATCCATAAGATCCTTCTTTCTCTTCCTGCAGTTCCCTGTCAGCTTTGCTCTGCACCTTCCAGCTCCTGCAGTGGGCAGCCTGCAGACCTCAGCCTGCTTCCCTACACAGCCCCTACACAGTTCATTCATCGCCTGGGCACTGCCTGCAACAGAGTTCTGCTGGAAGATAAATAGTATTGGATCTTGACATGGCAGTTTGCATTACAGCGCTTATGCAAAAGGGCAGGAGGTTATTTTAAGTTGCCTGGCAACTGTAATTCTGACATTTTCTGTATTATGATAATTTTGCATTGTACTGCTCATGTTCTTTAATAGTTTTCAAGAATGGGGTTGAAAAGACTTTCTTCAGATTATGCATGCAGAAGGTCCTGACTTGGACCTCCTGTATACACACAAGAACATTTACCTCTGGGCAAATAAGTTTACTTAATAGCCGCATGCAAATAAAGGCAGAACACTCACGATATTCATAAGCCACTGGAGAAAATATGAGTGGGATTCTTCCAGCTAAAGAAAATCTGAGATGGAGGTATATTGGCACAGAGTATTAATACCTCCCCATCCAAAATCTGGAAAATGGTTTTTAGTGCTTCTGTTTTCTTTCCCTGTTGTTAGAATCTAAGTCAAATGCTGCATTTTCTCTGAAGTGGTTTACCCAGAGACATGTGCTGCATGTGAGTGTATTCAGTATCCTGCTTCATCCTTTTCTTAACATCTTCCTTTTTCTAAATTTTGAAGTGTGCAGCAGTAGCATTTTATACATAGTGAAATGTAATCATACAGTTATACTGCATGCACTCTAGTCAATAAGGTGAATCTCAGCCTTAGCTACAGGAGTAGGCAATCATGCAGAAAAACCTCACGCTGGTGCAGTAGGATAGGTGTAATACCAGGTCCTGCTGAGCTGTGACTGAAGTACACCCTGGGGAGGTACTGACTGGTTTTTTCTTGGCTAAAGTGGGTATTTCTTGAGGCTGGAAAGCTGGGCAGGAAGCACATTATAGAACAGTTAGCACTGGGCTGTGTTTGTGCAAGGAAGTGTCTGTCATCTTTGTTAGGGCAGAAAGGTCATTTTCTTTGGAACATCTGGAGAAGGTTGTTCGAAGTGTGGCAAGCTAGCATGGAGGTTTGCTTTTGAGATATTCAGCTGCTTTTCTAAATGATTACCCATGGCTTTAACATTGCCTGTGCACCAGTTATGGTGGGTTTGCTGGTAGAAAGGAGACCTTCACTAGGGTTAGCTGCTAAATAGGGGACTGCTAGAGAAGGGTCAGTTGGGAGCAGGACGCTTTAGCAAAGTTGCCCAAGTAAGAGTCTGGAGGGTGCTTGGACTCCACCAGATCCTTAAATGCAGGTCACCTCTCAGCAGTGGCAGCTCTGCGTGAATCTTCTGTTTCTCTTTTGCCTTTCTCTGCTAGTTCTACTTTCATTTCTTCTCCTTCTTCTCTTTTCCCTTCTGCTGCTGCATCCTCCGGGTGCTGCTCTGCCTCTTTCCCCCTCTTTTCATCCCCTTGGCTTCCTCCTTGCTGTCAAACTTGGGTTTTTCTTTCATTTCAGCAGAGCTACCTGGGGCTTTCGTTCTTTGTCAGAGCTGTGCAGCACAGCAGAGGACCTTGAACTGTCCCAGGTCAAAGCCACCCATGAGCACATGAAAGTAGAGGCTCTTCTGGGGAAGGTTCAGGTTTGCACAATGTCTCCATGTGCTCTCTGTGTTATTGTACTGAGACCAGCACTGTGTTACAGAAACAGTGTATTCTAATTGCTCTGTGGCAAAGCTTATTTTTCTGGGAAGCTGTGAATAGATTAAGTTGTGTTCTTGCCGTTGTGTGTGGCTTGGTTTTGGGTTTTTTTTAAAGCAGTGTACAAAGTCTTCACTTACAACTGTGCATGAAACTCCTTGTCTGTAATCGTTCTCCTCTGGATTTACTGAACTGCAGTATCAAAGCAGAGCTTTAAAAACAAGGATGGAACATATAGGAATTACTTGGCACCTGCATGTTCTAATATATTCTAAATAATGAGCTTTATGTGGTAAGTTTATGTAGCTGAGCTGTGTAAATTTGTTCGTGATGATGATTATACTGAGAATCACCTTTGCTAGTTGAGATACACAATGTAGGCTTATTACCCAGGAGACCTGATTAGCAATAGTGTGGGACTTGGGCAGAGTGCAACTTAAGAGTAAGCATATTTGCATTTAAAGTGAGCTGCCATTGCCATAAAGGTATGTAAACTGCTGTCAATTAAAATTGTATGTCAGACTGTACAAATGATCCTGCGTGCTAATGCAGCCAAACATGTGGTTCTGGGGTGCATCAGGACACTGGTTCTTCTTTGTGATGTTTGTTCCCCTTTAGAGTAGTGGATCATGTGGCAATCTCAGCTTCCAACAGGATACCATCAAGGGGTTTAATAGATTCACTGAGAGAATCAATTGTGCATGTATTAGATTAAGTCTTCAGATTTCTCATTAAATATCAGCAAACCAAAGGGTCATCATCCCCCATGTTTCATCTGTTTGTAGCCTGCATAGAAGTCTTCCTCTTTAGATCTTTACTTTTAAGTTGGACTTCCTTGAAAATCAATTCAGAGAACTGAAGATTGACATATACGAACAAATGGGTCCATTTATTTAGAGAAGACCAGCTCTGTATGTTACATATGGAAATAGATATTTTTTCATTTTCCTTTGCCCACTAGTAAACATACTTCACACTACAAGCATTGTTAATGCAGAGCTCAGCATCCTGTTGACACTCAATGATACTTTTGATGAAGGCAAGGGTTGGGTCACCAAAGTGGATGGAACATGACTTTTTGCACTGAAAAAAAAAACACATTAACATTTCTTACTTGAAGACGTGTTTTGTCCATGGTTTCTCTCTCGTCTGTACAAGCACATCTTTATCTTTGTGTTTAGACTCTAGACTTGGCTGGTAATAATTAGAGACAAACCAGGTGGAAAGTCATGAGTCATATGCTGAGGAAAATATATGGCTTTTTTAGATCAAAGCAAAGTGCTCTGTGTACACGATCTATATTTTTGGATAAGCAGGAGGGCTTTTTCATGTTCTTCCGAGGGTATTTGGGGCTATTAAAGTGATAGCATAAGAATCTAAACATAAAAAAACACACCTTACAATTATGAGTGTGTGAATCACCAGAGAAGTTGCCTTCATGCATAGTAAGTGCTGTGCTGTGCACATGAGCAGAAAAAGTCAGGCTTTACAAAGCTAATGGCATATCTCCATGCCCCTGATATATTCTGAATACATTTGGTTCTGTATGCAGCTTTCCACTTGCATAAGCACCTGGGCATAACAAGCTGTTCTGGCTTTTCCTGCTCTTCGCTTTGTCTCCTCTTCCTTCTCACCTCTGAAATTCTCACTCTGATTTGAGTCATTGCCATGTGTCAGGTACTCTTGTAAGTCACCCCCTCACAATTGTACATGTCCATGGACTTTTGTCTGGTTTGGAAACTTGATTTCAGACTCATAGGGCTGCACCCTTCCCAACGTGCTGTGTGTAGGTGTGCTGGGAGCAGAGTATTGATTACTGATGCAGAGGGAAATCTCCAGGGTGGAGGCAGTCCTGGAGATACTCAGGGAGCATTTCTTCTGAGGCTCTTGCAAGGCTAAAATGTGGTTATTTCAATGGTAATAATAGTAGTCACTAGAAATAAATGCAGAGGTCTGCTTTACTCCTGTTAGTACCAATGCTATCTATGTCCCTCTTGATTACACATGGGTAATCTTATGTGTCCCAGATAAAGACAGCTGTTTCCATGTTAGGGATAGAGATGGGGGGGAGGGAGGGGGAAACGGGGGGGGGGGGGGATCGGGGGGGAAATGCAGAGCTTACTTTTTCTTAGTTAATTATCAAAACAACTCTTTGCAGTAAATATTTCCCATAGCAGCCTTTCCCTGTCCATAGCTCGTTTTGTTTGTCTTCCACCTCACAGGAGTGCAAGGGAAACAAATTCTGCACTCCTTTCTGGATGTGGAAAAGATGAGTTAGTCCCATATGTCATGCTTGTGAATGATGAGTCCCAATTCTGACCTTACAAAGATGCTGTTGTGTATTGCAATCATTCAAAGGTTTTGCTTCTCCTCTGGCGTTTCATTTCTAAGAATTCCTGGATTAAGGGAATGTTTCAAGAGGAGGGAAGGGAGTATGTACTGTTTTCAAAATACTGAAATGCTTATTAGTATAAGTTGCACCACCTTAGAGTTTTCTCATGCCCAGGGGCTCGAACACAATCAGCATTACTAGCTTTTAAAGAGTGTTAAAGGAAGTAACTATCTTTTCCTGCCCTCAAGTTGTAAGGTCTCTTCTCTTGCAGTAATACCAAGAGTATCTTTTCTTTGTGCGCTTACCTTCCCTTTCTTTTTCCATCCAAGGAGATCAGAACCTAAAAGGGAGGCTCGCAGCTTACCTCATTTGAAACACCTCCAGATTTCTGGCTTGCTGTCACTGTCATTGCGACAACGTTGCAGTCAGGTACCATGGTGATCTTAAACACTGTCACACTGCCTGCATGTAATTGTCAAATAATTTCTATAAGGGTCTTTTTTATTGCTTTGATGCCAGGATGGTTAAACAACAGGCATATCTTAATTCCCACTGCAGTGTCAGTGATGATTTACCTTAGAAGAAATTAGTTCTTAACTATTTGCGTAGTGCATAGCAGTGCCTTATTCCTTTGTACTATTTTAGCTTCAGGAGAAGAGCTTCTAACCATGGAATCTGCCTGTGTAAAAGTGCTGCTCCCTGTAATACAAATGGATCCCTACTTCAAGGAATGTGTTTCAAACAACTGCTGATAATGAACATATTTGTACTACCACTTTGAAAGTAGAAACACAAAATTGTCCTGACGTCCCTGGCCTTTAATTTCTTCAGGAAGCATTTCTTAATAGTCTTGTCCAGAATGTTCTAAAACCTGGGAAAACTCACTGCATACAGAACTGAAGGCTCTGGCTGCAGGTATGGAGCAGAACCAGTTCAGAATAATCGTATTTAGACATTGCTGGTGGTAACGGGAGGTATATAGTCTTCTCTTCCTGTGTGGCAAAGCCTCCTGTGATTCGAGAATCATGTTGAAGTCAGAAGTGTTCTCCTTACAGGGTAGGAGCGTAGTTAGTACCGTGATTTGTGTGTTTAGTACTGTGATTTAGCTGATACTATCTTGGAAAAATTTGTCACATGGGTTAGAATTGAAGGTATGCATCACGCTTGAGCAGGTCTAACAAACTGCCACAGTGGAAAGAGAGGTTTTAGTCCCCTCTCCCCTGCTCTGCTCTTTCCTTCTTTCACACAGTGATTTGCCTGCTTTAGTAGATTGATTTTTGGCCAGGTTAATGAACAGAATTGGCTCACAGAAGACTCCAGTGATCA
Organism: Melopsittacus undulatus; assembly: GCF_012275295.1. Classification (NCBI taxonomy): domain Eukaryota; kingdom Metazoa; phylum Chordata; class Aves; order Psittaciformes; family Psittaculidae; genus Melopsittacus; species Melopsittacus undulatus. The sequence goes on along the minus strand of NC_047529.1, from coordinate 11,692,825 downwards.
CTAGCAGTGGTGCAAGGGAATTTTCTGGACAGGGGAGAGGACCTCTGTTTGACTGCCTTGTGTAACTTGAGGAGGCTCTGCCAGAAACGTGCCCACAAGCCAGCTGTGATGGCCATGATTTGGAAGAGTTCATCCTGTGTCTGAACCAGCAATGCTGTAATTACTGCTTTTGCCTAACCTGAAGCATACTTTGTTTTCACCATTCAAAACAAGCTGAAGAATTATTCTGAGGGGCTGTTAAGTTTGGTAAAGTCAACAAACAACTTAATGAGAACTTGAACTATAAGCATACAATAATTCCTTCTTTTTTTCTCATATTCTGTGGGTCACATAAGGACCAAGTGGCCAGAAGCACTAAAAACTAACTCACAAGGAAGCTGATGGGGGATGGAGAGGAGCATGTTGAGTGGGATAGCTTTCTCCTGCGAGAACTCTTAGGAATATAAACATTGAAAGAGAGAATCCGGTTCTATCTAAATAACCTGTCATGTGGGTTTGACAAAGGCTAACTTTCAGTATTTAAAGTAAAGGAGGCCTTTTACTTATTTTTGGGAGGGTTATTTTATTCTGATCTCAGGATCTGAGATTTAAAATAGTTGGGTTTTTTTCTCCTTCAAAAATAAAGCCACAGGCTTGTTGCCATGGGCTTGAGGAAGATAATTCTGTTGAATTTCACAGAAAGGATCCTGTTTCGCTGTGGGTTTATAAGGAGCTTAGAAGAGTAAAGTTAAGTCAATAATTAGATTTTGAAATTAAGAGTTTTATTACATATGTGGGTTTATATATATAAATCAGCTGCAAGATATACATAGAGCTGACTGAATATAGAAACGTGAAAAGTGGAGTGGACCATCAGCTAAAACACTTTTTCAGCAGAGAAAATCTGCTAAGAATCAGTGCAAGGAGGTGTTTGATCTTCCTGTTTCTTGATCCCTTGTGCTAGCAGGTTCACAGGCTTTTCAAGGCTGATGCCTGCAACACCTGCCTGGGGTCAGGCTTCCTGGGCCAGAGCCCTGGGGTTTTTGTTCCTTCTCCTAAAGCTTTGTCTCTAAGGCTGTCCTTGGTTTTTGTAAGAGTACAGAGAGCGCGAGAAGAGGCTCTAGGTGATGAATTACGGGTCTGTTCTACTAACGGCTTGTATTTCACTAAGGACGTAACTGAAATCTGCCAATGTCGCTGGCTCAAAGAGATGTTGTTACAGCAGGAACTTTGATAATATTGCAGTGGGTTTTTTTTTTACTTTCATGAGGACTTCAGTACCAACCTTTTATGTGCAGTGCTTGTTTTCCTTCCTAGTGTTGCCTCATTACGCTGCCTGCATGTTTTCCTGCTACCCAGGTGCTTGGGGTAGTGTATGAAAATGTGAATCATAGTGAAATGAATGGAGTAAGTAATTGGGGTTGAGTTTGTTCCCCCTCCTGCCAGCAGCTGAAGGTGAGGGTTTGTTTTCAAAGTGCAGTGGCAGAACATCAGTGAAATTTCTGACGGATGCTGATCTCCTGAGACATGGCAATACTTCATTCTTCAGCTTGGCTGGACCCACAGCAGTGTTCATCTGCAAGTAATGTGGTTTCTTGTTCTGTATTATGGATCCTGATACGCTTAACAGACCTTTTGGCTGTTTCTTAAGGTTTGATGATAGGGGAACAGGTTCATGGAGCTTGTATCCAGGATACCAGAGATAACCTTGGAAAAGGTCTTTTTCTAGGTGGATACAAAATTAACATGACCTGATGGGCCATCTTAATAAAAATAGTGATGAAATCAACAACTAAACAATAAATTCAAGCAGCAACCTCCAAGAAGTACAAGGTGACAGCTGGTAAGATTAATTCCCTACCTGATTTTTGGCAACCAGAATTGCTTCTGAACTGCATGTGTTGAGTCTCATCTCTGTAGGTTCCTTGTAGTGGAGGGAGAGGCTTCTCCAGGGAGTGTCTCAGGGTTGACTCAAAGGGTAAACTTAGCCTGACAAAGACCACCTTAAGCACCACAGCTAAATGGGCCTGATGATGTGAATGCTCCTCAGTGTGGTTTATTGTGTAAATATTTGTAGAAGGCTGCTGGTTGTCCGACCAGCATCTTCAAAAAGCCATCTTCCAAGTTCAACTGATGCAGTAAAGAAAAGTTGCTTTGTGATACTCATATGTATGTTGACAGTCCGTCCTTGACCATTTGTCATTTTTTCCTGTGCTAGCCCTTCTTGATCTTTACTGTGAGGGTGGTGAGGCCCTGGCACAGGGTGCCCAGAGAAGCTGTGGCTGCCCCATCCCTGGCAATGTTCAAGGCCAGGTTGGATGGGGCTTGGAGCAACCTGATCTAATGGAAGGTGTCCCTGCCCATGGAAGGGGTTAGAGCTGGATGAGCTTTAAGGTCCCTTCCAGCCCAAACCATTCTGTCAGTCTATGATTCTATGATCTTGTCTCCCTACAAAATCACACACTCGTGCTTTGAGTGGCAGCATTTTCCTGTATCTTTTTGGTAGACCACACTATTTAACCTCTTTGTTGCTGGTGGCAAGAAGAAAGTCAAAAGGAAGTGTGTACTATGAAAGACATTTTTTGTGAGGTGTTTCTTTGTCTCATGTTATCTCAACAACACTGTTAATAGCTATGCCTGTAACATCATCCTTAAATAAAAGCCGAGAGTTTGCTGATTGTTACCCTCCAGTGCTGGAGGGCTGCCCTGTTTCATCCTGTACAAAGCGGTATTACTTTGTCTTTGACACCTCAATCTTTAAAATGAGATGGGAATTAAAGATGAGTGCAATGCTGTAACAAAGGTTATGGGTTTATAGAAGTTGTAATAGGAATAATGGAAAAATAATTTCATGTTTATAGAAAAATAGAGGGAATTTGTTCACCTAATGCTCTAAAAGAAACAAAATCTTCATCCATAAATTGATCAGCTGTCGCCAACAGAAGTATTTCCGTGTGGCTCTGAGTAGTTTGCTAAACTTGCAATCAAAGATATGAACACTTCTGCAAAAAAAATTAAACCTCTTTAATTCTGTTTTCCTTTATCTTTCTATCAAATGGCTGAGACTGTTCTGCCTTAATCTTTAGCAAGTATATATTTCCATTTGAAAATTACAGAACAGTTTAATATTGCATCAATATTTTAACAGTGAGTATCAGTTGTAGTAAGAAAGATTTATCATAGGGTTAATAAAATGACTTAAATATTCTGTATTGTAAAACTGTAGGAAACTGGTGTAGCATATTGCTTACTGCATGGTGTTTAGAGCAGGAGGGGCTCAATTTGACAGCATGGCTGGGAAGATAGAATTAAACCCAGTTTGGTTTCTTTTTTCATTGAAACATATCACTACCCTAAAACCCAACCATTTATTCAACTTTCAAACATTAAATGGTAAAATTTATCTTAGATTTCTACATGCAAAATATATATATTTAAAATAACATATTAGCTAATTCACTATTAAGTGAAAAACTCTTGCTAGATTTCATTGTGGGGCTTTCTGTGGAAGAAGCGGTCTAGTCAAATCACAGAATCACAGGATGGTTTGGATTGGAAGGGACCTTCAAAGCTCATCTAATCCAACCTCCTGCAGTGAGCAGGGACGTCCTTCAACTAGATCAGGTTGCCCAGAGCCACATCCAGCTTGGCCTTGACTGTCTCCTGTAGTGCAAATGATACCAGCTTAAAAAGACTCTTCAGATTCTGGCTTTTTTGTGTTAAACGAGCCATGGTGGAAGGATTGCTGGCACAGGATCTGCAGTGAATGGGAAGCTGCTGATCAGGCTGAGGAGTTTCTGACCACTGAGCTCTGAGTTTCTATCTTTTCTAGGTTTAGGATCAGCAGTGACCAGGGACCTCTTCAAGAACGACTTAACAAACAGGGCTGGCTTATGTGCAGGAGTCAATGGTTTAGGGTTTCTGCTCCAGGAATGCCTGTCTTTACCTCTTCTCTCACTGCACAGCTTTGCTGTTCAACCCTCTACCCAGGTGTTGAGGGAAAAACTGTACCCTTAAATTTATCATTGCCTTCCAGAAGTCCACACATCTTATGTTGTCATACTCTGCATGTATTTGCATGGCCCAAAAAGAAACCCCAACCCAGAAAAAGGTGTTAAGGTGACAGCCAGTAGCTGAAGAGTTCAGCCCAGCAAGGATGAGGAAAGCGTTTGGCTTTGGGACAGGAGGAGCTGTAGGTCAAGGCAGCCAGTTTTTAAAGCCTTGGATTTGTTTCTGTTCTTCCCAGCATGAGGAAAACTTTGTTTTCGTAGTGTTTCTGCAGCACAACTAAAAAGTAAGGTTAAATTCTTTCAGGACAAGTTCATTGTATCTGACCTGGGAGGTGGTGGTGGTGTGGAAGTCCTTTGTGCTTATCTCTAAAATGCATTTTAACTGAAAATTAAGGAAAAACAATAAACAATGAAGGAGACGGGGTTATTTCTGTCATTTGATACTCTGCCTTCTGTCCCTTGCGCACATGCTGTGATTTATCATGGTATTTGCATAAGGTTAGTCCAGCGCCAGGCGTAAGACATTTATAAATTGTCTCTGCAAAGTGATTTTCTGCAGGGGTGTTTGTGCAGAGCCTGGGAGGGAGGTGAAACCCTCTTCCGTGGCGTCGTGGCGGCTGTGCAGTTGGGGGTCAGAGGAGTCTCTCTTCTTCCTTCTAGAAGAGAAAGATGTTTTCCTACAAAATTCGGCTTCTCTCCTATTAGCTTGCTCGGTGCCTGGTAAATAAAGTGTAGTGGGGGGAAAGCATCTCATGAAGAAGACCTGGAACAGCGTCTCCTTTATTTTCAGTCTTTAACTTTAGTACCTTTCAGCTTTGCTACATGAAAAACATGGACCTGATGGCTAAAACTTGTTTTGCCTCACGCTTTATTTATTCAGCTCACTCTTTGGCTTGTTCACGTCTTCTATTGTCTTCTGGGTGCTGAATTGCAGTCCTTGTTATAGTGCCTCATTAGAAAGTCACATCTCCCAAGAAAGACCTTTTTGTCTGGTAAAGTGCAGCAGGCCAAAACCCTTACTAGCAACGCAGTCAGGCCAGCTGGGCAGCAGTTGCAGACACTTGGGGTTTTGAGGCTTTGCCTGATGGACTGCGATGGTATCTGATGGGGGCTGTTTCCAGATGGTATCTGGTGTTTCCATCCACTTCTTGCCAACTTAACTATCAAGATACTGATGCCTGTTATGGTTTACAAATGGGTCACTGAAAGAGGTTTCAGGGCAGGGCATATTTTCCCAGGGAGAGGGCCTGTTTTCTCAAAGGTGTTGTCCACCATACAGTTGCACCAGAGCTCTGTGAGGGTGTCAGGATGCCATATGGGTCCTCAACCATGGTATAGCCAGGTCACCTGAAAAGCCAGGGGGGCATTTTGTGACATGGAGCTGTGCTCAGAGTGTGACCCAGTCCAGCCCCTCATCACAGTGTCAGGGCCCTGGGCATGTTCCTGGCTTCCACCCCAGAGGGAGGAAGGCTTACGTCTCCTGCGGTTCAAATGAACATAATTAGTTTGGACATTGTTTTTTGAGCAACGTACATTAATTATGTGGTGAGGCTTTTATTGGCTATTACGTGTTTGCTTTTGCCTCATGAAGTTACTCACACATCGATACGATCCTTTGGTTTAAGAGACAGGTTTATTGGGCAGACATGGCATATTGCCATCCTCTGAATTACCTCAGACACACCTCAGCAGCACATCTTCCTCCTCTATTCAGAAAAGGTCTGTGACAAGATTGCAACCTGTGCCATTCAGAGATGCTTTTCCCTCTTGTTCTGATGGGCTTAAGTCCCCCATGTACGTTTTCTTGTGCTGCTGGTTAACAACATTCAAAGGTTTTTAGGTTGCACATCCTAAAGCTGTTTCCATCAGTGTCTTGGGCTTTTGTTGTTTATGAACAGCAAAAAAGCTGAGGTGAACTACAGTTCATCATGCCAGATCCAGGCTTTGCATGCAGTTAGGGTTTCAGACTGCTGTTGAGAAGGAAAAATCGGAATATCGACAATTTCATTATCTAGCTACTCTAGAAATGAATCCAACAAGTGTTCTGGAGAGTTCCCATCACAGGCCTGATATGGAGTTAGTGGTGAGCATTAAAGATTATGGATTATTTGTAGCTCAAGATACGTTTTACTCAAACACTGGCTGTACTGCGCAAGGGCCACTCCAGTTCATTTCAGGTTTTGAGCAGGAAGCACAGCGCTGCCCCTCAGCATCAGTATATGCCTGGTTTGAGAAGATAAGCAAGATGTCCATCACCATCCCTGAGATGAGAAGCTTAATTTTTTAGGAGGGGTTTTTAATACATCTTGGGTTTCAGTCATGTGTTAGATATGGTTTTTGTTTCCTGTGGCTTGATGGCTGTCCAGTAATCAAACTCTAACAAGTCTTTTTTGCCACTTGTGTTATTCTGTTTAATAATATAGAATCGTAGAATCATAGAATAGTTAGGGTTGGAAAGGACCTTAAGATCATCCAGTTCCAACCCCCCTGCCATGGGCAGGGACACCTCACACTAAACCATGTCACCCAAGGCTTCGTCCAACATGGCCTTGAACACTGCCAGGGATGGAGCATTCACAACCTCCCTGGGCAACCCATTCCAGTGCCTCACCACCCTAACAGTTAAGAATTTCTTCCTTATATCCAGTCTAAACCTCTGCTGTTTAAGTTTCAACCCATTACCCCTTGTCCTGTCACTACAGTCCCTAATGAATAATCCCTCCCCAGCATCCCTGTAGGCCACTTCAGATACTGGAAGGCTACTATGAGGTCTTCATGCAGCCTTCTCTTCTCCAGGCTGAACAGCCCCAACTTTCTCAGCCTGTCTTCATATGGGAGGTGCTCCAGTCCCCTGATCATCCTCGTGGCCTCCTCTGGACTTGTTCTAACAGTTCCATGTCCTTTTTATGTTGAGGACACCAGAACTGCACACAATACTCCAAGTGAGGTCTCACAAGAGCAGAGTAGAGGGGCAGGATCACCTCCATTGCTGGTTTTAAGACCGGTTTCATTTGTGTTTACTCTCACTGAATGCTTTGAGAAGAGAGTTAATCTTGTCTCTTCTTGAAGAAGTCAAAAAGTTCAGGACTGAGGTCAAGGAAGCAGTGGCTGTGGATTGGTTTGCTTCATTGCATCACACATGTTGAACATGCATGTTTTGCTCCTGAAACTTGTTAACTGTTGGAGCATGGCTCCTTGTGAGCTCAAGAAGATGCAACACAAGCCACTACTGCAGTCTAAGTGTATGAATAATACTTTATTAAAGTACATTTATCAAAAACTCTTGTGAACAGAGCAGTTGTAGCTAAATAGTGCATAGTTAGTGTCCAGCAAAAGCTGTATTTTATGAAATCAAACAAAATTATAGCTTAGGCGTTTCCAAACTTGGGTTTTATTAGTTCTAAATTAAAGTACCTATTTCTAAGAATTCTCTTTATTATTTTTGTGATAAATCTTACAAAATGCAAAAATATTTCACGATTACTGTTATTCAGAAAATTTGGAATTCATTGCAAATTTAAAGAAATACTCTGATATTTTGTGCTTCTTAGTAAGCTTTGATAAAAAGTAATTCTTACTCCTTCAAATTATACTTAATTCTAAAATAACGCTTAAAATTAGCTGTGGGTCTCTGTCTTTAAGGAGGGAGAAACTGATGATGTTCACTATTTATCCAGCTGTCTTCCCACTCTTCCCAAGAGTACTGAAACCATATGCAAATAACCACTTGCACTCCATTTGACATTGCTTTCATTAAATCCATCTCTTCTTCCTCTGTAATTTTCTATCTTCAGACATTGGTTATTCTCTTGGGTTTTGGGTTCTTGATGACTTGTCCCTTACTATAAATGATAAATAAACCATTGTAAATTCCTGTTAAACTGAAGACCAATGGATCTGCTGTTAATAATTTCTACTTCTGACAATGTATTAGGTAGAAATGCATTGTGTAGCATAAATCATGCATGTATGTCAAAGCAAGAAACATGCAAAGTATGGAAATTCTGAGCAAATAGCTTTGCAAGGGTGCATATTGGGATTTAATAGGGGTGTTCTTTAACTGTGGCTACTCAAAAAGATTCTTTCTTATTAGTATGTCAGCTAATACAAGCAGTAGTATTTGGGCCAAAATAAAGCAGGTCAGGGAGCTTCACCTTTGGGAGGTGAAGTTTTGTCAACAAATGTGGTATCTTTAAATAGTGCGGCAGATGGACATAGTAGATTGGTAATCTGCAAATTGTGGTTGATTTCTGTGTTGATTTCTGGGATTTGGGGCAAGATGCTGAAGTCTGACAATGAAATCAGCTCTATAGAAGAACACCTATAATAAAAGTTTCTGTGACATGTTGGGCATGAATAAACCATCAGGGTTTATTAGTAGGAAATAACCTGGTAGTGGAAGAGGGAATTTTTGAAACATGGAACTTGAAGTGAATGTTTAACAACACTTGGGAGAAAAGCAGATTGTTCAAGCGTGGATGTTTTAATGAAGAGCCTTATTGAAAGTCGTGGTCTTTTCCTGTGTTCATTCTGTATTTTTTCACAGTCATCTGTTCCTTAAAATATCTTCAGTTTGGGGTTTGTTTTGGAGCTTATTTGGGATGCTCAGTGACAAGCTTCATTTGGGAGTATGTGTAATCCTGTGCTTTGAGGAGAGTGTTAACAACCAATAATCCAAGAGTTGAGGCTGAACTTGTGGAATTTTGACTATTGTATGTCCTACCCTTTCAGAGACTTGAAGAGCTAATTAACAGTTTTCTGGCTTTCAATTCCATCACCATACAGCTTGAGCTGCTCCACTCCTCTGAGCTGGGACTCGGTTAGGAGCCTATAGGATTGGTAGTTTTGAGGAGGATAAAACTGCTATTTTTGTTTCTAACTCCTTTGGCAGGCAGAATGTTCAGGGCATAAGGAGGGAGCGATGCTTATTAAACTGGATCATTTGTTTTGGTCAAAACTCTCTTAAGGGCAAGCTATATTTAGAGCTTTATCTGCAACATGAGTTCACTGAGGTGTTTTGAAGCTCACTCCAACAGGAACAGGGATTGTTTTGCTACCAAATGTGAACAACTTTGTTTTGTAACTTGAAATCTGTGTTTAGTTACTGTGTACTCTGTGAATGGCTTTGTGGATCCCAATTGTAAGAAGATCCAGCACGTAGATGTCAGGGGAAGTTGCTAAAACAAATGCACCCAGGAGGCAAAATTGAAAGGGCTGTGGAGATGTCTTGTACCTTTATTAACATTTATGGCCCAAAATAACTTTGCTTTTCACATTACAGAATATTGATTGTTTTACAAAATCTGCTAATGATACAATCGCTTGTCTCTGTTTAACCGCATGAATGAATAAACCCAACCCAGATGCAACATCAGCCTCAATTAAACATAATAAACCTTTCATTAGCAGATTCCACAGACCTCCATTTCCTAAACTTTCTAGAACAAACATCTTGACAGGCATCAGTAAGCAAGATGAAGCTTTCTGGGGATGCTAAGCTGATTTCTTTTGTGCAGGAAGATGAACTTCTTGGCTGGGATCAGCAAGGGCCCAAGCCAATAGGCTACAGCCTAGGGGCTCTCAGTAAATGAAACCAGGGGCTTCTCTTCTCTCTTACCATGCACCTCTTAACCCATATACTGAGATGCCCAGATAATATCTCATGGGTGGGTTTGCTACCAAACTCTTGAAACCTAGCACATTGAGTGCTATATTGATTAGGATATTGATTGCTTTGCTCTGCCAATCTTTAACCTGTTAGATTTCCAAGATGTGCAAGTAATAAGTGTCCTGCTTTTTCCAAGAAACAAACTGTTGACAGGTACTTCAGGGCTTAAGAAAAACAAGCTTTTGTAGCTTAAAAAACTAATTGTTGCTAATGGAACCTTCCAATGAGAGTAAAATGCATTGGAGCAAGGCACTTATACATCAGCACAGGGCATTACACTGGCACTTTCTTCCTCTACTGAGAATATCCAAGTCTTGAATTAACCAAGGTTGCCAGCTGTTTGTAGTCTCAGGTTTGGATTGTATTTTGGTTTTCTGTCTTTTAATGGATGTGGAAAAAGCACTCTGATTAGAGCTCTGGTTTCAAAAGCACATGGTGTAAAAACTGAAAAGCAGAAGAAATCTGTTTGTCAGGCCAGTACTTGGTTGATGCTCCCATGGGCATCCCTTAAAAAACCAAACCAGAAATAGGTGAACTGGACGTAATTCCTTCATGTTCCTGGAGGCTCCAGGAACAATATCTGGAGCTGCAGACAGGAGCTGGTCCCTTTGTTTTTAGCTCTGCCTGTTGTTTTTCCTGGTGATTAGTGATCAGCAGGGAACTTCAAAGAGCTTCAAAAGCCACTTGCTTTTTCCTTGATTTGGATGGGAGGGGGGCTGGGATTGCTTGCTCCCCAGACTTCATTTTCTGAGCCTCAAATGCATTTTTTTCTTCTGTAGATTTGAGGATGTGGAAGATTCCTTGGCCATGATCTTGGGTCTTCCATATCTCTTCACCTTCCTCCAGGTTTTAAGATGCAAAGCCTATCTTGCAGCTCTCAAAACTCATCCAAGCTTCAATTTGGCTGTTAGCTGCTGTTGCCAGCTTATATTGATCTCTTGCTAAACCATGGCTTAAACCCAAGTCCATTTACTTAAAAACAAGTCCAGCTGTAGTCATCTGTCAGAGACGATTGATTTGTGATGTTCTTCCCTGCTTCTTTACAATTCTTTTTCTTTTCTCCAATGGAAATCAATCTGGATTTATGGTACCATCATTAATGGATGGTAAATACATCAAAATTTATGTAAAGCTTACTCTGAAGGATGAAAACAATGTGTTACACAAACATTCATGCAAACATTAATTCATCAGCAATACAAACATTCTTTTTCATGGCAAGCATCTCATCACCTCATCTCAAACATTTTCAGGTTCTTTTCCTTACAAAGAGGGAACTACAGTGATATTTTTGGAAACTTGATTATATACTAGACATACTGATCAAGATGAGATCCACATACAGTCCCATTTCCTGTGAAGTTTGCAATCTTACACAGACTGTTCTCACACTGAATGTGTTAATGGCTGTGTACCAGTCTGGTGCTACATTTACAATGTTTAAAGTAAAGCTGGATAATCTAGGAGCAAAACAGGAAGGGCATTAGAGATTAAATGGAAGAATGTCTACTGATGAACTACTGAATTTCTGGTTTTGAAACTCTAAAAGTAGTTGCTCACCCTGTGAACTGGCATCTCTGTTTCAAATAACCAGACCGGCTCAGGCATTAGAGCAAAAGCTTTGGTTGGTCTTGCTGTGGTGGGATCCACATTATTGAATTAGGAATGTTTACTTTCTTGTGTAGACCATGCAGATAGTGCAGAATATAAAATCCCAGTAATAAACCCAGTCATTGATTAGATAGTTATAACCATGCTTACTGTCCTCTGCATGTGAGTGGGGTGCTTTGTATGTGCTTTCCTGCCTGCCCTTCTCCTTAGCACTAAGGAGAAGGGCAATTTTAAGAACTTGTTGGGGTAAGCAAAAGGAAACTTGTAAGAAGCAGATGAGGAAGTTCTCCAGCAGAGTAATTCAGTGCCCTGACTCTGTCATCCTGCAGTAGGAGGCAGCAGCTCTCTGATAACCCTTTCTTAGAATGGGCCATCAAGAAGGAGCTCTCCCCAGCCAGGAACAGTGATTATCACAAGGAACAGAACTCCTGGAAGGCCTGATGTTTCAGCCTGATGTGTGTCATTTAATAATGGTTTAACACAGTAACAAACCTTCAAAATCATGCTAAGATATTGAAGAGTATTTCTGAGATAGGAGATTTTATTCCAAGGCTGCTTCAGATTTTGTTTTTCCTGCCCAAGTTGTATTGTGCTTCATGGAAATGAAGTCTCAGATGGCTCATTTAGACGCTGTGTCACGTCTGCTTGTTCACCCAAAGAAAGAAGAAGAAAATACATGCTAATTCTGATTTCTTCAGCCAGTCTTTTATGTGTGCTAGGCAGTTACATCTGTAGTGCCTGATGTTAGTGATGTAAAATGAGCACTGAAGGTTTTACAGGGGCCTTCTTCCCTCCCAACAAGAAACTTTTCTGTATTTACTTCAAAGAGTGCTTCCTGGTTGTGTCACCTACAAAAACAGAATCACAGAGTGGTTAGGGTTGGAAAACATCAAATGAAAAGCAGCGAAAGCACCTAGAAAAAAGTGGATTTTTTCTGTGGACCAATTTGGTAAGTTGGAAAATTGCTGTAGTGGAGTTTTGCAATGACTGGCAAATTGTCTTCTCCCCAAATGAAACCGTACCATCCTTCATTTACTGTGAGCTTCTGCACTTACTAGCTCTAAGGATGGACCAGTTCTCCATTCTTTGACCTTTACACAGTTTTTCCCTAGTAGCCTTTTTCCTACTATTGTTTTCTTTTTGCTACACCTGTTTCTCTCCCTCTCTTCATGCAAAAGCACATTAGTCATTAACACTGGTATGTGTGTCTGAAAAAGTGCCTTTTCAAAGCTGCTTTTAGCTGAGGTATAAATATTAACAGATGATGCACCAGTAGCTTCTTAAATACCACTGCTATTAAATGCCCTGGTTTTGCATTTGAGAGGGACTAGTCTGCTGTTATGCACTTGGAGATGCTTGATCCATTATTTAACATCTTTGTTGGGGACATGCCTTGAATACACTCTCAGCAAGTTTGCCGAAAATGCCAAGTGGAGTGATGCTGCTGACATTCCTGAGGGAATGGATGCCATCCAGAGGGACCTGGACAGGTTGGAGAGATGGGCTAGTGCAAACGTCATGAGTTTCAACAAGGCCCAGTGCAAAGTCCTGTACCTGGGTCAGGGCAATCCCAAGCACAAATACAGGCTGGGCAGAGACTGGATTGAGAGCAGCCTTTGAAGAGGACTTGGTGATGTTGGTCAATGAGAAGCTCACCATGACCCATCCGTGTGCGCTTGAGCCCAGAAACCAGCTGTGTCCTGGGCTGCATCACCAGCAGTGTGACCAGCAGGTCGAGAGAGGGGATTCTCCCCTTTTACTGTGCTCTGGTGAGACACCACCTCCCCCACCCCCCAGTCCTGCATCCAGCTCTGGTGCCCACAACTTAAGAAGGATGTGGAACTGTTGGAGTGAGTCCAGAGGAGGCCAGGAAGATGCTGTGAGGGCTGGAGCAGCTCTGCTATGGAGACAGGCTGAGAGAGTTGGGCTTGTTCAGCCTGGAGAAGAGAAGGCTCCAGGGAGACCTTAGAGCAGCTTCCAGTGCCCTCTTTAGAGTGCCTGCAAGAAACCTGGAGAGGAGCTTTTGACAAGGACCTGTAGGGAAAGGACAAAGGGGAATGGCTTTAACCTGACAGAGGGGAGATTGAGATGAGCTCTTAGGCAGAAGTTCTTCTCTGTGAGGGTGCTGAGGTGCTGGCACAGGGTTCCCAGAGAAGCTGTGGCTGCCCCATCCCTGGCAGTGTTCAAGGCCAGGTTGGATGAGGCTTTGATCAACCTGCTCTAGTGGAAGGTGTTCATGCCCATGGCAGGGGATTGGAACTGAATGAGCTTTAAGGTCCCTTCTGACCCAAACCGTCCTACGATAGTGGACCCTAAAAATGAACAGCATTATTAAGGACAGAAGTGATATGATCTCAAAATTAGTATAGCACATGTTGGTATTAATCCCCTTCCATTTTAATGTGGTCTTGGGACGGTGCCTATGGCATGGTATCATCTCTTTTGAATTGTGGGGCTCAAAATACTTTGCAGGACATACTGAACCCTTTGGAAACGTCAAACACGGGTGGCTCCAAAGCAAAACTATGCAATTAGTTTTCTTTGTTAACTCTTCATAATCTCCTGACAGTGGTTCAAGGATTCCAGAATAAAACATGCCACACATTAGGTGTGTTGAGAATGTGTTGTAAGAAATGATCTCGTTACCAGGCTGCTAATGGAAGGCAACAAAGGGAGATTAAGCAGAAGAAACAACTTCCTTTTTGAAACAATAAATGCTGTTCTTCTACATTGGGGTTCTGTTTTTCCTGCTCTCTTTGCTGTGATAACATAGTCACCTGTAAGGAGCACATGTATTGCAGTTTGAAAGTAAAGATGCCTTAAACATATATCAAAGTCAGTCCCAAGGCAGGGTATTGTAATCAGAGTCATATGTGGTGGTCCTCTCTGTTTCTGTAAAGATGGAGAAATGAGATATGAATCAGAAAAGCTAAAACAGAGAAGCGTGTGATATTGATGATGTCAGATCAAGACCAGAGAGGATATTCCATGCATGTGAAAAAGAGGAAGACGCATAAGATTTAGTGCTAGATTTAATCCTCAGCTGGTTGCTTATCTAGGCTCTCAATATGGGGCCTTGTGGACTGCAAATGGAAGTGTAATGTTTAAGCCAACAGAAAGAACAGCAGGCTGCTCTTCTCAGGCCTCATTATACATTTATAACGTTTCTGTGCTTTTAACACTGTTATTAGAGCTGTTCACCACTAGGCAATGACAGCAGTCACATCTGCGATGCCAAGAACTTCTTGAAGGGGATGTGTCAGATATAAATCAGATGTAACACATTCAGATTATTTATTTTCAAGGTGAGGTTGGACAGGGCTTGGAGCAAGCTGCTCTAGGAGAAGGTGTCCCTGGAACTGGATGAGCTTTCAGGTCCCTTCCAACCCAAACCCACAAAGGGTGCCACATTTTCTGAAGAAGAGATCCTTTGTAGAGGATTTGTATTTTCCACTTAGAAAATGGTGTTTTCTGCTGTCAGTGAAGAGTCCCAAGGTGCCTGCTCTGAATCACACCGAGACAAGCCATGTCAGGGAGAGCCTGTGACACGAGGAGAAAGTAGATCACAGACTAAGCACAAAAAGCTGCAAATTGAAAGGTATCTTTAGGGAAAAATATCCCCCAGGGTCCACAGCCCAGATTCCCCAAGCCTTCTTTGAGGAAAACCCTGGTTTTTTCTTGCCATAAGTGAATTCAGACCAAGGTGAGAAACCACACTGTTCACTTCTCTTTTGGAGCTGTCAGCTGAGGGTACATGTCTGCATCTGCAGTAAGATCTTGCTGCAGCAATGTGTCTCTCAGGTCACTGAGAGTACAGGGAGGGGTGATGTAACTGAAACTCCAAACATGTTTGGGGTTTGGGGTTTGCTGGGTTTGGGGTTTTTCCTTAAAAAAAGAGAACCACCCACAAAACCCTCTCAGTTTTGCCCTTTGTAGCTGAAAACCGAGAGGACAGTGATTAGAGCTTTTACCTCAGACAGAAAATTAGGAAAGCTGCTTTTCTGGCCATTTTATCTGATAGCAATAAATCTCATCAAGCAGAGTGCATCTGTCCTTATGGATGTGGCTATTCTAAGACTGAAGAACTTCAGACAGTGCTACCGGTGCTTTAGATGCAGGTACCAAGGTCTTTTTGCTCCTGCGGTAGTTATATTTTAGTGGGTGAATCTGCAGAGATAGAACATTAAATGCTAGCTCCTCATTATAGTCAGATAAATGGGTTATAGCTGGGGAAAAGTATGGTGATTCATTTTTTAATGGAAAGAAATGGCTTCAGTTCTGTTCTGTTTCTGGTAATATGCTGTCTTCTATCCCTGTGCTGTCATTTAAAAGTCTAATCCCAGTTTTAGACACTGCGGGGGTTTTTATTTGAACTTATTTCCAGTGTGAGTATTCCTCTCAGGCTGGTATTTTTCGATGTTTAAGACTCTTGTTTAAAAATAAAAAGTATGGAGCTTGGAGTTTAACATTGCTGGGTCAGTAAATAAGCATCAGTTTTCAGTGTTTACATCCCTGCATCCTCCACATTCAGAGCTCCTGAAGGGCTTCTATATTTTTATTGTCCCTTACTGATGAAGTTGTCTCCACTTATTATACCCATTACAAAGGGGTGAGGGGATGGTCCAGACGGCCTTTATTGTCTTCATCCTGTTCATGAATGATTCAAAGAACAGTATCCAGTTCCTGGAAGCTCTAGGGCTTCATTTTTAATTTTGACTAATTGTTTTCTTGAAATAATGAGCAGTGATGACTCCAGAAGCCACATTCTTCTGGCGCCCGGGTCATTAATGACTCACTCTATCTTTAGTAACAGTTAAAAATACACTTCACCACAGTTTTTAAAAGTCCTGGTCATTTTGCTCACAAAGGATGTGTAACGTGTGGTAGGAATAATGGAGATGTTGTGTTTGCTTATTATTTCCTATTCATGACCATTTTGAGACAAGAGAATCCAAGGCAGTCAAAAACTAGCAAGAAAAAGAGGAGTTTCATTGGAGGACAGGTCCAGCTGGAAAATATTGTCTGAGGTGTTCTTTTAATATGGCCAATGACCCTCTTGCCTTCTTAACTCCTCTACAGTGATGCAGTGCAAGTACCACACCATGGTTTTGAGCTTCATCTTTAATGGGAGCATTAATGCTAATCCCGTCTGTAATGGGAGCATTAGTCCCTTGTTCAGGAAGACTTTGGTTTTCTTGGAGATCTCATGGCACACGCTCAAGAGCAGCGCTGGAGGACAGTGGAGGGAGGAGAGCGCTTTGTCCATCCATGGTACCATGTGAGAGAGGTTTCCAGCAAGCGAAATGCCTCATTGCTTGTCTCAAACGATTCACAGGCAGGTCTGTTCTCATCCCTATTTGGTTTTTCTCTTGAGGGGAAGTCATGTAGAGCCCTCCGCTCTCTGAATGTCAGACACATCCATGAAGCTGCTGCTAAGGATTGACCACTGAGTGTGACTACAGCTCAGACTGAACCCAGGCCTTAACTTCTTTGCAGCAGCACGGGATTCAACACATGAGAAGAGTTTCTTCTTTAAAGCATCTCTGAGATGTTTTTCATTAGGGTTTGTTGTTCTGACTTTATAACACACCAAAGATGTGTTTGATTTCTTCATGTGACTGAGTTGCTTTGTTAAAAGTTATAGTGAAAGGAAATTGTTTTGGAAGTTACTCTTGTGGTGTTACTTTTTTGGTGCTTATGGTGACCAGTGTCCTCCCCTGCTCTGCTGCCATAACAAAAAAACCCCAAGGAGACACCCATCGCTGCCACTGCACTGGTTTGAAATGGGAAGTATTTTATCAGCATTTAATTACAGTCCTTTGTTAAATGGATGCATACAGAAGTAGCACAAACTCATTAAATGGTAATGCTGAGTTCTCATCAAGAACTTGTTTATTGGAGAATCAATCAAAGGAGGTAAAACATGCCATCTTCACTTGCTGGTTACTTCAGGAGCTGTATCGTATGAGCACCCTTTTTGTAACCCAGGTTGATATCTTAGAAAATATCTTTACATGTCTGTAACTTGTTTCCAGAACTGTTAATTGGGCTTGTGGGGAGAAAGGCTGTGCCAAATGTAAAGCTGCTTCCCAGCATCCTTTATCTCAGGATCATCCATTTATCCAAGGAAATAAAGGTACATTTTATAATGTCCAGTGGCACATTACCAAGCCTGCAGTGGAGCAGAATGAATGAGCCCAGCATGCCACCATGTCTGCTTTTCTTAGAACTTCTTAGCCATTTATCAAACTTGGTTTTCAATTTATGAGTGAATTTAGTCCTCCTGAAAATGAAATACCACTTTTGGCTTTGCATCATGCAGAACGCAGGCAAGCTCACACCGCAGCGTTCACTGCCCAGCCCTGCCAGTGCACCTCTCCTGTGTTCAGTGCTGTCTGTGCATTGTCCTGTGCTCTTCCTGCAAGCGATTTGGCAGGCTCCAAGAAATTAATCACTATGGTTTTGTGGTGGATACAGACAGCAGCTAACATGAGTTGAACCCAGCCTTGCTAATTAATACAGCCAAGATGAATTTGGTTTTACATCTCCAGAGGGGAGGCAAAATGATGCTTCAGAGGAGTCATCTGGATTTTGTAAACGTCTCTGAGGTCTGTGTGTAAAGGTTTGTGAAGGAAGGGAAAAGCAGGGTGCAAGAGTTGGATGGTCAGTGAAGATCTCCACTGGGCATTCAATAACAGTTCAGATAAAAACAAGCTTAAAGAAGCAGAATCAACTAGGTTGGAAAACACCTTTCAGATGATCAAGTCCAGCCATTACCCCTGCACTGCCAAGACCTCCCAGGAGGACGTGTTTAATCTGATCACATAAACAAGGAGGAGGTGAAACACATCTTATTTATCACAGTCCCACAGCAAGTGATGACCTTACATCTACCAAGGGGAACCGGTCACAAATCTTACATTCTGTTGATGCAGGAGAAATAGGCTGTGGTGTTACAGATTTGCTGCCAATGAGAAACGCATCTGTTCTGCTAAATGCTGATGTCCAAACTGTGGATGCAGACCAAAAAAGAAAGGTTGCTGTTGTGGAGAGAAAAAAACGAGAGACTTCTCCTCTTCTTCAAAGATACAGAAAGCTTAAATGAACCATTCACATCATCTCTGTTTTCCTCAGGAGGAGTGTTAAGTTCTTTTATATTTCATCGCCTTCTCCTCCCCTTGCTCATGGGGAGAAAAAGAAAGAGAGAACCAATTAAATATCTGACATGGAGGAGCTGCAGCTTTTCTTTGTGCAGAGATATCTCCAGCTCTCACTTGCTTATTTTCATATTCAGTTTTCATATGCCGAGCGGATCACTTATTAATTGTTAAATGGCTGCTCTGCAATTCAGTTACGGAAATGCTTTCCACTTCAGTGCCACTTTGCCCTTGAATTGAGAACAAGAGATCAACCAAAATGAGATAACTTTTCGTTGAATCTTCTAAAAACATAAGGTTCAACATGGTGCCTGTCTATGTCTAGAAGACTCTGAAGTGCTGTGTGTGAAAACGGTCTTTATGGCATGGCAGGTTTTGGGATCACCTTGGGAACTGGTGTCCTGATCTGTCCTAATTAAACTGTTAAACAGATGGATGCAGAGGTGATGCACTGACCGTGGTGCAGAGTTCATGTTCTATTGCCTGTACTGATTTCTAGGATGAATTTAGCCTGACTAAAACAAGGTTGTAATACTAGCTGAGGCAGAGAGGGCTGTGTGGGCAGAGCCTGCGGCCCCAGGGCTTCAGTGGGATTCTGCACAGGCATAAGTGTCCTCCCACACTAATCTCTCTGCAGTATTGCACCTAGAGCTTCAGCTTTCACCCTGAGCCTTTGCTTTTCCTCTTACACAAGGAAAAAGGCTGGGGGGAAAGGGCGTTAAAGTATCATGCAGCAAATATTAGCAAGGACATTTTATGTGTTGAAAAAAAGGGGGAAGGATGAAAAATGCAAATCTGTGGCTTCTCCTTCTCGGCAGAGAGCTGTATTCCTCCAGTGGCTCCCTGCTGGCACGTAACAGTGATATTTTAGTGCATTTGATCCAAAGGTCACTGGAGTCAGTGCAGAGATTCCCACTATCTTTAGTGGGCTTTGCACCACACTCAGCAAGAGCTGCTGTTTTGCTGATAAATCCCAGTGCAATGCTTGTCCTGAGGCTTTGAAAACAGCAATAGCAGCAGTGTGTAAGGGGCTGTAAAGCAGGCTGGACTGCAGAGACGTGGCTGCCCTCCCTTCTGTGGCAGGTTTCTCATGGAGAATGTAAAGACGGAATTTTGCTTTCTAAAAGAAATGAAAGAAAAAACCACCAAAAATGAAATAAAACATTTTCTTTCCAATTTAGCTTTTTTCCCCCATATAAGTTCATACATTCGAATTACTAAAAAGAAGCAAGCATAGTTATTTTGGTCTTGCTGAGAATATGTGTTTGCAGTGGCAACGTAGCTCTTGAGTAGTCCCTTTTGTCCCCGTAAACTATTTTCAGATCATTGGAAAGGGCATGGATGCATGCTGTAAAAACAGCCAAAAAAGCCTGTTTGGCCTGACCACTTTGTCTTATTACATCTTTTAAGAAGGAAAACCCAGCTGAATGCATCCTGAACTGCAGGCATATTTTCAAGCCTGTTTTTGTATTTTTAGATGAGTCCTTCTCTTCTCACTCTCTATTTTGAAGCATATTTGTGTGTAATTCAGGATCTGTGTGTTGTATCAGTGTGCCAGAGACAGAGGGTTAATGTTGCTGTGACAAGAAGGGGATGCTGGTGGTGGTGTGTGTGCCTGTGAGGCTTTGTGCTCTTCCTCCTAGGTGATAAAATACCCTGGAGCAAATGTCTGCCTGGCATCAGTGTGATGCTGTAAACACAGCAGGGATAGATGCACATAAACAGATGCCCTTGAAAAATTACTGTGTGAAAATCCCATGTTGTGGTCACAGATTCCTTGCTGTAGCTGGTTTGTGGTGATCTGAGAGCTTAGGTGCAAGAATACAAGGACTTTTGGGACAGGGCAGTGCCTGTCGCTGTTCAGAGATGCCAGCCAGCAGGTTTGCATGGCTTTTATTAACCACTTGCAAAACTTGCAGCAACCAAAGTAAACACCGTTGTCCTTTTTGTTCAGCTCTGTGTGTTGAAGTCTTTCAGCAATATGCCCTCTGCTCCCCTCATCTGCTCCCTTTTGGGCAATCCAGGTGCCTTTTAGACCACAGGACAAGTACACACTGTTCAGAAAGGAGCAGAAAAGAAGGTTTAAAACACTCAGAATGTTGATTCAGTCTTAGCAGTACATTCTCAGAGCCTTCAGTCTCTTCTTTGCCCAAACCAGATGTGTTCTTGGCTAAAGACAGATTGGAAGTTGAAAAGCCAAAATCTCCTAGCAATTGCCATCAACAGGAGTTAGCACTGCCTGTTGTCATGGAAAATAAGGCCACTTGAACTATCTTAGAGTATTAATTTCCACTCAGCTTTTATATTTGGTGCAATGTTTTCAGGCAGAACATTAATGGACGCTTGAATCCTTTATGTAACACACAACCTAAAACATTAAAGAGCTGCGAGGGAGCAAGAGAGATCTGTTTTGGAGATGCTAACCAAGTTATTAAACCTGCAGGCTGATAGTGCTCTCAGCCAGAATACAGCCGGATCCCAAGTCACGCATCCTCCTAAAGGTCAGGTATCCTCTGCTCAGGTTGTGACTGCATTCTTTGACTGGGGGGTTATTTTTAAATGTGGATTACTTAAACTGTGTCTGTGTAGTTGCTATAAAAGTAACTCTTAACCCTGCAGCTCATTCCCATTCCCGTGCCAGTAGATACTGCAGTAACAAAGGAACGTGGTTGACACTGATTAGATTAAATAAACAGTTGAGTTGAAAGCATAGAAATCTCCTTATGTAATGAAGAGTTAACTAAATGCACCATCTGCAAACTCCAGTGTTGCTGGTACCCTAAAACAAACACATGCCCCAGTAGCATGGAGGGTTTGATGGTATAATATGGTACTTTCCCATGCATTTAAGAAAATAGTAAATAATATCACAAAGTACTTAAACTTGATTCTGAAAATGTGTTTTTTACAATGCTGGATGATGCCTGATTTTATTGTTTTCTCTGTGATGCTGAATGGCTCCCATGTTAGATAATAGGGAGGTTAAAATGTGATGAATCTGAATTCCCGGTCTGATTAATGTTCTCCCTAGGGAAGCCAAACTTAAGGTAAAAGCAGAAGATCCTTCCAGCAAGGGCTGTCTTTTCCTTAGACTCATTTCATACTGCAATTAAGTGCCACAAGACTGAAAAAACAGAGACGAGGTATTTGGAGACGAAACACGGATTGAGAAAGCTCCTCAGTGACATTTCAGCTCTGTGTGCAGGCTTAAAAGCAGCAACCAAACAAACTATGGTGGTGCAAGAAAACAAGCACAGCTGTCAAACAAGATAGAAATAGAAAAATGCAGATCAACACAGGAAGGCAGTGATCACAGCTGAGGAAGGACATTTACCCTTTCAGGTGCCCTGCAGGGGACTTGGGGAGGAAAGTACATCACCCTGCAGCGGTTCCTCTTTGTTAATGAAGAGCTGACACAGCTGACACAGCTCAAATAAATGATGATGGAGCTTTCTCATCACTGGTACCCTTGTGAGCACCAGCAGGGGAAGGAATACCAGTGTGGGGGAGCTGAGATGAGCTGGAGAATGATAAAGAAGATGAGAACCTGATACCCTGCCAGAAATACAGTGTATTTCCTTTAGTTTTTAAACACGTGTTGATACAAATCTCACAGTGCTAAAGATAATTTACTTTCTTCAATGCTGTCTTTATCTGCTTCTCTGTAGAGTTTGGTGACATTTGCAGGTATCACTGTAGTTTTGCTTTTAAAACTTCTTAATCATAGAATCACAGAATGGTTTGGGCTGGAAAGGACCTTAAGATCACCAAGTTCCAACCCCCCTGCCATGGGCAGGGACACCTCACACTAAACCATATCACCCAAGGCTCTGTCCAGCCTGGCCTTGAACACTGCCAGGGATGGAGCATTCACAACCTCCCTGGGCAACCCATTCCAGTGCCTCACCACCCTAACAGTAAAGAATTTCTTCCTTATGTCCAATCTAAACTTCCCCTGTTTTAAGTTTTAGCCTGTTACCCCTTGTCCTATCACTACAGCCCTGTCAGATATCCATAGGCATGCACTGGGGCATTCACATGGAGAAAGATACATATAAATGTTAAATTTAATAGTTCAGCCTTTATTTCCCTAAGGCTGCATCCTATGACAGACACTGGCATTGCATAGGATTCCCAAAAGCTTTCTTGTAAAAGAGGAAAAATAATGAGAAAATTTCAGTCCAATTTACAGTTTTAGGCTGATTGGGAACTGGTGACCATGTTTGTTACAGAATTAACATGATTCCACAGAAAGCTTTAATGTACTATCTCCCAAATGCAGTTAGTCCATATATAAGCCCATATATAGTCCATATATAAGGAAAAAATTCTTTACAATGAGGATGGTAAAACACTGTCACAGGTTGCCCAGAGAGGTGGTGGATGCACCATCCCTGGAGACACTCAAGGCCAGGCTGGATGTGGTTCTGGGCAACCTGATCTGGTTGAAGATGTCCCTGGTCATTGCAGGGGGTTGGACCAGATGAGCTTTGAAGGTCCCTTTCAACCCAAACCATTCTGTGATTTTCAAAAATTGGCCACAAGCCCTAAAAGAAATTCTCCCTAAATTCTCCCTTAATAATCCTTGCTCTTGTAGAGCCCCAGCTCTCTAGACTTGTATTGCCCCTTTCATGCAAGGAGGAAACAGCCATGCCTGTAGGATGGGGAAGACCAGGGCTTTCTCCCTAATATACCCATGGAACGATAGAAATCTCTGCAGCCCATGTGCAGAAAGGTATTTTAAGCTTGCCTAATGGAAACAGTTTGTGCAAAGAATAGTTATAAACCAAATGCATTTAAGTGGTGATTTAACTCTTTGCTTGTTTGCTCCTTCTGTATGTAACAACTGGGCTTCATATCCAACCAGAGCTGCATACCAGCAACACCAAGAAAGTGTTAGTGGACTGAGCAGGTGAAGTGATTTATTTTGCATGCTGTTACACCTGTTTACTTCAAGCTGTTCGAGCAGCAGGAGATAAATGCCCCTTTTAAAGACTAAACATCCCTTGCCCATTGTTTTAGGGTTTGAAAGACTCTTGAGCTCAGCTGTTCTTTCAGAGATGCTGGAGTTCAATTGCAAACAGATGTGATGTGCTTTCTCTGTCACAATAGTGTCCATAGGGGTGGACAAGAATTGAAGGGAGTTCTTGTTGCATTATTTTCTAGACATCAGTTTAGATACAGAAGCCTCTTGCTTTTCATTCCTGTGCCAGGAGTTAGGTCCTAAGACTTCTTGTTCTCCTGCTGCAACTCTATTCCTGTCTAAAGAAGGCAACAGCGATGGCATTGCTGTTAGTTGTAATGACTGTATTTAGTGGCCTTCGGCTTTGACTAACTTACATGGTCAGGATTTCACATGCCAGGCTGAATCCTTTCCATACTGCTTGTCCATCTCCAAGATCAAGACTAGGAGAAAAAGAAAAACGTATTTGGGAGCCTCTGAAAATCTTATTTGTACATCCTGGACAGAGATTTCATTCAGCAGCTCAGCTCCTAGAAGACTTTGCCTACATTCAGCATGTTCCAGGATGAAGATGCAGCCTCTGGATGCTGTAGGCAGTGCTGTAGGTGCCCAGCTTTGGGTTCAGGCTGATGAACAGGCTACACAGGGCATTGCCAGAAGGTAAGAGACAACCTCACACATAAGACAGTGAAATGCAGCCTCCATCTGCAAAACCCTGATGTGAGGCTTGGTGAAGCTGGCCACAGCTGAGCACTGCAGAGTCCTTTCCCAAATGAGATGTTCCCCATTTTCTGGGTGCCAGAGGCAGATGCAGGTAAATCTGCAAAGAGCCATGTGCTTACAACTACAGGGGTTGGAGCCGTGTTGAAAAGTTATGGATCACTATTAACAGTACTGCAGGTTTCTAAAAGATGGGATTGATGTCACAAACTGTGGCTACACAGAAGGATTTTAGGTTCTGCATCTCTTTGCCTGTTTGCCAAGTGCTGACATGAAGCTGATGCAGCTTCATGGGTTTGATTGACTTTGCAACATTATTATTGGTGC
Organism: Melopsittacus undulatus; assembly: GCF_012275295.1. Lineage (NCBI taxonomy): Eukaryota > Metazoa > Chordata > Aves > Psittaciformes > Psittaculidae > Melopsittacus > Melopsittacus undulatus. The sequence continues at coordinate 11,668,390 of NC_047529.1, read as the reverse complement.
TCAGTGTTGGCATGTGGGACTAAGGAGGAGAAACCAGGCTATTTTTAAACAATTATTATTAACACATTTCAATCACTCCACATTTATGAATCTGGTTGACAACAGGGCTGAAGAAATGATAGGGAATTCCCTATCAAATTCACAGTTTTATAACTAGTGACTTGTACTGTAAACAGACAGAAGACCAAAATGCCAGGTATGTTACATGCATCTAAACATACGCTGCTCTTCAGGGAGGGAAAGCCATAGGGGGCAATTCCATTGTGTTAACCTTCTGCAATGTCCAATGACTACAGCAGATTTGGAAAGGCATTTATGGGGTAAATTGAGTCTCAGCTACATGGAGACATTTAAAAAGGGTATCAGAGGAACCAGGTAAGCAAGCTGAGCAAGTGGCAGTCAATCAGATAAGCCCACATAAAAAGCTGCTGGTATAATCTTGCAGAGAGTCATCCATAGATGAGAATTAAATATGCATTTTGTCAACATACACAGGTCTTTTCTTCTGTATTGTGTTGGTACCAGCAGAACTGTGGCTTTTATAGCATTTCCCTTCTGGCCACAGAAAGTTGCCATATGAAGTGGCTCAGCATTCAGGGTATTTGCATGTGTTTTGCTCTCGTAGGAGGAACGTTTGCAGTGTTTTCTCCAAACCAACTGAGGGTTTGGGCTAATCAACACCCATAATGAATGAGCAGTGTCCTAGCAGCATCTGGAACGAAGCGGTTATGACTGAGCACTCTTTTGCTAATGAAAAGAAACAGGAGATCACAAACACAGGGTCATTACTCGTGTTGGATGTCCAGCGTTTGTTCGGTGCCAGTCTCTGTATTTGTGCAGTGTGGTGTAATAGTTTTAAGTGGAAGCATGGGTAAGTAACCCCTGCCATAGAGTTTGTGGAGGGGGAGCACACGGGACAGGATGCTGCTCTCTGGGCGGGATATGGGGAATACATAACGATAAAGCAGTTCAAAAAAGGGAAATGGGTACAAATCAAAGCGATCTTTTACAAAACATAAATAAGAGAAGTTGGAAGGCTTACAGGAATCAGTACAAGTTCTTATCATCCATTTGAAAACAGCATAACCATACCGAAAATATATAAAGCTTGCATAACACTGTTAAGCTCTTTCTTCTTGTTAATTCTTTATTATATGTTATGCTTGCTAATTCTTTGATGCAAAACATGTAAGAACTACAGTGTAAGCATCCTTCTAATTAGTTGCATAGATTAAAATATGGATTGGGGATTTTTCCCCCTTGTAATACTTTCTGAAAAGAGATACGTGCTTCTAAAAGAGACATAAAGACCAGCAGGTTAAAGCACGTGCATCTCTGCATCCATAAATACTCATTTGTCATGTAAGGTATAAAACATGAGGTAGGCTATTTTCAGTAGGCTGCTAACAAAAAGCAATGACATTACATTTGCTGTGCAGTATCAGAGACCTAGTCTTATGCTCCTGGAATTATTCCAGTTTCCACAATCCTTTATCTGTTTAATCTGTGATATTACAGGCTGGATGTTACATTAAAAGTATTAAAAACTCTGCAAGCGGGTTAGCTGTTCTTTTCTATGGGGCTGTAGTAATCATTTGCTTAAGAGATTCTTGGTTCATGTAATACCAAAATAATGGAGGGGAATTAGAAGGCACTTCCAGTTACAAATATTTGTGCTTTATTTTATACAGTATTATGGAAATGAACTGCACTTTACCTTAGAGTTTTTTAAGGCCGTGATTATAGGCTTGTGGCAAAAATAGCTCTGCATTGAATGAAAAGTAATGGATTTAGTATTGTCAGAGATGTGGTCATATGAGATCAGTGGATCCGTTCCAATTTTTCTGGAATTATCTAGACTTTGCTGTCATTATCTTGTGCCCCAGTGTATCTTTGCAGAATATTAATGAATCTAAGAATAACTTCTGAGGTTTGCAGGGGGATCACGAGTGATGCAATGTGATAGAAGATGCGATGCAGCATCTCGTACTTTTATCTCCCTGCACTGGTTTGTGACAGCCTGGTTTTGGGGGGGTTCTTTTCTTCTTATCACTTATCAGGTGTTCCCAATCTGAGAATCTAAACAGCAAAAATAAATTGCTTTCATAACCCTCTGACACAAAATACTCCTGTTAGCTTGAACCACCCAGTTCAGTGTCATGTTACCCTGATTTCTGCAGAAGAAATAAGCTCAAATTCAATATTTTTCTTCTTTTTTGGGTCACGTTTTCCTACTTTGGAGAACATTGTCATGGTAACTTACACATTATCTTTTACTACTTCTTTTAGCATGAATTACACAGGTAATTTCTGTCTCATGTTCTCCCCAGTCCTGGTAGGAATGGCATGAGCAGCTATTCCTTGTAGAAGCAAACCTGGAGCAGCCAGGAAGTGCTCAGTGCTGGAAGGGATCCTCCACCATGATGTTCTGTGAGAAGATCAGGTGTAGCTCGCTGTGTATTCTGACATTCCTGCAGCAGCTACCACAGATGTTTGCATGGAAGAGGGATGTGGGTTTGTGTTATGCAGAAAGCACAATGTAGTAGAGCAAAACCCAACACCTCTTACTTAACCAGGCAGCCCTAGTGAGTCACATCTGAGTTGTGTGCACTAGGGGTCAAAGAGAGGTCCTCCAAAGAAAGGTTTGGAAGCAAGTAATAGTGATGGTAATGCTGAGGTGAGTTTAATCAGGGTTTACTTATCAGGGTTTATTTATTTTCTGCCACCAGACAGTACAATAGCAAATTCCCACAGTAATGAGTAAGAGTCTGTGATGAAGGGAGCTTCTGCAACAGAGCTTGGCAGCATCATTGCAGAATGACTTTCAGATGTGCATTTTCCAAGGAGAATGAGTCCTTTCCCTGTTTTAAATGTGTCCAATTTCCAGTTTGAATTTTGGGTTATTTTGGGTTTTTGAACAACCTGGTCTCGTGGAAGGTGTCCCTACCCATGGAAGGGGGTTGGGGTTGGAACCAGATGAACTGTCAGGTCCCTTCCAACCCAAAACCATTCCATATTCTATGATTATGTTGGGATTTTTTTATTATTATTTCTTTTCTCTTGTCTGTTTTTGGGGGGTGGGGAGGAATTTTTTTTTTAATTTTTAAAATTCCCCCCTCCCTTTTTTTTCTTTTAATTAAGATTTACATTGCTTTGTCATGCAAGCCTCTAAGCGGGTCCAGCTAAACCTTGCAGGTAATACTGTTTCTGTCTGTGTTAAGAGAAATAACTCCAACATGGAGCATGCTATTAATACCTTCTGGCAGTTGCCAGGTCACTGGCATGACCAGGGTTATTTGCCAGCTCTCTTTTAACACTGGAGCCAGTGGCTCCACACACAACTCAATGTCCCTGCTTTAGAGCTGCCTCCGCTTCCCCTGCTCCCAGCAGTGCTGAGGTGTTGAGGGGTGACCAAAGCCACCTTGTGCTTTAAATCTGGTGACTTAAAAGTGAGCCAAGATGGAGCACTGTGTAAAGGAAGTCTAAAGGACTTTGACTGGTTTGTATTATTGTTATTTGCAAAGCCAAGGTGCAGTTACTGCTGTCAGGTCTCTGGCAGTTCTCTGGGTTTCCTCACTGGCTATTTCCAGACACTTTCTTCTCGGGTACAATTATAATCTTTTAGTGATTAAGAAATTAAAAATGGGTAACTGAGAATGTGCAGTTCTTGTTTGTGAGAATGGGAAGCTGGATCACACTGGCACAGGCCAAACTGGTCCTGGTGCAGAGCAGGCAAGGAGGAAATAGTACCTTCTATGTCAGGGTAAAATGGGAACTGATAAGGTAGTTGGCCAGTATAGATTTAGCCCATGGCAGGGGGGGTTGGAACTAGGTGATCTTAAGGTCTAACCATTTATGATTCTGTGATTTTCCTGTTGAAACACCATTACACTTGTGACTTGGGATGTTATTTGCAGGGTCATCCCTGCAGGTGTTTTACTAAAATAGTATTTAAATGGAATTAGCAAATTTGGAGGATTTCTTTATGAGATGATGTTTCGATAACCCTGGCTCATGCTGCTGAATCGTGTTCTATCTAAGCCCATGCACATGTTTCCTGTCACTCCAGAGAAGCAAAGTCTTGAGACTCATTTGTAAAAGTGGAGGAAGAAAAACCCTGATATGCTGTGGATTTACACTGAAATCAGTGTTTTGTCTTTTATGTTTAATGAATGCCTTGGAAACAAAGCGACATTAGTTTCTGCTCGTGGGTGTTGCTGGAGGAGATGAGTGTGCTCTGAATTCCCACGCGTGTTCGCTGCCGTGCTTGATGCAACCTGACCGCAGGTTGGGGCTTGCATGAGGCCTTAGTGATGCCTTAGTGACCAGGTCCTTGCACCTCATCCTGCCAGCAGCTTTCTCCCTGATTGTTTTATTCACCCCCCACTGGCTTTTCTGTTTGCAGCCTGATTTGCTTGTGTTGTGAATTGTGAGATACTCATCTGGTGTTAATACATTGCTGATTTAACCCTAACCCTGCTGCTCTACAGTTTCTTTAGTGCACTTACTATAAAAGTCAAAAGTGGTTTTCAGAGATGTGTTTACAGGGATAATTCTGTCTGAAAGAAAATGTTTGGTTAGCTTGTAACATGGCTTTAAATATCCTTGCCTTTCTTCTGAATCATAGAATTGCTTGGGTTAGAGACCATCCAGTTCCACCCTCCTGCCACAGGCAGGAACACCTCCCACTAGACCAAGTTGCTCAAAGCCACATCCAACCTGGCCTTGAAAATAAGTAATTTGAATGTGTTGCATTCTATTTATATCTGAAATATCCCCCTCAATAACTTCTTTGGATCAAATACAAGACATGTATTATTCAAATGTATAGGTATGCCTGAAATCCTCCAAAGACAGGTTGTCCTTCTATGTATTTCAGTGCTTTTTCCTGCTAGAACTAAGCTCGTCTGAGTAAGATGCCTGGCACCACATTCTGCAGCAGGAGGGTGCCCACAGCTGGGTGTGCTGTGGTGGGAAGTGGCAGCATCCATGGAGGAGTGGTGAAACCCCACTGGGCTGGCAGGGGCCACCTTGTCTCTCCGCAGGCTCCTCCTGAGCTGCCGCACATATCCTGCTGCAGGTCTGGTGTGGGTTCAGCTGTGGCACGTGAGCCAGATGCAGTCTGCAGGTGACTCCTGGCCCAGTCTTCTGCAGAGGAGACTGAGCAGCTGCTCAGGAGGAAAACTGTCCATGGTTGGCTCCTGGCATATTAGGGTAGACTATTACATCATTTTACAATGGCCTGTAGGGACAGGACAAGGGGGAATGGATTTACACTGACAGAGGGGAGACTGAGATGAGATCTTAGGCAGGAGTTCTTCCCTGTGAGGGTGGTGAGGCCCTGGCACAGGGTGCCCAGAGAAGCTGTGGCTGCTCCATCCCTGGCAGTGTCAAGGCCAGGGACGTAGTAGCACTGATAGCTCAGTGGCCTCTGGGACCCAAGTTCAAGGCTATGAGTGGGCTTGTGCTCACTCCAGGCATGTCTGAAATCCAGGGAGATGAGGATGGGCACAGAGCATTTCCTGTATTCTTCTTGCACAGCTTTAAAATGATGCTGCTTTTCATATGAAAATAGTATCTAACTGGACAAACCCTGCATTTCTCTCTGTCTCCATGCCTTGAATGCTGTAGAGTGTTCCCTGGGTGAAGGTGGAGTTAGCTCCCTCTCCTCTTGCACAGGACATCTCTGCTGAGCCATGGAGACCTGCTCTACTGGTAGCTGGCTCCCAGCTTGGCAGCATTACTCTGGTTTAATGGCAAAAAGCCCCCAGTTCCTTGGACCCACCTGAGCTGTGTTGTTGAGGCTGCCATCAACACCTCAGCATCTTTGTTCTGTTGCTGAGCAGTTTGTGTTTCTTGCCCCTGGGCAGGAAGTTCCCCTCATCTCTCACAGCTTTGTCCAAGGTGTTTCCACCTGAGCAGGCAAATATTTGCATGTAGCAGCCATCACTGTCCTTGGGCCAGCAAGCGTGAGGCCTGGCACCCCACTGACTGAACCCCCACCAGTGTCTCATGTGCAACCACTGCTTGCTATGAAAGCTGAACTCCTCACTTCTGCATTGGAACATGTCCCAAGCCACCACCCTGGCCCATGGAACAAGCCTTAGTCAAGACACCTCATGATGGGCTGCATCAAAAGGAGCGTGACCAGCAGGTCAAAGGAGGTGATCCTGCCCCTCTGCTCTGCTCTCATGAGACCTCACCTGGAGTATTGTGTGCAGTTCTGGTGTCCTCAACATAAAAAGGACATGAAACTGTTGGAACAAGTCCAGAGGAGGCCACAAGGATGATCAGGGACTGGAGCACCTCCTGTGTGAAGACAGGCTGAGAAAGTTGGGGCTGTTGAGCCTGGAGAAGAGAAGGCTGCATGGAGACCTCATAGCAGCCTTCCAGTATCTGAAGAGGGCCTATAGGGATGCTGGAGAGGGACTATTCATTAGGGACTGTAGTGACAGGACAAGGGGTAACGGGTTGAAACTTAAACAGCAGAGGTTTAGATTGGATATAAGGAAGAAATTCTTTACTGTAAGGATAGTGAGGCACTGGAATGGGTTGTCCAGGGAGGTAGTGAATGCTCCATCCCTGGCAGTGTTCGAGGCCAGGTTGGATGAAGCCTTGGGTAATATGGTTTAGTGTGAGGTGTCCCTGCCCATGGCAGGGGGGTTGGAACTTGATGATCTTAAGGTCCTTTCCAACCCTAACTATTCTATGATTCTATGATCCAAAGCACGTTTACCCCAACTTGTTTTGCAGTCCTGGCAGTGACCAGGTTCCCTGAATGAGTGTCATAGGAGGTCCCGGAATCAAGTGCAAATGAATAGGAATAAAATCATACGTGAATGCAGAGGGTTTATCTTTAGTTTTCCAGTACAATAGCTAGAACTTAGAAATACCAAATGGATCCAAGTTGCTGGAAACCATTTTAAGTAGCTGCTCCCACTGATGCTACTGTATGTTTTTAACTTCTGAATGTGTGAGGACTGGTTTTCTAAGAACACATGGTTTTTAACTGTAGTTACTGAGATGAAGTTGTGCTTCTCTTAGTCTCTCACATAAATATTTTTGCAGCACTCTGTTGTTACTGAAAAAGAAAAAACCTGGAAGACCTGATTCGAGGCTGGGGGGAGTTTGTGTTTCTTGGATGTTTGTTTTGCAGTTCCTTTTTATAGCCCAGGCTCAGGAGGGAAGTGGGAGGAGGGGTGAGAAAGCATGTAGGGGGAAAACCAAGACAGCCACAGGAAATCGATGTCCATTCCCACACCTTTCTGAGAGCACCAAGCTTGGCTTTCCAGCCTGAAGGTGTGATGCATGTGCTGTTGCCACTGCACACGATTATGCTCCAGTGGCCCCGCTTATGTGCATACATGTGCCTTTTTCTAAAGACCATGTCCATCTCAAGGTCAGGTTGGACAGGGCCTTGAGCAACCTGGTCTAGTGGAAAGCATCCCTGCCTGTGGCAGGCATTGGAACTGGATGTTCTCTAATTCTCTAACATCCTTTCAAACCCAGACCATTCTGTGATTCTATGATCTCCATGAAATGCTCAGCTGAAGCCCAAGTGTGCCATGCTTCAGGACATGCATGCAATTAATGACTTGTTCCATTTCGGTTTTGCTTAACTGCAAGGGCTCCCAGTGGGCTGAAATCTTCTTTAGCAGTAGGAAGTATCCAAAGGGAAGCTGTGTTTCTTGCTGAGGGGGAGCAGAGGTACCAAAGCTGTTATGCTCCTAGAGGGCACCTGAGGAGAGCAAAGGGGAGTTTAGAATTTCACAGCTCTCCTTTTTTCTTCCTGTTTTTCATGGAGGGTATAAACTAATGAGGCATTAAATAAAAACCACAGCCCTCTTGGTCATGTTTTAGCTTGGTCCACGTGAGACTGTCATAAGTAGGTACCATAGAACCCTCATAGGAAAATTTTAGCTGCTTCATAGATATAAGTATGCTTAAGTGAGTACACCTAAGCTTGTATAAAATGTCTTGCAGAGTCTTAGTGTAATCCAGGAGTGTCCTTTTGCTCAGTTTACATTCCTTTTAACTGACAAAACCTGAAGAGGGGAGAAGAAAATGTCCTCCTTATGCCTTAGGCTTGTGTGAAAACATCTCCACCAGAGCTGGGCACTTTGCTCTTCTGTCTGCTCACACATGCTGTGTCATTAAGCACTAAAATCAGCTTATGCAGATGGTGGTGGTTGCATGGGCAAGCCCTGGCCTGGGGAAGCTGGGGACTTGGGATGCACAGTTGTGGCTGGAAAGCCTGAGATGTCACCAGGAGTTTGGTCTTGGAGTTTGGCCTGTGGAGGACTGTGACTGTGGAGTTAAGCTGCCAAATTCATTACCATACATCTTCCTCCTGCACAGTGACCAGCTGTAATTATGCTTTGCTGTAATTACGCTTGCAGAGATATTTTATACAAGGTATTTCCATAACATTTGTCAATAACCATTGTCAAGGACAAGAAAAATCATGTGAGAGAGCCCTTGCTTCCAAGTCCTAGTTTTCATATCTCTCTTGTCATTGATCCTGAATGTTTAATGCTACTTCTGTGATGTTCTGGAATGTACTAAGTGATGCTATAGGGATTAATAATTAGTTCTAAAAATGAAAACCAGAATCTATAGTTTCCAGTAGGATGCTGTTGATGAACACAATTGCTTGCTCATACAAAGGCTTTTCCCAGTAGGCACCTGTATATTCTGCATGGTATATATTTACCTATGTGGCTATTACTGAACTTTACTGATGCATCATTCAAACAGTTCTCCTTAGTTCTGTGAAATCGTTTCTAATCAGAAGCATCCACATGCTAAATCTATAACAAATCTCTGCCCCTTGGTCCATTGGTTGATTTGGTTGTTAGCAGATAATAAACATTTAATGAAAATGCTTGTAGCAGTCCTAAAATGTGGTTAGTAAAAGTTGATGGGTTTAATTTGTCCAGTTATGTTATCATAGAATCATAGAATAGTTAGGATTGGAAAGGACCTCAAGATCATCCAGTTCCAACCCCCCTGCCTTGGGCAGGGACACCTCACACTAAACCATATCACCCAAGGCTTCATCCAACCTGGTCTTGAACACTGCCAGGGATGGAGCATTCTTGTGTGATAACTATTAATTCCATAAATGTAAAGGATGAAGCTGTGTGGGTTTGGCAGGGGTTAATTATATTAAAAAAAACCCATGTTTTGAAATAATGATAGAAATTTTAGTCTGCCAGAAAAGAGATGAGACCCGGAGATGCCCTTCTGCTTTTACAAGTACTATGGGATCTGTGTTGCATATAGAAACTTGGTGGATATACAGTGATTCTCATGGTTGAAACTATTCCGGTGTCTCATAAGGAAACCTCCTCCGTACCGGCTGCACTTTCATCTTCAGCTACTTTCGGTTTGTTTCTCTGTCACTGATGGTGCTTCACCTGGAATGACCTTAAGGACACAGCCAGGCTTCTGGCAATCTGAAACATTACTTCTGCCAGATTCACTGCAGGAAATACTTTGTAACTATAGGCATAGCAGTAGGTAAGGTTAATGGGCTGGAGATCTCACTATTCAGTTCCATATCACTGCAACTTTTTTATATATATACCCTCATATATACATGCATATTCTTATATATATGTTCTTTATTATCTGGGCCTTTGAAAAGATCATTTTACTATATCCCAATATCCATCTAGTCAATAGATAACTACTTTTCAAGATGTGACGGGACTTTTCAGAGCGAATTAGTGCTGCTTCGCGACTCACTTCTAAGTTTGTATTGACACTACAGCCCATGTACAAGAGAGTATAAAACTCTCCTGAATTTCCAGACTGGCATGTCCTGTACAAGACTGTTTTGGAGTCTGATTTTCCCCTGTATAAAACCTGGCTTTTGTATGTAATGAGCTTTGTGCAGTAGCTCCAACCGCTTTGCAGTTCCCAGTGTCTGCAGCGACAGGCTTGGGGATCAACAGATTGGAAAGAAAAGGGGAATTCTCACATATAATTCAATTTCCACAAGTTTTGCAGAAGTCTGCAGCTAAGGAGAGACCCAAACTGATGCTTACACTGAAAGGAGCAGACCTCAGCTGTCCTGTGTCCACAGCTGCTGGCACATACTGCTCTCGCTCGGTTGGTGTGTAGCCAACCACCGGGTCTACTGAGGTTATTTGAGTGGTACCAGGAAAAAAGGGGACACAGGATGCAGATTATCAGGAAACCAGAACTCTCTGTCCTGACTCCATTGTATATCTGAACCCCATTATCTTTCTCAACCATTGTTCTTGCAATTTTGTTTTGTAGGAATCGGAGTTCCTCTGTTTGGAGTTTGATGAGGCCAAGGTGAGCCAGATGCTGAAGAAGCTCTCAGAAATAGAGGAGAGCATGAACTCATTGACTCAGACCACTTAACCAAATAAAGAGATTGGAACTCAGAAAATGAATGGCCCTTGGTACCTTCTCATTATTCCTCTTTGTGCACATAATCTAGCTAATGATTGTTAAATCCTGATTATAACTGCAGAATGCATTCGCAACCAAGTAGAGGCTAAGTCACACTATGAAGCTTTCTCCCTTCCCTCCTCTAGGCCTGTTCTCCAAGCCAGCAATGGTGTTGTTTGCATAAAGCTTTGCATCATCAGGCCTAGAGTGAAGCATAGCTTTTCTCTCTTTCCCTTCAGTCAATCTCTGAGTCATGCACATGCTGTAAGTACTGGGCTGGATGAACAGCAAAGGTAAATTGGCCAGTTGTGGCAGGGAAGAAATGAGCAGAAGAAACAAGCAGCCTATGGGGGACTCATGTTTATCCTTCCAAACCATGGGCTACGTAGAGCAAATCCACCCACATGAACTGTGTCTGCTTTGAGCTTAAAGTCCAGGAGAGTAGGTGAAGTGCAGTGAGTTCAGGGAGCAGAGACACAAACACACTTCTGTAATGGGAGTGTCTGTGCTGCTGAGGATTAAATGGATCCTGAGCGTGTGAGGTGGTCAGTGTTGCTGGCCCATCCAGTCACACCTACCCAACACCATGGAGAGCCACAGGGCTATGGGAAATGCTAGTTCTCCCAAAGGAGCAGCCTTCCTACATGTGCTGAGCGCCTGATCCAGCAACCTGCTGGCAAGCCTTCAAAGCCACTTCTGACCTGCTTCCCCGAAGACCATCCACCCTCATCAGCCTTCCAGCTCTTGGTCTGTAGTGGTGCAGCCCTGGCACCAAGCTGCACGGTGTGTTTGAGAGGCCAGTGCTTTGTCAGAGCACAGTTTAACTTGGCTGCTCTTAGTCCTGTTTGTCGTGATGTTTGTTTTGACCTCAGAAAGCCCCAGGTTAGACCCAGGGTTTCTAGTGTGTGCACACTCAGCTTGGAATTTGGATAAAGGGAAAATGTCCTTGGCAACCTTGCAGGCTAAAGCCCTGTTGATAAAATAGTTGTGTGAAGAAAGCTTCCAGAGGCAGATAAGGTATGCATAGGGCACCACGAGCTGACTTGCCCAAGTTGCTCTGACCCTTGGCTGTGGGGGCACCCACATCTCTTTGCCATAGCACCAAACTGCGGAGCAACCACCACCCTTCTGCTGCAGAGGACAGAGAACTGTTTTCCATTTCAGATGTTTCCATTCAGGGGTGCACGTTCCTGTCACAGCAGGATGTATAACCACACGTATGTACTGGCTTATCCGTGCAGAAGGACCTGGAGGGGCTGTCCTGAGCATGGAGCATGATAGTCCCTACTGGAGAAATATCTGATAGTCCATAAGGTGGTGATGGACCAGCTGGAGATGCCAGTGCCTCACTGTTTTGTGCTATTACTTAACCAGAAGGTGTGCACACACATTTGGTTGGAGGCTACATTGATTCTTTCAGTTTTATTTCAGCTTCATAAGCAACCTCCTCCTGAGCTAAAATTATATTGAGGACTTGTACCAAGATAGAAATGACAATATAAAATGTTCCTGTGCCATAACTGAAGTACTCCTCATTGCTCCTCCTTGTCATTTTATTGCTTGTGGACTTGCCAGATTGCATTTGGACACAAAATCTCTTCAGAGTGAGGGAAGGGCACCTTTTCCCATCTGCCTGGTGAGAAGGGCAAGCTTCACTCAAGCCAATTTGCATCACTGCATTAGGAATTAACATTTCCTTTACTGTGCCTGTCCCTCTGCCACCTTGTCTTTTATGGCCCCCTGGTTCTCCCCTCGATCTCATGGAAGGACTGCACAGCCCCATAGCTCCTTGCTCTTCCCAGCAAATACTTGTCAGAGTGGAACTGGACTGTAACTACCAACCAATCCTCATGCTGGTCCATGGGTACCTGGCTGCTGGCACGGGTGTGGAATGCTGAGTGGTTGGTGATTCTCTGAGCTTTCCACTTGCTTTCTCATTAAAATGGAGGGGGTTTTCTGCATTTTAGAGCATGTTTAAAAAAAGAAAAATCAAGGTCAGGGAAGGATCGTGATCTTAAGTAACTTGCACCGTGTCAAACATACTTATTGTTTTCTTTTAACATGGTCAGAGGATAGGAAAATGTGCTATAAATGGAAATTAAAGAGAAACAAACTGGGAACAGATGTCAGGAAGTATTATTTCATGCAAAGAATAATAAATATGTGGAATGGGTAACCAGGCACGGAGGCTGAGGCAAAAAGCATCAGGATCATTTAGGAAATGATTAGATACTTTCCTAGTAGGGATGTGAAGTTAAAAGGGGGCATGTTTCTATGGATGCCTGCTTCTGTCTTCCTAATCATCACTCTCCTGCATAGCTAATGTCCTGATTTTCTTCTTGGTGGATCTTCATAAGCTATTGTGCAAAATGAGGGAAAAAAAGCCGAGTGTTTTGAGGACCACACTGCCCAGCTCTTGGTCAGGGCACAGGAGCGTCACAGGGCAGTAAAATCATTTCTGCTTCATGAAGTTTGACATAGTCAGGGAAGAGGATGCTGTGCTTCCCCAGACTGCTGTTATCTCCAGCTGGAGCTGGGGCACAGAGAACAGATTTCCCCCTTGAGCAGAACCATGCCTTCCTGCTGGCATGGTTTATGTGTGTGTCCATCCTGCTGGCACGGTTTATGTGTGTCCATCCTGCTGGCATGGTTTATGTGTGTGTCCATCCATCTGTCCCTCCCTACAGAGTTTTGAACCTATTGGCTACTTCTGACTGAACTTGGAGAATGAGGCCTCTGATGCTGCTCTGCTTTGCTTCTTTGAGTGAAGGACACGAGCACCCATGGCTGTTTGTTGGGATTCATGGATGTCTCTTGCTGTCAATGGCCTCACTAAATATCTCTGTGATGTTGCAAATGAAAGCTGCTGCTTACACACTTCAGGAGAGATTTCAGATTCCTTCCTCAAAGCTCAGACGTAAACTAGACTCAGCCTGAATGTGTGGCTGGGCAGCTCTTGCTGTGACTGAGGCCACATGTGGATGCTGGCCTCCTGTGTAGGTCTGTCTGAGCAGACATCCTAGCACAGCCCTGTTGGCTGTAAGGGCCTCATCCTGTTTGGAGACCTGCTGCCTACCACGGGCACCAGCTCATGTGCCTGCATGCTGAACTATGCCAGCAGTGTGATGCCAGGGACATCACCTCCTGCTCCTCTTCTTCCTTCCTGCAAGGAAGCTGCCACATTGCAGCATACCCTCCACTGCTGGTCAAGGCAGGCAATTTGGAGATTTACAGCAGGGACACAAGCAGCTCAGCACAGCCAGAGGAGGAAAGTGTGGGACATAGGAAGCAGCAGGAGGAAGAGCTGAAGAAGGGCCCTTGCCTGAGTCTCACCTCTCTCCTGAGAGAGGTTTCCCTGCCCAGGCTTCAGAAACAGCCAGGGAAGGAACTGAGACACAACTCATGCCACGCTCAGAAAACTCCCCTTTATACCTGCACCATTGCAGGTGAACCTGCAGTCTGCCCAGTACCCATCCTTCCTGGTTTATTAATAACTGAAAACCACTTGTGAGTGGAACTGCCATGTACCACCAGGCTGGGGCAGGTTTGGTTTCAATCAAAGTCCAGGTATTTCATCTAACCTGCATTGCGTTGGTGGAGGCAGGGCATGGAGCATCCCAGGACATGCTGCTCAAGCAGGGGACAGCACCCAGGAGCACCAGCAATTTCCTCTGGTCCCACTTTTGCTGGTGCTTTCCTATGTGGATTTGCCCTGCAGTGAGTGAGGTTCTGCTGCTGCAGCTCTGGCACCGTGTCCATGATGACGCACTGTGCACATGATGGACAGGCCATCCCAAGCTCTGCTGCTTCTTACTGGAGACTCACAAACAACAGCCACATGTTGCAGCCTTCAGCTGGTTCTTCCTCAGATGTCACCTTTTTCACTGCTAAAATGCTCTGCAATTTATTCCTGCAGTAGCTTCTTGTTTTCTGGGAATTCCTCCAAGTTGCCACTCGTTTATGATCTGATGCTCCCTAAAATATCTGCGAGTGCTGTTGCTTTCAATCACGCATTACACAACTGGCAAGCTGTGCACGCGTTCTCTGCTTGGCAAGATGATTTCTCTTAGCACTATTTTCTTTTTTCTTGGTCCGTGTATTCCCAGAACTGCTGAAGTTTTTGAGTATTTTTCTCGGCATATCTGTATTTGAAAAGAAAAACCCCAACAGTTTAGGCACACTGTTTTTCCAAATCCAGGTGTTGTACTTCATAAAGCTTCAGGCCATGGGAAGCAGCAGATGATGAGGCATACTTACACTGCTGTTGATTTACTTTCCCATTGCTCAGGTTACTCATTGTCATTATATTTTATGTTTCTTTCTTCTTTTCCTTCCTTACAGGTCCTTTTTGCAAGTATAAATATCAGCATTAACATCTGTGCATTTATTGGGTTTCATGGGAGGGTTTTCACTGGAGTCCATGACTTCCACATTTGATTATGCTTTAACTTTTTTGATAAACTGGTAGATATTTTGATAGATTTTCTGCCCTGTACATCAATTCTTTTCTATCTAGAATAAAATAAATAACTTACTGTTTTTCTGTGAGGATTTCCTGATTTAGACAGTTACCGACCAGTTGTAGATGCGCAAGTCTCTGAGTTTTCCCTGAAGACTCATGTTTGCCACACATCGCTTGTGAAAATGTTTCCTTCCCCTTCTGGGGAGTTTCAACAGTTCATTCATTTCTGCCAAACATTTATGAAGAGGTGCTCAGTCAGTGCTGGGAACCTTTTCAAGAAGGCAGTACCCCATGGCAGTGCTGGGCAAGGGAACGCAGTGCTCTTCCACAGCAGCCACTGATGACTTTTTAATGCATTATGTTTCATGTGGTCTCCTCACACGGAAAAACAGGCAATGAGTCCTCACCTGGAGCTGGGGCTGTTAAAATGTGCCTCTTAAATCATTCCCGAATCCTGGGGAAGCAGCGCTCAGGGTGCTGTTTAATCCAACATGAAGGCCAGAACTCTGCTCCTGGGCCTGTCTCACCGTGCTGGGAGGTAAAGGTGATGGCGCAGGGAGACAGGCAGCCATCACCATTGCCACTTTCTCACAACCTAAAGCTGTTTCTACTCATAAAGGTCGCCCTGGTTTAGTTAAGCCTTGCCAAAGCTGCAGATGAGGCCTCCTCCCCTCATAGGGACACACATACACCAACAAAAATGCCTCTTCCCAGTAGCTGAATCCCATGGGTAATCCCTGGGGTCACCAGAGCCCCCAGAGGACATGATGTGTCACCTCCAGTGAAAGGGTTTCAAGGGGGACGGAGCTACAACCTCACCTGCTGCAAATCCACCTCTGAACTGCCAGTACCATTTGGGAGGATTATTTTGGGATATCACCTAAACTTGTTGTCCCAGCAAAAAATCCAGGGGTGGCAGAGCTGGTGCTATGAAGCTTTCCTCCCAGATGTAATGGAGTCCATAGAATCACAGAATGGTTTGGGTTGGAAGAGGCCTTAAAGCTCATCCGGTTCCAACCCCCCTGCCATGGGCAAGGACACCTTCCACTAGACCAGGTTGCTCCAAGCCCCGTCCAACCTGGCCTTGAACACTGCCAGGGATGGGGCAGCCACAGCTTCTCTGGGCACCCTGTGACAGTGCCTCAGCACTCTCACAGGGAAGAATTTCTTCCTTATACCTAATCTACATCCTGCTGGCTTTCAGTTCAAAGCCATTACCCCTTGATCATCCCCATGCTCAAATCTGCAAATGCCTTCCTTGCTCTTCCTTCTTCCTTTTGGTGGGAAGGAGGCAGAACTTGAAGTGCAAGAAATTGCAGGAAAACAGGTTTGAAAGCATGTTGGAAGGAGGGGGCTGGAATTGCATTTGGCCTCAGGTATTTTGCAGGTGGCCCCTGGCATTATCAGCAAGCAGGACCCAAGGGCAGGTCCCTGAAATGTGGTGCAGTCAGAGGACATCGGCCAACAGGGAGGTGTGAAATACTTCTACAGTGACATTTTCTTATCTCCTTTGAGTGCAGGGGACTTGGAGCTTGCATTTTAATTCACTTAGCTTGGCCACACTGAAGCTCCGGCACTCAGCCATTAGCTTTTGTAATGAGATGGTACTGGAGAGTATGTAAAACCAGGCAATTGAATAAATGGTGGTTTTGGATGCTGACAAGTGTCTCTAGACCCTTGAGGAGTGACATTTTACAGGAGTGAATGGGGGGAAAAACAGTGATCACAGCACAAAACCCATAGCGCCTCTGAGCAGAACCTGGGAGGACACATTAATCATTTGGGGTTGATAACACAGAATTTCTCTGCCATATTTGCTAAGCTTTATGGCCAGCTGGCAAAATCCTGGCCAAATGCAGCATTACCAGGAAATTGCACGATACAGTGCATTTTAGTAATAAATGGCAATCTTCCTGCCTTGCAAATTAAACCATGTAGAGAGCATTAGAGTCTTCATGGCATCTCTGTTCTTGGCAGTGAAACAGAAAATAAGCAAAGCCACAACAGGAAGATGGCAGGCTGAAACAGAGAGAGGTGTCTGTTTGACCCCAGCCTCCTGTGAGTGGATCATGTCTCTCCCTGTGCTCCTAAAACACGGTAGCCACCCCAGCCCTCTGCAAAATGCCAGGTGGCTCAGTGAGCCCTGGCCTCCTCCAGGCATCCCCTTGAAATACATTTGCTATTGCAGAACCTCAGGACAAATCTGCATTTTTCTATGGCTAAAGAACATAGTATGTAAAGCTAATCCCCTGCTCTAAGATCTTACGAGGCAATGGCATGCAGAAGTACAAGGTTAAAAAATGCCATCAAGAAGCAGTGGTCGGGAACCATAAATACTTTTCAGGCAGTCCTCTGGCACATCAGGAGACAAGCAAAGCAACTGGAATTTATAAACTTACATAATTAATTTTTCTTTGTGGGGAGAACAAACAGTCCCACGTTCCAGCTCTCTCAGGGCCTTTGACAATCAGGCTCCTTGCTATAAATAATGTTATGTAAGTTTATACATTTCAATTAGTGCTTGTTCTGGCCTCTTGCAGCCCAAGGATGTTTTTGCTCCAGTTTATTATTTAGGCTGTGGATAGATCATTTTGCCTTGGTGAATCTATAATGTGAGTTAAATTAAGATGCTTGCAAGCAGCATAATAGTAATGAAATGGTCCCTGGAAAACATTGGCACATCCTCCAAAAAAAGGAAAGAGAGAAATGAGCTTTACACTGTGGCGTCTGACTATATATCTGCACCCTCCTTTGCAGGACAGGAGTGGGATTTGTCTGTCCAAAGGCACAGGCTGTGAAGGGTGAGTGCTCATTCCTGGGCTGTGCTCTGGGGCCACTGCTGACAAAGTGGAATGGCCACCGATGTTTTTTTCCCAGAACAGAAATACCTCTAAGTCATCCTCCAGCCCTGTAACTACACCGTGCTGCAGTCAGAGCTGGCAGAAATGCTTAACCCCAACGGCTTAATCCCCAGCCATTGCAAATTAGTACAGCTCCATTAACTTCAGGGGACTATTTACATTGCGGAGGTTTTAATACATACAGGATCAGGCACAAAACCTGCAGTGATTTCGTACATGGGCAGTGGTTTACTCATTTACAAGGCTCAGATCTCATCTGTGCTGTGTGCTGGTTTCTGAATATTTATTTATTTATAGTGAGCACAACCACGTCACAGGGATTTCTCCATCAAGCGCCATGAGAAAACCCTTCATTTATTCTGATTATGTTGCTGATCTCAGTCCCTAATGCAGGAGGTATCTTCCCTCCAGGTCATTTTTCAGTAACGCATCTGTATGAGGCTGGATATTAAATCTAGATATGTGGATTATTTCATTTCCCTTTAACCTATTTTTTATTTCGGATGTTTATCTGCAGATCCCACAATATCAAGATAAAGGTTTCTGATCTCCTTTTTTGGTATATCATAATTCTGATGCAATAGGGTCTACATCCTGCACCCCGGGTGGTACTGCTGGCCCCCATTCAGTGCAATGAGGCCTCCTGGTAATGAGTGTGTAACCCAGCAATGTGGCAAGGCAAGTGGCCCATGGCTTCTGAGGTAGCTTTTACAAGCATAAATATATGTCAAACGGTTACAGGAGAACTGCAGGGCTTGGGGGAGATCTGATGAGCCCCACGTGCCTGCAAAAAGCTGTCAGCAGCCAGATGGTGTGGGGAAGGGGCTTCCCAGCTGGGAGCAAGGCCCTTGGGTGCTCTGTGAGCTCAATATGCTGGACTGGTGCCTGCAGCCAGAGGTGGACACAGAGGATGCCAGTGAGCTTAAACCAGTAACTGCTCTCCTGCCAGGGTCCCCAGAGGGCTGGCACAGATCTCCCTCTGGGTAGGGCCTGATGAGTGCCTTGGAGAGAGTTTCAAAACAGCCCAGTTATGTTCCACCCCAACCCGGCAGCCCTAGAGC
This sequence comes from Melopsittacus undulatus, assembly GCF_012275295.1. Taxonomy (NCBI): domain Eukaryota; kingdom Metazoa; phylum Chordata; class Aves; order Psittaciformes; family Psittaculidae; genus Melopsittacus; species Melopsittacus undulatus. The sequence continues at coordinate 11,649,581 of NC_047529.1, read as the reverse complement.
CACCGCTGTCTGCCTGAGACACAGTTGCTCTCCCCACCCTGGTTTTGAAGCCCCTTCTGCTCATGCCATCCAAAGGAGAAGCCCTCGGCAAGGAGTGCCAGCCCCAGGTCCAGGTGATAACAGTTGCTGTGCCCCAACTGTGAGTCCACAGCCCCATGGGCTGAGCAGGATTTCACTCCTGTGGTGGCTGCAAGTGCTTTGCCAAATGGTTGGGAGTGTCTTGAAAAACCTCCTGCACATGGTGTTGGCTTCGTTTTCTTTGCCACCCAGAAACAGCCAGCTTGGATGCCAGCACCCTTCCAGATACAAGACTGGTTTTAATTGGAGATGCCTTACCCAAGCTGGCACTGTGAGAGTGCAAGGAAATCACACAGCAGAGCCTCATCCAGGAGAGGTCCAAAGTCAAGATGGTTTAAAACAATCTAGTGACATGTGAGGACTGGCAGCTCTCCCACAGCTGGGATTTTGCTGGTTCTTAAAACTGCATCTGCTAAAAAATAAAAGCAAAATTGAAGTGGTTCAGCTGAAATACATTTTTTTCCTATGTGTAAACAGTTTTCTCACCTTTGCAGAGACTCAGCTGCAGCCTCTGCTGCCTGGCAGTTTTCTGTTTTGCAGGTCTTCAGGTCTTGCTGCAGAACACTGTGGGATGCCTCTGAACTGAGATAAGGAGAAGTGCAAGGGGATTGCATTTCCAGGAAGAATAAAAAAGATGCTTTGTACATAGAAGGTGCTTTCTTGTTTGCAAAATAATGACTGTCTGGTTTCTGCTGATACACAAGTGGATTCTTCTCCATCCTCTTGCCTGCACTGCTGTGCCTTCTGTCTGCAAAGGAAAAGGAGCCTCACCAGGGGGGAAACACTGTTAGTTACTGCAGCCTTTCTCTGAAAAAGGCAGGTATGTCGTTCTAAAGCAAGAAAACAGTCTTGGATCCAAGCAGCTCAGAGAGTAATTATTCTTGGCAAACGTGAATCAATACAAGCACAATGCAGTTCTGCCCACAGCTTACAAATGACAGCACACAGTGTAGCTCAGATGAGCTTCTTCCATTGCCATCCTGGCCCCGCTTTGCCTGCAAGAGCAAACTGCAGTGCTCCAGAAAAAACAAGTGGAGCTCTGGGGAACAAGGATGGATGTGCCAATCTCTTCAGCTCGAGTGGTTTTGCTAAAGCTGAACATACCACTCACATCTCCCCCATCTCACCAAGCCTCAAAAGCAAAGGAAAGTGGAGCAAACCAGTTCTGTTGTGGTGGTTGTTCTTGCTGTGCTGGTTTGCATGCAGGTGGTGTGTCAGGAGGAGAAAGTGGTGAAAATGACTGTGAGACCACTGAAATCTGTGTTCCTGTCACTGGCAAGCCTTGCTGTCAATCTCTGCTGACAAACCTTGCCAGTCCTGGGAGAGGCTTTTTGCTTGGCTGAATTCCAGGCTCAAACATTTGGGTGGGGAGAACCAGGTTCATTCCTGGAGGAACCAAGATGCTCCAGCTCCAATTGCATATTGTCTTTGCATTCTTACTTATTTCTGTTTGACAAACAGGGCTGCTGCTGAAGTGCTCACATGTTACAGGAGCAATCTTTAGGCTCCTGTTATTATTTAAATGTTGACCTCTTATCTTGTGTTCTTATCCTCCTTGGTCACAGAAGCACACTCAGGTTAGTCCCATGCTTTCCAGGTGTTCTCCAGCCACGCCAGTCTGTCCACAAAAATCAGATTAGACCTGTGTCCTGGATAAACTTTGGTCCATCACAGAAAAATAATTCCAGCATGCACTGGCCTTAGGGGAGTGTTTAAGCACGATGAACTAGGTGAGTATTTACTAGAGGGAGGCTGGGAAGTGTTTCAGTACATGTGTGCCTGCAGTCAGCAGCATGTTGGCCCAGGTGGTGGGTGCATGCTTTGAAACAGGGGCTGTGGTGCTAAGAGATGTCATTAATCCTACAGGATGCAGACAGAGGGGTCTGAGCCAAGTATTTTCCCTAATGCAAATGCTAGACTTGCAGGTGCTCCCTATAAAAAGGAGCTACTCAGTGCTTCTGATGGGATGGGTGGTAGGGAGGAGGCCCTGATGATGTTCACAAGGGTGACTGCAAGTACCTGGAAATCCCAGGCAATACACAAGATTCAAGGGAAAATCCTGTGTCTGCTGCTTCCTGGTAGCTGGGGGAGGAAGTGCCTGCAGCTGCTGTGATGAGCCCAGGAGGTGTGGTGGGACCAGATGTGCTGCCATGGGGCTCCTCCGGGGCAGCAGGCCACAGCTCCCAAGGGCAAGTGCCCCATAAGTAGGCCCCATCTCACCACAACCTGGCTGTGTCTGACTTCTCCTACTCTTGCTTTGCTGCTAGGAAACAGGAAGAGCAAGATAACCTTGAAGATTTTATAACCTGGGACTTGTTCCTACTTCTCCTTTGCTCCTGGCAATGTACCAATTATTAATTAACAGGCAAATGCTGCTGAGAAAAGGCACACATGAATACATAGCTCATTTCCATAGCTGCAAACGCTGTAGCCCCCCAGTCAGCTTTCATACCAGTGAACCCAATTGCAATGACAGCAATGAATAAATAGCTTGGAAAAAATAGAAACTGTTTTGAACCTGATAAAAAATGAGAGTTGAATCCTTTTAAAAGACTCTTTTTCTGGCTGTTGTGTGTATCACACTACCTATGGAAAAATTCAGGCAACAAGAATTTGTGTCACCAAGTGACACAACACCAGTGCCCTGAACACACAACTTCTGTGTAACCAGCCCCTGAGAAATGTCTGATGCTCTGCAACTCGCTGGCAAGGGCTGTACACTGCATCTAATCATTTGCATCATGATGGTGAGTGAAGGTGGTATTTTTGAATATGTAGGGAAAAAGGTTATTCCAGATTCAGGCCAACTTAAACTGTGTATGTGCTGCTGAGAACAGCTGCAATCAAAAGCATCTGCTCTCTTTTTCAGGAAAAAGAAAGAAAAAGCAAGTATTTACTAATGTGCCCTTAACAAAGCTCAGCTTTAAAGACCTGAATCATTAAAATCCTGCTTCCTTTCTAATGAAACAAACTTCAGAACAACTTTAACATCAATTTTTTCATGGCTTCCTTAGCTTCACTCAAGCACAACCAGCCATCCAGGAGAGGTTGTACTTCTGTGTTTAGATGCAGTCCCAATGCTATGATTCTATGTCCTGCTTCAGCCTGCTGTGCACAGTAGGGTCCATACTCCCTCACAGTCACACTGGCAGATGTAATGAGTGTCTGTTCCATCACCAGTGCTTTAAAAAGTGTATTCTTATAAGGTTACTCCTTACTGTGGCACCTCACTACCTCACTAGCTGTCTCAACAGCTGGATACCAAAACCTCTTTCCCAGCAGGCTCTGTCAAAGAAGCAACAATAACAACAGCAAGAGCTTGGGAACAGCATGTCTGTGTGCTGTTAGGAACTGGTTCCAATTAATTAATGTATAAGGTTGTATCAGGTCATGACACAGCATGGCAAGGCATCAGGTAGATTCATGTCCTTGAGTTGTTTTCTCCTGTCTCAGTGGCTGTGAGCAACAGGGTCTGCTGAAAGGGAGAGATATAAATAAAATACAATACATATAAATCTGAGAGCAACTGAGGTGCTTCTGTGCAAAAGAGTTGGTTAGCTGGTGCTAGCCACTGTGCCCACCTCATCCCTGAAACCCCAGTGGGGACAAGGAGGTGTCATGACCTCCAGTAAGAATGCGTGGGGCAGGAGGGAAGGAGGCTGCTTTGAAGAGAAGCCTGGAGGATGTCATGGCAGGATGGGGGGGGGGGGGGGGGGGGGGGGGGGGGGGGGGGGGGGGGAGAGCTGCTTCGTTAGGAGTGTTTTGTGCTAACGAGACTTCATTAAACCTGATGACTGACAGAGGAGATTTGAGTAGAGAGCTGGAGCAGTTTTCAGGCGGTTGCAGCAGGCTGAGGCACACTGAAGCTGGGCAGTCCCTACCCCAGGACTGTGCTACTCTCACCATTACTCCTACTGGGTCCTCTTAATTGTCAGCATCAGGTAAGAAACATCCCGAGGCTTAATGATGCTTGGATTTGGGGGAAGGTCAAGCTGCCTGCACTCGAGATAGTGGGACTGGAAAGTGAGCTCCTGCCTTACCCCTGGCTGGGGTTTGTAGGGTATAGCTGCATTGAGCACAGCGGGAGCACTGCAGTTAGGCAGTGTCTTGAAAATACACTGTGCTCAATGGCGATGTCAGTTCTAGGTATCTTCCTCCTTTCAGCTAATTTTTGAGGCTCAGCTGCCAGTTGGATCAGGGAATATATTTGCATTAAAACACCTCCCCCTCCTCGAGGTTTCACAACACAGCCCCGTGACCAGTTGAGTCGGTGTGATTACAGAGGAGCAGGAACGGCTGTGGGGTGGGACCAGGAGGAGGGAGAAGTGTCCTTCCCCTGTAGACAGCAAGACCATTGCACCACTGGCCTAAATTTACAGCTTCAGTGTGCTTTTCCAGGCTCCTTAGCGCCCAGTGTTACATGACACACTGTTCTGGTTGATTTTTGGTTTCCTCTTTTCTTTATTGATCTCAAAACACATTGTTATGAAATCTCCCATGCAGTGGAGCAAAGTTCCTGGCTGCCAGAAGCTTAATTCTCCTTTCAAGCCTTGTGTTACTTAATGAACAAAGATGCTTGCTGATTTAGGGTAACTCCTCCCCTTGCTGTAATCTTTCGATTTCAATGAAAAGGACAGCTTTATTCAGACATAAAGTACATATATAACCCTAACTATTATATGATTCTATGAAATATGTGATGTCCCTCCCAATGCACTGTGGATAGGGATGTTCCTTTCAGACACCTAAGGGAGATTTTTGAGCAGGAGGCTCACAGGTTTTCTCTGGGCCTCCAATACGTAATGCACACAGAGCTCAGTGCGTGTTATGGGCACTCATGCTGTTTACCAAACCAGCCTTTATTGCTGTATGTAACAGCTACTGAAGCCTGGGGAAAATGAGTGCTGTAAAATGAAAGTACATAAACATGTACTTCTGTGGATCACTGGAACATGCTTACCTCTCCTTCTGCAATGAAAACAGTTTTTAAGTGACTGTGCCAGGTGACATTGAGATAATTGCTTTGGTTTGGGCCTCTCCTTATATTGGATTGAGAATGCAGGTGCTAAAAATAGAAATAAACGGCATGTGTTCATTTTCTTCCTGGATAGGATAAAAAGCTGGGAGGTTGACAGTCCAAGGGAGCTGTAAATCTGCCTGCTGGTGGCTATCGACCTGGCCCTGATGAGTCTGAAGACAGTATCCCTTGCTGTAACAGCACACAGCTCTATGTTTTATTTCAGTAAGCATCCTGCATCTTGGAGATTTCTTTAGTTTGTTTCAACAAGGGTATCTCGCCAGGATTTGTAGTCTCTTCAATTTAGCAAGTAAGCAAGCAGCAAAGAAGAGGGTTACTAATGAGTGAGTCATGCATGATTAGTATCAGCTCTGGAGGGCAAATTTCCAAAATCTGGAGCTCTCAGAAACTTATTTACCAAGAGAAGTACTGAGAGCCTAAACCAATCCTTTGCTTCTCCTCCCCCTCAGTAACAAAAGCTTTGTGGACTATCACATAAAGCTGAGCCAGTTTTAATTACTTTACTTAAAAATGAGAAACCTTATAAAAAGGTGATGTGGAATGTCATTTTTTTAGCATGGCTTTGATGCTGTGTGGAAAAAACCGTGAAGGAATGAACATTGTCATAAGGCAAGGTAAGTGACCAGCTGCCCCCGTGACTCTAGAGGCCACCAGCCTGTAAACCTAGAAGGTTTTACCTCAGAAACATGCTTTTATTATCACAGGAGGGAGGGGCTGAGGTGCCAGCCCACCTCCCACTAACGAAGCTGGCAGACATAAATGCACTGGTGTCTGCCTTTCTGCCAGGTCAACCACTGCTCCCTCCCTGTGGGAATGGCCCACAGTCTGGGCACCCTTCACTTGGTGGGGAGGCCCCGGGTGACTTCTCCCACCTCTGCCGACAGTGATGGTGTGCTTCGCAGTGAACTGCTGTCTGGGGACATGCTGGGAACACTCATTTCCCTTTCCATATGCGTGTTACCTCACGACCTGTGAGGCGTCGAGGGAAAACATGGTGGCAGGGAGCCGGGCTGCCAGTGGTCACCAAGGCGGCGGGTCAGGATGCGGGGATAAGCGGCAACCCTGGGCTCGGAAGTGGTCCCGCGGGACAGGATGGAGAGAGGCGGTGCCGAGGGAGGGATGAGGAGAGACCGCGTCCTGCTGGGGGAGAGGCAGGCGAGGCGGCAGTGCCGTACCCGCCGCCTCCGCCCGCCCGCTCGTTTCCTCAGGGACACAACAGTGCGGCAACCACGGGGACAACCGGGGCCAGAAGGGGCGCAGGGCCCCCCTCACCCCTCCCCCGCCCACGTCCCCGCTCCACCAATCCGCTGCGCCTCCGGCCGGGCGGGGGCGTGGCTTCAGCGGGAGAGCCGCTCTATGGCTCCGCCCACCTCACAGCGCGTGGTTGGTAGGCGGGTGGTGCGCGCACCCCGGCTCGCTCGCGCAGGGTAGCGCGCGGCTGTGCCACAAGGCAACAAGTGAGCGCTCCCCGCTCCTCCGGCCGCGGCCGCCCCGGTCCCCCCGGTACCCCCGGTACCCCCGGTCCCGCAGCTCCACCGGGTGACTCTGCCCTCTCCGAGCCCCTTCCCTTCGCTCCCAGCCCCGCTCCATCCGCCGGCCCCAACGAGAGAGAGGCGGGACGGGAGGGGACGAACCCTCCGCGGTTGCCGCCCCGGCATCACCCTCAGGTGCGGAGCCGACGCCCGGTGCGGGGTCTGGCGGAGCGCGGCGGCCGCAGCATGGAGCTCCCCCGGGTGCTGGGGCCGCGGTAGGGCGGCAGGCCGGGGAGGGGGGACACCCTCACCGCGTTAAGAGGCAGCCGGCGGCCGGACTAAAGCATGGTGGACGTGGAGGCGGCGGCAGGAAGAACCCCGGCAGAGCCCCGCGGCAGCCTGGCAAGGTACGTGCGTGTGGAGGTTTGGTGGCAGCGCTGCCTCCTCGGGGCGGCGGGGTCGGCGCCGCGATGGGGCGTGAGAAGGGAAAACCCATCCTTTTCTGCTTAATTTTTACCTTTTTACCCTTATATTCCACATCGTGAGGTTTTTCTTCCTCGTAGCTTGTTTGTGTACTGACAGATACAAGCTGAGGGGAAGCGAACAGAGAGGTATATGTTTATTTGGGATCTTTTAACATGTATTTTCCCTTTCTTAATGTATTTTTCCTCTCCCTGTGGGGGAGGCGACAGGCGGTGGGAAGGGTGGGGTTAAACCGCGCGGACGCGGAATCTCTGCCCTGGCGCACAGAAGCATCGGCAGCCGGCACATGTTGCAACAAACTCGGCGAGAGCAGGGCAGAGGAGCAGGCTGTGGCCATGGGGGCAACTTAAGCCAGCTCAGCCGCGTTGAACGACTGTATGTTCGTCGTCGCTTCTTTTATTTGTTCTTACACGTTTGTTTTAACGTGGGGAGGAGGAGCCGGTGCTGGAACCGTGAGCTTGTTGTTCCAGAGAAAACCTGGGACGTGGGGTTGCTGCAGTGCTGGGTGCTGCTGCAATCCTGCCCTTGGCTGGAGGGGAGGGACACGGGAGGACGCGGGCACGGTAGCGCCCGTCGGGTGTTCTTCGGGGGCGGGTGTTGGAGGAGCTGGAAGGCTCGCACAGCTCCTGGGATCGGCTAATTAGTCGGCTTTAACCCAGTCGGTTAATGATTAATGTCTGCTAAGCGTTAGGATGTTGCTGTCACACTACAGTGCTGAGTGGTGGCTGTGAGCTACGGACTTCGGTGAACCTGAAAGGGGAAAATGATATTTTTTAGTAGAATTGGCCTGAATGTATCACGAGATGATGCTTTCTAGCCCTTTGAACTTCCGGAGACATGCCGTACCCCGTCAGGAGGGGACTTCAGGTTACTCGCTGTGATTGTGGCCAAACTGCAGCTCGCAATTCATTAGTCATCCTGCAAAAATTTATGGTGAAAGTTATTCGAGTAACCCTTTAGGCCGGCTTCCCAAAATGCTCAGTGCTGTTGGAGTTGATTATTAAACATTAATGTTTAGGTTTAACTGTGCGGAGTAAGAGCTTAGTTGGTTCGGTTGGGTGGCTTTTCCCTTCCCCCTTTCTTTTTATATTGGACAGAAAGTGGGTTTGGGCACAGAAGAGTTTAATGTGGACGTGGAAGGATGTATGCATAAAATTACATGCTAAATATATAATCTGAAAGTTGTTGAGGAAGCATGATTATAGCGTTCTCCTGTGGGGAAATTTCTGGTTAATTATTCCTCCCCTGTCTTAAAGAGGGACAGCCTCGAATTTAGTTATCTCCTGAAGTTGCTTAAAACGGTTTCGTGTTCTTGTTGCGGTTCCCGTTTTGCGTCAGGCAGATTTTCGTGGTGTCACGGAGGGTGTGTGCATGGGTGGGGTGAGGAGAGACATGGCACTACGGTGAGTGGTACAGCTGCAGCAGTCCTTTGCTCGGATGATGAACTGGCTGCTGGCAACTCTGACTCCTTGTCACCTTCGTGACCCAGCATGATGCCTGTTGAAACTATCGGGGGAATTGAACTAGCTCCGAATTATTACCAAATGCGTAGAGGAAACAAAACGGAGAATCAGCTTGCGTTTGTTCGTCAGATGTAATCTCTGATGGTTTGTTTTGATTTCTGTGTTTCTGATTTTCAAGTAAGCAATTTGAAAAGCGAATATACTCTTTAAAAAAACACAAACCAACAACAAAAAAATTGCACTGGAGATGAATTAAGGTATGGAGTGTTTGTCTTGTACTTAAAAATACAATGCTGTTGGTTAGAATTGAAATGCTTTGGCTTAAAGGAAACACTGATTTTTCTGCTTGCTTTGAACTTGCAACTTCCTACCAGAGATGTTGTGCAGTACTGTTGTACAGCTATACGAAAGCTGCAGACACTGCATGGAGTGATCAGAAATGAGAATTTGGCATTTTTGTCGCCTGTGAACTGGTTTTGCTTGGGTTTTTGCTTGCTGCTTTTCCCATTGTACTGTAAGCGGATGAGGAAGACAAGGTACAGCAGCAAGGTAACACTACTGAAGGGACTTGCTTTGAAGGTCGTGTATTAGATGGCTGAGAGTGCTAGCTAGCCGTCAGATGATGCCCTGTCTCATAACAGGTACAGCTCAGCAATCTCCCTAGAGATTGTTCCCAGTAAACACAATGTCACTGGTGGTCAGAAATTTTGTTGCCTTTAAGCTCCTCCTAAATTTTTTAAATACATCTGGGTAATGAAGATACTGCTGAGATCAGTATAAAAGTAGTGCTTGCTCAGAAAGGCTTTAATGAAAAATGGGAAGTGCATAAAGTGGCTTTATATTCTATGCTGAAAACATATTTGCGGTTGACTGCATGAATAAGTTACACATTATGTATATGGAGGAAAAAAATAATGGATTTGAGTGTTCATCTTCCTGCCTACCCATCGGACTCCTTGGAGAACAGTCTTTCAGAGGAGTGCTCCTCCATGGTGACTTGTCAATGCCAAGACCATTAGCAACTGTCATTTTACTGCCACCTGGTGCAGCTGTTTTTATAGTGGGACTAGCTCTGATAGTGATTTTTTTTCCCTGTTGGCTGCAGGAAGCCTCTTAAAGAGCAAACAGTGGTGATAAAAGACAGTCTATGTCAGTGCTGATAGTGTTGAAACTTAAAACGTAGTCATATGTCTCTTACCACAGCCAATATTGTCATTATCACAACAGTCAAAAAGCAGGGATGGCTTGTCACTGGGAAATGCACTTGACTGAAATCTGTATAGCTGTATTTCTCCAAATTAACTAAAGGAGAGGAAGAAGATTGAGCAGTATCAACTAAAATCCTCAGCCAATTTCTATGGTAACTTGTTCTTTTTCAGCAGATTACTTGTTTTTTTGACAAATGTGTCAAATTATCTTGTAAAATCTTTGCTTCAGACAGTTTGTGAAACTTCACAAAGTTAGTTTCTTGATGGGCTGCTTCTGTGTGCTGTCACACTTGTGGGTTTTGATTGAAAGTGACTGAGCAGCTATCAGAAATGCATCAAGGGTTGATGTTTCAGATCTCTTACTGCATTTGGTTATGTTTCCTGCTGTAAAAATCTCATTAACTTCTCTTTCAGTTGAAGTATGTGGCTCTAAATAGTAGAGCTTGGTAGATTTCTCATGGGTTTGTCACACACTTACACTTTTTAAACTGTGTAATTCAAAATCCTGCCAAGGATAGGCCAGAGGGGAGCTTACTGTGGCAACAAGGTCATAGTAATCTTTTTCATTTAGATTGGTATGTTTTTGTAGGAAGCACAGAATATTGAGGGGGGGTTGGTGATGGGGGAAAACTGTATTTTATTAAAATAATGAGCATTTTTAATGTTTATAGTTTTCATGTGAATGTTTCTGGGAGGTCATTAGGCTTGATCACCTTTCAAAAGCTTTAAACAGTCTTTGTCCCTTTCATAGGCTAACAGTTTGGGATTTTTTTGCCTAGTATGTCTATTTTATTTTCTGTTATTATAGAATAAAAGTACATGAGTAATTTTGAAGCAAGAAGCCATCTATATGCATTTTGAATTTAAACTTTAAAAAAACTTTTTTTTCAGGTATACCCAATTTTAATTAACATTTAAATAATATTTTTAACCAAAGTGTTACCAATTAATTGAGGAAGAAAGTGCAGTTGTTACAGTTGTGGGCCTGAGAAATCACAGAGTTAGTATTTAATGTACCTAGGGTGTTGTAGGCTATGTTCAGATAAGTGCTTCACATGGTCTGGAGAAGGATATGTGCCTGTGAATGCAGTTAATAAAAATTACTAATGTAACCTCCCTGTTATGCCATGTTCTGACCTCACAGGTACATATTTAGATGCTTTTATCAGCCTACTACTACTTCATAGTTGTACTGCACAATCCTTATGAGCTTAAAACCCAGCAAAAAATAACCAAGAGAAGATGATGATATAATGAAATGCCCTTCCCATCATTCTTGTATAGAATGAATAAACAAATGAAAGTTGGGGGGGGGGGGAATCTGTATGTTCTATTCAGGCACATTTTGCTGTTTACATAGGACAAACTGCTAGGTATCTTGGGCTTGATCCTGTACTTCTCTTGCATTCTTTTCACTGATTTCATTGGGCCTTCTCGGACTTTAAAGACTAGTAAGTAAACCTCCCCGAAACTCCAGTTCATGTAAAACCCAGTGAGAAGACTGGATCATTAAAATGTCTTGTGGTGAACTGTGCTAAAGAATTGAGTTGATGTCTCATGAGAGGCAATTAGCATTTAAATAAGAAGAATCCCAGTGTGAGGGGTGTGGTGCTGAAATCTTTAAAGGGAGAATTGATGAAACAATTTCCATCAGCAGTTGGTTAAGAGAACTTTGTTGTTTGAGAGAAATACAATAGCAAGAGTTGAAAAATATTTAATTTGGAGCTAGTTTTGATCATCTTTGTAAATAACTTCTGAAATTTAACAGCTGCTTGATTTTAAACTCACATAAGAGTTACTCTGAGAGTGACTTGACTAAATCACTGCATTTGTAAATCAACTACCAAACTCGAATGAGTCTTGGATTAATTTTTTTTTGTGGATGACTAGTTTTATTACATTTCTAGAAAAGATTAATTCTTACTGGTTTATGAACCACCAGAGGATGTGCATATTTGCATGCTGTTTACAGTAACAGTGTGGTATTGGAAGCTGATGTGCCCCACCAGGGTGTGTGTACACATGTGGGATGCTCAGCTTCCGCAGACAGCTGCCATTCAGCCTGCACTAGGTTGCCTGCTTGCAGCATCTTCATGTAGCTTGATGCAGTTTTGAGGTATAGCTGCTAAAGCAGCTCTTCTGTCTGCCTCTGTGCCCACAGGCTGTTGTGTGGTGTAGCACAACAGTGCCCCCCAGTTTGTTTGTACAGCTGTGTTGAGCGGAACTGAGCAACCAAGTGGATTGAAAAAATCCTTTATGTTTGCTTGTCTTCGGGGGTTATACGTAATGTGACACTGAGCTTTCCAAATATGGGAATTCATGGACTGGGGAAGGGTGGGGGTTATTTTAATATGGTTTAAGGTGTGGCATGGCTGAATGTCAGGTTGTATCATGAATTTAGTGCTGTTTCATTTTACTTGAGCAATGATATTTTTAATGTAAAATTTGAATATTAGGAAACAGTAATGGAAGGCTATCTTTGGAATGGAGAATGCTATCGCAAACTTATTGTTGATTTGCTTTTGAATAAAAACAATTAAGAGACATGCAAAACAGCTTAAAGTTGATTACTCAAATCACTCGAATGTAGTGTATACTTTTAGTTGGTGTGAAGGTAATATGTACAGAAGTAGTTCCTGCTTGGATTCAGATGTGTCTAATTGGGTTACGTGCTTATCTGCCATTAACAAAACCAGGAGTTAGCTGCCTAGCCTGCTTAAAGATCTTTACAAAATCCTCTTGGTACTTACATGAATCTTTAGCTGCCTAAAACTGCTGGAGAAATTGTACCTATTTTATTAATGGGCTGCAAAGAGGTTTGTATCTTACAAGTTTGAAGGAGGAAAATAAACTTCCCTACTTACAGCTCCAGTGATTTTCTGAACTTTAAAGGAATTCTTCAGGAAGATTAAAAACCTTTTTTCCCCTTTACATGCTAATTACACTTGAAACCAAAACCAATTAAGGCTTTTCATGTATTTGCATTTTAAAATGTAGGTTCTGCATTCTTTAACATTCATTTAGTTCAGTACTGTAAATTCAGAGGCAGATCCTAGAATTCTGACCTGAATATTCACAATATGAATTTGGTTTGAATTTACTTTTGATGGAGTAATAGCATAGCACTTTCAGGGAAACATGATTTGAGATGTCTGGGAAGATGACTGTCCCAGCTGTGTATCCTGTCACCCAGCCACTGGCTGCCATGGTAGCACTGGTGTCTGTTTTTATTACTGATTACCCAGTAGTAATCAGGGCCACTAACTTCATCAGACATAGCAAGTTATACCGACCTTGCTTTTGAAACATGGGGTTTAGTAGTGTGGGTTATGTCTGACTTTTAACATGGGTAAGAAGACAAAGTAGCAGTAAAATAATGGTGACCTTGAAGCATGGTCCATAAAGAATGGCTTTGTTGACTAAATAACGGTCTCTATGCAAACATGAAAGTGGTTGGAGTATGGTTAAGGCAGTATTACTGGTCTGAAGATAAAGTTGGAAAAGATGCCAGGAGGAAATGGATTGTTTTATTTTGGAAATTATGGTTACCTGCATCTTGAATGGGAACACTAAATAACCTTTTTTATTTCAAAAGTAAGACCTCTTATCTGTCCAGCAGACATTAATTGTATAAATGTTCATTGAAAGCATCAATCAGGTTTGCAATGTGTTACTCATTTTTTATTGCCAGAGCTAGCACTGATCAAAGTACTCAGTATCTGGCAGGAGGGCAGTTCATTATCCACTTCTTAGCTTTCTAGTAATTATGATAACACTCAAATTTAAATGAACCCCTTAACAAAGAGCAGACCACAGTAGGAGTAGTGGAAGTGGGTGCGTCATGCTGGTTCACTGCTAACCTACTGACTTGATTACAAGAAACGTTAGAGAAATTCAAACCCCAGGGTGTGTCTTGCTGTGGTTGAGGTTGCCAGCCAGGCTAGCTGCTTCTGGTGGATCAGGCTTGTCTGTCCCTGCCTGTGGGGATCTCTGGATGAAGGTGGGAACAGCATCAGTAGTGTTGTGCTGGTAAGTGAAAGCTTAAGATGGGGAGGGATCTGCTGTGGTCTGGGATGTGTGAGTCTTCTCTCTTCTGCACTGTTACTGGTGTTTGTGCAACACAGCAGTGAGCAAATCTGGTGATGTGAACTGGCTGAAAACTAATTGCTGCTTTGTTAGGTTCTGTATCATCCTCTTCAGCAGCCTGAACTGACTCATCACAGTCATATCAGTGCAAAGTGGGATGGGAATGTGCAGTTTACAGGGGAAGGAGTAAATTACAGGAATGTGTCAGCCCTGACTGAAACTGTTTTAAACTGCCGTGAAACTGTACCAACTGACTCGTAATCGGTGTGGTGAATGAAATTAATTTTCTTCCAAGAAGTGTTTCTCTGCTGCCACCCAGTTAAACCTCTTCTCTTGATTATTACTTGTTCAAGCTGAAGCCTTCTCAAAGGTACGTAAAAATCTAAAGTTCATAAATCGGAAGTTAGCAGCTCTGGGTTATTTCTAACAAATTGCACAATGACGTAATTCTAAAGCTTGAACTGACCTTAGAACAACACGTGAATTTTGGTGTTGGTTTTGGTTTTGTTTTGTTAATACTGGATTGGGAAAACCAGGTCACTTTCACTACTGCGGGCCCTCAAATACTGAAGTATTAACCTTTAATATTAGTATTTATGGCAACTTACCGACTGGGCTTAAACCATGACAAGTTGTTAGTGTACAAGCTTGATGCAGAAAAAAACAAACCCCAAACCCAAAACAATTAGCCCAGATCCTTTTTACTGTTAAACAAAAAGCCCCAAACTTTATCACAAGGTTTGATTGGTTTTTGGGTTTTTTCCATGCACTTAGGAACACTTTCATAGGTGTTTAGTGTGGCTGCAGCTATGGCGGCCTAGAATGGTGATACTGGCAGAATGCACTAATGTAGAGGCACTGCCATGGTTTACATTGTTATATGTAAGGGAGGTGTTCATGTGGAGCTCTGTTGCTTTTTTTTTTATCCCTAGAAATTATGAAATCATTTTTTATCCCTAGAAAATCATGACTAAATTCCAGTAGTACATGTCAGCAGAAAAATAGAAATACACATTAAACATGGGATTGAATTTATAGTCTATAACTATTTTGTAATGACCACAGGGCTTTTCTTGCATATACCTTGATCTTCTAAGAGAAATATTTTAAACAATTCAGATATGAACATTCTTTCAGAAAATCCAAGGATTTAATTTGAGCAGGTTAAAAATATATACATGTATATATTTAGACAGAACTTGCATTGAGTTCAATAGGTACACAATATTTAAATGCCAGCTTAATTAAACCCAGACCTTTTGAGATGGACATCTATACCAACGTATAGATAGGGGTTGTAATGATTAAGTGATTTACTGGTAACTGTCTAATTAAGAATGGATAGAAAAAATAGGTAACTTTCCTCTTGAAGTTTTTGTGGCATTATCAGTTTGATTCGGGGTTGGAAGTATTCAATTTGAGATAGTGGTGATCTGGTGGTATCCATCTGCCCAGCAGGGATTTAATGTAAACTGGTTTTAGTGAAATGAAGACACTTGTTTTCTTGAATTACTTTGTAATAGTTTGATGTGGTCTTTGTGGGTGTTGCTGTAGTTTTTGAGCAGAATGATAAAGTCAATAAAATGTCTATTTCATAGATGTTATAGTGTAAGGTAATGCTCTGGTAACTTCTCTTTCACACTGAAGGAGTGAGCAGGAGGGAGGCAGGCACCTGGAATTAGTCAAAAAGGGAATTAGTCAGAAACAGGAAGTCTTGCAGTATAACTTTGAAGATTTTAGGATCCTGATACTCAGAACTTACCATTCAGCAGTAAATAGAAGACTATTCAATCTTAATGCCACAGCCAGAAGCTGTGACAGGACAGTCTTGGAACAGCAGTCAAGTAAGCTATAAGGGGTGGGGAGTTTTGGATTCTCATTATGCTTTTGCAAACTTCAGTGTAGTAGGAATTTCCCCACCTTTTTGTAGCAGCTTCTGACAAGGTGACTTCTTGAGTTTCATCCTAACATAATTACTGTGAGCAATGCCTTTAAACATGTGTTATCTGATTGCTTTGAGAAGCAAGACTGCAGAGAATAAACCTGCTGACTTGAGGTAGTAGTAGTCAGAGAAATTTAAATGTTTGTAGTGCTCACAGATCTTTTCAGATAGCTGCAGGGTCTGTCTGCATTGCACCTAGAGGAGTTGGATTCAATGATAATCTGATCGTCTGCTGACAAGGTTGTAGGATGGTATTCTTAGCTAGTGAAGACAGACTCTTAATCCATGCGGTTTGGAGTCTCCAGTGAGACCTGGTGGCAG
The DNA here is from genome assembly GCF_012275295.1 of Melopsittacus undulatus. Lineage (NCBI taxonomy): Eukaryota > Metazoa > Chordata > Aves > Psittaciformes > Psittaculidae > Melopsittacus > Melopsittacus undulatus. The sequence continues at coordinate 11,633,490 of NC_047529.1, read as the reverse complement.
AGCTTAGTCAAATCTGGCTTATGCTATAAAAGAACCTTGTTGGAACATGTTCTCTCTACTTGGTTGTGGTTGTGACTTGGATGAGGTTTGAGAGGCTGCAAGTGGAGTCTTGCTTTGTTATTTCACTTCAGAACTGTAGCTTATGTTGGTTGCATGGTGACTTCATTGTCTTTGTGTCTTCCTTCTGCACAGGCTCTTTTTGAAGCGGCTGCCTAGCATGTTTGGAAGGTGTTCTATGGATCATAGGAAACATGAGATGGTATAGCTTACATAACTAAGCCATTTCATTTGTATTTACATGGTGCTAGATGATGGTCACTCTCAGCCTGTGTGGAGAAACCTGTTCCTTAGTTTAAAATATCAGTGGTTCACAAAACTGGGCTGTAAGTTACAAGTCTAGATTGTATTTGGAGAAAATGCCTTCATTAGATGTTTTTATAACATTATGAAGTTGCAATGGTGATGTTAATTTCTACTTTATGTGCTGTTTGAGGCTGTTCCTTAATGCATTCAATCCACCACAGGAAACATAATCCCAATAGGCTTCTTGAAATGTCATCTTCATAAAATGGTAGCTCGTACAAGAATGAATGAGAAGAGAGCTGTTTAGATATGGACTGTTGCTTTAGTGCTTGATAAAGTCGGCCAGTGTTTAGGAATAGATTCTTCCATTTTTCACCATAGTGTTTCCTTGCCGATGGCAAAAGTTTGGATTGTTGACAGGCCTCCTTTTGATGATTAAAACAATGAGCCTTGTCAGTACTACATTACAACATCTTGCAGGTTTGTATTGAAGCCAGTAAATTAGCACTGGATTGAATAGTACATGTTCATTAGATCAGCTTGTCTTAAGTATATTTATCACTAAAGAAAAAGTTTCTATAGAATACTGGATTAAATGCCACATGGAGTGAGACATTTTCTGTATGAGGAAGTTGCAACAGTTTATATCTTTCCTGTTTTTTAACACCATCTCAGTTGGAAACCAGGGTTTTTCACCCATCTTTGTGCAGACATATGTTTATTCAGCATATTTTTAGAAGCTGATTCTAAGCTCTTATCCCTGTGACTGTAAATGTGATGTGCCAAATGAATTGGGAGTGAATGGTGCAGTTATTTCCTGAAGTCTGTAGGTAGCTCCAGTGTTGCTGCTGCTGCACAAGTTTTTGTTGTGATTGCCCCTGGCAATGTAGAACTCTCTTAAAAACTACCAATGAAGCTGAGAGGCATTATTTCGAAGCAAGAGCACATTTGAAAGCCCTTCTGTAGAAACAGAGCTACAAATGGTTATCAAGAAAGGAAGCACAGTGGAGGGCTCTGTCCCTCTGCCTAAGGTCACTCCCATTCTTGGAGATGGCTTTCTTTCATGTAAGAGGCTTCAGTTCTTCCATACCAGTTTCAGACTTGAAAAGACAGTCTTGAGATTGTAACCTAAAAGATTAACCAGTGGTAGAGCTGATGGCTCAGCTTTACCATAGCCATTGTAAAGCTGCTGTGTAAAGCAGATGAGTTATGTGGATGAGGGTTTGGTGGAGTGGAAAATGGTAACAGTGAAGCAGTACCTTTAAGGCAAAGGATGGAATTGAGCAGATAACCACAAAAAATGCTTGTTTCGTTGCAAGATTGGCAACTGTTTAACAATCCTCCTTTACTCTGGCAGTTTCAGTTTTATTTTAATTTAGTTTATGAGGATTTTACTAATTATTTTCATCAGTCTGTCTCGAGAGGAGCAGAATCTGTCTGGGAATGGAGTTATGGCATGGATAACAGGAGCAAAGTAAGATGTGTAGCACGAAACTGATTAAATTGTTTATGATTCCATATAGTGTAAGCTTCATTCCCTTAAATTATAGGACATGGTCTGGGAGTAACAAGATTAGTTAATATTTGGAATATTGAAGCTTCAGGTCCAGTTAATCTTTTTACCTGACAGCCAAAACAAATGTTGATTAGTCATAATTTCAGTGGTAAAATTTGTGGGTGCTGGAAACTGATTTGAGAAGATCCAACTTCATAATGAGTTACAAGACAGTGATGACTTCTGATAAACTAAATGGCAAAAGCTCAGCATCATCCACCTGCTGTGAGGGTCTTGGACAACCAGTTACATATGTAGGTATTTCAAATGAGGCAGCTTTCTAAGGTAATGGGAATACACAGAGGTGTGTGTGGGAAAGTTCTTAAACGTTGTGATTGTTTTGGAAGTAATCTCTATTTAAAGCTTAGCAACACTGAGGATATTGTGTCCTTTGTGCCTTATACCCAGCCCCATTGATACATGGCTCTAAAAATGTTTCCGCAAATCTTTATTTGTGAGCTGTAAGTGCTAAATGCTTTTTTGTTGTTGTTGCCATATCAAAAAGTGACCTAACAGAAGAGTGCGTATGTGGGGAGGACAAGGTTAGTCAGAAGTGCAAAATAGTTCCAGAAATAAAATCGCTAGGACTTTTATCACAGTGAAGGAGGAACAGAGGACAAAGGTTTGGTTTATATCTGGTATGGCAAATGTACATGGAGAAAATAACTACAATTTTTTAATGCTGCGTTTTCCAAGAGTTCCCCTCTTGCGTGGTGATAGAAAAGCGATTCCAAGTTCTTGCTGTGTGGAAAATTAATCACCAGTGGAATTCATAAAAGTCGAAATGCATTCAAAGAGGGATTGGACAAAGTGGGATTAGGTACAATAGCAGTAATAAAGCATGCTCCAAATGCAGTTCCTGGCCCTCCTTAATACCTTACTGCAGAAAACCAGGTGAGTATTACTAGAGAGATGCTTCCCTGTGCCATTTGGGGTTTTGGGTGTAGTTTTTCTGGTTGATTTGCTTTTGGGGCTTTTGGTGTGTGCTTTGAGCAAAATATGCTGAAGATGACTAATGGGAAACAGAATATGAATCTAGATTGCCTTTTATTCAAACATAGTTCTTTATGTCTTGGGCTACGTTCTAAGAAAATAGAAGCACATCCTTCCCTGGTCTTGGTATTTACTAGGATCTTGAAATTCCATGTCAAAGTTGTGTGGGTATCTTTGAGTATTAAAATATTGGAAGAGTAGGTTTTCTCCCAGAACAATAATATGCTGGAAGATGACTCAAAGCAGATATATTAAATTAATTAATGTTGAACATTAGCTGCTCTGAATGTCATTGCACTTTTTGGTGCTTTGTGTAGTGTGTTAATCTCTAACTTCAACTGGAGCATTGTTTCAGACTGGTGCTTGGAGAACATGGAAAAGAAGAGCTATTATTAAATGTTTGTAGCCACTGTGATGTGCTTCTGCAGAAGCAGAATGCTGATTATCTGTTCAATATTTGCTAGTTATTATTATGATCTTAATTACTGTTGTGTAAAAGTGAACTTGCATAAGTCTTGAGGTGGAAAAAGTGATCTGATTGTGTGTTGCTAGAAATAGTGTCAAAGTTCTTTAAAGCTGGAAATAGTACAGACTTATTATAACAGCCTGAGACTCTTTAACATCTTCATAGTCTAAAACTGGTGTTTCTCAATCTTTTTACCCCTGAATAGAACTGATATTGGGAGAACTGGTGCATCTCACAAGGGGTTAGAAGGACTAGGTATGGCTTGTCATGTGTTTAATAGTATCTTCAGAACCGAAGTGTTGCTGTTGTATTCTAGCACTACCGGAGCTTGTGCTCTATGTACAACTGCTATAAGGGATATCAAGCTTCACAATGAAGTTATGTGGTAGGACCCAAGTCTCCCATAGCCTTGGTTATAGCTAGCCTCTGCAGAGAAGGTGGCAGGATCTGATGGATACCTGAATTACTGCTTTGTTTTGCCAAATTCCTGATAGGTGAGCCCTGGACTAGTAGAATGATAGGTGTCATACCTACAAGAAATAAGGATTATCTTATCTTTTGTCAGCCCCAGTGAATAAGTGGAGTTTTAACGCCTGGGTTTGGCAGTCAAATAATGTAGACAGCTTGTTCAGCCCACTTAGAAAATACAGGTTAATTCCTATCTTTAGTAGAAGATACAGATATTTGCAGTTCAAGGTCATGGCTTCTGGCAGACTTGAAGAAGGTGAAATTACACGTTTTACCTTGCATCTGTGCAATCTGTTCAAAGCCTGGTGTTACATGGCTGAGTATAATGTCATTGATGCTAGGTAGCCTCTTATTAGAGGGTGAATGGGATTATGACTCCAGAACCAAGGCTCAGTTCCTGGTGTGTTGTCATCCCTGATGGAATAGGGGACATCTCTCTGCTCCCCTACTCTCTGTTGTGTGCTTTCTCTGTAGCTGCTGTGGTGCTTATCTGTTGTGCATCTCTGGTCATTGTTAGTATTCTGCTGGGTTAGTGATGTGAACTGATTTATGTAGAGGCCTGGCAGAGCACCAGAGCCAGTGTATGAGGTAGGGATTGGGCCTGAGTTCTTGGAGTCAGAAAGGGAGGAGGAGAAAGTCTCCATCAGAAGGGAGAGGTCAGGCGATTAGATCGGTTCAGATGCTTGTAGATCCACAGCCTGGAACCTCTGCAAGAGGTGAGGGCTGAGGCAGGTAGTCTAGTTAAACATTGTTCTTTAATTCTGTGGTTGCATGAGTGTGCCTGAGTTTGGTTTAGTGCCTTGAAGTACATCTCTGCTGCTATGGCTGCATCTGCTGTGGAGCACTCTGTGAGTGCAGGAATGCTTATGCAAATATATGCAATGTGGGAAGGAGCACTACCTGAGGTAGCCCACATTGTGTTATCTAATATTCCTTTCCTAGTGGAATAATTAATTGTCAATGCTGAATATTCAAGCTGGTTTAAGGGAGTTTTGCTTTGGGTGGTTTGCTTAGCTATGAATCTCTATAATATGCTATTGAGACTGCTTACTGATAGTCACAGCTTGCTTCTACTGCTATTGAGCTTTCATGTTGAGATTTGAGGTTAATAAATATTCATAAGTAAAAGCATAAAGACAGAATGTCTTAATGGCAAAGGATTTGTCTTGGAGAAAAAAAAATTGATGGTTGGTACATGTAGAAACACGATTTAAACTTATTTTTAAATTGAGTTATAACCTATGGCTGTTGTCTTACTTGCCATTTGCTCCTTGAAACTTTCCTTCTTTATGTAACAAACAGGAATACTGTGTTTGTTCATCTTGCTGGAGGAGCTTGTGGTGTATGCTGGGCAGTGGAAGGGAGCACAGGTCACTGTACTACCACAGGTTACACTGGCTTTTGAAAACAAGCTAACAGACCCTTGCAGTTGCTGTTGAGGATTGCAGTGTATGAACCCACTTGCTGACCTGAAGCTGCTTTTGAGGATCCTTGCTGAGTGGTGCTGCATTACATCATGCTCAGTGGTGCTGCTAACAAAAATTACTCCTTTATTTCAAAAGGGAAATGATGGAGTCTGCCTGCAATAACATAATAATTCTTTTAGGTGTTAAGCTTTAGTCACCAGCATTCTGATTGCACAATGTATCATGGGCTTCAGCACTTCAGAGCAAGGAAGATGACTTTTCTCAGTGTAAAGACACATGAGGTTACAGTTGCTTTCCCTTTTTTAGCTGTCTTCTGAAGGCTTGTTCTTTGATTACATGCTATAGGTATATTCTCATTGCATAGCAAGTGGGAGCTTGGGATGGATACTGTGTAGAGTGAAACTGTGTAGAGTGCTGCAGAAGATGCTTTGATGTACAGTTGGGTATCTTAGAGGCTCTGCTGTCTGGGAACCTAAACATCAGTAAAGTCAACATAAATGATCAATATTTGGTGTATGAATATATGGTTGTGTAAGAAACTATAGACTAGAATATTGTTTATTAAGATTTATGTTAAGCCCAATTTAAAAAGTAGCCAACAGACACTGATAAGATCACCGCCAGGTGCCCAGGAAATCGCATATGTGAATAGCCAAGATGACCACCAGGTGCCCAGGAAATCGCTTATGCAAACAGCCAACAGACACTGATAAGATCACCGCCAGAGACCCAGGAACCGACATGAACTCAGAAGTAAAGATGTATAAAAAGGGGCTGTTTGAACTGCTCAGGACGGCAGTTGGTGGAGCGCAGACTCCCCTGTCGTCCAGCGCTGTATTTGCTCATATTCTACTTGCTATAATTAATAAAATTTTAATTGGATTATGATCCGTTGTGGTCTTAATTTATAACAGTTGTCAGTCAGGTTGCTAAATAGAAACTTGGAGTAAAAGAAAGTTCTCATTTAGGAAATGGTGCTCCTGAAGTTGTCTTATGATGTCTCAGTTAATGTGTAAGCAACCAGTTAATCCTCTGGCATTTTAAACACTCAGTGGGTGTTCCATTGAATATAAGCAGAATGAAATAAGTTGGATACAAAGCTGGTGTGACTTTTCAGGAAGAAGGGCTTTTGCTTCATTGCTAAAATTGGTAGGATTGACTGTCAAAAAAGTATTAATTTGCCACTTGCGTTCGTGGTCGTGGATGCCGCCCTTTGTTCTGATGGTATTTCCAAACGAGCACCTGCTACCTTGAAGGTTTTACCATCTATGGTAACATCTTTAACTCAAATCCTTGCTTAAAAACTGTAGGAAAGAAAGACTGCATTGTTCAGGGTCGTGATTCAGATTGGGATGTTGAAGCAAGTTCCATTCTTTAGAGTTCCTTTTTGGATTTATTGTAGGCTGCACACAGTGAGTGCAGATCTAGGTGTGTTTGTTTTGGTATCTTGCTGTAGAAGAGTAGTCAGTGCACCCTCTGAATCCACTGTTTCATGGCCCCTATCCTAGGGAGGATTGCTTTTTCTGAACTTGTAAATATAATTTGGATTTTTAGCCAATCCTTTGCAACTTTTGCTTTTTCCTCTTCCCTTTTTGTCTCCTACAGCTAAACCTCAGTAGAGGTTTAGGGTTGTTTATGTGCATAGTAACATGTTAGTAGCATCAGTTAAAAAGCTAAGACTGTCATCACATGTTTTCACATTCTGGCTTTGTGAAGTCATTATGGAAAATCAAGTGCTCACAACAGGGATAATCAAATTCCACAGGATTCCAACTCCAGTGTACTTGAAGTTAAAACTGATATTGCGTGTGCACTACATTAGGGGCTGGTACACTTGGATGTATTTGTGGTTTTGGCCTCCTCCCTATGTAACCCTGGTCAGGGGGCATCATGGCCCCTGTTTGTGTAAATTCTTGCTTTCAGAAAAGACTTGTGCGTAATTAATTCCTGGGACTAGATGGAGTGTGCACACTCGATGTTCAAGGAGCATTTGGACAATGCTCTTGGATATATATGGTTTTAACTTTTAGGTTGTCCTTGTGGAGTCAAAAGTTGGATTTGAGCCTCATGGGTCCCTTCCAGCTCAGGGGAGTGATTCTGTTGTTCTCATTTCAGGCCAGCTATTGTAGACTTCTGAACAGGTTCCTTGCAGGCTTTTGCAATACATTTACTCTTGAGATAAAGCGTAAAATAATACTGTTTTAAAACCACCTGTGAACAGTTTCTCATTATTTGCATTAATCTTATTTGGATTTAAAGGCATTTGGAATCTATTTGTAGCTCACAGCTTCTTTGTAATACCTGTTTTCTTCTGTTGTTCATTGTGTTCTATTGATTGCTGCCTGCTCCCACAGTGAAGCTGTTTTTCTTACCAGGTTCCACTAGCTTGCCATTCCCATCCATGTTTTGATCTTGGTGCTGCCTTTGTGGCTCTGTAAATCTGTTCCCTTCTATCACTACCTTAGTTTTTACTGAGTGAAGTGTAAAAGAGTGAAGCTGAAGAGGGCAACTCTTCCTTTCTCTCCCCCTCACTTGCCAATTTCTGCAGAATCAAACTTACCAAATACAGTTTCTATAGCAGAACCTTGTTTTATGCAGAGTATAGTTAATGTTAACTTTTTTTTTCCCCCTAGCCACATGGATGTTTTCTAAAGGCTTTGAACAAACTGACTTTATGTATGCAGTGATACTGACGCAGAACTCCATGCAGCTGGAAGTTGCATAAGCAGAAATGTGATGATTTGTACAAACTTGAACTGATTGCTGAAATGGTCTTTACATCAGTGTGGCTGAGAGGTTGAAAATGGGCATTGAGAAACTGTGTGGGATCACCTTTGAGTGTAGGTAACTCTTTACCTTCCTCATTGAAGTTGGAATAAATTCCTGCTGTATTTTCTGTTTCTCAGGATCTGTGTATTGTGATTTGCTTTACTGATACAGTGTTTACTCTCATGTTCTGCTTTTTATGCTAGCTAGCTAAGTGTTCTAGCCCCCTTTTTAATACCTAAAGCAGCAGGAATTTTTTCAAATGGAGTGTTGCTTTGTACTGCTTGCCTCAGTTCTTCAGCAGCACTTAGTATAAAAATACATTGGATAGATTTAAGCATGAACCCAGTCACTTTTAGTTTGGTTTTGGCTTTCCTAACAGGTCTTCCATTCTCAGCAGTCAAAAAAGGCAGCTGGGAATTTTTGTAATATTAATGCTGATAGAAGAAACTGTTACTGGAATAGGATAAAGTTCTTGTGTCCAGATTGCTGTCACTAAGCTGTAAGTAGGAAATGAGCGCTGCCTTGTATTCCACAGTGCTGCTCCTTAGCAAGCTGCCCTATGCACAAAATCTCCATCGTGCTGGTGCTTTGGTCAATCATTAGTGTCAGCAAAGCAGATGAAGAAATGAGATTTGCCTTGAGACCTTATGGTGTGTTTACTTGAGGGGGGACAGGGGACTGACCAATGTGGGGAGAAAACCAACAACAAACCTAACAACATACCCAAAAACTGAATACCCCCAAACAAAAAAGCTCACTACCCCACTAGCAACATGACAAATGCAGCACACCCTCCATTGTGATTGATAAAACCCCACGTTGACAGCTTTCAATTCTCAAAAAGGATGCTTTCATACAAAGTTGTGGGGGAATGTTCATGTCTTGTAAATCTCTTATTTGTATTGTGACTGTCATGTGTTACATAGGTTTTCTCAGAAATACTAATTTTACCACCAATATTCGATAGCTTTGGAAAAAGGAGAATGAAGGTTATACTGGAAGTACTTATATGTGGGTCTGATACCGTTTACTGTACTTTATGGGATGGAACCACAGTCATCTTGTGAGACTGCCAAGTCTAGCAGTAAATGGAGGTCTTTCTGTGTGAGTTGCCTGCCTCTCGCTGCAGGGGATTGCGAGGCTACATGTGAAAATCAGGAGGATTGGAATTGAAATGCTTACCCAGGAGACTTAGTGATTTGAAGGATTTTGTAAAGCAATTGAAGTAAGTCTTTGCAAACGGTATCCCATTGTCTTCAAAACAGTCAAGCATCATCCAGATGACTTAGAGGTGTTGAATACTCATAGCTTAGTAGCTGGGGGATGTGACAGATAAGCTGCTATATCCTGGAAAATGAGGCTCCTGACAATCCTGTGTTTTCTAACTGTTACTTGGGGGAGCTTTTTGTTCTAGTGAGAAGTGCTATAGAGGATGGGGTAGATAAGCATTAATGTACATGCTGAACTGCATGGAATAGTACAACACACGGGACAGCTGCTTCTCCCTTTCTACTGAAAGGGAATAAAACCAGTATCTAATGACCTGGTTTTAGTGGAAGCTGCTGTGGCAGTTGGAAAAGGAAGATAAAGTTTCTGTGAATTTAGTGTGGTCAGGCCAGTACTTCCTGACAGTTCAGTTGTTTAGCTTAAATGATGGCACTGACCACACATGGGTTTGGTTTTGAGGTACAGAAGGAAACTGCTTTAAGGTCAGAACAGCAAACTTTATAGCTGCATGCGAACTGGATGTTAAATAACCTAGATCTGGCCTGAGTGTATGCACAGATAAATATGCAGATGCATGATGTCAAATGAAGGAAGAACAGGGATTTTTTGCTCAGTAGTCCATTGAGTCTGGCAGTGGCTTTTTAATTAAATTCCAAAGTACTCCCCCTCCTTTAGATTTAATGACAATTCAGGGGTCAAATGAGGGGAAAAGAGTTTACTGATTATTTACTGGCCACTTTCTTATACTAACTTTTGCATGTCACTTGCTGAGGAGTAAAAGAAAGCAAGACTTGTCAAACCAGAAGAGACCAAGTGTCAGTCTAGCTTACGTGTCTGGTAATGACTGGAAATAAGATGAAGAGCAAGTACAAGGTGTACTTCTCAAGCATACCTTCCTGACTACTGCTGTTGCCCTGTGATGTCAGGAGCTCCGAGGCAGTGTTGGAAGCTGGGCTTTTAACAGTGATTGTGAATCTTTTTCATGAGGTTTTTCTGGTCTTCTAATATACTTCTGGCTAATGAAAGCATCTTTAGCAATGAGTTCTGTATCTGACTTCAGTGCAATCTTACTTTCTTATTCTGAATTATTTTCTAGTCTGACTTCCTAATTCAGAAGGAGGGCTTGTTGCTTGTACGTTGATATACCCCATGGCTAGTAAACAGATAAGCACAGAGGAACACCTTGTTTTCATGCTGCTCCTTGCACCTTTCGTTCTGACAGCTGTGGAAGAAAGAAGGGTTGGTCTGTTCCTCTCAGTAAAAAATGGAGATGGGTCATAGAATAACCTTTGTTACAACAGAGAGAGGTACACTTACAATCCCTGGTCTTAAATGAATAGGAAACCTCTCCTTTTTTGACTTCTTCTTGGTTTCTATTTCCTTCCTTATTACACTTTCATTTTCTGGGGCCATTCATTTCCTTTTACAGTTGGAGAGAGGAGAAAAAACTATTGGAATTCATGTTCTCTTATGTCTGCAGAGATCTGAATACCAGCAATGCAGTAGCCTGTTTTGTCAGCCTCTCTCCCAAGGAACAGCCAAGTGAAATGGACAGAAACTAATTGTGTGCTTTAAAATTCAGCTCTGCCTGTTATGTATTTGGAAGGTCTGAGAATGCGAGTATAAAAGCTTGAAACTTAGTTTAAAAATAACTGACCTTATCGTATAGCAATTTATTCTATACCCTTAAGCTCACCTTACTAACAGGAAAAAAATGTTTCTCTGCCTTTGCCAAGCTGAGGGCTCAGATTCTAATTACTATACAGACCAGTGTTTAAAGGAGACTTAAATGAGGGACAAAAACTGCTGGCTGCCTTAGGGACAGCAAAATGTTCTGTAAAATTCCTAAATAACAAATGGCAACTTTACATCCTCACCAGCTTTTTGCGGTGCACGCCTACAGCTAGTAGATGCAGTCTTAGAGGCAGGTTAGTTTTTGCCTTTGGGGGGGGTGGTAGGTAAGCTCTGGTTTTAGGCTGCTAACTTCCATGTTCTTTGTCTGAAAGTAGTTTGTGGGTTTGAGATGAAGAACTTGATAGGGAAGCTAAAAATGTGTTGTGTTTTTGTTCCTCTTTCCAGATATGAGAAATGAGTGTTGGACGCAGAAGATTAAAGCTGCTGGGAATTCTGATGATGGTAAACATTTTTATTTATGTGATTGTGGAAGTCTCAAAAAGTGGCAGCCAAGAGAAGAATGCAAAAGGACGCGTTATTATACCACGCAGCAAGTTCTGGAGGAAATACACTCCTCACAAAGCCTATTGGAACAGACAGCAACAGAAGCTTGAGCTGCTCTACAACCCTATTCTGACCTTGCTTTCCAATATGACTGTGGAAGAGAACTTAGTTTCTAATGCGAGCATTCTCAATTCCTGTGACCCTGACCCATGGGTAGCTTCAGAGATTAGTGACTTTGCAAACTTGCCAGACAGATTCAAAGACTTTCTACTATATTTGAGATGTAGAAATTATTCATTATTAATGGATCAGCCAAACAAGTGCAAACATAAACCTTTTTTGCTGCTGGCTATTAAGTCGCTTACACCCCATTTTGATAGAAGGCAAGCCATTAGGGAATCCTGGGGCAAGGAAATCAAATCAGGGGATGTGACAGTCAGAAGGGTCTTCTTACTTGGACAGACACCACCAGAGGACAATTTCCCTGATCTTTCAGACATGATAAGATTTGAAAGTGAAACCCACCAAGACATTCTCCTCTGGAACTACAGAGACACTTTCTTCAATTTAACTCTGAAAGAGGTGCTGTTTCTCAAGTGGGTCAGCAGCAGCTGTGCAGATGTCCAGTTTATTTTTAAGGGTGATGATGATGTTTTTGTGAATACCAATCAGATCCTGGATTACTTGAAGAGCTTAACAAAGGACAAAGCCAAAGACTTATTTATAGGCGATGTGATCAAAGATGCTGGACCTCACAGAGAAAAAAAATTGAAGTACTACATCCCGGAAAGTGTTTATGAAGGGTCATATCCTCCATATGCAGGAGGTGGTGGGTTTCTGTACTCTGGTGATCTGGCATTAAGACTTAATAATGCATCTGACCAGGTACTCCTTTACCCTATTGATGATGTTTATACTGGAATGTGCCTTCAGAAGCTTGGGCTTGCTCCGGAAAAACACAAAGGCTTCAAAACATTTGATATTGAAGAGAAATACAGAAATAACATATGTTCCTACACAAACTTAATGTTAGTACATAGTAGAAAACCTCAAGAAATGATTAAGATATGGACACGCTTGCAAGATCCACACTTAAATTGTTAAAGCAATGTGCATAAGTGTCTTAAGTACAAATAACTTTCCCAGTTTGGGTCTGACTTTCTTGGTGGACCAGTGAAGTTCTGTTTTAATAGTTTAATTTTCTCTGCAAACTTTTTCCAGTACTTCTGAAGATAAGAATAATACTAAAATTTGACTTGATGGCTTGAAGACTTGGTCCTGACTTTCCACTGTCCTGGTGGTCATTATGTTTCAATATTTGTCTTAATTTGAAAAAGGACTTCAAGGCTGTAACTAGCTGTCAGTGACTGGTTAGCTGTATTGGGAACAGGGATTGCCTACTACAATGCCTCTTTCGTGAACTGTGATGGTGGAAGATAATTTTTCCTTGAGTAGTGTCTGTGTGGGGGTGCTTGGAAACCACTGTCAGATTGAAAATTCACAAATTGGAAGGATGTAGTTTTAAGTATGAAACACTCTTACGAGACTTCAGGTGTTGGATTTTGTAGTTTATGGGTTTCAGTCTTTTTGCACCCTGGAACAGTGTTTTCTCCTTATATTTTGTGCAAAGCGTGCCTGCGTCTGACAGATTTACCCTTTTATTAGATGATGCTGTTGGGAACACCCCATAAAAGAGCTGAATATATAAGGAACAGGAAGAACAGATTTTGTTTGGGGCTGGGCAATAGGTACAGTTAGGTCTGCTTCAAGCTTACAAGAGGTAAAGCTGACTTGTTGCTCATGTTATTTATGTGAAAAGCTACTCTGGTCGGTCCTTGCTTTCTGTTTTGGCACTAAATGTGGTCAGGTAGCTCGACTTGATGCAAATAAGTGAAATTGCACATTGCTTACGAGAGCATGGTTTGGATCTCCTATAAAGCGGTAGCGAATCTAGAATTGTGCAGATCCTAAGAGTTTGGGATTTTGAAACAAACTTTGAAGTTGCATGATGTTTCATGTAGAGTTAAACATGTTCTCAAAACTCAGAACTTCTGTATTTCCACATTTGCTTATAAGAGTTATTCTAAATAGTGGTTGCTTCCTTTGTATGTGTAGAAGTGCCTGTCTATTTATTGTTCAGATTGAAGACCAAAACATTTTCTTAAATATATATATTTTGTGTAACATTTTGTTTGTATAGTGTTGTCACTCGGATATTTAAATAGAGCATGGTATTTTAAATCTGAGATGTGTAACATGTTAAATAAAGCTAATTGTTATTTTTGAATTTGAAAAATAAAATGTGATTTAAGTATTTCTTGGAATGCTTCATTTGAGACAACGTTGACTTTCAGGGCAGTTGTGCTCCTACTGCATGGCATTCAGTAACAACACATTTCAGAAGCAGAAGGCTCTGATTTGGCAAATGAATGCTTGCATAGCAGACTATCAGGAAACTGTTGTTGCAGTTGTGCATGGATTTGTTAGATGCTGTAATGGATGGACAACTCTGGCAAAAGCAAGGGAACATGAAGTGCTGCAGGAAAAATAGTGTGTACAGAAATAATTGCCTGTACAGTAACACTGCTTGTACAATTGAAAGGAATCAAGGAATAGATTGAATGGCTGGCACTTCAGGTTTTGCTTGAATAACTTGGCACAAGTTCTTTGGTTCCTTTGCCTGCTTTCTTCTTCCTTCATTTACTTTAAAGAAGGGGATTTTTGTCTGGGGAAAGGTGAGGTGGCCTGGTCTTCCAGCCTTGTGTTCTGTAGATGTTCACGATGATGCCAACATAGACTGAAGATGGTCTGTGCTCTGGTATTGTGCTATGAGGTTTGGCCTCTGTGCCTTTTCATTCCTCATAGGGAATTGCACCTGTCTGGAAGAGCTGCAGATTTTACTGTACATGTGCTGCTTCCTGCCCTGATCTTCCTGGCCATGCTAAGCACCCTGTTTCCTTTTAAATATTAGTGGGATTTTTGTCAGGAGTTTGGGCCAGGTGAAAGGGAAGTTATGCTGATGATGGGGAGTGCAAGTGGAGATACGGTGTTAAGATTCTATATGGAGTATAGAGAGAGGAAGAGGAGGGTACTGTGGGTGGGCAGAGACATGGTGGGGAGAGAGAGGCAGAGGAGAGGCAAGTGAGCACTAAAGGTAGTAATGAGGACAAGGGAAGGATCAGACTCAACCAAGAGCAGGTTGCAAGAACAAAGGTATGGGAAAAGAGCCCAAGAATTAAATCATATGAGTAAGATAGGGTGGAGTGCACATGTGATATTAACCTGTTAGTGAAGTGGGTGGGATTGGTGGAGTGGCAGCATTAATTAATTAATTCCTACCCTTCCTGTAACCATTAGTTTAAAAACAGGCCTCCTGTGTAGGACACAGCTAAGGGAAAACAGGCTGAGTGGTACTTAGCAAGGAGAAATGCTGTGAGAAAGCATCTACCTGCCTTACGAAGTGATGAGAGGGGAGAGAAGACTGAGCAGGTGGCCTCAGTGGGCTAAATAAGTAAGAGGTACAGGTGAAGAAATTGGGCAGACTGGTTTTGTTTACACTGGGTGTGGAGACGCACTGGTGACTGTACTGTCCCATTGGATCTCCGGTCTACTCCCATGGAGAAAGAATTGTCTTGACTAAGAACTGGGAGTGTGGAGTAACAAGTAAGTGAAATAAATAAGGACACAGATATGGAAATGGAAAGCAACCAAAAGCAACAACATGAGGTGGGAAAGGGATTTGGCGACAGATGGGAAATGGGAGATGTAAAGTCTTTAAAAAGCAGGTATGTTATTGGGCTGTTGTATCTTGCTTTGGTTGTGTTGCATTTTGTTTGTTTGCCTGCTTTGTTAAAGTCATTAAATCGTAAATCTTTCTAGTTTTTTAAATACAGGCTGTTTTCCTATGAAGCAAACTTCGAGTTGAGGAAACAGTGACCGAAACCTGGTAACTACTATAAAATAACCAAACATATGAATGACTTCTGGAGTTACTTTAGTGGAAAGTGATCTGAGAAATAACAGGGAGCTAAAAATTGATACTTTTTTCCCCTTTAAATTTAAGGGAGAGGCAAGAGTCCAGTAAGATGAAAGCATGAGAAAGATTGACTGCAATGGGAGGTGATTAGATGAGGCAAATGAATGTGGATGCAGTCTTTATTTTTTTCTTCCCTGAATACAGCAGGGAAAATGGAAGTGCTGCTCTGATTAAATGACATTGCATCAGAGTAAGCCATTAGAATCCATTAGCTTGTTTGTATAAAGGCTCAGGCCTTTACTTCTAAATCCAGCTGGGAGGAGGAATTGGAGGCCTTTGGATAAGGTAAATGAGCTATAATTAATGCACAAATTACTGTGTTTATCTTCTAGAAGATGGCATTCCCTTTTTCCTAAATAAAAACATTCTGCCTGTCTGCTTGGACTGTCTGCACCTATTCTTGGATCCCTTCCCCCCTACCCAGTTTTATTTTGTTATGTATGCTTGAGTGAAATGTGCCACTTGACTGGTGATAAGGGAATTCCTGACAATCCTTTCTGCTTTTCAGTGTTGGAAGTACTGAAAGACAAACTTCAAAAGAGCTTTCACTGAATACAAGAAAAATGCAGACTAGAGTTTAGTTAAAGCTTTTGCTTTAGGTATGTAATTCAACAAGGATCCCCGTGCAGGTAGGTCTTAATTTGGGGCTTTGTGGTGTGGCAATGAGCAATCTAGCTCTTATCTAGTGCTGTTGTGGTGCTGATCTAGCTTACATTAAGCAGTTTACTCCCTGGAATCTGGGCCTTCTTTCTTTTCTGTCTTATTAACACCTCATATGCATAAGGTTTCAACTGTAGTTGTGTTTGCCTGAAGGCACCAATCCAAATGAGTTCATGTCTACACTGAACTATTTCCTTCTCAAAGAATGACTATGAAACCAGCTTAGCAAGCAAATAGGACAGGGAGATCTGCTTTAATGGGCCCTTTTTACAGGCAGTAATGGCCAAGAGGTGGTCTGAAAGGAGGGGTGTCAGTCAGCATGAGTACAAACCATCACCAAGTTCTCTTCAGCCTCTTCCTCTAACCTTTTAAAGCTCTTGCCCTGTTCCTTGCTGGATGAAGATTGAGAGGAGCGGGAGTGAGAACTTTAGTAAAGCAAATGCAGTTCGGAAGCTGTCATGGCCAACAAGCCGTATGCAACCCAGACATCTGCTAGTGGTTTTCTCAAGAATGGAAGTTGAATAAAGACAGGGTTGCAAAGAGCCACTCTTGATCTTAACCTCTCGGGAACAATTTGATGTCTCGTTTTCCTGTAGCTCCACATATTACAAACTGTATACTGGGAAACTTAATTACAAACTGTATACTGAGAGACGTAAGTATATTTTCTGAATGTCAGGGATGATTGAGGACTGAGCAGGTCAGGTTTTCTTTTGTTGTGCTCAATTAGGTCTTTGGTTGCTACTCAGTATAATATTGGCTCAGCCTGCTCTAAGTAGTGTTTAAACAACGCTGGCTAGACTCTGCTGAGGGGTGGCTGTTTGCACACCAGCCTTTTGAAAAGACAATTTGTTTTCATTCGTCAGTGAAAACACTTGTATGGTGTCTAGCATCTGACTGAGCAAATTTGAGTTGGACATCTGCTGATCTTGGTGTGTCAATCTTCACTTCAGGGTCTGTTAACGTGTAAGTCTGTGTGTTGTCGATTTTCTTCTGTATTTATGTGTTATTGTAGTAATTTAGTTTTATTTTAACTGCCCTCCGGGCTAAGGACTTTAGATCAGGAGTTACAAGCTTATAGCTTTGCACCCTTCCCTACTATAGGGGCTGGGGCACTTGGCCCCATGCAGCTGCTTTGCTCTCTGAAGATCTGTAGAGGAAGGTCTCAAAACTTGTCCATGTAAGTTTATAGCCCAAATTTCCTGTCCAGCTCAGCAGTAGCATCCTTGGTTTGTGGTACAGTCACAGAGGCCTGGTAAGGGTCACTCAGTTCTGATCACAGGTGTATTGGGATCTCTGCTTTTGGGATCTCTCCTGTTGCTGTAAAGTTACTGATCTTTGGTCAGGTCCTTTCTGATTCGGAGAAAACTCCAGGAACAAACTCTTGAACAGAGTTTCAAGTTGACAAGCAGGTATTCTTTATTGCGGCGCCGGGAAACACGGAGGATAGCTCCTCCTAACGTGTGTCCCCGTATTGCTCTACAGGCCATCCTTATATGGTCACTGGGAATAGTACATCATTTCCCAGAAAGTTTCCCGTATTCATACAGAAATGTGATGGTCTTTAAGGGTCGTTTACTTTTCCCAGCTTAATTAACATTACAGACACAGCAATCATCCTGTCCTTCTACTTATCACTTAGTTTAAGTGCTCCCATCCTGGCCATCAGCTAGTCCTAAATACTCCCAACCCCCAGGTCCTGTTCTTCCATTCTGCTTTTCTCACACCTTTTGTACTAAGGTTTTGAGGACCTGAAACTATGTCAAATACCTTCAGGCACCACGGTTATTTTCCATTACAAAGCCACCAAACATCATTACTTAGAACTGATTACATTTTGTGCTTTTGTGCCTCCTTGTATCATTTCAGTCTTACCCTGCCCTCTCTGGGAGGGGGGTTAGTGTGAATGCATACTGAATTTCCTGTTACAGATTTATCAAGATAGAAGTTTACACAATCTCAAATTTCATAGTGACATAATTCCAAATCACTCCTCTAATTCCTAGGCTCCTTGACTTCCCTCTACTTGTTCAGCCAACAACCTGTGTGGTTTCCAGTCTTCCTTGCTAAGCTCCCCATCTAAATGCATCTATTTTTCTTCCCTTGTTATGCCTTTGTCCCTTCTGTGTTGTCTCAGGTGTTGATGGAGACCGAGTACTTCCCTCTCCAGTAAACGTCAAGAAACAGAAACACCTTTTTGGATTCACTGGAATGGTTGGATTTTCCTCCCTCTAGCAGATGGATTTGGATGCTCTCAGACACAGTAGTCTTAAGGTACTTGATTTTGTGGCTTCATGTTCAGTGACACACCTTTGAACTATAAAGGAGAGTTTGGACTGTTCACTGGGAAATCACCTGGGAATTCAGCTTTAAAGAAACCATAAACATCACTGACTTGGAGCCTGATTCAAACCATTTCAGTCGGTGGAGTAAGGGATGGGGGGGGAAGTGCTGAGCTGCAAATCAAGCTGTAAACTTTCTCATTGATTTTAGAGTTAGCTTTTGTACTGTCACTGCCATTGTATCTTCAAACTAAAGTACTCCAGGGCAGATTTGGAGAGGTTTCTACAAGGGTTAGAAATAATCCCTACATGTATCCCCTGTTAGCTTTTAAAGCCAACAGCTGCAGCTCGGCATTTGTTATGGCTGTATTTTTGTGTCCCTTTCCCCTCTTCCTCCATCCCTCTGGCTGAATTTTGACCGAATTCTGCTTTTTGCTGTTTATTCTGTGTGAGGGGGTTGTATGTGATTCATTCATTTGTTTCCTCGTGTGGCTGAAATGCGTCATCTGTTTTTTCTCCCCTACTCCTACCACTGCTACTGATATTCCTCCTCCAGAAAAGCCAATTATCTCAGGACTGTCTGAATTTTGTCTTCTTTTGGGGACATCACATGTCTGTGTGTGTGTGATGCTGGCAGACCATCAAGAATGCATGTGTGATGGGTATTTGATAGCCCTCTGTAAAAACTGTGATTTCATTTTAAGAACACAGACCTTTAATTTCTATGATAAATTGGAGCTGTAACTGCAGCAAACAGCATCATCCTTCAAGTCGCTTCTTTTCAGTTTTCTTACCTGTAGGATCCCTCAGGTTCTTAATGGTTTTGCTACATTTTGTGCTCTTGTTTTCCCGGTATTCTGCAGCATTATATTGCTTGTTGTGATAGAGCTGGAAACAGTTGTGTGATTTATGTTTTTGTCTATAGAACTACTCAGCCAAGAAGGGAGGCTAGCACTGGTCATCTCTACAGAAATCAAACCTCAAAGCTCACCTTGTGAGTAGGGGTGAGATTAAAAATAGGCAGTTATAGGCCAAATTTTTACTGAGATTCAAAGTATTCTTCAGTAACATTGAAGAAAACAGCAGCATGGTTTTGTACCTAGAGACCCCTTGTGTTTTCCAAAATCTCCATCACATTTCTGATTGTCCCATATTCAAGCATTTATAACTGATTTAAAAAAAACAAGGGCAAAAATCCCCAAAAGCTTTCAGGTAAGGAACAGCCAGGCTAGGGAATTACAGGCTAAGCTGAAGGAACAAATGACCTCTCACTAAGTCAGATGCTATGTTACTCACAGTGTGAAGTGAGGGATTTCTTTTTAAGATGGAAAACCAAAGGAACTTGCCTGTTTTCCCTTCCCTTCAATCTTTCTGGTATGTGAGGAAACAGACTTCTGCTTTAGACATCGGTTTGGCAGCTGCCCAAGAGATCTGAGAGGGAGAATTTCATCATCTTGTTAGTTGTTGACTGCTTTGCTTATGCAAAAATGAAAGCCAGAGAGGTCAATGAATTGTTCTGGTTTTCTTAGATCTATCCTGTATGGTTTTGATATAACCCCAGGTGCTCAGGAAAAATATTAATGATGTTTGGGTGAAGATAATCGTGGTCACTATCAAAGTTGAAACATAAGCCATGCTTTTCGATAGTAGAAATTGGATGGGTTTCAAGAGAGGCAAGCTGCATAACCCAGCTCTGTCTGTGCCCTTCAGATTTCAGAGAGGTTCCTCATTGGAATGAGTCTGAGAATGCTTGTTATTAGAGCTCTCATCCATTCTATGTATAGATCTAACCTGTATTGTTCTAATTTAGGTTTGAGAAAGAGCTGTATTGAGCCAAACCAAGGCTAGATGGGTCCTTCAGGCCCCTCAGTGGAAGCACAAAATGCTTCTGGTAGCTCAGGAGAGCCTTTAATCACGATTAGAAGTTGCTTCTAGACCATGGTGGTTAGTCACAAGCAACAAAAATACCTAAATAACTTACTGGAATTTGTCTTTAATTTCACTGCATGCTCTGGCAAAGATCCCTGAACAGAATTATGTGCTGTATGAAAATTCAGTATCTGGCACTCCAAGAATGAGCAAATCATTAGTTGGCTGTCTCCACTATGAGTGGACGTAAGTACTCACTTCACTTCCTTATCAAAGCCAATAGTCCATGTCTGAAAGCTGAAAGGGTTGACTTGTGCAGTAATGACTGCTGAGCAGAACATCATGTTGTGAGACCTGTAGCAACCATGTGAGAACTAGTATGTATGTATGTATGGTATGCGGTCACTGTTCTGCATCATCTGCTCCTACTTAGCAAAAGCCTGCAGTGCTACTGAAGCACTCTGGGCATGGAGGAAAACATGCATTGAGGGAGCTGTTGTCTCCTCAGAAAGTGTGGTACATGGATTCAGCATGAAGGGCGTCTTTACCCTTTTGGAATAGACCATCCTCAGTGGGTGTTGGTGGTACAGCAATGGGTGGTATGACTTAATCCTGATCCCCTTGTGATCTAGTAACAAAGTATAACAGAAAACAATTGAAGTTTTATAGATGGTCAATTATTGGTTACATGGTGCATTGAACAGAGCTTTTTTTTTCTCTATGAACTTGTACCTTCATGTGGTCTGTGGCAGCAGTTCTTATTCAATGCTGGTTATGCATTTATTTTCCTCTAGCCTCCTGATTTTGAATTCCTGTCCCTCCTTCCTCACAAGAAAGCAGGATAAACCATTTTAACTGCAAGTGAGAGAATATTAAGTGTGAAAAACTTGGCTTCAGAGCTGCCGGGAAGTGAATGCCACAGTAAGGGCCTTACGGAGGCGTTGTCTTTGGGGATCTAATTGGAGCATCTCAAAGGTTTTCAAAATATTCATGTTTGATCTAACTTTGGAACTGATTTCCTACTATTTCCTATGCCAAAGTTGCATTTACATGTGCCAGAATTTGTCATGTTCTCCAGCTCTCTTGTGTATTGCCTGAGCCATACTGTGTGATGTAGTTGCAGCTGCCTGCTAGAAAGTTACCCAGCTCAAAGAGAAGTGAAATACATGCCTGTGTCTTGGGAGGAGGAACTGGCATGGGCCCAGCGGAGTAATTCTTGGATGATGCCTGGTTCTCTGTCCCACTTTCCAGGCTGCTCCAGCACACATGAGGGTCCTCTCACAAATGCAGATGCTTTTTCCCTACTCTGAGCATATTTTAGGGCAGGAGAGAGCATGAACCTTCTGGTTCTGCTCTCAGTTGGGCCACTAACAGTGTAATAACCTTTCCCCTGGTTTACTTTCCTTGTTGTCAGGTGGTCTGTTTTGGATTTTCCCTGTTTCAGGAAGTTTGTTGTAGGTACTTTGTGTTTAATACCAGAGAGATCTGAATCATTAACTCGGGGTAATTAATACTGACCTAATTACACAGATGAGTTCTGCACTGAAATTTTTAATGGTACTTAATAATTAGAAGAGTTCTTCATTCCCCACCTCTATGATTCAGTCCTTTGGCTTTCGTGCCTCCAAAAAGCAAGGGCACTTGATGAAATTAATTCCCTGTTTATTTTGGGTTGGGTAACTCTCCAGGTCCCTGTGGTTCCTGCCTGGAGAAGCAAAGGAACTTGCTGTAGTTGAACCTTTAAGCAGAGAAAGCTGTGGTTGAATTCAACGCTATTGTCTTTCATCTAAACCAGGAGAGGACATCAATGCAATTTTGATCTCTGTAGGAGATTGCAGATGTCAAACAGGAATAGGGAGACCCAAAGGTGACAGCATTGTCTGTGGCTGTTGTGCACAAGTGCTGTATTCTGTTCAGGAAATCCTTAAGTCATGTTCACTAAGTGGGAAGTATGTTAAAGATACATCTATATGTAAAATCCTATTTACATCCATTCCCAAACTCTGTGTCTAGAGAGAAATTGTAGAACCATAGAATGGTTTGGGTTGGAACGGACAATAAAAAACACTTAGTTCTAGCCCCTTGCCATGGGCAGGGACACCTTCCACTAGACCAGGTTGCTCCAAGCCCCATGCAAACTGTCCTTAAACACTGCCAGTGATGGGGCAGCCACAGCTTCTTCAACCTGTTCCAGTGTCTCACCAGCCTCACAGTAAACAATTTCCTCCTAATGTCTAATCTCGTTCTCCCCTCTGTCAGTGGAAAACCTTTCCCCTTTGTCCAGTCCCTACATGCTCTTGTAAAAAGTCCCTCTCCAGATTTCTTGTTGACCCCTTTAGGTACTGGAATACTGTTACATGGTCTCCTGGAAGCCTTCTCTTCTCTGAACAAACCCAACTCTCAGCCTGTCTCCATAGGAAAGGTGCTCCAGCCCTTGGAGCATCTTTGTGGAGGCTCCTACCTAACCTGGTAGAGTTACCCTTTACCTTCTTAACTGATGGGTGTGCAGGGTAGTGTCCTAAAGCATTGCAGTAAATGGGAGAAGCTCAAATGACAAAGGCCTCACCTCTCCCTGTTTCACGAGGCTGGGGACGAAAGTGTTAGAGGCCAGCATGGTTTCAGACCTGCATCATGCCTGCAATAAAGCAGTTGCACACTCCAACCAGCAATCCAGCTGTGCCGCAACAGTGCTGTGCCCAGCCTCATGTAGATCAGCTGAAGCAGTAAATGATGGGCTTGACCCATCGCACTTCTGCTGGCTGATGCTTGCTGAAATGACTTCCTGTGCTCCTCTGCAGAGAAGAGAGATAAAGAGCTCAGAGTTGGGAGTGTTTGTTGTAAAGGGAGAGCCTGCATTGCTGAGGGCAGGCAGGGTCATCTGAGCCGGAAGCATTTGGTGGTGAACTGCAAAGTGGGAGCTGAGGCAGGAACCATGGCCCAGGGAAACGCTGATGAAAAACCTGGTGGAAAACTGATGCACAGAAATAGCCGAGTGACTTTATCCCCCCTGGGTCTCTATCTCTTCCATGACTTCAAGTGAAGCACGGTGGTTTTGGAACCACTGTAGATAGCTTATTTCTACACACAGTCTGTTCATACCTCGCGTGTCTCCAGGGGCTTAAAAAGCCACCAGCATGTGCCTGTGGCTGTAGTTCTGTGAGGGTGAGCAGATAAACGTGGTGCTTTAGGGCTGATGTTACTGTGAGATCTGTGAAATGAAAAGGGCCTGAATTGTGCAAAAGAACACCGCAACAGGCATTTCCTTTAGTCACTTGGCGTTTGCTTAAATACATGAGTCCTGCTTTAACACTGTATTAAACATCCCTCCCACATACTTCTCTTTAAATTTCCCCTGTGTTTCTTCCTTTTATTTCTGGTCTGTTCTGAATATCTTGGTGTCTGGAATTTGTCTTTTATAATGATACATAATGTGGCGTGACGCCAGCCTCTACTCCAGGGAATTTTTGTTCATGTTAAGATTTGAAGAACTTCATAAACACGTGCTTGGATGAAAGAGTCTGGTATTTGAGAAACAGGATGAAGAGCTCGGTGCTTTTACCAGCTGTGTCATATCCTCCTGGGGTGACATTCCTGGGGGGAAAAAAGGATAACTTCTGAATCGTCTCCAGGATGCTTCCACGCTGACTCACGGGGAGAGCATAAAGAGAGCATCTGAGATGTGCTGTATAAACATAGGTAAAAATTCAATGAAGAGCTTTTGTTCCTGACCTCTTGGGCACGCTCTGGCTTTGCTCGAAGAGTGAAGAGTAAAGATCTGAGACACGTTTTTGAGAAGAGGCAAATGGTCTATAGCAGAAATTAGACCTCTTATTTGGAGTCTCCTTCTCACTCAATGTCTTTGTTCCTAGGCAGGTAGAACATAGGACAGTCTCTTACAGGAACCAAGATGATTCATGTGTATTCGTGCTGAACTGGAGGGGAGCGGTGGGGTGGGACAGCATGCTTATGAGATGAAGTTTCTGGAGGTGGTGAAGAGGAGGACATGGGCAGCCAGGGGGTTGTTGAGAAGGGCTGCTGGAAACCAAGTGTGGTAGACATGAAGGAAGATAGGTGGAAGATGACACAATGGGGACAGAAGGTGCTGCTCTAGAACAGTATCTTGGAATTGCTATAGGTAGCAGTGGGAAATGGTCAAAGCCAGTTGTACATACAACATGGCAAGGAAAGGAAGAGAGTATGTCTTCATGGTTCATCTGTATCTGCAATAATGTACACGGGTTGCGCTTGCTCACCTGAAAAGGACAGAAGAGGACTGCAAAGGGAAGACAGCAGGAGACAAGGGTTCATACTGATAAGCTTTGGTATAACTGAGGTATGAGTTTTGGATTTAGAAAAATGTCTGAAAAGAGGCATGACAGAGGGCCTAGAGAAGCAAGAAGTGGGGGTCTTCAAAGGGAGCCAGAGCCAGAAACACAGCAGAAACCAGTCGGTTTGTAAATTCAGCAGGCAGTAGATCTGTGGAGCTTCCTGTGTGAGGCTTTTTGAGTGCTAAACATACACATGAGCTCAAGGGGAAACTGGGCAAGTACTCAAAAAGGGGAGTCCCCTTGAGGAGCGTGGTGTTTGTGTGGTGTTTGTGTGGCCGGGTCACTGACCAGAAATCACATCCATCTCAGATGACACCTGAGCTGAAAGCAGTTGAAGCAGGACAGCGCTTCAGGGCAAATACCTTTTGTGGTCGTTCTTATTCTTCCCTGATCATTTGCTCATGACTGTTGGAAGTGAAGACAGGGCTGGAGGCACCGTTGTCCTGATGTGGTGCTGAATCCTATGTTCACATTCCATAGCATTGTCAGGAGACAGCCAAAAAACCTTTTCTCATACTATTCAAAACCCCTAGCAATTACCAGCAGTGTAACATGCAAGAACACCAGCTCTGTAATAACTGCACAGCTGATAGTTATTTTCCTCATTTCCACAACAAGCTGTTGCATGCAGGCAGTGCTCATTTACTTCATTGTCTTCATTTTCATGTAGCTCCCCCGATCCACAGTCCTAAAGCTCAGGCTTTTGAAGCAAGAATAACTGGCTCTGCAGATGACTTGCCAGCTTCTTGAGTGAGAGTAAATGAGCAGAGAAAGCTGGTGTTACACGGTGGTGGCTGTGCTTATTGCTCACATGTCTACTATTAACTTCATACTTGAGGTTTACATCAGGAATGCTCTGGTTCTTGCTTCTTCCTTCTGCAGGAGACTGTACCCTGGGAGAAAACAGTAAATGCCACTTCTCAGCTGGTTCTGCTGGCTGTGTAAGCACCTGGGGAGGAAAGGCCACTTGGAAATGGGTAGGTGTTTTGCCCCAGTGTCTGGAGAGAGTGGATAGAATGGGATGGGCAAGCTGCCCTGCCCTGCAGCAACGCTCCTCACTTCCCACACAGGCTTCTGCTGCTCCATCCATCTGTGCCTACAGCCAAGGACTGCTGGAGCACCCGCTGTTGGTCTGGATGGAGATGGCTTGGCTCAGGAGGACACTGCAGCCCCAGCTTGCACTCACTTTGTGTCATGGACAAGATTTCATTGGGATGAGTGCCTGCTCTCTGTGGATGGTTAGCTGGATTTCTCCATGGCTGTATGATGCAAACTCAGCTGGGATGAGCCCAGCAGGCGGGAGCTGGGGCTGAGCCATCAGCCGGAGCTTGAAGAAGCCAACAAGGAGGGACCTGGCAGAGAAACGAGCCCGAGAGAGTGAGGGAGGACTGGGAGTGAAGATGTTTGTGTGATATAAAGCGTGTCTTGGCTGCCAGCAGGATTTGCAGAGTGGCTGGAGGAACATATTTGAGGCTGTTTGAGGTAACTCGACTGCTCTGTGCTGAGCTTTCTTGCAGACACTGCAGTGTTCACATGCAGGTTGTCTTCTGAACCAGCGCTGCCCTGACTGAGCACTTACACGGGAAGGATGTCCCTGGATGTGGGGTGATGGCAGCTCCCTGAGCTGGAGGGTGCTGGTAGGGTCAGGAACAGCCACTGTGTGCTCAAAGCCAGGGAGCTGTGGGCAGAGCAAATCCCCTGGTGGGCTTCAAGTCTCAGCACATTTGAATGTGTCAATAAATGCTTGTCCCTAAGCCCTCCCCCTTCAACCGAAGGTGCTGCCGTGTCAGTGAAGCTTAGATTTGGGGCTGTGACTCTTTTCATAGATATAAAAATTCCTATGTTATGATTTTACTCTATTAGGGCAAAATTCTGCATTAAAAAAATCCTATTTACAGTCATGAGGAAGCTGCTTTTCATTAGGATCATTTGCCATAAGTCAAAAACTCATGTGTTTAAAGAATATGCTTGATTCTCTCAGTCCCAGTGCTCCATGGTGAGCTCGCTGCTGGGGCGAGGGTGCCAGCCTGGCTTTCAGTCATGCTGGGGCTCTGCACTTCAAAACGTTGAACTTGTACAAGCTCCACAGCACCCAGATGAGCACAAATACCCCAGGTGGGGAGTTTTTTGATGGTGCTGGTGGCTAATAGACAGCAGCCAGTGTCATACAGAGATGTAAAGATGCAAACTATTTGTTAAAATACATACGCATTATCAGATGAACTGAGTCGTGCACAGTTCTCTCTTGCACAACATCCTCCCCAGCCCAATGTGCATGGCTGATAGGAGCATCTTCCTCTGCAGAAGCCCAATTGCTTTGGTCAAAGATGCAGAGAAGTGGTGTTCAAGCTGCTGTTTCACAAATACCCTTTCCAAGCATAGCTTTTACTGACATTTTAACTTTCAAAGCTGTGAAGGGCTGCTGCAGTGTTTGCTTGGTCTATCTTTTAACCATCCATCATCCTGGTTTACTGCAGGTGAGATGTGGTGCTTTGGTCTGGGAGCTGTCATTCAGCCAGGGGAAGCTGTTGTTCAGCTGGGTTTTTGCTCCTGAGCTCCTTCACAGCTCAGCCAGCCAGGAGAGCAAGGAAGCACACACCAGACACAGGCCAGCTCTTTGGCGTGGCTGCCATTGCTAACATCTGGATTCCTTCATGTGAAGTCATTAGCACAAGTAAAAGAGAGTTCAGGCGGAAGGGAGGGGAAATTCCCCTTCGACAGCTCTTCCAGTCTGTTGTTTGAGGACATTTACATTACTGGCTTAGTCATTTGAACCTCCCGCTGGAGGCATTGGATGCGATTCTGATGTTCTCTCAAAGAGCTGATGTTCAGGGTGGTGGCTGCTGCCAGCACAGGCCCAGTGAGCACACACAAACCATCTGGGCTTTCAACCTTTTGGGCTGTGCTCATGCCTGCCTTGAAATCAGGCAGGGTTTTGCCATCGGCTTTGTTGGCCACCCTCTGTGCACACAGCAGGTGGTTTCCAAGCAGCCCATTCCCCAAGGGGTTTCCACCAGAATATAGGACTTCTGGCTGAAGCAGGCAGCATCGTGGCCTGTACCTGGATGATTTCCAAAGACACACTATCTGGGAGCTGTTTTCTCCCTCACAGAGCAGTAAGAAGGATCCATCTCTTTTATTGCCTTTGCTGCTGCAGTCCCTCGGTGGCTTCGTGTGGATGTTTCCTGCAGCCTCCCAGAGCTAGGCTTTGTCCTTGTTTTCAGAGTTTGTTGGGTTTTCAACATTCCACTTCTTTTCCATGTGAAAGCCTTTGGCAAGAGCAGGAAGTGGAAGCTCTGTCCTAGGAATAACCTCGTTCTCCAGCATCACGCGCAGTTAGAGGCATTGAAGGCAGGAGTTGTGATGTGCTCCAAATCTGACCTTTTGCACTGTTTCTTAAGCTTCTTCCTGACTGCAAAGTGCTGGTTTCTTTGCTATCCAGGGGGGTTTTCATGCCCAGTGATCCTTTTTGCCTTCCTCCAGCACCTTCTAGTGCCCAGTGAAGCCAATGACAGCAGCAGGTTGGAAATGTGACTCTTGATGGGGAAAGGTTTCAAGATGACTGTGCTGCCATACTCATGGAGTGGCTGCTAACTGTGGTGGGGCCAAAGGTGATGGGAAGAGAGAGGTTATCAGCCAAGATAAAGCATATTTGAACATATCTGGTGTAGGCAAGCACCATGCATTGACTTGCTGCCCTGCCTTTGAAGACCTTTGGCCATGCATGTCTGTATGTGGGGCAATGAGCATCCCACCGCCAACCTCTGATCAGTTTCAGCAACGTGACCCATCTCTGCCTAGCACTGTAAGCAGCGGATGCAAGCACAAATGTGACAGGCTATACTGAGAAGATGGGGTGAGTATGAACCCAGAGTAGATGGGGAGCTTGTGCAGCCAGGGCTGTGCAGATCTATTCAGGGCTTTGGGAAAATCTCTCTTCTATGGCCCCATCTTCACAGGATGTTTTGCTACAACACCCAGCAGGATTACCAGCTCTAGGTACAGCTGGGGTGGGTCAGTCTGTCTGCAGACCAGCACATCACCCTGGTCATATTGGCCTGAAATGCAGACAACCCAATGCAAACAGCATCAGTCTGCACTGAGCCTTGTGTTGGGGTCAGGACAGGGCTCATCAACCCCTTGGCACCCCATTCCCAAGCAGTCAGGGAGTAAATTGACCACAGATTTTTTTTATAGTGACCTCTGTTTTTTCTTTTTTTCCCTCTTTTTTCAGGTCTTTCAGCTTTTTCTTTTTTTTTTCTTCCTGATGAAGAGGTCAGGATTTTTTTCCTCCCCCAGCTTTGCAATAATGAACCAACATGAAGTGACATGAGGCTGCCTCAACCCCAAGTGTGCTGCTGCGAGAGAGCAGTGGGGAAGGAGACAAGATGGGGGAAGAGAGGATCTGGCCACCAAAAAAGTGTGTTTCTCAGCACGTGGATGTAGCTGCAGTCATCCTGAGAGTGTGGGGCAGGGGCAGTTCATCAGCTTGCTATGCACCACTGTGCTGGCATCACACCACCACCTTTCCGAGGCCAGGCCAGGCTGTTCTGGGGCAGAAGGGAGCCAGGCTGGGGAACAGCTCAAGGCTCTGGGCTTTCCCCATGTTGGTGACAGCAATGCTGTGTTTTCCCCTCGCTGACAAGCTCCCCAGCTGTGGCAGGAGCCAGCATAGAGCAAGCTGGGTGGAGAACACTCGTTTTTGTTACTGGCTGTTGAAATGTGGTTGCAGCAGAGGAAATGAGCCCCAGTTTGGCTGTTGCCAGCATCTGCTTTTGTGCTGCTGCTGCTTCTTGAGGCTAAATGGCTGCAGACAGACATGCACAAGAGAGGATGGACTCCTCTGAGCGGAGCAGTTGCCCAGGGAGGATGGTGGCCTTTAGGGATGGGGATTTGGATGGAAAGCTCCTCCAGCTCCATTGCCATGCCAGAAAACACTGGACAGGTCCCTTCTGCTGCTTAGGGCGGCTGAAAACAACAATTACCAGCAGAATAACAACCACTGCTGCCTCCCCGGGGCTCATTGCTCCCAGGCGGTTCAATTAGCCCTCGCTTGCATAAAGCAGGAAGAATAACACTGCTGTTAACCCAGCTGCATCTCTTCTATTTTGATTTCTTCCCAGCAGAGCATCACACAGGATGGTGGCACAAGGAAGGGATGCAGGAGCTCATCCTAACATCAGCAGCCCCTCTGTCCGGGTCCCCATAGATCTGGAGGTGATTTTTCACCATGGCTGCTGGGAAGCGCAGCCCTGTGGTGGTTTTTTGTGCCCAGCCAGGATGCAAATAAAGATATGAGTCATGATCCCACAGCCTATAAAATGGCTTTGGTCTCCCTGTTTCGGACAGTCGTTATTGATTATTTTTAGCTGTTGAAGGGGGCAGGGAGGAATGAGCAGGGGCAGGGCTCCCTGCTGCTATTCCAGGGGATTTGTTGGGTTTGCAGCTGACTGTTGAGAGATTAATAGACAAACCCCAACCAGTTCAGTATTGTGTGCTCTGTATTTTTAATAGAAGTCAGTTCTGCAGTGGTTTGCAGGACACAAAGCTGCCTGCAGCCTGGGTTTCCTCACACCAGAATGAATGGCCTGGCCGGGCATGTGGCTCAGTGGCCAGGGCATCATTGCTGTGGGGTTTTGTTCTGTCTTTTCTTCCTCCTGCTGCTCGGGATGCGCAGAGGAGGGATCTGTTCTGGGAACGGGATGCACATGCTGGATGTGAGCCCTTAAAAGTCCTCCAGAACTGGTCCTCCCAAGGCAGCCCTGGCTTGGGAACCTCCTGGGATCAGAGAGACAGCCACCAGCCCTCTTGCTCTCCACCATCCCCATGGCAGAAGGGCAATGTCTGCCCTGCTAGGAGAGACTGGTGGACAAAGATCCCACTGGGTTGGGTGCAGGGAAGATGCCGGATGTTGCTTCTGGCCTCTCTCTCGTCCGAGCCCCAAGTCTCCTCCACAATCACCGAGCAGAAAGTGCTGTTGCTGGGGAGATGCTAGACATTACTGTAGACACATAGGCTCAGTTAACCTGCTTTCCCGATGGAAAGCTGGCCTTGGGAGCCATTAGCAGGAAAATAACTCCTTTGATTTTAGAGAATAGTTTATCAGAGTGGTGCGGAATTAAATGGGTGAAAAAAGCATCAGGCTGAGTGCAGTGAAGCAGTGGCTCGCACACTGTATGAACAGGGTGTGTGAGCTGCTCAATTTGAAGATATTTTGTTGAAAAACATTTCTGCAGGTATTTATTTCCATCACCTATTAAGATGTGTTCTACCGTGTGTTCTGAGAACAGCTCCTTTGCCATCATAAAATCCCAGACTGGTTTGGGTTGGAAGGGACCTTAGAGCTCATCCAGTTCCAACCCCCTGCCATGGGCAGGGACACCTTCCACTAGACCAGGTTGCTCCAAGTCCTGTCCAGCCTGGCCCTGAGCACCTCCAGGGATCGGGCAGCCACAGCTTCTCTGGGCAATATGTGTCAGTGTCTCACCATCCTTATAGTGAAGCCCAGAGTAAAATCACTTTAGCCCTCCGATGCTACACATCTTCATACACAAATCCTGTATGCGATTTATGCTGTTGGTCTGCAGAAATCCCGCAGAGTGTGAAGTCTGAACTGTACATAGTTTTATTAATAGTATTACAGTTCACCACCAACCTGGGTAGAACACTCTCCATGATAAACTGGACTGTGATGGCATCACTCATTTAAAACGTCCCCAAGTCCAGAGGCTTAACAACCAAATCAATGAAAAGCAGTCTGTGATTGAGGAAAGCCAACTCTGTATATAAGGAAAACATCAGGTCCTGAGAAATCCCTTACCTTTAATATATCTAAAAGTGTAAGTGTATTCTTGTCCCCAACAGACCTAAAATCAGTCTGGCTAACAAGCGACACAAAGAAACTGGAATTAAACTGATGCTTATCTCCAGCAACTAAATACAGGGGTCTCATTCTACATAGCATATATATAGATAATAGAGTAGCCCCTGCAAGCACAGCACTGTCAGCTCACTCGGAGGGATGGAGCCATTAAGATGAGCACCCAGGACACAGCCCCAGTATATAGCTGGATGCCTTGCTGGGCTCTAAAGGATAGCACAAGTTTGTAAACCTGCTAAAAACAGAGCTTACCATGATGTCACCAATATTCTCAACTTTGATTGCTGGGTTTTAAAATGTCCCTTTGTTTCGGACCTGAGTTCTTTCTAGTTAGCAAGGTGATAAGTGAAATCCTAATTTCTTGCCTCCCTTTAGCTCTTCCCATTTGCTCTGGTGCATAACAGAACTATATGAATGGTTTGGTTTGGAAAGGACCTTAAGGTCACCCAGTTCCAAATCCCTGCCATGGACATGGACACCTTCTGCTAGAGCAGGTTGCTCTAAGCCCTGTCCAACCTGGCCTTGAACACTGCAGGGATGGGGCAGCCACAGCCTCCTTGGGTGACAACTTGGATTTTAGAAAGAGAATAAAACCAACTATTATTGCCCAGTATGATTTTCATTCTCTTTTCATGCAGCAATGCAATCACTAGGGGGAGGCAGATGGTAAATTTATCCTAAGTTCTCAGCCTATTTATGTTGCCTTATACATGACAGCAGAACAGCTGTAAGTAGGAGCTCCTCATACTTAGTGCTGACTGGGGGCAAGATTAGAGCACTTGCTGAAACCAGCTTGATTTTGGTGCCTGTCTCTTTGATGGGCTTGCCCGCATCGGTGGTCCCCAAGGTGGCTGTGTGCCCGACAGTGACAATGGTCAGCCAAGGTGTCTCAGCAGCTTCAGAGCTGCCTGGCTGCTGAGCGTCATGTTGGGTCCATTGGCTCACCCTGGGAGAGATTCACCCTCATCCTGAGAAACTGGAAGCACAGGAGCTGGTAGAGCAGCTGTAAACACAGTTTTTGGCCTCTATGTGCAGAGTCTGTGCAACTTGGCATGGGCCATTGTGAACATGCCAACCTGCTTGCCTCCAACAGACACCCTCGGGCCAGGCATCCCCAAAATACATAAGAAAATCAGCAACTGCTGAGCATGAGCATTTAGTCAAAAGGGCCAAACATCCTAATGGACAATTTATGGTTTTATAGAAATGCCCACAGTAAAACAAACAAAAGAGTTACCAAACTGCCATGTTCCAGTGGGATGGGGAGGAGAATCAGAAAAAAATGTAGAAATTCATAGGTTGAGACATGAACAGTTTAATAATTGAAATAAAAGCAAAATATAATAATAATACAATAACCATGATAATTATGAAATGGAGAGAGAGAGGAAGGAATAAACCCTGCCTCCCCAAAAAGCCACAAGTGATGCTTAACACCGACTGACCAATACCCAGCTTGACCTGAGCTGCAATCAGTCCCTTCCCTCTAACTCCCCCCTGGTTTATATATGGGGCATGATGTTTGTGGTATGGAATACCCCTTTAGCTAGTTTGGGTCAGATGTCCTGTCTCTGCTTCCTCCTGGTTTCTTGTGCCCATCCTCAGTGGCAGAGCATGAGGCTGAAAAGTCCTTGATCAGGGTAAGTGCTACTGTGCAACAACTAAAACACTGGTGTGTTACCAGCATTATTGTCATACTAAAGCCAAAACACTGCACTGCACCAGCAATCAGGACACAAACAAACAACCTCTACCTCCAAGCTAAAACTCCTCACTTAAATGTTTACATATCAGCAGAAAACTTGGCTTTACCTTATATTTCACCATTTCTGCTCTACCATCTGCTAACTAAAATGAAGCAAACGCTCCTGTTCTCTTTGTGAGACAGATGATACCTCAGGGATCTCCCTGCTTCACAGCAGGGCATCCAGGATGCTTATCAGTAGGAGGAGCTGGGGTTTGTCAGCCTCATCCCAGTGCCAGGGGAGGTTATGGAGCAGATCACCTCGAGTGCCATCACATAGCATATACAGGACAATCAGGCTGTAGCGAGAATGGAGCAAGGTGTGGGTTGGTCTCTTCTCCCAGGTAACAAGCAATGGAATGAGAGAAAACAGCCTTAAGATGTGCCTGGGGAAGCTTAGACTGGGTATTAGGAACAATTTCTTCCCCCAGAGGGTTGTTAAGCACTGGGACAGGCTGCCCAGGGAAGTGGTTGAGCCACCATCCCTGGAGATGTAGAGATGCAGCCCTTAATGACATGGTTTAGTGGTGGGCTTGTCAATGTTGGGTTAACAGTTGGATGTGGTGATATGATTCTATCTATGATTCTATGTATCTTAACAGTCTTTTACAACCTAAATGATTCTATGAACCTATGGTAAGCATGGATCAGGGTTTAAAGGTCTGTCCATGCCTGTTTCACAGTGAGAAAGATTCAGGGTCTCTTTGGATGTGTAGTTACAGACAGTTGGCCGTGGAAGGAGGTTTGTGCTGCTGCAAGAATTACAGCTTCTCACTGGTCTTTTGGCCAGTGAGACCACACATGGGATGTGTGGAAGAGCTTCAAAACAGGGAGCTGGGATGCAGTTGCTCACACCAACACCACTACCACTCCGGGCGGGGGGGATGGTCTGACATGCTGTTGTTTCAACCCACCAAAAATGGGTGTGTTTGTCCCAGAACATCCATCAGCCTGTCAAGCTGTGATGACTTGGAAGAAAAAAAGGATTTTGGTTTTTATTTTGCTAAATGGTGATTGACATTTTAAAAGGAATATTGTCAAAGCCGCATGTCAGCCTGCCTAATTGCCTTATCTGTGTGGCCCCTAATGACAAGTTAGACAATTACAGCTGAAAGAATTTTAAGCACCTAATAATTTATACTTCATCACCTGGGCTATTTGCTTTCCCCACTTCACTAAGTATAGACTAGGAGAGGAGCTGCTTGTGTTTCAGGGCAGTTTCACCTGTTTCACTCAGTTGTGTGTCAGGACTGCACAGCCTTAGGGGAAATCTCAGCCTTCAGCAGAAGCTGGTTAAAATGCTTTGATGAAAACATGAACTTTTACATTGGGGTTGGGTTTTTTCCCTCCAGTAACTGAATCCTTTACTTTTTTATTAAGAGAACAAGCAGCTTGGGCTCTGCTTCTGGGTCAGGTCAGGGTATCAGCATCACTTTAACTTCAGTTTATAGCATTATGCATTATAAATAGATAATGCCTTCCCACCAAAACACCCAGCAAAGGAATACCGGACAGTGAATCAAAAGAGCAGGCCTGTCCCTAATGAGTTATAGCTGGCCTCCTTTCATTGATTGGCTAATTGCTATCACAGGGGTAGCAAGGTAGTATATGAGTGAGTGGGCTCCTAGGCCAGCTCTTTTGTTGCAGGGATGTGTTTTAGGGAGGAGCTGGGAAAGTTGGTGATCCCACATTTACTTTGCCTGGGGGGTTACTTTAGGGAGAGAGAGGTTTTCTTTTTGGGGCTCATTTTGATGTTGTGCCTCTGATAAACCTCTGCCATGAAGCCTTTGCCTTCCCTGATGCTTTTGGCCCTGCTCCTGGTACCTCGGGCCTGGGGGCTGGCTGCTGGCAGGCAGGTTTCTGGGGCAATGCTGAGGTCCCGCTGTGATGCTGCTGGTGCTGTCCGAGGGGTGAGTGATGGGAAGTGGGGACCCAGTTCCCTGCAGGGAGCTCCCTCCCTCGGTTTGGCATCCTGCCTACTTATAGATCCTTCTCTCTATGACCCCTATGGATTGAAGCACAGCTGGACCTTGCTTGCTGTGTTTTGGGGTGTTTTTGTACTGGTTGTGGTCTAATAGCATAAATCAGGTAATGATTTTGGAGGTGGGAATATTTATTATCACATAGAAAAATGGGGTGGCCTAGGGGCTTGGTCCAAAGGCAGAACTCCAAGCTACGAGGACATGGTGGATTTTGTCCTTCCTTCATATTGGGCTTAGGTTGGGATCTCTCTGAGCAGCATTACAAGCATGGGCAGTGCTACTCAGGTTTGTTATAAGACTCTTCTCTTTATAGGCATGTGGATCCCCCCGGGAACATCAGAAGGTTAAACCAGGTATGGTAATTCTCAGACTAGCTTTTTTTTTAAAGCCTGACTAAATCCTCCCCAAAACTTGTTGGATCCCTCAAGCCATAGTGTGGAAAACCAGGAGCAAAAATGTGGCCCTGAGGTGGAATGGGAAGGGAGGAGATGTGGTTGTACTGAGTGCTGGGGGAGGGAAAAATGAGTGCTAGTGTGGGAGATAACATGTGTTGCTATCTTGTAGCTGCCAAACCCCTGCTGCAAAGCAGGATCCTGGAGGCAGGAGCAACGTGCAGCAGTAAATCACTGTTAGGCAGCAATTAAAACAAGGAGCAAAAGTTCAGCCCAAACTTTAATTGTGCTCCTGTAGGGTAAACCTGTCACTGGCTCATGGCTCTTCTAGCTTTGAGAGAGTGTTTTTGGAATCTACCATATCACTTCCTGCCCTAGAGAAAGTGTTTCCCACTTTGAGGGCTGAATTAGCAATAGAGAGATGCTAACATTGCTCATGCTGCTGGGGTTCTGAGGGCTTCTTGTTTGGCTGAACCCTTTAAGCAAAGGGGTTGAAAGCTCCTTAAGGAGAGCTCCATCTCCCAGCTCAGCAGTGTATAGACAACAAATACTGCATGCATGTGGAAACCAAAGGTAACAGCACACTCATTGCTTCTGTAACTCACTCAGATGCAGCAATTCTTTAAGCCTTTAGCTTTGATCCTTAAATAATCTGACCCTGGAGATGGAAACCTGCCTTCCTGCAAGCAGTACTAACTGCATGGCTGTGCTGGGACCTCTGCTCCTGCATGGCCACGTCAGGGGACACTTATAGGATGAATGTGCCCTGCTCTGGGGTGGTAGCAGTGGGGGTACAGCCTGGCTCTCTGTGGGGCAAGAGGTGGTGGCGGCCAGGGATTCTCCAGCTTCTGATATGCTGGAGCAGTAGATACAGGTGGGGTGAGCAGTGATGGGGAAGGGGGTTTGGGGTAGGTTGCTGGCAGCATGGATGGAAACAGTTCCTCAGGCTGGAAGGGATGGCAGTTTTAGGTGCACCCCAGGCTGATGTGTTGGTGCCTGCCCAGGTGAGCTCCCCCCTTTTGACCTCAGGACCTGACATGGGATTTCTCCTGTGGTGTTCTGCTGATACATTTCCATGTTTTCCAAATGGAAGCAGGAGGCAGCAAAATGGGGAGATGAGGGACCTTGGAAATACTTTGTGGAAGTACGGAATTCTGGGAAGTGGAGATGGAGGAAAACTTGAGATTGTTGCTTCTTGTCTTCCAGGGTCACAGTCTCCTTGGATATTGGCATATGTGCCTCTAAGGAGCTGCCACAGAGTCCTGGAGGGCAAGTATGGGGAGTTTTCTCCTCCAGCGTACCGTGCCAATTCCCCCCTAAACTTTTGGTGCAACTGGACAATCTGGGCAGGCACCAAGCAGCATATAGTAATTTATATTCAGGGCTTTGTCTCTGAGGAGGGTTGCAACAGAAATGAGGACAAAATCCTATTTGAAGGCGTTTCTTCACTGGTGGAAAACAGTGTGGTTTATGCTTGCTGGAAAAAGGAGACACATGCTTTTGCCACCTTTGCCCAGGCTGTCCATGTTGTGTTGCTGAAGAGGCACTTGCCAAACCGCAGAGATGTGCAGTTTAAAGGGAAGTACTACATCTTCCAGGACCAGGAAGGTGAATCTTCCTCTAAAGATGATGTGATTTCTGAATCTCCTGCTCCAAAGCTTCCAAAGGAAGATAATGTTCTTCAGTCTGGCTGGGCTGAAAGCCTGAGAGATGCACTGGGCTCTAGAACCACACATAGCACCGTGAGCCTTGGCAAGACCACAGTGCTAAGCAGTGAATTGATGCTGGGAAGAGGGATCATGCCAGATGCTACAGCTGTGGGAAGTCCGAGATGCTGCAAGGAAGCTCAAGGCAGAGGAACACCTGAGGGCATTGTCCCCACTGCAGCACAGGATACCTGGGGGCAGAGTCTCTCTGTGAGCAGGGACATCACTATGGGGTTTGGTTATACCCACAGGCATTCAAGCATGCTTTTGGAAACACCTTTGCTTGGTGCCTTGCAGGTAAAGGAGCCTTTTCTGCAGCCAGAAGGTGTGGGTCTGGAGAGCAGGCAGTCTGCCCTGCATCCTACCCTGGGGCCAAAAGGTGTGCGAGACCTACAGTTTACTATTAAGCCAACATGCACAAGTTGCATGGGCTTGGCTGCCCTCTCACAGTCTTTGTCCCCTGGCAGAAGAGAAAGTAAAGAGAGCACAGATACCACCATGTACCGAGGGGTCAGTGCAGTCAGCTTAGAGAAGGCTGAAAGCCATCCCCAGTTGAGTGTCCCAGCTGGTGGCGCAACGAGCAGTGATGCCGATGGCCTTGCAAAGGGCCTGATGCCCAGTCTGAGTAGCCCATATGAAGTGGTAAACAGGGAACACTCACATCTGCTACCTAAGAGAAGCCAAGGATGCCAAAGCAGTTTGTCCATGACTCAGTCTGTGCTAGGAACAACTGGCCTCCAACATATGGAAAGTGTGGATATTTCTCCCCTGGAAAGTTTTAGGGGAATTCTCAGGGGGGAAACAGCGCTGCACCCCACATGGGACATCCTGCAAGAGCATCCCCATTTGCATGGCCAGAGCAGTCACATCCTGAAGACATCCCCTACAGACCCTGGGAGCCTCCTCCAAAATGCCCAAGCACACGTTGGTCCTGCTGCTGAGAACGCTCATGTGTCTTCCTTTGCTGTACAAAGCTGCCAGCACCGAAGCGACAGAGCTGCACAGCCAGGGCTGGTTG
This sequence comes from Melopsittacus undulatus, assembly GCF_012275295.1. NCBI lineage: Eukaryota > Metazoa > Chordata > Aves > Psittaciformes > Psittaculidae > Melopsittacus > Melopsittacus undulatus. The sequence goes on along the minus strand of NC_047529.1, from coordinate 11,595,207 downwards.
TACCCCCTTTGCCAATGGGGCTGGAGCATTCTACCGCAGCCATGTCCACCCTAGGGACAGAAGCAACCCCTGCGCTGGTGGTCTCCTGCACAGCTCCAGTCCTTGCAGACTTTGGCTCTACTGATTTAATCGCTGAAGTTCCCTTTGCTCCAGAACCTGTGTCCAAGGTGCTCTTCTCTCCACCAACTGCTTTGCATTCAGACCCTGCCAGTCTCAGGCAAAGGGTGAGCATCTCACTGGCTAGCCCAGGAGAACAGGAGATGCTCTCCCCTTCCCCACCTCACCACCCACCAGTAGCCTCTGCACTGGGCACAGATAAGCCCACCAGGCACCTCAGCCCTGGGATGCCAAAGCTGGTGCTGGGGGAGGCGGGTGGCCAGAGAGCAGAAACTTCAGCTTCTATGGCTTTGATGGACAGGGGTCCCTCCCCAGCCTCCATCACTGTCCCAAGGCCTGAGGTGGGGCTTCCTCAGCCTGAGAACCATGTGAGCAGTGCCTATGGGGTGGCACCAGCTTCCCTGCCTGGTGCCTGGGAGGCAAGGAGAGGGGAGAACGTGGTGCCTGTGCATCATCAGGGCATGGCTGGTAATGACAAAATGGCTTCTGCCTCCATCCCTGGGGGAGCTAAAATGCAGAAAACCACAGAAGCTCAAGGGCATGCAGAGGAGAGGAGAAATGCCTCCTCCAGCATCACTCCTGCACACCCTGCTCCTTCCATGGCCCCGCTGGGAGAAACAATGTCAAGAGGCCAAAAGCCACAGGAGCCCTCTGATCCATCTGGAAACAGTCGGATGCCGGGAGGACAGCAACAGAAACATGCTGGTAGGTCTCACAGTACTTTGTGGCTTGGCATAAGCCACCTTTACAAGGCAGGAGAACTTGGTGTGGGCAAGGATGAAGCTGTTTCACCTGCAGTCCCTGCCCAGCAGTCATTACCTGATGTCTTGCCCACTGTCATGGGCAGAACAGACTTGGGGAAACTGGTTTAATTTATTACCATGCAAATCAGAGCAACAAGAAATAAAAACAAATCTTTAAACCTCTTCCCCCACCACTCCCTTCTACCCAGCCTCAACTTTACTCCCAGATTCCTCCCCCGGTGTCAGGACAGGGAATGGGGGTTGCAGTCAGTTCATCACAACGTGACTCCTTCCTTGCTATGGAAACCTAATATGGGAAGATTTCCAGCAAGTGGTCTTTTGGCCAAACATCTGTGGGAAGCAAACCCACATAATTCCAGCTGCTGGAGGCTGGATGGGCTGTGAGGGGCCAGACCCTTGCAGAGCAGCTGGGGTCCAGGTTCAGCCCTGTTTGTGGAGCTGAGATGTGGCTCCAGGGGCTCCAACTATAGAAATCTTGCACCAAGAGAGGGTCTGAAGTGGGGCTTTTTCTGTGGTAACATACAGCACCCCATATGTGTGATAGCCATGTCCTGGTGCACACAGTAACTGCTGACCATCTTTCTCTTCTGTTTCCCATGTGTCAGAGCTTGGACCTCCCTGGACAATGGAGTACTTCCCCATCAGGAGCTGCCACCTTGTCTTTCAGAACAGGTCTGGGATGTTCTACCTGCCACTGCATGCTGACGTTAAGACCAACATCTGGTGCAACTGGACCATCTGGGCAGGCCCCCAGAAGCACATTGTCATCTACATCCAGGGGCTCCATGGGAGTGATGGCTGCGGCAAGAACCAGGACAGGATCATCTTCCAGGGGATCTCATCGAGTGTAGAAACCAAAGTGGTGTATGCCTGTCAAAACCGAGGCACCCTGATCTTTGCTACACAAGCTGCTGCAGTCCATGTGTTGTTTCTGTCAGGGAATGGTTCCCTAAGGCATGAATACAGATCTTTTAAAGGACAGTATTATGTGTTCAGAGACTCTGAAACCATGGGCTCTTCAAATGACACCATAGCTACCAGAGAGCCTGTCCAGGAGACCTCTAAGAAAGAGGGCTGGAAGACAGCAGTGACAAAAGGTCTATTGCCCATGCTGAGAGCCTCTGCAAGCCCATCAGCTACATCTGTTGGTGGCAGGACCCAGCCTGAGCTTGTGAGCACAGATGAAGAGACCCAACACTCTCCCGATCTTATGGAAGATGCTCAGTATGGTGCTAACCTCAGTGAGTATGATCAGCTGTGGGATGAAACCAAGCTGCAAAGGAGCCTTGAGGATAGTGGCACTGAGGGCAGAGAAACTGAAGCTGACATGCTGGTGGGGCAAGGTGCTGGCTGTAAAGCTGAGCCATCTGCCTCAGAGGCTGCAAAGGGGGATGTAGAGTCAGTGTCTGCTCTGATCACCACAGGTACCCCTTCCTCAGAGGTGCCCAGCAGCAGTGCAGGTCTCCTTGCCAAATCATGTAGCCTGGATGAAGCCAGCAGCAGCCTGTCAGATGGAGCGGCTGCTGCTGCATGTCTCACACAGACACCAGTGCTGGAAGAGCCACTGCTAAACACAAGTACAAAGCCTCCTCTCTACCCCTCTCCTGGTGTGAATGCTGGAGATACAGTGTCTCTGGGAGAAAGCATGGAAGAGCTCTTTGGTAAGGTGTTTTTTGGGTTATTTGTGGCTGAACTGGTGCCTGACACTGTGCAGTACCTGCCTTCAGTGATGCAGTGCTCTCATAACATGGCTGCTGCCTTCAGCTGGTCCATGTGGTGTCACTGACTCCTTCTGTATCCAAGGAAGGTAGTACTTGAGAAGACATAGGATTATTTGTCATAACATGGGCATCTATGGGATGATGCTCCTCTTAACAGAAACAGGCTAGTTTCTAATCCAAGTGCTTTGAGGAGCCAGCCTCTCAGCTGTGACTTTATACCCAAAACAGACTGTGGCTGCTCATTTTGGTTTTAAACAGCTCTGGCTTGCATTGATTCCTATGGCTTTAGCCTGGCACAATGCTCCTAGCTATGACAAATGAGTTTGAGCACCAGAATTTGGGGGGGGGGGGGGGGGGGGGGAGGAGAGAAGGTTTTTCTCTCCTAAGAAAGTTTAGGAGTCGATGGTAGACTTCTTCCCAGAAATATTCAGCCACCCATACCTACTAATTTGTGTCTGAAGGTAGAATAGGTTCTCAATTGGTCTTTCCTCCCCTCCAAACTGCTCTTGTGGATGTGGAGAAGAGTTTATTTAGCTCTTCTGAAGTTGCTGGCATCTAATACACAAGCTGCTTTGCTTCATCAGTGTCCAAGGCAGCTCCGTTGGTTATAGGAGCTTTGGTGGCTGCACAGGGATAACATTTCATTCGCTTCCAGGAATGGACATTAGGTTTATTGGGATGCTACCCTCTAAAAAGCACTTCCTACTGTAGAGTATGTTGTATTTAGAGCTTGATGTTTAATTTCACCAGAAGGAATAAAGGGAGAAGGTGGCACATGGCACTCTTCTTACCTTATGTACTTCGTGTCCTGCCCCCCCCTTACCAATACACTGAGGTTAGTGGCCTGATTCTTTCCCTTGCTCTGACAGATCTGGCTTCTGTCCTGGCATCTCTGGAGAACAGCACAGCACTGCAATCCCAGCACCATCCCGGAGGTGAGTGATGCAGGGTTATACATGTCTTAAAGCCCTGCCCTAAGTTCAGTGCTGATTGGTGTGGTGCATGGACATCGCCTCTTCTGAGGTTTAGAAGCCAGTGCAGGGTGTTTTTGAGTCTTTGAAGATTTTAAGATACCACTGCAATCCCACAGTTCTGCTTTGGCCACCTTGAATGTACCCTGGAGAAACCCCAGCTCACATTCTAAATCCGACATAAATGTTGGCTTGTTTGAGTTCAGGCTTTCCTCATTGGCTGGTTAGAGGACATTTTCATATGGTGAATGAGCCTCGATTGCTCCAATACACTCCAATAGGTGTCTCATGACTACCTGGATGAGAAACCTACAATTCTTCCTGCTCCTCAGGCCAGGGAGAGAAGCAAAACCCCTTTATGGGAGCATTAACAACTGAGCAGCATAATACTGGGCTTATTTGGCAGAGCAAGCCACAGAAATAGCTTGCAAAATGGGGTCAATACAGACGGAGCCTGAGGTTTGAACAGGAGAAATATTGCTGAATAAATAGGTTTTAAACAGCAGACAAATCTGTGGCAGCCTGGATTCAGTCAGACCGCAGCAGTTTATCTAAGCTGATCCCAGATACAGGTGAGAAATGGGATTTTAGACTCTATCAGAAATTACAGTGATTCCTTTGAGAAAGATATGAGCTAAAGAAATGTGAATGTGATTGGATATACATTAATGCTCTGAATACTTTTTGGTATTCAATTAAAGGTCAGTTCTGGTATACATCGCTGAGCATTACCTAAGGTTTCCTTTCACCTAGTACTCAACAACTTGTTCTACCTGAAGCACAGCCTCTGACAATACCCACGTGGCACTGACTTACACAAGCACGTCCTTGTAGAGCTATTCTGCTTGCATCTGTTTAAAGGACTAGCTCATTTAGGGAACCTGTTAGTGTTATATGGACTTAAACATGCTAGGATCTTGTGTCTTCCGGTAGATATGCTGTTTGAAGTAACTGTTGAAATCAAACCCAAGGACTGGATTTCTCATGGTGGAAGTGAGCTCCAAAAGGGTCTTCTTGAATCTATGAAGAACCATGTAAGTCTGGGTGTGAGGAAGGGGAGAAAAACAAATGTGATGTCCCAAATCTTCAAGTAGAAGATACAATGCTGTGCCCTTTATCCCAGGGACTTTTTGTCAACGCCATGTGATGAACCAGCATCTGAGGTCAATGCTGATGCCCTGGCAGGTTGCCTGGCTGCAGTGGCTGTTGTTAGCTGCAGCAGCCCTTCATAGCTCTGTGCCATTGCAAGGTGGGGGAGAAGCACTGCAGAGACAGGGTTACAACCAATGGAGGGCTGGAACTCATCTCTGATAATGGGGCAGTTTGAGGCCAAAGCCTAAAAGAGGATTAGCACCCAAACTCTTACCTGGGACTACAGTTGCCCTTCCTTTTCCCAAATGGCCTTGTGTGTTGTGGAGGTTGAGCTGAAGCTAAGCAGATGGAAAAAATTAGTGTTCTTACAGAAAAGGCTCAGAGCAGTGCGCTATGGGACATCTGAAGCATCCCATGTGGTTTGTGAAGGGGAAGAGCAAGATAGGGGGGTAGACTGAGAAAAACTGTTTACTGCCATTCTCCTGCCCATCAAACATCAAATGGGCACTGGTGTCTGTTCCTTTACAGATCCAGGAGAACCTGAAACTTCCTGCCAGCAGAGTCAATGAACTAAAGCTAAAAGAAATCAAAAGGTAGGGTTACTGATCTGCTGCTGGCTTGGCAGCTATAACCTGACTGCTATAACCTGCAATGTTGCTTAGGTAGCAGTGGCTTGGCTCCTGATTCTCATTCCCCAGGCAGAGATCCAGCCTTGCTTCTCTCTTGTGGGCTGTAACGTGTCCTGAAAGTAGGAAAAAATATCATTTTCTAGAGGAAAGATGCTGAAAAATAATGCTTAGTGTTGGCTAATATCTTTATACATGTAAGAGGGATTTAAACTCTGGAGAAAATGAGGATCCTCACACCTGCCATGGTGTCTGCTGGAGAAAAGTTGGAAGCTATCAGCATCCACACTTTGTTGAGGCTGATCTGGGGCTGCAGATTGCCATTACAAATTGCTTTATGCAGACAGCTAGTCACTTCAGCTTAGCTCCAAGTGAGGACCATTACCAGGCTTTCCTTTATCCCTGGTCCAAGTGCAAAGCTGCCCCTTGTCACAAATCGTCTTTGCAAGAGCCTGCAGCACCATGATCTACTACAAGTAGGTAGAAGATCTAAATGGGCTTTCATAGCTGGGCCTGGTGGTGATGTTTTCCTCCTGCCTGCAGGACAAGCGATGCCAACCTGCTGCTCACCTTCTGGCTGCATCTGAAGCTGGAGGAGAGGAACATGTCTCTGCTCCTGCACTCCCAGCTGGAGGAGCTCCTTGGCTCCTCAGCAGGAGCAGAGCAGCTGCATCTTGTTTCACTGTTTGTTGAAGGTGGGTGTTTCACTTCTCTCTGGGGGTAAACCCTTTTATGTCAAGCCTGACTCGATTACAGCACCTATTCCCCATTACAGATGTGAATGAGTGCAGTGCTGGGGTTGGACTCTGCGGGGAGGAGGCAGAGTGCTTCAATGGTGTGGGCACGTACCTCTGCCGCTGCAAGAAGGACTATGAAGACCATTCCCCCACCAAGTCTGGCACCCTCTGCATCCCTGCTGCACAATCAGGTAAAGGACAAAGTAGCAGCTCTGCTTTCTCCTGCAGCTGGGTGCTTTTCTTGTGTGTGTGTAACTTGTGCAGCATCACTCTTGCCACATGCAGCCCAGAGCAAGCCCCTAAGGATAAGGGGTTCTCTCTGTGACTGTGCCTCTGCTAATGTGCATTGCATGTGATGCTTAAAAATGGCACTGCTACTGGAGTGGTGGCTTTAGACGTCCATGCCTGGTGTGGGAAAGATATATAGTATCTTTGCAAGGCAGTTCCTAGCTGTTGGTCCACCTACGCTTCCTCCTTCAGCTTTAGGAGCTCTACTTTAGGAGCTGTGCTCAGATATGAGCAGACTGGGAGGCAAATGTGATCCTTTCAGAAAGTAAGAGGAGAGAGGAAAAGTGAAGTTTAGGCAGTACAGGTATCTAAGTTAGAAGGAGAGCCTTACTCAAAGGAGAAATGGTCTTTCCCAGCCTCTAAAGGCATTGGCTTTCAGAGGTCAGCCTAGATAATCCTCCAAGGAGTGACCTGCATCACTTGCCTGTTTCACATTAAAGTCTTGCTGCTTGTTGGGTGTAATTCAGTGTGAGATCTGTGCTCCTGAGGGCTCTCCTGAGTGTGCCTGGAAGTTTTAGGGAGTGCTGCCACTTTTGGGTTCCTCAGTACAATGAAGATGCAGAAGGATGAGGGACTACAGCATCTCTCCTGTGGGGAAAGGCAGAGAGAGCTGGGACTGTTTAGCTTGGAGAAGTCTCAGGAGGATCTTACTGAGGTATATTGATACCTCAAGGGAGGGTGCAAAGAAGACAGACTCAGGCTCTTCTTGGTGATGCCCAGTGACAGGACCAGAGGCAGTGGGAACAGAGTGAAACACGGGAGGTTTTTCCTTGGCATCAGGAAACACTTGCTGTTGTTTTACTGTGAAGGTGACTGAGCACTAGCACAGGTTCCCTGGTGAGGTTTTGGAGTCTCCATCCTTGGAGATACCAAACACCTGTCCCCCCTCAGCCCTTCTGTGATTCTCCCTCTTCTTGAGGGATGGAAACTCTTGGTACAGCTCATGCTCCCTGGGAGCAGTGAGTTGATGTGACAGCCAGCACCTGAACCTGGAGCTTAGCCTGGAGTATTCAACAGATGTTTAAATACTGGTAACAGCCCATGGTGTTTGCTGTTGTACTCCATTCACTGGCTTTGTTGGCACTTCCAGTTATAGCCTCTCCATAAGGCATAGCCTCCCTTTCCCCAGTCTGCTACTCTCTCTGCACCATGGTTACAACTCGGCACATGTGAGCCTTTATTCCCCAAGAGCTGCATCTTCTGTCCCTGGTTGCTCAGAGCTTGCTGCTATAAGCAGAGTGTGGACAAGGGTGATTTATGAGTTACCTCTGCTGTAACTAATGTGATCAGCAAACTTGGTCACTCCTTGGAGTGCACTGAGGTCTCCTGGCACACTGCTGTTGTGTTTACCCCAGCTCTCCCCTAACATATTTGACACAAGGCTAAGCAGATGGCATGTGGTGTTTGCCTGTAATCAGAGCTGCCTAATGCAATCCTGCACAGTAATACATCCTGCTAGACTGAAAGCAGCAATATTCTGCAATATGTACTCAAAACACTGCTGCTACTTTACCAAAACTACTTCTCATCCCTGAAGCGCTGGAAGTGACTTAAACCTGAATGTGACTTTGCATCCAGATTGCATTTCTCCTCAATTCACCCAGCTCCAAATTCATTAACCAGTTATGTAGTCTAAGCCTACCCAGGTCAGCTGGATGTTGTTATATTAAGATATGAATAATATGATAAATACATATTTATCCCTTTGTTCAAGGAGAGGATCCCTTAATGTCTGGATGGGAATGGTGGCAAGTCTTTTAGCCTCCATGTAGCTGCACACAGGTTTGGCCATGGCTTTGCTCGATCAGGGCTGTTCTAGGGTAGCACCAGCCCTGTGCTGCCCCTGCAGGCTGGCTCTTGGTCTAAATACTTCTTTGGGATGGAGGTTTGGGAGAGATGCTCTGCCCCACAGGCAGTCATAAGGGTTTATTCAGGGCTGTAGGGGAGGTGTTGACCCCCCCGGAGGAGCATCCACAGCACTTGAGCACTGCGGTCATGATGTGGATGACTTTGTGAGCACAGTAGGGGCCACTTGGGGCAAGCAGGATGAGGCCATGGCCCTTCTCTTGCAGGGATCAGCTTCTTCCTCCGCCATGGTGACATCCTGGTGGGTGCAGCCATCACGGCTGCCCTGTCGATGCTGGTGGCTGCAGGTGCCCTGTGCAGGGCAGCCATGTGGGGCCGGCACCCCAGGAGGAGCCTGAGCCCTGAGGAGCCCCCAGCGAGGGCTGCAGAGGAGCCGGCGATGGAGCTGCATGACCTGGGGCAGTGCCTGCGCCTCGACCCCTTCCAGCTGAAGCTTCGAGCCAGGGCCCCTGAGTGGCTCTGGGCTGCCCGGGTCCACCCTGCCCAGGAGTACCGGGTGTTCCTGGAGCAGTCCCCCCAGCTCTGAGGGGTCCTAGGGCTCCTTCAAGCCCCCTTATGGCTCTGGTGACCTGTGCCATCACTCCTGCCTTCCCCAGCTGACACAAGCCACTGGCTGTGTGAATGAACCCTTCTGGTGTGTTTTATGGACCATAAATGTCCCACCACAGTCTTCCTTGTCTTGTAATTTAATTTTTAATACTCACTTAGCTTGGAAAACAAAGTGCGTGTTCCACACTGCTGTGCATCTTCTCCTGACTTAGCCTGTATGACAGTGGTGTAGAGCTGTAAGTACATGGAAATTAAACACTTTTTTAAGGAAAAAAAAAAAAAAAAAAACAAAAAAGGCAAATAAGATATTTTGGTGTTTAAGAGATTAAAAGTTATTCTGCATCCGCTCAATGCTGCCTGCTTTCCCCTGTCCCTGACACAGAGCTCTATGTGAAGCCCTGGCATGACCTAAAGATCTGGGGGGTGGGGTCAGGGGGCTTCTAGCCTGGCTAAGGAGCACCCCCAGAGCTTCACTTCGTGTTCTGGGGAGACTCCTGACCAGATTATGGCACATGGATCCCCTGTCACTGAATGATGGGAAAGCATTCCTGGTTCTTGCATGGGTGCTGGTTGCTGAGATGCCGGCTGCAAAAAGCACCACTGCCAAGTAAATCCTCCTCTGGCAGTAAAGCACAGTTGTGTCCCCAGTTTGTCCTGCAGCTGAAGGCTGTAACTTCTCCATGTGCTCAGTGGAGGGCTTTTAAAATTGGAATGTTTATTTTTCCCCCTATGTGAAGATGTGTGGATGGTGTGGTGGCAAATGTCCCACTGGAGGGCACTGTCTGCCACCAAAACCCAACAAGGGCTGCTGCTGCTGCAGAGCTATACCCCTGTACGCTGGCCTGTGCAGCGGCTGCCAGATGTGAGGCACAGCTGGAGCTGGTGGTCCCCCAGTGAAAACAGGACTAGTTAGTGCAGCTCGTGGATAGTCTCTTTGCACTTGTTAAGCAGGTTTGTTCAAGATGCGCTACGGAAGTGAGGGCCGACCAAAGCAGCTTGAATCGTCAGCATGCCCAGCTAAGTGTTTACCCCCTAGGATGAGCTTTAAATGGACTGGAAAGGGCCCTGCTGTGTTTCTCTGCAGGGAAGGGGTGAGGATGCTGGTGAGGGAGGAAAAAGGGACCCCAGAGATTTCCTTAGAGTAACTATTTTCCATCCTTCCTCCCTAAAAAGTAACACCTATATCTCGCCTGTTGAATCATGGGAGCAGCAACACGCACAGCACAGAGGGGGATATGCCAAGGAAGGGGTCTGCAGTACAAATCAGGGCACTATAAATGCCAGTGTTTTGAGAAACCAGATGAGAACGTGTTGCTTGCACTGAGATGATAAAGAACGGAGCATCCCTGGTGCTTGGTTGGCTGCTATGGTGCCCCTCGGGTGAGGGGGGACTGTGTGCCGCTCCAATAACAGACTCATCCAAAGTAGTTGATGCTGATGGGGTCCTCCTGCCTGCAGAGATATGCAAAGCAGAATGAATACTCCCTGCATGCCCTCCCCCAACAGCAGCACTTCAGTGCTGTTTAGTGCCATCCAGGTTTGGGTACCGATAAGGTTTAGACAAAAATAGGTCTCCCCAAGACATCTTGGTTGTTGCTTCCTGTGACATACATGGAGCAATGGGCTCTTGCTGTTTTCGAATTATTGCAAATAGCAAAGCATTAAAATGCAAACAGCTCCCCAGGAGGCAGCTAAATGTGTGCAAATTTTCATTGTGAAGAGAAGGAAACCATTAATGGGGCTGTGCCAGTGTGCTTGTTTCCCCTTCGAGGTCAAAGAAAATCAGCAGGGGCTACAATAATACTGTCCCCGTCTTGACCTTGGATTTGGCTGGCTACCACCTCCCCTTTTCCCTCCTTGGCTCCATAAAGGGGGCCTGGGGGCTCTTTGGATTGAAAACTCTACTCTCTCCCAGTAAGGTTTGGATCCCAGCGCTAAGCAAGTAACAGGCAGATTGAGGCTTCTGCTGACTTTCCAGCTTTTCCAGAAGCAAGGTGAGCTCTAGATGGTTCTCCAGCATGGGAAGCTGGCTCCTGGAATGCTCTTCCGGTTAGCAAAAGCTGTGTTATCTCCCCAAGCCTGCAGTGCCATCCAGGAGTGAGTTAAACACACCTATTTACCTTTCATAACCCTTCTGTACCACCATCCCCTGGCCCGATATGAAACCAGTGCATCCTACTCCTTTCTATAGCCACAGTGTGTTCCATCCCGTTTTAAGGGGATGCCTCGAAATTGATTTTCTCCATTGTGTGGTTGCTTGAAGGCAGCAGAAGCTGGTGTTAAGCTATTCTCCTTCACAATTTACTGAAGAAAGGGGTGACACACGTTGGAAATGCAGCTGGTGCTTTCAAGAGCTCATGGCAGCTCTGCAGCATTGCTGCTTCCATACATCACAGGGCTTCAAACTCAGAGCACTACTTCCATATTAAAAAAAGTATTATATATTTCTATATTAAGAAACTACCCAACTGTACCACAAGCACATTCAATGCATGCTTGTGCATAACAAATTGTGGCCTGAGAGAGGTGCTGGTCTTCAAGCCTGCAAAAGGTGATGTTTTGGTGTCTTTAGGCATTTTCCTTTCTCTTTTTGAGTGCGCTGCTCTGGAAGGAGGCAGTGGGGTGATCTATGGCAGAGAGGAGCTGCTGCAAGCCCCAGGCCCTCAGGGTTTCCAGTTCTAGTTAGCACTGTGATTTCCTCTGTGATTTTGAAGAAGACAATGTGGGGGTCAGGGCAGGCTTTAGGAGGAAATGCACACTTAATGATGAGCGTTGTGTTTGGCCCTGGGGATCATGGATTGTCCTGCCCTGTGCGCCCTGCTGAGGCAAGGGGTTTTCACCCCAGAACCATAACTACTCAGTGGTGAGCAGTCCCTGTGTTCCCCAGAGCTGGGGTGCCCTAAGGGGGCAGATGAAGACCCACATCTGGGAGTGTGCTCCAGCTACAAAGCATGGAGACGTCCTGCAGCATCTCCCGCTGTGCAAGGGTGGGTGGGATGACTGCTTGGCAGCTCTCAGTCCAGGCATCAATACACTCAGATACAGATATATATTGTCTTTACACGCACATACACAAGTAGGTGATGGGCTGGAGGCCTCCTGCTCTTCATGGAGTGATTCTACTTTTCACTGATGTATCAGACAAGGGATTGAATGAAAGACCCCCCACCTCGTTTGTTTGTTTGTCACAAATACCTGCGATATTGCAGACATTAAGTGGTTTAAGAAATCTGATCTATGCTGTGATGATTCCCAGCCCTGCCTGCTGTAGCTGTATCATTATTCACCTTCCACACACGATGTTATGCGGCTGCAAAGCGCTGCTGGGATGTCTGGCAGTGATGTGGAATTATCTCTCTTTAATGGCTCATCCCTGCTCCAGCTTTATGGCTAGGAGGTATATCCTCAGTGATATTCCAATGTACCACAGAGATAATACACCTGAGGAGGGAGCCAGTGCTTCCCCCCTGGAGCATGCACTGCATGCACCTGACCAGGGCATGGTTAGTGCAACACATCAGCGCCTGGCACAAAAAGAAGGAGATGCAAGGATGGAATTGACTTGCTTGGTCTGCATCCTATGAGGGGGAAAGAGATGATGTCATTCCTGAGAAAGACCATCAGCTGAGCTGCCATTTATCGAGGATGGGTATCAGTCAGGATATGTGTGGCACGGGCAGCAGAGGGAGCAGACTGGAAGGGTTTCTGTTCCCGGGTAGGGCCCCAGCCACCTGCACCTTTGCTGGCTTTCCTGTTTGTAGAAATGTGATGTAATCCTTGCCTCCTGCAAAGGGATGCTCTGAGTCTGCTTATGTGCGAGGGGCTGCAGAACGGCAAACCATTTACCCCCTCCTGTGTGAGAAAAAAGTCAGACACCACCTTTCCTGATGTTTCCTGATGTAACACAAGTGGTCACTTTTACACCTCACTCTTTGAGAGATGCGAGAGGGTTCCTCTGAGATTCTGGGTGCTTGGGGCTGTTTCTGGGGCTGGCAGATGCAGAAGAGGACATCTGAGTGATGTCGTGTCCAGCTCCTGAAGCAGGTGTCTTGGAAATGCTTGCTCAACCAGGTTTGGGCTGGATTCCCAGTGGGAGATTGCCCTGAGCAAGCAGCCTCCAGGCTCTGAGGCTGTTGTTTCTCAGGCAATGAGGACAGTGGGTAAAGCTCTGCCTGCCTCTGCTTTGCCCAGCATGTTTGCTCTTAAACCTGGGAGCAGGGAATAACTAATGCTGTGGGGAGAGTCCCCCAGAATTTAATCTACTTATTCCCTATCTCCATGCACTAAGTTTGCCCAGAGAAGCTGTGGCTGCCCCATCCCTGGCAGTGTTCAAGGCCAGGCTGGATGGGGCTTGGAGCAACCTGGTCTAGTGGAAGGTGTCCCTGCCCATGGCAGGGGTTGGAACTGGATGAGCTTTAAGGTGCCTTCCAATCCAAACCATTCTATGACTTTATTACTTAAATTCACGCTGTAAATCACTGCAACTGCCACTGCAGCACAGCCAACTGCTGTGGGAGGACCCAGCTGCATGGAGCTGGTTTCAGCATGTCATGTTATTTCTATTGCTTGCATTGGACCATCTATTCCTGCAGCCCTTCATCCAGACAAAATACCTCTGATGCTCATGCACTGGCTCACAGGGATAGAGAAAAGCCCAGTGCAGCAATGTGCCCAGGCAGGGCTTGCTGCAACCAAACCCACAGCAGCAGCAGGTCCATCTGTGCTTGGTGTGAGAGCAGGAGGTGGAGGTGGCAGGCTGCCTCTCTTCTTATCGGGTGTGAAGTGACAGCACCTGCCCCTCATGGCTGCGCTTTGGAGTAATGTCAGGCTTTTATTGGAAGCATCTAATGTGCACATGTGATCCTTGGTGAAACACAGCAGGACTTAGATCTGGATGTCAAGCCCATCATAAGCAATATGTGTTACAGTTTCCCTGTTACAAATATCTGCTCGTTCAGTCCCAAATGATGTTGCTTTTTATTTTCCATTACAGCTGAAGGAGCCCTGCTTTGCCTCATGAACACCGGCTGGCTTTAGGAACAGCCCATCCCTCCCCTCCTTTCCTGCTCTCCCGAGTCAGATCAAGAGAGGCTGAATTTCTTCCCTCCCTCTGCTGCAGGCCAGGGCATTGGCATCTGCCCTTCACCCTCATCTGTGGTAGAATGAATTAACAGGCAATAAAACAAGACAGATCTGCTAGATGTGTAAATCTGAATTCAGGCACTGCAGCCTGAGATTGACTGGAAGCTCTGCTGCTTCTGACATCCAAAATGAATTTGTCACCTGGCTGTGCAGCACTCTGCTCGCTCGCAGCCCTCGGCCATGTGAAATGGCACGCTGGTGATTTATGGGCCATGAGGTATGATTTTCTTTGTGGCAGGAACTTTCATGCATTATTGCTGGGTGACTGTGGTGTGTGCAGAGGTTTCAGAGGGTCCGTGATTTACTTGGAGACTGGGACATATCCTGGGAGCTGCAGGGGAGGAATGGTATTTGAACGTCAGCTGATTTATTTTGTTTGAGACGATTGCTGAGCCCTGATTGAACTCATTCTTCTCAGATGCTTCAAACTAATCTGATTATTTTCCCCCTGGGTTTTGAAGCAGGGAAAGCCTTGTCTTGCTGCAGAGCGTTGTCCTTGGACAGGGATCACCAAGCTAGAGGAGATGTGGATCCTAGAAAGGAGTTTGCTTTCCTTTCCCACAATCAGGAGAGAGCTGGCAAAGGAATGTGGATGCCTGCACCCTGCTGGGACACCACTTGTGTGTCTTCTGCTGCCCACTGGTAGAGGCTCATGAAGTTATTGTCACATCAAGGGAGATCTCCAGAGGCTTAAATGTCCTCATGGGCCCTGGCAGATTTCAGACACCCCTCCTGCTGACCTCCTCCTCTCACCCTCCTTCTCCACCGCATCTGTGCGCTGGGGAGGAACCTCAGGCACATGTAAGGCTTCATTTAAGGTACTAGCTGGTAGAGTAGTAAATGGGCCGTAAGTGAGCAAAGAGGGGACTTTCATGGACAGATGATAAAGAGATGTTTGTAGGAGTGGGGGTGAGATCAGAGACCAGAAGCTTTGTGTTGCAGCAGCAGTGGAAAGAGCAGGAGAAACAAGCTTTCTTCTCCCTACAGATGCTTGTAAGTGCCATTGATGACTTTGGCAGGATGAAATTAGCCATGTCCAGAGGTGGGTAAACTCTGCTCAACTGCTCTTTTCTCCATCTCCTCAGAGCAATCTGAACGCATCACTGTGCTTGTTCTAACCAGGCAGCAGATAAAAATTACAACTGGCCTTGCATTAAACTTTGTGCTTTAGTGAACTGGCCAGCCATGTGGCTATGTATTGTAGTACCACTGTTGTACCAGGCACTCTCCATCAGATTGAAACTCTCCTGGTCATGGCCTTTACATGGAAGGTACATCTATGATGTCCTGAGCAATCCATTGCAGTAAAGGAGAATGTGGATGCTCCAGTGAGCTCACAACCCCACCGGTGGGCAGGAATAAGCTCTCTGCAGGCAGGCAAAGCTCATTGCAAGTTGCCTCTGATCGCAGTGCAGAAGACTGGAATGAAACCAGAGGCTGAAGCCCAAGAGAAATGATTTCAGTTATTGCTGCTGTTCAAAAGTGCAGGTAGTCATGGGACTGGGGGGTGATGAAAATGATTTGGAAGGGTCCCTGACTGAAAAGCTTAGGGACTGCCGCAGCTTAAAGGGGAAAGAAACAAAAGACTGTAGTAATAGTGTATCTGCTAACTGGCTTGCCTCACTGCAGGAATGAGGGGATGCTCTCTGGAAGCAATCTGAAAGGCAAACTTTAAACTCATGGAGGAAATACTATTTTTTAATGATGTGAAATGGATCAGTGGAGTTCACTGACAGCAGATACAGCTGCGAGCAAGTGCTGCAGTTCCCAGATGGGACAGAGCTAGGTACAGAGACAACCCACAGTCAAGTGAAAATACACAGTGAAGGGGCTGGAAGTTTCCTGCTTCAGGAAAGGGTTTCTTTGCACAGCTGACTAAACCACATGAGGCTGATGTTCTGGCACCTGCAGCTGGGACTGAGCAGCACAGGGTGATGCCATCTGAGGATGGGGACCTTTGCTCAGTGCCCCAGCCAAAACACGCCTTTTTACATGGGCTGGCATGCTGCTCTGTGGTGGAAACAGCTCCTTGTTCCCCATTGAGCACTGGCACACGCTCCTAGGGCTTTTCTGCCAGCAGAGAAAAGTGGAAATGTGGCTTTATGCTGTGGTTTGAATGGCACTATGCTGGTGAGGCTGTAATATAACCACAAACTGAGGACAGTCCCTCCTGAGAAAGTCTTTTTTGCCCATCCAAGTGAGTGATTGCAATGAGGAAAAATGCAGTGAATATGGCTAAGAAATTACTTGGGAATGCTGGGAAAGCCCCATCTCCTGGAAAGCTCAAGCTGCTTCCTAACAGTGATTTTCCACTGGTCTTCTCCCAGGGTAGCCATTTGAAAGCCAGTGATGGTAGTTTGAAAGTCCAAACACTTAGACATCCCACTTAGACTACAGGATGGCCATCCCAGATGTAGGAAGGCTTGGAGTGACCCCAAATCCCTCAACTTCAGTCAGGGCTGGGCTGCTGCAGAAGGTGCAGGTTTAGCCACACAACCTGGTGTGCAGCAAGGCAGCAACTGGGCATTGCAGGGATGGGGCAAGCATAGGGAGGGCAGGCTTGAGGAGCCTGCATCTTTGCATCTGAGCAACTTTTTAGCTGAAAGCTTTAAATTAAGCCATCCTGTGATGCAGGTTTGAGGACTGACAGTGATAACGTCACTGTTGTCACGAGGGGAGGCTGAAGCAGTTTCCAGTTAGGCATTGCTATGCTGTGATGGAGGTGTGGTTGATGTATTAGGTGTAGATATGTCTGTGTCAGCTTCAAATTAACCAGGCAGAGCAGAGCAATGAAGCTTGCTCCATTGTAAAAAGATAGCGTTTTTCTTCCAGCCTGGTTCAAAAGCTTGTTCTCCTGTTCCTTACATCTTCAGAGGCAGCAGCTCAGGCTCCCTGCCTGCCCTGTGGATATCACATAAGAGTTTGATTTCTTCATTTGAGCTGCTGCCGCATACACAGTTATTACCTGCAGATGTGTGTGTGCAAGCACAGGCTCTGCGGGGATGGAGCAGAGAAGCTGGCTTTGTGGTGGTGAGGAGTGCTGTCTAAATACCGAGATTTCCTGGAAGGAGGCAGCACATACTGTGAATTGGGTCTGTTCCCAGAGCATCTTAACTTGCAAGTGGTTAGCTGTTAATTATTATGCTATAAATTACTTAATAAATGAGTATTCTTCACAGCACCTATTGTACCACATGACATCTGCTAAGCTGTGTGAAATACACATAATTACTGTCTCAGAAATGTAATTATAGCTGTTTTCCCCCCAAATTCTTGCGCAGCCGCCAGCCATAGCATGGGTCCAGGGCAATGTGCAGGCAGTGCCAGTGTGCACCACCAGCCACTTGTCCCCAGCTCAAGCTTGCTTTTGGTTTTCCAGGGAATGCTGGGATTTATAGACTCATAGAATAGTTTGGGTTGGAAAGGACCTTAAGACCATCCAGTTCCAACCCCCTGCCATGGGCAGGGACCCTTCACACTGGACCACGTCACCCAAATTCAACTAGATTCAACCGATGGACGGTGAAAAAGCTGTGCCCACCTGCCCATTGCCTGTGTTCCAGCCTCAGCATCAGACTTCAAATCACTCCAAGGATAACATCAAGCTCTCTGTAGCTAGCTTTAAAAAAATACCTAAAAATTCCCACTAAACACACTGGTTTTATCCCAGTTTTGTTTAGAAATGTTTTTGCAGTGTAAGGCTTTAATAGTTAAAACTCCAAGAAGAGTGTGTTCTCCTGCTGGGGTACTTCAGTTCAGAATGTTTTTGCAGTGACTTAACTTTGTTTATGGCCCTGAAGAGGGAGTGGTGAAGTCTCTTAACTGAGATCATCAAAATATTTGTGCTGGTATGTGCCTTTTAGACCTGCCCTTGAATCATTCAGCTTAGCTGTGGCTTGACTTGTTTTGGGCATTTGAGCTTTAATTTCTGGCCCCCCATAGTTCTTGTATGCCTGACTTATGGTAATTGGCCATGGGACTGTGTAATTGTGGGTTTGGGTGTTTTCAGCTGGTTTTTGGGGACATGCAGTGGTGTGGGCTTGTTCAGAGGTGGAAGGGGAAGTAGGGATGGAACAGTGCAGCAGAAAAACATCTGCACATGGCTGAATAAGTGCAATAGTTTAAGCTTATTTAAGAGGGTTTCTAACATATTGAGGCAAAGTGCCTCTCTTAAGGGCGGGCTGCACATGTGAAAGATACATTGCAGGAAAGAGGTGCTTGATAATGCTGACTGTAGTAGGATTTTGGTCTTCGCTTCAACAGTTAAGCTACATGGTCACAGTGACAATGGACAATTTCATTCTAGGATCTCCATGTTCCTGTGTAAGTCCCTCAGACCTTGTCATGCTCTCCACTTTTCCACTCTGGAGACAGATCATGGAAAAGACCTGACAGGGTTTCAAAGGTACAACCTGGGAGCTGTTAAAGTGACCAGATTTTAGGGGTTTTTAAGGGGGATGATGGGCATTTTCTAGAAGTTAAATCTCTTGAAGCAGATGGCTGAAGTCAGTCCATCCTGGAGAAGGAACCATGTGCGTGCTGCATCTCAGCTGAGGGCTGTCCTCCCACTGCACAGCAGAAACTTCCAAAGCACTTTTTGTTGCACTGCTTCAGATTCTGGGTGTGTTTGCTCTTTATTTCTCCCAGGCATAGAAAAGGAGGAAAATAATCCCTTTTCTATTACAACCGGTGGTGCTACACCCACCACACTGCCTCTCCCTGTGCCCATGCTGGTTACAGAGCATCTACTGCATCTCCCCAGTGACAGTTCTGGTGCTGGCTGTTTATATTTTCTTTTCTGTGTTAAGGAGAATGAAGGCACCTGAGACAGAAGGTTTATGACTTTGGAAGGTTTCAGCAGTGAATAATGCCCAATCACTGTAACTGTGCTTGTCTCCTGCCACAGCTTCTTCATAAGCTGGAAGGGAGCAGGAAGCTATCAACAAGGATAATAAGCAGTAGATATTACAATGGGGATTTCTTACATTGCTGGCAAGAGAAAAACCTGCCCTGCCCTTCTGCTAGCTGAAAACAGCATAGAAGATGTTTCCAATATTTTCCCTCCTGCCCAAAAGATTCCAGACAACAGCATCCATGTAAGTTCATGCTGCAGACATGTGAAGCTGATGTCTCAATTTATTTGAGATTCCAAATCACACTGATGCAGCAGCAGACAAACAAGATCATGGCTCTGAACACAGCCCTGAAGGGCACCGTTCACGTCTACCACATCAAAACCACACAGAAGTGAGGGCAGGAACAAGCTATGTGTTAGAAAGCCTACAGGGTATTAATGATGTATAGTAAATGGGTACTAAATAACAGGGCTGTCACTGCAAGGCTGCTGAGGCACTGAGCTAACTGTATGTGCCTGTTCTGCATACAAACAGCATTGGGATTTCTGCAGGGCTGAGTCATGTGTGCCTCGAAAAGTGCCTAATTCCCATAAAGGTATGGGAAAAGCTGTGTTCTGAATATCCTTCACAAGGGATGGTGTACTGATGGTATAAAATGGGTAATACTCTATCATGTATCTGGCAAGCAGGACTGGCTAAGGTCTTCCAGCTCGGGGGGAGAAGGGTCCATCAGCCTTCAGACCCAGAATATCACTTGTTCACGGCTAATTTCAGGAGAACTAACAATACAGCAGTAAAACAGCTCAAAGCACTGTGCAACTTCTCTGAACATCCCAGTCCTCCAAGCATGAAAAAGAGTAAGAAAATATTTTTTTTACAAGGTCAAAACATTTGTTCAGTGGGACAACAGGCAGAGCTCTTGAAGAGATTTTGTTCCCCCAAGGGCTTATTAATTCTTTAATTAAAATTAATTCTTAAATTATTTTATTTCATTTTATAATGATTGAAATAGGATAATATCAGTTTTTGAGTGTCTGGTCCTCTGAAAAAAAACCAGACAGTGCAGACACCTCTTGAGGATGAAAAGATACCAGGTGACATTTTTGGAAGTCACTGGTTTTCTGCAGACCTCATGAGAAATAAACACTATTTACCCAAGGTGCTGGGGTGGGGGAAACACAACTGATTTCTCACTCAAGTGGGATTATGTCCAGAGGAGGCCATGAGGATGATCAGGGGACTGGAGCACCTCCAATATGAAGACAGGCTGAGAAAGCTGGGGCTGTTCAGCCTGGAGAAGAGAAGGCTGCATGGAGACCTCATAGCAGCCTTCCGGTATCTGAAGGGGGCCTACAAGGATGCTGGGGAGGGACTATGCATTAGGGACTGTAGTGATAAGACAAGGGGTAACAGGCTAAAACTTAAACAGGGGAAGTTTAGATTGGATATAAGGAAGAAGTTCTTTACTTTAAGGGTGGTGAGGCACTGGAATGGGTTGCCCAGGGAGGTTGTGAATGCTCCATCCCTGGCAGTGTTCAAGGCCAGGCTGGACAGAGGCTTGGGTGATATGGTTTAGTGTGAGATGTCCCTGCCCATGGCAGGGGGGTTGGAACTGGGTGATCTTCAGGTGCTTTCCAACCCTAACTATTCTATGATTCTATGTATGTCCTAAGCACTTCTGTGCTTACTCGGACACAGTAGTATGAATGCAGGTTGGACACCAAGGTCCTGCTCAAGCTCCTGTCACAGCTGGTGACCATGCTAGGCTGGAGTGTTACCAACTGGCTGCCAGCCTGCACTAAAAATTCAAGCCTCTGGCTGCCTGATTAACCACCAGCACCACAGCCTGAAACAATGGCAGCCAGCCATATGGTGGAATTAAAAGAGCAAACAACCTCTTCCTTGGATCCCAATGAGGGTTCATCTTCTCAGAGCTAAAATCCCCATTGGCAGGGGCTGGATTTCAGGGCAGTGGCAGCACCATTTGTAAATGCCACATCCTCCCCCTAAGAGGGTCCCAAAGCTGTCCCGTGCCCAGGGACTGGCTTTGCTGAAGGACCCCTTGGCACACACTGGGTAGGAATGTGCTGTCCATGGATCACAGGGAGCTGTACTGCTGCTTCCTGGACCAGCACTGTTCCTTTAGCAATGTATAATTGGAAGCTGTACTAAGAAATGTGAACAGGGGCAAACATGCCCCATATTACTCATAGCTGTTGGGCTGCTTTGTTGCAGGTAATGTTCAAGACTGAAACAAATAACTCTTTCAGTGCATCCTGAATTATCCCTTATAAACCTTCTTTTTTAACCTTCATTATCACTGTAATATTTCATAGCTTTAGAAAACCCCCAAATATTCCAGAACAATACAATCCACAGCTTTCCTTCATTTCAGTCTTCTGTATCCTAGGGCTGTCCTAACCAAGTAACTGAGCTTTTATTGTGTCACATCTCACTGTCACTGACTGCAACCAGGCTGGCTAATCCTTCTGCTGCTGCCTTACCAGTGTTCAGTAATTCACTGTTTGCCCATTCTGCTTTCACAGCTTTTAGGATGTTTTTTCTTGTTTCCCCTACCCTCAAATTTCAGAACACTTTTGGTGCTGTGATCGCTCAGCCTGGTAAGTGGTAATGTACAAAGACATGCAGGTAGTTAATATTGGGATCCTGATTTTGACAGCTGCCAACACATTTTCTCCAGCTGTGAAAGGGAGCAATTTCAATATTCTCCTAAGTTGACAACAGATGGGAGTGGTGAAAGAGGTGGAGAAACCACTGTCTGATCCAATGTCCATATGCACAGAGTATAGATCAGCACATGCATTTGCACATATGACGAACACTAACCTCCATGGTTTACCTGCCAATGCCAGCCCCACATGGCACACAAACCCTGGTGACAAGATCCTACTATTCTTAGGGCACAGGCTGCAGCTGCTTCTTTTTCCTAAGTAAAACTGGATAAGAGAATAGTTTTAAATTCTCAAGCTCTGCCTTGCACTCAGGGGTGGGGGAAAAAGGACATTGCTTCTTTGTTTAGAGAAATACAGACTTCACTGTGCTGATTGCTCTGGTAGGAGGGTGCTACCACATGGGAACCAGTGCCTTAGTGGCAGGAGCATGGTTTTTTTCTGCTATTTATTTTTTGGCATATGAGAACACTTTCAATTTTCAATAAATGAGTTTTTAGTAATTCCTCTCACTGGCTAAAAGTTCATGTGTGTATGTAGCAGGGAGTGCTCATTTGCTTGCTTGTTACTCAGCACAGGACTGCAAATTCTGCATAGATATAAAGGGATTTGCTTATCTATTTATATATATATATGTATATACACATATATGTTTGCAGGCAGAGGGTACAGGGGAGAGAAAATTATTGCCCCATGTCAAAGCTGAGCAGTGTCTCTGTTTGGTGGATACGTCAGCTGAAAACACTTGCTCTCATCACATGCTCTTCCATGTGGCACACTTGAGCAGTTCATCAGGAAAATCCTGCATCACTTGCTGCTCTTCACCGAGTGCTCTTGTACCTCTTGGGAACGAAGAGACATCTGCTAATCGGCCAAAGTTACATCCAGGGAATCCCACACCGCTGTCCCCATTCAGCCCATTAATTCTGCTTTTTAAGTTCTTTCAATCAAGGTTGTGCTCTTCTGGAGGTAACTTCTCAGAGTGGTGTTGGTCTTTCAGAAGAGCTGTGGCTTTGAGATAAAGCCTGATGTAAACAGCAATCAACCAGTTATTGTTTCCTAGGAGCATAACTTTGTCTTGGCTGAAAGATGCTAACAACTTTTGGAGGTATGTTTCTAACAGCATGATAACCTTGAAACTTTTCCATCATTGCAGTCTTGGTGCAGACTGCTCAGCTGTGCTTCAGGGTACCCTGAGCCACTATGACTGCATCCAGGGCACTTGGAATATTGGGATGTTTGCAATATGCTGAGGATTTTCTACTTCCATCAGTTCAGGTAGTACCTCATAGGCTGCTAGAGTGGTTTGTGTGACTATTGGTAGATCCTTGGGAAAACACTCCCCATCTCACCCTCTGTTTTTATACACGTCCTATTAACCATGCTGACTCATGTGAGGGGAAAAAGAGTGAGCTTCCTCCAGGACCTTCAAAGAGAAGGTATTGCTCAAAGGCTTGTTCAACTATTCCCAACTGCTTTTACAAATGGCGGATTTGTGGCATTTCTGATTGTGGTGAGATTTCACTTCAAACTGTGGTGTTTTAAAAACAAGATGAATATAGAGTCCTTTAGCTATATATTTTAATTGTTGACTTTTATATGAATATGCTGCAGTCATAAGCATACTTGGGTATCTTTTGATGTATTCCTGTGAGTTTTAATCTGGTGATAAATTCTGCATTTCCTGTGCAAAAGGCCATGGGGTCAATGGCAAAAACAGATGTGCATGGTAAAATCCTTTCCATAACTCAAACAAGAGGTTAAACACATTGACTGATAAGAATCAGTCTGGATTGACACAAGCAGTAGGATCCTCTTTTAGCAGCTGGTGACCAGTAGCTTCAGCCTCCTATAAGTTTTCTCTGTGTAAAATAATAAGAAATAAATCTCCCCTGGCATTAGCAGTACAAGGGATTAGGAACAGCTATATCTGGTATTCTTCTCACCTTACTGAATTCAGCTTATGGAAGCTCTATAAATTGAGAACGTGGTAACTAAAGATCATTCAAGCATTTTTGCTTGCATTTTTACCTGGGAACAGTATGGGTCTACTAGTGTGAATAAAGAAGTGTCTTTTCTATCCCTAAGGAACAACAGTAGCTTCTTTCATAGACTGCAGGAACTTCTTTCATAACACTGGATGTTCAAGGCAGGTCTCAATGAAGTCACCAATACTTCCTACATTCACTGTGGAAGCCATAGTTCTTAGCATGGTTGTGCTTGCAGCTGCCTGCCAGATTTGTTCATTTCTTTCAATGGTTTTGCTCTTGTGCTCATGTCTCTTGGCTAGTATGTGCTTCCCAGGACCTGTATTTTTATTACTTTCAAACCTTGGATCATCTGAAGAAGAAAGTGCTTTTCCATGAGAAGCTGTGAAAGTTGCATGTATTTGGTGAATGTGGAGCTGTGTCCTGTAGGCTGCTGCACAGCTAGGGGAACGTCTCCCCTGAAACCTTACAAGACTTCAAGCTAGCAACTTAGCACATCTATTTCCTTTTAATAAATCCGCTGCTTCATGTACCCAGGGGCTCCTTCAGGGACATCAATCATCAACATTCTCATTTTCCTTCACTGTTACACTTCTTGAACCTATTTATTCTGTTATCATTTCAATTCTTCTTGGTCTTATCAGCTGACCCTTACATACTGCTTTGCTTGCCTCATATAGAAGACCACTTTATTATCTTTGCTTTATTTGAATCACCGAAGAAAGTCCTGTTTAATTTCTGCCATCTGATCTTTGTCCTGGATAAACAAAATTTGTTTTTAGAAATAAATGATCTCTGCAGCCTTACCCAGCTATCAAATACTACTATTGACTATCTTATCAGACTGTGTAATGATGCCAGTTCAACCTGCTTCTTTAACTAGTTAAAGATTACCACTAAGTCTAGTCTCATTTATAAGAGACAAAGGCAAAAGTAAAATGCATGCTCTTTCTCTGGGTACAATTCTTTCAGCAATCTGAAAGAATGCATTGTTGATAGAGGAAGGTTAATGCTGTACTCCCTTTTTTTATCAATTGTCTGTTTTTTCTATCAAATCTGTGCCTTATCTCATGTCTGCTCTATCAGATCTGCTTGAGTAAGGTACATAATTGAAGCCTCTTCCAAATTTAATTTCCCTTTCTTGGAAGTCTACTACTATTAAAAATAAATCCTTTTACAAAGTCTATTTTAGGCAAGGAACACAGCCAAGTTCAGGTATTAACAACTCAGCAACTATGCCCTTGCACACACAACTCGTCTTCAAATTGATCAGAAACCTTAAAAAAGAGCATTTTAAGATAATATGCCTGTTCCTCATTTCTTTTCTTCAGTGAAAGGAAATTATGTTGGTACAAATTTCCTTTAAATTGGCCGTTGGCCTTTCTTAACAGTAAATTTCGTGAAATAAAATAATTGAGTTCTCTACGTAGACTTTTGGCATTCAAAGACCTTGCTCATGAAGGGAGAGCTATCGGCAGCTCTCTAGATTATCAAAAAGTATGTTTTGAAGTTTTCTCTGCACAAAGTGCAGTGTGGCAAAAAGCTGCTATTGCACAGCTTGCATTCAAAACTGTCTAGATGCTGCTCAATGAACTTCCACTTGTTTCCAGTGTTAAGTTCTTCCCTTTCACCTTTGTTTCCACCTATTCTCTGTGTGTCTGTAACACCAAGCCCCCTTGCTCCCCAAGCACCTGCTTTGATGAATCTTAAATTCTTATGTTCTCTTCATGTATATTTTGCACTGCAAGATGAGTATGTTCTTCCTGCTATGGAACTATATACCTATTCATAGCTGAGTAATACGACAAGGAAGACTTCTGAATCATAGAATAGTTAGGGTTGGAAAGGACCTTAAGATCAAGTTCCAACCTCCCTGCTACGGGCAGGGACGCCTCACACTAAACCATGTCACCCAAGGCTCTGTCCAACCTGGCCTGGAACACCGCCAGGGATGGAGCATTCACAGCTACCTTAGGCAACCCATTCCAGTGCCTCACCACCCTTACAATAAAGAACTTCTTCCTTATCTAAACTTCCCCTGTTTAAGTTTGAACCCGTTACCCCTTGCCCTGTCACTACAGTGCCTAATGAATAGTCCCTCTCCAGCACCCTTATAGGCCCCCCTTCAGATACTGGAAGGCTGCTATGAGGTCTCCACGCAGCCTTCTCTTCTCCAGGCTGAACAGCCCCAACTTTCTCAGCCTGTCTTCATACAGGAGGTGCTCCAGGCCCTGATCATCCTCGTGGCCTCCTCTGGACTTGTTCCAACAGTTCCATGTCCTTTTTATGTTGAGGGCACCAGAACTGCACACAATACTCCAAGTGAGGTCTCACAAGAGTAAAGTAGAGGGGCAGGATCACCTCCACCTTCTGAAGGACTGTTACCTTTCCTGCTGTGTGTCCCTTTGAAGTTCCCAAGCACCTTTCACTGCTTCCAGTCTGTTCTGGCAATTATTCCTGAATTTCTTCATTAAAAACAAAGCAACTTTTCCTATGTTTTTCTTTAAAACATTAATGCCATTATTGCAGCTTTGCTGTTGATGCTAGGAAGTTCTTCTGTTTATTTATTTTCTCATTTATACTTATTGTGCAAGTACCTTCTGTAGTGGTTTTTCCCCCTTTTCTTCTCATGTACTTCCCCTGACACTTTTTTTCAGTGCAATTCTCTGTTGTTTTGTTTTCCTGAGTGTTACTGTAATTTTCTTGTCTCTGGACACAAGGAGTACAAAACTCATGGAAAACTACAGCTGTAGGCACTTAATGGGAGTTCTAGGCCTTGGAAGTTGCGGGATTTATTCATAATTAAAGGTTTAAGTTGGTAATGATGAAATTAGGAATAGATTAGTGGGTTTGTTAGGAAATCTGAGAAGAGAGAATGCAGAAATCTTGTGTTTACCAAGTATGTTGCTGGAGCTTTAAGTTCCAGACTGGTTTCTACCTTAACCATTTCCAGGCAACATTATTTCTAACTGTTTCTCTGAATTCTGTTTTCTGTATTGCCTTATTGATGTATTCCCTCCCATCCTAAAGAGCTTTCTGTCCCTGTATCTTTGGCTCCTGATAATTGTTTTACATGGCAATTTGACCTTCCAAGTGCATCATTTCCTTATCGCCAGAAGCAAAGATTCTGAGTCATATCTCATGGCTTTAGCAAGGCGGCCAGTTCTTTGTTGTCAGCAGTGGTGTATGGTTTACTTTTATTCATCTTTATGTTGTATTTGATGTACTTGATTTTAAAAGCCTTCCCACCCTTTACACTTTTAATCTCACAAAAGAGTTAAACCTTGTTAAGGTGATACAAGAAAGAAAATAAAAGGATATACCACTTTCTAATCAAGGCAAAAGGCTGGATTAGTGGAACATCTCAGTGTACTTCCCTACTAATCTCTGATAGTGGACTTTTAATAAGGGGAGCAGGCAAGATACATGATGAACAACAGGCATAGCAATTTCCTTAGTGTCTTTTTTAAGCTGTCCCAGTGCTTGTCCTGTCAGTGGTATTGGGTGTCCCTATCAGAAAGACAGTGCTTTCCCGTAACTTGTATGTTCTCTTAGACAAATTAGTGGGAAGTATCGAAAGCTAGCAGTGCTCAGCTTCCATGCTGCATCATTAACTTGTGTTTCTCTTAATACCCTGGGTTTTCTTAGTGGGGGATGTGAGCTCCTTGGAGGTCTACTCTAAATCCATGGCCCAGAAGGGCATCCATTGGTGTTAGTCCTATCATATTTGGGTAGGAAGAGGCAGCTCTGTATGCCTACCAAAGCACTAAGACACCTGAGCTCACAGTCATTGGAGAAAACAGGCTCCAAGGTATTTGATGCTTCTCTTTGGCCTGCCAGGACCTATTATGCCAGTATCTGTTATTGAAATGGATCCCACGAAGGTTTGGCAGCTCATCAGCCCTGACCTTGGCACTCTCCAGTGGTGTAACTGTGGTTGACATAAAAATATGTGCAATGTTCCCACTCATCAGTTATGAATGTTTTTACAAGGAGTTTCTAATGCTGTGAAAGTGTTTTTGAAATGGAACAACTTCTGCTTAAACCTCTTGCTGGCTCTGAATATGGGGGTCTAAATGCTTTATATTAACCGTTAAAGGCACTTCTAGGGACTCTCTCACAGAAACTCTCTTTTTCAGTACAAAAGCCAATCCAACCCAGTAGTTTGTTTAAAAACAAAACAAAACCAAGCAAACCAAAGGAGTATATGCTCTGATAATACATGCTTTACAATAACAAAATGAAGAGGGAAATTTAGGAGAATTAACTGTACCATTCACTCATGGATTAAAAATAAAATGAACTGTTCTGGTATATAGCAAAGCTAATGCCTTCTTTTCACAAGAGATTCTGTAAGCTTTCAACATGCAGTGGCTTTAAGCACACTGTGCCTTTTTCATGTTAGACCCATCTTCTTTACATTCCTTTGAGCAGGCTGGATGTTTGTGCCAGCTCTCAAAGCTGATGACTCTTGCCCTACTGAAAAACTCAAAGGAGGCAAATAAAAAATGTATTTTAACTTTTGATCCCCATCCCTCCTTGACAGAAAAAGTGAACTTTTAGCCATTACAGAAACTGGAGCAGATAGTCTAGACATTAATACAAGTAACAGGAATGAGAGAACCTTGGTATATGCCCTGGCTTGTAAGAAATGGGCTCTGCCTTTCAGTGACATAAATGGATTTTTTAAAAGGCTATAACATTGTTACTGCTGACTGATTGAATCCTCCTTTGGAGAAAACTGCACCATTCTGTTTGAATGCCTGCGATATTTCAAACTCCAACTAAGACAAAGATGAATGTAGGAGTTTTGAGGAAGAAATACTTTTAAAATTCCATCCCTGACCTATTATTAAAGAATTCCTAGTACTGGAATTATCTGGAAGACCACCTCTGAAACTGTAGGCTTTGTTCACTATCATACATTGTTCTTTCTGGGCTTTAAGATTATTTGAGGTTCTTTGTTGTTTGGGTGGGTTTTGAGGAGTTCCTTTACTTTTTTTTTCCTTCCCTGAGATGCAGCCTTTCTATGCAGACAGACCATGTTTATTTTCACTGAGGTATGAGACATTAAATATGTGCAACATATCTGGAAAAACAGACATAAAGCTGGTATCCACACAATAAACAAGTATAAAAGATTTATTGTAAACAAAATGTGTTTTGCTTACAAAACGATGTGTTTTGTTCACAAAGCAACAGTGAGGGGGAAAAGGCTTCCATTTTTTTAAAAAACACCACTTGCCTTTATAAAATGTAAAAACCACTAGATCTACTTTGTTGAGCTTGTTTCTGGACACAGTAACCGATCACAAACAGCCCGCTCAAGCCAGTTATGTAACTGGCTTTGATTTTTTCCTTGCAGAGTGAAGCTCCAATCTCTGAGGTTTAATATTGGCTTTTAAGCAGTATCTATTTTTAAATATCTTTGATGTAGAAAGGTAAAAAGTGACCCAACAAAATAGAAACTCTGTAGCAGGATGAGGCCTGCCTCTGTTAGCCTCTCAAGCCTTCAGTGTGTGATCCCTAGCACTGCGGTCCTCACCAGCCATGGAAACTGCTCCTTCTTCTTTACCAAGGCCGTAAAAACCAGGAATGGGCTGTTCCTCCAGGTGGTCAAACTCATTAAGGCGAAAGTGAGTTGCCAGTTTGTTCACCATTCTTTTCAGGGTGACAAAGGCTGCAATGACTTGGAATGTGAGGAAGACAGCAAAGATGCTATTTACTGCTCGCTCCAATGGCTGAATTTTCAGACCTTCATTAAAGAGCAAGAACAGAATTGTAGGCAACTGCAGGAGGAGAGTCAGGAGCCAAAACCCAGCCAGCTCAGGGACCTGTAACAGGGAGATATTACCTATTTAAAAACTCTAAAAATTAAACTCCAAAATTAAACTCTACTTCACACATTAATGTGTACATGAAGTAACATACTTTTTCCTGCAGATTGCCCATGTATCCCAGGTAGAGTCGAATAACCTCTATTAATGAGGTCAGGATCATGATTGTGACCAAGATGAACTTGTAGTAATCCGACAAGTGTGGATACTAAAGGAAAGAAGAAAGTAAAAGTTTCTGCTATGCTATTTAATAACATGCTATTTGTGATTAAATGAAGACACTGTTTGCTACTCTAAGCTGACAGTGTTGTATTCACTTTCAAATACACTTGAACCTCCAGTTCTAAGGAATTCCCAAATAAACCAAATAACGTCTAATGAGCTCTACTTCAGTACTAGGAGGTGTCTGATCAGAAACACAGTACAGTTGTAAACCATTTCCTTCAGGACTCACCTTCAGATGGAGCATGACAACTATGCTGAGCCACCAAAATGGGAAAAAATAAACGTTGAAATAGAGGGACATCTGCAATGGTAAACTGGAAACTACTTCATTATCTGTAGATACAGAGAAGTCTTTATCACTCCTAGTTTGTTCCATACTTCCATAAATATAACAGAATTCACCTTAGCTTCAAGCAGGGCATTATCATTCTCCCCAGTTAAACATTAAGAAAAATATTTTTATCCAGAGGAAAACTTCTTACCCTATCTTGAGTTACACCATCTCCTGGAATCTAATGCAAACTTTCAGTTTATGGGACAGAGAATTTTTATCACATAGTCATATATTCAAGGTGAGTGTCTGACTGCTGACTACCTGGTAGTCTGTGGCTTACTCCATAAACTCTAAGCGGTAGTCTTAGCTCAAGTAGTGCTATATACTGACATTTCAGAAAGAATTAAGTGGTTATTTCATTGCTGTTCCTCAGAGAATGGCCAAAGTATAAATAATACAAAATAGTAGATGATCATTATTTTGTAGAGGATCCTCTTGAGTAAGGATTTAACTGCTAGAGAGCAGGTTTACATTGCCTACTCCATTTTCAATCTTTATTTAAATAGACATTTGGATGTTGCAAGAACCCAGTAATTCTTCTAGTTCTTAACAGCTAACAATTTCAAATATGTGTCAAACTAAAACTTACCCTTTAAAGTTGAGAGAGAACAAAATGTATTCATACTGTGTAGTGAAAATTTAACTCTAACATGCAGACAGTAAATTCTACATTTAGGATTTCATAATATACAGACAAGATTAATCTTAAAACAAGGAAAAATTTAAAATGGCATTCTAAGGGAATAATTCATTTTAATGGGTGAAGTTTTATTGCTGTATTCTATTTAACTGATGATGCATCCACTTTATTTCCGTTACCAAGTTTCCTTCCTTATGTTTTCCCCAAAAGAAGCCTGTAGGCACATGTGGTACTACCTGAGCAAGTTTAGAAAGTATTCATTGTGACCTGCTGATTTGTAGTCAAGTCCTACCTCCCTGTCTGGTATAATAGTGATACTTGATTGAAATCTGTCTGAACAGTCATGTTGTCTCAGTTCCAGCTTTGGAATCACTACCTTCTCTTTCTGTATCTTTCAACCACTCTCATACCTGTCTTTGTTCCATCTCAGTCTGGAATCACTGTTTCCAATCCAGCCACATGCAGCCTGGTACACTCTGTTCCAGAAGTCTTTATGCCAGTTGCAGAAGTATTCATGGTAGCTACTAGACTACATGGGAAGGGAGGAGGATTCGGGAACAGAACTGGGACAGACCTTAAGGGTAGGGTGTGAGGGGCAGGGAATTGTTATACTGAAATAGAAGGTTAAGACAACCAATATATGTATTTAATAATCCCATTTTTAAGCATCAGCACTTTTGTACATCTGCAAAGGAATGTAATTCTACAGGTACTTCAGTTTCACTATCTACCTAAAATTGTCCCAGCTGTCCTAACGAATCTCTTTAACACCAGGAGAGCTTTGAGGAGCACCGACATGCAATTCTAAAATGCTGTTTTACCTTTCAAACAGACATGACCATCCAATTACCAGTACCTATGTGTCTGCCCTGTATGTACTTAATGAAAATTGAATGGTTCATGGCCATATTACTTAAACGCAGAAAATCCAAGAGCTCCAATTTCTTATTGTGATGACCATGCTTTAGGTATGTTAAAGGTTTCACTGACACAGAGTGTATATTTGTAACTTCTGCTCAAGTTTTAAAACTGTGTTTTGGATGACTGCTTAGCAAAACAAACCAACCCTAATTCATCTTTCTATCCCTAAACTGAGCTAATGCTTATTTTCTGGGCTTGCTAAAATTAATGGAAAAGTTAGACAGTATTGTGATGGCCAATTCTTTGATGCCAGAGCAACTCAGTGATGTATATACGCATAAACTTAACTTTTGAAATCCTGATCTCCAAGAGTTAATGGTACATTTGCAATTGGTTTCAGAGGGCAGGATATTCACTTAGGAGTTTTCATAATGGGAAATGGAAATGACTAAAAGTAAAAGTTAATCCTGTAGTTAATAACAACATTTCAGTGTTGTTTGATAAATGAAGAATTACTAACAATTCTTAGCAGTATAATTACATAAAGGAAATGAGTACTCCTGTCTTGAAATGAAAATGACTTTTTGGTTATTTTTATCATCTTGGAATGGATTTACCAGTTGAAATGAATATAGTCGTTTTATGTAGACAGACCCTGTTTCTTTTCATGGCTACTCTTAGTCCAAAGGTATGAAAAAGGGGCTTTGTTGGCTTGCAAGTTTCACTGGCAATACAATGAAGGAATGGCTATTGGTAATTCTGATAGACTTGGAAAAATAAAGAGAAAGCTGGCATATCGCAAGCCTGAGTTTTTGCTACCCAACTCTAGCTTTTTACACCTCTTTGTGCTTCTGTTTATTCTGTGTTCTCTGTAATTACAGTTTTTACTTGGGCACAGGCAGAGTGCCTGGTGTGTGAATACAATGGACTTTACCTGCAATGCTTTATGCAAACCTGCTTACTGAGCTGTGACGGTGGGCGCAGAGCGTACCCGGTTTTAAATCACGCCTGTCCCCTGTGTAACACTTTAAGGAATCCTCTCTCAGAGCTGCAACACCGCTCATGTGTTATAGCAGTTCTACCGCAGACAGCATCACACCGCCACACTACGTGACTGCCGGTGAAACCAGGCCCTATCGATAACGCGTTTCACGGCTGGGCTGGTACCGGGGATACCCTGAGGCCTCTCCCGGCACCCTGGATCTGGAGCACAGCGACGGGACTCTGGAATCGGTACCTCCGCTTTCCTCCCGGGCAGACCGGGAGCCGACCGA
Source organism: Melopsittacus undulatus (assembly GCF_012275295.1). Taxonomy (NCBI): domain Eukaryota; kingdom Metazoa; phylum Chordata; class Aves; order Psittaciformes; family Psittaculidae; genus Melopsittacus; species Melopsittacus undulatus. Next base: position 11,562,629 of record NC_047529.1, on the reverse strand, counting down.
GCCCGCCCCAACGCCGGTACATCCCTGCCCTCACGGCCCGGCCCCAGCCCGAGGCCCCGCCCTTACGACCGCCAGGTGACGGTCGGCGCCGCCATCTTCCTTCCCGGGACGTTATCCCCACCGCAGCCGCGCCTCCGCCATTTTTGTCGCTGGCAAGGCTCCGCCGCCCGTTACCTGCGCCGTCGGCCGGGTCCCTCGGGCCGGTTGGCCGGCTGTCGGTGAAGACGGTGCGGCTGAAGGAGCCCAGCCGCTGCCGCAAGGGCTCCGGCAGCGACATGCTGCGGCACCGCGGCCCGCCGTTGCTGTGGCGACGGGGCGCGCAGGCGCGGTGGGGAGGAGAGGTGCCGCGGGTTGCGGCCGGTGGCTGGCTGGGCTGTGGGTGCTGTTAGGGGTCTGGGTCCGGGCTTCTGAGGAGCGGAGAGCGGTGCCGCTGCCACGGGATAGTGTTATAGGGGAGCTTGCTGGAGAGGTGCCAGTCCGGAAGTTTAGAATTGCTAGTGTGGTGTAAAACCATGTTTATGTGTGTTGTGTGTGTGAGAGCGGTCACTGCTGCCTCGGTGCGTGCTTAGACACACAGAGAAGTGAGTTCTTGGTTGCTTCTGTAACGTAGATAGAATCATAGAACGGTTTGGATTGGAAGGACCTAAAGATCATCCAGTTCCAGCCCTCGTGCTATGGGCAAGGACACCTTCCACCAGACCAGGTTGTTCCAAGCAGCATCCAGCCAGGCCATGAGCACTGTCAGGGGTGGGGCAGCCACAGCTTCTCTGGGCACCCTGTGCCAGTGCCTCACCACCCTCACAGGGAAGAGCTTCTTCCTTATATCCAGCTTAAATCTACCCTGTTTAAACCCATCACCCCATGTCGCTGCAGTCCTTGATGAAGTTTCTTTCTGGCATCCTTGTAGGCACCCTTCAGACACTGGAAGATTGCTGTAAGGTCTCCACGCAGCCTTCTCCAAGGCTGAACAGCCCCCCCTTTTCTGTGTGTGCATGGAGAACAATTTTGCTTGTCCTTGTGCAAGTGAGGTGCTTTCTTGCCTGACTGGGACTGTCCATCACCCCTGACGATGAAAGCAGTGCCCAGCAGGGAGGTCACCCCAGAAGTTGGTGGCACAGTCAGCAGTGAGTCTGGCCTGTGGGAGTTTCTCAAAACAGCATCTTTCTGCCTCAGAAGTGCTGGCGCATGCCAGCCCTGAGCATCTTCCTTCAGCTCCTTCATCATTTTGGTTCCTTTCTAATCAGAGTGTATTTTTCCCCTAGTCTGTTAGGGCAGGGTTTGGGTTTTTCTGAGAAGGTTATTATGAAATCGTGGGCCAAGAAAAGAAGCTGCAGGGCCTCTGTGCTTCTGGTAGGATAAATCTGGGGGCGTGATGATGCTTGATGATGGCTAGAGAGAGGAGGGTGTGAAATAAAGATTAACGTTGTCAGAGCTGTTTTATCACAGTGAATATGAATGACTTTCATTTTCAGCTATAACCAAATTAGAAAATACCTTTTCCTCAAGGAAACCTGCTTGTGTCAATGTTAAGTGAAAAGCAATGGTGAGATCATCACTACCTTTTTTGTCTAGTTAGCTTTTGTCCCTTATAAGAGACCTTCACAGAATTAAGAGAAGTCAGTAATGTAAAAGTGAATTCTGCTTTTTCTTCTCTTATTCATAAAATGTAGCCCCCCTAAAATTAAGGTAATCTGTTCACCTCCTGTTCAGCCCCCTTAGGGCCTGATTCCTTCTGAGGAGGAACAATGCTGATCTTGAGTGTGCAGGAAATTATTTTCTGTGTGACCAGAATGAAAGAGCAGCTTGTGCCTCTCACTGGGAGAACTGATAACATCTGTGATTTTACTGTCCCCAACATGACATATCACCTCCCTTCTCCTGCCCCCTACCCCAAAATCATACTTAGCTAGTTCCCAGGGTGATCATTCTCCAGTATGACTTTCCAAACTCAGTTATCTCTGACTAAACAATTTAAAGCCATGTTTAAACTTAATTTCATTCTGTCCCACTGGGAGGACTACAGAGAAAGATGGCTGAACAAGCAGGAGTTCTGAGAAATCCATTTGGTTATCCAGCTGATGAATGATGTGATATTGACAACAGATACTTTTCAAAGAGCTTCTCCGAGCATGCGTATGCCAGCAGGAATCTGCATAAGAAAAACCCTGAAGACCTTCAGAAGAAATGAAGAGGAAATGGTTTTTAAATAATGGCAACAGATTGGAAGAAAGAAGGAGTTAAAAATATCCCAGAATTTCAAGGGATGCTGTACATATCCCATTAGCAGCAGGGAGGGCAGCAAGCTTCGCTGTGTAAGGGCACCTAGAAAATAGTTTTAAACACAGGTGAGGTTATCCCTCCTTTACAGATAAGATAGAAGATGAAAAGTTGAGTCCTGTGAAATGCTGGTTGCAATTTGTGTTGAACACCACAGAAAAAGGCACGTAATTCAGCCTGTCCTGGACATAAGCAGACAGGTAAGTCACCTGGTGAAAAACACTCCTTACAAAGTATCAGAATCTCAGGTAAAATAAAGGAGATGCTGGAAGTTTTGTCACACAAGGTGGGTCCTTGCAGCAGTGACCACAGCTCAGCAGTGGTACCTGCTTCACCTTTGAATTAGGTAACTTATGCCTCTTGGCAAATAATTTAGCCAAGGTAAAAAGTCAGAGTATTTTTCATGGTTTTTTGACCTGAGTTTGTTTTAAACTGTGAGACTTCCCCCATAATTAGCACAGTGACTGTGATGTCTGGGGGGGTGGTGGTTAAAGCAGCATAAGACTGCATAGACTGCGACATTGTGTTGTATCCTAGCCAGATGTGGATCTCTGAGCTATGAAAGCATTAGAGGTGTAGTGTAGTTTCAATGATAAAAGTCTGTGAGTGGATGCCTGATAATTGGCTTGCTACCTAATAAATAATAGAAGAGTTTAAAGATCACTGTTATATTTGAGGAACCATTATGAAAAGCACCCGTAATGTTAGATAGGTTTCAGAACTTCAAGAAGTACAGTCTGTATTTGTGATCTTGCCAATTGCCAGTAGGTGCTAGAAATGTATTGCCTGTCAGGCTGAGGGAGCTCGGCTTGCTCAGCCTGGAGAAGGCTCAGGGGAGACCTTACAGCAGCCTCCAGTGCCTAAAGTGGGCCTAAAGAAAGCTGAAGAGGGACTTTTACAAGGACATATAGTGACAGAACAAGGGGAAATGGCTTTAAACTGACAGGGGACGTTTAGACATTAGGAAAAAAATCTTTACTATGAAGATGGTGAGGCACTGGCACAGGTTGCCCAGGGGAGCTGTGGCTGCCCCATCCCTGACAGTATTTAAGGACAGGTTAGATCAGGCATGGAGTAACCTAATCTAATGGAAGGTGTCCTTGTCTGTGGCAGGGGATTTGGAAGTAGATGATTTTTAAGGTCTCTTCCAACCAAACCATTCTGTGATTCTATAATATAGCAGGTATCACCATCAAATTCTGTGCTATAGACAGTAGCAAGGTGATGAATCTGTGCAAGATTTCGAATTGGATTACCTGAAAGTCTGGGTTGGGCAGAGCCTTGGGTGACATGGTTTAGTGTGAGGTGTCCCTGCCCATGGCAAAGGAGTTGGAACTTGATGATCTTAAGGTCCTTTCCAACCCTAACTATTCTATGATTCTGTGTTTCTATGGAACCTTGTTTTACTGTTGTTGCCTTGGTCCTCATCTGATTAACAACTGTTTAGGGAAATACTAGTCCCATACTCTCAGTTCATTAGGTTTATATGAATTAAAAGTATGGCAGAATTTTGATGAAGTCAGATACTCATGGAAGTCTCAGGGTTTTTTTTTCATAATATAAGCTGGTGGCCTGGAAAAGTTCAGCCTTTAAGGATTTTGTGTTTGATTACTTTTTCAGAATGAAAGAATGGAAGAATTTTCCCTGAACGGCACAATGTTATGCCTTTTCCTGGTGCCAGTGGCTTTGAGTAGGGGCCCTGATCTCCCAAACACTTTGATGTTTCTTATGAAAACCTGTCAAGCATACAGTCAGGTTGCCAGCCAGCAGCTGTGTGGCATTCAGTGGGACTTTGCAAAATTGGGCTCTGCTCATTCAAAAACTGAAGCAATCCAGCACAGCAGTCAGTGAAGTGTAAAACTGAGCAGTAGATACAGGAAAGGCCAGTGGAATGCAGACACCACAAGAAATACATGGATTTGCCATGTGAACTCAATTTCCAGACACAAGGTGTGAATCTGTGATATTTGGCAGCCTTGTATTTTCAGCAGATGGCCAAGCATCCTACACGTCCCCACGAAATAAAATTGTGCACACTTTTGTTTAATATTTTTGTCTGTGCAGATGCTTAAAATACTCCCTGAGGATGGAATATATACTCGTTGTTTTCACTAATTCTGTTTTTCTTTAGATCGAGGCTTACATTTTTTGGTCAATTTAACAAACAGAATTCTGATTTTCTGTAGGGAGGGTTGGAGAGCACCCACTCCAGTTTCAAACAGAAGAGAATCTTCAAGCTTCAGAGATCAGAACACCAGGGCATCTTCACTGACAAGTTAGAGCTTCCTCTAACAGAAGGATATAAACCTGTGCTATAAGGAGTCAAAGAAGGAAAAACATTTAACTGTTATGTGGCTGTAACAGTTACAATGACCATCTGTATAAATAGAGTGACTGTATAGCTTTTGTGATGAAACTCTATTTGGCCATTTCCTTTTTTGATGGAAAGTTATTCCATTGCTCAATTTCTTTGTGTCTATCTGCATATGAAATGTTAAGGTAGAAATAACCAGATTTCCCATTCTCTGTGTTTCAAAATAAGCTACTGAAATGTGAAACTGGAAGGACAGGCCCATAATTGCACAGCATATTAAATGACTGTTTTATTTCTCTCTACACATGTTAGCTATAAATAAAACAAAAGTCCCTGAAAATCTGCCTGAAAGCTTTAAATCAGAGAAATATTGGATCTTTGTGTATCCACAGTAGTCCAACTAAGTTGGTAGACACTGGCTTGGCTCCCAGACCTAAGCTCCTGGGGCTCTCTGGCAACAGCACTAAGCCATAAACACCAGATGCAGTATATCTAACGAAAATAAATATTAGCAGTTTCTTACAGTTGGCATTTCAGAAACACAGAGTTCATTTAAATGGTGCCAGTGGTTTATCTTTGCACCTGAATCACAATTGCTGTATTTCTGAATGTGTTGCTGTGGGATCTCATGAATGCTATTTTCCCTGGCATGGCTGTGCTGCTGTCCCTTATGTAGCCGTAAGTGTGCAAACAGCAGAAATCACTCTCCTCCGTGCTTGCCCTTCAATACCTGCCCAGTGCTTTAGCAGAGTGCTGTAAAACATGTAAAAAGTGCTGATGAGCTGAGCTATGTGCAGGCAAGCAGAATGCAGGCTTGCTTTTTCCTCCTGTCCTCAGAATGAAGTGACAGATTGGGAGTTTTAACAAATTACAAATGCCATGAAGGCTCTAATGTGTGTATCTGAAAGGATGGTGTTATTAGCTGTGACAGTGTCTGCCAGAGCAATTTCACAGCTGTGCTCCTGGCTTGCAGTACCCCAGGACAATCTTTTCTCAGTGTCACTTGTACTTGTCCCTGGTGTTAATTTAACACCTACAGGATATTTGTTTCTGGTAAACAATTATTGTTGCTGATGAGACTTAGCCCAGGCCCTTGTGTCAGATAATACATATGCTGCAGTCGTTCTATGCATGAAATATATATGGGCTATCTTAGTCTTAAGCATAAAGACAGCAGCAAAAAAACCCCACCTCCCAGAAAAAATCCCCAAGCCCCAAAGAACTATTACTTGCTCCTGTGGATTGAGTTTCTTCTTGCTGTACTTGGCATTTAGTTAGAGCTTCTCCCTAGCTTGTTTTATTTTATTGATTTGTAGTTTTGCAAGCCTGTTGGGAAACTCAGAGCTGGCATGGCTATTAAACAAGTTTTGTGGCTATTAAACAAGTTTTACGGTTTGTGTTGCAAAAGTACTCAAGATTTTTTGTGATACACAAGGAGATTACTGTGAATGGGTGGATTTTGAGACAGATTTTCACTTCTGTGAAGATCATTGACATTCTCTTAAAGGACTCTACGTGACCTGGCCAGTGATGAAAGAGCTCCTGCTTCCAAAAGGTGGCTCTGGAATAGACAGTGAATGCCATGTTATAACGCTGTAAACAGGCTGAGTACATTTTTTTTTCAGCAAAGTTATGTTTTTCATATGCTTCCAGACTTTGTTGGGGATAAACTCTGCCCCAGTCACACCTGCAAGTCTGGGCAGCACTTGAGAATTGTTCTTTTCAGGAGATAAGTAGAGAGGTGGTGGGAACTGTCAGTAATTCTCAGCAAATAGTGTTTTGTCCGTTGTGTGTTTGGAATAGCTGCAGTGTTCTCTATGTGTAGAAATGCACATGGAGAATTTTGCTTTGGCTCTAGAGTCACTTTGCAGACCCCTCCCAGTTTGTGGGGAGTATTTGTAGGAGGATTTTTATGGTAGAGGAACTGATGGCTTCAGCCTTGGTCTCATCCTTGCTTGCATAGATAGATGATCTTTTGTGCAGTAATTTTAGCTGTCTAAATATTACTTGTTCAATGCAGACTAGTTGGAGAGGCTTCACCTCTATGGTGGGTTCCCCCGGAAGGCTGTTCCATGGGAAGGAGCAATGTGCTTGCTTACATGTTTCTGTCTTTCTCTAATGATTACTAGTAGAGTGTAGTTGTTTTGCTATATCAAGGTGCCCAGCCATTTGAGAACTGAACACTTCACAGAGATCTAGGATCAACTACAGGTTGTTTTGTGGATCTAAGCTCCCCCAGATGGTAGGGCTGTTTGTGCTCCCTGGGCATCACACCAGATACTTTATCCATAGTCTGTATAACTCTTGCAAAATGCTTCCTGGGACGTGGGCCCTGACTGTGCCAGTGCTTTGTCTTTTTATTGCAGAAACGAAAGATGGCACAGTATTAAAACAAATGCCTCCAAGGTGGCTTGCATCATAGACCCATGCAAAAGCAACATTTGTTTTGTTGTTGTATGCTGCTGACAGTTCCCTGTATGAGCTGTTTTGTACATCCTTTGCGACTAGCTCAAGCCCAAACCCAGAGTGAGGATAATATTAGTAATGTGATCATTTAGGGAATAAAAAGCCACAAGGCAGAGAGGACTTTTGTTTAGTTAAGAAACTAATCACAGGGTTAGGGTTTGTATTTTTAGTTTCTAAATTCTTATTTGGACAATTACATAAATGCCTGATTTCAAAAATGCAAGTATGTGGAATCTTCAGTGCAACTTAACTGGGGTAACAGCAGCACCCTAAACTGAGGTCAGACATTTGTGTTATCCAATATGCATTTGGGGGCTTAAATTTGGATTTCTAAACATAAGCAATCTTCCCCTCTGCTTGGAAGTTTTGCTGAATGTAAAGTTAAGTGTTGTGTAATCAGGTCAGAATCTATGTGTTTTCTTTATCCCTTCTTCATATCCAGGCCAACATTTCCTCCTTGTGAGAGTAAAGGATTGTGAGAATGTCTGGAAATCCCACAAGTCTCACTGCAGGCATAGAAGATTCAGGCATAGAAGCAGAGTTCTGGCGCAGGGTCTTTACCTTCAAACATCACAGGTTATGCTTTTGGGATGTTAGTACAACACCACTTCAACCTATGATACCTCTCTTGAGATGCAGATTTGGCTCCATAGTTATTTTTGTTCCATAATCTGTTAGCTGTGTTTCCAGACAAAGCAAACTCAGCTCAAGTTCTCATCAAGCAGCAAGAAGAAAGAGTGTAGGGACTCTCCAGAGTTCCCAAAGAGCGCTTAATTCTTTATTACATTTTCAGTCACTTGAGGCAGGAGTTACTTATTTGTAGGTACACATTGGATACTTGCATCATTGTACTTCAGACTCAGCTGTGGCACTAGTAGCCATTGTAGTATGAATTATCATTTTGAACTCTCCAGTCTGCTGTCTTTGAAACGTAAAATTTCTATCATTTGAAATGGGGGTTTCTCATGGAACTGGAGTCTATGAAGTGGTACTTAACACTGGAGAAAGTCTAAAGGGATTTTTACTATAAAGATGTTACTTAAAGTCAAGGAATTCCTTTCATGTGTGCTGCATTGTTCCCATTCATGGTGGAGGAGGCAGGATGGAAGGATCAAATCCAGCTTGCTTGTCCTCTCCATAAAATGCTTTATTATGGAATTCAGTTAAGACCAGTTTTTTCCCTCAGACTGTCTACAAGTCTTGCCTGCCTTTATGAATTTACAGCTGCAGGATTTACTACAAGAGTATTTTAAAACACTTAGTAGTGGTGCAGCTCTAAGTAGATGTGTACCAAATTCACTGTGCAGGTGGAGTGTTGTTTTTCAAATGTAGCATCCACATCAAGAGGCAAATACAGACTGTGTTGATACATGTGTAAAAGACAACTGGAGGTATCCATGAGAAAAGCTAAAGCCTGCTGTGAAGTGCCACTACACTGTGTTTTCTTTCTTTGATGTGAATTAGCACAGCTTATGACAATTTTTTGCTTCTGTAGCATTAGTGAGATGCAGTGGTTTAGTTGACAGGGAAGACCTGTGCTGAGGGGCTGTAGGCTTTGTGTCACAGTGTGATGTGGTCAGTAAGAAGTAATTAAAATGGAAGGTGGAAATCAGCAAAGTAATTTTCTACTTGGCTAGTTGATTTCTATTCAGCTAGTACTTCTGCTTGCAAAATGTCATGAATAACCACTAGGTCTTGTCTGATGTAACCTGACACATCTGTGAGTTCCTTAAATTCTCCATGTAAATCACTAAGGCTCTGAGAAGGGAACTTCATCCTCCTGTCCCAAAGCCAGGCCAACCATGTCCAAACCACACTTCTCCAGTGACAGAGACTATTCAGCCTGCCTGGGCAAACCTGCCCTGGTGCTCAGCTGTCTGGATCATTATGAAATGCAGCCTAAGGCCTGAGCCACACTTTTTTTAAACTTAATTCTTTACTTCTCATCTTGCCCCATGCACATGCAGCTACTTCACTGCTTCTGTCTGCAGCTACATTTTTATTTCTGTATTATATGCTCCCTCATCTGCTCTTCTGTTAGTAAAACAAATCCATGTCTTCATGCTAGAGATTATCACAGTAGGTATCTCCTGTTTGCCTTGAGAGGAAATCTCACAGGCAGAGACAGGAAAAAATGTAGATGAATATACTGGAAGAATTTTGGTGTACATTGCAAATTGCCCACTGCAGTACCAGACAGCCCTCATTGGTTGTGCTGAAAGAACATGTTCTTTCATTGAACATTAAATGTGACAACCCACTGTATGAGGATGCAGGATTGATACTGCTGTCCTGCAAGGATAATGAGGAATTTGTCAGCCCAGATTAGCAGATGCCTTGAGAGATCACAGAGTCATAGAATCAGAATAGTTAGGGTTGGAAAGGACCTTAAGATCATCAAGTTCCAACCCCCCTGCCATGGGCAGGGACACCTTGCACTACACCATGTCACCCAAGGCTCTGTCCAACCTGGCCTTGAACACTGCCAGGGATGGAGCATTCACAGCTTCCCTGGGAAACCCATTCCAGTGCCTCACCACCCTAACAATAAAGAACTTCTCCCTTATATCCAATCTAAACTCCCCCTGTTTTAAGTTTTAGCCTGTTACCCCTTGTCCTATCACTACAGTCCCTAGTGAAGAGTCCCTGCTCAGTATCCCTGTAGGCCCCCTTCAGATACTGGAAGGCTGCTCTGAGGTCTCCATGCAGCCTTCTCTTCTCCAGGCTGAACAGCCCCAACGTTCTCAGCCTGTCTTCATGCAGGAGGTGCTCCAGTCCCCTGATCATCCTCGTGGCCTCCTCTGGACTTGTTCCAACAGTTCCATGTCCTTTTTATGTTGAGGACACCAGAACTGCACACAATACTCCAAGGGAGGTCTCAGGAGAGCAGAGTAGAGGGACAGGATCACCTCCTTTGACCTGCTGGTCACGCTCCTTTTGATGCAGCCCAGAATACGGTTGCTTTCTGGGCTGTGAGCGCACACTTGAAGCCAGCTCATGGTAAGTTTCTCATTGACCAACACCCCCAAGTCCTTCTCTGCAGGGCTGCTCTGAATATCTTCTTTGCCCAACCTGTAGCTGTGCCTGGGATTGCTCTGATCCAGGTATAGGACCTTGCACTTGGCATGGTTAAACTTCATGAGGTTGGCATCAGCCCACCTCACAAGTGTGTCAAGGTCCCTCTGGATGGCATTCCTTCCCTCCAGCGTATCAATGGAACCACACAGCTTGGTGTCATTGGCAAACTTGCTGAGGGCACACTCAATCCCACTGTCCATGTCACCGACAAAGATGTTGAACAAGACCGGTCCCAACACCGATCTCTGAAGGACACCACTCGTTACCGGTCTCCAGCTGGACATTGAGCCATTGAGAGATGCGAGTACGATCACCTTCATAAATACATGTTATGAAATCATGGGCAGTGTTCTAACTGTAATGTATTCTCCCTGAAGGAAAATATGCCTGAATAAAGAAATCAGATGACAAATGCATAATGGAAGGAAATTCCTATAAGGCTGGGGTCTGTCCACATTTTTATTGAGTATTTTTTTCCTTTTGAGAATTAGATGAGGAGTTATTTCTCTTCATTTTATTAACCTCTGATCTCAAACTCTGTATCACTTTCCAGAAACACCCTAGCACGTATGATGTGCATACATAACATAACATTCCCTAGGAGACTTGTTACTGCCTTATAGTCACTGCAGGTGAATTTGTTTATAAAAAAGGCAAGCAGCTACTTGAGACAGAGGGAATATAAGTCAGTATTTGCTCCTGTGCTGAAAATGGATTTCTTTTTGTGTTATAGTATACAGGAGATTATTTTTCTACAAAACAGTAAGACCAAAGAACCCTGGAGGTGAATTTGAGCAGTCCTCATAAAGATTGTTTATTATAAAAGTCTCAGTTTTCAGATGTGGAGGGCCTTTAAAATCAGATCTGAGTTGGCTGCTTCAGTTTGCAAATTAGTCTTAAAGCTGTCAGTACCTCCAGCTTGACATTCAGCCTTACAAGGAATCCTGGTTTAAGAGCAATTGAAAAACATTGCTAGGCAGTCCCTTCTCATCAGTCTATCCTGGCTGAAGGTGACTTGTTGAAATTACTCCTGAATCCTACTGACCCTTGATTGTAGGAATGCCTGTTGACAGCAGACATGGCATAGAAGGGCTTACAGATTACCCCAGCTTGCATGGGTGACTGGATCCTAGGTCCTAGGCAGCTGTAGGTTAGAGGTATCCAAAGCTGCCTTAAAGCTTCCTCAAAGCTGCCTCACATGCCAAGGGTGTGTTCTGCAGTGGCAGGAGAGAGAACTGAACCTCAGAGCCTGGACTGGCAGTACTTTATTCCAGCCATTATGTTCCAAAATCTCATCCTGGTGAGGGGTTGAGTCTATCAGCTGAAAAGTTTACCCTTCTGTTAGTTCCATTCTGTCCTCAATGTTTCTTTACTCTGCAACAGGGAACTTCTGTCCATCACTGGACAAATATTTTAAAGCAGGTTTTTGCTGTACACCTGTCAAAGAAGAGAGAAGGAGAAATGCCAAGTTAGACTGAACCTCAGTATGTCTTTTTATCTGTGGGAGAAAGCTCATCAACAAGAGTTTCCAGTGCAAGGGGTAGAAAGTTGTAATTCCTTGGGGCTGGCTTAATTTTGCCTTAAACAACTAATATAGTTGTTATTTTCAGTCCTGTGTGTGATCAGGGTCCTGACAGCCTGAGGCACTCTGCTGAAGTGAATGAAAGATGGTATTACTTTTTTCAGATAAGGAAGAGCTTTAACCTTGCTTTGACCACAAGAGTCCGAGTAGCAGCAAAAGCTTCAGCCTGCTCTCTTTGACCATCAGCTTGTCTTGCTTTGCCATTAGTAGGATGTCAAGATACAGACTTTAGCTGAAGTAGAGTTTTTTATCAAACAGATTTGTTTCCTTGTTTTTTGCCACTCACCCCCAGCCCTTTTAGCTATGTCTAAGTGCCTTTCTAGTCCAGAACTCTTCAGAGAAATTGTAATTTAAAAATCCTTTGCTAACTACACCTGACTTTTCAGTCAGAACTTTCATCAACTTTTAGTGCTATTTGGTTTGTAAGTGTTGGATGATATTTGGGCTGATTAATTTCGCATACTGCTTTCTGGAAACTGCCATAGTCCATTGCACAGGCAAATATTGGCCCACCATGTGGAAAATGGCGTGTGATCCAGCTGCTTTGGGGCTCCCAAGGAAAGATGCATTAAAAAGAGCTGGTTTTCATACAGCCTCCGCCTTCTCAAATGGAAGTTATTCTTGGGTTTTACCAAGGCACTGAGGCCTTTGAAACCACTGCTGACTTTAGAAAACTCATTGGTCACAAACCCTGTTCCTCCCAGTAATATTAATTTCCTCTCAGTATTATTCATCTTAATTATAGCAATGGGTTGTAATCAGTTAGTACTGGAATAAAGGGACTAATATACCATGTGGATGCAGCTTGATACTTGCTTGCAGAAGATACCTGAGACAGCACAAGTATATGGTGCTCCACATGGCTGAGCTGGCAGTGCTGTACATCGTGTGCCTCTATGCTAGTGTACACTGGAGGCATTCCTTACCTGGCATCAATCTTTGTGCCTTTGCAGTAATCCTTTATGCATACCACAGTGTGCTCAAAGTGGTTTCCTTCCTGGTGGACCAAGGCTGAAGTCATGCAGGAGTGGTCCCGATGGTAACCCATTTGTGTTGTGAGCACAGTGTCCTCTAGCAGTTAATTTACTGCTCAGGCATGTCTGTGACCTGCAACTCAATACAAGCCACATTGCTGGTAAGCGTTATGTAGATAAAAAGTCCTAGAACTGTAGCACATCATATAAACTCAATCCCAGAGTATCCCCTCTTTATGTCATGTCAGGGTGTGTTGTAGATCCAGCAGTGGTACTTGTAAGTGCTGATAATAGAGAGCATACTGAGACATTACACATAAAAATAGTTTAGATCACATGGCAGCAAAAAACCCCATGGGTAACTCAAGCAATCCTGATCATTTCAGTCTGCCTGTTTGCTTGGGTATGGATTTGTAAAAACCCAACCCCATAGCAGTGTACATGTACATGTACGCAGCAGTGGTACGTACATACCAACATTGTCAAGCCACTTTCAAAGGATGCTTCCTCTCTGTTCTTTTTTGGAAGTGGTGAAGACTTCCTCAACCTCACGGTGAGAAGATGAGAATCAAAATGAGAGGCTTTACTTTTGCTTTTTGGATGGAATTTGTTCTTGTTGGATAATGCTTTGTAGCCCCAAGGAAATGTTCTAGTAAATGTTGTCTGTCAGTGTCTTGAAACATGAAGTCTGAGCAATGTGGGGTTTTAAAGGACAGAGACAAAGCAGTTGCTTAAGATTTTGGTCCATGAGAAAGTTGGTAGTTTTTTCTCTCCGATCATGTCGCTTGTAAGAGCAGAGAGGGGAATAAAAGTTGACTATTAAACAGTTTAACGCAGAAATTACTCAACACTTGTTTTTCTAAGCTTGAAACCAGAAAAATAGTGTTCTGTTCAGTGTTTCCACCATATCTATAGGCAGAGTAAAATGTCTACAGCCTTGAAAGAAAGCTCATAAATTTGGCAGGTTACCAACCTCTACTAAGGCACATGTTATATTGCTTGTGATTCTCAGACACTTCTATACATGATTGCTTGGAGCATTGCCCTTTTCAGCAGTTAGACACAATCATATGCAAATTTGCATAGGAAATTCACATTGTTTTCCCATTTGATCTTATAGGTTGACCTTTGCAATCTCTTAGAACAGAGGACAGCAAAATTGTTAGCACTGTAGGAAAATAGTGTTTTCCAGATAGTCAGCTATGCAGATTATTGGCACAGCCTCCTGGATTGTAAAGGAATGATGCTATGTTATAGGAGCATGGAGGTGGGTGTAACTGTAACTGTAATTTCTATTTCTGATGTACTTTATTGTCCTTGCTGTAGATTGTAGTGAGGATCCAGTAATACTCTACTTCTTTGATTGGTGCAAGTAGGACCAGACCGAAGTGTGAAGAGTTATCCTCTTTCCAGATATTAAACTGATCAGAAATACAGTTTCTCAAATAGTATGTAGAGTTGATAGTTTCTGGTATAACTAGGATGTTGCTCAGACTCAAGACTGATATATATATAAATACATCTGTAAAACATCTGTCTTGTCTTTTTTCCAGGTGTTTTTCAGGAGATGTCTTATGATGTATCTGCCCTATACCAAGCCAAGTAGGAGCAACTGTTCATACTAAGGTAGAATTCCAGTCCTGCTGAGAACAAGGAAAGTTTGGTTGGTAGGAGGCAGATTTTGGGCTGGTTTCTTTCAACTGCTATCTGCAGCATGCTTCACAGTTTGTTTTTTAAGTATATCCAATAATTTCCTCTGCGAGAGAGGTTGTAATTTAGACAGCTGGAGACTGAATTAGTCTTGGGTCACTATTTCTGTCTATTCTGCATCCCTTCAGACACCACTAGTCAATGTAACCAATAGATCCAAAGGGTGCTCACTCGTTGTGGCAATGTAGTTTAGTGGTTAGTGTGCAGCATATGAAACACAGTCTTCCACACACAAAATTAAATATGGGTGGTTTTATGATTAGGATTTAGTGGGGTAGAGGGGATGAGATGGCATTTATAAGTTGAAAACTTCACCCGGAAATATAAGCGCATACATAATCTAGGTGGCTTTTCAATTCAGTCCAAAAAACAGAATTTACCTCCTGTCTGACACTTTTAACACAAATTATTCAAAATCCTGTTTTGGACACCTCTGGGACTCTTCACTCTTACCACTCTAGGGACTGGGTATAGATGTGGGCTTGTTGATATATGCAACTTTCATTGCCAGAGTTCAAAGGCTCTTACAGAATGCTCTGGCCAATATCAAAATTGGATTCCTCCACTTGAAATTCAGAGTAACTTCACTGACTCAAAAAATCTGCTGCTGCATTTGGCCTGAGGGGTTTTCATTTCAAGCTACGTGATTTTTTTCAGCTGTTTTTCTTAGGTTGGGCATTTCATAAGTGTTGAGCTCATCCCACCGTGATCTGGACCTCTTCTAAAGGATGGGTGTAATTTGGGTCCCTCTGCAGTGACAGCTGTGTAAAGATGAATTCCATATTCTTGTCAGAGGCTCAGTTATTTTGTCAGCCAGTGCATTTAGAAAGCTCCTGTCAGTCCAGCACATTTATTTCAGTGGGATATCTTGATGTTTTCCAGTGCTGCTCTTCTTTATTTATGTTATTCCTGCATATTGGGTAGTGCCTCAACATAGACAACAGCCTCTAGAATAGCTATTTCTTCTGCCTTTTTCTGACCTCAATCATACTCCAGTGTGAAAACTGATTACAAAGACATTGTTTGGCTTGGTTGCAACCTCCCTATTTGATTGCTCCCTCTGCTTGCTGGGTCTGCCAAAGACCTACTGTTTCTCTAGGCATCTCCCTCCTGATAGACTCAAAGCATTTTGTATTATTTCTTCTGGCAATTTATTCCCTTGGATTTTTTCTTTAATATCTCTTTTTCATTTTTCCTATGACAGACTGTTCCATTGTATTAAGAGACACATGAACTGGATTTATGATGCCTGAAATAGTGGTTTGGCCCTAAAACTCACCTCCTGCCATACCACTGGAAATTCCTGCAACTTTTCTATATCTTTACTTTAAAGATCCCTGTGAACTCAGGTAGGTATGTGTGGCATTTTTCTAACAGGAGAATATTTGTTTAATCCCTGTACAGAGAAGCAGAGAGTGAAATCCTAGATCCATTTTAATCAGTGGGGCTTTCCCTGGGCTGCAGCTGAGCGGTGCCTTATGATCAGGTTTGTGGTCTGTAGTCAGCCTTCCTGCGAGAGAAGATGGAAAGCACAAAGCAGGATTTGCAGTCCCATATCCTGGGATGAGAGACTGAGCCAAGGGATAGTGTGCTGTGGCAAAGAAGTGAAGGACTTGGAGGAGCAAGTTTTCTTCCTGGTTCTTGCACTGGCCTCATAAAAGTTACGTATTTATGTTTCAGTGTTTACCTGACAGTAAAATAATGAAGTTCCTCAGCAGCACAGTACTATTTGGATGTGTAGTTTTGCTGGTGTATTACAGTTGTATTCAATGCATGTCTATCTGGGACATGCTAAGCCCATAAAGCAATAGATAAGCTTAAGCTGCATGTTTATTCAGGTGCTTAAATGTGTTGCCTGGACAGGGCCTTAATTTATTCCCTGTGAATTGTGGTGGTGTGTCCCAGTGGAAATCATCTGGCTTGGTGACAAGCTCAGTTTATTCTCCCAGCAGAGAAGTTTGCTGAAATACAGTTTGTTAAAATGGTTTCCCCCTATTCCTGTCCCTAGCTGAAGAGCAGTTTAAATAGCAAAACTGTCAAGAGTGCTTATTCAGAGAAGCAGCATTGGAAGCTGAAGATAAGAGCATTTATCTTCACGTCAAAACTGCTCACTGTCTTTGATGGACTCCCAACATGCTTTAACAAGGAGCTTAGGCTGGAGACTCTGGAATGCAAGGAGTCCAGGGGGTGGTGTTTATCCCTCTGAAACATGGCATACATCAAATCAATTACACGGTGCAAGTGTATTTCCCCTCGTAACCAGTCAGCATTGCAAGCTTGAAGAAAATATGTTCTCCTAGGCACTAGAGGAGCCTCCTCTCTTTAGATGCTGATTTAATGTGAAATGTATATTACAGGAGAGAGAGAAAAAAAGAGGGGGAGAAGGGGGAATCTCGTATGTTCTGCAGCAGATTGCCACATTGATCTTGTCATTTAGGCAAACACAGTTGGACCTGAGGCTATGAGTCTGTGGGATGTGCTGTCATGATTTCTGTCATGAATTGTCAGCCTCATAGAAGCACAGGAGAAAGAGAGGCACCATAACAGCATATAAAAATGCAGTAATAAAGGGACCAGCAAGCCATTTAAGGGTAAATCAAAGCAGTTGCCATTTCGGATATTGCTTGCCTTCAACAGCTAGAAATGTGCTCTGCCCTTGCCTCCTCCCTCAGTGAAGCGGTTATGGGAAGAGGCAAGACATAAGGGAAGGAGTGGTGTTTCTATCAAGGCTGCTTCCATCCATACTACTTGGAGTGTTAAGGTGTTCTGCATGGCTAAAAGTCCCTGCAGGTCCTGAAGGATCCCTCATCCTGCCCAGTGTGTGTACTTGTACCACTCATGCTGTGGCTTGCCAAGACCTCCCTGGTGCCATCTCTAAGCCAGCTCCTCCATGAGGATTTCTTCTTGGAGCTTGCACCCCAAAATGGCAATCTTAGTTACACATTGCTGATGGCCAATTTGGGAACTGACAGGATCATGGTCAGGCTCTGTGGAGACCTAATCCTGGAACAGAAACTTTCCTGAATAGTTTTCTCCATCAGGATTGTGGTTTAAAATCCTGGCTTAGTTTAAATGATTGGTTTGGGAACCACTGTGCTGCTGGAGGTGGCCACAGTGAGAGCTGGAGTGGCTTCCACCAGAATGTTCAATCAAGCAGATAGGCTGGAAAACTCATCCTAATTAATAGCAGGTCTTGGGCATCCCTCTGGATGCTTGCACTGTGCTGTCTGGAGCAATGTAAGCACCTTGGGATACTTGTGTTTCTCCCGAGCAGGGCAAAGACACTAGAGAGCGCCATGTATTTGCAGATTTTGACTTGGGAAGTGAGGATGTGATTGCTCCCAGAAGGGAGGACATGGGAGAGAACTGTTCTCAGGACCCAGCCTGGGCTTGCTGCTGTGTGCTGCTCAGGAAGACCTGTGTGTGGAGAGGTGGTTTCCCTCTAGATATGTGTAGATGCTGGTGCAGTGTAGCTTTCCATTTCCTCCAGTGAGCTCTGTGTCTTTGGGGGAGAAAAGGCAGTTTTGCTCTCAGGAGGAAATACCCTTACCTCCTTGTTGATAGAGGAGGTGCATTTGAACTGGCAGACCTTCCCAGCCTTCTGTGCAAACTCTCTATCAATTTGTCTTGAACATAGCAAACAAGGGAGGGTACCAAGAGGGGCCTGTCCAGCAGTCTCCCATCTGCAAGAAATTCTCAGAGCAGACTAGGGTGACATTTCTGAGGCAGCTTGGCAGGCGGATTGCCATTGCTTTTGAGCTCCCACTTTCCAGTCCTTCCCCAGAAAACATTTAATTTTCAAGTACTTCAGTACCTAAACAGTGTTTAATAGTCCAGTATATTTGAATGGCTGAGTCGTTTATTTAAAAGCAGGCTGGAATCAGATTGCTTTGCTGTCTCTTTTCCCACTCCCCCCAATGGTGTAGGCTGCATGGGGACTCTACCCTTCTCTTCCTCATGGGAGGGTGGGAAGCTCAGGACCATTCCAACAGTGCTGGAGGATAATTGTCCTTGCTGTTACCCCACGCACTGTTCTGTATCTTCCCTCATCACCCAAGGCCTCCTAAAGCTCCTCTCTACACTAACTTGGTAAGGGAGCAGTCTACATGGCATCATGCTCCTCTTAATCACTGATCATGCGATGGTGGTGACTAAGCTTTTATTACGATGAGCTGGCTTTTTTTCCTCCCCAGTGCAATGTTTCCTGCAGAAAAAATGAGGCTTCACCAAAACCTGGCTTGTCTTTCAGCAGATGCCCATCTCCATACATCCATAAGGACTTTTTCAAAGAAAAACTTTGGAGTTTTTTTAGGGGAGGTGATACATAGATATGTCAGAATTTTAAGTTTGCAATTTTTCTCCCCCTTTTCTTGTGCTACTGAGTCTAAAAGGATAAATGAAGTCTTGCAGTTATTTTTCCTATCTCATCTATTTTATTGTTGTGTGGGTGTTTTATTACCTTGCCATTTCTGAAAACATTTCACATTGGGAAAGCTCAAAAATAGCAAAAGAGAAAGAAATGGTAGAAAAGAAAAAAGTTGCAATGAAGATGCTTGGGAGGAAACGTTTTTATTGCGGATGCCAGCAGGAGGAAAAAAGAAGAGGAAATACGTTTTTTTTTCCTATGAAAATGCTTAATGGTGTAGATATTTAGAAGTTTAATTGAAGAAAATAATAATCATATTTGGGCACTTTTGAATTGATACAATTTTTCCTGCCCTGTTTTGACCTTCCACAGTTCTTGACATTACTGCTAGTCGTCTCTGCTCAGTAGGCTGTGTCAGAAGCATCTGGAAATAACAGATAAGAAAGAGCCTTGGGGCAATGGAGTTTGGAAGCAGCAGCCATGCTGGAGGGCAGGAGGCATCTGTGTGCTTTGGGAACTATATGGACGTGAGGAGCTGCTGTGTGCCCTGAGAAGCACCTTTCCAGTGAAGCCTGTGCTTGTGTGCTTTGGAAACTTCCTCTCTCCTTCAGGTGGAAGTCACCCACCCAGTACAGGCCTAGGCTGGTATTTACCAGGAAGATGGATGCCTGGCAGTGGGCAGAGGATTGCCAGCTGCAGAAATAACTTTCCAGGAAGTGCCTGGCGAGATTTTATCTTCTGGTTTGGAGAATGTTGGTTCTATGCAAATCCTTGAGCACAGGAAAGAAAACAACCCTGGATATAGGGCTCTTGAAAGGAAGAGATATGAGCCCTAAGTGAGAAAAATGGGGCAAAACACTCGGGCCCAAAAATCCATTAGAGTTCAGTGAAGGTGTTGGAAATAGCTTCAAAGGTTCCTTCCCATTCCTTTGTGCTGTGGTTGAGACATTGGTGGGAAGCATGAAGTGCCTCTCTGAAGGCTCAGTGTCCTGTTTAGTGCCCTATACTATCTGTGCAATATCAGCAAATAATTACTAATTAGACAGAAACACCCTCAGCCTTCACACTCAGCACCTGGATGCTCCTTTGCACTTACACATAGCAGGTAAAAGTGCAGGTATGAATTGCACTTACGTGTAGCAGATATAAATTGTGTCATCTGATCTCTCATACTGTCCATCCATTCTTTACCCTAAAAAGCTTTGGTGTTAGACAGTTTTGATCAAATTTGGCCAAGGGGAAAAGGTCTGAAAAATACTTTTTTTCCTGAAAATCAGTGTTAGTGTAGGAGAAGACAGTTGGAGTGTTGTCCCTAAGGAAGGGCAGCCTCATGTTTGGTCTCAGGAAGATCTAGTTTCTGGGATCCTGTAGCTTCTAGCTTCTTACCTAAGGAGTAGTAGTGGGATTAAACAAAATAGGAATGAGCTGGAAGGTTTTGTGGTGGGAATATTGCCAAACTGCAAATATTCTACAAATGTAATGGCAGGGGGAGTAAGGCATATAGGATATAAACCTCCAGAAACCAGATTTCATGGCTATGCTGCTCAGAGAACAATGTGTTTACTGGGAATGTTGGATTAAAACTTGATTTCTCCATTGACTATGATCAGCATGTGCTGTGTTGTAAGCAGGCAGGGAACTTTTGCCTGTGTTATGAATAGTTTCCTTACTCAGGATGGCATTACTCCAAGCCTCAAGGTAATTTATATCTCAGGTAGGCATGCTGTAGTTTAACAAGGCTAAATATGGAGACATGAGAGCCTGATGTGGGGCCATTTGCTCTGTAAGCAACAGCAGTTTATGAAGGGTGGTTCAATATTCTTTGTATTGCAGGAACAAGCATAAGCAGATTTTTTTTAATTGGATTTTGGGACAGCACAGCTGGGACAAAGCTTTAGCAGGAATTCAAATGCAGTTGCTTATTAACATAGCAAGTGATTATTTACAAGTCCTAGTTTTTTCTTTGCTGTTTAATACTCTGACAGCCATAGACCTACGGAGCATGTTGCAAACATGAGGATTTTAGAGAAAATCAGCTGCTTATTCTTACAGCTCCTCTAGAACTAAGGTATTTTTGCCAAGCCTCTGGAAGGTACCTTGCAAAGCAGGAGAATTTAGTTGCAACTTGCTACAGGTAATCTTGCATCTTCCTCAGCAAAGAACGCTGGGAAGCAAGAGATGGAGAGTATGTAAATGTCCTTCTGGTCAGTGTAAAAGTAGCAAGTTGGAAATGAGTCACACACATGACATCCATTTTTCTTCTCTTTGCTTAGAGAGCTGGGAAAAAGTGCATTTGACAAATGAGTTATTGCATCAGCCCTTCAGCAAAAGAAAGCCATTTTAAGCAAGAAAAGAAGCATCCTTTCCCAGTTACTTTGTAGTTCTTATTTTAGTGGTTTGGGAATAAGGGTCATTTGGGGATTTTTTTCCCAAGTGTGCTTTTATTTATTTATTTATTTAAATTGAACAGAGAAGAAAGGAGGCAGCATGTAGAGACATTAATTGCTTGCTCCTTCCCTGCTTCAGGATTGATGGCGGAAAAGGAAACCCAACAATCATCCTTAGCACACATGGGCTTCACAGTATTTGGCATAAGGCAGCGCACAAGATGAAAGTCTGTCTCTTGACAGCCAGCTTCGTACTGGCAGCTTTTACTCCAGGCAACAAATTAATCTACTCAACTGTGTTCTGCATAATTGTTGATACTGTCTTAATTGGTACCATACGTTTCTCTGTGTCGACATGTCCATCATGTTAATGTCTAGGGACTGTTTGTTTCCTGCCAACTTGGGAACAGCACAGCCTGCTCCATCCTGACTGAACTCCTACCTACAATGCCTTAGTAAGAATTTCGACTGTATGGCAAATGGAAAATACAGAGCCATGCTGGGGCATGACTCAAAATTCATGGGGAAAAAAAGGGACTCCTGATTTCAGCAGCATTTGGAGATGAGCCAGCTCTTCCAGGGCTCTCTAAAGGCAAACCGGTTCAGCTCAAGTCAAGCCTAAATGCAAAGAGGCTTATTCTCCTGCTCCCAGGAAATCTGTGGCAGGGGCTGGCAAGCATTTTCCAAGCATGTCACAGTGGGGTGTCCAGGGCAAGGCAGCTGCAGAGCTAATTGACCACAGTGCACTGGTGGCTTTGTGGATTGGGATTAGCATTTTTAATTGTGCCCATTAATAAACTGGCAGCCAAGGCAGAGCATGGGGTGCTGCTCTCTCTCAGGTAACAAGAGCAAGAAGATGCAGAGAGCTGGGTGCCACCCAGGGTGAGGTGACTATGCGTGGGCATCAACAGTCAGCTCCTGAGAGGAAACAGCCATCACATCACCAGGAATGGCACCATGGATCTTTCCCTCCCTGGCAAGTCAGGGTGGAGGTACTATGAAGTATTACTGGATGCAGTTGTCCCTGAAGAGTCAGCCTCTAAGAACCCCAAGTTAGTCCTTAAATAAAAGGGCATTTCTGACCATCTATATGGCCACTTCCACATCTCCTAAATAAGAAGTACTGCCATTCCTTTGTTTCACCAAGGAGCTCCATGGTTACAGTCATTAAAGCTTATAGGCAGTCAGAATCTATAGGATAGGCATCTCACTGAGGGCTATATGGAAAATGAATCATTCTGTGTTCAGTACATAAGGCACAAACCAGCAAACAGTGATGACGATCAATGTTGAATAACTTTTTATTCAGTTAGTGCCACTCTGCTAAGCATTGAATTATCTGGGATGGAAAAATGCTGTGTGATGATGAAATGTGAGGCTCTAGCACAAGGTAAATGTGCAGGGAGGGCAGGTAATGTTTGCACAAGTGACCTCACTTCGGACACCTCTGGGTGCTAGGTTACAAGTCTTTGCTTCTGCAATGAAATTGCTGTATTATTGCCTGTGCACATACACACACAAGCTCTCTCATTTCCTCTCTCTGCTCCTACAGTTAATCGATATCACCTACTCTCATTTTATGTTCCATCATCTCTTGTTCAAGCTGTTGGCTGGCTTTAAGCAAAAATATTTATGTAGAAATGAGAGAAAGAAGGTTCTTCCCTACCCTTTTGTAGAGCCATCAGTGAGTATTTAGGCTACTGCGAGTGTATGGTTGTAAAGCTTATTTAAGAGAGCAGCAAACACATGGAAATATGTTTTGCAGAGGTCTTAAATTCTATTGTTGACATTTGGGTCTGGAGAAGAGAAAATCAGGAGGGGAATAAGGAAGAACTTCTCATGGATTTTTCCAAGTGTAGCTAAAAACTGTAAGTCTACTGAGCCATAGTGTTTTATTTAAGAGTCCTGACATTCTCAGAAACCTGTTTTCTGCATGTGGAGTGCAGTGGCAGTATTGGTAATCAATATGCCAAGAAATGTCATTCTTTTGAAAGCTGTGAGCTGCCTTGCCCTTTGTGGTTCCCAGGAATTGGTACTGGGAAGTGAAAAAAAAGAAAGAGCTGCTTCAGCAGATTGGCGTGAGAGACAGATGAAATGGCTGAACTAAAGGAAAATCTTTATGCAAAGTGAGACCTTCAGGCTATTTCTGGCATCTCTGTACCCCTCTGGTGTGCCAAAGTACATTCGCAGTGCTGAAAGTGTCCTGTCTGATGCAACTTCAAGCTCAGAATTGTGCAGTTCCACAGCTTCCATCCCAAATCCTTTCTGCCCTGAGAGCTCAAAGGATTTGGATAAGAGCTGGATGACCTGCTTTCTTTCCTAAGTGTCTTGAGGAGCCTTCCATCAGTTCAGTTACTGCAGATAGGTACAGCCGAGAAATGCAGCGTTTCCAGGTGAAAAGGGAGATGGTGCAGGCTTCCTGCACAGAGGGATTATAATCACTGAACTGTCCTAATAGAGGAAACTGCCCAAGAGGTGATGTGAGTCCTCACACAGAAAGTGAGCAGCTTGCCTCTTGCCTTGGCCTTCCCTTGCTCCTGGGAGCAGGGCAGGGTTTGGCACTGGTGCTGCTTGTGCAGAGGAACACCCTCCCTCTATGAGTGCTGGCAAAGCAAGTGTGAGTCATTGCTCTGGTCCCAGCATGACTGGGAACCTCAATCCCATGGCCTTGATCACCCATATCTCCTGGGGAGAGCCCATCAGGTGCATCCCACTGGGTGCCACAAGACCTGCACGATCAGGTGCTGCCTAAATGCTGTTTAAGCATCTCTTGGTGCTGAACTTGCTTTATTGCTGATGGAACTGGGGTGTAAAGCAGTTCAAAACAGGATCAAACTCAGGATCCTTGAGCTGCTGCTAGCAGGGATGAGGTGTCTCTGAATGAAGGGAAAAACTCATGTACATTCATGATTAATTTAAGACACCTTCCCCAGTGATTTGTTATAAGGGCAGTATATGGGGGGGTGTTTTGGATTTCTGCACTTGTCTTGTGTGCTTCAGCCTATGAAGAAATCACCTTAGTGAGGCTTTCTGGAGAGCTCTGAAACATTTCCTTGCACTTACTCTGTAGCAATAACTCTAAAGAAACCTCAAAGATGTGATTAAGTGTGTTTTGTCGGCACTTGAAGTAGAGATTACATCATCTTGTAATATATGTATATAAGTTCAAGTCATAGCAGTCTTCCATTTCATAATGCATGTCACTGTGATGGAGACTTGAATGTTGCATCTGCTGATCAGATGCATAGTACAGTGCTGCCTCTTTCCCCTACTGCTTTAATTGCATGTGGTAGCATTTTTTAAGCCAGGAAGTTTATATTATCTTTTCCAATTGACTCTTTATTGAAGTTGAGTAAGGAATTGGAATTTGGATAGGATATTGTGTCTGATGTAGTTATGTGAGCATTTAGAAAGCTCACTTGGAGACCTCAAATGACACTAAACTGGGCTGCCTGGTGCTTCTAAATGAAATATTGCTTTTCACGAGAATTCACTTTTGAAATGTATTTCTATTATAAGAAGATGGTGTTTTTCCATCCTATTCAGTTGAACCAAAATGCCATTGTTTTCTCCATTCCATGTTTTTAGTAGTCTTTTTTTGCTATTTCCTGGGGAAGGAAAAAGTCACAACAGATGTGGCTCAAACGCTAGAGGCTTGTGGTTGCTTCTGCTTTTGACCAAGTCCAGGCATTGCTTGTCCCCAGAAGGTGTCACTTTTGGAAGTGGGGATGCTTTTCTGGAGCTAGTACTGGCTGAGGAAGGAATGATGTTGTTTCTTTATCATTTCTCATAGGCTGCAGTGCTGGATGGTGGAGCTCCTAGTGACCTGAAAACCTTCAACCCTGCCTGTCGGCTCCCACCTTGCCCTCCTTAAACACCTTCAGCCAGTCCACTCTTGCTCAGCTTGTGAGGGGAACAGTTTCAGTCCCAGCCAGAACCCTTGTAAATCACATATTAAAAATGTTTTACAAGCCCGTGTGCTAAATGGGAAACACGCACACAGGGCACATTGTTCATTTATGGTTGTAACTGAAGCCAGAAACAGCAGGAAAAGGGGAGTGAGGCCATGTGAAAGCCCAAGGGAAATAGTCCCTAGTCAGGCAACTACACGACCATGGGCCCCTTCACAGGTTTCTGGCTGGTTGCTGCAGCTGTATTCAGCTCTCAGAAGCCTTTCTTAATTCAGACACGTGTAAAGATGCCCCAAAAGCACGTAGGAGCCAGACAAATTAAAATCCCTACTCAATGAGCAGAGAGACTGCTGGTGTTAAAGGGGAAAGGATCAACTGGCCCCGATGCTTTGGGGCAGAGAAGGGTCCAGGTGGAGGGGAGCAGAGACTGCTGGAGCAGCAAGGGGAAAAGCCAACAGGGCAGTTGGAGGGATAAGATGTGCTGTTGCCCAAGTTGGAAGGATGGGGCTGTTCATAGGGAGCAACAGATCAGTGCAAGCCCTGGAGTCAAGGGGAAAATCACAGCATCACAGGATAGCTTGAATTGGAAAAGACCTTAAAGCTCATCTGGTCCAACCCCCCCCCAGCAATGAGCAGGGACATCTTCAACCAGATCAGGTTGCCCAGAACCACATCCAGCCTGGCTCTGAATGTCTCCAGGGATGGTGCATCCACCACCTCTCTGGGCAATCTGTGCCAGTGTTTCACCACCCTCACTCACTGTAGAAGATTCCTTTCTCACATCCAGCCTGAGTCTCCCCTCTTTTAGTTTAAAACCATCACCCCTCATCCTGTCAAGCACTGTTACAATGTCCTCAGAACTTGCCCCAGTGGTGCAGTTTTGGGCTTAAAGCTTGGGGATAGGTTTCCCAGCAGCTGCAGGCATCGAGGCCCCTTACAGCCAGAGACCTTGTACCCTGCAATTTAAATTGGTCTGGCACAGGCATGAAGATGTTTGTGCTTTCATCCTGGCTCAGCTAAACCTTGTCTACCTGCTTTTTTTCAAGCATTCAGACAAGACCAGGGACTTATTAAATGGGGAGAAATAACCTTACATTTAACCTAATTATAGTATTTATATTTGAAGAAATAACATGAAGTAGTTTTAATGTTCAGCTGTAAAAATTGCTTTAATATTTTAGATGGGCTTTTATCCATACACATAAGTCTTTCTTTTTTACCCCCAGGTTAAACTTGAACTTCATAAGCACTGATGATATGAAAAGATACTAATTTAATAAACGTATCTAAAGAAATTAAGCGCATTAGGGTGTTGCCAAGCTTTGTGCTGGGTTCACATCTCCTGCCTCTTCTTTGGTGTTGTATCTAGGCTCTCATCCAAAAGTTTTTACACCTTGTATAGCTTTCTTGGCCTCACTAAAGCTGCCTCCCAGTGTACAGTGCTCTCAGAGGTGGCCATGGGAGTTGAATGGGCAATCCCCATGCCAGAGGCTGTGCCTGGCTGGGGTGGTAATATCTGAAAAGATAAGAAAGGATAGCATAAATATAAGTTACGACTTCCAGAACTGATTTGAACATCATGTTGACAGAGAGAGAAGCATGAGGGAGATCTAGGCTGCCTTTGATTTGTTTTTGTCAGCTGATGGTGGTGCTGGCTGCCTGTGACCTTGGTGCTGAAGTGTGTTGTTGGCAAGCAGTGATTCTTCTGCTGTCCTGGAAGCTATCAGGTAGGGGCTGTGTTTCACGCCAGTGTCTTTATTAAGAGCTGTGCTGGGAGAGGCAACTTGGGGACTCAGTGGTCACAGCTTGGGGACCTCAGCTCAGGATTTTCTTTGACTTTGTTTTATGAAGATGATTTTTGGGTTGTTATGTGGGTATTAAAGCCCTCATGTTCCCCAGGTAAGTGGAGGTCAGCAGGAGTGCCCTGCACAACCAGGCTGAGCACACTGGGCTGTTTGACATTAAACTGTTATTCTCCAATATCTGCACTGCCTGGGGCTGGGAGGGTGATCCAAAAGCTGACTTTGTGGACCTAAACCAACCATGTTTCCTCCCACGTGCCATTCAGGACTCAGCTGTTAGAGGCTGGAGTGCATGCAGGATGAGAGGTCTTGTCTGGAGAGGTTGTGCAAGGCAAACAGAAGTGATCCATCAGAGTTGGTGTGACTCTCTTGGCTCAGTGCTGGCAAACACGACCCTAATAATGGTGGCCACAGAGGAACCCCCTTTTCTGTAGCCCCCCCCCGTTTGCAGCTTCTGTGCCAGGGATCTGAACTGTCAGCAAAGACTTGTGGTCTTTGCTCTGTGAGCACCAGTCTATTATGTGGACTTCTAGATTTAACAGGATGTAGCTGATCTTTAATGTAACCTGTAGCCCAGTTCAAACCAATTCCTACGTCCAGTCACATGTTTCCTAGGTGTCACTTGGCTGGAGGCTTGGTCAGCCAGTACAGTGGATCTGGCATTTGTGACAGTCAATGTCAGTATGCTGATACAGAAGGCAGGCAAGAAAAGTAGTGACAAATACCTTGTTCAAAAATGCCCTTTTGGGTTAACTAAGGAATGACAGGGTAACAAGAGGCCTGTAGAAATCTCTCATATCCATAGTCTAACCCCTGCTCAACACAGGTCCAGTGGGGTCAAGTTGCTCAGGGCCATGTATTGTTGATGTTTGACTACCTCCAAGAACAGGGGTCCCACCACCTCTCTGCACCCCATTCCAATGTTTGACCACCCTCACAGTGAAAACGCTTATATCCAAGTGAATTTTCCCGTCTTCCATCTGCTTCAGATTTTCACCTTGTCCTTTCCCTGCACACCTCTGAGAGGAGCCTGGCTCAATCTCCATTGTAGCCCTCCATCAGGATGAAATGAACTGGACACTTGGCTGGTTTCTCAAAGGCAAGACGAAATGGGTGAGTATCTTTGTAAAGCCAGCCTGTATTCCATGCATGAGGAGGGTGAGGTCATGCTGATGGAGACAGTACTTTGTGTTGGAGAGTTCATTATTAATTGTGTTACCTAGACTTTAGTGCCCTTTTTGTGATGTACTAAACAACTGCTGTTGAGCAATGCAAAGCACTCTGTGTTAAAGAATAGTTCTGGGTTCTTTCTTTCCTTAAATTTGTCTGCTGCTTGTGCAGAGCATTCCTTTCCACTTAGCCAGCCATCCTCTGAGGATTTTAAGCAAGCTAGGCCATAAAAATATTTACATTTTTCTATAGCACTTGGTCTGTACACAGTCAAACAAGGCTTGGCTAAGGAGTGTTGGGGCTTGGATTCATGGGGAGCTTGCCATCTGAAGCTGCAGCAGGCTAACTTACTTGTTGCCATCGCAATGAGGAGACCTTCTCAGAATGTCTGTGTTGCAATGAAACTTCTTTGCATACCTCAGAAAGAGGCAGTGTGTTGAAACTGCATATCTGGACATAATTCCAAGCAGCAGATTGTTAGTGTTATTTTACTCATAGGAAGAGCTCTTTGTTTTAAAGACAGATGTCGTGTTCGTTCAAGACATATCTGACACAGACCCCCATATAGGAGTTTATAGTAGATGACCTCACCACTGCTTTAGGCTGTTAGGACAGTGTGAGAGGTGTCTTCTCTCCTGAGTAAGTCTTGATCCTTCACCCATTCCCCTGCATGCTGCTTATGACAGCTTTATGATTGGCGGTGCAGAATCTGGCCTCTAGGGCTTATCTTGCAGAGCAAAGGTTTGTGGCTCCTATGTGCACGTCCATTATTCCCTGTTCTTTGTACCCCAGTTGTGGAGTAATCGTGGCAGTGAGAGGAAAAGTGAGCTTGATGGGAGCAACTGGGCTGTGGCATGGATACAGCCCAGGGCATGCACTCCAGTCGTGCAGCACTGTAAGTGTTCACTGATGCACCAGTTTGCTGCAACTCACTGGGTGCAGGTACCCCATTTCCACTGAAATTCAGTGGAATCCTGGCTCCAGGTGCTCTGTCACATGCACCATGCTCTTACAAGTGAGACTTAAGTAGCTACAGGGATTTTCCAGCATGCCTGGGCACCTCACTCTTGCTAATGTCTGTGTAAGGTAGTGTTTGAAAGTCTCACTAGACACTTACTGCAAACCTGCTCAGCCAAACTCCTCAGCCAGGCTTCTTTTCCTTTCAGCTGTGCCGGAGTAGGCCTGGAGATAGAGGGAACAGAAAGGCAGGATTCATGCCTGAAAACTGCTGAACTGATACCTAGTTTTCCTAAGGGACAGTAAATCCTTTCCAGATGTTAATAAGAGTAGCTTAGCTGTCTTCCTCCATTATGAGGCAAAACCTTAGACTGAATTTATATCAATTTGTATATTTTTGTATACATGTTTCTGTATATTGCTGTAGATAAGCGCAGTACACATTACACTGTCAGATATGTACTCTGAAGGTCAAGAAACACTCTCTGTAAAAGCCCTAATGTATTGCCCTGTTCTACTGAATGGGTGTTTGAATTTGATTTTATAGATCCTTTCACATATGTATGTGTCTAT
Organism: Melopsittacus undulatus; assembly: GCF_012275295.1. Taxonomy (NCBI): domain Eukaryota; kingdom Metazoa; phylum Chordata; class Aves; order Psittaciformes; family Psittaculidae; genus Melopsittacus; species Melopsittacus undulatus. Next base: position 11,533,062 of record NC_047529.1, on the reverse strand, counting down.
AAATAGAATAATATGGCTGTATAGACTATCATTTGTATGGACTCTCATCTGTCATTTCTATATATCCTGGATGTATGATCTATCTGTACCACGTAGCTCTATATTGATCTGGTCTATATCATGGCAAAGTGTTTCTGGGTTTTACAGAAACACCTTGGTTTTTGTTTTGACACAGGTACATGAAACAGCTTTCCAAGATGACCCTGCAAGGAGTGCATTGAAGAGCTCTGGAGAGCTTGCGGGTGGTACATACAGAACAGGGTACATCCCTAAACAGGTCTGAACCCCTGAGACATCCCACTGAAGCTGACATTTATGTTAAATATCTTCCTGCTGATGGCATTATCGCAGTAAATACTAAATGAATCTGATGTTGAACGCAGACAGCCTTACCTTTCTTGATAACTCTATGTTAATATTACTTTAATTATTCCTGACTTACAACACTGTTGAATGTTGATAAAGGCTGAATTGCTACTTGAAATGCTGATCCTGACAGTCCTGTGGCAGGCGCTAAAATGTGATTTTCAAGTCTTAGGGGAAAAGAGGGAATACATTACTACTTCTGATTAGAGGACTTCAGAAGGAACATATTCTAGTCACATCTCATGGAGCTCTTGCCTGAATCCCTCTTGCTTTCAGTAGCCGATGCCTTTGCACAAGACATAAAAGGAATATCCACTCAACTTTCTTTATTTAAAATTTTATGGTGCTTGCTGATGTGGAATCTGTTCAGCATGTATGAACAGTTCCCCACAGGAAAGATGCTGTATGTACATGGAGCAGCGGATGTTTCCTTTGCCTGTGGGAGCAGACACATGGAAGTAAAGCTTGCGAAGCAAAGAGAGACCATTTCTCAGTGATACCACCTTCCTTGCAATTCTGGATCTGAGCTTTTTGACTCCAAACTCTGTCATGGTCCATTTGTATACACCCAGTGCTTATCTCAGATGTCCTTTGGTAACACTGTCGTTTTATTGATGTAAAGAACATGGGAACTGTGTGGCAAAGTTGAATGCAGCCAGGACTGGGAAATCAGTGTTTCATTTCCCAGTGAGTTAGGTGAAATATTGAAAGAAAAAGGGTTTGGGACAAAGTTTAAAAAAGTACCTGAGTAGCTTAGGAAGCCTGAGCCATGAACTGCTGAAAATCCCTTGTGTGGTGACCTCAGGTACTGCCTCTTTCAGCTGGGGGTTCCCGTGTGGGCAGATGCTCTGATGAACACCCGTCAATTCTGTATTACTGCAGGGTCTCACCAGCTATGGTCAGCTTTCATCCTCCAAAATCCCTTCCTGTTAGGTGCTGCAAGAGGAAATAAGTAGCTGTGACATTTCTCCACCCCTCCCCAAAGTCTGGATGACCTGTGTGGCAGGAGAAGGGGTGAGGAAAGGAGAAATGTTCATGAAGTGGGATTCTGGGGAATAGGGGGAACCTTCTTCTGCTGTCCTGCACAAGCAACCACTCTGGTCTTTGCTGTAAGAAAAATGTTCCATCCCTCAGAGGGTGTTGGAGGTTTCTGTTTGTTTATTTTAAAAGAAAGCATCTGGCATATGTATGCAAACATTGATGAGTCATTTAAAGTATGCTCAACACTGCACTTGTGAGACTGGGATCTTACAGCTAGAAGAAATGTGATGGAAGGGAATGGGCAGACCCTGAAGGACTGCTTTGCAAGCATGAGGAGGGGACTCCAAGCTTATTCTTCACCTGCATCCCCTTCCCCACTTACCACCACTCTGGGAGCATATCCATCCCTCTAAACCCCCTTGGGGAGGAGTTTTAAATCCAAGTTAAAATGACTGTGTTTGGGGCTGCTGTGCCCTCCATAGAGATCCCAGGGCTTGTCAGTGGGTCTCTCCAAGAAAAGCAGTTTATTTCCAGCACTGTGCAGGGCCACAAATAGACTTGATGGTAGGGAGGGGAAATGTGGGTTAGTCTAGTTGTGTCCTTTCTGCAAGTGTCAGCCAGCAGCTGGACCCTCTCAAATCAATAACATTCATAACTACATGGGAAGGGAAGCTCTAAGAAGACTCAGCCACTTTCTTGGAAGCCTACGAGCAGCGCAGCAGGCTGGGAAGCTCTGGCTGGAGCAGTGTTTGAAGGCCAGCAGACACAATGCTGGGATTATAGGAGCTTCTGGAGATTCGTTGCAGGAGACAATTTCCAAGTATAAATGAAACATTTCAATCTCCAGCAGTGTAATACTTGGAGAACTCCACTTTGGGTAACAAGAATCCTTCCTGCTTTAGATTTGTCTCTGGAAAGGAGCTGCAGTCTAAATCTCCAAATAGGAAGAGGTACTTTTATATCAGGTTACACTTTCAACATATCAGTGGCAGTATGATTACGTTGCATTGGCTGTGCCAAGCATTCCCCTTCTGTAAAGCCCCCACACTCAAGAGCTATCAAAATGAAGCTGCTGTGTCTGTACAAATAGGTGATTCTGTTCACTGCTTGGTTTTGTCTATTCCTGCTTCTCAGGCCTTTACCATAGAGAGGGAAACAAGAACTGAAGCAACTCTGGCACCTGGGGAATGTTTAAGAAATGGAGAGAGGACTATGTGATCCAAGTAAATACCAATATATGTCCCCATGCACCCAGAGAGATGTTCTCTTCTGTTTCTTCCCTCAGTCCTAGTGAACTCATCCATCTTCCAAATTGCTTTCTGGAGACAGCTGCTGAATCACAGGAACATTCATGGGAGGGAGAAAAGAGACTTCCTTAGGCAGTGCTTAGCAGTAAAGGGGGCTTGAACTGGTTTTCCTTGCTGCTGCTGCAGAGAAAGCTCTGGGTATGCAGGTCCAGCACCTCTGTTCATGGAAGCAGTTTGCATCTGAGTAAAAACTACCAATTTTTTATTTATTCTCACTGTAGATGTTTTAATAGATACAGCTTATTTCCTTTTGCCTTTGTAAACAGCTGTGCCTGTGCTGTGTGGAACAGCTTTACTGTGGCTCAAACTGCATCAGCTCCAGAGGCATCTCATGCTGCACCACTGTGCAAGAACATTTACATCTACCACGTGCAGATGAACCCTCCATCTTCTGGAGGTGTCAGTTCCCTGTGGGCAGCTGGGTCCTGACTCCAAGGTGCAAAGAAAAAGCATATTTGAGTCTGTCAGGGTTCTTTCGAAGAAGTGATGCAGCTGCTTCATCTGCTGTGGCAGAGCTTGGATGCCTCCCAGAGACTGCTCCTGGGTTTGTTCATTATCCCACAGGCTTTGGATGGAGGACAGCTTCATTTTAGCTAGGATGTTTCCTACTTCTAAATACTGCATGCTCTAGAGTGCTGTGTGAATGGGAGTTAGAACTGAGCCATAGGAAAGTGTATATGAAGGAGAGAGGAGGCACCTTCTCAACATGATTGACCAAATGGGAACCAGAGTATCTGAAATGGGCCACTGCCATGGGGAAGGATTTTGGTGGTTTTTTCTTTTAGTCTTCCTTGTGAGGCTAGAAAAGGACTGATACATGGGCAAGAGGGAACAGATATTCAGCCCTGGAACACTAAGTATAAGATGGGTGAATGAAAGAGTGGAAGAACAGGTGAAGTGGTGGCTGAAGGGACCACAAAGCATCTGACAAGGAGTGCGGATGCAGAGAGGGTCTGAATTGCTGTATCCAGGCTAGTGAGATAATTAATCCTTCATGATTCTGACAGATGCCTGCAGAGGAGCAGAAACAGGATCGTGGTCTGACAGTGATTTATGCATCGATACTTGTCAGACTAGGAATTCTGCAAGTGGGTAAACAAGCCATAGGCTTCTTTGTGTTTAAGAAAACTGTAGAGGATTGCAGCATGCGGAAAGCTGGGCTTCAGCACTTACTACAGGCACTTAATATGTTTTGTTACTTGTCTGAAACCACTCCGGTCACACAACAGGGAGAGAAATGGGCATATGATTCCTGAAACAGAGCTCTGCCTCAAGCCTCAGTTATACTTAAAAAAATGGCAAAAGATACAACCAACCTCAGCATGTGTTACCTTGGGAGCTTTACAGAGTACAGAGGAGGCTGGACAATGGCTGCAGTTTGTTACCATCATCCAGGACCCTGTGACACTGCAAAGAGCATCTGCAAAGGAGGAAAACAGCTCTTGCTGTATATATACTCAGAATCACAGAATGGTTTGGGTTGAAAGGAGCCTTAAAGCTCATCCAGTTCCAACCCCCTGCCATGGGCAGGGACACCTTCCACTAGACCAGGTTGCTCCAACCCTCATGCAACCTGGCCTTGAACACTGGGGCACCCACAGCTTCAATGGGCTCAGCACCCTCACAGGGAAGAATTTCACAGCCATGTGCTTGGGGAGAAGGGCAAGGCCTGGCTTGCTGCATGGGATCCCCACCGCGGTGCAGGCTCCTGCTCCCTCTCCTCTCGCCCTGCCCTGGGGCTCACTGTGTCTTGCTCCTTGAGAGGTGGCTCTTAGGGACCTCTTTGTGCCCCACAGGGTGGGTAGCACATGGGATGGAGCTGCACAGGGCAGCATGTGGGGTCAATGCTGCAGCAAAAGGCATTTCTTTAGGGGTGGTAGTGCTTATCACCATGTTTCACTTTGCAAGCTGTGTGTGTCACAGTGTGTTCTCACTGCAGCTCACAGGCTAGTCCCTGCTGCAGATGGTGACAGCATCGCCAGCCCCAGGCAGTGATACCAAACACTGGCAGCACTCAGATGAGAGCTGGAGAAGAGATGTTTGGACTGGAGCAGCTCTGGACATGCTTGGGAGTGGGTTAACAGCCACCTACAGAGGCTGAGAGCCTAACAGCGGGCAAGTTCAGGCACTTCCAGGGCTAGGCAGCAGCTGAACGGGTGTATGGAGCTCCCAGATTGCAGTTTTCAACCAAGGTGCCCAAATTCTGCCAAAATCTTGCTTAAGATGCCAATGGTATTTGCAGGCTTTGTTTTCATTTTAATGGTGCAGCCTTTAATCTCTGTGGTTTGCATTCTCTTTGTGTAAGATGAGGTTACTTATGCTCAACTCTGTTTTGCAAGAGCACTGCTATCTCTGGGGGGACGTTCCTGTAGACAACCACAATATTTAGCATATTCCATTGCTCTGTGATTCTGCCTAATTCTCACTTAATTCTCTGCCTAATCCGTTTCCAAGCTTCTTAATGGGTGTATGTCTTAGAATCACAGAATCATAGAATCACAGAATGGTTTGGGTTGGAAGAGACCTTAAAGCTCATCCAGTTCTACCCCCCTGCCATGGGCAGGGACACCTTCCCCTCTTTCATCTTAAAGTCCTTCCCCCTTGTTGTGTCACTACATGCCCTTGTAAAAAGTCCTTCTCCAGATTTCTTTTAGGCCTCTTTTAGGTATTGGCAGGCTGCAATAAGGTCTCCCCATAGCCTGCTCTTATCTGGGCTAAACAGCCCCAACAGAGGTGCTCCAACCCTTGGAGCATCTTTGTGGCCTCCTCTGGAGTCTCTTGAGCAGTTCCATGTCCATCTTGTGTCTTGGGTCTGAGATGTTTGTTTTTGGAAGAGGGATTTGCCCAGGGATAAATCTCCACAAAGGGCTGGGGAAAGAGGATGGCTGTAAGCCCTCATTAACCTTAGTATGGCATGAACAGGTAAGGGCTGCACACACCCCTTCACCTTGGGCATCCAGCACTGCACAGGATCCTCTGCTCAGCACTATGCACAGAACCAGCATTGAAGTATTAGTTATAGCCACACACAGCCATCCCCTGTTTGCTGGTTTTCTTCTGGGTGTCTGAGTGGAAGTTCTTTAATCCTTTCAGTTCTTGGTATGAAAAGCTCTTGGCAAACTGTGTCTGTCCCCTGGAGGTGATCAATGATCCTGTTTTCCTGACTGCCTGCATCAGGGGCTCTCTTGCGCCTGTTGCAGCTCCCCCTCAGTCCCAGCTCCCTGTTTCAGTCCTAAAGTGTTGTATTCTGTTTGCCAGACGTTTCCTCTGGTACTCCTTTGTCATTCACTGTGACTGGTATGGCCCTATTCTTCTGCAGAGTAACAGAAAGCAAACCAGCCTCCCCAGATCCCCCTCCTCCCAGGCAGGGCTCATTGCCCACAGGAACATCCAGCCTGCATCATCAAGAGGCTGCTCAAAACCTTCCAGGACTGAGATCCACGCCATGAAAATACAGAGTCATGTTCTTGGGCTGATGTAAACTGGTGTAGCTCCATTGATGTCGATCCAGCTTACACAAGCCGAAAATATGGCCTAGAGTAAATGAATCATTGTGCTGAAATGTAGCCAGGTCTGAAGCATACCTGTCCCATGGGGGGATGCTGAGAAGTGAAAGTTGTTTCCACCCTTTTTGGCTGATAATCCACGAACGAGCCACAGATCTGGCATGGAGGAAAGGCAGCAGTGAAATGCATGAGTCACTTTACCCACTATAAAATGTCACTGGTTCTGGAGACAGATGCAGCAGCTGTTTAACAGAGTGTAGCTCAGGTGGCAGAGATGGTCCTGTTATTTGTACAGCTCCATAAACAAACTCACTGCATTACAAAATAATAGCTCTTCCTTGATCAGTTTCCAGTGCTGCTCACTCTGGAGCAAAGCGGGACAGGGCTGCTGTGAGCCTGATGAGAGGGATTTAGATGAGATATTAGGAAGAAATTCTTCCCTGTGAGGGTGCTGAGGCACTGGCCCAGGTTGTCCAGAGAAGCTGTGGCTGCCCCATCCCTGGCAGTGTTCAAGGCCAGGTTGGACAGGGCTTGGAGCAACCTGGTCTGGTGGAAGGTGTCCATGCCCATGTCAGGGGGGTTGGAACTGTCTGAGCTTTAACATCCCTTCCATCCCAAACCATTACATGATTCCATGAAAGTTCTAACTGCACTTAGAGCCCTAGGAGTAAGCGCTGCAAGAAAGGCAATGTGGTGTCACCAGTGGGGCCACAAATGCATGGCAGTGCATCACAAAGTAGACAGGTAAGTGCCAGAAGTTACTCTCAGTTTAGCTCCATCCCCCTAAAGCCTTTCTCCTTTCTGTCCTCTGTAGCTTTGCAAGACGTGCCCGGAGGGCAAGGCTCGCCTTTCCTTCTGCTTTCTTGCAGGAAATGCAAGGAAAAGAAAAATTGCTTCATCTTGCAGCTGCAGATGCAAGGCACAGAAGTTAAAGGTCAGACCTGAAACAGATGTAGGCCTTTGCAAAACAAGATGCCCCAAGTCATTTCTCATGGGAGCCAGAGCTGGTGTGGCTGAACAGCTCTCCCAGAGGGACCTGCTTTGCTGCAGGAAGATGCTACCCAGGACAATAACATTTCTGATACTAGAGCTAAGGTATCACTTTCCCGATTCCATTGGATTCTAGGGTCATCTGGTCACATCCACCTCTTTTCTTTCCTTTCCTTTTTTCCCCTTCTTTGAAATTCCCTCTTTTCTCAGGGGGAGCTCAACTCACAGGTGCCAGGAGGCTTTTCTCACAGTTAAGGGCAGGGCTGCAGGACCACAGACTCCCAACTCCACACCAAAAGGGAGAAGGAGGTGGGGCAAAAGAAAGGGAGGCTACAAGAGGACTGTTCATGTACACAGTCGCAGGACTTTTTCAATGTGAAATCCATCAGCAGCCACTCTGGCTGACAGGGCAGGAGTGAGCATTGCCAGCACTACAAAGCTGTGCCCTGGAAAGAGCTGCCACGATCTGAAAGTGGAGTTTATTAACTCCAGATTTTCACAGTGTAGCTGGCACGGCAACAATACAGCCCGAGCACAAAGAATCACTTGCAGCTATAAATCAGGGGAAGGCATCTCCAAAGGCTCCTGAGTCACAAACAGCCACTGTGCCAAGTGCCAGCTGCTAAAGGGCAGTGTGTCCACAGCTGGGTCACTGAGCTCAGGGCATTACTGACTGCCCAAGGAACGAAACAGCCAGGAATGGAAACTGTTTTGCTGGCCAAAGAGCGCAGTTCCCTTAAACACTGGGCTGGACACTTGCTTATACACAAAGGGAGCTTGAGCTGCGGGTCAGTCAATAGGGGAAAATGGGAAGGTGAGTTTTAATCATAGAATCCCAGACTGGTTTGGGTTGGAAGGGACCCTAAAGCTCATTCAGTTCCAACCCCTCCCACAGGCAGGGACACCTTCCACCAGACCAGGTTGCTCCAGGCCCCTGTGTCCAACCTGGCCTTGAACACTGCCAGGGATGGGGCAGCCACAGCTTCTCTGGGCACCCTGTGCCAGGGCCTCACCACCCTCACAGGGAAGAACTTCTTCCTATTGTCTAATCTCAATCTCCCCTCTGTCAGTTTAACACCGTTCCCCCTTGTCCTGTCCCTACATGTCCTTGTAAAAAGCCCCTCTCCAGCTTTCCTGTTGGCCCCTTTATGTACTGTAAGGCTGCTATAAGCCTTGGTTATTCAGCCTGGAGAAGTCTCCAGGGCTGAACAACCCCAACTCTCTCAGCCTGTCTTCACATGAGAGACGCTGCTATGAAGGAGCCATGGGTCCTGTAGTGGCTCAGTTGAGGAGGGGGCTTTCAAAAATAGCTGAGGGATTTACCCATGATGAAGGAATTAGGGCAACAGTTATCACTGTCCCAGCTATCATAACCCTCTGCTCGCTTTGGCATGTTTAGAAATACCTTTGTTATGTCATTTTGTCTACAGGAACAGATGGAAAGGCTGGAAAGGTTACCTGCTACTGCTGTTCAATGCTGTTGCTCAGCTGCAAATAACCATCTCTGAAGCTGAGCAAGTAGGGTGAAAATGTGCATGGATTGACACAGCATCAGCCTTCCTCTGGGGAAGGGTTGGAGTCTGAGCCTCCCTTTGTCTTGCTGCAGGAGGCTCACATCACTCTGCTGGCTGGGGTCTTAAAGCTCTATAGCTAAGCTTGGAAGAGACCCCTTCATTTTATACTATGTCATTTAGGAAGGTTTAGGAGAGGGTATGATACAGCAGTACCAGCTGTGTCCAGGAAGGAGAAAACAGCAAACAGGTTTGTAAGCAGCTCTCTTGCAGTGTTCCTGTGTGATTTAATGTCTGTCACCCTTCAACTCCCCTGCAAATGCTGCTTGAGCTCATTGGCATGGGCAGAGTTTGAGGAGGTAAATGAGTAATTGTGTCCTTTTTTAACATGCATAAGGCCATATTTGGGACCTGATGTTAGGTCACAGCTGGAACTTATAGTCCCCAAAATAGTGCTGTGAACTAGTCCTTGTACTCAGGTAAGAACTCTGAGACTGCTGAGCACTGAGCAATTTTTCTTGATGCTGCTCAACACAGTAGGACTCAGGGGAATGCTTTTTTGCTGTTCAAGTCTGTCCTGAACCTGCCACTTTTGTGTCCATTTTAGTAACTGATCATCTTGAGCCTTCCCTTTTTGCTTGGAGCACAAACTTCTTATGGGGGTGCTTTCCTGTTTGCACCCTACCCTTTAGATCATTGTGTTAATCTTTGATTGGGACCTTGCTGGTATTTCTGTGGAGTAAATAGAGTTACCAAATACACTCACATCTTAAAATTCAGGTGAGAGCAGCTCATGTGGATGTAGGGATGTTCATAGCAAAGGGAGGCAGAATAGAAGTTCAGTTATTTTTCTTCTTGAGTTGCAGGCCAAAACTTCACCAAAAAATGAAGGCTTTGCCACATGTTTTTTATAACCAGCCAAATAAAATATTATGTCTTAAAGCATTCGGGGTCAGAGAAATCACTCAGGCCCTGTGCTTAGCATTTTTTCTTCCTCACAATAGCTTCTGCTGAATGATAATCTTTAAAACTATGCATGTGGGGAGCCAGATCCTGACCCCCACAGCATCTGCTCTGCATTGTTGCAAAATGTGCTGAGCAGGCAGAAAGTTAGTTTAGCTGGATTGCAGGAGATTACGCTGACCCAGCTTGCTGGCTATGGTGCAGGAGACTGGGTACTGTGGTAGCAGAATGGCAGAAGGAAGAGGATTTGGTGTGATACTCGTGTATTTGGGTATGTGTTGGGCAGGATTGTGGATATCCCCACATTAGCATCTCAGGGGGGAGGTCCTCTTGCAACAGGGCCCTGGTGCTTGTCAGCAGCCAGAGCCATGGCTTTGACTGTTCTCTGGATGTACATGTCATTGTCATATGGGAAACACATGTGTTACACAAAGCACAGCTTTCACAACTTTCTCATGTGTATGTCTACATGATCCTAAAGTCCTTTCCAACCCTGTTCTATGAGTCTGTGTTTCCTGATGCAGACTTTAGAGAGGGCTTCATTACTAGATAGTGATGTAGAGCAATCACAGCAGCTGGGGTGTTCCAACTCCAGTCTTTCCAGTGACCGAGCCTGGGTACAACCACACACATTTCTGTTGTGAAGTGACCTCCTGTAAGTGTTTCCTAGAGAGTGTTTTCCTTTCAGCAGCAAGCCAGGGCATTTGCTGTATCGGAGGGACACCCTCCTGTCAAACTTAGTGCTGGTTGCTACAAGCAGTGCAAACCTTTTCTGTGTTTAAATGGAGAAAATCAAACTGGAGTGGCTTGGGGCTATTCGCAGAGCATACTGTGGTTGAGTAACCCAGCCTTTCTCTTTAAAAACTCTGAATAGGTTGGTTTATACAGGTTTTTATTTCCCCACTGTTTAAAATTCATATCTTGTTTTAACAATAATTCAGTCTTGGCTTGTTCATTAAATAAAAAAAAGTCTGCATTGAATTTAGCCATGATTATCCACCTCTGGAATTTCAATTTTGCTTATTCTCCATTTTCTCACAAACCTACAATGCTTCACATTTTCCTTAGAGACACAGATCCTGAAACAGAGAACAAGGAGGAAATTTTGGTTTTTGTTACAATGTAATATTAACAATCATAGTGTTTTCTTTTGTAATGATGGAGAAAAGATTGAAAATGAGAGCTGAATACACTCAACATGCTCAGGAACCAGAGAGCAATGATTAAAACCCCCAAAACTCATTGAGATCTTTTGTTTGCTTGTGGCTTTCTGATTTCAAACGAGCAGCAGGATTTCAGAGTCCTTGTTTGCCTACTCAGCAATGGGCAATGCTGGGATCCTGTTGAATACTGCAGGACAGCTGCTCCAAATTGTTCTCGTTTCCCCTGCTTATTAGTCCCTGCTTATTAGTCCCTCAATCTGCCCAAGGTTCTGCACTTTGCTTTCCTCTGCTGAAGCCTGGAGAACTCAGTTATGTGGGTTCCCTCCTGACTCACTCAGAGAGCAAGCCCCAGGCTCCCTTTTGGCACCAGAGATCCCTAGGACCCGACCCCATGGCTGGAGGGAGTGATAGCCATGGGAGATGATCATGCAGAGTGCTGGTGTCTTCAGGCTCCTTTTTGGTATGTGTCCTGGTTTAACTTTATGACCTGGTGCTCCTCAGTTTTTTGAGCAGTCAGCCCTGCTGCTGTGGTTCCTGTGGCTCCTGTTGGTTCCTGTTTGGCTTTCCAAGGTTGCAAATGGGGAGAAGTGCTGTGACTGAAATGACTTTCCTCTCTTGTGAACCTGCAGAAAGGGGCACCCTGCCCTGAGGAGCATCCTCTCACCATGGGCTGAGCCTGTGACCTGCCTGCGTGTGCACTGGTTCCTCTTCCACTGGTACTACTCTGCCTGCCAGGAGGCTGCAAACAATACTGTGGGCGCTGTAAGTATCTCTACTGAGAGAGAAAAGTCCTAAGGATCAAGGGTAAAAGCACAGCTACTTTCTTGCTGCACCTTAAGACCCTTTTGCCAGCACTTTGATGTTTTGCTGCTAGTAAAAGGAATTTCATTTTTTTGCCCTCTCCCAGATTTCCACAAGGATGCGTTCTGCTCCCTACCCTTTTCATATATCCTGCTGTGCACCCCAATCAAAGTCTCACTTAGGTGAAAGTGCTAACCCAGGACCTCTTGTTCCCATCAGCAGGGCTGCTGCTATTGCCAGAGGCACAGCTCTACCTTCTTTACTCCTGAGCACTTTCTGCTGCTGGCTCTGCTTCTCTACCTGCTGTTTTTAGTAAGGACTCATCACAGATGTAAGCTCATTAAACACCCCAAGCCACACTTCCCTGATTCTATTTATGGTGTTTTCCCTCTCTATTCCTTTTCACAGCCCCCACCTTAGTCACTACTGAGTTCTTGGCATCTGGGTTTTGTTTTTATTTAAGCTTGAAACTGATAAAGCATGAGGAAAGGGGAAGATTTGGAGAGGCAGAACAACATCACAAGCAAAGTGTATGTAGGGTACATTTAGTGTTAGACTAATTGACCTTAAGTGTATGGGCAGCAGACTGGCAGCAAAGCTATTGCATTAAAAGAAATAAGAGACTATTTACCCTAAAAAGGTAAAAGGCACAGGGCAGACAAACAGGAGCCCTTTAGATCTCTTGGGATTCCTTGTGTCCTGCCAGCAGCTGAGATTGCTTTCCTGCCCTTAGCACTGGTCAGTCCAGAGCTGACCCTTGGCCACCAGCCTGGCTGAGAGTCCCATGGAGAGCTCACGAGAGGAGGGGAAGTGACATGATATCTAAACCTCTCTGCAGAGGTATTTAGGTGGCCAAAAGTGCAGAGAGGCACTTGGTGGCCTTTTAGAAGATCATCCAGAGATTAGAGGCAGAGAGGAGGAAAATTCCCATCTCAGGAATTGAGTCTGAAGGGCCTTACCTGCTTCAAAGCCTCGGAAAACCTCACCAGGCACATCACTTCATGTCTAACCACCCCAAGCATCTTGGAAAACCTGCTCCAAACTAGTTATTACTTCTGTTAAGCAGTTTCTGCCCACCCAAGTCTGGGAACAGAGTCTCAGCAGTGTCCCTTCTTACTGTGTGAAACTGCTGCCATATGTGCTACAGTGTGAGGGACGCATGGATCCAAGGGAAGACGATTCCTCTTGCAGCAGCATGTTTCTAGCTGATGGTGATTTGCAATAGGACTGTGAACAGCAGCTGGAGAACCCTAATCCTGGAAAACAGTATGTCAGTTGCCTGGGTTGGTTTTAGTTCTTTAATTGTTTGTCTGCAACCTAATGTGGTGCAGCATTGCCTGGAGGTGAAATGTGTCACTGCTGCTGCTTTGCTGTTGCAGAATGTGGGGTCTGTCCTGCCAGGTCCAGAAGGAGGTGAGGAGATGGGCTGGCTTAGATGGACTGGCTTGTAGTACCCTCTGAAAACTACACAGGTCTGTAAGTCACTTATATTTATATCATTTTCTCTGTCTCTTTCTACATCTGAATTTTAAACATCCGTTATAAGGCAATACCACTTCTAGTGCGAGCCAAGTTTTTCTTCTAAACCCCATGTTCCCTAAAGCCTTAGTACTTTATTTCCTTTGTTCTGATTTATTGCTGTTGCCTTACCACATGTGCTAGGCACACAGGAGAGAAAAAAATACCAAAACCAACAAAACAGCCCTCTCTACCCCCTCCTAAGACCACATACATCAGGATTAAAACACCTAATCTATTATATCAAGTGATTCAACAGTGAACTAACCTCTTATTTCTTAGCTGCCTCCCAGCAGATATGCTGATGAAGAGTGAGTGTAGGTTAATAACGTGAGCATTGTGGTAAAGCCAATGAAAGCTACTGTGGGGAACTAAGAACTGGAATAGATGCTGAATCTGTTGAATGATGGATTAAAAAAATAGTAATTATTGACTGTATTTTTATGTCAATGCAGGAATTTCCCCAGATCTTCTGGTGTTACAGGTAAAATGCTCATAGGTGATGCTGGTACTTCAGATGTCTTTGTTTGTTTTGCTTCATTACCGCCTGTTCATCTTTGGATAGCGAGTGCCCCATCTCCTCCCCGCCGCTCACCTGATCAGGGCGAGATCCCAACTTTGCAGCTAGCTGACTTCTGCAGCGCCGATTTCGGCCGGCTCCTACCCCTTCGTTCCTGATCGTACTTCAAACCCTCTGCAAAGGTCCCTGTTCGGGTGCCACTTGTTGACACAGGAGTCCCGGACAACGCGGAGACGATCAATGTGATCAAGCGATTGCCAGACTTTATTAGATACAGTGCTCTTCTTATACCCTTACTCCCTTATGTAACAGCCTTGGATACTGAGCTCTAATTGGTTAGTCTAGAGGTTACTGTTGTTTACAGTGCTAATGTTTACAATTTTTTATAATTGTGATTGAATACCTTACTCTAAAAATACAGTGGGAAACTACAACCTTGGCAGAGCTCATTCTCTGCACGTTTTCAGTGGAAAATTACAGAGGCCTAACAAGACAATTGACCTAGTTTAGGCCTGCCAAGACTCTTCTTATTTTAAAGTAGCAAGACTCGGGGTATCGGAATCGCTCACTATGTAGCCTTGGCTCTTTAAGAACCCCACATTTCTAAATAGGGATCTTGTAGATATCATTTTAATGTGTCTTTTATCAATATCTAAAGTGGCTTGCTTTGTCAAAGGGTGAATTCTGTTCCACAAAATAAAGGTCCTTTTCCGATATCTCAGGGTAAGTGTCAAGCAGCTTCAGCTCTCTGAAACAGAAAAGCCTACTAAGGTTTGCTTTCCTGGAGCAGGTTCAGCCTTGACAATAGCAGAAGGCTCAATTATTTTCATTGCTGTTTGTACTGAAGTTAGCTCCATGTTTTCATCCTCAAATGTGAAGCAATAGTACAGAGGTTGAGCTGCAGCTGTGAGTCAGATGGACCTCAGCAAAGAAAAACTGATTGGGTACTGCCATGGAAAGGACTCAGTCAGAGACCAATATGATCAGACAAAAAGCCATTTATTGCAAAGCATTAACACCTTATGTACTATTGCTTACACACACCTACAGCAATTTGGCATATCATGATTGGATACTTGTCTTGAAGACCCTTAGTGAGTAACATATAATTGGTTAAGCACAGGTGTGAGAACTTAACCTCTAACGCTTGCCAACAGTCCACAGTTCTCATAACTCAGTGAATTACAGCTTCTTATCTTGCTTGCTTAGGCTTCCTCGGGCCTCCCATGGCCTTTCTGTATCCCTCGGAGTTATTCAGAGCTTATGTACCAAATATCCATTCTCCTGTGAGAACACTGTCTCCACAGGGTACTATGGAGTGTCTGTGTCACCCACCTCCTGTACCCTCAGACACACCAAGGAAATGCCTATACCAATGTATATATGTGCCTATGCCAGTAACTGTTTTGGTTTAATTCTGCAAAAGCTTATCTATTCACACTGAAGTTTATAATTCATCTAACACATTGGATGTGCGGTATCGTGGCCATGTCCTTGGCAGGAGGAGGTCTCTCTGTCATCTCTAGGAGTATGGTGGAAATCATGACCAACCTGCTGCATTATCTAAGAGGGTTTCTAAGAGGGTTTCAGAAGTTGGTGCAAAATCCCACTGGCCGCTCTCACAGCTGTACTTAGCTGTATGCACCAAGAGCAGAGCTGCTGGCTGGTCCAGGCAGTACCCATGTGCCATATGAAAGTGGTTGCTACCAGCATAGCACAGGATTTGGGGATTTTGTGTGTTGGAGATTGCCACTGAGTTCAGAGACATTGGGGTGAAGCCTCTCTTTGTAGACAGCCGGTTTACATTCCCAGTGGCAGTGCTAGCAGAGTGCTGGGATATGCTTTCCTCTGAGATCACCATAGGCTTTAGAAGAAGTGTTGAAACACATTGTGTCCCAATGCTCTGTGAATATAAAGGTCAAATAAAGCTAAGCAATCACAAGAGAAGATATGTCCTGGCCAAGGGGAACACTGTTAATACTTGCCTTCTTAATACTTTCCTCCTTCCTGTAAACTGTCTCAACAGCAGCTTGTGCTCTGTCGGGTATACTCACATCATTGTTTGAGCTGATGTATCACGAGCTGCTTTGCTTTACTTGCATTTTCCCTTTGAGGCAGACGATAGATGTGAAGCTCCTTGTCATATTCAGGCCTGTTAACTGTGTTAGTTGACAAAGGAGAGCATTCAAAAGCCTGCTCGGAGGCATATTTGTCTTTTTTTTTCCTTCTCCTTTTTAAATGGAAACCAGCTTTCCTAGCAAAATGTTTTACAGAGTCTGCTCCCTTGAAACCAATATGAGACAACGGCAGTGATTGCAGCTAGTTGCAACATCCCTGAGGCCCATCATGGTACAAGAGGGGCTGCTCACAAAACCTCTGTGAAGGAAACCTACTGAGACCTGTCTCGCTGGGGGTTGTCGGCTCATCTGAGGTGAGCTATGCACCTGATTTCATTTGGTTTCTTTGGAGAACGCTCTGTACATACTCAAGCCAAGTCCAGTGAGCTGAAGCTTCAGTAAATTGAGACCTTTTCTGATTTTGAACATCTCTTGAGGATAAGCCAGGAAGTTAGAGACAGTGATGACATGGAAACTCAGTGCTGGGGTATAAGTCTCACCTAAATCCTAAAGACAAGATCAAATCCTAACATAAAATGGTCAGACCACTGCTTTGATAAGACTCAGAGCCCAAATACTGTAAAATATGTGTCACTGAGCGTTTTTATAATCATTATAATCAAATTATTTTAGACTGCTTCCAGCTCCAACCAAGCTGTGCTTAAAGCAGTGTACTTAGTACCGAAGGCCAGTAAATTATTTGTATTGGTATGGTTTGTGAGGTTCTTGGAAGCTTTTTCAAAGGGCAAACTCTGTTTTGTTTGGGGGAAAAAGGCAAACTGTGCCTGCCTGGTTGAAAACTGCTCCTGAGAAGATCCTTCTCAGAAAGACTTAAGAGCATTGAGCCCTATTTTGTTTTCTTAGAAAACAGGAAATGAATTTTAGCTCTGCATTGAACTTGATTTCTTAAGTGCCTTGCTTTGTGTGATCACATTTGGGTTCTGCAGTGCTACAGAAATTATCAGAGGGCATTTTCAACACTTTAAAATTAAAACCAAATTGTTGACGTTGTGCCAGCGTTTAAATGAAAATTGTTTTCTTAAACAAACACTTGAGGACTTTCAATATTTTTTTAATCACAAGAGCATTCTTAACGCAAACACCTCTATCTTTGTGGTTTTTCAAGTATCCAGTCTGCTAAAACCAGATGTGTCTTAGGATGTAATCAAATTCAAGATCTTTTTAGCCAAAAACTAGATGAGCAGGGAGTGTTAGTGCTTCACACAGCACGAAGGCATAAGTGGGTGTAACTGCAAATACCATCTCTGCCTCTGTGCCCACAGAAGTGTCTGGGCAGCAATACCAGTGCAGACTTCTGCTGTGTGGAGAGAGGTCGGGTGTGGGGCTGAGTATCTGGGGTCTGTGCAGCTCACAGCAGCGAGCAGGGAATAACAGAGGCGGGAGCTGGCTCTTAAGATGTGCTGCTGTGCAGATGCTCTGATATTCAGTTTTCCACACAGTGGAAAAAAGAGGCACAGAAGGTGCTGCAGATGAATGAAGGAGGATTAACACAGCCCTTGAATCTTTGGGAGAGGTAGTGTGGTGAACTTATACATACATGCCTCAGGAGATGCTGCATGTAGACAGAATGCATCTGGGTACTAGGAGCAGCACCTAGTCTGGGGCAATGAAGCAATGGGACTTCTATAGGAAGCTCCTCAAACACTCAGGATGTGTCTGGCTCTCTTTTCCCATGCAGTGGGGTGTAGCTGCCCTGAGGTATTTTATGGACTCTAGAGCCTCTCAGGCACAGTTTGGGGTTGAGCTGCAAATGAGAACAGCCAGAAACTGTGCTGTATCCTGCTGGAAAATCTGGGACTGGTGTTTCTGTCAAATCCATCTAGACCAGTATCTCATCCCTGACTGAATCCAGCCGCAGCCGCCTAGGAGAAGAGTTTGGGATCGGACATATGTGGGACAAGGTCATTCCCTGATGCTCTCTGCTATCTCTGGGACTTCTAGAAGCAAAGGACTTCCATGGGGCTTCATTACCCTGTTCTTCTCTAGTGATTCCAGACCAAGTTCCACACCTAGGCTCTGAGTGCCAGCCCCGCTGCCTGTCCATGGGGTATGTTGAATGAAATCCTGTCCCTCCTGGAGAATGGTTGCTGTCCCTAGGTGAGCTTTCAGCCCTGCTAGAACAAGGCCTTGCTCTAGCCCCAGGCAGGGGCTTGGCTCCAGTTGCTGGGTGGTAGCTAGCTGTGGGAATGGGAAATTAAATCTGTGTCTATAAAAGCAGTGGTTGAGGGTTTTGACATCATTTCATAGGTGGAGTTGGGAGAAGAAGGAAAACACTGCAGGTAAAGGAAGTTAGCCTGGTGGATGCCAGCTGAGGATGTGGTCCTTTGTTATTATTGCTTCTTTGATAGTGCAGGAGACCTGAACAGGATGTTTCTCCTTTGGTGACCAGAAGTAGGACTGCTTCAGGAGTGCGTGTCCTGCTTTGACAGACTCTTGTCTTTTCTGTGTGCAGTAAATGAAGGAGCCTGAAAACATTTCCCCTCAGCAACACAAATTTCTTGCTGTTATCAACCAACTTATACATACACGTGTCAGGAGATGCTGTGTGTAGACAGAGAGTGAGTCCAGCAAAACAGCCCTTGTGTATTGGAAAAAAACCCAACCCAACAAATCCTTCCTAGTGACCCCAGCAGCACATGCTTCTCAATCAGCTGCAGGCCATGGAGCCAATACTGTAGGTGTGCCTTCAGGAAGGGTGTGGAGCAGAAAGCATTCCCTGTGGGAACTGGGATGGGTATTTTATCTTCTGGGTACGACTGGTCACATTCACTCCAACAAATACTTTTAACAAGTGCTGTCATTCCCTTGCTGCAGAGGACATGTGTAAGTACAAGTGACCGTGCAGTGTATCTGATCCCAAGGCTTTGACATGTTTCTCCAATATATTGGATTTTCTGGTATTCACTCATTACAGAGGGCTGCCTACAAGATAAAATCCTATAAACAGTCCTCCAATGTCCCGGCTTTCCTGGCCTTTTCCTGCAGCAATAAGCAAACTCTTTAAAGAGCTAGAAACAAGAGAAGCATTGTAAGTCTTAAGAGACCTCTCCTTGTGAGTAACCTTAAAAGTTGCGATGCTGTGATCTAGAGAAGCTACAAACCAAAAAGAGCTGCGTAAACCTTTTCAGCTCCGTGGACATGGCACTCTTTCAGACTGTAACTCCAGAGTTATCTTCTCCAATACATGTTGTGAAGGTAATGCTGTTATCCTCAGCTGGCTTCTGCTTAACTATCCAGGCCTGGCTGGGGCTGGAACTGCAGAGATGTGAGTAAAGATAGGATCTCTCAGAGGCTTTTGTTGGCCAGGAAAATGCTGGCTTGGAAAAGGATGTGGAGCATGTCCAAAATAACAGAGTCTGGAAGGAGTTTGCAATGGTCTGTTATTTCTTTGTCAGCTAGGAGACATGAAATGTCCTTTGCCAGTTGAGTCCATTTCATGTTTTGCATAAGACAGCAATTGCTTCTTGTAAGACTTAGCATTTCTGCTAAGTTAATGAATTAGCCTTACAAATTGACTGCATCAGTCATTGCAAAGGTCTTTTTCAAGTTCCACAAGCATGTTTTAGGCCTCTTGATAAAGCCAGTAGCATGCTGGACTTTCACAAGCAGAAAGACCTCCTAAAATATGTAAGTTATTCCTGGCATGTTGTATTCTCAACATGTCAAGGAAACATGGGTTATTTTTACACAAACAGGCAAATCAAAATGGTTCCTTAGCAAGCTCCCATGAACTTTCTTGGGCCCTGAGAAAGGAGAAAGCATAAACCCAAACCATAAGAAAAATCACTGCTTCTGAACTAGGTTTCTTGGATGGATTGTGTTGTCACACCTTCAGAACCGGTTTGAGCCTCTGATGAATGAGGGAGGGAGTGAGGAATAAGGCAGAGGAACAGGAGTTAATTTGGATATTTGATCTTTGAGTGGACTTTTTTTCCTTCAACTTACTGTGAATTTATCATCAAAGGTAGTCCCTGACAAACTGCAGACACCTTTGGAAGTTCTTTTTAATAGCTGTTAATTGAAGGGCGATGTGTAGGTGTTGAGAGGAAAAGTATCTCTGGAGCTGAACAAGCCTGTGTGGAAAGAACATGCCAACATCTTGCTGAAAGCAAGCAGCAAAGATTACAGGCGCGTCCGAAACTCTCCTGACATAGCAGCACACAAATCAGACTACACTTTGCACACATTGGAGGCTGGTTTGAAACTCCCTGTTAAGGATTACAAATGCTGACTGCAGTTTGTAGGCAATCAGATATCACAGTTGTGGCCTCAGGTCAGTGTCTTATGTCTGAGCTGATATTACTGGGTAGGGTTCTAATGCCTTAGATTACCTCAGCCAAAACTAAGTTTTGCACCCACCAAAGCTGAGTCCTGTGATAAGGATAAAAAACAACATAGCCTGGCCTGAGTATTTTTTCCATTTCAGTGTTGAGAAGTACTTTCTTTGTAACAGAAAAGCATTGTAAAGCATGTGTAAACAGTGATATTCAACATGTATCCTCATGCATACCTGCTGCTTGGGGTAGTGTTTCTGCTGGTTCAATACCCATGGCCAAATTCAGGAATATAGCACTTGTTGCTTGGGTTTGGTGGAGACACAGCCATCTATGATGAGATTAATTTTAGCTCAGCTAGTGTCATTAATGCTTACAATAATTAATTACTTCATGTCAGTGGTTATGCTTTTACTCAATGTGAAAGTAGTTCTTCTGCAAATACTTTATCCCAGGCAAATAAAGGGAAAGAGGGTGTTTTTGTACTGCCAAGACCTCCAGCAGCTGAGTGTTCTTATAGGTATGTGGATAGCTAGTGCAACACAGAGACAGTGATGCTGTGGGATGTACATTGTATCTACACATGATGAAAGTTCATGCTGACTTCTCCTCTTTTTAACCTAGCACTTAAAATTTGCTGTCTCTTCTGTGACAAGTCTCAAGAAGAAGCTTTGCCAGCACAGTATAGTGCCAGCACAACAGCAGACAAAGCGAGAGAATCGTAGAGTGGTTTGGAAGGAACCTTAAAGCTCATCCAGTTCCAAGCCTCTGCCATGGGCAGGGACACCTTCCACCAGACCAGGTTGCTCCAAGCCCCATCCAACCTGACCTTGAACACTGCCAGGGATGGGGCAGCCACAGCTTCTCTGGGCACCCTATGCCAGGGCCTCACCACCCTCACAGGGAAGAACTTCTTTGTAATATCTAATCTAAATCAACCCTTAGTTTAAAGCCATTCCCCTTTGTCCTGTCCCTACAGGCCCTTGTCCAAAGCCCGTCTCCATGTTTCTTGTAGTCCCTTTAGGCACCGGGAGCTGCTCTAATGTCTCTCTGGAGCCTTCTCTTCTCCAGGGTGAACAAGCCCAGCTCTCTCAGCCTGTCTCCATAGCAGAGGTATGTCTGCCCTCTGATCATCTCCATGGCCTCCTCTGGACTCACTCGAGCAGTTCTAAATCCTTATTTGGGTGCTATTCTGTGGTTCTGTGCTCCAGATCTGAACTCAGTATTCTTAAGTGGGGTCTCACAAACTGAGACAAGTACCTCTGGTATAATTAAGAGATGATAAGCCAGGTTGGATGGGGTTTGGAGCAACCTGGTCTGATGGAAGGTGTCCCTGCCCATATCAGGGGTTAGATATGGATGATCTCTAAGGTCCCTTCCAACCCAAACCATTCTATCATTGTATGATATAAAATCATAGAATAGTTAGGGTTGGAAAGGACCTTAAGATCATACAGGTCCAACCCCCTGCCATGGGCAGGGACACCTCACACTAAACCATCTCACCCAAGGCTCTCTCCAACCTGGCCTTGAACCCAGATATGATATGGTGCTGCTGTTTCCTGGTTATATCTGGGTCTCCAGTGCTGAGAATTTGAGCTGAATCTTAGGTTTTATTTTTATTTTTAAGCAGAACATCTACCAAGTTAAAACCCAGCACCATGAGGAGGTCCTAAGATGGGACTTGCTCCAGTTTTCTTGCTGAGCAACCATTTACGACTTGCTGCTAAAAGATGGCAGGGGATGGTAGTTGCTATGCTGTCACATAGGCTGATACAGCACAGAACCTGCTTTGCATTCTCAAAGGGAAATTATCCAGTGTTGCAACTCACAATTTATAATGGGATGCATATTAATATCCAAAAAAGGCAATAAAATCTACTGTGTGCTTAAAAAAAAAGTAAGTAGGAGTATTACAAGCTGAGCAGTGAAAATCTGGAAGACTCCTTTGCTGGAGCCGAGCTGTGTGCGGGGCTATTCCTCCCTTAATTACCAGCAATTTTAAATCATCTCTTTCCCTCAAAGAAGGATTTTGTTCAGCGCTTGTGTTAATTTTAATCTCGCTAGCATGATGCTCTCTTGGAACCTCTCCCTCATGTCGTAACAGCAAGACAAGCCGCTTCTTTTGTCCCTGCCGGCTGGGAGACACACAGCTCCTGCTGCTTGTCGCTGCAGCCCTGGTGTTGTTCCTATCAATGTACCTCCCTTTAAAGGAAGAGAAAACAGAACAAAACCCAAGGGTGGCATTTTTTATTCCCCAGAGTTGACTTTTATTTGTAGTATTTCAGTTAGACTGTGCAAGTGCGTCATGAAAGTCAGGGGTTTAGAGTGGATTCTGCTGTATTGTAGTGGAAAGCTTGTTACTCAGCATACTAATTATTTCTGAGTCACTATTTATGACCTGTCATGGAATAACTGCCTCACGCGATGCAAAGTGAATAGTGCAAAATCAGGTGGTTTACGATTTTGGCATTTTAGTGTATAAACATATTCCTGAGTCTCTCGGGGAGGGGGGAATTAGATAATGTTTTCATGACTTCTAAAAAATGACAGTAGATCTCATAATCTGTAACACTCCATATATACAGCCCATGTTGTGCATTTTATTACAGTCTCAGTGGATGATATTACAAGTGTCAGCTGCAAAGACAAAATGCACAGAGGCTGGTTTGGGGAGTGGGGGAGACAATGTGGTCAAACCATGCAGAGCACACATTAGAGCCTGTGGGACAAGCTCTAACTGTGCACCTGAGCCATGCTGGGACACCAGAATTCAGCCTGAGCTTTTCTGGTGTCAGTGTGGAACAGGTTGCCTAAAGAAGCTGTAAATTATCTATCCCAGGCAGCATTCAAGGCCAGGTTGGACAGAGCCTTGAGTGACCTGGTTTAGTGTGAGGTGTCCCTGCCCATGGCAGGGGGGTTGGAACTGGATGATCTTAAGGTCCTTTCCAACCCAAACCGTTCTATGATTCTATGATTACAAAGCCCTCCCTGAAGGAGGCTTTCTGGCCAGTGCTTGTCACTGGAGGATAAATTTGGGGTTTTGTTGAGCCCTTTGTGAACAATCCATTAACTCCAGAGTAACTGGGAGGTCTTGAGCACCTATAAGTGATCAACGGGGAGTGAGCACAGAGGGGAAGGAGGATGGGTTGCTGCTCCAAGTGCACTTCTGGGTAGTCCCGCATGGTTTCTGGGAACAATGGGTGGATGCTTACCAGAATATGTGATTTCATAAAATACTGTGCATAATACAGGCCTTTTGTGCTCCTCTGCAAGCTTGCTTCGTGTTACGAAAGTTGTGGGTTATGTCCTTGAATGCTGTGAGAAGTCTCTGTTGCCATGTTTATCCAGCACCTTTCTGGAAAGGGGCAAGTGGTGATGAAACAGCCACAGCTTCAGGAAACCTCAAATTGTCACTGGAAATCCTTGGCCATCACTGGGTGATAGTGGCAGTAGGTGTCCAGCAGTCAGGCATGATCTGGATCTTAAGGTTAGCCCTTCCCTTTCTGACATGGAGCTGGTGTTGGCAGCCTCCTGGAGCCTTGGAAGCATGTCAGAGCTTGCACATGTACATGAGTACAGGATGGAGCCCTGGAACTGTGGTGGATCTGGGTGTTTAATGTGAATTTACAGTTGTTGGCAGACTCAGGTCACACATCCTTTCCTTAGTGCTTTACCCTTTGGCATTACCATATTACAAGGAGCGTGATCTACCATACATCTTGCTGAAAGTGGTGAGATGATTTATATTTTCTGTATTAGGATATAATTTTCTTTGTTTCAGAAGCAGACCCATAGTCTTCAGGTTATTTAACCATAAAGCTGGCTTAATTTTTCTGTGAGATTTTATGCTTGTTATGAACCTCAGGGGCTGCAAAATGATGTTTTTTCCTAAACTAAAGCTTCATGGGAAGTGACATTTTGTTAATGAAACAGAAGTGAAATAATTATTTTTACCATTCCAGCTGTATGGCTGCTCCAACCTCCTTTTCCATTCATGTTCCAAGTGCAAGAATTGTACCAGCAGCTGGTACTGAGAGAGGCAGGAGGCTCTCACTTATCTTTACAACTCCATATTGTGTATATTTTCTGACTTTTCTATAAATAAAACTAGTCATTAAGAATGTCTCTGGCTATTACATCTGAGGATAAACATTTGAGATACATGAGAGATGCTCAGGGAATTGGTAAGTCTTAAGGAGAAAGAAAATGTCCTGAGATCAATTTCCTAATTCAGTAGTGAAGTCCTCATATCTTATAAAATGTAATGTGATTGTCCATGGCTCTAATAAAATCTTGATTTTTCCACCAAGCTTTCATCTATAAAAATCAAATTTATCCAGCATTAGTCTGCATTTTGCAAGGGATAGGGTTTTTTGAAATAGATGTGATAGTAATCCTTTATGGAACATTAATATAGGAGAACAATAATTTGTTGCATTTTCTTCACACAGAAACAATCGGCTTGGAGATGTGCATAATAATTGTCTTTGTCCTTCATTGTCACAGGCCATTAGCTAATGAATTTAAGCTGTACTTAGCTCTTGCTCCAGTAAGGAAACTACATTAGAGATCTTGTGGCCTTGGCATTATATAAAACCTTTCAGTGGGTTTTATTTTAGTCTTACTGAGGTGATGCTGCCATGGACTCAGGAATGCATCATGGTTTTGCGGTAAGCGATGAGGTCAACATTGCCTGCTGCAGTGGCTCAAGCAAGCTGAAGTGCACCTACAGTTATTAAAGCTGCCACATGCCAGAACCCCTTATAATTTAGCCAAACTTTTTGGGCCTGCTTTTGCAGGGGCTGCAGGTTCACCTTTCGAGTGGGAAGATTTGCTAACTGTGGTTCAGGTATTCCGAGATTCATGTTAGGAAAAATAAGTAGATTGGGCAGTGCTTGAAATAAACCGCAGGAGCATGTAAGCTGAGCAGTTTTACCTCCTTTGCAGTTTGCCCTCTCAACTAAATCACTGGCAAAAGAAAATCCTGTGATAAAAGGAAGTGCCCTTCACTGTCCTGAGCAAATCCACTCACATCCTGGCTATCTGCAGGAAAAGAATGTATGCAAATGAATGGCAGAATTTGTTTGGCAATTATTCCTCCCCCAACAAAATGATTTTAGTTTTCTGGAAAGGGAACAGAAGTCACAGAAATCACAGAACCTGGAGTGAAGGTCTTTCCTGTTGACTGCACCATACCTTGATCCATCACAAAGTGCTTGAGTATTTTAATCCTACTTTTAAAGGTGAGTAAGCATTGTTATCCTCTTGCTACAGAGAGAACTCAGAGGCTGCACAAGCTAACCTTTGGCAGAGCTGGGAATGGATGCCATTTCCAGACCTTTAATCAAACTGCTTCTCTTACATGTGTCATGACTGTGCTTGGCTGGGACCCCACTGCTCCTCCCACAGATCAGAAGGACACAGGAGGCCTCTTCCTGCAGCTCCATCTTCCCTCAGCTGTCCTAGGCCAGCTTGCTCCTGCATTGGACACCCACATCTGCATCTCAGGCACTGCAGAGTGGAGCTTCTGAGCCACAGTGCAGGGAAGCAATGGGATTGCAGCCAGCTACTGCATCCTCAAAAGAGGCACTGCTGCTGCTTAGCCATACTGGATGGCACCAGGCCCATGGCTATGCTGTCCTTTTCCCATCTGTGTCACAGCTGGGAAATAACACACCATTCCTACTGCTTCGTGGGTATTACCTACTCTCAGGAAAGACACAACCCATTACTTCATTTGGGTTGCTGCCACCTCTGGGCTGCCAGAATGGTGTGAGGAACAGAAAGAGCCAGGGACAAAAATCCATACCACTGTAATTTGTGCTGGGCATCTTATCGGTACCAAAAAAAGGACCTGAAACTTCTAGGCATTACTTTGTATCCGAGTTCTGAGCTTACGGATGTCTTAGATCATAGAATTGCACAATCATAGAATGATTTGGGTTTGAAGGGACCTTAAAGCTCATTCAGTTCCACCCCTCATGCCACAGGCAGGGACACCTTCCACTAGACCAGGTTGCTTCAAGCCCCATCCAACCTGGCCTTGAGCACTGCCAGGGATGGGGCAGCCACAGCTTCTCTGGGCACCCTGTGCCAGGGCCTCAGCACCCTCATAGTGAAGAATATTTCCTGGTATCTAACCTAAATCTGCCGTTTTCCAGTTCAAAGCTATTTCCCTTTGTCCTGTCACTACATGACCTTGTCAAAAACTCCCTCTTCAGGTTTCTTGTAGGCCCCTTTTAGATTTGGAAGAATGGATGGTGAGTGTGTGACACACATCCAATACCTGTCGAGGCTCTCAGGAGAGCAGTTGTGGTGTAATTCTGCATCTTTTTAGGGATTATCATTTCTGCACAAGCTGCAACACCCCAGGGTTTGAGGGCTGGCTGTGGTGAAACGGTGATCAAGCTTTGTTGCGTCATGTAGAGAGAGATGGTGCCAGACAGCCGGCAGCACAGGCTATTTCACCTGCAAGCAGTGTGAGAAGCGAGTTGAGACTGACACTCCTGTTAACTTTTGCTCTCTTGCCTCTTTTCGTCTCCACAACCAGAGCCTGATGTTTCCATGGTCTGTGGACCCTCATGCAGTTATAGCATCTGCCTACTAGGGGAAACGCTTGAATAGACAGTGCAGAAAATGTCCTGAAGGCTGTATCCAAACCCTGAGATGCTTCAGTGTACAATGAGCTTTGCTTGCAGCAGAATAAGTGGCTAGGAAACTTTGGCACTCCGAGACGTGCAGACGTCAGGTGGCAGATAGAAATGACCACTGTTTTTTCTAAACTGGTAACACTTACAGCCCCACTGACAGAGGCTGGTTCACATCAGAGGTACATTCAACATGTGTGAAAGGACTCTTGTTCCTCTTCAGCAGAGAGCATAAAGACAGACTGTCAGACAGACTAATCTGTCCGACAGTTTTCTTTTCGACATCACTGAACTGTCATTTCCACGGGGCTTTGCCAGAATGTTTGATATATCCATTGTTTCCCAAAACAGACAGATTCTGATAGCCTGGATGATACAGGAATTTTTGCCAGGAAGGGAGGGGCTGAGATGCCTTTACCAGCCTTTTGCTGTTGTTGTGTAGGTCCTTTGCTGAGCTCCAGAGCTCTGGCTGGAGGTGAAAGGAAGGTATCCTGGTGACTGACGAGGTTGCATCTGGTTCTTAGCACTTGTCCTGGGCTGCAAGCATGACTGATGGGGTTTGGGGATTCTGCTTTTTCTGGGGATAAACCCATTTATGCCTCTATATCTTTCATTTCAAAACTAGTGATTCAAGATGGCCCTAGGCACTGCTGTGTCACCTAGCTGCTGTTAGAAAGTAGCCCAAACTAGAGATTTCCTTTTTCCTACTTGTCCCTCTACAGACCTGGCAAAGCATTCACTCCTTCCAGGCATGTGTGAAAAGTCAGGATGATTCCTAAAACTATTCAGAGGGAAAAAAAATCTGAATGTCCCTTCCCAAGCCTGTGAACAAATGATATCTACATTGAGCAACCTGTTCCTTCAGCTGGGGACTCACTGAGGAGTCTACAATAGGGATAGATGGTCATCAGTAAGGCTGCATGTCCTACACAGGCTCCTGCAGAGGAATTTAGCCAATATGAGATTCTGAAGTGGAGCGAACTGGAGGAGCCCAAAACCCACCATCATCTGGTGAAATGAGTCCTACATCCCATTTGTACTGAGATCTAACATTTTTTTCCTAACTGTGCTTCAACCATCTGCTCCCTAAGTTATCCTGGATATCAGTATCATTGGAGAATTTAGGTAATAACCACGATGTGTGATGTACCCTTTTTGTCCTTAGAAAGAGTAGCTTATGGGTTCTCAGGGCAGCCCGTGAGTGTGTACAGATCTGGAGGGGGCTGATGAATGGTGGTCCTGTTCTGTAGCTTTGGATGGTTGGCTCTCTGTGGAAGTGAAAGCACCACATGAATTAGTCAACATTGGCATTTCCCCCCCCCCCCCCCCCCCAGTGCAGGGCTGCCAGCAGTATATACAGTAGACAGAGTTTTGGGCTGGTTTGTTTGTTAGAGGCATTTAGTGATTGGTCACCAGGTGTATTTCAGCCCACATCCCTGTCAAAGCATATCCACCAGAATGTTCCTTTTGCCATCACAGGTACCTGTGAGAGGTACCTTTTCTGTGTGATGTGATGCATATTCTGTGAGCAAACTCTCACCATTTTATGTGGATGAAGTTGAACACAGTGTTGCTGCATGCAGATTTTGGAAGCTAACTGTCCCCATGTTTTCTGACAGTGTGACTTTAATATATATGCAGTTTAAACAGCGTGGAAGGGGATTAGTGATAAGGTAATACACTCAGTTAAAAATAACTTGCAACTCCATTTAAATCCATGTGGATTAATCTGGACTTGAAGAGCTGTTTCCAAGTCTGGAATTGCCTACCTTGGGTGTGATTATTTAGTTTCATTTTCAGATTAACTAGAGATATTGATCAAAACTTGGTGGCTGCTCAGATTTTAAAGATTGAGCAGGAAACTCTGCAGTCATTTTTACAACACAATTAATCATTGCTTGTCCTTTCAAAACTGATTCTCTCCACACCACCTCACACCTGCCCAACACCACAACCAAAGTCTACAAACACCTGTCCCCTTGCATTTCTTGCATAGGATAATAGAATCATCAAGGTTGGAAAAGACCTTTAAGATGGTCATGTCCAACAGTCACCCAGCACTGCCAAGGCCACCGCTAAACCATGTCACTGAGAGACTCATCTACATGTTTTTTGAACTCTTCCCAGGATGGTGATTCCACCACTGCCCTGAGCAGCCTGTTCCAATGCCTGACAACCCTCTCTCTGAAGACATTTTTCCTAATATCCAATCAAAACCTCCTGTGGTGCAGCTTGAGGCCCTTACCTCTTGTCCTATCCCTTGTTACTCAGGGAAAGAGATCAGGTCTGTGGAGCTCATTTTCATCAACTGCAACTTTGCTACCTATAAATCTGTAGGTTGAAGGCCACACCACATATATGTATTTCCACTCTGTGCTTTGAGATTCTTTCCATCAGGCACTAATGTATGATGTTTTGGATTCTGGTTGTACAAGTTGTTAGATACGAATTTCCCCTGTCTAGTAAGAGCACTGGTTTGCATAATAGATCGTCTTACCACATCTGCAAGGTAATTGCTTCTAGACAGGCTTCCAAGAAGGCCCCAGATTTGATCTATGATGATATGTGCCTTGCTAATGTCTGTGCTCTAAGGAAGCGTACCTCTGTTACTGATGTACTGCGTGGATGAATGATGGTGTAGGTCCAAAGTTAACCAGGCGTTCTCTTTAAAGGCGACATATGATATTATATCTGTGCAAAGAAGTATTTCCTGCATAATCTTTAGAGACAGCTGTATTACATTTTATGATTTCTCTGGCATTTATGCAGAGTTACAGAAATACAGTTAGAAGGCTTTACATTTTTCCAGCTCAGTATTCTGATTGCATGTCCAGCTACTCCTGTCCTAATAAACAGGATCTCACTAGAAAAACATGTATGGGCTGTACAACCTTCACTCCTTGACCTTCCCACCTTTGTGCAGTTCCTGTAGATGCCTCCATGAAGCAGCTACACCTGGTTAGTCAGAGATCTGACATATCCAGTGCCATGTAGAATGTGTGTGTGTATGGGCACTAGGAAGCAAGTCTTCCTCTGAACTTGTTCCATCTCTTATTTTCTTGCATAGCTCTCAGAAGATGATCTTTCTGTTCCCAATCTCTGTGGAAAAAGAGTTTCGCTTTCTCACTTGTGCTGCCATACCTGTCTGAGGTGCTTTTTCCCAGTCCTAGCCACTGTTGGCACCCTGTCTTCATCTTGTCTAAAGTTTGGTCTTTCCAGCTGTCTCCACAGAGTGTTGGTGGTAGGTTATGAAAAAGTAAATAACCTGTAACAAAGTTATTATAAAAGTATATATGAAAAATAAGGCCATGCTTGAAGTGGAAAATAACTGTAGAAAGGAAGGAAAAAAGAAAATTACTATGAGAAAGTGAACAGTTTCAGAGAAAAAAGGTCATTGTTTATAATAGGCATCCTAAATAAACAGCTGGATTATTTGCTAAGAAAGAATCATTTAGGTTGGAAAAGACCATTAAGATCTTTGAGTCCAACTGTTAACTAAACACTGCCAAGTCCACCCCTAAACCATGTCCCTAAACTGTCACATCTACACTTGAGGCCATTACCTTTTGTCCTATCACTTGTTACTTGAGAGAAGAGACTGACCCCCACCTCACTCCATCCTCCTTTCAACGCAGTTGTAGAGAGTGATAAGGTCCCCCCTGAGCCTTCAGAATTAAGCCCCCCAGTTCCCTTGGGTGTTCCTCATCACACTTGTGCTCCAGACCCTTCACCAGCTCCGTTGCCTTTCTCTGGCCCTGCTCCAGCACCTTTCTGTAGTGAGGGGCCCAGAACTGAGCACAGCATTCAAGTGCAGCCTCACCAGTGCCCAGTACAGGGGGACGATCACTGCTCTGGCCCTGCTGGCCACACTCTGTGCTGTTTATTTTAAAAAGAGAAGAACAAAGGCATTCTTTACCTCATTAGTGCTGCAGGATGTCCTATACAAGCATAATTACACTCTGCAAAAAGGCTGGGGAGACCACACAGGAAGGGTATTGAAGAACTGGAAAAGGTACAGGAGGCACTAAGCATGATAAAAGATCGAAAGTTGTTATTTATGGAAAAAGTACAGGCTGCTGCTTTTTATATTACCTTTTTTTCTGCCTTTTTTTTTTCAAAGAAGACAAAAGCTGGGGCCTCTAAGAGATGTGCACAGCTCCCAAGGATGTTGAAAGGTTAATGACAAAACTCATGCAGACCATGGCAAGCTGACTAACAAGTGAGTTGATAATAAACTTGGAGAAAGGAGTTCTAATCCAGAGGTTTATGGTACAGAATAGGGGAATGCTGTCCACAGTGCGTGGGTCTCCCCATCAATACCCCATCTTTTGTCTCGCCTCCACAGGCTGAACTGCAATGTGGCTTCTGCATGTCAGGAATGTGACTCCTGTCCTTGACCTCATCTGCAGATAAATGCAACATGCCCCTTACTGCTGAGTGGTTTGGGAAGAATTTCAGCCAGACGAGAAAGAGGAGATAAAGGAAAGACAGGTGAGGATGGTTTTCATCCACTCTTTGAACCAGCCTGCTTGACTTTGCCTGTAAGACAGGGCAGTGGGGTTAAGAGGGGCAGGGCAGGGAGCAGCTAGTGTCTGTGAGGTTGCATAATGAAGCTGGGGAGCGAAGCAGTGGTAACAAGAAGGGGCCACCCAGGGAATGGGGTTTTTGGGTACCCTATCTGGCACAGAGCCTGAAGGCTGAAGCACAGCAGGGTCTCACCACATACAAGTGCAGACTCCAGCCACAGCAGGAGAATGGTTGGATAGAGAATTCATAGAAAGAGGTGCTGGTGAGTTAACCCAGCCTCTGTCTCTGCAGATTATCCTTGGCAGCAGAGCTTGTGTGAGCCTGGCCTCTGGAGGCAGGCTGAGGATGAGGTTTACCAGGGTGGGCGCCTGTACACAGCTCAGTGCCTTGGGCTGAGACCTGGCCTGGGCTAGGAACACTGCCTATAAGAGATGGTCAGTAGCTAAGTACCAGGCTGTCTGGCCTGCCTTGGCCCTGCTAGAGTGCTAACAAAATGTGAGACCAACAGAGCACATCCTAAATTCCACTTATTTTGCTGGTAAAGCAAGAACAAATTGTGATTTTTTTATGCCTGGTGCTTTAAGTGCAGCTGGGAATATTGCTGCAATTATATGCTTTTGTTACAGGCTATGATAGTAACTGGGCTATCTAATTCTGCACTGTGGGAATTGCCTTTCCTCAGCTGCAAGTCTCAAAGTCTTTCATTGCACACATAAAACAGGGTATTCCACCCTTCCCCCCTTCCCTTCTCATCAATATCTAGCAGAGGGAATATTCAGAACATTTTTCCCTCCAAAACAGAACGGTTGTTGGATGTCATCACATCATGTGAAAAGACAGCTGAGTGGAAAACCAGCAACACACAAGAAACAAAAGAAGGGAGGATTAAAACCCATATTTTGTTGCTGCATACATTTTTATTGTTATGTATGTATGTATGTATGCATGTATGTATTTATTTACCGTTGGGTTGTTAAGAAACAAAAAGAGCAGACAAGTGTGCTGCTGTAGAACTTGGTGAACATTACTAGTTAGAGGACTGAATTTTGTGGTGTCACACATCAGTCAGTGATGTGTTGGGGACCAGGAGGATGGTACTTTATGCAGATCTACTGAGGTCAGTGCAAATTCTCCACCACCTTCATTAACATGGGATCCAACTTTTGATGTGATTTAGACAATACAAGGTTTAAAATGTAAGCAGGTGAGGGTAGCCTCATGTGCATCGCCTATTGCCTCAAAAAGCTGAGTGCTCTTGCAAATTCGACAGAATCTAATTAGTTGATCTCCTGAGTGACATTTCTGCAGGCTCATACACAGAAGGGCAGGGGAACTGAGATTTATAACGATAGCTATTTCTAGCAAAGGTCATTTCTTTATTGGTGAACAACATGTCCTTAGTCATCCTGATGACAAGGCACTGAAGGATAAGGGAGAGGCTGTATATCTTTAAAGCTTAACAGGGAATAACATAAATAGAGCATAGATCATCTTTCTAGTTGGACTAGAAAGGCTATCTAGTAGGCTTGCAATCTACCACCATCAAGCCAAAGCAGGCGTTAAAATCCAGGAAGAAAATAAATACTGGGATTTCTGTGGAGATCGTGAGGGTGGCTGGATATTTCAGTGTCACTACGGAGAGAGAGGGAAGAGGAGCAACAGAGCACAAGTATGTATTTTTGGATAGTAAGGGTGTCCTGGTGGAACCAGCTGCTTATAAAGAACCAGGTCAGGCTGCTCTGGGGACTCCCTGGTCAGCCCCACCAACTTCCCAATGTGAGCAGCTCTCAGCATCCTGATCCATGCCGTTTCCAGAATGACACACATGAAAATGTACTCAAATGTACACAAATACACTTCCTCACCTGTCCTTCCTTAGGGGAGGAAGCAGCAGTTCTGACAGGAATGCGGTTTAAGTAGACTGAATCATATATATTATGTACCTTTAAATAACAAAACAGTATCTGCCTGTTCAGCACATGACTCTTTTTCCTGCTCATGAGTGAGAAGGTCTCTGACACTGTACATAAAATGATGCCTAATGTTTTCAGAGTCAGAAGGACCCTTGTGGCATCACATGAGAGTTGTTCACCCAGCTATAAAAAAGTGAGTATCGGGCACTTTGGTGTAACTACCTTTGCTTGTTTCCACCATCGAGCTCATAATATTGGATTAAGTAAAAAAATGTGACTGTTTCCCTAGATTTTGGCTCAGATCCCGAACTGTGCTGCATACCTGAGCTATGGTTTCTGCTGGATCACCAGCACGTTTCAGGCTTATGGCTGGTGGGACTACTTAAAAGATCTTTTCATTGTGGCAATGAAGTCAATGCAGGAGTTCCGTGCTGTGCTCTGAGCAGGGGAAGGGGAATGGGGTTCTTCACCCATACCTTTGCTAATCCCTTTTGCTGATTATTGGTTCCTTTGGGCTGTGAGCCGCCAACGGAAGTCACAAGGTTGGTCTGGTCTATGACCCAGTTCAGTAACCTGAGAATGCTGAGGTGGATTCTAGCTTCTAATCTGCAGATCTTGCCCTTCTTTCCAGAATAATTGCTCACACTTTTTGAAATCTCCTAAAGCTTCCCCTAAATTGTTATGGCTGAGGATTCCCACTCTTAAAACCTGTAAAATAGACAGTCTGTAGGATAACTGCCTGTGTTACAAGTCTCCCCACACAATGAAGGAAGAAGCACATTATGCTGTGTATTTCTTAGGCCTGGTGTGACTTGAAGGAAAGAAGTGGAAAATGTTAATAAATAATGATGTTTGAAACACAAGTCACTGAACCAACCACCAGACCTTCTGCGTTTATTCCACAGGACAGAAAATGTTTCTCTCATTCGAGGAAAAAAGGTCTTGGCCAAAGATGTCTTAGGAATTAGCCTGGATGCTGCATGGTATTCATAAGATAAATCAGAGCAGCTTACAGGTCAACTCCTTTAGTATACACAGAATAAAGACATCTTTTGAAACAAAATCAGTACAACTGACTCTTGGTATTTCCCTGGTATGAGTAGCCAAGGAGCTCCTCAGGGCCACTGGAATTGTAAATGATTTGTTTCATACACCTTACAGCTGCCAGATTTCCATCTGGTATATTCCAAGTCAGAACCAAGCATATGCGTGCTCCAGACTGCGCGTTCTGATGTGTTCTGGAAATCCTGGCCTCGTTTCCCACATCCTAAGCAGGTGATCTGCACTTACAAAACCCAGTAATGCCTCCCTCAAGTGTGTTGAAATTACTCTGTGTGTGCAGACCAGCTGCAAAACTGGGACAGAAATCTTAGGCAAATGTGTAAAAATCTTCAAACTGTAATTTCAAAAATATGCAGGAAAAGAGAACATTTCCGAGAAAATCTGTGTAAGTGCAACTGTCTTTCACATTCCAATGTAATGCTTTAAGAAGGAAAATCATTGCCTCTTCCAGGGCAGCTCCAAATAGGTAGAAAATGCATGCCCTCTGGCAGCTCGGATAAATACATCTATCCGGAGAGAAGGCAAAGGAATGAAGACTAGCACATTATAAGCAAGGGGCTGACCTTTTAATAGCTCAAATATTCCCCCTCTCCAAAGTCACTCAGTTCAGCTTAGGCCTGTGGCCATCCACACAGTCGGTTTTTCTCTCCTTTCACTCCAGCCACTGAATGCTGGCAGCCTCTGTGATATACCAGCACAGAGGGAGGCAGCTTAGGGAAGAGGAGGAAAAGACAGGGATAAAGAGCTTCCCACTCCACAGCTCACGCTTGGACTCTGGTTTGTCATAAGAACAGAGGACTGCAAAGCCCCGAGGCTTCAATTTCACAGCTGCTCTCAGACCTCCACTGCATTACCTTTCTTATTTCCCCGTGCTTCCACTTGATAGCTGGCTTAGTTTCTTACTTGGCTGGCTGATAGGTTCAGGATTAGCTCTCACACGACGTTATCCTGACCCCAGAATCCACTTGTTGCCAACAGCGCTTTGGGATCTGTGACTTAAAGGAAGGCTTTGGAAGGCAAATGGGCAGGAAACAGCGTGGCATTTCCTCTCTGAACTGGAATAAACTTCCATTTCACCTTCGATTAAAGCTGGAACCTAGCACCGAGGGCTTGTATCTGGCACCGCACTGGGAGAAGCGGCAGCCAGGTCAGGGAATTCCCACAGGGATCACCCCTCACGGCTCCCTTTGCCCCCGCAGATAAATCAAACTGCACCCAACAGCCAAACCCGTGTCTGGGTGAAGCCCACAGAGCACATAACCGACATAAATCAGCAAAGAGTCCTCTGCCCGCTTTCGTTCCCATCGACCCCCTCACGGACTCCACAACACCTCCAGCGCAGGGGTCTGGATCCCGCTGCTCCGACACCTCCTGAGGGGCGGCCCCGCTGCCGGTACCGTCCCCCGCGGTGATTCTCCGTCCCCTCCCTCCGGTCAGCCGCCCGCACACCCCTGACAGGCGGCGGCCGGAGCCCCCCCCGCACCTCAGCCCTCTGACGGCCGCACCGGCTCCCGAGGGCCGCTGCCCGCCGCCACGGGGCCACGCCCCTCCCCTGACAGCCCGCTCCTGGCGCCACACCCACCCTCGGCTTAGGAAGCGTCCCTGCCAATCACCGGACACTTTCGTGCTGACGGACAGCCTCGTTCACCTATCGAGTAGCCCCTCCTTCAAGAAGCCCCGCCTTCTAGGGCGCTTCCACCAATCACAAAAGAGATGCAGTCAGGGGCGGGAGAAGAGGGCCTGCAAGCTCCGTCTGCTCTCACTACCTCCCTCTCTCCGCTGCGCGAGGAGCGCCCCTTTCGCCCGCAGGTGATTGACAGGGGCGGCAGCCAATCGGCTCCGGGAAGCGAGCGGAGCAGCCAATGGCGTGGCGGGGGCGGGCTGAGCCGGGCGGCGGGGGCGGGGGGAGCGGCTGGCTGGGGTGAGGCGCGGCGCGGCGCCGGCAGGAGGGCGATGGTGGTGGCGTGAGGCGCGGCGAGACCCGCGCAGGCTGCTGAGCCGGCGGGGTGAGGCGAGGAGAGCAGGAGCAGAGCGTGCCCTGTGCTCGCCATGAGGCTGCAGGAGGACGGGGACAGCCGCAGGGTGCTGCCGCCAGCGGGGCTGCCGCAGTAATGGGCAGCGGCAACGCTGACTGTCGCCTGCCGTGTGGTGCCAGCGCCCGCCCGGCGGGGGCCGCCCGTGAGGAGCCGGGCAGGTGAGTGCCGCGGCGCTGCCCTGTGTCTCGTCCCCTCCCGCTCCCCGAGCCGTCCCTTTTCCCTCCTCCCTTGCTCCTTGCTTTTGGCGTTTTAGTGTTTTAAACGCTAACGGCTGCGGGGGGCGCTGCCCCACGGGCTGGGCGCTGAGGTGACAGGGTCTGGTGGGGCGGGACGGGGCGCGGGGTCGGTCCACTCCCCCGCCCTTAGCGGGACATTCCTGGAGCTAGGTTGCCTCCTTGCCAGCCTTGATGCCATCCTGCCCGGCCTCCTCGCCAGGTGCCGACACCATTTGCTTCCCCACGTTCCCAATGAAGAGGCTTTTTCCTCCACACCCAGCAGAGATGCTGCTTTCCTATGGAGGGAGAAGACCTGTCTGTATTTCTTCCTTTTTGGCTCCCTTGTGAGCGTTTCTCAGTTCAGGATGGAGAGGCATTTCCATTTCAGTATGGTGCAGCGAGGGCTCAAGAAATGCCCCTTCATCTTTCATCCTCCTCCTCACCTTGGCACAGGCATTTAAGTAGTAGCACTCCCATGTCGGCTTCTTGGCTGTTCCTTCTCCTTGGAAGGAGAAATGGGAGCAGGAGGTGTGCGTGTGTGTGAGAGGAAACAACTGTTACACCTTTTGTCATCAAGACAAAGAACTTGCTTTCATCTCCCTGTGTCCCTCCCTCTGGGTGCACATTGGCAGCACCTCAGCCACTTCGCATTGCTTCCTGGAGATGCTTCATAAGGATTCGGTGTGGCCCTGACCTGCCCTTTTTTGTTGTTGTTGCCAGTTATGATGGTGCTGATAAAAGGACATGTTGATATGTTTCCAAACAGACTCGTGGTTTGCATTCCTGAAATTGCTGCAGCATTCTTATTTATTTATTCAATTGGAGGGAGGGGGGATGACAGCAGGAGGGGGGTATGTTTTTGAGGTCTATTGTGGTTGCTTGAGAGCTTCAAGATCACGTGCAATTGCAGTACTGTAGTCTGGAGTATATTAACCAATGCTTTATCCCCTCTTCTCTATCTGTCTTCCAGTCCTGCAGTCTCCACATCATCTACTGTGTGAAGAATGATGATTCCATGAGAGAACTTCCTTTCAGTTACCTGTCCACTCCTACTGCATGCTGCTCCTGTCCAGTGATGAGCCACTCAGCTAGACTGGGATTTACTGTGAAGAAGGGAGAGGCAGAATATGAATTGTAGACATCCCATCAACTTCCTCACGCACTGTTTTTACTGTGTCTGTATATAAATCTGCTAGTATTGAGCACACACACTGTTCAACCTACACTGCTATTAGCAGAGTTGCTACGGTGTGAGAGGACTGGTATTTCTCACCATCATGGCTTCAGTTTGGAAAAGACTGCAGCGTGTTGGGAAACATGCTTCCAAGTTCCAGTTTGTGGCCTCTTACCAGGAGCTGATGGTCGAGTGCACCAAAAAATGGTAAGGAGAACTCATTTTGCTGTACAAATGAGTGGAGTAAGCTGATGGTGCTGAAATAGGAAGGATGTTGCTCATTTTGTACTGTTTGATGTGCATGCACCGGTCTTCTCCCTGTGTTTTCTTTTGCATAAAGCAGCAGCGTGGGGTGCTTGTCTTTCTTGATGAGTGCTTGTTTTGCTGTGTGTTTATCTTGGACCTGTTGGTTTTGTTCTGTACACTGATTTTTCTAAGCTGGCATTGTTTTTATCATGCAGAGGACAGTGCATTTATTAGCTTGGTATGTGTGACTTGGTGGTGTGGTTTTGGTTTTGGGTTTTGGTGGTTTTAGTTTTTGATATTTTTGTTTAATTAAATATTTCCTGTGAGCTGTTCTCCAGATTCCAGCTCAACTTTTGGTGCTGAGTGTTATCTGCTGACACTGTGGTTACCTTACTGAGGCATTTGAGATGAGTCCTGAAAGATGGTGGTGTGTTAATCTGGGGTGGATCCCCATTTCAGTTTTGACTTTTGCATCTGCTGATGTTTTGTCTTTCCTTCTTTTCCTTGTTCCTTTCCACATTTTAATGGGAAGAGGCAAGAGACAGATCCTTGGGAATTCTTTTAAGGTATTTTAGGCAATAATTTTGTGCAGTGGTGGTCCAGTTGGATGGCTTTGGAGCTGACTAGACAGCAGTTAACAGTTAATGGTATAGGTCTGGCACATCTTCCTTCCTGTGTAGAATGAGCTTAAATAAATCTGCTAGGGAAGACTAGAAGCAGCTTTTAAATAGTCAGGTAAATATATCCATTATACAAATACTTAAGTGCTGTTTTATACGTTTGGAATATTGACATTACTGACATAATTCCTCACATTAGTGAGAGTCTGTAGTGTCAGGGGATGAAGAAAGTACTTTCCAGACCTCATGAACCGAGATGTTCAAATTGCCTTGTAATAAACTGCAGCCTCCTTTCTAATACTTGGCCTTTCTTCGGGTTGGCAAGTTTGGCACTTGCATTGGCTGCTTGCACTAGTTACGAGTAATTGCCTCTACAAATTTAAACTCTGTGTCTTGGAGTTGGAAATCTCTGTCAAATGTGTTGGGAGGCTGCTTGTTGCTTTGTCTTAAAGGAACACTTTCAGGTTAATTTTTCTGTAACAAGTTATCTTCTTAGCTAAAATGTTTCGAAAGGTTAGTAAGAAGAGATTTGTTTTGGAAATTGAACTTGGATTCACAGAACAAACTACAAATAAAATGGTTTTAATAGTTGAAAGAGGCTGTCATGATTATCTTGTGTGATCTGCTATTTCAGGCCAAAGAGTTCTCCACGGTAATTTTGATTTATCAGGTTCAATTTAGCAGTTCTGTTTATTACTTTTAATGCTTTGTTTGCATAAAGTAGCCTGGTTTGGCTTTCATTTTCACTTTGATTCACTCCTTGCATGAGAATTTGCAGAATGCTTCAGCACTGAAGTATGAATGCTGCAGGGAAATGTTCAGATTGGATCTGCAGCTGACTTTCACTTGATTTAAGAAGAATTCACACACAAAAGTTCTCTTGTGAACAATCTTGTTATTTTAGAAACAATTAGGTTATTGTTTAATCATAAACTAGAGTGCCCACCTAGCAAAATGCCTGTGTGTGAGGCAGCCTTTCAAAATCAGATAGGCAACTGAGTTTTTAAAAATAAGTTGTCTTTCTAAACCTTCATTTTGTGTTCTTGAACTTAAATAAAGGCAAGATCAGTGCTTGTGTTGGTTATGATGGAGCAACAGTATAGTGGTGAAATGTAAATGAATTCTAGGAAAAATAACAATAGGGAAAAACATCACTCACGCAGTCATTTGATTGTAGCTTTTCTGTTCTGCTTCCTCTTGTTTGGAGAACCTTAACAAAAGTGCTCTTTAAGCATGCAGGCTAAAATACGGTATTTCTGCCATAAGTTAAATTCCTCTCTGAAACAAAAGGGTAGGTCTATAAATATTTTGGGAATCTTCAACTCAGTCTTTCCTTAACTTTGGAGAAGATATAGTTTTGCACGTCCTTACAAAATAATTTCTTCCTCTGTTTCCAGAGCTTGACTCTTGAGTTGGCCCATGTGAGAAACGGAAGAAATGAGCTCCATATGCTGTTCCTGCTGAAAGCACTCAATATATATTAAGTGTCAGTGCTGTAGTCTGTAGCTTGTTTGATTGAAATGTAGTAAGCAGTAAGTTATTTTAATGTACTGGCATTTTAACAATGCAGTGTTTCTGGAGGAAAAGAATGCTCCATTCATATTTTAAAATAAATGACAATGCAGGCATAAACACACTTGAACTGAGATGTGTCTGTGAGCAGGGATTGTGCATGACCAAAGCAGGTTGGATGCCTGCCTGTGAGCTACTATCTTCTGTTGGGTTTGTGTTTGTCTAACTCTTCAGAAAATGACTTGTGTTTTAGAGTATTTTTGTAAGTGGTCAGGTGAGGTTTGCAATCTTTGGTGTATTTCTGGTTGGCTTTAATACTTTGTCTCCTCTGGACATGTATTGATTTGAATAGCTTAGAGTTTGAAATAGCTCCTGCTCTTTTTTTCTGGAGTTATGCTGGCTGTGTGGGAAGTCTCTACCAATCTGATGTTACTGCTTCAGTATTTAAAAGGATTACCTCTAGGTATGGGAGCATTTGTCCAGCAAAAAAAAACCCACTCCCTTTCCTTGCTTTTTCTGCTCTCTGTAATTTCTGATTCATGTTCCTGCTGATGATTAAAGGCAGCTGCTCTCAGGTGATTGCTTTTCATTGGTGCTGTATTTGAGGGGTGACAGACTGTGATGGAATGTCCAGTGTTGTCCACCGTTTCATTAGAAAAACTTTATTTTCAGGTGATTAACAGGACTGAGTCACTTCTGTGGCATTCTGGCTGCTTCTGCTGACCCGGATCTGATTACTGTATGAAGATAGGCTGAGAAAGTTGGGGCTGTGCAGCCTGGAGAGGAGAAGGCTGTGTGGAGACCTCATAGCAGCCTTCCTGTATCTGAAGGGGTCCTATAGGGAATGCTGGGGAGGGACTCTTCATTAGGGACTGTAGTGATAGGACAAGGGTAATGGGTTGAAACTTAAACAGGGGAAGTTTAGATTGGATATAAGGAAGAAGTTCTTTACTGTAAGGGGAGTGAGGCGCTGGAATGGGTTGCCCAGTGAAGCTGTGAGTGTTCCATCCCTGGCAGTGTTCAAGGCCGGGTTGAACAGAGCCTTGGGTGACATGGTTTAGTGTGAGGTGTCCCTGCCCATGGCAGGGGGGTTGGAACTAGATGATCTTCAGATCCTTTCCAACCCTAACTATTCTATGATTCTGTGACTGTGAATGCTTAATACCTTTGAAAAATTGAGCACTTTGTTTATTTAGAGCCTTTAATTAAAAATAAATAAATAAATGCAGTCTTGGTCTTTATGGATTAGTGACTCCTGCTACTGTGAAGAAGTCATGCTGTCATTAATCATATAAGCACTTGTTTTTTTTCAAAGGAAGTGTTGGAGTGTGTCATCCTCCACTTACCCTTGGAATAAGCCCAGGATTTTCCACCACCCTCACCAGTGAGCTTCAGTTCTGGATGGGAAGGACTGTGCATGGCAGAAGAGAGTTAATTTAGTCGCTATCCTAAGTGCAGAACCACTGAATAAAACCAGAAATTGGCCTCATGTGTTTTGCTTAGGCTTCTACAATGGAAGTTGTATTTGCTGCTTTGTGCTGTCAGAGCAGACTGTTGCTGTGTGGGATTGGAGCGTGCTGGGCATTGCTGGCATGTGTTGATGCTGTGACTTAAACAGGGGATCCAGTTCAGTTGCCTGAACACTGATGTCTAGCACTGTTTGAGATGCCTTTGGTTTTCCTGCCAGTGCAAGCTGCCGGTTTGGAGAAGCCCAGGTCTCCTGTTGATCCTGTGTCAAGCCTGCCAGGCTGGCATGCATCTCTTGTGTACCCTGGGGCTTCTCAGCTGCTGGAGGCCTCTGTTCAGGCAACTGAGTTAAGGCTTGTCTGAGGCACAGGCTTAGCAGAGGAGCATCACAGGATGAAAATACTCCTTTGGACCAAAGATCAGTCCCAGTACTTGGATCTGAAGCTGTGATAGCTATTTCACAGAGTTGCTGAAGCATCTAATGCTGAACACATGGAGCTCTATAGGATGGCTTTTATGTTTCTTTATTTTTGTGTGGTATCTCATGAGTCAAGGACTCAGTAGAGGCTTCAAGTATAATATTCACTGGTTTTCACAGAAAATGGCCTAACTTACTGAGCTGAGGATGCCAAGTTCTTAAGATGTCATTGTCCGTTGGTTGCTTTTATGAGCAAGAAAGCAGCTCACCTGAACATTGGTGTTAACTGCTTAAAATGCTTGAGAAGAGTAACCATAAGGAGGCTTCTCTACAGGATTTTCCGTTCAGGGGTGCTTTAGAGATAACAAAAATAGGTTATTTTACTGTTTCTTTCTTTTTTTTTTTAAATGTTTGTAATATTTATCATCTCCTACATGACCTGCTTTGCTTTTAAATCCTGCCTAAAAATACAGCAAGCCATGATGTTCTAAGAGGGTTAAACTTGTATGCTGCCTCAGCTGAAGACAGGCTTCGTTTCCATCAGGCAGGTTGCCTCATTTTGTGTCAAATTAGGTATGGTCTGAGGTAGGTTCTGTATTTTTCAAATATCTGTCTTTCTCTTTTGGAAATGAAGTAATGCTTAATCTTTTTTTTCTGGGTTTTTTTTTTTCTTCCCAAAAGGCTTTAGCCATCTGTTTTTCTCTTTTATTGTAGCTTCATAGCTGGATGCTGCAGGAATTTTAAGATTTGGCATGCATTGTGCATGGGAGAGATGAGCTTTTTGAGATTCCACGGTTCACACCAGTCTGCTCGCCTTCTGCTCTCTGCTTTCTAACAAACTTCAGTGCTGAAGGCCACGGAGAGAACTGGAGTTAACTGCTTGCTGTAGAAATCCTTGGGGGATGCCTGTACGGGGTCAGGCTGCCGCATTTCTCTGTTAATTTCCTTGCTTTGCACGGTTGTTAAGAGGGGTTTTGTGAACACCTAAGTGCCTTTAATTATTAAGGATGATCGCATTCAAACTTCTGAAAGAAAGAGATACAGTTACAGGTCAATTCAGAGCTTCTTTGAGCTAGTTTTGCTGTGAACCAGGCTTTTTGTCATGGGCTTGCTTTTCTGAGTTTTTCCATCAGCCTTGCATTTGCATGTTGGGTACTGTAGCAAGTGTAGCTTGTGCAAGGAAAGCCTCGTGCAATTTCTCCTGGGCTTTTTTTTCCCATCTTCTTTTCTTCTTTTCAATTGAATTACACCCTGTCCTTGCACTCTTCATTCAGATCTCCGATTCCACACCAAATAATCCCCATCTGCAAATACACTTCAGCGTTTTCTTCTCCATTCATTACCAGGGTTGACTGAGGACTTTTTGAGGTTTTAGACTGTATGCCAAACTTACTCTTTCCAAATAATCACCACCAGCTGCCTTAAGGGTTGCCCTTGTTCATTTCTTACTGCAGTCAATTAAAACACACTTACTGTCCACACACAAAAGCAGTTCTCCTCTGCCACCTTGCAACTCTCTTTTCTTTGTGTCCAAAAGAAAATCCTTGGTTTCAGAAGTGTAGATCTGCTTCTTTGGGCTCTGTGCCTGAGTTGTGTCAGGAGGTTGTCTACCAATCCTGACTTCTTCACACCAGCTGCTTTCCTTCCCTACCTTACCAGGCTAGCCTCCTGGCCCCTTTTCATAGCCTTATGTCTGTTGCATGGACCACAGGTTAGGAATTTCTCATCAAAATTGTTGGTTGCATATTGTTCAGTGAAGAGATTTCAATAGGAGAAGTATAAGTGTATGTGAAATCTTTCTTGCTGCTGATCTGTTCAGATTGTCAGTGCTACATACTTATACCCATTTGTGATTTGCAGCACCTTTTTGAGAGTATTTGAAACTCTGGATCCAGTTCCTAAAGACCTCATTGGTAGAAGCAGGCACAAAGGTAGAAGCAGGCACTAAAGGCTTAGTATCTATAAGGTAGAAAGTTTTGGGCTTGTCAAAAATACTTATAAATCTTATTTGCCTTTGAGAGACAGAATTCTTTCCAGAAATTCTTTAACATAATTTGCTGTCCTAGCAGTAATAAAAGTAA
Source organism: Melopsittacus undulatus (assembly GCF_012275295.1). NCBI lineage: Eukaryota > Metazoa > Chordata > Aves > Psittaciformes > Psittaculidae > Melopsittacus > Melopsittacus undulatus. Next base: position 11,489,103 of record NC_047529.1, on the reverse strand, counting down.
TTGCCTACATCAGAAAAGATAAGGTTATATCCAAGTGTAGACAAATCTATCCTAATGGTGTATTGTTCATTCAGTTAAAGGGGTGAGGTTGTCTCCTTGAATTTTAACCATTGACTAACAGCTAACCAGCTTTATTTTTTGAGAGAGAAACTGTGTGTGCCTGTAACTTCCTCACCGAGCTTTACAAATAAATAAACCCTGGCTCTGGTCCTGCAGGCGCTGTGGTGCACGCATACAGTAAAGTACATGTGGACTGTTCCTTTGAACCCAGTGGGCTTGAGCTGCAATAAAGAATTGTTTTGCAGGATTGGATCCCAGTGAATACGCTTTTCAGCTCTTTGTTTTATGAGGTTCAATAAAATGAAATATTATGACATTGTGTAGGCCTCGTCTGAGCTGAGTCTTCAGTCTCTTAGCCTGCTCAGGCTGTATAGTGCCAGTCTGTTGCTTCAATTAGTTTTTAATTGGTTGGAGAGAGCTGAAGTCCCTTTCACAGTTGAGTGTGAATAAGGAGAGGAGGAGGAGGCTGGTAAGGTTGACTAAATCTGAGGAAACTCTTATAAAACAAACCCTTCAGTTAGGGTAGTAAAAAGCATTCTGCTTGGGTGGCTTTCGGAGACTACAGGGGTGCGGAGTTGTTTGTTTGCTTCTAAAAGCTTTCCCGGTTTACTCTGAGGGGAGTGTGTGAAGTGTGTGTTTGTTTCCATTGCCCCTTTCTCTCTTTTTCCTCCTTGGAGTAGAAGCTGGCCTTGGCAGGCTGTTTGCTGCCTTGCTGTGGGACACTCCTGAGCTGCCCTCTGCACCAAGCCTGTTTTGCATGTCCCAGAATGGACTCTGAAACACAGGAACTATGCAGCTGAACTTCTGTTCCTTATTTTAAGATACGCACGCAGCAATAGGGTAAATAAAGCCGTCTTTGTTTCCTTCCTCTTGCTGTCTGTATTTGAAAAAAAATGTATTTCTGCAGCATATAGTTTATGTCAGAGCCTCTCAGCTGGGAAAAATGTATGTTTTGGCAGTTGAGGTATAGAGTAGTTGTGGCTTTTGGCACCTGGAAAGGCGTTGCAGGGACTTGGGAACTGTGGGTTAAGCATGAGCTAAAATTAGCAGAACCATAACTAACATTGCTGTTGTCTAAGGCTCTGACTCATGAGGTTTTCTAGATTCAGGAGTGGAGCTGAGATGTCACAGTCCCTTAGCAGCATTCATCTTCTGCTTTCTTCTGCCCTGAAGCAGAGATAGGACGAGAGTAAGGCTGCCTGGTGTGTTAGTGTTAACTGCCATCAACTTCAGTTTTGTAAGGTGAGCGTGGACTGCAGCAGTTTGAGGAGCATTTGCACTTCCCTTGTGCTGCCCTGATAGGAGCAGGGAGCAAAACCTGCCAGAGGGGTGAGATGAGCCACAGCTGCCAGCAAGAGCATCTTAGAGTGCTTCAGCTAAATTACCCAGATCCTGAGTCAGTGCCCTGTGCTGTCACTGTGGGGCTTCCAAATGCACAAGCTTTTGAGATGAATCAGAAGTGTAGGCCCTTCTGAACTATAATTTCCAGCTGTCTGCAAACCTGTAAAGATGAGCAGTGCAGAAGTAATTCTCGCTTGGCTGTTGAGGTTTTCTTTGTAGTGGAGAGCCCTTATTGGGGGTTCTTTTTCATTTTTATTATTATTTAAAGAGACTTTCTTGAGGATTACTCCAAAGCTGTGGCCAGGCTCTGCAGCTGCTTAACCGTCTGCAGCTGCTGAACTGCCATCTCTGTGGCTCTGTGTATTTATTTTAGCACAAACTAGTTTCAGGTTGTATTTCATGTACACACGCGGTCTCCTGCAGTCGTACTGTGGGTTTTGTTTTGGGTGAGCTGCTGTAACAGAGCCTAACAGCATGCTGACAGATCTGATCTTTCTTTTCTAATAGATCTGTTTTCAAAAATGACTTTGGTGCTGACCAAACAACACAAGAGCAAATTAATTTATAGTTCTGGGGACAACTGCATTAAAACAATCAGGAACATTTTAAGACTCTATCATATCACATCAGTTTTGAGTCTCATATTACCAAGGCCTATGTTGCTAGCTCCCATTTCCTTGGTGTCATTCTCACAAGCACCTGTAATGACCAGTCACCCTCCTCTTTCTTTACCCAGTAAGTAATGTTTTCTTCCTTGCTGCTTGCTGTCTGATGGGTCAGAGCTGTTAGGCTGCTGAATGGCTGGCTCTGGCTGTAGTGATCAGAGATGTGGGTTTTGATGGGTGTGCAGCTTTGCTTGGAGCATGTATTCATCTCCACCTGTTGGGACAAGTCCCATCACCTTTTGGGTAGGCCAGGCAGACCAAAGACATTTCCTAAGTCAGCTCTGGATTTTCCATTACATATGTTGTTGCTTGATGCCCTGAGATGATAGCTCTCTTGAGCTTTCTTTAGGCCTAAGACTAATGCACTGATGCCTGTGCTTTAAAAGCCAGTGTCATAATCTGATTGTCCCCTCCCAGCTGTGCTTGGGAAAAGTGTTTGCATATCCAGTACTGCTAATATCAAAAGCCATATTAAATTAAGTAATTGGAGAATCTGGACTATTGAATACAGTTGGCAGTACATTGTATGCTGCCACTCAGCATGCACTGTGAACTTCCTTGACTTTCAGTGACTGCTCATTAAGTAAACTCTGAATCCTTTTGTTTATGGCAGTACATAGCAGGAGAGTTAAAAGAGCAGAAAAGAGCTGTCAAAACAGCTTAATTCTCTTTTCCAGCAAAGATCTAGCCTGTAAGTGTCCAAACCAACCTGTTGCTGATTTATCTGTGGTTTATTAGCAGAGGACTTAACCTTGACAGCACCTGCCGTGATTATAGCTCTGGAGTCACAGCTCTGGCCATGTGGCAGGTACGTGAATCTGTCTGGCTGTTCTTAACTGCTTGGCTGTATTTTTCTTCTAGTTGTACCTACCATCTCTTGGAAAACTGATTGTGTAGTTGTCTCTTCTGTAGGTAAAGTAAGCAATAGTTGTATAAATCCCTGAAAAATTTCAAGATAACAAGTTTTTTAAACTCCATTTTCTCTTCAGGTGCAGATCTTAACTGGATAGAGTACTTGGAATAAGTGTCTCTTTAAGTTGAGCTAGTGAATATTCATAGAGCCTTCCCCTTGCATTCCTTTGTCTTGAACATGTAAGAAAACTTTAAGAATGGGAAAGTCCTGACCCATTTTTCACCACTTCCTCTCATACAACAGGAAGCAGAAGAATCTAGCAGCATTACTTGCTTTTGAGGCATATTTGGGATGATTCCTGTTTTCTGTCAGCACTTTCTGAGGGATCTTTTTTTAAAAAGAGTGGTGGTTTTGTCCCATTTTGAGGGGGATTTGTGCATGTAGAAAAGGGAATTTTGGGCTGTTGGCTTTGGTTTTGATTTTCTATTTTCTTGCTAAAATTGTTTACTTTCCCTTTAGATGGCTGCTTTGAGCTCTGGTGTTTCTATACCCTTTTCGAATACTTAGTCAATCTTGAAACAGTAAAGGAGTTATCTTCTTTCCCATGGATTTCTCTTTTCAGATAGAAAATGGTATTTGAGCTTGTTTTCATTTTAAACTGAAAGATGACCAAGAGTTATCTGAACCCTATAAGAATTCAAGGTGGTTGATGTAATCATGGGATTTTTTGACAGAGGCTTGAGAGTGTGTGTGATTACCCATACTGCTATAATTGTAAACATCTAGTGCTCGAGACATGGTGCTTCCTTTAGTCCATGGCTGTCTGTCCAGTGGGAGCGGGGGGGAAGGCAACTATTCTTTCCTGTCCCTAGGAAAGGCAACTTTCTTTTCCCTATCTTCAGAAAATTACCTATTTTCTGGGGTAAGTCCTATGCCAGCTGAAAGCTGGCAGCTGCACCACAAGGCAGAGCCAGAACATGGTAATACTTGGTAAAGGATGGTGTGAGGGGACTGCCTGTGACATGTCATCTGCTACCTGTGGGGCTCTGGTGGCCTACTATGCCCTCTGCCTTGGCAAAGCATGTTGTACCTCCATACCAACACTGAAGTCATGGTTAAGAGAGCTGGTACAGCCCCTTGCCTCTGGGCATGTGAAACTTGTGGTTGATGGGGCTGTGCTGTCAGGAGTTAACTTGCTGTGTTGTTTTTGAACCTTGGGCTTTTCCCCTTATTTTTAGCTTTGCTTCATAGGGAAAAAGTTCTCCTGTGATGTTTCAGTGACCATTTCAACCAAAGCTTATGGGGATGGAAACCTCCAGCTCTTATTCCCATGTTTTCTGTGACAAGGGGCCTCCGGATAGAAGAGAGGAATCTTGCTCAGACCCCATGGCTGCAGGTGAAAATACAGTATCTCTACCCTTTAGTAGACACTGGAGAATCTGCAAGGGAGAAAGCTGTTGGCAGCCCATCCTCTTTCCCTCTGATTGGAGCTATGGGTTAGTTGCAGTTTGTGCTTACACTCAGCCCTTTGTGCCAGTGTATTTTTGGAGCAGGAGCTGCTAGATACATTTCTCTGTTTCCCAGTTCCCCATCTGCTACCGTAGCTGTCTCCTTCTCTAGCTGCCTTAGGAGCTGCATTGCAGGGGACAATAGCAGCAAAACCAGGAGTGTTACCTGTGCTTTCAGTTTATGAGTGACCTGTTCCTGAAGCTTGGTGTTCATTATACCTGTCATCACTAACTTCAGTACTGCTGGCAGTGTGGCTAATGTGATTCAGTACCACTTCAGGTGACAGCACAGTCTCTTGTCTCCTTTTCTATTTCTGAACTAGGAAACAGGAAAATGGAATTTTTTTTGCCTGTAGATTCAGTCTTGTTGTCTGGAGTGAACCCTAAAAAGTATTTACAATGCACAAACTCTGCTTCCTTCTAGAGGAAAAAAAATGCTGACTTCAGTAAATAAATTTATTTCAGCCAATTTTTATTCTGAGAGAAGTAGTATGTGTATTGCAGGGGGAGAAATACTTCCTCTTTTAGCAACAGCTGTTAAAAGCAGGGTGCTTGCTTGCCTTGCAATTAAGGATGAAGTCAGCAAACTGTAATTTTAAAAAAAGAAAATAATCGTGAGCTATTGACTATAAGAAGACTGCAATTTACCATAACTTGTTTGTGTCCACCTTGTTGTGAGAGCTGTCAGCATCTCTTATGATTGACAAAACCTCATTAAGGCCCAGAGAAGTAGAAACCTCCTGCCTTATTAGTGTCACAGAGTGGGTTTCCTGCCCTTGTCTGCCTTCTGCGTTGTACATAGGTGTGCTTGGAGAAGACTCCATGAGATTTTTGCCTCTGGTCTTCTTCTACAGGGTTAGTTTGTTGTTTGCAGGCTTTAAATATGGTTGGCCTTGTGCTTTTTATGTGCAATATTTGCTTGTTGCATTTTAGCATTGCACAGGAATGGGGTGGGATGGACTGTGAGATGAGCTGATGGGGGACAGGGCTGTGAGGAGAATGTGAGGTTATTCTCCCTGTTTGAATGTCTCCTGGTCTGCCTGTACAGGGTGTACAAGGCAGATCCTGCTCGGTTTGGAAATACAAAACCAGTGACCTAAATATGAACAACCCGTGTGGAAAGTAAAAATAATTATTGCAGAGAACAGTCATGGAGCCTTCCTGTATTTGTGCTGATGTCACCTCTTTGGTTAGCACGGGTTTTAGAGTTGGGGTCTTAACTTCTCCTTATACTGAACATCCCTTGCAGCAAAGGAGAAGTTAGAAACAGTAGGGAGATATTTCTGCAAGCTGGTAACACACAATAGAGAAGTCTGTGCACCTGTGCACAGTATGTACAAATACATAGTTCAAGATGCAACATGTCCCAGGGTTTACATCAAAGGTCCAAGGCTCCTTCTACCTCTGGACAGAGTGCCCTCAGAATAGGGGAAAACGGGAGCTTGGACCCAGGTTCATACAGTAAAATAGGTACATAATTTGGAGAAGGTCTTTGTAAGAAGGTCTTAGTGACATGGTTTAGTGGTGGACTTGGCAGTCGTGGGGTGAAGGTTGGACTTGATTATCTTAAAGGTCTATTCTAACCTAGTTGATTCTGTAATTCTATCTATACATAGTAAAAGCAATGTATGTTATTGAACCGTCTTAAGAAGAGGGAAAGCCTGGATGCTATTCATGTAGCAGAAAGTGTGGCTGTTGTTAGTAAGGAACAAATCTTGTCTACCCTTAGTTACTTTGGGTGACTCCCAGATGTGCTGTGGAGCATGTGGGCTGAGGAGGGCCAGGAGTCTCACTTTCCTTACAAGCTTGAGCCATTAAACTACATAGCTTTGAAACAGTGCAGTATTTCATGTTACTGAAAACTCAACATTGTAGTAAACCCCAGGCCTTTATTCTATTGAATACATTTATTTTCAGCTGTAATCAGATATTTGTTTCATTCAGACAGATGTTTGCTGACCCAGGCCATGTAGAATTCTTATGACACAATATGCTCACTTTAAAATGGGAACTTTCTGTGTCACACTGAGCTTTCAGACTTGATTTTGCTGAACAAGCAATATGCACATGTATATGCTTGAACCTCATCTATATGCAGCAGCCCCACTGTTTTACTGTGCCTTTACAATCCAAGTCGTACAGCACTTATTCTTCCCTTATAGGCAGGAGGCAGCAGTGCAGAAGTACAATATCTAGAGACATTTTCATGGGAATAGCTGCTCACACAGTATAAACACTTTTGTAGCAATAAAATGCATATATATTTTTGAATGTACCAGAACAACTGTTGCAGTTTGGAGTACCTTCCCAAACTGAAGTAGTTTTGCTGACCAAAAACTGTCCTGAGCCACCTTTGATAACTGAAATGTGTTGTCATGCCTCTAGTTGTGTTAAGGGAGAAGTAGTCCATTGTTACTCACATTCTAAGTCTGAGCCCTACACCCAGCAGTCAGAGGTTACATGGCAGGAGAGGTGCTGGTTTTGGTACCATTTGCTCAGCCAACATTGATGTGAATAAAACTAAACTTAGGTTTTACTCCAACACAGATATAAATGCTTCACTTTGCTAATTCATAATAGTCACAATTCTTTCAGAAACTATTTTAGAAGGGAGGTTACATCTTCTCTTGGTGAATGCTAATTATGATGTCGCCTTTCTTTGAGTGACTGTGATAGTAACAATTGTATTGTTAAAAGAGAAATCTAAATTTAAAGCGTTCCAGGGATTCTTTTTGTGCTGAATGAAAGCAACCTGCATTATTTAAATATTTCTACCTTTAAGACACAGATGGAAAAAGTCTGGCTATTAATATCATACACTGCTAAAAACACCTCTGAGTGCTTCTGAAAGGGGGTCTTTTATAACATTTTTAATGCAAAGGAAGATTTATAGCTTTGTAAATAGAACTGTAGTATGTGTCTGGCTTTCCTCAGTGTAATTTCACTCAAACTGATGTCCTGATCTCATCAACCTGTTGCTTCCTTATGTTGTCACCATGTTGTATTTTCTTCACTGTATCTGTGTACGTGATACTTTGTATTACATATTTTCATGTTGGTGTCACATGCTGGTGGCTGGTGATTCACGTGAAAAGGGTAGGAAAACCTTTGAAAATGTTGGGGTCTCCAACATAAACAGGACATGGACCTCTTGGAATAAGTCCAGAGGAGGCTACGAAGACGATCAAAGGGTTGGAGCATGTCTTCTACGGAGGGAGTTTGGCTTGTTCAGCCTGGAGAAAAGAAGGCTCCAGGGAGACCTTATTGTGGCCTTCCAGTACCTAAAGGGGCTAACAAAAAATCCAGAGAGGGACTTTTAACAAGGACGTGTAGTGACAGGACAAGGGGGAATGGCTTTAACCTGAAACTGGGTAGATCTGGATTAGACATTAGGAAGAAATGCTTCACAATGAGGGGGAGAGGCCCTGGCACAGGTTACCCAGAGAAGCTGTGGTGGCCCCATCCCTGCCAGTGTTCAAGGCCAGGTTGGACGGCACTTGGAGCAATGTGGTCTAGTGCAAGGTGTTTCTGCCTGTGGTGGGGGGTTGGAATGGGATGATCTTGAGGTCCTTTCCAACCCAAACCATTCTATGATGGATGATTCTATAAATAATGCAGCGTACACAGAAAGAGTACTTATATGCTTTTGCTGTTTGGTGCATTTATACGTAATTGTAGGAGGATAGGAACTTATTTACAATTCAGGCTTTTTGAACTAATTATGGTATCAAAGCATGATTTCTCTATTTGAACCTGGGAAGTTGATTTTGTACATGTGTGGCTCTTGAGAGTTTTATTTTTTTTCTATCCCCAGGCAAATTCTCAGCCACAGCAAAGAAATCATGGTGTTTTCTCTTCCTCTCTTGGTACCCAGATGTAGCCAGAAGCTGTGGAGTAGTTTTTTGAGCACTGAAAATAGAAAAGCTTGTGAAGCTATACGTTTTTAGTTAGTAACAGTAGGGAAAAGTTGGTTTTGTTCCTTACATGAAGAATCCTGTATTAGTCACTTCATCATCTTCATTTATTCAGAGCACATTTGATAAATTCTGTGCAGCTATATAGGTATTTTTGATTTGGAGGGGGACATAAAGTCCTTTTTGCTTCTCATTCTATTAGAGTGCAGTCTAGTTGTAGAATCAACAGGAGTCAGAAAATCCTGGTTCCACACTCGGCTTCCTTTCAACTTCCCTTGTAACTGTGTGGACAAGTCATCTTTTCTATCACTCCCTAATTTTGTGTGCACAAATCATCTTCTGTCAACTTCCCTACAGTTTTATGTCCACAGTTGCTTATAAGTAGGATTTATGTCTTCTGTTAAAGGCCAGAAGCTAGCAGCTCTCCATTCAGTGGTACTGGCATAAAACAACTAAGAAGATGCTTTACGGTTCAGAAATAAATATCAAGTGCTGACAATTTCTCTGCACAAAAATTCTGCAGCTGCACAGCTCCGTTATTAATCCAACCCTATGAGACTGCTGTGTGATAGAGAAAAATGATTCCCATTTTATATCTCTGAAACTTGGAATACAGAGAAATTGTGAAGAAGGTGAGAGAAAGCCTCTCTGTACTGATAGGAATTGTGTGAGTGTAGATTTATGGTGTCAAGACCCTGCATAATTGAGGAGCAAACTGCAGGTTATACCCTATGAGCATAAAAAAATGTCCCTTCCCTCCTTCCCCACATGCCCACCAGTATGAATCATGTTAATGATGGGGTCATTTACAAGGGTATTTGGCCATATGGGGTCAGAGAGTAAACTGTTGCGGAACACTCTAATTTGAAGTAGAGCAGGACTGGTGGAGCAAAATGCACTAGCAAAATGGGAAAAGTAGTTCTGAAGGGGAGGTGACTGTATGATCAGTGATCTACAGTTACTGATGGAGGAGCTTAAGTGAGCTTTTTGTTGTGGGGAGGGGTTTTTGTTTGTTTTCTGTTTATTTTGCTTTGAGTGATGTGTAATTAAGAGTATGTGTAATGGATAAATGCCCAATTGAGGGGAAGGAAGTAATTTGTACTAGGCTCTAAGTACATCCTTTCTGGATTGATGTTTCTAAAGTGTTTTATCCAGTGGTGGTGGTATTAGGAAGTGACAATAGCCATAAGGACCAAGGTTGTCTTCAGGAGAGGTGATGGATGCCTGAAGAATGTAATTGCACTTGAAAGCCTACATGTTGATTACTCCAGTGCAGAAAAGTTCGGGGGACCTACACTGTTTGTGTCAGGTTCACTTGCAAATGGTTGTGACAGTCTGTCTGACAGCTGAAACCAAAGTGCTTTTAAAGAGGTGCTGATGTAGAAACTATAGCACTACTTGAAGAAGGAGAACTCGTTAAGCTCTGTGAAGACCTCTGGGAATAAAGGTGGTAGGACGGAGCTTGGTTACAACTTCAACAAAGCCCTGACTGCACAGCAGGATATAGGCTTATCACTGCTGCAGTATAATCAGAACTGTTGGAATATTCTGCTTAAGCTTGTTGACTTCAATATATACATACACTGGCTGGATTAGACCTGCTGATCCTTTTTTAATATTTTTTATTTTAATATTTTTTTTCTTTATACACTGCTACAGAATTTATTTTGTGATTCATATTCTGCTTGGACTTCAGGTGATAGCTTTTTCTTTCACGTCATGTTCATAGAATCAGTCCCAAAATATAAAGCTTGTAGAAGGGAGAATGTGAATATGGGGAAGAAGTAACATTTTATTTCCTACCCTTAAAAAAGAAAAGAAAGAGAAAAGGCAGGTATTCTCTGCTCCAGAGCATCTGTCCTGTGACTTAGAGTGTAAAAAGAGATAGGGTAGCTCATGAGACATTTGAAATGTTTGAGTCTAAACTGCAAGGTTTAGTCAGAGACAGACTGAACTCTTGACTCTGACTCTCTTGAGGGAAGCAAACCTTCACTGCCTGCTTCAGAGTTACTGGTCTGGTTGTTGATGATTCCTGAAGACAAGGAATGTATAGAAATCAAATGCTTCAAAGCCAGAAGAAAAACACTTGTTTTATCTCTGGTGGTGTTATTTATGTGGTGAAGCTGGCCATGTGTCGCCTTTACCTTATGGACATCTTTGGATTGTTTGAACTTTTTTCCTCTCCCTTTGGGTATTCCGGCTGTAAGGTCCCTTGGCACGTATAACTCCTAACCATCTCTTAGGAGAGGGAAAAGTGGGGAAGGGGTTGTATGGATGAGGAAAAGAGGGAGCCTGCATCTATTCTCAGATAGTTCTGAGTTGGGGAGGTGAATCCATGTTAGGTAAAGCAGGAAGTGTCCAATGCAAGAGCTAGTCTACACTTGAACCCTACTGGCCCCAACATCCGTGCTGCCATGTTCTGCCATTGTGTTGCTAATGATTGATCTGTGGGATGGTGGAGGGCTGTCAGCCCTTTGGGAATAAGACCTGCACCCACTGGTGTGCTTGCCTCAGGGAAAGCTGGTGGTGTGTGCCTGCTGGGGACAGGCCACACACACATTGGACATGGCTTGGACACTTGGGAGTTACTGCAAATTTTTATGGAAGGGTTTTGCAGCTCAGAGGCTGGATATTGTGGAGGCAGGGTGCATGTAGAGGCTGTTGTGCTACCTGTGCGTGAATGGAAGCTGCAGCTGCCAGAGGGAATCCTGCCCTGCCCATTGTGGGGAACCTAAAGGTTTCTTTGCATTGTTCCAGTGATGTGAGGTGACATTACAAAAGCCAAAAGTCTGGTTCTGGTTTACACTTTGACTTCATAATTCTCTCCAAAACACTAATTTTTGTTAGCTTTGAAGTTTGAGGGTTTCAATGACCCAGAGAATCTTTGAACATGAACTGTATGGAAATGAATGAGTAAATTCACACCTCATTTGGTGCTATGTTGCTTGTCTGGCTGCAGAACAAGCAAACAAACCCAAAAGCTGTATATGTTAAAATGGAGCACTAGCTTTTTAGGCAGAGCAGTGAGAAATAAGAGCTCTCCTGCCGTGAAGGGGGTTAAAGAATTTAGCCTGGTAGGTTGCCTTTGTCCAGGTCAGGTCCAGTCTCGAACTGAGACAGAAGTTGCAGTTCCTCCAAGAGGACAGCTTTGGGGAAAGAAAAGCAGTTGAGAAGGCATTGGTACTGTGCCGGGGAATGTGTTAAACAGCAAGAGCTAGATATGCCAGTGCTCATCTGTCAAAGCCCAAGAGACAAGGTTAAATTAACAGATCAAGCTGAGATAAGTGTTTTGTGTAAGCTCTTGTGTATGCTCAGAAACTGGAAAAGTTAAGGAGAGCATGACTTAAAGCATGAAGTGCATAAATAAAGCTGTGCTGAGCTCTCCTGTGAATGCACTCATTCAGGAGATTTGCTCTTCGCTGCACAAGCCTGGTGACCTTCGTTTTCCTGAGCGTTCCTCTGTGGTTTGCCCATCGTTGGGAAGCGCTCGTGCTGCCATAGCAAGGGCATGCACACGTGTATGCAGTGCTGGCCCTGCCGAGGCTGATGTTCCAGCTGAATGCCCCAGAAGTAAATATGTTAAAATTCTGCAGGCTTCGACTTTTGAGCAGCCTTTGTTTTAAAGATGAAAAGTGCATTTTCTGTCAAACGGGCTAAAATATGTGAGAAGTCTTATTTTGCAGAATCCAAGGAGTTTGTGTGCCCACACATCTCTATTGTCCACATTGATGACTCTGCACATAACTGGTTTTCCCCCTCAGTGCTCTCTATGAACTCTGCACAGCAAAAAATGATTCTCGTTCCCTTGTTGGTTAGTTTGCAGGGTGGATTTTATTAATTGGGCTTTTTGGCCCTAATTAGGCAAACGTATTAAAACTCCAATTTGAAATTTAATCATTTACAGTAACTTCTCTGTTTTACGGTAATACCTTTCTAAAAGCTTGAAGATAAATTTTTTCTTCCTGTTTATCCTCATTTAGTGCCAGATCCTGCAGCATTTATTCTGGTAGGATGTTTTTGCCTTGCTGTAAGGACACGATTCTTCACTTGGCACAACAAGGTGTTGCAGTTAAGTTCGAAAGTCTTTCTGTTTGAGTGGATGGCTCTCAGCACTTTGCAAGATTAAGAGTGTATTTTGCTCCAGGAACCAACCTAGCCTCCCTTTTTGTTCACCTTTCTGCTTCCAAGGAGAGCTGCCTTTCGCACCAGACACATTTGTGTTTACAGATAAAAATTTTTTAAATTAAAGTAAAATTGAAATCTAGGGTGAGACAAAATTACTTAATCTTTTAAGCTCTGTGCTCTATGGGATAGAGGGACTCTGTCTCGTTATCCTTTTGCCTCATTTAATGGTGCAAGACTGGAATTCAGCCTGCAAGACATCAAATCCACTTAATAAAAAATCTGGACAGCATCCAGAAGTTTCTTTCTGTGGCTGCAGATGTTACTTACAACTACCCCATGCTAAGAGCCATCAGCTAACTAACATAGCCATCAGGCTAAAACAGCATAAAACATTTCACTATAGGATGGAGTGGGTATCAGTACTGTCTGTTTTAAGTTGATATAAAATGCCAACCAGGACAGCACAGAAAGAAGGGAGAGGGCAGCATAGTAGCCAATGTAGTGACCAGGTTTAGTCTCCAGTTACAAACCTGGTATGTGATGGGTAGTAAAAGCTCTCAACTTAAGACTCTGAAACAGTTAGTACTGGGGGTGTCTATACGTCTTTGTTGAGAGCATAAGCAAGAGAGGACAGTGTTCATTTTTAACAATTTATCTCAAATCCTGGGGATGCAAAGGACCTTGAGGAGTGTTCTCCTATTGGATGTTAGTGGCCAGCTGTAAGAGCTTTTCAGAGGAGAGCAGTTACAGCTCATTGTGCTGAAAAAAGTGTGAAGGGCCACTGGTCTTGGTTTCCTCTGCAGGGAGCTGAAGGGCTGACCTAGCTTGGAGGGCACTGTTTGTAGGAATGTCTGACTTGTGCAAAACTAGATCAGGTTATAACAGAAAAATACCATATAGGAAGATTATTTAAAAAACCAACCAACCAAACCCAAAGCAACCAAACCCAAAACAACCTACAAAGAAAAAAAAATGCTCTGGCTGAAAGATGCAATTTCTTTGTGCATTTTTGACATCAACATGAATTCAGTTACACTGTAGGCTCTCTGTAGTTGCTTTTTAATTGAAACACTTGCTTTAAAACAGTAATCGCATATGCAATTAGTTTCCAGCTTAGATGATCTTGAAATAATTAGTTACAGTCTCATTCAGATTCCTGTTGGACATCTTACAAATAGTAGTTATTGGCAAAATCTGTTTTGGTCCTTAGCTGTTGATGTTTTTAGAGGTTTTTTGACCTTGAAATAAGAATGTTTTATTAATTTTTATCTGCAAATTAGGAAGTTTGGTGTTTCAAAATACTTCCCAAATTTTAAAAGTTTAAGGATCATTTTTTTTTACATTTCAAAATAGAGAGGTCTTTCAGTTAGGAAATTTTTTTGCTCTTTTGTTTACCATATCCAGCCACTAGTGCTGGCAGGAGGTTTTACTTGGTCTCTTGAGTATCCATGAGTTAACGTGCAGTTCTTCTTAGCCAATACTTGCTGCCGGATCTGAGCCAGGGGTGAGCCTTTGAGTGCCTTAACTAAAAGGCTTGGTTGGTTTAACTTCCTAAAAATGATACAAATGTTTAGACTTTTGGACGTATGATTCTAGGGGAAGAATTGGTGATCTATTAATAGAAGTAAATGGTGTTGCTAGAGATTGACTTCTGTAATCAGAAGTGTTAACTTCTGTTTCGGGAGGCAGCTTGGAATCAACGTAACACCTTAAACAGATTGAGCAGGAAAAGGAGGAGTTGTTCTAATTTTGCAGTCTTTGGAACAGTTATTTACTTGTAAATACTGGTCAAATAATTTCACTTCTTATGGTCATACCTCCGTCTTAAAGCAGCTCTCAAAAGGCCACCCACATGAAACGGGACATCCCATGGGAAATGATGGTGGCAGTTTCTAATGGCCCGTGCCAGTTCCTTAGAAACCACATGCAAAAATTCTGTAACTCTGGTAATTAATGTTTTTATTTCTTAACATGCAAGAAAACCATAGCTTTAGTTTTGAAAGCTATCCACATACAGCTTACTGCTGCAAAATTTAAATGCTCCATCCCTGGCGGTGTTCAAGGCCAGGTTGGACAGCACCTTGGGTGACATGGTCTGTTGTGAGGTGTTCCTGTCCATGTCAGGGGGGTTAGAACTTGATGATCTTAAGGTCCTTTCTAACCCTAACCTATGATTCTATGACCCATGTCCTAATGTGGATATTGGAGTCTCTGTGGAACAGAAGTGTTTTTGTATCTGATGTGTGTGGAACTTGCCCAGGCAGTAAAAACACCAAAGATCATTCTCTCTAATTGCTTATGGTAGGCTACACAGAATTTCTTAAATCTATTTTAGCCAAATTGGAGGAGGAAGATTCTATTGTGAATAGTTCCATTTCCCAGCAGTGTGGTTTTGGTGAAAGATGCAGACTTTTGTTTTGTTCTGTAAGAATTGTAGAAAAAGTATTTTTTTCTCTCCTGTTCCCAGATTGAAAACCAGAACTGCCTTCTGTTCAAATGCTGTTTGGAAAAAGTAATTATGCAAAAGGGAATAGGATCTGTTTTGTAGTGGGATCTGATTAAAACTGACGATGGTGTGCCTGTGGATTGGAACTAGATGATCTTACAGTTCTTTCCATCCCTAATCATTTTGTGATTCTGTAAGAAGCCTCTTGCATGTTTTTAGTACAGGAATATATTGTTTAATATGGGAATTTGTTTTTTGATGTGTTGAAGCTACGTTTCAGGCAGCATTTGTCAGAGTTTTATTTGAGTCATGCTTTTTTGCATCTAAGAATGCATATAAGTTTTACACTTGTAGTGCTTCAGAATAAGAAAGGATAATGCAGTAGTTTAAGGTATCCTCAGTAATGCACATACATTGTTGTACAGAGATTATCTTTGATCTCTAGATAGAGGTATAAGTAGGTCATGGAACATGACTAAAATCAAAGGGAGGGTTGGTGCTGCTCAGTGTCCGTCTTAAAATTTTCTGATGGCTGTATAGTTCGTGAGGACAGGAGCTGGAATTTGAACTCAAAAATTCCTAGTTTCCTTCATCAAGTTTACTGCAAGTGTGTTTCTCTGGTTCTTATTACTGATCTGGTTTATTGTTTTACATGGAGAGGGGGAGATAGCACTGATCTTGTGTCCGCTTAAGGAAGTGTGGGATGTGGAGCCTGGGTGCGTAAAGGTCTTCATTCAGCACATCTGTCATAACAGAGAGATGGTGTCTAGCACTTCACTTTCTTAAACCAGCTTTCAGATGCATTGTTAAGTCCGAGGTGCAAATGGGTTTGATTTCTAACTGGTTTGTGTTTATTTACTTGGCAGTTGTAAGGCCTCAGCTCTGCAGGGAAGAGGATCAGCATAGTGAGTTCACTGTGGGTTGGGACTGAGCGGACTGTGCAAGCAGGTTTGTGTGGTGCCTGCTCTTGCCATGGGCTGCTTGGGGGAAGCAACCTACAACCTCTTAAATGTAAGGTCAACCTCTAAACTTAAAGCTTCTAAAAAACCCATAAATTCATTATTGTTAAAATGTAGAAGATCAAATACTCTGGGGAGAAATAAAAGAATAGAAAAAGGAAAATCAGGCATCTGAGAAAGATCCAACTCATGGTAGCCTTCTTTGAACTTTCCGCTATGAAGCAACGTGCTCCACTCTTTCCACTTACGGTTTGTCTGAATGGCTTTGTTAGCCTGTACTCCTCCCTGCCAGTTAGCCTTAGCCCCCACTAGCCAGGCACAAAAACGTGCTGTTAGTGGTATTCCAATGCTCTGAACTTACTTGACTGAAAGTTGGTATTATGCAAGCAAGCTTTTAGATGGTGTTCAGCAGCTCCTATTTTCTATAGGCATTGTTTGTTATGGCATTCTGGGAGGTGTTTCTAAGCTCTGATGTGGTAGGGTATCTAGGGTAAATGTGTGGACTAAGCATTGCTGCAATAAATGTCTGCTTAAAGGGAGTGTCTATGATTATAGGAGAGATAAGATATCCACTTGATCCTTCTAGTGCAGTACTCTTAACCCCTCCTTGAGACAAGCAAGGCTAAATTGGATCAGGCAAAGGAAAGCTTCTACATGGAGGGCAGCTGGGTGTAACAAAGAAGTCAGGGACTAGTCAAAGCATTCGCCTGTTACTGCCAAAAGGATGTTAAAGAGCACAGTTTCTGAAGACTGAGGTCAGTTTGTGTATTCTGCAATATAAAATTCTGTTGCAGAAAGCTTTAAGAAAATATTTTGTGAGATAGTCCTTTTGAGTTTGTTTTACTAAAGATTCTTTACTGCAATAACTCCTTGTAAAATGAAGTTGAATCTGTCCTTGTCACTTGTTCTGAATTATGGATGAACTTGGGCTTTGTTTAATCCAGCTCATTCTGCAAACTTCATTTGTGTTTGGCTTAAGAAAACCAAGTCATCAGTAGTACATACTACACATTCCACGCTCAGCCTCGCAAACAGATGCTGTGCAGATTCAGTGTATCTGACTACACTTATAAAATAGTAATAGTGTCTTGCTGTGTCCCTTTTTGTTTAAACCAACCAAAATCAGAGTAGTGCTTCTTTTGAAAAGCAAAGCATAATCTTGAGACATAAGTCTTGTAGAGGCCAGTCTGTTTTAGCTGCAGATGTATTAAAACCCCCTAAAATTCAGCTCACCAGGAAAATCCTGCTCTTTCAACAGCTTGGGTAGTCTGGAAAAAAATATGGAGACCTCTGGTGGGAAGAAATTAAAGAGAATAAACTAGGTTGGAAAAGACCTTTAAGATCATCAAGTCCAACCATTACCCTAGGACTGCCAAGTCCATCACTAAACCATGTCATAGGGCCTCACCTATGAGGTTTTTGAACACTTCCAGGGATGGTGACTCCAGGTGCCCTGGGCAGCCTGTTCCAATGCCTGAGCACCCTCTCTGTGAAGACATTTTTTCTAATATCCAATCTGAACCTTCCCTGATGCAGCTTGAGGCCATTACCTCTTGTCCTATCACTTGTTACTTGGGAAGACACACCAGCCACCTCCTGGCTCCCTCCTCCTTTCAGGCAGTTGTAGAGAGCATTAAGGGCCCCCCCTGAGCCTCCTCTTCTCCATACTTAAACCCCCCAGTTCCCTTGGGTGTTCCGCATCACACTTGTGCTCCAGACCCTTTACCAGCTCCGTTGCCCTTCTTTAGCCCTGCACTACCACCTCAATGTCTTTCTGTAGTGAGGGGCCCAGATCAGAACACAGGATTTGAGGTGAGGCCTCACCAGTGGCCAGTACAGGGGGGTTATTACTTCCCTGCTCCTCCTAGAAAGCAGATGTGGAAAGATGTGGAAGTGGAGGGGTCTCAGCTGTGGTGTCCTCTTGCTGTACCTGTTTTAATGATTTCTCGTTTGAAATTTCCCAACCTCGCAGTGACTACTGGATGGTTGCAGTGAGGGAAGAGCAAGCTTTGTCTCAGTTTAGGGACTTGATGCATATTCTGCATGAGTTAGGCTGGGAGAGAGCTGTTTTGACTCAGGCAGTCTGGCGTGGTAACACCGTGAGGTGATTCAGAAGTCTGTTCACAGGCCTGATGTGGGAGTCTGCTGTGAAGTGGGAGCAGACAGGCTAGGCCAGGTGAACACGTCAGCCATCCTACCTTAATTTGTGGTGGATGTGACTTGGCATCTTGTATGTTGAATGATGTCTGGGTGCAGAGTGTTTTGAATACCCTTACCTTCCACTGTGCAAGTTAAAAGGGGGTGGGAAAGAAGCCCCCAAGTCCCTTTCTGAAATGCAGATCTTCACCTCTTAATGTACTTCATCTTTTAATTAGCTCAGATGTGTTCTATCTGCATGGTATTTTCTTCTTGATGTTTCTGGCTTTTGCAGTCAATGCTGTACCTTTGCTCAGCAAGAGGGCTCATTTGGCAAATGCATCAACACATGACATCATTCTTACCAGTGTCCCTGGGCCTGTTTAAAGCATCGTCAGTGACTTGACTGTACTTCCCAGATTTGTAGGCAGCTGTGGAATTTCACTGATCATGACCAACAGGAAATTCAGATGGAAAAAGCTTTAGTACAAGGCTTGCAAAGGCTGTTGTGTGGTTAATTCCTTGGCTAATGGTAGCAGGTCCCAGAGCAAGGTTTCACTGCAAAGAGGCTTTTTTTTTTCCCATGTAAAATGAGGAAAAGTAATATTCATCCCAAATGAATGGTGGTATAGAAGTGATCACATTTATTTTTAAGAGACCAGTAGAGAGCCTTGATAGCATTCCAGCAGTCATGTAGAAAGCTGTGTGCTGGTGGGGATTGGTTCCTAATGACAACCTTGCGTGTCATGCTGGTGTGCACAATGCAGAGGGGACAAAAGGTTATTAGAAAAAAACCTTATCAGAAGTACTTTGACATTACTGCTCAAGTAATTATTTTTATCCTTCAATAGGTGCATCTGCATGCTATTGTGCTAACCCTGCTGCTTCTCTTGATAATTATACTCTTTTAAGCTTGCCTCACAAAAGTAATCTAGCAGCCTGTAGTGGTTAATGCAGTTCAAATCAAACACAGTAAGGATAAAACAAGCTCAACTGACAAAAAAAGGGAGGGAAGGGGGATAAGACAAAACCCAACACTAGAGCAGTTTGATGCCAAAGCAAGCATGCAGACAAATAAGCAGACTGTTGAGTGTCCATGTTCATACAAAAAAGGTACCTTGTGTGTTACAGGCATTGAAAGATTATTCAATGTTATTAAATGTAATGATACGTTGTTGCAAACAAATACTGTTACCTGTTTTCTCTCCTTTCACCAAAAACTTGTTAGTACTTGGTGTTGCTGTTGGTTTCAGTGGCCATAATTAAGTGCATTTGCAATTCTTTTCAACAATAGAGTCTAAATGTTAGTCTTTTACAGACTTTTTCTGGTTATCAAAGAGTAACTTTGGTAGACAAATAGGTCCTGGTTAATGTTACCCACTTCTGCTAAAAGGTTTACAAAATGAGAGCTAACAGGAGACTGGTAGCTTTGATGTCCTTCTTTCACAAACGATTTTTGGAGAGTTCTACAATCAAAATATTGTGCCAAATATTTCCTGGAATGATCAAAGCAAACCTCAGAAGACCTTGAATCTTGCACAACGTCCTTTTCAATTGGCAAAATTTGTGACATTTAAGGTAAAGATCAGATTACATAGTTGGTTGTTTTTTTTTTTTTTTGGCTTTTATTACCTTATTTAAGAATTGTGGATATGGAAAGTCTGATTCTAGTGTTTTATCACTTTTTTTGTTTTTTAAAATCAATTGTTTTAGTGGGAGAACTGAAGATCCCACAATCATGGCTTCTGTCTGACAGGAAAAGCAGGCATGGTTTTGAATTATAGCTGTTTTATTAATCTGTATTTTAGTTCTTATTTTAGTTACTTAGTGTGCAGGGCAGTGATGAAGCTCTTTTTCTGAGCCACAAACTCTGAAATCATAATCTTCCCTGCTGCTTTGCTGTGTAGGTTTCACTTATAAAGAATAAAATAAGTTTACTACTATAAACTGCCTTTCTTCCAGAACAGTTTCTTGTGAACAACATAAAAATGAGTAAATAGCAAATACGCATTTGTGATAAGCTTTATAAAATATGATCTTTTAGGTCCAAGCTGGATCTTTCAGTACTTGCCATGTATCCCTGCCTTTCATGGTACTAGTGGCTGATACCCCAGTGCTGGTGGCATTCTGCGGCTCCCCCTTCCAGTGCCTACTCCTCTCTTGGCAATGCTGTATACTGGCATAGGATGAAGTGTAAAGCACCACCAAGGCGATTGTGTCAGATTCCAGTACAGCGCTAAGTACTCCCACTGAGAGGTTGGTGGTGTTGAATTGTATGGATCGAAGCAATTACTCAGCATGGAGATGTAGCTCTTCATCTAAAACCCAGTTCTTTCCCCAACTCCAGCCCCGTTCTCCTAGGATTAGCAGTGTGTTGTTCCTTACCTTAAACATACTCTGCTGAAGAAGTGACTATCTAAAAGTCTTTGATGGCTTTAAAGAAATGAGAAATGTTGGTTGTGCAGCACAGGAAATGAATTTTATATTACTTTATTTCCTAGCTGATCATTAGTGTTTGTTCAGCTTGCACCATTGTGGGTTTTGTATATGATCTCTGAGCTTGAAAAGTAAACTTATAAAGGATACTAAACCTGATCTTCAGCTTGATTCTGCAGAAGTGTTTTTATTTGCTTTTGTTACTGGTTAATGAGCAGCCCAGGTTTATGACATTGAAGGAGGAGAAAAGCCTGAAGTAAGAAATATTACTGAAATGCTTCGAATGAGCAAAGTGCATTATGTGGTTTTCGCCATTTCCTAGAACTGAGGCATTGCTAATAACCTTGAATGCTGGTTAAAACATGAGCTGGGCTTTTTGTTCCAGAAGTCTTTTGGCATAAAAGAGCAAGGAACAGATTGTGGAAGGTTGCTCTTGACTTCATTTGTAAAACAGTTCTGTGGAGATATTTTTAAGTTGTTGCATTTGTGACTTTCTTGAAGAAAATCCCTTCAGAACCTGCTGTTCTTTCTGATTTGTCTCAGTTAAGCTTAGTAGGGAAACTCATCCTTTGGGATATTTACTACTTTTCTCATTTCTCCCCTTTCCATTTTTCTAAATTTTCTGCCTCCATGTTGTGATGACCTTCCTTGTTTTGTTTGAACTTCTCTTGTACTTGAAGCTGAAGGAGCAGCGTATACTTAGTACTTAACAAAATAAATATACTGGTGCAAAGAGCCTAGGGGAGCAAGTGCTGCTCATGGTTTGGTCTTCCCAGGCAGAGCTGAGACTCTGGTTGGGTTTTTCATGTTAGTGTATTTCTTTATATTCCTGGCAGAGAGGGAGGTCTTCAAAACTGGGAAATAAATCCAGGTTTGGTGATAACTGTGTGTGTATGTGATGCAGATGCAGCTCCCACTGGTGCATTGAAGTACCAGCTGTTTCTGAGCAAGCAATAGCATGGTTTAAATTAAATAATTTGAATTAAAGAATTTAAATTAAATAAGGTCAGCTACCAATGTGGGACATGTGCATACCAGTATCACAGCAGACAACTGTTGTTTTACTGCCCATCTCTGGTTTTCCGTATTTCTCCATCCAGACTTGGAAGGATTTCTGTATTGAGGCATGATAACCCTTGACAAATTGTTTCATGCTACTTAGCTTTACAAAATAACCCTTTTTTTTACATATAGCCTCTTCACTCTCTTTTATTTTTAAGCATCTGGCATAGCTACGGGTCTCTTCGAGAGTACCCTGTAATGAAAAAGTATCCGCATTGCAGGAGTGCACATGTGGATTCATTCCTACTTTGGATTGATTCACTTTGGCACTGACACTCCTCTTTCTTTGCTTTGCTCTGGTGTCTTGCTGCTCTTGGCCTGTTTGTTTGCACAAACATTGTGTGTAACTGTCCTTGGGCCATGTCCATTGGGGTTAGCCTCCTGGTTTAGAGGCTGGCACCATATGGAGCTGGGTGTGCTGCTTCACTCTTCCTGCTTATGGCATGTTTCTCCCCTGGGAAGAATGTGGAAGGTTAGGTCCAGTGCCATTGTAACAAAAAAATACTTCTGATGCCAAGATAAATAAGACAAGATCAAAACAGATCTAGAGTGATAAAGTGGCATCACTGTTGCTGAAGCTGCAGGAAAGGAAAGAGCTGCGTAGAATCCTTCTTAGCCTCCCTCACAGGATCTCTGGAGACCTGAGTGCTCTTCTGATGGAAGCTTGTGGAAATTTACTCTTGAAATCCATGTGTTGAAATTCAGTATTTTCATGAACTACTAACTATACTATCAAGAATGTATTTTTGTCTCCTACATGTTTCTGATAGCTGGTGTTCCTGAACACCTGAGCATTTGTGTGACTCCTGGAGCACAAAGCCCTACTCTTGGAAGGGAGGCTTAACTTCAATGTGGCCACTGGTACTGCAGGAATTTGTCTTCTTTTAACTTTTCTTTTTCCTTCCCTCCTCTACCTTCCCCTGCTTTTGGCATTATTTTTCTTTTCTCTCAGAGTCAAGTTTAGGATTGAATGAGTCAAGGTTAAATTAAATCTGGTTCAGAAGCTAGTTTCTGAAATGAGTCAGCTTTAAAGTGTGAAGTGAAATCCCTCCAGAAAAATTGTTTATCACAGGCATGGGTTTGGATTGCTTTGCTTCAAGGAAGTTGCCTGGGGGTGTTTTTTTTTCCTGGTGGCACAAACACAGTTCCCAGCAATGTGAGTAGAGGTGTGTGCCAACAGATGAAAATCCTAATGCACCCAATACCAAGTGAGCAAAGAGCTTTCGAAGTGCACCACCGTGATCTCATTTGCCAAGCAAGGTTTTGCAGGAGAAGCCCCAAGCAGAGCCAGCCTACGGTTTAGGTCACCTAAATGAGCTGTAAGGGTGAATTTACACAGCTTAAAATGCAGTAGATGATCTCACTTTCAATTTATTATTATTTTTCCATCATGGAAATTAAGGGATATATTAAGGGAGAAAGGAACACTACAGAATAGCAAATAAAAGCTTCTCTTTTCATGTTCTTCACAGCACCTACCTTTAACTCTGTGGTTCAGAAGAACTTTGGTGTTTAAATCATGGCTGATGCATGAGTTTTATCGTAGCCTGCAAAAAGAATAAATAGGGAAGGTGGCCAGCACTGCAGTGCTTAAAATGACTGTTAAACCAGTTGGGTTTTCATTTGAAAAGTTAGTTATGAAGTAGGTGGTCTCCCTGTGATGAAATATGAAGATAGCAGTGTGAACACTGCTTTTTTTATTTAGAATACTTGTGTGGATTTTATTTTGGATGCAATCTGCATCTGATTTGAGCACATTGTATCTTGACTTTTTCTCAGTACCATCCATATCCCTTCCCCCCATTTATATATATATATATATATATATATTTAACACAAAAATCTTATCAGCATTTTTTAAGTGGAGATTCTATCCAGAAGCATGACTGAATTTGCAGTCAGACTTCTAAATGGAATTTGGGTCATCAGCCAGAAAATGAAGCCGGAATGGAGGGTCAGGAGTCTCCGGAAGAGGGGTCGTGGGTCTGAAGTGAAACCAGAAGTGTAGTCATAAGATGGGAAGTGTATCATCATTGAAAAAAGAAAAAAAAACTCGCCTGGATGTTAGATCAATATAAAAAATCAGAAACAGCTGTAAAGCTAATAAGGTAGAAGTAACAGGGCTTTAACTATTAGCCAAGAAATAAATCCTCAGACATTTAAAGGGAAACTGATTTGTGCTGGAAGTGCCCTTTATTGGGGTTTCTATCTACGTTCATTACAATTACAAAATAAATAATTGCTTGGAGAGCCACTGAGTTTCAGCAGGTTTGTCCTTATGAATTTTTAGAGGAAGCGCTGATTTATCCATCTGTGGTCATCCAAGGAGATTTTGAGGTGTAATATAAGACTTGATCCTTGTATTTGAAGTATTCAAGTAGAAACAAATAATCCTTTGGTGATGAAGAAGTGAAATTGCCTGTTTTCTTTGCTAATTAACAGTACCTTTTCAATATGTCTACATGGAAAGTCAAGCTCTCATTTGCACTGATGTTTATTTTGGGTACCGGATTGTTTCCAACATATCTTTAAAGAGGCTGGATCCTGTTCTCTGCCCCATGAATGAGTTTCTGCTCGGGTGTGCTGCTGTCTCTGGGGAGGTGCCCACAGGCAAGGAGAGCAGGAAGAGAATGATGACATTAGTGTCCAGACTGAAGGACAGCCTTTTTCTATAAATACGTGTTATTTTTCCTGTTAAATGACTGATACAGAGAGTGGTTTTTAGATGAGCTATTTCTAAGACATAATGATCCACTAAGGATGTCATTATGTATTGCAAGAGTTTTAATATAAACTGTTTACATATGGATCATATTGTAAATTAAGCTGTTTCTTCCTTATCTTCAACAGGCAGCCAGATAAACTAGTGGTGGTTTGGACAAGAAGAAGCCGAAGAAAATCCTCTAAGGTTAGTCGATTGCTTAATAAGTCCCAACTTCAGTGACAAGCATGGTCAACTGTTTGAGGGACTGGTTTCTTGAGCAGTCAAATAAATGAGGAATACTTTAATTGTTTTTAACTCATATAATTACTTTATCCATATAGTTCAGAATAAGCTGCTGTTGATGTCAGTGCTAATTTATGGAAACACTTAACTCTTATTCCAGCTTCAGTTATTTGTTTAGCAGAACTGTATCATCATCAGTTCAATTTCAGTTATTAATTGCTAGACATAATTAGAAAGGAGGCTCTGGCTCACTACTAGAAGTGTATTAAACATAATTAAAAATAAGTAATAAAGAATCTGACCTCTTTGCAAGAGGAAGATAAAGTCTGGGTAAGAGGCTATGTCACAATTTGAAAATGCTACAAATAAAAGCATCAAAGTGGGCTCTTTCAGCCCAGTAGTGTATCTTTGAATTGAATTTTAGCATTTTATTTCCACAAACACTGTGAGGAAGCCTGTGAATTTGTGTTTTATGGCTGATGACTTGAAGCTTCCCTTTCCTCAGGCTACTAAGTGAAGTCTGTCCAGTATTTGGGCATTCATAAAGCCTGTCTTGTATAGGGTTGGGGTTCTGTAAATATGTAAAAGTTTTCAAGCAGAGTAGCCTTCCCTTATGTGAACTTCATCTGACTTTTAATCCTGCAGTAAGAAATCTAAAAGCTTTATGAGATTACTATCTCTCTGTTAAATGATGCTCAGTTTTAAACTGCTGAATTTTACTGGTAAGATGCTGGTAAGACTGGTAAGTCTCTGTTGAGCCTCTTGTGGGTCTAAGGTGAAGGAAAAGGCAAGAGTCTGGGTGTGTGGCTTGGCTTCCGTAGAAAATGAAACTTAAACCGCCCCCCAACACTCACCGTTTACAGAGATTGAAATAAATGGCAAGCATTTCTAAACTTATTCAGCGTCTAACGTGATAATGTTTTCTATATTGACTAATAACAGTCCTAGTAGTCAGTTGTTATTGCCTAGGGAGACAAAGAGCCTATTTCATGTGTACAGTGGGCAAGCAAAGGCCATTGAATGCTGGTATTATTGCAGGTTTTCTTTCGTTACCTTTTGTTCTCTAGCATAGGGCTGTCCCCATCTATTCAAAAGCTTGAGAAAGGCAACACAAATGACTGGGGCAAAAGAAGTGTCCTAACCACTGGGCAGGTTTGCAGGGGCATGCTTAGTTTCCTTCCTTCTCAGGAGCATCCCCTCTTTGAGCTAACTCAGCCATATTTGTTCATCCCCTTTCCCTACAGCTGTTGCCTCTTACCCTGGTTGGGCTTATGGCAAGTGGTCTTGTCTGGAAATGAAGTTTTCAA
Source organism: Melopsittacus undulatus (assembly GCF_012275295.1). Taxonomy (NCBI): domain Eukaryota; kingdom Metazoa; phylum Chordata; class Aves; order Psittaciformes; family Psittaculidae; genus Melopsittacus; species Melopsittacus undulatus. The sequence continues at coordinate 11,463,344 of NC_047529.1, read as the reverse complement.
GCTCAGCCTTTTAATAATTCTCTAACATTTCAGTTAAATATACATGGTCTGAGCTGCTTTTTTTGGTGTATGCATGTGAGTCAGAATGTGCTTTGAAGAACTCTGGGATGGTGGAGAGAGGACACCCATGACAGAGAAGCTATCTTGAAATAATTATGTGCTGAAGGACTTAAATGTTTAGAAAATGTGATACACAGTTTCCTACCCTACTCAGGAGAGGCTTTGGAGTTTTTGTTACTGGTACTTCTCCTTTTCTGATGTATTTTTCCTCACTGTCATGCATAGTTGCTGTATTTTGCCTTTTAACTTGAGGTCTAAGCTGTTTTATCTAAAGACTAATTACTGACTGAAAGTGAGTGCACAACCAAATGCCTGCTCTAGTGTGTGCATCCTAAATTCTGCTTTAGGATATAAAACCCCAAAAGTGATGCCTGGTGAGTAAATAAGGATGTGAACATAGTGTGGCACTTTTCACAAGATAACTGTTTCTGTTCCATGTTTGTACTCTTTAGGAAAGCCAAATGGACTATTCCTCTTTCATTTAAGGATAAACTACCTCAGCTTACCTTGAATTTATAGCATGGTGTATAGCTAGGGAATAACTGCCGATGTATGGAATCTGTTGTGATTTACCCTATTGAGAACTTCTCTGCTTTGGCTTAATTTAATTTCTGTAGAACAGAGAGCACAAACATAATATTGAACAGTAAATCCAATACTTACATGATCATTGTAACCCTGAAAAGCTTGGTGAGAAGTAAGGTATTTGTCCATGCATGACTGCTTTGATGAGGTTCAGAACGTGGTTGGATAAAGAAGCCCTAACAGAAGTCCAGTAGGACTTTGTGAAGCAATATGTTTCTGCCTGTAGTGTTATGGGCATGATGCTGTAGGCTCCAATGGCAACATTTCACTGAGGTGAGAGGTTTTTCTGACAGTAGTTCAGCTTTTGGGGCTTGAAGTTTTTTCAGCTGGGCCATAAAGTTCCAGGATGCATCTTCCCATGAGTGTCCTCTCTTTTGATCACCAGCCAGTAGAAGCAACTCTTGGATAAACCGGCACATTTACCTGAGACTCCAATGTCTTTTGTTAACTAATTCATGCTTAGTAAGACCCCATGAAGGTACTGTGAAAGAGGCTGAGTGGCCCTAAGGCGAGGGCAGAGGATAGAGTTAATTTTGAAGCTTAGGTGGTTGGAACAATTTGAGCTGTTCGGGTGTAAGACTGAAGATCAATAAGTGTTCTTGATCTGTTAGTCATCCTGCCAGTAAAATACTTTATTCAATGTATTTCTTTCATCTAATTGCTTTGTTGGAAACAAATCAAATGAATATTTCCTTTTATTCTTTATGGACACTGGGTTCAGCGAGTACAAAACATTAACGGTTTTCAGCTTCTTTGAGAAGGAAGAGGAGAGAGATGAGGACTTACCTTGCTGTAAATATGTTGTAAAGATTTCTTCAGAGGTTATGATTTCTGAACTTTTAAGATCATTATGGATAACAGAGGATGTCCCTTACAGATAGCTCACAGACTCAAAGGATTATTGAGGTTGGAAGAGACTGCTGGAGGACATCTGGGCCAACACACCTTCTCAAGTAGGGCCACCTAGAGGTGGTTGCCCAGGACTGTGCCCAGATAGCTTTTGTGTATCTCCACATGGGAGACTCAACACTCATGGCAACCTTTGCCAGTACTTGGTCATCCTCATGGTGAGAAAGTGTTCCTGATGTTCAGAGCGAACCTCCTGTTTTGCTTTGTGCTCACTGCCGTGTTGCTGGGCATCACTGAGATCTGTCATCTTTGCAAACCTTCCTTCAGGCATTTATATACATTAATAAGATCAATCTTCCCTTGAGTCTTCTCACCTCCAGGCCAAACAGGCCCAGCTCTCTCAGCTTTTTCTCCTATGAGAGGTGACCCAGTCCCTTAAACATTTTCATGGCCCTTGGCTGAACTCTGCAGTAGCTGTCTTGTACTGGGAAAGTACAAGAGATACAGTAATCAAGAATGTGGTGCAACTTGGAAGATGGTATGATGGTGCTATGGACATATGCTGGGACTGGCCTGCTTAACATAATATAGCTTTAAACCATTGAGATGATAACTGAGTTATTGATGTCCTTTGCAGCCCTGATTTTTGTGGTTCTCTGTGATTCTCATGTCTTCTGGCCCACGTACTTTCTTCCCAAGTAAACTACAGTGGTCCCTTAATTAGAAGAAATAATGGGAGACAACATGGGCACCAATCTAAATATTTTAGTAATGGGAAACCATAGGATAGGAGCTGTAGATATGCTAAGTTAGTGTTGAAAATGAAAAGCAATAGCCATTTATGAAGAGCATCTAAATGGCAGTCTGATGGATGGATTCAGGACCATAAATGTATCCAGTAGTTACCAGCCTTAATGTGGGTTTAAGTTACAGCTCTAATCTGGGATCTCCCATCTCTGGGCAAGTCTGATTTTGATGCTTTTTGAGAGGGGTGTCAAGACACAATAGCTTTGTATGTTTGGCATTATTGTGTCAGGGGTTTGTAGAAGATGGTGATTTGCGGTCTTGCTATATTTGACAGAACTACTGAGCAATCCTAGAGCCAAAATGAACTTTCAGCTTGGAGAGGGGGCAAATCGTCTGTTTTCTGGAGCAATTGTCTGTCTTCAAAGTTGGATATGTGGGGCTGAAGGTGGAGCTTGTAGCAGTGGACTTGCTTAACTTTTCCTCTTTGGTAGCTTGTCACACTGGCATGTTGGCTGCAGGTTTTCAGGCCCTGGGATTTTGGATTTGCCCTTTCATTTCTTCAGTGAGGGAGGAATGCCTTTGTTCTAATGTAGAAGAAGGGAAAAACGTGTTGTAAATGTGTTTACCTTCATTTCACTGAGATGCTCTTGCATTCCTAGGCTTTGAACTAAGAAATTTCAATTTGAAAAGAGATGTTGCCATGATGTCAAGGAGGTACTTTCTGCTCTTCCTGTGAACACGTACAGGCTTATGGTTGAATTATACACCTCTGAGGAATTAAATTTGCACTTGCTTCTGAGAGCCTGACAGAATTATTCTTCAAAGATCCTTTTTGTATCAAAGCTGAAAGAAGGTGCCTTGCCTGTGATTTCAGCACTCCTGCTGCAGGTTTATCAAAAACTGTTTAAACACAGAGAAGGCACAATGTTGGGAACAGGGATAGGGCTTGAGCAGTATGAGCAGCGTCAAGAGGAACAGGGGGACAGGGAGTAAAAAGGATCTGTATGGAGGGAGTAAAAAGGATCCCTTGTCCACAGCAGCATGCCCAGTTTTTTTTCAAGGATACACCATGAATAAAGCAGCAGTTGGGTCACCTGTGTTGCTGTCCTTGGCAATCTGTTGCCTCTTCTGGCTACTTCATTGCCTTGCCTGTCACTACCAGCTTCTTCAATGACTGGGGTTACAAAGGCATGTTGTGATTCCAATATGCTGATGGCTGCCTGGGACCCGTACAGTTTTGTAATGACACTCCTGGGGCTTCTCACTTTGTTAGTGAAGTAACTAAATGATATTGGGTTGCAAATATAAGTGGTCAAAAATCAGGATGAGTCATTCTGATGGTTAGTTTGTACCATTTGGGGCATACGTTATAGTCTTCAATAAGACACTTGCAAGTAGATTTTTATAGCATTGCTGCCAGCAGACAGTGGTTAGGGAGAGCATGAGGACTGAGTGGGGAGTGGAACTGCTTAATCAATGAAGCTGCAGGGTGTTTGTTAAAGAAGGTATATACAGCATGAACAGAAAAGACTGTCTCACTCTTACACAGTTAAATGCTGCCTTGGGGAGTTCAGTTTTGTATCATCCTCATCTACAAAGTTCCTGGCTGAGGCTAGATAGAATATTAAAGCCAGATTTGATGTGTCTTTCTATTTAGTGGGTGTCTGGGTCATGGGATCTGATTTGTAGCAGTGCTGAGCAGCCATTATGGCTGAAGTGAAAAGTCTGCTTTGGAAGACAAAACAAAAGATTTCATGCTTAATCCCTATAAAGTTAAGTCATTGCTGATTTAAGCAGACCATACCGAATCAGAGGAAATCAGCTGTTCTTTCAGGGCTTGTAAATTTGGGACTATAATCCCTTTCCTTTTTACAGGTAGCCCATAAGTTAGATTTTGGTGGCATTTTGAGGTTATACAGTGATGGATGTCCTAGGAAACCATGAGAAAAACACACCCCACTGAATACAGTGTATTCAGGATCTTGTTGGGGTGTGTGTTTGTTTTAAATATGAAGCCCAATGGGTAAGGACAGAAAGTGCTTGATGAGAAGGGGAGATGACTCTTCATCTGAGCATCATCTGTTGTGGACTGTGAATAGGGTAAGGTTTGGTAAAAGAAAGCATGAATCATATATTTAAGGAATATGTCATGAATGTATATGTGTGGAAATTAAGCTTGAACAGCTATCCCAGTGCTAGAGAATCTGTTTCTTAGCAAAGATGGGTTTTTGCTCATTTACCAAGCTTATAGAATCATAGAATAGTTAGGGTTGGAAAGGACCTTAAGATCATCTAGTTCCAACCCCCCTGCCATGGGCAGGGACATCGGTCTTTCTGTAGTTTTTCAGCAGTAATACATGGATGCTTAGTTCTGGTTGTAACACATATGTATGCTGATGATTTGAAGACATTCATGGGAAGACCTGTGGGAATCTGCTAGTTTCCTTGTCCCTCCTCTCAAGGGACACTGACATCAGTGGGTTGAATGAAGGCTGCCTGGTGTTTCCAGGGCTTTGAACTTTCTTCTTTGGACTGCATCCCAGGGTGGGAGTGCGACAGGAGTGTTATTCTGGTGCCCAGCCTCTCTTAATTGGAGGGCCAAACGCAGTGATTTTAAGAATATCATGGGGATGCAGCTGTAGTCTGGAGTACAGTCTTTAATTTGTCTCCTCCCTTTGTGATGGTGAGCTATGATACAGAGGAAGAACAAGAAGCCATCCACAAACTGCCAGTTGAAGTTTCCTTTGGCATGGGGGAATCAGAAGCTTTACCCAATCCATAGCTTTTCCAGTAGGTCTGTTAGCAGTGGGATCATACTGATCTCTGGCTTCCCCCAGGTAATATATGGTTTTGGTGGGACTCATCACATAGAGCACACTGGATCAGTGCTTGGTCTTCACAAGCCATGCTGCTGGCAGGGAGGCACCAGATGAAAGATCTGCCTGCTTAAGTTCACCTCCTCCTCTTCAAGGAAAATATTCATTATTTCTTGCCTCTTCCAGTCTGTGTTCTGCCTAGATAACACTGAAGAAGAGGAATTATTCTTACAAGCTGAGCTGCCCTAGGCACTATTGGAACCAGTCAAGCCTCCTGCTTGGTTCCTGTGCCCTGAGAAGCCTGTCACAGAGGCAAGTAGCAGAGCTGGTTTGATCATAGGCACTTGACAAGAGTTTTATCAGGGAACGAAAAGGAGCAGCAGCTCACTGGCTCCCATTAAAGCCACTCCTGGGGCTGCAGGTGGGGAGCAATAGTAGGTCTGTTTCTGACTCTTAATTTTAAAAAACAATATTGAGGCCTTGGCTACAGGAACATGTTTTTGGTTCATAAGTATAAACTGTTCCATAATTTGCAGCAGGCTTAAAAATATTATGGTCAGCTCTAAGATCTTATAGGACAGTAGCAATCAATTATCCTACAAAACAGAGGCAGGATGAGATGAGTTGGTAGTGGAGAAGAGAGAAAGCAGATGGGTAACAAAGCATCTGTAAGGGCAGGCTTTTGAAATAATGTGGTATATTAGTTTTGATGAGTCAGGAAAGATTTTTGTAGAGACAAGAAAGTGAGTTGGTCACGATAGAAATGGCACATGTGCCAGGTCGTGAAATCCCATACATACAGGGCCTGGCGAAGTGACTACCATAATGTACTAGTTAGCTGGTTTGCCCGCATCTGCCTTATTTTCTTCTTCATGAAGTGATGAGCAGCTGGTGAAGACATTTATTAACTTCATGTTTGGAACCAAAATTCGTGATTTGAGACTGTCTTCAACTTTATCCGGTTTTATTCAGATTTGAAAGATCACTTTGTTTATGTGCTATTACGGAGACAGTTGAGCAGTGACTGTGAGGGAAGGTTGATGTTCAGTCTCTCTCATGTTTTGTTGTTTTTAACCTTCCCCAGGAACTGGCTAAAAAAATCTGATGTAGGTTTGTCTGGTTTTTCTACCCAAAAACCTCCTTTTCCATACTGTAAGAGTCTGACACTGGCTTTGCAAATGTTTATACACTTTATATTGCAGAGAATTGATAGTAACTGGGGCTTTTTAGATTGGAGGAGGGTGCTTCAAAAATGACAGTGTTTACAAATTGCCTGCTGTGTTCAAAGTTCTGCAGAAATGTTATTTGTATTTTGGAGACCAAGTTTGCCTGCAGAGTGGGAGGCAATTTCATGTGATCAAGGTCAGCCCCTGGTGGGTAATTATAAAGAAAGGTGGTACACAAAAGGCAGCCCTCAAGTGAGCTAGTCTCATTTTCTGTTCAATCAATGTATTGCCGTCAGTTGAACTAGATAATTTAGTACAAGAGTTTCAGCAGGGCTGGGAAATGTTACTTCCACAATTAAGCCACTCGTAAAATTAAGACCACTCTTGTGCTTTGCAGCAGAAAGTACTGGAGAACAAGACTTGAGTTTGCTTAGCCCGTGCATGAGGTGAGAGATATGAGAGACCGCTGTTTCATACAACCAAAAAGTGGACACTTGGCAGGAGTGGAGAGACTGACCTCACTGATAACAGCTTAAGCATTACTAAATGTTGAGAATGCAGACAACTATCAGAGTGCTGGTTTTGTGTTTGAAGTTATTGACTATTGAAGGCTGCTTGACAACAGATTTGGTAATTTCAGGAGTGTATCAGTAATTTGGGGTACAGTTTGTAAGCCCTTTGGTGTGTTCTATGTGCTTTATCATACGGAGCTCTGAACATTTTAATTATCTGGCCTCTGTAAGTTGCTGATTCTGATCTATTTTTAAAGACACTTCCCTTCTCATTGAAACCAGAGGCCAAAACTGCAGAGGTGTCTTTCCATTTCAAGCCCAGCAGAACAGTTATGATGTTCACAACATCATGTATTGGTGATGTGTGGTACATTGCAAAGCCATCTGTATGGGATTGTAACTGCTGTTATTTTATAGAGAAAACTGGGGAAATATCTCAAAACTGGGTAGCCTGAAGTGCCCATGTGAATCTGTAGGCTCACTTCCATGTCCTTTCTTGAACAGTCCTCAGTTTTGTGCCAGAGCAATGCTGTAGGTTGGACAATGTCATTCACAGCCCTACTCTATTTATAGGGTATTTCAGCAACCCCTCCTGTAGCTCCTGTTTCCTGATTTAAAAGAACTTTCATGCTATGTTGTGTCCTGTCATTTTCCACTGGCAGGGAGGAGAGGAGTTGCCTTTCTCCTTGAAATGCAACAGAGCATTCCTGTTTCTTTTTCCAGGCCATGGCTCTTGTCCCTTGGATGCATCAGATAAGTCTGGCAAAGGGAGGGCTGTGATTGAGACATCTGCTGCTGCTGGTCACTTCTGCTTAGCCACTTCTATTGCCTTGGCTTCAAAAACAATGGACATGGCTAGTGAAGGATAGTAGGAGATAAGAAAAAAGTGGGTCTATAAGGCACAACCCAAGGGGAAATCAAGTTAGAGGTGAGGATTAGGGTGGAAACGTACTTCGTGAATGCAGCACTTCACCTTGATACATTGACTGACTGAGCCCTGACAGCAATCCTCTGTCTGCAAGTGCTAGGAATTCCACTGTGCAGAAGTGGCGTGACAGATCACACATCAAAGTCAAGGCTTGTAGTTTGGAAGCTGAAAAGGTTTTTTGATATAGGCCAGATGTAACTTCAAGAAACTGCAGCACAGAGGTCACTGACATGGGAAATATGTGTTAGAATAACATTTTCCATGTTAATTTTAAATTATTGTTGTTGTTAGCCCTTCCTCTGTGTTTTCCTCCCTACGCTTTTCCTTTCCCTTTCTCCTTCTGAACAACCCAGATGTCCTTTTGATGTTACCTTTTTTCTGTCATGCTGTTTGTGTGCTGCAGTGTTTATTTTTTCAAAGCCAAAGGAGGACTTAATAACATTCAGAACAGCTTTGCTTTGAAAGCTCACTAGCTAGGGCTTGCCTCCTGGTTATTGCTTTCAGTGACAGACAAACATATATATCCATGTGTGTGTTTATTGTGTTTCACAAGCTTTCCGGGTGGGAAGCAATGCTGATCAAGGGCTTGAAGTAAAGCTTTGCCTGCACCAGTGAATACTCATTTTCTAGTTTTTGTCTGTAAATGGAACAAGTGATCCTCAACTGAGCAGACTGTCAGTGCCTGGACCTTGGACATCAAAAGTCTGACATATTTGTCAGGATTGGTCAAAAGCAGCAGGAAAATGCAGGTTCCAGACAGGCCATGAGTTCCTATTAGCTTTGTGAAAACTGGTATTTGGAAAGAGGATGGAGTGCTCCTACAGAGGAGAAGTTGATTTATCCTACAGGGTGCTACATGAGGACAGGCTGGCTCTGACTTCTGCTTTGTGCGTGCTGAATATTGCCATCAGGCAAGCTGAGAACAATCCTGGGAATTGCAGATCCTGTGGAAGGGAGATGCTGGAGTGGCTGTGGTAGGGGTACAACTGCTATTGTAGGGGTACAACTACTGTGATGTGTTTTGCTGCTCACAAACCATCTTTTTCTTATGAAATACACTTGCGGAGTGAAACTATGAACAGTGTTATTTGCTCAGCTATTCAGAAATACATCCAGGCCTGCTTTAGATTAATGAGATTAGGCTGAAATTTGCAGAGTTCAAAATAGTGGAAGTTGGGTTTTTTCATGTTGCCTTTTTAAAAATTCCTTTCTTCAGATGCCTCAAGTCATGTTATTAAAATTTACTCTGCAAGCACAAAGCATAGAGACTTACTGAAATTTCTAATCTAACTAGGTGTCTCAGGGAGCTGGGATTTTAATCAGTGCACCGAAGAGGGAAAGACTTGTGATAAAACCACAGCAGAGGTGGCAGTGTACAGCAAGGAAGTGAAAATAAGGGGATGGAAATGTGGGTGCTGTGTACCTGTAGCTGTGGAGACAGGTAGGGCTCTCTTCTCTAGTGGCTGTGCATGTTGGATTCTGTCAGCTGCTTCCCCATTCCTCAGCTTCACATCTCTTCCCAGCTCCTATCTCTCCTTTTGTCCTTCCTCTCCTTGTCCCTGCTGCCTTAGTGGTTATTGTCACCTGCAGTTAATCTGCAAATCTCTGCTCTGTGAGAATTAAGGGACTAGAGGAAGAGTGAGTCCACTGATGGTACCTGTGATGCTGAAGTGGAAGAGTGGAAAAGAGTGGAAGTCCAGCTGTGAATGCAGGAGGGCTTATGAAGCAGCAGCCACATATAGTGGGGCTGTCAGATATGAACCTGGCATCTGGAGCACACACTGCTTATAGTACCCAGCAGCAGAGAATTTTTGCCTCTCTGTGATTGAATGGGACTGTTTTACCATCTTTGTCTCCCACTTTGGTGTAGGAAAGTCATGTTTAAAGTTGCTCAGGTTACCTGAGGGTGCTTGAGAACCTGAGACACAAGTCCTACTAACCTTAATAAGCAAAAATTTAGTCTAGTAAGCACTCTTAAGTTTCGAGTGTTGTAAGGAGGATAAAACTGCAGTGAATGATGCTGTAGGATTAAAAATAGGAAAAAAACCCACCCCAAAAGAAAAACCAAGTTAATTGGCTTCAGGTACATAGATTGTATGTTCTTTTCTGGTAAAAATTCCCCAGATTTCTAATAGTGCCCTTCCTCCTCAGCAGTACTCTAGCATCAGCATCCCACTGTCATTTGTTTTACAGCATCACAGAACACATTAAGTTGAGCTTGGAAAAAAGCATACTTAATCTGAAACAGAAATGCTCACCTGTTTGGTTCTTTTTCCAGCACTAGATGTTAAAATGGAAGTAAAGACTATACATGAAACCAAATTGATACTGAAAGGTAGACAAGTTCTCAGTCCAACTGTTGTTGTTTTCATTAGCTTTTTTTAGGTGTAGGTACCATAACATATAAATTCTTAAGAATGTCAGTGTTTTAATTGCTTTTAATCTGTATTATAAATCATTGTTTTTACTTTTCTTTTTCTTAAGTAAAGCTGTCTTTTTGCCTTATTTAGGTGTAGATGTTAAGCCTGCACTAAGTGCTGTAGTCATTTGTTCTTTAAATAAAAGCATTCCTTCATCCAGGTAAAACCAAAATAAAACTTCGCTTGCTACAGAATATCTGGCTTTATGGCCTCATTTTTTCTGCAAGGCTCTGAGCGTCCTGACCTGTTCTATGTACTTACAAAAACAGAATTTAGGACCTTGAGAGGAACAGCTTTAAATCACTGGAAAAAATCCAACCAAGCCCGTTAGTGATCTGAGTTTCCTTACTGTCATTCTTAATGATGTCCTTTATGGTCCTCAGTAGAGTCATACATTTTGGAACACAGCCTTTTTGGAGTCAGTGACATATTATTTCTACCTACATGCACTGGGTCTTGTGGGAATTGAATCAGCACTTTCATAATGGCTTTAAGATAACTGTTTCTCTTCTTCCTTCAGGCTCACAGCTGGCAGCCTGGAATCAAGAACCCGTACCGCGGGGTGGTGGTATGGCCTGTTCCTGAGAATGTTGAAATTACTGTGACGCTCTTTAAGGTATGAGGTTTTTAAAACAAATTCTTCTCTATTTCATAAACAGCACAGGAGAATGCTGTTTGGAAATGTCAGATTATAATGGCAAGGCCTAATCTTGCTGGGTTTAAGTCATTAACTGCACAACCTTCTGTCCTCAGCTTAAATCTGGAAGAGAAGGATGGTCTGTTCCCTGCCAAAGCTTACTTTTGTAGTTTAGTTAGCGCACTGAAATATCCCATTGAGCTGATTATGGCAAGTCATTGGCATAGAATTTAGTACATGTGTAACTGCGCACGTAGTACATGTGTAAGGGCTTGGCAAGGGTTAGTCTGGTTGGTTTTCTTTAAATACTGTCCCAGAAGTTGTCAAAACAGTCATTTCTAGACTTCCTTGTTCAGTTGCAGTGTAGTGACCCTATTTCTTATGCTATTGACTAGGAAACAGAATCTAGCTCTCAATTTCACAGTATTAATATGCCACACAAATGAGTGAATGCAGAGTACTGGAGTAGTACAGAGAACTATGAGATTTTATGGGGGATTTTTTTAAGAGCTGGATTTTTTCTGTTAAAAAAGAAGCTTTTTGTATGGCTGTGAAGCAGGAGGAGCAACTGATGGTTATGCTAGAACTTATTTCCTAAATATCATTGGGCAAAGTCCTTTCTGCAGAAAGATAACAATGCAGCTTTGCATGTGTGACAGTGTAGGAGGCTGCCCTGGAGGCTGAAGATTGCTGGGATTTTCATTGCATTAGTTCGTTCTTGTTCTTTGCTCTGGTGTCTCCAGCTACACTCTGGTGGTTGTTATTTATAACTGCTCCCTTTACAGCTGAGGGCAACAGTAACATACTTTTTTCTAATTAGTAATATTTATAATTTCTTTGTCTTGGGGACTTCCCTGAGCCGCTGCTTGGAAGTGGCTTCTGATTAGCTTTAGAATGTGAATTTATTACTTGGCTCATTAAGCCTAAAAAGGCGGGTTTTCTCTCTTTTTTTTCTTACTTTTTTCTTTCCCCCTTGGGGTCACCAGTGAATAGAAACGTCCCAGGTTGGCAGTGATGCTGTCATAAACTTGTGTCTCCTCTTAGTAGATATATAGTCTTCGACTGAAGTTCAAAAGTTCACTAACAAAAATTGTTTGCCTTTGCATGCTTCAAGGGCCTCTGCTTGGATTAAGAACTTTAGCACAATTGTGACTATGCTGCCTGCCTTTATAATCCGAATATGGTTATGTAATGCAGCAAATGTTGCTTGGTATTTGGAACACTTAAAGTGAAGCAGAAATGTGCACAGTTCTTGATTGTGTATGTGATAACATGCTACCTGAGGAATGAGAAATTGTTTCTTTTGGGTGCAGCCTTGTGGCCTTGGAGTAAAACTGTCTCTCAGCCTTCTGCCGCCTCACACTACCTTTTTATTCCTGCCTGCACCAGTTCAGGGTTGTGTTGAGTAGCACAGCATGACAATCTTACAGTTGTGCCACTGAGACTGAGGGCTAGGACCATATAGTGAGGTGAGAGAAGGGCTTCGGGAGCTGGTGTTTGGTATTGCTATAAGCTTTATTTTACCGTGCAGGCAGATCTGTTCATTGGACTTCTCTTCCCAAAAATGAGCCTGCCCTTGCAAGGGTTGGTCTGGTAGGAGTATGAATGACCACTCTGTGGCTGTGCCTTCTGGCAGTGGTACATACTGATCTCTGGGGGTGTGAGCACTGGGTGTTAGAATCAAAACACTGTGATCACACAGAGAAGCATCATGTGGTCAGGGAGCTCTTAACGTAAATCTGTTCTAATTGATCCTCTGGCTCCTCAACATGAAGTCCTGTAAGTGGCCAAACCCACTTTTATGTCTGTGAGGATATGCAGGTGTAGTACCGAGCAGTGCTTTTTAAGCAAGCTGGGTAATGTACCAGTAGTGCTCTATCTCTGAAACCAGCAGCCTGCTGGATGAATGAGCCGAGTGATACGTGATCACAGGCAGAATATGGTGTTGGCTCAGTGCTACAGCAGCACTTGAGCTGTAGAGTGGGGCATGTCCTAACACCCAGAGAGCACTTCTGTAGCTCATATAGTCTGGGCAAACTTGGTCAAAAAGAACTAACTGGTTTTTGCACAGCTGTTGCGTTGTGTAGTCATTGCTGAAGTAGTGGGAAGGGAAGTATGCAATAGCACCCTCCAGCAGCCTTTCTGGGAGCTGACTTACAGGTCAGGTATTTATGCTGTTCCCTCCTCTGGAAGGAGGGAGTCAAAACCACTGAAAGCGATATAGGTAAGACAAGGACTGCTGCTCATCTTGCAGATCTGTCGAAGTCTTCTTAGAAGATATGCAAAGGAGAGTGACTGTTGGATATCTGGCACTTTGTAGTAAGCATGCTTAGCATGGGCATGTTGTTTAACAAACAGTACTTGTCCTCTTTCATTACAACCCGAGAAGCTAAGGGAAGCTGCAGACTCTATGTCCACACTGGCAGAGCCCACTGATGGGAACAGCTTTCTCTGACAGAGCTTTGTAGCAATCACAGATAACAAATTAGGGCAGCAGTGCTGTTTGAAATAGAAGTGCAGGAAAGGGAAAGAGCAGACTCCAGAATAGACAGCTACGTGTTTTGGGAAATGATTCACACAGTAGTGGCTGTGCATTCGTAAGTGGCTGTTGAAATGTGTTGCTGGTGGGATTAGGAGATAAGTCGAGGTTTCAAGTGCTGATGACAATGTTAAGAATATCCTCTCCAGTAGTCACCCTGGACACTTGAGAGCTGGCTAGCAAAGTGCCTGTGACCAGTCAACAGACAAGATATTTTGTGTTATCTGCACATCCCATTTTGGGTGTTAGCTTGTTTCCAACAGTATATTTGTTATTCTTAGGCAAGCAAGTATTGCTGAGACTGTAACCTTCATTTAGAAAAGTCATTTCAAATAAATAAAAACTTTTTGTTTCATTTCACTTAATAATGTGCTGCTGGTACGATTTCATAATGCTCTGGAGTCATGTGGGGAAAAGCATCAAATGGATATATTGATTCAGCTTCCCTTGACTAGCTGTAGCTCCTGCCTAGCCAGCCGGCTGAAGTGCTAATAACATAAAAAGTTCCATCTGTTCCCAAAATTTTAAGTCCTTCCTTTGCCATGCCCTATGTTGGTGTTTGGTTATGCTGTGGGTTTTTCAACCAAAATGGGGAGAAAGAAACAATGTGAAGCAATAAACTAAAACAAAATAGTGCATTTGAAGTCCATGATTTGTAGTGCTTTCGTGGAAAGATCCACAGATGCCAGAAAAACAAGCTGAATTCCCATTTTTTGTTGTTTCCATGGTTGCACTCCAGAAGTTCATTTTTTGAGTCCCTGCATTAGCAAGGTTTAGCCATCATATATGAAAGCTTGTATACTTTTCCATGGCTTTCTGTACACATACCTGTACCAGCTGAGAGAAATTTCTACTGCCAGACAAGCCCAGTGCTTTTAGTGAAGTGAACATCAGTTGTCCTGTGAGGAATTAAGTAGCAACATCATTATTTACTAGCTTAAAAGCAAAGTGAACTTCCCAAGCAAAACTTTATTCTTCTGGAGTAAGCATGGACTTTGCTTCATTGGATTACAAAACCCACTCATTTTGTCAGTAACAGACACTGTTTATCATGCTAATGTACTATTGCAACAACAGGGAAGATTTCCAGCTGTTCTTTCCCAAGTTTGTAAAAGATATTTTTAAAGGCATAGCTTTCTAAGCACACAACAAATTATTTGAGTAAAATAAGAACAAAACAAATGATAAAAGGAGAGTTGTATTGTTGAAAGTATTCCCATCCCTACTTATATCTCTGGAAATAAATCTGATACAATCTTTCTTGAAAGCCTGAGTCAATCATATGCTGAGATTGTAGTGCACTAGCAGGAACACTGCAGCAGAGTCAATATAGTGTCTTAGAGAAGGAAAAAAACCCTTCGATAAAGCAATTTCCCAGAGCAAAGAGCAAATCCAGGTTCAGAACATACTTGTTTCAGTTTAGGAGAGGCTATTGTCTTGGCTGGACACTATGGAGAATATTGATTGTATAGGAGGGAGAAACAGCCCTGTAGAGAAGACGTGTGTCACACGTAAGAATCAAAAAGCTCATGGAAGTGAGCACTTTTGCACACTACAAAATTAAATATTCACTGTTAGTGTGGGACTAATTGTAAAAAGTATATTTAGGAAAGGAAAAAAGTCAATCCTTTCTAGCCCAGAGGCTTCGCAGGGAGGTGAGGGCTGTTGAGGGTGGTGTGGTGATGTACAGGGACAGCTTTGGCACTCTGCTCGGAGCTGCCTGATTTCTGGAAGCTCAACAAAAGCTGATCAGAGCTGTATGTGATTTTCTAGACTAATCAAACCTCTGTAAACAGCATTGAAAGCAACAAGAATTGGGTCAAATTTGGAGTCTTCTGCAGCTTCAAACAGCCAAATACAAAAGCTGAGGACAGATGCTGGAGTACCCAGAGCATCTGCTATAGGTCACTGGTAGAGGAAGATCACAGACCCTGTCATCATTTGATCTGATTCAATATGACAGCCCTTAAGTAGTTATTCCCCAAGAAGAAAGACTGAAGATTAAGGCTGGTATGAAGTGATCTAATTGAAAGGCAAGCTTCAAAAGCCAGGAAAGCTTAGGGAGGAGGCATGTGGAAGGAAAGGAGGAAGGGGCTAACAGTCTGAAGATCTTCTCCACTCTCTCTGGCTGCTAATGAGGAGATGGGGCAGTGCCTTGTTTGCTGATACATCTTTCATTCCTGTTTCAAGATGTACACAAATAACTCTGAAGATAACCTAAGCTACTGGAGAAGGTTTACCTTTCCTCAGGCTTCTGAAAACACATTATACACTGCAGATAGGATCTAGTGCTTGACAAAGCCCTTTGTGGAATGGGCTGATGATGGACTGATCAGCAGAGAACAGAAAAAGTTAACATACACATTCCTTGTTGGTTTTCCTTTGCTGAGCCCAGAAGAGTTGTCTGTTCTCAGGCATGTGGGTAGGGTCATAGGAAGAAGCTGATGGATGGGATTGCAGAGAAAAGTTTGTAGGACTGAGCTTGTTGAGAGCTCTAGCATATCTCTAGAGAAGCAGTTACCACAGTCATTAGGGCAGTGTGAGACTGGCTTGGCTTCCACTGTCAGACCAAAGTGCTCCACTGATCTTGAGAGTTGGAGAAATTACTATCTAAGGGTCTAAGTGTAGAACTATAAGATGATGGCCTGCGCTTTGCACAGTTCCCTGCTCTTGGTTTCTCACCTGAATGTTGCTTTTGGACACTAAGGTATCTTACCAGAACAAAAGAAAAAGCAGGATGGAGACAGGGAAAGAAGGCTCTAAAACTTACTTAGAGATACTGAAAAGTGTTATACTGAGAGACAGATGCTTATAGAAACAGGAAAGTGGGGCCCATCTCTTAATATTAAGAATGTTGATTCTTTTTTACACAATAATATGAGGAGGAACAACAAACTCTTCAGTCCATTTGTCCAAATACAGTTTCCAAGTCAAGGTAAAACCATAGTGACTATTGGATAGATAGTAGTAGTTCTGCATCTGTAGTATGTTGGTAAATAAAATTAGTGTTATTAGGAAAAAATGGGTCTTGCCAAATCCCTTTGTGTTACACCAAGGTATGAGACAAAATACTGAGAAAAATACTGGAGGCAGTTTGTTCCTTGAGCTTTTAAGGTAATTTTCATTATCTTTTGCTTTCAAGAAGGACGATGGGAAGGAGGTCTGTTTATAACTCTTGTCTTAAGGCGTTTCCAACAGTGCATTTTCAGTGTTTACTTGTATCTACATGCAGGTGTGGTGAAGTTTTGGGTGCTGTGTTATCAGGGAGAGCTTTCATACAGTGAGAATTTCAAAGGCTGCTCTAATCATTACTCCTAAGGTTGTCGTTCTGGCATTTTTTTCTCTAAAGAGTAGTCAGGTGTATTCAATTCATCTCATGACTTTTATGGGAAATGAATGGAGGGTATGGGTTAGCCAGTGAGGGAAGTATATATTGTTAAGGGCTTTTTTTTTTTACTGGTATTCACCCCCTTCAAATACAAAATAGATGGAAGATTAGCCACATTTACAGAAACATCACTTTTTATGGAGACCACCCGTGGAAATGGTTAGCCTAAAGGGTGAAATGGTGGTTGCAATAGAAACTGTGTTGTAACTATAATCATATAAATACCTGTTAATGCTGACTGCATAATACAGTTATAAGCTGGCTAGAAATAGGATTGTACATGCTGCTCCCTGAGCTTCCATTAAAAGCACTCTAGTGAGAAGAGTGAAGCCACTTACGTGTCTGTTGCAAGGAAATGACGAGGCTTATATGCATAAGCTTATTTAGGCTTTTCTGTTTCTAGATGCATTTTAAGACTAACGAGAAATGTGGCTTTAAAAAGAATAGTGATCTGGATTTGTCTTTAAATCTGAAATATATTATATATTCAAAGTATAAAGTGTCCATATCTTAGCATATTCCATGCCCTTTGAACTCATGGTAATGCTGTTCATTAGGGAAATCCTTGAAGATTTGAATTTTTATCTGTTATCCCAGGTGGTTGGCAGGGAGTCTGGGGGCAATACACTGGCGTTTATTTTTCAGCAGTGTTCAGAACTTGTTTTCAAGTGCATGCTAAATTGTTGAATATTAGGAAGTCTTTTCATTATACAGTATTATTTTCATAGAATCAACTAGGTTTAATAAGACCTTTAAGATCATGAAGTCCAACCGTTACCTCAGGACTGCTAAGTCCACCACTAAACCATGTCACCGAGGGCCTCATCCAAACGGTTTTTGAACCATTGCCTTCAGGAATGATGATTCTACCACTTCCCTGGGCAGCCTGTTCCAATGCCTGACCACCCACTCTGTAAAGAAATTGTTCTAATATTCAGTCTAAACCTCCCCTAGCACAGCTTGAGGCTGTTCCCTCTTGTCCTGTTGCTTGTTGCTTGAGAGAAGACATCAGCCACCTCCTGCCTCTATCCTCTGTCAGGTAGTTGTAGAGAGCAATGAGGTCCCCCCTCTGAGCCTTCTCTTCTCCAGATTAAACACTCCCAAGTCCCTCAGCTGTTCCCCATCACACTTGTGCTCCAGATCCTTCACCAGCTCCGTTGCCCTTCTCTGGCCCTGCTCCAGCACCTCAATATCTCGCTTGTAGTGAGGGGCTGAGAACTGAACCCAGGATTCAAGGTGCAGCCTCACCAGTGCCCAGTACAGCAGGATGATCACTGCCCTGGCCCTGCTGCCACACTGTTGCTGATACAGGCAAGGATGGTATTGGCCTTCTTGGCTGCCTGGGCACAAACTGACTCATGTTCAGATCTGTCACTCAGCACCCCCGGGTCCTTTTCTGCTGAGCAGCTTTTCAGCCACTCTGCCCCAAGCCTGGAGCGGTGCATGGGACTGTTCTGGCCCCATGGCACTGGGGGCCAGAACATGTTCTGGCACTTTGCCTTGTCGATCCTCATACCACTGGCCACAGCCGATCCACCCAGCCTGTCCAGTTCCCTTTGCAGAGAGCAGATTTTGTTCTATCAGATTGTCAGAAATACTCAGCAGAGCACCTGATTCTATGGCCTTCAGATGTGAGAATCAATTTTGTTGCCATTGACAAAGGAGCCTTGTTTTTCTTTATAGATTATTGCCTTGCATAAATGAAACAGCAATTGATTTATTTGTTACATGGGATAAAATACTGGGCTCTGACTTTGCAGTTTGATGTCAACCTGCAAGCTTGCTTTAAGCTTTTGGTGGAGCTATGAAAACAACTGAGCAGCGTGAAATATGTAAGAGTTTAGTCACTATGGAGTGATTTATTAAAATACAAAGTGATTAATGATTCTATTAAGTCTCATTATGTCATTTTATGCTGTATCAAAGGAAGCAATTAAACAAAAAGGTAATTGCCCCAGGTTAACTCTTGAAAGTGATAAGAATTTAATAGCTGGATTATATCTTTGGAATTTATACAGGATGCAGCAAACGAGCAGGTATCATGCACGTTATTTACATAATACGGAACTCCAGAAACCTGATTATTGTGATCAATACATAATAACCTGATATTAGAAGTGCATTAGTTGGAACGTAGAGATAGTCAGTGTAATTTCATATTTATCTACTTGCCCATCTGTCCTTATGCTAACGGTACAGTATGGTTTTTACACTCAGGTTACAGTATTTAAATTATTCTATTTTTTTTTTAATTTAAAAAGATTTATATATCAAACCACACCAGTTTTGAAAAGTTTTTAATAGTATCTTGTATTTTTTCATTGAAACATCCCATTGTTGGAGTAATGCATTTTAAACTGTGTATTGCATATGACCCTTGTGGTTGTAGCTATTAAATATTGTAGGTAATTATGGTACCAGCAGTGTGATGTGGTGCTGAATTTCTTCCATGAGCATGCTGTTGCCCAGCATGACTCCTCCTGCAAGGAGAAGCCAGTGTTTTACAAGGGGTCTGCAAAGCAGTGAACTCCCTTTGCAGGATTTTGTAGGAATGACTGCGATGGTTGGGAGAGAATATCATACAATCACAGAATGGTTTGGGTTGGAAGAGACCTTAAAGCTCCTCCAGTTCTAACCCCCTGCCAAGGGCAGGGACACCTTCCACTAGATCAGGTTGCTTCAAGCCCTGTCCAACCTGGCCTTGAACACTGCCAGGGATGGGGCAGCCACAGCTTCAATGGGTGCCCTGTGCCAGTGCCTCAGCACCCTCACAGGGAAGAACTTTATCCTATTGTCTAATCTAAATCAACTCTCTAATATCCTCTTAGAAATGTTATAGTAGTTCATTTAAATGTGAGATTCATTTAAGAGCATGTTTTCTAAGCTTTCTGTGTGCTGGAAAAAATAAGAAAATTACTGTTTTCACTGGTAGTTCATGCTGTCACCTTGTTAGAAAATCTTTTATTTTGTGCATTTGATGAGAACTAGTTAAAAGAACCATTTGTAGTACAGTGATACACTGACTTTACTCACTGTGTGTGGGACTTAAAGGAAACCTAAATGCAGTAAAAATGGTTAAAGCAAAGGCTAAGGTAATGTGTGTTGAAAAGATTAAATGTGAGACCTGTAGCAGTCTGGAAAGAAAGGAAGCATGGTACAAATGGAGATAAAGTAGAAGTAAAATATCTTGATCCATTTTGTTAATTTACAGCAGCAAAATGGGATTATTTCAGTGCTTGGTGTGGTACTGTGAGCAGGCTCCGAATAACAGCAAGAAAACTGCAGGTGCTGAGGGGTGTTATATATAATGATGGTGAATGCTGATTATGGGGAAGTGGCATTTATGTGCATATGTGTATAGCATGCCAAGCATCAGAGGCAAAGGAGTAATTGAGTGGTTTCCTATAACTAGAAATAATGGGATAAAATTGAGGTATAGCAAAATTAGGCTTTGTGTCTGAAGAAAGCCTAAAGCCACATTCTCTTAGTGGGAGAAGCTGTTTTGCAAGAGGAGTAGAAGTTATTTTATAACAGTTGCTCAGAACTAGGATTGGATGATAAATTGATGTATTTTTTTTTTAAAGTGGGATCCTTGATACAGGCATGAAAGGAACGACTTCATGTCTCTACTGTTACCTTAATTTCAGACAATACAGACCACACCACCAGATTGAAAGCTCATTAAATTGGAAACAAATGCCAAACACATGAACCTCATTGTTATTTATCTTCCTGTTGGTAAAAAAGCCTCCTCACTGTGTGATACAACAGAAATGTTGTAAGGATGACAGGTATTTAAGAAATCAAATGAGGTGCTATGCTGAAGCTTTGACTTTTGGATCTTTGCTTCTGCTGATGAAGCTTGGGCATGTGAAGGTGGGGGTAATGCTGTGGTTGGTCTATGCCTTCTTACACCAGCAAGGTGTAGATTTGTTGTGGTTTTTGGGAGGTGGGACTTAAGAATTTGAGAGATTTGTGTTTGGGGATTTTTTTTCTTGCTCATGGATGAAAAGAAACAGAATCACAAACCTTTATCAGAATCAGCCTCGTGTTTGTATCTGGAGGAGCCTTATTAAATCCTCACTAGCAGTTTTACCCCAGCTTGCTCGTCATCTTATTGACATCCATTGAAGCCTACATCCTAGCTAAAATAATTCCCTTTGCCATCTTCAGTGGGCAAAAATGCTTTTATGAGTATATGAAAGTCTTGGCTGAGTTGCAGTTTCTTGCACCCTGGATTACTTTTAGACTTAAGTTCTCTGGTTTGTTTTTCTAGGATCCCCATGCTGAAGAGTTTGAAGACAAAGAATGGACGTTTGTCATAGAGAATGTAAGCTGGAATGTTGTTATGTTTTATGGGGTTTTATATGTGTAAGACTTAATAATTTAAAAGATTAAAGGGTGTCCAAATGCTGACAAAAGCTTGAGTAAAATTTGAGCTGCTGAACCACATTATTATAGAGCCTTGCTCTATAGTAATAAAGGCTTGTTAAAATACCTGTTGTTATGTTACAATAAAAATACAGGAGAGGGGAACACTATACTACACTGCTTAAATTCCTTCCCTGTAAGCATCAGTCTTCCTTGCATTACTTTGCTATGAGCAATGGAGTAAACAAGTTAGAGCTGGGTTATGACTCACTGTTTTATGGGTTATGACACATTATTTTTCTAAGAGCATGGGAGTGAGCAAGTCAGAGCTGAGTTATGACATCTGTACATCCCAAAGAGCAGTGCACCCTTCCAGGTTTTGACCGCCATTCTTTAGTGAAAAGCACTGTTTCATCACCTTAATTTTATAGGGGAGGAAATTGAGGCAGGGTGGAGAGGTGGGACCAGCTGTGGTTGCCTAAGCAAAGAGCAAGAGAGTTATGATGTGCCCCTGCTCCCTGAGATCCCCGTCTCTTGGCAGGGGGGAGCAGTCTTGTGCACCCAGTGAAAACCCAACAGTTCAATCCTGTGAGTCTCTGACTCAGGAGCTCCCAGAACTTCCCGGAGAGCTGAGCTCCTGAAGGCTGCACAAACAACACGCTTTGCCAAACAGCATGGCTTAGCATTGCATAGAGCAAGTGCTTCATGAAGTGCTTTTTTCCTTTGCCTTCTCTGCCTTGGGCTGCAGCCTCTGCTCTATGGCTGCCTGGGCTGTAAAATGTGGGGGCTGCTTTACCTGGAGTTTCCTTGCAGAGGGAACTTCTTTTTGAGTACATTTTAAAGGACTATGGTATCAAGACAGTGTGTTTCTCTCATTAATATAGTGTCATTAATGGGCTGTTTCTTGTAACATGATTAAATTTTATGTTGATTTAAACAAAAAGGAATATTACTCATTTACTGAGTTGCGGTAGTACCACACAGCAATGAAGCATGGGCAAGCAATGGAGTTTTCGTGGGTTTTGTTTGCTTGTTTTTCCTAAAACTGCTGCTTTTTCTTTCTTGTCAATATCAGAAGTGATTTGGGATGTCCAAAGCTAAGGTTTATTCTGGCTGCCAGTGACTGAACATTTAAAAGGGCTGAAAGCAAAGTGCTTAATTTATACTTTTGTTTTTAAATGTCAAGTTTCTATTTTCATTTATGAGACTTTATGAACACAAAACACGGCTTAGTTACTGCTTCCTGGAGTTTCCTTTTCTTTCTCACTTAGTTTATTTTAGTCAGGGAAGTCTCCATCACCAATTGTCACTGTAAAAGTAACTCTGGATAAAACAATGTCAGTATATTTCTCAGCCAACTCCTGTGGGTATAGTTGGATTTCCTGTGACGCTGCAGCATATTTCTTTCAGAAGTTTATAGTGGACATGTGGAGTTAATGTCCTGCTTCATAACTCACTGCTTTATTTCAGATGTGATTGTATGATATATAGAGGTGGCAGTGGTAAATCTGCTGCATGCTGTTCTTGCTCTCTGCCTCAAATCTACGTGTTGCGGTAATGCTTGCAGGGCTGGGAGGTTGTTCCAGTTGCCATGCCTCAAAACACAGTCTCTGCCGAAGCAAATGGAGATGGTTCCAGTAGGTATCATAGAATCATAGAATGGTTTGGGTTGAAAGGGACCTTAAAGCTCATCCAGTTCCAACACCCTGTCACAGGCATGGACACCTTCCACTACACCATGTTGCTGCAAGCCTCATCCAGCCTGACCTTGAGCACTGCCAGGGATGGGGCAACAACAGCTTCTCGGGGCACCCTGTGCCAGCACCTCAGCACCCTCACAGGGAAGAATTTCTTCCTAATGTCAAATCTCAGTCTCCCCTCTGTCAGTTTGAAGCCATTCTCCCTTGTCCTGTTACTACTTGCCCTTGTAAAACATCCCTCTCCAGGTTTCTTGTAGGCCCATTTTAGGTACTGGAAGACTCCTTACAAGGTGTCCCTGAAGCCTTCTCTTCTCCAGGCTGAGCAAGCCTAGCTCTCTCAGCCTGTCTCCATACGAGAGGTACTCCAGCCCTCAGCATCCTCCTGGCCTCCTCTGTATCAGTGATGGAGTAATCTTTTTTGTTATGTGCAGACTTACTCTTTACAGCTTTAGTTATGTCATTAGTTATTACCAGAAGAACTGCCAAATAGTCATTGGTAGGAAGATGTTTATTCTTGCATTAGAAGATATATAAATATTATCCTAAGAATAGAACATTTATTAAATAGGTTTACTACAGAAATTGAGAGCTAAAGCAGCTCTAAACCTCTCTGCTTTCAATTCCCTCTGTTTTTCTAAGATGAAACACGACCGAAAGCTGTAGATAATCCCAGGAATACCTGGTCTGCAAATACACTTGAAGAGCTGGAGAAACTCTTTTCAAGAGTAACAGCACCACTTAGTGGTGGATGAAATTATGTCCGTCTGTTCCAGCAAGTTAACAAATGATCCAATGGCTGGCTCATTTCACACCACAAAACAGCCACTTGTTAAAAATGTGGGAGCCGGGGAGGCAGGAAGCCTCCCTAAATTGTACACATTTACCCATTTCAGACTTAAAATATTAATTTCCTGCTTTTAAATGAACATATTTGTCACTAAACCTGCCACAGACATGTGACATTGAACCTGACACTGTGGCTGTCACCTTTGGGGAAGTATGGGGGCATTTATGGTCCCTTGGAGGCTTTTCATTTTTGTCCAAGTATGTTTTCTGCCCTCAGAGGCTCCCAGGTTTCCCTTCCTCCTTGGCAAGCAGCACTCAGAATGGAAAATACTAAAGCCTGAAAAGCTTATGGACATTCTTTCATTATGAAGTAATCTGAGTTCTGCTAAAAACATTTATTTTGAGGATTTTTTAAAAAATCACTATTAAAGGAGAGTCTCTAAAATAGTTTTGTAATGCTTTAGTATGGCTGAGCAAAGATCATCTAAAAGAGATCTCAGCTGAAGTTTGATGCCTCAGCTGGGAGATGCTACCAAATTCAAAACAAGATTATTCTGGACTTTGAAAGGAATTTTTAAGTCTTGCTGAGATGATTTGTACAAGATAAACATGCAATAAATGAAAATGAAGGAAGGCACTTGGGTTTCTTTGGCTGTGTTTCTTCTCGTTTTGGATTTTTGTGTGTTGTGGTTTTTTTTAATCCTGCAAATGTATGCACTTTGTGATCCATCACCTTGGTTATTATAGGATTTATTTCCTTTTATAACTGTATTTTTAATGTCTTAGTCACTGTGTATTCTAGTAAGGGAATCTTTGTCATCTACTATATTTATTCCATAAATAATTTTATGATAGCGGAGTTTCTTATTTAAATGTTGATATTCATTTTCTATCAGCCTTTTCCATGTCTTTACTTCATTGACAGCTGCATTCTCTGTATATTTACTGCTAAGTTTTTTGTCTCTAATTTCATCTTTGTTTAGCCAGACATATTTGATTATCTGTTTTTTCTTCGTGATGCACTTGGAGCCGTCTTGTTTTTTCTGCTCTTCTGAATAATAATATCGGATGTTCAGGTTGGCTGTTGCAAGTTGGAGAGCAAGAAATTGATAGCTAAGAAGAAGACTTAGCCATCTGTGGAGAGGTAATAGGTTTTCAAAGTCTTAGATTGGCATTAGTTTATTTTCCCTATTCAGTTCAGAGAACAAGGACCATTTGCTTTCCATTTAAATATATAAGCCACTTCCTCTAGTAAGTGATTTTTCTCTCTCATTGCTCCTATGGGTAGTTTGGGTATATGCTGTTTCATTCCTTTCAATTGTTGGAGCTCCAACTTCCAAAGTTAATTTTTTTCAGGATTAATTTCTGATTTCTCATATGATTTAGAATCACAGAATGGTTTGGGTTGGAAAGGAACTTAAGATCATCCAGTTCCAACCCCCTGCCATGGGCAGGAGCACCTTCCACAAGACCAAGCTCTGTCCAGCCTGGCCTTGAGCACGGCCGGGGATGAGGCAGCCACAGCTTCTCTGGGCAACCTGTGCCAGAGCTTCACCGCCCTCACAGGGAACAACTTCTTCCTTATATCTAACCTTGATCTCTTCCCTGCTTAAAATTGGACCCATTACTCCTTGTTTGCTTTCTTGGGGTTTCTGATGCACCAGTGCTTAACAAAGAACACACAGCAAGAGACTGTAGGTGCGTGGGAAAACTCTCACAAACAGCCTCCAGTGTGGTTTCCATGCTCTCCTATTTATGTAGAAGAGCAGTGCATGTTTCTAAATACAACTTTGTCTTTAGCAGTAAAATAGTTTAAGTGAAGTGGCCTCTGCTGGTGCAATTGTTAAGCATCCCCTCAGAGGTGCCAGGAGGAGGGCAGCTGATGACTTTTAGTCAAAGTGAAATGAAGACTACATCTCTTCTAAGAAGAGTTCTTCTGACCTGAAGTTTAGGCTGTGTTTCTTGATCTCTGAAGGTTGTCTAGCTAATGGGAGAAGAAAGGGACAGGCAGGAAGAGTGGAGGTTCCAATTGGTCCAAATACATTGAAGCTTTCACTGTGTCTGTGTACAATAATTTTATCTAAATTAGGTAGCTGAACTGATGGAAAAATATAATTTTGCTTCCTAGCATGCTCAAAGCAGGAAAAAGGACATAATAGCATCCATTGAGGACAAACAATCACATTTGCCTGTTTGGCAGTTTTGTACACAGCTACCTCCTATGTTCTTAAATGAAATTGAAAAATTTGTAGGATGTTTTCAGAGGGTAAAGGATTTGGTCTGTGAAACTTTTCCAGCTTTTTGTAGAAGAAGGTGTTTTATGAATCCAGACTAATAGGTAATAAATGGCATACTGATATATTCAAGGGCTCATACTAGGATTCCCCCTCTTCCCTCCTGTCCCTTGTGTTTCACTTTAGTGACCTTGACACGCTTGTGAGGTGGGCTGATGCCAACCTCATGAAGTTTACCCATGCCAAGTGCAAGGTCCTACACCTAGGTCGGAGCAATCCCAGGCACAGCTACAGGTTGGGCAGACAAGAGATTCAGAACAGCCCTGTGGAGAAGGACTTGGGGGTGTTAGCTGATGAGAAAATGAACATGAGCCAGCTTCAGTGTGTGCTCACAGCCCAGAAAGCAACTGTATCCTGGGCCGCATCAAAAGAAGCGTGACCAGCAGTACAAAGATCCTGCCCCTCTACTCTGCTCTCGTGAGACCTCACTTGGAGTATTGTGTGCAGTTCTGGTGTCCTCAACATAAAAAGGACATGGAACTGTTGGAACAAGTCCAGAGGAGGCCACGAGGATGATCAGGGGACTGGAGCACCTCCTGTAGGAAGACAGGCTGAGAAAGTTGGGGCTGTTCAGCCTGGAGAAGAGAAGGCTGCGTGGAGACCTCATAGCAGCCTTCCAGTATCTGAAGGGGGTCTATAAGGATGCTGGTGAGGAACTGTTCATTAGGGACTGTAGTGATAAGACAAGGGGTAATGGGTTTCAAACTTAAACAGGGGAGGTTTAGATTGGTTATAAGGAAGAAATTCTTTACTGTTAGAGTGGTGAGGTACTGGAATGGGTTGCCCAAGGAAGCTGTGAATGCTCCATCCCCGGCAGTGTTCAAGGCCAGGCTGGATGAAGCCTTGGGTGAGATGGTTTAGTGTCAGGTGTCCCTGCCCATGGCAGGGGGGTTGGAACTTGATGATCTTAAGTTCCTTTCCAACCCTAACTATTCTATGATTCTATATAGGTTATTCAAAGGGTTGTGGTGAGTGAACCCTTTCCAGTAGCATCAATGTAATCAGAGTATAGGCAGTCATTGCTGTAGCTCTGATACTAACCATATCTTTTCTTGTGTCATGGTGTTTGACAACAGAAGACAGCAGAGAAGGACATGCCAGACCAACTGTTTTGGCAGATGAACAAAGAAAAATGCTCCACTTCTTTTTGAAGCTTTGCTCATAGATGGATATGGGCTGGGGCTGGAGGTGGCCTCGCCTGAGCTATCCTGTGGCTTCAAGGCAGCGTCATTCCAAGGAAACACTTGATTAACTGTTTATAAAACATTTTAGGATGGGGTCCCTGCCATGTTTCAGGCAGCTTGTTCCTGTGCTCCATTTAGACTGGATATTACAAAAAATTTCTTTCCTGAAAGGGTGGTCAGGCATTGGAGCAGGCTCTCTAGGGAAGTGGTGGAATCACCGTCCTTGGAGTGTTCAAGAGCCATGTAGATGAGGCCCTCAGTCACTTGGTTTAGTGGTGGACTTGGCAGTACTGGGGTAACAATTGGACTTGATGGTCTTAAAGGTCTTTTCCATTCTAGCTGATTCACTGATTCAATGATTGTCCTTGGTGCTGGGAATTGTTCTGGCTTAGATCTCTATTGGTACAGCTTCAGGCTGCTATTTCTTGTCTTGCCAAATTCAACTTTGGAGAACAGAAACTGATTTCTATGTGGCTGGAGGCTCGTTCCTTTTTACTTGCCTCTGACTAATCAACCACAATAATATGATAGTGGTTATACACGGGATTTCATTTCCCTTGATTGCATCAGCAGATCATTAGCATTCTCTTTCTAAGGACACATTTGTGTGGGTGAGTGTTCAGCTCTGTCCTCTGCTCATGCTGCCCATTGCTTTCAGGGGCTAGCAGCACCCATCTTTGCCTGCACACCATCACCTGCATGGTGAAACATTGCCCTGAATTTCCAGGCTATTCTTGAGCTGAGATCTTGGAAGTGGAATTCACTTCTGCTTCTATCCTTTCTAGAGAATCTTCCGCAATGTTTTGATGACCGCTATAGACCACTGTTTTCTAATTGTGCCTTTTTTAATATTAAGGTAATGAATAGTGAAGAAAACTGTGACAACCTTTAAAGTTTGACAGTGATTTATAATATATCAGATGTACATCCTTCTGTGAGATACATCCATTGCTTACAGTCATTTGGTTTTTCTATTCCTTAACCAGTAAGGACAGTGGTTTCGTTGGGAAAATATGTCCAACAAAGCTGCTGAAATGAGAAAGAAGGAGTTCAGAGGTTGCTGTTTGTGCTCATCTGCAGCAAACCCATACAAAGAATAACAAGTTTAAGCTGAAAAAGAAGATCTGGCTTTTCTTTCTGTCTGTTGCTTTTGTTTAACTTCAGGAACCCAAAAAGAGTTCTGAAGTGGCCTCTCCTCAAATGGGAGCAAAGCTTCAAAATGAGAAGAACAATAGAAAAGGTTATAGAACATTTACCATAATCTAATTTCATTTTATTAGGTCAAGTGCATTGTTTTGTGGTTGGTTGCTGGCTGTGTTCCTCCTCTTCCCCCCAGAATTCTGTGTTATGATGTCTCATTTTGAATGCCCTGGAGCACGTTATATCACTTACAGAGATTATTTCTTTCTCCTAAAATGCCCATCTGTTGTTCTTAGGCATGACAACACAAATAAAGGTGAGAAATAATGTGGAAGTAATGGGAAAGAGAGGGAGAGTGTGCTGGGGATGTAGAAATGAATGTTTCTACTCTTAAGGGTGACCAATTTTAAATGTAATAAAATGAGCTATTAGCAAGAACTTAAGTTTTCATCAGGTACAGCTCTGAATGTGTTGTTTTCCAAATGAAGCTTTTCAACAAATAGCTCATTTGAAGTTGAACTGTCATTATTAGCCCAGAATTTTGGTAAAATCAGACTCTTACACTGGGCATTTAAATCTTTTATTACAGCACTGCTGTGACATTAACTTCACAAGAATAAGTTTTGCTTTCTATCAGAGTAAAAGGCCAGGTCTACATGTCAAATCTTCCCACCTGTTTCTGGAAATAAAGGTTGGGAGGCAAATGCCAGCGTAGCATAGTGAATTGAAATTCTGATTGCTGTCAGTGCTGTTTGCAGAAAGAACCTGGGGAAAAGACTGGCATACAGAATAATATGGTTCCCTATTTGCTCATCAGTTGTTATACCAGAATTTATTACAAAATCTTGGCTATCTCTTCTAGTACATCTATGGAGCGTGTGGGAGCTCCAGTTTAAATTGGCTATTTGCTTCATTTAAGAAAAAGTAATCAAAAAAAAAGCCCTGTAATTTGTTTTGTATTTTCTGCTTGAAATTTTTGCTTGATATAAATTTTTTTTGCGTAAAATAAGAACCAGCCAAGTTAGCTTTCTGCTGAATTAAATGTCTGCATTTAATACATTCGGAAATAGGAAGCTCATAGTTCAGACATGCTTTCCTGGTCCTTTAATTCCCCTGTCATATTCTGCCGTATGTGATTATGTGAACTGTGACTGTCTGTCTGTGTAAATTAGGCTGGGTATTCTGGTCTAGATATAGCTAGGAATTAAATGCTGCTTTCTCAGCCGTCTCACTCTTGCTCTGCTTTAAATGTAATAGAGAATCAGAAAACTTGTTTTACTTTTAGTTTTTGCTTACATGAAATATTTAGCACTTTGTTCTAGTTGAAAAATCTCTGAGATTAGGTTTTTAGAGCAAAACTTGTGGAAATCGTTGTCTTGATTGGCTTCTCTGGCTCTGAAGGAGCCAGGGTAGGAAATCTTTCTAGGAGTCCTGATCTGGTGTTTTCTCAGTAACACGTTGATGTTTCCTGTGCACACCATGATGTTGTTTCTGTACAATTTAAAGTAAAATGTGATCAGAGGCAGAGTCCCAGCTCCAGTAAGGAGCAGGAGAGAGACCTGTGTAAAGTGCAGATCATCCTGGGTCAGGGCATCTGGGAATGGGAGAGGGTCTGTCCACACTAATCCTGTAAGTGTCACTTAGTTAAACACCTCTCTAGATGAGTCACCTTCTCTGAAAATTACAGAAGGTAATGGAAGTGGATTGCACATCAGAGTTCTGCTGGAGAAATTTTACATCAAATGTTGTAGAATAAGTAAATTGCCACCTCTTTTAAGGGCCACTGTTGTATGAGCAAGATTTGAAAGACTTGAGGGGTGTTAAGGGTGTTTCCCATCTGCATGGCACAGCACACAGAGGAGCACCAGTGATCCTGGCTTGAGGTACACATCATGAGGGCAAGTGCTAGATAAGCTTTTCTGAGCAACTCTGTCAATTCATTTCTGTTTTGACTGCAGTTACCCCCATATCCCCGAGCAAAGCCTGCTAGTTACTTCAGATGGTGTTCACTCATGGAGTAGTGCTGTCTGCAGCAGAGATCTTATGTCTGATCATAGCAAGACTGCCCAGATCACCTGAAACTAAGGCCTCTGCTAATCCTTTTTATCATAAATATGTAATAATGTATTAAACCAGAGTTGTGAGATGACAAAAATCTTATCTAAAAAAGAATTTTAGATGAACTGTTGAAAGAACTTTTAATATCTAATTAACTTTTACACTTTTAATACCTTACGTATCTTG
The DNA here is from genome assembly GCF_012275295.1 of Melopsittacus undulatus. Lineage (NCBI taxonomy): Eukaryota > Metazoa > Chordata > Aves > Psittaciformes > Psittaculidae > Melopsittacus > Melopsittacus undulatus. The sequence goes on along the minus strand of NC_047529.1, from coordinate 11,432,978 downwards.
AATCAGTGGAGGATGAAATGTGAGTCCATCCAGCTCTACTGTGGGGTTTTCAAAAGTAGTCATGAAGATTTTCTTTTGTCATTTGATCTTCATTTCCCAAATGAAATGCAGTGCCCAAAATAATGTTGTTTCTAATGCTGTGTTAATAACTGCACTAAGTAGATCTGTATCAAATACAGTTTGGCAGATGATATGGCAGCTTGGAAAACTGTATTACAGCATTACAGTGTAAAATTTCCTGCATTAAAGGAGACATCTTATTTTCTGATATTTATGCTACAATTACACCAGAGGGTCTTGCAAATATAAAATGGAGACAGGAGGCTACTGGGCAGAACAACCTGGGTATTAGGCTCTAGCTTTATAAGCTCACTAAGTGTGGTACACCATAACATTTACAATGGAGCGAATTTGATGACATGTAATTTATATGGTTATTATTGATTCACAGTAGTAAAGTACAACTGTTTTCTAAATTGCTAGAACCATTTTGCTTAGGTTTTTGAGGGGAGGTTATTTCCTGCTTGAAGAATATGTCTCCTATAGATGTGTACTGTGCAAGACAGCTGATCAGAGTTGCTGTCAGTGATATTCTTTGCCAGCTGGAGGGAGGAAGCTGATAAACAAGGCAGACAGCTTTGAAAACAAACCTCTAATAGTACATTAGGCATGTTTAAAACCAGCAGCGTGTTTCAGCCACTCTTAGCATATGTTTATTCATAGAAAATCAGCAGTAAAATATACTTGCCAGCATAGACAAGAGACAAGAGTCTGCATGAGGTCTTTCTCTTTCAGACATCAAATACAGAAGCATGTCTTGGTAATTGTTTTACAGTGGGGTTCTAATCATACTCTAGGCATAAGCTGAGCTGAGCAACTTGCCATTTAATAGAAAACTATTTGCTTTTAAGCCTGTTCAGCTTGCCACTTTGTTTTCTGGTTTTGTGTGTCTGAGTGTATTTTTACATTTACATACAGTCACGGATGTGTTTGCTCTCCATGCAGTTCAGAATATCATTATGTAAAATGTCACTGTCTGGGGCAACATTATGATGGATAAATCTCATTTTTGACCTGGTAGCTGTACAGAGTTAAAACAGCGTATGTTGCAGCCGTGTAGCAAAAAATACTCAGTGTAAAAAAATGCAGAAAATGGTAATGCATTGACTGAAAACTATTTTTGACAGAAGTCACCTTCAAAGGCAGATAATCTGGGAATACAATTGAATATGTTGGTTGATTTGAGATAATACCTTGCAATTGCATGTGCCCAGAGTATGGAAATATGTGTCAAAAAAGAAATAAAATATCCATTATTGTGTAAAATGTAGCTCTGCATAAGTAACTGGATAGGATGGTACAAGCAGTTGTAATTTAACTCGGAGCATATGATTTAAAAATAGTGGCCACAAGCAGAACAGTAGCCAGCTGACAGGAAAATAAAGAGTTCTGGCTTCCTGAAAACCTCTGTTATTAGGAAAGCCATATGGCAGTGTAATAGCACCAAGTGTTATTGCCTTCAGCCTCTTATCTTTGCTTGTTAGCTGTCTTATTAGAGTTTAATATAATAGAAATTAATTGACCTCCATAACTTAATTGATGCCATTTCATTCAGGTATTTCCCTCGCAGCATATTCTTTATTCTGAATTGATACTACACCGTCATACTGGGCTTTTTTTTCCTGTGAAGTTTCTCCATTCTCATTGTTTTGCATTACCTATATCTGGGCCAAGTTGCTTCTTTAATCTTGACAGGCAGCATAAATGAACATTTCCTGGGTTAATTTAGGTGTGAATGCAACCTGGGACTAGAGTGGAAAGATTACGTGAATAGAAATGCATTGAATAAACTGACATAAAATGACATCTTGTAGCTGTTCAATATTTTCTGTGTTTCTATGTGCTAGCATAAGTAGAAGATTAAACTGAATTTCTGCCAAATTTGTGACCCATACAGAGTTGCAACCCTGAGCTCAAATATTGCTATTCTGAGCACAGTGGTCTATACTTAAGTCACATTTCCTATATTTTCCTGTGGCCTGAAAAGTAGAATGTAATGATACATCAAACATGATGAATGTGAAGCCTGAAGGTTATACAGTTATGTAGTATGTTGTGCTGTTAAATAGTGATATTTCTGCTTCTGGTGTGTTTTCTGGAGACCATAACTTGGAACAAACTGGAGTGGCCTTGCTGGAAGTATGGCAGGTTGGCAGAATGGTAGGCTAAGCCTGATGGACACCAGGCTCTAAAAGCTTGTTTTAATAGGTCTGATTCTGAAGATTTTGCCTACTAAAAATAAATATACTTGATAGCTTTCAGATATTTTCTTTAAGGTTTCAGTTTTTGCATATAGTTCTAATGTTTTATACTATAAGAGCAGTTTGCTTAGCAAGGGATAAGATGTGGGAAACTCTAAAGCTTTGCTCCCTAAAGCAAAGCAACTCCGTGAAACAGTTCCCAGTCATGAGAAGGCACAACATAAAAATAAAAAAGCACAAACAATATTTACCAATTCATAAGTGATGTTGAAATGACCTGGAGAATTCTTTCTCTTAATTTTGGTTGTAAAGTAGATCCCTGAAATGGAAGTGAATTACATTTGCATTTTTTCTGATGATGAGTGAGAAGTTATTTGGAATGAAGGATTTGTTAGTGCTTTCCATGTTTAAGTGTTAAATCAGGAAAGAATACAAAAAGAGCATAGAAATCCACTGCCATCAGAATCTGTGTCCGCCCTTTTTACCTCTCTTCCACCCCCTGGGTGTTTTTGGTTTTGGTTTGGTTTCTTTTTTTCCTCTCAGCCCTGCTATTCTGATATTATCTGTCCTTTAATATACCTTTCCCTGAAAATGAGAAGCATAAGATGCAATACATGGCTGATGTTGCTGCATAAGGAACTGTTGTCTGCAATGGAAAGGTGAGACCAATGTATACTGTATGGTCAGGTAATGTAGGCAGCAGGGAAAATGGGAGCAGAGAGAATGAACTGTAGCTGGGCCAAAGTGGGATAAAAGCAAGGGAAATGCTGTCACAGAAGTACCTCCATTACGTGCCAGACCTCTCAGTAGTAGATGCCTCGAGTGCTTGCTCCAGGAGCAGCTATAAGAAGGAACGTGATGAGTTAGGGGGATCTTGTCTATTTATTTGTTAAGGAAAGGACAAATGAAATATTTAGAAAATAATCCTAAGAAATCTGTCAGCAAAGAATTAGTATAAAGTTTATGTACTGCCTGTTCCATGAATCATCTGTATAAATCTTTCCCATAATTAGTTTTAGTTCATATTATATAACTTTAATTATATATTAGAATAAAATAAACTCATTTATTAGGAAGGATTTGAGGTGTTACATAAATAGACTGAATAACCAGTATGGACGCTGCTGAAGAAGGGTATTATCTCAAAGGATACAATTTGGGTGTTTCACCCGCGCTTGGTAGAATAGTTCCGGATTTAATGCAGCCGACTCCATTACTGCTCCTGTGTTCCTTGTCTGCCATCTCTTCTTTGAATGAAGCAGCCCCCTGCTGCCTCATGGAAACCAAGCTCTTTCTCTCTTTTTTTCTTTCTTTTCCTCTTAATTTTCTTTTTGTAATTTCTGTGATTCTTACACATTGTGCAATACTTTGGGAAGCAGCTTAGCATCTTTCCAGCTTGATTCTTGGTAATTTCTCCCTACCTTTAGTTCCCCAGTGGAAGTTTGTATACAGGTGTCCTATGAAGGGTCTGTGTTGCAGAATTAGGAATCTGGCTAACCTACTGAAGTGAGGAAGCCTAAGGGGAACATGGGGAAGTGTGAAGTCGGCTAAGAGTGAGAACATGGGGAATGTTAAGGGCTGACTTCTTTCTGCATTACAAATTCCAATTGTCTTTGGTCCACCACACACGAGTGTTGCTTTGCAGTTGATGAAAATTCATTACTGGTCTTAACACATGTGCATTGTAACTATATTCTTCCTCAGAGCGGCAGCCCAAATTATGAGTGGTTGCCTGAGCTGGCAGCAGGTTGTGTAAACAGATCGCATGTGGGAACATTGCTGCTAGATTTTGGGCAGATGGGAACAATCTCAGAAGAATTCGGACCTCATTTGCCTTGAGCATTGCTTGAGTGTGGACATTTCTTTGTCACTGCCACAGGAAAAATATGGTTGAACTTACATCCTTAAAAAGTCACTGGCTCTGCTGCTGTGATCATGGCTGTTCAGCTTTTTATGCTTTGGAGCCAAACCCTTTCAGAAATGGAAAGACTTGTGTCTATATTCTTCAATTACATTCAGATAATGTTTTCTTGATGTTTTCTTTGCAAGTGCAAGCTGGCAGTGTTATTTTAAGTGACAGCTGAGTCATGGAAGTCATGTTGTTTATTGCCATGATCTGGTGAGATCATGGTGGTATCATTACAACTTGGTAATCCTCAGTCTCATCCCCATCAAGTGAAACTTCTGTGTCCCATGGCAAGTGGAAAACTTTTTTCCTACAGTAGCAAAGTTATTACAGTTTTCAGAAAGACGCTGTTCTTTTTCAATGGGAAAATCTGTCTCGATGTACTGGAAAGTGGTCTTAAGTTTGATTTTGATTGGTTGGGTTTTACCTGCTAGACAAAGGTGAGTTGGAGTAATGAGCTTGGTTTAGAGTTGATAGTATATGGATTAGAAGATAATGGTTAAATATAAACTGGCTTTTGGCTATGAAGTATTTTATCTGGAAAGGCCATTTCTTTGGGTCAGATTGAGTACTTGTGCCAAAGAATGATCTATTAAGTCATCTTTACTTCAAAGTGCTGAGTAACGCACTGTCGTTGCAGAGAAAAGCTCTCACATTGTCTTCAAGTTCAGCCTAAGTATGGATCAGCAAGTCATCCAAAAATCAGTTTGATTTGAAACTGGGTGGAGTGCCACAAGTAATTGTATTTATTCTCCCCATCTTCTGTGAAACTGCCATCCTGCAGTGTCCTTCTTGTCCTATTGCTTGTTTGGAGGCTTTTCAGAGGTTATTAAGTCTGTTCTTAACTTGTCATCTGGTGCACAGTGATGAGTAGTTTGAGCATTCAACAGAGGAAACAATCCTGGAACCTGCTCACCCATTCAGTGAGAGATAGGGATGTCTCCTGTGTGGTGATGCTGGCTATTAGCCTGAGCCTTAGAATTTAAAAGGAAGGAAGTGAAATTGTGTGGGACCACCATCTCTCAGCATCTGAATTTTCCTGAAAGCTTTACATTACAGCAGAGTTTAATCCACCCTGTATAGTGTGTCCGGGTGAACCCCCTTACAGAACACTAACTTTGCATAATGCTGGTAGTGTGCTACAACCACTTGATGGCACCCTTTGATTTGGTACATACCTCATTAGCCATAGCATAGTGCAGTGTAGCTGTAGTATTTGTAATGGAATAACACATAAGAACTAAAGACTGCAAGGTATCTGGTTAATGTAGAGATGAAATGAATGAAACAGCAAGGCTAAGCTTTCCTGACCCTTCATGAGAGAATAGATGAAAAAAGGAAGAATAAGCTATTGTGCCGAAGGGAGATGATGAAATTCAAGATCCACACACATAATCTCTGGCTCAGCCTCTGAAATGTTAATCCCTGGGTAGAATTATTTGAGCTGTAGATTGCAATTTATCATCAAAATGGCACTGTGTCAAACAATACTTCTTGTATGTGTGATGTTTAGAGCTATCCAATTTTAATATAAAATGGTTCAGAGAGCACTGCCGAGCATTTAAGTAGCAACTCGTTAAGCTCAGGATGTTTTTGCTCATTTCTGTACAGTAATTGTGTAAAGTTATATTCTATAGATCTTTCTTAGGGTATTTTACTAGCCATATAGTATGCTTTAGGGAGTGATCTGTTTTGATCAGAGCCATGACAGCTGATGGGACTGCTTCACAGGAATTGTAACACAAAGTGGTCTGGGATGTTTATTTTGAGGTGCTCAGTTAATTTTTACAACAGAGAAATCTGCCAAAAATTTGCTGTTGGCTTTAAAATCCCCCGGATTTGAGTTTAATGTTTTGCCAAGTTGTGTGAACAATTATTTTGAGGTTACAAAAAATATTTTCTTATTATGTTTTACAAACTGGAATGCCCTTCAGGTTTTTCCTTCCTTGCTTTTCAAGTATGCCAGTAGAGGGAGTAGAAAAATTACCATCCCAGTAAGGATAAAATGGTGTGTACTAAAATTCAGCCTTTTCTCCTGCAGAAATCTTAGTGTTTCGTACTGTCATCTGTTGCTGAAAGTAGAAGATCCAGTCCCTTGAGAAAATGGAATTAGAAGATAAACACAGCCCAGATAGTTTCTGAGATGTAAGCATGTGTAAAACAGCATAATTACTAGAGAAGAATATTTACATCCAAAGATATATTTAAAAATATGAATTGCACTTCCCCCCCGCCCAGTACTTATGGCTTGTTTGAAAATCACTATGTAATTGTATTGTTGCAGCAAACACCAACGTGTTTTAGTGCATGCTCATAAATTTATGTCTCTGCTTTTGTTTTTAAAAGTGGCTTCTATATAAATGTGCAGTTAAATTGTGTGAGGCCTTTGCAAATATGAAATACTCAAAAACAGAGGGGGGGGGTTTGCTTGGGAAAGGTGAGAGTCTAAAGGAGGAGAACGGAGGAAGCAGAGTGTAAACCCTCCCAGCCTGGCAAATTCATGATTCCTCTGTAAAAGCTGTTTCAGAAGGCACTGAGATTTGAAGCGGAAACTATTTGGGGATCTTCACGTGTTTAAAAAGTCTCTTTCATTATGGTGGTAATTAAAATCTCCTCTAAAAATAAGCCAGTATCAACAAGAGATTTTGAAAGTCTTTGGCGTGTTTGGTTAGCAGGTATATACCCAACGCTTTGGAATCGTAGGCCTGACTGAGCAGTCATGATGGCTGTGAACTGAACTATGAAGGAGACATTTGTCTTGGAGTGGGACCTTTTGTGTTAATCCTTCCAACCTTTATATCGCAGCATTTCGTGATGGTATTTAGTCAATGAATAACTTGTATTGTGCACTTGTGATCCCTCTCCATCAGAAATGAGTGTCTGTGTGGAATAAGTATCAGTGTTAGGTAAGAATTATTATTTTATGTTATACTTCTCCTGCACTGTGGCCTTTTTTCCTCAGAGGCTGGCACTTTAGTAGCACATGTAGTTACTGGATTAATATTTAGAAGTGGATACTCAGGAGATGAATGTGATTACATTGAGTGTGCAGCTGTTTATTTGTGCATGCAGTTGTTTTCTGTGTACCCTAGATAAACATGTTATTGGAGTATTATCGGCATATATCTCAACACAGATATTCACGTCTCAAAAGTACACATACCAGTGAAGCTTTACCACTGTCTGCCCAGCCCAAACACACTAGGCACAGAGTATAAAAGCACCGTCACTGGAGTTCTGCTGCTTTAGAAAAGCAGTTTTTCTCCTCTGACTGCATTTTGCATGTCTCTCTGATGTGAGTTCCTGCATCAGATTGCTATTTCTGCGTTTTGATGCTACATCAGCGTTGGTATTTTAGCTGTTGGGGCTTGTACTCTCTTCCTTGCTGATGTTCTGCCTGTTAGTTCTGTGTGGTATACTGGAAAGCAGGCGAGAGTTCAGAAAATGTGTTGGACAAAATAACTCAGAAGCATATACTGCACTGTAGTATTTACTTGTATTAAATGGTTAAAGTTTTTGCTACCTAAAGCCAGCCATCCCCAAGTCGAGTTTATATTTGTGGGGCATTTTTGATTAAAGTATGTTCAAAACTACCAGATGTTTACTGGAATCAAGGAAGTTGTTTCATTCTTTTACGCTGCTACGAAAGATGAAAGTTGTGTTTAACAAATGGGGAGTTCAAATTTGGTAATAGCTTTTATACCAGGTATTTTGACCCCTGAATTGTGATGAATTTGAGGATCGAATTTGGTCAACTTAGTAACACTGAGCCATTCAAGTATGTGTTTGTTTAACCTTCCATTGCACATTAGACACTTAAGAATCTTGTGTCCTGTTTTGCAGCATGGTGGTAACAAAACATAAAATCTGTCTTTAAACCAGAAATTGTACAGAAGCAAGTCACAACAAATCTTGAAAGTGTTGTTTTGTGTTCTGGCTGGAAATGGTATGAGGTCTGTTACAGAACAGCTTTTGAATGTGGCCAGGATGTGTGCATGGATTTCACTGTCAAGCCTTTAAAAATTATTTTCTTCTAAGTAAAGATTTTGAATGGCTGTGTCTGAAAGGAACAAGAGGGCACTTTAACTTCTTGGCTCTGATTTTTTTTAACAAGTAAATCTACTGTATTTTCAAGCTGCAGCTATCAGAAAAAAAAATGCACAGCTATGTACAGTGCCTGTGGATTTATTTTTTTTACTGAAGCAAAGCTAATGGCTGTCAAGAAAACTTTGTTCTGAGCTTACTGTGATATCTGGCTTCTCTGTTTCTTTCTAAGGAGTGCATTAAAATAGTGGTAATCGTCTCTGTTTTGATTTTTAACTTTGAGTTTGTCTTTCGAAGGAAACCCATCTTTAAGTGCCTGACTGGATTTTTGACTTGACAACATCAAACCCAAACACATTTTTGTTGTGCACGTTGAGAGCTTCTGCATTCCTGAGCTAATTGAATGTGAAGTGTCCCGCAGAATCACAGCGTTTGCTGGTGAACCTGGACAGACAATAATACTTACTATATTGAAGCTTGTTTTCTGTGCAGTTGAAGCACAACAGTGTACCCTTGGTTTTGTTCAGGATAGATCTGAATTGATGCTGGCTTACAATTATTACTCACAGGGCATTATCATTTCAGATCTGTGCATCTACTTTTAAGGTACGCCAATTGCTGTAATTAATTAAAGTGCTGCAGATGCTGCTGGTTAAGCCAATTTAAAGAACAGAGCGTGAATTTCCAGTTATGTGAGCTAGATAATGATAATGCCTTAACGTGGTAGTCGCTCTTGTGAGCCAATTACCGCTCCAGATAGCTGAAGCAGGTCTGTGGTTCACCCTCTCTGCCTTCGTCCATTCTGCGAATACACGTCTCCTTTTTATGCCTTTTACTGCTGAGTAATCTTAGTTTTCCTCCCCGGTTGTGGGGTGGTCCAACTGACAGCTTTTACTCTTAATAAGCTTAGAGGTAATAATCCAAGTCCTGTAGGTCACATGTACAATATGCCTTTTAGTTTCATTTTTTTCCTGCTCTAGTTTTGCCAAAACATCAGGCTCCCTGTAATAGTATACGAGTGCTATCGCTAACTACCTGGGACTGAAGCACTTTCTGGTAATTGATTAATGCAGATGTCTCCTAAGTGTTTTTTATGTTACAATAATTACGAGATTAAGTCTGCTTATGTTTTGTTTTGGTTGTCGCTTGGATTTCCACCCTCCACCCCCCCCATTTGCTTTTATTGTGGAATATTTTAAAGTATGGATGGATCAAGTATTAAATTAATTAACATTGAGATTTTTTCAGTTCCATAAATCAGGTTAACTTCACAGCCAAGAATTGGAGAAGCAAATATTTTCATTAGAGAAACTCTGTATTTATTAATTTATTCTTGTATTTTTTTTATGGCGACAGGATATGTTAATAAATAAACCATTAGCAACATCTTTGCTTTTTGTACACATGTGGGCTTGTTTCAAAGAGAGCTTTAGAAATGTCAGCAGTACTTGTGCCTGTAACTCTCCAGGAATGTTCTTCGTGTAGCTGGAATGTGGAGAATAACATCTTTCAATAGAATGTCTAGAAACGGATTATTTAAAACTGATAATTATTTGTAGCACTTATTTTTGTGAATTATAAATTGTGCAAGCCTAATAATAATATATGTTGATATTACAAGTAACTGGGAAGCTGTATAATGTGGCATACCTGCCATTTGACTTGCCAGTACCCGATTTCACGTTTCAGACTTAGATTAGGGAGACTATATTAGGAAACACAGGTATATACAGCTGTATCTGTGCTGTATTTTCAGAGTCAGCTGTACGATTGTGTCAGGTATATTTGAGTTGGGCTACTAAGGTACTAAAAACCTTGGGAGTGGCAGCTCCTTAGTACTGTGGAGTGGCTGAACCTGAAGAAAATTAGTGCAGTGGAGTTCATATGCAAAATGGGAAGAGAATGGAATTTTCCTAGAATCAGAGCAGAGAGAACAGGTTTTCATCCAGGATCTGTAAACATAAAGCCGTAAAGATCTGGGAGGGCTCAGAGAGCTTGGTGTAGACACATGGAGAATGTGCCCCGGAGAGAAACAGGGGAACATTGTTCTGTAGTAGTTGAATCTTGGGCCTGCACGGAGAAAAAGGAGGAAATTGGCTGCAGAGGAGAAAGACTCCATAATTTCTGAGAAGGAGTGGAAGAGAACAGAGTGCACTACTTAGATGTGTCTGGCCTCATTCCAGAGAGTGGAAATAAGGGCAAGAAAGTGCATGTGAGCATTTATTGCTTTGTCCTTTTGTGTGTTCTTATGTGACCTGAAGCAAAGAAAAAAAATCTTCTGGGGGATCCTTAAAAAATAAAGGAAATCTTTGTTTCACTTTAACCACCCCTTGTCTGCAAGGATGGGGAGCTGATTTCACGCAGGCTGGAGCAGGAAGGGTAGATCTCCATAAAATACTGCCTGAAAACATGACCACATGGAATGACTGAAGCATTCTCTGCTGCTGTCAAAATGTGTGGTTTCTTGCCCCTTCCTCTGTGCTCCCTGCTTTGTGTTCTTGCCCCTTCAGTGCACTGACTCTGGTGGTCATCTGGCCCCTGGAGAGCTCATTCATCTCCCTGCAATGAAACTGGTGGGGTTTGGGGAAGGGAGGGTTCTGTTAGTTTCTTTTCTGGAAGAGTTTTTACTGGTTCAATGAAAGGATCTAGGTTGTGAAGAACCAGCAAAGTGCCGGGGCTGGTGCAAGGCAGAAGCATGTGGCTGAAAGAGTGGGATGCGAGTAGGAGACGAGTTAGGGGTCAGGCTCTATCTGATCGGCTGCAGCGTCAGGTAGGAGTTGTTATCTCATGCCTCTTCCCTGGATGAGGGTGAGGAGAAGAAATGGGTGTTTCAGGAAGCCCTTGTGTTTCTCATATCTTGCAGGAGCTCAAACCTTGCACTGCACATGGCTGCTCCAGATGGACCTGGCTGCTTTCGCTGGCCCTTTCTTGTCCCGGCATATCAGCACTGGAGGGACCTTTCCCCATATGGGTCTCGAGAGCTTCAAATGACTGTCAGCTAACAGCCATGTGCCCTCATGGGGGGCAGAGGCTTGCTGCTCAGAGACCATGTGGTAACCTTCTTAGATCAAACCAAGCTTCCCATCTCATCCTCTCATCCAGCACTGTGGTATTTCAGGGGCAGCCAGGAAATCACTGTCTTTTGTGTGAAGCAGTAGCCATCCTTTTAAACCCAGCTGGCATCAAGTTTCCCATTGCTTGAGTTGTTTGTGGCCTCATCTGTGTGGTAGGCTTCTCTCTCCTAGGTAGTAAGATGAAAACCCAACATTCATGCTTTGGTGATGTTTAAGAAAGGCGCTGCATAGACTAATTTTTGGAACATGGAGGTGTTACTGGAGGTTTTATTAAGGGGCAATCCCATCTATTTTTGTTTGAAGTTTAGAAACAAATGAAACTGTTGCATGGATGAGATCGGTGCCTTACAAGTTGTTGTGGCCAGACCTCCTCCTAACCTGGGTAAGAGCTGCACTTACTGCTACATAGTTACGCTAAAAATAAATCCCTTCTTGCAAAAGTATGCATAATACTCTGCACGTGTGTATGTTTGTTTTCATGTGCTGTAAACCCCGAGATAGAATCTCCTGTTTTATAAGGGCTAATAACTTGTTCCCAGATTTAACAAGGTGTTTAATCGTATGGCTTTCTTTAACTTGATTTAATTACAAGCAGATCATGTACTCAAAGTTAGGCTTATATTTAAATACCTTCCTGAAGTGCATCCTTTTTGGTGTTGCTATATCACTGTGCTTAATGGACATAGAGGATTTATGGGCCTTATAGACAAGCATTTACACAGGTGTTCTCCTGGGATAGCTGGAGCCAGTAACTCCAGACGCACCAAATTCTGTTACAGCTGGCTATAAGTTTCCATAAGACTTTTCCAATACCTCTTCATTTTCATTATACTTTTCATGTAATAGGAGATGAATCTTGTAATTATGATTAGTTGCCTGTCCTACTTATTTGTGGAGTCTTTTTTAGACAAATTTTATAATGCAAGTTATGTTTAAAGAAATCAAATAGTGGAGCAGAATTCGAATTTTTATTATGTTAAACATGCAGTAATTGTTGTTGTTTAAGACTGCAGCACATTGCTTTGCAACATAAAGCTCATGCTGCCCAGTACTTGGTGAGAATTCAACAAAAAAAGATGTATCAAGTTTTTTACAGTTAAAAATCTGGAAAAACTTGTTTAAGAAAATATTAGCCCAAGAACATGCATCTTTTGTCAGTATAAAATGCAGCCCTGAACACAACTCTTTTTATCAACAGTACAGTGTTTCATATTTAATCAACATAAAATGAAGTGCTTCCCTCACATGAATGTAACACAGATCAAGTCTCAGCCAAAGCAAATAAAAGAATGAATGCTTTGTTAATCATCCGTAACTAATTTGTGCATACACAGAAAAAATGAAATCTGTTTTTGACGAGCTTTTTCATAGAAGCAGCAAGAGAGGATTGAACATGTAATGTGCATTAGTAATAGTGAATAGCAATGGGGAGATCTGAGATGTTTGCCTGGGATGACTTCTATTTCTTGATAGTAGCAGCATTTAACAGAAACCTAAGATAAGAGAAAAGGGAGGGGGTTTTTAAGTTGTTTGCCAAAATATAATAAGACAAACCTGTGCTGAAGCAGACATGCATGGATTCTTGTATGCCGTGCCATATATTCATAAGTATTGCAGAGAACCGCCACATATCTCTGTGACAAACTCAGCTAATAGATAATACACAGTGAAGAAAATGTTAAATGCATTGCTTCTTTGCACAGGCAATATGATTGTGTTGCTCTAGTGACAGTGTGGTTCTGGTTGACAGGGCAGCTTCATTACAAGCCCCTGTTTTCAGGCTATTGCAGCTTTAAAGAAAAAAAAATAGAAATCACCCATTGGACTGAAATTTTTTATGCTTGTCAGTCTTGGGGTGAATTTTACTTTAAGTGCAAAGTTAGAAGGAATCCATTTAGCTGTTTCCCTGATTGAAATAAATTTGGAGGGATGGATAGGCTTTTAAAAAGTTGAGGTTGATGTTTATTACAGAGCTCCATTTTGGAATGCTTTGTGGAATGCCTTGATGTTAAAATGGAGATGATGTTGTTTATAAAAATATATATATATATAACACAAGTAACTGCACCTGCACCACACACTGTTCCCACTTCTGTGTGTTCACAGGGTGTGCCAGCTGAGATGTCTTGCAGGTGTGAGCATGCCCCTATTCTCGCTTCACACAGATCTTAATTTTCAGCTGCCTTCCTTTTACCCTAGTTCTATACCTACCTTTTGCCCCTGCTTCTTTCTGCATACGTCAGATTCAAAGCATATGTCAGAGGTACAGCATTGGGTACATCCGTAGATTCAATATTTCTTTCTTCTTCCTTTCCTCTGTAGGGGAGAGTGCTGCACACAGGAACCATCACTTGCAAACTGCACTGCCCTTAGGTAACAGCCTAGTGTAGATCTGAATATTAAAGGTGTCTCACTGAGTTTTTATCCCTTCTAGTGAGCTGCAGATTTGGCTAAAAGATATTATTAATAAAGTGGCATGGGCAAGAGAACTGTACATTTGTATGAAGACACTTCCTTGAAGAGCCAGCTCTTCCAGAGTGAAATTTGTGATTGGTATCATGGCCATGGAGCTGTAAGAGTTATGGTGGTCTTGCAGCAGGTTCTCCAGGGCGGTAGCTAGGAAATACAGTGAGAGGTTATGAGGTATAAAGGGAGGAGCACCAGGCAGGTCTGGTAATTCCTCTGTAGTCTGGGAGACTTTTCCAACTGTATTATATTCTCTTGGTGTTTTCTATTTTGGTCATTTGGCACATGCTTAAAGTGAAGTTGTGAGCAATAGGGAAGACAATAAAGAAAGCACATTCATTAATTTAATAATGGAGATAGATTCATGTTCCAGTAATAAGAGAGATGTTCACTTCAGATAACATCATGTTGGGTGTTTTTGAATGGCCTTTTAGCCTAAACCTGAAGTATTACCAATATGATAAATAATTTGACCCAGGGGCTCAGATTCTGACAAGGAGAACAGTCGCTGTGTGAGCATCACTGCTCAGCATACAGCCATCAGGAGTTACAAACCATATATATCTGTTCATTCTGTGCTTTTTTAAGGGGCCAGCTTTCAGTGAGGGATCAATGTAAGAGTTGCAATATCTTCTCCTGACACTGTTAAAAGCTATTCTGTGACACAAGCCTTGCAAATTTTATGTCATGTAATTTTGTGCATTATTCTAAGGAAGTTATCCTTGGATAGTAACAACTGGTTGAAGATACACTGGTATTTTACAAAATCCATTTAAGCAGGTTTATATGTGCTAGAAAATTAAGTCTAGACAATGTTATAACCCATCTTAAAATACAATATTTTCTGGAAAGGTGAATGAAAGTATCTAAGTTTGCTGGAGCAGTTAATCTTTTGACCTGGTTTCTTCTTTAGTGAGTGTCACCTCAAACTTGCTTCCTTGTTGGAGATTACAGAGGAGCTGAATAATGTACTTATGTTTGCAAGTTTGTTTAAATTATCTGCAGTTAATTCTGGTGTCTGTATCATAGGCGCCTTTCTGCATGTCACCTGCTTCCCCAGGACAAGGCTCGCAGGTAGGCAGAGCTTAATGTATGGAGCTATAGACTTTTCAATGACTGTTCTCACTATTAAGTTGAACTCAAATATTCATTGCTGAGCTTGAGGTATTATCAAACCCACTGTTTTAATGTCAAAGATTCTCAGTCTGTCTTGAAGTGGCACCAAGAGAGAGTAAGGAAATATAGAGCCTAGAATGGAAAGTGAGAAGAAGCTGTAGGCAATGGAAGGGCTTTTCACATCTGAAACCACCAATAAATAGGTAACTGATTTACCCTCTTCTTAAAACAGACAAACAAACAGCATTTCTTTTCCCACTAAAGACCATCTTCTGTCAGGGGACTCTAACTGAGCATCTCTTCTGTAACTGTTTGAAGGTTCGGTAGCACTGTTCATGGGATATCTCTGCACTGAGCAATAGAGTGAATCATAGAGGTTTCCTGCCAGGCAAAATAGAGCGGAAGCAACAGGCACTGGTAGGTGAGCTTAAATACAGATTTTATGACAGCTGTTGGCTATTATTTAAAAACAAAACCAAGAAAAGAAACCAGAAAACAACCTGTGAGTCCCTTCAGTCAATACATGGAAAAATGTGGAGTTACGAGTTGCTGAGCAGCAAATGAAGTCATGGATATCACATCAGCCCCCATGTCCTCCCCCCAAGGAAGGAAAAAGTCTCACATAATGGGTGTTTCATATTTTATTTATCTATATTTATAAATACTAGTTTCAGATAAAAATTTAGGAACCAACTTTATCATCTGCTGTTTCTCCCCTTCTAGCATTAGGTAAATTATCTGCTTTGTTCAGAAGCCAACTCTACAGAAATACTATAGTTATACAATAAACCCTTTAAAAGCAGGGAGAAAATTAAACCAGAACCAGGGGGAATACTGTTTGGAAGTGCCTCAGCCAAAGCAGCATGGGAGTTGCTCTCACGGGTGAATAGTGAACTGTGAAGGATGCAGCTCAGTGACACACAGCAGAAAATGAAGGACTGTTATTTTATAGAATCATAGAATAGTTAGGGTTGGAAAGAACCTTAAGATCATCTAGTTCCAACCCCCCTGCCATGGGCAGGGACACCTCACACTAAACCATGTCACCTGAGACTCTGTCCAACATAACCTGCTTAAACTGCGAAACTTCCCTGCGTGCAGCCCCTTTCCCAACAGACAGCTTCACCTGCCATGTATAAGGAGCAGCTCAAGCCCAGGCTCCTTTAAATCTGCTCCTTTGAGAGTGAAGGTCTGAGGATTTTGGTAGTCGATAATAACAAGTGTGTCTGCCAACTTCTGCTGAGCTTCTTTGAGCTCGTGTCCCACATCCATGGCATAATTACAGTTCTGCACAGGAATTACGGTAGGACTTATGCTCAGTTTTTGCTATCTAAAAATTATTTAATCTCAATGGCTTTTGCTTACTAGTGATCTATGTAGTAATACACACAGACTTGCACACAGCTGCAACATATACCTTAGCAGGCCCAGGGCACATGGTCATGTAACTGGCTGCTGTAGCATTTGGGTACAGGAAAGGAACAGACAGTCCCATGCAATGATCCCAATGGGAGAGAGCAAATGACTGTGAAAGGAAAGCAGAATATCAGACAGTATTAGGACATTAATGAGCTCAGCATTGCAGGAAAGGATGTGAGTTTTGTAGCCAAGTAATATACGATAGTCAAAAATACGATCCCAGGGCTCCTCAGCATTATGGCATAAGGTGTACTTCTGCAAACACAAACAAAAATTCACATGCTTCATAAACCTACAATGATGTTTGCATAGAGTATAAGCGAAGACAAAGAGTTTAGCAGGTGGTCAAAGTCATCTTACAGTAAATTTAAACCTGGCATTAATGGATGCTTGCACAGCATCTCTAGAGGAAGGGATCCGAAAGAGCAATGAGGAAGAAGGCTACAAATACTAGAGCAAATATTTCTCAACATCAGTTATCAATCTTGTAGCATCCTTCTGAGGGAGAGTGTTCAGGAAGTGTTCCTGTTTTACTAAGTAGTCCAAAGGAGAAAGCAGTGAAGGCTTTTAAATGGACGCATAAAGCAGTTAGCCACATCCTTCACAAGATTGAGTGTTTCAGGGTCCAGGAGTTATGTGCTACTTATTAAAGTTGTTCAGCTCACCTGTGAACTTTTCTCCATTGCCCTTTGGAAGCATCAAGCCCACTTTAGAAGGATATATCTGTCTCATGTACATGGTCTATTAATAAACTGGTTCAACTAAAATTTTGGTTGTGAACATAAAAATGCCATCTGTCCAGTAGCTGTTGAAAAAGATTGATAGGTTGGGGTTTTGGATTTAGGTTTTTAGTTTTTTGGGGTTTTGTTTAGCAAAACAGGACCTCCACATTTTCTTGGTGGTTGTCTGCATAGTGAAGATGAATTGCCTCAGCTTAGTAGGCATCATTTCACTTTCTAAACTTTCCCTCTTCAGAGATTTCCAGACTCTGAGTTCAGGGGATTAGCCTATGAAGACGAGCTGTTTGTTGTTACCCACAGCAGGTTGCTTGAGCACACCCATGGGTATGATTTGGCTCAGAAAGAACCTTTCACTGCATACCTGAGTCTCTCAGGGTGCTAGTGAACTCATGGGCTGTCCTAAAAGCAGACTGTAAGAACTCCCTAGGTGTAGTAGCCTATTGTATTTTCTTTTACCTTCTGTAAGTATAAAGTGCTGACTAAGAAATGTGTCATGCTTCCACTGCAGTGATTCATCAATCTAGATGTGCTAAAAACCCCATCATGTTGGTGTTTTTGAAGTAGCCTTTTAGCCTAAACGTAAGATATTACCAATATGATAAATAATTTGACACAAGGGCTCTGGTTCTGACACTTTGTGAACATCACAAATATATATTTTATAAACAAGTGTATCTGTTTCAACATTTATGTATAATTTTTAATCTCCTTCCCAGGCCTCGTTTCTGGAGTTCAGACTTTTCAGGCATGTGCAGGATTTTTTAAACATTAAATTCTCCATTCAAATGCATCATCATTCCTAATAATATTCTGGATACCTTGAACCATTATTTGCCTTTAGACAAGTTTTCAGCGCAGATTGTGCTGCCTGCAGTTCGGTCCCCCAAATCTCCCATCCGACTGTCTAAATTATTTTAACTGACATAGCTTCTAATTTACTCTCTCCAGTTGAGAGAGCTCCCTGTAGCTTGTCTATTTTAGCATTTAATTGCTGTATACTCTCACAAATTAAATTCTGTAGTGATCCATTTTGCTCTGCCAGTGAAGCAGTGATCTTTTCATCTAAGCAAGATGGCGCTTGCAACTCCGCCACCGAGGCTGGCATCCAGCATTGGGAGAGGGAGAACTTTCCCATTTGCTCTCCTGGTGGCTGGGTTTGTGCCAGAGGACAGCTCTCCTTCACAGCGTTCTCTGTGTGATTCTGAAGCAAAAGGAAAGTGAAATCCTCAAAACTTGCTCCTCTCAATGGGTTTTTGCAGTGGTAAAAACTGCTTTTTCTGATTATTTTATGCAACCAGAATGCTTCTCTCTAAAATCTACATATGTTTGTGAGCTTTTCAGCATTCACTTCTATAAAATGGGAAGAGGCAGCTCTAAAATACTACACTGTATGTGTTCCTTTACTGGGAGGAAGATAGTCAAAACTCACTGTTTCTTTTGGCAAAATAGCAATATCCAATTAGGAAACGTGTTATCTTCTCCATTAGCTCCTTTTTGGATAATGTTTGTACAGTCCTTACGCATTACTTAATATATTTCTATTAAAGAGGGACCATTTAGTATCTAAATAAGAGGCACAGTACTTTTTTATCTCGTTTCTGTTGAAGGGATATATTCTATTGTGTTTTCTCAATGTGTGTGTATGGAAAGGAAGGCATTTGAGTCTCAGTGATTAAGGACTGTGTTACAGCAAGGGGTTGAAGGTCTTTGTAGGCAAGCTGAGTACAGGTGTGGAGGGGCAAAATACATTCTGCAGTTTTTTGTGGAAGGACTCTTTCCCCAGCCAAATAACGCAGAGGAATATAACCTGTGAACAAAACCTGGCCAGTGTTTTGGTTCTGTAACTCTGGAAGTGTGAGGTCAGTTTAACAGAAAATACAAAGCTGTTTTCTACTTATTTGCACTTCTTATATTAACCTTGAAGAAGACTTACAAGGCAGTTGGTAATTACAGGACACAAGGTCATTAAAAATGCATTTTTAAGGAAAGAAGGCTGCATGAAATTTGCATTATTGCATTATTTGGGTCTCCTTTAAATTAATAGTCTGAGTCCAGACCTTTCATATGGAGGTGTTAATCTTTCATTAGGAGGAGAGCTGAGCACTGTTTAATAGTGTGATGCGACTGTCTGTCATCTGTGATCAATCATCTTCGAAGTGAAAATGCGCTGTTTGTTTTATATCTGTGGTACAGATTATCTGTTCTTCATTCCTCAGAGTATTTTATTCCTGTTTTCTGTCAAAGGTCTAGTTTAGTAGGAAAAGATGGGGATGGTTCCTAGAAAAGGCTGATGGTTCATAGCACTGCTTCATATTGCTCTCCTTGTAGAGGTTGGGCTATGGGGATCCTTTAAGGCTAGGCAGAACTTTACATAAGGGTGGCACTTACTGTGTAGTAGTTTTTGGAATGTCTGACGCTGCTCAGTCATGAATGTTGTGGAAGAGAATGATTCAGGTTGCATTACTGAAAGAAATTTGTGTTAGTGAATCTGGTCCTGTAGCTGTGACAGTAAATGCAGCTCCATTGCCTTCATTTGAACTGACTATGGTGAATTTTCCATTCTCTACCCCCAGAATTTGTTACATGATTATAGTTGAAGACTTATGGAAGCAACACAAATTGCTGTAGAGGGATAGTGTTGGGGACTGCTAATTAAAAGCCCATCCATAGCTATTTAAATTCCTGTTTGCAGTATGTGTCTGCATATGTGCTGTATGTCACCTGGCATTAGCAGAGCTGAGCGCAGGGCGCTCCCATGCAACCAAGGCTCATCCCAGCCTGGCCCTGTACTACTTGCAGCTATGTGCCTTCTGACTGACTTGATTCTGTGTCTCTTTGGAGTAGGTTTCAGGTGATGCATAATGCATTGCCCCTCTTAAAAAGCAGAGAATTTCCAAATTACTCTCTTCTTATAGAATGAACTCCATCTTGATAGTTAAGTGTTGTGATAATAAGAGAGGTAATAAAATACATGCATCGTTTCTCTCTTGTGACTTCAAAACTGACTTTTCCATGCACCCTTTCACAAAATGTGCTGTGGCAACTCTGGCAGTCACATGCATGTAAAAGACCAGGAGGCATAATTGAGCCTTATGCATTTTAAACTTGGATTAGGTAGTCAAAATCAGAGAAGTTGAGCAATTAAAATATTTGCATTGGGATTCCTGCTTTACCTTCCACAAAACTCCATGTGCTCATACAAGGCACAAGTAACACCAGATCAGACTTTTATTATTAAATGGATGTTATTTATTTACATTCTTACCAAAGTGTGCTTCTGTTTGAAATAACTTATTCCAGCCTACTCGTGAGCCTGTTCCTTTATATCCCACTCATTGTCTTGGATTATTTTGTCTCTGCTGATCTAAGAATTACCTATTCTTCTGCAAGAAGATTTCTCTGTGATCTGGGGTAGCTCAGATTGTGTAATACAAGGCATGTAATTTTTGAACAAAACATTACAACCCTTGTGAGAAGTGGTTATTAGTGTTTTCTGATACTTAAAAACAAGTTTTGAGAAGTTGGTTGTGTATCAGAATACATAATCCATTGTGAAATCAAATCAGGGACCTAAGAACCTTGAGAATATCCTTTACAGGGGCAAAAAACATTCCCCCTCTCTGCTTATATATCTAAAGCCAAGCCTATGAAGCTTACAAGGAGAAAATATTGCAACGCTCCCAGTGCTGAGTTTTCTGGAAGAGTAGGAGGATGGACTTAAGCTTGCATGTGAAGGAAAATAAAACCCGAAATATTGGGGTCTCTCTGTTTTTGTGTTGATTTTAGGGTTTTGTTTTTGGGGGGGGGGGTTTACGATGATTGATATACAAATTTGCATTTATCTTTATAGGCAGTGGGAACCTGAAAAGTCAACTTCTGTCTTTGGCTCACAAAAAGATTATGAAATTAGTTCCTTTCTCAGGTTGACTGAGCTTGATTGCCAAGTATGTCTGATTCTTCACAGCACCTCAGAATGTTTAGTGCTGGAGAATCTTCTTGCACATGGCTGACTTCTCCCTTTCATATTGGCACACAGCGCCCTCCACTCTTGTCTCCCTCCTCCTCTACACCAGGTAACCCCAGAAGATACCACAAGGAATTGCTGACAGTCATCTTCACTGGGAGAACTTTGCCTCTTCCTGATTCAGGTCTCTTATTCACTCTCTGATCCAGATAATCTGAAGCTGCAAATGGCAAGATGATCATTTATACAATAAATAGTGAAAATGGAATTCCATGTAGTTCCAAAATTCTCCTGCTTCTATGTCCACATCCAGCTTTCAGATGCTTGCAGGTTTAATGCTCTGTTCTTTCTCTTCACCATTTCAGGCTCACCATTGAACTGGTCCTTGGGTTGGCTTATCTTGATTGCTTTGACTTTTTTAGTAAAATCATCTCTATAAAGACATCATACATCTGAGTTGGCTGTTAAGATGGTGCGTTTCTAACAAGAGATGTTAGCTTTGTCCCCAAAACCACCTTTTTTTCAGAGTCCCTGAGACATATTTGTGTTCCCTATGATAGATACCTCCACAGGGACCCTGCGGGAGGTGTGTCTCTTGTTCTTGTAGCATAGTGTGTATGTAACAGGTGAGCTGCACAAGGAAATAATCTAGGTCTTTGTTAAAATTAAGGGTTGTTTACAGCTGCTGGGAAGTGATTTTCATAGTCAAACTGAGAAGAGTACCTCAGAATATAGGCATAGTATGTCTGATCAATGACTTGCCTGGAAGGCTGTATGCAAGTACCCATGTTCATGATTTGTTTCATCCAAGATCTGTTTCTCACTGGGTGTAGACACAATTCCTTGTGTTGGGGTGGTTTAATTGATGAAGGAGACTGAAGACATGACAACAGACATGCATCTTCTTTAAAAAGGAAAAAAAAAGACAGCACAAAGCATCTTTTTAAGGACAAACTAATTGTATAATTTGGGAATAATGACCAAATGAAGACTCTTCCCATGCACTTTGAGTTACGTTGCTAACTGTAATTTCAATAACTATGATACTGTAATACAGATTTTAAAACCAGCTGAGGTACAATTCTTTTAGTCTGCTAAGATAAGCTCAACCCAACTGATTCACAGAAAAGTCAAATTTAAAGTGTGATAGATGTTTTCTAGTCATTATAGCCTGACTGCACCTGAGGGCATATTCAAGTTAGAATCATACAGTCATAGAAGATCTCAGGTTGGAAGGGACATGGAAAGATATCTGGTCCAAACTTTGACAGGAAAGGGAGCATAGATGTGATGACCTAGCACGCTGCCCAGTTGCAGCTTGTAAACCTCCCGTGATAGGGACTCTGCCATGTCCCTGGGGAGGTTGTCCCAGCGATTGACTGTTCTTACTGTTAAAATGCCTGTCTTGTATTGAGATGAAACCTCCTGGTGCAACTTGTAGCAGTTGTCTCCTTGTCTTCTCCGCGTGGCTCCAAGTTAGTTATTAATTTCTGGTTGCTTCTGTTTGGCAGAAAAACACGTGCAAATTGTGCAATTTGACATGCCAGTTGCAAAAATGCTTGTACACCACATTATATATGCCAGTTTTCTCTAAAGGTATATTAAAACCAAAAAATAACTAGACAGGCTTATGCAAACTTTCTTTTTGATCACCTTGACTAACATTTTTACACCATAGTATGAATATTGAAACTTTAGCTTTACAAAGCAAGTTGCTCTTAATATGCAAACTTCTTATGTACATTTACTTGGAGAGCACGTGAGAAAGACGTGCCATGTCACTGACGTTGCTTTCTGAAGAGACACCGCCGTATATCTTACTTTCAGTATAATGAGTTGTAATGTTTAGTTATTCTAAAGGTATGGTACAATAACAGATTATTCTTGTTCATATCTGTGTAATAATTGAAACTCCCTGATCACACTTTCCATTTTACACGTTGTCAGAACCTTGGACCTTAATCTTGCTCTTTGATTGACGGTTGCGGCCGGGGAAAGAGCACTCGTATTGTTTGTGGTAGTCGCATCTGTTCAACTTGATTCAGTTGAGAGTATTTGCATATTCTTAAGTATTTCTTCTGAGAAGGCCTAAATCCTTCTCAAGTGTTTGATGCATTTTTGAAATTCATTCATAAGGTATCTACATGCACTAATAGTTCTGTATAATATTGCTGTGCATAATCTGACAGATAAGGCCAGTTTTTTAAACAAGGTATTCTTTGGGGATGACATATTACATTCTGACTTACTCTACTGGGTGGAAATGTCAAGTACTTTGAAAAAGGATGCTTGAATGTTTTGATTGAATTAATATTCTTTATTGAACACACTGTCAACCGCAGTAAAATGTAGTCTCATTGTGAGAACATTTTTCAAAAGAGTTAACAGCAGGGCTTTTTTGTTTTATTTTTGTTACTGGAGCTTTATCACATATAATCATTCCTTTGCTGCTGATATTAGATGGAACAAGAAAGTAGATTCCTAGATGTATTTTAGATTGATTTGTTTGAATTGTTCAACTGTGAGCAGTACCCTTATCTTGAAATATATCTTAGGCTTTTGAAACACGACTTACTTTTATTTTTTTATTTTCTTGCTTTTTATATTTTTCTTGCAAATTTTGTATCAGTATTTTTTTAGGCATTGTCAACCTTAATTTCAGGAACCTGTCACTCTTGATAGTACAGCACTAGTGAGAAGTACCATTGCTTTGAAAAATACTCAGGTAGTGTATTTGAGCATCAAACACAGGTAGCGGTTCAAAAATACTAACTTGGTGGCCTCAGTCCATTACATGAAGAAATATATGCATAACTGAAAAACATGTCTTCCATAGGTTGGATGTCCTAGTCCAGGACTACCCAAGATTAGACAAAGCTAGTCCAGTTTGCTATCAGAAGGAATGGAGATGTATTCCCACTTGCTTAAATGGATGTGTGCTGTGGATACTACTACAAGCTTCAGCTGTTAAAGACTTAGGATCTCATATGGAAGACCGCTAACCATAATGAGTAACTTTTGTTTTAGTTTGCACTAAACAGGTGTTCAAAGACCCACTGTTAGTGCCTGATGTAGTGTAAGAAAAGGATTTCTGTCTTTGCAGAAGACCATAGCAATCTCTGCTGCCTGTGTACTTGAAAAATGAGTGGTGCACATTTAATAAGTGTATTTTTTTGTTTTGTGCACACACAGGTTTCAGTGTAACAGTGCCTTTTACAGTAGTTTTATTCTTCCTTTGCTTTCAGGAATCTCCTTCTGGACGAAGAAAAGCGCTTGCCACCAGCAGCATCAACATGAAGCAATACGCAAGCCCCATGCCTACACAGACGGATGTCAAGTTAAAATTCAAGCCTTTGTCCAAGAAAGTGGTATCTGCCACACTACAGTTCTCTTTATCTTGTATTTTCCTGAGGGAAGGAAAAGCCACGTAAGTTGTTGTGGGCTTTTTTTTTTACCAGATAGCCTGCTTTGTGTTGCTTTTCAAAGAATTCTTTGGATAAAGAGCTTTCTGTATAGAATGGCAGAATTTGAGAGTATCCTTCAGCATACTTATCATTCCTGCCATACTTAGTTTCTTAGCTGAGTAGAAACTGTTTCTTGCTCTGATTTTAGTCTTGTGTTCTTCAGAGACAAACAGCTTGTCCTCTAACCTTATAGACATTGTAAATAACAGCAGCTTAAAAATATCTACAGGTCTGGAATCAGCAGGATTTCGTTTGTGTGTTTGTATGTGCGTTCATCCAACAATACCCTTAGCAGACTGCGGGGGAAATGTAGGAAGGAAAACTTATTTCTATTTCATCTATTTATATTTCACAAAGAATGAAAGAAGGACAAAGCCAGCCCTAAGGTGAGAGAGGGTGGAGTCACAAATAAGATTTTTGCCTTGAACACAAGAATATCCTGTGAAAAGAGTTCAGTCAGGCACTGACTGCCACTCCCCCTTCTCACTTGATTCTGTCCTTTATTTCAACAGCCTTTGGAGGGCAGAGGATACAAATTAATTTTGCAGGTACTATAACTTCTGCAATTTCTGTCAGATTCAAGATGTAAGATGTTGACAGCATCATGTGGCTGGAGGATGGACTGCTTGTCACCATCCTGTTTTGCTTGTCCTTTCTGTCTCAAGAATATGGGAAAATGAGACTGATAGAACATAAAGAGGTGGAGGGGGAAACTACTGCTCTAGTAGTTCTTTTACCTCTTTTACACTCTTTTTTCCCGTCCAAAAGGCTAACAGTTTATTTCCAGCTTTCAGTGTTCTGAATGCACTTGTAGACATTGCCCATTGCAATACAAGTGTCCAAACACTGTTGCATGGACAGCTTTCCAGACTGCTTAAAGCAGTCAGCAGTGTGGTCAGACCAGTTTACTCTGGGGTTTATACAACTGGGGCTTGAAAACCCTCAAGAATGGAGACTACACAAGCTCTCTGCACAATCATCCCACTG
This sequence comes from Melopsittacus undulatus, assembly GCF_012275295.1. NCBI lineage: Eukaryota > Metazoa > Chordata > Aves > Psittaciformes > Psittaculidae > Melopsittacus > Melopsittacus undulatus. The sequence goes on along the minus strand of NC_047529.1, from coordinate 11,407,537 downwards.
CTTGTTGATGACTGCTCCAACTTTTTTCTCACATCAGATCACAATCTCTCTGCTTTCAATCTATGTCCACTGTCCCTAATCCTTCCACCTTGCGCCACTGTCTTCTCAGCAGTGGTGGCAGGCTGCTGCTAGGTCCTCCTGAAGCCATCTCTTTTCCAGGCTCAGAAAGTCCCTTTCCCTGAGCCAGTTCAGCTCCAGCCCCCAGCCATCTCAGTGGTCCTCTGCTGACCTTGCTCTGATTTATCAACACCTTTTCCAGTACTGTGGGACCCAGCACTGGATGAAGTGCCCTAGATGCAGTCCAACAACTCCAAGTAAATAGGGATCATTACTTCCCTCAGACTGCCGGTTTTGTGGCCCTGTTTTAATGGGTCTCAGGATGCTTTTGGCATCTTTGGCTGTCAGGTCATGGTGCTGGCTCTCCTTAAGCTTACTCACTGCCAAGATCCCCAGACTGTTTTCAGCAGAGGTGCTCCCTAGGCAGGCAATGCCCAGTCTGTTTCATTGTAAAAATTATTATTGTAAAAAAAATCGATGAATCCCAATAAATATTCAGATTGTTTTAAAAGAGGAGAGGTAGGACTGCTGTTGCTTCAAGAATGGGAGCATGTACTTTAAAAATATTGGGGGTTTTATGAAACAAATGTAGAAAATCCATTTTTCTGAATCATTGCCTGCTGTCATCTTCTCATCAAATGTATGTTTGATATGAAAGGTACAGTTATGTGAAAGATACATATATGTGATGCAGTCAAATAAGAATTGAAATTGGCCATTGATATCTAACAGGTTTTTATCTTCTTAATGAATGCAGATGTTTAGAAAAGGGATTTTAACATCTGCAGCAGCATCAGGAGTTCTGAGTGAATGTAATGATAGTTGTCACGTGCAGCATGTGGACAGTAGGTCTGACCAAGCATTTTCATTTTAACCAAACAAGACCAGATCAGCATTTACTGGCATTTCTAGAGTGGTTTAAAATTAAGCAGCAGTCACTAAATTGTTTCCTAATGCAAGGCAGCACTTTTTTTACCCTTTAGAATTTTTGGTAATAGAAAACTTTCCCTTCAGAAATTAATATACATGAGTGTATTCCTTTTGTTCTTTTGCTATATTTAAGATCAGATCTGAGATAAGAGACCTCCCTGAAGAAAAGAAAGCATAAAAATATGTAAAGGATTTTTAATAATGTGGTAGTATCAGATGTGGTATTAACAGGCTGCATTTTAATGCCTGGTTTGAAATTTGTTGCTTAGGGATGAAGACATGCAAAGCCTCGCTAGTTTGATGAGTATGAAACAAGCTGATATTGGAAATCTAGATGATTTTGAGGAGGACAATGAAGAAGATGAAGAAAACAGAGTGAATCAAGAGGAAAAGGCTGCAAAAATTACAGGTTGGTTTTGCCACAGGAATGGTAAAATACAGTTCCTTTGCTAATGGCCAGCTGTCTTCCGTGAATTTTATCCTCATGGTGTATTTGTATTGAACTTGAAAAAAAAATCCCAACCGAAACAAGATTTAGGATAGTTTGGTTGAAGAAGGACCCATCCGTAACTCAACGAAGTTTAATATTTGTGGATTTAAGAGCATTGATTTCTGAGGTGAGGGGAGGCTGTCCTGGTTTTAGGAGAGAATGCACTAAGTAGGTAGCATTTTAGGGAAGCAAAGACCTGCTGTGAAGAGAGGAGTAAAAAAGATGGAGGGAAAGGATCAGTGAACAAGAAGACAAGAGAATGAGCCGAAGGGATATACTGAAGAGAGTTTGTGAGAATAACTGCGAAATGAGTTATGCCATGGGTAGGTGCTGAGGTTCTGCTCAATAACATGGTAATTCGAGGCAGCATACTTCTGCCTTTTGGTTGGGGGTGTCTTGTGGAAATGAAGTCAGGAAGCTGTTAAAGGAATTTAACAGAATTTGACAGTAAGGTTGTTTGAAGTGAGATAGTATAACCACATTTGAATTGCTGATGAAAATGCTTAGTGTGTCCAGGATAGCTGAACTAATCGATGCAAGTCAGATCAGGATGTGATGATGTTAAATTGTTGGTAGAGATCATTATGCAGCACTGCTCCAGATGAGTTCTGTAGGAGCCCTTAGTGTAAAAGAATCAGGAAAAGACAAATTAACTTCTGGTGCCAGCCTTCATGCCTGTCTGTGCTCTTTAAAAATGTCTGTTGAAATAAATGGACCCTTCTCTAAGGGTAATAATGAACAGCATCCCCAACAGAAGTGAATTGGCCAGTCTGTTCTTGAAAGTCCAGAGAAACGTTGGTTCAGTGTTACAAAACATTGTTTTTCATTGCTTCTTTTTGAGATCTCATTGCAATCAAAAGGTTCAGCCTAAAGCAGTTATTACTTAGTTATATTTCATGTTGTGAAAGGATGCAAATGTGCTTTCTCCATGCTTTACATTTTAATTAAAAATGTTTTGTACAATTAAATGTTTTGTACCCTGACCAAATCTCTGCTTATGTTGTATATGTCTGGCTCAGGGCGGGTTGGAAAGTCCAGAATGAAATATTTGAGAGACAGGAATAATGTATTATTGGGCAGCGATATGCCGAAGAGATATGCCAGTCTGGTCACACTGAAATAATTCGTCAAGGTTGTCTTCTTTCCCAGTATAACCAGCACAATTCAGGTGCAGGTCAGAACACCAAACAAAACCTGACATGTTCACCAGGCCATCTCATAATCACAGAAAAGAGAAGGGCACAAAGGAAAGGCTACATAAAGTCTGTATAAACTATTGTGCAGAAGTGTTTTAAGATATGCCTAAACACTGCCCTAAGGGACTGCTAGGGAAAACCCACGTTCAGGACAGTAATTGACAAGCAGCAGATCTTGCTCCTCAACTTTATTGATTTTTGCAGTGTTCACGTTTAAACAAGCCAAGAAACAATTCCTGATCAAGCAAAAAGATGATTTAATTAGGCTAGTCTGTCCACTGTCCTTTGGCTATGTAGTGAACATCCTTGGAGATGGATGGGAAAAGTGTGAAGTGCAGTGCTAAGTCCTAGCTCCAGTTGTTCAGAGGCATTTCAGCTTTTCCATCTACTTCTGCAAAAGCCAAAATTATCTGTTCTAAGCAAACATTACAATACCTTCTTGAAAGGCAGATGCAGTAAATACTTCTAAACTGCACTGCATCTCCTCATTGTTCAGCCTGTTCTGATGCTGTTTCCTAATGATACAAGATTGGGTTGGATTTTTTGTAGATGGAAAAAGGAAATCAGAAGGGTGGGAAAAGCTCAACCTTGAACAACTTGTGTTGGTTACAACAGCTGAGTTGCTTCGTAAGCCTGGCTAACTTTTCCCATGTTAGACAAGGAGAGGGATGAGAGGTATGTTGAAGGAGAATGAGTACACATAGTTGCCCAAGCAAATGGGAGAACATAAAACACAGGGCAGTAAATAAACATCAATAAATAAACTGTAAAGGATCTATTTCAACATGTGTTCAAGACTGATTTCATTGGCAATTGAAGTGACTCCTGTAATAAATATAATTAATGGGGAAAACTAATAAACCACAGGAATTGCTGAGGAACCAAGGGAGAAAAGAGGTTGGAATCACTGTAAAAAAAATAAGAAGAAATACAGAAAGAAGGAAAAGGAACTCCACTGATGTAGTGAAGTACTCTTTCTTAAAATTTACTTCAAAAATAATAGTGTTCACAGAATCCTATAAAGTTAATTGGGGAAGTTACATAAGCCTTTTGAAAGCTTGCTGCTACCACATTTTCTCATCTGTTGCTGTGTTAGGGTGTTGGCAGCTGAGCGAGCTGGAATGTCTTCACTGACTCAGAGTCCCCTGCGGCAAATCACTTCGCCTCAGTGTGCCTGTTTTCCCAACTGTAAAATGGAGATAGTGGCTATAACTACTTCTTGGGAATGATGGGAGTATTAGATGGTTAGTATTTGTAAGCCAGCTTTGAAAAAGTAAAGTGCAAGTAGTAAAGCAGAAGGGTTTTTTCTTACTTTTGACTTAAGGTCTTCTCACAGAGAAACATTGGATGACTTGGCTGAAACGCTGTCATTCTCAGCCACAGCTGCAAGGTGTGCTGCTAATCTTTGTCACAGACACTATTCCTTTTTCAGTGTACAAAAGTTAATTTTTTTCCTTGGGCCCAAAGTTAGTTTTATAGATGAACAAATATACCCACCACTAGGAGAACAAAGGAGACCTGCTGAATGGGGCTCTAGATGGTGCAGGTGAGTTAGGAAATGCTGCTTCTCTTCTTTGATGTGTTGCCTAACTTGGGGTGAGTATCTGAGCCTGTGTTTCTTCAGCTGTGAAATAAGTGTCGCAATACTGCTCTACCTCAAAAGCATTGTGGTGTTTGGTATAGTCAACATAAGAGCTGCTGCCGTACAACTGACCTTGAGATCAGATTGAAAGATATTTTTCATTCGAAGCATTACATTCATTCAAAAAAATACCCTTCCATCTCAGGTTTTTTCCCCCTTCGTTGCCAATATTTCTTTTTTAATTTCTTTGTGTATAAAAGCTGTATCTCCACCTCATTGTTCTATACAAAGTTGAACGTTTTGTTTGTAGACATGAAATACGTTTCAAATATTTTGTTTCTCTCTATTAATATGGATGATTTTAAACCTCATGAATGCATTTAATGGTTGGACTTGATGATCTTAAAGGTGTTTTCCAGCCTAGCTGATTCTGAGATGCTGTTATGGTGTCCTTAGCCCTCAGTTGAATACAAGGTATTCCAACATACTTAGAATCTTGCAGTCATAGAATACTTGGAGTTGGAAAGAATCTTAAGATCATCACATTCCAACCCCTTGAAGAAACGTGGCTCATAACTCACAAACGTAGGGTAGTAATAAATACATTGCTTCCCTTAATGTTTTAATTGATACTTAGAGCTTCATGCTGAAGTTAATGGTTGGCTCCTGCTCCATCTGCAGAGGAGCATGGTGACTGTCCTGGGGCACCACATGGGCTGAGCAACGTGCCCATGTGCTACCTATTGCAGGAGTCTGAATGGCAGCATGTTTCAAGAGCAGGCTTCTGCAGAGCAATGTGTAACCTTTTCCAGTTGCAAAACTGTATCTCTCCTGTAACCTTCTGATACATTTACTGTTTGTCAGTAGCAGCAAGCCGCCTAAAAAAAAAGAGCAAGAGAGAATGAAAGAAAAAACCCCAACAGTGATTTATGACATGCTTGTAGAACAAGCTAATGTACGTCTGTAGATAATGAGATTTATAAAAGATAATATAGGATATAAATCTCCAACCTACCATTTCCACACTCCAAAATATGACATAAACCATTTAATATTGTAATGAGAAACATTGTAGTGCATATGGGTGTTTAGGTTGGCAGATGGGACCAGGTGATTCAGACCACATCAAAGAATTCCCTCTTTTTAAAGCTCTGAACTTAATTTGTTATTTTCTGACAATAAAAACCGAATTGTAATTGTTTTGGTTTTTTCACATGCTGGCATAATAAATTATAAATCATGTCAACATGTCAGCCTGTTTTAAACTAGTAATTTGTTTGTACTAGTGTTTTATAAGGTCAACTCCATTTTATTTGAGTACAGCAAGGTTTTTTCCATTATGTATGTTGAGTCTTAAAAATTCCCTGAAGATAGTATTATATTGTTTAGAACTCTAAGGCGTATATATAATTTTATACTGAAAAGTTGAGTTTTGGGACAGTTTTGGTGTTACATTTTTAGAATAGTCTTGTTTGTTGGAGCTAAAAATGAGGAATTGGGGATGGTGAAATTAGCTCTGTATAGATAGATAAAAATGTAATCGATCTAAGCAGATTTTTTCTTTAAGGTCAAGAACAGTTAGGAAGTGTGGTTAAGAGGAATTCTGCTGTGGTTTCATCATTGTCAGCACGGATTATGTCCAATAGATATTGGGAGAATAGATCATTCCACTTGGTAATCTGCAGACCTGTGCATCTTTGCAAAGCAGTTTAAATCTGGAAAAGAAATTTTTAACTTCTTTTATGCTAAAGAAGTTTTTAAACTTCTTTAGCTTCTCATATGACTCAAATATTTTCAGGGTTTGGACTCTGCTTTCAGCTTCAGGTTTCTTATGCTGTCTGTGAAGACTTGAAATTCAGAGTTATGTCAGTGTGTCAACTTGTGAAGGTGTTGCCCTGTAAAAAGGCATGAGTGCCCACTGCTAGGAAGTTCTGGGTGGCTGTAGGCACCAACATGAGTTGGGACAACCACAATACTACTCAATTCTCATCTCAGTCCAACATCTTGCTGTTTATAACTGCTTCAATAGAACAAAGATTCCTGTGAGTCAGTGACAAACATTTGCTTTCCCAAACAAAAGCCACATGAGTAAAAGTTAAATTCAAAACAGCAGCAAACTGAAAGTGTTATGAAGAAGTAACTTCCTGTATTCACAAGAAAACAAAGTTTAAAGGAAATCCAAGAGTGACTGAGAAGTGTGCAGCAAAGGCACCTACATAGCTTTCACTTCACTGGTGACAATCGCTCAATCGCCACTACAGAAACTGCATTTGTCATTGTTTTATTTGTTAGTGGAGGAATCAGGGAGGAATTTCTCCCCTTGGGCCAGAAGCCACTAAGACCTTGGGTTTTTGTTTTGTTTCTTTACTGCCAGAATTATGGAGTCATCAAGTCATCTTGGCTAGAATTAATACATTTTAAAAGCTATTAATTCATGGCAGTTCAGAGCCATGTATTGGATGGCTCCTCTAGTGTGAATAGAAGATGAAATAGGATTTTACCAAACAGGTGTTACTAGCATAGCATTACAGAGGCGAATTCAACCAGTACATATGTTCAGTTTGCATTCTCATAGCACGGTACTGATCATATCTTTTAGAACTATTAGATAAGTTCAACTTGTCATAGGTCAGGATTTAATGGTGACTGATTCTAATTCTTAAGTTATCAGAGTGTGTGTAGAAATAAAATATATAAAATGTATCTGTATTTATTAGTTTTCTGTAGCCTTAAGGGTTTGGGAGGGAAGTAAATTGTGCTGGGGCTGTTTTGCGTTGACTGACAATGGTTTAACATTCAGGTTTTCTTCACAAGGAGGAAAAGTCTTCAAATTATATCTAGTACATCTAAGTTTTGAATTGATGAGCGTACTCATCCTCATAAAACTAATTGCTGTTGCTGACACCAGGAATCCAGCAAGGTTTTGTTTGTCTGTTAGCTGGTTTCTTGTTAAACTATGACTGAAGCAGCTACGTGGGTGCTTTGCTATAGGTATATCATTGCAAGGACTTGTTCTAAATGTGTTCTTTTAATTAACAGTAAGTGTCTTCTCTTCTGCCTTCTCTCTCCCTCACTCTCTAATAATAGTGTTCGTTCCACTTCTGTTTCATTAAATGCCCTTGCCTTATGTTTGTCTTGACTGGCTTCTATTTACAGAAATTGTAAACCAGTTGAATGCTCTGAGCAGCTTAGATGAAGATCAAGATGACTACATAAAGCGAGCAAATATGCCTTCAGCTAAATCAGCCAGTTCCTCTGAAGGTCTATGAGCTTTCCTCCTTTCTTTCTGTTTCTGATTGTCTGTATTTACTGTGACCCATTACCTTTTGACTCCTGCTTGTATTCAGCTGTCAGTTTTATCTCTGTGCTTCCACCCGGCATGACTCTCAGTAATTTGTAGTGCATCCAACAGGTAACAACATGATAGAGAAAGAGCCTATCTCCTCTGCAGCTCCGTTTGTCATCTGATAATGAACAAGAAAGGGAAAAAGAATCACAAAAAAAAAACCCAACATCAGACCCCAAGCCTAAAGCATTAATTGTACAGTCAGTGATACCTGACCTCTCTAACATGACAAAATGTCCCTTCTCTGAATTTACTTGCATAATGCATTCAAAAATTAAAATTTCCTGCCTATAGTTAATATTTATGTGAACAATCAAAAATAAATGGCTGTATTTAGCTTGCTAGAAGTTCTGCAACATTCACTTAATGAAGATAAATAGAAGGCTTTCTTAGTAGTCATTTCTGTTACATAATGTTCTGATCAGAAAGTTGATGTTTCATTCATTTCACTATTTTTTTTTCCTCCTTTGTTGGTGTATTCACTGAAATGCATTACCGTGGTTGTAAAATTCGTGCTATACCTTGGTACAGTGTTTCAAGGGACTGTTGATACAGGGGGGTTTTGAGCTTGAACTATGTTAGCTGAACAGTTTATATTAAAGCAATATTCTGACTTGTTTGTAGAGCTTATCAATAAGCTTAATTTTCTGGATGAAGAGGAGCAAGACCTGGCCAACTCTAGTACAAACCCTTTTGGTGATCCTGACACAGCAGAATTAAATCCGTTTGGAGACCCTGATGTAGAAGGTAATGGATTTGTTTTGCACAATTTATTGCTAATTGCAAATGCTTAATGAAACATGATTTATTTTTTTTGTAGAGCTACAAATGAAAAATGACATTTTTATTAATTACAGTTATTGCATGTAGTACTGAGGTGTAGCAATAGCAACAATCCAGTTGCTGGTGAAAAATGGATTTATCCTTGGAGTCACATCCCTGTGTGTATTTGCCACTGGGGCTTACCAGCTAAGAATTGAACCAGAAACTTTTAGACCTACTAGTACTCACCTTGTGGTATGAAAGAGCAACACATACTGTCAGGCACCTCTGTTCTTGGTTAGCATTAATCTTTATTATTATAATTTAATTGTATCTCTTTCATTCTTCTTTTTTTGCTTTTATGGCATCCTTAATTAAGCCTACTGGCATTGCACCTTGCACCATATGGTAGGTGTTAATCCCCTTTCAAGACTGACATGCCCATTTTTGTTCTCTTTAAGTGAGACATACAGCTCCTGTAAGTTTTTAATCTGATATGACTTTGGCCATAAGGCCAGGAAGGAGCACCAAGACAGCAGGCATATTTACTGTCCTCAGCACCATGTTCAGATATGCAAACTTCCATCTGCTGCCGTCAAAAAAAAAGGTTATATTACTGTATGACTTGCTTAGTTGCAGCTGCTTGAATTGCCAGCCCATAGTTAATTCTCAGGTTTGATGCTCCAAGATTTTTCTTCCAACACAAAATACAAGGGAGCATTTACTACCTTTGACCAAACTCCCGGAGCCACTCTTTAATGGTGGTGGAGAAGAACCAGCCCAGACTACAGCCATAGGATTTCTGATACCAAGTTTAATGAGGATACATTTCTGAACTGCAGTTTCCACCTGTGTTTGCTCTCCATTTTTGGGACAAGCTGGCTGTTTACTCACAACACAGCTTTTCTGCCTTTGGAGTCCACAGAGGCCAATGTGGGTGGCAATCAAAGTCTTGTCATACTTTGGCTGTGGTGTACTCTCACAGCCTGTGTTTCTCAAACAGGGATTGCACTATCTTCTGTATTTTGCCACTGAAGCCATAAAGCCAATATTCTGGGCTCCTCCTTCTATGAAGTTGTCAGGTGTTTCTAGAGCTGCAAAAGTGAGTTGTTTCAGTTTTGTAGATACCAATATATATGGATTAGGTTAGATCTAAGGAAGAAGTTCTTTACTTAAGGGTGGTGAGGCACTGGAATGGGTTGCCCAAAGAAATTGTGAATGCTCCATCCCTGACAGTGTTCAAGGCCAGGTTGGATGGAGTCTTGGGTGACATGGTTTAGTGTGAGGTGTCCCTGGGGTTGGAACTTGATGCTCTTAAGGTCCTTTCCAACCCAAACTGTTTTATGATTCCAAGATTAGGTTCTGGTGTCTGGATCTTCAACTTAATTTCCTATCTGTTCCTTGCCTGTGAAATTTCTTAGGATCATGGGAGGAGCCAGAATAACAAGGGATATAAAATGCCTATTCTTATCCATCTCACTGTCCATATACATCTTCCTCTAAGAAACTCAGCCTATATTCCTTTCTTTCTTCTCTGCTCTAGAAAGAAGGACCCTCTTCTTCCTGGAGAAAGATGCACAAGTCCCATGGTACCTGAACAGTTGTCTTCCAAACCCAGCTTTCCTTTCCTTTCCAGAGAGAACTTACTGTGGCAGAAAAGCAGCAGGTGTTCTGACCACAAAATGTATGGACTAAGAGTCAGTTCCTTCTCATCTCAGGGACAGAGAAATATAAACTGATGTTGTTTCTTAGTGCTGGAATAGCTTATATCCAGTTCACTGTGAACTGCCTGCATCTAAGATGCTGGTCTGTTTATGTTCCCAGAAGACCCCCCCAATATATGTGGTGTGTGTTTTTTCAGTTGATTCTGGTCCCTTTGGTGGCATGTAGCCTTTACTGCCATCTTCAGTAACAGCCTTAGAATCATAGAATCATAGAATAGTTTGGGTTGGAAAGGACCTTACGATCATGTAGTTCCAACCCCCCCGCCATAGGCAGGGACACCTCACACTAAACCATGTCACCCAAGGCTCTGTCCAGCCTGGCCTTGAACAATGCCAGGGATCACAGAATCACAGAATCCCAAGGGTTGGAAGGGACCTCGAAAGATTATCTAGTCCAGCCCCCCTTCAAGAGCAGGGTAACCTAGAGTACATCACACGGATGGACCATTCACAGCTTCCCTGGGCAACACATTCCAGTGCCTCACCACCCGTAAGGTGGTAAAAACTTCCTCCTTATATCCAATCTAAACTTCCCCTGTTTAAGTTTTAATGTGTTACCCCTTGTCCTATCACTATAGTCCCTAATGAATAGTCCCTTCCCAGCATCCCTGTAGGCCCCCTTCAGATACTGGAAGGCTGTTATGAGGTCTCCACGCAGCCTTCTCTTCTCCAGGCTGAACAGCCCCAACTTTCTCAGCCTGTCTTCATACAGGAGGTGCTCCAGTCCCCTGATCATCCTCGTGGCCTCCTCTGAACTTGTTCCAACAATTCCATGTCCTTTTTATGTTGAGGACACCAGAACTGCACACAATACTCCAAATGAGGTCTCAGGAGAGCAGAGTAGAGGGGCAGGATCACCTCCTTCAACCTGCTGGTCACGCTTCTTTTGATGCAGCCCAGGATACGGTTGCTTTCTGGGCTGTAAGTGCACACTGCTGGCTCATGTTCATTTTCTCATTGACTAACACCCCAAGTCCTTCTCTGCAGGACTGCAATGAATCTCTTCTTTGCCCAACCTGTAGCTGTGCCTGGGATTGCTCCGACCCAGGTGTAGGACCTTGCACTTGGCATGGTTAAACCTTATAAGGTTCATAATGTCATGGACACTTCTGCATTCTTCTGGCTCTGTTCTGAGTACTTGGACAGTCTCAGGGCCCAGACATTTGAGTCCCAAAAGAAGTCCCATTTACGCAGCTGTGGGCAGCAATGCTGAGTTGTTGGGTGTGTGTACCAAATATTCTTCCCACACATTGTCACCGTCATGCAGCAGTCAACATACAACAACATGATAGGATTTTCATAACCAGGGTGTCACTAGATTCTTCCTATGGTGTCACAAGTTGTTTTTCATTTGGGAGGGATGGAGCTTCTGTCAGATTCATGTTCTTCTTGGAACACTGAATCAAGTGGAAGATCTGAGGTGTTTCAGGCTATCAGACCAAGAATGGAACATCTGATGTAGTCTTTTTAAAGCTTTTACTTTGTAATTAGATGCTTCCCAGGAATTCTTCTAGTCACCTCAGACTCCTCTGAGAAATGCTGGCTCTTCTATTCCAGAGCTGTGTTGTCTGTATAATGGGCACCTCCCCTTGCTTGGCCTTCTCAATGTATGCCTTTCCTCCAGTCATCTTCCTCCACAGAAAGTTGGAGGGGAAAAAAACTGTGCTGAGATAAAATCAGATAATGCAGTTCTGGTCTTGGCAGTAGCTGGAATCTCCTCTGTATGTCTGTGGCTAGTTGGATCAGTGTCTCTACATGGGGAGTACCTAGACCTTGCCAGTTTGGGGAGATTTTCTTTTGCTTTGCACTACATTTTGAAGCTACACAATACTGGAGTTGTTCTTGCCTTGTTGCCTTACTGCAGAAGGCTGCCTTTGTTTGTTTCCCTTTTGGCCACAGATATATTCCCTTGTGGTTTAGGATATTTCTTCTATTTTGAGACCTCAGTGGAACTTTCCTTGCTGCTGCCATCTCTTTTCAGGAAGCTCTGTGAGACTATGCCTGCTTGTTTGGTTTTGCATCCTTAAGTGATTGTGACCCCTTCGGTGGCCACCCCAGGAGCCTGGGAGCATGACAGAGGTTCAAGAGTTTAAGGCAGACTTTCTCCTACAGGCTTAAAGAGTCACGTTACCTGCTTCACTTGTCATGATCTGCTTAAATCAAGAGATTAACCTTTTATGTGTGCAGGGATGAAGTATTTTTTCTGTTCACTACATGTTCACTACTGTTTTCATGTGGACAAGGCAAAATCTTGATTTTAGACTTTATAAAAAGTTCAGAGTCTTTCTATAGAATTTGATTTCCCCAAGCTGTGCAGAGCAGCCATCTGGAGCCTCCTTTCACGAATACTTTGCCATCAGATGCTACAAGGCACAGTGTGCCATTGGGCAGATATTCCAGGGATATTCGTATCAAGCCTATAACCTGTGTGCTTAGTGAGAGAATGCTTAGAGTCACCCTGGGTATGACAGTCACTCAAAGAGGAAGCAGGATTACTTGCCAGTAGATGCTTGTTTCCTAGACAGATATTTCTTGTGCCCGTTCACAAACCAGCTACTCTCCCTCTATCTTCCTAATCCCATAATCACCTAACCTTGGGAATGAGGGGTGGAGAGAAACTAAAGACATGAGTGCTCCCAGCATCTGTGTGTGCACTATGGGTGTGGTGCATGGCTGTCTCATCATCAGCAAGCTGTCTCTGGGTGCTGCTGTGGTTTAAAAAGTCCTAAGTGTAGGTGATCTTACACCGTGGAGTCAAATGTTCACTTGGATAAGTTGCCTTAAAGAAGGTCTTCAGCTGTGTTTGTTGGTTGACATGTCAAATTGAGGCTTATTCCCTCTGTATCTAGTAGATCACCTAGACATTAGAAATCTGGAAAACCAAAAGTAACCTCTTTGAACAGTATATCTCTACAGCTTTTTACTAGACAATATGTAGATGATCATATGAGGACTGCCTTTTGGACTGTCTTTTAGTCAGGTTACAACAGAACTCTAAAATCACTTAATTTTTTTTGCAAAATATTTTACTTGGGGAAGTCACCATATACAACAAATGCAAGTGAACGACACCAGCACACTTCCAGCACTCCATGTATTTTATAAATGTGAAGTTTCATTTGACCAGCATTAGTTTTCTACCTGAGACAAGAGGGTTGCCATTTGCTGCCACTGCCTCCCCCTTTCATTTAAAAGAGCATTTATTTTACCTTGTGTGTAGACTCCCGAGCTCCCTGCAGCATGTGTTACGCTGCAAATGAAAGCAGTGCTACAGCACAGTACCAAGACCTAGAATCTTTCTAGGATAGCCCTAAGGAGAGCAGTGCAAGAACCAGTATAGAGGAAAGTGATGGCTCTGCCCCTGTTCCTGGTACTTCTTAATGAAATGTAATTTGTTGCTGGTATGAGTATTAATAAAGATAATCGGAAAACATCAGTGGTTTATAGCGATGCCAGTCTTTATATGGTCTAAAAGTATTGGGATGATGCATTTTTATTCTGTGATGTTTGTTTACACTGCTCACATCGCCATCGTGACCGTGTGCCTGCCAGTCGTGCAGTAAGTGGCATAGCTAAATATCTTTCACATGTGGCTTGTTCTTTCATCCTCTGCCAAGGGGAAAGTGGTATGTGTAATGTTTTGGTGGGGGGGGGGGGGGTTTGGTTTTAAGGGATGTGTCACAATGTGTTTTTGTTACAAAAAGCAAGTGGGTTGAAGGGCAGGGTGATTTTTTGGAGATCCTCTGGGAACTAGAAGGCTGGTTGCACAGATAGGTCATGCCAGAGTTATTGCTATCACAAACAGTCTTTCTCAGTGGAGTTAGGGCAAGTAATGTTTCCAGAATCTGGCACAAGAGCAGCTGATGATTCTGTGTAGTAATACTTTTACCTCTTGTCACTCCTACCCCTCTGGCTTTGTTACTTAACCATGCAAAATTGCGTGTTTCACCCTTGGAGTGCCAAACTGCAATTGTCTTTTTTGTTTGGTTGGTTTTTGTTTGTTTGTTTGCTTGTTTAATATCAGTGTAGAGAACTGCAATTAAAAAAATTGGTTCCAGTAGAGACTGGCATCCTGTGTTTTCAGCTGTGGTTAATGGTTAGGGGGAATCTGTGTTGACTCCTTAGTGTAAAATCAGCTCGAAGAAAGAAAAAAGCCCCTTGTAAGCTGTTGTATGTTCAGCCCCTCCAAATGCACTTCACAGTGTCCTTAGGTCCTTGAGAAAATATGAGTGCCTTTGTTACAGAGAAGGTACCAGTGGCAATGGTTTTAAAAGCAGTGCTGTTGAGTCACTGTCCTAGCAACTCAGTTTGTTATCAAGGGGCTCACAAAGTGGTGACCAACACTTGACATAAAAGCTAGTCCTAAAGGACCTCATGGGAGACAGCCTGGTTGGGTTCCAGTGGGGACCCTCCCTCCTGTGGGGACGTTAAAGGAAGCAGGGGCAGGTGGGGGCAAATATTAACCTGGATGACAAGAGGAGAGAGATGATCAGGGATTTACAAGGATGATCAGGGGACTGCACCTCCTGTATGAAGACAGGTTGAGAAGGTTGGGGCTGTTCAGCCTGGAGAAGAGAAGGCTGCATGGAGACCTCATAGAAGCCTTCCAGTGTCTGAAGGGGGCCTACAAGGATGCTGGTGAGGGACTGTTCATTATGGACTGTAATGACAGGAAAAGGGGTAACAGATTAAAACTTAAACAGGGGAAGTTTAGATTGGATCTAAGGAAGAAATTCTTTACTGTAAGGGTGGTGAGGCACTGGAATGGGTTGTCCAAGGAAGCTGTGAATGCTCCATCCCTGGCAGTGTTCAAGGCCAGGTTGGACAGAGCCTTGGGTGACATGGTTTAGTGTGAGATGTCCCTGCCCATGGCAGGGGGGTTGGAACTTGATGATCTTAAGGTCCTTTCCAACCCTAACTATTCTATGATTCTATGATAAGGAGTGGTCAAGTTAACTGGATTCTAATTGGGCCCTTACAAGATTCTGCCTATAAAAGTCTCTTGAAAATGGTATTTTTAGAAGCTCTGTTAATTTTAGCCTATGTGTAGGATTTAGTGAAATCTTTTAATTAATCATAAGCCAGAGGTCTCCGACTGCTGATCTGCAATGCTGTGCGTGTAAGGCCAGGCTGTTGAGCCTGTTGAGTAGTTACTGTTGAGCCAAGGAACAAGAGAAAGAATTTTGTCCTAGTTAGGGTTACGGCACCTGATCCATAGTGTTGAAACAGAAAGAATTGCAAAAACCATTTGCATTGCCCCTTAGAATTTATCAGATTTAAACAGGTGTTTAAATTGTCATTTCCAGGAGACACTTAAAAGCAAATTAAAGCTTACAATGTAATTTTCAAGAGATTGTTTCACTGAATGTTTGTAACTTCACAAAGTATTTCTGACATGGTGTCTACTACTTGTTTGAATACTGCTTGTGAGTTATCAGCAGGTTTTGCTCAGTTTTGGTAATGAGTATTTATCAACAGATTCATGTGCAGCTGCAGTGATCCATCATATGGAGTTGCAGAAGCATGTATTCGTGGTTGTGCATACTCTCGATTGAATGTTTTATGATTTGAGAAAAGTTTAAAGTAGCAAAAATTTTTGTTAAAACATCGTAAGTTGTACAATTAGAACAGGACATCAGTAATTTTCTGCATTTCATTAGGTTACTTCTGCTTTTTAGAGGAAACTTTTTTGAGGGCAGACCTCAAAAGCAGTTCTGCTTGGCCTAGTTTGTTACATCACTAAATGTGTGGATAAAATTTGAGTAGTATTCTGACTACCATGACCTACAAGTCACATGTATCTATGCAGTAAGGTGGGATTTGGCTCACCTGATTTTAGGGCATTAGGAGTTTGAATGTAAAACTGGAAGATTTGGCTGTCAAGGGGTCTAGCTCAGCTGTGGATGCCCACACTGAGGACATCTCAGGGCCGGCAGGGTGAAACGTGTGCTTGCCATGACCACCTGCACTGGATGCTGGAGTGATGTAAGCCAATGTTAGAACCTCTTTTCCAGTTTTAGCTTAAAATAAATGAAAGAGATTTAAAATGTTGGTGTCTATTTCATATATATAATACTGCCAAAGGATTCTTGCTTGATTTGATCATATTTGTGGGGGTTTTTTTGCTTTTTTCTTTCCCTTGTCAGTTAAGCTGTAGACATTCAGTATTTTACTGTGGCTCTCTCTGAAACATCTCTCTTATGGGGATGCAGGCCTGTGGACAATCACCACACATAAAGTAGGGTGTGAACTTAATATGCATCACCTACTGTGCAGTAACTACCCTTTCTCCCAGGATAAGTGCCCAGTAGTTTATTCCCTTTTATTAAGGGATAAGCATGTTGTATTTACTCTGGGGTAGGAGTGAACAAAAACACTACAGCTGACATACTGCAAATACACACCCTGATTTATCCTCCGGTAGTTTCTCTATATGTCCATCTCCCAAGACACAGCTGAAATGTTGCTTATGACATTCAGGTGAGGCTCAACCAGTTTAGACAGTAACAGAACCTCTCTTTAGGTTTAGCTAAGACTATTATTGCAGCCCTGATTATTTGGGGTATTTTTACTGTTAGTCACGAGGATTTTGATTAATTAGCTCTTTTTAGAACACACTTCAATAGTGTAAAGAGTGACCACTAAGCTTAACCAACTTCTCACTTTACCTTTTGTCTCATCCCAATTCAGTGCAGTGTCTTGTTTATACTTCTTGCAGTCTCCTTCTTTATTCCCTTGTTTTTGACTTGAAACAGTGGTAGCTGCATTCTGAAATTGAAGTTAAATGTAAGAACTTACAAGATATATAGGAGGTAAATGCGTACTGGATATGTTGCTTCCTTAATGCTAAATTGGACCAGGTTGCTGAGGGAATAAGAAACCACAAAATTCACCTGGAATTAAAGGAATTTTTTAAAGCAATTTTCTGAATAATCACCATAAGGAAGTCCCACAGGCACAGCACTGTGTGTAGTCAGCAGTGTGTCTACCAGTTAAAACCTGCAGTATTGTCTGGCAAAGTGCAATTTTAACTTGTTTCACCCTCAGTCTCCGATGAGTGATTTATCTCCTAAGGGTCCACAATGGGCTTAATTAAGATCTTGCTTAATTTATTCTGTTGTTCCAGCCAAGCCCATTTGATTTCTGCTTTCTGACCACAGAGAAATGATGCATCACTTTAGAAATGGACCCTTAGAAGTATCATAGAAGACAATATGATCACACAGTCTTTGAGGTTCAAATTTGGAGAACCAAGAAGAAAAAGAGCAATAGAAAAGTGAAGTTATTTCTAAAATTAAATCTTTCCAGTCCTGGTAGGTTTCAGTTGTTCTGAGGAGGACTAAAGCCTTTCCAGCTCCAAGTGTTTGTCCTGATCTAGTGACTGGTGACTACTCCAGTGCATAGACAGGTGAAGCTACCTGCATCTGGGGACTGTATTCTTGTCCAACTAGGAGTTGCTCTTGTTCAACCTGTGGATTATAGTCAAGCTATGGGGGGGAGAGCGTTCTACCACCTTGGGCTGTGCTAATGACTGGAGACAGGTTGTACTGGAAGTTTACTGGCAGAGTGGAAAACAGATTTGTTAGCAATTCAGCAGGGTTAGCAACTTCAGTCCATCATCCATCCAAAACCAAGTAATGACAGTGCTGTTTCTTTTGCTGCATCTTCCCTTTGTTAGTTGTGTGACTAGTGATTTTGTCTTCATGAATATTTATTTAGTGACAAGCACATTTGGAACTCCATCTCGTTACTTTTTTACAGTCTTGCTACAAATAACTTCTAGCGTTGGGTGGGTTTTGTAAAACTAAAAAGTATGCTTTGTTCAATTTAGTAACTGCACCTCTGAAAAAGAAATGCTTTTTGTTAAGAATTATGTGGGAGTGTTTATTGAAACTTAGTTTTAAATGACACTACATTGAATTTCCTGTTTGCATAGATTTTTACAGTTCAGCAAATCCAACATTGAACCGAGCTTTTAATTATTTGATGGTGCAGGAAGAGTAAGATTGGCGAAGTGTCTTTGTAAGGAATGTTAGATTGCTGTATGGGGATTTGTATTTTGCAATGTACAGCAGCTATTCGCTTTTGTGTGATGTTCTTTCAGTAGTGTCTATAGCACTAAAGAACTGCATGCTGCACCAGGTTGCTAATAACTTTAGTTGTACAGTCCAAATAATAGATGAGTAATTTGATTATCTGTCTCCTTAGGGTTAATTTAAATTAGTTTTTACTCTGAGACTGTGTATTGTTACCAGGATCAGTTAGCAGTAAAAATAAATAAGTTTTGAAATGTAATTACAGGTCATACCTAATACTGATTTTTAGTTCAGTCTTTTTAAGAAATGAAAAGACCACCTGCTTACTATCACCATTTTTAATAGCCAGTAAAAGTAATTTGATAATAAAATACAGGATAAGTTTTCTTTCTTGAAAGCTCAAATAATTAAGAATATTTTGTTAGGATTCAAATTGGGTAAAAGCATGGGAAAATGTTTAAAATTTTTTGTAAAAAGTGCTGATACCATTTATATGACAAGTAAGAAAACTAATAACTAATTAGGTTGAGAAAGAGCTTTAGTAAGAAGAAAATGAATCTATTTCAATATACTCTAAATGGAATGGCCTTTTAAAAGACCTATTTTTGGATAAACAAGGCTACTCTGTAAATAAATAGCATGAAGATTCTGAAGCTAGGACAAGACTTATGTATTGAGAGTTATGAAGCTGACCTTTTCATGGGCTTTCAAAATAAAAAGATCTGATAAAGTGGTTTCCATTTTTTCTATGTTGTCTGTTTAATGATTTTTTGTTGTTATTTAATAGAACCAAACGCTGAAATAGCTTCGTCTTCAAAGCCAGAAGAAAGTTTCTATGCTGACAATTACAATCCCTTCAAGGATGATGATGCCCCAGAGTACTTGAACCCATTTGATGAGCCAGATCCTGAGCGTGAAACATTTGTAACTATAAGAGATTCTCCTCCACAACCTGCAAAAAGGAAAAACATCAGACCAGTGGATATGAGCAAATACCTTTATGCAGATACCTCTAAAGCTGAAGAGGAAGAGCTAGATGAGTAAGTATGATTCTTCATCTTTCAGCAGCTTTGGGAGCATTAGTGGGATCCCTGACTTAATCTTGAGGTGTATTGGGTTCAACCGTGGTGATCCTTAATCACCTCTTTAGGACAGACTGATCCTGAGGCAGCTCAGCAGTAGGAAATACTATACCCCCAAGTCATGCTATTCAACGGAACATGATAGTTAGGAAACTGTTCTTTGCCTCACTGATAGCAAATTACTTGATAGGGAGCAAGTCTATGTACTTTTTTGGAACTTCATGCCCTGACAATTGCAAATGAGCCAAAAATGAAGGAATAGCAGAACTTGGTCCTTCAAGTCCTTTTTGCCATTATTTTTGCTACATAGAATAATATTTTTTGTTACTGATAATGGAGAAGTTATTTTATATTGGTGCAAGATGTAAAAAGGAGGTGTTTTATAGCCCACTTAGCACATTTTTGAGAGTCTCATAAAAACAGAATCTATGGGAAAGATAACACTATCGGCACTTTCTTAGGATGTTTCTTTTATCATAAACACACATAAAACTTTTGTAAACTCACTGACTGCCTTGTATTATAGTATAAAAACACAACAAGGAGTAAGAGCTTTCTGCAATACTTGTGCAGCTTGGGAGATTTGAAGGTATTTATATACTTACTCCTTGTTTGTGGCCATTAGTCACCAACCACACCACTCGTGAGGCAGTTTATGGTGATTACATGTGAGCAATTTTACAGACAACTGTAATTAACATTTAGTTTTACCTTACTTAATGAGATTTGTCATGCCATGACATTTACATTGCTTTCATATTTCATATTAATACAGGTGTCATACCATCATCTTTAAGTTTCTCTGTTTATAGCTGTTTTCTAGGAAATGGAAAAGTTCCCATGCACTCTAATAGATATATATATATATAAAGGATCCTGCAGGGTTTTTTACCTTTTAAAGGTCTGTGGCCATGGATTTGTTGTTATTGTTTGTTCTGTGCAAGAAGAAAAAGACACTGGAGAATGATGTCTTTGCCAGTCCCATTCAGGGACAGTGCCTGAACAAACAGCACCGGCTGCTGTGTCTTCAGAGCACAGCATGATCAACACTGTTGATGGTCACACGAGGCATCCCTGATCATTCACTGATCACCAGAAACTACAGGGGGAAAAGATATATGTACTTTGTACCCTCAAAGATATGGGTACAGAGAATAGCAAAGATTGAGAAGAGCATAAAGAGCAGGAGCTACATGGATGGGCAAGTAAAGAATTCTCTGGGGTTATTTATACTCACATTTCCACCCTAAGCAAATCTGTACGAAATGGGCTTCCTGCAATGTTGTTAACAGGCAGCCTTATTTTTCCTTTGTACTGGACTTGTAGATTTCTCTAACCCCTTTGTTTACAATAGCCTCATTATTATTTTAATGACACCCCCCCCCCATTTGCTTTAATCCTTTGTTTTTCCCAAGGATAAAAGTACACTCCCCATAGGTGGATTCTACTTGAACATATATCTGATCTGTGTTTTCATTATAAAAGCAATGTCCCATGAAAAAAGGGAAGGATAAAGAGTCAAAAAAGGGCTGTAAAATACATTCTTGCATCCCTTACATAAGGGTTTGAGGTTTTTTATGTCCCTAAAATAGCTTCCAAAATAGATTTTTCTCCTGAGTTACAGGAGCTCCATGTCATTGAAAAAGAGGTGGAGACCATTTGTTAAATATATTGGGTTAGGAGTGTGTCAAGGAGAGAACCTTTGAATCTTTATGCTGAAATACTCTGGAGGAATAGAACTCCAGTCTAGGAACACAGGATGTGTGATACTAATAGCTACAAGCACTATTATGCCTTACCTCATGTCATTAGTTTTGAGATTTTCCAGTAGAAAGTTTCTGCTAAGCTGTGGTAGAGTGAGCCCCAAAGGAAAGATTTTCATAGGCAGTGCCAGTTGGTAGTTCTCGTGTGCCCTAAATCATGAAGGTTTGTGTCCAGATGTGTATTGTTTCTTAACTAATGTGAATATTGATGCTTTTATTATCTATATAAGTGGCTAATCTTCTTCCAAATCCTATTAAAGTCTAGGCTTCGGTGTCAATTTGTGGCAGAGTTCCACAAGGAAACAAGATCTTGTATGCAATGTGCTTCCTTTTGTTGGTTGTAAATAAGTTACCTTCCAATCCCATACATTATCTCTTCTGCTGGCTTATCAAAGCAACAATTAGTATTGGATTTATCTGCTGTAAACAGTTGCTGTATATCTCTAACATGTTCACCATTACTTGTCACTTGTCTGAGTTAAATGGTGCTAACTTTTTCAATCTCTCTTCATACAGAAGTCTCTTCATCTCTCTAATCATTTTCATCGCACGTCTCTGGACCCTGTTATTCC
The DNA here is from genome assembly GCF_012275295.1 of Melopsittacus undulatus. NCBI lineage: Eukaryota > Metazoa > Chordata > Aves > Psittaciformes > Psittaculidae > Melopsittacus > Melopsittacus undulatus. The sequence goes on along the minus strand of NC_047529.1, from coordinate 11,385,997 downwards.
TTCTGCTATGTATCTATTTTATGATGTGTTGAGTCGGCCTGAGCAGTGTATTCAAGACAAGGCTAAACAACTGTGTCATATCACGGCATTAGAAAACTTTGTATATGATTTTGAACTTCTCTCCTGACATCTTCTCTTTTGAGTTTTTTAGTTGGTTTGGGTAGTTTTTAAGCAGTATTTATGGTTGGTCTGGTGCTTTTCCCCAGGAGTGGTTTTGAACCTGATAGATGGAAAGCATGAGAAATAGAAGGCTCCTGAAAGACATTTACTGTCACTCAGAAAATACGATTTATTTTTATCCCTGCATCTTAAACATTTCATTGGGTTTCACTTAATGCACCATTTGTCATTTTCCTCTCATATTTTGTGTGAAATGCGAGGAGGTGTCATGGGAACATGGGCACATCAGTTAGCATCAGATCTTTGTCCCACTCTACTCTGGCACATCCCTAGTTCTGAGTCTGGACTCGGAGCTTACACAAAGTGCCCCAAGAGCTGAATTCTGACTCCAATTCTGTAGCTGTGCTCACTCTAATCTTGGAGAAGGTACTCACCCTTGCTGTGCCTCTGCGCAGGGTTTACCTTGGGTAATTGGCTTAATTGGAACATATTTCACTAATGGTTACGAAGATAATGTAAGATTTCACAACACACATGAGCAAAGCATAGTCATGAACATAAGCATAACAAGTTGTTGCATGGTTCAGAGGGACTTAGATGATCCAGTACATATATTCTGCTGTAAAACTGCACTCTCAAAATATACTTCCTCTGGCTAAATTCTCATACCTACCTAGAGATAAGGAACCACGTTTTCTTTTTGTTAGTTCGGGCATTTGAATGTTAGTGTAAAATTCTGCTTTTGCCTTTTCGAATTTTATACATTCACATCAAAATGGTGGGTGGCTGTCTGTTAACAAAGGACAGCACACCCTGCTAAGTGAAGTTTAATTACTTGAAATCAACATAGCTCACAACTTCAAGTACAATGCTTTCAACCTTCTGATTGGTAACGTCTTTTAACCCTTCTGCCCTGACAGCTTTGGTTTTCCTCCTCAATAAAATGCTGATTTTTATTTCTTTTTTCAGTTAACCAATAATGCTGATCAACGTAATTTTTTAATTGGTCAGAATAAAACTTGCTTTCAGATATTATTTGGCTCTGTGGCTTCTTATCTCAGTAATAATTGTATGGCTTCGAATAATGTTGTCTAATTGCAAAGTTGATTGAGGTGTTGTCTATTGAAGCTGCCTGTTGCACAAGAAGCCACAAGCCACCACACTGCCAGTGACAGTCACTGCCAGTGGCAGCCAGGTAGTTTGTCAGGTTTGGGGTTTTTTTAGTCTTGTTTTGGACAGTCTAGAATGTCTTTAGGCAAATCACACTGTGTGGGTCAATTAAATAACTTCACAGAGGCAAAAAGTATGGGAGCTGACCTCAGAGAAAATGCTTTAATGGTTTTCAGCCAGACTTTTTCTGTGCTTAGTTTCTTGTATAGCCATGTGGAAGCTGTTGGACCAAACTCTGCTATGCATAGCAGATCCCCATGACTTCAAAATTGATAGCCTCTTCAGGCAAGAGCCACTTGTTGTTGGGTTTTGGTTGTTTTTTTCCTCTTGCGTTAAACTTGATTCTTCAAATATCTTTCTCAGTATTTGTAAGACCAGTTAAAAGCAATGCAGAGGGGAAGGTAGAAACTGGTATATGAAAATGTCTTTAGTTTGGCTTTCAAGCAAGTTTTTCTCTAGGAAAGAAAGGTAGTCACTTGTCTGCTTACAGCACTTCCTTCTGGTTCATGCAGTAGGGTACAATTCTTCAACATTATGCATGCAGCAGAGACAGTTCTGGAGCATAACAATTCATAAGGGGGTTCTTCCAAACTTTTTTACTTATTGATAAGGTGGGTTTTTTCTCATACCAAATTCATTTTAACACCTTATGAACGTACCTTTCTAATTGCAAGTACACAGAGATAAATAACTTTCCTGTCAATCATGCTTTGTCTGATGGCTGTTCAGAGCATAACTTGTTGAACTAAGGAGAACCTTGTGCACTTCTGTAGAATGCATTATTCTTCAGCCTTTATCTTTTTTCATCTTTATTTTCACCTCCCTTTGAACTTTCTGGTGTCTAAAGACAGCTGAGCTGGGCTGTCAGCTAAATTAGAGCTACTGAAAGCTAGGCACATTCTCCACTCCAGCCTGAATACCCTCCTTTTTCTGCTGCCTCCCATGGAAAACACCCATCCATTTCTATTTAAGTCATTAGTTTGATGTTGTCTTTAGTTTTGATTGCACTGGTGGCTTTGTGCTTGATGTGCATCAAAGTGGGAACACCTGAAAGTTGGCGTCAGTCAGCAGATGAGTTATTTTAGTGTTAGCCTTTCCTTTCCCTTCAATATCTGGAATTAGATCTCTTTCTCTATAACAAGCAGCAGCAGATTCTCAGAAAGGTTTGGAGGTTTTATGCCTGGTCTTCACTTATATGCTTCAGTAAACTTTGCCTTTCAGAAGTAGACTTATTTTCTGCAGTGTGGATTATTAATGGATTGCTTTTTCTCAGTGAAAAGAGGATGATGGTTAACTGTGTGAAAATAAATATGAAAATTAAGACCAAAAGATTTATTTTCATGGTGAAAGTACAAAAAACTGGGAGAAATTTGATTTTGTGTGACAGGAAAGTAGATGAGTATCCTCTGAAAGAAGGTAGACTTAGATTACATAGAAGTAAGAAGTTCTCAGTGAGGGTGGTGAGGCACTAGCACAGGGTGCCCAGAGAAGCTGTGGCTGCCCCATCCCTAGCAGTGTTCAAGACCAGGTTGGACAGGGCTTAGAGCAGCCTGATTTAGTGCAAGGTGTCCCTGCCTGTGGCAGGGGATTGTAACTGAGTGAGCTTTAGGGACCTTTCCAACCCAAACCATTCTGTGATTCTGTGAATAATTTTTCTCTAGGTTTTCACTTTTCTGAATTTTTTTGTGCCAAATTTTGCTAGTTCTTTAAAAACCAGGTGTAGTAGCTCATGATCCTTACCTTGAGAGGAAATTTGTAAATGGATCTAGCTGGGTAGGCTCTTGTCTAATGCTGTATGAATTATTGTTTCCATCTAGAATTGCATTCAAGGGACTGAGGTTCTTTGTTGTGGTTAGTTATGCTTTATATAACTGTATGCAGATAGATCTTTGGGAATTGCGGTGACTCAGTTACATAAACATAGTTTGAGATATATGATAAATATCATTTGCAGGGGAAGTATCGACTAGAAAGGAATGAATGTATCAGTTTCATAATTAACCGTCCAGTTTTGGATTGCAAAATATGAAGAGCAAAGATTACAAATAATTCTGTGGAAAGGAGATTCCCATAAGTATCCTTAGAAGGGTGCAAAATTGCTAGCTCTTGTATGTGCGGAGTAGAAGCCATTATTATTTGATGTATTTTTCATTGATATTTGATGTATCAAACTGATAGATAAAATTTGGAAATGCTGTGGGAGTGTTTACTCAGGGTGGAACAAACACAGAGCTGGAACGTGAACACCAGAGTTAGGAAGGGTAATTCTTTGGACTGCATCTGCTTGATGGAAGATCTTCACTGTGTTTCTTAAATGGGGTTTAGTTATAGAAAGCACTTTTAAAATAGATAGAGGATAGCTACTGGTATCTGTAGAAGGATACACACAAGTCAGCTCTTACCAAAGGGTGTTCTTGGTGTGCTGGCTGTATGCTGCAGAGTTTAAAATACACTCCATGTAGATTATGTACCTATGGAAGCCACGATTTTCAGACTTGTACAGGCAAGAGTGAGGCCTTTAAAGCCATGCTGAAGCATCCATGTAAAAGTAGACTGATTCTAAACTCTGTTCTAATGAAGCGTTCTTAATTCTATTCATTACAATACTAAACAGGCAGGAATTTCACTCAGATTTGTTGGTGTTGATCTTATCTGTAAATGGGATCACTGATGGATAAGTAGGTATAATGGAAGAGCTAGCTTTACACAATTGATAAACCTTCTGTAATTTAGAGTACTTTATAAAATTTATGGAACTTCTGACCTAATGCAGTTTTAGCTGTTGTAATGCACTTTTCAGTCATATGAAAAGATAGTGTCTGAAATTATGTAAAGGCAAAACATATTATTTTGTGGGATAATAAAAGCATTTTAGTCATTGTCTTCTCTAAATGGGTCTTATTTTTTGTTTTAATTCCAAGAAGATAGCAAAGAAATGTGTTTCCCTTCTTTCAATTAGATCAAATCCATTTTATGAACCAAAATCAAGCCCTGCTTTCATTAAAGTTGCTCCGCTGCAAGAACCAGAAAAGAAGATGAAAAGAAAGGCTCCTGAACCACCAAACCTCTTGCCAAAGACAGAGATAGGCACAAGTGAGAACATGTCCGCTATTCCTGCATCGAGGGACCTTTCTTCCTCCCCTAAGGTAGGTTTTTCATATCAAAATTTCATCTTTGTTATTATTAGTACCTTTATGTGTTTTATAGCTGTTCTATTTATTTCTGCAGGTCATCTTAAAAGCTTTGCTTACACTTAATAAGGTGTTGGCTCATCTCTATTCACTTGCTGGTTCATAGGGAGAGAGCAGCAGTAGGAGCTTTTATTTTTTCTTTAAGGATTTAATGACAACAGTAACAGCAACTGCAGTTTCAAAGAAAAGAGTCTTCTAGTAACAAATGTTACAGGACAGCTGGATATGCCATCGAGAAGGAAGAAAATCATGTTGAACAATACTTTGTCTTGATCTATTTTAATGCCTCTAAACCTTGCTGCTGTTGAAGTCTGTCCCCACGTTTCTGCCATAAATCTGGGTTTTAAAAGCTTAGCACTGGATACTGTTTATTTATACTGGGATTTATATATATCCAATACCATAGGTATGTCAATATTTAAAAAAAGAGTCTACTTTAAGTCAGAGTAACTGTTCATTATCAATGTCTAGACTAAGCATACTTACATATGCACATACTTCTATGTTTGTCAAGGCAAAATGAGTTACGTATGCCTCACATCACCCTCTTCAATAGAAGTTATCTTAGGATTGCAACAGCTAGCTTGTCTCTGTGAACTTCAGCTCCAGTGTTTCAGCAGTTAGCACCGTTTGTGCTTTTTTACACAAAACAAGCATTTAATAGTATATCTTAATGGGCACTTCTAAAAAAAATGAATTTGATACATGCTGACTGCTTGTTTTGAAGGGTAGAAGGATGATGATAGAAGGCTTCCCTTCCAGTTTTATGAATTTATGCACTTTATCAGCTCTTTTGCTCTGTATTGGTGCTGCTGTACTTAAAAATTGTATGAAACTAATTGCCATACCTATCATTTCATGGTTTAATCACTCAGCCACATTGCTGTCATCTCCTTGTCCACTCAGGCTCTGATCTAGACACTAAAACTGGTGGTTTACTATTCAGGATATAGAGTACGAGACCAGAAATGGAATCTGCATCTGCACACAGCAAAACCAAACAACACAGTAAGGTCACAAGGACAGTTCACAAGTTAGTATGCAAAACCACAACCAGGGAAGTACGAAGTCAACGCACAGCATTTTTAGAATTCTCTGAATTAGGGTTTGATCCTGTTCGTAGGAGTTTCTATATGAAAAATATTGCACATTATTTGATTTCTGGTGGAGTCTGGCCCTTGGGTCAAAGCAAAGTGGCCAAAATAAAGCATTCTGGTACTACCAGGCAGAGAAAAGACATCTGTAGATGGAATTTTATCAGGTTGCTTGATGGAGGTTGTGCCCTCATTACTTATTGTTTGCAAGAGGCTTATTTACAGGTCTGCATCCAAGGAAATACTTCTCTCTGCTTTATTTCATGTCTTTGTTGAGCTGAAATAATGTATTACTATTGGGTTTGGTTCTTGTAGTTTAAGTAGACTAAGTTTTAGATTGTTTGAGAGCTGGAATTGATTAAGAAAAGGTGCAGGATTGAACTCTCTGAGAATACTGTGCAGTTCTGAACATAATTCCTGCTTATTCCTGCTCTTATGAAGGGTGTTAGCATCTGAATATTTTGGTGCTTGCCTGCTTGCAGCCCACCTCTCTGCCACTGATACTGAGGCACAGCTGAGATCAGCAAGGTGCTGAAAATTTGACATTCATTAGTGCTGTGAGCAAAGATGGAGCTCTATGCTGACCTTACCTCATACAGGAAAGCTTTATTTTTTTCTACAGGATTTTGGCGCATCGGAGACCATTAGGGAAGGCTCCAAAGCAGATGCAGTGTCCTGGTTTATTATATTACAACTGGAGTGGAAAGTTTTTCTGACTGGGTGTATTAAAATATTGTACGGTCTCTTGCAGTTCAGAAAGCATTCTGTAACCACAGTCTTTTTTTTCCTGTACTTGAATTGGTTTGCTCTGAGGTGATCTAATGACATTAGATCAAATGGAGTCACTTGGAATACTTCTTGAAATGCAGAGAAGTACTACCATTTGAAAGAAAAGACAATGAAACAATTTCCTTACACCACAGTACAAAATAGTGCCTAGGTAGGACTCAAACTGTTGGCACAAATAGCTTGTTTCTTATTCAATAATAGGGACAATGTTTAGCAACTCTGAAAAAACTCCCATCTAAAGGTGGAGGCATTGTACAAACATGAACTTACCACAGGCCCTTATGTAGGGGGAATAGTCCCATAGAGGCAAACTTAGTTAAAAGGAGGTTAAAGAATGTGTCTTATTCAGTGTTTTGTCCAAGTTTGGTGTGCACAGAAACCCTCTGTTACACCTTTGACCAGAACCTAAGTGTCCCAGCATGTTTAGTTTCCTGTCTTGGTTGTCATCATAGGAAATGGTTGTGGAGCAGAAATGTTGATCTTTAAACTAGACAACAGAGCATGAATATTAGAACTTTAGAGTTTAAGGGAAAAGATTCCAAAAATGCTTCTTCAAATCTTTGGCAGAGTATTTAGAGCTCACTTTTTCTTCACACACTAATGGTGTGTTCATCCCATTTGCTGAACACAAAAAAGACAAATGTTTTTATTAACATCTATGTATCAGGATGTTTATTGCTCTGGAAGAGCATTTGACACATGACAGATTCCTACTCAAGGTACAGGTTCCAAGTACTTAAAATTATTACCCTATTTAAAAAAAAAAAACACCCAAACCATTTAGATGTTGGAAACATCAGCGGAATACAGGAATTAGGAGCACTTGATAGAGGTGCAGTTCTGTTTGCTGTTGAAACATCGTAGCCTGAATCCAACATTTTACCCTTACCCAAGTAGTGGTGGAAGGTGTTTCTTGCCTGAGGGTTATCCGACCTCCGACATATTATTTTGTGTGTGTTTGTATGTTTTCTTTATTTATAATGGCAGTGTTTGTGATAATAAAAGGGAAACAGTGAATTTTTAGCACTTGGCAGTCTTGGGTATGTCTTATTTAAGAACAGACTTAATGCATCTAAGTGAATTGCAAAAGGATTTCTTTTAAAGGAGTTGTGTAGTCTTCTAACAGCTTAATATTGTTTCTAGATTTTTCTGGAATCATATCCACAATTAACTATACCTAATATTCCTGACACCACAAAAATCAGACTCCTTCTAGTTAGCTCCTTTGTTCAGAGATGCATGTTGTACAAGATAATTCTGTGTAGAAGCTTCATGTAAAACTAGGCAGAAAATTACAGAAGTGTCTTCTGACCTGCTGGAACCTAGCATCATGCCTGGTGTCCTCAGCATACAGAGGGTACTCCAGGGTAGAGATGTGAGTTGTTATTAACTTCTAAGAACTCAGTGATCAGTGAACATAGAATGGTTTGGGTTGGAAGGAATCTGAAAGTTCATCCACTTGCACTCCCCTGCCATGAGCAGGGACACCTTCCTCTAGACCAGGTTGCTCAAAGCCCCCTCCAGCCTGGCCTTGGACTGTGCTGGAAATGCAGCAGCCACAGTTTCTGTGGACAACCTGTGCAAGTGCCTCACCGCTCTCACAGTAAAGAATTTCTGCCTTATATCTAACCTGAACTTCCCCTTGTTTTAAGTTTGAACCCGTTACCCCTTGTCCTGTCACTACAGTTCCTGATGAAGTGTCCCTCCCCAGCATCCCTATAGGCCCTCTTCAGATACTGGAAGGCTGCTACGAGGTCTTCACGCAGCCTTCTCTTCTCCAGGCTGAACAGCCCTGACTTTTTTAGCCTGTCTTCAAAAGGGACGTGCTCCAGCCAAAATGTGAGATTCATAAGTAAACATTAACTTTACCAGACATGAAAATGGTAGAACTAGGGTTTGAAGCAAAGACTAGATCTCATTGTGCGAATGACATAAAAATTTACTGCCCAGACAATTATACATGATCATTGGTCAGAAAGACAAGTGATGATACCAAATACAGACAGTATTTCACTTTTGGTTTTGCCTTGAAATGATTGTTCTTAACCCCACTACTGCATGTCTTGCCTTTATCCTCTTTCTTCCCCAAAAATGTTGCTTCATTTGGTGTCCATTTAACATCCCTTAACAAATTTCAGGTGTGAGAAAAGAGTTCGAAGGAGGCTGTTTCTGCCTGTCCCGAATATGAGGGATTTAGCCTACATAAGGTTGGATGAGTTCATGGGTGCTGGTGATTTAGAGTCTTTTCCCTTTCATATTAATTCTGCACAGGGGACGCATCCACTTCTTTAGCTGCTCTAAGATCACCCCAGCTGCTGCTGTCTCTTCGACCATTTCCAGCATAACCACTCTCTCTGCGTTGTTCACAAAATCATGGAGGGGTCAATGTGGCAGAGGATCTCTGGAGGTCATCTGATTCAAACTCCCTGCTTAAGCAGGGCCACTTAGAGCCAGTTGTCTGGGACCTTGTCCAGACAACTTCTGAATATCTGCAGTGTTCATCTGATCTTTTTCAGATGTTTGCCTTCTACTGCTTCCCTGAGCAGTCAGTTACTGTAGTAGCAAATGCTTTCTAAGTCTCTTTAATGTCTTCCCTTTGAGGAGGCCCTTTCGATCCCTTGGAGATTCCCATGTCATCTGTATTGGTGAGGAAGGGGCAACTGAAGATGACTGCATCCCTCTGTAGCTCCAAAAAACAGGACAATAGAACAAGCACAAGTGTGTATTGTGAAGAAAATTTAGTGTTTTAGTGTTCCACACAAGCTGCAAGCATTTCTATTGACTGCTTATGCAAGTAAGAATTCCCAGGGCTGGCCCTTAATAAAATGGGTCCCCTTTGGAGATTGAGTCACCTAACCCAACTGCCTCAGATGCCTTGTTCCTAGAGGTATCTGGTTCTCTACCTTGATTGTAAAAGAGCTTAGGTAAGTTAGAGTTAGCTAATTAGTTGTTAGGCATTTAATGTTGGTGAGAATAATTGTCCCTGAATATTTACAGGCTCTTGTGTATATGGCCCAAAGAATAGACACGTGATTGGATAGGAAAAAATGGGAAGATGTTACAAAAGCTTTCTCCCGTCAACATGCAGGCATGAATGCACATGAACAGGAGACAACAATATAGAGCAGGAGTGTTGATGAACAAAGTTCAGCAAAATGGAGCTTCCCAGCTTCGCTCTACTTATTTAATTACAGATTTTGTGAAAGCTGGTAGAAGAAATGGTGTGTAATATGCGATAACCTATCCATAAGTAGTCACATAAGAGACCAGCAGAAGGGACAAATTCTTACTATCCATTAGGTCCCAGATAACTGTATGAAAGTGTTCGAGACTTGTGCTTTTGAGTAGGTTTTTGCTTACTCATGGTTTCCTTGGGCTACCAAACGGATAAATTCTTTCTTAGTTTGGCATTGCTTATTTTGCCTGTGTGATTTTCCTGTAGGAGTTGTCAGTGTTAATAATGTACTGGGGTTTGTTTCTTTTCAGCCTTGCTTGATTCCCTCCTTCTTGCAAGGGGCTTTATAAATGCAAATTGGTGGAGGGTGGTGTCGTGTCATTCCCATGGTTGGTTTCAACAGGGGTCAGTTTTAGACATTGAGAATATAGATGATACCAAGGCCTTCCTTTATCTATCTGCTGCTTTCTGCCCTTGTGAGTGAAGCATTTTGTGCCTGTTTTCTAGCAGCAAGCTAGTTGAACTGCTTTCAGAAAGAAACAGGTGCTGTTCCACAGTTCTATTACCACTAAGAAAGATGCTTCCTTCAGGATTTGAGGTTTTAAACCAGGTAAGTCAATAATTTACCCACATGTTCCTTTAGTGGGAATTACAGGAGTTACTCCTACAGGTTTGACAGCGGAGCTGAGCTTCCAGCCTCAGCCCTTCACTTCTCACCTTTTCCCATTTCCAAGCATGTGCAGCAAGAAGCCAGTGTTACCTAGATGAAGACACATCGTCACATGCAACTCCTTCTGCAGAGCTCGTGACTCATGCAGTACCATATGTATTGATACACAAGGAACTGGTCCAGGTTGTGTCCTGAGACAAGGGCCAGAGGAAAGGCACTGCTTTCTCTGACAGTTAAGCAACCAAATGCTGTCCAGGAGCAGTGAATATTATCCTTTCCTATGTAATGAATATTTTACATAGTGCTAAACTAATCTCTTGAACCAGATTTTGGACTGTGGTGGGTTTTTTAAGTTCACAGCTTGATACAACCATCACGAATTACCAGAGCTATTGGCTTGGTGCAAGTGCCATGCAGCTGAAAGAATGCTTTTTCACGGCACATGAAGTATCATAAAGCAAGCACTTCTCTGCCAGGTCTTAGGTGGCTGAGACTGAGGACTCAAAAACAGCACCTTCTAATAATTTGAAGTTGGATTCTTTGTGGACCTCGCTTTTTCTTCAGTTAAATGGACTGCTCCCTCACAAGGAAGTCTGGAAGATTAAATGTTTTATCTTCTAGATTAGAATATCCAGAATATGAACACTGTAGGAAAGGCCTTTGAGATAAATAATACTGTGTTCATGTCAGGATCCAGGTAATATGCAGTATATGAGGCATGAGAACAAGCAACTAATATTTAAGGAGAATAGGAATGCTGGGTGGTGCTGTTCAGTGAGGTTGTTTCTTGAATACTCTCCATGAGGAAGAACTGGAGGGGAAGAAATATACTTCAAGATTGTCTCATAATACAAATATAAAAAGGGTATTAATTAATAGTGAATATGTAACCATAATTTTGTAATAGCCCCAATGTTTAACACTTGATTTGGCAACTTTTAGTGCTGCTACTTAAGTGTTTGACTGTTTCTTCTTTAGATCCTTATTAATGGTGGGGAAGCAGACAACAGGTCTGCAGGGCTGTCCTAGAAAAATCTTTTTCATTGCAAATTAATAGGCATAATTTGCAGGATGCTAAATGCTTGGCTCCTGCCATTTTCATAATTGATCTTTAAAGTGTTTCTATGTTACTGGTGCAATGCAGCTGCTACTGAAATAGATGGGAACACAGTCACTGCCTAGAGCAGTTTTGGGTTGCACTAGTTAGCACTTCTGCAGAAGGTCTGTGCAAATAAGGCTTGGTGATTTAAGCAGTGTTATGATATTCAAAACCTCACTTTACATATTTTTATCTTCAACTTACATTTATGAATTACAATACCCAGATTTGTTGTCATAAAATATTACTTTTCAAGGAAAAATATGGCCTTTAGATATATAATGGCAGTATTTTTATATGCTTTATTTCATGTTGGAAGCTTAAAACTGTGCACCATTCTTTAAGAAGAAAAGCCAACAGGCATAGAGTGTATTGTGTGACAGAGTAAAGGGAAATATTATGTGCTATTAAAATGCCAGTACCATCGCATATAGACAGACTAAAAAAAATGCACTTTGTTCATATTTTATTCATAAAAGTGACACTAATACTAGAATTTCTTTAATGTTTCACAATTAAATATATGTAATCTATGATCTATGTAAACCTTTCAGATCATTTGAATTAAGTGCCCAACAGTGTGTCTTGCAAGGGCAAGGTTGGTTAAATAAGACACATATCTGGATCCAGGAACTGTTTTAAGGCTGCTGAGGTCAGAGGGGAGATTGCCTTTGGATGGTGGGAATACCCACGCTGCCTTTTCTGGGCTGTAGCTTCCTACGCTAGGAGATGAATTGAATACTTGAAGTCCCAGAAGACAGAGTGATGGGGAGAGTGATAGCAGGGGATCTCCAGAGGGAGAGGAGGGAGTGTGAGCTGGGCTATACATTGCCTCTGGTACAAGTATCTTGTTGTACCCAGTTCTATGGGATCTGGAGAGAACTGGTCTCCTCATGGAGGTTTCAGAGTTATTTAGCTGGAATATGTCCTTTGATTCCTTAAGGTGCAGAAATGAAAGGAAGAAGTTAGGAGCTACCAGGAACATTAAAGTTTCTGGAGCGTTGCAGTTCCTAAATGTCAATGCTTTCATGGCACTGTTTAGTTTGTCTCGCAGAGGACAAGCTGGATTAGGTACAAACACCCCTGGTCAGGCGAGGCGGCCGTGGCGTGCCAGAGCATTTGAGAAACAACCGCATTAAGTTAGCTCAGAGTGAGATCTGGGCTAGCTTTGGGGATACATAATCTGAAAATCCGTGTCCCTGGTGAGGGTCTTTTATTTTATTTCCTTTAAGTTATTTACCTTCACTCCTACAGCGGAAGGAGGCTGCAAGGAGGCAGGCAGACAGTGTGGGGCTGTGGGTTCTGGCACAGGTACTGGAGGATAACCACCTTCCTGCCATTCGTGTTAACCTTTTCAAAGGACATGGAGGGCTTTGATTCTCATGCTTGGCTTCACAGACTATTACTGTTTAGTTCAAGCTTTGCTCTTTAAAAGGTAGAAGAAAGAAGGAACACTTCTCCTCTCATGAGACCTTTTTTTAAACTACCATCAAAACAAAAATCCTCAAAACCCTCACAACAAAAACCTGATAAAACCTGTCCTTTTTCTCTAGAGTTTTTACACCTTATTATCAAGCTCTTTAACAAGAGCCATACAAGCAGAGTACTGGACAGCTTTCAAATCGAAAACTTTATTCTTTCCAGTGTTCACTTGCATCTAATAAGGAGCTAAACACAATTTGAATAAGCTGATGTTATTGTAGGGTTTAATGTTCAGCTATTGCATGGAGCTCTATTGTGGGGCTGGTTTAGATAGTTAAAGTCTTGGGTGCACTCTCTGCTGTCTGCAGCCCTCAGCGAAGCTCTCCATGAAGGAAGGAGACTAACAATAGCCTGTTTCTCTGCTTGCCTGAAGGGTGGGTTTGGCTCATCGTGGTTGGCAAGCACCTCAAATTGGAAATAAGCGTGCATGAATAAATATTCCTTTGCTTCTGTCATGATGAGTTATGGAGATATTACAAAAATAATTATCTTCCCTTCATAAATCAGTCTGATAGTTAACTTTGGTTTGCTTACTAATTCACTGTTCCTGCTAATCTTTCTTTGGTTTGGGTCAGATTCTTAAGCACAGGAATAAATCATAGGTCTGAACCAGAATGCTTTTATGCTGCTTTGTTGTTGTTGCTGGGGAAGAAAAATGAGTCTTAAACCAAAATAGTTGGCTTCTGTGAGCTCATCTACAGTACGGTGATGGCCCTATAATGAGGTGTTCATATTAGCTGTTCTACCCTGCTTTGTAAAAGTATTTTTAGGCAGAATTTTGCCTCGTTTATTTAAACAGTAATCACCATTAGTTTTAGATGGTCTGGTTAATGAAATAGATTTGTGAAGCTAGATTTATTGAAAAGTAAAAACCATGAGAAACACGGAAGCTGTATATGCCAGAAGGCATGTGGAATAGTCAAACAGCCGTAAGGCACATGGAATAGTCAAATATATATGTACGATGTACGCAAACTCACTAGCAAATACGGGTTAAGTGCAAATCCTTTTAAGGAGAGAGAATCAAGCCAGTTGGAAGGAAATTGTTGTATTCCTGAGTTGCTGGAAGAAATATGTTGTCAATTCATATTGCAACACAGCTATGAGGACTAGAAGCTGCATAATAAACCAAGTACTTCTAAGATAGTGCTGGCACACTAGCTGCATGTTCTACAACAGCATTTTTTAGCCATGTTCAACAGCATGCTTGCTATCGCTCCTCCATTTGTTGAATTCAGGATGACCTTTGCATGAATAAAGTCAAATAGGATTAAGGCAGGAATTTTCAACAATGGGAAAGAGCAACAGATGTAGCCGACTTTGAACGTGGGAGGATTGTTGATGCACAGTTGCCTAAAGGGAGTGTCTGTGGTGACAAAAAATGGGGGGAAAACCACAATCATTTCCTCAAAAATTAACGGAATAAAAGAAAAGAAAATAAATAGCAAACAATCCAGAGGAACTGAGTGATCCCAGTTTTCATTGAAGTCGAGCTTCATGCATGTTTTTTAACTCGCTGCCTGTTTTTAGGTGTTTTTTTTCCCACTCTTTCAGAAGAGCCGTCTGTTCTCTGTGACTGTCACTGTATGAGCTATCTGAGGGGTTTATGTGATGTAAAATATTTTAGATTCACATTTTTTGTGAGTTGTTCAAAAGTCCTTGAATGGAATATAGGGGGAAGGTGATGCTGTTTCTCTGGAGAACTAGCCATGTGAATACAAAATCCAGATCCTGCTAATATTTATCCTATGCAGAGGCATAGGATATGGCAGACGATGCAGTGCAAGCACTCTATATACAAGCTGTGACAGAAAAGAGAAGAAAAAGGTTGAAAACATACTTAAAGTGAGAACTTTTTTGGACGTATCTTTAGTAGTTTTATACTTTAAGTACCTGAATTTGTTTTCGTCTTAATAAAGAGAACATGCATTTTTCTTGGGAGATTTAGAGAAATATTTTTGTACTTCATAGAAAAGTATTTGGTTACCTCTTTAAAATACAACCTGTTGTTTGAAACTCAATTAGTTTCCTTATTGAAAAGAGCTATTTTGCAGTTTAGTAGATAATGGGTTAATCCCTACATGGTACATCATAGTTTTTAATAAGGAATAATGCACAGATTTTAAATATGGTTCATATGTATAATTCAGATAAATCAGTTTTGAAAAGCATGCATGGGAAAAGATTTTCAAGTGTGAATGGAATCCTGTGCTGTAGCACAGTGAAAGGGCTTTAAAGGAGCTAGCTAGAAACTAATTAAGGAAATCATGTAAACATTATGAAAAATATTGGTGAGGTTAATATATTAGAAGTTCAACTGTAATATTTAGAGCTTGATTAAGCACACACTGATTAAATGCCTGCATTATACTTTAAAGAGATCTATACTGTTGAGAGGGCAGTCTCTCTCTGTAGAATAATCATTTGGATTCAGAGGATGTAGCATGGTAAGACATCTTCTAATGCAGCTTATCCTGCCTCTTCCTATACTCCTTTAGAGCAGAACCTGATGAGGCAAGCTGTGGGTTACCCACTGGCTGATGACACTGTACACGCCATTGTTGTAACACATCTTCCATCTCCCCAAAAAAGGAGTCTTTCAACAAATATGAACAAAAAAAGAAAGTTGGCATCTAGAATTGAACATTTTGAAGAATGCAGCTCTAGGTGCTGGAGGCTTCATTAGTACTTTGTTACCTTAGTGAAGATGCTGTGATGCTTAGTTTTTGGGCCGAGTAATGACTTTATATACGTACCTGGCATCTTTAGCACCAAGAGCACATAACTGCCATTTGAGTGGATTCAGCCTACTGTGGCTGTAAGGAAGTAGCCTTTATTTCCCTGTGCGGTCACTGTAGGGACAGATGAAGCTCACCGATATGTAAATAACTACTGGCATTGATTGTACATGCACAGTTGTGTGAAAGGCTGTCATATTCACAGCAGCAAAAGCTTAGAAATAGGTTTTGATGATGACTATTAGACATCTGGCTTTTTGTAAGCATTCCTGAGACTTAATGCAGAGTCCACTGAAGGCCACAAGAAGCTCAAGTCCTTTAGTTGCTCCTTAAGTTCCTGGGCAGTGAAATCTTTTCATCCAACATTCGGTGTGACCTGGGGCGGTTAAAACCGTTTCTAGTTCTTTAGTTGTCTTTAGAATCCTTAAAGGGTGATCCACAAGTAAGAATACAGTCACTTTTTCTTCAGTGTGCCAGCCCAAATCTCCATTCTCCCTCTCTTCATCAACGCTCCAGAGAAAAGGAACTGTAATCTTGCAAGAAGACTTGCAAGGGTAATGTTTCCTGGCTTCTTTCAGGGCAAATAGATCCATAAAATCCAACTCAGCCAATCAAGCTTTAAAAGTATCCTAAAATGTTACACCATTTGAAAGACTTATAAATAGTGTTATATTTTTTATTCTTCTTTTTTGTTCTGATTAGCTGCCTTGTATTTTATTCTGGAGTGCAATTAATTTTTCACTTACAAAACAGGTAGAATGTGTTTCTGTTATTTTAAGTGACCTTAGTTGTTTTTTATATATATGTAGAGACACACACAATGTGTATGTGTGTATTTTATTTGTGTTTATATAGTTATATACAAACTTATATCTTACTATATTTGTTACCTATAAAGGTATGTCTGTTATAGGTATACCTTTATAACAAATATACTTCTATTACATGCACATGAACTTTCTAAAAAGTGAATTAAAATAGTAATTTGATACAGACGGTGTAGCAGAGCATGAATAAGTGTTTAGTCCTAGAATCTGTTTAATTACTCAACCATATTCAATAACAGTGTAACCTGTTTTCGTAAAGTTACCAAAGGGCTCTCAAGGACTCCAGGAAAAGCTTTTTATCACTTTAATGTAATGCTGAAGAATTGATGCATTTCTAAAGTGCCCATAGGGCACTCTGTGCTATTGGTAAGTAGTTTTTCATGATTTTCATTTACAGCAGTGACTCAGTAATATGATGTGACTTCATCCTTTGTTTTGAGGCATGGGTGTGTAGACCAAAACACAGTCAATAGGCTTCAGTATAAAACTATAGCAAGCCAAATATTGTTTCATTGCTGAAATTCTTATAACTGTAACCACAACCCATCTATTGTGCTTAAAATTATAATAGAATATTAACATTCTTATTTTAAAAAAGGGGGGGAATGCTTTTGAGGGGTTTCCAGAGAAAGAACTTTTTCTGCAAATGCATTTAACTGTTCTTACATTTATTTCTAGCAACAGGATCAGGCTTTTACAAAAAGCACATTTTGTTTTTTGCCTACTAAAATTGTAATTTATTTCAACACAATATTTATCTTTTATATTTAGAATTTTACAATTTATCTTTTTATATTTACATATTTATTATTTACTCTTGTTGTCAAATCTCAAACCAGAATGTGACATAGGTATGAGTAATAGGGTATAACCAGAAGAGAGTTCCAGTGAGAGGTTCCAAGTTTCTGAAGTGTTCTTTCATTTCTCATCTTCTTGGGCGTATGATTGGTTGATGTAAAAACACAATCTTTCTTGTTTTGCAAGTACTTAAAGAGTCTGAGAACTCATACAACATGCAAGACATTAAGTAGTTTGCTTCAGAGTACTTTAATCTTTTTAGGAAGAATGTTTCCTTCTTTTTTTTTTGCAAGAAATGTTTATTGAGTAAAACTGGAGTAAAAGGCAGGCCAGATCTTACTATGGTCTCATTTCTGTTTTGTGCTTTTCAAGTTAGAGGATTCTTTTAAAAACTCTTTGGTAGGTTTGGCCATGAGTTGTGGGTTTAGATTCTGTAAGAATGTGCCTTTTGACCTCTTTTTGTAGTGAAGTTAGTTACAAGAGTATTGCTTATGTCTGATTTAGGATGTAAGAGGTCTCTGGAGTTTTCCATAATGTGTGGGCAGTGATAGCATCCCCTAAGGCCAGTGTGAAGCATCTAGGTCAGAATTCTGCTCCGAAGAACCTTCTAAACAACATGTCTACCAGCTACAGAAGAGATCTTGGGAGGCTGATCTTGCCTACTTAGACTCCTCTTTTGATAGTCCAGGGCTCTCCCCTTACCCTCTACAACCTTACAGTGAGACTGAGGAGCTATGAAACAGTAGCAGCAACACTGCCAAGGTTTTATAGATAGGAGATAATAAAAATAATTGTAAAATGTCTTTTGAGTATTTAAGTTAGTAAAAAAAAAAAACACCTTACATGAACATAACTCATTGATAAAATATGCTATGACTAAAGTAGCATGTACACTATGTATTTATCAACTCCTCATCCTCCTACCAGAGAACGAGAATCTACTTCTATTTGTGTAGTCTTAAAATTTTACTGTAACTGTGGGCAAAACTGCTCTTTGAACTTCCCTTTTGTGCAGCTTTAAAGGTAGGGGGGATCTTAGTCAAGTGATGTCACTGTACTTGTTTCCTAGTCATGTCTTGGGTCATGTGCTGCTGCAAAGTGTTGCCTAGCAATCTGCAAACCCTAAGCCTAAAATGACAGATCCTACACCTTTAAGCAGTTTTTAGAAGCTCATCTAACTTGCAACCAATACTCAAAATAATCTTTGTAGACTCCATTGGAAGCTTATTTATAGTGGTATCAACAAAGTATAAATGGTATCAACAAAGTATAAAATTGGCTTTTATACATTTATCAAAGTTTAGAAATTATGGCTAGTTTGCTATGTTACCAGAGTTCTCCCTTACATACACTTTCTCTTCTCTTTATTCTCGCCATTTCAAAGGTTGTCATAATCATTTAATCTCTCATTATGCAATTAAATATGTTGCTACACATTTATTAGCAAACTTACTGTCAGACTAGTAGTAAGGCTCTAATTTACACTTCCCAAAGCATGGAAATTCCTGTGTAGGAATAAAGGCTCCCTTCTTTTCCCTCCTCCACCTATCCTGAGGTGCTTGTGCAGTGAAAAGTATTGCAGGAGACGGAGATGGGTGAATGATAAGTGCTCTACACGTTGCAACACCTGGACGTGATCAGACTTGTTAAAAATGATGTATGAGGTTTGAGCCTGAGTTTTCTGCATTTGTGCTGGCTGAAATTTTTCCTCCCGTAGCTCCTTGGGGTTCTCTGATAAATCTCTTTTCATCCCCCAACCGAAGGGAGCACGATCTCTGCCTTCCCCTACAGCCCCTTCTAATAGTACTCGGACTGCTGGTTGGAAGCTTGAAGTCTTCTTGTGCAGTCTTTCCATCTAGGTGTTTCCTAGTCCGTCCTGCAGATGAATGTTTGGAATCATGAACAGCTCACACCAGAAGCATGTTAATCATTGCATCATCTTGGAACCAGTTGAGAGCCTTTCTTTCAGGAGTGCTTAATTTTATTTAAGCCAACCATGTAAATTAAGTACAGAAGCCACTTAAAATGTAACACTTCCTTCCATTTATAACCTATCAGCTCAAAGGCATAACGTCTCTTAAGGATTTTAATCCATTGGACAGTAATGTATTAGGGATGCAGTGATGTTGTCTGTCTCGTCACTGTGGAGTTAGTGACAGTTAATGTGTGGATTAATGATTTAAATAGTGTTGAGAGACCAGTGAATCATGAATCTGTATCTCTCATACTGCCTTGGAAATACCAACTCTGAACAATCAGAAGCCCCTGTAGAGTTGTCCCTTCAGGAAAACCTATTGGGCTGTCATCTGTATACAATACTCATGAGTATTACGTGTATTACATATAGAACAGTACATGCTAAAGACCCGTTCAAGTTCCTTGTGTTACCATATAGTAGCAGTACTGTTGTTTTCTCTCTCAGCATCTTGGAATATTTTCTCTATTTACAATCTGCAAAAATTTGTTCCTTGAAAACAGAATCATCAGTTTGTCTCCAAGCTGAGATAATATTATGATATTTACTGTGTACTGTTTTTCTCAAAATGTTTCATTATTTATGTATCTGACAATATATTTTTACATAAGGGAATTTTAACCAGGAAAAAAGCTGCTGAACAAATTCTGTTTTTCCAAATGGTAAACTTATTTTTTTAAATGTTGATGCAAATAAATAATGTATCCAGGAAAAAGAAAGCTATCTCTGTGAACAACATGCTAATATTTAAGTCAAAATGTGATGAAGTAGGTCCTGGGGATCATTCAGGGTTTTACATGTGTGAAAAAAGCCAAACACAAGAATTGACTGCTGTGTGTTGCTGTAACACCCCTAGAACATGGCTAACGCCCAATTACTGCATGCTTAGACTTGGATGGTAATTACAATTGAGCTGTAAAATATTTTGACAGTTTCCAACTGTTGTGTGGTTATTAGCCAGGCATCATAAGGGAACGAAGTACAGGGATTTGATTAGTTCTGTATCACGATCTGCTTAAATAAGGACTTTGAAAATAAACATGTAGCGTAAAGTGTTAATCAAAAGCAGTATTTAATTACTAGCAGCTTTTCTTGACTTCTGCAGGAGACAATTCCTCTTTCATGAAGATTTTGCTTTCTTAAATGGGACTTGCCATACCTTTATGCTTCAGCTTTTCATTTACAAGCTTTTACTTGTTGAGTGCTAAAAGCATAACCACACCAAATTTAATTTGTAGCATGAAAATTATGTGTGTGCTTTTCAAGAGGATAGATTTGCCGGTGTTGAAGCTAGACAAGCTTGTGTTAATTACATATTATAAAACAAAAAGGATATTTTCATTTAACATGCATTTCTCCTTTTAGCTACACAAGTTGCAGCAATTAGCAAATTTGGGTAGTGTAAGAATTCCTGGAAAAATATACGTTAAGCCAAGTGGCACTTGAATTGCTCTCATTTTCACACATATTTTTATTTTGAAATGAAAGTAATAAAGCCAAAATATTCAAACTGCATGCAAATTAAGCTCCAGATTGTGCCAGTCCTATGTTCATTAAGCTATTGAATCTTTGAGTAGTGCCCGTTATTCCATAGGGGCTATTCACGTAATAAGGTACTATTCAATCAGGTAAAGATAGCAATCTGCCTTCACACTGCTTAAATAATGCTTATTCCTTTGGGCAACTAAAATAAGTCTGCCGTTCCCTAATTTTTCACTTGCTTAATTTATTTAATAATACTTCTTGGATTTATACATTTATAAATGGTATTTGTGAGTGAAGCATTGGTAAAAAAGAATTTTGCATGAATTGCCACCTTGTTTTTTCCTCAAAAAAAGGAGAAAAAAGGAAAGAAAGAAAAAGACAAAAAAAAACCTCTGAAGTAGTTGTTGTTTCCCAGTTCGCTCTGCTTGTGACATCTCTGCTGTAACTGAGCGCTGAATCCACTGGTTTCGGTTACCAACATGCTTACATCTCACTGCTTGCCCCAATACCTAATTTCACCCATCTGTAATCAGGTGGTTTCTTTTCTGACTGTTGTCCTGGGTTTGACCAGAACTCTCACCTTGCAGATGAAATAACCTTTCTAATGTATCCTGTATGTTTCAAGTGGCTTTGTGACTTTCTGTGGAGATGTGCTGAATGGAGAGACCCTTCCTCTCTGCTGGTGTTCATGAGAAGCGGATGGAGTGGTTATACTTCTTGGCAGTCCTGGGGTAACAATTGGACTTGGTGATCTTAAAGGTCTTTTCTAACCTAGTTGATTCCGTGATAGCCAGTCTCCTAAAAACTAAAAGAGAAAATATATACTCTGTACAATTAATTTGAAGAGATGTGTTGGTAGTTATTGAACTTTCTCTGTATTCACGTAGCTGTTTGTCAGGAAAAAGTCAAAAATACACTGTGCTTTGCAAGGGAATCTGATTAACACAAGCGAATCAGTGCGTGAGTTGCTTATGGAACAAACAATGTAAGGACACCACTGCAGGCTTAGTTTTTAAAAGGGGAATTTGTGGGGGTTGGTTTATTTTGGGGTTTTGGGTTGCAATTTTTGGGGTGAGAACTGAGGGGGCAGTGTGAGGTGTTGCTTGCTGAGAAGCGGCGGTTTTCCAGCTTGCTTCCCCTGCAGTCAGAGAGTGGAGGGGAGCTTTGCCAGGCTCCTGCTCATTGGTGGCAGCAGCTTGTGCCAGCTGTGTCCTTTCCCTGTAGGACTTGGAGTTAAGAAACATGGAGAAGGCAGGTCTGAAACACATCTCAAAAGATCACCTGGTTCCTGATCTTTCTCCAGGCTCATCTTCCTTATAATCTGCATCAAGGAAAACTGAACATAATATTTCTACTGCGGGTGTTTTGATGGTGACTGGAATGGGAGAGGCAGTACATGTCTTGCAAGCTTTATTCCTGTCTGTACATCTCAGTATGATGTTTGTCTTTTTCACAACAACCTGATGTTGTTGACTTATGTTCAGCTTGAATAGACTGTTTCCCCCACATCCTTTTGTGAAGAACTGTTACCTAACCAGTTCTTCCTCATCCTGCATTTATGTAAATGATTGCTTCTTCCTATGTTGCACTTGTAGCTATTGAATTTCACCCTGGTTTCTTCAGAACTTTTTTTATATGGTTGGTGTTCTTCTAGTGCATTTGGTGTCCATCCCAGATTCATGTCTAGTGTATCATCCACCTTTGTAATCCAGGGTTTCAACACTGAGCCCAAAAAAATACTCTTGGAGAGCCCCTTTCAATGCATAATTTGAAGAATTATTGAAAACTGGTCTTAGATATTGTTTTCCAGCCTGTTTTGCACCTGTGCTATGTGAGTCTCATGAAGGCTCTGTTTTCTGTGCATCCTTATGAGAGCATCTTGAGAGGCAAGGAAAAGAACTTAACTGCAATCATAATGGTATCTGCTACTTCTCCCTTCCCTTGCCTGCTTATCTCTTACAGAAGGAACTTGGACTGTTTGTTATGACTTGTTGATAACAAAATAATGTTTGTTGCTTATGTCATTTTAACTTTCATGTTCTAAGAAGCAACTTAATTATTTGTCTCACCTCTTTTTTGTTATCTTGTCTGCATTCTTCTACTTTGTCTTTTTTAATGCTTTTAAAGGCTGAAATGAATGTAGATTTTGCCTGCTCCTCTAATATCTATCGTCAAGTTTTCAAACTGACTGTTAATTTCAGATGTTGTTTCATATTGGTTCTTCCAGTACCCTAGGATTACATTAAATGTGTTCAGCTGATCTGAAAGCATCTGGCTTATCTGAGCTGTTTTCACACCTGGCTGAAATCTGACCTTTTTGTGTCTGGTACTAGTAATCCTAGTCTCCAGCTTGTATCTGACTTGCAGAGTAAAGGTAGATGAAGAAAAAAAGAAACACCTTAAGCATTTCAGATGGTCTCCCCATCATCTATGGGTAGCTTCTCCGTTACCACTGAGAAGCAATATTTGTATTAATCACCATCCTTGTGGTTGTTTGTGTAGTTGATGCAGCTGTTGCAGTAGTTTATCAGGGCTAAAACTAATATGCTTATTTTATTTGCATCCTCAGTTAAGACGTGTATTCTGGCCTTCAGTGGCACCACATCAAGTTCTGTGTCGTCAATACTAGGCTTAAAAATACTGAGTGCTCTAAGCCCCTCCTCACACAGAAATTATTTTCCTTTCTTACTGCAATACCAGCACAAATCTGACATATGTATTGTGTTGTCAAGTATTAAAAGTATTTAAAACAAAGATTTCCTATCTCAGCAAAGACCAACTCTTCCGTAAATTTGCCTATGGCTGTGCATTAATATAGATGATGCAGTAGATTTACAAAATAGGTATCTATCAAGTTCTGTGGTGCAATATCACCTTAATGATAGATCATCAGAAGCTTGTCTGAAAAAACGTCTGTCGAAATGTTCAGAAGAGTGGGAGAATGACTTGAGTCTCTTTAATGGCTAATGTCAAAAGCAATTCCTGCAAGAAAGTTCACTGTGTTTAGAAAGAATTGGCAGCGACTCTCGTTTTTAGTTTGCCTTGTGCTTTCTCTTAGAAGAGATTCTTGTGACCTTTTCTGACAAGCTCTAACACTTCCATTGTTTGCTGCAGGCCTTTGAAATGTGGCAGAGATAGCCTTGGGCCCAGGGAGGTGCGTTTTGCTAGTTCAGTTCACTTTTAACAAAGTTAAAAGCTTTGAAAATTGCTATTCCTCATCTGTGGTTTAAGTTGCTTAATTCTGGCAACCTGCCCACAACCCTGAACATTCCCATCGTGGCAGAAAGCCAGGGATTGTGAACCAGCAGCATCCTGGTAGCTCATATGGGCTTCCAGCACAGATTATACAGGAGCAGAGACTTCAGCCCATGTGGTACTGGGGCAGCTGGAGAAAGGAAGGTGGACACAAGGAAATTGCTCCTCTTCTGAGAGCAGAAAAATGAGGCCCCATCCCTGCGTGTGACCTGTTCATACTGTTACATTACAAATACATGTAATCATCAGAGAATGAGCTCAGCGTTCAATTCCACTTAATGGTATGAATTATATACCTTTCCCTGTTTTTTATAATTGAAAACATGTTGTTCAAGACAAAGATTATGCGACCTTGGGGAAGAGAAGGTAGACGAGCCTCAGCCAATCCTTTTATAATAGTTGAATCTGAGAAGGAGCTCGCTATGACTTTTTTCATGACTATACTGACCGTCAGGTGAAATTATTTGCACATAAGGAACCAATTCATTGTATTGTCTCAGATTTGTTTCTTCCTTACAAGCTAATTAACATAGTCTTCTCCTTGCCAATAGCTAATAAACGTAGGGCTTCTCAACCTGGTGAAGTAGCTACCCTCGCTCCTGTGCTGGACTGTTACTCTCTTTTAAGAACATCCACAGGGGAAGGTAGTCATCTTGAAATAAACAGTCTGTGTTGTTCTTAATTGATTCCCAGGAGCAGACAAGGCTCCATGTCCTGTTGTCCAAGTGAGGAAATTGTCCAGTAGTTGACATGTTGTGGCTTGTGGTTCTGAAGGTTGAGTTCAGTTCCCAAATACTTGGGGTTTTTTATCCTTTTAATCCCCAACAACGAAAACCAAACTGAAACCCTGAAAGACTATGCTAAGAAAAAGTTACTTCATTTCTAGACAAAGTAAAAGCTGAAAAGAGGCTACCAGCTAATTACAAAAATTATTAACTGAAGTACTTAGCAGTTCTGAATTGCCAGGTTTAAGGTAGCTGCTGTTATTGTAACTTCTCCCACCTTTGTGCCCTGTGTGCCTGCAGGTTGTGTACTTGTACACATTGCAATTGTATGACTACATACCATAATTTTCTGCTGGACCACTTCCTCAGTGCTTGGAGCAAAAGTAACCAGACCCTGTAACGGAAGAGGCAGCTGTCTGCTGGGCTGCCATAAACATAAGTGTTTTTGTAGGAATTGGATGGTGTTTAATGCAGCATGATCTCTTTGTTGTGTTGGGTGAATGTTACAGAGCCTGGGCAGAGCTCGCAACACAGAACTGGTGTGTGACATTGAGCAAACTGCAGTGTTTGAGGCTATGAATGATGTGTTCCTGTGTTGGGGATGGCCAGGTCTTGGGCTTCGTCTTAACTTGTCTAAGTCTAGAAGTTGGTTTTTGGTTATTCTGGATGCTATCACCTGCCCCTGGAGTCAGGAGGAGTGCTTTGGTGGGATGCTGTGGACGCATACATTAGATTCACAGTGGGTATTGTCCTTGAGTTCTTGTGATAGTCTGTTCAGTTTACTGACTCAGGCAAGATACTCAGACTGTTTCCTTCTTTGTAAAATACCAGTTGTGAGTCTCTTGTGTCAACATATTCATTCATCCATCACAGAGTGCTCTAATACTGTGTGAAGACTGTCATGCCAGAGATCAGAAGCAACTTGAAATGCTATGTTTGATGCAGTATTTGCATCATACTGCTTAAGTGAAGCTGAGTGCCTTACACTGTATGTTAATGGTAACATATAAGAAGCAACAACTTTTTGCCTTGAGCTGAGAGATTGGAGGAGAACGGGGAAGTGGTGATCAGTATAAAAAATACCATTGTCATGTTTGTTTGTAGGGTCGGACAAGTAAAGGTTATGTGGATGAAACTAACTCAAGCGAGAGGTACTTACTAAACCTTAAATCTTGGGACCAGAAGTGACAGGATGTTGAAAGACAAGCATTGTGTATATGATTCAGCCATGTACAGCACAAACTGTATAAGTTTAGGTGTGAGTCAGTGAGTGAGAGTGGCAAACAATAGGAAACTGGCTGTTTAGGAGAGGGAATACCATAATGTGATGTTGATGTCAGGTGTTACCTTCATTAGCTCTCCCTTGGGTCCGAAGTATTCAATATATTAAACACAGCATCATACAGCGTGATGTGGGACCACATTGTCCATCCACCTGCAGCTAATAAAGTGAAAACATATTGGAAGCACTAACTCCCCGCCAGTTATTTTCAAAGCATGTCAGGGTGGATTAAACCTTGCAAGAAATATTTCTGTTCCACAGTAGTGCGAGCAAATGGGTGCTTTTTACAAATGAACACAGTTTGAAAACTGTTGAGGAGAGCAGAATATCCAGGTGGCTTTGACTGCTTGCTTTTTTCATCCAGATTGAGAGGCTCTGTCGCTCTTGTTCTCTAGAAAGTTGTATTTGTTCCATATCCTGCTACATTAGGTAGCATGTACATACTCTAGATGCTTTCTTTCTTTTCTCAGGCTTAATTTGGAAAAGCTCTTTCCAGCCTCATGGCCACCATACAAAATATGTAACAGGCAACTGAAAACATGTGAGATGTTTTAGAATGAAATCATTTCGCCTACTTGAGCAACAACTAACTTGAGGCATGTCCCAGGGATTTCACTTCTCACCTTGCCAGACTCAAACATGAGAGCATCGTGTCAGCTCAGGCAGATGTCTAAATGTTAAGGTTATGCTTGAACATGGACTGGTTTGTGCTGAAATTTTAAACCTGTAAAATGATAAGCAATTAAAAGCTTATGCCTGAGGCTGTTAAGATAAAAGTTTGTATTTTGTTGCATATCCACATTAGCTGTAGGCAAAATCGGAGGAGTGAGGAGGGCAGAGTTTCAAGATGTCTGATGCTGGAGAAACCCGGACATTACCTAAATACTTGTTGCTAATCATATATAGGAAACAAATTCAGTGAATCTGGAACACGTACCAGGCAGGACTAGAGACATTTTGTGTAATCATCTCACATACAAGTAGAGAGCAGCAAAATTAAAGAGTGTACCAAAAACTGCCAAGTTCGTGTGTCAGAGTATCAGGATAGCCAAACTCCTAACATTTCTTTCTGGGAAATGTATATTTTATAATACATGCAAGTGCACTTCCCTTACCAGAAGCAGAGAGCGATGCCACTTGTATTTTGTTGTGTCACTGAAGCCATCATAATGTTATAGTCACCTGCTACTTCAAAATACTCTACTACCCAAAGTAAAGAATGTCTCAGTGCAGCTGGGTCCTAAGGATGTTTTCTCCCTCTTTGGAGTAACACAGAAAGCAGTTTTAGTCTGTCTTTGCAGACTTGATTGCCATATTCTATTTTGGTCCTGATCCTAGTTAAGAATCGTATTTTGCCTTATGCCTTGCCTTTTCCACAGCCCAGAATAAACAAAATTGAATGCACATTGGGCATGTACAGACTTTGACAAAGGCATAAATTTTACCAAGTGAGCTGTATTCAATTTAGGATACTCCTGGGCTGAGCAATTCCTCTATGAGTAAAGCCTTGTGTTTTTAAAAAAATAAAATTCTAGAGTATAATCTTAATGATGCAGAATTATCTACTTGACTGACATGTATTAGGGTGTCTTGTTTCTACTGCACTTTTATACTATTTTCAGATGCTCAGTTCAGCTGAGCTTCCCAAACTTTTCCTGCATCCAGCCGCAAGCTGCACATTTTGCCTCACCTAGTTGCATGTTCCTTCGTTTACCTTTATCTTGCATGTTAGTGGTTTCATAATGTTCAGTGAGCCTAGATAGCATTTAGTTTTGATAGGGGTTAAGGGAAAATCCCTTTTTTTGCCAGTCAAATAAGTAAGAGATCATTGCCTGTACTTGCTTCTTGAGAAACAAAGCTTGTTTATTGACTGCTTGTAGGTTTCCCCTGTTCTGACTTTAAGCTCTATCTCAATCTCAGCTGCTTCTCCTCCTGCAGTTCATTACCATTCCTAGGTTGTCCTTTCCTCTTTGGCAAGTTGTGTTCATTAATATAAAACTCAAACCACACAAGTCTTCAGTCGAGATTCCCACAGCTGTTGCATACTTCTTTTTTATTAACTCCTCTCAGCATCTTTCTCTTCCAGCCATCAACACTGCCTCTGCTCTCTTTAAATCCTCTACCCCACGCAACCTGTCAACAAGCTCTTGCGAGCTGCTCAGACTGAGCCCCTATGATCTTCCTTCTGAGTGCTCCCCAGGTCTCATACAAGGGCTTGATTCACAGCTCCATGTTCACATCATCAGCTCCTGTCTTGATTTTCTTCTGCTGAGTGTTAGCCTCTGTGAGTCAGATGCAGCTCAACCATCACTTTGCAAATGTCAATGCACTTGGTGCCACATATGAAAGCAGCATAACAATTCTTAATTTTTTTTAAACTTATGGGTACAGCCTAATATTTAAAGTTATCGTCCTCTTGTTATCATAGAGTAATGGTCTGATGGAATAATCTCCCAAGAGGAAAATTGTTATACACTATAAAATGTATTAACTAAGTTTCCAGAACATGTAAGAAGAGTTAAGAAACTTCAGTGCTTCTGTTGACTGTGAAACAAGATGGTGCTGACTCCAGCTGATAAATCCACTCACATGATGCTGCCTCTAGATCTGAGCTGTAGCATGAGGGACCAGCTCTGGAACCTCTGCACTTGCCATGCAGTTAATCCACAGCTGGATAAGAATCAGTTGGTGAGATTCAGTCATCTGTTGATCAGCGAGCAGATCTGGCAGTCTGTTGTGGATATCTCATGCTTTTTAGTGGCATTTCCAAATGAGTTCTCTGGGACTTTGGCTTTTGAACTCAAAAAGCCAAGTCATGACTGCTGTGTGGTGTAGAAGAATTGTGTAGTCAGTGCTTAAAGAATTATGTAAGAAAAGGATAATTAAGTTTTCATCTGTTGAGTTCCCACCAACCTTGTTGAGCAAACACATGCTAGAAATAGACACTTGGTAGTAACTGTGTTTGCTCTAAACCTGTAACCAATATTTACAGGTATCGAAAGAAAATGTTTTTCATAATGATGGTTCACAAAAAAAAAATCAAAACTTAACATTTGTTAACCCTTCCGAAGGGATGTCAGGTGCTCAGGCACGATTCCGCATTACTCATACATTTCCAGTGTGTATTGAGTTAAATGCTTTTACCATACATTAAATAACGAAAGCTTTGACTCATGTGGTGGATAAAAGCATAATATTATCATGATATTAACTCCACCTTTATCCAGAAAACTTGGAAAAGACTAAGTCTGGAAAGAAAGCAGTATATAATTTCTGCTTTATCAGTTAGAGAAAACTGCGTAAGTATGTTATGCACATCATGAATCTTGCATATTCCAAATACTTACAGAAAATCTACAGTGAATGGAAGGGCAAACATAGAAAAATCTCCAACTGAAGAACAGATTTTTAAGGAATTATAATCTGGATTTTAAAAAAATGTTGTTTGTAGATAAAATGCAGAATTCTGCTAAATGTATTGATTTCATAGGCTTGGGTGTCCTTTTGTAATACCTAGTTTTAAAATAAAAGTTACATCTTCAGTTTTTTAGATGCGCAATTAAGGATTTGAATTATAATATTGGCTATGGCCATTTCAAGCTTAATCAGAAGATATTTAGGTGCTGACTGGAACATTTAACAGTTCTGTAGAGACTTTCAGCAACAAGTATTAAGACATTATAGTCATCATTTAATATATCGGGTAAGTAGTGCTGTATGGTTTGAAGATGTAGCTCTGTGTTTTAAAAAATTATTAAACTACCTTTTTTCCACATCTTGATTGTGCTATTTTAATTATTTTCTCCCAGCAGTGTTATTTCCATATATATATATCATTTGGATAGCAAATATATTGTAAGTAAAGTAGTTCCTTAAATTTGGGGTCACTGGTTACTTACTGGGTTTTGCTTAAAGTTGTAAACAAGACAGAAGAAACACCCAATATTAGTTACATCACTCTGAATCTGGAGTAACTGTCTGGCTGCTCCTAAGCAGTATTTATTTCTCTGATAAAAATCTAATGCACGGTGAAGAAAGTTTGTTTACTGCTGCTTTTTGTTCCCTATTTTATATATCCCTGTTAAGATGTGAATTCAGTGTATTCAGAGCTATTGTCTCATCATTAGCAGATTTGTTCATGCTGATTTGAATTGCTGACAGGATTAAAAAACAGAAAAAAAAGGCAAAACACTTTTAAACAAGTTATTTCGTACAAATGATCTGGTAAAAGAAATCTCAGCAAGGCAGACATTTCGCGCTTTCTAAATGAGCTGGCAGTGCTTCTATCTGATGATGAGGGAGGTGTGTTTATAAAACAACTTCTTAGGGCTGAGTGTCAAGGTAAATGAAAAATTACTTTCCTGGTTCTGTACATTTTCTTCCCCAGAAGCAGTGAAAACATAAATCAGTTGGTAGCTAGCAGCTAATTGCTTTACACTGACATACTTTAGTCAAGCGGGGGCATCGTTGGTCTTTCACAAATAGGTAGTATGGCCAAAAGGATTTACTTGTTCAACTTAAGTGGCTCTGATATAGTAAATTACTTGCTCTATTTTTATCTTAATTTGGGAAGTCTTTTAGCTATAAGGTGCATAAAAAAGCATGTTTGTTTTGTATGTATGCTTTTAATTATATTGCATTGAAAAAAATAAGTGGGCTCAGTTCTTTCCCTGTAACTCAGACTTTGGGTTTATGTCAGTCAAATTCTGTTTAATTGCATGTAAGAAGTTTTTTAAATGACAGTATTTTTCTGGTGGAATGAGTGTATTTCTTGAAAACATCAGCTGCAATCAGTGTGTTCTCTGCTGAATTTGAGAAATGTTTTCTTCCATTTTAATTATTGGCTTGTGCTAACAAAAATGTAACTAAAGGAATCAAAATACCCAATTGGGAAATGGTCGTTGTTAGATAATGATACTTGTTACAAAATGCCCTCTGGTAAGGATTTATGCCCGAAATTCCTTTTCCACATAAAAAACCTAAAGCCTGGAAGAGGAAGCTCTTTGGGTATGGTTGGAAGTGGTCAATTAGAAACACCATGCCACAATTACCTTTATGCAATCGCGTGCTTAAACAGGAAGAGCACAGCCAAAAACTTCATGCTGGAGCCTATACGAGACGAATGATGAATGTATTAATCACATGTCACAGACACAGAGACTTTGATCCCTACACCTCAATGGTAGATCTCAACTCGTGGTAAACTCTGCTAAGCCTGGCTTTTGATCCAGGCGCAGTGTTATCTTCATTAAATGCGAAAGGGCTTGTGGGGATGCTTTTCCATGGCTGCATTTTGGGAAATCTTTTCAAGGGTGTGTATCCCGGGCTGTGCAGGACTATGCTTTAAGTATTTAAGCACGGTGTTTCCACGGGTACAATTCTTGGCCTGTTCTCCTGTGTAGATCTGGAATCCTGTGTATCTACATCCTTTGGAGACAAGCGCCAAGGGCGACAACTGGAGGTAATAACTTGCGATTTGTGTCTTTTGCAAGTTACAGTCATTGTAAACTGACAGCTGTGAAGGACCTAAACTCACATCAAAGGATACAGATCATCTAGTTAGGTCAATTAATGTTAATTCTCGTCTTCCATTAAATTCTTTTATCTTCTTTTCTTTCTTCTTTTCGCCTTTTATTTTTTCCAGCCAAGCCCAATACCAAGTCCTGTGTTGGGGAGAAAGCCAAATGCAAGTCAGTCACTGCTTGTGTGGTGCAAAGAAGTTACAAAAAACTATAGGGGAGTGAAAATCACCAATTTTACTACATCGTGGAGAAACGGTTTATCCTTTTGTGCAATATTACATCACTTTAGACCAGACCTAATGTAAGTTGTGTACTTTTTTGCCTGCATAAGCTAACTCTCATAGCATTTAAGTTTACATAAAAGTAAAATCCCTGTTGGTTTCAGGTGTTGAACTGTTTTCACCCTTTCCTTTCAAGCAGGGGACCATCCTTTCTAAGAAAACATTTATAATGCTCAAACTTTATGTCTCCTCATTCTGTCTTGTGGCATAAACAGTTGTTTCTTCCCTCTCTGTGATTTGTTTCTCTTCTTCTTAATCTTATACAAAGAACTGACTTCAGGATGATTATGAAAATTGTGCTGGTGTTGAAATGAGATGAGAGGAATAAGCTCTTTGTACGCTGACAAGGACGGATTACCTCCTGGTAAATTTGGTTGTCAAGGCCAGCCTCTAGTCCCTGCCTTAACTTCTTTTTTAGATGGAAAGCTTCAGGCAATGAAACATGTAATCGGTGTTTATTTATTTATTTATTTATTTATTCCTTTAATTTTCCACACTATTAGTTTTGTTGATTGAATTGCTGTGAAATTGCTGGTTACTGTATGATATTACTGTATGTCAAATTTTTAGATTCAGTTTGTTTTAAAACTGCTGCTTTTATCAAATACTGTACATACCCACTGTGCCATTTTCCCCCTCAGTGACTACAAGTCCCTGAATCCTCAAGATATTAAAGAGAACAACAAAAAGGTAAGAACTGCCAGGAAAAGAAAAAAAAGAAAAAGAAAAAAGACACAGCTTCAATTTTGGCTTCACTGCGGGTTTTTATTAATTTTGGGAAAGTGCAGTTGTTTTGTAAGGTCATAACTGCGGCTCACAGAAGGTATTCAACCTCCTGCAGTTCAAATCGGATGCATTATTGACTCTAGTTTGTCATGGTCTTTAACATTCACAACAAGTGCAAGGCTGGCATTAGAGTTTAATATTTGTATGGCCTACATTACGTGTGAAAGCAGAGGAGAGGGCTGGCCAGCCTTCTGTGATCACTCCTCTGATTTTGCCAATCAGCCCCGTAATTAAAAATATGAAGAGCATAGCTGCTCTTGGATTGGCATATGCAAGACTTCTCTTTCTGCTGCTTTAATGGGTCTGTGTGCATCAGTGCATTGATGTTGCTTTGATGGTGATTTTTATACTTTTAAAATTGACGTTTTACACCTACTTGAATGCTGCACCAGCTGAGTGAAGTGCTGTATGCAGCATGGAAAGTTTAGGATATAAAGCGTTGAGTCAATACTTTGGAAATAAACCAAAATATTAGCAAAATAGTTTATAGCATTGTACTGGGTGGCTGCTTTAAACCACTCTTTGGTTTAAAAGTACTCTTTGTACTTTTTGTCTTGAAAAGGTGTAATAAGTTCCTCTGGGAAAAGTGGGAACTTGGTTTGGAAATCACCAGAAAACTTTTTATTTCTGCTCTCTATTTTAGGCATGTTACAAGCCTCAGTTGGGCCCTAGGGACATGTTCAGAAATTATAATTTTCATGTGAGTCACTGATAATAAAATTGTTCCTGAAGATTGTCTGAAAATTATTTTTAAGGAGCTGACTTCTCAATGCTGTGATTTTATTTTTATACTGTTTTAAAAGCACTAAATTTAATTGGGATGAAGGTATAAAAATATACATTAATTAGGTTCAATATTATATAGCAAATATGACTAAATAATATTAGATCGCAGATATGTGTAATTTCTGAAAGTGCTGTATTAAAATTCATTTGTGTTGAAGGTAATTATATTTTAAGGTGCCTGCACACTTGATGTGCTAGCCAGGGACTTAATTGCCTTTAAAATAGTACTTAAGTATTACAAATAATGAAAGATCTCTGAGCTGCTGTTATCTAATGAGTGATTTGGCCCATAATATATTTTTCATAATAATATGGAATTTTATGATGACCTAAGTAGATTATCAGTGACATCACGGTATTTTCTGTGACCATACGTGTTTTGTACTTCAAGTTTTGTTGAATGCTAATTAAGCTGGATTATAAAAAAAGGCTAGATTATTAATTAAAAGTGGTAGCAGTACAATCAGTCATCTTTTCTTTATGAAACTGATGGCAAACAGTGAACTTCTTAGCTCATCTCTCTTAACAGGATATAGTTCCCAGGACTGAAGAAGTAATGATTGTTGTTATTGTGCAGCTTTTTTCTTTCATCACTTTGCAAGCCTTCACCTGACAGCTACATTGAGTATTTCAGTTGCTTCCTGCAGATTTATTTCCTGGTCTCACACAGTTCTGCCTGATAACCCCACGTGCCCTTGGTTGGAGTGAATGCAGCACTGGCAACAATGGCTGCCTATAAATTCCATGCAGATATGTAACACATTTGACAATGATTCCTCCTAACCAATTAAAATAACATCTATGGATGAACAGGACAATTTTCTTTGTCTGAAGCAGCTGCCTGCCCACCCCCCTCCTGGAAAGGAAACCATAGATTAAAGGTTAACCCATAAGAGTACATCTTTTAGGAGTGCATGACCTTCTTTGTATTTTAATAAAAAAAGAAGAAATCTTAAGAGACAACTATTTCAGTGCAATTACTGTGTATAATTGGACATTGAAATGCACTGTTACAAAAGGCACATCACTGGAGCTTCTTTATAAGACACACTGGTCATTTGCCAAATTGGTGCTGCCGCCGTTGCTGAATAAAAAAGAGTATTTACCTGTGACATCTGATCTTGGCCAATATGTCAGTGTGTTACATAGTTGGGAAATGGTTGGAATACTGCCTGTGGTGCTTGTGCTGACGGATCCCAATTGATGTCTGTCAATCAGCTTGTCAGTAAATTAAAAAAGAAAAAAGAACTTCATCAGAAGATGGGTGAATAGGCTTAGTGTCCTGAATATAAATACGTGTGTGCATATAGGTATTGTAAATTCCGCAATATTTAATTATAGCTCTTAAGAAACCCCCAAACAACTACTTGAGATTACATTAATATCAGTCAGAATTTGAAGATAATTTTGGTACACAGTGCCCACTACAAGTTCAAGTTTCTGTGGGAAACAAAAGAGAAACCAGGATTGGCTTTGAGAAAATTAGAAACATTGCAGGGCTACTTTCC
The DNA here is from genome assembly GCF_012275295.1 of Melopsittacus undulatus. Lineage (NCBI taxonomy): Eukaryota > Metazoa > Chordata > Aves > Psittaciformes > Psittaculidae > Melopsittacus > Melopsittacus undulatus. The sequence continues at coordinate 11,351,239 of NC_047529.1, read as the reverse complement.
CAGCTGATCCAAAGAGTTGCGTTTCTACTTTAATCACATCTAACTAAAAATGCAGACTTCCCAGTAATGTTAACCAAACGATATTTTTAATATGGTTATTTGATTGTTAGTAAATAATAATTAAAATGTGTTAAAATTACAGCATACTGGCAGTCTTGTCCCTCATCAGGAACAGAAATATTTCATATTGCTAATAACATGTCCTGCACTTTAAAAATGCAAACTACTAAACTACACTTGGCTGGAGCTTGGAGGGGATGAAAGAATGAGAAGTGGAAGGGCACAGCAGTGTGGTTCTAATAATGAACTTCTATTTTAAGTATTTTATTGTTTAGAGAAGCTTGTTTCATTTGAAGGATTATTGTGTGGAAATAGGAATGTATCTTCTGGATGTTCAGCTGGCACTTTCAATTTCTGTGATGCTTTTTTTTATTTTCCTTTTTCCCCCCCAGTTTTTGAATAAATTCCTCAAAACTTTTGAACTTGAGTGATTGTCTTAACAAAATATTTCAAAATAATAATTTTGAAATATACATTTAAGCAGAAGAATTCAGAATTACAGGGATAGCACTGAGTCAAAATGGAATAAATTCCTTACCTTAAAGCTGGCAGCCATATTTTTATGACAAGCACTCATGCTCACTTCTGCTATTTAATACCACAACATCATACACACATATTTAGTTGTGTGCTTAGGAGTTACTTGTTGATCTTGGTGGGATCACGCAGGAGCATAGTTAAACACGCATATGAACATTTGCAAAGTCAAGGCTTTAGTTATGCCTCTGTTTAACAAAGTAATGTGACCTGGAAAATTTACTCTGTTCATACCATGTTACAAACTAGTTAGAAACATTAGGCACTTGTAAATATGCTGGAATATCAAGAAGCTCCAAGCTTTTCTAATAGTGAAGGAGGAATCCATCACTGTTCTGGACACATACAGAACATGATTGCTATTTATAGAACTAAGGACTGTAAAACATTTGTGTGCCAGTCAAGATATCTAATATACTTTAAAAGGAGAGAAGCAAGAATATGTATTGTCCAGAATGTGAAGAAGAGGGGATGGGAAACAAGTATCTGACATCAGTGGGAAACTATTGTGTTTAATCCCAAGCATCACCAGAAGAACTGAGCAGACAGTAAAAAGTGATTGTGGTTGTATCAAGAATACCCATCATTCTAAATTCAATCCTTCTGTAGTAGTGTTACCCATTCTAAGCAAGTGCCTTTCCCAACAACTCTGAAACACTGTCCCCATCTTCATTTTACAGACCCTGGGAGATATTCTTAGGATTTAGTTTTATTAGCATATAAATAAGAAATTAGGAGTATAAAAGAGTTCAGGTCAAGTCATGTCTATGGGCTTTGGCTGCTGTGGATTGCTAAGCCCATCCTTAGGTCCTTTCATTTTCAGATGGTAACTCCTACTACGTGCAGTGTGGGGTAACAGGTTATTTATGCCACTGAATCAGCACTGACCCACTTAATCAAACAAAAAATCCTAGTGTTACCTTTGGTCCACAGGACAACACAGTTGGCTTGCTACACTTTCATACCCAGCCTGTTTTCCTCTGGCATATGAGCATTCACCCATTCTCAGTACCTGCTATGGCTTAGGCTGCCCACACAAATCCCTGCACTGCTCTCCTTTAAGTCTTCTTTCTCTGTGCTCCTCATGTCTGTTTGGTTCCAACTCTCGTCTCCCTGTCCCCCATATCCAGCCTGATCCTGCTCTTCCATCTCTGTGTCCCAATATGAGGTAAATGACAGCTGTCCTTCTTCTGCCATCCATGTTTTTCCATTCCCTCCCACCCATGATTTTCCAGTTATTCTGCTCTGTCTAGAGCTTTGCATCAACAAATACAGCAGTCATGTTTTATACTGCTTCTCATATATTGAAGTACAGCTCTGCTTTTATAAATGGCATAACAAGTCCTCATAATGAACCTTTCCAAGAAATGATACCCCACCAAACACTGGCAGTGATTTTTAGGCCAAATCATTTTGCGCAGGGAGAGCCAGAAAGGCTTAAATTATTCAGATAACTTCTGTGTCTAGATAAACTCTGTGAGTAATTTGTTATGGCAATTTAAAAATTACTTCACCAAAAATGATTTGGCAAGTTGTGTCTGAGCATAAGGGGAAAGCATACAAAATTTCAGGAAGATAAATGCCAGCTCTTGGAAGCAGAGTTTGAAAAGTGGCTGAAGTAAGACCTGTTTGACCCTCAAGTACTGACTGATATTGCGATGGGAATGAGAGAGCCTCCTTTCCTCAGAGCAAGTAAAATAACCGGTCTGCCAGGCCAAACCCACGTTCTAAATCATCACTGAACATTTAGTGTTATGAAAACAAGAGGATAAAAAAACAAATCAGAATTGATTTCTCTTTCTTCCACCCTTCTAAAACTAAATAAAGAAATAGTGTAACACTGAGTTAAAGTTGAAGCTGTGCATGTTTCTGTTTCCTTGAAAAACTGTCATTCATGTCTTAAATTTAGCATCCATTTTTGTTCAAAATAATGTAGGAACAACTGTGAGCATTTTAGGCCCCTTCAGAAGAGGGTGAAAAAGAGCCGTGGAATTACTGGGGGAGGAGAAATCAGAGTGCTTTCACTGAGTGCATCTATGCTAACAGGAGGCCTTTTTAAAGGCTTCCTTGAAACACAATATTGTCTTCCAGGGTTAATCCAGGATAGTAATAATTAATTGTAAATTGAGAAACGGCTTTAATTCTTCAAAACTAGACAAACCTGATGCACCAAGCCCACTCAGAGCTAGCAGAAAGAAGACAATGTGGCCTCACAAAGTGGGAGGCTTGCAAACTATTTAGCTCTTAGAAATGAAAGTGAAGTGGGAATGAAATTCACTCTCTCTTACAAATTTAGCATCAATAAATGTTTTTAAATGCATTTGTTTGCTAGATTAATGTGATGTATGTCTTGTATCAAGTAATCTGTGGTGATGTTCTTTTTGGCTATCTGGACATAGTTTTTCATCAACACAAATCACTGCAATTACATGACCAGTAGAAGGGAGAAGGTTGATCACCAGCGATAAAGCCCAAGATGGATTAGTGTCATGTTTCTTATATCTTTGTTCCTTATCTTAAAAAGGCATCCTTAGTTGCTTTTTTTCCGGGCCAACTCTTACACTTTTTTCATTTGCTTGTTTCCTGCTACTTGAGTGAGAACCATTTGAGATATTGGTAGGTTCTTTAGTGCAAACAGAAGGGCTTTAAAGCTGCAGAGTCATGAACAGCTTTTTACTCATGAAAATGGCATAATTTTGAGTAACCAAACATTTTAGTGTAGTATGGTGTTGAGGTATGTTAAACTATTTAAAACAATGCCGTTTGAATGTCTTTACTGATGATACTGCCTCAATTTACATTGCTATGAATTTACCCTGGGAGATAGTTAGAAGCCATTTGGAAAAACTGATGAGTTGGATGTTGGATTGTGTAACAAAAGATAGTAACTACTGCAATGAAGCCAAAAGAATAATAAATGAGTTGAACCCATACTGTTCCTGTAATACTGGATATGCTTTAGGCTTCTTTATTTTGACTGAAACTTTCACTTGCATTCTTGAAATGTTATGGTATGTAAGAAACTGCTTCATTATAACCTTTATTTTGTCTTTTTTAAAGGCATACGATGGGTTTGCCAGTTTAGGAATATCACGACTGCTGGAACCTTCTGACATGGTTTTATTAGCAATACCTGACAAACTGACGGTTATGACCTATCTCTATCAAATCAGGGCACATTTCTGTGGCCAGGAATTAAACGTGGTTCAGATAGAGGAGAACAGTAGTAAAAGCACATATAAAGTGGGTAACTATGAAACGGACACCAACAGTTCTGTCGACCAGGAAAAATTCTACGCAGAGCTGAATGACCTGAACCGGGAGCCCGAGCTGCATCCACCAGACAGTGGTTTGGCAGACTTTGCTTCTCAGGACGACTCTGTCTTTGTAAATGACAGTGGGGTTGGTGAATCTGAGAGCGAGCATCAGACTCCTGATGACCATTTAAGCCCAAGCACGGCTTCCCCTTCTTCTCGCAGGACTCGAAGTGACACAGATGCACAGAAATCCCAGCAGAGCTCTGGAAGGACTTCTGCATCTGAAGATGTTGGGAAGTGTAGCAGTACAGATACAACACAAGCACAGCCTACAGTGGGAAAGAAGAAATTGCTGATAGCTGACACTTTAGACTTGAGTGACTTGGCACATGTCAGTGATCAAAAAGAGGATGTGTCTCCCACAGTTGCTTGTGAAGATAATGACAAGAAGAGACACCAGAGCTCAGACAGTACCATTGGTTTCTCAGAGCAAGAAAAGCTGGGACGTATAGGATCCACAGGGAGCACAAGAGCAGATCCTGGTTCACCTGTCACAAAGCCGAGTTTATCTCCTACTTCTAAGCTTGGATACTCCTATAATAAGGATGTGGATCTTGCAAAGAAACCACATGCTTCTCCAAGGCAAATGGAATCTGATTCTGACAGTGATGCCAGAACGGCTTTAAATCATGCAGATCAAACTGCAAAAACAGCCCAGGTAAGAAGTTTAAATTGATGCCTATAAATTAAGATGCAGATGCTCTTCGAGTTCTTTCCCCATGTTTGCAGTTTGCACTATATCTTCAATATATATGGTGAGATGAGCAGTGTATTTTTATTGTTGGGCAATAAAGACTTTGATTGAGAAGTAGGTGGTCCTGGAAAAGAGCCGTTCCATGAAAAAAGAATGTATAGGTATTGTCCATCTCAAAGAAGATGACTTCAAGCTTTCTGCCATTGTGTGTGGCAGTACGTTTCTTTTGAATGAAAAACTGGAAAAGAACTTAGCAATTCATTCATCCACATTCAAAAAAAAGTGAAGTTTTGAATACATTAAATATACCTAAGAGACATCAAAATCTTATTTGAGAAACCTCACAGCCTTGTGAACATAGCCACGATGGTGAGGTAGAAACTCTAGAATGTTAAGTTATGATGTGACCTCAAGCATTTTACTTAACCACAATATAATTTTCCTTTCTATAAACATAAGAAATGTATGCCTTCCTACCTTGCAGATCTATTGTGAGGGTGGAAGTTGCATATTATATAAAAGCTAAATATATAAAAAAATGTCCTGTTTACAAAAATGCCCAAGTAAGCTTACAGTTTTACCCCTGTGAAGAGCTTTCTTAAAGTTTTGGCTTTGGCTTTGTGCCATTAGCTCTGATGAAAAAAATAATATAGCCAGTTGTTTCATACTGTGGATTGCCTCAAATATTTTTATGCTTTTCTCTTAATAAGTGCCATAAAGATTAGTTTTATTGCAGGAGAAGTCCAAAGATGGGTGGTAATGGCCAAATATTAGTTCCATAGACAGCTGATTTCTTTCCTTTAATTGGTAGAGTCTCAAAGTTTCACTTCATCATTGTCTTTGTGTACTGGATGAGAAAGGAACAGCCAGACCTGTACAGAATATGGGTAGGAGGAAACAGGATGGAATGGAGAGTGGAGCAGGAAACAGGATGTCTTCTTTATGAAGATTGTCATGTGCAAGGGTATAATAGGCCAAGAAAAAAAGGACTTTAAAGATTGCTTCTCTGTTGTTATCATCTGTGCATTTGGACATGATAATAAAACCTCAGATGTGAGCTTCTGTCTTAAGCTGGGACACTCAGTTGTTGGTTGGAGTCAACCATCTCAACTTCCATGTGGTTGTTGCAGGAGCACAACCTGCAATATCTGTCCCAGCTCTATCTTATGTAAAGGCCTAGAGACACATTTTCCTAGAGTTTCACAGCTGATCTTGACTAAGAAGTCAGCGCTTGGGAATATATGTGTATAGGAGCTGCTTATGTTGCCTGTGCAGAAGGTCCCCTTCTGTTGTTGCTGTTCTGCAGTATAAATCAGTCATGTATGAAGAAGGGACTTTCTCATGGATGTTCATAAATGAAGTAGAAGCAGGTATTTTTGCAGGTGTCTTGCCTTGTGCCCAGCCTTTTCTTGTTCAAATTTTAAATGAACGATACCTATATATGTAGCCAATGAAGCATTATATTTGCATACATATTAAAGTAAATAAGTAAACATTTAACATAGTTTCCATAAAGCCAATTATGTTTTTTCCACAGTTGCAGTTTAAAGGCATTAAATATTGATAGAAATTAAGTTTTAGGGGGAGGAGAGAGAACTCTTATTTACATTATAAAGGCCCGTGACTTTTTTTAATTTTACATTTTGATCATCTTTACTTTTCATTCCTATAGAATGTTCTGTCACCTTGTGAAGCTATAATCCATGTGACTCCTGACCTTTATTATATAGGAAGGCTCCTGGCTATTAACTACTGTATAAACATAAAGTACCCTGAGGCTGCCTTGCTGTTAATTGTATTTCTTTATTTTTAAGCAACGTATGTTGTCAAGACAGGAAGAACTTAAAGAACGAGCAAGAGTTCTGCTTGAGCAAGCAAGAAGAGATGCAGCTTTAAAGGCAGGGAATAAGCAACTAACCAATACGATCATCCCAGCCCGCAATAAGCAGCTGAATGATGTAAGAAATATTGGCCAGTATGGCAGTTTACATAGTTAAATTGATTGTATGTGCATATGCTTTCAGGGGTGGGGGATTTCCTTGTAGAATATTTCTTTCATGCTGAATTGCTCTGATGTGTCATGTTTAGTTCACTTCTAAAGCATGTTTCTCCTGCTGTTACATATAACAGAAAGATGCCTTAGACTTCAGTGGAAGCAGAGGTCTGGGTGCACCTTCTTTGATTGGCACTGCAGTTTCTAATGAGACAAAAACAAAATACTTGGTAAATGATAGTGAAGTAATTTATGCTATTTTTGATTACTTCTCTTTTTTCAGTTAATGTAAATGCATTCCCTGAGCCTGTGATGTCAGCTACTTGCTGCTTCATAAGTGTTGTTGCAGTGAATGAAGCTGCTTGTGACAGTCTTGTAAAAGAGTTAATGGAACAATTCCTTTTTATCACCAAAGTTGATTATGCTGGTGAGATGGGAAAGTGAAGCTGGGGAATGAACTCCAGTGTTGAAGCAGCTATGGTTGCACCTCCAGTGGCCTCCGTGGTGACCTGGAAGGATGCATACTCTCTGGAGATGAAAGCTAATTAATTTTTATGCAAACCTTTGCAGTGTGGGTTTTGTGATTCTAGCTACTGCACATTAGAGGCTGTACTGGCAACTGAGAATGTAAATGTAACTGAAAAATCATGATTCAGAGAAAGGCCTGAATCTTTACTGATTCAGAGCCTAGTGCTGAGGGGCAGATCCTGCTTTTTACATTAATGGAATCATACATTCCAAAAATGAAGACAGTGATTTACGTGTCTGTTTTCATTCTCTGAACTGTCTTGGATCCATGCTGTACTTTTTTTCTCTCTTAGCAATTCCTCTTCCTAAACTGACACTTCTTTTTTCTGTAAAATATATTCATATATACAGACAAGTCTTGTGTGTATAATGATAACATGATATATACGTAGGTTTTTTATTACTTTGTATTTTTATTTGTATTTAATTTTTTATCATTTTGTGATTTTTTTATTACTGTGTATTTAAGCTTTTCCTACTAATATATACTAAGTATACTTTAGTATGAATTTCACTTTGGAATTTTTTTATTAGTTTTTCATAGGCAAACAGCATTAGAGCAGGGATAGTACAGGCAACTGCTCAGGCAGAAACAACTGTAATTAAAGTTGCCTAACAATTTTTATTATAAGCTCCTATTTTCAGAGTTTTACAACTTTGCTAGTATTTCATTGTTTGAACTGAAATTCTCCCCATCAGCTCTCTGCCTCAGGGTAATATTATTTTACTTTTTACTTCAGAAAAACCCTGTTCAGCTGCTTCTCTGTGTTAGGTTGGACAAAACATGGTTTTTATGTTAAAAAATGTCTTATGGGAAGAAGGTTTCATCCCCTTGAAAAATCTTTCAAAGCAATCAAAGTTGTGTTAATAGCACAGGCAGCCTTCAAGTTCGAGAAAGGTGGTGTCAGTAAACATTGTCTGTATGGGCACAGCACAGCAAGAGCATCATTTACTGTTGCTCCCCTAAGGGTCAGGCCCATTCTGATGCAGATCGTAGTACTGGAAAGCAAAACTTTGTCTTCTGGACTCCAGCTCCTGCTGATGAAATCCAAGGAGGAGGAAAAGGAGCTGGCATGCAGATGAGAGATGCTCTGGGTAGGTGACAAGGAAGTAAACGGCAATGTGAAGTTAGACAAAGACGAAGACTGTGTCTAGGCCATGAAAACTAGATGAAGGATAAGAGACTGAGTTTTCAGGGTGAGAGCCAGGATTACGTAGTTCAGGCACTCAAATTACCCTTATTTCATTTATTACAAAAGATGAAAAATGAATTAGAAGGCTGCCGGAAAGGGAGAAGCCATCTTTTAGGGGTGCTCTGCAGAGACAAAGTCTCCCTGCCTCCATCAGAAGCTATTTATGATGTTGGAAAGGTATCGTCAACCCAACATACTCAAGGTGGTAGATTCCTTCATATCTGATTTCCAACCCAAGGTTCTTGGGGACTGGTTTCTGCAAGTTTTGAATGCACCCAGCTGTAGCCAAGTCAAGGACAACTGCACTGTGAACAAATGGTTCTGGCCCCAGTGAAACCGTAGGTGCTGTGTACAAGCAAGTAGTGGTCACTCCTCATTTGCATTGACTGTAACATAAGAAAAACAAAAGCTTCTCAGCTCAGAAGGGTGCTCTACAGATGTAATTTGGAAACTCATAGCTATGGTTATGAAGAGTGCCACAGAAATGCTCTGGAAGAAATTAATTATGCTGTGTTCAGAGAAAAGTTTGCAAGGTTTAGTAGTTCAAACAAGGTGTAGGGCAGGCATTGAAGGTGAAGTGAGGTATTGAACAACACATTCACTGAACATTGTCAGTCACGGCTACTGAAAGCAAGTATCCTGTAGGCAAAAAAAAGTTTGGGTTATGCATTTAAAGACTATACCAAATGAGAACCAGTGCAAGGTTGTAGTACAGCTAGTGTAATGCTGACATTTCTAACTTGTGAGTGCTTGACTTGCCAAGCTTAGCGTTCTAGTGCATTTTAGTGGGAAACATGCATTATGAAAGGGAGGTACCTGTCCTAGAAACTGGTATAGTATTCACATTTCTTACATGATATGTCAATATGTATTAATATATATTATATAAAATTATATGTAATGTATATGTGTCATATACCTATCCATAGATGTGTATGTTCTGAATGAGAATGTGTGTATGCATCAGTATATATAGATATAAGATAAAACACATTGATTTCTGATTTTTCTTTAACATACATTATCTTCACAGAGATGAGACATTTCCATTTGATGTAGTTGTGACAGTTTACTACCGGTCATTGCTTATTTGATTGTTAGAAAATAGCACAGACTTATTTCTATTCAGCATTTTCTGGTCATTAAGGTTAATAATAAGAACTTTGACTGAAAGCCGTGTTGTATGTGTCAGTGTGCAGTAATGTGTAGTAGTGGGTTATCCAAATGAGAGTTGCGATAATGGGAATCAGCATTTAGTGGTGGGAATTGGACTGGGCTTATTTTTGGGATTGATTGAGAGGGATTCAAAATAAAATAGTTTAAAATAGGAAGATCTCATTTTAATTAAGAGAACTTGAAAGAGGTAGTCCAGGGCCAATACTTTTGAAAGTAACTCAAAGTTTGCAATTGCACCTTTTTTGATACCTTCAGGAAAAGAGCTTTAAGCAGCCCATTCTTTCAGTGTGCTCTGAAAATTAGCCAGTTAAGGTAAGCTAAGGCTGAAGAGTCATTAGTTACTTTAGAAAATCTTGTCTCATAGGCCTTGCTGTTAGCACTTGACATTTGTCATATGAGAACTATGAATCGCTGTTTTCTTAGTAAACAAGTGAGAACAATGTACAGTGCGTGCGGTTGTATTGCTGCCTGAGGTCAACAAAAGGGAGGAAATTTCCAAGTCTGTTCCTTGCTCATAAATACAGGTTACTTGGTATGTGCTCACCTGATTTGTTCTGGTAAAAGTCTTTTCTGAAGAAGTGTTCCTATGTCTCTTCTAAGCATAGAGCAAACACCTTAGTAGACCATCTGCAGGCTAAGCTTTACCTTTCCTCTGGTCGATCAATATTGTGTTGGTTTGAGGGTTTTTTTACAATACTCTGGGCTTGTTCTCCTTGTTTTTTAACCTCTTGTGTCTTGAAAGGCAGCTAGTGGTCAGTAATGACTTACTGGCTGTTTTCCCACAATGTGTCCATTATCTTGGCTGTTTGCCCCTTTTTCTTGGATCTTATTGCTTGAGTCTTCTTTTGTGCTTCCATCTTCTTATGTTTGTGCTCTGGGGCTAGGCCTATGTCAGTATTCTCACTTGATTTACCTTTTTATATATATACTTAAACTCAGGAATTGATGAAGTTGTGGGAACAGAAGATTAAAGCACTGTTTTTTTTCATATACCTGTTAACTCAATCCCCTTTTCCTCTGGATTGCATATTTCTCATTGCATCCCAAGCTGTATCTTCTTCCCCTTCTTTCATTTGTATCTTACTGTTCTTTTTTTTTTTTCTCTCACACTGTATTTCAGCTATCTGCCCTGGCCATTTCAGCTCCTTTTCGTCTACTTTTGAACTTTTCTTTCTTAATACTCATTCTCTTTATTCTTCCTTCCCTTGGAAGTCTTCCCTCTCTGCCTTTCTGCCCCATCATTTTCTGTTCTTGTTCAGCTCACCTAATTTAGTCCCATCATCTTCTGCTTGCTTCCTCTATTTATATCATATTCGCCCCTTTTCTCCCACTTCTCCCTTGTTTGCAGTGTGGTAGAAGTTTTTTCACTGTTAGGTCGGTTCATTTGGTGCTTCTCAGAAGCCTTCAATCTGCAAGCTGTATGCATGCCAGCCTGTATGGAGGTATGTAAGCCTGTAGGCAGGTATTTAAAGTCTAAGAGGACACTACATGGATCAGAAACTCCTTGAAAACATGCTCATGGTTTGGGAGGATCATAGACATGTCCTTAAAATTGATGCAGCCTTTTAGAGACTAGAAGAATTAGCTTAAGAGCTCTGTGAACAGAGTTACTGATCCTCTCATGGATCCCTTTCTCTATGGTAGATTTATAAACAGCTCAGCCTTTCTGCTTGCTTTCTTGATGTAGGTGTGCATGTAGTGACTCTTTTACGAGGTGCTTCTGTCATTTCCAACCTGGTATAGCAGCTGTAATCACTTAGCTTTTAACCAGGAGAGCCTTTTTATTAGCTTACTCATTTTTATTTAGCTCACCTTTTCTCATGATGAATATCACACGGCTAGAAGGGGCATATCTGCTCCCAGCAGATGCTGTAAAATATCAGCCTGCAGTGATGGTTGTTAGCAGCGGCAGCTTGGCTGGAATGTGATGTGGGAAAGGCAAGGAGATTGGAGCTGGTCTGTGAAACCAAACTAGCAAAGTGGCAGGCTAGAGGAGACCACAATGAGTTAGAAATATTCAGAATTCACAGGGCTAAAAGGTCTTTCCAGCAGGGAACCCTCACTTCCATGGGCAGTGGAACCCATAATTCTTGAATCTCAGCAGAACTCCACTGTCAGCAAATATCCGTGAAGGCCAGTGGCAAAATGTTCGTTTGTCTTCCTCTCCTTAAATGACTGGTCCACATAAAGAATGGAAATTTACTGCAGCTGTCATTTACTCTGTAAACTAAAATGGCTATGGTTGTGGAGTCTGCATGATTACAGAGAATGGAATTAGGAGTTAAGAAATGCACAGGCAACTTTAATTAACCTCCTTTGTGTATATGCATTATGATGCAGTCTTTAATTATGTGATCACATACTATTTTCCCCAAAGCAATTGTGTCTCATTTAGCTCTGAGAATTGAGGTGATGTAGAAGGCTGTTTGTCCAGAGGACCTCCGTCCTTTTGGTTGCAGAAATTGGAAGGTGTACAGCAAGCAAAGCAGGGATTCCAAGGAGCAAAAGGATGAGGTTACAATTAAGAACTGAACAAATTAAATGTAGTGCTGCCTTTGCCTCAGAGTTCCTGATCAGTGCTGCTAAGTCTTTTGAACCAAAGTTCATCTCAGTGGTCATTAATTGTGTATCCTTCCTTTACGGATTGCCATTTGAGGCAAAGTTTTGATTTGCAGGTGCATTGAGCATCCAGGTTTGTCAGCAAAATCTATCATAGCTGTGCTTGAGACGTATAAAGGGTTGCAATAAAGCTCGGTATACTGAAGAAAACCCAGGTAATAGGTTTCCCATAGCGAGCACCTCATGTTAGATCCTTTTAGCTGGATCTCTCTGTCTCAGTTCTCTTCCGAAGAACAGGGTAATAACACTACCACAGGGTGTTATGAGAGGGGAATGTGATTAATGCTTTTGAGGCACTTAAATACTGTAGTGATGAGCACTGTAGAAAAGCCCTTGAAGAAATTAATAATTCTGTCTGCAGAGAAAGATTTAAATATTGTGGAGTACAGAATTGTGCTACATATTGATGGGCCTACATAACAACAGTGAAAATAAGCTGAAATATTGAACACCACTCGATAGAGCTCAGATCTGGGCTGAAAATCGGGGGACAGTAAAAGTAAAAGGTGGTGCCGCAGCGAGACTCTATTCTAAAGGATACAGAGCAGGATGAAAATAAAGATTGTGCCCACCAGTTTTCTTTCTGGCATCTCCTAAATCGTGTGTCAAATTCTATTAACTTGTTTTTGCAAGGTAGACAGATTAGCAGGGAACACCGTATAGCATGGAATTCATGAAAATAGTGCTCCTGTGGCAACGAATGTGTTTTTATTTCCTAACACAAGCCACAGTTCGTTCCTGAAGTTATTTGGGTTTTGCATGAGCTGAGGATTCCTCATTGCTGAATGTAGGTGTGGGACTGGGCCTTTCATTTAGATTTGGCTGAAAAAAAGTGCTTATTTAGGATCATGCATAGGTTCTGGGATGCAGGGGTTCAGTAGCACGATACACAGAGGGAAGCGTACTCTCTTTTTTCCCTTTTGTGAAATAGCAAAATAGTAATTCTTTCTTCACAGCAGCATTCAAGGATGATGACACTGAAAATTGTAAGGGACTCCATTTGGACAATAAGTATTTAAAAATGGGTTAATATAAACGGAAGGGGAGGGGAGTAGGGGGGGTTGATGGTGCAGAGAGCATTCCTGACACTGCTTTTGGGCTTAAATGCAACTGTTGCTAACCTGCTTTCTGTACAGAGAAAGATTTGGGCTTACTTATCTTTGCTACCTTTATTTTATATTTATTCAAGTGGAATGGCAGCTACAGCTGCCTAAATACATGTATTAAAAAAGTACATTTGAAAGAGCAGCAGGGACTACATTCAGCTTTTGTAGTGGAATTTGCAGATACGAAGTACTTCACTAAGAAGCTGTTACCTCCAAACATGCAAACACTGTATACAGAGGGCAGCAGGAATGGGCTATGCTGTGAGATTGTTTCTTTCTGCTCAGAATATTGCTTTTTATTACTCCCTTGCTCAAAGGACTTGTTGCAGCTGTATCTAATTCATATTTAATAAGTTCTTTCTACTTCAGGTGTCAATCTGTTGTACCCATTACTTTTCATTTTCATAAACATTTGAGTGCAAAATAGTAACTTTTTTTGCATGCACAGTGGACCGGTGGAAATGGAAGTCTTTTTAGAAAGGCTGAAGCAAAATCTGAAAGGAGCTGAGTTTCTATGCTCTTAGTTTAATTTTGATTGCATGCATATGCACAGGTATGAGATACACCAGCTGCAATAAAATAAAAATAAAACATTATTTTAAATGCTCAGAAATAAGTTTTAATGAATGCTCCCATTTATTGATAATGTCCTGCAATAATCTGCTGCGACTCTGAGCCAACAAGCCCCAAACTGTCCCACTCTTATACACAACCAAAAAGTAACTCTAGCCAACACAAACAGAAGTGATATTGAAAGCAAATTCACAGTGGACAACAAAAATAGGATATTTTAATTTGATTGAAAGATGCCTTAAACTCAAGTTAGCATTGCAAGTATCCTTTCCTCCAAATATTTTAACAGGTTCTTGAAAACTATATGAGAGAGCTTTATTCAGGGTTTTTTTCCCTATGTGAAACCAGAATCCCCACTTCTGTTCCATTAGAAAAGGCATCTGGTTCATCAGTGGAATTTTTTGTAGCCTCCTCAATTGGAAAATAACTGTCTGTGATTGAGGGGGTAATGTTAATTCATTTAAGAAAACACCCCCAAGTTATTCCTGTATTGGTTTTTCTTTAAGGAAAAAAAAAAGAGAGAAAAATCTGATCTTTATTAATTAAATAACTAACATGAATTTGTGGAGGTGTAGGACTTTGCAGGTGGCAACCTTGGTCTTTTAATATTAATTGGAAAATATTGATTGAAAAAAAGACTAGTCTGTCATGCTGATAATTGCAGCCAGATTTAGATAAGATCACTAGATCTTCCTGAGATTACAAAGAAGCAGTTACCATCTAATTGGTAAAAAGATTGAACATTATTTTGGTAATCCCTGATCTTTGGTAACTTATTCCCTGTTGTTCATTTATATGTCTTGTCTGTATGCCTCTATAAAGTGGTTAAATATGGTTTAAGCTGATAAGACTATGCTGTATAGTATTTCCATTTCATGAGCATTCCAACTTTTGTAGCTGTTTTAACAATATACTTTTCCTTAAATGAAGGTTAGACCTGCTGACTGAACACTTCAAAACCGCAACTGAACTGATATTTACTTCTTTATACCGACAAGCTAAGGTTGAGATAGCCTGATCTCATTTCCTTGATGGCAAGAACAAACAAGTTGTTTTATTTAACATTGCTCAATACATGGAAAATAAAAATATTCTGTAACTTTCCAAGAAGCTTCTCTATCTTTTGACTTCATATTTGATCTGTTTAAGCACTTTCTTACTATGAAGCTGTGATGCTTCACTGTTCAAAAAATACTTCTATAGACAACTCCCTGATGTGGCTGGGGAAACAAATCAATTAGTGCAAGTAAACTCATTTCTAAGAAGAACTAGTATGCACTGTCAGTTCTATACCAGGATGGTTTTCATTAATAAAGTGTAACCTTTGATAATGCAAGACAAATGTTGCACAGTTTGAGTTTGAGAGTCACAGCTGAATTTTGTTGCTGTTATTTCAAGAAGTTGTCTCTATTTACACCACTTAAGCATCTGGCCTAAATATGTAAATATGCAGTTATTTATCATGTGGATCTAAATTCTAAGTGCTGTGTAGTCTGCAGCTGTACCATTAATGTGCATGCTCACGGAAAATAGGCTGCCAATTTATTAACTGAATTGTAAGAGTGTCTGAAAAACATTAGTTCAAGAACTTTAACATCTTCTATCCATTTATAAATATTAGCAAACAAAAAGGTTTCAGTGTTTCAGAACTCTCCCTTTGTGTATGAAGCGAGACACGGGTTTCTTAGCATCTGGAATGCTTTTTTTTCCTATCGCTGCTAATAACTGGACGTTTTCTGTGTGGATGTTCAGTACATGCTGTTGTGAATCCCAGGATGATATCGCCATTACTTAGAGCTGTATTTTCCATTGCCTATTCTGTTATTGCTCAGCATGCACAAGGGTAGAGTTAAAATCTTTATTCATTTCATTTAAAAATGTTTCTTTTGTTCTCCTTATCATGTTCTGGCTTTCCCAAGGATATATGCCTTGAACGAAAAGTCACATGTGCATTACTAATTGTGTGCCATTGTATTTACAGTTCCTAGTGGTGGCACTGTGAAGCTACTAATTCTTTTGCTTCACTTGATGTAAAATAATCTGAGTGTCTTTGATAGCAGTGAAACAGTATTAATTGTTTTGTACATTTCTTGGTCACTCTTCTTAGGTGGTCTTCATAATCTATTAGAACTTTCAGCCAGATTTTTGTAATGTCATGCCTCCAGCAGTGATTAAATTGGTAATTAATGAACAGTCCTTGGCAACATAAACCACATCCCGTTAATTTTCCCTTTTGAGTTTTTAGAAGTTGTCGTCTCTGTCAGAAAGCATTGCGCCACCTTGCTACGGCCCCTTGGCATGAAACCACAACGGCTTGATTTTTTGCAGCCATTAGTAGATCAGAGCAGTAATTTCACAGTATTTTGGTCAGGGTAATTATAGTACCAAGTACTGAGTAGAGTTGGGAATTCACACAAGAAGTCCAGAAATACCAGGTGAGCTTCCTTGTGTTCACTGGGACGTTATGATTAGTTTAATTGGGCTTTGTTTGATTTCAGCCGCAGAGACTCTTTGTGCCACGGCACTGCAACCACTTTCCACTTTAGTGTTTTTGACCTGCATTGACATGAACTGGTGCAAAAATGAGCTCTTTGAAGTGGGACTCTTTGGAGAGGGCAACTAAAAAAGGGGGAAAGTGATGTGTAAATAGTTTACTGTAGCAAAGCTTGAAACCGGACTGAATACTCTGCATTTTGGGGGTGATGTGATTCAAATTCTTCTATATTTTCAGCCGGAATGGATAATATTTTTGCTACATTTGTGCAAATGTTTAGTAAATTACTACATTTAAAAATACGGTCTTTTTTTAATCGCTAGTTTTTATATAGCACCTGCTGTTCTACCTTCCTTTGAAGATACAGTCATTTCTCCCACCAGAAATACTGCGAATAGTCTCTTTAGTCCTGCAAACAAATCTGGGCAAATGCATTAATGAGAATGCAGCTGCACTTAGTAGTTCACATGTCACGAAATAGTAGGTAAAGGCATTCATACTTGAGTGACTGACTATAGGTGTAGTGGCCTTCAGCAGTACATTGTGCACATTAAAGTTTAAATAGTCACTTGCCTGTTGGCTTCTGAATGAAAGGACTGTCACTGGTCACTTCTCCTGAAGCCTTAATGAAACCAAATAGTTTGCTACGAGTTTGGGCCTAACCATTGGGGTGTTTCATGCAGTCTTGTCAGTTGATGTTCATGAATTGACTTGAACGGAGATCAAAGTGTTTCTCAAAATGGAGAAGCGGGGAGAGAGACAGCTCCTTCAATTGCACCACAAGAGCTAATCAAGCCATCAGTTCTTTATGCACTCTGCGTGCCTTTAGAATTTAATACCCAATGGTTTGTCAGGACAAATTGAAATTCGGGGGCTGGGGGGGGAGGGTGTCCCTCCTCAGTTCACCGCAAACAAATACATGGTTCACTCTTCTGGAGGCTCACTTTGCTAAATTTTATATTTTAATGGAAAACTGCAATGTTTATCAAATATTTGGGGGTTTAAAGGAAAAAAAAAAGTGAAGGTAAAGGATTCAGTAGCATTATATGCCTTCACGCTGATTGAAGAGGTTTAAAGTGAAAGAGAAACTAAATTCAGTGTGATTTGTTGTTGTTGCGTCTTTGATTGCTAATGAACTTTTTTGCTGAGACATTTTAAATCGGATTCAGAAGATAGTTTTTTGAGTGTCAGTTAAAACAAAGTCATGTGAAAATGCCTCTCTCTCTTCCTCCCTCCCTCGCTCTCTTTTTAATTGATATGATTTAGGCAGAGGAAAATGGTAAGGGGGATTTTTCTATTGCAGAAGCAATTTTTAAGGGATTTAGTCTTATTTAGCCTGAAGGTCTTCACACTAATGAGAGCACTTAAGTTACGTCCAGGCATTGATTAGACAGCTCATCTATCAACTGGAGCATGAGAATTTGTATTTTGGGTACCTTTTATACATTAGAAATGTATATGCTTTTTAAAATTACTTTAGACTTTAGTTTCCACAAATTTTTAATTACCCTCTCTCACATCCAAGGAGGCTGTAATGCACACACAGAGGCTGATAGAGCACACACGGAAACAGGGAAGCGCTCTATGTTATATGAGAAATAATATCGAAACTGTATCTGTAGAAATTGGCGTGCTGAATGCAAATTGCTACCCAGATACATTCCTTAAACCGCCACGAGCCCCCTTACAGCCTAAATACATTTATTCAGGGAACGTGGAATTATATATACAAAAAGATGCTCAACCACCACCCCCCAAAAAAAAACCCTGTGATCGCTCTCTCTACCTGTAGTTGTTCTTCTTTTGCTGTGTTTACAGCACAATAGTGTCTTAATTATTTTCTGAATCATTCTGAAAAGTACAGCTTTTGTAACTTTTGGACATTTCAGGTTTAAAAAAAAGAAATTAAAACGTTGCCACCAGCTTGCACTATGAGCAGCCTGTAATAACAGTTAAAAAAGCTTTCTGAACTATTTGACAAGATTTCTTAGTGCTGAGGCCATATGCTGTAGCCTTTAAGCTATTTCTTCCTATCAGTTTCATTATCACCTGCCTCTGAGTCTCCAATATCATCAGTAAGCACATGCAGAATCATAATTATGCCATGTACAAGTTCTTTGATAACATGTACAGTTTTCTTCTTAATTCTTTATCAAATGCATTGATCGTGGCATGTGTGCATTGATCCAGGTCCACCATCTGGCTGTGTGTGATAAGCACAGTGGCATCTTTGCATTTCCACTGTCATTCATTGCGCTACAATTTGGCTGCAGGGGAGTAGTGGCTGGGATTAGCCCTGTTCTGCTACTTACTTGCATTTTAAGTTGACACCTCTACAGCGGCTCAGACCACATTACAAACTGAAACACATACGCACGACTTAGTGATGTGACACTCCTCAATAAGCTTACTCCACTAGCTACTCAACAATCTGTAATTGGATTTGTAGGAATAACAGCAAAAGATTTCCTAAGAATTGCTGGGGACAGAAGGTGAAGTTTTCTCATTATTGGCAAAAGGCTAGGTATAGATCCTAGGCGATTGGTATTTTCCATTAAAAAAAGCTGCCAGCAGTTTGCAGGACATTGTCAAAAAAAAAAACGGGCAAAATAGGATCCAGGAAGGCAGAGGGTTTTGCACTTGTTCTTTCCATTCTCATCACACACAAGCACACTGGGTTGCTGCCACCCTCCCCCAGAAATTAAGAGAAGGGGACGGACACACACACACCAACTTTCAGAGGCACCCTGCAGCCCGCTGTGCTTTGTTCGGCTGGGAGTGAACCGGGAGCATTCCTCAGGAGGGCACGTCCTGCTCCCTTGGCGGAGGGTTGCCCGCCTGAGAAGGAAGCTTCCCAGGATGGCAGTCTGAAAGATGCGGCTCTCCAGCTTACGCATCCCAGACACTTGCCAAAAGTCTTTGTTTCATAACGCCATGGGTTTTTTTAAAATCATAAAGTCAAGTTTACACAAGAGAAAATCCCTTAAGTGGAGCTCGACGAATGTTGACTCCTGCAATGAGTAAGCAGCTTCTTTAACTTCTGTCTGCACGTTGGCTGCAGAAAGGCACAGAAAATGCCATGTTCAGACTATTGATCTCGGGTCGGATGTTATGTCCTGTATGGATGATGGCACTATTTCAGAATATATCTCAGCCTGCGTGCTTGAGACCCTGTTTGTGGGTAACACCAATAGCATTGACAATCATGGTGACAGGCGTAACAAGCTTCTGGATCCTGATGCCTTAGGTGATTATTGACCTTAATTATACTTCACAGATGAGGGAGAGCACAAACTTGCCTAAGCAGAGAAAAATCCAGGTAATAAGTTAGCATAGGGCTCTGTGGCTGCTTTTGCTTTAGATCAACTTTCCCAATGATCTTCCTTGGAAGCCCCGTCAGTAGGCAAAGCTGCCCTCGCATTGTTCACTGGGAGAGCGCCTTGCTCTTAGTATCAGTGCAGGCGAGCGAGAAGAGGAGCAAAACAGGAAGTGTGTTTGGAATTAGATATTTCAGCCTGTCCTTAAAACTTGCCGTAGAGCCAAGTGCAGTGTGAAATAGAAATGCTCGCCTTGATCGTCATGTAGATGTGCAGCTCCTAAAGGGTTAAACGGGTTAAATCTTACTTATCTGAATAGAACTGCAGGGCTGTTTTGCCGAATGCTCTAGCACAAATACCAATGGTTCACTTTGACGTTACAATTTTTTTGTTGGTTTCTTTACTTTAAATACTTGAACTGTTAGACCTTTTACTTTTTTCTCTGAGAAAGATGTATTTGTACCAGATTAGAAAAGCTAAACTGTTTCTTTACATTGAATAATCAGCCTGTCATGACAAATCTATCTCCTTCTGCATGAGTAGGTGCCAGTTTGACTAGCTTCTTTTAGGCTCACACTGGGTTTTAAGCTGGATCCATGTGCATGACTGGCAGTGCATTTGTTGGGCCAGATCTAAGGAGCCAGAGAGCGTTCAGCTCCTTTTTGCCTACAAAAGAGCAGCCAGACAACCAGCAAGAGGCCTTGGATGTAGCACAAGGTGATACTTACTTAGTCAGCCATTCTTTTTTTCAAATATATATTTTTTTCATTCAGTATCTGTAGAGTTTCTCAATTTCACAATGACACAG
Source organism: Melopsittacus undulatus (assembly GCF_012275295.1). Lineage (NCBI taxonomy): Eukaryota > Metazoa > Chordata > Aves > Psittaciformes > Psittaculidae > Melopsittacus > Melopsittacus undulatus. The sequence goes on along the minus strand of NC_047529.1, from coordinate 11,330,824 downwards.
GGAATTAAATTATCAATGGGCTGCTTTTCTACAGCCAGCATTCCTCACACCAGAAATACTGTACCAAATGGACTGTGTGTTTTCCAGAACAACATAGATTATATTTTTTTTTAAAAAAAAAAAAAAGAAATAAAAAATTTCTGACTAACATTTCTTTAAAAATTCCTCCTAGGTTTAAGGAGATGTTTGCCGTTTTACAGGCACGCAATCCCATTTTATTGTGAATTTGGGGAGGTTTTTTTCTTAAGGGGGACAGCTTTGTTGAGACATTCTGCAGTTTTAGACTCTGGACTACTTGTGTTTTCATTCTGTCTTGTCTTATTAGTCCATCAGTGCCATAGATCATAAGCCAATAGCTGCTTCTTTATGAAAAGTGATTTGATATTTTGTGATACACATTCATGAAAAAATGTTTTCAAGCTACCTGCAATTTATTGGCAGTAAGGCAGCTGATGTAGACACTGTGCAGAAGGCAGAAAATATCTATAATGTATACGTCTGTCCTTGCTGACCACTTCCTACAATCTGACTAGCCACAGAAATCCAAAACCAATGCACTTTTGTTTATGTCAAGTGTTCCCTGCTTAGCAATTCATATTTTGCTCACTACCTGTGTGTTTGAGCTGTTCAGAAACTGTAGTAGAGACCAAACATGAATGTGGTCCCCAGGGTGATCAAAGATTTAATCTGACCAGATGGGACAAACTTGAGAAAGATTTTGACTTTCCACTCTGTTTTGCAACAAGAAAGGCTGATTTTTTTTCTCCCGTCCTTTCTTTGTTAGAAAAGGCAGAGATCAGGCCATCCCCAGAGAAATGAGCAGGTGTGGCCATTTACAAGCATGTCTGGTTATATTATAAACCAACATAAGAAAAGTTTGAAATGGTTTGAAAAGATCTGCTAAACAGTTCTAATGTTTCATCCCAAATCCTATTTACTCAAACAAGAGCCGATCAAGGTCACAGTAAAACCCAGCCTGCCAAAACCTTTAAAACTCGTGTAATTTTATTTTTTCTTTATTTTTGATTCTGTCTTCTCTACTAACTGAATAGGTACATTTTGGTAATCCTTGCCTCTGGACAAGCACAGAAGTCTTTTTCTTTCTGAATGGCTAATAACAGAGCCGTTCTTCCTGTCTCATGATGAAAGAGGTGGCAGTCAAGTTCTTTCTCTTAGATGTACTGTGCACTCGGGGCAGACCACGGACAATTTTGAAACCTACAGCCACAGGAATCGCTCCCCCTCATAGGTACAATTCTGGTTTAATTTTGTTGCTGTGGAGTATCACTAATTTACCACTTTTCTTTACCCTGTCCGTAGACTGGGAGGAAAAATTCCTTTTTAAACATGAAATAAATGCAGCTCACAGGATAACATTTTTTATAGAGAGAGGATAACGCGTTGTCAGACTTCTGGTGTAAACTCACTTTGGATCCTCCCAAAATTCTGCCAAAGGATGACTGAAGATCCATGGCAGAGGGTTGGGGTTGAGGTTTTATTTGGAAACACAAAGATTGCAGGATTTTTAGTGATTTAAGGACATGGCTCTTTTAAACTCCACCACTCTCAGTCTTTTACTGAGTTGATCAGCTCTCGGCTTCTGCCGCCGCTGAGCAACATCGCTGGCCACGTAATGATCTCGGAAACTGCCCCTCCAGTGTTTCCCATTCGAATCCACCTTCCCAAATCCACGACATCATTTTTGTCCAAAGTAATGTCAGTCATTGCTGTCTGCGGCGAGTACAAAAAAGACCCCCTAATGGCAGCCATTTTTATTTGTTTCTTAAGATCCAAAGGCTGCTGAAAGAACAATTGGATAAAGTTGAGGATTGGAGAAGCTTGATTTTCTTGTTCCAGTGAAATGAAACTCCCGTCCTTTTTTTCTTCCCCTTCCCCTTAAAAGCCGGAGTCTGCTAGGGGGTTGTAGCTGTGTCAAAGCCGTTGGGATGCCACTGCTGATCACTTTAATTACTAGGACTAAGGAGGATAAAATTAAAAGTAGCACCATTGAAGCAGTGGAAGAAAGCTTGCCGAGATGTCGGTGAACTGTGAAATATAAAAATTGCATACCAATACATTTTTATAGGAGGGAAACAAGGAATTACATTACTTATTCTTGAAGAGTTTGTCCTTAAATGGTGAAGTTTTCCTCGCTGTGCATCCACATGGCAGATCTTTAGACCATTACAAAGCAATTGGGGGAAAATAACAGCAAACTTTAATGTCTCTTTGGCATGTCAGGTTCATGTCAGAGAGGGAAAGACTTTACTGAGTATCCTCCTCAACTGTACAGGAAGAAGATCACTGTGTGTGTGTTTGCATGGTCCTTTCTCGGTGCAGAGCTTCTCTGCATGTCTTCTCTCTTTTTTTTAGTATCTATATTCCTGCCTCCATACTTATCCCGAGCACTTCCATTCCAAAATCTAGGGGATTGATTTGCTGTTTAATAATTGTTCTGTACCTCAGAACTTAATGTACCTACTTCTAACCGTCTCAGTTTCATTTCTCCTTCCACCAGTGTTTCTTCTGGCAAGGCGGAACTCCTTGTAATTGAGGATTCAAATACCTGAATTGAATTTAAGCAAGAACTAGGCTGGTTTTTCTCTTATCCACTGGTGATGATTGGCTTAATCAGCACAAACACAAGCCACAGTAATCTGTGTTTGCTTGGAGATCCCCGGGATGTTAATGACTATGCTAATAATTCAGGATACAAGTTCTCTTTCAGGAGGAGGTGAGAGAAAGAGGGGGGAAGCATCCTGCTTAGTTTAGGGCATTTTTGTCACAAACACGTAACTGGCCTTCTTTTAAACTGTATGTGCTGTAGTATATTAAATTGTTTGATGTTAAACCACGTGGGAATCTTAATACAAATTTTGCACATTCCTTCTTGAAAGTCATTGAAGTCAAAACCACAAGTAGAATAGTACTACAAATAGTAGAGATTTGAGCAGTTTTATTTCATGTAAAATTCAATGTAATTAATGTTAACCAAATGCCACGGGTCGAAATAAAATCAGTTGCTGTGTCAGTTGGCTGGCTAGAAATGAAATTAAATTGATCTATTTTAGTGCATAGGAGCCGGGGGGGGGGGGGGGGGGTGGGGGGAGCTTTCCAGTTGTCTTTTTAATGTGTACTTTACCAAATAAGTTTCTGATAGAACTGTTGCTCTGTGCCTTCTGGGAAGTTAAAGGGTGAGAAAGCAAACAAAGCCAATGTGCCATCCTGCTGCCTTGCAGGGCCCAGGCAGAATTGTCTTTCCAGGGGAAGGACATTAGGAGAAAAGTAAATCAAGGCAATCTGATAGGGAATCAGGGTTCTGTCACTCAGAGACAAGATATTGTGCTGTGTCCATATACTTTGTTTACTGTAGGGTTTTATGAGTTGTAACCTGCCCATGCAAGCTGTTAATGAGGCTAAATCTTGCTGCTGGAGGATTGAATTACAGCACACCTCTGGGCTAATGGTTATAAACAGAAAGTCCCATTAGGGCTGCATTCTGATTCAGTCATTTGCATTTTTTCTATTGTGGCAAGAACAATGCTGAGTAAATAGCTACAAACAAACAATTTACATGGAAATGGGTAAAATGTACCTAATTAGTATTTTGCACTTGTTTTATTAATGATTGCTTAAACTAAATAGCACTTAGCAACAGCTCTCACCAGTATCTGCAGGTGTGAGATGCTCAGTTTTTGGGTTGGTGGGAAGGCTGCCAAGACAGCTCTCCAAAATTTGGCAGTTTGCTCTATCCCACTTAGCTCAGGTCAACTGCCTGTACCTGGGTTTATCCTGGTCATTATGTCAATAATATAAACTTACTGGCAGATTTGATTTAAAGCCAAACTCTGTTGTGCTTGTGAGTGTTTCTAATATTGAGGGCAGGGGAAAACAGTCCTAACTCTGAAAAAAATCAAGTGTTTAAGTTGAAAAATGAAACAGTTTCCATTATGGCTTAATGTATTTTTGTGGATACATTTAAACACATCTTTTTATTAATATTTTGTTTAGCAGGGTGGATAAGTCTTTTCTAGAGTTTAATGCTGTGGACCTTTGCTCATTTATGTAACTGAAATATTGTGTTTCATAAGCTTTAGTGGGGCAGCACTGTCTGGGATGGTTCCAATATGAACTCTTTCATTACTGACCAAAACCCCACTAGTAAAATGTTTTAAAGCAATGCAAAGTCTATTCTGCTCTGGCATCTATTGTTCTTTCATTAATCTTCATTAGTTTGTTAGGGTTTTCTTTTAAAAGGTGTATCCATTGAAGTCGAAGGATTAGATTCCTTTCCATGTCTCAGATTTGATGTAATTTTTCTCTTTGAAGTTAGCTTGGTGATTGGAGTAACCAAGAGCAACATCTGACTTCTCATTTCAGTTCTATGAGAGGATATTACTCAAACAAGTCATTCAATTTAGTAAAACCATTTTTATAGCTACGGGAAAACTTTTTGTAGTTACTACTTTGAAATAGAAGTGTCTGAGAGTTTTCATTAAGTTATTTTTGTATAACGTAATTTATAAATGCTTTAAATTGCAAATAATTAGGTTCCCAATGCATTAATAATTTGGGGAGTGCTTTAAAAAAATAATCTGATTCATGGATGTCTTTAAAAATTGTGGTGTGACACCCAACTGATATCGAGCATCCTATTTATAATGTGGGCCAAGCACCATGCTGTAAACCAGTTACTATCATGATGATCAGATTGAGAATGAAATTGCATTTCTGTCAATTACTGAGTTGGCAACTGTTCAATATATCTTAGCAGCAAGATGAAGAGCGGCGTCGGCAGCTGAGAGAGAGAGCTCGTCAGCTAATAGCAGAAGCTCGATCTGGAGTGAAGATGTCAGAACTTCCCAGCTACAGTGAAATGGCTGCAGAAAAGTTGAAAGAAAGGTCAAAGGCATCTGGAGGTGAGCTGAGGAACCTTGTATCTTATTCCTATGGCAACCTAGAAACCAGAGACCTTTTTGGGTTTCAGTTCTATTCACACTTCAAAATGTTGTTGTTCATCAGGTGCACATATCGAAAGACCTGGCTGTAGATAGGTTTCCTAAATAAACCATTGTGATCACTTAATTTCCAACACTTCCAAGAAAAGCATATATGTGATTGAAAGAAGTAGATGTTATGTCAACAAGTAGCTCACACTGACCCATTATTTCCAGATTTGCCGTTACCCACAGTTCTGTAGAATTTTATGATTGTTGATTAAAATCTTTTCCATATGTATTTTTATATAGGAGCATGAACGTAATTTGGGGGAAGACAACGTTAGAAATACTTAAGAATCATTATTTTATATTAAACGTGTTCAAAAGACTGCTTGAGAAGATAATTTTAAAGGCAGACTGTGGGAGGTGGGGGCAGCAACCTTTTGATTTTAAATGGCAGTCTTTTGACATACCACTTGCCTTTACAGGTTTTGAGTTGTAATATTGATATAATGTTATTAAACTGACTTTGAGATGTCATTAAAATTCATATACCTGCCAGTGCTACGAGCTGGAGTAATGTAGTGTCACTCAAACTCAAATGGGTGCTGAGCACATGTTTCAGTACAGGCTTCCTGCTCTTTTAGTGTCTTCTACATATTCTGAGGGGAAATCGTGTTTCTCATACTAACATGTAAGCCGAAGTGTCAGCAAAATCCAGCTTTACATTTGCAACGAATGTCGATTCAAAAGCAATATTTTTTCTTCTCTGTAGTATGTCTTTTATGTGCATATATATTTAAATATAGTCTTAACTGCACCCTAACACTTCTGTTCCACGTAACACCAAAGAGAAAAGCAGTTAGTTGTACAGATCCCTTTGGGTCTGGTCTTCAGTTTTTCACTCTTTGTCCAGTAAACCAAGCTTGTACACGTAACTCATTTTCGTGGTAAAGAGGGAAATTACCTCCTTGATGGGGAGAGAGAGATACTGAGCAAAATGACACAGTACTTGTATATTAAGTAAGACTATGGTATTCTTCATCCCTCTTCACAATTTATGATTCCTCATCCTACATGATAATTACTCCCTCACTGTTTTGTTGGGCCTGTACATAGTTGTTCCTGCCATCTATCCCCTCCAAGTAAGGTATGCTTTCTGGGTATATCTGAGTGTTCAGCTGAATAGTAGTTACCCTGTTCTGTCACATTGACTCTTCATATTTTCCTCTGAATTTTGCCAGTGCTCGTTCTGCCCTTTGTTCAGTTTATAAACAGACTCAGAGGTAACTGTACATATATATTAAAAAATATATATGTATTGCATATGCACTCAGAGTTTCAGTGTTATTAAAGGAAGAGACAGTATCAGTACCGATGACAACTTGTTTATGAAGTTATTACCACTAGATCTGTGGGGTTTTATCCAGTATAACAATTTCACTGCTTTTTGCTTGTGCTTTGACTTACCTCCTCGGTTTATATTTCCTGCCTTGATTTTTCTTTGTTTATATGGTAGTTCAGCAAAGCTGGTGGAACTTCTTTTGGACTGCCAGCTTTCCCTGTCTCTTTTTATCCCTCTTCGCTTTTTTTCATGTCAATGTGCATTTTGTAGCACTTCCTTCTCCTTACTCATTGTCAGAAGGTTTTCCTTATGGTCTATCTTCCATATACCACAGCACTGGCAGTGTCAGGTGCCACACTGTATCTTCACTCAAGAAATTTGTTCTTCTGAAGTGCAGTAATTCTGTGAAACAGCACCAATGCTTTATAAACCAAGCAAATTATATTTTTTTCTGGGTTTATTCTCTTTCATTTTTTTATTTCCACCAAAACCTGGGATTTAATGGACAGTTTCCTTTTTACAACTGGACTCTGAATATTGCCCCTGACTGCATTCACATGTAGTAGGATTTTTTCTGTGTATAGTCCTATATTCCCTGTACAATACCCAAGACAAGCTTATAATAATGTCTTATGTCTTCCTAGCACTCTTGTCCATTATGCTTCATTAATCTCTTCTTCTGCATTGATTGCTACCTTTTAATTTACAAAAAGGGAATGTACCAAATCATTTTCCTCTCTCTCAGTTCAGTTATTCCACAAAAAGGTGATATTTCAGCTTTGGGGTTTTGGTGGTTTTAAAAACTATCTTCTTGCTAACTATTGCAGGTGAAAATGTGATCTCTTTCATTGTTTCTGTATGTTCATTAAGAGTTTCATGCTTTGGCACTGGTGCTACATTCTCTATTAAAAGGCTTTATTTAATCATGGTCTGAAAAACTCAAATGCCTGTGGCAAGTTGAAACTTTCCTGGATAAGCAGCATCCTATGCTGCAAAATCCAGTCTTTTTCATAGACTGTTTGGCAAGTGAGACAGAAAATACTTTCTCCTGCCAACTGCCAGAGGGTTTGGGATGGCAGCTTCAAATTTATTAGATGTCCTACTAGCTTCAGGCTGATAAGCGGATGGATGCCTTGAGATGGGTCCAGGAACAGTATCAAGATAGGAATCCAAATATCCTCCCTTTTCCCAGCAGCGACGGGACAAATGGATTGACATCTTATCTAGGTATTGTCTCCGTGCAGTGGGACACCCATCTGCTCCTTTGGGATTTGGGTACTGTGTTTTCTTTACTCTCTGGCACATCTCCATCCTTCGTTTGAGATGGCGGCTTTGTAAGGATGTGTCTTAGACCTGGAGGTGGTCAGTAGACAGCAGAGGGAGGAAACAAAGGAGAGGATAGGGGGTGAGACAGACATAGTGTGAAGAAGCTTTGGTGTAAAAAGTGCCAGAAATAGGCAGAACTGGGAGGGGAGAAGAGGACAGACACAAGACAGCACAGCAAAAAACTGCTAGAAGAGCAGGGAGGGAGAAACACAGGGAACAGGAGCTTCCAAATGTATTGTAAGACAAAAAACAGTTTTGAAAAATCTTGGAATTAATAACAAAGGCTGAAAAGGTGCAATTGAAAAACTTACCAGAGAGCACCAGTTGGCATTACCTTGCATTTGTATGCTTAAAGTTTTCAGGGCATGCTACAGATTCTGCTTCAGAGGCAGTGATTTGGGGAAATGTACGTGCTAGCTCAGGCTTACTCATTGTGCTTAGTCTCCAACTCATAAAGCAGTGCATAGACCTCAGTGTCATATTTCTAACAGGCAGTATTTCTATCTGTTGGCAGTTACTGCTGTACTTTTTTATCCTGACGTTGGGTTTCTTGTACACTGATCATAAGTCTTAAGATCCTGCATTTCCTCCATTCCTTGCCTTTGCTTCCTTTATTACTGTTCGGATGCTCCTGTAACATCCTGTAGACTAAAAGTGACCTCTGTACCTGAAAATAAATAAACTATATATCTGAATCTCCACAAGCTTTAAGGATTTCCCAGAGACAATCCTGGAGGCCAGAGGCATCTTCCCTAAAGAGCAAGCACTGTTCATGTAACTCCAGAGGCAGTTTATATGTGCTTCTCCCACTAATGTGGTCTAAACCCCATCAATACTTTTACCTTTCTATGCAAATAGCTCCTTTTTAATTTCATCTAGAAATTAATGCAGTCTACTGCAACTCCCTCATATGTGGACAAGCTTAAACCGCGTCAAGAGAATATCAGTTTAACCACAAATTATGCCTGAGCTTAATCTGAATATTAAGACATAAGAGCTATAAAATGCCTCTTGATCTTTTTTCCACTAATATTCTGGCATCCCGATTTGATTCCAAGAGATTCTTATTTTGCTGTCTTCAGTCCAGACTGCAGTTCAGGCTGTGTAGGTAATGGTCATTGATGTTTAGTTGTTGACTTAATCCTTTTATCTTTAATTTTGTTTGTTTCTTCCTAACATAGTAAAGCTTTGCTGTCTTTCTGGGATCCACATGTACATACTTCTCAAGGAAGCAGTTCTTTAGCACTTGGTTCTAGACCAAATGCTTTAAGTTTTTCACACTAGTAATTTGTTCTTTTCATAAAAGATACGTTATCTCTTCGTTATGTTGTTCCTTTTATCATTTCTAATTGCAAAATCTTGTTGTAACATGCTCCCTAAACACATTTCCCTTTTTAATACACTCGAAGAACATCGGACTGAAAAGGAAACCCACAAAACCTAGAGGAGTGTAAAGCAAAGAATCTGTAGATTTTGAAAGATAGTTGAAAATTTCTGAAATTACTTCAAATGAATGCTTTTAATTGATTTTTTTTTTGCTTGTTTAATGAAGTGTAAATGTCCTGATAATCATATTCAGCCAAAGCTTGCCAACTTTAAATTAAATACTAGGTCAGGTCATTATTTGACACTAGGAACTGGTGTCTTCGACATTCCCGTCTCTTGTGTTACCTTAAATGGTGGTGTCAAAGACAGTGCCTCTGATCTTGCTACATTAAATTAAAGAAAATCAAATAATCTAATCTAAGCATTCCCTTAGTATGCAGCGGTCTTAAACCCTGTCATCTTGTTTAGCTTGTTTTGACACATCCAGCATCCTGCTGGATGACTGGTAGTTGTGAGCTGACCTTGCTAGCTGACTTCTTTGGGTGCTTTGGAAAGTCATTGCCTGCCTCTAGGGTCAGGGTGGATTTGGTTTCCCCCCTGTAACAGCAGTGCCCTTCTTTCTTTCTCTTCCACCTCTTCCAAATATCCATGGCCCTTTGCTGCTGTTAGCCCAGACATGTTGTGCCACTGTGATCTCCAGGATGTGTTTGAGAGTACCATGGCCTGAGTGCCACCGAATTTCTCTGACACAACCATACAATCTTGTGAGAAGTCTAGGTTCTCATTAGAAAAAGCAGAGATGCTTTGAGGAAAATTCAGAACTTCAGAATTGTTGCCATTGCTGCTTTAGCATTCTTTTTTTTCTCTTCAGTCTAATTTTTACCCCGTCCCATTCTCCATGATGATCACACTGTGCCCTTCTACTTTGGTGACCTACCTCTGCACTACTACTGGACTACAGTCCAGATCACAGAACAATCTTTGTGAATTTCTCTGCAGCAGAAAGGATGTTGTAGAGAGTCCTGAGTGTTTCTGCCCATCCAGTTGTACACCTGAAACACCATCTGTCAGGTCCCAGATCTGGTCACAGATCCTGCTTTGGCTGGGGAGAGATGTTCTCCATCCATCTGGCTCAAGCTGGGGCAGTTTGGAAGAAAGCTGACTCTTCCAGGGACCATTGAGAATTAGTGGAGAGGAGCCCAGGGAAGTCATGGTGGCCAGCTGAAACGCAGGGGTCCTGCTTCACACACTGCTGCTCCATCATACATGCAGCAGGTGTTGAATAGGACTGAAATGGAAACTTCTTTGGTCCTGTCTGTCGCAGCAAGAACCTTACTCTGAATTAGCAGAGGTCTATGAAAGGCATTGATTAATTACAGAGAAATTGAGGGAGCAGCTGGTTAGAAAACAGTAGCAGACATATAAAAAATGTGAAGAGGCTGCTAAAATGGGAATTATAGGGACTGTGGAGATAAAGAGGTAAAGAAAAGAAACAAGTGTGTGACCTTCATGTCAGCAGTGTGGGCCTGAAGTGCAAACTCAAGTCTGGGGATGAAGTTTAATGTATTCCAGTGACAGATGATGAGTGATCAGCACCAATCCTGGTTCAAACTTCCTCAACTTTCTGGTATTCAGAATTATGACATCTTGGTGCTATGTTTAGGGTCCCTTTTGTTTATATGGTGTTTGAATGTACCAATGTGCTGAAATTATAATCAGTATTTTTTCCTATTGTGTTTTAAAGTTTCTTTAGTTACTATGTATCTTCTTTCCCCAGACACATTCCAGCCTTCTCTTTTTTGTCATTTTTACATGCATGCATTCATACATAGGACAAAAATGTGCATAGAAGTCTGAACAAGTGTAGATAGCATTTGATATGAAACTTAAAAGTGAGTAAAAACAATGCAGCTATGTGCTTTTAAAGTACTAATCTAGCTTTTATGGACTTTCATTATATATTTGTATTGAAAATGTGAGTCAGGATTTTTTCTGGGATCTGCTTCACAATTCAGCACATGCTATTTGATCTTCTTCAGGTTACTTACTCTTTCTGTGCCATAATTTACCTACATCATCGTCATAATTGTAATTATAATAATCGCCTACTTCGTAAAACATTATGGGGCTCATTTACAAGTGATATTCATAAGTTGCTCTGAGAAACATGATAGAAAGATCCCATTAAAAATATAAAGTATAATTACAATTATTATTTTACTTAAAATGTATGTAGCTTGCAAACAATGCTGATTCAAAGTGGTGCAGTAAGGCAGCAATCTGTGAGTATGCTCTGGCTACTACACCTAAGGTCAGCACTTGCTAAGCATGATGTTCCAGGGGGTAGTTTTTCTCCTTGTATCAGAGACTAGCACCTAAGCAAGGTACAGTGATCACTGTTCTGTGATATTCTGTGCCAAGTAAGGAGTAGCAAGTCTCACCAAGCTGGGAACTAAGTACCTGGAGCTGCCACCTTTCCCAAGAGACCACAGCTCCCAGGTCCTTCTGCTGGCCAAACCCATCCAAACCTGCCATATGCTGGCATCAGCACCCATTCTGCTTTATAGAGAACTGAGAGCCTAGGAGAAATTATTTTGACTTGAGTTATAAGGAAAAGCATGTGTGCTTTTCAGAGTTAGCCAGAGATTCAGCACAGAGAACAGCCAATGCTGAAGCCAGATTTTACCTTTATTGTAAGAGGAGTTTCCAGCAGAGCCCCCTGTACGTATATTGAATTGCATCAGTTTAAAGATAAATCCATGAGTGGACAAAGTGAAATCTGCTTCCAGACTTATTTCATGATTTGCATTTTTATCATAACTCAGCTTGTTCTCTAAAGCATTCATTTTTTGGTTTTAATGATGTGGTGCATGTACATAAGAAAATACTAACCTTAATACTGTATGTTCCTACAGATGAGGATGAGGATGATGATAATATTGAGATAGATACTAACGAGGAGGTTCCTGAATGCTCTGTTACTGGAGGTGGAGATGAGCTTACTAACCTAGAAAATGACCTTGATTCAACGGGTAATTTAAATAATGGCTATTTTGTGTATTTTGCATGACTAACACTCCATCATCATTTAAGTACTGGTGTGCTGCTTCTCTCTGTCGTACCTTTATTCCTTTGTGTCTTTTCTTATTATTTTAAAACCTAATGCTTATTCTGTTTGAATATTTTGCATTCATTTGTTTAGTTGAAATTTAGTATCAGCAGCAAAATCATTATTTCCAACAATGGCAGATTTAAATTCTCTTGCTTGTTTGATGGGCAAGGGGACCCCAGGCCAGATTTGTAAAGCAGAGCCACCTGAAAGCACCCTGCCTGGATTGTCCCAGCAAAGCAAAGTAGGCAGAGGAGTGAGCAATCACCTTGGTGAGTACAGCTGCTGCTCTCTGCACTGACATCCTGGCCCATCTGCTCAGTGAAGAGGAGTAAACATGGCTTTATATGTCCACATAGACTTGGTAACACTCCAGGTCCTTCCCAAGGATCAGCTAGTATATTTATACCTTGTTGCTCCAGTGGTGGCATGGAGGTATAAATTTGAATGGAATTTTACTTACTTTATTTGTGTTATAATGTTCAAACACTAGTTTTTTTTAAGTAACACATTTTAAAAGCATTCATATTCTTGTAGAAACGCTTGCATAATCAAATCACATGCTCGTCAGGTAATAAGTCATAGTAGTGGTATTTCCCCTTTAAAAAAAATCAAGCAGAACTGGAGTTCAGGTGATAAATATGATGATAAGTATGTCAGGATCTTACAAGGGAGATGCTTATTTTACAAGGAGCTAGAGCTTTAAAGACACAAAGGTAATGCCCATCAGCAAGGGGCTCCTCTGCTTGCAGATTGTTGCTGAAGGAGTTTGTTCCCTGTACCAGGCTGCCTGTTATCAGCAGCCCTGGGGAGTGCTGAGGGCATCTTTGTAGTGTGGTGAGCTTCTCTGCCGGGACGTTTCTGCTTACAACAAGTTAGCTTGAGCCCAGAGAAGTGTGGTAGGCACAGGACAGCATCAAGGAAAAAGGCAGTACAAGAGAGAGCTTCTTTACAGCATCCTCTGACTTGGTTCTGCCCATGCCAGCTGGATTCAAGTGTGTGGCCCATAATATATTAAATCAAAACATTTAGTGTTTGTGTAAATTAAACTGTCAATGATGTGTATATAGCACTTTCTAGTCTTCTTTGAATGTGAAAGATTTGAGTCATGTCCTTTATTTTTTTTTTACTTGAAGATTTCTAAACACATAATATATTTAGTAATTCCAGCATTTGAATTAAGCTGATTTAGAGCAGAATTCTGTCAAATAATACTCCATTTAATACCAGTTCATTTAGGAGGAACAGAGAATCAGTAAATGAATGTTCCTGTCACATCACCCCAGTGACTTACCAACACTTACTTCTGTGGGCCTCAGGAAAAACTGAGGTGTCTTCTCAGGGGTACAAACCCACTACCCAATACTTCATCTCCATCATGGGAAGACACTGGAGAAAAACTAGGACATCATTTTGCAGTTCAGTCTGCACAGTAGCCAGAGGTACAAGTGAGTAAGGAAGAGGATGGGCAATAATACAGAAAGCAATCTAATGCAGAAATCAGTGTACGTAGATTTTTGTGGAATTATGCCAATTCATACCAAGTTCTAATGAAGGCAGAATCTCCCAGGAGCACCTACACACAAAACTATAAGGGACTTTTTACATTTGGGATCATTATTGACCATCTTAATTTGTCCCCTGCTGAATCTTAGTCCCTCCCATCTCTCTCAAGAAGATAAAACCTTTTTATTACTATTTTTACTGCCAGTTGTTGGTTTTAAGTACTGTGTTTGTCTGTATTTGTCAGAACTTCTACCCTACACTGCTATGAATGTATCTGATAAAATGTGAACCTCTTATATCATAGTTATTACATGATGTTTATGTATAAACCTACGAGAATGTGCATGTACTTACATGTGAGCCTCAATTAAGGACACCCTGACTGGGTGTGCCAAAGGAAAGGGAAACTATCCGTCATAACCCATCCCAGCCTGTCGCTGCTGGTGGCAGGCATCATTTGATTGCCAGCATGCCAAAAAGATTTTGGCTTATATGAATCGGAGCGCTCCAAACCTTGGAAGGAGCTGTGTGGCAAAACAGTCATGGCTCCACTTCCCATGCCAGCTAGTCACCAGCCAGCAGTGAAAACCTCAGGCTGTAGAATATGTCCCAACTGCTATTTAATCTGCATTTAACCCAAGGCACAGATGTGGTGCTGCATGTAGAGTGTATGTGTGGGGGCTTCTCTGCGTTATCCTGCTTTCCTGCCCAGGGTTAGCTCCATAGATCTGCTCTGTGGTTTGTTATTAACACCTTTCTCCTTATTATGTGTGTATGTGTAGGTAACTGTGTGTGTAGGTGTGTTACAAATTCATATAGTCAACAATCACATACAGAATGAGCATTATTGGGAGGTAAAATTCTCAACTATTATTTCCTTGAGCTCTGATCCAAGTTGCTAAAAGTGATAAAAAAAAATTTGGGGGCTTTGGCAGACTTTGAATCTGTCCCATTGATGCAGGTATGAAGCACATTATGGCTCCCGCAGCTTCAACATATTCTGTAAATCATAGTAAAGTGTTACTGGAAATGATCTCTTTTGATACTTGAGAAGCTGTGCCAAGGAGCTGTAGGATGAATTGGGAGTTCACAAACTTGAGGGGTCATCAGTACACAGAATATGTGGTAAATTGTTATATGTCATCTTAAAGTCAGTGGCTTTTTAAGTGTGATTTTATACTAAAGCATAGGGATGTACAGATTGAGAGTAACTTAAATTAAACTTTGTCTGTTTTCTGTGGCTTTCATCTACTGTCTTCAAGCACATTTACTTATTCAGCTGAGTGCTACATACATTTCTTTAGAAAAGTTAGGAATTATCTATGTACATTACACAAATCTACACCAATCCAAATTGCAAAAAATAGATATAATTTTCCTTCTAGTTTTTACTTCTTTAGTTTGAAATGATAGCAAAGTGAATTAAATCTACCTTTTAAATTGCTACATTGTTGTAGCGACTCTGCATTTAAATGCATCTCACTCTGTTGTATGTGGTATTTGCATATTTAGCAGAACAAAACAGTAAGTTGGTGGATTTGAAGCTGAAGAAGCTCCTAGAAGCTCAGCCACAGGTGGCAAATTCACTCTCCAGTGCTGCTCAGAAAGCTGTAACTGATAGCTCAGAGCAAGACATTAAGGTAAGTTTTGATTAACGCTTTTGTCTCAGTACCTGTGTGTTCCGAATTCCGGTTTGTACTTTGTGAGGAGGAAAATGATTTCTTATCAAACCCTTCCCAGTAAGAAATGCAGAAAATCTTCATGGCAGTGCTGTTGCATAGTTTGTGATGCACTGGGGTGTTTTCCTGTTGATTAATCAACACTTTTCCTTCTTTTTTTTTCTGATCTTGGTACTTGTCATTGGCATAACACTTACAGATGTAAGAAGCGTCTCTTAGTTCTGACTTAGTTTTGTAATTTAAATCAGAAATGCAGCACGGGCTCCATCCTGCTGCTGGTGCAATCAGCAGCGAGGCTCTCCCTGACTTTGATATGAGGATTGGACTCTCAGTGATTTGCTTCTTTCCCAAGCCTGACCCTCAGTTTTTTCTCTATTGAAGTTAAGCCATGGTACACTTTAAAGGTGTGCATACTTGGGTGCTTGACAACGAGTGCTTCTGAGAAAAACAGATGTGATTATATGGTGTATGTGGTAATTTTGCCTATTTTAATGTTCACCACTTCAGCATAAAATGCACACCAATCGGTTTTCGATTTCATTTTCTTAATTAGACCCCTTGAGTTCTTACTATTATATATCTTTAAAAAAAAATAGTCCCAGTATGTCATTAATATCCCTATGGCTCTGGGGCACTTCCAGTTGGGTATAACTTTTCACCCACCTGCAGTCTGTGGGGAAAGCACTGCTGACTGAAAGGATTTCCTTCCCCAGATACAGAGATGCTTTGAAGTCCCAAAACAATGACTTTCATTGCTTTTCCCTTACACTGTCGGTTCCTATAAATTGGTGATGAAAGTGTGTGGCAGCAGCAGAGGACTTTCGGTCTCTATCTTTGAACAAAAGGAAGCCTGGATCAAGTCTGATTTTTGCGTTCAATTTAGCTTTCTGCAGTGGATTTAATGCAAAATGAAGCTGGCCCAAGAATAATACAATGGATTGAAAAGGCTAACTGAATTAGTGGGCTTAGAGGAATACATTTGTAAAGTGGCAGAAGTCCCCAGTCATAAAAAGGTTTCTTAAAATGGGATTTACTGGCTAATCACACTGATATTTTAGCATGTTGCCAGGCCTAAAAAAATTAGTCATGTTTGTTTATTTTGGTAAAGACTGTGGTTTAGGCTGTCAGATGGTTATTGTGCTAATAACAGGAAACCATCTTTTATTTAACTGGAATCATAACCACCCGATTAGTGCAGCTGAAAAGTCATCCAAGGGATATGAGCAATACTTTTTGTAAGCTTAATTCGACAAATGACACACAGGCTATCTCTTAGGGTAATTTGGTATCACCTAACCTGATGAAAATGGTATTTCTCTTTATAAAAAAAGCTTCTGTGAAGGAGCCGATTAATTTTTTTTTCTAAGGTGCTCCCACAAAAGGTGCAACTTAACAGTTTATCCCTGTGTGCGTCTTTCTAAGGAGGAGTTGGAAAGCGGCATTATAAGGAATATATGGTGTCCATCTGTTCTCATGGAGCTCTTGGCATTGAGGTGGATTTGTTTTTTAATAAAATGCAGTTTACACGTTTCTAAATGAGGCATTCTGTGTTTGTGGAAAAGGATAAACTGTTACCTTCCCTTGGGGATTGTGTATCCCCGGCCTCCTTGAGGCTAGAGAATAGGCCATTGGAGAACTCCCTCATTACCAATTGTCTCAATGCAGAGGAAGGGCAAAGTCTTGGTAGCTTTTGATAACCAGTTTCAGCATTCAGCAGGCTTAGCTATTAGTCATGCATCTTAGCCTTTCCCTATTTACTTTCAAAACACTTAATAAAAATAATAAAAGATTAGGTATAAAATGAAATATTTGTTTGGTACACAGCACCTCGGTATCTGCAGCTTCCACACACTGCGGTGGTTCAGTCTTCTGGGATATTTCGTGTTGATAGAATCATTTGAATTTGTTACCAGTATTAACATAGGAAGCCCTGGAAAAGATAATTGTAGTTTCCTTAGCTGTAAAGGGCTTACTTACAAATCTGGCTTTGGAAAGTTATAGCCGATGAAATGCAGTTCAGTGGGGTAGTATTATAATCCTACCTTTTAGCCTTCATCCAGCATTAGTGGTTTATCTCAATGGGCATAAAATTAGAAACTAGTTCTTCTTGTCATACAAGTCTGTGGGACTACAGAAAACGACAGATTTCTTTGCCGGGCAGGGAGACAGGCTAAAGGCAACATGCTTTTAAAACGATACAGATCGTGTTCAGGGGTAGAGACGCCGCTACTTGGCAGCAGCACGCACACAGTGCTTGGCAAATCAAAGTTGCAAAGGAGTGATTGTGATTTTTTCCTTTAAAATCAGCATCGCTGGCAAATGCCCTTCACAATTAATAGGTCTGGCTGTTTAAGTAGAGAGTCCTGCAGGAGGGTGCCCACGTATAGCAAAAAGCTAGGCGTTGCCATCACATGTTAAACAGAAACAGGGAAAAGTTAATCACTCTTTTTAACGCAGCTGATACTTTCATCCTATATAAACCACAGCCTGAGTTGTGAAAGCAAAAGCTGTATCCTGTCCCCTCACTGAAACGTACCTTTCGAATTTGTGTCTTCCATTTGTAAACAAAAGAAACTGTTGTGTGTCTGGTTTTTCCCCTAGCAGAATGGAACAGAGGAACATCGTGCTGAGCGATTACAAAAAGCAGCAGAACGGTTTAGAAATCCTGTTGTGTTCAGCAAGGACTCTACCGTCAGAAAAACTCAGCTCCAGTCTTTCAGTCAATACGTGGAGAGCAGACCAGGTAGGAGAAAATATAAAACCTGTTTTCCCATCTTATGATTTAATAATATTTAACAATAAATATATGAAAACCCGATAATGTAAGTCCACATTTCAATACATAAATATCAAGCTTTATAATAATTTTACATGTCTTTTCCCTTTTTTCAAGAGATGAAAAGGCAGAGATCAATACAGGAAGATACAAAGAGAGGAAATGAGGAGAAGGCTGCGATAACTGAGACTCAGAGGAAGCCATCAGAAGATGAAGTGCTTAATGTATATTAATTTTTTGTCTGGTTTCATGATTGCTGATAATTCCAAACTGTATGTGGAAATAGTGCCTTTATTTGTTAAAATGAGATGTTAGGTTTTTTTAGATGTCAATCTCCAGTGCATTCAAAGCAGAGTGAGAGGGGTGCACTGTTGAATTAGTCTGCAGTGTGGTGATAATTGTCAGATAAAAAAAATGAATTTTTCAGAGTTCCACAGCCCCAGCTTCCTTGAGACATTTCCATCAGGGCACTTCCCATAAAGAGATTCCAGTATTGATCTACCGGGAGGATTTTAATTATTACAATAGCAGATACCGCAGAGCTGCAGTTAGAGGGAAGAGTCACATGAGACCTGCTAGAATTTCTCAGCCAACCCATTTTGTTGGCTTGGGTTAATGGGTGTTCAACCTTTCCATTATCCAGATCAGCCGTGAATTACTAGCTGAATGATGTTTGCATTAATATAATATATATGGTAATTTCTTCACTTAATTAACGGGGAGGTTCAGCTCAGTAGGGGTATGGGCTGATCATGTGTAAAATTGATTTGTGAGGGAAATATTTGATAGACCGCAGGGAGAAAGCTGGTTTTGATGGACAGCTGCGGGACAGAAGCAGGAAGAACAAGTTTTAACCTGAAATTTTTTTGTCTGAAAAACACAACACGGCCTTTGATGGTGGTCGCTTGTTGCTGTCCACAATTTACCTAAACACATTTGTTGGTTTTGTTGAAGCAATCTAGAGCTGAGTAGTGATTTTGTACCGCTGTCATATCTACTCCAAAACATCAAACTTTGTACGAGCTGGAGTTATTTTTAGGCCAGTTGTAGTTTTGCAGAGCTGAAAAGGTCTGGCACAGTAAGTTCACATTATATATGCAGATGGTGCACATGAACTCTTGGGATATTTCAGCCTGACACAGCATTTCTTTTCATCTTTTAATCACAATTGTTAACAATTATGCATGCTGACATTAGGGAAGTTTTCATACTATTTTCAGTTCATTATAGTTGATGAAAGGCAATAGCCTGCACATCACCTCAGCTCCCCTGATTTCCCTTTTTTAGTTTTATCTTCTATTTTTTTTCTTCAGGGACTGCTCTCAGGGAGTTTTGTTGTTGTTTTTCTGACTGTATAACAGGTAGAAAAGGGGTTTCCATTAGTGCTGATACTGTTGGCTGTTGTGTACAAAGAGAAAGACTGAATTAATGGGGGCATAATGTATTTAAATTCAGGTACCCCAGATTCCAAAGTTCTGTGCTCGTTACTGGTCCAGGGAGCTCAGCCATGCCATTAGCCTTCACTTTGAACATGTCTTTATTTGAAATAATATGCTGATGTGATTGTTATACTTGTTGCCTGAATAAGAAGCTGAATTTATGATTTCAGGCACATTTATAGAAAAACAATTGAAAATGTCCAACGAAATATGCAGCAACAAGTTAGCCTCTGGTAGGGAAATAAGTCTCCTTAAAAAAGCCTGTATATTTTTCTGTTCCCAAAGGTCAGTGATTATAGTTGCATCCTTTAGAGAGTGCAGATGAAATATTAAATTATTTTGCTAATGATTAGGTTTTTTTTTCCTGATTCAAACCATTCTTCAAGGCTCTGGGGCAGATGGAGGAAAAAGTGAATGGAGTTGCTCAGTAGTATTTTTCTTCTCCTAACTTATGCCAAAACATGTTTCAGGAATGACATTTCAGCATTGTATACAGCCCATAATAACTTGGTACAGCCAAAACACTGTGTGAAAGTTGTTGAGCCACATGAGAATAACTTGGAAGTACTACGTGACTGTTCTTGGGCAATACTACTAGGACAGCCAGACTGCTTTGGAAACATTTGGAGATTTGTGTGGTCATCTGCAGAGCAATGCTGAAAAGTTGTAGGGTACAAGAGGCAAACTTTACTCATTGGTGTTTCCACAGCTTCCTTGATAAGGTTCAATATGATTTATCAACTTGGCATCCCAGGGCTGCCTACTGCCTGGGTGTGAGCAGGCGCAGAGGCAGGACAGCTCGAGTTAGTCCCTGTGCACCTGAGCATCTGCCCAGTGCTGTTTGTCACCACTTGTCAGGATAAGAATCACAGTTAGACTAATTAGTGGTATTTTCACAGATCACCATGTAGGAGGGCAATTGCCTGCAGTCACAGAAACCCAGAGAAGCATGAGAGCCCAGGCTGGTGAGCCTCCATGCTACAGTTGACCCAGAGGAGCTAAACAAGCCAGGGAGCTTGTTTTGAGTTTGGTTTTAAACTCAAAAGCCCACTTTTTAATTCTCACTAGAGACTCTCACGCTAGTTCTTCTAGCCCCTAAAGTTAGTGTTTTAAAATTGAATAAGGCCTGAATGGAGTAGAAATGGCATGTTAAATAGTGCTTTATTTGGATTACACTTCCTTTCATTATGCTTTGTTACAGCAGCTTTTATATACTTAGAAATAAATCAGAGGAATTTCAAAAAGCAGCAGGGTAGTAAAAAACCTGCAAAATCAAATGTTCCCTAAAGAAAAACCTGGGTGTTTTAATAAACAAATAAGGACATTTGGCAAAATTGTGAAGTTTATGAAATGTAAGTGTTAGCTTTTTGGTAGTGAGCATGATATTTGGTTGTTTAGGTAAGTGCCTTACGAAGTGTTTGTGGAAAGGAAAAATGCAACTTACAAGTGATGTTTTTTCTTCTTGTTTGTTCTCTTTAACAGAAAGGGTTCAAAGACACCAGTCAGTATGTTGTAGGAGAATTGGCAGCACTAGAGAATGAGCAAAAGCAAATTGACACCCGTGCCGCGCTGGTGGAGAAGCGCCTTCGCTATCTCATGGACACAGGTACGGTGCCCAATTACACTGTAAACAGTTTTGGCAAATTGAGCGTTCACAAACTCTTATAGAGTTTTGGAAGTGTGAATCTTTGAAGCCTGAATGTTCAGCAAAACTGCCTTGAAAATAAAAAGGCTGCGATTTGCAGCCACCTCTCTGGGCCCTGGTGATAAGAGTGCCTTCATGGGAAGTGATAACTTGCCCTGATACCGTGTGAGCCAGCACTATTGAACAGTGTGCTCATCCATGCAGAGTTGGAATACACATCTGTGCCTCATTGATATGCCACTGCTTAAAAAAAAAAAAAAAGGGAAAAAAAAAGGAAAAAAAAAAGAAAAAAAGTAAGATCTTCAGTGTTCTACTGATTCAGTGGGAAAAAAAAGATTTGGCCAGCTAAAGCCATGTACTGCATGAAACAGAGCACAGTACATGGGGGAAGGCTCCATTGACTAGATCACTGAAATTTGAGAATACTATCTGGCTACTGATGCTCCACAATTATTTTATTTATTTATTTTCAGGAGAGTAGGTTTTAAAAGTCTGAAATACTTGGTGTTGTAAGGTGCAATTGAAAGGATTAAAGTGTATGGGCGATTTCTTGTTAAAAGAGTGATGGTTTTGACTTTGGCTGTGAATGTTAGATGGATATTAAGTGCTGATGGTCATCAGAGATGGAGAGATTAAAATGCATCAGTTGGAAACATGTGCTTTGATATTTCAAAACTAAATAATATCATAGGTCCACAAACTGTTCTTCCTGTCCCTTGGGGGAAAAAAGTTACTTGGTCTAAATTACTTTGTGGATAAATTGTTTTTATAGGTTATATGTATATGTGATGTTAGAAACTTGAAGCCTGTCTCTAACTAAAATAGCTGATTTTAAAGTAGATTTGAATCCAGTGTTATGTTTTGAAATCCAGACTTTGGTTGCAGTTCAGTACTTTGAAGTGAGCTTGCCATATGTGTCCAAATATTAGCATGGTTTTTACATGTATTTACTTTCTCATGTTCTCAGGTGGTTTGATTTTTTTTAAACAGCTTTGCAAAAGCACGTAACTCAGAAACTATTTCCGTCCTGGATGAATTCTCATTTAATAGGACCTCTACGCGTTATTGTCTTTTGAAGTACTTTTTCAAATGCATTACATGACCTTTAGTTATTTAGCTAGAGAAAATGTGTGGATGTTATCCTGCACTTTTTTGTGTACTTTGTTATACGTGTAACTTCTGTTCAGCACAAAAGAGCCAGTACAGTGTTTCACAAGTCTTAAGGAACTCCAAATACTGCCTCTAGGTATGTAGAGAGTCATCAGCATAGCACTTAGGGGGTTTTAGAACTCCCACGTTATTGTTTGATTTAGGTCATTTATTTAATTTTTAGAAAAGATTCCTTCCATTTGTATTTTTTTAAATTTCTTGTATTTTGAAATATGGCAAAAGTTACTGTATTCTTCATGTCATACAGACGATGAGGTGGTTTCTTTTAAGTAGTCTGCATAAAATGAGGAGTCCAGCACACAGCTAGAGTGGCTTATACAGCGTAGCAGTAAGGGTTGTAGCAGGAATACTAATGAATACCCGCTGCTTCTTTTACTGGGGATAAGGGGAGAAGTGGTGCAGCCATGATAAAAAATTTACTTTTGTACTCTTTGTCACTTCCTGAGCATCCAGAATTTAACTTAAACCAAATTATTTGACAAGTCCTTGGTAAAGATGCTATTTATGTTGTCATCTTAAAAACACGATTTAGGAGAAAATATGTGAAAAGTGGACTTTCTTACCTATAGTTAACTTTATAACCTTGAAAGCAGGGATTCTCAAACTTCCCTAACTATGGTTCCCATCTTAACAGAGAACCTATCTCATGTACTACTTCCCCTGTCAATCAATATCCCATTTGTCATCAGACAACATCCCTTTGGCAGCAATTGCAATTGCTTACATGGAAAAGTAGTGTTAGAAGGGTTTTGGTTGTTGGTTGGCTTTTTTTACAGTCGTTAATGTGATATAGTAGTGGAAAAAGATAAGAACATCTTTTGCTATTCCTTAAGATGCTGTCATGTCAGCTCTGTTTCTGGGCCGCATGTGCAGTCCCCTTCCGTTGGTTCCTCATCTGCCTAGCTTTCTTGTAGGCTCTTCTGCTTGCTTTTTCTCTCTTCCTCTCTGTTACCATCTGTAGTTGCTTCAGAGGATCTGCTGTAGCTCATGTTATTAGTGGCTCTTTTTCTCAGGATGGCACTTGTTTTTCTTCCATACTTCTATTTAGGAAATATTTCCTAACACAGACAAATAAGCAGCTTGTGCCTATGTCTTAGTCCCAGCTTCTCCTGTAAGGGTCTGGGCTGCTTCACCTAAGTGTCTGACTGTCTGAGAGAGAAATCTGGAAACAAAGAAGATGAGTCAACACCATATGACCTGACAGCTTGCCACAGACCACCAAGTGGTCTGTAAAACCAAGTTTGAAGGAAGAAAGGAATCGCAGCCCGAGAGCTAGAAAAGCCCTGCAGGGCTGGTTTTGCAAATACTGCCCCAGGTGTTGGTACATACCAGAAAGATGAGAAAGGTGACACGCTGCCAGCTTTCAGATTTGTGCTGAAAAGTCTTCTGATACTTGTTTTTTTCTGAGAAAAGGAAGAAGCAGGCTTTAGGAACCAGGAGATCCATATGGGCAAGCACAGCTGAAAGATCCTGTAAACACAACATGAAGGACAAGAACCACAAATGAGTTAGTTTTATAATTAACACTCTCTTCTAAGCACATCTGGTTTTTAATTTTGTGCTGCTTGGGGAGAGCCTCAAGCAAGTAAGACTCGCTGCTGACCTTATTCCTCGACAGCTGAAGCAGGGTGTTGTGTTGGTACAACTGTATGGGGAAGGGCTTACACTGAATTGTCCTAGTAAATGTCTGCAGAATTATTGTCCCCATCAGCACAGAAGCTCATTTTGTATTGGGATTTTCAGTTTTGTTTCCACATATGTCAAAACCAGACAAGATAAATGAAACAACTGGAAACTTACATCATGACTCAGTCATTGCCTTGAAATGAAATTCAAGAGGAAGGTGGAGTGTGGTCTGCTCATTCCTGTTGTGTCTGCTGGGGACTGGACCATCTTCTCCTTCACCACTGTGCTTGGCCCTGTTCTTTATTAGACTTACTAGGAAGAAAGCTCTCTTCCTTCTCATCCTCCTCCAGCACCAAACTGGGGGTGTTTTTTCCACTGAGGAGAATCTTTGCCACCTGGCAGCTCTTCATCCTCTGAGTTTGAGAGTCTTTTTTATTGCTCAGCCAGGAGGGATTGTTTCAGGCTGCAGCTTGAGTATCTATTCTGGCTACATTCATTTCCCACGAAAAGACTTCATCTCCTCTCCCATGTGTCAAGGCATTAAAACAGATAGGAATTTCCTTACTATGAGCTAGTGGTAAGACCAGAAATACATAGCTACACTAACCTCTGCACAGTGCAGATTTTGGTAAATGTGGAAGAGTTCATAGCTTTCACCAAAGGGGAAGCAGCTGTAGGTATGGACAATGTATGTTCTTGGTTAGATTCCAGCTCATGGCACTGTTTGACTTTATTAGGCTCTCTGCTTACTTTTTAGTGAAAGTTTCTTTAGTGAAAGTTTAGGGTTGCAAGTAAGAGTTTGAAAATGCCACTCTGGCTTTACTGGGGCAACAGTAGCTATGAGGAGCTGCAAGGAGTGGATCTTAGAGGCTCTCTGCACTCCATTCCCTTTCTGCTGTGGACCAGGAAGAGAGGAGTCCCCCACACAGTGCTCTCTAGTCCAGTCCCTAGGATGCAACCTGGATCATGGAAGTATCCCTTCCACTGCTGCTGCCCTTGCATCTTCTGCCCTGCATTAGGAAAAGGGCATCTAATGGAAGTGAGGCTGTAGGAAGAGAGCCCAGGTCCTCATCTGTACATGCATTGCCACTTTCCAGCCCAGCAAAACAGCCTTTTTGGCTGGGGAAGCCAAGATTCTGGCTCTTGGCCAAAGGGGAGCTGGTGTTTTCAAAGTTCGTCAGCCAGGCAAAGAGTTTGGAGCTGGCTGAAGCTTTGCATTTCCAGCGCCAGCTGCTCATGATTTGACTAGAAACACTTTTCTAAGATGTGTGAAAACATCGAAGTTATTAAAATCCCTGGGTTGCTGATTTCCATTTGAATCTGAATAGTCACAGTTTTATTAATATCCAGTAATTTATGTCACTGGTGGCGTAACCTCAGTCCTTGGTCTTTGCTCTTAAAATGAAAATGTAATCTCACCTTGTTCCAGTGTTTACTGGTACATCGCAGAACTGTGAAGAGAATCAGTGCTTCAGTGCCTTGAACTCTGTAGAATAAGCTGATGGCACATTTGCTATCACTGTCTGGATATATGTAAGAGATACTCATATGGACAGGGTTTTGCAACAAACACCATATGAAATACACTGTCACAGAAAAATCAGTGGGAGCAAGTGTTTAGAGAAAACACAGCACAGAGGTTCAACTAAGAGGAGTTAGTTGTATGACTGAGTATAGAAATCATACAATCTAATATCATTCATTTCCATTCTTCTTGACACTAAATGGCGACAGGGGTAGGATTATCTTCCTTTCTTCAGGATTGTACTTACCTGTGTTGTGCCTAACCTGTTGTGGATAAAAAAGTTTTGTCTCTACTCCTGACAGTGCCTTTCTCTATTACAAATTGTTCTGTCATTGTATTTCAAGGTGTCTATCATCTTGATATCCAAATGCCAATAAAAAGACAGAATTATCACATAATACAATGAAAATAAAAAACAAAGAAGCCTAGTTTACACATTTCTAATCTAAATTTAGCTCTTTTTCAGTCACTATTTCTTCACTAATTGCAAAAACAACTATTTGGGGGGAAAAAAAGGATACAGCTATCAGAAATCCTGTTATCTGACCACAGGGTATGAAGTGGTTTTAATTGTTTTTTTCTGATTAACTGCAAGCTCCCAAATTCAAGTAAAAGCATATTTGTATTTTCCATACGAGATCCTGTACCTTACCAATGGGTGAGCATGTTTGTGGTACCGTATAAGGATTAATGAAATAAAAAACCCACCCTCTGCTGCTGCTGATTGACCACTGATGGTAAATGTAATTGAATTAGCAGTGCACTAAAATAAGTGTTAGACAAAATAAATATAGACAAGAAAATCTGGTGAAAGCTTCTGTAATGTTTTAGATTAATAGGCATACAGAATTCTTCACATTTTTTTATTACGTTGTCCCTAGATGAATTCAAAGTAATTGGGGTGGTTAATTTTATTTACACAGAGCCGTTCACAGCGCATTAAATAATAGAGATAATTGAACAAGAATTGTCAAGTGTGTACTGATATCAGACATATTACAGAAGGGAATGTGCATAAAACTTCATTTCTATGCAGCCATTGTTTATGGTAATTAAGTACACAGATTTATCCCTTGGTTGCCTTCCAAGCTTATGGCAACTGCTATTGTTGTGCTCCATTAATATGTAATCAGGAAATAGTTTAATTTTCTAATCTGCAGTTTGAGAATTCACTTTCTAACAACTCTTAATTACTGCATTGCCCTAATGATGCTCATGGTTAGGAAAACTGAACCAATAAACTCCATGGAAGAAGCCAGAGGGGATTATACTTCCAGAGGTGGTGCTTACTTAATAAACTTGTTATGCCTTCACCAGAGGGAGCTCAGTGTCCTTCAAAAGCAACTAATTTTATATTTCAGAGTTGTACATACCCACGGTGCAAAGAGTTAACGTACGGTGTGTGACGGGGGTGGCTGTAAATTTGATTCACTAGAGAACCAGATAAGCGATAATATCACCATTTTGGTATTTTTCCTACTGTATGCTAATTGTAGAGTTTAATTGCACAGGAAATAATGCAGGTGGTTTAATCTATTGTTTTAAACTGTCCTCATGGGTTTATTTTTGTTAGGTTGGTTTTCTTTCATTAGCCACATTAGCTAAATGCAGTATCATAAAATCTTGCATGGGCAGATAAGCTCTAGATTGACAGCTATCTTATGTTTGCTGTTTTCAGGGTGAATCTTAAACAGCAGAGGTGGGGTTTTCAATTATTTCCATTCTCCACTGTTCCATCATTCACCCCAATGTGATTTCCATGCTTTACCTGGTACAACTCTAATGACTACACTGAAGCTATTTTGAGTTTGTGGTGTTGCTCTAAGATGAGAATCAAGCCATTGAGATCTTGCAGTCTATCTGTGCTGATCCTACCTGGAAGCATATGGTCCTCTAAATGCAAAGATCTGAAACTGGAGACCTAAAAGTCTGCTGAGATTTACCCTCCCTGTAGTATCTGATACACCTTGGTGATACTCCTTAGTGCAGGAAGTCCTGGGGGTGGATCTTGACAAGCTCTGCCTTTTTAAAGGTGCTTACTGTGCCTTGAGAGCCTTCTACATGTTTTTCTTCTGGGTTTGGGGCATTCGTTTTTTTCCAACTCATACCCAATTTCAACACCCCAGGTGCTCAGAACGGGGCAGGATTGCCATCTCCCAGCCACTGCTTCACCTCTCCTTTTTCAGGCATAAGCTTCCTTGTCAACAGGACTAATTACACAGTGAACCAAACAACAAACATTAGAAACCCTGTAAACACATATGTTGTGTCACTGCAAATTAACTCTTACCAATCGAAAAAGCAGCATATGCTTTGTTGCCACATGTGAAAGGAAAGTCACATGTATTAATTAGTGTTTTACACAGCTTTGAAGATAGAAAGGACTGAGGTTTGTAAGAGGGAAACATTTGTATTTATTAATAGAAATGGAAAAAGGTTGAGCTAAAAAAGTACAGGCACAAAAGGGGGTTTAAACAGTTGATTTCGGCTCCTGTAACAGCATAAAATTTTCACTTCTCATATTAAATCTCATCCTGGGATGAATTTGTGTTCACTCTTTTTACCGTAATGTTTTTTACTGTCCTCTGACATTTACCAGTGTCGGGCACTAAAACTCAGGTCCCAGGAAACCTGGATTTTGTTTTAGAAGTACATAATGTAAAATAAATTATGAAATTATATGGACATATGCAATATATAGTAAAGGGATCACATATCTGTGTTACACACATCACTGTATGGAAATATATACTGTTTTCTTTTAATAGCAGTCCAGGGCACATATCAGTGGTAAGTTAAAGTCCATGAGTACCTATTTAGTTAAACTGTAGTAGTTGTCTAACATCAAATAATCAAAAATAATGCAGATTTCTTCTCATCTGGCTGTATACTATTTGAGGCATAAAATGCACTAATTCTTTATGTCAGAGTACATGCAAAAAGGAGAGACAAAAGGCATTGGGTCATTAGGTAGCTGAGAGCCTGGGCTGCTGGTGTCAGGATTGCAGCTTCCCTCTATCTCCCTCCTTATCTTCAACATAGTCAACAGCTGTGGTGAGCCTGTGCCTTACAGCTATATTATCCAGAAGCCAGGTCTAGAATATATTTTTTTCTTGGGCAGCAGCAGTATCTGGCTGGTTCTTTGGACAGCTTCGGGGCTGGCTGGCTGACTGACACCATTGTTAACCACGCTTGTGGCTGTGAAACTGGCTTTTGGAACCGTCTCAGGGTCAAGTTGCCAGTAAACTGTCTGGGTTGCTTTGTGCTTCAGGATGCTTTTTTTGTTGTTGTTCTGTATTTTTTTCTTCTTTTGCTTTCTCTCACCTATTTGAATGATGACGAATGCACTCGCTGTCAGGTTAACAGAATAAGCCTCCATGCCTATTGCTTGTAATAATAATAATGCATAAAGGTGGCTTGTTTTGGGTATTCCTGTGTCTACTGTATTGCCTCAAAGGATAGGTCATCGACTGATTAGTAACCTCTTTACATAATTTCCCCTTGTAAACTCATTCAAGAGTGAATTTTCTACCTATGCTGTTGCATTAAAATCTGCATAGAAAGACAAAAAGAACTTCTACCAGAACAAGCCGTTATGCCCAGAGATAAAGCATGCATTCACGGGGCAGAAAATGGAAGCAAATAGATAAACATGTACGTATCACTGGGATTTTTTTCCTGCCCAAGACTAAAAGAAAGGTGCAGATGAGAGTCCCTGCTCCATTCGGTTACTGTGTCACTGCTCAGGCTTTCTCAGACCCTTCATTCACAACTACACTCACAGAAATGGCTCTTATATTTTTTAACTGGGAGATATGCTTGTCTGTTAGTTTTCTAGCAATTACAAGTATGAAATATAGAGGTGGCATTGAAAAATGTTGCAGCAAAGTGCATGCATTCGAAAAAATGCATTTTTCATTACTTGTGGGATGCCTCAGAAATAACTGCTGTAACCCAGGCTGTTAATGTATACTGAAAGAGTCACATCCTGAGACGGCAGAAGTAGAGGTAGCTTGCTTGAAATAAATGAAATTATCTCAGTTTTAGAGCAGAGGGAGATCTAATCTTACACTCCCTGTTTCATTCATAACCACAGCTTCCGAGCTGAAGCACGTGGGGACACGTCCAGGCAGAGGGCAAAAGCCTGGTACAAAAGTACCTAATGGTAAAGTGTGGGCTGAGAGCAGACCTCCAGTGTCAGCTCTTTTGCCATTGCTATGCATCACCTTCTAATAAATATATTGCACCTGTACAGGCAGCTTTCTCATAGGGAATGGGTATCCTAAAATAGACCTGTATGGCTGTACAGTGAGCACATCTGTAAGGTTAGTGGCAGTAAATATTCTAAAGTAGTATCTGTGCCCCCTGATTTCCCTACACCCAAAACGTTTCACCTTTGTGAATTTAAATATTATTTCTACTTGGAAGTCAAACTGCTCATCATCACCCTAGTTTGACTAAAGATTTAAGCTGAAGTACGTGAGCAGCATAGAATACATTTCTTGCTCAGAAACACAAACAGCTAGCCAGGCTCTAAGTATATTATCAGGCAAGTTCTTTCAGAAACGTATTGCTAAAGAAGCTTAACATTAATTATTGTAACTTTGGGAAGATTACATCCACACTAGCCTTGTAAGAAGCAGCATACACTTCTTGACCTCCAATGCTAGAGCTTTAAGACACAAGAATGGCATTTTACCAACTTTAATGGGATAACCAGTATTAATCTTTCAGCAGTAAGGGAAGAAAAAGTGTTTAGAGTATAATACCCTTCTGAGTTCTGATAGAGGCTGCCTGTTGTGTGTACTGCAATCATAATTCATTTGTTTCTCTTGTTTTGGTTTTGTTTTCTTAATTATTTAAGGAGAAAATCTTACTAGAATTATTTTTTTCTAAACTAACCCATTTACATACTGGCTTCTAGCCCCAGCCCTTCTTTCTGTTTGAATGCCAACTTTTTTATGTGGTCTCTGTTTTTAAAATTCCTTGCCAGCAATATTTGTGAGAGCTCTGCTGTACGTTTAGTAAAGAAAAGCATGAGAAGTTGCAATTGCCAAGTTGCAGACCCTTCCAAAATTAATGGATTTCCTTCACTTCAATTGAATACACAGTCTGCGAAGTAGAGGGAAAAAGATGTACAGTATGAATGAGAGCTAATATTATCCTATCGTAGTGGTACTGCTTGGAAACACCATAATGCCTGGCTATGCTGAGGTCAGTTATTTACCTTTCATAAATACAGAGTAAAAGTTATAGTTTCACAAGGCGTTCTCAATTAAAAATTACGTTGATGCTGATGTGTGTTTCATAGAATCCATAATGATCTGCTCCCAAATAAAGAAAATGCAGCAGGATTTCAAGCACATCTCTATTTACATAGTTCAGTGCATGAGATTGCTGGATTATGATTAATTTTAATAGCTACATTAAAAAATACATCTAACATCATTCTTAATTAGAATAATCTCTAAAGCCAGTTAAATGTTTCAGAAGACAAACAGTTTAATTAGCTAACCTACAGAGGCTCCCCTCCCCCAAATGTGCAGCAGTCTTAGGCTTGGTGTTAGCCTTTCAAGCAGTCTTAAACAATCGGATGAAAAGGGATTTTAGGAAGATTAGAGGACGGGATGCTTTAGACGTTGTCCGTTAATCATGAGATATGCTCCATCTACAAAGTTTCACAAAGAAATGAGAATTTAAATAAAATTTACTTTGGTTATCTAGTTAGCATGAATTACAAGCTATAACATCCAGTGATAAGACTATTTAATAAATGTATTCTTTTAATTGTCGATATGAGCAAAAGTACATGCTGGGGTGTAGTAGCAAGTGATATACCAGATTAACATTCTGAAAGGGACAATGCTTTTTTTCCCAGAAACCAGGCCTTTGTTGAACTATCCCAGGGTGCCACTAGAATTTCTTTTTTTTTAAGGGATTCAAACTAAAACTTCAAATAGAATTGTTAGAGTTGGATCTTCATTTTCTCTCCTACCCATCTTCAAAGAAACATGGAAAAGATCTGGAGTAGTTTTTTTAGCTTGGTTTCTTGTTACCTTTTTTTTTTAATTTAAGGAAGATTACTTTTGGGGCTTAGTGCTCTTTTTAATTTGCTCAGGTACAGCTTGTTTTCTGTCGAGAAGTAAGGAAGGCTGAGCAGTTTATGCCTTCCTCCCCTCCACTTAGGCATTTTCTGCTTGTTTTCTTCCTACTTTAAAATTAGAGCTTTTTTTTATGGAGCTAAAGAGCCTACTGAGAGTGAATAGGTACTTCCAAAGCTTTCCTCTGAATGACCTAAACAAATACCCATTTCTTATTTTTCCTGGAAAATTTGTCATTGTCCTTTTTATTCTTGAAGCCAACAAATTTGTGTTTCTCACCTAAATTAGTCGTGGCAGCAGGATGAAAATGCCTCTGTCCTAGATTGAGGTGGTCTTATTTTAAATAAATCCCCGTGCTTTCAGTCCCTATCTACACACCCTGGGGGGAACTGTTTACCTGTGCTGAGAAGCAAAGGCCAGCTCTTAAAGAGGAGACACTGACCCTTATCTAGCCTTTAACATGAGCAAAGAATTGAGAGTGTTGCCTTTACTCCTTCCGCTCAAGTCCCCTGAATTTGTGACAAACAGATTCCTGGTGTAGGAGCCCCTTGGGAAAATGCAAATGTCAGCAAATCACCTCTTTTAACATGGGGCAGGCAGGCAGAAGTCAAATGTCATACCTACCCGGGGATGCTTAGAAAGGTGTATGCACTGGGGTACCCTTTGCTTTTTGACTATAGAATGAGATGTAAAAACGCAAAACAAAAAAGAAATGGGGGAAAAAAAAAGGACAAAAAAAGAGAATCGGTTCTGGATATCTACAAGTTGGCTGATGTGACCCTGTGCCACCTACCAGTGTGCTGGCTGTGACCCAGCGATGTGATACTCCAACAAGCTGAAAGAGATGGCTGTCTCCGCTTTCTTTTGACCTCCCAAGGCAGCTGCCTGGTAGGGACCAAATGGCATGGAAGAAGAATATCTGTCTCACACCTGCTTTCTCCAAACCGCCTGCCACAATGCCAACCTGGCCACCAGGCTCCCTTGGGAGACAATCCCATCTCTGGTCCCCTCTCCATGGAATACCAGGACAGGATAGTTAAGATAGTTTTCTCTTCTTCAAAACATCATTAGGATTGAAAAAATGAATCTCTTGCTTGCACATTTTGCATAAATACATGGTAAGTTATCAATTGATGTTCAAATAGCTTAATTGAGTTTGAGGGGGGAAAGGTCATTTAATTGGTCTATTGAAATGTTAACAGAAACAGATACGGCAAGGAATAGACTTTAATGGCTGCAGTGTGGCACTGATGTCTGCATTCACTTGCAAAATTGTTAATTAGGGCACTTTGGTAGTTCATTTACTTTTGTATTGATGTGCTTAGTCCAACGAGAGGAATTGGGTTTGTATATGGTATTTACATGGGGCAGCAGAGGCTAGCCTACAGGCAGGAATAAGGAAAATAAAGTGTAAATCAGAATTGGTTTACAATTTGTGCCAGTGTCTTCATTAACATTCTTCCAGTTGTGCAAGGTATTTTGTAGTTGCTCATATATTTTTGTATGTGATTAAGTTTGATATGTATATTTAGCTTCACTGTTTTAATCATTGTAGTAGTGGGTTCAACACTATAATATGAGATTTATTTTTTTAAGTTATGGGTACAAAGCTTTCTACACTAGATTAAAATAGGCTGTACTGCAAAACAAATCATTAAATATCTGTGTTCTTTTGCCCCTGGAAGAAGGTGTTATCTCCTTAAATGCATACCAAAAGAATATTCAGTTGCAATTCCTGGCCCACAGTCATCAGTGCCAGTGAAATTACAAAACCAGTCCCTAGTGTATACTTTAGGTCCATCGTTTGTCTCTTGCAGAACATAAACCTTTAAGGTATTGGCATTTTGGATGTGGGAATGGCAAAATTGCACCGAGTATCCACCAGCACTTTTTGAGGGTGGTAATTGCAGGGATTAATCCTGGTGCTGTTTCCTAATAGACATGCTGCATGCAAAGCTTTATATTTGAATTGGCTGCAAGAAGGCTGTATTGTGTACAGTATATAATAATACATTATACCCAAGGTACTCTATAAACAGAGAAGCAAGGGAAAAAAAAGAGTGAAAAACCAAGCAGCTATGAATCATCACTTTTACAACAGGGATCCTGTCCTACTGGAATAGGTTAGGAGAGAAGACATTTTGCATCACATAAAAGTGCTGATCTTAACAGCTCCTAAATGAAAAGGACTTTTTGTTTATTATATATATTGTAATTTCACATTTGGGTGCTGTGTCTGCCATTTGTTTCAGCATTCAGGGCTTTGGTAAGTAGTTTGTGACAGAGCGTTTCTTCTAAACTCCAGGCGCTCCTGTAACGAGAGTTGACATCAGCTTCATTTAATCATATGTATTTGTGAAAGTGCTTATGTGAAGATCACAAATATGCACAGTGCAGCTATCTAGTTCTGCAACTTTAATCCGAGTCCCAGAAAGTTTCATTGTGGCCCTATGCAAATGTATTTACATAGGAATGGGTCTTGGGTCCTTTAAAGAAGGCAACAAAGTTGGAAGACTGAGGCCAACAAATAAATGAAAGTTTCTCTAAATCCATTGGATAATAGAGGCAGTGTTAAGGCTAACCACAGTGTTGAACTAAACAGAGGGATTACTCCTGGGTTTTGCATCAGTTGTTTTCTGCCGGGTGGCCTCACTTGTCAAAAAAAAAAGAGGAAAAAAAAAAGTTTAACGGACGAACATTCACATGGCACATTGAGAAAAGAAGTATGCTTAATTCCATCAAAGCTCAGAAATCAGTCATTAATTTATTCTAACCTCCAATTGTTGGTCATTTGTGAAACATCTGGCCTTTAAGTCATAGGAGCCTAAACATAAGTACAATGTGAGCTCTTCTGAAGATGGGAGTTGAGTGCAGCGGGGGTGCTGTGTTAGCGTGTGTGCACGTATGTGTGTGTATTGCATAGGTTGCAACTGCCACTTAATTTCAGAGAGTTTGAAACATATTAAAATGAATCCTTCAGTTAATTTACTCTTGAAATTAGATTATTGTTCATTTGCATCTTGGAAAAGTTTTGCCATTCAAAAGAGTCTCTTTCTTCATGGTGAGTTAACAGATATTTAGCAATCTTGCAGCTTGCTAGTCAGAAATAGTTTCTAATGAAGTTGAAATTTGAGATAGAAAATGTATAAAAGCTTTCAGGAAAGACATACCCTATTTTCCATATGGCTAAGTAATTGTTATGATATTTGTTTTAAAGCTGGACTTAGACACTCCTGACTGCCCTCTAATTTGATATGGCTGGTCCTGGCGATTCTTCTGGAGGAAACTTTCATAGCAGAATGCAGTGAAGGAGATAAATAATTTTGCAGCTATAAGCACATTTTAAAGTATAGAAAATAATTCGATCGCCTTTACTGTCATGTGGATAACAGTCTCCAGGTTTTTTGCCTCTGCTGGGAGTTGGAACTTGAGTGAAAAGGAACTGAGTGATTAAAAGCAGTTTTGAAATAAATGTGGCATCTCAGAGCTGGCAAAATTCTGCCTTTTGTTAAGCTTAAAATAATGCCTGCTACTTAATTCTGAGGGCTAGGGGGCTGTTTTTGCTTGGGGAGGGAATACAGTTCTTCGTGTATAGCTTAAACATTGCAACATCCCCTGTGATGAAATTCCATGTGTTTCACATGGACATAGAGTGGAATTTAATTTCAAATATGACAGAAATATTTACATCTGTCAACCTACATGGCTATGTGGGTATCTCAGAGCTTTCTGTCTTTGAGCACTCACCTGCTTGTCCTTGGTTTTGTTTTTTAAAGACCAGTTGGCCCCTCTTTGGCCTGACCATTTGCTTTTCTTGATCAGCAGAGGCTGGCTGCAGCTCTAAGGCTGTTTTGATGATAATGGTAATGATGCTATCCAAGCGCATAACAAAAAGAAAGAATATTGAAGGTTTTGTATAAAGCCGCTCTTTCTCTTAATATTTGTTTATCCTTTCCCCCTTGCTA
Organism: Melopsittacus undulatus; assembly: GCF_012275295.1. Taxonomy (NCBI): domain Eukaryota; kingdom Metazoa; phylum Chordata; class Aves; order Psittaciformes; family Psittaculidae; genus Melopsittacus; species Melopsittacus undulatus. Next base: position 11,295,346 of record NC_047529.1, on the reverse strand, counting down.
AGTAAAGAAATCTTTAATCCCCACTCCATTGTGAAATTTACTGTATCTGAATCTAGACCATTGTAACTCCTTTCAAGCCGGGTTTTATCCTTTCTTACTAAAGGGATAGCTCTGATTTTGGCAGCCTGACACACATTATATTAAAAAAAAAAATCCAATGAGTAAATTAGGGGTGAGTTAATATATTTGGATTCCTAGCATTTACTTGTCCCTGCCGTAGTGCAGCTAGAATTTAGCCATGCAGATTCAAAGCGTGGGTATCCATGGGCTCTCACACGTTGCACGGTGCGTGTGCGTGTGTGCACATGTGCACGACCCACCAACACAATACGTAAAAAGTCACGTTTCAACTTTATAAAAGCCTTCATTTCTGAGGCACTGATGTCCAAAGGGCTGCTAGGATAGTGGAGATGACAGGGGAAAAATAAAATCTCTTTAAACAGCTTGTGAAATGTAATGTTTGAAACGGTTCTTTCAGAACGTGCAGATTATGGCTTGCGTAGTGACTCTTTCCAGCTCTCTGGGAAATGAGCTGTTGACATTCTTTTGGGTCATCATCCGAGATAGGAGGGCAACCACAAGGATTTAGCAGATAAATTCATCCAAAAAGACCTTTATCCATTTCATTGCAACTTGGAAACGTTCGTGTCGAATAGCAGCATTAATGTAGCCTTTTTAGCCCTTCAAAGTGAGCCTTATGTTTAAAAATATATATAAAAAATAAATCAAATGACCAGGGTAATAACTTCGCTAGGTCTTCTAAGAGGTAATTCATTATTTACATAATTCTGGAGCATAAACCCATCTTTCCTTCAAGAGGCTCTGAAATAGACTTGGGGATCTTATACAGTGAAAGAGTCTCTTTTGAATTCTAATCAACTGGATCTGTCCCAAATTCATTTCTAGTTGATTGTAAACAGTGGAAATCAAATTAATTTCTTCTTATCTTGTCTTTTGAAGAAAACTAGCAACACATTTAAAAGGTTTTATTTTTAAATACAGATCAGAATTTATTTTATTAGGGTTTTTTTGTTCTTCTTTTTATTTTAACTTTATAAACCAGGTGTTGGCAGCATGGGTTTTGACAGCCAGGCGACAGCTCTGCATTAGCATAGGTGATTATGAAACAAATAGGAAAAAAAAAGATTTATTTTTTTTTCACTTGAACTCAAATGATACTATATAGGCTGAATGTGCAGGCAAGGTTCCCACAATGCACTGTGAAAACCTAGGCTAACAACCACCCCGCTGCGTTGAAAACCCCCAAAAAAGACAAAAGCACAATGAAATAGAAAGCTTACCACCGGTAGCTTTCAAAACGACAAACTAGGCAAACTATACATCTCCACCACTCCAATTTTGTCAGAATGCTAATGAGCTTGCTCTGATCTTTACTCGGCTTCCCGTGTTTTCTACATCTTCAAGGACCACATGGCGCTAGCAAAATAAAGACAACTAAATGAGAATTTCGAATGCTTTTTGTGTTAGGACCTGGTGCCTTTCAGTTGACGCACTCGTTGAATATTCTCAACTTAAAAGCGTACAACAGGGGGCTGGGTATGAACTTTTTAGCAGGGGGAAATTTGTACAAAAGTAAATGAGTGTGATGAGGAAAATATGAGAAAAATTTCTGATTAATTTCCGCTCTATAATATCAATGACACCTTCAGCCCCTCTCATACTCCTCTAACAAGAGATGCTGATAAAAGATGAATGATTCTGTGTTGTTCACAGTGAATGTTTAGTGGTTTTTTAATAGCGGCATTCTACATAAAAGGCACCAGGAAGTACTCTGCATTAGCAGTTGAGATCACTAGTTAATAGGATGATGTCTTTTAGCTTTTGTCACAAGATTATTAGAAAGGATGGGTTTCTGTTCTCATCCCAGCATACTTTGGAGTGCTTGTTGAGTACAAGTGCTAAAATACAGGTTTCTCGGTATTGTTTCTCATGCAAAGTAAAAGCCCTTTTAATGCAACACCTTTTACTTTTTTCCTTTTTTACCAGGTGATTTTTGTCATTGATCTCTTATCTGCCCCCTTTAGCTGTATTAAACACTTGGAGTGGTATCCTTCTCAATGGGGGCTTGATGATGTATATGTGTATAGCTTCGCTGTCAAAAATAAATCCCTTACATGCTCTGCACCTTTACAAACCTGATTACCAAGCTGTGTTTACCAGTCTGTATTATACCATCTTGAATGCTTCTTACTGGAGTCGTCCAGTCTGCAATACAAATTTGCGCTAGAGGAGAGAGGGGGAAGCTAGGAACAGGCATCCTACTCCCTAAACCAAGTTCTGTCTTTCAAAAACAATTAAATTCACAATTCTCTTTGGATTTCTCAAAAGTAAATGCAGAATTGTGCTCACTAGTGTCAGGCCTTGGGGAGTAAAATGATGAATGCTCCGTTTTACCTGACAGGTGAACTGAACTTAAAAATTGTTTCTGTTACCATCTTCAAGCAGACAGTATGAAAAATATCAGTGCATATATATAAGATGAAAAAAAAATTACTGTCTTTTCATATTTTCAGATCTTACTTCAATCAGAAAGAATGAATTAATAACACCGTAAGTTTTATAGCAGTTTGCCAGCTTTGCTTTGTTACACTTTTTTTTTGCTGAGCTCAGCATGATTGATCTCAGGTGAACTGAAAACTTGCCAAACCACAAGGTGGTAGAGAGTTGTCCAACCATACTGTGAGAGACAAAGATGCACATGCTGAAGCACAGCAAGAGAAAAAGGGTGGTGTAATAACGGCAGTTGGCAGGATAGAAAATTTAAAAGTATCACTGAAAACATCATCTTCACCATTGACCTGTTTACATTTAGCATAAAACTGAGTGAAAGTGCTTAAAAATAGTATGAATACATGAGTGATACTTATGTGACACTGGTTTGTTTTTTTGCTGATGTTAGTTTTCGTATTGGAAATACATAACAATTCAGAGACTAGAAGGATATTAATAATAGCAATTTTTGTTGGAGAGAAGATTTTTTGACACGACTCGGTGATATTTATTGTAACATGATAACAGTTCACAAACTATGCATCGATAGCTACTGGTTTTTGAAGCAAAGCAATATTATAAAACACTCGATGAGATGCTTCTTTCTCCAGTGTTCAGGAATGTTAACTTGCTGCCAGGGTTTTGATAATGGGAGTTTGGCAACTGTCAAAAACCTGGGTGAAAACAGTGCAACAACATTATGATTGAGTTTTTGTTTACAATATGGTAACTGTGCTTCTGCATTGCATCCAAGTGTGACTTAACTGACCTGAATCCCACTGAAGCCCACAGAGTTCTGTAGAAATGCCTGCTACTACTGAATCCATGCAGTGCAAACCCATTCATCAAAATTTGTTAATGCAAATAAACTGGCATGCTAGGAAGCTGTTTTTCTGATGTGAGTCTTCAGGGTCCAGATCTTTCATACACAAATTTCTGCACAAGTATTGGTTTTGTAGTTGCCAGAACCATGTGTTTGATGAGTGACTGAAGGCTTCGTGAGTTCTTGAGGCTTGTCGAACTTTTTTCAGTTTCCCTTCTATCATGTTGCCTCCACAGTCTCTTACTGGTAAACTCCTACCTCTCCAATCTCCATCGTCTGCAATTAGCTGTGAAGCAATCTTGCTTGCCTTCGGTAAAGAAAGACTAGCCATACGTTTCCAAATGCCCAGCATTTCTACAGCTGAGGAACTCCCACAGAATCAGCACACCATGCCAAACCCTGGGGCTCACAGTTCTGACTCTAATTCACCACATTTCTTCGGTCTTAGGTTTGTGCACTGGTAGGTTCCCAGGAAGAGACCTTTCCAAGAGCAGACTTGGGCAGCCTGTGTGTACAGCCTGCCCCAGCCAAGTTCATCAAATCATTAAAGTAGCTCAGCAGCAACAATGACCTTTATTTGTTATTTTTCCTCAAAGTAACACAGAATTGTCATTGGCTAGAAGGACAGGATGATGTCGGCCTCCTCTCCGTGCATATCCCTGGCTTGTGGCCTCATCGTTGCTTTGAAAGAACCTGCCAACAAAGTGCTTGAAGCCAGCTTGAAGAAGAGAGTCTGAGTGCAGCATTGCCTTCATAGCAGGAGGCTACTCTGGGAGAGCCCTAGGCGCTATGAACAGGCTTGCAAACCTTCCAGAAGTCTTGCAAGACCCAACAGACACTTGCTTCTTTTAACTGATTTCCATCTATCGTTGTGGTATTGCAGTATAAATGCTCTTTCATGTGGTAGGCATAGTCTTTGGCCTTATGCCTGGAAGTTAGCTTTCTCTACAGTCAGTGTCTGCCTGTAAAGAGAAGGCGAGGGGAAAGGTGATTTGGTCACCCTGGGGCTCCCAGCCCACGATGCTACTGCAGTCTGTAGAAAGCTGTGTTATGTTTTCATGGGTTTTTTTTTTTCCATTTACCACCAAAACCACCTCTTCTGTCAAAACTGGAAACTGTGAGGCCCCAGGACACCTCAGCCTACCTGAACTTGTCCAGATAGCCCTGGGAAGCCTCGGATCCCAGAAGTACAAACCTGCCAACTCACAGTAAGAGTAGGCGTCTTCATTAGCACCAATAGAAAGTCACATTCATTGCCAACTATCATCTCACTTCAGGCAGTTGCTTGGGTTGCATTCATCCCTGACCATTAGAGAAGTCATTTTACACTGTCCACCAACCCTTCCCAGTTCCAGGAGAATACGTTCTGAAGGAAGTAAGGCAGACCTCACTTGGAGTATTGTGTGCAGTTCTGGTGTCCTCAACGTAAAAAGGACATGGAACTGTTGGAACAAGTCCAGAGGAGGCCGTGAGGATGATCAGGGGACTGGAGCACCTCCCGTATGAAGACAGGCTAGTTACAAGCCATAGAGAAATTACTCTCACTCATAACAAAGCATCCAACTCTGCTTGTCAGCCTGCAAGTGAAATCATCATCTGCCAGACCATCATCACCTTCTTGGTGGACTTCCAAGTGTGAGCTACTGTTTTTTCCATAGCTTCAAAGTCTTGAGTGTATCAGGTAATGGTGCATGTTTCCTGTGTTGGAAGCAGAGGTCTGTTGAATATTTTTGCCAAGTCTGTGCTTCTTCTGAAGCTGTGTTACATGAGAAAATTTGGGTACAAAAAATACCAGAGGGGATAAAGGACATGCCTTGGTTCTGCTCAGTGCTAGGACCCCTGCAGTCACTGTCCTCAAGGCAGGAAGCATCACTTTCTTGCTGGAGTCTCTCCAGATGTTTCAGTTGAATCTCACTTCTTGTTGCCTGATTTTTGGGCCATAAGCTGTGTCTTGGTCTGGTTTGACGCTCCTGCATGTAAAATATATTCATAATCTTTACCAAGCCCAAGCATTCTGCTTCTGTTCATTTTTTGTTACTTTCTAGTGGCCACTGTGTTGACTCATCATGTAGAGAAAATCATCAATCTTTGATGCAATTCATCTTTTGTGGAAGTTTCAGTTCTGTGATAATTTTAGGTTGCCAAGACTACAGGCCACAAATGTTTGTCCTCCTGTGAGTCAGTCCAACTCCAGGTAGAATAAATCCTTGCACGTGCTGAGATGTGGTCAGAACCCTGCCCTTCTTGTTTACACAGCTCTCAATATTTTAAATAGCCTCTCTGATTTATTATGTTTCAGAAACCAAAGAAATTACAAGTTTCCTGCTTGATATTAGGCTAATTTGATGTGTGCTTGTGATAAAAGCATTCCCTCAGTGGTAGCTCTGTTTCATTAGGGTTACAGTACTTTTGGGGGTTGAAACAGAGTCAGACAATGTACTGCAATGTAACTCTGCCTGGCAGATTCTTGGCAGTCATTACCTACCTTTATGAGACTCCATTGTGTGGACATCAATGTCTCCTTCTCAACTGTTCTCAGACAGCAAGTTTTAGTGGCCATGAATTTGCCTTTCTAATGTTCCTCAGGCATTTTCTCATCCATTTCAGACTTGGAAAATCGTGCTAGAGCTGCATGTGCTAGCTAGCTCTTCTGCAGTGTCATCTAAAAGATGGTCCTGTCCTGTTTATGTCTTGCTGGGTATTCTTACTAATTTTCAGTGATTTTTAATAACTGAGAAGGTCCTTGTTCCGTGAAAGGAAGTAGGATTCTGGAATAAAGCTGGGCATGGTAACCTGAAATGGGAGACATGAAGCTCAAGGTGGAGCAAGAATTATTTTAACAAAAATTCAGAGCTTTTCTACCAAAGGTGGTCCTCTGAAAGCAGAGGAGAGTGATTTTTCAGAAAACACATCTCTTTTGGGATGCCTCAGTTTCACTCAGTGAAAAACTCTAGTTGTTTTAGAATCTTCACCATAGCTTTGAGTTGTGTTGGATGCATTTTGTTGTCGGTCTCATGTAGTGCTCCTTTACAAAGAGTATCTGTTGTGAATATAGGCTTTTCTGCTTAAGTATTTGTTAAATTCAGTAACTTGCATTAAAAACAAGAGCTTGTCCATGTATTAGCTGTTCATAGTGAGTAAGATGACTATTAAAATCAGTGGGAAGTCCAGCGCTGATTTTGGAAGGATTCGAGACTTTCCATCAGCCTTTGTTAGCAACATGAGGTTAGTCAGCTAAGACACCCAGTGTTGTTCCTTGTCCCTTTCCATGTTTCCTTTCAGTAAAGCTAATTGCCACAGTGGATCAGCCCCATGGTCCGGTCCAGAACACCATCCCATAGAGGTACAGGTACAGGTTGAACCCAGGCAGGAGCAAGAAACTGCAGGGGCCAGTTACAGGGTAACCTCTAAAAATTAAAGGTTAGCTCATGTCCTAAAGCAGAAGGATCCAATTCCTGCCTCCTGTGTTTTTTTGTTTGTTTGAATATTTATTGCAAGAGCTTTGCCTTTCCATATTCAACATTCAACCTGGTTTTAATTCTTGCTGAGCTCTTAGTTTCAACATTGCCTCGTGGCGACGAGTTCTACTGGTAAATGATGAGGCTTTGAGGAAAGATCATTCTTTTTATCGGTTTTAAACACACCACCTTCAATTTCAGTGAATTTCCCCAGGTTCTTATGAGACAAGATGAGACACATCCTACAACTATTCTTTGTTTGCTATTCATGTTCTCCTTCAGGTAAACAAGCCAATCTGTCCGCTCACTCCTAATACAGAAACTCGTAAAAACTCGTCCCCATGATTGGGTGAATGCAGCTTCCTCTTATACCAGCAGGCAAATAAAGGCAGTAGGGAACGTTTTCAAAAGACCTTCCCATGAAGTTTGTGGAATTTGCTGGCATTTGGACTACTCTTGGTGGTCATGTAGCTTCTTTTAACTAACAAATAGCCCAGAAAGAGGAGCAGAGCAAAGCTGGCCAGTTCTTGTAGTTATTCGCCCCTCTCTAGTTCACGTGCGCTGGCATTCTCCTGCTGGCCTCTTCACCCAACTGTGTTGAGTGAAGAAAGCTTCTTCTATTCTATTTTAAAACTGTGTGTAAACATCAGCAAATGGGTGAAGAATGGGCTGTCTCTTAAGTAGGTTGTTTTTCATGTAGTTCTGTTGAGGTAAATGGGGAGACATGGGGAGGTTTCTGTGTTTAACCATGACACCATGGTACACACACTATGCACAGTGCAAATAAAATCTGAAAACAATTACTGCTTAAGACAGCATACAGAGTGATTTCTGTAAACCTGTTATTTCTTGCCAGATTGAATGGGCTGGTTTGGGATGCTGATGGAAACCTTTTTATTATTTATCTTCCGCAGGTTGTAATTCGTTTTTGCACAACAGCTCAATACATTTACATTTAAGGGTTTTTAAAAAAATATTAATCTATTGGCTTATCTTGACAGATTTACGATAGAATAAAGTGTAGAGGAGTTACTGTGTTCATCCATTTACACTGTAAACTAATCTTGTCCCTGCATGTTGCTGCTTTTTCTTCCCTTTAAGCAGTATTCACAGTGTTTCGTAGCACTTTCTTCTCTATTTTCTTAGCAATGTACAGGTTTACTATGTTAATCCATATTAGGTTTATCTAATGACTGGCTGCCCAAACGGCTTAAAAATAATGGGTCTAAGTGTACATATACATACTGATAGCTGGCTGAGCAGAAGGGGTGGGTTTGGAAGTATTTTTAGCAGGAAAGGGAAAAAAGAAAACAAATTGTGTTTTTTTTCAAATGGATTCAGAAGAGACTTTTGTCAAGGTGCTTCTTATTTAAATATTTAGCAAATAATTAGCTTTCAGTGTAAACAAAAATCCATTTGTACATCCTGAAGAATGTGAAGGAAAAGGTGTTTTGAAAAGACTGCCTGGAAGCTGTACAACGTTAAAATAAGCTGGTCGTTTATATTGCTCTCAAAAAAATGGTAGCAGATAAACACGCTTGTAATTCTTGAGCACTGTAGATGAAAATTGGCTCAAGTTGGTTTTGAATTAAAGTCAGAAAAATGATATTGGAATACGTGTGATGAACCACAGGAGAAAAGAAAGGGGTTTGGGGTGGGGAGTGGGTTGTGTTTTTCTGCTGTAATTAAACTTGTGGCTATCATTACTTTGGCTATCATTAAAATTTGTCCTAGTAAGAGCTAAAATCCCCAAACTTTACACTGCAGACTTGATTGAATCCTGCACAGGAGCTATTGCAGCGCAGAATCACAACTCCAGAGTCAGTGGGAGTTCCTCGTATCTGAGGGCAGAATTTAGTGTCTTGCGCTATTCCAGACTTGGCGTTGGGCTTGTTCCTAATCATTGAGGAGGGTTCTGGTAGATGTCAAGTGAAGAGAAGAATAGAGCACGCATCCTTCACCACTCAAGCCAGACAATGAAATTAGAAAATGGCACTGAGAGTTGATGTGAGAGAATTCCCTTGGATTCCTAGAGGAAGAATAAAACAAGAATGAATTGAATAATAAAAAAGAAAAATGGGGGTGGGGGGGGATGCAGAAAGGAAGAGGGTGGAGGGAGAAAATAAATTAGAGAAACCTTCTCAGAAGCCTCCTCAGAACCTATTCAATAATAAAGTCCAACATTAAAAGCTGTGTTGACTTTTCCCATACAGGCGCGTGTACTGACTGCTTGGTCTTAGTTTCTGGTTCTGCATTTTTCAAATCTCTTACCGAGCATTTTGCATGCATATGATGTTTGCAGCACTACCCGCTCTTATTTGAAGGCTGTTTTCAGAAGTCATTATTGAACTATAGGATAAAAAGGTATAAGCATAATTACGTGTTAAAGAGAATAAATATGTTCTGCTAGATAGTTAACCAGATGAGGTTAAACAAGATAAGATGAATTCTGGTCTTTTTAGAAAACTGACAGTCTTCATTTTAAGCTACAATGTAAAGTGCTTTATCCTGAGATTAGGTATTGTGGCAGAAGCTAAAACTGCCTTTTTCCCCTAACCGTGCCAGAATACAACCTCCTTTTCTTTTTGCACTAACAAGACTGCTTTACCACCACAGCCCACTCTAAGTAATTAAATCAATCCTTTGTACTTACCGTATTCTCCTCTAGTGACGGTACTAGATCTGATTATATGCTTCATGCATATTCAAAGTACGGCACTGACAGCTCTTTAATGAGCTCTTACTTAATCAGTACGAACAATGTTCATCTTGTTCTTTTTTTCCTCATACATTAGAGCTAGGAACAGTTGGGGAAAAAATGAAACATCCAGCATTCATTTGAAAAATATATTGTACTTTGAAAAGTGTCTAAGCTGGGGAAGTTGCATTCTGCCCTTTAAAAGTCTGATGGACAAATTGGATTACTAGTATTGGATTAAATAACAAATGGTTAGAGGAGAAATGAGAAAAGCTCGCTGTGATCACAGGCTTTAATATTTTTTGTTACTTATAAAGCTGAAGGGGTCTTTAACCAGTTATTAAAGTCAGGATTAATTTGTAATGGTCCAACTTACTAGCTTTAAAAGGGTTTTGTTGTTGTTGTTGTTGTTGTTTTTTGTCAAAAACAATAGTGTAATGCATGTATTATGGAGAAAAATATAAGTTTAGGATCTGTGGGCTATTAATAGATTTTCATCATCTTGTACTGGCCCAGATAAGGGGTTTTGCATGCATGGGATCGATTTGTTCCCTAACATGTTTTTTGCTTCATTTAAATAATCTGTACAGTATTTTTCCCCCCTGAGAAGAGCACAGATATTTTCCCAATTCTCATTTGCAAGCATTCACAGCAAGTCAATTCCATACTTCTTTTACACTTGCAAAGTGGAAACAAAACCCTCCCCAGCAGCAGCAGCGTTTTATAGAGTGAAACTGTGTTGAAAAATGGCTTTTTCTGTTATTTTTTATTTAGAAATTGCAAACGTGAGTTTAGCCTTGCAGTATCGCTGCAGTGGCAACACTCAGTTTTTCTTTGTTGAAAGTGTTTCGCGTGCATCCTTCCACCAAGGCGGGGGGGGAAGTAGTAATGCTCTAATAGTAATGCATTTGCTAAAAAGAGTTATTTACATTTCTTATATATGGGAGTTCATCTTTATTTTGCTTGCCTGGGAAGAATCTGTTTCGGCTCCATGCGCAAGAATTTAAAAGCTGATGGTCAACACATAAAATATCAGCATCGACTGCTATTACTATTGCACACATGTGTCATTTCACTGATCAAAAAGGCCTTCGCCGGGATACAATTGGCCTTTTTCCAAATTGCAAGCTTTTTCTCAGCTTTTTCTTTTTTACTCTTTCTTCTTTTGTTGCTGCCCGGGGATTTGTGCCTATCGCAGCCGGTATCACATGACCGGTGTCAGGGCATCACATGGGTCCAAAGCGAATACAAAAACAGATTAAAAATTCTCTAAAAACAATCAAGACTTTGTTAACTCACTTTTAAACCAGCGTATTCCATGGATATTGCGTGTGCTTTGGTGGCAGCAAGAGGCACCTGTTCAGATCGGACTCACCAGCTCCAAGCTTTACCTACATCTTTGCTTGTTATGTGTTGCAGCTAACTTTATTTAGGAGGAATGCATTAATAGAAAGAAGGTTTTATCTCAAGTTTGAGTTCTTACCCTGAGATTACATGGCGTGAAATTCAAGTTCAGGTCCACCACTGAGTCAGACTCCTTTGAATCATTTCCTTCTCCCATTTCTTTTTCAAGGCGTGCAAGAGCTTGCATTTATAATGGCACCTTTTAGCTGGAGATCCCAGACCACCCCAAAACCACACATTTACTGTCATAAATTGATTTAAAAATAGCCAGATATATCTGGTTACAAGAACTTTCTTCACCAGCAGCTTGGCAATGTGGCAGTCTTGTGCGTCACAGAATAGATGGGTCATTTTGCAGATTAAAAAAGCCAAGTTATCCCCTTTTTCTTGCCCTCTCCCCTAAATAAATTTCAGCTAATTGGTGCATGCCAACAAAAGGGTTTTAATATTGATTATCATCTACTTCTAAAAGCAGACCCTGTTAGATGGACCAACACAGCAGCATCTTTGATCTGTAACATAGCAGCAAAGTATACCTGTGTTTTTTAATCCTCTTGGGGGAGTGCTGAACTGCTGAATGTTATTGTAAATTCCACGGTGTAATAATTTCTGCACAAAACCAGAAGTGGAGTTCCTGATGGAGAGCATTTCTCCATGAGAAATGTCTTCCTGCATTGCTCCAGTCATCCAGGAGCTGGACCCTGCTGCTTGTGCTTGGATAAGGGCTTCATGACCATCCCCACTTCAGGATGCTCTGCCCTTCCCATCTCGCTGCTGGCAAATCATGTATCCTAAAAGCATGATTTCAGGAACAGTTTTGTCAACTGGGAGTTTCCCACAATGATAAGTGGATATAGGAGGATGTCTCACATCAGAAAGGAGAACATAATAGATGGTGTACCTTCTTCTTACTGCATGGGTCCGCCAGCGCATCCCAAGCTGACCCACGGCCCTGTTCATCTTTTCCTTCCCTTATGTGGATGCACAAAGCCCATAGTCCACAGTGGGGGGGGGGGGGGGGGGGGGGGGGGGTGTCAGGCAGCCTGGAGAAGGCCGATGACTGTCCCTTGCAAGCAGCAGGGTCATAGCCAGGTGAGGAGGTGATTCTCCCTGCAGATCTGGGCTTGCACACTACTGTGGCATCAGGGTGTGAACATGTGCATGGCAGGCACGTACGTGCAAGCATTTCAAACGCTCCCTTCCAGAAATTGAAAGCTTTCTTTTAGAGAAAAACAATATTTTTTCTGGGATATTTCCAGTTTCTGCAACTAGGGATCCTATGGTATAAGTTAGTAAAGATAGCTTCCCTGAGCAAACAGCACCTTGCATTAGAGATTTCAAAACACTTAGCAAACACCAAAGAATTAAGTTTTAGTACCCTTGGGAGATCGGTACTGGTGATTTTTACCCATATTACACACACAGGCACTGAAACTCCACAGAAATCTGCCCACAGTTTCCCAGGGAAGCAGTGTTAAAGCTGGGGGCAGTATTCAGAAGACCCAGCTCTGTTCCTTTGCCGTATTCCAGGTTTCTTTACAGATTAATTTTAACCATGAGAAATATATGAGTTTCATAATTCAATGAGGACCATGTCATCTTTGCTCCTCAGCTCAACTTGAGGGATGAGAGTGGCAGGTCACCACAGAGGCACAGTCTCCACATAGGACTTTGGTGAGGTTTTTCTTAGTCTCTGAGCTCAGAGAGAGTGGAATTCGGCTGAATGACCCTGCTGTGTGCAAAGAAGCTGCTTGTCTGCCTTTCCCTTTATGGTGCAGAGGTGCCAACAGGGAGTCTTACAGAGTCTGGTAGAGCATAGCACTGCCTGCAGGTAGGCTATGAAGGTCCTGATCCTCATCGTGCCTGGGAGGAGTGATGGACATCGGCTGGGAAAAGGGATGCTTGTCCATGAATACACATACCCAGACCTTTAGACACCCAGACCCCAAAATCACTTGTATTTGTGCAGATGTTCCCTTTGATAGCAGGTTGAGAAGAGGAGCAGCTCTTTCCAGCACATCATCTGGAAGAGTGGCCATAAGCACAGAGAAGCTGAGCAGGTGCCCACGCCTTGGCCAAGAGTTCAGGATTACCATGTCCTCTGCAGTTACTTTGATCCCTACCACGTCATCCTGACTGTGCTGGGTTTGCATGGGTGGAATAGATCTTGCCCACAAGGATTGTTTTTGTGTTTGGAAGCCTGTGATGGATGACCAGGCATCTTCAAGCAGCAAGGGTTTTTTTCACTGGGAACATTGCAACAACATAGCTCTTTTGGGAGAATTTAAAAGATACAGTACTTCTAAAAAGGTGTTTATTTGGGTTAGGATATGAGCATAATAAAAAACACTAAAATAGATGCTGAAGATCAGCTGCTTTCAAAGATTTATTTATGGAACAAGCAGGATTGTGTAGCAGGACTTGTAGTCATAGGGTATTTTTACCATTTGAGAGTATGCCTGGTAATGCTCAATGGTATTGGAGACCAGTGCTCCAATACCTAAAATGAAATAAATAGCTCAGTTTGGGAAATACCACTTAAGTAATGAAATTCTTTTGATTGCAGGAAGAAACACAGAAGAAGAAGAAGCTATGATGCAGGAATGGTTCATGCTGGTTAATAAGAAGAATGCCTTAATCAGACGAATGAACCAGCTTTCTCTTCTGTAAGTATGGATGAGCACGTGTATTTACAAAAGGATGATTTACTGGAATATTTACCCATCAGATAGATGCAAAACTTTTTTGCTCACATCCCATTAGACTTCAAAAATACTCCCTCAAAAGTGAGTAGTGTGGATGCTTTGTGGAACTCACAGAGTAACTTGCTTTTCTCATATTTCAGACTTGAAAATGAGAAGCGTGCACTGACACAAGATTAGCCAGAGCTGTGAAAAACAAAGAGATATTAAGCACTGTTACATTTTCAAAGGCCCAGCAGTAGAATAAAATTACATTTTAGAAACACACAAAGAGATTTGGATTGTGCCTCAGATGCGACAGGTAAAGACTGGAGAGAGCGAGCAAAATCTGAGTCACTACCTGCTTTGTAGAAATCCTCAATCCCATCATTGGTAGTTCAGCAGCACTGGACTGCTGGAAGGATATTAGTGAATCAGTCACAGTGTGATGATGCACTGATACTGCGAAGTAAAGACAAATAAACTTTCTGGCTAGCAGCAGGGAGGAAGGGGGGAGATGCTGCCCGTTTTTAGAGGCATTCTGCCCTCAGTGCTTCTTTTCCAGCTCCTTTCAGTTTGGTTATATTTCTTTCAGTAATGCCACCTAGTGTAGATGCCTGCATACTTCCCTGGGAAGAGCCTGTGCTCATGAATTTCCTGCCGTGTCTGAACTTGACAGAAGATTCTACCTCCAAAATATTAAACTTTCTAATCCCGTGTCTAATTTTCATTATTCATTAGGGCAGAGTGTATGTAGGATAATACTTTCAGTGTCATATTATCTTGGTGAATAGGCTGATGCTGGAATTTGTTCATTAGATCTGGGGGAATGTTTTATACTTAGGACATTCCATAAGAGCCGCTTCCAAGGATGAATATTAAATAATTACGTCTTGTAGCACAATAGAGTTAAACTGATGGAATTAAAGCCGACATTACAGAAAATGAAGAAGCCCTGTGACTGAATATGCCACCGAATATGCCACCTGAGCAAGGTTTTAAGTTTGTGTATCATTTGTTTGGAGTAGCTTAAAGTTAAAGAGAAAAGTCAGTTACGAGTCCTAAAATCAATGTGAGTTAAAGGTTCTTTTAAGTGTTTAATGATTTAGTAATTAACATATTGATGAACTTTTGCAACTTGCCTAGGGAAAAAGAACATGACCTAGAAAGGCGCTACGAACTGCTGAACCGGGAGCTAAGAGCAATGCTCGCTATTGAAGGTAAGAGCAATGCTGGGTACTGAGGGAAGGAAAATGCTTGCTGCCTAAGGTGGCTACCTGAATGTACAGAACAGGGAGGCTTTTCTGGAGCCCAGTTAAGAGTTAATGCTGATATTTACATCATTTCCAGTGATAGCACACAGTGAATATGCTGGATCTGCAGTCCCATTCTTAAGTTGTATTCAGGGCGAGAAAATAAAGTCTTAGTATATGGGACAAAGAAATATTGTCTTGTTGGAATAAACTTTGAAAACAAAGCAATGAGGAGGTAAAGAATATGTGTCCAGGGTTTATTACTTTTGTTGCAGTTGTGTTCTCCTGGCTTTCCTGCAGCATCGAGCTGCTTAGTGCCGCAGAAAATGGAAGGGGTAACCCACAGAAGGGAGCCTCCTTCCTCTTAGCGATTCAGATCTGGGTTACAACAGTATCTCACTGGGAAAAAAAAAAGAGGTCTCATACGTTTGCCAAGTAAATATTTCATCGCAAGCAACACCAGGATTAGTGTGATCCTTTGCACAGATTTTCTCCCTTCTCTGCAACTCTCCCGAGTTTAGTCACCTTACCTGAATGAAAACTCATGGGAAGATTGACACGTGGGATAAATGAAACAATTGCATCCTTTCCATAGGGCTTTCAGGTGAATTGTACAATAATCCTGGGGATGATTCATAATAAAAAATAAACATCCAGATAGCTTAAACCATTGCTTGCATTATTTTCTTATTTAAATATCTTAAGTGTTTTCTAATGCCGCACCGCTTATAGCTCTCAGTCACAAATGCTGTCTTATAGTTCAAAGATGTTTGCTTTAAAGTTAATCCTTTGGGCTCTGTAAAATGGACCTTTTGTCTAATCAATGCAAATTGATTTTGCTATTCTGTATTGACCTCTCAACCCTTTGACTGTCCATGGTAATTTCTTTCTTCACCTGATAAGGTACCTGATCCATAATAAATCAATTCTAATTAGTTTGGAGACTTCACTGGGAGCATAAGTTTGTAGGAAAAAAGCAGCAGGTTTCAGGTAGCTTTTTCATATCTCTCCATCTGTGGATATGTTTTTTGCATAGGGCTACTTCCACTGTATTCTTGGATAAACTTGAATCATAAATATACACATTGCTTTGTGCAGAGACAGGCCAGATTAATTGGGAATCATACTAGTTAAATATTTAGAACATTAAATACTTTAAAACCAAAGAGGAGCTAAGAGATACTGTATTTAAATCCAAAATTTCAGTGTTTAACTGCCTCTTACTTCCTTTTGCTGTCCTGGAACATCCTAGCAGCAGCCTTTGAATGTCTCACAGCCCATGCCATTCACACACTGACTTGACTTGAACAAAAATCTCTCCTTTATTTTCTTTATAAGTTCAGAGAAGGATACCAAAACCCAAGAAAGTCCTCTTTTATTTCAATTCCTTTATTTTTGTGTGTGCCACTGGTGACATCATAAACAGGGGTTTAGGGAGAAAACCAAAGTGCTGGAGATCGGTGATTTCCTTGTATTATTTATACAGCAAAGTCCACGTTTAATATTTTAACCCTCGGTAAGATTATTATTAGTCTGCCAGAACTTTTAGCAGCTATCTGCTTTTACCCAAACAAACATACTAAAGGAGGAACTCTCCCAAGAAAATGCTGCAGACCCCCAAGATACCCGTTTGTGACACCGCGCCTCTTGATGTGTGTGTCAGCACTGTATTGCTTTCTGTGTCCATCATACACTGGGGTGCCAATAAGCACCTTTTGGGAAGCACGAGTAAAAACACACCGTTTATAATATGATTTCCCCAAAGAAGCATGGGCTGCCTGAGCAGTTCTCCGAGGCTGTTTAGCTGATTGCTAGTGAGCGCTTGGGCTCTGTTAAAGAAGGGAAAAGACAGATCTCACTTTTACCGGCACCAATTCCAAACCTGGAATATATGGGCAAGGAATAACAAAATCTGTCTGTGACAGGAGAGGACGGGTTTGTTTGTCCAAAAGGAAGGTAGAACGCACCAACCCAAACTGGAACTTGGAGGAAAAAGTCTTTGAAAGGTGATAATTACTGTTTTGGTAAATTGCTGTAACTCTTCCACGCGTGACTGTGCTGTTTAAAAATCTATCAACCGATTTACTTAGCTGCTTGATGACAGGAAAGGGGGAAAAAAGAGAAAGAGAGAGCCTTGCAAAAGGTAGCAGCCTGCTGATGGCAGATAAAGGCAGTTTATTGGCGGCCGGCCTGCCCTGCCTGCGCAGGCAGCGTGTGGCAGCGCTGGCGTCTGGAGGTGCTGACCGTTATAATGTTCAGTGATGTGGAGCCTGTGTCCTCTTAGCCACCACTAAAATGGAGGCATAGGCAGCTGAATGGCCTTTTGGAGTGTCACAGCACTTCACGCGGAACACATGAATGAACGAGGGTGGTAGAAAAAGGCATACTTTTATTTCCCCCACCCTGTTCAGCCGTAGAGATAAAAGAGAGAGTTACGGCGCTGCCTCCTTCCAGCTCGAAAGTGTTCCTCTCTCTGCTGCTGAGACTGCTCTGACCCAGCGAGGCCTGAAATCCCTGCCTGATAGGCCAAAGAAAATACAGGTTACTGGTTTGTTTTAACCTGCGCCCATGGGAAGGCATTTTGGCTGTCGGGAGCCGGCTCCTGTACACGAGGTGCTGCATTTCAGAGGCTGGTTTTTGCCACATCCGTGGCGGGATGCCTTACTTCCAGCCACCTTTCCTCTCGCTCCCTGTTTTATTTATTTCATTCAAGATTTAATGCCTCCTTAGGAAAGATAAGTTCATTTTTGCACACCTTGGGGTGGTGTGTTCATTTTCTGCCCAAGAAATGGATCTTCTTTCGGATTTTGTACATCTTGATTTATTCTTGGCTTATAGTTTGAAGTGGGTGCTCTTCTAAAAGGATTTATGCATAGGTTCACTATTTTTGTAGTTATGGTTTATATGATAAGCTTTTTATATTTAAAATCAATATGTAATCCTGTGGAGGAGCTTATCCTCTAAAACCCCATTTGTAAATCTATTTTAGCTTTGTTACACCGCGCAGCCACAGTATTCCATAGATTGATTAGGTTCAGCAGCAGAATCCTATCAAATGGCCTGCTCTGATGATGATGCAAACTCTTTCAGGATTGCTAGTTGACTGGAACTAAAGATAAGACCTGACTGCAATCCCCCAATGTGCTCTTTACAAAACTAGTGTTAATTTTCATCAAAGTGCCCGGCTTATTTATTATAGTGGCAAGGCTGAAGGTTTTACTACGAGAACTTTCGACCATTTCTATTAAAGCATTTCTATGGGAACCAGCCGCCTGTTTGCTCAAAGTAATTATCAGTTTGAGAGGAGAGGGTGGGGGTAAAAAAGACAATGTGAAGTCAATGAAGATGAATAATTGAAAACGTTTCTACTTTAATGTGAATTTAGCAAACTCCGTCATTTTAAACTGCCCGTCGCAAGCGGTGGCACGGGGGCTGTAGCTTTCAACACTTTTAGCTCATATACAGCCTCAGGGCTTAATCCCATTTTTGTCCAGAATGTAGCTTTTATAACAGTATTATTCTGAAATCTTCAAATTAATCACAGTCCATAGTGTAGCTTCCCAGAGCTGCAGTCAGGCTGGGTAACTGTATGTGACAGGTGCTATAGGTAATCCTGGCTTAAAAGGCACAACAGGTAGGAATCAAACTTGAGCACAGTTGCTTTTTTAAACGTGGGGATGCTTCCCGAAAGTGCTGCCCTGCAATATTTTGTTGCATAAACCAAAATTGCAGTGTAATCCCATAGAACATGTTATTTGAATACTTTGCACTAGTTCCCCTTTTAACCAACTGCTGCTTGACTGTATTTGGGGAGCAGGAATGGGGGGGGGAATCAAGCTCCTTTTCTAGGAAACAAACAAAAATGCAAGGGAATATTTCTGCCAGCAGGTTTTCCCATAGCTTATTTCAACACTAATAATAAGCGAATGCAGGAACAAAAAAGCCCGGTTTTGTTCCATGAAGTCCTAATATGACGTTATTTACCCCACGGGGCTACGAGATGGGACAACAAAAAACATAGTGCTTAGAAAGGGACTGAACAGAGAAAAATAGTACAGGACTGAGCGAAACTTGGACTGAAGTATTTTGACTGGTGTTTGCTGTTCGAAAGCTTAAATTGCTGCTGAAACAGCAGAAGTGGGGGATGGAGAAGGAAAGAAAAAGAAAAAAAAGGAAAGGAAAAAAAAAAGAGCAAGGAAGAGAGAAAGCAAAAGTTAGTTTTAAAAATCAGAGGTTTTCACCCGAGTGAAAACCATCAAAATTGCAAAATAATTAAATCAAGCCCGGGTAGAGGCAGTGGATTTCAGGTCCTTTTTCATCCCGAGCTTCCTGTGCCCAGATGCGCTGGGGAGCCCGGGTCTCCACACGATCATCAGCAAAAGCTGGGGGAAAGTTAACCTGAAAGTTGGGGACCACGTCTGCAGGCAGCAAACGCCGGTGATACTCTCTGCCAAGCCTCTCCTTTTCTGCCTGCCTCACTGCTGTTGCCCTTTGCAAGAGGGTTTTGTCACGCTGAGATTGCGTTGCGCGCACAGGGGCTTTATATCTGTGGGGGAAACCCTCCGGTTTTGGAAAGCTCGGGCTTGCAGAGGTCCAGAACGGTGTTTTAAACGGGTTGAACCAAAGGAGCCATCCGCAAACGAGCAAAGGGGATAAACAGCTGTGGAAGTCGGGAGACTGGCTCGAGAATTAGCACCTAAAAGGTTGCTACCCAACTTAAAGCAGCTTTGTCGCTGGAGAAATGGCTTAGATTACCGGTGATTTTGGCTGGTAGCTTCAATTCTAATCTATACACCTGGAAAAAAATCATTTCCTTGGCAACGGGAAGCAGCACATTTAGAAGAGAAAAAGAGGAAGGAAATGAAGGAGAGAAAGGAAGATAGGGAGAAAAAGGAGGAAAGAGGAAAAAAAACTCCTGAGAAGTTTTGGCAGTTCCTAGCCAGGCCGATGCTCAGGGAAGGGCTCCCAGCTTGCGAGAGGCTTCCATGCATGTTCTCCTCTCCCGAGTGTGCCCGCACACACGTGTCGGTGGGGGTCTTCCCTGCGTGCGTGGGGACCCGTCACTCACTCGTGGGCCCAGGCGGACGGCGAGGACGCGATAAACGCGGTTGCACATTCCTGCCTCTCTGCCGCTCTCCCAACCTTTATTGCATGATGATGCATCTAATTTTTAATTTGTAAATACAAGGCTGAATTCCCTCTAGCACCACTTGCTTTCATGCAGCTTCTGAGCAGTTTGCTGTCTTGAATAAATTTGGCTTTGGAGGGGGGTCAGGGGGATTTGAACCACCGCATTCTTGCGGGGTTTGTGAAGATTCACATGGTAACCGGTGGTGAGCATTGTTCGGGTTATCTGAATAAGCACCAGCCATGTGAGTTTTAACATGATCGCCCAGGGCAATGGAGAGCGCGGGGAGAAAGCCAAGAGGACTGCACCCTCTCTCCCCTTCGCCTTCGGGAAGAGCGGCCGGGGAGGAGAAGGAGGAAGGGGAAGGGGGGGGAACACCGCCGGGCCGGTGGCGACGGCTTCTCCCGGTGGTGGGTTCTGGGGTGTTTTTGGAGCCGGTGTCCTCTTTCCCTCCCGCTCCTCATTTGTCTGCTATCTCCCTCATCATCTCCTGCTCCTGCTTTTCATTGTTTACCTTCTTAATGAGGGAGGCGGGGAAGGCCGGGGCTTGACTGACAGCGACAAGCCCTTACGGACCGGCTGGAGGGCCGGAGGCTGCGGGGCGGCCCCGGGGGGCTCCGGCATGCGGGGCCGGGAGAAATCCCTTCGGGAAGAGCGGGGCGGCCCCGGGCTCCGCTGCTGGCCAGCGCCGGGGGGGAGCTGGCCCCGCGCTACTCTGTAGCAAGTGTATTTTTACTTCAAAGCGGAAAATGCTAATTAACTGATACCTGCTTTTAAAGTTAGTGCGAAGCATATGGTGCTCAGTGTGAGATTCCTCCGGCTGCTCAGAGCAAGCTAGGAATTAGCGAAGAAGAGAGCCGGGATGTAGGGAAACGGGGCTTTGCTCCTGGGAAGGGAAACTTAGTAAATGTCGGTGCCCGTCCAGGAAAAACAGTCGTGAAAGGAAAAGTTGATGATGATGATGATGATAAAACGAAAGAAAACAAATAAAGGGGCAGGGAACCCAAACAACCCCAAAGTCGCCTCTGAGCTCCCCCAGGCCGGGTGATGGGGAGGCAAAACACCGGCGGGTTGTGCTTGGCTCCGCGGTACTGCCCGCTGGGGAGAGCGGCACGGCCGGGCCGGGTCGTACCGGCCTGTACCGTGTGTTGCTCCCAGGCGCAGCGGCCCCGGGAGCCGCTGACCGGTGTGTGTGTGTTTCGGTTCTCTCCCGCAGACTGGCAGAAGACGGAGGCGCAGAAGAGGCGAGAGCAGCTTCTGCTGGACGAACTCGTTATTCTCGTTAACAAACGGGACGCGCTGGTCAGGGACCTGGACGCCCAGGAGAAGCAGTGAGTCGGGAGAACGAGCTGGAAGGGGGGGGGGCTTCTCCACGGGAAGTTTGTGACGCTGTGGCCGTGGCCGGGTCTCGTTGCGGCCGCGCATCCCGCGCAGCCCCTCACCGTGCCTCCCGCCGCCTCTTTCCGCAGGGCCGAGGAAGAGGACGAGCATTTGGAGAGGACCCTGGAGCAAAACAAAGGCAAGATGGCCAAGAAGGAAGAGAAATGCGTCCTCCAGTGAGCGGCCTTCCCGCGGCGGTGGCAGAATCACAGCGCGTCTCTTTCTTATGTTTTTAAAATGCCGACAGCAGACTGGAAAGGATAAAAAAAAATGAAAAAAAAAGAAAAAAGAAAAAAAAATGTTTTGAAAAGGGAAAAAAAAAATTAAAACTTTTTCCATTTTCTTAGGCCAGATCTAGGCTGCGCCGGGCCCCGCTCCGTTGTTTTTTGGTTTCCACTCAAGCGAACTCGCGTTGTGCCAGGGTTTCCGTGTGGGCTCAGCTCTCCTGCCGAAAGGCTTTGAAACGGAATCGCCGAGCCCCCGTGTGTGCGGCGGTGCCGGAGATGTGCGGAGGAGCAGAAGAAAGAAAGTGCGTCCTGGATGCTGTAGCTGGAGGAGGGCTGAGTTTTGAAATAAATATGTTTTTGTCGTAATAGGATTAGAGAGGGGGATATAGGAAAAAAAAAATCATTGGGAATGGTTTCATCTAGTCCTGCCATATGTAATACTTAATAAGCTACCTACATTTTATAGTTAGGTCAGATCCACCCCAGTTATTATGATTAAAAATGTGCTGTATTTACCAGTGTTTTATTTCAGCAGTTTTACATGTCCCCGGGAGCAGAGCCGAGCCGCTCTGCTGTACTCGGGGGGTTCCTCCGCCGGAGTCAGCACAGAGCCCGGGGAGCGGCAGGGACCGGCCCGGGACAGAGCCTGGCCCGGTGCCTCCCCCTGCGTCCCCCGCGGGCCCGGGCCGCCGCTCCGCGTTATTTATTGCGCCCGGGCCGCGTTCACCCCTCGACTGCCCCCCCCTTCCCCCCCCCCGGTCCCCGCCGTGTGTCCCCACGCGTGTCCCGCGCTCGCATCGTCCTTTCGTGGAGCTCGTCTCGTTTATTTATTACAATACCGAGTCATATATAAGATTTTCAATAAAAGCCGAATCTTTCTTACCGTAAACTGCCGCTTTCCTCTTTACCTGGGATACTCCTTCCATCCCTCCCTCCATCCCTCCTGCGCCGGCTGGGGAGGGGGTCCCGAGCCCCGGGATGGGTTAGAGGGACCCCGCACTCCGGTAACGCAACGAAACCCATCAGGGGGAAAAGTTTTTCGTTTGCTTTTAATAAAACGCAACTCGCGGAGGGGGAACTGAAACTTTTCCCGGCGCGGGGGATGCGCAAGGAGCGCACCCAGGGCGAGGGGGGCCGAAGGGAGCCCAAACCCTGCAGGAGCGCGGCTGCCGCCTGGAGGGTACCCCCAGACCCCAGCATCGCCGGCGGCTCCGGGTACAACTGCCACCCGCTCCCACCAGAACCTCACCCGGGGAGGAAAGGGGCGCCCGGCCGCGGGGCCGCGGGTGGTGCCGGTGCCTGTGGGTGGGTTTAGTCCCGTGAGAAGTTGGGGGGGATGCGGGGAGGGCCCTCGGCCTAATCCCAAAAACACTGCGGACGGGGGGGGCAGGCGCGATCCGAGAGCTCCGCGGCCGCGGGGAGCAGTGGAGGGGAGCGGAGAGGGGAGCACGGCAAACACCGCGGTGCTGCCCGCCCGGGGAGCACTGGGAGCTGCTGAGCCTGAAGCTTGGGGCTGCCCCTGGGGGGGGGGGGTCGCGGTCCCACATCACACCCGGTACCCCGCGGGGCCGGTGCTTGTCTGTCTTTAACGCGAGAAAAGTAACTCAGCCCCCGGGTTGAGGGGAAAATGAGTGTGTGAGTGTGAGCATGAGTGTGAATGTGAGTGTGTGTGAGTGTGTGTGTGTGTCCCTCCCTCTCCCATCCAGGGATCGGGCCACAAGGGCCCCCCAGCCCCTTGTCCGGCCTGAGCTGTCCCCCCCTGCCCTCCCCCACCAGCCGCAGCCCAGCCCCCTCCCGCCCGCAGCCCCGACCTTACCTGGGCGCAGCGGGGAGGGCGCAGCTCCGTCCGGCGGAGGGGACGGGACGGGGGGGCCGCAGAGAGCCGGGACCGACCCCTCGGGGGGCGGCGAGCCCCGCAGCCCTGCCCGCAGCCCCGGCGGAGCCGGCGGGGAGGCGCCCTCGGGGGGGGGGTGCTGGGCAGCCGCGGTGGTTGCGGGTGGGTTTGGGGGGGGCACAGATCTCCCGGTGTGGGGAGGGAGCCTCCGGGGGCGGCCGCTGCCTGCCAGGACCGGGGCTGCCCCGGCGGGAGAAATGATGGGACGGCGGAAGGGGGAACGCAACCCGGCCGGGAACTGCCCCAGCGGGACCGGGGCTAAACAGGGGGGGCTGGAGGGTGGGGGGAACTGTCCCCCTAAATCATTCCTCCTCCCTCCTCCCCCTCCCTTTGCTTTTTGTGAATGGGCCGCGGCGCCTTTGTTGCGGGGAGAAGTGCCCGTGTCGCTGACTTTTATGGGCAAGCGGAGGAGCTTGCAAACCTCCTTTTCTCTGCCCCCCTCGGCCCATCGGCACCCTCCCGCCTGGGTTGGACGGTTCCGTCCTGGCCCTGGGAAAAACGGGGAAAAGAGGGGAGAAAAAGAAGGAAAATGGGGGGGTAAGGAGGAAAGCCGCGCTTCGGATGGGGCCGATGGGCAGCGCCTGGAACATTAGCTCGCTTTCAGCTCCCACTGCAATTAGAGGGAGTTGATTTGGGGAGCCCAACAAAAGCCGCGCACCGGAGCCCTCGTTAGAGGTCCGGGGCCGCTCCTCCGCCCGTGCGCTCCGAGTTCCCCACTTCTCCGCGCTCCGGCCGCGCCTCTCCGCTGCGGGGAACGAGTAGGGCTGCGCGGAGCGGTGCGGAGCGGTGCGGAGCGGTGAGTCCCATCCCGTCCAACCCCCTCCAAACCCCCGCTCCCCTGGGCGCGGAGCAGCCGCTGAACGCGGGACTCGCGGTAAAGGTGCTGCCGCTGCTTCTTTATTCTTATTTAAAGCACAAAGTTTGTGCGAGTCTGCAGACACTGAAGGGGGGGAGGGGGGGTCTGGACCCCGCTTCTCCCGGCTCCCCGCTGCTCCCTGCACCATCCCCGCCTCCAGCAGCGCCCTCCGCGCCGGCCCAAGCGGCCGCCGAAACTTTTCCTCGTCCCGCTGACGGAGGGCTCAGAACAGCCACGGGGGTGCGGGGAAGGGGCAGAGCTGCGCGGCCGCGCAGGAGCTCCCCCCTCACAACTCCTCCAACCACTCCCACCCCCCCAGCAGCTCCGCGGAGGTTACGCGGGGCCCTCCGCGCTCACCCCCACCCCCGCTCCACCCGCTGGGCTCCGCCACCCGCTGTCCGCAGCGCCGGGGCCCGGTTGGGATCACCAGCGGTGGGTGCGCGGGGGAGCGCGGAGCGGCGCGGGGCGGGGGGTGGGGGGGCGCGGAGGGAGCCGTCGCCCTGCGCTGCCATTGCCCGGGCGGCTGTCAGTCAGGCGGGGAGCGGCCGGGGATTGGCGCCGGGCTGGTTACGCAGATGCTTTGCGCGCACATACAAGGGTAGGGCCGGGGGTAGGTGATCAATCCTCATCAGGGCCGCGGCTCCATCGCCCCGACAGCGCGGCCGCCGGCAAGGTAACGCGGGGAGCCCCGGCAAGTTGGGGGTGCGCGGGTCGGCCTCGGGCATCGCCCCCCCCGCCCCCTCCCCAGCCCGCCCCCCCGCCCGCCCCCTCCGCGCCCCCCGCCCGCTCCGCCCTGCCCCGCGCACGGCCCCCGCCGCTCCGCAGGTGGCCGCGCAGGTGAGGCCGGACGGTGCGACGCGATCCGCGCTCCCCGACGGGGCGGCCGGCGGCGGACGGAGCGGAGCGGAGCGGTCCGGTCCGGCGGCACCGCCAACCGCACTCGCGGTGCTTGTGTCTGTGAGTGTGCGATGGGGGGCAACGGGGGAGGGTTAGGGTTAGGGTTAGGCTGCCCTGGGGTTTTCCTCTCTCTCTCTCTTCCTTTTCCCCTTCTTTTCCCGTGCTTTCTCCCCCTCTCGCCGCCCGGGACCGTCCCGCTCCGCCGCTCTCACCGGCAAAGTTATGCAACGCCGGGTCACGGAGCTGCCGCCCGCGCTGCGCCCGGTCCCGGCCTGCCGAGGGGTGCTCCTCACCCGCACCCAACACTTACCCCTACACCCACCCTCACCGGCCGCACCGGGCCGGGCTGCCCGCGGTGCCCCCGGGGGGATACCGGCCTCGGCAGCGGGGCCGCCCCCGGGGCTCGGCGGGGCCGCCCGGGGTCTCTCCGCCCCTTCCTCCCCTCCCCGTTTATCTGCCGCTTTTTGCCACCGAGCCCGGCCGCTGCCTGCAGCCGGCGGCCGCCGGGTCCCGCCTGTCCCCAGCCCGGCTCCGCCGGAGCCCCCGGGCCGGGCCCCTCCGCCGTCCCGGCGCCCGCTCGGGTGCCTGCGCGCTCCCTTTCCCCTTTCCCCTTTTTAACTCTTATCCATTTCTAATTAAAACGTCCCGTCTGCTCGTTCTTACATTAATTATTCTTCCCTCCTCTGGTCCCTCCTTTTGATTCCTAATCCAATTATCTTTTTAAATAATTGCTTTATCTCTCCCCATCGCCGGGCACTGTTGCCTCTCGGCGCTTGGACGCAACTCGCCTTCGTTTGCAACAAAATACCACTAATAATATCAGGAATAAAACTGACAACCGAAGGCCGCCGGCCCGGACCACGGCGCCGGCTGCGAATAGCGCTGCGGCCGCCGAGCCCCCGGCGTGCCCATCGGCAGGACTCTGGGCGGCCGGACCCCTAACCCGCCTCTCTCCGCTCTCTCCCCAGGCGCTCCGGCCTCGCCTCTGCTCGGGGCAGAAACCCGACTTTTTGTTTCCCGATCCTCGTTGTTTCTTTTTTATCCTCCTTTTTTCTCCCCCCCCCCCCCCAATTCCTTTGCTGCGATCGCTCGAGGACCTCGCGGCGGTGACGGCGGGACCGAAGGAAACAAACTCCTTTTGCACCTATTTTGTGCTTCGTTTCTTCGATTTTTAATTGTCGTTGGCTTTTGCATTATTTTTTTGCCTCTTGTTCGGGTTTTTTTCGGGGTTTTTTTTGTTGGAGCTTTTTTTTTTCCTCTTTTCCCCCTCCCCACACTTTCGATTTTTATTTTTATTATTATTATTATAGTTATTTCTTTTTTCTGCGGGACTTTGGAGGATCCCTGCCCGGCTTTTAGCATGATGTCGTACCTTAAACAGCCCCCTTATGGCATGAACGGGCTGGGGCTGACGGGCCCCGCCATGGACCTGCTGCATCCCTCCGTGGGGTACCCCGGTGAGTGCCGGCGCCGCGGACCTCCCCATCCCCTGATGCACCCCTTGCTTCAGCGGCGGGTGGAAGCTCTGTCCCCGTCGGGTTTGGGGTGGGCTGTGGGGTGGGTGCCCCCATTTGCCAGCACCCCTGGCCAGACACAGCAAAGTGGTGGGCACAGCGCCGGGTGCAGCTGAATTTCCCCCCTTTCCCGGGGCTTCTTCTTTCCCACGGGGATTTTTAAGGATCGAAAAGCTTTAAAACAACAGGAAAAGGAGATTTATTTCAACACAACGAAATCTTCCCAATGCTCCCTCCGGGGCCCGGCCTGCCCCTTCCCCAGCCATGTCCTGCCCGTTGTGCCTGCAGCAGGGCCCGGGTTGTGCGGGGGGCAGCGCGGTTCCTTGGGGTGGGAGGCAGGGATGCATCCCCGGCCCTTCTCCTGTGGGTACCGGGGCTCCTACCGTACCCGGGGCTGCGGGAGGTGTGTGGGGACCCGGTGTGACCACCGCAGCGGTGCTCGTCCACAGCCACCCCGCGGAAGCAGCGGCGGGAGCGCACCACCTTCACCCGCTCGCAGCTGGACGTGCTGGAGGCTCTCTTCGCCAAGACCCGGTACCCGGACATCTTCATGCGGGAGGAGGTCGCCCTCAAGATCAACCTGCCCGAATCCCGAGTCCAGGTACAGGACCTGTTGAACTGGGCTGGGGGGTGCGGGACATCCCGGCTCTGCTGGTGCCACTCGGACTCGGCTCTCGCTCCAAACTCATCCCTGTTTCCTTGGGGATGGAAAGTGTGTGAACTCCCTGCCACTTGTCTGTCCCAGCTGAGGGACATCCAAGCAAAAGGGGGGGGGGGGCTTTTATTCTTCTCTCTTGTCCTCTTATTAGTTTTATTATTGTTATTAATATTTTTTTGCCCCTTCCTGCCCCATGGTGTAGCAGCCCCACTCCCCGTATGTTTCCAGGGGTGCTCCCTCCACCACTGCTTCCTGCATGGTGAAGCCCAGTGCGGTGGGATATGCAGGCAGCACCCTGTGCAGGATCTGTCCCCAGACCCATATACTGTCACGGCTCAGGGAATATGCGTGAGCCAGGACACCCCAGCTGCTGTCCCTGGTCACCCATGCTTGGGGCAGGCTGCGGGGTGACCGGGTGCCAGTCAGAGGCGGGGTTTTTTTGGGGTGCGGGGGTGAGCGGTGCTAATGGCTGGGTGTGTGTGCTGGGAGAACTGGAGCTGGGGTGAGGTTGGCTGGGTGCTGCCGGGCCAGTGGAAGGCCTCTGGAGGCAGCCTCTGGAGGCAGCCTCTGGCCTCCTCCTCGCCCCACCGCTCATCCCATTGCACCTCATTTTGCCTCCCCAGGTCTGGTTCAAGAACCGCCGTGCCAAGTGCCGGCAGCAGCAGCAGAGCGGCGGTGGGGCCAAGAGCCGCCCGGCCAAGAAGAAGTCGTCTCCGGCTCGGGAGAGCTCCGGTTCGGAGAGCAGCGGGCAGTTCACGCCGCCGGCCGCGGCCTCCAGCTCAGCCTCCTCGTCCTCCTCCAGCTCTGCCTCGTCGGCCCCATCCGGTGCCCCGGCATCC
The DNA here is from genome assembly GCF_012275295.1 of Melopsittacus undulatus. Classification (NCBI taxonomy): domain Eukaryota; kingdom Metazoa; phylum Chordata; class Aves; order Psittaciformes; family Psittaculidae; genus Melopsittacus; species Melopsittacus undulatus. The sequence continues at coordinate 11,267,125 of NC_047529.1, read as the reverse complement.
CTCAGCACTCCGGCATCGTCCATCTGGAGCCCGGCGTCCATCTCTCCCGGTGCGGCACCAGCAGGGGTGACGGTGCCCGAGCCCCTGCCTCCAGCTGCCGCGTCCTGCATGCAACGTGCCGGCCCCACGGCTGCCGCCGCGTCCTCCAGCTACCCCGTGTCCTATGGCCAAGGTGGGGGATACGGGCAGGGTTACCCTGCGCCACCCTCCTCGTCCTATTTCGGAGGCGTGGATTGCAGCTCCTACCTGGCGCCCATGCACTCCCACCACCATCCCCACCAGCTCAGCCCCATGGGGCCCTCCTCAGTGCCCGGCCACCACCACCACCACCCGCTGAGCCAGAGCTCGGGCCACCACCACCATCATCACCATCACCACCACCATCAGGGCTATGGTGGCACCGGGCTGCCCTTCAACTCCTCCGACTGCCTGGACTACAAGGAGCCTGCCGCTGCCGCCGCTGCCTCCTGGAAGCTCAACTTCAACTCCCCCGACTGCCTCGACTACAAGGACCAGGCGTCCTGGCGCTTCCAGGTCTTGTGAGGGGCTGACCCCGTCCCCCCGTGGACCCCTCGCCCAGGGTCTTCCCACCACCTCCCAGGCAGGACTCTGGCTCCGGCTCTTCCTCCGGCTCCTCCTCTCCCCTCTTCATTTGCAGTGGTGATGCCCAGGGTGGGGGTCCTGCCGCCCCCATCCCTACTGACTGATATTTATTTGCTTCCTGCGCCCCTCCAGCGGGTTTATTATAATTATTATTTTTTTAAACACGACAGAAGAGGAGTTTAAAAAAGAATAATAATAATAATATTAAATACTACAAAGCCGAGCGTCTCCCCTGCTGCCCCCGGGCAGAGGCGCAGGCTGGCTCCTGCCCTGCCGGTGCCCCCCCAGATCCAAGTGGGGACCCTCACACCCTGCTCCAGGTGCGGGAGCCCCCGGCTCGCCGGTCCTGTACAGCCTCTTGCCGCTGGCAGCGGTGGGAACGATGTAAATACTGGGTCCGTTCCAGTGACCACCATTGTTTTTAGTCGATGCTGTCGGGTTGGCGTTTCAATAGAGTCTAACATGGAGCAGAACTTTAAAAAAATTACTTTTTTTTTCTTTTTTATCTTAATTTTATGTTTTTTCCCCTAAAAATGAACCTTTCCCTGTCTCGTGTCCTCCGTCCATCCTCGAGGGCTCCGCGCGAGCTCGGCCGTGCCGTCCTGGGGCCGGGGTGTGTGTTGGGGGGGGAGAGCAGCCCAAGGGGAGGCAATGGGGGAGGGAAGGGCTGCGCAGCTGATCCGCAGCCTGCAGACCAAAAACACCCGGAACCTTTGGAAAAATAATGAAAAATAATAATAAACTGGAAAGGAAAAGAGAAAAAAAAGCAGCTGAAAGAAAAGTTTTGGTTTGTTTTGTTGGGGGTTACAGGGGAATGCGGCTCTGGTTCGGGGGTTGGGGGCATGAGTTCTTGGGGGTGTGAGTTTGGGTCGGTGGGGTGGGTTTGATGAGCCCATTTCTGTTGGTTGGTGTGTTTCCATGGGTCCGGGCTGCAGCCCTGTGTGCCCGGCTGCCCACCCGCCCTGGGCTGGGGCTTTCCAGCAGCTTTGCCCCATAGCAGGAGAGGGGCCGTGTACGTGTGATTTTTGATGCCATAACCCCACATTTACCCCTTCAACTGTAAGGCAACCCCCTCCCCCCGTTCCCCCCCCCCCTTTCTTTCCCCACTCCAATAAAATCCAAAGTAATAAACGTGTGGGTCTCCTGTCCTTCCTCCCACCTCCTCCTCCTCTTCCCAGGAACCTTCCTTCCCTGGGAAATACTTCCTGGTGGGTCCCAGCAGGATGGGGGGGGGGTGTTTGTGATGAGTTTGTGCGTGCTCCGGATGGGGGACCCACCGCTGCCCCTGCAGGTGTGGGCTGGGGACCTGCTTTGATGGGAGTTGATGCTGTTAATTGTAACTGATTCATTGCTGCACCGCTGTGCGTGGGACCCACGGGAAGGGCAAATGCTGCCTGAAACAGCAACTCCCCTGCACCCCATGGGGCAGCCCCACTAACTTGGGACCCATGGGCAGGCCTGGGGGGTGGTGGGGTGCAAGGGCCACTTGGCCATACAACCACATAGACAGACCTCCGGCCCCCTGTGCAGGCAGGTGCAGGAGGGATGCTTGGCATCCGAACCTCCAGCCCTTGCTCCCGGCATTTCCCTCCTCAGCTGCTGCCGGCTGCGTCCAGATGGGGAAGAGAGGGAATGAACTGTTTCTAGTGACAATCTCCCCCTTCTTCTCCCCTCCAGACCTTCCCTGCAGTTGTTGGAGGCTGCCTGTTAGCACCGGGGCCATTCCCACTATGTACATGGCTCCTCTCCTGCTATGGGACAAAGCTGCTGGAAAGCCCCAGCTTGGGGCTGGTGGGCAGCTGGGCACGCAGGGCTGCAGCCTGGACCCATGGAAACGCACCAACATTCCCACATTCCCATGGACCAGGGCTGAGGGGACTGCTGCTGCCCTGCTTGGGCCATGGGTGCGCTGATCTGTGAGTGTGGAGCATCCCCAGGTTCCCCTCTTCCTCCCTGTGGTCTTGCAGCAGTGTCCACTGCTCCCGGGAGCTCTGTGGCTGGGCCATGTGCTCCCATCCCTCGTGTTGAAGAATCAGTGTTCTCCTCTGGGCAGTGTTTGCACCTCTCTCTATCCCCCTGAGCATCCTGGTGGGATGCAAATAGGGCTGGGAATGTGCTGCTGGGGCTGCTGGGAAATGGGCTGCAGTGGGAAAAGTAGTGGGGATCTGCCCCAGGAGCCACGAACTCTGTGCATCCTTCTGGAGTCATAGCCATGGCACAGCCCCAAGTGATGGATGGCCTCATGGTGCCATAGGGAGAGCTGAGAGGGGATGAGTGCAGAGTTGATTTTAGGTGATTTTCCTTTAAATGGTTCTTTCCCCCATTGTCCCCTTAAGTGTGTGTATATATATACATACACATATATACATACATACACATATATGCACACACACACATATATATACACACATACACATTTAAGCATATTATTATGTATATGTGTGTATCAAAAACCTGTTCTCTCCTGCCAGCACTAGTAAGGCACTCATCACACCAAAGGGTGGCTGTACAGGCAGTTTGAGGGAGGGCCACCCCTGCTGGCTCTGGTGCCACCAGCCTGGGCACCCTCAGCCCTCCATTTAAAGGGGAAAAGTTGTTCACAGCCCTTCAGGAGCTGTAAAATGAAAGCAAAACTGAAAACCCATCCAGGTTCAGTGAGCACCTGAGGTACAGGAACCAGCAGCTCTGTAACACCCACCCCACACACGGCATCCTCCTTAGGAACATTGCTGCATTAGAACGCAGTACATCAGTGCTGCTGAGACACGCAGCCAAGAGGGAGCCTGAGCTTCATTTTTGGTGATGTGGTCCTAAACCTCTTCTCCATCCAACCCAGGGTCTGCTTCAGGGTTTGGGACTCCGAGGGGTGCTCGTGTCCCCCCAGGTAAATGCACCTGCTTTGGGCACCCAGCAAGTGCCACAGCCCCATGGCTTCTCCTGCATCCCCACACCACAGGGTGGTCTTCTTCCTGTCCCACTGGTACAGACCTGGAGCACAGCAGTGGGGTCAGTTGCTGAGCCCAGCTGGAGGCAGGGGCATGGAGGAGACTCTTTGAGATCACATCAAATAATGGCTTTGCCCTCACTGCCTGGCTTCCTTTTTCATGTATTTTTTGGTTGCATTTCTCCCAGCCCTGGAGTTCCTGCACAGGTTGACACGCACAGCTCCATCGGGAACAGCCGGGTTGATGGAAAACAGCTAAAACTGCTTATTTCTGTCCCCTTATATCGGGTAGAACCCCCTGGAAAAAACAGCACAGTGACAAACCAGAGCGATGCCCTTTGGTGAGCCGAGCGTGGTCAGGTTTCATCCTCCCTGCACTGCCTATGGGGGGGTGCCAGCAGCATGGGCAAGACCTGACTTGTGCCCACTGAGCATGGACCAGGGAGGGTCATGCCCAGGTCTGGGGGCCCCAGCACCCCCCACTTTGCTATCCAGGGCTTGGGTGGCGGAGCAGACACCTTCCACTGTGGGCTTCCCTGGGGCTGGAACAGGCACTACCGCCCGGAGCACAAGTCTTGGCAGGTAGATGCCCGGCTCTGGGATGGGGCAGCCTGGTTGTGAAAGGGCTGCCTGTTGCACTGGGTGACGGGTGCTGGTGTCTGCAGCAGGAACGCTGCTGGGCACACGGATGCTGTTAGTGGGTTTGCTTCTTGAAGAGCACTTGCTGCTGGACCACGGCACTGCCAGTGGCCCAGGGGCTGGTGCTGAGATGCTGGGTTCCCTGGCTCAAGCCTGGTGAAGCTCCTGCCTCTCGTCTGTGCGGCAACTGCCTCCACACAGAGTGCCTGCTCCAAAGGCTTTTGGTGCTTTCCTGTCTGTAAGTCAAGGGCCAGGACTTTGTGGGATGCAAGGGAAGAGAGGCAGAGGGTGAGAGTACAACCCAGCTTGGGCTGTCAGTAAGTTTGTATGCTTGGTGCTCATAGACCTGAAATGATTTATGATCTATTTGCTGTTATTGGAGTGTTTGCTCTGAGTAGAGCCCCTGCTTGTAAATCTTTGCTCGTAAATCCTGCGCCTGTGGTAGGGAGCTGTGACAGGCGATGATCTGAATGCCTTTAGCTGTACCCGGCTGTGCAGAGGTGGGCAGGGCTGCTGCTGGCCAGGGTGGCCAATTGCCATTTTGGGTGCAGGATGTGCTTTGGGGACACAAAGTGTTGTGGCTGAGCATGAATTAAATGATCATTAAAAAATACTATAAATGGTAAGTTCCAGGAGCCGTACCCACTAACACGACTGATTACAGTTATTTTATAGGAGCCTTTCTGGCAGGGTGCAAAGAAAACTGATGATCCCAGCTGAATCGGGAGCGATGGCACCTGACCATTTGTGGCTTTCCCTGTGCTCACCTCCGTGTTAGCCAGTGCTTGCTAATTCATGCACTTTGAGTAGCAATTAATGCACAAAAATTCCCATATTGTTTCCAAACCTGTTTTGAGTTCATCAAGAAAACCCTGCCGGTGTAACCCAAGTCCAGCTGAGGAACCTGCTACACTGGAGAGCAGTTCCTTCGTGTCGTACGGTTGAGCACAAAAAGCTGCAGGGAAGGAGGAGAGTGGAAATGGGCAGAGGGCTGACGCTAAAGGAAACCATATGCCTATTTCCAGCTAAGTCCCTATTCAACACTTCCTTTCTTTTTTTTTCCAGGACAGACAGGACTTTTCCAAGAAAGCCACGAGAGGATTTTTTTTTTCAATGAAAAACTGTGATTTCAGGAAACTGTGTTCTGGATCTTATGTACATTTCTAGTATCACTTCCTGTATATTTTTAAGCTGAAATCCTCTTAGCATGCAAAGTAAATAGATTATGATATACTGAAGGATTAAGAATCACTGTCTGGTGTCAGATTAATCCCTCATATAGACCATCACTTGTACTGACAGAAATATGGCTGCAATTCAGCAAAAAGCTGCACAGCGAAGCAGCGCATCACAGCATCTTCGGCAGAACCACTGCCCAATTGCTGCCGTCCATCCCTGTGCTGTGTTGTTTTCCAGAAAGTAAATATAAAACCATAGGAAACTAAAGCTGTGTTCCCTTCCTAGTGCCACACGAAGCACAGTCAGTATAGGCACGGCTCTGTGCAGGGAGGTGGTGCAGCAGCCTGCTCTGTTTGAAGCTCTCTGTAGTAATTTTTCCCTGTTGAGTGTACAATACTCTGCACATTGCAGCCCCCTTGCTCCCTTCAAAGCACAAAGCAAAAAGGCTCCTTCAAATGTACTCATGGAAAGGTGCTGGTTGGGATGAGGTGCTGAAGTGACCTGGGAGTTTTTCTGGTGTGATCAGAATTGCCTGTTGTGGAGCAGAAATTCAGCAGGACTTTGGCTCGTAGGGGAAATGACAGTGAACACAGATACTTTATTCAGGCAAATGCAGAGCAATTGTTAATAAAACACCTCTAATGGTTTGTGTTGTTGAGTTTTTTACATTGTGCTTTTATTTTCAGTCCATTCATCATACAGATTTGTTCATCATACAAAACTGATTTCAAGACGCTCGCCGGCTTTGAGTTGCAACCATCCAAAAGCTCCAGCTTAACCCACACAGGTGCCTATGGTAGAACTCAAAACTGCATCAGTGCACGCTGCACCTGATCAAATGGTGAGAAGAAAGACCTGCAGCGATGCTTGCCCTTCTCTTCACCGACAGAAAAACTGGAGGGCTGAAACAGGTTACGTTACCTTCTCAGTGCATTTTCTCTTCGTGGTTAGAGGAGGCAGATTAAAATCTGGACTCCAATGGAATGATGTTTAAGAGGCTCCACATCTTTTTTTCAAGGCAAAATAATGGTTATTCAACTAAGATGATATATCTAGATATGAAAATTGAGAGCATTCTTTGAAAAATGCTGCCGACTGTGAAAGGCTGCTCTTTCACAGAGGTATCCTGAGTGAAGATGTTATCTGCTGGTATCTCAACAGGACGGTTTTCAGAGCCTTAAGTGGAAATTCAAATCTGCTTCCAAGGGAAGATTGTTAAAATATATAATGCATAGAGAATTACAGACTTTCTCCTGAGAAGTTTATGGATTCATCCAAGAACCACCCCCCAAATTCTTCAGTGTTGCGTTTGCATGGTAAATGGGGAGCTGTAATTACTCGCTTTTTTGATGTCTTTGAATGACACGATGAAAATGTCACCAAACTGCCCTCCATAAGCACACACGGAGCAGTTTGTGCATGGACACATCTGTGCTAACTCAGAAGTAGTTCGGAGGTCTAAGGGTAGACTCTTTTCTAAGCCTGGTTTTTCATCTTCTGCTACTGGTTGGCTTCCAGGCTGGCTGGGAGTTCACTGAAGGATTTCCTGTGAACTTTACCACCTTGGTGAAGAAGTTTCCTCTTCTTTGCTTTGGCAGCTCAGTCACACCAGCCCGAAGTGCACGACTTTGAGAGATCCGCTGCCTCCAGTCTCCTGTGGGGCACAAGACAGGCAGGATCAGACATGCTGCAGGGACAGGTGTTGAGGGATGGAAACATGGGTATTGAAACACCATCCCAACCCAGGGAGAAGAGACAATGGCAGATACTATCTGCTGTTCGGCTCAGGAATGGAGGATGCAGCCCTAAAGTGCTGGAGTCTGTTTTATGCCCTTTTGCAATCCCACTCCCCTGCTGCTCTTGGGGAAACCAGGGGCTGCAGCTCCAGTGACTGCTCATGATGTCCCATGAGGTGGATATGGGGTTGGGATGCAAGGGGATGGGAGCTCCACCTGCCCCTGAGCCCCCTGCTGCAGGACTTGGAAGCTTATTGGCAAAAGTGAAACTTTAGGTTTTTGTTACCCTGTAATTAAAACACACTGCAAACACCACAAGGCTGGGTTAAGACCAGTGGGTAGCAAACCAGGTTTTCAAAGTTACACAGGGATATGGCATTTTGCATTCCCCATACAATGCAAATGCATGATTTCAGCACACATACCCTTTCTTAGCTCAGTGCCTGTGCAGGGTAGAACTCCCAGCCCTCTGGTTTTGCAAAGGACGTGGTGATGGGGAGAATATGTGCCACAAATAGAGGTTATTTCATAACACAGGCTAGCGTGCCTGCAAAATGCATGAAATACTTTGCCTTGGAAAGTGCTGTAGTCTAGTGAGTCATTGCTTTCTTTTGAATTACAGATGAGTAGCCAGCCCTTCACCATGCAAAGAAAAAACTAGGTGTGGAGCTGAAGACAAAGGGAAACGTGTGTTTGTCCTGTCTTGGAGGGCAAGACACGCTGGCTGGCGTGGGAAGGTGGGGTGGGCTCAGCTCCAGGAGGTGGCTGTCAGGGCTGTGGCAGCACTGATGAGGGCAGACGGGACTCATGTGAGCGGCTCCTGATCCTTACCTCCAGGAAAGAGGAGGAAAAAGTCCCTTAACTCTTGCAGCTTCATGAGGAACCTTTACCAGAGCAGCAGCTCCATCTCATGGCATGTGCATTTCACCACAGAGATAGACATCACCCTCTGAAACAGCATTCCTGTGTACAACCTCCCTGCCTCAGCGTGGAGGGAGCAGTAAAAGTGTGACAGCTCAAAATGGGCGCTGTGGGGACACTGAGGTTTGTCCCCAGCCCATTGCTTGGTGCTTCCCTTGCAGGGAGATGGCAGGAGGTGCCTCTGCCATTATACAGCCTCCTGCTCATTCTCGGAGGCAGTTTGAATATGACAACAAAGCACCTCCGACGTCCCATTCAAACCAGTGCTAGCATCCCAGACCCCACCATGTAATTCCAGTGTTGAAAGTAGAAGCACAGCTTCACTGCCAAGGCTGCTCCTTAGGCGAGTGTCTTCAAGGAGGTTATGAAGTGCCTTACTCAGTAGCAGCCCCCATCATCTGTGTGCATGTGCCTCGGTTTCTGGGTGGCTGCAAGCTTTCTGTGGGCTGTCCTTGCTCTCTGAATGGCACTTGTTGGAGTCACCAAAAACCAGGATTCTTCTCTGCAGGGGAGCCACAGCAGTAAATCCTCGCAGAGCATCAGCAGCTGAAGGGAAGGGGTGGCTCTATTTACCCTAGAGCCCTGCCTGAGAAAAAGAATCCACATTATGCCTGGGTTCCAGGTTGTCTGGGCAGTTGTTCAAGGCTCAGGGTCCTGAGTGCATCAGGAAGGTTCATTCACCTGGGGTTTGTGATTCGTGATCGTGCCTCTGCCCGGGGAGAGGTTAACAAGAGCCCGGTTCTGCAGACCTACCTAGCTGCTTCTTAAGAACACACTTCTAGGAAGATCTATTTGCAAACCTCTCTGGTCACACTAAAGACACGGTGGTGTCGTGTGGGAAGCCTGTGATGTGGCATCAAGCTTGTAGAGGTGTTTAATGTTAATCAAAGGCTGAGGAGTGATAATGACTAGAACCCTCTTCTGTCATCTGCATCTTTTCTGATGTAGCATCCCAGCAATAAAAGACGCTGTAGTAATTGGAGAAGAGTTGATTTTCACAGCGCAGGAAGAGGGCTGTCCAGGAGCAAGGGAAGCCAGGATTGCAGTGCTGCTGCCTATGGGAATGAGCACCTAGTCATCCAGAGAAGGAAAGCATGAATATCCTGACAGGAGAGCATCTACTTGTGCCCTGGAGAGCTCAGATCGTGGGGCTTTGCATGGTAATGATGTGGTCCCGCTCCAGCAGGCAAAGGGAGGAGCAGTATGGGAAGGCACACCCTGTAACTGAAAAGCCACAAAGGCATCTTGGACCTGCAGGTATAGCAGGATAGAGGCAGTGGTTTGCTTGGACTCCCCAGGTCTGAGGCAGAATGGAGGATCCCTTTAGCCTCCTGGAGTGGGAAGTACAGAGAAACCTCTTCCCTGTGCTGCTGTACTGCTCCCAGAAGGCTGTGCTTTTTCTCCTGGGAATTATTCTCAAGGGCATGATAAAGGTGGGAGAAGATGAAAGTGGGAAAGAGAGCAATGCCACGAAGGAGCAATGCTATGGGGAATTACTTCAAACATCTGTTTTTTCAGGCAGAGACTGCCTGATTCCAGACTGCAGGAATGGCTACGTGGAAGCACATGCCTGTTAGGATCCATAGGTACTGCTTCGTTTCACTGGAAGTGCCTTGTTTCCCTTGGCTAGCATCACATAAAAGCTTTCTGGATGATAGGTATGTAGCTGAGTGTTAACATAATAAAACAACCGTTTGGTAGCTCTAAGGCACTGCTGGCTTCAGCATCTCAAATTGCTGTAAATCAGATCAGTTTCCAGTCCAGAAACAACAGAGCAGTTGCCATTCACGTTTTCCAAAGGGTCTTGTACCAGGTGACCAACCTAGTTTGTTCAAGCTTATCAGATCCCAGAATAATGCAGGCCTCTGGAGATCACCCTGCTCAAAGCAGCAAGAGCAGGATGGGTTTTGAGCAGCATGGCCCTCAAGGCTACCTCCATCCTATCTCTAGCCCTTCCTGGAAGACAGAACTGAATATAAACATCAAATCCTGCTCCTACTGAATACTGTGGATGGGATGCTCACTTCTCGTTCAATGCACCCCTCTTGCTTGAAGAGCTGTACCCAATGCACATGGTGAGAATAACTGCAGTTTATCCTTGCTCCTCTGGTAACTATTTATGCTGTCCCACTTTCGTCTTCAGTGATGAGCTCTTCTGGCCAGTGGTGAACCCAAACCAGTTTGGCAAAACCACATAGTCTGTGTTTGTCCTACCTGAAGGCTGAGACTGCTGCAGCAGCCCTTGCCCATCACCACCCATGCACCAAGGGACTGCAGGACCCATGTTCCCTGTGCTAGCACGATGCCACCGGCACTGCTGGGGTCACGCAGGTGGCCCCCATGGTAGCATGGTCTTGCCTTTGAGACATCTCTTGCATGCTGCAGGGCTAATGCTTTCCCTTAGAATCCAAATCTTATTTAACTGCTTGAGCATTGTTTGGCTGCGTGACAGCCTTGCTGCTCTGGCAGGTGACTGGGAACATTTCGTTGCACGGGCTTTACAGTTTCAGGGAGGAGAAGCTTCCTCATAGCTGAGAGCAGCAGCAAGCAAGGAAGACGCACGTTACAATACACCTACAGAAGGATAGGGTCTGTGTCGGACACCTCCCCAGTGAGGCCTCCATGGCCATTTGCACTGGGAATAGGTCACTTCTGGCTCCAGCCTTTTGGTGACGAACTGGCGAAGGGGACAAAGCAAATCCTGCTGTGGGCAGAGATCTTCCTGCGGAATTGACTATGCAAGAAGGGCTGGGTTTTGGGTGTGCTCCCCTTGCGTGGCTCCGAGCCCGGTATTGTGAGGGTTCCCTCTGAAGCAACATGTGGGAAGTGGTGGTGGAGGAGCACCAGCTGTGGGGAGCAGGAGGGTGAAAGTGGGACCTTGGGGTTGGGCTGTCCATCAATGCTGGCATCGATGCAGCAGGCTGCTGGTGGTGTCCAGGTGTAGAGCTGCTGCTGATGGCAGTTTTGGGTTGGATTTGGGATGGGCTGAACTGAAGGCAGAGGTCAGTCCAGCTAGAAGGAGCTGCTTTGGTTTGTTGGGTGCTGTTTCCTGCATCGGTACCCAACTGCTACAAGGCTTCTGAATCTACACACACCACTAAGTCAGGACAGAATGGCCTTGAAAATGTATTCCCAGAAGTGCAAAGATAAGTGTTGCGTGGATGGCTTTTCTACTCTGAAACAAACTGGTGTGTGCAACAGGCTGCCTCTTACCCAGCAAGTCATTTCCCTTTGCATTCCATTGGATCTGCTGCCTCCCTTCACTCCATCCTGCAAGAAACTGAGCAGTTCAACAAGGATGGAGGTGCACAAGCAGCTCTGCAGCATGTGGAGAAATCAGGGCACCTATACTGGGGTTGCAGAGGTCACACTTTGACCGACCAGCTTTTAGCAATGGTGACTGCTCAGCTGCAGTAGCTTTTTGGAACCAAAGGATGCTTTAACCACTCCCTTGTGTAAGTCCTTAACGATGAGACAGCAAAGCTTTCTTCTTTGTATCACTCTCATTATACAGCCTATATGTGTGTGCTTACAGATTTTATTGTGAAAGTCCAGAGCTTTCAAATGAGCTTCTCAGCTGCTTATGTGAGGGCAAGGAGCATCTTACACGGGGCTCAGGGAAAGAGCAGATGACTTCTGGATGACCCATCTGCAAACCTAGGAATCCTACCAGTGTCTCCAGACCATCACTGCTACTACATTTTGCTTTACTCCTTATCCTGAGGCCACCAAAGACATCAGAAGGCCGTCAAAGACATCCTTTTGAGTATGGGGCTTTCCTGCCAGCAGGACCACAGCGTAGCAAACTCTGTCACCTGCTCCCCAGCCTTTCCCCATCCTCCACCCAGAGATAATGCGCAGGGGCCCACGGGAGGCTGCAGAGGTGGGGCCAGAGCGTGTTGTTCTCTAGTGCTTCGGGACTGGTAGAACAGCTCTTAGAGCACGATTTTACTTGGCACGGGCTGGTTTTGTAATGAAAGAAATAAGTGAGTGAGTGCCATCCTGCTCTGCTGGGAGGTTGAAGTGTTTCCTTTCTACTTTCTTTTTTGTTTTTTTTTAATGATCTATTTGTACCGAGGCCAAACACTGAATGCTTCAGCCTCAAAAATAAAAGTTGCAACAAGAACTGTAACTGGGAGGAAGCTACAATACAGGCACTCTGTGCCTTCATCCATGCTGCCGTGAGACAGCTTTCTTTTTATTTGATTATTGTTTTATTTTATTATTTTACTATTTTATTTTATATTTTGATGTTTTTCCTTTAAAGTGGAACTGAAGGAGTGCATTGGTGCTGCTGACTCATCAGCTCTGGAGTCAGGCTCGCCCTGTGTACGTACTCTATACGCACCCCCACTGAGACTTAAACACCTGGGGCACCAAACCAGGCTGGGAGGTAATAACCCCACGGAGATGGGGGATAGCTGGTGGATTTGGAGGAAGAGGTAGGGTTTCGAAGTGCACAGTGAGGTCTGAGAGTGAGAACAGGGACAACCTAGCCAGCATGGAAGAGGGAGGAGGACACAGGACTGGAGGCTGGCAGTGGGGGAAGGGATGGTCTACCTTTTTTGGCAGCACCTTAAAATCAGCTTAAAGCGATCATGAAACCATAGGGTAGTATTTCACCCTTTTTTACTGTGGTCTCATGCTTGAAAGCGCCAATACAAGCACCGTCTAGCTCATGTAAGACGAACATGGATGGAGGACAATAAGTTCTTTCTTAGGTCCCATCCAACAAGCATCAAATAATACTAATTTTCAAGTTTTATGCACTGCGCTCAGCTCAAAGCCGCAGATGAAGCCCTGCTGTAGCAGTGTGGTATAGGAGCATTTCTACCAATTTCAGTGAGAGCCCTGCAGGCAGACAGCTTGCAGGGACAGGCTCAGGGAGTTTCAGGAAGCTGCAATATAGAGTAAATAATAATAAGCAGAAACAAAAAAATAAATCAGAAATGGGTTACCTGCTCTGAAGGAACTGCTCTCAAATTTCCTGCAAGAAAGAAAGATCACCATGTTATTTACATTCCAGTTAACTCGCTGAAAAACCTCAGCAGACAAGGGTATGGTATTAGGTAACTCTTTCACTTTTATGATAGGACGCAGCTATTTTATATCCTGTTATTCAATGGATGAATTACAGTTTTTAATACGTTGTTTATACAAGTCCATACATGTGGGATGCGAGTATTCCCTCAAACACTATACCAAGTTAAAGCAAAAGTGATTTTTGTGGATAGGGCAGCTTGGAGACATGAGGCCAGTGATGGATTGGGGTTCCCACATTGTCCCAGCTCCGTGGGGAGCTGTAGCAGGTGTGGGATGCACACAGTGGGACAGAGCTGTGGCTGCAGCACACCTGCAGCAGGGTAGCTGTGGGGTGGTGGAGTTGCCTGCCTGAGTGTTTGTCTTGTGTCCGGGAGGGCTTTGCAGCCCGTGTGCTGTCAGGTTGCTGCTGGAGGTGCTTGAGGATGAGGCTTCATGTTACAGCTTGAGCCGTATTAACAGCTGCCAACATCAAAAAGAAGTCCTGCTGCAGGCAATGTGCTTCTGCCCCTCACTTGGTGCTGTCTGTGGTGTTCTCTGGTCCCCAGGCAAAGCAGTTTTGTTCAGGGGATGGGCAAAAGCCGACAGGAAAGAAAACAATCTTTTTTTGGTTGGATTAATATGGTGGCGGTCCCCTGCATGATCCCATGAATGTGGATGAAAGAAGGTGGGAAGGGGGAAGTAGAACCTTCCCATTTTGATGGTGGCAAGTTGGTAGTTCAGCTTCATCGTCATGTGGAAGCGCACCTGTAGCTGGTTTGTTTGAAACTATCTATTTCAGTTGTGGCTATAGGAACCACAGTTATGCCTCGACTTTCCATGTCAGTGTGCCTGGAGTCTGGCTCAGTTCCTGCATACCTGTCAGTACAGTGATGGGACACCTGGACAAGGCTGAAGATAAAAATCCTCGTTTCACCCCTTACGCAAATACACTGACATATCCCTGCCTGGCTGACTTTACAGGATGACTCTTTAACCGTGACTTTCTCGTGCTGGACTATCCCTCTATTATAGTGTTGCATTACTTTGACTCTGCTACAGCAGAGATACCAAACTCTGCCAAAGCAAGACAGCCACATCTGTTTACTGCAGAACCATTTGCAGAAGTAGCGTAAAACACTGTTCCACAAGCCATGTAACTGGTGAGGCTCTGCTGCTGGCCATTGCACACTGACTAACAGAGCAACAATGACTAAAACTAATAAACATTCTCCCTGTCTTTGTCAAAACACGAACTGCACTGCAAGATGAGGAGATTCCAATAATCAGTTGATATATTCTATGTTGTGGGAGCTGGTAGCTGAGTCCTCATGCCTCTCCCTGCTAGGTATGCACAAACCAAACTCACTCTGCAATACCACTGCCTTATTTAAATTCCCAGATCCAAATTCTTTCTCAAGATATCAATCACCATTATTTCTAGCTTCATCCCTTTGTGCATATTTGAAAGAGACTTGTTCGCTTACCTTCCCGGCTGCTGGAAAGGGGTTTCTTCACCAGGGAGCTGGCGCTGTTGTCCGCTCCAGGCTTACACTCGGTGTCCTCTGCCTGTCTGTGGCTGGTGGGTCTTTGAAAACAAAACAGAAGTGATAGAAGGGGAGGGAACAAGGGCTGAAGAGTTGGGGAGACATTGCATAGCAGAGCAAAGCGGTTTTGTTTGCTTTCTATCTTTTCAAGTACACAGCAGCCTGTGTAATTCCCTGGCTACAAACTGTAGCTCTCTTTTATCAGATGCCAGTACGTTTGTTGACTGAGTGTCACTAGGATCACTCATTGGCCGTGCAGTTGCTCTAGCACCATCCTGTCATTCAAAGACACAGTGTAAAGCTGGTGTTTTTTGCAGCAATTAATGTTTTGTTAAACAGGACAGGCTGGGGGTGTGCAACACACGTAGCGCGCCTGGCACTGCAGTAGGCAGTCGGGAGGATGCTGGGAGATGAGGATGTCAGACCCAAAAGGCAGCACTGATTTTCTGTGTTTTTTCAGTTAAACCCTGTCCCCACACCACTTCCATCATTGAAATCCAAGTTGCAAAGGAGCTGCAGGGAGGAAAACACCAGGTACGTGTTACAGAAAATGCAGATGGTGGGTTTTGTTCCTTTTATTTTGTTTGGTTTTGCTAGTCTCAGTTTCTTCACTCATCATTAACCTCTGCTTATGTAGGCGTGTGGAAAGACAATCCATTCCTAAGGCAGTGGAACTGGAAATCTGGAGGCCATCTTGTGCTATTTTGGCTTGCCGACTCGCTGCTCATCCTGCCATCCATAAACTGCCAAGTGCCTGGCAAAGTCCAAGAGAGGGTTGCCTTCAGCGAGAATGAGTCAAACAGAGAAAATAAACTAAACCTCTCCTACCAGGCCAGCTGGGAATCCCTCAGGGCGGAATTCTCCTCATTTGGGTGGCTTTTCCTCCTCCATGGACATAGTCATGTTTAACTCAGGTAGTGTTTTCCTCAAGGGTGGCTTTTGGATATGACAGCAGTGTAGTTGTGAGAATGAAAATGTGAACGCTTTTGTGCAGCATGTAATTTGTTAAATGCCCAAGTGTAAAATCTCACTCGGCTTTGATAATACAAATAATACATTCCAGGCATAAAAAGCCCTTTATTACTGATGAGAACATAAATAATTAAAGAAAAATCTCAGATTTTCCCTGTGCCTTTGTCTTCACACTACCAGCCAGGCGATAGCTATTCAAGCAGCTGGGCATCTGTAAAGCAACTAAAAGCAACTCTTCTCATCAGCTTTCCTGAAAACATTTTTAAGCTGCAGTAATGCAACTCTCTCATCACACTAAGCTTTATTGGTTCAGCAAAAGAAACTAAGGAACTTCACTGGAGACCAGATTATGCTGGTTGCAAAATCAGAGGGATCCTTCTGCTCTTTGACCCCATTATCTCCTCTGTAGTGTCTTGATCAGCTTTCTTCCACACAGCCTCAGATTCTGCCGAGACCTGCAAATTGCGTTTTTGGCTGCCAAATTGCCATAACCCGTCTATTTTTATGTTTTAAAAGAGCTTAAAACCCTCCATCCTCTTTGGATGTGTCTTTAAAATTGACCAGTACTGGGAGGATTTCATGTATATCCGAAGGCTTAGAAGAAGATGTTACCTCTACTGAGCTTCTAGTTTTACAGTCAACAGACATGAAAAGCCCAGCGGGGATAAAAGGAACTTAACCAGTTCTGTCTAATGCATATAAATCTACCTAAGAGCTCAAGGCACTGGAAGTACTCAATGAGCCACATTTATCTCAGTCTAAGATACAAAAATGGGTCTTCAGCTCACATGCCACATGTCCCATTTTGATGCCAAGTTAATATGAATTAAGAGACGGAGATGAATAAACAAGGTCAGTCGGGGCTGGGCCAAGTTGAATCAATGTAAAATAATTGTCAGTATTTTCTGTCAGCAACGCTGGTTTATCTTGGCCCAGGATTCTCGGTGCTATAGATTATAAAATGTTTTCAGTGGAACAGTTGGCAGACATTTTATTGATTTTGCTTTGTTTTGTGAATGCTGGAAAAATTTCCATTAAGTGTACACACTGCTCATGTGATGAAGCCAAACTGCTTTTCCAAACTTCTCTTTCTTCAAGTGTGCTATCGTGTTAATACGTTAGCAATCTAGTTTAATCAAGAGGACCTTTGTCTGGAATCAAGAGGCCATAGAGCACACCTTGATGTGTCTCAAGTACTTATGGGCTAATAAGGGTTAATTTTGTATTTTCAAGGTGCTGTACACACACTGACTAATTAATTTGCCCAACATCCCTTTGAAGTTAGTAACATATTATCTCAGCTTTACAGACATAGAAATTGAGAGTGCAACTTTGCACAGAGCCACACGTATTTATTTGCCTGCTGTCGCGTTCTGGATGCACGTGAAGCTCCTGTTGCCTTCACCAGGGCTGGGCAACGGCAAAGTATGAGAAGGGAGGGTGCAGCAACCAGGCAGGATTAGCACTGCTGAGCTGCTGGATTCCACTTCCGTGATGAATTTCCTATACCACATCACCTCTTAATAGAGTTACTTTGGAACTGAAAATTGCTAGGACAGATAGAGCAGCTTGTAGGATTACACTTGGACCCATGGCAGACTGTATTTCTCAGCCTATACTCCTGCTATTTTAAGACCAGGTTTGCTTTGTGGTTAAGGAAGACTTTTGAAAATAATAACTAATGGTGGAAGAGCACAAGAGGTGTCATAATGGTGATGACTGCTTATTTTGTTTAATTGCATGTAACAGTGGAGTAAGTAAGAAATCTGCTTAATGGGCTCTTTACATAACATACAAAAGGGGATGCAGTGGGATAAGTCTAATTCTCTCTCTTTTTACACTGATTTAATAACCAACATATACAAATATAAAACTGTCATGCTGTTTTCTCTTAATGCTTTCTGAGGTTTGATCAGTTATGCTACTGAATCAAAACATACAAACATGCTTCTGAGCTTAAATTAAAAAACTTTTATAAAAGTAGAAGAATGTGTATTTTGAGTACATAAGCAACAGGAAAGTTTTATGACGATAAAACCCACTGTGATGACATGTACTTTCGCCTTCTATCCTAATCACTTGCATTGAAAGCAGAGATATCCCAATTAAAATAGGAGTAGTTCTGGCTTGGGGGATGGGGACAAGGTGGAGGGAAAAAGCTCAAAAAAAAAGCCTCCAACCCAGCTTCACATACTTCCTGACACTACCAACAAATGGAAGATATTTAAACCCTCAGTGCATTACAGTATGGAGACAGAATGACGCATTGACCGCAGTTACCGGTGCCAATGGCTGAGGAGTGAGTGCACCCATATAGCTCTGTGCTGACTCTTATGTGCCAAATTCTGGCACAGTCAGTGGCTGACTCATCCAGAAATAAGCTGTCCCACAGGGAGTCAACAAGTTCCTTTAACGCATTGCTGAGAGGATTGGTATGCTACCTTGGTCCTCTGAACAACAACATCCATACCTTCTGAAAATATTTTCCTCATTTACAAGTAGCAAAAAGGTTATACCGATCAGAACGTTTCCATAAGTAGGTAACAAGAGTACTAAGAAGACAAGAACTGCTAGACTATAACGCATCTGGCATGTGGAAGGAAAGAATAGCAGTGGTCAATGGCAAATGTAAGCTAGAGATGAGAGATTTGTCTTGTAAAATTATTCATTGGACTGTGCATTGTGCACTGGTGATATTTAACTGTCCTGTTCATGTCAGAGCAGAAGAACTCATGCAGCAGATAAAATGCCTCGATCTGCAGTGTTGTTCTTACTCCGTAACTTACTCTGTGTGTGTAATGCACAGTTCGGGAAGTTGACTACAGTTCTCTGTTGACAGCCACACTATTGCTACCTTCATGAAATGCCATGGAGTTAAGCCAATTTTCTCTGTAAAACATATTTTAGTCTCAAACCATGTTCTCTATTTTCTGACTGCCAAGGCAAGAAGAGAAGTCAGACTGTCTAGAATAAGATCTCAAAGAAGTAAAACCCTAAGACTATTTTATGAATTATATTTTGGTTCCAGCCTTTTCTGTCCCTTTTCTGTCTCTGTCCCAGGCTATGAGCTTTTCTTGTTAGGCAAAGGAGATGATGACGGGAAGAGTTAATTGAAGTCATGAGATCACACCTCACCTGTTCCAAAACAAAGGTTCTGTCAAAGTTGAAATACAGGAAAGAAAGAAGTCCAGGTATGTGCTAGAGATGAGCTTCCAAAAACTTCGGTGAGATACAGATTTGGGACAGTATCTGGGTCTGGCAGGGGTGCTAGTGTTAGAAATGCAGTCACATAGGTCAATTGATTTCACGGGTTTGGTGGTATAAAGATGTAAAGCCAAGGCAGACAACAAAAGATGCTGGAAAAGAAGAAAGAACAGCTGTCAAGTGCACTTGTTGAACATCTCTACAGTCCCGTTGTGGTGTTTTATATTGATTACGGTAACCACTGCTACCCAGAAGACAGCAGAGCCTGGGAGTACTTGAATTCATGCAGGCCAAGTGCATGAATGGTGCTACTGGCTTTGTGTGACTTACAATTAACTTGTATGGATGAGGTTGTGGGTTTTTATAGCAAGATTATTGACACTGAACACTGATGCTCTACTGGCAAAGTACAGATTTATTCTAGTTTGGAAGGGAGCTCTGGAGGCAATCTGGCCCAATGCTGTTTTCAAAGCAGATTCATCTCTTCAGTTACATCCAGCTTCAAGATGGATCTGCTACCCAGAAGAGACTTGTGCCAGATAACAACAGAAATGAACCATCAGCATTGGTGAGAATCCAGAAGGTCAGAAAGAAAACAGCAGTACATTCCCTCGCATTAAACTTGAAGCAATGCTCAGGATCCCAGATCTGAGCCGACTCTTGTCACATCACCAGCAAGGATATTTGCTGTAGGAAGTCATGGTATGCCTTCATGCAGGGGATGAAGCAAACAGAAGCTAAAGACTAAGCTTACATGCCAGATTACAGATCAAGTCCTCAGAGACAGTATCTCAAGGATTTAAATGATGCTGAGTATGCAAATCAACAAGTTGCCTGTAGTAATACATACAAAGCATGGCCGAAGTGATTTGGCCAAGACAGAAGGATGCATTGTGCATGTTAGGGAACAGAGATGAACAGCAGTAAATCTATTACAAAAATGGAATTTTCTTTTGTTTCTCTTGAGGGGAAAGACTTCAGAAGTAAATAGGAAATTATTCAGGATGTATGTTTATCTTACTGGTGAGCTGAATACATAAACACTGAAGACCAGTGTTAAACAGCATGCAAAATGGAGGAAGTCAATAACGAAACAAAAAATGGCCAAGGTAATGAACAACGAAAGGCAGGAGTGGGAATGTGTCCTGATTATTGATTTTGAAACTGCAGGTAGTAGTTGAAGGCTGGGAAGAAGTGGACAGTGGAAATGTCAGATATGAATTTGTGATGTGGGAAATCAGTTAGAATAATAATGTTGCTGCGCACCGCTCAGATGCTCAGCTACAAGCACTATATAGCTGTGATTTCATAAACTTCACTGCGTTTTAGTAAAGCACGATTATTGCCATTTTTTTGAGTAAATTCACTGAGGCAGAAGAAAGCAAATATTGTTTAATTTGTGGTTCACATGTTGGATCAATTTCCTCAAGTGCTGCATAACCATCTATCCATTATAAACCATGTCCTGTGCTGATGTCTCAGATTAGGAGCTGAATCTCTGGTAATGCTGAAGTATCTTGTTCACAGAGATGATATACTGCAATAGCTGCCCAACTGAGTACGTCCTTATTTATGTAGGATTCTAACATTCAGAACTTTCTTTATACAGATTTCTTCACATGAAGAAGTCTGCTGCAGACTTGGCATCAGATGTAATTACAGAAAACAAACTGTGAAACTGGAGGCAAAACACAAGCCACAGTTACATGCTCGTAACCGTCTGTGGGTTTTCTTTAAGCACACAGAAGAGGTTGTTGGAGTCACCTATACCTCAGCAGGTGACCTTCCCAGCCAGTTGGTGTTGTCACAGGGAGTGCCTTTAAAACTCAGATCGTGTTGGCAGGCACCAAGTGACTGCGGCCAGCCAGGGGAACCATGAGAAGTTTTCCCTCACAGCTCTGCAAGAGGCAACCAAAACCTCAGTCCTCTCCTTAGGCAGTTCAGCTGTAAGCACCGGGTGTCAGCAGGAGGAGGAGATGGTGGCACGGGCGAGGAGCTTGCTTTACACTCACCAACCTGGCAAGAGGCAAACTAAAGCCTGAGGAAATCCCAGTAGTTCAAGCAGCTCCGGCTATTGCAAGGAGCTGCTTCTGAGGCTCAGCAACTTCTGGTGACCCACCTGGGCAGGCACAGATGAATGTGGTCAAACCAGGCCACCTGGGAGCAGGAGCAAAGTTGAACTGGGCAATCTCTCTCCCAAGATGTCTGATGAAGGCAGACATGGGATTGCCAGAGATGTGTGAGTCATTGCAAGCTCTGAAAGGGAAAAGGTGAGCTGAAGGGAGGATAGTGTGTTTATACCTTGGGATCATGGCATGCTGGGAATAGCCTCTGCTCTAGTGCACTGTTAAAGTTGCTCCTTTTATTGGAGCACTTGGAAAGTTGTCTGTGGTCAAGTAGAGTCTCCAGCATGATCTTACTGTCTTTATTATTTACCCATATCAATATAGTGCTATCTCTATCCCAAAAGTTAAGACAGTTTTAAAAGCAGGCATCATCTCCAAATCCATCAGGTAACTCCAAAAGCTTTCGATTGTGCTCTGTACCCTAAAAGGTGTAGGCTATGTATAAAATAAGTATTTCACAAGTGGTATGCAGTTGGTATATTGGATATTATATCTAATATTGCAAAAGCTCAATCTCTTCATGTGAGAAAAGATAGAAAACTAGGTAATACATAGATTCTCAGAAGAAAAATGTTTCTTGGCCTTTCGCAGTGTTCACACTTGTATACAAATGGTTAGGATGATTTGTCAATGTGGGAGTTCAATATTGTATTTACACTAGATTTCCTAAAAATGTTTCTACAAACAGTAGGTATAGAAAAGAAAGTGTATCTATATACTCACTGGGAGCAAATAACTGTTTCTTTTCTATCAAGAATGAATAAAGAAAAATAAGAGAAACAAATGCTTTCTTAATCTTTGCGGAAGAGCTGTTTCATTCTAATTTCCCAGCCGTTGCAAGGTGGTGTGCTGGCTCACTAGAATAAAAGCACTTAAAAGAACCCCAACCAGTCATCAAACCTGCCGTTTCTCTCAGAATAGGTAAGTTCCAGGCTCTAATCAACTTTGGAGGAAGGACACTCTGGAAAGATCACCCCAGGGATGTGATCACAGGCTAGTGATGAACATACTGAAATCTGTAAAGATCATGTTCTGTTTTCAAAAGTTCTTCTTACTGTAGTTGTTCATTTGCTGCATTTCCATTGCTGTATTTCTGTCTTCTGCACATTCCTCAAGGAAAGCTGTATTTGCCCAGATGGTTTAACTTGAAAATTGAGATTGCTTTGTGTCCATGCCATGTCCTTCTGGGGCTCCATGTTCTTCTTAGTTCTTGCTTACTGTCTTACTGTTGTATTGTGTTTATAGTCATGATGCAGACAACAACTGAGGTTGTCAGGAAAGCTCAGAATATCAAACTTACATTTCAGAAGTATTTTAGTTAATTGTTCCTCCCTCCCATTTTCTGTTTTATAAACACAGGATTTTCCTTGGCTTTACAAAACATCGTTGACAAACACATGAGCTGCCTGTGTGCACTTTCCTGCGCTGCTCACCTGTGGGAGCAGCTCTGTGCTGGTGGTCTGATGGCCAGACAGGGAGCAGGTGGATTGTGCTCTCCTCCGTGCTCTGAAGATCGGTCAATGAAAGCTTCCTGAGATGGGTCTTCTTCGTCTGACTGCCCCAGGAATTCTGTTAAGATGAACCAAGATATGATATCAGGCTTAGTTAACTTAAAAGCACCAATCAAGTTGACAACTTAGATGTTACAAGGGTGTCCTCTCTCGTAAAGGATGAAATTGAATGGAAAACCATGTGCTTATGCAGTTTTCACCTTTGAGTCTTCCCCTTGAAAAGGAGGACAAGTAGCTAATGACCAGTAACAATAACACATCTAAGAGTCTTTGGAAGAGAGAAAGTGAATGTGTGTTGGCTTTAGTTAGCAAGGAGGAAATGCCTTCTCTAAACTGTCAAATACAGAAGATCTAGCTGTCTACTAAGGTCTGCTGCATGTGAGTATTTCACTGTTGCCATACAGATCCAAGTCTTATCAGTAGGACTGTTCCCCACAAGGGTATGTGTAACTCCTTCCTTTAAAAATAAAGACTTCTTTTAGCTCCGTTTCAAAATATTCTGGTTCACAATCAAGACCCTAAGTCTTCAAGTAAGTGAAGGAAGGGTCTCCAATTCCCAAGTTCCAGCCTGAGCCCTTTGGGGAAGGGAACTGCTTGAAAATACCCAAACCACTTAAAAATACAGACAAGGAATTGCATATTCCAGGGGTGAGACTTAGTATAAATAAATAAAAAAGGTAATCAAACCACAGGCTGGCAGAGTTTGGATTAAGGAAAAAAATCCTGTTACAGATAAAGACTTTAGAAGATTTTTCCTCAAAGTCTTAAGACCCTTTTGCGTTTATTTTCTTTTTCCTTTTTTAATCCTGTTTTTCTCCCCTTGTTCTCTGCCCTCCCAGATCCTGTATAAGCTAATCTCCACGATACCCATGGTAACACCATGGGCAGCGCAAAGAATATAACACTCTTGTGAGCGTTGCCCATACTGCTAGTTTACATTTTGGCCGGAGACGGAGAATGCTCACCAGCTTAGGAGGGCAAATCTACTTGTAAGTGTTTTTGAACCTCCGAGTCCTAAAAAGCAAACACTGTCAGATTGCTGCAGACTATTTCTACTCTTCATGTACCAACATATTATTAGCATCTGCGGTGTGAGAAAGGGTGAAGTGTGGCAGCTGATTTGGCTTTCTCAGGTAACTGATATTCTCTGCCTCCGCTGCTGTTTCCCACACATGGAGCAATGTGGGAAATTGCTAAAAACAACCAACTTGGTCAGGCACAAAACACCTCCAAGCATGCACACCACATTACAATAAGTAAAGGAGCTAAACTGGTCTTGGTGCAATTTCTCCTCTACCTTGAATAAAAATTCCAGAGAGAAGAAAAGGAGATGAGAAAAAGGAGTAGGAGCAATGCTCTACCTCTAGGAAATTCAACTCCAGGGCAAGGAAAGTAGGTTTCTCTGGAGATCTCTTCTTGGAGCCTGATGCAGAGTGAGCAGCCAAGAGAATGATGGTAGCAATATGGAGAACTTAAAAAGAAGGAACTGCTTGTGAAAAGCATGAAGAACTCTGGGAAAAGGCTTAGACAAAATTCCTATTGATGTGTAGAGTGGGCAAAACCCACCAGAGCTCTCGTGGGACAAACTTTGACACCTTCTGCTTGGGAGCACAGTTCTTGCTGCCAGGCTTCCTCCTATGAACCAAATCTTTGGTCCTGAAGAGCCTCCCTGTTCACTTCACCTTTTAAGGAGGGAAATGTTTGTTAAACCTTTGAGTTTTCTAAATGTCAACGCTAAGATGTATAGTGTGAGTCAAGCTGGTGTAATTTATCTTATTTTCCTCTCTTTTTCCACCTGCTCAGTAATGTTCAAGGCCTACAGAACTTACTCATTAAAGTTACAAACTTTCATCAATATATGCCTATGGCTTCTCCTTAGAGGCTGACCTAGCTCCAAGGATCAGTAGCATTCCAGAATGTAGAACCCTGAGAGATGCTGGGAGAGGAGCATGTATTGAAAAAAAAAGAGAAACAAAATAGGATTGGGGCAATTTTGTCTTGATTTCTCTCCATCATACCATTAATTTATATTTTCTTATACTTGCTGAGAACTAGATCTGAATCAACCACAGACTTCTCATATCAATCACTTCAGTGTAACTAACTCATGCACATGCTTTTGGTGGGACCTAGCAGTTTTGTAACATAGAGTGGGCTACAACTTGGAGGTATCCAGTCCTTACATAGCATGCTTGTAATATATGAATACTATGAGCAATTATAACCATTGCCACTGACTTTGATATTTTGCTCTGTGAATGCAGCACAGCTATACCCTATTAAATAATGCTACTGGATCCATAGGGACCTCATGTAAAACAGAGCAGTCTGTCATACACAAGCACATTTGTAGTCAAAATTGGGGGATGAGGAGGATTCTTAGCCACAGGAGTGCAAATAAATTTCTTTGCACTTTCATATCTATATTAAATACCTGAGACTGAGCTTAAATTGACCTTAAATTTAGAGAAGTTAGGAGGATTGAACCTATTCTAGTCTGGGTTTACAACTGCAGCGTTGCAGTAGAATGCTAGATAGGATCAGATGCCAGCAGTGGTTCAAAGCCACAATCCCACCAGATACGAGCTCTAGAGTAAAGAAATAAACATTTTTTGTTGTGGGACATTGGACTGTGCTCCCTGTGAGAAATGCTACAGCAGAAAAATAAATGTGCAAGGAATACTGTTTAAACAACACAGCCCTTCCCAAACCAGAGGCAACATATCCCACATTTAATTAAATAGGAAAGGAGTTTGGCAACAGCATCGTAGAGCTGCGAGACGGTGGTGGTCCTCACATCTGAATAAGGGCTCTGGCTGGGGCTTGATTCTTAATAAAGACTTGACTTTGTGCTAACACTGGAGGTATTACAAGTTGCACCTAATATTTTGTATTCAGGTATTCTGGAAACTTCTGGCTTGCTGCACAATAAACACTTGCTGGTTTTAATTCTAGCCTAGGATTTGCCTATCATGTGAGGATCTAGGAATTTTAATCTGAATTTGAATTTTAAAAACTTGGGAGCTGGTATCGTGGTTAATGTTTCATCATTAATTTATTAGATGCAATAATATGAATTATAGTGTGCTAAAAATCTTTATCTACAAAATCCCATTTGTCACGATCAGTATCAGCATAATGTTGTACACACATGATATAATGTGCATTCTGCATTTCCAAAATTTGCTGATAAGCTGCTATTATTACATCTAGCAACTGTCTGAAATAGCCAAATATGTTTCTTTACAAGTCCAGTAAAAGGTCTCCTATGCTTTCATGAGCAGGATGCTCTCTGAATGCCATACACAGCTGATGAGACATCATCCTTTCCCTGCTTACATATGTGTCATTCTTTAACCGTATCTATTCTCTTTTGGATCTGTGTCTGCAAGTCAGAAGCTGTTTCCATTCTCCAGTATCCTCCACTGGACTTTCAGGGATAAAAATGTGTTTTAAAACGTGCAATGGTAAAATGAAAACCTTCTTTTAATATTGTTTGCAAAATTGACAGCTCTACTTAACAGAAGCCATTAGATTATTTAGAAAGTAGCAGCTGCTCTTGTAGAAATGCGTCCTTTTTGGGGGGCATGAAAAATAAACTAGTTGATAAGAAAGAGATAAGCCATTTGACTTCTTCTTTGTGTGCCTGGCATGGTATGCAGAACCAATTCTGTACAATCTGATGTTTACAGAGCAATCGTAATGTACGACCTCCTTAGGCAACAGGGACACAAGAAGCCTGTAAAACGCTGAAGCAAGCATTTAATCAGAAGTCTTCATGCTGATCTTTGAAAAATTCAATAAGTTCAAAAAATGTAACTCCTTCTAAAGATAAAATACCATTTTTTTTTTTGCTTCAGGAGTTGCAAATATATCCCAATGAACTCCCAGTGAACCACACAGACCAGACATACGGCTCTTTTTTCCTTAAGGAAAGAAGTAAATAGTAGAGTTCTTCTGAAAGAAACAAATCAAGGGGCTGAAGAAATGCAAATGGTTAAGCAAAGTGAGTGCTGCAAAACAGTATAGTTTAGTAATAAGCCAAACAATCACACTTTTTAAATAGGCATTTGAATAGCTATTTCCATGTGAATAAGTTCATACCTCCTTTTATTATGCATTAACTCCTTTTTTATTTTAATTTTTTTTTTTACCTGTTCAAATGAAACTCAAGCTTTTGCCAGTTTATTTTAGGGGGGTTTGTTTGTTTTTTGTTGTAATTTAAGGCAAATGATGCAGGAGGCATGATATTGAGCGTGATCTCATACATTATCTAGTTCCTCCACCGTAACTCCAGCCTGGGTTTTCTCAAACCAAACACAGGTATTTCCAAACCCACTGGGTAAAATCCTTTTGGTATCAAAATCAGTGGGAACTTCCATTGCTGACTCGAGCTTCGTCAGCTCTCTTTTTCTGGCTTCAACTGTTCTCCAGAAAACGTCTTTCTGAAGAAACAGATTGCAATAAAATTGTTTAGTTTCAACAAATTCCTGCAGCAAAACCACACAGTTTTGTCTGTGTGTATGTAAAAATGTAACTCTAAACTTCTCTGCTTCTTTTGGCCCAGTTTTCCACAGCTTCTTATTTTTAGATTATTTTTGTGTTGTTTTCATAATTCCCAGTGATGACATGTTTTAATTTGACAAAAATAAATTGCCAAAATATTGTTTTTATAGTACTTTTAAAACTCATTGAGAACAGCTGTTACTGCTGAGAGAGCTGGAAAAGGTACATTAAATCAGAATGTCTCCCATTTTTGTTGTAATTTAACAATTTGATACCTGAGAAGATAAGGCACTTCAATCACTACTAAGTAGAAGCAGCCCTTAATGGCAGCATAACATGTCATTATTTCACTAATGGGATATTAGGTGTATTAGCAGCAGCAAAACTGTTTCAATGGGTGTGACAGGAAATGTAGGATTTAAAATAAAAGTTATGTGATAAAACGAAAGAAGTAGTCAACATTTATAAACAACAACTAATTTTTAGCATAGACAGTTATATTTCACACAGCAGTCTGCTGTAGCTTGCAGTGAAACCTGGCTTTAAGACTTTCTGCAAACGGAAATGCCAAGTCTTTACCAGTTCTGGCTGAGATTTCAATCTCTGCTACTCATTTGCTCTGTTAAAATCACACACAAAATTAAGTTAACCACTATATAGGGTGAATGGTTGATTTTATATCTCCCTGGAGCCTAAGTAATCAGGTTTCTTAGGAACTACCTTAGCAGTGTCAATATTATTTAATTTGGGGTTTTTTTTAAGGTGTTTCTTACAGCATGAACCAAATGTGGTAGTACTAAGCTTTGATGGGTTGCTGAAAGAGTCTGAATAACCAAGGCTTTGCTTCAGTCCCAGGCCCTTTCACTTCAAAGGCTTGACTAGTGTCCCAGCAATAGAGATCTCGCTCCTCTAGATTTTATCAGTTTCCCTGAAACCATGTGAAGTTTGCCTTGTAATCTTGGCAGCCAGCAAGCGGCTCTCCTCTGCCTCTGCGGATGCATGTTAATAAGCTGGAGTGCCAAGACACAGGATGAGCAACCTAAGGCTGCTATTGCTCAGTAATTACAGCAGGCACAGGAGGGAGGACATTCCTGGTGACTAGGCATTTTCTTTGTTTGGTAAGTGGTACTTTGGACCAGGTCTATTTTTTTCCTCCTTCTTTTCATTGCAAGTGACTACCTAGAAATACCTGTTCTAAAAGAAAGCTGGGCAAAAGGTGCTGGTGAGCAGAGACATTCCCATTGTTCGGTTTGGGGCTGCAGCAGTGGAAATATGGGTGCATGCTCCAGAGTATCTCAGCGAAAGCATGCAGGGAAGACCTGATTGTTTGTAAGTGATGCTCTAAAGACTACAGAGCAAAAGTGCCTCCGGCATTGCAAGCCCCAACCCACAACGGGCAAAGCAGGCACTGCCGAGCTTGTGTGTTCCTTCAGCTGCTCTTCGTGACGCCCATGTGTGGGGCACACCCTCTGCTTGGCACTTCCAGTCCAAGGACCAAGCGTCTCTGCTCCTGGCTTCTGCCCTTCGGGCATCCAGAGCAGGGATATGTGCCGGCCAGACTGGAGGCAGGCAGGCTCAGGGGAGAAGAAAACCATTTCAGGGGGTTAATTGAAAGAGAAATACATCTACAAACACAAGATGCAGAATGGAAGGCTGCAAATGAACGCTGCCAGCTGGAAGCTGGCCAAACTGATAAAGCAGAAAAGAAATTGAGGGTTAAATGTTTTGGATGCTGAAGGCTTGGAGTTCAAAGAAGAGCTCAAGGAAACTCCCAGACACCAAATCCATACAAAGAGGCTCTAGACAAACACAAGCCTTCTGCAGGACAGCTCTATCCCAAACAGAGTTTCCAAAAGCAATGGTTAAGGGATATATTTCAGCACCTGGGAGCTCTTGTGCAAGGGAAGATGATGCCCACAGGTGAGCTATGGCTGCGGGGCAGGAGTTGTTTTCCAGGGGGAAATGGATGAGAAGTGCATCTGCCCATATTGGGTTGGAAGAACAATGTCTAGCTGTGGATGTATTTTCATTGCTTGGTAGAAAGAGGCAGAAGGAAGCTACCTCTGTAGGCCTTAAGGTGAAGGGAACCAGGGCAAGGCTGGAGGTCCCTGCCTTTCCTGGAGCATCAGTTCCTGTCCAGGTCGGGAAGAGGGTGCTGTACTTGACGACAACACACTTTTCACTAGGTATACAAGGACTGAGGGATCACAACTAGAAATTCGTGCCTAAATCCCAGGAAGAAAACACCATTAGAAGGATGCTTTCTTTTCCAAAGAATATCTCCATTTTGGGTCTGCATGGGCTGCTGTTTTCTACACAGTGGACTGGGAGTAGGAAAGCTGCCTTTTTCCACTGGACCAGGAAGCTGGACTCAAAACAGAGGATGGGACAACTGGTAATGTGTCCCTTTGATATAACACTCTCCATGCCAGGCCCTTCTGGTGGTTTTGTGACAAGGACCCCAGCACTAACCCTTCCCTAGAGGCTATATGACAAGATGACCGTGGTCTTCAGACAGCCTGTTTCTAATCAGCTGAAGTCAGAGTCCTTTACAAATGAGGTCTGCGTTGTTATCTCATGCTCCAGTGGGGTATGAGAGTGGCACAAGGACAGCACGGCACAGCTGCATGAAGGAATCTTAGTGCAGGAATTACATTTACAGGTGGGAAAACCTTAGTTGTAATATCAACACTTTCAGAGCAGGTGCATAACTATGTCATAGCGCTGGAGCAAGGCTAGAGTTCAAGAGTTAGCTAATTGTATCTCTCTCAAAAAGGAATTGCCTCAGACCAGTTAATTGTCAAGATAACGAACTGCAGCAATTCTCCTCGTTTGGAGCTGGGCCACTAACACTGATCTGAACTGTATTTAAACTCTTGATGACAGAGACTGAAAAAGATATTGCAATACTGGAGGTACAGGTTCCTAAAGTAAAACTGCATGTACAGCTGGAGTTGAGAGGCAGCAAGGGCATGCAAGTACACATCCTGCATATCCTTTAGATATGAAGAAATTCCCTGGGGCACTGACTCTGGTGCCTGGGCAGGTAGAGTTCATCTTGAATCTTTGGGAGTGATTGAGGTCCAGAAGAATAATACAGTACCCATCAAGTCTCAATTTCTGCAATATGAGATAACACAAGCAGAAATTTTAGCTCCCCCCTTTCAAAAATAAAGAAACAGACCCCAAAAGTAGTGATTTGACGTTACTGAGGTTTTCCTGTTAGCTGCAAGAAAAAGCTCTCTTGATGCCATCAGTGCCATGGTGTTGTATCCTCCCAGGTCCCAGGTCACTATGAATTTTTATCTTCCATGCAGCAGCAGACATGAACGAGTTTGGAGGAGAGGAAAAGCAGAAGAAAGCTTCATAAAATTCAGGCTTATCCCAATAACCGTCCTCCATTTCTGCTGAAAGTGAAGTAGACAGCACCAGGTAAAATGAAATTACGTCAGTTCTTGTGCCAGACCTTCTCCTCTCACTGTCAGGCATTCCTTCAAGAATGCCACAAGAGAAACAGGGACCAGAATAAATCCCATACATGGACTTAGGGGAACTGAAAAGAATCAGGGACAAGCAATACCACCACTGAAGGATGCTCCAGACATGGTGAAGTTGGGGCATGGGACCAAGCTCCCTGGGCTTCACTGGGATGCTCCTCCAAAGAAGCCAGGACAAACCCTCTGCTGCTACTTGCATCTGCTATGAATGGAGCAGGAGACACTGAAGTCTTTTCTCTTTGTGCTCCATCAGTGCTTTTCGGTGTTAGAGCAGGAATGCTTTCCGAAGTTATTTCATGCTGATGCTTTAAGCAGAAATAATGTCAGGTAAAGACCTTTGACAAAAACAACCTGACGGGCACACCCTCTTTGGGAAAAGGATGCACTGAAAGAAAAATTATTGTTGATGGCTGTGTGACTATGTTGGTGCCTAAAAAAGCATCAACATGAGAAATTAGCCAGACAGATTGTTTCAGTGTGTTTCTTTTGAATGGTCTGCTCTAGGAAGGAAATATTTTCTTTCTCATGCTGTTCAGAAAAACCATTCTTTAAATCCATTTAATTTAGAAGAGCAAAGTGGCTTTTATTTTGGAGTAAATGCATCCACAGGTAGAGTTCTTTCAAAATAGCTAATCTGGTCATTGCCACATGTAAACAAGCCTGTATAAACTGATGGGGATGGTAAGGAATTCATGAAGGCATGGCCCAGGACTTCTTGCTCAGTTTGCAATGCTTACTTAGACCTGTGTTCCTCGAGGCTAGTATAGTGATCAACAGAGCTTACAGAAAGCCAGGTTCAATTTAAACAACATTGCCATATGTTTGAAAAAGAAATGAGCTTTTGAATCTGTCTCCTCCTGTTGTCCCCTCAAGTCTATATTGAGAGAGTTGATCCTCACTTTTTAATGCCACAGTCAAGCGGTAATCTAGGATTTAGGAGATCTCAGATGTTTTGACTGCCCATAAGGTTGGGTCTAAGGCTGGCAGGGACTGGAGATGAAGTGCATGCAGCCTCTTCTAGAACAAGCAAGTGACTGAAAAAGGGTAACTTTACACTGCTTGCAGCTAGTTTCTTGGCTTTGGCTGCAGTAGAAATGTCTTGTTGTGTGCATATTGCAAAGAAAGTCTTAAATAAGGCAGAAAATTAGAGAAAGAACAGATCTTTGCAGAATGGTTTCTGTCACCTTGTGCAATATGTAGGATGCTTATCTGTTCTTCCCAAGACTTCTTTGCTGCTGGAGTACTTCTGGGAAAGAAAGGGCCATCTAAGACTGGAAATCTGGGCTGAGGTTGCTCTGACTGTGTTTGTGGTGGCTTACTGCATGTGTCCACACAGCATGGCAGCAGCAAGAGCTATGTGGGAGATGCAAAGTGACCTAGATCAGCACCCCTAATTCCTGCAGCAGTTCTAGTTGCTCTGTCCTGTGCAAGTGTGATGTGAACCAAATACCAGTCTTGTTAGAGAGTGACCTTGTTTTCTTAGAGAAACCTGTGTAAAAATGGATATAACAACACTCTTGACACCTACCTCACAGGATGTTGTGAAGCTTAATTAAATGTGAGCAAAAGCAAAAAGCATTTTGAGATCCTTAGATGAAAGAAGTTTTTATAAATGCAAATTATAATAATTATGGCTAGTAACCACCACCAACTACTGAAACAATTAATTCAGGTTGCCACAGGCCATCACAACAACGTGTGCAAAGAAGCATCAGCCATTTAATGACATATATGTTGCGTGAGAACCCTAATCCTTAAAAATGCTGTAAACAAAGAGGAAAAAACTAGACACTTGGGGCTTGCCCCTGCCCAGTGCAGTTGGTGGAAGTTTCCTCTATAGCTTCCATCCCCCCTGTGTTTACATTGTGACTCTTTCCCTAGGAGAAGAGCCCATCTTAAAGGTTGCATCAGTGGCATCATTTTAAGTCTGTACTATTTTAGTATTTTATGTTGCAAGGAAACTGAAAATGACTGCAAGTAATTTGGCTCACAAAAAATTGGGAAATACATACACATAACTCTGTTTTTTGTTAATTCTCCCTCTCACCCCCCTCTCCCAGCCCCTGGCCCAGCCTGCCTATAGCATCAGGGAATAGACTTTAGCTACAGGGTATTATCCAGCTGACTTTCCAAGGGTGAAAACAAAAGCTAAGCAATCAAGATGTGTCTGGCCAAATACTTAAAGGCCCAGTGCACACATTTAGTTGACAACTGACTGAAATCTGAACCATTTTGGTCAGCCTTTCTTGTTGCTTCAAAACTGATTTGAGCTTAAATAGCTAAAACCTACAGGTGTTTAAATGCTCTCCCTTGTCAGCAGAACAGCCTCATCAGACATGGTCTGAGGATGCGGTCAGACTGGAAGAGATATCCTAAGACCCCACAGGTGAATCCCAAAGAGCAGGCTAGCCCACCTGTGCCCCTCAGGCTTATTTCATTGCTTGCCTTTAAAGACGAAAATGCAGAAGAGTAGTAGTTACTAAGCACCCAACTTACCAAAGCAATTAGGCTAAATGCACTGCAGCTAGAAATTTAAGCAATGCACTGAATTTAATTTGAGAATCCATGGTCATAAGACTGAAACCTTTAACATTTAACCTAGCAGCAAATTAAATCAGCTTTCTGATCAAGTGAAAAATTCTGTGCTATTGAAGTTTGAAAGTGTGAAGCACACACTTATTAAAAGAATTTTTTTTTCCTTTTTCTTTTAATGAAGAAAAACTTGGGACCAGTTAGTTGCCTAATCCAAATACCAGAAAAATGGGAATAGTATCTGTATATTAAGTCCCAGTTACAAAGCTGTATTTTTCTAGCATCTGCCAGACTAATGTGATTGTAGTCAGTGGGTTTCATGGAACAAAAAGTGTTACTCTTGTTGGAAGGTTGTATAGACTGAACTTACCCATATCAATGAGCTCAATACCTGCAGAGATTAGCCAAAGCTAGCTTTTCACATACCAAAATTAAAAATGCCTATGTATTTTCTCAGTCCCTTTAAAATTAATTACTATACTGCCTTTTGCACTTCAAGAATTAGGATACTAAGTTGGGAATTTCTTGGGTAAGTTTTCATAAAATGAGGGCCAGGTTTTAATGGGGTGTCTGTGTATGTGTGTATCTGCACAGAAAATTGGCAACATGGGTGCAATGTACAGCGAACAACAATAGGTACCAACAAACCTCCAAAGTCTAAAATCTTATTGTGATGTGTATACGTGCAAAGTTGTGTGTTTGCGCATGCATATATATACACACACCACATGCATACTTACATCCTGTTGCTAAGCTCTCTTAATGACACACAGTGCTGTTCAATGTCTCTTGGCTAAATCCTACATCATGAGATAAAACTTGGATGCATTTTCTAAACGCACCTCAAGGCTCTAGGACATAAAAGAAGTTGGGGTATTAGAGCACGCCTTGTTTTAACCATCTCTGGAGCACCCTGACCGACACTCCACAATTCACAAGAAAGGTGTGGCTAACAAAGCCACTGAAGCAGATATAAGGGCAGGTCCTCCCTGATAGGCATTTACAGCCTGTCACTCACGCACTGCAGCACTTTGCTGCACAGACTTGCTGATAACCACCAGCGCATTCTGTGGTTTGGGTGCCCAAAGGCCTTAAAAGCCGATGTGACCATATCGGCATCTGAAAACCCTGATTGATGGATTGACACTTTCCCTCCACCCCTTGCATTAGAAGAGACTAATTTAGAGTGAAAACATAAAGCTTTGGAAAGGGGACAACCACCCTTCTGAAGGAGAAATGCCATCTTGTAGAAACAGCAGGGTTTTCATTCCCAGCCTGCTCCTTCCACTCCCTGGAAAGATCTTCATCTGACTGGTAACCCCCAATTACAGAGTGGCATGAATACCAGAGTGGTTTTTCCTTTTAAAACCTCATGGAGGTAGTTTACATTATATGATGCCTTCTGCAAACACGAATACTTTCTCCCTGCCTATTTGAATAAACACTGTTAGCAGGAGCAGTGGTTGTGGATGCCACCTGGGACGCTCAGAGCCCAGGAGGCAGCTGTGGGCAGTTCCTGATGTCACCTGTGCTTCTGAAGGGAACCATGAGGAAAGTCCACGGGAATAGATGCAAAGAGCCGATGACTGATGCCAGGGAAAAACAATCACCATGGCCTCACTGCCCTATTTCATTCCCTTTCTTGTTCCTCCTCTCATTGCAGTAGACAACAGGAGTTTGGATATATGAATTTGTCCCAGACAGATGCTCCCCTTTTCAGAAAAAAACATTGTTTTAAGAGCAGGTAGTTAACCTAGACTGCATTCTCTGGTACCTGTTGAACACAGCATTGTTTGTCAGCCATTCCTTTCGTCACTGAAAGTGCATTCTGTATCCATGGAAAGCAATTAATATTCAATAAGGAAAGTTCACCCTTACAAAGCACCTTTTCACATTCCTGCACTGCCACAGCGATCTTTTTCTTTCCTTACCTGCCACCACCAGCCCTTCTCACACAGACATGCATCACCAGAGATGTTTGCTATCTACCTGGTTGTCACGTTATCCTTGCAGTCCTTCCTTACAGACTGACTCTGCTCCCTCTGCTTCTTTTCTGACTTAGGGTGGAAACTCTTCCTTGCACTCCATGTTTTATGGGACATTTTGGGACTGGTTTAGGCTGCAGGTGGAAACTCAGCCCACTGCAGGGAGAAGGAAACTGTCACCATGATGCCTTGTGATCTGTGAAGAGTGGCTTGGAGCAATACTCTGTCTACAAGAACAGTGCTCTGCTTGAAGCAGGCTTACAGATCTATGCTGCTTTCGGGTCTATTTTACTACGATTTTTCTTCAAAATCACCAAATTACCTCTGGATTCACCTAAACTAACTATGGGTGGGAGTGCCATTGAGCAGCTTGTGCCTGGCCCTGGAGCCTCTATTTATACCTCTGCTGGGGTCCTGATTGAGCAGAGTGTACAGCCAGCTACAGCAGCCAGTGCTGGGGGTTCTTGAACTGCTAGCCCAGCTGGCAATTTCATCTGTTCCCTTTGTACCACAAACAAGAAGAAGAACCTGGTCTGAAACCACATGTGAAAATAAGGAGTTCAATTTATATTTCGAAATCAAAACAGACTGTAGGATAGCAGGAACCTTCAAGCCCTCATCAGTACCAATATAAAGAAAGATTTAATCACTGCTATTTAAAACAGTAGAAAGCAAAAGAGAGTTAGGATACAAGTAAACTGAAGTATAGGAGACAGCCTTCTAGGCAAACTGAGTGGCACAAGTATGGAAGAATATCATTGTGGTGACTGTCAATATGAAAATGGTAAAGGATTACATCACAATCTTGCATTAGCAGGTGGCTAGGGCCATTTAATCAGGCATCTTTTCTATTCCTAATACCTGTAATTTTCTATTATAAAGGCAAGGTCAAATTGGCACATGAGACTTTACTTTCCTCACCCCCAAATTGAAGCGGGCAGGGCTACCAAATTTTGGAAGCCTTTGCTCTCATGATGAGAACTGCAGCTATCCAACACAGGGAATTGTAGCAGAGATGGGTACCTGAGGATCCTTGCCTTGGCTAGGATTACTCTGGGCTGTACAGCTCATGCTCAGGACTAACTACTCCTGTGTCATGCAATTACTAGAAAACTGGAAGTAGCTAAAAGAAAAGCCAGCATGCTCAGATGCTTATCACAGCAGCATGGTGCTACTCAAGATTTAATCTATCAATGTAAAAAACCCTCACCAAGTTCAAGCGATGCTCACAATCGCTTCTATCTCAAAGGAGAAGTCGAAGCTGAATCCAAACAATCTTCTTGCACAACAGATTCCCTGATCCTAGTGCAGGCCAATCCGATTTAGCCATTATGTTGACCTGATCTAAACCTGACTAAAGTTAATGGTGGAAACATTTCCAGTTTCAAACATAAGGCAAAAAATTGTTATCTTACAATTACTTGGGGTATTCTCAATACTTGAGACAACTGGTATCTTTTAAAAAAAAGATTAATTTTCTTCTGGAAATCCTGTTTTTTTTCGCCCTAAAAACCTGATTCTTATTTTAAAACTGCACATTCAAAACTCCCACATAACCAAAACCTGTTTGCTACCTTTGCTATGTCTTTTTGAGAAGTGCACAACTTTGGTTGAAAACAACTGCAACCTCCTTAATATAAGTCATGTTTTTACTATTTCTTTATCATGCATGCCACTGATACACCAAAATAAGGTACTATTTCAGACACAAAATCATGCTTTAAAACTAGTTTTAAAAGCTTTTAGATCCTTTTCTTCTGAATGAGTGGAACTTTGAGTTGCTTTTCTAATGCAGCATTTTAACCAACTTGTGCAGGACGCATTTATAAGCATCAACATCATTAAGCATCAGCCTACATGAGTAATTTAACATCTGACTATGGGCAAAGCAGTTTACCTCCTGCAAACTGCAAATTACTAAGAGTATTGACTGTTTCTTTTGCCCCAAAATAGGGTGCCAGATAACTGTGTGCAGAAGCTATTGTCCTGGTTTTGTAAATATTGCACTTCTTTAACTGCAGCACCAGGAACCTGAGATACACTGAATGAAACGCAGATTCATCTGTTAGTAAATAACTACAATGAGGTGATGGAAAAAACCTGAAATAAAATGTTTCCTGCTTTCTTCAACCTCTTCCTTCCTCTCAGTTGCAGATTGTATTTTCCCTGAGTTGAAAATGAGTTTAGGATGGGGTGGTATCCCTGCACACCCCGGAACAGACTGTGTGTACCATGGTTGTTGTCACACTGACACCTAATGGCAGATATAAACTCGAGTATTACGGCTGATTTCGCAGGGGTCTGGTTTTACCCTGTGCTGGAAACATTCCTTCAAATTACAGAAAATAAATGAGCTTAGAAAATAGAATTCACCTGACTGTGT
This sequence comes from Melopsittacus undulatus, assembly GCF_012275295.1. NCBI lineage: Eukaryota > Metazoa > Chordata > Aves > Psittaciformes > Psittaculidae > Melopsittacus > Melopsittacus undulatus. The sequence goes on along the minus strand of NC_047529.1, from coordinate 11,229,821 downwards.
GGTTAAACTCTGGGAAGGCAGTGCTGGAAATGCAACACCAGAGAGGAGAAGCTGAGGGCACAGTGTGACGGAGCGAGGGGCTGCAGCATGGTCCTCGCATGCTGCAGAAAGGATGGGCAGCCTCTTACAGAGAGCTCATGCAGGCCCCAAAGGAAACCAAAAGCACTTAAGGCTAAAATGAACTGGACAAACTCATCCAGTAAGTTGGTGATGGCTGGTAAGGTCTAATTTTATCCAGTCCTTCACCTGCGGTGTTGTTTCTGATCCCAGTAAGTGGGCAGCAAAGCTCTAAGACACACAAGGGAATAGGTTGGGATGGTATACTCGATAATAATATATGAAAATAAGGCACTGACTAATGCTCATGCTTCCTTCAGGAATTACTGAGGAAATCAGAATTCTTTCTGGAATGTTTTACTGTTAAAATTCTGCTTATTACATGATCAGAGTGGAATGTTGTGGTCCTAATTCTTCCCTTACATACCTAAAAGACAGAAGCATTGTCAGCAGGACAATCTGGGCTTACAGTGCAGCAGACTAGGCTCCATATCCACGGCTGTGAGCTAAACATCTTGCCATTTGGTAGCTAAAAGCAAAGGCCTAAGGTAAGCACTTTGTAGCTGTTTTTCGTTGGCCACAACGCATCCTATGTAGTAAAATAAATAATTTATTTTAGCCATAATCTTTCATCTGGTTAATAAAAGTTTGCATTACTTATGCAGAGGTGTGGTGAAATGTAGCAATGAACTTCAAATGATGATTCAGGAGAAGTTTATACTGGGTCCCAAATCCTTCCTCCTCTGAGTTATGTGGTGCAGTCAGAGGGTGAACTCAGGTAAGGTTCCTGATGGTGCATGAGCAGCAATGCTTCCAGCTGACACAAGATCATGTCCTGGGCTCATTCTGCAAAGTCTCTGGGATGGCCACAGAATCTGCTCTGCAGGAGTATTTGGATACCTGAGGGGGATTTTCAGTAGTAAGCAAAGGAAATTACTAAATTTAGCAGAGGTATATGAGTAATCATAGTAAGATGTAACAGAAGGTACATTATATCAAGCAAAAAATATAAGCTAGCAGTTGCTACGAAACAATGTACTTTGGAAAAAAATGGATATCATAGATAACTTTTTAATACAATTCTACTGGAAAGAATATTGTCTTCCACATTCTTTTACAGTGAAAGTTTTAAAACTATCACTTAAGTGGTTAATCCATGGGGTCTAATTTATGTGAGAACTATACCCTGACTTTTTACTGATCTTGTGGTATGCAGGGACTCAAAGCTGCTCTCGGAGCCATCAGGGCTGAAGGGCAGCAAGAAAGTCCTTGTAGCTCCTGCCACTGGTTCCTCACGAGAAGTCAGGCTGAGCTCTGAGCACCATCCAGACAGGGACAGTGGAGTCAGGCACAGCAAGCCTCAGTGCTGAAATCAAACACAGCCTTGCATACACACTCTAAATACAGGCAAGGGTGTGTGTTGGGGAAGCTGTGCCCTCCCAGAGGGCAGAGGAGAAGGAGGGACAGGGGTGCTGGGGGAGCCTGAGCTCCAGGGGAAGGTGTGCATTGCAGCCAGGCCCTGGGCTGGGAGGGCAGGAGGCAGAAACCAAGTGGCTGTTGCATCTTAGGTTATCATAAAGATGAAAAGGTGGGACACTGGCAGTGTTCCTGTAGTGACTAATTATAATGATCAACATACATGCTTATAAGCTATTATTAATTGTATCTTTTCATTATATTATAATATTTTGCCATTTCATAACGTCAGCATTGCAGAGATAACCGATGCTGCCTCAAAATCTGTTTTTAGGACTGAATTTTACAGTTTGAAATCTAGCATGATGCACGACTTTTGGCATCTTGAACGTTATGGAAAATATTATTGAAGGGCAGATATTACTCCTGCATGAGTTCAGGAGTTGCAGCAGTTTCATGGCACTGAGATTTACAGTAAAAAGATTGGTGCAGACCAACAGGACGAGTATTGTAAAAGAGATTTTAAACAGCTGAAATGGCATACAGAGTATTTGTTGAGGGAAGGAAAAAAGTCATTAAATCTGGATGTACTTATTGCCTTGCATTAGGCACTGCTGATGAGTTTTTCACCAAGGCTTTCTCTTAAACAGCTTACTCTTCTGGCCAAGTTTGGCATGTCACAAAGTGCAAGACTGACAACAGCAATGGGTGCAAAGCTCACTCTCAGGCCTCACTGAGCTTTTCAATATGGCTTTTACCAATGACACTCTGATTAGAATGTCACCAGCCCTGAGACAGGATTTTAACAGGGAACTTGGCTTTGTTAGGCTGAATGCATTTAACAAGAACTAACATCAGGTCATCAAACACCTTCGCTTTTGTTGCAGGAGTTTTTCAGGGGTAAACTGTCAAGCAGTCTCTTGTGCAGCATTCTTTGGAGGAAAACAGCCTCAACCTCTGATTTTGCCGCAGGCAATTCCATGGTATCCCCACTTAAGGGCCTGTGGTGTGGCTGGGGAATGTAGTGAAAGAGGAGGCGATTAATAAATAGTCCTTCTCTGTTTTTGCTTGTTTGCTTGATCAGAAACCAGATGTGCAAAGATTCTCTTATTTATATGAGTGGGTCTTTCTGAGCACAGGAATCTACAGCCTTCCCCTGATGTTGACTATGCTAAATCTGATCACCGCTTCTAAAACTCACCCACACAGGGAATATTTGATGATAATTCCTCAGTAGGTGATTATAAAAAGACTTAATGTTGAATTATCATAATCGAACGTTAAATTGACACCTCGCATCAGCCCATCATTATACCTCTTTTCCAATTCCTCTGCTGTCATGCCACTGATGTGATGAATTGCAGCCTGTCACATCACGTTACGTTACGCAGAATAAACAGGACAAAACACATACCAGCTGCCATGCAAATATGTGCTTGCCAACTCTTTTCGGTGCACAGAAATGCAATTGGTGAATTCCCTATCAGAAAACTAGAGGCTCAAGGATGGCTCTAGGGTGTGTGAGACAAACATGCCTCTGACACACCGTGAATGCACAGATACCCAGCTCTCAGCCAGCCACAGCCATTACAAAAGTGCCTCCTCCTGTGATTAGTTTTTGCTCTTTCAGAAAAAAAAGCAGCAGCAAATTCTGTGGCTGCTGATATCATGAAACAAAATATAAATATGTAATAACTAACCCAGTGCTTGTGCTCAGATTTGGAGCTATTTTTAAGACTGGCCAGATTTTGGCTGTGTATGTATAAATATAACACCCACTTATGTACACACACACGTGCATAGTAGGAGACGTGTGAATATACATTATGTGGCTTTTAACTGCAGTCTTTTAGCCTGCATGTGGGCCTTTTGAAGCTAATGGGAGATTTACCAGGGGCTTTTTCACAGAGCTGTAGGCAAGACTGGAATCCAGAACATATGAATATTAAATTATAATGATACAGTGTAAATCATCCAGTTTGACCTACAGTAAATTAGAGGCCATTAAATTTCATCCAGGTATCCTACACCAAGCCAGAAAAACTTGTGTTTGACTAATGCATGAATTGCATTTGGCTAAAACCTATTTCCCAGAAAGGTATTCATTTAGTCTCCATGCAAAGACACTTTCCATGCATCAATTTCTTTGATAGTTTGTTTCAACAGTTATTTTAACTATGTGTGGTTTGTATTTAAATTGACTCCAGCCTATGGAGTTAGTGCTGAGAAGTCTAATTCCAACTTAATTTCCTAGCTATAATGTCAATGGATACTGACTTGCCTCTCTTTGCTTCAATGCCATGCCATGGGCATCCCTTCTAGATCTTTTATGATGGACTAATCTTTATCATGTAAAATCTTTACCAAAGAATATCTCTGTGGATTGTTTTCACTTTTGTAACTTACTTCTTGATATGTTGCCATGGAAAATAAGATATTTATTTGGTCATTAGAACCATCCATTCTTTATGTGCATCAGCTTTGCTGGAGGTTATAGGGATAAAATGAAAATATACTGCAAAGATCTGGGATGAGAAACCTCACATACTTTGCAATAACCTAACCATTAGTAGCATAAATACAGATCAGACACAGACAACTCCTTTTAGTTTCCAGAATTTGGAAATACTGTGATTTTTTTTTGTGTTTATAAGCCAGTCGTAGTATGTGGCTATAGAGAGAGAAAAAGTAATAATAACTCCCTAAAACTGGCTCTTCCAGTTACTGATTTTTGTTATTTTCTGTGCAGCACATCATTCAAAATGAAGGCAAAAAATTGTTAATCAACAAAAAATTGTGACTTCTTGGTAAGACTTTTTCATATTAAACAGGGCATAATTTTACTGCTGATAGACATGACAAAATATGAGGATTATTAAAACGAAAATATTAAGGAGAACAGTGTCTTCATTTCAGACATAGAGTGGTGCTTTTTAGATCAGGTTGTGTAGTGAGCAAAAATATGTCACAATAAGGAAAGGAAAAAATGGAATGCCATGATTATTCTAAAGCTTGACACAAAACTATAAATCTCTTTCAAGTGAAGATACACAGATCTTTGTGTAGACCTCTGCAGCTAAGCAAACTAGCTAGCCTTTGATGTACTTATAATTATTAGGGGCTGTGGATTATGTCTTTAGGCAAAGCTGTCTAGCAGTGGAAAGGTATAGATCAAAACTGACATCATGACACAAGTAAGAGGAAGAGGTGAGATGAGGTGGAGCATCAAAAATAGTTTGGCATTACTACAGACCTTAAGTAAAACAAATGACTCCACTTCTAGAAAAGAACACATGGAGGGGAGCACTTAGTGCCCATAACCTCTCGATGGAATAAACTCCTTACTACTAATGGGAAAAATCAGAAATTTGATTAAGAAAAAGCTAAACATCAGAATAAAGAAGATCCAGCAGATACACTTAGTTATATGGGAACATATTGTTGCACTCCCAAGGAAGGAGGTATGCCAGGCTATGCACTCAGAACTACCACTGCAGTAGGCTTTCATGCCTTAAGTGCTGGGTGCCACCAGCTCCTCTTGAAACCAGGGGATTCAAGCAACCTATATCAAGTAAGGCATCATTGATATGGACCCTGTATCTGGGTAAGAGCCACACAAGGCTCTTTGTAATTTTTTCTGTAGAGAGCAGGAGTTCTGGTGGTGCCAGGCCTACACATGAGCTTGCCATTGCTAAAACCCCCATCCAAAGTCCACTAGAGATGGTGGAACTATTCCATTGTGTTTAGTGGGATCTGTATTAAATGCTGTGTGTCACTTAATATGAGAGTGTATACGTGAGCACAGTTAAAGAATTTCAAATTACTATGGATCTTCAAAGACACTCATCTTGTGTGGCACAAAATTTAGAAAGTGCTTGTGGAAACTGATTTCTTCCCATAGGTGAACTGCCAATCATGCTTAAAGACATTTTTCATTAAAAATGCTGTTCTGTCTCTCTGAGGAAGAAGTCACATTATTAGAAAAATAAAGACAAAGGATTAGATCCCAGAGGTTTTGATTGACTTAAACTGAAAATATAAATAAATAAACAGGAGATCTAATATTTACACTGAAGGAAGTAGAGCTCAAAAAAAAAGTAGCATGAGCAGGTGTCCCCTGAGTCTTTTCAGATCATAGTTCATCTGTGCATTGGATAATACCTTTTAAGCATATCATAAACATGTTACACAGTGAAATAACAATCATGGTATGCAATAAAAGGTTAAGATTCTCAGTTAACTTGAAACTTGATAGCAAGGGAAAGATGAGTGTGCCAACAAAAAGTAGGAAATGAAGAAGGATTTGTCAACAGCATCAGAGAAGGCATACGAGGGTAAGGAAGAAGCCTATTGCTTGATAGATGAAACGAGTCACCAGGGATCAGAAGAGGAATAAATGTTATCAACTAGGCTAATGCAGGAGCAGAGAAGGTTACAGAAACAGAGGGAGAATTCTAAACATGGACTTGTAAGGCAAGCAGGCTTGCCAGGACTGTCAGAAACAGGGGAAGAGATGACTAAGTTACAAGTGATTTGGAGGTAGCAGACTGTAAGCAAGACCAGACTGGTATCTCCAACACACTATGGAAGACAAAACACCATAGCATGTGTCATTATTAATTATCACAAATAACATGTAAACCATTCAACATAAAATAGTTATCACAGAACTAAGGAGAAATTAAGAAGTTCTCCACTTAAGGTTCAAACTGGTGACATTCCTTGCTAGTAAGGTGAAATACTTAGGGCCTCTATATTTTAAATACCATTTCATGAATTGTGTGGGAAATTAGACCTCAGTCTCTGTGAGAACTGATAAGATTTCCTATCTCACTTTCAAACATTATGGAGTATTTCCAGAAATGTTTTAAAATTCTGTTTTAAGTGGAAAAAACCTCAAGCGCTTTCATTAGACATAACTGAACCACCAAAACATTAGTCAGTCTCATCTAGCGTTTCAGAACAATGCAATTATCTCAACATCAGTGTTTTTACTAAGAGACCTCTGTTAAAAATGTTGCCTAAACATTAGCATTACTAATATTATGAATTTAATTCTCACCAGAAATACAAGGTTTCCCAATTTGCCTTTCAACTATGCAGCAGTTATCTATCTTGTCGTAACATGAATCCCTTTTGGGTGAAAGCTACTGATTCGAAGGTTAAAATCATCTTGCTAGGCTCTAATGCAATTTGTTGGAAGTTGGCCTTGGGAAACTTTCTGACACTGACTACATATGCTCTTCATTGGATATTCATTGAGCAATGATGTCTGAAAGGCTGAGTTCTTCACCTCCATGATCACTATTAGTTATGGCATTTCTTAACAGGCTGTGCTATGTCAGTTCTTTGCAACTCAAGTTTTACATTAGCAGCCTGCAGTTTACAGCATTGAAAAGACACACTCTTCCACCATGGACAATATTGTTCCAGGAGCATATATACAAGAACACATTCATAAACAGAATTAGCAGCCTACAAATACTGTTAACACTGAAGAAAGTCCTCTCTGTTTTAATCAAGTTAAATGAAGTGCACACCACACGTTTTAGGCAAGCTAAGTAAGAGCTCCCTGACCTCACTAAGGAATTCCTAGATCAAGTATAGACATAGTTCAACAGAAAACCTTTGGCAGAGGAACCCACAGTATCTATGGTCACTGGTCTGCTGACAAAATGGTAGTAAGGGAAGAGGAGGTAGCTAAGCAGTCTCTGAGATGTACAGTACCATTAGTTCAATCTTCTTATGCCTCAAGATGCATTTTCACAGGCTGTCAAACATAAAATCTTATGAGCATAATTTTCGTTATAAGATTTTAATCAGTTGAACAAAATATCCAATTCTGCCAAAACCATAGCAGCAAGCTCACTTGGCACTTGATTTTGCTCAGCAATATCCTCACCAAACTACTGTGCTCTGAAGGTCTACAGGTGTTTTTACCACAAACACCTAGACATACTTAGCTTTGACAATGGCTTCCTCAAAACAGTGTATAGCAAACTGCAATCATGTGATGAACTGAGAATAGCTAAAATTCAGAACATTTTAAAAGAATCCATCTATTCTTAGTTCTATCTTGACACAAATCTTTGACATATGCGAACAATCCACCAATGATTATAGAACTCCGAATGACATCTATAAATTTCAGCTGAAATTATATTGTCGTTCTACATTACACGTAGGATCTTGAAACTTTTCCAGAAGCCCAAGTTTGAAATATATTAGGTTTGAAGTTCTGTCCCCAGAAATATCCTGACAAATTAAATATATCTGGGGAAAGATGGATCACTCTCAAGGGCTTGGGAAGCAGGATCACTGACTCATGTTATTTTCTAGTACTGTTGAGCTGAATTTTGGTCATGGCCTAGCTCAGGAAACCTCAACAGATGTTGATAGATGGAAACAGTTCACATTTGTACTATTTAGGACCAATGTTATATTGTAATATATATATGAAACATACTGTAGAGAGGGCAGATATTATCTAGGGGGGTATTCAGTATAACTTGGGATCAATAGCACCGATTGCACCTTATTCCCTCTGTTTGCTTAGATTGTTGCCTTCTTGAGAAGCCTAAAGTAGGTGCTCAAGAAGTTTGGGATTTGCTCTGGGAAGTGTGACCACTTGTACACTGAGTGGCTGAAACCTCCAGAGGGCAGGGACTAGATGAAGAGGACTGGGTTTAGGAGATGGTTTGGGGCAGGGACGTGTTTGAATTAGCAGTTTAAAACTTCTGGCTCTGGCATGAGCTTTTCTTTCCCTCTCAAACTGTTAGAGGAATACAGTAATTTAAAAGAAAAGCACTTCTTATCTTTTGTTTTCACTGGGTCCACAAAGTTCATACCTCTTAATGACACCTTATTTGCTAACAACAGCTTATGAAATAAAAACATCATCAAGAAAAGATGCTGGAATAACGATAAAACAAAACCTGTGGATAAGATTTCACGTGATTAAGGTGAGATCCAATCTGCAGTGAAATGACCTCATGGAAGATTACTGTTTATTTTCATATAAAATGAATTGGATGCAAATTCATTACTGTTTATAAACTCAATCTCAGTGACAGTTTGTCCCTGGGGCATCAAAAAGTATTTGAAATCATTCTAATAGTTAATTATTCAGCAAATGAGAGCACTTTAAAGACTTTATCATATAAAATGACTTTAATAATTTATGCTTATGGGGCATTACAGAGCTAACTGTAGGATTGCTCTGAAGGAGGGGAAAGTTGCCTGCCTGCATGTTTACAACTGAATTGTAGTAATGCATATATTACATATGATATGCAATTTGTGAGCAATCTGATATACATTTCTGAGCACCCCAGGTTTCTTCCCTATCCCTCTCTTTGCATATATGTCTGTAACACTACATAAGGCTCTCAGTAAACTTAAAAACTTCAGGAATCTAGTAATAGGGTAAGTTTGCAGGAAATTAAATGAAGACACAGACTGAAGCTTAAATTTTCTGGATTAAGTGTAAGAATCTTAGGTATCTTAGTCGTACTAGGTGCAGAGGACAACTACATAAGAAGAGAAGAGAAAGCAAGGGAAATGTAACTGTACACTATAAAGTGTGCCCAGGAACAGATGACCTAAACAAATGTTGGTTTTGGCAATTCTAGTGTGAAAGGGCTTGCCCAACAGCCCAGCTGTGGTGTAAAAAATGCTTAAAGTGACTTAAGCTTGAAAATGAAAGACTTTTTCTGAAGAGTTCAGGACAGGCACTGCTTGATTTCTGCTACGCTGGAGAGAGAAGGAGGTGATACTGTACTGCATAGACTCAAAAGCCACGGATTTATGCAATATAGAGAAATAGCTACATAAATGCACATGCCATTTCTGTGTATTTGAATGGCATGTGCTTGTATGCTCTGGGTAAACACCAAGATGTACAGTTCTAGAAGAATCTTATGTTACTCGAGATCTGAAAGGTTTTTTGACTCCTTCTGAGTTTTAATCACATTCTACTTGTTGGCATGGGACAAGGACAAAAGCTGAGCGATTTCCTCATAATATTCAAAGATGCAGTAGAACAAGCAAAACAGCACTGCATATTTTATACAAACATTTTGTGTTCTTTTTGTTTTCTTCTTGTCTAGCTTCTCTGCTGGAGGTTAGCTAACGAGACTTAGACCCCTTCTGCTTGGTTTGTTCTCTGGGCATGAAATCAAAACGTTCTACATATTTGCATACATCTCCTCGTGACAATTCGGAGGAAATTCAAGGAGAATGTGCATGAGTTATGAGTCCCCCTGCGTGAAAAGTTGTCTGTGTTGGAGCTATTATTCTGACCCTGCAATTTGTGCACCAGTATTCCTTACCGAATGGCAAGAATCCCACTGCATGCAAAGCTGTTACTTTAAAGCCACGATCTGAGCCTATGTTCACATCAGTAAATGCTTCATCTGAATGCTGCCAAAACATCCATGGTATGACTCCAGTTATTGGCACAGTGTGTACAAACAAATATTTAAAGGTGAATAAGATTGCCATACCTGGACTTTAACACTACTATGACCAAAACTTTTCAGATTCAGTCACTTACCTCTTGCACTCCATTCAGTTTGTACAGCCTGAACTTTACTATATAGCCACAGCATAAATCTTTTTTGCTTTGTAGTTATTTCATTGACACAATCCTCACACAGGTACTGAAAGGCAAAGCTACTTTTGTAAGCCTTCCTCTTTAGTTATTAATACTGTCTCATTTTCAAAGAAAACAATGCATTTGAAACGATAACCCTCCTACAAATACAACATGGTGTTGTACAGGACAAGTATTGATTAAAACAAAAAGGGTTTTTTAAACACCATTCATTCTTACCAATTCTAGTAGTTATTGATTCTGCATCAATTTCATTAGCCTTTTTCTTTGCCACTTCAGCTAGTGCCATTTCACCCTTATCTAGTGCAAGGTAATGGATGTCCTTTGGAAATAAAAGAGAAAAGAGAAAGAAGAGATTAATCTAAAATGAATCTCATAGGAGTAACAAAAGGGATTTTGAAAGAAAGAGGTTCTTTTATTATTTAGATCACAAACACAGATGGAACTGATGAACCTACCATTACATTTTAATTCCCTCCCAATGCAAATATATTATCTTACTTGTGCTGTTGAATGCAGCAATGAATAAAACACTGACCAATCATGCACTGATAAAAGCGAAGCTATTGACTCAGCGTATGAAAGAAACCAAACTACCTGCTTTTAGGGCAACATGAATTAAGAGAGGGTTGATGGGAGGCAGTTCTGTGTAAACCAGATCTGAAGTACTCGAACTCTTCTGGCTGACAGTCCCTCTCTGAAGTGTGTTAAGGTTTCCACCTAGTATATGAATTCTGGGATAATGCTCTTTTGGGACAACGGTTGCTCAATGGTTTTAACACGCACACAGGTGACACGATTCCCAAGTCACTCCTGGACCACAAGAAGCTTTCCAAAAGTGTTGTTCTCTAGCAATGAATAGTCACCAATACTCAGGATCTAGTCCTTCGTGTAGGGTTAAAAATCAGAGGGCTGCAGCAGGGGTGTATCATCACATGCTGAACTGCATGCCTTTTTTATTGTGTGTTAATGTTTGAGGTGAAAACCACCTGTACTACGTACAACACCGCTTGTAGGAGAATATATTTCTCTGACAAATTACAGCCTCAATGCCCTTGGTTTTGGCTCTTGAAGTAAAGTTTCATCCTTGACCATTAGTAAAGAGACAATTAATCCCCTTCTCCTTCGGTGTCATAGCCACAGGCTGCTCTGTGCATGAACTGTGACACATAAAATGAGGGAAATCCAAAAACAGCTGGCAAAGTTTATTTTCCCCACTTCTTTGCTGAAGATGTCATTTGGTATCCAAAGATTTAAGCCATTCCTTGCCATTGTTCTGCAATCTATCTGCATGCAGGAATTTAAAGGGAAAAGGAGTATTTGATGGAAATATTGACTTCTGCATGCCATAAAAGCAACTATATTCCCACTAATGCAGAAGATCTCAGGTGAAGCTGTCCTTCTCAGTATGAGTTTACTGTCACCTTCATCATTATGACAGAAAGTCTTAAGAAAAAGGTGACCTTATGCTAGAAAGAGAAGTTAGATGAAAAATGTGACAGTAATAGCATTAGGAGAAGAAGATGCTGCTTTTATTATCCCCTTATTTATTAAGAATAATAGTAATAATAGTAAGTAAGAAATAAACTGAGAATATTATGAAAACTGAGACTAAATATGAAGGAAAACATGGTACTGCCTTGCAGGATCCCAACAGCAGACAGCAATGTTTTCTAATTACAGACACAGGTGTGACTTAAAATATGTACAAGTGTCTTGGAGCAAAGTAATGAGTTACGAACTTGTTGCGAACTCTGTACTTCCTCTCTTTGTAGGTCTAACATGGTTGTCAGGAGAAAAGGGCCTGAGTAGCAAGGTATGATTTCTGTGAAGATTAAACAGCAGATATTGTCAGCTTATTTAGATAACAATAGAAAACCTAAGGGCTCTTGAACAAGTCTGAACTTAGAAAGACTTGAATGTATAGGCAGATTGTGTTCACTAATTTGAAATACATTCTGACTATGTTTAATGACTGTCTTTTTGTAGTTTAAACTAAGAGAAGTATTGTATACTTCCATGCACTTTTAAATAACAAACTTGGGGAGGGGATGGAAACAACTGCAGAAAATGACAAAGTTCTTTCAGTTCAGAGGTGGCACATGCTGTTTGCATCAAAATATCTGCTGTTTTCAGATCTCCTTTTTGCCTGTATTTTCTGTTTTGAGTGAATAAATGTAAAGATGCTGCATATCCATTGCTAACAGGGGCCTTTTAAGAAGTAAGGACATACAGCAGTAGGCTGTAAGTGGCTTTCTTTATGGTTTGTTAAGTTGCTGTCATAAAGAATAATTAAAAAGAATCCCCCCATCTGTATCTTTAATCAAGCTCTAGAAAGAAAAGATTACAGATATAAAACCTCCCAAAACCTCCTAGACAATTTCAGATCAAATTTAGGTGTTCCTCACTCAAATAAGCAAGAAAAACTGTTTTTTTTTCCTAAGAATTTGTAACTCTCTGAGTAAAACAAATAAAGCTAGAAAATAACTTAAAAAGAAAGCAGCAGCACTGGATAACAGGGTGCCTTAAAGAACAACAGAAGAAAATTAAATTAGTTGAATATTCATTACAGATTTTTCCACACAATTATCTAAGAATTTATCATTTCAAAGATCCCATCCCTCTCAAAAACAATGGTGACAATAACAACAATCTCCAGCTGCTTGTCAGCAGTTTGCTGAAAGGGCTGTGTTTTATCATTTAACAGTTTGATTACTTTTTGGACTACTTCCTTTATGCTCTCATCTTTGTGACTCACAGAGCTGGCCCTTGGTGAGCAAAAGTAATTTGAAACACTGATGTGCATTTGTCTATAGGATATTTCTGGGCAAAATTCCAACATTTCTTCGAAACATGCACTTTCCTCATCAGTGTATCACCCAAGATCTGACAGTTTTATTAAAGTGTCTTTTCCTTGCATTTTTTGCTACCCTTGGTACGTGGGATGGCCTTTTGAATTTTCAGCAGCTGAGAGCTGGAGCGTACTACAAAAGGATTTCAAGCTAACAACCCTTCTAATGCTTGATCTTTTCTGTCACAGATTGGATCAGTCACTGTCCAATAAATGTAGCTGTTGTTCATGATATTATGTCCTTTTCAGTTTTATTTTTTTATTGAACTTTGTAGGAGATGATAATAATTGATGGACTTAGATGTGACGTGAGGGTAAAGCGGATGGAGAGTCACAGCAGTGTGTGTGTGTTTTGTTATGGCATCATACTAGTGACGCTATAGCTATCGGACTAACTTTAAAGCCTTTTTGGGGTTTTTTTTCTTTTTAATTTCTCTGACAGAAATTAGCCCTCAGATAACATTCTTTCAAACTTCTTTGCAATCTCAAAAACAAATAGCAGGAATGCTGCAGAGCCCTGTTTGGTGAAAGAGATACTGGAGATAAATTCTCTAAGATGTAGGATGCTTCCTTAGAAGTCTCAGAATATGGGTATTCAACGTTTGAAAACTCTTGAGCCTCTCTTCTATCTGTTCCTCTCTATCCTTTCCTTTTTTGTTTCTTCTGTGTTGCCCTTTAATAAACATTTTTTTTCCTCATTTTGCTTATGTCAGCAGATATCTTTCTTTAGTCTATTTCTTCTTGAAATTCCATTAAACTCACTGGGAATAAGGTGATGTGACTCCTAGAGCTATCTGAGGTTTTCTAAATGGATTTGGATGGTCTGTAAAACAACAGTATAGGTATTTGTACTGCACATAATTGTAAATGTTTTAAATATAAGTGAAGTCAAGTTGTATGTTATTAATTGCATTTTGAAGCACATAAAAACATGTAGAAATTATTAAGTGTTAAGCAGAAGTGAAATATGCACAAACTGTGCTTAGGGATAGTATCATTATACTAATACCTACAAGGACTGTAAGCTTTCAGGGAACAAGTTATCTAATTTTCACAAGGTATTTAGTGCAATGAAGCCAAATTCCCTAGAAATTACTGTGGCAGAAACAAATACTTTTACGACCTATGCACCTTGAAACTTCTTGAGTCCCATACTTAGTAGTCTCGCAGTAGTGCCATTGTTAGCTTATTGTAAAGTTTGTTCATTAGTACCTTTTTTAGCAGATGAATTAGCAAATAGAATCCTCAGAGGATGCAGCCAGTTAACAGAGGATTCAAAGAGGTAGATGCGTGTGCTGTTTGTTGCATAATTTAGGGGAAACTATGAGGAATCTCAAAGCAGGACAAGGACAATATGGAACTGGTTTTGATATCACAGTAATGTAAGCAAGGAGGAACTACATGGAAATATATATTTATGTTTAAGCGCCTTGGTGAGATGGGAAATGGAGAGCAGGCATTGAGAGAGGCAAGGGAAAATAAAGAAGAGTAGGAAAGGATGGAGCTAATTTCTCTGTGAATATTGAAACTCCTCTTGAAGAAAACTGAAGAACCTTTTTGTTGAGAGGACAAGTTACCACTTGCGGAGCCAGATAATGAAAGTCCCTCCTTGTTAGCAGCTTTGCACCCATCTCTTGAACCAGCACTGGTGTTCCCCACCCTGGGACAGAGGTGATCTGTCAGTTCTGGGGTCAGTAGAAGGAAGGAAAGAGAAAAAGACCATGTAGGAAATGCTCTCAGCCATGTGACAGAGGGCCCTTGAGATGGCAGACCAAATGCTGAGTCATTTGTTCTGCCAGGATGGCTGGAGTTACTCAGGGAGAATTTATTATCTCTGTGGTGGGAGAGCCCCCCAACAAAAAGCTGTAACCTGCTGCAGACATGTTGCAGTGTGGATCTTATATGTGGCTGCAGCAGTACTTAGTTTGATTAGGTATAAAATTTGCATTCAAGAAGTTACATTCGGTAAAAAGAGAAAAGGAAAAAGGTGAGTTAAAAAGAGGAAAAATCAAGGCGAGTAAACATAAAACATGCAATGAATTTCCTAAAAGTCTGACCTTTCCTTCACATTCCTTTGATGCACACTTAGAAAAGTTTATCGCAGGATTCACATCTTTCTAATTAGATGGAACAAGCCAGATGATTAGAGCCGTGAAAAAAACATCAAAAGGTTCACACAAATTTTATATAATTAGAAGGGAATTTCATAACCCATAAAAGCAGGATTTAATTGTGTAATTTAACATACAATTTAAATATCAAGATCAAACTAGCAGGGCAAGTGACTTAATGGGATAAATGATATTAACATCTAGTGTCAAAGCTTAATTTAAACAACAGAATGTCTTCATTATGCAAAAGAGTCAAGCAAACGAATCATTGAAAAGGCTTTTTTTTTTTTTTCAGCAAGCCCTTTTCCTATTGTTTCTTTGAAAACAATGAAATCAGCTGTGGAGCAGCAACATGCTGGGAGACTAGGAAAGCACCATTGGCTTTGTCCATCTGACCTCACTGTGACATTGTGGTGCAAGATCTTATAAAACAAGAGCCTCCTGCAGAGCTCACACAGAGGACCTTTTAAGAGCTGGTTAATTTTACTTTTGTAGCTAATTAAATGGGAGGGTGCAGAGGGTGCATGAAATGTAAAAACCCTTGTGTTGATGCTGCTGAGCTTTGTTGTTTTAAAAGTACCTGTAGAAGCGTTCATAATTTGTCACTTTTCACAAAACCCTAAGAGACAAACTAAGAGCATTCAGGATCCCCAGGATATGGCCAGCTCTTGTGTCCAGGACTCAGCAGTTGTACTTCTTAAAGGAACGGATTAGAAACGTATAAGCTTATTAGAGTGAAAGATGACATTCACACACATCAGGACAGATGAAGAAAGGGAAAGTTCAAAAACATATACATTAATTCCTGGAAAATAAAGAATAGCCTTTAGGCCATGCTAGGGAAAATGTCAATGACTCCAAAGATACTTAGTTCCTATTGATGAGTTTCATGATGGCAAAAGGGCAAACCAGGTAGAACAGTTCTCTCTTCAGTATGTGTCTAAGCTTGCAAATGACACTGATCCATTTTAATGGGTACAAAAGCTGACAACTAACACCCTGACAACACCTCTGTATCCAGAAATTACTTACCATAAACAGGTCCCGAGCACCTATGTCAACAGCCAGCAGAAATGCTTTTTCAAATCTCTGATACCTGCACGAAAAAGGAGGAATGTTACTTGGTGAGGGTAATTTGGGAGCTGTGTCAAATTTTGTTAGTGGGCAGATGAAGTGCTTCAACTTTCATCAAAAGCGATGCCAGAACTTTACTGCGGAAACTGGGTATGATCATACTCAAGGTTGCAGAACTTCTTCATCATTTAAAACCTTCAGCAAGTATTACATTCAGTGTTGAGACCACTAGATCTAGCTGAATCAGAAGGGAGCTGAAGGTGCTGTATATCGTAGCAAATCAATCCTTTGAAAGATACCACCCACAACACAGATATTAGCCAATGCTAGCTCAACTGCATTGAGTTTTGCCCTCACAGACCCCCCAATACAGCTCTCTGAGGATGATAACACAGCTGAGTCATCCTAAAGAGTCATGAATCCCCAGGGACTAAAAATGGTAGGGGTGACACTGTTTTGCCTCCTATCTCCCTTAGCCTAGTATTAGCAGACTCCTGAGAGTTTTCCAAAGATCCTATGGTGAGGAAAATTGTGTCAATGAGGTAAAACATGGAGAAAAAGAGCAAAACTCACAAGCAAAAATTACCTCTAAATGTGCTCTAGAAGGTACCACCTGAGTATTGCCTTCAGATGCAGTAGAGTATGGAGGGAGCTGTGTGGATGTGGAACTTACAGAATCATAGAACAGGTTGGAAAGGACCTTAGGATATCCAGTTCTAACCCCCCTGCCATGGGCAGGGACACCTCACACTAAACCATATCACCCAAGGCTTTGTCCAACCTGGCCTTGAACACTGCTGGGGATGGAACATTCACAACTTCCCTGGGCAACCCATTCCAGTGCCTCATCACCCTTACAGTAAAGACCTTCCTCCTTATATCCAATCTAAACTTGCCCTGTTTAAGTTTTAACCCATTACCCCTTTCCTATCACTACAGTCCCTAATGAACTTCACCTTTACCTTTAACCCAGAAGAGCTGTATTGTGGCATAGAGACCAATACTTTGGTGGGTTGAGGGCTTGCTAATCAACAGCTCCTTCCATTTGTAATAACACAGACTGCCACCTTATTTCACTACAGCAAACACCCCCATGGGATGGAGATACTGTGGAAGGCTGTATGTATCCTCTTGTGTGCAATCCTTGGGGATTCCACAGAAGCAGGAGGAAGCAAGTCATCCTTCAGAAGCTTTCTGAGATTATATATAATATTGCACTGGCAAATACTAACCACAACAACAAATCCTGCAGAATTTCTTGTGCAGAAGAAATTGGGCTAATGCTTCTCTTGTACTACATGTAGATAACCATGATGTGAGTGAGAAAGTGGTTCTATTTGTACACATTTTCAACTACTCCACGTTAAATCTGTTTAAAAATACCTACAAGAGTAGATTTGGTGATAATTTTTAGATATGTAAAACAACAAAGTACTCCAATTTTATTTCAGTTGTGAAGTAAAATACTTATTGCATATAGAATGACTTCTGTATTTCCCCTGTTACTGGTGAAGTTTTCTCCTTTTCACCTTTCAGCGATTTCAACAATAGATCAGTTGAAGTTTGGGAAGGAGATGACTTCCTTGACTAGGGAAAAAGCAGCATTGTGTTAGAAAGGTGTAGTGTATGTTTGCCCAATGAATATTGTCAGACAGCATCATATGGATGCCAGTATTTACACAGTTCTGTACCTTGAGGGTATCTTAGGAAACAATGGGCAATGCAGTAGCTCCTCCTTAGGCCAGTGTGAACAAGAAGAAAACATGGGAATTCTCCTTCCTGTTGGTGGGTGAAGGAATCCATATGATGTACCATACTGGGATCCCAGTTTCCAGCCAAAGCCTAAGCATTTTTCTTCCTCCCTCTTGCTACAGCCTTATCACTCTCTCCTCTTCTACCTCACACTTGGAATGATTCAGCAGATTCTGACATAGAGCTGGTGAGGACTCTTCCTCGAGAAATAACATTTGTGACAAGGAGGCATGATATGTTAGCCTAGGTAGAAAAGGAAATGCACTTTCCAAGTGAGGTTCCTAAGAGCTGGAGTGGGGAGTCCTTTCCTCCCTAAAGCTAATCTTCCTGCTGTGTCTTCCAAGACTAATTTGCAGCCCTCCTCACAGAACCTGTTTAAGGGAGGGGAAGAAATGAATTAAGGTTAACCTCTTGATCACTGGGGAAGAGGCAGTGCAGGACCATTTTATCACGCACATCTACATATCTGAAGCTTTTAAACAGGCTTTCTATTAAGGATTTTCCATTAAAATACGTTGTGTTGTAATGCTGCTTCTGAAGTTATGCTTTAATTAGGACAAATAAGTACATGTTAAAATATGTGTATCTCAAATAGTTATCCTGTATATCTTTTTCTGGCATATTTTTCTTTTCAATTACAGATTAAATATACATTCTTAGTCCTCAGAGGGGAAATCAGAAACCAAACAGAAACCGGCTATACAACTAGCTAAAAAGAATGTCTGCATCATTATTTTGTTTTTCCAGAGTTATAACTATGCAGACTATTTGAATGACATTTGCTTTAGCCATTGTAAAAATGCCTGAAACCAAAAAATGTAAAGTAACTTTTTCCTTTGATTGACCTGCAGAATGGAATCATGGCCTCAGAGCTGTCATTTCTCTGCTGTTTCACAAAGATTTTGATTTTTTCCTTTGTCAATATACATACTTCAGTCTCATTATGGCTCCTATTCATAAAACTGTGAAGTTAGCTCATTATTTTCAGATCTGTACTGAGGGAAAAAAAAAAGTGGGGAAAAATGACTATCCAAGAAATGCTCTTCACAGACCAAGAGTGCTGGAAATAACAATCACAGATACTTCATACATTATTATAAATGGAATTGCTTTAAAATAAGATGGAGGTTTCAAACGAGAGTGACAAGTTTACATTGCTTAGGCGAGCAGTATTAAATCAGTCAAGAATGTCCAGTTTTTTTCAAATCAGCTTTACAAGAATGTACTCATTATTTTGAGTCTCTTTGGCAAGGAAGGTGTATTGGGTTTATTCTACAGGAACAATTAGAGTTCTGTACAGCAGGAGACTGTCCTCAAGCTAATAATGTCTGTTTTATAAGCACGTTTTGTCTTGGGAACACTTCACTTACAGTTTATCAGCTCCTCAAACAAACAACCCCCCTCTCCCTCCCAAGCAAAACACCCTCCCTCTTGTTCTTGTGCTACAATTACAAGGAACAAATATTTACTTTCTGAAATGGTATCTGCAGGGTACTGGTCTTTAAGTGAGTGTCTTCCCACTCCTCCCTGCCCCTTGTCGCTTATTGCTTACTTCACAATAACTCCAGCAATCAAGACTTACACATCTCTTGAAAAAGAGAGATAAGGAAACCTGCCTGCAAACCATGAAGTTCAGCCACTTCTTTGGTCAAAGTGACAGCCAACAGAAATATGACCTTCAAGATTAAAACTCTCTAACTGCAATTAGCTATACAGGACAGATAGGAAAATATTTTCCTGAAAGCTGTTCAGTACACAAGATACTAAGTTCAAATTCTCATGTAACAAAATCCTACTGTTATTATATGTGCTTATGCAACCTTTCTACATATTGTACCAAAGTTTACGAAGATGGTTCTAAGTATGTTTATTGCATGGAAAAGGAAACTCAGGGGAAATGGGACGGATATGACAAGGGTCACACAAGTCAAAAATGGTTGAGGCAGGGAAGAACTCAGACCTGCCATCCATGGTGGAGTGGCAGACCTGCTGCCTGTATTTTGAGAATGTGACTTAACTGAAAAGATATCAGGAAAGCATTTTATTTGTAAATGAAATAGATAAGTAATAATGAAATACAATGTTATCTATTAACTTCAGAGAGGCTATTCTTTTCACTGGCATAAATAAGAAGAAAACTGAATGTGCAGGGTATCCTCCTGTTGGATGTTCAGGAAAAAAGGTGATTTTAAATACTGTAGATCAAAACAACATGCATGGATTGCAGCCTGCAGAGAAGGGAAAATAAGTCTCCTCAGTCTTTATGAGAGGTTCTACAAATAGATCAAAAGGCAAAATGTTGTCATCTGTATTCCACAGCACCTAAATTGAATGTGCTCACTTAGAGATATCATTTTTTTTCAGGCTGAAAATGGTCAGCTTGAAAATATTGGTAATATTTACCCATAATATTAAAATGTCTCGTAAGAAGTCCAGGAACCAGGGAAAAAAATCACACGGAGGGAGGGGGAAGGAAAGGGAGAGAAAGCTTGTGCAAGCAAGAGAGAAATACAGTGCAGAAAAGATGGAAACATTTCTTTAGGGACTAGTTACAACCAACATGCCTTCTTAGACATGCTCATCGACCATGTAAGCATATTCTTTGTGCTGGGCTGATAAAGGAGGGCTGCAGCAGTTTTTTTCCTTGTCTTCAATAAGGGTACACAACATTTAGAAAATAATCTGCAGGGGAAGAGCTGTGGCACAAATAATATTTATAAAGCAACCTTTTTTAATGGAAGAAATTTCAGAGTCCTCCTCATCTCACAGCCCAATCAAGGATGATATGCATTCAAAAAGTGGATATCAAATATGCACTAAGCAAACAGAACAGGAAAAAATGAATATTGAAATAATTTACATGTAATCAAACTACACTGAAATTAAGTTTTAATTGTTCAGTATTCTGTGATGCATATGCAGATTTTAAAGTATTCAGAATATCAATCAAGTGTTTACTTACATCAAGCAATTGTATTTAAGCATACAAAACAGATGATGAAAATATGTTCAGCCAGCTACAGCTCCCAACATTTACTGCAGGGTTTACATGATTACTTTTAATTCAGTTATTTCATTTAATATTTCAATTTAATAGCTCATTCTTTCATTCAATTTCTAGGCATCTTGCCCATTTCTTAGACACAATAATAATAATTATTCATAAAAGGAGCTGTTTCCCATAAATTCTCATATCAGCAATTTTTGGAATGGAAATGGTTTTCATACTTTTTTTTTTCCTCAAAAAATGTTATTATTTGAAATATTTTCCTTTTAAATCAGACAATATTAAAATAAAGAACAACATCTCTAAAATGACTCTGCATCCTACTTCAATGGAATTGTGAGCCAGAATAATTAGAGATTATCAGGTTAAAGAATGCAAAAAGTATGTGGCTAGGTTGCTAAGTGGTTGATGTAAATGGGGACAGATTGTTTTTTTTTCCAACTGTTGAACAAAACACCATTAATTTAGACATGTAGCTGTATTTCAGAATACAGCTTCAGAGCCCATGTAAAACACCTTGGTCCAGTACTTAAGGTCTTATATACTTCACATGAAAAATAATGATGTGTAATGTAGTCAGGTATAGATGGTATAATTACAGCACATCCTTAAAATGACAACCCTGAAATTCTATTGACCTGCAAGAAAATAGTTGAAAGTAAATATTGGGTAAATTATGAAGACTTAGATTTCTATGCAACCTTTCATACATAAAATATACTACCAGTTGAAGACTTGTACCCTGCATTTTATAGTGAATGCTGAAATGCCTGCAGTTTACTTAGAGTTCCTGGTAAGAAATAAATACATCGAGATTTTAACTTCTTTTAGAAAATCAAAACACTTTTTAAAAAAGTCAACCCAAACTGATAGGATTTTACCCTAATGAGCTCAGTAGGACACCCTATTTTAAGTAATATAGTTGTAGAGAAAATCAGATGATTGATTGAAGTCCGAAGGCACAGAACTCTCCAAAGAACCTCTTTCCCTCTCTCCCCAAAGTGTAGGCTTGTGTATCAGAATCTCATGATTTGAGGGACTCAGACTTGGTATTTTTTAATTCACTCCATAATCTCTTATTATATGTTTGTATAATGAACTATCTGGAAAAACAGACTACCTCTGATACTACCGATCTCCTCTGGCAAAAATCAGTTGATTGCTGGGTGTTAGTTCACTGCAGCTAGGCTATTTCAACACCAATGTATGTGCAAAGGCATACCAAAAATTTCATGTATCACAATCAGAAATTTAAACTGTAACTGATGTATTTAAAAAAACCCCACTCTGCTTCTCCCAGCAGGGTACCCTCCCAACAGTGGTTTGAGCAAGAGGCAACACAGAGTATTTGGTGTTAAGCAGTGTATGCCTCGACTGGCAGAACATACATTTGCTAAACTTTCATTATAGATTTTTGGGATGGAGATAACCTCCTGCATCCGATTTAACCCTAACTGCTTGCTGATTTCCAGAAAACTGGCAGGCATTTGCTTATTTCTGAGACTCCTGTCCTCTGTAAAGTTTGTTGAGATTCATCCCTGATTCTCTTAAGTTAGTAGGGAACCAAAAAGAAGAATCAGTAGGTGCACTGGTAAGCGGTGACCTCCAAGATGCTACTGTTATTATTTTGCCAACCTCCTTCTAATATGCTACTAGTGTCTTAGATTATGAGCAATTCTGAATAGGAAATACAAACCTGTAAAGAGGGTTCACAGCCTTGTTGCTTTCTAAGATACTCTTATACTGATGAAAGTGCTGAAGAGCACACCAAAGGCTAATGGAGAAACAGCCACAGGGTCTATAGGTATGTGAGTCAAGGGGATAATCTTATAAATTGTATTTTAGATGCAGAAGCTCTAAAGGTTGTCCAGGTATAATCTATACATCCCTTCAGGCCCAAATTCAGCAAAGCATTAATGTATGGGTTTATGACCTAATTTTCTACGGGCCCTAAATATGGGTATGTTAAGTGAAGTGCTGGATTTGGGGCCTGAGTAACTTGTTTAAACAGAGATCTCTTAAGGAATCTTTCGAAGGTCATACACATGCAGGTCTTGAGCACAGGTTAGTGAATAAATAAGAACATTTGAAACAGGCACAAGTATCTCAACCCACCTAAAATTTCTCTTACTTGAGGTATGCTGGCAAATTACCTCTCTCTGAACTATAGGAAGTCCACCTATAACTTTACAGATTGTTTGGT
Source organism: Melopsittacus undulatus (assembly GCF_012275295.1). NCBI lineage: Eukaryota > Metazoa > Chordata > Aves > Psittaciformes > Psittaculidae > Melopsittacus > Melopsittacus undulatus. Next base: position 11,206,736 of record NC_047529.1, on the reverse strand, counting down.
GTAGAACCGGACTCCCTACACATCAAAGAGCATCCTCTGGTATGAAGCAAGGAAACAAACCAGCCAACCAAATTAAAAAAATAGGAGGAAAGAAAAAGCTAATAAGGGGAGCCAGACATTATGACTCCCTGGCCAGAAAAAGCCCTTGAGGGCTGTAACCAGCTGTGAATCTTGAAGGCATTCCCAACATGGAAAAAAAAAATCTTACCATGGGATTCCTGTCTTCTAGGGTGATATTCTGCTCTAGGAAACCTAAACGTATTCTTGTGTGAAACAGTTCAGATGAGTCTATGTTAAATATAGATGGTTCTTCTCAGGACAGACTTTCTGTGTTCAAAAAAAAGCTGTTCAAACATTTTGAGTCAGATTTTCAAGTGAACCAAGTTATTTTTTTTAATGCAACAGTTTAATAAGGCATAATTTAAACTTTTTAAATGCATATTTAGTATGAAATAGTCTTGATGTATGAAATACTCTATAAAGTGTTAGTTTTAGCTATAAAGAAATCTATGCAATTTTTTTTGCTGATCTTTGCTCACATTAAAAATAAACCAGCACTATATAGAACTGTCTTATATCTACACCAGAGAAATATTAAAGATCCTGATTCTATGCACATTTATGGCACATGCCTCACATGTGATGTTGGTCAGTTGTATTAGCTTGGGTTCTTGTAGAATGGATCACTTGAAGAGGATGACTGGTGAGAGCAACAGCAACATTTTCCTACTGTATGGCATAATTCTTTCATGTCTGTCAAGTGCTCTGAGATTTTCAGTAGGAGGTGCTATAAAAGTCTGGATAACAGCGATTTATTACTATCATAAATTATCATTATATGCTGGTTTATTTCTTTTTAAACTGGATTCAGCCTTCCCTCTTCTTGTAATACACACTTTGAATTTCCCACACTCTGTATTTCCCTTTTAATACTCATTTTCCCCCAAGAGAATATATGTTGTTGCCATAGCAATATTTCCCTGCCTTGCAATTTTATCATAGTGGCTTTCCTTCAGGTTTCCCTAAGCTGCAAATAACACCCACCCAGCAAATACAGCCTCCTCCCACCCCTGAACCTCCCCGTTCCCCCAACCTCTCACTACTTAGTAACTTCTCAACAGTCTATCTTTATCTTTAAATACAGACACACTCCAACATACTCTTCCAAAGTAGTCTGGCCTAAAACCAGGTGTTAATTAAAAATGCTGATAAGAGTCAGTGACACCTGTTGTTTCACATTTATTTTACTCAACCCTGTCTGTTAAATCCTAGCCTTTATTGCATTAATTCGCTTCTGCTTTTCTTCTTTTCCAGCTTTATCCCTCTCACTCTGGTGATCACGTAAACTTAACAGTATGTCTTGAAAGCTGGATTTTTACTGAGCAAACATATCAGCATGTCTACACACTAAAGACAGCTCTATAACAGAGGCCCAGTATCATTGCTATGGTTAAGGATGAGTTGCTGCCTCTATAATAAATCCCCATTGTATATGTGTGATATCTCTGCAATTTCAAACTGCAGCAGATGGAAATTTGGTATTAAAGTTCAGATGAACAGGCCCTTTTTCTCCTTGACTTTCCATGAGGTACAGGGCCAATTCTCTTTCATGCCTGACGTTGGATAAGATGTGGGTTTTTTTAGTGCTAAGACTTCTCAGAGAAAATATATTAGCTCAATATTTTCTAAAGCAGACTGACTAAAGATAAATATCTAATTCTAAAGTAATGGTGCAGGGCCAAATTTTGAATCACTTGTTGAGTTACAGGTCCATTAGTGTCTATTTACTTTTTCTATCTAGGTTTGTCAATAGCTAATATTATTTCTTTATAATAAAATAATGCAGTGGTAATGGTCATAAAATCCCCACACAAAGAATAGAATCATAGACCTTAAGATCATCCAGTTCCAACCCCCCTGCCATGGGCAGGAACACCTCACACTAAACCATGTCACCCAAGGCTCTGTCCAACCTGGCCTTAAACTCCATCACAGAAAATACAGCCACAGGAGAGACAGACAAGGAATTCTCCAGAAATTTGATTGTACAAATTTCAGCATATTTCTGAGGGAGCAAAGGGAAAACTAGTGAGCATTTAATGCTTTTTCTGCACAGCATCATGTACAAGAACATAAAATGTAAGAACAACCATTTGCTTAGACAGAAGGTATATCCAATCTAATACCTTGGCAACAGCTAGGAACCTAGGAAAGAGTATAAGAACAGGGCAAGTGTATGGTGATACTTTCCTAAGGAGTCTCCCAGTCTGCAATAATTTGTGGTTCAGGGATTTGCTGAGCCAGAGGTAATTTCTGTGAATTTCCTCTGTGAATTTCTCATCCCTGAACCTTGCTTTTGAACTCCTATACAATTTTATCACCCAAAATATCCTGTGGTAAGAAGCTTCATATTTTAATTACAGGTTATGTGAAGAATCACTGTATTTTGAAACTGTGTTAGCTTCTCTTGGTGACCCCTAGTTAGTAGAAGAAGCAGTGAGCAGTCATTTACTGTACTCTTTTTCCCTAATGCTCACAATTCAATAGATCTCTCAGTTGCCTCCTCTATAGGTTGAGGAGTTCTCATCTATTTAGTCATTCTTTTCACTAAAGCTGTTTCATGCCTTTAATAATTCTAGCTGCCCTTTCTAAAGCTTTTTGAGTTCTGCCGTATCCTTTTACAGATTATGGGACTCCAAAACTACTCACAAAATTCAGGTGAATTGAAATTCACAGTTTTGTTGCCTATTCCTTTTCTAGGAATTCCTTGCATCCCATTTGATTTTTGTATCTGTGCTGAGTAATGAACTGACTATTTTATTCCTGTAGAGTTTTAAGATGAAATTATTCTTTTAGAATAATGGTGAGCTCAGACTCCATTATTTTATACATGAAGTTAGGAGTCACCCCCTGCTGTGTGTTTCACTGTGAATTTATTTACATTTAACTTTATCTCCAATTTTGACACTACGTCCTGAGTCTAGTGAAGTCCTTTAGCTGTTCTTCACAGCAGTCCCTGTCTTTCCTAGTCTTGATCATAGAATCATAGAATAGTTACGGTTGGAAAGGATCTTAAGATCATCTAGTTCCAACGCCCCTATCATTATCAAATGCTGGCACCTCACTATTTGCTCCTTCACCAGGCTACTTATGAGTATATATGTGTGCTACACTTGTAATGTCCACTGGTGATCTCCACTAACAACTGACCATTTACTCTTACTGTTTCTTACCTTTTAATGAATTACACACCTATAAAAGAGTAGCCTTGCTCTTACCCTGTAGCAGCTTAGTTTCTTTAAGACATTTTGGTGGGAGACCTTCCAAAAAGGTCTTCAATAGTGAAACTTTCATCAGTAGCCGCTGGATATCCATTACTGACATGACCGCTGACATCACTGACATCAAAGAATTGGGAGTTTTGAGACATGACTTGCCTTTACAGAAATGATTTAGTGTGAGGTGTCCCTGCCCATGGCAGGGGTGTTTGAACTAGATGATCTTAAGGTCCTTTCCAATCCAAACTATTCTATGATTCTATGTTTCCATGAAATCGTGCTGGCTCTCCCCCAGTACAATACAGAATCATAGAATCATAGAATAGTTAGGGTTGGAAAGGACCTTAAGATCATATAGTTCCAACCCCCCTGCCATGGGCAGGGACACCTCACACTAAACCATGTCACCCAAGGCTCTGTCCAACCTGGCCTTGAACACTGCCAGGTATGGAGTATTCACAGCTTCCCTGGGCAACCCATTCCAGTGCTTCACCACCCTCACAGTAAAGAATGTCCTCCTTGTATCCAATCTAAACTTCCCCTGTTTACGTTTCAACCCGTTACCCCTTGTCCTATCACTACAGTCCCTAACAAATAGTCCCTCCCCAGCATCCCTATAGGCCCCCTTCAGATACTGGAAGGCTGCTATGAGGTCTCCACGCAGCCTTCTCTTCTCCAGGCTGAACAGCCCCAACTCTCTCAGCCTGTCTTCATACAGGAGGTGCTCCAGTCCCCTGATCATCCTCGTGGCCTCCTCTGGACTTGTTCCATGTCTTTTTTATGTTGAGGACACCAGAACTGCACACAATACTCAAGTGAGGTCTCACGAGAGCAGAGTAGAGGGGCAGGATCACCTCCTTCGACCTGCTGGTCATGCTCCTTTTGATGCAGCCCAGGATACGGTTGGCTTTCTGGGCTGCAAGCGCACACTAAAGCTCATTTTCTCATCAACCAACACCCCTAAGTCCTTCTCTGCAAGGCTTCTCTGAAGGTAAGTAAGAGGTTATATACCACAGTGTAAGTTTCAGCTATTTTATGCTTGACTACTTTTAGAAATTCTGGATGAGCTTTATCTACTGCTCATCATATATCACTGTTTATCTGTCTACAGTATAACCTCTTTTACTGATACTTTAGTGCTTATTGGTGTAAACTAAGAACCATCCCAATCATCTCCGACCCTGGCCAACTGGTCAAAAGAGGATTTTAAAATAAATCTGCATGCCTATCTGCTTTTTGTGTCTTTCTGTAAACCTTAATGTATTTTTGCTAGTCTTTGTGCCTCTCTGCTTCTATTACAGAAACTATATCTGAGCATCTAAGATCTTTCTGTTAACTGGCCAGTAATGTGATACAGGAGCTACACATTTAAAGTGCAAATCTTCAAACGGCTCATCTTTACATGGCTAATTTAAGCTAATCAGGTAGGCTCCTTTTATAGTTAATTGATAGGAGTAAGCACTGGTGTTTGATTCTTCATGCTTATCTTAGACATCTCCCTTCAATGGGTTTACTCATCCTTTGGGTGCCCATGTCCTTATACTAACTACAGAGGAAGCCCAGAGAGTGTGTAGGACATCTGGATTCTACATTATTAAGTCAGAAGGGATGAGATGTGCCCCAAGACACTACATCCAGTTATTGGACAATTGACTATTGCTGACTTTTGTTCTAAATTTTACTTATGATATCCTTTCCTTAGCATGCTCTTCAGTTCTGAAGAACCATAAAAGGAAGCTCTGCATTTGAAGATAGGAAGCCTTGGGTTGCCTGATTCAATTAGCTCTTCCTGGAGGGTACTGGATGGAACTGAGAGAAAAGTCAGAAAAATAAAGCCATTAGAGAGGGAAAAAATCTTTTGTACACAACAAACGGATTACAGATTGCCAAGCCATATTCTTCTGTGATTTGATGAGCTGAGCTCAAGACAGAATACAGTCAGATGGTCCATATGTAGAAAAGAGAAGCGGGGCTTAGGAAGGCTCTGAAGATGAATGGAGAAAGAGATGACATATGGATCAATTTGCAAAGACTGTAAGCAAAAAACCCAAACATCCTAAATTCTTGTTCTTGGTCAGGATCTCAAGAAGAGATTTTTGAGTGTCTCCAGAGGGAGATGCCATTAGTGACTAGGTAGCATTGATGGGGAGGGAGTAACTGGTGACCTGCAAAGGCTGGGGCTGACTCACTGCAGCTGCTCATGAGCGGAGATGTGTTGTTAAGAACTTATTATTGAGCTTTTATCCATAAATATGGTGCGTTTGCGTTGTTTCTGCACTCGATGTATGTCCAAAGCCTCTCAGATTTCAGGGGAATTGCACCACTGGTACAACAGGAAAGAAAACACCTTATGAGGGCAGACAATTAGTTACACAACACAACAGAACAATGGTCTCTATGTGGGCTCAGCTTCTAAAAGCAGCAATATCAAAGTCAGATTAACTAGCATGTGGGAATAGCTTTGGCACAAACATTAGTCCAGCATAGCTATTCTGTGCTCCTTTTTCCTAGTACAGTCCCATCAGTTCAGGTGTAGCAGAGAACTGGAAGACTCATGGCACTCTGGGCCACCAAGCAGCTTGGTGGCTTTGGGAAATGGCTCCATATTAGAGTAGCTCTGGGACTGCTCTCAGTGTGTGGAAGGGGCCATTTTTCTCATGCTCCAAGCAGTGTCTCCCATTAGGTTCAGCAGAAAATCTTTGCCCAAATCATGAGGATTTCTCATGGTTTATATTAATGGGATTTTATTCTCAAGCAATTATGTCATTTGTCCCTCATCCTCATGATATTTTGTTCAGTATTAATACATTGTAATCACCACTAGAGAATTAAATCCTGGAGCCATTCCTATGGTATCAAAACATCTGACTGAAACTGAAACTGTTGTGCAGCTAACTTAAGAAAAAAACAAATCATTAGCAACATAAGATGGAAGCAAAGATATTCTAAACTTTTCCTGAGATATTAACCTCTTTTAACTGAAAAAAATAATCTAGTTCCATTAAATAGGTGCCTTTATTTCCTGTTTCTAAAACAGGTCAAGAAGCATGACCAGCAGAATCTTTTCATGTGCAGTTCCATCACAGCACTTGAAATTCTCATTTATCAGTGCCATGGTAATATCAAAACCTTTCGTTTTGATCGTTTTCACAAGATGACAAAAAATGACTCTTCAAAGTCCTCTCCAGAAGGTGCTACTTTAGTCAGAATGCTGCTACTGAACTTATTCCTATAGAGATGAATTCTGTTCATGTGGCCACATAGAGAACCTGACTGACATCAGTGGTCATTTTATCTGAAGGCATAATTTAATGCCTAATGGGTTACCTTATGAATATAAAAGGTATTCGTAGTCCTTAACCATGTCATCATTAATGTTTATACATATTTTGTGACACACTATGTACCAATATAATTATAGATTCTACTTTTAGGGTGCTCTTAAAAAGGATCATAAAAGCTCTTTGCTCACTCTGTCCCTCAGTTCCATACAGCTGGCAGCAGATGGGATTGGAAACTATCCCTATGAAGTTGAGGCATTTTTTCACCTTTGATTTAGGGTCCTATTTAGGATGGAATACTCACAGTGAATATCTACTTTGCAAATTGCAGTGTAGTGATACGGGAACCTGCTTACCAAGGGGTAGTTAGTACTGCATAAGTGATGTACCCGCAGGGTGAAAGAGCTTTATTTTAGTTTTTCAAAGGCTGTCTTGGACTTAAGTGATAACTGACTGTGTCAATGCATCACGTCAGGTAGTACAGCAGTACACTTCAGAACTCTTGAATAGTGAAGTGATTCATAAAAATCAGTACTGGCTGGAAGTATATCCTCTAATGCTAATGACCACCTACTTTCCCATCTCCTTTATGAGTGTTTATTTACAAAGGATCTCTATCAAGTTCTGTGTGTAAAATCATACCCCTTTATGAATGTTCTGCCCAACGTGTCGCTAAATTCTTCTTTGCATTTAACCAGTAGCGTCTTACATTGAACACTGGGAAGAGTACACAACACTTCTGAGAAGGTTCGCGAAGGAGTAAAAGCAGTAATAGTAAAAACATGGTGGAGGTTTTGGCTTTTAGATTCAGACAAAGGGGAATCTTTCATTAATCCAATTAAAATTTTAGCAGTGAATGTGATCAGAAATGCACTCTGCTCTTGAAAGAAGCAAATGCACTATCTTGTTATTTACCGAAGAGCTTTGCTTTGTAGGGAAATATGCTTGTAGAATGGGAAAAAAATCAGTGACATTCTCTTAACTGAATTATTAGATGGAAAAGTCCAAATGATTTCGAATCTTAATATTTTTCCATGCTAAAAAAAAAAAAAAAGAAAAAAAGGCAAAAAAGATCCTTAAACTGTGTATTCACAAACACAAGAACAGAATTAGAAGGGAGGAAAGTGACAGGACAAGGGGGAATGGTTTTAAGCTGAAAAAAAGGTAGATTTAGATTAGATATTAGGAAAAAATCATCACTGTGAGAGTGGTGAGACACTGGAACAGGCTGTCCAGTGAAACTGTGGCTGCCCCATTCCTGGAACTGTTCAAGGCCAGTTTGAATGAGGCTTTGAACAACCTGGTCTAGTGAAAGATGACCCTGCCCATGGCAGGGGAGTGGAACTGGATGAGCTTTAAGGTCCCTTCCAAACCAAACCATTCTGTGATTTATGATTCTATGAAAGGGCACAGCAGAAACACAAAGCTGTGACTTCATTCTGATTCTACATAAAACTCCTGAGCTGCATTTCAGGTTTTACTTTCCAACGTAGCCTTTACCTCCAGCTCATGCTACATTATTTTCTCACTGCCTCTCTGAGACAGAAAAATTTAAACAAAACAGAGCAGGCGTGTGTTTGTGCCTGTGCATGTGTGTCAAACAAACAAGATAATTTCATGCATTAGAAAATATGACAAGTACAATTTACGAATGCTTGATCAGAGTGAAGCAAAGCCATGAGTCAGTGATGCCATAGTTAACGAGCGAAAAACTATTCCATCCCATTCCATGTTCTGTACACGGCTAGATGAGGCTGCTATAGAGAGGCAGGAGGTTGTGCTGCCACTCCTCCATTACACAAACACACTTAGTAGACAGCGCTCAGCAAAAGGGTGGGGGCAAGAAGGTTCCAGCTCTCCAAGGCTTCCTAATAAATCCACCTCTGCTCAACATTTTACATAATGATATAATGCATTGCATTATATTATTATAAGCAGTGACATCATAATAAAATACCAGAGTGCTACTGAAGTGGCAAGGAACACCTAAGATACATTTCTATACTTGTAATTCAGTTCTTGTATTTTTTAATTATAGATAAGAATTTAAAGTGAAAATAATTATTCATTCCATAAATACTGTTGTAATGGATCTTCAGCATATAATTAAGAGGCCTTTAATTTTAATTTTGTATATTGAACGCCTGTTTTTGGAGGTATTCCATATTTTATATTCAGGGCCTATACCTGTAAAGCTCTAAGCTTCTATTTTAGTGGAAGCCGAAGATGCTGCATGACTTGCAAATTTAAGAACTTAGCTTTTGTAATGATGGATACAAATAAAATGGCTGCGTCAAATGCACTGCAAGGAATTTTCCTTGCTTCTAATTGCAATCTGTTTCAGTTGTGCTGTCAGTGTTCCTTGGCCCATCTCAGGTTGCAGCACCATATTGTAACCCATACTTGCAATACAGCCAGTAATGATGAAGCATCTTCTTTCTAAAGTGCCCAACACCTAAAGGAGGGATCTAACATCACAGCATTCAGCGTTTTCTAGAAACAGATCTCTTTGATGGTAGAAAAGTAGTTAGCCTGTAATCTCACTGATAATGTGAAAATGGATGTCTCCAGTTATTTGCAACTGGATATACAACCTTTCAGCCTACAGTAAAGATTAAAATCATTGGCACATGATTATTACTAGGTGAGGGTAGCCTTTCTGAAAAGGTAACTGTATTTCTCAATTCTAGTAAATACAGACACTCACATCTTTAAAAGTACAACAATAACTGGCACCTTTTTGGCAGACTCAGCAGGCAGGTCAAAGATTGTCTCAGCATGTAGAATGAATTAATATTTCTCTCAAGAGTAGGTCCTTCTAGAAAAGGCTTAAGGCAGATTGGTGGGGCACTCAAAGGAAAGCCAGGGGGAGGGCGAAAACTTTTGTTTATATGAACATTTTTCAGATTTAGATCTAGAAACATTTCAGTGTTTTAATGTTTTAATGTGTAGGAAAGACTTCACCCTTCCCTGTCCATCCCATATGTGTCTGTTCTCCTATATATAGCTCACCACACACGTCCTAAGCTGTCTTCCCACATTTCACTCCACATTCTCACTCTGCCCTTTTGCAGGACTCTGTAAGTCCCTATCGCTGCCTTTAGGCCTTTGTCTCCAATTCTGTGTCTTCTAATCCTGCTCCTAACCCCATTTTACTCACTTTTTCTACTCCATTTCTGAGTTTCTCCCTGTGTGTTTTAGCTCTTTATCCTCTAGATATCACTTCTATGCATCTGTTGCTTGCTTTCTCTGAAGCCCAAGCGAATTATGGAAGACCTTACTCTATTCCAACAAATACTTTCTGAATATCAGTCATAGTGCACATAATTTAAGAAATCCTATGTTTCCTCTACTTCTTGTTTTAACAGGGTACAAAGTGATGACTTTGCTTTTGTCTCCTCATGCTCACAAGACAGTAACAAATGTCCCCTAGTGCTCCATCACAGTTTAGAGCGCTTCTGCATTCATGTCTCTTGTTTGGTCATGCAGGCACATCTTCGGTAACAAAAATTCACCCTGAAGAGATCTGTTAACTATTTGTAACTAGTCAAGTATTTAGTGCTAAACAAATAAGGGTAAAACACTGAGTAAATCAAGTAACAAAGGTTGAGACAGATGTCATAACTGACTTAAAATGTGGTTTTCCTGACACCCAGATATAGTTGTTGGTTTCTGACAGATAGAGGGAGGACTACTACATTTTCAGTGTCCTCATGGGCATAATATGGTGACCAGAAAGGCAAGAGCACAATCCTCTCCTCACTTTTCTTCGTGTTTTGAACCTACAATTGTAAACACAGGCTGGCAGAAGTGGCTTGCCTTGCTGGCTCCTCACAGACGATATAATAGCAGTGGCTGGAACTTTCGCATGCCTGAATTAGTAAGCATTGTGCCTCCCTATGATTCTTCCAGACTCTGCATCGCACCTAGATTGCATTCTCTCACCCAGAACCATGGATTATCATTCTTCCTCCAACAAATATAGTACTCCCTGTTTAGCCTACATTCAAATCATTCTAGTCACTTAAGAAAACATCTGAAAGGAAATAAACACCAATTAAGGCACAGCCACTTTAATGCACTAAAGATCAGCTCTGAACATAATTTCCTTGCTTTCTATCAGATAAATCTCCCATTTTTGAACATTCCATTTTGTACTTAGATTATGTCTTCTCAGATAAGCTTTAAGCATTACCATCTGTTCTGCAGCAATCACATGATCCTATCACTTTGATTCAGTTCAACACAAATCCCTTTGACAATAGGGAAACAGCAAAATAACACGCATTTGTTCCAAAAACTGCCACAACCATAGATTGTTCAAGGGCTGCTCTATAGTGCAGGTAAAAGACATGGTGAGACTCTCCTATAAACCTGCTGTCCGTGCCCCACTCTGTCCAGGCAGCATTCTGACGCTGAAGCTTCTTGTTTGCTAGAGTGATTGAGTCAGTTTTTCAGCTGTGTTCAGCTGCCCCAAGGGCTGAAAGCTTAGCCAGGGCCCCATGCCTCTGCATGCCTGCTAGCATTTGGAAGCAAATCCTGAGTCACAGGGAATACACCTTTCTCTTGCAGATGCAAGAACACTATAGTTAACACCTCTCAGCAATCTCCAAGGCATTCTTTCCACATCTGTCCTCTGCAGGCAACTGGCCCACAGTCACTACAGTTGGCCATTGCAGCAACAGATCTTCCCTGCTGGTTTCTAGGAGAAAAGAAAAAGCAGAGGAGTTTGAAACCACTGTTGTGGCCACATCTCTTAGCTCTAGTGAAAGGTTGGTGCATATTATGCAGATATTTGAAGCATCCTTCTGCTTAGAATAATTTCCCCATTGGAATGGAAATGGACCCTTTTACCAGAAAGATGATCCCATTCAGACTCAAATTATAGAAGACAGTATAAAATATTTTTCTTTAAGCTTTGAAAGAAGCACACACTGTACTATCAAAGTAACTTGCAATCCCTAGCTTTGCCTATGCAGACAATGTATATATACTGCATGAATCACCAGAAAAGGCTGCATCGTAAGTCTTTTCACTATGTCCATCTACACTCTTGCTCAACAAAATGTATTGCAAACTTTCTATCACTCAGAAGGTAGATTCTCCTTATTTCCAACCACTGGATGATTCTCAAAGGGAATGTTTCAGCTACATTTGTGGTTGAACACATGAACAGGTTATACTGCTGCATATTGATATTTATAACTGATTGAAATTTAGGCTACTGATTTATTTTGAAGGAAAATACAGCAATAAACCAATGTACTATAAATTCTAGATGAATTTGGTATTATGACTCTTCTAATTCATGTAATTTACAGACAAATCCAATGTTTCATTTTCTCCTCTTATTTTTAAGGGCACTGAAAATTCCATGAAAATTGCTGGAATAAGAATTTGTATATGAGAACTATGAGAGTGAGAATAACAAAATGCCCTGATTTCAATGGTGCAACGACAAAAACATCTTGGACCATGCAGTGTTCATTTACCTTTTGGCATCTATTTAAATGCTGTATTTTCTCCAAGTTTGTAGCGCAATTGGTAAATATAAATCTCTCAGAAGCATGCTATCTTTTTTCCATCAAGCTAAAAGGGAAAGGGTGATTCATATTAAATGTATTGGTGATAGAAGAGCTCTAAATAGCATTTTATCTGCAATACTCTATTTGAAAGGAATGAAGTGCAAGTTAAACAAATAGTAACAGGCAATGCATTTTTTTTTCAGGGGTGGTCCTCTTGGAAAATGTTAACCACATTAAAGTAGGTAGATACTGAAATATGCAATTAATTTTAAGTTTATAGAACTTGAAACTGTCATTCACCTGAGCAGGTGGTGGAAGAACCTTCTTGCGTATCTGCTGATTGGGTCTCTGTACTCCAGCACGGTTGTATCCAAGAGGGCTTTTGTTGGAGCATAAAAGGTTCCAAGGCTTGCCTCAAGCTGTGCTGTGGAGTTCAAACACAGCACCCGTGAAACAAGTGAAACTGTTTCAGTTACAAAAGGTTGCTCATGTTTGCAGTCAGTCAAATTCCTCAGACACTGGTGAAATGTGATGTTGTTGCAGGACAGATGAAATTAACATATGACAGACTGTACAAACACAAACGTGCATATAAACTTTCGCTTTGAGGCAGGGTTCCCAATGACTTTGAGCAACAAAAGCTGTCAAAAAGGATGAAGTCTATAACACATCAAGTTCTCACCAGCAGCGTACAATTAAAAGCGACTCATAAGAGTAATACAGTTTGAACAAGTTTGTCCAGTGGAGATCAACTCTCAATTAGCTCAAATTGTCTTTGTCCTCCTAGGCAAACAACAAGGAAGTTCAGATTCTCAGGGATTATTCTGTTAGGTCAGCAGGTAACAACCCTTCTTGTGATGGCCTTGAGGCCTAAGGAACCTCCTTCAGCCCACAGTTCTTAAAATTAAAATAAAAGGGCCTAGAAACCCTAAGGGTTTGACTCTCCTACAGCATGTAATGGTGGGAAACAGGATAACATCCCTTGTAATCAATAAAATAAACTCCCTTTGTTACTGAAGTTCTGTCTGTTTTAGCTATGTTCTGACAGCTATATTCCACAGCTGGAGCTCTGAGGCATTTTCCTGCATGTTTTCAATACAAAATTATAAATAATACAAGAGAATACACAGTATATGTAAGTGTCCCAGATGCTTAACTGAAAGGAAATCTAACGATTAATAATATTTATGTTACGTGACTTCTGCTTGAGAGTTAACACATAGTACAAGGCCTAATAGGCAGAACAGGGAGAATGTGCTATGTATTTGCTGTAGAGGTTCTCCTTTTGGAGTGAATGTGCAAACTGCTACTGCTCATCACAATTTTGTTGGGGCTTGAAAAGCAAAATATAACCTGTTGTCTTATTAGGCAGACAAAAATATCACTGGTTTGCTACTATTAACATTCATTTAAACTAGCCATTTTTGTATTTAGCAATAATGGTTCTTTATTTACAAGCATAGTTACATTTTATTTTATTAGGCTTGATATCACTAAATGTGCTAATAGTAATGTGTTAGTAACACAAGCACTGTTAGTAAATTAGGTTTTCCATTATCCTCAATCTAGAGAGCAAGTTGAAGTTTAAAGCTATTTTCTTTCGAACCAGCAGTCAATTTAGATTAAAATTGAGTACAGCAGTACCTTTTTCTAAAAAACCATGAAACAACCACCCATACTCTATTACCATTGCTGTTTTTTTGACAGCATGTTTTGTACTTCTGAAATATTACATCCTATATGGAATATGAGTAACTACCAGCACAGTTACAGATTCATTAGATAGCCCAGCTTGATGTTGAAGGCAGAATAAAGATCTCAAAGATAACTGTCCCATTGCTATAAATAAAAGGCCCCACCAGGTTTTGCTAATAAAAAAGAAAACAAATTACCATGCCAAATTTGTTAGATTCACACAGAATAACTCCTGGACAGAATATAATTCTGTCTGCTGTAAACAGTGTTAAGGAGCTGCATGGGGGAAAACACACAGACAGCTATTTATAATGTGCATATTTTTACACGAGTTTCAAAACCAGCTCTTTTCATGGGTCTTTTGAAAAGTATGTTTTATTTAGAATTGATACGCTATGTTTGCAATGCAGAGATTTTTTTAATAAGATCCCCCAAAATGTGATAGCTGATGACTTGGCAGCAATGTAGGACACCTCCGAGTTTTTCTATCATCAAACACACCAGAATCCTAAGTATTCTTTCTTGCCACAAAAGATGCCTGGTCCCCAGCTGTCTGCCTGCTATGCTGGAGGATAACACCTTCACTAAATCAAGGCACTTCAAATCTTGAAGTCTATTGAGTTTTAAGATAGACAGCAAATCAAGAGGAAGGCATTGCACCAGGCTTCTGCAGGGACAAGGCTGAACCTAAAATTCATCACTTCTTGTGAGGAACCCCAGCTACTACTGCAGGGGGCCAGAAGATTACAGTAAGGACAAATGCTATAATCCTAAAGGAGGCAGCAGAGGATAGTGTATTCAAAGCCTTTGGATCTTGTAATGAAAGAATGACCCTTCAAAAGCACCTTAAAACTCATACCAAAATCTCTTTTCCCTGTTGCAGGAAAATGCCCCTCCTTAAGTTGGTACTGTCTCAGCGTGACTCGTGACTATGCAATAAACATTTCAATCCCTATATTAACCAGTATTAGTCTGTAAATAAGCTAAATTTATGTAAAAAAGTTACATCATGTTTATGATAATGTTATATATTAATCCCTATGCCATATACAGATTGATATCTATTTTTATTATCACTATTGACACAAACTAAAATGTGATCAACACACTAATCCAGGTTTTATTGAAATGACTTGTCTACATATTACATTTGATCCTGAAGTACCAGATTCTGGCTGACTGGATTCTCACTATTATCTTCTTTATACAGCCAATAAACATATTGTCATAATCCACATATGAATTACAAAGACACCACAAAAATACATTAAAAATATAATCAGTCTCTTACCTTCTCTGTCTGGTGTAAGCTTTTGTTTAAGAAGGTGATTAACAATGGCACTCAAGCATATGTAGCACTGACGACCCATCGTGTTCCAGTTCATGGTGTTCAGGACATTAATTGCCTCATGTATCTCATCGTAACGAATATACTGGTGGATGATTTCCACAAGGCCCAGCTGCCCTCTTGTGAACACACCTTTTACAAGAAATATTAAAACCAAAGATAGTGTTATATAAAACATAGATGATTGCTTTTCAGCACAGTTAAAAGTAATTGCTGTCGGCTAAAACTAGAAAGTTTAATGGATTTCAGCCTTAAATTGTTATGTCAAATTGCTCCTTATATGTTAGTATATTTATACTGAGGTTGCTTTGGACAGCAGGAAAAACATCAGTGACCTTCATAGATAGAGGCTGAGTGAACACAGCCAGTACTCACTGGTGACAGCATCATATAAAGACGTTTGTTTAAAACATGGTAGAAAAAGCTTATTCCCAGTTCACCATTATTGTATTGGAGAAAATAAATTAATGTTCATAGCACCTCCCTCCTGTAGGAAATACTACTGGCAACTCTAAAAAACAGCATTTGTGTCACAAAAACATACAAGTTTACAGTAGTGAGTTACTCATTTACTCTCTGTATTGAAATTGCTCTAGAACTTCTATCTTGGCAAGAGTCGAGTGAAGCATTTCATCTGTGAGGGGATATCATGAAAGATGTCAACATCTAGGGACCTTTGAATTGCAATTGCACATGAAAACAAAACCAATCTTGCCATAACGGGGCAAAACCTAAGCATTACACTGCTCACTCCATGAAAGTATGATTTAGCTACAGCATTCTTTCTCTGAAAAGTAGAATTGACTAGCCAAATGATCACGTGACATAGGGCACACATGGCACTTTAGGAATTGTTGCATGTTTTGGGTCACTGTGTTAGGATATTCTTTGTCACTACTGCTCCAGGTATTTAAGAGGGACCAGAATAAATTTACTATTCCCCTCACTTTAAATAAAAACATAATGTCATGGTTTTGTCATTTATATTCTAATGCTGTTTGTCAAAACCGATTTTAAGCAAATCAAAAAATAAATAAATGGAACATGCTGAATTTCGTTACTGATACTGCAGCTGGGGGGAAATGTCTAACAGAGAAAAGCAGATCTCATATATAGAAAACATACCTCACAACACAGTTGTATATATTGTTTGTGATGTAAAATAAGAATTGGAAAAGGAAAAAAACGCAGAGGAAAACATATATACAAGTTTTGGGGGAAAAAAGCTTATATATATTTATTTTTTGTAACAGATAAATACTTGATTTTTTTTAGAGTCATTAAAGACATGTTTATCTATTGTATTTCACTTTACATTTGCATGTATTAAAGCCTATGGACATTATAATATGTAACAGCCCTGTATTTAACCTGTGCATGTGTGATAGTATCTAATTGTTATGGTAGACTTCATTCTTCCTAAATGCTTAGTGTTTTTAAAGTATTACATGAGTTGAGTAATCTTCACATTAATCGCTAAGTGAAGTTGAACATACTTATTTGCATGCTAATTAAATATAGTATTATATTTTAAATGTCTTTTGCTGAACCACTGGCACCAGTACCAAGTTTGCATTATCCAAGATCTAGGTTGACAACAACGACAAGAAGTGCTTATGAAAATGAGTTTGGCACTGGACTCCAAAAATATTTCCCATTCATGTTTGAGGGTGAATTTAATAGGAATCTTTTCCTGAAATAAATCTGGCTAGACAGCACAATTCACAGAACTTGTCCAAAATCATATGTCAGTTGGAAGTTAAAAACATATTTGCCTGGTCACACTGACATAGTTTTTTAACAGACTTTTATGGGAAAGAATTCCAAGCCATGAGTTAATTATGGATTTTATTTCAGCCCTGAATGCCTGACTGGGTTTTGCTGTCATGGATCCCTACATTTTCCATATAATTTATATTTGCATTATTTCTTAAATAGCAGAGAACTAAAAGCCACTGAGGTTGGGAAGAGGGGCTGAGTAATCAACACGGCATTAACTTGGCTGTGTAGAAAACTGAGAAGAAGATGGGTAAAGCTGAAAACCAGGATGCAATAGAGAACAGCAGATTTTTGCACAATGGACTACAAAGAGGAAGGGAGGGAGAGAAAGAGAGCTTTGCCTTCCTCCTGGAAGAGATTTTACAGTAATTATACAGAATGAATTTTAAAATGTGATAACTTTCAGCTGTAGAGGTCAACATCTTCCCATTTGGATGCTTGACTTCTCCTGGGTGGTGCGCTTCCAGGCAACCTGCTTGGGAAAAAGAGGTGACAGCCAACTCACTGCCTAATTGATTTAGGAACGGTGCCCAGGGAGACAGTCCAATTAAGTTTACAAGCTGGCAATTAGCAGGAAAGGCCTCTAAATCCCTGCACTGAGAGCCTGCTTGCCTTCCTAAGAACATAAATGTGCTAAAGATAGCAAGGGGAAAGCTGTGCTTTCTGGAAGCTGTTGTGAGAAAACCCCACAAGGGAGGACTAAAGAAAAGCAAGGTAGATGTGTAGAGTGCCTTCTGCTCGACAGGTAAGAGGTAATTTAGAGTTGTTTTTTTAATGGCCAACATGCACAAAACCATCAGGTTCTGGGGGTACTGTTCAATGATTAAACCTGTCATTGAACATAATGCAACTGAATTATCTCAAAATAAATGATAAGTTATAGTTATTTTTAGCATTTTTTTAATAACAGTAATAATCTGCATTGGCTTTTCTAAAACTATACCACTATAAGTTAATCCAATATTTTTGTTTCTAACACCCTATTATATGAATTTACTTGTTTGCAGTGGCATACTTTCTTAAGTTTTTAAACGCAGTCTTTCAAATATTTAGGTTGGCAGTGCTTTTAGACAGGATTTTTCCCCAAAAAAGCACATGTACATCCCAGTAAGTAATGAAATAAAAGTAGATTTTCAAACCTTTCTGTCACTTAGGGGTTTGGGGTTTTTTTTAAACCTTCTTCCTAATCTCGATAGCTTTATACAAAAGAATCATAAAAACCCTCCTGTAAAGATCTACAAAGGCAATCCTGTTTCCTTGGGCAGACAATGGGCAAAATGTTGAAATTTTCCAGGATGAGTATATTCGACATGGCTGTCTGCCCTGCTGAAACACTGCCTTGGTAGTCAGAAGATTTAAGCATGATTGTTTTTTTTAGCTCTCACAGTGGGTTTGCACCACTGTAACTTGCCTGACTTGAATGGAATGAATACAGTTCTCACTGATGAGCAACTGCAGGGGTTTTATTCTTAGTTCAGCCACTGACGCATTGTGTAACTCTTGGAAAGCCTTTTAGCTTTCATTCACTGTTTCTTCTTATTCTGTTTGTAAAATGAAGATTGTTACGGTTTTACTCTTTCAAAGTCTCCTTACACCTAAGATGAGAAGTGCTATATAAATTCTAAAATTAGTATTAATACTTCTTTTATTCACAGCCCCTGGCAAATGAAATTAGAGACTTTTATGAAGTTTATGAAAACCTTCTTATGTGAAATGTCTTATTCTGTCAGACCTTATTTGAAAAGATATTAAGTAATCATGAAA
The DNA here is from genome assembly GCF_012275295.1 of Melopsittacus undulatus. Lineage (NCBI taxonomy): Eukaryota > Metazoa > Chordata > Aves > Psittaciformes > Psittaculidae > Melopsittacus > Melopsittacus undulatus. The sequence goes on along the minus strand of NC_047529.1, from coordinate 11,188,066 downwards.
CATAATGACCTCCTTGGTTCACATCTTCAGATATCATTAGAACTATGGGCTTTTAAAGCTATGTTCCCATATATTTAAAATAAGGGTGCTTTTGATGTACAGATGCTTCTTGTGAGGAAACATCTACAGATCTTGAGATATCTTGAGAGCTCAAGGTTCAATAGATGTGCTCAATAACTTACCAAGTTTAAAGTGAAGTACTCCTAAGGGTCCTTTGTCAAATCTAACTAACAGAAGATCATGAATACTTGTGCTGTCAGTGCTGGCAGGGGCAACTTGAGGAGCAGCCCACTGGATCTGGGTGAGGCTGCTAGGTACGTCAAAGTGTTTACTGAATTGCAGAGTTGCCTCAGGTGAATAATCTTGTGCCAAGAGCTGAATTTTAATTGGGGACAGTGCTGTGTCAAAAAGTTGCAGCTCCCCTTGGGAGCTGCCAACCACGAATATGGCTCCGGAAGGGTGGTAGGTTATTAAGGCAGGCAGCAGTTCTGCTTGGGCTAACAGGGTCACTTGGTTGTAGGCTTCATACAGAATTACTGATGAATCTTCACAACCCAGGACTAGTTTGTCTTCTGTAACATCTCTGCAACAGCTGATGGCCTTGGATCGTAGTGGTATTCTGGTAACTGCCACACACTGAATTTTATTCCTAACACACTTGTAGATGCAACTGTCAGCCATGGGCTCTTTGTCTGCGGAGATGGAGTGCTCCACTGTGTAAACCTGATAAGGCTGATTAGTGCTGAAGCTTGCACTGAGCGGATCCCATTCTGTACGCACGTAACTCAGAACCTAAAAAGAAATCCAAATCATTTTTAGTCATTTTTGACAATGTATTCTTACTTTGATGATTTAAAAACAGACTGCCGCAAATACGCTTTCTCACAGGTCAGTAAGCTAAAACAAACAAGCATTTTAGAAATTAGAGTTGTATAATCTACTGTCTTAACTTTTAAAAGGTTCATTCCTTTGATAAAAAAAAACAAAACCAAAACAACAACCTGCAATATAGTTTGAGCTAGATTTCTTTGTCCAGAGTATACAATAGTTTAGCAGAATAGAGGATAAATGATGCAATGGTCCTAACAGTGGTGGTAAGAGGAGAAATCAGCAACTGATTGATAGAAAATAATAAGTGATTATTTGCAAGTGGGTTGAAGAGATATCTCCTGGAAGTTTTCTGGAAAAATTTATAATAGGTTATTTTGAGCATCACACGTAGAGGTTTTCTGATCATTTACTCTAGGCCATGGTAACAAAAAATACTACACTGTAGTGGCAGAAACAATGGCATGTTTAAACAATGTATACTATACACTGCCAAATGAGTAGGTGGTAGATGTTCTTTGGTGCCACATAGCTTTAGATGCAGAATAAATGAATCTGTGATAGCAAAAACAGGGGACCATTTAGGGGTACTTGAAGGTTGAATGAACTGGAAGAAGAACACAGAGGCAGAGTATGATACAAAGACAGCAGCTGGCAAAGAGAAACAATTTGTAGTGTGGAAACATGGGAAGTACCATAAAGTGACAGAGGCAACAGTGGAACCAACGAAGATTCATGTTCTTCAATATAAGGGTTTGAGCGAGAGGTGCTATAAAGGATTTGAGCAGGGAAACTGTAGGATAAATACCAGCTGTGAATAAGTTGTAAATAGCTTATGAAAATCTGTTTCTCTGAAAGAAAGAGAGAACCAGTGTCTCTAGAAAAATGAGAGTAGTGGAAGTCAGTCAGAAACTTGCTGGTATTTGTTCATGCAGAAATAAAGAGTGAAAGGAAAATATCAAACTGAGCCAAACCCCACCCTCAGGTATACCCACAGAATTCTTTGCACTGCAAACTGAAGCTGCTGACCTGCCACTAATTCTGGAAACCCCTTCTTCTGAATCCAGATGGTATGCAAGTAGTTTATACACTGAAAGGGGTAACAAATGTGATTAAAAGGCAGAGAGAGGGTGAGGGATGAAACTTGGAAATTTCAGGTTGAAAACAGAAATGCACACATGATGTTAAAGCAGTTTAAGTTTGATTTTCACAGATCACAAGACCAACTGAACACGTAATTTAGGCTTTCATCCTGTGAAGAAGGAGAATAAGAAATTGAGATTTTTGTTTGGCATACCACCCATTAAATCTTCCGAAGCAACTGATGAATCTATAAACACGTTATTCGGAATGCTGATCAGACTGATTAGGCTGTTTTCTTCTGACAATTTTGTCAGCTAAAGGGTTTCTCATTCAAAAGAAAGAAAAAAGGATTATCGCAGTTCTGTGGCTGCAAACCAGCTGCTGGTTAATACAAGTCTTTGCTACTTTAAGTTAGAGACATACAAAGAACCACTTGATGCAAAAGCATCTAACATATGCAATATAATACATGCCAATATATCCAGCTTGTGAAAACCAGTTTCAACAGAGTAGTCATCAATGAAAATGTATACCAAAGAGGAAAGAAAAGATTAAATTATGGTAGAGTTTGAAAAACATTTCCTCACCTCGACCATTCCCTCATCAGTGACTTAGCCTTCCTCTGCAACTAGTCATTTATGCCCACAAAATGTGTAGTGGCTACTGTGCAGATGCTAGAACTGCTCAAATGCATAGCTTATTAGGGTGTTAAAGCGCATAGGAATTGCAAGAAAACCTACAAAAGAGGTCATTGTGAACAGAGGATTACTGTGACCACAGAGCTCTCTAACCCTAAATAAAGACAAGGGGAAGTGTTATTGTTTATTCTTCAGTTTTCCCTAAGAGTATGCACGAAGACCCATGTAGCTGCCTTTCAAATATGTGAAATAGAAATATTGCCCAAGCAAGTCTTCAAAGCTTCCATAACTTCAGTGAAATGAGCCTTGAGGCCCTCTGAGACTCAGGTTTCTGTCTTCCTTTGGCAGATTTCAGTGTACTGCATTATTCATCTACATCTTTTGATCCAAACCCAGTGTTTCTCTCTGGACATCTCACAAACTACAAGAAAGTCATGAAGATCCACACAATAATCAAGCCATTGAGAGATAAAAGAATGAAAGCACTACTAAATTCTGAAGAGAGACTGGCCTCAAAAGTTAAGACAATACAGAAGAAAACACGTGAAACATGGATTTTACAACTCCATAGAGGTGACCGCTGGAAAACAGCAATGGAAATACCTACAGAAAAATAAATGTTGTCTGCTGATTGTTTGAGAGTCAGCAAGCAAACTGAATCCAATTAACAATTTTGTTCTGCCTTGTTAGAGCAGAAGTGGGACAAAATGGTGCTCACTACTTTGAATTTAAAAGAAAGTAAAACCTTATATTTTGGAATGCTAATTTAACGAGACTTGAGATGAGAAGCTTCCTAGCTTCACTTAATTTTGACAGCAAATCCTCGAAATGAGGTCTAGGGTAGGGCTGGTTGTTGTATATAATGCAATACTAAGCTAGGAAAAAGTTCCTGCAAGGAGAGAAAGACAATTTGCTGCATTTCAAAACACATTTTTTCACATACTGTTTAAACAAATTAGGCTTAAAGGAATCTTTTCTAGACACTACTGTTCATATTCTGGCTGAAAATGAGAGAAACATTTCTCCTTAGATTGGAACAGATAAGCTTTCTCTCATGCATCAGTGGCCTCATGTGCCTCTTGGAGGAAGAGTACCAAGCCGAGAGACCTCTTTGTTCTGGCTTCCAGTTTTGCTGAGTGTAACTGGTATTTGGCACTCTGAAGGGGGAGAAAAAAATGGATGTTCTTTTTCATCTGAGAGGGAAGATTGGAGTTTCTCTGTCAGAAATTACTTTCATTATTAATTTTTCATGCTGATAACTGTGAAACTAAAGCAGAGAGACATACAACTACAGAAACATGTTAATAAGACCAAGATAATACTTTTTAAAGATAAGAAATCTAACAATCAAAACATCTTTTTTTTTCTTTTTCTTCCCAAGAAGATAGTACTCCATTACCTGCCAGTTGTTTTTCTATCTGGTAAGTAGCCATGTGCTAGTAAATAGTGCTTTAGCAGTTCATTAAAAGGAATCCACTGGGATTCCTTGCCGGTGAGCAGTAGATCTCTGAAATCCAAAAGGGGAACATTAAAATAGCAATTTATCTTTAATTTAACAAAACATTCACTTGGGGAATTGGGAGGCAAATGCTGGAGGAGTTCCCTCAGAAGTGGGTAGGACAACAGGAGGATTTGTGGAGGAGGGGACAGGACAAGGAATGTTAAAAGACAAAGCTGAAATATCACATGGTGGGGTGTATAATCTGTTCAGTATTAAGTGCTTTCCATAAATCGTGGACTAAGCGCTTAGCCTTGGATTTCAAGCAGAGATTTCTGGAAGTACTTTGCATGAAGTAAAACCAATTACTTTCTGTAAAGTAATAAATCAAGCAATAATAAAAAAAATAAAAGTCCCTTTAAGTTTTGTGACATGTATGCTACAAAACCACAGTAAATGTATTTAAATATTTTTGACATAATTCATGTATATTTCCCTTATTAATGTGGCAGTCATGCACCACTACTGCACATTTATATTGTTTTTCCCCTTGCACTACTGGCCTGTTCTCTGCATCAGCTAATCAGCAGCGGGAGGGATACTATACGCGCCAAGTTCTCAAATCCTAGAGTCAGAAATCGTAACAGTCCAAGTAAAGAAATCTGTTAATCTGCATAAATAAGGGTCTGAATTATGCTAGTTAAAATACTTTCTTTCATTTTGTTTGAAAGAAATAATAGCACAAGCTCATGTGGGCAGTATCACTCTTCTCAGCAAAAACCTTTGAACACTTAAAATTGAAGTATTTTGCATAGAGTGCTGGGAAAGGATAAAGTCCACATATCAAAACAAGTAAGAGTTTTAACCAGTAGTTCTTAAGCAGAAAATTGGCTTACCAGCAGATAAAAAAAAGAAAACAAAAGAAACAGAGAAATAAGCTTGCTGTGACTGAATTGTGTTTCTTTCAGATGAGAAAAATCTTTGATTTATTTTCTGGATGTTAGAAAAATGCTTATTTAATTTCACAGGGTGAGGCTCTAAACAACAACAAACACTGTAATTAGAAACATAGAGTGGGAAGTGTAGTCCACACTAGTAGAATTGCTTTAAGTACAGCACTGTGAAGATGGAATAAAAAACCAATCCTATTTTAAAACATTTCTACAATAAAAATGCAAGGCTCCTACTATTTGGCTGCACTGTATTTACTGCCCCACGTGCAAACTTACCATTTAGATCTTCAGTCAGCATTTATTATTTTCTTTTAAAATTTATCATCATCATCTTTATCCCATATTATTCATTGGACTTTTAACCCAATGTGACATGAAGCATTTTACATTCTTTGTGATGTGTGTGTGAGAGGTATTTCAGCTATTCAGTCACCCACAGTAGATGTTTTTCTGAGTGCTACAGTAATTGTAGGATAGCTCACTCATAAAAGATCTGCTGTGTTTATTTCACAAGTTTGAGGCACAATGTGGAAGCAATAACTATTAAATATTAGCTCTTGGGAGAAAGAAAAATAGTATTCTCTCTCAGGCAAGTTATTTTTTTCCACAAGATTGAAGTATAATTTCAGTGATTCTTACCAACACTAAACAGAGTGAAAATAAACATGGCAAAGACAAATGCAAGCACTACAATAACTGAGCCCTGGCATCATCACATCCTGTTAATTTACATTTGCAGAATAAAGTTCATGTTGATTTCAACACGACTTTCTCTCAAAGCATTTAATCCAAGGATGATTTCACATCAGATCCTATTTATTCACAGCAAATTGTTTGCAATGATTTCTGGAAGATTCCTCTTCTGGTTTTGAAATCAAATTACCAGCATTATCTCTGCGGGGTGACAATTCAAATAACATCCTTGATCATTGGTACTTTAACAAAGAAGAAACATACAAACCCCCAATATTTAAATAAATAAATTGGAGAAAGGATGAGTTTACTGGAGGAAACCAATGCATGCAAGAAAGCAGAAAAAGGTTCAATAGACCAATACTCCCGCAGCAATATGTATGCATGTATATAAATGTACATTGCACACCAAAGTCAAATGTTAAAACCACTTTTATTTCTTCAAGTGATGATTCCTCATCAAATCTTAGAGCATTCAACATAGTAAACACTGATCTTAAAAAAAATATGGAGTAAACCAAGTCAAGATTTGCAAGGAAAAATGTTCTTTCTGGTTTTAGGGGAATAAAGTCTACCTTTAGCCTTAATAGTGGCAAATGTTAAAAAATAAAGCCACACAACAAAATTCAAATAAAATTTATAGTGTATTTAAAATATAAAATGTACTCCCTCAATTAAGTTGAAAACCTACTTAAGTACACAGTACCCAAACATGGAATGTGCAACATGAATCATCCCAATGCAGAATGCATAGTTACAGGATATTATCGTGATGAGGGGTTGAGTTGGTTTGTCCCAGAGCTATTCCAGTCTTCATCCTAATAAGCACTCTTCTGGTGGGGAGCAAATATCACTCAGAAAATTCCTCCAGTGAGGAAGCAGCATCATCGAAGAGCTCCATTAACCTTTGCTCTGCCATAAGAAGAGCATCAGTAGCTGGGTGACCTGTTGTGGTTTTGTAGGTCAGCACCAAAGTGCTGTAGAACAGCTGTGGGCAGCACCCATTCATTTCCTGGAGCTTGGTTTCCTTTTTTATAAGCCTAATATGCCAAACAGCTCTTTATGGGCTAGACATTCAGCAATTCCTGCTTTTCTCTTAATTCTAGACAATAATATTGTTTTAGCCAAGCAATACTACTATTTTCAAGTAAAATATTGGTGGTATCATTTTATTACACTCGTTTTTGAGAAATGCTCCAAACTGAAGGAGCTCACACTTCTCACTCTTCTTCTGTTGACAATAATAATTTACAGGGATAAAATTCGTATTATTGTTCAAATATGATAAATATGAGTTTATTTTTATGTGTAACAATGGCATTTCATGTGTTTATGCCAGGTCTATACCTGAGGAACACTACGAATGGTAAGGGAAGAGAGCCAAAGAGAGGCAAATAAGCATGCTTAGAAACACTGCTTTTTGTGGTATCTGATCTATAGAGTAACTGTTAAGAACCTCTTCAGACATGCTAACATTTTTGCTCAGATTTACACTGTCAAATGACCCTCAGTAGTTAAAGCTAAGTTAGTTCCCCTCCAAGACACTGTAGGGGAAAAATATACCTTGGCTAATTCCAGACTGGGGATTGATGCTACTTCCAGAGCTGCTGGGTTATGACATCCCCTATCCAACCACAGGAATTTAACTACTTGTATAAGGAGCGCTAGAGAAATCAAGGAGAAAAACCTAACCAAACACTGCCATAGGTAACATTTCATGGATACATAGAAGTGTATGTATCTGTAGAGGCAGAGTGTCTTGAGTCTTACACAGCAGCCCACTGAGCATCCAAGATCTCATGGACATGGAACAGACTAATTGACAACCAGCAAGACAGTTTGTTATCTATGTATGACTAAGTATTCCATAGCCCTGGCACAGTGCTTAATATTTTACTGACAAATAGAGAAAAATAAATTTCATTTGAAGATCTGAGAATTAAAACAGACAAGTACAGGCAAAGAATCAGAAAGGGAAAGCAACCAACCAGTTAAATTTGGCAGTTCTGCTTTTAAAAATAGTTTTCTTTTATATATATATATATATATACATATATATATATCACAATATAGGCTAAATTAAAAGGATTATGAGTTTAGGCCTAAAGTCTCAGTAAAAGCTTATTATCATTACTGTGTTAAGCACTAGTGATGTGCCTGGCACTATACTATGCCTCAGCTCTGAGCAATTCAAGAGTCTAAACCAGAAATGTCTATTGAAAGATGCAGAACAATACTGTAACTTGGAAATCTGTCTGTAATATATAAAAATGAAACAGAGAAAGCTTTAAACTAACAGGGTAGTTTCTATTGATTTCATGAACTTCTTAGACAAAACGAGTTGTCTAGAAAACCTCTTGGAAAATAGATTGCAAACTGCTCTGTTGGCATTAGGGAGCTTTCTGGAATATGTGGGAAGGAAACAAAAGCCATGGGAATGTTGCTGTCAGAACCTGGGCATATGGAAATCACAGTAAGAAGTAAAATCTGAAATGTTAGTAGGATAAAGTTTCATAGCATCAAACTGGCATAGGGACTAGGCTGAAAAAGCTTACAAAGAACAGACACACGTTTTAGCTACCAGAGTAATTTTTATATGTGATTGGGCATAGCTGCAGGGGAAATTGAGAACTGCAGGTGTGTATCAGGCAGAGGAGAGAGATGAGTCAAAGATGACCGCTAGTGGAGAGAGGTCAATTGAAAAGAAGTAAAGAAGGCAGAACTGGAGGTAATTTAAGCTTAAATTCTAGTGACTAATGACTGAAATAAGAAAGAAAAGCTGTCTCAACTGCCTCTTCTTTTTTGCTTTCAATATATAGAAAATCCCAAGGGAAAAAACCCTCACTGAAATTAGTATTAGTTATCAAAGTAACAATTCCAAGACATTAAAACATTTACATCTTTCCTAATTAAAAAGAACAGGATGTTGTTTGTAAGAGCAGCTTATTCTAGAGTGTTACTTAGGGCTTTTCTCTACAGGGAAATATCCTGTAATAGCTACTCCAGAAGAGCTATTCCACAGCTGATCCTCAGGTTTGTGCTCTTCTCCCACAGTGAGTGCCCGATTTTAGTCCAAATTAGTGGTGTCTTAACCTAAACTGAAAATAAAACTCCAAATACAGAAGCACCTACACATGGGGATAGCTCAGAATGGCTTTTACATTTTAAATTTAGGCTTCAGCTCTTTTCAGAGTTTTCACCTAATACAAGAAACTGGATTCAAATATTATTAAATAAATAAAACAAAAATGAAATAGATTAAATGGAAACTTCTGCCTGAAATCGAAATCTAAGCAGTGTCAGGAAGAGAGTCAGCTTGTAGCCTAGCTCTAACCTGTAGCTCCCATTCCCACCTGTAGATGGGGAATTTCAATATTTTCTTCAAGAAAAAAACTGCTCCCTGATTTCATCAGTACTCATAGCAACAATTTAAGCAGCATCTTGGTGTAGCTAAAATTTTAGAACACTTGAAGTAGATGTGAAATGCCTATCAGTTGACACTGCATACAATGTAAAATAACCACATTAGACAATCATGCAACAGCCACAGTTTGTAACTTAGATTAGAGCTTTCTAGTGGTACTTTCATATTTCTATTTTCAGTGTTAGCAGTTCCATTAGATATTCCATTATAAAGACTTAACTTCCTTGCTACATTTCTCAAATTGACAGTTTTGATATGAAAATAGCAAACATACTAACTGAAGTACTTTTTCATTAAATTACAAACCTTTGCTTTTAAGATTAGGATGCCTGATCTTTCTTATGTTTTCTTGATATATCTGTTCTTTATATCTACCTGATTATGCATTTAACTCAAATTTCTTTAGCAAATCTGAAAAATCATGTAATGAGTTCAGCACTTTACCTCCAATTTGCCATGTGCACAGCCTAATAGCAATAGGTTGGCTCTGTCCCTCTCACAGGAAATAGGAGACCAAGGCCATGCTCCTTCACTAGTTGCTGACCACCAGCAAATGACGGTATCTTGCATACAGTTTATTGCCAGGTGACGTTTCATCCTTCTACCTTCTGGTCCAAGTATATCAATATAAGAAATCTGATGGAAGAAAAAAATGCAGAAAATATTTGAGGTGATAAAATAGCATAGAAGGAGCAATTGGGAGCATTTAGTTTGGATGTGTGGAAGTGAATGTATTTATACACAGAGGGCTGCATACATATATATTTATATAGGCTGTCTGTAAATGTAAAAAATATCCCTTCAAACAGAAAAAGACATGCTCACACTTTTATCTACGGGGAGGGGATTGGGAAGGAAAGGAATGTGAGTTAAGAAGGAATTTACTGCAATGACTCCAATCAATACCAAAATGTACAGTCATGGTTGCTTGACAGCATCGACCTACACACAGGATTTAAGCTTAGCCATATTAAATGACAAGTTCTGCAAAGCTGACCAGGGAGCTAAGGCTAATGTCTAAGACATAATCAAATATTAAATATATTCTACAGTATTTGAGCAAACATATATCTTTCTTTTTCCTCCCTAAATTAAGGAATCTGGATACAAACATCGGCTTTGCAAGAGAATATATACTCTTCTGCATAATGTGGATGAGCTACAGCATCATGCGTAAAGTTTATGCAGCTCTTGAGAATTGTGCCTCTTTCTCAGGAAGGATTTGTGGAATTTATTATTCAAACTCTGTTATTTTGGAGCATGGTTATTTGAAAACATGAGCAGTGCACCATCTGGGTGATACATGCCAAGGAAATATAGATTGCACTGCATTTCTGCTTAAGGAATTAATGGAAGGTTGATAGCTAGGGGAAAAAAAAACAAACTATCTTGCCATTGCTGGTCAGCAATAATCGAACCACTTTCTGGGGATTAAGCGCATGGCTAAGCCTACTGGACCAGACACTAGCAAAGGGCAGGGGGTCTTCTTATCAGAGAAATGCTTCTGGAGCCAGTCTCACTACATGACAGATTGCTTTCATATTCCTGTCTGCAAGGCAACAAAGGATGGCAGTAATGCGATAATGCCAGAGTGCAATGGGTGTTAAGAACCCGTTGCATTTATGTATTGTATTTAGTAAATAATCAGGCTCATCCAAATTGTGATCTCACCACTCAACCAAGGCCATTAAAATCAAGGTTAATGCTTTAATAATCCTTTGCTGTTTTTTATATGGTCAAAAAGAACCCTTTTCTATTTGCATGGTCATAATATTATTGACCTCTTCATCCCCTGAATACACATCAAAAGGAACTGAAATCAAAGTAATTACCAATGTTGTTCTCTCATGGTAAACATTTAACTCCTTGTACTGCCTCCTCCTTCAGTAAATTGAAATGGATTAAAAAAACACAGATGGGAAAAACTTGCAAAAGGTCAATATTTTAAGAATACTCTCTGGCTTGTCAGAATAGGTAGAATTGTAAAGATAAAACTTACATCAAAGTTAACAGGTAGCTGGTCCTTGAATTAGAACTATATATAGTTAATTGGTGACAAGACACCAAATTTATTAGGGTGAAAAAACACAAAATCTTCCACAGATATTAACTAATCCTGTACTGCAGAGTTAATTGCTCATAACAATTTCACATGTAAAAATAGCCAAAAATCTTTCATAAAACTTTATGTCTTGTATTAGACATGGCACTTTCAAACATGGACTAATGCCACTAAGAAAAGGCGAATGAAAACAGTTGTTTTTATATTTTGCTGGTCTTCAAGACTGTAGCAATTTTAAGTCTTCCTTTATTTTTTCAAAGTGTAAATAAAATCCAAGGTGGTATCTCTTAGAAAGGACAAAAATAGATAAAATCATTCTTCCATTTAGGTATCTATTGTATAAAAAAACCCTCAACTTTTGGATAAATATCAGACTGTGAGGAGGAAAGCATGGTTGACCTGTTCTTATTAAGAACAACATACTGGCAGTCCAGTACTGCCTGGCATTCCCTGACAATTTTGTCCACCATGAGGCTGGAAATGGCACAATGTGGAGTTGCTTATGTGCAGGTACCAAAGAAATTATAATGTTAATATGACAGAAATTTAATTATATCACTGGATATGATTGTAAGCAAATACTTTCTTCATTTTAGAAATGGGAATTTAAACGCAAATACTACATACACTCTCAGAACTACACCAAAAGTCAGAGGCAGAAATGAAGGCTACACCCAAATTTCCTGAATCTTAGCTCCAGAGTCTGATCCTGTGGCAGTTCTATACCAATGTAAGTTAGCTTTTAATTAAATTTCTCTTGGAAATAAACCCCAAAAATGCTAAGGAACCATTTTTTTTCCTAAAGTGAGCACTTACAAGTTTGCACATTTGCAATTGACGACCATCTTTTGCTTCTTTTGTTACTATTGATAACAACGCTAGCGTTGACTGTATCTGTTCTTTTAGCTTACAAGTTTGACCAAAACTAGCTAGGAAGAACTCCAGTGCAGAGAGCTGACATAATACTATTGCAGTAGTGAATAATACTTTCTGCTGGCACACATTGGTGCAGTTTTGAAGATAATAAAAATTTTATTTAGCTGCCTAACTAGCAAGCCTCACACAAAGGAACATTCAATTAAAAAATGCAAATGCATTTTTTTTTTGGCTGGCAAAGAAATAATCCACAGTGATTCCCACTGATTTCAAGAGAAAGCAAAGTTTACATTGAACATGGAGGCATTTTGAGAAGCTCAGCTGTGTCAGCAAAGAACTGAACATAACAACCCTATTAAGGAGTGCAGCAGATATTTCTGGTTTCCTAGGGCAGAGAGTTTTCTATGGATTAGGATTTCCTCCTTTCCTGAGCAAAAGTGCCATAACCATTAGATCCAAAATGTGCCCAGCAATGCTCAGAATGAAAATGTTTCCTTAGAAAACGAATTTTCTTACATAAATTAAGAAGCTATGGCCCTCACAGTTAAATGATGAAGGCAGTCTCCAGCTCACCACAGTTTCTTCAATGAAGTTTAGTGCTATTAAGAAAACAACCCACGCCACAGACCATACTTGCTTCTAAAGCACAACCTTAACAAACACCATAGACCAGGCACAAGTGCACATCATTTTAAAGTAAAGTACGTATCAGCTCAGTTCCTGGTGAACAGTGAACTGTCTCAAATCCACGTTATAGAGGTTGGATCAATCTCGCAAACACAAGTCATTGCTGAAAAGAGGCCCTGAACTGAAACAGCCTGGAAAATGTATTAGATATTCATCCTAGCAGAAAGTATTTCTACCAAGCAAGTTAAAATGTATTATGGCAAAACTTAAATGAAACACATCCTTAAAAAAAGCTTGCTTTGCAGATGCAAACTCCCATATGTGAGGAAGTAAATTACTGAGGGGTTGTCCAGGGAAAAATATTTGCTATTTTCTACCACAAGATTGTTTTCCTTAACATTTATCCAGGCTGAAATAAATACAACTCTCTCTTTAGCTCACTACATCTTTCTAACTTTCCAGGGTGAAGGCTTGTCTCTTCTTCATTCTTGCAGTGAATTGGATGCAGCTCTTTTCCTACCCTGCTTGTTCAAAGTTAATTGCCTTTGGCCAACTACTTTTTTTTCATATTATCATAGTGCCAAGCCACTGCCCTTATGCCAAAGAATTTATGGCCAAAATAAGCTATGTCTACACAGCCCAAACCATCCAAGATACAGTGTAATTCAGCTTGAGACAAGCTGGGTCTACTGAGATTCAAACTAGGTAGTTTAAAGGTAACTCAGCTATCTCTAGAGTGTTTTTCAGCTACTGCTGTGACTGACACACCCATACATAAAGGGCTGGAAAAAAGAAGTATTTTAATCTTCACTGTGTAAGTACTGAATTGAGATACAGACGCACCAAGTCACTTGCCTAAGGTCACATACAGAGTTTGTCAGAGGTGAGAAAGTCAGCTTCTGTACCTTCAGCCCTCACTCAGTGGCTTAGTTGTAAAACCAGCTCTCACAACAATATGATGACTGTAACTAGAGGGAAAATTAAGATTTCTGCAAAGAATTACAACAGTCTTGCAGCTCATACAAATGACTGAATTATCATAGCTTCATGAGTTCATGTATATCAGCTGAGACATAGTAATTGACCATGCATGTGTTTTTAGCCCACAGCAAACAAGAGGTAAAACACATTAGCTTAAATCTTTTACACTGAGGTTTACCATTACAGATTTTGCTTCATGCTTGTTAGATGCTGAGAATGTGCAAAAGGTCAGTTACTGCTGCTCAACTGACACAAGGTAATCTGTTAAGCAGGGGTAACTCAACAGTGTGTCTGAGCCCTTAACCTAAATACAGTAGAAAATTGGATCCCTCTTGGCACAGTATTTTAACTCATTAGCTCAGAATGCCATGTAATTTTTCCTTACTTTTCAATACCTGCCATTTTTAGAATTTAAGCTGTTCTAGTCAGTTCCAGGAAGGTTTGCAATCATAAAGTTACTGCAGTATCTACAGTCACCATTGACAGCAATACCTTGAAGTCCAAACAAGAGAGTTTTTCCAGTCTTTTGTTTACATCAGGAGAATCCATTTTCTTTGTAAAATGAATAAAACAGAGTTGGTTATGGTCCTCGAATGACAAGATGATGAAACTGTCTGTAAGAACCGCTGAAAAACAAATAAAAATCGTCACCACTGTAATACCTGTTTCTAGTAGCAAAACAAATTACTGAGCACTCCACTGAGACATTGCAAAAAGCAATTTTTTCAAGACAGTGTCTTAAATATTACACTGAAGCCTCTGTAATCTCCTAAAAGGCATCAATGTGTCATCCTGCCAGGACCTTCTTGGAAATGAGAAATGAAGCCTAGGGAGTACTCCGATTACATAAACATGAATAAATTATCTCATATCAAGTTACCACTACATTCAAATATACGTTTTATGCCCTTCCGCATTAATTTTCATCTCAGTTCAGCTTTCAATGTTGGGTTTTTTTTCTTCTTCTCCTTATGGTAACACCCACCAGTATATCAGAAATGCATCATATACAGCATAACTTCTGTTAAGGATGATAAATGCGAATTAGTACTTGAGAGATATCTGGTATTTTGACATAGTAAGGTTCCAGATGCTGTTGCAGACACCGAGGAGGTTGTTACATACAGGATTATACTTCAGAGGGGTTATGAGCTTGCTGAAAACCTCACATGGGCGTATCCAAACAATGCAGGAAACCAAGAAGGAACAGACTCCCTTAGAGTGTGGAAAAGTGCAGTGGAATCCCCGCTGCTGTCATAAGAGGGTGCTAGACCAAACCAGTTCAATATAAAAGTGATTAACTAATTTGACAATGAAAATTAATTAGACAATATTATCTAAGATTTTTTTCTCAGTTATACACTTGTTCAGGCAGTATTATGCCTACATTTTATGCAAGCAATATTAGGTCTGCATTTAAAGAGATGTCTGAGAATGAAGTGAGTCATCAGGGTTACTAGCACTAGGTCATTGAAGAAGAATTGGTAGAGTCAGGTTTAAGTACAGCTAGCAAGCCCTTTAAGAAAGTAAATTGAGAAACCTCTGCTGAAAGGAAAATGTCAAGTGAAGTGGAACCGGATTTAAAAACAACCAACCCAGCAAAACAAACACAAAAGCATTTGTGACTAATATCCTAGATTCTCAAATGTATTGTACATATCCTTGAGTAGACTGACAGTTTAGTCTTACATACAAGCATTGAAAACTTGCTACTCAGCTTTGCTTTGATTTAGAGTGATTTACAGCCAGTTGCAATTTTTAATAGTCATGTACTGGCACAGCTCCGAAGATTCTGGTATGCAAATGCTAAAGGGTAAAGTTTAAAGCCAAATAATTACCTTTGAAATGTAACACTAACACCAGCTTAAAAAGGAAAAAAAAAAGAAAGAATAAAAGAAATAGTGATAAAGTATCTGAGATGGTGAGTTAGAAGTTATAACTGAGATCCTAAACACACAAGAAAATCCAAAGCCACTGAGTATGGTATCCTCAATATGTACAGTTAAAATGTTTTGCTATCCTCACAGACATAGTTTGCATTAGACATGACCTACAGCACACCTCAGCTGCTTCTGAAATTGGTTTTGGTTGAAGGGAAGAAGGCAGGATTCAAAGATCCCTGGGCAGGTGCGAATGAGACTAGCACTGCCTTGATTTTCAGTATCTGTGGTTGTCCTGAGCAGGAGTGGAGACTAGAACAACGTGAATGCAGCTATGGGCATAGTTAGACCATTATTCAGAGAGGACCCATATGCTGCAGAATCAGATTACCCTAGAAAGGCAGGCAGTGTAGTTAACATTCCAAATACTAGTACCGCAACACCTCAGTGCCACAACATAATTTAGAAAATGAGAAATACTGTTTCTTTAGGAAAACAATTTTTCTATAATTTCTAATTACATTATTTTTTAACGTTACACATAATAATAATAAAATTAATCATAAAAATATTGCCCATTATAATAAAAATCAGGATGACTTTATTAGAGACAGGAGAATTATAAATTCAATCATAATTATGTATTCTGTACACACAACCCGATCTTTATTCCAAGTATTAACAGGACATGCTACCCAAGTTAGAATTACATTTCATAAGGCATTTTGGCAGATTGTAATCCTTACCCATTTCTACATATACACAATTATTAAACTAAGAACTACTATTTTTATATGGACTTTTTGTATTAAATATTGAATTTCTTCTGGCCAACTTTATAATCACAACCCTAATTCCAACATAAATTTGGAAAGATGTGGAATTATATTAAAGTTTATTTATTCTAGGACCACATTTTGTTGTGGTTCTCACATAAGGATAGTTCAGCTTAAAAATCTGTATTTTTGAACACTATTTGCATGGGTAACAAAGTATCTTCTTTTGTTGTTCATGAAAACAAAAAATGCATTGCAATGACTGGTGTTGGGGGTTGGGTTGGGTTGCTGGGTTGGCTGAACAGAAGCAGTCTTATTTCACCTTCAGACATGGGTATTACCAAACATAGAGAACTTAATAATTTAAGAAATTATCGAATAAGTGAAAATAAGGACAAGCCATTCTGTAGCATTATTTATAGCAGTTTAAGTGGTGTAACTGTAGGAAAGCATATTTGTTGCTTTATTATTGTTTTAGTTCTAAGCTTTTTTAGTTAGTATTTTTATGACACATTAAGCCAATGTAAGGCAAAGTAAGTATAATTTAATTATGCATTTATTATTTATTATATTTTTTAAAAGATTAAGTGTTCTATGTCCTACAAACAACTTTAATTTGGGTACAAACTTAGCCTCCAAGCTTTCCTACATTTTGTCATCTGGAAGTATGAAATCTTCCCTCTGGAAACAAAGGGTAGAAAAATCTGAGATGGAATGAACAGTTTACTAATTCAGGTGAAGACTGAAAAACAGAAGTCGAGACATCAAATGTGTTCTATGCTATTAGTTGATAAAAAAATGAGGTTAGGGTTATATTTTTTTAAATAAAGATTCTACTAAAATTGTTACATTAAAGTTAATCTTCAAGACTACAAAACACTGGTAACATCAGAGGGACACAGTATTGTAGGTTTCTTAAATAACCAGACCCACATTCAACAGATGCCTGAAGAAAATAAATCATTAAAGATCAAAGTTAAGATAGCATATATTCTTATTAAAAGCATATGATTTGTGTTTATTTATTAAGAATTTGGAAGATAATGCCCATATAATTTGGCTCTCACTGAAATTCCATATTCTGGATCACGCATATGCCAAGATACCTGGTTTAATTCTCAGTGGAGCCCTGTAGAGATACAATGAAAAAGCTATACTCGTATTATTAAGCTGATGAAAAAAGTACATTTGCTTAAGTTTTCTTCCACATTAAATTAGAACTTTATTTTTAGCAGTCACTAGTTAATAACAATAGTGAGATTCTGGAAATCTAGAAACTAAATCAGAACACCTCTATACAACCAATGTTATCCAGCCTGTTTTAATAAGTAAATACTTTAATAATAACTACCCATGGTTAATCTTGGCTAACGTTTGATTCTGTCCCATTTTCCCACTTACGGAATAAGCATGACAAGTTCAAATGGCATGTTCACAGTGATTAAAATGTGTAAGAAACTGAATTTTAGAAACTCATTCAGTATTTGACAAGCCTGAAAACTTTGATGTTAAATATTATTCTTAAAGTGTTCTTAGTCCTGAGGGTTGTAACTATGGCATTACATGCAATTACTTGTTGTGTTTGCAAGTCCCCAGTGGCAATAATTAGTCTACCTGTTGACATACTGTTTCTCTACTCTATTGTTAATGTAGGCAATTGATTTGCACGTGGCTGTAATTACCATCACTGATGGTGTCGGAGATGAGCTTCCCCACCAGGGTCCTGTCAATCACCACTTTCTCCAGCTGTGGCCCAGAAAGGCTTAGGGACACCAATATACCTGAGTGAAAGAGGAGCTAAATCCAAATAGCAAGAAAACAAGACATCAAGAATCATTAATAAAGTGAAACGTTCCAAGGTACATATTAGCAGCTGTCCATTACGTAGTAATCTAATTTTCAAAATTACAAAAAAGACTTATCGTTGATATGAAGGTGTCTTATAATGACTTTGAAGGCTTTTTCAATGAAAGAGATGTAATACAACACTGAATTACATAGGTACAAGAATTACAATTGCTGAACACTTGAAGAAAATGCATGCTAAGCCTTCAAAGGTACTAAATAAGTCTGTTGAAAATGGAGATCAAAATTCTGTCTTGAATGAGGAAAAGGATGATGCTAATCCACCACCCATGGACCGGATTTTTTCCATATGAAGTAACTGCATAGCCTACATCAAAAACCAAAAGAAGTGTGTCTTTATATTACCATCACAAATTAAAACCAGCACCTTTTTGCTATCCTTGTTATTTCTGATCATTCCTATATTAACTTAATGGTGCTGTACCACGGTGATAGAAAAAATAAACCCTATAAAACTCCCTGCTCCATTGTGAGTTGGCTTCACTTTGCGAAGTTACTCCAGTAGCAGGACTAAACAAAAAGCTTTATTATTAGAGAGATACTGCTTTCTTAGAGAAATACTGCTTTCTTAATAATGTGGTTCTGTCCTATGAAGACAGGCTGAGAGAGCTGGGGTTCTTCAGCCTGGAGCAGAGAAGGCTCCAGGGAGAACTTAGAGCAGTCTTCCAGTACCTAAAGGGGACCTACAAGAAATCTGGAGAGGGACTTTTAAAAGCATCAAGTGACAGGACAAGGGGGAATGGATTTAAACTGAAAGAGAGAAGATTCAGATTAGAAATTGTTCACTATGAGGGTGGTAAGGTGCTGGCATAGGTTGCCCAGAGAAGCTGTGGCTGCCCCATCCCTGGAATTGTTCCAGGACAGGCTGGAAGGGGCTTTGAGCAACCTGGCCTACTGGAAAGTGTCCCTGTCAATGGCAGGGAAAAGACCTTAAGGTCCATTCCAACCCAAACCATTCTTTGATTCTATGTTTCTAACTGTAGCCAAACCTTGCTGGACTTAAAATTATCAAGTTGGAACTAAATTGTGATTTTATCTAATCTAACTTCAACATAGGTATAAATTGAAGGTTTGAAAGACTGTAATAAAAGCTACATGAGTGTAACTGTGTCTAACATTTTTTACTAGGACAAAACCTTAAAGGACATCTGACATGACAGGGAATATTGAAATACTGACTATATATATTCATCAAAGAAATGTATGGTAAGATTTTGGCAGGATGGGAAATTATCATTTGTTCTTAAAAAAATAATTCCCTATCACAGGTATTTTTTGTTTCTATTTCAGACACCACTAGAATTTATTTTCAAACTTCCTTATATCTAACCTAAATCTCCCCTGTTTAAGTTTGAACCCATTATCCCTTGTCCTACCGCTAATCATAACTGTCTGAAGAACTCAGTTGAAAAAGCGATCGTTGAAACCCAGAAGCTGACAAACTATGACACAAACAACGATCAAGCAAAATTCCACAAATATTCTAGAAAGATCAGTTCTAAATTTCTGCATGAATATCATCCTGCCAGATAAAACACCCCAAATCCTTCAGTGTTATATGTGAACAAGAGAGCTGGTGCGGTCAGCAAAAAAACTCTACAACTTGTGTCTTCCA
This sequence comes from Melopsittacus undulatus, assembly GCF_012275295.1. Lineage (NCBI taxonomy): Eukaryota > Metazoa > Chordata > Aves > Psittaciformes > Psittaculidae > Melopsittacus > Melopsittacus undulatus. The sequence goes on along the minus strand of NC_047529.1, from coordinate 11,168,326 downwards.
CAACACCTTTGCTTGCAAATTATGTTCTTCTCTCAGAAGAAGCTATTGCAATGGTAGGTTGTTTCCATGCTTCCTTTTCTTGCAGGGAAAGAACAAACTGGAGTTAATCTGGGAGAACAACTGAAGTGAATCAGAAGGCTGTAGTCTCCAGGTTTACCTGACATATATACCACACATCCATGCAAGGAAGTGAGAGATGAAACACAGGAAAAAATGTGGTTTGATCTGTAGGTGGTTAATGATCTTTAATGACTGTGTCATGGAATGAGTCCACATGCTTGTCCTTCTGCTGACATCTAATCTATGTCATCCATATATGCTGCATGGACATATGTTTGCAAACTTTTGGCTTGAGAGCAACAAATAACATTAGGATTATTTAACTCTTAAATGTTTCAATGTGCAAATTCACTTTATGCCTATATGTTCATTTCCTGGTAATGACATGGATCACACCTGTTACAGAGCTAGAATACAGATCTATGGAAACTGCTCCAGTGTCTGATGATGAGACACTTATACAAATATAAAATACTGTAGTAATGGGATTGCTTTGTTTTACATCTGTGAAACCAGTCATTAAACCAATGCTATGTATTTTCACTATCTCAGATCTCTCTCTATGCTATCAGTATGGCATGACATAATAATACAAAGTTGGTAAAATATATATTTTATATGTAATATATAATTTCCATGTCTTTTCTTGTTTCTCCTATTGTACTCCCTCCTTCTTTATTTTTACAGTAAAATATTCTTTCCCATTATTCTCCACAATTTTTCCTATAGTAACTTACCATGGTTTGTAATACACCTGTGCCCTACACGGTCTAAGTCCTTCCCTTTAGGAACTGTAGTCTAAATTTAAAAAGTAAATTAGAGACTTTACACACTGTATGACCATGTAAGGTCAGTATTCCTTCCACCTCCCTTTAAAAATCCATTGCATTAGGATAGGGGCTTTTTAAAAAGTAGTTCTTAAAGCTTAAAGGTTACCATGAAGTACAAGTAGGTATTTCAATAAAGCAGGGACATTGTTGAGTCACCATCCCTGGAGATATTAAAAAGACCTGCAGATGTGGCACTGAGGGACATGGTTTAGTGGCAGACTTGCTAGTGTTAGCTGAATGGTTGGACTTGATGATCTTAAGGGTTTTTTCCAACCTAAATGATTCTATGATTCTGTATTATCTGTCATCAATAATATTCTGTAAAAGAGAAAATACGTATATGTTCAAATTGAAACATCAATATTTCAATTCTTTACCATGTAGTCTATGCAAAGACTGTTATATGATAAGATTTAGGTACTATTATACATAAGCTTGCATAGTTAAGCTCGTATTTTGGTAGATGGGAGCAGTCCAATCATAAGCATGAATGAATATAAAGCAAATGGGGAAGACTGCAAACTTGGCTTGAACACAGATACACAGTTATCCAACTCCAAAAAGTACTGCTCAAGGGAATTGCTCGTCATCACTAAGGAATAAACGCAAATGGAAGAGGCATTATTTACATAAAGCACAAAATCATTCCATCTAACAGATATCATATTAGGGAAAGAAACTTGCGATAATGAAACACTTCACAAATTTTTCAAACTAAAGTACTGCAATGTGAAAAATAGAAAGCAAAAGAATCACCTCCACAGCTTTAACAGTCTCCAGGTGTTAATAAACAAATTATGAATGCATGATTTCATACCTATTGGAACAACAGGCATAGCTTTTGAACTTGTATTTGAGTAAAGTGTTTGGGCATCTGCTCATTCTACATGCTGGGATGGAAGGGCCACTTAATTTCTGTGTTATTGAAGAGTTGAATGTGAAGACTTTGATAGAAGGAATTATGTACTTTGTGTGCCAAAAATGGTTATCCAGTGAGCGAGAAACACATAAGAGGAACAGCGGATACTCAGAGGAAGACTTAGCTCTTCCCCAATAGCAAAGTGCTCCAATACGCATCTGAGTAACCTTTTATTAAGCAAAAGACTTAAGTACAGGCTCATGACCAGTGGACTCCAGTAGAACTTAAGCATGTACTTAAGTGGATTCCTTTATCCTTGGAAGCCTTAGCCCTCACTCCTCATTCATGCAGCTCAGCTGCTTATCAGCCCTTCTACCTAAAAAGATACCTGCAGAGCAAAGCCAGGATTTGCTTCTATCTGATTAAAATTGGAAGAGAATGAAAATATGCCTGTAAAAAATACTGCTGCAAACTGTTTTCCCTTACAGAGCCCAACCGACAAAGGAATATGCAAAAGGAGAAGAGAATTGCAAAGCATTTCTTGTTCAAGCAGGTTCCCAGGGTTTTTCCCCACCTCTTCATTCCAGATTGCTTTCTTAGCCACCCTACCATAATTACTGTTGCATGCCTTATTACAGATGAAGTTATTGTTGTTACACGTTACTGTTTCACAATAATCGATGCATTTGTACTTCTAGCTTCAAATCTCGAAAACCACACATTAATGGTTCTGATCAAAAGCAACCGAAATAATTTAGTATGAGGGCTGTGTTCCTCTTAGTAACAGATGATAGGTACCAGCGTCTCATGTATTCTAGCCAGGATGTCTTGATTTTGATACCAGAAGTGTTACTGTGTGTCATCACATATCTTGCTAAATCATCTTGCTGATGGGCATTGTAGCTGATATAACAAGCCACGTCAGCAAATACTGCTGTGTACCTCAATGCAGAATCCAGTTCTAAGTATGCCAATGATGGCAACATAAAACCCATTCACAAACGTAAATTGCAACACAAATAAAATTAAATCAAACTAATTTAGCAAAGAATATATAAATCTTTTCCATTAGCAGGTAACAGATATGATTCACAGCTAGTGCTTGGCATTTATACAATAATTCAGTGTTGGCATGTGTTTTAATTCTACATCGTAATGCAAATGTAGAACTACAAAAAGTTGGAAATAAAATCTTTTGGCTAGATCTCATTAATTTTTACTACCTTGTATTGTAAAACCAAACCTGAACCAATGGCATCATTACATAGTACTGATTTAATGATTCTGTGGCAAAACTTAAAAGCATTCCAAAGTATTAGAGAAGGAGACCAAGAGGAAGGGAACCAGCCAGAGCTGAGATTAGTAAACTCAAAAATATTGATAAAAATAATTCCTTAGGTTATTACTCCTCAGCAGGGAAAGCCAAGGAGTAAACTGTTTACTTAATTATGAACAATACAGTGGCATCTTATTGTAAAGACTTCTTGTCTCTTTTTTTGTCATGCTTCTTTTGTGGTCTATTTATTTTCCTTTGACATCAACCAACTGAAGATTACAGGATTATTTCAGGAACTCATCACAGGTCATCAAAGCTGGGATTCGGGAGTACCATACAGAAATGGTGTGGGTTCAGATCTGACTGGAACGAGCAGGAATAGAGCTAAAGAAAAGACCTCGGTCCTTTAGGGCTCAACTAAGCTCTTTTAAATAGGAGAGCAAGCTCCTTGACAAAAATCCCTACACAGTCTAGGTTATGTTTACATGAACTGGCACATCATTTGTTTCAGAAGCTCTAAATACTACTAGAATGTATACTTAGGGCTGCAAAAATAAAGGTCAATAGAATATTTTTTTTTGTAATGGGCAAGGAAGTAAATGTGAAACTTCCAATGCACTGCTTGTATGAAAAAAAAAGTAATAGAAGAAATTCTGATGCATAAAATGAAACATTATGAACGGTAGAAAGCTGGGCCAGCATCATAGTTGTTCTAGGCAAACTCATGTATAAGAGCCAATTTTATGAAATGTATTCGTACAACGGACAAGATAATCTGTATGCAAACTAACTGGGGTTTTCATTGAGGCATATGTATGAAGTGTAATTGATTATTTGCACACAAACGGTTAACATGACAGTACACTGATTTTTAGCAGAGGCATGTTTAAATTTATAGCCCCCAATTTTTACCTGTGGGCTAGTTAGAAGCTGGAAGTGCTGGAGGAAGCAGTGAGGGATTAGGAAAAGTGATGTGTATGTTCCAGAAGGCACACTAGCAGCAGTCCTGTCTTTGTTTTTCACAAAATTTGAGAGAAATCACACTCCTTTTTTAATTTATAGTCTTTTTATCATTGTATCACCTTTCAGATTTTTTTGCATTTGTTCTGTCTTGCTAAAGGTACAACGGCCATCGAGTTTTTGGATAGGACATTGTTATTACAAAGGGAACTCTTCCTGGTTCAGCTAAAGATACAGCAGATTCAAATACACAGAAAAATTATTGGAAAATGTGATGGTTGTTGAGTTAAATATTTTAATTTTTATAAATTAATTTATTTTACATTGTATTGGCTCTAAAAACCAAAAGATAAAACCCCCCCAAACTACTATAAATTAAATCATACACTCAGATTTAGCCCAAATCAGTGAAAATTACAAGTTATGGTAATTCCCTACATGCTCTCTATGCTGTTTGTCTGCCATGTTGATTTCTATTACACCTAAAAGTTAATGTAAATATGGACTTTTCTTTTTCCACTAGCAGCTGCTCTGCTGTCCATCCAAAACAGCATGTGTTATGAAAGCTATGACATAGATCACACCATTATGTGATAAGCACTTACTGCTTAAACAGTTAATCAGTCTCTTACTTAGAACCAAACAATAAACATACATCACTTCTACAAGCTTCAGAACATTTGTATCAAAAGGGAGAGTCTAGATATTTCTGCAAAATGCTCAAAGACAGACAGGCAGCAGAAAAAAAACAACCCAAAACTGAGAGAAAACAGCTTTTCTGTTCTAGACTCTCCCATATTATTAATTTTCCTCTGTTTTATTTTCATTTGTTGGAGAGTTTATATTTTCAGGTAGATAGAAAGTGGAATAGCACAATTATTTTGGCAGAACATTCTAACCCCTGCTGGAGACATCAATCATCAGCCATTGTTATATAAAAAAAACCCATTTTGTTTTACGATTGAGAAACCAAAAGCAGAAGTTAAGGACAGAAATGACTAAGATTTTTATCTGTAACTCTGGCTACGTTAGAAGCTATACTATCAGTTATACTCTGGCTATACAAGCCATCTAAAAAACCCTTAAAAATACTCAATTTATCAAGCTATCCCCTACACGATTCAATCCAATATAGAGCCAGACCTAATGCACTAAAGATAAAACCATCCCTCTCTTTTCTTTCCCATCTAGAACAAGAAATAAGCAAAAACATATTTATCTCCTTGTTGATATAAGCTGGAAACTATTTGGAGAATGCAAAATTACAAAAAAAAAAGTTTTAAACAGAACTGATAATGAATAAAAGGTTTTATACTATAAAAGCAGGATGATAAAATTCTGGTAAGAAGTTCACTGTTCAATATATGAACTGGTAAAAAATGCATGTGGATGCAGATAAGATGGGAGGAGAAGGAAAATGATAGAGGGAGAATGTGTGGGAAAGCAAATGAAGAGACGGCAAAGTGGGAAGCAGATGAATACACGTGGCTAATTGACTCAGTATTTCTTAACCAAATTCCTTACCTAATCAGAACAATAATAACAGGGGGAAAAAAAGTCATCTAAATTAGCATACAATTAATATTTAAATCAGTTATAGATGATTAACATTCACAGGTACATACCATGTAATCTGTACTTTTACTAGAGATAAGATCCAGTAGGCAAATGCTGCTTAGACAATAATATCTTCATTATTGATACAAAAAGACTATTTAGTATTTGGCATGTCAGATATCTAAAAGTTCTGCTGCTCTTCAAGACATTTCTGTAATTTCAGCTGTATAATGTTTGAATATTTAATATTTGTCCTGCTGACACACACTTGTAACCACTTGAATTAGAAGGCAAAAAAAATCTGAAAAAGCATAAAAGTTGTAACACACAATTCCTTTGTAGAAGCAGTACTAGTAATATTTACAATTATACCCATGCCAAAGCAGTTTCAAATATGATGCACATGCCTCATTAATAATGTAGAGTGCAGAAACTTATAAAATACGTATGTCATGTACAGATAGAATTACATGTGTTTTTAGAGCAAGCTCATGTTTAGGAGCTAAAGCATGTGTCATGTTCAGCTCTCCCACCTACCCTACTGTTCTGTGTTAGTGAGGATGTGAAAAGCCGTGGAACTTATATACGGACACTTATATGTTGATCTTACATAGACAGCTACGTATGTGCCACATATCACAGTATCTTTTTTTCATACTTTGCTTAATGATCTAGCTGGCTCACAGTTACAGTTTCCCTCCCACATTACACAAGCACAGAGTAAAAAGATTTGCAACAACCATGTAAATAATTCAGACAGAAAAATGTAATATAAGACAGATTGCAGACCTGGCTGTATGTTTTAACTGCTCCCTTAACCTATGATTTGGAGGTACAGGATGCTTTCAGTTTCCCCAAATAATAATCATAATCTTACAGAATCAGGGCCCTTTAATTAATCTTTCTAGTTGATAAACCCCAGATTTCTGTTTTGTAACATCTATTTCAGGTTAGAAATTGAAATAACTATAATCCCAGTAATAAGGGCCCATGCATTTAAAAAAACCCTGATTTTCTGTTAGTTAACATTTTAACACTATTGCATCTATCACTGAATGGCTGCTTGGCTCCACTGACTGAACACTGCAAGAGCTTGTAAAAACATTTTACCTGACAGATATGTTTGTTCTTCCATTTGCTCAGCACACATTGACTGTTTTGCATTAAGTCCTAAAGGACAACAGAAAACAGAGAGTGGAGTTGGCAGTACACACTGTCACTATTGGTTAACATACTTCTGATTTTCGAATTTATAGGTGAAGCATGTCACACAAAGATGCAGCTGTTTTAGAACAGCCTGCCAGACAAAAGCACATTTATCATCACCGGGAGAGCTGGATCTTTATGAAAATTAAAGCTGTTGAAAGAGGTTTGAAAACCGGATAATATGTTGCTGTACTTGAAACTTTCTGAAACATACCTCTATTTCCTTAAGTGCATCCCGCAGTTTGTCTGGCCGCTTGTTTTTCAGTATCCAGGGATAATCTCTAGCTGGATAATAAATAAAATACAATAAAATAAAATTAAATTAAATTAAATTAAACTAAATTAAAATATATATAGGTGACTGTGAACATATATGCGTATATATATGTGTGTATGTGTACAAATATGCATTTCTATAAAATAAAGTTCTTCAACTTAAGCTTCCTTTTCTGTGGAAATACAAACCTAAGATTTCAAGAAGTTACCTGAAATGCAAAACTTACCTATAATTGGGAAAAAATGGCTATGTTTTTTATTGGTTTCTCTTGTCAAATGACATCCTTTTGAAAGGCTCTGTTCAAGGAACAGTTAGCATATTACAACCACACTGACTGTGACTTCACGATGGCATTTGTGTACAAAGCTCTCAGGGTGTAGCTTCTCACTCAGCTGCTAAGTTCTTGCAATGAGAAAGCACCCCACATTCAGTATGTTAACTTAGAATCGAAGTTATCAAATCCTAAACAGATCCTACTCTTTCGAATTAGCATTTCATTGCCTGATTTCAAAATGCAGGCTCAAACATGTCTTCAAAACATATATGCATGAGTACATGCATATATAGAGGCATTAACGACAGGTAATTGTGAACGCCGTAACTTGTATTATGGAGTATAGCTATTTATAGGATTTGTTCTTGAAAATTTGGTCTGAAGAATCTGCCAAGTCAAGCAAACTAGAAACTGCATGACTGCTACAGTCCTTTAACAAATGTATTAATGTTCAGCAAACTATTATGAAAGTTCTGGCCTAAAACATTAATCCTGAAACCAGCTTCCTCTGGAGTTGCTAGTAATTGGTTTGTTTCATGGCTGAGAATCAGGCTCTAATAACTTGTGAAATTTCATCATTTAAAATAAGCAGTTTTCTGTCCATAAGTATACAATAAAAAACCATGAGAAAGTAGAACACATTGTCTTTCTAAAATCTAGCCTATTTAAAGAAAAACTGATGAAAAGTTTTGAGCCCCAAGCTGTCAGTTTGTATGCCAACTTCCAGACTGAGTGACTTAACAGTTGTGTTTAACCCTCCCTGCAAAAAGGAGCTTACAATAGGAGTGCTATAGAGTGAAAAAATGAAGGATTTCATATATCAACAAAAGAGCACACCAACATACAACTTCTCTTTGTATTTTACTGGACTGAAGCCAGCGTTGGTGGAACTGTTATGATAATATTAATTAGGCATGTAAGATCACATTTTCAATGGGTGCCTTCATAAATATTGCAATATTTATCCACATATACAAAATGGGAAATTGCCTGTACAGATACCAACCTATATATACAAATCAGCAACTGTAAATAAAGTTACACAGTGCTCCTCTTTGAGAAATGTGCCACACAGTGCTTTGTCCCTAGGCCACCCTGCATTTACAACAACAAGGTGCAGTAGCTTGTGCTCCTTTTGCATGTCACAAGTATGAAAGGTAACAATTGGGGCTTCTGTATAACGGGGTTTATCTGGGCCTGCTTCTCTTTTTACACAGGCAACGCCTGTAAGATAATGCTACCCACAGCACAAGGGATGTAAATCCATTATGCTCCTCCCTACTTATAACCCTTTCTCAACTCCCCACCTTTACAGAGCTGTATTGATTCTGACTGACACACAACCCTCCACAGTGGGTGTAGATTTACCACATGGCAGCATGCACTTTTATACCCATCCCCAGTGGGCCTTCAACCTGCTCCAAACAAACCTTATGGTGTTGCAAATAACTTATCCTTCTGGAACACATTTTGCTTTCAAACACATGCACCATTCCACGTGAATTTTCATTATATATGACAAGATGCAATGTTAAGGCAATACTTTCAGCATACATATTACTTTGTGAAGTCACCTAAACATCAGTTAGTTTTTTTGGAGTTGTCATCTAATAATGTTTAAACCTTAATCAATGCTCTGAGCAATAGTAAGCATGCAGGAGTTGCAAAGCTTGAGCTAAAGAAAAGTTGTATGGGTGTAAAAATCTTTAACTATCACATTATTGCTGTGTGCGAGCATAAACTAAAATTGCTTTTAAACAGGTAATGCAGGAACAGCGTAAACGTTTCGAAGCTGGAAGCATTCTATGAAGGCAGCCGATTATTAACCTGGAATTTGATTTTGGCTGAAAGGATTTCAGCTATAATTTTCAGGTATGAAGCACTTGGTATTTCAATTCAAGAGCCGATTGAGAAATGTTTATTGCTGATCTGCTGAGTAAATTTCACAAGGAAAAATCTGGATTATTTTTGTGATTCCTCTTGACAATGGATTTGAGAAGCAGCACACACAACCATGCTTAGAGACAGAGTAAAAAACAGATTGCAAATACACTAGGAAAGAATTACAACTTTTCAACTGTTTCATGCCATGTAGTTCTGTGACTGCCTGCCTCAGATGGTATGTGTAGAAAGTTACTCTGAAAACAGGCTGAGGTGATTTTAATGCTCTTCCGGGGGGGTCACCAATTCAAATTAATGATTTGGTTTTGCTGTAACAAGAATCTCAGAAAATATCCTTACATTCCGCTTGCTTTTGCTTCTCTTCTAAGTAACCATGCCTCATCTGTGATGCTGAGGGAAAGAAGGGATGAAAAGATGAACGATAATCCTTACAACTGCTGTCAGCAAATATTAATATTAGGGAGAAGATTCACACGGTTTGATAAAACGCAGAAATTCACCAAAGCTTAAGACAGCCCTGCTTTTTTCACCTCGAGAGGCAGATATCTTAAACTTGCAGTGAAAGAAGGGCTTGTACAGCACAGCGGATACACCGGCGGCACCGAGCCTGCAGCCCCCGAGCAACAGCGGCACTGCGTCCTGACTTCGGAACTCGGCTCACGGGCCCGGCCGCCGAGAGGGACCTGTAGCTGGAGCCGAACAGACCTTGCGGCCCATCGGGAAACGTCCAGGATTAACGGGATTAACCAGATGAAGGAAACCGATCGCTCGCCCTGCGCGGCCCCTCCGCTCGCCGGGAAGGGACAAGGGAGCCGGCCCGCAGCCCAGCGCTCTCGCGGCGCCCCCTGCCGGCAGCCCAGCAGCGCCGCGGCGGCCCCGGCCCGCACCGCCCCTCACCGTGGTGCCGGTGTAACGGCTCGGCGGACTGAAAGGGCTGGATCAACTCCAAAACAGAATATACAGTACAAGAGCCTAGAGTTTAAAATCCCACTGAAGTTTCTAATGGCAGAAAGGTTGTTTTTATGTAAATATTTTCCTTTTTTTTGTTTTCTTTTTCTCTTGTGGAATAAAAAGTTTCTAAATGCTCTGCCGTAATTTAGGAGAGAAAATCTCTGTGCTTCCTTACAGTACCAAAATACAGAGATATATACCTAAATATATCGAGATTTCTCGATATATATACCAAAATACATCAATATACATCTATATATATGTCAAAATACATCAATATACATATATATATATAACAAAATACTTCAACATATATCAAAGTACATATATATGTATACATAGGTATTTACATATCTAAATATATTAACAAGAAATTTGAAGTTGTGTTTTTCAGAGCAAGCAGTCGGTAACAAAGATTGAACATCTAGAAGTTTTGTTTAGTTTTAGTTACCGTTATTTATATTTTTACCTGGTTCTTTCTTGTCATAGTACTGGTGAATCCCAATATCTTCATCTATAGAATTGAATGTAAATATATTTAATTATGGATGTGACACTAGAAACAAAACATAACTTAAAATGCAAAGTTCAGCATCTCAATTTCTGCCAGCTGGAGTGTTAGGCGTTAACATAGCAACAGTGTAAAAACTACAGCACATAGTCTGAATACAAGGAGGACTTTCAAGATCCTGCAAGCAAGGGCTGAAGGAGAATGTGACAGGTCCTTGTATTTGTTTGAAGCTGTCATTTCCTCCACATACACTTTGATTCACTTCCAGCTGCCAACATGCAAAAGTATTTTTACCACCTTCCTAATGAGCATCTTTTATGATTGTTCACAAAGAAAGGTAAGGATCATGGTGAAAAGTATACCTTAGAATAACTTTAAACATTTTCTGGTGACTGACACAGCTGAGCTAAAGACAATAGGATTTTCTTAAGATCCATGAACTCATAAAGCTGCCGTTTCAAAGGATCCAATATTCTTAATCTATAGGTTTTATTCTCTACCTGGTTCCCATGGCAAAGAAATTTGGATGTTTCAGCTACCTTGGTGCAAGCCACACCAGCCAGCTCCTGACTGGTAAATACTTAGGTGTGCCATGGCAAGCTTCACCAAGTAGATCCAAGTATGGCTTTATGTTGCATTGTTTTAAAATAATGGGATGGACATTGTGTCTGTCTTCTTCTAAACTCAGACAGTGATATACCATGAGACATTCCACACATGGAGGAATGAAGGAAGGCATTGCAAGGGCAGACAGCAGTCCTGCCTTCTGCCTCAGGATATCAGAATGGGGTACAGAGAGGAAGCAAGAAAGTCAGAGGTGTAAAACAGGCACAGCAGGCCACAGTATGCCTTTAATTACAATAAATCACAACTATGTATTTACTTAAGCCACCAGACTTTTCAATAAAACAGTTTTTGACTTTTTTTTCATATTGTTACAGAACAATTCTGACACAAATTTGGGATACCAAGACTTACTGAGCCACTATTTGAATAATAACATTCAACTAAACATTTACTAATATTCAACTGAATTGTCAATAATAATAAAATATTTCAAGAAAAATATGATATTCTATAATTAGCATGAAGTGTCATAAATAATAGTTTGATATGGTCCACTTAAAAACTAGTGGGGGTTTTCCTTAGTATTGTATTTTAGCAATAGCAAGGCAAGATGAATGAAGGTGATTTCTACAGGACTAGTAATCAGTCATGTGTCTCCTGGAACAATCAATTAATACAATAAATATACCCTTGTAAGTATAAAATTTCAAGTAATCATATAAAATACCCAGAACGTGCAGTAATTTTTTATGCTCACACTAAGTATAAATCACAATGCTTCTGCAAATCATGTGACTATAGATCTTCATTCACCTAAACCAGTCATCAAACTGAAGCTTACAGTCAAGTAGGGCATAGCTTCCAAAAAAGGAAAATGCATCCAATTAAATATAATCTTAACATTTTTCACTTCAAATGATGCTCCAGTTCTATGATAAGATAAGCGAAAAAGCTGATCAAGTTCAAACATCACACTGCTGTCTAATTCTCCTTCTTTCTCCTAAGTAGAAAAAGCACTTGATTTGGACATTCAGAATTTTATATGAATTTAATATTCATTAACAAGCTTTGCTGTTTTGTTTTAGTAACAGGTAACAGCTCACCTTTAATATGTAAGTTAGTCTTCAAAGACCACAGAAACATCTCAGTCAGGCAGAAAGACATCTGGTGGCAGATGGAGCCTCAGCACTATCAAAAGAAGGAAAGAAATTGCATGAGCAAATTAATTACCCTTTATCTCCAATGAAACTGTAAGTACTTTGGAAACTAAATACTAGAAGAACCTAGCACTGATGATATTTTGTTATATGTAAGTTGAAGGTTTTGACTGCTGTAAAATGAATAATGCATGGGAAAGAATAGGGTATGAAACATAGATATGTCTATATACATCATACAGAGAGACAAATCAACGTTAGTTTAAATTTACAGCTGCTCTCACTAAAGTAAATAACTTCATGCTTGATACTTCTTATACACACATGATCTCTTTTTACTGTATGGCTATTACCTTGGCATATGCTAAAGTGAAGCCACTGCTTAAAGATCTGGCTTAGACAGGAAAATTTGACTTTCAAGCCATTTTTTTTAAACACTGTACATTGGGAAGGGTCAATATAGTGAAGAAACAGTTTTGAACATGTCTATCCTTAGTGCCATGGTCTAGTGGTGGACTTGGCAGTGCTGGGGTAACAGTTGGACTTGAAAATCTGAAGGTCTTTTCCAACCTAGCTGATTCTGTGATTCTATTATCCTATATTTGTGAACATCAGTTATACTGCTAAATACAAAAAGTGATGTCTTTCTAAATAAAAAAGAGCATTTACATTAAATCAATTAAAACTGACAAAATAACAGCTGTGAATCACATAAAATATACAAATTCTAATATTAGGTACATTGACCACTGTTTGCTGAGGTTTTCTGAACAATCCACCTGAATATTCCAAGTAGAGGATGTGTTGTCCTTCAGAGGAGCATTGGGAATCTTCCGAGACCCAGTAACCATGACTTCCTTGAGTAATATCCTGAAGTGCTGTAGTTGTAAATGCGCCATCAGACCAATTACTTACACTTCTTCAAGAATCCACTGAAAGCTGGACTCAGAAGGGGAGTTTACACAGATACAGCACACTCAAGAACCACTGTTGGTATAGAACTGTATTTGAAGTTTTTTTCTTTTTTGAAGTGGACTCTTCATTTCTTTTCCATTAGTGTCACATAGATAATGAATCCATTACAACCTTACTGAAGAACTCCAATCACATCGAGTATCAGGCGTTTACCTCAAGAGGGCTTTGATGAGAAACATGTGCAAGAATCTCAGGTAGCATCAAGGAAGTGATCATAGTTCCAGCAGAGCTATGAGACCTTGAGGCATTATCACTCAAGCTAATATGCATGTTTTGATGCACTGCCTAATCCACTGAAATAGCACCAAGTGGAAACAGCATTTTCTTTACATTGATCCCCAAAAGTACAAAAAGTCTAAATCCTCTGGTTTTATCAGAAAAGAGGAAAAAATAAAAGCTTGTAACACAGTCTAGTAAATGGAATATACTTTCATCTTGGGTGAGAATGAGTTTGGGAAAAAAATGCAAAGACATTTGTAGCATGGTGGTCTGTTGAACATGGGAACCATTGCTGGTGTAAATATGGATGAGGGCAGCCCCTCATTTTTCATTTGTATTACAGTAACAAGAGATTGTATATTATAATTTTCTTACTTGTTTTCTCTCTTTTTACTTTCTTACTTTAGCAAGTGAAACAAAAACTTGCATTCCCCAGTGCCCATAGATCCTAGAAAAGAATTTCTCACTAATACAAAGTCAACAAATTCGGTGAACGTTTCAAAATCTTATCATGGTTTGACTGAAACAAAACCCTTAAGTCCTTGATTGGCAGATGATCAGTTCAGCTGGAGAGAAAGCACATCTGCCCAGAGGACAAGGTGTGGTGGTGCCCACCAAAGCTGCTCTATCACTCCCCTCCTCAGCGGGATAAGGGAGAGAAAATGCAGTGAAAGGCTCATGGGCTGAGATTAAGGACAGGGAGAGATAATTCACAAATTACCATCACAGGCAGCACAGACTCCTGTTGGGGAAATCAGCTTAATTTATTACCAATCAAATCACAGTAGGATAATGAGAAATAAAACCAAATCTTACTAACAAGTTCCCCCCACCCCTCCCTTCTTCCTGGGCTTAACTCCACTCCCAATTCTCTGCTTCTTCCACCCTCAATGCTGAGGGACAGGGAAAGGGAGTCGTGGTAAATTCATCACACATTGTTTCTGCTGCCCCTTCTTCCTCAGGGGGAGGAGTTCTCACTCTTCCCCTGCTCCACTGTGAGATCTCTCCCATGGGAGACAGTCCTCCATGAATCAAAACATGGTCCATTCTAATCTGATCTACGTTCTAATCTGAAATATGCCCTGACTAGTTATAGTCTACAGGAAAAAAAAGGAAAAAGAAAAAACAAGAGAGAATTTGCTTCTGTAACAAAATATGACACTGTAAAGTCTGAATATTTTGCTCAGATGAATTCTTTTCTTCCTTTTGAAGAAATATTCACCAATTTATCACATAATTATATTTCAGCACAATGGGGATGAGGATTACGAGGATGATGAGAACAAAGACATCTTTCTCTGTTGGAACCAACCCTAACCATTCCATGATTTGTGATCTGGAAAGTGCCTCTCAGAATTGACACTGTTCCTTTAACTACATGAGCTACACCCTGCTATTGCAGAGAGGTAGGTATGAATAAATATAAAAATTCCTCCCATTGAGCTTTAAGGACTCTATCCCTCCCCTCTTGAAATGTATTAGAATTTGGGGAAAATGGAATAAAATCATAGGATCATAGAACAGTGAGGGTTGAAAGGACCTCATTCCAATCCCCCTACCAAGGGCAGGGACACCTCACACTAAACCATGTCACCCAAGGCTCTGTCCAACCTGGCCCTGAACACTGCCAGGGATGGAGCATTCACAACCTCCCTGGGGAACCCATTCCAGTGCCTCACCACCCTAACAGTAAAGAATTTTGTCCTTATATCCAATCTAAACTTCCCCTGTTTAAGTTTGAACCCTTTACCCCTTGTCCTCTCACTACAGTCCCTATTGAAGAGTTCCTCCCAGGAATCGCTATAGGCCCCCTTCAGATACTGGAAGGCTGCTATGAGGTCTCCATGCAGCCTTCTCTTCTCCAGGCTGAACAGCCCCAACTTTCTCAGCCTGTCTTCATACAGGAGGTGCTCCAGTCCCTGATCATCCTCGTGGCCTCCTCTGGACTTGTTCCAACAGTTCCATGTCCTTTTTATGTTGAGGACACCAGAACTGCACACAATACTCAAGTGAGGTCTCACAAGAGCAGAGTAGAGGGGCAGGATCACCTTCTTAAAATAACTCTACTGTTAAGGTAAAACTGGAATTCACTTTAATAGCTGTTTTTTTTTTCTACTCCCACAACACTGTCTGCTTTCACAATGCCTCCACAAGCAACAGGCAGAGATATTTTGGTGGTTGTAAATGCAGTCTGACAAATGGAAATGTTCTGCAGTGATTACTGTGCTCCAGTACCCATGTTAGGAGTGCTTTGTTTAAAAAAAAAATCCCCAATTCAGTAAATTTTTGTTTAGCCACTGATACAGAAAATAACTGTCTGGCCACTCCCTAACATCAACAAATGCTGAAACTGATATCTAGGGTCCACTAAACACTTTCCATATAGCTACTGTTGTACCAAATGATTAGGAAATACATGCTGGATGAGTGGTTCACTGATACTGTGTTTATTTCACCTGTTCCCATACAGTACCTGGGAGAATGGGTTGCTTGTGAAAGGCAATGCCCAGCTCCCAAGGCAAGTGCATCCAAAGAACATGGACCTCTGAAAACATGCTAGGAATGAACTAGAGCTATGGAACAGGGAATGCTGACTACAACAGACCATCTGAGCTCTGTAGTTTACGTGCTAGAGGCATGGCTTAGTGTCACAACAATATCCCAAGTGCTGTTCCAAGAGTAGACCCTTTAAGTGCCAGGCTACATGACAGTATTTGATGGCCACCTACCTGTATCACTGAAGGTGAGCCAATGTGCTCCCAGAAATCCAGCATTCCTAGCAAAAGAGTGACAAAACAAGTGGGATCCCCTTCAAAATATTACTGTAGTCTGAGACACACTCCTAGGAGCAGAAACAAGGCAAAATACAAAGCCAGTCAGAAAGCAGGTATTTCTATGCCACAGAAAAGTTAGAAACCTACTGCAATTACATGTGTACACACGCTAGATGAGGTGCTTCAGATGTGGGTTTGGGCAGATGCTCTAGGACTAAATGCCTAAATAAAAGGAAATGCTGCAGAATCTAATTTCACTGCTTGCTCATGGTGTCAGACTTTCTTGGCAAAAAATACTGTACTGGGAACTATTTTGCAAAAATCAGCACAAGCCACCCTTTCATTCCCTCCTGCTCCACATTGCTTTCACATTCTACAGTTTTGGTCTCTTTTGTTGTTTGTTTTTTCGGCAAAATGGAAAATGCAATAGACACAATGGACTCTACTTCAGAAAATATACTTTTTTTTTCACTTGACTTTGGATTAATTACACAATAGCTCTGCTAGCTAGAGGCTCCGTAACAGATTACCCACAATCCTACTTTTGCCTCCCTTCTCCAATGTTAATATACTATCCCTGGCATCGCTCATTCCGAATGTCTGATTTCTAACTCAGACTTCAAACATTCAAAAAACAAGGTAAGTCATCAATTCATCCTACAACTTAGAGTCTATGTTTCCGTGATATAATATTTGGAGCAGAAATTGTTATCTTTTTTCCTCCTCCTCATGACCAATTTCTCCTTCACCAAGGAGAGAAACTCCCTGCAGCACAGATATGACTCACAAACGTAGTATTTGACTCTGCAAGATAAAGTTTAGATCGAGATATGTGCATTAGATCGGTAGCTACTTGTTGTATGCCTTATGTTGATCCAACAATTTCTTTGGGTAGAGCATGTAAAATAAAATTTTAAATAAACTATCTTTGACATTTTTAGCCACATTAACTTAAAATGCAATTATTCATTTAAAAACAGACTGGCAAACTTTTTTCTCAGTCATGTACCCACAGATAATGATTGCAAAATATTCCCCCAATCTTACAAGATAGGCTTCCACTTTATGCATTCTATGAAGCCACGACCTCTTTGATATATAATAAACATAAACAGAAATAAAGTAAGTAAAATAATGAGAATTTGTAAAACTTCATTTTGTATTCTGGCTTTAAGCAGAGACAATCCAGGTTCTTCCTTCACACTGTTTATTCCACTAAAAGTCACCAGCAGAGAAATCAAACTGCTAAATTTACACGTGTGTATTGATAGTTTTAATTTGGTTTCTTGAGAAAATTATGCTCATGTTTGTGTGTCAGTCTAACCTTTCTTTCATTTTTAATCCATTGATAAAGCTAAATCTAATCTTCTGGTTTTCTCAGAAAAGAAATTCTCAAAATAGGTAATTCCTGCAAATGCTGTGCAAATCTGCAGGTGAGCACTACGAAAGATTGTCTTAGTACTAGAACCGAGGGACATGTAGGGATAGCTTAGGCCTTAATCACTTGTCTTGGTGAAATCTGTAGATCTACCCCAGTCAGAGCTCATTGTTTCTTGCCAAGCTGGAAGATCTAAAAAAGCCTATGGAAGACAGTGGTGGCATGGTGGCCATGAGAGCTGCAAACATGGGGAGGAGCTAGAGAGGAGAAAGAGCACATACTGTATCTATTGGCTATACCACTACTGCGCAAAAGACAAGCACAAAGCTCATATCAGTGGGCAGGTGGAGATCATTGGGAATTCTTAATTCTGTTGCTTGGTGAACTAACTGCCAAGTGTACTTGTTTCTCACTAATGGATACAAGAGATTAACCAGGCTACTTCTCATCTGTGACACTGACCCAAATGTATGTGTGAACAATTTCTTGCTCCTGTGTAGAAACTAGTGACTATAGAAGTCTGAACAGGTTTCAAGGCCTTAGCTCAAGGGGTTCATTGGCTAAGACCAGCTCTGAATTTTGAGCCACAACACTTAAGATTTCACAAACGTTTGGATTTAAGACGTAGTAGAAATAGGACAGAATGGCCTAGTTTTAATTTGGTTGAAAGTTAAATGGATGCACAGATGGAATTCTGATCCATCCTCCCATTGTGTAATCCTGTCTTTGGATTACACAGGTTGGCAATTCTACCACCTATGCAGAAAATAAACTATTTGCACTTCATTCTTAAATGTTTTATTTCCTTAATTGTGGAAATTTAACTTAATTATCTGATAAGGAGAGGTTATGTCTTCATCTTTCACTATGCACTGGATATATATGTATTGTAAATAGCAGCTCTGCAGTGCATAATAAACAGCAGTCGGGGTCAGAGTCCCATCTACAGTCAGATTGTGGTTAACCACAACACTGAATGCTGCTCTATCATTCAAAATTAGATTAAAAATGCTGTGGTTACATAAAGCAAAAGACTGACCTGATAAAATTTGGATCAAACAGGTTATCAATTCTTTTGTAATGGCAACTGTAAGATGGCTTTTGGCAGTCCCCATTCTTTCTGCTCCATTTGGCACCCATAACTAAACCTCTTGCTGCTGGTCCACTGGTATCTCACCAACACCCCTCTGCTTCCAGATCATCACTGCAGTATATCACCTTCCCCTTCATAAGCAGGCTTGGGCTCATCTTCTTTTTCTTTTCTTTTTCTTAGATGATTATGGAACTCAGATCCCTCCTTCTCTGCAGCTACTTTTTCTGAGCCCCTCCTCACAACTATTACTCCTGGGACTGAAACTCCTCACCTGAGATCTTTGCTATCCTTAGTAGCACAGTTGGCTTCATTCTTATATTTATTTACTTTCAATCCCTTTTCCACTGAGAAAAGAAGTGTAGATTTTGCAGTATAATTGAAAATCAGTCTCTCTGTCTGTAAGACCAACTTCTGATTCTAAGTAGCAGAAATACAGGCATACACTTATAAATCCACTCAGTGCCTAATAATTCATATTATAATATTGGTTTACAAATAGTTTCAGCTATCAAGTTTTAAATTATCATAAATCTAAAAATCCTAGGAAAGTATTTATTGTTGCTGTATTTATTCCGGGCAAATATTTACTGTTGCAACTTACTTTCTCTTCAGTGCTATTGTCTGTCTCTTCAGACTTTGATGACTCAGAATATTTTTGCCTTAATACATGAATGAAGCAAATTCTTTTCCTTATTCTAACTTCCCCAATCTAAAGGGAAAAACTATTCTGTAGATGGGTGAACAACACACAAGAGCACTCTGTATTGAAATACACAGTGAGTGTTCTATTGTAAGAAAGGCCTAAATATGGCTTGCAGAATAATCACTGAAAGGAAATACATTATCTGATAACTCGAGAATTCTGGCATGAAAATTATACATTGTAGATTTATTTCCATATGCTGTGAAGTTTTATCATGCTCCACTGAACTAATTTTTCTGAGGTTTGTTTTACTGCTTTGTGAGTCTGAAAATCATCCTTCTTTTTTTTTTAATTATAGTTACTGAGTTTTCATCTTTTAGGATATTTGCATATTTAACTGCAAAACATATATATAGCTCCTTAAAAACATGAAGACTATTTGACACATACTAAGAACAGCAAAACTATGTTAACGATGTAAAACAGAACAAACATATTATCTCCAGTTGCTATCAGTTAGGATTACTTCTTGTGCAATTACCTTGGGCTCAATACATTTATACACAACTATTTTTACTGGATTCAGAATGTTGAGGCCCTGATCTTGAAACTAGTTCTGCAGTGATGCTCTCTTTTTGCACCTACTGTGGCAAAGCTCACAGCAGGATCATGTCATTAAACAGTAACTGTAAAAAACTGACGCCAGATTCAATTTATATTAATATTAAGCACCAGCATTTGAGATATTATTATTTTAAATCAGATTAGTTTTATGTGGGCAAAGGCCATACAGTCCATTGTTCAAGATGCGAATTGGCTGAGAGACAGCTCAAGTTCATCCTCTGAGCTCTGAACTAAAACTCTACTAGATAGAGGGGTGCTAAGTCCAAGGAGACGTGCAAAATACTACAGGAAATTTACATGGGGGTAACTTGTTGCCATCTAATTGCTTAGTCGTGGCAAAACTAAGGCACAAATTTTGCTGAGTTGTCACCCAAGTAGCTAATGACAGGATCAGAAACTAAACTCTTGCCTACTGCCCAAACCACCCTACTCTCTCCTACCTTCTGGGATGTGCTTCCAATATGTATTATTGGTACAGTCTTGTGAAAGACAGCTATTGATTGACTGAACAGATAGTAAGATTAACAGCAGCAAAGCAGAATGAATTTGAGGGTGGCAATGCTGTTTGTCAGGAAGACACCTAGTTTATGTATCAGCCACACCTCTGACAACAGTAATGAAGCTAGGAATCATTCTCCAATTGATACTGCAGGCGAGCATTACAATCTATAACAACTCTCTGGCAGAGCGGGTGTGAAAAGTTAAGAAGGTCATAGAAAATAGATATAATTGACCTGGGTTTTTACTTCACAGAGTGAAAAGTTCATATGCACATTTTGATAAAGACCCTGAAGGCCTTTATATAAACCAGATAGCAGATAAGCGATCCAAACTACAGATATCCAGTGCTGACACATGACATAAGGTAATTACAGAAGTACTAAATGTCAAACTGTTTTACTCTATTCTCTTAGATAGTGATTGCTGTTGCAAATAAAGAAATTTTTCAATACTAAAAGTCAGTAGGTCATAACATTTTATAACAGTGATTTCTTACTGTCAGCCGAAAGAGAAGATAACAAAATCTCTCTTTTTTTTAAGCTAAGCAGAAACAAGGTGAAAGGACCAGCAAATTGTTCCAGCACAGGAAAAGTCCTTGCTCTGCTGCCCTACTATTGTCACAACACCTTTATGCAAGGAAGAAGGTTTACATCAGCAGGTCTGTAAACCGAGAACACCAGTTCACATCGGAAATTAGTTATGTAAATGTATGTGTTTATGTAAATGTATGTGTTTATAGCAGTACTACTGACAGCAACAGATCTGAATTGTTTCTTTCCACTTAAGCTTCTATGCATAGGCATTTTAGTTTATCAATTGGCCTTGCAGCATGGGCTGCTATTAAACAGTGATCAGAACAACAGTTAAGTCCAAAGCAATGAGTTAACTATAGTTCAATCTGAATTTTAACTATATTTGCACCTAAACAAATCAGATTCTTCTATATTTTTATGCACTATTTCGGATTTAGCTATCAAACTACTAAACAGACCTGCAAGGTTAATTTCAGTGCAGTACTGAAAATACATCACAAACATTTGTTTCGTTTTCCCTTTGTACGCTGTACCAACAAATTTCTCAATGAACTGTACAGCTCTTGCCTATAACATTTTATCCTATGGACGTTAACTGAGAACTTGTTTGAAGAATTTCAAAAAGCACACTGGCAAACACCTTGATTTGATTTACAAATCTTGTAAATTTGCAAGAGGTATATATCTGAGTACACTGTGTGAGCTGAATAAATTTACTAGAACAGATTATTTTATATCTGCAACACCCTTAAACACATTTTTGTATGCTTTCTCAGAATGTTTTGCTGTTTAAATAACTTTCAGTAGCTTCTTTACATTGACCTTTATTGTTTTGAAGCAGAAAATAAAATAGGCAAGCAATAAATTAAGCTTCACTAATATTTGAAAATCACCTTTGAACAGCCATTTGCAAGGCTCATTGAGCTTCTTGTTACAAGCATTTGTTTTTAAATAAGGGTTTTTTCCTGCTATACTTGAATTCCAGTTAATCCAATGAGACTTGTATCTTGGTTACTTCAATGTAATATTAAAAAACCCTACAATGCCTGTGTGTGTCAGACTTCCTTTTAAGAAAGATTTGATTGCAAACACAAACAAAAAGCTTTTCTTCTTTTGTACTCCTTTATGATCTTCAAACAGGTTTCTATGAAAAGGACTAATATTTTTTCAATTTTAAGCCATACTCACCTTTTCAGTTAGGAAAGACAAAAATGAGAATTTCATGTTACAATAATTAATTCCTGATTGTAAGGCTACAGTATAGTTTATGCTCTGTTCTAATTATGCAGATATGCATTAGGGAAAATAACTTTGAAGAAAAAAAATGTATTTGTTTAAACATTTTCATAATCACATCTGAAACTGTTGAGCAGTGGGATCATATATAAAACAAAATGTACACAGATTTCTATTGTGAACTACAAACTACTCTGCTACTCTTAGGAGAGCCATAGGAGTAAAGTATTTGGTCTGTAAGTACAGGTAGTTTCAGAAATCTCCTGTATTAAAAAATATAAACAAACTAGGTCCATTCCACAATATGGGACAAACAGCAAGTTGGGGAGGGGGATGTTGGAGAGATATAGAAAGAGGAGAAAGATCAAAAAACTATGATTGCTTAAGTCATAGCAATCCAGTTACCAAAACCAAAAGAAAATTCTCCTGCCAAACAGAATTAACTTGAGATGCTCAGTTAATTCATCAGTTTTCTCACTACATGAGTTTCTCTTTTTAAGCATTCATGTCTCTGACAGTGATACTGATCTGAATGTGGCCAAACAGGATGCAGTCTTTCTGAATCTGCTGATGAAGAATCCAAAGTAATCCTGCCTTTTGTCCAGGTTGCCAGACTGCTGTCTGTAAGACTGATGGCCACGTGACAGTGTTCTGCTACCACAGTGGCTAAGTGCTGTCCAAGAACGTATGCATAAAGGAAAAATTTGATGGGCTGAATCTCTTTCCATTAACTGTGTAGGGGTCCCAGATTGACTATAGGACTAATACAAGTATTTAAAAGGCTGAAAACTCAGTCCAGCTTCATTCTACATTTTATGTGAGCTGAGTAAGACAAGCTGTCATTAAGACACCTGCAGTTGCCTTTGACCAGTGTTTTAAACAGTTTTGGTCTCAAACCTGCCCTACAATATAAGCACAATAGATTTAGTAACTGCCAGCACCATCCCTATAAATCAGATTATCCATAGTTTCAGGAACTGAGTTTCAGGATCTGCAAGAGATCACACAAATAACAGGTATCATCAAACACTTCTGAAGGAAAACTTTCCTCTTGTAATAATACCATAACCACTGGATTGTTAAGTGTCTCTTCATGATCACCTTCCTCATCTGCCTCAAAAAGCAGAATTATACAGTATCTTTATTTGATACAGAATCAAAGGTTGGAAAAGAGCTTTAAGATCAAGTCCAACTGTTAGCCCAGGACAAGCTAGATATTGACTCTGATGTAGAGGTAATTACATTCTCCAAGCCCAGTTTCGTATCTGGAAAGAATATATGTGACTGTTCTAATTTCTGGTCAGCATAGGCTAGTAGTCCTTCTTAATTCTGCAGAATAATACACTGGTAGAATTCATACATTTTATGTTTTATAATCTTTAAACTTCAAATGGACTTTCAGTTAACTCTTTATACTTCAGAAATAATCAGCTAGCTCGCAGATTCTTCCCAATATGTAGCTGAATTATGGAGAGAAATGTGAATTGGTTCTCCATAGAAATAACCACCTATTTATTAGATAATACTGGTGAGGCACTACCTTGCTTCAGGCTTACTGTCTAACTTGTCCAGCTTATATTGTCTTCCTAGTGGATGGATATGAAGGAGACAAGACTGACATAATAAAGTTCATCCTTACTAACTTTAGTCACAAGTTAGCATATCCAGTATATTTGGTCATCTATCCTTTCTTTTCATTACAATGCTTATTAGCTCTACTCCCATCATTAAAAGATGGATTTATGGTATTTGTTGAAAATAATTAATACAAAGCAGTTCTTGCTAATATAAGACATGTTTATTGACTTAATCAATCCTCCAAAATCTGTTAAAATTATAAAGTATAATAACAGGAGGAGTAACTAGTTTACTAAAGAATAAGATTAGGCAGACTCCTTGGTTTCAGTTAACCAGTCATTGTTACCTATCTGGTTCTAATATTAAAATACCAGTGATGAACTCAACAGCTACTCAAACACGCTATTAGTGGAAAAACCTGTCTAGCTCATTTAAAAAAAGTTTGTAAATTAATATTGAATCCTGTTATAATTCAGCTCAGACCAAAAGCTGCTGTGGGGTTCATTGCTCCAAGTCCATAGCAGAGTGTGTGCACGAGTATTTTCTTCCAAATTACAGTACTATTACAGTTTGCTCAAGAATGTCCCATCCCTGGAAGAGTTCTGTTCTATGATTCTATGAATCGTACCAAATACACATCACATTAGGGTTAAAGTTTGCTGGGCATTGTCTGAACTGTGATATTGCATAATTCCTTAGTACCTTATTAAATTGTCACAGGTCTAATGTAAAGATCTCTTTGAAAATCTATAACCAATTACCTTTAAAACAACACAACATAACCCTCAATGACTAATATTTTCAAAGAACTTACATACTATCATACAAGTTATCACTTGTGCTCATTCAGAAGCTCCAAATTTATATAGAAAGAACAAGATGTTCACAATATCCAACTATTCTGTCTACGCTTAAGATGTTTTACTTTTGCCTAGATTCTACTCCCAAGTTAGAAGAAGATGGCTTGAGCCTGAACTAGACAGTTGAGGTAATAAAGAAAAAAATTAAACCTTTTAATAGCTAAAAGATACATAAATAAGTATTGTACAATCTCATGGAAGAATTAAAATAAAATTAGTTATACAAGAATGCATGTCAGCTTCGCAAAGCACACCCACGGGTCTTGAAATTTATATTACTTAAATATATATGCAAATACTAAATTCCCAAGTTATTAGGGAGTACGATGTTAGGGAGCTTCACAGATTTTAATTGCATGTGTTCTTGCAATTAAATTCTTGAGAAGGGCCCCTGTAATCTCAGCAAAGATGTCCAAGTGATGTGTATGTAATAACAGAGACAGCAGTATCAGCAGTCCTCAATACAAATATGGTACTATGAACATATCAATGTATACAGGTGCAATTGAAACAGAGATGCTTACGTCTGAAGGGACATTTTGCTATCCATTTTGTTTAATGCTTAGGAGGTTACATGGCTTCTTAAGAAGCTCCTGAAGAAGATTTTTATCCATCCCCTTTCTGAGCTCAGTGCCAGTTCCTCCAGCCATCAATCAACATTTTACTAGAGAAGGTCTCTGGAAGTTTTGGCAGCTTTCAAGAGCAGTTAGATGTCATAAACCATTAACCTGAATCTGAAAATCTGTGCAAAGATGTATCAGCTTCTCCAGGAGGAGGATTTTCACAACCACCATCTCCATGGGTTGGCTTTGACAAAGATTCACAGGTGGCAGATTTCTTTGCTGAGCATTCATGATCTAGACATTATCGGGTATATAAACAAGATGTTCTGTTTCGTACTAATCACCACTTTGGAAATTTAATGACTTTTATTCAACCAATCTTAGGAACTGATTCTACAACAGCAGAATTTTCTTTTAGAAATCTTCCTACTTCCATTCTCCTTCACCCACCTTGCACCAATGTGCTGGGTCAGGAGTGCAGACTTTAAAATGGTATTACTGGGATAAATGGCTATAAAACCAGTTCCCTACTCTGCTGTCTGCACATGCTAACAGCAAAGACATAGCATTTTAAAGTTTGCTACTTAATGAGGAATCATGAAGATTCAAGGGAAAAAAGAAAGAACTTTTTCTCACTATCTTTACTAGCAATGGCAGAAATTTACAAAGTGCATCTGTTTTACTGTTGTTGCTGCAAATACCTGAGTTATAATGAATTAATCTATTTCTAATAGAGATAGAAATATTGTAAGTGCTATAACATACAAATGCTAATTTCTGTCACTAATTAGGGAAGAGACCAGCCCATTTCTCACTTGCATGAGGTCTGGGTGTATTTTCTTTTTTCTTTTTTTTACATAACAATTACAAAATGCAATAATTTTGCTGCTTTGAATCATTTCACCCTCTCTGAATCACCTTTAGTTATCCACATTTTAATCCTCTGAATTCCAAGAACAGTAATCATGAAATAATGCAAATTGAGGAAGAAGTTGGGTAATTCTAGGAAACATAAGATGATTCTTCATTAAATCTAAAGATACTTGAAAGTTAAATAAATTGGGTTTTAAGAAAACAAATCTTCTTGGTGCAGAAGCACCCTCTAATGGCTGTCTACTTACTGCTGTGTATAGCAACTGGGAAATCAGTTTAATAGCTCTCCTAAAAAGGAATGGAAACTGCTAAGATACAAGAGAAACAGAAATGTAAGTATACACATGCATGCACACACATATTCACATTCCTTTAAAAACAATATTCTCAGTTTAGTAGATGAAACAGCTTTTAACAATTCACCCCGATTTTAACTATTCTTCACAATTTTAAGATAAACAGAAACTGATTTTCCTATCTTATCTCAGTTAATTTTTACAAATGAAAACTAGTCCCAGTAGGCTTTAGAAAAATGCTCTAAGACCAAATCTCTCAATAATTTAGGCTGGAGGAAACGTGGAAGTTATTGGGTGCAACTCCCTGCGCAGAGTCGGTCAGCTCTGTAGTTAGATCCTAATAGTGGAATACTAAGTTAAAAAAGCTAAAGCTGCACTGAGATACTGGAAATGTAAATGATTTCTGCTGTCTAAAACTATGCCTTAATGTATTTTTTCCTTCTATTTTATTCTATACCTTTCTATTCTATTCTTTTCAGACTTTTTTCCCCCCCTGAAAATACCCCAAATTTGCTCATATGTCTGCAATATTTACTCCTACACTAGAATATGTATTTAGCATACAGTCCTTTATTAACTGTTAAGTACAATATCTCACTGGCAGATAGAGCAGTTAATAACATGAAAGTAATGAGGCTAGCAGACCAACTTGCTTCTCAACATCACTTTTCAAATCTCTTTGGGCTAAATTTTCAGCCAGTGTGTGTGGGGAATTAGCCATAGAAATCCCATTAACGTTAATGAATGCTTCATGGTTAACTCCCCATGCTCTGTGCTGAAGATTTACCCCTATATCTCTAAAATAAATATGTGCGGATGCCAAAATTCATGTTATAGAGCCTGAAGAAATTAAGGACTCTATTCTCAAATAATTGACTTATGCACAAGTATCTTTTCCCCCCACGGATTGTCTTCTACATATCATAATGGGTGTAATGTCTGCATTATCCTCATTGAAAAGATTACCCAAAGTGCATGTTTACTGCATAAAGGCTGAGTTTAGCTGATTGTATATTTTACTAAAGTAATATATATATTGAGTTGAATTTGTCATATAGATGCCTTGCACAAGTTGAAGCTTTGTATCATTAAGAACAGCATGTATTTATATTTACATTTCTGAAGAAAGTATTTAGGAAAGTCATTGGTCTGAAAGAAGTGAAAAGTATCCTCTATCCATACAGAAAGACAAAATACAACTAAAGCAAGAGAAGCCTCTGCAAGCAGTGACTGAGTCACCTTTTAAATATGGTGGAGAATGTTTGTAACGTCAACCATGAAAATATAAAGCTGGGAAAGATTTCCAAGATCAAAACCAGAAGCTGCTCTCTGATTCTGAAAAGTGTGTGTACGTGTGTGTTATGTGATACTTCTGTCATCTTTTCGACTTCCACTTGCAAGTTCCTTGCTGATTCTACAATTTCCATTTGGAAGCCTATTTGCCTAGATGACCACATCATTTCAAGCTCCATGACAGCGTGAAAACAAAGTGCCAAAGTGCCAAAACAACTTATTTGCCAAAGCACTAAAATTCATGTTTATAGATTTTTGGCTTCACTGGTATTAAAGTACATGCGTAAGTGCTTTATTTATCTGAGGGCTGCAACTGTCCGTAAAGACATAAAATAATGTTGACCTTTTACTATACTGAGTCTCTCCCAAGCTTCTGCTGCATTTCAGGTATGTCTCAATCCATTAAGTCAATTAATCATTTCAAACCATATTAATTTGCTAAAATTTGGGAAATAAGTCTTCAGTAAGACTTTTCAATTCCTGAAAATTGCTATTCTTACAGATCAGAATAGGTCAGATATAATACCCAACTGTCTGTGTCTTCCCAAGGAATAGTTTATTAGAGTGTTAGCCCTATAACCTCCAAGAGGACAGTCTAGTCTAACTCCTCGAGTACAGAACCAAAAAATTATTTACATGGAGTCTGTGCAGAGTGTTTGATCTGAAAATAATATACCAGTGAAATGGAGAGAAAACCCTCTGAAATTATGTAGTGAAACCATATTTAAGAAAATACACTCAGAAAATCCACAATCACCCTGGTTATACCTGGGGCTGAAGATGGTGTGTTTAGACAGAACTTCTTTTAGCTTATGTGCAGACTTCTTAAATCATTTCTAGGTCAAAGATCCAATGTACAGTCCACCTTAGAACACCAAACTACATGACTATAAACCAATCCTCTTTCAATAGCAACATATTTAGACAGATTCCCTCTTTCCTTTGACAGGTCTTTCATACAAGCCTTTCATAGCCAAGATAAAAAAGGGAACTTTCCTGGTACCATTCTTGACAAAAATGCTTTCAGCTAGAACTGGGGAATCTGGAATGAGGTAAGGTCAGGCTGGTGGGGGTGGGGAGGAGAATCAGTCATGTAAACAGGTTTTATATTGCATTTATTACAAACTCCCCTTATTTTCACATGCTTCTTTGGAAATTAGCACAACCATGACTGGATTAATTCTCTGTGGGTTTCCCTCTGTACTATTATTGAGCAGTCATGGGAAAACTCTGCCAAATGAGTATGGCTCTAGTGAAGCCATACATCTATGAGGAAGGGCAATCACCAGAACACAGGGTTTGTCTAAAAAAAAGACAGTCAAACAGATAGGGCACTTAAGCTGACCTCCCTGAAGTGATGTCCTCATACTTTAATTGAGCTGAATTTTTGATGGTTTATGTCACTCTAAGTGAAAAGAAATAATTTTATAGAGAATGCTTGTTGGTTTTCTGGTTTTACAGACACATTCCTACCTATTCTTCAAGCAGCCTATCATGTTTCATCCCTCAGTGCACTGCTTCACATCTGAGCACGTCTTGTATTCATACCTGTATGCCGTCCACAGCTCCAAGACTATGCGGACTAGCTCAAATCTCCCTCTTTAAAGTGTTGTAAGACAAACAGGAATGTCTCTTTTTGGTACAATGAGAAACACAAACATTACAGCAGCCATGTCTTTTGCACACCTACAGATCACGAGAAAATATAAGGCAAAGACTTGAGCGTGCCTGCTGCCATATCCAGCATTTCCTTCCCAATGGTTCAAAGCTGGTGTTCCCTTTCCACTGCTGCAACCCCAGAGAGGGATGATGTCCTAGCAAACAGCAGCAGTACTCTCTCTTTTTAGTTTGTCCAATGGTTTTCTGAATACAGTTTTCAACATCTCCTGGGAACCTGCCTCGAGACAACACACTCCAGCATCGAGACATTTTGCAGGGGTTTACTCCGAGCAACTAAACTGTTGACATCTGTACTTGGCAGTATCAGCTGGACGGATTACATATATTTGTCCATACCTGATGCTGTGTGCTTGTGGCATTCCATAAAATATTCTTTCCTATCAAAAAGTTTGTTTCCATAAGGTAATGGGGGAAGGAAGAGAGGATAGGTACTTTTGTCTTCCCAGTACCACTTAAGTACGCTGAGCACTCTATTTGTGAAACATCCCCACCACTATTGCATTTTACAGCAGCCTCCTCCCCAAAAGCACCAGAAATTTCCACAACAGTCCCAACAGCTGTTTCTCAATATTCAACTAGTTCGCAACTGACTCGTATCAAGCAAGTGTAATGAGCTTTCAGATGGTAATGGCAAAATGCCTGTTGGTGCTGCCAAGAACTCCCCTATCTATCTGTGGCAGCTCTGGAGTCGGTTCAGAGAGGGACAGTAGCCTGTTATGCTGTGTTTTTGCCTCCACCAGTGGTCATCCAAGTCATGCATCACTACACTGCTTCCCCAAATATATCAGCAACCAGCTGATCTACCGCTGAAGCAGTGCTCTACTAAATAAATCTACTTCAGATAAATGTCCTGGGGAAGTAACTACTCTATTCATCTTCCCACTCCTTCTCCTTCATTAACTGTATGGCCACAACTTCAAAAGCTTCATGAAATCACAAAGCCAAAACCCTCTCCCCACATGACTACACATGCATGCACACAATCTTATTTACATTAGTGATTATTATGATCTATGACATACGCTCTGTGCTGGCTTTCAGCAGTTCAAGGTGTAATGGCAAAACTAATGGATATAGGGAGAGGAATTGCATGAGTTCTCCAGCTTCATTCCCAAACCCAAAATTTCTGCAAGTATTCCAGGTACTGACATATGGGGAAAAAAAGCACAAATGTGCAAAAAAAGGGATTGATGCACAGCATGGAACTGAGCAATATAACACTGCACTATAGGTCCTACCTCCGGGATACTCAGTGGTTAAATTACATAAAGCAGGGAACACAAAGTATATTACTCTAGCATACTAAAGTTATAGAGATGCATTTCAGTTTGATATAGTCAAGTTGCTCCACACAGAGTAAACAAACTATTCTGGTACCCCCAGGTACTCCTCATATCTGGCAACACTTTTCTATACAGATCCTTAAGGATCAGGGAAAGCCTGGGATACTGCAATTCCTGCATCAATACATGGCTTAGGGCTTTTTAAGACAATTCGTTGCAATGAAGTCTCAGCTGTCTTCGCCTTTGTCCTTTCCAAGGATTTCTTCATGAGATGTGTGGTATTTAGTAACCACGTCCCTCATTTGTCAGCCTTCTTTCAGGATTGCAAAACACACACCTAAAAACTATTCCATTGCTCGATCACGCTAACACAAGTCATATTAATTGAGAATCTGTTTGTGTAATTACATGGGAGAGGTCCTTTGCACTGCAGTTAAAGCACATGCAACATCTATAATAAGCAACCCTATGTGTAAGATATTATTACAGAACAAGGTTCTTGGTCCGAAAGTAAGAAGTAATTTAAAAATTGATGCCAACTCTTTGGTGTTTTCTAGGTCACATAAATTATTATTAGGACCTGATATATTTAAATAACAAAGCACATGAAATAATTTTATCTGACTCAATAGAAACAATCATTCTAATAGCATTTGCTGAATAAAGTCAAACACACTTCTTCTGACAAGTTCATTACAAAAGTATCATTTACATGTGACAACCAGATCTCAATGGCTATTGCAAAACTTTGATTTGCTTTTGATGACTTTACCTAAAGGAATAAACATCAGGATCCAAAAATCTGATTGCATCAAAGTCATAATGATTACTTTTTTCAGAGCTAACTCTGCTCAGTGATCCAATAAACAGTGGCACACACCCTGTGATAAAGATTTGGAGGCTAAAAAGAGCTGTTAGCAGGACAGCCCAACTGTCCTTAGGCAAGCAAGCTCCCCATTTACTGCTTAAAACAGGTAGCGATACTTAGTAATAATGTGCATATGCTCAGCAAAGCCATTTCTATATTTTCTTTTTAATTTTAGTATCAAGGTATTCCAAAGCTCAATTATGCTTCATTAGTGAAACTGTGACTATCCCACTTAATTATTTTAATATCTCAGGATTAGACAAGGAATGTAGATTTTTGGTAAAGCAGACAATGAAGGAAACACATTGACTGTTCCAAGAAAAGAAAAAAAAAGGCTGTATTTCATGTTTTGAGCCAATCAATGATGAGCCACAGATATTGTATTACACATGATTGCTTTAATCCTAAGGCATTTTAGGTTGTATTTGAAGTAACACAAGGGAAGCTTGTTTTGATATATTCACAATATGAAGCTGCTAGGAGATGGCTGCTTGATTCACACAGCGTGAGTTAAGTTCCCTCTCCCTCTTTGAAACCCAAATAAGCAAATACTTGCAAGCAGACTTAAAGCCAAAATAACACAACAAATTATCACAGAGCTCTTTCCGAAGACAGCCCTTTTCCTTCTGTGTATCACAAAACCAGAACTACAGGCACACTCCCATTCATCCTGTTACACATCTTTCATTCGGAACTGCTAGGTCCCCTGTGCACATTTCTAACAAGTTTTTAAACACCGTTTCCACCTTCACTGCCTTCAGAAAACTGAACAAAAATACAACTTTACACAATGGCACCACCTAGTGCTTAAAATACCTATTTTCAGTCCTTGCCTCAACTTTCCATTCTCTCACAGCTGATGAAAAATAACTATTTAAGAGAGTACATATCTTTCAAATGAGTCTCATCTCATTTTCTGCCAGTTTGCACTTGTGTCTTTCATACCCTAAATTACCAACAACACGACCTCTGCAAGCATACTCTTTACTTAGCTAGCACTTGGTTTTCATTTAAACAAAATGCTTAGGTCCCCGTGCATGACCTGCTTTGGGATCTAAGTCAACAAAATTGTCTCTAAAGTAGGATTTAACTGGTTGGTTGAATGGAAATTGAGCTATACAAATTAATATTTTAAACCATTATTCAAGAAAGTACATTTCCTATAAAAATGTAAGTCTTGAAAAAATGTTTACTTAAAAGATTAAAGGCAGGTGTTATCATATTAGAAAAATGCATCATCCAGTGCCCAAGCTTGTCTTTATTGTTACAGGCAGGATGGCAGCCCTTCCATTTACAAGTGTCAAACCACCTCACTACTTTTACTATATACTTAAAGTTATTTATAACTTTTCAAAACTTCACCTGTGTGAGCTGAATTATAAATAAATCTTCGCCAGGTTGACTGTTGTTTTCTGGAGGGAGAAACTGAAGCAACTTTAAAGTAAAATATGGTTCAGTTGCTTAGAACTCTAGTAATCTTTTCTTTAAACCAATTTTAAATTTTGCAAATTTAACAAATTTAAATTTACAAATTTAAATTTTAAATCTCTATCTTTGAAACACAGCCCCTGCTATACCTAGACCGGACCTTAAAAAAACAAAATCTCTGGCATTTGGTAGTGAAAAACCATCTTATTTTTCCATGCTCAAGAAGAGTAATAATATAATCAGGTTTAGTAAATAAAGTCCACAAAAGTTCCATTCCTACTTAGGATGCTCCAGTCTCCCTGCTCTGAATGGTGCTTAGGCAGTACCTAATCTGTTCAAGCCCCCTCCTTAGGACACTATGCAACATACTTCTCAGCCTTGGGCATTTCAAATAAAAACATCCTATCATTCCCATACAAGCTTAGTCCAATGTACATTGCAACAGGGATTCAGAATAACCTTTCCAAATCGCTTGCTTCGGAGGCTGGAGGAAGAACAAGGAGCCCAGCCAGAGCTGTTTTCTCCATTACAGGCACAGCTGATCCCAAGTATAGTTTTCATACACAGTATTTTAGGTAACAGGTATGTTTTGAAATGCTTAGTGCTAATGAAAGAAAGCGTGGATATGGTCTCTATCCCTCAATCTTGGGTTAATGCTATGGTGGTTAAAGCAACCTGAGCCACATCAGAAGAGACTTTATCAACACCTCACCTTCAACACGCAGAAATTCTCTGCCCTTCTTGTAATACTGAAGGACTTGCCCTGTAAAAACATTTCCATCCCATTAATCTTACTTCCTTTTCCCGGTTTAAATGGTTAATACTTCTCCTCCATCTCATATGTTCTTCCTCACACACATCACCCTTGTTTCAGAAGCAGTCCTTCTCTCTATTCTACTCTTCCATCTGCTAATTTCTTTATCTCCTGCAAGCATTCATGTTATTTCATTTCAAAACCAGTTAGACTTTTTAAGTTGCTGGCCATACTCAAGTCATGTTTGCTCAATATAAATAAAGGCACAGAACTATAAAGGCAAAGTTTACCAAAAAAATGCCTACACTTTTTCTCAGATATTTACAAAGGATTCCACTGTATAATATTTGAAGTCCCTGAATTAGCGGTCCCACGTCCCCTTGAGTCACCAATATCACAAAAACAAACATTTTCTAGAATCTTCTTGTGCAGTCTTTTTGCACACATTCTTTATAAACCTTTTGCCATTTTTTAGCATTACACCTTCAAGGGAGCTCCAGGAGTTCAAGTCAGTGGGTTAAGGGAGGCATGGCGAAGGGGGAAATTAGAAGTGTGTTTTATATACAGGAGGGCACAACGCCATCGCTAATACTACTCTTAAAAGATGATGGGGTTCATTACAGACATCTCCAAAACTCCTAAAGAAAGCAGTTCAACTAGCTGGATATCCTGTACTCCAACTTGCTCTTTAGAATGTGAAATCCTCTCAGCCTTAAGAGTAACACTACCTTGTTCACTATGAGATAGCACAAAGCTGATTGTCAGGAACTGTGCTGCAACACCCAGAGCCCCAGCACAAAGGGGCCCGAGAACAGGCCCTCTTTAAAAAGAAGCCAAAGTTGTTGATCTTGCTTCAGTTGTGCTGCTGCCATCCTTCATAAGGCCCTCCATAAGAAAAAGGTTCAATTTAAAACCAGTTCAATTCTCAGAGCCATCTCATCAGTCAACCTTACAAATAGTTTATGAGCGCAATTATGGTAGTGAAGAGCAACACTGTTCTTGCTGTGTCAGCTAGCAGGGCTGCCCAAAAGATGTCTCTTGAACTGCATTCTCATGAAAGATATTATGTGAACCACTAATACATGCAAGGTGTTTTCAGCTGGACAGTTCCATGAGGAGAGGATACCTCAGAAGGTGACTGGAACAGTCCTCCTGTTCCTCCCCCAGCAGAGCGATAGAAGCTGAGTTGGCAGTATTGCTAAGTCAGTCTACTGCCTATCTAAAAGCTCTGACTGGGCAGAGGTTTACCCTGAGATATCTGTACTACTTCTTTTCCCCCACTGTTCATCCCCCTGGACTGCAATACCATAGGCATTGCACAAGAGTTTCTGAACAACCACAAGCCTGGCTTATTAAGAGAAACCAAAACCAATCACAGTTTACATTAATACAACAGACTATAATCTCAGATGATTCAAATTGTTTTTATAAGCAGCAGAGGCTGTAACAACTACAGACACCTCACAGTAAGAGGTTCCTCACAAACTGGGCC
Organism: Melopsittacus undulatus; assembly: GCF_012275295.1. Lineage (NCBI taxonomy): Eukaryota > Metazoa > Chordata > Aves > Psittaciformes > Psittaculidae > Melopsittacus > Melopsittacus undulatus. The sequence goes on along the minus strand of NC_047529.1, from coordinate 11,132,995 downwards.
ATGTCCACATGTTTTATTTTCATGTCCTGCCCATTTGTTCTTCACATGGTAGGAAGGGAAAACAACCTTCTCTATGCTAGCCTCTCTGAAAGGCCAAGAAAGCAGCAGCACATCAGCAAGCCCCAAGTATCTTACACTGAGTTGTAGGTAGGTTAACAGAAGCTTTTTCTCCTCTTTTTTTCCTTTCTGAAGAAAAGCTGGAGACAGAGCAACGAAGGTTATGATTTCAATCATCTAAGGGAAAGGAATAAACTGCAGACATTTTAGTCTTACCTGAATAAAATGAGATTAGAGCTAATCTGAAAACCTAAATTCACTGCACTGCTTAGTCACAGCCTAGAAAAATGAGCTATCCTGTGTCAGATGAAAATTAATAGGCAAATCTAAGTACAAATGAACACAAGGCCACACGGTAACTCCTCGTCCATGGACTGAAATGCCATAAAGGTGACAAATTCTTAACAAAAATGATAATGATGACAAAGGCAATGATGAAGAAAAAGAATAGCATTCTGACAAACAGATACACTAAAAGTTGTTCAACATTGGGCTTGTACAATGAAACCTAGAAGCGTGGCAGGGACTACCAGCAATCCCTGCTAAGGATGAAGGCCTGTAAGTCACATGAGACTGCCACTACCCAATTCCTAAAGTAAATATGAGAGAGCAGAACAACCAAATACATATTCCTGATGAAATTATCATAATTGGAGAGAACTGTCACTGACTGCATGCAAAATGTTACTGCATTTGCATGCAGGTGTCAGAGCAATGACTCCTGTTCAAGACATACAAGCTAATTAGATCTGAACAAGCTTAGAAGTTTTTGAGAACTCCTAAGTCCTTGTTTGAGTCCTTTATAAGCAGGGAAGTCCCACTTGCAAACCTTCTGGCTTCCATGCAGGTTTAAGAATCCTGTAAAGAAATCCCATTACAAATGTCTTTGTTGCTGGAGAGCGTATGTAGGTGAACTGGACATCTCTGGACAGCTGAAGTATTGCAGTACTTATGGCATTAAATCGTTTATTCTTTAACTGCAATGCTTTTGAATGTGGACACTGAAATTTTGAGGGAGAAGACAAAGGAGGGAGAAGACAACTGCTGTAGTTCAGCATGCTGGTTCTTGAACAGGGCAGACTATCACTGGACAGATGCAATAGCTCTCATTCCAAATGTCTCCAAAGGGCTTCTCACCCTGTTGCAGGCTCAGCTACTTGAGAAATGAGAATTTCACACTCCTGAACTGATGCAAGGTACAACTCAGTGCCAATGGTATGCTAGCTTGAAATGGTATTTCAGTTTTCCTTAATTTGCCAACCTGTAATTGTGGAGCTGCTACATAAGCAAACAAATTATCCCTGAAGCAGAGCCTGTGCAATAACCAGAACAACCATCCAAAGGTAAACTGTCCCAGATTGTGAACTAGATCCCTGAGCTATCCCTGTGAGTCCCAGTTTAGAAGCAGCAGCACTTGGTGCTCTGTCTGGTTGATTAATGCATACTCCACCTTAAGGGAAGCCTGAAGATACTGCTAAGAGTTTGATGAGTTCATCATGCTGGTTGCTTAATGCAGATGGTCATGCATCATCTTTCCTTTCCAAGTAGATTTACATAGCAAATATGAAATAAATAGCCAGAATTTTGTTGCATCTAGAGAGGGGATTTGAGAAAATGAGCTCCTGCTTAAAAGCAAAAAAAAAGCATGTTAAGTTGTTGTGCTGCCTAGCAGTGTCAAATTGTACCTGTGGTACTTGATACCGTATAGAAGGAAGACAATTACTGCTCTATTCCACCACTCACCTTCACTCAGTGAACTCGGATTTCTCTTCACCAATGGCATGACACATGGAAATCCATACAACAGGAGGCCCAGACTAATTCAAAGGATTCATAATGATAAGAAGTTTAAGAAAGGAGAATCAAACAGTGGTGCTGAAGCATGTTATCTGCAACAATTTTCCAGGTACTCACAGAGGGGAAGAGTGGCTGACTCTGATTTTAAGCTTTATATACTGACCAGTCAATGAAATATGACTCAGTATTAAAGGAGGGTTTGTTATTAGGCAGAAAAACAGTGTCAAAGCAAAACTACGGGAATGGGAATGATTCTCTGTGTAAGCTGTGGAGAAGATCTCTCTTTTCATACAAGGAAAAAGTCCATAATCAAGTATGCTGTTGCTCTGCACTATCTATTAGAGGCTATCCAGTTTTATTCAAGACACTTGATTTTTCTTTTCTTCTGTTTCAGACTTGACTTTCCCTCTTCTCTTTGTAGCTTTCATTGCACCTGACAGAACAAGGCAGACTTCTTGCTCTGCCTTCCAGTTTTATGCCATGTCAGTCCAGATATTGATAGGATCACTCAGGATCAGTCTTTATGAAGAAAGCTCAGCTCTGCTTTTTGTGCCAGGAGTCAATCTCTGCTCATTCTCTCTCTGTAAGGAAAGCTCACGTGCAGTCTGGTCAGCAGCCCAAAAGCCAGACAAGTGCATTCAGCAAAGATGCAAGCTTTGGAAAGCTAACTACTGAATTTGAAGGTCTCACAACACATAGTCAAACTGTATTTTTTCTAATCATAATTTAAGATGCCTGCTTCAAAGAACAGAGATATCAGTGGCTTTAGGATGGGGAAAAACTTTATAATATTTTAAGAGAAAGAAAGCCCTCAGTAATTTTTTCTAGCTTCATCTTTAGACTGGCAAAATCCTTTTTTCTTGCAAAAAGCAACAGCCCTAGACAAACAATAACACATACTTCAGTTACAGCAATTAAAGTCATAACCAACTGAAAGTAAGTTCTTACAACAAAGAATTAGGCAACCTTTCTGACCTCACCTACAGCAAATCATTCAGTCCACTGAACAATTTCATATGCAGTTACATATTTGGAAATGTCATTTGTTCTTTATATTTGCCTAAGTGACTCTCAAATTTATGTGAGCTTGGATAGAAATGTTATGCTGTACATGACACCTAAGCAAAGTGTTTGGCAGCAGATAAAATCCTTCCTAATATAATATTTATGCTGAAGCGACGACATCAGTCTTTATTAAAAGTAGTATTTTAGTATCCCATAAAATTGTGTTTATTCTTTATCCTTACAAATGCTAAATACAATTTAAGTATCCTTTCACAAACAGAGTATTTTTTGTTACCTCTCTTTTGAAGCAACCCAGCAATTAATATTTTCTTATTCAAGGCTATTTCTTATATTTAACATTACTGATATTAAATAGAATTTAAATGAGTTATCTGAACTAGAAGAGGATCTGAATACTGATTTAACTCAGGATAAAATTATTCTTTGTTCCACAAAGAGAAAATGGCTCACAATAAAATTATTGCCTCAAATCTTCCCTCACCTCTAAAATCAAGCCTGATATTTCACTACATTTCCTCCTTCTTCTGCAGCTTGAGGAGTGTTAACCGTGCTTGTCTTCACAGTGACAAATATGGATGACAACCAAAGAAATGATTACAATAAAAGTCTGATCTGCCTCCGCTAAAAACATATACTTCAGCTTCAAAACAACATGCCACTCAAATTGAGTAAACCCTACCTGACACAAAAATTAACAATGTTTGTCATATCAGAACACATTTTTGGACTATATTAAACAAGCAAGCCTTGCCTTTATCAATTCTTCTAGAAGAAAAAGAATACTTAGCAGCTTAAAAAGCAGGTCCACGTAGTATCTTTCTGTCACCTTTTCTTAAAGAGAGAGTTCTGGGCACTTGTAAACTGTTAGAATTAGTATTTTTCTAAATGGCATCTAGATTCTTGGTGGATTTCACTGGCAGTTGTGTCTGCAGCTTTGAAGTCTCCTCCAGGTCTGTCATTTGGTAAGGCTGTTGATGGGTGCCTGGGGTGCTTTGTCCTCCGGGAGGCTATTTTCCTTTAATTCATCTCTGATTAGAAGCAATTTATGCATTTTCATCTGCTTTATGTAAAGATCAAAGGGATCATGGATCCCAATGTTGACCCTATTATAGGCAAAAGAGGCAGGCTGCACATTTTTGCTTGGTTTCAGTTTAAGCCTCAAAGCACCCGTTCATACTACTCAGTTCTTAATATATGTCTCATAAACCAGCATTTTATATGGAGACCAAGTAGCACCTATTCTCTTGCATGTAAATACATGCAGACTTTTATATTTATATAAAACAAAGTTTTGAGGCAAAATTCCCATTTTCAAATCTGGTAAGACAATTATTGGTCCAATAAGATCGACGATTAAATTCAACATTGCTATAAGAACACTCATAATGGTCCCACTAATAAATTTGTGACACTCATCTAATCACAAACTGATTTAACTGCCCTGTGTCTGAAAACTCTTTCAAAGCTTTCTCAATTTGTTGCTGTCTTCAAGTTACAATAAAGACTGATTTTTAGGCAGTTTAAATAGAAATTTTTCCAAAGACAATTTTAAGATTCCAATGCAATCAATAGTCAGTAGCCATTGATATTAACATTGTCATCATCAGCACAAAACCAAGAATACATATGCCACTGAGACCTACTTTAACTGAGAGGAACTGCACAAGGAAGTTTTATTTCTATTTTTTTAAGCAAATTCAATGCATATGCCAGCAAACATGCGGATATGGGAAACTTCCAGGATGTTGTCCCAAGCCAGTAAACACACACTGCGCATGCAAAAGGCCACTACTTACTTCCAGTCAGCTCAACCTGACTCCCTTTCCATAAGGCTCAATTCCTCCTTTTTCTTACTAATCATGTGTAGAACAGGATGAAAATAATGTGAAGACCATCAGATAAAAGGGGGAAGAAGCCCATAAAAAATCCACTTTTGTGGAAAAAGCATGTGGAAATAGCGCTATGCTTGGGAAGGCTTCTCACATCTCATTAGGAGAACAAAGACTGCCATGGATGGCTTGTAATTTTAAAGACAAAGAATTAGGATTGCATTTAGTAAGCAATGTCCTGAAGAGGATGTTCCAAACGATGGAACATATGGTGGCTCTCAGCTTGAGAACAGTGAAGTCCACCCCTACCGACTTTATAAACTTCACTAAAAACTATCATGGTCATTCTTTCACAGGAGTGACAGAGGGACTGCACGAAGCAAGAGAACAGTGTTGAAACAAAAAACCCCCAAACCAACCAGGAACCATATGGTTTATTATCAGGATAATCAAAACAAGACAAGAATACCTGTATGGTGGGAACTATAATAATATCCATTGCATTGCAGACAACTTTGTAATTTTTTCCTCCAGGCCCCTATTTATGCCAACCTGACTTGCGACACGCCATTTAAAAAACCAGAACACCACCACTACAGGGAACTTCTTCCCATTCTCCTTATGAAACTTGTGACACTTTCTATGGATTTCAAAATAACAATTCTTAAATTTATTACAGTGTTCTCAGGCACTTTTGTGCTTCCATAGTTGCCTTTGTTGTGATCTTCCTGGTTATTCTCAGTCTCCCAGAGCCAGACATACAGTAACTCAGGCTGAGTGCAAGCAGGGACCTGGAGGAAAAGATCATGATGTCCATTACAATGTAATGGCCATATTTTGATACTTTCCAACACTTCAAAATACCTTAAAAAACACTTTTAAAAACTTGAAAGCCACAGTTTCAGAATCAGAGGTTGAATTCTCAGCTGCATGATTAACACCACTGTGCTAAACTCAGGTCTTTGCTAGTTTATAACATATCAAACCCAAAGAACATGCAGAAGAGGTTCCAATATCCTTCCCTGTCCCCCTTCAAAACACACCAAACAACTTCAGCTTATAGAACAATATAGAAAATGACAGGAGAAAACCTCAGGCTGCCAATTCTATCCATAGGAAAAAATGAAGCTTTCCAAAAAAGTGTCTGAATTTAAGACAAATTCTAAGACAAAAGCAGCCATAGGGAAAGAACAACACTGATAATGAAAACACAATTAGTAAAGCTCTTTAAATTTCAACAGGCAAGGAAACTTATGAGATACTTAGGGATGAGCATTCCAGGAGAAATAGAAAAACTACACAGGGAAAAAAATCAAATGCTGCTTTGAAAAGGCAAAAATTACCTTGAGAAAACTGGCAAACTTTGAAATTCATGCATAAGGAGCAAAAACCCTCTTTGTTTTTCAAGTCTGACCTGCCCATTGCCTAGGGGTCCCTCAAATTGTATTCAGAGACATGCAATCAAGTTTATATGATAAAGGAATGGGATAAAAATGCCCAAAACCGAAAGTATTATCCAATTTGGGAGAAAGGGAAAGCAGTGGGCCAGGGGGACAACAGGAGATGGGACCCTACCTTTCCTTCCTCTTAGAAACTTGTTACAAAGTCACACACGTAGAAAGGCCTTGTATGATTTTGGTAGAATTTCAGGTTCTTTTAGCACTTAACAGAAATCAAGCAGAAAAATTATCTTGGAATCTATTAAAATCTGAAAGACCATAAATAAAATTGGACTGACACGGGGAAAAAAAAGAAATAGGAATTAAATGCCTGATGCTTGGGGTTTGGTTTCATTTTGTTCGGAGTTTTTTTTAATCAATTTATGCTCCTCTCTGAAAAAGATTTCCTTGGATTTTCCTCCGAGCCCTCAGATCAAGACATTTGACAAAAGGGGAAACAGGCTTGATGGGAAAAGAGAAATTCCTTATGAGAAATTCCTTACAAGAAACACAATTTGTCTGCTAAAAGTCCTTGGCCTAGTTCTGTTCCTGTGGAATCCAAGAGTTCACTCAAAAAAACTTGTAGAAACACTTGGCATTCATATGTTATAATTAAGTAGAAGAAAAGTTACCTAGCTAGTCTTAGAGAAAGCCTTACGCAGTTTGTTTCCACATTGCCGCGAGGTATTATCTAACACTTTTGTTTATTTCAAATCTAAATGCCTTTTATAGAAATAAACCGAATCTGCTCCATTATTTTCACAATGTATGATACTGATGAACATTATATAACACAGTCTGATTAATTTTAGACAAAGCCTTATTGTGCTAAATATTAATATCTGTAATATAGTCTTCCTAAACATGAAGTGCCTCTAGCACGCAAAACTAAGATACACCAGCATGCCCATGAAAGCACAGCAGGCACCTGGCTCCAGTTATATGAAGCATTGATGAAGCAATCAGTGCATCACACTGCACACAAGCAACACAAGTTTGCCAGACCAAGTCCAGCTCAGTAACTCCTACATCCATCCATACCTCCAGCTTCAAATGCTGCCAATGCTTACAGTAGGATTAAAGCCATGCAAAAGCCATGCCCAGCTCCACCTTCCACAGCAGGGCAGAAAATCACCTCCTGTAGTTTTAAACCTCGGTGGCTGCCTCTGAATTCAGAGGAGGCTCTGCAAGGAAGACAGTTCAGAAGCTAACTTCAAACTGCTGCATGCTCACAGAACCCTCATGACCCTGGACATCAGAGAAACAGACACAGCCAGGGCAAAAACGTCCCCCCCCTCAACTCTGCTGTTGTAAAGTGATGAAGTCATTGCAACAGTGTACGCAGCGCTCAGCTGTGCAGCTGTGTTTTCAGACATTCCCATTCCCTCACATTTTGTGTGGTGATTAACTTTCATTTACATTATTTATAGAAAAACTGCCGACAAAAATCAATGTATTTATCCCAAGGCACCTCTACAAACTAAACTCACAGAGGAAGCCACCAAGTATTTTTTCATGAGAATGTGGTCTTTTATTTAAGACAAACATTTCCTTGTATGCTAGTTAATGCAGCTGCTTTTATCAGCACTGAAAGAGTGAATGAGGGCTTTTTTCCCCACTATTCCAAACCAATAAATATCTTGTCAACTACTGAAACAGACTGCTTTGCAGAAATGTCAAGGTAGTGGTTGGACTGGTTTCATTTCACACAAAGCCTAAGAAAACAGTGTGGAAAAGCTCAGTGCTGGTGCTCCGCTGCAGACTGAGTGGCACAGCATGTTGCATCATCCAACAGGACACACTAGTGACAGAGATCTGAGGTGTGAATAATGTTACCATTGCACTGGCAAAAAACAAATATGACGCTTACATGTATTTTTATAGAGGAATGATCTGTCCTTGATTGCTCAGACACCTGATAAATGTTTTTGCATATTATACCTCACACGCATCCCAACACAAATGTAAATGTGATGACAGATACACTCTTTGGAGATATGACCTCTGTGATATGAAGTCTGTTCTGAACTACAGCAATAGCTACAAGAAGCACATACATGCCCTGGCCTAGCAAAGGCAAAACCCCAAGAAGTTTCCTGTATTTGGCATGTATTTCCTGGCATTTGAGAACAGAGAAGCAGTAGATACTTTCTGAGTAGGCCAACAATGTCTGGATAATGCAAGGGGAGGAATTTCAAAGAGTGGAACATGGATATTGCCTTCTTGTGCAAACTCTTGGCGTATGTCCATCGCTTTCTGGCTCCTTACACTTTAAGCTCACAAGAACACACCACGTACTATGTTAAGAGGCAAATTCTTGGGTATACGTAGGTAAAAAGTTTATATTTCCAGCTAAAAACACTGATGCATTCAAAGTGTTAGTTCTGGTTATAATACAAAACCAGAATAGAGGTAAGAACTAAACTGTCTCTGTATATTGCAATGGGAAAACAAAACAGCATCCTGCCCACAAGTAGGATAGGGTCATTCAGGTGACTGTACTGAAAAGTAAAATCTACCAACTTCTCCAGCTATTCAGTAATTTCAGATAACAAATTAATGAAGAATTAGCTTGTGACTACAGAGAAGTTTTTTGAGTCTATTTTACAAGACAGTAATATAAAAGTAAATTCCTTTAAAAGCAAACTAAAGAACACAACATCACAAAACCTGTATTGTTTACCTTAAACAAACCCTGTATTTTCAAATTCTCTGTTGTTCCGACTTAGGCAAGTAAAGATGACAATAGCATTTGGTTTTATGATAATATACGTTCAGTTTTGCACAAAGGGAGGCATCTAATAAATCACTAGAAAAACCCTTCAACAATTAAAATTTAAAAGCTTGTTTTAGAAGGAGAAGTGCAATTTTATGTAGCAGCTTTCAGAAATAAAAGACAGTTAAAAAAAAAGCCTTTGTTCTCAAACATTTATGTCTCAGATTAATTTTTAAAGTCTTCAATAAATCTTCAACATTGTTTGGATATAAAAGATAAACATGAAATGTGGCAAAAGTCGACAAGTTAATTTATTGCAGCCTGTAATCAACAATCTGGGCTGATCTTCACAAAAGATAAACTAGAAAACAGATGCTCATTCTGTGGAGGAGATAAAAGCAAATGGGAAGCTCTGAAAGTGTTCCAGAAATGCAAATGTATACATCATTTGTGCTAAAGGCAACACCAACATTCTCCCTTAAACGAAGAAATATATCAACATGTAAGAACAGGGAAGCATTTTTCTGTCAGCAGAAAGCACAGAAAACATTTCCCGTAATGAGTAAGCGATCAAACTAGAAACAAAATGGCAATGAATTACACAGTACATAGAATTACACAGTACATAAAATATTATTTTCAGTGTGCTTGTACACCACAATATATACAGGTTGTAAACCAAAGGATATACAAACAGTGAACAACACTGTAGCTTGTCTCATTTTCTACGGACTGGTAATCTACAAGCCCAATACTATTGCTTCATACTCATATTCCCAAACCTCCATTTAGGTTCCACGCTTTTCCCTCAAGTTTCCCAAACTGCTTCTACATTACATTCAGCTCATTCGCTTTCTTTATTGCCATGCCCTTCAATTCCCTTTTCTTTCTTCTCCTTTGCCACTACACGCAACCCTCATGCCAGCCAAGCACCAAGCAACAGTGTAGCTGGTCCGAAGTGATGAGCCTTCTCAGCAATTAGTAAATATTTAATGGCTGATATTGAAGGCCAAATACAAAAAATCCTTAAGCTCAGGTCACAGCCTTTACTTGAAGAGCCCAGGGAAGGGAACACCAATTTGGGTGTCTTTAGATTTTCACAAAATACATACACATTTGGAGCTTTTAAGACCTCTAGCTAATCCATCAAATCAGTCAACAAGCTCCAAAAGTTAATGCGGAAGCTGAAAAGTACACTGTGTGATCAGTTGTCCCTTCAGGTAATCAAAAATGCTGCTCCTTTACTCGGCAGATTTTGCTTACAGAAGTCAGGTGATTTAAAAAGAAAAGAGAAAAGGGAATGAAGTGTAATTTCCACGTAGACAGCAGATGCATTTACATTTGGAACACTGAAAATAATAGTGTTACTGAATGTAAATGCATCTGCTGTCTACATGGAAATTACACCTGTGACTATGAGCTAAGTGTTAACTCTAGCTCCCTTGGCCACATTACTTGTCATATATCTAAGGTTACAAATTCAAGTTCATTCTGGTATTTTAGTACTGCAGATTAACTGTTTTAAATGCTAATCTCAGTAAACAGTTTCCATGACCAACAAAACTAGAACTTGCTCACTCCAGAAAGTTTTTACAGAACTCTGCTTGAAATATATTTTCAGTACATCCCAAGTCTATTTAGCTTTAACATTAGCTAGCATCATCATGGGTTTTTTTTTTCTTTAGTTTTTCATAAAACTATACAACATATTCATTAAAAACACCCATTCTTCAAAACTCTGACAGATCCATAGTTCATAGAGTCAAGTCGGGTAAGTCATTCACTACCCCCATGCAACCCAAGTACATTATCACATTTCAATTACCACTGCCTAAAATAAGTATGTAAATCTATACTCCCATTTCACTTTTGATAACCAGAGCACTTATAAATTGGCATTAGGACCCTGAATTCAAACATTTTATGGCTATGACAAGACTCCACTGCACAGTAAGTATGCTACTGGGCAACAAATGCCATTCCCCAATTCATTTTTGAACTATTTAAGATCTTAATAATCAAAAAGAATGTGATCCAGTCTCTGAGGAAAGATGCACAGATGAGTGATAAGACAAAGTAATGTATCTTCAGAGAAAAAGAAAGAAGTGTAACTCATTGTTCTTGTTATGAAAGGGTAAGAAGTGCGATGCTCCCCTGCCTGGTGAAAGCTGTACATATTTCAGGAATGTTTACTGTACACTTCCTAAAATGTAGGAGAAAATGAGAACAAAACCTAATTATTAACACAGAGCAGCTACAACAGGGGTCACAAAACTACATTTTGGTGTGTACGGAAATGCCTTTCCCCAGAGGGATAAAGTTCTTTATAGCCCACTCCTGCCATATCCAAATACAATTCTGGCTTTGCTAGACAGATCCACTTTTTCATCACTTACGTTTCATAGCAAAAGTGTGCCCTGGAGCTATGATTCTAAAAGGCAAACAATAACTCATTTCATAGCTCTTGCTTAAGTGTGGAGAGTGAATTCTTATTTATTTCCCAAAATCAGACAGAAGTGGGACATATGAATATGTTTGTCAAGTAAAACTTGGGAGAGGCCCAAAAACACTTGAAGGTGTCAACAGGACTTGGCAGGGCAAAAACCTCTTTAACTTTTTCTGTACAGAGAACAGGACAACTGTTGTCATGATGAGGAAAGTAACTTCACCCTCTTGCTGAGCTCATTTCTGCTCTCACATTCCCAGGAACGAACTGCAGTCAAAGAAAAAAATAAAACCCACAGCTTCTTTTTTCACAGGGATTCATCAAGATAGTTGTATCTTTTTGCAGTATGATGAGCGCCTAATTACAATGATTCAAATCTCTTGTCACCTTCAGGCTAGACTACAGATAGCAATGGTTTTTAGCCAGAGCTGATAGTGAAAATGAACTTGACACAGCACGCAATGGTTTGTTAAGCATGATATAATATTAAAAAGATGACTCCCCCTTTCAATCTAGCCAGGAGGAGGAAGAAATCACATGATTTTGAGTTCAAAGTTGCTAAATCCCTTCTCCAGCAGGGGAACATGCTTGTCTGATTACATTTTCAGGTTGAATGCATTTGTCACTCTATCACCTTTCTCCACATTCAGTCCTGTTTTGAGCCCTGTTGGCTTCAGAAAGTTCTTTCTCCTCCTAATTTTGCTGCAATTTCTCAGAAATTCCTTCAGTTTACTACTCATTTTTCTTCTTGCAAAGAGGTTATGTGCAGGCTGGGCCCTCTAGTGCATCTTGATGATAATGCACTTCATTTACCAGTCCTTTTGGCATTGTTTTCCTCTACCAAGAAATTTCTCAAACAGCATCTACTTTGTCCATGTGCCTTTTGCAAATGGACCCTATTTGCACTTGTATAACCTCAAAAGAAGCAGGAAATGACTGAGTGATAGCCACTCCAGTTGTACTGCTGCTCATTGTCAAGACTCAAACTCAAGCATTTAGCCCCCTGAATGGCACCTTCTGCTAACCTGGTGCAAAATTAGCAGGAAGAGACAAGCAGGAAACTCGAGAGATAAGGACAGAGAAGCAGCTTCTTCACCAGGGGCAGAAGTTCAGGAATGAAACCTGCTTAATAACTTTAAATAGAGGCCCTTTATGGGAACAGTGATCTGTACTGTCCCTTGAGATCAAAAGACTACAATGAGGTGCATACACACACACACACAAGGCCTAGGTGGGAAACTGAAAACAACTTCAGATCCTTAAAATATGTTCATCTTCTGCTTAAGCCAGAGAACAAACCCCTGAGGCTGTAATTCTCTCAGCTGCTCTGCTGCATGTCCTATCCAATCCAATCTAAACCTTCAGCATTTAGAAAACCATCTTGATAGTCCTGTATCATAAATTTTTTGATTCCTCAGGTTCTATTTCACAGTCATTAACATAATTATTCATCTAATCTCAAACCATTTGCTCGTCTTTCACTTTTAGTTTCTAAGGTTAAGAAAGACCTTGCTAACAGGCAAAACCGGAGACGGTTAAAATGCTTTAAATAAAAAGCTGCAATTATATTTAAACAGATATTTTAATGTCACTTAAAAAATTTAGGGGTGTCATGTTTTTACAATAGGCAATACTACGTACATAACCAAAATTTATACTGACCAAGCTTGCAATAGTCCAGGGGAAAAACCATACCAAAACATAACAAAGAAGCTGGCCATAGTACAATTAATATGAACAATATTAGAATTATCTGTATTAATTCACAACACACCATACATAGCTTCATTTCGTACGACCTCCAAATTGATAAAATCATCAAAGGTCAACAAACATAGATATGAATGCTGTCTATATGAATGACTGCTCTTTACACTCTGATGAATCTTTTCAGCCACAATCATTAACAAAAAAAAAGCAGTCTGATTGAACAGCAACCCTCAGTATACACAAAGTTACAACTTCCCAGGTTACTGCAAATTCAGTGCAGCTCTTGGCTGTATCAGATACAGTCTATGTTTCAAAAGAAATTTTTTGGAGACAGATTTTTATTTTTTTAGGTTTTTTAAAAAGCGTCTGCCAGCACAGGCCTTCCCAGTTTTGAATCAGAAAATGTCATTATAGCACCCTCCAACTATCATAGAACACGACAAAATAGTAGCATACAAGTGACCAAGTTTTCTAAAAGCGGCCTGGAGTTACCCGATGAAACCACAACCAGGCAAAAGCATTCTAAAGCTTGCTTAACTTTCACCTCAAGATCCATTTAAATTCTCCTTTCAAACCCTTCAAAAAGTGTTCATTACCATTCCAGCTGCACATTTGATTTGCAATCAACAGGTGGGACAGAATATGAACAAGCATTTGAAAACCAACAATGGGTTCATGTTGTGGACCAGTTTTAACATTAAGTTGAAACCTGTTCTGACTGATTTTAAAATAAGAGAGTTAAATTCATACCACTGACATTAAGCATAACAGAACAGTATTTATGGTTTCTCTGTGAATTCTGGTAGTAAACCCTTGGATGTGGTCAAAGAAATTATAAATCTGCATTTGTTATCTGGAAAACAAAACAATTACAGAAATTTTCTGCTATTACAAGTAATTGTCTTTAATTACTTCAATAAATTACTTCATTGTCTGAAAAGACAAGATGTCAGTGTGAATAGCATTGGTTCAGCAGCCCCAAATTACCAACAACCATTATAAACAGTGCATGCTGTCTCTATTCCCTTCCTCAAAAACAGGTTCTGAGCTAAGACAGAAGCTTGATTTTATACCTTAATATCACACAAAACCAAAAAATTGAAATAAAGTCATCAGAAAGACAATTTCAAAAATTCCAAGTAGCATGTTCAGGTCTGAGTCTGTTCTTTGCATTTCTATAGCTTTTAATTATCAATCATTTCAGAGCTTGACCGATTCTTTCTGCCAACCCATTTCTGATTTGACTCCAATTTACATCAAAGATAAATGTTAATATAATGGAATTATAAATTATATATTATATAGAAATATAAAGGGCACTGTGCAAACAACCTAAGTTTGCTGACAGGACCTGTGACCCTACGGGGAACCCATACTGGAGCAGTCTGTGCCTGAAGGACTGCACCCCAGGGGAAAAACCCATGCTGGAGTAATTTGTGAAGACATGCAGCCTGTGGGAAGGTTTCATACTGGAGAAATTTGTGGAGGACTGTCTCCTGTGGGAAGGAGACCACACTGGAGCAGAGGAAGAGTGTGAGGAGTCCTCCCCTGAGGAGGAAGGAGAAGCAGAAACAGCTACGTGATGAACTGACCACAACATCCATTCCCCATCACCCTGGGGGGAAGGAGGTAGAGAATTCAGGACTAAAGTTAGGCCCAGGAGGAAGGGAGAGGTGGGGAAAACGTGTTTTAAGATTTAGTTTTTATCTTCTCATTATCCTACTGTGACTTGATGGGTAATAAATTAAACTAAATTTCCCCAAGTCTGTTTTGCCTGTGATGGCAATTGGTGAGTTATCTCCTTACCTCAACCGTTAAGCCTTTTGTTATGTTTTCTGTCCCCTGTCTACCTGAGGAGCAGAGTGACAGAGCAGCTTTGGTGGAAACCGGGTGTCCAGCCACGGTCAATCCACTACAGTTTCATCCAGGATTTGTCACTTAAGGACATTGTTTAAAATTACATTAATTCTAAGCAATTTGGAAAAATCTTGCCTCAGATGAGAGCTGTGACTGACCATTCTCGGTAGCTGCAATAGTTGGCTCTTTCAATTTCCTTCACATGAAAGGAAGCAGCATTATTTTCACCATTTTCATTCCTATTTTACTTCTAAACAGAAGGCCAAAAGCATAATCTCCACACTAATCCATGAAACAGATGACACCTATTATACATATATGAGAAAAAGATGCAGAATTTTCATTCTTCTGCTTCCTTGCCCATTCAGCAAATACTGCATGATTTCCTTTCATGATGACGTTTCTTTGATCCCAGCAAAGACATTTTTGAAAAAGAAAGTTAGAAGTAAGTGTAGAATAACTAACTTGCACAGCTTCAATTACAAAATGACATTTACTGCAGCTCACCCATGACTAAGGAGTTTTAAAACTCACAGCATGCCATCTTCTGAAAAGCCAGCAGCAGCAGCACCTTCCCAGGTATGCCACTCCTGTAGCTTTATGCAGCGTCTGTATGTTCATGTCCTTGAATTCAGAGTGACTGATCACCTCAGCACAGCATGTATTTTAAGAGAACATTAATGCTGACGTTAGCATTTATTTGCTGACATTATAGGCAGCATAGTTTAATAGGCTGCTTTTTAAGGAACATTCAACCACCTGCACAATGTGCATAATTTCAAGATTACCGCAGTGCAGTTCAGTCACGCACTACATTTGAACATGTTGCACAGTGTCGAGAGTCGAAGTCAGAAAACATGCATGACAGCAGTGCAGTTAATTTATTAAGTCATGTACTGATTAGGGATACAACTTGATCTATAGCAAAGCAGAGTCAGAAAAAGCCACTTGTGAGGGTTCTAAAATCATATATTAAAAATTCTACACACAAAACAAAGCAACACAAAAAAACCTTTCAGCAAAAGAAGAAAAGTGATAAACATTATCATTGACAGATGCCAAGTCTAGCCAAGTCTTTAAGGAATCTAAATATTTAATTTGCCCTTTAATGAAATATAATCAAGTTATTCTAAAATCAAACAGTTCCCTGAGGAGTAAGGTCTGCTTACTACCTAATACTTACTCAAATGAAACTGCCACCAATGCCACTGTTGCATTATCTGCCTGAATTTTGTATTTTAACGCAAGAATGACACTGTGTTATAAGTTTTGCAGTACCAACCTTACCCTGAATTCCACGCAAAGAGACCTTTGCAGCCAGCTGAAACAGTAATCAATTTCACAGCTCTCCTAATAGATAGGGGACTTTGCCAGAGGTCCCTTCCAACCCTTGGGATTCTGTGATTCTGTGACTCTGAGCTTTCACATAAACTCTGTCACCAGCTGCACCTCATTTACTGAAATTACGTCATTAAGAATTTTGTTTCTATTTTAATGTATTAATTACATTTACCAGGGAACTCTTACAATATCTAAAAATTATTCATATTTAAAAAACATGTCTGCTTCCTCACATGTAATGACATGGACTGTCACAGGAGGTACCTATTCACCATTCTGCACTGTGTGACAGCCACATCTTGTGCTCCATAAGATCACAGATCCTCCTGGAAGCTATGTCAAGGCATACAGATGACAGGGAAGTGACAGGGACAGCCAACATGGCTTTGCAAAGGGAAAGTGTGCCTGGTGGCCTTCTACAATAGAATGACTGCAGTAGTAGACATGGGAAGAGCAACTGATGTAATCTGCCTTGATTTCTCTAAGGCCTTTGACACAGTCCTACAGAATATCTTTGCCTCTGAATTGTAAAGATAAGGACTTCATGGATGGCCACATCCAAAATGTTGCATGGGCAACAGCTCAGTGGAGCTCTAAATGGAGATCAGTAACAAATGGTAACCCTCAAGTGTCTGTTCTGGGACCAGCATTGCTCAGTATCTTTATTAATGACATAGTGAGATTGAATGTACCCTCAGCATGCCTGTGGATGACACCAAGCTGAGTGGTGCTGTTGATACTTCTAAGGGACATGATGCCATCCAGAGGGACCTTGGCAGCCTTGAGAAGCAGGCCAGTGTCAACATCATGAGGTTCAACAGGGCAAAGTGCAGGGTCCTGCACCTGGGTTGGAACAATCACCAGAAGCAGTACAGACTGGAGGATGAATGTATTGAGAGCAGCCCTGTAGAGAAGGACTTGGGAATGTTGGCAGATGAAAAACCAGGTATAAGTCTGCAATGTGTGCTTGCAGTCCAGAATGAACCATTTCCTGAGCTGCATAAAAAGGATAATGAAAAAGAAGGTCAAGGGAGGGAATTCTCCTCTTCTACTCCACTCTTGTGAGACCATACCAATAGTACTGCATCCAACTCTGGGTTCTCCTAGCACAAGAAAGGTGTGGACCCGTTACAATGGGTCCAGAGAAGAACTGCAAAAAAGACTGGAGCGATGGAGCAGCTATCTTATTAAGAAAGGCTGAGAGAGTTGGGGTTTTATCCTGAAGAAGGCCCTGGAGAGACCCTATTGCAGCCTTTTAATACTTCAAGGGAGATTATAAGAAAGAGACTTTTTACATGAGGGTGTCTAGTACAAAGGGCAACAGTTCTAATCCAAAAGACATCAGATTTAGATTAGATATAAGGAAGAAATTTCTTATTATGAGGGGAAATTCCACTATGAGTGGAACAGGCTGCACAGAGAAGCTGTGGCTGCCTGGCAGTGTTCAAGGCCAGGTGGACATGGCTTGGAGCAACCTGCTCCAGTGGAAAGTGTCCCTGCCTGTGGCAGGGGGTGGAAACTAGATAAGCTTTAAGGTCCTTTCCAACCCAAACCATTCTACAATTCTATAATGTAAGCAGTAGGTAACTCATTGAAACTCACCACATTACATTCACTGCATCTGGCCAAGTTATCGGAATTAAAGCTGGCAAAACAATGCAGCCCAGGTAAGATAGAGTACAAATAGCTTTGTACCACAGCACATCAAGCTTTACATTTTCTTCTGTTTTTCTTTACACTACTATTTAAAGAACAGACACTTAATATAACAATTATCAAATACGAGTAAGTACAGATTTTTTTAATGACAATAAAATTGGAAATACAGCCATGTAATAAGGCTGATTTGACATCCATATAGACTTATTCTTTCAACGTATATTTCTTACGCACTTTACAAGCTTTCCCTTTCTCAAGCAAGACAGGTTCAATATTTGCAAAACCAAAGTGCCCTCCAAAACTGCAAAATATTCTTTAAGGTCACATTTCTTAAGAGTTTGGCCATTTCTGTCCAAAAATAACACATTTTTTGTTTGTTTTTCAATACTGGTGTTATTACCCTGATGTGGATACTCTTGCCTTCCAAGAGATGCATTCAAGTAATTATCTCCCAGACTTTATATAATGACAACTGTATCTACAAGGCAGCATCTCACTCTACTTGTCTGAAGTTTGGGTACCACTGCCTGGGTTAATGTCTGCATGATGATACATGTATATCTATACTCATAGATCTGATATCCACATAGAATTATAGAACAGTTAGGGCTGGAAAGGACCTTAAGATCACCTAGTTCCAACCCCCCATGATGAAAGGCGAGAACATTTATTAAATTGCATTTATTATGCATCTTAAACCATCTGAAGTACGCTGTTAGTTTGAATTCTCTCTGCAGTTATGAAGTCTTTAAATTACATTTGCCCCCCAGTCTCATCTGTCAGGCAAGTTACAATGGTCCGATTTCACAGGCAACTGGCCCACTAATATTAAAAAACGTGCTTCTCACGAAACTCTAAGCATGTATCAAGTATCACACCATCAACATCTTCCTGGACACTGCTCTGTCTACACCAACCAAAAGTGCAAACAGGAAAAAAGTCAGCTATGGGTGGAAAAGAACCCTACTATTTTTCTAGAAACTGTAGATCTTAATTTCCCAACACTATTATACCACTTGTCCTTGTTCTGCCACATACTGAGATACTTAACTGTATGGCAAGAAATATATCCATACTAGAGATTTTCTAAGTCTGCTAGAAATACTCTTCTGCTCTTTCCCCAGCATCTGGTAAGCTGGGAACTCACTTCTGAAATAGCTTTGCTATCAAACATGGCATATATAGGTTATAAAAACATAAAGGTTTAATCGGCACTTTTTTGACTTAAGTTCACTAATGGGTTTGCCAAATTAACCAGTGCAGAATTGTGCAAATGCATCTTTAAATCCCATTTTTTATTTGCATGTTGTCTCTTAAGAGTGTATTTGTCTTCTGGTTTGGTGTTTTATATATTTATAAAGATAATCTAAAGTTTTGGTTTCTTAAGAGAAAAAATGCATAAAGCGAGAACAACTTTTATGGTAACTTTGAGATCTTATAACTTGTAAATTAGCAATGAAAGCACTGAGATAAGTCTTTGGAAGTATATTTGAAGTTTTAATGAAAGAGTCAGATTACAAAAAGCCATAGTGGGAATCTCATATAAGGAAGCTTTAAAGTTAGTTGCAATGTATTAAAAAACAACATTCAAATAAATTATTTTTCACTGCAGTATGCCAAGTTTTTGGAGATAGAATTAAAATTGGGCTTTCATTTTAGACCAACTAAAGAATAACATTAGAATATAATACTGCATATACTAGTGAGATCCAAATGCCCACCGTGTTGCAAGAGAACATTTTCCCTCAGGTATTTGAAATTTAATGCTTCTTTAATATTCTCTGTTGGATATTGTTAGAATGGAATTTCAAATATTTCCTGCAATTTGAGTTAAAGATTACTGAATAATGCTGAGCAGCAAAAAATTTTTGAAGCGTACATCTAAAGCTGGCATAGTAGCTTAATGTCCTGTTGTTTCTTGCTTTAGCAAAATTAATTTCTACAGTCTTCAACCATGAATTCAAGCACCACCTGGAGATACAAACCCATAATTTAACTGTGGTGTATTTCTAGCTCCCTTGACTAATACACTGAGACTAGACCTGTTTGTCAAACTGCTATAAAAGGAAAAGGCCATTTCATTGCAATACTTTAGTCTTCTAAGTCAGACAGTGGGCAACTTGAAAAGCAGTATCTTGCCCATTGTTGTAAATAAATGGGATTATCAGTCATGAAACAGATTTCCATGGTTTTGCCCATATTAAAAAGTATATATTCTACTGTATAGCTAAGAGTAACAGCTTTTCAATAGCACTCAAAGTACCCAATTAGGATCCAACCTTTTCACCATTCATGTGTTAGTACATTACCATGGTTACACAATACAGGTAAGGGTAGACTGCAAATTCAACCTAACAAAAAGGCATAGCTGTACCATTCTAGAAACAAACAAGAAAAACACTAACTATAATCCTGATTCCCTTTCCTTGATTACTTCCTGGAGAAGCCTCTTTCATCCAAAGATGCAGCTACTTTCTTTTCTATCATTTGTGTTCACAAAAAAAGAAGTGGTCACATTCCCGATTTTCTTCCATGCCACAGTTCCCTTATCATTCATACTGGGCACATACAGACCCACTCCTTGGCTCTCAACTACAGGAAGCCTGCTGGTTGCCCTCAAAATGGCTCAGAACACTGCTTCAGACAATAGGACTACCATGATGAGTTCAAATGAAGTAACACCTCAACACCATCCCAGCTGGATAAGGCAACTCTAAATGCCTTCATGACATACCCAGAAGTTTTAAACATCAGTTTTCTTACAGCACAAGACTGAGAATCATTCTCACGGGTTCCAACAAAACTCTTGTCAACATTCTGAACTGAAAGACCAACAAAAAAACACAAAGCATGCTTTGGAGCTGCAGGAAACTCAGAGTTATGTAGCAGTGGTATGGCAAACAGACTCAGCTGGAATCATGGGCTTACACTTTCATTAAAAGAAGGTGACAGCTTAGCTTTCCAGTGTGCAACTGATTGAATACAAGCATGTGGAGAAATTGAGTACTTGTATTTACATGAGCATAATGAATAAATACAATTTCTTCTTTCTTTCCTCAATGATCAGTAAAAACACTGAATTATGTACAGTACTATAAGCAACACCAAAGCCATCCATAGTCTCTTTACTGCTGCATAAAAATCAATTTGGATAATGTTTCCAAAAGTAGGCCAGGTATCAAAATAAATCCGTGAAGAAGCAGACAAGCCTCCACACAAAAAAACACCTGTTTTGTTGGCTCTTAAGCTTATAACTGATAAATCCATATTCTAAAAGTTATGTTTCACATATGAATAATGTCATTAAGAAAAAAAAATATTGGTATTTTCCTTCTGCAAAGAGTTAGTTTTTAAACAATTAACTTTAAAAAGTCAACATTGTAAGACATCATTCTCCTTCCCCAGGTATTTCTAGTGATATTTTCTTTAAAACACCATTGGATAACTGGGGGGAAAGAAGGGAGAAAAAATTATTCTGGATAATGGCAGCTCTACAATTTTGTAGAACTTGAATTGTTACACAGGTTATCTCTTCTTTAGAAGACCAACCTGCCTGTTCTAACTGGGTTTAGAACACATCAACACTTTCATGTTGTCTTATAAAACAAGAAGAAACTGAATGATGAAGCTATTGCATAACACCAAGATAATTTCAGATGTTCATAAAAAAGCAGATTTTCATTGCTCATATACTCACAGCTAACGCATTAACATGCCAGTTTTACTGAACAGGAACATACTAAAGCAGGTTGGTACATTCATTCAAAAGAAGCAATGTGTTGTATATGCCTTGGAAACTCATCATATCAATACAACAATTTCATCACACTCCAAAAATTCCAATTAACCAAGGAAATGTACCATTTCTTGTGATCAATGTGGCATTCGTTTTGCACGTATCTCTAACCTGACATTCTTCTTGTTGCATTTCAATTAGGAAGTCCTACTTTCCAATGCAATTGCTTTATTACTTTTATATAGTCTGCATGGAAAGAAATCTCATTAGACGCACTTTAATGAAAGTGTTTCAAATAGTTAACTAATTGGAAATCCACTTAGCATAACAGGCAGACAGCAAATAGAGAAAAGAACTTTCTGCTGTACTCATGCCATTCTCCTATTTTCAAAGGATGCTTTTACTCCTCTCATCTCTCCATTTCCCATCTCGCAGGGGTTTGCAAAAGCCTCTAAGACTTCAGCTCACCTACCATGGGAAGAAGTACCTAATTGACTCAGAAGTTACAAATCACAATCAACCTCCTCCACACACTGCAATCAGTGAGTAGAAAGTTCATGCACATTGTCACAAAGTGTCTGTTCAACCAAGAAACGTGTGTGTTAAGGTAAAAGAGAATCCAGCAAAACTATTTCTCATGCACCAGGAACACAGTTTTTCTATTCTTTTTGATTCAGAGATAAACTGAATTTACAGCCAACATACCAAAGGCTTTGTGTGCATATGTATGCATTTTGGTTGGTTTGGTTTGATTTTTAACAGGGATCCTCTATACACTGTACTTTAAGAACTGTGAGAAGAAAATCCTCCAAAAACAGCTCACTGACAGTGGACAATCTTAAATCTTTGCCTACAACAGGGCTGCTATTACCAAGCTGCTGTGCTATACCACAATCCCTGGTCAGTGATGGAGCCCTGCAATACCTGAACAGCACTCCAGGCACTGGAGGCCTGTGAGTGTGAGACCAGCCACTTCCGATCTAACCACACACAGAGAGCAATGGAGGCCTTAATTGTTAAACATACAGTCAAACATACAGTACCTGTTTGTATTATTAAGTTAATTAGAAATAATATATAAAAAAGAACTTTCTGGTCACAATTTTTATTAAGATTTGACTCATTAATAGTTCATAAAGATTACTAATACATATTGCTGGATATCATTTGTGTCTCTTCATAGCAGGCACAAGAGGACAGAATGTTTTATGGCATCCTATCGATTAAAAATATACTAAAGGTTGTATAAATCAATTAATGCATGATTAATTACCTCCAAGTATGTAAAAACTCAACTCAATTATTAAGAAGGAAAAATGAAACCATAGGATAAAATGAAACTAGTTCTATAGAAGGTAAAATTTCTCTTTAAGACAGTTTTCTGAACCACAGCAAAAAAAAACAAACAACCAAAAGAACACTGTTATAAGCAGAATTTCTAGCCATGCCAATTTGACCACACCATTTAATGTCTATGCAGTATTACATAACTCTGAAGTTTAGAAATTAACAGTGAAAATTTAGGTTTGGACATTAGCACTATGAATACAAAAAATAATGTATAAAAATATAAATCCCTAATGAAAATGTGTCTATTTTAATTTTCTGAACTAAGATTTTAATTGTTCTTGCTTATATCTGTCTTTATCTTTTTCAAAGCCTATTAAAGATTTCTCACACATTTTAAGAAATAGCTTTTGATCCTCTTAATCCCATTTCAGTACTTTTTTGTAATGCTTTCTTTCATTTCTGAAAAATCCCTTATTATTCTTCCCCTGGATCATAACCCAGAAGAGGCTCCAAAACCA
Source organism: Melopsittacus undulatus (assembly GCF_012275295.1). Classification (NCBI taxonomy): domain Eukaryota; kingdom Metazoa; phylum Chordata; class Aves; order Psittaciformes; family Psittaculidae; genus Melopsittacus; species Melopsittacus undulatus. The sequence goes on along the minus strand of NC_047529.1, from coordinate 11,109,574 downwards.
TTCCAATTCAACTCTTATTTCTAGGATTAAAATTGGCTTTTATAGTTTATTTTTTTACATAGAATCATAAAATGGTTTGGGTTGGAAGGGACCTTAAAAGATCATCTAGTTCAAATCCCACATAGTCTGAAGCATTTTAAACATATTTATCCCACTGACTTAGCTACAAAAGACATTTTTGTATTAAAAATTGTAAGTAAATGCATAAAAGAAAAACTGTATTATATGTGGACACAAAAATAAAAAGATAACTTTACAAATTATTGAAAATTATGCGTAAAAACTTACCTAAAAAAAATCTGTTTCTATAGGTGGAAATGAAGAAAACCAAAATTCCATCCAAAATACAGTCGAAGAACAGAGCAGCTGTTAAGAGAAAATAATTTATTTTAAAATCTATTAAAAAAAAGAGAAAGAAAATTCTGCCATCTTACCCTTTCAAAACTACTAGTCATCTTCAAAAATAATACTTAATCCCCCCAAAATGGAAATTAAATGATCTAGACTATTAAGTATTGTTTAATTACACCAATTCCAAGTAATTCAATAGCTTCTTAGAGCAAAAGCTGTAAAGTGTATTTCAAGATCAAACTGAGAGCTTAATCCACGTGGACATTAAATTTCTGTTACTTCTTTTGCAATATGTTTTATTTATGCAACTTTGTCTTAAAGCACTGTACAAAAGAAACATACTAATGAAAATTGGAGGAAGCACTAAATAATATTAAAAAATTACATCTTATGATTACCTAATAATCTCAAAAAAAATAATATTGTCAGTAGAAAGCACAAATGTGGCAAGAAAATTATGAGACAGTAACAAACTGGATGAAACCTGAAGGCAATGTTGACAGGAAAACCAGCATTCCATTTGGAATGAAAATATCCAAAACTTTGAAAAGTTGCTAAGACTAACAAACTAAGAAAAAACAAAAACAAACAAACAAAAAAAAGATAACAAAAGCCAAAAAAACCCCAAAACCAACAAAAAAAAATCAAATCCACCACACTTCTTGAAGATAAAGAGAAGACAGAAGAAGATTTGGAAGAGAAGATTTGGAGGACGGGGTTGCAGGAACTAAAACACTATGTTTACAGATTCCTACAGTGATGACAGCATAAGAAACACTACCAAGGACCAAAACTTCCTGCAAGACCAGAAATGTTTCCATCCAGAAGCAAAGGATGCATTTTAGAAACTAAAAAACACCAGGAAAAGGACTTAAAAAAACCCAGATAGGAAGACAAAAGTACCACTCATTTATTTTCATACACTTATATTTTCCTTGAAAATACTAGAGCTTAACAAGTAGAACTAAAATCTAAGACAAGTAACAAGAAAACAGTGGAGTTGTGAAGTTTCACTAACTTTAAAAATCAGCTCACATTCACAGAAAGCAAAACTTTATGGTACCTTTACCTAAAACGGCACAAAAGACAGTGCAAACAGCCTTACACCAATTTAACTCTGTCTCAGACTAATTATACTGGGAACAGATTTAAACCAAACTAACACACAAAAGCATTTGCACATGGCTTTACAACATATTCATTACAAATCCCTTCTGACACAAGACATGTTGTTATCTTCCGACACCAAATAACACAAGCAGCACAAGCTTGGCCAAAAAAAAGGACCAAGAATGAAAACGGAGCCTTACCTACAGGAGGAAGTTCAATTAACTTAACTGAAATCCACTAACCAAATACAATCTGCTGTGCTGACACACACAAATCAGTTTACAGCATGTTAACATTGAATTGGTTGAGAATTGATAAGCAATCAATTTAAACTGAACCCATTATGCTGAATGGAAATTAGCTCATGTGGGTCCACATCAGGTTTTGCGTACATTTAAATCTTAAATAATCTTAAATGGTGTTAATTAAGTCTGTACAATGTCAAAGTGCAAAAAAGGTTAGGACCACCAGTGTAAAGCATTTCAAGACACTCTGCAATAATCCGACTGGAAAACGAGCTCTCTTCTACTTACCAAGCTTCTCCACCTTTCCCAGCAAGCCAGACCTCAGCTTTGCTTGCAGCTATCTGCCTTTCGAATTCATCCCCAGAAGGGATGAACTAGGTACAATCTTAATCCATATTAAAAATGCATGGTTATTAATTTACATAAATCACTATAGTTTGATATTTATAATACACTATGTATTAACTTATATAAATCACTATAGTTTGATATTTAAAATACACTAAGTACGATGTACCTATCATCTCTGACACTGCAGTTTGCTGTACTGCAGAAGCCGTCGGAGGTTCAGCTAGGGGCTTGTTCAAACCACAGTTCTGAGCTGTGGCATGAGTATGGTTAGCAACAAGACGTGCTAAAACGAGAGCGCTTTTGCATGACAAGCATAAATATTTAAGCTTTACACCCACTGCCCGAAAGGAGTAGCTTATTTCCGAGGACTGAGAAAGAAATGGCGTTAAGTGTACATGCTGTTTAGATCGTTAAAAAACACAAACCAAGCAATAAAATACAGTGATCTGTAAGGACTAGTGTGAAATCTATTACTGCTCCTACAGGAATACATTCAGACAAGTGAGATTTCATAATTACAAAATTTGTCCAATAAGGAAACTTGTCAGGAGGTTCCTTACATTGTCAGGATGTGAGGAAGGAAATAATTAAGTGTGCCACACACGACTCTCTTTAACACAGTTTAGGAAACCGTGGGTTTTGCTGTTGCTATTTATTCCAGTATCAGCCTCACTGCTGGCACAGACCCAAAAAGTTTACTGCAGTCAGCAATCAAAAATACCATTAAATGAATAGGTTTATTGTTGTACAACAGATAGCTACTTCAGTCATGCTTTTACAGCAGAACGACACGGGTAAGCTCTCAGTTTTAGAATCACAGAATCATAGGTTAGGGTTGGAAAGGACCTTAAGATCATCAAGTTCCAGCCCCAAGCGCAGCTGACAGGACTTCATGAAGCTCTCTCCGGGCCTGTGTAGAGGAGCTCCTGCCTGCGACCCCGACCCCTGCCCGCCGGCCTCACTGAGGTAGACGGGAGCGGATGGGAAGGCCCCTGCGAGTAGAGCCCGGAAACAGCTCGGGGCCGCCGGGCTGCGCACCCCGGGAAGGGCAAAGCCGAGCCGTGATGCCGAACCCACCGAGGGCTCCGAGGAAGCGGGGTGGGAACGGGACCAGGATGGGTGGGAACGGGACCAGGATGGTGGGAACGGGACCAGGATGGTGGGAACGGGACTAGGATAGTGGGATCGGGACCAGGATGGGTCCGCGCCGCCCGTCACCTAGCAACCACTGAAGCACCGCCACCTGCGCACGCGCAGCAAATACGTACTCCCGCAGCGATCCGCGTCCCCCGCCGCTGCCTGTCGCCTGACGCGCATGCTCTTTCCTGACTGCTCTTCAAACACCTCTACTCGAGCGGGGCATGCGCAAACAGAAATGCCCGCGCTTGCGGCAGCCCGCGGGCTCTCAGCGCATGCGCAAGGAAGGATGAGGCTTATTGCCTCCTCTTCAATGAATGGGGCAAGCTGGGGAGGGGGCGGGCAGCTGTGAGCCAATGGCGCTCGGGGGCGGGGCGAGCGCGTCCAGAGGCACGCCGGGAGTTGTAGTTCTCACCTGACAGAGTGCGGCGCGGAGGGGTGGTAGACGCGACTACATCTCCCATAGTGCCTCGGGGCGCTCCCCGTCCCCGCCCCTTCCCGCGGCAGCTGAGCGCAGCGGCTCTGCGGACCCGGCTGTGCTGTTAGAGGTGACCTCGAGGCTGTTGGACTCGCAGCTCACTGCAGCCATGGTCGGTACCGCTCCCGAGCCCGTGGCCCTTCCTGACGGGGGTGGTTGGGTCGGGGTGACGGCGGGACCCGTCCCTTCGCCGCGGCGGTTGTGGCGGGGGGCTCCGTCAGTTGGAGGTGGCTGCGAAATGGCGCCGGCTCCCTCGCTGGGCTCCTCCGCGAGTGGTGTGAATGTGCTCTGGGCACTCAGGAGGAAGGGGGCCTGGTGGTTGCCTGAGGCTCTCCTTAGCACCTATGGAGGCCGCGCCAGGGTCACCTTCTTCCAGCCTGGGGAGTCGGGGGTCGGTGCCAGGCCCCGCAGTGCGGGCTTGTTATTGCCTTTGGTTCCTATTCTCTGGCGGGCGGGAGGGCAGCGTATGGTCCCTGGCGTCTTAATCGCGCCCTTTCCTAACGCCCGAGCCTCGCTGGTTAATTTCCATTGCCTTCGGGAAGACGGGAATGCCTGCTCCTTCATTTCGTGAGGCTTGAAGGGGTTTGGGTGCAGCTCGATGTTAGCTCAAGGAAAAACTCTGTAAAATGTTTTCCTCTCTTATTTTATCCCTATTTGCTGTCAAAAATCCAGCTGCCTGTGTAGGTCCTGCAAAATGTCAAGGACTCCTTCTGTCTCTGCCCGGGGGTTACACAGGTGAATTGGAGTCCTTTGCATTTCTGTGGCATATAGATACATGCGCACACACAAACCTGCAAGGAAATCTTTTATAACTACAAAAACATCTCTGCGTTTTCTAGACTTTATATCCCATTATTCAAACCTTTACTTTTAGTACTTTGCTATGGAAAAGATGCTTGTGTGCCCCAAAACGTGGCTTGTTATTTCAGACGTACACTAAAAATGACCAAAATCTGTAAATCTTATCTATCCTACTCCTTTACTCTTTCCCTTCAAAATATGGGTTCTCAGGAGTGGCTACAAGACACTGAATTTTAGTTTTGTACTTGAGCTTTCACTTGACTCCTATGAATGTGCTGATCTCCAGTAGCTGGTTGGAACTTAATTTGGTGCCCAGACTTTTAAGAATGCAACAATTTTTATCTTACTTTCAATATTCTAATTATGCATTTGGTATGGGGCAGGGGCTTTAAACTTCTGAAATAAAATCGTCGTGTCTATAGATGCAAAGTCTGTTAGGCAGACTCTAGACGTTGCAAGAGCTGGAGCTTAATGGTTTTGTCTCATCAAGCAAGGTGGGTTAGCTTAGTTGGCTTTACTCTTTAGGAGTAATGTTGGTGATACTTTGCAAACAGTTTAGCAGCAGTAATGTTTATGGAGGTCTTTTATAACTGATTAACAACCTAAAGTCTATTAGTTGTGCTGACAGGTCATAGATTTTTCTTGTTACTGTGTTTGATAAGATTTAATTTGCTCTCTTACCTTTGGAACCTTCAGAATCAGTTTGCTGTGTAGTGTTATTTTCATGTATGGCACTAGTATTTTAGGTCTGCTAGTATCATCAGTAATCATGGAAATAATTTGGGCACTTAGTTCTTAAGCCAAAGTGTGTGCAGTGGGAGGGCATTGAACCCACAGCTTCTTCTTTTGATACCAGAAACTTTACTTTTATCTGTGATAATTGAGGAAGGGGACAAATCCTTCTGTCTGCTGAATTAGAGGGGGAAGGGTATGGGGATGCAATGTTCAGTGAGCATTTTCCTTTTTAGCGTTTCTTTTACTGCTCTTCAGTTTCCTGGAACTTTTGAGTTATACATCAGCTGTATGTGAAGTGGGGAAGGCTTTGAAACTAAATAGCTCAGACATCATTTAGTTTGTCCTCTACTTCTTGTATACCTGAGAGTGAGTAAAGGTCACCTCTAGTTACCACAGCTGAAAGTATTCTCATTGAAGCTCTGTGCAAGAGCCAAGTCACAGATTAAAGTGCCTGAATGTGATTGTGTATTGCCTACAGCTTCCACTGGGGAGCTACTAGTTTCTCTGAACATCCAGCCTCCAAAAGTAGCCTCAGATGCTCAATGGTACAAATTTTTACATGTGACATATGTTTTCTGGGGAGAATTAACTGTATTTGGTAAGCACAACATTCTTGGCTTGCTGATTTAGCTCTGGAATCAAGAGAAAGCATGAAGGTTGATTTGATACTAATTGCTTGCAATTAGTGTGAGGGACTGGGTGAAGCTTGTATGTGAACACAATGTAGTGAAGGTCTGGAGAGAAAAAACAAGTAGGCAGTACTCGTACCTTATTTTAGCTGATGTTTCTTCCTCCCTTCTCCAGCCCCAAACTGGGAGAGAACAGGGAGTACAGTAGTAGGCAAACATAGTAACATAATTTTCTTGAAAGGGTGAAGGAGAGTCATAGCTGAAGGTGTTTTACTTTGTGTTTAAACAAGGCTAAATGTTAAGTCTCTCTTGGTTAAAAAAAAAAGTGGTCCTACCTCTTGTGGGTATTTTCTACTCCTTCACTTTCCTGTTTACTAAATACTCACTATAATGCTAGTGGATAGATTGTCTTTTTTATGTTTAAATAAAATTAGCACATAAAGAGCATATTGTGGAGAAAATTCTTGTTGGCTACGCCCTGCTCTGTGGCAGTACTTCAGTTAGGCTTGCCAGTTGCAAGGGACAAAGCCTAACTTCTTAAAATCCTTGCTTATGTTACTGGCAACTCAGAAGTCAATCCAAAATACTGTGTAATTCAAAGCAAGTGTGTTCTAGTGTTATCTGTATGAGTTCTGGAGCAGCAAGATTTTGCAGCACAGTAATTTTCTAGCATTTATTTTCTTAACTAATACGATTAGCTGCCTTTTAAAAGCATTTATTGTGCCCTTTATGTTAATAAAATGCGGATTCTCCTTAAAAATATGATGAAAAACTGGCTTTAAAATCTGACACACCTCTTGATCTGTGCTGCCCACCATCATTCAGACACTATGGTATGTTTGAAGAGTATGACTTCCCTATTCAAGAATGGTGTACCAAAACTAGTTTTGAGATCTTAAACCAGCAAGAATCTATGATTTGCTCTCATTCTTTCTCCTCATGGAGTTTGACAAGGTTTGAGGGATGAGACTCACCATGAGACAGGTTCAAAATTAAATAATGCAGTTCAACACCATAACCAGTAGCCATTTAACCAAATATTTAAAGTGTCCTTCCCATAATGGAGGCAAAAATCATCTCAAGGTCTAAATCTGCAAGTTCAGTGTTTTAACTTCATCACTTAGGCTCCTAATTTATCCAGCATGTGGAAAAATGGGGTGGGTGGCCTCATTTTTACAGTTATCTAATGCTAGCGTGATGCGGCTGTGCTTGGCTGGTCACTTCTGCAGAGAGAATACACTCAAATCCCAAAATGGTTTTCCTATAAATATCGGTGACAGGAATGTCAGTTGGAAAGGATCTCTAGAGGTCATCCAGTCTCACCTCTCTTGTTCTGAGTCTGGAGGTTGTCCAGTGCAGCCCGATAAAAAAGCTTTTGCCCTGTTGAATCATATCATATACGTTTTTCATAGGAGTCTTGAAAACCACTAAGGATGAAGGCTGCACAGTGTCTGGGTACACTGTTGCAGTGCTGAAGAGTCTTTAGCTTTTGTAGCCATTGCTGCCTGTTCTACTGTTTGCCACTACTGAGGTGTTTGGTAGTGTTATTTTTGTAACATTACTTGAAGTTATAATAGGCTGCTGTTAAATCACCCCTTATGCTCTCCCTCTTCAGACTATGTACTAATGCCCTCAGCCTCCTCTTACAGGACATGAACTTGGGGTCCCAAAACTGGGCTCGGTATTCTGTCTGCAGCCTTGCCAGCACCAAGTGAAATGACAGCCTTTGCTCTGCAAGCGGTGCTTTGCATTGTGTAGCCCAGTATGCCATTAAATCACTTCAGACATAATTGAACATTGAAGGTGTTTTGTCCATAACACAAATTACCAGCTTTTAATTATTTGAAAAAGTAGGCTTGGCATTCCAGCAGTCTGGTCAGAGTCTGCTTGTTCCTTTCCTGTTGCCTGTAGGGGAAAAGGGAGACACAAAAACCAGGCTTACGAAATACTGTGTTATGAATGTCCTTTGGCATATTTTTCCTTTTCATAGGATAGTTTCGGTTGGAAGGAACCTTTGAAGGTCATCTAGTCCAACCCCTCCTGCAATGAGCAGGGACATCTTCAACTAGATCGGGTTGCTCAGAGGCTTGACCAGCTTGACCTTGAATGTTTCTGGGAATGGGGCATCTACCACCTCTGGGCAGACTGTTCCAGTGTTTCATCACCCTCATTGTTTTCCTTCTGTCTTGTTCACATCTACCCTTTTTCAGTTCAAAACGATTATGCCATATCCTACTGCGACAGGCCTACTAAAAAGTTCATCCCCATCTTTTTTAGAAGCCCCCTTTAAGTACTGAAAGGCCATAATAAGGTCTCCATGGAGCCTTCTGTTCTCCAGGCTGAGCAACCCCAACTCTCTCAGCATTACATATTTTCAATACGAAATAACCTTTGGATTTCCCTATATCCTGTTTCTGCTTAACAGAATGGAGGTTTGCTATAGGGTAAGACAATTCCCACCCCTACTCCATTTGCAATATAACAACATGTTGGCAGTCTTCTCCACAGTCTTTAGAAGTTTTGGGTCAGTTTGACAATGGACAGCTGTATTATGGATATTAGTGTCCATGTTTGTCCATAATGTAGCTTTTGTCTTTGGATTGGTTAATTTGCTGTGTAACAGGGTTTAGTGAGTCTAGTACATTAAGTCCACTAGACTCCTTGGTTTCTGGCATTCAGTAAGTCTTTGGTTGCAAGTAAGTATTCAAACTGCTTACCAGAAACAGCCCTCAAAAGTAACAGAATCCGAAAACTGGTGAAGTGTCAGTTTGTAAAATTTCTGTTGTAAGTTAGAAGTACAAGTGGGTACATACTATAATGCCTTATGGTAAAAAGGCAGTGTTAAAAGTTTTTTCAAATAGATTGTTATCCCTGGCATTTTGCAACCTTTTCCAGGGGAAGTTCTTAAGGATATTTTGGGTCTGTTTCTTTAAAAGCGAGTAGAGAAATTGCTGGTTGTTCTAGCAGAACAGAAGTATGATCTCAGGAGCTGGGCCTGATCCATATTTAGGTACATGCTTTCATTCAGGTTAAATTATCATAACTTTTTTTCTGTAGTAACTGTTAAATTTACCACTCTTGGATGGTGTGAGGTTGCACTGTGTGGCTGTGGTTAAGTCTCTGTAATTTTCCTGCAGGGTGAACCTGTCAGAGTCTTGGTAACTGGTGCTGCTGGGCAGATTGCCTACTCGCTGCTCTACAGCATTGCCAAGGGAGATGTGTTTGGCAAAGATCAGGTAAGTCTTACACTGAGATGTCACTTATTTCTGCTGCATAGTAATCATAGAATGGTTTGGGTTGGAAGGAACATTAAAGATCATCTAGTCTCAATCCCACTGCCAGGGCCATCTTCAACTAGACCAAGTTGCTCAAAGGCTCTGTCCAACCTGGCCTTGAACACTGCCCGGGATGGGGCAGCTGCAGCTTCTCTGAGCAACCTATGCCAGGGCCTCACCACTCTCTTAGTAAATAATTTCTTTCTACTGTCCATTTAAAGCCATTCCTGCTTGTCCTGTCACTACATATTCCTCTCCAGATTTCTTGTGAGCCCCTTTAGGTATTGGAAGGCTGCTTTAAGATCTCCTTGGAGCCTTCTCTGTCTAGACTGAACAAGCCCCACTCTCGGCTTATTTTTATAGGAGTAATGAATAAGCTGATGTCGCAACTGCAGTCTCTGAAACTTGTTATCTTCTAGATACTCTTGATTTACCAATATGCAAGTTGTTTATTCTTTAAACGGGGAAAATGAATTCAGCCCTTCTCTGTTATGCAGTTGCTGGTCATGCTGGAGTTCTTTAGTTTTCTGTAAATGGATCTGAAGTCTTGTAGATAACAAGACAAATTCATTTTCAAATCATGTTACACCTAACTTGGACTTAACCATTCCTTTCTTCACAGCCTCTTGTTCTTGTGCTGCTGGATATCACCCCCATGATGACTGTATTGGAAGGTGTAGTGATGGAGCTGCAGGATTGTGCTCTACCCCTGCTGAGAGGTAGCCAAAGGAAATTTTTTTATACCTATAAGATTCTCTAGTACAATTGTTGCATTTTTGCGTTTCTGTAGCGGTAAGGAAGTTAAGCAGAAGAAAATGTTACATGATCCTTTCTTAGTTTTCTATTTTGTGGAAGATGCTACGTAATTATTACAGTACTTAAAAAAAAAAACCAAAACGAAAACCAACCAAACATGTAGCTATGACCTCTTCTAAAAATCAAACCTTCTTTGTTTTGAATTAAAGGGAGATGAAAATTTCATTTGTGTTGGTATGTGTCACTGAAAATCTTTATAAAAGTGAAGGACAACCTATGTATATATATGTATATAATTTGGATAGACACATGAAAGGCATCTTTTTTACATGGGTTTCTCCTGCATTTTCAGAATTTCTATATAAAGCTTTAGGTATATGTTTGTATATATAAACCATTTACTGTCAAGTATTTAATCTGTGGACTGGGGCCAAATGAATATACTTGTATTTTTGGAATGGGAAGGTGGTGGTGTTGTTGGATCAGGTCATCTACTATTTATGAACCAAAGAATTTTCCTATTAACACTTTGCCATGAGTGTTTGTCTGACTTAGATTTTTTTCCCCCCTGTTTTTTTAGAGGTCATTCCAACAGACAAGGAGGAAGTTGCATTCAAAGACCTTGACATAGCAATTCTGGTTGGCTCCATGCCAAGGAGAGAGGGCATGGAGAGGAAGGATTTACTCAAAGCCAACGTGAAAATTTTCAAGTCTCAGGGTGCAGCCTTGGACAAGTATGCCAAAAAGACTGTGAAGGTGAATATAGAAACTGCAGTTAAAAAGTTGTTTCTCTGTTGAGTTATATAGAGATATAAATATGTTGTAGAATGATACTGTGTAAGCAGGACCCTATTCAGTGCAGGCATTCTGTTCCTTAAGCCCTGGAAAATAAAACACAGTCAAGGTTAGATGAGATACAGTATGTTAAATAGGTAGACAATTTGGTCCTTAATTTGTTTGGTGAAAAAGGTAAGTCTTACATTGCATTACTGTATTCCACTCATACTCTAAACTGGTTATCACTAATTTTAAAAGACCTCCCCAGATTACATAAAAAAGTTAAAAAGCATTCTACTCAGTACCTCTCTTCTCTGGGAGAACAAAGTTATCTGCATGCAGCTGCCTACTTCATATCCGTCTATGGCTTCAACATAATGACCCTTAACTTCAGTATCAATATGGTATTACAGTTGCACAAAAAAATCGGCTTTATTTAGGTTGTTTTTGTCTTGGTCTTTGGAGCATTGGAAGCTTTTAATTGTTCTCTCTCAGATTCCTTCAGCAAAGTTAATGGGATCATGTGGCTGCTCTCCTACTGCTCTTAATCTCAGGCCCAGACTCCGACTGTGCTTTGTAACTGACTTTTTAATGTCTACTTCCTCTGCTGATGAACTTCCTACTGCTTCTAAAGACTTGTTTGCTTCTTTATACAGTAGGAATAAAAACTATCAATATAACTATGTAGAGTAATGGAAAATTTACTGAACTCTTTCAAAAGGGGAAATACAAAGGGAGGTTTGCAGATTGTGATTGAGAGTATATGGAGCTTGACATTAATCATTGGAGGCACATTAGTAGATGAAGGATGAATAAAAATCAGTTTTCCATAGCAAGAAATCGATCTAAGTTCAGGCAGTATTTTACTTCTAACTGCCTATGAACACTGAGATAAGTAACTGTTCTGGATTTCTTAATTATAAAGCAATTATATAAAGCAGTGGCAGCCAATCTTGAAAGCATTTAAAAGGTGATGGAGAATTCATCTAACTGGGCTAACTAGTGTGTACGTATCTGGCTTTACCTCTGTCTGTTAACATGAGGTTTGCAGCGAGGCTGTGAGTCAGTGTTCAGATCTCCCTAGAAGTCTTATTCTCTTTCATGTTTGAATGTCAAATTATAAAGAAAATACCTAGCTAGAAAATATTCTTCTGTGCAGTTACAGAAGACTCTGACTATGAACAATGCATGTGTAAAAGAACCTTGTTGAGGACAACAAAGAGATTTGGAAAACTTTATGATAACTTCTTTGAAGGCAAAGCCATGTATTTCTATTGAGGGAGCTGTTTTGCAGAAACAGCTTCTTCATCTTTCCACAGTCTCCTTACCCTTTTTTGATTTTAGGTTGTGGTAGTTGGGAATCCAGCAAATACCAACTGCCTGATTGCATCAAAGTCAGCCCCATCAATACCAAAGGAAAACTTCAGCTGCTTAACTCGTTTGGATCACAACAGAGCTAAGTCTCAGGTAAAAAGGGCCTATCCAAAGTAAAAGGCTTTATGTTGTCCCTGCAAAATACAAAAAGAGGAATGCTTTCAAAGCAGCTTGTGACTTGAGAAGCTGAAGTTAATACAATGGACATCTTTCATTTCCAAATAGATTGCTCTGAAACTTGGTGTTACTGCCAATGATGTGAAGAACGTCATCATCTGGGGCAACCACTCCTCCACTCAATATCCAGATGTTAACCATGCAAAGGTAAACGTGAAAGGAAAGGAAGTTGGAGTTTATGAAGCTATAAAAGATGACAGCTGGCTGAAGGGAGACTTTATCCTGGTAAGAATTTGTTTTGGTTTGGTTTTAAGTTTGCTACTTTTTTCTCCTAGCCTCATATGAAATTGGAAACTATGAGACTGATTGACTTAGTGAAGCAGCTCTTTCTGTCTCACCTAGTCATCTTCAGATAGCTTGTCTCTATCATGTATTTGCTTCTGAAAAATTTAAGGCATTATGAAAACCTGTGTAAATGCTACTAGAAAAATACATTTGGAGTGCTGAAGTGATTCAAGAAAAAATTCTGATTGCAGCTCATCTAACATACAGGCACCACTGATATTTCACTATGGTGACTTTTGGGCAGCTTTGCAGATAAAGTGGGGTAATCTGTTTGCTGCTCCCCTCCCACCAAAACAATCCCAGCAGCTTTCTCCCTGCATGTGCATACATGTGCACATGCACACATACTTTCCAATTCTGTATCTGTGGCCTTGTCACTAGTATTTCTAAAAAGTAATGTGAAAAATCTAGAAACACATGAAGGTGTATTATTGTAGGGTAATAATAAATAGTAATGTAGGGTAGTAAAACAAAATAAAGGTATTAATTGATCAAGAGCACAGGCTACCTAAATGCAATATAAAACAAAACAAGCATTACTAAAGCTGTTGGTGAATGTGACTCCCAAGTGACTGTACTTTGCTTGGTATTGTAATGTCACTAGCATGCCAACAGCCAGGTACAGGAACTCTTAGCCAAGGCAACCTCAGCTTGGGACTGAGGATGTGTGTTGTCATATTATCATGCCCTTCCCTGTGTTGGTTTTAGATATCGTAGCTTGTTCCAGTTTGTGCTTTTTGCTGGAGAATAAATGATTGTATACTGGCACTCACAGTTCATGAACCAGAGTGTAAGCAGAAGCCTGTCCTTGATCCTGCTCCACTTCATGTGGCTGGGGCAGGATATTAGTTTGGCCTTCTAGGTTCATTGTAATGTTGGTTTATGATAAAATGTTTTGCCTAAGATAAGATTTTGTGATTATTAATGCAGCAAGTAGTTCAATAAGAGCAGCAAGTAGTTTGTGTTGACATTCAGCAAAAAACCTTAATTGCCAGTGTTGCTCCAAGACATCTGTGCTGTCAATGTAAATGAAGTATCTTGGTGGTAAAAGCTTGAAACATCTGGTTGGTATGACAGAAATCAGTGGGCTGCTAGCTGTAAAGCAGGTACTGAGAAATGAGCCAGCCTCTGAAATAGTCCATTATGTTCTTACCTTGGCAAAACTCTTCTAGATTGTATTTCTGGATTGTGTGCCATGTTCATTTAGTGATAAACTGTATCTTGATTGATGAAATTAAATAATGATATAAGGCGGTCTTTCCTCATGGCATTTACTAACAATGTTTATCTAAAGTAATGATTTTGCTGTTTTACAATTTAGTTGTTGGGTTGTTTTTTTTTCTGAATTGTAGACTGTTCAGCAACGTGGAGCAGCTGTTATTAAAGCTAGGAAGCTGTCCAGTGCGATGTCAGCTGCCAAAGCTATCTGTGATCATGTGAGGGACATCTGGTTTGGCACTCCAGCGGTAAGATGTTGCTCTTGAGTAAGTGCTTGTTTGCTTAATGCTTTGATTACACGCCTGTGTCTTTGACCTCAAGTATGTATGTATGTTCGGAGGGGAAAGAATCTGCCTTTTTCTGGACTAAAGTTTCATAGGAGATGCAGTAGATTGGATATGAAGATTTTGCTTCTAGCAGCGAAAAATGTATTTATCTCTTACTTTTCTGGTTTCAGGGAGAATTTGTTTCCATGGGAGTCATTTCTGATGGCAATTCTTACGGTGTTCCTGAAGACTTGCTATATTCATTCCCTGTTGTGATCAAGGTAACAAAACTGTATTTAAATGCAAATACCTTCTGCAAGACCTAGCTAAACTGTCATGTGAGCTTGTTGACAGCAGTGTTTTTAGTATGGGACTGCAGTTGCTGGGACGTGGGAGTTTTAGCAGCCTTTCACAGAGGGGACCATTATTAATCATTGTGCAGTAGTTGTCAAATAAATACTGATAGATAAGTAGAATCTGACCTGACTAGCTGGTGCTGGTTGCATTCTTCATCTGAACTCAGAATTAACTTCTGCCTGATGTAGTTTTTAAGGCAGTAAACTTTGTTTCTTATGCTGCAAAGTTTCCTTCATGCAGACTGAAAGAAGCTTGTTCTTATATATGGAGGGGCCTCTTACTTCTTTGTTTTTAAACAGGACAAGACCTGGAAGTTTGTTGAGGGTCTTCCTATCAATGATTTTTCTCGTGAGAAGATGGAGCTGACTGCTAAGGAGTTAACTGAAGAGAAGGAGACTGCTGTGGAATTCCTCTCCAGTGCGTGACTAGATCCTGAAGAAATACAAAATGATTTCAGAGTGGGAGAATCTAAAAGTCGTCTCTAAGTCTGCTACCAAACACTATTACTGTATTCAAGTCAACTGTCTGTGGCAGTCGTGCATTTTAAAGTCTTTATGCTTACTGGTACTGTTGTGCCTGTTGAGTTATTAGCAAAAGGTTATTAAAGAAGTAAAACTAGTTTGTTGACCAAACTTTTTCTGTTCAATACTAGTTGCTTTCTCTGTATGATACAGAATAATTGTTTGCCTCGGCCTTGGCTTCTAACGCACAATCCAAGTTTTGATTAGAAATTGGCACTATTGGAACACATCTTAGTCTGTGATCACTTCAGCATCCTATGGTTCAACTGAAAATGAAATCAGAATGCCAATAGTTCTCCTTGAACCAGTAGTTCAGTGACTCATCTGTCGCTGAACAGACTCCAAGTATATACTGTTCACTCTGGTTATGCTTACAATGTTTGTCAATAGAAATATTAAAAGACGCTTAATCATGTAATGGCTAAGAGTAGTTTGTTGTGCTTTATTTGCATGTTTTGGTTGTGTAACTAGTGGGATTTGATAGTACAATGTAAAAACGGTCGAAGACCTATTTTAACAAACCGAGGGAAACTGGTTTTAAGAAGTTTTATTGATGACTAGCACTTCCATTGGTTTTTTTTCAGGCAAAATTGCTTTATGTCAACATCAGACACAAAAGCCTCAAGGCAGGTTTGTACTCCAGCCCAACAATTCAAAAGCAGTATTGGTACTGTAGCTCAGTATTAATTTCATTGTAGCTTCAAAGCCTTTTGTCCCAGGAGATAAGGACTCACTTGATTAAGACCAAGTGAGATTAATATACTTGCTTGAGAATTCTCCTGGCACAGCCTTTAGCTTCAGGAAGGTTCAAATAGGTTGTACTGTAATTATTCCTTTGTAAACATGCAGGTGAATGTTACTGCAACTTTTCTAGACTCCTGCCTATAGTAACCCACCTTATGTAGATTGAAGAGATTTTAGGTTTGTTGTTCTGGGAATTTCATAGAGGTACTACTACCTGTTTTGTTTGTTTTCTAAGCACCTAAAGTAACAGTAATGGTATTCTCATACATGTAATGTCAATGTTAAGTTGTCTGTCCTGTTCCAATATAAGTGTTTCTGCTTTGTACTAACATAAATCTTGGGTCTGTCAGGTCTGGAGTCATCTGATTTCCCTTTTTTTGTTTGTTGTCATTAAATGAGGATTCAAAAAAAACAGAACTATCTGGACCGAAAGAAAAAAAAAAGCTTAAACTGAATTCAAAGGACATTGAATGGTTTCTGTGAGGATTTATCAACTAGAATATAAAATAAATCGGCAAGCAGCAATAAGCTTATCGTTAAAAACAAGTTTGCTCTCAGAACGTTACAGTAGCAATTAACTACAGGGACAGTACTGCAGCAATGACTTGCTATACATACAGAGCTGAAAAGGAAAATAAGCATTTCAGAAAATGGGAGTACCTGCTGCAGCACAGGCCAGCTGGAGACAACACAGTAAGTGAATGCCTTGGATGTTTATGAAACAGCTGTTGCCAGAACTTATTTGTCCTTGCAGTCTTGGAAATAGGCAAGAAGTGTATATACTGTATTTTTCCACTGTTTTTCTCATTCCTCTAAACCAGTCAGAGTTTAGCTGTGGAAAAATGATAAGAAAATTTCATACTTCTCTCTTTCCATGATAGTTTGGACCTTGTGCAGAAATTACGGAGGTAAGGCAAGCTGCCAGTGTGATGACTGCCTTCTGGTGTTACAATAGGGAGTAAGCAAAATTTCAGCATGAACTTTGGGACCAAAGGCATTCATTCCAGTCATTACCATACTACAACTTACTTTAAAACAAAGTATCTTAAGGAGGTCGTTACAGCACATGCTGTTACTCAGTTTAAGAAGGCTGCGGGCTAAGTAAGAAGAGTCTGATCTGTGCTATGCCTGAAAACCATTAATTAGATAGGACAGATCCTGCTCGTATGCAGTATGTACTGTGCCATACCTGCAGGAACATAATGTAGGGAAGAAGCTTTAAAAATTCTGAATGATTTGGCTCTGAAGGGGGATTTAATGACTGCTTTAAAGTAGCCTTCTCTAGGAGACAACTTGCTTCTAGTGAAGGGACGCTTACAACATTTAGTGTACCCAAGCAATTGTAGCATTAACCTCAGTGCTCAATAGACTATCTCATCACATAGTTAACTTCTCAAGTTAATGCTTGAATCTACATTTGACTAATGAGTTGTAAGCACTTTGTATTTCCTTCAGGCTTCTGTGAAGCAATTCAACAGCAAAGCTTTCATCTGGTCATTGACTGTGTGTTTGACTACTATCCCACTACTTACAAATTCTCAAGTAATGGATATTCTTTATATTTGTGTTTCTGAACTGTTCTGTTTCTCCAGTTTTTATATCTCTGGGAGTTTCCCTCTTGCTGTGATTAGCTGTTTAATTATTGTATTACTTTGTACAGTCTGCACTCTTTGCAGGGTGCTTTGGTTATCTCGTAAGTATATGAAAATACGCATAAGGAAGCAAAAAGAGTAGCCATTGGCTTTCCCCTCTGCATTTCAGACTGTCAGTTTTCTAGTACAAGAGGAAACTTGCACATTGCTACTCCAAACTTACAGTATTAAGTACTTTGCTCTTCATTGAAATGTTTCTAATCTATGATTTTGGTTTTTTGAGTATTTGTGGAGGACTTGATGTACTAGATGAGGCTGAGAGAGCTAGGTCTGTTCGTCCTGGAAGAGGAAATGCTCGGGAGAAATCACTTCTCAGAAAAGCTTACCTCATGGGAGGATGCAGAGACAGCAGAGCCAGGCTCAGTGGAAGATCAAGAGGAAATGGATCACACCAGAAAGTGGTTTATCAAATCTGAGGGCAATGAAATACATAAGCAACCAGAGCCTTAGACATGGCCTTGAGCAACCAGCTATAGGTCAGCCCTGTGCTGAGCAGGAGTTGGCACTGAACGACTTCTAACTGATGTGATTGAAAGCCACTGAATATGTTCACACCGACTGCATCTTGTAAACAACTCTAAATACATATATATCAGAAGTTATTCTTTAGCTAGTGATGAGCATATTTACAGCACATACAAACTTTCTGTGCAGGAAGGAATTTCGCATCTGCTTTTTACTTGCTGATTCCTTCCCCAGGAGAACAAAAGCTAAGACTTCAAACAGCAGCTCCCAAGTGAGTACATGCACACTCTCTTTGAGAAACAAATCCTGTGGGAAATTAAGATTTGCATTATCAGATCCACTTCTAGAAGGTCTCTACGTGGAGCAGCTGAGAACATTAGGGCTCCTGGCTGAATGTGTGTTGGGGGAAAGGCTCCCAGGGAAGACTGGAAATTGTTTACTATTACTAGCAAGCTTTGTCATGGAGCACCTGGAAAATGCAGGTCCCAAATCCTCCCTTCATGCCAGTGAAAGATGCATGAGGCAGGCTTCTAAGCTGGTCTCTTTGTGCTTTCTTGACAGCTCTCCATGTCCAGCAAGAATTCTTTTGAGAGAGAGAAGAAATACAGCTTTTCCCCAAATGAACAAAAGCCATTTCAAGTTTGCTTCATGTTGTTCTTTCACTGCAGCTATTCCTGCTATTTTTTACAGTGACTGCAGATGAAACTGGAAGCTCTACCTCTTACAAATGAATCAACATGATGCTGATGCTCACCACAAAGCTTTGCATCCTAGGCATATTTATAAGGCATCATGTCACATCAAATCCCTAGGATTTGAATCTCACTTTGCACAAGGGAAGGCAGGAAGAACTTCTCTGGCAAGTAAGCGTGCTTTCAAAGCACTAGATTTACAGAACAGAGGAAAGTTGAAATGGAAAAGTTTATTTGAATTATTTTTCTTTTCCCCCATTTTGTGTGGTTTGGGGACTTTTTTTTGATTTATAGACACATTCTGAATTCCAAATAGCAAGCCCTAAAGGATTACTACAGCTTGGTTGTAATGAAAGAGGAACTTATATAAATACAGCTATTTGCAACTGAAAATGCAGGTGTTTTGTGTTCAAACACCAAGTTTTGTTTCATTTTCAAATATTCCAGCAACTTTTTAAGTGACAGCCTTGCAGAGGAGCATGACAAATGCTTTTCTATCTGAACAGAGGCTGACCAGTCAGCTGCTTTAAATGAAATATTGTGGCTGCAGGTAATAGAGATGCAGTCTTCATCTTAGCCAGAACTGAGCCCATTGGTTTGGTTTTACAGAGTCTTTAATTGTGCATTTTAATTTATTACTAAAAATTTAATTGCACAGAGGCTTTCTGTTTTTCAAGTCTGCTAACCACAATTGTCAAGGGGTTTGTAACTAAATGATACAAAGGGTTTGCATAGAGACCTTTGCCTACTTTCTCTCAAAAAATGCAGTCATTATACAAACCTGGGAGTCGCTTAAATGCATTAAAAGCTCAGCTCAAGCCAACCTGAATTTGAGGCTCTGGGCACCTTGGTGGAAATAAGAGGTGACCACTGCCTTGCCAGCAAACAGCACTAACACAGATGTTGTGTGCATCCATACACATGCATACGTATTGACTCCCCTGATCAGACCATGATGGAAAACCTCTCTGGAGGAGCCACCTGACTGACCTTACAAGCCAAGACTTTCATGGCTATCATCAAGCTACGCAGATCAACCATGCATGATTTTATTGTAGCAGGCAACTAATAGTTCTTGCATGAAGGTGAGCTCTCTTTTGCTATCAGCAATACAGCAGCCAGGACATACCTGAGCACAGCAGCTCCAGGTTGGCTTACAGTGAGCTGCTGGGCTGAATTGTACATCCTTTAGCATTGGGATGTTCAGCAGCAGCAGTGCACACATACATATGCAAAGGCAAAATACTGAAGCTAAATCAGAGGCTGAGAAAATGCACATTACAGTTTGCTAAACTTTGGGCTGTGTTTGTAAAGCCAGATTTGTGCTTTCCAGAGATCCAGCATAGCCCTCTGTTGTGAAGTTTTCACTGATTATATGCATATATTCAGTTTTGCTTTCTTTCTCATTCATGAGTGTTTCTCAACACAGATGGCTTGAGTCATTTTAAAATGAGCCCAACGATACACCATGGCTATTGTGACTGTAATGAAAAAGAAAAGTATTGTACGATTATTTCCTAAGGGAATTTCCAATGGGAACAGAATCTTCTCAAAGCTTGAGATGGAGGAGTTAGAAAGCTGCTAAGAAACCAGCATGGGAGTTATTTCAGGAGCAATTTGAATCCCTGCTGAAAGCCCACTGATGGAGATTTAACAGTCTGACTGAACACTGGTTTTGTAAGAAACCCAACAGCAACTGAAGTGAAGGGTTTTCAGCAAAAGCATTCTAAGGTTTTGGTGCCATAGTAAATACTGCAGTTCTCTCCTGCAGATGGTGGTGGCTCTTTTGCTTGGGAGCATGGTAATAGAAAGCTCTGCCCATAGCTTTGCGCTTGCGTGCTGCTAGAGAGGGAGAAAGGACATTAGGGCTTTCTGCTGGTGGGAAAGCATAATAAGTATTTTTAGCTGAATGTCTTCTGCACGCTGAGCTGACGACAGGCTTTTTAGACATGAGGATGCCTGGCCGAGGGGAGCACAGTGCGAGCTGCTTACGCCAGCAGGCTTGAATGCCAGCCCCAGAGGTAAGCTTGCTGTTCAGCAGGATTTTAAGCAGAGGATGTGCCACTTCCTCGGCACCATGAACATGGGCACGTGGTGCTAATTCCCACTCAGACCTCCAGTTCTGGGAAAAAAAAACACTTTCTTGAAGGCAGATTTTTCCTGGAAAATCTGTATGAGACTAAACTCAGAGGGAGTTCAAACAGGTGAAGAGCCAAGGGAGATGGGGAAAAATGAGATTTATTCCTCAAATAAGAGGTTGTTCTCCTGAGTGTTCTAAGTTTATAAAACAAAGAAGCAAAAGAAACTCCTAAAAGGCAATGTTATCAATTCTTTCTGATATTAAAAGTGAGATTAGAAATTGTGTGGTTAGTAGGGCAAGAGAGGTTCTCCTCCCCCTCTACTCTGCCTTGGTGAGACCGCATCTGGAATATTGCATCCAGTTCTGGGCCCCTCAGTTCAAGAAGAACAGGGAATTGCTTGAAAGAGTCCAGCGCAGAGCCACAAAGATGATGAAGGGAGTGGAACACCTCCCTTATGAGGAGAGGCTGAGGGAGCTGGGTCTCTTTAGCTTGGAGAAGAGGAGACTGAGGGGTGACCTCATCAGTGTTTACAAATATGTAAAGGTGGGTGTCAGGATGATGCAGCTAGGCTTTTTTCAGTGATATCCGGTGATAGGACAAGGGGCAATGGGTGTAAACTGGAGCATAGGAGGTTCCACATTAACATCAGGAAAAACTTCTTTACTGTGAGAGTGACAGAGCACTGGAACAGGTTGCCCAGGGAGGTTGTGGAGTCTCCTACATTGGAGATATTCAAGGCCCGCCTGGACAAGTTCCTGTGTGATGTACTCTAGGTTACCCTGCTCTTGCAGGGGGGTTGGACTAGATGATCTTTTGAGGTCCCTTCCAACCCTTGGGATTCTGGGATTCTATGATTGACTGCAAAATAAACCAAAGCTATAATAGGTATGACTGTGTTGTGTATGCATCCCACAGGGGCATGGGGATGTGTATTAGTAATACCCATTGCTCCCAGCTGGATCAAGGATGGAGAAAGGCAGCTTATGTTAGATGAGTGAAAATACACAGCTCTTCCAGGGCTGAAAACCAGAGAAAACAGCTCAGCAGGAAGCAAAACGTGAGAGTCTGCAAAGCTTTTCCTTCATCAGCCATTAGGTGCTCATCTCACAGATATGCACTTGTCCCAGTGATTCCCATGTACTCTCAGTGAGGGTCCCAGGAGGGAAGCATGTCCTTAGGCTGATAACTGCCTCAAAGAAGCTGCAATTCCAACACAACCCAAGCAGCAATCAGCTTCACCAACAAGCCAAAAGCCTGAGTCCCAGGAGGAAGGGCAGGAGGCCAGCAGGGGACAGCTTGCAGTTAGCCTTGGAACAAGGGTCAGGTAGTCAGGCAGCCAGGTGCTGTTCCTGCTCGCACACTGCAATTGTGGCATTACAGGAAAAGATAAGGAAAGCAGGTTTGGACAATTTCAACAAAGAATGTTGCTGCATCCCAATTTTGCTGCCTGGCCTGTCATGCGTTTGGTGACTGAAAAGGGTCAGATTGCTCCCTAAAATAGTTAAAACTAACAAACATGTCACTGCCCAGCTGTTTGCAGACTCAGAGTTCAAGAGCAGCAGCTTGATTTGACAAGAGCTCCCAGCATGGGCTTGTTATCAGTTGGAGGGGGAAAAAATAGACTTGGCAACGTCCTGCCTTCATGCTGCATGTACACCAGGCAAGACAACATCTGACTCTGGAGCACCCTGGGTACATTAATTATCACTCTGGTGCTCTAGCTGTGTACTCATCCAGCTTCTGGGGTAATTATCCCATTCAAAATTATCATCCCAAACAGCAGGTATCTTCCTCATTCTGTCTTGTATCACTCTCCCTGGACCATCACTGGCCAACAATCATGACGCATCTTAAGCCTGCAGATGACATTGCTAGTGCTGAGATTGCTCCACCCGGGATGTCTGAAGGGGTTGCAGCTTCCCAGGTTGGCTGCCTCACCAATGGAGGCAGAGAGGGAGTACACTGCTCTGGCATGTCCCCTTTCCTCTGCATGTAGCTATTATTAGACTTAAGGAGCAGGAGATGCTTTCTTCACTTAGGGCTGTCAAGTGTGCACACCAGGACTGTCCTACGTAACACCCCCTTTGGGAGAGGGTGGTCTATGTAGCACTGGTGCAACTTTACTGTAAGAACAATCTGAGATGCTGTAGTATTTACCCCAGGACACTGACAAGTGAACTGGTTTTTAACTGGATCCTAGAGCTGGATGGTGAATACAGTGCTTTTGGCTCTGCTTAGCAGGTAGGACAGCAGCAGAGACAGTTTTCTGCACCCACAACTGCTGCTGCCTTGGTGCCTTCTAGGCAATAGTGGTTTTCAATGCCAAGACAGCCTTAAATCCTAAATAAACCGATAAATAAATAATAAATAAGGAAGTTATTTTATAATGCAAGTTTTTTTGGAGCCTCCAGATGGAGCTAGTAGAGAGGGAGTCACATCGGGAGGATTGATTTCCCCTCAACCTATAGGCCTGCAGAATTTAAGTACTCGATCAAGAGAAAACAGGCAAATCTTCTTCCAACTCTGCAGTTACAAGGCTGTGGACCCAGGGAATTCTTGAACAGGAGAAGGAGGGTAGCCCTGGTCCCTACTAGGGTAGGCATCTGCCTCCATCCAAAGGATGTGTCCTACATGAAAGGCGGCTTCTCCTTGACAAGGAGAATAAGTTCCAGTCACACACTGTGTTAGACACTTGGTGCTACCCATGCCCCTGCCCCTCTGTTCCATTCCCAAACAGGAACACCACTTGAGATCCAGTCGTAAATGCAGGAAACAAGTTCTGCTGCTGGCTCTGCAGGAGACATCCTGGCCAACAGCATCCACCTAACCCATCTGTGCCCCTCGGCACCTCTTGGTTGATATTTTCAGAATGAGTTGCTATTAAGGGCATGGTCAGAGTTTCCTTCCAAGCACTTTGGAGAAGACAGCATTGCCATGCACCAGGTGACACCAGCAAGAGAGGCAAACAGAGCAGGAAAGCTCAGCCACCTCTTAATCAACAAGACACCACAAGGCAAGTAATGCTGACCTATTAACTTCTCCTTTCCTAACTGGAGAAGTGAAGATGAGGTGAGGGTGGCTGTGCTGCTTTTGTGGCCTTAAAACTTAGAGACCAGCAACGCTTCTCATTGTGAAATACTGTACCACAAGAAACCCAAATGGTGTTTGATAACTTCTCAGTGTGGATGGTGGTGGTGCCAGTGCTGATGCCTGCAGAGCAGAGCATCCTGCTCCATGATAAACATCTGCCTGCCCTGCGAAACAGCTTGGCTTGAAGCCTTCCTATGGGGAGATGGAGGAGATGAGCCCATGGGGACTGACCAGAGGCCACCTCTGAGGGTTTCAGGCTTATTGATGTTGCTGAATGGAAATACCTGGAAGATGGAGGGCGCCAGCTGGAGGGTTACCAGCCATTCCCATTTCTCTCTGCAAAGCCACAGCAGATAAGGTTGGCTTTTTTGGCAAGTGCTGGGCAATTCATCTGCATGTTGCACAAATAGAGAGGAATGATTAACACAGGCTCCACATAAGCCCTACTCCTATCTAGCTGCATCAAAACTCAATGTGAGGTAAATTAAGCTTCTCTTTAGTGCTCTTTAGGCTGGTAACAGTAAAATCTGAGGAACTATTTGGTCTCATCTGTTACAGACCAGCTCCCTGTAACTGAACCCCTGTCAGCACCTCCCCAGCACCACCCCTGCTACCCCAGTGGGGCTGGACTGGTGTTGATGGGACTCACTGGCCAGCAGGAGAGGAGCACTGCTTTGTAAGGGCACCTGAAAGCTTTGAGGTTTCTAACTCAGCCACTCCTAATTACCCTAAGAAGGCTTCTACCACGTATGCATTCTGTATTTGTTCTGATTTAAATCACGTATCTGATGCCTGTGCAGAATGCATCTGAAATTTATATACTCCCTACCCCAAATCCATGTGTACACGCTAAAAAAGGAAAAGATTAGGGTCCTATTCTGTGGGATTATCACAAGTTTCCTGAAGGGGAAAGAGCTCTGTAGCAATATGTCTGCATTTTTGTGTGAGGTTTCTATTATAAACAGACCACAAGGTTTTGCAATCTTGCTTGTTGGCAGGCTCAAGTGCCTTGAGTTTGCTCAAGTGTATAATCATAGCGTGTTTGTTTCTATTTCTGTTTCTCCATCTCTGCCCAGTGCAGCACATGTGGATACCTTACCAGCACTCCTGTAGTTGTGTGCTGTGATGTGAAGGGGACGTTATCCTTCTGCAGAGCAGAACAAACGTCTGTCCCTGCCACCTTTCCATGTACAATGAGAAGTTTACAAATTGCCCTCATTTCCACCCTTATTTCTATCCCCCTTTTCCCATGGTGGGGCAAAGGAAGGAAACCTATTGCACTGTCTCCCAGGCACATGTGCCCTTCACTGGACTGCTCCAGTTTATGCCCGGCAGCAGGATTTAGGCAAGCCTGTTGTCACAACCATGGGGACACCAGTGCTTAAAGATCTGCAAGGTTTTGATAGCTGACCTCTGTAGAGGAAGTAAATGGACCACGTTGTACATCTTCTGTGGGCCACCATCATACTGGGCAGAGAGGGTGAAGGTTAAATAGAGGTACAGGGTACAAAACATAGGATGGCAGGCTGGATGATATCTGAGTGTGCTTTTGCTGCCAATCTGCCTGCTCACAGCAGGGAAAATCAACCAAGTTCCTTGGTCAGTCCCAACTGGCAGAGCAGAGCATGCCCTAATATAAAATAATATATTAGAATATTAAAATATAATATAAGTTGCTAATAAAATATTAGAACCCCAACTCCTCTTCCTAACCTGCTTGAAGTGTTAGTTAGCAAGCCTGAGAGGGGCCAGATGTCCAGTTCCAGATGTCTGTCTAGGCATGGCCTGGACTCTCATACAACTACCATGAGCATCTAGGACAGACTGGTGGACTATGGGCTAAGCTTTGCTACTTCAGGGTTTTAGTCCCCCTCTCTTCATTTGTTCTCTGCTTGTGTTCAAGTTTCCCATTCCTGTTGCCTGCTTGGACAATTCAGGCAGGTTTGCACTAGACCGTGACCTGCAGTATCCAACCTCTAAATGGACCTTAGGGGAGGTGTGGGGCAGACACAGAAAGCCTGCAGGGCTGCCCAGGCTTAGCTGTCAGCGCTTGGAGAGCTTTGGGTGTCCACTGGTTGCTGAATAATGAAGTATTGGCTCATTACTTCCTCCCACTCCGGCTCCTGGAGCTGCCTATCAGCAACACTGCTGGGATTATGTCAGCATATGGGCAGATATGTGTGTATCTGTAAGTGTATCTGTGTATTGGAGGACTGCTGGCAGTATCCAAGCAAGATTGTCATCTGTTTGATGGAGCTGGTCCATAGTTGTCTGAATGAACATTTTCACTACAACTGCAGCATGCAACATTACCCCTGTTTTCTGGTCTGTAACATCTTGTAATGAATAAGAAGCACCTATTTACCTGCAGATAGTGGTAGAAGTTAACACATTTTGCTCATGTTCAACTTCTCTGCTTGGAGAAATAGAAAGCAGCACATCAGGATGGTTTTTCCAAAGCTTTCTTCTTCCCCATCCCAACCTTCCATCCTTTTGCTCTTAATCAGATTCCCAAGGTCTCACTCGCAGAGCTTTGTTTTCTTTAATAGCAGATGCTGTCTGTCTGTCTGTCAGTTACCCCACACTCTCCTGGCCCTGGTTTTATACTGCTTACCACATGTATGGGTCTGGCACTCAGGTCTTCTGCATTATTCACCAGTGGAGTTATCTGAGTCAACAAAGACCAAATTTCCCTCCCCAGGATCCTTGCTGCCATCCCAGGACTCATTTGGAGTCACTCCTCACTCCCTGCTTTTGGGTTGTCTTGAGGGTTTTGCCACTTGAATGACGTTGCTTTGGCCAACATGCCTGGATCTGGGCCCTTCCCATTTCCTCCACTTTCTCAGGTGCAGCATTCTCATGTAGGGAAGTGGGGTCAGCCCCACTTCCTTACTCTTTCCCCTCTTGTTCCTCTGTCCCTCTTCAGTCTCCCTCCTTCCAACTGCTGAGCAGTAGATCAGAAGAAATCATGTGCTCTGCTAATCCCATGGAGGTTTCCTAGCTTGCTGGCTACTTGTGGCAACTTCACAGGGTTGCAAGGGGCCCTGGAGGAATGCAAGGCATGGGATGTGTAGGGGAATGAGCCTTGTGACTTCCAGCTGTGTATCTGCACTGATGTGGTGCATGTGTCTCTCCATTTGAATGTGCATGAGGACAGTGATGCAAGTCCCTGGCAATGGATGATACTTTGAGCAACCTGGTCTAGTGGAAGGTGTCCCTGCCCGTGGCAGGGGGTTGGAACTGGGTGAGTTTTAAGGTCCCTTCCAACCCAAACCATTCTGTGATTCTATGATTCTATGAATGTGATAAAGACTTGAAATCCGTGGGCTTCAGCTGCACCATGCACCATGACCTCCAGGTCCCCACATTCTCTACCTCTGCCACAAAAGAATGTGGTTAATGTTGGAAGTTGAAAAGCCAATTTGCTTGAATAGTTTCTAGGAACAAACCAGGAGGAGAATGGAAGAGCACCTACAGATAGAGGTCAGGCAGCTGGTGCCTGCTGCACTGGGGTGTGTGGGGAATGAGGAGCCCAATGATTCAGCCACGGTGAGATACCTGCTATCTCCACAGTGGTGATGCACTGATGTGGCTGTGTTGCCAACTCATCTTTGCACCAGAAGCAGTGCAGACCTGTCCTGCTGTCATGTCCATGGTGAAAGGAAGTGTAAAAAAGCAAGGATAGCATATGAAAGTGGAGAGGCTCAGCATGCAGACAAGCTCCTTGTCCTATTCCCTTCACTGGGTATCTGCTGGAGGTCATCTTTGCTGAACAAGAAAGCCATGAGCTGCTTGCCCTCAGTCTGTGTTATGACCTGGGAGGGTACATACATAGTCCTGTCACACATTGCTTTTACCTCTTTGAACCTTTCTTGCCATGAGGCTGCCTGGTCACCTTGGTGTGGGGGTTGTTTCTGGATGTTCCTGTAGAAACACTCAGTTAAATTACTTATGCATTACAAAGATGCATAAGAACCAAAGTAAACAATAGCAAAAAGAGTTGCTGTTTTTCTATTTGGATGTCTGGGTATCCAGGCAGTATCTAAGACTACAGGCGAAGGAAAATCTGCAGGGAGGAACATCTTTTATTATACTCGCTGATGTGTGTTGGGAAATCAGACTGTTTGGCACGCAGCCCTTCACAGAAAGAAGAAATCATTTGGCTTTTCTTCCAAATAAATAACTTGGCTTAATAAAAATGCAAATGCAAATCCTTGAGGAAGGAACAACAGGAACAGAAAGTCCTTAAGGTCAGAGAGAGGGAAAGTGGCCTCTCCTGCAAAGGCTGAATCTATATGTATGTCACCCACCTGGGCCACCTCCTCAGCTAGCGATGATGCTCTTGATGCGATCAGCTGCTGTGTGGATGGACTGCTCTGGTTCCCATCATCAGATTAGTTTATGAGCATGATAATCCCCTTGGGGAACCACAGACTGCACTTCTAGTGGACTCAGACTAATGCTCATCAAACACATGGGATCTGCCTTGGATCCATCTGTCCTTTGTGAAGCCAGTAAGGAGCCTCACACTGCACCTAACTTGATAATGCAATGTTCTGTCCATGAGAAGAATGCCTGTGAAGGCTTTGCAGTTAAAGAGGTTTTGTGCAGGGAGCACAGACATCTCACAAAACCAATGCATGGTCCAAGATGATCAGTCTCATGTAAAGAAAGCAGCGAGAAGGGTTTGGACAGATGGGCTTTCCACAAGGAGGCCAGCATGACAAATGCACAAGAAATTAACAGTATAAAGTCTCTCCAGTACAAAAAAACAGGTTTTCTTTCCTGTATCTCACCCCAACCCTTTCTCCATACTCAGCATGACAGCAATGAGTCTTTCCCAGGTCTTCATCTCGATGGTGTCAAACTCCTGCCCACAGCAAGGCAGCAACAAGCCGTAGCTGTCAAGTATTTTACAGAGACAGGACATCACTGCAGAACATGGCTCCTGTTGCTGCTTCCATCACAACAAAACAAGAGTCTGAGTGAGGAAAGGACCTTTCTGTGTTTGTTACAGACCAGCCTTCATCACAAGCAGATGGCAGGCACTGCTCCAGGGCAGGAAAAATGTCTCTAGACATGCACATGCATCACAAGGTATAAACCCTCGAAAGAAAAGAGTGTGTTTTACAGGAAGAACACCAAGGGTGCTCTTCCAGAAGGACAAAATGAGCACTGGGGTAGCTTCAAGCTCTGCAGGAGTTTTAGACACATGAAGCAAGGGGAAAAGAAAACAAACCAAGCCTTTTCCCTTCAATGTGCAATAGACGGAGTAATTAACTTCATTTTCAAGTTTCCATCACATCCATGTCCTGGTCTGGTTTTGATTCTTTCTGCCCTAATTGCTCTTTTGTCAAAGATGTGTGTTTTAAAACCTCAGGAATTTAAAAATAGTGGATTCATGGCTTTATTATCCAGCACTAGGCCCATTTGCCACGGAGCTGTAGAATCACCCATGTTGGAAGGGACCTCAGGAGATCCCTTGCTTAAGCCATGCTCAGAGCAAAGCTGACAGCAAGATCAGACCAGGTTTCTCAGGCCTTTACGTTGTCAGGCTTTGAAACCAAGGGTGGACACTGGGCATCCTTCCTGGGCTCTGGTACTTAAACTCACTGTGATTTTTTCCTCCCATACCTGATAAAATCCATTGTTTCAGTCTGTGTCTGTAATCTCTCTGCTATGCACCAGCGTGAAGAGCCTGGGTCTGTCTTCTCAGTGACCTCCTTGTAGGTATTGGAAGACCATACTGAGGTTCCCTTGAATCATAAAATATTTAGGGTTGGAAAGGACCTTAAGATCATCAAGTTCCAACCCCCCTGCCATGGGCAGGGACACCTCACACTAAACCATATCACCCAAGGCTCTGTCCAACCTGGCCTTGAACACTGCCAGGGATGGAGCATTCACAACCTCCCTGGGCAACCCATTCCAGTACCTCACCACCCTAACAGTAAAGAATTTCTTCCTTATATCCAATCTAAACTTCCCCTGTTTAAGTTTGAACCCATTACCCCTTATCCTATCACTACAGTCCCTAATGAACAGTCCCTCACCAGCATCCTTATAGGCCCCCTTCAGATACTGGAAGGCTGCTATGAGGTCTCCACGCAGCCTTCTCTTCTCCAGGCTGAACAGCCCCAACTTTCTCAGCCTGTCTTCATACAGGAGGTGCTCCAGCCCCTGATCATCCTCGTGGCCTCCTCTGGACTTGTTCCAACAGTTCCATGTCCTTTTTATGTTGAGGACACCAGAACTGCACACAATACTCCAAGTGAGGTCTCACAAGAGCAGAGTAGAGGGGCAGGATCACCTCCTTTGACCTGCTGGTCACACTCCTTTTGATGCAGCCCAGGATACGGTTGCTTTCTGGGCTGCGAGCGCACACTGAAGCCGGCTCATGTTCATTTTCTTATCGACCAGCATGAACCCTCCTCAGTCCCTCATACACCATCTTGGTGGACTCCTTTGAGCTCTCCCCAGTTCATTGACATTGCTGTTGTACTGGAGTCCCCAAAACTTGGTGCAGAATCCATATATGAGCTAACAAGTACCAAGTAAATGGAAACAATCTCTTCCTCAATCTGCTGGCTGTTGCTCCTCAATCTACTGGTTTGAGCTAAAAGTGATCAATACTCAGGAAAACCAAATCTCTCATGCAACATTTTGGGTTTTGTCTGAAATGGGCACCAGGTGCTAAAAGGATCATTAGAAGAGTGTGTATTTGACAAAAATAGATTAGACTTCTCTCCTTTATCCTCCACCTCCAAATTTGGCCTCACATTTCACCTCCCAGCTGGCACATGGGTAGTTACAGTATTGTATACAGACCATAGTGTAATGACAAAGTGGTGTTTCCCTGAAGGCAGCTGCCAGCACCCAAACCAAAGGTGCCCCTGGAACCACGAGGTGTCCCCATAGGGCAGCTGCACCAACTTGAGGAGGAGTTGGTGGGAAGGCACAGAACTGGCTTCAGCCATAGCCCTGCAGTGCTGGACATGAAGATGCACCTCTTGATTATTTTGGTTTTTAATGTTAAAAGTTCACATTTTGGGTTATGGTAGAAACAGATCTTCCTCTTCATTTGGACAGAAAAAGACCCAATCTTTCCCATTCTGCCCTGGATCCCTAACTGGAGTAGAGGCAATGTAGGTACAGCAGAAAACGCAAGTGCCATTTACTTTGTCCTCCGGTATTCTCACTATCCTGCTGTCTCAGGGTGCCTGCCAGACAGAGGCAAAGTGCATTCTCTACAGAGAAATGATGCTTTTTGGCCAAGCAGCAACTTCACAATAAGCAATCATTTTGGTGCAGAAAGCTTCCATCCTAGTTCCCAGTCTTTTGATCCAGAGAGCAAAAGAGTGGCATAAGGCTATTTAGCTCCTCATGGAGATTATAATAAGCAAGTCTTGAGGGTATCAGTTCCTACTGTTGTATGGTTATTTCTATAAGGTATGATGAGGAGAAGTTCCCTTTGTGTCCTAAAATATGCAGGAGTCTTGGAATTTTTCTGAGCAGTTCAAATCCTCTGAGGCACAGAGGGCAGCAGAAGTAATAGCTCTTTGTGAAGCTTTGAGCTACTTGATAGACACAACCGAGAGCACCTCTGTGATATGAAATCACCCTTCCCTTTCTTTTCCTTTTCATCCAAGCATGGAAACCAAACACTTCATTTTGGTTCACAGGGAAATCTTTGAAGATGGAAGAAACCACCACACATTTAACTTCTTTTTGGTGAGTGGGCCAAAAAAAGGGGGCTCAGAGTTTCTCCATTTCCACTTCTACACTTCACCATGAGGCCTCTCACCTTTACTGCTATGAGCTGAATGAGGCTGTTATTCACAGTTTGGCTAATGCTGGTACTTTTCAGCACTGTTTTCCCTTCCAGACTAGAGAAATCAACAGAAGGAAAGACCTGACAAAAACTGCCTGCTGAAGGGTCTTTCCAAACAAGCTGGCTACTTTGAGACATGGCTCAGTGTAACCTGCAGTGAAAATCCTTGGTCTTTAAACCCGGATAATGACCTTGGCCATGTGATGAATGGGGAATAGCCTCTTATCTTGGCTTTTGGCATGGGAATTGCTGATAATGTGTTCAGGGAATGCAGGGAGCTGGATGGTGTACTGAGGGTAACTGCCTTCCTGTACTGGCTCTATGGAGGACAGAGGTATCTGACAGCTGAAGGGTTACTGCAGCTCCTCTTCCAAATCCCGGGCTGTCTTGCTACAGGCTACCAATGACACCTCCAAACCTCTGGGAGCTGACACTTGTCCCTCTTGAAGCACCCAAGCAATGAGTTTCACTGACACATTCATCAACAAAGAAAATCCTGGGAAAAGCTGCTTGAATTCTCTGGGGGGAAAAAAAAGTCAGAGATATTGCCTGTGAATACTTTGCTATGTATCTTCATCAAAAACACCAGTCATAAAGCCCCTAAATACTTCATCAGGGAGAGAAGGGCTGCCACATCCCGGACCCTTATTGTAAATGCCATAGTCTGTCTTCCCGTCACAGGCCATCTGTTTCCTGGTATGCCCACAAAGGAGGTGATGAGGCCCACACCTACACAGGGGTAGAGTATTCCTCTTGGCAATGGGAGTAATACCTGAGCAAATAACCTGTCATCTGACTCACAGTGCTCTTACGTGGGGCTCCTCCACTCATGACATGGGCAGTGCTGCTGGGCTGCAGAGGCAGGAGGGGAAGGTCAGGGAAGAGATTGCAAAAGAGCCACGTATATCATCAGTTAAACAAACAGAAGAGTGGTAAAAGAAGTAATAAATGATTATTCAAAGTTTACTTTGGCTTTCCTTCTTTTTACATTTCTCTGGAAATGTAAACATTGGAGGATCATGGCATAAAGAGGCTCCCAGATGTTTTTTTTAGCAAGGTTGAACTGAAAAAGGTCAAGAAATGCAGTCTGAGTGCCCTCGAACTGAAACTCAAATCCACAGAAATGCGATTTGATCAAACCTGTCTTGTGTTTTCACAACCATTTTTGCTATTGATTTTCACTGGGGTTTGGTTATGGACTTTGATAAAAGCAAGGCCAGGCACAAAATCAATGCGGCTTCTCACCCTTCCTTTCAGTCCATTATATGCTATTGATAGCACCCGATATTTTTCATCATGACAAGTTTTTATCTACCCCTGGTTAGTCCAAAAGCTTAATCTCAAGACACCTTTTGCC
Organism: Melopsittacus undulatus; assembly: GCF_012275295.1. Lineage (NCBI taxonomy): Eukaryota > Metazoa > Chordata > Aves > Psittaciformes > Psittaculidae > Melopsittacus > Melopsittacus undulatus. The sequence continues at coordinate 11,076,819 of NC_047529.1, read as the reverse complement.
TGTCCAGCAGAGAGACACTGTACTGTCCAACAACTTTGTAATGAGATCCCTCAATCTCAGTTTTTAGCATCCTTCCTTTCATTTTTGCATTATGTCCCATCACCTTCCAATTACTTCAGCTAAAAAGCCTGTTCTCTTTCTTGCCATTTTATAATGGGTTGAGAATAATCTTTTTTGTGTGTGTGCTTAATAAGAAATAGAGCTTTCCTGGTTTTTTCTTCAATCGAAGGTGTGGTTTTGATTCTAGCACAGGTTAACCTACTTTTTGAAAGCGAAGTGAAGGAATGGCTATTAACAGTATGAATTTCAAAAGACAGGAGAGAATGAGTAAATGACCCAAAGAAACCAGTAACCTGAAGCTCACAAAACCAGGTGCTGGGCCCCAGAGAGAGGGGACAAAAAGAAGGAAACATGTCATACTGGTAGAAAGATAACTTGGCCAGGAAGCCATGGAGGTCACCTCAACTGAGGAGGAGCTGATTAAGAGGAAATGAGAGGAGTGGGAAGAGAGCCAGGCTGGTCTGAAGGTTTAGCAGAATTGAGCTGGGAGGAAGGGGACATGGAAACAGAGAGAATATAGGGGAATGGAGAAGGATGGGTGGATTAGCCTTGCAGTAAGGAGAAAGTAGTCAAGGAGACAGGACAGAAGGTGCTGGTGGGAGGTGGAAGTGGGACACAGGAGAGGTCTGTGAGTGGAAGTTGATGGTATCCATCTCACAACCTGATGCCCTGCCTGGGGAGGGATGAGACACGCAGCAGCATCATCATGTCTTTGAAGGAAACTGGAAGGCCACCAAGCTCCAGCAAAGGCCACGAGGGGACTGGCATTAGAGCACATGGCAGGAGAGGTGTCTGCTCCACGTGGTGCCTCTGCTGCGTTCGCTCTGGTGCTGGCCAGGCAAATGAGATTAAAGCAGAGTACAGATGGCAGCCAGCGTGGCTGGGGGTTTGCAATGGGTTATTGCCCTGCTGCGGTGACAGCGTGGGAGCACAGACAGGGAGAAATGTTGCTCAGGCAACGCTGTCACTGCCATGAAGAAGTCTGGGCAAATGCCAGCACATGAGGTTGCAGGAAGGGCTCAGGAGGAAATCATGCGGGTCAAAAATCCAGACCAAGGCAGTGACAGCAAGAGAGCCCCTGCTTGGAAGTGACCCTGGGGCAAAGCTGGGGCAGGGCTTATGGGATTTGCTAGGAATTCCATGAAAGAGAATGTTCTTCTCATCACCACTGAGCCTTCAGTTCAGTCAGGAGCATGTGGGGTCTATAGGGTCCCCCAATGCTGGAGAAGGCTCCTGTCCACACCCAGACCTTGTTCCCAGCAGGATCCCTCTCTGGATGTATCTGGGACACAGCACAGCTCAAGGTGAGGGTCTGGAGGGGCGGAGGACAGCCATTGCTTCTGTTTCTGGGCACAGGTTCAGCAGCCAGCCAGCCATATCTAATGGCCATTTCATCTGGGTGTGCAGTGGTGCCGAGGGCTGGCAGCAGCCGGCTGGCTCCTTCTCCAAGGAGTGAGCGCATAGTGTGTCCTGCAGCAACCCCTGGAGCTGTGGCTTGCTTGGGAATTCAGCTGAACCCCCATCTGCAGCAAAGAAAGACAATGCAGGGAGAGAGGCAAGAGTCCAAGCTGGAGAATATAGCATCAGTACCATACAAAAACCCAGCGTGTGCTGCTCGCACACACTTATCTAAGGCAGCTCGTGTCCTTGAACACCTGAGTAACTCGAGCAATCAGGACACGCCTCACCTTTTCTCCTGACTCACATCCTGCTGTGCAATTGGTTAGCAAAAGCAAAGGGTTGAGGTATTCTTCAAGCCACTGCTGTTTGAACAGTTCCATCCGAGCCCAGGAGCTGACCTGCTGGGAGTCTGGGAAGCAGGTGGCTCCCAGGCTTCCATGCTTCCTGAAAAAGCATGCTCATTGTATCAAACGGAGGCAGCACTTTGGTACTTAGACTCAAAGGGCTTTTCTTTCATTTATGCTGCTTTGACAGAATCAATATCATAAAGATGAATTGTTTGGACAAACTCCTGTTTCCCTTCCAGCCTCCCCATTGTGAACACATTTGTGTTAGCTTTTGTATGGGAGCACAGGTTTTTCTCAGAGATTTAATGCATTTACGTGAGAGGGGCAGAAAAAAAGCAACTCATTAATCCACAGCTTACCCACCTCTGTCTAGCAGTGCCATGAAAGACACGATGGGGCTGGGAAGGTGAGTTTGCACACTCCTATTCTGTGTATTCTCTCAATAGCTATTTTAACATCCTTCCTATGTAGCTGTATAATCACCACTAAATCTGAGCTCTTGGAGCAGTCATCAGTTTTCAACATCATCAATGTAAAGAAGGATGGAGAGGCCCTAGCTAGGATTGCGTTCAGTATCTATCAGCACTGCCTATTGTCACTGCAGCCCTCTCTTTTTAAGTGTTTCTTTTCTGTTTCTATCGACTTTATTCCAATTTGCTTCACTTAAAAAGTGACTGTTTCACTGGTGATCCAAGATTGTCTTTGCTGTACATAAAACTGCAAGTGATGCTTTGGTGAAGCACATTGTAAGTGCTGTAAGATCATGCCAACTGGGGAAAAAGGACTGGTTTGGGTCTGTCTCTCTGAAGAGTTTCATTCAAAGACACATAAACCTTTCCCAAGCAGTTGTAGAGAAGAGAGAAAGGAAGAACTGTAATTAAACAAAGCATACAAGTCAATCTCAAAGAGTTAAATCAGAGCTGGAGGGATAGGGTAGACATTGTTGTTATTTATGTAGCTATTCACTCTACTCAAAATGGGAGTATGACATCAGTTTAACTGAACACTTTATTCACTACCAGTACTGTGCCTAACTGACCTCCCACCTCGTTCAGCTTACCATAACCACTGTATTCCTGGAAGAAAGAGCTTCCATTTGATCTAGAACAAAGAGGATGTGCTGCAATAAATGTTAATATTTAATCACCTGCAGTTTGACAGCCCTCTGGCACATGCAGTGGCAGAAACTGGAGCCTGGAAGCAGATCCTCCATTCACAGTGTGCACACACTGCCCCACTGATAGCCAGAATGAAATCTTACACTTATCAAAGTCTCTCTGATAAGATGAACTGAGTCAACCTAGCAGCTGTTGTCACCAAAAAACATTAAAAAAGCAGGTTTTGCTTTTCCTGCAATATCCTCTATTGGTATTGAGCTGGACTCTACAAACCAAGGATTTTCCTGGTTACAACAGCAGAAAACCTACTCGTCCTCACCACCTAATGTATTTCTAAAGCAATATTTAAGTTGCATTGTACATATTTCATCCAGCCTTTCACTCTTCAGGCCTGCTTGGTGATGGGCAGATACAGTCATCCGCGCCCAGCTGGGAAAGGTGGATCAGCCGGATCTGAGATGGCCTCAGTTCCAGCACTGGCACTCACCCAGCCCTTGTCAGCTCTCACCTTCAGAGAAGTGCCACTGAGTCACGGGTCTTGTCTGCTGGCACCCTGGCCAAAAACACTGGGCAGGACTCTGGAGGATGTAGAGAAGGAGGGGATGACAGGTAGAGGATGTATTGTTAGGAGGAAGAAGGTGTTTTTATAGTTTGTGCTTTTCCCAAGGAAGCTGTTGAAACAGCTGGGATATGTGACTAGATATAAAAGAGGAGATCTGAGACACTTGGGTAACTACAAGCTAATGAGGACTGAGTCATGGTAATTATCATGTCCCTATCAGGATACCCAAGTCCGAGTGACATTCAGTAAAAAGGCATGTCTGGAGAAAAGTGGCAATGAAGTTTGTGTTTTAAGCTTACTGCCCACGGATGAGACACCCCATGGCATGGGACACAAGGGGTTTCCCCCTGGCTTGTTGCTTTTAGGGGATTTAGACTGTTTTGCCAGCTCTTGGAGTTTCTTACAGGGCTTTTTCAAGCAGATTGTGAAAATAATGGAAGTATTTTATTGTCTCATTTTCCGCTGCAAGGCTCCTCTCTTTTCTGCCTTGCCCCTGCCAACACGTGAGCACCTTTCCAGGTCTAACCCTAACCGTAACCTGACACATGGCCACAGCTGCTCCTCCTTATCCTTTTTGCTCCGTTTGAGGCAATAACGTCAGAGGATGGCTTCTCTTCCAGTGTGAGCTCTGGAAACCCACCGTGGCAGGGCAGCTTTGTGTGCCTGTCTCACCCAGGAGCCGGTGATTAGCAGGTGTTGCATTAAAGCTGCTTATGTGGGCTCAGCCACACTGGCTCAGCCCTATTTATATCTGGGGCTGGGTTCACTGCCAGGGCTGTGGGGCTGTGCCAAGTGATGGACATGCTATGGGATATCAGCTCCTGGGGCTTATTACAAATCTTGTGGTCCTGCAAGAGACATTGAACTGCATGAGCACAAGCAAATGCAGCTTTAGGACCCTGAACTATTGCTCTTGTGCTTCTGCACAACCACAGTGCTTTGCTGTAGGTGGTACCAGATCTTCATGTTTGCTTCCCTGCATGTGGAATGACTCTACCAACCCATTTGAGACTCCTGTATGCATCATGGGTGTCCTCATGCCTGGATGATGGAAAGCTGGTCAGAGGCAACCACTAGCCCAATTAGGACGGGTGAAAAAAAGGGCAGGTTGGGAGGCAACAGCATCCAGTGGGATGTTCTGTGAGCATCCATCTGAGGCCTATCTTATTTTGGGAGAGGTGGCAGGGCTCGCTGCTGCATCACCCGGGAACTGAGTGAAAGTCATGCCAACAAACAAGGCTCTATTTTAATCACAGCCCTGACAACTGTCCCTCCTCTTCGGGGGTTTGAAATGTCACCTTAAAGACAGGGGGCTTGGTACATGCTGTACAGTTTAATGAAAGAAGCCACGTGGAGCCTCGTGGACGGAAGTTTGTTGGGTTATACCCGGAAAGTTAAACACGAGTCATGCCCCAGCTGGGTTTTATACCACCTCATTTATCACATTGAAGTCATTTTTCATGTGATGGTAGTGAAAGGCCAAATTCTGTCTTTGCATAGCCAAGCACATGTGCTGTTGTTGAACCAGGGCTGAGGACACCATGGACGGGTTCATTTACCTCTGCAGGAATCGCTGCTCCTCAGTTGCAGAGCACAGTTCTTTAAAACAAGCTGGATGTGCCCCACTGTGGAGCAGATTTTGGTCAGTGTCCCTTGCAGTTTTCTGTGGGTACTTTTAAATCTGGACATACTTAGCCTCCTAATTTCTCATGGAAATGGTGAATGTCTCAGTGGGTCTCATTATAGTCCTGATTTACAAGCCAGTCTTGGAAAAAACATTGTATTTAACAGGAAAAATTCCAGGTAGGATTACTGGTAGGAAACGTGCAATTCAGAGAGGCAATGAAGAGTTTTAAAACTCTTAAAGCATTTTAAAACTTGAATTCCTCTTGGTGTGCAGGTTTTTTCCTTGCATTATACCACATAGTGATAGGACAAGGGGTAACGGATTCAAACTTAAACAGGGGAAGTTTAGATTGGATATAAGGAAGTAATTCTTTACTGTGAGGGTGATGAGGCACTGGAATGGGTTGCCCAGGGAGGTTGTGAATGCTCCATCCCTGGCTGTGTTCAAGGCCAGGTTGGACAGAGCCTTGGGTGATATGGTTTAGTGTGAGGTGTCCCTGCCCATGGCAGGGGGGTTGGAACTTGATGGTCTTAAGGTCTTTTCCAACCCTAACTATTCTATGATTCTATATAACCCTTAGATAGCAAATGTTCACAGACAGAATTCAGTATAAAGTATTTACTTGTATAGGACACAGGTTCAGTCCAAGTAGTTGCTCATCAGAGTAAAGCTGCTTGCTTATACCCTCTTTTGGAGAACTAAGAAATGAAATCTCTTTAACTGAATAGCTCTGGCAATCTGATTTTCATTTCTCTGTAGCAAGACTTCACAAAAAGTTGACAACTGCTGAATATCAAAAGAACAATATATAGTAAGAATTAATGACATACAGCTACCATCTGCTCCCAGTAAAGCATTCGGAGAACAGGCAACTGGATAAAACAGGAGGACAGGGATTGCAGATAAGAATAGCACTTCTTAACAACTGACGACAATAGATGCTCTGTCTCCTGTAGTAGGAAAATGTACCAGTGTTTTGTTGCCATGTTTATTATTTAACCACAGGACAACTCACAGCCACTGAAAATATTCCACTGAAGTCCTAGCATGCTGCTGAGTCCAACAAAGATGTGTTTTAAAGGGAAGTAAAGCACAGAATCAGCTTCTCCTCCCCATCTGAAAGGGGTACAAGAAGGCCAACACCACTGGAGCCGGTGGGACCAGGATGGGGAACAGCTCAGTAACCCTCCCCTGTCTCTCCGCAGCAGTGAGCAATGAAAAGCGCACTCAGCGTGCACTGCTATCAATGCAGGGATTGTAATGTGACATTCCCTCCCTTCCCAAGGTCTGTCTGCTGCCTTCCCGGCACAGAACTGCCTTTTCAAATAGCCCCTGCTATTTTTGGTGCCTTTTAACCATCTTGTCGTGTGATCAGCTTTGCCTCAAAATGCCACAGGGGACATGGCCAGGACCTGCTCCAGGAGAGCAAAATGGGAGCTCTGGATCAACCTGGAAGACATGGGAAGCTTTGCACAAGGAATTACAAGCCATTACCTTATTATATGCTTGAAAAAAGGCACAGAGGAGTTGAGCTAGCCAGAACTCCCCCCCAGAGCACATACAGGAAAGATTTAATGGGAGCAGTGCACCGCTAAACTCCTACCTAGCCCACTTTTCTAACAGCGGGGCATTAACTTCTCTTCCCACCAAGCATTACTGCCTTGTCCAGCATTTAGCTCTTAAGCATCCCATTCGCCTGCAAAGGCTGCTTTCCCATGTGCACACCCTGAGCTAATTTATGCTTGGTGTTTATGCTGAAACATTAATTTGCTTAGCAACCACAGGCATTTTTTCCATGCTGGTTTACTGTTATTTATGTGTGTTCGCAGTGGCAGCTCTGTTATAGACATGGTTTATTAGGGCAGTTTTTGCTTGTTTTCCTCCATTCTGGCTCCTCTTGGGCAGCTCAGCCGAGTTCTGGTGCACTTATGGGAGCAGATGCAAATGTACAAACGAGCCAGAGAGAAAACTGCCTCTTTGCTCACTTTGCTTCTGCTCCACTTGGCACTTGCAGGTGAGTATTTTTAAAGCACGTTTCTCTCTCTATTGAATCATAGAATGATTTGGGTTTGAAAGGACATTGAGATCACCCAGTTCCAATCCCTCTGCCATGGGCAGGAACACCTTCCACTAGACCACATTGCCCAAGGCTCTGTCCAACCTGGCCTTGAACACTGCCAGGGATGGAGCATTTACCATTTCTTTGGGCTGGTCAGGTCTGCCTTTGTCTTTAGGTGCATCCCACAAAGGCACCAGAGACCTCTTCTGCAAGCAAGGTGTCCATTCAGTCACCTCTTTGCCCATCACAGAGCTAGGAGAGGTGTTAAGGAATGGTTTGGGACAGGACTGGTTGGCTTGGCCAAAACTGTTGGGGCTGTGCCAATGATTTACCCACAGGGGTGGTCAAGACCTTGCACTAGGAAAGGTGCCTGGGCCTCCCTGGCCATCTGTTCTGTGTATGTTAGTACATGCTAGTGTAAAAGCAGGCTGGGAGCCGAGGCTAGGGGCTTTGGACTTTTTACTTCTGGTATTTTGGGTCCAGAGTGGACTGACAGATGCTGGACCCAGACTCTATCTGCAATAAATCTGTGTTTCCTCCTGCAAACACAATTTGTTGCTGGGGGATCTGGCAGCCTACATCTCATCCCCTTGGGAAACATGAAGCTGCTGGAATATTTCTGTGGCTCTTTTTCTTAAGGCTTTTGTTAGACACAGCTTCTCAATCACCCTGTCCAAGCTGGGAACATGCATTTGAGGGGGGTTTTGGTAAAAGGAGCCAATTGGCAAAGAGCAGGTTGTAACCACACTCTTAAAGTCTCTTACCCAGAAGGATGCATGGAGACCTCATAGTAACCTTCCAGTATCTGAAGGGAGCCTATAGGATGCTGGGGAGGAACTCCTCATTAGGGACTGTAGTGATAGGATAAGAGGTAATGGGTTAAAACTTAAACAGGGGAAGTTTAGATTGGATATAAGGAAGAAGTTCTTTACTGTAAGGGTGGTGAGGCACTGGAATGGGTTGCCCAGGGAGGTTGTGAATGCTCCATCCCTGGTGGTGTTCAAGGCCAGGTTGGATGAAGCCTTGGGTGAGGTGTCCCTGCCCATGGCAGGGGGGTTGGAACTGGATGATCTTCAGGTCCTTTCCGACCCTAACCATTCTATGATTCCATGATTCTACCCTCAACCATGTCCAATCTGCCCAGGTCACCAGCCAAGCCATGGACTGGGAATGCTCTGTGATGAAATCACGGGTGATCCACACCCTGTGCTGCTGTCAGAATCATAGCAGAACTGCAGGATTTACAACTGGCAGATACAGCCCTGATAGTTTAACCACTGTTCACATGTTTTCTGGTTGCTAACCTGCTAGCTGTCTCTGGTTCTGATTTGGTGCAGAGGCTCCAAACCATCTCAGACTTCCTGAGCTCTGGAAGAGCTGGATCAGAAATAAGCAGGTAGGTCCTTATTTTGGGAGAAACCCCAAATCATGCTCTGAGGACCTCATGTGTGGATCTCAATTTGGATGGGAACTTTGCAGCTCTGGTGTTTATCTGACCTTGCAGCAGCAGTCTCTTGCACACTTCAGAGACTGATGTAGCTTCTGTCCTCTGTGTGGTGTAATCCATCAGCACAAGTACAACGGGGGAAGCTTTTCTGCTCTTCCCAAAAACACTGTGCTTCCCAGAGGACTGTAGCTGTGGCAAATATGGAGATCACAGCTCACACGCTGATGCACGAGGGCTGGCATTGAAACCCAAGCACGCTCCTGTTCATAGAGGAGCAGATCTGAGCTGGGGTCCAGCTCACCAGGGACAACCTTCACAGCAAGCTGCAGCATGTCTGGAAGTGCACCCTGCTCATGCTCCTAAGTGCTCCTCTTGCATCTGGGACAAGGGATGGGTGCAGGACTCTCTTCCTACTGGTCAAGATGAAGCAGAGAGGGAAGAGTCATTGCAGCTGAAAAGGATGGAGCTACCTGGGGGAAACAGAGAAGGAAAGAGAAGGAAAAAATATCATGGCAGAAGACAGTGGCTGGGGGAAAAGCAGTGGGAAATGTCTGCAGAGAGAAGTCCTAGAATGAAAGTGAGAGAACAGAGAAAGCAGGCAATGGCAAGTTACTGCAATGACCGCAGGAAGGTCTGTTCATGTGCTTTTTTTATATCAGCCATGATCAGGATGTGATCCAAAGTGTTTCAAGCTCCAGCTGTGCCAGTCTTTTGCCCCACTCTGCCTCCCTGTATCCTGGCACAGCATCTCCTCCAGATCAGACATTTAGACAGGTGAGGGCAGCAGGAAGGTTTCAGAACATGAAGAAGTCTTTATATCTTTTTACTTGTTTTAACATGAGATTGCAAGCCACGCAAACATGTGTTTTTCTTTATATCAGAAAATACTTGTATGCATACATACGCATATTTATTTATACACAAGCATCTCTTCCTCATGCAAAAAGAAGTTGCTTCTCAGTTCTTCATGCTACTTAACCCTAATTCCTCCTCAAAGAGGCATGGCAGCAATCCAAACTCCAGTTCCATTGATGGAGGGATCCATGCTGATCCCATCCCCTCCTCTAACACACTAGGTGTGAGGCTGCCACAGTGTTACCCCACAGCAAAACTTCCCATTGCAGGAGAAAGGTCCTTCCTAACATCTCTACTCTGCTGGTGATCAAAGGTGACCACAGAGGTTTTCTGCACTCCCCATTGCCCGAAGCGCTGGTGCTAGGGCAGGGCAGGATTCCTGGGCTGAAGGAGATGCAGTTGCAGCTTCCACCAGCCAGGGTCGAGCTGCTCTCCCGATACCGATACCACCAGCTGGACATACTGGTTTGGCTGGATTTTCATGTTCTTTCACATATCACAGATTACCTTTGAGCAGCAGCGCTGCCTCTGCACATGAGAGGGCTGATCTGCCCTGGGAAGTGAGTAGGAGGGAAACTGTAGTAGTTTGCCTTCTTTGTCTAAACTCCCCAGTGCTGGTACCCAGGACCCTGCAGAGCCTTCAGTGAATAGAGGTGTTGCTCCAGTGACTTCAGACCAATGACAATAGGCTGAGAAAGCTGGGGCTGTTGAGCCTGGAGAAGAGAAGGCTGCGTGGAGACCTCATAGCAGCCTTCCAGTATCTGAAGGAAGGCTATAATGATGCTGGTGAGGGACTATTCATTAGGGACTGTAGTGATAGGACAAGGGGTAATGGGTTCAAACTTAAACAGGGGAGGCTTAGATTGGATATAAGGAAGAAATTCTTTACTGTAAGGGTGGTGAGGCACTGGAATGGGTTATGCAGGGAAGTTGTGAATGCTTCATCCCTGGCAGTGTTCAAGGCCAGGCTGGACAGAGCCTTGGGTAACATGGTTTAGTGTGAGGTGTCCCTGCCCATGGCAGGGGGGTTGGAACTTGATGATCTTCAGGTCCTTTTCAACCTTAACTATTCTATGATTCCATGATTCTATGAGCTACCTCCCTCCCTCCCTGCCTGTCCCACAGGCTCAGGGAGCTGCTGGGGATGATGCGCCAAACTCACCAGCCCTTCCTGCATCATTTTACTCATGGGGAAACCTAACCCGCTGTCTGCACATATCTGCTGACTCAAAGCCATGATGGATGATGTTGTAATCCAAATGTCACTGCAGTGGTAACCTTACACCGGGTGACTGGGATCGCAGGTCTCATGACCATTGTCATATTTTTGGATCTGTGCTTAGGTCAGAGATAAGGCTTCCCCTTGCAACTTCCTTTCTATGCCAAGGTTACAGCCCTGTGTGTGGTCTTCCACCCTGGGATGCATCACTGGCAGCTTCTGGGAGGACCCTATTGATGGATATGGAGCAGCTGCCAGGCTGCTGAGCAGGCAGGGTCCTCTCTGGTTTGGGGAAGGTGGTTCTTCCCTGTTTGATGCAAGCACCTTGCTCCCAAATGGTCACCTCCAGGCTACAAGAACATGGTACATCCCTGGTGCTATTGGTTCAAAAGTTGTTCTATAGAGAATAGGCTGACATCTATTGCTTTGAGTTATTTTGAAACAACAAAGGAAGCTCTTTTCATTTCTCTGTATCATTAATACGGAAAAGTTGAGCTCTTCTCTTCAGGATTAAAAGGAGCTTAAAATGCACATAAAATTTAGGGAGCATCCAGCCATGGAAGTCCTGGCAGAATCGACCCAGAGAGGAGTTTTACTGACTTGTTAAGGTCTTATGATACCCCTAGAGGTACCCACAAATGGACTTGGCAAGTTTTTGTTCTGCTTTCATTGGATCAATACTAGTCATCTCTTTAGGTGATTGCCTGAATATATGTGTTTAATTTTTATCTGCTGTGAAAGACCTGACTCTCTGTGGCCAGAAAGATGCTTTCATCTCATCTGGGAGGAGATGGGGCCTTTGAGAGTCCCATCAGCCTCGGATGCTGGTGGTCTGTGATGCGTGCCGCTCTCTCCAAATGCAGACGGACTCATCCCATTTGCTCTAAGAGCACTTTACATCATCCAGGGGTATTTTAAGGCCAGGAGACAGCTTAGAGTGGCTTTTGTATTAAGGAGTATCAGGCCTAGAGATTTTATAACTCCACTTATTGCAGTCCTGATAATCAGCTTGAAGTCTGTAATTAGCTGCAGTAATGACTCAGCCCTGTAGACAAAGCCTGAAGGTGACATGCCAGATTTCCTCTCTTATCTGGGGAAAGGCTGAGAGGTGTTGTGCCTTTTTAAAACTGTTTTATAGGAGAGGCAAGCAGCAAAGAGGTTCCCCCCCCTCCCCAGGTTTCATTAGCGGCACTGAAAATCAATTTGATATGTCCAAAAGCCACATCCACCTCTCCTCTGACCAGATCAGGAGTCTCTCTAAATTAGCTTTAAAAGATCTAATTGCCAAGAGGCCAGGATCTCTGGATGCCACCTGTTACATCCCCCTTTGGGATGCTTCAGGTGAGACCTTGGTTTGCTGAGGATCGTGGCTTTCCCATAATCAGGGCCCAGTTGGTGATCCAGGCTCCCTGCCCAGCTGAACCCAGCTCCAGGCTGGTCCTTGGAGAAGTGGGAAGGAAAATATGCCCATCCTGGGCAAAGTGAATTAAAACCTGACAAGAGAAAGGAGGAAGTTCTTGACAAAGGGGACAATGCCATGAAGGGATGGCTGCTGTGCCAGCTCTCGTTGAGTGAATAACTACTGGAGTTTCTTGAGTCCCCATAAATGGCTATAATTTGCTTTTCAACAGCTTCTACTCATGGTTTTACAGAAGTATCTCATTAAATCTCATCAAAAAGGGGAGCTTCCAATCTTCTGGGCCTCTAAAAAAGGTGAAAGTTACCCTGTGCCTTCAGCTGAATTCATGAGCTGATCTCATCAGTTTCCTGTCTCCAGGAAAACAAGTCCTGTGCTTATTTCCTGACAAGCTGTTGTGTTCCCGGCTGTGTGAAGCTTTGTGTCCCCCCCTCCCAGCCACTTGGGTGAAATCTGCTGTTCCACAGGGCTGCAACCAACACATAGAGATGATGATGCTGGGAGAGACCCCAGAAGCTGGTAAAGTACAGCACAGTCCCCACGGTGTTGGTTGGTTGGGTATTTAGCATTTTAATGCCCATTGCAAGGTCCTCTGCTGCTGAGCCCTACAATAAGCAGGCAAAAAGTAGTTTGTTGCATCAAAGACATTGCTGTGCTCAGCCTTGCAGTGTGAACATTGCAGTGTTGGTCATGCAGCACCATGTAGAACATCCATGAGGGACTACACAGGGTTACAAGCTGCTTGTGGGTGCTGCGTGCTCTCACTTCTCATAAATAACATGCTTGCTGTAATAACTGCAGTCCTCATGGGTGAATTATAGAATCATATAATCACAGAATGGTTTGGGTTGGAAGGAACCTTAAAGATCATTCAGTTCCAGTCCCTCTGCACAGGCAGTGACCTCTTCCACTAGGCCAGGTTGCTCCAATCCCCTGTCAATCCCATTGGCCTTGAACACAGCCAGGGAAATGTTAGGAGACCAGTAAAAGAGGGACCCTGGCCAAACAGGAGCATGGGATAGTGCTCCAGAAGCCCTGCAGGCTGCTTTAGGAGGCTCTTGCTTTGCCCTGCTGGCTTATGGGACCTCTCTCCCCCAGGTGATGAGCTCTGACATGTGGATCCTTGTGTGGGGGGGACACCACAGCACCTCACTGCATTCCACATGGCTGGAGCTGGCAAAGGATAAACCCCCTGTGAGCAGGGAGCCAATGACTGTGACCAGGCAAAGTGATGGCTCTGCAGCCGGAGGCAGGGCTTGGCCATGCCATGGAGCTGCTGGAGCAGAGCAACCTTTGCAGTGCCATTGGGACAGAGGGCAAGGACAAGCTGGCACCTGCACTGGGCTGGGCAGAGGTGCCACCAGAAAGGTGCTGGTGGGTTGTGGAGCAGCGGCTGGAGCTCCAGGTTCAGAGGGAATAGCATCAAGCGCATCCTCTGGGGAGGCAGGGCCTGACAGTTTGATGTCTTGCATGGCCATGTGCCCTTCTGGTCTTGATTTTTTCCTGCCTATTTCCCCTTAAATTGATTTATTTTCTAATTCTTGTTTCCAGTCCCAAATTTCTCAAACAGTCAGAATGACAATGCCTGCCTTAGAGCCCAGTGTGGCAATGCAGGAGATGCCAAAGGTCAGGCTAGCTTGGTCATATACACATAGAGTCCATATAGAGCGCTTTCAGCTACTTCCTGGCCCAGCACCAGTCAAATCTGTGCTGCTGACAAAGACAACAGCACCATCCCCTCTCTGCTAACACAGAGATGTGGCCCAGAGCATTCACCATCACAGTAAATCAACTTGTTGCTTTCCTTATTTGAGGCTTCCAGCTGGCAGCCCCACAAGCCCTGTGGTTTGCCCTTCCTAACGAACTGGTTTCCAAGCTTTTTTAACTGAAAGCTGCAGGATTTGGCTCCTCTGTGCAATTTGCATTCAGTGGGAGCCCCTTGCTACTGCCGGCTCCTTGCTACCCTGTGATGCAGCGGTCCCATTGCAGTCTCTTGGTGGCACATAAGGTCATTTCCCACAGCTACAGATAAAGCCAGGAGGCTTAGGAGAGTGAAACTGCCTGTGTTATAAAGCTGGTCTTCCACTGGTATAGTCAAACTCCTGTAAAAGCTGCTTTACTTGAGCAGAGAACATTTATTGCCCTTCATAAGCTTGTAAAACATTTCTGGCTATTACTGGATTTCTCTGGTGAAGTCATGTAGTAGAAGATTAAACTTGCTCGTGTTTCACCCCATAGCTTAGGGAAATTAGGGAAAATACCAGGAAGTGCTCTTGGAGATATCAGATGTGGTTGAGGTGGGAAGCCTGGCTTTGAAGCTGCTGTTTTTGTATGACTAAAACCCAATTGCAGAATAGGAAATGCGGTTGGCTTCCAGCAGCTGTTGATGAGGCAACAGCTGTAACACATCCCACTATATGCTCCCAGTAATAAGCATAGCCCAAGGCAGCTTGAAGTCCTGTCCTTCAGGCTGCCTGGCCTCTCTGATGCCTGGCAGAGGTTGCTCACTCACACTCCTAACTAGCCCCATTTCATCCAGAAGTCACTCATTCAGAGACCTGCTTTGTCCCCTGCCCTCTATTTCTGAGGTGCCGAATGATGATACAATTGAGTTTGCTTGCTGGCCGCCCTGCAGCCCTTTCTGTGCTGGTGCTGTGTCCTACAGCCACTGCCTGCCCCACCAACACAGGCCATTCCTCAAGGAAGCCTCCAGGGTTGAAGAAATGGGTTGTGTTTTGGTCACCATCTCCTTGAAAATGGCTAAACCACAGGAATCATGATTTATCATCAACAGATTTATTGCCCAGCAAAGTTATCATCCAACATCTAAAGAACAATACTGTGGGCAAATCTTAACCCCCTCGACCGCAAGCTTGGGTGGAAAGGATGGTGGCTGGTGGTGTTCCAAGATGATTTGTGCTGGGACCAGCAAAGCCTGAGCAGCTCTGATGTGTCATCGAAATACAACTCTGGTTTTGCCACCAAAATGACATGGTAACAGTATGTGGTGGTGTGGGCACTGGAAATGAACGGTTTTCTGACATTTCTTCTGTCTTCTCCATGACTATTTAGTAGTGTTGAGAAAACATTTAAGCAGGGGTTCCAGCTGAAGTCTTTTGTCTCTCTGTAACTAAGGAAGGGAAGCAAACATGGCCTTAATTAAAAGGATTTACTAAGCGCTCATTTAAGGGAGAGTCTGTGAAAAAGAATTGTTTCAGCACAGCCAGAGCAGGGGAGTCCAGTGTGGACCAGGCAAGAACTCGAAGGACAAAATCCACTCATTTCCACTGGGGAAGGGGTAAAAGAGCACAGCAGGATTTGTAGGGAGTCACTGTCCTGCCACAAAAATCCTTGTGAGCATGTCCCAGGGGCTCCAGGGAGCTTGCCTGGCACTGGATGACTTAGCTAGAAATGAAAGACATGGCAGAGATGAGAAATATGCTCATATGCATCAATAAGTACGTTATTTCTATTACAGACTTAATCTTCAGAGAATGTGCCCAAAATGGGAAGATCTAAAATTAAACCAAAATGAAAGCAATGTCAACAATAACAATCCCATTATTAGAGATGGGTTAGCAGCTGGCGTTTCTTGCCTTCCTCCTACATCTCCTTAAACATAAGCACCTGAACCGACACTGAGGGCCCAAAGGGACCACAAGTTCTGTGCAGATCTCTCCCAGGGGCAGGACATCCTCACCGAGCCATGGCTGCAGGCTTGAGGCCACCCTGGCTCCTGCTCCAGCACAAGCCTGCCAGATTTCCATGGGGATGCCTCATTCCTCCTCCATGCAGTTACTGCAGTGTGACCTCACGAAGGTGGTATTTGCACCACGTGTTGTGTCTAGGAGAAGCAGCTGTGGAGAGGCATTGGGCTGTCGGGAAGCCTCACGTTGCCAATTAAGTTTTGGGATGCAGCAGCTTCGGTCATGTTGGATCTTCCCAATGCTGTCACTCCGACCTGCAGCCCACTGTATACAAAGCAAACCAGTGGGTCCAAAGGCAGCACCTGAGGACATGGCATGGCTGGTAACCCAGAGCTCGCCACTGGCCCTTTGTGCTGCTCCATCCCCTGGGTGCTTGGCAGCACTACCATCATGGGATATGCTTCCTCTAGTCAAATCACAGGGGCCCAGAAAAGATCAGGTGGTTTGGAGAATTTGTTATATGCTTGAGAATGGGTGATACTTGGTTCTTTGCCCCAGTAGTGGTATATGCAATCCTGCATATGCCAGGGAAGGAGTGATCTGTCAGTAAGGTACTGCTTGGCACAGCCAAGAAATAAAGAAATAAAATGCAAATTGATTTATTTTATGCAGTTCAGGGGAAAAAAGGGCCACTTGGGCACACTGGGGTTGGTCCTCTGGTTGGTTTTGCAGCACTGCAGGACTAGGAGTTGGCTGAAGAGCACCATTCCCTCACTGGGACAAACTCCATCATGCTGCTCCACATGGGCTTATGAACATGGCTTTGTTTTCCCTCAGAAACTTGGTGTTTGGGTAACCATGAAAAAAATTATAAATTTTAAAAATGTGCTGATTTGGAAAAAAAAGGTCACCTCTCTGGATGGGACATCTGGTGGGAAGCCAGTTGGTAGCACAGCTCTGTAATTTCCCATCCTGGATGAGTGCTGAGGTTTGTGCTTCTTGCTCCTGCACCCCTGGAATGGGTCTACTGGTGTGGAGGAAGAAGCTATAGCCATCAAGTGTGGACTCAGGGCAAAGAGGTTGCTGCCTCCTCTGCTCCTCCCCATCCTGATACTTGAAGGGATTGTGACATCCCTGTTTTGCTTCCCTGTCTTATCTGTCTTGCCAGCATGCAAATACCAACGGCCCAGTCATGGTGCCTCTTCAACAGAGCCTCCTCGCCTCGTGGCTTCACCTACAACCCTAAAGCAGGATGTTTTGATGTTAGCATCCCCAGACAACCTCAATGGGGCAGCTAGGGATCATTGGTGGGACTCACTGTGAAGCATTTTCCACCTGGGATCTGTAAGTGGACACACAGATGTACAACCACAGCCACCTTGTCTGAGCTAGGTCCTGGGTCCAGCCTCGAGCACACAGGGAAAAACAGGGAAGGCTCTCACCCTGCTGCGGCTGTAACAAGCTGTTTTCCTCCCATCTCCCCAGTGCTTGGCTTTCAGCCCTGAAAGGAAGAGCACCATGCCAGGAACTAATACGGCCGTGTCCAATGGGGTGAGCTGACACCTGATTTGCCCTTAATTACAGTGGTAGGAATAGAAGTGGGGCAAATGTGACAGGTTGATGACTGGGTGGTGGTGAGGACGAGATTCATCTGTCATTTGCCATACGGGCTTGTCCTTGATTCCTATGAAGAGTCAGAAGAAAGTCTTCTAGTGTGTGGAGAAGCAGCTCATGGGACAGGACATACAGAAACCCTGCCTTCTCCTCTGCCACACCAACATCTCCAGACCAGAAATGGCTTGGTTACTCCAAACAAAGCTCCCTCACTAGCTTTGCATCAGGAGTTATGTGCATGCTGTTTGCATGCCAACAGGCCATAAGGCACCAGGTAATACTGAATTACTCCAAGAAGGGAGTTAAAAATAGACGTTGAATTATTCCAGCCTGTTTGTGGACAAAATAACCCCCATTACCTTATGACTCCTGAGCAGCTCCAGCCATTCCCATCGCCACTAAACCCCCTCAAAACCAGGAGACCCTGCCCTTGCTGCCTCTGTTTCGTGCTGGTTTACTGCTTCACAAAAACGCTGTCCAAGAGTGCTCTGAGTGTCAGTGCCCAAAACCTCCAGACAGACCCTGCCAATACTAACAGGAGATTTTTGGGTGCAACCAGGCTTGTTTCTGATTCAGTGGCTTTCAGCTCTTGCCCCAAAGGTGTGCTGTGTGTCCTGGCTTTAAACATGTAAAAGAAAGAGAGACAAAGAATTTAAATATAAAATAGTATTTTATTTTATTTCATTTCATTACTTTTTATTTTATTTCATTTCATATAAAATTAAAAGGAAAAGCCTCCACAATGATCAGCTGAAGTGCTTCAACAGTTTTCACAGGATGCTCAGCCCTGTTTGCAGGCTTCTCCCTATCCACACCCTGCTCATACAGCTCTTGCTCAGCTCTATCTGCTTCACTGCTGGAGCAGCCTTACACTGCTGGCTGTAGATCATGGCTTTTTATGCCTTTTTAACCACTTGGGAAAGATTATGGAAGAATGTAGTTGCAGGTTCCTGTGCCCTGTGTTGGAGTCCTGAGGTACCACAGACTGCAGCCCAGGAAGGGTGTTTTATAATGATGTGATTCTAAAGCTTTGAACTGATTGGGCTATTAAATTTGTAATACAATTAAATTTGTAATACAATTAAATTTGTAATACAATTACATTTGTAATACAATGCTTTACATTGTATTACAAATTTGTAATTATTGGGAAAAAAATGGGAAGACCTGGGTTTGTGTTTTAACTTGCTGCTTCCCAGCCAGCATAGGCGGTTTGAAGGGGCAACTGGAGTGGGACCAGTGGTGCTCGCTGATGAGCCTCTTCTCATTTATGACACCCTGCAAATGGGTGTTGGCCACAGGAAACGATCCCAGGACATCCTGGAATCCATCAGGAGGTGTTTGTGCTCACTGGAGAGGCAGGAGGTGGTAGAGCTCAGGCCCAGAGTGCTCCATATGCAAGGGGGCCGGGAAGTGGGTTTTTCCTGTTTCACAGCCACTCACTGCCCCTTCTTGCCAAAAACCTGATTTAAAAGACTGCAAACAAACCAAACACTAAATATATATTAATATATTAACATACTAATATATTGCTATATATGACATGTATTCTATGCACCTCACAGGTATAGATATTAAATATGTGTTTATATACAGATATTTATATTGTACATATATTTATAGAATACACAAAATTATGCAAAATATATTGGACTATATACAATTATACATAGTAATATATGTTTATTTGATAATTATAAATATGTATGTTTATACAAATATGTATATATATATATACACACACGTCCTTGGGGATCCATGTGTGTAACATGTCTGCTTTGCTGGACACCTGGCTGCATCTCCTGAGATTATATGTATATAGTATAAATATACATTTATAATTAATTGGATTTATCTATCTACATTTATATTATATTAGAGATAAATATGTAAATATATATTTATATAACATAGAAAATATACCATACATATAATATATAGGTATGTATTTTTTATTATACACACATACCCATGGATATTAAAGGGTGCTTTACTAAGTGCAAGAGCTGGCAGGGCACAAAACTGGCAGTAGACCGTTTCAGAAGAAGGGCAGACCTATGAAATTAGGAAATATATTGAATTTTGCAAATTTCACCCCTATTTTCTTAGTCTCGGGTGCACATAAGGCCCTCACAAGGCAGCCAAGATACTCTCCTGGCAGAGCCAAACCCGCAGGCTATTCCAGCTCTACTCTTATACCATAAATTAGGCTCAAACCCCTGCTCTGAAATGGCCTTAGTGGGGGTCCTGGGGAGAAGGGCTTGGGCATGATGGGGAAAGGGTCTTCCCCCACCTGCTTGCTGGAGCTGGGGATACAGGGAAGAAAGAAACCTGGGACATCGCTGCTCAGCTTAAAGGAGATATGGCTGTAAAGCATCTGGTTGCTGTTGATCTGATTTGGAGAACCAAAAAACTAACTTTTTTCTATTATCCCTTGTCTTCACATCTTGGCTTTTTCCCAAGCACCTCCTGCCCGTGTTTCCCTGGCATTTGCTCTGTCTTTTCCCCCATAAACACTGATTTCCATTATCTGCTGATCCTGCTCAGCTCGGGTGAGCCAGTTAATTCACAATAAATGAAGTGGCTTAAAACCAGACAGACGATAGGGGAAAATAAATGTCCGTAGTGGGAAACTCAATAGGGAGAGATAAGGAAGAAATAAATGAGAGGGAGATGAAAGGAGAAAGCCAGAATGGCTTTTTTACCTCTCATGGCATCACCCACTTGCCTACCAGAAATGAGCCCATCCAAAAGCCAAAACCTGAGCCACAGGATGGGACCAGCTCTTCTGGCAGCATCTTGCATTGGTGTCAGCTTCCCTGTTGATGAAACCAAAGGAAATCACTATAATTGTATTTATTTTATTTATGAGGTGCATTTACAAAGCATTTTATTTATGAGGCACAAGAAACCAGGTGGTTGGTTTGTGTTCGGTGCCTGTCTCCCACTGCTGCTGTTACATTAGCGACATGTTCCAGCCCAATGTTCCTGTAAGATGCTGAACCCCTGGGTGAGACAGTGACATCAGGCCCAGGATTCATGGATTAAGCAAAAGCTTAATTTTTATTCGGGCCATTTCACCTCCTGTTGTTGTCATTTCTACGGCTGTTTAACCCAAAACGTCAGTAAAAATGAATGGGCTGCCAGCATGTCGCTCCCTGTGCATGCTGCGCTGGAGTTCTTGGGAGCAGTGACATCAGGAGGATGTATGCATCCGCTTGCATGTGTCCTTGAGAAAAGCCTCTCTCAGTTTATCTAGCTCTCAGGCAACTAGTTTATTAAACATAAGGCCATGGAACCATGCTGCACAGCCCAAGTGACCTGACCCACACCATTGTTTCTCACTCGTGATTTTTGCCTTACTTCCATAAATCTCGGTGAAGGAAGGAGGGTTTTTTTCTGGCTCCACCACACTGAGACAGGTTACTGGCATTAGTTCTATTGCAGGCAGATTAGAAGTTATCCCTGTTTATTACCCCGTAAGTTATGCCTGTAATTATCTTGTAAAAGGATGACTGTAAAAGAGTTGTTGCAGTGTGACTTGGAGATTATCTAGCTTGCATTTTTGACTTGCAGGTCCTGGTTGTGGGGCTGTTCATGCATTTAAAGTAACAGCAAGTTCCCACCATTGTCTGGAAAGAAAGATCAAGACTGTGCTGAAGTCCTGGATTGAATCAAAGACTTTCCCTGTGGTACATCTAGGGCAGAAGAGGAGCATCTTCCTTGACGGGAAGCATGCAGGGAGCTGCTGAACCTGTCCGACAGTGCAAAGTGCACAGGGATGCTCCCAGGTCAAGTGAATATAAAATTCATTCATCACTTTAAGTTTCTGGACTTTTTGTTTTGCTTTAAAGCTGAAAGAAATGGGCACATCCAGATGGGAACCATCATCCCAAACCAAACTGACTGCCTCAGCCGTCTCTTTGCCAGGCTGAACAACCCCAATCTCTCAGCCTGTCTTCACAGGAGAGGTGCTCCAGTCCCCTGATCATCTGGACTTGCTTCAACAGGTCCATGTACCTCTTGTGTTGGGGGCCCCAGAGCCAGATGCAGTACTGCAGCTGTGGTCTCATGTGGGCAGAGTAGAAGGGAAGAATCACCTCCACAACGTTAATCCACATAGAGCTGGCAGGAGGTAAGGAGCACCCCTGCATCCCCCAAAACACAGCAGAGCTGGGCATGCTGACCCACACCACCAGTGAAGGTGGGCTTGGACCAGGGTGTTGGGCTGCCGAGGAGCACCAGGGCACTTCCCTTGTGCAGGTGCTGCTGCAGGGCGATGCTCTGGCACTTGGACTTAGTGCACCTTAACCCTCATCAGCAAAGCTGCTGATCCCACATTCTCAGGTCCAGAGTTTGTATCTGCTCCCAGCCCTTTTGGACTCTGAACTCTGCTGTTGTTTAGTGTCCACTGATACAAAACCAGGGTGTTTCTATCTACCTGAGAGTGTTCATGGTGGGCAGGGGCACAGCTTTTCTGCCATCACTGGGTGTCAGAGCTTTGAAGGGCATCTTCAAGCAAAAATGGGCAAAACATTAAACCA
Organism: Melopsittacus undulatus; assembly: GCF_012275295.1. Classification (NCBI taxonomy): domain Eukaryota; kingdom Metazoa; phylum Chordata; class Aves; order Psittaciformes; family Psittaculidae; genus Melopsittacus; species Melopsittacus undulatus. Next base: position 11,054,902 of record NC_047529.1, on the reverse strand, counting down.
AGAGGGAAATAACAGTGGGTCCAGAAGCAGTGCTTGGCCTCCAGCACCTTGCTCGCTACGGATGCTCCACCAGCGCGGTACCTCCATGCTGACAGCACCCAGAACTGAAAGCCCCAAGGCTTAACTTGATTAAATCAGAGCTATTACACATCGGGCACTACATTTCCTTTACTCTCGTCCACAAGCCCCATTTCTCGAAGCTCCCATCCCTGAACCGCAGATGTCGCGATAGAACAACCACCGCTATTCACATCCACGGGTCTCCCATGGGCTGGGAAGCCCCCGGAGGGTGGGGGGGAGCAGCACCGTGAAATACAACAGCACAGAACCGCGAACCGAGCCGAACCCGAACCGAGCCCGGGCCGAGCCAAAGCCGAGCCCGACCCGAGGCCGAACTGAGCCGAAACCAGCCGAACCCGAACCGAATCGAGCCCGAGCCGAGCCGAGCCGAGCCGAACCGAACCCGAACCCGAACCACCCCCTGCTCGGCCTTCCCCGCCACCGCCCCGCCCACTTCCGCCGCCGCGGCCGCGCGGGTCCCGCCGGGAAGGCTCCGGGACCCCGCCCTGGCCGGAGGGGGAGGGGGGAGGGAAAGGGGGGGTCTCCGCTCCGCCGCCCCGCCCCTCCCCGCCCCCGGTGCCGGCAGCGACGAGGTGGGTACAGGGGGACCGGCGCCCCCCCCCCCCCATCCCCATCTGCTCCCCGGTGTGCCGTGAGGGAGCGGCGGCGGCAGCGGCAGGCCCCTCATGGTCCCTCAGGGCCCTCCCGCTGCCTGAGGGAGAGGCGGGGCCGCCCTCAGGCCTAGCGGCCGCACGGGACACACGGCCCGGCCTGTCCCGTCCCGTCCCGTCTGGGAGCGGGGAGGAGCCGTGCGGGGAGCCCCGGGGAGGCGGGCGGCCCAGCCCGGCAGGGAGGAGAGAGGAGGGGAGGGTCGGGGGTGGTGAAACCCGGGGCGCGGCGGGTCCGCCTCTTTCATTGATGAAATTTAAATTCCTCGGGGGTTGCCTCCCGCCCGCCGGCCCGGGAGGGACAGCTCGGCGGAGGGGCAGTGCGGCGGGCGGGCTGCTGCCAGCACCGGGGATACCGTCTGTCCCGCTCCCCCGCCGGGCTCCGCAGGGAGGCAGCCCGCCCTCCCGCATCAGCCGTGGGGCAGCAGCCCCCTGAAACAGCACTCTGTATTTATAAGGGCAAAGTGTTTGTTTTACTAAAGAGCGAAAATGTCGGCTTTTGCGAAAGGTAAGCTGAGGCGCGTTGTGATGTATGTGTTTATTGACTCTTCAGCTGTGGGTACTTGGAGCTCTAGGTTTTTCCCCGCACTTATTTCCGTAGAGCTCAGGCAGCGATAGGTGTAGCGGCGCGATCGGCGGCCGAGCAGTGATGTGCAAGGGCTTGCTCCAAGTGTTATTTGCTGTTAGCAGCGGGGCCTCTGCTGGGCTCGGTTGGATGCCTGGCTCTCTGGTGCGGTAGAGGCACACGGTGCAACCGGGCGGTTGTAGCGGCGGGGCTGTTATCCAGTGCCGCTGCACCGGTGGGATCGGGGGCTGTCTTCCAAGCACAAATCGTCCCTCTCCACTAAGCGGTCTGTTAAACTTGAGGGTGAGAGAGTGCTGGGGTCGAACGGATTCACTTCTTTTCAGAGTGTATTTTGGCGTTTTCTGATCCCGGTGGGCTCCGGTGCTCTCCTTTACTCTGCCTGTGTGAGCGTGTGTGTACGTGGTCAGAGTTTCAGATTCCTTTATTGCGAAACGGGGAACCAGCCCACAGGAGGTCATTTTGGGAAGAAAACCGACTTTGGTGCATTGCTGTGGCAGTTTTCTTCCCCTGCTTTCCCGTGTTTCTGATGGTGCTTGTGTGCTTTTTGTAATGAAATCCGTGCCTGTAGGTTTCCCTAACAGAAATCCATGCAGGCCTATCAACAAATGTAAGTGTTGCCCATAGAAGGAACATGAGTAGGTCTTTTGCTATGCGAACTTGGACACTGCAGGCAACCAGGGGCCTTGGCAGGCTCTGGGAAATAGCTGTTTCTCTCCCAGTGGATGCCTAGGACAGTTCAGCACTGGTGTGTAAATGCATTGACTGTCTGCAAATGTCCTGTAGCACCTGGGCAAAATGCAGAGAGCCAAAGGGGGGAAGTGTTTGAGCCACGTTGCTCAACCGTCTGCTCTGAAAGTTACCAAGATAAGCCCCTTCTTGTAGTCAAACACATTAAGAAACTGCATTCTGACTTGTTCTTTCTAAATGGAGTTGGCTTATCTCAGCCTACTGCTGAAGGTGGCCATCTTGCAGGCAAGTGGTATCATTTATGAAACTGAAAGCTGGAGAGACCTATAAAAAGATCATCACTAGTTTTTAAAACATTGCCAGAGACGTGACAATCATAGAAGCTTTTTACGAAAGTGCTTGCCATTTAGATACTCTCTTTTCAGGCTCATGGTACTAAAACGTGTTGCCAGTGTCAAGTGATATATTTAGCATGAGGATCAGCTGCTAGACTGAGGAATCCAGCTGTGTCTGACTGCAGCACCTAAACTCTTCGTGTGTGCAGTTGGCAGGAGTGGCTTCCTAGGCTGTAGACTTCCAAGTTAGCCCAGGCTAACATGCTCATCTCTTAAGGAGAGAGCACGTTTAGGTTTTGTTTCATGTGTGCTTCAGTCCAACATATGTTGTCAAATGCTGCCTCTAGTAGTAGGAAAAGAAAAATGTTTGTAAAGGCTGAGTGGGTATGTTCAGTTCTACAAAATCAAACAAACTACTGTTTATCATTGCACATTATAGTGTGAGTAAGGAGATGTTTACTCTCATCAAGGATAAAAATTGCAATGGATTTTTCAGGGGAGTTGGAAGTGAAGGCATTCACTCTGTACCCTCAGCATGAAGTTCAGCTGAGTGTTATAATTTACTGGCCACCCTTCCTGATTTTTATACAAATAGTCTGGCTCCAAGGAGACCCAAGTCATATTCTGCTGCAGGGCTTTCTGTGTACTGACTTGGATTGCAAAAGTAATTATAATTGATAACCCTCAGTCCAAACGATTCCTGTTTTTTTCCATGAGAGAGGGGACTTCTTGCTTGACTTGTCCCATGACTCCCTCCTCTACTGGGTCTTTGTATACTGAGCACCAAGGCAGTGAACTTCTCTTCAGAGTGAATTAATGAACAAAACTAATGAATTTTAATGCATTCACTGCTTTTAATGTAGAATGAGAGGAGGAAATATGTGCAGGCCCTTAAGTAAGGGGTCACTTGCTTCTGTTCTTGTGCAGTTTTCCTGAGGACATCTGCCCCTTACTTTGTTTCTGACAGTGTACAAAGACTTCCTTTTTATTAGCTTGATCTGGTTTATCATATTTTGTCTTCTCGTATGTCAGTTCTGAAGTCCTGTATCATAAAGCATAAATCCTCAGCCATATGCTGTGAGGGCAGGGGCCAGGTTAGCAGTGAGAGCAGAGCACAAAAGCGGGCTAGAAATAACAGTGGGGGCAGGAGGGTTTGAGTGGAACTCTCCACGTGTCAGACACCGCTGTGAGCTTGGTGAAAGAGCTTCACTTTCTCTGCTACCCGAGGAAGCTGTTTCTACCAAAGACATTAAAATAAGATATCCTGGGTGGTCACTTCTGCACAGCTCAGTTTCTGAAGCATTGAGTATTCAGTTGTGCTCTTCTGTTCTGTGCTAATCACCTGCGTGGGCTGGTTCCCCAAGAGTCTTCCACTACCTTATCCCACCCTTTTCTTCCTTCTGATGAGTGTTCAAGAACACTGGTCCCTTAAAAGTGGGCTTAGGTTGAAATCTGAGGCATTGGTTGTGAAATATCTTGGAAGAATAATTTGTTTTTGAAAATAATTAGTGAGTTTGTTTGCATGTACCCTTGGAAATCTCTTCCTGCAATTACCCAACACTTCTGCCTCCCGCCTGACTTTTGGAGGCACAATAACTACTTTTCATTAAGCCTTAGGAAATTTTCCTTGCCTGTGGGAAATAACTGCTTTCAGATATGAGGTTGCACTGACCCTTCTACTTCCTCATTCCTGCTGGGGTGAATAGGGAAATCAACCTTTGCCCAGGCTGTTAAATTTAACAGTAGCTCATGTTGAAGGACAGAAGTTGTCATGCATAAATACCAGGTTCTTCCCAAAAAATCTGAGGGACAGCAACGTGGGAATAACCAGTACTGAGTTTGTTCATTTGGAGTGGATGTGCTAATGCTGCTGTTATGGTGTTGCTTTGTGGGGGCCTTTAGAGAGTGCCATAGATCACCATCCAGTCCAAATTTTGGTGGGCATCTCTTAAGGTAAATGCTGAAAATGCCTTGCAGAGGCACCTTAAAAGCAGAAACCTTTTGAGTTGCTGTTTCTCTTGGCTGCTTAGTTACAGTATCCAAATTCTTACTTAGGCAGAATAGATACTTTTCCTGCACCAGGCAAACACATGCTTTTATGGACTCCAGCCATGTATATACCTCTTTCTTTCTCCAAAATAATAATAATAGTACTCATAATGCTTTCCCCAAGCAACTGTGCTCTGGAATGTTGGATCTGGAGGAGATGAGTGGGTGCAGTAGTTGTTAAATGGTCAACATAAACCCTAAATATTCCCTGTTGTCAGTGCAGGGTGCAGCCGGCAGCTCTGGTAGCTTTGGCAGGCTGGGCTTTGGTAATAAATGTCTCATCTAGCAGGCTGCTCTGTTTGATGCTTGGAATGAGCAACAGGTTGGCTTTGCTTCTCTGAGGACATCAGTGATCAAATATGTTTAGCGTTTGCTCATTAAGCATATTTTATATATAAATAATATACATAAAAAGGCCCCAAGTGAACATTATCACACATTTACTTTTATGATCCTTTTTTCTTTTGATTTGTGATGTTACTTGATCTTTAAATGCTTTTATCTGGTAGATACAAGTCTTTTGGCAAATACAAGTGAACAGGATTTTCCTACTTGCCCAGGGAAGTTGCTAGCTGGCTCTGCCTTACTTAGCCTCAGTGTGTTTAACAGCATGAATGATGGTCCCTGTTGGATACTTGGTATTTGCAGAGTTTCTTTTGAGATGTGTTGCATCATACTGGGAGGTTCAGATGTTTTACAGACTGATGAACTGTGAGAAATGGCCACTGTTGTTGGTGTAGCAGAAACCATGTATTACAACATGTTGCCGGGAGGATTACAAACATATGAAAGCATCTCCTAGCAGTTATTTTTCTGGAAGTTTAAACCATGTTTCAGTGTGCATTAACCCAAAATGTGTGCATGAAAAGACCGTACTTGGAGCTGTTTGGTATGAACATACCAAGCTGGTGTAGACCTCCTAATTTTCCTGTAGGAGGAAGTGCTTCCTAATGAAGAGCTGTCCTGCCCCTGTTTTTACATGCTTGACCTGGAAAGATATGCCTAGCAGGCTTTCAACTATTACCTGCTTTTCTACTAAATGAATCATTTGAATAAAAAAAGAACCTATTGTTTGTTGCACTGTTCATCTTGAGCTGGTGTTTCCCCTGTGTTGCACCTCACACACTGTGTGCACTGCAGCACTTGTCTGTCTTTTTTTCTCCTCCCCTACCTGCAAAACAGTGCAGTCAGGAAAATGGCTTCTGTGGGCTTCAAAGCAAGGATTAGATACTGTCACTGAGGCTGAGGCTGTGGAATACTTTGCTTAAAAAAACCTAAAATAAAATCAAAATTGTAGTAAAATGATCTGCCTCTGGCTTCCTTACGTTCAACAGCCTTTTAATGCATGTTCTGAATCAGTAAACTTTAAATGCAGGTTCCCCTTCTAACAATATTTTCTGGCAGTATCGCTCTGATCACTTGCAAAGTTTCCTCCTGTCTCTTTTTGCACTAGTATTCAGGGTGTTTCTAAAATCCAGCTATATTCGGCAATACATGACTCTCCGTGTTGCCGAGAAGTGATTACTCAAGGGATTTGGCAGAAATTAAATTAACTGAGGTCTTTAGAGAACATACTCAGAATGTCTTTGGAGAACACGCTCACTTCAAACACTCTGTTGGAAAATAGTCATGTCCTCTCCCGTTTCTTTCTGTGATGTGGACTTCACCGTATAAAACATTTGTGTATTAACTCTTTTTCACTTCCATGGAGCTTATCACTTTCAAAAGCAAAACAAATGCTGAAGTGATAGACAGACTACTTTTCTGTGTTGCTTAGTAACTGAAACACACGCTGGAGTGTGAAAATGCTCACACGATAAAGTAACGGGGTTTTAGTGGAACAAACTGAAGATCGTGTGAAAGCGTGCTGTATAAATCATTAAAGCATATGTTTTTATTTGCTTGTGTGAGCAGAAGGATACTCTTGATCACAATGTTCTACATAAAAGAACTTTTTTAGTAAAAAGTTATTTCACACTTCTACTTGTTAAAGTGCGTTGAGGCAGTAGGATGTGAATTCCTTGCCTCTCTAGCAAAAAAAGTGCACTGCTATGGATTATGAACACTTCTTGAGATGGATCATCGGTCTTCCGAGAGTTTTTTGAGTTTTGAGACGAGAATTTTTGTTCTTTTGGCCCCAGTTTAAGGTCTGCTCTCAAAATTACCAAGAATAAAACCTAGATTGATGGAGTGCTAGCACAGTAATAAAATGAGGCTGGATTATACAAGTTTATTAATTTTTAAAAGAAAATTGAAGGCTGTTTGTAGTCTAAATAAGCTACTTTTAATCTTTTTCCCTTTAACCCTTTTATAATTTCTATTTAAGATTTCAGCAAAGCAATGTCTCAAGCTGGCACTTCACAGTTTCAGGAAGTCATTCGACAAGAGCTGGAGTATTCAATGAAAGTAGAACTTGATAAGATACTCGCAACTGCACCTTCAAATGAGCTAGAGGTAAGGAGCATGACATGGATACAGTTCAGAGCATGAGAAATTAGATGCAGGAGATAAAGGCAAACATTATGCAGGGAGACAAATCATAGAATATCATGATCCTTAATTTCAGAATGTAGTCTGGTCCTGTGTGGAAGAGTACCCTGGATGCAGTGTAAATAGACTTTAAGTTTTCATTAACTGGATGACAGTGTTACTAAGTGTTTAATTGCCTTTAGTTAGCAAAGGTTTTCTGTGTAATCTTTAATGGGTTACAGAAAGTGAGGGTAAAACTTTTACTGTGAAAATTGGGCCAAATTGTAGTGGTTATGATTTTACCTTGTCTTTTAGGTGTCCAGGTTGCTTCTGTACCTAGAGTCTTAGTGGAAATGAGCTTTTGGTACCTACTAGAATTTTTCTTAAATTTTAGCAAATCTGCTTCAGTGCTGATAAAATTACTCTTATGAACAGATTGTACATCAGGTTTATAGAAATGCTTCTGTGATTGAATAGATAAGCATCAAATACCAGCATTAACTAATGTATTTCTTCTTTGTAGCACACTAAAAACGACCTGGAAGGATTTAAGAAGCTGTTTCATAGATTCCTACAAGAAAAGGGACCATCTGTGGACTGGGGGAAGATTCAGAGACCTCCAGAAGATTCTGTAAGTTGCAATGAAGTGACAGTCTGTAAGGAACATAAAACTGATAATTGCTGCTTTAGTAAATTATGTAGTCACCCATAGAACGACTGTATCTGCCATGGTTCTGTAAAATCACATAGGACAACACTTTGGGTTCTAACTGAAAAATAATTACTTATTGGCATATGTTGTATGTGTTTATGAACATCAGGTTGTGCTTAACATATGTGTTGAGTACTTTGGTGTTATTTTGTTAGCTGTTCTTTGAGCAGAGGAACAAAATGGGATGGATGCCATCTTACCATTTGGTACTTTCTGTGGAGTAAATGGTAACTTGTGTTGGAAGGGAAGTAGGTAGGGCCCTGGTTGTTCCCTTCTCCCACCTGCCTGTGGAAGAAGGTTGAATGCCTTGGATGAAACTGTTTCCAGCAATCCATGCTGCTAAATAATTTGGATGGGACATATGGCAAGTGGGCTGGCTTATATAGCTCATTTAGCAACTGCTGTAACCTGCAGCAGCTCAGTAAAAGCGAGGAATCTGAAGCAAGCAGTTGACTGGGGCTTTCTGGAGTATAATTTTCTAATGTCATCTATGTTGTTATAACTTAAAACCTACCACTTGAGCTGCTGCTGAAAAAGCACTAAATAGTTGGGTTTTTTCCCAGCACTGTTTAGTACTGAAGTAAATACTTCCTATTAAACCTAACCATTTTATTGATTCATCTGCAGCCCTAAGGCTGTCTCTTGACTCTTGCATAGCTAATGGTGTAGTTGTGCTATGAATTCTTGCTTTTCCCAGTGTAGTGATCTTGGCATATTGCAGGACTTCTGTGTCCTCACACATTTGTGGTTTCTCTTAGCCTCTCTGTGGTGATTCAATTGAGGCTCTGTTTCCAACTGAAAGGCAGGCTGTCCAGTTACTTCCAGAACAGATGCAGTGCTGCTCTCTAAAGCGTTGAAGAATGATGCTGTTTTAGAGCAAGTCTAGGGTTTTTCCAAGGTTGAGTGTTTTCTCCTAACTTCAAAAACATGTGATGTCTCTGTCTTCTGTACTGTAACACTGAACCAAGTGTTACTTTGGGGAGAAAAATCCATCTTCAATGAAGAGGCCAAGGTGAGAAACTGGAGTTCTAGCTAATGTGACTTACAAGGAAGACTGAAGTAAAGGGGGTTACTTTTAGTCTAGAGAGGGTGAGAGACTGGGGTGTGATTAAGTCTCATATATGTAAAAAGGTAGTTGCAACAATGAAAGGAATAAACTGTTCCCTGGGTCAAGATAAGTCCTGGGATTAAATGACAGCAATTTGATGCGAGTGAATGGGCTGCTTTGTGAGAGGGAGAGCTATTGTCTATTTTAAAGCTTTGCACACCTTCAGTGGAAAAACTTTCAAGTTCTATAAAGGACTGAAAATTACTGGGTACAACACTGGGAGCAGATGTCAGACAGGAGGGTTATGATAAGATGCTGAAATAGACTGATAGGAGATTCCCAGGCATGGCAAGCTGCTTAAAAAAGAATTTAGACAAAGGTCTGAGGTCACAGAGGGCTGAAAGGAGGCAAGATTAGAAAAGAGTTATCTCTTTTCTCCTCTGTGGCCTGTACTGGCTCATTCTCAAATGTGTCCCTTAGCTGTTAGCAGCTTGTGACAGAGAGAAGGGTAAGAATCCTGCCAAATCAAGTCACTCTGGGTCAGGTGAGATGCACGTGTCATCTTAAATGAAATTTTGCTTCCTAGAATGACCTGCAGACCAAAGAGTCACACTTGGTAAATGTCACAGAAGAAAGCTAGGGAAAAATACCCACCAACAAACTTCCTTCTATGCATTCTTCACATTCATGATTTAGGATTACTTGGATAATATTTAGACTTCCTGATCTAACAGGATGTGGGTTGAGCACACTCAAAAAGTGAGAGCAAGCTTTTCTTTATTTGCTGACTACAGGAGTTCCATCTTCCTCCCTTCCTCAAACCCTGCATGGATTTATCCTGCCTCCACCTCCTTAACATGTCAGTCATGTAGGGAACATACTGTGAAAAGTGATAATGTGCCTTACATGAAACCCTTTTCAAGTGACCTGCAGCTTAACTTCTCTCAAATTATTCTTTGCTGAGGTGTGATGCCTTCTAGAATTAGATAAAAAGTGATTTCTGAGAGACCAGAATTCCAGAATTGTTAGCATACCTAGTAATGTAGCAGAACAGTAGTGTAATGTAGCTAAGAACAGTAATGTAATGTTCTTACTTATGTGGGTAAGAACAGTATATGAGCTTCTAAAAGGGATTAAGAGTGATTTAAGAGGGGCTTCAGAATTAAGACTGCAGTACTGCGTTCCTTGGGACATGTGAATCCATCTGTGAATATATGCAGATTTTCTCAGAGTGTTCAGTTCTACTTGAGGGTTTTTTTTCCCTAGCTATAAACCCTCACAGTTTGCTTTCCTTCTGGTCTTTCTAAAACAGCACAGAGACCGACAACAGCACACACAAGACTTTGCTTGGAAATTCATTGGTAATCTCACAAGTGATTTGTAATTGCCTGTATGGATGAGCTTGTTTTATGAGGTGATGTGTCAGGGTGCTGGCTGCTTTTGAGAATCTCTCACTAAAAGGATCAGGGCCCAGAAAGCATTGACATACTCTCCCCAGTGTGAATTTATTTGCCTGTGATTCATAGAATCATGGAATGTTTTGGATTGAAAAAGACATTAAGAATAATCAGTTAGAACTGCCCAAGGCTCTGTCCAGCCTGGCCAAGGGGTGGAGCATTTACCACTTCTTTGGGCAACTTGTTCCAGTGCCTCACCACTCTCACAGTAAAGAACTTCTTTATATCTGACCTGAATTTCCTGTGTTTTAGTTTGAACCCATTACCCTTTGTCTTATTACTACAGTCCCTGATGAAGAGTCCCTCTCTCCAGTATCCTTGTAGGCCCCCTTTGGATACTGGAAGGCTGTTATGAGGTTTCCACACAGCCTTTTCCAGGCTGAACAGCCCCAATTTTCTCAGCCTGTCTTCATATGGGAGGTGCTCCAGCCCCTTGATCATCCTCATGGCCCTCCTCTGCACTGGCTCCAAGAGTTCCATGTGTCTTTTATGTTGAGGATACCAGAAGATTGTTTTGGAGAATTGGTATGCTGCTTGAACAGTCCAAAGCACTGAGAATTCTGCTAAGTGCAGTCTTCAGCTGCTACCTAGTAGAGCTCAGAATATCTCTTTAGGCATATATGTGCATGTATGTGTGTATACATAGACATACATGTATGTGTATATAAAAAAATTAAAGCACCAAAAAATGTGCCGAAGTGTGGGGTTTGAGGGGGGTGAGGGGGAATTCGTGTTTATTTTTAACAGCGTAAGAAGTTCCTTAACAGTTGATTGCATTTATAGGCTTTGTCTTTTAATTTTCTGTGTTACATAAGTGACCTCTGACTTTCTGGTTAGCTTGGAAAGGTGTTTCAGGCTTTTTCCCAGTGCCAAAGGACTGTGCTATGCAGGGGCAGAATTTCTGATCAGACTTCCATGGGTCATGTAATGTGTTATCTGTTGTAATTTTTCTTTGAATGTAGCTCTCTGTTCTTTCCTGAAGCATCTGCTGATAAGTAAAGGCTCTTGCCAGTAAGTTGGAACAGAAGTGATTGTTTTGTAATATTCCTCCATTTTTACCTGCAATGGGAAATTTCATCCCTGACCTCCATGTTTTCCTTAATACTAAAGGACAAGCAACTTGTAAGCTCCACACAACAATAACAGAAGATTGAACCCGTTTCACACTGTATTGGTAAACGTGTGACTTGTTTTTTCCTTCCAGGTGCTTTGCTTCCATATGTCCAAATGCTTGGAGGGGTAGCTAGCATAGTTGAGACCCATTACTGTTGCAGTCTTCAGAGAAGTAGACTTGGTGAGAATGGCAGTTAACAAGGAGAAGGAGATAAAGAATGTGGACATGGCAAGTGTAATTTAATCCTGTTAAAGTAGATTGCAGCAATCTGTTTGTTTGAATTGGAAGCAATAGCAAAGTCCTGCTGGGAGGACTGAGAGCTGCAGTGATTGAGTAAACCTCAGAGTTGCAATGTAAAACATCATCTAGGATGTAAAGAGAGCATCCAAAGCAATGTGTGAAAGGAGCTTGTCTATCAGAGGCTTTTTTTTTCTAGCAGTTGGATTCTTGTCTGTAGGTTAAGTTGTCATCTCAATAAACTAAATTATCAAAGAAAAGAATGAATATCATGGTTTTACTCAAAACCTAAAGTATCTTCCTAATCTTAAACTCTGGAAACAGATTTTAAGGGTTCACTTGTTGCTATTTCTTAAACTGTCCGTTGGTGCTGAGTAAATACTTCCTTGTTGCTCTGTAAGTACATATTGACTAACATGGGTGTATTCCTTTCCAGTCTACCCACGAAGACAGCCCTGATGCTCATTTTGTCTGTCTCTGACAAACTCTTGCAAACCTCCTTGCAGTAGGAGTATGCTTCTGAAATCTGTTAGTCAAACTCCCAACGTTGTCTCATGCAAACTGTTCTGAAAATCACTTCTGTGACATTGTCTGGAAAACCAAAAGAAGCTACATATGTCATCTTAGAACAATCCCAAACCACAGTTTTGAGACATGTCTCAAATGAGTAATGCTGTAGTCACAGAATCAACTAGGTTGGAACCTAGGTTTAAGATCATCAGGTCCAACCATTACCCCAGGACTGCGAAGACCGGCACTAAACCATATCACTGATGCTATTGGCCTTTTTGGCTGACTGGGCACAAGCTGCTGATGTTCAGCTCTGTCAGTCAGCATCCCCAGGTCCTTTTCCATGAGCAGCTTTCCAGCCACTCTGCCCCAAGTCTGTAGCATTGCATGAGGTTGTTGTGGCCCAAATGCAGGACCTGGCACTTTCCTTTGTTGAACCTCATACCATTGGCTACAGGCTATCAACCCAGCTGGTCCTGATTGCCCTGCTGGGCTTCTGTACCCTGCAGCAGATCAACACTCCCACCCAACCTGGTATTGTCCACAAATTTACTGAGGGTGCACTTGATCCCCTCATCCAGACCACTGAAAAAGATACTAAAAAGCACTGGCCACATGCCCTGAGGCACACTACTAGTGACTGGTCACCAACTAGATATTTACCACCAGTTTACTACCAGTCTTTGGGCTTGGCCATCCAGCCAGTTTCCAACCCAGTGGAGGATACACCTTGTCCAGGCCATGAGCAGCTGATTTCTCCAGGGGAGTGCTGTGGAAAACTGTCAAATGCTTTACTGAAGTCCAAATAAACGATGTCCAGTCTTTCCCTCATCAACCAGCAGACATCTGGTAGATTGAAGTCCCCCACAAGAACAGGGGCAAATGATAGCGAAACTTCTCCCAGCTGTTTGAAGAACACTTCATGTGTAGCTTTGTCCTGGGTGGATGGTCTATAACAGATTCCTACTAGGATATCTATGTGGTTGGCCTTTGCCCTGATTGTCACCCACAAACATTCAGCCTTCTCACTCACAACATTGAGTTCAAAGCAGTCAATGCACTCCCTGACATACAACACAACCCCGCCACCTCTTTTTCCTTGCTTGTCCCTTCTGAAGTGCCTGTAGCCATCTGTTGCAGCACTCCAATCACGTGAATCATTCCACCACATTTGTGTGATGGTGGTTGTGTTGTGATTTCCCTGCTGCACAATGGCTTCCATGCTGTGGGCATTGGCATAGATGCATGTAAGTTGCCCTCAGTCTGGCTCCGACAGTGGTGTGCTACCCCATGGCTCCTGTCTGGCAAGCCTGGTGTTATACCCTTCCCCCTTCAAACCTAGTTTAAAGCTCTCTCTCTAAGCCCTGTTAGCTCCTGGGCGAGGATCCTTTTCCCCCTTTGGGACAGGCATAGCTTGTCTGCTGCCAGCAGACTTGGTGCTGCATGAACTTGACTGATGGTCAAAAACCCCAGAGTGCTGGCACTAATGCCAGTTACGGAGCCAGGAACGAGTGAGGTTTTTCTAATGTAACCATTGACATTGACTGAGACTGGCAGGAGGGATGAGAACACTGCCTGGGCTCCTGAACCCTGAAGTAGGCACTCCGAGGTGCTGAAGTCCTTCTTGAGTCCCCTTAGGCTTCCTGAAGAGATTTCCTCATTGCCTGTCTGAAAGACTAATAAAGCATTGTAGTCACAGGGCCATACCAGACGAGTGAGTTTTTTGGTGACGTCCCTTACCTTGGCACCAGGGAGCCAGCAGACTTCCCTATGAGTCTGATCAGGCTGACATATGGGCCCTCTGCTCCCCTTAGGGTGTAGTCAGCAGTCACCCCCACTCTTTCCTAGTAGAGGTGGTTGTAATATGAGATGTTCTGTGACTCTTCTATGGGAACTCTTCTGACCTGGATGATCCCTTATCTTCCTCACTTTTCTGATCGGGGTCTTGAATCTGTTTTAAAGGGAAATGCATGAGGCAAGTAAGATGTAAATAAGCCATGTCATTCCTGCCTGGTTTTGTTCCTGAAGTACTTCCCCATCAACACTTGCTTGGCAAGTCCACTGTTCCAGACCCTTAGAGCAAGAATTGATTTTCATTACTTCTTATCCTTGTGTATATACTAAGAGGTGATGAGTTAGTTCTGCATATTGGTGCCTACACATGACAGAAACAGCTAGGTCATGGCACTGGCATCCAGCAGTCCTGATACTGCAACAATCCTGCTTGAATAGGAGTTCTTGATGTTTGTTATTCTCTGAATTAAAGGCCCTTTAAGATCCAGGGCTTCTTTGCCAAGTTGTTATTTCCAATGCCTGTGCCAGAAGAACTGAAATATTTAGCAAGGCTGAGTTATAAATTGTGTGTTGTAGCTGATGCAATATCCAGTGAACTAAGTCCTTGATGGAGCCATTAACTTCATCAGGATTTTACTCTGAGCTTAATGCCTAAGTGATTTTCAGGCATGATAGCAAAGGCATGAAAAGGTAGTCGGTGCTTCAGCAAAGGCAGATGATTTGAGGCAGTCTGGCCCTGAACTGAGTGGCAGACTGCCTGCTTTTTGGAGAGCTATGTTGTGAATGTTGCAAGGAGAACGTAGTGAGACTTGAGATCATTTTTTTGGCTGTTCAGATGGTTTCTGAGCACTGTGGGTGTGACTCACATCCCACCCTGCAAAAGCTCAAACCACAGTGTTTTAAATGCAGTTGGAGTCTAATACGGAATGGTATTGGCCTTGGAGTGGATGGGAAATAGTAATCTTGAGTGTAAATGTCTGTAGGTCCTGCTGGTAAGGAGTTGTTCATTAAGCTTTCTAATGTTCCTTCAGTACATCAAAATCAATGTTCATCAGTACATTGAAATCAGTGTTTATCATCTTTTAGTGAGAAGAAAGGTTGTTTTGCAAGGTGTCTGCCCATCCTGAACACAGTCTCTCTTGTTGACAAAACACAGCAAAGTTCTGCTTTTTGCACACTTCTGTTCCTGAAAAGCTATAGGGGCTTTGGAAGGAAGCTCCTGCATGTGTCCTGTGTGAAATGGCAGTGGTTGTGTTGCTGCTTGCTGCCTGAGCTGTGCTAACTCCATTTGGAGTGATCTTATTTTTAAACATGCCATAAGCTTTCCAGATTCCATAAGGCAGAATTTCCCTAATGTGAGGGATCTGCTCTAATCTGCTGCCTGTGGCGTGCTGGAATGCTGGAATACACAAACTCTCCTCTCTACCCCCGCATATCCGGGTGAGAAATATGACTCTTGTTCCAGTGCAACATGATTTTCCATTCAAACCTCAGCCTGACTTGCCCAAAGCAAACAGTTCTGAAAGCTACTCTGTATGTATTTGTTTTTGGAAGTCAGTTGTGGATCTTACACACCCCTTACCAGAGCTAGAATAAATTCCTCGCTGCTAGAATACACACAGCACTGAAACACCAAGGCTTTTCTTCACAAGAAAATCTCTAGAAGGGCAGGCAGAAGGATAATTGTATTGATTTTGCTGTAACAGTTTTGGCACGATACTTATCACTGCATTGTTACCTTTGTTTCTTTGACTTAGGTGCTTTGGCTTAGGGGATAAAGAGTACCTAATACAAGGCAAACAGTCATTACAGACGTGATTTTGCTCTCCATTACTAGTCCCAAATGTAGCCCATACTCTGTAAATCTGTAGGACACAGCTGTCAGCAAGGTAGAAGACTTTCTGCAAGGTTTAATGTGACCTGGGTGATGTGGCCTGGGTGAACTCATCCTGAAAATAGCAGGATAAGAACTAGGAACTTTCTTCCACTTTGTAGCATACTGTTGGAAGAGATAAATTACTATATAGTACTAATAGTTGGAATAAAAATTGGTTTAAAGTGAGTCAAAGAGATAAATTACTATATAGTACTAATAGTTGGAATAAAAATTGGTTTAAAGTGAGTCGAAGAACCAACCTTTTGTCAAGAATATTGTCTTTGACAACCTCAAAGCAAAGTTTAAGCTGTTTGTGGAAGAAAAGTCTTATGTTCCGCATGCAAGGCCTGTGTTCCTGAATAGTGGCCTGACTGAAGGGGGTTGTCTTACGGGGGAAGTGAGTTAGATGGCTCACAGGAAGACCCCTCTCCTTCTGCAGGAGAAGAGGAGGGTTGTAAAAACTATAACTGACCTGACTTCTTCCTTACCCCTCTTCACTCTCAAGTCAGTCCCCTCTAGCTGGAAGAGCAGAGACATCGTTACATCTGGATGAAGCCCATTGTGACTGGTGTCACAAAATCTATGGAACCTCTCAAGAAGAGAGGTTATTGTAGCAACAGATCGGGTTATTTGTATTTTGTAACAAATCAGATTATTGCATACTCATTCTGCAAATATTCTTTAGTAAGTCCTGTAAATAAATGTGGATGTTATTGCCAAATCTGAAGTTCTGCAGGTTTTTAGCAGAAAGTAGTTCCCTTCCAAATACCTGACTGCTGAGGCTTGGTTGTTTGTTTTTACAGATCCAGCCCTATGAGAAGATAAAGGCCAGAGGACTGCCTGATAACATTGCTTCTGTCTTGAACAAGCTGGTGGTTGTGAAACTAAATGGAGGCTTGGGCACGAGCATGGGTTGTAAAGGCCCCAAAAGCCTCATTGGGGTGCGGAATGAGAACACCTTCTTGGATCTTACAGTTCAGCAGATTGAGGTAACTTCTGATGGGCTTTGCTTTCTGTGCTGGAGGAAGCAAGACACACTGAGCTTTGCTGCATGACCCTTGAAGAGAGATTGCAGTGGAGGCTTGCCAAAAGGAAGAGGAGAGGGACATTAGGTCTGGTCACAGTTGCTAGTGGTGAAGTGGGGAATTGCTTTAGAAAGAATAGGCATGAGAGGGACAGAGCAGCCAGCCATTGAACTCTGTTCACTCAATACATGTTAGCACAAGTGTAATTCAGCCTGTGCACACCAACCAGTGCTGATTGTCTCCAGAATCACCATTAATCAAACTGTAGAGCTGACCTGGTGTGGCTCACTCCTGTTTCTGACTCCTCCAGGTGCAAGTTTGAGTTTAGCGTTTTAAAAGCCTTTTTTATGTGTTAGAACAAAGCTCTTCAGAACAGCTCCAAGTTCCTTGTTGAATTAAAACTCTGGTGCTGGAAGAGATTGCTGGCATTTTTCTCTAAAGAAAGGGAAGTAAAAGAAAATAACAGCTGCTGGTGTTGAGAGGACATTTCAGCTTATGTTTTTAATGCAGAATATTCCTCACACAGCAGATGATTATGATGCTCATTAGAGTAGGAAATGGGACGTGCCTGTTCCATGGTTTCTGGAGCTCCACAGCTTTTGCCTCAGTGTGGTGTTTGTTTGGAGTGACTCTCCCATGTCTGTTAAGATGCTTCTACAGCAGACTTAAATTTATATCCAGCTAATGCAGCCCGAATCCTCTGCTGCTGCGGGTGCTTTCTCAAAAGGGTCCTGGTGGAAGCCTCTGACTGCACCAGAGGGTAATGATCCCAGCCACTCCCTAGCAGATGAGGACTGTCAGATAGATAAAGCTTCAAACTCACTGAAGTATCTGCTTTTCTCTGCACACTCTATTTTTGAGGAGTGCTGTTGTGTTTTTCGATTTTTGCCTGTGCGCATGGAAATGCTCTTCTGTATTTCAGCTCCATTCTATAGATTTCCAGGGTCATGTTCCATTATGGACTCTTGATACTCCTGTCCATCTCATAGCCTGCCAAGACAGCTCCAGAGTGAAACTTCACCCTGACGGATTGCAGTAATTGGAGGGAGAGAACATGCCTTTTGTAATCAACAGCAGCCTAAAATTTAAAATCATTCTTTTGTGGTTTTGTGCTTTTTGAATTTTAAATCTGAATGCAGATTTTAAACCAAAGATTAATTTTGTTAATTATTGCAGCCCTTATCTTTACTACTTACAAGGATTTGTTTTCCTTTACCTAATTTAGTATCCTTTCTGTCAGCATAAGCACATCTTGCTTTTATGTCATGCATTTATTATTTTCAGTCTGTTTTAAAAACCTTAGATGCCAGGAGTTAAAGCTAACAATACATGCTGAATTTACCATTTCTTTCCCATCTCAGCATTTAAACAAATCCTACAACACCGATGTTCCTCTTGTTCTCATGAATTCCTTCAACACTGATGATGACACGAAGAAAATCTTGCAGAAGTACAGTCACAGCCGGGTGAAGATCTATACTTTTAATCAGAGCAGGTATCACAAACCTTCTGCACTTGGGTTGAAAGGCAAAGCTGGTTTGCATTTCTTCACATTCCCAATGGTGTGGGGTTTTAGTTTGAGATGCTGAGGTAGCAAAATGTCTTCTGTACCCAGGTTTAATCTCCATTTTGGCCCTTTCTGAAAGACTGAAGCATCATGATGTTAAGGAGAGTTAAAGGCATTGTATTAAAATTAGGGAGGGGTGTGTGGGGATGACAGTTTCTAAGGAATGCATGGATAATGCTGCACTGGATGCTGGCCACTTGATTCCTGAACTTGCTTTTTTGGGTAGCTGGGCCCTGGAGGGAAAGAGAATATGGCTTCCGTATCAAGAACAACCTCTGATGTGAAGTGGCTGAGGATGTTAGAGGTGTGCTCAGCATGCTCTGTCAGAGGAAAGCTGTTCTAAAGCATGGTCTGGGAACCATGGCTTCAAATCCTTGAATAAGAGACTGAACTCTGCTGCTTCTCAGTGGCAGCCCAGTATTTGGATGGGTCTTTCAATCTGGTGTACTTAACACCCATCTAGAAACATGATACCTTCAAAAGCTGTATGGAAAAACCTATGTAATTGCACCTTTACTCTCCTATTTTGTTTTCTTTCATGTTAGTCTGATGTTGGTGAGAACTTAATACAGTCCATTGTCTCCCCAGGTATCCCAGAATTAACAAGGAAACTCTGCTGCCGATAGCCAAGGATGTATCTTACTCAGGAGAGAATACAGAGTGCTGGTATCCCCCAGGCCATGGGGATATCTATGCCAGTTTCTATAACTCTGGTCTGCTGGATAACCTCATTGCAGAGGGGAAGGAGTATATTTTTGTGTCCAATATAGATAACTTGGGTGCCACTGTGGACCTTTACATTCTTAACCATCTTATGAACCCACCCAATGGAAAACGCTGTGAATTTGTCATGGAGGTGACAAACAAAACCAGGGCGGATGTGAAGGTAAAGGGAGCTGGTTGTGCAAGTGTGTCTGAATGCTTGGCATGTTGGTGACAATCACAGCCTCTCTTCTCTTCTGTATGCATGAATTCAGACATATATTACATCTTCTTAGTGCTATTTCAGGCAGCATTTAACACATCAGCTGTGATCTAATTCAAGATGCACAAAATCAGCAAGTTTATGAAGTTCTCATCCATGCAACAAATTGGATCTAGGTTCTGGGCAGTAGCAGACAAGGACAAGCATGGACTTGGCTGATGCCTGAGAACACAAGTGACTTCTGCAGGGTGCTGGTCACAGCCTCCAGACTGTCAGATCCACAGGGGAGGAGTTTGAGGATGGTAAAAGCAGAGCACTGAGGGGTGGGATCCAGCAGTTTTATCTCCACTGACTCTAAACCACCTCAGCCACTTACCCAGCTGTCAGTGTGCATTGCACAGCTCTGCTTGGCTCTCAGCCTGCTACTGCCCAAACCCCTTGACTTTGTACAAAGTCAAGGTTTGACAGCTTGTGAGGTGTTTATGGCACATACCAAATACTTCCAGTGTGCAGTAGTTCATCCTGTAACTGTACTTTGCCTCTTTTTAAATGTGAGGATGGGGAGGAAACGTGATTTTCTCTGTATTCCTTAGAAATTAAAAAAGCTCTGGCTTAGTTCTGTGAAACCAGAGAAATGCACTGTAGGAATACAGTTCAGGTAACTGAAGTTGTTTCTCTGTAAGTTCCACAAGTACAGAACTGTTGCATTTCATTTAGCTTTTGCTCCATAATCTGGCAGAGGACTGCTCAAGGTGACTTTTTACAAGAGCAGCACTTGCAAATGATTCTCAGAAACTTCCCTTAGAAGAATTAACTGTCTTGGAGTGCTGAAACATGATCATTGGACAGTTCTGACTGTACTTTAAACATACTCTATAATTAGTAACCTGGTAGCTAACCACAAACAACATGTTTTCACCTAGGTTCAACTTTAAATGCCAACAAACCAGTGTGTCTCTTTGGGCTGAAGGGAAAGTTTCTAATGAACAAGACTTCAATCTTCTGTTCTTCTCCTTGCAGGGTGGCACACTCACGCAATACGAAAACAAGCTGAGGCTTGTGGAGATAGCTCAGGTCCCGAAAGCACACGTGGATGAATTCAAGTCCGTGTCCAAATTCAAAATCTTCAATACCAACAATTTGTGGATTGCTCTGTCTGCTATTAAAAGGCTGCAGGAGAAAAATGCTATTGACATGGAGATCATTGTTAACCCAAAGGTAATCTGCTAGGAAGATGTTAGAGGAAACAGATTCAGAAGTGTTTGTTTCTGGGTAACTGAACAGGAACTGCTGCTGTCAGAAAGGAGCTGCTCTGTCAGCTCTGACTTAGGCTCAGTGTTAGTTCTGGGTGCTGTTACCTGCTGGTTATGTTGACATGAGTCTTCTCTTCCAGACCCTGGATGGAGGCTTGAACATCATCCAGTTGGAGACTGCAGTTGGTGCTGCTATTAAGAGTTTTGAGAACTCTCTAGGGATAAACGTACCTCGTAGTCGTTTTCTGCCTGTTAAGACCACGTCAGATCTCTTGCTTGTGATGTCCAATTTGTATAGCCTTAATGCTGGCTCCCTAACCATGAGCGAGAAGCGAGAATTTCCAACAGTGCCTCTTGTCAAACTGGGGAGTTCATTCACAAAGGTAAACTCCTGTAATTACACTTTGGGCTTTATCGCTTTGAATAAAAACAGTCCATACCAATAACTTAACTGAAAAGTGAGGCTTAGTTTTATCAACCTCTGCCCATCATCTGAGCTTTCCCATGTGCATGCAGGATGTCATACTGCTGTCGGGTGCTCCTTTACCCTGTTCTTTGGGGAAACAGAAGGTGAACTGGGCTTTGGGTGCTCTCTAGAGCTTGTCCAACATAGGTTAGATGCTGCCCTTGCTGGTTCTCATAGTTACCTCTGACAAAAATGTCACAGAATCATAGAATAGTTAGGGTTGGAAAGGACCTTAAGATCATCCAGTTCCAACCCCCCTGCCATGGGCAGGGACACCTCACCCTAAACCATGTCACCCAAGGCTCTGTCCAACCTGGCCTTGAACACCATCAGGGATGGAGCATTCACAACCTCCCGGGGCAACCCATTCCAGTGCCTCACCACCCTAACAGGAAAGAACTTCTTCCTTATATCCAATCTAAACTTCTCCTGTTTAAGTTTCAACCCATTACCCCTTGTCCTAACATTACAGTCCCTAATGAAGAGTCCCTCACCAGCATTCCTGCAGGCCCCCTTCAGATACTGGAAGGCTGCTATGAGGTCTCCACGAAGCCTTCCCCAGGCTGAACAGCCCCAACTTTCTCAGCCTGTCTTCATACAGGAGGTGCTCCAGCCCCTGATCATCCTCGTGGCCTCCTCTGGACTTGTTCCAACAGTTCCATGTCCTTACTATGTTGAGGGCACCAGAACTGCACACAATGCTCCAGGTGAGGTCTCACGAGAGCAGAGTAGAGGGGCAGGATCACCTCCTTTGACCTGCTGGTCACGCTCTGTCAATAGCAGGTTGCTTTCAAAGTAGCAACTTCTGCATTAACTCAGATGTAGATAACTAGAAAGGTCCCTGACAGGAGTTCTCAGGAAGCTCCCACACTTGTCTTGATCCACAGGTGGATTTAAAACTGTCCCTATTCTTTCCTGTCTCCAAAAGGTTCAAGATTACCTGCGGAGGTTTGAAAGTATTCCAGATATGTTGGAGCTGGATCATCTCACAGTTTCAGGTGATGTTACATTTGGGAAGAATGTCTCATTAAAGGTGAGTGTGTAATTGGGATGCTCCTGCAATTAAACATGACTGTTCTCTGGTCCCTGGTAACTGATCCTGCTTCATCCAGGGGCTTTACACACAACCCATGGAAGTGATCCTAGGAATTAACTGCCTGCTACAGCTCCTTCCCTGTAGAGTCCTAGTGAGAGATGAGGCTTATCTGTGCACCTTGGAACACCACTGACCTCAGGATGCTGTGTTCAAACCAAGGCCCAGTTCTTTGTCCATTAGCACACATCAGCTTGCTGCCCTGACCCCTTTACAGCCACAGGCCCCTTCTTATCAGTTGGTGTTCTCAATCCATTGGTAGATGTTGAACAAGCTGCTTTCTCTCTCAAATGTTTCCTTAGGATCTGGCCAGTCCTAAGCAGAATTTTGTCATGGTCCTGTATCAGTCCAGGGCAGTTTACCTGCTGCCACAGATCAGTGGTGCAAGCACTCAAACTGAGGCTGTTACCAGTGTGTGCATGATCAGATGTGTGTCTCTTCCTAGTTCTTTCTGTGTATTTGCCTCTAATGGCAAGCTGTACTACAGCATACTCATGTGGGCAACATATTTTCACCTAAAAGCAAGCACGTGTCTTCAAAGAAGGCATCAGCTCTGCTTATACACTGATAGTATCTACTATGCTGGTAATTGTAGTGTTTCCAGTATTGCTTGTTTAAGACCTTTGTTGTGGGGAGAAAAAACAAACAGTCTACACAGAAACAATACAACTGGCTGCATCCAGGACCTGGCTGTGTTACAGCTGGCACCTCAAGTGTCCTCCAGACACAGCTTCACTTGCTTGGTCCAAATCAACAGGTACTATAAAGTTTCTAAACACTTTTCTTTCCTGTACGTCCAGGGAACAGTTATCATCATTGCAAATCACGGTGACAGAATTGACATCCCAGCTGGGGCTCTACTAGAGAACAAAATAGTCTCTGGCAACCTGCGGATCCTGGACCACTGAGTGGGTGAAAGAGCATGGTCAGTGCTGCAGACTGCTGTGCTAAACCAGCCTCCTGACGGAAGAACCTTTTAAGCATTAGAAGTATAAGTACACAGAGGGCCTACGCTTTTGTCATCTCCATAGTACCCTGCAGTATTAATTTCCAATTACTTTCTCGTGCTTATCTCGTTAAGCAGACACATAGCGCCATGGATGTGCGTGAGTAACGCTCCAGTCCTTCAAAGAGATTCTGTAACTCAGTTAATATAACCTTGAAGTGCAATACTGTTTGTCTTGCGGTAAGATGGACAGATCTTCTTTGATAAGAAAGAAGTGAAGAGGCTCGCCTCTGACATTTAGTAGTTTTGAATTGCTTGTAACTGCAGAAAGCAAGCTGTGAAGCAATACAGGTGGGACAACGTGGTTAGCTACGCGTGTGACTTTCATGAAGGCACAGTTGAAAACCAAACGTTTCACTACTGCTAAATGGGCTGTTAAAACCCCTGTAGTTCATGTGCTCACAACTCTCCCACCCCAGAGCCCTCTTCAGCCCCCCCACACTACAAGTGAGATGTCTCATCCCAGTTGTACGTTGCGATAGTTGGGGTGAGGCTGCCGATACCTCCATTTCTGTATTGTGAGAGTGGGAATCGTCGCTGTTCCAAACTCACCCAAAGAATCCAATACTTGAGAGAAATGCCTCAGTATCCACGTGTGGTGTTTGCTTTTTCACATCCCATTTAAGACTGGATCTCCTGTTCATATCCGAAGCCTCAATCTGCCCTCTTTCTTTTTCAACATATGGATCACGTTGACTACACCCATGTTCATATTGTCACAGCCATGTATGTTAATTTATCTTCTCTTGAGTCATTTCTAAATTTGTACAGGAATCGAAATCCCTGTCCCGATCACTATTGATTTCTTAATGTTTCTCTTGTATTTACATGCAGACAACTTTTATTTTATAAGCTTAGTATAACACTGGTATGTATCATTAAAGAAGTTGGTCTTTAAAAACAACTGTGATTTTAGAGCTTTATTTTAACCGACAATTAATGACATCTGTTCTGCTAACAGAGAAGCATGCCTGGCTGGAGAACCCGAGGCGCACACATACACACACACACTGTAGACCATTCCATCGTACATCAGCAGCACAGGGTTAGGCACTCGGACTAGGGGTCGGGAGAGAGGTGTGAGGTGAGATACACAGGCACTTTTCCTTAGTACTGGCAGCGTCCAGTCTTAAAAGGTAGTGTTAAAAACTCTTCAATAAATTAATCTCAGTTGCACCTTCCTCAGTGGTGCAACCTTGTATAAGCAGCCTAAAAACTTTAAGATCCTTCCTGCCCTGTTTTCTGTGTCCTCTTCGGATGTTATACCCATCACTTTGTGTCTATAGCACTGCAGAGCAATAAGCAAAGCCCTGAAGCACACTCCATGTCCTTCCCCTCTTGGCAGTGACCATGCCAAGGGCAGGAAGCCATCCCTACCCCTTTTACTACCTGTTCTGTCCTCGCTACTTCTTTGATGATGGCTTCAGCCAACTGCCTGTTAGAGTCCTTATCTTCAGGTGGCAGTTTGGAGCCCAGCTGTGAGAACCCCCCTGAAACAGGGCTGCTCCCTAACAAATCTGAATCCTATATGCAAGCAATCAAAAGACATTTATTTATATAAAGTTCTGTAAAAAAATAAATTTTAAACAGCATAGTTTTCATAGAGAAAAACATTTTTCTACAGAGTTCCAACTGCAGGATTTTCATCTTGTACCATCATTAAATAAGGTGGGACACTGTGAATTTCATTGCACTAGAAGAAATGCAAAGCATCTTTTTAATATAAAGATATACAGAGCATTCTAGACAACTACAGCTGTGTTACAGCTATGTGTTCTTTTGGATTTGGTCCAAAGAAACCTGAGTCTGTTTCCAGAGAGAATGAAAAAACATTGCACAGACAGCTGATCACTTGTTTCTTGCTGAAGGACACTGGAAAGATCACTCCCTGCAGCTCGCTCTGTGGCTAAGTTTCCCCGACTATCAATAGTGTCCTTTCTTGGACTCTGGTCTTAAGTATTCACCTCACAGTCGTCAGGCTGCTTAGAAGAAAGTCAGTCTGTTGTCAGCGCCAAGTGACTGCTCCCAGTGGATTATCACCTCTTCTGCTCCCAAATTTCAGCCATGTTTAGGTCTAAGTTGTTAAGGCCTTTCAGGGCTTGAAGGTTTCCAGTGTAAAAAGCTACATCTGAAGTAACCAGTCTGCAGTGAAACATAGAACAAGGTTAGCACCTGAACCTCTCACATCCACCATAGTCAGGAACAAGCAGGGTTTGTTCATGACTTGGGCAATTACAGCAACAGATGTTCAAACACTACGCCTGGATGAGATATTTTACCTATCAATTCAAACCTCACTGTTACAGATGTGGTTTAACAGCAGTGATTGTACATAGCAGGATTATCAGTAGGTGCAAAACTAACATTTCACTAGGTAAAGCTTTCCTAAAAAAGAAGTTCAAACATCCAAGTTCAGAAAATGCAGCAGGAATCTAAAATGTGGAACTTCTCTTGCTGCAATCCCTGTCTGATCTGGACTTAAACCTCCATTCCATCAACTGGGATATTAATTATTGCAACATTAACTTCTGTATCCTGGAAGGTTAATGTAAAAGCAACCAAACAGCAGAACAGCTACACTGCAGTAGTTATACAGACTGAATATCCCTCTTGCACACCAGGACATACGTATCATAAGCTTGATCATAATGTTTCTAGTTCAAAAGGAACAAGATGGAGGATTAAAAGTTGTATTTTCATAGTAAAAACACTCAACCAGGATTCACAGTCCTGCATTGTTACTATTACTACAGAAACAAGCAGTTTAAAATAGGACAAGGATCAGAAAAGCATGTTAAGAACTAGGTCAGTGAAGACTGCTGGAACAGCAGCAAAGAACAACAGCAGTGTTTGATGTTTCCCTTCTTCAACAGCCCTGACTCTGCATTCCCAGAGCTGTGTCCTGAAGTAAGAAACTGCTGTGGAACAAACAAGCTCAGGGGAAGGGCTGTTCCCAGTGCAGCAGGGACACCCTTCTGGCAGGGAGGATGAGTGTGCTGGGAAGTACACCCCCAGTACGTCACTGGAATGCCTGCCCCCAGCCCTCCCATCGCAAAGGGATCCTTTTAGGCCATCCGACTACAGGCATCAGAGAGCAGCATGAAGACAGCACAGTGCACTGTGAAACGCCCCCCCAACACGCTCTGGGTGCTCTCCTTTCTGCTGGGGCTGTGCCCTGACTGCCATGCAGTAAGCTTCTTGGCTTACAAATACTTTAGGAAGTATCAAAGGCAGCTGGGTGTTATCCTGCACATAACACCAGAAAGAAGTACAAAAACCCATTTCAGATAAGCTCTTTCACACAGTACAAGGATAAATGAGCTTAGAGCAGGACAGGCAAGAATAAATTGAATAGGAACAAAACTTCTGGCATCACAGAATGGTCTGGGCTGGAAGGGACCTTAAAGCTCATCCAGTTCCAAAACCCTGCCATAGGCACGGACACCTTCCACTAGAGCAGGTGCTCCAAGCCCCATCCAACCTGCCCTTGAACACTGCCAGGGATGGGGCAGTCACAACTCCTCTGGGCACCCTGTGCCAGGGCCTCACCACACAGTAAAGAATTTCTTTAATAACCCTTCTCTCATAGTAAAGAGTTTCTTCCTAATATCTCATATCTCAATCTCCCCTCTGTCAGTTTAAAGCCATTCCCCTTGTCCTGTCACTATGTGTCTTTGTAAAAAGCCCATCTCCTGATTTCTTGTAGCCTCTTTAAGGCACTGGAAGCTGCTCTAAGGTCTCCCCTGAGCCTTCTCCAAGCTGAACAATCCCAGCTCTCTCAGCCTGTCTTCAGAAGAGAGGTAACTCCATTCCTCTTTTTCATTGCAGCAATGTTTGAAATGTTTATAAGCTTCCCTCTCTGGCTTCTTCAACCTAAGCCAATGCTTTCTCACATGTGGGTACACCACTATCACCCTTACTACACTCCAAATAAACACCATCGGATCATTAAGAACAACTACAAACCTCACTGTACCAGGGGACAACCCAACTTACAGCAGAATTGAGGCTGCACGAGGCTGATGGCTCTCCTGGGAGGTGTGGGACACCAGGCACAGTGAGCCACCTCCTCCCAGGAGAGGCATCACTGACCAGTGTGGCAATGGAGGGCTGTGCTGGGCAATGAGAAGAGCTCTGTGAGCATCATCTGTTTCCAATGTAGTTCTACTGCAAAACCAGTTTCAGTGGAGAAGCTGCCCATGGCATGGATGAAATACCATTTCCTGTATTTGCTTTGCTAGTGCCGTGAGTCATCCTCCACGTTTCAAAACTGCTTCATGAATCATGCAATTCCTGCGAATTAAACTGTGGCTACAGCTGTCACAAGAGGAGAAAATGCAATCCACAAACGAGGAAACCTACAGCAGGTTTCCAGCAGGACAATGCCTAACTTTCAGTGAATCACAGAATCCCAAGGGTTGGAAGGGACCTCGAAAGATCATCCAGTCCAACCCCCCTGCAAGAGCAGGGTAACCTAGAGTACATCACACAGGAACTTGTCCAGGCCAGCCTTGAATATCTCCAATGTAGGAGATTCCACAACCTCCTTGGGCAACCTGTTCCAGTGCTCTGTCACTCTTACAGTAAAGAAGTTCTTCCTGATGTTAACATGGAACCTCTTATGCTCCAGTTTACACCCATTGCCCCTTGTCCTACCACTGGATATCACTGAAAAAAGCCTAGCTCCATCATCCTGACACCCACCCTTTACATATTTGTAAACACTGATGAGGTCACCCCTCAGTCTCCTCCAAGCTAAAGAGACCCAGCTCCCTCAGCCTCTCCTCAAGGGAGATGTTCCACTCCTTTAATCATCTTTGTGGCTCTGCGCTGGACTCTTTCAAGCAATTCCCTGTCCTTGAACTGGGGGGCCCAGAACTGGATGCAATATTCCAGATGTGGCCTCACCAAAGCAGAGTAGAGGGGGAGAAGAACCTCTCTTGCCCTACTAACCACACCCTTTCTAATGCACCCTAGGATGCCATTTGCCTTCTTGGCCACAAGGGCACATTACTGGCTCATGGTCATCCTCCTGTCCACCAGGACCCCCAGGTCCTTTTCCCCTTCAGTACTTTCCAGCAGGTCAACCCCCAACCTGCACTAGTACATGGGGTTGTTCTTCCCCAGATGTAATTACCAAGCTGTGTTCCTAGCTACAGAGGCACAAGTCACATCCTCTGCTGTAAGGAAGCTCTGCATGGGACATACCGAAACACAGAGCATGGCTGCATTCCGCAATCACAACTTCTTGCAGCAGACAAAGCCTGCTCACCTAAATTAAGCAATAAAACCCCAAATGCCCAAGCATACCCGTTCAGAGGTCCTCCATCATTGACCACATTGAGGTGGGCCAGCTGCCTCTTCAGGTGAAGTTTGTAGCTTGCGTTGATGCGTAAAAACAACATCTGGAAGAAACCACAGAGGCAGAGTGAGGAACCATCCCCACACCTGCACCACCGCCTAGAGAGGAGATACCCTGTGAACACTGAAGCACTGACCTTTGCTTTTGTTTTGCAATGCACATGATCTTCCCTTTGGCCTCCTAATCTTTGTAGCCATACACAGTTCGTACCACAGAGCACAGTGGACATCCTCACTTAATCGTTACATATTGCTCTTAGAGGCCACATTCTTCAGAACATGAATTTTCCTGTTTCCTGAAGTATCTAGTGACTTTTATTGAGGCTATAAAATAACAAGTCTCTTTCCTGTACTATAACTACTTAAAGTCCTTTTTCCCCCAAGAGAAAAACAGTTGGAAGGGACCATTTAATTTAGTGCAAAAAAGAAGCTCCAAGTCGGTGTATTCAGTGACTGGTTCAGTCCTTCCTGTCATTGGATTTACAGCTCTGCAGTAGAAATAACTGCAACAAAACAGCCAGAAAGCACACCTGGTACGATTTGCTGCATAATACATGTAGGGACCTTCTAAAGCCACCACGTCTGAGCAGCCTTTCAGAAGAATTCTCTAAAGGGGCTGGACTCAAGCCTCAAAGTGTTGCCATTTGTGTAGTTTCAGCACTAGTTCCTGGATTGATTCACCTCTCTAGGCACTAAAATGCCACTCAAATCGCTGGCATCAGTCAGTTCTTTTGCATGTCTTACCGTTCTCCCTGCACATCCAAACGTTTCCTTCAGCTCAGACCGAGCCGTCAGTGTGCCTGCTGCCAACCCCTCTAGTGTGTGGGCTTCATAAGGACTCAAAAAAGAATTCCCTTCCCCCTGTACAAAGCAGAAGTCTCTCCTGTTACCTACTTTATGTGCACTTGCATAGGAGGTGTTACATGGGTCTCAAAAATAACATTCACCTGAGTTTGCTCCTCGGGAAGGAGATCATATATAGCTTCATGCATCTTTGCCATTTGCTTGCAGATATTCCTGAAGCATGCTGAAGGAACAGGGGCTTTCACTTCATACTGGAAATAAAACCACAACCAGTTACTCCTTCGTACCACTTTAAAACAGTTTATATAGGAGAGCTCCCAACCTGAAGCCTGCGTTGCTAATGCCATCATAAATCAGGGTTCATTTAGGACATTACAAATTAAAGCTGGGCATGATCTGGTTCAGCCAAGGACTCACATCACAGTCTTTTAGCATTTCTTGCTTTATAAGCAAGCAGGAACACTTGAAACAGTGTGAAATCTGAGGATTTCATAACTGTTTATTCATCTTTGTTACCCTGAATTGCTTCTCTTTGCTCACTGCTTTTTGCTGGTTTCCACTACCCTGTGAAATACAGATACAGAGAGAATCATCACTGTGCCAGCTCCACAGATGCACACCATGTGGCCTGCTAGCTGGCCCACTCCTTCCTATTCGTGTGAGTCAGTGACAGACAAGCAGCTCTACCTCTGAGGAATGGGCCCCCCAAGGACTGGATGAGACAAACCTACTTCTCTGAGATCATAAACATCCCAATTTCTGAAGAAACAAAGTGTGAAGTAATGGAAGCTCCTGAAAACTCCGTATTTACCAAAGGAAAAACCCAAGCAACATCCCCCCCTTCAGTTCCTGGTGGAGAAGCTGTGCTGGCACAGGCCTGGGTTAAACACTGGTAGGTGAACCTTGGGTAGGGTGATTCTTCCCCACAGAGCCTTGCACAGTTCAGTGGAAGAACTGAATCACTGGAACTAAATTCTTTACAAACACATTGGAGGAGATGGTCTCCTTAGGCTGGGCTGGGCTGTGGAAGAGATCAAAGCTTGCCTGAGTGTGAGAGAATAAAAGAAATAGGGAGCTTTGAGAAAGTCTTTATGAAAGGCCAAGCCAAGGGCCTGGTTTTGACAGGAGAAGTAGCAGAAGAACAGAGCTTATTGCTCCAGGAGCCCTGTGTGGGACAACCACAAAGCACACTGGATTGTGCCTCAAGGCACGAGAGTTAGGCAACAGTCATTTAGTATTTACCAGTGCGTTGTAAAGCCAAGGGGGACTGGCAAGCTGCAGCCATGGCTCCTGCAAGGCTGCAGACACAAACTGCTCACCGTGATGGGGGAAAAGCAACAGCATCAGAGAGAAACATGAGCTCCGGCCCTGTGAGGCGCTGGCCATTTTTATCTCCAGCTAAGGTCAACAGCCTGTAATACCATGAGGGATCAGAGCAAAAATTACTGCTCTTCTGTCCAAGCAGTCACAAGACAGCAACCTCCAAGAGCGGCTCAGAATTCCCACTGGATTCTTTCCATGAACATTTATCCCTTTATAAAAACCTACGCCTTCTTCACATGTTAATTATAGCTGCAAATACCCTGTTCCTGCTTTATCTCCCTGCCACAGTTAATGGACAGATGCTGGGAACTGTCCATGCTGTTGTGAAATGCCTCACTGAGTGCACAGCCTCATCTTGTGGCAGTGTGAAGCCAGAACCTGTTCCATGGAGCTCCCAGAGGGAAGCACAGCCTGGAAATGGGAAAGTAACTTGCTCATGTTACCCAAGTGCCAGGTCAACATCCCATCTACTGGAACAAACTGCTGGTCTCCTAGGAAGCAGGTTTCTGGACTGTGCAATGCTGGTCTTCAAACCATGCTGGACATGCACTGCTGTGAAACTCCTTTGCTTAGCCATTCATATTCACACACTTCAAAGCAGGTGACCACTTTGTCCAGACAGCACTGAAATAGCCTCTCACAAGAACATACAAAGCAAAGGACACAGTGACATGGTTGCACTGCCATGTCCATTTGCACATTTCCTGGTTTTATGTTCCTCACAGCCTTCAGTGCCAAGACTTTATTATGTCAGGAACAAGATGAGCCAAATTATGGGGTAAGTTAGGAATGGAGGAAAATCAACATGTGGTCTCCTTTTCTCCTGTGCTGTGTGGGTTGCATTCATGTGAGCCAGGCACTCTCACTCAAGCCTTCCAGAACTCTAAAGGGTGGAAACATTCTCAGTTTATATCTCGTGCCAGCTCAGAAAGGGAGAATGGGCTGTAAAGATGGAAGGGCAGTAAGGGATGGATACTCACTACCATCAAGAACATAAGCAGTGTTACTGGTCTCTTGCGGGCTAACTCGTTCAGTATCAATAACCTAAATTCTTGCATTTGTCTCTTATTTGCAAGAGATAAGAAGTGATAAAAAAGTCAATTTACTTCATAGAACAGGTATTTTTATATGGGGAAAAAAACCCCAAATAAAATAACAACAAAAAAGCAGCAGATCACTACCTCATCTCTAGAAAAGGACATAAACATGGTTTTAAAAGTGCAAACACAAGAATCCTAATTGAAATGCTTTGGCTCTTTTTCCCCCCTGAGTTTCAGTAACACTATTTAATAGCCCAAAGAAATAGGTGAAAAGAGAAAGCACAATATAAAATAAACAATAAAATAACAGAAACAGCAAAGATGACAGAAATCCTGCCTCTTACAGCTGTCTCCCTGCAGGCTCCATCAGTCCGTTCCCAAGCTTATGCTTCTCATAAGCTCCTACAAGGAAGAGCTTGGTCCATGCCAATAAACCAAATCTGTGACTAAATAATTGATTTACTTCTCTCATGGAATGGCTTCCTTTTAAAGAGCATAAGATCCAAAGCAAAACACTCAGCTTTAAAAGCTCATGTTCTTTATCCATTAGATGTGTGGGTCCAGGAGGTCCTGCCTTGGGGCAGACTGTCAGCATATTGCACCTTGAGTGGATCCAGCTCAGGACCAACCTGTTCCACTGATGAGTGCTCAGAAAGCAAACCACCAGGAGCACTTCATGGGTCAGCTATTAACACTGCTACACAGCAGACACTGCTGTGCACAGACCTTTAGATCCCAGGCCCGCAGCCCAATAGATGGGCTGGTCCTTCCCCTCCATAAACTCATCCTCCTCAGCAGTTTTTGCTGTTTCCTCAGCTGCAGGAAATTACACCCTCCCCACTTCCAAAGACGCACCACTGGGAAGAGCAGGAAACGGGAACTGGCTCAGCCTGCCTGCAGATAAGAGCTGTCAGTGGATAAAACTGCTGAGGGTAGGAGAACACTTCAGTTTCTAAACACCAGAGCAAAGCACCAAGCAAAGCAGTTCTGAAGGTACTGCTGAAGGAGAAAACAAACAACTTTTTCTGGTGGGGGCAAATGACACCCAGGTGGCAAACGTCAAAGACAAAACACATTCACAAGCACAGCACAGAGCTCTGTGTTTACACGGTTTAAAGAAGCTTACACAAGTCCCGATTAGGAAGGTCTATGTCTCCATGTGAAATACCCAGACTGGATACAATGAGACCTCCAGTTGAAATTTAAGAGAGCATGTAATTATTTCCATAAATCATTACCTTGGATAACAGTTTGTCAAATAAGCTATCCATTATGGCAACGAGCTTTGCTGAAATCTCAGCTACGTGGTCGTGATAATCCTGTAATGGAAGAAAGCAGCATTTATTTACTACCTAATGGCATTCATATTCTTCAGAGCACACCTGAAGAGCAGAACTTTGTGTTTCATGAGGAAATGGCAGAAGGATTACCTTTGTAATGTGGTCAAAATGCCTGAGCATGCTATACTGCTTCGGCTGCAGACGAGCTTCAAAATGAGCCCTGATAATAGGAATGTAGTGTACGATTAGCTGTAGGCAACGTGAAGAAAGGGCTGTAAATCCAGAAGCGAGAGAGGGAAAGAAAAAGAACTTTGTTATTACACAGAAAGAGTCATTTTGCACAGACTGCATCCCCTTTAACATAAATAATGGATCTGACAATGTAACACGCCTTTATTCAGTTCTTAGAACAGGAGGTGTTTGTTTCCACTGAGAAACCTCCCCCAGTGAATGCACCAGACTAGTACCTGGCTGATCGCATCCAGCTTCTGTAAGATATGGGGTAAGGGACTCATTTTACAAGAGGCTTTAAGTGTCTACTTGACATTTTGAGCCCTGAGCACACACAGACATCGGAGAGATGTAAAAAGACCTGACTCATCAGCTACCTAACCTCGGCAGCAGCCACATTCTCAAGGCACCAACATTTCTTCTGCAGGAGAAGTACATGAACACCCGGCCCTGCCATTGCTGAGCTGCTCATAACCTGCTCCTGCCTGTGGCACCAGCAGGATTTCCAAAGCTGAGCTTCCCCTGTGCCATCCAACAGGGCCTGAGCCAGCAGAAGGACACATGGTGATGCCAGCATGGTCATCACACTGGCTAAGCCTTCTGGAGCAAAGACCTGAGCCAGCTTTTCTTTTTGTGTTGTCTGCTCAGACACTTTGGCTCGTGGTCCCTCTCAACTCATCCTCCTTGAGCTATTCCCTTTCTAAAAGGGAAAGGCAGATCGGTGATCAGGACATCCTGAAAGTTTAAACACCTGCTTCAACCATCAACTTAAAGGCTCTTAATATCAGGAGACAGTTTAAAACTGGGGGTCTCGAGTTAGCGTGTCAGACTTGTCTGGAGCATGGAACAGGGCACCCAGTTCTCCCCAGCTCCTCAAAGCAGCTAAGGCAGTCCAGGCAAGTAACTTGGAGCTGGCAATTCAGCTAAATAGCTGCACACTGAAAATGAGAAACTAATCTAACCCACATCATAATTTGGATTCAGCAAACAGCCGCAGAGTCCTTGAGCTACCTGACTGTGCCAGGACATTCAGCCACATAAAGACTGCTTGATCCAGAGCCACCCACAGAAATCCCTCTGTGCATTACTGACATGTGGTTATAACCCACAGGAGCTATGTGTGGACACAGCATGACAGAATACAGTACCATGGGGCAGAGAGCACAGCTCAGCAAAATGCACAGGGAGACAGGGGTTTGGTTGCATTCCTCTACCTATCCCCAGTCTCAAGATCTAAACACTAAGCAGCTCCCAAGCATGCCTATGTCACCACCAAAAAAGCAGCTATACCTTCCCACAGTCAAAACACTGTCATGGAAAACTTGTGTAAGCTTGTATGTTTGTTCCTGTTTCCCTCATGTAACACAGCAAAGCTTTACATTTACAGTGGTCCAGTAGACAGCAAAGGAACTGTATGGATTTTACTGCATCCCTTAACCAGACAATCAGCTTTTATATGTTTTACTGCCTAACCAGCAAGGGCTCACTACCCTGTGTTCCATGCACAGCACCACCAACCATAACTTAACACAAATGTTTAGGGTGTTTTTGAGATATTAAAATGTAGGAATTCATACCTAGGTTTTTTGTAGTGATTGTTTTCAACCCAACAACTTGTAACGCACCAGCCCCAAGCACTAGTTGGCAACTTCTAGAGTTGAAATACTGTGAGAAAGAAAAAACAAGCAGTGAAAACGCATGCTGGCTCTTTACACATAGCCACAGTTTAGAAATACCTTCAATAGAACTTTGCAAGATTAAATAGATTATTATGAAGGCCACTTCCAGAGTTTCATATTCTGTACTGCAGAGGAGTCCACAACTGTTAACTAGCAAGACAAAACTACTCTCCATAGTCAGTGGCCCACAGCATTTTTGACTCAGCTTATGCTAGAGCACTCAAGGCAGCATTTCAGCAAACAGAAATACCAGTATTAAAAACCAAAATGATTTCAATCCAGGGACTAATCTCTGCTTCTCTATGAGACCTCTGGGTGAGGTTTCAAGAGTATGAAAGAAAAGCAGCAAGTCAGACTTGCTGCAGACTATGTTCAGCCTTGCTTTGAAAGCAGCACACAAAACCAGCTTTGTATTAGGAATCTATAAAACCTGCTTCTCATACCAAGGCCTTGGATGGAGTGAAGGGTAAGGATCTCACTACTTCTGCTAAGTAGAGGAGACAAGTGCAATATCAGAATGGAAAATATGAAAAGAACAAGTTTCTGTTCTGGCTCTAGACGTTTCACAACTTCTATGTTAAAGAAAACCTGACAGCACTGAAACTTGCTGCTGCTGAGGTGGCTGAATCTGTGTTTGTAACACTATAAAATAGCAAGATTAAGAAATTATGCACAGATGATGTTAAGATGATGTCAAAACCCAATTCTGTAAGAATTCCAGATACAGTGGACAACTCATGACTTGATCTTCCTTAGTTCCAGGGAAAGCGTTATCACCATGCACACAGGCCAAAGTCTCTGGGCAGTAACACAGCTCCTGTTAGTATATTCTGTCTTCTTTTAGAACTCTGCTCCATCACCCAGCTTGAGACAACAGACAATCTAGAGTGACTTGGGTGATGCAGTAGAGACAGAGGAGCCATTGCTGTTGTCCCTGATCTCTCGCACTGAGGAAGTCCCAGGGCTCATGTTTGAACAGAACTGTCCTGTTGACACTGGGGTGGAAACTGGGAGACAAAAACCTACAGAGAGCTGACTCTTTCATGCACCTGAAGGAAGATTTCTGGGGGCACACAATCCTGCTTCATGATAATGCAAGAACAGACCCCAAAATTTCAACCCAGCTCAAGTAAAAACAGGAAGCAATTTTTCTGGCTATTGCTTGGAGTCAGTCCCAAAAGTGAGGATCACTGTGAACCCCACACACTTGCTCTGGGCTGCCAGAGTGGTGTATCCAGGGCCAGAAAAGCAACCCAGACCTAATGCCACAACTGAACCCGAAATATGTGTGGTCCCTGACCTGAGAGGCATAATCTACTCTGTTCTCAGACAGAAGTCAGGTTCTGAAACTGAGTCATTTCATCTCCTCCTGCAGAGCAAAACCTTTTCTTATGCCTCCTGGTGGACTTCAGTAGTAGATCCACTGAGCCAAAGACATGTATCCTACATAGCCTAAACTTCTCTGAAGTTATAGCACTATTTGACTGTGTGGCAGACCATTAAAAACATGCTTTATAAAGCATCATAGACACTCATCCTCTCGCCCTGTCTGTTGTGCATATTACTCAGCTATCGGACAGCCTGTTGCAGACAAAGCAGTGAGAGAGCAGCATGCCTGAACCGTTGAAAGAGCAATATCCCCTCCTTGTGACTGTTTGGAGGAAATCATTCCTGTGTTCTGGCACTGTGGCTGCAAGCCCTCATCTGCACCACCTAGACTACTCCAGGAACTATGATCATGTTTTTATCCATGATAAAATAGGCACCAGTTCACTCTGGTTGCAGCCACAGCTCAAAACAGCCAGGAATTCCATTAACTGAAAACTCTTTGCAGTTTCCATCATATCTTGCTACCTTCAAAGCTTGTAAGCTTTGACAGCTGTCAAAATGTGTGGTGACCTGCAAGGACAAATGAATGGCTCTTACTTTGTTCAAAGCAGTAGAAAATGAGCTTTTGTTTTTGCTAGCTTTTCTTGTCATCTTTCCAATTGATGGGACCTTGCTGCCAAATATGAAATACAGTATTTAAACTGCATATGACTACTGAGGAATAAAATAAAATACATAGAGCTGGAACAAGACACAGCAGGGAGAGAGAAGGAGATGCAAATCTGGCCATGTCTGAGGCATCTGCTGCTGTTCTACCTGCCTGCAAAAAGGCGCTGCCAGACTTGAGTGTAGCAGCAACTGGAGAACAAGAGGTGAAGAAAGGCATCCTCAGCTCCAGGCTGACTGACTTGCCTTGGACACTGCTTTTAAAGGGAAAGGTTCATGGATGAACCTGAATGATGACTACAGGGAGGAGTGTGTCTGCATCTGGTTATTCAGGTAAGAACTATCAACAGGAGGATTATTTAAAGATCCATTTGCCAGGGTGTGTTTCACCTTCCCTGCCCCTACCTTAAGTACAATATACTTCTGAAGAGTAGAATCAGTTAATCTTTTATTGATCGTGCTGACGGTTAGAACTCTCAATATCTGACACAACCTTTGTGGGCAAAGGCACAAGTGAAAGCCTTGAAATAAATTAACTGCTAGGTTTTGGAGCCTATATAAATATATGACCGTTTTAAGGTGCCTTCTTGTGCTCCTTTTATTATTGTTTACTTATATTACCTTGCTCTATATGTGCTTTACCAGCTTTTCTCTTCCCTAGTGAGAAGTAAATGACAAACAGACCCTGGACTTCCATCATCTTTACATTTTACAACAGAAGCTTCATCCCATACTATTTTTCATGCTTCTACTGACTATACCTCTACTGACTTGTAAAAACCCAGGGACTTGTTTCCACCCTGAATATAGATGTATCTCTGCGGCATCTGAGACCAAACTGCTTTTTCTTCAGCACCATTAATTCTACACCCAGCCTGAAGGAGCAGCTATGACAAGTACGACTAGGTGGGATTTCCAATTAAACAAGAGGAAAGGCAGCCTTCCCAAGTTAATTCACATAACCAATGTCATCTTTAATGCCTTTAGTTTAAAAGGCCACCTCATGGCACAGTAACAAACACAATCATTTATAGACAATTTGTATCATTTATATGAAATCATAAAAACATGTGAAGCATCACAGAATAAGACACATTCTCTGCCCTGATTAGCACAGATGGTACATCTGGAGCCATACCTTCAGTAAATCTGACAGGCGGGTAAGCATGTCAGTGGTGATGGACGGAATGTTATCCACACACTGGCAGTACTCAAGGATTATTCTTATTAATAGCAATACTGTCCTACAAGAGAGGAAACAGCCAAATGTCATCTCAGTGCACGGAAGATGTTGAAAAAAGTCAAACATGGGCCAGTCATGCTGACAGAGAGCTACCTAATGCTACACGTTATAGCATTAAATAAACCCACTAACTGAGCTGGCACAGAAGTAAAACATAAAAGAAGATACACATAATGATGGTTATAAAGAATACCCAACTCCATAGGGTTGCATCTGGAAAAGTATTTCATGTATGTGAGAGAAAATCTCTGAGGTTCCTTGATATAACCTTCTAATCTCCCAAAAAGCTACTAGTGGTTCTAGTGGAACTAGAAGTCTTCATGTAGATGTTGGCAGGGGAGAAATAATGCAAAGCTCCTGTCTTATTCAGCTGTATAATTCTGGCCAATTTTGAGCACGTATAAAAATCTAGAGAATGCAGAAACCAACCACCACTAAAAGGATGCAATGAATGCTACAGAGTCAGAAACAGAGAAAGCAGCTTTGAAGAAAAGGCACAAAATATTCAAAGATCCTCAACACCTTCAATTTCCCTTGAATTCAGCAGACTTTGGAGAATTTGGGAGCTACTGTATGGAATCCATAAGGCTCCACAAAGAGCAGGTATGCTCCTTTGAATTCAAATACACAGGGGGCAAGAAAACAAAGGCAAGATCAAATGTTCAGAGTAGATAGTCTAACATTTCAAAAAGTTAAATCTCTTTCTTCCTTGCAGCAGCAGAGTGCAGAAAGATGATGAACAATGAACTGGAATATAAATACCTGGAGAATTATTTGGGCTTCTTTTCATGAATGCATTTTATTTGATTAAATACAACGAAACTCTATGCAAAAATGTGTAGAACCGAAACAAATACATGCACCAACATGAAGCTGGCAATTGCTTCACAAAGCCAAATATATCAAGTTTCAAATAAGCAGAGATGGATTATCAAGCACATCATCCATTAAGTCAATTTTATCCTTTAAAGCACGTTCAAATGCTTCTACTCAACCTGAAATGATCTTTTACAATGATATCAGTTGGCTGGCACAGAAATTCTGAGCCATCAGCTTCTGCTTCTAATTGAACAATGATATCATCGTGAAGCAACTCATAAAATGACAGCTGGTCAAAGACATTATGTAAATCAGAACTTTTAAGTTTGGGGTAAACTGTTAAGACTCTGGGGAGTGAGACCTTGCAGGTTTTACTCCCTCCCCAAACACGCTCTCATGCATATTTAATGCTCAAGCCTCACAGCTGTTGGAAACACAGCGTGCTTTCAAAGGAAAGATGTACCATATTTTAAAATGACTTTGATGCAACCAGCTTTAAGAAACTACTTTCCAATCCAAAGCAACAGTGTATGCAGCTTCTGAGACACCTCAGATCTTATTTCTTATCCTGAGTAAGATAAGCAATCATTCACTAGTAGACTCATGTGTTTTGGGGCTGTTCAGTGTAGAGAAACCTTATTACAGCCTTTGAGTACTTAAAGGGGGCTTATCAGAAGGATGAGAACAGATATTTTAGGAGAGGGATGGGGACTAAATGACTTCTAAAGGTCCCTTTCAACCCAAACTATTATATGATTCTATGACTTTAACAGAGATTACCCATAGTGCAAGAAATAAGAAGTGTGGTATGAAGACAAACCTGTATTTCCATAACTATATGTTTTCATTAAATAATTGAGGGGTTGGGGAAATAAAAACTAATGAAACCATAAATTTCAGAGAAGAAACAGCATTTTAATGCACAGAAGAGCTTGCAATGTTTTAGAACTGTTTGGGAACTAAACAGAAACTAGTCTGTGGAAAGAGAAGGGTTTTTGTATCTTTAAAAGACTTAAAGCTGTTAGTATTCATCCCAGTTCTACTCAAAAGCTCTTGCCAACTAACACACTGATAACAGAAAAGAGTGCATCTTACCCAACTGTTGCATATTTTTGTCCTTCAACAATAAGGAATTCAGCTGGCTTTCTTTCTTCAGTAGCTAGATATGTTGGCAAGAAAGGAAAAGGGACAAGTTGAACTAAAAACAAGCACAAAAAATGCTAGTTTCTAAAAATCTAGTGTTCCCTTGCTAAGTCTTGGGAAAAAACACCATCAATCCTTGGAGCACTGCTCTCTTTTACAGTATTTATTATCCAGTTGGTCACCCATTCTAATTAGTACAACCTGTAAAGTTACTTTGTCATCTGATAGCATTTTAGACCAAAAATCCCCTAAAGCCCCACAGTTGTCATATACTTAGAAACTTCAAATACAAGGTTACAAATAGAAGAAGAAAAGCAGGAAAAGTCACTGGGTTTTCTACTATACAGTCTCAACTGACTTGCTGTGTACATTAATATTTTAGTTTCAAACACTTCTTCCTCAGGGTTCATAGCAGAAGCTCTTCCTGATGCAGTTTTTCACGCCACAAGTTTCCTATCTTCTTGAAGGAAGCTGCAAGAGCTTAGTTTAAGAGCAATGGTCGACAAACATATTTTGGTGTCGTGTTCAATAACTGGAGTGATTACTGCCTAATACACTCTGTATCTGCTATATACCTGTTGAAGGATCAGGGTTTCTCCACCGTGACATTACCTTATTTTCTATTCACTCGCTCATCTACTGCCATTTCCCTTCCTCTCTATGTATGGTTTCTTCTTCTTCTAGCTGTTCACACACATTAATCACTGCAATATTGGATGAGTATCCCCACAAGGTAAGAATGCATTATCCATTCCCACTTTGCACACAGGAAAATGGGGCATGAGGAGTAAAAAGTGACTTGTCTGAGTTCAAATGAGGTTTCTGTGGCAAGGTAAATAATTGAATGTACATGAGTTTTCACTTCCATGAGCAGCCACATAGCACGCTGCCTTTCATTTGAACAACTGGCAGATGAAGTAATGTGAAGGAGCAAGCTTTGTTTAACACAAGGGGGCTGAGCACACACTCGTACTCCTTGGTCCCTTGCAACACTTCAGTGGTACGTTCTGGGGAAAGACTAAATTTATGCAAAGAGCGTAAGTCTCTACACTGGGAATACTTGTATAAAAAAGTAGCTCTTTCCCTGTGCTAACACTTCAATGGGTTTCAATAAATAAATACTCTTTTAAGTTCAGCACAAGAAGTTTCAAAGACAGCGAGCAAACACAGATCAAGAGTGATATTGGATTAAATCCATCACCATTCTACAGCATAGCAACATTTGATGCTAATAACTCAGCTAACAGTAGGTCTGAAGATACACACCTGCTGGCTTTTTTTCAGGAAGAGATATTCTGCCATCTGACACTGAATCAACAAGATCCTGAAACTCGGCAGGAACTTCAGCTTGCTTCCAGCGCTCATTGTCCAAAAGCAGGCTAGTTAAAAACACAAAAGAGAGGAGGCTGAGAAAATGAAATGCCTTGTCTTGACACTTCTCCTGCCTGTAATACCTTGGAATCAAAGCTACAGTAACTTAAACAAAGCCACTTGCCCAAAATGTTATGCTATTCATCTTCATTAGGAAGAGGTGTCCAACAACCAGCAGGAGCAAACCAGAAAAACACAGTGTTGGCTTAGAGCTATCAGAGTTTGTTCACTCCATCTATCATAGAGGAGAAAAGACTTCACTAGGCAATAACGATTCTTATGAGATCACTGCCACTGAAGTGATGTGTAAATCATGGAATTTTAAGAGCTTTTGATGGATGAGAATGAACAGACTTGATGCGCGTTACTTAACCCCTAAGACAAAGCAATCCTGCCCTTCGATGTCAGTCCTGAGTACTTCCTGTAGCTAATTACTGTCCTCATTTAGGTAAGTATGATCCTAAGTGTAACAATCCAGTCTGAAGAAATTAAATTATGAAAACAGTGTAAGGCTAAGCCAACTAAAAATATTTGGTGTTTCATACATTTTTTTTCACCCCCTGCTCTTAAGTACCAGTGTTCTGGCTTACTAGTCTTTCAGGCAACAAGAGATTGTGTTTGCCTGGCATCCGACTGATAAAGTTATTCATGTAAGAACACAAAGATCTTCTGTCCAGATACCTTAGCTTTGTCTTCCTCTCCTCATGGAATCTGTTCACAAATCTATTGGCTTGACTCTGCAGTGCTCCTCGCAAGGACATACTTTTCCTGCCGCAGATCTGCTCAGTTTCTAAGATAAAGCCTTCCATCAAGCGAGAAAGAGTAACAAACTCACTGGAATTCAGCTTCTCTAGGAAGCCATCCTGTGTGTAAAGGAAACCATTGTAAGGAGGCAAATTCAGAAACATAAAGGAATAACTCAGCATGTCTTGTGGCTACTATAGTGTATTTTAAGAGGCAAATCACTTAACCCTATATAGGACAGAGAAGGCAGACTGCAGTGCAAGCTGCCACCTTGTCATACATTTGCATTCTCTGCACAGAGCTTCAAAAACAGCAAGTCAGTATATTTAAAAAAAGAAAGCAGCAGAAATCCACATTGCCTTACAATGACACAGTATGGTAATGCCTGTGTGCTCTGGGCATTCAGATCAAGTGCCTGAGGCAGCAGGAACAGTTCACAGAATGGTTAGGTTACTTCATCTCAATTGAGAATGCTATTTCAGAACTCTTACTCATTAAACCAGCAATTTAGGAGTAAATTCTCATTAAGGACGAGACACCAACAGCAGTCTGAGCCATGCTCCTTACCTTTGCTCTTGCCATGAGGAACTTGACTGAACGATCATGGCAGATATCAGAGGCATTATAAAGTAACTCTTGAATATTGTTCGCCAGCCTGACCAGCTCCAGGTCAGTCAGCTTCATGTCATCACTGATCCTATAAATGACAGAACCAATTGGCTGAGCATCAGTTTATCAGAAAAACAGTGTTTCTGCTCACAGGTTGAAAGAAGAAAGAGCCTTGCAGCAACTGTCTAATGCAGACAGTCAGTCACCAAAGTCACTTGGTACAGTTGGGAACTTTTAAGTTGCTGTCAGTGTCATGTCAGACCCTTTAAGAAGGAAATGCACAACTGCACATCCTGATATTTCATTTTAAATCCACACTCTAATTGCTATTAATGATCTAAGAGAAAACACAACATAGCCATTACTAATACAATATTAAATACAGTAATTATTTACTGAGCTAAAATTTACCCAGCTCCCGTAACACCTGAGCACTGCAAGCATGTGACAGATAAATCACATTTTTCTTCCTATGTAAGTGTAAGGCCTAAAACATACACTCTGCACTCCCCATGACTTTGATCTATAGATTATCATTCTATTAGCTCTTTACACTTCAGACTCCTAACTCAGTGCTTTTTAAAAACATATTTTATTATTGCTTGCTGTATAGAGGCCAGCCATTAGCACAACCCTGACATTCAGGTGATTAGTTAAGATCTTCTGGTCTGGTGTGGTTACTCAAGAGACTGTATGAGAGAACCTGAGAGGCTACAGAGCAGCAACTGGGCTAACATTGTTCTAACTGTGTGATTTTATCAGCCTGTTCCAAACACAGAGCAGAGGTGGAAAGAAAACCAGAAGAGGGATGAAGTGAGTTCATTTCAGAGCAAAGTTATGCAACCAGCCTCAGAAACAACTTTATTGCTCAAGAGCTCTAACTGCGTGGGGTATTTTTAGCAAACTTGGCGAAGTGCTCCAGACCAGTTCAGATCCAACCCCTTTCTCCTTCCCAGCTCCTCACTCTAGCCCTAAACTCCACATTGCATTTCTCTTCCAGCATACAACAGATGTTTTGACATACAGAAGCTTGAATTTTTATTTACATATTTATTTTAGATCTATCTCCTTCAGCAGCATTTTGATTTGAAGGAGAAGGTTTCTTTCAAAGCTGACAATTGGGTACAACAAAGTATAGACACTTGAGTATCAATCAGCTACAGGAAGCAGGCCACTTGCCACCTTCCATCTTTCAGCAGGGTAACAAGCGAGATGGATTTATTTAATTGTAGTTAAACAGTGACAATGAAGAGCAGGTTTTTCTCTAGAATGTATCTATTTATTTACTGAGATGGCTGCATGGAATTTATATTTGTTCCATAAAGCCAGCATACAAAAAAAACCCAGGGAAAAAATAGCCTCAATGAACAAAGATGCTTCTGCCTGTTAAAGGCATGACAAACCACATCTTTAATGTAGGCTAGGCTTGCATCTCTCCTGCTCTCTACAGAAGTGGGCTCCCCAGCACAGCAGATGGAGAGGGGTCCTTTTCTGTAAGAAGTGACATAATCAGTCCCCGTACTAATAGACACAGAAGTGAAAATAAGGCAAATAAATGAAACAAAGGTGACCTGGGGACAGTGCAATCTGATGGCAATCTTTAGGGGTGATGGTGGAGAGCCACTGCACTTATCTAGAAAAGTATCTGTATTTCTACTGTATCATTAGAAACAACTGCCTGCACCTAACACCTTGTTTCTGATACATCATAAAGTTGTGATTTTACTCACATCATCTCGACTGCCCCTGGAGTAACTGAGGACGAGGTTTGCTCTTTGCTGGATGAGGAATCAGTAGTGCACTCTGGTTCAGAAACCGAATCGCTGCTACACGGCTCACTGTTTGGAGAAGTGTTTCTTTGAGAGGTAGTGTCAGCTGCTACAGGTGGAAGGTCCCCTTCGCTGAATGCATCGCTTATGAACATGCCTTCATGAGTCAGGTAAGCCACTTCTGTGTCTACCGTACTATCCTTAGAGTTCTTTTGTAAGGTGTCCTCCAGGTCTCTGTTTTTTTGGTTCTTGTCTAGAACCAAGAAAACCACGCTACGGATAGTATTTAATGTTGCCTAGAAAGAAAGATGACATTTATTACAAAAAACAAATCCCCAAACTCTGTGCCACAGGCTTGTGCTAGAAAATGTTCTTTTATCTACAAAACAACACTAAATCCTGGCTTTATTTTCTGTTCTGTAATTAGCATTCAGAGGCAGACCCATCTGTCTAAGACCGTAACCAGTATCAGATGTTTCTGAGAACGGTGAAAGAAACCTCATTTGGAGCAATCTTACACACACAAAAGTTCTGTCCTAATCCCTAGCAGCCTGAAATGGATGTAATCACGCAACAAGAGGTATTATCTCCTTCCCATTGCTCTCTTTGTTAGCACTAATC
Source organism: Melopsittacus undulatus (assembly GCF_012275295.1). NCBI lineage: Eukaryota > Metazoa > Chordata > Aves > Psittaciformes > Psittaculidae > Melopsittacus > Melopsittacus undulatus. Next base: position 11,009,933 of record NC_047529.1, on the reverse strand, counting down.
ATTTTTGTCCTGAACGCTGATATTCACATATCCTTCTTTCAATCAAAAGTTTGAAACTCCATACGCAAAACCAGCATCTTAAGACTTTGAATGAGAAGTAGCTTCATTCCATGTATGTGAAGCTCTTGGTAAATGAATGTCTTACCTTTATTCTCTTGAGGAAGATGGTAAACTTGGAAAAAATATCCTTCAGTAAATCAAACCACTGAGGAAAATTCATCATCCTCATTTGGTCTGCAAGCCTAAAAAAAGAGCAGTATTCAGTAAAGCAGAAATGCTGACTGGCCATGATGCCTACTGGCACATAATAAAAATACTGTAGATACAAGGAAAACAGTGTAGACTTTTATCTGGCAGAACAACAGACATCACCTGAACAGTCACTATCAACAGAATGTATGCAAGCAGAATGGAAAAGGAGATATATAAAAATAGATCACACTAACACAGTGAAAGCCTCACATTCATCATTAGGTTTTTTCCAGAGAATACTGTCCTTTTCCCTAGGATAGGCATGTATTACCAGCAAGGGAGGGGGTTAATAATGTTCTCACAAATCATGTGAGGAAAAGGAGGAAAAAAAATGGAAGAAAATACTCTGTGTTACAAAAGCTATGTTATTAAGCCCATTTTGTTGCTCTGCAATGAGACCACTTCTGCTATGAAAGTGCAAGTCAGCTGTTTGTGGCAGAGGGCAGAAAAGTCATTGACAGAACGAAATTTAAACCCAGTTAACACAGTTAGGATCCAACAGCAGAGCAGTAAACATTGGAGAATGGTGAGCAAATATCCAGTGTTTAAAAATTACCTGTGTCCAGTCTTTTCCCAATCGGGTATGAATCCCATGGAGGTCCTGTCACTCATTTTGCTTTATCAGCTGGTCTGTTTTTATTACCTTGGGGTAACCCTTTGCTCAGCAAAACAAACTGCAGAGCTCCAGCAAAACAGTAGCTGCAGGGGCCTCTGGAGCTGGGACCCCTTATCCAAACCCTGCTCAACGCATGGCCAACTAGACTGGGCTGCTCCGGGCCATGCCCAGTCAAAGGCCTGACTATGTCTCAGAACAGAGATCCCACAGATTCTCTGGGCCCCTGTTCCAGTGTTTGATCATCCTTATAAGGATCACATTTTTCCTAAGATTCAATTAGCATTTACCATATTTCATGTGCTCATCACCCCCTGTCCTTCCCCTGCACACCTCTGGGAGGAGCCTGGCTCTGTCTACAGGTCTGCTATAACCCTCCCATGGGGTAGCTGTGGACAGTTCTGCCCTGAGTTTTTCCCTCTCCAGGCTGCTCTTCCTACACTCCATGTTTCAGCCTCAACCCAGTGTCCTCTGCTGGACCTCAATGTCTTTCTTGTTCCTTGACTCACAGGCTATGCAAACATGGCCCAGGTTGTGGCTGCAAGGACATGCTGCTGGTCCATGGTCAAACAGTTCTCCACCACGTCATGCCCTGCAAAGCTGCTCTGAAGCCAGCCAGCTCTGCCCTCTCATCTTGCAAAGGGTTGCTCCTCTCCCAAGGCACAAGATGCCAAGAACTTGGCATTTGCCTTTCTTGGGCTTTGTGAGGTTCCTGCTGGACCAGTCTGAAGGCTGAATTTGCCTGGTCTCCTCTCTGGATGCCTCCTATTCTCATCTATGCAGGATGTAGCAAAACTACTGACACATTTTAGTACAAAATCCCAAGTCACGACAATATGAAATGCTTTCAAGTAGTTAAGAGATACATGAATAAATACAACAGTTTATGCTTCATACAATGAGATGCTCTGAATTCTAGAAAGGTAAGTTTAAGGTCACATTAGAATCTGAATAAGAAGGGGAACACACATTATCCTCACAGAGGCAAACAGAAGCAGAGGTTTAAACTGAAAGAAAAGGATAATCCTTACAGGGACATTTAACCATAAATTAGAATGTTAAGCTTACCTATGCTAAACAACATCCATCTCCTATCCCCACCCACCACCACCAAAAAACCAGATTTGGCTGTATACTTACTTAACAACCACTTCTGTATCTATTTCTTCTATCTGCGATACCGTATTAACCACACACTGTCAAAATTAAAGGGGGAAAAAACAAAACAAAAAAAGATCTTAGCTTCTTTCTAACCACTGCTGAGTTCAATAACACACAAAACTAAAATAATACAGATTTGTATCAGTTAACAACTTGTTTCTCTAAAAACAACAAAGCCCCCACAGAAACCACCCCCAAAAACATCTATTTTGAAAATACAGATGATCAAAATGTTCCCAAGTGTGTATTAAAGCTCCGGAGAGCACAATGGCTCCATCTTAAAGGTACCTGCTCTGCTGAGCATGGATGCTAAGCACTGTTTCAAAACCGTCTCTCAAGTCAGGTGCTTCAGAAGCCATATTCTTCCTCCTTCCAAAGTGATTGACTTTGGAACATGTTGGCTGACTTCCTTTTCAGCTTTAAATACAGGACTTTAGAACTAACCTACAACAGCACCAGAGAAGTGTGGAAGCACACACCTACAGTCTTGTGCTTTCAAATGTTAAGGCAGCCCCAGTTTCAACTGCTCTCCTAGCAGACATGGTATTTGCTGTCTGTCTGACCTCTTCACCACCTGCCTCTGTCTCTAGATTGCTCCACATCCTTATTGCTACTATCAATTTTCATTCCAAACACATCTACTGTTTTACAGCAATTTCACTGATCTCTTTTCACATTACTCACAAGCCCTAGGTACAAATCACCTCCATTCAGACTGAATTAGGCATTTTCTTCCAAATGCCAATCAATAAATAACCTCATCAAATGAGTCCGTAGCATTTGAACTCGCCTTTAAGTGAGAATGTACAATCTAGATGATGACTGGGGGCTGCCACCTCAAACTTCATGGATTCTACATGTGTTTTGAATAATGGTGGTCAGTACAGAAGCTTCTTAAAAACACACTTTGGTTCTCAACTATGCAGTGTGTTTGGTGCTTACAAACCTCTGCTCTTTCACCCCTCTGGCCTTAAAGTGCTACCAAATTACTAACAAGAGCCAGTGAAGCAATGCATTTGAACAGGAAACACATTTGAGACCTAGGAAGGAAACAGTTTCCTTATTAAAGAAATATATATCTAAGAGTTAAGACGATAGGCCACAATAAGTGTTGCACAAACCACACAAAAGTACTCCGATCCTATTTTCCCTATTCAATACAAACTTACACTGCAGGTTAATTAAACTTTGCCTATTTAATGAGCAGAGGTGACACCTGAAAAATCCAACATAAAGACAGATGTTCCCAGTAGAACAGCAAAAGCACTTCATGGCTGAGAATGAGCAGGAAAACCTACCCATTATGCAACTAAACAAAGAATTTAAAGGGGGAAAACAAAGTCTCCTTATGACTGCTGATACAGGCAAGTGAAAAGCCAATAGAGTCTGATGGGCAGATGAACAGTTTTATCCCAGTGTTAATAATTCATGTGTATTTTTCTTTGGTGTTCAGCCTTATATGAAGGCCCCCAGCACATCTGTATGCCTTTGTTTTTTCAGGCTTACAGTAACAGAGCATGACTAGAAAGCAGTGCTCACTCACACCCTCTGCTGATCTTTCAGGGAGGAGGGCAGTAACCTGGCCCAGCATTCCACTGCTTTCAGGCAGGGAGAGAACAAGGTACAGAAGTGCTTAACTCAGTTTAAATTGTATTGGAGTCAAGTGAGAAAGTACTCACATCATCACCAAGTCCTTTACAAGAAGTGGTGGCTGCATCCACACACATCACTGTCTGTCTTCTAATTCTGCCACAATGCTGGCAGTGTGGGCCCACATTACCTATGCCCACCCACAACCAGATCAACAGAATCTCTGGAGTGGATTGGGAGAGCTAATCTGTTGTCTTAAAACAAAAACATTAAAATAATAATTAAAAACGAAAATCCCAACTTTTAAAAGCTAGGCTCCCAATCTGGTTCATAAGACAGCTGTGAACACCATACTGTATTAGGAGAACAAGAGAGTATCTTCATCTGATGGCAAACCCACAACCTGATTATCCCCCAGCCTTTGTGATACAAATCAGAGGTAACTCATAACACATTAGAACATGACTCTTGAAATAATCACATACCTTTGGGGGAGAAAAACACACAACATCCTCACATACCCATACAAACAATTAAGATGAGTAAAATTAAAAGTACCAAACATAAGCTCAAATTTCAGTCTAAGTTTTTGTTTGCAAACAAAAGCCATCAGGTCACTGCCCAAACTAGTCCATGCGTTTTCCCCCACAGAAGTCATCTGAACTTTGTTTATTTGTTGGTTTTAGCTGGTCTGATCTACAAAGAGTTTGGTTTGAAAAGACAGATTCACCATCCTAAATGGCAAATAACCACACCAATGTGGACAAGACTTTTTTTCCAACCTTTTATCATGTGCCTATGCTTGGTCTGTGCTAACATTGAGGCAAGCAATATTTAACATAGCATTTGTTAGGAAACCCATTGTTTCAACTGACAAAATTTAAAATTCTCTTTTATGCACCTACATGAAGAACTTGGAGGTTTTGTTTTTCAGAGGATTTGGGGGATTTTTGGTGTGGTTTTGATTTTTGATTTTTTCTTTGTTGGGTGTCTTTGAAACAGTGCTACAACAACCAACTACACTATTCGGGAAAGCCAAATAACCAGGTAATACACAACAATGGTAACTGTACAGAGAAAGCTGTGATGTGCAGTACTCATGCTGCCTACTCCTTCCAGAAGGTCTTTTCTGCAAACAGACCTCTCTTTTTCAGGTATTCCTTAGTGTCTGCAAGCTCAGCTGCTCTAGATGAGAGACCATCCACCACCACAAAACTTTATTAGAGATGTTCTTTAACTACTTGAACAGTAATTTGTAAGGGGTTGAGGCAAGCTTGTCAGACATGTTGGAAGAGTTTGGCTTACCTGTTTAATTATGTTCTTTGCAGTAATAATCATTTCATCTCCATATATTTCATAAAAATTCAGCTTTCTTTGTTTTAGAAGTCCAAATACCAGTGATACAAGTCTCTCCTAGCAAGAAAGAAAAAAAATAATTAAAAAAACCAAAACAAACACACTAAAAAAATCAAGGTGAGGACAAAAAACAGTTTTAATAAATTGCACAGCAGTAAGTTCATCTATCAAACACTCCGTGAAGAGTATTTAGATCAGTCCAGGGCCTTGAGACTAATGCCATACTTCAACTGTACAAAGTCTCCTGTGGCAATGCCAGCTGAGTCCCTCACAACCCCTTTCATGCTTGTTCCTCAGTTGTGCTCATCCACTTGTGCTTAAGAACATGGGTATTTCTAGAGATTAGTGAGTTTCCTTACCCCGAGCAAGAATGGCACTAAATACAATTGCACAAGCACAAACAAGAGGTTATCATACTGCAGCACAAAGGTGGGGAGAAACTACAGGGCAGAAATGGGAATATTTAAGTGGTTTATGAAACCCATTGATGAAACAAGACCTAAGAGATAACAGGGTCTAGCAATCACTGAAGGCAAAATCCAGAAACATCTTTTCCTGGCTAGAAAGCAATCACAACAGCTTAATCTTCAGATGTTTATGATCTTCAGGAGAATGAGGAATATATATATATACTGCAAATGAAGCATGCATTCAGGGCACCCATATGCTTGATATAAGCACCCATAAATGCATAGGGAGACAGAATGAGAACAGCATGCAACTATGAGCTTTCATTGCAAAGCTAACATTTTACAGTCAAGTACATATGAGAGTCCATGTTCTTTTCCACTTACAGGCTGAGGTTCATGAAGAACTGAGTACATTTAATCAGAGAAAAGAGAACTGATTACTTTTAAAAAATAAAGTGGAACTGGATTGCAGCTCCATGAGGCTGGTTACAATTATTTACCAAGTACAAAAAAGGGGGCAGGGGGAGAAGCGGAATAGTATGAAATTATAATGTTGCTGCTAGGGAGCTGAGCACATTAGTTAGTGCTAATTAAGTGTGTTAAAGATGCAAACATATTCATCAGAGTTTATTTTGATAACAGACATACCTCTTCTAGAATTTGGCAATCATCTTCTAGGGGTCTATTTAAATCATTGCGCGCATACGTCGAAAACTCTGCAATCATCATTTTATCTATCAGCTTTTCCAGTTCACAAAGCTGTGAGCCAAGGTGCCTAAGAAAAACAGCCATGGAGATATGAGCTAAATAATCAACCTGCAAATGAATCATTAGCTCACAGTTGAAGAAAATAACCACCCAGCAGGTAATTTCCATGCAATCAATGCTGGCTTAATGGGGGGCTCAAATTTTCACTTCTTAGAGGAGTTGAAACCATGCATCTGTCAGAGGCACCACCATCTTGCAGTGAAACATATGGACTTGAATACTGATGGAGGATAAAAACTGGAATTAGGGCTTTATTTTTGGAAGGTGTTGCATACCTCTCTTCCCAGTGAAGCAAACCAGAACTGAGAATACTCAATGCTTGTCAGTATAGAGGTGTTAAAAAGAAGGAATACTTCTTTTGCTTGCCCATTTCCTCAGCTCATCAGTTCTTCCAGTTCAAACATTTGAGCTTTTAATGTGGTCACAGATTTAATCCACATGACTAAGATGCAGTAATAGCTTTAAATGATACAATGGCTCTCAGGGAACTCAGAACACTTTTCACATTTCCTATTTTTATGCTACTCTAAACTAAAAATACTATTCCCATGCATTGCAGATTTTAAAACATATTCTGCAGACTGTTGTCATACAGACCCACAAGGGAATTTCTCACATCAGAAATGTCGATCAGTCTTTAGAAGTTGTGCAGCTAGAGAAACTTTTAGCAGAGTAAAATTAAAAGTGAGAATTTCAGACATGCCAAACACTTTCAACCATGCTTTCCAACTTCTAGTGACAGTGCAAGCACCAAGGATCTGCAAAAATCAGACTGCTTCTTCTTTTAAGAAGGAAAAAAAAGAAATAGACACTTTTTCAATGAGTATTAACAAAAGCTGTGGTATTTTAGATTAACCTGAACACAAAATAGGGGTGATGAACACGCATGGCTCATTGGCTTTAATTTAGTGCTGATGTAAACTGGACCATTAGCTTGCACAGAGCAGCAAAAATGCCTTGGGACTCCCTGGTAGGAGCACTGCTGTACTAATGCAAAGCCCACATCACCCAGCTCTGCAGACCACCTAGGGCAAAGACAGCACTAGGGTGTGAGGAAGCATGATACCAGAGTTGCTCCTCCCTGCAGAAGCCCACATGGCCCAGCACTAATCTGAACTGAATGAATCTTGCTGGATCTGAGCAAAGCAGATTAATTTCTTTAATTTTAAGATGACCAGAGATGTGCCTGCTTTGGAAATCGTTGGTCTAGAACTGGCTGGGATAGACAAAATGAACACATATCAAATACCTAATTTAAGCAAAAACGCCCTCTAGGAAATCCAAGCCAGTTGCATCATGGATATGTCAAACCAAACAAAACAGAAACAAACCCTAAAGATTATTACTTGCAATGTAATGACTGGAGTTGCAAAACTTACTGCAAGATTAATATCTACAACACAAAGGCTTCTACTTAGGTAAGCACAAATTTCTCTTCAGTAAATTACTTCTGTAACTGTGCCTGCATACACTGAAGCACACCATAACCGACCCTCTCAAACCTCAGCTTATGGAAACATCCAGCAAGAGTCCCCAGCACTTTGCCCAAGATGTTCTACCTCCTAACAACAAAAAGAACTACTTCCACCCTCGAAGATGCAGGAACAAGTTAAACCCTAATTCATAGACCATCAAAACATTTTGGCCATTATCATCTAAGAGGTACCAACCACACATCGGGTCCTTTCAGTGACTGAATAACTACAATCCTCTGATGTCAAATTAGGAGTGCAGGGTAAAAGTTCTTTAAAAATACACAGATGAGAACTGTTTTTCCAAGTATCTGTGTTTTACTGTATTAAAAAAAGTGTAAACGTGTGGTTTGCCAGCATACCTGTGCGAAAAACTCACTGTAACTCCAACAACTCCACAAGGACTGAGAGAACAGTGTAAAAACTGGTAGTACACATTTGCAATTTAGTGAACATGGTAAGTTTTCTCAAATTGGCTTGTTTTTTTTTTGTAAAGATTGGTAAATTTAAAATTTGGTAAAACTAAAAAGATGAAACAGTTACAACTTTAATTCTATCTTATAGTAATAGCAAGCAAAAATCACAGTTCTGACTGATACATAAAATCACTGGGGATATTAACCTATATTAAAGACACCAATTTATAACCCCACAGCACCATTAAGGTGCTTTAACTTTCTGCTATAATTAGAAACAAATTACAGAAATAGAAAAGTTCTTGTATATGAATGAGAAGAGATATTAATTATTTAGAAAAATGAGTTAACCTCCTAAAACAAATCAGCCATTTAACTCACTTGACAACGGCAGCATTCTTGCCCAGAACAAAGCAAGAACGTCCATTTGGTGTTTCTTGGAAAAAGCTGAAGTATTTGTGTTTGCCATCAATTTAGATCTTTTTATAAATACTATTTATTTTTAGAAACACAGCATTCTACTGGGCAGTTTGATCAGGATCTCCGTCTCTCCACGGCACATTATCTCTCCAGACACTATACAGGCAGGCCACTGGGAGAACAGCTGTGCAGGGCTTCTCAACTGCACTTGCATCTCTTGTGGAGGTGAAGACTTAGGTTTTATGGGACTCACCTTCCTAAACCATTAATATCCAAAGAAGAAGGGACACTTCCCACTCACATCACTATTTTTAACTCTTCCAAAGTGCAGTTTTAAGATACTGGCACATTCTTGGGACATAATGCATACCAACCGCAGTAACAGCAGAATTGCACACTCTGCTGACACAGCACGTCGGTTACTTGATTGCAAAACACAACTAACTGATGTTGTCATGGGGTTTAGAAGTACATTCATTACCATCAAGGTAAATACAAATGTGACTCAGTTGAGAGATGTGCACCATAATCAAGTGGTTAAGAGTAGAAACAGTAAAGAGGAAAGAAACTGCACTGAGGTATCTGAAGACATCCCATCTAAGCTAAAAGAAAATGACTAACAGCTGCTAAGAACTTCCCTTCCAATAGTTTATAGTATATATATTTATAAAAATGTTTATATTTATATATTATATTCAGATATTTATAAAAATATTTTTATATATTTTATATATTCTATTTATATATTAGCTCTTCATAAATATATATAGGGAGTTTTTTATATTTTAAAATACTTTTTCTGAGATCTTTTCTACATAAAACTTGAGTCTTTTTCCCAACCAACTAGAAGGGATGTTAGAAAAGGAGCTCATGAAAACAGATGAAAAAGAGAAGTAACAGTATACAGTTTTGAACATTACTGAGCTACAACCATGTTTTTATTGTGCAAGCTTGGAACCACGGAGCTGTGGAACCACATAACCCCTGAACAAAACACAACCACCACCAGCATCAAGTTCTAAAACTAAGTATACAGCTTCTGAACAGGCTGATGCAAGCTTCAGAGCTGATTTAACATAGACTACTTCTGCTATCATCACACCATAGTGGCAGCTTTGTATACCCCACTTTTAAATTCTATATGATAGTTATGATAGCTTATTTTAAATCAGATAAAAGCATTCCACTGTATTAAAACTCTTGCCTATCACAGGGGGACCCTACCCAGTGCAGTGGCACCTCCCAGGTGGAGCTCTAAGCATCCACTGTTAACAGAAGCAGCCAGCACAGGACCTTGGACTCACTAACTCCCATCACGCTAGCAAACATGGGTAAAAAACAGTAGCAACAGCAGCTTAGGCAGCACCTTCCCACTGTTTCTCTCCTTCCCAACTTCAGCAGCTCACAGAACGGGATTCCTCAGCCAGATGAAGCAAAAGGAAGCTACCCCTGGCCATGGGGGTTGCTCTCTACAAGAGCAGACATGGCTGAAATCATCCCATCTGACCAGATGTCAATCTCAGGCCACACTTTGAGCCATGGTTTGATAGCTCAGCACTGGATTTTCCTGCCAAAGCTTCTTCCAGCACAAGCATAGGCTGGAGGCTGACCTATGTGACATATGCTCCATGCATGTTCCTGTAATATCACAAGCCTTGGTCAGTCACTAAAGACACCAGCCCATAGTATCTCTGGGGTGCTGCCTGCATGAGGACTGCAGATCTCTACCTGGAAGCCATGTCTCAGCTACAAGATTGTTCAGCCAGTGCCTGGCTCTACTCCTAAACCACCTGCAAACAAGAATGGAGTATAAAGAAAGCATTTAGATGTCAGAAGTTCACTCCACTCCTCAAAATGATTTCCAGCACATGCACGAGTCACAGTGCTTATGCCACACTTAGATTTTGTACCTTTTGTACTATGTTCTCCAAGAATGAACAAACGAAAGTAAAAGAAACCCTTCCAGCCAACATAATGTGCTCAACATATTACAGCTCTACTTGCATTTTAGTGATTTCCTAGATGATTACCTACCGGAAACTGTGAATGCCTTGAAGCTCCTGCTGTAACACCTCCTGTGTGGTTGCTATTAAGTCCAAAGCTCCAACAAACTCAGAAGTGGATAGCAGCAACTGTACCGTGGGCTGTGTTTGGTGTACAGTAGCCATTAACTTCAGTTTATTGTATACTTTTATACAGTTATTTCTGGTGAGTGACAGTCTTAAAACTCGAAGTGATCCTTCACACATTACTTTGTCAATCTGGGCGATTTTCTCTCTAAGTAATTTTACAGCCTGGGAGGTTTTCCTGAGGTAGTCCTGCAACTCATGCTGAGAGGTCATTGCATGAAAAAATGCTTCTGAGCGCAGAGAAATCTGATGTGCAATATTGACTTCCACAATGTCCAGATAATGGCTCAGCTAGAAAGAAGAGGGAGGAGGAAAAACAAACAGTGCTGTCATGACTTGGCAAGTTTATGACCATGCAAATACACTTCCAGGGTATTTGTCTTATTATATCATGAGAAAATTTTGCTAATAAGAATTAAAGCCGTTTGATAGATTAGCAAGCAAATAGCTACCTGCTGTGGTTTGATCCTTTGTTTCTAAATGAGTTCAAAATCACTTTGGGAATGCTGACTCGATGTCTCCTCTGCTTGAATATTATAAGGTAGAAGAGCAAATAATTTTAAAATACTCAAGCTTTTGTACCACATGGATGCACACTGACCCTGTTAGAATATGGCCATTGACCAGGAGACAACTCTGGATATTGGCTTGCAAGTAAGAACAGCATACACATGCAAATACACTATGTACTTCGGATCATTGAAGCTGCTAAAGATGCAGCCTGACTATACTCAATGGAATAGCTCTGTTCATTTATAAGGCTGTAGCATCTTCTTTGTAGAGAAATCCTCAGGATGTATCTGGCTGCAGGGGTTTTTTGCCAGCCAGCTGGAGTTCCTATTAAGCATATTTCATGTGCACTGGCACTGTGGGATTCCCAGACACAGAGTATGCCTACATGTTTAGAAGCTAAAATTCAAAATCTCTATGTCAAACAATTACCAGAATACTGGGTTGGCCCTGACTATTTGAGCTGTAAAATCTCTGTGTTCTGGCTTATGCTGAATATGCAAACTCAAAGGACTGAGGCATTAGGATGCTCATCTGAATGCTAATACTCAGATGACCTGGTTTCTAAGAGGTGCCAAGCACTCAAACCTCATGCTGAATTTCAAAAGGCCCATCCAGAGATGGAAAGAAAATCAGCTGGAGAATGTTTCCTTCTTACAATTAATTTCATCCTGCATGTATTTAACACCAGGGATTTATTCAATATGCAAACCCATCTCTTTTGTAGTAAGTTTAATCAAAAACATCCTAGACCAAGCAGCTGTGACACACCTAGCCCACAGGAAAAGCTGAGACAGACTGTGACACAGGGATCAGAGGAAAGGTTATGATGATTATTTATTTGATTATACCAACTAGATGCCCCAGGTCCCTCCACTATGCTAAGTGAGGTAGAACAAACAGAACAAAATTATAGTACCTGCCTCATAGAGCTTACAATCCCAATGTAGGGCAAGACATGGAAGGAGGTAAGGAAGAGAAGAATGTCAGGGAGAAATTGTTCAAGTAGATCAGCAGCAGTCAAAAAGCAGTCAAAAAGTCAAAATAGCTGAAGTATGTATGCTTATAGCAGGGTTTTCCAAACCCTGTTGAAAACCAGTGCCTGGAGCTAAGGCTAATTATGGCAGCAGGGTGCCTATTTATACATGGTTAAGTGGAAACCTCATGCAGTTCAGAGCCTTCAAAAAGTAAAACAAAAAATTTTGGCCCATTTCAGCAATATGAAGCAGTGCAATAATTTGTCTGTCAGGTATGTGGCTTTGGAGGCAACAGAACTGCTATTGATATATTTGTTATCACCTCTCCAAAGCAGCATGGCTCATGGCTATTCAAAGCCTTATTTTCACTCCACTACATCAGAGGCCTCTGGGTCTCCTCTGCTTTAAGTACATGTTGTGTGTCCATCCTTGCTGCTGCCAAGCACTTTTTGAGGTTAAACTATATGTCAGGCACTGTTTTTTCATCTTCAGACAGCAACTGCCCCAAGAAACCCCAAAGAAGTATTCCTCCAAATTTAGGTGTGGAGGACAACCCAACAAATGGTAAGTTAGCCTCCCGCAGAGCCTGCCTCTTCCTCCAGGCCTGGCAAGAGAGCAGGAAGGATAACTCCTGGAAATGTGGAAACACCTTCTGGAGGATCTCATGTTACTATTCCTTAAGACACTTCACTACTATTTCTTTTTCTTTCAGCCTCCTTGCTCCCAGAAGCTTTAGTAGGTAACACAGGAGGGAAAACTGAAGTTAGAAAACACTCCAAAACTGCATAGATTTTCTATAAGCATTTTATAGATATTTGTTTCATTAAAATGATTCATTGTGAGATTTTTCTATAGTGTGACTACTTAACAAAACATTAAAAAAAAAGATCAAGATTGCTGTTTCCAATATGAAACTCCTCTGCTTTCACACTCTCCAATGCACTCAAGTCCTTTGTGAAATACAAAAATGGATCAGTGCAAATAACATGACAAAAGTGACAGGAAGTGCCTGACATACAAAAACCTTAGGATTTAATATTTCTTTCAGCACAAAACCACAGTGCCTTGAATCTGGTTTTCCTGAGATGTGAGAAAGCAATGGTCTTAAACAGTGTACAACCTCTAGCTTTCCCTTCTCGGAGAATTGCTCTTCCTCCCTAACAAACAGCTCCATACCTCTGAAGTTTCTCAGTATATGCCTGCTTCACTAAGTTTCAGTAGCCACAAAAAGCTAGTTCTTGTGTTGTATACAGATTCTTTTTTATCAGATTTGATAGATTTATTCAGCAGGGGAAAACCAGTTCTCTTTCAGTAAGATGCTTCCTGCATTGTTTACTAACAATCTGCAGCCTGGTGTAAAATGAGCGATAACAAAGCCCACAACAGTGATACCTCAACAAACAGTACAGAACAGCAGCAACGTTTCTTTGTAGTAACTAACAGCTGCGATGGATAATGACATTTTGTTTGACAGTTGTACCTTTTCTTGAAGTAACTTGGAGGAAGCTGCATCACGATTTCCTTTCCCACCAGCAGTACTAAAATGAGACCATGGTAAAACGGCATTAAAGGTTAAGGAATCTTCCAATGCAAAATCTGGTTTCATAAAAATCTGAAACAGAAAAACAAAAGAAATAAATGCGCCTCCCTCACCCCTACAATTTCCTCCCCAGTTAAACATACCTCCCATCTCATGAAGCCAAAAGGGACCTCATTTGTTAACGTCAAAAAACAAGCTATCATTTATCCAGGCAAACAAACTCATTCCAGACCTTCCAACCAATTTTCTTCACACCTTAAAAACTTGTGTGATCTGACAAAGTCTTATCTTCCTAGAAGTGGTAGGCACAGCTCCAAAATTACACAGCCTATCAAGCATCCAAGATGATCTAAACATCCTGAGTGTGAAAGCGTAGGCAGCATTGAACTTCAGGTGCATCCTCTAAAGGATCAGAGCAAACAGAGGCATCCTACAGCTGATCTGCTCATTTCTGGGGCTATAGCTTCTACCAGGGTGAGGATCCAACCAGCTGTCAGGATGGACCAAGTGTTGCCTGAGAGGGAACAGCTGATCTCCTTTAGCACAATGCAGCAAACATGCTTGTCATGGAAAAAGAGTCAGTAACACGTAACATTAACTACACATCTTGGAGAACTATTAATCCAAATCTCTCCCTGATTATGTATGTTACTTTTACTTGACAAAACTGGTACAAATGTTAAGCTTCCAGGCAGACAGTAGCACCCTTTCCCCGTATTTATGAAGTGTAATTTTAAAAGGTTTAACATAGACTATAGCATCAAACGAAACTCAAAACATTCTTGTTTCAAGGACTCTAAACATTGCAGTGACAGCTATTCAAGTAACAGCCTACACGGCTGGCACAGACATGCTGACCCATACTAACACTGACTTCTTAATGTACATAGAAAAAATTATTCAGCCTGAAATGGAATCTGGAGTTGTGTCTTTTGTTAACCTGTCACAAAAAAAGCCCACATCATATACACAGCAAGCATATATACAAGAGGGCTTTGCTCAAGGATCCAAGGAGCTAAATCTAATGTTAAGCTGTACACTGCAATATTCAAGCTTCTATCAAGCTCTTCACTTCTCATTTCCTCCTAGGATACAGAGTGGCTAATTGTTCCCAGCTCTGATGTTTTAACTATTAAAGATGAAAAAAATAATGGCAGTTGCATTCTACTTAAAGAGAAAAGTCAAGACCACAGAAAACAGCAGCAACAAACAAAAAAGGGAAAGAAAAAGCAAATTGTTCTCAGTCTTTTAAATTCTGAGCACTGCAGATGCTCTTGAGAATCAGCTCAAGTAATCAGCTTGCACAAAATTTCTGCAAAGAAGAGAGTACATTCTTACATTCGTGACCACATGCAAGAAATCCTTATAAAAGCTTAGCGTGCACAGGGACCATACCTTAGGTACTTGTTCCAGATCTGTCCTGGATTTATCTAAAATTAAGCAAAATAGGAGTAGTCATTCATGAGCAAACAGTTACCATGAATACTGTTAAACCCTATGAAGAAGTTTTCAAGACAAGAATGCCAAGTTCCACACAGGGGACACACAGGGTGGGTGGACAAGGTTAAAACTGAAATGAAACGTTCTGACTGAACATGAGGAAAACCTTTGTCACCATGAGGACAATCAAGCACTGGAGCAGGCTGCCCAGAGGGGTTGGGTATGCTCCAACCTTGGGGGTTTTCAAGGCCCAACTAGATAAAGTCCTGAGCAGCTTGGCTTGACCTCCCAGCCAAACAGGCTTTGAGACGGCACCTGCAGTAAAGACCTTCTGAATTCCCTTCCAAACTGAAATACTCAGATTCTTCAAAACACTCTTTGGTTCTTATTTGGTTTGTTCCTTACTTTATTTGGTTTGAAATACATAAGACAACCTAGGAATCATTTTGCTGTCCTCAGTCTCTGGACAGACCAACTGCAATGGAAGTGAAAGGCCAAGTCTTGTGGGCTAGAGTCAGAGAAAAACAGGTAATTCCAACAACAGAAATTAGAGAAAATAAAGAGTTTCAGTTTACCAAACGATGCTTCTACCAGGAACTGCCCATCTACCCTAGAAGCTCCCTGCTACTTTTGTGACACAGTAATTTTCTCTTGTGTAAAAACAAAGGACTCTTTCAAAATGGATTAAGCTAAGCCTGAAGAAGGAACTCTTATTTTTGCAGTATGCACCACAGACAGACTCATTCAGGAATAGCTATTCCAAAGTAACAGCAATCACAGAGCAACCCTACAGAAGGACTTCCTTTTGCATGGAAACAGAGGAAGAAAGCCGACAGAAAAAACTTGATCAAAAGGAGTACACTACTGAATGCTTCTTGCTGTGTTACCTGTAGACATGGATATAGACAAGCCTGATCAAACACTGACTGGCAAATGAACCCTTTTATGGTAATATTTTTGAGAAAATAAAATAAACATTAAAAGCTTGCTCCAGGATGTGATTGTTTATTTTCCTTTTTCTTGTCATTTCTTTTTCATTTTGCCTCTCAACTTCCTTTGTCCAGTTTCACATTAGCTGAGCTATGTCTCTAAAATCTTGTAATTCAGCCTTGCTACAGCTGCAGACACCAAAAGAAGTTTGTCAGGTAATCTTGGCTAACACTAAACAGAGGAATACTAAGCAGAAAACTGGCCATAAGCAGAAAACTGTCCAGAGTGGAACTGCATGAAACACAGGAAAAGGCAAAATCCTGCACCTGGACAGAAATAACTCCAGGCACCATTAGAGGCAAGTGGTCTAGTAGCCAGAAAGCACCACTGCAGAGGGACCTGGGATTCTCAACTGACCATGATGCAGCAGTGCACTCCTGCCTATGGCAAAGCATCCTGAGTCGCATTAGACAGAGCACTGTCAGCAGGTTGAGGGAAGGTAATCCCCCCTCTCTCCACTCAGCACTGGTGAGACATCTGTGCCCAATTCTGAGCTCCGCAGTACAAGACAGACCTACACATATTGGAGTGAGTCCAGTGAAGGGTCACAAAGATGATTAAGAGACCAGGAGTGGTTGAGAGAGCTGAGACTGCTTAGCCTCAAAAAGATCGGGGTATCTTAATGTTTTCAATTACCTAATGGGAATGTGTAAGGAAGACAGAGCAGGCTCTTCTCAGTGGTGCCCAGTGACAGGACAAGAGGCAATGGGCAGAAACTGATAAATTAAAAAAGCCATCTGAACATAAGGAAAATACTTTTACAGTGAGGGTGGTCAAACATTGAAAGAGTGTTTACACAGCTAGAGAGCGTGTGTAAACTTATCCGTCCACGGATAAACTCAAAACGCAGCTGGATGCTGTCCTCCTGTGGGTCACCCTGTTTGAGCATGGTTTGGAGGAGACCATTTTGAGATGTCACCTCCCACCTCTGCCATTCTGTGATCCTCAGGGCAGAGAGACAGGAATGGCCCAGCACCATTCATCACTGCAAAGTCAACAGCTGCTGACACAACAGTTTCCACAGATCTTAAATAAAAGGAAGTTAAAGAAAACACTGGCAGGCACATAATGACTTGCCATGAATGCAAACATGACAAGGAAAAGTTTAAGAGCACGTATAATAAGCATTCTGACCTATAAAATATCAGCAGTGGTCATGAATACATCTAAGTCACCCATATTTGGGTTTTCAATTATTGTTACAAAGAAATCATCATCAGTGTTATCGCACATGAAGCCTTCAAGCAAGTAAAAGAGATTATCAGTATGCTATAGTATTCGGTTTTGAACGCTGTAACATACTGATAATAAAAAGAAATTACTTTTTAAAGACTAGGGAAAAACTCTGACTGTACCGTGGGTGTGTAATAGAGTCCCGTCGAAGGTATCTTGAGGAGTAGAAATGTTTTTGCATCTTTCATGAACTTTCTCTCTCTGTAGAAGAGAAAATACAGAAAAGAATTATTCTGAAGCTTAAACAACAGATTTTTTTTCCTTTGAAACAGAATATTATGCATATTTTCAGTGAAATCAAATAATTCTGACAAGTTCTTAACACAACAGTATTTTTGCCTCTTAAAAGCTCAGATGATGTTTGTCCAGGTGACATGTACCAAAAATTGCAGCCTGTAGTTGATATGCTGTTTTCCTCTGTATCTTTACATCTCAAGAGAGAAGGGACACAGAAGTTCTTCAAGAGGTATAACTTCTCTACATGATGAGACAGACCCGTAACTCAATTGTGTTACATATCCAAACATTTGATTTCTAATCCAGAAAGCACACTAACACACAGTGAACGATTTTTCATCATTAAACTAAACTGGATCAAAGTAGAAATTGGCTCCACATCTAACGAGTGCCTTGCTGAAACCACACATCTTGTTTTGTCATGCTGAGTTTCAAATTATATCTACAGGTGTAAAAACCACCAGAGACCACAGCGGTGAGAAACTGCATTTCTAAAGAACACTGATGCTAGCTAGATCTCTGCTAGAAGCTACATCACAGGCCAGCTCCCTCTTCCCAAAATCTTCTTTCATTTAGCAGGCGCTCCATTACATGCTCATTTCAATGGATTAGCTCTTAGACGTTTTAAATGTTGAATGTGTGAACTAATGGCAATAGTTCAGTTACAGACAATTCACTTTGACATTCTTTAACTATGATGTATACAAGTAACACTTCCTGCAGCCAATTCTGTACCAGCAAGTAAAAAAAAAAGGCAAAACAAAGTTACAAACCAAGGAAGCAGAAAACAGTGGGAGACTTCTACATATTCTTTCAGTCAGAAAATAAGAAAAAAGAATACTACATACTTACTGACACCTCTATTTTAAGAGTTTGTAGAAGTCTCCTACTGGTCCTGGTGTCCTTAGATGTAGCTTAAACTTCCCTGTTACAAAAGAAATCATTGAGATAATAGGCCTATTTATAGTTTAAGAACTCCAGGTATAAATGTTTAAATTAGAGACTTAAAAAAACCAAACCTCCAATCCTTGCAGTACATAGTTATGTTTTATATTTGATCCAAAGGTCTGAAAATGCTATGTTGCACTGTAAAGCCCAATCATTAAACAATCTTTAAAGAAAAAGGATTAATAATCAGAAAGAATAAATATGAACTGTAAGCACTGCTGCAGAGCTCAGTATTCAGAAATACAAATGAAAAAACCCCATGAAATTGCCTGGAGAGAGCTTAGACTTCATTTTCCACACTACTAATAGTGAGATTACAAAACAAGAAATGCCTAATGAAGACTCAACAAGCACTGAAGAGCAAATTAATTATCAGCTAACTGTGTAAGGGACCACTAACAGGAACAATCTCCAATTAAAAGCAGGATCTCAAATCTCTCCTAGTACTGTGTGTATCAAAGTTTGGTTCTTACCAGAGCGATTTCCTGTTGGTATAATGCAAAATGTTCCTTGGTGATCTGTGGGAGGTAGAATGAAGGCGTGACTTCAGTGTCCACAAAGTCCACTCCCCATGTTTTTGTAAAGAAATCAGATTCCCTTTTTGCTAACCTAGGATCATTTAGTGCTGCTGGGAGATTGACTTTGGAATGATAAATAGTCCATCTATGCTGATCCGCAACTAGAGATGGGCTGTCACATAAATTATGGGGATCGCCTGCAGGACAGAAGACAAGACAGTTTGTTAAGGTAAGAAACTGAAAATTGTATTTCTGCTAAAGTCTGCCTCTTAAGCAAACCATGTTTTCACAATTACACAGTGGATTGCAATTAGCTATGCAAAAGTCTCCTTCTGCAACACTAACTTGCATTTCTTCTATCAGATTAACCAACACAAGTTTTGAACAGTGGTGTATTCATACTCATTAAATATATTTAGCTCAACAACATCAGCTTTTGCTGAAGAGAAAGAAATTCCAAACACATTTTGAAAAATTGGAGCTCAATCCGAACAGTTGAAATTCATTCGCATTACATAATTCTTAAGACCCCACCTACTCCATTTTATAAACGAAGATTTAGCATAGCACTGCAGCTGAAACTGTGACCAAAACCTGGTTTTTCAATAGTACTAAAGACTTACGATAGTGCTAGAGATAGATCTTGGTCTCTTGCTTCCTACTGCAAGAGGACTGGGCTGTTTCACAGAAGTAATGCAGCTAGATTCCAAGCACACTGGACAGGTCTGCTACAGGCTCTGACAGAATATACCCTCTTCCTGCATGTAGTATGGATCATAGTTATAATGTGAAATCACGTAAGCAAGATCCCATCTATAATGTGAACATCTAAAAGCAAGCTGCAACGAGGAAGGCTCTCCCATTGCTACAAAAGGACATTGGGTGGTACAAAGCAGAATTACAGTATACTTTTAAATGAGACTGGTTTAATACACTATACCCTGTACAAAGGAACTGAACAGTTGTCAATGGATTAGCAAGTTTAACTCCATTTTCACTCTCCTTGCACACCAACATTACCTGTAGGTTCCTTGGGACACACATCAGGCAGTGACTGCACAGGTCGAAAGCGTTTCGTGGCATCCGTTTCCTTTTTAAAGAAAGCATCACTGCTGTTTGACTGAGGCACTGGTGAAGAACTGTGGCTTGATGCCATTGCATAAAATCACCACTTGATAAAAGCTAAATAGGAAACAATAAATATCAAGGCTTTAATATAAAGATGGAGTTACAGACTGTATCAAAACAATGACTGCACAGTAATTTTTTAACTGCAACACTAACTGACATTTCAACAGCAACGGGGGAAATATTATTTTAAAGGTGAAAATTAAAAGCAGAATATAACTTCACAGCCTGTTGTCCCCCACATTTTAAGGTTTGGACAGTAGCTTGTTATTGCATGCAGGACCAACAGAATTGTGCATTTAAAAAGTAGACTTTCAGGCAATTCTTCCTTTCTGTTGCTGTAACTACTGCAGCCATACTGCATACATTCACAGTAGTACTGCCTCACTGGTAGCAGAAAGCTTGGGTAGACAAATGTAGAGCCCTCCGCATCACACAGCCCTCCTATCTACTATGCTCAGTGACTGCAGGGAGCACATCACCTTTTGCATCTGGTTGCCATCATGCTTTTGATATTTTCGGGGCTGCGCTCCGCAACAACCACAACAGCCCAGGCAGGGCAAGGGGAAAGACACAAATGATGTCAGTCTTCAGAAAACTGCTTTGCACACCAGCAACTACTGGCAGTTAAGACAAACCTCAGAAAAACTAACCCATCTGCAGTACGGGCTTAGGCCAGGACTAAAAGCCCACATAACCACAGCTGAGGGAGCTCACAAGCCCATGCCCACCTCAAAGAGGCTTCCTGCAACTGCTCTACTCAAGAGATGGGCAGAGCATCCTGTGAGAGGTCTCACATGCCACTCTCAGTGAGATTTAACCACAGCGAGATACATGCTTCAGTGAGAAAGGCAACAGATGAAGGTGTGGTATTGTGTCCTCACTGTTGCACTGCCTTAACACTAGGACCCCAGCCAAAGGAGGTTCGCTCTTTTTTCCCAAAGGAGGAGGGGCTGCAACCTATATTCCTGGTTCTGACAAGCAACAGCTACCCACAGATACCATATATTATTCATGATTTCTAGTAATTGAAATAATTGGGTTTCAGACAAATCAGAATCTGAAGAATACAAGCACAGCAGAAAAGCATGAGCAGATACTACCCATACAAAACATACATATTTCATAACCTGCATCAGGAAAATTGACAATTCAACTTTTCATGGCTTCCTAGTAAAACAAACTATAGTTTATTTCAGCATAAAAAAGTATTTGCAGAGAGTAGACAATTAAAAAATAATTCAAAAAGCTCTGGAGTAAGGAACATCCCACTAATTTTCAGCTTTCAGGATTTTAAGCTCCCAGTTTGAAAATAAGCAGCCTTACAAATTTCACAACAGGGCTGAACAATGTAATGAGTTCTTTCCATCTGTAAACAAAGCTGAATTTCCATCAAAGTATGGGTTGAGTCAGTAGTAAACTGCAGAACTATTAGAGGTTTGAGAGTTTATTAAAACACCCCCCAATGAACAGCTCAAAGAGTGCCCATTCAAAGGGACTGATATGATTCCTCATCTTCAAAGAGAAATAAACACAGCTAGCAACATCTTAGCGTTGAACTATCAATCCTTAATGGACACCTAAATTACTCACTACCCTGTGAAGGAGCACAAAAAGATAAAAGGGCTATTTTATCTTCAGTCGCTGAAGTGGGCACCAAAGGATGAGCGTACGTCACCGTGTCAGCTTCTAACAGCACCACAAATCTCATTTGGAACAGAAAACATAAAAGTTCTGCTTTCTAAATGAGATTGCAAGTGTCCTACAGAACAACTAGAGAAGAGTTGACACGTACAGATGTAAAAGAGCATCCTAATGAATGGGCCCATAATGACTAACAAACATGTATTCTGGTCAAAATGCTGTCCACAGGGTACCATTCCTGATGTTCACTTTCTTCTCTCCCCTTCCCCGTGACAACACAGCAAGACAAGGAGGATAATGTGCTTCTACTGTTACTGTTAAAGGTGACTTTTCGAAAGTCAACTAAAGTTGAAAACAGAGCAGCAGAACCCTTTCTAAAAATGCTGCACAAGGACTGAAAATCCATCTCCCAGGTTCTCTTGGAAAGGGATTCCCTTCTTCCTTATACCACAGAAAAACTTACTAGTTGAGATAAAGAATGGCAGCACTAATGGAAATCTGGAAGTAGTCAGAAAGGGGAAAATCCTTTCCAGACATCTGACAGACCTTCCTTAAATATCATAAAGCATCAGTTCCTCTCCCCAAAAAGTTCCAAAGAAACATTTTGCTCTCCTACTGCTGTTGCATGTTCATGTTCTTAGGTTCTTCCCTCAACATTTCCAAAACAACTTCTTTCTTCATGAAGCTTTTCTCTAATGTTTTTGGGTGCTTTTGTGAAAAAAATCTAGTATAAGTTAATGACAAAACACCATCATTATCACATTCTTAAAAAAACACAGCCAGTGCCGAGTTACAATGATCAAGTCTCCTAAAGGCATACAGTAAATTTATCTGCACTTGGAACTGCTTCAAAGTTCTGCATCTGCAGCTTTTCTCCTGAAAAAGCCTCTGTAATATGAGACACAGCCTGCTCTAGCCAGATGTATGAGCAACTAAGGCAATTTGTAGAAAGCACTGAAATCTCGTACTCTTGCTAGCAAGTCTTTCATTAAGCCTCACTTTTTTCCCCATAATGAAGCATATTCTAAGACATGAATTGTCTCAACTACATAAATCTCAGTGGAGAAAACCAACTGCATTATGCCAGTCCAAGATTTAAAATAAAGACAACACTGAAGACTAGCTCAGTACCTCAGCTTTTCAAAAACAATCTGTGCCTACTCTTGCACAGATTACTTATTGCCATAAATTATTCACATGGCCATTGTACAGACAAAACTTAAAATAGAATGAAAAGAGTACAATAAAATATCAAGCAGTAACCTTCATACCGTTGAGTGAATTTCAACGAGATATAAGGATTCACAGGCAGAGGCCTTCTTAAGTGGCAAGCAATATGATGCTGTACTAAATTATTCATAGTTAGCAGCTATTCTAGTAGCCTCATAAGTCAGAACCTTATGGATAATTAACCTCAATGAACAGCCACATTTGCACAGGAATAAACCCATCTGTACTGCCCCAAACCAGGCATTCCTCAACCTGCAGTCCTTAAATTAGCCTAATAAATAACACTGCAGAGAAAGAAAACTGAACAATATTATCTGAATTAAAATTAAATTACAAAGGAATCTGTGACAAGCCTATATGAAGACAAAAATCCTGCCCGACACCTGAGCCCTTCTGTGTACACTAACCTTGCACACAACTGAAGAAGTTTAATTTGTTCACCAAGAGAACAGCTATTCTTTGTGCTACACTACTAAACATTTTATAGACAAACAAATCCATAACCAACCTTCTGAATCAGCATTTTAAAATATGCAACTATATATGAATCTGCTGATTTGAACATAAAAACCCTATCAAACAACTCAGCATTAACACAGAACAAAACTGCTGCAGAATATTTTCACTCACTCAAGTTTCAATGCAAGTGCAATGCAGGTAAATGTAGTTAACTGCACAAGCTGTGCAGAATGAATTATGAAATGGTGAGTCCCCTGAGCCTCCTACAGAAGAGCATATGTGCAGCAATAAGAATATGCAACTGTGTAACTTAATGACATCAATATTTAAACTATATATGGATAAAATTGGGTTAGATTAGCTCTGTTGTCTCCAGTAATCACCATAATTTACTGACATTTTATCTAGCAATGTGTATTACTAACACAATAAAAAAAACCTTTAGGGGTTAGATACAAGAGTAATGATGAAAGCTGGAACATGATAATGGCTGTATCTGCAACATGCCTTCAATATATTATTTTGCACACCGTATTACTTTTCTTAGTTTAAAAAATGACATTAACTGAAATGTTAAAACACATTTTTACAAAAAATAAAAAAAAAATAAAAAAATCAACCACTGCAACAACAAACACAGTTTTGATTATCTGTATTTATGGTATTTTTACAGCCCCAACACATGAAGATTAACATTTCATCCTCAAAAATCTTACAGCTTTCTCTTAAAAAAAACAACCTTGCTCAATAACTTAATGAACTTAATAACTCAATAACCCTTGCTCAATGCTTAGCAACTGTGATATGACATAGCTGTACAATGTACAGCATGGAATAAAATGACTGTGAAGACAAATATAATAACCACATGCTTGGATACTGTATAGTCAGCAAAGTAGAAAATCTGTGCAGTCAGTAAAGTATTAACCACATGAATTTTAAGAAGCTAGTTCTGTGATGACTACACTATGACTCTTGAGTTTCACACCTGAGGTTTCAGCAGTTAGAAGAAAAACACAACAACAAAGTGTATTACTCAGAATTAATTACACAGGATGGTTATAACTCTTGAGCATGTGCTTGTTTCTGTAACTATTAAGATTTTCAGGAAGTTCTTGAGAAACTGCCTTTCCACATTGTGCCATCTGCACACTTTGTTTTTCAGATGGTCTTTGCTACCCAAATGTCCAGTGTTTGCTCTACATAAACACAGTATTAGAGAAGGTGCAAACCAAACCTCAACTATTCATGGACATTAACTTCGTACTTCTTCATTTCTGGGTAGTTTCCCATTAGCACTGTCAAACAATTTTCTATTTCTTAAGGTTACAGCTTTCCATGAGCTAGTAATTTTTACTGGGAATTTTCATATGCACACCCTTAGGTTTGTAAAGCTGTAATTTGCATTAATAACACAAATTAGAACTTACGATCCAGCACAACCCCTGCAAAGTGCCTGAAGTAAGTCTCAATTTATGCACAGAAGAAACCTGTATTTCTCCCTTCTCTGTGCTCTCCCTCCCAAATGAAAATAAATCTACAACCTAGTAATAATACCTTCAACTTAAATTGGTAGTTTTGATAAGTTAACTGTTATTACAAGGGACAACCAAGAACATGCTGCTTATTAGCTCCAGCCCTTTATACAATTCATAGAATGCGCTCTCCGAACTCGATTCTGGCTTCAAAAATAGCAACATCTGAGAAGAGAAGCTAAGTATCCAGGGGAGACAGCCCAGAGCCTCCACAGACCACACAACACTAGGCAAGTTCTTCTCCTTTGAGTAATCCATATTGTTCACAATAAGCCGCACTTGGACACTACTAGGTACTTTCCAAGAGGTACCCTCTGCATTTCAAATGTAAAGCAAGGAGAAGTTTCTCTATGAATATGAACGGCATCCTAAAATCCCTGCTGCTTTTCATGGCTTTGGCAACAAGAGTGAAATCAAAACATTTTGAAGTACTGCTCTGATTACCCAACACCATTTGGAATACAAAACCATCAGAAGCCACCCACAAGTCACCCTAAAGCAAAATACTTTACCATTTCTAGAAATGATAAATATCAAGGATACTTAAAAGGAAAAGGATACCTGAAATCTAACTACAAGAGAAAAATGCACATGGGATTCCTTCCAGGACCTCGACAACTTACAACATGCCTGTTATTGGTCTAATATATTTACTCTGTCCTCAAAGGTTAGCTTTCCCACGCTGTTATTATACAGCTCATTCTGCTAAATCAGCAGGATTTAACTCTGTAACAAGGAAACCATGATATGAGCAAAGTATGCACCACCTTTGGAAGACTGTGAACCAGCCTGGACTAACACAAGCTTTCCATTTCTTTCAACCAGCTGAAATTCCTCAGGCTGAAATTTCCACACTTGTCCTTGTGCCCCAAGACAGACATCTCTCTTTCAGTGGAAGAGCCAAAAAGGTTAGCTTTCAGCAGAAATGTTTAAGCAGTTTCAGAGAATAAGGTTAAGGCTGCGGAAGCTGTTCTGCTAACGCAAGCTCTTTCTGAACACCTATTTCCATCCTGGGGCTTTACAGTAAGAAGCAGATGATTGTCAGGTAGGACAAGGCTAGAGACAGAGTGACTGTGACTTGTTCCCATGACAAGCCATCTGCATTTGGTGCATGCTTCACCATCAAACCTCCTTACACAACTTGGAGAGAAGCCTGTGTCAGTCCAACCTTTCTGAAAGCCTAATAAATATATATATATTTATATTAATGTATTTTAGTGCATTCCACACATCTTTTAAGAAAATCCCAGACTACATGTTCCCACACTGTATGCCTTCTCTGCAGAGTTGGCATGAGTGATGACCCTCTACATTAGCCTTTATGGTACGAAAGCAGACTGACAATGAAGCTATCTATGAGTTATGTGCATTTCTCATCGGGCCTGCTCAGCCACATGTGCTGTTACGATCCTGCTCATTCTGCAGTTCCTTGGACAGTGCCGAGCTGAGCCAGACTGTGCAACTTTCTCAGCAAACTGCATAATAGGAACTGTGGAAAAGCAAAAGCACTTGAATAGCTTAAAGAGTAATGGCACCACCACCATCCCCTTAA
Source organism: Melopsittacus undulatus (assembly GCF_012275295.1). Classification (NCBI taxonomy): domain Eukaryota; kingdom Metazoa; phylum Chordata; class Aves; order Psittaciformes; family Psittaculidae; genus Melopsittacus; species Melopsittacus undulatus. Next base: position 10,983,405 of record NC_047529.1, on the reverse strand, counting down.
TCATCTCTTTCATAATGCCATCTCAAAATGCTCCCCTCAAACAGGGAAACAGGCAAGAAAAAAAGTGATCTGAATACAAAGAAAGAACAGGACAGCTGCATCTCCCCTGCAAAGCACTGTGCATAGCCTGCAAGGCCAGGGTCAAACAGCATCTCACTTTCATGGTTTTATATTTTGTATCAGTTTCTTTTGCCCTCTCCAGCTGAAGCCACTTCAGTTGAGCTTCACTTCTTTAAATCCAACAAGATCCTTTGAAAAAAAATCATCTCAAAAAGCCCCACCACTGAATAACATAGTTATTTGAATGCATGTCTGCACAGGTTATTTAGAATAATACACAAGTGTAAATATTCTGTCAAAAATTGGAAAGCAATTCATCTCCCTATAGACAAACTATCTTAAAAGCAGTATTTCACTTTTATTCAGGTACTAAATAAAACAACTAAATGAAACATCTGTGATATACCCAATGTACTACTACTCATCCGGAAACCTAACTTGAAATTGGAAGGCAATTTCTATGCTGAAGAAACAGACCTCTCTACAGCTATTTAGGTCATTATGTGTCAGGCTCTTCCATGCCAGGGGTGCTAGAATCACTCAGTGACAATTAACAAAGCAGTAGAAATATGCGGGTAAAGTAAAAGCCCTGTGGTTAGTTGCCCACACTATCACACAAGATGAGAGTGAAATCCCTTTGTACTCCTTTTTTTGCAGGCATCTCATCATTACAGTGTGCATTATCTTCTCAGAAAAGGGTGAAATATGAGCAGCTCATATAGCTCCTCAGAGGTACATGCAGCTTGAAGAAAGATCAAGGAGCCCCGGCAGGCATTCCAACCTAGAAGTCTGTCAAAGGCAGGGACCACAGAGCAGTGACATTTTGAGGAAAGGCAGAAGAACTGCACAAGCCCAAGAAAAAATCCGAACACTAATGTCCTGACTTCACACAAGGAGTCTGACAGAAGCTGATGCAATCTGCACCAACATTAAGTTTCCCTGTGCAGGCTCTCCACTTGCTACTTTAAGCAGGATTAGGATCGGTTTGTTAATCTGAAACCAATTTTCTAAAAATGCGACTTCTTATGAGAATCACATCTTTCCAAAGCCTTACCAAAGCCCTGAACAAGTGCAAGTAGCTATGAAAGAGCCAAATGAAAATATGTAATAGTTTTGACATTATGCAAAAAGCCAAGAGTAGGAATTATCCAAAAGCAGGCACAGCAGAGCTCATAGCAAATCTTATTGAGTGGTCTTGACACAGATGCCAGTCAACTTGCAGGGAGAAGAAAGTCACTCTGTAGGGCAAGTACTCGGCAAACAACATCATCCAAATTTTACCTTGCGTGAGCAACAGAAAGTGCAGCCAATGTCTGTTGATAGTTCCTGTGGTGTTCATACCAACCCAACAGCAGATCAAATTAAACAGACCACTTGTACTCACACCACTTCCTTTTCATCCCTCAAATAGCTTCTATTCACAATAAGAATATTTCTATAAATGTGAAAACCAGTACAGTTATGCTACATTTAGTTTTATACAATAGTAAGGGTTGGAAAGAACCTTAAAATCATCTAGTTCCAACCCCCCTGCCATGAATGCCAACAAATAAAAGGAAGATCTTCCACCACTGCTTACTGTAACTGTGTAAAACTGATGAGAACTCACTGCCATATTGCAAAGCACCAGACATGCTACTCCAACTGCAATACTCTGTCTTAAACACACATGCCTCCAAAGTGGCTCCCTTTTTTTGTTTTAAGAACCAGATTAATAGTTTAAATATCCTAGCTTTTTCTCTATCCAAATATGAGCACTTTGGAACATCTGATCAGTAAATGAATCTACCATTTCTGACCACGAGGGAAATACATTAAGGATTCCTTACCTTTTGAAAGAATACTCAGATCTTTTTATAAAACCCAGTTCCTAGGTGAAGTGGGTGCAAAAAGTTAAAAACACGGGGAAGACAATTATCAGATGTGCTCGTAAAGACTTCTTTCTACTTCTTCATACAAGACCACAGAAATATATATGTAGAACAGTCATCCAGGCTCACCCTTTCTTTTTTCACACTACATTCATAAAATGAGGAATAAGAAAATAAAGTGTAATAAAAAAATAAACCAAAAGGAAACTGAGCCTCCCAACTGGAATGAGGGTTAGATGTTTGTGACCCTTCACTCCTCTTCTTAAGACACTTTCAGCTCCTTATTTCCCCAGATGTCTGAAGAAGAAAAGCAGAAGTGGCTTTTACATGGAGTTGCTGCCCCAAAAGGAGAAACAATACCTACATGATTCAATTTCCCAACTTCTTCCTGCTCAAACTGCCAAGGAGTAAGTCTGTGGTCTGCTTTCTCCACTCTCTCTAATGGCTCCTGACACTCCTCAGGCAAACAATATTCCCATTCAACCTTTGAAATGCACATCCCCTACTCCTCCTGTGAAGCTTATGCTGTCAACACAGAGGCAAAATTCCTCCACACCTGCACCAGACTCCTACTACAGAGAAGACAGTGCTGAAGGCACAGGGACGTCAAATGGTATGGAAGAGTTAGAGCCACTTCCTAGAGTGCAGCCTTCAGACCTCACTGGCGAGGCTGCCCACATGATGTACAGCAGCTTTGGCTTAGACAACTGTAGATCTCCTGTCAATTAATGCATTTTAGGCATTGTTTTCCTACCCAACAGAAGCACCATCCTTTGCCCAGAGGATTTCAAGGGAACTATAGCTTTTGTCTATGCAGTTTGGCAAAGAGTCACGCTGGCTCTCATGCTAAAGTAGTAATTACTGCAGCCTCTACAACAATTAATGCACTGCAGTCAGGTTTTTTTTAGTAAGAGCATTTGTTTACAGGCCTGCAAAGCAGCTGTGGCTACAGAGGGCCACAGCTGTGCAGAAGTCTGTAGGCCTTTCTCTCACTCAGGACTCCATCAGATAGGGTACAGCAAGACAGTAAGGTCAATATAACACCTGCACTTGAAAACTCTCAAAACCAACACACATGCAAATATGCTGTCAAATAATATTTTTATGTACTATAAATAGGTACTTTACACTTTTGGGATCGCTTCACATGCTTGGGATCACAAGGAAAGGCTGGACAAAGCTTTGAGCAACCTGGTATAGTGGGAAGTACACCTGCCCATGGGAGGGGAGTTGAAACTAGATGATTTAAGGACTTTTCCAACCCAAACCATTCTATGATTCTATGAAGTTCTGTAACAGAAACACTAAGTATTTAGAGAATATAAGAAAAAGAGAGAAAGAAAAGAGAATCAATACAATACTAAGGCCAAAACTGGTCAGTCAAAGAGAAAGTTAATTTTTTGTTGAGAGTGCAGGAAGTTGGTATTTTACCAACACGTAGGGGTATTTCTGTCAATAGTACCTACTGTGTTTGAAAATTACAGTAAGGAAAGCCAAGAAATGATGTTTGTCTATCAACTCAGGAACCACTGTGAGCCTAAATGGCTTTTGGAACCAACAAATCCTTTAGCGCTCCACCTCCCAGTCCATCCCGGTTGCCATTAACACGGGTGCCAGCATTACAGATTAAAACCCCCAGCACTTGCTCCGAACACCACTTCCCCGCACCAACCGCTTACAACAGCCGTGCCTGACGAGGAGCCGGCCGCACCTTAGCGAGAACACGCCGGCAGGATCTCGGGGAGGCCGTCGTCATATCTCTCCCCGTCGCATCCTATGGAAAACTGCCCGGTGGTCCCAGAGCTTGGGGGTGGCGTGAGGGAGACCTGCGGGGAGAGAACCCACATGAGGGAGGCCCGCGATGGCCGCGCTCGGGGCGGCCCAGCTCTGACACCGCCACACACGCTCCGTGCCCCCCTGCCAGGCACGGGCACCGCTTCCAGACACCGCCCGCTCCCCACCGGGGGGTTACCATGGAAATACACAACCCCAATTCGCAGAGAAACGGCCCCCCCCGCGCCTCGAAGCTGGCGCCGCTCCCCTCACGCCCTCCTCCCCTCCACACGGCCCAGGCCGCCCCCGGCCCGCAAAGACAAAGGGCACCCGGGGAAACTCAACTTTCCCGGCCGCTCCCCGGGAGAGCCCCGCGGCCGCAGGCAGGGGCACCTGCACCGCGGCCTAGCGCCGGCAGCTCCCCGCTGCCTACCTGCGGCCCCGGGCCTAGCGCGGCGCTCCAAGGCGACACGTCGCTCCCCGCCGCGCAGGGCAGGGCGGCGCAGGAAGGGCCCGGCCGGCGGCGGCGGCAACAGCGGCGACGGCGGCTGCGGGAGGGGCCGAGGCACCGCCTCTCCCCGCCGGCCGGGGGAGGAGCCGCCCGGCGGAAGGGGCTGCGGCTGCCCGGGTGAGCTGAGCTGGAGGCTGTGGCTGTGCGGAATCGGGTCTGGGTCTTGGTGCTGGGCCCGCTGCAGAGTTGAGGGGGCGAGAGGCTCCGCAGTGCCCCACGGCTGGGGCGCCGCCATTTGAGGGCCTCACAAGTGCCCCATGGCCAACGCACCATCGTTGGAGAGGCCCCATGGACAAGGTGCTGCCGTTTGAGGGGCATAGAATCATGGACTAGTTAGTGTTGGAAAGGACCTTAAGATCATCAAGTTCCAACCACACTACCATGTGCAGGAACACTTCACACTAAACCATATCACCCAAGGCTTCATCCAACCTGGCCTTGAACACTGCCAGGGATGGAGCATTCACAACTTCCGTGGGCAACCCATTCCAGTGCCTCACCACCCTAAGAGGAAAGAATTTCTTCCTTAGATCCAATCTAAACCTCTGCTGTTTAAGTTTCAACCCATTACCCCTTGTCCTATCACTACAGTCCCTAATGACGAGTCCCTCACCAGCATCCCTGTAGGCCCCCTAAAGATACTGCAAGGCTGCTATGAGGTCTCCACATACCAAGGTGCTGCCACACCAGAGTGTGAGGGGTGCCACAGATGTGCCCCAGCAATGGCCCTGGTGGGAGAGCAGGGTCTCCTCAGGGCCATGGAGGCCTTGTGGGCTCCCTCCGTGCCAGCAGTGAGCCGCAGCAGCCAGCTCTGTGGTGGCAGCTGCTCCTCCATGGGTTTTGGTCGCTGCCACCACATAGTGCAGTGGTGGGGGAGTTGTGCCAAGTGGCCATGGTCTTGCTCAGAGACTAATCAGGGGGGCAGTCCCTGGCTGGTAACTTGTTATTCAGGCTTACATTTTAGGCTCAATTCTCCATCAGGCTACAGAAGATGCTGAAACAAACGGACAATTAGGTCCCCAGTAAGCAAAACAGCCTTATACCTGATTGTACCTTTAATGCTTTTAAATCCTCAGCCATAGTGCTGTGTTAGTCAACAAAAGGTATCACAAGACAGGGCAGCTCTGATTAATTAACAGCAATAATTACATTTGTGTTGATGACCAGAGACATGTGAGTACGTGGGTATGGGCTGTGTAAGTGCACATATGTGGAAATCCATGGGTTCACACCCTGGCTTGCGTCCTGCTAACTCATCTCTGTGCCTGCCCCTGTGCTGACACCAGGCAGACTGGTATCACCCCAGCTGGGCTGCAGATGGCTTTTTGCTCCTCGGTAGCTGATGCTGACAGACATTTGTTGGGTACAACTTGTTTTGCAGACTTTGGACTGTCACCAGGATCAGGTGCTTGGGAGTCACAGGGATCCTACAACAGCCTCCTTGGAGGTGTGTCTGACCTGACCCATGTTCACCCTTTGGCTTGGGACACTCATTTGTCAGATAACAGGCTCCTGTCTTAAGTTTGTCTCTTGTCACTAATGTACTAATAGCAACAGCAAGCTGCTGTCACCTATACTGACCCCATGCCAGTCACTGGTGCAGCAGGCTGGGCTGTTTGCAAGAGAAGGAATGAATTGTAGATGCAGAAGAAATAGATGTTTGCACACATGAGATAAACGATTACCAGGAAGAAAGTACGAGAGAATTGTGGAGACACTTTGTTTCCCCATACAACCCTGCATTAAGGACATATTTGCTTTGTTCCAGACACTGTCTTGGGGAGGCTGCATATTGTGGTTGCCGTATCCTATTTCATTGCTCCCGTCAGACACAGTTTGCAGCATGCCAAAAGGCTGCATCAGGCTAAAGATATGCACTAACATCCTTACCACAGGCTGTGGAAGGTTGATCCCAAGGGATAACCAGGTTTGGCCCATTCAAAGCACAGACCCATCAGCAAGCAAGCTGTTGTATGTCCCGCAGTAGAGGCTGTGGTTTCAGGTGTGCGGATGTTGTGCTCACAGGCTAAACTGTGTGGCCTCTGTGTTGCTTCAAGGCTCTGTTTTGCTACTGCTTTGCCTCCAGCTGCAAGACTGACACAGGTAGTCACACCAGTGTATTGCTGCTGCTATATATCCCGTTTCCAGTGGGACCACTCTCCCACCTCACATTCCCATGGACTTGAGAGTAGGCTGTCACAGCTTTTGGACCCAGACATGGGACCTCCTGGGTCACAGCTGTTTGTAGGAGCTGCTGTTCTACCCACCACGCAGTTATCTTCCTGTGGGGTTGTGGAGCTCAAGTCAGATGTTAGCTCTGCAGACCTTAAGACACTGCAGAAAGGAACACTGCAAAGTAGGTTGAAGGATTTCATTATCGTTTGCCAATGGGAATTTCTGGCTGCTTTTTTCCTGCTTTCACGGCTTAATTTCACTTTCTCAGGCCACCACACGTCTGGATGAACCTATGGGCCCCATGTTTCAGAGTGTGAAATATTGAGGAATGGCACGGGACACAAATAAGGATCTTAAGATGCCTACCATGCAATTACTTCCCTCTCTCTTGCCTATTGGCAAGGCCCAGAAGGCCTGATACTACAAAGCCAAAAAAACTCACCCACAACCCACATGGAACCCAGTGGGGATCAGCCCAGGACACTTCCCTGAGATAATCACAGCCTCAGCCTGCACGTCTTGCAACCTTAGTTGTGCAACATCACCATTTATTGAGGGCACAGGGAGTACCTTCAAATCCCTTTTATTTACAGCATAAGGACAGCTGTTTTCCAATAGCCAGAACATTCCAGCCCTGTCTGCAAGTGGACATTTCATGCCCAGATGGAGGTTTGGGTGTTTTTGTTGTTGTTGCTATTGTTGATTCATGTTAACGCCCTAAAACCACAACTGGAGAGGGAAAACTGCTGCTGCGCATCCCAAGCTTTTTGCATCAGGATATTATCCTGGCTGTTTTCACAATGGCTGTGGCTCGCAGCTCATGCAGCACCACATGTTTCATTGCAAAGCTTATTGAAGACACAGCTTAACATGCTCTTGTGTGGACTGAAGGCTACCTAGCCTGGCCAGCTGACTGCCACTCACATGTGTGTGATGGTCTGGGAGACACTGAGGTGAGCTGAAATAGCTCCATTTGCTGCTTTGCATGTGAAATTGCAATGAAACCTGATCTCATCTTACCCAGCAAGAGGTAACTGTTCTATACAATGAGCTTAAAGAGCAGAAAATGTGGCACTACCAGAAAGAAATACTAGTTGAATATTGCTGTTACTTCATAACTGGTGGCTTTAACATCATTGATCATCACCACCACCTCTTTACATCCATTGTACCTTTCCTAGACAGCTTTAGAAAATAAAGATATACCTTCTCATGCTTTGAAATACTGTCCTTGGCTTTCTGAGGTGCTGGAATTAATAACAGCTCAGCACAGCTCTAACAGGCTTTACTGAAAGCTGGAACAGCAAAGGAGTAAAAAAGCCCACGTTAAATATGAAATGCTTGTTAGGAAGCCAATGGGAATTTCTCTGCAGCAACCTGCAAATGTCACTCACGATTTTTCATAGCATCTTTCCCACTACCTGGCAGAAACCTCTTTGTCCATAAATCTTAACTGTGTTCAGACTGCAGACACACAATGAGCATGGTTCTCATGGGGAAAGTGGGATGGGTTTGGGGTTTTTTTTTGCTTGGGGGTCACGTTAGTTGCAGTCTGTCTTCTAACCCCTAGAACAAGGCACAGCTGCAATAAAGTGAGAGATCATGGGCATAACATAAAGCTGATCACTGTGTATAGATCCAGACTGCAGAAAGACTGAGATTGCAGAATATTCTCACATGGATAAAGTCAATGAAATCACAGAGGCTGTGGGAGGGATGGAGTCTGTGTCAGCCCTGTCCTCCACCACGTTTCTGCTTTGTGTTACTTACTGTTGTGTCAGACGAATGTCCTCAGCCATGTGGGCAGAGGATGGTGTTCCTGCCCTGCTTCCTCATCCTTGCTGCCAGCTGGGTGGGGGTGTCCCCACGGATCCTGCAAGCACTCGCCAGTGAGATGGAAAGTTTGGGTTTGCCCAAATCACACTCATTGTTTGCTTTCAGCAGCCTGACTTTGGAAAGGGACCTGGGAGTATCTGCATAACCACTTTCCACTGGCACAGAGACAGATGGGAGGGGATGGGAAGGGAGGGGAAAGGGGAAAGAAAGGGAATCCCCAGAAGAGGAGCAGCTATGGGTGGTTATTAACTACAGATGCTAGTTGTGAAGGGAAAACAATTCCCGCAGCCTCAGTGGTCAATCAGGTTTCCCCTCTCCAGCCCCATGGGTCAGCTTGAGGCTGAAGGTGAGTTCTTCATTGTGGATACTATATTCTGTGCCTCGCTTGGATGAATCATAGGCTGACACACTTGACACTGCAGTGTGTCTAGTCCTGGTTTACAAATGGAGCTGGGGCCAAGTCCAGCTGTAGAGGACTGACCTCAGTGCTCAGCTGCTGAGGTTCAGAACTCTGATCTTGAGCCATCTTCACCCAAGTCGAGGAGACATCCTGCCAGGTTAATCTCGATTGATTACTCAGAGCAGCTTTAAAAAGAAATTCTGTATCACTCACTTAGCATGAAATGACCTTTATGTAGAGCTGGACTTAGCCCTCAGTTGACATTTACCCAGGAAGTACTGATCTGGCTGAAAACCTCAGGTCTGTGCTTCTCTTTCACCAAAGAGGTATGTTCAAAACTGCAGTGATTAATTTTGCCAGAGACACAGGGGAAAGCCATATGCTCAAAGTGACCTTCTAGCCATGCCCCCTCCCATGACCTTTAATATTTCTCAGTTGCAATGAAGAGAGCCTTGTTACCTGCTCATACAGGGAAAGTAACAAACTGTTTGATTTCGTGTTTGATTTTCTACCTTGTGCTTCATTCACATCATCTCTGAATTAATGTTATTGTCTTGTTGCATTTTGTATTAACAGCAAAGCTCTCTGTTCCTTTGGGGAAGAATAAACTAAAGCTGTGTAATACTTGTGGACAGAAGGGAAGGGTGACAGAGGTGCAGTTACCTCCCACTGCTTGCTTTTCTGACTGTCATCTTTTGGCTAAACACTACAGTGGCAGTAACAACGCCAGTCCAGCCCGAGATACCTCCTCCCCCTGGATCTGTAGGACACTCAGTTCTTGATTTCTAGCGGCTTTAAGAAGAAAGGCTGGTTTAAACTCCCCCAAGACACACAGCCTGTCTGCTCTTGTGAACTCTCCTATTTGCAGCCTGAATGTACTGACGGTTCTTTGCAGATAAGAAAGGCCATTGGTTTACCAGCAGAGTTGGGTGAGAAAACTGTGAGTCACTCAATCATAGTTCACTTGATGGGTTGTCTGTCTACCTCTTCAAGTACAACTGATTTCCATGAAGTATGCTTTTATGGTAATCTTCTGACTGCAGCGTTTCAGTTACCTCTGCTTCCTTCTTATTGCCAAGGGCCACGTTGGCTTTGCAGGGAAGCGTGACTCAGCGCTGCCAGCGTGGTACAGTGCCCCGGTGATATGAAATGACAAACATCCTTATTCCTGCGCATGTGGGACATAGTCCTGCAAAGTCTCTCCTAAGTAAACAAGCCCAATCCCCAGCAGTTTCAGCCAGGAAAAATTTTCTACTGCTACTTTTTCAGCTCTGTGAGTTAAATTGGCATTCTTGAAGAACAACAGAAACATGACAGTGTTTTTTCCTACACTCACTCTGGTTCAGAAGTCTTCCTGGAAAAGAAAGAAGGGAAACAGTGGGTTTTGTGATGTAGAAAATAAGCAGTAAAAAGAACAAAGTAGCTCAATGTTTTCCCAGATACGAGAGAAGGCAAGAGACAATAAAAAGTAAGGAAATGCGTATTATTGCTCAGTGGCAGAACTAGTAGCCAGCTATTGTAAAAGCTGGGTTATCTCTAGTAATATCTGGGCTCCTTTCCTGGGATGCTGTGGTATTTTTAGAAGGTCCTTGCTTGCAGGGTTCTGCTATCACGAGCCTTCAGAAGCTTTCACAGAAAACCTTTGCTCAGCTCGAACTGAAAGGAAAAAAATGAACAAGGTATTTGCATCCGTAGGGAATATGAGGGAAAATAATGATTAAATGTAATTAGAGGGGCAGGTCCCTCAGGAGCACTGCGTGTAGTGGGTAATCTTGTCTCTAAAAGAGCAGCATTAAACAACGACAGGAACAACCAAAGATCAAGGAAAAGCTCTCCTTGGAGGAAGCAAAGGGTATAAAAGAAATGTATAAAAAAACACTGCAGAGAGAGCAGATGGAGAGTTTCTGCTCTTCTTGTCTTCAGTGATGTGAAGGGATATTCAGACTGAATTTTTCATGCCAATAGCATGTGTAAGTGGAGCATGGTGCTCAAAGCCACAAGAAACCTTTCAAGACAGGGGCTTAGAAAGATGTACAACAGGTTGGCATTTTCATAGAGCAACATTAGGGGCTTTCAAAATTAACACACATGACAATTTTGAGTCAAATGCTAGCTATTAGAGCTCAGGATCAGACCCAAGTAGAGAAGACAGATGGCTGGCCCACCTCTGTGCTCACAGGCCACCACCTGACATGCTGCATCCTTCCTAGAAGCAAGATACAGGGCAGGATGTTTGCCTGGTCTGACACTGGAGAACAATATCCACACTTTCCTTCAGGGATGAGAATGAGCTGGGCCACTACTGCGTGCCAGAGCATACAAAGTGTGAGAAGAAGGGGAGTGCAGGAAGGAAAAGTGGCTGTAGACAGTGGAGGTTAGTAGCTTTGTCTAGGATAGTTTCTTAACAAACACCACCAAGACACTGTCACAACGTGAAGGCAGCCCGTAAAGCAGGGATGCTAAATCTCTCCCACTGTACCTAAATGCTACAACATTTATTCCTCCATATCTGCAATGGCAGCAGAGCTCCTCCTGGCTCTAAGACATTCCTCAGCACATTAGAAGTGCTGCAGATGTATCTGCGTTTAACCCAGTTTCTTCTTGGCACTGTCAGTCTCCAGTAGAGAGGCTGCATAAAATTAAAAGCTCTTGCTTCTGTATCTGGAGTGAGCACAGTTTATCAGATGCCAGCTTATTCTGATGAAGTGGAGTACATTAATACCTGAGTCATCAGGGCCTCTGGCTTTTTTATGTCAGCTTTCCAGGCTAGCTTTGTTATGTGCAGCACTCCCTTTGAATTCGGCCACTGCCACCCCAACACTACAAAAGGAGGGATTCTAGTGGGATGCTTTCAGGGAAGTGTAATGGGAAACAGTCTGGTCCAAGCAGCAGCTCCAATATCATCAAACATGGACTCTGAGCTTCCCTTTTAAATTAAACAGCAACATGGGAAGTTACTGAAAAACACAAGAGATTCCCCTGTTGGGTAACAAGGAATCACTGTGTAGAGACCAGGTATATCTGACGCATATGAAATTCACCATTAGCATTTACTTGAATCATCCACAGGGATTCAGATGCCCTATCAAGCTGTCCAACTTTGCTGGATCTATGTAAGTCTTCTCCTTTTGCAGCCTGTAGACTCATTCTCTAATCCTGCTGCTCTTTGAGATACTGCTGAAGAATTTTCTTTCTCTCACATCTTTATTCTGTCTACATCACATCCTGGGTGTTTTCACCAGTGTTATCCACACCTTTGTACAGCTGACACTTACCTCTCTTTTACTGGCCTCTCTCCATCCACCACCACCATGTAGGCTTGAGTACCTACCATGTTGAGCTGACCATCTCTTCAGCAATATATGATAGGCTTCCCGACCACTGTAACAAAAAACAGCCAAAAATCAGTGATTTTCCTTGGCAGACCTCACTGTTTCCAACCATCCTGGTATCCCAGAAGCAGCGAAACATCCTGACTTTGGTGGGTTTTAGTGTATTTGGCACCACTTGGCAGAGGGATGGACAGGTGCCTGCAAGCAGACAATACACAACCCAAATGTTGTAAAAACTGCATCTCCTCTGTGCATCCTTTACAGCTGAGCATGGGTGAGAGGTGTTTGATAGAGGACTCCAGGAACACGTCCCTGCTGGAGTTGCCATGCCATAGCCATGCAGTGAGTTTCACTTTACAAAACGAGCAGGGTGTCAGGAGCTCCTGTCCCTTATTCCCACCTTTTCCCATGCTAACTTGTTTGTTTGGTACAATTCTTTCTGACCCCTCTGTCTATCCTTACTCAGGCAAACTAAAAACTCTTCTTTCTGAGATCCCTTGCAAGTCAGTATGTGCAGTTTCAAAGTAAGTGATGATGTGGTGTGAGAAAAAATAAGTAGTGCAGAAAAAGCAGACCAAGTTGGTTATGCCTAAAGAAGGTACCAAGCAAGCAAGGCTGAGTTCATAGGGACTTTCAGAGATATGAATTAGGTTCTAGTTTTACCACAGGGTTCAGTACAGATTTTGGTTTAAAGATCAGAGATAAAGGCCCTATATTATAGATGGTTTTCTCAACTTGATGCTCCTCTGGGTTGGAAGGTCCACTGATAGAGGATACAGCTGTAGAATTCCAACCAAGAAATGCAGAAGTGGCCAAGCTAACTTGTTACTCTCTTAGGTATCACACACATACCACTGAGAAGAAAGACACACACCTATATGAATTACATAACTGTGCAGCTGAAAGGCTTTACAGCACAGAAGTACCTGGGTGCCCAGACTGACCTGAGGGAGCAGCACACTGTCCCCCTGCAGCAGACTACTCCCCTATCTCTGACCTTGACTGGAAATCCCAGGGATTAAAGCAGGTGAGGACCACAAGAGTAATTCCTTTCCTCTAAGGGCATGATTTTGTAGGGATAGGCAATAGCCATTATTAGGAGAGTGATCTGCAGGGAAAGCATCAACAGGCGTTTTAAGCACACAGTTTGTCTTTGCTTGCCTTAACCTTGCTTCTACCCTAAGCTCGCCACAGCTTCAACGTGACTACTATGATTTGATTTAGGTCGGATGTATTTCCAGCAACCGCTCTGTGTTACAGCAGATGGCAGCCTTTCCCCGGATTTCCAGAGATGAAGGGTACCCGCATTTCAGACAATGCATGTCTTTTCCTGTCTCGTGTTGGCTTGCTCCCAGCAGAAGCCTCTGTAGGAACTGAGTAACAGGATCGAAGAAGCCAGAGACTGAAACAAGACCGAAATCACCTCCTCGCATTTGAAGGGCTCGGCTCCTCGCCAGAGGCCTGATCAGCTGTTGCACCATCTCTTTATTCATCTAGGACAACGTTTCCCTTACAGCTTGTATCACAGCTCGAGATCAAAGTCATTAAAACCCCACGTTAGTGCGTTTCTTCACCTTGACAACAGCACACAACAGAAAACACATCATACTTTGTGGGGAGCATGTCAAAATCAAAGTGATATTTTTCAGTGCTTGACTTAGTGCGATGTTTGTGCATATTAAAAAGCATCTCTGTTAGAAGACCTACAGCAGCTGGCTGAATATACTGTGGTGTGGGTGAGGCCTCCAATTACTTCATCTGCTGGTGACTGTTCAAAAGAGCCTCACATAACACTCTGTGGATTCACCCAGCCCTGAAAAGCAAGGAGAAAAGTGATCAGAACTCTTCTGCCCTTCCCCTTGTTACCCCTGCTGGCAGAGCCAGAACAGGAATGCTTATAGGGACACGTCTTACAGGTGACCACAGGCACACTAAGCTCTTCCTAACACCCCCTGGATCCTGTGGAAGGATTTGTTACTACCACATGGTAACTCCCTTGTCCGTACTGTGTTTTTACACCTACCTTATTGTATTAATGAGCGCTAGTGGTCTGTTTCACAAGCATGAGAAGGGTGCAAGATGCTTTCCTCTGGGAGGTTGCTCCTGGTGCAAACACAAAAGAACACAGATTTACTTCTGCATAGGTTCTGTCTGCAATTTCCACTTTATCCTGCTTCTGTTCTCACAGAATATGCTAATGGCATCCAGATGCTTATTAACACGTTTCATAGTAACAACCAGAGACAGGAAATACAGGCCAGATGAGGAAGAGAGCAGTTTAAACAATAGTTAAGAGAGATGAGAGGAATTCAGAATCAGCAGGGACAAGTAAAATTTACTCTGGAGCCTTCAAGAAACCAATCAAATGGTTGTCAGTGGGCGACTTTATAAACTGCAGGGGACAGGAGAGGTCCCATAGGGCCAGAGAACCCATTACCAATATCTAGGGAGACCTCCAAATACAGCATTAATTAATCTTAAAGGCCCATGTGATCCTAAAGCAGTACAGGCTTACGAAAACAAGCTGTGTCTATCCAACTCCATTTCTCCCTTTGATAAGGCAGCTGGCCTGGCAGCTAGGAAAGAGAAGTCACAGATGTGTTGCATCTTCATTTGAGTAACCCTGCTTCATGCAGCCACCAAAGGAAACGGTCTAGACAACATTACTACAAGGTGAACAGGTTAGTGAGCTGTTTATGCTCAAGGTGTACCGTTCATCACAACCCCAGCTCTGCATGTCCCTGACAGCCACCACCATGGCTCCCAAAATCTGGCCCAAGAGGCAGGAGGCTGTATTTCTGTGCATATACCACAAGGGATGGGAGATACAGGGTTAATTTCACACAGGAAATCACCATCGGTGAGGAAACGACCCAAATTCCCTACATTACACTCAAGGTCTTGGCATTCACAAGCATCTTGTCCTTACAAGACATGTGCAACACCCACTCCCATTTCAGCCTTTAATGAAAGAAACACTTAAAATACTCTTCCACCAATCTACCCAGCCCGCTGCTCACATGTGTCCCTCTGAGGAGCCTTTTCATCCCTTTTGAAAGCTGCCCTCCTCTTTCCCAGCTCTGTACAGGAATCTGGCTAACTACAAATCTTGAGGCCATTCTACTGCAGTTCTCCCATCGTCCTGCCTCCATTCATTATTAACAGCTCATCATTAAACTTTAATAAATTGAGTGGCAGAGGTTTAAGGCTTGTTAGGCACCTTTCCTCCCTTTTTTAGTTCCAGGTCCATTTGTTGGATGAGTTCATTCAGTGTCAGGCAGAGGAAGCTCTTGGTCAATAACAGGCATACCCGAAAGTTGTAACATCTTTATTTCCACACCCTGCAGAAGTGCTTGAACACAACAGCTTTGGCTTTGAGCTGTTTTGGGGGTTTTGATATAAGAAAACAAAGCAAAGCCCCAAGCAGTAGGTAAGTCTTTGGTCTCAACTTGCTCTTCAGTTTACTTTATTAGAGGGGGAGTTGATGAGTTCTACCTTTGTTCATTAGTGAGCTGGTTTCACAAGGAAGAGGCTTGGTTGTCAAAGACTGTTGGTGTGTGAAGGACTGATCCTAATACAGGGTCTGTCCTCCAAAAGCAGCAAATTGGGGGTGCTCTAGGAGAAGCACAGAAGCCCATGGGAAGGAGGGAGCATCTCTATCCTGGTTTTCCTGGTCGAATTTGCTCTACACCCATCCCAGGGGTGCAGCAGCAACACTGTCAGCAGCACTAATATTTGCTTGTGTAGAGTTGTTTTGGTTTGGATCATCCCCTTCACCTTGTGGTTAAAACCTGGAAGGACTCTGCAGAAGAACCAAATTGCTCCATGTTCTATGCTCAGGCACCCAAACTTGAAATGCTTTCCAATGGGCAGAAGTATACTGAAATGAAGAACCATCAAGGGTGTCTTTCACCAGTGGAGGAGGTGGGGAAGAGTCTTTGGAGGACACACAGCATTCAGGACACCAGCAAGGACCTTCTCACTTCACTTGGCAAGTGGAGGGCCTTGGGGAGGACATAGAGAAGTTGAACGCAGCATTCAGGATACAGAAGTAAGAACCCCGGCAGCCTGGCAAACACAGCCTATGAAGATCAAAAGGAGAAGAAAAGCATGAGGAGAAATATGCTCATTGCCTTCAACTATGTAAAAGGCTGTTAGAAGGAGGGAGAAAAACCTATTGACTCCACATTCTAGGGGGGGAACAAGCAGTAATGTGCTAGAAGCTTTCCTTCTGGGGCTTCAGGTTGAAGATGGGGAGCAATTTCTCCCTAGGAGGATAGTTGAACTGAGGAACAGGCTGCCTGGAGAAGCTGTGGAGCTCCAGTACTGCAGATTTTCAAAGGGTAAGTGAAATGAACACTTGTAAGCAGGATTTGAGTAGAACCGACCGTGCCATGGAGCAGACTAATGCAGGAGAGGACCTTCCATGGCTCCATGAGTACATTATGAACACAATGTGTTTTTAAATCAGCTGATGAAAAGAAGCTCGTATTTAAAACCAGTGAAAAGGTTTTTTGATGGAACTTGGGGACTCTCAGTGTTGGGTTTTTCCCCTTTGAAATAGTAGGGAAATTCCAGAGACACTGAGATCTGCTACTCAGAAGAGAGCCAGAACTACCATTTCAGACTAACTCATCTGACATCCCTACTGAGCAAAATAAAGAGAAAGCTGATCAGTGCTCACACATAAAGGAAAACAACATAATGCAAATCAATGTGGCTTTTTCCTGAAGAAAAACCTCTAGCAAACCTGCTTTCCTCCTTTAAGGTAAGAAGTTTGGCAGACATAAGGCAGTCACAATGGAGTTCTGTACGACATCTGACTTGATATGGAGCGACAATGTGAGTAAAACATTAGCACTGTCCCCTATCACAAAAGCCCATATTTAATGGATGTAATGGACAGCTTTCCTGGTGGAGGTTCTGCCATGGATGGGACAGACCCACCTGGGAGGTGCTTGGACCCAACACTGCTTCACATTGGCACTCTGGGAGCAAACATAAGGTGGTTGCTGACTGAATGTGTGCAGGATGGAGCACTTCTCCTCTGAGGAGAGGCTGGGAGCGCTGGGGTTGTTCAACCCGGAGAAGAGAAGGCTTCACAGAGACCTTATGGCTGCTTTTCAGTTCTTAAAAGAGGCTTATAAGAAAGGTGGGGAGAGACTTTTCAGCAGCGCCTCTTGTGACAGGACAAGGGGTGATGGTTTTAAACTAAAGGGAGATTCAGGCTAGACGTGAGAGAAAATCCTTTACAGTGATGCTGGTAAAACACTGGCACAGGTTGCCCAGAGAGGTGGTGGATGCACCATCCCTGGAGACATTCAGAGCCAGGCTGAATGTGGTTCTGGGCAACCTGATCTAGATGAAGATGCCCCTGCTCATTGCAGGGTGGGTGAAATGGATGAGCTTTGAAGGTCCCTTCCAACCCAAACCGTTCTGTGACTCTGGGATATAAGGATCTGCCAGGTGGCAAGCTGGGATGAGAAAGGTGATTCAGAGACTGCTGCTACACAGAGCATCCTGTGCAGCATTGAGGACCTAGAGCAAAGGTTCGTTAAATACCCCCACCCTGGGGGCTCCCACAGCTGCTCTTCTCCTCCTCTGCTCTGTCCTGGGGAAGCCAACCTGCAACATCCCACCTTTATGCTCCTGGAGTGCGAATCAAGGCCAGGTTGGATGGAACTTTGAGCAACCTGATCCCATGGCAGGGGGGTTACAACTAAATGAGCTTTAAGGTCCCTCTCAACCAAACCATTCTATGATTTAGTCACTAAATTACATTCTGAAAGACTGTTTGGGGCCAGCAGAACCTAAGCCTCTTGCGTGTGATACCATTCAACACATTTTTACTGCAGGAACATAAATACAGCCCTGGCTTTATTAACCATTAGCCTATAAAGATCAAAATATAACAAAAAGCAGGCACACATGGTCTATAAATACATTTACGCTGTTGTGAGGAACACTAATCCCAGCATTCCACAGGATGAAAACCACTCCACTGGTTAACTACAGTGCATTTGGCAATGTTGTTTTAAAGACTGAGGGATGGAGGGATTTTTCCCTTAGGGCTGGCACAGGCTCTACCCGAGGTCCCATTTGCAAAGGCCCTTTCCCAGTGCTCTGGCAATGGCTTTCCCTGGCAGGCAGTTGCCAAGGAGTGCGTGAGGGACACGAGCACTGATTCATCGGTGCCCAAAGGCGCTTCCACACACACCTTCTGCTGCTGCTGCTGCTGGAGAGCAGGCGGAGTGAGACTTCCAAGTGATAAAGAGTGACGCTGGCAGAAACCCTGAGTAACAGAGAGCACCCGGAGCAACGGTGGAGCTGAGGTCGGGGCATTGCTCACCCTGCCGCTATGGAAAGCTGCTCTCAAGCCACTTTGAAAGCATCCAGTACCCATGCTCTGCACTGTTATGGGGCATTTCAGAGACCTTCTGCTGTAGCTCCCCTTCCAAAGTGAAGCAAGCAGTGGTAGAGGATGGCACCACAGGCTCATCCCACAGTGAGACCCATGGATGTGTCCCCATGCACTCCACAGAATGGCAAGCTGGGCAAGTGACAGCAAGACCTCTCAATCCACCACAGCCTGGAGCCTTTCATCCCCTTTGAAGTCCCATTTTGGGTGACTGTCCAGGCAAAATGAAAGCATGCACACCAACATCCCAGACCTATGGAGACGTGAGAGTGCCAACTGGAAGCACAGGCCAGAGAGAGAGAGAGAAAGAGGCCAGTTAAAAAGCCAGGTTGGCTCTGTGCTGCTCAGGGCTAACAGAACAGATGATGGCATCGCTGGAAGCTGCGCTTGCTTTTAATTGTCCTCGTTCCACTGAATAACTAATTCTCTCCTCCTCCCACACGGCAGGGAAAAAAAAGACAGCAGCATGGGCTTTTGGAAAGGAGGAGTTGACTCAATTCCTCTCCTACAGCGCATGACAGCGAGCTGCAGTTTTTAGCCTTGCATCCAGGCAAGTTTAGAATATCACTGCATGCATTTGTTTTGTTTCGAGTCTTCTGGGATCAGCTAAAAATACTGTTTCGGAGAGAAGAGGATATGGAAGCACTAAAGGTTTTGTGTTCACTCGGCTCCTAAATTGTTGCCAACCAAAGGGAGTAGTGAAGGTAGATCCCATTTGTAAAGTGATTGCATTGAAGTGTTATTTTCCAGGTATGAGGGGGCTGGGTTGTGGGAGGTGCTGGGGATCTAATCCAGGGAAAGCCCAGAGATGAAATACTGTGCTTACCGCAAGACTCATCCAGGATCCCAGGAAAGCCACTCCTTAAGCTCTTCCCTTATCCTTGACCAGCTCACATTTACAGCATTCTCCAGTTTAATGCATTAAAAGTCACATATTTCAATAGAAAACACTATGAAAAGTAATTGTAACCACAATGAACGTGAGTGAGAAACTGTCAAGTGAGCTGCAAAGTGAATCTGATTTAACTTTTGGGGGGGGCTGAAGCAGAAACAAAATAAAGGGACAAAAGAACATGAGCTATTAACAAACAGACAGAATGATCTTGGGTGCTGGTAGTAAAGAACATGTATAAGGAAGCTTCCTCCCCAAGTGAGTTAACAGTGTACTGCACTTCTCATCTGCTCTGTGCCTCGTGCTTTGTGTGGCACACTCATGGGGAATCCTTAGGAGTCCATCGTGTGCTGCAGAAGGGAAGCCTTTTAATGAGATGCTTTCAATATGCAGAGATAAAATAGACAATCCTGGCACGAATTATCACTCCAAAGGACTCTGTACCCTCACCATGTTTCTGAAAGGCACCGCATCTCCAGTAGCGATCTCAGTACAGAGCTGTTGTTATGTATGTAGACAGTGTAAAGGAAGGAAGTCAAAGCAGATTAATAATTCACTGCTGCCTCAGAGCTGTTTAGTGACACTAAATCAGCAAAAGCCTTCAAAATGAAAACATCACGATACTGCAGGCGCTGCCAAATTACAAAGGAGATGCCTCTGCCAGCAGGAAAGTGTTTCTCCGCTTGATCCATAAGGTCACTGGTGCCCACGCAGAGGATGCAAGATGCCTCAGCCCCCTGCATGATAGTGATGGGTCCTCATCAGGGGCAGCAGAACTGGGTATCTGCTGGTGCCTTCGCTGCTGCCACAAGTGCACCCCTAGCAGCAGAGCCAGGCAAGCATCACAGGCCAGAGAACAGGGTGATGCCGATGCTGGCTCCCATTCCAGCCCTGCAAGAGGGGCAGTAGGACAGGGATGGAGAGTGCTGGCAGCCAAATTAAGAGTGCCAGGGAGCTCCTGTCTGCCAGAGCTGTTACTTTGTCTCCGGTTGTTCATCTCCTCCCAGGTTCAGCCTCAGGGGATGCAGCCCCAGCCAATGCCCAACCTGATCCCACACAACGTTCTCCCAGGGGCTGCTTCTGCAAAGTCCCCTGCTCACTGTGGCTATGGAAGGGGCATTACCTGCCGGGGCAGGAGGGAGGAGGATGTGCAGCAGCTTGCAGAGAGACCAAGGCAGCATGTAAAGATTCAGGAACTGAAGCTTATGGCTGAAATGTAAAGCCTCAGGCACATGTGGAGCCACCGCAGGCTCTGCAGTCCCCAGGGCTGTGTTGGGTATGGCTGCTTGCACAGGGCACCAGCTTGAGGAAATCAAAGCACTTTTCTTCTGCTCTTTAAACCTGTCCCACCTTTTTCTTTCAGGAGGGAGACAGGACCAGATCAACAACCGGCAGCTCCCAGCACAGCTGAAGCAGGCTGCTTCTCATGCGTTACCATGGGATACCGCATCCAACAGCAGGGTTTGACACAGTGCTGCTCTCTGCAAGGAAACCGGGGCCTCAGCTCTTGCTGCTGCCCATGCAGAGGCCACACTTGCCACAGAGCTGCTGACACAAGTCACTGGAATCACTGCAGCTCCCACAGAGATGCTTTCCCAGGTCTTTCTCACAGGATGCACAACGGCGCATGTACAAGTGATCTGTAGCCACGAAAGAGCTTCAGAAGCTGCATTTCCAGGATGATCACAGCCTTTATGTGTAAGCCAAGTGCTGCAATTAAAAATAGACAAGCTTTGCCAATGATTTTATAGGAAAGGAAACGGGGATCACACAAGCCAAGAGCAGAACCAGGAAACCTGGTGTAAATCAACAGCAACCAGTCCTAATCCAGGCTGAAGGACAGTGTGCAGGTAGGTAGCTGTAGTCATTGTGATGGACTTAGATTGTGAAATTGGAAATGTATTTTTAGCATCAGGTCTGGAAAGCGTCTCTTTGGAAGCAGACCAAGCACACCACAGCAAGGGTCACTGTGGGATATGCAGCACACCTTCAAGTAGAGAATTGCTGGGGTGACTTCATCACCTTGTTAAACCTCCCAGGGTACCAGCCTCATTCTTGCAGGTGTAACAAGCCTGGCACAGATGGCACCAGAAGATCTCATCCCCAGCCTGCACCACACATCTGAGCTACACCACGTGCTCATGGTGTTGGCTTCAGCCCGGTGGCTGAGTCAGTGAAGGGAACAGAAGGCTCTGTTGGTGCTGGGCTACCCACAACCTCCCCAGAGAAAGCCCCCAGCAACCTCCCATCAACATGCTCCTGCCCTGCTGCTGTGAGTCAACACACCAAGCTGCCCCACTCCTGCTCTGGGAAAGAAGAAAGGGCTTCATCAGCCAATGCTGTGCCAAGCTGCTGCCTTTTACCAGTATTAGATCCAGGCCGTTTCCTACAGCAGAAAAGCAAATTAGCTCATTAAATCACCTGCTTTACACATCACACAAGGAGCTGCACAGAACAGAGCGGCTGTTGCAAACCAACTGCAGAAAGCATAGCTGCTCATTTCCAGAGGCAGGTCTGCACAGAACTTTAATGCTAGAAAAGGGCCTACCCTCATCTCATCTCATCCCCTCATCTGCTCCTCATACCTGCAGTGATCACCCATCCGTCCTCTTCCATCATTATAGATGCCTCTTTCCATTCAAACAAACCTTTGAGAGGAGGTTAAGGCCATGGATGTCATTTGGGAATGGTTTTCTGCAAGTTCAAGGGGCTGATTTTGGCTGCACACAAGTGGAGCTGTGATCATCTCAGAGCCAGCACGGTGCAACCTCTTGCGGTTCTCCCAGCTCCCACACTTGTTCAGAAGCAGAGGTTCTGAGTTCAGAGTTAGCTGGCTGAGTCAAAGGGATCATTTTACTTTTAATCTGACATTCATTTTACAGTTTACAGAGTACGAGACCTCCTATTTAAATTGTTTATTTAAGAACAGAACGCCGGGGGGAACTCCAATAGGCAACCGCAGTCAAAGTTACTGCTTTTAGCTATCTTGCATACTGTATGGAAATAGTTCCCCAAACCACTTGACTGCTGCTATCCTGCATTAGACAGTGGGATTTCTGTGTCTCAGGCATTTGAATCCATGTTCTGCCCTGTTAAAAATAGAATTAACAAGCCCAGTCTGGGTCAAGAAAAGCATACAATAGGCAGAGAGTGTGCAGCAGGCTCAGAAGGGTTATCTCAGCATGATGTTACCCAGAGAAACAGCCAGTTCTGCGAAGACTGCACCTTCTTCTGGGGGGATTCTCTTGTTTTTTTTGGCAGGGTGACGTAAAGAAGTCCAAAGCAAGCATAATGTACCACCTTAATAGGGCAGAGGCTTCACAGTGGTTGCATGTTGGACATGAACCTCTTTTTGTCTGGTGTGTGCATGTGCCCAAATGCACTGTTGGCTCCACATCAGCATCCAGCTGTGCCTCCAACACGGGGTGAGCACACCACTTTGCATATGCCTGCTACCATCCTGTTCTCTGCTTTCATAATTCATATTTATGTCACTCATTCTGCTTTGTAGCTTGCTTCACATCCTTTTCTGCTTTTTCATATCCCCTTCGCCAACAAGATCAGGACCAGAGAAGATGTGTCAATCCGATACTGTGGAAGATGGAACCAAGAGCTCTTGCCATTTTCAAAGAGCCAGTTGAAGGTTATGCTTACATTTCATTATTTGTAGCTATTGGTTGAAGAGATTATTTAACCTCATCTTTTGAGCAACAATCTTGCCTCTGTTAAAGCAGAGTTAAATATAAGACAGGACACATCTGAAAGGAGGCATTCCAATCCATGACCAGGACAACACATAAGCTTTTTGCAGTTGCTTCTCTGTGATCTTAATCCACACGTGCAGAACAGACGCATGAGAGCAGAAGGGCCATCTCCAGCCACTTTTCCCACCTCTTGGAAACAAAGCAATAGACAAATCCCAGATTTTCTGTTTTTGAAAAGTGTTTACTCACGTAGTTTGAATAAATTAATTTGCAAATAAAAATTAAACTACAGTATACTATAGTTTGAATAAAATGATTAGAACAACTACAATACAGGGATTTCTTGCTGCATAAGTTTCATTACTTAATGCATATAATCTGGAAAAATGTCAAAATCAGTTATATTTCTGTGGACAGGGAGTAACAGCAGTTACTTGTACATGACAGCTAACTGAACTTATAATACAGGTTTCCTGACACATGCATTTCCTGAGTGAACCAAACAATATATATAATTTCCTTTTAGAAATGGAGAAACAATTGACAGTCAAAGTAAATAATTCCTGACATCTAAGCAACATAGGTCTCTCTTTAAACCAAGAAAACTTTAGAATAGCTTCGAAAGGAAAACTTAAAGCTATGCTATAAAGTACAGAAATTTGCTACTGCCAATTATACAGTACGTATGTTGAGAAAAGAACAAAGTGTGAAGCTGGCCATTGAAAAAGCTCAACTCAATCCTAAAAAGGTCAGGTTGTGTATTTGCCATGAAGCACAGTGGGTTAGCAGCAAAGCTGGATGTAGTGCACTGGCCGTCTCTGGTGGATAAAGAGGGAAAGGATGAGTAGGGAGAACAGAGAGACTTACTAGAGCTCACTGCAGTGTGAGTGGACCTTACCAAAGCATCACACACTGAGGTCTGTGAGTCCAGTCCAGTCCCAGCTCAAGCTCTCCCCTAACAGACTGCCAACCAAGACAGGATGCACAAGGATGCAGGCATGCATCCCTTGGGTACCAGGCTTCAACTTTGTTCCATGTGTGGCCGAGATGAGTATTTGCACCTTGCAACAAGGTAAAGGCAAGCACATGAAGCCTGTGGCTCCTCTATCTGACTGACAAGCCTGTCACAAGCTGGGACTGTGGCTGATTGACAAATTGCTCCCTGCTCCCCCCCACATGTGCACTTGTGCATCCACCTCTCCCCTCACCCCCTGCCCCAAACAGCAAGAAACAAAATGAGCCTCATCTTTCAGGTTTGTTCACGTTTAACATTGGAAAACCCCTCACGAACACCACTAATGCTAAATAAAGAGATGTGTTAGCATGAAGGGAGAAAAAAATCCTTAATCTAGACTAAGTTGCATATTCAAAGAGTCTGGTAAATACTTCTCCTCCTAACCAGATCTTAAGTACAGTCCTACCTACCAAAAAGACATTTCAAGAAGTCCTCCTTAACTACCTTTCAACATGGTTAAAGCACACCTTTACGCCATCATTATTTGCATTAGCTTTGTTTAAAAAGCATTTTAACTACTCTAAGAACTCAGTATTTTAGATTAAAAGATTTTTCTACCATTTCCATCTCATGTTCTTCTCCATCCAGAACTACTCTACACATCCAATTGCCGGATGTAACACTATGGCCATGCTACTCTCTAAACATTCTACGTATTTGCAATAATAAAGATAAATAGAAAAGAGTTAATATACACGTTATATTTTACAACGTTTGCATCCAAGCTGTAAACTAATGTTCTTTGAACTATTTACCCTCCATATACAAAAAGAATGAAACAACTTTCAAACACTGTGGGCATAGGATTCAAAATCATTAAACGGAAGGCATCGAAGTTCACTCTACAACACTCCTTTGACCTCTTCAAAAGTAGTTATTAACCCAAAAAAGATCTCCCCTCTTCTCCTCCCACCCCACACCCCCATTTCTTCCATTTCCAGACTTTTCTCAATAGAGAGGGATTTAGCCACTGTAACAAAAAAAAAACCCAACCCCAAATTCTTCATCTTAATGCAAACCAACAAAGCCCAGAGAATATGAAAAACAGTTGGTTTAAAAATTGGGATCTCTTAGCTTATCAAGTTTACTGCAGTCCTTGGAAACACGTGTGTTAGTCAAGAGGTCCTTGGAAAATGAGTCTGATGTAGCCTTGCTCACCAGCCAGCTGATGTGCACAGAACGGACAGGCTGCGTGAAAAGTGTGAGTACCGTGAGGAAGAGGGATTTGGGACCAATATGCAGTTGTCTTTTCTGAGCACACGTGTCCACACGGGCTGAACGCATGAGTTGGAGGTCCTGCATCCACATAAAAACCCGCCTCACATCCAAGCCACAGAGGCACATAGGGGCCCACTGAGCGGCACATGGGACACTCACGATCCTTGCCGTCTCTCTCCTCTTTGTTTCCCCAGTTGTGATAGCCGTGGACGTGGCCACAGTTCAGGTATACCCATGGCTGCTTTTCGTCTACTACATCTTTTCTCTTCATGCTGGGAAAAGCCAAGGTGTTGAACCCCACAGGACACTGGGGCCTGGCTGCATTTATTTCCTGTCTTAGGGCCTCCAGGTGCTTGACAGTAGGAGTGCGTGAAAGCCCTTCCGCAGTGCGCCACAGCAGTGTTGCTCCACACAGGTCAATCAGAGAGCCATCCTGGAGCTGGTTCGTTTCGTTCTCAACCTTGTGATGGACAAAGAGAAGGAGAGGTGTTACCTGAGGAGTAACATAAGACACTTTCATAATACAAATCTGCCAGTCAAGAAGTTTCAAGCAGCTCTTGACTGTCCAATACAAGATACCCATAGAAGAGCCCAGTGGCAGCTTCTCTCTGTCCTCTTTTGAAAAGACAACAAACCAAAGCTTCTTAAGAAGAGATTAATATGTCCCGTAAAAAAGTAAGGCAAGAAAAGCTTCTCTCCAACCTTAACTTCTCCCAACTCCATCCCTACAGCAGTCCCAACTATGTTACTTGAAATGCATCAAGGAGGAGTAGCACAAGTCTTTAGTCCTCCATCCCATTTTAGACTGTTCTTTCTTCAAACCCACCTTTCCACATGGCCTTCCTCTCCTCCAGAAAAAGTCAGCTGTTAGCATTTCCAGTTAAATGTATCACTTAAGTGTTTATGTAGTATTTCTTTTTGCTAACAGATCCCAAATCCAAGCAGTTATCTCCTGGTAATGCTCGCAATGCTTTGATAACAAGGGGAAGACTCAGAATGCCAAGGTGGAAAGGGGCATCCAGGTATATAGGCACATGTGAATAAAATTGTGATTATTATATTATTCTATAAAAAGTGGGAAACCTTAAAAGCATGAATTCAAGAGGGAGAATCAGGAAAGTACTCTTTAAACATATACATGACTATGACAGTTTGCAAAGAGCACAGTGGACTGGCAACTCAGCTTAGGAGAGCAGTCTAGAGTTTAGGAGAGATCTGCAATTAAGTACTAGTTTGCAGATAAAACATCAGTTATTCAGGTTGAGCAAGACACCTTCATGTAAGAAGTCAGTGTAATTACAGAGGTGACATCTACAATGAATGAGGCAGATCCCAGGCTTTACCCCTTATGGTTGTACCTGTTTTGAACAGGGGTTGCACAAAACACCACTCTTACCATTTTTCCCCTCTGCTGAGCTGATCTGGTTTCACGGAGGCTGAACACATTCCCACACACAGATATCTCTCTCCACACCCCTGGCTTAGAGTCTTCTGTAAATCCATTACGGGGATGCATAACAAGAACTCCATTTGTGGTTAGTCCATCCATTTGCCCATCTGATGTCTTCCACTTCGCAGCTTTCTCCTAGGAGAAATTACATCAATGAAAACTTTAATTTGGCTGAAGTGGAGCTGTGAATTAGTTTAAAAATAAGCCTGCACTGAACATGGGCATAAAAAGAGAGTTCCCTTACCCCAAGAAAGATGTTTTTTGAGGAGTCAAATCCTGCAGCATATATCCTTGCTGTAAAAGGAGGGTTACGTTCACAGATGATTCTGCAGGCAAACCTTGATATAGTGCTCTGCACGGACTGCGTATCTGAGTTACTCTGACTCCCAGGAACTGTATCTGTCACTACAAAGTCTATAGGGCTTTCCGTTGAGCGACCAATCTGGAAAGGGATTAAAGAAACCAAACATAAACCAAAATGTTTAGAAGTTTGCTTTTAAGTCTAGGAATATTCAAGCTCAAAACATTTAAAAGTGACCAGGAAAAAAAAATGCAGTTTAAAGGACTCCCCTC
The DNA here is from genome assembly GCF_012275295.1 of Melopsittacus undulatus. Lineage (NCBI taxonomy): Eukaryota > Metazoa > Chordata > Aves > Psittaciformes > Psittaculidae > Melopsittacus > Melopsittacus undulatus. Next base: position 10,956,177 of record NC_047529.1, on the reverse strand, counting down.
CACCAACCTTAATTCAGGTTTCCAAAGCCTAATCTGAATCTAAGTGTTATTCCACCTCCGTGTGACCAAAGCTATTCTGAAGGCTGAGTACAGCCAACTGAAGGAAGGGGAAATAAAATGATGTAATTAAGTAAATTCTGAGACAACCTCCCATTAAAGGCCTTCTCATCAGAACAGTTACACTCAGGTCAGCTGGACCAGCTGCAGCAGTGGTACCCAAACAGCTAGGAAACAGCAGTTGGATGAAAATAGGTATGATACTCAGTCACTCAGAATGCCCATAACACTGAACAACGCCAGACTGTGAGGTGTGGATGTAGGAAAATTAGATTACATGAGCTGACTCTCCAGCTCTGGTGGGGCACTAAGGAGCAGCAAATCTGTCAGAAAGGACCAGGTCCAAGATGTTTGTGGTGGGGAGGGGTTACATTAATATGCACAGAATACAACAAGAACGGAACATCTGACTACAATCACATTTTTTCTAGTAGCTGTGCCCTCTTTTCTGGTTGCACAGAAGAATGACTTCCACAGTCCACTCGACTGGCCTGGGTTTGATAGAACTACATGGGTTTCAGTGCTGTTCCAGTCAACTCATCTTGTCCTTTTCCTTATAAAGTAGGAAGAGAAGTTACATCCCTCTCCCAAACATCAACATAGCTGGGTTTAAAGCTCACTACCCTTCTCACACTTCCAGAGCACTCAGCCTCTTCTAAAATAGCTGGTCACATTAAGACTGATTAACTGCTGGCCAGGAAACCCAAAAGCCTGAGGTGCTTTTTGGTGAAGGCTGGAGAGTTTTCATGAGACTGAAACTGCTTCGTCAGAACGTATTTTTCTATTGCTCCTTAGTCAGGATAACCCATCAGTACACAGGGACTGCCACTGGCAATTTTAGAGCAGCATACATGCCGCAGCAGGCCTGAAGAGAGAACACTCACACAAACAATAGCTTATGCTGCACTTAGGTCATTACAGCCCTTTTGCTCTGTTGGAGGTACACAGTTGCAGAGCAGCTTCCTCCCCCACTTTCCAACACCTCCCATCTGCTTAGATCCTGCAGTGGCGTCACAGCTAAACGCTGTGACAGCAAAACTCTGCCATAATTTAGTGACAACAACAAGAAAAATCAATGCAAGATCAGTCCGGGAATCAGAGGGAACAAAGCTCACACAAAGAAACCCTAAAACAAAACCCTTCCTTTTGAGAAAAACAGGAAACAATTATAAGATATGAGCGTGCACCACAGCTGCAGATGTGTTTGTGGTTCCTTCTCATACATACAGGAACTGCAGCAAAGTTGCTATGAACTGCCAGCACATCAGAATGGGGCCTCCTCTTGCCACATTTCCCAGCACTTTAGACTTATTTCTGGGTTTGCTTAAAGGAGTTAGGGGTACTTTTCATATTAATTGTGTCAAAAGCTTTCCTGTCTTTTCACACTGTATTTCTTCTACCCTGTCTCCAACTGGCTAATCCCAAATCCCTTTGTAAATGCCAGAAGCAAAGTTCCAAGTGCTTGAAGAGAACTGTGCTCTTTATTCCTCATGCTGCAAGGAGCGACTAAGAGACAGGTTATGTGATTTGTAAACTGGCAATCAAAGGCAGAACCATAATCTCATGCATTAGTCACAAAAAACCCCAACTTTCACCTCTGACCAAGCCTAAAAGAGGTGCTCTGATATACAGCCTTGTTCATGTGATGGCCTGGGAATGAACACAGTGAGGTATCTCCGAATAGTAAAGTGCAGAAAGTGACACATGCAAACTCTGGGGTCTGAGGGAAAAGGCATGCAGAGAGGATGTCTTGTTAGAAGCCACTAAAAGTGAGAATGTATTTATATATACTTCCTTTACATACCTGGAACATATCTGTGTTGCTGTCATGTGTGTATTCAACTACTACTGTCTGGGCCCGAGACAATGTGTAAGATATGCTGTGTTGGTCCTTATTACTTATTGCCTGTGGAAAAAAATACCAAATATTACTGAACCAGTGAACAATAACCCTACTGAACACAACAGCAAAGCAAACAATACATATATAACCAAGCTCCTGTTCTGCTCAATTAATGCATTAAGACAGATGGTTGTTATGACACACCTGCAGTTAAACTTCACAAAAGCCAGTCCTGGCCATTAAAAAAGGTGCAGGATTGATTCAGCAACAGACCAAACTGGTCTCTTCACCACATGCTGCAACAAAATACACCTAACCGAGACACATTATTAGTCATGCTTCATGTTAAAGCAACACCAGCCTTAACACAAAGTAACAAACAACAAAGGCTAAAACTGAGTATCATGGCTTCCCCAGCCTGAATTTCAAAAGCAAAGTGACGACAAAAAAACCTTAGGGACTTCAATCTAAAATCAGGATCTGAGTTCATACCAAAATCAGTGGTTAATAACAAGATATATAGACAAAAAACAGAACAAGTAGTAGTGGTAAGCCAGGTAAAATGGAAGAACTCAGCAGAGACTGCAGAAGTTGCAGCAAAGTAATCTAGGTTTGTTAGTTTAGACTTTCATTCTGCAGCTACCCCCTGGGAACTGAACAAACACTCTTCTAAAAGTGCTTCTAAATACCACTTACTTGAAGGCCAGAAAGAGTTAGTAAAAATAAATGTTCTTCTCACAGATCTATAGATTTAATTCTATTACAAGAATTTTGGTTAGAAAAATGCTTTTGATTTCAGAATACTTAATGCCATTCCCTGAATTTACGGATCAATAATATTCTTAAGTGTCAAGGTATTGAGGGAGTCAAACTTAACACTACTGTATTTGTTTAAGGGCCTTGACACTGGTGATCTCTAAACAACCACTAAGAATTCTCAAATTCCATTGGTTTTAGTAGAAATGTTCCATTTGCTGTTGAACATGATTGTACATACACTTGAATCACCACAACACAGAAGTATTTCATGGTAATACTTTGGCTACAATATACTAGTTCTGACATGAAATACAATTCAACTTCAGGACCTAAGCCCTTCCTTTACAGCCTTGTAAGGGGAACTCTGAAACTGATTACAAGCACTATAAACCATGCCCTGCAAAAACCACCTGTCCTCATCCCTGGGGGACTCCCCGTTGGACGGGGTAGCAAGTGCACGCAGAGCTTTGGCAAAGGATCATTTAAAAGTGAGCTTCACGTGAGGTGAAGTTAGCCCTAAAGCATGAGAGAGAGCAAAAACAGGAAGTCTAGACCAGATGTCTGCAGTGAGTTTGGAAGGAAAACAAAACAGAAAGTGTTTTACATGACTGGCCCGTGCCCTGAACATTCGTGTTTCAAAAATAAACATTTTTCCTTCTGGACACAGCAAGGACTGGGCATTAGTTTTGTTTTGCTGAACAGTTCCTTGCTAGCCCTGACGGGTACCAAGAAAACCTTGGAGAAACACAAATTATACTTTTCACAGCCAGAGTTTCATGCTTTTTACACCACTTCATCTCAGCATAACACTGACTTCACTCAACTCAGACAGCACCAGGAGAAATGATATTTAACTAGACAAATTGAGCTTACCTTTGCTGCTTGAGGGGTACAGGCAATATGCACAGTGCTAGGTTTCACCCCATTTGCCTTGGGCCTTTTAAATAAAGCAAACCTACTTTTTCTTCTTCCTCTATCTCCATTTGGGAGAGACCCATTGTACCTATCAAAGAAGCACAGAAAAATAACAAAGTCCATCTTCATGTATTACTTAGATTCCCATGAGATATAGATGAGAACTTTCATTCTAAGACAATTAATTAGTATAATATTAATAATCACAGATTTCCCATCAGTCACATTTAAATATGAGACTTGATAAACACAATACTGAAACATGCGCAAAGGAATACAGCATGCACACACAAAGCTTGTAGGGCAAGGAATGCTACCCAGATCAGTCTCAAAGCTACTATTGACCAGTGAAAGTCTCTGGTCCCAAACATGAGAACAAGTATTGCTATATGCCTATCTGCTGCTTTCTCTCTAAATGGCATCAAGCTGTAAATGAAACATTCTCAATACTCACCAACCCTGGTGGAGAGATAGTATTTTAGAGAATTTTGATTGAAATAAAGACCCATAAGAAACAGATGTGCTGTCCTCTGAGACTCCAATTTAATCCATTAGAAAACCCTCAGAGCCCCACTTTGAACATGTCAACATAAACAGGCCAGCTGGCAAACCTGCTTCTGTTTGAACCTGGATATTCTAGTCAGCTACTACATTTTGTTATAAAGAAAATAGAAATAAACCTCCTTTTATTTTACTTAAAGTCCTAGAGAACCTCTCCTTCCACATAATCACATTAGTCATCTGTCTCAGCCCAGCCTGGAACCAGCTGGCAAACCCTTCACAAACTGGCTGCCTTTGTCACAAAAACACTTATGTGCAACGAACACAAGGCCTTAAAATCAACTTACATCTACTCAGGTCCTACCTGCATTGCTCACACTGTCACAAAACAGTATGCACACTGCAATGCAATTTTGCAATGTATAACACCTGGTTGCCACTGAAAAAGGCAGCCTTCCTTCCACTCCCCTCCTTACATGAGTTCAGCTACTGAAGAAAAGCTAATCAGCTTCACTATTCAGTTGCACATTCACTAGATACACTGCAAAAGAGGGAGTTCAAGTGGTAGGTTGTGGGACCATCTCACAGCAACCTGCATTTTCCCTGCTGGAAGTGCACCCTGAAATCCTACCTTCATTGTCACTTCCAATCGAGACACACTTACCCTAATACGATCAATTCACCATATTTCACTGGTGCTTTTGACGGATGATTTTCTTGATCAGGAGAAAACATGAGCTTAGCTAATGACTTCTTCTCAAATTTCAGGTCTCTGATCAAGAGTTGTGGCACACTTTGTTCATTATTTCCTGTAAAAAAAGAAGGGTAAAATTAAATGTAAGAGAAAGACTCAAATCCCTCAGTTACACAAACCTATGCATCTGATACAGAACAACATTTTGTGTTTTCTATGTTTTGGTTATGCCTGAAATAATTTTAAAAACATATATACAAGGCTGCATGGAGATCTCGTAGCAGCCTTCTAGTATCTGAAGGGGGCCTTATAGGGATGCTGGGGAGGAACTCTTCATTAGGGACTGTAGTGATAGGACAAGGGGTAACGGGTTAAAACTTAAATGGGAAGTTTAGATTGGATATAAGGAAGAAATTCTTTCCTCTTAGGGTGGTGAGGCACTGGAATGGGTTCCCCAGGGAAGCTGTGAATGCTCCATCCCTGGCAGTGTTCAAGGCCAGGTTGGATGAAGCCTTGGGTGACATGGTTTAGTGTGAGGTGTCCATGGCAGGGGGTTGGAACTGGATGATCTTAAGGTCCTTTCCAACCCAAACTGTTCCATGCTTCTATGATACATATAAACCCACAATTAAGGTTGAATTGCTTAGAACTACCAGATCACAAAAAACTCAAGTGCATTCAGAAATTAATGGTATGGCCTTGATAAAGCATCCACAGTTGTCTTCCTTCATGCTAGTTTTTAGTATAAATGGCATATTGCCATTTAGATTCTTTGGTTCAACCTGCTATCAAGCAGCAGAGCCAGATAGGGATTAAAGAAAACAACAGCAAAGCAAGACTAGTCCATTGACCATAGAAGTATCTGATTTAGAGCTTTAAGAAACTTCTGGATTCGCCCATGGAAGGAAGCTGTGTGACAATTTGATATAGTCTATCATACCAGTTTGAGGTGTGCAATGTGACCTTTCATGTTTAACTATATTTCCTGAAGGAATTCCACATAATTCTTAATGAGAACAGTCTCTTCAAGTGCAAGTTTTTGCCACGCTTCTACTCTGAGAAACAGCTCACATTAGGATTTTTTACAGCTTCTCATTAGGAACATTTCCAGACACCTCTGGCCTACCCAACCCATCACAACCTATCCAGAGCACTTGCTTGATAAAGACCAAAGCTGATGCTAGACAGTTTGAGGTTTTCTTGAACAGAAATAACAACATTCACTTGGTACTTCCAGGTAAGTTTCACACCAGCTCAAAGAAGATATAAATCTTTTATAGTACTGATGGTTAATGTTCTGCCTTCTGTGCAAATACACACTTTGGACTACATTTCTTGAATCCTATCATCAACTCTGTGTAACTACAACACTTTATCTCCATTTTCTTCTACCTCAACTAGACCATAGATATTAGTCAAGAAGATGCCAACATGCACATTTTACCTACCCCCATCTTATGTTCTAACAACAGAGAAATTGATATGGCAGTGCTTGACAACCTGCTCACACTCATTCAGAAGCCGATGTGAAGATCCCTTTACTGACCTGATCTATACCCTCTCCCAGTCCTCTCTGCTCCTTCACAGAGAAGCTTGGCCTTCCACCTCTCAATCTACCTATTTCTTACTCAGCATGGATTTGTTGATTCCCCACCTTCAATCAGCTCCCTGTGCTCTCTGAAAATGCAGTATGCTCCTTCATGTTTTCTTACATGCCATCCCGTATATGTGGGAGGGCTTCACAAAAACACATGCAAAGACATCTTGCTGTCCTACAGACTTTTGCTGTGATGCCTGCAGAACACAACCAAGAGGCTATATCAAAACCGTTCTTTCCCTTTTCAGTTGTCACTGTTTTCCAAATCTCTCCTTTGTTCTCAATTCTGGGTACTGTGGATTTCACAGTGCTTCAAACAAGAAATTAACTGAAGACTGTCTTTGTGGTTAGCACACATGACATTATCACAACGGTATCCTGACCCACTGCTAAATGTGTGAGCATGTTGTAATACGCTCAATCTGCACAACACTAATGTGAAGTGTCTGTCCTGTTGACACAACAGTTACACCAATACGATTTTGCTGCATAGGAAGCAGTGTGCATATTCACTGGGCACTATCCTCATTCAAGCCTTAGGGTACCCATCATTTAGCTGGTGCAGAAAGTGCCTTATACTGATCCAACAGTCCCCATCAATCACACAGGAGAGAGCAAAGCAGGGTAGTTTGCTCCAAAGCACTTCTAGACTGCTGACCCAAGGGTAGCAGTAATGTAACTGCGATGGTGAGTGTTCTTACTGTTGTAGTTTGAGCCCAACGTGTTTTCATTCTTTAAATTCTTCATTCTAAAATGAAGAATTTAAAGCAAGCTTATCATATCAAAATGTGACTTCAAATTCCTATCATGCCCGTAAGTCATAACACATCAAAGTGGAGATTATCTCTGATAAATGCAGCCCCACTACACTGTGGTCACCATTTTAATGTTTGCTATGGCCACCTCTGGTCTTCCTTCCCCTTTTGGCATCACAAGCCCACCTTGTAGTACCACATCAGCAATTTCCTGAAACCACGTGCCTTTGAAGACTATAAACTTCAGCATTTCTCATTTTTCTTTATTTTAAAAGAATCTTCTTGCATCATAGTTGCTTATACACTTATTATATATCTCCTAAAACCAGCTTCTCATGTTTTCATCTCCTCCCCAGATGATAAACCTATTCCCTACTCGCCTCCTCAGCGGCCTCCCCAGCAATTCTGTCTTCTTCTTTTGTCTTGACCATTGCATTTTGCATGCAATGCTTCACATTTCTTTGCTGGACTACATAATGGTTGTCTTTTGAAATGACATTAAACAATGCAGAAGAAATACCGATATGAAATCTGTAGCACCACCCATTAGGAAATGGTACAGGACTAGGAAATACCATGACAGGGTAACAAAAAGATTTGAATAGTGCCCACCTAACCCTATGGTGTTCGTAACAGCTCCTGCATTCATTTACAGAAGGTGGGAAGGCAAGCATTAACAACAACTTTTAACTTTTGCCATTAGCACAATAAAAGGTTTGGTGTAACTTCTCCTCTGTTCATCCAAAGGAACAACTTCATAGAAAGCTGAAAAAACACATGTCCCAGTCAGAGCCAGCTTCTGACTCTCATTAAAGGTAATTATACATGAACAGTTAAAGGAGACTCTGCTTCAAAGAGTTACCTGACCAGGTGGTCACTAGCCTCCTCTGAAGAGATAAGTGAGCAGAAACCGTAAGAGAGGCAAACAGTTCTGAGTGACAGACTTCAGCAACGTAAGAAGGTAACTCGAAAATCTTAGTATAAGGAGAAGATTCCAACATATAACTCCCCCTTAACACACTTTTTGTTTCATGTTTAATGAAATCCAGCCAAGTTTATTTTGGGACCAGCACATATGATGGAAGCTTACTACTTATTTGACTTAAGGAAGGTTCAAGAGTTAAGAAATCTAGAGCTATCCTTAGTAGAACATCTTGCTTGTAAATTTTCAAAAGCCTGGCTTGAATATTTGAACTTGATTTTTTTTTAATATATCTCAGAACATTTATGAACTGCACACAACGCTTTCACAACTCCTAACACCCAGTTAACTTCAGCGCAAGCACATGCCAAATTCAGCACCCCAAAACAACCTAATCAGTGCAATGTACACACTACTTCTCACCCACTATAATCTGTCTGATGCACTGCTCCTCAAAGAAGGACTTATTTCAGTCCCAGAAATAACAAAGATTGATTATATTCTTCCGATGAGGCTTCCCTGGAGTAGGCTCTGAACAACAGACTGTTCTAAACTCCAAGACCCACCTTCAACTGTAATAAGGAATAAGCTGTTAATGACAAGATCCCAACCCATTCAACATTCCTCCAAAATCACACAACAGTGGCAAATTTCAGGTCAAGATCTCTGCTTCTGCTACAGAGAAGAGACCAAAGCCCCAAACGCTCTACTTGTGCACAGTCCTGTATTCTACAATTGAAAAGACTGTGTGAATAAAGCAACTTACACACAGGAAAGAAAAGTTTTGGAAAGGGATTATATGGTTGGGAAAGAGGTTAGCACAAAACCACAGTGGGGACCAGTTAGTGTCTTTCAGTCTCAAAAATAGGCAACTGCAATGAGAAGAGCTCATTTATAAACAATACCTTTTTATTCTTAAAACAGTTCCTCTTGAAATGGGAGAAAGCTCAGTGAAGGTAACCTGCACAACACTGTGTGTCACAGTTGTGTTATCATAGAATGATTGGGTTGGAAGGGACCTTAAAGCTAATCCAGTTCCAACCCCCTGCCACAGGCACTGACACCTTCCACTAGAGCAGGTTGCTCAAAGCCCTGTCCAACCTGGCTCTGAACACTTCCCAGGGATGGGATGTTGACCCACAACTACTCTGGGGAGAAGAGGTGATATCTAAACTGAAAAAAAGTGTTTAGTATTTGTTTAGGAATGGAAATCCAGTTTCTTACAAGCCTTCTCGTTCTTCAATATTCACTTGAGAAGGCAAAAGACTGCTGTGGCAGAAAGCAAGCCACAAATTTCTGATTGCATCCTGAATTCCATCATTCAAGATGAATAGAAAAAGGAAGAGCCATATCAATGTGCTCCCTCCTGTCACATTCAAACACTAGAGTCTGAATCTAGAGGCAGCCTATTCTTCAGGAAAACCAAACCTCACAAACCATGCTTCAGAGTAGAATTTGAGAGTCTGCCCACTTTTGCTGAACATGCCATTTTCAGTGAGGGACAGAGAGAAAATCAGTTTTGGTTGGTTTTGAACTACCATCTTTAGCTTACCAGCCACCCTCAAGTATTCAGCTGCCTTTCTGGCTCTTGAGACTCATACACAGCTAGTCTTTGGTGGCTTCTACAGAAAATCTTCAGGGCTTGTTTGTGCTAAGGCACAGCACCTTGTGAGTGAGCTCACTATTCAGTACATCAAGCACAGCTTCTGGAACTGCAGCAAGAATAGCAGTACCTTAATGGTTAAAATGGGCCAGGGGGAGGGGAGAACATGAATTCAATGAGCCCAAGCAGAGATTCATTAAACACTCGGCTGTGAGCTAAAAATACTAGAATAAAAGTCTCTTTGTAATAAATTACCATCATTTTCTAAACACAGAGCCAGCATTATAGGCTTCTAGCAACTGTAGCTAGTGCCAGACTAGCCCTTTTCTAAAATACTGCATTAAAAACCCACTTTCACGGTATAAAAAGGAGTCCTCTGTCAATGAGTATATTAAAATAAAAATATGCTGATTCAGATGCAAAAATGGCATTTTTTTCCTCATTTTTATAATATTAGCTTTATTCTCTATATCTACATATTCAAAGGTTTGGAATTCTTTTGGCTTTTAGAAGTAAAGCACAAGAAGCTTGTTTACTGATGTTTGTATTTTTTATACAATTTGCTATTTGTAGTTCTCCATTTGCTACCCTTGCAGTTCTCATACCCAGCTCTTCCCTCTGCAATTCTGTTAGATCAGGGAGGATACAGACAAAATAATCCGCTCCTTCTGACAGGTATTCAGTGACAAGATGAGAGGCAACAAGCTACAACACAGAAAATCCTGATTAGCTATTAGAGAGAAAACAATCTAGAGTGGTGATGGGATCTCCATCCTTGTTGATATTCAGACCTCAGCTGCACATGGCTTTGAACACCCTGACCTACGGCAGTCCAGTCCCACTTCGAGCAGGGAGATGGACCAGAAAACCTCACAATCTAAATTATTCTAAGAATGCCATTTTATCAACATAATTTTATCAAGCAACTGAAATACACACTATAGCTCTACTACCAATGAAACAAATTTTCATCCTTATCCTCCTGAGATTTACATATTACTGTCCATACCTTCATTTTGATGTAAAACCCTGTACTGCTCTTCAAATAGTCACAGTGAATAGTGCAGTTATGTGACAAAAAAAACCCAAGCAGGAACCAAGTTTGCCACCATCCATTTACATGTTTAAGCTCTTTAGCACTCCAGTTTCCACTCAGCAATCTTGCAACTGTGAGATCAGAAGCCAAATTCCTCTGAACACATGCACAGTATTTCAGTGCTGCATATTATTTTCTATGGTTAAGTCTGATCCTTTCAAAGGCAAAGTCTAACTTACAGATTTAAAGGAACAGAGTATCAAAGTTAAAGTCATTTTGAGACACAAAGGATCTGCGCAGAGTATTAGTCTGTCAAGATGAAGATATTTACAAGCATGGAAGAAGGAAGAGGCAATAAATAGTGAAAGAAGAAAACCAAACCAAAAACCCCAACAAAGTAATTCCCAGCAGAACAACTTTTTGATTACAAGTGCCCGTCAAGTCCAGGTTGCCAGATTTCACAAGCAATACCAATAATGTTACTGCTGATGTCCACTGGTGCAAGCAACAAGGCATCAACTCCTTTGCATCACTATTGTTTCTGAAAGCTGAGACAAAGATTGAGAAATCACTTCCTTCTACATAATGGTTGAATCACCACTGGAAAGTTACTCTCCTTTAACTGTTTTCCAAACAATCTTTCTGGAAGCTTTTGTTAAAATACGTTTTACTGAAGTGATCACCTGGGTAAAGAGGATGCAGAAGAGCATTTGTTTATCAACCATAGTTTCCACACTTCTCCCAGTTTCCAGTTAAAAACAAGCTCAGTTTTCCTTCATACATACCTGGCACTTTAAGTTCTGCAGGTTTTATATTCTACTTCTGAGATTAGACAGATTCTGTCTACAGCTTACATCCTTCACTACAGACGTACAGGAAAGATATAGGGATGAAGCTGTTACGTGTTCAAATTGCATTGTCACTTTAGATCAGTAGCCCTGTGCTACCTTTCTAAGGAAATTAGATCATTTTCTCCTTTCTAGAAAAGGGAGCTTTTCAGTACACACACACACACACACAAAACAGCCTTGGGAGTGTAGAAAATCAGCCCAGCCTTTTGCTTTTGTATAGCTTATTCTTTCCTTAGTATATACTGCTTGCCTTTTCTTTTATAACCTCTGAATAAGCTTAGTCATCCACTATACACACAAGACTGTCTTATGATATGAAAACATTGAAAATAAGACAACAAGGCCAAGCTCAGAAATGAGCAAACAGTCTCTCCTGCATAGGATACCAAGCATGAAACAATGCAAACAACTATCGGCTGCTGTGCCTTGAAAACCTCTGTAAGGTCTCAATAAAGGGGCTTTTCATTCTCATGAACAGAATGAAAGCATCTTTTTACCATGAACATCTGTCATTAGTAGGCTGGCTATCCTGGAAACAAGTCATGCAAGAGTCACAGCACACACACACCCCAAAAAAACAGCACATTGCCTGTAGACAACTTTCAAAGGGGCATTAACTTGACACACAGGAGCAAACCTACAGCTAACTTCTTCCAGTCTAAGAAACAGCAGTTTCAGCCTGAAATATCCAGTGTCCTGCTTCAAATCCTGTTTCAGCCTCAGAAGCAAGACTGAGCAGTTCTCAGCAATTTTAGGAAAGTCAGGAACAGTGCTGTGAGGACAAGCAACCTCGTTCAATGAGCCAGGGAAGTGTTTTAGAACAAGACTTCTATTATAGGCACCTATATGAAAATCTCTTCTTTCTGACAGTACTCAAAAATAGCATTTCTTGTTCAGAACATGGAAAAAACCACCTAAGCACAGGGGCCCGATTTCAATCAGACCTCTGCTAACTTCAGTCCTGCTATTGTGAACTGCTGTTGCTGGGTTGAGAAGGTGGCTGGGTGTATTATACCTGAAGATTTACGTAACATGGAATGATCCACTCCGACAGACTGACAAAAATCAATTCTGAAAATATTCCCCTGGAATAAAAAAAAATCATGAAATCCAGCATTTTTTTCAGTTACAGAAAGTAACAGCTGATCCTCCCCTAAGGAAACCACGATAGCCTCCTACAGATTATACATGATGTAATTCAGACCGCATGTGGGAAGCTGAAAACATTTGTCTTTTAGCACAAGGTGTCTATTTTAAAACTGTCACTGCAATATTATCTCTAACCTTAATTAGCTGAGAAAGTTCTTCACCAGTTACAGAGCTACATTTACATGCAGCCTACACCCCCTTAACCACCCATGTCCTCCACGTCAGCTTTTGGGTAGTACCAATGACGATGCGCACAGCCGCGCACAAGGCACAGCTCCTCCATTTGCCACCCCTGCAGCACGAGAGCCAAACCCTACAGGTTGTACTTGCTCTGTTGGCTGAACTACCCGTGAAAAGTTACTCACACAAGCTGCTTAAGACTGATACGCAGCTTTCTGCATGGGTTTTTCTGGCTGTACTCACACTTTGGATGTTACTACAAACTGTACGTTTTGTTAAAAAAGGACACTTTTGATTTCATGCTCAGATTACAAGATTATTTATATAGCCTGTGATGCATGAAGCCTTAAAACAATACAACAAAGGCATGCTAGAACATTAGGTAGTGCTATGGGCTAATGAACACCTATTTGTGTCTTCAGGGAGTGCCTTGTAAAAGTACAAGTAGGAAACCCAAGAAAAAAACCCTTTGTACAATACTGGTACCATGTGACAAAGGTACAGGTCTGATAAGGAGAACTTTGCAGTCAGGATTCCTTTCAAATTACCCTCTTTACTGCCTTCAGACAAATCACACAGTATTACCTTCAAAATAAGCAGCCCAACTTTCACTGCAAGCGGTGACAGAAGCACAACTTACACACACACATTAAGAGTTTATACCAAAACAGAGGCATTTTATTTTTGAAAGGGCCGTTACACAAATAGACGGAGCTATTTATGCTTTGCTGACCGAGGCCAGGGAGCTCTGCTGTCAGATGCACCTGAACTAGAACACACAGCCGAGGACCCTGTGCCTGCAGAAAACCACAATGACTTCTTGTTCTACGCATCTGAATGTTACCGTTTTGCTTTTCACAAGCCTCCGACTTCCTGATGAGGCAGTTTCTGTACCAAAGTAGCAGCTAAATAGGTGTTTGTATTACACTAAAGCCTTTTCACATAGCATACTACATCATCTTGCAAAAACAGGGAGTTACAATTACATTTAAAGCCTTTTTTTTGTCGTTGCTGTTCAGGCAACACAAATGTGTAAGAGCTCTATGAGAAATTTCCCTTGGTATGATTTTGTTAGGCAACGGTGACGGCTTCAAGGCATCTTGCTCTCCACCCTAAAAAACAAGAAGCAACTAACACTTCTTACAAACATGAAGCATTTATTATACTGTGCATTTTGAATGTATCTTCCCATTTGAGATGGAAGAGCAGCCCGCAGACACACTGCCTGTGCTCCGATTCCCTTTCGACCACATCACTGAACTATCTTTCAGCTTCTCACTGAAAAACACTGCAACTAAGGAAGCTTTCAGAGAAGAGACTGAAACAAAGCAACGCTAGAAAGGGAAAGCGATGGCATGCAGGGCACTTACCAGTATCTTTTTGTCCCTCCAGTTTGTCAGTAGAGAAGGAAAAAACCACCCTTCGATCTTGTTTAAAACCAGCCGAAATCCACCAACTCCTTTAAACCCCAGCAACTGCCAGACTGAGTGCCTCTGCTCTGTGTGCTTTTACTTAAGCTGTGGGTAGCGCCTTCTGACTAAAGAGGGGCTGGCTCTGCCTTGCGTAAGCAAGGTAAACACCACTGCACCGCGCACCATTGGCTGGAGTCAGAGCCTGCATCCTGCTCCCCGCTCCATAAATTCATCCATCTCTGGCCCCAAAAAGGAAAAAAGGAAGCGGAGGGTGTGTTGAGAATGATCCTGCAGCCCAATTTCCCGACAGCTCTGTAGATGAGGTTCTCTGAGAAACATCTATCTATTTCCTTCTCTGTTTCCCTTACATAACTGTACCCATGCATGCGATACCTTCATTCTTCCTTTATTTTTAATAATCGTCATTTATTAGCCCAACTTGCTTTCCTCACCTCCCACACAAAAAAGTGATTTCTTAATGCATTGAGAATAAAACCAGCACAAATTCTCCAGGCATTTCTATCCCTGTTTGCACTAACACCACAGAACTGGGCACATGATACACCTGCAGACACCACCTCTGCATACTGGACTCCCATAGCCAACGATCCTGCTACAGCTCATTCCTGTAGGATGCACATTTGGAGAGGCAAATCTGTATGTGCCAGACCAGGTTCTGAGCTCATTTCTTACTCCACTAACATCAAAAAATCACTGCATCAGACCAGTGGGTGGGATAATTTAAATGTCTGAGACATAGAAAAGTGATCAAGTTGCCACAGCTTCTAAGTTACTGCCTTTTAGAACTGATCATGCAAGCATGATACAGCGCAGCAGCTTAACCTTTACATCAACCATTACATCACACTTGTAGTGGTCCAAGAAGGTTTGCATGGTTATTCTGGATCGAGCAATGTATACACAGGTTGACAACTAGCATTTCCAAGTTCTATAGGCAACTACTGCTCCTGCTTCTCTTTCCTTGGCTTGCCACCTCCATTACTGAAGCACAGCTTTATGGACTGGTGTCCCTAATTTGTCCATGCTTTTAAAGACTGGTTTACCTGCTTGGTTGTTTTCCAGCACGATGCGTTTTCCAGTTCAGCTCACAGCATAGCCATGCAGTAGTACCAGCAGAACCAAAGGCAGGAAGGGGCAGCCACATCAGCTGGCAGCACTCAAAGCTAAGCACTGTGGAACAAGGTTTTTGTTCATAATGCCATAACACAGCGTAAGCCGCGACTCCACGTAAGTCAGCTTCACTGCTGAGAGCACGGACACTGTACACGTTTTCATCTCTCCTCAACCTGTACTCCGTATCAAACTTCCCCTAAGTAATACAATAAAGATGTCCTCATTCAGGATCTTGTCACCTACCTGAAAAACTGCAGAACACCTTGCAATGGATATTCTGGATAATAAAACTATACATAGGCTCAAAGACTCTTTTCCCCCTGCTCCTGTCATAGATTACTAAGCATAAAGAAATCACTTTGTTCCACAGACATGACTGAGCTATAGCTGCTGAACGTTGAGAACTGCTTGGAGAAACACTGATGTACAGGGGCTCTCTTTTTCCTACTCTTCTTCTGGCTACTTCATATGGAGATGTGCTCATTATCACAGCTATCAGATTACTAAACTGATAAAGGGCTTAGGGAAAAACCAGAACAACACACAAACCCCAACTATTTTAAATCATGTTGCTTATTTGTTTGTGGGTTTATTCTGTAGACCCACTATAGCAATGCATGTGAGAGGGATGGGAACCTTCTGAATCCATCTCATCCATAAAGCCAAAGACTCATAAAGCCACATTCTGAGATTAAAGTTGAGCCCTCCTCCCTGCCACAAATCAGCAGCCTCACACTACCAGCATATTGATCAATCTAACTTTTCCACTTGTAACTTGCAGAACCTTAAAATGGCACTTTTTACAGGCGTGGAAGAGTCACCCCACTCCACCTGCCCCATCACCTTCAAGTATTTTATACTCTGTCCTGGCCTATACAATGCTGGCAGCTTTAATACTGCTTAATCAGGGATAAGGGTTTGGTTATGTGGTTTGCTTTTCAAACAAAAAAAGCTCCACACACATCAGGACTGTATTAGTATCACTTAACACACAGATAGGGCAATGAGAGTACAAAAGGTGCTCTGTATTCAGGTATTTAGCTGTAGCGATAAGTTACACTGGCATGACCACTTCTAGGTTGCATTATTTTTCTCACACAAGCTGTAACACTTGAGTTGTACTGTACTTTCAGAAGTGTTCATTCTGAAAAGCAGAACTTGACACCAATTTGCTGCTAGAGCTCCTTTATTTTCTCATGTTACAGGTGTCACTGCTCAGAGTCCAGGTTGATAAACTTGCAGATTACTTTATGCTGCAGCCACGTAAGAATCGTAGAATGGTTAGATTTGGTGACCTTAAAGGTCACCTACATCCAATGCCCTGACGCAGGCAGGGACACCTTCCACCAGACCAGGTTGCTCCAAGCCCTGTCCAATCTGGCCTTGAGCACTGCCAGGGATGGGGCAGCCACAGCTGCTCTGGGAAACCTGTGCCAGAAGCTGCAGAGTAAGCAACTGCAGGTGGGCATGGCTTCTACTGCCCAACCCAGCCTCATGCAGATAACAGTCCTTATCTCTGCACCCCACCTGCCCTCATGTTCATGACCCACAGTACTCTGGAGCACAGCCTTCTGCTATCAGACAAATATACCACATAATGGCCTTGTCACAACTAATCATACCCCATCCTAAAGCAGGTTTTATGAGGGTTTATTTTGCCCCTAGCCACAGTGCCTCTAAACCCTGCAGAGTTTGAACCATTTTGGTTCTCTGCATGTGTTTACTCACAGCCATGTTCTACTCATCTGTTCTTGTGTCAGCACTAAACCTTCCTCACAGTGAAAGAGAGGGACAACGATTTCCACTCCAAACAAGAGCCATGCTCTGCCTTGAGGACTAGAAGTAAAAGCCTCAAGCATGCTGTCACTAGGCAAGATATCTGATTTTTCCTGGAGCAGAGATGCTGCCAACCATGCCAGACTAAAACAATGAAATCTGTAGCTCAAGATATCGCTGCTAATTTCTCGAAGTGATGCTTAACTGCAGGGGAGGTTCTTTCCTTGGAGTTGTTAGAGAAATAAAGGGCTGTATCGTCATGTTCTTCTATCTGACTCACAGCAGATGCTGTACAGTTTGATATAATTACGTGATTTCACATGACATTCAAAACGGGCTTTGAAAAGGAATGCATTTCTAGCTATATCAATTAAAAAAACAGCTTTGCAGATACGGGCAAAGGGCAATGCTATGTCCTCTAGCATGCAGGCAGCTGAGAAGGCTGAATGACAAGCTCCTCATCCTAGGGGCAACCTCATCAGTATATTACTGCTGAATTTGAGATGGACATTTTAAACATGTCTGTTGATAACTTTATTTACCAAAATGGGCAGGGAGCACAATAAAAACCACACACAGAAGCGCTTGAAATAGCTGCACAAAAGGGTGCTGAGGAGTGCGGAGTGAAGGGAACACTGGGGAGAGAGAGTGAAAAAGTGGAAGACGAAGATCTGTAACAGTCCCAAGGGGCAAGCATATTTGTACACTTGATACTGAAGGCTGAGCATGCACTATACACCACGTTCACTGTTTCCCACTCAATCAATGGCTGAATTCTGATCAAAGCCAATGAAAGTCAAAAAAGACAAATATTTCATGAGTTGAAAGCATTAACATATTAGGGGGTTTCCTGAAGTCTAATCCAGGTGCTAAGGGGGAGAAGAAGGAAGATTACTGACTTGCCAGCCACATTAATCTTTCACTGTGTTATGTCACATGTGATGTCTGTTCAAGGAGCTCCCGTGTTACACAGTTAATAAAGTCATACTACAGTGTTTTAAAGAGATTGAGGGGTGGGGGGAAAGCAGCCTGAAGCCAGGAACATGTTATTTAGAGTATACAATAGAAATGTTAATCAAATAATCTGCAGGAAGAGGAGGAGGGAAGGAAATGACCTAATCCCCTGCACTACTGTGTGGTGCCTTGTGGCAAGAAGTAAGAAAACTCTTGTAAGGGCCGAGCTGTAACAATGGACCTTTGTTTGCTAACAGCTTTCAGAGAAGAACGTTTTTCTGCATCTCAAGTTTCTGTAACGTGAAGGGTAAATGCTACTTTATGAGCTCTTCCAAACAGACCACTTCTGGAAGGGGTGGGAGAGGCTTACTAGCTTTGCAGGGCAGCTGAGTAAAAGACCCAAGTAGAACCTCGTGTTCGTAAGGCACAGCAAATTCTCCTTCAGAGGGATTTGCCAACTCTAAGATGTCTGTCATCCAACAGCCATGGTGATCCTTAGGCAACTGTGGAGCAATTTGTCTCTGAAGCTGCAGTAGCCTAGTTACAGAGGCAACAAATCATCACACTGCAGAGGCATTTCCCATGACAAGTCATACTCTGCTATTAGACAAACCTAATGAACATTTCTTACAGAGCTCTATTCCACCCTTGGATCTCTGTGTGCTTGCATCTTGGGTTCAACAGGGAAGCCTTTCTTCTACTCACGGACAGCATGTTAACATCAATGCATACCCCATCCTGCAGACTGGAAAAAAAAACAAACAACTGGCCCTCTGTCTTCAGTTTGATCTCTGCTTTAGTAGGCACATGTGGATTATAGCACTGTACCAGCTAAGTGTCTTCAACTTCCTAGGGAACAGACCCCATCAAGAAGAGTGCATGCAAAATTCCTGATCCCTGGACTGAGAACATACTTCATAGTTAACCTTACATGAGCTAAAGGAATCTCAAGCAGGAATATAGAAATACTTACAGGACAACAGGACTACCAACTCTTATGTGCTTGTGTGTTTCCAAGAGATTGAGTCAACCCCTTTCCTCATAAGGAACTTCACAGAATCACAGGGTAATTCAAGAGGTCATTTAGTCCAACCTATGCTCAAAACAGGAATTGGCTTCCCAGATACCAAGCTGTAATTGCAAGAGACTGGGAGCTTTACGTACGAAACAGCCTCTCAAGATGCTAATTTCCTAATGAAATAGGAAAGGGATACTGAATGCTGGACAACTGTAGATGACAAGCAGTTCTGCAGACCGGTCGGGAGCTTCATGTTTTTCACAGCCTCCCTGTGACTGATTCAACATTCACTTAAAATAAAACAATTGGCAAAAATGACTGCAAAGAGCTTGCTGTAGCCACACCAAAGATTGTTTGGGCTGATTAAAACTTGAAGAGTGAGACCCAAAGCATACCCTATGCTTTACAACAGCTTCACAAGAGAGATGTGTCCCAGTAAGCAGCTCAGCACTGGCACTACAGAACTCTATTCACAGCAATCCTTGCCCAAGACATTTGGGAACTAAGCTGCTCTTAAGATGGTGTCATGGTTTAACCCCAGCTAGCAACTAAGTACCACACAGCTGCTCACGTAATTCTCTTCCCCTGGTGGGATGGGAAGGAGAACAAAAAAAAGATAAAACCCATGGGTTGAGATAAGAACAATAGCTGAAATAAAGACATAATACTAATATAATAGCATTTGTTATGAAAAGGGAGACAATGGAAAAAGAAATAAAACCCAAAAGAGACAAGTGATGCACCCACTGATCAGTGCCCATCCCCGAGCAGCAATCAGTGTGTCCCAGCCAACTTCCTGCAGTTTATATAGTGGGCATGATGTGCTGTGGCATGGAATACCCTTTGGATAGTTTGCGTCAGGTGTCCTGTCTCTGTTCCCTCCTGGCTTCTTGTGCCCCTGTAACTGGCAGAGCATGAGAGACTGAAAAGTGCATGATCAGGGTAAGTGCTACTGAATATCTAAAATACAAGTGTGTTATCAACATTAAATAAAGGCTACCTTCAAAAAAACCACAGCACTGTACCAGCTAGTAGGAAGAAAATTAACTCTATCCCAGGCAAGAGCAGGACAGATGGTCCTTCGCCTGGCTTCTCAAGAACAGCCTGAAGCATCAGACATGCTGGATTCAGCAAAATCCAAGACTGAAAGGTTGATAGGTAAGGCATCATTCTGAAGAAAACACACTCATTTCCCAAAAGGTCAAGCTGATGGAAGCCATCTGCTCAGTCAGAAACACACAGATGTAGTTGCACCAGGCTTCTTTCCAAGACAGTAAACTTGAGTTTCCCTGGTACCTGGAAACAGCTATTGTGAAAGGGTTTATTTCTTATTTTTAAGTTCTCCAGGAACATTTTTGGATCTTGAAAACTCTGCATGCCAAATACCGTATCTGCAAGTTCAATTAACCTAGGCTACGCACAAGCACTTCCTCACAGGACTGTTTAGCTGTATTTCTGTGTTATTTGAGCAGCACAACTCCCAGCTCATTGAGCTTCAGGTACTATGGTTTCCCCTAAATAAAGGGAGGCCCAATTTGAATTAATTTCCAAGATGTAGCTTTCCTGCTTGCAAAACTTTTAAGGTACCTTCTGGCAGAACTAGCTGAACCTGCATTACCTGAAAGTTCTCGTTCCCACAAAGCTAGGTCGTTTGGCCATGGACTTCTTCAAAGTTAAAACAGTCTCTAGAAGTAGTAACACATCTCTGCTTCACTTTCAGTGATGGAAGCATTACATATAGACAAGCAAAAAAAGGGCAGAAACCTATTCAGTTATAGTAATTCAACTGTAAGTGGTAGGCTCCTGTCCTCCACACCATCACATTCTAGGGAAAAAAAATACCTTAAGAGAGACAGTTTTAATACTATTCAGTACAGTTTCAATTCAACTCCCACATCACACAAATGGCTATCTTAAAATAAGGCAAGTACCTTCTCACTCAGAGAAGTCATGAAGCACAAAAGCAAAGTTTATCCAATAGTTTCCCTCTGCTTTATCCTAAATTCTGCACCACACTGTTACTACACTCTTGACACTCACCATTTCGACTGTAGCTCGTTTGCAGTTCCAATAAATAAAGCACTAGATAGCCTCTACACTGCTCTCTTCAGCTCTGCATGTAAATGTTTCAGTTCTATAGTTCATACCTGAATATCTTCTAACTCACTGCTAATAAATGCACTATCTTACTATGTTCCTCCTCACTTCAAACTTTGGATAGTCTTCATATAAGGTACAAAACCTGTCCCTTTCTAAATATATCACCTCCAGCATTTACATATAAAAGCACATGACCTACATACTGTGGGTTACCTGTCAGAGGTCTGCTGGCTTTCTGCAAGCCAAGTGTCAGGTTTTTATAGTGGCCTGATAGTATATATTGCAGCTCTGTACATAAGTTACTGTATATTAATAACAAATATTTCTGACATGCAAGCATGTCTTTTTGGGAATATTTTAAACAGCGTTGTATAAGCTCTGGTACAGAACAAAGGTTACTTTAGGTAACACCCAAGAGAACAAGAACTGATTACTTTGCATAAGCAGCAAGTTTCTAACAGAGGTACACTGAAATACCTCCAGATACATTAAAAACTGTCTCTTAATGAGTAAGGTGAACCAGCTTTCATGCTAATACAACTTGTATTTATACATAAACAGAAGCCTAGCATTTTTTGCACACTTAAACCTTCCATGTTCATTGTCTCCTTCAGCCAGCAATTCAAGCAGGACAAGTTCAACTATCTCCCCCACCTCTTCATGTTAGATCACTTAACTATTCCCAGTTACTGCTCAGAGAAAGAAAATCCCATGGTATTCAATTATATCTTTTCCTTATAATCCCATGGGCAATACATGATTTAGCATACCTAGAGAGGAGCGATACCTTACTTCCCACACTGTAATCCAATTTGGATAAGAGGTTTGCTGCTTATAAAAATAAACGGGCAGTTTATTTACCTCTGTGTAGACACTAACACCCTGCAACATAAAGGTCATTCCCAAAGATGATCTAGTTGAAGATGTCCTGCTCATTGCATGGGGGTTGGAACTAAGTGCCCTTTGAAGGTTCCTTCCAACACAAATTATTCTATGATTCTATAAAGAGTAGTACAAACTCAGGGCTAGGGATGACTTCCCTAAATTTTACTCTCCTTGCTTGAGACAAGAATGCAGTTTCTTGTTTACAGGTACAGGAGGGAGCTGCTAGTTTCTCTTGGCTTTGCCACACGTGACATTTGGCATTATTGTGCCAGATACATTCTCACACAAAAAGCCAAGGACAGAATACCTCAACCATGGAGATGGAGCTATACTACTTATACAGGGACCCAAAAGACTTTGGACTGACCATGTGGTCCAGTTTTAATTAAGGGCTAAGGAAATCATTACATTTAACATTTGACTTACAGTTGGAAGCTTTCAAGGTTTCACCAGTTCCCAGTTTTCAATTTGCTACAGAAAAATATACCTTGAAAGAACAGAAAGTACCTAGCTGAATATGGCAACTCCAAGTTAGTCTGGTCTTCAGTTACACCCAGAAGAACTCCAATGGAAAAATATTTTCAAGTGTGTGTGTGTCATGTAAGATATGTTTCTGAAACAACCAAAAGGTATTTTTGTACCAAGACAGGGGCAGGTTTGTGTTGAAAACCAGCCATGCTCTCCACAATCTGTATGGCTTTCTGTCCTCTCGGAGTATGCCACCGAGGAACACAAAACCAGATGAAAATCTAGCATATGAAGACAGAATTAATGTTACATTGGTGGAGTACAGGGATCCCGACAGGCACTGTGGCAGAATGCTTTCAAAGCGTGCACTCAGTGCTAGGCAGCGTTATAATGTTCAGCTGTCAAGTTTCATGGACTGCCCTTGCATTTTTAATGATAAGCCACATTACTGACCCTTAATGGAATTACATTAGCAAGACAGTTATTTGGCTCTTAGTAATTCTACTAGTGAGGAAAGTGCTCCTGAAGACAAAAATAATTATGTTCTTCCTTGATCCAAACTCCAAAGAATGTGTGAATACAAACCTTCAAGATTTGGCCTAGAAATTCATAACATTCCTAAAACTGAGGTTTGAGGACATGACTTCAATATATTTCTCCTCATCCAATGCATGCTGAACTTCTTTCCCACATGATATTCTCAAGCAAAACAGCTCAATAATTTCTTCTAAAAATCCTACATGCTTAAAGCTGCATCTTGGCTCAACTGGTTCCCTGGAGGTACAGCTCGTATTTCAAAGTTACCTGCAGAAGCCTCAAACCAAGTGTAGTTCAGCATTCACAGATTGGGCTACATTTGTATTGGCACATGCACAAGACAAATCTACATTTCTTTCCCATTTCAGGCATTTCTCTGGACGCAAAGATAAATGCAAAATTATCTTTAACACTTGCAAACTCACTTCTAGCAATTACACTGGCTTTGCACTTCGTACCTGTATGCATTGAGGAGCAGGCTTTAAGCAGTAAAGAACTGTTCATTTTCTCTCAAAGAAAACTTTTTCCATTCAGGAAATAGGAAACACTTTTGGGGAAATATACTGAAAAGAGCATATAGTTACAGTTCTGACAGCACCAAGACTAAGCAATTTTTAAATAGCGCCAGACTATTCAGAACACAGTAGTACTTTACACAGTTTCGAAATCAATTTCACATGATCTACAGCATGCACTTATTTATTAACCAAAGTGACTGGTTAATATAATACAGACTTCTATCCTTCTGAATCCTGATAAAGAGGTTGAGAAGCTTCCACTTTAACCCATGGTGTGCACTCCTAACATCCTACCAATAGACTACTGTTTGGGTATCTTCAGGTCCACCTCTGGGTACCAGAGACACCTTAAGTCCTGTTTTTCTAGTATAGCAAAGTAATAATTAAAGATGGAGGAGCTGTTTCACTTGCCCTTTTTTAGTCAGCTGTTCAGTGCAGACTGATTCATTCCAAGAAATCTGGCTCTTCAGAAGTAGTCTTTGCAATGCTTAGGGGTAGAGCAGCCCTCTCAGGACTGACATTGTTTATGAACATTTTACTCAATTACTAACAGCTGCTCATCCTAAGCACAGTGGTGCCTCGTTCCACACGCATTCAGGAAGGTTTGTACACATCCTGCTCACATTCAGTTTGCTGCTTGTCATTAGTTAATGTCCTGCTTAAGGATGATTCGCATCACCCGTTTGTGGGGCAGAAAAGCAGCACACAACTGCAAAGGGCAGAAAGAGTCATAGGCAACCAGCTGGCACATGTTAAGAGGTTACTACCCAGACTCAGCAGAGATGCCCGACCACATTCAAGCTCCTGAACCAATGCAAATCCAAAGTACAAAAACACACTTAAGGAAGCCCATACAAGTAATTAACAATACAACAGACATGCTAAATAAACTAAAGAACTACTAGTATGGCAAACTGACACTGAACAACCAGAATGAGTTTATGAAGTGTCAGAGGAGTGAAACAAAGGCTGAGTTCATCAAGCTGATCTGCTGAGACAACTAATAGGCAAGATGCTGCCTTCAGCAGCATGTATTGCCTCCATGCAACTTAATGGCAGACCTTTGGAATTTCGAAAACAAGTTTTCCAAGCATGCTCAGTCTCCCTTCAACAACTTCAACACCAGCTGTAGAAGTAATATATATTATCTAAACATGAAAGAAAGACTTTCTCTGGCTTTGCAGTCACTGTTGTACTTAAACACTTCAAAACTCTGAAGCCGTTCTGTACTTTCAGCATTTCTCTGATGGAAGTGTGTGAATTACATGTCCCCAAAATAAACTCTGAACTACATAAATAAACACAGCACTGTCACAAGCTCACCCTCCTCTAGTCTCTCTTTTATAATACTTATCCCTTGTCTGTAAACAGGATTGCTAGGACAAAAACATGTGAGGTCAGCAGCATCAAACTGCTCTGAAATGCTTTCAATTCTATGGAACATTAACAAACAACACAAGGAGTGTATCAGCTCCAGTAATTTTCTTGGCATTTTCTTTTTTGTAACTACATTCAAGCTGAGGCTTTTTTACTTATTAAAAAGGGGGCACTGCATTTTAATGCAGAGAAAAGACAGAAAATTAAGCAAATAAGAAAACCCCTGTCTTCCACACTTTAAAACCAATCTGTGACTTAAGCTGTTTAATTTGAAAGTACAGTTTAATAACATGGTGGGGAAGAACTTGTAACATTAGATGCACAGCTATATATTTTTAATTATATTTAAAAATGTAATGAAGTTACAGTAACTACCTCATATTAGAAATAAGTATTTTTTTTAAATTACTTGAGAAGGATACAAGCATCACAGCCAAAATACAAGAGCACAAATGTTGACACAAAGCTGCAGTCCTGAAACTCACCCAACAAGAGCCGTGAGTTATTGCTCAGCACCTGTGGAGCAAAGGACCACTTCTGGGAATAACTGCATGTTCCCAGTTTTGCAATGAAAGAGTCATTTCTTACTGTTTCTGGTATTAAAGCTAAGCATGCTCATATTTGCTGCACTGGGGTTTGCAAAAGTCCAGCTGTGGGAGTAAGCAGTATTACTTGTTGCAGGTCGTTTTAAGAACACGACTGAGCTTAATATTGAAGTGTTCAGGAATTCCTGAGCTTCTTTTTATATTCAGACCTGTCTTTTCAGGTCACCCACCCACATTCAGTGAAATAAAAAGGTTAATACAATCTCAGAAAATGTGATTTCCATCCTAACATCCTCATGTTACCCATTCTTTATGAACAGATTTAAATATCAGTGTTTCCCAAAGTTATAGCATGGTGCTTATTCCGTAATTTCTGGTATGGAAGTCTACTTAAAATGTAAAATTCTGACAAAAAAGAAAAAGGAAGGCTGCAATCCCCACCCCCAAAACAATACCACTATAGCTGCACACACTGAAACAGCAAGACCCGTCTTTACCTGCAAAAATAAAGGTCCCCAATGCAGAAGTTAAGCAAAGACAGCAGAAGACCTAACACAAAGGGCATTGAAATATTACAAATAACAACTCCCAGTGAGGTGGCAGCCAACTAAAATCAAAGCTCACAAGAAAAGCTTTCTTGTTAATCAGAAGCAACATGGAATCTCTTTCTGACAAGATATGCAGAGAGTAATGTAAACCAGCTCCAGCATACAGACAACTGCATCCTTTGACAAAATGTCAGCCTTCCAGATAACTGCTTGCAAACTCAACGTGCTACAAAGATGGTTTTTACTATGGAACAAATGAAGAATCTCTTAATTAATCTTTTAAAATAAAAATACAAATAAAAATACTCCTCGCAGCCTGTAAGTTTAGCCAAGACTGGAACACTGCAACAAGATCCTCTTTAACTGTCTTTTTAAAGCATGCCAAAGCCATTAGTTAGAAGGAAAATCTAAATAAAGTCATTGTTAAAAAAATAAAACTACATCATACCATGCCTGAACAGCCAAAGAACTGGTCAGGGAGGAAGGATTATTTCCTGGCACAGTAGTGTAGCAACAGACCGAGTTCTCCCTCTCTTGTTATTATTATATTAAGAGTTCACAATGTTTCACAAAAATAAAACTGAGGTTCATAGCTCATCTGTTGAACAGATGATCATTTCTATAGAGCAGCAGGACTTCGTTTCTAGGCATACTGGGCAAAAATCAAAGTAAAAACCTACTCAGCAAGGAAAAGAAACTATAAAGTCCAGCTTCTGGTTTTGTTCACCTACCAGGTCACCTCACCAAACCTGATACCTGAGCCTAATTATGCAGGTGCAATTAAGGATTCAACTGCTTTGAAGGCAAATGAATTAACCAGCGTAAGCGAGATCACTATCAGCCTACCTAAGCAAGCCTGTACTAGAGCAGATCTGGGCTGGACATGTAATTTAATTCACACTCTGATTTCTGGATAAGCCTAAGACCTTCAGGATAATTACAATGCATCAGAGACAATTCTCAGTGTCAGTTATAGCATTTAAGTTGTATACTGTTTGTCTGAAGAGATGAAGCACTCAAATGTGAGGTTACCTTCCAGCTTCTCAAACCATCAGCTTCAACAGTGTTCCACAACTCTTAAGGAATGACACTCTTAGTGAGAGGTTTTTTGCAAGTATTTTGGCTTAAACACAAGTATTTGAGCACTCAAGTTCTCTCTGACCCACCATTTTTCATTAGATAGAAGCTTCTTCCTAACAGATGAGACTCTTGAGTTGATAAAACAAACCTCTAACAGCTACACTATTATTAAAGCTCTAGACCACACTGTACTATCTGTTGAGCTTCACCTTGAAATGCACTGGCAGAGTTAAGGAATTCTGAAATAAAGAATTCACTGATGATAGAAACTTGACAGCAAATTGAGAGGCACAGTGGAACACATAGCTGATCAGAAGCTAAAATAAATATGCAGCACGAATTCAAGACAGCAAACTCACAAGAAATAAATAATGAAGTGGTGTCTTCTACATCTATAGTGTTTCGGACTGTTAACCACCAATAGTGACTGCTCATAGCCAATTTTAGGAATTTGGCAGTTGAAGCAAAAATAGCAGCCATTGAAGTACTGATACCTTTGATCATGAAAAACATTATTATGATTAGCATCTCATGTCTATTTGCTCCAATCCCCTGAGATGTGAAATAAAACTGTAAACATTTTCAAAGTTATATGCCAAAAGACTTCTCATTATTAATCACACCCATTATGCTTGAGGTTGTATTCTCAATTTCAGTAGCATTAACTTGGTATGAAAACTAGCCCAAGCAAGGAAAAGTTGATGCTCTCACACCACCACATTACTACCTTGGTACAAGCAATAGCAAGGAGAAAGCAGCTGCTGTCCTCAAACCAGAGGGCTAAGGAAAAAGAAGAAGGCACAGATACATTCACAGACAAAGTTATGGAAAGCAATGCAAGAATTTTAAGCCTACCACGAGAAAGGTCTAATGACAAACTTAAGACACAGCTCCCTGAACCTGTTGGAAAACTCCTTGTTTCTCTGAAGTTCGTGAGAAAAGTCAGCTTGCGGAAAAACTATGGCAGGTCTGGAGGAAAGTAGGGGATGGTGCTGCACAACTCAGATCTGGGGTGGGAGTTATATGTATTCACAGTCCAGGGAGATGAGAGGGAGAAGGCATCGCTCCCAGCAGGCAGTAATAACTGGGAAACAACCTTCAGTAGAAATCCAACATTAGGGCATGAGAAAGTACAATTTGGTACAGCTTAGGAGGCCTCTCTAATATAATCATCTGTAGTTTTATAACAGCTGGGAGTGGTTGCTGTACAGAGATGCTGTTCAATGACCAACATAAAGCATTCTCTCTCCACTTTACAAAGGACATTGTTAGAGAACAAATACTGTTACAGACAGTAGCAGTAAGACAATACTAACAGCTTGTATTGTTCTACACTTGTACTTCTAGCAACTAAACTCAATCAAAATCTTGAAGAGGTAAATAAAAGGTCTATTTCAAAGGAATTCTAGAATGAGGCACTGAATTTTCTCCACAATTTTTTCTATTCATGTGCAAGTAGAAAAATGTGTTCTTTTAGAGCAACTGTGTAGAGGGGAAACTCACCGTGTCCAAGAACCGCAAGATTGTAACCACACTTCCTCTTGGATTTACGATACATAATCAAAAGCCACACTTGCAGAGGGAAAATGACCTGTTGATGATGGTGGCTGTCAACAATGGGTTCAGATCAGTTAGCTGCTAGTGCAGACAGGACAACATTTTTCAACACTGCGAGAGAAAGTCAGAGTGAGACCATATGGTTAAGCCCCATCCACATTAGCACCAAGCAGCTAGCATCAGCAATTGAGAACTGTCAGCTGGGAGAGGAGTGGTGAGAAGTATACCTGTTGCTCACAGCCACTGTAAAGAATGGTTTTGTAGAGGTTTATCAATGTTAGTTCTGCACCTACTGGAATAAATGCACTTTAAGTAAATGCAAACAGTTAATTGCACACAGCATGTCCTTGTGTCCAATCAGTAATCCCAGCACAGAGCAACACAAGTACTTAGTTGTTCAAAGTATTCAAGGAATTCAGATACCAGTTGGTTTCAGCATGCTCAAGAACATGTTCTGGAATTATACGGGGTAAGTTTTACATTTGCAGAAGATGGACAGTTACAGGTAAGTGCTAGACAAGTACTGTCAGCAGATACCCCAGCTGTATGCTATGCAAGACCATGCAAAACAAAGGGATGAGATAGCTGGCTTTAACTTCAAACTACTTTGAGTAGGGGGAGCGGGACCAGATGATTGCCAGAGTTCCCTTCCAAAACAAATTCTTGTGATCATTGACAAACCTGGCCACTAATGCAGAGGCATGAGCTTTGCATGCAGAGCCTGAAGCACTGAATCACACAACTATTATTTATCACCTACTCTCACAACCTGCAGGAATGCCTGCACTTAGTTGTTACCACACACACAGAGCAGGAGCACATCCTGTAGTTAAACAATTTTAAGACAGCATAAAATACCACTGCAAAAGCAGCAGTCCTGCCTGCCACCCTGCACTTAGATGTAAGGTTTCTGCACAACCATAGTATCAACAGATTCACACCCCACTCTGTTCCTCAGTTGGATTTACCTGGTTCCACACATGCATCTGAACATAGGCCAGGAACAGAGAGTTGGAACCACCTCTCCCAAGTAGACTTTGTGTTCATTTCCAGAAAAAGAGCAAAATTATTTATTTTTAAACGCATGGACTAATTAATAGTGAGCAGTACTTAAAAACTGTGTTTAATCTTGAAGAACAAGGGAGCATAGCTACTCCTATTCTTAACTTTGGAGCTAATTCTGTTTTCTTTATAGTCACTCTTCTATTCAACTTACTTTGTCCCTATAAGTAACAAAAGCTACATTCATCAGCAAAACACGGCTTAGTACGGCAATAATCTTATTAGCATGCATACTGAGTTAATACCAAGCTTATATGAAGGATATTTGAAAACTAAGCTTGAAAACAAGCACAGTAACAGCAATAAACTAAAAATTTCAAATTCTGTCTCAATTATATGCAACATTATTCTGCCTTCATCAAAGTTAGTAATTTCCTGTACATTTCTCCATAGGACTATTTTCTATTACTTTCTGCTATGCTTAGGGGTCTAAGACTTGGAACAACGTGAGACAAGAAGGCAAGCACCATTAGTCTACTCACTTTTGCAGCACAAGGTAGCACCAGTTCTTATGAGAAACATTATCGAGATAAAAATGACCAAAACACTTTTGGGATGCAAAAATGAGGCACAGTTTGTCTGCTAACATTAATGCAAGTTACTTCCATAACTAGTTACTACATTAAAACGTGGGGTATACATTAACACATCTTAGGGTACATTTGCAAAAGCTCTTCTACCGATAATTGTTCTAAATCAGTCATTTGGTTACACACTGGAAAAGCAACTTCTAGCACTGCAGAAACTGAATAAGACCCCATCAGATGGTTCCAGAACATGTGTGCCAAGTTGGAAGGGAGGCAGGTGGAGGACAGAAAATGGGGTCTCTGAAGTCTGTGGGATGGTATCTGAAGACTGTCAATGCTGAAATGATGCTTCTGAAGACTGATCACCACCCTTACAGAGTAAAGTCTGAACTATAAAATATGGCTGAGGACAAGACAACTAAAGATAGACTTAAAACCACACTCAATCCTTTGGCATAAGAGCTAGGCCTAAGAAAAACTACTGAGTGCCATGGTTAAGCCTACAGTAAAGACCAACTAGAAATTCCCACTTACTTCAATTACAATAGTGACTATTAATATGGGGTGTAGAACTCCTTGTGATTTTAAGTGTCTGTATCAAGAGACACCTCTCTTCCCCACTTAGATGCATGTCTTTGAAGAGCTGAGCGACTTTAGTGACACTAGCAGAAGGTAAAGTTGCAGAAACCAGAACGGGCTATACTTTAATAGAAGGAAGCTCAGCAGGAGCAAAAGAGGCAAAGGGGGAAAACCCAGGCTCCACTAAGTGCCATGCTGCCCCACACCAGCACAAAGGAGGGGAATCCTGCTCCACTCTGAGGGCCGTGAGCCACCTGGGCAGAAGCCATACTTATGCACAGTTACTTGGCCCTGAAGGTTGAAAATAAGAGATAAACAGCCAAAATACAAGGCCAACAGACACAGCTGTCAGGCAGGGATCAGCAGACCTGCAGTATTACGAACACCGCAGCCCATGCTGGCTGGCTGTTTTGCACTATACCCTAATCCTTTCCCTCAGCTATTTCCTTCCTTTCTTTGTCCACCTATCATTGCTCCTATTTGTGCTGTTTCTCACCCCTATCTCTTCCCTTTTCTTGTCTCTACAGAGTCCAAGGTCTTAAAAGCAGACTTCAATTCATACAGCCTACAAGCACTGCAAAATTCAATTTTGCAATTTTTGGTATGTTTAGTTCATTGTAACATGACTTTCCCATCTAAACTTTTTATCAAATTCGAGTTTCTTGAAAGACACTCAACGGACTGTGTTTATACTACTACCCATAGTCACATTAGACCCATCAGTATTCAAGACAAGAGCTCACAAATAATGTAGCGTGCTGATGTAGCTTCTATAAATGGAGAGTTTGGCCACTGCAGAGACGTCTGATCTACAGCTCTCACTCACATAAACAGTCCACAGCCACACAAATAAAGACTGTCAAGATCCTTCCCCAAATTCCTGCAGGGAAAAGAAATTAAAATGGTAGTAGATTGGATGGAACAGTTCTAAGAAAAATCAATAATGGTAGCTGTAAAATCTAAAATTAAAGTAAGTCTGGTTTTGATGCTTTCAGTACAAACAGTACATTAAATTTGGCATAAGCCCAATGGAACATGAAGTTCTTGTGGACAATGTCTGCCAAGAGCTAGAAATATAGCACTTAAGTCTTTAAAGAACAGAGAGGCTCAGACCATTTCTACTTTATGCATCTGAAAAAAAATTAAATCAAGGTGATCTTTCTGAGGGAACATTTGTATTAAATCTAATTGGTGTGCTTTGTGCAATACTGAATTGAGTGAATGCCAACTGGCAGAGAATCAGTATTTGTCATTTTATAATCCATCCCACTTGTGACACAAGTTACAAATAACCTCCCCATATCCCAAATCACTGTGCTTTTCTCCTCAACATCAGGCTTGCATCTCAAGATTAAGTTCTGTACCTGGTCCCTGGTCATGCTGACACTTCTAAACATCTGACACAGTGGAAGCAGAAGAAAGAAATGTGAAGAATGAACCCAGGGAACTCAAGCTGCACTATCATTTTTTTTCACCCACCTTCACATTTTCTGGTACTTCATTAGTTTACATGCCTCAGAGCAGAGCAAGATTTGATTAGTAACTGAATACTAATTCTGATTTCTGTGGCAACCTCCAAACATTAGCAAATTACACATCAACACACCTGTGAGTTTCTAACCTTTATTAAAAATAAGGACAAAAATAAAGCAGAGGAGAGGGGGGCAGACAAGGCTAACACCCATCTGGGGCTTTGGAGACATCATCCATCATCCCAGCACACAAGTGCTTCCTCCCCACCACCTCCCACACACTGGGCTCTTAATTGGACAGGAGAGTGTAGTGCACTTACAGCTTTGCTAGGTTTTCTGCTATTACACATGGGAAGGCTTACACATCCTTCCCCACATCTCCCAGGGATTCAGGAGGGAACACACCCCTCCTGTCTTTAAGGCCAGTACGAACTGCCTGCATAAAAGGATCGCAGCACCAGCCCTGTCTTGGGAAACTGGAGAGCAAGAGAAGGGAAAACAGGCAATGTCACACTTGACATCTGCCCAGAGTGAGGCAAGAAACTTCTCATGCCCTCTCACTCTATACGTAAGCCAAGCACTATCTAGATCTTTAAAACTGCTATTTCTTGATGACTGAGGGTTTGAAACATGTAACAAAACAACCAGATAAATCTGACTGCTAATCCTCTTCATTAATAGCTATAAAATAGTAGCAGCATGCCTACAATACTTGTTGTTGTGGATGCTAAGAGACTGAAAGACACCAGACACTTGCTACCCTTGCTTACTGACAGGATAAATAAGCTTTCTACTTCTGCTACAAGCAGCCCCTCTTGGCTTTAAGGTAAAGGTTAATTCTTCCCTCATCTTTTGGATCAGGCTCTTATCTCTGCTGTTGTTTAGACACTGCCAACTTGAACTCAATCCTCCCCAAAGTTGCAATAAGTGAAAGATACCAAGAAATAAGCTTGTAACACTTTCCCTCTAGAGGTAGGAGTTTCTCTTGCTAACTATGCATATCTCAGAACAGTGAAATATGCATAGTTATTTCAATGAGAAAAAAAAAATAAATAGTGTATATATAGGCATAGAAATTCAAAAGCAGTTGCTACATCTAAGTCACAAGTGGCTTATAAGCCCCCACATTCTACTACAGCATCCTGGCCTTTCTGAGTCAGTAGTGAGGTACAAGGCCCTACTATGTTTTCACATCTGCTGCTCAGAAAGCCTCAGGCAAAGCTAATACACTGGCCACAACACTGATGAAGTTGAGTTCCTCTTACATACATATATATATGTGTGTGTGCATACAAAAATATACATAATGGTTTAACTCTTTAAGAGGTGCAGAGACAGGAGATTGGAGCAGGAAGCAGTCCTTATCTGAAGTGTCAACACTACCATCATGAATAGCCACAAGTTTCCTACACATGAGGAACTCTACAGTTTGTCAGAAGATTTTGACATCCTTGGTAGCATGTTACGCTTCCTTTCCTAAACTCAAAATAGAGTACTTGCCCAGCAGAAAGGAGCCAGACCCAAGAGAAAGCAGATATCCTACCTGTGATATTAGCTAAGGGTTGAGGCCCCTGTAGTCCTTTCACTGTAGAACAGATGTTCAAAGTCATCCTCCACTAACCATGAAAACCAGCAGCAATCTAAATACAGCAAATCAAATACCTCTATGCATTTATTTCTTCCATGTTGAGCATTCCTCAGAGCATTTAAAGTGGCTCAGGGAAAAAGCAAACCAAGCCAAACAAAGAAAAAGTGTATTAGTGGGAAATGGCAGAACTGACATATTTTTAGAATTAGCAGTTTATCCCAAGAGGTGCATTGCAGAAGGAAAATAAGCAACAAGTTCTTTAAAAGGAAGCAAATTACTTTACAGTAATCCTCCATGTGCATTGCATTTTGGATTCTTCCCTTATCCTCATACCAAATAAATAGTTGAGCTACATGATATGACAAAAGAACCATTACTTGTTTTCCCAGTTGAATCTTGTGTCAAACCATGATTAAGGCAATATTTATTCTTGTAAAAATACTGTGCTGAACTGCAACTGCTTCAGGAAAATGGAAGGAATATCAAGGTGGCATCAGCCAAAAAATCTCAGTATACATATTAACACTTCAAGAAGAGGAGCCTTGAGATTCTTAGCAGGAGTTCCTCAGGGACCACTTAACATTATTTAACATGACTAATTTGTCTTAGGACAAAGAAAATACATACAAAGTACTCAAGTTTGTATGAGTTTAAAATCAAGTCTTTACTAGTTAATACTACTCGACCATCAGAAGCAGAAGGAACTGAGGACAGGGAAAGCAAGCACTCTGGGTCAGATCTGTAACCTAACCATCACAGAGGCATGATCCTAACACTAGAAAATGATCTACAAATACATAACCTTAAGCCTAATTTTCCTATTAGTTTAATGTTGCCTTAAAGCATCCCAATGGACATGATGGTTAAGGGGGCCATACGTGCAGGTTACACACTAGTTCCTTTACCAAGAGCTCACAGCTCCACACAGGTACTTTGTGTGCTGCCCCAGCCATTGCTGATCACTTCTTGGGCAAAGATGACTGGCTGGATGAAAGCATTTCAAGCTAGATCGAACACGGAGATACCAGTTTGGCTGCCCTAACCCAAGGAACAGTTTAGACAACACAAATCAACAATATGAATGATTGTAAATCAAAGAAATTCCTCATTTTAAGGCTGGTGAGACATTGGAAAGGGTTGCCCAAAGAAACTGTGGATAATCCATCTCTGGCAGTGTTCAAGGCCAGGTTGGATGGGACTTGGAGCAACCTGGTCTAGTGGAAGATGTCCCTGCCTGTGGCAGGGGGTTAGAACCGTATGACCTTTAAGGTCTCTTCCAACCCAAACCATTCTATCATTCTATAATTCAGGTTAAGGGGTTACCATCCTAGAGGACAAGCTGGCAGGAGGGAGGGGAAAACTAACACAACAGCTGCTACTTTCCAGTTGCACACTACTCCAGATGAACCATCAGACAATTGAAAATAGAAATAGTGCTTCAGAAGCACTGAAGAGGCAAGCAGGACAGGGCAAGATCACTAAGTTTGCTCTTGCTATGCCTCCAGAAGCTCTTGGGAGGCCTTCAGTTCCACTGATGAATTGCAGATCTTAACAGTTGTCTTAGGGAAAAAAAAACAGTCCCTTTGAATTTGATGTCTATCCCCCCAACTTTGCACATTAATTAAGGAAAGAGGTATTCCAGCTCAGGAAAAAGCATTTTTAAACACCTGTAATGAAGTTCAAATGGTTATATAGCTGCAGAAACATTGCATACAAGCAACTAAATACATCCAGGCAGATGAATCAGCTGGCAATGGAAGAAAAAACTCATTGATGGTGGTCTACTTAAGGACAATTTTGTCTAGGCAGGTTTTTGTGTTTTCTTTATAGGGTTGTTTTTCCCCCCCTCTTTTTTGTGGTTTTGGTTGGGTTTGTTTGGTTTTCTTTCCCATCTTCAAGTCCTAGCTCAAATAAATTATTCCCCAAAGAATCTCAACCTAGCAACTTGCTTCAATCCCATATCTTGCAAGCATCTACAAAATATTTTTGATACATCCCACTCAAAACCTCAATGAATCCACAGAGCAGCATTCTCTCGTAGCTATTCATATTATCAACTATCCTAATACTAAAAAATATTTTCTGTACCACTTCTAGTCTTTTTAACTTCAGCTTTTTCTTACTTTCCTTGCTGTTCATTTCCATGCTGTCTACAATACTGAGTTTCAGCCACTACAACAAATGTTACAGACACACAAATGGAAATGAAGCGTTTAGTGACCAAAGCTTTTCTGCCAAAACCACCACACTTATCTCCCTGAACACTTAATATGTAAACTAACAGGCTGACAAAAGCACTCTATCAGCAAAAAGCTTGTCTACATCTGGGATTTTGATTAACTTTCGCAATTAGATGGTGCAATTGCTCCCTGAACACATACATGCCCACCCTAATATAGCCAGACCGGTACCCCTCTGGCCCAAGTATCTCTGTACTATTAAAAAAAAAATAGCTTTTCCCAAAAGGAACACTCTTCTCCCTTCTAAAAACACATTTATGCTATTAATCTGCTACAAACAGGGTCAGCACAGAAAAACATCTGGTTGACATAGCTGCACAGACAACATCAAGAGGGATCAAAAGTGTTTTGAGCCAGCATGATACATATCCAAAGTCTTCTATAATATACTCTACTGGTGAACAAGGAAAGTACTGCAATGTGTCAACTGAATGAATCCTCTTCCCAACAGGAATATAATTACGGGACCAGAGTAAGAGGTTTTGACTGCTTCTACTCTGACAACTACCATATACCTTCAATTAGAAGAGCACAATTATAGGACACTCCCAATCCTGAAACCGTAGGCAGAACTGCAATGCCAGGTTCAGTCCACTCTGCTCTCAAGTAAATGAGATTCAAGTACAAAATTCAGCATTTATAGCAGTAAGTACCATGGGTGACAGTCAAGTCATTGAATTCATCAGCATAGATTAAGAGACAAGGTTAGCAGATTAACTTTTATTACCTATTCATGAACTGAACCGTGCTCCTGCATGGCAGAGACCGAAGGATGCTGCCAATCCTTAACCAAACACTTCCACCCAAGCACTGAGTTCAGTCTGAATCAAACAAGCTGCAGAACAGTTCACACTTGAGCCCCCCTCCCAAAACATCACCTCTCAACATTTACACCTAATATGCTAGCCAGGAGACATTGGTGGAGCAAGACTGGTATTGATAACCACCTACCTTCAGCACAAGGTGCCAGCAGAGGACAATAGACTTTCCCTGTAGAGCTTTGCAGTCAACTGTTTCACATCCATTCATGACTACAGGGTTATTCCAGAAAGGTAATTTTGAACAGCTTGCAACAGTTGGTGCTCCAAATCACATGACACAGGTCAGCAATAGACACAGATCAGCAATAGAAGTCTACATCACAGGGCTCACCTAGATATCCCATAAACTGTGCAAACTGACTTGTGCAAAGTACCTCTTCCTAATTGAAACAAGGTCTCCTTTTCAGTAAACAGAAATACAGAATACTTGGAAAAGAACATATTCATAGTTCAAGGCTGGAATTTTTCTGCAAATCAAGTTATTGTAAATACATTTACTGCTTTTAGGAAAATGCTGCAACAGCATAGAGCTTGCATTTCTTTCAGTTGCAGGATGATTTGTAGCATGCCAAAGAGCTTTTGTCTTACCTGGATTTTGAATATATTGATTCAAACATTTTAAACGAGAAACACAGTCACTTGTGAGTATTAATTGCCATATCCACTGCAAAGCATTAAGGCCATAAAGAACGCACCATGATGCCTCAGCTACACACTGGAGAGCCTACAGCAGCATAGGGAGAGGGAGATCCATTCCAGGTTGCCTATGGGCCTCCTGAGAGGCATAGAGCCACTTCAGTTTTGCCCAGCTGACATGATTTGCACCTCATGGGATCAGAGCTAAGCTGCTATTTTACCTTCTTCCCCATGAATCTTTCCATCCAGGCAGACTAACTAGGCCCGGTTAGGGATGCAGTATTAATTTCATGAGAATTGGGGAACTACAGTAGGAGTATGAGATTTACTGGTGCATCCTGTTAACCTCTAGACTGAAAGGAAACAGAAAGCAGATCAGATGGAAACACGCTTACTTTTTCCACTGAAACTCAGCAGCATTTAGCTGCGCTCGACCTACTTCCTACACCATCTCTTTGCTGTCACTTCCTTTGACAGTTTGTCAGCATGCTTTTGAATCTGGAGATTAAGGAATGAACATCTGGGAAGTCAAAGAGCTAGACTTTTTCCTCATGGTGTACAGTCAAAACTTTTACAGTAGAACCAGCCAGGCGCTTAGTGACCAGCTAGCAACAAGTACCTCCAATTACTGGCATCCTGCAGGAATTCCTAATCAACTGTGTAATTTCACTTACAAGTACGCACTTAAATGTGACTGATTTCTCATGAAACACACTCATTCTTCCTTTTTTAGCTCAGGGCATAGATTAGCATCTACAAATAGCTTTGGGTTTTCTGCTTTCCTGTATTCCAGAGTTTCTGTCTGAGAAGACATTTTATATCAATATATACTTGCAATAAGCTCCTTCCAAATGAATAAGTGTCTTAAATACCATTGGCTCCAAGCAGATGATGCTCTATTTTGCACCTACAAACACAATTGCTAACTATAAATCCTTAAGTGAAAGGATCCTGCTTTTCATGCCTATTTTCTTAATAGAAACCAGTATTGACACCAAAATACACAACAGCTAGAGCAGGCAGATTTCATACTAATATATAAGTTCTACTTGAACTGAAATACTGGTAGTTACTTAAAATCTTAATTTCCAAGATGAATGACCATGGTGACCTGAGGTGTTGAGAAATACTGTGTTTAGTAAGAACAGAAACATTATGCACACTTCACAAGACTACGCTCAGCATAACATAGGTGCTCCTACAAATTTAATTCATTTGAAATAGGAGATGTTTAAGCTTAAAGTAGCTGCCTATATACAAGCAAAACGCATTCCTAAAGCTTCCTGCCAGGCCATTCATACATCTTCAAAAGAGTTAGGACACTTAATCTCACACAGCACTAAACAGGTCTATTTTTCTAATTACGAGTGCTCCATTTTCTACAAACTGGGGTTTTTTCTTGTGGGGAAGGAAGCCAGGCAGAGGAGAGGAGCAAGTGTCCCGTGCAGACGCCTGAACTACATTACTCACTTCAAAACTGTCGGCCTAAAACATTACAAAGCCACACGGACCGCACGACAACACATCTGGGCAGCCTGTTCAAGCTGAAGCTTTCATCTCCAACTAACCTACTGGCACAAAAAGCAACAGGAGATGTATCATCAACAGGTCATCTGGCCGCTTCTTTGTAACAAAAAACCCCCACGAAAAGCTGTTGAACAGAAACCGGAAACAGCCCTTTTTGTTTCCCCCCCGGCTCCCCCCAACGCGTGTTCAAAATGGAAAATATAAACCCATCGTTCTCCCAAAGCAGAGCAGCCAGTTCTAGCTGAAATGCTTTGTAATTTTACTTCCCGACTGGTATTTTCAAGGCAGGGGAGTCCCAGCAAACACAAATGGGCGGCCTTTAAAAGGCCAGAAACAAGAGAGCAGTACAGCTAGGCTGCTTTTTGCTTGCATGTATTCTAGAAGCTGCATTCTGCAGAGGTGAAGTAGCTGCAGGTTTTGAGGGGGTAGTTAAAACAAAAAAGGCAAAAGAAAACCAGCCCAACTTTCGGTATAAAAACATAAGAATTGCTTTAAATATCCTCTTTAAGAGGCAAGAAATACTCAGCTGAAAACAACTGCTCCTCCTCTCCCCAGCCTTTTAAAAACCCTTTTTCCACGGCTGTTAGAGGCAGAAATGTTCCCCTTCTATCAGCTCCTCCTGAAACTGCGTTATTTAACTATTTTTTGGGGGGGGAAGGCAAAAAGAGTGAAAAGAAAAACCGGACCAAAGTTGCGCTGGATGCCAGGGTGCTCACAAAAGAGCCGAGCTTGAAGATCTGAAAGAAACCTTCCAAACCCCTCCAGAAGCTTAAAATTAAAAAGGACACAACTTACCTACCAGCTATCTGGATTCCTCCGGAGTGAAACAACATCAAATTCGGGGGAACTAAGGGAGAAAAAATAAAGAAGGAAGCTCTCCCACCACGATTTTGTAGGGTAACAACAGCAAAACAAAATCCCCCTTTGTTTTGTTTTCACCCGCCTGCGTGCAGCTCCCATTGAGCGCTCCGGCACAGGGGGCTGCGATAAATGGAGCCTGGACTGGGGCGGGGGAATTCATTCCCCACCGAAAACAAATACATCGCCCCCACCGCGCCCCAAAACCCACCCCCGAGCCCGGTAAAGCCAACACCGAGCGAGTTCTCGGTCTGTTTTCATTTCCAAGTGGTGTTCTTCCCGAGGGCAAGCGGCTCGGCAGCCGCTCCATGACAAAGAGCTTCCCCAGCACATCCAGCCCCGGAGCGGGGCTCGGCCAACTCCGCGTTGGGAGGGACGGGAAAAAGGACCAAAAAAAATAAAGGGGGGGGGGGAAATAAAGAATAAAAGAAAAAGAGAACAAAGTCCCCAAACCCCGGATAAAAAAAAAAATAGACATAGAGAATTAATGTAAAGACCGGAACAAAAAGGCAGCCCCGCCGAGGCGCAGCACAAAGCGGCAGAGGAGGGTGAAGGGGGGGAAGCGGCCCACAACCCGCCCTCACGATACGGGCTCTGTCGCGACAGGCGCGATACTCACCCTCGGGAGGAAGGAAGCTGGAGAAAGAGACACCCCACGCCAGCAGCAGCAAACCCCCCGGAGAGGCCCAGAGCAAGGGGGAAAGGAAAGGGGCAGCCTCAGCCTCCGTCCACCGTCTCCTCACGGCCGCGCGTACGACGATAGCTCCGGCTGGGCGAGAGGGAAGGCGAAGAACGTCCGCAGCGCTCCCCTCAGCCCCTGCGGGCTCCGGAGGGCCGGTGTGGGGAGCGACAGGCCGGGGAGCAGCGGCTGAGAGAACACCCGATGAACGCCGGCTCCGAACAGCCTCACCTCACCGCACCACCCGCGCTATGGGTAAGCGGCCGCTGCGCGCTCGCGCACCCCACCGAAGGGGGCGGGGCCACGCACGGCGGGGCACACCCCCCCGCCCCGCGGCATGACGGGAGTTGTAGTTCCCCGGCTGCGGGGGCTCTGCTCTGTGTATGTGTGTACGGGGGGATATGTGTGTATGTGTGCGTATGTATGTGTGTACACGTATGTGTACGTATATATGTGCATGTTTGTGTGTGTGTATATGTGCGTATGTGAATACGTATATTTACAT
This sequence comes from Melopsittacus undulatus, assembly GCF_012275295.1. Classification (NCBI taxonomy): domain Eukaryota; kingdom Metazoa; phylum Chordata; class Aves; order Psittaciformes; family Psittaculidae; genus Melopsittacus; species Melopsittacus undulatus. The sequence continues at coordinate 10,914,912 of NC_047529.1, read as the reverse complement.
ATATGTACCTATGTGTATGTATACATGTGTCTATGTCTGTCTATATATGTATAATACGTGTCTATACACAGAAATATAGAATCATAGAATGGTTTGGGTTGGAAAGCTCATCCAGTTCCAACCCCACTGCCATGGGCAGAGACACCTTCCACTAGACCAGGTTGCCCCAAGCCCCGTCCAACCTGGCCTTGAACACTGCCAGGGATGGGGCAGCCACAGCTTCAATGGGCACCCTGTGCCTCAGCACCCTCACAGTTCCCTAATGTCTAATCTCAATCTTCCTTTTCAGTTTAAAGCCTTTCCCCCTTGTCCTGTCTCATGTATGCACATGTACAAAGTCCCTCTCCAGATTTCTTGTAGGCCCCCTTTAGGCACTGGGAGCTGCTTTAAGGTCTCCTCAGAGCCTCCTCTTCTCCAGGCTGAACCAGCCCAGCTCTCTCTGCCTGTCTGCAGAGCAGTGCTGCTCCAGCCCTCAGAGCATCTCTGTGGCCTCCTCTGGACTTGCTCAAGCAGGTCCATGTTCCTCTTGTGTTGAGCACCCCAGAGCTGGATGCAGGAATGCAAAGGGAGGATCTCATGAGAGTGGAGTAGAGAAGGAGAATCCTCTCCCTTGACTTGCTGCTCATGCTGCTGGGGATGCAGCCCAGGACACAGTTGGTTTCTGGGCTGCAAGCACACACTGACAGGTCATGTTGAGCTTCACGTCAACAAACACACACAGGTCCTTCTCCTCAAGGATGCTCTCCATTCAGTCTCCTCCCAGCCTGTATTGTTTGGGATTACCCGCACCCAGGTGCAGGACCTTTATGAACCTTGTTGAACTTCATGAGGTTTGCATGGAGCCACCTCTACACACACATATGTATGCATCTATGTCTGTATATATATGTATACGTATGTATATGTACAAGTGCATATATTTGTGTATGTGTGCACATGCATACACTTATCCATACATATGCATGTATGTATGCACATATCACATCTGTGCACATGCATACACTTATCCACCAGCAGGCAAAACCCAAACTATAGCCTCCCAGTGGCTTGGCCATTCAGGGAGCTGGGTACCACTGGGCTGCAGCACACCCTGGGGCAGGGATGCAGTGAGCATTCTCCCTTCCTCCATTATAAATTGGCTTTCCAAACAACTGTGCATATCCATGGATCTCAGTCCTGGCCTTCTGGTAGGGTGGAACACTGAGACAATATATTGAGGATAGATGGCAGGGCAGGGATCCCCATCTGTGGGGATACAGGGCCAGCAGCCACAGCTACACATGTATTTAAAGCTAGTGAGCCTCACACTGCTTGGAGAATTTGAATGAGGGACTGATGGATCCTTTACAGATACAACAAAACCCTCCAAATTCTTTAGTACAGAAATGAGCAAACCTCCCCATCTCTGCAAATCAAAGCCTCCTGCCTTTTAATAACACAAAGAATGGGGGAATAAGAAACACACTTGCTAGGAGTCAGGGGTGATGCTCAAAGGCTGTTACACAGGCTCACGAGTCAATATGATCTGAATGGAGCAGCTGATGCCCGGTGTGCAAGCCTGACACCACTCGGGTTCACACTTGGTGCTGCTTTGTGGATTTTTAGCCTCATTCCTTTGCCAGAGTGAAATAAGTAATCCTGGGTGTTATAATCTGTGGTGTGCTGCCCTGATCCTGTCAAGATAAGTCTTGCTCTGTGTGTGCTTAAATAAATATATAAAAACACATTCTGAACAAGGCAGGGAGATTGCTCCATTTCATAGGCTGCCCTGGCAGTACTGATGATGATGACTGCTGTAGTGGTTCTTCAAGAGTATTTGTTTGAACAGGATATCTTCTTGTAATAGACACCTTGAAATACCAGTTCAGCTGAAAGACCCTTCTAGCAATGGAAGAAGGAGCAAATTAACTTAAACAGGGGAAGTTTAAATTGGATATAAGGAGGAAGTTCTTTACTGTAAGGGTGGTGAGGCACTGGAATGGGTTGCCCAAGGAAGCTGTGAATGCTCCATCCCTGGCAGTGTTCAAGGCCAGGCTGGACAGAGCCTTGGGTGATATGGTTTAGTGTGAGGTGTCCCTGCCCATGGCAGGGGGGTTGGAACTGAATGATCTTAAGGTGCTTTCCAGCCCTAACTATCCTTTGATTCTATATGACTTTTTTCTGTTTTCCATTGCTTAATGGAAATCACAACCTGGCTGTGGCCTTCAAATTTATTTTTGGTTTCTTGTACTTAGTGACAAACAAATCAACTGATTTTTCAGGGAAAAGGGTCTTTCTCCACTACATCCCTCAGAAAACAACATTGTCCTTCCCTAGCAAGACACGCAAAGTTATAGAATCGTAGAATCATAGAATGGTTTGGGTTGGAAAGGACCTTAAAATCATACAGTTCCAACCCCTGCCATGGGCAGGGATGTAAGTTAATGGACATGCTTCTGTGGCTGTCACACTGAGGAGTTAGTAAGGGTTAGAGATAGTGGTGCTGAGCTGTGTAAGCACAGCTCTACTCTTCCTTAACTCGAGTTTCATTGGCCTGGGATTTTTAAAGAGAGATTAAGAGCTATAACTTGCAGCTCCCAGATTACAAGAACAAAAGGGTCAGGGTGATCATCCCTTCTGACCTCTGGTGCATAACCCGGGCATCCCAAAAATAGCTTTTGCCTTAAAGGTGGTTTTGCTTTTAAAGAAGCATTGACACCTGAGATTAAAATAGGCCGGGTGGTAAATCTACCCCCTCTTTTGGTGACTGCTGCAAACAAAGCCCCGTGTTAAAACTGAGCTCTCCATGGAGTGTTTATTGATTTGCCGTTGGATTTGCTGTGGCTTTGTTCTCGCACTCGGCAGCCCATTATCTCTGCTTTATTTCCAGCCTAGGTATTTATAGCCCTCTGATTGAGGTATCCTTTAATCCCCTCTTTTCTGAGCTACCAATACTAGCATCCCCTAAGCCTTTGATACAGGGCAAGTCATACCCTCATCCTTGAGTAGAAGGATCGCAATCTGCATCTCCCCATAGCTGGATGTATTGCTTCCCACAGGATTTGGCCATGAGGGAGTAAGGAGCACACGTGCAGGCACATGGGAGATGGGTGACAGGTGATGGCAGCAAGAAGGTGTGGTGTGGAAGCTCCTGACAGGATCCCCAGCACCAAAAGACCTGAGTACCACCTGGAAAGAAGCCACATCCCAGGGTCCAGCTGTTTCCTTCCCCAGGAAGGGGGTAAAAAGCTGGGGGAGATGGGATGGGGAAGAAGGTGAGGAATAGGTGGAAAGCCACCTCATTCATGGATATGCATCACGCTGGGATGAGCTTGGTGCTGCCTTATCCCTGTGTGTTGCCTTACGCGCTCAGAGCTTTGCATGTAATGAGTCACTTGCCACACGTGTGATGTAACATGACAGTGTTAATAGATCTCATTATTATCCAATTTACTAGGGGAAACTGAGGTGTGGAGAGGTGAATATCACGCCTGGGGCATACTGGTGCTAGATTGCTAGACCTCACGCTGCTGTCCCATGCTCACTTTACTAAGCCATATCGGAATTAGATGCAGCCAGCAGAAGCACCTGAAGAGGATACCAAAGAAAGCCCAGGGGCAGAGGATGAGCTCAGCATTCACCGTACAGAGCTTTGCCCCTAGCATTCATGTCCTGACACAGCAAACAGTCCCTCTTGCAGTGTTGAATGGGCTCCTGTTCAGCTCCCAAGAGATACTCTAGGCTGCTGTCATCCGCTATACTCTTCTGTAGTAGCTGATGGGCTTACCACTTTGACCCTTTGGAGGCTCTTTCCTGATGTTACTCAGCCATGCCACCCTGAGAAGCCTCAGAAGCCAAAGTACAGATGAGGGATTTCCATTATCCCAGCATCCCTACTGCCTTGGGGATGAGTTACTGGCTGAGTATGAGTTACTGCAGCTGAGCCTGGCCCTGTCCCATGATAATATCTACAGCATCCACAGCAGGGCCAGGGACAGTGTCCCATTGCGGACCCTCTTTTATTTAACTCTAAATTAGCACCTTTGTTCTGAATAACCTTTGGCTTCCAGGAAAGTGATGAATTTACCATCCCTGGAAGTGTTCAAAAACCATGTAGATGAGGCCCTCAGTGACATGGTTTAGTGGTGGTCTTGGCAGTCCTGGGGTAATGGTTGGACTTGATGATCTGAAAGGTCTTTTCCAAGCTAGTCGATTCTATGATTCTATAATGGACTTCTGCTTCTTGAATTGGTCCAATCCCTTCTTAAGTCTGTGCAAGCATTTATCCTTCTCACAACTGCCTGGCTTAGCCCCACTCACAGTTCCTTTTCTGATCTCCATCCTGCCTCAGGGTTCATTTCTTTCTCAAACACAGTTCAGAGGAAGCTTGAGAGACAAATCATCATTACAAAGCATTCCTCTTGTAGGAGGAACAGTTCTCAAAAAGCTTTTCTTTCCCCACTTTAAAAAATACAAGAGAGGAAACGGCTGAATTTAGTGGCTGCTTTTGGTATTTCCTTATATTTAACACATGCCTCTTGCTATGGAAAAAGAGCCACCACCACTTGGGGCTTACAGTCTTCTGTGACAAGCCCAGAGGTCTGGAGAAGCTGGTGCTAAAACCTGGACTTCATAACTCAGCTAGTTGCCAGCAGCAAGCCTGGGGGCTGGTTTTCCCTCTGATCCTGACACATTCCCCTGCCCCGTAAGCTTGTACCACTCCACGGTGAGACAGCAGGGAGCTGAAACATTAAAGACTCATTTACTGGGGGAGCCAAGCTGGCCTGAGGTAACCCAGCACCACAGATAATTGATTGGAGAAGGAAGGGTGCGTATATGGAGCATCGTCTCTGCTGATCCACCTCATTTCAGGCCATTTTTCTCCTCCCGCAACTGAAACATGGAGCTGCTGCCCAGCAAAGTGGAGCTCTGAAATCATCTTTGATATTTAAACAACTATTTTCTGTTTTCTGACAGTCCCTGTTCCAGCATTTGTGTCAAACAGGCTTTCTGAGCCAGATATAAAATAAATTGACACATGGTCCCCTCTAATGTTCCCATCAGAGCACGTATGGTCCTGTGATCTCACTGCAGCAATGAAGAAATCATAAAGGCTCTTAGCCAGGTTTCTGTGCTGCTCTAAGCTGCATATGGCCCCAATTGCAATAGCTCATTCACACTGCACTGCTCCTATCTATCTTATTATGTAAAACAATCCCAAGCCAAAGTGGCTTGGTGGGGCTTGTGGCCATGCTGCTAAGCACCCTTCACCCCCAAAAGCAGATGGCTGGTCCAAAATTCCCCCTCTGGCTCCAGTGCATCTCCTGGCCATGCCCAGATCATCCTCTAGACCTGGGATGCCAAGTTCAGCCTGCCAGGATTCTTCACCAAGTCCTTCCCAAAGCCTCACACCTCTCTAAACCAGCTGCCATTCTAAACTATGAAACAGAGGTTAGCATCACCTTTCTCATCTAGCCCCTGAGATTTGGAGGGATTCAAACCTGTACCCAAACAAAACTCACTGGGGACAGAAGGGACCAAGCATGATGGCAGGGCCCTGGGTGTCTGCTGGTGCCACAACGTGCTGCTGTGTATGCATGCCTATGTGGGTAATGACCATGGCTCGGTGCCATGAGCTGTGATTAAGTCATTAGTCAGACTTCGGTCACGTGAAGATATTAGAGATTACAAGTCAATGCTGAATTCCTTCTTGGAAGGGCTAAGCAAATTAATATTTAGCTCCAGCTGACAGGAGGTCAGAGTTTGTCAAGCATATAACATGATGCTGTAACCCAGGGTACAGACATCACCCTGATCAGCAGGTTTTGGGGTTCTTCAAAAGGAGCATGATAATGTGTCTGTCTCATTACAAACTCAGCCTTTGGTCCATCAAGGCTCACTATCAGATGATGGTTTAAAAATGAACCATCCTGGCAGCCTGTTCATGCTGTTCCATGCCCAGTGCTGTGGGTGTGTGCTTGTACATAGTTGCTCTGTGCTGAGGCAGAGTAAAGGGGTGGCTGTGCAATCATTCACAATCAATCTGACTGATCATGTGTGCCAATTAAATTATGTTATTCCAACAGTTTTTAGAAATGTAATTTGCTTTAGGTTAATAAGCAAACATCTATCCTTTCAAAGTGTATTTGCAGAGATGTAAAATCAAGGGGCACTTCATAATGGCAGAGAAGGAGGGATGTAACTGTTGCACCAGCACAGTGTTTGGTGAGGATGCTGCTGGCAGTCAGGCATTCAGATGGACATGTATCAACCCCACTGACCTACATCAATTGATGATGAGAGACAAAAACTGCAGTGCTCCCTTCATTTGAAGATAACAGCAAAAAAGGAGCTCAGCAGTCCATGAAGCCTCCTGCTGTCCCTGCACTGAGGACAGAATTGCACCCCGCAGGCTCTGGTGTGAATTTCATTGCTTTTCCTTGCACATGGGTCTAGTTTGTTCAGCCTCTGCAGTGATTTCTTCACCAGCTGTACCCCACTGGGTGCAGTCAGCCCTCCACCAGCAGCACCCCGGAAGCATCTCATGGGTGGTACCGATGGATGAAGGTACTAAGCTGCTGCTCAGCCTCACAGTGGTCCTCCCATGGACCATACAAACAGACATCTCAGCTTTCCCAGACACCCACTCCCAAAATTAAAGTCTTTTTCTCCCCTTCTTTTGTTCTCTAAAGCACAGTCTCTGAAGCTGTCCTTGGAAGGACATCAGCCCCATGCATTTTCCCAGAGAGGAGGACATGGTAACACCTCCCCCTCACCCAACCCATGACTCAACCAGCTGAACGGAGGAGGCAGGTGTTACTTTAGCAAGGCATATTTAAATGCGTGATTAGGTGAAATGAAAACACCATGCATTGCTCACTAGAGCTGGTGTATTGGTCTGGAGGGTGAAGTAGTAAGAAAATCAGTACATAGACATCAACTTGTGAGTGCTCCTGGTGCCCAAAGGATGGGTTCACTTCAGAGATGACCTCCACAGCCCCTTTTACACTTGAGGAAACTGATAAAGAGAAAAATGAAGGGGTTTGGCCCAGAACATCGTCAGAATTAGAGCCAGTATGGGAGCATGAGCAATGGACACACTGAGATGGTACCTTTAGAAGCACTGGCAAGCAGTGGAAACACCCATAGCACTCACCTTCTATCCAGATGTTTCAGCTTGCCCCCTCATACCCTCCTTGGGGAGGAGCAGCCACTGTCCCCTTCCCAATTTACTACTTAAAGATCAGTCCACAACACATCCAAGTCCATGCTGTTTAACCCAGGGTTAGCTGAAGAAACAAAGCAGCTTGTAAGTCCTTGAAAACACACAAACCCACAGATGTCTCTATATTTTTGTTTGCACTCAATATATGCAGGCAAAGCTCTTTTTCTTTTTCCTTTTTTTTTTCTTTTTCTTTTTTTCCACATGTTATGGAAAAAATCCCGTGCTTTCTGCCTGGCAACTCATATGCCAGAAGGCCTGTTGTAGCTATGATTTAAGCCACATGACCTGGCTGCATGCTAACAGAGTAATACCCTTTCCTCGGCTTTCCCACTCAAAACATATTATAAACATGGTGTCTTCTGGCTGGTTGAAGGCTGGCAGACCAGGAAGAAGCTAAAGGGAAGGAGGCCACCATGGACTCTGTCAAAACAAGGTTTGTTTAATCATTGCGCAAGGGGGATTTGCAGTCAGGACCTGACTAAAAGTCCTGCCAGGGCCAGGCTGGCACGGCCACCTTCAGCATTTCCACTCACGTTGAGGATGGTGACATGCCTACAGCAAGACCCAAGGTGGCCTGGCTGTGGCTGCACCCACCAGGTCACCTCTGGGTATGTCCAGCACTACCCAAACAGAGCCTCAGATGCCACTGGTGATGTGGGTAAGGTCTCTGTGGGTGGAACTGAAAGGATCCTACTGGCTGCAGAGGGACTGGGCTATGAGCTTCCAGGGTTGTATGCCAAGCATTTCAAATGTCTCATGTTCTCAATTTAACTGAAGGCCCTGTGGGATAGGACTAGCAGCAGCTCTTGATCTTTCTGCTCTAGACCAGCCAGTACCCATTGTGTTTGCTCCTTCCTTGGGGTTTGCATCTGGATCCTACCATTGCTTTGGTGTTTCTTTTTGCTTTTAAGGGTACTGCTGGATTTTGAAGTCAAGACTTGGCCATTCAAAGCTATGTTTCATTCCCAGGCTAATACAACCAATACCAAATCCCTTTGTTTTCACCTAAAAGATCAAAATGTTTCTTGCCATTGCACTTTAATTTGCATTTACAGTCACTGAACTTCATTTGACATGACCTTGTCCATTCCAATGGGAAAACTCCCCTTCCACAGCCCAGCCCCTCAGTTTTACTGGGGCTGGCCTGAAATAAATCACTGCAATATTGGTGAGGAAAAACACTTTGAATATTATCCAGACAATAAAGAATACCATGTCCTGGGCTGGTGACTGCAGACTCAAAGTATGGCAGCTTGCTGCAACCCAGAATGAATCAGAGCTGTGAAAGCATAGGCTCTCCACCAGGAGCCAGCATCCCACCTTCCTAGCAAATGCTCACCCTCCCTGCCCACCAGTCTGGGCTCATGGCTCCATTGGATCCCATTTGATCCTGAGGAAGATGTGACATTGTTCCACTGACCATTGGTGGTCTCTGCCATCACCGAATGGCCTCTAATGGTTTGGTGATAAATGGCCCACAAAATCAGTTGGTTGTGTCTGCTACAATAAAATAATCCATGCCAGAGCTTCAGCATTGTTTTAGACCAGGCCAATGAGCCAAAGCACTGCATGGTTAGGAATTACATGAGTTGGGGACCGCTCAGAGGAGACAGTTTTGATGGGACCACCTTGTCTGGGGCTGCAGGAGACTTTGACAGCAGTAGTACATTGTCAGCTACCCTCAGGACTAGCAACCATTGAGGACATAATTAATTTATCTGTTGTCTTTGAGGCTCAATGATGGTCCAAGAGCCACTGGCATAACCTAAGCTCATGCCACTTCCTTTGTGGTGGCAACACTGATGGTCCTCAGCGTGAATGACCAGTGTGATAGTCATGGACCCAGGGTCCACAGCCATGGGAAACAAGGCTTTCCCAGTAAGAAAAGTTGGAAATGGAGGGAGAAACATGCTAATTTTTAAACACTCATATCCACATTGTGCAAAGAGGGGAAGAGAAATGAAACCATCTGCTCATGGAGCACCCCATGAGTCACTCAGATACTAAGGTGTGGTATCACAGCCTGCATTGCTCGGCAGGTCCACCCTTGCTTCACTGCTGCTATGGTAGGAGCTGAGCAGTGTTTCAAGGCTGGGTGTTGGTGCTGGCTTGGGGTATGGCAAATCACCCAGGGAAGACAGGCTTGCTCTGGGGCCACACAGCATCAGCAGCCCAGCAAATCCTGACGGAAGTGAGCTGTGCTCTGACACAGCCAGGCCATGCCAAGAACAGTTGCTGCCCTTGATGCTGGCAGAAAGCATCACTTACGTTGCTCTGGGATAGGGCACACAGCTGATTGATTGTATTGCCGTGCACCGCCCAATGTACCAAAGGGAATAACAAAAGCTGCAGAAGCAAAGTGTTGGAGAGGCCAAAAGGAGGATATTTCTGGCTGCCTGCTCATAGCAAAACTGGGATTTGACCTCTGCGAGGCCAGGAAACATAGGTGCGGTGTCCACGCCTGGATCCAGTGGCAGGAATTTCCCCTACATAGCAACAGTTGTTATATAGCAATAATACTTGGCAATTTTCAAGGCACTTGAGAAATATTAATTAATCTGCACATCAGCCTCATCAGGTAAGAAGCAAAATATTTTAATCTGTGCTTTACAGCTTGGGGAAGCAAGACCAAAATCAATGGAGCAGCTTGTCCATGGTCACAGCAAGAGATGCTGCCAAGATGCAGGCACTGCTCAGTGACTGTGTCAGGACTGATGCAAAGAAAAAGCTGTCCAACGGCAGGTAGTGCATCAGGAGATTCAAAGGGAGCACCTAGTTTTCGACCTAGTGAAGCAAACCTTCCATCAGAGTAACTTTGCTAATGCTTGCACTGGTATTTCACAGCTCGGTTTAATTATACTAATCACTTCGATTATGACTCCTGACATTCACCTTCATTAGCCACTGGTGGCTGCGCTCAGCTGCCTTGACTTCAGAGCTATCGATGTCTGCTTTAAATAACCCATGAGTAAAATCAGCTGGGAGACAGTGTGTCTGGGCTCTCCTCTGGCATATCCTGCATGGAGGTGGCTGGGAATGCAAGGCAGAAGCCAAAACTGCAGTTTAATGTTGGCAGAGCATGGGCATGACCTTTTTCTGCATGTCTTGGAGTGTGGAGAGCTTTTTTCTTTGGCACTGAGGGTAATGACTGAGTGGGAGATGGAATGATGTGCAGGGAGGACCAGGTGAAGTCAAGAAGTTCCGTCCATGGCACCATTTTCCCAGTTGGCTCAGGGATGGTGTCATTGCTACACCTCCTGTTGCATAAACACAAAGCTGATGCCATAACCAGGCTTCAGCCAAAGGGTATTTTTGACCCAGCACCCATTTCCCCCAGACAAACAGGAATTCAGGTCATGGGCGGTAGTCACATCCTAAAAGCTGGAAAGGCAAAGCAAAAGGCAGGGGGACACATGCTGCCACAGCCGCCTCTCAAACCATAGGGCCGCATGACCAGGGAGCAAAGCTGGGCCCTATTCCCCATCCATGAAGAAGATGGCGATTCCAGCCTGTTAGCAAGCAAGTTCCCTCAATATTGACCACAGTCCCAAAGCCTTTCCCTGAAATGTTTCTTTGTAAAGGTATTATTTTGCAAACTAATGCCCACAATAAATCCACTTGTGCAGGTTTTATTAATGGAGACCAGTCATCCATTAACCATTATGGCGTGCAATGCGTGTTTTAAACATAGGAAAGTACCTGTTTATAATTAAGAATAAATAAAAAGCATAAGGCTTTTATGTTGTAAAAGCAGCATCATTTTAGCATGAGTAGAGCTGGTCAAGATACCGGGTATGAATAATGCTCTTTGTGCCCGTGGCTCTCCTGAATGCCTGGTGGGATGCTGCGTTTATGAATGATGCGCTAGCTATGGCACCGCTGCCCTGGGGTAGCTGGACACTTAACTCTCATTGTGTCTTTTGTACTTTACCATGAGATGACTGATGCTTAAAAAAAGAAAAGAAACTAAGAAAGAAGTGAAATGGTTTCACTGTGAAGGATGCGGTTTAAGTATTCCTGCATTTTATTCAACCCTTATAATTGGCATTTGCCTGACTGAAAGGGCATAGAAGAAAAGGTAATTTATTCTTTGGGAAAGAGATGGTCCCCGGCAGAGTGCTGATCTCTACACTGAAAATCCTTGCTTTGCATCAAGTTCAGTTTCTTGGTGCTGGTTCTGATGTGCTATATTCTGCTGTGTATTTTGGCTGGCTTCTCTGCTGTACGCCTTGGTTTCTGCTGTGACACTCAACACAGGGTCTCTTAGGACTGCAATGGACTTTTACACTCTTATCGAGAAGGATGTTGTCATTGCAAAACCTTGCCATGGAGCCACAGGCGTGTTTCTGAAGGGTCCTCTTGGGAAGTACACACCCTCCTTCCCAGAAAGGCCATTCACCACCTTTTTCCTGCTGTAAAACCACATGGACATAGTGCCCTCTGCTTCAAAGGCAGCTTTGAGTTGCTGGAGCAGATGCTGCCAGTGACAGTGCTTGTGGGCAAAAGCCACCCTAGAAAGGGATATGGGCCCCTGGCCAGGCTGGCCACATGAGGAGACACTTCTACCCCCATCAGGGTCCTGCTTCACAGAGCAACCAGCTTTCTGAGCTTGTTTAAATGCTGTTTCAAAGGCAAGAGAAAACTTCTCCAAGTCCTAAACTCAATTGTGCCTGCACCCTGTTGCCACTGCCCTTCCCACCCCACTGCAGTGATGGCCAGGACTGCACCTCACTTTGCACCCTGCCTCACTGCAGGAAGGGAGGGGGTACGTGGTGTCCATGATGTGTGCCATGTACTCAAGCCTTTCAGTGCTGCCAGTAAAAGCCAGCAGTTATACTGGTTTCCAGGCTGCAGCAGAGGCAGTGGCAGAGCAGTGAGCATGCGCCGGCATCACTTGCAACCAGGCAACGATGAGGACAGAACAGAGAGGAAAAAACTGGGTTTCTCTTTGACCTATGGGTCTATTTATGCCAGGGCAGGGAGGAGAGAACACAGCATCCTCCCAGCTTAGTCGTGGCTGGAAAGGACCAGGGAGGTGACAGACAACATTGGGCTCATCCCTCCCTACTCGCTGCTGCTTAATCCAGCACTGTCCTCCCAGTCCCCCTTTAGAAAAGGGGAAAAAAGTGGGGGGAAAAGAAGCGGATGGAGGCTCACAAAATCCTGGTTTCTGTGTGTCTTCCCGAATATGTATACAGATTTTGATACAACAGACACACTATTTTTAGTTTCCTTTGGGGTATGTTTGGGAGCAAGCCCTTAACTGTTGCTGTGCTGCTATAGAAACCGTATCCATGTACACTGACATGTTTACAATTGTTTTAAACACCATAAACTTCCAAGGGCAAAGTCAAGCAGCTTATTTCCATTAAAGTCACTGCCCTGGTGTGGGTTTCTTGTACTATTACATTTATTAATTTAGGACCCTTCTCAGCTTCATCCGGCCCCACGTAGCTGTCGTGCTGAGGAAGGCTTGCCAGCTCCTGCTGCCACGGTGCTTGGCAAACCTGGAGCAGAGCAGTTGCAAATCTGACATGAGGAAGAGAAAATGCTTTTGCTATCATCTCCCGTCGACCTCATCTGTAAGAGGGGTGTTTAGCAGATAGCAGGGCACCCATGCAAAGCTTGCTCTGCAAGCAGAGCTGCCTGCACACTGCTTCCCCATGTTCCATCCTGGAGCTGGGCAGTTGCTGCTAAAGGTCTTTCAGTCCTTGTGGCCAGCTCATGGCTATGTCAGACAGAAGAGCAGTGGCCTCACTTTATTGGTTTGGGGTTTTTTAAAGCATAACAAAATCTTTTATTTACTTTGGGAAGAGAAAAGCTTGTCTTGATTTATTCTGTAAGGATCCCTAAAGTTAGGCTTCCCCATCCCTTTTTGCTTTGAAGTCACAATATTTCTCCTACAACAAAGATTAGAAAAGGGCAGAGAAAAAGGTGTGGGGTTTCTTCCAGCATCCCAGGTGGGCAGCAGATGTGTGAACAGATCCTGAACATGGGATGATATGTATCATTGAGATGGATGAGGAGTGCAGCTTTCACCTCATCCTTGAAGTGATAGTTATCATCTGCAAGGTGGGTTGAGGGTGCAGGTGAACCTTCCCTTGGAGCACCAGTCCCATAATGACCATGCCAGGACAAGGGAGCTGTATTTATGGCCAGGCAGGGACGTATGGCAGGAGACACACTGGGGTGGCTCAGAACCCATCAGAGCATCCAAGCACACATTCTCTCCCTCCTGCACACTGTCTGAGCCATATTGTTTTGCTGTGTTGAACTGGATACTCCAGTAAAGAGAGACACAGGTTCAACCACACCAAACTGGTTTTCCCTGTCCAGGAGCATCCAGAGCAAAGCCCAAGGCAGGATTTGGCTTTCAGGGTCTGTGTCTGAATTGAATGCTGCCTGGTTTTGCAGGTGTGAGCTTTGAAATTGGCCCTGTAAGGCTTTGTAAGTGCTTTGCAAAGCTTAAGCTGGGCTTTCCTGAGTTACTTGAGATCAGTGGGAACTGGGTCTACATTGAGGTGAAGGGAACATATAGGGCTTTGTGCTGAGTTTGCTCCTAACCTGATTTAGTGTGTCCAATGTCGGCACCACCTACTTTGCCTCTTTCTTGTGTAAATATGTCTGCACTTACCTGGTTATTATTTGTCATTTCATCCTTGCCGTGGTCAATTATTTGTTTGCTAGGTCATGCAATACAGAACAAAAATGACAACCAAATAAGTAGCATCTGCAGTAACACCCAAACAGGTAAATAGAGGCCAATGTCAACGGTTAGCTGTGGGCCACCATTTGCCTGAGCCAGCAGTTTCACCCTCTATGTGTCTGCAGAGAATGAGAAAGTGGCTATGTGACCAAACATCTGCCTTGGTGGAGGATACTGTGCAATGCCATGCAGAAAGCCCCAAGTAAAGTAACTGACTCCTGTATGATGTTCGTGGGGCTGAGACACTAATGGGTATGATGCTCCGGCCCCTTGCAGGTTAAAATCCACAGTAGCCAAAATTCAGGTGTTGTCCCAATGGCCCATTTCTGTCAGATTATCTCTTATTGATGTGCTCACTACAAAGCAATTAGAAGTCGGTAGTCAAAAAAGGGCTTGTTGCCTACCAAACACATTTGCCTGCAGCTGGAGTTGGTGCTCCCACAAAAGTCCAGGCCAAAGAGGCTTGTAAAGCCTTAGACCATGGGATGTGCCACCAAACTCATCTTGGGTGCTGCTCGGGGGGGACAAAAAGCCATGCAGAAGGGGATGTTCCTGAAGGCCCCGTCCCCAGCTGTCATGCTGCAGGAGCCCCTGCACAGCAAACCAGGCAATGATCCCAGATTATGGCAAAACCTGTACCTGCTTCCTTCTTTCTAGCCCACTTCCATGTCCCAGCAACAGGTCCTAAGTGATGCTTCACTGCTGCCCCATGAGCAGGGCTCAGTAGCGTTGCAAGTAAAACAGTCTCAACCTGGAGAGTTTTGGGTTCATTTCTTTCACTGCCAGGTCACACAAACTTCTCCTCACCCTTCTGGATATAGAACCATTTGGGTGCTCAGGCAGGAACCAGTTGGGTGATCATGCATAAATTAATCTGGTGCTCATGCATTAATTAATTGAGTGGCTGTGCATGAGCTAATCAGACACTCCTGCATGAGTCACTTGGGTACTCATGCACGGACAGAAAGAGTACTCATGTGTAAATTAATCAGATACTCATGGGTGCATTAATCGGTTGCCCAGGCATGGATTATCTGGGTTCTCATGCAGGCACTAACTGGGTGCTCATACACAAATTAACGGGGTGCTCCTGCGTGCTCTAATAGGTTGATCATGCATGAACCCATTGGGTGCTCCTGTGTGAACTAATTAGTGCCAGTGGGTGAATGCAGTAATCCCTGCAGTTCTTGCCCAACTCGTTCCTCTCCTTGAAGCTTATCCTTTAGAGCTGCTCAAACACAAATTTATCATCAACTTTGCTATCAACATTGTCAGAATCTAATACATGTCAATTAAAAGCTCCGCTCTTCTTTCCTGCAGATCAGGCAGAGGGATTAACACTGAAGCAATGTGTTCATACACTCAATAGAATTTCACTCCTTGCCCCCTGGAACCAGAGTCCAGGGGTTATCAGCATCACAGCCCCAAGTTTTATCTGTTACGAGCTTCACCTCTTTCACCATGGACTAGATTATCAGGATCAACATTATCACATGTGCTTTCCATGACCTCACCCCTTGTCCCTAGGACCAGGTTGGAAAAGTTAATGTAAAAACCTGAATTCAATACTTCTTGTAAACTTCATACCTTGCTCCTGCAAAACAGCCAGAAAGGAAGGCTACAATGGTCAGAACACATACCTATTGCAAACCCCACCCTTGCATTTATTACAAGCATCAGGCCTTGTCCATGCAAGACAAAACTGAGGTCATTACAGCAATTTGAACATATGCCCATTGCAAATGCAACACTTTTTCCCTCTGTGTTCCCAGAGATCTGGTCTCCCAAGTCACCAATATAGTTTCTCCTGCTCCAGCTCCCCAGCTCAGTATTGAGCTGCCTGTTGCCCACCAAGGTCTGTCCTCTTGCATGGGACACTTATTGACACTTCTTTATGCTCATGTTGGATGAAGCCTTGGGTGATATGGTTTAGTGTGAAGTGTCTCTGCCCATGGCAGGGGGGTTGGAACTGGATGATCTTAAGGTCCTTTCCAACCCTAACTATTCTATGATTCTATGTGTAAGTTGTTCCGCTGCTCATGTGTAAATTATTTGAACACTCAGACATAAATTATTCTGGATGTGAAAGCACAAACTCACTGGGTGCTCATGTATAAGTGAATTGTGTGCTGTTCATGGACACAGGAGAGCTGTCCATCTACACACTGCACACACAGAGGCTGCATGGCAGCCAGCCTTGCACAGCTGACCACTGGGTCTGCTTTCTACTTTGGGTTGTTTGGCTTCTTCTCCTCACTCCTTGCAGTGCTGTGTCTGCAAGCACATCCCTCAGCCTGTGCTTTAGGTCATGTTACTGGTGTTTCACCAGCTGCTTTTGAGCCTCAGATCTCCTGTAACCCGCATAGGCAGGTAATGGAGGGACAAGAGAGGATTGAGGTACGAGATCTTGAGTGATATTTTCCATGGACACGTGATGTTACTGAAAAACAGTACGTGTTTCTAGTCAAAGGCAGAGATTTGGCAATCCCAGGGCTAACTTCGGGTTCTTTTAGTCATGCTAGTTAGCACCTTGCTTGGCAGATGTCGGTGCAGACACCTGTGGAGTCATGACGTGGCCCCTTGTTGGAAGAACAAGGGTGCTGAAGGAATGCCAAGAAGCTGGAAGGGGATGGGAGCTGGGTCTGTCTGCAGTGAGCTGCATTGCTTATGCATTGCTTCCTTCTGGAGCCTGTCCTCCAGCCTGGACCAGAGCCAACACGCCATCTGAGGGGCTTGAATGTGAGCCTCTGTCAGTGTGACATGAGGACACTGACCTTTGGTGGCTCCCCAGCTGCCGACTGCCCAAGGATGGGAATGCTTGGATTGGGATGCATGGTGCTCAAGTCGCCACTGGGCTTCAAAGGTGAGGGAATGTTAATGATCTGATGGCATCTCTAGTCCAGATCTGCTTAGTTTAGGAGGTTGAGAGACCTGGAGACTTGGTTTGTCAACACAAAGCTGGTGTCCCTGCAGAAGGGCAAGGCAGCTGAATTAAGGCAGGTAGTCACTGGTACCAAATAAAGTTGGGGCTGCAGGGTAGAAAGGCTTGGTCCTCATCCTGTGAACTGTGCATGATGCTGAACATGTTGTTCTTAGGGAATGGTGCAACACAATTCTAATTCTCTCGATCCTTCAGGGCTGAGTGTGAGCTAAGCCTTTCTCCAACAGGCAGAATTCAGTCAGCATTGCAAATGGATGTGCAACACAGCTTCCAGATTTGTACATCTGGTGACAACAGCGGCAGGAGACACCCAATCCACCCTAATGCAGATACAAACACATGGGGCCTATATCTGAAAAACAGAATTATTTCAAAGCCAAGATCAACTGAGCACAGCAGGAGCATGAAATTATCACCATGGAGAAGTAGCCTTCAGCGCTAAGCATCCCAAAATAAATTCTTCTATGTCTCTGAAAATGGTTTATGGAAGCTGTAAACACATCACATACATAAACACATCTTGTGGCTGGGTTACTCCATGTGAATATCCAGGGCTGAATTCATCCATATGTGAATTGCTCAACAAGTTGCATGTCCTCATTTCAGTCGCATCCACAAAACTTGCATTTGGATGTGCCCTTGTCTGATGCCACTGGCACCCTGTCTCCAGACTCACCCATTTAAACAAAATGGGGGCTTTGGTCAGTTCCTGAAAGCCTCCCCATGCCCTTCTGAGGAAAGCCATCAACCAGCTTCAGACAAGCCTTGAGGATCAACTGACGCCACATGGATACAGCCCATCGCTTGTCCCCTGCCACTGCATCCTGCACAAAAGCCTCTTGATGCCCAGGAATGAGCACATGGGGAAAGCTGAGCATTAGGGATGGGTAAGCCAAAAATAAAATGGGGTTTTCATGGTACTGAGAGGAAACAGCTTTAATGAGGAGAGAAAGTTATGGTAATAGAGGGAAGTCTGAGGGCAGGCAGGGATCTGCTTCCCATTGCAAAGTGGGAGGGGGTTGCTTTGCCTGAAGACAGGATTAGCTGGCATTTCAGGAAGATGTTGCTGAGGGAAGGCTTCAGTAGGAAAATTCACATGCTTCAGTCATGTTCTGAGGTTCAGGGACGACTTTCATGTGCTTCTAAAGCATTTCCTGCCTGACAAAGCCACAGCGAGTCTCAACAATAACCAGAGGAAGAGGCTGGTGCTGCCTCATGTGGCATCCCTCCAAGTAGCCTGAGAGTGCTCCAGGGGAAGGACTCAGGTTGCCAGAACAGGTATTTCTTGCTGCACTTTCTTCTTGAAGCAAGGACACCTCTTCATATATGTTGGTGCACACAAATACGTGGAAACCAGGCAGATCTGGTGATATTGCATGCTGAAAAAGCATGATGGGTGTAAAGAGCTTGACAGGCTTGCAAGGCAGTGATGGTTGTGGCTATTAACTCAGAAACCACTGAAAGCTAGAAAGTAATAGGGCTGTGGATGCCAAAATAACTCACCAGGTGGGAAGAGGAAAACTTAAGTACTCTGAAGCCAACTTAGCCACTGAGGGAGGATGGAAGAGCCCTGTAATAAAACAGTGAGACTTAAAATGTTGATGGTCCCTGTGCAAGTCCTGACTCATTGCTGGTCCAACACCATACTTCAAGTTCATGCCATTGGGTTGATCTCAGCTGCAATAGCAAGAGAGACACTCCAAGAAGTAAAGTTACCACTCTTAGCCTCCTCGACACTACCCATCACTTCACAGTGGAGGGCATGTGTTTGATTTTCATCCTTTCCTTAGGGAGGGCAGGGATCAAGATTCACTTTGCACCTTCTCTTAGATCTTAATAGACCTTCAATAGATCTATCCTGCCCTGGGGTGTCCACGTGTTCAAAGGCAACTCTCCCACTCCTCCTGCCTTTGCTAGAGACTCTGAAGCAAAGGAGTATTCCCAGAGGACAGGCCACCATTCCTTATTGATTTTGGGGAGTATGTGAGCATGTTTCTGCCTTTGTTGAAGGTGAATCACTGAACCACTCAACTGGGATCCCCTCAGAGGAACAGGCTTCAAAACGGTTTTACAAGAGCTCTGGCAATAGAAGATGCATGTCAGGACAACAGATAAAACACTTGAAAGGGATCAGAGCTGAGACACTGGAGTTTATTGCACTGGAAAACAGCCATGTGTGGCTGGGTGAAAACTCCCTGACGGCAGGAGAAAGGGTGCTCAGAGCCTCTTCTTCCTCCTCTTCCTCTGGTGCTGCAGGCCAAGAACTCAAACCCCCATCTCGGGTTTGGTTTAACTTTATTGATGCAAAGCAAAACCCCTATTTGTTTTTGTTTTGGCTCAGGCGTTTGTGTATGACTTGGAGCAAAGTTACTTCATTCTGTTTCCGAGTCATTTAACCCCTGAAAAACCAACTTTTCCCTCATTTTCAATTAGGATTGAAGTAATTTTTAAAAGCAAACATAATTTTAAAAGAAAAGGTATTTGAAAGGGTTTTTAAAGTGTTTTAATTGTTTTAAAATGCTGTAATTCTTTTCTTCAGAATTGATTTGTTATGGAAAATATCAATATAAGCCATATAGCATGAAAAAGAAGGCAAACTGGCACACTTTGATCATTTGGGGATTTCTCATCCTTTGCATGGAAAGTATTTGCTGGCCATGGCCCTGTTCCTCACACGATTTTATGTCTGGAATACTGAGTTTCACCCTGGCTTTATGTTTCCCTGAACCTCTCATTTCAGCCAGCCTCTTAACACAGCAACCACTGTGCCTGTGCAGCACAAGTGTCAGGGGGAGGCATAAGGAGTCTATGGGGAGCCCTATGCAGTACCTGCTCCTGCATCCCAACAAGCCTGGATGGGTTCCTTCCCTCGAGTGCTTGTGTGCATGTGGGACAGCACTTTGCTGCTTTCCCAGGGTGAGAAAAAAGATCTGTCTGCAGAAAGTGTTTCTGAAGATCAGGATTAAATCCCACATCCTGGCTCCAGCATCCATTTGGCTGGCAATGGAGGAGTTTCAGCACTTAGTGGGGTCCAGCCCCTACATACATTTGCCTATTTAAGGAGCCCCACTTATACGAAAGCACACCTTTGTCGTAGGGTCACCTTTGCATCTCCTCACATGCAGCCCCAAAAAGATGCTTTTTGTTGCTGTGATGCAGCTGAGAGTCCTGTCTCCCCCAGACAAAAGAGCAAACATCAGGAACTAAAGCAAGATTTCAATGTGTGTGATACAGACATAGCACCTGCAGCACAGGTTTGCTTGTGCTTTCCTTGTACAGAGAGGAAAAACCAACCCAGTTAATGCTGAAGGGAATTCATGAGAGCCACATGATGGATGCGGTTAACCTGTGTCTGCCTGGCTGCTCGCACTGGACCATGACAGTCCCATAAAGGCTGGGTAATACAATAAAATCAGTCCCTCAGGCCCTGGTTCAGGGATGCACTTAAGCACTTGTTAAACCTTAGGTGTATACTTAAATCCCTGAGGCTTTATTCCCTTAAGCCCTGTATACTTTCTCCATGTGCTGAGCCAGGGTGCTAATGTGTTGGGTGGGAAAATGTTTCAACCAGTTTATACCTTTGATATGGGATCAATACCTGACTGGAGCATCTCTTACAGAGGACACCAGCATAGGTTTTCTACATGAAAGAGAGCAAAGCAGGTTCAGGTCAACCCTTCCACTATCACAATCCATCATGTAAGATCAGACCACAAACAGCTGCATGTACAGATGCTGTATTTGTTAGAGCAGGCTGTTTGTAGTCTGATCTTACATGATGGGGCCAATAAAGAGGGGGAGTAGGCAGCAAAGAAGATAAAAATATAGTGTTTCTTAACCTCTAGAATAAACAGACATGAGAAAGAGGGATCAGAGGGTCTGAAGAATTTATGCCTACAGGAAAGACACCAAACATATGTTTTTTATAAGTGCTTTCCTACTTATGTGAAGGAGATCACATTATGCAGCATTTTGCCACTCAAAGATGCTGGGACTCCTCAAGAGATAAACAGGTCCCTGAGCACTGCTGGACCACTTGCCTTTGCCAAGCAAGCAGCTAGGGCTTTCTTGACAAGATGGGAGGTAAAACCCCTACCTCTGCCTTTCAAAGGCAAAAGGAAGCCAACAGTGAAGCTTTCTTCTGGATGCCACACTCATGTTGTGGTCACTGGAGCATCTTAAACCCCAGTGCAGGTGAATCACCCCATGGGGACCCTGTCCCCAAGAAGCACCACAGCAAGTCAGTGCCTAGATAGCTCTGCTCAGAGCTCCACCAGCTCTTAGCTTAGACACCCCAAAACCAGCTCCTGGGATCCATCAGCTGAAGCACAAGAGGTCCTTAAAAGAGGGACAAGGGATGTCTGCAACACTGAGATGCTGCGAGGTGAAAAGCGCAGTGGCAAAGTGACATTATCCTTAGGCTTATAAGTGTATAATGTTAATAGCTGTTAATAATACGTAATTGCAGTTACAGCTGACTGAAGCCTTCGAGCAGGGGGAGCAAACTCCATCTCTGCTCTTCTGTCTTGAACACAGCAGCTGCTGCTGCCACCCTGCTGCCACTGCTGCTACAGAGCTTGGCTTCTTGTGCTGCAGCCTGCCTGAGGAGGTGCTGGGTGAGGAGCTGGGGACTGCCATGGGTGCTGCATCCCATCCTCCCAGCAGTTCTGGCTGCATGGCTGCGGTGCAGCAACGCTGAGGTTCATCCCACTGCTGGGCTGCAGAAATAGGCCACCAGACACAAAAGATGGGAATACAAGGAAAAGGCAGCACCAGGAGGTCTTGGTGTACGATTTCAAACAGCTTCGGAGTAGCTGGAAATAACCAGAGGGGTCTGTTTCTGAACAGCTTTGTGCAGCATTTTTTTTGCATCAATGCAAAACAGATTGGATTGGAGCAGGCGAAGCTGGTGGAGGTGAAGTGGAGCTGTGCTCTGCTCACTGGTGTTTAGGTGAGATTGAGCAGGGGAAAAACCTTGAGGGCTGAGGAATGAATTAACTGCTGGGGGCCGATGAAATACCCACTGGGCGCTGGAAACCAGGGCAGTTTCCCAGCTCTGTTGCAGGCATGAGGAGCAGCAGCAAAGAGGTGACCGTGGACCTCACTTGCTTTTTTGACCCAGGTAGCTCTCTGGACACCAGGAGTCTCAGCACTGCCAGTGAGGGCAAGGATTTGGTGCAGTTTATGGTTTTAGGGGGGGAAGCTAAAGTCCTGCTTCCCCCAAGGCTGCCAGCTCCTCCAGGGCATCCCCCAAGCAGTGATGGGTTCCCTGCCTCTTCCCCTACCAGAATCCTTCCTCAGACAATGACTTCTTCATTTATCATTGAATTTGTCCCCATCCATTTACTTTCATGTGACAGTTTGCTCATTCTCCTCCTTCCTCTACATGTTCCTCTTCTCTCTTGCCCAAAAAGCCCAAGTTCCATGGTCTAATCATGCTTATGGTTGTCTCAAGGACAGTATTTATGCCACCAACACAACCACAGGACTGTGTTCATCCCACCTGCAGCATCAGCCACCCAGGTCTCTAAATCTGCCTTGTGGGATCCTATTATCTCACCATGTCACTGCTGTCCTCCCTCTTCCTTCTCCCATTACAGTCACATCACCTCCTCCTACATCAGGGTATGAGTTGTGCCCATGGTCCCATGGTTCCCATGTCCCCTTGGACACCGACAGTTCACATTCTTCATGGTCAAAGAAATTATCCCTTCAGATACCACATATCTATTTAGCTTTCCAACCCTGCTGGGTGAAAAAAGAAGTGGTCTCCTGTAATGAGTGCATCATGTATCTAGAGCTGACATTGCTACATACCCTTTTCCCAAGTGTGTCACCCCAAAAGTCACATGAAGAGATAGGACCAGTGTTTGAGAGTGGAAACAGCAGACAGAAATGTTGCAAGGATGGGTTGGTAGAAAGGCAATAGGGGTGGTGCAGCCTTGGGTTGAGGGTACTTCAGCTGGGATTATATGCTGCTCCATACATGAAAGCAGAACCTCACTCCAGATCCCTGTTGGGTAACCAGGGCTGGTCATCACCAACCCATTGTGCAGGAGGACTTGTACCCATTACCCTCTTTATCCAAGGGGGTCCCTTTTAGATGCTGGAGGTCTTCTTCTTCCTTGGGTACCCTCTCTCCTTGCCTGGACCCACATCAGGGCAGTGGGAGCTGCCACTACCACTGCAGATATGTCCAGGCACGATCAAAGTGCTGCAACGTGGAGTTATCTCTGTGCACATTAAGGACCAGAGAGGCCTATTGCATTAGCATAGTGAAAGCAAATTTGGGGGCTTTAATTTACCTGAGCAGGGAAATGTAGCTTCATCTTTAAAACTATCTATGTATGTTTAAAGGGGAAAAAGGGCTTTGAAATCGGACCCTTACAAAGAATAAATCAGAGCTCAAACACATTCTATTGCTTAGTGGCTTCGCATTGAGCCAAAAGCATATTTGTAAAAACAAGTCCACCCCTATTGTCCCTCCTCTAAGATTCAGATCAGAATCAGGGGTCACATTAATGGCAGGCTCCAGCTTGCCAGGCATTAGGAATTGCAGAGCAGGTGGGTAGGCAGGAAGCAACATCCCTCAAAGGAAAACTTCCTAGGTGCTGCTGGACCACTGCCTCCATCACCTCCTGTGCTCTCCAGCACCATCATGTCTTGCACCAGAGCCATGACCCACAGTGAGACTGTCCCTCCAAAGTTACAAGTGTCACACAAGTGCCTCAGGAAAGGCTTTCACCCTTGTTTTGATACCTTATCAGGGCTGGGCTTTTTTTAGTGCAGTATCTCATTTATTCATATGTTCCTCATACATTTATCAGTGACAGAGGACTCTGTTGTGCCATGCAGCATAATTAAATATATCAACATCAAATCTCATCCGTACAGAGGAGGCAGGTGAGATTTCTTTTCTTTCTGCATCAAGCACATAAGAAAATCACTACATTAACCCAACAAGATGCACACCTGAAGCTGAAGGCTGCACTGCAGAGAGGCTGAGGAGATCAAAGGTTTTTCTACCTTCCTTGAAGCTGTGCTTGAAACAAACAGCTATTTTTTCCCCCAAAACCCTGCATTTTATTTAAAGCTCAATGGGAGCTGATATCTTGCCTGTTTATTTTCAGTCGCTAGTGGTTTGTCTGCAACCAAATAAGTCTTTTCTTAACCCCTTCTTCACAACATCACTTGAAGGATGGGCGCTGTGTAAGTCTCCAAGCCAGACTCTCATGATGCCCTGGACAGCCCTTGAGTCTTTCATGCAAAGCCTGATGCTGTGTTTTGGGGATGTGCTTTGAGCTTTTACCACTGCGAAGTCTCATTGCTGTTGCTGAGCAGAATTTCCTCTGCTCTCAAGGAGGGAGCCCAGCACTCACTGTAACCTTGTACAGTTGGATTTTTAGCACCAAGTCCTATTTTAAGCAGAACCCATTAGAATCATTACATGTTACCATATAAATCTCCATCAGCCATGTCTCACGGTGAGTGACATTTCCTGACAGTGTGCTCCATCATCACGGGACCTATTTTCAAAGCACTTCTTTAAAGTTACAGTGAGCATCAGGAATCAGCATTTGGCTGAAGCCTCTACCCCAAAACCCGAAGGTTTTGACTCTTTTATCCTATCTGTCTTAGGAGGGGTTGCACAACTCATTTTGCAGGGCTTCAAGCCCAGGGAAACATGAGCCTCAGCCTTCAGCTTTGGTTGCAAGGGCTTCTCCTAAGAGTTATGGCTTCCCTGGCGTGCACCATCTGGCATGGTCCTGGTGTCCCATTAAGCTGGGACACCTCCTGCCTGCTTTCAGCAATCCCCTGCAGAGGGTAGCACTCTCCAAGACTGTAGCTAGGGCTCCACAGGTTTGCACAGAGAGCAGTTGGTGGTTATTACACTAAAAAAACAACCCTACCAATAGCTCCACTGGGGATGAGGCCTGAGGTTAGCCCAGCCTGTATCAGGCATCAGAGAATCCACAGGACAGAGCTGTTTGAAACCAGGCTTTTAGGTGCACTGAGCAGCTCGCTGCTGGAAAGCACCTCAACATCACATATACACTTTACTCCATTTTGTGTCCAGGATGACTAATAAAAGTTATGGAGGATAAACAGAGAAGGGCTGAAATGGAATTTTATCCTAGTGTGCCATGTTCCTCCAGCACTTAACTCCAGATCCTTCTATTGCTTCCTTACTTCTCCTCCTCTTCTTCCTCCTTGTCCTCCACCTCCTCCTCATTTTTCTTGTTCTTTTTTCTTCTTCTTCTTCCTCTCTTACTTTTCCTTCTTCTTTTCCTCCTTTTCCTTCTTCTTAGAATCACAGAATCATAGAATAGTTAGGATAGGAAAGGCCCCCAAGATCATCCTCTTCCACCCTCCCTGCCATGGGCAGGGACACCTCACACTAAACCATCTCACCCAAGACTTCGTCCAACCTGGCCTTGAACACCGCCAGGGATGGAGCATTCACAACCTCCCTGGGCAACCCATTCCAGTGTCTCACCACCCTCACAGTAAAGAATTTCTGCCTTACATCCAATCTAAACCTCCCCTGTTTAAGTTTGAACCCGTTACCCCTTGTCCTGTCACTACAGTCCCTAATGAAGAGTCCCTCACCAACATCCCTATAGGCCCCTCTTCCTTTTATTTAGTCTTTTTCTTTGTCTTCTTTCTCTCCTACTTCTTTTTTTCCTCCTCCTCCTCCTTCTTTTTGTTCTTCCTTAATAGTATTAGTATTGGAATTAGCGTTAGTGTCGGTGTTAACGTTAGTATTGGTATTATTTGTTTCCATTTCAGACACAAACAGACATACTGGAGCCATGACACTATCCCCAGGTGCCTTTGTGGAGCAGAGACGCAGTATGGATGCAACAGGGGGGAAAAAGATGGAAAAGGGGAGGGTTACCTGGTGTCCCCACCAGATGCAGTGGGGGAAAGCTTGGGGGCTGCTCCATGCACTCCACTGCCTGGGATCTGGTGCATTCCCACAGGACCTTTTTTTACATGGAGCAGGTATAAGAGTGGGAAGCAATAAATGAAAGTTTCCTGCTATGCAGGGAGCAGGGTGAGTCATGGAGCGCTCACGGCTTTTATCCAGACAGCTGAAAATGAGGAGTAGCTGCATGTGTGGGTCCCAGCCCTGTCTAGACTCCATCAATGTTCACAAAAGGAGGATAGCAGGCAAAGGAGGTGAAGGGACAGGCTGCTTTCCCTGTAAGCATCCCAGTAATTAAACAGAGATATGGTTAATCCACGGTGCTCTGGTACCTCAAAGCCACACCAGTACCTTGCACCGACCTGCCCAGATGGGAAGCAACACTCTTCTGGCATAACCCACGCTTCTTTTCCCTTCAGACTCCACAGGACACAGCCAAAAGACTTTCTTGATGATGTGCTAAAATCAGAAGGCACCCAATAACACTGCTGGTGTGTCCTGAGGTGCTGCACGGGAGCCAAGTGCCCAGGTAGGCACCAAGATCCCACCAATTTCAGTGCAAGTGCTCAGATGGCTGCATAAAGCTCAGCCCTCTTGTTTGGAAAAGACAGTGATTTCATGCATGGCAGCACAAAGGAGTAAAACTGACCCGTAAGAGGGAAAGAAATGAGCCAGGCTTAAGAGTCTTAAACACTTCTTTGACCATCACATGCAAGTCCAACAATGTCTCCCAAAAGGCTTGCACGGGAGTCCTGACTGCTACCAGGTGTTGGTGGATGAGGCCTAGGAATGGGATGGAACCTGCTGCCTATTGCAGTTTTGGCTGTAACAAAGGAAAATGTCAAGAGCAGCCGGTTCAGTGTGGTAGCATGACTGGCCAAGGCAGAGGTTGGGGTGAGGATGCTGTAGTGGCCCCCTACCAACCTGTTCCAGCCATAGGGAGACAGTGTGGGGTAAGGAGGAGAGGTCAGATCATACATCCAGCACATTTAAGAGTTTTTGTCAATGAAGAAAATGAGGGAATATTGCTTTTTAATTCCATCAAAACACACTTCTTGCTTCTTTAGCAGATTCCTGTTGACATATGAAATACAGATATAAAATAGTCCAGTTTAAAAGGAAAATGGAGTAAACCTTTTACTGTTTTATAACATGATAGACCTTTCTGCGACTAGCTGTCTTCAAACTGGCATCTTGATGAGCAGGAGCAGAAAACACCCAATCTAAAGAGGAAAGCACTCTGCGTCATTACTGACCAGTGAGAGTCATCGTGCCCTTAATAAGAGCTGAAGGGCAAGCTCAGCGACTGACTGCCTACGTAAAGAATCCTGTGGCTGCTTCAAACCATGATGCCATTTAAAAATAAATCATTTTTCCTAGAAGAATCAGTTGGGTTTGGATGACAAGGCCACATATCTGCCCTGCCATAAGGCTTCCTCTGCGTAAAACAGGCAGCCCTTTCGACCCCAGGGACTTTGCTTCCTGCAGAGGAAATCAAGAAGGAGCAAAGTTCACTGGGATCAAAATAACCCTTTGCACAACAGCATGTGTGCACACGCATGGCTGTGTGCAATGAGGTAACACACAGCCCTGCTGCCCCACCGCAGTGATGGCAGATGGGCACTGGGTTGTGAATGCAGAGCCAAAGAGGGCTCGTTTCCTGAAGAGGAACCAGAGGGCTCGTTTCCTAAAGTGCTTAGTCACCTCTGATGACTCCTGCATCAGCTGCGGGTTTAGGAGTGACTCATCTGCGCTGGGCTGGAGAGACGCTGAGGAGAACAGCAGGGCAGCTAACGCAGCTTGATTTTTGCTGCCTAAATGAATTTGGCACCTAAGTAGCAGCCAGCAGTACTTAATAATCACATTACACTTGGAGTGATAAGGCAGCGACGCATGGCAGATGACAGAGGAAGAAACCAGCAAATGCTCATGCTGGCTCCTCTTCACTGTCACGTCTTCCATTGGGCATGAAAGGGAGTCTCTACAAGCTGCCATGGGACCTGCACAAATGCACCTGATCCAGAGAGGTATTTTCACCACGACATCAGATTTACTCTGCTTCAGGTTCTCTCAAAGCAGAAGTAAGCCATTGTGGCACTGCAATTCAGTGTGAATCATTGGTGCAGCCCCAGCCACAGTGTGGCTGTGGTGCTTAGAGCACCAGCAGCCAGTGGGAGTGGAGGGTGCTCTTGTGGTTGGTTGTTTTCCTAAGATACTGTGGGCTATTTTGGGGAAGCTGCCTTGGTTCCTGCTGCCTTCAGCCAGCTACAGGGCTTTGCTGTGAGCATCAGTTTCTACCACCCTGGTGACTGGGTTACTGGAGCCATCACTTTGGTGCTTGAGTCAGCACCTCTGCTGGCATCCTGAGCTGGGTGGATGGGTGTCAAAGGGACAATGTACTGAGGAGAAAGAGGCTTGGGTAGGGGGAAACCAGGATGTGCTCCTCTCTCCTTCCCACCCTATCAGCCAACAGAGAAGAAAGCAAAAAGGCTGTGGGAAAGGAAGGGAGTTCGAGGGTACACACTGCATTCACTCTGCTTTCCCATGGTGGCTGGAAGTGCATGAGCCTCATCATGCACCATGGGGAGAAGAACACTTACCCCCAGAATGAGAGCTGTTAACATGAATTTTGGGAACCAGAAATAACAGTGTAGCATATCTGCATGCATGTCTGGCATTGACGAGTCACTGGGGCCAGTCACTTGTGACCAAGCAGCACGGAGCCCTTAGCAAAACGGACAGGGAGAGCACCCGTTTTGTTGGCACTGGCTCAGTGTTTCCCACTTGCAGCAAGTTGAGCAGCCGCTGTTACCAGGACTGCAGGGAAGCATCTCAGTGCCACTTGGCACAGAGGAAGGGGAGCGGGTTCATCTCTGGGGAGTCCTGGAAGGAGCCTGGCTCTTCTTGTCGACCTTTACATTTTGCTTCCTTTAAAGGCTGGGGGGAGAAGGGAGGGAGCTCCAGGACAACCCAGTCTGAAAGGAGGAGAAAAGGGCAAGTTAAAGCTGTGGAGTGTTTGGCAGAGACCCAAAGCACAAGAGCACAGAGACCGTGAGAAAAATGTCAGTTTAGTGTCCAAGTGGATGGAAATCAGATGTCGTGTTGGGACTTCACAGGACTTGTAAATGAATAAAGGAGCAGGCAGGAAAGGAGGGAAGATCCAGCTGGGCTGGAGGAGGAGATCAAGCAGGACCTTGATCCTGATATGGTTAATATCTGTGGGACTCATTCCTACAGGCAGCAGTGAACATTGTCACAGCATAAACCCTTCACTGACGGCTAAACCAGATCTCCTGAGAAAGGGCTTCAGGGCTTCGATGCTGCAAGTAGCTGGGGAGGAGGAGGGAGGCATGAGGATGTGGAAGAAAGTCTTGCAAGCCTCACGGGATGGGTAGACCCCACCTGGTAAGGGCAGCCACTCCAGTAGCACTGCACAGCATCTGTTGTTGTTCCCAGTTCACCCAGTGGGTGCTCTGATGTACGGCCTGGGGATGCTGGGTGTCTGCTGGGGGTGGATAACCCCAAAGCCCAGAGTGGCAGGAGGAGGACAGAGGGGTGGCAGAAGAGGAAGGACACTGCCAGGGGACAGCTTGCAGCAGGATGGGCACACAGCAGCCTTCAGAGCTCAAGTGACTTTTGCTGTTCAGTGTGCAGACCATGGTACACACACTAAGACTGATGGAAGAAGTTGTCCATGCATGCAGTCAAAACAGAAACAATAGCATAACCTGGCTATTTCACTCCACTAGATTCAGCATCTCCTATGGGACCTCCTGTTTGCAGCCATTTGGGGAAAGGTGAAACCAATGCAAGAAGCAGCAGGGACAGCTCAAGAAACCTTTGTAAGCCCTGCTTCAACCATGCTAAATAGGGGAACACTCGGAGACTTCTGCTTGAAACCACTCACAATTGCTCTTGGCTGAAGAGCTATTCCTACACAGCAGCTAAAATGGTCCAGGATGACCCATGGCTGGACTGAGCGAGCAGCTCGAGGGCAGGCAGTGGTTGGAAACACAGCATTCAGAGCATCCTTTTTCATGCGCCGCGCTCTGCCTGCCAGGCAGGGACAAAAGGCTGGTCCTCACCATTTCCCAGCAACTCGCCGTGGGAAGCTCATTCCTGCTTGCCCTGGGCTGGCTGTCAGCATGGGCTGGGAACGCAGCCACTACACTGGGATCCGCAGGGCCTCTTTCTGTAAGGAAATAAAGCCATGCTCTTTGCACAGGAGCACTGTGGGGCTCCCTAATAGCCAGCCATCATCCAGCATCCTGCTGTGCGAAGAGCTATAACTACCAGTAAGGATGGCTGATGCTCCAAAATGCTCCAAGTCCCACTGTGGCATGAGAGGGGATCACATCTGCTTGCTGGAGTCTGCCATGTTGATTGATGCACCCCCTCCACCCTGCATGTTGTGACCACATGCAACCTCTATTGTTAGCATCTGAGTGCAGAGCAAGGAGCATCATTCCTGCACTGCAGAGGTTCTCCATCTTTCTGGGGATCAGCCCTAGAACACAGTGGACAAACACATTTTAGGACATAGTTTCCAATATAAGCAGCTATGGGAAATCTGACCAGGGCCATGGGTCACCCCAACCTTCAGCCTCAAGGATATGCAAGATTAAACATTTAATGGCTTTAAAGATTTAACAGCTTCATCAGCATCCTTGGTTGCAGTAGCCATATTGAATGCATCTGCTCCACAGTGCACATATGTCATGTGCTACCCTACACTGGCTGGTGGGAAGAAACCCAAGCAAGCTGAAACTGCATTCAGTTGATTGCACAGCCCTCAGTTTTGTTCCTTGTCCATTCTCCTTCCCTAAAATATACCACAATATCCAGCTTTTAAAGCCAAACCTATGGGATATTGCAGGCTATTGTAAGCTGCTCTCAAGAGTGACATCTAAAGAAGAATGGCGTGGGCTTTGCATCCTCCTTTGCTCTTCCTCTGGCCATAAGGTCCTATAGGGAAATCCTCTATGCGGAAGCCCTGAAGAGGGCTTGTGCTTACAAGGAGGATGTTTAGCTCAGCCTTTCTTCAGGTCAAGGCTTGCACAAGGACATGCATCCTTCCAGAGAGGAGTCTGAATGCTCTGGAGGCAGGAAGGGGAAGGGAAAAAGCATAAATACTTAGAAAATGCAATTTGACCTTAATGGGATTTACTTTGTGCCTATGGTCTCCCTGAAGCGATAACAGCACATAACAGATTGCAATTCATTAAAGGTAGAGCAAGCCAAAGCAGAAAAAACACCTTTAAGCAGAGTAGAGGAGCCCACGCACTGTGCTCCTGGGCCCAGGAGGGGAAGAACATGGAGCAGAGCAAAGCTTTGGGCGCAGGGGCTCAGTTAAGTGGCCACGCAGCAAAGGAAAAGGGCATTTTAGAGGCTATTTCAGTGCCACTGAGCTCCACGACTGCTAAGAGAGGATGTTGTGCATGGGATGGAGCTGGCAGGTCCCCCAGAAGTCTGGCTGCATCTGTGCTCAGGGCTGCAGGAACCAGGAGTTTCAGTGCTGCCCTGGTACCTGCAAGCCAGGAGAAACGTTCTTCTGTGCTCAGAGGTTAAGGTTCAGGCTAGAGAAACATGCCTCGTGAGCAGAGACCCCAAATGCAAGCAATTCCCTTGGCCTGGTGGGATCTGCGCAGCTTTGCAACCCAGTGGGTTGCTGAAGATGCTACAACCATGGCTGGCTTATGGGGCCTTTGTGAGTGCAGCTCCCTTGGAAGCTATCATGGGATGTTTCCCCATCCAAGGGTGACATCCACCCCACAGTAGATTTCACCCACCTCCAATGAGGTTTAAGGGAGAGAGAGGCTGGGATTGGGTGAGGTGCTTGGAGAGGCAGGTACATGCAGAGATGCTCAGAGAGGGAAAGCGAGCCCGTAAGTGTAGCCAGTGAGGCCATTAAGTCAGTGTGGAGCCTTAAAGAAAACAACTGAACCAACAATCTCCTCCCCAAAAAAGCTTGTATGTGGAAACCCACACAGCATCTTTAGGGCCTCGTGTGACCTTGGCAGCGATGTCTGGGATCGGGGCTCCCTCTAGAGGGTTTTGTGCAGCCAGCAAACGCCCGTGCTAGGGCCTCAGGGAGGAGACGGGATGGGACCGCAGGGCACTGCCTTCCTTCCCCTGAGGTCCTGCTTTGCACCGGGTGGCATTAACAGCATCTCCGCATTGCCCTCAGCTAACATGTGCATCTTCAGCTCTGCCAAGGTGGGTGTCAGGGGCAAATACTGAGCTGGAGACAGCAGAGTCCTTGAGGTGAAGTATCTGGTGGTCACCCATCATGTGGGCTTGCAAGAAAGTTGTTTCATTGCTTGCTTAAGCCAAGCAGGATCTGGGGATAGAGGTGTTGGAAGTGACTTTGTTTCGTTGGTTCAGGCAGAGCTGAATCCATGCTTGGAGATCCTATCAAGGGAAGGAAGTGGCCTTGGGGGATGTCTCAGACAGAGAGCTATGGTGCAGATTATCACAACCAGACTGCTCCTGGCTGGGAGTGGTGACAGTGATTTACTGTTACTGACTCGTCCTCAGATATCTACATCTGCTCTTGTGCCAAAGGTGATTCCACTTTCTAATAAACCTGCTTGACAGCCCTCAGAGGTATTTTGTCATGAAGGGCAATGATACAGCTTAAGTTTCATTGCTAAGAACTGCATTACAGCACAGACTGCCCAAAGCAATAAAGGACTTCAAACACATCCATAGAGAAACAGAGAGACATGTTAACTCATCCCTGAGGTTTGAATTAGAGCAGCTGTGGGTGGCAGGTAGCAATTCTGCAGTACCTCACAGGCTTTGCAAGGGGATCTCAGCTCTCCAGCTGCTCAGGCCAAAGCTGCAGATGAGAGAGACCATGTATCAATAAAGAGCATCAGGAAAGAGGATTTGGGTGCTTTTAGGGTCTTGTGGAACCAAAACTCCCCTAAATTCAAGGTTCAAACACATGAAGTAGTAGGACACATGAAATTCTCCCCAGGCCCTTTCACAAAGGACACAACTCAGCTATGGCAGAGCCAGAGGGGCTGGTTTGAAAGAGAAGCAAACCGTTTACTTGCTGGCCTGCATACGAGTCCCTGCAGCCCTGTTCACACTTGGAACACACAAGAGAGATAGAAAAAGGACCACAAGAAGCTGCCCTTCTGATTTCCAGCGCTCTGCTGCTGGGAGCAGCTCCCCCACAGCAGCACTGGGAGCAGACGGGCAGGACACAGCTCACATCGATGTGCAGCGCTCTGAGGACAGCACTGCCCTCGGAGCGGCAGCTCCTGTTTGCAGCTGGTGTTCTCCCCAGCCTGCACTAGATGGTGCCCTGCATCCTCCCGTGAAGCCGCTTCGCAGCAAACCGCGGTCCTCCCGCATCTGCCGTGGTGCTCTCGGGTGGGAGAAGAAAGGGCTCTGGAGGGGATGTTTTGTGCATAGACAAAGCACACTGCACGGTGGCAGGGGGCTGGAGGAGCATCCGTCTCTCTGGCTGTATTGAAATGCAATGGGGGATGCTTAGAGGAAGAGGAGGTTAAGCAGAGGAAGCAAAGGGCAAGGCCATCCCTGTCTAAAGGTCCTGGTTTGCATGGATTTGCCCTCCACAGAGGAATTACATCCCGGCTTTCCAGGACCAGGACTTATCTGAAGGAGGATACTTTGCCTCTCTCCAACCACACAGTGTGTGGGTAACAGCTTCCAAAAGCATCCTGGGAGCTTCATCACCTCTGGTCACAGTAGAGGACCACAGTGATCGTGTCCCCTCCTCCTCCCCTTCAAAACCCAAGTGCCAGCCCTCCCTCCTCCAGCTTAAGTCATGGACTTGGGCAGCTGAATCACAGCATCATAGAACCAACTGGGCTGGAAAAACCCTTTAAGATCATCAAGTCCAACTGTTACACCTGGAAGCAAAGTGCAACCTCTGCTGCCGCAGCTGGGGATCATGGTGCTGCAGAGAGCTGAAGCATTAAGCAGGCTAAATGACAGGCTCTGTCCCTTTGGAGCACCAGACACTCTCCAGCACCCTCCTGGCATCAGCCCCATGAGCCGACCGGTGCATTGGGAGGGAGGATGTCTCTTTTGAGCTTAGCAAACTAAGCTCTTAAGCGGAGCTTGTCAGCCAACTAATAAACACACTTAGAGTGTGTTTATCATCCTTTGATAGGGAATATGACATATGTTTATGTGTAGTGTAGAAGCAGAGAGGCTTCCTGACTGTGCAAGAGAGCTACCCAGCAATGGAGATGGGGCTGCTTCAGGTGGGAAAAGGATATTTAAGGTTTAAACAGTGAGTTTTCTCTTCTGGTTGCCATCTCCTGTGTTTCCTTTGCCAAGGGGAGGGCTCTTCGTCTTGAAGCCTCTGACCCATGAGTCAATGTTTGTGCATTTGTTGCCCTTTCTGAAGCCTGTTCAAGCCCCCTGTGGGGAAGACAGAAAACACTGCTTAAAAACCAAGTCTGTTCTGAAAGCCAGCGTTGCAGGACAACCCCCAGGGATGCTGCCTGTACCCCATGCCATGGATCCTTTCTGCATACACAGTGTAAGATGCCTCTTTGACAAGCTGTCAAGAGCTTTCAAGAGGCTCTTTATTGCTCTAAGCACACTGGCTGGGGAAGCTTGGGCAAGCAGATTGGCTTTATGAGAGTCAGAGGTCAGTCCTGTGCTGAGATGTGGGGGTTCAGGCACTGCCACCCTCCCCACCTTTGTTAGTCTTATTGCAGTGTAATGAACTAATGGGGCCCAGCCCTTAACGCATCTCCAGCAGATCTTAAACAGGTATTGCTGCCAAGGGAGAATGGGGCTGTTCCTGCAAGGTTTGGGGTAGCTCTTTCTTCTGAGCCAACAGGTCCTCATTGCTTCAGTGTTGACTGGGTTTCTCTTTGCACCTCATCCAAGCCTTGGTACTGTCCAGGCCTCCTACAAGGACACACAGAGGAGGAGTAAACAAGGCTTGGGAACCACAGTGAACATTATGGGCTGTGGTCTCACCTAGCCTTGTCCAGCCACCATGTACAACACAGAGCAGATCCTGGGATCTGGCACCGAGCCGATCTAAGGAGCACTGATAATGTCTGCTGGAGATGCTACCCACAGCAGCCAGCAGCAGCAACAAGTGCTATTCCAGGAGATGAAGACCCAGCATTGCTTTGGCTTGTGATCAATTGGTGTTAAAAGACAGAGGATCCCATCATGGCTGAGGAAGAGAGCTTCGTTTCTATCGGAGTCATTACCTGGATCATCTCCATCTCAATGCTGTGGAAGGCAATGTGCTGGCAGCTGCTTCGGTCTTGCCCAACACCAAGTTTGTTTGCCTTTTGAGAGAAGAGGATTAAAAGGGGGTGTGGGAAGATGAATCTGAGGAAACAACCTTTGGGAAGCTGCTGGAGCCAGTGGGGAAGGTGTTCAAACCCCTTATGCCAGGTCTTGCGTCTTCCAAGAGGCTCAATCACCTCTCTATCTGGACAGCATCAGTGGAAGAAGCTGAGAAGTTGAAGCTCCTTTTCCCTCATGAGCTTCTCTGCTCTACACATCAATGTCATGGGAAACCCCACAAGTCATTCTCATTCTAGGGATGCTCTAGGTCTTGGACTCCCTTTATGCCAGACCCAGGTGCAAGGCTTGCTGAGGGCTTTTTCCCTGCCCTTGGGCACTCAATAGCCCTATCTAAGCTGGTGAAGGTGTTGCAGCACCCCTGTCTGCCCATCCCACTGATACATCTGTGCTCCCTAAGGCAGGCAGGAGGAAAGCACTCTAACTTAACACTAGAGGTTTTAAGTGGGACTAAAATTCATCTCAGCAGAGTTTGAGCTTCATGTAGCATGAGGCCTGGCGTGAACCAGCCTCAGGACACCTCATGCTGCTCACTTCCTCTCATTTAATAGACATGAAACATATAAAGGGTCATTAATATTGAAAAAGAACCCATCTCAGTGCACCATCACGTGAATTCAAATCATCTCGACTGACTGCAGCAGCATCTCTGCACCCTTGAGTGAACAGCTACGGGCAATCACCCTCAATACATAGCCAGCAGATTAAAACCTCCAGGATGTTAATGCAGGCTGCACAGGGCTGTGCTCGGAGCACTTACCCAAAGGCCCAGGTTGCAATTCCTGGCTGCTTAAGACCTGCACATTTGCAATGCAGCAACACCTCTGCCTGCATTATACCCTAGGGGGGAGCCCCAGGGACAGGTTTGCAGGCAGAAAACGGGGTGGTGAGCAGGGCTGGCTTCCCATGCAGGGACATGGGCAAGATCACCTGAGCCAGGTCACCAGGAAAGCTCAGCAGAGTGAATCGCTGCATCACTGTCTCATGGGCATTTTGGGGATGGATGTTTGCTTTGCTCTGCTTTGCTTCAGCTCCTCCCTATACAAACTGGTAACGTGAAACCGATATCGTGCTCAAAAACCTGCTGCAGAGAGCAGAGAAATCCACATGCAGCCACAGCAGGCTCTGCAGGGTTTGGTTTTGCTGCAGGGTCAGGCAGTAATTGCTGCACGGCACCAGTGTCCCCACTGCTACTGCAGGATGGAGCTGCTCCAGCACTGGGGACACCTCAGTCTGGTGGTTACTGTGATGCCAAATTCCCCCAAGGCAGCAGGGATCCTGCCTCCAGCCTGGGATACAGGTAGGAGCATCTCAGTGCTGGGTGCTCTCAGCCACCATCTCCCTCCACCTTTGTTAGAAGGGAAAAGCATCAGAACTGCAGGAGCGCTGACCTCATTCCTTGCTGCCTGCATGTGCTTTGTGGTAGTGCTGTGATACTTATCAAACCTTTCCTTTCCATTTTCCCAGCCAGGCACCAACATTATTGCCACTGCCCCGTCTCCTTGTCTCTGCAGGAGTGCCCTCAAGGACCGCCTTTGCATTTGCCTGAACAAGATGTTCTTGTCTGAGGAACCACAATAGTGTTCTTCCTGGTTTTCCACCCATGGTTGTAAACCACACCAGCAGCCTTTCTTCCTGCTGCTTTGGGTAGGGTGCGTTCTTCCAGCTGGTGTTATATATAAGGACAACATGCCCATTGTTTCCCATCAGCTTTTGGTTAGGTGAGCCCAGCGCTCCAAGTTGGAGAGCCTGGTGGAGTGATAGCATGAGGAGATACAGAAACACAGTATCCCAAACCAGATTGAGTGGTGTTCTCCAAGTGAGATATCAGAAGCATCCCATCAGTGTCTTCTTGCATAGCAGTAGAAATGACCACAGCATCACTGGTGTGTAGGGCCTGTTCTGTGTATCAAGAAACACAAATGTCCCATACAACACCTTTACCTGCTCAGCAGGTGATGAGGACTGCATAGCCCTAAGCCAATCCGGCCATTGCAGGTTAATGGTGTAACAGGCATGAACTGCAGGGTTTGCTGTGCTCACCCATGAGCTGGCAGTTAGTCCTTGTACAAGTGCTTGAGTAGTTCATGCATGAGCACCTATTTAATCCATGCACCCAACTAATCCATGCATAAAAGTGCAATTAATTTATGTATAAGCACCCAATTAATTCATGCATGAGGGCCCAATTAGCCAACATAAGCACCCAATTAATTTATGCATGAGCACAACATCAGTTCACAAATAAGCACACAATTAATTTATGCATAAGCACCCAATTATTTCATGTATGAGCATCCAAACACCTCCAGCCATTAATTCATGCCTGGGTGCTCAAGGAGTCCATGCATTAGTGCTCAACCTGAGCACTCTTTGCTCTTGCATGAGCACCCACTTAAATCAAGCATTGGCTCCCTGATACGTCCATGCATGGATGTCTGGTCAGCTCTGCATCACTGTACCCGAGTACGTAATTGCTTATGTTTTCTTTTCCTCATCACTAAACCAATGATCAGAAGTCTGTGTTAGTTTGCAATAGAACCATAGAATGGTTAGGGTGGGAATGAAACTAAAAATCCTCCTCCAGGAGCACTTTGTCACTGTGGTGCAGGAAGAAGATGCCCCAGTGATGGGGATGCTGCAGCTGGGGATGAGGGTGCAGCCAGTGCAGTGGGCAATGCCTCTGATGGCAGCAGTTACTCTGCTTTGACAACCATCACTGCTCCCCTGCACTTTGCCTGGTGTGTGCTCCCTGTGTGTTCTCCTGCTCTTCTTGTTTTGCTGTTTAAATGATAGGAATGTGGTGCTCGCACCCAAGATGTGCTTTTACATCATCAAAAGCAAAACATGGATCAACCCTTTAGTGCTCATCCCACTTTTAAGGCTGCACATCTACACCTGCACTGTTCCTGAGCTACCAGCAAACAGGCACAATCCTGCTCTTCTGCTCCATATTGCAGAGCACCTCCCAAGTCCCCTGCTCTGACTCCTGTAGACCGAGCTGATGGCTACATGGTGACCATGGGGGTGAGCATCCCTGACCCTGCCAGGAGACAGGCACAAACCCCATCACACTGCTCTCTTCCAGCACTCCCAGTTCACAGGGATAAAAAGCATAAGGGTGTGCTGGAAATGGACCACTTCTTTGCCTCTGGTACTGTTATCAGGCATGCAGTAGGCATCTTTTAGTAGTAATTACGATTACTAGTCCTTAAAGGCATCTGGGATGAGCTTCTGTCCATTGGGACTTTTCATATCCAAACCATTGCTGTGCTTAGTAAAACCTTTCTCATGTCAAGAGCAGTAGGATGGGGCAGAAACACATTTGCAGGGGACAAGGTGCCCCCTGAACAAGGGATCATGCAGTGGATTTCCCAGGAGGCTGTGTTTTCATCAGGGACCACGTCCCAGAGCAGTGATAACATGCAGATGTTTTCTCCATCTATTTTTAATGGGCTTAAGGTGGAGTGAGGAAGCCCAGGCTTTGGCTCCCATGCCTGTCTGGCACAGCTCTTGGGCATCTCTGCTCCATCCTTACGCTCCTCTCCCAGGCCTGGGGCCATCTCACTGCAAATCATTCCTTCATTCTGCTCCTGCAGAAACAGGGCAAAATGTGTGTTGTGGCCAGGGAAAGCAACAGCAGCCACAGGCATGAACACACACACACTTATTTCCCTCTCTTGGATGAAAATAATTGTGCCATGGGTCACTGCAGACAAATTCTTTCCAGTAACACCCATTTTCCTTTTAAGCTCAAGTTTGTATTAGAACAACATCAAGACAAACTAAGTTGGAAGCTTCCAGTGCTCCCTAACCCTCATCAGTCCCATCCCGCGCAGGCAACATCCCTCCTTGGTTAAACACCACATTTTATCAGCTGTCTGGACAGAAGTCTTCAAGGCCCTTTCTTCCCCAAGAGGATGGAGGAAACACAGCATCCTTGTGTGGCTGTGCAGGGGTTTGACTCACAGTTTCCAGCCGGGAATGCCCATTGCGCTATCACACGACCGATGCATGCTCTGGCTGGTGCAGGGTCAGGCTCCTGGGCTGCTCCAGCATTTTTTCCCATGTGTTCAGCCCATGCACGAGCCTGTAACCCTTTGCTGTGGTGCCTTTGGCAGAGGGAGCAGAGCTGATCTCACAACACGGGGCTGTCCTGGCTCTATGCATATAAATATTTAGCTTGAAAGCATCTAACAGTTTGCAAAGAGCCTGGGATGGCCCAAGAGTGTTTAGACTGCGTGCACAGCAAAGGGCACTGATGCCTTTAATCATCCTCCTATGTATTCGGTGCTTTTATCCAGAGAGCTTCACAGGCCTCCACAGAGAGGCTTGCCCTGTTCATCTCTGCTTTGCAGATAAGCAAATGGAGGTGCAGCCAGGGAAGGCTGGATTTGCTCCAGCTCCAGAGGATGAGTGTTTGGGGCTCCTCACTTTGAGCCAGCTTGCTTTGTGTTTCCTCTCCAAGGCCAACACTCCCCTGATGAGAAGTGACAAGGCACCAGCAAGAGTTTCATAGAACCAAAAAATAGTTTAGGTTGGAAGGGTTAAAGCTCATCCAGCTCCAACCCCCTGCCATGGGCAGGGACACCTTCCATTAGACCAGGTTGCTCCAAGCCCTGTCCAACCTGGACTTGAACACTGCCAGGGATGAGGCATTTACCACTTCTTTGGGCAACCCATTCCAGTGCCTCACCATCCTCACAGTAAAGAACTTCTTCCTTATATGTAACCTGAATCTCCCCTGTTTTAGTGTAAACCCATTACCCCTTGTCCTGTTGCTACAGTCCCTGATGAAGAGAGTTTCATCCATGTTTTCTGGTGGTGATGGTGGTGACCAGTAAGGCTGGTACCACTTGTGCTTGTATCTCAGCATCGCTGCTCATGTCTTGCTACACCCATCTCCCCAGCTGCAGCCAGGCAACAGGTTTGCAAAATGGCTCCAAATGGCAGATGAAAGGCAATCCTGCTTTGGTGCTTTGCATCATCATTACATTTACATCTCCATTAGGCTCAATTTTATTTGTTACTGCTTTTCACAGATGCTTTAATATAAAGTAATTAGTACCAAGGGTAGCACCAAGACAAGAACAAATCAGGTTGTAACACATCTCCTCTGCCTGGATGCGCTGCTTTATGGGAGCCCAGCAGGAAAGCCTCCTGCCTGCACTCAGCTGAGCTCCATAGCCAAGAGCATCATGGTGAGAATGGGGTGCCCTGGGGCTTGGGGAAGCACCACCCAGAGCTTGCTGCTGATGATGGAAGGTGTCAGAGGGATGCCTGCCCTGATCCCAGCATCTCCTCTGCTCTTATGGTGGCTGAGGAGGAGCTGCTTGACCCCTAAGCCAAGAAATGAGCATGTTTTCCTCTGGAAGTCACAAAGGCTTTAATGAGAGCCTGATCCAGGGCTCTATAACCCTCATTTTTAGAGATTCCTTTTGAATTAACACATTTGCTCTCTCAGTTCAAACACATATTTCCCCTGACCCATAGCTTATTCCATACAACATTCTTCCACATCAGACTTTTCCCAGGAACTTTTACTGAAAACAACTGTCTCACAGCTCCAGCAGTATCCAGCTCAGCTGATACAGCCCTCCAGAGAAAATATACCTTACTCATGGGTCACCCTCGTATGGAGGCTTTCAAGCACAGAGTGGGAAGGAGCCTGGGCAGGAGCTGGTCTCAGCCAGGGGAAGGTGACACCCCTGAGCATTCCTGGACTCAGCCCTGGGCTTGTCCAACTGATGCTGGCTTATAGAGATGACCCTGCTTTTCCCTGTCCCCCTGTTTAGCCACAAAGCAGATTCTTCCAGGGGATGACAAGTTTAAACCCAGCTTTTGGTATCCAAAATGTACCCCTTCACATCCCGGGAACCCTGCGTTTGCCAGCCCCACAGGGAGGTGATGTGGCCAAGGGGACGTAGGTCACATCCCAGGCTATGAGACACACGAGCATGTAGCAGGGCCCTGAAATCCCTTTTCGTTTCCAAAACAAAACCAGTTTTTTAGGGTTTGGGTTCCTCAGGCCACCAGCTTTCCAAGAAATGTGAAATCCAGTAAAATTCACCCAAATCCTATAATCACTCATGGAAACAAAGGCTAGACTGGTTATTTTTGCTCAAAAGTTGGCAGGTTTCCAGCTTCATGACATGCAGCTTAGCTGAAAGAGAAATCTCTTGTGGGCGAAACCATGCATCAGTGGGTTGGGGTGGTTGGGTTGGGGTTTTTGGGGGAGGGGGAGAAGAAATTAAGGCATTTCAGGGAAAAAAGCCTCTATAATAGCCTTGAGGTTCTCTTTAGCCCCAAGAAAGAGGAAGAAGAAGGTCCACTCTTGCTCTGTATCTGTTTTCTCTCCCACCCCAGCTGTAAGCAGAATGGGCAGG
Source organism: Melopsittacus undulatus (assembly GCF_012275295.1). Taxonomy (NCBI): domain Eukaryota; kingdom Metazoa; phylum Chordata; class Aves; order Psittaciformes; family Psittaculidae; genus Melopsittacus; species Melopsittacus undulatus. Next base: position 10,873,431 of record NC_047529.1, on the reverse strand, counting down.
CAGCGTATTTTTAGGCTGCTGTTCCTGCTGCAGATGCAAGGAAAGCCACTGTTCCCAAAGCTGGCCAGAGCTCTGCGTGCTCAAACAGCTATGGGAACCTCTGCCAGCCCCTGCTCCAGGGATATAGTGCTTGGAGAGGGATTTGGGGACCAGGAGTTCACTCCTGGGTGGCCAAATGGGGGTTGGGGCTAGCTTAGCTTTGTCATTTGAGGGCAGCTGCCAGGGAGGTCTGCTGAAGATGAACGGGGTGCTGCTGCAGCACATCATCACTGTGATGCTTTCCTCATAGCTTGCTTTGGAGTGCTGAGGGTGGGATGAAGAACACCCAGCCGTGCTCCATACACATCAAGGGGACTTCAGGAAAGGTGCTCCCAGCTCTGGGGCTCAGAGATGGGAACAAAGACACCGTGCTCCCCAGTGCCATTGCTCTTCTCCAAGCCTTTCCCCAACCCTTAACAATCTCCTGGAAGTGCAAGGACCAGAACTGCACAGAGCCCTCAAGATGTGGGTACCCGTCTTTAGTAGCTTTAGAGATGCACAAGGTTGTTCTCAATCCTACTCCTTTCCTAACCATCCCCGATACATGGGTTACCTCTGCTACTGCCAGATGTGGAAGCACCTGGGTGAGAATGGCTACCGTAGCTCCAAGCTTTCATGCCTGAGTGGCTCAGAGAATGTCACTTGTAAGGTGAAGCACAGCCTGGTTTTCCCTTTATGCACTCTTTGCTACAACAACTGCCACCAGTTGTGGTGTCCACTTTCAGTTTCATTAGAGCTTTATGCGATTCCCCAGTCACCCTTCTTTAGCATCCTAAGTAATTGTCAATCATCAAATTGTCCCTTGGGTTTTAATGACTACATTACCCAGCTCAGGTCTCATGACACAGGCCAGCAGCAACCTCTCTTCCTGGAGAGAAACACTCCTTCTGTTTGCCAGCTTTAATCACACATGGGAGGACATTGCCCTTTGTGTCATAGCTCTCGAGCTACTTTAGAAGCCAATGGCAATAAAAAACAGTTCATCCTTACCAATGTGCTTTTTGAGTCCTTAAGAGAGCTCAAAGAGATTTGTGAGACATGAATTGCTTCTGAAGAAGCCGTGTTGACTCTCCTGAGGTAATTAATGCATTAATTACATCCTATGCTATAGTTTCTGGTCATTTGAAAGAAAGAAACTCACTGAAGGCTCTGTTTAATGTCTCTGGAAAGGCAGTGCAGCTACCTTGGTCCAGGAGCTCTTGCGTGAGAGGATACAGAACACCTTCAAGGGCTCCCTGTGCTGCACAGCCTTGCATCAATGACTCACCTTGCCTGGACCCCTTAATCCACACACCAGTGGATTTAATACCACTGTATTAAAGGCAGCAGCTTATGGAGAAGCAGTGACTAGCAGGGCTCTTGGGAAGAAGAGCATTTAAGTAGAAGGGCACTTCAGCACCCAAGTCTTCACCTTCAAGGGTTGATGAAAGCATGATCAGTGGAAGCACCTGGCTCCAGCAAGAGACCAGGGCCAGTGCAGAACCCCAAGCACAAATGAGGCAGCAGCCAGGACAGTTACTGCAGGTGGCTTACAGATGTAGTGGGATTTGCTGGTTTACTCGAAACTAAAACATGACAAAAGGAAAGAGGAAGTGCATGACACTGGTTTAGTTTTGTTAAATGTAAATGATAGCACACACTGTTTTAGACAATTTAACCTTTGTAATAGTGTTGCAATGAATTCAGCATCTGAAAGCACCTGCCATGCAGAAACACTTCCAGATAGCAGTGAGGCACCATCACCTCTCAAGTAGGCACAGGAAGTGGAGGCAGTGGTCTGACAACTCAGTCAATCCACATTAAGGCTTCCTGTGGTGAAGCCACACGAGAAAGCCCCAGTCCAGAATGAACTCATGGTATCAGTTCAAGTGATTCTATCATTACTCAGGCCTCTCTTTGAAGCAGCATCTTCACCCCAGAGCAGGTACCACCTCCTCTGCACATCTCACCTGCATGGCTACAAACCGTTCTCCAGCAGGAGGCATCCAGCCAGCACAAGCTGCACTGCACAGCGCAGGGAAAGGCAACCCACGGCTCCTGCCTGACCCAGATCTCTCTTGTCTTATAGGCAGAGCAGGAACAGCGAAGCTGCTGCTATTGTGGGTCACAGACAGAGGCGGTGACACAGTGACTAACTTAATTGAGACAGGGAAAACCAGGGCAGAGCCCCAGATGCTTTAGTGTATGCAGAAAGGTGAACGCATCTTCCGTTTCCAGAGCTACAAACAAAAATTGGTTGAAGGCTTGCATTTGTGTCAGAAATATGCAGTCCCTCCTCCTCTCCCCCCTTGGGTATCAAACAGAGCTGACACAGCACAGGTGGATCTCCAGAGCTGTAGCATCTTTATCATGTGGGAAAAGCAGCAGGAAAGGGAGCAGTTGCTGCCTGTGGGATTCCTGCTCACACCACAAGGGCTTGCAGAAGCCAAACACTGTATGGCCAGAGGCATGACAGAAGTCTCATCTCTCACCTTAAACCTAAGGAAAATTAGCTACCAAAGGAAAACCATAAAGAAGTGTCTGTGTAAGCTTGTATAGTGCCTGTTGACAGCCACAGGACCGAGCCACAGCTCTATCACAAACCTGTACAGGGCTGTTCAGCTGAAGGACCTTTTCCTGCACTGGTTCAGAGTCAAACCAAATGAAGGGCACAGATTCAATGTGGGCCTGTGAGCAGCTGAGCTGTGGGAGTTTCGGAGCAGGAGAGGTTTCCAGACAAGCATCTGTATTTGGAATGGGAAGAAATAGAGAGCATAAAGCAGTTGATACAGGAAGGACAGACCAGCAGATGCCAGATCCTTTTTTCTCCATTTAAAGTATCTGCTACAACATGCCAGAGGTCTCAAGCCACTGTGCCCTATGGGTCTGGGTTTCCTGATGCTTCCAGTGGTCTCCTAAAGTGTCTCCATGCAACAAGTCCCAGCCGAACAGCAAAAATGAAGCAAGTGATTGCCAGCAGAACAACTAGAAAACAAACACAGAAGCATGTTAATGCATGAGAAAGTCAGTCCCTCTTGTCGTATCACAGGAAGCATTCAGGGAAAGAAGAACACAAGCAACCCCCTGTACAAAAGCCACTACCCCCCATCAATTTCACTGCTACCCAGTCAAACACCCAATGCTACCCGATCAAGGAATGTCTAAAGGGGGGGGCTTTTATGGACACAGAAATAAAAATGCATTACATTAACAAAACACTCCAGGAATAGTTGAGCTATATAAAGAAACATGCACTAGTTTGGGAAAAACACATTCCTGACCTACCAGCCAAACAAACTGAACCACTAAAGATGAAGTTTTGTTGGTAGAAATGCCCCATTGCAGGAACACAGTGTGCCAGATCACACATACCCACACATTCCTGGTGGCCATAACCATCAGGAGATGTCTCCAGTGCCCTCATGCCTTTGGCAGACAAGCTCTCCTAAGTCCTGTTGGGCTCTTTTGGGCATTACCAAGTTCCAGCTGCCCTTACAGCCAAAGGGAACACACACTGGAGTGACTGCAATGGTGCCAGTCCAGACATTAGCTTTAGCCACTGGTCCGTAGCAGCTTCTGCTGACCTTACAGTGGGAACAGGCATCTCAAACTGCTGCAGCAGGATCCAGAGCTCACACAGCTCAGTCTCTTTCATGCCAGTGTAACACCACTCAATGGCATAGCTTTTGCCAGCCTGATTACACAGTATTTGGACAGCTTGAGCCCTTTTACAATGGATGACTACACTCAGCTACAGTGGCATGCAGCAACCAAACAATCCTGGGAAAACTGAAGGCTAGCCCAGTTCTGCATAGGAGAGGAGCATGTACAGAGTTGTGAATTGTGTAAATACATCCCCCTCTCTTTGGGTCAGAAGCTTATGCACTGATCCTATATCCTAAATGATATAGGATAAATGGAAGTCCACAGCCTTCATCCCAGCCCTCCTCTTCCTTCAGCCCACCCTGTGTCAAATGCAGCTACAGAGGACCCACGTGGATAGTGGAGAATTGAAGGATAAACATAAGTGAACTTGAGGCAACACAAGATCTGAAGCCAGCCCCAAGGCTCATGGGCAGTGATTTCTCCTCTACTCTTTCCTTTGCAAGATTAATACCTCCTAATAAATCCCTCTAAATACTACTTTCCAAGAGACAGTTCTAAATACTGCTTTCCTGCCCTTAATAAACAGGAAAGATCCAGAAATGTTTTCTCTCCTCCTTTTACAAGAGTTGGAAACAGCCCAAAAGACTCACCTATAAAAACACCATTCGTTGTTGGGAATGAAAACAAGAAGTTCTTGCATGCGCTGCCAGTCAGAGCTGTTATGACCACTGGGTAGACTGTGAGGTCATAGCGGACATACTGGTCAAGGACAAAGTTTTCAAGATAAAACCTGTGAAGAAAAAGAGGCAAAGTAAATCTTTTCTCCATACTTTGATTCCTTAAAGGAATTAGACAAAGATTATTTTCCTTTTGGCAGGCCAGTTTGGACCAGAATCCCAAATTGTTCATTTACCTAAATTCAGAAGATAATTTCTTATTAGAGGTTTAGGTGGAAAAGCCATGTTTCATATTGTTTTCCATATCAAGCCCTCATATGTAAACTTAGGGCAGGCTGGGCTCACCAAAGCAATCTATTCCTGGCCCACAGCATGTGCTTATTAGCATTGCTGAGGGTCACGGAAGAAGAGCTATGCCCAGGGTCCTTGTTCACCTGCCATGAATTATAAGGGGCCATTGTACTCTGTGCTGGTACATGGACAGACTGGGAATGAATTGGCACAGATAGCCCAGCCCATTTGTGAGAGGTTGGAAGGGTTTGATGGGAACCCATGAGGACGCTTACCATATTAGTAGGCTGAGACCAAGGATGCTGAGACAAGCAGTCGTTGCTGTCTCATTGACCACGTTCCACTTGTAGATCAGCACAACGGCAAAGTTCAGCAGGGTGGCAATGCTGGTCCATGTTGCATACAGCGCCAGCCCATTCTGGACCTGCCAAATAGCACAGCAAGATCACAACCAGTGGTAAAAAAAGGCAATTCCCAATTGCCTTTTGTGATCCATAGGTACTTGGGCAATTAAACCAGCCTTCTGGACCTAGCTATGGGGAAAGCCCCTCAACACTGAGAAGGGTTGAAGCCTTGGCTTGCCCAAAGCACCCCAGAAATCCACCCCAGCTGCAGAATTCCCCATACAAAGTCCTGTAATCCCATCATGGACTTCCCATCCACACCCCAAAGCATACAGTCTGCCTGGTTGCCCAGCCCAGTTGTTGCAGGCTGCTGTAACTAACAGACAGAGAGCTTTCTGGATCTTAGCAACCTCCCAGCAAATATCTTTGCTGCATGGAGCCTGAAGCAGGTACTAGCAAGGGCTGGAGTCACTCCTGAGCAAGGATGGGGAACCCAGCTATTCCCATTTCCTGTGTTACAATGCAGGAAGCGCAGTACAATGGTGTAAAGAACAGCCTGCTCCCAGTTTGTACCAAGAGATGCAAACACATTTCCAGCAGGGCTGGTAGGAACCTTGCTATCCAAACCCTCCCAGCTTTGCAGACTCCCCCTTCACCAAAAACCCTCCTAGCTCCTTGGATGAGCATTTTAAGCTTTGTCACTGAACAATGTCAACATCAAGCAAAGGAATCTAAGGTGGTTAAAGCACATATAGGCATGGAAGGAACTGCAGGGCAAGGACGGGGTCAGGGTGGTAGGTTTGAGCTAGGAGAGAGGAACAGGGGAGGACCAAAGGAGTGGTGGAGTATATTTGTATTCTCCATGCAGTTTGCCAAACCAACGCCCACTCTTCTCAAGAACAGCAGAATCATCATTTTCTTCCAGAATCTGGCAAAACTCAAAGGCAGATGCGCTTGAAACCTTGAGCAGTGTACAAGAAATAGATAGCGTCTTGTAATCAGCTACAAGGGACATCATCAGCTACAGAAGCCACCCTTAGCAATGGCTTTTCCCTCTGCAAGAAATATTCTTCCCATACCAAACAGGTCTGGGCTGAAGTCTTCATACTTCACTGGAAACTTAATTCTGCAGCAGGTGGAGAAGTGCAAGGGATATATTGCTCTGAATCCCATTATCATAGAAACATAGAATCATAGAATCAACTAGGTTAGAAAAGACCTTTAAGGCCAAAGACCAAGATTATGCCCAATGAGAAAGATGCAATTAAGCTTGTGTGCACCTGCAGCAAACACAAAGTCAGCGCAGAAGCCTTCCCTTACCCATCTCCTGCCATTAAATCTTTCTTGGTACCTGCAGCACTGCACAGAGCTCTTAGCATTTACCAACAACCACTTCTCAAATGTCACCTACTAGGATGCGGATGAGCCAGAGCTCAGCTTTGTGGCCCTTCACAAGCCACGAGGAATGGGCGTTCAGGGCTCGGTGTGAAATGAAGAGGCAGACAAATGTAGTAACAGTGAGAGCTACCAGGATCACCAGGGCTGGGAGGAGGCATCTAGGACAAAGAACATACACACACAGCATACATGTTTTCAGTGGTGTCTTAATGCCTTAATTCATAGCTTTAGTGTTTGCTGGCTTTAAGTTAATCAGCCTTTAATAAAGGTAATCACTACATGGAGCCTTCATTTTAACATATTGCTGTTCTACTCTGCTCATCACAAAGTTATTGTTTTCCTGGCTGCAACTGATTTCTTCACCTCTTGACAGTGGTGTTATTATAAGCCCTTCATGTGACCATGATTATGAAAACAAACCAAGGCAAGGAGCTTAACTGTATTTATGAAGAGAGGCACAGCTCCTGTCTTACCTTGTAGAGGAAAAACAACATGGAACAGCGGCAGCTTTAGATCTTAGACTTCAATAACCAACCCACCTCATGGGCAAGATAATATTGTGCCAGACTTTCATGAAGGCTACCTTTAGCTAAGGCCTGCCTTGAAGTTTTACAGGTCTGATTAAGTGTTCACACATAAGGGAGGGGCAAAATAGGGTATTCAGACAGTGTCAACAAGAGGTTTAGGAAGCATTTGTAACAAAAAGCAACTTACTCTCGGTCCCACAGAAACAGCCATGTAATATTGAGGCCATTATTGAGTATCCACACTGCATAAAAAGGTATTGGCAGCAAGTCTGGCTTTATGTAGACACATCCAAATTCATTCCTGCCAGGAAAAGTGGTTATGGAGAAAGGCATTTTTCTTTCGCATTGACTAATCAAGCTTTCCTGCCCTCATTTTCCTCATACTAACAGAGACACTACACTGGAGTTAAGTTCAGACTATTCCCCCCCTGCATCCTTCTCAGATACACAGTCCTTATGGCTTTCCCCATCAGAACATTGTCCCACAATACAGAACTTGCTGGTGTCTGCACATAACTAAGGATTGCTCCACAGATACTGCAGAGCTTGTGACACTGGTGGTGGTAGCAGTGGAGTGATCATAGGATTTTAGCTCGGTTCCCAGGGAGAAAAGGCTTATGGGATCACAGTGTGCGTGCATATGTATGTACACATTTTATGTGTGCACACATACATGTATATGGACTTGATCACTCTTGTCCAAACACATACATCATTCCTCCCTCAACCTTCAGTGTTGCCAACTGAGCAAATTCTTACAAGTCATGTGAAAACAGCAGATACTTAAACTAAGCAGTCCATGGTCCCCCTTGACAGAAGAGCTGCAATGTAAGTGTATCCTACAGAAGACATCACAATACTACAGATATTATATGGTAGTACCTGAGGCAGTTATTGATCTTACAGCCCAAACACTTCCCAATGCGAAATCTCTGATCTCTAACAGCCAGTAACCTCAAAGCATTAGCTCCATAACTCATTAATTTTGCCCCTATGGATTCTCAGCCTCTAGCAGTGGGTAAATACTACTGGGTAACAGCCAGATCACATGAATCAGTGGAAACCAGGCCTCATGCTTTGTAACATGCCCACACATTCCAGCAGTTTGTATACCTCCAAACTGCTTCTCAGCTTTGATGCTGAACCTAAAAGATGCTGAGCTTCAGCATGTCAAAGGGAATGACAGTGGGTTTACTCTGATTAAGAGGCCCAAAAAAGGGAGTAGGAGACTGAACTACGAAAGGGAAACACCACTATCCCTTAGGTGCACCATAAGCAGGGTAAATACCTTTGACATATCCCTGACAAGGCATAGAGAAGCCAGGCAAGCTGCCAGGCATAGATGACATTCCAGATGAGGAAAGTCCATCCAGCTGGTGTGAAGTCAGTGTTGTACTTGGCCGAGATGTTTCCAGGGGTTGACCTGAACAGACCTGTGGTAGTGAAAGTCATTGCAGGTAGAAGTGTTACTGCATACCAAGGATGGGGAAAGACTCCCAAATTCCCTCATCCTGTAATCTTCCTCAAGGCTTAGGTCACACCTCAGTGGATCTGAGGGAGATGAAAGGATGCCCAAGGTGAAAACAAGCCATGTGCTGCAGTTGGCTCTCCTTCAGACACCCGTTACAGAATCAGTGTCCCAATGGGGATCCCTGAGCACCTTCCCTCTGACACAGAACCAGAAAAGCCAGTTGCATGCAGAAACCGGAGAGAAGCACAATGCCCATTTCTGACAGTTTCAGCTGGGAAGTGTTCAAACTGGGCACCACTGCCCTCAGTAAATACATAGCAGCTTTCACCAGGATACAAGGGCAGTGTATGCAAAGATTGCCTTTCACCTGCCACTGGATTCAGGTTCACCCAGGACAAGACCATTATTTGGATTTCAAGGACTGGATTTCAGTCCCCTGGCTGTGATTCCTGGAGGATGCACCAGCTGCTTCCATCTTTCAAAGATAAAGGTGTATTTGGAGAAGCAGTGAGGTAACAAACAGGTCTAACCCACCTAAGGCACCATAAACCATCAAATTATGTAGTGTATGAAATCCACCTCTGAACAAAGCCAGTTTGTTTGCATCACCTTTGAATGTCCCAGTGGCGTTCCCAGCGTTCAGTATCACTACAGCCACAAAAACAGCCAGAGCCAGAAGCATCACCAGAATCTTCAGCTTGTGCATGGCATCCATTTTATCCTGCAACAAATTACAGGTATTTTTTGGCTATTCTGATGCATGGATGGGTTTGTTCCATGTCCCAGAGACTGCTTTAGAAATTGCATTGTAAATTCCCCAGTTTTTACTGCTGACTTATTTGTGGTGCTGTTATAAGAACCAAAAAGGCCTTGCATGGGCTAGGAGCATCTGCCTTTGAACCAGCATCCTCTTGACAGTGTCAGCAGGCCAGAAAATTGCCCCAAACCAGCGCAAACCACTGATACCTCCCCAGAATCCTCTTCCAATAACTCAAGGATTTATAATGGTAGTGTCTTCAATAGTGTCTCATGGATTTTAGGTCTGCAAACTCTCCCCAGCTCATTGGATCACTTCATGGACCTGGAAAAACCTGTCCCAATGTCTGAGATTTTCTGTTAACAACCTTCACCAGCCCCTAGGACTGCAATGGCTCCCCCATGAGTTTCAGGTGGGGAGCAAACACTACAGACACCTAGGAAGGCTGCTGGGTTCTGGACAATGATGACCCACAGAAGCAGAGAGACCTTGCTAGGCTGCAGAATTGAAGTGGGAAGCCAGAGTGCCCTGTGAGCAGCCTGCTCTGCCATAGTGCAAGAGAGAGCTTGGGTTTGGCTAGGGATGTATCGCACAGGGTTTAAGACCTAAATAATTAGTAAGTGTAAGAGCGATCCCATCTTATCTTACACAGCTAATGCAGTTTTAGTGAAGAAAACAGCTTATCAGCTTTGCCCACTTTAGGAAGAAATATGAAAGCCTTAGTCTTGGCTTTGCAGGCAGGTACCTTTGGGTTTCAATGTAGCTTTTCACATCCGTTTCTACTTGCTGCAAGTGAGATTTAAAGGCTTTAGCAGATCTCAAAAACTTTACAGGTTATACAAACTACACACTACAGTTTTTCAAGGTTTGAACATAGCGACTTGAACTCTCTCAAGTGATCTCCATTAGCCCAGCATTTGTTCTATCAAGGCAAAGTTGTATGCCACCTGCAAGAGTAAGCATGCATGCATCCACACTATAGGCAACAGCTTTATTTCCCCCTGACAGTTCAGCACTTGAATGGCCTTCTCTATACAATGGCACTTCAGTGCCTTCCAGGCATCGGATAGTAACTGGAATGGCAGGAATAACTGAGTTGTTCCAAGCTGCTCAGCGCTGAACTAATAAATTCCAGTCCCCGCTTCAGTGGATGCTTTATAGTTCTGGGCTTTGTTCATGGGCTGAGCTGCATCCAGACACATCACAAGGAAGTGGGAGGGGAGATTCTGCTTTCTGTAAATCCCCACAAGCTTTTCCCTTTCCAGTTCCATCAAAACAGAAACCCTCCTTTAAAAATTAAAATCCTATGTGGAAGAACTCATTTAACTCAAGATGCCAAATCCCAGTTAGATTTACATCAGTCAAACCCCAAAACAGTCTTCAGTGGATACACAGCAAGCTCTGAAAAGGAAAAGCCACTTGCACTATTAAAGATATCACTTCTGTTTCAGGAAATAACTGACCTGTAGATTCCAGAAAGCAAGGAAAACGTAGGATTGGAAATATCACTGCACACTTCTCCTGTTGGCGTATCCTTTCCTTGAACATTGCCTTATGGCCACTCCAAAGCAGCGCATGGCAATAGATGGTCCTTTGATTTCACCGTCAGGCTAAATCTGTGTTCCCCTGACAGTGCTGTGATTGAATTCAGCACATTTCTCTTTTGTTAGCATATTTGGAAGAGATTTGATTACACAGCTTCACAGCAGCCTGTACTCACTTATGGAAGTCTAGGAGGAGAGTCCCATTTTAAACCAATCGATAGTTTCACTACTGTCTGCCACCTCCTGCCTCCCTCCATTTATCACCAGCAGTACACAGCTGCAGTACTTCCCTGCCTGCAGTTGTCACTCACAAACACCCTTTAGAAGAATCGGAACACTACTCACAAGGATCCACACAGGCTCTTTGGCAGCGTCTCACAGCTGTAATTCAGCCACCACCAGTGCTGAGGAGTCTCCGCTGCTCACTCTTATCTAAAGAGAGTTTAGTCAACTTTCAGCGGGTCAATAACCACACATCCATGTGAAACACAGCACTTGGACACTTCCTGCCTCAGCTGCAGCCTCCAATTGGCTGAAGCCTCCCCAGAACAATCACTTTTATCTTGCATAAGGGCTTACTTAACGAGGGCCTTTTGTAACAGGCAGAGCAACGCAGGCTCCCAACTTCCTGGCACCACAAGCTAACGAGTGTGTGCTCCCCGGCTCCCGTCTGCTTTGTCTTTCCCTGTCTCCACCACAAGGAGGGAAGCTCAGTATTCTACTGCAAAACACTGCATCTCAAGCTGAGAGCTGGGGCAGCGTTCCTGTGTGGGAATGGGGACAGTCAGAGGGATAGCGGCAAGGACAGCCTGGATGTGGGGTTTGGGGAAGCTGGAGATTTAACACATAGCAAGGAATGGATCCTGTGAGCAGCTACAGATCTTCCTATAGCCCCAGATGGAGCTGAAAGTTAAGCTTCTCTCAAGACTGGGCACTTGGGACATTTTATAGTGCTATGAGTAACTTCTTGCACAGCAAGCACATGTATAGCTATCCTTATTTTTATACTTCATATCTACTCCTTGCAGGACAACACATACTGATGAAAATCCCTGGACCTGGCCTTAACGCTGGACTTTCAGTAACTACTATATCTGAAGGACTCTAGAAACCCTAGGGAGAATCTTCCTCATGTCAGAGCCAGAAGGAAAAGGCAGGCAAGGAGATAACCCCCAAACCTGAAGTATTACATGGGGCTTTTCGAACATCTATTTTAAGATACTATTTTCAAGCATTTTGTACAGGTGAAGTTTTTGTTCACAGATACAGAAAAGGTTCCTGCCCCCCATTAACAAGCCAGCCCCACAGGAACAGAGCAAGCCACACTAGCTGATCAGTCCCCACCTGCATCTCTGCCTGCTACAGGACTGCAGCCTCACCACATCCACTCCATTCATTTTATGTTTCTGCTTGTTTCCCCTCAAATTTCAATGACTATGGCCAATCAAAAACATGCTTCATCATCAAGATGCTCCTTATCTTGTGCAACTACAGTGCCTACCAAGCAGTCTTGCTGGGTACTCTGCACATCAAATATAAAGGCAGTAAATAGACTAGCACGTATTCTAACCATTACAGGCAACATCATGGGGCTGGGAACAAACCCTTCTGGAGCTTCTTTGGCCTTTGGAACAGGAGCACAAAGCTTACTTGAATGTGGATTTGCCAGCTGTGGAGAAGGACAGGGCATCCAGCCAACACAGCCATTGCCTCCTATCAGTGTAGGTCTGCAGTCCACCCTTTGAAGATATTCTGATGAGGAAACCAATGGCTTAAGCGTGATCATTTCATATCAGCCAGATATTGTGCTCTACACACTGATCACAAACTGCTCATGAATAACCTGTTCCTTGAAGAAAACTAAGGCCTGTGGTGACATTAACATCCTTCCTGTTTTCACTTTGTGTATCCCACCAGATATGTACACAGTCACTCTCCTCTTGTCCTAGAAATGGCCTTTGAGTTACTAGTTTATAAGCACTGTTACAGGAAGTATGGGCTGAAATACAAGCAGAACCCTCTTCCTAGTGTATTAAAACCTACAGTGCACTTTTTTCACACTGGTCCATGCCTTATCTATAGCCTACTATATATAGTATGCATATAGGTCCTTGTTTCAGCTGAATAGTTAATTTTCTTCCTAATAGCTGCTATCCATATATATATATATGTGTGTGTGTGTTTTTACTCATCAGATAGTCTAAATGACCTCAGCATGTTAGACACTGCATTTTCATCCAGTGAATAGGTGGCCTGAAGTTCTTCACTTGATGCAGACAAGTTTACCTCACACATGCCTCTTAGGCACAGCTGATCAGCTAAGTCCATGCTGATCTAAATCCAGGGCATATTTTGTGCAGGAAACATTAGCCAAGTGGGAGAACCAACACATTCTGCTGTCCCATGTTCTTGCTGGTCATTTCGTAATGCATCTGTTTTGTGGCAGAGACAAGTGGAACCAATGCCACCAGAGCAGTGCCCTTGTCCTGTTTCCACACCAAGCCAGGCAGGAGCTTTAGGCTCTCATTCTGGGTTTCAAAGTTATTTTCTCAGAATAAACTGTGACAGGGGCCTTTGATGAAATATTCAGAGTTATTTTACCATGCAGCGTAACAGAAATCCCCTAAAGTATGTTAGTGGAGTACACTGGAATGTACTTAGTGCTTATAAATGTGTTAAAACTGAACAGCTCTTGCTTCGCTAGGCTGAACAGTATTGCCACACGTGGGATGCTCAGTACAGCTACAGCTCTAAGACACCAGTGTCCAACTCAAAGCCAGCATTCATGGAAAGGCCCTACCTTTCTAATGTGTCTTCACTGAAAGGACTTCTAGACTTTCACCTTCCACAGGGATTTCAGTTGAAAATCCTTGCTGGCCTGTTGAGGAAGAAGAATTGTGTTATTAGATGAGGGACAGATGCAGTTACATACATTTCATCCTCAATGTTTGTATGTACAAAGGGAAGCATAATACAATTCACATTCATGAAAGGATGTATTTTGAAATCAAGATACTTGGAAACAATGCTGAATGAAATCACAATCCCACAACGCATCCAGTGCTCAGTACTTCAAGACAAGCTGCTTTGATTTAAAAGTAAGTTTGTATTGATCTTGGGCCATAATAGGGGAAAACAGTTTGCAGCTAGCAACCATCAAGGCAGTTTTCCACTGATAAGCAAAGGAATATACAGACTCTCTTCCTGTATTACCAAAAACCTTTAAAGGGTCCATCTTTAGAGCTTTCGTTTGTAATTTATGAAAGGAAAAGAGGAAAAAAGTTGCTTTTCAAGGAGGAAAGGAGATCTACCATGTCCATCCATCCCTGTGCACACTCCCTGCAGCACCGTGGTGTGCTCCACCAGCACCAGTGCACCTCAGACAGCAGTTCACATGCAATAGCAGGACTGGTTGCAATGGGACCACAGCTCCACTGTCGCTCCCCTGTGTGCTAGAAAGCAGTGTGAGCATTTACAAGCTGCTGAGCTTGCACAAGCAGACTTCACACTGGAATTAAAGCCCTGCTGACAAGAGGAAGATCCTTTTCAAAGAAAAGAAGAAAACCATGACCTCTCCTTGTAGGAGCTGAAATAAGACATTATGAGCAGAAACAGCTTGAGCCCAGCACAGAAGGCTGAAGACAGTCACTTTCTACCTGAAGTGACCACTGTGGAGGTCCTGCCCTCTGTTTTCAGTCACTTTGCACTGTGCATGAACTGAGACAAGTCTGTCTGTGGTCAGCTCGCACACTTCATGGCACACACTGTCACTAGCAGCAGACTCCAGGGTGCAAAGCACTAGAAAAGCCACTTTTCCTCACCAAGGAACACTTTATTGTCATCTAGGTCAGAGGTATTTCTCTCTTAACAGGAGACAGCAGAAACAGTTGAACAAAACCAGGGCCAGGGTATGGTTATATTAACTTCCAGCCACGCAACTCAAAATAGAGCAGCCTATGAAAAGGAGAAGCTCTCAACATCAAAGGATGTGCACAGGCAGGGAAGAGCTGACCTGAAGCGAGCCCCAGATGCTGACGTGAGATACAACCCATACAACTCCTTGTCCAGATACAGCCACCAGCAAGGATTCCTGGGGCAAGTCAAACTCTCCTTGCCCTGTCTCACAGCAAGCCAGGAGCTCAGCAGCTCCAGACAAACAGAGCCTTTTGCTCCCATGAGCAGCACTGATGGGTTTAAATCTAAAAAGTATCCCCTGCCCCTAGAGCTCCAGTTTAACCTTTACAGCCACTTGCTTCAACTCCAGCCTTTCCTAAGGGGAAACTGGCAGCCAGGAGTCAGTAAAAGCATTGGAAATTGTTTTCAGGTCAGGTTCAGCAAATGTTGACAACCAAATATACTAATCTGCTAACAGCAGCTCAAGCATCCTAATCCTGCAGCGGGTTAATCTGAGTGCCTTCAGTGCCAAGGATTAGCTTTTCCTCACTGCTAGAAGGGATGGGATTTGCCTGGGCGCACTAGGATGGACACACAGTGCAGAGGATCTGTGCTAGCAATCCCCTTTGTGTATTTTAAGAAGGAAAATCATCTGTTTTTTATTGTTGGAGAACAGAACAGACCCACCCTTTGGCAGCCAGGAAATCTCCCTAGGCTTGAGGGAGCAAGAAGGGCAATAGGAATCCACTACCCACTTATTCTCAACTAGCCTTTTAGGCAGCTGCCATGCTGAAACTCACTGACTGATCTCCAGATCTTTTCATTGAACTCTAGAGTAAGGACATTGCTGAAATCACATTTAAGTAACTCAGAACTAACCCCTGCCCCACTCTTGAGAGAAAGGGAGAAGACAAAGCTCTTCTGTCTTTAAGCTAAGCATAACGAGGCAGACTGAAAACACTCCCCAGATGTTCTCACTTACTGGTTAACCATTGGTAAGTTGCCTTCAAGGGCAGCCCAGGAGTCTACAGCAGTGTCTGGCAGGCAGCATCCACAGCATCAGACCAGGAGCAGGCAGCACTTTCTGGAGCTGGCAGGCAGCACCCAGCTATGAGAAACCAGAAGCTCACCTGTGCAACCCACCCCTTTGAACAGGATGACTGTGAAGGGATGACAAGAGCAGCGTTAAGCAGGGATGAGCAAGGACACATTTATATGGCCGGATAATCTTCGTTTTGGAAACTTTAGTTTATTCAGTCGCGTCACTGCTGTTGCTCACAGAACTGCCCCATGTCCTCCTCTGACACTAGAAGAGTGACACACAACCAACCGCATCCATTCAATACCTTGTTTGGCCAGCATCACTTCTGTATCCTTATTGACTTGAAGGATACACACGTATTAGCCTCCTGGGCAGCTTCTCTCTGCCCTCACTATCACCCTTGAATGCTTCACAAGCATTGACAACTCCATGAGAAAGAGAAAAGGCACTCAGGAAACAAGCGCCTTGCACTGACAGCAGCACAGCCAGATGTCCATAAGCACTCAGTGGGGCTACTTCACAGTCCACATGGTCACCCAGCATGACCAGGAACAGAGACAGACAGCAAGGGACAAAAGGCACCTGGACTGCAGTCAGGGCACAAGTTTTTCTGATTTCCATGGAAGCAGAGATCTGCCTTTATTTTATAGCTGCAGCATTCAGGTCAGCAAGAACCTCTCATGCAGAAAGCCTGCTTCGTAACTTGGGTGGCCTGGTTTCCTTTATAGCATTTTTGTGGCACTTTATATGCTTAAACGAAGAAGTGTCACCTCTAATTGACAGTATCCAATGCACCTCTCACACAGGCAATGTGCATCTGAAGCTCAGCTTTTAGAAAATGAGAAACGCAGCAAACATTTTGATTGCAGTGACTTTCCTACAAGAGGAAAGCACGGAGCTTAAACAGACCAATTCACAGCAGTTGAATACCTGGCTTTAGTATGAATACTCCTTTAACATAATGATTTTGCAATCTAATTATTTAGGTATTTTTTTAAAGGCAACTGGAGTATATATAAAATACCATCACATGGATATATATCACCTCCTACATGAATCATTGGCAGAACTAGAACATTTAGTTCCATCATTGGGGAAAATGAGTGGAACAAGCTCATCGCAAGGCCTTACAGATAGGGAAGGCGATTTTTACTGAAAAGAATTCAATAAGGCTGTGTGGTTCAGTTGATACTCTGGAGGGCAGGAATGCCATCCAGAGGGACCTTGACACACTTGTGAGGTGGGCTGATGCCAATCTCATGAAGTTTAACCATGCCAAGTGCAAGGTCCTACACCTGGGTCGGAGCAATCCCAGGCACAGCTACAGGTTGGGCAGAGAAGAGATTCAGAGCAGGCCTGAGGAGAAGGACTTGGGGGTGTTGGTCAGTGAGAAACAGCATGAGCAGGCTTCAGTGTGTGCTCACAGCCCAGAAAGCAACCGTATCCTGGGCTGCATCAAAAGAAGTGTGACCAGCAGGTCAAAGGAGGTGATCCTGCCCCTCTACTCTGAGACCTCACTTGGAGTATTGTGTGCAGTTCTGGTGTCTTCAACATAAAAAGGACATGGAACTGTTGGAACAAGTCCAGAGGAGGCCACGAGGATGATCAGGGGACTGGAGCACCTCCTGTATGAAGATAGGCTGGGAAAGTTGGGGCTGTTCAGCCTGGAGAAGAGAAGGCTGCGTGGAGACCTCATAGCAGCCTTCCAATATCTGAAGGGGGCCTATAGGGATGCTGGGGAGGGACTATTCATTAGGGACTGTAGTGATAGGACAAGGGGTCATGGGTTCAAACTTAAACAGGGGAGGTTTAGACTGGATATAAGGAAGAAATTCTTTCCTTTTAGGGTGGTGAGGCACTGGAATGGGTTGCCCAGGGAATCTGTGAATGCTCCATCCTTGGCAGTGTTCAAGACCAGGCTGAACAGAGCCTTGGGTGATATGGTTTAGTGTGAGATGTCCCTGCCCATGGCAGGGGAGTTGGAACTTGATGATCTTAAGGCCCTTTCCAACCCTAACTATTCTATGATTCTATAAGCTGATTCTGTCCCATTCCCACTCTTCATCAACATACAGGCCAACAGCCATATGCATCTTCCTGGGTATAGCAGGAAGCACATGTAGGAAGATCATCACAGCCACTCTGCATCTTCTGGGCTCCTCTACATTTGAAGCATCTTTTATACTCTTTAGCATTAGATACTACCATCACTGTTGTACCTCACTGTCTAGCCTCACCCATCAAGAGTTTCAGGCAAAACCGAGTCTTTTACTTGCCCTATCTGGGTATTTCACAGCCTCAACACCACTGGTCATCTCATTACCTCTACAGCTGCAGCTTGTTCTTTGTCCTCTGATCATTTGTGTGAAATGTGGTGGTTCTGCAGTCACTAACACATACCTCTCCTTTAATCCTTCATGTAATGTTTTCCTGGCATCTTCAGCCATATATTGCCATTAACACATAATATGCTAAATATTAGCATTTCTGTCACGAACCTCCACATGAGGCAGATCTTAACCACAAGAGATTCTGGCACAGCAAATACAAGTTGAAAGCAATTTACTTCCTGTGGACCAGGGAACAACCCTGGCGGCAAACTACACAGCTTCTGGCCATACTGAAATGCAGAGGTTGAAGTTTTCTGTCTATTGTGGCAGATTCTAGACAGCAATCCTTCCAGTTGGGTCTCTTCTGTAGATGTTACCATACAAGCTTCATTCACCCTTTTTCCTGTATCCCCCATCCTTGCTCGTGTGTCTGTTCACCCATCTCAATTCTCATTATTCCACACAATTGCCCCACCCCATTCCTCTTAGGGAAAACACCATTTCTAAAAGCTGCATCTGCCAGCCTCTGTCCTCTCCTCTCCCACAAGGACGGGAATAAGGATTTTTAGACCCAGAACTTGACAGAATGACTTGCCTACTTTAAGGCAAAAAAGCACACCCTTTGCTCCAGGTTGATCTTCCAACCAAATTTCCAATTGCCTTTCAGAATATGGCAGTGTTAAAATAATCAGTTATTTCAGTCAAACACATAAGACAAAGCATCAGTTTCCTCCTAAGCCTAGTGAAAAACAGCAAGACCTTTCATACTGCAGCATCTCAGAAACAAGCTAAGCCTGAGGCAAGCAAAAAAACAATGGAAAATGGCAGCAACAAGGGAAAACTGCAGCCAAAGGAGAAGTTTTGGTTAAGTCAGAAGTGAGGAAATGGAGCTTTAGCAGGAAGCATAAGGATGCCATAACTGCAAACAATGTTGTCATTTTTGCCTACAGCAAATGCATTTATGATTGAAGACACATGCATGCACACCCGCACATCCAGATGCGCACAGAGCACTCTCCAGGGTCATGCAGTAGGCTGGTTTTCTCATTCAGGCTGGAGACCAAGCATGCCCATGGAAAGTCAGCTGAAGACAAGGGCTCTACCTCAAGAAGGTGAAATGCAGCTTCCCATGGAAGCATTTATGAGCCTAAAAAGGCCTTTCCATACACTGCTTGTGTCTTGCCTGCTCCTGCAGATGGAGATCAGGATCTACCCCAGTGCATCTGCTGATTTAGGGTAACCTGTTTTGGACTTTGATGCAGCTTGTTCTTTGGAGGGACTGGAATTCCTTCCTCGGATGACATTAGATGGTGTCTAAAGAACAGGCATCCACAAAGGTCAGCAGCAACATCAGATACCTCTTTTAAAAGCCACTAGCAGCAGGTTAATGAGGACTGAGCTCCCACAGGGCCTGAAAACATCACCCAGAGTCCCAGCCCTGCACACCTTGGAGAGGTAACATCAACTCTGCCACACCAGCCTCTTACCACATTTTCCACTGAACACCAAGAACCTATGTTGTCTTAGTCCAAACGCCCTTCAGGGCGATCACGGTGTTCCTCTGCACAACTCAGGCTTCAAAGCAGTGCCTGCCCTTCCTCCTTTCTTTCCTTCCTACTAATTAACTTCTAGTGAAACTTATGGTGTGAGCAGTTTTAATCTAGTTATTCCATTGAGGTGTGTCCAAGTCAAAAGCTACAGAGCCTTAGCAGTGCCATCACTGCAAGCTCGCTCTCATGCCCAGGAAGCTACGTGAACTGTCAGCTCTCTGGATAACATAACATCATCCTTTCCTTCCATATTACAGCTTCCAAATGTCTGGAAGTGCCATCAGAACAGGGCTTTGGTAGTCTCAAACTATAAGGCATCTTTCTGGCACATAATGTGGGCCATGCATAATACAGGTGGCTGGCCATTCAATCCCCACACCTTTCATCAGCATTAGAAGCTCAGGTTGTCACACAGGTTGAGGTATATAATGACTTTTCTTGTTTTAAAGTCTGGAAATGACAGTCAGGCCCCATAGATCTACACAGCATCATTCCCATCAAGTGTATATTTTGAAGTCACAGAAAGGTGATTACAACAAAACAGATTATTTATAGGCTACATAATCTGCACGTCTACCACATGGCTCTGCAAAGCTCTATATATAAACACCAACAGATGTAAGACCCACTTTGAATTACCTGTAAGCAAGTGGGAATCAAGGAGAATCAGGGCTAGTATTAACCACAAGAACACTTGCTCTGACCACAGGTACTTTCTCAGAGACCTCACCAACAATATGACAATCAGAACACACAATTTCCTCCTTAAAAGTTAGGAAAAGACACACTGAAAAGAGCAGAGCCCAAGAGGAAGGGTTGGTTTTTCCTCTGTGATACAAAACAGTCCATGCCTGTCAAGCAAGACAGTTTTCCTTAAGTGGTGTTGAACCACAACAGCTCCAGTGTTTTCTGTCCTAACGCAACCATCCTTTGTGGCAAGCACAGTTCAAACCTACCTGTTACAGTAATAAAGTAATAACAACTAGAGCCATCATTCATTATGATGAAAGGACTATCTGTCATGGCTGGACCACATTATATCAGTGCAGGCTATAAACATCCCCATAAAGAGTGCTTGCACAACCAGAGGAAGGTATTGAGCCAGAGACATGATCTCAAGGCATGTAAACGTTTTCCAGGAACACATCTCTCACTTGGCAGGGCTCACCCGAAAGCAGAGCCCTGGGTGATACAGCTCAGCAGTGAAAGCCGTCTGCAATGTGCCACGCAGCAGAAAGTGGAAGTGCTGGAACACAAGGAATTCACTTTGGATGCAGTAAGAGGCATCGTGATCGCTTCGCGAAACTCAGAGCATTAAAAGCCATTACACTCTGGGTTCACACCCTATGCACACCATGCTGAAGGCTGCTCCACCCGTCAGATACACCTTCCACAGATCGATTTCCACATCCAACAAAAAAGGAAGCTGACATTTAAAACCAACCCAACACCCTCAAAGTCCCCATACACTCTACTACTTACCCATCCTGACCATCAGCAGGAGGCTACCCATGCAAGCAGGATCTCTGCAGCTACTAATGGTTTACTCAGGCCCCTGGCTACACAGCACCAAAGCAACTCGGCTACATTTCTGCCCTCCCAACCAACAGAGAGAGTGCAGAGGTTTAGACTGGATATAAGGAAGAAATTCTTTACTGTTAGGGTGGTGAGGCACTGGAATGGGTTGCCCAGGGAGGTTGTGAATGCTCCATCCCTGGCAGTGTTCAAGGCCAGGTTGGATGAAGCCTTGGGTGGTATGGTTTAGTGTGAAGTGTCCCTTTGCATGGCAGGGGGGTTGGAACTGATCTTAAGGTCCTTTCCAACCAAACTATTCTATGATTCTATGAAATGTAGGTCCAAAAGTTCACTGAAATAAGAACATGGGAAAGAGCTCAGACAATGCCAGAAGCACAAGTGTTAAGCTATGTTCTCCCAGCTAGACTATTTTGAGTATCTTTGCACCTTGGATAAGGATGGATCTTGTAGCTCAGAAGTACTGTTTCATGGCAGTCACGACCAGCAACAGTCCATCACCAGTCAATGCAGTTTGCAGAGATGATTCAGAGAAACCACTTCATCCACAGCACTTAGAAAACCTGTTAAACTATCCCAAGAACAGAAGAGAAATACGGATATAAGAAAACCAGTGATCCTGAACCTTCCCATATCTGAAAGCAAAAACCAGCCTGTGGGCAGAAGCCTAGCAGGCACCAAGGAGGTGAGCAAGCTCACAGACCCTGTGGCCAGCAATAGGCAGTCTCAACAGGCCTTGGGCTGGTGATGGTTCCTCCATCTTCTTATGAAAAGACAAATCAGTTTGTGATCTTAAATCTAAACCTGTTCCCTAGAGCAAAATATTAGAAAGTGGCTTCTGAGATAAATATAAGCAAGGAAAAAAATACATATACATGGAAGAAGCAGAACTTCTATTGAAATATCCTGGAGGAAAGCCCTCAGGAACAAGTAGAAGAGCAGCAATAGCATTTACCTATGCCAGGGAGCAGCACAGCCTCACAAAGGGAGACAAGGAGACCTCAGCAGAGTCCAGACCCTCACCCACAGGCACAATCCCACAGCACCTAAGCAGAGCTGGGTGCTGGCAGCAGCTTCCATCAGCAGCCCAGACACAGCAAAGGAGTGCACCAGGTATAGGGTCCACACAGAGGCTGCAGTTAGTGACAGGGACTACAACACATACCTAAGAGCCCCATCCAGACAACAGAACCAGAGACAAACCACCTGCAAGGTGCTCCAAGGCTGAGCTTAAATAGAGCTGCAGGGTGAAGGCCCCAGCTGAGGCTGCTCAGAGCAATGAAGACCCTTGGGTGCCCTGGGACCTCATTGGAGTTTTCTATTGAAACCCCACAGCTGTGCCGGTCACATCCATGAAGCTGGAGGAAGAGCAGGTCTGTGTCCTCCATGAGGAGCAATCACAGCAGGGGGACTTCTTCCCATCACATGCAGAGCCCTTGCTTGCTGTGCAGATGAGGATGACCAGCCACCATGGTCCTTTGTTCCCTTTTTGTCTGTCTGGGTGTTGTGACTGTCAGGGATTATAAGCATCAGCACTATGGCTTTGGTAGTGATGCCGAAAGGCCGAGCAGTAGGAGCTGTACCTCCTCTCCCTTTGTGATATAAAATGCTGCAGCCAAAATTTACAACATTTATTTCTTTTCCTCAGTGCCACATAAACCTTGAGTTAAAAGGAAGAAAACTCATGGACTGGAATGCTCTGTCTGGAAAGGATGTCTAAACTGGTGCTTGGTGGGTATAAAATGCCTCCTCCTTAGAGCTGTGCTAGGGAAGACCTCCACTTCATTCCTCCCTTTTTTTATCCCACTTATTACTTTCAGCTGCCTCCATTCACAACACTTCTTCTGGCATCAGCATCCTCTTTCCTGGTCCCAATAAAAACCTTTCCTTTATGTAACAGAGCTTTTCACCATGCCCCAGGGCAGCTCCCCTCTCCCAGGAAAACCCAGCAGGACATTCATTGGAAAGGTCTGGGAAGGTCCAATTTGTCTCTTGGCCTCCAGGTTTGGGATGCTGTCAACACCCTGCACCACTGCTCCTCCGGGAATAGCTAACAGGGAAAATGCCAGTAGGTGGTGTCCAAGAATAGCTTCTGGATCCAGCAAGTGAAACCTGTGCTACACCCAGGGCTCCTCTAGCAGCTGCTGGCATCTGCACAGATGGGGATGCAGGATGAAAGGGATCTCCTCCACTCACAGCATCTTCGGATCACAGTGCTGCCTTCCTCCAGCCTTCTCACATAAGCCCCTTTACTGGATATTGCTCTGGAAGCTCCTTTCTTCTGAGACTCCTCCTCTGAAGAAGGTATCTGGGTGACACATCAGGCCACCACCAGAACGAGGAGACAGTCTCCATTTCTCTCTTTAGGCACTTGAAGCAAAAACCAGCCTGTGAGTACCTTTGAGTGCCATCTGAACTGAAAGCCATGAATGTAAAGTCACATTGGAGAATCTTAAATAGGAGATACATATAGGTACATGTATGTATATGTATATGTATGTGTATGTGTATATGTATATGTATGTGTATGTATGTAGCATCCAAAATGTCAATGACCACTTCAACTCCACCTAGTTTAAGAAAGCGTTTTCAAAGTGCATTTAAACCAGCAACAGGAGAAGTGTCCATCACACTCATTTCTGTCCTGGAGAGCATGTGACAGCAGCATAACCAGACCCTGTTGATAGCCTGTTGGCCATAGAGGCAGAACTGATCATTACTGTCTTTGGGATCTGATCAGGAGCAGAAGGAGGTACTGGAGGTACTGGGATGCAGAACCCATGAGATGGGTTAATGAAATGGGCAGAGAGGAGTGGCTGTTGCTGGGGCTACTTTACCTTGCTGTTGACACCACCAGCACCAGCCAGTATAGCTCTTGTGACTGCTCTCCATCAGTCTGCTGCAACACGTACCCAACACTCAATGCTTGGCCCTCCCTGCACAGAACCCTCCCCTCCACCCCCGACCCATGTGTCTCTCAAGACAGGCATCCTCACAGTGCCTCTTCCCATGCCTGTGGATGAGGGGCTGGCAGCTGACTGTAGGAAGGAGTTAATGGGAAGCATAGACCAACACTGGACATGGGCCCTGAAGTTCAGTTGTCAGGGCTGTCCCAGGCTTGTGTGAGTTGATGCTCCTCTAGAAGTGCCTGGGAATTAGCAGAAGCCAGGGAAAGCTCCCAGGAGACCATGTAGAGTCAGGCATCACCTTTTGACTGCTGGGATAGTTTCATGGTGTGGACACAAGCTCTTCTTGCCAGCTGACCTCAGCACCAGAGAAGGGCCTCGGCTGTGATTTCTTTACTAGAATAGGTGTGACTTCAGAGAACTTCCTTTCTGAAGCAGCCTCAGCCCCAGCCCTCCTCTGACTTACCTACAGACTGCCCATTCTGTTCTATCACATTGTGATCTGCACAGCAGCACTTGTGTATTTCCTGCCCTCATGTTGTGCTCCTGCTAATCCCTTTCCTTTGGGGCAGGGGCTGTGTTCCTCCTGCAGCACAGTGCCTGGCTGCAGCCTCATCCTCGCTCACTGTTAAGCTTTAGTGGGATAAAAACAACAACTACACTGTCCTGTAGTAAGCTGAACAAATGCTAAGTGTGTTCTCTGCTTGTCCAGAAGCAAACTCTATGATTCCTATTCACAGGTCTCTCTCAGGCAGCAGAGTCACCCCTTGGCACAGTGGTACCTACTTCCACTCCCAGCGAAAGCAGGTATTGCTCAGGGGGTGAGCAGCAAGAGACGTGCTGGCTGTGCTAAATCGTGTTATTTCAGCCTGGAGTAGTACTGGTTTCCTGGTTTGGAAGGCTCAATGGAGTAAGTCATCAGTAAATGCTAGAAGAAAACTCATTCTGGGTATTTTAAGTTGATTTGCTTCCTGGAGTTAGATGAATGGTTGCAGACACACACCACTGTGCTCAGGGAGCTGCAGGGAGAGGAGTCCGATCTCTCGCAGAAGCTCAAGGTTATGTTTTGACCTGAGACAGGAAAGGGATGTTGTTTGTGTAGTGATGAATTCTCCTCACTTGCTGAGATGAATTCTACCACAACTGTAGGGGAAACAAAAGGTAAATCAGATGGGTGGAGAGACCTCCAGAGAGCCTGTGGAGATGCCGCAAGCACCTTGACTTCCAGAGCTGTTATAACTGGTAGTGCATAAGGACACAGCTGTGTAGGCATTGTGGAAACAGAGTTTGAATACACATGGCCCACGATCAGTGAGAGGGGTGAAAGAGAGATCACTTCCTCTGCTTTGGCACTCTTTGTTCAGACATTGTAAGTCTATCTCTCTCCATCATCAGCCTTTCGGGAGAACAGCGGCTAAATGCTGCCTTTGAGGAATCAGGGCCTGGCTTATCTCAGCTCTTAGCACAGACTCGTCTTCCAGGCGTGTGGCTCGGCTTTCCGGAACATGGAGCTGCCCAGCACAGCTCTTGGAGGCTGCAGGTCCTGCCTCAGCCTGCATGGATGGGGAAGTGCAGGTTGGAGCAAAAGCAACACAGGTTGGAAAGCAAGAAGCCTAAGTGGATGGTGTAGGGTGTATATCACTGTGGCTTCATCATGTACCAGTGACTTTCCAAACTGGGATAAAGACAGGAGTCCCAGGTTAGCAGAGCAGCAGTGGTGGAGAAGCAGACAGCAGCTGGGTGCTGCAGCAGGAATTCTTTCCCACAGCCAAATATTAGGATCATTATGAAGACAAAACTATGAGGAACAAAATGGTCCCTCACACATACAATGTGTGGGTTTCTGATGCTGGTCTGGGTTCACTGAATGCCAGACCATAGGCAATAGGTGTGTCCCAGAGCCACTTCAGCTGCCCATGGGGCTATCTGGGGACTCTTCAGGCCACCCTCAGCTTTGTCCCACTGGGACTTTTATCCCACTACCTGATAGATGGCACAGGGATCCAGTGATTAGGGCACGGATGAGAGTCAGGAAAACTGGTTTCTGTTCCCATCTCTGCTACTGATTTGCTGTATATCCATGAGTAGTTAATTAAGCCTCCGCTTTCCCCACTTTAGAACTGTGATAATTACATTTATCTCTCTTTGTGAAGAGCAAGAGCTTGGAGACATTTGAATAAAAGCCCTCAAAGAACCAAGTGTTGTTATAGTGAGTTATGATAATCTTGGCCCTCCCTGAGTTTATAAAAGTTGTCCTGTTCCAGTGACTCTGTTTCATAGGCAAGGCAGAAAAAGCAGGAGCATAATTACAGAGACTCCACATTCTGCTGCAGGCTCCTTACATTGCATTTATTTGGCTAAACCCAGCTCACCTACAGCCTGCTCATTCCCTTGCCCAGGTCCCAGAAGAGCTGTCAGGACTGCAATGACATGACCATCACTGTAAGGCAGCTAGACTTTGTCATGTCGTGCTGGTGATTAAAAAGCACCATAAAAGCTTTTAACTTCTGAAATAGCAGTGCAAAGGACTAAGCTAGAGGGATTCTGGCATTGCATAAATGACCTTCTTCAGAACAAGGTGCTCTTCAAAGGGGTTCAGCACCTTGATTTCTCTTTAGGTGCCTAAATTTTAAGTGGAACTGCAAGCTCTACAAAGCAAATAGCTCAAGTATTACTGATGTTTACAGTGATGAGCCACTCCAGGTTTCATGAGAGACTTCATGGACAGGGCCAGTGGGGAAACCTTACTTACCCCTTCCACTCTGTATGAGCTTGTTTCACAGACTGCAAGGTCCAGGCCTAATGGTCTCTGTATGTAATGCTCCCAAGGGCTTACAAAGTCTGAGGCAGAACTCACTGCTTTTGCTGCTAACAGATATGAAAATGTGAGCAAACCTCTATATCAACAACAATATTTAATACATTAAACAATGCTGAGGAACAACCCTGGGCCCTGGGAGCAGATCTGTGCTGTTTAATTCGTTAGAAAAGTGCCCAGTTTGACCCAGCTGGCTGCAGGTTTGAGTAAGTCCAGGATTCAGCACATTGCACAGACCTTTCCTGCAGTCTGCGTGTGCCTTGTCTGTGCTCGAAGCTTAGAGGGGGTTATTGTATGGACAGAACCCTGTAGGACAGGTCCCACAGAGCCCCAAAGCTCTGCTGTGCATTCAGAGACGAATAAAGGAAATACACAGCAGAAAGGGTTAATTGTACAGGTCAGATGTGCTGCTCCAGAACTTAAAAGCTCCAAAAGGAGAGGGAAGTGTCTGCATTTGCAAATGTGTGTGAGTCTGTGTGGGTGTGAGTGTAAACATGCACATTCAGGGGGAAAAACCTTGCAAGAAAATCACACAATATCCACCAGCAGATTACAAGGAAAAGAGGTGCCGAGATCTTTGACTTAATTATTCCCAGTGAATCATACTTACAGTTAAAAGCCATACCAGCATTTCCAGAAGAACTTTGGGTTCAGTCTATGTAAACAAGTATAAGGAAAACAAACAAATAGGCAAGAGAATTTGAAGATAAAAGGTTTGAGATAATAAGATTAAAGATGTTAACTGGAGACTGCTCTTCTACAGTCTTCGACATCCATAGCTGTGTTTCTGCAGCTCTGATCTGCTGGCCTCAGTCAGTGTAAGCTTATAGCCCAGAAATCCTCTTGCCACAACCCACCTCCCTGGGCAGGCTTTGACTCAGCACAGAGGTGCATGTTTAGGTGACATGAGTTTTGTGTTTGTGCAGGTATTTAACAGCTTCGAGTCTGGAGTTAAATACATAATAACAGGCAACTATCTGCATAAGTGCTTTGAACTTGGGCAGTGATCCCCAAACCATGCACATCCCCTCCACCCCCCCCAGCTTACTACTCTCTAGCTCACTTCATTCCTCACCAAGGATGCCAACACATTGCTTTTCCCACCCCTGCTTCATACCAAGACCTTGGTCTCCTCCATGTGCATATCATACTTGCTTTTCATGTGTAGTCCATGATTTTAAAGTCTTGAACTAATAAGGTTTCCAAAACAGATGGATACTCTAATGCATAGGTGGGAAGAAACAGGGCAGAAGTTACATGTTTATTTTGCTTTACACCCTAGATTCATGCCTGATGAACTCATGGGTAGTCATCTATTGTCCTTATTTCTGCTCAAATGAATAGTTTTGCCTGGAAAGAGAACCAATGAATTAAAGCATTTGACCTTAATTATCCCATAGTTTGAAGTGTTATTCAGGTGATGATAGAAAATGCCTATCAGTTTTAAGCCTCAATTTTCCAGGAAACCACAGGGTGAGTGTGTCCACAAGAAAAGCACATTCATAGGACAGACAATGAACACATCAGGGGTTGGTATGCATGTCAGTGTGATTCTTCCACTACAAACAATCTTGGTTTGTAGGCACCATGCTATTGTAAGTGTATTGCTGCACTATTCCTATTGTAATACTACATCTGCAAGATGCCAGAACAGTTCTGTCAGCAGCATAATAAGGCAAGAATCACACTTCCCATTCAGTTTTCCCCTCACAAGTGTTTATTCAGGCCCACTCCAAATGTCGAAAAAGATTAAAGGCCCTTTGAAAAGAGTTCACACCTTCTGATACGGCCAAACCAGACGAGGGGGGAAGGAAAAGCTGCTGCCATAACAGATATGGGCTAATGCATTGCAGCCTTAGAAGCTGCTACTGCAATCGCTGGCTGCCAGCAGGGCAGGGAGCCAAAACCCTTCTGAAATGTGACTGCGGTTGTAGACGAGCCTTGTAGAAAACGCCTTGCATGCCAGTGCAATCCTCTGCTATCCCAACACAAAACAGAGAGAATGCAAGCCCTGCGCAGTTAGGTGGAAGACTAGCCCCCGTCCCTGGCACACATGCCACCTAAGGAGGTGTGAGACAGAAGGGGACAGAAGCACACTCCTTCTCCAGCTTATAAATAGTGAGAATTCCTGTGTATGCAGTGCTTCTCAAACTGTTGCTCTGAAAAATGGGAATCTGGCCTGGTTACGTAAGCTTCTGCTGTGTCAGAGCAGCTCTGCTCCTGATGAAGCAGGACATGACTGTGCCTCTGGCTGGAATGCCAGGGGTTTGTTTAATTACCGCCTCTGCCGACATCCCCACCACCCTCATGCGAGTCAGGACGTCAGCTGGTGAAATCTGTTTCCAAGGCTGGAAAATTAGGGTGTCCCCCACCCCCTGTCCTGCCTGTGTGGATGCTGCACCTCCCCAGGCAGAGCTGCCTTCCTGCATGGTGTATGTGTACAGTGCTAAGCATGGAGGGAGAAGGAAGGGCTGAAATAAAGTAAGTGGTTGGGTCTGTTCCCTCCATTGGTTTCATGGTTTGCCCTTGCAGGCTTTCCATGCTGCCTTAGCCTTGTAGACCTCTTCTGTAACCAGAGCCCACATCCACCAGCAGTGATGCTACATCTGAAGGGGAAGGGAATCACAAACTTTCCAAGGAAAACCTTTTCTAGCATATTTTCTGCTTGCCATGTGTTTGCAGGGAAACATCCTCAGGGCAGGAGCCTTCTGTGTTGAGGGTTATATTCCGTCACTACCTATCAGATAATAAAGCTGGTTTTAATTAAGACAGGCTGAGCAGGGACTGGTGCCATATACCTGTGTGGGTTCTGTGCCCAGGTGAGTGGGAAGTGAGATTGGCAGGCTGGAGGCCTACTGAAGATCTCAGGGGTCAAACACAGGGTGTAGCTAGCTGATACTGGATATTGACACTGTAAATGGCAGATCTGTGCCCACTTATAACCCAGCAGATAGAAATCAATTATCCTAGACCACAGTTCATCCCATCCGAAAGTCCTTATAGTCTCCAGTTGGTGCTGTAGCTGGTTAGCTGAAAGTGGTGAGATGAGTCTGACTCCAGTTCACTTGACCCCTCACAATTGCCCTTTGTCAGTATGGTGATGGTGAGTATATATTTCAGTTTGGTGACCTGTGAATGAAAACTCTATTTTGTTTATAACTATATTCAATGACAGTACTGATTTTCCCAGCATATAAACAGTAATCATGTTCTTGCTAGCATACTTTACACTGATTCCCAGAACCATGCAAAACCATGCATTTTTATTAATAACCACATACAGCTTTGCCATGCAATGACTTCAACATTTGAAAGGCATAAAATTGTCCTTAAAAACAACTCTTTGCTCAAGCAAAGCTCTTCCATGAAAAGCATTTCTAATGGAGCTCTACCTTTGGCAAAGAACACCAGATACATATCACTGCAGAACACATGGATGAAACATGCCCCAGTATCTCACTGAAACTTTTGTGCTGTAAAGTCTGCCAGGTTAGGAAGTGGATTTACACATTTAAAAGCTACCCAGCTATTCTCTGGCACAAATCAATGTGATAGAGCTGCCCTGATGAAACAAAAGCTTCATACAGTACTGCCATTATTGTATATTGACACAGAGTGTCCGCAGGGTCTGTCCATTTATCTAGTGTATTACTTTCAAAATGGGTTTTGGTGTGTTCCATCACATTGTATTTCTGCTTTTGGAATCCTGATGGATTGTCTGAATTGTTTCTTATAAGGATGCTAAAATCACTTTAGTTACTGAAACAAGTGGCAGGAAACAGGGGCACCTCAGGACCAGCCACCCTAGCAGGACACTCACTTGCTATTCGGGTCACAGGTTCTGGGGAAATACAGCAACCTTAGCTTTGAAGGGCAAATGGAAAGGTCAATTCTTCTGCAGATGGTTTAGCTGGTAAATGCCCTTGCCCTGCAGCACTGCTTGTTAAAAAGGCATAGTGCTTCTTCAGGAATAGGAGTGGCCGGTGACCTCCATATTTAACTAACAATTAAATATGAGCATTGCAACACAAGGCAAAAACATCCATTTTTACAGATGATTTTGGGAAGAGGGTTGTACAGGCAACCATTCAGGACATTCAGGTTGCCCTTGGAAAACTCTCTTCAGCTGGGAAGAAGGTCCCATGCCACCCTGGGAGTTGCCCGCCAGAGCTGAAACTGCAGGAGGAAGCCACAGAGAAAAGATGGGAAGATTAGGAAAAGGGAGTGATGTGGGGAAGTTGAAAGGAGCTGGGAGAGACTTGGAGGAGGAAACAGCTGGAAAATCTGCTTTATTTATCCAGTGGACAAACAAGGCAGCTCCTCCATCAATAACAATTACCCACCTTGGGCACTCTGGTCCCAGATTGACAAAGGGTTTAGGTGTGGTGACAGCAACTCCTACACCTCCCTTCCTGGTGCCTGGCTCCAGCGGTGAAATCCCCAAACCCCAGCTACTCACCTACACCTCCAATACGAGTGGCCATAATTGCTGGGTAATTGCAAATAACACCTAAAATGTCCAATAAGAAAAGCTCAGAGATGGTTCCCCTGCCTCCTTAAGGTGGATTTTGAATCCCACTGGGCATAAAAATAGGGTTGTTCTTTGCTTTTCCTCTCACATTGTCACACCAAGGTCCAGTGCATCAACCAAGGGGACCAGGACACTCACCAAACACAAGGAAGACATGGAAATGCCATCTTCAGGATAACACAGACCAAGTCAACACCTTCTGCCAAAGCACCCACCTTGATGGGGGGGGGGAGAATATTTCTGACCTTATCTGGACATCAAATCAGTGGGCAGTGAAGACTATTAGGTTCATGAAACAGAAAAGACAGGGGACCATGACCACCTAGACCAGTAAAGAGGATATTCTCCTGGTAAGTTGTGAAGAAGAGGGATCCTCAGGTAACCCTTCACCACCATCTTCTCCAAAGAGCAGCAGCCTGTAAAGCCTTGCTAGTCCAAGAAACATATTGGTAACCAGCAAAAATGCTCAGTATTAAGAGAAGAATATCACTGAAGCACCTGGGAGTGTAAAACATTCAATAACCAACAGTGGAATAGGATCCCCTGCTAACGGCTGAGGGGTTTCCCCTCCAGACAAACCATGTTGCCAAGAGTAACCAGACACATGGGGATCTTGCCATGCTGCAGCACCCAGTGGAATTGTTACCTACAGCATGCGGAGAGAGAAAAAAGTCTGTTTAGCAAACCTGCTTTCACTTGCAAACTCTGTGTTGAGGTCCTGTAATTTATAGTCTCTGGTGCTTTTGAAAGCCCAGTTTCTCAGTGCTTGGAGAGAAAGCATGTTAGGTAGGAGACCTGGTTTCTACACCACAGGCTCAGAGTTTTTGCTTGGAAAATTTGCCTCAGTTTTCCTATCTGGAAAACTGAAGTACTACTAGGTCTTTGAGGTCTGCCCACAAACAGTGCCTCTGGAACCTGTAACAACAAAAAGTATGAAGAGATGCTCTAATAACAGAGATGGTAAACAGCATTATCATAGATTGCATGATACAATGCACTGTAATATTTAAAACATAAAGAACAAAAATCTGTTCCGTTGATATATTACATCTCAGATTAATAATTTGAGCAGCAAATGTATTCAGGTCTGCTTGCAGACACCACAGAAGAGAAACACTAGGCAGAAACACAAGGCAAAGAGCCCACAGGCTTTTATATAGCACATTTCACTTAATGATCTAGAAGGGCTTATTACTAAAACTCTCTCATCCCTCCTGTGGGCTAAGAACACTACTCTGTGTCTTTTTAATTGCTGGATAACCTGGACTGCATCAAGAAAAAGGAGTTGAAGGTCAAAGAGGCTGAATGTCAAAGCTACACAACTTATCCCTACTATCCCCCTTTCACAACTCTCGTCTGATGAAGCAGAAAGCAAACAGGGATGCACTATGAATCCAAAGGTTACACTGCAAGCCATGTCAAAGCAGCTATCATGAATAGTAACTACTAGTTATGCAGCACAGCTTGTGACCAAGATAGATAGGATCTGCTCCCTGAGAGCATCAAGAGCTGATGTCCCAAGGACTGCACATCCAATAGCACCCTGCACATGTACAGGCAGGAGGGGTGAGCCCAGATAGATATCTTCACACATGCACAACTAGAGCAAGGATGTTTTTCTATAGACAAAGCCAGGATCTTGAGTCCTGCCTTCTGTTGATTTTGCTGCTTCCTAATATACGAGCTGGACAAGCCCCAGACTGTGTCTACCTTTCAGAGGCAAATCTCTTTATGAAAAACACTCTAAGATCGTCAGTTAAGTCATGGCCACATCATGCCATTAAACTCTATCCACTCATGGAACAGCTGTCTTCTAGTCCTCAGAAAGATGCTCTCTTCTGAGCCATAAAAGCATTCCTGAAACACCAGGAGTGCTCTTTGGAGCAATTGTTTTCAGTTTTTGGCTAGCATACCTGTGGCATCCACAGCATACCTTTAATGAGTCCATTAAAGCTAAGAAAACCAACCTCTTTATCAGTAGGTTTCAAATTGCCATCAAAGCTGAACAGCCCCCACCAAGTACTTTCAGAGCTCACAAATAAAGAAAGCTTCAAAATCACTGTTTCAGAGTTTCACACCATAATTCCCATTCAACATCCCCCTCTCCCAGGTAAAGATATGACAGGACCATGACCTAAGGCAGCATGGCTGCAGGCATAAAAAGTCTTCTCACTCAAGTTATTCATCAGATGAATAACCTGCATGAGTCTTACTTCATAGTGAGTCTCTCAGGGCTCAAAGATGCAGCTGCAGAGTTGGAAGTTCAATTCTGTGTCTCCCCTTGGGAAATGTTTTTCCATAAGGTTAAACAACAGTGGTTACCGAGTCAAGAGCGTGAACATCTTTGTTGTACCACCCTTTATCCAGCTTCAGAGCACTGTTACGCAGAAAAAAAGTGTAAAGATCTACAGCTGGAGAGGGACTTTTCATCAGGGACTGTAGTGACAGCACAAGGGGTAATGGGTTCAAACAAACAAGTGTCCTTGGTGAGGAAAAGGCCACAGTAGTACACCGTGACTGCACCATCAAAGGCCAATATTAGACGACCCTTGGACCACCCTTCAGATACAAAACCCAAGGACATGAAGCTTCGTTGACTCCATTGCTTACGGCATGATTTGCTGCTCTTCCTGCGGTGTTGCTGTGCCTTCATTGCACTTGGGACCTGGGCTGTCCTCATTAGGTGAGAACAGGTTGGTTCTCCTCTGTTCCCTCATCTTGCCTGCAGTACAGGCTCAGGAGACTCCTGCCCCGCTTTGGCACTGACCTGTTAAGCCACTTTCCCTCTCAGCACCTTTGTTTCCTCATCTTTGAAATTAGGATTATGACCTCTATGAGACACTTTGATGTTCACAGATGAAGTGTGCTATGGCACATATGAGCACTCTCTCTGTTTTAAATACTAGGTAATATATCATTGTGGGTGTTTTCCGTTTGTTTATTCTCCTTTATTTTCACCTTTATTATTACAAATGGAAATCAATGAACCACCCTGGAAAAACAAAAAGCTTTTTGGATCAGGTTTTTCTTTGAAGGGTAATAATGGGAGAGAAATCAATTGTGAAACAATGGATGGCAAAGTGCAATATTTAGAAACTGTAGGGCAGAATGTATTTGTCTACCACACAGTTCACTGCTGCAGTATTCCTGTTCTCTTCCATTTTCTAAGTTGTGTAAAACCCGCTTCCAAAATAAATTATTTAGCTCTAAACTGCTGTAATGCACAACAGATACCTGTCAGAGTAAAGTGGCACGGATGGAGGATCCAGATGGGAAGATGAGTTCAGACTGCTACAAGTCCTGGGTGAGAATACAGAACCTGAAACTGATGTGCACACAGAGCAGTTTCCATCTCTTCTCAGGAATGGTCTGATTCCTTGCCTGGGCAGATGTGCCAACTGAAGCTGGGGTGCTCCAGAGGCACTATTGGAGGATAAAATGCAGTTGTCAGTCTTACATGGTATCTGCAGCTGTTTGGTACTCAGTCAGATGCTGACTCTACTCTTAATGCACCAAACCAGCACATCACTTTGCACCAAACAGTGATGTCCAGCAAATCTGCACTTTGTGCACAAACGATTGAGTGCAGAATTTGTTCTGCTAGGGCTGGCAATTAAAAAGTAAAGATGTGATTCCCATGCTCCTTGCTTCATGTGCCAAAAGCACTATGAAAAAAAGAAATATTAATGCAGGTCTTTTAACTAGCAGATGAAGAATGTATTCTTGTGGAGCTTCTCAAAATAGCAAACGGCCCCAACTCTGTCCTGCAGACCATGAGGAAGCCTCTTCTGGGCTGAGAAGTGTCATGGTTTGTTTGGATATCTCACATTTACAGGACAACATATTCTATACCTATGTTCTATGAGATCATAAGGAAAAAAACCAAAATCAAGAGGAAACCAAGGACACAATCCCCTTGGTACAGGCTGGTAAAACACGTCAATACACTAATTCACTACTTACTTAATGAGGTTTAAAATCACGAGTTCTCTAATTCACTACTGGCAATCCATAACTCATACCCTGTAACTTGAGCATGCATGAGCAAAACAGCTCCTGAGCTGACAGTGAGAGTGCTCTTCCTTGCTCCAGTGTCACGGTGTGTGTATTCCCTGTAGCACACTGGGATGCATGAAAGCCTCAATGCTCTGGCTGCTGTTGGAGCTCACTTTTTGGGTGAGGAGGAGACTAGCCACAGCCAACTTCTTGGCCACCCTGAAGGAACAAGAACACAAGGTTCATCAAGTATGTGCTGTCCACAGCTGTCCCCACACTTGCCCAAGGCAGGGAAGCCAATGGCCATGTTGCACAGCTTTCCAGCTGCTCTCAGACAGTGGTCAGGGCTCCTGCTCAATAGACAGGCTACTGCCCATGCTTATGCTTTCAGCCCTTCCACCTTCTCTTGGATGTCTTTCTGCTTGGATGCCATCCAGTCCTTGTAAAGCCTGTTCATGATACTCCAAAGGGGATACTTTGGAGGAAGTCCTGCGAGGCCAAGGCTTCCATGTGAGCCTTTGCACCCTCCAGGCAGGCAGCCAGGGGCTCCTCCATGGAGCTGCAGGCCAGAAGTGGTCACCTTCGAGATGACATGCAGCAGCATGGCAGGTTGGCTTTCCAGGTTAATGGCTGCACCCCAGTCCAGGGCCTCCTTGGGCAGGGCAACCCTGTCCACAGCAGCTCCCCAAGCACTGTACTGCCAGCAGCTAGGCAGAATATCCCCTCCACTGACAGCCCTTCCTGCTGCAGGACAGCCAGCAGCTCCTGCAGGAGAGGTACGAGGACAGTTGCCTGGCTGAGGAGCTGCCTTCCAACAGTGCAGTCTGGAGCACTGCCCCACACCTGGCTCCTTGCTGGGGGTGAAGAGCCCAATCCCCTGTCTTTGGAGCTCCCAGGGACAGGCACCCACCACCTCCCTCCAGACCATGGCCGGCCTCCCTTGGGCTCCCCAACCAGCATCAGTGAGCACAGATCAACCACTGGCAGGAGGTTGCCTTTCTTGCCAAACTCACCTGGTGAGCAGCAGTCCCACTTTGTGGCTAGGCTGGAGCACTGGAGAGTTCTGCTTGGCATCAGTCTACAAGAACCAGGCTGTGCTTGAAGAGTAGCCCTACATCACAGCCACCTGAGCTGCAGCCACTCTCACCTTTGCCTGGCCTCCCAGCAGACTCCTAAGGCTCCAGCAGCTGAATGTCCTCCACTGGGCAAGAAAAAGGGGAAGAAGGTGAGCAGCAATGGTTCTGCTGCTCAACTGCAGGACCAGTTCTTAGGGACACAGCCCAGGGCAGAGAGAAACTCATGGCATGGCAGCAGCTCAGCAACTTCTCCAGGACTTGAAGTGATGGGAGACCGCTCTCTTGAGCTCTGCTGGCTCCTTCTGGTGCCCTGTGCACCAGTAAGGGACAGGGAGAGAGCTGGCTGAGCCCCACGCTGCCTCTTCTCTCTCATCAGGCAGCTCTGCCCATGCTGGGGACCTGAGCTGTGTTCCACAGGGTGCTGCGCTCCGAGGCTCCTACTGCAACTTGGCAATGAGCAGTTCCTCCTGGAGGAGAAGGCATCTTTTGCTCCTCTTGTGGCCCTGGGTCAGCTGCACATCCATGCTCAGCACCATGGCAGTGCTGCTTGGCCAGACCTTGCTTCCTCCTGGCACTGCTCCATGACAGCACAGCTCCATCTTGCCATCACAGGTGGCTGTTGGCTCCAATTGACCAACATTCCAACCCCAGCAGAAAGTGTAAGTGGCCCTGGGAAGGCTACGGCCTAGGGGTTCTCTCCAGCATGGCTGTGTTGCCCTTCCTCTAAGGAGCTCAGAGCAGGATATGGCCCAGAGGAAGGATCACCTCCCTCCAACTGCTGGCAGTGCCCCTTGCCTTGGGCTTCACCACTGGTTCCTGGCCTCCAACTAAACTTGGTGTCACTGGTCACCCTGCTCTGGACTCAGATGCTCAACCACTTTTCTGTCCACGGCACTGCTCATCAGCCCATGTGGTGCTTGCTGTCTTGCAGTCCTCAGGCACATCTGCCTGTTGAAGTGGCCTCACAATGCCATCTGCCAGTTCCCTCAGCACCCCATCCGGGGGACCTGTGCATCTCCACTTTGCTTAACTGGTCTGGAATCCCATCCTCTGCCACCGGATCCTTACTTGATCCTTCTCTGTCAGCAGTACTTTATGCAGAAGCAGTGGCTGGGGTTTCCAATCGGCAGTAATGCAGTGTTGCCACCTGCTTAGCAAAGAGATGTGTTGGCCAGGGGTGTGTGTGGCTTTCCCTCGATTCCCCATACTTGTGCCTGGAGCATTCATAGTCAGTCCAACCTTATGTCTGCAGGTGTCCCTGGACCACTGAGATGAGGATTACAAATGCATCTTTCCTTTTTCCAAAATGCAAAGGCCACCTTGTTAGAGGAGAGGGAGAAAGAGGAAAAACAGCAGTCAGCAATAATCTAAAATGTATGTAGAAAAAAGACTTCTTAACATGGTGACACTTATGGGTAAAAGCCCTTTAGGAGCTGTTTTCCACATCCACTTGTAGATGTGATGCAGGTATGTTTCATCATGGACACAAATTTCCATCTTTAAAATCATGAGGTTTGACTGAAAATCAGGAGTTTTTAAATATATGTATTCAATTGTCCTTTTCACTTGCTGTTAGACTTCAGTTGTTAGGAAAGTTGCCAAATTCTCAAATGTCTAGAAACTGTCTCTTATAAACAAAAATAAAAATACACCTGAGTAAAATAAAATAAAATCCATGTACTTGTGATATGACACAGACCTCAAAACTGAAACTTAAAGACGAAAGAACCAACATTATGAGATTCATGATAAATTGTTGAGATATGATAATACCAAAGAAGTCCCAAATAAGATACAGCAGGAAAGACCAGCCTCTAATGCATTCGGACATTGAATCTCTGTAGAAAGTGCTGGAAGAGTTGAAAGATCCTGAAAGCAAACAGCCTTCAACCAGCAGGTACTGCCTTATCTGACATGCCTTTATGTGCATGCCCTTGGTTCCTAGTGCTGATTCCAGTAAACACTCTGCAAGACAAGTATTTCTGATACGCATGTGCTGTGCACTGGACAATGCAGCAGCTCTGTGCAACCAAATGACTCACTCACCAGGACCATCTCCTTAAACACCAGTTCAGACAATCTGTGTTACTGAGAGCCCCGGAAAAACTGACTGCTCCACTGGATTCACACACAGCCATAGCTTGACACCTTAAGGGTAAGACTCAGACAAGATTAACTCAGGGAGCAACAAGAAGCAAGGAAGCCACAGGAAATAAACATCAAGAGGGGAGTGCTGCTCCTGGTCCTGGATTCCCTTCTCCATCCACACAGCTGTGACAGCACTAGCCTCCGAAAGTGCACAAGTGTGCTGAACACTCTCCCCACACTGTTTATACCAGTAACTGTCGTCTGTCTTTCCCAGAGGTGAGTGTGGAGGCAGGTTTATGAACATTGCCACAGGCACATGGCACTCCACACTTCAGACAAGGTATGCAACATCATGGGACACTCCGAAACCATGTGGCAAGACAGCAAGTACATCTACTCTGCAGTGCAGCCCCTTGCAACACCTCCTCTGCCAAGCCCTGCCTGGGGCACCCACCCAGGGCACATTTATGCAAGGCTGGGTTTGGTCTCCTGGACCTCTGCCTGAGGACTTGCAGCTGCAATACAAAGGTCAAGAAAACCCACCTAACCCAAATAATTCTTTAGCAGGAGCACAGTTTTACTGCTGCAATTCTGAAAAGGAGGAATTCCCCCAAACTGTCATACCCTTGGCTCCAACCACTGCATCAAACTTATTCCCAGACTTTCTCCTTTACTGTATTAGTCAGCTTTTTCCGACTCTCACAAAACCCAGGACTTTGGTGCCTTGCCACCCAGAAACCAAAGAAAGCTTCCATGAAACCAGCGAACACCTCCCATCTTCTCACCAATGTCATTAGAAAAGCAAAACAAACCAGAGAGGTTGTACAAGTCAGCCTATAAACCCAGGCGTGAGGAGGATAGTGTCAGTGGTAATGGGGCAAGAAAGGCAGGGTAATTATACCACACCAAAATTGCGATCGTGCTGCATTCCTTTCTGGTGAAGGCCGGCTAAGAATTAGATACACCTTTTAAAATCATCAAAGGGAGTGGCTGCAAGATACAAGGTGATGGGATTAAGATGAAGTTCTGGGTTTGCCAGTTCTCAGCAGTGGCTTTGCTGGCTGGGCTGGGCATGTCATTAACTGCTCCCATATGGTGTTCACATGGTGCCACTTCTTATTAATCTTGATACCATTCTCAGTATTTCCAGAGTCCCAGGCTCCCACTCAGCAAAGAGCTGTATAAAACCAGAAATGGAAGGACAATACCTATCCACAAGGTTTGTTGTACTGGGTCAATGGACAGTGGGATTGAGTGCACCCTCAGCAAGGTTATCAATGACACCAGGCTGTGTGGTTTGGTTGATACGCTGGAGGGAAGGAATGCCATCCAGAGGGACCTTGACATGCTTGTGAGGTGGGCTCATGCCAACCTCATGAAGTTTAACCATGACAAGTGCAAGGTCCTACACCTGGGTCAGAGCAGTCCCTTCATTAGGGACTGCAGTGACAGGACAAGGGGTAACGGATTCAAACTTAAACAGGGGAAGTTTAGATTGGATATAAGGAAGAAATTCTTTACTGTAAGGGTGGTGAGGTACTGGAATGGGTTGCCCAGGGAGGTTGTGAATGCTCCATCCCTGGCGGTGTTCAAGGCCAGGTTGGACAGAGCCTTGGGTGTCATGGTTTAGTGTGAGGTGTCCCTGGCCATGGCAGGGGGGTTGGAACTGGATGATCTTAATGTCCTTTCCAACCCTAACTATGCTATGATTCTATGAATCAGTCAAGTTCAGTAACTTGTACCTCAGCATTATTACAGTGGACCTTCCAAATACTTATCATAGAATCGCAGAACGGTTTGGGTTGCAAAGCTCATTCAGTCCCAACCCCTGCTGTGGGCAGGGACACCTTCCACTAGACCAGGTTGCTCCAAGCCCCATCCAACCTGGCCTTGAACACTGCCAGGGATGGGGCAGCCACAGCGTCTTTGGCAGTACCCCAGCTACTGTCACAAGGTCTGCAAGCTCAGGTCCTTAAGCACAAAACTCCAAGGGCTCCTCTGTCAAGAAGGCTGGTACAAATAACAGAGCCTTTTTGTGCAGATGATTTCACAAGGACTGCATGGGTGAGGGACCAGGTGATTGTCTCAGACCTCTCCCATTTTCAGAAGCACAAGTGCAGGAGCTTAGATGGCAGCACACACCCTAGAGCCCTCTGCAGAGAGGAACCTGCTGGGAAGGTGGGTCTCGAGGAAGCTGATCTGTGGGTCAGAGGCACAGTGCTGCCCAGAAATGCAACCTTGCTCCACAGACCACTGGGCAGTGCAGAGTCCTCTTCTGCTGGAGAACACCTCCCTAGGAGAAACCACAGGAGCAGCCATCACACAGGCAGAACAGCATCACACAGAGGCAAAGCTCCTGCTCTGCCTGCCTCACCTTGTTCGTGGTACAAATGTTGAATTTTTCAATGTCCTCTTGGGCTTTTATGGGGCAGGAGAACTTGGCATAAAAACAGAAAGGCACAGACCACCAGCGCCTTAAAGCCATGGGAATGTCCTCCCCGTTGTAACTTCATATTGCAGGTTGATCGAGTCAATCTTTCTAAGGCCAACAAAACAAATGCTGCATTTGTGCTAGTTTTCAGAAAACATGCCAAAAAAGACAAACACAAGGCAAAGCAGCGAGCCAAATGGCCAAGTCTTGCTCCCCAATTACTCTGAAATTAAAAACTTCAATTAAAACCAGCCACAAAACACAGACATAATGATGACCTCTCTCCTCACAAGAATTCATGCTTTGGCACAAACAACTGGCTGGCCTAATTTTATGTCCAATAAATTTAATCTTACACAATAGAGCGTACAGCAGAGGGAAAGATTAGGTGTTCTGAAAGGAGCTCTCTGGGCATCATGTAACGCTTTACCACTAAATAAAAAGCTTAGAGCAATTTCTGTCCTCTTAGGCCAACACTAAGAATAAGCATAATTCAGCTGGCATCAACATTGGTAAAGTGAGCAAAAGGGAGCTGACAGAACCATCAACTCCAGTTCATCTCTGTGGTGAACCTGTGAACAGACTCAACTCACCACTCAAAACCCAACTGCTCCAATGTGAGGTGAGATGGTTTTGTGTTACTGCACTGTTTACAAATTCCATCTCCTGGCAGTGTTTGAGGAAGGCGCTTTTGCCATGTGGTGACTGCTGATACCCAATGTTCTGGCATGAAGGAAACAGTCCAATGGCTTTCCCATGCCGAGACCTGGGTGACAGGGATGCCAACTGTGCTGGTACACCCGAAGCAGCCATGACTTCAGTACGTGACTTCCAGCAGAGCTGTATGCACAAACAGAAGCCTCTATGAGCCACCTCCAGCTGGGCATCCAGAGATGAAAACATCACCAAATTAGTGCTGAAAAAGAAACCAAGCATGTGAACCCTTGCACAATCTGTATTTACTCTTGATTTCTCAAAAGGCATCACCTACTGATTGCACGCATTTCCCAACTGACACACACCATCATATTGAAACCCTCAATATTGCAGTGACTTAGCTTCCTCCACTTCACCCAATTTAATTAATCCTCGCAGCGCCTCAGAGGAGGAAGGATAGTGCCATTCACCAACCCAGCCCAACGCGCACTCAGAGGCTCGGAAAGCCAAGCACCCTGCTCGAGGTCCCACAGAAAGCAGGCCAAGTCGCTGTGTCACGGTGCTAAAGAGATGGCCATGCCACCAAACCCAGCGGTGAGGAAGAAAGCCTTCCTCAGTTTCAAACCCCCCCCGACCCCAAACTCATGGTCAACAGGATCATTACAGCATGCTTGCCAGGGCAAGTCACTCCTGGTGTGGTGAAGGCGAGGGATTCCTGGCATTGCAGAGCTGCCGGGAGCAGGGCTTGTGGCCTCGGCTGGAGCTGCCCAGCAGAGCGGGACACCCACAGACAGCGCCACGTTGCATAACTACGGACACTGCATGTAAATAGGGAGCTCCCGCTCTGTCACAAGCCATTGACAGCCGCCAGACTTATGCAATTACCGTGGCTCATTACAAGGCTGGCGGGGATGGTTTCAAAGGAGCTGCTGCCTGACTTGGCCAAGAGGCTGGCATGGCCCCAGCATCCACCCGCTGTGAGCGGCCATGCCACCCTCCAGCAGTACGTGTGTCCCCACCAAAGACCCCCCGAGGGTCCACACCAGGAAGCACAG
The DNA here is from genome assembly GCF_012275295.1 of Melopsittacus undulatus. NCBI lineage: Eukaryota > Metazoa > Chordata > Aves > Psittaciformes > Psittaculidae > Melopsittacus > Melopsittacus undulatus. The sequence goes on along the minus strand of NC_047529.1, from coordinate 10,830,891 downwards.
TGAGGGAGCGACCTCTCCACGTCTGGAGAAGCTAGACAGAGTCACAGAACGGTTTGGGTGGAACGGACCTTAAAGCTCATCCAGCCCCAACCCCTTGTCATGGGCATGGACACCTTCCACTCGAGCAGGTTGCTGCAAGCCCCTGTGTCCAACCTGCCCTTGAACACTGCCAGGAATGGGGCATTCACCTCCTCAGTTAACCCCGGGGAGCCCTTGCTTAGAAAATAAAGGTTCACCCTGAAACAAGGCGGTGTGTGGGGGGGAATCCTGTGGCCCCTCCACAACCACTCACTGCCCGCAGGCCCCAGAGACGGCCCCCGGGGCCCAGCTAGGCCCTACCCCGGGCCCACCACCAACCCCCTCAGGACCGCTCCGTGCCGTGCCCTGCGGCGGCGCCCGGCTGGAAGGGCCGCCGGGCACGCTGCGGAGCTCAGGAAGCGGCCGCAACCCCCGCCCTGCCCTGCCCGGGTAGGCTCGGCTCCCCCCGGGCCAGGGGCTGGGCTCCCCGCCGGGCGAGGCAGAGCCGGACACCTCCCCTCCTCCTTCTCCTCCTCCTCCTCGCTTTCCTCCTCCTCCTCCTCCTCGCCTTCCTACTTCTGCACCGGCCGCGCTCCGGCTCCGCCGCTGCCCCTCAGCCGCCGCGGGTGCCGCACAGCCGCCTCCCTCCCTCCCTCCCCGTCCTCCTGCCCTCCCTCCCCCCGCCCCCGCCGGGCCCCCTCCGCCCCGGCCCCGGCGCCGCCGCTTGCACAAGATGGCGGGGACCGTGGCCGAGCGGGACGCGCTGGTGAGTGCCGCTGTGCTCCGATCCGGGGCTCGGGGACGGGGCTGGGGGCATCGGGAAGGGCAGGGTAGGGCAGGGCCCCCTCGGTGGGCACCCGCGGGGCGGCAGCGGGCAGGGATCCGCATGCCCCTTACTCAGCGCTCTCGTTTTTACCTGCAGAAAATAGAGGACGGGCATTTAAACAACTCGCTGGGATCCCCGGTGCAAGCTGATGTGTACTTCCCTCGCCTGGTAAAGCACCTTTATTTGAGGGGGGTATATGGGGTTTTGTGTAGCTGATGCCGAGTTGACCCTTCCTTCCCGCTGTCCTTTCCAGATCGTCCCCTTCTGTGGGCACATCAAAGGAGGAATGAGGCCGGGAAAGAAGATCTTAGTTATGGGCATAGTGGATCTGAACCCCGAGAGGTAACACCTGAGCAGGGCTGCTGGGCCCAGGGAGCGGACGAGGCGGGGGGGAGCCCACAGGCAGGCACACAAACACAGACACATACACACGGATCCCTCCTTTCTGGAAAGGGATTATTTTTATCATTTTAAATATAGCATGCTGATTTCTCCTTTGACCCATAGAGGGGGCATTTCTTTAAGGGATCCCGTTTCCCTACATTTCACTTGGGAGTAAAGGAGCGTGTAGAGCATATGTAAGTGCACATATATACACATATATGCACAGCGCACATGCACACGCATATATGTATGCTGTAACCATGTGCTTGTCCCTGCTGAGCTTTTGGAGCACTCCCTGAATGAGCGGCCACCCCATCCTGTGCCGCTATCCTGGTTTTAATAAGCTGAGAAATGAGACTGGCGGCATTTGGGGCTTCTTTCCTTGCTTCTGGCTGAATGAGAGCTGATCCGTTTGTGTTGCAGCTTTGGCATCAGTCTGACTTGCGGGGAGTCAGAAGATCCTCCTGCAGATGTAGCCATTGAACTGAAAGCTGTGTTTACAGACAGGCAGTTTGTCAGAAACTCTTGTGTAGCCGGAGAATGGGGAGAGGAGCAATCGTCTATTCCTTACTTTCCTTTTATACCGGACCAGCCTTTTAGGGTGAGTACAGCGATGACAGTGGCATGCACCATATCTGATAAAGTGCAATTTGATCAGAGTTGCAGCAGAACCTGACTTTCCTCTGGTGAAATCACAGTGTAGCTCACACCTGTGGTTGAGACACCAGTCGCAGGGTTGTTTGTATCGATCAGAAGTTACGTGGAGGTCCTGCTGCTGCAGGCAGTTCATATGGGGCTATGAACACCTCACCAGGGTGCTATGACAAGTCGCGGGTTGTAATTGTTTGTGATGGAGTGCACTTCCTCAGCTTAGTTTTATAGCTGTAAATTAAGAAGTCCCTCTGTATTATTAATGCATTACAAGTTATTAGTGGAGAATGTAAATAGTCTCTGAGAGTGCTGTATGTTTTGATGGTTCTCTTAATGGACAGCGTTTGCAGTTTAGTGCGGCTAATAAGGAGCTTGTTCATCCTTTGTCTCCAGGGGCGTTACGCTGAGGTTGACCGTAGCCCTTCGTGTTAGCAGATTAAACAGCTAAGCAATAGTGGTATTCTCTTCTGAACCCTGGGATTAAATCTCCTGGCAAATTTAAGCCTGTAGCCACTTGAAAACAGTGTACATGGAAATGCTGTGGTGCTGTGGATGGACTGAGTTGACCTAGAAGCAAATTCCCATCTGTAGTGTTTATGGTTTCTTGAAGATGTCTTTGCAAATCAGGACTAACAAAGTATGCAGCTGCAGAGGGCCGCTTTGCTCTCAGCGGCTTCACTACACTGAGAAAAAAGGCTGCATGTCTTCTGCATGCGGCTGACCCAGAAAAACCTTCTTCCTCCTCCCCACCCCTCTTGCAAAACCTCACTGGCCCCTCTGCCAAATGCCAGTGCTCTGACGAGCTGCCAAACCCTTGTAATCCTTCTTGCCCCCAGGATAATCTCCCCCAGCCCCAAAAGCGAACCATCTCCCCAAGATGGGAGGGTGCTTATGACTGGTTTTGCTGCAAATTGGTTGTGCTCTACTAGCTTCTACAAACTCTCCCATCAGAACTGGCAACACCCTTTGGTGCATATGGGAAATGCACTTGAAAGGGCTTGGTCCTGCTCTGGCTGAGAGGGTTATCCTACCCTGCTGTAGTAGGTGGTGGCTGGGCCCTCAGACAAGGCAGACAAATTACACAGAGCATGGGGTTTGGGTGTCCCCAAAACTAGTGACAGCTGACATTGGAGGACAGCAATATTGCGCTTTGGCAGGAGATACCATAGCAAGGGAGTTGTGCTTTTTCATTTCCACCTTTTTTCCCAACTGCATAAATGGCATTTAGGCTCCCAATTGACTTTGTACCTTTGATGGTTTCCCTCTCAGTGAATAAATGAGACTAAGTGTTCTTGCCAATTACTTCTGATCTAGTCCAATTATCATTCTGGCGTGGCCCAGGGTGATCTGGAAAAACGGATCAGAAGCAGTGTTGAGGCTAACCATATCTTTTACATAACAAGGCCTAAGGCAGGATATGCCTGCTGCAGTGACACAGGAGATAGGCAGCAGCATGGGTGCTTCTCTGCTACATGGTGTGCTACCAGGTCCCCAGGAGTTTAAGCTCTTCTGCACTGTCTGCTGCCACTGGCCCTGTTCCCATTTTTATATGCTGTAATAGCAGCAGAGTCAAGTGCCTGGAAGCAGCACTTCACTCCAGGCTACTGGCCTCTTGAAATGACCCAGGACTTACACATGGTTTCATTGCAGATTTTCTTCTTAACCTGTCTGGACCTGGAGGTCTCCAAGGGCCTGTAGGAGAAGTGCACATTCTGCACACTCATATCCCTGCTTCCTGCTGGGGCACCTTCAGCAGAGCTTAACTACAGGGCACCCTCTCAAGCCACCCCTAACATCAGGAATCTCCCAACCTGTCCAAGCTTGTCCAGCTCCAGGCGTTGTTGCTTTTCCAGAACATTTCTGCAGGGCTTTAGGGAGGAGGGATGAGCTGTGTCCCTCCCTGATCCTTTTTTGTGTCTCATGCGAACTGTCTAGTTGAATTCAAGCCATCCATCATCACTGCAGCTCCAATATGGAGTCTGTTCCAACAGGGAGTCCTGGGCTGACTGCAGCCACAATAGTGAAGGCTTTTTAGTTTCACAGCAGCTCTGTGAGTATGTGTTGGAGGGGAGGGCAAAGCTACCCCATTCTCATGTTCACTCCCTTCTGGTAAATTAACATAAACGTGGAAAGCATTGCAGAGGGAACTGCCCCCTCATTCCACAGCAAAAAAACATTCTCTAGCAAGGAATATAAGATTTGTGTTAGAGATGCAATTTCTTCCCCCTGTAATAAGCAGTCTGAGTTTCTGGCATTACTCTTAAGAGGCAAAACCTCCCTGATGCCAGTGAGGCTGGGTTCCATTTACATTAGACATTAAGATGAAATTCTTCACAATGAGAGTGCTGAGGCATTGGCACAGTTTGCCCAGAGAAGCTGTGGCTGCCCCATCCCTGGCAGGTTCAAGGCCAGGTTGGATGGGGCTTGGAGCAACCTGGTCTAGTGGAAGGTGTCCCTGCCTGTGGGGGTGAGTTGGAACTGGATGAGATTTAAGGTTTCTTCCCACACAAACTGTTCTGTGATTCTGATGTCCTTGTGAAGTAAGAGCAGATCTATCATAGTGTAGCTGCTGTCACGGAGACAAACTGGTCTCAGCCCTGGCTGTTACATGGCAAATAGTTAGCAAAATGTGTAACTGCACCAGTACTGCTTAAAGGCTAACAGAGAGCTCTTTGTATTCTGTGAAACAGCTTCCCAGTTACACTGTGAACAACATGCTTCATCATTTTATTTTTCACAGGTTGAGATACTTTGCGAGCATCCCCGTTTTAGAATATTTGTGGATGGACATCAGCTCTTTGATTTTTACCACCGTATTGAAACACTGTCAGCAATTGATACGATAAAGATAAATGGAGATCTTCAGCTTACAAAACTTGGCTGAGCTTGTGAGGACTGCAGATTCCAAACCGGCTCAGGTGCCATCGTCCGTTTGGAGAAGTGACAGCCAGCTCTGGACACAGCTATGGTAGGAAGGCTGCCCCGTTCCTTTTCCGCATGCAGTTCTTCACTCCTGTGCCGATGAACCAGGCTGTTGTTTATCCTAATGAAGAACACTGTTGGTTAATAGACATTGAGCCGTTTTTCTTGGATCAAAATAGCCTACCTATACTGGATAATCAAATTGGAATGGATTCAGAAAGACTTGCACTCTTGTCTCAGATCTCACAGAAAGGCAATTTCTGACGTGCAGCGCTAAAACCAGTTACTGAACAGCAGTGACAACAACAGAAAGTTTTTCTTTTGCAAATATTGTTTCTGCACTGAAGTGGAGTAGTGTAGCACAACATAGGGCCACGTGCTGACGTCCTTACCCGGGGCCTGAGCCTGGTTCCATGGAAATCAATGGCAAAACTCCCACTCACTTTAACGGGGTACAATCAAACTGTCTAGTCCTTAGTCAAGCACAATTCCCACTGATTTCTATGGGATTTTTGCACATGCCTGGGCGTCAGCTCTTCTGCTGGTCTAAACCAGCATCACCTCTGTGGTTTGCATGGAGTTTTGCTGATTGCTGCCAGCAGCAGACTTGTCCCAAGGACTGTGCAAAAATGGAATGAGGGTATGAGGACACTGCCTGTGTATTTTAGTCAGGGTATTTGCATAGAATGTAGATCGTTACGAGTTTTTGCACAATGTATTGTTAATACAATTTTTAAAGCTTATCTGTAGTTTATTTATTTATACTCATTGTATGTATTATTAGTAAAAATGAACAACCTTACTGATGGTTAAGAATCAAGCAAAAGTGTAAACATTTTGAATGTACAAAATGTCTTTTAGGTTCTTTGGGTAAACTTTACATATCATTCTTGAAAAATCCTGTTTCCTGTTGAGCATTTAGTTACATTTTAATGGAGCCCTCTAGGCCCTGGGAAAGTGTGGGCATGGTAGTTGGTGGGGTGGGGGGAACTGTTTGCATATTCACTCAAAACTGCTTTTCAGGGGTTACTAACTTTGCTGCCCAGGATAGGTTTGAGTTCAAGTCAATCCTTTTAAAAACCAGCAAATTTGAAGTTGGAACCATGCTTGTGTAACCTGAGAAAAAGTTCAGTTTGGCAGCCTCTTAGCTGAGGAAGAGAACCAGCCTCTTTCCAAGGGAGATGGGAGATTTTCTGCACTTGTTTGAGAACATATTTGGCCTTTGATATGACAATTAAAACTTGTCTAGACAGCCAAGTTATTAATGCTTGAAAATCAGCTACTGCACATGAATAATAACTTTTCAAGTAGCTTTTTAAATACTAGGTATAGCTGTATAAACACAGTCATTGCGCTACACTATAAATGAACACAGCCACTTTTCTTGACTTCTTTAGGACTAAATACACTTTTTTCCTTGGCTGCTCACAACAGACTGTCACTGGTCTTTCTGAGTAGTTATAATCATGATAGAAACGTATATTTAGACAATTCTGAAAACATGTAATATAGGGACTTTCTAAGACACAGAATACAAAAACATCCTTTGTAGCACTGTATTTAAAGAAAAAAAGAGAGAGAGAAGAATCTCACAAAGAGAATTATGTTAAACCTGCAATAAAGCTGTGGTTTAAAGCAACCAGAACTGGAATACCCAAAGTTAAGGGTAGCATGCCAGTTGCAAAACCTCATTTTGTGCTAATATGGCCTGCAGTTAAGAAGCCTTAGACTGCAAGCTGAAATTCCAACTGTGGCTCTAGTCCAAAGCCTGTTGAGGTCAATCAGAGTCCTCCGAGCACAGAAGCCTGATTCTTATTTCATGCAAGTGCAAATCTCTTTGCAAAGCCAGGGGGGTGTTGTTGCTGCTGCAGCTGAGTTAAGAATCAGGCTGCTGCCTATAGAATACAAGTTGAAAATCAAATTTTAGCCTTAACATTGACATTCCCTGACTTTTCCTTCCTTTTTCCAAATTGTAAACCTGTCATTTTCCAGATGATCTTTTTATCTGATGTGTGGCTTTCAAGTTGGACATCAGATCCTATTTGTACTTCAGATTGAATAAGAAATGTTCCTGTCTCGCTCTGTTTTTACTCTTTTACATGATACATGATGACTGCGTCATTTTTCCATTGTATAAAGAATGCTGACAGTGTTTCGGTACAAGATATATTCTTAAAAATTATGATAATGATGATAATAAAAATCCAAGGGAAAGGTGCTTCTACATGAGGTGTTTGGATTTGTCTCCAGCTTGGAAATGCTCTATGGTTCCAAAGCAGTTGCAGGCAGAAAGTGAATTCTGTTTGGAGAGATATTTAGCACCCTCCCTGCATAGTGTTCACTCCAACTACAGATGTAAAGCCAAGTTTGCTATTGCCTGGAGCTGTCCTGCTAGTCCAGTGGGCCAGAAGTAGGAAGCTGGGGAGAGTAAGTAGCATCATGACCCTGCAGGAGCACAAAACTAAACAGGATCTGTCTCCCTGACAGCACACCAGTAGAGATATCCCCTCCATACCTTTACTGTACCCCAGAAAAAGCAATTAATTTGGCTGACTTCAGTTTTCAGCTACTTGGGATTCCTGGTTAGCACAGCCCTCAGACTTTCACTATCCTTGCATGGGCTTGGCACAGCACAGTGCCTTCACCAGGGATGCCAAGATGAACTCAATGCACCACTGTTAGTGGTGTCTCTGTCAGGAGCAGGGGTTCAGAGATACTGCCTTGCCTCTGTTCCCACTCGCTGTGCTGGGCACTCCCGTTTGTTCCTGCTCCAGTAGATTTCTGTCTAGGGAAAATGCTTTTTTGAACCCGATTCTGGTTTTGCCTTGGCATAACTCCACCAACCATGGCACCCACCACCTGATTCTGCTCCACTGTGGTTTCTGAGCCAGGCTTAGAGGCAAGAAGAGATTGTGGTTTGGCTGAGAGCTCAGGAAAGGGCAGAAAGTCACAGTTAAAGCTTCCATGTCTATTTGTCTGCCTAACACCAGTTTGGAAGCCTTTTTGCTTTTCTTTTGGATAGTCTCATGCTATGGCAAGTGAATGCAGGATAATGTCTGTGTAACCAAAGGCTGTTCCCTGCATCCTTGGCTTATATTGGTTGATAGCAGCATTCCAGTATTTGAAGGAGGCCTACAGGATTGCTGGTGAGGGAGTCTTCATTAGGGACTGTACTGATAGGACAAGGGGTAATGGGTTCAAACTTAAACAGCAGAGGTTTAGATTGGGTATATGTACTGTGAGGGTGGTGAGGTACTGGAATGGGTTGCCCAGGGAGGTTGTGAATGCTCCATCCCTGGCAGTGTTCAAGACCAGTTTGGATGAAGCCTTGGGTGATATGGTTTAGTGTGAGGTGTCCCTGCTCATGGCAGGGGAGTTGGAACTTGATGATCTTGAGGTCCTTTCCAGCCCTAACTATTCTATGATTCTATGATGCTATGATTCTGTTCAGAAGCAACTGCTGAACAACTTCCATGTGCAGTGTAAGTCAGAGGAAACTGAGGCCTGTTCCTGTTTCTGTTCAGTTGGACCTTGAACCAAATCCAAATGTTAATTCTTCCCTGTGAGGGTGCTGAGGCCCTGGCACAGGGTGCCCAGAGAAGCTGTGGCTGCCCCATCCCTGGCAGTGTTCAAGGCCAGGCTGGACAGGGCTTGGAGCAACCTGGTCTAGTGGAAGGTGTCCCTGCCTGTGACAGGGGTTGGAACTGGATGAGCTTTAAGGTCCCTTCCAACCCAAACCATTCTATGATTCTATGATTTTATGTTTAAGATGGGAGACTGTGCTGCAAAATTTATGTCTGATTTTTTTTTGTCTCCACAATTCAGGAATTATCCAGATATTGTGGATATAAACCCTACTAGACCTGAAATAAGAGTATTTCCAAATTGGGCCAGATTTTCAGTATGTTTTTTCAGTAGGGACAAGTAGTCTCTGAGCTTCATGTAAGCTGCAGTTCTTCAGGACTGAGTGTGTGAACCAACTTCTGAAATCCTATGGTAGAATTTATTAGCTGTATATTTCCATGGTTTCCTCAGAATGAGGAAAACTCATTCGGAAATGAAAAAAAAAGCCTTGAATGGGTAAAACCCATGTGGAGTGGAATCACTCCACTTGGCAAAGCTTTATTTTTTCCAAAGAGGAAAAAGCAACAACCAAAAAAACCTGACCAAATTCTTGAGCTGTGTTTGGAATGGACTGTGATAAAGCTGATTTAATTAAAAATAGGGGGGGAGGGAGGTTATTGCCTACTCAGAAAGAGCCTTGAAACACCTCAGTGTCATGGGAGGTAGCCTGTGTCTAAACATACTTCACAGAAACACTTTTTCACAGGCAAGTTGTTAAAAATGTTACAAAATACCTTCTTTTGGTGTCACAATTAGAAATGGTTGCCCCACCTTGAAAGAACATTTTGTGCTAAATATTCATATGTTGTCTATGTGAACTTGCACTAACATACATTATATTTTTCCTCCCCTCCTTGACTAACTTGAGAAGAAATAGGCGTAATATTGCTAAACCGGTTGAATGTGACATCTGCTTGAGGCATAGCATCTTTCTCAAGGGCTGTTTTGAGTAAACAGCCTGAAAACCAAAGGGAGAGCCTGATTCACCATTCTGCTGTGCCAGCTTTCCGCCCCTGTCACTCTCCTGCTGGGAGGCTGAGGCTGAAGCCCTGAGATTTTAATGTGAGGGAGCAGCACCGAGATTTTTATCTTCTGGGATTTAGAACTATTGACAGTGAAGGAAACAAGAATAGAGTAGCCACAGCACTCCCAAGCTTGGTAGTAGTACGATGTGCCATAGTCCTAAGGGAGTATGAGCTCAGAGGGAGGTAGTGGGCATTTCAGAGCCAGCCAAGAACACAGGCTGTGGAGCTGCATGACAGTTTCTCAGGGATGGGCATTTGCCACCTTCTGCAACCCCACAAGAGGACACACAGCAAAAAACAGCGTTGCTTACGAGTTTGGAAGGAATGAATGAGTTCATGTTCCTACTCGCCTTCTTTAAAAGAGGCTCTTTAAAAGTCATAGGAAAATTTTGGAGCAGCCTTGCTCCTGAGGTTTTTTTTCCCCACAGCATATCTGATGTGGGGCTCATCTGGCTTCCCACCTACAAAAAGTGCTCCCCACAGAAATCTACAGCTCTGCTTTCTGCACTGAGGCTGTTTACAGTGACCTTTCCCTGCAGGAAACTGCAGAACCACGGTTAGTGGCAGCTCTAAGCAACCTCCCAGCATCCCTGGAATTGATACGAGTCTGAGGAATGAGAGTCAGGCTGAGGGCAACCTTAAATGCTCATTGTGATAAGCACAGAAGAGAGGAAGGAAAGCTACACCTGGCTAGGCACAGTGAGTGACCTGGTGAGATTTTCTGTAATAGTGGCAATTGTTCTGATTTTCTCACATGGATCAGAAAGCTTAGAGGACAAAATCACTGTGCAGTGAGTGGTGAGTGGGGTTAGAACCAAAGCCAACCCAAACGGGCAGAAAAAATGAGCTGCAGACGCTTTATCTGGCTTTGATACACCCTCCCAGCTCCTCCCAGCAATCACTGCTGTTATGAACATACACAATTACTACAACAAGGAGATTCAGCAGCATGTGCAAGATCAAAATAATAAACTCCTGCTTTGCCACAGGTCCTCCCTAGCTTCTGTTGCACGGCCTCTCCATCTGTCTGTCAACAAATAACTACATCCTGCTGCTTTTAAAATCCATGGCAAAAATCCCATTGACTTTCCTGGAAATAGGTCCATAAGAAAAGGGTTATTTCGAGCTCTCCCTCTCCAGTTATTTTCAGCTGGGGCATACTCTAAAACTGAGATTATTTTTAAATATGAACAGAGGACTATTTCTGTCTGCATTATCCATTTGATAGAGTCAACAGAAAGCACAGCAGTTTCGCAGTTAGCTGATAAAATGTCATATTCATCACCTTCTGATTTTAAAAAGTGGGGATGTGCACAAAACGACTGGGCAATAACAGTAATATGTATCACTCACCACAGATCTATTCTGATGTGTTGTGCCAATTTCATAATGAAATTTTAATAACAATAAACTGTGAAATCTTCACCAGGTTGTTCTGTCTTTTATCTGAATTATTAATGCTTGTTACACACCCTCTTGACTGCTTTAACTTCTGCCTTCTTTTATCTCTTGACTGTTTCTCAGATGTACCTCTTTCCCTCATAAAACCATAGTGTGAAACTTCAGAATGAGATGTGGAGCTTGTGTAAAACTCCTTTACAGTTTAAATGCACTACACAGATCAAATACCATTAGAGGAAAGAATAGCTTGCTTACTCATGCAAGACTTCCACTGACATCACTGGGCAGTGTAAGCCTCCGGAGTTAACAGGCACGACTCAGACCGTACGGCCAGGCCATGAGACACAGATTGCTGATGGTTTTTGCAGAGGATAAACCAGCCTGTCAGCAATGCAACTCATACACGCGTTTCACTTCACCCTGCTGAACTCATGGGTGAGGGCTGCATAGTGTAAAACCACCAGATCAGCTCCAGAGACATGTTACTATGAGACCCGGTGTTTTAATTGTTGGCCTGACCCTAACTAAAGTTCACATTCACCTGAGTGCAAGAGGAAACTTTAAGGTCTCATCTTCTTTCAATTAAAGCTATTGGAAAAATTCTGCATGTCCCAAATGAGAAAGGATTGTGCCCTACATCCAGTTGTGGCTGTGAAAAATGAGTGAGGTTTCTGAGGGAAACCTCAAAATCCAAACAGCACTGAAGCAGCAGGTGAACAGAATTCGAACACAGCTAATTCTGTGGGTTTGCTCCTGATAAAATTACTATGAATCAGATGCTCTCCCCAAGTTTAGTAACCCACGAGCATGGATCTGTGGCCATCCCTGCTCAAAACAGCCTGAAATTGGCTCTTTGTTTACTACACATGACCCTGAAAGGATGTATCTTAAGCCATCTAGAGATTCTGAGCTAAAACACTGCATTAGGTGACCTAAATACAAACCAGAAATGGCTGTGAATGGTATCAAGGCAGCGTCTAGTCCCCACCAGACAACAGAGCATAACAGCAATAAGTGCCTGCGGGGGATTTTCCAAAAGGGGAATGTATACATTGGATTTCACCACTTATATTGGCTAACTGTCCTGCTTTTGGCTGGGATGGAGTTAATTTTCTTCCTAGTAGCTGGTGCAGTGCAGTGTTTTGGCTTCAGTCTGAGAACAATGCAATGCTGATAACACACCAATGTTTTAGTTGTTCCTCTGTAGTACTGATCCTGATCAAGGACTTTTCAGTCTCATGCTCTGCTAGTGAGGATGGGCACAAGAAGCCAGGAGGAAGCAGAGACAGGACACCTGACCCAAAGTAGCCAAAGGGGTATTCCATACCACAGACATCATGCCCTGTATATAAACTTGGGGGGAGTCACCTAGAAGGGGCTGATTGCTGCTAGGGTCAGGCTGGGTATCAGTCAGAGGGTGGTGAGCAATTGTATTCTGCATCACTGCTGTTTGTTAGTTTAGGGATTTTCTTCCTTCTTAGTTTTATATCTCTCTTCTTCTTATTTCCCTTTTCATTATTATTAGTATTATATTGTACTTTAATTATGAAACTGTTCTTATATTAACCCATGAGTTTAACTCTTTTCCCCCAATTCTCCTCTCCACCTTATTAGAAGAGGGGGGAGCAAGCAGCTGCATGGTGCTTAGTTAAACCACGACACTAATTCCTGCAGAGGCCCTTGAAAACCTCTCATTTGACCTGTAATACTGAATAAACTACAGGCATGGGGTTTGGGAGGAAGGAAGGAAAGGAGCTGCTCACTCTGCTGAGAGCACCTGATGTGGCAAGTGCCATGTGTCTTTCTCTCCCATTCACTTCAGATGCTCCAGAGCTGGGCCTCATTTTGATGGAGTGTTTCTGAGCTTGAAGTCAAGCCAATTCATGCAGAGGGATATACTCACAGGAATACCACGAATATATGACTCTTTGCTAGCACTGCACTGGATCTTATTTTTAAATTATGACTTGCACCACTCCTCTAAGAATAGAGGCTGGCTCTGGAACAGTCACGTCAGCTCCAGCCTTCTCCACAAGTTACATATTACTCACCCTGTTCAGGTTTTGAGGTTTCACATTCCACACTGGTGCCTTGCTAGACCAGGGCTGGGATGCTGGAAGGGGGTGTCATTCCATGAAAGACCCTGAGAAGGAGGTTTCTTTCAGCAGCTCTCCCAGCAGGCATAAGGAAACTTGCAAGTCTCCCTCAGCAATCAGAAGCAACAACAATGTTGAGCTAATGCTGACTCCTGGTTTGCAGAACAGGGCTTCCTTGTGAAAAGTAGGAACAAAAGCCTGGTTAAGTAGAAAAACACTGAAGCTGAACAGTAAATCTCATCAGCAGAGAAGAGTTAATAGGCAGCAGTAGGAAATTTGATGCTATAATAGCAAAGAGCCATGCTTCCTTGGTGTCCAGAGGTTGTAGGCAGGCATTGCTTCAATCAGGCAGAGAGGCAGAGCTCCATTCTTGGAGCAGACTGCTGCCAAGTGCTGATGGGGAGGCTGGAGGATTCTGAGTGCTCAGTGGCTCTGCCTTGACTTGGCTTCAAAAACCCTTGTGATGGGAGGAAAGCCAGTGCTGACAGTATTGTAATGTATGACAAGCTACAGTAGCAGCTCCAGCACCCTGTGTTTGAAGAGGCAAAGAGGATTCTTTCCTGGCTGCTCTCTAAGAAACTTTCTGTTCAGTGGGAAAGATAATCACTGTCCAGAAGAGATCCAGACCATAACTAAAGACAGAATATGGCTCTAGGTAGCAGAAATACTCTTGGAAAGGCAACAGATTCACTACTATCTCCAGAGGAAAATAAAATATTTTAAAGTACAAAGGCCACAACAGTGATAGCGGGGCTTCTTTTACACCCAGTGTTGGAGGAAAGATACAATGATCTACAGTGGCTACAAAATAGACTCTGAGGGATAAAGCTCTGTGTGGGTGCAGAACACAGCTTCCACCTCCATTCTCTTCCATTTCCATGGCCTTTTCTGAGGGATGCCTGGTCCTCTCCATGAGAAAGAACCACTGCTGGAAACCCCACAGCCAGAGGAGTGGCTTCAGACCTTCATGTGTCCTCTACAGACACTGACCAAGGTGTACTTCATTTAGCACCACCCACTGAAGAACTTTAAACTGATGAACTGTACAATTTGTGTTAATTCATCACTGCTCCTTGCCATTTCTAGTATTATTGCTGCTATTCTGTGGGCAGGGAGAGGGAAGAACAGAGATGCAACAACAGTTTCTCAGCAATCAGTGCTGTAACTTGGAATACACCGATTTGAACACACTTAAAAGTCACATCACTGTAACTTTTGGCTACAACACTGAAGCTCAGGCTCCCAAGCCCCCTCCTGTGTTCACCAGGGAGACGTTATTCTGGGCCAGAATATACAACAGTAAGGTCGAGTAATGTTATACAGTGAGTAGCTCCTCTGGGACCTGGGGGGCTATTTGTAATGCAAAATCCTTCCAAAATATGGGGGGTGGGAGGGGGGGGTTAATAATGAAAATTGAATGGCAGCCCATCCGTTTTTTGCAGCCTCTACTGATGCAGAGCGCTTTCAGTTGTGACTTAAATAATGTAGAAGAGAAGCTGGAACATGGAAGATCAGGTTTCTTAGCAGGGAGTTGTTTGCTGCACCTTGAATTCAAAAGATGATGCACACACACATTTCCCTACACAAAATACAGCAATCACAACCTGAGTGATGCAAACCGACAGATCTCTCTTGATTTGGGTGGAAATGTGCTGATTGATAGCAACTGAGCTGGAGCATGAACTCGTTTAAGGTTCCTATCATAAACCTAACCTTTGAGCTATTCAAAAGATGTTCTCAGGCAATGTAACAGGATTCTATTTAGCAAAGGGAAGCACATGATTGTTTTAATGCATTGTACAGCTGAGGCTGAGATTATGCAGACTAGAAGATGATGTTTTTCAGTGAAAGGGAAATCAGTTGTAATTATGATTCTTGTTGTCTTTATGTATTACCAGCTGTATCGACTACCTGCATCCTGTGTGTCACTGGCAACTAGGGAACATGATACATTACCCCATGCTAGTGTTGGAGAGCAGTAGAGATTAAAAACAAGATTCCCACAGAATAATTGTAGCAAATGGATGATTGTACACATTCATATTAACATGCCAACAGATGAATTCCTGGTCAGTGTCAGCAAACATTTCACTTGGGGTATGAGAAAAGGGCAGGAATGAACAGCTTAGAAGTTCAACAACCGACTAGCACAGCATTTTTACCTCTAAGAATGCCCTCTGAGAGCTGTGTCTGCCTCACATTGGCCAGTGAATTTCACTTTATAGGACAAGGAGATGAGGTATTTGCAAGTCAGTGTCCACCTCTCTCCTGCCTTGATTGGTACCATAACACATGAAATTACCTCTCTGTGCCAGTAAAGAGAGCTGATGGCCATCCATAGACATCCTTCCAGGGCTCAGATCTGGGTTTCAGCTGCCAGCAAGCAGTGTTTGGGGTGCCTGTGTAGTGCAGAGGTTCCTGGCTCACTAAATCTCACCAAGACTGAAGAAGTGGAATGTTTATTACTGGGCACAGAACTGTACAGATGTGAGCACACAGCTGGTAGGGCCAAGCTGCCTGTAAGCAAACTCAGTTGGGAGGCAAGCAGGAGCTGCCTGTGCAGATGTAAAGCAGCATCTGTTGGGAACTTCTATGTCTTGTAAAGCATTTATATGTCTCATAAAGCAGAAGCAGCTGCTTCAAACTCCCTGGGATAATATCAGCCAGGTTAACAGTCCCATCATTGGGCTGGTTTAGGCAGGAGTTGTACAGGACTGCTCAAGGTCTGACCTTTCCACTAAAAGCCAAGCCATGCATCTCCACGTAGACCACAATACAGGTCCACTTGAAGAAATAACTGATGTACACTTGAAGCATTCAGCAACCATTCAGGTAGGTGTCAGGAATGCCAGGTGTCTTCCTGCAGACTGTTGCTGTGTTCAGTATAAACTGATGACCACAGACCATCACAGAAGCACAGTGACTATTACACTTGATAAAACTGGCAGTCCAAACAGTCCACAGTCTTTGGAGTGTGTTTTGGAGGACAGCACAGAAGATGTTGTAGCAGACAGCTACAGCATAGGTGGCCATAGGCAGATTTTTCTTTTAATTCTCTTTAAGCAAAGTTGGTGTGAAACCTGTTCAATAGTCTTGAATTTTATGTATTTATAGTGGTAAGTATTGCAGTGATTGTAATTGAGGGCTATTAAATGCCTGATATTTCAGGATCCTGTCATGTTTATAGCAAAGAAAATTCCTGTTTGCCTTCAGCGTACCACTCTTCTGTGTCCTTATGTGCCCTGTTACTCTTTAATAGGTGGATGAAGAAAGAAAAGACACTAAACTACCTTCTCAGTATCATTTAGCTTTCTACATTCTTTCATCATGTTTATTACCACCTTTTTCAAAGTACACAGACCTTTTCAACCTAATGACCAAATAACAGCCAGGAAACTTCTCTAAAACATGGCTTCAATCCACACTATAAGCATTAACAGTCACCATAGTCAAAGTAAATTGCAGGTGGTGGTATATTGCCTAACATCCTGATGCAAATGTAAGATAAAGGCCTACTCCAGGGGGTGTAATGCAACATGAAATTCACACTTTGCATATCAAGCTTTATCTTTATTTCAGAAAAGCCTCTAATTATGCTGAAATGTGTCCTTTCAACCTTCCCTACACCTGCCTCAAGGAGCCCCCCTACTTAACTGCAGCCAATGACTCCCTCCATGTCATTCTCTCCCCACAGAGGATTTTAGACACTGAATCTACATAGTCACAGCTCCAGACCAAACGGACCTATATCTCCTCAGCCTGTTCCCACCTGCCTCTGGCAAGCCTCCAGACAATTTGTGTGGCTTACTTTATGTTCCAGCCATCCAGTGCTACCTCCAGTGCTCGAAAGGACTTGGCCTCTCAGAACGTATCACTCCACAGAGAACAACTTGTTCTAGAGAAGGCATGACAGGAAGAAACATCCTTTATAGCATTCAGGGTTATGGGAGCCAGGCTTCAAATGGGAGGCCACAATTTCCATTACCAGGGACTGCCCCTGTCTCAGGCACATAGCAGCTCCACTTACCCTCTTCTAAGCTGCTTGGTTTAGACTTCAAACAGATCCAAAGGGAAATGCTAAATACCTTCACAGGTGAACTTCCATATACGGCCATGACGCCACAGGCTGTGGCTGGCATGCAGGCATATATCAGCATGTCAGAACTTCCTCAGCAACACGTAACTAGTATACACAAATACAATTACACATGCATTTATTGGGAGACAGTGGTAGAGTGACTCGAACATGTGTCAACAGCTTCCCAGGGTGAGGATTCAAAAAAGCTATTTGGTGCAATAAAGACTGATGCTTAATACAGTGTCTTCCACAAAGTCGTCTTTTTTTGCTTAGGTGAGCTGAGTGGCTCCATTAATGGGGAAACTGGAAGCCTTCAAGTGGGTGAGTAGGAGCTGAAATTGCAGGGGTATATTCATGACACCTTCTGCAGCATCTAATTTCAGCTGCAGTAATTCAGGCTGGTCTCTGTGGGTTCCCTATATAGGCAGTGGAAAGAGAGACGCTGCTCCAAAAGATGATTTAAGCAGAGACAGATTTAATGCCCTGAATGGTCTTCCAGAGGCTTTAGTTCCTATGTTTATAAAGGGACTTTGAGGACACTCTCCTTCTACCAAGCACCCAAATGCCTGATCTCCCTATCATACACTTCTCCTGTATTTGAAGTTTAAGAAAAACAAGCTGGAAACAACAGGCCACAGACAGCAGGCTCCAGTTGCTTCTTTAAGCACCTGCTAACACGAGGGAAACCACCACCCTAAGAAAGCGAAGAACAGCAAAAGCTTTCAGGGCTGAAGGCAGAGGGTTATGCATTAGTCATACAACAAAGAGAACACTTGCAGTTCTACTTCCACAGAGGGTTCACCTGTCCTGCCAGGCTTGGAAAGAGATCTGAATAAAAAGCCCTGGAAGGAGCCAAGGTACTTAGCATCCCACAGGTGATGCAAGCATCTTCTACACTTAGGAGTAAGAAACACAACACACTCTATCAACTAGAAACACTAAATGATTGGAAAGGGCTCTTTAAACACGTGACCTTCATTTATTTCTCATTACTTTCTATATTGCTGAGAACAGAGTTTCTTATTAGCCAGATCCAAACCATTATCGGTTAGAGGAACTTTCAGTGGCTTTAGAGCAGGTCCGGCACTGCCAGAACAGGAAGGCAAAGGAAAACATTGTGAGCCTGCCCTTCCAAACCAACATAAAACCAGATAAAGCAGAATCTTATTTCAAGAAAGCACATTTATTGTTTTGCTTAGACAAGGTAATATTTTTACTCCTCCTACTTTTTGAACTGCTCAGCTCTAGCAGATAAAGCAAAACACAGAGACTGTGTAGAACCCAAGCTACCAAATAGCTCTTGGCTGGTGAGTTTCTTTGCAAAAGGCATGGGAATGCTAAATGTTTCAGTATTCAGCCTTCATTCCATGGTTGTCTCCTGCTCTTGAATGCAGAGAAAACAATACTGGTACTCTACCGATGTCTAAAAAGTTATAGCAGCAAACAAATCTAACCTGAGCTGGTTTGGATTGCCAGTTTTGTGCATAGCTTACATTTTATCACACTAAAATGGCTGAATGCCAGAGATAGGTGAATGATCGCTGGCTGCACAAAGTCCCAGTCAGCCCAACAGTGATTCAGAGCACTTTACCAAAAGGTATAAATAGCAGGTATTCATTATTAAGTGACCACCTCTGGTTGAATGGGACAGAAGCAATTTGTTGAGCTCAGCCTCAGCTAGCACCAACGCTATGATGAATGTGTGCTCACCCTCCCACAAGGCCTTTACAAAGGAGGGGGAATGGGCAGAGTGCCTGAAAACAGAAAGGGAACAAGCCCGTGGCCCTGCACAGAGACAACAGCCCTCCAGCTGCTTATTTAGCAGCAGTCAGAATGCATCCCATTCTGTGAATCTGCCAGCACACAGGAAAAAAACATGGGCATGAAACCCCTTGCTCAGCAGATGCAGGACACAGGCTTTTCATTTTCTAAGACAATATTATTTTTATATGCAGTCTCAGCTAAACTCAGGAGTCCTGATGTGGTCTTACTTCAAATTCTCACTTGGCTGCTTTGTCCAGCTGAAGACTGAGTAAAGATTTGGGCATAAAGATACTGATGCACTGCAGAAGCAGAGAGACAATGATATTCACCTACTTTGTTAAACCCAAAGATTTCAGAGACACAAAACTTTGTGTTTACAGGCATTTTTTATTGCCAAGATATTATCACGATAATCCATTTTAATACACCCCAAGGAAGTGAGAGGAAAACCCTCAGACTCCTAACTAGGTTAGCGCTATACTAAACCTTTCATGAGCAAACACCTAAGCAAGGGTGATCCTAACTCTGACAGAGTGACAGCACTAAGGGTGTAATTCAAAGATAACACAAGTCAAAGAAGGAGATCTCAAAGAAGGCCTGTGACACAGTCTTCTGGGTTTTAATTGCAGCTGGCTCCTCAGGAGTATTCTCCAAAGGAGTTTTACACAGGACTAGCCCATTAACAGTAAAAGACCATACACAAAAGCCTCAGAAAATAATCATAATGCACACAAACAATATTAATTGCTGAAAAAAGCAGGCATCCCTTTGTTTTTGTCCTTTGCAAGAAAAGCATAAATACATATGGGCAGTCACACGTAGATTTATTCCTGACTTTCAATTTCTTTTTAATGCCAGTAAGTCCAAAGCCTACATGTGTGTTAGATAGGTATCACTGCAACTTGTTGCATTCTACCAAGAGAGCAACTTAACACCTATGATCCCTTGGGAAACCGCTCTTTTCTAACAACCACTGCCTTGTTAAAACAGTGGGTTTTCATAGCTGAGGGATACCAGTGCAATGGGAAATGCAAACAGCACCAGAGTAGGTCCTGTGGTGACGATGTTTGTTTCCTGGGAGGTGAAATGGTTTAATTCAATGTCAAAGTGTTATATTAGCCAAAAAGAATCATGGGAATAAAACCAGTACTCAAAAGCTCACACAAATGTTGTGTATTTCCCACAAACTAGAACTAACTGCCACAACTGCAGAGATTATTTCCTGTTGTTCATGAGACTCACTTATTATTCACCATCATATTTTCTCTAATGAAGTTTTGCCTTCCAAGGGAAATTTATAGACTACTGCAGGGCCTTACCTAGGGCCAGTTTTAAACTGGGATCCAACACAGCTCTGATCCCAGAGTACCAGTGCAGAAAAAGAAGCAGTCATCTTTCAGCTCAGGGGTGTAACGGTCCAGCCTCTCCCACAAAAAGCCAGGCCTAACACTTTCCATACATGAAGCTTTCCCACAGGCAAGAATGAATCTTGAGAAACTGTAGAGATAAGTTTATAACGTAATGATGACTCCTGCACAATCAAGAGAGAAAAACACACCAGGGACACTCACCACACCAGGCCCTGGGGCATGCTTGTAGCTGCTGCTACCAGGGTACATATTAACAAACAGTAATAACAAGGTAATAACTGTGAAGGGGGAAGGAACCCATCTCATCCACTCTTAAACTGAATTAAAGGCACCACAGGAGCTTGCATATAACAGGATCTGACTCGGAAGAAACTGGTCCAGCTCTATAAAGCAAATCAGCCCTAAGGCAAACCAGAGCATGCAGTGACTCCTTGTCAGGCTTTGTAGGGGGTTATCACCTTGGGTTTTTAGGTAGCAGAGAACTGAAGCTCTGTCTGCCTGCATCTCTGTCAGATGGGAAAGGGATACTCTCCAGAGAAGTGGCCTAGCTAGTAACAGCATAGAAACAGTCAGCCAAAACCAGGGATGTGTAAGTAACACGGGGTTCTCTGAAGGTGCAGCCTGCAGGATAATTTAAGCATGTCTTGATGGTGTAGAACTAGAGAGTGGAAAAATCTTCAGAGTGTAACCTGCTGTCAAAGTGCATCTGAAGACATTTATATGGGGGAAAGAGATGAGAAGACTTACGGCTCTGCAGCCACCAAGTGGATGCACCAACCATCCCTGACTGGCTGGTAGCAAGAGAAGAAGAGGTCAGCATGCAACAGCCACCCCAGCAGGTTCAGTCTGTATCTTCCTCATCCCTGAAGCAACTCTGCAAAGGGTCATCTGACAGAAATCAAGTTCCATCAGCACAATTCAGAAAAAATGACCCCAGAAGGTACAAAGACATGTTGAGGGGAGAGGAGGGAGGAGCATTAATGTCCTAAAATGCTTATGTTATTCTTGAATGGAAGCCAGCTCACATCCCACCATTTCCTTCAGTAAGAAGAACAAGCATCTGACTGGTCAGAGATGTCTGCAGTGCTCCCAAAACGCCCTCCTGCTCCACATGATGCCATACACAGGAGTCTTTGCTCCTCAAAAAAAATCGAGGATATTGTCAACAGGCTGTGTATCAACAATGTGTTGCGGCTCAGTGAGTTGTGAATGAGCTCATAAGGTGCAACATTTCCAAAGTGAAACATGGTGCCAGGGAGACAGAGGTCTGATTTTGGGTGATAGCTGCATCACTAGCAAGGTCATGCATCTTGTCTCCTCCACAGATGAGAATTTGTTGGAAACTCCACCCAGTATGGTGTAGACAGTGAGCTACTGAGGATATGGTCTCTGCCCAGGGGATTTCTTGTCTTGGAAAAATCCCAAGACAATGCCAATCTTGCCCTTGCCTTCGCAGCAAAATATGGATAAATATGGATAAAATATGGATCGTGGCCAAATTTGAGAATAATTATATCTGCTCTGCTCACATAACATTCCACAACTGGGCAATTGGCCTAATGCCATTTCAGTGCAAACCCACTGTAAGTCAGCACCAGTCCCTCATTTAAATTCACTGAACTGCTGACTTACATCTGACTGAGCAGACAGAAAAGACCACAATATAAACAATTCCATAAATGCAGGGAAATCAAGACAAAGATGCTCCTTTGAAACATCTGGCAATCAGTTTGTGTTGGGAAAACAGGTCTTGGTGCTTTTGGTGCTGTTTGGAGCCATGTTCCCAACTCATTGCATACATGGAAAAATGGGGGTAGGAGAATTCAACATCTAGATTTATCTCAGATCCCTCTCAGGCCAGATGAGGGTACAGAGTCCAAACTGGTGCTCTGAAAATAGCTCTCTCAGCTACAGTGGGAATCAAGGCTCCTTGCAACAAGGACGAGACACTATAAACTGATAGGCTTGGATTAGAGATGGGTGGCTGCTGCTCACTGCTCCCTTGAAATGACATCAGCTGCACTTTGGCTGTACAGTTGGTGTGGAGATGCAGGGAACGATGAGAAGTGTTCCCCAGCAAGGGCTCCTTCAGAGGACATCAGTGACACCCATAAGCCTGCTGGGGTCATACTTGCTCACTAGAACCAGGAAGGTGGCTCAGAGACAGTACCCTTTTCCCAGCACCAAAACCCAGCTAGCCATGATTTAGAAAGACGGTTCCTACTTAGAGCCTACTGAATTTAAACAGATTGCTCAGGCACCTGGATTTAACTAATCTCATCTTTCCTAGCTCTCCTCATAGCAGTGAGTTGGTTCAGCTGCTCTCAAGAGATCTCTGACTGATCCTGTATATTGAAAGGGTAGAGGATGGACAGTTCATCTCTCCATCTACCCCACTGCCTTTGTGCTTGCCTTTGTCTTCCTGCCATTTCCCTCCCTGACCAGTTCATGTTCCCTTCAGCTTGTTCCTTCCAATATTCTGCCTGTTCTTGGTACAAACGTCAGCAGTTCACTCTTGCTTCTTTCTGCTTGTGAGACAACTGCAGGGGATCACACAGAGACCAAGAGACCCCTCTATCTGAGGATCTCTTCCTGACTGCTGGTGCAGCCAAAGGCCATTGCATGCAGTACTTCAGGGCCACCGAGACAGTACTTCTGTCAGCATCCAGAAACATTGTGCTATTTGGAGCATGCTATTTTCTCTCTAGATTCTGTGTTGTTTAACATTTACCTATGACAACAACCCTCTGAGGTAGTTTAAGACCATATATGGCAATCTCGCATATTTCTCATGTAAGTACTTTCTAGAAATCAACCCTGTTTTTCTGAGATATACCCTTGTTATATGCCTACAATCCCAAATGCTTTGCATCTCAATGAACATAGATCAAAAAAGCAAACCCACTGCAGAGAAACATGACTGAGGATAAAACTGGCACATGTGGTACTGAAAACAGGCATCAGAAAAAAGTCTGAAAGACAATGAGAAGGATTTTGACAAATACGTGTAAGAGGAACCAGTTTCCGTGCATGACACTTGCTTTTGAGACAGAAGTTGTCACTAAACCAGGAAAACCTCAGCCATTTCCATTTTAAAACCTGGAACTGAATATGACTTTCACTTACACATAATGGACATTTTGCCATTCACTGTGAAAATGGCATGATCTTTGAGAAAAAAGATCTTAAATAATTTTTATTTTGTGCCTCACTAGCAGCCACACAACACTGATTCATGAGGAAAACTTACCTAAAGCACCCAAACCTGTCACTTGAATTTCACTGACTGCATTGACATACAGATGCAAAATGAACTTGTGCAATTACAAGAGGATATTGCAACTCATCTTACATATATAGAATCATAGAAGCATAGGATAGTTAGGGTTGGAAAAAACCTTAAGATCGTCTAGTTCCAACCCCCCTGCCACGGGCAGGAACACCTCACACTAAACCATGTCACCCAAGACTTCGTCCAACCTGGCCTTGAACACTGACAGGGATGGAGCATTCACAGCTTCCCTGGGCAACCCATTCCAGTGCCTCACCACCCTTACAGTAAAGAATTTCTTTCTTATATCCAATCTAAACTTCCCCTGTTTAAGTTTGAACCCATTACCCCTTGTCCTATCACTACAGTCCCTAATGAATAGTCCCTCCCCAGCATCCCTGTAGGCCCCCTTCAGATACTGGAAGGCTGCTATGAGGTCTCCATGCAGCCTCCTCCTCTCCAGGCTGAACAGCCCCAACTTTCTCAACCTGTCTTCATACAGGAGGTGCTCCAGTCCCCTGATCATCCTCGTGGCCTCCTCTGGACTTGTTCCAACAGTTCCATGTCCTTTTTATGTTGAGGACACCAGAACTGCACACAATGCTCCAGGTGAGGTCTCACAAGAGCAGAGTAGAGGGGCAGGATCACCTCCTTTGACCTGCTGGTCATGTTCCTTTTGATGCAGCCCAGAATAGGGTTGCCTTTCTGGGCTGCGAGCACATACTGAAGCCTGCTCATGCTGTTTCTCACTGACCAACACCCCCAAGTCCTTCTCCACAGGACTGCTCTGAATCTATCTGTCTCTAAAAAAAAGCACCTGTGGAGGTAAGTTTCAATGCTTCAAAACATTAAAAAAAAAAAAAAAACCAACCCAAACAGTCACATCTGAAATGCCTTGGAAATTAGAAAACCTTAAGGTAGATGTTAATAGAGATTACAGGTGTATATGTTATTACCCTGAACAGCTCAGTATGCAAGAGACTGCTGTAATAGTGCCCGTCACATACACAGAGTTAGTAGTTTGTAGATCAGCATTTCCTACCAGCTGATTTACAAGCGTGTTTGGAGGCTCTTGACTCCTGTCATCACAGAAGGGAGCTGACGCACAAGGAAGGAGAGTAGCTATGGAAATCAACTCTGTTTTGGCCAGTAAATATGTTGGATCATTAAAACAGAATAATGGTCTTCAACGATTGTTAGCACTTTTCATCATAAATGCAAAAAACTCACAAGCCATACCTCTTAAAGGTAAGGGACTGCCTTTAAATGAACGATTTTTATTCACTTTCTTATTCGCTTTCTACATTCAGAGCCTGTATTGAAAAAAAAATAATTACTCACACTGGAAAGCTTTCCTACTGAGAAAGCCAAAAAGCTTGCTATCCTGCTGACAGTGAGGTACTCACATAATACCATCTTCTAGGAGACAGAAACAGTGTCAGCCCTGTGAGAAAATAGTACATGTTGCCATGTACATTTGGGCTGTCCATAGCTTGCTGACCTGCTGCACTTGTCAGCTGTTTTCTCCTCTCGGCTTAACTAACACACGTAAATTAAGGCTGAAGTAAATTGTTTTCAGTCTGCACTCATCTTCAAGTTTGTTACATCTCCTTCACACCTGAACACACCAGCACTGCCAACAACCTGCCAGTTTTTGCCAGCTACACTGGTTTGTCTCTTGCTTCTGCTGGCAAGCCTTGCTGTCATTCAAATGTACATACACTAAAATACACTTTGAACATGCTGCTGATGAGTTACACATAAAAATATGTTGAGGCCAAGTGTGCACATAATATTGCTACAGTGAAGTCATTAACTTCTGTCACTTTGAGGATATGGTCTAAACCACAGTGGTAAAATGGGGCTGTTTTGACATTCCTGAGCTGGCTAATCCACTGCGTAGCCCTCATATGTCAGGAATGTGAGCCTACGTGTTCATTACATGCTCAAAATCACCTGTGTCCTGGCTTCAGCTACAGCCTGTAATAACCACGACAATCTATAAACATGGTCAAGACTTCAGAAAGGAGTTCCTCAGAAGAGAAAAACCAAAACACCACAACAACAACTAAAACTAATCAAAACCCCTGCCCAACACTGTTGTCAGTAGCCCAATACTTGCCCAAATAAGCCTGAGCCAAAAATCAAAGAACCTACATGCCCTTCAGATGTAGATTTCTAAGACCCACCTAAAATAACTGTCATTTCATCTGTTTTCTGTAACTATATAGGGTGCTTTGTAGTTAATACATTTAGTACTGTTTAAGGATAATTCTGGGATTTTCAATGGCTTGTAAAATAAAAGAGAATGGGCTGCTACATAGCAATGCCTTCTTTCATACTATGGCTCTAATACATATAACTAGGGACATTTGTAAAAGGTAATAAATTTGCACTCCAAACAGACGATTTATATGTTATATCTAAAACGACCATTACAACGTTTTATGCCATTGCAACTAGAACAGATGGAGACAGTCCCTTCCTTGAAGAGCTGGGAAAAGTTAAGACACCTTGTCGGATCCCCAAAACAAGAGAAACCAGAGCCAGGTCATTCTGCATGCCCAGAGGTTAATGTTAAAGGAAGTAGTAGTGATGCAGGAGACATGGGCATTTGAAATGTTTAGAAGAGTATCTCAGTGCCTCTGAAAAGATCTGAGAGGCACTACAGCCCTGGGAGGAAAGAGAGACTACCACATAAGGGCTGTCATAATGGTTAACACCTAGCATGGGGAGGCCATGCTCAGCAAATTCCTTTCACTGTCAGCAGACACATGAAGACCACATGGAGCAGGAATTAATTCAGACACTGCCAGAGCCACAGGGAACATGGACCCTCAGGGTGTCTGCTGCACAGCCAGCTTACAGACCCCGATGGGGTCTTCACAAGGGGGTCCCTAATATGTTTGGGGGATGCCCTGGGGCCAAAATGCAGTCCTGGCTCCCTCAACTCTAACATAGACAAGAGCTCTGCAGTACACTGTGGAAGAGCCGGGCAGTCTGGCTTTAATAACAGTTCATTCTCTGCTCAGCTACAGCTTTAACTTAGCTAACAGTAACCACAGATTTTTTTATTTTACTAACTGTTGCCCATTTAGAAGGCAGCAGAAAGCATGTATTATTCATTCAGCTACTCTCATAATGCCCACCTTATGAAACCACAGCCACAAACAATTTTCATGGAAAGCTTGATTGGCGAATTCAGCCAGTAAAGCTCCTTCTGTTTGATAATGCAGTAGTAGGGGGTATTTCAGCTATAATGGGCTAAGATAAATGCAGAATCACTGAATTAAAAACACTGCAGAAAAATGTGCCAATTCAGTTTCATGTCAGGATGAGAAAAAGTAAAAACATTCTGTGAAGATAAATTGTAATGGTTTGATTTCCTGTTTCCAATTTGCTTGGGGTTTCTATATATTCCACAGAGGTATTTGAATGAGTTGGCATTGCCCTGCCAATAGCAGAAATGAATGCCTTTGGCATTCGTGAAATGATCTGGTAGGTCTAAAGATCACTTTAAATTCATTCTACAGATAATTTCCAATCTTCAAATGTCTGATTCAGTTGTGAATTTAAAACAAACAAAGCATGCTAATTTTTCAGGAAAGTAACTATCTAGTTTCTGATCAGCAGTATTGCCAAACGCAGCAGAGAGGAAAGCAAACTACCTGAAGTTTGAGGATTTATCTGCTCATTGATTAGAACAAGTTTCTTCCCCATCCACTGAGCTGGGAAGCCAGGAAAAGCTTCCATTGCCAGGAGCCATGTTCTACTGTACGTATTTTTGAAACTAAAAGAAAAAGAGGAAAAAAGAAAAAGTGCATTACTCACTGCTAGTAGCCCAACATCTTTCAGAAGACATTCTGCATTACACTACACAATACATGGTATAGCTGATAGCACCACTAAAAGTTACATTCAGGAACCACGTTGTAAAACTCTAAAATGAGAAATAAAAAACTAAATTGTTTCCCTATACTCAATTTTCTTAAGAATTATGAATAAATTTTATGAAGGACATAGATGTAGACCATAAGAAGGTCCCCCTGCCATCCTCAATTCCCAATCCAGAAAGTGTCCGGGCCTCCAGACCACGGCTTTTGCGAGAACCTTTCTGAATCATCCTAACACACCACGATTCCTTTTTCCATTTGAGACTTCTAAGAAGGCTGCGCCCTCTTCTGACAGTTCAGGACTCAGCAGCAGTGACTGATAAAACTGCTTTACTGCAGCCAACAAGTTACGACTGGACCTCGAGTTACCAAGACCAGTCCCGCTTGACTTAAAACGTTTATTGCACTATGCAGAGATGCTACACAACGAGATGGATATCTCAAAGTTACAGCGCTTCTTTCACCATGCCGTAAGAAAAGAAATTGCTTGGGAAGTATGCATGTATAGAAAGAAAACAGCCCCTACCATATGTTCAAAAAAAGCTAGAACACCACTCTAGAATAATCTCCAAATAACACATACAAACATTACAAGCCATGCAATTCCATAAAGGAAACTTTCATATGTTAAAAATATAACCTTGAAATTAGTGCTGTATGGCATGGATTCAATTTCACAGAACTACTAGAAAATACGGCTAATGCTATTATGAAGAGTCAGTCTGCCTTCGTAAGCAAGTGTAATCTCCTTCGACCAGTAAAGCTTACGCAGGAGTGACTAAAAAAATCCCCCACATCTTGTCAATCATTCACACAATGCCCAAGTGAAGATCACCTTCACTTACTTTATGTGGAACGTTCATCTCTCATCTGATCCTGCATTCAAGTTAAACAGATTTTAGAGACTCACAGATGCATACTGATCAAAGCTTCTGGTCCAGAAACAAATGAATAGCACCAAGAAAGAAAAGGAAATTTCCCTCTGGTCAAACTGGCAGGGTCCACTTGGAGGGATTTTCTGCCTTTCTTTGTAGTTTAGGATATGAGTCACTTCCTTAAACCATCTGGGAATTTTATTTAACAAATTTCCTTCTATTCTAGGGCATAATTACTGACACTGTTGATTCTTCTGGCTCTCTTCTTGTGGTACATGGTTGTGCTTGCGGCTTTGGTCTTTTCCACAGAAGGCCTTTATTCTTCTCTTCAGGGTGCTCAGGCTCAGATTGCTGTCTGGGGAGGCTACAGGCAGTGTGTCTATTTCATACGCTTATTCAAATCATTGATACATCAGCTGTGTAAGAGAAGATAATGATTAAATTACTTCCTCTAATTATAATATTTACAAAGTTGCCCTGAGAGTGATTAACAGTTATGGTCAATGACCATCAAGTAAACACAGCTGGAACAGGAAATGATTCTCCATGGACTAACACCACACACTGGTGCGTATTCTGGGCCCCTGAAACTTGATGGCTACTGCCACATACGGGAAGAAACAACCTAGTTTGTCTGTTGCTTTACAACAAGGTATCTCACTGCTTTTACAGATTCATCCCTGCAATGCAAAACACGTTACTGTACTCTGGGGGAAGGTGAAACATCTCTGACTGCAAAACAGCCCTACTCTCCGGTTTCCTCACAGCTTCTCCTGCCCTGCCAGTGCTGACACTAAGCTGAAATACAGAAAATAGCCACCAGGCGGCGAAATGTAACTAACACAGCCCCATTAATAGCCACCTATTATTATATTCAGCTACTTTAACTGGATTCCTACCGTAACAGAAGCATTGTATTAACAATGTAATTTCCCCACTCTTCACAATGGCTTTGCTTATTAAATTAGCAGATGAATTATAATTACTCTTAAATGCACTTGAGGCATTTTTATTCCACAAACCTACCTCAACCATTAAAAGTTCCGCAAATAGCCTTGTTTTAAGCCTTCCTCAGCCAGACTACTGTGTGTTTAAATGGATGTTTAAACCTCTGTAGAAGCAAAGCTTTAATATTACACTTTGATCACTATTTTATTATTGTAATTTCCCAGCATGTTCTAGCTCCTGTACAGTGTTCAGTTCAGTGCTGTCAAAGGACAAATGGCAGGCTTTGCACTTTTATTTTAAAAAATATTATGCATTTTTAAAGACCTAATGTGCCTGTAGTTCTGACAGTATTCACCAGTAAACAAGCATCAGAAAACAACAAAGTATTTTAAAGCCAGAAGTACGCATATGCTATTACATCTAATTACTTTATTCTGTGGTTTTGCCGTAAATGTTTTTCTATGAGCTCAAACTGTTCTCTACTTTTGCTCCTTGGGAAAAGGATGAAAAAGATAGGTATTTTAAAACATACTTTAAAACAGAGTATTTCCCTGTATGCCTTTTTGACAGTCTTTCTCCTCCTTTTCAATGGCATTTGCACAACCAACAAGCAAACAAAACTGTAAAAAGCCACTTCAAGTAAAGCATGACGTGACTGGTGTACCTACAGCTTGCCTATGTACACACATTCCCTGTGAAGCATAGGCACATACGAATGTCTTTTCCAGCAACAAATGGGTACCAACCTACTCTTTGGACTCCGGCAGACCCTGATGCCTATAAGCAGGGTTCGGGGTGCAATGCAGACACCCCTCAGGGACTCCACCGGGACGAAACGATTTGCACACTCTCTTAAATTGAAGGAACTTTCCCTGTGGTCACAAGGAGATATAAAAGGTGGAATACTAGCATGGCAGCCTATTCCAGAGGTGGGTTTGGAGACAGGGCTGGGGAATCATACATATGGGATCAGACTGTTCTCCCCTCTAACTTCAAACGGGTGAAACTCTGCAATAAATCATTCCCTATGCAGAAACATCAGCCTCACCCTCAGGACTTGGAAATCACCGCTTCCCACAGCGAGGACATAACCACGATCGTATTCACGGCAGAGAAGCTCCGTTGGGGCCATTGCCCCGGTACTACCGATACCACATTTGACCCGTGAAACGCAGCCCCACCGCCTGCTCCCTATTTCGATCCTGGACAGGTATTTTTCGTGTCACCGCCTGCTTCCAGCACCTCTCTGCGGGCAAACGCCCGCACGGCTCCGAACTCCCTCATGGGACCCCCAGAACTAAGCGCAGAGCTTCACCTATCCCAGCCTATACAATACCCCTGACGGGTAAATAAAACAGAGCTATAAAAAACTTAAACCACCTTATTTTCCCTACGTCAGGGCACGGAAAAACTCCACAAACTGGCGCTACCCTCTTCCTCCCGAGCTCAACATGGCCACCTCAGCGTCCCCACGGCCTCGCCCAAGATGTCGGCCCTACCGCGGTGGAAGCTGCTTGCCAGCACTTAAGATGGCGGCGGCGCGGTTCCCCCGCTGTGTAACCGCACCCGGAGCGGGGCAGGCCCCGCCGCTCCGTACTTTATTTATTTACTGAGCCGCTGAGGGAAGTGACGCTACTCCGGAGGCGGCAGCGCCGAGCGGGGCCTGCCGGGAGGCCGAGTGGGCGGTGGCGGGGCAGGAGGCGGTGGCCGCCGGGAGGGGGCCGGGCCGCAGCGACGCGGTTCCTGTCGCCGTGACATGGGTTCCCCCTCGATGGCGGTGGCCGCGGGAGGCCTCAGATAACCGGTCGGGTCCCCGTTCCCCTTCCCTCCCCTCCTCGCCCGCCGCCATGCACGCCCGGGCTCCGCCGCCCCCTAAGCAGCCCGCAGGTAAGACCCGGTGCCGCCGCTGCCTGTGGAGGTGGTTGTTGGTCTCCTCCAGGCCTGGCCGGGGACGGGCACCCCGTGCCCCGCGGTGAGGGGTGCGGACCCCTTGGTGCTTCACCCCGGGGCCTGCAGCGGCCGGGGCCTGTTGGGGCACCGCGGTTTCCGACCTTCCTGCTCTATAGCCGGGGGAGCGCGGTGGGGCCGGGCCGCCCTGCCCGGCGGGAGGGCTGGGAAGGGGGGTGAAGCCCCACGGCCCTTCCCCTCGCTGAGGGGAACTCTCCTCGGTGCGTCCCGCCGGGGCTGGGCCGCTGCAGGGCTGCCCTCGGGGATCGGCGGCTTTGTCCTTCGGCAGCCGGCCATGGGGGTCGAGCGGGCGGGTGCCCGTAGCGGGAGCCCCGCGGTTCTGTGGGGTTCAGTGGGGCCGCAGGTGGAGGAGAGGGCTCCGGGATGTGGTGCAGGAAGTTGAGCTGTCCGGTGTGTTCACTTTTCCTCATAAGCGTATTTTGCTAAGGGGCGTGAAGCATGTCAGTTGTTAAACGCATCTGAAGAGGGCACACGGAACTGGAGTCATGATTTTATGTTTTTATAAGTAGTGCAGTTCTGAAATGGGGCAAAGTTGCTGAAATGCTTTTTAAGTCCTGATGCTTCAGTTTGCAATTGTAAGTGGCTACCTGATGAACCAAAATGTTCATTTTCATTAAAGATAATTCCTTAAACCAAGGGTTAAACTTCGGGATTCCCTCACAGTGTCTGTAAGTTGGCTTCTTGATGGTGTCAGCCCTTTCCTCCAGCTTCAGCACAGAAATTGAATGCAGAAGTCTGCTCCTTTTAAAGCAAACATCTGTTCGTAAATGGAATGAATAGAAGCGGCATCGTTGACAAGAGCTGTAGTACATTGGTTGTATTAAGTTTTGTTTTCATGCATGTTTTGCATGAAGTGTGATGTGCTTCATCAGAACTGTTTTTTTTCCAGCTGTTGAGTCCATGGTAAAGTGAGTTTGATGGATGCTGCTTTTTAACTGCTCTGGTCCGTGGAGGTTAAACAAAATTAAAAGTATTTCCTCTTTGTTTTATTCTCTGGACAAATGAACCAGACTTGGAAAACCAATTAGCCTGCTTTAAGAATAAAAATGTTAGGTTGTGTTGTCGATGCACACTATGCATGGTCACACAGCTAACACGGAGGTAGCAGCTCCTCGTGATGAAGTTGGAGCTGTACCTGGAGGAATATGACATGAACTGGGAGAGCCAGGAGAGGAGATGAAGTACCTGTGGCTACTGATAGCTTGTGGGTTTTTTTTCAAACATTGTGAAAATAAATGGCATAAACTTGAGGATATGTTAATTTAAATGTAAAAATACGAATTAGCACTATAATAAAGTTACTTCAGAAAAGGCAGTGTGGCTATGGTGTTCCCATTCCACATAGTGTTTGCGTAAAGTACATGTTGTGTGACCTTCTGAGGTCATGTGAAAGTATGACCTCTTCTTTTTACTTCCTTAATTTGTTTATAAGCAAGCAGTTGAAGGAGCTCGGCCTCGGCAGACCCATTTGTGCTGTCTGAGTCTTATTTTTTAATTTTATTCATATTTTGGGTTTAGGTTTTTTTGTTTGCTTCCATCATGGCACTGGAATGGGTTGCCCAGGGAGGTTGTGAATACTCCATCCCTGGCTGTGTTCAAGGCCAGGTTGGACAGAGCCTTGGGTGATACGGTTTAGTGTGAGGTGTCCCTGCCCATGGCAGGGGGGTTGGAACTGGATGATCTTAAGGTCCTTTCCAGCCCTAACTGTTCCATGATTCCATGGTTTCATGTCACAAAGGATTTAACAGCCTATAAAATTCAGAGTTACACCCATTGAATTGTGTGTGTGCTGCATATTTCTCTTGATGAAGACAGCATGTGAACTTACATTTATACTTGAAAATTTCTTTAGTAGCTTACTGAATTAACGTAAGCATTTTAACACCCTGATTACATAAAATGATATCCTGAAACTTTCAGTACTTTGAGAGGACTTGTCTTTCATAGTGGAAATAATAGAGCAGCCTAGATGGACTTCACTCAACTCTTTGCCCTTTCCTCTTGAAATATTCATAGAGCTCTCCTTGCAGGTATCTAGTGGTATTAGTTTGAAACCCGGTGGTAAAGAAGCTGATGCTGGATCTGGTTGTTCTCACTATACTCAGCAGCCTAATATTCTTTCAGATACTCATTATCCTTTTTGACAAAATGCTCAATCCTTCCTGTGCTATTGTACTGTTTGACAATTTAAGCTACGTCTTTGTGAGCATTTCAGTGCGATGACATGCTAACCCTTTCATGGGGATTCAAAATACTCATAACTTCTCTGGATAGTCCCCTTAAGAGAAGTGTCTTAGATCCCACTCATTGTTAGGTTTCACAAGTTTTGTCTGTTAATTTTATTTTTCCTTTGTGCAGAAACCACAGTGTAAGCAGCTCCCGTGCACACACAAAAAAGGCCTTGAAATGTGCCTTATTTGAAAACTGACAGTCTCATTTCCAGTGTACTCTCTTCCGTGCTAATGCCTATAGCAATTAAAGTTTTGGGTTGATCCTGGGAGGGATGTTTTTGTGTTGGTACCAGTTGCAATGAGTCTGCTTCTGTATAGCAAATAATTTGGGGTTTTCAAGCCCAAGAGTGCTGTTTTGCAAGAACCACAAGAAAGGCAAAACTTTTCTTTGCTTTAATACATTTGAAAGTAGGCGCCAAGGG
This sequence comes from Melopsittacus undulatus, assembly GCF_012275295.1. Taxonomy (NCBI): domain Eukaryota; kingdom Metazoa; phylum Chordata; class Aves; order Psittaciformes; family Psittaculidae; genus Melopsittacus; species Melopsittacus undulatus. The sequence goes on along the minus strand of NC_047529.1, from coordinate 10,797,124 downwards.
GAAGGAAATGTGAAACTTGAAGTTCATATGTCTGTTGAAAAGTGAGGGAGAATAAATGTTGTTATTTGGAGTATTAGGTGTCTTTCTAGTATTGTGTTTATTATGAGATAATGTCTGTAAGTGGGATAAATGATAAATAATGTAAGCCTGTTCTTGCTCTGTGTTTAGCTTGCTTCAGTCAGGTTCCTTGGGGGCTTTTGCCTTTCCCCCTCCCTTGTTCTCTGCATGTTGAAGAAGAATACTTGTTCCCTTAGAAACAAGAAGTTTGCAGTGATGGAAGGAGGACCTATGGTTGTTCTCCCTATGCAACTGTTTCCTCTGCCAAGCTGTGGGAGAACCTTTCATGTAAGAGTTCACCTCTGAGTGTTTGTAATCTGCTCTTTACTGTAGCCTGTGTGAAGTTTGAAGGGTTTATGTGTGATGAAGAACATATTGCTCTCTAAATAAATCTCTGAGAACGGTTGACCTTAAGTAATCTAGTTCTAATACTTTCTAATCCAGCATCCTTTTGTCTTAATTTAGAACAGGTTCCCAGCTAACATGTTTGAGGGTACCATTCAGAAATAGATTTTCTCACTGAGTTGAACACTTTTGAAAGGAATTTAAGAAATGATAAGAAATAAAACATCTCAGTTATGTGTTATTTTTGACATCTGTCTTTACACATTGCATAGATGTGTGCTGTACATTGGACACAAATGTTGTGTTCCTACAGAGGCAGATTTTAAACCTGATTGACTTTCTCAGCCAGTTGTGTTTGCCTATATGAATTAAAAACATGCTTGTTCTTACAGCATTTTTCCCACTGTTTACAGATTTAGGTACAGACAATGTCTTTATCTGCAGCTGTTAAGGCAAGTCAGCAGATTCTGAGTTGAAAGATTAAATTTTAAATTATTATTTTTTTTTACTAATAGTAACTATAAAAATAACCTGATCTTTTGGGTTTGGACAAGTGATTCTATTCTTGGTTAAAAAAATTGTTTTGTGAACTAACAGATTTAGAGTCATATTTTTCAAATGTTCCTCTGATTCCACAGCTAAGCCAAAATGCAGCAGGGAGAAGGTTGGATGCCAGGCTAGGCTGGATGGGGCTTTAAGCAGCCTAGTCTAGTGGAAGGTGTCCCTGCCCATGGTAGGCAGCTTGGAACCAGGTGATCTTTAAGGTCTCTTCCAATCCATTCTATGATAAATGAAACAGCACATGCACTGAAAGTGTTTTGATTCCTTCCTCATATAATCTAATAAGGAAGGTGTCTATATCCCAGATCTGTTTGAATTTCATGTTTGTGCCACCTAACTTGGTCTTCCTGTATTGTCAGCAATAAGAGGAAGAAGAGCACTGTCAAAGGTTAGAATCTTGCATAGGCTGGATCTTCTGAGGATGTTTACTGCTAGCCTGGGGAGGTCAGGAGGACAGGAAGAGTGAGCTGCCTGAGATAAGTACCTGAATCCTGAAGGCAGTCTCCTGAGTTTGGTTTCTTTAATGTTCGTTTTACATACAACACCTTTTAATAGAAGGTGTCTAGCTCTAGCACATTTGGTGTTTGTTGAAACCACAGTAATGTACAGTGGTATTGATTAATTCCAAGTGTTGGGTAATGAGAAATAAGGCTTAGGTACATTTCCTTTACTGGAACTGGAGAACATTGTTTTCCTCAACTCATATGTCCAAGCAAGAATAAAAAGTGAAATTTGTGCTTTGGGTAATGGACCTTCTGGCTGTAACGGCATTACCTTCAAAATCGAAAACATTGATTTCTTGGAGGCTTTATGAAGGAAACATTTTCTTGCTGTATTTTGTTTGCTGGTAACTTATTCCAAAAATAAAAGTAAGCTTATTAAACCAATTTAAGAACATATCGATTTCAGCCTGGACAGTGACTCTGTCTAGAGCAGTTTGGGGTTGTAGAAATGCTATTTTAACAGACAGGCTCTCCTCATTTACAGTGGCCCTTTCTAGAAATAAGTTTTGAGATGCAGAAAGACTGTAAATCCATTTTCCATTGTTCGTAAGCCAATGAAAAAAAGTTATAATAGAAGAGGACAGCTTTTCCTGCTGGAAGCCAACATTCTGCTGTACTGAGAATTCTAAATCTGGTCCTCACTGTGGTATTTTTGGTATGTGCTTGAGGAATTCCCTTGCAGTAGAAGAGTTAAATGTTCTTGGAAAATTCAGATGCTGGCAGCTAATGACTTGAATCAGTCTCCTTGCCACTGCAAGACTTTTACTTTAGGGCATTTCAGTACCATTGTAGCTTCTGTCCTGGAGATCTTGATCATGCCATTTCTGATTATCTTGTTTTCTTTATGCTCTAAGTGATGGGTTGCTTAACTCAGCTTTGCTTACAGAGTAATCCACAGCTGAGAGGTTATCCATTGTTTTACTAATGTTCATCTTAAGTTAAAAGGAACGTTCTGCTCCACAAGGAGTTTCTTTTGAATTTACAGGCCTCGTGTTATTTCTTGAGAGATACTCTTTGTGGCCTCCCAGGTTTTTAGGTCTTATGTAAGAGCCAGACATGCCGTTTCAAGTCTGCCTTAGAAGACACATAGAGAAGGAACTATTTATACCTGCTTTTGTGTAATCACATTGTTCTCTTTGCTACCATGTCTTTGTTAGAATGTTACTATTATTCTACAAAAGGTAATGAACAAGGATGTGATGCGTGCGTGAGGAAAGCAGTTATTGTTTCCTATTTACTGAAATTAAAAAGATACCCTGGTTTGATAGCAAATGCTTTAGAAACCTGGTTAGTGACTTAAGATAGAATGGTGTGCATTTTGACATTGCAAATCCTTGCCCTATCAGAGGTTAAGTCAACTGCTACTTTTTATCTTTTCCAGCATTAGTTATTTCTGCTTTCTCTCTTCTTCTAAGTGTTCTAAATTAACCTGAGTTACATTCTTGAATGGTTTAAACCAGGAGCTGCAATAGCATAACTGAATCTTACCGATTACAATCAGCAGGCTGGTTTTTTATTTTCTTTAAAGTAAAATGTCAATATATACTTGTAAGTGTATTTGTGAATTACATTTATAGTATGACTTCAACAGTTAATAATAATGAAATTTGTGAATTTCCTTCATAATGAATATTGAAGTATAAATATAAAGAAACACGTGCAAGCAAGAAGTTAACCAGTGTTTTCAGCTTTAAAAAATAGAGTGAAGAAAATGGCATCTGAAACAGACACAATTCTTTAACAGCTTTTTCCTGAAAAATCTTGAGCAACTGCATGTCATAAGGAATTGATGTAAATCCATCATCAGTCTAATATTAAACTATTGTGATCTGAAAAAATAGCTGACTCTTGTCAACATGTTGTAGCTAAAATAATTCAGTTTAAACATGAACACTTAAACTCTGTCAGATTCTACACTTCAAGGGGTAAGATCTGATGCCATAAACCTGGGCTGTTGTGTATTATGAATCATAGAAGCAGCTGCTCTATTATGTGTAAGTAAAAACTATTGAAAATTCCTCTGAAAGAAGAATCCTTACTATACGCTGTGTTCTGAAAAAATGTCAAGTTCTATTTGCTTAAAATTAGCATGTTTCAAGAGTATTTAAATATAACAAATGTGAAAGTTGCATGTTAAATTCATAGCTGACGTCTAAATTTGGGAGTCACTTCCCTCAAAAATCTGGAGAAGATAAATAATCTGCATATTGGTTATAGATTTGTGCAAATTCTGCTTTAAGTTAAATCACAGCTTGGGTTAATTACTTGAAAAAACAGGTTTACAAACTTACATAGCCTAGTGCTTGGAGCAGGAGTTTGTCTCAGTAGAGTGTAAGACCCCATTTGAGTGCCAGACAAAGCACGGATTAAGTAAAAGAATTAATCGATGAAGTTGTTCTGTCAGCCTTGTGGGTTTTCATAATCTTAATGTTCCAGTAGATGATAATGAATTAGGTTCAGTAGTTTATGGTTGGCAGGTAGAACATTTTTGGAAGTCAAGAAAGGGGATCGTAATGAAAATTCTTTCTGAAGAAAGTATATTAAGGCAAAAAGTCCCATGTTGTTCTTATACTGCAGGTAGAATTGGGATTATGCCCTGTTTAAAAATAAAAGAATTATCATGAATTACTTAGTCAAGGGGAGGGGTAATTCTTGAATGACTTTTTTTCCTTCTGTTACACTTTGAGTATGGTATTCTTTTGAGTAAACAGCTGTTAAATTGTGTTAAGGTAACAATCTTACACTCTTCTACAATACAGATGTATACATTTTGGAGCTCTTTTACTTCAGCTTTTAAAATATAGCTGTAACATCTTTGGTAATAGATGCCATTTAAAAATATACACAAGTTAATGTACAGTTGATTATGTAGTTGATTCTTGTGGGTTAAACTGATTAAACGTGTAGTAGACCATCAAACCTATGGTCAGATTTTTAAATGCACAATTAATGTTCCATGTAGATCCTGTTTTGGCAAGTGTTATTGGAACATTTCTGGAGCAGAGCATTGTGCTACTGGACTACTGCTGTGTAAATGATCCCTGTGATGTTTTAAAAGTGCTTTGAAATGAAAAATTGAAGGAAGTTTCTTCTTTTTTATGGCCGAAGTTGCAGGAGAGAAAGTTTTTAGGTGGTCAGAGATCTTCCTACGTATTTGATTGGGCTTTGGCAGTCAGCTTCAGCCCCCATGCAGTCTCTTCACATTGTCTTTGTCCTCTGTCCCTGCTTTTCTTGTTCCTTGCTTCCCTTTTTTATGCTAAGTGCAAAGAAGAGGAGTCTTGTGGGTAAATTCCCTTTGACTGTGGTGCTTGCTGCTCTCATATTATTCAGTTTGCCTTCTGAGTGCTGCATCTTGCGGTTGTTTTTTTAGAACATCCTTGCCTATAAGGATTTTCTCAAGTCTGTTATGATTTGTTTTTAGCCAAGATAATACAGTCAATTATTTAAAAAGTTGGTAGAGTTACTTATGTCCAGTGTTGATAGGAATTAATTCTTAACCTGCATTTCTTGCATGAGATCTTCTGATGTCAAATCGTGGAGCAGTTACTAATGCAGAACTGAGTGTGATATTTCAAATGACTCAAGTGAAAACCAAGTTACACAAGCCTATAAATCTGAAAAGACTAGACTTAAAAATAAAACATGTGCTTTTGGTGAAACATAAAGACAAATTTTCTTTTTAATACGAAGGTTCAGAAGCTTTCTTTGAGGCTTTGGATGCATAGTGTTGACATATTAGTTTAAGTAATATTGGCCCCATCAGGAGTACTGTGTCCAGTTCCAGGCTCCTCAGTGCAAGACAGACAAGGAGCTATTGGAGAGGGTTCAGCAGAACCCACAAGGATGATCAGGGCTCTGGAGCATCTCTCTTATGAGGACAGTTTGCAGGAGCTGGGCTTGTTTAGTCTGGAGAAGACTGAGAGGCCATCTCATTTAATGCATCTAAATATCTCAAAGGCGGGTGCCAAGAGGATGGTGCCTGACTCTTTTCAGTAATGCCCAGTTGCAGGGCAAGGAGCAATGGCCATAAACTAAAATAGGAGAAGCTTCAACTCAACACAAGGAAGAACTTCTTTCCATTGAGGGTTGCAGAGCACAGGAACAGGCTGCCCAGGGAGGTTGTGGAGTCTTCCCTCTCTGGAGACATTCAGAGCCCTCCTGGACACATTCCTGTGTAACCTGCTCTGGGTGGCCCAGCCTTGGCAGGGGATTGGACTAGAGGTCCCTTCCAACCCTCGCAATTCTGTGATTCCGTATAATGCATGATTTAGGAAGCTCATCAGCATCCTCCTGCATCTAATTCCTATCCATAAAGCTGTGGTAATCTAGATAGGCTGCTGAGCTGGCAGTGCTTCTTAGCCAAGCAAATAGTTGCAGTTGATCAAAGAACTTTCCAAGACTTTAGAAAACTTTAGGCTGTGGGAGTACAATGTGGATTTGTGTTATTACTGAACCAGCAAAACTACTTTGTCATATGCTTGCCAGTTGGAAACAAATTTGAGGTTGCTTCTCTCTTTGCTTTTCCCTCCCTTTCTCATGACTTCTCATCAATACAGGTAAGGCTTCTGGGAAAGACAAGGCTGATCTACCTAGATTTAGTCTCCTTTTTACATGACTATAATTACATGCGTGACTTGATTATTCAGTTTCAAAAAAAAAGACATTTCTGATACATATCTGTGTTTTATATATGCATTTATACCATATATATTCACTTTGGTGTTAAACTTGGATCTTTATTACTCGTACTGCATTGGAAGCCTCAGAAATGGGTCATGTGGACTTCAGAAATCTCTGTTTCAAAATCGAATGTGTTAGCTTTCTAACTCTAACTTGTGTCAGCACACAAGGATTTGACTTTCTCAAGCATGTAATGTTTTATAGGCTATGTGTTAGAGAGTAATTGAAGTATTTAGTATTTGACTTTCTGCTTCTCTGGGTTTAGTTATATGGCTTTTTCTTTCCAGTGTAAACCAACATGCTGTAAATCAACATAATAAAATATTTTCTTTTTAAATGGCTTTAGTCATGTTTTGAAGGGATTGTACCTCTCTGCTTAATAAATAATAAAACACTTAATCATACAATTAAATTGTTGTTGAGGTTGCAGTGACTTTCAATCATAGTACTTTGTCTATGTACATAGTACTTGGTGGGATAAGCAGAACAAGGAGCTGCTTATCCTACACTCCCCAGAAGCCAGTCGGTGTGGTTTTAGTAGGATTCCTATTTTCACCTTCCTTATTTCCAGCCATTTCATTGTTTCTGTTCATCCTCCTGTTTCTTCTGGGATGGTAATGGCATATATCCAGTCTTGATATCCGTATCTATATATATATATATATATCTATAGATATATATGAACATAAAATATATATATAATATACTTGAAATAGTGCTGAGGGGCTTTTTTGTTTGATTCAAGAACTAGTTTCTTGCTTTTATTTCTTCAGCTTTTGTCACATGAGGTAACATGATAAATACTGTGTTGACTAAATTTTCCAAGTAGGTGTAACAACTCTTGTTAAATTTTGGGAGGTTTAACAGTAAGTTTATGCTGTTGTGTGCTGAGATTCAAGTAGAGACTTGTGAAAGCAGATTTAGTTACAAGGGATGATTATTTTTTTATATCACCAAATAAGACCACTCCTTTTTATTAATAATAACCCCAATAAATCCTTTCTCTTTTCCAGGAATTGGAGGGGGAGAGTGAATCCCATCCCAACTGCTGCAGCTTTTTCTTTCCTTTCTCCTAAATGTCAGTGTGTTACCAAAGAGCTACTGATTCATGATGCTAGGAGTCATCAATTCCAGCCATAATACCATTCACTGTTCAACCAGCTCCCCTATAGCTTTAAATAGTGCTATCACCAAGATATGGTGCCTTGAGATGAACACAGCTCATACATACCAATATCTACCTAACCAGTCTGTCTTCTACAAAAGAACGAAACCAGCACTTCCACCTACGAGGGCTTATCTTTATGTATAGCATATGGATCTTTGCAGTAAAACCTTCAGAAAGCAGTTGAGGTTTGGATATACTGGGTATTTAATCTTAGTGTTGATGGCTGACCACAGTAGGTCTTGGAAATTTGGATATAAAAAAGGAATAGTTGCTCTGATACTTACAAAGAAGAAATGCTGTTATTGCATTTGCTGGATTGAAAGCCCAGAGGCTTGGAAGCTAAACAGGTTGGAGTAATCTGTATGCAAACACAAAGTCGTGCTCTACAGACATCTCTGAAATGATCTTTACATGAGTGTGTACATTAAACAGCAATTGCTAGACCTTAATGTAAAGGGAGAGTGCACTGGAGAGATGAGACCTCTGAGATGAGAGGGAAGCTCTTCTCTCAAATACTTTATTAAGCAGCTGCTGCTGAGTAAGCCTATGTGGGAGCTTGTTGACAACTTATTCTTTATTCTAAACAAAATTCCTTTTCAGCCTTCTTCAGTCTGCATGGGTTGTTACAAATTACTTCAGGGTTTCATCTGATAAGCATGATGTTCTTTTATAACTGCAAAATACCTTCCCTAGCAAATACCAAGAGTTGTTCGGCTCAAGCACTGTGATGTTGTGCAGAGCTTCATTTGTTGTTGTTACACCCTTTGTGTGCCGTCGTTTAGGTTCATGTACAAAGTTGTTTGATAAAGATGCTGAAGTTAAGGTTTGTGGTTTACCTGTCTTTCAGAACTAGTATTGTGAAGTCTGCACTTACTGTGGGGGTTAGAAATTCAAATATTTACTAATATGTATAGGTTGTTTCCACTCTTTCTGTAGATAATGCTGGGTATGTTACGCTTTATACTCATGACAAGTGTCATTCAAAATGGAAAGAGCTGGGTCATATCTCTCCCTTTAAGGACCTCTTATGCTATGAACTAGTGAAGTGATATGTACAACTGTGAATCTGTAACAATCTAGTTGTTGTTTAATTAATTACACAGAATATCCAAAAAAACCATCAAGATCACTCCTTAGGAAGGAAGACTTTCTATCTATACCTTGCTTGTTACTCTAATGGTTTGCAGTGTTAAGATGGAGTCCTTAATCTGTTTCTATCTAGGCCATGGGAATAAGTCCTTTTTTTTTCCTTCCTGTGATTTAGTGATTTGTGTTTAAATATTTTATGGATAATCTTGCTCCTTTCTGCTTTTGAGAAGAAGCTTTGATGAAGTTTGTTTTGCCCTAGGCTTTGCTGGTGCTTGTTCCCAACTGGCGGTTTATAAGACAAAAGCAGGCTGGTGATAGCAGCTGTGGAGACAGCGTGTTGGCTTACTGTTATTAAACCCAAAGAACAGGGACACCGTGAATTGGTAGAAAGAAACCTAAACAGTAGAGCAGCCTATCACAGCTAATGATGATAACAGCAGCTCCTCTCTCCACTCATTCACAGTCTCAAAGCTTATGGAAATATCTTTCAGTCTTTGGTTCTACTGAAGGTGCGTTGTATACATGAATGTTGTGACATAGTCCGTCGAGTGTCGTAGTTTCTGTCACACAGTAAGCTGAGCACACAAATGAGCATGGCAAAAGATGGACCAGGATCATTGGATATTTTATGAATTGCTTGTGATGGGAGGTAGAGGACTGGTGGGTTAAAACTGAGTTTAATTGTCTGTGGTGCACAATGGCTCAAGGCAAATGTGGTTTGTGTTCTGGCATTTTGGCACCGTCTGCTGAGGATATGATTATGTAGTAGTTTGCAAGAGATGTGAACTGTCCCCAGTAGATTCTCTGTGACTTCTAAAACAAAAGAATTGGTTAGAAAATGGGTTTGGGGTTTTTCTCATATCTAATATGGACATAGACATATGCACACTTGTGTAAAACAAAACATGAAACAGTAGAATTAAAAAATATGAATGACAAAAGCTAGCCAAATTCTAATATACTTCTTTTTTCTCACTGTTACAGAAATATATTAATTTGAAGTGGAACTAAACAATGGAACCAGATATTATTCGAATGTACTCCTCATCCCCTCCACCACTAGACAATGGAGCTGATGATGATGATGAAGATGAATTTGGAGGATTTTCTGGTGTAAGCACTGCTGGAGTAGCTTTTCCTGATTTTGATACACCAGACTACGGTCATCCAAAGGAAGAGTTTATACCCACGAACCATTTCATCCCACTTCATGATTATTCTGACAATGTAGCTAGCATTGCAACTTTCACATCTGTTAGAAATGTTAAAGACTGTGTTACAGAGCTTCCTACTCTTACTAAGGAACTTTCTGATATGCCAGCTACTAATACCAGCAAAGAAAAATCCAAGTTTAGAACTTCAGGTACTGCTTTAGAAGATGTAAGTAAAAGAGGGGAACAGAAAGACAACACTGGGAAATCAGAGGGCTTTTCTTCTGGTATAGCAGTTGGGAGTCAGGATGAGCAAATAGATGCTTGTAATGGTGAGAAAATTCCATGTCTAGAGATTCTAACAAACGGATTTGCAGCATCAGACCCTGCAAATCCTCAGGGAACAGAGGATCTAGACAGTATTGGTGACTCAAAGGGACTGAAAACTGTTAGCACCCATAGTACTGAGCAAAATTTGAACTCAATGCCTAGCTCAGGTGAAGACTTTGCAGATTTTGCTTCATTCTCAAGCAAAAAGCCAATCCATTTAGAGGGAACAGGAGCTACAATATGCAGCATTCTTCATGAAAGAGACTCTCTGAGCATTCAGGAGAACAACAGAATAAACAGAGTAACTCATATTGAAGAAGTTTGCATTTCAGAAATTAGTTGTGAACAGGGTCCCTCAGCACTGGAAGATAATGAATTTGCAGTTTCTACTAAATCTCTAGTAACTGGAAGTTCAATATGCACTACTGAAAATGGAGAGCTCAGTGGAAGGAGAAGACAGCATGGCACAGAGAATGGCAAAGATCTTACTAGGCCTGATGACTCTTCAGGAACAGAGTGCATTAAGGTTGATAAGATCCAAAGCCTAAGCTGTGATCTTGCAGGAGAAAAATTGGGTGATTCTGAAGATCTTAAGAATGGTGGAAGTAGTACTGAAGTACTAGCTTGCAGTGACACACATGATGATGATGATTTTGGTGATTTTGGCTCAGTCAGCAGTGCATCTCCCACCTTCAGTAATGCCCAAGAACCAATAAATGCTCCAGATCTAGGAGGACCTTCCAAACAGCCCGCACATATTAGTGAAACTAATGATGAATTTGGTGAATTCAGGGACACAAGTACTGTTTCTCAGCAGCCAGCAAGGTTGGATCATACTGAACTAAACCAGACTGCTGACACTTTAGAATGTGATACTACCAGTAAAACTTCTGGCTTAGACTTCCAGCATACTACTGAGGTAGAAAATGGTGATGACAGTGAATTTGGAGACTTTGATTCAGTGCCAAAACCTCAAGATGAGAGTGTTGCTTTTCAGGACTCTGACGACTTTGCGGACTTTAGTTCAGCAGGTTGTAACCAGGCTACAGACTGGAATGCTTTTGAAGATGAACAAAAAGACAGCTGTTCTTGGGCTGCCTTTGGAGATGAGCAAGCTGGAGAATCTCATCACAGAAAAGAGACGTGGCAGTCACATAGGACAGACGCATCTGCCAGGATTGATGGTCCAGTATTACACAAGACTGACAGTTTTGCTTTAGTGTCTTCCCAAGGAACTACCAGTAAGCAATTTCAAGAGCCAGCACCTTCAGTTCAGGTAAGGGTGTTCTTGATTTCTTTCAGTCTTGTTCTCTTGTGCATACCTTTCTTCCTGGTTCCTGCTTCTGCATGCAACAAGTGTTTGAGTAGTCCTTATTTGTCTTGTGGGAGAGATTTAATTTGCTGGGTGAAATGGACTGGTATGAAATAGTGTGCTGTGTTTGCATCCTCTATCTTATGCACTGTTACTTCCTGCAGAAAAGTGAGTGGGGACTGCTGGAACTTGTATGCATTTGTCTTGGTGATTACATGTGGTCCTTTACATAAACTGATCAAAGAAATAAGCCATCATAAACATTTCAGAGCCTGGGGTAATTTTTCCTTTGATTTTGTAGTTTACTGCCTTTTGAGGGGACACTGGTGTTGCCTTTTCATGAAACAGTGGAGTGACTGGAAGATGAAATTACTGATTCCCACTATTTTTCATCACCATTCTCTTATCATGTTTTAAAAATCTGATTAAAAATGATGATTTGTAAATAGCTGCACTTACTTGCTTAGAGTAGAGAGCAGAATAAAACATGACCTATGGAGTTCTGTCCCTTGTATTCCAACTCCTGGAAAGTTAATAATTTAAAAGATATTTAAAAATAAGTCTCTGCTGTACATTAGTTGTGGGGAGCTCTACATTATAGCAGCATCACAAATATAGGAACTGGTAACTTGTTAAAGCTGCTGGTATTTCTAGTTAGGAGTTTCAGGGAGGGTAAAGTAGATAGGTTTCTTCCCTTCACCCCCCTGCAGGTTTTCAGACGTAGTTGCTAAGTATGTATTAATTCTTTTCACCAGTTATCTTTGAGGTCTGTGCCTGTTCGTACACAGATCTTTAATATTAGTATTTAATATTAGTTTTACAAAACTCAGAACAACAATTTGAGTTTTAAATGCTCTTCAGTATTTCTTTTCAGTCACGTTGTCCCATGTGAGTAGTTTAGTGTATGCTCTGTCTTTCTGCAGTGTGCGGCAGCACCAGCAATAAAGGCTGTCAGTGGTAATATGTGTCTGAAAGGTTTGGATCTTCTCTGGCAATAAAAGGAAATGAGGCAAGTCCTTTTTTCCAGGACCTCGTGTAGGCTTGGTGACATTCCTGCCTCTTCCTGTTTCCTACCAGTGACAAGTAAAATGGCTTTTCAGAAGAAGGTTGTGCCAGCTGGAGCTTTGCAAGCATCAGCAAATGGAATGCAGTGTTTGAGGACTTAGGGCTGATTTCTTGTCACCTTAAAAGGTGTGAGCCTCAGCTCCTGACAATTTCTGCTTGCAGGTTTGTGCAGTTTGTGCAGTGAATGACACACTGAATTTCAGAGTGACTTCAAGAGCCCAAGAAAGGCTCATGAGTGAACCTGCAGGTGGATTTCTTTGCCTATGCAAAACCTTACTCATCCTCACCTGAACGTGTGGGTCCATTTCTCAAGTTGAAAACACAAATCTGTTGTTGTCTGTTCTGTTGGTCATTCACCCATAGAATTAGAGAGCACAAAGGTCATTAGTGCAATTCATCTAAATTTTCCCTGTTGTCACTTGAAAGCCTGTCCAGAATCTGACAAAGAAGTGGGATGGGGAGATGATTTCAGTCAGTCATCCATTTTTCTAGTTACTCATGCTATTAAGGGATAGTCTGAAGATATCATACACTTATAACTGTCCGTAATTTTATAATGGAGTTTCAGTAGAAAACACTTTTCAATGTAAATGTTTATAAAAGCAGAACCTTCAGAGGTTCTGTAATTTATTTCTTTTTCCACCTCCCTGAGTCTTCCTTAACAAAAGATAAAAGCCAAGTTACAGTGGAAGTTCTTCCATGATCTGCCATGAAGTCTCACAGTACTTTGGTTAGATTGCAAAGAATGTTTTAAGACTTAAATATTTTTTCATTCCTTTCCTTTATACTTCAGCCAGTTGTCATTGTTTGGCTACAAGGTGAGGTTCTGCTTCCCCTGCCAGTGAGGAAATGCAAGTCAGAGAATGTTTTACACAAATGAGCTGTAGAGGAAGTTGAGCTGGATATGTTTTCTCTGTTGCAATAGTTTCCTTAGCCTTGCAATGACAGTTAGTTGCTATATTTTTTTTCCTGTTAACTCGTAAAAACAATAGTTACACATTTTCAAAGCATCATTTTTATTCTGTAAATGCTATAAGTTTTGGAAGGTTTGAACCTTTTTTATATTTTAAAAAGTGTATTGTTTTCATCTGAAGTACTAATCCCGATTTTCTTCTGTTGAGCCACACAACTAGGAGCATTGAGATTAGTTGGGTCAACATAAGCCAGTAGATAGTCCCAGTACGTTTGAGTGCAGAACCGTAGTAAAACTAAACTCAGCTTTTGACTGGCTTCCTTACTTTAAGAGAATGTCACTGAGGTCAAAACCACAAAATACAGCTTTTTAAAGAATCTGCTGATCTTCTGTTTCCCATGGATTATTCTGGAGCAGTGCGATGCAAAATAAAGGTAGAGATTGGTAAGAGAACAGAGGTATTTTTACCCTAATCAGAGAAGGATCGGGAGCAGTATATCACTTGCATCGATGCAGTGCTGCCAGATCTAAAAACCACATGCTGTAGCAACTTAAAGGGAGCAGGTGGTGCAAGAGAAATACTGCATGTGTTAGACACTTGAGATAGATGTGAAAATTGAGACCTCAGCTTAGGCTAAAGGTGCACTGGGATCATTTACAAGATGCTGTAGGTACTTGATCTGTGATGTTGAGGCTAGAAGAGTCACTATATTGTGGTAGTGAAATAATTTTGAATGGTGTATGAACAGAGTGGTCCTAATGTAATTCTTTATTTTTCAGTTCTCTGCTTTTGTATGCTTAGCAAACAGCATTACTGTTCAATTTTTGCCCATCCAGAATGCACCATGAAGGGAAAGTTACTTACAGGGCAGCTCAAGGTCTCTTGCCAGTGTTCTCTGTGTATTTTCCTTTCTGGTTCCTTAGCTTGTGTTCTCTGGGTGAGGAAATGGCAGCAAAATTTTGTGCTTTCTGAATGTGGTCTTGATTGTAAGGTGCATGCCTGGCAAACTGATTAGAAAGTTGTGGATTTGGTATAATGTTTAAGTAGAAGGTAGACTTTGCTTGAATTCAACTAATTAATCCAGTTTTTCTTACAAAATATAGAATATAGAAGAAGAAAGTAAAGGGAAAAGGTCACAAAATGACCTTATATAGTGACACATACTGGCAAAAACATCATTATGTCTTTTCTTTTTTGCCTTTGATCTTAGACTCCGAATCTTGCACACAACCTGCAATGTAGGATTAGTAACATGCTGACCTCTTCTATTCAGTAGTGCTGCATGGAGGCGAGAAGAAAAGGGCATGGTATATGGTATTCAGTTGAAACTACTGAAGGAATTTGCAACCCCTTAGAAAAGGTTCCGGTTTCAAAGGCTGATGGACACGAATACGCATACTATTATTTGAACCCATAGTAATACTGTCATATATCTTAATCATTTAATGCCTGTCTTCAGCTGGAAAATGTGTAATAGTTGGTTTCAGTATAGCTGCAGGTTTGTGTTAGCTGTAGATGTGCCTTTGTGTTTATTAAAATTGATGTAGGATGTAGCAGTGGGTGAACTGGCTGAGGTAACAAGTACATGTGCTGTACTGTGTGCATTAATCCTCTATGTGATCACATAGCACACTACTAAGTTCTGTTTATAAGGAATGTAAAGCTTGTAGCACAGCTTTTTCCATTAAATAGTGTTGAATGTTAGTCAGCTGAGGGGGTTACTCTGCAGTATTGTGCATTAAGAATATATATAGGACTTAGGCAGCAAAGCACAAGAGCGGTTATTACCTATAGTGATCGTGTGGGTGGGTAATACAGCTGTGCATAGCTGTGTTCAAGGCATATGGACATCTCTAGAGGAGATGAGTTCCTTGATTTAGCTGAGAGTTAACAAATACTGGAAAGGGAGGAAGAGAAGCCCAAACAGTCCTCCAAGTGGGTTTTAAGATCCTATGCATATTTGAGAGCCTGTGCTCACAGGCTCTAGTGCTTCAGATTAATCAGTGTGGGTGATGCACAGTTACTAAGCCACAAGTATACATCAAGACAAAGAAAACCCTGGATCACTGTCACTTAGAGAGTACTTTGTCTTGGATAATCAATAAAGTCATCCTCTTGGAAAAAAGTAATTATGACCATAAAGACTTCAGCCTCTCAGTTCACTGAGGTAAATTAAGATAGTGATGGCTAAATTAAGTTCAGACAGTTGGGTAAAAACTTGCAGTGTAAATATATCTGTCTGGAAAGGTTTGAGTGTAGGTCTATAGCATGATTCTAAAGTATGTGTAGCTGAATAACAGTAAAAACCAGACCATTAAAAGTAGCCCATAATTGTTGTATTTCAGAACAGGCTGGCTATGGGGATCTCACAAAAGAAAATAGTTTGTCAGGGGGTTGGTTTGGTGTTTCTGTTTATATACTTCCTCTCAGAGCCTGGCTGAAAAGTTAGTACAACATGACCAGATAATAATAATGTGACCAACTGAAATGGGAAGTTTTATGTAGCAAGGTAAACAACTGTTAAGCTGCACTTTACCCATATGGAAGATGCAAGATTTGATACCTTCTTCACCTGAAGGAGGATGAATGTGCAAGCCTTCTAGCAAAAATGAGGGAGACAGCTTCACATTTCTATGTTGAACTTTGCTGTGGTTTATAACTCTCTTGTATTAAGCAGTAAGAAGACCAGAGAAGTCTTACTCTTCTTTCTCAAACCACTACATTTTCAGATTTGCTTTGCTGAGCTCAAGATCTTTATAGTTACTGTTTAAAAAAGTGTTGGGTATATTTAGGACTATCATTGTCTTCTTTAATTCTTTACATTATTGTAAAAAACCTTAGTCCTCATTTTGTGTTGGTGAGCGGTTTTAGCTCTTGTGGTATCCTCTTCCTGGCTTGTAAGTCTCAGTTTAGGACCAGTGTTTCCATTAGAAATTGCCTGCAGTAATAAAAGTGAAATAATTCCATTTTTTACCTGTGAGAAATTTATGGCACCATCCTAAATTTACCTGCTTTTCCCAGGAGGTGCAGAAAGACCATCACATTTGGATCATGAGAAGATAAACTAGTGTTCGTTGTAAGCTTAGCTTCTCTTTTTTTTACTCAGTTTTTTTTGTGCCTGCAGCTCTTACTGCTTTTGAGAAGGTGCTTTCTTTGCTAAGCAGAGTCTGCACAAGAGCTAAAGAAGTAAGTTGTTGCTATGTGGAAGTGAAGCTGCTTCTTAGTTTAAACAGCCCATGAGCCTTTCCAAATGAAAATCTACCCCCATTTAGCTAGGAGCTTAGAGTTTAGTGATTTGTGTATTTGTTTGCTCATGTGCACTTGTAACCCACCCCTCCCACCCCCAAAAAAATGTGCCTTTAGTTACCTAAAGGGGCCTACAAGAAGTCTGGAGAGGGACTTTTTACAAGGTCATGTAGTGACAAGACAAGGGGAATGGCTTTAAATTGAAGCAAGGTAGATTGAGATTGAGATTAGATATTAGGAAAAGAATTTTCCCTATGAGGTGAGGCACTGGCACAGGCTGCCCAGAGAAGCGGTGGCTGCCCCATTCCTGGCAGTGTTCAAGGCCAGGTTGGATCCAGCAGCTTGAAGCAACCTGCTCTAGTGGAAGGTGTCCATGCCCATGGCAGGGGGTTGTAACTAGATGAGCTGTAAAGGTTCCTTCCAACCCACACCATTCGTTGTTAATGGTTCTTTCGAACCCAGACCATTCTTGTTAATAGTTCCTGCCAGCCCAAACCACGACTTAGTTACTGTTCAGCTTTGTTTAATGATTGAGTCCAAAAGATGCTGAGACCTACTGAAGTTGATTGGTATGTTCCCCATGGTGAGTTGCATCAATTGGAATCCTTTTTTCAGCTCCTGTGTGTTGACTCTGTGGCCATGTAGTTTAGCTCTTAAAAAAAACCCCAAAAACTGAAACAAAAAAAACTCCACAACAAAAAACCACAAACCAACCAACCCAAAACAAACAAAAAAAAGAAATTTGGAAAAAAACAAAAGCCCTCCCCAACCCACACACACATATGGTGAAGGTAGAGTCGTACATGGTGGCTTAGCTCCTCAAAGGCAAATGTGCTCCTGGAAAATATGGATTGGTTGTTCAAAACCCCAGCAAAGGGAGTTTCTCATTTAGCCTCAGCTTTATTTTGTTAAAATGGTCATAAATACCTCTGTTAGGCACCCTGCAGAGCAGTGGGTTCCTGGTTTAAAATAAATACATAAAATCTCTTGGTTAATCAGTTTCTTTTCTTGGCTTCTGGCCCCTGAGCTTTGTTCTGCTGTTTTTTGAGAGACTTCACTCGGCTTCTGAATCCTAACTAGGAGCTGATCATGTCCATATGGACTTTATTCCTTTCCTAAATTATACATTTAGCATCTTGGATCCTTCATATGCTCATTTCTGTCTCCTTTCTTATGTTTTTCTGTCAGATAAAACTTGAATATCTAAATATACTCAATCATTTAACTATTACACTGGCTTTATTTATTCTTCGATCTTCCAGTTTTGTGTTTGACAGATGCACCCAGCCCAGAGCTTGAGTTTGCTTCCTCTGTAGCCTCTTTTCCTGGCAGCAGGAAAAAGGAGGGCTGAAGATGTGCTCTGCTTTCAACTCTTTCCCTTCTTAAAGCACCTCTGGATGCTGCCAGAGCAGAGATGCTGTGGGTTGTAACCAAGAGTGGGGAAAATGAGGGATTGTGTAGATACGTGGGGCTGTCCCTTCCAATGGAAAGTGGAGTAGAAGGAGGGATAAGTGCCACTCCACTGTTCAGCTTCCAGCATGAGGAGAAGCTCTTGTGTCTGCTCCACAGCTCATGTAATTGCAATCATGGAAAGAAGCAAGAAAACTCTGGGGTTTCCCTCAAACAGCCCCTGTACATGGAGTTCCCCAGAACTTCACCAAGAGAAACATTACAGCAGTCATATGGTGAAAACTGCAGTTCCTGTCAACTGTTTCTATAGTGTAGCCCAAGTATGTTGTCTTTATTATCTTCTCTTTTCATAGCTCTGAAGAAAGGCAGCAATTTGTCAATGTTGAGGTGACCTGGAGTCGGCTGAGCAGGATTTTAGTGTGCTGGGTGGCCTGCATAGATTTGCTGTGTGAAAGGAACTCATTGGTTTTATAGTCTTGTGGTGGAAAATAAGAGAAAAACAAATTCTGCAAACTAAGTACTTTGGCCTTTCAGCTCTGTGGGCTGGATCTTGCCCCCTTTTTAACTGCCAAGGAGATAAATCCTAATCCTCTGGTTGTCATTCTCACTTGGAATTCTGCTAGGTCTGTGATACTGTGATTGTTGCAGGTGATGATTGCCACATAACTTAAGTGTTTACCAAAAACTTCTATGTAGTCACAGAAACTGTGGGGCTTTGAGCTTGTCACTGTTTTGAGAATCACAGTTAATTTTTAGGATGGCAGCTGTAGCCTTCATTCATGTCTTCAGGAAGTGCCTTTAAGAATTAGTCTTCTCAAATGGCAGTGGAAAGCACTTGGGTATCAAATGCTTTCAGGGACATGAAAAGTGGAGAGAAGTTCTTTTCTGCCTTTTTTCCATCCTGAAAGAGATGACACTACCGTGTATCACAGAAATAATACTTTTTTAGTCTATTTTATACATGCAGTAGATTGAGGCTTGTAGAAGGTGGGCATTTACACTAATTTCAAAATCTTGGTAATGCCCTTTATACCTGGGAGTTGTGACCACAGGATTTCATTACCAATTAGAACAAGCTAGCTGTTTTCACTAAGGGCACTGCCACTGCCTGGGGAAATGTGTGTTTATATGCTCTTCCCTGTGTCCATTTGCACACATAGAATTAATTACTCTGGTTTGCTATGGAAACCGTTCTTCTCCATCGTATATAAATAAGGGCTAAGCATTTCTGGAAATGCAGAAAAGATGAAAGGAAGTGTAAAGAAGCTATAATTAAACTGTTCCTGAAATTTTGGCACAATTCTTAAGCTCAAATTTGAAGCAGGGAGCTGACTGAGATGCTGCTTGATTCTTAGAAGCTTTCTGTTCATTCTTTCATTACCTAAGCGAGCATATTCTTAGTCACTAGCATGTTCTGAAATGTTGATCCTTTTCAAGAAACATGATGCCTTGCTGTTTTCATGATCCAGTGCCTTTCATCTGCCTCTCCCTTTTCACTGGGGATCTGTGTTCTTGCTGTATTACAGAAATGAAGTATGCATCACCTGTTCATGTGATAGGGACAAGCGATATATTGTAGGCAATATTAAGGTTTAAAACTTAACTAGAGTGTGCTTTGGTGTGCTGAAACGTTAGGTTAGAATCTGGAATACTAAGTAGTTTTACCTCCTAAAAGTGTAAATTGATGTCTTCTGGTCAATAAATGCAAAACAGCCTACAAGTGATGTGGCAAGTGTTGTACCTTGCTGTATGGCTGAAGTGATTGGGTGTTAAGAGATGATTAAAAGGAAAATTACATACTGTAGAGCATCACTCATTATGGGCAAAATACACCAGTAAGGTAATGAAGAGGAAAAGGAGGGGAAAAAAGTGTGAGTCAGGCATGCTGTGTAATTCAGATCCTTTACTAGTACAACTATGGCATTTTGACATTATGTTTTGCAAGTAACTGAACCTGATGGCTGTCCCTGTCAGGAATTTCTTCCACAGGTAGTAAAACTGAAAAGCTGATGTTGTAAGCAAGTTCATTTTCCCACCATTTGCAGTTAGCAGCCAAATAGCATAGACTGAACAGACGTGGTTCCTAGTTCCTGACTCATCATCCTGACTCCAATACACAGTCAAGATATGCTGATAACATAGTGTTTGCCTGTGTTATGTTTCATGTATTTGCTGATGTACATGGTCAGTGTTTTGCTTAATTGAGATGAGGCAAATTTTCAGGTAAAAAATCTAATGAGAAATGTTGATAAGTTTAAATTGTGAGCTCTAAAGGTTTATCCCAGCTGTATTGCTTGGTCTAATTAAAATAGGTAGCTTCCAACTACCAGCCTTGCTTCTCTGGAACGGACATCATTTCAGTTGTAACAAAACCCCTCTGTCTGAGGGTTTATGTTCGTAAATCAGCGTTGCTGCTGGAATATGCTGCATCTCCACAGGAGGGCTCTGCTGCCATAGCTATACTAGCACACATTGTGGGGTGCCTCTGGGATTTTTTGCCTACTCAGTTTCTTTTCCATTTCCCCAGTAGAAAAGCAGGTATTGGAGCTGCAGGACACTGCCCTGTGTGTGCAGTGCAGCAGAGCAGTGGAAAGGTGGCTGTTGAGACACTCCACATTAGAAAGAAGTGTTGGTTTTGTGCCAGGCTTGTGTTTCTTCCTCTAGCAGGAAGAGAGATTAAGGTGTTTCTGGTAAAAAAAAAAACCAAACAGGTACATTAAAGAACGGCTTTAGTTTCATTTTTATGATCATACCTTGCAATTGGTACTTTTTAATAAATGTTAAGAGTTTGACAGTTACCTTTGTTACTGGGTGAGCTGGAGGGGGAAAAATGCATTGTGTGTCAGTGCTATATCTCCACATCTGATGTCTGAGACAGTTCATAGAGCTATAAGAAAGTTGAAATTCTGTGTCTATATAGAAATACAGAAGAACTAAAGAACAAGAAAGCATACTATACTAGCAAAAAAAAAGGGGGGGGGGGATTTTTTTGCTTGGTTTCTGAGGGCTGGAGGTTGTTTGGGTTTCTTTTGTTTTAAATAGTAAATCTTATCTACCAAAGGCCCAGTACAGGCTGTGGAATTAAAATGCCTAGAAACCATAGGTATAGATACGTGCTGTTTATATTGCTGAGGCCCTGTCCTACCCAACAGCAGAGATGGTGACAGTGGTGGAGAGAAAAGCAGGAGACTATGCATTATGAAACATAAGAACCCTGTCTGCCTTCCTAAGATGCTGAAGTTGCCTTTCTCTTGAAGGATGCTGAAATAATGACAAGATCAAAACATGACTGCAAATACTTTGACAAGCAGGAAATCCTGCCTCGTCTTTCAAAACTGTGGAGTATAGATCAGTACTCTCCTGTAGCCTTCCCAAAAAGCTTCAGAGTGTATTTGCATACTTCTGATGTGAGTTTGTAACACAGGGCACCAGAAGGAAGGTCAGAGGAAAGTAACATTGATAAAGTTGTGGTTATACAAACCATGCTGCTATCTAGCTGACGTCTTATGCAGCTAAAATAAAAGTTAGTGGTGTTCTTGTTTTTTGAGTTATTTGGCTATGATAGAAACACTCCCAAGGTTGTCTTCTAACCCCTGAAGGATCACAGCATTTAGCATTAACTCTCTGAATCATGAATTGGAGGAAAGGGAAATTGCATTAAGGAAACTAATTCTTCTAATTGAATAAGCAATCTGTAATTTATAAAACCAGACAAATAAGTTTTGGGGCAAGAAATTAAGGAACTGGAGGGTGGGTGTATGGAATTTCTTCGGGTTTTAGTCTGGCAAGGTACAAAACAAGTCTTACAAATACTTTTTGACGAGCCTTGGCTTCTGCATTATACCTGACCACCACATGAACTATACCAAACGAAGCTGGAGATTATAGTTTTCCTACATCTCAGTCGTTGATAGTAACAGGTTTTTAGGACTACAAATAGCTTTTCCTTACTGTTTTCAGAGTTGTTATCACACCATGAACAAATGTTCTGTGTCAGGCCGTTTTGTGAGACCTCCAACTGCATATACCTTATAAGAAATGAATCTGTCTTCTGAAACAATGTTATGTCTCAAGTTTGGATTGAACTGTATCATCAAGTGGAAATTATATTGACAAATACTAAGCTTGCCAGAAAGATGTTTGATAAAACCCTTAGCATGTATAGGTTTGGAGACTTTAACGTATCTGAAGTAAATGTAGCAAAATATTTCACTTATTTTCTGCTAAATCATACCAAAGGCTGTTAACTCTGGTAAGAACTGTTCCAGACTTTCTGTAAGAACTTGCTTTGCAGAGGGCAAGATCATTGCTGTTTCTCAGTAGCTAGCAGCCTGTATTTGGTGCTTATAAAGTCTTGTGATACTCTGACAGTTAAATATTTGATGGTAAGTGAAACTTCATATCAGCTATATGTTGTTTTCCATCTTACTGTTATAATTTTGGAGTCTTTTAAAGCTGTTAACTTGACGTAAATATTTTCTCTTTACTACAGACAACATTACTAAGTCGTCTGGAACGAATATTTGAAGTCTGTTTTCCTTCCATGCCTGTCCTTGAGATTGAAGAAGAAATCAGGTCCTTAAATCATTTGTTGGAAGCAGGTGAAAAGCAGGTGACAACGGATGAGACCTTAGCAAATACTGGGTAAGAAACCACAATGCAGCACACTTAAAATGGAAGCAGAAATGTGTCTTTAGGAACTTAAAACATATAGCAGTAATTCAGGATAAGTTGTTTGTTTCAAGCATTGTGAAAAACTATCGAGTAAAGATCAGTTATCTAGCAGAATGCTTGTTTTCAGTGACTACATATGCCAGGAATATTTCACTTAGCATATCAACTTAGCAGCATATAATCTTTTAAGTGATGTCTCCAAGTGAATCAGGATATGTCGTATTAGTCACTTTTCATATAAATTGCTGTATTTATTCATGTGATGATGAAGTCTCCGTAGGCCTTGTCCTGTCTGCTCTGGACATCATTCTCCAATCAGAAGTCTCATCTAAAATTGTTCTGAGAACACTGCAGTTTTAGTTCCCCTGGGTATTGTGCTTGGGTGTAAGTTTAATTGGAACGTATAATAAATCACTTGCATTAAAAACTAGAATAAGTATTCAAGGCTGTGAAGCTGTTATTCCTGTTGATAACTTGATTTATGATGGCTTGTATAGGGAGCTGATGGATGTGTGGACAGAGCTGCAGGATATCCATGAGGCATATGGACTGAGGTACCAGTGGGGTGGCTCCCACAGCAACAAAAAGCTTTTGTGCTCCTTGGGAATCGACACAAGAAATATTGTAAGTCTGCCCGTAAAACTTGTTTTCTATATAATGGAGCTGCTTTAAATGTAGAATCAGGTGGAAGTCTTTGTATGGATGCTTGTCTCTTAATTGCATAGCTGCATTGACCACTGCTTTTCATGACAGACCATCTGACAACTTTTTAATATTAAAAGTTGCATTAGTTTTTAACCATTGTGTTATGTTTAACATAGTATTTATTCTCTGATACTAACCTTATACAAGTTATATAACATTGAAAAAATATTATTGTTGCTGACACAGGAAACTCTTAGTAAATTTTTTTGTTGTTGTTTTATCAGCTCTTTACAGGCAACAAGAAACAGCCTGTTATAGTACCCATGTATGCAGCAGGACTGGTAAGCTTTTTTAGTGTTGTTCTTTGCTATAGTTCCAACAATGCTCTATAATGAAATAAATTATATTAGGGACCAAGTGTGCTGAAAGGTATTTTTGAAGTATGATTATGGGTTAAGCATCAGTAGAAATGCTAGGAAGGACTTACCAGATACACAATTTTTATTATGTGTGCAAACAGATGCTTTATAAATAGAAGTATTGGGTTACTTATTTCAGGAAGCAAACTATTGAGTAAAGTGGGCCAGCTTGTCTAAGCTCGGTTTAAGGTGCTTTCTAAAAAAAAACCTAAGTAATCTGTTAATGTGTATGCAGCAGTAAAAAGTTCTTGAATTTTAACTATTAAGTATAAGGTGCAGATGTAAAAATATCGACTAGAGCTTGACACGAGAAACTAGATCATTACATAGTTGTCAAAAATTACAAAGGAACATCAAAATTAATCAAAACATCAGTTCACATCAGCACTTGTGGGAAGCTGTGGTGCTAAAGACCAGATGCTTCAAAGGAAGGCAAAGTATTGCTCAATAGTTAAGATACTCTATCAAATGTGTATTGGAAGTTTTCTCAGTGCTCTCAAGCATTCCTCTTTGTGCAACTGTTTCTCTCATAGGCTGCTTGGTAATTACTTGATTGCATCTCAGTTTCCCTAGGTAAAGAATGATGCACGGTAATGCATTGCAGTGTTACTGTCATATTCATAAAGGACCCACATATATATAAAAGGCTATTTATGCATACAAAAAGCACTGTATAGCCAATAATGTGTTGCCCGAAGTGCTAGATAAAAACAGGAATCATAATTTGGATCTCTGTAGATTAAATGAAACTCTAGTAACCCAGTACAGTAAGATCAACTCTTTTCACTTATACCAATATTCTGAAATTCCCATGTTTCAGACTCTGTGCAGTGTCTGTAAAAACATTTAGAAGATCAGATTTGCTATTTTTGCTAGTCTGAGCAGAATAAATATGTTCTTTTTTCAGAAAACTTGTGTGTTTGTATATATATGTACATACAAACACTTCTATATTGTAATTCACAAATTGAATATAAAAGGATTGCAGGGTTCTTTTTGTATACATTAAGCCAATTTAATCTGTAGGTTAATTTTGTAGAGTGACTTCTGCATTTTCTAGAGCTGTTGTTTTCTGGTGCATCAAGGTCAACTCATGCCCTTTTCTGTATGTAAGCATGGTATTCTGATACAGAGAGATAAAACATCTTGTAGTAATTGCTGTTTTCTTCCTGTAACACATTTGTGAGCAAGACTGTGTTTGTACATAATACATGCAGCTATTTTTTGCAATTAATTGATGTTGCTGTTTAATTATCTCTAAATTATTTTATATACTTTAGCACACCATAAGCTGGATAGAGGTGATGGTAGAAGTGTCTTGCAGCTTCCTATTGCCACCCTGCTTCAGGTGCTTCTCCACTGTCCAAAAGAATTGATTTAACTGGTGGTTAAATCCTAAGCTCCCTTAACATGGTGTAGAAACACCTTGGTGGCTGGCTTCCTGAAATGATTTTGAATATGCTGGGTGCAAATCCAGTTGTTTTATCTGGGGGTTTCTTTTCTCATACCTCATTGCACCGAGACATGCAAACCACCTTGACACAAACTTCAGTCTTTTTCACCCTCAGTTTTATTAAGGACCACCAGAGGTTTCAGACATTTTCGTAGTGCTGCCTATCTTTGGACCACTTGTTTAAAATGAAAAATGTCATTTAATTGTTTTCTTAAAGCTTTTTAATGCATTTATATTCATGTCAGTAATTACTGTTCTTGGTATCGTTCTGCAAGCTGATAATTTAACTTGTTTCTTCTGAATTACTTAGTTGTTGAAATGAAATGAATGCACTTGTACCTTTGTGATGGGCCATTTGATGTTTCTAGAATGGTCTGTACACAATGGGGAGAAGACATCACCTCGTCAAGTAACTGTTCCCTCCAGCTTAAATTACATTATTGAAAGCTGAAAGCAAGCTCCTGTGAAGCACTTAGTTTTCTGTTACTGGCTCTAAAATGTTTCTTATGGCTAAGGAACCAGGATGATTCTCTTCCCTGTCCCATCTCCTTCCATCCCCCTCATGGAAAGTGTCCAAGATATTGATTACCCCCAAGCCCCTAGTTGAGGGTTGTACTACCTAGTGATGTGTTTTCTATTTTATCTTCATCTGCAGTTCTTGGATTATATATATGTGTGTCTGTTTTATTATTTTATTTATTTCTCTATTTAGGGTATGCTAGAGCCTACCAAGGAACCTTTGAAACCAATATCTGCAGCAGAAAAAATAGCTTCAATAGGACAGACACCTCCTGTATCACCAGAGATGAACACCTGTACATCTGATCAGTTCCAGGTAAAACATAGAGAAGGGGGAGGACAGTAAAAGAAAGAATGAGGGAAACAATGAGATGCTTTGCCTCTTCCCTCATATTTAAAATATCTAAATGTTATGTGCAAAAACACCTTTATTTAAAGGGCAGGTGTTTCTTGTGTTAGCTTGAAGTCTTGCTCTTGGATCTGCTTTTCATGTGTGACTGGAAGGGAGTGCCTATGGTAAGACTAGCAGTTGGTGGCCAGCATTTAAGAGTCCTGATGATACCTCTGTTAGGCAGCAGTTTGCTTTAAAAGGCAGTGGACAGTTACTTCCACAAATTTTAGATGTAACTTTGCATTTGTCCTTTTTTTGGCTAAGGTTCTTCATCTTTCCTTTTTCTGAAGCAAAGGTTTTGTAGGATGTCTTATGGGACATCTTTCTACCTGCTGATTAGCACTTGTTTCTTCTGAATTACTGTATCTGCATATGTGCTGTTCATATTCTTTTCCTTTTTTAACTTTCCTGTCTTTTTCAGAGTAATATGAAAAACAGCCCAGCTGCCTGGAAGCAGATTCTGGGTACAATCATTACTAGAATAAGTGCCTGACTGTACAAGTTTTATTGGCCCATTATGCCAGGTTTTATTGAATGATTATGTGTTGAACAGAAAGCTGCTTCGTTACTTCTCTGTCTTTTAAGTCTGGTAAAAAATTACTCCAGATCTGTTTAAGAGTGAGCTTTTGAATTTCATTAATTCTTTTTTTGCAGTTTTGATATTATGACATTAGAAAACCACTTAAACACCATGTATGTTGCAGCATGTGTGGTTGTCAGCAGGCTAGTGAGATGTGCAGAAACATTTCAGTATCACTACAGTGGTACTCAGCACATGTTCAGAGGGTCAGCTTAGTGCAGGTCTTGTTTAATCTACCCAGCATCTTTGGTTACCTGCTATGCTTGTCATTTAATGGAACTCCAGGATGAATTATGCTTGTGCTATGGCTAAACTTTACACTAGGTTTTTCTCAGTATAGGGATTTCCTTGCATTCCTTGCTCTGCCATAGTGCAGAGCTCTGTGACATGCTTATACCAGAGGAGAATTTTTTTCACTGTAAAATAGCAGTATGTCAGTGGTCTCAGAACTGAATTGGTTGATATAGCAATTAGACAGGTTTGGTGATGCTCCTGTGCTGCTTCTCATAAATACTGTAGTAGGACTGAGCAGCTGGACTGGGCATTAGAAAATGTAACAGTGATGGATATTGCAACCAGCGTGAGCTGAAGAAATCACTAGTGTTAGTTCTTTATATGAAAAAAGGAGAAAAATTTCACTTTCTGCAGCATTCAAAGTTCCATTTTTTACAAAGTGGAAAACAAATCAAACCGTGCGCTAAACATAGTGTAGAGAACTGCAGGAGCTTGAAGGAGCAGCATCTGACATGTGCCATTTTCTCAGTTGCTTGGCAGTGGTAGTGCTGAGTGCCAGAAATAAAGAACCTCTACTTATCAGAGGTTTTTTGGGTTTGGTGGGTTTTTTTCCTCTCTCTATGAACTTATACTTTTGGGTACTCCTGCAGCAAAATTCCAAACTGTGACAAGCAGTGGGATAATCACAGAATGGTTTGGGTTGGAAGGGACCTTAAAGCTCCTCCAGTTCCAACCCCCTGCCATGGGCAGGGACACCTTCCGCTAGAGCAGGCTGCTCCAAACCCCGTCCAACCTGGCCTTGAACACTGCCAGAGATGGGGCAGCCACAGCTTCTCTGGGCAACCTGTGCCAGGGCCTCAGCACCCTCACAGGGGTGAAATTCTTCCCGATATCTAGTCTAAATCTCCCCTCTGTTTGTTTAAGGCCATTCCCCCTTGTCCTGTCACTATGTGTCCTTGTAAAAGGTCCCTGTCTAGATTTCTTGTAGGCCCTTTTAGGAGGCTGCTGTAAGGTCTCCCTGGAACCTTCTCTTCTCTAGGATGAGCAAGCCCAGCTCTCTCAGCCTGTCTTCATAGCAGGTGTGCTCCAGCCTTCTTATCGTCATCTTTGTGGCTCTTTCTCTGGACTTGCTCCAACAGGTCCTCATCTCTCTTGTGTTGTTGCCCCCAGAGATGAACTCAGAACTGCAGGTAGGGATCTCATGCACCAGAATAGAGAGAGAAAATCCCCTCCTTTGATCTGCTGGCCATGCTCCTTTTGATGCAGCCTGGCACACAGTTGGCTTTCTAGGCTGCATAATCTTGTCCCATCACTTGTTCTGACAAGATCATGTCAGTTCAATAATTGTGGTCTATGAATACATACCAGAAGCTTCTGTGCTGCTGGCCTTGGGTTGTTTGGTTTTGTTTTCAGAAAGACAGATACTGAAATAAGCTTTTGAGTAAGAAATAAGTTAGAGCTCTAACCTTAAGAGGCTACGGTTAAGCAACATTGAGAAAGCTTCAGGGCAGGAACAATCAGTTCTCCACCTCAGAGACCTTGTTTCTTCCTTGGCCTTATTTTCTCTTAATGTTTGGTGGCTTCTGTTTGCTTTTGGAAAAATCCAACTTCACACTGTGCAGACTGCCTTTAGGAATATTCCAGATTGTAGTGGTATTAAGATGATGTGCCCCAACTTTGGTAAACATTTCATTAGGAACTGTGCTATAAACGTTGGCAAATATGCAGTGGAAATAGAGACAATTTTGGTGGACACTGAAACTTCTTATTCTAAAGACAGGTAATTTAGATATAACAATGTATATGTCTTTTAAGCTTACCCAATTAATGTGTACTTATTTAATAAAAACTTCTGAATGCCTCTGTTTTCAGATAGTTATGATGATGGGTCATTCTTACATTTAGAAGCTTCAGAATATTGACTGTCTTATTAGAAGGAGAGGCTCTTGTTAATAGATTCCTAGGCTTTGCTTAAGGAAGTGAGTTGTTTAAAGCCTGGCATTTATGGGACTTACAGATCAGTGCCTGTGTGTGTACATGTATGACTTCCTGCTGAAGGAATAAGACTTTGGAGGAAAGACTGTGGTGATGCAGAAGTAGGAGTGCAAAGAACATTTGTAGGAACACCAAAAAGCCTCCTAAGTTTTTTTTGTTGTAGGCGAATGGAGGAAAGCATGCAGAGATTTAAAATAGAGAGCATTCAGAATCAAAAGTATTGAGGAAAAAGCAGCAACTGATCTGCAGTATCTTTTCTGAGTTATTATATAAACTCTGTGTCTTGGCCCCATTCCCTGCAGAGGATCTCACTGGGGTGGTTACAGTGTGGAAATAGAGTGGAGAAATTTCCATCTGAGCCGTTTAAGCTGTGATGGCAAGGGGTTTGTGACTTCTTCTCTCAAGCTACTTAAGTTACTGACTGATCTATCAAATTAGTTTCTTGTGTAAAGATGACTTTTGTCGACTCGTCCTGTTTTCTATTTGAAGGTAGCATCTAAATTCTTCTTGTCTTGTTTATCTTGACAGTTGAGGGATCTATTTCTCTCTTCCTCTGTGCTCATAACTGTAAGGCAGGAAACACAGTATGAAATAATTCCCTGATTGCTGTTCCCTTTATCCAAGCATGGTGTCTCAGAGGCTTCACAGGTCTGAAGTAAAAGGCTTTCTCAAGACACATCGGGTGTAAAGAAAGAGCGTCTGCTCACATAGGCAAACTTTGATTGTGAAACCTAATGCAGGCACCCTTCTCTTCTTCTTTAGAGGGGGTTCTGTACCATGGCCATGTCTTCAGGTAGTGTGATTTAAATATATCTCAGCACTTGTTAAAATGGCTCCTGTCTGGACTTAATGTTGACTGCTTTCTTTTGATTTGATACTGTTCTGTGGCTAATGTTTTATAGTTTATTTACCTGCTTCTCTTTGGCTTTCTTGGAAAAAGCTATCTTATATTCTGCTCTTTCAGTATTGCTTCAAAGCATCCTCTTCTCTCTATTTGGGACTGTGTTTCTTTGGTATAGTCTAGTGGTAGCTTTGTCCCAGCATACAGGGTAAATAGGGGATTTCTTACCCGCCTAATTTTGCTTTGTGAGTTTTATATTGGATTAGAAATCTACAGTCACCCAGACCTTTCTAGAAGAAAATTACCAGTCATTCTTTTCTGCAGGTGCCCATTATAGCACATCTGCATGCATGTAAGCCAGTGAATTAGGGATCAGGTTATAATAGAAATAAGTATCTTACACTTGCTGGCTATTAGGGTCTAAGCCTTAATTAAACCCCATGGGGTGAGAGTCTTTAAAAACACTTTTAATTATATAAGGGACCATCAGGACTTCTAACAATGACAGATGCAAACTACCATATTATTGGCCACCAGCCAAAGCCTCCATCATGGGACTGCTCTCCAGTTACACACATGAGAAAGACCCAAGAATATATGTAGCTTTGTTGACAGAGAGAAAGGTTTGCAGGTAAGAGATACAGAACTTGCTATTGTATCTGATGTGACAGTCGTTTGAAAGTGGTGTCTGAGAAGAATAATTTTTCAGGACTGTTGTAATTTTGCCAATGAATGCACACAGTGAAACGTATGAATTACTTCCTTGTAAACCTTTCTGAAATGTTTATGGTGCTCATTTATGGGATTAGCTAAATATTTGTACTATATTTGTATTACAAGCCCTTCTGTTTCCCCCCCCCCCCAGCTTTAAGACAGCAAAACAGTTCTTTTCTTTCTTTTTTTTCCCTTTGTTTAATTTTCCTTGGGTAATTATTGGCACAGAAACAAACATTTACATTTTACTCTTTTCTATTATAAAAGCTCTTGCATAATACCATTGTAAAATTACTATGTGAAAACATCTCTCACTTTTATCAAAGAGAAGTGATGCAGTAAAACCAGTACGCATTTTAGCTTCCTCTTTGTCCCTTCTGACAGCTGAATATACTTTTTCATTTCTGTACCATGCTCTGTAATCTAAGATAGAGGGAGGAGTGAGAGCAGTTTGCCCCAGTTCTCAATATTCTTCTAGATTGGGTGTTTTTCCTTAAAGCATGTTATTAAAGTAATAGTCGAAGTGCAGTAGTCTAACAACCTTGCAATCTCTGAAAGACAAAACATTATGTTCCCACTGTCTGAGATTTCAGTGCTGTGTTCAGGTGTCCCTGTATAGTTTAGTTTTCCTGGGGCCAAGGACACAAGGAACAGAAAACTTTGTTCTAGCTTTTGCCTCTGCTCTCTGCTTTCACTTTATTTGCTGTTTGATAGAATAGGGCTTGTCAGCAACCTATATAGGTGGGATCTGTGCTTTACTTGCCACCCTCTTTTGGAAGTGATTGAAGTCAGCAGAAGGGCCTCATCCCATAGAGCAGTTTAACATACTTAATATACTCTTACTGATTTCTAGTCAGTTTGGGGTTCTTTCTCCATATTAGGAAGAATTCATCACATCCTTTGTGCTCTGGCAAATCTGAGAATCAAGTCATCATTAAAGGAAACAGCTTAGCAAGCCTTTGGTACCTCTGTTTCCATGCAGTTCTGTCACACTCATGAGTCCTGACTCAGTCTTTTGACACAAAATGTAGTGGGTGTTTTCCTTAGTGAGAGTTGGTAGGAAGCTATTTTGTTTCAATTTGAGTTCATTTTGCTCTTTTTTTTTTCTTTACAAGCCCCTTTTAATGTTAATATATTTTAGATGTGACAAAGCTTAACCAAGCTACAGATGATAGTGATCATTACTTCATCAGGTGTAGCTTCCACACTCTTAACATTATGTTTCCATGTAAATCATTTCAGTGCCAGTGACTTCATTAGCAAAGCAAAGTAAAAAGTGTAGCATCAGCTTCTTAAGCTCCGTGGAGTGAATACTGTTCCAGTTGTGCTCAGTACTGGAAATACTTCCAAGTCATTAGGTAGGAAAGATTTTTCTAGGCAAGGCATTTACTATAAGTAAATACAGAAATCTCCAGGTCCCTTCATTTTTCTTTCCATAAACATCTGTCACCTAGCAAAAGCCTCTAACAGTTAGCTTAATTGTGCAGAGCTAGCTCAGGCTGCTACAGTCTTGATTTGTGATTCTACTTGGTTTTTCAGTGTTGGATAGTTGACAGGTTTATATATATAAAACTAAAGAGAAAGTATGTCTCAGCCACTGGAAACTTGACAACTGGTGTTGCTTTTTGAATAATGCTGCAGAGAACTTCCACAGCTTTTCTTTCATAAGTGTGGTTGTTCTGTTAGAAGTTGAGGGCACATCCTTTCCCAGTATGTCTTGATACTTGACCCCACTGGGGAGATAGTAGAAATGCAATGCACGGAAGTAGAAAGATGAACTTACTTCAGCCATTTCTGATACAGTCCCATCTGTTTGCATCCTGAGAATATGAGAGGACAGCACTTGCAAGTTACACTGCACCTGAACACACTTCCCCTGTAAAGCATGGTCCCTGCTGCTTGCTTGATTTACCTGTGTGTGTGTAAAAGACGTAACAAGAGGGAATGAAAAGGCACGGATGGGCCTGTGTTAACTCCACAAGGAGTTAACATTTCCATGCTCCTCTTGTTCAGGCATTGTTACCAAGGGGTTTTTTATATCAGAATGAGTTAGTAGTTAAAGGATAACAAGTTACAAGATTTTTTTAAAGGGTTGGGGTGGGGAGGGTATTGATAATTTGTCCCTCACACATAGGAATATGACTCTTCAAAGCAGAACAAACCAAAACAATCACGGACTCTTTGATGGTACATGACTTGATTTTTATATGTA
The DNA here is from genome assembly GCF_012275295.1 of Melopsittacus undulatus. Taxonomy (NCBI): domain Eukaryota; kingdom Metazoa; phylum Chordata; class Aves; order Psittaciformes; family Psittaculidae; genus Melopsittacus; species Melopsittacus undulatus. The sequence goes on along the minus strand of NC_047529.1, from coordinate 10,764,616 downwards.
ATCAGGACAAAGAATGGATGTACAGACAGCTTTCACTAATAACCTTATTTTACATATGCCCCATAATTGTGTATACATAACTTCTTATGCAAAATGCATTGTCTTCCATGAAAGTATTAATAGCTTAACTTTCAACTATGCCTTAAGTTTTTTTTTAATCAGATTCATATGCTTTGTTAATTTGCAAATCCTGTTAGAGTATAAAGGTTACCTAATTTGTACTGTTGAGAAATTAATGAGATTTCCTATGAAAGAACAAATTTACTTTGAATCTTTAGTGCATATTATGAAAATACTTGCCTCCTAAAAGTTGGGGCTTGCTCATTTAGTTGTCTTTTTAGTATTGAGATGCTAAAGAATCTGTTGTTTGAACTGCTTTGCATTGTTGTAACCTGAACTGACTATAAAATCTGATTTCTGACTTTTCAACTCTAGGAATCTCTACCACCTGTCCAGTTTGACTGGAGTAGCAGTGGCCTTACTAACCCTTTAGATGGTACGTCTCTCCGTAGAGCCTCTAGCACCAGAGCTAGAGATAAGAAAGCTACAAAGTTCAGACAAACATCTATCTGCTGATTATTTTTTTAAAAAATACAAACACACACACATATATATATAAATATATATAATATTTATTTCTTACTCCTACCTTTGGAAATTCAGGCTTTCTTTCTGATTAACTGTGCCCCTATGTGAAGTATTACGTAGTCTGAAAAATACCAGGTTAAGTATTATTTTAGATGCTCGTGTCACAGTGGCAATATTAACACTACATTATGCATAACTGCAGATTATAACGAAACTCTGAACAAAAGAGCATTTTAGATTGAGTTTTACTTCTTAAGAGTATTTTTCACCAATGAACTACTATATCTTTAGACATCCTTTGAATGACGAACTTGTGTATAGTGGCTACTTCAAAGCACAATATTTTAATCACAAACTGTTTGCAAAATATATCCTTCTTGAGCTGAAAGTTTTCAGATTTACAGATAATTTTATATTTCAAAAATGTGACTTCATCTGTTATCACTTTTGCTTACATGCAAGAGCTAATTATAGGTAATATATTAAAGAGGTAGCTACAAACTTATTTGTATCTGTAAATGTATATAGTTATCACATAAAAGACCCTTCACATATGTCTATTTTAATAGCAAAGTGAGTTGTGCCACCATCTCCAGTCTCAGAAATGCAAGTGCATGCAAAGGAAACAAAACAAGTTTTGGAAACTTGTTTGATGGACAGACTAGAAACTTGTAAAGAAACACACTTCTATGAGGAGCCTGCTAACAGCAATTAACTCATGACACAAGTTGTTCAAAAGCAGGCTAAAATAAACTGCATCTCTTACTCCACTGGTGTTGCCTCATGGTGTTTCAGAACATGTGGGGTGTAAGAGTTTGGATAGCAATATCATGGTGCTGAAGGAAAGCCTGGATGGACCCTTTTGCTGTTGTCTGGTGTCTTACTACTTCAGTCAATCATCATGCTTTCTTTTTAATGAACAACTTCTCTAAAATGTATCTTGGTTTGATTTCTGGTTTAGTACTAAAGGGGAACAGTATAACTTACCAGTGAGGAACTGGATGCAAGAGTGGCATTTGTTACCCTGCTTTAAGATAATGATAATTAATAGCTTAAAGCTGCTAAATAAAACTTTAAAGGGTTCTTTTGGTTCTTCGCTTTTTGGGGATCTGCTAAGTCTTCCTGACTTTCCTGTTTTTCAATTGCAGTGAGGGGAGCAAAAGCCCACTATATTCTGACTATAAGTTGACCTGTATATTGTTTCCCTTTAACTGATCACATCTTTCTTTCTGGGTCGTGCTGGTTCTCTTTCATTTTTAGATTGAAATAAATATTTCTATTTTCAAGTTGCTAGTGTTGATTTCCTTGCTGCATTGTACATAAGGAAATGTGCACTGAATTAAGTTGTTAACATTTTTAGAAGGTACAAACTAATACTGTAAGCATTGTTTTCATGTCAATTTTTAAATTGCGTACTGAGTACTAATTATAACTTGCATGTTCAAGTGTGTGTCTTACCCCTTTTTACACATAAACCCCTCCCTTGGCTTACCTTCTATATGGCTGCCTACCAACACGGTCACTGAATTTCAAGCTAGTGGAGGTTCCACTCTTCTGAACCTTGATTTCTTTGGGCCCGTGGATGACAGTAGCTCTAGCAGCACCACCACAATCCCAGGTCAGCAGAGTGTTAAAACCACAACTGTAATATTATAATGACTTACTAAAAGCATGAGCACATCACTTGACTTTCCTATAAACAAGAGAAATTTCGCATTGTGTTTCTCTACAGTGTCTTTCTACTGCATTTTTCCTTTAATTTGTGTTCTGCTTTCTGATGTTTTGTATCGAGTGTGAAGTATTTAAAAGGTACTGTCAGCTCTGTATTTGTCACATGCTGAAGGAATGAATGGCTTTTATGCTCATGCAAATAAGATGTTAAAACACTTGTTTCAAACCAGAAATTTTGAGAGTTAACTTAAGCACTTTAAAAATGTTCCAGATGTGATGATTCTCCAAAAATGTGGCTTTTTCTCTCCTCTGAATGAGTGCCTCCAAGTTCCAGGATTATAATGTTATTTAGAAGTTATGAGTGAATTTGAAGTTACAGAGCTTAACATATCAAAACCCTGGTGGGGTTTGCTGCTACCAGGATAATGTAAATTTGTGTGTGTGTGTGAACTACTAATATTAATGATAAAGTGAAAAAAGTGTTTTAACATAATTCATAATAGAAAACTAAGATAGTTGCATGTTTGTGGGGCATTAGAAGTTCATGAACAATAATTATAAAGCCAAAGCACTTTATGTCCAGCCTTTTCCCTTAAAAAGGAGGTGAATCCATTAGATAATGCATGAAAGTAATTGAATTAATTTATGACATGGTTTTGACTTGCTGTGACTATTTTATGTGAGCTTGTGAAAACCTACACTTTGAATAAATTTCTGCAGGAATTTAAAGGAACATTTGGGGGATTTATTTTAGTGCATAGGTTATGTAGATAAGGCAAATATTCTTCCAATAGAATGCCAGAAACCATGATCGTTTTCTTCATAGGAAGGGTTTGGGTTTTTTTAATTTACTGGGTTTTAATTTTTAAATCAATTTTTAAGAGGTCGGGGGTTTTCCCCCCATTTCAAATGAGTGCTTAGAATTATTACTGCATTTTTTGTTTTTAAAAGCCTGCATTTTTTTTGTTGTTGTTTTGAAATCTGGTCATTGAAGGCATTTTTGTGGCATCACATTCCAAATGTCTTTATTCCACCTTTGAGAAATGTCATTGTCCAGATGAAAGATGGCAGGTTTGTCATGGAAATGATAGGTAGCAACTTCAAGAAACTCGAGTCTTACAGATTCTTTTGTGTGTGCAAGTCTATCAACAGAAGTCATCAGTACCCTGTGCATGTACTACTTGTGCAGTTGGGTGCGTTCTTGTGTCCTGATGATGTGCACACTTGAAGTGATTACTAGAGGGATACTGCTAGCCTTTTATTGCCCCTTTTTGTTGTTGTTGTTGTTTGTTTCACTGAGTTACAGGTACAACCATCTTCCCTGGTATACCCTAGAGTACCCTTTTTTTGGTTACTTTTATTTGGTTTGGCTTTTTCTTTCCTCCTGACTTGTTTCTGGGAAAGTCATTTGTTTCTTGGCTTGCAGCTCGTGTGTTTGTGTGTGTGTTTAAGAGCTTTGTGTGGGGTTTGGTTGGCTAACTTTCCTTCAATATCTCATTAAGGTTTTGCAGTGCTTTCCTTAAATATTCTCAAATCATTTAAATAAAATGAAGAATATGCAACTCTTGAAATTAAGTAAAATAACTGAAAGGCAAATTGTTAGATTGTTTGGCTTAAAGAAGAAACTTACTAATAATAGAAGTCTGTTCGTTCTCCAGAGACCTTTAGTTTTACTTACTATAGATCTACACTGTATTCTTCTCAGTCTGATTTCAAGCCAAAATAACTTTTTTGTATTTAAAAAAGAATTGCATTCTGCATTCAGAAAAGGGAGTTACCAATTTCTAGTTTGTTCCCACAGGTTTAGTGTATTGTCTTATTTCTCATGGTAATAATTCAACACAAATGTAGCAGAGTAAGGTGCCTGAAGATCAGTAAATTGAGCAGCAACATCGCATGACAATGAAAATGAATTCAGGACCATAAATGTGAATATCTAAATGATGTAACTTTGAAGGTTGCATTTAACTTCTGTTGCAGAGTTGCATGTCAAAGGACTCCTCGTTTCAATTAGTTTTACAATTTGTACCTTAATGGGATTTCTCAGGCTTCTGCAAGTAAAAGTGTATTTCTTCAAGTCTTCCTCTCCCTGATTGAAAGTGGATATTTTATGGAATAGTTGGGCTTTTTCCTATTTCCAAGTTCTGTAAACATCTGACAATACTTAAAATCTTGGTATACTGGGCTCAGGACAGTGCGTATTTTGCATGAAGCTGGACAAAACTTAACTTTGGAAATCCAGACTTAAAAACCTGTACACAGAAAACACAGCTATTAATTTCTAATCAAGTCATACTAAGTGGATCAGGTCATCTCCCCGTCCCCCACCTTCTGCAGCTTAACCAGGTGATTTTCTTCATTTTACTCCTAGGTCAGCTTGGTTTCCTAACAGTGTGAGAGTACTTGTGCACAAAGGATGGATGATGTAGACACTGCGTGGGGAGAGTTCATGCAAAGCAGGCATCTGTTTGTGCACGTAGTACTGCAATTACTGGGTGGAAAAGGCAGAACTATAGGTGCAGGCATTTTCATCTTTTGGTATTTCAGGAATACTTCCAAGAGTGTCTTGCTCCACTCAGGTAGACTGGATAAAATCATCAAACATCAGCTTATAAATCAGTTTCTGTATTAGGTAGCTAAATGGGACCATCATGTCTAAGCATTTGCAGTGTTTGTTCTGCACTAGTATGAAATGCTTGTGTGTTGGTCAAACCAGCTGGCACAAGTGTGACACTTGTTTAGAACACAGGTGTCTATCATGATGCTTCTGTACATCTACAGTGTTTCTGAAGAACGCTTATTATTGTGGATGGCATATATGCATACTTCATTTAAGCCTGTGAAGCATGAACTAACTTTAACTAGAGGAATATCACCAATGTAACAAACTTCTGAGCAACAACATGTGCTGTAACAGGCTTTCCTTTTGATTTATTTTAATAGTTCTAATTCATAGAGACTTTATTGAAGAAAATATACGTAAGAACTGGAAATATTAGAGCTACTTCTTACTATGATGTGATGCTTGCTATTAAACAGGTAGAATTTCACTCGCATTTTTTTGATGCAGAGTTCTGTTGTTTGCATTGCTTTCAGAATGGCTTCTACTGATAACATTTGAAATCCATTTGCAACACATGTGATGTCAAAATTCAGCATCTGAGTTAACATGTCTGAAACTAGGAAGTCAAGGCTGAAACATTCAGATACTTGGTGCATTATAAACATTTGAACAATTAAAAGGGATTACAGACTAAAAGCTGTGGTAGTGTTACACATTCTAGTATGTAACTTTTTTAATGCCATTCCACTTCTCAGTACCATAAAAGCTGCTTTTCCTCACTTGAAACATTTTTAACACAAAACATTTTTAACTCTTGGAAAAAGCAGGATACCAAAACACACTGTAATGCATGCCAGTGCTGTGTGTAATCCCTCATTAAACAGTTGGTTCCTGGTAACACGCAGTGTGCTTCTAATACAGTTGAGTTAAAGTAATTGAAACAGTCTGTTTTACCACAGCTGACATTTTTACAGGTGTTTCACTCTAAAAGGTAAATCAGGTTTGTTGTGTTTACTCTTAGCCTGAGACCTTGTATGCCAGACTTGATCCACTGTGTGTGTTTTCTAGTACAACTATAAAAGCTACTGGAAAGGGTGGGGACAGAGGATGATGTTTCAGAAATGCAGACATGTCCTGTCATGTTCTTTTCATGCATCTTGACATTATAAATGATTCAGATGTTTACAGAAAACAGTCTCTAGCAAGTTGGTCTGTGGCTCTTTATTGCTATACTTGCCTCCAGCCATCACTGATTATCGTTTTATACTATAAGGTGTGGATCCTGAATTGTATGAATTGACAACCTCAAAACTGGAAACTTCCAATGCAAGCAACAGAGTGACTGATGCGTTTGCAAGACTCATGTCTACAGTGGAGAAGGCAAGCACGTCCACAAGGTAAATACTTTGTTGTGCTTTTTCATTCTTTTTCCAAAGGCAGCATGAAATATGAGGAATAAATGTGTGTGCAGTTTCAGGTCAGCAGTTCTTGAATGAATGAAAGGCTAAAATGTAATTATTAAATACAAAATTCATAGTACTGTAATTCATATTTCAGATTGTTATAGAACTCTAAAATAAGATGGAAAGCAGTTCATGACATAAGTTGAAAAGCTAGAGATGAGGACTGAACTGGAGGAACTGACTTCCTGAGAAGAGGGTTGATTCCAAAGAATGGAAGGGTAAACTGAGCAACGCAGTTTGGTGGCTTTGAGAGAGGACTCTCCTCAGTCTTCTGTGTAATTTATACATCTGGAGTGTTCCACAAGTAAAAGGATAAAGCCGATTAATAATAATGACAATACTTGTCCCATGTAGTTCTAGTACCTGTCAAAACTTCAGTGAGTAAACATCAGATTAGTTTTGCTGTTGCACGTCAAGGAACAAATATGCAGTTGTAAGTTGTCCTTTCTGCTTCATGGATCTCGTGAAATTCTTGGGAACTTCTTTTTATAGGTAGAACTTACATAAAAGCTTTAGGTGTCAGATGTCTTGTAGTCTGGTCTGTTGAATGGGTACAGAACAGCCTTTCCATTTACAAGGTTGTACTCTTCAGGTTTGTTTCTTAATCTGTATTTTAGCAGTAGGATCCTGGACTGTATGTATGAAGGTGTAATTAATATCCGTGCCTATGAATCACTGAGTGATTCTCACCAAGTAAAACATTTCTGTTGATGAAGTGCATGCTTCAACATGCCTTACAACTGATAGATAGTTTAACATATCCTCACTTGTAGGTGAGCTGTAGGGTTTATTCAGCACTCTCAAACTAGATGCATTTCCATGCAGCATAGCCCTTAGAGAGGAGTCATGGTTAAAGAGTTTTGGCAAGGGTAGTGATTTGTAATGGTGGGGGATAGCTGGCTTTCTTAAAATGACCAGAACTATCATTTGCAAGAGCTCTTTTAAAACATCTTCTTTCATTAAGGAGACTTTCTTGCTAGCTTTCCTGCAGTGAAAACTGGTCAAAGTGAACACGGAATAAAAACAAGCCATGAAATTTCAAGGGAGAACCAGTAGAGGGAACTCCATACTTCAGTGCTGATTTTTGTGTCTCAGCTTTTGGAATGCCTATTTTTCTATCCATGGAGTGCATATACTCTTTCTGAAAATGCACTAGTGGCAAAATTTGACTTCCACTAATTAGAAAGACCCCGTTCCAGTTAAAATATTTTGTAACATATTCTAAGTCTAGTTTAAAATTCGCAGCAGAACATACAAACTCTTTATTAATTTTTATTTCCACTCAGATTTGTACCTAATTGCTTTCTTGAAGGAGTCTTAGCTTAATTTTTCTTTAGACATTAACAAGGAAGTCTGCTTTGCTTGAATATTCACCCTCATTTTCTGTATTGTTTATTGATATGAGGGATTTAGGTTTTTTCCAATGCTTTCCAGAGGGCAGTGGAAAGCTTTTACTTGTGCTGTTAAAGCTCTTTATTCGGATGTCAAAGCTCTTCCCCTGTTCTGGAGAGCATTACTTTATGATAGGAAGACGTTCTAGACCTGTGCTGTAGCAGTATCAGGCTGTAGAGGGAGGGTGGGGACCTCAGACTTGGCAGTTAAGTTCAGATACACACAAGGATTAGCAGTTTTAAAGCATCTGTTTTCAGTGTTTAATACATTTTGTATGTTTCTGCCAACCCTGAATTTTAAACATTTTTTCTTTCTTTAATTCCATGCTCTCCAAAAGAAAAGCAGTCTGGTTTTCAAGCTAGAAACTTTCAGAGAAAGAAGGTCTTATCTCAGTAGTATGCCAAATATGTTACAGAATGTCAGCTTTTTACAATAAAATTGTTTTTCTTTTGATTTTTTTTTTCTGTCTTTCATAATGAATTGAAGACTTTAAAATAGGGGTGGCTGGGTACAGCCAGCTCAACAAGGATGACATTCATGCACCAACCCGGAAATATGGCCTATTAGCCATTCATCATAACTGCTCAGGGGAAGATGTAGCCAGTGGCTTAACATCACTTTGATGGCAACTTCAGTTGTGTTAAGGCTATCCAATGTCTGCAATTTGTCTGAATTCAGGATATTTAGGGTGAAGTTTAGAGTGAATATATCATTGTTCAGCTGTAAAAAGCCATGTGAAAAGTTGTCTTTTCTTAAAAGAGCCACATCTTTTGCATTCAAACCCATCTCTTAAAGCCAGAAAGTCAGTTTCTCAGAAGGAAAGTGTTGGGAGTGCAGGGGAGGCTTCTCCCTCAGCTTGAGCCTGAAACCCTGATGGCAGCAGTAAGTGTTGAAGGTCAGGGATCCAGTACAGCATTCCACAGACATTCTGCAGCCTTGCCCGGTTCCATAGAATTGGCAGAGATCAGAAGTTTATCTGCTGTCTTTTTGAAGGAAAACAGAGCACTCATATCTCTCCAAGAAACAGACAAAACTCTCATTTAGGCTGGAAATATTCCTTGGGGGAGGTGTTGGATGGAGCAGGCTACCTCTTAATTACAGAGTGGTTTTCAAAGTGCATTTTTCTAATCATTGTTGCTGTTAGAGTCTGGTCTTGCTGGTGCTATCCACAAAACCCTTGTGCAAACATGAGAGATGACTGAAATCCTGAAAGACTTGAATGCTGTAGGAAGGGGTTGGAATGCAAAACAGAACAGTGAGGTGTGAGTGACACATCAGCAAAGTATTCCCTGTTTCTTGCTAAAGTCTCTTCCAGCAACTTTCGTGCCTGTCAGTCTGGCTAATTTCTTGTGGCTTAGTGTTAACATGCCTTTGAAAAGGAAACTTCGTGCCAACAGGTAGATGGACTGGTACAATTGCTAGGGTAAGGCTATCCCTTCTGTCTCAGGAGGAAATACAATCTAGTGTAATAGATGGGGGGCAGTGCTCTGTAGAGAGTAGTTTTAAATCCTGAAGGAAGCAGAGACCTTGTTTTGAGTGAGGGCTGGGTTCTTCTATGGTTTAGTAATCAAAAGTTCTCATTCCAAAGCAGACAGTATTAGTAGAGCCACTGCTGACAATCTGCTCACTTGGGTGTGCATTCTGTAAACTATGGTATCTAGGAATTGAGAGTACATGAGCAAGAGGGGCTCTGCAATGTGTGTCCCAGACCAGGGTTTAGCAAAAGAAGGTCTTGACAGTGGGAACACCTTCAGTAATAGCGGTGACTGAAACTAATGCACTGACATGGTTATTTCGCTTGCCTCTATCAAAAGATACCACAGTTATTAGGCAGCTTGGTAAGTTTTGAAGGTAAAAACAGCCTGCAGTGATGATGCTACCTTTGTCTTTTAAATTTTGAGAGCTAATGAGTAATCCTCTAAGGCTGCCCTGGTGATACCTGCTACCAAGGGTACTGACTGCTACCCAGAAAGGGTACTTACAGTGTCCAGTTTTATTGTCTTCCAGAGGAACCTGCCCTCTCCCATCAAGGAATGCAGACTTTACACTATCTCATCCCTTTCTGCACTGAAATGATTTTTAAAAAGACTTTGAGCTTCATTACCAAGTGATTGTATCTATAGCTGTAACTTGGTCACAGCTAAGCAGTGTTTACTGTATTAGTGTGTTTGCTTGTCCTTCTTTACAGATACTTTCTACAGAACACATTAAGTAGCTAAATTATTGCAAAGGGCCTCCAGCCAGGAGGGGAGTATTCAGTAATTGTCGAGATTCACATCTGAGTGTGCTCACTGGTGCACATGTTCTGCTGTGATGTTGCAGAGACCAGCTAGTACAGCAAGAGCAATAGCATTATCCTGTGATAAAGGTCCAGCATATGACCACCAGGTGAAATGCAGTGCTGCCTCTGGGATGTAGCAGTGCTATTTCTTAGAATGCCAGTTAAGCAGAAGAGGAAGAGGCATATAAATAGCAGGGAGTGTGTGAGCTCCATCTCAGTGCCTGATTAACAATTACAGGAACTCCTTTTAATGCAGATCTTGGAGGCGGCCCTCTTCCTTTGGCTCCCTCTGCCAGACACTCTGTAGTTAGCTGTAAGTCCTTGATCACCAGGAGTTTGTACCTTTAAGAGGCTTGTGGTAAGTGATTACTAATAGTGGCACCAGATACTGATAACAGTGGTGGGTGAGAACCACATTTCAACAGCTCAGAGATAGTCCTTCAAGTGCAAACAGAGCTGACTGTGAAGTTGTTAGAGAAGGAGGCACATATTGGCTCTCTGCTTCTTCCTTCAGTAAATCCAGCACACAGCTTTGTTTATCCTCCAGAATTTGGTAATCTGCCTAGTCAGTGGCTCATGAAATTCCACTGCAGCAGAGAAAAGAAAATACTGCTATTCTAGTGAAGGAAAGTCGGATTTAGTATCTAGGCTGCCTCATCTAGAGATCTTTCATCAAGTGGAGATTTCAAGTAGCAAACGAAGTGATAGTTCAGTGTCAACACAATGATCAGTGATGTCAAGGATGAGTTTGACTCCAGCTTGTTTCTTTTCTTCTCCTCCTAGCTAAGAAATCCTGACACTGCTTCCCTTTGCTTTCCCCAAATCTCTGATCAGCCGAGGAAACAATCCCGATGGGTGCTGACAAAAGAAAATAGAAGTACATGCTGCTTTGTGGTCAGAGTGGTCATTGCCCTCTCCAGGGCTTCATTTAAAGTTTATAGCTAAGACAAAAGATACAGAAAGGACATTTCTGAAGTGTTCTAGGGAAAGGCAGCGTATTTGGTTTCAAGCCTTTTGTCTCAGCTTTTTGCCCCAAAAATGAGGGAGTTCATTTAGCTAGAATTACTAATGTTGTTGCAGGGTACAGCAGGTGCCTTTTTGGAACTGGAATAGTGTTTGATGTAAAACAGAGTATTTCTAGTAATAGGCAGTGTTCTTCAAAGATAAACCAGATGTCTGTGAGTATTGATGTTTGGGCAGGGGAAGGGGGTTTTCTGGAGTGGTCTGAGCCAGGCTTCATTTTACTTAGGAAATGTAAGGGGTTTGCATAATAGTGAGAACCAAACTACATAGAATTCAGATCTCTTTTTATTCATTTTTTGCGCAGTAATTCTTATGAATAATGCAAAAGGCAAAGTAAACACCAGTGATTCCCAAACTGCTGTATGTATCATGGCTACACGTCCTAGTGCACTTCAAAGCAAGTAGCTACAAGTTGGAAATCACCTTTTGCTGTTGTTGAGCCCTGGCGTGGGGGGAAAAGCTTCATGGATCACGATATGTAGAGTAGCATGATGTTTAATCTGAGAATAGTCATGTTGGAAACACGGCATAAGTACCTTTTTATTTTAAAAGTATTAAGAAGTAAGTTAGGAACTTCTTAATGTCCTTTCAAGACTTTTCCACTCTTTCTTTGAAAGATTATACTGGATTTAGGTACTTTAGATCTGATGCTTCTATTGTCTTATACCTAGAATATGGGCATGGTTGTCTCTTCAAGTGAGTCTCTTTAACACTGGAACCTGCAAACAAAAAAGAAAGGGAAATATTAAAATCAGCATTTTAATAGGAATTTTTCTCCCTCCTTATTGCAACAATATACAGGAACATTTTGCTGACTTTCTGTGTTAACATTTTGTTGGTAGGCAGGTAGGTATTATAACGTTAGACTTCTCACATAGCTTACAGAAGTGCCTGTCAGTGGGAGACAAACTGACAGAACATTGCTTCAATCAGTGATTCTTTTAGTGATGCAAGGGATATCAGGTACTGTATTAATTCACTTTGTTCTTTTCTTTTCCACAGGAAGCCTAAAAAGGAAGAGCATCTTAGTGAAGAGGCTGCCAAGGTGATTTCTAGCCTTCCTGACTTAACTTTCATGCATGCCAAGGTGTTGATGTTCCCAGCCACATTAACACCTTCAACAAGCTGCCAAGAAAAGGTAGACTAAAGTGATGTGAATTGGACATTTTCTATTGATTTTTTTTCTTTTTCCTTCCCTCTGTGGGTCGTAAAAAGCAATCTTGCTTTAATTAAAAAAGAAAATCAAGTTCAGATGATTTGTTGGTAAGCAGCACTAGAAAGGTATACATAGTAATGTATATTTATTTACATACCGGAGTCCTAAATTTATATTAGAGAAACATGTAAATAATTGGGGGTAAATCTTTTTGAAGATCTATTCTTTTTGTTGTGCTGGGATGTACACATTTCTGTCTTTGTGAAATACACTGGTGGTGTCCTTCTTACAAAACAGGAAAAAGTTTAAAAAAATAAAGAAATCCTAAAAACAACATGAAAACTTCCATCTTCACGGTCTGTGAAGTGCCCCCTTAAAAACCTTCAGATTGCATTGAGCATCTTTTTCTTTCTTGCTTATATTAAAATAACTATTGCTGGGGAAAAGAAAGCCCAAAGGCTACGTTGTCCCTTTGCAGGTTTTCGGTTTTATTGTTGTTTCTTTAAAGCCCAGTAATTTCTTTTGTGTTTTAACAAGCTGAAGATGTGATTTTTTTCCTTCTACTCCATCCCTCCCCCTGTTTGGTTGGCTGATCAATCTTTATGTTCTTGAACTTCAGTAGTATGGCTCTGTCACTATATAGCCTGTTGAAAGGTATGCTCTCAGTAACTACTTGTTCCGGTTCTGGATCACTGTCTAAACACTTGATTTTTTGGGCTCATTAGAAGGTTGTCTGCTTTTAATCAGTTTGATTTGGAAAAGAAGGACCAAAACTATATGAATGTCTTACAATGAAATTTACCTGTTAAAGTTTGTTTTTTTTATGTTCTGTTGTACCACTATTCCTGTTTGATTTTGCACAGTGTAAAATGACATAATCATAGATTGCTATGGTTTTAGGCTGTATATACAGTAAAAAACTATGGGTTGTAAATGTCTGGGGAAATTCCTATGGAAAAAAGAGAGCTATGTAGAAGAACCTCTAAAAAGGTCAATGTGCATGCCCAAGGTCTTTTGAGATTTAAGTGTGTAAATTTCCTTTTAGCTTACACAAAATAAAATAATTTAAAAGATACATATGTTTATAGTCTGCTATCTTTATATATGGAATGGACACATTACATTTCTGTTAATGGTAAAATCGATGCCCTGCATTAACAGTAGAACCTATGAGTTGGTGTTGTGCAGTCCCACAAAACGCACCTGTCGGTCCTACAGAAGAAGCAGCTTTTCTTTAATAGCTCTGTTAGTGCTTTGTGATGTAGTTTCTTATTTCTGTTTCCAACTTGCCTTCCAGTTTATAGGGTGATGTGGCCCCAAGACATGTCAGTATTTTGGGTTAGAGACTTCTTCTGAGTACTTGGCAATGCTCATCTGTAAGAAACACAGATAATGGTGAGGTGAGAGGACAGCTGCATTTGCCTGTGTCTTAGCTAGAACCATAGCATTCACTTGATTTTCCCAGCATGTTAGCTTGCACTGAGCTTTTTCAGCAGCAGTCTCTTCAGGGTCTCTCAGTTAACTGTCTGCAGGTAAGGCATGCTCTGGGGGCTGATACTCAAGGTGTTTTGCATGGGCATAGACTCTCCCATGTCTAACCTTACTGTGTGCACAGCTCTTTACGTGCTCAGTAGTCACCACCAGTTCATCACTTGTAGTTCTGAGAAATCTCTGGTGCATTTTCTTACCTCTTCATTGAGGTTTTTATCATCTGACTATGCTCTGGTCAGAAGAGTTAACATTCAGTTTGGTGTCATTAGCTGACAAGCTGAAACGTCCATGCAGAAGGAGGCTCACTCCTTTCTGAAATACCTTTGAGAGGTGAGCACTGGAGTTTCATCTTTGTGAACACAGGAGTTTCTGTGAGTGGTGGCTACTCAGAATTGAAAGAGCAGCTCCTACAGTTGTGATAAAGTTAATTTGCAAAGGCTAAATTGGCCCCTTTACCCTCTAATTAGTATTGCAGTGTACAATGCTGCGGTACCAAAACTGCACCCTGTTGTAGCTGAAAAGGTTGATGAAAAAGCCATCTGCTTTACTGCATCACCCCAAAACACTTCTGTTTGCTGCTTCTGCAGATTGTCATTACAGTATTGACTTCATGCCTGTTACATGTCAAAATCAGCTTTGCTAATCTCACAGGTTAAGCACTGTATTCTGTAGTGCATGCTTATGATATCACTCCATTCTGGTGCTGGGCTGCTGTAGGTTAAAACCAGGCCTTTTGTTTCCATAGCCGTGGCGTGTCCCCCGGAGCCGGAGCAGTGGTATAGCTGCAGCAGAGAGCTATAGCTATTGTTTCAAGGAGAATATGTTTAGGAGCTGACTCATGATCCTTGTCTGGCAGCAAGTGGACTGAAGTATTAAGGAGAGGTGGGGGTGGAAGTGCCAGCTGCAAGTTGATCTTTAGTCTCCTCACAATTGCCTCTAGAGGCAGCTGCCCATTTGTCTTGCAGTCTCCAAGTGCAGTACTGGTGGCCTGCTGTAGAAGGGGGAGGGGGAAGAAATGGCAGGGGGGAAAGGAGATTTCTATTGTGACTGATGTACCAATCTGAAACTTGGTGAAACCTGGCACTACCGAGTGTGTTTATGGGATTTTTAATGCTCTTTTTGCCTCCCCCAAAAAAGCAAATTACATCCCACAGGCCTTTTGTGCTGCTGAAAGACATAAATCTTCCATCTACATCAGCCTTTTTCAGGTGGATGCTGGTTGCCTTAAAACATAGCATTGCTTTTTGTTTCCTGCCTTAAGCCCCCTTCTTTCCTGTTGATTGTGGGGTGGACAGGCAGGCTCTTCTGCCTCTCTCCTCCTCTCTTCTACAGGCAGCTTTGCTCTTATGCAGTAGTTGTGTTTAGCAGATCCAGCCACATCAGGGTTGTCTTTCCATGCGGTTCCCATTGACACAACATGCCTTATCTAGTTTGATCTTGCCAGGAGGTTTATGGGCAGGACTGCAATTGATACTTTCTGCACGTTCCTGTTGCTGTGCATTGTCATCAGATGTGTCAATGTGTATCACATTCACCCGAGAACTCGTGTCATTTAATAGCGAGGCATTTATGTGCCCTGTCCAACAGAAGCAGCAGAGGATGCTTGGTTCAGATGTAATTGCCAGAGCTGGAACGTGGCCATGAAGCAAAGTCCAAAACTCCCACTGTGAAGCGAGCTGCAGGCCCCTGAATGACTGCTAGGAAGAGCTGGGCTCTGCTTGTGTTGTTATCCAAAAGGCTGCACTCTGATGCTCAGTGGTTCAGCACTGACTTATCGGGAGCTTTACCACCTGCTGCAGGTGTTAGCAGTGCTGCACTTCCTGCAGCACTTGAAATGTGAAGACCTTCTCAGAATATCATTAGCATGACACGCTCATTTTGAGAGGCCAGAAATAAAGCTTACGAATAATGCACGTAGATACCCTCAAATGCAATGAGCATGTACTGAAGTTAACCCTTCATCACACTGGGTTGTTGCACAGGATTTTACCTGGCAATGAAACCAGCATGTGGAAAGGTTTGTTGTTGGACTGCTGCACTTGGGCTGAATATCTGGTAGCCTTTATAGAATGTGAGGGAGGCTTAGCTCAGTGTGTTTGAGATGGATCAGCCTTGATCCAACCACTTGCATCTAGATGCATAATTATCTATTCCATTTCAGAGCAGTCTGAAAATACAGGATAGCAGCAAAATACACTTGAAGATAATTTATAAAAGCATATGGCATCTAATATAATTGCATAGCATCTGCTAGGAATTCCTGATACAAAAGCAGAGAAGCTTTTCATAATCTGGCCTCTGTACTGAAGAG
Source organism: Melopsittacus undulatus (assembly GCF_012275295.1). Taxonomy (NCBI): domain Eukaryota; kingdom Metazoa; phylum Chordata; class Aves; order Psittaciformes; family Psittaculidae; genus Melopsittacus; species Melopsittacus undulatus. The sequence goes on along the minus strand of NC_047529.1, from coordinate 10,748,677 downwards.
CACAGCCTCTCAAGGCAGCAAGCAGCCTTGTCTGCTCCCTTAGGTGAACCTGGTACATAAAGGGAGATGGGAAGAAACAATACAGTCAAATTCAGAGGACTAAAAACAAGGTAAGAGGGAGCTGGAGAAAAATACAAAGCAAGAACTCAGGAGAAGCTCTGAGTGGGGGAGATAAGAAGGTGAAGCAGGAGTCGGAGTGCAGGCAGCTGGGATAGCTATAGGAAGAGCAGGTGGTGGAGAAAGTGGGATTACAAGCATGAGGAGCAGGGGCATTTGGAGAGGGGAGAAAGCCTGGGATGGATTACAGGTGCACACACTGTGTCCACTGGCTGCTCTTCTCCAGAACCTGGAACTGAGCCTCAGAGCCCCAAGTCTCTGTTACTGTGCTGCAGAGAAAATATGTCAGACCCATCGGGTGAGTGTAAGCTGCATGTGTCACAACAGCTTGCCATTGCTATCAATTACTTTTGGGAGGGAGCTGGACTGCAGACATAAGGGGTTTAAATGCAGCTGCTGGTGCCTGTTTCAGCATTGATTCAAGCCCAGATGTTAAAAGACTTGTTTTAGAAACCATCTTTAAATAAGGAGGTACATTACAAGTCCAGACTGCAGGTATAAAATCAAACCCTCAAAAGCTAAGCTCCGCTGCTGTGATTTGGAGCTGCAGCTTCAGCCCTGTCATGCACCTGCAATGTGACACTCATTACTAACATATCATCCTGTCTTCACTCCTTGCCTCGTGCCCTGCATGGATGTGTTCCCTGAATCAGTGTAGTGCAGCAAAACTCTGCAGGGCCCCAGCTTCTTATACCTGAAGAGAAAGGATGGCCTTATGTGGAGAAGGCACAGCAGAGTGTGATGCTCTCCTGGTTTGGAGCAGCCGGCCACAGCAGCTCTCCTGCAGGTCACTTGTGCAGTTCTGGTGCCCAGCAGGAGTTGCTTGATTGGGATGTGTGGAAATGCTAATTTCTCCAGGATGTAGCTTAAGCAGTGTGGAACTTTGCTCATTTGATCCACAATCAAGGCTCTGCGACACCAGGGATCAGGTGCATGTGCTGAGAACCCGAAACTGCTGGAGCTCTCGTTTTCACATTGTCAGCCTGTTCTTAAACCTGAATTATATGTTGTTATCCTCGTTACAGCAGGGTTGCAAAGATCAACTCTGAAACACCATGCTCCTCCTGGTAGTTTGTCAGTGATATCTGAGAAGGGCTCAGCTGATAGAGGCATCGCACACATCCCAAAGGCACAGGGGAAGCTCGCTGTTTCACATCTAGATTCACTACATGGTCCCCCACTTCCTAGTTTAAGGCTCCGAGTCTTCCTCTGCAGATCTGCTGATTTTGTCTTATTGTGCTTACCTAACATCAAGGCATACACCTGAAGAGGTTCCTAACACTGTACTCCATACAGGACCTGGGATTCTGTGCCTTAAATAAGGCTTGGCACTACTTGTACAATGGGATGGGGCAAAAAAAGGCTTCTCATTGAACTAACAGATACAGTGGTCCTATGGAAAACAAAGTAATGAGACTCTAACTGAAGACTAATTTGAAGGTGAGGGAAATTAAGGTGTATTTTTGAGTGTTTGCTTAAGCTGACTTACGATCCTTCTGGCATGGATTTCCTCATGCTTAATGATCTCTTTGGCTCAGTTTTGTATGTTTAGGACATGCACCCATGTGTGCAATAAGCTGAACTGAAATAAAGCTGACCCTCTCAGGCTGTATGTCCTAAGATGCTCTGCTGAGCTCCTAGCCAGGTCCTTGCTGTTTGTGTGACCAGGGTGGCACTGGCTGCTGACCTGCTCCACCTTGTGCCAGCTAAGCTGTTGAGACTGATCCTTACTCGTTAGGGCTGGATCATCAGGGGCTATCAGTACCTATGCATGTGCAGTCCTATGCTGTGAGCGTTTGTGTGGTTGACTCCAGGTCTAGCAAGCAAATCCCCCCAGAATACACATAAGTTTCCTGTTGGGATTGTTGTCATTGTGTGAGCCTCACCTCCTGCATTTAAAGCACTGGAGCTATTAAATGGGCAGGGAGGGGCAGCAGAGGGGCAGTCCCAGCTCAGCCCTGTCTGTGCCTTTGTCTCTGCTTTTCCAATGAAACGTGTCCCAATTGTTTTTCAATCTTTAAGCGATAAAACACTCGGTGTTTGTTTCCCTCCGACAGGGAAGAACTGCAGTGAGGGCAGCGAAGCCAAGTGGGGTTGTCAAGACAGCCCTGACCTTATAAATGGCAGGAAGCATGTGGCCTGAGCTGGTCTTCAGAAGGCATTGCACAAGGGGCGAAAAGCAAGTTCTTTGGATCAGACCTTACTCTGTTGACTGGAGGATGCCTTGTAGAAGAGATGCCCAGCACACCTCAGCCTAGTGCCATAATGCAGACAGCACTGCACACCTTGTGGTACAAACCCTGTGGTGTTCATCTCTGTCCTGATGAGCTGCACAGTGTCAGAGCTAGCCCGGCTCTGGACCTTTTGGACTCAAGAGAACAAGCTCTCCCATCCCATCCCAACCTCTTTGTGGCACCTTGTGCCTCTTTGGGGAATATATCTGTAACAGAGCCCAACTTTAGTAGTAAAAAAGGCAAACTAACTTCTGTGCCAGTGATATTTCTGATTGTTAACTGCAGCCTGTTCATGTAAATACCCAAGAGAACGTGCTAGTCAGGATCTGCCCTATTGCTTGGGATAGCCACAAGCCTTGGCCACAGTGACACAGGGAAGGGGAGGGCAGTCCTGCTGCTCCTGCCACACAGCTTCATCCCAGTGTGCTTTCCCCAAGCCAGCACACAGCTCTGTGGTCAGAGGAGCAGGTTATGTGTGGTGGGATGTGCAGAACACGTGTGTGTGTGTGTGTGTATGTGTGGTTGTGGCAGAGTTGGCTCTGTCTAGTGTCTATTCTGGTGTCCCCTCAGGCTGTCTCTCCTGTCTGCAGAGCTTGTGCTGGTGACTGAATGGTAATTGTTGATGTGGTCAGAGCTGGTTTTTCAGGTCTTTTTTGGCTGGGGAGAAGAAGGGTGTGAAGACACGGCCTGGAAAGGACAAGGGAAGGCTGGCACCCGTGTGCACACACTTCACACATAGCTGGACTGCTGATTTCCCTGTTCCTTTATGCTCGCCAGTGCAAGGAGCTTACAGAAGACGAGGCAACAAGTGCTGCTGGATCTCTTCCTAGGGCCTTTCAACTCCCCATGGCAGCCTTGGAGAAGAGTCTGGGAGCAGCTTCCACAGGAGTTCAGTGTAGGGTGGGAAGCATCCAACAGGCTCTCTCAATGCAAAGCCTGGCTTTGTCCATGGGGCCTTTTCGGGTCGTATTTTGGCTTTATACCTACAGGGAGCTTGAGCACAAATACACAGGAAGGCTGGTTTGGAAACAAACCGAAAACACACAGAGTGCCCCCCACACACCCCTCTAAACCCTCTCTTTCCCTGCCCAGCCCCAAATCTCACCAAAGTCTATCCCAATTTCAGCAGCTTAGACCTGAAACTGTTTGCACAAGAGTCCTGCTACCAAAAAGGGGTTTTGTCTTGGCTGTGTTATTTCACTGGGAGCAGGGGCTGTGTTTTCATTGGGAGCACTAAAGCCTTTTGTCACTTAGTTAATGCTGAGGCGAGTTAAGAATCAACATGCAGCTGGCAATGGGTGTTCTGCAGCTGTTAGGACTATTGCAGGTTCCTCCACTTTCTCTTGGACGGAGCTGCCTCCCTCTGACAATGGCAAAATGAGCAGTTGTATGGCTGCTTTGTGCTCTTAAGGGTACAATTTTCCCTCCTTTTCCATTTAGGAGGGGTGTCTCTCCCTTCCTCTCCATCCTTGGCCACCTCAATGAAGTCTGTTCTGGCAACTTTCCTCCTCTGTTAGCCAGGGAGGAGGAAGCAGGGTGGAAAGGGGGGAACAAACAGCTGTCCTTTAGGTTTAAATCAATGCAGGTCCTTAGCAGGCTGGCAATGTGAGCTCAGTCATTAGGAAAGCTGCTCTTTCATTCAGGGGGCAGCCTGAGCCAATTCTCCCGCAGTCCAGGACCAAGGAGGTAAGGAGCGTGGGCCTTTCCAGCTTGTAGCACCATTGCAGCTGGCACATCCTGCTGTTGCTGGTGCTTCATTCATGCAGTGCACTGGAGGACCGTGTTGGCACTTTGGATGTTAGCCTGTCACAGGGAACCACTGCAGTGCTGCAGCGTGTGTGCTTGAATTCCCATCTCCTCGTGAGAGGCACCTTCCCTGGAGACCGGATGTGGGAGATGTGGATTTTGCCATTGAGCTGCTCAGGTTAAACCTCTGAGTTGAGTAGGTTTTAAGAAAGTGAAATGGATGTGGTCAGCCCCTTGCATGCTGGAGCTGCCCTTCGCCTGCATTGGGGTCCTGTGTGTATGGATAGTGATAGTGAATTCCTGAAGCTCCAGAGTGATTCTGCAGGGCTTGCAGGTCTCACCTCAATCCTGGCAAGAAAGGCAGCATCACTTTTGGCTTCCAAAATATAGGGGCTTGTTGTAAACTGCATGTGGGTCGTGGCTCTGCTCAGCTGATGCGTATTTGGTTGTATTGAATCACAGAATAGTTAGGGTTGGAAAGGACCTTAAGATCATCCAGTTCATCTTGTTATTGTGTCATTTACATGTGCTGGAAAACACTCTGAACCCCCAGGAAAAGATAGACCAGAGCTGGACTGATGCACACATAGATTAGAACCAACCTAGCACTGCCCAGCCCATCCTAACGGTGCTGCAGCTTGGAGGCGATAGTTGAGGACCTGATACCAACCTGTTTCTGAGCTGTTCTGCTCTCTGAAGTGTGTTTTGATCTCAGGGATGTCAGTGGGGAGGATCGCAGCTGAAATCTCATTAGCAAATAATAGCCTTGTGTGCAGAAACCTGCCTCGCTGGCATCTTGATCTTATTCCGCCACTTTCTGATCAGCAGGGTTGAAATCCATTCTGGTTTTGCAATGTCACTGGCGTGGTTTACAGGTGACGGTGGGAAGAGCTGTGGTGTGCAGTGGCAATGGGGATTTTAGCATGTTTAGAGGAGGTATTTTACAGGTTTCCCAGTGAGGGAAGCTCATTTTTGAGGGGTACAGAAAGTGCTGTCTACAACTATAGGATTTGAAAGATAAAGGTGCCTGTAATGAAGCAGCAAATCTCATTCAGAAAGGTTCCTTAGTGGAAGAAGTACATCTTCCTCAGGTGCTCCATTGTTTTCTCCATGGATGGGGGTGTCTGATGCCTTTCTGCCACCTGACATGCTGCAAAGGGTGCCCTGCATCAGTAATGGTCCTCAAATCTGCGAGCTCGTGGGGTGATGACATCCCGACTGGCAACAGATGCAAAATGAAGTAATGCAACAGCACACCACACTGCCCCAGATTGAATAGTTCCACCTTCAAAAGAATAGCCCTGCTCTCCTTAAAGAAACCTTTCCAGGTACTGTCATGCTGCAGTCAGGGATGTATCTGTGGTGTGTTCCAGCAGCACGAGGAACTAGGGACTGCACCTTAGCGCATGTATCCTCAGTGGAATGTGGGAGGAGAAGCTGCACAGCCATGGGATTGCATTGCATTATATAGGGGCACATGATATAGGGGCCTGCGAAGCCTCCTGGTCTTCTGTGCTTGGGAAGGCAGTTACCGGTGGTGCCATTAGCACCAGGTAGGCTTTCCTTGCATTTGGAGGGCTGTAAGTGCAGATGGGCTTTGCAGAGGCTGAGATTAGCAGCACAGTTCTGATTGTGAGGATCTCCCGTCAGCAGCTCTCCAGTTCTGTGAAAAGAAAGCAGAAAAGGACAAAGAAAATGAAAAGGGGGGGGGGGGGGTGAAGCCTGTTTATTCCTCTGCAAGGGCTGAGTCGGCTGTGCAGTGACAACAGGGTGACAGAATACAGCCCAGATGCACTGAAGGTTTCTCTTTGCTGCTTCCCTGCAGTGAGCCCAGCACTGACTTCTCGGAGCAGAAGCATCAGGGTAAAGCTGAAGCACTGGGCGGTGGGCGAAGACTTTGATGTATGCCCTGGTAGGGGCTGTTTAATCTTGGGTCTGCCTCCTTCTCTCATTTTCTGTGTGCGTTGCTTATTCCCATCTCCCTGGGTACCTCTCCCAAGACTTCTTAGCTCATTTGTGTTTAATCTTCCCGATTTGTCTCCTTTGCCGGCTGCTCTAATCTCTGCAGGTCACTGTGCAGTTGGTGTGTTTGTTACTCGTCGGCTGTTTGCTGCCATCAGCACATTGGATCGTGGCTGAGTTTACATCAAAGAGACACCTGACAAAGAAGCAGGTCTGATAATAGGCTCTGGTTTCTTCTCGGCAACCCAAACAGGTAGAGGCGGACGAGGGAGCGCTGGCAGGACCACAGGGGACCTGGTGCTCTACTTTCAATGCGGTGTGCTTCCATCAGACCCCACTGCTGCTGTGGGCTCCCAGGAGCGCAGCTGCTGCTGGAACAGAGGAAAACAAGGCAGAGGAAGGCTCTTCTGCTGCAAAACAGGCCCACACGTGGGGAAGTCTGACTAGGGACAGGGAGGGAGCTGCTCTGCTGCGGCTGCTGTTGTAGCTGCACAAGCACAGCTCCCAAATCCCTGCAAGGAGAGTTGGCTCAAATGCCAGGTTCAAGAGAGATGCTACAGTCACAGTGATTGTTTCCTGAGTTGGTCAAGGAAGAGGCTTCTTAGCAAAGACTTCTCTAGCAAGACACTTCAATTTCAGCATCTAAATAGGGATTTTGCCTTTGCTTTGGTTTGTATCATTTATGCTGCCCAGACCATTTTCACAGTATAGAGTTTGCTGTTGGAGCTGATTTTATATAACGATCATATATAGTTACATACGGTTCCACATAGAGATAGACACATGTGACATTTGGTGCAGCTGGGACTATTCTGTGCAATACTGGATGCTGTTTAGGTTGGTGGCAGGGTCCGGTTTGGGGGTGTCTCATGGGTGCCTTGCTCAGGGTTTTGCAGCACACAGGAGATGTTCATCCTCAGTGTTGTGGTGGTGTTTGGGATGCTTACAGAACCCCAGCCCTTTGTCCTCTGCTGAAAGAAAGCCGGTGGCACCACATCACCTCTCCTGTAGGCTTCCTCTTATGGTGTTCAGGAGCTGGTACCCTCAAGCCACTGTACAAAACCTGGGTGTTTGGGGGGTGCTGTAAACTGGAGGGGAGAAGGGATGAGATCCTCTGGTCTGGCTGAGCTCCCTGGTGCTGGGGCTCCCTGGGGTTCCCCTCTGAATGTGTAGGGTTAAAAGCAGTGTTCATCTGGGGCCAGGTCCACAGGAGGGATGTGGAGCTGTTGGAGCAAGTCCAGAGAAGGCCATAGAGATGCTCTGGGGGCTGGAGCAGCTCTGCTATGGAGCCAGGCTGAGAGAGCTGGGCTGGGGCAGCCTGGAGAAGAGAAGGCTCCTGAAGGGGAGACCTGAGAGCAGCTCCAGTGCCTAAAGGGGCTGATGAGAAATCTGGAGAGGGGCTTTGTGCATGTGCATACATGAGACAGGACAAGGGGGAAAGGCTTTAAACTGAAAGGGGAGATTGAGATCAGACATTAGGAGTAAATTCTTCCCTGTGAGGGTGCTGAGGCACTGTCACAGGGTGCCCAGAGAAGCTGTGGCTGCCCCATCCCTGGCAGTGTTCAAGGCCAGGTTGGATGGGGCTTGGAGCAACCTGATCTAGTGGAAGGTGTCCCTGCCCGTGGCAGGGGTTGGAACTGGATGAGCTTTAAGGTCCCTTCCAACCCAAACCAGTCTGGGATTTCCTTTGGAAGGGCTTCCAAGCTCCTTCCATTGGAGCAGGGCTGGAGACAGCTGCTGTGTCCCTGGTGCGAATGGATGAGGATGGACAAGCAGGACAGCCCTTTGCACCTCACATGCCAGAAGCACCATTGCCCCCCAGAGCAGAGGTGCTGTGCTGGCTGCTGTGGTGCTGGTAGCCAGCCATGTGGGGATTAAAGCTGCTGTTTAGTTAGGAGAAGACAATAATAAATCAAACCTGCCTGCAGTACTGCAGGGACTCCAGCATCCGAATGAACTCATGATAAATGGAAGTATTGGCTCATCAAGCATTGCTTTGGAGTTCGCCCTTGGGAAGGCTCTGGTTTCACAGTGTGGTTGTGATTGACATGGTCCAAGCTCTGCTTTGTTTTGGGTTTGTTTTGGTGTTTTCTCTTTGTCCCAAGGCCCGCTCTGGCTTCAAAGCCACTCTCAGTTGTGAGCTGTTAAAAGCATCTCCAGCAAACTGTCACTGCCCATCCCTGCCTGTTTATGGAGTAGGAAAACCACTTGTGGTTTGTTTTCTACTGTTTTAGACCCAGGCCTGGGTGTGACGTTTGGAATATCTGCTCTTTGCTCCCAACCGTTCCCACTGAGGAGCGTGGAGGGATGTCTGGAAGCTGTGGATTTACAAAGAGAAGCTGTGCTAACATGAAGCAATGGTATTCTGAATGGAAACATGGATAGATGGGATTTATCCAGATGTATTTCTCTGGCCCATGTGTAGTGCACTGATTCTGTCCCATATGTGGCCCCCAGGACATCAGAGCCTTCCAGCAGCCATTAAACTCCCACAAAAGAAGGGTGATGAGGCCATCCCACCTTCTGGAAGTACATATGGATGGATTCCATTTCTTCCTCTGTATCCCAAGGATTTAACCCCTGGCTGCCCTGGGTCTTAACATTTACCTGCTGTATAGATGCATGCAGCTATGGGGCACAAGGAAGCAGAGGCTTCCAATGAAACAAAACAGGGAATGAAACTGGAATCTCACTGTGATGTTAAGTCCTCAAATTGCATTAGTCTGAGTGGGAAGTCAGCATCCTGCATCCTGCGATTAAACATAACACCACTGCCTTCATGGGAGCAGCAGGAATGCTGCTAATGGTTGGGTTAGAGGAGAAGAGCAGGAGCAGGCTGCGGAGCTGGCTCACAATAGCAGCGGCTGTGCCATCATCTCCCGGCTCCTTTCTTGCCTTGCTAATAAAGAGTAAAACTAATTCACTGTTCACAACATCCCAGACCTGTGGCTGTTCAATTCGGAGCCTTAGTAAGGTTCTGCTGCCGAGCCAGGCAAAGCTCAGTGGTTCTCAGCTCACTTTCTTCTCTGGGTTTCAGTGCTGGGACACTTGTGCAGTGCCTGAGCCCTGTTTCTTTGGGAAGCCTGTATTCCTTCGGGATCCCTGAGGTCTGTGTTGAAGCTACCAGAGGTGTGAATTGGTTGGGCTGGGGCTGGGGAAAGTCTTGAGCAAATAAAAGGGAATTTTGGCAAAACGGAAGCATTTTGGGAGTCGTTTTGATTTGCCAAAGCTTTTTTCATGCGGAGAAATGGGACAAAAAGAAACTCCTATTTTGTTTCCAACGAAAGTCTTTGAGTGCTTTCCCTTTGAAGCAACTTTTCCCTTTGAGTGATCTCCAGAGCTCTCTTCTGTAAGGGGCTGCAGAGTCAACACAAAGTGTTTGTTTCACTCGACCCCAAACGGATTCCCCCTTTGTCAGCATTGCCAGCGAACCGAGAAATCAGTTATTCACCCATCTTTGTACCCCCATACACAGATAGAGCCTTGGAGCACCCCAGTGACCGCTCGTGGTGTGCAGCTGCCGCTAAGCCCTCCATTTATGTGTTGGTGAATTACTATGCTCCTCAGGGCTGTGTGAGATGTAAAGCATCAGCAAGCGCCCGGTTTCCTGCCTTGGGTTAAGAAGGAGGTGATGCTGCACCAGATCATAGAATCCCAAGGGTTGGAAGGGACCTCAAAAGATCATCCAGTCCAACCCCCCTGCAAGAGCAGGGTAACCTAGAGTACATCACACAGGAACTTGTCCAGGTGGGCCTTGAATATCTCCAACGTAGGAGACTCCACAACCCCCCTGGGCAACCTGTTCCAGTGCTCTGTCACTCTTACAATAAAGAAGTTCTTCCTGATGTTAATGTGGAACCTCCTATGCTCCAGTTTACACCCATTGCCCCTTGTCCTGTCACTGGATATCACTGAAAAAAGCCTAGCTCCATCATCCTGACACCCACCCTTTACATATTTGTAAACACTGATGAGGTCACCCCTCAGTCTCCTCTTCTCCAAGCTAAAGAGACCCAGCTCCCTCAGCCTCTCCTCATAAGGGAGATGTTCCACTCCCTTAATCATCTTTGTGGCTCTGCACTGGACTCTTTCAAGCAATTCCCTGTCCTTGAACTGAGGGGCCCAGAACTGGATGCAATATTCCAGATGCAGCCTCACCAAGGCAGAGTAGAGGAGGAGGAGAACCTCTCATGAATACACTCCTCACTTGGCTCCCGTTATTAACTTTGGGCCCATGTGCAGTTGCAGGACCTGTTTGATGCAGAAGGTGCGTGTTAACCTCTATGGAGACTTGGCTGCAGTAGGAGAAGGCATCACGGTAGGAGCTGGTGTGAAGCAGAGGGGTTGAGCTCGGCTTTGGGGGGAGCTGCACTTCAAATAGAGGAGAGCAATAACCAAGATCAAGTGCCTCGTTTCGGGGTTAACCACAGTCAAACAGCACAGTTAAAATGTGCTTTTCCTATGGTTACTTGGATAGATTATGCAGAACATGAAGCTATTTATGTAAAACAGGTTGGTTTAGCCCTTTTCGGCAGGGTGTGTTTTCCCTGTATGGAACAGTTGCTTGCTTTCTGGAGCAGGTTCCCTGGTGTTACTGCAGCTGATGGAAAAGAAGTGCGGATTGATCCCTGCAGAACAGAACCAGGATATGGTCCTGCTGGCCCAGCACAGATTGCAGTGTGCTGGGGAGAAAGGAGTCAGGCCAAATAGGTTTGTTCCTGCTGTTTGTCTGGAATCTGAATTTAAGCTTGAAATATCAAGGGCCTTCAGCTGCGAGGCCTCAGCATTTCAGGCAGCACAAAGCAGGCTCCGTGTGTGAAGCGCTCCTGAGGTTGGAGCTTTCCCTTTGTGCCACTGTCCCACTGAGGACTGAGCAGGGTAAAGCTGGGTTTGCATGGGTGCAGATGCTGGGAGGGCTGGAGGCATCAATGATGCTCTATGAGGCATCATTCCTGCTCTGTCAGGCTGGTGAGCAGGGCCAGGAAGGCACTGGCTGGGCTGGGATGACCTGGAGAGGGGTGTGCTGTGGTTTTAAATCTATTTCCTTCTATCCCCACCTCTGGAGAGCTCTGACAAGGCATGAAATGAAGTTAGAGCCAAGCAGATTCACTATGGCCCAGGAGCTCCTGTGGACTCTGGAAGGGTCAGATCTTCTCCCATCCCTTCTGTGGACAATTCGGTTGAGCAAGTCCTGTGTCTTTGAACACTTTCTCCTTCCCCAGAATCATTCACTTCATCCCCTGCATCTCCACTCCCCACAGGTCCTGTTTTCCAGGCTCCTGTTTGATCTGATCCGACATTAGGAGGTAATTGTTCACAATTAGGGTGCTGAGGCCCTGGCACAGGGTGCCCATTGAAGCTGTGGCTGCCCCATCCCTGGCAGTGTTCAAGGCCAGGTTGGACACAGGGGCCTGGAGCAACCTGGTCTAGTGTGATGTGTCCCTGCCCATGGCAGGGGTTGGAACTGGATGACCTCAAGGTCCATCCAACCCAAACCATTCTATGGATCTATGGCCTTGCACATCCCTGCTGTGTACCCGCGGCAGCAGCGGTGCAGGATGACGGCAGCAGCACCTCTGTGAAGCCGGATGCTGCTGACAGACACTGGGGAACAAGCGAGGGCCGAACCACGTCCGTGAATCCCCTGCCACGAATGGATCCAACCGCTGAAGTCCCGCACAGAGCGCAGGGACAGCCCCGGGGCTGTGCAGCCCCAGGGACCGGGGTGGGGAGGAAGGCTCTGGGCAGGAGGGACGGCTCCGCCGTGCGGCCCCGGGGTGCGCTCGGAAGGCTGCAGGTCCCGGCTTGCTCCCGGCTGCGGAGACTGATCCTGCCTCCCTCCCACGCTCCGTGCTCCTGCTGCGACCTCCCTCCTGGCACGGCTCTGGGCAGCCGCTCCCTGCAGCACCCGGAGAGCAGGGAATGGGTTGGGTTGAAGGGACCTTAAAGCTCATCCAGTTCCACCCCCTCTGCCATGGGCAGGGACACCTTCCACTAGACCAGGTTGCTCCAAGCCCCATCCAACCTGGCCTTGAACACTGCCAGGGATGGGGCAGCCACAGCTTCTCTGGGCACCCTGTGCCAGGGCCTCGGCATTCTCACAGGGAAGTTTTTTCCTAATACCTATCCCACACGTAACCCCTAAAGGCTTCCAAGATCCTGGAGCTGCTCCTGTCCCCACCCCCAGAGCCCCTCCTTGGACTAAAGCTCCAAGCCAGTATCAGGTGTTGCTGCTGGAGCTGGGCTCTCTCTGGGCTGCTCTGGCCAGCCCCCTGTGTGGTTTGGGGGCATCACCACTGCCTCCATTGGTACCTGTTTCCCCTGGAGAACGTGGTCTGGGTCCAGACCCTGCTCTTCCTTTCCCCCAGTGAAAGCTGAGGTCTGGCAGTGAGACCTTCCTCGCAGGTAGCTGAAGGCTGTATCCTTGCAGCCATATCCACAGAGGGGAATAAGCTGCTGTGGTGCACCTGCACCTGACCATCTGCTTCCAGAACGGAGCTGCACGGGACAGGTGGGAATGGGCGCTCCTTGCACTGAAATGGGAGCATTCACCCGTGTGCCTCCCATAGCCGGGGGCAGCCATCAGGGACCCTCAGCCCCGTTCGGGGCGGCAGAAACAGCTTCATCCCTGTGCTGGGCACCGGAGCTGTGAGGGAACAGGGCTCGGAGCCACCCCAGCCCCAGCGCTGGTTCCTCTCCTGCCCTTGTCCCGGCTTAGTCTGAGGCTGTGCTGGGCTGCCCCAGCGAGCAGGGCAGCGGGGGGAGATGCGGAGCTCGGTGCGACGGTGCTGGGGGCTCAGGAGGAAGCCAGGGACTGACCCAGGGGCTGCCATGGTGTTAACCCCTGGCAAGCCAGAGGCAGGAAGAAGGCAGTGATAAGAGATGACATTGGAGCAGAGGGAAGGGGGGGTTGTCCCTATGGGCATTCCACCGGTGCAGACCCCATAGCAGGCAGCGTACATATACAATAAACTCCAGTTGGAGCAGCCTGAATGATCCATCCCTTCCTGTGTGAGCTGTGCAGGGAAAGCGAAGCTGAGGTTACCCTGACCAAGCATTGTTTCCTAGCAAACTTCCAGGGGTTCACGGCTTTTTCCTCCCACTTATGAATAGAGGCACAGGATCCATGGCATCCCCGCTCGCACCAGCAAGGGAGATGTGAAGGCAGCAAGAAACGGAGGCTGTAGGCTGAACAAAAGGGAGAGAAAGCAAGGGGAGGAACAGGGGGAGGAAGCCCAGTGAATAGGGGGAAAAGGAGAGGAAACGGGAGAGGAAATAGTCCCGGGGAGAGCAGCACGAGGTGGGCACGGCAGGGCCAGAAGAATGGAAGGAAATCCTTGCAGAAATGGGGGATTTGAAGCCTGTTCCCTCTGTGCCCGCGATGTGCGTTCCCTGGAGCTGGGGAGGAACGGGCTGGGCTGGGAAACAGAGAGGGAAGGAGGGCGAGGAGGAGCCCGTGACCCCGGAGCACCCGGCTTCACCTGGGTCACCCATCCTAGAGGATGGGTTCTGGGGGGTGACCCCAGCCCAGTGCCACACACACACAGATCCCACAGCGCACCAGGGATCACGGCTCTGCGCATCCCAGTGCTCAGAGGAGGAGCAGGGCTGCCAGCGACTACGGCAGGAGGGAGAGGAGCTGCGGGAGGAGGGAGCTGGTGATGCACAAAGGGACCAGGGCAGAGAGGAGCCCACAGCCCCCAGTGATGGAGGCAAGTGGGGCCCTGGGCACAGTGGGAGCGGAGGGGAAGGAGCCAGGAGGGAAGGGGTGAAGTGGAAAAGGGGGAGGACAAGGGAGCAGAGGCTCCTGGCACAGCTCAGCTGTGGATGCAGCATCCCCATGGACCTGCCGCAGCTGATGGGTTAGCGCTGGTTCAGAGCAGTGCTAGGGAGCATTGCCTGTGACTGGAGGGGGGTTATCCCCGATGGCTTTTCCCTGCTGTGTAGACAGCGGATGTGTGTGACCCAGGGATGCTGTGCCAGGAGCTGGGCTCGCTCTGGTTGCTGGTGCTGGAACACGCACCCCTCCAGGCCCGGGTCAGATGTGCAGAGGTTGGAAGCATTATCCCTCGCTGGTGGGGACGGACAAGGTGCCTTCTGCCGTCCCACCCTTGCATCAGTGCCGTGTTTGAGTGTGTTTCTACCCACATGGGGAGGGGTCTGTGAACACTGATGGTGACCTGGGCACAACACTGAATCCTACAACTGCTTGCCCCAGGTTAGGGCATGGTGGCCATTGTCAGCTGCTCGTGGTGACAGGGGCAGCAGTAGGGCTGGATGCAGCCCTTCACCGGCTCCAGGGCATCGCTGCTGGCAAGGAGCAGGGGCTCAGCACTGCGGCTCCTTTGCTTAAACCCTGCTCCTGAGGCATCTGAGGTCCTTCAGCCCTGAGGGCACCCAGGCTCCCATCACCTCTATCTGCTGTGCTGTGGTGTCAGTGGAGGTACCTCAGACCTGAGCCTTGCCCACCACAGCTCAGTACCGGTGCTGAGCCCCAGTCCTGCTCCCCATGGAAGCAAGCTCCAGCAAGGGCTGCCTGCTGCCCTCAGGCCAGGGCAAGCACCAGAGGTGCAGCGCCCTGCATGGGTAACCCCATTTTAAAAGCCCAAAGCATTGCTTTGGCCTTGCTTAGCTGGAGGTTGGAGCAGGTGGGAAGCTTCCACTCATATAGGGAAAGGGTGAGCAGGGCTCTGTGCATGGCCCGGATGCTCTGGGCTGGAGGCATCTCTCACTAACAAGTCCCAGGTGAGGAAACAAGCTCTTCAGAGGTGGCAACAACACCGGGGCAGCTTTGGGAGCACAACAGCAGCATCTGCATGTGTGCTGCATCAGCAGGGAAAGGTCTGCACCGTCTGCCAGCACTTACCATAGCCTGGGAGGGAGCAGAGCCCTTGGGAGAGGGTTCACACCATTGTGCTGGGTACGTTCCACCCCTGCTGAGCAGGCAGGATCCAACCCCCGAGGGGTTCAATTCTCCCTTTGTGTTTCTGGTGTCCCCACAGCCATTGCTTCCCAAGCAAGCAGCAGTTGATGGTCAGGGTCCTGCACTGCTGTGCTGCCTCCTGCGCCAGCAATGCAGGCCAGCTCCTTGCCCTTGCACTGGGATGTGTGGCACGTCGGGATGGGGAAACTGCTGCTTTTGTCCTGGTTTGGGTCGCTGTAAATGCAAACTGGAGCAGTTCTGTCTCTGTGGGTGTAGGAGGGCAGGAGAAGTGTGTGGGGATGGAGACTCGCTGTCCAAAGGGCACTGCTGGCCTGCACACAGATGACCTTAAGGTCCTTTCCAACCCTAACTGTTCTATGATCTATGGCCACAACAGGCTGGAGCCAAAGACAGGGTGAGATCTCCCTCCTGGCTGGCCCTGAAAGCAAACAGCAGTCACCTGGGAGGGGGATAAAAGGAAATAATCGGGCACTGACAAATGAAGCAATGGATTAAGGTTATCAGATGTTTCCTGCTGGGATTTAATGCCCTAAAGGGCTAGTGCATTATATGTATTAAAAGTGGATAGGTTCTGCTCTCACCTAAGCGGCACCCCGGTAACTAACACACAGAGCTGCAGATTGTACTGCATCAGGGCTGAGCATCCCTTGGCACACATCATCCATAAAGGGTGGCAGGACATGGCCACTGAGGGCACCTCTGTGTGCAGAACAGGCGTCACACAAGGTGACCTGTTGTACACGGGGAGGGAGGGGGTGACAGAGAGCAGACTGTCCCTCCTTGTGTGCTCCTGACTCTTTACAAGCAATAGGAGAAGGGGGAATCGCTCTAAACTGATGGGAGATCCAGATCAGACATTAGGCAGAAGTTCTTCCCTGTGAGGGTGCTGAGGTGCTGAGAGCTGTGGCTGCCCCATCCCTGCCAGTGTTCAAGGCCAGGTTGGATGGGGCTTGGAGCAACCTGGTCTAATGGAAGGTGTCTGCCCATGGCAAGGGCTTGGAACTGGATGAGCTTTAAGGTCCCTTCAACCCAAACCATTCTATGATTCCAGACACCCTGTGGTAGATGAGGCCCATGGGCTCTGTCTCCCCCTTCCCATCCCCTTTTGTTGCGGAACAAATCAAAGCCAGGGTTTATTTTAATTGTTTATTGTATAATATAAAACTACAAAAGTAAGACTGCTCATTTCCATGTACATTTGTCCAATTGTTTTTTGATTACAGCCCATACCTACATGTGAATACAGTAATCTGGTTTCAGATGTATATGTCTGTAATATTGCATAGAAAAGGCACAGCTCTAAGGTCTGTGGGAGGGGAAGGGGAAATACAGCCTTTTTTCTTTTTTTTATATATTTTTCTCTTTTTTTTGACAATAACAAGCCCTGTTCAAAAATCCATGCACTGAACATGTCACACTATTTACACTTTATCCAGAATCCTGGCCCCTCCAGGCGCTCGTACGGATAACG
This sequence comes from Melopsittacus undulatus, assembly GCF_012275295.1. Classification (NCBI taxonomy): domain Eukaryota; kingdom Metazoa; phylum Chordata; class Aves; order Psittaciformes; family Psittaculidae; genus Melopsittacus; species Melopsittacus undulatus. Next base: position 10,732,203 of record NC_047529.1, on the reverse strand, counting down.
CTCAGAACTAGATGGGAGTTGAGGTTGGGATTTTATCTGCAATTGGTGTGTGTCAAGAGGTTCCGGAACTTGCTTTGTTTTCAGGGGGAAAAAGAAATCATCAAGAAAAGGAAAAGTGCTTAAAAAAGAACGAATTTCTTCAACACTGTTCAGTCTCATTCATTAACAGAAGCACTGAAAGCAACTTGCACAGAAGCAGGATCCTGAAACCTGATGGGGGGAGAAAACAAAACCAAACCCAAACCGAAAGAAACCCTGTAACAAGAACAAGAAGTTCACAATGTGCTGGGGTGAATGAAACCGTTTGTCAGACAGGACCCGTTGCGATTGACTCAATTTAATGGTGATAAAAGCACAAACTCCAGGGTTCAAACCCTGGTTTTCAAACAACCCAGGCTGTCACCACACAGCATCGAGGACAAACCAAACTACCTTTCACAAGGTCCAGATTTACTCTCGCAGTGATTGCTTCAGACTGTGGCTCTACCGCGATGCTCTCCTCGCTGCCCGCAAGGAAGGTGCCACTGGTGCAGTTCTCTGTGACACTGCTCTTCAAGAGGGACGTTCCCCTTCCTTTGCATACGGGGCTGTGGTGTCCAAGGACGGGCTGGTCGGACGCACGGGGCAGTGCAGGTGGCTTGAACCCTCTGCCACACGTGCACAGCGCGGTCCTGCCTTCGTGCCTGGCCTCACCTTCTGGCATTGAGGTGGTTGTGGCTCCGTCACCGCTTCTAGGGCTGAAGGGGACATCCTGGGATGCTCTCCAGCCCCAGGACTGTAGCTGGGCTTCCCGTGGGTGACAGAGAGATTCCCCTTTGTCAAACATCAACCAGGCCAGCGCGACGGGGACGATGCGTTAGCTCCTGCCTCCTGCTGTGGACGCCACCAGCGGGGACAGGGTAGGAGCCTGATTAGGATGAATTTTGAACCTAAAACTGTCCCTCATCCATACCTTTTTTTGCATATTTCAAACAACCAGACCCATATTAGAAAAGGAGTGGGGGGAGTTACAAAAATACTCGCGTTGAACCATGCGTATCCTGACTGGAACTCAATTCATGTTCTCTGAATCTGGCTCCCACACCCTTTTCCATAGAGATTTACATTCCTACAAGAGGATACATTCCTACCATACATTCTGTACATGTTACAATCCAGATGTTGTTAGCTTCACAATAAAATAAATATATTTACAGAAGGAAACAAAAGAATAAATAATTTATGAAAAAAAATCACTTCAAATCCAAAGCTCTTTTATTCTGCTCCCACCTTGTCACTTCATTGCACATCAATGTCAATGTCCATCCCTGCTGTGGAGAAATTCCACACGTGGCTGCTGTTCTGCTGTTAGGACCATGGCAAAGGCCACACTAGAGACAGTAAGTGACTGCATGGGGACAAAGCCACAGCTGAGCCTTTCCCGCTGTAGCATGCACTACCTTGCTAACCTTTTGCCCAGTCCCATAGGTTATATCCTATGGGATTCCTCTATGGATTCTGCTACAGGACATGTGCTTCAGCACCAAGGATACACAGACATCATCTTCTGTGTGGAAGAGTGGATTCAGAGATTGGCTCCTGCCCTCTGGATACAAAAGCTGCAACTAACCCCACTTGACAGCACAGCTCTCCAAAATGGGATTGATGTCAACTTTTGCCTGGCATATGATATTTGCTTAAATGCATAAGGAATCCCAAAACCAGGCAGCTCCAGCACGCTGCAGATCAGTTTTTAACCATGGTAAGGCAAGTGCTTACCAAGTTACCATGGGAAACTTGGTAGCATTGAGAGCACTGCCCATGTTTTCCCAGATACTCCAGCTCCAGGAGGTGCAGAATCCAACAGGGCTCTTTGTTTTCCTACAGGGGCTGCAGCTGAGCAAGGCCTAGAGGCTGCTGGGTGTGAGATGGAACTGCCACCCCACCTCCCACCCCACATTTCTGATGGTCCCTAAAGCTACACTTGGTCAATGGTGTTCTGGTTGAAACAATAACTTACTATTTTAAGTCTATGTAAGGAAACTACTTCAAATCCATTGCTCCACTGAGTTCAGCTTGGGAAAAAGAAGAAAGCAAACCCACCCCCTTAGTTATTTCCCACAGCCCCACATCTCACCCTGGCAGATGAATTAGGAGCCAGAAGCACGTTTTGTACTTGTAGATGACGCATTTCCATTAGGAGTTCCTTCATTGCAAACCGTACTTGCTCTCATACTGTGTCTGTGCACACATCCAAGTTACATCTATCTAGATACTAATAAATACATATGGCCTGGTTTAAAGTGCCAATCTATAAAAAGCCGCCTCCTCACAAGGCAGGCGAGACCCAATTTCATCCATGACAAGAAGGGAGCAGAATGGACTGAATATTGCCAAATGACGTAAAACATAATTTAAAATTTCTTAAATAAATAGAAAAGTTATTCCTAAAGAAGCCATAGGCATGTCAACAATATAGGTTGTAACCGGCACTCAACAGCTAAAGTACCATTGGAAAACTAAAATGCCATAGCAACTTCAGCAATAGGCATGATACATTGCAAACATAGGTTCTTAAATTAAATGTACACCACAAGGAACTTAAAAAATGCTATTGGTGCAGTAATGAGAAGACTTCTCAGGTGTTGGGGGGAACGGGACCATGCATAGAAAGCTGTGTCTGTATATTTCTTGTAAAACGGGTCTATAAAGTGTAAAGCAGGTAACACAGTTGATACAAGAAACCAACCCTACGCGAGATGCCAAGTGATGCAACACGACTGGCTCCAGTTTCAACAGCAATGGATATTAAAGCAAGTCCATCCAGTGCAGGTTAAGAGATGAGCTTCACTGCAGTAATACTGAAGTTGCCTTTTTCAGCACTTAGCACAGTGAGGTGGGGAGAGGGAAGGAGAAATGCTCCAAGAAAGGGCGAGTGGATGCTGTCAATGCCAGTCTTCTGCCCGCTCCGCTCAAACGCCCGTCGGTCACGAAGGTTGAGAGCTGGCTCTCGGTGGGCAACGGGCACGTTCCCCCTCAAAACCATTCATTCCCAGGAGTGAGGAATTCCTCACCTTCAGGTGAGGAAGTGCTGATCTGCCGCTGTGTTAAGGCGCTCCACATCACAAGGGACAGACTGGATGCGATGCCCCAGCAAGGGGACACCGGAGCGGGGAGGCTGGAGCCGCGGTGGTGGTGCTCAGGACCTCTCCGGGTGAAGTTCCACAACTGTTTCCTGCCAACTGCTTCACATACGTGTTGGAAAAGGACATGGCTCTAAGTTTCAGGAATCACAGTAGTGCGCAGTGGGTACAGCAGGGAGCAAACACTTGTGAAACTCCGACAGAAGCAGCTCCCAGCCCTTTCTTAAAGCACTTGGTTGGTTGGTTGTTTGCATTCAGGGAAACCGACTGCAGGCTTATTTGATCCAATTTTCTCTTTGCACCATACACATATAAAACATTACAACTCTGTATAAAAGTACAAGTGGTTCTTGTACATCTGAATTATGCAGGAACTATGTGAGCAAATCCTATCAAAATAGCTATTTTTTGTGTGTATAAACAGCATTTGTTTTTTAGAAAAAACAATATCATAAACTGCAGAATCTGTACAAAAATATAAAATAAATTTGGGCAGCAGTTTCTAAACAGCCATGTAAATGCAACACTTAAAGAGGAGCAGGTTAATGCCTCCGAAAGGCTGAATTGCTAAGTCAACCTAGACAGGGCTAAAATGGTATTGAGATTATCTAAATAATAAAATCTTCTTTACCTCTTGCAATAAAACTTATAGAAAAAATAGACAAATATGCACATGCAATTTACAGCTTTCCCCAACATAATCCTTGTGCTTAGCTTTGACATAGTTTTTTTCCCATTTTTTTCTCTCTTTTTTATTTTTTTTGTAGTAACATCCCATTGTCTACAATACATATTCTTCCCTATCCCAGGATATTCGGTCTTCCTTGAGGAACCACTTTAACAAAAATACATTAGAAGTGGTCAGACATGGATGAAGGCACTCCAACTCTGCTTGAAGCAAAAACTAGTGTGATCCTTTTCTCTTCCAAAAAGGCAAGCAAGGACGCATGCACAGTGCTGTGAATTGGGGGTGGGACTATGGAAATACTACCGAGTGTATATATTGGTACTTAAAATAATTAAAACAACAAAAAAAAATTTGCTATATTTCTATGCTTTAAGACCCAACGAGCACCTCCATGATGTGATCCAGTTCTGTGAGGTCCATTTTGAAAGGCTGATTTGGAGTTACTGGTTGACTGCTGTACGGAGCAAGTGTTTTTAGGAGCTCATCTGCTGAGACAGGAGCCATTTTTGAGGCAGCCCCCGTGGCAGACGTGCAGGGGTCAAAATCATACATGGACGTATCAATGTCAGCGAACAGGATATCATCCAGGGTCAAGTCCGTGAGGAACCCTGTGGAAGCTGTTATCTCAAAGTTGCCAGGTAGGGAGTCCATGAGTTTGGATTCAGCCGTTCTGCTCTCCGGGAGGCCCTCAGGCTTTTGGACACTGGACTCGCTGGGGTGATCTTTAGAGTCATCGGCTGCTGCTTGGGCTGCTACTGCCTCTGCGGAGGTAGGTGCTGGACAAAGCTCCTCGATTTCATCCAGGGCTGAGGAGAAGCTGTCCTTTACTGGTTGGAGAGCAGGAGGTGGTGGTTTCGAGGGACCATCGTGCTGGACAGTTGGGGAAGTGCAAAAAGTGTCATCCTCGAGCAAAGAGGCTGGGGTGAGGCAGGACTCCAGGGGCATAGTGCTTACGAAGTCAGTGGGGAGAAGGGGCTGGGAGGCCAGGTGGCTGAACGCCGGCTGTGCCTCGCGGAAGTTGTCGCTGAGAGGGTCGGCAGGCTGCGAAGCGGTCACGAACACGGGCCTTAAGCTGCCTTCTTGTTTGAGTTCTTCCTGGATTCGCCTCAACATGTTGTTAATTAAAACTGTCTTTTGCAAGCTTGGCTCAGTTAATGGCCTGTGGTTATAAAGTTTCATAAGGGAAATGTTGAAGATAGTCTGACGCTGTAAGGTGTAAGACACCTTAGAGGGACCGTCAGTAGGAGATACCACTTTGCCTTCCAACCCATCTTCATGCTCGTCAAACTTCCGCTTTCCTCCTTTCCCCAACATATATCTGAAAGGAAAAGAGTAAAGACTGATGAAGCCAGCAAAGCCTGAAGCCTGTTCTTCCTGCCCAAGTCACTATCCCAATCCAACTACTCCCTTGCACAAGCACTATGGACAGATTGACCACTCCGTCCCCTCCTTACTTACCCCTAATAACAAGGGGAAATCGGTCCACATGAATAACTGACAGCAGACACCTCAACACCATGCTCTGGTCCACCATGGTTCAGCACCACTACACTGGTAAATCACAAGCAGGAATTCAAACAGCATCTATAAAACTCAAACCCTTGCACTCTTGGCAGCAAATTTCCCCCTTGAATATGTTAAATGTATGGTCCCCAATATCCATACACCGGTGCACATGCTACAGATGGTATATAGAACATTTAAATTTCCTGACTGATGCAGTACTATGCTTGGGAACACAAACCTAATAGACCAAAGTTCCTGCAATGCATTTCAATTGTCATTCAAAAGCATGTTCACAGGGCGAAAGGGAGCAAAGCTCAAGCAGTCGTATACTGAGAGAAACCTCCCTGGTGAGGTCAGGATACTGAACCCTTCAGCACACCAAAGCTATATGCATATGACCTTGTGGGTTTATTTACCTGATTGCCTAAGGACTTAACTACAGAAGCAGAAAATGCAGTTGGTACACTCAGAATTAGATAAATTACAGATGAAGATGATGATCCATCAGGTCTTTCAGTCTAATCCCCAAGACCATTCTCCACACTACTCTCTGCTGCTGCAACCAGGGCCTTCAATCCCGACAGTGCCTGGGTACCAGTTGGAGGACAGGGGCATCTGCCTCACAAAGCTTCAGATGATTTTGGCATCTCCTGAACCTCTGAGCATCCCCCTCCAGGGTCCAGACTCTAGGAGCACCCCATGTCCCACATTGTGAATCCATATGGGAGCGCGGACCTGCCTGCACCTTGCACTGGGGTGATGTGCTGCATCCCCACCTGCACGTGAAGCAATGGCAGCTCTGACAGAGGGCTGTGCTCTCAGCCCCTGCTCTTCTGGTTATGGGAAGCATTTTCACATGATGGTGTTTGAAAACCCCAGCTTCTGCCTGGCTAAGGCAATGCCAGCAGCCTTTGCTTCCTCTGGCAAGACTCTCAGGAGCTTGCTAGCCACACACAGAATAGCTTTTGCACCAGAGCAATGATGCATCATTCCGGATGCACCATTTGTCTTTGCTTCCCCCCATCAAAGTGTGTTTCTCACTCAGGGCTACATCCATGTCAGGTTTCACTTGAGAACAAAAGAATGATGGAGGGATTTTTAAGGAACAAAAATCAGCATAAATGTGTGTGCTTCTCTCCTGCTCAAATGGCAGGTTTTGAAGAAGGAAACAATGGGAATTTTACCAAACTTGTCCCTGTATCATAAATAACTGCTGAGCCAGGAGTAAGTAGGGGAGTTCAACCCCTGGTGCTCTCTCTTCCAGGATGTTTCCAGGCGCCTGGAAATGCTCCTCTACACAGCAGTCCCAGCCTCATTTTGTCACCGTTATTTTTGTGACATGAAGATCCCCCCAAACACCAATGAATGAAACAATTGCTGTGCTGTGACAGAAGCACAACCTAATAGTATACACCTGTAGAGGAAGGTGTTAGGGGCAGAAACCCTCTGCCCCACACCACCACTCATCTCCAGTAAGGAGCCAGGGTTTGTTGTGGTGAAACAGCCGCAATCACATAGGTGAAACAGCACAGGCCTTGGGACAGGGACTTCAGTCAGTGCTGGTGAGATGGCAGCTTGCCTCCAACTCTCCCCCCAACTACCTGCATGGGCCCAGTTTCACAATGAAGCTGGTTTATCACACCTACATCAAACTAGAAGGAGCAAAGGCCGTTACTACACTTCACCTGCCCATCCCATAGGCTACATCAGATCGGCCAAGGAAAAGCCCTGCACAAACAGGGGTAGGACTGCAGGCACTGCAGGGCAGCACCCTGGCTGTGCCTGCTTCCATGTCTTAGGGCAAACATTCGGCTTTCCGCATGTCCCCAGGTAGAGCAGTGAGATGCTGGAGCATTAACCCAGCTGCCCTTTCACTGGCACCCCAGACGGCTCCCTGTTCATCCCTGCATCTCTCCCTCCATTTAACAAAACGTTAATGCAATAGCATGAAGATTTCTCTCTCGTTTTAAAGAAGGAAATAAAATGGAAGATGCTTTCCAGCCCCAGCTACCCAGAGAGAAGTTGCAACAGGCACATAGATTTTTAACCCCAAATCTGACTCCTCTCATACAAGCTTTATTACCCAGTTATTGCCTAGCTATCATTCAGGAGACAAAATTTGCCTTCCTTATTTGAGTACAATTCCCAATTCCCCTAAAATGATCTGCACCAAGCAGGCCTGACACCAGTTCAATCATTACAGACTGGTTCTGCAGACAGTCAAAGTGGCTAAGGACTTGCAAACCTCCCCAGGAATGGCTGACAGACATTTAAAAGCAAAGAGCCCTTGAGAAGCAGGAGAAAGGGGCAAAAGAAGTCAGGGTCTCAATGCAGAAAAGGGCTTCAGAAAGCATTTGCTGGCTGTTCAATCCAAAAGGACTGGATGAAATGAGCCTCTTCTGGTCTAAAATAAGTCCCAAATCCAGATCATTTTCTAGCATATTATGCAATTAAAGAAAGAAAGGCAGGGGGGAGGGAACAAGCTGAGCGAGCTGAGGAACAGGTAGGCTGCCATCCAAGCTCCTTGGCCAGCTACCAGCGATCCCCGCGCCTGGAATCTCGGGTGAACAAAACCTCTCACTGCTGCCGAAGCCTGGTTTTTCTCTGCTCCCTAGTGTCGCTTCCATGGACTACTCCAGAGCTGTGCATGTGGGCTTGGGGTGCGAGGGGGGGCTTTGCTGTTCATGATGGACATGCACCCTCTCACTTCAGACGGAGCAAGGAAGGGAGCACCAGGCTTCCAAGAATCAAAACCCCTGCCCAAGTCCAGCAATGGGTAGGAGAGCTAGGAGCTTTCTGTCCCTTCCTCCTACCTCCTCCCCTGAAAGAAGGCAGACTCTGTCCTAAAGACATAGCAATGCTCTTTCCGCAGTGCTCTATTTAAAGGAGACGTCTTTGAATTGCTTGGGGACTATCAGAGCTTCGAAGGTTGTCAGGCTCTGCCAGGAATGCATTAAAATATTCACTCTACAAAGCAAGCCTTTTTCCCCCGATAAAGGAAACAGCCCATCTGGGTGGCCACGCTCCGCTCCCCGGGCTCAGCTATTTGTTAGTATTATCAGTTATTATTACTATTCATCAGCAAGCATTCTGGATGAACCCAACTGAATCCACTTGCATCCAAGGTTGAGGTGCTGGTAGTGAAGACGCTGTTTAAGCTGATCAGTCAGAGCTATGGGATCATCATTAGTAAACACAATGACAGCCCCTCACTACGTCATTTTCCAGGAAGCTTAGAAATGATTCAAGGTTTCCTGTATGTATGACTATGAAGCTTCCACATCTTACTCAGTCTTCACATAACTTGGTTCAGGGCTTGTCCTTTCAAAGGATAAAATAGATCAGGCAACTCCCAATGTTACCTATGAGCTTTTGAGCACAGCTTTCAGTTTCCTTTTCCCCAGTAATGCTCTCTGAAGCGGGTCTAACCATTAAAGGAGCAAAGCAGGATGCCAGCCTAAGCAAGGGGGTTTTATTCCCCCACAGAGGGGGCTCAAATGAGCACGACCAGACTCTCCGCTTTATAAAGTTTCATTTTATTCCCTTCTCCTCCAGCATGCAAAGGGGAATTGTGAAAACATTTTCCCCCAGTTTCCATAAATCCCTTTATTCATTCTAGCAAGGAGGTGGTATCTTTTAGACCAACTGATAGAGCTGGTAAAAACAGACATGCTTTCAGACTTGCAAGCCTTTCTCTGGGTTTCCATAAAGGAGTTTTATAGCTTCTGACCACCAGAGCTTAAGACAACTTTGCTTGTTTGCTCTTTACAGGTCAAATCATCTCTTTTCTCCTTCAATCAGCAGTTTCATGCATACATTTAAGAGATCAGTGTTGTACTTCTTAAGATCTTAAGATACTGAATAACGTTACAAAGTCAGGCTGTACCATGCCAGCATTTGATCTAGCCGAGGTCTGTTCATCTCAAACTTTGTTCCTAGCCTTTTCAGCTGAAGTTCCTGCTGGGAAAAGGAAAACACCAAACTTAACAGATCAGGCTGGCCAAAGATCAGTACAAAAGGAGACAGACCCACACCTTCCCAAGTGGCAGAAGACAGAGTTGGCCTACCAAGTCCTATGGCCATAATGGGACAGTCAGCCAACAACAAGCCACCAAAACAGGAGACTGGACAGGCAGTGACAGACGGTCATGTCCATGGAGGGTCTTCCGGGCATCCATTTTGGCTGAGCAGCAGTCCCAGCCAGATGTATTTCTGCTGTATTTCCATCTGTCTGCCAGCAAGCATCATTTTGGGGCCAAGCGCTAAGAGTTGAGATGGGATGTCACTCTGTTGTTGTTTTAATAAAGGGTGTTGCAGGGTTTTGGTATGCAAGTTAGTTTTCAATGTTACTGAGTTATGTGGAACCAGAAAGCTATTGAAAGGCAACAGAAAAACTGCATTTAGCCAGGGATTGGAAGGGGGGGAGTTGCTTGGAGATCTTCCCCAGTATTACCCACCAGCTGGCTCCAGGTCTGGCAGACCCAGACCCAAAAGCTGAACCACTGCTGCTGCGAAAGCTTCAACTTGCTTTTTTGCCCATTTAGGGCGATTGCACGCGCCTCAGAGCCAGCAAAACCCTAGCATTGTCTGGAAGTTGGCTTTTCTTAATTGAAAAACAAAAGTTAATATATATTTGTATGTCATTTAGCTGCCTGTTATTGGCTCTGCATCCTCTTCAGACAGAGCTGGGGGAAAAAAGTACAGCTGGGGTTCAACAGAAGAGATAATCAGCCTGGAGCGGGTGGTTCTCTGGAGTCACCCATCATAGATTAAACACAGCAAAGCTTGTGCAATGCCTGACTATGACTCTGAGCCCACTCAGTGATGAATCCTTCACTCTCCAGAGGACAGAGGTACACACACACTGTGAGAGAAGTAACGTGTTTATCAGTTGTACTTAGGACATTATACCTTGTCTCTGTTGGACTGTTTCTGAAGTCTTTAATAATTGGGAATTTGCCATAGAGAAGCACTAGGTGTGTAAAAATGAAGGATAAAAGTGATTTGGTTATCTTGCCAATAATAAAAATACCCTTTAATGTAAATTCTCAAAGGCTTTTAATAGTTTAGTTTGCCTCTCAAGACTGAGGGCTTTTCTTGGAACTCAATTCCACAACCCACTAGTCCCTCCCCACTCATCAAGGCAGGCAGGAAGGGGAAAAAAGAAAGAGGAACTGAACACCAAGAGGGACAGCAGCAGAAAAGGGGGTTTAGTAAGTCCTATCACCTGGTCTAGAGGATGAACAGCAGTACAGGGGGGTCAGTTTTAGAATGAACGCCACATTGCTCAAAAACGTAAAAGCATCAAGCCTCAGAGGCCACAGGTCACTATTGCCCCCATCACAGCCCAGTGCTGACAGGCAGACATGAACAGGATGGGCTTGTGTGAGAAATGGAGTTTAAAGCAGGACCAGTTACTTTCCATAATCCTGGGTAATTAAAACAGAAGCGGGGAGACAGAGGACATATACAAGAGTTGACAGAATGTAAGTAAAATACTGCTTCACACACACGTGCACAGGAAAAATGAAACACAAAAGACCCCATAAAAGCCTCCTGAACCACAAACGAAGTACTGAATTTGCACATTTCATTCCCAAAACAAAGTTTCCCAAACCTCAGGTGCAAATGAACCTCACCAGGGTTTAGTAGAGTCTCTAGCCAGTAAATTAAGCACTTTCTGTGTCACTTCTGGCACATGAAGTATTATTTTCCTCTCCTCCATCCCTCACTCCTCATCCTTGAGGGTTGCACTGGCTGTATCCTGGCCCAACCATAGTCAATGAGTGTTCTGTTACTGACTTCAGCAGGATCAGGATTTGGCATAGGTAGCTGCAGGACCAAAATTAAAAGGCCTTTTGTGCCAACTTGGTTCAACCTGCAAGTTGAGAGCTGGATTCTTTCAGGTAGCAAAGGCAGGTTGGGCCTGCCATAGGACATTTCAGTGCTGCCAGAGCCTAAGGGACCACCTGCACTTGTAACCAGCCCTTATGACTTCAAAGTATCTGCTCCCTAGAACTAGGGAGGCAAACCTCTCTCTCCCTGTGCCTGTTTCCACTTCCCCAAGGCCATGGCAGAGTGGCTGGCATCTCAGATAGACCCCCTTGGAGCAGGACCACAGGCTTACCCACCTCAGCACGATGCTCTTTAGCCTGTAGGATCCTGGCAAAGCAGAGCAAACCTGCCCTGGCAGCTGGGAGCTGGCCTGCCCTCCGAGAGCACAGGCATCCTCCTCCCATTCAACACTGGAAAGGAAGAGAAACAGCGGAGGGGAACGCCAGGATAAATCTGGCACCCTCTCCCAGCCTCGCCTAGCACAAGGAAAGCTGAACAGCCCAGGTGCCGAGCTTTTAACTGCAGGCCTGGAGGGAAAGAATCAGCAGCGTGGACTTTGGGAGGCGACAGCCACAGCGTGATGAAAACCCCCATCCCTGAAGATCTCCTCTGTTGACACTGGGGTCTTTAAATCCTGGCTCGGCAGCATCCCTGGGAGCCAGGACAGTGTGTACCACATACAGCTACACTCGCGGTGCTGCAGCTGGCTCGCAGCACGCGCTGATGGATGCTGTGGGGTTTGCTCCTGCCTCTTTTTCCCCCTCTCATTTCTTTTTCCAAGGCTGCTCCTCAGGATCTGATGCAGATTTGACTTGCTCGAGTACAACGCATCCATATTGCCTGGCTGGAGACGACTCCTGGCAGCCACTGCCTGGTAAGAACTGGGTCTCGTGTCACACGTGAGTTAGGAAACAACACCCCAAAACAAGAGGAATGGAGCTGTGATGAGGTTTGTGTCCTCTCCACACCCAGAGCTCAGACATTCCCCATTTAAAAGGTTTGTTTTCCCCAACACTTACATTTTATACTCGCTCTGGCTGCCTTCTTTCTTTCTTTTTTTTCTAACCAAGTGAGGTTTAATAAGCACTTACAAAAGTCTCCTTTACAGCTATATCAAAAAATTGGCCTCCTGGGTAGCTCTGTGCTTCCAGAGAGTACAGGGAATTGTTTTTATGTTCACAAACCCTCACTGCAAGGCTGCTGGTGCCAGCAGTAACTGTAAGCGGCAGGAATTTCTCACATGTATTTTATAGGGACCTAACTCTTCCCATCTCCTGTGGTGGATGGGTGGACCTTGGCTCTTCCAGAAGAAGCAGAGAGGCAAGCAAAGCTGCTCAACACCCCACTGCTGCATTTAGCAAGAAAGGCAGCTTCCCTCTCCCTGTGGAAGCAGAGCCTTTAGGCATTCACAAGTGAAGACTGGGGGAGAGCAATCAGCAAGCTGAGTGTCCTAGGTCTTCTCTAGCCTTGAATTAAAAACCAAAGGAGGAAACCATAGTGAGTGACTTTCAGAGGCCAATCTAAGCAGGAATTAGTTAGGGACTGTGCAAGGAAACCTCCTGGACACATCAGAGGAAGCTCAGACTCTTATCTGAGGAGCATCTAAAGTCACGCAGCTCTCAATAGGGGTTGACTTTGGTGCTCGGAGCCTGGAATCCCCAAGTCCCCGAAGGAGTGTCCATGTTAATGAGGCAGTAAGGTGAAGCCTCCGCTAGCAAATAAGCAATGCAATTATAAAGCCAGTCAATAGTGTAACGCCAGCCAACGTGTTCCAGCGATATTTTGAAACTGTAATCTGATCCTACTGTTTCCATCCTCGTGCCTTGCCTGCTCTCCCTTGTTGCATACTGTACTATTTGAGGCCCAGAGGGCAAAGCAAGCGCTGGCTGTTTGTTAATGATCAGAAACTGCGTTCCGAGCGAGAGGCTGCCTGCGCCGCCCACTGCACTTTCTTGATAGTTCCTTCAACTCGCAGCCTGCACAAGCCCTGTAGAAGGCTTCTCTGCACAACAAAAGTGAGCAAAACAACCCCAAAACACGACTACAAACTCCACTTCTGCCTTCGGTTTCCAGCTCCCTTTTACCGCGCTAAAAAAAGGCAAAGCCGCAGTCTAAGGCAATCTCCAACTCTGCAGTGTGTTAAGTCTTGCAGGAAACATATGCTTCTATTAAATTGGAAACAGCTTCTAATGCTGTCAGTTTGCTAAATGTAACACGTTCCCTTGGAAGAAGTGGAGCAGTTTTAATGTTTTTGACTAACTGCACACACCAAACAGAGTATGTCTGATAAAGCTGGAATGGGCTCCAATAAATATAGCTTAGAATAAATTACTGCCTCATTAAGTAATTGTTTGGAAAAAGGAGAGCAGGTTTTCCAGATTATAGCTGTGTTATTAAGGGTGTTTATAATATTAGGAATTCTATCAGGGTAGCAGAACATAATGCAAGTTTAAATCAGACGAGCACTTGTTAGCTTGTTAAACCATTAAAGCCTACCCTGGCAGAATGAGAAGGCGAACAAGACAGCACAGGTCCTGTGCATGGAAAGCTAGGCAGGCACACTGCAAACCAGCAGTGAGGCTGAGGAGCAGGCTCTGAGCAACTCTTGACAACGTATTTTCTGTACAAAGCAAGGGGGGATGCAGCTTTGTAACGTACCTGGGCTAGAAAACATTTATCCAAAACAGGGTTTATTCATGTACAGGAAGGCAGTTGTCTTTACTGGAAGAAAAGAACAGGTTTGGATTGCCCAGACCTTTCTACCTCAGAGGTCTCACACAGCCAAAATGTCATTCTCACATGTCCTGCTTCAGACAGGACTTCTCATCAGCATCTTTACAATAGCAGCCATCAGATGCAAACAAGACCCCAGGCCATTTTTTTTTGTCTTTTCCTTAACTGGAAGCTTTATGAAACAAGCCTTCTACAACTGCTAATGCCACCTCAGCCCTTCGCAGGCCTAGTGCAGATGCAGTCCCGTTGACCACCAACTACAGCAGTACCTGCTTTGAGCCAGACTGGGGTGCAGGATTCCCCCTTCCCACTCCCAGGAGCTGTTTTATTAGGGTTCATCATTGGGGGGAAGAGAGGTTTATGGTAGGATGGCAAAGCTGCCCTCTCCTTGGGTCACCTTTGTGCCCAGTCCTCTTTGTACCCTTGCCCAGGATGACTGCATGCACCAACAGTGCCCGTGTCACCACAACAGCCTGGCTGATGCTGAGAGGTTCTTCAGAGAACCACCCAAATGAGCTGGGCTATTGTGAAGTTTGGGTCTCCACATGGCAACCTGCTGAGCATGGATCAAATTGTCCTGTGCTGTGTACACACAGGGGGCTAAGCAACTCTGCTGGCCAGTATCAAAAGCTCAAGGACCAGAAGGAGCTGCATTACACACCTGGGCATCAGGAGTAGGAAATCAGAGCTGCAGTAAAGAAAACCAGGCACAGCACTAGGCCAGATCCTGTGACTTTACTACATGATTAGTCGATTATTCAGCAGACTCTGCTTGTTGTCACCCGAAAAATATGTGAGGGCTTCTATGCACAAGCCTCCCTGGATCAGGCAGGAAGCTCCCCCTGCTCCATTATCATGGTTTCTTTCCACAAGTCCAGCACCCTGGGCTTCCTTGCACAGGAGTAGGAGACGCCGGTCCCGCAAGCAGGATCACAGCACAATGAGGTTTCCCCACCAGCAGGCAAGGAGCCACGCCAGAGCCGGTGCACACAGCTCCATGCTGGAAGAACCAGAGCCATAATCTCTTCAAGCAGTGGAGCAGCAGCAATTAAGATGACTGTGTACTGCTCCAGGGCCCAATTCAGCCAAGGGCTGCCTGCCTTCCATTGCTTCCCACTGCAGAGCCAGCAGGCATCAGTGCAGCAAAAGCGGTGGCTAAAAAGAGGCACCTTACTTGTAAATTAAATTCAGAACAATGTGAAAGAGCCACAGAGACACTGGTAAGTGACACAGGCTAGCAAACACACGCTCCCTTTTCACTGCTAAAATTACACGCCTGTAATGACAAGATGCTACTGGTCAGACTCTAAGGGAGAATGATGAAATAGCAACACCGGCTACGCACCCCTCCTCCCCTGCACCGTCGCCCTGAACAATAGATTACAGCAACACTGTGTTGTATTGTACAAGACATCTCTATTGGCACACGCATGTCACCGTCTAGCTGGTATGCTTAGTGGATGGAGGGACTGAGTACTGTAGGCCCATCTTCCCTGGATGTGTATAATTCCTACAAAGGTTAATGAGAATTGTGTGTGCATCCAAGAGAGATGAGACCCCTTTGTGTATAATAAGAGTTTCTTTCACATGTGTATAATTACTTGGATTGAGTCCTTGCTTTCAAGTGTATCTTTTCCCCAAAGATACCTTGTTTTTCCCCTTTGTCACAGACCCTTAACAAACACATGAGGGGGGGAAAAATACCCATGCTACTGTGGAAAGAATTGAATGGTTTGCCAAAAAGTAGGTTATTGCTCTGAAAACAGTGCTGAATAAATTATCACAGTCAAACTGAAAAGCAACGAATGGCAGGGGGAAGAAGAGGAGAGGAAAAAACCACCTCTATAAAGAAATGTATACTGCAAAACACAACACACATCCCAGCAATGACAAGTCATTTTAGCTTCTGGGCTGCAGATTTTATTTGCTAACCAGTTTCTTGCCACTGAGAGTTAAAAGTAGAGAAAAGGAAGGTGTTTCCCTGGCATATTTATAATGCAACTATACAGTATATGAGTTGTTTTCAATGTTTTTGCTTAAACGAAGTGAAAGCAGCCCTGCAAAAAAGTATATTCTGTGAGAAAGCACCCACTGAAAACAAAACACACACAAAGAAGGCAGTCAAAGTTTGACAAGGAAGTTTGCTAAGATGGTGTCAAGTGCTGTTGGACAAGATGGTAACTGCTGGCCCTTCAGTCCAGCACAGGCGCTTGCTGGAATACAGCATGTTTTCCACATCCTGCAAAGGAGCCTTCTGAAAACTGATAAAGGGAACTTTGGCCAGCCTTGAGCCATTCTCAACCTGCAACAGCTACAAGTTAAGAGATGAAAGAGGTCCCATTTTTCATGGCACCTGCTTGATTTCACAATAAAAACTACTACACCAAAGCCATACCCTAAAAAAACAGCACCATGGGATCAACCTTTAATGTGTAGCAATTTAAACATGCTCAAATAAATCTTTTAAACTTATATGGGGGCACCCTTTTAAATGGCATTTTTTAACAGCATATGTATTAAATCTGTATTTCAAAGCAGGCTTTATACAGGTCAATTAACATTAAACAAACGAAGTCTTTGGAAATGGAAAGTGGAAAATACAGAGGAGAAGAGATCAGGAAACTGAAACTAAATGTCCTAAACTTCGTTTCATATTCAGTCAGGCACAACCCATTCAGCTCACCCAAGATAGTATTACACTGATTTTCCCCACAATTAAGACCCGCCTCATAGTACATATGTATCATGTATGTTCCACTGCCAGAGAGGGGAAGCACAGCAGCAACAGGAAGCTTTACACTGCACATTACACACACAGAAAATATTCTCTCTCTTCCACTCATTCACAAGTTATTTGTGGAATACTTTAGTTAGAGGAGGAAAGGGGAAGGGTTGTTTAGAAGAGCCGATTCTGCCAAACAGATGGAGTAGGAGGGTAAGGGAGAGTGTGAGCTGGATCACAGAAGGGTAACCTAAGCAGGTTATTGTACCCCTGGGACAGCCAGCAGAGTACCCTGCTCAAAATCCCTTTGACCACAGCACAGAGTAATAAAGTGTAAGTCACTCCTCCTACACAGGGATGGGTGAAGGCACAAGAACAACCAGCCACAAATCATTCTATGCCAAAAAAGCTTAAATAGAGTGGCTTCTCTCTCACATGCACACACAGACAGCGGTAAGAAAGCAAAACGTTACCACTGTTTAAAGAAAAAAAAAGACCTTGTGGTTTGCGCATGAACGCCAGCCTCCTATCTTGATGAAATTTGTATTTAAAATCTATGCAAATGATATGCATGCACGTGTACATGTATCCATTAAATGCTTCTTCCAAGGGGGAAACGGTGCCTGTAAAAACACATGAAAAGTAAAGAGTTTGTGGAGGCACCGGAAGATGATGATGATGTATTTCTGCATTAGGTTTTAAAACTTCATTTCGCAGCTACCTGAAGTTAAGACAAAGCTGCCTTTAGGCATCTCAAACTAGTCAGACCTGCTGTAGCAGTTGCACAGTCTGCTTCAAATATGCCCTCCACGCTCCTTTCAACCTCCACCCCAACATATATCCGCATAGTTTACCTCCAATCATGGGTGGTTCTTTCTATAGCGCAGTTCACTCAAGCTTATTGCCTGGCATGACAGGAGAGTTTTACAGAGTAATGTTACGGGCTGCTATAAGAAACTGTATGAAAACAGCTGACAATTGTCACGTTTCCATTAGAGGCAAGCATGGCTCACACAGCACAAGGGTTTTCCAGGGGGATGGAAAAATCTAGGATCAAGAAAACAGCCTAATTTGTTACAGATCATCCAAGCAAGTTTTAGGGCGAGTTTAGCTCTTTCCACCACCTCTGGGTTCCTTTGAAAAGGGAACTTCTTTCTTCTGCTACTCCCATATACTGCCCAGTTTTAAAAATAACATTAAAAGGAAGCAACGCACATTTGCACTTTAGTCTTTGTATTCTGCCTTATTAAGAATACAATTTTTCTTCTAACTTCACTAGAAAAAGAAGCTGTCAGATGAAATCCAACACATCTTACTGGTGTGAAAACTAAGTAAACAGGCTTTGGCTGCTAATAATTACACAGACTTGAGACTCGTGTCATTCAACGCCACTTAAAATTCAATTCCAGGAGGAATATTAACAAGAAATTCCTCTTTAAGCCCCCTGCTCCTCAAAACACTGATCATGTCATAGAGGTTGGGAACTTCAGATGTTCTATGGCAACACCTATAGTTTTATGTACCAGGCAGCATACTGAACCCAGCCCCTTATTTGGAAGAATAATGGTCTGAGCTTGCCTAACGCAGGACTCTGAGCACGGGTTTTATATCACTGTAGCAGCCTGAATCCACACTCACTCTGATGTGGAGGTAGCTGCTGTCTCACTTGAGCTTGCAGAGTCCCTGCCCTCAAAGAAGGGACACGTGAAAACTAAAATCTTGCTGTTTGGTGACGTGACAGCTCCTCCTGTCCTTTCAAGTCATCTTACTCCTCCATCACCATGTAAAGCTGCTTCTGAAGACCAATGAGGCTGTACCACCAGCTACCCAATGCCCCTGCAGACTGCCCCAACTCTCCCGTGGAAATGCCCCTCAAAACAGCTCTTCCCCACTCAGGAATTCCCCTCCGTGCAGGAGGAATCTCCCAACCGCAGGTTTAGTGCCTCTTCACAGCTCCTTCTGGCCACTTCGAAATGACACCGAGCATCTGACACGTTCATCAGGAGCCATCAGTGCAGCAAAGGTCACTGTGCAGTTTCTATTCTACACAATGACACACCATTTCACTCCCATGCAGCACCAAGACTGAGGGTAGGGACCCTGCTGGGATGGATGCTGTACAGCCACAGCACACACAGGCTCGTTGCTTCCACAAAACCTCTGCCACACGTTTCTGGGTTCTGTTTTGCTTGACTTCAGCTCATCCAACACCAAAAGTGAGCCCTGCATTTGCAGGGCTTTCCTTCCCCACTTGTGGTGAACACTCAGCATTGTTATCTTATTTTTTGTTATAGTGTTTGCATTGGTAATGCTGAGCAAACCTGAAGCCTCCACTACAGCAAACACAAAAAATAAGACTTTGTTTAGAGAAGAATTAAAGAACTAACACATGTTGGGGGGGGGGCTCTCCATTTACAGAAAACAGGCACTTACTCCTCACAGCACAGTTGCCCTGCCTGATCGAATTTAGAAATGCAACCAATGGCACAAAACATGCAATTATAACCCCCTGAAGCAAATGAGTGCTGTTCTGAGATTGGCAAATGCCATTTTCTACAAGCCATTAATTAGCAGGAGATTCATCTACGCTAAAGATCTGTGCTTATTGCCAACCTGCTTGCATTTAAGCTGGACCTTGCTCTCTCCTTTGGAACACTCCTGATCTTTGGACTTGGTAGCTGAGAGTTGCCTTTTCTGGCACTGATTTGGGTGCCTGTTATAAGGAACTGTTGCAACTGGAGCTGTCTCTTCATGAACTCGTTACACATATAAAGTGGAGTAAAAAGACAGTGCCTCTCCTGCTATCCAGCCCTTATAAAAGTAGATCAGCAGAAGACTACTTACACTTTCAAAGTACTGCATTCCCCTTGCTTGACAGATTACACTTTAAGATGTTACATAAAAGCAAAAATAGTCACAAGTATTTTGGATCACCTGTCTAGTGTTAGCACTGCTGGAGACGAACTGTGCCAGGAGTGGTTTACATCAGCGTGAAAAAAGAAGTCAGAGTTCCTAAAAAAATTCTTTTTCTCCATGAATTATTTATTGGAAAAATAAAAGCAGCTTCTGTAAATGATGGCAAAATCCCCTTCAAAACAGATATTGCATAAGATCTGTTGTACTTCATGGAAGCCAGGAAAAAATACAAGACTATGAAATTTGATGTTTTCCTTGATATTAGGACATTATTTCAAACTCCTCAATGCCTCTCAGGCAGACAGTTCGAGTGCTTGGATTATTTACATTATTACTTCCACCAAAACACAGAGAAACTCCTTATTTCATCTTTCCCATTAAAAAGAACAGGTGTGTAAAGGAATACAATTACAATCCTTTATAAATCAGCACCTACAGACACATTTAATGCTCTTTTTAAGACTGCTGCTCCTACAGACAAAACCTGAAGTACCTACGGCTAGCAAGTTTTCTTTCTGTTTGTTTTAACCAGCTTCAGAGAATAAGAAATCAGCTTGACAGGAAAATCAAAGCAGCGTTTTAACATGCACAAAGTCTAGCTTCATTCGTTAGCAGTCCAATCCAGTTCCTGCAGGAAAGGAGTGGGTGGTTTTTGCTACCAACTTAAATGGAAGTAGGATCAGTCACGAAAGGAGGAAGAGCCATAGCTGTTACGTTAGATGCTGCAATACTTGCCTGGACAATGGAAGGATTCCCTAGGACACATTCTGGGATACCTGTCTGGCAGCACAAACGGCAAATCTTCCTCCCATCTCCTACTACCACCACCACTAGCTCATTATGGTAAATCAGATTCCAGAGATACCATCTTATTATGTAAAAAACGTATGCATTTTAACTTCAAGCAGAAAGGGCTACTTTCAGTTTACCTTGCTTAATCGACTGCTTCATTTCTACAGCAATTTAAGCGCAAGCAGCAGCAACTTTTAAGAAAGCAGTTAATTCCTACAGTTCTTTTTATCACTTGAAAGCTTCCCGTGCACTTAGGTGGAAAATGAGGTGCTTCAGTCAATTTCGTACCCTGCGAGAAGCCCGTAAGACACAGACACCTTCATCATCCGTGCAGCTGAAAACCCCAAAAGACATCAGAATAAAGAGGTAGGAAGCGTTATTTCAACTCGCACAAACAGAACTGTTTATTCCATTCGAGAGACACGAGCATAAAACTGTTGTTAGGGGGCAGCCAAGCCCTCTACCACCATTGTTTGAGCAATAGCGTGCTCTCCGGTGGCCAGATCCAGCACCCACACTGACGGCAGCGAGAGCCACCCCGCTGACTTCACCGGGCGCTAGCTGAATCTGCCTGGACTTTTCCTGATCCCGGGAGCTTTGGGCTTGTCTGGACACAGACTGACACACGCAACAGCTCTGGTGTGCTGCGTTGAAGTTGGGGTGAAGGGGATGACAGTCTTCCTTCCCCCCCACCCCCGATGGAGATGAATTGGGCAGATTCGCTTTCTTTTACACGGGCAGCTGACCCATAGCTGTAAATCAGCCACCAAGGGGTCCCAGGGGGCAGCAGGCAAACCTCTCCCGAGATTCCCAACGCAAGCGGCTCTGGGTTTCCCAGTTGTGCCTCACAAAACGCAAGGAATGACAGCAGGTAACCGCACTCCTCTTTTCACGCTTAAACAGAACGTACCTTCCCAGATCCTGACACACTGACACGAATAAAAGGAGCAAACGCTTCTAAATGAAAGCGGCACCGCAAAAGGACCTTTTCCAAGTATTCCCCCATCCTGAAGGAAATCCCAATGAACGGGGGGGGAAGATTGCCATTGCTTCTAAAAGCACCCTAAACGCCTGTTTCTCCGTTTTGGCGGTGCTCCCAAGGAGGAGGGCACAGCCACGCTAATTCCTGCCCTGCTGCCGCCCCAACACCAACCCTGGAAGGGTCCGGCCAGCGGGGCCATATGTCAGCTTCGCTCCCGCGGAGTCGCAGCCTCCCCCCCCAGGCCCTTCTAGCCCTCCCGGCCCCACAGCACGCACTTTTAGGGGTACCCCGAAGCCCCCGCTGCTCTTGCTGGGTAAAGGGAGCACGGCTGCAGCTCCGAGGCGCACCCGTTCACTTACCGGGGTAAGGCTTCGAGTCGGGTGTAGCACGGCTCTTCCGAGCACAACCTCCCGCACTACCGGGGCCGGCACAGCAGCCCCGATCAAAAGTATATTCCAACTCCACGCACGCACCTGCTCCAGCCCCGGGATCCCCGCACATCGGCGGGGGAAGGAGGAAGGGGGATGTAGTATTTTAAGGATCAGCTCTCCCTCCTCTGCTCATCTCAGCACGGAGGAGAGGGGGAGGACGCCCGCCCGGGCACGGATTTGAAGGTAGAGATAAAACCAGCCCCGATGACTCGCAAAGCCGAGGTGGGGGTCGCGGCCCCCCGCTCCCCCCTTGCCGCCCCCCGGCCCTACTCACCACATGCAGCTCCACCTGAGAACTAACGCATGGAGGGGAGGGGAGGTCGCAAACTCTCGCCCTAGAGCAGCTCCATATGTCGCTCCCTCGCCGCGCCGCTCCGGGGAGGGGCCGGGTGGGATGCGGAGGAGAACGAGGAGGAGGAGGAGGAGGAGGAGAAGAAGGAGGCAAAGGAGGAGGTGGCAGGCGCAGGCGGCGTGAGGATTTAAGCCTCCGCTCTGCCCCGGCGGCTGCGATCACGCAGCATTATACAATGGAGGAGGAGGAGAGGGAGGAGGCACCAGCCCCGGCTCCCAGCACTTGCCGCCAGCACTGACGACAGGGGCGGCTCCGGCGAGCTCCTCGCCCTCCGGCCCGCGTTAAAGCCCCGCCTCGGCCCCGGCCTTCCTCCCCCCGCATCCCCCGCTGCTGCTGCTCCTCCTCCTCCCGGCTCCCTGCGCTGCCCATCCGTGCCCCGGCCGCGGGGGTTCCCGGGGAGGGCCGGCCCGGCACAAAGGCGGGTGCCAGCGCGCCCCGACCGCAAATATGACAAGTATCCCTGCGATCCCCGGCCAGGACCCCGGCGCTGGCCCCCGGGTCGGACCGGTCATACCCCCCTTCCCCAGCCATCGCCCGGTCGGTCCAAGCGGAGCGGGGAGGGATGCAGGAAAGCCGGGGCGCTGCCGGCCGCCCCCCGCCCCGGGAGCTCACCTGGGAGCCGAGGGAGGCGGCGCCCCCCTCCGCGGGATCCTCGGTGCTAATTTGGGCTGTGCAGGCACCACCGAAGCACAAAAATGAGGCCAAACGGAGATGCTGGAGCGCACGAAGCCTTGGGGGAAGGGAGTGAGAGCTCGGCACCAGGCGCTGTCTGGAAAGAAGATGATTATTTTAAGTTACCTCCGATGATTGTGTTTGGAAAGGGGCTGTAATCCCAGCCGGCGATGCGAACACCTTCCAGTTTTGGCTGCAGCCCCAAAGGCATCTCGGATCATTACCAGCCTTTGATGTCCCACTAAAGCGGTTGTATTTCGGGACAATAAAGCTTTAAGACCTAACATAAAGGCGATTATTAGTCATTAATATCACGACTCGTTTAGGTATTATGCTCAAAATGGCCTGTAACGATTCGCGATCAATCAAGCTGATGTTCTTGTTCGAAATTAAGTTCCATTTTCAGCTAGAAAACTGAAAAGGAAAAGATACTTTTAGAGGGAAGATTTCCTTAACCTGGAAATTGTATCTGTCAAAAATCCCCAACGGGGAAAAAAAAACCCTAGTGAATCTGACAAAACAGGAAGAGATAAAGTGATGATTTTATGGATTCTTAAAATGACAATTGAAAAGACCCCATCTAAGTTGAGTTTTAAACACCAAGACTGCTATTTCACATAATACTCTGCTGAAGTCACTGCGATGGGATGAAAGAGTATCACATCTAAAACCCACCCTTTGACTTGGCCACTTCTGAAGGCCTGGGCACCCCTTTCTCTTCCACTCCTGCTATCAGCCATTCCTTTGAGGAGATCCAAATTCTCTCAGCCTCCCTTTGCCTGCAGTAAAGAGGGAGCCCGGAACCAGATCTGCAAAGCAATTCACGAACCATTTACTGCCTTTTGACGAGTGACTTACGAATTGCTCTGGAGCTGGCAAAAATTAAAACCAGAATTTCCCCCGGCTGGATGCTTTCCAGCAGCAAGGCTCTGAAATGTGGTCCTTCTACTCAAGGAAACAAACCTCTTGAAATTACAAGAGTCATACTAAAAATTACTAAATCGAAGGAAAAGATTCCTTTTGTTTCAGGCCTGACCGGTGCCTGTTCAGTGGGCTCCAGCCTACTCAAAAGCCACCCAGAGTATTTGTAATACCTGTACATGTTTAGTGATAGGAGGAAGAGGAATAGCTCTAAAATGAAGGAGATTTAGGTTAGACATCAGACCCCGTGAGGGTGCTGAGGCCCTGGCACAGGGTGCCCATTGAAGCTGTGGCTGCCCCATCCCTGGCAGTGTTCAAAGCCAGGTTGGACACAGGGGCTTGGAGCAACCTGGTCTAGTAGAAGGTGATCCTGCCAGTGGCAAGGGGTGGAACTGGAGGAGCTTTAAGGTCCCTTCAACCCAAACTATTCTATGGTTTTTGGCAGGGGTTTTTCTTTCTGCATGCTGGATCAATTGAATTTCAGGGCCACATTCTGCCCTGCTTCACACCAGATTTGTAAGACAGCAGGATCTGGCATTGCGTAACCACTCTATGGATGCACCCAGCTGAACCTTCCGGAGCTCAAAGTCCGCAGCAGGTTTGCAGTCCCAGTGCCTGGGTGTGTGCACACTATCACCAGCACCATAGGCACAACCACAAACATTTGCTAAATAAGCAGCTGGGCTCCAGTCCGATATCCATGGCCCTGATCTTGCCATGTTACACTCAGCAGTAAAAAGCCTGAGCCTGCATCGTCTGTTTTAAATGCTTCTGACTTTGTTCGGTTGCTCCAATTTTACATGAGCATAAGAGAAAACTCACCGCCCCTTCTGTTTCCTACTGTAACTCCCCTGGGCCTTTCTTGGCAGGAGTTTATAGTCACGCTGTAACTTGGATTATTCCTGCGAACACAACTAGTACAACCTGCATCCACACTGAAGCACTCTCAGCTGAGCATAGGTCACAATACTGATCAATACGAGTAGAGCTCCTTCCTCTGTCTCGCACACAGCAGAGGCTCCATCGTGGCGGGATGAGGTTAGGCTATGCAAGGTGAATAATCCTACAACTGCCTGATTGCCTCCTACCCGATTTAACGAGACCTTTCTGGCCACAAAACTCTGTTCTTGGGGATGATCTTAAGGTCCTTTCCAACCCTAACAATTCTATGATTCTGTGATTCTGCAGCTCCAGAGTGATCTGACCAGAAGGTATCTGCAAGGCCCAAATACAGTTTGCTCAAACACGTTAGTAAGCACAGAGATAGAGCCTGCAACTGAGCCACGAAACGCTGTACAAGGAAGTGTGTTGGCAGAGGAAAGAGCCTGCAGGAGAGGGGAAAAAGTCTGAGTGTCTGCGAGGAAGAGCTACCCAAAAGGTATCCCGTTTGGAACGGTGCTTCCTGATGAGCAGTAGCACAGATGTAATTTTGCAGTCATAGCCTTGACACAGGCCCTCGCCTGTGAAGGCCACACACTGAAAGAGAAGGAGCCTGACTGCATTTTTCTACAGTGGTACTGACCTGATATGGGGCACAAGCAGTCTAAGCACAGCCTTGTCTGTGAGCTAGGATAGTCAAAGCTTGCCTGATTAAGGCCATGTTGTCTCCTGTACATCATCCCAAAACCCTTCTGTGTTAAAGATAAACAAATGAAATAACAAAGACTGGAAAGACTTGGAGGGGGGAAACAAGCACCAGACTTCATAGGGCAGTTCATCAGAACTGCTCTGGACTTTTAGGTAATCTCTGCCTATCAACACGTGTGCTAATTAGGAAAGAGCAGCAACATTTGGTGTGCTGGAACGTCGACATCTCTCATGTTTTTCAAGTAAAGAGGCAGTGAACTGCTTCCTATGTTTCTAATTGTATCCTTGGCCTTTTTCTTTCTAATTGCAGTACACATTAACACTGAGATTTCATCGGGTAATTGTATAACACATCTTCATTTTCTCCCTGGATGTTTTTGCTGCAGTGCATGCAGGAGCTGGCAGGCAAATACCCAGTATTGCCCCCAGAGCACACAACTGTTTGTAGATAAAGACCCCACCATCACCTGTAACTTGTGGCCAGGAGAGCCAATAGTACCCTGGGGTGTACTGGGAGTAGTGTGGCCAGCAGGTTGAAGGAGATGATCCTCACCCTCTACTTGACCCTGGTGAGACCACATCTGGAGTTCTCTCTCCTCAGTACAAGAAAAACAAGGAGCTACTGGAGAGGGTCCAGCCAAGGGCCACAAGGATGCTCAAGAGTCTGGGGCATCTTTCTCATGAGGACAGATTGCAGGAGCTGGGCTTGTTTAGTCTGGAGAAGACTGAGAGGGGATTTCATTAATGCACATAAGTATCTCAAAGGCAGGTGACAGTAGGATGGTGCCAGATTCCTCTCCGTGGTGTCCAGTGACATGATGAGGAGCAATGGCCATAAACTACAACACAAGAGGCTCTACCTCAACACAAGGAAGAACTTCTTTATGTTGAGGGTAGCAGAGCACGGGAATAGGCTACCCAGGGAGGTTGTGGAGAACCCGCCTGGACACGTTCCTGTGTAACCTGCTCTGGGTGGCCCTGCCTTAGCAGGGGGTTGGACCTGATGATCTCCAGAGGTCCCTTCCAACCCTAATGATCCTGTGATTCTATGAAAAGCAAAACAAAGGGCCTACATACAGCCAAGGATGCTCCTTCCACCAGATCCCCACTGAGCAACAGGGGTCTTAGAGATAAGAGGAAAGCACACTACAAGCAAAGGCGTGTAGACATCAAAACCTTGTGCCATCTCCGTTCAGGCCAGCTCTGGAGTCAATACTGACCTTCTAGAGCAGGGCCCTTCTCATGCAAGGCTCAGACACAGATAAGAGCAAGGCCCTCAACAAAAACAAACTGGGGTACTGCATTACTGCAATCTGCACCTATATGTTAGCAGGGAGGAAGCTGAACCTTGAGATTTCAATTGCCTTTTTGCCTTTTTTCACTGGTGCAACTGTCCCACTGTAACAAGGCTGCCCCACACATCCCAATGCAGAGGACTCAGGTAAAAGCAAAGGAAGAAAAGCTTCCCCTTTCCCACTTCAATTTTAGCTCATTTTTTCTCCCTTTCATTTTCTGTGTTCGTTCATGTTTTTCTCCTTTAATGTTTTTGTGGCAGTAGGAAAAACACCGTTCCCTAGAATGCATAATATGCTTAATTATCATTCTCCGTTAGTTCTCTAGGAAGAGAAAAAAAACCATACAGGAGAAATCAGTTTAATTAATGAGTATGACCAAATGCAGCCTTAGTTCTAATGCAGTATCATATATTATACGTCCAGTTGGGCAGTTGATCTTACTTGGGTAAAATGAACAGAGATGCAGAAAACCAGGGAGCTCATGAATCAATATTCTCAGTGCAACTAACCCCTTTTGTACAGTTATTCTAAGCCTTCCTACAGATTTTGATGCCAGCGTCTGTTCCCAAATACTGCTTTTGGCTTCAGTAACGCAGGATCGGGCTCGTACAGTCTAGTAATAGAAAGCTGTTGCTTGGCAGTACCAAGGGTTGTGCCACATGGTAAATTCATTAAGGAATTAAGAGAAAAAAACACAACAACCTGAGCTCCAAGATAGGTCTGAAGTAGTCAAATACCCAGTAAGAGTCCCCAGTGTGTGTCAAGGACAAGGGTGGCAAGGTTTCATCTGAAAATAAGACTTGGTGTTTTAGATGCTTTTCAAAAGGGCTACTCCTCACATACTAAATTATTAAGGAAATATTATGGAACAGGATTATCAGGAAAGAGGGAAAAAAAAAAGAAGCAGTGTGCATTAGCTGGCTTAGTCAGAGGAGGTTTTGCTGCATTCCTCATGTACGGAGATGACTCCCTCCCTCTGTAATTCCCTGTGCACTCCCAGTCCTCTGGAGACTGCTGGTGTGCATCATCCTCACTCCAGCTGAAACATTCTGTCCTGACAGAGGTTCAGGCTGCCTACCATTGCTGTTTATCTTCTTACATCTTTTTGCCTCCTCTAAATAGCTGTGTTCTTTGCCCAAATCCCATTCATGCTGTACCACCTGCAAGACGTACTTCAGTTCTGACCCAGGCCAGACTGTTCACACCGATGCCATTTGTACAGCACACAGGCTTCTCTGCAGTCTCCCCTTTCCACTCATGCTTCTCGAGACAGTGGATTGTACTTTGCATTGAGCTGAGTTTTAAACAATTTTAGGCTGCTTTTCATTCCCTTTCAGATTTTGCTCTGCAGTCTCTAGCAACAGCACAAGTCATTCTTTTCTGGAACACTCGGTTACTTTTTTTGCAGAGATGCTACATCCTGATATTCATCTCTCACAGGGACCAGTGAAGTTAAGAGGAGAACAGAACTATCTGCACACAAAACCAAAGGCTCTGTTTTACAGTCAAGGGGAGAACAGTTTTAATGAAGAAAAAACATAGAAATGGTGGGGGCAAATGCAGAGATGGCCAGTCTTCAGCCCAGTTAGCCACTGGTAGAAACAGATGTCGATGCAAGCTCTGAGCACAAACCCAACATGAGCCTGGAAATCTTAGCAACACCGGGCTCTCAAACCTGCCACAAACATACTTAATACAAAGGATGTCACCATCTTCCTTATACAGATGGAATATCTGCTCCTTGTTCACCAGGGAGAGCAGCTCTCCTGATACAGCTTACACCGTGCGCTACACATACTACAGCTCTTTTCTGAAGCAAAGCTACTCCAACAGAGCTCCATATGGAGCCATAAGCTTCTGAAGCACTGATCCCCCCCCCCCCCCCCCCCCATATAAGCACTCCTGAAACTTGGAAGATGCCTGATGCAGAGGCAAGTTGGAATATGTTTAGCACTGCTCAACCCTACTGAGATGCCAAAGGCTTGAAACACCAAACAGGGCCACCAGTGGGGTGAGTAGAGGCTTCTAGACCTGGATGTTCCTGCTCAGATTTGTTGCACTGAAGCACTGTACAACAGTAGCAACATGTTTGAGGCTTGGAGAGCAAAACCAAACCGGTGGTGTGGCTACCAGGTGGATGGAGGGTGTTACATAGTTTCACAATACCTTATGTAGGACTTAGAACCATGTCACTGTTCAACATACTCATGCTCTGATGCATTACCAAAAGAATCCCTAAAAACTATTCCAATCCTTATTTACATGAAAACATAAGT
Source organism: Melopsittacus undulatus (assembly GCF_012275295.1). Lineage (NCBI taxonomy): Eukaryota > Metazoa > Chordata > Aves > Psittaciformes > Psittaculidae > Melopsittacus > Melopsittacus undulatus. Next base: position 10,703,373 of record NC_047529.1, on the reverse strand, counting down.
TAATACATCAACATCCAAATGAATGCACCCACCGCTAGCTGCTTCTGCTGCTGGCTGGAATGCAACCTGTAGAGCATATTAACACTCCTACACCGTTTCGGGGTTTGGGGCACTTTGTTTGAGACTAGTTTCTGCATCTTCTTAGAGCCACTAGATTCAAGGAACACTTATCAAGGAGACACAGGCATTTTTTCAAGGGAATTCCAATCTGCAATAATAAATCTTTCCTCTGACTGTCCCAGGTGCAAAATTCATTAGAGACAATGTTTATGTGTACTCTTTTCAGACAGGGGTTTCTGGGGGTCTCATTTTAAGTAAACAGTGAGTTGTCCTACACCACCCCTTAAAAACACCCAGCAAAACAACCAACAAACCCCAATAAAACAGAAGTTGAAGCTGCACAGCTAAATTTAGAAAAGAGGAAAAAAAGGAGAGCTGGCAAAAAAACCTAGCACGAGAACATCAAATGTAGCATAAACTCCCACTGCCATTCTGTTCCACTACAAATAAATGGAGATCATATAGAACTGAACTCATTGAGCCAATGCAGTGAATGCACAAGTCGTTCTGGTTTAACCCTTCACAAAATGCATGATATTCCTGGTTGTGTGCAAAGAGGAGATTAAAAAGACTGAATGAGTACATCAGATGCTCTTACTGACTGTGCCTGTGGTAATGATTCATTTTACCTCCCTACATTCCCTCCTGCAAGCACGACTAAGAGTCAGCAAAAGCTCAGGCAGGTAAACAGGCTGTGGGTGAAGTCTGTGTTTCTTTACCTAAAACCACCCCTGTAACGGTCAGAAATCCATTTCAGCTTTCTGAAGAAAAAGGGAACTGCACAAATTCATTTAGGTTCTGTTCTCCTCTCGCCTTTTTTTCTTTTGCTCTCTCACTTTAAAGGAAGCTGTTCATTTATAGTGACCATTAGCCAAAGGCTAAAAGAGGTTTACACCTAATTGGTATTCCCAAGCAAAGATGAAACACTAAATCACTGCAAACCCACCCAGTATTTAGGATCTATCACCAGCACAAGAGAAAAGCTGAGAATCCACCACTTATCATAACAGTCCATCCTCCCTTCCTTTCACACCTCTAATGCTCCCTTTCTTCCTCCCACAGTGGCTTTGGGGTGCTAATGACCTTGAAATGTGGCAGGGGTCTGGAAGAGGGCGAGGCAGCTCTGTCAGGTCACTGCCATCTCACACAGTACGTGACAGAATCAACCGGGGATGGGGGGGGGGAAAGGAATTGGGAGGGAAGGGAAACTAAAAGAAATAATGAAAATGAATGAAAACACCGAGCCCTGTGGCGGGCAGGGTGGCAGGGAGCTAGGGGAAGCAGATGCTGCATGTGGCATACTGCTCCCTAAAGCCAGCAGTGGCTTTTTGAGACAGCCGTAAGCTGCTCTCTCCAACAGTAATATTTCTCCCTTTTAATTTTAGCTTTAGTGGGAGGGCAAAGAGGAGACATGATGGGAGGATGGAGAGGAACAAGCCAAGGAAAAGGAGCAGACTCAAGAAAACAGGGAGGAGGAGCTGCATCCCCATCGATGGTGCTGCTACAGAGTTGGGGCATTCTCTGGTTTGACCTTTGGACAGCAGGATAAGAAAATACAATGAGGAGTATCACTAAGGCTCTCCTTGCTTCTCCCAACCTCGGACTTTCCCAGCGCAAAAGGATGGGCAGAAGGCTCCCAAAGCCCTCTCTTTCACAGAAAGATCATCTTCCCATAAAGATTCAGCTTTGCAAGCAGGCTTCTCTCAGGTTTTCTTGCAGAACGGCTGTCTTCAGCCATAACCAAGAGTTTCATAACCAGCACAAGAGCAGCCAGATACTTCACAGAAAGCCACCAACCTATTTGCAATAGCTGGGCAGAAACAAGCAGCCTTATCAGGAGGCTCACAGCCAGGGGCCAGCCAAGTCCAGGAGGGATGACTGTCCCATGCCCCAGAGCATTTACTTATCACTCACATCCAGAGGGCATTCTTATTGTGATTCCTGCTAGAGCAAAAACCTCATAATTAACTCCATTTGCTTGCTTACCTACTCCTATAGCACAATAGCACTAACCTTAAGGTTAAATAGATTTTTCCACCCCCAACCTTCTCTTCTGCTAACTTTCCTTTGCTCTTAACCGGGTGTTCAGCCCCTGCCATAACAGCAAAAGTCAAGCAGATGCCAAAGTGCTGATAATTTGACTTCACACACATACCCCAAGACTGTTCCCATGCAATTCAGCAGACAGAAACCTCTTTTTGCTGTCGGTGCTTTTCAAATGAAACTTTCTCATCTGAGCAAGCTGGGAAAGTGCAAGTGCCCACTCCTACTCTAGTTGTGGGGTTCGTAGAAAGACTTGCTACCCAAGAACAGCAGTGTGGAGGCCTGGCATTTGACAGGGTTGAAAACCCAAGAGCAACCTAAACCAAACCACCTCTATCAGAGAACCACTGTCTTCCACGAGATGTTCAGGTGAAAGACCTCAGGCTCTCCACAATGTATTTTGCTAGCTGTCGCTGGCGATGACGGTGAAAGGAGAAGGAAATGCATTTGTTGTTTTGAACTTCTTTCTCCCATTTAGCAAAGATTCCCCTTAAATAAATGGAAGCGCGGAGATCTTGAAATAAGCCCTAACAAGTTTTAATCACACTTTTTCTTCTTGTGAGCGAGCCATCATTCAGTAGCTAGGTGGTTCTAAATAAAGAACTCTAGTCAACAACAGGAAATAACTCCCACAGAAAAAAAAAGGGCAGAATACAAACTCTCAGCAACTCTAGTACATAGCTCACAACGGCCTTTTGTTCCATGCACATGAAGTCCAAAATCTTTACTTTTCAGAACATGTTCTTGCTCTAATTAAAACTTTATTTTTCCTTGTCGCAAGTATGGATCCTTTCCTTGCCTTTCTCCCGAAACAGTCACATTGAGGAGTTGGAAAATCACAAGCTATTCCCATTTCATTATCAGTAAGGACATTCTAGGAACACCACAGGACAACCAGGATCTTTTAAAGTTATTTATGGTGGGTTTTTCTCTTTCATTTTTCCTTTTCCTTTCTTTTTTCTTCTTTTTTTTGGGGGGAGGTGCACTGCTGTGTCCTCAGCTGTGAACAGTTTACATCCTTCTCAACGTTCAGAAACCACTTTGTGTTCAGCAAATACAGAGCACCTGGTCTGCACTTTGTGGGGAGGGGGATAAAGGAGAAACACATCTCTAGCCACTTCATAAAAACTCAGGTTAGTGCTTAGAATCATCAGCTTTTACATTAAACAAGACATCACAGGCCAAAGACTGAGCACAGGCACTGAGCACAACATCCCAAATGAACAACCAAAATCCCTGGAAGAATACACTGGTTGACTCCATCTGGCTTTGAGAAGATGTGGTTTTGGTTGTGCTGGGGGTGGGGATATTAAAATGGCTGCTGCTTGTTAGCTGCCATGGATAGATCTCTGCAGGAGGTGGGAAAGCTTCCTTAGGAATATTGCTATCCTTTGTGACAAGTATCTTCTGGCGTACAAACATGTACACAGCAGATTTTAGTGGTCAGCTGATCCAGGCAGCTCTCCATCAAATCAAATGTGGCTCTGTCACATTACAGCCTAACTGTAAAACCGATTTCCATTTTAGAACTAAGCCCTATTTGAACTAGGCAGCTGCAAGAATCAAGGTTACGGATCCAGACTGGATTTTTGTAATTGGAATATATGAAGCAGCTCAGCATGCACATGTGTATACCTGTGTGTCTGTGTGCACATGCACCATCAAAAGTCTACAGGAAGAGCAAATCAAATTTGCTTCCTAAAGCAAAATAAACACTGAGGATGAGGCATCTTCACATTCAAATCTAACCCAGAATAAGTCTTGGTTGGCTGTGTTATAAAGTCCTTGAAAGTGGGTTCAAACCTGAACTTGCAATTACAGCCTTTTCTGGTTTAGAAAACAGATGGGATTGCTGAGCAGTCCAGACTCTGCTTGAACTTTCAGAAAGGCAGAAAAATCGATGTATCAAAGTATCCTGGAGCAGCTGTCCCACCATTTCCCAGCTCTCACCCATTAGGTTAAATACTACAGCGATTTCAGTGGGACCAGCACACTTTAAAAGATGCAGTCTCTGTCTTTTTCTCTCTCTCTCTCACTGAATGATATTTCTGCCCACATGCACTGACACATACAGTGTCTAACAAGGCTGTGATTCATTTTCAGTTCTAGTCATGCTCACAAGTGATGTAGCACGCTTGCTGTGCCTTCAGGATCTGCGTAATTTAGCTTCATTTTCTCTGCCCCCACCCTGCATTAAGTGAAGTTCCAACAAAGCCAAGTCATCTCCCACCAACTCACCCTCCCACCTGCCTGGGGGATGTGTACAGCAGGAGTCTGAATAATAATAAAATTAAATTAATTTAAAAATATATATATATATAAAAAAGAAAGAGAGAAGGAGATGAGGGCTTGAGAGATACCGTGAATTGTTAGAAAGCTTTCTAACATCTACAGGGAGTGAAGAATAATAATAATGGGATGTATACTACCAGATAGCTGAAAAGCTGTATCAATCCTGAATCATCTCCCCTAACGTGTTAAAAGCAGTGATGTGTCTTGCATCCTACCGTGCACGTTCATGCTAATGAATGACTGATGGTAAATCTGAATCCCTGATTTATAAACACCTCCTCAGCCTCTCCCACTGTAACCTCGCAGTGACCATTCACTTGTCCTCTGTCCTGCTGCAATGACTTTGACCAAGTGCTAATGTCAGCAAAAGCTGTTAGCACGTCCCAACTGCGAACCTCTGGTATCCAGTGGCTACCATCCATCATGAATTACACACGGTGCTTTTGTGATACAAATTACAAGCCGCTTCCGAGCTAAACTCCATGTATTTGAGGCATGAGGCCAAGCTTGAACAAAGTGAAAGACGGGCTTTTTATTTGATAAATCTCATTATCTTGCTGGCATTCAAAATTCATCTCACAGAAACGCATCACAGAGTAGTTCTCCAGTTACTTGGAAGAGCCAAGATGCTTTAACATGCAAGTTAAAAGGTGGTTACACCCCCATCACACTAACTTTTCTAGCTCTCCCCCACCTTCAACCTCGAACTGTGTTTTGATGGCACAGAAATCTCCATTTGCAAGAGAAAAACAAGTCGACTGCATTTCTTCAGTACATGTCCCCAGACACAACTGAGTCACTGCAGACTCAGATCTGTGATCTGTATGATGTCCTTAACCCCTAAACCAGTGACACAGGGAAAGAAGAACACCAAAAACTAGAAGGTAATTCAATATTACAGATAAAATACTGAGAGAGTTGCTGTCACCACAAAGCTACACAAGACATATGTCATCTTTCTTCCTTTGCATGAAACACATATGCAAAGGCTCCCTGCCACTGACCCTTCTGCTGCCCCAGCTAGGCAGCCTCTCCTGTTGCTGAGCACCATTCATGCCTACATGAGCAAGCCAGAACTTAAATTCCCTACTTGCTGTAGCAGCTCATCTCCTTTTCCTCATCCACTGAACACACAGTTTGCCCAGACATTTATTAGCATGTCCCCAGTTCGGGCACACTTAACCATCCCAGAAAGGCAGAGGCAAAGGAGACACCAGAGTTTTGGGCCACCCCCAGGCTTGTCCATGCCTAAGGGTTGGGGGAGGTGGAATGTTGATCTCTGCCTCCTCACTAACATCCTCAGGAGCTGAAGAAATGCATTTCCTCCTGGTCATTTGTTCCAGATCCCTTCTCCTCCTCAGCAGCTCTCAACTCTGTCACAGAAATGGAGCAGTGACCGCAGGCAGAGAAGGGCTGATGTACAGATCTGATTTATACCACACATAACTAGGAAGGAAATGGATCAATCCATGAGGCTGGTATCATGGAGGGTTCTAGGAGCTCTGAAACATTTGGAGAAGGCTAGGCTCCTGTGGCTGGATGCTGGCTGGGAGTAACGGGTCAGCAGAGCAGCGGACTGTCACTGCAGCAGATGGCAACTGCCTCATTTTGCAAATTGAAGAAATGAAGCACAGGGAAACTACAGGATGGCTCTTTGTGGAAATGAAAGTCGAGGCCATGTGTTATGATTTCCAGAGCACTCAACCCAAGTCCAGCCTTCCCCATCCACGAAGTCACTTTGTAAACATCCTCAGGGCAGGGCCTGCACCTCTCATTTGCTTTACGTCTGTGGCTTCCAATCTTTCCTGGTTTGCAGATCCCTTCATGCTTTCCAATAGGGCTGTGCATTCAAACCTGCTGACGACAGGCTTGCTTTCCCTGGCTTTCCTGCACATCTTGCACGTAGCCTGTGGATCCTCCAGAGCAAAAACCACAGGATGTTCTCTGCAGCCCCTTCTCCAAATTCCCATGTATCCCTCTTCCTACTGATCCCTACCCACCACAAGAGCCAGGAGCAGGCATTTCCAAAGTAGCCCGAACTCAATCTAGTTGCCCTAATTCAAGACAAAAGCACAGAGCTTCCCTGTCATTTCAGCGTTTCCCATCTCAAGGTATGGGAGCTGTTGATCTCCCACATGAAAATGCATTATGCTGTCAGCCCAGCCTAAGGGCTGTTATTTAATTTACTTGAGGAGGTAAGTGAAAGCCCCTTCATGCAAATGCTTACAATGTGATCTGGAAAACAGCAGGCGTAATTAGATAAAATGGCAGCAAAGCCCACCAGGGAAATAATGTTAATTCATGAGGATTTTCCTCTCCACCTCCCTCTCAGCAAGGTTGGAAGCCAAGGAGGGAAAAAAAGGGAAAAAGAAAAAAAATCAGAATGCACCTCAATGATCTATCTTTTGGTGAAGTAGAAAAAGAACAGCCACCAGTGGGGTCATGTACAAGATGCCCCAGCGCAGCACCTCTGGATTGGCAGCCCATCCATGCTCCTAAGTCATGAAGCACTCATTGAAAGCAAAACTTGCTCTGTAACTGTCACAAGTTATTCTGAGCCAACATCCTTAAACTTCCCATGGACTCCTGACCAAGGTCTAAGGAGGCAATAGAGATCTGTCACATGATAACATTGTCACTGCAACCCCCTACCCCCACAGTAGTAACAATAAAACCAGAGCTCTTGCAAGCTTGGAGAGCAGATCATAGAATCATGGAATGGTTTGGGTTGGAAGGGACCTTAAACCTCATCCAGTTTCAACCCCTGTCACGGGCAGGGACACCTTCCACTAAACCAGGTTGCTCCAAGACCCGTCCAACCTGACCTTGAACACTGCCAGGGATGGAGCAGCCACAGCTTCAATGGGCACCCTGTGCCAGGGCCTCAGCACCCTCACAGGGAAGAATTATCTCCTAATGTCTAATCTAAAGCCCTGTTCTTTCCCTCCTAAACGAATTCCCCACCAATATGAATAGCAGCACTGCTCTGTTACCTCAGGAAGCTGTAGCTCTGTGTTTTAGCTCCTGCTGGCTTCTCCCTCCCACCTAGAATCCAGCCAGGAAAGTCACCTCCTGATTGCTGACCTGCCACTACCAAAATGGATTCCAATTAGCCAATTCACTCACAGCTATTAGGAAAGAGAGACATTTTTTGTTGTTGAGTAATTACTCCTCATGAAATGGCTTACATCCCTAGCTGATTAGGTCACAACACACTGTGAACAAACTGATGTAACAGAGATATCTTTAACCTGATAAATTAAGGCATACTTTCTCGATATAGAAAGCTTAATTGAAGCCATGCACGGGGTACTTACCAAAGGCATCTAGACACAGAACTGTAACATTCACAAACAATCGTTGAGATCAAAAGACAACCCATACACTTCTAACTTGCATATTAATTGGGGGGGGGGGAAAAAGCTGGTTTGTTTGCTTGCTGTGAGGATAGTAAATGACTCAAAGCGAACAGAGTAGTTTGACATCAGCAGTTAAATATGTAATGGCAATATTCAGGTGGTGCACATGGAAAAAGAGATCTGTTTGTTTCTGTATATACTCTCCTCCAACTAACACAGGGAAAACCTCTTTTTCTAGTCAGGAATTCACTTGGTAAAGCAAGTTTACACAAAGCCCAAATAACCACCCAGTAAGGGTGCCAGTGCCAAGGGTTCCCAAAACACAGCCCATGCAGCCCCCCTAGAAGAACCTTTAGCTATAGGGTTGCATTGCAAATAAGTCTGATTACATTTTCTGTCCCTCCACAACATCCCAACCTTCAGTGTCCCTCCACAAAGAAAACTTCAGCTGCCTGGAGAACAGCAGCTCCACCACCATTTCTATCAAGCCATCCATCATAATACTCTGGGGTTTACTTAAAACCATACCCAATTCCCCAAGCCCGTAAACACCGATGACTTCCTGATTTTGGGACTTGCCCAACTATTAAAAAGGAAGCCGTTCGCTTCCCAGCCCGTGGCCCTAATCTTTCAAACAGTTACTCCTGTGCTTCGCAGGAGCACGCGAGCACTTCAGTCCAATGTAAGCATTTGTCGAAGCGAGGCCAATATTTCCTGTTGCAGTTAAAAACACATTATACAGTTAGGATGGAAAAATATGACTGCGACAAAATCAACCCTTCTCTTCCCATTTCAGGGCTGGGGTGAGGGGGGGGGGGTTCAGGAAGCACTTGCAACATAAATATATGTGACAAGGGCTTGGGCAGAGTGAGTGCCATGAACAGCTTTATACCGTGTTGGCTTTCTAAGTCGGGAAACCAACTGGGTGTCATTTAATCTCCTAGATTAAAATCACTTAGCGAATATTGTATTGTTTCCCTGCTCTCGCTGTCATTTCGGCGCGCGGGGCCTCGCCGGAGCTCTGCTGCTGGCTAACTCGCCGCTAATGAAACCTCGCGCAGGAGCAGCTGCCGGAATCTGTGTCAAACTGCATCTGGCACCCATCTATCTTCCAGCCATCTAAATTCACCTCTGAAATCATACAAAAGCAGCCGCAGAGCTCCCTGCAGCCACTCCAACACACCAGTCTTTGTCTCATCAAGCCTGTTAAGCAATTTAAAGCAATTTATGTTTTTTAATTCGCCTCGTATTTTACAGCAGCAGCTTTTTCAAAAGGAGTGAAGAAGTTAAGAAATAAATGGGGGGGAGAAGGGCAAAATGTGCCTTTGTTCCCCCCCACCCCCCCATGTTTTTTTTTTTAAAGCCTGTCAAGCTCTCAGTAGACTATCATTAAACCAGTTTTGGCTGAAACTGTATGTTTAGGGGTTTTCCAATGGAGACACTCTGGTGCCTGCAACACTCAGACAGGGAGGGGAGGCTGCTATACAATTGTTGAATTGTTGTCATGGCTATTAAATATGCTGTAGCACAAATGCCCAACAGGGCTGAAGGTTTGCAGTGTATTGGCTCTAGAGAGGTATCAAAACCCCTGGTATTAACTAGCAGATAACTAGAGTTACACAAACACTGAATAAAAGATTAAGTCAGAAGTTTTAAAAGGTTTAACAACTTCGCTCCAATCCCTCCCTCCCCTTTCCTCCTCCTTGCCCCTCACTTGGGGCTTAAAGCACCCTGTAAATTCAAGATATTTGGCATTTACTGTAGTGTTAATCTGACCGAGTCTCCTCTAATGTTTGGGGTAAAACTGCCTCTTCTCTCTTTGCATTTTCTGCAGAGAACAGGAGTTTTGCTCCACCATCTCGGTTAGACTTATGAGCGGCAGCCTGGGAGAGGGGCACAGTAAAGCCACGACTTGCTGACTAAAACAGGTTAATGAAAAACAGGCTAGTGACTGAAATTGAAACTTCTCATTTCTCTCAAGAAAAGGGTGTATTGTCAAGATAAAGTAGAGCTTGGTGTGTCTATGAAGCAACTTTCAGAGAAGCACAGCTCCAAACAGCAGCACCGCAAGTGCCACAGCCAAGAGGAGGGGACGTGGCCCCCGGCACAGGCACAGCTCTAGCACTGGGAGAGACGCTGTCCTCCCCATGCCAAAACCCAGCCAGCTGACAGCAAGAAGCACTAAAGAACATGGTGTGTGGAGGGCACGGGATGTGCTGGGCTCCCCTCCCAGGCTGAAGTTGTCCATCCAGCCAAACAGGTCATGAGCCAGGTCTCTCTGACATCCAGCCGCACGGCATGTAGGACTCTAGGTGAGTGTGCCAGGTCTACCGTAAGGGCACTGGTGGGCGAATCCAGGAGGCGTTTCCTAGACTGAACGCTGCAAACTGTGGAAGGAGCAGGAGAAACAGGATCTGTCAACCCATCTAATTAAGGTGCATTTTCCCCACGCAGACTCAACACGTCTCTCCAGGCTATAGGGCCCTCGTTTCTTGCCTCAACCCAAAACAGACTGAGTGTATTTTGCGCTTCTATGACAATTTGTCCTCAGCACTTCTCAAAGAGAAGCACAACCTATGTGTCCTAAGAAAGTCTTTGCAAGCTCAAAGATACTTCTGTTTTCTGCTGCTAACTGTACTGTGTCCATCCCTTTTGCAGCTAATCTGTCACAGCCACTGGCCCTGTTACTCCACCCTAATTCTATCTGAATAAAAATAAGAAATTAAAGAAAAAGCATGTTTTTGTCCTGTGAGCTTCCCAAAGTAACCACGCAGACAAGAAACAGGGTTCTTGTGCAAAGGCTGCTGGCATAGTTGCTCTCCTACACACCAAGTAAAAAGAGATTTGGTTATGCCCTGCATAGGATCACATTATAAGGCTGCCTAAAAAGAAATTACCAGTGCTGAGAGGCTGAGTGACTATCCCAGGCCCTCCAGCCCCCAGTTAAGCTCTGCACTAGGCCTGATGACAGCCCCAGTGCTGTGGCCACTGGGAAAAGCAACATAGATCAACAACTTGTTTTTTACAGGCCAGTGGGCCGACCTCTGGGCAGCACTGAAACGAGTCAGCATAAAGGTGACAAAGCTCTGTACACCATTATAAATCATCCCAACCAGCCAGCAGAAAATCTGTGCACTGATGGAGCTGGCTTACACCTTCCTCTTCTTTCTCCTTTGTACACAGTTCTCTCCCCTTCATCTCTGAGCACCCATCTGGCAGGTAGCATGAGGGGCGTTCGCACATCCCGCTCTGTGAGCAGGCTGGTCCTGCTCACCAAGCGCTCATGCAGCACGCTGCATCTCACCACACGTCACACCAGCAGATGATGCAAGCAATGCCTGTTGTCTAGGTGGTAGTCTGTGACCTGTTTCTGGGCTACAGAGGTTTCGTTTGGGAGGAATGTGCAAGTGATAGGGGGAGGAGTGATAGTGAATCACTGTCAGAAAGTCAGGAATGAATCCCAAATCCTACATACTGGCTCTGTGATTTCAGAGGGAAGTGAGAGGCCAAAACAAAAGCACAGTGTCACAGCCTCAGGATACCACCATCAATCTAGAGTGGAAGTATCAGGGAGAAAGCATCCCTGCTGTGGGAAGTAGAAACTTTGGCTGCTTACAGAACTCAAGTCCCCACAATCTGGTCTCCTTAAAGGCACATGGCATCAAGAAGGAGAAATACTTCAAAGATACATAAGCAATTCCTTCCTCCCCTGCCTTCCAGCAAGCCCATTCACTCAAAAACAATCTGCGTCCCTGCCTGACCATCAACAGCCAGCACCTGCCCAGCACCACTACCAGATACCTCGGGTTTTATGCACATAGAAGCTGCCCTGTAACTGGCAGAAATGTATTCTCTGTTCATCTGTCAAGTGGAATATTTCTTCAGTCATCCCTCTCTCACATAATAGACACAACCAAATGAGCTCCGTAGCAACAGGGTAAATTTTCACAGCTAACTCTCTCTCTTGCAGGATTCTCTGTGGTGGGTTTGTACTATGTGGCATGTGCACACTGCTTATCCAGAAAATAACTTGACAAAAACCCTCTCCAAAACACCCCATTCCCTCTACTGATTATGGAAGCCTCCCCAGTTCCAGTTACTCCTGGGAAAGCAGGCAAGCCTTTGTGCCTACATCCCTCACAATGCCACTTGAAGAAAATTGTTTCAATAATAAAGGGAAGCCTTTTTTGATGTGGAAAACCAGAAAACTGAATATAGCTGGTTTTGTACCAGATGCTGCGTTCATTTGATGAGCTTTTCTGTAGTGCAATAATTTTCATAACAGGGCAGCCAAGAATTCCCTTCTTGTTATCTATAAATCAGGGTTGCAGAGAGAAGAAACAGTCCCAGAGTGTGATATGCATCAGTCTGAGCAATCACTCCAGCAAGTCATACAGGTAAACAGCCACACAGCCTCAATTATCACAAAAAAGGGTCATCTATAGACAAGGGTACAGAAAAACAAAGCTAACTCTGCCAACCAGCCAGGCTTATCTGTTTAAAGAGGGGGAAAAAATGCAGCTACCTCCCACCCCAGCAGACACTGCCCAAAGCAAGCAGAGAGACCAGGTTCCACTTCTCGGAGTTTCTATTGCAGTAAGACCACCAGACACAGGGACAAAACCATTTAGCAAGGCAGTCATCGTGTCCTGACAGCACTTCTCCATGAGCCATGTAGAAGCTCTGGGTGAGAGGCAGAGGGGCAGCCTTAGGCTGCTTAATGGTGTGCTTGAGCCATACCTCAGATGGTAGGGCTCACTAGATGAGGGCACTGAGATCAGAGCACAGAGCAAGATGGAGAGAGCAAGGGAGGAAAGCACCTCAATAGAGGGGGGAATAAGAGCTAGAAACTGGGCAAGAGGCTTGCAGGCAAATATGAAATAAAATAAACATAGACATACACAGCTGCAAACTGGCACAGGATTTGCTCCAGAGCAAGGAGGTAAAGGCAAAGGGAAGAGGGAGACCCAGACCTGACTGCAGCAGCAGGAAAGAGTTTTGGACCTTCCTCCATGCCCTTCATTTGGAAATAAGGACTGAGGAGGTGTGAGCCCAAGTGGCCAAGGATGGGAACTAGAAGCAAAAGATGACCCAGTTTGGACAAGAGCTTTAAGCAGAGGGAAATCAAGAGGAGAGATGGAAGTTTGGAAACTTGTGTAGAGAAGATAACAGCAGGATTTAGCAACCATAAGGAATGGGAAGGGGGATGGGTAAGGAGAGGGGAGTTAAAGCCAGCAGAGTTGCAAGCTATGTTTCATGGCACTAATTCAACAAAGAAACAGCCTCAAATGGATGTAAACAATGGACTATTCATTAGGGGTTCCATTCCCTGCAACCCAGCAAACTATTGTCTACAAGTTTTAAATACTCCCTTCACACACACACACACACACACTAAATTACAGAAAATGGGAAACATCAGATAATCTCAACAACTTGCCTCAAAACCGCTGCCCTCCAGCATGCACTGTGCTCGGCAGGGTCTGCTTCAGACCATCTGCCAGCACGTGTAGGAAAATAAACCATGAGGACCCCAATGCAGCAGTTCCATAGGGGTCTGAAAGTACAAACCGCTCCGCAAACATCTGAACAATGCACATCATGTTTGTGAAGCTTAAAATGCAGTTCTGCTCTTGTCTGCTCCTGTCATTCTCTCACATTTGAAGTGGGAGGTGGTGTTCTGTGTGTCTTATCCAATAGCCACAACACCAGCAGCAATCTTGGTAGGGCCATTGCTGGTCAGGTTCCTACATCTGTGCCCTGCCTGCCCTGGTGCCAATCTCCAGCACAGGTAATCAGTCTCTTAAATGCTATGCTTTGCTTTCACACCACCTGAGACATTGGAGCCACCAGAGAGCAAATCCTGGCCTGCAGAGCCTAGAAGCCAGGCTCAGAGCTAGGGAAAGATGCTGCTGCACTTGGCGGGTGGGTGCTTATAGCAGCCTACACTGTGCAAGTCATTAGGATCAGGGTTTCAAGCCTATAAGCCAAGTAGTGCTGGTGCAGAAATCACCAAGAGGTAGCACAGAGGAAATCTGATTGTGCTATTTCCATTTGGCTGTGACAGGGCAAGCCTTACACAGCTGGGATGAGACTGCAAGCTACAGCAGCCCAAACTGAAACCCATGCACAGCTCTGCAGCAGTGAAGAATGGGCACTGACTGACAGCAGGGACAGATGAGCTCTTGGGGACTTCAGCTGTCCGACCCCCAGCATCCTTCCCACCTTGCAGCAGAGCCCCCCACACTGATGAAGATGATGCACACCTGTGTCTCACACAGCCCATCATATACAGAAGCTAAACTAGCAATTCAAAGTTTGCGGCTACAGTCTCAGTTCCAGAAGGTACAGATGCACATTTTCCTTCTAATGCCTCAATTACAGTAAGGGGCACCCTGGATAGCTAGAAAATAGGTTTAACATCTGTATTTGCTCATCTGAATTTTGTTTGTTAGAGCTCTCGAGTAATATCCCTTCCTGAGCAACCAGAGTGCATGACAGGGCATGCCAGTATCATCCATACATCCTGCTCTTCTCTGAGGTGACTTGGTTCTTCAGGCTGCCTAAGTGCAAGCACTCACTGCTTCTGATCCACAGGCCCCTGGAGGGAAGGCTCTCGTGCTTCCCAGTGAAGGGCTAGCAACCATGGGACACATTTGCAAGGCAAGATGGAAGAAGAGGCAGGTTACTTAAGCTTTGTTTTTCCTCCCCTATATGAAGGCACCTGCATAAAGGACTTTCCATAACGCGTCCTTCCCGTATTAATGGGCAAAGGCTCAAAGGACCTATCTAGTCTGCAGACCTGCAGAGCACAGGCTGTACAGCCTCACTCAGTGTCTCTCGTGTCTGGCAGGATATGACCTGTCTTTCAGGAATACAGCCAGCCCGTCTGGAGGACTGCAGGGAAAAGCTCCTGACAAGAGGCTGTCTCACAGCATTTCTTCCTCTTCCTCAGGTCCAGAGTTGCATGAGTGCTGTGCCTCTGCTCAGGGCTACGTCACATCACTCCCACCATGAATTCCAGACACATAAGAACAACCTGGGGCTCCCCTGAGGTTTTCACTCAACTTCTTCAAACTCTGGCTCCTTGTGCTGAAGGTCTATGGAGAGGCAGGAGAGGAGAGACCACAAGTCTTCTCTTATCCTTAGTTCTGCTTTGTCTGTTATCCAGAAGTGTTGCACGTTTCATTGAGCCCAGGAAGCATGCAAGCAACACAGCCCACACAGGAAAAAATAACAGCCTGGAAAAGTGGCAGGAGGAGGGGAAGAGCACTACAGTTTTAATTTGTGTCTTTTATATTGCATGGATGCTCTTTGTCCATGTTACACAGTGCACAAGTGGCACAAACAACAAAGCATTGTCCACTATAGTGGAAAAAATAAAGACAAATAGGCTGAAAATAGGTAGATCCATTTACACTTACCCTCATCTCAGCATGTTTCTATGCATCTGATTTACATTTAGGGTTCACACAGTGAACAATCACTGACAACTACTGTGGTTTAGGGACACCTTCACAACTGCCACGTCACCAGCAGGAAGCAAAATGCCTGTGTACAACACTGAAATTCCCCTTTTCACCCCTCTGAAAAGCCTCTGAGCTGGGTATAAGACAGCCTTTGGGGCTGTAGAAGATGAGCCCCAGAGCTTCTGCAGCTCTGTGTTTTAATTTTAGCCTAAGCTTTCAGTGTGAAAGGGAACACAATTTCTACCTCTTTCCATGGTGAAGATAACCACCAAAATTGGAGGCTGGGCTGAAAAACTGAGGAAGCGCAGAGCGGCTGTTGTCAGTCACATGTGGTCTCCAGCATATGGGTAACAGTCACACTTAAATAAGGAAATCAAATGTCAGTCCACTACTACCCTTTCCAAAATGAACCTCTCTACTGACTCCCAAGAATATCCAGCTTCAAAGGCTGAGTGCCTGCTTGCAGGAACAGGCAGACAGTCTAAAACACACACTGACAGAACCTGAGTTTGCTCTGCTCCTCTCTTCAAAACCTTTTCATTAAGCGTTTTTTCTTCATCACAGAACTGTACAAGAGAAGCAGGAGAGGAAGGGGCTGGTGGGAGGAGGGAAGGGGGAAATACGGCATTTCCCATCAGCTCTACCGGAGGAAAGGCATGGTGGGGAAACGGTAGCGGAGCTGGCTGCAGACCTCATCCAGCCAGACAAGTGCAACCGAGGAATGAAAAGGAGAACAGAATGGAAATCAGGGAAGGGAAAACCAGCACACAGGGGAAAGACCAAGAGAATATGTAGGAAAGGAAAAGAGAGCAAGGAGGCTGTTTTGGTGGGACTGAGGAAACAGCCAAATACATAAAAGTAGGTTAAGAATCAAAGAGAAACAGATGAAGGTTTGAAGCATCCAAACACAGAAGAGAACAGGCTCTGTCTGAGTGTCCTGGGTTCAGCAGTAGCAGTCAGTTTTCTCTTTCTCAGTAGCTGGTGCAGTGCTGTGGTTTTGACTTTCAGCCTGGGAACAGCGCTGATAACACCAGTGTTTTTTGTTGTTGCTAAGAAATGTTTACTCTGACCAAGGACTTCTGAGTCTCATGTTCTGAGTTACCGGCTGGGCTTAAGCCACAACAGTTCTTTGTGGCGCCAAACACGGGGCTCGAAGGGCTGACATAACAACAGATCTGACCAGAGTGTGCCTAATCATATGTGTGATAAGCATTCATTGTTTTGGATTAATAGTCACTCATCACAATTCTGATTTATTGTCTCTCAAAGTTGTTGCTCTTGATCTCACAGTTTCAGCATGTTGTACCTTACTTATAGCCGGTATTTGCTGTTTTAGTGTTTATTGGCTGGGGGGCCTGGGCTAAGGTTCTTGTTTTGCTGTACGTTATGGTAATGACTTGTAATACAACAGACTCACTGATCATGATGATCGGGCTTGCGTTCCCACTGTGGTCACCACCTCTATACTTTGGGAGGTATATAATAGAAGTGTATAGCATTTACACATCTTTCTTCCCCTCCTCGGGTGGTCAGCCTATGAAGGAGATATATCCTTACATTCCCAGCACCCCCACCAGACTATTTACAACACCATTTGAGAGTTCTGAAGGTTCTGAATGGCCTTTGGGTACCCTTGAGACCTGCCAGCTAATTGTGATGGGGATCACCATGTTGTCACACATACAGAGTGTGTTTTACCCATGCCATCAAAATGACTGGAGACCAACATGACTGGAAAACACCAACAAGAAAAGAAATGCTAGCAAGGAGGTGGGGAAAAAAAGGTAACAAGAAGGTTAAAAAGCAGCATACAGAGGTTTGGCTTTCTTTTATACACTGAAATCTTCACTCAAGTTTGTGCCTAAGTTCAAGTCTCAAATCTCAATTTCAGCAGAAAAGCCTCAAGTCTGAATTAGCCTATAAGGGCTGTTTTGCCACACATCTAATTAGGCCCCTGTCACCAAAGGACATGCCAAATATCTGAAGTAGATTTTGTTTAAGAGCTAAACCAGTACCAGTAATAGTAACAATTCCTGGCTGAGTCACATTTTCATTTTAAGCTCCACACATTACCCATTCAAAGGGTTTTATTTGAAAATTGTTATTGTTGAAACTTGTTGGATTTTTTTATAGTATCTCAGATGAGTAGGAACAACATTTCCTGTACTACGGATGAGATGCTGCTTTGAACATCACAGGGTTTTTCCTTCCTCCTTTTCCCAGCCCTCACACACCTCTATCGGTGGGAACTTTCCTTGCAGACACTGTCCTTCCCACGGACAGACTTGGAGAAAAGGCAATTCCCTTACACAGGTTTAATACCGACCTGGGGATGATGAAAATGGTCGTTTGGGTGTAGTCTGTGAGCCCATGGAGCCGCAACCAAATGTCTTCACTCTTCCTCTTGTAATCTGATACCTGGCTTTAGCCATCCCTGCAGCTCTTGAATTAGGAATGGAAAATATGAGAGCTCTGTTTCACAGCAAAGGTTCAGACACAGGGGAAGGAAAAGAGACATCTCGGGGCTATTTGCAAACGGTGTTTGCTTTATGCTGGACTTTAACACCTGACAGCAACAACACATGTAAGCTCTGTGTACCCACACATACCTACAGCCACGTTACAAAGCACTGTCAGCTAGTAGTCAGAAGCCTGAACCCAAATCAGGCCTGAAGTCTGATTTCTAGCCATTCCCTTCACTTTGTACCTCTCTGCTCCAGCTGCTTTGGGTGCAAATAATGACATTTAAAAGCAAACAGCTACCGCTAGCTGCTGATGGAATGAGACATTAAAGATGCCAATAGCTGCTTTCTGCATTACTGCAGTTTGTCGCAAGAGTAGAACAGGATGCTGGGCTGAAGGCTTTGTAACAGCGTCGTCCCTAATCATCATGCTCATCTTCCAAGTCCTCTGACAAACGTTTTTAAAGCATCTCTCTAGTTATGCGTGCTCTCAGCCACACAACCAGCACATTTCAAATCCCAAAGCACAGTACAAGAGCCCCCTCTCAACACAGCGCTCGGGCACTCCGCAGCACAGCCAGCAATCCCAGGCTGCCCTCGTGCACCACGGAAGGGGATGATGCATCTGCAGGCTCACAAGGCAAAACCTTCTCCCTGAGCACTGTGGCTCAGCCATTTCAGTGACACAATCACAGCGTTTGCCAAGCAGCTTGCATCATGTAACATGCTGTGAGGCTTTCCACGGCAGCACGGCTCGTGAGCTTCCCTTCAGGGGCCCATCCCCAAAAGCCCTGCTGCAAAGTGCTGCAACTCCCGTGAGCTTCCCTCCTACTTCTGCCTCAACAGGAGCAAGAATCCTGCTCCTCTTCTGCTCCCTTCTGCAGGAGGGTGAGCCCTGCTGAGCTCAGTTTGACACCAGCTCCCAGGGTTTACAGGGAAGGATAGCTGTCACCTTTCAGAACATCACCAGAGCCATCTTCACAAGAAGGTTTTCCTGTAAAGCAGGTGGGAAAGCGACAGGGAACCAGCAAAAACACTTCTGTTACCTCCTCAGGAATATGAATTTGTGGTACCACAGAGGTCAGATTTTAGTTAATGCAGGATTAAATCCCGTCCTTAGAGCCATATGATGATCCTGGCAGGTAATCCAGGTGAAGATCCATGTGGAAACAAAGCCTAACTTTGCCTTCTTCCACTACAGCACAAAAGCATTCATTTTTTACAGACTGGCTACAAGACTTCTGAACCAACACACTACAGCTATGAGATGACATATCAATAAAGCTATAGCTTTGTCAGGATAGTGAGAAACAAGCAGGGTGTAGTGCAAACTAAACAGTACAAAAACACAGCGAACTAAGCAGTTGGTTCCTGAGCTGAGGTTTGTAGAGATCTGGTGAGCTGCAGGATATTGGCTCTCCATCTTGCTTCCAGCTGCTTCTACAGATGTCCGGGCTCCTCATTGCCAAGAAGAGCTAGGAGGCTAGTGAAAGCAGCTGGAAGAGAAGGAGGTGGAGGAGGAGTCGGGCTCGCTGCCTCTGGGGACGGCACAAAGAGGAGGGGAAGGAAGCAGGCACTGCCCACACATGCTCCACAACTTCGGCCGAAGGTGCTGACCACAAGGAAAAGGCACAATGTCCAGGGAGAGGGCAGTGAGGTACTGGACACTTTGCAGTGGGGTTTTCCCCCCCTTTTTTCCTTCTGTTTTCCATTTTTAAAGGGAGCTGGGGGAGAGAATCAAATTCTTGGGTAGCATCTCTGCAAGAAGGTGGGAACAAGGAGGGCAGAGACTCAAAAGCCAAGGAGGGGGAGAGCCAGAGCCAGAAATAAAGTGATCAGATATTAGTGGTGTATGCAAGAGCGAGAGAATCACGGAGCAGATGGGAGGAGGGAAGAAGAAATGATTAATAGAGAGTGTGAGGCCCTTCCCCCTCCCTCAAGCAGGACTAATCACGTGGAAGACAGCTAAAATGTTACTTCCTAATATTGCTCTGCTGCGGTAGCTGCCACATGACAGCCAGAGTGAGCCTGTCCCCAAGGCAGAGATCTCCCTAAGAGATGGGAACAGACACCTCACAGCAGCGTGACCCCCATCTTTAGGCTGCTGGTGCTCAGGGGTCATCTGTCAGGATGTGCCTGTCACATCCCACATCCCAGGAGCTTACGTGTAGTGCTCCTACAGGACCACCGAGTCCTGCGGCAAGTCTGAAGCAGCATTCCCTCACCCTGCTCACCTTTATGCTCCCAGTGCGAGCCAAACGCCAGTGTTCAACTTCCCTGCATCAGGAGCCAAAAGTCTGATGGGCTGATGTCAGAGCATACCTCTGACCACGCATCTGTGGAGCCACACCTGGATACTAATCCGCTGCCTCCTCAGCACGAAAGCATGGGGTGAGCTCTGCCATTACATGTATTGATCAGAGGGGCAGGTCAGCTCTGGAGCAGGCTGCTCTCCCCAGCCTTTGGGATGAGACAAGAAGCACAGGCTCCCTTTGCTCCACATGTTTCTCAGGCTGTCCACTGTGGAACAGGAGATAAGGGACATTGCCAAAGAAACACAGACACTAATAAGTACATTTGCTACAAAACAGAGAGGCTCCTCTGTGTTTCTGGTGACAGTGTGTCACCGGGACTGCTCTACACAGCTCCCATGAGACACAGGTACACAGCCCTGTTCCCCAGGTACATGGAAAACAGTTTATTCCTTCCTACATTTTACAGGTGCTGCCGCATCCATCCACCACCTCCACTGTTTAATTTCTATGGACTGAACAACACCAATACCTTCATTTTCCCCTCACAGGTCATGCCTGCTCCATCACCAATTCATGCTCTTTTCCTCCCTGTCCCACTTTTGAGTTGTTTTGCTGTTTCTGAAGGCTGTGAACAGGAAACTGGTTCATGACTCCAGCTGAGACCCCACCAAGCTGAGTTGCATTGAAAGATCACTACACCCTCTCACTTGTAAACCCCAGCTTGCCTTTTCACAACTGTATGAGCCTGGTGACTCATGGTCAGCATGGAATCCACCACCAAATCCAGCCCCTTTCCACAGTGCTGCTGGGGCATCTCCCATTTTGTATCTATCTGGGCAGCCCTTTATTCTCACCTAAGCTTACAACTTTGTGCTCATCCTTTTCTGGATCACCTCTTGCCTGGTCCTAGTGCACCCATGGCATTGCACCCCACAATGGCAAGTCCCTGGAATTTCTCCTGTAAGTAACCCGAGAGCCCTGATGAAGTGTGGAAGATAAAGGTGTCATGGTTATCATGTAAATATCCTCTGCTCATGATGGAGCACCATGCTATGCCACAGGACATAATAAAACCAATTCAGATCAACTGCCATGCTGCAATTCAATCCAGTGTGAGTGCCACAGTTGATTTAAAACCCAAGGTGCAAAAGCCTCAGTAAGACAAAACTAAAAGGAGCCTTTGCCTGATGATGATGGTGGAGCTCCCAGAAGAACCAACTGATGTTCCCTGCCAAGAAACACGCAGGGTACCCTAAAACCTTTCATCCGTAAGCATCACTTCTTTTGCAGTATTCATCAAAACCACTTAAATCCACACAAGACATCTTTTCCATGAGGTTCTGCTTCTCTCCAGGGCTTTGACACTACACTATGACAGCAGGTATCTTTAGACTATAGAAAGTGAGCAAAAATTCCACTGTGACTAAAGGCAAGAAGGCAGAAGGGGTGGCTATGTCTGCATCAGACAACTGATCTGAAGAAAGGACCTGAGGGCATTTCACACACCAGTTACCCCCCTCAGCTTCCCTGTGAAAGAGCAGCAAACACACTCTGGGCTGCAGGAGCTCCTGGTCACCATCCACGCCTCATGGGTAACATGGCAGAAGGGCACTTTGATCCCAAAGCAGTGTTTCAGGGCAGCAAATTGCAGGTGTCCTACAGGACACTGCTTATTAATCCCACAGAACACAGTACTGAGCTATAAATTCCATCAATTGCCCACTGTTTAAATAAATTAGTTTTCTTAAGAACAGGACAGGCTGGGACCAGTTATAAACACATCTGACTCAAACCCATCCTATTCCTCCCCCAGTTATGCAGCTGGAAGGACTTCTGACTTTACACTGGGAAAAGCAATGCTCAAAATGTGACACGTCCTTTTATTCCCTGTATCCATGCTTAACTGAAAAGCAAAGAACAAAACCCAGCCTGTGTCTACTTTTATGATTTGAATAACGAGGCACGTGGGACAAGCCTGAATGCCAGGGAAGTAAGGAAATCCCAGACCTGAGGGACTTACAGCACAGAAGTATCTGGTCAAAATGCCAGTGGAGGCTCCAACGCTTCCTTAGGAATAAAAAGCCTCCTTTAGGGTGGTATATGGCATTAAGATTGCCAAGAGATTACCATAATCACAAGCACTGTAAACCTTGCCATTGGACTGCTTCAGCCCCAGAATGACCAAATCCCAGCTCTGAGGCCAGACACTGTAACCACTAGTGAACTAAACAGTGCCTGTGGTGTTTTACAAGATGATGATGGCAGTCTAGAAAGGCACTGTGGGTGGACCACTTAAAGCAAATAGAATGCATTTTATTTATTCCTTTATGCCAGATCCTTTAAAAATTGCTGCAGGAGATTGCAGTAGAGACAAACTGAGATTTTTATCTGTTTCTACTTTGGGGAAAGCTGCCTCATCAAATGAGGTTCACACAGTATGGGAACCAGAAAGAAAGAAGGGAAAGAAGAAATTCCATCCTCTTCACCATTTCATTGGGATCTCTCTCCTAAGCTCAACAAAGCTTTGCAGCTTTTCTAGCTCTGTACACTGCACGAGTGCCCTGATCAGCAAGATTTACTGCTTTCGGAAGTCCTGGGTGGAGTGCTCCAGCAGAACTGGACCACTGCTACGGCAGGATTCAAAGTGATGTCAGGAAATGGGTGGGGGCAGGGAAGGGGAGCACAGCAAATGACATAGCCCATGATCAGGAAACTCACTTGGCAGGATTTGTGGAAAACCGGAGGTATAAAGGAGTAAAGCCCCATAAAGCAGTGCTCGGGCTTCTCCCACCTCTAATCTGTTCCCGTTATCAGAGCTCAAAGAAAAGAGGACACTTGCCAGCTCTGGAGAATTGGGAATGGTGCCAGCTGATGACACGCTGTGACAGGCAGCCGCTCGGGTCTGGGTGAGGCCTGCTATCATGTGATGTGTGCTTGATAGCTAGGGAACAGGGGAGGAAAGCACCAGAGATAGGAAGCACCGACTCTCTAGTTACTGAACAAAGGTAAGAAGGATGCAGCAGGGAGGAGGAAAAGAAAGCATCCTGCAGCTCTAGGTCAGATACAGCAGATTACACAGGTAGTTTTACCAGGGATGGCAAAAGCAGGAGGCTTCACAGCAACACACATATTAGGCAATGCCACTCTTAGCCAGATGCAGCTGCAGTGCTATAGGGGGAAATCAGTTGAGACAGAAGCAAAGCAGGAAAGCCTTTTAACACCTGCAGACAGGCCAGCAAAGCCCCTAAACCTCACCAGGAAAGGAGTGACAGCAAAGTCACCCCAGTGGGTCTGGTTAGCAGAGGCCAGGCTCCTGGATAACCAGCACTGCACCTTCCCAGATGGCATCTGAGATAGGGCTGAAGCACCTCGGGGAAGGAGAGGACAGGATGTGGTGGGATACTCCTAGGAGGTTATATGTGCTGCAGCAACTTGCAGAGGAGTGTGGCTTTCTTGTTCCTGCACTGAGGAGTTACCTAGAGACAAGTGACCTCAAATATGGGAGCTGTACTCGATGGGAATATAATCACAGCTGTCCTCTCCCTGCGCTGGGAGATTCACTGGGGTCCTGCTCTGCACATACATCCATGCCTGGACACAGAATTCTGTGCCACACATCTTGGAAGCTAAACAGATATGTCAGAGGGATGGGGAAAAGTAGTATGATCATCAGGAGTTAAGCACAGCAAGGGGAACAGCCAACACAATGTAGTAAAGTGAATGTTTCCTGAGTTGCCCTCACAGTTCTGCACACTCCCTGTTCTCCTCTCCTGTATTCCAGTCTTCTGGAAGACATCTGTTTTGGGAGGATTTAAAAAGAAAATCAATATTCTGCAAAGCACCTACACTACTGGTAGGTTAAGTATTAACCAGAAGATTTTCCCCTCTAAGGAAACCAGTAAACCCAAATGAAAAAGCAACACAAGCCAGCTCTGGAAGCCAAAAAAAGTAATCAGGACAAATTTGGAGCAACAGGGATAAGATGGAAGTACACATAACAGGTAAGAGTTAAAGCAAACACATCCAAAAAGAGGATAAATCAAAGGGATGAAGGTCTCTGAAGTCATCAATATTCTTCCAACAGTTTGTAGTCATAAAACATTAGGTACCAAACAGTAAAAGTTAGGTGTTTCATCTAAGAGCGCCTCAGACTGCAGAGATACTTGGGTGGGCACCAACTGGATTTTGATGAACAGGAGTGCAAGACACAAACAGCTCTATGTCACACGCAGAGACTCACAGCTACGAGTGAGCAGGTCTAAGAGCTCAACCAGGTTAGGAGCAAGGGAATCACAGATGGAAATTTTACCTACAGTAGGTCTGGCTTTTCACCAAGGATCATATTAAAGAAAAAAGGGCACTAAGATTATGCATCCCTTGGAGCACTCTGTTGTTGTGTTTCACATGCACAGTACCCCCAAAATTTAATGTTTTCATTACTTCATTTCACTACTAAGTAGTTACCCACTGAAAACACAGAGTTGAGCCTCCTTACCTTATTCTGCTAAACAAAATACATTCTGCTGCTCCCTTCCTCCATTATACTCACCCAGAGAATGAGAAGTTTTACTTTCCGTAGCTGTTTTTTCTCATACACTCACACACACATGCACATCTAAGAAGTGAGGGCCCAATTAACACTTAGATGCAAGTACTTTCTGATAAGCCTTAGAAATTTCCCCTTCCAAACCAGCCATCCTAGGCAACCATCCAGCGCTCTCACAGGCCTGCACATTCATGACAGATACCACTTAAGGTCTGGCAGCTTGATGTCATGGAGGCAGATGATTTAACACCACATATCTGACTTTCCAAGAGACAGAAACTACTTGGATATTCTTAGTAAAGACACAGCTAACACCGAGATTGTCTTCTTTTTGAGCCTGTTTAATTAGGCCATGAGTCACACATGATACAACAACTCACAATGCAGTTTGGAGAGGACCAGGTTACTTGCAACTGCAAGATACTGGGGTTTAGCCCCTTGGCCTAGAGGAATCTGGTTTTCCCACTGATCAAAAGAAGTCAAAATTAGAGGCACAAAATCAATCCATTGTGGCTGCCTGCGTGGTACTTGGAAAGCTGTTACTGGCACTATAACCTAACACTCCCTTGTGCACGCTGTCTCTGTCATGTGAAACCAGTACAGTCACTACCTAAACTAGAATCACCAGTTTGGTTTAATTTCATATGTCTAGTTATTGGTAATTCTCTCTCTCTTCAGGTGTCTGTGCTCCTGCTTAATTACCCCAAGTCTCTGCCTCTGGGCAGCTCTTACAGTCACACACCCATATCTCCAGTTATGTGAAGGAAACTATCTTCTACCCCTTTATGCAGTGAGTCTAAAAGCAGTCAGTTACACTGACTCCATTGCAGTCAGTAGCGGCTATTTTCCAGGGCCCAAGTTTTACACCAACTGTTCAGCTGATTTCCACAACCTTATTATCATGTCCTTGGATTAATTCACATGTTTTAATAGCTGGTGGCTTCAAAAGCTGCACTAACTTCTAGCAGCATGAGAAGTACCAGACTTTCTTTCTGCCTTGCTTTGCAATTTCGGCTGTCTTTAGATCTGAAAACAAAGCTTCTCAGTTTTGCTTGGTTCAGTTTTGAAATCATGCACAGATAGTGAATTTTGTGACATTAGGCCTAACTTCTGTCCCAGGCTCATTTAGATCACTGCTGAATTTGCTCAATTCACCCCAGGAAGTGTTAAGGTAATGGAAAATTCATGAAAAAGAAAACGTGAAGTCAAACAGATCTTTGACCAGTCAGTTTCTGGAACAGAAAGAGGAGGAAAACAGAAGAGAAAGTGGTTTTGGTGTATGCAACCAAACAAAACCAGTGCTTTAAGAAAAGCACTTTGAACAGGAACACATCACTAAAAATATTGCAGTGCTCATGTATATCTAAACATAAAAGACCACATCATACCTTGAGTTATACCCCATAACCAGCCCTATTAAACCCACCAGCACTGCCTGATCATGGCGAAGGATAAAATTTGACCAGTTGTGCAAAATGAAATCAACTGAAAGCAAGCTGAAATGTGAACTTTCTGCCCACGAGTGGCAGCTCCAAGGACCAGACTGACACTACACACTGACGCCCAAGCTGAAATAACCAAAAGCTAAAGAAATAATCTTCTCCTTGGAACATACAGAGCTTCCCTTTCATTTATTCATAGGCAGTTTTTGTCCCTGCAAACTTTCTGGTACATCACCTACCAGAACTCTTGCAAGCAGCATAAAAATCATCAGTGACCATGGCAAGAAAACATTCTGAGCTTCAGCTCCCTGCATCCCTCCAGAATGAGGTCACTTCAATTTAAGGCTGAATGGTCTTGTAAGAAAACCATGAGGGTATTCTGCCCATGCTTATGCCCATCCAGAATAAGAAACATGCTTTGGAAATGGCTTAATTAAGGGATTTTGCCCTTTTTTTTTATCCTGTAGTTCTCAAGCATCTGTTAAATATGCTCTACTGATAATAGATGAAAAGAGAAATGCATGAATGCTTTGGCTTCATCATTCGTTAAGAACACACAGAGCAGTATAAGGCTTCCTGCTCATTGATACAATCAGTGTCAGGCCTCACACTTTTATGCCTAGAGCCATACCACCTTTAGCTGTGATCTAGGCAGTTCCTGCAAGGCAAGCAGGGTCAGGTTGGGTTAATACGCAAAGGAGAGGCCCCCAGGGAGAGATCCAAGTGCTGCAGATACTAGAAGCCGTAGTGATGTAGCTCTTCTCTCACGGACTGCCTACCCCCAGGGAAGCTGCCATACAGTCACCTGGCTGCCTATCTGCAGCACAGTATCTTACAGCCTAACAACTCTCTGTGTAGATATCGAAGATGTCAGGTGCCCTTTTGCAACACAGATAACTCCACTCTCAAAGCAGATACCACACTATCCATATAGGAGGGAATAAGGCAGAGCGTCTTGTGCATCGCCTTGCATAACCCATGCTCACTGACTGCCCTATAACCAAACTTGGAGTAAAGTTGAACCAAAACATAGGTCTTCATACCTCAGGGGAAAAAATAAAACAAAAAACCCCATCAAACCAAGAGTCCACACTTTGCAGAGAAATAAAACTTTCTCAGTCAGCCAACTGTTAAACAATCATGTCCCAGTCAGCTTCCATTCTGGGATACGTTAAATTCTCTCCACTTTCTATAGGACACAGTTCTCCTACTTCTTGTCCCAGTACTTCATGGTCTGTCATGCTGTCAAACAGTTGCTGTGTTCCACCTCATGCCAAGGAGAGAGAATAGTTCCCATCTTCAAGTATGTATCTGCTTGCAAAGTGCATTAGGCTCTCTTCTGTGATTAAGCCCATTTAGAAATACGCACTGTGGAGTTACTTTTGTTAGCATTATAATGCAACACAGGGAAAGAGGTGTCTGAAAAGCACAGAAACTCTTCTTCAGCATTTATGTGTGAACAAGCGCTAAAACCCTTTGGAAAAGTTCATGGGGATCTTTATTATCAGTCAGTAACACGACTGGGTTTATACACCTCGAGTACATGGGGTAATTCCTGCCACCCCAGTCAATTTGACCTGACTGGAGAAGATATAAGCTGAGGGATGTGCTTTGCAAAGAACTTTGTGATCATTGCAATGAAAAGAAGCTGTAAGAGTCAGATGAGGAAAACCCCCAGAACTCTCAAGTATCTATCCTTCAGAGTCAAGGTGATTTAATAGTCACGCAGCTTTAATAATGGGACTTCCTCAGGGACACAGTATTAAACCATTTGGAGGAAGCAGTTGAAGAGAAACTACATTATCAACTTGATTTCTAATCTTTTCACTTTAAGACACTTAAGAGATATTTCAGGGTTGTTCCTAAACAATGTAAAGTGACTATCACTGACATTCTTTGTGGGGCAGGGTTGGGTACTCACCTTCTCTCTCACTAATACTTCCTACAGATAAAGTTCAGATTTTCATTTTTACCAATTGACATCTTTAATTTCCCAGTCCACTAATTGTTTTTTTTTAATATTCAGACCAGTACCTTTGATAAAACACTACATGAAAACCAAAAGGACTAACAAAAGAAGCCCCAAAACATGGTTTCACTTTCCACTGATCCTGCAGTAAGTAGCCCATCAGAAACTCAGCCTTCTAAAACACATATGTGAAAATGGAGGGGACAGGAAGAGAAAGCAAAAGCAAACCACTAGAACCCTTTTCTACTGCCGCTGCCTGCAGAGTCCAGGATCATCACTGAAGGAAGAAACAACCGGATTACTGTACACGACTCATTTGAGTGAAGTACAGGATAATACAACTCCAGGCTGCCTCGTGACGTTGTTTGAGGAAAACCTCCACATAAATCATTACGGGAGTCATTGATAAAACCTCTCACATCAGGAAAACGCATGTAAAATAACCTTAGGAACTCCTCTCCCCAGAACAAAACAAATCTGAAGGACAGCATCACATCACTGCCTATTTTTCCCCTGTATATCAAGGGGCACTGTACAACCAAAGAGCAAGCAGTGAGATCACTACTTGTTAAGGGTTGACAAGTCTGAGATAAATTTTACTCTTGGATGCACATCACCTTTTTTTTCCCCACTGATTTCACTTATGACATTAAATAGACCAAATCTCCACGTACTCCTTTATGTATTAAATTTGTTTTAATCTGATGAAAGAGTTAAACAGCCAGCTAGTCTTAAGAGGCAGCAGAGAAACCTATGCCTTGCTTTAAAAAAAGCAAGGCAAACCAAACCACTTTTTGCCCCTTCCATCCAAAGGGAGACCTAGCCAACTCTGCATCTTCCTTTAGTCTGCTCCTCTTCTTGTGACTTTACAGATGCCATGTCTCTGTTAAAATATATACAGATATACCTTTCCTTTGAGTTGCTCTGGAAAATACTGCCACCATCAAGGAAACCTGTCAGAGCAAAGGAATAAAAACCAAACTAATGACTCACAAAGCATTTTTCAAAGGCAGAAACAAGTTAAAGAATGGGTTGTGAAAGAAAAGTCTTCTCTGATATCTGCCACTTACAGTAACTTTCTAAGTCAAAGCTAATAGAAAAATGCTTGCAGATTCACACGGTGCTCTGTTTATCCCCTTTTGGCTATTTTGCTTAAAATAACATTCATTATTCATAAAGCAAAACCCAAAACCCACGTTGTTTGTGAGAGTTGGGGCCTAAGAAACTACCACGAGATAAGCAGAGTCCTGCCGGTCGTGCCGAGCCTGTGCTGCTGCTGTCACAGAGGCAGCTCTGCTCAAGGCTGTGGTTGGCGAAGGCACACTGTGTGCTTGGCACGGGGCACCCACGGCTCCTGGCTCCTCCACGGCACCCTGCCAGGGAGCAGCGGCACAGGAGGAAGCGGGCTCGGGCCAGCAGATGTTACGAACACTTATGCCCGTCACAGACATAAAGGACAAGGGAAATCTTCAAGAGGCAGCAACTTGTTTTCTTCATCAAGAACTGGGAGATGGGGCTGGGGAGGAGGGAGCAGGATGGCACCCCTCAGGACTGCTACTCACAGCCTTTGTCGGTGTGCCACTGCTTGGCCATTATTGCTACCAAAGAGAAAAGAAAATCCGTGTTATAATTAAAGGTCTTCTGCCATTTTAATTCTGCACATTATTGTAGGAATGAGAAAATAAAGTTTTTAGTGGTAGAAATGGGCATTTCAGCTGCACATCTTTTCCTGCTTTTGGCTGGGTTTTGTTTTTGTTGGTTTGGTTTGTTTGGGATTTTTAACCATACTGGTTTACTCAGGGTGAAAAAAACACAGAGACAAAACTGGGGGGCCTCAGCAGGGAGCAGCAGTACCATGCTGCTGAGCTCTGTACTTTACCTGAATGTCCAAACAGCAGACAGATACCTGTTTTGCTCTGTGCTGATCTACAAAAGTCAAAAACCTCCTGCTCCCCACCACCCTTCTGCTCTGGTTTTCTTCATTTCTTCCTCCCTGTTGGGCTTTCTTGGCATTGCCAGTGAGAGGAAATCAGGTAAGGTGTTTTGTGCTTGTGTTTGGCTTAAAGGGCCAAACGAGAAGAACTTTTCCAGTCTGAGAAATAGGAGGAGCTTTGGGATCCCTCTGGGTGGGACTGGTCTCCTGTTCAGTGAGATAGGAGTAATAATTGATGAGAAAAATAAAAGGAAGGAGCAGGCCACAGGGGCTATCTCTATGTTACGCAACAGGATCACTGTGGCTCCCTTCCTTTGAGCTCTTGCTGATCTCCTTCAGCTGAAAACCCAGACTCTATGCCAGTAAGTTATGAGGACCTAGCTACGGTATGAAACCAAGCCTGCAACTTGTTCTTGGGTTCTTGAATTTAGGTAGAGCCGATGCAAGTTGCGGAGTTCTCCTGCTCCTTCACTTCCTAGCAGTGTCATAAAACAAACAAGAAAAGCCCAAATCCCCACCATTTACGGGGGACTGTCCTCCACCTTACTAACCTCGCTGATGTATGTGCTTCAGCAGAACAGATCAGAGAGCAGCTCTTGCCTTATGAAGCAGCAAAGCTCCAGTGGCAAATGCTGGTATGAATCCTTCCTCCCTCAGTATTGCCTGCTCCCATCTCATGTTGCAATCATGTATAGGGAAAGGCCATTCTTTACCCCTCAGAAAAGTTGTAACCATTATGGAAGCAGAAGGGGCAAAGGCAGGGACATGCAGTGTTGCAACAGCTGAGAAGTGATTAAATAACTTCAGCTTTACTCTGTTTCTTTTGGTTTTTAGTCCTCACGTTATGCAGAAATCTTGAAAGTATCAACCTGCAAGGATCAAAAAAATCATCTAAGAACAAAACTAAGTACTCAGCACCACTTCTTTAGAGGCCTTGCAACATGACTTTGAAGGGGCTGACCACAAGATTCTTCTGAATCTTTGAGGAAGGGTAATTCCTTTTAGGAAGCATGACAAAAATCATACCAAAATTACATCTTGATAGCAGACCAGCCTATTTAGGAGCCTTTTTAGGATTATCTCCATAAAACCAAAAGCAAAATCCAGGTTTTTTTACAACTGGTTAAAATTCCATATTGTTGGATCCCTGGCCACATTAAAGCTAAACTTAATGCTTCACTCAACGCAAAGTGAACCATAACCTCAACAACCATCCAGTAAACTTTGTTGCATGAAGAAGAGAGCCAAGCAGGGCTGGCTATCCAAGAGGCCATCCTGTAGGCTCCCAGCAAGAGGAAACATGCCACATCATGTCTCTGACTTGTGGTTTAGGTCGAGGCCAGTGTGAGCAGTTCTGGCTTACTCCTACCACTGGCAGCAAATGCAGATGTTACCCAGTTGGAGGCAGAGGCACAGTGCACAGGCCTTTGCCACCAGCTCATCTCCTACTTTAAAGCAGTAGCAGGCTGGTAGGACAAGACGAGAGACAGCAAAGGAAGGGGGGAAAAAAAGGAACATGAAGGAACTTTCCCCTACTGTATGTCTCCTCCCATTCATGCCATAACAGATCTTCAGCAGGGCTGCAGCTGAGAGATTAACTGTGTTTGCTAGTTGCTGGTATGGTTTTTGGAAGGGGAAGTTCTGCTGGAGGTTGTGACAAGCCCTGTGTGACGCACAGTGCTGCTGAAGTGACCTAGGATGAGATCCCTGCTTAGCTAAGTCTGCTGGAAGGAGTTTTGCAGTCTTACAAGTCACAATTCCACCCTCCCCAGGCACAAGCCAGACCCCAGAAAAGGGAGGCAGGCTGGAAGGGAAGGCATGGACAATGAAAGAGATGATAAACAGACCTAAGGCAGCCTGCTCCAGGCTTTGTCCACAGGTTAACACTGTCACACCCGCAGCTGAAGAGGCTTGCCTTTCTCTTACACACTGGCAAGTTCACATTCACATGAGGCCAAAGTCGTGATGCTGGAATCGCCCACGGGCCTTGAAGTGTAAGAAGTCTGCAGTTGGGAAAGGTCACCTTGCCACACTGATGCTGCTCCAGGGCCTCACCACCCACTTCACAAGTCTCCTGTGCTGCAGCAGAGCTCTGGCTCTGCCCACAGCCAGTCTTCAGCTCACCCATGGCCTGCCTGGCTCTTCAGCCTGAGATTTTAGGTTTTACTCCAGCCAGCTCCTCTTGAACAAGCTCCTTACCTGAGCTGTCAACTCTTGTGCTACTGCAGGCTCTCAAGCACAAGCTTGCCAGTGGCTTGGCTCCTAACACAGTCCTGGGCTTTTCTCATAAATCAAGAGCCATCAGACCCTGTAACATGCAGCCCTCGTGGGGAGCAGGATGTCAAGCAGCCACACCAGTCTCCAAGGACATTCAGACTCACAGAGAGCCTGGATTTTCCTGGTTTTGAAAGAGCTGCTGTTCACTCTTCCCTTCTCCTCACACAGCAATCCCAGTCCAATCGTCCTCTTGACGAGATGCACAGATCACACCTGCTTTTGTTCTCCAGGAATTCACTGGGCTCAGACAGATCCTCACTTTCTTGCCCACTTTCTCTGGGATGTGAATCTCTGAGACTTGTGCATCTGCACCAGATACGGTCAAAAGGTTTAAAAGCCACTAACAGGACAGACACCATCTTAGACAAACTCCAGTTTTTCTTTCCCTCTCCCATTCTTGTCTCTCCCTACTGCAGCAGTTTTTATGATTAACCCAGTCTGAATATACCCCAAAAGCAGATGTAAAAATTAGAAAACGTTTAATATTGGCAGTTATTCACATTCCCTTCCAGGATTTCACAAAACTGTGTGAATCCCTCGTGACGGGACCTAAATGGAATATGAGCTTTTTGCTATCTTTGCAGCAGTACAAGAAACAACGCAGAAGCCCGTGCACTGTTCTTTATATCCTTGAAATATTTGCTTGGAAGTGTCATTGGTTCAAGAATAGCCCATCAAATAGTTATTCTGGTAGCTTTATCAACCTTTAATTTTAACATTCCTATTTTCTGTCACACAACACAATGATTTTCATGTTTGTTTTGTCCTGTTACCAGAGCAAACCATTCATTTTTAACTGTTGGTTTTGGCATAAGAGCACTGTAAGTTCATAATGGAAATGTGTTTTCAGCGGTAGTACTGAACAATAGAGAAGTCTCTTTCAACTGTGGGGTTATGAGGAGAACCATCTGTTATTAAATTTAAGTCACAGTGGCTCTGTTTCAGAAATGCAGCAGAGGCTCCGCTAACTTTGCAGTCAAGGCGTTTGTAGCATTGCAGGGAAACAGCTACTTTGCTAGAGGCCTTATCTGGAACCAGCACCACAAAATGGTACTTTCATTCTAGCCTAATTTGATAATTATGAAGACCCAATAATGATGAAGAACCAAGTATCATTCAAGTAAACCTTCTCTGGGTGTTGTGGTCACGATTTAGGGCCTCTATGATTTATATACTCGGATCCTAGTAATAGAAACTGAATATACAGAAACTAGTAAAAATCTCAGCATCACCAGACTCAGTTCTTTGAGCTGTATCTACAACTGAATAAAGCAAACATCAGGAATTAAAATCATAATGAAAGTGCTTAATTCAACACAATAGCAAAGTCAAATTTCATCATCTGCTTGATTGACTGTTAGATGGCACTTTAATTGTTCTCCGATTTCCAACATGGAACAAATGTGAATTCTACAGAGCAGCCAAGATTTCAGAACCTGGAATAACACTGGAGAGAACAACTGCAGCCAACGAGGTGGGAATCAAAAGACCCTTTGGTGCAAGACTTAAAACTCACCTCTCCAGCCCAGATGAAGTTATCAGGAATTGCTCTATTATTTCTGTCATTAACCATCATTTCTCTCCCCCACCTCTGCACCAGTTCCTCTCAAGTGCAGCCAGAGATTATCAAACCCAGCGATAGCCTTTCAACAGCTTGGCCAGTTCAAAAATCTCTCAAGTTATACTGCTATCACTGCTGCGTAAGCTGACGTCAGGCTGTTGTTTACTGCAGATGGGATGCTGCCAATTTCCACTGAGCTGAAGACAGCCCTATCCAGCCTCTTTTGGCTCTGCACAAGCAAGAACAAACTCCTTGTGTGTGTTTGCATGCGTGCGCACATGTGGGAGAGAAAGACTGTGTGTCTAGTTGTGGGCACACACAAATGTGGGGGAAAAGCAACTTGCTTTTATTTTCTACTGCAAAAAGAAGTAAAAGCAACAAAAAAAAATGCAACATTCCATCTTCTCTGAGAAACTGCAAAGGAAAGGGAAACACTGACAGCTTTCTTGCAAGAACTATCACAGCATAGATGAAATCATCATGAAAGTACCGTGGAGTAAAAGAAAGCTTGGGATACCCCTGAAATCCCCACAAAGAAGCTTACACAGTTAAACAGTTTAAAAAGCAATGCCTAGCCATCAATAAACAGACTTAGGTGAAAGTTTGAATGCTTGACGGCATCGAAGAAATAGCTATGTTTTACTAGGACTATTCAAGTTTTCAGAGTAACTGCATTCCCCTTCTCTTCTAAGACTAGGAAAGCCTCAGGTTGATGTTAAGTAAATTCAATTCAAATTTGTTATATGAGAATATGCTAAAACATAGTAACAGTCCAGAGGGAAAAAAAATGCAGCAAAGTCTGACTTTTTCATAACATTTATCAACTTATTCCTTGTAAAGGGGAAGCCTATTTGTGTGTGAATGTGTGCAGATGGGAAGGGACGGAAGATACAAGTCCTGTTTTCAAGCACAACTTTTACACATTACAAATATAATTTTCTCTGTGGCTGTAAGGATCCATTTGAAGTTTTCAGTGTTACATTATAATTTCTGCCTGCAAAAACACCCCAGCATATTTGAATTTGAGGAGTAAAAATGCAATTGTTTGCCCCTCAAGTGAAGTTTCCAGTATCTGCCTCCAAGCACAGACCGCCGCTGTCATCTGAGTGAAAGAAGTAACTGCACTGAAGATTTTGGGTTCCACTTGACGGCTTCTTCCCCTCAGCACCTAAATACACACTCCTCTGCCTTCTTACTTCCCACAAATGCATCACAAGAGGATCTTCATATGCACACCAACTCGCTCTCCTCATGATTTTAACTCCCTCTTACCCATCTTCTCATGGAGCTTCCAAGTTTAAACAGTTTCTCAGAAGTTTCTATTGAGTCAATTACCTGAAGAGGTTTTACAGACCATTAATACTGCTCCGTAGGTTAACCACAAACAACATAAATAATTGTTTTCCTCCTCATTTAGGGAACTATTGAGTTTGAGATCCCCCTTCTCAACATCAGTGACCCAGTACACACACAAAATATGCAAAACTGATGGGGGAACTTAATTTGAACTACTGAAAATAGTGAATTTAACCCCTTAGGTCCAATGTTTTATGTATACATTTATCAAGTCAGCTCGGAATCAGGACATCCATCCCAACCCCCAAGACAGCTAAGACATGAAAGAAGTTAAATATTTAACCTTAACATAAAAGGTACAAAGAAGGCACATTGGTTACAGCATACAAGTTAGTCAAGACTAACAGACTGCCTTCACAAGAACACTTCGCATCACTGCTGGCCAGTGGTATTCATTGATACACTATCAGACAATAAAAGATACGTTCTTTTCTAGTCTGTGACAAAGTTTGAGGGCTGGTGACAGTTTTCAATATGAAAGTTTGGAACTTTTACTCTGAAATGACAAGTGGCATCTCCTTATGTTACTGTTTCCTCTCAGTCAATTATTTCTCCTCCACGCAGGCTCAAAGACACCAGACAGGATATCACCACCTAAAACAAAACTGAGAACTGGCATTTTGAAGTCTAGACATGATTTCCTCTTTTGGAAGTCTTCTCATCTCTGTACCTTCCTCATGTAACCACACTGGGGTAAAGAGTTCTCAAGGTAGGCTCAATTAGATGTTTTGTATACAGACAGCAATTCAAATAGCATTTACTTCTTAAACCAGAATCATATGATAATAAGTTGGTCGGTAACTACATTGAATCAAAAATTACACTTTCACCTCTTGTTTCATATCTCAGGGTCAAGGGGACGCAATATGGGTTATACACGCTATTGGGTT
The DNA here is from genome assembly GCF_012275295.1 of Melopsittacus undulatus. Lineage (NCBI taxonomy): Eukaryota > Metazoa > Chordata > Aves > Psittaciformes > Psittaculidae > Melopsittacus > Melopsittacus undulatus. Next base: position 10,667,459 of record NC_047529.1, on the reverse strand, counting down.
GCAAGGACCTGTACCAGAAACCTCTTTAATACACTCTTTCTTGAAATGCTTCTTGTATTCAAGAACGCTGCTCAGCACATACATTTGTACAACTGCATTTGCAGAGCGCTTCCAATCAGGCTTATGTGCCTTTCTATTCCATAGCAAAGCACTACTGAATGGTACTGAACTACAATACAGACATGCCAGCACAGGCTTTGCCACATGGGCTGATCTTGTGCCCAGCAGGTGAACCTGAGGGGGCTTATTTTTTCACTTTTATAAGGCTGGCACCAGTCCTTTCTGCATTTGTTTGCCTGAAATTTCCCTGCACCCAGCTCCAGCACCTATCTGGAAATTCATTTTCTGTGAAATTGCTTGCCAATGCATTGTAGAGCTTTAAAGGGTTGCTTCAAACAAAGTGACCCCCAGGATCACTGTTTCTGTGGTGATCTTGGTATTATGCTCTCCAGCTATGTCCTTTTGAACTCCTGCATGCATTCTGTGCTTTGCAATTTGTTCTGATGACAGGCTTTCAGAAGGTATCATCGCATATATTATCTACATATATGTGTGTTATCTATGCATGCTAATATCCCCTGGGTTGGCCACCTTTTTATACTGCAGTTTTATACTGCACTCCATATGTACTGCAAATAGGTTCAGCCTCTGTCTGCATCTGGTCCACACAGTTTGACCTTTGTTTAGCTCTTTTACTGCTTTTTCATTAGGGAATCATTTTCTCTTGCCTTCCACATGCACACTGCTCTTTGGAAAAAAAACCTCAGCTCTATTTCTCACTGTGACTGACTTCCAGTTTCATCTGTTACAGATGGTGGGAAGTTTTTTGGTCTGGAGAACTATTTCAAGGGCACAGTGATGTTCTGAATAAAGGAGGTGAACAGTTGAGATTACACTCCCATCATATAGGAGAGACTATGAGTGTTAATGAGCAGCTGGGGCAACTACAGCTCCCTTTCCCTCTGCAGGTGAATCTGTCCCATGTTATTTATGTTCAGCAAAATGTGGATTCAGGAGGACTGAAATAAATGTTAATTCAATGAACATCCCTTAAGATTCCTATTTCTCTGAAACTAGAAAACTGTTTTCAATCACTCTTCAACCTAAAGGAGTTCAGACAATCCAAAATACTTGGGTTTAAGATTACCCAAAATCTTAATTTTTCATGTCAGCAGAAGATTTTCATCTTTTGAGTTCAAACCAACCCACATTTTTGGTTCAGCCACAAAGTCAAAAGCACCGCAGTTAATCATGGCTCTGATCACTTCTATCACTACTCCCTAATCTGCTAAATATTCAAAAATAAAAATCTCATGATTGAGTTTTACGCTACTATGTAATAATGCTCAGGCAAATTGTCTCAGCTGATCTTTAGCTCCTTCTAAAGAAGGAGGAATACTCCTTTCCTAGGTGGTGTTCCTCATCCAAGTACACACAGCATTCAAACAACCTTCTGGGAGTTTGTAATCCTCTCGATTTCTCCCCCTGGAGCCTACAGATTATCACATATGCTGGATTCAGAACCAACACAGAGGATTTCAGCCTCTCCAATTCCCCAGGCACTACTCCACTGAGGCCAGGAGGATGTGCAGTGCTGCAGCCAGCATCTCCTCTGCCAGGCACTGTTCTGCACATCAAACTCTAGCGTCATTTACTCAGTGTTTTTCCTGGTCTACGACACAGTTTATTCCCAGCTCCAGTCCCTGAATGTCAGTCCCTTAGGTGCACACAGGGGATTGTTTCCTGCCTCTTGACACCTGACATGCTATTCCCTCTTCTCTGTGCCAAGGAGAAAGGAGGCAAGCCAGCAGCAAACGAAAACCCACCCTTGTGCAATGTGTGAACATTAGAGATCACAGCCAATTACCACAAGAGCTTTGATCATACACTCAAGCCAATTCAGTTACAGATTTTCAGCATATCCCTTTTACTTCTTCCAGTGAAACAAACTATTTCTTTCTTTCCAAGCCCCCTCCCTTTCTTTTGGTAAGAAGAGGCTGGCAAACTTCAGTATGAGAAATCCAGCTCCTGATCTCCGAAGTCTCAAGAGACACAGATCACGGCTGTGATCTTGTTTGTCAGGGGGCCTTGATGCTGCCAAAGATGCAGTTTCCCCACTTGGTCGTCTTCGAGATTCCAAGTTTGAGATTCACAGGTTTTGTTTTATTTTGTCTGGCAGAACATACTTGAGAATGGCTTCTAGCAATATCAAGGGAACAAAACAAACACTTTTGGTAGGTGAGCATACCAGCTGTATCCACTGATACACAAGCAGCATACAAAAGCATGGAGCCCTCAGCGCTGGGTGAGAATACAGTACATCAAAGTCTATACTAGTGCTCCACACAGAGCTATATAAAAATTGACAGCCAAGTAAGCCTGAGGAGAAGGCAGACCTCAGATCTCAGCTACTGACCTTCGAATTCAACCAGGAGATCCCATGGAAGGTTAGGGTCTACTTTGATACTATAGAAATCTCTTTCAAAGGACCCAAGACACGAGGCAAAGACCACTGGCTGCATTCTCCAGCCTGCACACTGCCTCGGCATCATTCCAGGTCAAGAAAGCAGACTTTTTTTATCACAGTCAGCAACACAAGCAAGAAAATGACTCCCACTGCCAACTTCTTTTTGCACAGGCAAAGCACCAAGGGGCTCTGTGGACTTACTGACTGTTAAGCCAGAAGCTTGTCAGGACTTCCTGGAAGGGGGAGGACATGGAGGAGCTCTGCACCTTCAGTGGTTCTTGTCTAAGTCAGAAACACACGTCACGAGCATGCTGTGGTGAGTTACACAATCAGATTAAATGCTGCACCTAGTACCCAGTCTCCTTCTCCCTACCATGCCCCCCTCCCCACATACACAGTGGGAAAACCCACTCCAACCAGTCCCAAAGATCCCTCAGTAACCCAAGAGTTTGGTTCTCTGTTAAAACAGAAAGGTTTTTATTTGTGCTACTCCCTATCTTCAGGGACAAAAGGCTCAAGAAAGGCTTTTATTTGGGCTACTCCCTATCTTCAGGGACAAAAAGCTCCAGGTTGTTGCAGGCTCAAGGCCTCCAGTCAGAAGAACAGCACAACTTGTCTTTTTCCAAGGACCAGCCTTCTCTGTGCACTGTGGTCATGTTAGAAGGACACACAGGCAGAGCAGGGCTGTCAGAAGCATCATGCTCTGCACACAGACGTGGCACTGACCACACACAGCTTCTGCTGCCTGTGCCTGTGAAGGTGCCAGGGCTGGATGCAGTCAAACACCCCAGGGTGAGGGGAAAGCCCCAGTGATTTTCAAGCCACAGCTGCTATGCCATTTGTACGGTGGAGAAAAGCCCTAGTAGGTAGAGAGGCACAGAAGGAGCTGGCAAAACACTGCAAGTTTTGCTTTGCTGTCCCTTTTCTAAGCAGTGGCAGATGATTTTGCTGTAGAGTCTCAGGTGTCCTGAACAATAGCTATGGAGCCATTCCCTATTTTGATGGTAGAAAAGAAACTGGCATTCTGGGGAGAGACACAGACAAGTCAAGCCAGTTCCAGACTGTCATTTTTCCTACTGTCTCATTCTGCTCAAATCACAAGCTGGAAAAACTGGAAAGGTAAGCAGTCCAAATTAATGGGAACATCAAGTGAACTGGTTTGTTTATGTATTGGTTTAACTGGAACAGGGAGCACAATTCCAGCTTTGGGCACCAGCTCTGTAGACATTCCCTTTGCTTACCTTCTACCTGAGAAAGCCATATGCAGGCCTGAATTATTCCTGGTCTGTCCTCAGAACACATCACCATCTCTTGAAGCTTCATGCTTGCATGGCACCCATGGCCACAACTTATTATGGGATGGCAACACTCATATCCTACCAGCTCATTCTCCCAACTCCACATAATTAGGAAGTTAAAAAAAAACAAGATGAGAAACACCACAGAGCAGGAAGTTGTGTTTTTCCTCACACTGCTCCTTATACATTATTATTGCCACCATATCCTTTGCCCACCAAACTGATATATTTCTCATGGAAGGAGAAAATGCAGGTTTTAGGAGTCTTACGACTGGTAGAAAATAATCAATTTAAGCCTAATGATTTAAAAATCCCCAGGTACGTATTTATAGTTAATTTCTACCATAGTGCAGGCTTCACCAGATGCTCAATTGCATTTCATCCTTAAGAGCAAACAAGGGCTCCTGCAGATCAGACCTTTCCAGCAGAGCTGCTGCAGATGGGCAGCTCGTGGTGTCCTGCTAACTATCACCGAGACCACAGCAGTACAATGATTCTACTTACTGGAAGCAATAAGTTCAAGTAAGTACTACAAAGGGAAGAAAAGTGGCATGGATCTTGCACATCACTTCTCTTAAAATTCTTTATAAACTGTAGGATGGACCCATATTCTGCAGATGGGGAAATTCAAGAGTAGTAGCTCTGTTACAAAACTCAGTGCCTGATACCCCTGTACACCAGGGCTGGTCATCCTTACCTCCAGCCCATAGGATAAGTAATCCCAGAAACCAGTTTCTTGTGTGTGCATGTTAAAAGCCTGAGTGAGAACATAAACGAGTCAGACTGCCTTGCACAGTTTAAAACTACAGCATGACATAACTGCAAGTCATTGCCATTAAGTTAAAAAAGGAAAGTCCACACCTGCCAAATACAGCTCCATTGTCCACTGCTGAGTTTTAATGACAACTGCTGCCTCTTGGAAAGCTGTTCACTAATAGGGTATTACATTTCCCCTGCAGAACCAGAAATCAGGTACTGTCGCTTATCTACATAAATGGCTCACATAGGAAAATATACCGCAGCCGTGTTGCTCATGCAGCAGTCAAAACCTTGGACACCCTCTGCACACAGAAATCTGCTCTTATCACAATAATATTCCAGTTGGTCAGCATGCTAAAAGCTCCACTCGAGATTTCTGGCTTTTCCAATTAAACTTTATAGACAAAAAGTCTTTTTTTCCTTTAATGACATTGCCGTCTATTGCAAAGCTATGATGAGTTCTTATCTCCTTCGTGATGCCCCATGGTAACTCATTATTCACTGAACTTCACTTTTTCATGTATGAGGGAAAGCAACATATACTTAAATAGCTCTATTTAAAATGGGCCTATAGTTGAAACAAGTCATTCCAAGAACAGCACTGTATTACAGACAGAACTGTTCAAAAGCTTAGGATGTGATATTCTTCAGTATTCACAGAGCTTAAAATCTTCAAACAGGAATTACTCAAACTGATGTACCTCTCATTATTATTAAGTCAAAGTTCTTCCAAAAGAGAAGAGGATGATTGATAGTCAGAGATTATCAGGGCCAGTGCAGTGAGAGATCACACTCTTTATGGCCACACGCAAGCCTGGGAGGGCTCAGTTCCCCCACAGCCAAACACGCTGGGAATGCTGCAAAGCACCCCCAGCACCCCATGTCTGAGAGCCCAAGCATCTTCCTCATTCAACACCACATCTCTCTGGTGCTGACAGAACACAGCCTAGTCCTTCCAGGCCACAGGTGCATGCAAGCATTCAGACTTAAAAAGAGAAAAAACAAAAGAACCCACAAAACCAGCAAGGAAAACAACCCAAAGGCAGAAAACAGCATGTGCACTATCATAGCTCCAGGCCTTTCCCCCACCCCTCTGGTTACCCTCCTGAAGGTAAACGCTGTGAGATGTCAGGAACTTTCCAGGAATAAGCAGCTTGGATCAGGTTCTCTGCTTACCTAACACCGATGGGATCAACTTGAGAATTCAAATTGGACCTGGGTTAGAGGTGGCAAGTGCAGTTCAGTATGCCTAGAAACACTCTGGGAAGTGGAAATACTGCCAGTGGCCTGGACCATTCACTATTAGCTTCCCATGTTTGATGCTTATGGCACACTGGTATCACAGGAGAGGAGGAGCCAGATTCACATGCTCTAAATTGCACCTAAGTCCCTGTATCTTTTATTTCCTCCCAGCTGACTCCTGGCCTTCAAGCACAGAGCATTAGGTGGAATTTAGGTCAGGAGAACCTAGCCTTCAGCCTCTCAGCAAGTGGAAATACCCACCGCTTACTCAGACTGGAAGATATTGAACACATTACAGCAGAAAATATACCTGCTGAGCGTACACATACGAACAGCAATGCAATTCTTCTGCCTCAGGGGTCCCCAGACTTTGAACTCTGACCTGTCACACAAAATAATAAGAGCTGAATTTATATATATGGAGCGTATGCTGCAACTGGACACTGCAGGTGAAGCGTGCAGTGGAACAACCTCTGCATGCTGACCATGCTCTGCAGCATCCAGATGCCAGTTTTCAAAGCAAGAGACTACATATCACCCCTCACCCCTACTACAACCGTATTACTTATCAAAGTCAAGCTACTGAAATGCTTCCAAGAGCATCAAGATTGTTATTTCCATAGCTGTTACATATCAGGAAAGATCATAAGCAGACTATCTCAGGCACAGGTAAGAAAGATGGCAGAATTAACATATCCAGATCTTTTTCACACAAAAGCACACACCCTGAAATAAGCCAGAAATAGCAATTGTGTTTATTATACTATAGTATAAACAGCAATCATGAAGCTAAAGAAAGTAACAAAGCACCCCTGCCTGAAGGGCCTTCTCCAGACTATAAGGTATCAGAGGAAAGATAAAAGCAGAAGCTTAAGACACAGTAGAAGAAAAGCTCTCCCCAGATACAAAGTCCAGCACTGAGCCCTAATATGCAGAAGCATTTCACTCCCCACAGCACTGTCTTTCTATGACATGGTTTCACATCCCAGCTCCAAAGTGTCCTTCCAAAAGCACTCTGGGAGGAAGCAGACAGATACAGTCTCTGACTATCTGTTCAGCCTCAGCAGCGAAGGAGGGTTTTGCAGTCCCTGCCTGCAGTCACAACAGCTCCAAAGGAAAGGGGCACATGTATTCCCACCTCAGAACAGGAACTCTGCTGCTGAAAGCCTACAAACGCCATCTGCTACCTCCTTCTCCCCCAGAACCAATACATACTAGGGAACAGGCCAGTACTTCACACCCCTGAGCTCAGAACGTTGCTGCCTGCAGAATCATCCAACAAAAGATGTTAAGAACAGGGCTGCATCTTAAACTCAGACATTACAAAGAAGCAGAAAGGATGTTCCTCCATCCATGCACAAAGATAGGAACCTGTCGTTCAAAAAGCCAAAGTTCCTCACTTCGTATACAAGGCACTAGCATAAGTGCCCCCAAGCCTGTATCCTCCATGCAGCAGAGTAGAACTTAGCTACCCCAAGTTGAGGTAGACTTATGTTTCCCTCGCTTCCATTCCCATCCCAATAAGGGCTGAGGTCTTGCAGGAGCAGTGCCCTAAACTTCCAGACTACCCTGTGCAAGATGGAGAGATGACTTTTGTTCCTGCAGAAGAAGTAAGCCTGCCTCGCAGAACAGACCCTGGTTAAAATGCAGAGCAGGAACAGGGAGCAGAGAGGGTTCCTATTCCCTCAGCACTCCCCAGATAGAGCCACTGGTCCCAGCTCTGAGAACAACTGGTCCAAACACCAGCTCATTAAATGCACCAAAGACCCTGAGGGCTGGCAGCAAATCCTCAACTCTCCTCTACCTCATCTCCAACTGTCCAGAAGAAGGAAGCAGCAAAGACACATCCAATCCCATGGGCATGTGTTTGGTGGGTTTCAAGACTGCCTCAAGGAGCTTCAGAAGAACATCCAGCTTCTACAATTAGATTCGAACTGCACATTGAGCTGATCACTGCTGCAAGATGAGGACATTTTCTTCCACGCTCAGCAACAAAGATTAGCAGATTTGCAAGAACAGAGTACTGAGAGTAAGGGGCCCTTTTTTCCTACTGCCCATTCTGACACCACATTAAACACTCCTCTACAAAAAGAAGGGAAGTTAATACAAAATTCTTTCTTGACATCACAGGAACACCTGGGACTAAGTTAGTTGAGGCAGGGCCTCAGTATTCTTGCAAATCAAGTGAAGGATAGAATATACACAAGGTGCTCAAGTTTACATGAACAATGTATGACATTTAAAAAACCAGACCTTTTTTCCTGTACACTCAATACTACTAAATGCTGCCTTGTCCTTTGCAAAGCATACAAGGTTAGAAGCAAAACAAGGTCTTCACCCACACTTGGTGTTACACTGGCAGCACCAGATGCCTTGCTGCTCCTCTTCCCACACCTGGGGATATTCCACGAATACCCCACTGCTTCCATCCATTCCATGTCACACTCTAATAAAGAAAACCAGTTCAGTGCTGTTACTCCCACTTCCCAGTGCTTGGGCCACCAAGGAGGCACCACAAACGAGAGCGAACAACATGCAACTGCTCTGTTTGCATGTCCTGAGGACTGGCTCTGCACACTGGTGCCTGAAGAAGCAGCACATTGCAAAAGCATTATTTTTCCAGTGGCAAGCTGGATGGGAAAAGTGCCAGCCACTAGCTGTAACCCTTTTGTCATGCCAATTGCTGGCTGCTATGAGGATGTAAGTTAGATACCTCCACAGAAAAGATCTCTGCATCTCATCCTTCCAGATGGAGGAGGAATGATTCATACACACATAAGCAATGCTAGGATGATGGCTGAAAACATTTTCTTTCTGTTTTCTGTTTTGTATTACAGACATGCTCAGGGGCCTTCATTGCAGCAAAAACTGAACTGAAGATGATGACACTTTATGCCCCAAGGAATGCACGTGTAAAACCCCAGTGCTACTTCTCCCTGGTCTTGTCAAGGGTCATGTTGCATGCACACACCTCATGTGCCTCATTCCCCTGCATTCCCATTTCCACAGCATTTCTCTGCACAGAACATGACAGAATAACTGCACTTACACAGCTGTCACATCACACAATGACAAATACAGGGGAAGGCATCCAAGAGATGGATCAGGTGTCGAGAGCTCTAAACTGACCAAGGACTGACTTGTAATGCAGAAGCAAAGCAAAGGATCTCTTTTCTTTCCAGACACACCAGGGACCAAAACTCACACATTTATTAGGTCTAGATGGCTGATAAATGCAGAATGGATGGAAGGCTCAGCAGTCAGAGCATTTGCCTGCATGATGCCTGTTTTCACCTTTGAGGCCACTTCAGGTATCCTCCTCCCCACCTCACCTGCACAACACCTTTGCCACACACTCGCACTCCTCTCAAGGGCCCTGCACCCTGTGAATGTCATTCTGTATCTCAGTACTAACCTGTAAATTCAAACCTATTTACTTTCCTCCGGCCTCTCTCATATTTGTGTAGTCCTTGGAGCAGAGATTATCCATAAGAACCTGGAATATCCTGAGTCCTACTGCAAGTAAACAAACAGCAATGCATAAGCATGCAATATGTATATTAAGCCAAGCACACAGCAGTCATCTCTGACAACAAAAGTGAGGGCAGCAGCTTCTTCCCCTACAGTGACAGAAAATCTGCACTTTGGGGTACATCCACTGACCAGGAAAACCTTCAGATTTGCCTTCTCTGGCATCCACTTCCTCCTTCCCCCAGCACATTATCCATTTCTGAAATCCATGCCCCACTTTTTATTATAAATTATTCTAATGGGTTTTGTGGCATGGCAGAAATCCAGCACAGCCTTCAGAAATACGCATGCACACACTGGCTATGCAACAACTTCATTTTATAGGGCTTTCACAACAGCCTGGTGCAAAGTCTATTGGGATTTGGCAACCTTTCCTAGCAGCAGCCCCGTGGTGGTGACCCTTTCCTAAAGAGTGCTAGATGCATTCACCTGCAGTATTCCTCTCTTTGTAGAAGAGGGATTTTTCCTTAATCCCTCATTAAAGACAGGAAAAAGTGTTCAAGTGGGAATTTTCCCTCCCCTGTTTTTCAGGTTGAAGAAGTGAGACTTGGGGGTGATGAAAGGGTGAGAGAAAACATCTGCAGTCCAATGCAGACCTTCTTTCCTTCCTTACCTTCTTCCAAATGGAAAGATGTAAGATAGGCTGGGTTATTGCTCCAGCTCCTTCAGAAACAGGGCTCGAGCAGGGAGGAAAGGGAAAATGAAACCACAGAAAAGCCCCAGAGATAATAAGGATTTTCAGCTTTTTGGGGTAGCACAGGCTACTTCTTTAGCTTTTGAAAGAAGCCCTATGCAGTTTGTTTACTCACCCTCTATCAGCTTCAGAAGGAGCTATGGCTTTCCCATAAAACTAGTAAGAAGATCTGATCCCCACAGTGAGGAAGGAGAATAAAAAGAGCCCACAACAACAAGCAATTTAAACACAGAGCACTACCATCTTGTTAAATAATAAGTTAAGAGCTCATCTGCAAGCCTGTCTTGGCCAATGAGGGACATAAATCAGGAAGATACAGTAATACTCACTAGCATGCAATTAGTCACTGCTGTTAGCATTTTAACTCTGGATTTCTTGGATTAAAACATTTCAAACACTGTTGTTTTATAGGAGTGATAGGATAGCTGTCCAAGCACCACAATCAAATTATGCCACCAGGACATTCGAGCAATGGATTATCACAGCAAAGGAAATGGATTATCACAGCTTTTATTCTGAACAAGGGAAGAGTATCTCATTTTGAACATGGCAGAAAGGAGAATAGAAGACTATACCTGAGGGGTTTTAATTTTATTCACTGCCCCTTTTGGACTTTCTGAGGTGGGAATGCCACAAAAATCTGCCAACGTGAAAAGACAGACAATGCCTTTCCCTAGAATTTGCACTGAAATATATGAAAAGAGGGAATAAATCAGCCTCTTTGGATTGTCTGAATGCTGGAAGGATGCCCTATTCCTGGGCATTTTCCCATTGCATATCTGGCTGCTACCTCTTCCACTTTCTATCAGGCAACAATCATCACCATCACAAGGCCTAGAGACTTGGGCTCTGTTCAGGAACTTTACTATCACGTATGTTCATTCTCACAGGAAGGAGGGCTGCTCACCTTCAAATTAGCAGGTTCAGCAAAGATTTGGTGTGTTCCTTTAAAAATGTTTAATAGTTTGAAGGTTTTCTTAAAAAGGTTGCACCTTTTATCTTTAAATCACCACAGAAAACCCATCTCATTTTATCCCTTAGTTCTCACACTGCATCACAAACCAAATGTTAGCTTTTTTAACACCACAAATCTTGTTTATTTGAGATTTTTTTTTAAAGAGTATTTTGGTACCTTCAGCACATACAGACATACTTTTTGGTGCATGGTACTCAAGAAGCCCTGATTCTGACTTCAATTTCTTTGGCAACAGCCAAACATCCAGGCAGGATGAGGGAGAATCCAATAAGTCTTTATAACATCCCTGCGATGCAGTCTGAGAGGTCACTAGTAGCCAAGACATACTGAAGACAAGAAAAGACTAAAACAAAGAAGATACACAAAAAATAGAACAAGAAGAACATATATATATATATATATATAAAAAATTGAGCTCTGCAAAGCATAGAATCAGCAAACCTCCTGCTTTGCTACAGCAACAGGGCACGTGCTTGAAGCTGATGACACCTGGGTATTATTTCTGGCTGTGGTCCTGACTCCTTCAGGATGACTGCTCCAACTCATGTCACACCTCCAACAGGCTCTCCCTTCACATTTTCCTTCTGGACTATGGGTCAGCAGTGATGAACCTTTTCTTTGCCAAGGGCAAAGAACACTAAATATTACTGGCATCTCATACCTCAACATGTGCCTTAGCACTGCATGACAGCAGCACGACCACTCACCATACCAAAACCAAGAAGTGTGGGCCACAAAAATCAGGAGCTGGATCCCCCAGGTTTCACATACCCACTGTAGCTTTTTAAGGAATGATTGGTTGCTATTTATTTGTACCCTGCATAGGGAAGTGTTATTTGGAGCTGTTAATGTGATTCTATAAGCAAGCAGCAACACTGGTAGTTGATTAAAACTGGAAAGAACAATAAATGGGGAGAAAATTGGCTGGAAAGAAGTGGAGAAAATCAAAACTAACAGAAAAGGAATTCAGTAGGACAGAAAGAAGGAAAGCAGATGATTAAAAGATTATTAGAAAAAAGAAAACCAAACAGGATAACCAAGAGTGACAATGGCATCCACAGGAGTATCTGTTGAAATACTTCATTTCAACAAAAACCAGGGTGCATTTTGTTTTGGTGGTTGTTTTCTTTTTTAAAATGAGAATGTTGAATTTGGATAATCGAACAGCAGTATTTTATTTTGCCCCACAGAAAGACAGGAATATAGGCTTTTAAATCTTGAAGAGGATGAAATCAAGCTCTCAACACACTTGTTCTCAAAACTAATGCTTTAACCACATCAGTAACAGCTTAGGAAAGGACAGCAAAGTGACTACAATGCCTTCTCTATCTAGGAGCTGTTTTTTCAGAGTCACCATTACTGCAGTAATTTTGTAATTATGAAAGACCTTATCCTCGTCATTTCTTGGGACCTTCCTCCCTGTTTCACACAACAGGAGCTGAAAAGGGCTTGTGTTCAGCTGAGATCTCTTCATCTCCTTGTTTCCTTCTACCCCCCCCCCCCCCCCCAACTCCCACTCCCCCCATGTTCCTAAACTGTCCTTAACTGGACACCCACAGCAATGCCAAGATAGAAAGCAGTGTGGATCACTACAACTAGAGGCAAGTATTTTAGAGAATCAGGAATTCACTTGCACACTACATTACTCCAACTCCCCCACCCTTCCTGTGACTTCACCTGCTCATAATCATTAGAAAGTGGAATGTCATTTCCAAGCTGTAGCTGAGCACTAAAAGCTTAGAGGCTGGCCTTCGCTGGCTCTATTTCATTAGAGATTAACAGAAACAATAAGGCATAGGGAAAACATATACATAATTTTGCCAGTCTCTCAGTAAAAAAGGTTTGGGTTACCAAAGAGATAAGAGGGAGGCTGTCCATTTTATCTGTGCGGCCGGAGCAGCGAGTTTACATTCACTGGAACCACACCCCCATCAGAATTCCCTCTGAAATGTCAACACGAGCCATATTATTAATTTTCCAAGTTGCTGACCTTTACTGTTGCTTGCATCATAAATCCAGCATTCTGAACTGTTTCTATTAATACAAGAACATGCTCCGCACGCCTCACTGTATCTGCACTCTGTGCATACGCAGCTCACATGTCACAAAACAGATGCTCGCTGCAGCCTCCCTGGAGAAGCTGCTGAGTTGGACCTTCCTAGTTCCATAAAGTCCACTGGACTGCCATTAGTTATGCTGCTACCTAAACTAAGCCAGACAGGTTTCCCCAAAGCTCTTAGTGTATCTTTACTTGAATAAAATGTTTCAGAGTATTTTATCAAGGGTCATAGCATACAGATGTATTAACACAAAAGAATTTTATTATGAACTGAAGTTTCATTTCAGTGAGGAAGAAGAAAAAACAAAGTCCTTAGGTTAGATAACAGCCATTCCCATTTACTGTTCCTCCCAATTAAAATGTTTTATATAAATGATCAAAACTTAATGCATCATGCATGTTACACAGTACTCAACATAAGGCTGTCTATATGTCATTTCTTTGTAGGCACTTAATGTGATGAACGATCTGGTTACTTGTCTTTCTGGTATAAAAGCAGGAGAAGCTTTGAGACAAAGAAATAAAGGCCAATGGATATTACAGATCTTACAGTGATTAATATCAGCCCTCCTGACTCACATCTCTGAAAACAGTTAAGGTCACTATTTCTCTTTCATTTTTTTTTACCGTGGATTTCAGTGCATCTCATCAGAACCCTCCAAACACTTGAGGTAATCTAATTTAAAGCAGAAGCAGGGATGTCAGGAACATACAGCATTAGGGCTACAACAATGCCACACCAGCATGTCATAAGAAAAAATAAGTGACCTTCACTCTTGCCTCTGCTGACAAACAGATACAGTTGAAGCCACTTACAGGCCAGGATGTTAGTGTGATTTCTGGAAGACAATCTAATAAATAAGGATTTAAAAGAGCTAAAAAAACCAACTGACTACTTACTGTCTGAACTGAAAAACCTGCCTTTCCAAATCAACTAATGGTTTGGCAAGCCTACATGAAAAGCAGACAAACAAATAGCATCTTTTCCTTCTAACATGGAATCTGCAATAAGAAAAAGAAATCAGCATTTTATTGATTTCCATAATACCATCTCTACAGCTTAACAAACTCACTCAGCTGCTAATGCTAATTCACTGATGCTATGGAGTCTTCCGTATAATTATACACCCTCCACTCCGCTGAGCCCCAGGGCACTGTTTCTAACTTTCCGGAGGACCACTGCACTGAAAGCAGAAACAAAAAACCCCCTTTCATTACCCAAAGCAAACTGCACACCAAATTTTGCTTATTTAAATGGGAAATTAGAGACACTTCATTTTTAAGACAGGGAATAATCTGCAAGTCTGCATCTATTTTTGGATTCAATATCGTGACAGCAAATTCTCATTTAAACGCTCCCCACCCCTGTTTTTTTCTTCCCCAGACTATGCAACAACATAGTGTATAAATATTGCAACAATTACAGTTTCTAGTAAGAGATTCTAAGGTCCTTCTCAGCTCACAGTTGTTTCAAGGGGGCGATTCCAAATCAGTCATGGAGACTTTTGTGAATGTCACTATAACTGACATTACAAAATAATTACAAAATGTTACCATTACTATAGGGAATATGTATATTTCAGAAATTTTTCAATAGGTTTGTCTTTAAAAAAACCAAACAACAAAAACACCTGGAACACCTTTTAAATCAAGTTAAAGGAAGATATCTTCTCCAGTCTAGAATCTGAAATGTTGTGAATAATTAATGACAAACACTGCTATTTTTCTCCATTTCTCAACCATATTCAGCAGTCCGCAACCAAGCAGACAGCTCCAGCATACTTCAGTGAGAGTTTAGCTCAATCAGGGACTGCAGAATCTGGCCCAATTAATCTAGTACTGCCTATTTGGAAAGAATGTGGTGGAACTCTGCAGTGTAAACACCCTCCCCAAATGGCTGTACCTAATTCTCATTCTTGCTCCCCATTTACCCTGCCTTAATGTTTCAGATCCAACTGTACTGTATTCACCATCTCTATCAAGAGTCAATGCACCATTTGAGCTAAAACAGTTAAATTTTGCTATGTTTTCCCATGCGTGTATTAATTTGGAAGTGGTTAATCTATTTTGTCTGAGAATGGTGAAATGTCTGGATTTTTGTTCACTAAACAAGTAGACAGTATCAATATGGATTTAGAGAGGCTCTAAAAACAATTTGGTTTTCATAATTAATGTTAATTACAATAACATCTCAATCAGTGACACAAAAGCTTAGCTATGAACACAGTCATAGGAGGAAGTGAAAACATGAAACAAACATGAAAGAATTGTGTCTTGCTCTGGAAGAGCATCAAGCAAACTTTCAAGAGATTTATAAATAAGAACATGAAGGCAGAAGGCAGCTATGCTTTGTTAGACATATTTTCTTTACAGGCTGCTTAGTTCAGAGCTTTCTTCTGACACTGTAATGAGACAGTGGACCTGAGCTGTGGACACACCAGGTAATATTATCATTTTACAACATCACATCCAAGCCATTATCAACTGCTGTAAAGAAAACCAACTGAGGGCCTGATCCTGCTGCCAGTGATTTCAATAGCAAACATTTAAGAAATTCAATGTGAATTGTTTGGGGGGTTCTAGAAAAGGAGGGGAATTAAAAAAACCCAAAACAACTCCAAGTCAAACACAACATGTAGGTATGGATTCCCTCAGGCACAGAGGAATTTCAGGACAAGAATGAGTTTTTCAACTATTTTTTTCCTACTTTCCATAGCAACAAGGAAAAGCTAAACACACAGAAAACTTACCTGTTTCACTGGTAGCAAAGAAGCCTTAAACAGGGAGGGGTTTGGTACAGTCACTTAACAGAGCAGCTTTACATTTAGTCCTCAGAAGTTTTCTTCACCACCCAAGAAAAATAGTTATCCAAGATACTCTTATTTCAAGGGAAGGGGGAAAATAGAAAAGAGTTATGAAAAAATAAGCACCACTCTACCTCACCCGGACCGGTACTGTTGTACACAAGTAGTCATACAAGCATCGCAGGGAGTACTTGCGCAGTAAAGTACCACTCAGCATGAGTAAGGGTGGCGTAATTGGGTCTGATGAGAGAAGGAATCAGAGCTTGTCACGTCACTACTATAGGGGCCTTCTAAAATCATGGGTTTCTTGATTACTTTTCACATTAATGCAAATTCACTCCATTAAAGTTAATGAAGTTACACCGGTGCTAAACCAGTACTAGAGGAGAAAGCAGGCCCACTTCTTATTGATTTAAGAGACCACAGCTCAAGGACATCCCCCCCCCAAAAAAAAAAGGCAAAATAACAATTTAATAAATTTTCAGGTTATATTGACCAAGTTACTCTGGGATAAGGGCTGATTTTCTGTTTGGTATCAATCTCTGGGCTGATGTTTTTTTGTTTCCCTCCCTCTCTTTGTAGATAGAAGACGAGATTTAAAGACTTCATTTCCTCTAGAAATTTGCTGATCTTAAGCATACTTAAGACTAGACTTAAGTAGTCACTGACTAAAGCCATATTTACTACTTCTTATTTACAAGAGTGCTTGCCTTAAAAAAAGAAACTCTATGTGGAGGATTCTCAGAACGATGTTGGCCTTTCCTCTTAACAAAAGTTCAGTAGATCTGTTTTTCAGATAACCGAGAAAGATGATTTTTGGAGCGCTGTGAGGTTTGGTAAGCCTTCAATTCAGCAATTAGTTTCCATATGATATGAATTACAAAAGATCGAGCAATTAATATTAATAACTAAACCAAGCAAAGTGCTGAGGCTTCAGACGCACTGTGTATGGAAACGTTGCTGGGGTTTTCCACGTATCTACTGTATTTTTGCTACTCCAAACGTATGGCACACGATGAACGCACACCCCGTTCACGTTGCTAAAAATACATTAAGGAGGGGGAAAAAGAAATAAAAATCGATAGCAATGAAACAGAGACATAACCATTTTACATTGAGCTCTCCCCGCACCAACCCAAGCCACCAAAACTGAGGATTTCACCCTACAACACAGGCATTTTCCTGCCACGCCAAGTCAAGCCCAGGTAACAGCGAAACCTCCAGGCACGGCAGGGTGGGGAGGAGGATGGTGCACCTGGAATAAGGAAGGTGGGTTTCCCTGGTTTTCCATTAGGGCAGCAGCCAGAGCCTGGGCTGGAGGGATCTGCTCGACCCGGGCAGCTTTCGGGAGCCCCTTACCCCTCATATCAACCTTTGCCACAGCCTCAACCGCGGTTTCAAGCAGGAAAAGAAGGAATAAAATAGAAATTACAGACAAACGTGTCACCGGCAGCATGACATGCATTTGTAGTTGGCAACAACGCCTGGTTTTATATATATATATTTAATTTCCCCTTTTTCCCTCAGTCCGAGGAGGTAAGTGCCTCCGCGGCCACTGCCAGGCTGCGCTGAGGCGAATGCCCCCAACTTTCAAACAGTTGGCAGCCAGCGGAGACACCCGGCCCGCAACCTTGCTCCCCCCGCCCCGCACAACCGGGGGCTGCCCCGGCCCCTCGCCCACCCCTTACCCCCGCTTCCCTCCCATCCCGGCAGGCAGAAAGGAGCGAGCCCGGGAAGGCCGTGCCCGGCACTCACCCGCTCCGGGGGGCTCCGCGGCGAGCGCCGTTGAGGACCGTTGAGGGAGGCGGTGAGGGGACCGGGGGGCGGCCGGGGGTCAGAGGTGGGGGGGAACGCACGGGTGAGGAATGTGAACCGGAGAGGAGGGAATCAGTTTAAAACGAGCGTGCGGCGAGGCGCCGGGCTGCGCGACGGAGGCGGCGGCCAGGCGCTGAGGCGGCTGTGTTCTATCCCATGCCGCTGCGGTGGCCCCGGGCGGCGGCGGCAGCCGAGCTAGGGGGGAAGTTGGGGCCGCGGCCGGTGGGGAGGATGTGACACCGTGACAAGTATGGCCCGACAGCCGTGTACCGGGGGAGGAAGCGGGGGAGGCGGCCACCCGCACGCAGGGGGCCGGGGCAGCCCAGGCAGCGCCGCCCGCCCGCACACGGCATTTAACGGCGCTGACGGGCCGCGCCGTGACTCACACACGGGAGTTAGTCACAGGGCGGGACCACGGAGGATGGCGAGGGAGGGAAGGAGGCCATCCTAGCCCCGCCCCCCGGGCGCCCGCCAGCCTATGGGGAGCGGCGGTTAGGCAGATTGACACAGTGTCTGGCCAATGGGCGAGCGGATCTGCTGCCAGCGCTGGAGCGGCCCTTTCGGCCCAATGAGTCTTCTGAGGACACTGCCGCGAAGTGCTGGGGAGGGCTGGAGGGACTCCCACGGGGCGGGAGCTGTGGCCTGGCCTGCCGCCGTGACCAATCAGCATTGAGGCTCGCGTTGATGGGCGGTTCGGCCAGACCAATCAGAAGCGTGTGGGCTACGGGGAGGGAGGGGGAGAAGCTCCTGCTCCCACCCCCTCCCGGAGATGGTCACGCAGGGAGCGGAGGGCGGGGGAGGGAGCGTGACTGGAGCCGGCGGGCGGGCGGCCCGGCACGGCCCGGGGGCGGGGCGCGGGCATGGAGCCGGCCCGGAGGCACCGGTGTGAGGGTGTGGGCGGGGGTTACCTCAGCGAGCGGCGGGGGGGGAACACCGGGCTGGCCGAGGCGGGGGTTACCTCAGCGAGGGGGACACCGAGGCCTGGGTTACCTCAGCGAGGGGGGACACCGGGCTGGCCGAGGCGGGGGTTACCTCAGCGAGGGGGGACACCGGGCTGGCCGAGGCGGGGTTACCTCAGCCAGGGAGGACACCGAGGCGAGGGTTGCCTCAGCGAGCGAGGCGGGGTGGAGGGAGTGGGCCCGGCGCCTCCGAGACCCCGGGGAGGGGAAGGGCTCGCCCATGGGCCGCCGGTGGAGCGGGGAGGTCGGGCGGGAGATGTCCGGGGCGGAGAGGGGCTCGCCCCCGTGCAGCGCTGCGCGGCCAAGGTCGTTTCCCGCGGGAGGAAGGAGATGGGAGCTGGGGCCTGCTCCAGGGGAAGCCGGGGAGGCCCCGCTGGCACCGGGCGGGGAAGGGCTGGCCGGGTGCCGGGTGGGAGGTGAAGAGCCGGGAGGGGACAGGGAAGGGGGGATCTGGATGCAGCCAACTCACTGTGAAAGCCTCGGCTTCCCCAGAGCAGCCCGGGCTTTGGAAGGGGGAAGTTGGGTTTTGGTAGTGTTTGACAGGTGGCATGGCTCAAAGTCTGAATATTGCCACTTCCTTCCCCCATCTTTTCTTATTTCTTTATTCTGACACATTTTTAGAGAACAAAGTGCATCTCGGGTTCAGGCGTGTTGTCAGAATTTGACCAGATGAATGAAAGAATAAAAGTAACAGCTCTGACAGCCACCTTAGAAAGCACAATTGCTCTTGTGCTGCTGGGGGCAATTGACAGGAACGGTATCAGTGGTGTGAAAAAGCAACGCTGTTTTCACGAATGATTAATATTGGATGGATTTATTTTGGGTAGAGTGAGGAAGCAGTGCCCACTAGGAGTTTCCAACAAATACTGGAGCCTTACCAAAAACTTAATCCCGGTGAAGGAAATGAGATGATCAAATTGTGTTTCACCCCTTCATCTCTACACACAAGCTAAGACCTGTGGGGTTTTGGGTTGGGTTTTTTTTTTTTAGTAAAGGCATAAAATACCTGATAAACTGATGTAAGATAATGAGGCAGCACTATCAGAATAAGGGACTACATTGGCATTCTCCCAGGCTCCAAAAATAAAACAGTTTTGTTTGCTTTGAAAACTTGTTCCCTGGGCAGAGTGCTATAAATACAGATTTTTCTTACTTTGGCATCCACAGTAATTGAAGAGCTGAAAAACTACAACCTGCAGTAATTTGTTCTTGGGTTTCTCTTTAGAAATAATGGGGCTAATTGTCATTTTTTTCTTGCTTGCTTTTATCGAGATCCAGGTTGCTGAAGAGAAGATTTCAGTTACTCATTTGAAGCAGGAATGGTAAATCACACACCAAAAAAAAAAACCCTTCAGAGTTGTCTCTTGGCATCTAAGGCATCATCCTTCCAGCTGCCCTATAGTCTGTAGCATCTTGCAAGAAAGCCAGGATGGGCACTACTCAAATTGATCCAATACGAAAGAGGAAGAAAAGTAAGACCAGCAAGGCTATCATGTAAGGAGGAAAAGGAAGGTTAAAAAGCCCCAAACATAAAGTGGTGGCAGACAGATTTAGTAGGGTTGGAGTGGGTTATTTCTTTCATCAAAGAGCAGAAGGGGGAGGGGGGTCCTTACTTTTCTTGAACATCTCACACTGGCATACAGTGAATGTTAAGAAATTAGCTGCAATATGTTACAGTTTTACCTCTGACCACTGTGAAAGATACCTGGCTTAATGCCTTGGGGTTTCTCCTGCCTTCATTGTGTGGAGGGTCCAGGAAGTTTCTTACATGCAGAATTCCTTGGGCAGGGGACTGTTGTCCAACAGCTTCATAAAGCTATTAATCCTACATATCTAAGATAAAACTGAGAAAATAAAGTCACTTAATTACCTCATCTTCCCTGTTTCTTCAGTCTGCTTCAGAAGCATCTGAAGCCTTCTCCACCCTGACTGCCAAGTTCAGAAAACTTCAAGGATTTGTTGACTAACATTTCCTTTCCTGTTGGAATCTGCTGAGCTCTGCTATTGCAAATGCTGCTTCTTTAACTGCACTTGGATGAGAATAAACCCAATCCACTCTATTGTTCTTCTGTTGCTTTTTTACACATACTGCGTTTTGCTGCTCTTCTGAGTGATTGGCAGTGTGCATGAAAATGTATGAATACGAACATGCATTTTGTTTGCCACATACTGTTTCTGTTGAAACCCAAGACTGTTACCTTGGCATAAGGGACTCATTTCAGCTAATCATTGGGAATAATGAAGGACTTTTGTAAGTGATCTCCATATTTGAATTGATAGCAAGTGCAGAGAATTTAAGATCTGTCGTTGTTAAGTAAGAGGTTAAAATTCTTGCAAGGTTCTGCAGCCCTCAGCAGTGCTCACATGCTGATTTGTGCTTGGTGACTTCTGAATGCTGCACAAATGAGGGATCTGCATCACATTCTGGGCAATTTGGCAAATAAAATAAAGAGCAGAGTGTTTACCATTCAATGGTAGAGACATAGACACACATATATATGTATATACCTTTAAAGTACTGAGAGGGGTGGGAATTTCCAGGACAGATGATTGTCTTTCTGTAGTTGTATCTTTTTTAACAGCAATATTCTGACGGAATTGAGACAGGAATCAAGCTCATGAATTTGGGCACGATTGCTTCTGGAGGGTGAAAGTCTATAAGCAATCATCCTGCTCTGCTGCTACAACCTACTACAGGGGCTTCACGCGCACGCTCCCCGAGACAGCGGCCAAGGTAATATTTCATATCATTGCAGTGCTGCAGCTTTCCCAATATACAGCAGTTTTTCTTCAGGGCCAGTGCTGGCAAGGAAGCAATTATATGAAGATCTTGGCTTTTACATTTAAAATCTCAATTTTGCAGTTACAGAGAGAAGTTTGAAAACACAGCCACTGCCGAAGGTGATTTCTGTCCGAGGTGGTTTATTTTAGGGTTTTGCAAGTTGGGTTCTTTAAGGTCGTTTGTTTAGGAGCGTGTTTCCTTCAGTTGAGCTGAGCCAAGCTAGTCCTCAGTTAGGTGAGGTTTAGAAATTACAGCATTTCGACTGAACTGCTTACAATTAAACTAGTGCTGCTTAGATAGGGATCAGCTCAGCAGGCATATGTGTTGTCCCCGGCTTGGAAATTCGGTAGCTCACCTCTGTAATTTGTGTGTGTTACAAAACTCTGAAGAAAGGTTGCACATCTTGGCTTTGGCTCTGGCTTTACCTGAAGGTTTCCACAGATGCTGCTACAGTAGTTATTAGAAAGAACCAAACCAAAAAATCCAAAGTAGAAGGAGCTCTGGCAACCACGTCTGCTCAAGGTGCACACTGTACATGTAGACAAGGTGGGTCCTGGAAGCCTGATGCCCCTCTTTCACCCTTGTAAATGTGGAGTAATTCCCCCAGAGCCCAAGAACTTGAGGTTTCAAAGCCCAAATGAAATCAGGGTGTGGCAAGAGGAGCCTGATTATTCTCTATTGCATGCACATCTCAAGCAGTCAGAAGTCTCTGATCCCCCTGCAGGTACCCTGGTGACACAAACTTTACTTTCAGCTACGTCTTCCAGGGAACATCGGTGCGGTGTATCATGTTGAAAAACTCGCTAAAAATACTTGTTCTTTTGAGCATTATTGTGATGATTTGGCAGATAGTTTCACACGAAGACCTCCAAGCCTGACTTCCTTACTGCGCCATAGCTGTTTACAAAATAAGGTTGTTTAGTTAGTTATTGACCTCGGGGAATACCTCTAAAAACCTGCAAATACTCACTTATATGTGAATAAAAGCAGTGAATTTCCTTCAGCTGTGTTTGCTTTCTGAAAACATTCCAGTCAATTAGATTAGCGGCTAGAAATGTTTATGGAAAGAATTTTAAGCCCATTTTAGAGGGTATTCATGGAAAGCAAAGTTTTATCTCAAAAACACAGTCATCTTACCGGGTGTTAATTTATGTTCATTGACTTTGGGAATGGAAACCAGTGGTAGATGTCTGTTTTGTTCAGGTCCTGTGCCTCTCCTGTTTATCCAGTCTTTTTCTGCCTTGCTGCTCCCTATTCCTCTGCTGCGCCAGAGATGGAAAATGTAACATTTTATTTGTTCGCTTCACACCTTCTGCATTTCCCTCTGAACAGAGGGCTCCTTTCTTGAGCAACAGTGAAAGTAAACCGCTATCACAAAGCAAACTTGGGGCCCTGCAATATAAAACCGCTCCCTGCAATATTTAAATTCCTTTGAAAACCATCCTCTGCCATATGTCTATAAACACTGTCCAGCTGCAACGAGCTTATAGATTCTTGGAGACCATCTGAATTCAGCAGAGAAATAACAATACCGTGTGCTGAGATGGAGTCAATTGCCATTTTAAACATGTCACTTAGAACTTCAGATACTTTTTATTCTTTCCCTGTTGGCAGTGGTTAGGTAGAACTGGAACAAAGGTATTACCAGTGTCATATACTTATTTTTCTCAAATGAGGTTCAGCTTTCTAAATAGTTATATTGAAATTATTTGTTTTATTACAGGACATACAGTATAACTGTGCAGTTTAAAAGACTGAGGTTTGAGTTTAATGTCATTACTGCCATCACACAGGCAGGCTAATGTGTGTGCTCCAGCAGTTTAGCATCATGTTCCTGATCCCTTTACTTCACAAGTGACCAAGAGAGAAGATCCAGAGCTCTTGTTGCAAGCAAACAGACCCCTCTTACCTAAAGGAAAAAATAAATCTCTGTAATGGTTTTTATTGCTGAAGTATGCCACTGACACGTGTGTTTGTAAGCTGCTCCTACACCTTTCACCACGCTGCTTCCCTTGGCTGTCCGGTGTCACTGTCCCTGCACAGCACTGCCAAACACCAGTTTTCGTGTAATTTAAAAACTGAAATTACTTCCCTAATACCTTGTAAGCACTCCTGCTCAAACAGCTTTACTGCCTGGTTTACACACATTTCTGATCTAATACCTGAATGGATAATGTGCTGAGTTGCTGGTCTTACTCTATTACCGGAAACCATGCGATATTTGTTGTATTAAAATACAACACGGAACACTCTTAAGTCTAAAGTCCAAACCACAGTTTAAACATGTGAATTTATTTATTTTGTTCCTACATTTATTGTCAAAACTAGCAGAACTTTTACACAGGCCTCTCAAATGCCTAAGGGGTATTTGCAAACTGCCACAGCCGAGTGTGCTGGAAGCTTTAAGATGACCTGCAGCACCTCAGTACTGCCAGTTGTCATGTGAGTGCAGGCGATGCAGGCCAAAGCTGTAGGGATTCTCCTGCTTAGGAATGAAGTGGCAGAACTGGAACACTGAGAAAAAAGCAATAAATAATAGCAATGAACCAAGCACAGTTCCTCTGTCAAATGCCAAGTGTCAGGTTCTTGTAGCAGGGATGTTTTTGTGTGGTCCTTGTGAACAAGGTTTAGTTGTAGGGAATACCTAGGGAGAACGGCAGGAGATGTCTCCAGCACCTGCAAGTTCAAAGAGATAAGCATGGAGCAGGGTGCCACATGAAAACAGAGGGGCAAAGTGATTTACTTAAAGGTAAGACTCATCTTTCCCAAGGAAACACCCCTACTCCTTGATTGCTTTATGTTTGCAGTGCTGATGGGGCTGCAAGGAATGGAGTCTCCCAGGCAGGACAGTGGTTAATTCAATGAGAAAGCAGAAGGAAAACATCTTGTGACAGATTTAATTCCCGCAGTTGTCCTCTCTTACCCGTGTTGTAAGCCCAAGGGCCTGCATGCAGGCAGGAGTGCTTCTGTTAGAAATGCTCCTGACAATAAATACTGTGAAAATCAGCATTGTTTTGTTAAAAAAAAAGGATGTGCACCTCCAGTGACCTCTATTTTTCACTTCACTGAAGTGATTGTAAATGGCTTTACTTCTCCATCAGTGCCTTTGCTGTGGACACTATTCATGGGTTTTACCTCGCTGCCTGTATCCAGGTGTACAGATTTTTTCACTCATGTTTCCAAACGCTGCCTTTGCCCCGAGCTGGGGCAGACTGTGCTCCTGCAACAGCGACCCCAAACTTACTGCTGTGGTTGTCCATGCTGAAGGGTCACCTGGGATTGATACATGGGTGCCGTTTCCATCCTTGGCTCAGCTTGGTCCTCATCAACTCACCTACAGGCACAGGTACAAGGCAGGGGCTGGATAGACGTGTCAGTGACAAGGGTACTGACCTTCAGTGAGTGACCAGAGAGCTATAGTGTGGCCCTGCAGTCAGGAGAGCACCAGAAGATGATGTGTGCCAGAATAAGGGTCAGGGCTCAGCCTGCCTGTTGGGAAGAGACACACAGGGAAGCGCTTGGCAGGAGATGGGGACATTTGTTAAGCTCAATAGAGAGGTCTCCCCCGCTCTGGGCTTCATCCAGCCCTGCTGAGGAATAGCCAAGTCAATGCCAGGAACTGGAAAGTGAAACTGCGCAAAAATGGAGAGGGAAAAGAGGGGAAAAAAAGAAGGGGAGGGGGGGAGATGGAGAAAGAGAGAAAGAAATCCAGGCTGAAAAGCTGGAGGGGAGAACACCAGAGCAATAAGCTGGCATGCTAGAAATGGTTGTTCAGACTGAATGTGCCTGGTGATGTGAATAACAGAGGGGCAGAAACTTTACTGTGCTCGGGAATGTCGCGCTTGGACCCATTGGTTTATTTGCAGCATTTCTTTGCTCCCCCTCCTGCGCTGAGCTAAAGCCAGTGAGCAAGGGGGAGAAGGAGGGAGGGGGAAAAAGAGAGGCCGAGAGCATTCTGCGGTCGGCGGGGGCCTATAAATAGCCGGTGAAGTCTTCTAATACCAATCGGGTGCGTCATTATGGCCCTCCCCGGCTCCGCTCGGCAGCAGCCGTGCCAGCAGGAGCGGGAGCTGCAGCAGCACCCGGAGCCGAGCAGCTGGGCTTGGCACGGACCGAGCGGGGAGAGGGAGGCCGGGAGGTGCAAAGGGGGCTGCACGCTGCCTGCCGCAGTCTGCCTCGGGGAGGAAAGGGAAGGGAAGGGAGCCACACGTCCTGAGGAGCCGCCTCGCCTGGCCCCGGCACCGCAAAGCCTGTTCTGGTTCTTGCTCTTGTGGCTGCCCCGGTTGGCACCGGGAAGTGTCTCTTACCGGAATAAATGGGCATCCCAGGTCTGCGTCTCTGCCTGACCTGGATGTTGGGGGGATTTCAGTCCTGCTGTGCTGTTCGCTCCCACACTTCCCTCCTCCTCACTCCATAGTAAGGGTCAGAGGAGGAACAAGAGAGGCTGGAGTAAGTTGGCAGGTTCAGGCTGGTTCAGTGCCACCAGCCAGGGATCCCTTCCCCATAGGTTTAAATATTGTTCTCAAATGGGACTAAAGGCAAAGATCTGGGGGTGGTAGAGAGGATTTCAAGCCCAGATTTCCCATCCCTGCTACCACCACCCCTCACCACTGCAGATAACCCTCTTGTAAATAAGGCTGCTGCTCCTGCCTGGTCTTTTAAGACTGTTGCTGTCTTAATCCACATTTCAGGGCTGTTTGAGGACCTTGTGCTTTCTTTTCTGAGCCCCCACTGTCAGCCCCAAAGCAGCAAGCTATGGTAAAGCACTTCCTGCAAAGAACCTGTATCTAAGACAGTATAAAGTGCTTGCATAAATACAGGGAGGACTGCTTATACTAATTAAAATGAGAGTCATTTTCTTTTTTTGCAACACTGCTATATTTTCTGAGCACCCTGACCTGCTTCCTATCAGCCATTTCTTCATCTGCTTTGTATTCCTTCATTGCTCTTTGGGAGGGTTTGCAAATTCAGATGCAATCTGATGTACATTTGCAGGAGCACAGTTAATGGAGATCTGCTTATCAGACACCAGTTTCAGTGCCTTATGATAAAAGCATGAGGATGGATTGGCCAAATCTCATTGGTTTCAACTGTCTTCCAAAAGAAAACTTCCACTATGGAGTGTTGTGGAAATTGCTCACCTCAATCCGATGGGAAGAAGTGGAGTAAACCACTGGCAAATTCTTCCTGTCTATCTGGGTCAATCTGCTTAAAAATCCACTGGTTAAACAAGAAGATGCCAGGCTGACACAGGCAGGTCTCTGCCAAGCCAATGCCATGCAGCTTTTCAAGGAAGATGGTAGTTTCTCCCAATATGGGGATCTCCATGGGGTCCACCAGCACCACATCAGTGCCAGGCAGAGGAACCATCTCACTGTGAGATCGCAACACATCCAGCAGCTGGAGACCCCTCCAGGCATCCTGATTTCCTGAATCCCCCTAAGATGCTCAAGCTCTGGTGCTGCTTGGGGTTGGATAAGAGGTTGGATCCTCTGCCAGAGGAGTCGCAGCTCTCTGTGGAAGCTGGAACACCCAGCACAGAGAGAGGAGGAGGAGGAGGAGGGTTAATCTGTTTCTCTATCAGCAGTGGTCACTGGCACTTAATGAACAACCCGTGGTGGGCTCTGCTGGGTCATAGAACACTGCAGTGCTCATGGCAAGTGATTAAATGCCACTTAGAGGAGTGGGACCATCCCACGTAGGAAATACTCCCTCCCAAACTGTTTGACTCCAAGCATCACTGTTTTCTCAGTGTCTGAAAAATGTAAGCTTCAAAACACTTGGTTTTGTGAGCATTTTGGAAGGATGGGTGCAAAAAGAACTAACAATCCTGCCTTCCCCTCAAAAAACCCACCCCAAAATCCAGTGAATAAAAATCTTGATGTGAAACTTGTGTCTAGGCTGACTTTTAAGAGGAGACAGTGGGTTTGGGAATAATCAGTAAGTTATCTTAATAATGATATCTTTATATACCATATAAAATGTTATAAATTGAACTCTGATTGTAGGAGCCAGGCTCCCCCTCTGATGCGCTCTTCTGACTCCCTTTGCAGCCAAAGGGAGTTACAGGTTGCAGTGTACAGGTTGCAGGATACTGGGACAGAGGTGGTCATGCCTTCTCCCTCTATCCTCTGCACCAGGTAAGTCCCACTCACAAGGATGTGATGTCTTGGGTGCCTATGTCCCATAGGACACTTGCATTTCTCCATCATGCTGGAAACATCCCCATGATGCTGATTTGGTCCCAGGCTCTACTCTCAGCAAAACACAACCAGAGCAAGAGCAGCTTCCTAGGCAGACCTGCCTCAGTCCCGGGGAAACCTCAAACTCTGTTTCCCCATCAACCAGCAGCTTCTTCCATGTCCTTGTTAATCCGAATAGATTTGGGTATGTCTGTCTTTGCACAGGGAAGAATAAGAGACGTGACTTAAAAGAGGTTCCAAACATAGAATCATAGAAACAGAATAGTTGGGGTTGGAAAGGACCTTAAGATCATCCAGTTCCAACCCCCCTGCCATGGGCAGGGACACCTCACACTAAACCATGTCACCCAAGGCTTCATCCAACCTGGCCTTGAACACTGCCAGGGATGGAGCAACCTCCCTGGGCAACCCATTCCAGTACCTCACCACCCTAACAGTAAAGATTTCTTCCTTATATCCAACCTAAACTTCCCCTGTTTAAGTTTGAACCCATTACCCCTTGTCCTGTCACTACAGTCCCTAATGAATAGTCCCTCTCCAGCATCCCTGTAGGCCCCTTTCAGATACTGGAAGCTGCTATGAGGTCTCCACGCAGCCTTCTCTTCTCCAGGCTGAACAGCCCCAACTTTCTCAGCCTGTCTTCATACAGGAGGTGCTCCAGTCCCTGATCATCCTCGTGGCCTCCTCTGGACTTGTTCCAACAGTTCCATGTCCTTGTTATGTTGAGGACACCAGAACTGCACACAATGCTCCAGGTGAGGTCTCACGAGGTCTCATGACATCTTTTTTCCTAACAGTGAGGTCCATGCTGACAGACTTGATATGAGCTGGGATCTACCTTTCTGTACTGAAATCATGAGGGTTACTCACATCTTTAAAAATAAGTCCATGTTGAAATTCCCTTGTTGGATTAAGACCTAAACCCTGCAATTGTCACGCTTCCCACCAGAGGAAAGTGCCAGTGGCTTAACTAAATATACCATCCCCACTGCTGCCTGACGTTCCCAGATTGTTTCTCTTTCCCCATTCACTGGAACTCCTCCATATTTCTCTAAGTTTATTTTACTTTTTGGTTGGCTTGCTTTTTCCCCCCAATCCATCACTTTTCCTGCTGCATCCCTTCCCCTGAGCTATTTGCAATCTCTCATCCTGCCCTTTCCATTTCTTCCCCAACTTTCTCGTTTGCCACCCATTGCTTCAAACTCAGGAGAAACTACCCAAAGTATGCACTTCTGCAAGCAGTGGGAAAAATAAGGCCAAATACATCCCGAATTTGTGTCTCTTCCATGCAAGAGCTGTTAAAAGTTTTTCCGGGGTTGGGGAAACTTGCTGATAGGGACTCCCTGATGTCTAGTAAGAGTTATGCTGACACAGAGCCATCACCAGGTGGTATGCTGTCTTTGGGTGGGATGACTCTGATGCAAAAAGTGGACTCAAGGTTTTGTTATACATGAAGAAAGAGCAAGAACAAGGAAAAGGCAAGGATTTCATGGGAATCTACTGTTTTACTCTGCACTTACTTTGCTTTGAAACAAAAAGTGTTCATGAAGAGCTTTTAAAGCATTTTGGTTTCTGTTTATTCGCCTGGTTTGGCCTCTCTTTCCCTTTGCAGTTTTCTGTGATGAAAACGAAAAGAAGATGCTAAATTAAAAAAAAAAATAAAAAAGGAAGGAAAACAAATTACTTTTGAGAAAAGCTTCACAGTAACCCAGAATAATTCCATTCCACTGGAAGCATAGCATGGACCAACACCCCTGCTTCCATGCACAAGCTGAATACCCCCATGGTGTGCTCTGCCTGTGGGCTTTGCTGAGGGACTTGGCCGGACCCAGCTACTTCACTCCAGCCCTTGCCATCCTTGGAATTGCTCAGCCTGGAGCAGTGCTGAAGGCAGCTTTCCCCCTGGTTGCCAGCCAGCCCTTGGCTTGCCAGCCTGATTTCAAGGGGCTTGGGGAGCTCATGCGCTGCCTGGGTGCTGGGTTGCTCCCTCGAATGCAGCTCTGCTGGCTGAGCCAAGGCTGCCCATGTGCCCACAGCTGCCACTTGGAGCTTGTTTAGGCTGTGATGGGGCTGAAAATGCAGCAGTAGAAGTATGCAGCATTGTGCTCATCACTTAAGCCACCAGCACAGGAAAAGCCCAGCTGTACCCGAGCCACTCCTAATGCAGGCAATACCATGACTCCATGGGACTCCCCTAGGAGAAAGGAAGATATCGGCTCATTACTCTTCCCTCAATGGGGCTTTTCTACCCAAAACCTTGGGGAAAAGCTTTTTCTGTGTATTCATCTGACACACTGATAAATAAGAGAGCCAGGAAGCAGCCCCAAAGCTGAACACCAGGCTCACTGTGTGTTCCCTGTGCAGCACCCCATACAGTGCAAAGTCATTCTTGCTATTTTGGTTGTTTTTTTTCAGTGTTTAAAATAGCATCAGCTCTCTGCTGCAGCCTGCCAACAAGAGGTGTTCATGGTGTGGTGGGGAAGGGGTTGTGCATGCTCCAGGGGGTGGCATGAGGGTGTTTGGGTGCAGAACCTCACAGGATAACATGGGAAGATGGAGGCCAGCGGTGCCAGAGCTGAGACACAGACACAGCCTTTGGGTCCCCTGGAGGCACAGGGCTGAAGGGGGAGAGAGGAGGATGCCAGGAGAGAGTCACAATAGAGGACTGAAGGAATGCCTTCATGACTGACCCCAGAGGTGGATTGAAGTGTTTCAGCTGACTTCACCACTCTGATTTACAAGGCATATCCTTCCCTAGCACTCTCACCCACTCCCATCTATAAGGTAAGCCCTTAGGGGCAGTAAAACAGCCTGCTTACTTACTGATACCAGCTCTGATACTAGCACTGTTAGTGCTTCTTAGCTCCCATTGATTGCCATCAGCAGCTCCCTCAGCCTGTCCCTCTCCACCAGCAGCCTTTCAGCCTAGCATAGAGCAGGAAGCAGGCCAGGGCTCTCACACTGGTCAGACATACATGATTATACAGGAACCGGATCTGTCCTGCACCCCAAAGGGTTGATTTTACCCGTGTCAGGTCATGATGTTAATTCCAAGACATGCTGTTTATTTTTGCTGGAACCAAGAGGTCATAGCCGTGCCTGGCAATTCCCTGAGAACCTGCACTCTCAGTCCCCCCACATCAGCTATCTACAAAGCAAAGAGGTCTTTGTGTTAATAACCCTGGTGTTTTGGTAGCTCAGTCAATATTTTGGTAGCTTTAGGCAGCACCTATAAATCTTGACGGTTGTGCCGATGCGATAGACTGCTCTCCTTAGCTGCTGAGAGCCAGCTAATGAAACAAGGTGAGGTTTCATTCCTTTCTGACCATCTCTTTCCACAGCCTGCTTGTAAGGGCTTCATTTTTCCATCATCACAGCCCAATCAACCACTGAAACACTATAGTGATGACTGTGATTTAATTGCTTCTCCAGTTCAGTGACACCAGCTCTGTTAGATGCCCAGAGTTTAATGACATATGGGGTACTTAGCCATGTGCAAGGAGGATGTTAAATGCTCTTGAAGCACAATTACCACCTTGCTTCGGTGCAAATCCACCAGCTATGGTCTTGGATGGGCAAAGTGAAGACACAAGCATCATTTCTCATAATACAGTGTAAGCTACCCCCATCCGTGTTTACAATAAAAAGCCATCTCTTGATGGAGGGAAGTAATTTCCCCCCCTTTTTTTCCTCCTGGGCTTCCTGGCTACTGTATTGATCAGTGTCTCAAAGATATCTTAATTCAAGTGGTTTCCTAATGCACAATGTGTCCGAG
Source organism: Melopsittacus undulatus (assembly GCF_012275295.1). Lineage (NCBI taxonomy): Eukaryota > Metazoa > Chordata > Aves > Psittaciformes > Psittaculidae > Melopsittacus > Melopsittacus undulatus. The sequence goes on along the minus strand of NC_047529.1, from coordinate 10,636,095 downwards.
ATTAAGCTTTTTCCAAGGATTTGCTGGTACAAAGAAATGTATTTCACAATGAGGAGAACAATTGCCATTATAAATATCAAAGCACGATGATACCCACTTTGTAGCTACATTCCAAAGGACACTTTTTATTCAAATTCCCTTTTTTCAGGAGCTTCCCCTTCTGAATTTTCTCGCTGTCGATGAGTAGCCCAAAAGGGGATTTTGTTTGTCTGTGTGTGTGTGCTTGGCATAATTCAGTCAGGATGTTGTGGTAATAGGGTTATGCTAAGCATGAAACAAAATAATTTTCATGCCTTTTGGAAGCTGTTCTCCTGTTTGCTTAATATCAAATCATTTCCCTTTTGACGGGTTACTCCTGTACGCTGCGGCTAATGCGATGCCGCATATCCCAAACAGCAGGGCAGGACTGATCCTGACATGGGCACCGGGCTCTTCTCCATCACCTGGGATAAATCCCATCAGTGTGAGCAGGAGACATGTATAGAGCCAAGGAGAAACCACGGCCCCTGGCCTCCTTGCTTGTGCCTCCCAGCAAGCTCACTCCATAGCCTGGAGGTCTGATGTCAGCCCCCACAATAGATAGGGATATCCTGCAGATTTGGAGGTGCTGGAAGCAATCATTCCAGGCTTGCTCCCTCACTGGGCTGGGTGAGCTGTGATTCAGGGAACATACTCAGATCCTTGTCTCCCCACCAAAAAGAGGAGGCAAGCAGCCAGTACTGGTCTGATCTTACGAGGGACACATCTTCCACTGTATCCCACTTCCCCACATCATTAGACCCCATTAACCATGGGGTAGATGCTTTGAGTGTATTTAGCAGCCTGGAAATCTAAGTAGATGTTTAAAGTCCCACTGACAGCACAGGGAGTTAGATGCTGAACTGGCTTAGACACTTTTAGACCTCCCCATCCTATAGCAAACTCCTGGTTTGCTCTTTGCTGTATCTTTAGGGATGAAATGGAAGTTTGACCCATGAGCACACACATTATACACACGTGCTTTGCTGATTTAGAGTGAGGGGGCTAAGCCTTTGAAATGCTTTACCTCAATTTGAGAATACTATGATTAACAACTGATTTCTACCGTGTCCCAGTCCTTCTTACTGTTATCCTGAAAGGATAATAGCAGCACGCATGATTATGACAATGATTTATAACACCTATAAACACTGCTACCATTGCAACTAAACCCTGCATCCCCCTCCCTCCCCAATGCACGTGATGCTGTTACTGTGGATGTATAAAACGCACGTGGCAAGTGAGAGTCAGGGATTTCGGGAGCCCAGACCCACCACGCTCCAGCGTGACGGCGCTGCCGGTTGTGCCAGGCAGAGGAGGGATGAAGCCTTGCCAATGGAGGCTTTATATCATCTGGGGGCTGCCCTGTGCTGCAGCTGGCAGGGGACCAGCGCAGCTCCTGGCATCCTTTCTTGCTGTCTCAGGGCAGCTCTGATTTATGCCTGGCTCCCATAGCCTGCCAAGGGCTGTCCCAGCCGGGGCACCGAGTGCTTCCCTTATCTCCTGGTCATCTCCCATCATTTCCACCCCAAGCCTGGTTTAGGGCAGCAAAACAAGGACTGCTATGCTTATGCTTGGTGTACCTTGAGATCCCAGCTATAGAAAAGGCTATAATCTTCATGGCAGACAAAATACTTGTTTGAAACACAAATTGATCAATAAAATCACTTTTTGGGGGTGGGACTGAGCATGTATTTCCCTGGCAGATGAGAAAGGGGCATTCCCAGCCCCTGAAGTTTACAGAATATGATCAAATACCACTGAAAATTCAATGCTGAGCTGTGAAATGACAACCAGGAGAAAGGCTTTTGTTTTCCCCCTCCTTTTTTTCTTGAACCGAACAGTACCTAACTGTTTAACTTGCAGCTAAGGATTATTTATGTAGGGCTCTTGTGTAGGTAAAGCACCACGTCCTTGGCCCGCTGCCCACGTAGCACAGCGCGGGATCTCTCGTTACAAATTGCAGCTGTATAACATAACAGGAAACGTGGGGCTTTAAGTTATTCCACTGGAAAGATTAATTATTTGGAAAATAGTTATGCAGCAGCTTTGTGTGTTTTTGGAGCAAAGGTGACCGGCACCATCTTAAATTTAGAGAAAGAAAAGGAAGAAAAAGAGGTGGTTTAGAGAGTGCAAGTGTTGTGGGACTGGTTTATTCTTAGTTTTTAAATCATATTTGAATACTCTGCTGTTATGGAAGGTGAGCTCCACAAAGAGCAGCCCCCAGCAGGGTGAGGGTAAGGGAGGGATGGGAGCTGCTGGGTTCCTTGAGCTTGATCCTCCAACCTAGTTGATTCGATAATGCTATTCTATGCCTCTATTCCCATTCAAAGCATCCACCTGCTTGAGGGGAAGATGCAGGAGTACTGCTGATGGGGGAGGCAGATGAGAAGAGAGCTTGGAGGCACAGGTTGTGGTGTCCTCAAGGTATGCTGCACACAGCCCATGGGTCCTGGGCAGCCTCTTCCCTCCAGGCAAACACTCCTGAAAAGACAAACACAATGTCTGGAAGGGATCTACTCCCATGGGGCAGAGGATGGGGTGACAAGTGATACCTCCTGCTCGTGTCATAGACACAGTGTGGCAGCAGGGTCAGGGCAATGATTGTCCCCATGTACTTTGCACTGGTGAGGCTGCACCTTGAATGCTGTGTTCAGTTCTGGGCCCTTCACTACAAGAAAGACATTGAGGTGCTGGAGTGTGTCCAAAGGAGGGCAATGAAGCTGGAGAAGGATCTAGAGAAGCATTGGAACAGGCTGCTCGGGGAAGTGGTGCAGTCACCATCCTTGGAGGTATTTAAAAGCTGTGTGCTTAGGGACATGGTTTAGTGGTGGAGTTGGCAGTGTTGGGTTAACAGTTGGACTCGATGATCTTAAAGCTCTTTTCCAACCAAAGCAATTCCATGATTCCGTGTCAGCCCATCCAGCCTTGTCTGCCGAGCTGTGAGCTTCTTTATATAGCTGAGTTCATGGGATTTTAATTTGCTCCTCTGCATGCGAGCGATCACCCCAATTAAAGAAAGCACTAAACCAGCAACCTCACTGCAGCAGTGCGTAGGCATGGGTGATGGCCAAGGTCTCCCCTCACCTCTGCAGATGCTACTCAGTGACTTCAGAGAGGTCTGTGGCCGAAGTGAAACGTCTCCCTGATTAGGATTCCTCTTCGCATCCAAATGTGCTTAAATGCCAGAGCTCTCCGGAGGGATGTGGTTTGGATAAAGAAGCAGGGGTTATTTTTAGGCAGCACAATGCACCTCTTAGTGAAGTTTTTCCACTCAGACACTTCACCCGCGGCCATTTCATGAGAGCAGCTATCCCACACCTAGCTTTGTGCTAACCTGGTCTCCCAGGCCTTTTTCCCCATGGATGTGTTAGGGAACTAGTGGTCCTTCACTGCTCAGCTAGAGCTGTTGCAGTGAAATCCCTGAGGGAGAAATGCTCCTCAAGGAGCCTCTCGGTGGATTTGGGGAGGAACAACGTGAAGACCATAATAATTATGCTCCTGGATTCCTCTTCTCCCCTGCAGGCAGGATGTGCCCCAGAAGCAACACGATGTGCATCCCAAACCATGTCCATCATCCCTCCCAAACCATGTCCGTCATCCCTCACAAACCATGTCCATCATCCCTCCCAAACCATGTCCACCGTCCCTCCTTCCATCAACACACAGGGGAAGCCTGTTTTCAAAGCAGCCACGTTTTCCCCACCTGTACTGGGAAAAGGACAATTAATAATATATTACTAGTAGCAATAGGCTGCATTCAAGGTGTAAATGTCTCATAATTGGTGCAGGATGGTCCATTATCTTTAATTCTTATGCTCCAGTTCCTGGCAAAGAGCAATGTCAGATTAAGGAGGAGCAAAAAGTTTCTTATAAACTCAAGAATGGCTCCTATGGAAGTAGCAAACCAGAGAGAGCAGTCTCTTAACTTTCCAAGCTTTTCATTTCTGCTCCATTTGCTGCTACCTCAGACTAACCAAAACTCCATGTTTGTCTAATAGAAAAACACTGTTTTCGCAAAACTCTTCCAGCCACAACAGTTGAGCTCTACCACAATAATTCACCACTTCTACTATAGCAAATGTTAATATATGAAAAACCTGCTGGGTATTGGGAAATAAATAAAAGAGGAGGAAATTACTTAATTTAATGCCTCTACATTTGATAGAAGACAGAAGGCAAAAAGTCGTGTTAGTGGAAGGTTACTTTCCTCACTGCTTTGCACCTCGTGTGGCTCTTGGCTCTTTTATGCCTGCAATGCATTCCCAAAGCAGATATCCACAAAATTTTTATGGTTTGGGAGCTAGAGAATCCCACCCTGCCTGAGAGCCCAGGTTCCTGTGTTAGCTAACTTGTAATCATCATATCACTAAACCAGCCAAGATGGGACCATGGTCATCCAAGGCTCCATCTAGACTCAGTGGAAAGAGAGACCCTATAGAAGACAATCCTGCCTAGCTATAACTCCTGCTGGGACAAATATGTCTTCTGGGCCAGTGACGACAGGAGCAATAGAACCACTAATTTAGGTTTTTCAGAGGGCTGCTTGAAGGTGGGTGAGACAAACAGAAGGCAACAGTGAGGTGTGTCAGGAAAAGGTCAGCAAACCTTGGTGCAGTGCACAACATAAACCTTTTATGTGGAAAGAAGAGGCCACTGTAAATAGCAGGAGGGTGGTTAGGTCTGAGGCTAGCAAAGAAGCTCAGCTGGGAAACAAGGGTGCCATAGATAAGCTGAGAAGCTTCCAAGAAACCAAGTCCTTTGCGCAAAGCCACAAATCTTCTACGTTCAAAAGTCACCTGAAGACAGTAGGTGGCTGGAAGAGCAGGGTTTGACTGCCAGCTCACGTACATCCACATTGTACAACCAAAAGTGACACTGGAGATGTTGTTCAGCATGAGGGTTGTTTGAGTTTGCCAAGGAGCCAGATGTTCCTTGCCATGGGGAAATTACCTTCCGCACCTTGGCATCTGTTTCCTGTAGCTGCCAGTAAAGGAATGGGGCAGGCACAGTGTGCAGAGGGGAAGGTGGCACATTGCAGTGGCTTTTTCAGATCATTACCAAGAAGAAGTATTGCAACAGTATTTGGCTTGAAATGATGCAGATAAAAGCTGTGAACAAGCTCTGTGAATGTGGCTCAGGGAGTCACTGAGATTAGCATCTACTTCTTGATACTGCGGAGTGCTGGGGCAGAGGATTTCAAGAATGAAGGATTGCTTGGCAATAAGATCCTGTTCCTGGTGCTGTGCACATCGATGAGCAGCCAGGCAGGCTATGAGTGATTGTGTGCCCACTCACACTGACTTGTACTCAAAGGGGTGAACACCAAGCCCTTGGTAACCTCCCTGCAGGGCTGGGTGTTTTGGAAACCGAAGAGCAAGAAAAGGGCTTGGAAAATCAGGCAGAAAAATAGCAAATCTCTTTATGCTCCATTTGAGGAATGAACAAACCTCCGGAAAAGAGGTTTTTGCAAATCTGGTGTCTAAATTATCTGCTGGGGCCAGACTATTGCCTTTGTAAGGCACTGTGAGGTCCTTCCCTCAAAGAAGGTGTTTTCTAGGTGAGAAATACAGGATGAGCAGAGGAACAACAGCTCCAAATTCCCTGCTCATGGGAAGGGGTAATCCACTGCAGATCCCCACAGGGCAGAAGTTACACCAGCCTCAGCACTCTGGATCCTGGCCTCCAGCCTATCCCTGGCTGCTATTCCACCACCATCCCAATTGGACCCTTGCTGGTCTCCAGGAGGCTAAAAAAAGGTAATGGGAAGGTCTTAAGAAGATAATTCTGGAAAAATCAGGAATGTTTCCTAAAACCCTGGCTTGTGTGGCATCCATCTGCTCAGAGCACACATTAGCAGGTTGTTTCTTCTAAATTAAAAGCTGTGATAAACTCAGCTGCTCTCAGCTCCATCACCATCTTTATCCTTGGGAGTTTATTTGCTGAGATGAAAGGGACTGTTCCCACCTCCTATATCCCTACTGGCCCAAGTTGCCTTCACAGACCTCTGCATCCCACCATAATTGATCATGGGTCTGCTCTGATCTCAGAGCTGCCAGTGGAGGAGGGCTGGGGCACAAGCAGCACCAGGCATCCTTGGGATGCAGCTTGGACCACACGTGGTGGACCTGCTCAGCTCCTGAGTGCTGTCACCATAATCATGGTGGAGCCTGGCAGACGTTTGAGCCACCGACACTAGCAATTAAGTGTAATTATCTAAGAGGGTGGGTGTGTGTTATATGGAAACAGAGCCCTGCCGTGATGCTGATGTTAGAGGTAAACACAGAGCTGAGCAGAGAAATAGAAGTCAACTCTGAAGTTTTAGTTATTTTCTTTTCAGACCTGCTCATTGTTACAGAGCTCAGCCTTTGATTTGTTCCTGAGACCCTGTTCAGGTGGATAAGGGACATCTCACTTCCATAGAGGGATTGAGGATCTGGCCACATCCTCTGTGTAGAATTACCCCAGCAGATCCTGTCCCCGGAGGCATTGATGAGATGTCACCACTGGGGAGTGAGCAATGTCATGAGCTCCTGACATGGCAGGGAATAGGATGGAAAAGGTGAGGTGAGCATCCAAAGGATGGGTGAAGACAGACCTTGCAAACTGGGAGTACCTGATGTTATGGTTTATATGTGCATTTGGGTTACCTTGACTGGTGCTGAGCAGGAAAGTAAAACAATGACCCAGATAACATTCCTAGTCAAAACAAAGGAGATGTTTACTGGGGAGTAGCTCCTTGCTGGCTCCAGCCAGGCAGGCTGCGAAGAGTTTACTCTTCTCAAGGCTGAATCTGAGATAAAAAGGAAGAATTCAAACATTAGAGGACACCAGAAAACAACCTTATCCTTGGCTGCATCAAAAGGAACATGACCAGCAGGTCAAAGGAGGTGATCCTGACTCTCTACTCTGCTCTCGTGAGACCTCACTTGGAGTATTGTGTGCAGTTCTGGTGTCCTCAACATAAAAAGGACATGGAACTGTTGGAACAAGTCCAGAGGAGGCCACGAGGATGATCAGGGGACTGGAGCATCTCCCGTATGAAGACAGGCTGAGAAAGTTGGGGCTGTTCAGCCTGGAGAAGAGAAGGCTGCATGGAGACCTCATAGCAGCCTTCCAGTATCTGAAGGGGGCCTACAGGGATGCTGGTGAGGGACTATTCATTAGGGACTGTAGTGATAGGACAAGGGGTAACAGGTTGAATCTTAAACAGGGGAAGTTTAGATTGGATATAAGGAAGAAAATCTTTACTGTTAGGGTGGTGAAGCACTGGAATGGGTTGCTCAGGAAGCTGTGAATGCTCCATTCCTGGCAATGTTCAAGGCCAGGTTGGACAGAGCCCTGGATGACATGGTTTAGTGTGAGGTGTCCTTGCCCATGGCAGGTCCTTTCCAACCCTAACTGTTCCATGATTCTATAAAAATGGCTTTACATGGATGAGGCTGGTTTGGTGTTGAGCTCGTGTGCCTCCAGATCAAAGGGGCCACTGGACAAAGTCCTGGACAAATGTGCTGTAGCCACATGGGAGGGCTGTACCCCTGACTTGGGGAACCTTTGGATCACCACACTTTGGCTTTCATGTGTTGGCAGCATGCAGCATCTCAGAAAGAGATGTTAGAAACCCTAACCCTAATCCTACCCTAAAAAGGGAGAAAAAAGGTATTGCAAGGAAAAAACAACTTTGCAAAACATCTTTATTTGGGATAAGGAGCTCCAAGTGGCATCAGGCAAGATTTTCAGAGGTGGCTAATAGTCATAAAACAAGAAGTGTCCTGAAGCTACCTGGGGGAATGAATCTGGCCCAATGGGAATTGAAGGGGATAGTATGTTATATCCCCATAAGTTTAAATTACAAATGCCTCAGGCCAGCGAGGTTTTTACATATCAAGCAGAGCACTTGGTAAGAGGTGCTGAGGTGGGAATGGCAGCCCTTTATTTTTCTGAGCATCCCAGAAATGCATCGAGGCTGTAGGGAATGTTAATATATTTTATTGGACAAGCTGCTGGAGCTGGAAACAGCTTGTCAGCTGTTGGGCACACGAATGCTTCCAGAATAAAAGCAAAAAAACACCCTTAAAAGCTTTAAAAAAGTGCCCAGAAATACTCAGCTCATGCCAACAACACCTTAAATAAACCATCCGAGGTAGCCAGACAAGAACTAGGAATATCCCCAGAAACCAAAGATTCGGATCAGCTTTGGGCAAATTACTGCTGGTTTGCTTGAAAGGCAAAATCTTTTCCTACAATGTTTTCCTAGAAAGTGTATTCAATTCTCCTTTTTTTTTCCTATCAAAACTCAAAAATGTAATGAAGAGATTGACTGAAACCCAGCCAGGCTGGACATGGATGAGACACCGGCCTAAGCAGTTTTGCTTTGATTCAAAATCCTGATTTTTGTCTAAAAATAGCACTATAGGAAATCCCTGTGGATTGGCAGGGTGCTCTTGTGGTTGCTGGGAGAGCCTGAGCAACCCAGACATCTTGAATGAACAAAGCCTGATGGCAGGAGATGTATTGATATTATGAATGAACCCAAACTGGAGAATTCCAGCTCCGGAGCCTCATCCTAGTTTGTGTTTGATCCTATTCAGTGTCCAGGACCAGACAGCTCGTGAAGCTCTCGCAGTCACTTGGGGTAGTTCAAGATTTGATTGAAAAGACAAGACAGAAGTCAAGGCAAAATAGAGTATTTCTCATCCTCTGTATTCTTTCATGCTCCTTCCTTTCCTATTTCCCTTGTTTTATGAATTGTAAGGAAGATCAGACAATTTGCCATGAACCTGTAGATCCAAAGAGTTATTTAATCACTTATTACCCAGGCACTTGCTGCCTGCTTGCCTATCTAAAAGGCATTAAAGAATCAGATGAAATGTTTTTGTTCAAGTATATTGCTTTGACATTCCTCATTCATATTCAGAATCCGTCACTTTGGGTCAAGCTGTGGTGTTTATCCCTGCATCCCCTCTCACTCTGAGCACTTCTCCATCTGAAGAAAGGGAGAATGTTACAAGCAAAGTCCACAGGGCTCGTTTCTTCTATTGCTATGCAAAAGGCACTTCAAGCGAGGTTGACATCAAAGCGCTACCGCAAGCACCAAGCATAATGAGCACCAAGGAAGGACTGCCACGATTCATACATCAGGAGAGAAACAGAGGCTGCAGAACAGCGTTTCCCTCTCTTTGGGCTCCTTATTGTGGTGAGGTTCTTGTCAAAGGCACAAAAAAGGCAGCCCCTTGCAATATCAGACATTTGTTTAAGTCATGGTGGCTGCCAGAAGATAATAGCCGTCAGTGTAAAATTACAACTCATTCTGCATAATGCTGTGCTGATTACCATGAAAGCAATGGCAGTATTTGAATTTTACTCCCTTTTTTCCCCCTTGTCTTTGTTGCCATGCTTAGCTGAGGAGCTGGATGTGCCAGCCTCACTGTTTTGTACTCAGACCTGCACACTGGCCTGATGTCTCTGGTCCATAGCTCTTTTTTCCCTCAACACAAAAGGTTCAGCAGGTACCTTAGGCCGGGTGGACAATCCTACTGCACAGCATCCTTGTGGAAAGCCTTTGTGGGCTCATCCTTGGGTCCTCTTCAGCAGCAATATGGCTTTCCTGTGATGGGGGAAGCGCTTTTCACCGTCCTTTTAAGCCTGAAGAAGGGAAGCACAAAAGCCTGAAGTCACTTGTCTGTGTTCACAATGCAAGTGGCATAAATGGGCTTTGGACATGGATGTCTGGAGTTGATGCGTGGATAGACTCCACGACTAGTTAAAGTTGTAAAGTAGGTATGCTTTTATTCAGCGCTGAGGTGCATGGGGATAGCTCCTGCAAAGCATGCACACCTCAGGGTTGTTCTCCCTTTACATTTATTCTCTTAAGGTATACATAGACATGAAGTTTCTCAATTTGCCTATACATATTCATTATCTATCCCCACTTCATATTATAATGAGCCGGAAGGTCCTTTGCACCTGCGCAGTGCCCCTTCTGGTCATGGGCAGGGGTCTCAGGATGTAGTAAATGAGTCTTCCTCTTGTGGGTAGGGGTCTTCAAGATGAAGTAAATGAGTCTTCCTCTTCTTAAACTTTACACCTTTTAACCTTCACACATGGCCTTAGGGTCTGGTCGGTGCCCAGTCTGCTTCTCCCCTGCTTCTCAGTAGGACCAAACTCCTGTGCTTTTGTCATGGTCTTATGGCTTGGTCGCCCAGTCTGCCTCTCCCCAGCTTATCAGCAGGACCATTCATCTGCTTTTGTCAGTAGAACTAGAATCTGCTTCTCCCCCTCCAGCAGTAATCAATGCCTTGGCAAGGTGGCAATGGCAGGTACTTAGGACAGACAATACTTTTGTTTAAGCAAAGGAATTCCTGTAACCCTCTTGTACAATTTCTCTGTATTACCCCCTGTACATTGGTTACCCGTGTATCAGAGTCATGAGGATTGACATACCCAGCATCCTCCAAGTGCTTCTAGCAGCACTGGAACCATAGTGCTGCCACAAAACAGGGCTCAGCTATGGTTTTCCACACCACCATCACCTTAAGTATTTACTCTGGGTATTTCTCTGTAGTCACGGCTATGCTTCCCTCAAAACACTCCATGGCTACACTTACCTGAGCTAGATTGTTTAAGCTGAACTCGTGTTGAACCACGACATCAGTGTCGCAGTGTTTTTGTAGTAGGAAGGTCCTGGAAATGTTGACCAGGGGTATAATTAGTGAGGGATGCTCGGGAAGGTACTGTTTTGGGATGAGCAATTATCCAAAGGGAATCCTCTGCTGAGAGAAGAGAATGTTTTGTAGCCATGACAAAAGCTGGCACTTATTTCTATGTGATGTGAAGAAAAAAAAAGGGATTATCATGGTTATTTTTCTGTGCTACAGGGTGAGACTGCTGGAGTGAGGGATGCTGCTGTGGGAAGTCAACTGGATTAAGGAAGTAGTTAAAGAATATGTAGGAGCAGAATATGGCAAGGGGTATAATTACAAAACAAGGAGCAGAAGAATGGCTGATGTTTCACCTTAGGAAACCCAGTCAGGATGGCTATTCTTAGAATCCCAGACTCGTTTGGGTTGGAAGGGTTAAAGCTCATCCAGTTCCAACCCCTGCCACAGGCAGGGACACCTTCCACTAGACCAGGTTGCTCCAAGCCCCTGTGTCCAACCTGGCCTTGAACACTGCCAGGGATGGGGCAGCCACAGCTTCAGTGGGCACCCTGTGCCAGTGTCTCACCACCCTCATAGTAAAGAATCTAAATTCAATCACAAACAAGATGTATTTCAGTTTGCCTGATGGGGCTCCTGTGATCACCAACCATCCCCTCACCCCCCAAAGCACACCTGTGTGAACAGAACCCAAGACAGCAGCACATCTGGGCACCAGGGTAATGTTTGGACAGGCAGATGTGTCTGTTGGCTTCATGCTGTGCCCTGCCTAGGTCAGAAAGGGTTTGCTAGAACATTGCAGAGCTGGAGGTGCCGATGCTTGCCTCGTTTCATGCAGCCAGACTCTAACCCAGGTTAATTATATATGTGCTCTGCTTCATAAACATAGAGGTGTCTCTTCCTTCTGTCCTAAAGCGATTTAGCTGGTGAAACTGCAGTTCATGTAGTGTGTCCTTGAGTATCTCTGCTGCACCCAGTGCTGCTCATGGTGTCTGAAAGGGGAGAATGTAGATGGGATTTGGGGCGATGTTCACATGCTTTCCTGCCCCCCTCTCCCTCCACTGCTTCTCAAAGGAGTCTGAAGGGTGTTTCTGAAGAGCCTGAAATGGGATTTTTGTGCTATGGGAGGGGTTATGCGTCACAAAGGCATCTGGAAAACATGCCAGGCCCTCTAAAGCATGAGGTCCTGCAAAAAACCCCAAACAGGCATAATGCCCTCAAAGGAGCTGACACGTCCCCTTCCCATGCAGCAGCCTTCCCCCATACATCTGCATCTACCTTCAGTTCGTAGTCAGGCATTCCAAAGCCCAAGAATTCACGGCAAAAGAGGCTTTCCACCTTTTAACCCAACCCTGGTATCACAGAGTTGCCATCCATGCTGTTTCAGAGAGCAGAGCAGAGCCATTCATCTCCTTTAACCCCCTCAGGTTTTGCTTAGGTCAAGACATGCTCATCTACCATTCCCTGGTGATTCACAAGCCAGAAAAAGATCTTTCAGAGGAGGGATGCACGAAGTCCTCAGTCTCCGTGAGTCACTTCTCTGCCAAATGCCAGCTCTGCATCAGAAGCATGTTTTACTTGTATCTTGAGAGGGCTTTTTTCTTTCTTCTCAGTTCTGTCATTCGAGGACACAGCCCTGCCTGGGAGGTGGTGAGCACCCAAAAATCCTGTGAAACTGGTGGGTGCCAGAGCCTCTAATGTGGGATCTGGGACTAGAGCTTCCTGGTGTGTTCATTAGCGCAAGACCTCCTGGTGATGTAGGAGTAACTTAATCAAGTTTGTAATCAGTGCAGTGGTCTATGGAGGATGTTAAAAACTGATCAGAAAGGTGAAGCTCCACATAGGCTCCTGCAAGGACGAGGGTTTCTGAGGGGGTCATTGAGAGCACAGCTTTTTCACTTCTTTGGTCCATTTGTTGCTATTGTGCTTAAGAAACCTTCTTCCCCAGTGGCTGCAATAAGGAAGGTTGGATGGCATTTGCAGGACTTTTCCTACCTGGCAATCTTCATACTTGATCCTGATCTTTAGTTATGTCCTTCTCCCTTAATTTTATCAAGCTAAACGGTGTGATTGTTAGCTGCCATAGTAAATACATGTCAATGATCCTGAGTTAGAAGGAAACAGAGCAGTTGGTACCATTGCAAGCTTCCCTTCTCCCTGGAGATACAAGTGATGGTAGGTTTGTTGGATCCACACATGCTGTCATGTTTAAATGATTAAACATTGGCCCTTGGTGGCCAATACTTCAATATTATGCAGCAAAGATGAAGCTTGCAGAGGACATCCCTCCTCAGTTAGGAAGTCAGTGAGGATTCCAGTCCCTGTTCCCCAGTAAAAATGGTACAGGCTGTGCCACAAGCAACCACATGGACATTTCACTTCTTTCTTCCTTTTCCATCTAATTGAAGGTTAGAGGTTTGCACATCAGAGTGGAGGTTACAGACACAACAGCCTGCAAAGCCATACTGTGAGATATCCTTGTTTGGCAGGGTACAAAGAGTATCTCCACTGCAAAACAGAAACTGGGGCCAAGGTGAGAGGGAAGGAGGACAAGAAAAAGTAAAAGGAGAGGAAGCAGAAGACATAATATTCCTCTTTGACCTCCCTTCCACCATATGCATGATCATTGTACGCTCACAGGAGCACTAAGTGCTGGTGAAACACTAGACAGAACACAAGCTGCAGCACCAGGGGCAGTAGAAAGAATGAAGAGAGGTGAATGTTCTTCCTCCTCCAGAAGATGTAGGGAAACCTGCTTTGCTTCTTGCATGAAATATGCCCAAGCAACATCTTCAGTGCTTGTTTCCCAAATGAAGGCTCCTAATTATTTATGTACATCAGCGATTGTCTCCGGTTGATGCTCACGTCTGGTTGTGTGGAAGCTCCCTGGGGAGGGATGGGAAAGCCCTCTTAGATCAGTAAGCCTCTCCCCTGAAGTGCAAGCCATGTGCTCTCGATCTGATATAAACTGATACTGCAGTTTATCTCTGTCAGAAGTGCTGTGAACACTTAGCTCCCGTCTCTTAATCTCGTTGTTTCCTTAAAACAGCATGTCCTTGGCTCTGCTGTTATTTCAGCAGAAAAAGGGAAACAGGAAGAGGAGATGGTGCTTAACCAACCTGATGGCCTTCTGCAGAGGTGATGGGAGGTTGCGGGGGGAGCAGTGGATGCTGTTACCTTAACTTCAGTAAGGCTTTTGACACTGTGTCCTATAGCATCCTCATAAACCAGGTGACAAAGTGCAGATAAGATGAGTGTATGGTGGGGTGGCTTAAAACCAATTGAATGGCTGGGTCCAGAGGGCTGTGGTCAGTGGCACTAAGTCCACTTGGGGTCAAGTGGTGCACCCCAGGGGTTGGCACTGGAGCCAGTGCTGTTCCACATCTTCATTAATGACCTTAATGATGGAACCTGGTGTCCTCAACATAAAAAGGACATGGTACTGTTAGAACAAGTCCAGAGAAGGCCACGAGGATGATCAGGGGACTGGAGCACCTCCCGTATGAAGACAGGCTGAGAAAGTTGGGGCTGTTCAGCCTGGAGAGGAGAAGGCTGCATGGAGACCACATAGCAGCCTTCCAGTATCTGAAGGGGGCCTACAGGGATGCTAGGGAGGGACTATTCATTAGGGACTGTAGTGATAGGACAAGGGGTAACGAGTTCAAACTTAAACAGGGGAGGTTTAGACTGAATATAAGGAAGAAATTCTTTACTGTTAGGGTGGTGAGGTACTGGAATGGGTTGCCCAGGGAGGTTGTGAATGCTCCATCCCTGGCAGTGTTCAAGGCCAGGTTGGATGAAGCCTTGGGTGACATGGTTTAGTGTGGGGTGACCCTGCCCATGGCAGGGGGGGTGGAACAGGATGATCTTGAGGTCCTTTCCAATCCTAACTATTCTATGATTCTATGAACAGGCTGCATCCACAGTGAATTTGCAGACAATACAGAACTAGAAGGGGCTGATACACCAGAGAGTTGTGCTGCCACCCGAAGAGCCCTCAACAGGCTGGAGAGCTGAGTTGTCATCAAGTTCAATGAGGGGAAATGCAAATTCCTTGGGGGGGGAATAACCCCAGGCACAGGTACATACTTCAAAGTAGAGAAGAACCTGGGGGTCCTGGTGGACACCAAGTTGCCCATGAGCCAGTAGTGTGTCTCTGTGCCAATGGCAGCCAACAGATAGGGCTGGAGGAGGTGATCCTGCATCAGAAGGGGTGTTGCCACCAGGTAAAGGGAGGTGATGCTTCCTTTGCTCAGCACTGGTGAGGCCACACTGTGGTGCTGGGTCCAGTTCTGAGCTTCTCAATATGAGAAATACTGGAGAGAGCCCAGCAAAGGGCCCATAAGATGATGAAGAGACTGGAGCATCTTTCGCATGAGGAAGGGCTGAGAGAGCTGGGACTGTGTGGCCTGGGGAAGAGAATGCTCAACGGGGATCTCACCAGTGTGTGTGAATACCTGAAGGTAGGGTGTAGAGAAGACAGAGCCAGGCTCTCCTCAGTGATGCCCTGTGACATGACCAGATGTAATGAACATAAACTGAAACATAGGTGGTTCCTCCTGAGCATCAGGAAATGCTTTTTCTCTGTGAAGGTAACCAAGCAGTGTCACAGGTTATGGAGTCTCCATCCTTGGGGATATTCAGAAGCTGTCTGGACATGGTGCTGAGCAGCTGGCTCTAGGTGACCCTGTTTGAGCAGGGGATTTGGATCAGATGATGGACCTCTGCAGAGGTCCCTTTCCACTTCAACCATTCTGTGACTTTCCAGTTCCCTTTCTGAGTTCTTTTTTCAGCTGAGGAGCCCTTCTCTGCCTCACGTGGCCTATATTTTCTAGGCACCATCAGCCAAGATGTTTGTCATCATCAGCCAAGCTTTCCACTATGAGGAAACTGAGTCCTATTCCCAGGGCTTCAAAGGTATTCAGCAACAAGTGCTACCTTTCATCAGGTATTTCACTGCTCCTCTCCAAAGGGATGGTATCATAATCATCATCTTCAGCAACAATGGGATTTTTAACCCAGTAAACCAGTGTTATAGCACTGTGATATTAGCAGGGTCTTCCTCCTTTACATGTTGCCTGTAAATTATATTTCAATAGAGGAAACCACTCGTAACTCACCATCTCCTGAGCTGGCCAAACATCCACAAACCTACTGCTAATCTGCTTTTGCTAATGAAAGCATCAATTCCTAGCAGCAATAGTTGTCATTAAATCAATAAGATACATAACCCATTCTTCTGGTGCTTCACACAAGCACTTGAGCAGCTTGGTAACAAGATTTGCTAATGCTGAGCTCCCACAGTCCAGAAGTTTCTCACCGATGCTCAAAACTGGTACCAAAAAGTGGTACTTGGATTATGGAAGATCTTTCCCAGTTTGCTTCAGTCTTCTAAATATTGTAATCCTGTTTTCCTTCTACTTTTCAGTGTCTGAAACCTGTGGATTGGCTTTTCTCAGCTGGAGGCAGTTTGGGCTTGAACAACCCTGACAGCAAAGGTCTGCAGGTAGTCAAACACTGCCCCAGAGACAGTCAGTTCTTGGTTTGCCCACCTATTTATTTCCCCCCCTAGGGAAACTAGGGGGAAACTAACTCCTAGTTATCCCTAAAGGGTTTCCTTCTTTGCCTGGGATTTGTTCCTCGTATTGTTTTTTTAATGACTTGAAAGCAAAACTGTGGTATCCCAACACTTGTTTTGCTGGGAAAAAAGCCCCATTCCTGGAAATCTGGAGGCTATTTTAATGCTTTAAGGATGAAGAGATGACCCCAAGGTTGGCAGCATTGCCTCCAGAATACTTGCTGACGTTAAAGTGCAGCTGATGTGGCTTATCTCTTGAGCACCAAGAGCAGCCTGTGCTGGAAAGGGAGTGCTTCATGCCATGAACCAGCCCTGTGCACTGGTTTTACAGGTTTATGGTGGCTGGGTCTGACCATCTCTCCAAAGGCCTTCATCCTTTCTCCATGCATGTTGTGTGTGCACTGACATAGAGGGATCGAGGGCTGCAAAAATAAGGATCATACCACTGACAGCTGGCTTGCAGACTGTAATTAGCTTATGACTGAAAAGCATAGCAACAGCAAAATGTTTCATGTGTGTCTTCAGAAAGACAAAGAGGGAGGTAAGGAGGGTGATGATGCTGGAGGAAGAAGAGAAGCATAAAACAAGCCAGCAAAGAGAAGAAAGCCAGAGGTGCTCAAGGACAGAAACAGAAGAAGTCAAGCTGATCACGGAGAAGAAGAGGCTGTGCTTCAGAACAGGAAGGGGAGCAGCACAGAGAGATATGAAAGAGCAGTAATGACAGGGAGATGCATCGGATGGGCAAGCTGTGGATTGAAGACGAAGGCACAAAAGGGCAAGGACAGATACATACGGCTTTGCAATTAGCGGCTGTGATTTATGTTTGCTTCTTTGTCTTATTATCCTTCCCTGGCAGATGTCCTGCAAGCAGCAGCAGTCAGGGGGGTATCTGGGGAGGGGAGAGAGGGGATTTTAAGTAGTCAGGCTGACTGTGAGGTATGGAAAGGGCTTTCTAGCAGCCTGTACAATAATTCTCTACATAATTCTCATTAGAAATTGAGTAATAGCTGACCTTTTGTTACTAATTTGAAGAGATCCCCTCTCCCTTTACCCCAACATTTGTGCTTCTCACAGCAGGTTTCTGCTCCCTTGGGCACTCAAAGCTGGGTTGGGTTTCAGCTGATGGCTGGTGAGGGGCTGGAAGGAGGGAAGCAGGAATGAAAGTGGCGCAGAGGAAAAACTTGCTTTGTTGGAGCTTATCTGCTGCTCTCCTCCCTGATCCTTTCTCCTCATCCTGAGATCTCCTCATCCTTTCCTCTGTGCACACACACACAAAGTTTCTGTTCCATCCTTTGTGCCCACGCTCAAAGGAACATGTTTGCACGGCCATCACTTGATCAGCTGGTGAGGCTGCAAGGCTAACAGAGACCTTGAAACTGGGAAAGGGGCTTAGATATTTGACCTTGGTTTATTTCCAATGGGTTTTTCCCACCTCTGCTCCCATGGCAAGATTAACACCGTAAGTAGGGAGCAATAGGCTATTCTTAACCCAGGGCTGGCCGGGAGGGAGCTCCATCACCTTCAAGAGCAAAGGAGGAACTGGGGCTGCACAGGAGGACAAGCAGGAGGCAAACGGGGTGAATTTGGGAAAGGAGGGATGCACTCCCTTGTGAGCAGAGGTCAGAGAGGCTCAGCTGTTTGGAGGGGGCCTGCTGCAGCCATGGCAAAGGGCAGGAGGGACGTGTGGGTGACCACAAGCGCCTCTGCTGGGTGTCCCTTGGGGAGTGAGTCAGGACCTGTGGGCTCACCCTTTCCTATAATAGCTGGGGCCAAGGGTGTTTACCCTGTCTGCTCAGGAAGCCCAAGCACAGGCATCCTTTGTAGTCCTCCTGTCCCTGCAGGAACCCTCCCGCAGCTCCAGGCTGACCAGCTTCATGCCCAGGGCACCTCGGGACTCATGTTCCTCTCAGGGGAATCAAGGAATAAAGCTCCTGGGATTGACTGTGTTAATAGAGACACCATAGACCTGTGTATAAATGTGACTACACGAACGTATTAACTTTGCTTTGCTGTTCAAAAGCTCCAGGAAAGCTTCTGTTTGGAGTGAGCACACCTCAGTAAATCACTCCCAAACACCTAATGGTTGGCCTGGCAGGGCTCACATCGTGACAACCTGGGAATAAGACTGAAAGTGCATTCCCCCCCCCCCCCCCCCCTTACTCTTCTTTTGGAATTTCCTTCACTGTTTTTCTCCTATCTACAGGTCCTTTGGGTGAGCATCTGCTGCCTGCTTGCCCAGCTTGGCCACCTTTTCTTGATATCCCAGCCTTTTCCCTGTCTTCCTTGGCAGCTGTTGCAGCTCCCCTGCCCTTGGAAGAGTTCAGGAGGAGCCTTGCCTGGGAAATGGGGATTTGCTGCCTCTTAGGCCGAACAAGAGCACACACTCGTGGTAGTAAAGCATTAAATCTTCTCTGGCATTGTGTGTAAGAGATGCAAATCCCTGTTTTTCTACCTGGTCTGGGGAATGGGCATCCCTGGTTTTCCTCTAAGGGAATCTGTGAACAGCAGTTGACAAACACAGCTCGGGTAAAATATAGGGATCCCCATTTCCATTGGCAGCTTTTAAGGCAGTCTGGATACCCTAGAAAGGCTGGAAACAGCCTTGCTCTTGGCCAGAGCTCATCCCTGTGTTTGGAAGTGACTTCTTCCCCCAGCTGTCTCCTGCCTCCCCCTGGAGCCAAGAGCTTGCAGATGCCTTGTTAAAGGTGGCTCGGTTGAGCATCTGTGGATCCCAAGCTAAGAAATCAAAGGAAAAAGTGGGATCCTTAAAGAAGTGAATCCATTTTTATCCTTGGAAAGCAAAGGTTATTGGCCCCACCTGGCTCAGTGCAGAGCTTCAGGGTTCAGCTTTGAAGGAGAACTGGGGTTGGCTCTTCCTTGGTTGGAGCAGCTTTGATGGGAGGGAAGCAGTGGGAAGGGGCAGGAATGAATAAAACAAATCCAGGGAAGAGAGAACTTCCACCTGTTATTATTCACCACCCAGCTGCAGAGAGGGAAAAAATTGCTTGGACATTTATTGCACTTCCAAAACCACAGGGAAGTGAAACGGCATAAACTGTTTAAAACCCCAACATGAGTTAAATAGGATTTACCTGCCGAAGCTGAAGGAGGAAAGGAGAGAGGAAAGAAGAAGACATCAATTATAGGCAAAGGAGAAAGTATTTAGATTGAAAAATGTCAACAAGCTCTCCTGGAAGCTAAAACAAGCAGCAGTGATTGTGTTTGCACAAAACAAGCCCCTTCCCTATGTAGGAGATTGGTTTTGTTTTGCCCGTTTCAGATCATCTACCTTTCCCAGAAGAAAGCCAAATAAAACCCTGTGCGCATCCTGACTTCCCCTGTTGAACTACCCAGAAAGCTTTGGGTAACAAAGAGGAGAAAGGAAGAAAAGAACCCTCAGAAACAGAATACGACAGCAAGGTCAAATCCTCAAAGACCTAAAAATAGCTCTGAGGACTGGGCTCTGTGTTGGTGATGACGTTCCAATGAAGAAGCTCTTCTTGCACATCCTGGCTCCTAGCTCGAATCCAGGCATGGAAAGGGATTTTGTAGGTGTTTGGGTAGTTGCAGGTTTAGTGTCTCGCTGATGACTTCTAGGTTTTTTAATTCCCTAATCCTACGTGAGTGTTGTAGGCTGAGAAAGACATAATCCGGGCTCCTTGAATGAATCTCGCAGAGTTCTGTTCTTAGACAGAAAATGAATTAGGTTAAGCAGGGATTAGAGGAGACGCCACATGCCCACTTGGCCCCGTGCAGGCGGAATTGTTTATGTGTGAGCTGGGAAAAAAATGGGTGGGCAGAAAATAGTTGTAAAAATGAATGGGATTTCCAAAGGAAAACCACAAAGTAAAAGTAAAATGGAACCTCGGGATGTTGGGGAGACTCTCTCAAAGTCATAGAATCATGGAATGGTTTGGGTTGGAAGGGACCTTAAAGCTCATCCTGTTCCAACCCCCTGCCATGGGCACGGACACCTTCCACTGGAGCAGCTTGCTCCAAGCTCCTGTGTCCAACCTGGCCTTGAACACTGCCAGGGATGGGGCAGCCACAGCTTCTCTGGGCACCCTGTGCCAGTGCCTCAGCACCTTCAGAGGGAAGAACTTCCTTATATCTAATCTAACTCTCCCCTCTGTCAGTTTAAAGCCATTCCCCCTTGTCCTGTTACTACATGACCCTGGATGAAGTCCCTCTTCAGATTTCTTATAGGCCCCCTTTTTGTATTCATAGAATCATAGAATAGTTAGGAAGACTGTTGTAAGATCTGAACAGCCCTGGAGGTCCATGGGAAAATACATATAGGATGGAGCCAGCATCCATGGAACGATGGAGGTTCAATGGCTGATGGAGGTTCAACGGTGGGCCTGAGAATACCAAGACAGAGCTTTGCTGCACAAAGAAGCGCTGATAGGGACACCTTAAGACTACAAAGATCATGACAATTTGGGTGGTGTTTTAGAACCTGCAGTTGCAGTGGGTGGGCAGTGATGGCCCAAGGCCTGTCCTCCTTAGCACTGGTGTCCCTCCAGCCCTGAGATGCCAGATCCTGCTCTGCCTGTGTGCTGGAGCCAGGCTTGCCGAGCGCGGTGCCCGCTTTCTGGATCTTCTATTTTAAGCAGCTTCCGTCAGAGGTGAGGAGTTAAAGTTGCCATGCCGACAGGGAGAAAGCAGCCCCTAAAATAGTCAAAAGTTGCTCCTGCGTCATGCGAGCGTGCGTATGCTTCCTGCGAGGGAGGCGAGGACCAAGCTGCGAGCACAGGGAGGCTGTAAGGATCCTTCCTGTGCAGGGCACAAAAGGCCCCCTCGTGAGAACATCTATAGGGTGCTTTCAGGCTCCTGCCTTGTAGGTATTCACTTATAGGTGAATGAAGCAGCAGCAGGCAGGGCAGTAGCAGCAATGAGGGGATCCTGATGGTCAGAGCATTAAAAAAGGGACAGATCATTCCTGTTTTCATTGCTGGAGATCTCAGCCTCCAGACACCGATAAGGAACCAAATCCTCAGTGTGAGGCACTGGGAGCAGAGGAAAAGAAGCTGAGTGGTTTAGGAGGGGATATGCATTTCCCAGGGAGGTCTTGCACTATGCTCCTGGAGCAATAGTGATCCATCACAATGTAAAAGATTTGCAGCTGCGTGCTGGAGATACCTGAGGGCTGCAGTGAGCAGGCTGTGTCCTGCTGATCATGGACCTGCAGCATCCTGTAGTGCAGGAATAAATGGGTTTGGGTTTGCATTTTCCCCCTTTAATTTGCTGTTTAATTCAATTTGATCAAAGTTCCCAAAATGTGGATATTTCATAAAGTTCTTTAAAACTGGGGTGTCCCCTGACAAGGTGCCCAAATCACTCAACCCAGATCTGCCGGGGGCTAGGGGATGGTTTTGCCTCTTGCACATGCTCAGGTGAGATTATTCTCCAGCCCCACAGAAGCACAAATGCAAACACTGTTTAGCCACCTCTGAGCAAGGGGAAAACCAAGTCACTCCATGTGCTCGGAGCCTGGCACACTCCCGACCCTACCGACTGCTGCAGCCACCAGGAACCAACCCGGGCACAGCCTGGGATGCTCCTCACCACGGTGAGACTCAATGTGCATTTTGCCAGGGGAAAATCACAGCTCACCTTTCATTTCCCACCTTCTGCTTTCTTCCCCCTCTCCCTCGCTCCCCTTGTCTCTCCCTGCTTGCCCCTCCAGCCACTTGTCTCTGCAGCCCACACTTACAAATGCAATTTCTTCTGATGTATGAATATTTCACAAGCGCTGCCTCCCCGGGGACGGAGCCTGCTGAGGAGGAGCAGCCTCTGCGGGGATGGAAATGGTAGCAAATGACAATCTTAATGAAAGATCTCTTCTCCAAGGGCATCTCTGCTCCCAGCTCATCCGAGTGTTCCCAGCTCTCCAGCTGCTTGAGTTGCCTTTGGCCATGGATGGTGGATGTATAGAGAAATACAGCTGAGCTTTTTCCCAGGATACACCGTTTGGAGATGGGTTGGGATGCCCTGGTCTGAGCTCCTCATAAGAATGATGGAAATATCTTCCCTTCTGTAGATGCGCAATGCAGAGTGGCACGATGCTTTGGGTGAATTTATTTTCACTAGCAGATGAAATTCATCATGTAATCCCCTCCACCCTGATGCACACAAATAGCACATATCAAATCCAAACAACAAACTAATCATCCTTCATCAAATATGTGCATGGACCCATTTTAACCTGTACCCTCCCAATCTGCTTGCTACATCCATAGGCCAACAAGAGGGGCTGGCACCCAAAGGACATCTTTTTCCCCCAGAGCGATGCAAAGTTTCCCCAGCAAGGCTGGATCTCCCTCTCTGGGGTGGATCTCTTGCTCCACACCAGGTTTCCCTGCCCCATCCAGGCTCAGGGTGGTTGTATGCGTAAATACTCACATCTGCCTGACCCCAGCAGTATGTATACAGCTGTGTGTATATATCCCACTGGCTGTATAGAGCTACCTTACAGATAACCCACCTGTCTTAGATACGTGAATGATACACCTTGGTTCTTGGAGTAGCAGGCACAGCCCATGCCTGAGCAGCAGCAGCAGCGGTGCCGTCTGTCTTTCCGACAGTGGGTGGCACTATGCAATCAGGATAACTTCACTTGCCCTTTATTGTGCTACCGTCGGTTTTCAGCCCGGGGGGGTTTGAGCCCCGCTGTTTCAGGGGGACGGGGAGCACGGGTTTCACACCGACAGCATCTCGAAGCTGAGGTTCATCGGAGGGACCTGCGGGCTGCCTGGAGGATGCTGCCCCTGGAAAACCAGAGATGGCAAAGTCGCTCTGAAGGCTGAGCCTGGCTCGAGTTGTGCTCCTTGTTACTTGTTTCATCTTTATTTGAGGAGCAGAAGTGTCTATGAGGAAAGGCAGGGAATGGTTGCGACTTGGTTGCCCTTTTCTCTTGTAAAACACTGTAATTGCTGGTCCACTTCATCAGGATGCTGTTAATTTGTGACACTCTCCTACAAATAATTTCAAGATACCGGGATTTGGTGTTGTGGCTCTCCCTGGACAGCGAGAGATGTGGAACTCAATCTGTGCCTGTTGCAGTAAGTCTTATTTGCATTTCTCTTCTGTTGGAAATGCAAAGTTCATTCTTGGGTCTGGCTTTTACCTGCCCCATCAGTATGCTCTCCCTAATTAGCTCCCATTGCAAAGCTTCTCCCCAAATGAACTGAACCACAAGCGAACAACAGTGAGATGATGCAGTCCATGAGTCCGTGACTGATGGTACAAGGTACCATCCATAGGGAAAGGATACAGAAATGTTTGCCCTCATTGCTGGGCTTGGCAGGAACACAGAGTGGTGAGCTTGTATGAAAATTATGCTCTCAAATAAGCTAATTAATAAAGAATTAAGTAATCAAATAAATTAATAACGTTTCTGTGACGTTAGCAAACACCGAGCTGTATGGCAAACTGTTTTTAAAAGCTGAATAGACGTTTTTTACCTAAATCACACCCTTGGCAGGTAAACTGTGTGATGATGAACAAATAATGAGAAAACAACCATGTATGCATGATAAGAATGCAGAATTCCCGAAAAGCTCAAAGGAAGACCTGGGTTCAAGGTGGCCCATGCACCCAAATACAGTGTGTGGTGCTGGGTGTACCCCAAACCAGAGCTTCTCAGGTGATGGCTGGTGAACCGTTTGCAAGGGATAGGTTATACCAGGAGGTGTCAGTGTCTCCTGCCTCTGCTCTGAGAGCTTGACAGGGTTTTAAGGAGGAGCTGCTCAGTTTGCGGCTGGGACTTGTGCTGATGGTCGGATCTATTCAATGGAAAACAACCCCTGCTTTGAGCAGAGGAGTGGGACCAGCTTTCAACAGCAGCATGGTCCATGGAGCAAAGCAGCAGTGTTTAAAGTGGTCAGTAGGGGAATTCTGACTTCTGTTTGGCTCCTCAAGCAG
The DNA here is from genome assembly GCF_012275295.1 of Melopsittacus undulatus. Lineage (NCBI taxonomy): Eukaryota > Metazoa > Chordata > Aves > Psittaciformes > Psittaculidae > Melopsittacus > Melopsittacus undulatus. The sequence continues at coordinate 10,611,915 of NC_047529.1, read as the reverse complement.
GACAGGGGTATATCCACATTCGTGCAAGTCCGGGTTTCACACTAAATGAAAGCCACCCCCAAATAGGATGATAGGAGCAAACCCCTGTGCTCATGCTTTACTCATGCAGCCCCAGTACTGTGGTACCCTGCTGAAGTCAGGGTGATGGAAGGTTTGTAAAACCACAGTACATCATCTCCCTGCAGGGTGCTTACCCAAGGGCCCCCTCGCAGGTCACATTTGGGGCAGTTCAGCTTCTCTGAGGTGGATGAAGACCCAAGTGAGGAACCTGGAACACAAACAGATTCAGAGCCAAAGGCGTTGTGTGGCCCTGGGAGCCTCCGGTTGTGCCCGCAGTACCGCAGGCTCAGCCTAGAGGACAGGCTGTGCCCAGCCTGGCACGCTGATGGTGTGGACACATCCATCAGCAAGAACAGAAGTCATGGCAGGGAAATAAAAGCAGACAAAGGGAGTCTGTGAACTGATGGCATGTGATGGATGGGGTCTGCACTGGCAACCAGGTGGGCTTAGAGTGACTCTGCTTGTGGTGGTGATGTGGTCCCAAGCTTCCCTCCACAAAGAGAGCATCCCCCAGGCCTCATAAAGCTACAGTTCACTCTGGAGTTGTGCAGGAGCTAATCCTTTGTTCTCTTAGAGATTTGAAGGAGGTTTGGGGACAGGGAGGTAGTGAATGCTCCATCCCTGGCAGTGTTCAAGGCCAGGTTGAATGAAGCCTTGGGTGTCACGGTTTAGTGTGAGGTGTCCCTGCCCATGGCAGGTGGGGTTGGAACTGGATGATCTTAAGGTCCTTTCCAACCCCAACTATTCTATGATTCTAATAACTGTGTTTCTTTCACAGGCACAGACTAGAGAAAAGGAGAATTTCACAGCACTCAGAAGCCTGGTCCCTACATGCAAGGAGAGCAGTGATGGAAACATCAAATCCCTCTGAAGCACAGTGAGGGGCTGGGCAAGCATACACACGGTTCATGCAAGGGGTGACCGCTCATTGCACACACCGAAAGAGCTACATCAGCAGAGGACACCACTGTAGGAGGAGTACTGCTTTTCCGGCTTCCAGAGGAGACCTCTTTGGCAATTACAAGCACACTCTGCCTTTGCAGGCCAGAGTGGGTGACTCACCGTGTCCCTAGGTCCACTTCAAGGGATAACAGCTCCTATGAAACCACACACAGTGTGTGTGTCTGCATGTGTCTCCTTTCACAGCTGTATCACAGTCATAGCCTGCTCTTTATGTTAAAGCAAATGACTCTGTGGACTTTATGCCAGCACTTCAGGTTCTCTAGTGTCTATACATCAACCCAGCCAGCTTCAGAGACCAGTGGGTTTACATTAGCTCATGCTTGCAAGGGGCTGGTGCAGCCTGTTTGCTGACAGCAATGCCATATGTTGTAGTGTAGCTCCCGCAAGGCTCATCTTACTGGGACCAGATGGGAAAACAAGGGGCTTGTGTCCCAGGGGAGGTGTCTGGGTGTGTGAAAACACCAGTTTCCCTGAGGCACGCTGCCTCTGTGCACGTCAGCATCCGAAGACCTCAACACAACATCAGCCTCCCTGCTCTCTTTTGGAGACCCTGGGGTTCAGGGGTGCCAGAACTTCACCCTCTCCTTCACAGCATCTGCTCTTCTCAGAGGGATGGTTCTAGGTAGCAGGGGAGCACCAAGTGACAACATCCACTGCCATGGGAGTTGCTGTCAGAGTGGTATGGGTTTAATATATGCTGGTGGAAAAGCCAAACTCTTCTGTACAGTGAAACTTGGGAGGTTTGATGCAAAATCAGGCAAGGCAACCGTGGTCCCATCATCAACACCAGAGTTCAGGGTGGCCAGTTTATCCTATGATCACTGCTACCAGCCCCCATCTTTCTTCCTCCAGCATTGCCCAAGGGCTATTCCCACTGTATGACCCAATTCCTTGCCTTCTTAGTGGCAAAACCGAACCCTGCCTACGCAGCTGAGAAACATCAAGCTTTGCCCAGACTTGTGCATGTCCAGTGCTCAGAAATGCAATGCTCAGAAAGCCCCAAGGCTCCAACTTGTTCACCTGGCTTTAGTTCTCCATCAATCCTCTTCATGCCAAGTGTGGACATTATGGTTAATGTGGAGGACTCACAGCCCTGGCCTGCAGGACTTACCATCAAGATGCCCTTTATGTAATTATTTCTTCTAAGGTCACTTAATAAGAAGCATTTTGCCCTGTTTTATCTCGGTTGGATGCCTCGGTGGGACTGGAGGGAGATTTGCTTCTGTGGGGCCAGAGTCTCGACCATGAGCCAGAGGCTCTCAGAAGTGGTTTTGGTTTTCTCAAATTGGGCTGCTTGTGACTCACAAACTCATGTCTTTTGTTCAGATGAGAGTGAGAGATAGAGGGAAGATGGGTAAATGGGCAGACTGGTGCAGGTTCCATCCCTGCAGATTGCTTTGGCTAAGCCAGGGACATTATGTTGCTTGTGGGCCTTTGACCTGCAATTCCTGCCTGCTCCTCAGTTAACCCTTCCCTGGGGGCAGAAAGAAAAGGGATTTAGTTTCCTCACCAGGACCAAAGCACAGTGCTGGGAAGATGAAATGACCCATCTTGCTTGTGTGCCACTAGGGCCTGCCAAGCAGCATGACCATGTAGTGTGTACAGGGCTTCATCATGGCTCTCCATATGGCTGGGGACCTCTGGGTTTGTCTAGAAACCCTTTACCAATACCTGTAGCATTTCCCACCAACCTTTCCATGTGCCTGAGGTCTGGAGGAGGAAACTCCACGTGCAGTTATCAATCAGCTGCAGGGAGGGCTAAGGAAGGAGCCAGCAGCAAGGTGGGTAAAACTGTCCCATGTCCTCCTCATGCTGGATACCTGCTTCACACATGGTGGGTGATAAGCTCCCAGGAAGTGATTTCTGAACATGCACAAGGCTAGAGGGGAATTGCTGTATTCCTGCTGGTTATGAGAGAGCCAAGAGTACAGTTATACACCTTGTTTCCGTGGTTTAATTACCAGAAACTTGAATTTCACTGAATGCATCTGGTGAAAGCTGTGTTTGCACTGAGGCTCCTGATACAATGACAAGAGAAGCTCCTGAGATGCTTGTGGGGTTTTCACTTCTGGAATTGATTTATCTGGTGCTAATAGAAGTCTAAGCATAGGTTCAGAAGCTCCCTCACTGCCAGTCAGAACATATATCCATCAAACTCATGTCCTGGGAAGGCTCAGGGTCCTCAATATGGTGTTTCCCATTACCCTGTGTGCATGCAGGTACCCTCACACAAACTGACATATCCCTCCTTGTTTGTCTGGTTCAGCCTCTTGTGAAATACCTCCACCAGATTCTGTGCATTTTCAGCTCAATTGCTCTGCATGTAGTTACCCAATCTTGCTAAAGCTGTTTGAATGTGTTTAACCAATGTAATTACCCAATAATAGAGCTGGTCCAAAAATCGAAAGCAACAGAAAGAAAAAGAGGGAGGAAAAGAGACAATAAAGGCATTTGCATCAGATTTCTTTTCTCCTCATTACTTTCCACATTTGACAGAATGGGGGGAACAATCCTCTGAAGCTGGAAAAAGACTGGTTTCAAAGTACACAAACCCCAACTGCCTCATCATCACAATTCACTCCTGGAAACCAGTTTTCTGCCTGAAAGTGCTGATCCAGGGAAGATTCTTTGCTGTTTTCCCTGCAATCCTCTTTAGTTGCCTGGAAGCACATGGGAGATGGTGTCACCTTGTTCCACATGAGCAGGATCAACCGTGGTCAATGTCCCGTGAAGAAAAAGGCATTCAGGACCTGCTGGCGCTGGCTGGTGATGCTCCCCTGTGAAAGACTAATCCCTGGTGATCAGTTTGTGTTCCCTGAGGAATTATCCAGGGATGAAGCAAGAACCTTGCTCCAGGCTACAGCAAAATGCTGTGTTGTGCTCAGCAGCACCTCAAAGGTTTGCATCCCCCTTCATCCAAAGTAGTCTTTCCAAGAGCATCCTACATTCACTGCCTTAGTCTTTGCTGAGGTTGAGGGGTATTGAACATCTCAATCCCTTTCTTTGGTAGCTCTGCACCATTTTCCACACCACATGAACAGGCATGTTAAACCTTCAGACACCAAACCAACACAACTCTCCCAGCACACTAATGGAGGTTATAAGCCAACTGAACAAGTCGAGGCTTACTTCTGGGCATTCACTTTTCATTCTTCATTTGACTCATTAAGCAAGAAGCCTGGCTCGTAAACTAATGTAATTAAAAGAAGTGAAGCAGTGTAGAGTGCACCCTTAACTGTGCAGACCATAGGTCACTCCATCTGTACTTGTTTGCTTAGCCCACTCAGGACAAAGTCCTAGCGTTTGAGCATTGAATTGTCAACTCCTCGTTTTTCATGGTTCACTGCTTGCAAGATCCCAGATTGAGAGGCCAAATCCTGCCCCATCCTGCCTCACTGAGAGTGAATTGAATCAACAAGCTGGGCAAGCGTGACACCAAGGGTGGGATGTGACTGTGCCTGGCTGCTCGTGCTGCACTTTGGATTGAGCAGAAGTAGGAGGTAGCAGTGTTTTACCATAGAGGAATTTCCTGCCTTGCAAGACCCACCACACCAACCTCCTGTCCCCATCAGCTTTGCCTTGTCAGCTCAGGCTGGATCCTGCAATCTGGCTGTTTCCAACTGGGAGCAGGGTGCAGCCAGTCTCCGATCATGGAGCTCATGGAGGTAGTTCATCCTTGTGCAGGTCCTGGGGTGCCCTGGCTGCTCCCCTTTGTCCCTGCTAAGCACCATATCATTAGGGGAGTGAACACCATCCAACCACCACTTGCATAAATGCTCTGTAGCTACCTGAGCTCTTTCTGGCAGCACACGTGGTCCCATGGAGGTGAATTGGTAAGAACACAATCATTTAGTTTTGGGGAGATCAAAGTGACCTGCACTCCCATCTCAGCCGTGCATCTTCTGGTCGTGCTGGGGTGAAAATGCCATGAGGCTTTTGCAGGAAGGTCTCTAACCCCTTCGTTAACTGGACACAACACATCTTACCTGCCTCACTAGCTCTGCCCCTGCACAGGTAAGTCAGGATTCAGGATGGATGCAGGGAAGGGCAAACCTCCAAACACCAGTATTTTACTTGCCCCTAGGGTGTAGGTGAAACAGAGCATCTGCTGGCTTAAAGTGGATATTGTTACTGGAATTTGGGATGCCTTTCGGATTAAGCATCGTGCAGCACTCACAAGGCTCCACTTAGCTGACATGTCTGAGCTCTGCCTGGAAATCTGATTTCCCTGTCATTACTTCTAAAGCTGTCTTTGCCTCTCCTTCTTTCTCTTCTGATTCTTTTAATCCTGGCCGGTTGTAACATGCACCTCCCTGTTATGTTCTTCAGATGTCCTGCTCTGTTTTCACTTGAACTAAGTAATTCTCTGTGCTCTTTTCTCCCCTTTTCCCAGTATTGGCCTTTTCCCCAAATTCCTGGCACAGGCAGTTTGTTTTCTATGGTTTTGCTTCAGCTGAGCTCGGTTATTGAATGTACTTTCTTCTTTCCAGAGAGGCTCCTGGTCCAGCCCTTGGGCTGTTTTTCCAATACATTAAGTGTTTCCATGTCTTTTCTCTCCTCAACTCTGAGAAGATTTAGTTTTATCCTTTATAAAAGTAGCAGTAACCTTTTACATCTCTGCTTCTGGCCTATTGTATTTAATGTTGTATTTAATGGGTATCTATTTACCTACCTGTTGATTCCTTCATAACTTGAACCCTTTGGCCAAATTTAATGAGAGTGGATAGAGTTTAGGGGCTCAAGGGCTTCACGTTCTGAAAAGCCTCATGCATATGCATGAGTGAGGAGACAAGAAAGAATCTCTGTGTTTTCTAACCAAAGGTCCAAATATATACGGTGAGTTTGGGGGGAAAAGCTCAAAAATATGACCCAAGGGCTCCAGATCCAAAGGCAAATGAAGAACATGCACTTAATTTTCTTTTAAACCCTGTGGGTTTTAAACCATTAAAATCTCATGATTTTGGAGGGACTGGACCCATGACTTCAAAACCCTTGGGTGTGAAAGCAGTCGTGTTGGAGTCTCCTTGTAGCCAAGAGCAGTCAGGCAGAGAGAGCTTTTCCCTGCTGTGTCTGTACAGCATCTACCGCTATAGGGCTCCCACCAGGATGTACCATGCAGGGAAGGACTGAATCGGGTCCAAATAGGTGATAGTTATGGGCATGGTAATCTCCTAAGCATCACCTTGTGAGTGATAAGAGGATAGCCTGGCACTTGGAGGCGTTTCTCCAGGGCTTTGCCCCTTGGATGGGTGCCCCTTGGCTAGGGTTTGTCCCACAGGCACTTCCCGAACAGCTCAAAGGAGATAAAAAGCTGAGATAGCGACAAGGAAAGAAATGGAAAAGCAGGCAGGAGAAGACAGAAACCAGGAGATAGAGAGCAGGAAACAGCTCTCATGTCTGTCGGAACAGGTAGCAGCTGAGTCAGGGCAAAATACTCCCATCTGAAGACCAGAAAGCTTCTATAGCCCCAGCCTCCTGCATTGCACAGACCCTGCACAAGCAGCCAGCATGTAGAGGGTCAGCACTGCTCCCTGCTGAGGAGCACAGCTGCAGACAGCCGCATTTGCTTCCTTCAGGAGTTCAAGTCACTCCCTATAAGGTCTGGTAATACCAGGGTGTGCATTTGCCTTCCTTCCTAACTGTATTTGGCTGCACTATGGGCGTTTTACCTACAGTTCCCACACGAAGTAACCCAGCTTCTCCCTTCCTGCAGACAGCTATTTACAGGATTTCAATGGGTAGGTCAAAATGACTCCATGTCCAGGATGGCCACTGCCAAAGGAAGGAGACAGGGGTCTTTGCAAAGGGCTTTAACAATCTCCCTGTTGCTCTGGCTGGCAGCTTTCGGCATGCATCCCACATTCTTCACTAGCCCTTTCCTTAGCAATGAATAGGCTTTTAGTGCGCTTTCATAATGGTTTCTTTTCCTGTGGCACTCAGAAAAAGCTTTCAGCCTGCTCCAGCTGCCTCCTCTGCTGCCTCTCCTTATCCATAAGAAAGATGGGGTGGCTCTGCTCAGCATATCCTCTGCTGCTAACAGGGCCACTCTTTCACCTCTGAGAAGAGGTGGTGTGTGAGCAAGGGGTGGAAGATGGCTTTGCTCTGCTCCTGCTTCTTAAAGCTCCTTTGCAAGCTGGGGGTTACAAGGCTGAGTTAGGACCTCTTCACCCCCCAACAAGAAGCACACGTGCCCTGTGGTCAGCAGCCCCCAAGCAGGATCAGGGGGCTTCAGCTTGGGCTCTGTGGCTGCACCATGCCAGAGGCTGAACTTGCGCTCCCTTGATGTAACTTTTCAGGTTATATGGATATACATAAGGATGTAAGGAAGAAGTTCTTTACTGCTAGGGTGGTGAGGCACTGGAATGGGTTGCTCAAGGAAGCTGTGAATGCTTCATCCCTGGCAGTGTTCAAGGCCAGGTTGGACAGAGCCTTGGGTGACATGGTTTAGTGTGAGGTGTCCCTGTCCATGGCAGGGGGGTTGGAACTGGATGATCTTAAGGTCCTTTCCTACCCTAACTATTCTATGATTCTATCTTTGTGGGCAGGAGGTCTTGGCTCTGGTTTAAGGCAGACGGAAAGTGCATGTTTGCCTCATCTTAATTTCCATCATGGCTGTTACTCCAAAGCCTGCAGTGACAGGACTCGTACGCAGCCCCAGCAGTGTGTAATCTACTCTGCATGTTGTTTAGGTTTTCTCTCTTGGATTTCATAATGATGCTGCTTAATTAGGGGTCCAGAATTGCTTTAGTTCAGGCTAATAAAAGGACCTTTGGAGCTCCCAACAGTTATCTCAGATACCTACATTAGCAGGTACTCTAACCAACCTTGGACATTGTACAACAAATGTAATCTGAGATTTCAAAGGCTTTGAGATCAATGAGAATGACAACTCCCAGAAAAGCATTCAGTACCTGTGTCCTTATCTGGGTCTGGCTAAGAAATGCCTGTGAAACTGTGGACTTCAGCAGCAGAAAGCTCATTTTCCTTGAGGTAAACATGATGTGAGGAAAGGGACAGAGTGGCAATGCAGCACACTGCTGTCATGTATCAAGAATTGAAGGTTATTTTCATACTAACCTGCAGTCTCTTTGCTGTTTTTGCCCTTTCTCTTAACTTCAGGGGGTTTATTCCTGGCAGAGGAAAGCACTGATACATGTTTACCATTTCCCTTGTGTATATGTGACTCCCCAACATCTCCAGATGTTTCTATATATTGTTTCAGGATTAAAGAGAAAATCTATACATCCCCCCCCCCCCTTCCTCTGATACTGAGACAACTACTTTGTGATTCACACTGTGTTGGAACAATGGTAGACATGAAGTAAGTTTTAGCCCGGTTCTTAAAGAACTGTACAGTGGCACATGGCCTGGGAGATGTGTCCCTATGTGGCTCCTTATGTCTGTCCCTCACTGACAGCTCTTGATTTGAGATCTCACAGGCAGTGTATTTCTATGAGTTTCATAGGAACAGGCAGGTTGGCTGAAGAGAAACCTCCACTGAGGAGCTGTCAAATCACTGCTGAGCAGAGGATTCACAGCCCTGGAGACGTACTGTCTCATTACATGGGTTGGTTTTGGGCATCTCCTGGGCCTGAATGCAGAATTCCCTTCATCACAAAGGAGGGACTCGCACTTGGTGGCTGAACAGCAGCCTCGGAGAACAGAGGCAAAGAAGCTGTAACACCTCCCGAAATCTGTGCTTCACACATACAGCAAACACAGCAAGTTTATGGTGGTCTGGGACTTTACACATCTGGTTAATACACTCCCTTGGTGAATCAACCATGTCAGAACACATCACTGGCCAGATGCCATCTCCTGCAGTAGGTCAGATGCAGCCCTGGTAGCTACCTGCCTCTTGCTGCCCTAAAGGAGATTTACACACTCCTGGGGCTCGGCATAAATGACCAAGTACTTTCTTCTTTAACAGCCTCCACTTACATCAAACAGGTAAAAACTTAATGTTTCAGGGAGGGGAGAGGGCTCTGCACTGCCCACTGACATAGGTGTTATTTCAGATCCCTCGATGATGAAATCTATCTCTTATAGAAGCACCACATCTGACTCAGGCAAAGTGGTGCACGGCTAAAATAGCAGTCTGAGAAATGGAAGTGTCTGCTTTCTGCTCCATGCTGTTACTCCTGTTACAGCATTGCAGCAACACACACACATACACACAGAGCAATTGCTCTTTGCTCCAGGCTGGTTAATTTTCTCTCTCATCGTGCACAGTCATCAGGGGCCTTATAATAACTGCCTGTGCTTGAATCTGCGGCCACGGACCTTGGCAGCAGTGTTAGTGCTCAGTGTCAAGAAGGGAATCAACTTCTCTGGTTTCAGCAGCCTGCCTTTGGTAAACTGCTGGCAGGGAAGAGAGGAGTTTCCACCTATCCTCAGTCTGTGCCCTTCTCTTGTGCTCTGGTCTCAAGGGGTACAGAGAGAACAGGAAAGGTGTAGAGGGTGACAACAGCATGTAGGGAGCTCTGTATGGGACTAACAATGTATCTGGGAAAGAGATGACTGGGTCCAAAAAGCCAACAGACAAATCTGCAGGAGGAAATTGTGTAGAAGGCTTTTAAATCCCAAGGACTGCACCTGGAAACTGCTGAGCTGCCGATCATTGGATACTTAGAAAGTATTCCTGGAACATATCTCATGTTCTTGCTTTGCTTATGATGTTCTTCCTTTCCAGTGTGACTGTTCTTAGGACATTTTGCTGCTCTTTCTGCATGGTCCCAGGGATCTCTAGAGCTGCAGTTACTTATTAGACCTGCTTGGTCCATGTGTGTGCTCCCATAGCCCCTCTGCATGACCACTGTCACTCTCCTGCAGCAAGCTGGAGCATGTGAAGACACCCTCACAGACCACTGAGCAAAGGGCAGCCACATGGTTCCCTGCATTCACTGGCAGAAGCTTTACCCCTCCTGCTCGCTGTCATCCCAGTTTATTGTCACCCATAAGCAGGGATACAGTATCCATTGTCATGCCGTAATCAGGGATAAAATGTGTAAGGACAGAGATTCCCCTTGCTGCTTCTAGCCACTGAATCACAAGGAATGTTCAGAAATTACTCATGCTTTGTTCTCTCCCTAACGTAGCTTTTTATAGCATACTCCATACAGCTGATGTAAATCAAGGCATGCTCTGCTTGTGTGTTAATCCCTGAATGCCAGGCAAATCCTCAGCTGTCTCACTTACCCACCTCCTGCCACCAGCGAGCTGCTTTATCAACCCATAACCATGGGAGAAACCAGCAGGCACTGCTGCTGGGAGCAGCCGCAAGTTCTTCATTCAAGAAGACACTCTTCATAGTAGAATCCCTCCTGTCATGTCCCTGGCTTCTCCAGTAGCAAAGCTTCACCATAAGAGGAGATCACGCAGTTTGTTTGCAGAGCAGCACGGCTTGTTTGGAAAAGCCTGACCCTGCATTTTCCCCACCAGCTAGAGGCAATGCCCCCTGCTAGTGCAGGGCATGTGACATGTCCAAGACCTCCAGCATCTGCACTTGTTCTTGCCCTTTTTCCCTGCTTTTCCCACAAAGGAAATCCCAAGAAGATCTGGCAAAGGAGGAATTGCCATTACTTCTGGGAGGCAAGTCAGGGCCCTTCTTTTCCAGCATGTACCAATTTGGTTTTCTTCATGCATGTACATTATTATGGTATCCAAAAAGGGGACAACGCACCCAGAAAAATCATTCAAAGGAGCTTTATGGTAAGCAAGGTATTTGTGTGGGGGGGTTATTCTGTATATAACATCTTCTTGCTGTTGAACTGCATGTGCCTTTGGAGGATAAAGTTAAACATTTACCCTGGGTCAACCATCCCTGACTGCAGAGTTTATGTTTTGCTGGAGTTTGGGCAAGCAAAGTGGTATTTGCTTAATTCCTTGCCTGCCTCTGCTATTAGACAATGCACTCACCAGGGCTTTTATTTGGTTTTGCATCCTCAGAATAGTTTCAATCAGGTGTGAGGACTTTCCTAGCCTGGAGAGATGGTGAATAGATATGTGCAGTGTGATAGCATTGTGTTGGGGACTGGGTTATCTTGGTCCCTAGACAGGAAACTATGTGCAGCAGGACCTGAGCACTGTTTTTGGGAGCTGTTATCACTGACGGCCACGGGGTTTTGGATGTCCTGGAATCAGGCTCATTCCGATAATCCAGGTGGCTGGTTCTGCATCCAGCTTGCAATGGGGCAAGCTGGTCAGGGGGAATGGGAAGAGCTAAGGAGCACACTTCATGTTCCTCCCAGAGGCAGGCAGAGAGCACTTCTGCAATGGGGATGGAGCCTGTTCAAATTGCTTGGCATCCCAGGCGCAACAAAGTCTTCCTGCCAAGCTAAAGTCTGCATACCAAGGAAGTGCTCTAGCCAGCCAGCCTCAGCCAGCATGCTATGGCTCTTCCGAGGACTCAGTCTGGCCTGTGGGAAAACAAGGTCTCTCCCACATGCTTTTCATGTATTGTCCTCAGAAAAAGGCCACTCAGTTATACAGCCCCTGAGGACACTGCAGGCTGCCCAGGACATCTCCCTCGGGATGTTTGGGAGCACCTTTAGTCAAGCTTATCTCAAAAAACACAAAGATCAGTCTCACCTCCTTCCTGCCCTGGTCCCTTTCATCTTTCTCCCTCTGCCTCCCACCATGGTTTTTAGGCATCAGTCTTACAACCACTTCAAAGCAGTCACAGGAGATGAGCTGATTGATGTTCTCTTTCAAAGCCTACAGAGGTTTCTGGTAGGTGTCCCAAGAACAGGGAGTAAACAGCGGCCAGACCCAAGGAAGCTCCCAAATGCTGCAGGTGACCTTACTGGTCTCACAAAGAGGGAGAGAGTGGCAGAAGGACCGAGGGAAGCAGAGGTGGCACTGTGGGTGTTCACTGCACTCCTGCTGCACACAGCTGGTATGTGTGCCCGAGGGCTACTCCAACCTGTGTCGCAATGGCATCAGATGAAACAGCGCTTTGAAAGCTGCCTTCTCCTCCCCTAGCAAGGAAACTCAACTCTGATTTCCTTCAGACTTTGTGTTGACCTTCCTCAGATGTGGAGAACCTTCTCCTCTGTTTCTTGTGGGCTTATCCACCCTCTGAAACCAATGTCACGGGAGCTCTTTTGTGCCAGCAGCATAATGTGTGTTGATGTGACTGTATGAGTGACAGAACACCCACCAGATGGGTTTATTATCATCATAGATTATCAAAAGCTAAGGATGTAGCAATCACTTCTTTATGTCACGGGCTTTGCTCTCTTGGAAGTATTTGTCACATATAGCCTATTATACTTGTGCTTCATGGTAGTACATAACAATACCTAACATATGCAGTAGAGCAGGTAGATGCTATGTAATAATGTAAGGTGGATTCCACATTTTCCTTCCCCAAAACCAAAAATCACAAGGCAGAAGCTGTCATTAATACCTTCATTTCTGCCTGAGATGAGCAGAGTTGTGCAGCTAATGGTCAAATCTTTCTCCAAGATCACAGCTGTTGCTAGCCAGAGGTTTGATGTTATTACAGAGGCCACCATGAAGTTCAGAGCTAGCTCCAGATGTGGATGTCCTCAGGGCTAGAGTACATTTACATTGTGGAGGTCAGGGCAGAAAAGAGTAGGATACAGTTTGGATGCCAGGATCTCCTCCGAGGAACAGAAAATCATCTTGAGTTTGTAGTGCTGGGTGAGTCTAATACACACAGAATTCACAGAGGGATGAAAATAGTGATTTGCTATGATATTGCCTGGTTTTGTGAGACCTGCGTTATACGTCAGTGATGGGGGTGTCACACAGTGGGAATTGCTTGAAACCTGCTTATCCTTAACCAATTGTCTAGGTCTTCTCCATACTCAATGGAGCATGGGAATTTCATGTCATCTGCCTCAGATGCACCTTTTAAAAGGGGGGGGCAACCTTCCCTATGTGTTTATTGACTATGAAAAAAGCAAGAATTAGACATTAAATTTCTAGGTGGCAACAGTCAGCTTACATAGATCCCATCCTAAGTGTCTATCCCAAGTGTCCCATCCTAAGTGTCTATCCCACTGATCTGCAGGACTGTGGTAGAAATGAACAGTGGGAATGGATGAGCAGCAGGAAAAAGGCATTGTAAGCCTGTCCTCGGCTAGATCTTGATACCAACTTAGCAGGACCTTTTCTAAGGGAAACAGCTCAAATTAAGTCCTGTGCTCTGCTTGCTTGGTGCTCAAATGTAGAGGGGAAGGACCTGATTCCCTTACAGCATCAAGATCTTTTCATTCCCTTCACTGAGGCTGGAATTTCAAATACCCACCTGCCATGGTTTAACCCCAGCCAGCAACTAAGGCTCTTCCACTCCTCTGCAGTGGCATGGGGAATAGAATCAGAAGGGTAAAAGTGAGAAAACTCATGGGTTGAGATAAAGGCAGTTTAACAGGAAAAGCAAAAGCTGCACACACAAGCAAAGCCAAACAAGGAATTAATTCCCTATTTCCCATCAGCAAGCAGGTATTCAGCCATCTCCAGACTGGGAGATGAGACAGAAGAAATGGTCTGTTGCATGGAGCTATTGGGCATCTAAGTCAGCTCAGGTCGCATCACTGTTGGACTTGCACTGCTTTTCAGAAGGCTTGTCCTCCACTGATTTTAGTGGTTCCTGCCACAGTAATTCCTACAACATGCAACTCAAATCAAGGTTCCAGCAATTTAAAGGTATTTCCATTACAGTCTTGACCCCTGCTCCCTTTGCACCAGAGCATAGGGTTTAACATTGCCATGAACTCTTCCCCTTGCCCCTGCTCCAGCTTGGACTTCCTCACAGACTGCAATCCCTTAGGGCTGTACCTGCTCCCAGTGGAGCTTTATCTATGAACCATGGTCTCTCCAGGGGTGTACCTGCTGTGGCACAGACCCATCCACCACCACAGTCCCTTCAGAAGCAGACCTGCTCAAAACATGGCCTTACCCATGGTCCCCCAGGGGTATACCTGCTTCTGTCATGGGCTTATCCATTGCCACATGCTTTAAGGTGCTCCAGGATGACCTAATGCACAGCCACTGATGCTTCAGGGTGTACCTGCTGCAGCATGGGCTTATCCATGACTACTGCCACTTTAAGGTGTATCTTCTTCACCATGGCCTTGGGCCACAGTCCCTTCAGAGGTATACCTGCTATAGCACAGATATAACCACAGCCTTTGAGATGTACCTGCTCTAGCATGTCTTACCCACTGACACTGATGCTTTCAGGGTGTCCTGGTCCCATATGGACTCATCCTCAGGTCACAGTCCCTTCAACTTGAGTTCACACTGGAGTTCCAGTCTATCCAGTTCAGCAGCACAGAAGCAGCAGTGAGGCCCCAGCCATCTGCCAGCCCAGGCACATCACCATTGCTGTTATCAAAATGTCACCATGCACATCAGAGTGAGGTGATAAGCTGCACTGCACTACAGGAAGCAGTGGAAGTGAAACCAATGAGCACCAGACTCTGACAGACAGTGAGGCAAGCAAGTCCCATGGCTTTCAATTAATAGCTAAACAGCAACAACAGCTACAGATTCAATCTATAACATTCCAATCAAATATGTTATGATCTTGGACCCTTCATGCCTCACATTGAGCACCAAAATGGACTATCATGGTTCAACCCCAGCCAGCAGTGGGATAGAGAATAGAGTAAGAAGGGTAAAAATGAGAGAATTCATGGGTTGAGATACAGGCAGTTTAATAGGTAAAGCAAAAGCTGCACACACCTGCAAAGCCAAATGAGGAATTAATTCACCACTTTTCATCAGCAGGGAGGTGTTCAGCTGTGTCCAGGACAGCAGGGCTTCATCATGGATAATGGCTACTTGGGAAAACAAACACCATCACTCCCAATATTCCTCTTCTTCCCTCGGCTTTACTGCTGAGCATGATGTCATGCAGTATGGGATACCCCTTGGGTTAACAGAGGTGAGCTGTCCTGGCTGTGTCCCCTCCCAGCTCCTTGTGCACACCCAGCCTACTCATTGGTGAGGAGCAGAACAGCCCTTGATGCTGTGTAAGCCTGGTTCAGCGGTAACTGTAACACCTCTGCACTATCAGCAAATCCCAAAATAGCCCCATGCTAGATACCATGGGGAAAATTAACTCCATCCCATCCAAACCAGCACACCACGGTCAAAAAATGATACCAAGCAGAACTGGAATGGAAATCCCAGGACCTCTCCTTCCTGGGCCAGTGGCAAAAACTGTGTTGGCTGTCTCTTCACTGAAAGCAAAAGGAATGTTAACATTTCATTTAAAAGGAGCTGGATTTGATTTGCTGTTGTCTGTTTATGACCCCTCTGCTGACTTCTGGAGGAAGCACTCTAATGATGTGCAGGTGAAAGCCAAAAACATCCTTCCAGTCACAACAGGGAAAGTCGAACCCCCAGTTTGGAAGCACTGGCAGGGTGGACATTGGAAACATGCAGACTCACTCACTGGAATGCTCCCAAGACCTACAAGCGCTGAAATGAAAACATGACATAACAGATCAGTCCATGGTCACTACTGAATAAGTCAGAGAGCTTCACAGTCAATCACTGCAGCCATCCATGAACTCTCACAGGGTGCGGACAAACAATCAGCTTTGCCTTTGGGATGATGTCCATTCTACGGTGGGAGGCCCACGTGCTCTGATTTCTTCTTGGCAAAAGCCTTGTGTATCTGAAGATATGTTAAGAGAAGCAGGATAACTGTTTGGATCAGTGTTAAAATCAGAAAATCAAGAGGGGAAGGGAACGGAGGGGAAACTGGGAATCAATTCTCATGGTGTCATTGACCAGGAAGCTTGATGTGAGCATCCCTACATCAAGGTGTAACTCATGAAGGGCAGGCTATCACCAACCTTAGCACAGGTTGAAAACCATGCAGTGGGATCCATGCCTCCGGAGGTGTGTGCTCCTGCAGGTCTCCTGGCTGTGCTCATGGTACTGCTCTCATCAAAGTCATCCCTGCAAGAACATGCGGAGATCCTCCAAGAGAGAAGCAGCCTACTATTGATTCACATGGTGGAAGAGGCCCTGTTTTAACTCTTGTGCTGGTGTCATACATGTGCTGCTATGGATGAGTTTTCCTACTTAGCATGTTCCTCATGTTCAGACTTCCCTGAATCTCTCCCTTTGCTTTTCAGTTTGGGTATGGAAACAGCATTTCTGCTCAGTGGTTTTAGAATCTTTTATCAACTGCAGCATAGGATAAAGACTTCCATATTTTTTATTTACTTTATGTTTTTCTGTTGTATTTTCTCTTCCCCTTTTCACAGGTAAATGAAAAGGAATAAGGGTGAGGTGTGTAGAGAACAGCAGGGAAGAACACAAGGGAAAAAATGAAGCACGATGTTTTGAGGAACAGCCTCAAAATAGGAGTGAAAAATCCATTTTAGAATTGCTTCTAATGGAGAAAGAAACAATTATTTTGGAAGGTTGATTCTTTATTATTCACAAGAAAAAACAAAGAACACTGATTTTAAAAGAACCACACAGTTTTTTTTGTTGCTTTTGAGGTTGGTGGAACTGAATGTCTTTGACAGAGTTTGCAGATACTTGCTTTCCTGTTTAGTTTAGTCTGTTTCCTGTCTCTGATTATCTTAATTTGGTGCAATATTCATTCCCAGACTTCCACAAACCAAATGTTCCTCAGAGGGAAAGTTATCAGGAAAAAAGCATCTAAAACCAATAAGAAGATGCTTGGTATCTCGAGTCAAATTTTGGTGCAAGAGCGACCTGAGGGTCAAGTCTTTGCATTGAGCTGGTGGGTGGTTGTGGATGCAGTTGCTGCACAATGCTGTCGTTACTTATTTAGACAGAGATGATTCCCAGGAGCTCTGGCCATAGTGTAGGGATGGGCAATGGGATCTGTACAACCACCGCAGGGCTGTACCTTCATGGCGCTTGTGGATTTGAAAGCCCCAGGTGTCTCTGTCAGCCCCTTGTACCATCAGAGACATCGTCTGCTCCTCAGACAACCTGCTCCTGAGGTCAGACTTCCTCAAGGAAGCATGCTCAGAGCCCATGCTTCCGTGCCACCCTGCCACCCATGAGCCTGTGGGATGGATGGCTTGGACTGTGGGCACCCGGGCACAGCCACAACCTGTCCTAGAGCAGAGGGTGGCTCCTGCCTGTCTGAGGGGTTCCTAGAGAGAGGAGGGGGACACCGAGTGGGTGTGTATGAACCAAAGGGACACTATGGGTATGTCTGTGAGCATGGGGACACTGCAGGGGACACTGAGGGGACATGTGCAAACCATGGGGACACTGCAAGGGACACTGAGGGGATATGTGCAAACCATGGGGACACTGCAGGGGACACTGAGGGGATATGTGCAAACCATGGGGACACTGCAAGGGACACTGAGGGGATATGTGCAAACCATGGGGACACTGCAGGGGACACTGAGGGGATATGTGCAAACCATGGGGACACTGCAGGGGACACTGAGGGGACATGTGCAAACCATGGGGACACTGCAAGGGACACTGAGGGGATATGTGCAAACCATGGGGACACTGCAGGGGACACTGAGAAGAGATGAGTGGGCTGTGGGAATGCTGATACGGGGACACGTGTGTGAACCAAGGAGACACTGAAGGGGTGTGTATGAGCCATGGTGAGACTGAGGGGACATGTATGATCTGTGGGGACGTGAAGGAGACATGTGTGAGCTATGGGGCCACTGGTGGGACACAGAGAAGAGATATGTGGGCTCTGGAGACACTGACAGAGACATCTGTGAACCATGGGGACACTAAGGGGTCATGTATGACCTGTAGAGGTACTCTGATGGGGATGTGTGTGAACCATGGGGACTCCGAGGAGACAGGTGTGAGCTGTGGGGGCACAGAGGAGACACTGATGTGGATGTGTGTGAACTATGGGGACACTGAGGGGACATGTGCAATCTGTGAGGACACTGACGGGGACACAAACATGGATGTGTGTGAACCGTGGGGACACTGAGGGGACATGTGTGAACTCTGTGGACACTGACAGGGACACTGACACGGGTGTGTGTGAACCATGGGGACACCGATGGGACATGTGTGAGCTCTGGGGACACTGACACTGATGTGTGTGAACACGGGGTCACTGATGGGCACTCCCATGCTCCATCCACGGTGACGCTGATGGGGACACTGAGGAGTCCCCGTACCACCCATGTGCGAGCCCGGGGTAACACTGACAGGGTCACGTGTGACACCGGTGACGCGTGCGAGCCGCGCGGGCGGGGCGGGGCGGGGCGGGGCCTGGCGGCGGGGGCCGCTCCGTCAGTGCCGGCGCTGCCGCTCGGCAGCATGGAGGCAGCGCGGGACGGGAAGGGGGGCAGCGGCCCCAACGGCCATGCCGAGGGCCCGGCGGCCGAGCGCGGCCGGGGCCGCCTGCGGGGCTGCCGGGGCTTCCTGCGCCGCAACGCGCTGGTGCTGCTCACCGTGTCCGGCGTGGCGGCCGGCGTGGCGCTGGGCACCGCGGTGCGCGGAGCGGACCTCAGCCCGGCGCAGGTGGCCTACCTGGCGTTCCCCGGAGAGCTGCTGCTGCGGATGCTGCGCATGGTGATCCTGCCGCTCGTGGTCTGCAGCCTGGTGTCCGGAGCCGCCAGCTTGGACACCCGCTCGCTCGGCCGCCTCGGAGGCATTGCCGTAGCCTATTTCCTAGGGACCACGCTGCTGGCGTCCGGCCTCGCCGTCGCGCTCGGCTTCATCATCCGTCCCGGCGCCGGAGCCACCGGCCTGAACGCCCCCAGCCTGACGGGAGCCGTGCCCACCAGCAAGGAGACGGTGGACTCCTTCCTCGACCTCATCAGGTGAGGGCGCCCCGCTCCCCTCGCTCGCCCCGCCGGAGGATGATGACAGACCCGGCGGTATTGCATGCTGCAGCAGCGGAACACCCCCCGCTCCCCCTCCTCCTCTCCCTCCTCCGCCTGGCTTTCCCAGAGGCACCGCTTGCTGCCCAGGTACCCGCTCAGGTTTAGGGCTGCCTGGTGCTGAACCTCTCCCTCCTTCAGGCTTAACTGTGGCTCGAGGATGAGCCGGGGCTCGTCCTTAGTCCCGCCTGGAGGGAGAGCGGCTCCTGGGTGCTCGCTGCAGGGCAGGCATGGCTCGCTTGGCTCCTTCCCCTGTCCCGCTGCCTGGCCTTGCCCGTGTCCCGCAGGCAGGGCAGGGCAGCTCCCCACATCCCTCTGTCTTTTATTCCTCCACCCTTCACTTAGTCTTCATACACAAATCACAGAATGGTTTGGGTTGGAAGGGACCTTAAAGCTCATCCAGTCCCAGCCCCCTGTCCCAGGCAGGGACACCTTCCACTAGAGCAGGTTGGTCCAAGCCCTGTCCAACCTGGCCATCCAGGGATGGGGCATGCCAACCTGCCTCTTACAGCACCCTCTCCATTGGTGCGGGCATGGAAATGCAGCCCCATGTTTCCATCATACCTAAACATAGTCCGGTATGAGGACACAATGTTAGTGAGCTTCATCCCACCTCTGCACCTTGTTAAAAGTCACCCAAGCTACCTGGAAGCAAGCTTCCACTTACAACCATATTGCAGTCTTGGTTTATCCATATTGCTCCTTGCAAAGTTGCAGACTTCACCCCTGCTTTTTCTTAGCGCTGAGTTCTGTCCAGCTCTTTAAATGAGAGAGGAACACTTACATAAATGAGGCAGACATCCAGCCAGCTTTTTCAGTGCCGGACTTCCAGTTGCAGTCTCTTGTGCTTTGATGAATCTTGGTACAGAGCCCCACATGTGAACAGCTGATGTGATTTTGTTATCCCATGTCTGGCTCTGCTGGTTGTTCACATCCAAGTAGTGTTGAGTAGTAATGGAAAAGTGTATTACAGGCGCGTGAGAAAAGCGGTGGAATAGAGGAAAACTGAGTCTCTCCCAGCGAGTGTAGCTGAGGGGGTGATGGGAAGTGATAGCCATCAATAGAGAGCATGGAGGTTTGCTGAAACATTGGAAGATAAACAGCTTTGGAGGTAGTACATGTTGTTATGAAGATGCAAACAGAAGAGCAAAGGTTACCTGCATATGAGCAAAGTGTCTGGATAGTTGTGCTTAGCAAATATCTTGGTAATTACAAAGCTGTAACCCAAACTGTGTTTACAAATCCATGGTAATGCCTTTTTCTTTCCCAGAGAGAAGTATATTCCCTTTGCATAGAAAGCAAGCTCTGCTTTGTCCCATTGGCAACCATGTGCTTCATGTCCTCAGCTCACCTCTTGTTCTGACAGAGCATGCTGAGAAGTGTAACAGGGCAGTGGGAGTAGGTGGGCTGGTGGTAGAGGTGACTTGGAGTTGAATGGAAATGTAGAGAGGTGAAGGAAGAATGCAAAAGAAAGGAATTGACACACTGGGATAGTTGGGAAGACAACTGCAGCAGCGACTGCCTCGGGCGCACCCTGATGTGCCTGCTGTAGCTGGTGTTTCAGTCCTTTGTTGCCATGCAGCACAGAGTAGGATGTAGCTGAGAAACAAGGCAGGGATGCTTCAGTGAGCTTCAGGCTGTGGGTAACACCTGTGAAGTTGGGAGCAGAAAGCTGCATCTTGTTCTGGTCTGTAAATACAGGTAGAGAGTTCATCTTGAGGGGATTATAATGGTGGTGGGATTGAGTCCTTAACTCCAAAGTGATGCTCATAATGATGAAGCTTTGGTTAAGCATGTGGGTCGCAGAGGGGTTTCCTTCTGGGAAATTAAGGGCTGGAGGCTTTCCCCCAGCACATGTACAGTGGACTGTGAATTCAGCTTTCCCTTGGAGCCCCACGGAAGGGCTGTTGCAGCCACATTGTTGGGCAGTCCAAGTGTCACAGCAGCAACAGCAAAATCCAGTCCAGAAAAGATGTGTTTGGACACAACCATCGCTGAAAGTCCCACTCTTAGCACAGATCCCCAACAGCGAGTGATGGGATTTTCTAGAAATCTTTTTCTCTCTGCCTTTTAATTTACTATTACTTTTTAAACTATTCTTGAAAATGTGAGTGTTCTGGTTTGAGCACTGATCTCGGTCCCTGCTGTGGTAGAAGGTACCAGAGTAACCTCATCTTCACTTAACCCTTGAGTCTATTGGGCCTGTAGGGCTGAAACCTTTTCTTTCCATGTGAGTGGGTCTTGCAGCATCCCACTCTTTGCTTTTCCTTTTCTCTCTTCTGGTCACGAAACCAAAAAGGCAAAAAACCCTTTGTTTTCAGTTGTGTCACAAGAGTGGCTGTGTCCTTCAGAGCGTTACTGCTCAGTTTCAGATAATGGGTAAAAATGAGGCACAAATGGGTAAACTGAGTCCCTCTGCGGCACTGAAAGCAGATGTAAAACGTGGACCAAGGAAGAAAGAGCAGAGGCAATCACAGCTGTGACTCATGGCTCCTTTAGAGATGACACAGGGTGTCCTTTCTCAGGATACAGATCTCTTCTGCTTTTGGGAAGTGTGTTAGTTAATGACCAAAGACCTTGGTTTCCGTTGTCACAACAATGTCTGGAGGCCAGCTTACCTCTTGGTTGCGGTTTTCCCTTTTTTCCATTTCCACGTCTAAAGCTTCCACATAAACACACACATAGGCATGCAGACATGACCTCTGGAAAAGACATTTGTCTTGGGCTTTGATAGCAAGTGAATGGTTACTCACTGGTGAACTGAAAAGCTCTCTCTGTTTTGCATTGTCCATTGACCATAACCTCTGGGTCTAATTTGTCTGATGGAGCACCTTCCTAGCTTCCCTTCTGGCAAGGGCAGGAGGCAAGCCTTGAATATGTCTGGCCACTAAACCCTGGGACATGGGGTGGGGACAGTAGAGCTGTCATGGAGGTGCCTTAATGCCCCACAGCATGGGTGGTGATGGCCCATCTTATCTCATCTCATCTTGGGTCTGTCATGTGGGCAGATCTTGGAGCTCCCTAAAAGATGAGCATGGCCCAAGGCAAGGAGAGGCTGCAGTTTAGTGATCATGGGAGGGATCCAGCAATTCAGGGGTGCTTCCACAAGGCTGGTGGCTTAAAAAAGCCAAGATCAACAACAGCAAAAGAAGTGGGGTGTGCTCTGAACCCAAAGGGGGACCTTGCATTTCCTTAACTCGGTCCCATGTCAATGGAGCGCTCTTGCTCCACAGGATCTTAACTGAAGATGGGCCTCATGAGCATCTCCAGAGCATCTGGCATGCAGAGCAGCTTGGTTGTACCAAACAGGCAAGTGCTGAGCACCAGCAGATGATGAGAATAGAGGAAAACTGGTTTTGCCCCTAACTCATATGTTGGTGGAGAAGGCAGAGCAATGGAGAATAAAGAGTGCTTGCCAGCTGGGCTATGAAGTGGGTAGCAGGTGGAAGAAGATGCTAGGTGTGATACTGTGGGTTTTGGGGCTCAGCATCCACTTGGGTAGGTGACAGCTTTGTTCTGATCATGTCAGATGTCTAACCAGAGAGAAGCAGGTGAGGAGAGGTGGTGACAAGGAGGTGTCTCTGGCCACCAGCTAACACAGCCCATATAGTTTGTTGAAAAGCAATTGAAAGCCAGCAGGGTCAAGTGTTGTGCAAGAATCTATTGATTTATTACTACTTTTGACGGGCAATTGTCAAGACTGCGTGTTTTGATAAGGTCAGAGTGTTGTTTTAGCTCTGATTTTGTATTTGCTGATACAACAAAATCAGTTTCACAGAAACCTGTTGATCCTGTCAAAGTTTCCAACAGTGGGTGATCCTGGCGATTCATTCCAGTGAGGTCAATGTTTTCCAGTAATTTTGTATAAAAGACTGAAGTAGAAAACCTCAGTCATCAAAAAGGAACAAAATACTTTATAATATATATTTTTAGTGGCTTTCTTTGCCCGATGTTGGGATGAAAACATGTTTTGAAATTGTGGGACTGGCTTTGGGAAGGGGATCCTGTTTGTAATCCAGCCCTAGTTGTAATAGTCTAGGGAGGGAAGGAGGTGGTAGCATCATCTGCTTTTTATAGGAAGGGTACACAGAGGTTCAGGTGTCTGCCCTGAGCAGGGTCAGGGTTCAAGTCTGCAAAAGCAGTTTACATTTTATTGCTCCTCACTGCCCATTCTGTCTCTCTGCCAGCATTTACCAGCAGTGCTGGAGTCCCCACAGCACCATTAGCGAGACCATGCATTGGCTCTGTGTGCCTTCGGAGCAGGAGGGGAGGCAGGATAAGCTTGAGTGCAAGGAGAAGCATCAGTCGTGTTCCACTGGGTGGGCTACAGAGTGGATGGCCAGGGTGGACCATGGTGTCCAGAGCACTCAGGCACCAGTTGCTTTGGTAGCACTTATTTCTCATACCCTTGGTCTTCCGGGTGAGTCACTCAAAAGCAGCAACCATGAAGGCTCTGGAATCTCTGTATGGAAAGAGAGCAAAGCTTGAGGAGAGGAGGGGGAGATGCCACTTTTGTAGTGATAAACAGAGCAGGAAGTGGCTGGGGAACAGCTGCAGTTACACCACAGCACATCCCCGAGATAGGCTCACCTGGGTCTGCAGCTGGATCTTAACTCTGGGTGCCCTCAGATAAAAGGGAAGTACTAAATGTTACTGTCCAATTTGTGTAGTTTTCTGAGCCTGGATCCTCTCTTGAAGTATAGGGGTTCCTGGCTGGGTTTTCTAGGGAGAACTCAGCTTTCTCATTCATGTGCAGGCACTCTCTGGTGGGCTTTTTTAATGAGCTTCTGAACATTTTTGCTCTTTCCTTTTGTTCTTTATATTCCTTGCCTTTTGCTACTGACTCCCCCTACTTATGGTTTATTTTACAAGCAACGAAGACACAGACTGCACCCTTAAGGCAAAAAATGTATTGAATGATCTGCTCTAAGTAAATACATTTTCAAGTTTCTCTGTGTTAAAGCAGACACACACACTCATAAAGATGCATCTGTGCAGGGCATGCATCGTGCACTCACATACATGTGAAACAGCAGATGAGGAGGACTGGCGTGTGATACGGAATGAAAACGTTGGGACAGGAAAAACCCTAAAGGTACTGGAGCAATCCAGGCTGGGCTCTGGCACGTTGCCACCGATGGCAGTGAAGTTGCTGTCAGTGGGCTCCTACCATTGAAAACACCTCACTGAGACAGAAACAGGAGATAACACAACAGAGAGGTTTTTCCAGGTTTCATCACAAAAGTGTTTTCCAGCAGGAAGGGTTTTGGCCTCCGAAATGGAACGTTTTTGTAAGAAGCAATGCAAGAGGAATGCGTAGTATTTTAGGGTTTTGTTCTGCTTGCCTGGATTTCCCTTCATGGTTTTGCTGCCAGAGCAAAGTTGTTTGCAGAGCTCTAGCAAAAGAATCGCTTAGAAACAGTTATTAATGATAATCCCTTACACATGCAATGAAGGAGTTCCTGTGCTGTCCTTATGCCACTGGTGGGAAGCTACAGCGTAAAGAAGAGAGGAATTTGACCATAATAGCAAAATTGAGAAGGAGGGGACCTAAAGCCCCTTTTTGCTTCTGTTAGATCTTGAGGTTTCCTTGGGCATCTGGAATTCACAGCAGTGGATGTTACAGCAAAAATACAGTGCGACTTCCCTGCTAAATTAGGGGAGTGATGGTTCCTTTTTGACTGGTAAGAAAAGCTTTTCAGTGGAGAAGAGGAAAAAGCTACATTTTTGCAGCTGTGCTTGGGGAGATGGTGTGACAAGCACAGTGTTCAAGCAGAAAGTATTCAGACCCTGAAACTCCTGCGACTTTCTGGTTCCTGTTCTAAGAGGATGTGAGATGGGGGCTTTCTCACACTGTGTTGTGCAGGTACATGAAGGTTTCCTGGCTCAGCCCAGCTGCCACTTGAGCCCCAGGACACAGATGTCACCCTTGACAGCTCTCTGACGGGTTTGATTTTGGTTGGAGGGGGACTGTATAAGCTGCAACAGGCAGAGAAAGACTTTCCTCCCTGGTGCTTGGTAGGGGGGTACAGTCTCTCCGTACCACCTACTTTGCCTTTCCACCACAAAGGCAGTTGGGTCCATAGGTGGTTAATCCATCCCTCTCCGTGGAGGAGATCCTGACAGCAGTGGATCACTGGAGTGCATGCAGCCCATCTGTCCCCCTGCTATAACATCATGGGTCACTGGCTCGTCTCATTCTTCCCACATACAGCAAGTTTTGTCTGTTTGCGTCATGGGGCCAAGGCTGCCTGATCCCAGACTCCTGATCTGGGCTCCTTATCACCCAGACTCAGGGTTTCCCCAGTGGTGTGCTCTCGAGATAGCCCACATCTGCTTCAAAAAGGTGATTGCATTCTGTGGCCCATGGCATGGCAGCAGCAGGGATGGGGCCGTTAGAAACAGCAGCAACAGTCAGCAGTTCAGTGATACAACCATGGTGATTTTCTTAAGCTCCATGTTCACATCTGGTACAGGCTTTCAAAGCAAAAAAGCTTTTCTCAACACTTGCAAAACCATCTGGCAGACACCCACATTTAATTTGCATGCCCAATTACCCAGCTCATCCTGTGTGCCAGTTCACCCGGACAGGAGGGATGTGCACGCTTGCCTATGCTTGGGCTGCTTGGGCTTGGGGACACAGTGGATGGTGAATGCCAGCTCACAGGGACAGAGCTGGGTCTGGGTTTCTGCAGCGGGTGAACTTTGCCTTGCTGCCTGTGATGAGCAGTGCCTGCAGGCATGAGCACATGATGAGCCCAGGCAGGTCACCAGCCTGCTTCTGCCTCTCCCTGCAGCACGCAGCATCCTGACCCATTGTTCTTTGTAGGCGCCGCTGGGGTATTGTTGCATGAATCTATCTTACGGTGAAATCCTGTGGTCTGACCCACCTGTAATTAAGGCTTAATTTAATTTGCATGCTGACTGATCTGAGGTGAGCAATGAGTGCAGTCTGTGCAGAACTCGTGCCTCTGAGATAAACCATTTATTTGTTGGTTCCTTTTTATGAGCTGATGATGCATTTTGTTCTCTAACTCCAGGATTTGAAGCGGAGAGGAACAAATCATTACTCTATGTATTGCTGGGGCTTTGCAGTCAAGCGTACCTGGAAGTTGGGTTGAACAAAACACACAGCTGAGCTGCTGAACTGAGATCCATATATTTTACTAGTTGGATTGTCAGAAAGGCTCTTTGCTGTCCTCAGTTGAGTCCTGGGACCTGTGCTCCAGGGATAAAGAGTAGTAACTGCTACACGCTTGCATTTGAATAGCTTTAGTGCTAATCACACTTGAAGCAAGAACCTGCCCTTTGTCTTGCCATAGCAGGCTGTTGGCATCACTCAAGTATGTGCATTAAATATATGCTTGAAGTTAAGATTGTGTTTAATTACTGAGGCCCATGCCTGACAGACTGTGTAAATTATAGAGGGTTTGGTTTCTTGGCCACATTCAAACGTTGGAGAACCATATTATTTAGGCTTTAGGATTGCTTCCTTTGGCTTTGTTTTGTCAGGATGGAAAAGCTGATTAAAAAAAAGGCAAAAATAAGTTATTTGATTTCTGGTTGTGTTTCAGTCTTTTTTCATCTCTTTGCTTCTTCAAAACCCAGTCAATTCTTTCCTCTTATAAAGCAATCATCCTGCTGTGAAAAGTACAGGGAAAAAAATGTCCTCATTATCCCAACAGCGTGTTTTCCTTCTTTTGGTTAGAACTGTGCACTGAGCTGGGCCTATTTCTGTATGTGATATTTTACTCCTGATAAAAGTAAGTTTGCTTTTACTTACACGAGGTTTTTATCTACCAGATGGTTCCAGCTGTGCAAGAATTGATGCATGTTAGCGGCTCTGTTGCTGTTACATGACCAGTTCTTAGTGTCTTTGCAGTGTCAGAGCTCACTCTTTCACTTTCAGACAGACAGCTATTTTCTCAGATTTTAATGGGAAAAGGTTGCTGTTTCTTTCTTGCTCAGTGGAACTTAGGTCCTAGAAGCCAAGTTATTCTTAGGTCAGTTTGGCTTTTGCAACTGCCTCCCAATACACTTGTAATGTAAACAGATTGAGGCTGAGGCAGTTCACAGCAGCCACTTGCTTGATGAAGGTCCATGTACTTTAGCTTGCTGTCAAGGCTGTGGGAAGACCCTCACTGTATGGCAGGATAATGGAGCTATGCCATGAAAAAGACCTAAGTCCTTCTCTGTGCCATATCTTAATCTCCCTCTTGCTTTCAAAGACTGAACTCTGCTGCTCTGTTCCATGCTGCAGTCTGGATTTGCACTCATGGGCTGATCACAACTGAAAGCCTGGTTTAATACTGGGTTTGTCAGAGTAACTATGGCAAAAACCAGGGGGAGGTTGGCAGGGCACAGCCTGCAGGTAGCTGCAGCTTCCTTGGAGCAGCACAAGGAGCAAAGGAAGAAGCTACCCCACAGTTTACTGCTCTGGGTAATGCCTTTTGTTTCCATGAGTTCTTATGCCTCCTTGGTGCATTTGGCTGCATATTCAGGCCATACCCCTGACCTTCCTGCCCTCGCCAGCAGGGTCCTGCTGTGACCCCAGAGATCAGCTCTTACTCCTATTTGCTTTTCGACACAGCAAAAAAAGGCTGCCATTTGGCTAGGGGATCACAAGCTCTTTGCCTCATACAAGGGAAGAAAGGAAGCATAGCCTTAAACCAGCTATAAAGTACAGCAAGAAACAACTTTTTTCTTACATGGTGCAGTTAAGCATTTTCCCTGTCCTTGTTGCTTTGCAGATGCACATAACACTGGAGGCCCCATGGAAGTGTACATCACTTTGCATGCTGCCTCCTCCACACAAACCTGATGCTCGATTTGCATTTCTGTGTGAAGACGTTACCAAATTCAGATGTTGCAGCTTTCCATACGAGCTGCCCTGCTTTCATCTGTTTTGTTTAAGCCCTTGCAGAAAACTGTGGCCCATGACATTTTTCTGCTCTGTTTCAGTGTTCAGGGAAGCTGACCTTGTTGTGTTGAGGTGTTGAGCTGTTCTAAGTGGATTTTGCCGACTGGATTGTCCTTCGTGTCCATGCTGTGAGCAAAGGGTAATCACATGAGTAATGTTAAAAGTCTGCCTGACCCTGGAGCTGTTGCTGCAGCTGGTGTGGCTAAGCCAGCTTCTGTAACCACTGGCTGATGTATAACTAGCATCATGTCTGATGGCCTCTGGTGTCTCTACCCACATGGTTAGGTGTGGAGATGGGCAGGGACATTTTTGTGTGGGCAAAAGAAGATGGCATTCACACCTCTGGAGATGTAGCAAGACATCTGCCCTGTGCTGCCACAGTGTCTTACGTAGTGTGTATCTCACTGATGCCGATACGCTTACCTTTGCAGAAGGAACACGGTTTCTGAGGGTAAAATCCCATGGTGTGTTTGTTGTAGAAGTTCTACAAGAAATATTTCATTCTCTTGTTTGTATTTTACAGAAACCTGTTCCCTGCAAATCTTGTTGCTGCAGCTTTCCAAACGGTAAGATACGTGCGGGCTTCGGACATGAGCTACAGTGCACAGACAGACAAAGGGACTCCTCTTATGTAGGAAAGGACTAGAATCATAGAATAGTTAGGGTTGGAAAGGACCTTAAGATCATCTCATTTCAGCCCCCTTGCCATGGGCAGGGACACCTCACACTAAACCATATCACTCAAGGCTCTGTCCAGCCTGGCCTTGAACAACCCCAAGGATGGAGCATTCACAGCTTCACTGGGCAACCCATTCCAATGCCTCACCACCCTTACAGTAAAGAACTTCCTCCTTATATCCAATCTAAACTTCCCCTGTTTAAGTTTCAACCCATTACCCCTTGTCCTGTCACTACAGTCCCTAATGAAGAGTCCATCCCCAGCATTCCTATAGCCCCCCTTCTTCTCCAGGCTGAAGAGCCCCAACTTTCTCAGCCTGTCTTCATACAGGAGGTGCTCCAGCCCCTGGTCATCCTCGTGGCCTCCTCTGGACTTGTTCCAACAGTTCCATGTCCTTTTTATGTTGAGGACACCAGAACTGCACACAATGCTCCAAGTGAGGTCTCAGGAGAGCAGAGGGACATGGTGCAGAAGATACCAAAAGTTAATTTACTTACAGTAGGTTGGATTTTTGAAAGCACTTAATGCAATCAGACACCATTTCCATGGCAAATAGTTTGATTTTGAAAAATACTCCTCAAACAAAAGCATATTCATAGCCTAGTTTTGTACCTCCACCAAAAGTGTTCTTTAAACCTTTATACTACAGGTGCTGTGTTGGGCAGCAATGGCAACTCTGCTTTGTGCCAGGCAGCTGGGACAGCCTTCCCCCACTTTGTAGGGAAACCTTGGGTACCTAGTTTGGAGCTGAGCTCAGAACAAGCCTAAAGGCTTTTAGGCTCCAATGTGTGTAAGCATTATCTGTTGCATGCTGCTTTTATTCACTGTTTTCCATTATATCCCTTGCTGGATTGATTGCTCAGTCTGGCTTCTATTCCAGCAAAGGACAAAGTGTGGTAGGGTGGCACTGACACCAGAGCATCGTGTGGTTTAAATTGATGGATGGGAGCTGTGGGGCTCCAAGAAGATTTTGATTTCGTTTTTATTGCTTATTTTAGATGTTGGGATAAGCATTGTTGAGAATATTGCTATGGGGCAGTGTGATTCTTTATGGTACAGGAACAGAATAGTAGTTTTTGCCTTCATGGTATTCTGTGGGTTTGCTTTTGTATCAAAACCAAGGTCAAACTTTCACAATCAAGTTCCATTTTTAGTGTCTATATAATACTGTACAAGTCAATATGCCATAAATAAAAATAGGAGCAGTACAAAAATACAAGTAAGAAAAGGATATTCTGTGGTATCTCGAGTGTCAGGGTTCTGTATGTTCAGGGTGGAAATAAAGAAGTTCTCCTTTCCTCTGTGCTGCTGTTGTCACATAAGCTTTTCTTTCCCCTACTTTAGATCTAAAGAAAGCAAGCCCAAAGAAGTGCCCTGCTTTTGCATGATGTCTCAGTTATTTATCAAAGTAAACTGTTGCCCTGGATTTTAGGTATTTTACTGACAATCTTAATGCCTGCCTTGCCATTTCTGGCAGTGAAACAGCCAAAGTACCAGTTGCCTTCTGCAGGAGCCAGTGTGACAGCATGGTGTGTGAGCAACAGCAGGGTGGAGGGAAGAGCAATTCCTTGGCTGCTGCCCAAACCTGGTTGCTCAGGGGGTCACTGGGCACTTTCTCTGTCACCCTATGAGGAAGGAGCCGCATATGCTGTGACCCCCTTTTCTTGCTCAGGGCAGGCTCCTTACCTTTCTCATGATGGTCTCCAGAATAGGTCTTCCTAACAGTAGTCTCCTCCTTGTGCAATCTTAGATGATATGGTCATAGTGATGGTCTGATCAGCAAACACTGTGGTTTTGTTTGTTTTTCTTACTGCAGTATGCGACAGACTACAGGATGCTGTCCAGAAACACTACCTCTGGAAATGTGACGTGGGAAAAGGTAAGGCCACTTCTTAAGTTCCCATACAAACCCTTATCGACTGTACTATTTGACTGCTTTGCAGTCTTTAACCCTTTCCAGCAGTCATTGGAAAGAAACAAGTACTTTGTGTGGAACTGAGACACACACAAACCAGATGAGTTACCCGCAGCCACACAATAAAGCTGCCATGGACAGGAGACTTGGGCTCAGCTGGTCCTACCCTTGAAACCTTATTTTTAGGCATCCTTTCTTAGACCTGATCTCACTTATCTAAATTTTGATTAGTCACTCTGACGATTATTTCCAAATCAGTTTCTGTAGACCTGGAATTAAACAGCAACCAGGCTGGCTGAGTATGGCCCCCAAACCTTACTCTGCAATAGCAGTCTGGGGAGAATGAGCTTTTCTCCACTACCCAAGGCTATTTTAAGGGTTAGTTGAGATTTTTTTCTTGTTGCCATGCTGCTGAAATTTTGTTTGAAGCGGTAACAAGTGGTCTGATATAGACAGAACATTAGAAATAGGCATTCGCTCCATCTGACATGGGTGCACAACCATGACTTCAGAAGGGCCATGCAATTCTTAAAGAGCACTTTCTCTTCTCGTGCCATTGCATCCTTGCACAATGCATTCCCATACAGCCTTGTGCTGCTAAAAACCAAGTCCAGTGTGAAAGGCTATAACAACATGCACTTAGAGTTTGCAGGGTGTAGTTATTCTTCAGTTACTCACCTTTCATTTCCCCCTGCTTAAGACTCTTATTTCCCTTCAGTGTCAAGTTGATAAGGGCTCTGTGGCAACCAGGCATGGATCAGGGCCAGCCATATCCATTGGACACAGACTTGGTTGTCGAGTATTTTTTTAATGCTTGTTCACAGCCATCACTCTTCTTGAAGATACCAGAACGCATCTTTTGGCAGTTTAAAATGGGAGGTGGTTTTTCAGTTTTCTTCTTTCCTTTTCCCACTTATCAGGCTCCTGTTTGATGCAATATCAGAAAAAATACTCTCAGTTTGTCACCAGCACCTGTTTTTGCCAGGGGTAATGATGTAAAGGTTATTTCTGCTATGATTTTTCCACAACTTTTCTTCAGTTGTTGGAGCAAAACCAGAACTGAGCTGCTTTAATTCCACAAGACGCCCGACTGTCCCTAAGGTAGAAAGGACAGAGTAAAAAGAAAGCGTTGTCTCAGTTTTGTTAGCTCAGTTTGAGTACTGCTCTGACCATGTTATTTATGGATAGATGAGGGTTAAGTTTGCAAAGGAAGAGTTATGTTTTTTTAATAATATATAGCATAAATATCATAGAGATAGAAGTTGGGTTCCAGGGAAAAAGATGCTATTCCTATATAATGTTTTCTTTCATCAGCAGGATACTTGATTGAAGAGGACTAATGTTTTCTGGTTTCCATCTGAATAGTGTAGAGCAAAATTTCCCATTGATTGTATTATTTTTCCCCTCACTGGTTAATAGGTCTTGTCTTCTCTTGCTGTTGATATGAATACTGGGGCACGTAGATGTCCGCTCAGCCATGTGGTTTTTGTTGTTTCACTTGCTCCCCTTGTGTTTACCTTGCTTTTATGGCCATATCCTCTCCGTCCCCTCAGCAGCAAGGCTTCCTGGGGCACAGACTATCTCAGTTCCCCATCTGCAGCACAGGGAAGCTGTGGGGGGACTCTGTGTTCCTCCTGTGTAGAAATACACAAACCAGTGATTGCTCTTCTTCCTCACATCACACGGCTGCATTCTCTTTTCAGCCACCTACTACTGGGAGAGCTCAATGGCAGCAGTTGTTTCCTTGATAAGCATTTCAAGAGCTAAAAAACAATAGGATTTGCAGAGAAATTCAAGGACCAGAAGAGCTCCCTGCATCTTGCTACCAGAGCACATGATTTCAAGCAAACAATAACACGTCCCATAGTTTATCCAGGAACAAAGCTCTCATTAAAGCTCTTTTTATTTGGTGTCCACAATGCTGCTTAGCTTGGCAGCTCCTTTGGGGTGATGCACTCTTCTATTAGAGTACAAAAAGGCTGTTCAGCATTGGCCAGTTTTAGGGGCTGGGATTGAGAGAATCTTCCGCTGGAGATTTACTGCTGGACTCTTTCCATATTGTGCTCCAAGGAGGTGAAATTCCCTGGATGCTGGCAGATTGTCCTCTTGATTTGCAGAGAGCGATTTCTTGCAGTAAGTTGCTACTCTGTGCAAATGATGCACCTTCTGCCCACATCTGTGGTGATGGGAGGCAATGGTGAATGGTGGGTGACATAAAGAAATTGGGTCAAGAGAGAGAAAGGGAGAGCAAGACCTGAAAAGAGGGACCTAGAATAGCCCTGGCCTTGTCTAGTCAGGGAAGTGGCATTCCAAATTAAGCACTAGGAGTTTTGGCCATGGTTCTCCTGTGTGCTTTCCAAGCTCTGTCCTGCTCTGTGATCTTGTGTGCCCTACACAGCTGGTGGGAAGCTGAGCTGGATGTTACAGATTCAGTACCCTTCTGCCCTATTCCTGAGAGTAGAGCTGTGAAAGTCCAAAGGAGAGCAGGTTGCTTCAGGCTCGCACAGACGCACACCACTGCTTTCAGTGAGTTGAGAAGCAAATCTCTGATAGGAGCTTATAAAGGACAGATATGCTTTGGAAAGCTTTCGTATAAAGTAGTATAATGGAATTGCCTCCCAGTAACATTCATGTGGGAATTCTGGGCACTTCCAGCAGCTTAAAAGCACTGATTTTCTGTTCCACAGCAAAGTTTGATGTCCATTTTTTTGTCCGAATGAGAATCAAGACAAAAGAGCACTCCATGTCTTTAAGATTATTTTATGTGTGTGAGTGTGGGAAAAGTGTGGGCCATTATGGTAAAATTCAGTTCCAGGCTGAACTTTTCATATTAGCCTAGTATTGAATGAACCCCGTATAAGATGTTATAAAATAATGAGTTGGGAAAAAACCTAAACCTTGAAACAACCCCCCAAAAAACCCCAAACCACCAAAGTGAAAAGTTGTGTCAAAATGAGAAAGAGCTGCATTCACTCCATGTACATGAAGTGTTTCTTTTCTGGTGTAAAAACATTCACATTTTGCCAAAGTTCCCATTTCCTAGAGAAAGCTTTGGTTTTGATGAACGGACATGGCAGTGTTAGTTTACTCCCCATTGACTTTCTTCCTGTTAATGAATCAGTCCTATAAATTGAGACTCGTACATAGATTTGTACTTTGTACTGATAAGTTATCACTGAAACTCTTAGCTTCTCTTCAGCCTCGTGATAAACCGTATCTCCTACCTAGAGTTATATTTTACCAGCAGAAGAGAAATGCAGAAGAACATGTGTGTGCCACGTACACAATCAGATCATTCAATAAATAGAAGAGTGTCATTTTTTTGTCTTTTCTAAGCACAAAAGAGTTTAGGGCTTTCAGGCACACAAAATGGAATAGAGACAAAACTAGAAGAGTGTTACTATGTGTGGAGAAAACAGCACATTTATTCAGATAGCTTTGGAAATACACAGTACCTCATTCTTAAAACCCTGTTCATTATTGCAGTTCTTTCAACTGGAATGCTGATAATACAGCGCTGAACAAGTAACTACCATTACATTGCAGAGCTTATATCTGATTATTTTGTAGGTAGCTAATAAAAAAGCCAGAACCTTCGTTGCTTGTAAACACTTTTGTTAACAGCAGTTCAGAGTTCATGCTTTTGTGAATAATTTATGGTTTCTCCCCTTCCCTGCAGTGCTTTATTTCCACCTGCCACTGAGAGACAGGCCAGATGAGCAGTAGTTCCAGCAAAAGCATCATCTTGAGCAGGCTGGATTTATAGAATCACAGAGTAGTTAGGTTTGGAGAGGACCTTAAGATCATCCAGTTCCAACCCCTCTGCCATGGGCAGAGACACCACACACTAAACCATGTCACCCAAGACTTCGTCCAACCTGGCCTTGAACACTGCCAGGGATGGAGCATTCACTACCTCCCTGGGCAACCCATTCCAGTGCCTCACCACCCTTAAAGAATTTCTTCCTTATATCCAATCTAAACCTCCCTTGTTTAAGTTTCAACCTGTTACCCCTTGTCCTATCACTACAGTCCCTAATGAATAGTCCCACACCAGCATCCCTGTAGGCCCCCTTCAGATACTGGAAGGCTGCTATGAAGTCTCCACGCAGCCTTCTCTTCTCCAGGCTGAACAGCCCCAACTTTCTCAGCCTGTCTTCATACAGGAGGTGCTCCAGTCCCTGATCATCCTCGTGGCCTCCTCTGGACTTGTTCCAACAGTTCCATGTCCTTTTTATGTTGAGGACACCAGAACTACACACAATACTCCAAGTGAGGTCTCAGGAGAGCAGAGTAGAGGGGCAGGATCACCTCCTTTGACCTGCTGGTCACGCTCCTTTTGATGCAGCCCAGGATACAGTTGCTTTCTGGGCTGTGAGCACACACTGAAGCCGGCTCATGTTTATTTTCTCATCAACCAACACCCCCAAGTCCTTCTCCGCAGAACTGCCCTGCATTTCCCTATTGCCCAACCTGTAGCTGTGCCTGGGATTGCTCCGACCCAGGTGTAGGACCTTACACTTGTCATGGTTAAACTCCATGAGGTTGGCATCAGCCCACCTCACAAGCAGGTCAAGGTCCCTCTGGATGGCATTCCTTCCCTTCAGTGTATCAACAGAACCACACAGTTTGGTGTCATCGGCAAACTTGCTGAGGGCACACTCAATCCCATTAGCAATCCCATTTCAAGCTTTTTACTCAATGTTCATTTCAAGCTTTTAGCTCACAATATGTTTTTCTTTCCTAGCGTTGAGCCAGTGTCTACTTAAACCAGCCAAAAGGCCAACACTTGTACACAGACCTAATCTGTTTGAGAAGTTCTTCCAAATAAAACAACAATTTGACATGAGCTTGTACTGCCAAGTTGGGGAGAAAAAAAAACAGTTTGTCAAAGCAATTGTATTTTTATGTAGCCACAAGAACACTCATTCAGCTCATAGGATACTACCCTGGCAAACAAGCTCCAGTTGTCTTTGAGAACTGTGAAGGACCAGCAGAGCAGACTTGTGAGCAGACTGGTTTTTGTCAAAGGGTGGATCCTGGTTTTCTCCTCTTTTACTGTGCAGCCACATGATTTTGGGGAAGGGGAATGTGTATTTCTTCTATTCTCTCTGCATCTCCCACAGATGGATGGATGAATGAGCAGTTTCCACAGTTTGCTACCTTCCTCTACCCCTCTCCTGCCTTTCTGCTTCATAACATTGGTTGTTTTCCCCTGGTTTTCACCTTGGTATAAATATTGCACTAAAGCAGTGGATGGAGCAGTTTCTGAGAGCATATTCCCATCAGAGGTGTCAGAAATAAGAGATATTTGGGGCCAGACCACTGCAAGCCTCTTGGAGGTATGATTTGTTTAGGGAGTAGAATATCATAGTGTCAGCAGTGAATGATGCTTTGTGGAATAAGCAGAGCTAGGAAGTCAATATCACCAGTATCTGTCATTTATGTCTGCGGTCCCTCCAACACCCGTCTTTCTTTATGGGCAAACAGGGGTTTCTGTCTTTTAACCACAAATGGATTTGGTGCCCGTACTGTTTCGCATCTGCAGTGGAGCTTGTTGTGAGTAAACTGGGATGGCTGCTGTTCAGGTCACTGAAAGCACACCTATCATATTGAAGGGCATGAGGGAATGTTGCATCAGACCATTCCCTTCTCCAGTGAACCCATGGCAGCTCATAACTAGGAAGGTTTTTATCTGGACTGTGTCCAGATCTTGTTTGGCTTTCCTTCAACAAACAGGTTCTTCTTTCCCAAGGTAGGTTCTGCTTGTTGATTTCAGATCAATTGGACAGCAGCAAAATGAGGTGATACTTTTGTTGGGTTTTGTGCTGGTCTTGCATCTAACAAACTGACGTTTTTTTGCCTCTACAGGTCCCTGTTGGTACTGAGGTTGAAGGGATGAATATCCTGGGGCTGGTGCTGTTTGCTCTGGTTTTAGGAGTAGCACTGAAAAAGCTTGGCCAGGAAGGGGAAGATCTGATCCGCTTCTTTAATTCATTCAATGAGGCAACTATGGTCGTGGTTTCCTGGATTATGTGGTAAGTGTGTGACTGCAGTGTATTATTATGTTTAGCTCAGGAATCTCACCATTTATCCATCTTTCCAGCTTTTTCCTACCAGATCCCTCATCACAGCAAAAGCAAATGTCATTGTGTCACATGATGGGCTCTTCTGGCTTGTGCCTTGTAATTAGTCAGTCACATACCTTAAGGTACCAGCCTGGAACACTTCAGAGGCTCTCTAGGACTCGTTTTTGATTAATCAGTGGAAATGTGGGTTTCTGTTTCAAAGCAGCATAAGCCGATGGCTAGCTGCCATCATGTGCCTAAAGGCACTAACCTTGAATGAATACAGGAGCTGGAAGCAAGTGAGGAATATGTGAAGGCCCAGGAGTGCTTGGTCTGTGCTTGGAGTGTACTTGCAAATGCAGTGTGTGACTAAAATCACACTCATAGCTTCATGCCTTCATTTTTCTATTGGTCAGAAGGTTACTTTTAGTGACCTGAAAGATATCCAAGGGGTTTGAGAGGAACCCTGTTGAGTGCAAGAGTACAGAGCACCACCTCTCTGCTTGTATCAAAAGATGATGGAGAACCTACATCCCTTTGTATAGAAGGGAGAAACAGTCTCCAGGGCTATGTTCTGAAACAGTAGTGCTGGCTACTGAGTGTTTTGTCATTGTTACCAGCAGAGCCTGAGTTGCACAGTGGATTTTAAACCTCTGCTCCTCTTCTAAGATCTCCCTTATTTTCTTGGGTAAAGCAGGAATTAACGTTCCCAGCAGGAATCAACTGTTTGTGCTTGTTTCTCCAGAGATTCTTCTCTTTTCCATTTCACATCCCTGAGAGTAGATATTCCCTAAGGTTGATTGTTTATTTTGTCTCCTGCTATTAATGAGCAAACCCATTATTCCACTTACTCCCCTGTAGTCCAGACATGTTTGTAGGCTGAATGTTGCTCTGACCAATCTCACAAAGCTTTTGGCACTGAGTAAAGTCTGGATGTTAGGAACTGGAGTGCACTGAGCTTTCTCTCTAGGCAAGAAACCAGCAGTGGAGGAGGCAGGCACCTCTAGAGAGTGGTTCAGGCCACCTCAGCTGGGGTAGGACCAGCCTCCTGAGTGGGTTTTGTGTCAGGTAGGGTGAATCTGGGCCTCAGAGCAGTATTATGGCTGGTTTTGTGCAGCTGGATGGGTCTAGGCTGCTCCTGTGAAACCAACAGTTCTAATACCTCACACACAAAACCAGACACATTCATAAGGACAGCTAGCTAACAAATCAACAGTGGGACATTCCTTGCTCCCTTTCTAAAGCTGCTGGAAAAGCTATGAGCTTATGTTAGCAGAGGTATTTTTATTCCCTTCATTCTGCACTTTTCGTTCCTGCTATTTGCTGCCTTCTAAGAAGTAAAAAGGTTTTAACAAACCACCTGATTTCACACAGGCAGATCTCTGTTAGTTGCTGTCATAAAGGATTGAAAAATTCAAAGTCTCAAAGTAGCTTAAGTCTTTTGAGTGTAATTCCTTGGACACTGAATGCTGATATGAGGCAGTTCTTGTATTCAGCTGATTACAGTGCTAACACTTGAAGCCAATCAGTTGGTATATAATCCTGTACTTTGTGGATTATTGGGACCACTCTGACTCTTAACACTGCAGTGCACCATAGCCCTTACTTGTTCTCTTTCCTTGCTTACGGCTCTTGTGTTGTCCTGGTATTTATTCAAAGTCCATCAAGCTGCATGTACCTCCCAAAGGATACTTTGGAATGGGGGAAATCATACTACTAATTAAAAAAGGCAACTAAAGCTTGTATTCAGTCCCATGCAACAGCAGCACTTTGGTCTCAACTTCAGTTCCCTCCTGTCCAGCCTCCCTCTTCAAAGGGAGGGATCCAATCTCAGCTCTGAATCAGTGTTCATGTTTGCAGAGCTTGCACAGAGCCAGGGCTCAGCTAGATCTGCCTGATTGGGGTGCTAAGAAGCAAGGTTCAAAGGCAGTATGTGCAGAACTGCAGAGTGTAAGTGGGGATGGTTCAACAGGTTCCCCATGAGATCTGACCAAGGGAGGACAGAGGGAGTGCGCCCACATGGGCCATGAGGAGCTGTTCTCTGCTCATTGAGGGAGAAGCAGGCTTAGAAGGAGTGATATGGGTAACCTTAAGGCTTGCCCCCTTCCAAACCTGTGCATGTTTAACCAAACCTTCTCAAGTTTTGTCCTGACTCCACAGATCAGCTTTTCTGAACATGGGCAATGGATTGGAAGGAAGAGTGGGAGAGAAACCATTCTTTATTCCTGTAATGGACAGGCAGATCTCCTGTAGTCATGTGTGTGCCTGGGGCAGGGTTCTGGGGAGCTGGGTGATCTTTTTCTGTCTCTCAACCTTAGAAGCAGGAATCTATGGAGCATGGACAGCATTGGCAGAGGTGCTCAGACACAGGCTTCCCAAGCGGAATTCCAGAGGAGCTGACCCTGGGCATGAAGTGATTCCTGCAGTTCATTAGCAGCTGTGCTGCTGTAGGTGCAAGGGCAGTTCCGTGTTTTCAGTGCTGTTCCCAGCTGCACTATGTGTGGCTGTGGCCTGCAGGTTGGCCCTACCCCTGGATCAGCTCCAAGTGCTCCTGACGAAGGAAACATCAAACAAATGCTGACGTTTTGAGACGTGGCATGTTTCTAGATAGGGGCCATGGGAATGTGTGTGTACGTGGCTGTTGGCTTGAGTGGAGCTCTGAAAGCCTGGTCATTTAACTTAGTCTCTGTAGGCATATAGCAGAGATAATTGCTGTCTTTGGCACATGCATCCACAGCCTTCAGCTGAGCTCAATGCTATGGGCATAGCTTTTTCTTTCCTACGCTAAATATGTTGTCACCCAGTGTGTCTGCCATTGGAATGACCTAACTTCATACTTCTGCTGGTAGTCACCACGTCTGTAAGATCCTACTCTTCCATCCCTTTCTGTGCTCCAGCGACATGACACAGCTCCTTTTTCTGTCCTACCATCTGCTGTCCCTTCAGCAGTGACTTTAGCTTCAGGTCTTTGCCTGCCTTCCTCCCTGATGGACTAAAACTCCACACCAGTGTGTTGTGCTTATGGCTTCTGCCAGCATTTCTGCTTCCCACTTGGCTTCCCTCAGCATTCTCCGGGCTGAAACAGAGCTCTTTGAGTTTGACACTCTTCCAAGCAAGAGTGTTAAGAGAAGCCTTCCAAATGTGCTTAACCTGTGTGTGTGATGAAAAAGGTGCTACCCTTCACTAGAAGCAGCATATTCCTTAGGAGAATGCTATCCCCAGGACAGAAAATGGTATATTTTCCAAGACCTTTTTGTTTGTACTTAATGACAGGCACTTTTTCTTTACACAGGTATGTACCTATTGGCATCATGTTCCTTATTGGGAGCAAGATTGTTGAAATGGAAGATATTGTGGTTCTGGTGACCAGTTTGGGAAAATACATCTTTGCCTCTATTCTGGGCCACGTCATCCATGGAGGAATCATTCTGCCACTTATTTATTTTGCATCCACACGTCAAAATCCGTATCGTTTTCTCCTGGGACTTATCACACCATTTGCCACTGCTTTTGCCACTTGCTCCAGGTGGGTTTCTGTGCTTCTTTGGGGATTATAGTCTAGTTATATTTGTCACTGGGAACTGGTTATATCCCAGCACCAAACTGTGTTGAGATTAAGGTGTGAATATTGTTCCTGAGATTGCAAACAGGTACCTGTGAACATAGAGGGTCTCACTGCTGGCAGCAGCTGCCACAGAGCACATGCTGGTAAACAGCTGTTGAAAACAGTTCCTCAGAGTTTAGGACTGTAGCATGATGCTGAGTTGGAATTTTTTGGGGGAAAATGTGAAAGAATTGGCCTTAAAATGATCCTGCCAGCTCTCTTTTCAGTTTTAAGTAAAGTGAGGGTCAGCAGTGAGGGACTTTGTCCTGACAATTTCAGTTCTCCAAGTTCAGAAGGATCTGGAACAAGGTTAGATTAATTTTGCAGGAGCAAAGCAGATGACATGGGCGACATGATTTAGTGTGAGGTGTCCCTGCCCATGGCAGTGGGGTTGGAATTTGATGATCTTAAGGTCCTTTTCAACCCTAACTATTCTATGATTTTATGATATATTAACTAATATAAATGGACTTCATATTGTTGATGTCAAAGATTTGGCCTGATCAGCTTTCATTTGTCATACTCAAGCTGTCAAGCATTTCATTTACACTTCTGTCAAGAGGCAAACACCTGATCAAATACCATAACCATACACAGTCCTTTCAGGTCATCTCCAAAAGCAGATGCATGCCTGCCACAGGAGCTGAAGTACATCAAGTAGGAGAGGGTAACTTATAGTGCAAGAAATAAATGCAACAGTGTTTATTCTGTTTGTTCATTTGAGAAGGTGCTCGTGCAACATTCACAGATATCTGTTAACATGTGTTGTGTTTATTTTGGCATCTGTTGGTGTATATTTGTGGGTTGAAACTTGATCATTCCACAGCCCTGTTAGGCTGCATTACTGTGTTGAGTCATGAGTTCTTGCTCCTGGGAGATTAGAGTTCTTATCAGCTATTTCTGGATGGAAGCAGATTATTAAATATCACTGCTCAAGACCAACAAGGTGGGTCCCTCATTGCTGTCATGTCAGAGAGGGACTATTGAAATGGCATCGTTGTCTTGACAGCCCTGTGTGCAGCTTGTTAGAAACATGAAAGCCATGAGACAGTGACTTTCCATTGAGTGCATCCTGATGCTTTTGATGTTTGATTCTTCCCTGTTCTCTGCTTTCTAGCTCAGCCACTCTCCCGTCAATGATCAAATGTATTGAGGAGAACAATGGAGTTGACAAGAGGATCAGCA
Source organism: Melopsittacus undulatus (assembly GCF_012275295.1). NCBI lineage: Eukaryota > Metazoa > Chordata > Aves > Psittaciformes > Psittaculidae > Melopsittacus > Melopsittacus undulatus. The sequence goes on along the minus strand of NC_047529.1, from coordinate 10,570,672 downwards.
GGTTTATCCTTCCTATCGGGGCGACTGTAAACATGGATGGAGCTGCTATTTTCCAGTGCATGGCAACTGTGTTTATTGCTCAGCTGAACAATGTGGACCTCAACGCTGGGCAAATCTTCACAATTCTGTAAGTTGCTTGCTATTGCAACCACGTCCTTCTGGCCCCCAGACACATTCAAGCCTGTGGTTTCTCTGCTAATAGCTAGCAGTTTGCATTCCACGTCTCTGACCTAAAGCTGGTGAACTGCTATGAGACATAATTACAGGGTGATTAAAGGATGGAGTCTGAAACTTCGTAAGATTTGCCAGAATCTCGGTACAATAAAAGGTGGAATCTAGGAAGGGTACTTGGATTCCAAAACAGACTTTGAGCTGTTTAAAGCTGTTTCTCACATTTAATTCCTGTCCTTCCTTAAACATTTCACTTCCCTACCCCTCACTTACCATTAAGCTGGGTAATCGAGGCATGCTGCTCTACCCAGAAAGCTACCTCTGGATGTCTTGGAAGATCCTCCTGCCACCTCCTCAGTTCCTTATGTATTGATTTCATATGAAAGACTCTGCTCCTGCTTACCTCTGCCCTTCTTACCATGATGTCACTGCCTTCCCAGGTCAGACCTGCTGTCATTCCCTTCCTGGCTGCTTTGCTCCACTATCCCTCCACCACCTCAGTCCTGCCTCCTTCTCTAGGACTCTCTCCTCTCTCATGTCCCATAACCCATAAGGTGTCATTCCCTTCATTTCCCTGCTCCTGAAGTGAGGATGCTACAAGGAGTTCTAGCCCCTCATTGCTAAGAAATCAGACCTGTATCCACCAGACACCTCTTAAGGCTGGTTCCCAGCATTTTTTTACCCTGCGTGGCTAGGTTTTATTTCCTTCCTTATTGCATTTCTTGGTATATTATTTGTTTATCTAAGGCAGAGCTGGCCCATTATTTTCTTTGCAGATGACCAAATTAGCCTTTCATGTATTCTTAGTGAATCAGGTGTTAACACAGGCCTGAGGATTATGCAGTGATCATCCAAAGAAAACTCAGCTGTAGACATCTGTACATGAAAAGGTGCGTGGTCCATGTCTATACCACATGGACTGCAGGTTTCCAGCTCCTGGTGTAGAGTCTGTGCTAGAATGCAAATGAGACAGAGAAGGGGCAGTACTCTGCATGTCAGGATTTACCTTTATACGCTTAGAGGCAGGATATAGAATGTACTCAGCATATTTGAAGTGATAAATGACTTAGAAATGGATATATTGGTAAGGCAGCAGGATCTGCTTGTGTTAGTTGGGGTGTTTTGCCTTTTTCTGAAAGGGCAATCACTGTATTAAACACAGCGCCATTGCCTTGGTAGCTGCTGTGGATGCCTGCTGAGCCACTGTGCTCTGCTCCCATTACTTTACATCAGCAGGCAGGAAAAGATTTGCCTGGGAAGCAAATGATCTTCGTGTCCCATGCTGGAGAGTTTATTTACAATTCCCATAGTGGGGAAGCGTGGGACACAAGTGTGGAAGAGGAGCTGCTGCTAACAGGGTGTGCAAATTGATTTGCAGTGTGACAGCCACTGCATCCAGTGTGGGTGCAGCCGGGATCCCAGCCGGAGGAGTCCTCACCATCGCCATCATCTTGGAGGCCATTGGACTTCCAACCAACGATCTCTCCTTGATCTTAGCGGTGGACTGGATTGTGTAAGTACTTCAGGCCACATATATCCGCTGTTAATGATGTGTAGCTGGAAACATGGAGCTTCATAGTCAAAATAGTGCAGTATGAAATAAAACCATACAATATATGGTTTCCTACAGCACAGGTAACTCTTGATAGATAATGGAGAAGGGGGTCCCTTCTCAATTAAAGCAGTATGATAAAATCACAGAATCACAGAATGGTTTGTGTTGGAAGGGACCTAAAGCCCATCCAGTTCCAACCCCCTGCCACAGGCAGGGACACCTTCAGTAGAGCAGGTTGCTCTAAGCCCCATCCAACCTGGCCTTGCCAGTTTTGAAGTCCTCTAGTGAGTTAAATGTGGTTGCACATTCTGTTCTGCTTTCACAGTGGTGCCTTTGAGCCCTTATGCAGCTGGAATTGGATGGGCATTGACAAACATTTCTCTGCAAGCACTTGGCAAAATCAAGACATATTTGTTTCCGGTCTCAATTTCCTTAGGAAGGTTGTTAAAAGTTTGTTCAGAAAGTGTTGGTATTGCTGGAAATTAGTTGGAAATTAGGGTGGAAAGAGGGAAAAAGGAAATAGAGTCTGCATGGTGGTGGCAAGATTTTTGTCACAGGCGGGAAGCATTCTCCATCAGAAGTGGTTGTCAGCTATTGTTGTTTGAACTATTTTTATAGCTCAAGACTGGTCAAACCAACAACCAGCACATCACAGAGAGGTGCCATCCATTGGCAGGGTAGGGACACAGAGGGTTCATGACACTCATCACGGTGTCACAGCTGGAACATGCTGCTGGGAGTCCCAAGTTTAATACACAGTATTGCCACCTTTCTTTTCCATCTTCTGGGAAACGAATAGAAGGTCAGGATTTTGCTCACCTCCTCTCTTTCCAAACCCCATTTTTCCTCTCCTTGAAACATGGGAGATTATCTCCTTGCCCAGCTCTGCTTGGAAGAGCTTATCTCACCACTTACTGTACTTAGATCCTTGTTAAGGATTAAATTTACCTTCTGTACCACCTAAATTAGATTAAGGAAAGCTTAGAAAACTTGTTTTACTTCAAGTACTGGGGACCCAGCCACAAGTGCATGGTGAGTGTGAATGCCACATGGGGTTGATTTCTTCTATATTAGATTAGCTGTATGGAAAAGGGTGCCTGCTTTTCCTTGAACAAGCCTGGCTGGCTGCTGTCCTTCAAATACCAGGAAATCAAACTGGAAGGGTTCTCTGAGCACTCATGAATTAAAGCATGCTTGGAGTTTAAATGCCAGTGGAGTAAGCATGAAGTCGTAATTTAAACACATAATCTGCTTTCAAGCCATCTGGTTGAGGTTGAGCAGTGGGCTGAAATGACTGGTCAGCATGGGTCAAGTGATGTGAATCCCACTGGGGTCTTTTCCAGTTGGTGGGTTACTGGGCAGTTCCTGGTTTACACTGTACATAATCCCTCTGCGCTGCTTTTTGGAAACACCAGCCTCTCTGTATAGGTGTGTACTTCCATGGCAGATGTGGAAATTAGGATGCCCGAGGACACTTGAATTCCAGAAGCTGGGGAAGGCAACAGCTCTCTTTCCCTTCCCACACCACACGTGTCTGTGGAGTGTAATCATATTCCTATGGCTTCATTAGGGCCATCAAATGCTATGGCTGTCACCTTCTAGGGATCAGCCACCTCCAAAGGACAGGAGACACAGGCAAAGCAGTGGATAGACATTTGTATCCCATCTTCCTAAGAGATTACAGTATTAGATTTGATTTCCACAAGTGCTCAGAGGCAAGAGTGAAACCCTTCCCTTCACTCTGGCTTCCCTCAGCCTGTGTGTGTGCTGGCTGCCTTCGTTTCAAAACGTGCAGCATCCCTCTGTGGTCAGCAGTGTTCTAACCAAGGAACTCAGCCTTGTGGTAACAAAAGGGGAAAGGAGGGAGTGAGAATCCCATGTCCTGTTTTAGTGCCAGCTGTGTGATCACCAGAAAGGACCACAGTTACAAGTTGAGCACATGTGGAAGTTAGGCTCCAGAATGACCAACAGAACTCTCAGAAGGCATGTGAAGAAACTGTTCTTCTTTATGACCCATAAACTGCCTCCATTAGACTCCAGGACACAGTAGTTTTGTGACATAGTTTGTGACATTTTCTGACAGTAGTTTGTAGTTTGGGGGTGTTGGTCGATGAGAAAATGAACATGAGAGGGCTTCAGTGTGCGCTTACAGCCCAGAAAGCAAGTGTATCCTGGGCTGCATCAAAAGGAGCATGACCAGCAGGTCAAAGGAGGTGATCCTGCCACTCTACTCTGCTCTCCTGAGACCTCACCTGGAGCATTGTGTGCAGTTCTGGTGTCCTCAACATAAAAAGGACATTGAACTGTTGGAACAAGTCCAGAGGAAGCCACGAGGATGATCAGGGGACTGGAGCACCTCCTGTATGAAGACAGGCTGAGAAAGCTGGGGCTGTTCAGCCTGGAGAAGGGAAGGCTGCGTGGAGACCTCATAGCAGCCTTCCAGTATCTGAAGGGGGCCTATAGGGATGCTGGGGAGGGACTCTTCATTAGGGACTGTAGTGATAGGACAAGGGGTAATGGGTTGAAACGTAAACAGGGGAAGTTTAGATTGGATATAAGGAAGAAATTCTTTACTGTGAGGGTGCTGAGGCACTGGAATGGGTTGCCCAGGGAAGTTGTGAATGCTTCATCCCTGTCAGTGTTCAAGGCCAGGTTGGACAGAGCCTTGGGTGATATGGTTTAGTGTGAGGTGTCCCTCCCCATGGCAGGGGGGTTGGAACTGGATGATCTTAAGGTCCTTTCCAACCCTAACTGTTCTATGATTCTGTGATTCTATGACATAGGACCAAAGCTACTACTGGCAAGAAATCCATAGAACGCTGTCACTCTGCCTGCTCCTCTTCAGCAGGTGTTTGGGTTATGGTACAAGTCTATAGTTAAAAAGAGATCTGGGTGCTCTGAGTCACCTGCTGGATAAACCCAAATTAAGTTCCTCCTCTGAACTTGCATTTGAAAACTGCTCACCTGGGGAAAGGGGAAGAGGGAGGACGTGGGCTGGGAAAAGCAGGATGCCTGAGAAAGAGTAATACCATTGCTGCCATCCACTGAGAGACCAGAACCAGCTGATAGTAACAGTTGGGCTGACCTTAAACCAGCTTCGGTGCACAGGTTTGGTTCTGAGATGGTGATGATACGTCTGTGGAAAATACTGTTGTAACAACATCTCCTTTGTGTAGCTCCACTGAAGCCAGTGGCTCAGGAGGGCTGAATCAGCCCCCTCCCCTTGTTGTGTTGTAACTCTCTTAAGCTAAAAGCCTGCTGCTTTGGTTTTGTTTCTGATCTTCACCAGGGACCGAACGACCACAGTTGTGAATGTGGAAGGGGATGCCCTGGGAGCAGGCATCCTCAACTACCTGAATGAAAAGGAAAAGAAAGACAAAGAGCAGGAGCTAAAGGAAGTCAACGTAGAAGCAGTTGCTAACAGCAAGTCTGAAGCGGAAACATCGCCTTTGGTAACCCACAAAAACCAAGTGTCCAACACGAGCAGTACAGCAGACCCTGAATCCAAGGAATCAGTATTGTGATGAGGCCGTTCGTCAACACGTGTCCTAGAGGTGGACCAGGGACTTGCTAACTCACCTAGACCTTTGCAGTGCTAACAAGGGCTGGATGGCTCTTGAAAGCTTTCAGTTCCAGTCTCTTTTGGGATATGCTGGCCTAGGGAAGGGGAGGGAGGTGGGGTGGGCAGAGGAGGGGTGTGGAGAAAGAGCACTCCCTTTATAGTAGTATTTTGATAATTCATATATGTACATGTATATGTGAGCACACATATACATGTACATGGAAACTGCCATTGAAACTTCTGGTTTAACAAGGTTTCTGTTAGTAAAAGCTCATATGGGTTGGAGGTGGGGAAGGAGACAAACCCAGTATGTGCTTGTGACAGGGGAAAATTAGTAAGCTTATTGTGCTGCTGTTCGAATGGAGATGCAGGCTAGAAACTCCAGAGTGGGGGAAAATGTTGCTTGAACTTAGTTTCTGGCCTGAAAACACGTATTGACTGTTACGGGCATGATACAAAGCAACATTTTTCACCTACTCCTCTTCCTCTCCTCTTCTCCAATCCCTTAAAAACATCAAATATGTCCTGAAAAATAGCTTCTTTTTTTTCTATATCTGAATTAATAGCTTGTTCCATTCCCCCCTGCAGTGCAGCTCATAGCAGCTTTTCTGCCTTTTGATAAGTCACTCCCAAACTTTGGGACCAAACACAGGAGATCTTCGTGCAGATCAAGGACTGGTTTTCTCCTTTCCTTTAGCCAAGGAAAAAAATCCAGAGGAAACACAAATTTTGTTAAAGTAATCCCTTGGGAGCTGAAGAAAATGTAGAGTCTGTTCCAGCATAAATAGGTCTGAAAGAAGCTTGATGCTGTGACAGCATCAAGAGATCAAGAAGTCAGTTCCCTTCATGAAAACTCCTTTGCTAGCACGCTATGTGCTGCTCATGTTTATTTCATGGGTCAGTCCAAACAAGTTACATCATATCCCTCTTCCAGCAAAACTGAGCAGGGGAGGAAAATATCTGAGCACACATCATGTGGGAACTGATGACTGGCAAGTCTGAGTGTTGGCTGGAAAGGGGAAGAGGTGGGTTTATAACCCCATGTAGGTCAGCGATGTGTGTGTTGGGGCAGCTGCATACCTGTCCCTGCAGTCTGGTCCTTCTATACTTGTTTTTCTGGCAGCAGCTTAACATTTAGCACTTCTGGGTGGTGCTGGGCCAGGGTAACACATAGTGGCAGATGGTAACCTTTGCTTGAGGCTGAGCAAAATGCTTCTGGGTTCTGACTCCATCTTTTTCCCTTTACAACATATTTCCTGAACTTGCACCCTGAACCTGAACACACTCCAGCAAAAACTCATTGCAAAACTCCTATTGATTTGTCTGGGCTTTTTGGACAGCACATAGTTATGAAATTATATCTGCGCATATGCCAAGGACTTGCGACACTTCCCCTTGGCTACTTTAGCAAGATGACTGTATAGTCAGTCTCCACACTGTTAATTCAGCAATATACATTTACACTTAGCCTTGATGTAAAGTAATGCTGAGTCTCCCTTTTTTCTTTCTCCTGTCTCGCTTCAGAGGAAGCTATCTTGGAAGGATACCCAGCTGCTGATGCCTGTGTTCATGGCACTAGGAAAAGGCACCTTCAGTTTCATGCGCCTAATTTGCAAAGCATCTTTCCTGTTAAAGGGACAAAATGAGCATTGCAAAAATGATGCTCAGAGTGAGACGTGGCTGCCTCTGAGGGAAAACACAGTGAGTGCATCAAATGTGGCTCTTTAATCATGTGCAGTAGGGCTGTGCAAACAATTGAAGTAGGAAAGCATCAGCCCACTGAGCAACTGCAGGTGGACATTCTTTTTAACCCGTTTATTTATAGCCCTGTCCACAAAAGTTGGTCATTCCTTGGCTCCTCTTCAGAATGGAAGGAGACAAACACCATTTTCTCTAGGGACATCCTTTGCCCAGTATTTATTATTGCACTTTTAGCAGATCAAGACTCGCTGAAACTTTGCATTTCCTCCCATTCGATTCGTCCCAGCTCCTTTCAACTCAGGAAACCAAAAGCGCGCTTTGTAGCTGACAGTGAAAGTCAACAAATAAGAAGTGTTTTGAAAAATGTTGGAGGTTTGAGAAAATGGGTCTCAAAAACCCTTTTTTTTAAAAAAAAAAAAAGTATTTATTTGAAAAATCTGAATGCACCAGAACTCCAAATACTTTGATTTTAAAGCAGTATGTGTCTGTCTCAAGGAAGCTGAAAAACAAGACTGTTCCTTGTGGGCTGGGTTCTGTAGTTGCATTTAATCCCCCATCAGACAGCTTAGCTCCTCTGATGTTCTCCCTCACCATGACACTCGCAGCTGGGATGAGGACGTGAGAGCAGGCAGCACTCTCATGACATTTCCCATGCAGCATCACAGCACTGTTGCAGACTAGAATATTTCCCAAGTTTTACTTTTTTTAACCCAAAGGCTGTTATTGCTCACAGTTAAAAGTACTCTCCTGGACAAGTCCAAAGGATGGGCTTCCTCAAAGGCAGCACCTTCCCATTGCTTTCTTCTTTGTGGTGCTGCAGGTTCATTGCATCTCACTTGTAATAGTGTGCCATAGGCTGCAGCACATTCCTTCATCATAGAATCATCATGGAATGATTTGGGTTGGAAAGGACCTTATGATCATCAAGTTCCAACCTCCTGCCATAGGCAGGGATGCCTCACATTAAACCATGTCACCCATGTCCTTCTGACAACAGATCCCAGGAAATGGTAAATTAAAGCCAATACCTAAGAGTCATTGTAGTATTTTCTAGTATGCAGAATCTTTGCTGAAGGATGTGTCTCCCAGTCCCTACTAGTGGATTGCTACATTTTGCATCAATGGGAATGGCTAGTCCCATGTAAAGCTTCTTAGAGCAGTCAGATTTAAGGAGGTCAGATTGTTCTCATAGCAAGAATTTAACCAAGGAAACCTAACACTCCTCCTGGAAACAGGTTCATATAAACAGGTTTATATGAATCAGTAGTATTTGGGTTTTAACCAGAAATCTGTAATCTTACAGAAGCCGTACTTTAGACTTACAGAGATGCCCGTTCTGTTGTTCTTGCACAACAAGAGGGATCTATGGAAGCAGGAATGCTGGGTAGCTACTGCTTGTCAAAAGATCTTCTTTGTCTTTTCTGTGTCGTCTGTGCCAGAAATGGCATTTCTTGGTTTTCTGTGATGTTCCCATTCCTCATGATAGCCATGCTGCATCTCCTAGGGCTCTCCACCCGGCTTCACATTGTTTGTTCTTAAGGTACAAATGTGAAATATCCAACATTACACTCCATTGGACTGTGACATATTTGACACATTCCAGAAACTGCCCTTGTAACGATGTGAATCCTGATCAAAAGCCCGATGAGACAGAATTGACATGTGCTCCAAGCGGTCAAGGTGTTCAGATAAGGAGAGAACTGAAAGGGCTGTTGAAGGGGATGCGTTTTGGATGCTGTCCTTAACCTGCAGTGCAATGTGTTACACTGGGAACTTCCTATTTCAGCCTCACTGCAGAGGCTGAGCTCAGAAGGTGCTCAGCAGCGGTGCAGGTACAGCCGGTGGTACCTGCTCTGCTCTCACCCAAGCACTCCAGAGCCTTGTGCTGGTGTGGTACTTACTTCACTCCAATGCCTCTTGACCGGACGTGTGTTTTATGTCCTCCCAACGTGACTGTACAGTGGAAACCTTTAGTCAGTTGCTTCTTCTTTCAAGAGGAAATAAATTCCATCGAGAAAACACTAATTTTTTCTTTCTGGTTTTGGTCTTTTTCTTTAAGGTACAAATTCTCTCCCTAGGAAAGCAGGCAAACAGCTGGGGTCTTGCCCTCTAGTACAGCAATTGCTTTGGGGGAGAAAGATACAGGAATATGGAAGAGACGAGTCTGCAAGCTTTTGGCATATGCACTCCCATTTTCTCTCTGATGCCGTCTATTCTTCCACTTTTACCTTCTCTTTTTCAGTGAAGTTCATTTGACTATTTTGGACCATCTATTTATTTTCCTCCAGGATTGGCTTTCCACTCCATGCTTTATCCATCACTGATGATCTCATCCCATTTCCTAGAATGCCCGATGCTGGTTTTATGTATAGGATGCTCAGGTATATATGGGAGAGCGGATAAAGTTTTGAGGGCTCCAGCTGGTCCTTGGAAAAGCAGTTCACATTCTGCCTTGCTATGATGTGTTTGGTATTTCAGTAAAGACCCATTATTCCTAGGAACCGAACTTCAGCTGGGTCTCACTGGTGTGTTGGTGATTACACTACAAGAGGCAGTAATTACAAAGGGCTTTAAACCCTTCTGGGGGTGTCTTGTGCAATCAGGGTGGGTTTTGTGTTGAGAACAGCCTAATGGCCAAGCCCAGAGCTTCCCCTTCAGGGATGTGATAAAGAACTGTGCCCTTTGGACATGACAGAAATGTGGAGTCAGTCAAAGTGCTGCGTGAGCTGGTGAAATAACCTTTGCTTTGTCTTTTCCAGGGAGCCCTGTTACTGTCTGAAGAGGTTGGAGGGGCAGTATGGGGGGCAGGAAGGTTTCACATGTACTTGCTCTGTTCCTATACTCTTGCCTGGGCATTTGCTGTGGCCAGTGCCAGAGATGGATGTGACTCAGTGTCACCATTCTTAGACTCATTCTGCTGTGGTTCCTCTGTGTTTTACAGCAAGAACACAGATGTTTAGGCAGTTCCTCTTTCAGTTGAGTCGAAGGCCCTTGGTATCTTTATGACTGGCCACCCTGCCGTGTGCTGCAGGTTATGTCTTCGAGTGCTTTTAAAAGGTACAAACCCACCTCCTCTTTCTGCAGGGATTTGCAGTCCCCAGTCCTGAATCTTCACTCTGCTCCTTTGCTAGCACAGCACATTTCACCAGCCTCTGGAAAGCACCTCCTGTTGGGAATCATAATTTTTAATCCGGAGCCTCCCACAGGCAGTGAGCAATGGGCCTCAGGTAGGAAGTGCAAGGACCAAAAGACAAGACATTGAGTTTACAGATACTTTAGCTGTGTCTCAGGCAATAGTGTGGAGGATAGTGAGTCGCAGTGTTTCGAGAGCACTCCTAAGACAGCGAGCACTAAATCTTAAATAATAATGAGCTTTCCAACACTGAAGGGAATCAAATAGCTAAAGTGTGCATCATGAAGTCAGGATTGCATTGTGCTACAGTATGAAGGACTGATGGAGAGGAGATCTAGCGTATCCATTTGTTGAGCTAACTCGAGGGAAGCAGGGGAGCTAGTGTCAGTGTGAACTGCATTTCAAAAGGCAGATGTGATTCAGTCAAGGGGGCACAGCGCCCTGTACATCTGCCTCTCCATCTTCATCTGGCATGTCATGAAAGCACAGGTTCAGGTAAATTAACAGACCTCACCATGAATTCAACATTAATTAGGAGCCTTGGCAGCTTAGTTTCTGTCTAGTTTCAGTGGGAGAAAGTGCTTTTCAACTGAAAGAACAAGTTGTCTTGTTGACAGCAAAAACAGTGGAGAAAAAGAAGGAAGAGCTGGAAGGATGCAGGGGGAGCATTGCAGAAGGCAGGGTAACAAAATGGATAAAGAAGCTAAGACCTGAAGGAAGCCTCTCTCCCTTGGCATTTCAATAGAGACAGCATCAACAAGACTGCAAGCATCTGTCCAGCATGTAGCAGAGGATGCAAATCCCTGCCCAGGGATTTGCAGGCAGAGGCAGACACGAGTGCTGGTGTTTCTGAAGCACATCATCACTGAGCAACAGCGAAGCATGCAGCATGTCTGTGGAGCTCTGACAGGCTGCTCCTGGCTGCCAGCCATGACCACAGACATAACAGTGCAGTTCTGGATCAGGGATTGACCCACATTCCTCCTTGCAGGATAGCTAGGACAAATGCTCCTCAGATAAATGCATGGTAGCCATTATTCTCTGGGGACAAAGACCTTGTTATCTATGCGAGCATATTGATGAAAGCCATGTTCGCTTGCTGCTTTGGTGTCAGGGAGGAGGGAAAAGGGTACGGCAAATGAGCTGAAACCTTTTCCAGGCATTGGGCAACACATAGAGACAGTTGCCATTGAGTACTTTAAGTCTGTTGAGAAGTGATCAAGAGCCCTATTTGGCTTCTGTAGCTCTGTCTTCACATCCAAGCCCCAGCTTGGGAAATGAATGTTAACGTGGTATTCATTCCCTGCATGGGGTCTTCACAGACATTTGTGACCAGCAGGCACCGTTTCACAGCTGCAGCTGTGCAGAAAAAGAGGAAAGAATGCTTCTTAGAGTCACGTGAGGGGTTGCCAGGCAAGCAAGGAGCAATCTTGAATCCTGAAACCAAGTTCATTTCTATATCACCTCCTAAAAAAAACTAATGTCTGCACGTTTGAGCATTGATACCCAGCAGTGTTAGCGCAGGGTAATACCTTCTCTTTCTGGGGGAATGGAAGAAGTGTAGACGTAAGAGAACTATCTTCCTTCTAGGATGTTTCTTTAATGGAAAAGGAAATCCCTTTCATTCAAGAGTTCATGGTACAGTTCCCTATCAAATCCTGTCTCAGTGTCAGCAGTTGCATCATCCTCGCTGGCAACGAAATCTCAATTGGGTTTAACCACTGATGTCGGTGCCAGCAGGAGGTGAGGACTGTGGACATTTCAGCAGACCAAGTGCTCTTGAAGTCCTGCTCAAGAAACATTTGTACTTGTCTTTCCCAAGGCCACAGATGCTGTTTGCCTGCCGACAGGAACCAGAATGAGGAAATGATGCTGAAGCCAAGTCTGTTGTAATGCAAAGTTAACAGTGTGGGTTAAAGCCACAGAAACCAAGAAAGTTGGTATTGGATTAGAGTCAGATCCTTAGGATGACTTTCACTTGCTCCTTCTGATAACACAGAGAAAGTAAAACCCTTCTGCAAGCATGTAAGTTAGCAACTGAAGCTAAACTGCATATGGCATGTTGGTGTGACTGAAGTTAATTGCAGTTACAGGTTGCAGAAAGAAATCACCAAGGGAAAACTTCTCTGTATGAAGCTGCTTCCACTTGCCTGAATCCCCCTGGATTACATTCCCAAGAAAGAATTGTGCTTAGCCAGAAAAGAATACTGCAAGAGTTAACTGGATTGGATTGTAGCTTAAGAACCAGAAGGAATGCTACCAAATGCATGGGCCAGGGCCTTCACTGATGTGCATGAATGCAATTTCCTGAGCTTCCAATGACCTGTGGGCTTGTGATGCAGCTGATACCTCCTTAGCAGTGTAGGGGTTTGGTCTGGTCCTCTTAAGATGACCATGTTCAGTACAGCAGCAGTAAAGGAACATGTTTAAAACTCGTTGGCTCTAGCTAGAGTCATTTTTCATGCTCATGGTATTCTCATGACACGGTGCCCTCAAGCACATTGTCTTTCCTAGATAGTGTTGATGTGGAAGCAGAGCTTCCGCATTTTGAAATCGGTTTTCCTTCTCTGTATCCTTCCTTGGAGTCTGCTGTGGTCCTTGGAGTCTGCCGAGACCCCAGCAGGACCAGGCTCCTATACTACATAGATTACACTTAAGGATATTGGAGTCCCATGTGAGGACATAGGCTGTCTCACACCCTGTTACCAGGGGATGAAGATGTAGCTTAAACTTTGGAGGAGGGACTGGGCTGAAGAAAGTCCTGCTTAACTAAGGCAATACCTTCAGAGTGTTTTACACTTAAGTCAAATAACTATTGCCAAGCTGGCCCAGCCCTAGCTGCCTCCCTGCACTGCCCCACAGTATGTCTCTGCCCCTCTGTTGACATTATTCCCTGAAGACCAGTAGAGGGAATGTGTTGGCCATCCATGAATATTCCAATCTTTTACAAATATAATCTTATTTAGACCTTCTCTGTTGCTATCCTGGCTACTCTTTCATAAGGTCATCCACATGGTAGGTGATGGAGACCACTTGTAGCACTACAAATAGCTGAGCGTACCTCTGCTAAAGGGAGATGAGCCTCTTTTGTCTGAATAGCTTCATGGTTATAGCAAACTGAGACTGACTCACCCACACCTTGTGAGGGTGAGGATTTTGTTTAGATTCTGATTAATCCCTCTACATTCAGGGACAGCAGGACCATCCCCAGGACATGAGGAGTCTTCTTCTGCAGCAGAGGTATGCAATCTGCCTTACTATCCTTAAAGGTGCCTTGTCCTGGTTCCCTTCAGGACAAATTCCAAGTTGCTATTTGGCTTTGGAATACAACTATGCACCAAAGGTGAGAGACTCCGTTATCCCTGGAGACAGGAGGGAGAACATGATGTCCTGGTGTGGGACAGGGAAAGTGAGTTTCTTTATCCCATAAGCTCTGTGTCAGCCATCCTGCCTCTGATGTGTGTATGTGTGTGCGTGCTTTTATTTCTACATGAACACAAATTGCTCTAATTAGGAGGGAGGATTCTTGTATTTTTATATGCTAAGCCATTTTGATTAATTACTTTAATAAAGCGACAGACAGATGAGCTCTGGAATTCACTGCCATCTGCTCCAGTACAATTCACTATCACTGATACGAAGGTATCGGCCTTCAGATAAACCCTAGTGCTTAGAGTAACCACTCCATTGAGTAAGTACTTGTGCCATGTGGATGTATTGATCCTTGTGAACATCTGTAACTATTCCTCTGTAAAAGCTATGGGTTTGATCCATGTGGCTCTGTATCAGCCTTTTTATTATCTACCAAGAACAGATGTATGTGCATATATGCAAGAACAAACCATATTGCTGTGTCTGGAGGTGTGTGACCCTGGGGTAGATATTACAGATGTTTATTGTGTAGTGTACCCTTTGGTGTAAAACCTCTCCCTGCCTGCCCAGGAAGAAAGCAGTCCTGTGGCTCAGGTTGAGATGGTTTGTTGTATTAGAAGGGTGACACAATAGGATGCTCTCTTTTTTCCCTTCTCTCATGGAACTGTATATTTGTTCTTTCTTTGTGTAGCTTCTCAACCTGAAATAAAAATCACTCCGAATAGAATTCACGTTTCCATCTTTGTTTGGAGAAGATCCAGAGTTTTAGCTGGGTCAACCTTCCATAGACAGCTGTTTGCTTGCTGGACCAGCCTTTTGGGCTCTGTCACCAAGCAAGCTCTCTGTGACTCCTTTGGAAATGCCCCTGAATGAGAACTGTAACTTGGTATTTGAGTTCAGCTTCCCAAACTGCACCCTTTGCCAGCATGCCCCCTTTGCCTGCATGCTGGTGTCGACTTCAGTCTGGTTTTATAGAATCATAGAATAGTTAGGGTTGGAAAGGACCTTAAGATCATCTAGTTCCAGTGGTGGTTTCTACCACCATCTACCAATCTGGCCATGTGCTCCTCATTTCTGCCTTCTGAAATGTCTGAGCAGACAATCTACATTTGTCTAGTTCACACAAAGAGAAGCATTTCAAACTAAATATATAACAAAAGCTGCTGCTGTTGTTGTAACTTAATATTTGCAGAGGAAATCCAATTACAGCCAAGGAACAGATTAGTCCTTTTTGATTAGCCCTTTTATTTTAACCCCCAGTTTGTCTGATTAAAATAGATACAACTACAGGGAAGTGCTTTGTGAGTTAAAGGGGAGACAACACCACTTTGTTCTGCTGTTAAATGAATGGTTGGAGTCAAACAGCTAGTGTAGAGCTGTGCTAACAGGTCATCTTTAAAACATGCGGATGGATGTTAGCTCATTGAGAATCAAACCTCTGCTACCTCCCCATTAGGAGCATTCAAATGAATGTACCTCTCAGGTGTCTTGTGAGCTGTGATGTACATGACAATAGCTTGACGAGCTTACGACTAACTTGCTGTTCTTGCAGGTTCTTGCATCTTGGGCGGTAGAGTCAAGCCATGGTGCTAAGGAAGATACCTGTGGTTTTAAACTGGAAAGCAGGGTGGCAGCTGGAATTTATTTCCACATTTTGGAAGTTATCCTCATGACTGTAAGGGTTGGGCTTGCCAAAATGTATGCCAGGGACCAGCCAAATTACAAACCGGCTCTGAAACCTAGGACTGGAGATGCAGCACGAAGCCACTCCACAGGCTCGGGTAACAGGGCTTCGCTGTCTCTGCAGGATAGTGATCAGCAATGCCATGTAAATGACTGTAATCACTGTGTCACCAAAGCATGCACACAGTCAGGCAGATCTGGATTCTCTTCATTGTATTGTGCTAGAGTATAACCAGATGGTGATGCCTACAGCTACTGGAGTCTGAGGGAGGCCTATCAGCATTCACAACCGAGTGGGTTCCAACCAACAGCAACCAAATCATTAAGATTAAGCTTCCTGGTACTGCATCATTAATCAGTTCAAGTAATTTGACTCAACAAGCATCCTGAAGACACCAGGCTTTGAGCTTTTAGCGGTACCATTCTTGCTGAGATAGAAAACCAGTGTGGCCAAACTCGCCATGAGATCTTACAGAAGGGGAATATGGTATTTATTTGCATTTTAAGCTAGTTCTACCAGCATGCACTTGTTCTCTTATAGATACAATTCACTCAGTGCTCACAAGCAATGAAACACGGTTGTTCAAGTGGTCTGGCCCCAGTCACTTGCATGCAACATACACAACAAGGGATGACAGCTGTCAGCTCTTCACTAAAGCTCTCAATTTTGGGACAGTTCTTAAATAATCTTTAAGAATTGGCAGTTGCTTTGTAGTGATCCTTGGCTGCAGTCTCTGCTCCTGCTGGGCTGCCAGGAGAAGGAATGGGAGATGTGATACAGAGGGTCTTTCACGAATGAGTTGTGTGTACTATGGGCTTATCAGTGTGCAGTCCTTCTGGGGTTGACAAAAACAACATGGTCTCAGTTGTTTTTGCTGGGAATGGTGTCATTAGTTATGGATAGAGGTTGTCCTTAACCCCCCTGCCCTGCTATTTCTTCTGATACTTACAGAAACGGATTTTCATTTGTACTAATCCCAACATCACTTTTACAGATCTCATCACTGACAACTGGATCCTGCAGATCCCAACTCTGGTTCTGAAGAACCTCTGGATTTTGCTCATGACCACACACAAATAACAAAGGGCCAAGACATTCCAGTAATTAAAAGTGAAAAATAAGCCCCCCACATCCTCCACTGAAAGCACAGGAAAACCTCACATTTAAAAAGCAAATATAATTCCAATTATTCATTTCCCGTTATAATTCACATTGATCAAAAGCTGCCACCACCTCCTGACCATCTGGCTCCTATTGCTTCTACAGCAATGCATCACCTTCATCCAACAAGAGGAAAGGTGCACCTGGACCACACGAATTCCATCCCATTCATCCCCTAGTCCCGATCTGCGGCTATAGGGTGGGATAGAGGGGCTGGATAGAGGCAAGGAGATGCTTTGTCCTTCAACCTTCAAACACCTGCCTTTGTGGCCGGGCCTCTTGCTGGGGGCAGTCCATCCAGGCTGTTCGTGGTGTGATGGGTACATCGTGTGGCCAGAAAGGAGAAGTGCAATGTCTGGTTGAGCTTTTTCTTGGGCTAAATCCTTCTGCTCTGTCCAGCTGAGCAACTGAACGATAAAGCTCTGAAGCTGCCCAGCTGCTGGCACTGAAGCTCATTGCTGTG
Source organism: Melopsittacus undulatus (assembly GCF_012275295.1). Lineage (NCBI taxonomy): Eukaryota > Metazoa > Chordata > Aves > Psittaciformes > Psittaculidae > Melopsittacus > Melopsittacus undulatus. The sequence goes on along the minus strand of NC_047529.1, from coordinate 10,553,870 downwards.
CACTTCAATGTTGGCACTAAAACAGATGTCACTCTAGTTTTCCCTCTGTTCTTTATTAATCCTGCTTTACATGTTTCATTTGTTCAGCTGCCTTGGGTGTGCTTCAGTCTTATTTTCAGGTGCTTCTCCAAAATCAGGAAGAAAAAGCAGAAGCCACCTTTTTTAGGGAATATTTAGCAATAGTGCAGTGGTAACTATGGTGCTCTACAAGAGTGAGGGAAAGACTGAAAGGATTTCAATGAGCTGTTACATAACTTCATGAAGAAACTATAGCAACATGGCTCAGTTTGAACCTGCTTATTTAGACACTACTACAGCGACTGTCCAGCTGAAGGACTGGATTCCTCAGGTGCCTTCTGTAGGTCTAGGACCATAATTAGTCAATTAGTGATACAAATGTTGGACCAGAGAAAATCTGCAGGTCCCATCTGGATGGAAAGGTCTGGGAACATGGAAAAGCACAGGGCTGAAATTCATAGCAACAAAAGAACTGGGAGAGGGTCTGGGAAACATGGAAATGAATCTAGATGTAACTGCACTAATACTGGTGGAAAATGGTACGTTAAGGAGCAGGGTCAAGAAGTTAAGGACAGTCAGAAGCATGAGTCAAGCCCTATGCTATGAATAAGGCAGATACTATACCAGGGTGTGTAAACAGGAATGCATCCTGGACTATCATAACAGTTTTGCCTAATTATAGCCAAGCCCATGCTGGAGTTTTGAACCAGATTTAGGTGTTAAGTATTAAAGAAATGTGGCCCAAAGAGTGAGAATCAGGAGGAGAACAAGGGGAACAGTCCAAGATGTGGAAATCCTGACTTGTGGGGGAAAGAAAAGGGCTGTTAGCCTCAAGAGAAGAAGGACCTCTCCCTGTAACCACCTTTGAGAGAGGGGTTAAGCAGAGAGAGTTTGCCAGCCGAGCTGTCCTTACGGAGCTGGAATGCATTGCTGTTGGCTTGCAACATAGGTATTTTTGTAAATCAGTGCCTGAGCAGCTTTAACACAGGAGAGGAATAATATCAACACTTCTATGTAGCCAACAGAAGCAAAGGCAGCTTGCGGCAACTCCTTCCCATCTGGATGATAACACCGGAAGATAGGCAGGTGTACTAACAGGTTACATGCAATATTAACTCTCTGTCTCTCTGAGGCACAGCATCAGAAATGGAATGATCTTCCAAATGTGGGCAAATCCTCCCCATAGATAACGCCAAGAGATGGCAAAGTGATTACAACCAGATTTTCTGTCCCCTGCAGTACTCTAGCAATATTGCTAGCAACGCCCTGCGAACAAATAGGTCAGGTCCATGCCCTGCATTTGCTCACATCTCATCCATCCCAAACACTTGCATTGTGAGACTGAAATCTGATGCCAAAGATAGTGTAGATGCTATTCAAGAGCATATGGTGCACGTCCAGGCCTCAGGTTTCATCGCAGACTATTAACTGTCTGGCTTGTAGTGTGAGACCATCTAAGGTAGAAGCAAATTACAAACTGATGTGCCAAAAGTTCTGGATATCAGCACAGCATTGGTTATGGGAATATTGAAACTCTGGATACACACAGCTGGTGCTCCTGATGGATCCGGTTCTGTACAAAAACATGGGTATTCCCATCAAGAAGGCAGAAGTTTTTGAAGAACATGATTCTTCCTATCCCAGCTTCTCATATATACTAGAAATGAGCCACTTTCAAATGTGATCATTGTGTGCAAGCTCTACTTCACATTATAGGTGTGGGGGTTACTGCTCTCGTGAGACCTCACTTGGAGCATTGTGTGCAGTTCTGCTGTCCTCAACATAAAAAGGACATGGAACTGTTGGAACAAGTCCAGAGGAGGCCACGAGGATGATCAGGGGACTGGAGCACCTCCTGTATGAAGACAGGCTGAGAAAGTTGGGGCTGTTCAGCCTGGAGAAGGCTGCGTGGAGACCTCAGAGCAGCCTTCCAGTGTCTGAAGAGGGCCTATAGGGATGCTGGTGAGGGACTATTCATTAGGGACTGTAGTGATAGGACAAAGGGTAATGGGTTCAAACTTAAACAGCAGAAGTTTAGATATAAGGAAGAAATCCTTTACTGTAAGGGTGGTGAGGCACTGGAATGGGTTGCCCAGGGAAGCTGTGAATGCTCCATCCCTGGCAGTGTTCAAGGCCAGGTTGGACAGAGCCTTGGGTGACATGGTTTAGTGTGAGGTGTCCCTGCCCATGGCAGGGGAGCTGGAACTGGATGATCTTAAGGTCCTTTCCAACCCTAACTATTCTATGATTCTATGATTGCATCCATGGATGCAGTAAAATCATTTGTCTTTGCTGGGGAACCTTCTTGCTAAAAAACACAGGCCTGAAACAATCTTGAGGTCTAAAATCAGCAAGAAAATATCCATGTTAGTCTTTGCCAGCCTTCAGTGACTTTGGGTGGGAGTTTGGCTGCGTCTGACCCTGCATTATAGATCAAATACATTAGTGACTCTTCAGCAGAGTTCCTAACAAAGAAGGCCAGATGTCAGCAGGAAAGAACCACCAGCATTCCCTGAGCTTTTAAATACTCTCTCCTTTAGATCACCAGTTTATTCCCCTTTGTTTATAGACAGCCTCCCAGTGTGAGCCCAAGGAGAGGGGAACGATTCTGGCTGTTCTTGCAGACATCCTGGCACTCGTTTGATCGGAGGCGGAACAGGACACAAACCTTTCCTGCCGGGGCTGAGCCCGCAGCCGAGCGCTATTCAGCTTCGAGAACAATGTCTGGCAGCTTGCGAGTAACTTAAACCAGCTAAAAACAGCCGAGCCCGGGTATGAATCATGATCTATCCGTGTTTGCTTCAGCCCGAGATCAGCGCGGCCTCTGCTGGCAGGCAACCGGTTCCCTGGAGAACAAGCAATAAACAACATTAGAAAGAGCTTCTCGTTCACAGGGGCTCTGCCTGTGTGAATTCCAAGGAAAAGCCAGCGCTCAGAAGCGTGCATCCGAGGCAGGGGATGGATGTGCAGCTGTAGCATTCATCAGAGGAACCCCAGATACAGAACTGTTGTGCAGGAATAGAGATGATGCGGGGTGTGAGTTCTGCTGAGAGCACCGTGCCATGTTACACAGTACCATTATAGCTCTGCTTTCTGAAGCAGCCCTGAATCTCATATTCCCACTCTCTGTTCCTTTAAAGGAGGTCCTCCCAGATGGTAAATGAGACCGGTTCCATTGAGGTCAGTAGAGTAAACCTGTGTTAAGGCAGCAGACTGAAATACGCTGCAGGGGTGAGCAGCGTGGCCAGTAGCAGTAGCCAGGGACTTGGGATACCTACCTGAGCGACCCTGAAGAGGTCTCTTTGGTCCTTCACAGCCTAAAGCTGGCAGCAATGTCATGCACAGATTGCTTTATCAGATAACTGACCTCTAGGAAATCCCAGCATTATATAAGAAACAAGCTCCAGGAGCAGGTGATGCAGACAAAAACCAGGATCAGTCTCTGGTCACAAACAAGGGGAAAGGTTTGTATTTTCCGTGGGATACGGGTGCTCCATCCACCAAAGAAAGGTCAGGTAGAGCCCCAGAGCTGCCTGTTTCAAACCTGTGGTGTGAGCATCTACCCAGAACACTGGGTAAACCTCCAGTCTAACGGATGTAATTATGCTCAACATCACTTTGTATTTAACGTGGCATCTGCTTAGAAACAGAGGTGCTGCGTTCAACCATTAATTACTGCACATTGTAACTTTAAAGTCTGCTCTGACATGCCAGGCACCATTGGCACCGATGGGCAGCCCCTCATCCTGAACCAGACCCCCTTTGCTGCACTGCATGAAGCTCTTGCCCAGGGCTTAGTGCACTTTGCCTTGTCCTTGTAGGATGCTAAACTCCCTTCCCATTGCACGTACAGCCACCGCCCACCCAACACCACTTGTAGGAACCTCGCGGCCACACGGGCAGCGGCCGCCAGTGCAGGGCTCGGCCGGGAAGGTCAATGCACAGGGCAAGGGAGGCAGGCTGCGGCTGCCGCGGCTCCTCAACGGCACTGCAGGGGCCGCTGCTCCAGCACCCGGTCCCGGGGGCTCCACAACGGCACTACCGGGGCCGCTGCTCCGGCACCAACACCCGGTCCTGGGGCTCCTCAGCCCCCGGTGCCCGCTGCGCTGCGCTGCGCTCCGCCCCAGCCCGACCGGGACCGGAAGGAGAACCCGGACCGGGGCCGTGGTGACCCCGCCACTGGCCTCAGCGCCACGCTGCGCTCCCATTGGCTGTCGCTCCTCAGGGGCCCCTTGTGTGACGTACAACCCCGCGCTCCCATTGGTTGGGACGCATGCGGTGGGCGGGGCGATGGGGCCGCCGCTCGGTAGGTGCGGGCCGGGGCGCGGCGGTGCCCGGGTATGGATGGGGGGGGTTCTGCTCGGGGTTCCGGTGTGCGGGAGGGGCAGAGCGGGCGGCGGCAGAGCGGGCGGCATTCCCTTCGGGAGCCCGTTATTCCCTTCGGGAGTCCGTTCCCGTTACCTGCAGCGCGTCCTGTCCGTGCCCCAGCAGTTCAGGGCACCCCAGGGTTCGGTGCCTTCTCCGCTGGCTGCCTTTGTGTCGGAATTGTTGTGTTTAATGTGCGAGTTTCCAGCTTTGGGAAGGCTTTTCGGGCAGAAAGCGTGTCAGAAAAGGAGCTAAAAGTACCAAACCTCCCATCCCGCAGGCCTGAAAGGCAAGAGCGTGTGAACAGACCCAAAACCCCCCGAACTACAAGAAAACCAGAGCTGGTGGAGACAGAAATCTCTATCAGCAGACTCTGCCATTGTTGGAGTCCATCAGCCAAGGGATGATGCCTAAGGGCAGAGGGAGGTCTCAGGCTGGGACAGAGCCTGTGTTGTCCGTTGGGTTTTGTGTGGATCTTAGACGGCTTCTGGTGACGTGGAAGAGTGGAGGGATCGCTTTCCTGGAGGGTTCCCTGTGGACCTTTCCCATTGGAATGAATGAAACAGCCACTGTCCCCATTTCTTATCAGTCGCGGGTTGTGTTTCTGTGCCGCCCCGGCGCTGGGGAGACAATGGAGGGCTCGGGTGTAGCCAGGATTTCTGGCTGGGTTCCATCGGGTTTAAGGGCAGTGGAAAGTCTCCGCCGTGCGCAAGGCTGTGGTCGCACATCCCTTATCAAAGCCGTGCCTGTCCTGACCGAGGGTTTGGGTTTGCTTCTTCCCAGGGTTCACCTTGATGCGGTGCCGCCGCTGGAGCTCTGAGATGGAGCGGGTTTGGTGGAGCATGGTGAGAAACCTCGTCTGATGGGAGCTTGTGTTGGGATGCACTGCGTGGCATTAGCGTTTTCACGTCTGATGGGAGCTGGTGTTGGGATGCACTGCGGGGCATTAGCGTTTTCACTTTGGTTTTAAATAGGACTCTGGTTGTTCTGTGTATGGGATGTGTGTGACTTCCCCGTCCAGTTTGCATCCCAGTGTGGTTGGATGCCCACCTCCCTCTGAAGTGAGTTGAAATTAGCTGCCTGAGTTAGAGACTTTGGAAAACAAGCCAAATCTCTGACATCCCTTTGAATGCCTTATTCTGAAAGGAGCAGATTTACTCTCGTTCGTGTGTATTGGCAGGTTTCCTGGTTTCTCTTTAGCTTCCAATTAGCTTCTGGAGATGTAATGAACCTGTGAAGCAGCACTTGCTCCTTTTTTAACGACTGATGGCCTCACAGAAGAGTGTATCACTGCAGTGCTGCCTCCGTAAGAGGAACAAACAGCCCTGAAAGTTCAGATTAGTTCAACCATTGCGCTCCTGCAAACGGCTATAGAAATAACAGTTGGGTTCTGACCTGTCATTTCTTTTGATGCTGTTTCACACATGCTTTTCAGATTATGGTTAAGCTTATATCTGGTTTATAGTGGTTTTTACTGGGCTGACAACATGACTCAAGCCGCTGCATCTGTTGGAAGTAATGATGTTTGAATTCAGTGTGGCATCATCTTAAAGATGTGCTGTGCTTGAGTGTTAATGCACATTCAGTTTGAAACTTTAAACTCTAATCTGATGCCTTGTTAAGCTTTTCTTCCTTTTCCACATCTTCTTAAATCACTGCCCAACAACAGAGCTCATTGTTGAGGCGTTTATGTCCTAAGCTGTGGGTGCCCAGCACCCTCCTCTCTGTTAAGGTTTCTATTTACTGGGTCGTTTTTGGATGTATGGCACTGCCAGGTGCAAGGAGGGGTTAGAGCTGCTGAGGCGCCTGTTCATGCCATGGTAATTAGTGATGTTCTCTGCTGAATCACCTGCGTGTCACAGGGGAAAGCACCCAAAATGGTGACTTTAAAGCTTTGAAATGGATCCTGGAATTGGATATGTGGTAATTTATCATCCTGGTGACATTTTGCTCATTAGGTTTTGGTTGGAAGAGGAGGCATCCAACCAACGAGCATCGTTTCTGCTTGTGGCCAAGGCCCTGGCTTTCAAAGCCAGTAAATATATCTCAGGGGATTTTCAGGGCATTTAAACCACCTGTAAGTTGGATTTGGCCTTTGATTCACTGATATTTGCTTGCCTGGCTGTTTAAACAAAACTGATTCAGAGGGACCAAGCAGGAGGTGGTGAAGGCTGACAGGTAACAGGGACTGCCTGCGGGGGCTCAGGAGACCTCTGGCCTAAACAGTCTCTATGATGGATACCTGAAGAAATCATACACATGCTGTGAGGAAATACTCCTGGGTTCCTGAGTGGTTTGGGATACTCTTTCTGTTACCATCAGAAATCTGTCTTCTGTTGAACAAGTTATATATGCTTACATGCATTTTAATGATGCACTGTTGTTTAGTATGTAGGTAATTTAGCGGGAGGGGGATTATCAATTACATTTACTGCAGTCAGCACGCCTTTTTGTTTGTTATACAACCACTTTTGGGGGAAAAGAGAGCAATGCCATTGATTTTAGGGTGACGTGATGTGCATAGGGTTGTTTGATAGTGACTGCAGTGATGGAGCGGTTGAGGCCAGGTATCAGCAGAGGCTTGCATGGAGGGCTGGGAGAGCCCAGGCTTCACTCGCCCTCCCCGCAGCTGCTGCCGTGCTCAATATAGCTGTGGCTCTCGGGGAGGGGAAGGCAGCTGTGGTGCCAGGATTCGGGCTCCCCTGGAGACCCAGCACGGCCCCGCTGCTCTTTGTTCTGTGCACGGGCTCTGCCCATGGGAAAACCCCTGTCTCCGGGAGGTGGGATCATAAAACGAGATGGTGACACAACAGCTGATGGAGGATGTGAGTACCAGCTTCTTTCCCATTTCCAAGTGTTGTTTGGGAATACTCTTCTTCCTTCTTTTGTTCTTTATTTGAGTTTGCTGTTGATGTTTCCCTTCCTGCCTCTCCATCAGTGCCCTGGCCCTAGCTGTGTGAGTACCAGCACTCTGATGGTGTTTCCCTAGTGCCAGCAGCCTGCTTTGGGCTGGAGCTGCTGAAAGAGGCGTTGGTATTGCCAGCGCTCTGAGGATGTGACTGAGCGTGGGGGAGTGGGTATTGCCAGCACCAGTTTTGGTGCTCTGTGGGTAGCCCATAGGGTGTTATAGAATCATAGAATAGTTAGGGTTGGAAAGGACCTTAAGATCATGTAGTTCCAACCCCCCTGCCATGGGCAGGGACACCTCACACTAAACCATATCACCCAAGGCTTCATCCAACCTGGTCTTTGAACACTGCCAGGGATGGAGCATTCACAGCTTCCCTGGACAACCCATTCCACTACCTCACCACCCTCACAGTAAAGAATTTCTTCCTTATATCCAGTCTAAACCTCTGCTGTTTAAGTTTCAACCCATTACCCCTTGTCCTATCACTACATTCCCTATGTTGAGAGTGGTTTTGAGTCCTGCTGGCTTGGAGAGCATGAACAAAGGTGCTCTGCTCTGGTGTTCATTAAACAAGATCTGTTGGGTCTCCTTGGTTTGGCTCTGCTGCAGCTCCTCACCCCAGGCCAGTGAGAGGTGGTGGTGGAGCATCTCCGTGCATAGAGCACTTAGGGCTCAGCTTTGAGAATCACATCTCATGTTCGAAGGTTCTGCTGCGAGATGCAGTGGGCTTGGCCATGCAGCGGCTTCAAAATGTGTCATGGATTGAGCAAGTCTTTCCATTAGTTAACTGCACAAGGAGTTAATTCCATGAGCTGAGCTAGAAGCTGCCAAGTGCCACGGTTGGGTTTTACAGCCTCCTGCCTCCCCCTCTTGTTTTTTATAGATACTTCTCACTCCTGGGTGGTTTCCATTTCAAGGCTTTGAGTTTGCCTCTTAAAACCCCCTCAACTTTCCATCCCAACAGCCTTCACGTCCTACTTCATGTCTCATTTGGGCCCAGTTATCTCCTGGGGTACAAGCTGTTGGCCATTGATCCGGGAGACAGTCATGCTGTGCAGCGAGGTTTGAAGCACAGGTTTGTTCTCAGTGCAGCCAGGGCTTTAATGAGGTTTTCCCTGTGTGTCATGGCCTCAGAACCAGAAAACGCTGCTGAGACACCAAGGTTTGCTCTTTCCTCTGTTCCACTTGATTCCCAAGGTGCGATTTTAGGGTCTGACTCAGTAAATGCTTTATCCCTTCGTTATTAGACATACCCAGTTTCTTTACTTGGCATGGAGACGAGGGGGTCCAGCGAGTGCTGCTACCGTGTGTTGTGTGTTTCAGAGAGCCTGATGCTCAGCATCATCCTGTCCCAATGGCTGTGGATGTGGGAAAATCGCTTTCCGAAGCCTCACTGAGTGGGAATGCCGAGAGCAGCGGTCGGTGGGACTGTGCAGAGGTGGAGATGGACTGCCCAGAGCTCACACACAGCCTGCGCCGGGTGGCAGGGGCAGAGCAGGGGATGGACAGGATGGCGCTGAGCGGGCACAGTCGCTTGGCCACTGGTACCCAGGGAGGCTCGAGCTACCGCCAGGAAGTGTCTTCAGCATCTGCATCCAGGCTTCCCAGAGCAAGGGGAAGCCTCTTGGAGACAGAGGCGTTGATCTATGGAGTCCCTGACAGTGGTGATGCCCCTCGTGACGTTAGACACCGGTTCCTGTCCTCAGAGGAGCAGCAGGTGAGGGGGTTGTGTGTTTGGGTGTTGCTGCATCACCACGAGGTCCCAGGTGAGGTGGGGACTGGTGTCTGCTCTGTCCTAGTAAGGGCTTTCCCTCTCCTGCAGCCAGAGCATGGCCTGGGCTAAGCCTTGTGCTGGGGAAGGGCTTGGGCTCCAACACCAAAGCCATTGCCTCCATTCCCATATTGCTGCTGTGGAGCTAGGAAGTCACTCGGAACAGGGCTCCTTAAATAAGTGCCTCTTGCTGCCAAATGACTTGAGCAGCTTCCCAAGCCCTCGGGATGCCTTTCCTTAAAAACGAGCCTTACTGCAGGCTTCAGGCAGCTGCATGCCATCCTGCAGACAGAACAGAGCTCCCCTTCCAGCCTCTCCTTGCAGCAGGTCCAGGACTGGGCTTTCATCTCCATACCTAGCACAAAGGAGCCTTTTGTCTGGATTCTCTGCTTCATTTTATACACCTCTCTCTCCTTTCCCCCATCCTGGAGCAGGTGAAGGCATCAGGCTGTTGGGAACCAGTGTCCAGCCCTCCCAGCTCTGCAGACGAGAGCATCCTTGCAGGTAGCTGCCACGTTGCCGGCCGGCAGAGCCGAAGGCTTGGAGCTCAATCCCCACTTTCCTCCACGCTGGAGCTCCTGCAGCCTCAGACCCCACCGAGCCCCAGGACCACCCTGCGGAGCCGCTCCACATCCAGCTGCTCCTCTCTGGCTTCAGAAGAGAACGGCCTCTCCGAGGAGCCATCCCAGAGCTTGCCGGCCAGCATGGATGTGCCTTCCCCTGCCACCACCACCACCCGGGAGCTGTGCCGCCAGTGGGGAGCAGCACAAGGCAAGGCACTGAGGGTGCACAAACCCTTCAGTGCTCTGCTTGACTACCGCAGCACCATGGAGCGCATCAGGGGGATGTCATCCTATCAGGCTGATTACTGGGCATGTGCCCTGCCGGATTCATTGCCCCCGTCTCCAGACCGTTGCTCGCCCCACTGGAACCCCAATAAGGAATATGAGGACTTGCTGGATTATGCTTATCCGCTGAAGCCAAGATACAAGCTGGGAAAGGTGCCAGACCCTTTCTTCCACGACTCGGGAATAGGTTTGGACAGCTTTTCTCTTTCCCCTGAGGGCACGTCGAGATCCACCAGCATCTATGGCCGAGGTGGGCAGGCTCAGGGAGGCAGAGAAAATGGATGCTGGGGATACATGGGCTCTGCAGAGAGGTTCTCCACCCTGGAGCCTGGAAAAAGAGGTCACTCATCCTATGAACCTTTACCTATTGCAAAAGCATCCTCCACAAGAAGTGCTTCCTCTCATCCTTCAAGAGGCTTTGCTAAGGATGGAGCCACGGAGTCAGCTGGGACGGGCTCATCCGGCCGCCCTGCTGCGGATGGGAGAAGCTGGTGCACCAGAGGAAGCCCCTTCCCGAAGGACAAAGGGCAGGTGAAAAGCACTGGTAGGTTTTTACCTACAACAGCAGTGCTCCCCTTGAGGAAGGAGTGGGATAGTGATGAAGAATTCCTCTCCCTGCCTCCGAGGCTGCTGGAGCTGGAAAGGCTGGCCCGGTTCTTGTCTGATCTTTCCTTAACTGTAAGGACTCCAGGGCATGACCATCATGAACTTCTATGTCCCAGCAACAGCAGGAAGCCCCTTTCGTCCCAGTTGGCTCCTCTCGGAGGAGCAGGTGGCAGGGATGGAAGAGGGAGTTTTGAGGGACATGCTGGGCTGTGGCACCCCTGCAGCCCTCAGAAGTCCAGCCAGGAGAACACTGAATCATGTGGCCGCATCCCTGGGGATCCTCTGCAGAGGCTTCATCTACCGGCTGGTCTCAGAGACACACTGGATGGGATGTACCTAAATGAACCACGGGTCAAGGGGCATCCCAAGAAGAGCCTTCAGAGCGAGTCCCTTGCCCAGTGTGTTAAGGTAGGCTGAGACCAGAACTAAGGTTTGTTATGGGAAGCTCTCCCATGAACTGTGCCTGTGTTTATGGCACAGTTAATTAAGGCTTCCCCTTCTGCACGGTGTTTGGTGCCTGGCAGCTGGGTGTAATTTATGCAGGGGGGGCTCACTGGAGCAGATAATTCCTTCTGATGGAGCAGGAGCCCAGCTCACTTTTTCTGGGGGGATCAGCTTCCCACAGCCCATCCATCCTGCAGCACTGCTGCATCAGGGAGGAGGCCGGAGCTGCAGCTGGGGCTGCTGTGGAGCCCAGGGTTTGCTGCCTGCCCCATCGCTCCCACTGTTCAGTGCCATCCTGCCACTGGTGCCGTGCTCTCCACCTTCCCCTCCATCATCTTCCTCACACCAGCCCTGCGCTGAATTGGGAAGCCCTGGTGGGCTGTTGGCTATAAAGTAGTTATTATCCTGCACACAGCTGCAAACACCAGGGCAGCTCATCCCCTCCTCTTGCATGGGGATAACCGCTGATTTAAAAGGGCCTTTTCTAGTGTCAGCATCAAGGTGTATCTCACTCCAAATCACAGTGACAGGGAGAAGTAGCTCAGCTTTAAAGCAAAATCCTGACTCCTGAAGAGCAGGAGTAGGGCTGCAGTCTGGTTTCAGTGGCAGTGTTTAGGGATGCTTATGTATGTGAATGGGAGGACAGGAGAGAAGCAGGGATCAGGCACTTCCCAAACCAGCGTGGGCTCACCTGTTCCTGTCCCTGCTGTGTCTTTGTTGCAGGAACAGATCAATAACCCCTTTTGTTGTGCTCTGTTAAGCAGATGTTCTGCTGCCAGCTGGAAGAGCTGATCCGCTGGCTGTACAACGTCGTGGACATCACTGACAGCTGGGTACCACCCTTGCCAGATGCCAAGAGCTCAAAGGCATCGCTGCACCGCTGTTTGGTAGGCATCACCCCTGGCTTTTCTTCCCCCTCTACAGTGGCATGGTCCAGGCGGGTGATGTGGGATGCATTGGTTGTGCAGTGCTGTATGTGGGAAACTGCTCCGTGGACAACCTGCAGTACGTGTGTCTCTTCCAAACACCCTTCTAAGCAGTGCTTCCTTCTCCTGTCCTTCCCAGGAGTTCAGGAAGGATGTGGCCAACCACCGGAGCCTGACAGAGAGTGTGTTGGAGAAGGGAGAAGCTCTCCTCAACTGCATGGCATCAAATTCACCAGGTGAGGAGGAGCACCTGAGTGGGGCTAGGGACACAGCTGTGATGCTGGCCATAGCCTCTGCCCCACAAAATCCCTGGCCCCACATGTGTGTGGAAGCAGTGGGCACAGCTTGCTGTTCAGCAGCTGTATGGGAAGAAGGGGTTTACATGTCCATTGCTATCTGGAGGCTTGGAGCTGAGGTGTCTCGAGGGTTTGAAGTGATAATTTTCAGCTGCATCATGCCTTGACCCTTTGCCTTGTGCTGTGCCATCCACTGTGGGTGATGGATGTGTTTGCTCTCTTATAAGTCCCTTAGGTTTTATCTTTACTACAGCACAGCCACTGGGCTGTGGGATGCTGTCAGCCTGCAGCTGGGAGATGCTATAGCCTGGAGCAGGAGGGGTGATTTTCACACCCTGTTTGCACTTGGTGCAGCCCAGGCTGTGGCATGGCACCCATGGAGCAGCTGCTCTGGTGACCTGGTGTATGCATCATAAGGGGTTTGTAAAGGGTTGGCTGCATCTGCAGTCACCAAAGGGGCTTTAGTGATTGAGTGCTGCATTATGGGATAGGCTTCCTTGCACAGTCCCAAAGGTCTCCTTTAGGAGGCCCTATTTCTACATCTTCCCTCTTAACCTGGAGCCTCCCAGGTCTCTTCCCACCCTTTCCAAACTCTGCATCACATCTTGGATGGGGTGAAGATCAGCTTATTGATTTCTAGCACATTTCCTTCCAAAGCCTTCCCAGGTGAGTGGAACACTCTCCCTGCGCTTACAGACATGGAATTCTCACATTACTACCACCTCAATTTGTACATTCCTGTTTTCCAGTGCTGAAGGACACGCTGGGTTTGATTGCGAAGCAGTCAGAAGAGCTGGAAACCCACGCAGAGCACTTGTATGAGTCTGTTCTAGCTGCCGTGGGTCCCGTGCAGGGCGAGGACGGGTTGGAGGACAAGCAGACGGCTGCTCAGTGGGTGAGGGGCAAACCAGCCTTCTGAGTGGGGGGGAGAGGGGGCAAGATAAACACCTGAGTTAGCAAACCCCATACATCAGGCTTCGTTGTTATCTCTTTCAATCTGATGCTTGGAAAGATGTGAAGGAGAAGAGAGCAAGGGCGAGCTCATCATGGATGCCCCATGGTTGTACATGTGTGTCAGGGAAGAACAGGGTGGTGGTGACCCAGCTGATGAAACCCAAGAGCATGATGAGAGCCCTCGGAGGGACACAGGGAGTGGGCAGGTCACTGTCAGGGTGCAGGGGACAGCAGCAGAGCAGCTGCTCTGCTGGAATCACTTGGGCAGCAGAGGGAAGACCAGGAAGGGGTATTTTAGGGGGGGTATTTCCTCAGAACCATTCTGCTTTGCTGTGTCATGGAGGGAAAGGGGAACAAGTGAATCCTGGTGTAAAAGGGGCTTGAAAACTTTGCTGGTTGTGTATCCAAAGGGCAGGGAAGGGTCTGGAGCACACGTCTTGTGAGGAGTGGCTGAGGGACCTGGGGGTGTTCACCCTGCAGAAAAGGCAGCTCAGGGGGACATTATTGCTCTCTGCAACTGCCTGAAAGGAGGATGGAGCACGGTGGGGGTCAGTCTCTTTTTCCCCATGTAGCAAGTGATAGACAAGAGGAAAGGGCCTCAGGGTGCTCCGGGGGAGGCTTAGACTGGATACTGGGAAAAGCTGCTTCCCAGAAAGGGTTGTCAGGCACTGGAACAGGCTGCCCAGGGCCGTGGTGTAGTCACCATCCCTGGAGGTATGTAAAAGCCATGTAGATCTGGTGCTGGGGAGCATGGGCTTGACAGTGGTAGGTTTATGGTTGGCTTGGATGATCTTAAAGGTCTTCTCCAGCCTGAATGACTCTGTGATTTCGTGACCATCTTTGAACTGAAACAGGGGCAAAAGCATCTCCAGAGGGCACAGCAGCAGTGCCAGTGAAGAGGGGTGCAGGGGTGGCAATGGCACATGGTGTCTGCAGGCAGAGGCACCACCAGCTGTGTGCTGCCATGGGAATCACTGTAACCATGTCTGTATGGAATAGAACACTCATGGGTGCTGACGCTGGGGCCAGAAGCACAGGAAGGCTCTTGGCAAGTTCTAAGCACCCAAAGACAGGAAGTTAGGAACTGCAGGATAACCTTGGCCACCCCCGATGAGCTCAGACTGTTGACGTCCCCACAGCCTGCTCCATGGCACGCCTTAACATTTGGAGTTACAGAAGGGAAATGGTATTTCCAGCACTTTAGAGACTAACAATAGCTGAAGTGTTCAAGGCCAGGCTGGACGGGGCTTGGAGCAACCTGGTCTAGTGGAAGGTGTCCCTGCCCATGGCAGGGGCTTGGAACTGGATGAGCTTTAAGTTCCCTTTCAACCAAAACCATTCTCTTGTTCTATGATAAGTAGTTTGTTTGTTTAATTGCTAAATATACCTCGATGAGGGCTGTATCCTCTCAGTCGTGAGCAGCTCTGGAGGTGATTTAAGGAAGTCCATGGGTGTTTTCTTTTGCTGTTGGTTTGCAGCCGAAGCACAGTAGCAAACTTAATCCATTTCATTTCAGGCGCTGCCTCTATCAGACCTGGCCTTGGTCAGCCAGGCACGGGATGGCTGAGAGCTGCAGCAAGCACCAAAGCACCTCCTTCCCCTCCCACAGAGATGCCAAAACACGTATGAGCAGTGTTGGGAGTTAACCAGCTGAGGCTGATCTTGTGCTGGTTCTTTACTGCGGCTTGAGAAGGGCGAGCTGCACAGCATTTATCTGGCTGCTGGGGTGTGTAGTGCATAGCTCTGCGAGTGAGGAATGTGCAGCTGGCCTTTGGGGGTTTGGTTTTTAATGTAGCTTTCCTGGGGTTTTTAATGGAAGTGGCTTTGTTCAATGTGTTAGCAAGAACGTCAGGAACACACTGGTTTGTAACTGAGTAATCCACCGTGTGCCGTGCAACTCACTCCTAAGTAAAGCCGTGTGATTTTAATAGCTGTGGTCTCATGGTTTGTTTGTGATCTTCAGAAATAGGTGTAAGAAGCCAAGAAATAGCAACTCCTCCTGCAAACAGAACTCTTGTTTATACTTAGCCACAGTCCCTGATGGAGAGGGATTCTTCACCAGGGGCTGTACCAACAGGACCAGGGGTGATGGGTTCAAACTGAAACAGGGAAGTTCAGGTTGGATATAAGGTGGAAGTTTTCTACTGTGAGGGTGGTGAGGCACTGGAATGGGTTGCCCAGAGACGTGGTAAATGCTCCATCCCAGGCAGTGTTCAAGACCAGGTTGGATGAGGCTTGGGCAACATGGTCTAAAATGAAGCACCCCTGCCCATGGCAGGGGGGTTGGAACTGGATCATCTTAAGGTGCTTTCCAACCCTAACTATTCTATGATTCCTGTTGATGCAGAGCCTATTGAACTTCCAGCTTTCTTAGACATAAACACAAAGAGCCGATATGCTATAGGAATCTTAGTAATAATCAGGTGAGTACCCTCAGGGGAGAACAGGTTATACATAAACTGCTTGCTGTTACTTGCAGTAGTGGTCTCAATGCTGTGCTGGGGTTCCTGGGTGCAGCTCTGCCCTTCCCCTCTTGCAGCTAGTGCAATTCATCATAGTTCACGTAACAGTCACAAAAAGTCTCCAAACCCTTTCTGCAACAGAAAAAGGCATCTCGAGCAGCAGAATGAGAGAAGTGCCCAAAGAGTTACAGCCAACTCTAGAATGTTGGTACTTGGCTTTAATTAACCTTTCAACTCAATGGTGATCAGCATGTTCTGGTGCAGAAGATGTCATTTCCTCCTATTCTTGTGAGCAGAACAACACGAAGTTTCTGTACTGCACTAGCACAAACTGAAGCAGTTTCAAATGACAAGTAACTCACTGAGTCTTGTGGGTTTTTTTTGGTACTCTCCCCTCTTCCACCTCCTCAGCTTAAAAAAGGGCAATGCTTTTTATTGCCAAGATGCAGGTGACAACTGCACCAGGTGAAGTGAGGCCCTGGCACAAGGGGCCCAGAGAAGCTGTGGCTGCCCCATCCCTGTCAGTGTTCAGGGCCAGGCTGGATGGGGCTTGAAGCATCCTGCTCTAGTGGAAGATGGATAAGCTTTAAGGTCCCTTCCAGCCCAAACCATTCTATGAGTCTAAATTTCAGCAGAAAGGCTCAAGCAAATGGTCAGCAAGACTGGTCTCACTGGTGTTGCCAGCACCAGGTCCCATACCTATGGGTACTCAGAGCAATGCTTAAGCACTTCACATTTGAGCTCCCAGATTAAAACACAACAGTGCCCTTGTTCCAGGTTTCTAGGTCTGCTCTGCCCTCTTCCACACACCTCCAGCTCGACCTCTGCAGGCTCTAGCATTTAATAACACAAACACAGTAACTCAGTAATGACTTAGGGACAAAAAATAACCACCAAACAACTGGTGTAGCCCAAGCTGGTTTTGCAATGCTTTTATTACTGTATATATTAACATTGTTTTGGATAGTATGTAGCAGGCATCTTGACATTTAAGTTCATTTGTGCACTTCTCTGCAGGGAAGATGTTTTACCCTCAACACACCTCCTCCTGATTCACTCCCTGATCTTGGCAGCACTCACTACTCCTACTGCTCCTGCTCCCAAGGAGGAGCAAGTCACATTGTATAATGAATTATACCAACAAGCACATCTCTAATAGAAAGCACATCACTTTATTGTGAAGGTCTCAAGTGGAAGAGTTCAACTTAACCATGACAATACTTTATGTATTACAATTGCCTGTTGATTTATGCAACTATGTTGAAGAAAGCTGTTAGCCAAAGTCACCCCCCCCCAAAAAAAAAGAGGATATTTGCACCAGTTTTAGTTTATACCTCACAACATACCTAGGCTATATTTTTTTTACTATCACAGGGTGTATTTACTACTAGGGGAATGTTACATGGTCTTTCAAACATGAGACTATTTACAGAATAGGCTGAACATTGGAGTTTAGATAAAGCTGAACAATTTTACATGTATAGGAAGTGTTATAGGCTAGCTTTCCTGTGGCTTTTAGCTAGACATCAGGCACTAATGATTTGATTAGCTCTGTACAAAGAATCACACACTGTCCAAAACCTCTTGGCTGCTGGTTAGTTCCAAATTGTTCCAGAGAGCGCCTACTTTGAGCAACAGGCTGGGGTGGGGCCTCCCTGTCCCACTGCATCCTTCTGGTGCCTCTATGCATAACAGAATAGAAGCTAAGCTGTTGCACTAAGTCAGAAATGGACTGATTAGAAGAGGATGGAATCAACAGTATATAGAAAAGACATAATATACTGGTAGAAAGTTATACCACCTCAAGGTTACACTGAAGTCATTCATGTTAGGGAAATACTGTTCTCTACCCCTGCTATGCAAAGCGGACAGGAATTCCCTAAGTAGAGTCCTTGAGAAATAAATTAAGTTCCAAGACCAAGTTAGGGAACTGTTGTACATTCAGAGTGCATTATGCCTCCCTGAACATCGGCTGGGTGCTTCTGGTACAGCAGATGTGCCTTAAGCACCATGACCACTCACTCTTTTGGGCCACAGTCACTAGTTTCACTTGCAAGGAAGGGCTCTGGTCTACTAGGAGGTCTGAGCGCCATGGCTGCACACAGATACGTTTTGTGCACAATGCAAGCCTGATTTCCCCCTTAGCCATACAAATTAAGACAATATTTATCACCATACAGTTTGATATTACTTCCAATAAGTACAATATTTATTAAACATTTTCTTCAGTTTTGTTACATATTGTGCAACAAATTACAATATTCTGCAGCCACAAATTATATGCAGAGTATGAAGAAACTATTAATCAGATAGTGTGATCTCTCCATTTATAATTCTACAAGAAGGAACTAGCAAATCAGATCTTACATATATCTTACTAAATTTTATGCATGGAAAGTGACAGACACTGTTGTGCTGTTTGATACAAAATGGCTAAACTTCATCTTCAGAAGACTAAACCTGACATCTAAACATGCCAATAGAAACATCAAAACAAAAATACATCCTAACCAACCACAGGAAACAGTCTGGTATCAGGAAAAGCAACAAGGATTACACGTTTATAAACCAGCACACAAAGGTTTAAAACAGTTCTGAAAATGAAGTTAGCTGTCTTGAGTCAAGGGAATAAAAAAAGTCAGTATTGACCATTTACAATCTCTGACCTTTGTGGAGACGGTAAGAATCTGTTGTAGTGCAGCTACATACAGTACAATTCAGGCAATTTTTTTGTTTTTTCACTTGGGTTCAGATTGCAAATTCATTGTTGTGAGACAAAAAGGGGGGAGGCGAGTTTTAGCAGCAACCTCCACTAGACTGCTTGACTGGAGTGCTCTGAATTTTAACATTGGCCTTCTCTGGCCCACCAGCTGTCGCTCCAGGGCCCATTCGTTTTTTAATCTCAGCAGCCATGGTCATGAAAGACTGTTCTACATTTGTGGCATTCTTTGCACTGGTTTCCAAAAACGGAATTCCAAGAGAATCTGCAAATTCCTGCAAATCAAGGAACAGTGAATAGTGAGCTCACACGCTGCTTCATACCTCACCTTGTTTCCTGGGGCACCGCTGAGTAAGCTGCAAGTTCCAATACCACCACCCCACTCCCAGGCTCCAGCCTGATGAAAACTTGCATTGCATGGGGTCAGTGAGCTGCTGGCTTATGGTACCTTGACATCTACATACCAAGACACTTCTTTGCACTAGAACTTACTCAAGTGTGTTACAATCCAGAGCAGGTGCTCAACTGTGCAAACACATTAACATCAACATACCTTTGCTGTTGTATAGTCTACTACTTTCTTTGTGGTCAGATCACACTTGTTCCCCACCAACAACTTGTTGACATTTTCACTGGCATAACGGTCTATCTCCTGCAGCCACTGTTTTACATTATTGAAAGACTCCTAGGAGATAAGAGAGCAGTCAGCAAGACCCTTAAAACCAAGCGGAAAGCTCAGCATTATTTAGCAATGACTGGGAAAGAAGATAAAGCAATGTACTTCATTTATCAGTGTGACTACCAACCACAAGAGAGCTCCCTAATGCTACAGTACTCCCCCTGATTGCCTCAGCCAACACAGGGTCTAAGCAGCTCCTCAGTCTAAGCCCTACACAATCAGCACTTCCTCCCCCCTTCTGCATTCCCCCCCAATATTTCTCCTTGCTCCATATCTTGACTATTCAACTTCTACCATCTGGGACTCTTCCTCCTCTTCCTGTAGCACAGATAAGATACAGCACAGCTAAAACCAGAAGAATCCCAGGCATTTAACAAAGCACTAGGTATTAGGTGCAAACCACATTGTTGTAGGGATGATGGAACGACCTTTTTCTCCAGAAATGCAGAACTGCCACACTGCACCGATATCCAAGTTAACAGTTGAACACAACTGTTCTTTTTCTACCAATTCAGGAAACTCTACACTTCCCAAAAGCCCTTCAGACAGGGCTACTGCATCAGTAATCTTCAGAGAGCTTTCACAGAAGACACTGCCTCAGTTGTACCCTGCACACATGCTGACAATTTTCTGCTTCAAGTGCCAGGTTTTGCTGCAGATCAAAGTTCAAATACCTTAAGAGATGTTTCAACAACTTCCACCAGTAACTCAGACTTCCTGTGACCAAAAGCAGGGTGAGAAGTATTCACACTGAACAATCAATTACCTGCCCAGCAAGTTTTAGGTTAAGCCTAAAATAAAATGACTATAAAGCCACAGATCCCATTGCTCCATTTATTTCTGCACTTAGCCCCAAACCAAAGACTAAGACATACATTTGGCTTCATAAACTTTAATACAGCCTGAAGAACATGATCACTGTCTCCTTAGGTAGTGCTCAGTTGTTGAATTCCCAGCCTTACGTATCAGCTTAGTGTATTCCAGCAGGAGAAACTCTCCAGGGACAGGCTTACCACTTACCTGATCTGTAACATCATACACAACTATGATGCCATGAGCGCCTCTATAGTAACTGGAAGTGATAGTTCGAAACCTCTCCTGTCCTGCCGTGTCCCACTACAAGGCAAATAACAGGATCAGTTATTGCGATGTACCTGTTCCAGTGTTACATACTGGCTTCCAGAAATACAGCTCAGCTGATCAGCCATCCAACTACAAGCACCTCCAAGTCACAGCTACAAAAGCAGCTCTGAAACTGTATGCATCAAATAGAATTTGAGAAGATCAGGATACTTTAACTGAGAATTAACTTCGGTAGGTACTTCTCTAAAGTGCTCATTTGTCTGGTTTCAGGCAAGTGTAGCCAAGAGATCTCACCAAGGAAAACATTAAGCAATTCTGACCCATGAAGGAGCCATGGTTCAGTGGTCAGAAGAACAAACAAACCAGGGCTTGAAAACCTGCTAGGAATAAGGTCAGAGATATGTGGGTCTAACATGACCACTCCCTTCAAATTCCTTTGTACAGGAGCTGCAGCAATGCATTTGAAAGCAACATCCTCTTCAGAGAATGAAATGCAACTCAAACAAAGCCTGGTTCCCTTCCCATGCAGGAAGAGTTAAGGAGGCACACTAGGTGCTGGGCTTCTTCCCCCCACCAGGGCAGAACAGCACTCACCCAAACACCTCTCTCCCTGGAGCCACATCAAGAATAGGGCTGGCTGTGTATTAAAAACAGACTCACAGCCAGATTTCAGCAGTGACAGCACTCCTAGTGGGCTGCTCTGGACTCAGGACACTCACAACAGTCTGGAGGCTCAGACTCAGGCTTCTGGCTGTAAACTCTACTTCTGCTTCACAATATGGCCTGGAATCCCTGAGTCACTGCCTTCCAGTCCTGACAGCCTCTGCTTGAGCTGGAAACAGTGGCTGACAAGGATTGTGTGACCTTGCATAGATATTAGATTTCATCACACCAGTCACCCTTTTAGAGTGCTTCACGATTAGAGGAAAGAACTGCCAAGTCCCTTCCCCTGCTTAATTCCAAGTGAAAGGCCAAAAGTGTAACTAGAAAACATTGCCCAGTGCTAAAGCAGACAGGCCAGTTACCAGCATCTGTGTCAAGTTTTCCATGCAGGTCAACAAAAAGAGTTTCCAGCACTGGACACTGCAGTCTGCTATTAACAGCTGCTGCAGAATTCTTGGCATCTTGGACAACTGAGTTGTGATATTCCTGCACTTGCACAAATCCTTGCTAAATACTGCAAAACTACACCAGTTTTGAGAAGAGAGCACTTCAGCACAGGATTCTACCCTCCAGCTCACATCCCCTAGTGCCTTTTAAATACTTCATCTCTTTCTTCTTCCCAGGAAAAAAGTTCAGTCAGCCTTCATAAGCATCCTTCTTTAAGGATAGCTCATGGAATCCTGTCTTGTAAAAACTGCGTAGCTTCTTGTAGCAGAGAAGATATTGCTTCTATTTTATTGATTAAAGTACAAAGATAACTATCAATAGTTATGAATGTAGTTCTGTGCTTCAACAGATTAAAGTACGCAGGAGTTGAGAAATGCTACTTACTATCTGAAGCTTGATTGTTTTCCCATCTAGTTCTATAGTTCTGATTTTGAAGTCCACACCAATCGTGCTGATGTAACTTTCTGTGTACGTGTCATCCTAGGAGAAAGAGTGAACAGAAGTCAAGCCAGCTGCACCTCTTCCACAGTCACCTACTTCATTATGCAACAGGCAGGCACCAGGCAGACAAAGGTACTTAATTCCCTAGCAAAACCAGTCTGATCATTCACGGCAAAATCCAGAGGGTAGAAAGTATTTTCAGAGTGTTTGCTTTACACAAACTCTGCAGTTTCTTAAAAGCACCTCAAACAACAAGAGTTATGTTCCAGAGACCAGTTAAAAAGCCCCCTCTGGAAATCCTGCAGTGTCAAGTCCTTTTGAACTGTAGTTGAAAAACAGTCTCTGCTCATGTTGGCAGATTGAGGAGCTACTTAGAATAACCATTACAGTTACTAAGATGCCTCAGACTTTCATTTTCCTTTGATGATTTTTCATCTGTATTATAGAGCAGCTACCTACAAGTCAGAGGCTTTGCCTCAGTCACACTCCACATCTGAATTTCAGATCCTCTGCTGCCACAGCTGGTTGCTAAGGCAGTTTAGAGTTACAGCTGAGGTACTTGTGTTAAGTCCTCAGCTCTGCAGTCTGTGTAAATACAGGAAGGAAAACACAGCACTGATTTAGCAGCTTACATGGACCTGACTGCAGGGTCTCCAGCAGGCCTTAAGACACATAGGAAGTGCTGGATGAGTCTCTGCTACCTTCTAGTGACTGTTAGCTTGTCAGCATGAAGAAAGTTTCTATTCCCAAAGCACCAGCAGGATAGAACTTAATGTAAAATATACTACAAAAGGCTTTATGCAACCAACAGCTATGTATTTTTTTGGTTGTGAATGGAAGACACATTAGGCAATATATCTGCCTGAGGGAACACATGCAAGTAAGAAACATTAAGCCTTTTGGAATGACATGACATTTATTTCCTTAACATTTCAATACTCAAAAGGGTATGTTTGAAAAGCCTGATGCAATTTAACCTACAGCAAGAACATAGGTAAGTGAATGCTGTGGTAATTCTTTATGTCAGGGTAAAAGTCAAATTTCTAAAGGAAAAAGCTAATTAGCTGAAGAAGCACCAGATAACTTAAGGTGCTGGCTATCCAAAAAGGGAGGCTGGATTATTCACACGATGCCAATATTAATTCAGAAGTATCTGCAAGAAAAGCAGGCAAGACTGATCTGGGAACACTGCTCAAGCCTTGGTGTCACTTCCAACCCAATGCCTCCAGGTCTTTGAGCAGAGCAGATACATGCTTCTAGTGTTCATACTGGTTTTGGTGTCTCCCTATCCTAATACAGCACAAACAGCAGTTGGAGTAGCTTTAATTTAGGTGATGCCATTTGTACACACCAGACCAGTATTTCATATTAATAACATGAAACACAACAGGCTGTCTCCAGAGGTGCCTAAAGCAATTGTTTGAGCTGTGAAACTGCTGCCATCACCTTGCAGTATGAGACTCAAGTTTGTGGACTAGTGCTCCACATTCTCCCTTCCTCTCCTCCCATGACAACATAAAGCTACGCTTTGGCATAGTCATAAGAGTTCACTGTACTCCAGCTTTTTCTACTCAGAGCTGTCAAATCCATTTTAACTTTTCCTATTGACAACAAAACTTGAGTTTCTTGCATCAAATTTCAGCCACAGCAGCTTACCAGCTATTTTAACATTTATTATACATTCATTCACTAAAGGAAGCATAAAGACTTATTATTCCTAGAGCATTATTTAAATCAGTCCTCCCCCTGGCTAAGCAATTGATAGGCCTTTTCAATGAAGACATCAAACTTCATCTGGCTGGAAATATTCAGATCAAGTAGTAAATGATGAAGGTGTTGCCCTGACACACTTGTACTCTTCATGCCTAAAAGCACACACCCCAGAATTCAAGTATGTTCTTCCATCTTCAATGTTCTACCACTAGTGTAATGATGGAAGTTAATTTAAGATACCTTGTTCTCAGCTAACAGGAAAATGAAAATTAAGCTTAGACATATTCATGATACTATTTCTTTCCATATTACTCATACATCATCTAGGAACAGAAGACAGGAGAGTTCTGCAGTATTTTCATTATTCCTTGGAATACCAAACCTGACAGACATCAGTCCTTTCAAGAAGTTCTTGTAGCAGAGAGGTGCTTGCTAAGTACCTGGTAGGTTTTTTACATAGAGTTTTCAAGCACGATCACTTACTGCAAACCTAAGTAGAAGGCAAGATTTCCCAACACCGGAGTCTCCAATCAGAAGTAGCTTGAATAAATAGTCACTGCAGAAGGAAAAAAACAAGATTAAGTCACTTAATGACAAACACTATTGAGAACCAAGTTCCTTATAGCTAGTGTATTATGAAGGGTAAGTTAATTTACTACTGGGGAAGGCACCTGTAACTCCAAGCTTTTCTAGCCTGAACTGGATAGGTACTCACAATTTACTTGGGAAGGGAAGATGCTCTGAACACAACATTTTTGCTTCAAACTGTGCTTTTCTAGGAAGTTACTCTAGGGCTATTATATGACTATCAGCAAGACTAACACAGGCCTGCTTCAGCTCTTTGTGTTCTAGCTAAGATTAAAATCATGCAATTAAGTGAAAGCCTCACTGCTTGGTTGAGTGACTCAAGTAACACGCAGATGGTAGTAACAGCCTGCTGCCCACCAGAGCCATTGTCTCTGCATCTCCTTTAAAGTCAAAGGCTTGATTTTACTGCCCAGCTTCACCAATACCACATAGCTGGCCAAAGGCAACAAATTCTTTCCTCAGCTTAAGTTACCCAAATTTAGGTTCCAGCTGAACCCAACAGCACAATATGCAATTTAAATACACGAACTATGAATGCTAAGTTTAGTGGCCTGCTAAAACAAAATGAACATCCACCTCCCACCATAGACTATTAACAGCTGACAGCAACTACATACTCCACTTGCCTTTCAGGAACTAAAATAGAGCTAAAGCCATTGCCAGAAGAGGTTTTGTTCATTCTCCAGAGGATGTCAGATGTGATATTAGGAATTCTCAAGTAACACTGGAAGAGGTGACATTTTATTTGCCTAATACTAAGCTCTCCAACACTGAGGGAACAAGTGTATACCATCAATGCCCAACCTAGACTTCACTTCAACAAGTAGTGAAGACTTCATGGTTGGCATACATTAGATTTTGTGTTAGTCATAAGACTAATGGGGCAGCTTAATACTAGAGATCAAGTAGCACAGGGAAAGCACCAAGCCACCACTTACACAAGCTATTTTACTTTGCATGTACTAGACCAAACCAGTCTATGTTTACAACTCTTCAGCCCTGTGGTGTCCAGGATTCAGCCCCATTCTTGTTTAACCACAAGAGTTTAAACCAGATATATTTCCATGCCCCCCTAACCAAACTGAGAAGATAAAGTATATGCAAATGCCCAAAGTCAACTGTCCCCACCTATTATTCTTCAGCACTGACACTGACTCTGGCTGGCAGGAATCCAGCCAGGAAACTGCATCCATACAGCCAAGCAGATGGTCAACTGCTCTGCTAGTAACTGCTCTGCTCAAGTGCCCAAATAACCATGATCATGGCTGGTCCCTGTCAGCAAGAACAAACTCAACTGAAACCTCCTTCAGTTTCCACAGCACTGCTCTTAAGACTACAGGCCAGAAATGGCAAATGTAGCAACTAAAAAGCTGATCCTTAAAATGCAAGCTCCTCCCACACTGCAAACCTAAAAGCACTCAAGTTATTACAAATAAAATCAAAGCCAAAGAATACATAGCAGTGCACAGCCACAGAACTCACTACTCCACCTGTCAAGTCATTACTACTACAAGGCAAGATGGTTTTAGTATGACAGTTAACCTAAACTGTTCAAGGGATATAAGTTACATCACAATCCACATATCACAGAATCATAGACTCTTAACAGCTTCAAGAGAGCTGAAACGTTATTACTGGCCAGAAGCATTATTACTGCTTGTGCTCTTACACAGGTGATCACAGCCAAAAGACATGTTTCTTGAAGCTTGGGCCTACCCATAAGGGGACACCAAAATCCCTCCTCACAACCTGGAATCCAGAGTACTGCCTCCCCATGTGCTTTAAAAGAGTTTTGTGTTTCCTGTGGCTCCGTTTGTGCACACCACTGCCCCTCTGACCAGACAGTGCTTGAGGATGTGCTTGTGCTTTATCACAAGCAAAAAACATGTTTTAAGCCTAAGCATCACAATAAAAAATAAATTGTTTAAGCCTCAACATCACTGAAGTGGGACTGTATTTACCAGTGTTACAGTCACTCTCAGTTACCCAGCTCTGTTGTTCCTCATCCACCAACACCCATCAGGAACAGAGGCAAGGGAATATCCAATAGCAACTGCAGCAAGACACATTTAATACTTCTTACCCCACTAATAATTTAGCTCAAGAGCAGCAGAGAAACCTGGGTCTCCAGGTTACACAGAGTAAGTTACAACAGCTCCGAGACCTGGTCCACTGTTAAACCTATGCCTTCTTCCCCATGATTAGACATAAACTGATGCCACAACTGCCTAAGCCTTCAAGCAGCTCCTTACTACTTCAGCAGGGAGCTTCGGTTGTTCAGTTCTCTGCAAAACCAGAATTTTCAGCAGGCCTGAAGTTAAATTATTACTTACAGCAAGCACTAATACACTTGAAAGTATTAGAGCTTGTAGCATGTTATAATCCCCTTAAGAATGGTAGCACATGAATATTACCACTGTGTTGTCTTCACTAAAATTAGTGGGGGAAAAAAATCCTTCTAGTGTAGCAAAGTAAAGTTTCAGCAATGAGTCTGAAAGATTTACTTATGAGCCTCCCCTTGCTTCCAAGGGGAATTCAGGTCCCCCCAGCCCCCAGAATCAAGTAGCTTGTCTTGCCCTGTTACTCTTAGCACTGAGAGCAGCTCAGAACTGGATCTACCCTGCCATTAAATCTTTTACTGTTCAGGAGCAAACAAGAATAATGGTTTATACACAGCACTACTGTTAACACATCAAAACCCAGAAGCTTTAAATACTGGGTTTGACATCTTTGTTATTAAAACCTTCCCTCACTTTTGGCTGCAGTACTTCCTGAAGCAAGTGACAACCCCAGGCTCACACGGTGACTTAAGCCAAGGCCAGCACCCATCAGGCTGCAGCATGGCTGGAAATGGACTTGACTGATTGAGCTCTGTCCCTGACCATAGAAACAGGTGATGTGCCACAAAAAAAAAAAAAATCGAGTTTTTCCAGGTAAGCAAGACTGACACTTAGACCTGCATCAATTCGGAGGTAATTTAAGAACCTCTCTATTTAGGTTTTAAAGAGATTAAAATCATTTCATATGCCAGCAATACAGTGCTTTCCTTTTTAGATACAGCTACTCTAAGACCTTTGAAAATACAGCAGGTGCCTTGAGAGAAACCTTGAGAACCAACTCAGAAGCCTGTTACACATGGTGTGCTGCTAGAGACAGCTCTCAGGGTATAGCAACAGTTTAGATCAAATAAAAATGAAAATAAGCTCCAAAAACTTGCAGAGATCTATTTTTAGATGGACATACACTGAGAGAACATTTGTGTTAACAGGTTCAGCTGTAGCAATGTGGCCAACAAGCCCTGCAGGTTAATTTTGGTATTTACTCCTGAAGAGCCACACCACCATTTCTGAAGCCACTGAATTTTGCTCTTTAAACTTGGAAGCTTAACTCATTAGCTCTTCCAGTTTAGGGAGCCTTCACAAAGCAGGCTGAGGTATGCAGCATAATCTTCTCCACAATACCTGGAGATAGTGTGAATTCAGATTTATCATTCAGCTATCTCTCACCATTTATATAAGCAAGTCGTACCTCACTCCTGTAAGACAGCACACTGGAAGAACATGTGCAGCAAGGCAGGTAGGTTTGTACTGTCAATAAGAGTAAGGCTTTCAAATCCTCTCCATCAGGAAGAGGATATGGCAACTTCCTCTTGCCAAAGAGATAAACGATATGTATGTGTTAAGTTTAATTGCCTCCTGCCAAAAAAGGCACCTCCAAAGCAGCCCTGTCAAATTCTCAAGCCGTGAAGCAGCATCTTCCTGCTGCAAGCATTTCCCACGCAGCAGTCAGCAAGTTCAGCAGAACACCAGGAAGTCAAATTCAGGACAGACTTAGACACAGCTGTGTACAACAAGGGACCTGTGGGCCTCTGATACTGCCTTTCATACAGGTAAATGTGGGGATTTTCTAAATGCCAGGGAGGTTTAATGCCAAAGCAGACAAGACTAGGTGGTTATCCATACCCAAGAAGGAATGGCAGGAATCTGCTTTAATCATTATGTCAGCTGCACATTTACTGTGGAAAAGGTACTCGCAGCAGCCTCAAATCCCCAGTCTTTGTTCTACCACCCAAGAAAATTTGAAGCACAGCTGTCTGATTACACACTGCTTGTATAAGAAAACAGAATCCAGAAGACAAAGCCACTCTGCATCACAGATTGCTGTCTGGAAAGGTGAGAACACAACAATTTCAGATCATTCCAGCAACCCAGAAGCTGTCATTCAATTCTTGTCTACTGAACATCATCACACAAGACTGACATTCTCCCCACCCCTCTCAGTATTCACTAACTCTTCTGAAGAACGCACAAACCCCAAATTTACTCTTAAAAACACTTCATCTCCTCCTATCTCCTTGAAGGAGGTATCTAGAACAAGATCCAGACACTAGAGAACACTGATCAAGACTAATTGCTGATACCACTTGGCTGTTAGCTAGCTCACCCACCAGCGTGTTTATGCTAGTCAGCCTACTACATGCAAGTTGCATAAGGGGTAGGAAATGCCTAACCTGACATGATCTAGTCACCACAGAGTCAATATTGACATTTCCCTCATTTAAACACCGTAACGGGGGAGGAAGGCAGAAGAAATACATCCCAGTGGGCAGGTGTTCCCGGAATTTAGCTTCCAAACAGTAGCACTAACATTTCATCCATCCCTCTTCAGCTCCTTCACTCAAAGAAAAGCACATCAACTACCTCACTAAGCTGCCCTACAGCTCTGGAAGTTCAGGAAGCTGCAAGAATACACACCAACCCCTTGAAACCCTTGCACCAGCAGCTGCTAATCTGTAACTTCAGCATGAAAACTGAAGGAGGCAGGTCTTTCACCTTTAACCAGCTCTCCCACTGGCCTCTGACAAAGCTCTGGTATATCCAGAGGAGAGGATTTGGGGCTATAGTCTGATCTGAAGTTGTGATAAGGGAGTGAGAATGTGTTACATTATAGACAAGGAACTCTTAAAAGGACAAATGGTCATCTATATTTATATCTGTTACAGGTAACAGAACGAATAGTGTTGTAATCCTGCTTGAACACTGATTCAAGTACACATATTACAGTGACAGATAATTTCTGTCCATCTCACCACACCCTTCCCCATTCTCTATCCTCATCCTGCAGACACAATCCTGTCAGGAAGTACCAATTTAATACTACAAATTAATCTTAAAATACAGCTTTTCCTCCATTTCAGTTTCAAGGACTCGGCCCTCACCACCAGGAACAAGCACTCTTCACAGGCTGAACCTCCCTCAAAATATTTTCCCTATCTTCATAACATCCAGTATCTCATTTCAGGTAACTCCTCTCTGCATCAGCCTAGAAAGCAGAGAGGCTTTACCAAGGGAAAAAAATACCCATGAAAACAGCCTTCTTCAACCAGTTTCTGAACACTGTTAGCGGTCCAACACTTTGCTGGCAGTTTTTCACTACAAAGCCCACCAGTCCACAAAATAAAGTTTAACTCTGAGTAACAGTACAACCACAGAGGTACCAACTATTTGCTGGTCTTTCACCCACTGAGTAACTCCAGTGACTGTTTTGGTGTTTTCCAAAGCCACATGAGGAAGGCTGTTGTGTCACCTTGCCAAGATGTAACCCGAGTTCCTGGCTGTACCTCTTAACTATCCCCAACAATCTCACACTACCAAATGACTCCTTGGCCTTCTACTCCTGCTTGCTCTTCAGGTGATTTTAACGGGCCTAGAGTGCTTGCAACCACACTGCCATAAGCATTGAGCACAAAAGCCATAGCCACAGAAGTCAATAGCCTCAGCTGTGTGGCAAAGCATGGTTTGAGGACTGAAGTTGTGAAAGCACCATCCATGATGAGAGGCAACGGGTATCTAGAGCTGTAACATCATACCACACGTGCATGTGAATACCATAACCACTTCAGTTACATTACAAGGCACAGTGGCTTCATCATCCCAAAGTGGAGTGCTAGCAAAGCCTGCATCTGAAATACTAAAATCACTCTTCAACCATAACGTGTTAAGAGCACAGCAGTTTTAAAAGTGCTTTTAAAACTAATCCCAACTCTCTCCCCTTACTCACTCAAAAAAGCCATGAGCAAAACAAGGTTTATGGCCCCTGACATCCTGGTGGGCAAGTCCCTGCTCTTCCAGTTACCAGGATACAGTCAGCTATTGACCAGGGAGCTCAGGCATCCCTACTCCTGAGCAGGCCAATTACAGAGAAAGGCCATAAACACAATACGAGGTACAACAAACCTCGAAAAACGCCAGTGTCGTTACCAGGTTTTCTAGGCAAGCCCTATTTCAGTTCAAGACAACCCCAAGAGCGTTTCATTATCAACTCCCAGCGTTGCAAAATCTACATAGGCAAGAAGTGTTTTGCAAGAGCCATGTGACACACACATGACTTGCAGCTAAAGTGAAGGGTGGACCTCTGACTACTAAGCTGCCAGCAGCAAACCGGCCAGGAAGATCGGCTTTCACAAAGCGCTGGTTTCCCCCCCGTCACTTGTTGAAGCCTGGGCCCCGATGCGCAGTATGGAGATCCGGGAATATCGCTGTCCGCTGCTTCCATACTTACTGCGCTCCAGAGGACAGAGGCGGGATGCCGGAACCACCGGGATCACCGGCCCCACTGCGCCGGTTTATGGCGGAGGCATCATTAACTTTTCATAGCCCGCCCCGCCAGGGCCCGTAACCCAACCCCAAGCCAGGGAAGGCTCCCGCAGGCCTAGCGCCTCCACGGCCCCCGGAGCACCGCTCCTTCTGTGGCCGGGGGCCCTCAGACCCGAAGGCTCGGCCCTTCCGCCCCGCTCCTTTACCCCCCCCACCCCTGCGTCAGGCCCGGCGGCCACCTCCCTCCTTCCCCCCGCCGCCCGCCGATCGCACTCCCCCCACCGCGCCGCGGAGCCGCGACTAGGCCCTGCCCGGCCCGCACTCACTATTCGGGATTCATGCTGGACATGTCCGTGGGGCCCACGGCCCGAGGGACGGCGAGCGCGCTGTGAGGGGGGACGGTCGCGGCCTGGCACCTCCCGCCGCCGAGGCGGGCGCTTCGCGGATGCAGACGTCCAACGGCTGCCGCCTTCGCCCGGCGCTCGGCTCGGCCTGCCCCTCCGCCGGCGCCCTGCCCGCTCCGCGGCCTCCGCGCTCGCTCCTCAGCCCAAAATGGCTGCCCGAGCCCAACCAGGAAACGGGGCGGCCTCTCGCCGAGCAGCGCTTACATGGCCGGGGGGCGGCCGCGGGGCACGCCGGGAAACCGAGTCTGCCTGCGGCGGGCGCTGCCGCTCCTCTGCGCGGGTAGAACTCGCTTTCCCGGCGTGCCCCGCGGCGGCGGCGGCGCATGCGCCCGGGCACGCCTTTCTTCCCTGGGCCCCGTCGGCTGGCCGCGGCGGCTGGCGCTGCGGATTGGCTGGGGAGGAGCCGGCTCGCGGTGACGTCAGCGGGAAGACGTGGCAGCTCGGACGAGTCACCGCGCGGGCAGGAGGGGGGCGTGGCCTCTGCGGGCGGGGCGGGGCGGGGCGCGAGCTGCCGCGCCCGAGCCTCCCCCCCCTTCCCCGTTACCCCCTCCCCATCCCGGTGCCGGTGCCCGGGGCGGCCGCTGGAGCCGCCGGTGCCGCTCGGGCCTGGCTCCCCCGCCTCGGGCCCGCACGTAGCGATCCGGTGTTAAAGCGCCTCACAAAGGGCCGGGGTAGGGCGGGTTCGGTGAGGAGTGCAATGAGGGCCCGGTGGGGTCCGTCTCTGAAGGGGAACCTTCGGTTGCAGCACAAGCCGGGTGCTTGTTTCACCGCTCACCTTCGTGTCCGTGAGGGGTAAAAATGGAGCGGTTCCAATCAAACAGGAACCACAGGGGCGGGTTGACATCTGTGGAGAAGCAGGCACCTGCAGGAGCTCAGACCTCTTCTCCCCATGCATTAATAAGTAACAATCCCTTTATTTCGCGTTCCTCTTCTCAGAAGCATTTTACAGCATTAATTAGTCACATTCCGTAACATTCGTTGGGCACAGTAAATGCTGCTAGGCTAGTTTTACTGCTGGGAAGTGCATGGAGAGGTTGTCACACACCTGGGATCTCAGAGCAAACAGCTTGTTAAAGCTGGAAGAATTCAGAATGTACGAGATAGTTTTCACTTCAATCCTTGCTGAATATCAAGTTGTATCGCTGACATTTTATGTTCTCAGGTTTATTCCTAACAAATTCCCGGCCTTTCCAGCACCACTGGGAAGAACACATTGCTGCAGTGCTGGACATCATTGAGACTCAACCCAGGGCACTGCTAAAAGCTTATGAGTCTTAACAGCTCCTTGTAATCAGCTCGGGAATTTAAATCCCCACTAAATACATATTATCTGATGTTATTTCATTACAAAGGGCATAGTATAATACATTGACCGAAGTTTATCTGCCATCCAGCTCAAAGGACAGGAGGAACAATCCACAAGTGGATTGTGAGATCACTGAAGTGCATGTAGGGCTCCATTTCTGCAAGCTGGGCTGTGTCACTCCAGCCATCCAGGTGTTAATCTGTTACACACTGCCTTCCTTCAAGCTGCCGGTCACCAGCAGTGTAAGTATACCCAGGGACTACAGAAGTAACCAAACTGGACAGCAACAGAACAGAGCTGAATCCCCAGAGGAACTGAAATTGCACAGTCTTGTCTGATGTTTCCCCCCCACAAAGATGGTAAAATGCCACTCACGCTCCACACATCTTCATGGGTTTAATATAGTTATGTTCAGTGCCTTAAAAAGTAATAAACTGTGCCAGCTATAACTGAAAATATAGAGCACTGGTTAAAAAAGGGTTTGTGTTTGCTTTCTTGCATTGCTTGTTTTGTAACATAATCTCCAGATGAATCCACCATATAAATTACTGTACATACTGCTGCTGTGGTGGCCATGGCTGAAGATCCTACTTCCCTTTCCCCATTACGTAGTGTGTTTGTGAAACACCACCCACTCTGTTTGATGTTTGCCATCAGAAAGCCAATGAATCCTTTGTAACTCTCTTCCTTCTCTCTTGAGACAGTCTGTGGAAGGTGTCCAGATGTGCAGGAATATCCCAGATGAGAAACGTCACTCAGCAGACAGCACGTCATTCTCTGCCAAATACAAAACTTGCTTTAGGAAGGGATGTCGGTAACAGTTGTGTTTTTACTCCTCTCTTCCCCAGTGAAACAAAAAACCGCCCTAATTCCTTATTCTGTTGTGAGGAATAATGCTTACAGGCCACAGTAAACAGGGCTCTGCCACATATGGTGCTACATAAATGTGTCCAGCAAAGTCAGAGCAGACACAGGGACAAACCAACTCCAGCTCTAGCTAACTATGAAAACCACAAATTAGATTTACTTCTGAAGTAGGGCATGGGTTAATAAGAGTGTGGGATGCTGTTTCATCTCACAGAAATAATAGCTTCCGTGTCTGAGAAGCACATATTTAATGTGTGTGACTGCACCAGCAGCATGGCAGGTGTAGCAACCTATGGATGCAGGCTGAGTGTAAAGGCTGTGTAAAAAGTGAGTTTAATTCAGCTCTGCAGGGTGGGCTTCCTGCTGCCCATGTTGCAGGCTGAGGTCATCTGCTGCACTGATGTTATCTGCAGCTGAGTGTCTGCACATGGACCCGTTTAACTGGATGAACAGGCTCAGGACCCCTGCCTGGTTTCTAGCTGGAGTGACGATTTACAGCCCATGTATCACATTCTGTCCTGTTCCTCCTCTTCCTTAAGTGGGTTTGCACAGCTTGTCTTGAACATCATGAACCACTGGATGGTCAAAGAGGCCTCGCTTGTCTCTCGCTAATAGGAGTGTAATGCAAGGAGCAATATCAGATGCCAGTTAAGGAAACATTATTCATATACCTTCAGGGCTGACTTCTGCCTGTGCCAATAGAGGCTGATTTTATCCTCTTAGTGGAAATCAGATGCAGAATTTCCTTTGGCTTGGGCAGTAGTGCTCTACCAGAGCAGCCCAGGAAAAGCCGTGAGCAGAGATTACCTTGAACTGCAATCACCTTCCCCAGTCCTGTGCACCCCAACCCATTAACTCATGCTCTTGAGGTTGAACTCTGCTGGGTTCTGGTTCCACTCAGGTGAGCTGCCATCCCCTGCTCCCTTCCCTCTCCTCCCTAAGTCACAAAAGGTGTGTGACAGAGAGGGCTCTGAGCAA
The DNA here is from genome assembly GCF_012275295.1 of Melopsittacus undulatus. Lineage (NCBI taxonomy): Eukaryota > Metazoa > Chordata > Aves > Psittaciformes > Psittaculidae > Melopsittacus > Melopsittacus undulatus. Next base: position 10,519,785 of record NC_047529.1, on the reverse strand, counting down.
AGAGGAGACAGGAGGACACAGGATGGAAGCGAGGTGCAGTGGCTGCAGGGAGGTATAAAAGGGGAAAGGAAGGAGGAAAACCAGCATGAGTGATGGAGGAGGAATGTTACAGCTGCATGAGCTCACGTTGTGCATGCAGTACGAAGCCTGCATACCTGCTGTGGGGCTGTCAGTGGGACTGTGAGGGAACTGCCCATGTGGATTGCAGCCTGCAGAAAGCAGTGATGTGGGTAGGGTTCATTCTACCATCCTCTTCTGCCCCTATTTCACGTGAAATGGTATTTTTTAGCTCTATAACCACATCACCCCATCACAGGGCACAGGAAGGTTTTAGGTCTGCTCTCTCTACCACTCTACCAGTGTTTTTACCTTGAAAATGTTTTTCTTTCCCCTGCGTAACAGATCTTGACCCAAAAGTAGGGGGAATCAGGCTTCTGACCCAGTATTGCCTTCCCATAAAGCTGTCATATTAGCACAGCAATGTTCAGATACCATTTGGCTCCTGCCAGTGTCCTTTTCCTTAGACTATGTATAAAACCAGAAAAAAAGAATTTAGGTATTTATTTCCCCTTCTGCCTTCCTTTGCTCTTCCCTTCCCCTCCCCCTTCTCAGAGTCTGACCTGTGTTGTGGGAAGCTTGAAGGCCAAGAGACGCACAACAGCCACAGGAGAAGGTCAGGCATCAGGAATGCACACTGCAACTGACTGGTTTGCTACTGGGAGTGCTGGGGAACAAACACTGATTTTAGCTTATCAGTAGCAGCAGGTCTGTCTCGTACTGCTCACAGTCCTCCCATGTATTTAATCTCTCTGCAGGACTTGTCAGCTACCAGTGTTTTCCTGACAAGATAACCATGCCATTTGTGCTATGCTGGCAGCACACTGAGAATGGTGTTAGCAAATTCTTCTCCTTATTTATTCTTGATTTAGGAAGTAAAGGACAAGGAAGGAGTAAGTTGCGGATGGACCTGTGGTACCACTGTGAGGCACAGAACAAATACCAATACACCATACCCAGGTGTAATCTGATGTCAGAAAAACAGGTATAGAGAGGGAAATGGTGTTAATGGCATTTTGGAACTGTTTAAAAGAGCTATTATATATTGCTTCTTCCATCTGGGAGGTAACCACATGGTGCAATGGTACTTACTGGTCTGCAAGTCACAAGGAAACAGTTGATGTCCAGCTCTACCTCTCAGTTCTGCCTCACGCAGCCTGTTCTTTAGAATCCTGCAGTGAGGGGAATGGAGCCAGAGGTTTCGCATTGGTTCCAGTCACAGGCAGAAGCCAAGCAGGGTGAAGTGTCAAGAGCATGTGGTGAATGAGAAGTACTCAGGGAGCAGACATCCAATTCTGGTGAGCTAAATCTCTTTTAAGAAACTCCTAGAAGGAGATCCGGTACCTTTTTCTGGCTCCTTTCTTCAGAATGCAGGCCCAGTTGTGAGCACATGGGAGGTTTTGTGGCAACTGTCACCCAAATTTGAAGCAGAAAATTATTTCAGCAGGACATAAAAAACTCTGCAATTGGTGGCAAGTGGAGTTCCTCAGGGGTCAGTATTGGGACCAGCGCTGTTTAACATCTTTCTTGGAGTGCACCCTCAGCAAGTTTGTGCTGACACCAAGCCGTGAGGTGCAGTTTACACCCTGGAGGGAAGGAATGCCATCCAGAGGGACCCGGACAGGCTGAAGAGGTGGGCCAGTGCGAACCTCATGGAGTTCAACAAGACCAAGTACAAGGTCCTGCACTTGGGTCAGGGCAATACCAAGCACAAATACAGGCTGAGCAGAGACTGGATTGAGAGCAGCTCTGAGAAGAAGGACTTGGAGGTGCTGACTAGTGAGAAGCTCAGCATGACCCAGCAAGTGTGTGCCTGCAGCCCAGAAACCAGCTGTGACCAGCAGATTAAGAGAGGGGATTCTCCCCCTCTACTCCACTCTCATGAGAACCCACCTGCAATACTGCCTTTAGCTCTGAGGCCCTCAGCACAAGAGGGATCTGGACCTGTTGGAGTGAGTCCAGAGGAGGCCAAAAAGATATCAGAGGGCTGGAGCACCTCTCCCATGAAGACAGGCTGAAAGAGTTGGTGTTGGTTGCCTGGAGAAGAGAAGACTTTGGGGAGACCTTTAAGCAGCCTTCCAGTACCTAAAGGCACCTACAAGAGTGCTGGAGAGGGATTTTTTACAAGTGCATATAGTGACAGGACAAGGGGGAATGGCTGTAAACTGAAAAAGGGGAGATTTAGATTAGACATTAGGAAGAAATTCTTCACTAGGAGGGTGGTCCAGCAGAAGGTGTCCCTGCCCGTGGCAGGGGGTTGGAACTAGAGGAGCTTTAAGGTCCCTTCCAACCCAAACTATTCCATGATTTTATGATTCTATTATAAGCTGGCTACCTATTAACTTTAATATCTTTCTTTACTTTTTACTTTACATGCTTGCCATGGTCAGATCTTGATTTCCCAACCTTTTGCAAAACTGACAGTACCACATTTTGTATTGCATGGAGGAAGCAGAGGGGTTTGGTAGCTGGGCTTTTGTTACACAAGCCTAGTGGGAGCACTTTAACATTGCAAGCTTAGGACAGTAACTGAATGCATTTGCTAAAATCATACTAAAAAATAAGGTTGTAAGAGACACCAAGATACGATCTTGTCAGTTCCTCTACTTTAGTTGCATCTATTTCAAAGTCCAGAAATGCCAATTCCACTGTTCCCACAAGACATTTATGACAGCACCCACAAGAAAGGTAAAAAAAGCTTAGTGGTAAAATTATTCCAAGGATAAATTAAGCAGCTTAGGCTTTTACTTAAGGTTGCTGTTGAATTTAGTACACTTTACTTCATCTGTTATATCCTGGGCATCTTTTAAAGCACAATCTTCAGTGCTACAAAAGATAAAGAAGACAGAGCTTGAGCTGAGCTTCTGTGGCTCTGTGCCAGCAGAGAATCTGGCTTGACTGTTGTTTATAGAATGGCAGATCAGGCTCTGGACCACAACTGCAACAGGAGGTTGGGCTCTGAGGTTGCCGCCTCCTGAGCACCTGATATCCTGCTTGCAGGACTTGTTTCCTTCCAGTAAATGAACCCTCTCTAGCTGATGCAGACCTTGGTTGACTGCCACATAGACACTGGGGCAGAGTACTGCTAGAAAGCACACTTGAAGACATGAGGAAGTAAGAACACAGGGGCCTGTGGAGATCACAGTACTCTCCACAAATACTGCCAAGGGCTATCTTCTACCTCTGACTCATGCATTTTGCAACACAGCAGAGATAGCAGCGTAGTGCACCATGGAATTTGGTCACTCTGCTCTTTGCCTAGGTATCTATTTGCTTAAGAGTTTGATTCATCATACCAGTTATCATGTAAACACTCTGGCATGTATTCATCTAGCTGGGCTGACATCTCCCTGCTTGGCATAGGATGTTGTTTAATGCTAACAGTTGACTGAATACTGAAGGCTGTTTCATTGGGTTTTGCAGGTAGTTTTGATGCCAGTTTTGGAAGAGAGTTTTACCCTGTTAAGCTGAAAAGCTTGTATTTCCATGTATATATATGTCTGTATGCCATCCAAAAGTGGCAAAAGGATACAATTCTAATGAAAAGCAGCAAATCAAAACAGTGGCTGTACCTTCTTTCATCTTTCCTTCTACTGTCTCAGCCCTTCTCTTCCATACCAGCCTTTGTGCCATTATTCTCTCTTCTAACCTCTTCCTTTCTCAAAAACTTCCTCCCTAGTTTTTCTTTGTTCCCAATCCTCCTCTGTTTGCTAATCCTTTTTCCACACCTGCCTTGCACAGCATCTTCCATACTTTGAGTGTTGCACACTGACTTGGGCCTGCAACGTGTTATTCAGCAACAAAACACTCCCCCTGTTTCATGGCCTGGCATTGATGATGATGTTGTTTTACATTCCATGACCTACAGTTTTAATTTCTCACTGTTCTTTGTGCTTTTTCCTCTTCCTTGCACCTTGGCATTTTGTTTTTTCCCTCGTAAGCTCCATCTCACTTGGTCTGGCACATTCTGGGCTGGCTTGTGGAACTGCTTGCATGTGCCTGTACAGTTTAGCTGTATTGCAGAAGAGAGAGTCTCAGAGCTCTACAATGAAATTTGCATCTGCAGTTGTGTGTTAGACTGTCTTGTGGAATCATCTATTTTCACAACGGCTATAAATGCTGGGAGAAAGGAGGAGCCATCTCCCACACTACCCAGGCACAAGAGCAGATCTTCATGAGGAAAGGACAAGCACTTTTGCCAAGCCTCAGAGGTACTTTGCTCTCCCTACACAGGATTAATCTGGAGCCCTGCCAAGGCAATGGCTGGATGGACAGTTTGAGAAATACTGTTACAGCTCAAAGCTGCAGCACTAACTAGACCCCAAAACACAGCACATGCTGAGCTTCTCAGTGCTTGATCCTCCACAGCCCTCTAAGCTCAAAGGTTTTCCTTACAGCTCTCAAAAGGCTTTCTTACAACTCTGTGTTTTTCTTATCTGTACTTTCTTTTCAGTTTCATGCTACATTTCCTGCCTAAAAATGGCAACAAAACCACTTGGTCTACCCAAAGCTCTGAATGAAACTTGTATTTGGTGCTGTATCTTTCTGTAAGCAGGTACATTTCAACTGAAGATTTTACTTTGTTAAGTATTAGGGGATTTGGGGAGATTTGAAAACAAGCTTATGTAATTGGCTTATCCTATCGGTAATGTTGATAACTGCATACCTTCCTTGGCTGGCAGACTAAACTCTGAGTAGTCATTCACTGAATTAAAATACCAACCAACAGAAAACCAGATGGGACCCATCTTTTGTTATTGTTATTCAGCATGAATCCTTAAATGCAACACGAGCTCAAGGGAAAAAAGCCCAGGGGTTGGATCTAGATGTTAAGAGGGTCAAATGCCTTCATCTTCATCCTAACACAGGATAAAGAGAACTGAGGCTAGCTCACAGACCTGTCATTGATAACTGGTATTTAAAATCCTTCAGATGTCAGTTCAGGATTAGGTATCATCACAGTGGCTTAGCAACTTCACTTGCCAGGTCCTGAAGGAGCTGGTGAATGAAGTTGCTAAGCCACTGTTCATCATATTTGAAAAATCATGGCAGTCAGGTGAAGCTCCCGACAACTGGAAAAAGGGAAATATAACCCCCATTTTCAAGAGGGGGAAAATGGATGACCCGGGGAATTACAGACCAGTCAGTCTCACCTCTGTGCCTGGCAAAATCTTGTTCAACATCTTTGTCAGTGACATGGACAAGTGGGATTGAGTGCACCCTCAGGAATTTTGTCGATGACACTAAGCTGTGTGGTCCCGTTGATACTCTGGAGGGCAGGAATGCCATCCAGAGGGACCTTGACACGCTTGTGACGTGGGCTGATGCCAACCTCATGAAGTTTAACCATGCCAAGTGCAAGGTCCTACACCTGGGTCGGAGCAATCCCAGGCACAGCTACAGGCTGGGCAGAGAACAGATTCAGAGCAGCCCTGAGGAGAAGGACTTGGGGGTGTTGGTCAATGAGAAAATGAACATGAGCCAGCTTCAGTTTGTGCTTGCAGCCCAGAAAGCAACCGTATCCTGGGCTGCATCAAAAGGAGCTTGACCAGCAGGTCAAAGGAGGTGATCCTGCCCCTCTACTCTGCTCTCGTGAGACCTCACTTGGAGTATTGTGTGCAGTTCTGGTGTCCTCAACATAAAAAGGACATGGAACTGTTGGAACAAGTCCAGAGGAGGCCACGAGGATGATCAGGGGACTGGAGCACCTCCTGTATGAAGACAGGCTGAGAAAGTTGGGGCTGTTCAGCCTGGAGAAGAGAAGGCTGCGTGGAGACCTCATAGCAGCCTTCCAGTATCTGAAGGGGGCCTATAGGGATGCTGGTGAGGGACTATTCATTAGGGACTGTAGTGACAGGACAAGGGGTAACGGGTTCAAACTTAAACAGGGGAGATTTAGACTGAATATAAGGAAGAAATTCTTTACTGTGAGGGTGGTGAGGTACTGGAATGGGTTGCCCAGGGAAGTTGTGAATGCTCCATCCTTGGCAGTGTTCAAGGCCAGGCTGGACAGAGCCTTGTGTGGCATGGTTTAGTGTGAGGTTCCCTGTCTATGGCATGGGGATTGGAACTGGATGATCTTAAGGTCCTTTCCAACCCAAACTATTCTGTGATTCTATTCTATGATTCTATGATTGTACCTATTATTTCAGACAGGAGCTCATCACTTGTGTCATTTGTACAATTTTCATTATTTATATCATAGGAGGGTATGCCACTACAGTCCTATGAGGCGTATAGTAAAATCAGTTTAATAATGTTTTGAAAAAGCAAAAAACTGTCTTTGAACTGTGAGATACTGTGATTTTTGGTAGCAGATTTTGAAAAAAATATAATTAATAAATTTTTAATTCTGCTTCAAACATTAATCAGTGAATTCAAGTGGTAAAACTGCATAGTAATAAAGCCAATATGAGAAGCAAGCACTCAATGGTTTTTTTAGTCCTGGTAAGGAACCTAGGTCCTGCTTTATTGGAACAGGTACACCTGTAGGCTTCAACAAATAGGCAGTACATCCTATTTTACACCACTTATCGCTTGCAGAAATTTGAAGACACACCTGTGACTGGAAGTGAGAACAGACATGAACCCTTTATCTGCATTGTACAAAGGCAAAATCAGGAAACTGCACTCAGGATTCAGCAAAGTGTGGAAAATTTTCCATGCAATTCAACACTTTTGTGACTGGGTGAATTTGTTTCCCTTCTCTCACTTTCTTGCTCTCTTCTTCCCCCTTTCTTTTTTGCTGTTTTAATATTTTATCTTCATATTGCCCTGTCTACACTAACCTCATACATCCTACTTAGACACACAGCCTAAATAAATCCAGAAACTCTTAAATTCCATAGAGGTGTTTCATTTTCAAGCTAAGAGGCAGCATCATTTAATTAGTAGCTGGCTAATCCTGCTATCATTATTCACTGGAATCACTCAGCACAATGGAAGGGTGCTAAATTGATTCTAAATGACACTGTGTGATGACTAACTTAAAAAACAAACAAACATGAAAGCAAAGGTGTGAAGTTACTGGGCACTGCTGAGAAGTGGTAGAAAAGCAGGATTCAAGACTAAAATATGCACAGTGGAAACTGTTTTTTCTCTTTTTGTTTTTGTTCATAAGGCACATAATGTGAAGCTTCAAATTCTGTATTTAGATGCTTAGCTTAATTTAATTTAGATTTAGACTTGAGCTCCAGGTATACCAAAATATATCAGGTATACCCAGACCTCAAAGGCTGCTTACCACTGTGGGTGAGGGATTGCCAGTCTGGCTGATTAGTCACCTATGGATTTTCTTGTAAGATGCACCCTTCCATGGCTGGGAGGGTTGTTGCACCAATCCATCAATGCGATCCTTTCCCTGAGCCCAACCACAGTGTGGAGCTGGCAGTGATGAAGCAGCTCTTGTTTCTCCCTAAAAGCAAACAAAGGATGAGATAAATCATGTAATTTATATATATAATATATATAAAAGGTAGATAATTCCAGGAGCTATACATTTGCCATTGAGAAATTAAAAAACTATTTACATTCCACTGGCTATCATGGTGAAAAATAATTACAATGAATGCTACTTAAGCCAGGGTACTTAAATTCTTTGCTCTTTTTACCTGAAGAAAAAAAAGTGCTATTTAAAGATCGAGTAATTCATAGTTAAATGCAATCACTCCCTACACACTGCATGCATTGCCTATGTTCATTAACTGATGAGATTCTTTTTGTACCATGCCAAAAAAGGTCGCATTTTGAATACATGACTAACTATTCAAATTAGGCTGTCATCTAACACAATATTGCCCCATGTAATATTCATTCAATAACTGGGATTTTACGTCTGAATATGAAAGCTGCTAAAATACATGGTTCAAAAGACATATTAATATCATATCTAAATCAAGAGCATCGAAAAGTGGTGTGGGGCAGGAAGTCACAGAGGCTTATTATGTGAGACTGCACTTGAAGAAAAAAAATAATCAGAAGAACTACATTTGCTTTCCTATTTGGTATCCATGGAAGAAATATAGCACACATGGGAACAAGGGTGACAGCCTCTGCTGTGATGATTTTTCATTGCTTTTTGTACTAATACTGTAGTTCAGAAAGGGCAATGGACTACTGTGCCTTCCATCAACATGTAATTAACATATCAGACACATCAGCCTCCCTCATTGATTCAAAGGAGTCCACCTAACTTCTTCTAGGGTATGCCCAATTTAACACTTGGCAAACTGAATGGCTACCCCCCCCAGAGCAGCTATTTTGTGAGGCAGACAGTTCTATAAAGTTATGAGGTCATACACTCCCCCAAATCCTACTGTGCAAAATAATCATCTACCCTATTTTAGTGTTCACATTTCATGCTCCAGGTAATAAACCTGAAAGATTACTGAGGAGGATGCAGCCTATCTCAAATTAAAAGGACAAGGAGAAATAGTGCAGTGGCAACGGGTAATGTTGTGATGTATGCTGCAACCCCAGAAGCAGAGAAAGCTGAAGACCTCTGTAACCACTTTCTATCCATGGATATTACAAAAGCTGTACAGACCTTTCTTATAAAAGCTGAAGTGATGCATCTTCATTTTCTTTTGGTGGGCAGTCAGTGTACATGATAAAAAGAGCTACATAAAATCATTTGTGGTACAGCCTATAGTCCAGTGGTAGCTTTTTCAGTCCCAAGAAACCCATTAAGCTGAGCCAGAAATGACTCATTCTCCTGAATAACGTTGATCCAAAGCAACTGACTGCAGAGAATCAAGATACTGGCCTATGACAGCAAGAGAGAAGAGAGTGTTCCGAGTTAAGTTCCAACTATACCTTTATGTTCATTGCAATTATGCCAAGTTCAAACACATTTTTTCTCCTATTCGCTGGACTATATCCTGCAGGACAGGCTGGCATGCATCCATGCAGGCCCTGAAAGAAACTGAGATTGATAAAAAGGAATGACAGGGTAAAAATGCTGTTCTTTGCCCTTAATTGTATCTGGACATGTATGAAAGTCATCTGGTACTTTAGACTCCTTTCCACAGTGGGGCCAAAAGCTAAGTGTTCAAGGCAGAGCTAAACTGTAGGGAATGATCCTTTCTTTTTATAACGAGATTCCTGTTAGCCTTTCTGACCATTTCAGTTGGGCTCTACATACATATAGCTCATCTGGCAACAGTGACCTTAATAATCCATTTACATTTTTTAATTGGTTTATTTTAAAGCATAATTATTGTAGTTGACTCTTCTTTTTTAAAATACTGATATAAAAATAGAGACTGAACCAGTAAGTTTCATATTCACTGAAAGACTAATAATGGCTGATGCAATCTGCTTGTGCCTACTGATGTAATCACAACCAGCTCAGATAAAGATGTTCCTTTTCATCATAGCTGCACTTGCTTGGATACTGTAACACAGAAATGTTAGTTTAGCAGCAATTTGCCATCTAAAGTGAGCGAAAGTTGTATATAAAACCTAGAAACTCTGATGCTTTGGTTTCACTTTTGCTTTATAGTTTATAACTGCAGCTATGAAGCTGCAATCTGGAAAGGCTCCATTTTGCTTCTGTAGAGAAGTCTCTGTAGACAAGCTTGCAAAATAGGTCTCCAAGGAATGTATTCAGATTAAGCAGGGAAGAAAAATTATATATAGATGGAATATTCATTTAACCGGACAGGCATAAACCACCTGAGAGGAATCTGTTCATTTTAACGCAATTTAAATAGCAGAGATTTAAAAAATGTGGCTGTTCAACTTGACAAAAATCTTTACATTGTATCATAGGAAAAGTGACCAAACAAAAAGGAGACGTTTGAAGTTGGACTTTTGATCATGTGGAAATTAGATATATGAAGGGGTAAAAGGATAGGTAAGGAATCTCTATATTTGGTAGGGTGTTCAGGCTGTATTGGGGACTGCAGTGTGTGTCCCTGGTAAACTGAGTCCTGCAAAAAGTTGGTCTGAAAGGTCCATGCTCCTTCTAGAGGCTAGAAAAGCAGAGTGAGTTTTACTCTTTTCAGAAGGTATTGAACTGACTGCTTTAATGTGTGTGCAGAGAGTGACAGTTTCCTGGCGGGCAGCAATCACATGCTACCCCTCCAACACTACCAAAAGAGATCGTGTCCTGAATAAACCGGAACTCGTCTGGTTCAAGTTTGACATAAATGGCCTTCTGCATGCAGAAAGCCACTCCTGCATCAGTCTGTATCAACAGCTGGGGGAGAAAGGAGGAAAAAGGGAACTTTCAGTGATTTATTTGATCTAAAGCATGTAAAAAACCCTGCTTTGTTTTCTAAAGAATGCTGCTTTACAACAAGATAACAATGGGTTGTAAATTACTGGATGTAAAGAGACAATCTTTATATAGATTAGACTGGTAATTTATGCTACTCGCATGAAATAAAAAATGCATCCTTTTGCTGATTTTTATACAAAATACTATTATATTCTGGCACAACAAAGTCCATCAGCTGAGGAACTATCATCTCACAGTGAGTGATGTCTAATATCGCTGCCAATATTAGTTTTATGGACCAAGTAATAACATTATGTTAATAACTGCTGATTGCTATTTGTGTACCAGCCTGTTCCAATACCATGGTGATGAGCATGCTGTTGGTGTCTGGAACAGATGGACAGAACACAAGAGATATTTGCCTTGATTCTAAGACAAATAGGATTACCTGTTTCATTAATAATGCCACATGAAAGCACAGACAAAACCAGATGATTGTATCTCCATCTCCAGTAACTGGCAGGGAGAGAAAGGCAGTGCACATTTATAAAGACACACAGTGGGTGCAAGAAACAATTTACCCTAAGTTTGAGGGAGAGCAAATTCTTGAATCACTTGTAAAGCCAATGCAGCTGCTTTATGCTATTGAGAGTGGAAACAAAATTCACCCCCTCACTGTCAGCAATACAGCTCCTTTGCAGTTCTCTGCAGAAATGATACTTCAGGCTGGAGATGAAGCAATTGCCCGCATCCTGTCCAACATAACTGATTCCCTCCTTGCTGCCTTAAACACCCCTTACAAAAAAGAAATCTGACAGAATCCCATCATTTCTGTAAGAAGAGAACTGAAAGAACAACGAATGCCACTTTATCTCATATTTCTGACATGACATAGGGAGAAAAGTACACTTCAACTCTACTATGTTGTTTCTTAAGCCCTATCATCAGAGAGCCACTTTATTCTGCACTCTTATTCCTTCACAGGAAGAGGGAAATATTTCCACTGTAGGTTGTGCAGTTCTGTTTAGAATTATGCCCGTGATATTGGGAAAAAATTATCCCTACAAGATATGAAGCTGTATACCTTTGACAGATTGTTTTTCAATGACTGCAAAAGCAGTTATGGGGGGAACAGAGCTCTGACACAAAGCACTGGGACCATAACAACAACAACAACTCCCTTCCTATCTCAGTGAAAAGCCAAAAGAGGAAACTGGAGTCTTCTGCTTTCATATATGAGCTGCCAATTTCCCACTGGTATCAGAAGCCAGTCATGTTTGGAAAGGAAATGACCTATTGCTGCATGGCAAAGCTAGCAGGTGCAGATGGCATGTGAACAACTTTCCCAATCACTGCTCTGCCAGGGTCACAAAACAAAAAGTATAAATGGGCTTGAGGAAAGTAATTCAGTTCCTGCCAGGTCATTCACAGAGTCTGAAAGCTCTTTACTCAATTTGGCATCCAAAAAGGTTTGAAATAAGGTCACCAATGTAGGTGAGGTGTCAGATCACTGCAGTGATGTATTCCCTTCTCCCAACACACAGAGAACACTATAAATTACATAACGTCAACAAACACTGAAGCACCACAATCATTCAAACCAACATAGTGGTAATGTCTGCTCTTTAAATTGAATCATCAGTTAATGCAGCCAGAAAGTTGCTTGTCCTGCAGCACTGTCTGGCCTGCAGACAACCTCTTACTGTCAGACTGCAGCAGAGCTGTGAGAAAGGAGCTGCTGGGTGCTGCTGCCAATGCTACAACAGCGAGCAGGGACTGTCTCACTGTGTGGCTGTGTAAAGTTGTCTCAGGATGAGAGGAGCAGCAATCAGGCAAAGTGCTGAAGGTCTTAGGAAATGAGATTTAGCGTGCAGCCTGTGCTGAACACATCAAGAGAAGTCAGCACTGGGGAAGGCTGTTAACGATGGTGTGTTGGTATTAAGCATCAAATCCTCAGAACTAAGATAAGAAAACTTCCTGCCACGCTTTCGCTTTCCATTCCTTTTTACTGGCAAACAACACCCGTCTACATCTGTCCAAGGAATCATGTCATTCCACTACAAACATAAAGAGATTTTGAGTAGAGCCCTGCTCGCATCTGAAATATACAGCTTGAGAAAATAACAGGAAATAGCAGAGCAAAGACGGTTTCCAAGAACCACGGAGCCAAATCAGCACTTTCTTCATAGTGCGTAAATTAAAACTCTTCTCTGCTGCTCTGTGGAGCAGAGTGAACTACAGCAGAATTACTTCTATTTCTGCAGAACTTGGCCTTTGCAAATACTGACTGCATTTTCATAGAATAGTTAGGGTTGGAAAGGACCTTAGGATCATCTAGTTCCAGCCCCCTGCCATGGGCAGGGATGCCTCACACTAGACCATGTTGCCCAACACTCTGTTATAACAGAAGTTAATGGGGAAGGTATGGGAAAAAATGCATGCATCACAGGTTGAAAACCAGGATTTCAAACAGGAATCAGACATTCCAGACCTATCTAGACACATCTAATCACAGTCCTGATTAACACTGCACTGTTACCTCCAAACAACTCTCTATTGTAATATGGTTTATCTCAGATTTGCAAAATACAAGTTTCTTAAATGGCTGCTCCTAAACCAGCTAAGTGAAGTAAGAAAATGGAGTGAGATACATCAATGACTATTTTACACATCTTGTGGAATGGAGGCAATGAAGAGTCCTCATGGTCTGAATTCCATTTGTTTCCAGTAACAAACCCAGGCTGGATAGGCTAGTTAGAGTGGGATTAATTTGAAAGCTAAGCAATGATAGCTGCATGTACAAGAGAACATCCCTTCCTCCCTCTGAGGGATGAGTGCTCTCTCCTGAAATGGGTATCAGAGATAGAGGGAAGGAATAATTTTCTGCATTGCCTATTTTCTATTTATCAACTATTGACCACTTGCTGAGAGAAGCTGGCTGGAATTTAGGCTGTGATTCATTTTACTTTATCAATTGCTTCTGAGCTCTCTTCAATAAAAGAAGCAAAGCTATGTACAATACCATCATGGGACTTATCTTTATTGTCTCAATAACTCAGTTTATTCATTTTCATTGCGAAAAAACACAGACTTTCTATGCTTGGCCACTACATTTTTAGCTTAGGTTCTAGAAGTTAAACTACATGTTTTTTGTTAACTTCAATATCTCTGTATCTAGCAGAGGTACAACTAAATGAGTACCACAGATTGGTCTGGAATGATGAGGTAGTATCTCAGGGCATGAGACCAGAGAGTAAAAGGCCTCATAAACAAGGCTTTGCCAGCTTCAAGTTGAAAAAAAGCCAGTGGAGAGAAGGAAAGGAAAAAAACTGAATGAAAGACTGTCCTGTTTGTGAGCTGTAGCTCTCAGATTTTCTTAGCTATTTGTCAATGAAATCAGTGAAATATGCTTGATCCTCAGTTAATCTCCAAGCTGACAATATTAAAAATATTACCCAAGGAAATCTGAGAGTGGTACTGGAAAATGTGATCTGAGATACAGTGACTAAGGCTGATCACGTTAAGGGGAAGACTGTGACTGCTATGGGCATGGTCTGTGCTCTTGGGCAGCAGAATCACACTCTGCATAGCCTTTGTGGTTAAAAGTTGTTTTCCGTGATACAGACACTTTCAGTATGTAGTGTCAAAGAAAGACTATTCAAGCTGGGGTAAGTGTGTAGTGAGATGCGTCCTGTAAGTACTCCCCCATTCTCCAGCTTTCGTAACAATTTGTCCCTCCTGCAGCCGTGAACACATACACGTGTCTGCTGCCAGGATCACATAAAGGGACCTCTTCCACTCACAGAATCATGGGAACCAGGTACAAAGAGCTACCCAAACTACTCATTTAGATTCACAGAGTACATAAAGTGTTGATATAAACATTACAGAGGACATAATGATATCTAAAGGAGGCCTCAAATTGGAAGACAGCTGTTGTTTACAGTATGTGTCCAGCAAATGCATACATGATACCCAAGGCTCAGTTCTAACCTGCTGGCAAGTATGTTCAATGCAGGGAAATGGTAAGGAGCCTGAAACTCTACCATGACCACTTGTCCCTGGAGTTGATTCTGATGTTGGCTAAGCTTATGGAAGCACCGCTGTGAATGGTCAAGATACTTCTGCTGGTTTACAACAACCCCAGTGCTGCTCAGGCAGGAGCCATCTGAGCACACCAGTCACAGCACCTGTATCAGAATGTTGTGAAAGAGACATTTGGCAGGTTTGACACCATCCTGAATTCCATAAAGAGAGGAATCCTAATCTAACTACCTCAGTGTTGTTCAGTATCATAAACTGCAATGTTGAAAGGTGGGGCTCATGCCCTGCAAGCTGACTGCTTGCTGGAATTGAAAAAGTAAGGCTTGGAAGGCAGGAGCTGAATACAAAAATCTGCTGTCTCACAGAGTAATATATGAAGTGATATAAAAGCAGTGAATAGAAATGAATTCCTCAGATTTAAAAAGAGCTTATCCCTGGATAAGAGCTGTGTTGTTAGACTACATATACTAGGGTCTAGTCTACATACGGGTCTTGTAGAAGCATTACTGCTTTTTAGGAGCATAGGTTATAGTTTATTTAACTGAAATATTATTCTGACACAAGCTCTAGTGAGTAGTACATTCTTACTGAGGATTTAGTTGAAGCAAAGAAGTGTTGTTATCAGTTATCACACCTATCTACACAGATTGTCCCACCCTAGTTATCCCAACAGCTATTTTATATTTGGTAGAAAAACTTTTGCACTTAGATAAGCCTCTAGATAAAGCATTTTGGGTTTTGTGCAGTATATATTTTTCTACATACAATGACATAATCTGCATGAAATCCACCTTTCTTCTTTCCAAGTCAGACACAAGGTATATATTTCTCTCTATAGAATAAATTTTTACCTGGTGTTAGCAAACGTGAGGTAGCTTATTCAAACCCATGTGTGGAGCTAAAAGAAGTTTTCAGAGACAGAGGGGAAAAACATAGAGCTGTTTATTCTGAAGAGTTCTTCTGATCATTTCCCCTTTCATCTGCCATTTAAGCATTTTTTTTTTCCTAGGACAAAAGCACAGCCTGCAATTACCATGGATTTCAGCTACAGGTTCTCAAATAGCCAAAGGAGGGTTATTTTTTAAGTCAACCAAAGCCTTAGCAAAACAATGCAGTTCTGACCTACTGGGATGAAACTCTGATGAAAACATTGATAAGAACCACAGAAAATTGTTCTGGGTCACAAAATGTGCCTATTACAAGTGATCTAGATACGTGTTCAGGTAGGTTGGTTTATGCACCTGTTACTGCACTATGTTTTCTCATTCATACCCACTGTAGCTCCCACCTAGAAAAATAGAAATATATTGCTTTGGAATGAGTAAGAGGTTAAACAAAGTGAATCCTATCAGTGACACCTGCCTAACAAATAGCAATAATATAAAAAAGTAATTGACATCTAGATTTACACCAACACCTGGAATTCTAACTAGATATATTTTCACCTAATGAATAACTAAGATCCAAATAAACACCAAACATCCACCATGAGTACAATGTTGTAAATCTGCACCCCAGCTCCAAAGCAGCTCCAAAGACAGCAATGTGAAAGCAGGTTTTAGTTCTGTTTCCATTTACCCCTTCTCTGCCTTAATTTGAGATGATTTTGCCAGTGCTGGAAATCACCAAGTCTGGAGGAAGTTCCTTCTCCAACTGTTCTGATTTCCTAAGGAAAAAAAGGCCTTTGTCATCATATTTTGTGTATGAATGCCTAATCTGCTGTCTTCACTTCCTCTTTGAGTAACCTTTGAATCCAGTGCCTGCTTTTCAACTAAATTTGAAAGTGAATCATAGGTTTCAAAGTTATCACAAGTTTAGTGGAAGTTGGCAGCCAGGTAGGAAGGAGATTCAAATGGTGCCACTGAAAAAGAATGGCCATGGAAAAGGATGTAGCAAAAGCCTCCCATTCTTATCAGATATCAGACGATCCACCTAGGACAGACACAAAAAACATTGAGGCCAAGGGAAAAACTTGCATGAGACACAAATCCATTGGAAACCAGGCTTCACTGTCCATTGCTCATGGACCTGCTTACTCATCTGTCTTAGATCTTCCTACCACACAGAGAGCTAGTAGGGTTCCTGAATATCTGCTCAGGCTATTCATAGTCCAAGTTACACTTTAACTACATCTTCCTAAAAACTCCAGTGTATCTTTCATGAGGACTTTTTTCCCCACTCAGAATAGATCTCTTTAGTGTCCCAAATCACTAAATGGTTCTTCAAATACCCTGCTTCCTCCTAGCTACAGTTTTTCTCAGTGTAAGAAGCCATTTTCACATGTGGCCTTGTTTAAAATGTGCTTCTGCTTGCTGGCATGAGTTTGTAAAAGTATATGAGTCAGTTGGTTTCCTTCTGTTGCTGAGCTTAGATATTCAAGTCCCCAGGTGGTATTCAGGAATCCTTTGTTAAGGCAGAAGTCTTGCCTGTGATGCTGTATGCTTCTGCATTATCAACAGGGCTTCAGGTGGTTTCTTCTACATCTAGTAATGCCAGTGGATAGGATTAACAACCACAGAAGTTCCTCACCACTCTTCGGATGTGCTAAGAGAAGAGCCTATAGGAGGGCTGCTATCTCAGGTGAGGCAAAGGAAGCTGCCATACCTCAGACCTGGATTTTAAACTAACAACCTAATTCTGCTTAATAGGAATTAGGGAGAACACACAAAACCTGCTTGCGACAGGCCAGGATGTAGCAGCTAGAAGGACCTATGTGGCTGTGGACTGAAAATTTACTTGCTCTGCACATCTGGATCTGGAATCAAACATCTATCCATGTTCTAAGCTAGGCAAGGCTGAGGTACTGTTGTCCTAAGAAAACCAATAAGCAGAAATAGAGTCTTTAAGACTCCAAAACCACCTATTTTTTAAAAAAAAGAAACTATTTCTCCAACACAGACATTATAAGGCCCAAGTTTATTGCACTTTTTCATAGAGCAGAATACCTTTTGGCACATTCTCCAATTCCATAAATATGACTGTGAAAGAGTAAAAATTAAACTAGTACACAGAAAGACCCCTAAGACTCAGCCTTCAACTCAAGATGATCATACTGATCACTCTATGAGGTGTTTTGCACATTCTTTCACAGTTTCATTGCATTTATTTAAAAAACAAACACACACATAAAGGCAGGTGCTCATCTTAGAATCATAGAATAGAATCATAGAATAGTTAGGGTTGGAAAGGACCTTAAGAAAATCCAGTTCCAACCCTCCTGCCATGGGCAGGGACACCTCACACTAAACCATGCCACACAAGGCTTTGTCCAGCCTAGCCTTGAACACTGCCAGGGACGGAGCATTCACAACTTCCCTGGGCAACCCATTCCAGTGCCTCATCACCCTAACAGTAAAGAACTTCCTCCTTATGTCCAATCTAAACTTCCCCTGTTTATGTTTGAACCTGTTACCTCTTGTCCTATCACTACAGTCCCTAATGAAGAGTCCCTTCCCAGCATCCCTGTAGGTCCCCTTCAGATGCTGGAAGGCTGCTCTGAGGTCTCCACGCAGCCTTCTCTTCTCCAGGCTGAACAGCCCCAACTTTCTCGGCCTGTCTTCATGCAGGAGGTGCTCCAGTCCCTGATCATCCTCGTGGCCTCCTCTGGACTTGTTCCAACAGTTCCATGTCCTATTCATGCTGAGGACACCAGCACTGCACACAATACTCCAAGTGAGGTCTCACGAGAGCAGAGTAGAGGGGCAGGATCACCTCCTTCAACCTGCTGGTCACGCTCTTTTTGACACAGCCCAGGATACAGTTGCTTTCTGTGCTGTGAGTGCACACTGCTGGCTCATGTTCATTTTCTCATTGACCAACACCCCCAAGTAATTCTCTGCAGGGCTGCTCTGAATCTGTTCTCTGCCCAGCCTGTAGCTGTGCCTGGGATTGCTCCAACCCAGGACACTAAATTGCATCGTTTTGATATTTGAAAGGTAGGAAAATTAACAAATACCTTGTTCTGTCATAGACATTCAAAAAATTATGTGTTTCATACCTCTCCAGCATCAAGTACAGTGCATTCCACCTTCAGAAGGTCACAAGAATGTTTAAAGGCAGGTTGTTTAAAGAGCACCATGACAACCATACCCAGATACCACATTTACACATAAGAGGCAGACCTTCATATTCACTATGTGAAGGAGAGGAATGTGTTCACATTGTGCTATCACCTCACTGTAGAACTTCTATAAACCCAGATTACAAATACTGCCTGTGCCTTGTCTTCACTACTGCCCACTGGAGTGCTATCCCCATGTGAATAAATTCCGAGCAATGCAACTAGTGAAGACTAGCATCTCAGACATCTGTGCCTTAAAGGAGAGCTTGAATGAATTTTCAGTCGTCTAATAAGAAAAGAGTTCACAGTGCAAGCTTTCCCTTACTAGAAGGTAGTAGTAGGATCTCTTTCCTCTTCCCAGCCATCCATTTTCATAATACTACTAGGAAGCTGGAAGACTGGAGTCCTCTGTCTCTCTTCCATATGAAGTGAAATGGCCAACGGGGCTCCATGTTCTTAGTGCTGAATGCTGGAATAGACAGGGTATGATCACATAAGCCTAATTTCATTAGGGAATCAGGCTCAAAGAATCATTCTCCACCTCCTTTTTGCACTAAAAAGACAGCTAGTAACTCACTGATCTATCTCTGACAGATGAAGGTGAAAAAAACAAAGCAAGTAAGAGATGATGTTAACTGAGGAATAAATTAGACTTTGGTAGTCAGATGGAAGAAAAGCCTCTGAGGAAATTTAATCACCACACCCTGCTAGTTATTAAAGGACTGTGTGGAAGCCACGGCTGGGCGACTGCTTATGCAAACGTAGGGAAATGTTTGCTTAATAAAAAGATTAAACAGAAGGGTTCATGGCAATGTCTGCTGTGTCTAACAGAATTGGACTATTACAGAAAACCTGATCTTGCATTCAGATCCATCAAGGTAAACTACTGTGTCTGTGTGGAGCAGACACATTTGTGCATACACAGGCTAACTGAAGGATTCAAGCCACAGGGAAAAAAGGGCCTGCATTTTTTGACTGTAGGCTGTGACAAAAAACAAGCTTAGAAAATCAGCTCTGTTTTGAATCAAGGCTTACATGCATGTATACTTTCTAAGTAGATCAGAGTTGCAACTTGCTCTATTTGAAGGATTTGTTGCTTTGCAGACTTCTAAAGGAAGACTTTTCATGTGCATCTGAATGAAAAAAATATGTAAATTGAGATTTGGTCCAGAATGCATATTTAAAAAGCGCAGGGCTGTTGGGAAAAGCAATCCATAGATACACAACATTTACAATATCATTTACAAGTAAAATTCCTGCTGTGAATACCCAGCAATGCTACAGAGCTCTCTTGGCTACATTGTGATTGCCCAGTGAATGGCACTGTTCACATTCTTCAGAATGACTAGTGGGATGTTGCATGTAGCTGCTGTGATTCATTTAGTCTTTTTTTGTCTTTTTCCAACTAAGCATTTTCACAGGGGAAAAACAATGATGTCATCAAGTTCCCTTCTCTGCTGAGACTGTAACTGCAAAGTTTTGTGCTGATTTGTTCATGAGAATATTCCAATCTGATGTTACTAATAAAAGTATTTTGTGGTAGTTTGTGAGGGAGACAGAAGCACCTCATGACCTGCCTGCAGACCACAGACAGCAGATGAAGGATCACCCACCCTTCCAGGATCCTTAAAGGAGCACCAGAATTAGATACACTTCTTATTTGAATAAACCAATGTGATATTTTATTGGGAGATATTCCTGGTTGCAATATGGTTTTCCTAGTTAGAGGAAACAAACCCTGATGAGAATGAGACAGATTGAATTCTGTCTCTCCACTGCGCTGCAGTCTTTCTCTCTAGGACTACTGATCCAAATACTAAATAACCTAGGAAAACTCATAAACCCTGCATTAAAATTATCAAATAACTTAGGTACGATTTTAACTATCTGGCACAAAAGACAAAGTTAGTTGTTGCCATCTTCAATATCTCAGCTTCTTGTCATTGCGATGTTTAAGGGTTCAGCTCTGACTCCGTTCGGACTTGACCTTAACTAAAGAGACACAGCAATGAGTTGCTACTCAAGACTGCCACCTCCTGTCTTAAATCCCTAGTAACTTAGTGGCCGAACCTGCAGTGCGCTTCTCATTATACTCCCTTTGCTTGTAAAGCTAAATCATTGTAGAAAGGATGTTTCTTCAAAAATAACCAGACACAAATATTCACCTAAGTTACAGGAAGCAGCGAAACTCTGTGCTATGTTGTATCCATCTTACCAACCGTTATATATCCATGGATAGCCAAAGCTGTCAGACCTAATGAAAATCCAAAAAATTGATTGTTTCCTTGTAGTAGCACTATGCTGTGCCTCACTGTTCTGTGTTTCAGCAGACAGGCTTATCCATTTTACTATGCACATAAATCAATTGCCAGATAAAAATACCTTACTGACATCTAAAAAATGCTACTGCATTTATAAACTGTTGCTTAAAGGGAGAAAGATTATAGGGAGAAAGGTAGCATTTTTGTCCCACAAAGATTAATACTAACTTTAAACACAAGTGGCACCAAAAAGTGCCAAAGTTGAGAAATTAGAGGACAGTCTTACACTGTGCACACTTCTGATGTCTGACAGTTCTTTGCTTCCAATCAATTAGGCAACAACATTGCAGTCTTTTATTCACATCTGAGACTTTCTCTTCTTTAGTCTGGCTACAGGAGTCCAAGTAAATGCTCTTTCCTTTGTTATGATCTAGTTTGAGACCTCAATATCCTCCTTGTAAGAAAACATGAAATTTGTCATAGAAAACTTCGACTACACCCAATCTTCACCTGCTATTAAAAAAAAACACCAACCCCCAAAACTTTATTTCCTTTCCTTTTCCTTCTGTTTGTCTTATTTAATTTGGGCAAATAACTGTCACGGCAAAATTGCTAACTGAAAGTATCAGCTATTTTTCAGCATAGCAAAAGAAGAGAGGTTTTTCTTCTATTAAGCTAGTGGTGCATCCACTTCTTTGAGCTATTTCCCCATTTTCATTCTCAATCTTAGTAAGTTCTCAGTCTTCATTTAACCAGGATAGCTTCAGGAAACCTGCACTTGGGAATTTCAAGGGCAGTACTCACTAGTTCTCTCTTCAGTATGGAACATACTACTTCTCTTGTGCCATGGTAGTAGGAAGAGGAAAAAAAAGGAAAGAAAGCACATCAGTTTTTGATGCCGTCAAGCAGGTTTTGGGTTGCTTTCATATAATCAAGTTCTTACAACTAAATGTAGTATGGTAAAAAAGCAATTGTGCTGAGCATCTGCGCTGCACATAAATCAGTGGATGTTGCAAATGTCCAGCATCTCTGAGAAATCCATCTGGACTGTGTTAAAAACAAAGAAGACTTTTTGAAAGACAAGTGAGAGGTGCAATGCAAACAATATAGAAATATATATTGACAATTCTTACACCTTCTGGAAAAATTCTTTAATGGAACACATTGTACTTCATTCTGAAATGTCTTCTCATTTAGTCAAACCTCCCTGCTCTTCAAAGCATTATACAAAGCTCACTGAGTGTTGAAGGACCAATGTTGTCATTGAAAAACCCTGCAGCACAGCAGCAGGGTAGGGTTCCCTGCATCCCATAGAGCAGGAAACAAAGTACAGATGTTTTCATCTCCTCATCTCTTGCATGCTGCATGCTTGCAGGATTGAATCAATCAAGACATAATCTCTCAAATATCCTTAAACATGGCCTATTTATTAAGCTGACATATCCTGCTTCTATGGTGTGTACTGCTCTGAAATTTCTGGGTCTTCACCTCATCTTGCTTCAGTCACTGCAACACATAAAATCATAGAATCATAGAATGGTTTAGGTTGGAAATAATCTTAAAGATCATCTAGTTTCAGCAAAATCATAGAATCATAGAATGGTTTAGGTTGGAAACAATCTTAAAGATCATCTAGTTTCAGCCCCCTGCTACGGGCAGGGTCCCCTTTCACTAGAGCAGGTTGCTCCAAGCCCCGTCCAATCTGGCCTTCAACACTGCCAGGGATGGGGCAGCCACAGCTTCTCTGGGCACCCTGTGCCAGTATCTCACCACATGTAGCATAAAAAATACCTTTCTTATGTCCAGTCTAAACCTACCCTTTTCCAGTTTAAAACCATTGCCCTTTGTCCTGTCACTACAGGCCTCAATAAAAAGTCCCTCTCTAGCCTTCTTGTCAGCCCCTTTAGGAACTGGAAGTATGCTTTAAGGTCTCCCTGAAGCCTCTTCTCCAGGCTGAACAACCCCAGATCTCTCAGCCTGTCTTCATAGAAGAAATGGGATAAATCACTACTTACTAGTATCTAGTATGTATGGAACATATTCTTCCCTTGAATGAATTAAAATAACACACTTCACTGCTACCTTTCATTTGCTCTCCTCCTAACTCATCCTCATGCTGAGCTAGACTCCATATAGTCCTGCATACATCCTAAAGCATACTCTGGGTTTTGAATCACTTACACCTGTGAAACACTGCAGGATGTCATCTCCATGAAAGCTAGATGCAAGCTGTTAAGTACATAATACCAGTTACAGATCAATCTATCACAGTGGGGTGCTGACAATAACTTTTGATCAAAACCCCAGTATCCTTATTGTCAGGTATACATGCACACAAACGCAAGCTAGCTCGATTACATCATTTTGTTCAAATCATACTTTATCACAAAGTCATTACTGCAAGTAAATACAGACTAGTTAAAGAACACACATAATTACTGTTAACTCAGGAGTCATGTTCTCCTGAACTTTTTCTTTTCCAGGTAGTATGAATAAATCTGTTAAAAGTTAAGGGAAGGGGCTTGACTTCACAGCAACAGAGAATGAATTGATTTGAAGCATGTTCTTTGAAAATCTGAGGTGCAAATAGACTTCAACTCTCAGAATTCTACCAGCAAATGAAATCAAAGCATATTTTGCATATGCTGTGGATGAGTTTTGAAAACTGCATGTATTTTTTAACAAGTCAGTATTCAAGCTCACAGTATTAAAGAATCAGTGTTGTGGTTAATGCACAAGGCTGGTATCAGCTGACTTAGATTCTAGTCTGGGTTCTATCTCAGAGTTCCTCTTTGAGGTAATCACAATTGTCTTTTCAGAGGTGGTAGCTAATTTTGGATAACCCAGCTTTGCCTGCCAGGCTTTAATATCTGGAACCCAGTTTTCAGAAACTGGTTTCACTGACTTCAGCTGGTATAAAAGGAACTCCAAATCTCTGGAAATCACATTCCTAAAACTGAATATCCATTGGTTGCCATTTATATCTCTGCAAAGTGTCCACAAAATGTTGCCAGTGATGTAAGTGGAGAAGTCAGATTTACTAATACTTTGCATCCACTGCATGTGCCTAAACAACTACAGAACATTTAGGGGGATGGAGAGCAGGGTCCAGTGCATCCAGAGGTTTGCCATGAGCGAAGTACTCAATGTCCAACACACCTGATCTGCACAATTCAATGCTTCAGCTTGGGTCATCAGAAAATAAAATGTTTCAAACAAGAAGCCATAGCTGAAAAGGCAGATTTTCTTTGCCATAAAACTATTGATAGCCAACATAAATATATGATGCTACATGGAACTGAATTTGAGTTGAATTTAAAAAACCAAAGTGACCTTTACAATGTGTTCTTATGTATATCTGGAAATGAGTCAACAAAAATAAGTTCATAGTCTGTAACCCTGTGACACTAAAGAGG
Source organism: Melopsittacus undulatus (assembly GCF_012275295.1). Lineage (NCBI taxonomy): Eukaryota > Metazoa > Chordata > Aves > Psittaciformes > Psittaculidae > Melopsittacus > Melopsittacus undulatus. The sequence goes on along the minus strand of NC_047529.1, from coordinate 10,495,725 downwards.
AAAAACATTTTCTCTACCTCATGAAGAAACATCAGTGAAAAATCCCCAACAGTAAAGACCGGTCCACATCATATTTTAATTAGACAGCCAAATAGCTCACTAAAGAATCCTGGTGTAACCTACACTGGATCATTCCATCTGTGTGAGGATGTTTTGCAATTATGCCAGTACTTCCAGCTCAGATGACTCAGAATGGGTGGTGCTTATAGGGAGGAGATCCAGACCCTTCTCTCCTTCACAGGAATCCAGGCCTGCTGAGCACTCTCATCTGACACCAGAGTTGTCTTTTATTAGCAGGAAGATTACCAGGCTACCATGACTACACTGCTCCTGGCACCTGAGTGAGGTTGCTTTTGATAATCAGGAAAATTAGATATTCAAGATTTGGTGAAGGTCAGAGTTCCTTAATGCTAATGAAGTAGCCATATAATGTTGGAGGTGTGTCTGATGAAGGCTTATCTTGTCCTTTAAACCATAATCTGTTTAGAAGAAACAGAACTTCCTGAATGTTTTTAACTTATTCCATCCACTGTTTCATAAAATCAGCAAATGATACGCAGTATTTAGGGAATTCTAAGGGATGCTTACTGTTAATATTTCTAGTTTTCTATTTTTGGCAAAGTAATGAAAGAATCCTGAGACAAAGGTAAAATGCCTCAATAAGAAACAAACCAGATTAATGAAGAGATTAATACTAATAGGTAGAATGCCTTTCCCCTGTTCTGCCAAAACAACCAGCTTCATCAACACAGGAACTTAAGTTTCCCCAGCCAGCACTGGGCCGGCATGTGCAAAGCTTACATACCTGTAGGAAGTGAAAGTGAGACAAAGAAACACTGCTGTGCTGTGTGTCTGCTCCTCCTGGACCATCCTTTCTCAGCTATACTTAGCAGAGCTGTGGGACAGCTGCCCCCATAGCTTATTTTCCCTTTCTGTTCTGAGTATTTCTGGTTTCAAACTTAAACAAGGAAAGTTTAAGTTAGATATAAGAAAGTAGTTCTTTATTGTGAGGGTGGTGAGGCACTGGCATGCATTGCCCAAGGAAGCTGTGAATGCTCCATCCCTGGCAGTGTTCAAGGCCAGGTTGGATGGAGTCTTGGGTGACACAGTTTCATGTGAGGTGTGCCTGCCCATGGCAGGGGGGTTGGAACTGGATGATCTTAGGTCCTTTCCCACCTTATCTATTCTATGATTCTATTTCCTGCCTCCTACCTCTGCTTGTAGGGTTTTTCTGTGCCTGTACATTAGGATAAGCATGGATTACTCAACTGGCAAGTTCATAAAAACCTATTCAATTCAGCAGAAGACAGTTGTAGTACTTTATCTGATAAGCTTCAGCACTCTGCTCAGTCATCATACTTTTATTATCTCCTGTCACAAAGGCTTGCTCTCTTGCAAAAGTCACAGCAAGTCACCACACCTTCTACTTGGAAACTGGTGGGAGTTCCCTCCACGGTTTTATGAGCAGCAGCAAGTGGACACTATAGAAATCTTCTATTTACACAATATTATGCAAAAGTTACTTTTTAACTGACAGTGGAAAATCTGAATTTTGAAGTATATATATATAATTACTCTGAAAATAGAAAAAAATATTTTCCTCTATTTGCTTATTTCTTTAGAACCTTCTAAACAAGTTGCACTAACTAGAATATACACAGAATGGAATATGTGCAATACATAAACAAAGAAGATAAATCAAGTGTATATGGTACTCTGTATTTTCACCCATCAATTCATTGATTTTTAAGCTTTTCCACTTCAATATTTCTTTGCATCCTATCACTGATGTACAAAAGAAATACCAATTCCTGTGTATTTTGGATATAGTTAAATTAAATCTGCATCTATGATTTATTTATAAGTGCACTATACTATTAGCACAGTTCAGGTAGCTCATAAACATTGACACTCCACAGGATCTCTGGGGTATTAACGCTGTTCCTCAACACAACTCATGCAGAAAACTATCTCCTCCACTGACACAACAATGGATACACTGTTGGATTCATGGATTCATGGAACATGAATTCCCTGTTACCCTGTTCACAGCAAATGACACTGACAAGTACAGACCATGACAAAACTTCTCTCCCTGTTACTTAAGAAGGTTGCTGCCATGCTCTTCAACTTTCTTCCTACAGACACTGCTCTTTCCTTTTCTTTAGAACAAGAAAAAAGATCTCAGTTCAACTAAACTAGCAAAATAAGTTTAAAAATAGACTTCCATCCAAACCACAATATATTTCCTCTCTCACATTGTACATGACCTTTGATAAAACACCAAAATCTTTTAAGGGTATCCTACAACTGGCAGCAATAGCTGGTAGCAAGGACAACGATGGATTTACTGACTGTACCTTGCAGTACATAAGTTCCTCCTTAAAAGGCCTCCTTCCGGCAGAGAACTTGCATCTCTTTCATATGTAATCTAATATGCTGTGCTAGAAGCTGCAAATTAACCATTTATTTTGCAGTGATTGGCAGCCCTCAGTCTCACTATGTACTGAGTGACTTTAATTACATTGTAATTTCTGACTGCAGTTCTCAAACTAACCCTTAGTCATAGAGTGTTTTCTTTAGTAGTCAAAATCCTTGGTAGGAAAAGGCCTATGTGATAAACATTACAGGAGATGTAGATGAATGTAGTAAAATAAAAATCATAAGCATATCTAAGGATCTAGTGAATATCTAATCTTAGAATAGTTAGTGAAGGCAGTTTGCTCTTTAGATTGCTCTTTTCTTTCTTCAGGTCTCCTAAATTAAAACCTCAGAGCAGAGTACATTTTGCCATCACTGTACATGAGGAGGCACAGCTGAAGCATTCAGTCTGACAAATCAAGAGATGATTTTAACCAAAAATGAACCTTTTCTCATTCGGAGATTGCAGATGCTTTATTCATGAGCATTAATATGATATGGCATGGTACCATACCCAGCTTATTGAAAGTAAGCCACAGGCAGGTTAAGTGATGTGTCAGAACTGCCCAGCAGGACTAAGAGCAGAACAGTAAAGAGGGTGTATTTCCCCTGTCTAAGCCCTGCAGCCTGTGTTCAATAAGCTGAGTGACTTCAGATAGACAGAATAATTATTTCTTTTCTGGACAAAGAGCAGGCTTTCAAGGCTTTTGCATCTGGCTTCAACCAACAATGTAAACCCTTTATTAGTGTGAATATCAAAATCTCATGCCTTGAAAAAAAGATTAAAATATGAATGTTAAACATATCTGTATTAAAAAGCAATTCATACCTAGGTAAAGTTGTTACTGCTCCACAGTGACCAGGATGTCCATCCATTATAGTGCATGGTAATGGATTAGTCCATGTTTATTTGCATAGCTTCTTCATCCCACTAGGTACTGCCCTGTCTTCTCCTCATTCTCAGTATCTGGATGCGATTTAAATTAAAAAAAAAGGGGTCAAATATCATGGCCTATAGTTGGTTATTATTAAATTTTCTGATTGTTCCACAGCCTGTAAAATTCAAGGCAGAGCAAAACATTACAACCATGACTATATACATATATACATATGTAACTCATGTAACTGTACAAAACCCCTTTTGCTTCTGTTGTTTCTGCTATTCCTGGTTGTAACAGGCAATTGCTCATAGTGGACTGGCACAGCTCATGGCACAGAAGTAAAAATGGGGGGGGGGGGGTTTACTCCTGACTTCTTGAGTCTTGTGGAAGACAATGGAATTTGGGCAACACAAGCAACAAACCCCATACAGGGCTGCCAGAGATAAGCCAGGAGATGATGCTTATCCTTTAATTGGCCCCCACCAGACAAACGCAAACTGTTTGCCAAGCAGACCTGGGAAAAACCTCTGGGGCGAGTAAACGTTCTCCTGGGATGCCGAGCTATGGAGTAACACAATATTCTTGATAAATAGTTCTTTAACAGCTGCCTGGTTTCCCTCTGTGCAAGACAAACCCATCGGGGCGCAGGCTGCTGGGGAGGGGAAGGTGTGACAGGGGACACCTCTCACCCCTCGGGCAGGCAGTCCCCGGGCCTGCTGTCCTCAGGAGCCTGGGACACTGCCCCTGCCCGGCTCCCGGCCACGGCTGCCCGGCCACCTTGGATAAGCGCTCCTACGGCGGCAGAGGAAGCGTCGCCCTGTGGGTCAGGGGAGCTCGGTGACCCCCTCTCCCGCGCCGAGGCACAGTCCCGGCGGAAGGATGTATCCGGTCATTCGGTTGGATCTCCAGGCCGCCTGTGTGACCGCGGGGAGCAGGGTCCGCCGCGGCCGCCATGGCAACGGGGGCGGGCGGGGCAGGAAGGGGCGGGCGGCGGCGGCGGCAGGGGTGGGGACGTCTCGGCTTTGATTGGGCGGTGTCGGGCGTGACGGTTTCCGGCGGGCGCGCAGGCTGGGGGGGGGGCCCGGCGGTTGTGGCGGCGGCGGCGGCCGGGTGTGTGTCGGTGTCGGTGCGCAGGGATGGACACGCTGGGCAGGAAGGTGGTGGTGTGCGACAACGGCACCGGGGTGAGTGGCTCCGGCACCGGGACCCGCCCTGCGGCCGTGGTTGGGAGGGGGGTGACGGCGCGGGGGAAAAGGGGAAGCGAGGCGACTCCCACCCGGCCCAGCCCGGCCCGGCTTCCTGCCGGCACGCCCGCGGGCCGCGCCCGGCCGTGCTGCCGCTACCGGGCCCGGCTGGCTCCCTCCGCCCCACGCCGCGCTGCTCGGGGCCGGCCAGGGCCGCGCCCGCCGCTCTCCGCCAGTCCCGGCGCGGGCCCGTGGAATGAATGGGCGGAGGGAGCTCGGCGCGGAAGGAGGGCGGCCCCGGCGGTGTGCCGGTGGTGCGATCGGTTCTGAACCGGACAGGCAGAACGTACCCTCGGGGGGCATCAGTGCTGTGTCCGCTGTGTGCTATCCCCGGCATTTTGCTGTTTTATCGTGAACGTAGTATTCCTCTGCATGGCCTGAGTGAGGGTCTGCAGCCACGAGTATTTAACCAAAAGTGCCGGTTATCTTCAGATTCTGAATGAGAACATTATATATCTGGCGAGCAGGGATGTGTCCTTCTTGTGCAGGGTCGTTGTAGGGGGATTTTTTTGTAGCTACTGGTCAAAATGGAGCGTCATTCTATCGTTAACACCTTTCTGATCTGAAACATACTCAAAATTGGCATTTTTTAATCCGGAGAAACGCAGAGGTTTTCTCCCCATCCTTTCACCTGTTCTGCCCTTTCTGAGCATGCAAGCACCCACTGGAAACTCACCCTTTTGTCAGTGGTACACACGCTTTGAGGCGCTCCACAGGAAGTGATAAAGATCCCTTTTCAAAGCAAAACGATACAGGATGCTATAGGTGGATCTTTTCCCTCGGTGATTTTGTTTAGCGATCTAAGGTTTTCCCTGGTAAAGAAATACGGAGTTAGCACATCTGACGGCCTGTGAACATCTCTTGAACTTTAGGGGGAAAAAAGGAAATGATTTTTGATTTTTATATATAAACAGAATAAAGATGCATTTTTTTTAATGCCCAAGAGGGATTAGTTGAGACAAAGGATGTTGCTAGAGAGGCAGTATCCTGAATTAGAGGGTTTTCCAATTAGCATCTGAAATGATTGCAATGGTTCAGGAAGGACGTTGTATCTGACAGGTCTGGGGTTTGACAGTTCTGATGTCGTCTTGTTTTTCCTCCTATAGCAAAAAAATAATAGGGTTGGGGTCTAGAGCCTAGGCATTTTTTACACCGTCATTTAGAAAAAGGAAGGTATAAACGAAGGTATTCACTGTTTTCTTCTTACAAAGGGATGTGGAAGTTGTTTTGGTGTGTGGGGGGGTTTATTAATTTTGGGGCTTTTTCTGGCTTTGGTTTTATTTTTCATTATTGCTTAACACTCTTATGGTCAGGCCCAGCTCTGAAAAATAATTTAGAGCTTCATCCTTTAGTGTGGCTCTTTACACAGCAATAAACCACAGAGTTAATGTTTAGCGTGTTAGCAGTGACAGCAGTGTTGTGCTGTGGCTGGTCTTGGGAAGGTGTGAGGCATGGGGTAGGAAACTGTTCCCCCATTTCCCAAGTTGGGTTTGCAGCGCAGATTTTGTATGGTGTGACACATCTGTGTGCTCTGGAATCAAGAGACATATTGGAATGAAGCATTTTATTTTATCTGTGAGTTGTACTAGCAGGATATAAATAGATGTAACAGTGGAAGGTGTCTTTGTCGTGCCATTGCAGGGCTGTGTTGCTTCAGCTTGTGCTGCTTTGGGTTGTGTTTGGCCTCTAAGCAGAGCAATGTGTATATAGAACTACCCTGGTCTCAGGGTTCATTATATGGGAGAGCAAAACATCAAGAAATAATTGTTAAATTTGTGAACTAAAAATATTCAGTTGAATTTGGACAACTAAACTAGAATGGGGTAAGTAATCTGGAAGAAAACTCCATTCAGTAAATCTTTTGAGCCTCAACTGCATATTGAGACTATCAAATAATCCTATATTGCCAAACCAGTATTTTTATTATCATATTTTTTCTGTATGACAAGGAAGAGACACTTTGTCAGTGATTTGTGATACACTCTGATATGTCATCTTTAAAACCACGACTGAAATTAAATCTCTTGCTAGGTGCCAGAAATAGTACATAAAAATGGAGGCTATCTTTAGAAAAATCACATGCAATTTTTAGCTTTAGGCTTGACTTTGAAATTTATTGTTGTTGTTATGCTGCAAGAGGACTTCTGATGTACCTGGCTGCAACCAGTCTTTGAGGAAGAGGTGCCTAGATGGAAGTTCTTGCAACACATAGGGTAGGAGAGAGGCAGGCAGTGGCACCTCAGAGGTCTAAAGCATTAGAGATGGATGGTGGTGGTGGTGCAGGACAAGCAGTTAGGTTACTTGCTGGCCTGTAGAATTGCTCTAATTGTATTTAGGGTTTTTGTTTGTGTTGCATCAGTGGAAGAATCAAGCTCGGAGACCTGATAAGAATATTGGTATTCATCTTAAAACTTGTCACGTGACCTGTCTGTGAGCTTCCTCATTCTTTTAATTTGAAAGAGTACTTACACTTACAAGTTCTTACTGTTTGATGACTCAGTAGGAAGTGAAAGAGTCAGTATAAACCACAGTGAAATGGAGAAGAAACTATATATGGTAAAACTTCTTACATACGTGGTCTTGTACACAGGCAAGCTAAGTAGCTCTTCTTAAAGCATTCTGAACATGCAGCAAATGTGTGCAAAAATGAATGGTGATGAACTCTTGGCTGCCCTAAATGCATAAATTCATTGAGTGTTGGTGTTATTGGTTGAGATACGGTGTGTACTGAGTGTTGCACGGAATATGATAGTTGTTGCAAGAGGTGTGCACAATAAGAGATGGCATTCTCTATTTGAAACTCTCGAGTTTCAAACAGAGAATGGCAGGAACAGTATTTAATGTCTGACACTAGAAAAGAGAAGCAGTATCAGTTCCAGACTACTGCAGTTAATAATGCTTAACCAAAGATTTTGGGGGATCTCCTGTAAGGAACAGGAGGGAGAAGAATTCTGCCCCTTCTACCAACTGCTGAGTTTACCCAACTTTGTAAAAATGCCTTTTTTTGTTTTTAAGGCTCTCTGTTCTGGCCTGAAAGAGGTAGGAAACAGACTGTGAATGACTAAGCTTAATCTTGCTCATTGTAGTTCACAGAGATTAAATCTGGTTCTGAGTGTATTTCAGGCTGGTTGGAAGAATGACAATCTGTTTTTAAAATCCAGGATTTGTTAATTGCCGACATTGTTAACTTTGCAGGAAAGTGTTTCAAGGTCTTTACACAGAAAGGGGCTGGGAGTTACTACTACAGTCCAGATAGTAGGAGCATAGAATAGTATTTTTGTAGGTCAGCATTTTCTAGGTCAGCACAGTTGTATGTGATTTTGAGGAGTATTTTTAAGGTTGGCCAAGAGGCACTTACTGACTTTGTGCAGTAGTAGTTTGGGTCACATATCTCAGTGGCTGCTGTGTAAATCTCAGGAGTTATTTGCCCAGTCAGCTGGATTTAACAGCATGGGTAGTAGTGCTTCTTGATGGGTGCTCCAGGAGCTTGAGCTGTAAAGATTCACTTAGATGTTACCGGTCTTCTGTTGACTGACACTATTGGTAATGACTGGTTGGGAAGTTGCTTTATGCTGTAGGAAAGAGGAGGAAAAGGTGTAAGCAAATAGAGGGATGTGAAGGTATGTGGGCTACCTGAAGGTGCCCAGGTTGTACTTGGAACAGTTTATGAAACCTAAGGTAGAGAATGAGATGGTATGGGCTGTTTTGGAGACCTTCCTTCTAGCATGACCAGGCCCTGCACAAGGAAATTTATAACAAGCATACCTAAATATTATGGTAACAACAAAAATTGTGTGATTGCCCTGAATGCAGGAATTTGCTAAGTCTGAAAGGGAGCTTATCTTTATTAAAATTTGGACCCAGCTCAATCCTTCAAAATGTCTCATGTTTCCTTTGGTATACAACTTCTGGTTAAGTCTTCTGGTGGATTCAGGTAGTGGAATCCAGAAATGCTTGTGGCTACTCTGCTCTCTTGTAGCAGCACTGCATTCTTGAATCCACAGATAAGATCTCTGTAATTCCTGGGTACTTCTGGCCTTAATATAAGCAAAAGAATTGATAAGTGCTTGCCTTTTCAGAGAACTGGGATTAAAGCAGAATTTAGTGAATTGAGTTGTATACATGCTGTCATTCTTCATATATTCCAAACAGCTCTGCCTTTGGATAAGGGATGAAGGCAATTAAGGTCACAAAAAGAAAAAAACCTCCCTTCCTCCCTGTATTAGCCCAACTTTAATTAAAATATCTCTTGACTCTTTCTATAACTGGTTTTATGAATTCTTTTCCACAGCAGGTGCCCTTTTTACTGCAGTACAGGTGAATAATTTAGAGCAATAGAAAGTGACTTTTTATGCTTGCGTCAGTGTAATGACAGAGTTCCCTTCAGCTGCAATTAGCTGTTCTCTTTGCTGTGATAATTGTTTCAGTGGCAGGCTTCAGACCTCCTTTTGGAAATTCTTGCAGGTAGCTTTTAACACAGCCTGAAGTGGATAATTAAGCTTTGGGACTGGGCCCCAAGAGAGGCTGTGAATTGCCTGCCAACATTCAACTGGTCAAAACCCAAAGCAAGCTGGTCTGAATTCACTGTTGACTGCTTTGAGCCCAAAGTTGGATGAGACAGCTCCTGAGGTTCCCTCCAGCCCGAATGACCCCGTGATTCCGTGCCACTGCTGTTACACCTAGATGGTTGAGTAATTTTGCAGTTGAAAACTTGCAATGTTTAGTTTGGGATTGCAGGATTTTGTTCTGGCATGCTGGTACAGCTCAGTATGCAAAGTATGCATGAAAAAAACAGAAGCCTGCTCTGTAAGAACTGGAGGCACAACATCACAGTATGATAGATGAATGTCAAAGTAAGAGAGCCAAAGAGCCCAAGATCCCCATGAGCTCAAATTGTACTTCTTGATACAGAAGTTCTTGTTCTATGGCTGATCTTCCTCTAATGACTACATTTTATTTATGCTCAGTTAATCTTCACTGTTTTCTTAGTGTATATACAGTGTGTACCTTGAGACCCAGTGATACAAAGCTTCCTTTTGCACATATTTGGGTAACAAACGCTCTTCAGAATATCCTGTTTGGTGTGAACTACCGTTAGGTAAGGTATTGGTTGTACTGTTGGTTTTTTAAAGTGCCTACTGCAAACTCATATCTTTATCCTTAAAAGAAACCCTGGAAAATGTGACACTCCTGAGAAATGCATCAATTGTGTACTATCTCAGCATTACACACTTGTAACAGTGCAACACCTGAATTCACAAGGGTTTGTTTTCTTACGATGTGTAACTCATTAATGCAACTGTATGCTCTAATCGGGAAGGTGATTGAATTTGGTCTCATTGGGTACTCATTACAAGATGATGCATTGCAAAATGATGGATTTTAGGTTGCTAGAGAACTTTTTGAAGGAGTGGCAGGAAATCCAGATTCAAACACCAGACTCTTTTACACTTCTCAATGTAGTCATTTCAATACTGTTTCTAAAAACCCTGGCAATCTGATTCAGAAAACATTCTGGAAAGTACTTTAATGCACTTCTACAGATGTACGCCTCATCTGGAATGTGTAAAATTGATTTGAAAGTACAGATCCAATTGGTTTCCTGTGAGACACATGCTCCTAAATTTGGACTTTTTAATATTTTTTTCCCCCAGACCAGGTTTCTGTTGGTAAATGAATGCAATGCCTATGCTAATGAAACCATTTATTCCTTTTCAGTTTGTGAAATGTGGTTATGCGGGCTCAAATTTCCCAGAGCACATTTTTCCAGCTTTGGTTGGAAGACCCATTATAAGATCAACTGCTAAAGTGGGAAACATTGAAATCAAGGTATGTTCTTTTCATTATTACTGTTTTCTGAGAGATAAAATAGGGGCAGCTTTTGACTTATGCAGTGTTTGCAAATGTGTTTTTCTTAATTCCCCTTTATGCCGTTTCAGTAGGTCTTGATTCATTTCTGTACTGGGCTGTACTGTCAAGCTACAGAGTTATTAGGATGGTAATCTAAAGTACTGGAGACCTTCAGATAGTACAGCTGAGGGGGCAGCAGGTACTGTGGGCAAAATGGGGCTTTGAATACCAATATGTGAATGATATCAAGATTAGAAGGCAGAAAACAGGCAGAAGTGGTTGATGTTTGTCACTGAGCTGTACTGTGGATTCTGAGACAATGCTGAAGAACTTTTGGAGCTTCCAGGTTTTTCTATGCTGTTTGCTTTCTACTTGCAGTTGGTCATCTGTGATCTTGTATGAGATGTTTAACCTTGGTTGTGTTTGCGTTTCATTGTTTCTACTGTTTTTGTTTTCTTCTTGCTGTTGATAGATGTAGGTACTCTGTACCAGTTAGAGATGAAGAGGCTGTGTTCATGCTGCTTCATCTTGGGATGTTATTCCAAATTGAGATGGGAAGGTGCCACTGTCTGAGAATCTTCTGGGGAGCGATTGTTTCTTGCTTTATTTTGTAATTACAGAGTAAGGTTTCAAATTTTAGTTGCTTCTGCAATATGGGCTTCAGTGTCTTGGACCTGTGGTGGTCACATCCTTTCTTCTTGCTTCTTGCCACAAGTTTTCATCTTGCACAGTCATGTGGTGGGCCACTTGACTCAGCTGATCCAGCTGAAAAAGTGATTTCTTTGTCAGGTGTAGTTTTCGCTGCCTTACTAAAGAATTGTACAAGCTCCAGTTCGAGAGCAAGAGTGAAGCAGGAGGCAACACAGAACTGCAGAGGCCCTCACTTAGGCCAGTGAAGGTCAAGTAGAACCACACGTACAGGCTTTCAGTTTTGCTTTCCTTGTTGCTTCTAAGAAGCAGCTTAGTAAAAGGAAAAAGTAAAATCTACCCAGTCTTGTTCCTTGTTTTCAGAACCCTCTGGGTGACCAGGAGAACTTCAGTTACCTGGTTTCTGCTGCTGCTGTAACATGTTAGTAGTATCAGCAAAAGGCTATACTAGGAAGTCAAAGGGATGAGAGGTACTAGACCTTTCCAGATTGCACCGGGTTTTTTTTGTTGTGTGGGTTGTGTTTTAGTATTGCAGTATCACTTACCTTGTGTCAGCCAGGACAATTTGTTTGAAGGATGGAGAACTTTCCCTTTCACAGTAAATAGGAATTTTTGTAAGGAGAGAGAAAACATCTTCCTTTCTCTTGAAAGACTTGAGGAGAGGGGTTTGTTTGGATATCTACTTGAACTTGATGTGACAGCTTCTTCAAGGAGGTCCTGGTAAAGTTTTATGGAAGTTATGCAGTGATTTACAAGTCTTAAGTCCAAGAAAAATCCTCTTGCATGAAATCTCATTGTTGAAGTTATGTTTTCTTTCCAGGTGTTACGATAACATCCTGTCCTGCTAGTCTTGGTATCTTTTGATTGTCTGATAGCTTAGTTTAATATCATTACATGTGACATTAGAAAGACAGAAGTGGGTAATTGCTATGAGATTAGTGCAAAAGAAGCAGTAAACTGTATTTTCTTACATATTGCCTGTCTTCTGCCTGAGGATGGATCACATGGGTGTAGTTTAGGAAGTATAAATGGTGTCGAGGTTCTTCCTAGAAGTTTTATAGCATCTGCCTGTAATAGCTTGTCAGCCTTTTATAAGGAAATAGTGTATCAAGAGAAGAAGTCCCTGCCACAGACACTTTGTGTATCCCAGTAGGAAAACTTGGTGAGCGTTTGTACTGTTTTTCTTTGAGATTTGTGCAGATTTCCTAAAATAAATAAATAAGTTTATTTTAGCAGATGAGTTTGATGCCAAAATTTAATTCTAGCCATTCACTTCAGGTTCTTACGGGATTAGTTTAAAACTGAAGCTGGCAAGATTATGAGTTTGACTTTTTAAACTGTCCAGAAAAGCTGTCATTCCTGTGAAATTCATACTCTGTGAGAAGAGTCTGGAAGCTGATCAAAACAGGAGTTATCAGCCATCTATTGAGTTACTGATTTCAAGTTGCTTTGTCCATGTTTTCCTTCTAGATTCTTGTTTCAGCTAGCAGCAGGGATATAGCTTTTCCTCCTACTTGGAGCCCACAGTTCTGGATATAAACTCAAAAGTTATTACTGGGATTATTTTGCTTAAAATTGCAACTTTAAAACTCTAAAACCAGAAGCATAGATGCTGCTCCTAGCTTTTTACTGACTTACTAATCTTTGCAGCTGGTTTAGAGGTTGATAACCTTCTTAGGTTTGGGGCAGATCAGACCTGAGCCATGGTCTATGTTCTACAGTTCTGATCAGTTTCTGCCGAAGGCAGAAACCCAGGGTCATTCCCTGGGTTTGAAGTGAAGAGGGCCACACTCTGACCAGCCTCTTTGGGAATGCCTCTCCAAAGGCAGCTGCCAGAAACACTATGAACTTTCCTTTTGACATACAGAATAAGTAGAATTTGCCCTGATAGTTATCCAGTTGCTTTTGTCAGCTTAGATGACTCAAAGTCAGTTTAATGAAAGGAGGAAAATGTCTCATGGAAATGGCTTTAGTATAATTTTGGACAATGTTTGTGCACATATACTTCAAATATCTCGTACTACTTCCAGGCTGCTTTAATTATCTTCCTACCTCCATAGCTTGTTATAGGAAAAGAGCTTTGAGGCGCTGCTCTTGCTACTGCACTTTGTGATTGCTGATTTCCACTCTGAGAGAAGATGCCATAATTTAACTAAATATGTCTTATTTGATTCTTTTTGGTTATTTTCTTGGTGATACATGAACAGATTAGCCTGCTTATCGGGGAATGCTTTTGTGTTATAGTTTTCAGTTCTTGGGTAATGAAAGTAGAATTTTAAAACAAAACTTTAAATTTAGCATGTCAAAGGTAGTTATGGTCAAATGCCTCATGCAAATTCTTGTGTAGTTCAGATAACCACCTTGCCCAGGGTAAAATTTCAGCCTTACAGAGTATTTATGCACAGAATCCTGTTTATGAGAAATAGACAATGTAAGATGCATAAACGTGACATGGCACTGACCTGTAGCAGTAGCTTCCTTTAAAGCGATGTTTTAATCTGAGATCCTGAGAATGTTAGTCTGGCCCTAACTAAACTAACTCAGATCATTTCCTGCTGTACATGCATCTCTTTTCAGCCTATTTCTACTGTGTACTTAAAATAATTTGAGAATTTCATTTAGGCCTTTTCTGACTTTCTTGCTTCTACCTTCTTTCTTCACCTTTCTTGACCTGTTGAAGTAGAATAACAAAAAGATGGTAAGTGAGGTGCCCCTGTGCTGTTTGTTTACCATTTTTGCTTGATGGGACCTGGTAGCTGTTATGTTCTTTTTTGATGCTACTCATTGTTTTGTCTTGTCCTACATTTTACATTTGAATACATACTTATTTTGGACGTTGATCATTGCTTTGGTTTACTAGCAACTAATTCATGAGAATATTTTATGTATTGCTTCTAAATGCTACATAACCTTGTAGTTTTGCAAGATGTAAGGATAACGCTTTGAGATCACTAGGAGCCCAGCATCATTAACAGTAGGAATTGCTCTGTTTAACATTACAAACGAAGCATTACAAACGAAGCGTTTGAATAAACTCTTTGAATAATCAGTTAGACAAAAGTTACTGAGTACCAAAGTTGTGGAAACATTGGATGTCATGATACTGGTTCCTCTGGACAAATTCAGTTGTGCTGTCCTTCTTCCTTTTCACCTACCAAGTGCTTGTATTTGTTAGCATGCTCTTGAGAACAATTGTTCTGGCCTTTAGCTTTGTTTTGAAAGGATGTGAAAGTTTTGTGCAGCTTTCATTGCACGTTTGAGCAGTGGCTTTTCCTGGGCTATGTCCTGTTCAGCAGCATGGAGTCTCAAGGAACAATGCATAAAAAAAGGCTTCTGATTCTTCTGACTGATGGAGTTGTCATCTTAAATTCTCAGGAGTGATGTGGCTGTGCGGGAGAGTTTTCATAGTACAGCTTCACTAGAGTGATTTCAAATGTTGGAGTCTTGACTTTTGTCTTCTGTACAGTCGAGAACTGAAGTGTGATTTGCTCTGCAAGAGAAAACAAAGCACATTGTCAGTGAGAGGGGGTGGAAGAGGAATGGTTTGATTTTCAATTCATTTCCTTTTTATATAGTCAACAGTAACTGTTCAGGTTACTTCAAAAAAAGGCACTATAAACTGGGCAGCAGGTTTTTCATTGTGTATCTTTTTTTCCCTAGCATTGAACAGCAGGTTGAGTAACCCTCACTTCAGAGTGTTCTGTGCCACAGCAGCTGCAAACTGTGGGGCATATTTTTGCATGAAGCAGATAGTTTTTTTTTTTTTTCTATTACTATTAGTATGGAAACAGTGCTATTGGTACCTGGAAGTATGTGCTTATGGGCTAAATACAAGCAAGTCAGTTAAGGCTTCTTTAGAAAAGTCTGGGATACGTATAATAGGGAGCAAGGAGAAGATGTTATTGTGCATACTTCCTCTGGGAAATACGTGGGAAAGGAGATGATATGATGCTACTAATTTGAATGTGCAATGTTTGCATAACTAACTTTAATAAACAGATTGCTTAATCAGTGTGAAATGACTATACAAACTATGCATTAGTTGGTTGTATTTGTGTAAGAATGCATTACTGGGGGTTTTGGCTTGGGACTCTTGGCATGGAACAGATGAGGGTATATTTTATATTTAGATGTGTCTCTTCACACCCTACTGACATAGGCAATATGTAAACCATTGTTTCTTTTAATGTCTGGTGTGGAATTTCTAATCTCTTATTTGCTTTTGCTACTGTTCGGTATGCTTATTCACCACTCATTATTCCTTTTTTGGTATTGTGCACAGAAATTTGCAACATGCATGGAAAAATACTCTGCCAATCCCACCTACTGCCCTTATGTGCTATTTTGCATCTCAGCCCTTGGAAATTAGTATTTGATAAAAGAGTTTTGGAGAAAGATCTGTGCTTATAAAGGTCTTTGTGGCATCTGGCTGTGACAGGATTTATTGGCATGTTTAAAGTTAATTGGAAAATGGAATTAAAAAAGTTTATTTTGGAAAGGGTTTGGGATGGGTAACAGCCAGATTTAAATACTACACGAAATATATTCCGTTTCTCTCTGGAGTACCTGAAAGTGGTTCTAAAATGTGGGCATTCCTTAACAACACAGTTGGACACAGGCTGGAGCAGTTCATGTCGCTCTTGAGGCGTTTGTGTTTAGAACACTTTGAAGCACTGACATGTTTCTGTATTGAAATTTTACAGGATCTCATGGTTGGTGATGAAGCAAGTGAGTTGCGCTCAATGCTGGAGGTGAATTATCCGATGGAGAACGGCATAGTTCGGAACTGGGATGATATGAAGCATCTCTGGGATTACACATTTGGACCAGAAAAACTTAATATTGACACAAAAAATTGTAAAATACTTCTCACAGAACCTCCCATGAATCCAACTAAAAACAGGGAGAAAATCGTGGAGGTATGTCTGTCTAGTAGAAATTGATACGTACTGTTGGTGAAGTAACACTAGGAGATTGAGTTCTTGGAACACCTTGTAACTCTCTGAGGCAAAGCAATTCTGTTTCCTAGCCAGAACTTGTCCCCAGCTGTAGTCATGAAGGCTGCTGTTGTTAAATTCAAAACTAGCTGATCTCATTTGAAAACTAGAAGCAAGCTTCTTGTCTCAAGCTGTATCACCATTAAAGCACAGAATTGGAAATACATTTTTATCTTCATGTATCCAAGATATATTGATTACTCACTCATTTAAATTAGCTTGGACTTCTGTTAAACAGCAATGATTCAGAGGAGATTGAGGCTTGAGCAAGATGGTGCTTACCAGGTGAAATGTTGCTGTTAGAGGTAGTAGAGACAAAGGTGGGATGGCACCCAACCCCTAGCATTAATCAAAGGTCAGTGAATTATCAATGAAAGGTGTTCTAAGAAGGAAAGCCTGGTTCTTGGGTCCTTGATTTCAGAATATTCCCCTGGGTAGCCTGTGCTCCACCTGAACTTTGTTTTAGTATAGGTTGTTAGATGTATATTGGTTAGCTGTAGTACCATGTGACAAAGATCTGATTTTGAAGAGCAGTATTGTTTGATGAGAACAAAAAATCCAAGTTTCATTTCCTGAGCTTTGGGGATTTTTTGGTTTGTTTTCTCAAACATCATAGGCATTTTCAGTTAATGTAAATATTCATTGTAATTAAAATGTAATTTAAAAAATGCATTACAGGAAAAATGGATTCCAAGTCTGAAACCATATCCATTTACCAGACTTTGAATATGGAAGTTTGTATATGTGTGTATATATATATATACACATATATATACTCCCAAATCTGTTGCTTAGTCTAGTAAGAATTTACCTTCAGCATGACCTACTGACCTTTCTTTTAAAATCCTTTTGTCATCATAGCTTCAGTAGTGCTTTCTGCAGTGTAGCAGTGAAGATATTTGTGCTAATCTTTCCTTTCAATGGCTTGAGCAAGTGAAGTGAAGCAAAGTTGGAAACCCTGAAGTGAAAAAATCCAGCTGTACAACCTTAATTCATCATTTCTTAGCAATTGTGGACATTAGGGACCTAATACTTAGGTAATCTATAATGCAACATTAGTAATACCTTCTACTTGTGTCAGTCAGCTGTGGTGTGATAGACTTAACAGATTATTCTGGTTGCCCTCCATGTAGCAGGAATGGTTGAATTTCCTGTTCAGGCTTCTTTGCTTTTCAGCTGTCTACAATAGTCTTCTTGCTTCTGTTTTCTGCTAAACACAATAGGCTGGATTTTAGTTATTCTGGTACTGAGTAATTTTATACTATAAACTGAAAAATCTTACATGGCTTCTGAACTCTGATGAAATATTTGTATTGCTTCATTTGCTCTTTTTAAACCACTCTGGAGATCGTGGATACTTAACCATGATCCAGAGGATTAAGAACTAGAATCTATTTTTGTGAATTTAAATCTGAATTAACAGAAGCTCGTTGTTTCTATTAATATTTTTAATGGATCACAGCGTTAGGAGGACTAGCAATATTTAGGTTTTTAACTGCAGCATATTTATACCCCTTCCATTTCTGACATGGACTCCTCCTTTTCAGGGAGGTTAGCCCAGTATGAAGCAGAGGACTGAATAAGATTTTTCCTAAAGCCTGCAGTTACTATAATAATGTCTGCAGTTTGTGATACAGTGCAGTAGCGTTTTGAAAGAAAAGCTTAGTCATCTGGACCATGTCAAGATGATAGATAATTATATACGCTTGTGCTTCATTCTGCTTCCAGTAATTCTCTCTCTCACCCCATCGTTCCATCAAACTCAGCTGCACAGTAACAGCAGCAAGTGCTCACATGACAGCTGTACTATAGGATCATAGAATAGTTAGGGTTGGAAAGGACCTTAAGGTCATCTAGTTCCAACCCCCCTGCCATGGGCAGGGACACCCCACACTAAACCATGTCACCCAAGTCTCTGTCCAACCTGGCCTTGAACACTGCCAGGGATGGAGCAATCACAACCTCCCAGGGCAACCCATTCCAGTGCCTCACCACCCTGACAATAAAGAACTTCCTATTTATATCCAATCTAATCTTCCCCTGTTTAAATTTCAGCCCATTACCCCTTGTCCTGTCACTACAGTTCCTAATGAATAGTCCCTCCCCAGCATCCCTGTAGGCCCCCTTCAGATACTGGAAGGCTGCTATGAGGTCTCTACGCAGCCTTCTCTTCTCCAGGCTGAACAGCCCCAACTTTCTCAGCCTGTCTTCAAACAGGAGGTGCTCCAGTCCCCTGATACATATTTTTAAAGTGCAGATTCTTCCATGGTGTGTACAAGACACTGGGTGCTCCTCATCTTAACTGAGTGTTTGTTGTTTATCTCTCTGCATTCTCATTCTGTAATACCCTCAGCCAGACTGTGATGGTGTATCATGTAGCTGTAGAGATACTCTAGCACAGTCAGTTCTCCTAATCCCAACCTAGTATTCCTTATAATTTTCTCCAATTTTTATTTCTTCCTTTCTGTTCCCAATTAGAGCAGCACTTCGTAGATAATTCAGAAGCTGTTGTCACAAGAAGAATCTTTTCAGGAGAACATCCTGCTCAGTGTTTGCCTTTTAGGAATTCTTTTTTAATGTATGTCCCATGTCAAGGCATTTTTCATGTCCATTAGAACAGATCTAGAGTTGTCTTGAAAGAAAGAATAATGGCTCACCAAAGGCCTGCCTGAAGGGTTTTGTAGTGGCTTCTGGAGTTCAGTACAACATGTCAAGGCATTAACTAATGCCATTTGAAGACCATGGCAGAGGAGTTGGAACTAGGTGATCTTGAGGTGCTTTCCAACCCTAACTATTCTATGATTCTGTGATTCATTTTGTTGTATGAAGATGATAATTTAGATTTTTCTTAAATTAGTTTTTATTTTCTAAGCACTCAGGTTGTTTGAAGGAGTCATCCATTGGAATAGTGCTGGTTTTAGGCAACGACTACTCAAAGGGGATTTCTTTGTGAGCTGCTGCTCTTTCAACTGTTCCCTTTCTGGCAGACACTTCTTGTTTCTGAAGGTATTGCATCTCTGCTAAACTGTGGCCAATATGGAAGTTACTAGCCAGCAGCCAGTCTTGTAATGTCCTGCTTGTTCTTAGCCCATGTGCTAAACTGTGCTAAACTGTGGCCAATACGGAAGTTACTAGCCAGCAGCCAGTCTTGTAATGGCCTACTTGTTCTTAGCCTATGCACCCGACTGCTATATTAAATTTCCTTTTATACTATCCGGCTCACATTGGGGGTTTACAAAACCCCACAGTGTGGTGTTCTCATGGCAGGGTGTTCTGCAGCTCGCCCCCTCTGTTCCTTGTTGCTGGATGTCTGCCATGCTGTGTGCTCCCAGCACACATTCTGAGACAGGCAACATCAGTCTTCCCAGGGGGTTTGCAGTATGCTTGCTACAGCTATGAAATAATTAACTGGGGTTTGCAAGGATCAGGTTTTTGATAGGGGTCAGCCTTTTAAAATCACACTGTTCTAACAGAGGAGGTTCTTGAAATAGCTCAGAATTCTAAAATTGTCAGGCATCAACTTTTTTTGTTTAAAAATGTTTAGATATCTTTTTGTTGAGTTGTGGGAGTACTTTGGGTTTAATCAGTTCCTAATCCTAGAGGTTGCAGAAGTGCTCCAGCAGGCTGCAGAATAGCAAAAGCAAAACTTCAGTGTGTGCTGGAGTAATCAGGGTTCATCTGGTTTTCCTGGTAAAGCATTCGGAGGGGAAAACTGCTGTACAGTCTGATTTGTTTACTTGGCCTTTTTTGTGTTTATAAAGAAGACAAGATCCTATAAACTCTACATCCTTTAATCTTGGGCTCTGTTTCTTCACTGAAACTGGTTTAGTGGTTAGGGGAACCTAGGCTACAAGACAGGCTCTTACTTTTCACATTTCAAGAAGAGTTCTGCAAGCCTGTGGCTTTCTGTATGTAGTGACAGCGCTAGCCTTACCTGTACTATTTCAATCACTGTGGATTTTGCACTAATTCCTGAAAGTTTTCATCAGTTGTGCTTTAAAGAAGGGAAGAAGGTGGCCCAAATCCGGAGAACAGCCAGTGACACAGGGCTGATTCTAGACCCATATGCTTAGGAGTCTGATCTTGACTGTGTCTGCAGTTGTTCAAAGCCTGTAGGGCTTGATAGGAAGAATAAATAAAACAGAACTCTGAACTTCATTACATTTAGAGCCTACGCCTTTAACAAACATTTCATTTCCAACTCACGCTTCAGTAATGAAGTACTTGGCTGGTCTACAAGTGCTGCCTCCTGCTCATTAAGCACTGTGGAAAACGGGTTAGTAAAGCTGCAGGAACTGGTGTGTGGGTTTCTTGTAAGTATTCTCTTTTGTTGCTAAAGGGATGTAGAATGTTTCGTGTGGCTTATCTTGTGTGAACAGGTAAGGTACAGAACTGAATGTACTACTTGCTGCCATAAAGCATGTAGATTTCCGGTGTTTGTATAGAATCTGTGCGAATTCCATCTTGGAAAGTGTTTCTGATGAGCAAAAATACAGAATTCTAGAAATAGTATTCAAACATGTGTGAACTGTGAAATTTCTTTCATGTATTTGGCCTGTTTTGGACATTAATTTTTTGCCTTCATGTTACAGGTTATGTTTGAGACATACCAGTTCTCTGGGGTGTATGTAGCCATTCAGGCGGTTCTTACTTTGTATGCTCAAGGTAGGCAAAGATAACATCTGTTCGGTTTATAAATGTGCTGCTGAGGCAAAGTACTAATATGGTATTAATATGTCTTGGGCTTAATTTAAATGGTGGTGTAAGTAAGCTCAGCTCTGACTTACGGGCTTGCTTTTTGTTTTGAGGAACTACTGATAGGTACCTCTGGTGGTGGTGGTTTCATAAACCAACTGCAGAGACAGCAGGACATAAATTTCCCTGTCTGTTAACATGTCACCATAGTTTCTATACACAAGAGCAAAAGCAATGGGGTACTGTTATGCAAGTTATGTACTGCTATGCAAGTCATTAAAACTAGTTAAATCAAAACCACTCTTGCAGATCTGGGTATTAGTTTTATTTGCTGAGATCTGTGCTATTGCTCTTCTTCTTCCCCCTGCTCCCTCCTTGTTTTTCTTTGCTTTGATTCCTTGTAAGTATTTAATTGACTGACATACAGAGTCTCGAATTCTGCTGTAACTGCACATGCATTTTAGCAAATAGTGCTCAATTACTTCATGAATAAGAAAATGGGAAACAACTTAGAGCAGTCCACAGTGTTCCTACATATGATCATCTAAACCAAAACCTTCTAAGATATAAAAACCAAGTGGCCCATAAATAGAATATTTGCTTTTGAAAATAAAAAAGCCCTTTAAAACATCCTATGCAATTTAGATTGCAAAGGATTAAAGCAGTGGCAAAAATTATAGAGGTGTGCCTCATTTCAGTGCAGCACGTTTTGTTGCTGCTGTTAAAACTCTCTTAAAACTAACTGTTTCTCTTACCTGGAATTCTTTGTACTCCTGTGCCATTTCAAGGTTTTCTATATCAAATCCTAGTTCTAATTAGGAAATTCTCTAGCAATTCCTCACAACAGTCTTTGGGAGTTAGGTGTAGTCCCTTGTGACTATTTCCTTCCTTACTGCATGGGTCCGATCGCAAGACACCTTGTGTTTGCACAGCAGTTATTCCAGTTCACCAGTAAATCTGAAGATGTGATCACACACCTGAACCAAGGTGTGTTCTTTGGTTCATTTGAGGCAAATAAGCAATTTGGTTGCTTTCTTTTTACAAAGCTTCAGCAAATTACAGTAGCCAAATCAATGCATCTTGCCATAAATGTTCCTTTCTTAAAGTCTCCCCTTTTCTTGCTTTAAGTAGCTTGTAAGAAACTATAAAATTGTTTTCCAATCAACTTCCACCATTAATTCTGCTTCTTATTTTGTTAGTGAAATATAGGAACTTTTGTTTCTATATGTTCTATGATACCTCAGTTTTGTACAACTTAGATTTACATGGTTTTATGGTAAATTTTTTTTCACCAGACTTAATTTCTTTAGGCTACAAAAGTGGATCAGATTCAGCCTAATGCTGTTTCTGTGGGGAAGATAAATTAGATGTGTACTAAATAGTCCAAATGTTGTTTAGCTTATGCAAGCGTTGTTCTGGTTTTTAAATACCACTCAGTATCAATAAGTCCTAATAATTGTAACAAGGTAAACGTGTGACCTGAATACCTCTAGGTTTCTTCATATTTGAGAAATCAATATAAAGTTGCACATACACAGCTGAATCTTGAGGAGGAATTTGTGTCCCCAACAAGAATTTAACGATCTTAGATATTCTCTTACATTAGAATGCAATTTAAGATGTGTAACACCAAGTAAGATTATGAGTGGCAGAGTCACAAGTGTCTGGGAAGAAGTAAAGGTAATACTTTTAGAAAACTTACATGAAAGTATTTGTTGCTCTGAAAACCTGAAGTTTAAAATCCAGCTGAATGGGAACAGCTTAATTTTAAATTGTGACTCCTTTTCCAAAAATGATGATTGGGGGAACGGAAGTTGTGTGAAGATAACGATGAAAAATCCCATCTTAAACTCGCTGCTATTCTGCTCTCTTTCTGAAGGTGTTAGTGAAAGCTGTACCTTTTTTCCCCTCTCATTCTGTTAGGTTTGTTGACTGGTGTTGTTGTGGACTCTGGAGATGGTGTAACTCATATTTGCCCAGTTTATGAAGGTTTCTCTTTGCCTCATCTCACCAGACGGTTAGATATCGCTGGGAGGGATATCACTAGGTACCTCATTAAGGTAAGCTAGAAAGAATGTTTAAGGTTGAGACTGGTGTCTGTGGCACTTAGGTTCAAGTTAAAATCCTTGATACCAAGAAGTCACTATACATTCTCCCTTTATTTGTTAACTACATGAAGAACTCTTATTCACTCTACTGCTTCAGTCTATTATGTTTCCTCATCTAAATCACATGTGATATTATTGATTTCTTAGTGTCAGTCTTGTAGGAAGGGGTTTTATACCATATTTGGGAAGGAAAAGCTCAAAAGTGCCTTTTGATACATAAAATGAAAACAAAACTGTATTCAATCAGTTCTACACGTCTATTTTTAGAAGTATTTTTTCATAGAGTGTGGAAGATGGTTTAGTGATTCTTCCCTGATTACTAAATAAGACAGTATGTTTTGCAGACTATTTGCTTTTTTAACATAAGCAACATTCTGATTGATGAATGTTACGGTTAAACTGGAATATTGGAATGTTCTGAAGTGAAGTCTTAAATATAAGAATTATTTTGGTTATCTTTCACTTTGTAGCAGTTATACTGAAAGTTATAATGTCAAAGAAGATTTCCCACTTGGAGAAATGCTGCTGCTATTCTACTTTTCTGGTAATAATGGGCGTATTGTGGCAGGTTTGACTTCATACTAATTCTGCAGTTAAAAAGGGCAGGTGAACTTTCAAAGATACATGTTCGAATGTACCCATCTACTGATAGAGACATCTGGATGGTTCCTCTCATTTCCTGCTAACCTGATGTCATGTTCCCTGTAGCTCCTCCTGCTGCGAGGGTATGCTTTCAACCATTCTGCTGATTTTGAGACTGTTCGCATGATCAAGGAAAAGCTGTGTTATGTGGGATACAACATCGAACAGGAGCAGAAACTGGCATTAGAGACCACAGTACTAGTTGAATCCTACACGGTGAGTATTTTGAGACAGCTTTTCTTGTGCTAAACTTCATAGATTTAAATTTGGGAAGCATTTAGCTTTGATTCCGTCTAAATTTTTCTTGGCAGTAGCTCACTTCCCAGATGTAGGAGCCTGTAGAATCAGATTACTTGGTTCTGGGAAAACTTTTAAAAGCTTTGTTTCTTTTATTCTTTTCAGATTATCCTTAAGACTTTGTACTCATTTTTGTCATTTTAGATCCTTGAAATTTGAATATTGTAGTCCAGGAACTTAGAGAAAGTGGACTTACTCTAGCATGTCAGATTGTTTCAGCTTCATCCACCTAGCAGTGACACATGTGAGACTGATGATACCTGGTGACAAGAATGGTAAACTTGTTCTTAGTGGAAACTTCCTGTGATCACACATGGAAGAAAAGAACTTGCAGGAAAGCATTACTCCTTCTGTAAGATCATCTTTTAAATCTATATTAGGAGCTGTATTGCAAGGAGATGTTTGGTATGTCAGTATCAGTGTATCTGGTCCCTGATGTCTCTAGGTGAATTGCATAATGATTGAAGAGTTTGTATCTCCTTTCAATAGTATTGAAAGACTTCTTGCAGTGGTGACAACTATCAACAGTTTCGTGTTTTAAAACATTAGGGAACAATGTAGTTCATTTCCTCTTGGTTTGTGTAGCATCCAAATGGCTAAAAGTAGTCTTCTAAATGGTGTTTGGTTTTTTCACTAGCTTCCAGACGGCAGGATTATCAAAGTTGGTGGAGAACGGTTTGAGGCACCAGAGGCTCTCTTCCAGCCTCACTTAATCAATGTAGAGGGGGTTGGTGTGGCTGAATTGCTGTTTAACACCATTCAGGCTGCTGACATCGATACCAGGTAAGAGAACACTTAAAATCCTCTGTCAGGGTGCAGGTGTGAAGTGAGAACTGCATTCAAACAAAATAACATCCTTTGGTTTGGAAACTAATATGTGAACTGCTGGGAGTGGGGCTTGGGATGGGATCTTGGAGCTTCATGGGTTTTCTGGAAACTTGGCTGTTTTGGCATGAATGAGCGAGGCTAAAATCTTAAAAGCACAATATTCTTTTACTGCTGCATTCTGGAATGCCTGGAAAAGCATGAGCAAGTCTGCCAAACACACAGTCTGTCATTGTCTAGTGACCACTTCCTAGATTTGTATTTATTCCCCTGTATGTACAGGTACCTACTTGTACTAGAGTGTCCTATAAGACATTAGAAAGACTGTTTCTTTGGTCAGGTCTGAATTCTACAAGCACATTGTGCTGTCTGGAGGGTCCACCATGTACCCCGGGCTGCCTTCGCGACTGGAGCGGGAACTTAAACAGCTCTACCTGGAACGAGTTCTGAAGGGAGATGTGGAAAAACTCTCGGTAGGTACTGAGTTGCTGCTTGCTTGATGTGGGGCAGAGGCTTATCCCGAGTCCCCCACTAGAGGGAACCAAGCAGTCAGAAATGACAAAAGCTGCGGGTGGCACTCGTGCAACTTGCAGGATTGCTGCCTCTCAGTTCTTCACACCCCGGTGTTTCGTACGTGTGGCTTGTGTGTATATACTTGCAATAAAGCCACCTTCTAGTCCGTGCTAATAGCAAGTAATTCGTGAAGTCTTGGGTTAGTTTGAATGTAAAATGGTCTGATAAATGCTAGGGCACAACTTGTAGTGTAGGTTAAACAAAGCTAATGCGTTATTGTGCCTTGAAGTCATCATTGAGCAAAAATGATTTTTTTTTTAGCTGGGAAAGTTCTGGGTTTCATGCTATAAATTAAATACTTAAAAGTATGAGGCTAGAGTTCTTCAAGTGGAATAAATTGTCTTTGTTTAGTGGTTAATGTGATAAGCAGACAACCATAGAATCATTGAATGGTTTGGGGTCGGATAGGACCTTAAAATCATCTAGTTCCAAGCCCCCTGCCATGGGCAGGTGTACCTGGCCCTAGACCATGTCACCCAAGCCTCCAGCCTCACCTTGAACACTGCCAGGGATGGGGCAGCCACAGCTTCTCTGGGCAGCCTGTTCCAGTGCCTCACCACCCTCACAGTAAAGAACTTCTTCTGTATATCTGCCCTGTTTAAGTTTGAACCCATTACCCTTTATCGTATCGCTACAGTCCCTGATGAAGAGTCCCTCTCCAAAACAACAGCCCCACATGTTACACTGCATTGTAATGCTGTCTGCTTTTCAAGGAGATAATTACAGAGAAAATTCCTTTGAGTGGAGTTTCTGATGTTGAAATGAACCGAACTTCCCTGACTCTTAATACAGTGTTTTCTAAAGATTTTTGCAGTTATATGGAATGTCTCAATTGTACAGAATGTTGTAAGTCTGAGACAATATTTTACATATAGCCTTGACTGTGCTCGTTGTTGCTCTTGAATTTAGAGCTTTAGCATCAAAGAATATAAAGTCATATTCATTAGTTGAGCTGCTGTAGATTCTGTAAATTTAAAAGCTGTTCCATCTGCCCTTGTAAAACTTGGTGTAATCCTAAAACATTCTGTGATTCGATCTGGTAACTTATGATCATTGTAGCCATTGAAGCCCAGGCAGCGTTTCACTCTTCACCGTGTTCAGGAAGTGCAAGAATACGGTCTTTAATTTTGTATCCTGACTCCTGGGCTTTTTGTGGACACACTGAAAGTATCATTTTGGGAAAAGTGTCGATAGCTGTCTCTAGTTTCCAGTTCAAAGTAGTTATTTGACGTGGGTTGTGCAAGCTGGAAGCTCACGCTGCGTTCCCTGTTCTGGCCTTTCAGTTTCTTGGTTGCATTTTTCTCACTAAACAGTTTCCATTTCATTGTTCTGGTGGAAGGCAGGGTTTTATTTTGCAAGGCTTTGTTTCAAGAATCCTACTAACAGTTTCTTCTCTTTTTCTTAGAAATTTAAGATCCGAATCGAAGATCCACCTCGCCGAAAGCACATGGTGTTTCTGGGCGGTGCGGTGCTAGCGGACATCATGAAAGACAAAGACAACTTCTGGATGACCCGACAAGAATACCAAGAAAAGGGAGTGCGTGTGCTGGAGAAGCTTGGTGTGACTGTTCGATAGATCCCAAAGCTTGTTCCCATCACATGTCTAAAGCTTTTTTTTTTCTTTCATTGCCAATCTCTGAACTCACTCAGCTACATGCTATGGAAGGGCCTGTCTGTGGCCTTTTGACCCAAAGGTCAGGTTTTGTTCTGGTTTCTTGGGGTAGCTTTTGTTAAATGTTTCTTAATGTGGCTAAATTTGACTATTAAATTTGACCACTTCCCTGCAAACAAAACAGAGCAAGAGCAGCCTGTCTACTTCATTGTTCCTTCCCAGTAGGCAATTGGGTAATTCTGGTAGGCTTTTTCTTCTGGGTTTATTGCTGTAGTACTGCTAGCTTTTGTCTCTAGTTCACAAGGGGTTGTGTGCCTTTTTTAGCATAAGAAAACCTTTAAACAGGAGTTTTTTTGCTATTGGATCATTGTGGTGATTATCTCTGCATCTTTTTGCCTCTCTCTACATTAAGATCATGGGTTTTTTTCTTTTCTTTCCTGCAATTAGGAATTTTGATTAAACATTGTTAAAAACTATTTTTAACTAGATGGAATGGCTTTAACACACTGTTTCGATGTAATGTGGTTCCATACGCACTGCTGCCTACACTGGCTTCTGAAGTGGTTTGTCCTTAAAGGTGGTGGTGGGGCTTTCATACTGTATTTCTCTAAGTGGGCATGTACACAGTTGCCGCAAATGGAGAAACACCTGATACTCTGGCAAGTGTGAATTTGTGGCCTTAGGTGTTGTCTTCTGGAGGGAAGAGACAGGTTTGAGCTGTGTTGCTTTTCTGTTAAGGGACAGCTGGGGGGTCAGTCTGACCAAAAATGCCTCTTTTTATAGTGAAATTTTGGTACCATGTGGTCTCAGCGTAGGGAGCAAGAATGTTAAATTAGCTATTCTGTAATTGCTGAGAAACTTAGATATGCTGAGATAGGAGCCTCAGAACTTCTGAAGAGATCTAATACTTTCAGAAATGCTTATGAAAACTATAACTACAGATATTAAACCCCCCAAAACTACATTTTCACAGTCTGTTGTTCTAAGTGCTTGTATGTACATCAGAAGCACTTCCATTAAACTTTACAAGTATATTAACCTAGTGCCAAGTAGTTACTGCAAATGAATATTTCAATGACCAGTGTTTATTGCAGCAAGCAGATATTTATAAACAACCACTGGCAGTAGGTTATAAAGAATGACCTATATTTGTTCCAGTTAAAAATAACATTGGGATAGGAGATGTTGCTGGTTGGTAAATATCCACAATTCATTTTGTCCACTCTTGATTTTTGATACATAATGTGGGATGGGGAAGGAAGTGAAAACCAGTGATGAAAATGCTGTTTCCAGAAAGTACATTAAAGCTGAGTTGTTCTGAAAAATAGAAGTTGTCACTAGTAATTATCAGCCATCTTCTCTGAGTATAGTGGCCTGTATTTTCTTCCTTCTAGCAGACTGGTAACTATCTTTGCAACAAAATCTGCCTTACAGAAAGCATAGCAAAAAATACTTGCATACAAATGTCAGTTAGACTTAGTTCTACTTTGCTTTTCATGGAAATGTTATATCACTTCTTACTGGTTTTCCAAGCCTACCATAACACTTAAGCATAAGGAAGTTAAGATCTGCTTTTGACTTCCAAACCTTGGAATGTACGAGAGATGCTTTCATATCCTTGCCATTTGTCTACGTCTTTACATTAATACTTGACCCCAGGAACATGGAAATATTCAACTCCCTTGGATTTAAAATTTGCTTTCTTTCTAAATCGAGCAGACAGCTTCCCTCTGGCTGAGCGAGCCAAAGGGCAGAAACGATGTCTGCATGTCTTTAATAACAAGACAGTCGCTATAGTATTGCTAGTAATGACCATTTAATTATAGGTGGGTGGGGTTTTTTGCAGCTATATTTACTCTTAACTTGAACAATACGGATTTACAGGCATGCCGGTCATGCCTCAGTGCATGCACTTAAGCGGTTACTAGATTTTTGGGGACATGAATGTAAGGGGTACTCAGAATTCCTGTAGTCTTCTGAACATTTAATACACAAGATTTTAAAATGCTGTGGGCTTGCTTTAGAGCAATGGTTTCTCATGTGACTGTCTCTGGGCTTTTTGGACAGTGTTGAGAATCATGGAAATAAACCAAAGAATGACTTAAAAACCTTTTTTTG
The DNA here is from genome assembly GCF_012275295.1 of Melopsittacus undulatus. Classification (NCBI taxonomy): domain Eukaryota; kingdom Metazoa; phylum Chordata; class Aves; order Psittaciformes; family Psittaculidae; genus Melopsittacus; species Melopsittacus undulatus. The sequence continues at coordinate 10,466,814 of NC_047529.1, read as the reverse complement.
AATGACAATCTGTCATGTGGTTTTTCAAATCTAGACCTTGACCCTCAGAACCCCTTTTCTAAAGCATCTTCTCCCCTATTCATTGGCTTTGGTTAGGGATGTGCACGTTTGAGTAACGGTTTTGGAATTTGGCCCTTTCACTAGAGAACTTCACAGCACCATGAGTAATAAATGTCAGTTGATTGTGCAGAATCTTGGGTTTCCATGGAAATGGTGTATATATTAAAAAAAGGCAACTAGCGTTTTAAATTGGAGCTCTCATGAATTCAGAACACATACGTAATTCAGATACTGAATGGGGTGTTCCAGTTGTGCTCAGTGTGGTTCTCCATGTGTGTGTTTGCACACACAAGAGTGTATGTGTGTGTTCTCTCAGCTGACAGCTTCGATATTGCTATGAAAGCAATCTGGTGTTAAAGTTGTTTTTGAAGACCAAATAACTTGAGTTGTATTTGCAATATGCTTCAGCTCCTATAAAATTAGACTAGAAGATGCCGCATCAGTTGTAAGTTTTTTGGGAACATCCTATTTTTAATGTTAAGCTGCTTCAAACCCCTCCCTCCCCCCCAGTGTTCTAGGATGTTAACCAATGTAACACAAATGGCTTTTTATACAGTTCTGAATAATGTTAACACACAACACTGGTTGAGACCATGAATGGAAATAAACATCTATTTAAATTGACAGGTCTTTTCAATACAAAAATAAAATCAGAGTTTTTCAAAGTAGATTATGTTTGCTTTTGTTTCCTTTGGGAAATCACAGTTCTGTCAGTTTTTCTCTAACTTCCATCACAAAACTATCATCAGCTGCTTATGCTGAGGAAATCTGACATGACAAAATAACACACTCGCTATTGATTGCTGTTGTAGAGTGAGAAAAGCACCCCGACTCCATTCTCTTGCCAAGATTCCACTCCATCCTGGTTTCTTTAAAAAGAAAATAAAGTCCTTATCCTTGGACAGGATTCTTTTCTAGTTCAAGTTCTATGCTCAGTACTGCAAAATGGGAAGAGCCCTCAACTTGTATTGACTTCAGCATCCCTGGGTAAGCTCAGAAGTCCCACAATGATCTTTCATTTAGGAAAAATCTCCTTGGTGGTGTTGACCTCATGAGCTGCTTCACCTGCTTCCTTCATTTTAACTGATACAAGAACTGTATGAGGGGTTCATGTGTAGCATTTAGATGCAGCGGTTTGAAGCAGCTCTTGCACCTGAAATGTTGTAATTCTCAACTTGCTGTGTGGATTAGTGGCTGGCCCGATCATCATGATGCATTTATCTGGCTTTGAAACAAGCTCAACCACCAATTCACCACTTCACCCCAATTCATTTCTTGTGCTGTTCTGTATGTATGTTCTCCAGGCATTGTGGCCCCAGTAGGATAATGGGTTTGGTGTTCTTGGAGTGAATCAGTATGTGCAGTTTGGCTCTGGGTGCATCTGTCTTGGTGGCTAGATCAAGCACATGTCATCTTAGGTACAGGTAGACAGCAAACAAATGTAAGCCCAAACCTAAAATCTTTATTCCATCACTGTGCATTCTGGGGGGGAAAATAAATAAATTGGACTTTACCGCTGCTCAGTATTAATTCATATTCCCCACTCCTCCCTTTGCTTTGCCTGACATAGCTTTTGTGTGGAAAGGACTAAAACCAGCTCAGTTGATGTTTGCTAGTCAACTTTTTCAATAGTGAATTCCTCCCTGTGGGCACTTCATCTATTTTCCACAAACAAGCTTCATTTGCTGTTTCAATACTGTGAGAAATCAAGTTGGGGGGGGGGCTTGTTGTTGGTTTGGGGTTAGTTTTGTTGTTGGGTTGGTTGGTTGAGTTTTTTTTTAATCCAAATATATCTCTTCCTGTGTTCTAGCAAGAACTGTGTTAGGGGAAAAATGGCTTGAACCTTTTTAGCAAGTATTAAAATCTACACTAAAATTTTGCTTTATTTGAGCCCTGCCATGTGATACTTGTTCTTCTATAATGGGCTGGTTTGTTTCCCTGTGGTATCAGTCACTGCCACTTTTATAGGCCTCAAGAAAAGAAATGCTCCATTCAGAGCAGGCTGCTAATTTTGCCTCTTACCTTCACTGCATTACAGCATTAAGATCAGCTTTAAGTCACATCCTCCAGGTACACAGCTTGTCTTTCTGTAACCCCATTGCAGGCTATTGTCCCAACTTACAACTGCGCAGAACAAGAGCACAGTGCACATCTGCTTATTGCCCTCACAGCTGGATAAGGACTTCTTGCCTGCCTTGTGCTGAGTTCTGCTCTGGTGCAGCTGAAAGGAGAAGTGCATGAAGGGGAGATATGCTTCTCAATTTATGTTTTATTCTCTTCCCCCCATCCTTTGGAAGCAATTCCTTAACATGGGAGATCAGGGAAACAGTTTCTATTCTGGGTGATGAGTAAAGCATATTAAAAGCCTTAGCAGAGGCTTGGGATGATGCTAAGGGGCATCCAACCACAGAACTTATGCTCCTTCCCATACTTCTTTTTTTTTTTTCTCTAAATCTCTGTTCCCCAAAGCCTAGGAATGGTAATTAAATTGTAGCTGGAGGAATAATGACAGATATGGGCCCCTTGCCTACACCTTTACATCACCGCGCCCATCTCCCATCTGGTTTTTGTTTGCCCTAAAGCTGAAGTGGTTTCAGGATCCTCCTCTTGCACGCATGTTCTCACCATGTGCCCATTTTAAACCTTTCCAGGTTATTTTAATGAAGTAATTAATTGCCAGTTGCTGACCTCAACACAAGTACATCCTGTAAGTCCTGACTTGCATCAGGCGCTTTTCTTAGCACAGCAGCCTTTCTGGGGGCTGCTCCAAATCTAAACTTTTATGTTGTCCAGTAACTTTCTGTTCTAAACCACTCCATGTAACCCTGATGTTGGCTTTCCCTGCCAAAGCAGGGAAGGCAAGCATGGCATTAAGGACATGAAAGGCAGTATTTCGGGAAGCACTCAACCACATAATCTACTTGGAATATTTTAGGGCTTTCCCATTGTAGTGAATATCCACACTACTCCAAAACTATCATGAGCAAGTTAAATAAGATCAGGTGGGATTTGTGTTAGCACCTGTAATACTGGTAGTTTGCTCCCTCTAAGATTGTTCGGGGGGTGCTAGTGCTTCCCATAGCATTACTGGGTGATAACCTGGAACATGAGCCTTTGAAACGTGGACAGTGCTGGAATCCACATCTAGTACCACGTGAGAACAAAACGCTGTGATGATAATTGCTCATTATCTAATTATACAAGAATTCACAGCCCTGGAGGGTGAACAACTAATGAAATGGTTATCCGGGCTTAAAATGGCAACACAGGAATGAGGCACATTCATCCTTTTGGCTCTTGTTCCAGTACTGTCAGCAAAGTCACGTGTTCCTCGAAAGGTGAGTGAGGCAGTCCAGGAGGGAGAGGGCTCTCCCCATCCTGATGGATGCTCTGAATTCTGTAGTGGGTGATAGAGGCTTTTGGGAGAGTAGATTGATTTTAAGGTTTTTAGTTGCTTGAAAGCAACTCAACTTTTGAGCTGCAACTGAAAATGAAGGAGGATTCGCTGGTGCAAGTTATGCCTGTAGGCAGCCGATGCTGGCCTTCAGAGCAGCATGGGTCCCTTTTTATATTCAAGGGTTTGCTTGTGCAGAATAATAAAGAGAATATATTTGGAGCACTTGGGTTTACCCATGTTGGGGCATGCTGCTACCCCCCAGGAAAAGCACTGCCTGTTAGAAAAAAGCAGAGACACTTCTCTGTGTGATTAAAGACCCTGCAGCTTCTGCACCAGCAGGAGCAGACCTCTGTAAAACTCTCATTCTAAGTGCTGAATCCACCAATGATCAGCACCGTAGGCTCTAATACAGCTTTCCAAAATGTACCAGGCTGCTTCTACCTCACCCGAGGCACATGATTTCCTTCAGAGCCTTTCCTCCTGCCTCCCAGCATTAGTATGCTACTGTCCCACTTATGAAAACACCAGGGCCCCTCAAATACAGAGCAAAACAGAGCAAACACCCCTGACCTGCTCTTCTTCACCGCTGTGGGATGAAGGCTGGCAGTAAGTGTGGCTCAGTGGGTATCACCAGGACAGCCCGCTTCTTGTGTTAAAGCGGTGTTCCAGCAAGCAACTGTGCTGAGCTTCTGTGGGGTTTGGAAATGAAGTGTTCCTCTGCCTGTCCTGCCTATGAAACCCAATCCTGGAGGCATTCTCGAAACAGAGCCTGTAGGCTATAAAACACAATTACACAGTTGTGGTGTTCGCTGGTAGCTCACAGCTCACACCTGGGGCATGGCAGGCAATGGGTTAGAGCTGCTGGTTTGGAGCAGGCTGCAAAGCTCAGAGATCCACCCCAACAAGAAAAGCCCCCTCAAACAGAACCACCAAACATAGTAAGTGGGATTCATGCCCTTTCCAGACCCAGGGACTGGTGATTTTAATTGGAAAGGCATCATTGTGACTGGGAATGAGATTTCAGCAGGGGCAGCGACACCCAGGCAGTTTCTGGGGAGCAGCTGATGCACTCTTGTCCACAGTCCTGCAGTAAGGGGGGGGGGGGGGGGGTGTACATTTTTGGGTTGCTGTTGATTACAGAGCTGGTAGCTGGATGTCTTTTATATTCAAGCTGGCTTTTCCCCACTTTTCCCAAATACATGGTGCAAGTTTCTTGCTGTTAAAGGGGGGGTACTAACTTGGGAGGTAGGTTGTTTCCTTATAAATCAGAACACTTGCTGTTTCTGGAGGTTTTCTTATGGAGTGGAGTGGGTCAGAAGGAAGTGACTCCTTTTACTCTCTTCTTTTAATTCCCCATCCCCCCCGACATTGTAACACAGTTGTTGCTGTCAAGAATATGCATGGTCTGTTTTCTTCAGACTATTGGCTCGTCTGGTAAAATAATTAGCTGTTAGGCAGACAGAGGGAAAGGATCACATCTGCACAAGACAGGAAGACTGGGACAGTAGAAAGGGGGAAAAAAACTCCCTGCTTGAATCACAGCTGCCCACCATGCATCGTAACAGAGCTTGCCAAGAATATTCAAATTGATTTAGGAAGAAAAGCTGAGGAAACCATTTAACCCCAGCCTGCTTGGATCTGTGACAGCACCTCTATGGGCTGCTCTGCTCCCACTTTGGGCTGAAAGAAAGGGTTTCAAGTTGTGTGTTTTACCAACCATCCTTCTTCCTTCCCCTTCTGCACCAGGAACACAGCACACAGTCTAATTTACAGGCACAAGGCTGTGAGCAGCTTTCTACACCAAGAAAAGGACCAAAGGTGGGAACGTTTATTTCGTAAGGATGGGATTAAGTTCTAATTGGATCATGTGATTAAAACCAAGAACACGGCAAACTCTTTGTGACTAATTTCAGGGGATGGGACCCTTTCAGCTGCCTGCCATACCCTGGGCCATGCCCCTTCTCAATAGAAGTGGTCAGCATGCGCATTGTGTGCAAACAAGCTTTTCAGGTCCAGAAAGACTTGCTCAAGAGTTTCTGAGCACACACTCCCCATGCACATGGTTTACAAGCAGTTGTGAGGGGTTTGCATCAAAAAGTATATGAGCAGCAATTTGTTCAGACATGTGAGTCATACAATGAATCCCTTTCCCTGCTTAAATACATTGAAATCAGTGAAGGATATGCTCATTTAATGATTAAAAAATAGGGTGTTGGAAGTATTTGTTCTCAGAACCTGTTGTCTCTGGGGCTGTCTTTTCCTGCAGGAGTCCCAGGCTCAGTCCCAGCAAACTCTTTGGGATAAATCCACAAAAAGATACATGTAAGAAACGCACAGAACCGCATCCAAATCAAATCAAAGTGCTATAATGCACGTGTTTCAATACTTGATTTGAGGTGCTGCTGCTCAGGTTGAAATCTGGAGGCCTAAACACCACCTAAGCTGTGGGTGGGCCTTCACTGCCATCTGGAGCAGTGAACTCCAGTGTTCAGCCCCTCCAAATCTCTGCTCAGCTGCAACTTCCCTTTGCAACGGGAGGCCTTTGGCACATGAGCTTTTTTCCAGTTAAAACACAAGTTCCCTGGGTACCTAAATGTCTGCTGTGAGGCGAATGCAGATCTGCTGAGACCCTGACAGCACCGAGCAGCTATGTGCTGTGTCTATGCCTAAACCACAACAGGCTTCACCAGCAAAGCATTCTCCATCAAGCTCGCCTGCGGAGCCAGGCTGGAAGATGTGTGTGCAAGATGTTTTTGGATCAGGCCTCGCACAAAAACAGCTGTGGGAGGAAATGGGCCCAGTAGTCAGACCACATTCACCATTAATATTCATTTATGCACAAATACTAACACAATCATAGATGACTTCTAAAGGAATGGGATTAAATACCTCCAGGAAGAGACAGTTCTGTGCTCTGGACAAATGATTTAGAGGCCACTGAAGGGAAACCCAAATCCTCTTCTTCTGTTTCATAAGAAGGGCCTCTCTTCCAGAGAGTTCCTGCCTGTGCATTCTGATGAGGAGGAGACATCTTCTAACATAGGATTCAGCACATGAATGGCTTTGTGGGGGCCACATCAGTGTCCTCAGCCTCTCCTACTTCACAGGTTTTGACAGCTCCTTGCACACAGCTGACCAACTCCTGGTGATGCTCTGCATATGGTGGGATTCATGCACCAGCATGAAATGGAGTACATGACAGTCCCTAGCACTGGCAGCTCCTCCAGCCTGCACTAAAGCTACATCCTTGCACAGTTTCAGGTCTGCAACTGCTCTGTAGCTCCTATGGGAGATGATCCTCCCCTCCTGCAGCACAGGAGCACTAAGTACATTGCCCAGATGCAGGTGTAAAGCAGGATGTATCTGTAATTAGGTGGATAAATCTGAGGGTGCTTGATTGCAGTTTAGTTATAAAAGGAGGAAAGAGGTGTAAAACAGAATTACATGTTTTTAATTGAATGTGGCTAATCAGAAGCCTTGAAATCACATCCCTGAACCAGGTAGAATTAAGCATGGCAACGTCCCAGAGAGTGACAGAGATGTAGTGCTCCCAACTTCCAGCAAGACAGAAATGGAGTAAGGAAAATTTAACTCAGGAAAAGAAAACCAAGCAGAATGGGAGAGGGAAAAAGCAAAACAAAGAAAGAAGATCAGGGTACTTGGAAGGAAGGAAAGAAGACAATGAGGTGGATACCACAAGCTTACTAACCACAGTCACAGTCAAGACCACTGTCACAGACATATTTTCTAGCCCTTGCTGGTGACCATGCAAGTCAAGCATAGTCCAGGGCTGCCTTTCAGAGGACACGGCCTGTCCCCCCTCATTCTGTGCAAGGTTACAATAGTCAGTGTGCAAACGTGTAGCACTTTCCCCAGTGTGTGGAGTAGAGCCTGTGTTCACCCCTGGCTAAACTACTTTTGAAGTCCATGAAATAAGCCCTGGATGGGACAAGAGTGGTGTTGAACAGCGCTCAAAGTTCTCCAAGGAAAATGTGCACTTGTTCTAGCATTGCATTTTTATTTAAAGTACTTGGTGAATCAAGGATTGCACCCTGCTGGAACCAGCTATTTCACAAGGAGCACAGAAAAGATGGAAGTTTGGGTTTTCCTCAAGGACACAGCTCCACTTTGAGAGGCAGAGCCTAGAAAAGTGCACAAGAGGGAAGAGAGGCAGAAACCTTTCTCCCCAAGGTTTGCTCATGTTCCCTGCTCATGTGGAGAAGTTATTAAAAGGGTAGGGAGTGTAAATCCACTAACACCAGGAATCCATTTTCTTTCAAACCAAATTCCTCTGTGAATCACTGTGAAGGAGCAAACACACAAGACACAAATCCAGAAACCATGTCTCTGCCTCCTTAGGAGCCTCAGATAGATGGTTAAGCATCAACTTACAGTGACAGTTCATTTGACCTCCAATATCTGAATGCACAAGACGATGCCTGCCAACTTCAGGGGAGATACTCATGTGCACAACAGGCTGGGTGAAGACTTAAAACCACTAGTAGTTACACTTTTACTGCCAGAAGCAACATTTTAATCTAAGTATTGGCTCCTGACAGAGGAGGATTCTGTGTTCTGGGGCGCTCCAACATCTTTGCTCCATCTGAATAATTGCAAATGCCTGTCTTTAATCTAGTCTCGAGAACTATTGGTTTGTTTTTTCTTCTTTTTTTTCTTTAAGTACAAAAGAAAATGTTTCTGTGTATACATTCATGGCAACAGAGCTACACAGAGACATAAACTAATGGAAGGTCCATATGTTGAGAGAATATCATATGTAATGAGAACTGCTGCATTTTTGTAGAATGTAATGGGACAGATACGCAGCAGCTGTGGGTTACTCAAGAAGCAGCTAATTTAGCAAGCTGAATTCAAGGATATTTCCCAGATCTCCCAAACAATGAATAGCAGTGTTGTTTAAGATTACCATTATGCCTTACATCCTCCTTTGACTGGAAGCAGGGGGGAGGAAGCCTCTATCTGTGCTTCTGGGGCAGAAGTACATGATTAGTGCCTAGCTATCATAGGAAGCCCCAGGGGAGCAAAGGGGTCTGGACTTGAAGGAAGGAAGGAAATTGTGTAGGATAAACAAAAAAGAGCCTCAGGAAAGCAGTCAAAATGGGCAAGACTTGGTGAAAAATAGAAAGGAGAAAGAAAAAAGGAAATGCTGAAGGGATCTATTCGAGTTCTAGCTAATATTAAACTTTAAAACAAAGATGCCCTCTCTAAAACAGCATTAGAAATTTAGCAGGTTCAGATTTCGATATGTTAAGTTTGTTCTAAGGCAAGGTACTACTCCTTTCAAATATACAAATAGGAGAACTTTAAAAGCTTGACTGTCCCTAGGTTTTACTTTTTCAGGGATTTTACTCTCCCTTCCCCCTAAAAAAGAAAAAACATACAGGCAACTTGGATGTAACTAATATAATCACAGATCCATTTCACCATTCAATACTAGACTCACTAAAGAAATTGAGCTACTACAGTCTGTTCTCCCAAAGTGGCCAGTTTGCTAGCAGCCAAGTAGCCTGCAAAGCCTAGAGAGCCACAAAGTCATTGCAGCCATGACTGTCCTTCCCACAGCACAGCCCACTGGCCCCAGCTGCCCCCAGTTCCCACTGCAGCCTCATATCAGAAAGGCAGATACACCAGGGGAGCTGATTCATACATTAAAACAAATTACCCCCACCACTTAAAAAAAACAAACAAACAAACAAAAAAAAACAGGAGAAAAAAATTAAAAATGGGGCTTGTTTGAACTCTGCTCCCTACAAAATCTCCAAACTCTGCTTTTGTGGGGAAGTTCTCTGTGGTGCCAGTGCTGCCAAAAGCAAACTGCTGCAGTTTGCAGCCACCCATCTACAGCTGGGCAGCAGAGGGGGAGGACAGGGGTCAACTAATCTGGAATCCAAATTTGTTGCAGGTTTTACACATGCAAACAAAAGCGGGCAGGCCCTCAGCAAATTGAGAGATAACCTGTGTGCATAGACTTTGCAAAGGGTTTTCAGATATAGGAACTTGGTTGTAGGAACTGAAAAGGAGATTGTTGCATTAAGACAGATTGCACTTATCTGGTTCCTGGATCGTGATGTTAGAATTTCCTCTTGCTGCACTGCTGAGATAACTGAAGGCTGTGTCTCCCTATAAAAGAAAAATGTTAGATTTCCACACCAATGGAATGAGCTTATACAAGAGAAGTAGCAGGAAAATCCACCTCTCCAGGCCAAGCTCTTCTCTCTGCTCCACTGGTGGAAATCAGGAGTAAATGCCTAAAGTTCCGAGACTCCCGAGGGTAGAGCAGAGCAGAGACTCATGCTTTGCGAATGGAGTCATTCCCACAATCCCAGCTTTAGAAATCCACTCTAGCAACAGGCTAAAGCCAAACCTTTTGCTTAGTTACACAGAGAAGGGGTGCTCCTTCTGTTGAAATCAATGTTAAAACCACTGTGTGGCTTATGTAATGTAGCATCAGGCCTCCAAAGTGTTTTATGGCAGGGGAGCACATCTGGAGTCAGCAAAAGGCTATCTCGGGCCAAGGACTTTGCTCTTTGCCATATATGATCTACAGATGCAAGTCTGAGTTGTAATTCTGCCCCTAGAGTCACAGCTGAAGAGAACTAATGCAGCTTAAAGTTTTGGAACTACCTGAAAAAAATACATTTTAAAATAGATGTTTTTGATTCTTGAAACGTTTTGAGCTGAGCCTTTATATTTAGTGATCAACAAATACTACTCTGCTCTCATATCAGAATTCAATTCCCAGTGCTGTTCATTCCTTTGCACAAAGACAAAAGCCCAACCCCTCAGCAAGAGGAGCCTGAATTTATTCAGGAGTCCATAGGAAACAGCTGTTGCTTTCAAGCCAGCCTCTCCTTTATCTCCTTTATTGTTTATTCATGTCTCAGCTAATACTAGCCACCGTGAGCAGGTCAGGACTCTGCACTCCAAAAAGCTCCTCAGAAGCTGATGGAACTCAGCCCAGCGCCAGTAGGATGGAGGAGCTTGGTTTTACATTATTCAATTCCCAGGTGGTGACAGAGGTAAATTCCTGACTTTGTTAGCTAATAGTGTAGACAAGAGCCAGGCCTTTGCCCCAGATTTTTTGCACAGGGGGGCAAACATCCAGTGAGTTGCATGAAGGAAACCAAATGCAACAAACCAAAACCAGAGCAGCCTTTGGACATTTCTCCCCTTCTTCTCTGAGTTGTTGACAATTCCTTTGTATTGCAAAGGATGTTTCCTCCCCCTCTTTCCAGTAACAATACAGTGAGCAGGATTATGCTCAAAAACCTGCAAATGTTTATCTGTAAAGAGTGCTGTGGTGTCACAGCATGCAGAAAGGCTCCAGAGACCAAATAGACCTGGGTTATGTCTGCAGAGGAGCAGGGAAAAGGCACAGAGCAGTGACCCCAACACATATTTGCAGGGGATTTGCTACCAGGCAGAGGGAAAGACAGCAGTAATGAGCCCAGTGTGAAGAACAGGAAAATGGAAAGCAGGGCTCCCATGTCCTGCTTCTAACTGCCTTCACTTGTCTCTGTTTCCCAGCCAAAACGTGGGTGTAATTGTTCAGGCATAGCATGAAGCTTTAAAGACTCACAGTGGATACGGCATAACAGGAGGACATCATGATGTCAGCAAGAAGTGAGTTGTTTTCCTCAGCAGTGGAAGAATTAGCGAGCTAGAAATCCAGGGATGTCAGGACTTTAGTCCAAATTGGAAAGAGCATTTGAACTTAATCAGATTGACAGGGGACAGAGGGAGAACCCTATGTCTCCCCTTGCAGAAAGGTTCATTGATTTTCCTGAGTTATGAACCCTTGAGAGCTGTACATATCACTCACACTCTCTAAAGTGCTGCAAAACCCAAAGGTGCGTCTCATGGGAACATGAGCAACATGAGTTTGCCACAGAGAAGGGAAGAGAAGAGGTGAATGCCTGCTCCTAGAGCAGACCTCTTTTCATTTAACAGCAGATGACAGTGTCACGTATTTTCACAGACAGCTATTTAACATAAGGAAGCATCATGAATAGAGAACAGCAGACAAGGCATAAATTATACAGCTAACTAAAGAATATGGTTCCTACTCTACTTTAAAAGGCAGGCCAGATGTCTTCAGATACAGTCGACTGTTAGTCGGCGTGGCAAAAACCCTTTCAAGACCCACTAACTCAAGTCACAATGTGTGCTTGATTCGCTTGGCTGAACGGGGATCCTCCTGGGCTGCGAGCAGGATCTACACGCAGCTGAAAATACGGTGGGAATGAGTCAGTTCCTTGGAGCTTGTGTGGGAGGCAAAGACAGAACTGTGGGTGGCTTCAAAGTGTTAAACGGCCTTTTAAATTCAGGCCCAGTTTCTCAGAGGAATAAGGAAACAGATATTCACCCAGCCTGGAGTTAGCTCCATGCCTTGGGTCAGCCTTGAGAAAATTGCTCTCTGACAGTAACAGCCACTTCCCAGACGTGTGGGTCCACTTGCTTCAGAGCCAGTTCAGCTTCAGATGTCATTCTGTGGAGTTTAACAGCAACTCGGTTCGTCCCTCACCCATAGCAAGGCGGCAGCAGCTGGCCCTTCTCTCCTGACATCTGCAGGCTGTCTCCAAGGCAAGGCAGAGCCTCACCACCTCCAGGTCAGGTGTTTGTCCATCTCTGCTTCCTGCATCTCGAGCTGCCTGGGATAATAAGTCTGCCAACACAGGCATCTTGGGTACCCACTCCCTGCGATGACAGAGAGCTGCTTGAACCTTTCCAGCTCTGTATTGGCAAGGAGTTTCCCCACTCCGCAGTCTATCATTCCACCTCTGGTGCCAAGAGCTTTGGGATGTGGTCCTACCCACAACTGGTCTGTGCATAAGGGGGAGAGGGGATGCTGTGGGTTAAATTACGTGGCACATTGGAAAGTCAGGCCCCATCCAGTTACCTCCTGTCAACTGTTTCCCATTCAGCCCCAGTCTCCTATAGTGCAAGTGGAGTATGGTCATCTGTAAAGAGGATTTATTGCTTTTACTGGATCAGGCTCACCATTCCATTTAAGTGGATTAATGTGGGTTAGCTCTAACTTAGCCCCACAAAGCATTAGCCAAGTCAACACGAAGTTCCCTACTACTGGCAATGTTGTTGTTTTTTCCCTGTCATGATGAATTTTTAATGGTCTTTATGTGCAAAAGCAGCTTTGCAAAATCTTAGGCTTCTGCTTTCCAACTTAGATGATTTGGCATGTAAGGAATGCAATGAATATTTAAACCTGTATTTTGGCATAGCCTGCACAGGGGAGCTAGAAACCTAGCTGTGGTCTTTCGGGGCCTTGCCAGCGACCATGCAAAACTGTCAGCCTCGAGGAAGAGCAGGGGGACCTTGTGAGGATACATCAATCTTCAGTGCTCAACTAAAATCACCCTAACCCCACCATTCTTTAGATTCTTTTAATTAACCTCAGGATTCATATGGAGGAGCTGTACGCGGGTGGAGCTGTGGGTTATTTGATAAATGACTTGGACCACTCTGTCGGTCGTATTTTGTTCACGTGAGAGTAACTGTTGAAGGCTATTATTTACTACTGGGACCAGGGTCCCTCATCCCAATAGACAGTGTGCAACCATGTGGTAACAATCTCTGCTTGGAAGATCTTGCAAGCAAACCACATCAGACAAAAGGGTCAAAAAGGAAGGGACCCCTTTTTTTGCCCTCATGGTACAGATGGGTGAACTACAGGCTCACACACACATTCAAGAAGCCACCAATTAAGAGTTTACTGTAACCCCTTTGTACGCAATTCAGCCCACAGCAAAATCAAGACAAATCGACGGAGCTTTATCGGCTGTAAAAGGGCACCCAGTTCAGGAGCCACCACAAGAAAACCTCCATCATCCGCTTGAACACACAAGTATAGATGCTGGAATTCAGCCAAGACAACGTGGCTTTCATCTTTCACATGAAAGGGGGCTCCCTTTGACATTTTGAGGCCCACTTTTTCAAGAGCTGTTATGCAAACTTTGGCTCATGTGAGCTTGAACAATGTGGAGACGTGTACAATCCAAACTTCCAAAGTAAGCAACATTTCTGTACGTGGAACCCCGTTCTGCAGAGACATGTGCAGGAAAGGTCCTATTGACTCTGGCTGAACAGCTCCAACAGGTATCAGTTTGCAACCACCGGCCCATAAAGGAGTGCATCTGAAAGACTTTATTTCTGGTATCAGTGTCCCCTGAGCCACGGTTTTAGTTTAGATATTAGCATGGAAAGATAGACATTTCTTCAGAAACCACTGTTACTCTCAATCTCAGTGTGGCTTTCTGGAAATCCCAGAGCTAAGTATTAGAGAATCATAGAATAGTTAGGGTTGAAAAAGACCTTAAGACCATCAAGTTCCAACCCCATTGACAGTTCTGTGCTATTTAATTTGTTAAGCCATCAGATGTCCTGTAGCCAGTGGCTGTCTTCACACGTGAGCATATTTAGGTGGCTTCATAAGCTGGTATATAATTATCTCTGTTGTTAATTGATTAAGTCTGGCCTACATACAGTCATCCGGACTATTCCCTTTGGGGTGTTATTATTAGCAGGATCCAGACATTTTCAGCCTTTTGGAGCCCAGGAATCTCTTTATTCATGCAATTAGAAGCCCAAGGAAATCTCCTGGAATCATTGACTTTCCAGCTACAGTAATTCAGTTTCATAGATGGAAAGATCCTCATATTTATGCATAAGCAAGGAAAAAGGTGAAAGCAGACTCTAATCTGGCAACAACAAAAAAAAAAGCAATTCATCCACCTACAGCCCTTCAAAGATACAGCCAACACTCTCAGCTGAATTAACAAATTGTGAAGCAGACCTTTAGCAGCTAGAGCCAGACTGAAAAAAACCAGGGCATTACTTGACACATTTCTTTGCCCTGATTGGGAAAACATGTCACTTCCCTCCTAGATATCACTGGTATATGTTAAAACAAGTATTTCACAAGCAATGAAAACAACAGCACTTGCTTTCCAAAGGATGTGTCTGAGCATGACTGGCTGTTTCAGAGAGGAATGGTGTGAAAGTGAAGTTGCTCTTGTGGGGTGGATGTTTAGTGTCCAGCAGGGCATGACTGCCAGCGGAGCTTATCCCTAGGTAGGGCATTCATAACAGGGCTGTTCCCACATTGTTTTCCCAGTGTCTGATCATGGATGGGCTCAGCAAGACCACTAACAGCTCTCTATTTTACCCAGCTGCCTATTTTTATGAAGCTCATAGGAAATTAACTTCTGCAAGACCTCAGTTTGGTTTTCACTGACCATGCGGCTCAAGAACCATTATGGGAGTAGGGCAAGCAGAAGATTAATGGTGCAAATTCAGATCTGTTAGAAACCAAGCCAAGGTTGAATCTGTGTCTTTTTACTCCAAGATGTGAATAAATTCAATGAGGTGCAGAGCCTTAGGACCCACAGCTTAAAACCTCCCTACTTTTAGCAACCTATGGCCTGATTTCCTGAATTGCTGATCATCTGTAGTTCATGTTGAAGCAATCAATAACTGCTAAACAATCAAATTAGAAGTCTCAAACTAGGATCCAAACATCAACCAATGAGTTTCTAAATCAGAACCACTAAGTTTCTACTATTTGGCTGAATTGCTCACCTAGCCAGGCCATGTTTTAAGCAAAGCAGGTCTTTCACTTGTGTTGTTTATGGCTAAGGCTGAATAGATGCCTTTAAATAGGCTGTGATGGCAATTCAGGCTGCTGAATTTTTCTGTATTTCTTTATAGAAGTTGGGAAAATGCGTAGAAGAGCTTTGCACAAAGATATAAACACAAAGAGGCATTTTGGATAATGGCCTATGTATTAACTGGGCTCTTAGAAAAATAGCTGCCAATAACTAGTCTCCTAACTCTGTATTTTGGGGGTGATTGCACATTACTGAAGAGATTGGGAAGTTTGCCATTGACCTCAGTGGAGCCAATGTTTTACACCTACCCAGCTAGGAAATACTGTGGGTTTCAGGAAGAAATAATGACATTCAGCACCTCTTGTAGCAAAGCCACTTGTACTATAGAGCCTAAATATGGACTTTACACCTTCATCTCAGACACCCAGTGCATCTTAGTTTATATTCAGAGTCACAGCACAGACATCTTTATTTGAAAGTATCAGAGTCCCAGAAAGCAAATAGTACAAATCCAGCTCAATGTCAGCAATCTGACACATAAACAAAGTAATAAATTTGCTGTGTTTTCATATCCTCAATCTGTTTTGTGTCTTTTGACACATAAGAGGCTTCAGAGAAACTGTACTACAATAAGAACACAGTATCATCCCAACAATAAGAAAATTAAGGTTAAAGAATCCATAAAAGGGGATTAAAAACACTTGCCAGGAGAAGGATTTGAAGAAGGAGACACTGGCATTTGCAAAATGGCTGCTATAGGGCCTCAGCTCTTGAGCATCATTAACTTTGCAGGGTTATCTATATAAAAACTGTCTGGAAAAAGAATCAAACTGTTACTTCAGCACTAGAAAAATCTCCAGAGAAAATGGTAGGAGGGTTGTAGTGGTAGGTCAGAGAAACCAAGCACATTTCAAACAAAAAATTGTTAGGCTTAATGAACAAACTTACATCACTGTTACATTCAATTGGATTGTGTTTTAGGAGGCACATAAACTTTCCTGTCAGAGGGGATAAATCAGTGACAAACTGTCTGATGTTGGGAAGAAATTGCCTCTGCTAGCAGATGATTCCAATACAGAGTTTCTTGTATTCTCTGCCTTTGAAGTATCTGGTACAGGCTGTGGTTAGAGACAGGATATCAGCCTGACGAACCCCAAAGACATTTTCTTGTAGCTCAAAGTTCAGATGGTCACAAACAGCAGTTGTTCTGGTTAGAAAAAACTATCACGCATTTGCTGTAAGTTCAAAAGCTCTCTGCTCAGCACCTGGATTTTCTGCTCTTCGTGCCACATCTTTACAACCACTTCCTTCAGGAACTGGCCATAAAATGTGCTCTGATGGTGACAGCTCTTAAAACATTATGTATGTGAGTGGGTTTGAAAACAGAGTCCTTTCAGGGGTACTTCTTTGTTACAGGGCTTTTTTCCCATGTATGTTAGTACATAGGCATCCTTTCAGCCTTTTTGAATGGAAATTCAACCTAATATCGGAAAGAACTGGTGACAGCTCAAAACCTTCTAAGCTGTCAGAAATGAGTGCAAGGTAGCTGAGGGAAGGTCCCTGCCAATTTGTCACTTTTTAAGTAAAAAATGCTTACTCCTCCTAGATGTATTTTTTCACTTTGCCATCGGTTATTTTTGAAGGTCCCAGTGCATGAAATGACCTGGCAGTTTGGCACAGAAAAAAATGTGATAGCAAGGTGCTAAGGTTAAAACCAGTGATCCTGGGGTCCCACAAAGCCTTTCCTGGGCTGTCAGCAGGATACTCTCACTCCTCACTCGCTACTTGCAACTCTGCAGGAGCAGAAAGTGGCTCCCACTTCAAACACAGCTCCTTAAAGACAAGACTGTAAAGCTGGTGCACTGTGTAGAATAAGCAATCCCTTTTTATGGACTTAGGCTGTCATTGTACATAGCGTCCCTCACGAGAATGGCGAAGGGAGAAGGCCATGGAAAGTACACCTAAGGTGCTAGTGGATGGGGTACTCTCAGTGTCAAATCTTGATATACTGACATCCAAATCCTTCAAACCCTGGGAGACAAATCCTGGCTTAAGTGTATGGGATTTTTGCCACTGACTTAAATGCAGTCAGCGAACTGGGGAATGCAGTCTCTTGCTGTCAAATGTTCTTTTCTTCTTCCACTCTTCTCCTACCTGATGCTGGAAGGAGTCCATCTGTTTAAAGTCTAGGGAAGCACAAATGCAGCAAATAGCATTGCACCTGTGGTGCACGCTAGAGTTTTGAAATTAAATGTATGTGGTATTTCTTGCTTCCTCTCTGACAGCCCTTTGAATCTGCAGGGCTTAAGTGTGAGGACTCTTCTCACCCAGCAGCCTGCTCCAGGCCTGTGGCACTTCTGGCTACACGTGGAAATACAGCTATGTCTCAGCCCTGTGGCAGATGGTACAAACCATATATAAACTTTGGTACATCACTGCAAAGGCTGCCTTGCTCCAGCCTTTGCACAAATCCTTCTATTTCAGGCAAATGAATGAATAAATACGCTTTCCTATGCCCCAGAATGCCCATGGTTTCCCCACAGACCACTCACTGGCCCCAGAGAAACAGAGCCACTGACCACTCAGCACATGACCCTCAAGTCATAGCAAAGCAAAAAACTACTCTGAGCAGAATACTCTGCTTCATCCTATTGCTTCATTTTCTCCTTTGGAAGCCTTCCCTTTCTGTGGCTAGCTCAACCACTTAATGGGGTTCTGGGGTATTCCCCATGATGAGGACATTCACTGAGGTCTAATCACTGCACGAACAAAGAAATCCTGCCGTGATACCCAACACTTGGGGCCACTGCACAGAAAACCCCATTCATTGTTGCCAAGCCACCAGGGTCAGCCACACAGCTGGAGTTTTACCTGCTTATTTATTTATCTAAAGGGTAACTATCACTTGTGGTTTTAGCTCATGTTGGCAATTTCTGCTCCAAAAGGATACGCGTGCGCACACACACATATATACATTTCCTGCTTGGCAGCCAGAGCTGCAGTGATGGTCTGAACACTCAGAGGCACAGATCATCTGCCCTTCCCAGCAGGAATATGCAGAAACTGCTGGGGTACTTTAGCTTGAACATCAGGCCCTGCATCAATACTTTACTGTGACACCAGGACCTTTATTTTAGGCACCACCCCCCCAGAAAAAAAAAACCCAATCCAAAAAGAAGAAAAATTAGTGCATTTCTACTTATGTTTCATATCTGGGGTGAACCATATACCCCACCTTCAGCCCTAGCTTCTACTCTGTCTTTTTTAGCTGCTCAGAATTTTGTGAGACACATTTACTGGGATTTGAATTTTGCAATGTTTAGACTCATGAACAAAACCAGCAGAGTGCTGCTTCTTTTGGCCATGCACATCAAAATGCTCTCTGTTTTAAGTTGTGGCCAGCACTTTTGCAAATGTGGTTGAAAGTTATACATTCTAACCTGGCTTTTATCATTGTTCTCAGGAAGTTGTAAAGAGTAAGCACTTTTAAAGTAAAATCACTTGAGTTCAGTAGTTTGGAATTGAGCTTTTAAGCCTGGAAATGGCCCTCCAGGGCACAAGGATGTTAATGCTTAGAATTTTAGAAGTGTCTGAGCTTTTAGTTTCTGAATCAGGTCGGAGCTAAACATGATGTGACTACCGGAAATCCCAGATTAGAAGATAGGGTACATTTGGGAACACATCAGACTTGATATTTCAACATTAAAGATCTCGCTGTTTGCACTGACAAGTTCCCCATCCCTGTTCTTTTTTTCATCATACTGAAATCTCACATCAAGAGCTTAAGCAGATAATAAGTTAACATTGGCACAACACTGAAACAGAGGAAATAAGAGTGTGAAAATCAGAAAAATGCTTACTCAAAGTGGTAAGCCCGATAGCAGTCCTGTCAGTTCCCTTAAAACAGATGTTGGCCAATTCTGCAGCTCATTGTGACATAACCTTAGAAAATGCAGAGAAAGAAATGCCAGTTCACATTACACTCCCTATGTAATTAAGAGGAATTAAATATTCTAGATAAGAATTAAGTTCAAGGCTGTGTATGACTTGATAATGTCTTAGCCATCCCTCGGCAGGCATTAATTCTAGCTCCCCATGCAAGGATATGTATTCTTAACATCAGTGACTCCTTAGGTCATTACATGAATTATATGAGGTCTGGAAATGACTTTGTACTTTCCTTGCCACCTCAGAGCACACATCAGTGCTGGAGCTGTGATTGCTCATGCAGAGAGATGGGGTGTGTTACAGTCCTCAGAAACCTTTCCCTTTACAACCACCCAGAGTGCTGCTGTGAGATCCTGTCTCACACAACATTAGGCAGCAGGCTTGAAATCTAGCAGGAGCCAAACCAAAGGCTGTTAACTCTTCCCAAATGAATTTACAAGTGGGGAACGGGGGAATGAGATGAATGGCATGGGATGTTTGTGTAGGGAAGCAACTAAAAGAATTTGTGGAGATCTAAGTACACCACCCCAAAAATACACACATACTTTCCACCATTTAAATATCTTGTCTCTGGGTGGAAGCCAAACATTTTTCTATTTATTTCCACGTATGCCACCAATATACTAAGGAATTTAATTGCCTAATTCAAAATGTTAAGAAAATACCAGAAGGCTGAACATCCTGGAAAAGGACAAGGCGTTAGGAGGATGTTAAGTCACCTAGCATCATGTGGCGAAAAAAGGAAAGCATTTCCTGTTGCTAGTGCTGCAAGCGCACTCTCAAACGATTTGTGAAAGAGGCTGCATTTGGTCTGTACAAGAAGCCAAGTTCTGCCTGTGATAAGCATTGGGAACACATGCAGTGATACCTCTTGTTTCCAGGCATCCTGACAGCTACTTCCAATTTGCATTTCTAAGTGGAATTAGCAGAGAAAGGAGATTTACACATTCCTTGCTGGCTGGGCCTATTGGTTTGATTTATGCTCCATGCCACAGGGCTCTTGTAGAAGCCCAAACCTCTCAGTTGAGCTTTAGTGACCAGAGGGATGACCTCTGGATGAAGATGGTGGTGGATTTGCACTCAGGATACTCCAGACCACAGATTACTATGTGACATTACACAAGTCATTCACACTCTCTTGGACATACTCATTTTCACAACAGGGATAAGTCAGTTCCTCCTATTTAAATAACAGAGTCAGAAAACTTTTTATTACTGAGTGACTAAAGGAGGCTGGGTGAGCCCTCCTCATGCAAACATTCTGCCCTTGAAGGCAACAGTGGGCAGCTACCGTCACTTCTGACTAGTTATCTTGATAACTTGCAGGAAAACAGCTGTTGTAGCTGGAGGGACCCACACTGGTTATCCCTCGCAGTCACCCTCCTTTCACCCTGCAGTTCCTGACCTGACACTGCTTTTATGAGGAGAGGCTTGTTAGAAGTATTTGTAGGTTTCCTGAGTGAGCACAGCCAAGAAAATCCTCTCCTTGCCCTCTGCCTCTTCAGTTACACAGGCTACAAGGAGAAAAGCTCACACAGGTGGGACTGCTGTGATAAAGTTTGTCTGAATCCAAGGATGCTTCCCTAGGAGAAAGGCTTGGGGGTGAAGGGGATCAGTGCTGCTCCTGCTGCCAAAGCAGGCAAAGGAGAGGCCAGGAGAGCCATTCTGACCCAGGCAATGACAGCAGCAGATTTAGTGTTGTCTCTTCGCTGTAAAATGCAAAGCTGCATTGTCAGCCCCTAAAACTCAGCCTGGGTGAAAGGGCGTTGTTCTAAAATGCAATTTGTACTAAGTTTACTAGTGAAATATACATATTTTTAAAGGCCATTAAATACTCATCCTTGGTTCTTGTGGTTGTGAGCTTGTAATATCTGTATCCTCTCCAAATCTCCTTGATTGTATCCTACTGACAGGATAGTACCCATCCCAGATGATCAGCAGGAGTAAGCCTGGGGCCTCCACACCAACTAGCCTGCAGAAGGTTGATTGACCTTCATGTTGCCTTGTATCTTAGTGGAGTTTGCATTTTCCATGGATCCAGAGTCCAAATGTACCATTTATCGGTTCACTTTAGAAATCTCAAGGCATAAGTAACCCCTCTGATTCACAGGTGAAAGCAAGAAGGCTGCAGGCTGCATGATACATGGCTTAGCTGTGTCTCCTGTGGGACAAGCTGAATCCAAACAGCCAGGAAGCAGGGTAGAAGTCTTCTTGCCATAGTTAGCCAAGAGAGCATGACAGACTGTGAGCAACAGGCTGTCACAGTTACTCTGCCTTTGGTTTAGCCACAGATGGAGCCCACACCAGCAAAGACCAAAGGATTCTGTGTGCAGTGAGTCCTGAACACAAAACCGAACCCACCATGCATGTGTTTCTCATGAAGTACACAAAGTTGTTTTGTTTTAAAATGTATAACAAACATAAGTTGTGTAATAAACATATACAGCAATCTGTTTATATAAGCATATAATATTTCTAAAAGTATGTCAATACAAATAGAAACCAATAAAAAGTGAGAAGGGACTCGGGAATCTCAGCAAAGCTGTGGCAAATTAAACACTGAGGTTACTTACACAACCAATGTGCCAGCCCATGCACTGGGTGGGTGCAGATCATGCAAAGCACCATTGCAGGGAGCAAAACAAGGTGCATGTAACTCTTTGCTTCCCCTCTTATGTGCCGCTTGAGGCAGCTTTCCTGTTCAGCAGTGCAACAAGCAGCAGCACACAGACAAAGGAGCACAGCTGGTTATCACCTACAGACTCATAGAATGGTTTAGGTTGGAAGGGACCTTAAATCTCATCCACTTCCAGCCCCCTGCCACAGGCTGGGACACCTTCCACTAGACCAAGTAGCTCCAAGCCCCATTCAGCCTCCCTTGAACACAGTTTCTCTGGGCTAAAAGGTTACCTACAGTCAATAAAACTGAAGCAGTTGGCATTGGCCTGACTAGCCCCATTTAAACATAAAAATTCCAGTATACTCACCAGATTTCCCCTGGTTTCCTCAGTCAATTCTCTGCAGCCTGATGTTCATATTAGCAGGGTTCTTCTTCTTCCATCATGTCTCCAAGCAGGGATGGCAGTGCCAGCCGCCACAGGGCTCTCCCCTCAGCAGCAGCAGCCCCTGGCCAGCCCTCAGAAAGCCAGGCCGCCCTTGCTCAGCAGCCATTATCTGCTGCTTTTCTCTCTGCTTTCCCCTTCGTTTGGGGCTGCGCTGCTTGTGTGAAGCAAGATATAATAATAACAGCCCTTCTAATGTATTTAGTTCTGCCTAAAGCAGCCCATGGGGAGAAGGGAAAGCTGGAAGGAACCTGGGCTGCTGTCATGGCCTCCTGGGGCACAGGCCTCTGGGCACCCTCCCCCAGAATGTGAGAAACACCCAAAAATGTCCTAAAAACCACTTGAAAACAGACCTGTTCCCCCCTGCATTTAGGTGAGAACAGCCCGTGCCCAAGGCAGGGAATGTTCACCACCCAAAAATGCTCAATAAACCAAGGTTTTACCTCAGAAACCCCAAGGTTTTGGGGAGGAGCTCCTGAGGCGTCCCCATTTCCTTCCCCCCTCATTTTCCAGCTGAACAACAAGAAACAGCATCATTGCGACAATAAACGTCATCATTTTGATATGATGTATTTATATTTACATGGTACATTTTAAAGCAATAGCTACACTGATCATACATATTAGAAACAATAAAAAAAGAAGTTAAGAACTAAAATGTACATCATACACTTGTATATATAGTTTTTGTTTTTGTTTTTTTTTGTTGGTTTTTTTTTTACACAGAGGTAAAAAGGCTTATAAAAATCAATACAACAGGGTTTTAACTTTTAGTATATAGATACAATAATGATGAGGCTTCAGGCACTTTAATTTGTTAATGTGAGCGATAGCTTGGAGAAAAATAAAATAACAAAAAACACCCCCCCCAAAAAAAAAACAGAAAAAAAGGAAAATTTGGTTAATGGTTTGTTACCACAGATACAAAAATAAAATCTGAATAATTCCTCTCAAATGATCGCTGTCAGTATTGCAAAGCTGACGGGGAGAACGCCACACACTGTTCAGCAGCAGTGTGGAAAGTAAGGAGAAGTATTTACAAAACAACACCCATTTCTATCATTGTGCCCTTACACCACTGCCTTCACAAACCAAATAACACACGCAGCAAAAATCTACAAGTATTACAAAAAACCCAAGAGAAAAGGGTGGAAACGGAAGGAAAAAAATTAATAATAATAATAATAAAAAAGAGGGATTTTTTTTTGTTAAACTTTTATTTCCAGACATACAGAAAGGCTTGGAGTATGTCTACTTTACTTAAATAAATAGGGGCACTTCAAGACCGGACAAAAAGCTGTAAGATCTTTTTGTAGTGTTGTGCTTTATAGAGAGAAGATCTTACAGATGTTTGTTTACATGAAACAACTTGGAGAACAGAAATCAAAAGGAAAAGGTTGTTCCATTATGGTTTTGTGGTTTTTTTTTCTTGAGGCTGGCTTGATGTTTACTAGACACCATTGAGAGATTTGTCAACTGCTATTAGGCACAAAATACTTCTATTTCATTCAGCAAACCCAGACACATCACCCAGAGCGTAACACTCCATCCCTTTTCCACTGTCATTCGTTTCTTTTTCCCAACCGAAAAAATCCCCAGCAACTGCTACGAATTAAACCTACCAAACTCTATAGTGTATAAGCACATTGCATACTTAATTCATGGTTGACTAAAAAGCTGTGATTAACTCTCAGAGGAACTGTTGGGAAATTCCACCAAGAAAGAATGGCAAGCGTTCCTTTTACATTTATTTGGCAAATTAATAAAAACAAAGAAAATATTCCTCTCTTTTTTAAGACTGATGTCAATGTGCAATAGAGGGAGGGAAAGGACATGCGCCCACTGGCAATTTACTGCAGAAAGAAATTATGGCAGGAACAGCAGTGCCAGCTTTGACAAGCCAATCCCTAGCTGCCTCAAAGTATTCAGATTGTACTATGCTAGTTAGAGCTCACTGCGCTAAATCATTTTTATTTTTATTTTTAATAAAAATTATTTGGCTATTCCTTGTAATATATTAGAAAAATACTCTTTTTCCAAGCTAATTACAAGCCTTGTACACAAGACAACATGACATTAAAAAAAAACAAAACAATAAAAAACTTAAAGTAATCTTATCCTGCTGTATATGCACCTTTATGCATCCACTTGATAAATCTGGGTGGTGAACTGGGGAAGGGAAAGCCAGGGAGACGCTTCGGTCTGGCTCCTGCAAAGCCTCACATGCTTCATCCTACACGCAATACATCGAGACACGTGTAAGCATCTGGAGGACTGGGACCGCAGGTCAGGAAATGGAAGTGGTGGTTAACAGCCTGGCTTTTGGTTTTACATACCTGCTTAGATTGCTAAATGTAGCTTCTACTGTGGACGCGTATGTTCTCATGCTCATGTTATTATACAGAAAACGAACAAGCAAATACAATTTTCCATATAATCCACCACTTAATGCAGCATTTCCCCAGAATTGCCATAATAGTGCTTTTGACATTGCATTGTTAGTAATTCTTTGCATAACAACAATTTTCCTTATCTGGAATCTTAGTGTTTTATTCACAGATCATTACATGGCTGGCTAAGGAAGAAGTTCCCTTTCTTTTGGGCAGAACTCTGAAAAAAACACAGTTTTATTTTTCCAATGTTATTTAGGGAAAAAAGAAAACCCTAAAATTTAAGTTTCTCTTTCAAGTAGTGGTCTGAAATGATTACAGGTAAGGAGAACTACCAGATCCTCAATGGCTATGCGACTATGGTAACTGAGCCTTGCTTTCTGTTCACAGAGCTTTATGAACAGAAATAATTCAAGCTGTTTGCTGAAGGAAATGACGATGGACTCTAGAAGAGAAACTGCAGCTTGGATGGCTATTTTTGCTTTGGAAAACAGAACAAAAAAACCCCAAAGAAAACCAGTGACAGAAATACTGTGTTGTGGTACAAGTTTGTTACTAGCACACCTTCTATACACACACAATAACTTGACGGCAAGTTAAAATATCTTCCAAGTGAGATTTCAATTCACTACACCACCCCGTTTCTAGAAATGCCACAGCTTGCTAACACCCTGATGGTACCACACAAGCGGAGGCAAGACGGACACAACCTGGAGATGTTTTACAATCCACCACCATTTAAAGTTCTTTTCTCAAACTCATTTTAACTGGAAAAAAACCCAAAACAAAACAAAACAAAAAAAACATGTACAAGACAGTCTGTTTTGATTACAGATTAATAATACAAAAGTCTATGCTGTAGGTTAGTTAGTTAGAACACTTGATGAGCAAATCAATGCAGTGTGAGCCCCAGACGACCAAATGTAAAGTGATCCGAACTGGTGGTTTCTGGATGCTGTTGGGCACAGTGGCTGCATCAAAATGAGTGATATCAATGCTCCGAAACCAATGTGTTCCTTGAACTACAGAAAAAACGTAACACTTTGAATGCATCTGTAGTCATCCAGCAGCTTTATGTTTTCCACCACAGCACCTGCACATGACCCCACAGTGGTAACAAGCCCGAAGCGGCAAGTAACAGCACATACATGGAGCAATGAAAGACAAGGCGATAAGGGCCATCCACCGGAGGCAAAACATTTCATCACTGGTGTCACACGAGCAAGGATCTGTATAGTCTCCTTCTGGATCGGACATACAGTGATAGAGCATAGTGTCTGCGCACCACATACAGCTCACTCGATGGATGCAAGTCTTGACGCGGTCTGGAGCATCCTGGCATTGACCCCGTTTGTTCTCCTCATGGTTGAACATGTCCCTGCAGTACACGCACCGTGACCTCTCCCCATCTTCCTTCCGCCTGGGCTTAAACTTGACAGGTTGAGTCTTTATCACAGCACCCTTGATATCTTCACCCAGGTCAAAGTCCGAGTTGTCTACGTAAGGATAAGTGTATTCGTGTTTTGAGGCCTCACTTTTGGCAAAACGTACGTAGGAGTCCATGTCATCAGGATCAAAGTTCTTTCCCCGTGCTGGGGCATGGCGATAGTCCTCGTATCCAGTCATCCAAATCTTTTCCCGAGGATTGATGCGCACTATCTCCTCATCATCATCTGGAAAGTTGACGTGCCGATAGGATCGCGGTACTGACTGCGGAAGCAGGGATGAAGAGGGAGGAAAGATAAATAAGGTCACTTTGCTATCAGCAATCACTGCTTCCTTGCTTATCTGAAAAGCCAATATTTAACAATTTCTTCTTTCCTTCTTGGTATCCCGTTCCCTGACAAATCGCAGAGTTTCAGCCTTTGACTTGGGAATAAGAACAAGTGTCACAGACCTATAATGGTCTGTGTGCACACAGTACAGCATAAAATACTAGATCACAGAATGGTCAGGGTTGAAAAGATCATCTAGTTTCATACCCCTACTATGGGCAGGGACACTTCACACCATATCACCCAAGGCTCCGTTCAACCTCGCCTTGAACACTGCCAGGGTTGGAGCACTTACCACTTCTTTGGGCAACCTGTGCCAGTGCCTCACTACCCTCACAGTAAAGAACTTCTTCCTTATATCCAACCTGAACTTTTCCTGTTTAAGTTTTGACCCATTACCCCTTGTCCTATTGCTACAGTCCTGATTAAGAGAATGCAGCATCATAGAATAGTTAGGGTTGGAAAGAACCTTAAGATCATCTAGTTCCAACCCCCCTGCCATGGGCAGGGACACCTTACACTAAACCACCTCACCCAAGGCTCTGTCCAGCCTGGCCTTGAACATTGCCAGGGATGGAGCATTCACAGCTTTCCTGGGCAACCCATTCCAGTGCCTCACCACCCTCACAGTAAAGAACTTCTTCCTTATAGCCAATCTAAACTGCCCCTGTTTAAGTTTTAACCCATTACCCCTTGTCCTGTCACTACAGTCCCTAATGAAGATTCCCTCTCCAGCATCCCTGTAGGCCCCTTCAGATACTGGAAGGCTGCTGTGAGGTCTCCACGCAGCCTCCTCTTCTCCAGGCTGAACAGCCCCAACTTTCTCAGCCTGTCTTCATATGGGAGGTGCTCCAGCCCCTGTTCATCCTTGTGGCCTCCTCTGGACTTGGATTATAGAGCAAACCCATTTATTTATTTATTTAAAGCTAACTGAGAAAGAAAAGGGCAGAAAAGAAGGGGGGTGGTGTCTTTTAGGGCTGTGGGGGGAAACCCAGACACCAGTCTTAGCTATGGCAGACACAACCCTTTAGGTGGCAACACTGGAAGAAACCTTACTTGTTCTAGATGGTAGTGGTCAGAGCTATAATGGTCGTGAAGGTGTCCACGAGTGCAAATTCTTCGGTGTTCGCAGGATGCAGGAGAAGCCAGAGTTCGCACAGGCTGTTCCCTTTTTTGAGAGGAGTTAGAGGAGCTATCTGTAGCGTTCTGTTTTCAAGGGAAAGGAGGGGAAAAAGTTGTCACACATACAGCTGTTACTGCACACGGTATTAAAGGAGATGTTTTACTACTCACTGACTTCGTGCACACCTGCAATGTAGGCAACACCTGACAGCAGGCAGCTTCATAAAGTTTCACATAAAATACTTGAAAGGGGCAGATCTGTTGCCAGGCCATAAAAGCTGTCGCCACACACATGGAAAAATAATATGCCATAGCCTACCCGTGACATATTCACCAACACCACTTATATTTGCTTGGCATGCTATTTGTTACACTGGGCACTGTGAGATGGTGAGTGCTCACACTAGAAACTACCTCTGAAGAGCAGATTTAAACCCTGTGAATTGATGCAATTGTGTAAGTCCTGTGGACAGACTCAGACTGAGCATCTGTATGCCCAGGCTGTACCCTGATAGCTACTCAGGCTACAAAAATACTGGCAATTGTGTTAACCTGCAGGCATCCCACTAAGCCAAAAACTCCCTTACAAGTTCTCAAAACACTCACTGAATTCCAGTTCATCACAGACTACTTGAACAATCAGCTTCTCTTTAGAAACTTCAGGGACCTTTTCCCCCTCACTTTGTGACCAATTTCTAACGTGCAATGAGTGTTACTTGTATTTTTATACATTACTGCCTCATGGTGACTGCTTTCTTTAGGTTAATTGGCTATATCATTACACAACAACGACCATGAAAGGGTGAAATACCACACAATAACCTGGTATTGCCAATACCTGCAGCTTCTTAATCTACGTATTTTTCTTCCTAGGGAAATACACAGTGGGGTACCACTCTTAGCCACCCTCACTCCATATTCCTTCCTTGGTTAAAACTGTTTCCATGCGATACCCAGACATTCAGGATCTTACCCATTAATTCTTTTCATAGATTGCTTGGGCTTTTTTTGTATTACCATGAGAGGACAACTGTTAAATACACCAACGGATTGTGAGCAGGAAAAAGAACCTCCATGCATCCGAAGAGCTGGAATACTGCACTAAATACTGGTACTTTGAACTACAAAAAATCTCCATCCCCCTTCCAATGAATAAGCTGTGCTTGAGTCCAAGGGAAAGGTTTCCATTTGCCACAACAGTTAGCTAGAGACAAAACCTCCAGAGCGGAAAAAAGTTGTATCGGTAATGGGAGAAGACTGGTTTCACCTGAAAAACCTTCTCTCCTTGTCGAGAATGCACTCTCTGAATGTTATTTTCCAATGAATCGTACTAGACACGTCTCTTACTCCAAATACAAGAACGTTCATTGTGGATACTTGTTTATTCTGAAAACAAGGCTCTGCAGGACTCTGTCCAAAGGTGAGAACACCTTAAAGCATTACAACACAAACCAGATGTTGATCCTCTTTAACCTGTACAGCACTTAAAAAGCACTGCACTCCCAACTTACTTTGTTGAAAGCAAATAGAGAGATCTGTTTGCAGTGTGATGTAAAGCCAGGCTGGGTTATTGGAGAGGTGCAACAAGCAGAATGAGTTCTGAATGGCTGACCCACCCATTAGGAACAGACTTTTAATGCATGTGTTTGTTTTGGTTGTTTTTTCTCCTTCTTTTTTTAAACCAGTATGTAGAAGCAGAACTCTAAAGGTAGCTAATGCCTCCCTAATGTAACTGCACTGATACTCAGGCTCTTTGTGAAAAGTGGTTTGCTCAGCCCAGTGTTCGTGACTTGTAAGACAAAGGCACTTCAAATCTGGCATTTAAACCCTTCAAAGACAATTCTTGGAGGACTTTAGGTCCTACAATACCTAGCATATTTTGGGGGCATTTCAAAAGAAAATAAGCAGCTCCCACAAACAAGTACTTCATAGTAACACTGAGCTTCCAGCCTACCTGAAAACCAAAGGAGAGCTCGGATTTGGTTACAACAGCCTCCTCACAAGAGTACCTTTTTGCAGTGCTGTGTGTGGTGCAGACCCAGATGCCAAGCTGTAATTTAAGCTCAGAACAACACCAGAAAGGCACACACCCCATGTTCGGGACAGCCTCAGCCTGCAGCATGCTCTCAAAGTTAAACTTTGACTGCCATGAACCAGAAAGGAGGCAGGGCTTTAACGCCGTGCCATGCAGCAGGACCCTTTACCTTCACTGGAACCTTGGCTGAGCCCTGCTGGACAAGCCTTTCATGGATACACTCTGAAAACATCATAGGTGCTCAAGGTCAAAATAAGGAAGCCTGGGAAAGTTACCCAAGTGGAGGAGGCTGCACATACCAACCTGCAACCCCCTCACCCTCCTGGATGAAAATAAAAGTCCCAAACTGGATATAACTGCTAAAATAATCTCAGTGGGGCAGCTGGGAGCTATAACCAGCCCTCCAAGCTGCGTGCTATTTGCTGCCTCTCGGGGCAGGCAATAGGCAACTGGAAAAGAGGCTGTAGCGATTTTTATCTTGCCTGATTCGTATCTACCCTTGCTTTCTTCCACACCTTCTTCTCCTTCAGAGCCGGCAGGGCAACGGAGCCTCTCCTCCACACGTGTTGACATGGCTACAGAACCTGCCTGCAGCATACCACAGTGGCTGCGGCTCTGGCCTCTGCCTTCACCTTATTAAAAATTGCTGTATTTCCACGTTCAATGTCCTCAGATTAGAGGGGCAGTTTGCCAACACAAACACTTACTCTAGGCGCCCAGAATGGGGGAAAGCAAGTTATCCCAGATTAGGGCTCTGCTCACTGGTCCGTAAAACAGCTCATGCTGCCTCCCGTTTGGTGACTCTAAAGGCAACTGGTTGACAAATGCAGTGTGTGCAGGGTTACCTTGATGACCGCTGGCTGGGATAAGCACTGTTACTTGCCAACAAGGTCCCCCATCAAAGCTTCAAACTTCTATAGCAGAAGAAAGAAGGCTCTCTCTTCTCATATATGGTTTGAAGACTGGGAATAAAAGGTAGAAAATACCCCCTTTCCTAAGCAGCAGGTCACCAATGAACCCCACAGGATCCTCCCCTATGCTGACGAGCATACTCATCAGTGAGCTGAAGAGAGGTGAACAAGATGACACAGTTCTTTGATGAAACGTAAATTACTCAAGGAGGTAAAAAATGAAAGCTGATCCTGAAAAGTTGCTTAAGAATGTCATAATGCTGAGAGACTGGATGGTAAACCAAAAACTACCCCCTGAAGAGCAAAGTGACAGAAACACCTTCATCTGACGTGTACAATGATGCATTCTGAGCCAGCTATCACTGCTCAGGAAAGAGGTCTTGGGATTAAACCAGACAGCCCTGTGACAGTGTCAGCTTGGTGGCTCAGCAAAAGATTAAACAAAATCAAGCAGCAGCAATGAAGATGATCATCATCAGGGCATTGCATGTATCTGCTGAGCTTCCCCCATCTATCTGTGGTTCTGCCCCTGTGTCAATAAGGGTATTTTCATCGCAAGCTCACAGAGCCATGGTCAGGACAATCAAGGACATAGAATGGCTTTTGAACAACAGCTAACTAAAGAGCCTGGGTCTCTTCAGCCTGGAAAAGAGATGATGGAAGGGACCAAGATGATGGGAAGAGAAGAAGTTTACTGAATCCCGAGTCCCATGGGAACATGAACAGGAAGAGATTATCCTACTGGTATTCTTCAGAAAAGAAGATCACAAAGCATTCACTGGAACAAGCTCATATAAGGTTCAAACACAGGGAGGTACTTCTGACAGAGTTCATAGTTAAAACATGGCTCAAGAAACCATATGGAAACCCTCAGAACAAAGTAAGTGACTGAGGATCAAAGGCATGATGATGCTCAGGCCTTCAGAATTAGGTTCTGTTCTCTCAGTACCACTCCATCAGGACGGAACCTGCACTTGGTGACTGGCAACAATTAGGCATGTTCTCAAAGAAAAGGCACTCTCATCTTCAGCCAAGTGCCACTACAAACAAATGATGAGAAGAGTTTGATGGTGACAGAGACACAACAACTTCTGTTCTCCACAACAACACCAGGTCTTGACCGGGATATTCTACCACCAGCATAGCTGTGAAAATTCTGGGAAGAATGCTGGAGGAGGGAGACATGAGAGGTTTGTTGCAGGTAACACAAATACAACACATTCACCTAGAGGAATACATCTAGAAAGGATGTGGTCACCAGAGCCAGGCTATTTCACTGAGGGAAAAACGTCCCAAATAATCGAGCCACCAGTCTTGTCAGAGAAACAGTCTTCCTCTAAAGCCTGTTGAAACCAATCCAGCTCCAGTATTTGTTTTTGAGGGGAAAGTATTGAAAACATGCCCAGTAGCCACATAAGAGAAGTGAACCCAAAACTAAAGTTGCTGGAACAAGGAGTCCGGTAAGAACCTCTGTTTCAACACGCCCTCAACTGCTCAATTAGAGAAGCTTGTGCCGCACGTACTACAGCTTTGTGATTGCTATGGCGCTCATGAAGTCTTGTGGTTTCACTGCTTGGATAACAAAATCATTAATCATGACCATAATAGTAATTCTGTAAAACCCGTGCAACACATTTCCTTTTGCGAGTGAGCTGTACGTATCTGAGTGAGCACACGTACTGCATGTTTGATATGGCTGCTTTGAAACACAGCACTGGGCTTCTACATGCAAATGGCTGCACTGTGATAATTTATATATATATGTGTGTATATATATATATATACACACATATATATTAAAAAGTGGCCCTGTTTCTCCTTCTGACTTTCCAAAGTGACTCATTAAATTAAAAACCCACAGTCATTAGTAAAGAAGATTATGTTAATCATTTACTGCAGTTTGCTTCTCATTGAGATGGATTTGTTACACAGGAATGGCAGGCTAATTAGGTGCCTTAAGTAACATTCTGATAAGTATCTATCATAAAAACTGATGAGAACAAGCAGCCTTCTCCTGCTCCTGAACTGGACAGATCACTTTGCCTCTAATGGTTTTACAGGATAGGTTCACCCCATGTGATGCAACATTCAAGGGTGACTATGAAAAGAGAAGAGAGACTCATCTCAAAACTCTGAAGCAGTAAATCTGAAGCAGCTTGTCAGAAATTGGCTGCCAGAGGGAAATCATAGAGCTCTGTCACTTGTAACTTCCAGAAGTGCTCTCAGCCAGCTCAAGTATTTGCAAGCTTGCTGTCAAAAACAATTGTGGGTCAAGCAAGACAAGATGCTTTTTTCCCCTCTACGATTTTAATGGTTACGTGAGGTGGAGAGGACACGGGGGAATAGAAGTATCATGATGTTGAACAAGTAGTTCTGCAAGTAATGATTCCTAAAGGAATCAAAACCCTGTGCCACCCTGGCCTCTTACAAGCTGACCTGCTCTTTATTGCCATGCTCCTCTTTGCTCATCTCCCACTGCCATGAAAGCCTCTCACTTCACCACCTGTATCTAACAGGGATTGTGGACACACAGCATGGAAAACAAAAAACAATGGTGGGGGCTCACGGTCTCACCTTTACCAAGGCAAAAGACAAAGCTGCCTGCAGTGGCCCCTGTGTTCACTTTGGGAAGCCTGGACATGTTAAAGAGGAGCCCATCACCATCTCATCATCTGGAAATACAACTGTGCCATCCCCAGGACAGGACACCAGTTCCCTCACCAATTCACCGCTTGAGGATGAGCCTGGAAAAATGACATCCAGCAATCTGCATCCTCCCCATGCTGCAGCCTCAACCTCTGGCCAAGACCCATGCGATGAGCTCCCCACAGGCAGCCAGAGCCCTTTGTTTGTGTGCTCTGCCCAGGTGCAATCCCTTGGGATCCCCAGCACAAGCCAGCTCTTCTCTGCTTGGCCCTTTTCATTTGCTGGAATAAAGGAAAACACAGCTGTGCTATCAATACGGAAAGGAAAATGATAAAGCCAGTGAACCAGTACTGCAATGAGCAGTGCCGTGCTGAGCGCCAATGTGAAGTTTATCTGCAGAGCCTCCACTGTTTATGAACTTCACAAAGAGGAAGTCTGAGAGTTATTTCGGACACATGGCAAAGCAACTTCCACCTTTCCAAAGAAATTAAGATAAAATGTAGTCTCCCAGAACTCCCTCAGCTTAATCTTGCCAGAACAAGTCCTTTTTTCCCCCTCTTTATTTCAAAGCCTGAGGAGACACAGCACTTTTGAACTTCACAGCAAGAATCCTGATTTTTGTCTCAAAACACCTTTTTCTCCCTATTCAAGAAAATGAGGAAAGGAAACAGTTGACATTTTGCATCCACCTCTAAGTGTGCCCCATATACTCAGGGCAGCCCACTTCAAAGAGGGCTTAGATTATCCAAGTACTAAGAAGAAGGTTCAGTGTGAAAATACTCTTCAGATTTGAGACTCCTGTCTCCTGAGCACAAGCTTTTAATTTGTTACGGCAAGATTAAGCCATGGAACAAAACTGCTTTTGTCAACTTTCTGTTTGTTTGCTATCACTGAAGACAAGACAGAAATTGTATTGAAGAAAATTGTTTCCATACATGTGTGAAACGTTTTGACGCTCTCATCCACTGAGTACTGCTGGAGCTGAATCTAGTTCTGCTCCCTAGCAGACAGTCTGAAGGAGAAGCTTCATGTTAGATCCTATTTCAGTGCAGTTCAAAGACAAATTGGCTGTACACAACTATGACAATAAGCACGGATTCAGATTTCTTTCTCAAACCAGAGCAGGACTATAATTTCTCCAACGTTTGGACTGTTTCCTAGTCACCACTTACACAAATGCCAATATAAAGCACAGAAATCTAGTTTTACTGCTACCTTCTTTATTTTTAAGCTTTGTGGTTATAGCTTTTAGTGCCAGAAAGATGCTGGTGGCTGTGCCGTCTTAAGTCAGCAAAACTTCAGGAACATTTACAAGGATTCAGTGCACAAGATCATCTCCATTAAGCTTGATGCTAAACCCGATTCTGGCATCACCGCTCAGCCCTGCATGGACCACAGATGTGACTTAATGATTCACTTCGAGGAGTAAAAAGAATCAGACGCGGTTAAATGATACGGCAAACACTCAGATGTGGTAAGGGGGAACCTCAGTGAGATTTTCCTGTTTCACTACTTGCCAGTCATAGGAGGCGTCAGACATCTCTGCAAAAGCAAGCATTTGAAGAGATACAAAGAGAGATGCCTCCAAAGTCAGAGGACTGAAGGCAGACAGTACGCCAACTGGCGTGGGCTCAGCCCAGAACCAGAGGCTGTGAGCGGGTGCACACACCATTTCCTTGCCATACAGTACCCGTTGCCGTGCACCACTGGGCTAGAGCACCACTTCAGTGGAAGGAAAAGTCTTTGCAACAGGTATTTATAAGGGAAAACCAAAATGCTGTAATGGGAAAACCCCCAAACCACAAGCCCCAGTTACTGGGGCTGCTCCCCAGACAGCACAGCAATCCCACAGTGGTGAGTGGGGTGCCTCTGCCTACCCATAAGGCGCTCAAATCCTCACCGATCTCCTTACCAGGACTCCTACATTTCCTTCTTCGTTCCTGTAACAACTCCTTGCTGTGGCCTGACTGGATTTCTCCATGCTGATACGAGCTACACTGATCCAGTGGGATTTTTTTACCTAAACCTGGGAACTATTTAAACTAACTAATTGCTTAAAACCGTCTAGGGACAGAGTGAGGCTTTTCCTTTTTGCATAAAGGGCTCCACTAATCTGTTTATGCCTTTGAAATGACATCTTGGTGTGGACTACAGCATTGTTGGGATGATCAGCTGCCCAATATTTGTGTTCGTACAGCTCTGCAGATTAGCAAAGCCTCCCTCCTCTAACGAGTAATATTAGCCACGTTACCACAGCTGTGCTCTGCTAAGACCATGAGAGACGGCCGCTGAGATCTGTACTGCTGTGGGGAGGTGATGGTCCTGGCTTCTCCCTCCCACCAGTCCCATCACCTACCCTGTGTACATGTTTGGGTGAAGAACCGCAGCAATTCAGCCCCAAACCATCTTTGTATCAACTCCCTGGCCCTGACTGACCACTCGTAGAGGTTTGTGCCCTGATGGTGCAGGAGGGTCACCAGGCAAAGCAGGGGATAAAGATGGGGGTTCTGGAAAGAAAGGTAGGTGCCAGCTCCTCTTTAGTCTTGTGTCTTCAACCTGCTTGTCATCAGCATGGCTGCAATTAATCTGGAAAGCACTACCTCCTAATTTTAAGGTGCAAACAGAGAACTTGGCACATCCAATGCTGCTGAAAAGCACTCCTTTTGGAAGATGGGTAGGGATACTAGGAAATAAAGGAGTGAAGCTCAGCCAGGGGTGTTCAACGGTGGACACGCACAGGGCATGAGCATGCGCTGCTGCTGAGTGCAGCTAGGAACAGATGGATCCACATAACTGACCACTGCATCTCAGCTCCTCTACGCAGACATTACCTGGGGGTAGAAAAGACTGGGGGAAGGGGAGAAAAAAATGCTAAGGAAGATTGGATTGGCTAAACTAAAAGAATCAGTGCACCTAATCCATCATTAATGTCTTGGTCATGTACAAACTCAACACTTCACCTTCAAATTCAGCAGCACTGCTACTATACACCAGTATAGGGAAGCCCTAGTTAAATGCAGACTTCCCACAGCAGACTGATATGATATTTTAAGAAGCCAGTTAGGGGTCATTTATTCACACAGTTATGAGCATCCACGTTATTTTAGGTGGAATTTATCACCAAAATAGAACCCAACAGCTGATGCAAACTTCTAAAATACCCTCTTCACATGCACTGCAAATATGTCAGGCTCTGCTTAAAAATGTGATGGTACTCGCTTACTTCTGCCTTTCCTTCTCCTTTTGCAGGCAGAGCCAGAGCCAGATGAACTGCTTCCTATAATCACTTCTGATTTAATTTTCATCAAATATTTACAAGATACAGACCCTTGGCAAAACACATTAGGCAGGTGAGGGAGGGAAACAGGGCTGCTTAGAGGCAGTTGTTTATAATGCGTATCTGGACTGGGCAGAGGTCCATTTTGAGCTCCCTAGACTCTTCTCTTCTTCATCCTCAGTTACTACCAAACACATGCCTGGGGGCAGAGGGCTCCAGGTTTTTGTCAGAAGGTTGTGTTTTGGGTGTTTTCTTCTTTCTTTAAAACAGTAAAAAGCAGAGCCTGCCACTTTAAAGGAAAATCATTCTTGAAGCCTCATGTAAAAGCACGTTTCATTGTTCAGCTTTAACAAACTCCTCCTTTTCCTTTCCAAGCTCCCCCAAAAAAGAAATCCCAGATACCAAAACCAACCTTTTGAGAGGATGCAACTAAATTATGGCTAGACTAGCAGAACAACAGTGTACTTCCAAGCTGCCTGAACTCCATGCTTTGTTTTTCTTCTCTTTTCTACCTGTCATATGAGACAAGAAATTCAAACCAGATTTGCCAGTGTTTAGACAGCATGTGGAAATTATAGGCTCCCTCATGAAGAACAGGGCAACGTAGTCATTTGCCCCACAGTTCCAATGCAGTGCCCTTCAGACTACTGCCAAGAGGATGCTCCAGTTTGGCACCAGGACCTAAATGCTCACTGCCCTTTAAATTATTCAGAGAGGCTGGAATGCTGGGCCTGAGCACGGCTTTGCCTGCTCTCTCCAGCCCCACATCCAACCAGCAATGCTGGCTTATGTGCTGGGCAGCGAGTCCCTTATCTCAGCCATGGTTCAGGAAGCTGTCAATCATTGCTCTGTCCCTTGGCCAAGGCTGCCCTTTGCAGCCTTGTTTACACCCTGCATGGGCTCTGCTCTGCTGTCAGCTTCAGAGGTGGCACCCGGGGCTGGCTGAGACACCCCAAATCCGGCCGGCGTCCCCGGTGCTGCCTCCCATGAGCACCCTGGGACAAAGTGTTGTGTTTGACCGCAGCAGCCAGAGAGATCATAGCTTACAAATATAGCTGCTTGCTGAAAGCAACTTCCTCAGGCTGCCTATTGAAATAATGGGAAAGGCCACTTTCTGTCTCTCTGAAACTTTCAAGCACTCTGTGGCCGAAAGAAAGGACTATATACCTCAAAGGCTAACTGCATTGTGCAGATTAAAGAAGGAACCTAATGGAAAGCTGTAGTAATATCAACTGTGTATTTTCAAAGTAAAAGCATAGTATTTGGCCATAACAGACCCCTACCCACATCGCCTTAGCTATCCTGCTGTCTTCTCCTTGTCTTAGCTGAAGGAGGAATTTTGCGGTAGTGATATGAAAGAGGAGAATGACGTAAATGCTAAACCAGGCTCATCCACAAGTGCAAGAGCCACCTTACTTGTACCACTGGCACTAGCACAGCAAAAGTCTGCAGTGAAGCTCGTCTTGCACAAGGTGTATTCATGGCCAGGGGGTACATGACACTTTTCAGGTGGGATGATATTAGTGGGGTAGCAGAGGTTTCTTGCCATCCGTTTAGCCGATCACTGTTATGTCTTCCCTTGAGCCAGCACTTCTGCTTCTCCAGCCCTACAGAGAGCTGGCTAGAGGAGCTAAACCACCGGAAAAGTATTTGCTTTCTTTTATAGGGCTAGGTTTGGTTCACTTCCCCTGTCTGGCTCAGCACAGCGTCAGCCATGCTGGTGAAAGGGGGACAGCAGGAGCCCCTCTCCATTCTGTTGCCTCTCAGCAGTGCTGAGGCTAAAGAGCCATCAGTCAAGTTGCACCCCCCATTGCATCCCTTGGCTGTGGCTTCATATACAGCACTAAAATAACCCTAAAACCCCATTCCTGCTCTCCCACACCAGGGAGATGAGCATCTTGCCTCAAATCAGGTCCCCCTTACATAAGGCCAAAGAAATGCCTGGGGAACCACAGCTGAACAAAAGCAAGGCCAGAGTGAGAAAGCCATGAATCCAGACTGCAAAGCAGTGCTGACAAACCAAGGTAGGCAAAACATGGAAAAGAGGAGTTGTACTAAACAATCCTCCTGGCTGAGGATGAGGGATCAGCAAGGGCCACAGAGGCTGCTTTTGGGGAGAAACAGCAAAGCTCACCTTCAGCAAGGGGTCCCAGGGATGGCTTTGTCAGCAGCTAGCAGTTCTGGCTCCACCTCTGGATGCTCACCCCCCTGCATCCCCCTTTATCTGGGCTGCTGCTATTGCCTGCGGGGCTGTGTGCTGAGTCCAGGCAGTAAACTGATCCAGGTTACAAACCAATCCTTTCATAAAAGAAAAATGTAAAAAAAGAAAACCCTCTTCACCCTCCATTTTACTGTACATTAAGAAAGGGCAATTTCTCCTTGGCTGTGTTTTGTTTCCGACACATTTGTGCCTTAAGCACATAAACGCACTAAAGCATTCAGCTCCAGATGAATTAAAAGGGAACATGCTCATAAACAGCTTCACACTTTAACTCATCACATAGTTTAAGTACATTACTACACAGCCAAATTCTTTTCTTCAGAAGACAAACATGCAGCTAGCTGATTGCAAGTGTGAAACGGTGCTACAATGCACTCGGATCACGGATTCATCAGCTAGGAACTACAGCTAGGGAGGCACCCCTGGCCCAGGAATCCTACAGGCAGGTGTGCTGGTGACTCCAAGCCTCAGCTGACTGAGAATCACAAGAAAACAGGCTTTCAGTAATCTGAAGATTACTTACATGAATGCAAGTCTGGTTATACGTAACATATAGAGTATATTATCCATAGAACCAAAAAGAGACAGCACACTAAAATACACCACCACATTGTTTAAGCACAGGGAAAAGGGGAAAATGTGTGTTATAAAGTAAGAAAGAAAGCAAAAAGACAGACATCTCCTTTGAACTGCTGGGACCAACCGAACAAAACTCAATACTGGTGCACAAATTACACCACTTACAAGTTCTGGCAAGATACAGCTATAAGGAAACTTCCATCACAGCAAAAGATCAAATTTCAGTTTCCTGTAGGATATATCCCAATCCCAGCGCAGGACCAACTGTGTTTGTATGTGGGAATGACACAGAGCCAGAAAATACACTACAAAAACGGTCTTGAGAGGAAGAATTGTGACAAGAGAAATTGCTTACCCTCAGCAAAGTAGCTCAACACATCCAAGTTGCTGCTATAATTAGCTATGTAAAAACTACACAACAGTGAGACTTGGAATATCCAACAGGAATACAGATACTTTCTGCTTAATAATTTGTTACTGAACAGGAGATGCTCCTTGTCTTGTCTTCATACAGACACCCCACAAGCCCCAAGCTCTAGAAGGCTTGCAGGAAAGGGCTCCTTCCCATATTTGGGCTGCCGGCATGAAAAAAAGACATTAGAAAAATCACATCCTTTCTTTGGGGTCTGGTTTTGTGACAGCAAATCCCTCTCTGCCTCCTCCACAAAGTGCACGCGGGTGCCTGGGACTGACCAAAGTTCCGACCGCGCTCCCATCATCTCCCCGCTGGCACGGCTGCGGCTGCCAGACCCTCGGGAAGTGCTGCAGTGCTGGTGGGGTGATCCCGTCCTTGCCAGGGACTGGGGAGGTTGAGGGCTGTGTGTGGGGAAACGACCAGACCAGTGATTTGGTTTAAAAAAGGAAGAAATTAAAAGAAGGTTTTACTGTTTGAAAGCCTGAGAGTGAAACGGTGCCAAAGCAACTGAAGTTCAATGCTTTCGGGAGTTGTGTTAAACTGCGTATTCCTGATCTGCCGCAAGAAAGGTCTGCTTTGCCCACCAGAGACTGGCCCAAAAGCAAAAGAATAGCATAAGTACAATAAAGCAATACATAAATCATGCAAGACCTCTACTTCCCAATCCTTTCTTTTAAGGAAAGCAAACAAAGCTTCACATCTACCCCATGATTCTCTCCAGGGGGGTCCCTCTCAGTTCCCCTTAGCTCTTCATTTCAGTTACCTCTCATGTCTCTGTTATACACACAAGAATAAACAGATTTCATGTTCTGTGTACCTCCATACCACAGTTATTTTTGTATTTCCTCCTGTCCAGAAACCAGGCTGTGACTGAGCAAGGATAATCAACCCATAGGCAGAAGCAGAGAGTAACTGCCCCTGAAGTTTTGAAGGACTTAAAAAGAGCAGCTGCCATCCCAGATGACAGCAGCGGTACCTCCGTCTCAGTGACAGTCGTATTGCATCCTCAATGAGTGTTGCTTGCTTGTATTGGTGGAAAGAGTAGGCAAATAAATGGGTTCATTCCCAAATCACTTAAAAGAAACAGGAGCTCCTGAAGGAAAGGATATAACAAACCTGACAGCCCAAGAAAACTTTCCACTTGACTTTCCCTACTGAAAAAACTCTTTGAGCACTGGTATCCATACCCATTGAGTGATGTGAGCTTGTCATGGGCAAAGTTAATCTAAAGAAAGGTGGGGGAAAAAAGGGAATAAAAAGAAGCTAGCCTTAAAATAGCTGGATGTTCAGGACCTTTCCACTATTTTAGTGGCACCTCTCCTGACCCCGGGCATAAAAGCAGGACGAATTCCACTCAGAAGCCGATACACCCTGGTGTTAATGGGAGGAAGGAAAAAATCAAGCTACAGATAAAGCAATGACTTCAGACTCCGGATCTACCTTGGTCTGCTGGAGCAAATCAAGGCAGATTTCACAGCTCTGAAGTGTGAAGAGCGAAAGCCATGTTCAGGCAGGACGAGCCACTGCTCAGTTGGTGTCTCACTGACTGCTCAAGTGTAGGGCAGGGATGCCCAGAGCACTGTATATAACTTGAAAGACTCAACTATAAGGAAATATGAATAAATCTTAGTCCAGTTCATTGCTCAAAGCCAGGAACGGTTCTTTTTTCCCCTTTTTTGGAGGGAGGATTTGAGCCTGCTGGTTTCTGTATGTGAATTTCTCCCTTCTTGGCAAGTACATTTTTTTCTCTTTTAAAATCTGAATTAGAATAGCTGTGGTTTCCAATGCAAGCCCCAAATCCAGACATCAGAGGATGTGGCTAGCAGCAATGAACCCTTCGGCTGTACATGCAGAGCACAGCTGGCTGTTGAGCAGGAAGAACAACATCAGTAAAGCCATCCAGTCCTATCACTGTGACAATCCCCTAATCGCTTAGCTCTGCCTCAGAGAGCAAACAAGGTGGATTTGCTCACGGTGACAACCTAAGCACCGCACCCCACCACCCCCATCCGGAGCTCTGCTCCTCCAAAAGGCATTTTCCCTCCCTGTTGTTCTACTTTAGCCTTCAGATAAAGGAAATAACAGGCTCTTGTGGCTCCTCAATTCCCGACTGCAACTCGTGAAAGAAATAAATCTTACAACTCAGTGCTTCTCTGCTC
Organism: Melopsittacus undulatus; assembly: GCF_012275295.1. Taxonomy (NCBI): domain Eukaryota; kingdom Metazoa; phylum Chordata; class Aves; order Psittaciformes; family Psittaculidae; genus Melopsittacus; species Melopsittacus undulatus. Next base: position 10,425,172 of record NC_047529.1, on the reverse strand, counting down.
TCGGCAACATCGTTTTCCATGGGACGAGAGACTCTCCAGCATCACACAGAACTTACGAGTATATTCCAAAGTAATTGGACTGGGTTTCTACATGTCTGCTTTAAAGAGGTGCAGTCGTTCTTTAAAAGAACCATCTGAACGTGAAGCGACGAAGCCAGCAAGAAAAATTAGATTTAGTGTTTATCTAACTAACATAAATCTTATAAATTTTAATAGTGAGGCTGCAACACACTTGAGGCCCACATGGGAGATGAAAGTAGGGAAAAGGTTTCAAGGAAAGGCAGCAGGGAGGGATCTGGTTTTTTAATTAGGAAACCAGAAGAGATGCGAGGAGGACTGTAACGTTAACATCTGCCACAATCCGCACCGCTACAGCACAGAATGGGTGATTGTGTCTGTCTCTTAAACGACTGTCAGCAGCAGCCAAGCCACATGACAAACTTCCTAACTCCAACACCCCTGAGCATAGGAGTGCACGTTCATGCTGAGAAAAAGGAACAAGGGGTGCAGGATCTCTCCAAACATGAAGCTTAGTGGTGAAAACGTGAGTTTCAAGACTTCTGCTGCAAGCCCAAGAAGAACAGCAATATCTGTCCACATAACCTCTGTGAAGTAGGAGAATGCTTCATAGGATCACATAATGGTTTGGGTTGGAAGGGACCTTAAAGCTCATCCAGTTCCAACCCCCTGCCACAGGCAGGGACACCTTCCACTAGACCAGGTTGCTCCAAGCCCTGTCCAGCCTGGCCTTGAACACTGCCAGGGATGGGGCAGCCACAGCTTCTCTCACTGGGCAGTGTGTTCTGTTTTGCTGTCTTGGTAGTTTTAGCCAGTACTTGGCATAAGAAACAATGGATCAAGCCTAGCTGTGTAAAAATGCAACCCTGTAGCTCAGTCATGCACCTCTAGGTCATGCTTGCTTTACCTGCAAAACTCTGCAAGTCTCATGTTGAACAAAACCTAGGATTTTTCAACAATTATTACTGATGACATAAACCAGCTATGATTGAAACATGCACATCAAACTAAGGAGGGCTGAGTTAGGCAGAAGGGGACTGCAGTTTTTAGGCTCACAAATCAGAACTGACATGGGAGCTGCTGCTCCTCCTGCCAGTGGGTGTCTTTAGCACTAAAGCAGGCACAGGGCTGTGGATGTATCTGAAAAACATATGAGCAGTGTTTCAGTTAACTGGTCATAAGGTTTCGGAACAAACACCCCTGCTTTTTCAGATGGGTTGCTAAAAGAGACCATTTCAGGCACTCTGCAGACTCTGGAAGACATTGACCTTTCTTTCCTTGGATTCAATTCACATTTTTCACTTCATGATCATGTGGGATTATTATCTGTAATTGAAACTAAAAGTGTAGATTAAGACAAAAATTTGCCCAAGAACTCAATCATATGGCAAATTCTGTGGCAGAGGAACTACAGAATATATTCAGTCCTTAAGTACTAGCTCTGAAGTGAATGTTAATTAAAGAAGGCTGAAGATGCAGGCTGGCTGGATGAAGACAAACAGAACAATCTCAGCCCATTGCAATGACAATGTTTCCCCCAATGGAGACAGAACGGATGGCTAGTCTTACTCAGATTGCATCTCTGGAGAGGACGATTTATAATGTACAAGACAGGAGAAATTTATTTGCTAACATATGGAAAACATTTATGGGCTCTACTGAGGATCTGGAATTAAAGAAACACAACTACATATTGTTAAAAGTTCTAAGTGGAGAGTTCATTTTAGAAATAGGCATTTTTCCCCTGAAGCCACTGACATTTAGTTCTATACATTGCTTTCTGCACTGTCAGGTATGAGTTTCAGAACAGGGGGTTATATTGATTTGTCTAATTGCTGTAGGTCTAATACACAGAAATCATCAGATGGCAAGGCCTTGTCTTTAAAGATATAACCCACATGTTAGAATCATGGCTGGGTAGCACGTGCCATAGGAATGGGGCAAGGTCCTGCTGCCCGAGTTATTGTCTTAGCACTGCAAGTTACAGCAATGGGAAGGGATAAGGCCACTGACACCAGTGATGCTTCCCAAACAAATGCTCATGCAGGCACAGCTACAGATAATTCACCCCCTGAAATACAAAAGAAACCACCTTCTGGTATAAGAAAATGATCCTCCATCAAGTCACACAAGATCATAGCCCGAAGGAGAGCTCTACCTCTGGGGCAAACCTTCCTTTCCCCATGAAAATAACTTGCTGGATGCCTGGAAGGGTTGCGTGCCGGCTGATGAATAAATGAAACGGATGATCATAGAATCATAGCATAGTTAGGGTTGGAAAACACCTCAAGATCATCCAGTTCCAACCGTCCTGCCCTGGGCAGGGACACTTCCCACTAAACCATGTCACCCAAGGCTCTGTCCAACCTGGCCTTGAACACTGCCAGGGATGGAGCGTTCATAACAATGAGTTACATGCACAAAAATACACACAGAGTTGTACTGAATCTAACAGGATCAGGAACAGTACAAAAGCCCCGTGTCGACCAATATCCAACAGCCACACCAGGGTCAGTGCTTGTATGTAATGAGGGTGGTTGTTTTAATGCTGGTACCATTACAGTGGTGCAAACATCAGTGCTGATGTGCCAGATGAAGCTGCGGTGGCCATCTGCAAAACAGCATAAGAAATGTGAAGGATTTGGGCTGCTGTGGCTGAAGGGATTGAAACATCTTCAAGGAGAGGCAGGACCTCAGGCCAAATGTTTGAGGCAGCAGCGACGGCTGGGATTTTCAGAGACGGGTAAATGACTGATTAAATGACTCAATCATGCAGATGCTTCTGCAAATTCTGCTGCACACAGTTAAGTGTATTCATGCATGTGTGGGAGAGGGGGAGGGCTGTGAAGATTTTAATAACTACCTTAGGAAATAAAAGAAGAACAAATCTCTTTTCTCTTTAAACCGGAGCAAAAAGACCTCCAAACCTGAACAATCCCCTGCTGGGGCTGGGGAAAAGAGTTTACAGGGAAGTTGTAAAGTTTTGTGTGCAAGGGTGACCAAATGGACTGCAGCACACAAGTCAAAGATGTGCAAGGAAAGAATGGAACAGAAGGGTAAAAATAAAATCTATCACAGCCCTATCAATTTCTTCCAGTCTAAAACCCTTCCACGCTTCAGTATGTTATTTCTGGCTTAGGCAGACTTCATATTCCATCATCTCCCACCAGATACATGGGAAGTTGAGAGATTCAAAGAGCTGAAGGACTGCAGGGAAAGGAGTGACTTCACGCTGGGAAAGCAAAGAAGAAATATTGGGGGAAAGGATAAAGCCTTATTTTCGGAGTCTGACAACACACCCACCCTGATATGACAGCTTGACCAACAGCACCACACGAGCTACTACAATCGAAGTCCCTCTCATGCTCTGGAGATCAAGCAATGCACAGAGAGATCTGCCAAGCAGGACTTGAGGTGTGAATGTCCCCCTGCATCCCAATAAGGTGCCAACTGCAGCCAAGTCTTCCCTCCTTCCTAATGCTGTCAAGTAGCTTGTTCCTCCTTCTCCATCAAGCATCCTACCCATAAATATTTGCACAGCAGGGAGTTATCTGTCACCTCCCCAGGGTCAAGTAGGGGGGAAAAACCTCTCATAGTTTCAACTCTTCACTTTGAATGCAGGAGTTATGCAGCTGGAGCGCCATTCATCCAACTTCCCCAATGTAAAGCAACACTTATTTACAGGAAACAACTTCTTCCGCCTGGTAAAAGGCATCCTATGAGTTTAGAAATCAACACTCAGACAAAAAACTGAGCTTGTGGAGAAATTCAGGAGCACTCCCAGGTCTCAAAACATCAGTGGCTGAATTTTAGCAAAATTACATTTCCCTCTTTCCACAGACTACTTTTCACTGCTTTAACACTGAGTAATTCCATGTCTAACCCAGTGAAAGCTGGCACACACCACACACCCCCCAAAGGCACATTTTGATGATAGTTCCCTATGTGACGAGCACAGAAGACTTGCACACACTTTCAGCATGACCATCCATCCCCAGCAGAGGATCTGGGGACAAAGCAGCACAAACTGGCAAAGTGCTCTGGCTCCAGCGGTGCCTCCCCTGATCCGCCCCATCCCAGTGTCTATAAATCACTTCTGGCAGGTAGTTGGGAAGCAGCTGCTAATGATAGCTCTGCTGTGGAGTGCAGGAAGTCACCTTTTAACCCTGCCTGCTGTTGTTTGTCTCCCAGAGCCGTGACAAAAGGACAGATGCAGACAACATGCCAGCCGTGGGGAGGAACTGGTCAAAGCACAGCAGGGAACCTGCCCTGGTCCCGTGTTGGCAAAAACATCCCCCTCGGAAACACCTTCCAACTGCAGTGATTCCCAGTGCCCATCTTCAAACAGCTTCATGCCTGCCCTCAGTTTTCCCACATTTAGAGATGTATGGAGGTATCCCAAATATGACTTTGAGTTTGCTGCTGTTGCGCTGAGGACATCCCACCTTCTGTCCTCCTGCCACCCAGTCCCCAGCTGCACCACTGGACAAGGAGAGCACTTATAACAAATGCACAGACGTGTGCGGGGTTGAGGTCAGATCCATGCAAATAAATGCAGCAAGACAAAATACTCATTGCGAGTGTCTTGTTTTCAAGCCCATGGAATATCTGTGACCAGATTATCATTTCATCTGACTTTTGTTGTTCTCTCCCCCCTTTTAAAGCGTGCAAGTGTAGTGGGGACCAGCTGCTTCTGCTTCAGGAAAGCTCCAAAGTACATTTCAGACATTACCACAACTCACTCCTATTTAAGTCACCGCTGGTTAGTAAATGGCATGCTGCTGTGCCTTCCTCTAGCTGAAAACCACTTGTTTCACCTATTATGAGATGTAGAAAGCTCAAACACCTTTAAAGTTGGCTTTTGGTAACAACTGCAATTCAAAATCTTACTTCCTTGAGCACGTACCTGAGTAGAAGCCACCTACTTCATTTTATGAGAAGCTTCTCGAGGACACAGAGAGAGGTATTAAGAGCTGTGCACACTACTCAAAATTCCAATACAGGAAATTTGACTGTGCTTATTTCCTCACTTCTATGCCTGACAACATCTGCCCTCACGAAACATCTGCTTTTCACATGGCAATGGGAGGCCAACAGAAACCCAATGCTCTACATTGTGTAGAGGACATGCTTCCATCAAAGAAAACATACCCATTGGCCAAACACAATGACTGCTGGAAGCCAACCCTTGAGACACAGAAAGAAAAACCCTTTCCAACTTGACAAAGTAAAGGAGAGCATCAAGGAGAATGACCTCAGGTGATGTGTACTTACAGTGAAGACATCATCATCGCCGACCTCAGCCTCATTGTGAAGCGTTGATGAGGACGTTGTAGACCCTAGAAAAATAACACAACAGGTTTTTAAACATGGTATTTCTATGTGACTTTAGGGGTTTTTTATAATCAGGCTGGTAAACATTTGGATGCTCACAAGTTTGTATGCTGTGGATGTGCAAAAGAGTGGCTCAAATTAAGGAAGAAAAACCCATCTGGGTTGGAAAGGTAAAATCTGAAAGTGTTTCTTGACATGCAACTGCAAGGCTTCCAATGCTAATTAACTATGATAAAAATAGCAGTTACCATTTCCAATTACAGAAGACTTTTGTTTCTGAAGAATGGTAAAGCTACGAGCTAACTGGTGCTCGAGACTGGCCCTCAGCTCTCAGGAACCCTGCACGAGTTATTCTTCACGTGTGCCCTAAACCTGGGGTGGGGGGAAATGACTTTTTATTTGAAGAAATAAACCTCACTGTGACAATGAGGGTTTTTTCCTCCTTCTCCTCATTTCAGAAGCTGTTCTATTGTAAAGGTCTCCTCTGTCATTACCTATTTCTCAAGAGAACCACCTCGCCCCACGTCAGCCAAGAATTTGATGTGAGCTGAAGTGTGTACCATGAACAGGAGGAAAATACTTGGGTGCAGCTCTCATTCATTACACAGCAAGCATCTGGAAAAGTGGGGAATGACATTGAAAAGCCTTCCTCCAACCTCTTTCCCCACCCCACGAGTGTCCCCCTCTGGAGCTGCCCAAGCATCTGGTCAGCTCCCACATAGGAGGGCAGCAGGGAGGGTGCAACATGCCATTGCTGGACTTAGCAGCAAATTTATGCTGGGGGAAAATAGAGGTGATCCCTCTCCTTACCCCCAAGGATCCTGGTCCCCATTCCTGGTTGGCTTCCCCCTCTATGGGGCTGCCAAGGAGGGTGGGTGCAGAAGATGCTCTGATGAGGGGGAAGAAACCCCCAAGTCAAAGGCTCTTTTTAGTGTAAGCCCACTGTTACACTGAATTCAGGCCATATCACATCCCCAACTGAATCAGTTGAACAGTTTGTACCACCTTCATTCTGGAATTTTTTTAAGTAATGTGCTTTACATAATGCTCTCCGCACCAGCCTTGCCTGCTCTCAGTTGCATCATCACGAAGATGTGCAGAGCTAAGTGCGAAAGCCCACTTAAAACACTAAGTAATGTGAAAACATTTGTGCCATTTGCTACATTAGCCTTAAAAGTAAAAAATCCAGAAGCTTTACAGAGCTGCACAGGATTCCTGCGCTGGTGCACAAAACTTCCATGCTTCTGATGCTACAGGGAGCAAATTCCTGGTTAAATATTAAAAGGCGGCAGGGATTTCATGAAGTTCGGAATGCACAGAGCTTAATGTTACCTGCTGAATCTGATCAGCTGCATGAATCAAAACAATGAACGATAAACAAAACCCACTGCCTGATGCGGTGTGCACATGAGCCAGTTATTGTTTTTCATTCAGAAAGCTTTATTTGGAAGTTAAGGAGGAATGCATTCATGAGGATCAGGCTGTGCTGTTAATGGGATAAATATAGATTCGCTGATTTTGAAGTATCCGAGATACAGCAGAACTCGATTTGAAACACCTCCACTGTAAAATGGATCAGAAAGAGCAGAAAAGGAGCTGCCACATACTGGCATCTCCAAAATACTACTCAATACGACTGAATTATCATCTCAATGAAACTTTGCATAAGCATATCATCACAGAGTGGTTTGGGCTGGAAGGGACCTTAAAGCTCATCCAGTTCCAACCCCCTGCCATGGGCAGGGACACCCTCCACTAGACCAGGTTACTCCAAGCCCTGTCCAACCTGGCCTTGAACACTGCCAGGGATGGGGCAGCAACAGATTCTCTGGGCAGCCTGTGCCAGTCTCTCGCAGTGAAGTATTTCAATCAATCCCGTGCTACTTACATAAAACATCACTTTTATGACTCAAAATGCTTCCCAGTTTTAGCAAGCAAGAAAAAAGCAGAAGGCCTAACTGTAACTTCTTCACCTTCATCACAGAGGAAATAGCAAATTAATAACTACATGAGAAGATCCTTTCTTTAACTGATGAGGTATTCATCAGGAGAGAGCCCTGGGGGATTGATTCTCTCCCAGTATCTACCATTTCCATGTTAAAGCAAGGAAGAGGGCATTCAGAACATCAATCTGTCTTATGGAGCTAATGTCCTCAAAAAGCATATACATCTGTATGTACATTTGCGCCAGTATCCTCAAAAAAGGAAAATTAAATAGAGTCCCTCACGAAGACTCCAATTTCCTTACAATAAAGCCCCATTGAATTCCAGCCGTGTTATGATTGTTCTGATGGAAACGAAACGTGAAAAGGAAAAATTTATGACGACTTCAAAGCCCAGGCAATTCAAACGCATTTTTTTACAGAATAAAAACAACCCCAAACCAACAACACAACAAAGTCTTCCAGAAGGACCATTCAGACAAGAGGACGCAGACAGAACTAATTACTGCAACAAAACCCCAAAACAAAACAAAGTTTTATTCAACTCCAGGCAGGAATTCATACTCTGATTTAACAAAGACTCACTCAGACAAGACTGGGCTGCATATGAAGAAGAGCTGGGCTCTTTGAGTTGCCATTGCTAGCGTGATATCCAAGCCTATCACAAAAAGGGGTAATAGCAAACTCAATGGAAACTAAGGAGGGGAAGTCTGGACAGACCAGGCCAGATAGGATTGGAAAATACTTGGGCTGAAATCCCTTATTTTCTCCTTAAGGGATAAGAAAACTCAGTTCTTAAAAGGTGGGGCTTGCTCGGCACAGTGTAAGCACCCAGCTACGCTCAGATACATGCACAAGAGACATCCAAGCCCAAGAACTGATTTTAAACCCATCCCTCTTCCCAGCTCCGTGACTCAAAGCCCCTTCCCCACTCTTCCAAGGGTCGAAGTGTCCACTGCCACATGCCCTGGTACCTTCGATGAGGTCCTCGATGGCTTTCCTCACTCCTCTGTCGAAGGCTCGAGCATCGGCGGGGCTTTGAAAAGTGAGCCCAAACTTTCTGTTGTCGACTTTCCAGTGGTGGAAGGTGGGGTTCGCCTTCGTGTACACCAGGTCCTTCTTCACAAAGCACTCCAGCACCACCTGGCAGGGCGTGAGCCCCAAAAGAGGAGCAAAGTCACTTTTCCAAGGGCACAGTTGGCACCACCTCAGCCCAGACCCAAATGAAAGCCAAGTCACGCCTCGCACAGGGGAACATCCTTCCCTACCGAACGATGACTAATAAACACCAGACACTGTAATTGTTCTCATAACCATTGCACATTCATCTTTTGCCTGTGCTTTGAATAGGTGCTTGCTCCCTACCCTAGGAGCTTATTTTGGACCCAGTGTGGTACTGGTTACTAGTAGGGGATTATTTGGAAGAAGAACCTCTTCCCTCAATAACTGTGCTCAACAGAAATGGTATCTGCCAGCAGCAGATTTAGGAGGTGCTGCAACACTCCCCCCACCTTTTTTCCCTCCCTCACCCCCAGCCAGGCACCCATCTCAAGCTCTGCTGTGCCAAAACCATCTTTAGGGTGATGCTCAGGGAGAAACAGGAATGGCTTATTAGTCTTATTCCATCCCCCAAAACCATAAGCATGGCTCCCACACAGTGTCATAAAAAGAATCCTAAGTAGAGTACTAATGCAAAAGACAAAGTACACTTGAAACAGCTTTAAAACATTGGGGTTTTTTGAAGCCAAAATAATTTCTGACTCAAATTAATGTATTTCTTCTTGCTCACACACTGAGTTCACAGAGCTTGTGCAGGGAGCGGGAGTTTTAAGCTAGCCCATCTCTTCACAGGAGTCAATTTCAGAAGAATCAAATATATAGGGATGAGATAACAAACTCGAACATCTAAACTGGACCCTGAAAATGGGGAAAAGGCTTTATTAATTTGCTTTGTGCAGGGAAAGAAGAGGGCTCCTTCTTAGATAAACAGCTACCAGGAGAAACGGAGTGCGTCAATTCATAAGAGACAACTTGTCTTCATATTCTCACTCTGCCTGTTCAAACCTTGAACAGCACGCAGCATAAATAATTCATGGCCGTTTTAAAGGCTTGCACCGCATTACTCAGTGCAATGTGACTGGCTTCATGGGTTCTTTACACTTCAATTCATTTCTCACTTCCCCTGCTAGGTCTTAGGGATAAAAAACACACAGGCTCTTTTTCAATCAAAGGGGGTCTTTGCATATAGATGTTGACAATTTACCTGATCCTTCCAGGTGGCGGCATGCCAACCTAGACAGCAAAAGATGGCAGTTCTAGGTGAGGATGGGTTTGTTTGGTCCAATCTGGTACTATTTGAACATGGCTGGCTTTTATGTTTAGAAAGAAAACTTGTACAAGAATACAATAGCAACAGATTTGGGATAATTCTCATTATAAGAGCAGACAAAAGTTGAATTAGGGTCTATTACCAGTTTGTCTTTCTGCCTTTCACCATGGATTAGAAATCCACTTCTTCCATTGCCCTCCGGGTATGTGACCTTGCAGACGCCAACTCTACTGAGACCGCCTCCTTCTTGTGGCAACCATCCCCCACTGGAGTCATCTCGGGTCATAACCACAGCTTTGACTCGCACAATATAGCTGTCACTGCAATGGTAACAAAACAAAAACAAAACCTTTTGTCAGCATCACACAGTCATCACAGCGTTCTTCCTGAGGGCTGGATTTAGACAGCACTGCTCTGACACTGGTACACAGTTTCCGCTTGGGATTGAAATCAACCTCCATGATGGATGGCCTTGACCACTCAAGCCACCACAGGGAAGGCCCATCAAAAAGCAAGGAAGGAACCCACTAAGTTTCCGGATGTCCACATACCGATCGAACAACCTATGGTCCCTGATACTCATTCTCTCATGCAGCTGGAGACAGGGAATATCAGAGCAGGGTGAGTCAGGGAGCACCCCAAGGCCACCACCCTCAAGAGGCGCATTGGGGCATCAGGTCTCCAAAGCATCGGAAGAACACGCAGAGCACAAATAACTCATGATCAAAGTAATGAAGCAAGCTTTGGAAGATGACACTCGAATTCCTCCACAACTAGGACAGCCTCATGGGAAACACCCCATAGGTGTGGCTCTGGCTAGCACCTCAGACAAAAGGAGACAAGAATCATTTCAGTTCAGGTCAGGTCACGAAGACCACATCATGTCCCTGTAACAGCTCAACCAACATTCCGAGGGGCTTTCAAAGGCAGCATGTCATAAGCTCGAAAGATGCTATTCTGGAAGCACCTGAGATTTGGGGATAATACTGGGGCCCCCTCAGGCCTCCTCCCATACCCCTTCATAGAGCAGTTGCTCCAGCATCACAGGGAGGGGGTCATTTAGGAGCAGGAAAACCACTACAGGATGTAAGCAGAATCTGTTCTCCTTGCATGGGACACACAACAGATCCAAGCTGAAACGAGTTGTCCCCACCCCAAAGCTGCTGGGAAATACCCACATTGGCTTTTCTGTCCTCACATTGCCAAGTCCTGGCTCAGAGCATCCCATCACATGTTAGGCATTGATTAACCCAGTGCCTGCTCAGCAAGAGCACTGACAGCCGTGACGCCCTCACAGGGAGGTCACCACGGCATGGCTGGATGTCAACCATCCACAACCACGGCACTGTGGGCTGCAGGGCTGCCGAGACAGCCACCAGTGCCTGCAGGGCGCTCAAACCTGGGAATGTCAACAGGGGCTAAGAAACTGGATCTGCAAAGAAAACTGCCCAGGAATTGTCCATCTCCAGGCCATCAGGAGAGCGCAACACAAGGAGGAAGCTCAACCTTTGAGAACAGATATCACACCTTTAGGAAAAGAAAATCCGCTTGGGAAAAGCTCTGTATCCAAACATTTTCCCAGCATCCTGTACAGAGAACAGGCCCTTTCTATCCAAAATTAGACGCAGTGGTAGCTTTCTTCACCCTGAACCATGCAAAACTGCTTCTTGCTTTCAGACATTTTCAAATCACTTCTGTAATCCAAGTGCTAATACTTGAAGTCTGAGTTCCCCTTCTCTAATACGACCAGCCTGTATTTAATACCTGAGCAAGCAGCCTCACAGATCCTACCTGAAGGCAGTTTTGAGGATAGACCAAGCACCTTCTGGGCAGAGGCACCTGGGACCAGCTCATCTCTTCTCCAGCTAGACAGATCCTGCAAAACACAGGCTGCAATTTTCCCTTTACCAGCTTTATTTTACGGATACACCGACATTCTCACTGGACCTACATGATGAAGGCAATACACAGATACTGAAGGTTCATTCCCTGCTGCTCTGAAGACTTTGCACTCGTTGATAAAGAGCTTTTCAGCACATTTGGATACAGAGCCTGTACCACAGCTAACACACATAAGGCATTCACAGACCTGAGAAACTCTATTTTATAGAGTAATTTTGCTCTTGAGTCCTTAAAGCAGCATTCTGGTACAGGAAACAGGGCAAGCATGTCTATAAACAGATCCAGTTACCTGTTCACTTTCTAATGAAAACCCATTTCTGGATTTTACCAGTGGCAACTTGAGTCCCTTGGCTTCCTGATGCTCAGAATTAATCAAAATACTTCAGCCAATTTTCCACTGTGCAAACATTGAGCTGCCTCTGTCCAAGACAATTTTGTTTCCTTCCCTGTACCTTTCCCGTATGATCTATAAGAATTAGCAATTAACACATGAATAAAACAAGAAAGGCAACTATACGTTTCTATATTTTCCTCCTGTTCACCAAGGATCCTTTCTGGACTTATTTTTAGCTCCCTTCGGAAGCCGGAGCTGATCAATATGACCTTCCTTCCCATCCTCCCGCAAAAGTCATCCACACAAACTGCTGCTTCTCTTTCCACACTTGGAAACTGCCACTAGTAACTATACTCTCCTGCAGGATTTACCATTCACTTCCACAGCAGCAGCCAGAGCCTTTGGCTGTCCCACAAGCAATGTCTTCTTCGGTTTCTTTGCTGCAGGAATCTTCCACTTAAAGGAAAATGAAGGAAGCAGCAGCTCCTCAGTGCTTTGTCATTTCTACTGATTATTTGCATGTTTCCATCACCTCTCCATGATTTCTCTAGGCTCATCATTATATCTGAATACCAGTGGATGTCTACATGTTCAATTTAGCTCCCTTGACTGCTATACCTGCCCAATATAACCACGATCTGCTGGGACAGAGCTATATGGTTTTCATCTTCATATCCACACCAATACCATGACCTAACCTCTGCCATAAAAGCCACTGATTTCACCCACGTGCCAAGAGACCACTGTATAAACTGCACTTCCCCCACCCTGAAGAGAGCTACCTCCTTGAATGTATCAAGCCAGAAAACCTTGTTTCCAACTCCCTACCATGGCAAGACCTCTACTGTGCTATTAGAAGAGGGCCTTGTTGAGCAGAAAGGCTCACCTTTGGCAAGGTAAGCAGAGCTCTGGCTCCATTAACATAATCCCTTGGCACGCTTCCTGCAGGATCAAAAGTCACCGGTGACGCTGCACTCCTGGAAAGCCCCGTCCCTGCTCCCACTGCACTCCAGCCACAAGCACATTTCCCAACGTGCAACCTATGCCAAGTGACTTAGGAAGAAGAAAGAGAAGAAATAAGGAAAGAAGGGGGTTAAGGCTTCTTAGGGTTCAACATCTTGCATTAGTCACTGGACTAGGTCTTGGAAGCGGCACAGTGGATTTTCAAGGCTACATACTGCTTCCTTCTGTTTTCTATGGCAAAATCTCACCTGCCATTCCCATCCACAAACCTAGAAGAGGCAACGCTTCTTTCCCTTATGCCAGCATTATAACTATTTGTAAGGTACTCAAATGTTTCAGGTCCAGATGAGGACCTCGCTTCCTCAGAGTAAAAGCTGTTTATTTTCTTTGCTATTTAATTTTACACGACCACACCAAGGCTCCAGCTGGTTGGAAGCATTGAGAATCCTCAGGAGTGAAGGAGTGACCAGCAAAGCCCACGTGCATGTCACTGCTGAAACCCTGGTGGACTGAAGCAGCAAAACAACTATGTCCAACTCATTCACCTGCGCTTTTATCACGGCAACTGTGCAACTTGGCTATTGCAGGAGAAAAGGTTAACAAGATACATGAAAACATGTTTCCCATTACCATTGACTACAGCTCAGATTTGATAAACCTTTCATGTACGGGTTGAAACTTAAACAGCAGAGGTTTAGATTGGATATAAGGAAGAAATTCTTTACTGTAAGGGTGGTGAGGCACTGGAATGGGTTGCCCAGGGAGGTTGTGAATGCTCCATCCCTGGCAGTGTTCAAGAACAAGTTGGATGAAGCCTTGGGTGACATGGTTTAGTGTGAGGTGCCCCTGCCCATGGCAGGGGGTTTGGAACTAGATGATCTTAAGGTCCTTTCCAACCCTAACTATTCTGTCATTTTATGTAGTTAAAAATGAAACAGCCAAAAGAAACCTGCAGTAGCCTTAGTTCCCTTCAGTTTATTGCCTTCTTAAAACTTTAAGGCTGCTCTAATTGTTGGTTTTATGGCCTACACGCTACGTGTTTCATGTAAACTATTCTTAATTATGCTCTTAAATGCAATACTTTGCTATCTTAACCCTACAGATTTGTCTTCAGCAGCCTTAAAAGCTTGGGAAGAAAGTATCTGCAGGGATTACCCAGCTGCATGGCAGCCGGCCAGTGTGTTCCAATGCTGCTTCAGGTTGTTCACCCGCCCCACCCTGAGCAGAAAACCCATAATGAACATGGGGAGTAAAGGTAGCGTGGAGAACCACGTGCTGTTTTTATTGGAAGGAAAAGAGAGCCCTTTAAAAATGATAGCTCGTGGGTGTGCATACATGTATATATGAAAAATGTAGTTAAGAAAAGTGTGTGCATGTATAATTGCTACTCTGAAGGATATTGAGTTTCTCTACATAAGTGACTGAATGATCACCTCTGCGATAGCTGAACCACAGTTTTATTACCTATAGCCTGACTTTTACTGCACAGTTGTGTGTCTAAGGTGATGTTTAAGGTGGGTAAAAGTGCTTTCCTTCGACATACGCGAATCACAGTGTAAAACACAGCTGACACCATCCAGAGCTCTACAGCATGAGCCACGTCACTTACAGCAACCACAGCGCAGCAAAACCAGCGGGGCACAAAGCCCTGAGCCTTGTTGTATGCCTGATGTGGACTTGCAGCTGCAATCCTGCATCCAGGACTGAATGGCAAGTAATTCCTTCCTTAAGGCTTTAGTTTTGCCAGTGACTTTGTAAAAAGGAAGGTCAAGGCACACAGCTCCCTTTTACCAGTCACTTCGCTTCAAACAAAGCAACTGCAAATACCACCTGAGATGTCTAAAAATCCTAAAGGAATAAAACCCCTAACCAATAGTAGCCCAACCCACTACATTTACTTCTTTTCTCCAAGTCACATTTAGCATCTAAAATACTTCCCAGACATGGTCCATAATTCAGTAACACTTCTTCCTCTAGCCACGATAGCTGACCAAAACACAGACTTACAAACTCCCCTGTCCATGCCGCTGTATGGCACTTCAGCATTTTCTTCCCCTTCTTGACTTTGAATCTTACAAGGCCAGGGGAGATTTAGGTCTCAGATAACTGCATATAATAGGTTTCAAAATTAGACTGCTGTCTTTAATGCATCAACGTTCCCAGATTTCAGAGAAGAGCCAAAAGGACAGCAGGATGCTGCTAATGCAACAGCAGCACAGGATGGGCTGTTCAACTGAACCACAGACACTGGGCACTTAAACACAATTTAAAGTACTTGGAACCATGCAAGTTTAACTTTGTGATTACTGTGGCATAACCTGTCTTTGGCTTGTGCTTCATGGTGCTCTTCCTTTGCCCTCCATCCCTGCTCCAGCAACTCTGACAGCTGGAGTTAAAGCCATTCCGTTCCACTCAGGTGATTGGTGGGAATTACACTGCACAGATCCCCTCTGGAGTTGATCCTGCAGCCAGAAAGCAGCAGCATTTTGATGGAAGTCATGAAAAAATGGCTATTTTTGGATTCCCACTTTCTTGATCTGATGCTTGGGTCATGAACCTTCCAGCAAGGGTGAAATACCTGCAGGTTATAACCAGCATTTTCTTCTTCACAACCCTAACTTATTGCTTTGTTAGAAAGCAAACTGAACGCACGGCACCACGGCAAAATAAAGTTGATATTTCAGTACCATTCATAAAAGGCTTTAAACTCACTGGAAATATAAAGTATCAGCAAGGAAACAAAGCCATCAGCATCACTCCTGTCAGGTCCAACAGTAAAACGGCGCCTACAGAAAACTCCCCAAAGTTTTCCTTGCCCTCACTCTGCATCACACCAGGAATGCAGCACCACTGTATATGTAACCCATCCCTAACACAATGAATTTGCAACCTGCACTTTTCCATCTTTCCAGTCCAATACTGCCAGAATTAAAAGGCATCAGTGAAATTCCTGTTTCCATCTGGTCAGAGTAAATACAAGACACTTTGATCTCCACATGCCTTGCTCCAGAGATGCTGGCAGAGTCCTGCAATATGCCTGTCCTGGGCCACTGCATCTTAAACCACTACGAACATTACAAACTTCAATTTTAGGCCATATCTTTCTGTCTCAACAAAATGAGAAAGGTTTGTTAGCATTTAGTATTTCCTCCAGCTTCCCTCTGGAAACAGAAAGGAGTTTTCCAGCTCCCCAGCTCATGCCTGGCTGCTGAACCGAGGTTTGCAGTGCATGTTCAGCTTGTACCTGCACCATTTCACAAAATAAAGAGGGAAGAAGAAGGAATTCCAAGCACACTGCTAACTTCAGCAGTGCAGAAGGTGGAAGAGGAAAATCCCGCTCTGAAGGAAATGCTTGTGCATGCACAGTCCAACCTGCACATCCCATAAAGCACCCAGGAGTAGATTTGCACACAGAATACCCAATGCTGGGTTTTTTTTTCTGCTGAGTGCTGCCTAAAATCTTGTGTGCTGCAAGAAAACCCCATCCCATTGGGGTCATCACTGATGGACTGTGAGGTCCAGTATCTGAAGGGGGCCTACAAGGATGCTGGGGAGGGACTCTTCATTAGGGACTGTAGTGACAGGACAAGGGGTAACGGGTTAAAACTTAAAGAGGGGCGGTTTAGATTGGATATAAGGAAGAAATTCTTTACTGTTAGGGTGGTGAGGTACTGGAATGGGTTGCCCAGGGAGGTTGTGAATGCTCCATCCCTGGCAGTGTTCAAGGCCAGGTTGGACAGAGCCTTGGGTGATATGGTCTAGTGTAAGGTGTCCCTGCCTATGGCAGGGGGGTTGGAACCAGATGATATTAAGGTCCTTTCCAACCCCAACTATTCTATGAGTCTGTGATGTGGCAGGGATACTCAAAGGCTCAAGCACCTTCAGCTCTCAGAAACTTGTCTTCCTATGCAACACATGGCCTCATGCAAGGAGCACAGCTCCAGGAGGCTGAAGCAAGCCTGAAGTACCACCTTTTGATTTGATTTTTCATTCCTTGATGCCTTTCTGGGTCTAGAGCAGTCCAAAGGCAGAATAAAGAGGGGCCAGGTCCTCTGCAGCCAGCACCCAGCAAGCCTGGGTTTGCTTCCAGCATTGCAGCACAACCAAAACCCCCCCATAGCAAAGATTAATAGCAGTTTTGTTTGTTTTTTTCAGAAGGAAAAGGACTTCTCAAGAAACCAAGACACCTGCAACAATCCAGCCACCCGCCTCCACATCTCCCTGAAACACAGAGGCAACCGGGAACAAAGGAAGCCTTTCACCAAAACGTTTGTTAAGCATTTAAGCTGATTTTATTGAGTTTACGAGAAACAGCTCTATCTATCCTGACTTGCTCAAGTGGGATTTCAGAATTCCATGGTTATTTCAGATCCTTCCAGGAAGTACACAGAAAACTCTTTTTTAATGCATATTTAATATATTTATGTGTTAAAGATAAAAATTATATACGTATCAACATGAAACACAATTTTTCTATCTACATTATATGTATCTATGTAGATATGAAAAACTGTTTGTCTCATAAACATATTTAATATATATAATTTATAATAGAGTTACTGTATTATAGATGCTCAAGGCCAGGTTGGATGTGGTTCTGGACAACCTGATTAAGTTGAGGATGTCCCTGCTCACTGCAGGGGAGTTAGACTAGATGAGCTTTGAAGGTCCCTTCCAACCCAAACTATCCTATGATTCTATGATGATATAAATATTATATCCATATAGATATAATATTATATACAGATATAAATATTATATTATAAATATATATTATGTTTATATTATATATCTATATTATATATAGGTACAAACATATCTAATATAAATATATTATATATAGATATAAATATTATAGCCATATAGAAAGTCAACGTTTTAAATGACACACAAAAGCATCAGCTTCTGCTGTGAGAGTAATCTCAGCACATTTTTACAGTGCAATGTCCCAACTAATTTGGATGCACTGAACCAGGGGATGATTCTATGAGAGCAATTTTCAGCTGCAGATGGGCCCTCGGCCCTCTCTCCCTATGGATCTAGTGTTAAAAACCAGCAAGGTCTGGCGTAGGCAGGGTCACACAACTGCTATCCACACAGATGTAGGGTTGGGTGGTTTAGCCCTGCATGGGCTAAACCCATGTTTTTGGCCAGCACAACCTCTCCTCTTGTGCCAGGCTTGCCTGGTGATCCCACAAAGTGCCACAGATGTAAGCAAAACCCCAAATGAACCAGCAAGTGGCTTTTCAGTGGAAAAAGCAGGCTTGCAAACACAATGATGGGCAAGTGAAGATCCACTGGTGCAGCTCAAACGCACAGATTTTAAGGGCTATCCCCAGAAATTAGCTTACTACACAAACAATATTGGATTAAAATGAAAGTCTAACCGCATCAGGGGCAGACTAACTTACTCCTTATGGCCTTACTGAAGCATCTATGTAATGGATTGTTGAAACCATGTCAGACTTATCAAAACCCACAGCAAACCTTGCTACACACCCAAAAGTTGTTAGTTTATTTCTCCCTAAAAGACAACCACAACACCACTGGGACCCACACTAATGACAAAGATCTTAATGAATGACTATTTAATGAAACCTCTTTAAAAGTAACCCAGAAAATCAGTGAACCTCAGGCTCAATGGAGATCTGAGTTACCTCAGGACATGCTTCCTTGTAGCTCTGCCCAGCAGCTGCTTTGTCAGTGATGGCAAATTACAGGTTTAGGGTATACTTCAAAAAAACCCAACCAAAAACTAAAGACTTTTCTTCAAATGTATTTAATGGATGAAT
This sequence comes from Melopsittacus undulatus, assembly GCF_012275295.1. Classification (NCBI taxonomy): domain Eukaryota; kingdom Metazoa; phylum Chordata; class Aves; order Psittaciformes; family Psittaculidae; genus Melopsittacus; species Melopsittacus undulatus. The sequence goes on along the minus strand of NC_047529.1, from coordinate 10,406,557 downwards.
TTAGCAGTGAATCATTATAACGGCACAGGATAGTGCACCTTGGAGAGAGGTAAGGAGCAGCAGAACAAAATAAATCAGTTTAATACTATACTGTATTGAATAATTTGCCCTGCAGCTCATCCCACCGGCATGCAGTACAGGTAAGAGTTGCACGCTCAAGTCCTGCTATTGTTTTTGTGCAAGGACACACACATTAACAGGTTTCAAGAAAAGAGAATTAGCATTATCATTTACTGTAATGGGAAAGGATGTTGCTATTGCATGACAGATGGTATTTGTTTTACATCTCATGCAAGATAAGCAAAAGTCACATAAAAGCTTACCCAGCCAAACAGGTAGCTGCATGGGATTTGCATCCTGAACTGATTCCCCCCTATGTGACTGTAGACAAAGCCACAACTAAGTTTTACCCTTTTTTCCTAGCATAAACTGACCATGCACACTCCGTTCCTATTATCCTGTTACTTAATGAATGGTGATATTTAGCAAAAAGAACAAAACTAACAAGCCCAGCAACTGTATTCCAGGTTTACAAAGTTTTATCACCCTCCTTATTTTGCAAAATAAAGTCAAGGTTTGATTCTGCTTGCCAAAAATTACAGAGGAATGCAATGGAGAAATCCATTCAATTCACAAGACGATGCTATTTCCACATGACCCTCTTCCCCAGTCAGTGAGCCTTTGCTGTCACACTGTAAACTGTGATGCCACAAAGGAGCTGGCCTGAAGAGCTATCCCATTACTCCCTTATATACATTTTGCACACTAAGTGCTATCCATCCATACTACTACCCATAAATATTACAGTACAAGAGAAAATAATGCAAAGGATACTTAACCTTAGCTACAGAATCAATGATGCTCCAGACCATAAGAATACTTCTGTGTGCACACACAAATATACACAACAGTGGTGGAAAATATCAAAGTTCACAGAGGAAAAACCCCCAAATTTCTCGCTTTAAGCAATATGCTTTTTCCCACCACTCTCCTCCATTTTGATGAGTGCAGAACACAACTATATTTATCCCCCTGTAAACATCCTCCGTGACATGTATGATCTGACTACAAAGGGAAGACAGCATTTTGCAAATATATATACATTTTCTATGACTCAATTCCAGCTGAATTTCCACCAGAGAACGGAGGAGGGATAATTGTGCTCTGAATCTAAAGGGGTTTTATCTTTTGCCAGGTAAATGCATTTAAAGAAATAAAACAAAAGAAGACAGTCTTAACTACATCAAAACCAACATGGGTATTGATTTTTTTGCCTTCCACCTCTCTCTAAGCTCCCTACTCCATAAAGTGTCCATGGAGAGGGACATCAAGGGAAGCAGCATCTATTTTCCTCTCAGTGTTTAAGAGAGGGTGCACATTAAACCCTTACTTCTCAAAGAATTCGACCTGTAACCATCAAAGAAGCCTGTGTTTCACAGTCATCCATATTCACTGATGAATTACATGCTGATTTAGAAGAGATTCAGAAGGGCTGTGGGGGCAGATGGGAGGATGGAGGAAAATGAAAAGAGTAAGAAAACATGAAATTACACCCGGTGGGAGCACGCACACGTACCTGCTGGGGGATGCCATTTCCTCTACATTTTACACCCTGGTTGCTCCATTCTACCATCACTGCCACTACCAGCCTCTGGATCAGCGTTAGCTGCCCCAAGTCCCAGCTGGCTGCTACCGAGCCAGCGGCTTCCCCCCATGCGTGATTCAGTCTCCTTGAGGGATGTGCTGCATTGTACCGGGTGAGTCATCCCAGAGGTATTCTGCATATTACAGCTCCGGCCGGACCATTACTCATTCCCAACATCCTCCTCCCGGCTCCAAGAGCACACGCGCACGCACGGACCAAAGATCCTTGCTCTGCTTCCCCACCCCGGTTATAGGCTGGAAAAAAAAATAGAGTGATTATGATACAACCGCCATAAACTAATAATGGGGGCGTTCAGCAGGAGCTGACAGAGCAAACACCCTGCCCAGAGGTTGCACCAGAGCGGTAGGCACGTCACTTGTTCACCCAGCACTGCAAACAGGTCCAAAGTTGAACCAGGCGGCATCTCCTCCGGTAACCCTGGCTGCACTTTATTCCCCAAAAGCTGCTAACGCAGCGCTGGGAACAAGGGTCCAAAACAACTGGATAGGCTTGGGGGAAGCGCTCGTCTCCATTGCAGCTTTTAACAGGGTTTTAAGTGCTTCCAGTCTGCAACAAGTTGGTATTAATAAATATCAGCTGTAGGTCCTTGTATACCCCTACCTCTGCAGGCAGTCCAGCCAATCGCAGTGCCAAAACAGCAACACCCTGCTTCACTTCGGGCAGTCGGGCTCATGCACCCACTACTCACAAGCTTTCAGAATCACCTTATCTCCTCACCAGGCAGTGTGTGCTCCCCATTCAAGTTACAGGATCATCCCCAAATGTCCTCCTGCTTCCTTAAAGCAGGAATGTTGCTCAAGAACTGCCTCAGCACTGACGACGAGAACAAAAATTGTGACATTGGGGCTCTGAAAGCAGCTTCTAAAAATACTTGCCCGGTTTCTGAACTAATCTACACTGATGATTAGGCAGGAGAGGGGAGGGGAAAAAGCTAATTTAAGTGTTTCCAGGCACAGCTGCCTCTGCCTTCCTTAAATCCAAAGTATTTTAAACCTCAACTGGGGCAAAAATACCTTTTTCCCTAGGATGGATAATGGCGGCTGAGGTGATGTTAACTAAAAGCATCCTTTAGGAGAGATACAGCCCCATTTTACAGACAAAATAACCTAAAATCACACATGATCTTGAAAACTTCAACTTTGGACCATGGGAACATGGAACTTGAGACCACCAAGGCTTGAACCCATTCTCACTGCACAGATGCCAAGCTGCACCGAGGATGCTAAGGACATCCCAAGGCACTAGGACAGACACACAGGTTTGCTGCTTCCTTCCAGCACCCAGCAAGCACGTGTGAAGGTGTAGCTGCAGGCACCTATGTGCAGCTTGGTTGGATTTTGTAACAACAACGGAATCAAGCTACAGTCCAAAGTCACACTGAAGGCAACAGCATTTTAAGTTTGTTCCAGTGGGATCAAACGATAGCTACATATACCCTATTTCAATACACAACGTAAAGAAGTCATAGAAACATGGTACCATGGAATAGTTTGGGTTGGAAGGGTTGTAAAGCTCACCTAGTTCCAGTTCCCCTGCTATGCACAGAGACACCTTCCACTAGCCCCATCCAAACCTGTCCCAGTGTCTCACCACCCTCTCATAACGAAGATTCTTAATTCAGTGAGAAAAGCAAATTTAAAGTTTAGTGGGCCTTGCTTCCCTCTTCAACCTCTGCAGCAGCACTGGTTTCACCCTTAACACAGCACCCATCACCTCTGTCCTCTGCTGCTTCCAGCAAGAAACCAGCACACAAGTCCAAAGCAACATCAGCCAGGAAACTTAAGGATGCCTGGCCATTTCTGCTGCACGTCCAGTTTCTAAAGATTTTTCCCCAAGGGACCATGGAAATTAAGTCTCCCAGTGTAAGACAAAACTATCCTTGAATAAGCTGTGTTGTAATCATGGTTTTGAGACAAGAGCTTGAGCAGCTGCATCTCCCCAAAGCTTCCCTGTTTTCCTGCCTTCCTGCTGCTCCACAGACCAGTCACTGCTCACTCAAAGCACAGCACACAGTGGGAGTCAGACTGTGCACCGACATAAGGCAGTTTATGGAGGAGCAGCAACAAGCACAATTCCAGCAATGAATTCCAGTCAAGCCATGACTTCGGAATTTTCCTCAGTCACTTGTTTGCTGCGGGCCAGGATCTGGGGCAGGTAAGTAGAAACACTGCATGTGAAAACATGAGACAGAAAGCTCTGTTACAAATGTTACAGCATCCTCAACCCGTATGGATGCATATAAAGCCCTGACCTTCTGTCTGCACCAAGAAGTTGCATCAGTCAAGAACCACCATCGCTATCACCAAACACAGCTGGCTTCAAGCCCTGCTCTCAAGGGTTTTCTCTGAAAGGAAGCGGATATCAAGTCACCGGATAGTTGTGAGCATCACTGAATCACTGGTTGGGTTATGTTATTTAAAGTCAAGGCTAAGCTAACAAACCTCAGCTCCAGGCTTGACAATACTGCTGAACTCTTTGTTTTCTTTTAATTACTATTATTTTTCCCCTTAAATACTACACTTTAGCACATCCATCCCTAGTAGCTTGGTGCTACACTGAAATACCCTCCAAAGCTTTTGTGCATTTCCTAGCTTGGCCTGATGAGTGGCTGCTCTAACAAATGAACATTTTCCCCAGTTTCCAATGGGAAGCATGCTGCTACAGGGCTTTGCTATTAGAAATCCAAAGTAAACATTGCAACTGGACAGCCAGCAAGGCAATGGATCTGCTTTCTGCTGCCCACTGGCCAACTACAGGCACAGTTCAAAGAGCCAAGACTGTGGTCAGAGCAAGAGGAGCCCATTATCACTGTAGCTGCTGTGACTGTGACTAAGAGAATGAAATTCAGGCACCTCGTTAATGCCAGTTGCATTAATGGTCTGAACTTCTGCAGCACCACATTAGCACAGCACACAGGACCAAGCCCTGGCAGCTTGTGAGCCAGGCAAAAAGACGTTTCAGCACTTCATTCTGGCACAGTGTAGGCTGCTGAGTATATGGAGCCCAAGCTCTGCATAGGACACTCTGAAACTTGCAATGTCTCATCATCTGGGAACACCAAGTAATCTGTCTTAGGTGCAGTAGTCAAGATTTGCTGTAACAATATCGCCTAAATGTGCCTTGTGAGGTGTAAAAGACATTGCTTTTCTCATTTTTAATTAAAACTAACTCCAAATGAGACAAACAAAACCCAAACAAAAGACTTTAGAGACATGGTCAGTGTAGCTTTTTGTGCAGCACTTCAGAGATGCCCATGTCATTCATGCCGTCTTTGTTGCTCACAAAGTTCTCTTGCATGCAGTGTTCATTCAAGCCATGCTGTAAGGAAGAGCTGAAGTATAGCAAAACCAGGAAAAGGGCAGAAAAGCTGATTCTTAGGAACGACTTCAAACTTTTTATGATATGCTTGGGACTGCTAAATATTCAGGAGCACCGAAATGTGCCTCTCTATTCACCATTTACCAGGATTTCCCTATTTTCCATGAAACCAGAGTCAGGCTCTCCCATGCTGCACACCTGTGTGTTAAAAGTACAGCTGAATAGTGTTTCAGCAGCTGAGTATTCTGGGGGATAGATGGTCCATAAGAACCCATGCAGGAACAGATCTGCTCACAGCACAGCTTAATCCTCCTTATGCATTTCTATATGCAATATAGACTTTCCCCAGATGTTGCCACTGAACGTGATGCTTTCCCAACACAAATGCACCCCAAGTTCTCCAATAAAACTAAAGAGAGAGAAAAGCTGCAGTATTGAATCTCTTGTAGACATCATCTGATCCAAAACAGAGAGGATCCATCCCTTTTTTCATTTGCAGTTGGCTCCAGCAAGCTGCAAGCCACCAGCATGGTGGGATCACCTTGCCATTAACATCCAGCAGTGAGAGCTTTGCAGCTCACGGCCCAGGACATCATTCCAGCTGGACTAGTGCAGGCATCCCTTTGACACCAGATAATTACACATATTATAAGCCCAGGTTCCAGCAAAGACACAACCTGTTTATAAATTACAGAGATGCTAAATAAGCATGGCAAGTTGGAGGCAGCATTGCCATTTCAAACTGTGCAAACCAAGACAACGCTCTACATACTGGTTTAAAAAGTCCGTCTCCAGGTGACTGACAGCTTGCAACAACCATTTTTCTTTATTGGGTGTTTTAAAGCTTAGGCCTTGGACAGACACATCATTCTCACAGATGAATGGACCTTTGTACATACGGATGACAATAAAATATGACCCCAGTATAGATGGGTATTTCCATCCAGGATGCAGAAAGGTTCTGAGTGAAGGCCATATGGATTTAATTTTCCTGCAGACAGATCAAAGAGAAGCTGCTGAGAGCGTCTTGCTTGACTCCAAATAAACATCCATGACCAGAAAAGAGGTTACACAAATGACATGCACCAAGCTCCTCTGCGCCGGAAAAGCCTTGTGTGCTTTTCTTCTAATTAAACCCTTCCTCCATAGCTTCTAATTGATACCTGAGCAAACAGCTGTAATACACTGCAGGAAATCTAACCCTGTACTTTGCCTTATGCATGTCCCAGGGACTCCATCATCACAGGTCAGCCAGTTTTCATCTTCATGATGAAAAAGTGGCAAAAAAGAAAGCTGGTAAAAAATTAAGACCTTCCTCCTCCCATTTCACACACTTCAATACTTAGCTCTGAGGAGGGGTGCTCTTGATGTCCTGCCCCTCCTCAGTTTGCAGCTGGATTTGTGTTTTCTTTGCAGCAATATCAGTATCTCCTAGACTGGCCAGACAGCAGAGCTCAACTGCTTCTTTCAAATCATCCATTGAAGAGCTCCTTTCCTCTACGAGCCAAGATCAATCACTGCCACAAATTGATCCTTACCTCTGATCCCCTGAGAACACCTATTGCTCATAATACAGGTTGAAGAGCTTGACTTGGCTGGTTGTTCCTAAATCAAACTTTTGTGTCATTTCAGCTTTAGTGCAGACTGCTTAGTCTAACAAATGCACGACTCCCGTTTATTTGCAACAGATCACCAGTGATGAAGAACCTACAACATCCCTAAAAGAATATGGGGTTTTTAAGTTGTGAATCTTTATTTAACTTCTAACTACTGTGTCTTTGCTTCCCCTTTCTGTAGGGTAAGTTTCTTTTCCCATGCAAGTACTCTTAGTCTAATTTTGTATATCTCAGACCACATATATCCAGTTTCTTGTCTTCTCAAATGTCTTCTTTCTAGATTTCAAATCCTCTTTGCTGCTTTAAGTGTTGGTGCTATCTTTCACAAAGCCCTCATGCCAGCACTCAATACTCCATGTTACAGCATCTGCAAAGGCAACAAGATCCAGCAGATCAAGAGGCAAGCACCACGATACGGTGTTAGTAAAACATTATCTTGCCCTTAAAATGCACCTTGCCCAGCTCTTTCAGTGCTCTTGGGAACAACCTTAAGTCTATTTTGTAGACTTAAAGGAAGATAGTTAATGCTTGTGATTCTGCTTTCATTTCTAGTAGTTGTGGGAATTACTTTATTGTTCATTTATGACAGTGATCCTTGCAGCCTGCCTCTTTTGGAGCACAGAAAGGTACACTGGGTACTGCAAGCTTTGCCATGCCTGTCCTGTAGCAGGACATCCAGCATTATTATTCAGCCTTCTGCTGTTACTATTTAAGTCCTACAGCAGCCAGAGATCTCTCACCAGTAACTTCAGTTTCCTCCACCCAACTGTGCGCATCTCCCAACCTCTACTTTGTTCTCCCTGCAGCCAGCTTTCCTGTTTACGTCGCTGGCCTCGCTTCCCTTGCAAAGCTGAAGGGCTTTGGAAACAGCACAAACAAACAAGCGCTTCCTCAAGCCGCAGGCAGTTGCGTGCCTCTCTTCCTACCACGGCCCTTTGCCCGGTCACAAGTGTCACTTGCAGTTAACAGCTTATATTTCCTGCGCTCTGGTTTAACAGGCAGATCTTTTAAATGCTAGAAGATACGGCGGTGTGAAGTGCCTGCTGAATGTATCACTGGCAAGAGTGATTTTGTTCACATACAGCAGAGAAGTCAATCAGGGGAGATCACCTCGGGGTCATCTTATATTCTCATTCTGACAGAGGAGCTGTTCAACATGCTGCAAATTCATGTTTTCATGCCAATTGCTTCCAAAAAGGTTAAGTTTTGGGTACATCTGCCGAGGGAAATGGAGTCCTTTGGCATATCTGAAGGTGACTGAAGCCTCCCACAGTCTTTCCTTTTAGCAGCAAAGATGGTGAAGGAGCTTCACATCCTGTTCCCATCAGGGTTTTTCATGCAAACAGTATAAACTGGGTGCTGCAATCTTAAATCTTCTGGGTTTATCAGGGAATACCGGAATATCAATGCCCCACACAAAACCAGAAGAACTACCAAACTTAGAAAATATCTAGTAACAGCTTATGCAAGTTTATTCATTTAATGGGCCACAACACTGCTTAAAACCATCAAAAATGACTACTGAAGAAAAGCAACATTATCTTCTTGCTGAAGATCTGCAGTAGGAAAGCATTCACCCTTAATGTTTGGGCAGACCTCCAGCTATCCTATACGTTGTCCACCTCCAGTAAACTAAGGTAGCATCTAGAATGGAGAAAGAAGATATACCAGATACATCCTGAATTTTAATCCCCCTAGCTTCCCACTTGTTTTTTTCCCTCTCAAGCTGTGTTACAACCACTCTATGCATGTTCAGCAGATGATAATGGAACCGCAATTTATCTCAATCCAAAATAAGTTGGGTTTTTTACTTTCCCTCCCCTTAAACTCAGATTTAACTCGGGTTTTAGTTCCTGTTTACCACGGACACAGTATCGACAGGAGGTGAACACTTATCTTTCAACGCCCCATCTACAAACTTGGGTTTTCTTTTTCCTTAAGGTGGTTTCAACCAGTTGCATTGTGAGTCTCTGACCTCCTTGCTTAGATTTACCTGCCTCTGCCACTATGTTCCACTGACATTTTGGAGCAAGAGAAACTACAGGGCTTTGGACTGAAGATGGGTCTCCGCTGCATTCGTGCAAAGGGAAGGCAGCTCCACGCCCAGCACTCCAGTGGGACGTTCTGGCTCCCAGACAAGAAAGCGGCGGAAGCGTGACGTGCCAAGACTGCAAGGCCTTGTTGTCAGCTAGAAATTAATATTCAGAGAAAACAGCAATGGCATTTTGGTGTGCTAAGGGGAAGAAATACGAACACATTCCTCCAAAGCAAGCTGAGCATGAGGTTTGCTAAACAATTCGCACCGTGATGGGAAATCACAAGTTGTCTGAACTTCACCTTCCCCCCCAAACACAACAAAACACAAACCAAAGCTGAACAACCAAAAAAAAATCCAGCTTTTCTGATCAAGTGCCATTGCCAGTATTAATCTGTGAGGTGGGACAAGGGGCAATTCAAAAGGTTATGCCTCCATCCACAGATGCCTTTGTATTAATGTTAGCATCATGATGAGGCAGGCGCCCACCCCATGTTTCCTCCACCATGGGGATAGCAGTAGAGGAGCCGCCAGGCAAACACTATGAAGATGCTGTGGAGATAGATGTAATCCTGTGCATGCTGTGGAAACCCAAGGTAGTACCACACAAAGGTTGAGTTACAAGCGTAACAGACCCAGCTTCAGCAGATTCAGTGATGGAGTTAGATGATGACAGCTCCATCTGAAACGGAAAGTCAAGGTGGAAAGACTCATCCCAATCCAGCGCTCTCCCTTGGAGATGCATGGATGATGCACACCATCAGTTTTGAGGTAGAAGGGAGAAACCACATCCTCACTTCAGCCTGTCCAGATGGGCTCAGGCTGTAATGAGTCTGCGGAGAACTTCAGAGCTGAGTTCCCCGCCACCACATGCATGCATGCACATTTTAGGAGGAATATGTTTAACTGCACATATATAATGTATGTATTTACAAACTGAGTTGGGATTAGCTATGTTAGTAGTGTAGTGGCTGAAAAGATTGCCTCCATCCCATTGTAACACAGCAATGCAAGGGCTGCATGTATGAAATGGGCATTCTTTGTTGACCAAGGGCCAATGATCACTTACTAATAAATTAGGTGGGAATCCATAGCCATCTCAGAAGCAGCTCTACACACAGCAGCACCCCTCTTCCAGAAGACCAAGTAACACTTGAACAGGAGACCTCCAGATGCACTTACAACTAAATAAATGAAGTTTAGCTGAAACAGTGCTTTGCCAAAACCAACACGAAGACAGTGACCTCTGGAATTTGGTACTACTCGCAGATGTCCTAAAGGATGCCATCAACTAAGTCATACAAAAGGTACTTTAACCCCTGGCAGTGATTCATTTAGACTTTCTTTTTTAGCAAAAAGCCTTATTACTAAGGGAGGGCTTCCCATTATTTGAAGGAAAATTCAGAAGAGAACAAGTAGATACTGATTTGTTAAAGAGACAGATAAACATGTACAGGAAATACTTCTATGAAGGTCCTGATCCTCTGAAGATTAATAACCTACAGTACTGGAGACAAAACCATGACACTGAGGAAATAAGCGAACTATAAAAACAGGAAGAAGTGGAAGTTTATTTTTTTTGTGTTATTTTGAGGGAATATTTGTTTTTCTGAAGCTTAAGATACCGGCAAAAGCCTCCATCTGCAGGTCACACTATTCTCTATACAAAAGCAGCTGCGCAGAGTTTCCTCATCCAGGTCCCAAGAGCTGTCAATCCGGGGAGGCCATCCTGTACATTATGGATTAGCTGCCTCCTAGCCAACATTGTTGTTCAGTTTTCGCCCCATTTAAAGTCACTGAAAGGGCTGTCACTGCATGGACAATGTTCCATAGGTGATACCAATAAATCAAGTTATTTTGCTGTCGCATTTCCCCTCACTGCTGCAGGATGAAGGTGCTCCCTGCAGATACACAGATATTGGTGTTATTTACTGTAATACTCAATATTAAGGTAGTGCTTGCTGGAAACAAATGGTTTTGCCACACATCAAAGCTATCAAGAAAAGCTGTTCTGGACTCTCCTGCTTTGGGTTTTGTTCAAATGAAAGTAAAACTACTACCACTGCCATGAGTTACTGTCCCCCTAAGGATGCAGCAGGCACACGTTGAGCAAACCACTGCTTCTGCAGAAACTTGGTGGTATGAGCATTTTTCGACCAATGCAAGTCACCAAAGCTGAAGAGATGCCACAGCTTTGCCCAGAGGCACTAACCTTTCCTTCCACCTCAGAAACGTCTCATGCTTGCTCATGGTGGCATCACAAGGAGCACTGGGCCTTGCAACACATCTTATAAGCTATTTTAAGTGAGTCAGGCTGAGACACAAAGCTACCAAGGGGTCTTCTTCTATTAAAGAAGGTGGGGAGAGTAGGGGACAGGGACACTCCATCCATTTGTCCTAACCCAGGAACCTTCTGAAGCAACTTCTCCAACTCTTTTCCTGCAAAAGCCTTCAAGAAATTTATATCATTCCCATCACAACCAATGCTATGCACATGAACTGAATGCCACCCTCAGAGCTGAATTCAGCTCACATCTGCCTGCAGAATTCCAAGAGCGTGGAAAGCCATCAGTACAGAAATTAAGTTTAATTTAACCTGAAACGAGGTTTAAATATTTATGCTTCTAATACGTTCTCGGCACTTCACTCTTTAGTACCATATATAGTTGAATTATTTTTGTCTACTGGAAGTGATCCCTTTGAACTAGGGCATTTATTGCTTCAGAAATTGTATTTCCACATTTAGTGAGCAGATGTTAGTTAACTACAGGGGGAGGAAGTGATCTGCACTAAAAGCAACCACCAAAAAGAACAAGCGCAATACTATCAACCCTGCTTTCCACCTGGATTTGAGCTCTACCACAACTGCAATGAAGACCTAGACACCATTTGTGTGCTTATTGCATGGAACATTTGTATGAATATACATAGTCTCAAATATGAAGCATTTGTTGTCTGACACAACTTACAAAGTCACATACTTTCTGGTTTTGTATGTATCAACTAGGATAGCAACTGATTATAACAGTATCATCAGTTAAACTGCTGTAAAAACCAAGAGAAGCAAGTATCCAACCCAGAAACAATTTAAAACCCCATTTCACACACATTATTCCTGTCTAGAGGAATGTTAATGCTGCTACAGTGGCACAGAGTGCAACAACATGCTCCCCAGTCATGAGGGATAAGCAAAGATCTATGCTCAAAAGCCCACCAGAGCTAGCTAGTGGGTACCTGCCTTATGCCAATTCCCATTCCCTTTTCCAAGTGATTACTTCCACTAAAATCCTGCTGAACTGCTGCACATCCAAGTAGACCAGGTGTTAATCTGTCCTCATTTTTGTTGTCTCCCACATACGTTAGTGTACCAGGGGTTTGTGTGACAAAGTGTTCTACACCACCTTGTAGCTCCTCATGTTAGCTGACAGCATCAGTAATTAAACTTGCATCAATTACAAGCAGATATTGGGATAATAATAACAAGCACAGACAGAGCCCTTGAGCACCAGCTTCTAGGAAATGGTTATCAAGAGTGTTGTTAAAGTTCACACTCTTTGGCTAATGAAGTGTTTGAGGCATTGGTGAGAAGCTGCACCCATATACTGTGCTTGACAACGCTCCCTGTGCTTTGCACCCTGAAATGTCACCCACAAATGTAATCTCAGACCTGAAATTGCACCCAGATATTCTGGCTTCACCCTTTTTTTTGCCCTAGATGGAGATGAAGGATGAGCTACCAAAAAACACACCCGGACAATACTTCCACAGAAATACCAGACTTTGACTCTGGCCACTAAGGCAGTTCATCAAGAGCCAGGTACCAAATACAACAGTCTGTGTTTCTCCTTGTTTGCCAATACCCAAAGACAGACTCTGAAAGTCCCTTTCTTCAACCAGCATGAAGTAACAAAAGAGCACAACAGAACGATGGGTGCCTGGTCCAAAGCAGCCTCCCAAGCTTTGGAAGTCCTAGTTACAGAACACGCTGCACACAGACAGCTGTAAACCAACTGATGTTCAAAGCATCATACATCTCTTCTTCTGGGGCATCTCATAGCTTTTTGGCTTTGCACAGCCAAAACAGGGAGTTTTGGCCCTACCCATTAAATCAAGGAGTGTCTGAGGTCCATGAGTACTTCAGCAAGTCAGATGTATGCCAATGAGATCAGAAACATAACAACAAAGGAAAACCAAGCAGCTTAGACGATTTCCATTGCAGACAGTGACTCCCCTGCCAACCAAGGTAGCACGAGGGAAGGCTGGGCTCTGGTGCCAGGGATCCCAGATGCCCATCATGCCTTTAATGACCAGCTGTTCCCAGTATGGAGGATGGTACGGGGACTATCCCAAAAATCCCGCTCCTGGCACTAGGGACTTCCTCATGACACTCTGCCAAGCAGGCAGTATTGTGAGCTCAAAGTGGCTCCTCACTTGCTTCCCTGAAATGCTGGTGTGAAATGGGCACTTACAGCACTTTTATAAGCCCAGCACTGCCTACACCATTTCCAAGTAACAGGTTTTATTAACTCTAACCTATTAAAAGCTGGCAGCACAATAACCCACATCCACTGGCTGCTGAAGGTGCCGCATCACATTTAGACTTGTAGGGCTAAAATTAAGCTTTTCCTCTGATATGCATTAATGCTTGCTCGGTACCCCAATGCTTGCTCAGGCAGGCCTTCTATTCACCTGGGGCAAGCATGCTCTTCAAGCTTCATTAGGTCATATCCCAGGATAATGAATGTAATAGTTCATTGAAACATCATGCCAACCTATGGTGTGCTCTGCATGTCTCTCATGCCTTGCGCAGTGGAAGTCCAAGGGTGGGAGAGTAGCTTGGGGTGGGGAGAAGGTTTAATTTTAGCCAAAAGGAAGAACATGTTCAGCACACTGCCTAGCTAAAGAAATACACCAAAAATCCACTCTGCCCCAATGCTGCTCCATGACACGGACACACTAATCTGTGCATGATCCGTAACACAGGGGAGCACTAAATGGCACAAAGGCTTCACAAAACCACAGCTACAGTCATATACAGCATAAGCCAAGAGTGCTGAGCTATACAACGTGGGGAGAAAGCCTACACAACCCTTGAAGCTACCATGCACATCTGCACTAAAGGAGCCCATTGTAAACCTCATCCTTAAGCTATCATAACCAAAGGCATAACAGAGGCTGCTGGCTGTGCCCAGGCAGAAGACTGTATGTATCATCAAGGTACCTCCTGATCATCGAACACATGGTGAGAGACCTCACTTGGAGTCCCATGTACAGTTCTGGTGTCCTCAACATAAAAAGGACATGGAACTGTTGGAACAAGTTCAGAGGAGGCCACGAGGATGATCAGGGGACTGGAGCACCTCCCATATGAAGACAGGCTGAGAAAGTTGGGACTGTTCAGCCTGGAGAAGGCTGCATGGAGACCTCAGAGCAGCCTTCCAGTATCTGAAGGGGGCCTATAGGGATGCTGGTGAGGGACTCTTCATTAGGGACTGTAGTGATAGGACAAGGGGTAACAGGTTCAAACTTAAACAGGGGAGGTTTACATTGGATATAAGGAAGAAATTCTTTACTGTAAGGGTGATGAGGCACTGGAATGGGTTGCCCAGGGAGGTTGTGAATGCTCCATCCCTGGCAGTGTTCAAGGCCAGGTTGGACAGAGCCTTGGGTGATATGGTTTAGTGTGAGGTGTCCCTGCCCATGGCAGGGGGGTTGGAACTGGATGATCTTAAGGTCCTTTCCAACCCTAACTATTCTATGATTCTGTGGTAAATACCTTCTCATATAAACAGGTTTCTTGGAAGCTTACACATCCCCATTCCAGGTTGTTGCATGTTTTTGTAAAAAAAAAAACACAAAGACCAATCTCAGAGAGGCTATTTCCACATCTGCCTGCACACATTTGATCACTGGGAAGACTGTAACCGTCTTCTGACCTTTAAACAAGGCACTCTTGACAAGTTAAGGCTATCCTGCAGAGGGAAGTTACCACATACAGAAGCAAACAGCTTCCTTAAGCACAAAAGAGATTACTGTATTCGGTATTTTAATTAGATCATGAATGACAAAGCCGCATTCCTGCAAAAAGAAAAAAAAAGTTCCTGCATTTAAGATGTTCCAAAATAAAACTAATATATACAGACTCAATTTTAGCCTTTTAGGTATTTCTTTCCCCATATTTCAAGCATGCAGTCTTCAGAAGAAGTTAAATACAACATAGCAAGAATATGCACAAGCTGTGAGCATGCACAACTCTTTCAACTTCTCTTACTCAACCAAAGAAACTCTTGGACAGCAGCATTCATGTTCTCTGCAAGGCAGCACCTTCCAACAGCCAGATTTTCCCCCTCTCCAGTCTTAAGTTTTTGCTGGGTTTTAAAAGTTTACCTTTGCTGTAAAGGGAATTTCTAGATCCCCTTTATGAATTATACAGCAAGAGGTGCCTGAGCCAGGTGCTCAGTCAGGCACATTCCTATTTGAGCCATCCAAGGAAAACCCTGCTTTGCTCTCTGCCATCTCACCAACCTAGATTGCCTGAGCTGCCATATGGGTTGGACCTTCCTACATCTTGTACTATGTAGAAAAGGATTTTAAGCTTCTCAAGTTTTTTTCTACCCAGAATCTGAAGCTGAAGATCCAATCAGCAACACATCCCAATGATTACTTCCTCTCATCAGTAAAGACTCATCATTTTCAAGTAGCTTGGAATACATGGCACAAAAGGAAAGTTTACGTATGGATTGATGAAAACCTCTCTGTGTTTTCTGTACTTGTTGCAGGACACCTTGGGCACAGCTTCAGGCACCGGACAGCTTTCTCCTAACACAACACCACTTCTGTAAAGAGCAGCACAGTTCCCTTCATCGTTTGCTTTGCACCACGGACTTCCACGCCGCGCGCCTTTCCTCGCCAACCACAGCCATCCGTCATGCTTCAGTCGCCTCTCCCTGGCTATTTACTTAAGGCTGGGTACGGCCAGGAATTCCTTCACGTAACACAATGTACAAACGTGCTTTTATACGGTGCGTTTCAAGGCTGGAAAGTGCTCTCAAGGAGTTTCCCTTTTCTGTCCCGAGGAGCTGGTTTTACTCAGAAGTTCACAGGGCAGAACTTTCTTGCTGACAAAAGTCACATACAAAAGTAGAGGGAAGAAGCTGAGCATTTATTCCTTCCACCTACAGAAATGATAGGTTTAAAGAGCTTTCCTTAATTAAAGAACTTGCAAAACCCAAAGCACCCCTCTCTCTTGGGCTATGTTGCACACAGGAGCTCACCATGACCTTGTGCTCCCCACCACTTCACAGAAGAGATTTGGGTTTTCCTCTGCATACATCACAGTAACTCAGCACTGCCAAGCAACTGCATACAACTGCTGTCATTGTACCTCTGGAGTCACTTGAAGCCACACTGGCATCACCCATGTGGACATGGAACTGTTGGAACAAGTCCAGAGGAGGCCACGAGGATGATAAGGGGACTGGAGCACCTCCTGTATGAAGACAGGCTGAGAAAGTTGGGGCTGTTCAGCCTGGAGAAGAGAAGGCTGCGTGGAGACCTCATAGCAGCCTTCCAGTATCTGAAGGGGGCCTACAAGGATGCTGGTGAGGGACTATTCATTAGGGACTGTAGTGATAGGACAAGGGGTAACAGGTTGAAACTTAAACAGGGAAGTTTAGATTGGATATAAGGAAGAAATTCTTTACTGTCAGGGTGGTGAGGCACTGGAATGGGTTGCCCAGGGAAGCTGTGAATGCTCCATCCCTGGCAATGTTCAAGGCCAGGTTGGACAGAGCCTTGGGTGATATGGTTTAGTGTGAGGTGTCCCTGCCCATGGCAGGGGGTTGGAACTGGATGATCTTAAGGTCCTTTCCAACCCTAACTGTTCTATGATTGTATGTGGGTGACACAAAGCGAGCAAGGCAATGAGTATGAACCTATGGCATGTGTGCTTGAACTAGAGGTTGGGGCTGAAGGTAAAAGCATATACCCTGCCATGCTGCTGGGGATCCGCACTCTGCCATTAATCCAGGAAGACACAATACTAGGCTTAACAGGCAAGAAAAAAGCCAGGTGCTCTGTACCTGGTAAGTAACATGCCCCTGAATGATAAGCCAAGGAAGATGCACAGCATCTGACACTGCAAGACTCTATCTGCACACATGAAGATGACTCACTTCTACTGGTCTGAGAAAAATACAGCTGCCACCTTCCCATGCCCCTTGTAGCAAGCGATGACCCAACAGGCCCAGGTTTACATCATGGCAACTTGTAAAACCACAAACCAGAACGAATCAATACAGAAAACATGAGTGCTATTTCTGCTGTCCATCACCAATTAACAAATTTCTCTGCCATCCCATTCTTCCCATCTGAAGAGACAATCTCTTCCAGACACAAGCACTCTCCCCACAACCACTAGCAGCAATTTCCATAGAATCACAGAATGGTTTGGAAGGGACCTCAAAGCTCATCTAGTTCCAACCCCTGCCATGGGCAGGGACACCTTCCACTAGACCAGGCTGCTAGATCCTTGAAAGTTCACTAAGTCCTTCATAGCATTAATAGCAGCAAACAACAAATCTTATATATTGTCCCCAACTGTTCCACAGACAGAGACAAGAGACCCAGAAGCCTCTCACAAAGCAGCTAGGTTTCCCTACTCTCGCTTACAGGGTAGGGGCTGCTTTACTGTTGGACAAACACAGCACTCGGTTGCTTTAAATGTCTGTATCAGGAGTAGGCAGGCAGGGCTCACCATGAGTGACCCAAAGTTGATGATCACCCAGAGAAGGTTCAACCAGGGATGCTCATTTCTAGTCCCACCTCTACCATGTGTACCCCAAGCGCAGAACCTTTTCCTTCTTAAAACACATACAGAGAAGTCCTGCTTGCATTTTCAGAAGGTACCAACTCAATGCAGAACCACAACCCGGTCTTGTGAAAAATGATTCCTCCTATTCCTGCAGCAAGAGAGGAAGCAGAAGGGGGAAACAGCCCAGCAACACTGAACTGGTTTTTCTTGACCAACGTCTGCACAAAAGGTACGAGTTGAAATCTCAACATGTAAGTGCTGGAACAAAGGACACATTTTCCTTTGTAGCATCTTACCCAAATCAACACACAAAGCTCAGATAAATCCATAATCCAAAGAGAACTGATAAGCAAAAGCACCTGATGGTTTTATTGTTGAAGTCACTGCAGAAGTTGGGAGTGCATTTTGTTCAATAGAGGCAAAACCAAAGCAGTAAGTGCTCTCCTGCTCACAGCTATTCCCCTTTCGTTTGGTTTCTTTAAGTCAGCACTGAGAAAGCAAATTAAGCTTCTGACTCTCAGCTCCTGTAATAGCATGAATTACACAGCACCCACTCCACAAGTTTATATATTTTCTTTTTAAAACATGAATGGGAAAGTGTACACAAACACCCTTCTTTCCTCATCCCTTCCTTCCCATAAGGAGGAGTGTTTGTTTTTTCTATTCGACCTTATGAAAGCTTGGGGAAGCTATTCCACCAATACTCTGATAAAGGTAGCCCACACTTCCTTAGAGATACAGTAAAGGGAAGGAGGAAAAAAAACCCACCCAAACACCCCACCAGCAACAAAGCTGCCAGAAATACTTGTTTTAATGACTTTTGTACAGAATGGTGAATTATAGCAACAAATGAACCCGTTTACAATTCACCCAGCGCTTTCCTGAGCAAGGAAATATAGAAGTACATGGCTGCAGAGGCAGTTAAGCACTGCAGAATTTCAGTGCTCCATAGCCAAACCCTCACATCCCAGATAAAAATGCCACAGATGGGGCTTTCAATTTATAGATCTCTATGATCACCGTTCCTAAAATAATCCATGCGGCTGTTAACTTTAGGAACAGGGTTTTTTGTTGCTTATGGAGGTTTGGGGTGAAGTGGGGGGGAGCCTTTTCTGCATGCTGTGGAAATGGATTTCAGGGATCTAGTTTAAAGGCGTGCATGCGGAACCAAGCCGAATGAGTGGCTGGTGCCAGGCTTCATTAAGCCATAATTCTCTTCATTCATAGGCTGTGATATCGAAGGGCTTCTTAACTGCTTACTGTGGAATGATGGGCATGGCCAAGGTCAACAGGCACATCAACTGCCAGCTCCACACCCAAAAAGTGGGAGACCCCAGTTAGATCCTAGCCTCTGGGTGCACCAACATTTGTGGGGCCTAATAATAAAACTGGAAGAGAAGCAAGGGGATTTCTAATGGGCAAACACAGGAGAAAAGTTGGTTGAAAACAACCTGTACTGCAAGCACACATACATTGTCAAGCCTAGCATCATGCCAGATGACCATGGCAACCCCAGGACCAACGAACTCTTCTGGAGTTCAATCCAAGGTATCAGAATAAGCCTATTTCTGCCTCCCCTTTACCTGCTGTCTGTTAATCATTTCTACACATACCATATACATATGAGCACAACTTTTAGGTGGGGGAAGATCCACTCCCCACGCACACATCAAGTTGAATGGATAATATCACCCACCCTCCTTCTGCCTCTGCTCATCCGCACAGCTCTGCATTTGGAAGGCTTTTAATCAAAACCGGTCACTTATTCAGATGAACTGACCTGGGAAGATTTGTGACTCCTGGGAAAGGGTTTTTAATAGCTGATAAAGGCACTGATGAACAGCTCAAACAAAAAGTTGCTATTTATCAGACAACTTGTTTTAGGAACTCCTGTAAAAAGGCACATCACTGACCTGATAAGATCTTCCAGGCCAGTGGAGTTTATGTATACATAGGCATAGGGGAAATGGTTTATTTGGGCTTTAAGGTTCTTCCTGTAGGATGCAGTGTTTATAAAGGGTATTTCTAGAACTTCCTGACTGCATTTGTGAGACTGTGCTCTCCATATGCCTCCCGCTCCCCCCCAGGAGCCTGTCTGTCCACAATATTTATACCCAGTGCCTTAGAAGTACAGAAGCTGTAGCTGCTTCATGAGAAGTCCTGCGGGTCAGCAGGACTGAGCTCCAAGTGACTGAGGCAGACAAGATACAGGAAAACTACAGTTGTTCTTGATGTGCTTTCTCCTAGAAAAACCTGCAAATTACCCTTGTCTATATAACGTAATACATAACACTGTATGGGGTTTTAACCACATCTTTAAAATGCATTGAATTCCCTTTCTCCCCCCCGCTCCTGTAACTCCCCCTTTTCTATTTGCTGTTTTTAAGCAATCTGGCCAACTCTCCACATTTCACTTCCTTCAGACAACAAGCAGAAGCTCGTCTCCAGCATCGCTGAATAACTTCCCAGCCATTCAGCATTTGGGCTCTCCTGCAGTATTACAATACAAATGCTAAGTACTTGCAGAGAAATAAAACAGGAAATTTTTCTCTTAAGCAGCTCTAGTGGTTTAATTGTACTGCAGCCTTTTATTCTTGGGTTTGAAGACTGAAAACAAGCTCTGCAGTAAGTTTTTCTTCTAGTTCAACTGAACATCAGATGCCCTTTGAAAAACACAAGATCATTCAAACAATGTAAGGATTGGAAGTACTATTCTACTAAACTCTATACCATTTCCTAACCTTTCGCTCTTTACAGCCACCACCAAACTGCATACATCCAGCAACAACATGTAAGGCAATGATGGGCCGCAACCAGCTTAACACCTCCTATGCCAAGTTTCAGTCGAGGATGAACTATGTTGGCAGTGCTATAAATCTCCAGCGATAAAGTTTTCACTGTGATTTCATCAGCATTTAAAGAAAAAAGCTCAAGTGTGCTCTGCTGAAGTATCTGTGGCTTTTCTGTAATGTACACACACACTGTAAATACACGGAGTGTAACAAGCTCTGAAATACAGGGATTCCACTGCTGTCTACCAGGGGGTGGCTGTACCTGGTTCTTCGTCCCCACTGAGGCATGGGGGGTTTTAAGAGAAGGAAATAAAAGTAATTAAAATAAATCAGTTCTAAGGAATCAGGCAGCTTGGGATTTAGGAAATGTGATCAAATAAAGCAGCTGCACTACCAAAACTGTAGGGAAGATGTTAAAGGCAGGTCTAGCCCCCACCTCCAGCAACATGCTCTCTCATGCAGCTGTTCAATGGCCAATCTGGCAGCAGAGGAGGGTGGATTTCCCAGCTTGCCAGCAAAGGCAAAATTAGGCACTCATCTCCCCACTGTGCCACTGGACTTCTGTCCTCACACTCCCACCCATACAATAGAGATGAACAACAGAGATGCCAAGGTGCAAGTGTTACAGGAATCACGCAGCTGGACAAGAACTAAGTTAAACAGCTGAAAACCCCTTTGAGTGTGCCTTGAATTAGCCAGGGTGATACTTTCAGATCCCTACATAATTTTTAAGAACCTGACTGTTTGTAAATAACCCACAACCCCAGAGCCAGGAGCCCTGCAGCAGGAGCTGAGTCTACTTGCCAGCAATGCTGATGCCTTCTAGCAGCTCTTCAGAGCATCCCTTTGATTTCCAGAAAACAACCAAAAAAAAGCAGCTTTCCAGTGCTAACACCTGGATACTGTTCTCAGCCCTCAGAGACAATATAAAGACCCCAAGAACAACCATTCTGGTGGTATCCTCCTGGCACGCCAGCCCAGAGGCAGGGTGATGGGCTGCAAGGGAAGAAGGATGCCCCTAACAAGCTGCCCAAGCTGCTGCACACTGGAGGGACACAAGCCCAGCTATTCACACTCCCCCTTCCCTTGTTTCATCCCAGCTTGAGACAAAGCACACGCTTCCCCTATGTGCTTCAACTTGAAGCATTAGTAACCTTATATCAGCTTGGGGGCATACCTTTCCACTTGTAAAACCACGTAAACAGCCAGCTTGCCTCCCAAGCACTTAAAAATCCAGGCAGGAGTGTTTGGACATGTCAGCGGAAGAAATGCAGTGAGCAGAGGTAAGCTGAATTCTCAGCTTTCAGCAAGAACAAGCACTTGATGGAAGGGGAATGAGCACAATGGGTTATCTTTTTGGGCTGCATCTCCCCCATCACAGGGACCTGCTCAAGGTGCTATGGGTGAGGAGTCATTCTGGCTGCAGAAAAATGAGTGTGGCTCATATCAAAATGAAAGAACAGCCCACCAAGATCCAGATATACACAAGGAGAGTTTCTTTGACCTCACGTCCCCCCTGAAAAATGCTTTCCACCACCAGCATGTGAATTTTCATTTCCCACCACCAGTATGTGAATTAATAAATAAAAAAGCATTAAGTCTAGAGACTTAGGGAAAAGAAAGAATAATTACCCAGATGTGCTTTAGCTCAGATGGTAATTGCTGCTAGTGGCATCAGCTAATCCTAAACACAGGCTTAATTCCTATAAAACCACATCATTTAAGAACTGTTGTCTTTCCGCAGGCAAGGGGAGGACCGGGAAGGAGCTGGTAGGTGAAACCATGGTGCTGCACCAGGCTCTGTTTAGGGAAGAAGTTTTGTGATTTCCCACAGCGTTTTGAAACTCTGACTGCTGTGCAAACACCTTCAGTGGATTTCAGCTATCGCAAAGGAAACTAACCCTGTTCCAAACTACTCAATGAACAGGCAAGCAATGCTGAACACTTCAATGTACAGCCCAGGGAGCGAAGCTGCCTGTTCTTCAGACCCACTTTTAACTAGGCAAAAAAGAAGTAATGGGACTATCCAAACAGGATGTACGTATAATGCAATTAAAGAAAATAATCTAAACGTTTCCAGACGTCCTTGGGACTTGAGTGCATATGCAGAACATGCTCCTGTCCTTGCATGGCAGCGCAGGTCCTTACAAGCAGAGAGACAAGCTCCCCATACACTACATCAAAAGACACTATCAGGTTTTACAACACGTCTCCCAGCGCCATTGATGCGAGACGCAAAGAGCAGCAGCAGAGGTGTAACAGCGCCCAACTCAACTCTGCAATTGAACGAGGGGAGGGAAGTGGTTGCTCTCAATAAGACATACAGAATTCTGTTCCTAGAGAAAGATGCACACGGGGCACAAATCCCAGTGTTACTTTGGAAAGGCCAAACAAAAATATCATAGAACAGTTTGGGTTGGAAGGGACCTTAAAGCTCATCCAGTTCCAACCCCCTGCCACAGGCAGGGTCAACTTCCACTAGACCAGGTTGCTCCAAGCCCCATCCAGCATGGCCTCATCCATTTACCTGTTTAGTCAGTACACTGAAGATGCTATTTTTGGCTTGCATTTTGCCTAGTTTCTGTAGCACGCTGGATAAAAAGCACTAGCCAGCAAGGAACGAGCTCCACTACAACAGCAGTATTCAGACTATGCAGTATTCAATCTTTCTCTTTGCTAGGCACCACCGTCTAAGTCCAAGAACTTTGTGGAGGTGGACAGCTCTGCAACCTCACTTTTGAAAGCACCACAGATGAAAAAGCCAAGTTCTTTGTCAGAAAGCCCTGTAACCCCTCCTCCCCATGCCTGCCAGTACGAAGCTTCCTTCCTAGCTGGAAGAGCCATCAGAATTCGGGCTCAGTTGATAGACTCAAGATCTCTTCTCTGATTACAACACACGTAGGAGTTGAGAACAAAGGGGAGGGGAAGAAACTAAAAACAACCCAAAACATTGTGAAGTGCGAGCTGCAAGCAAAGAAAGTCAAAGAAAGTTATTCAAAGAGCTTAAGAACAAGCAAACCAGAGACAAAAATAGTAATTTGGGTTAAATCTCACTTAGACCTACTGCAACAGGTAGGACCTGCCAGCTGTTGGCAGAAAGGGCTTTAACAGCCTTGAAAGCGTACTTTGTAATAGTGTTTTTGATAAAACACAGCTTACTTTTAAGGTGAAGCATGAAGCAGTGTTTTGCTCCAATGGCTACACCAGGTGTGTGTTATGGGAGAACACCTAGGGAAATGAACATGCTAGAGAAAAAACATGGGCAGCAGGGTTTGGCTTGCAACAGGAGCAGGCAGCAATGGCAGAAGTTCTGCTTCCAGACAAGAGCAACACATGAAGGAATAAACTAAGAAAAAAAAAACCAAACCAACAAACCCCCACGAGTACAGGGGAAAGGAAACGAAAGAACACAAACCAAGAAGTGAAATGGAGAAAGCGGGCAGGAAAGTGCAGAAACCCAGCGGAAGGAACAGCCCCTCATCATTTCTGCATGGAGAGTTTCTCTCAACCTCAGCCCAAGGCAAAGAAGAGCCTCCTGCACTGAAGAGCTGGCTGGTGGGTGCGATGGGTATGGGGAAAGCGAGGGAGGAATCACCAGGGACTGTGCGAGAGGAGGTACAGCAATGAGGCTTAACTAAGACATCCTCCTGGACCTAAAGCAGGTGATCTTCCTCTGCCCACCCAACATCTGGTCAGCATCAAGCTGGTGTAGAAAGAGAGGTGAGGAGCATCACCACGATATTTGCAGGTGGTCACACAGATACAATAAAACCCCCAAAACCACTGCACCAGCAGGCAGAAGCAGTGTGTGGGCATTGCTTTGTTATTTCTGCTGCATTAGCAGGGCTTGTCCCCTCTCCCTGGTTCTGTCTGCAACACATCACCCTCGACTTACTGAGTAGAGGGGATCCACAACCAGCCAGACTTGCCATGTGAGGAAACAAAGAATGAGATCCTATACAGGCAAACCCAACCTTGCTCTGAAAGGCTGCTGCAAAACCAAAGGTGAGGGTTAGGCGCAAAGGGAAGGCATCAAACAGGCGGCTGGTGCAGCCCTGCTATGTTTTTCCTGCAGCTTCAGAGGCTCAGGTTTTCAGTACTGAGCAAGCAGCAGAAAAATAAATGACTAAAGGAAATTTGACAAGGAAAGGGGGTGGACGTGGGCAGAGAAAAGGGAAGGAAGGAAAAGAAAACTCACCAGATCTTCACAGAAAATCAATAGGTAAGAAAAGAAACAACAAAAAAAGCAGCATTAGAAACCATCAGCTGAGTTTATCCACAGCCAAAGTGGGAAGAAAGGGTCAGTGTAAGGCAGGTGCTGGGAGATGCTGCGCTGCTCTATGTGCTGCAGGAGAGGACATCTCCTACCAGTGCTGGGATTCATGTGACAACAGCTTCTCACTTGCTTCTGGTAGTCCACAGAAACAGGGACCGCTGTGGCTCTCATCTGCTGTCAATCAACTCCACAGTCTATTTGTGCCTTTTTTTAGTCCACCGACCTTTTTCGTTTTCTTTCCTTTTACATTTCTGCACTGATTCAGGAGTGCAAGT
Source organism: Melopsittacus undulatus (assembly GCF_012275295.1). Lineage (NCBI taxonomy): Eukaryota > Metazoa > Chordata > Aves > Psittaciformes > Psittaculidae > Melopsittacus > Melopsittacus undulatus. The sequence continues at coordinate 10,381,767 of NC_047529.1, read as the reverse complement.
CCTTCAAAAAGCAAAAGCTCCACTTAGCAAACAGGACAGGTATCAAAAATGCAGCCTCCAGAGCTGTACTTTTAGTTCTACTGACCTCCGTGCCCGCTCTACTCCTGCACATCTCCTGTGAGCAGGATTACCTTCTACTGGTATTAAAGAAAGGAAAAAATAATAAATGGAAAATGAAACAAAACACATTTTTCAATGAATCTGCTGTAGGGAACAGTTCTTACGGCCAAAGCTTGTCCTTATAGTGCAGAAAGCAAGAGATGCACCTTTGCCAATGAGCCACAAGATCTCAACTTCTGCTGGCATTCAACATGCTGGACCAACACACAACATCACTTGTGTCAGGATGTGGCCAACTGCCCGCACCCTTTCGGTATTCAAACTTCCTGAGCATGTCTCTCCCAGGTTTAATACCTCTGGAGGATCATTTATCCTTATTCTGCTGGAGGGAAGGAAATTGGATTTATCGATTCCTCAAGCATGCCAGAGTGTGTAAGAAAGCAAAAGGAGTAATTGGAACCAAGAGTTGTGTCTCATTTCCGAACTATTTCCAGCCTGGTCCAGAAGAAGAAGGACAATTACCATCATCTTCCTGCAGTCTGCTGGCTGACAGGAAGCAATTTTGTGGTTTAAATCCAGCCATCAGTAAACCAAGTCCACATTAAGAGCAAGCCCAACTGCACAACATACCTTTGTTTGCAGCCTCAGGATTTCATTACATGGGTGGATAAAGCCCACCTTTTAAGCCACACTGGAGGGTGATCCCACTGCTGGTGTGGCATCTGTGCTACACTGGAACACTGCCCCACCATAGCTGTCCCACCACTCTTCTTGCTGAGGGCAGCCTCACCGAAAAACCTCATTTTCTCACCCAAAGGCAGGTTGTTTGGTTTCTCCTCTTCAGTACAAGCTAGGGGTTATCCCAGGGCTCTGTGGCCAGAGGATGGATTGAGACAAGTCCAGCTCCCTCATGCTTGTGGCACCCTCTTCACACAGGTCACCCCATCCAGTTGGCCAAACGCCTTTTCTATAGGTCTTCCACCTTCCTTTCCAAGGCATTCCCAAGACAGAAGTAGAAAGGGTAAATCCCTTCTTTTTTCCTCCCTCCTTCACCAAACAGAGCTATTACTCCCTCATAAACAGCAACTTCTCCCAGCAACTGAACAAAGCAGCTACTTACATGCTGTATTTTAGACAGCCATGTTTTCAGGCCAAGAAATAAACAGTTATATTTTGGCAATCCTTCATTTCCTGTCCTATTTGTGAGCAATAATGTCATGACACAGTGTGTCCTATGCCTTCCTCCCCAGCTTAAGCTTGCAGCAAAAAAAATGTAGCTGGATGAGCCACTTATGACACCTACAGAAAAATCATCAGCATTGGGCAAAAGTGTGGTGAAAATGATGGAAAAGGAAAAAAAGGAATTTTTTTTTCAGTGTAAAGGGCAAACTGCAATGCCTTGGTATTCAGAGCAAGTATTGCTGCTCCCTGCTCAGTGATGGAGAGAAGAGGGATTTGGGAACCAGCAAATGGACAAACAAGAGTGAGTCAAGTTGAATTTTCTTTCCCTGGACTGGGAAAAACACATCCCCCTGAAGCATCAGTGTAATCTCGCATCCCATTTTGCTGTCCTGGACAACACTACAGCAACCGCTTCCACTGCACAAGGCACATCCCGCTTCACCAAGCCTGTTAAAGCCTCCAGGGGACCGTTCCCACTTGCAAGCACTTGGCACACACACTTGGGGCTCGCTGGAATAAATCAAGCCAAGCGATGGGGACCCTGCGGGGCCGCAGCCGCTGCCTGGCTCGGGCAGGGCATCGCGGCTCCATCCCCAGCCGCGAAAGGCTGCGGACCAACACTTCCTCGTTCTCTGACCTTTTCCATTTAATTACTTCCTGTGACTTTCTTGGAACCGTGCATCGGAACGAGCAGGCGGCAGCCTCCGGGCATAACCAAATCGTTTTAAGGGTTCGGCTCCATCCTCCTACTTACAAATGGAAAGTCGCCAGCAGCCCACCCGGGAGCTGCAGAAGAGGTCACGGATGGTGATGGGCAGCTGCCCCTCTCCTGGGTACAGGCAGCGCTGCCCAAAACTCTCCCACCACTTACACTCAGCACCACAGCTTCATGCCTCCGATTTATTACAGGGCGGCCCCATTTCCGCCCCCCCCCCCCCAGCCCTGCAACGTGCAAAGGAGAAGCACAGCGGAGATGGTGGGGGGGAGGAGGGAAGCAGAAATAAAGGCTGAGATGCAGAAAGAGGTGCTCACTTTGCAATGACAAATTGACCTCTAAGTATCGATCTGAAATGGTGCAGTCATGAAGGGACCAATGAGTTTCCAGCATCCTGAGCCCTATTTTTTTCCCCTCCTTGGTTTTATAAATTGTGTCAAAACTCAAAAATCCGACAGAGTTGTTCTCAAATTAAAACAAAAATAAAGCCAAAAAAGGAAGGGGGTGACCCTCATCGTTTACTTGAAGAGGGTTATTTTAAAATGCATCCTAACAGTGGTCCTTTTTTTTTGTGATCTGGCTGTTAACATTTGCTCACAGTGCACTCAGTGAAACAAGAATAGCTATGCAAATTAAAGCCAGATATCTAGGGCAAATAGCACGGTATACTACCATTGTTCTGACAGCTTGAGAAAACTTATCAGGAGAGCCTGTCCTTATTTCTTTTAACACCATATATATTGGATATAAAAAAAAATCAAATCACTTCACCCACTGCCGAAATGAAAAACAACCCATGAGTCACCGGCTTCAGCGACGCTATCAATCAATGCAAGGCTGGAAGCAAAGAGCTTATGGAGGAAACCATGGCTTACCTAAAACACCTCACCATGCCCTGCAAGGAGAAGGCCTGGACTAAACTGCAACCAGTCCAACCGCAGCCTCTGAAACAGCTGCTTGGGACGTGCACAGAGTAAGGGCCACAGTGTGTCATTTACCCTGAATGCCAACACATCCGTACGCCAAGAAAACAGCCAACGCTGGTCTGGGAAGCGGGGTGGGTACCATCTCCCTGTGGCCACAAGCACTCCCCATCTCCCAGGGACCAAAGCACAACAGTGCTGGATTGACTGGTGACTCCCAATAGAGGCAGCATGACCCAAGAGCCTCCCTCCCTAGCCCAGCACATGAAACCCACCCATCAAAGCCTCGCTGGGCATGGCAGCACAGTGGCACGTGGAGGAAGGATTCACTCCAAAACAAATTGCAGCCTACAATTAAGTTAGGAAAAAACCCAACCAACCCAACCATCAGAGCCAAGCGCTCACTGTTTTACACCAACACTCACCTCCACACCAAGCCCTGCAGGAAAACATGCTCAGAGCAAGAGCCTCCTGCAAGATGAAGCTTGGCAAGCACCATCTTTCATCCACTCAATCAGGTTCAGTTTGCCTCTATATTCTCAAACCCAGAGGGAGGGATACATCTCTCCTCCTCTTGTCCAATCTCAGAAATGAAACCCAAAACACTAACCAAGAACCGGTGGGGTTTTATTGGAAACAAGTTGGCTGTACTTTCCCAGCCTGCTGGAATCATGGCAATCCACGAGAGAGAAAGTCAACTTTTCCTCTCTTTTTTGGGAAGAACCATCCCAACTTCAAAATAACCACAATTTCAGAAGCTACACATAAACACGTATTTACAGTCTCTTCATTAAGAAGTGCCAAAAACAATTCCTCTTCACACACGTGTCGCAGGCAGAAGCCATTTCCTTCGCCACTCGCGCTCCTCCAGTGAACCCCCTCAAAACAAGGCTGACATTACAAAGGTATAAGCGCAGCACACGCCACCAATTATGGCATTTTATTTTCTTTTTAGGGCTCCAAAACCGAGCCGAAAAGTTGCACAATTCCGACACCGCTTTATAAGCCCTGAGAGAAGTCATTTTAAAGCGTGGTACATCCTATGGCGCTTGGCACGAAACCAGCCCTGCACGCAAGTGACTCATTTTTCTCGACTGTCAAAACGCAGAAAGAGATAGCCAGGAACAACACTTGGGCCCGGCACGGTTTGTTAAAAGCCTTTCCTGGAATTTCGCCGTTAATTGCCTTCTGAAGTTGTATTTTGGGGGAAGGAAAAATTGTCCAAAGGGAAAAGAGCACCGTCAGGCATTTTGAAACCCTCGGCACGGCCTCTCCGAGGGTTTATCCGTGGGGAGGCTATGGGAGCGTTGCCGAGCAAGGGGGTGCCGGTGCGGGAGCTGCGTGCAGAGGGCACCCGCAGCCCCCCGAGGCGCGGGGGTACGGGGGGAGGTGGTGGTGAATGGGGAGGCCGCCGGTGACCGGGTTTATGAATGCGGCGTCATGTGACGGCGGCGGCGGCCGCCCTCCTATTCACAAAACGGCGGCGGCCGGGGCGGGGACCCGCGACGTCCCGTGTGTGTCCCCCTCAACGCCCCGATCCACCCCCCCCCCCAAAGCCCCGGCGCTGCGGGGAAAGCGGAGCGCACCGCACCGCCGCCGTCCCCCTCTGGGCCCCCCCTCCACCACCACCACCATCACCATCACCAACCCCCGCTTCCGCCGCAGGCCGCCGCCGGCTGCCCCGAGTCCCGCACCGGGGCGGGCGCGGTGCCGGTGCGGGGTGCCCGGGGTGCGCCCCACAGTCCCCGCTCCGTCCGGGGGTTTTTTATGAATGAAAAGGCGGTATGCAAATGAGCGCGGCCCGGGAGGGGGGGGGGAGCGCGAAATGGCGGATGCACGGGCGGGCAGCGCGCACACGTACGCGCGTGTCCGTGTCCCTCTGTCCGCCCGCGGTCGGTGTGTCTGTGGAGGGGAAAGAGGGGGTGAAGGACCCGCACCGGGGCAACAAAGGGCGAGCCCCCCCCACACCCCGCGCCCTCCCAGCCCCGGCCCCGCTCACTCGTCAGGGTAGGCTTCCTCGGTCATCTTCTCCCCGTCTAGGCTCATCCCTCGCCGCGGGCGGCCGGGCTGCGCCTCCGCATCTTCCCGAGCTTCACATGGCGGGGGAGGCCGCGCCGCGGCGAGCCGGGGCTGGCGGCCGCGCCGGGCCCGACGGCGCGGGAGCGCGGGCGGCGGCAGAGGGGGGGGAAAGGGGTGGGAAGGGAAAGGAGGGGGGGCTACGGCCGCTCTCGTCGCCGGGCGGCGGCGGGCGGAGGAGGAGGAGGAGGAGGCGGCGAGGCGGCGGTCAGCGAGCCGCGGGGGCGCGGCGGGGCGCGGCGGCGGCGGCGGCGGCGCGGGGTCCGGGCCCGGGGGAGCGGCGCAGCGCCCGGGGGCAGGCGGCGGCGCCGGGCCAGCCCCATGGCCGCGCTCACGCCATGGCGAGGAGCCGCGGGTGGCGGCGGAGCGGGGAGGGAGCGGCCGAGCCCCGGCAGGAAGCGGCGGCGCTGCCGAGCGGCCGCGGCCGCCGGGAGCGGGCAGGGCAGCGCCGGACCCAGGCGGGAGGGAGGGAAGGAAGGAGGGAGGGAGGGAGCCGCGGCGGCGGCGGCAGCGAGGAAGGAGGAGACGCGGCTGCCACAGGCACCTCCCCCGGCGGCGCGGCCCGCCCCGGTCCGGCCCCCCGAGCCCCCGCGGCGCTGCGCCCGGGGTGCGGCCGCCGCCGCGGTCTCCTCCTCCCGTCGGCTCCGCCCCCCGCGCCGCAGCCCCGAGCCCCGCCCGCTCGGCCCGGCTCGGCTTTCGGCTCGGTTCGGCTCTACTCGGCTCACCTCAGCCTGTCCCGGCTGGGCTCAGCCTCAGCCGGCTTCGCTCTGACCTCCTCAGCCTGACCGAGCAAGGCCCGGCTCAGAACGGACTGGCTCATATCGGTCCTGCCAGGCCTAGCTCTCCTCAGGGCGAGCCCCGTCCGTGGGGTTAAGCCCAAGCCTAACCTGGTCCGTCTTGGTTCGGCTCGGCCCGGCCCAAGCCAGCTGGCCTGGCACAGTGCCTTGTCACGGCTGACAAGGCCCGTAGGAAGGATTTACACACACGGTGAGGGGTTTAGCAACCTGTTGGTAGAAGAGTTTCAGAGAGGCCGTGTTGCCCCTGCCGAGCTGTTGTGCAAGGTGAGAGGCTTCTCTGCCTATACAGCTAAGTGTCTCACCACCCTTGTGTAGTTCCCACCCTACCTTGCCCTTTACAAGAGCTCACATCAACCCTTGGGGCCGTGATGACAAAGATAATGAGGTGAGCACTGGTAGCATGGGGCAGCTTATTTTCTAGGTCAGTTTAAATGGTTTTTTTGCACAATGAATAGTGCCATAACCATAAACGCTCTCCCAGCATGTGGTGTGTCATCTCCTGCCCTGGAATCTTGCTTGGTCAGCAGCAGAGGGGGTGACAGGAGCTGAGTTTTGAAAGGAAACTTTGGTCTATGAAGCTGAATGAGTAGCACCGAGTTTTGGTTTTGCTTTCTCCATCGGGTCCTCTGTGACCAGGGCAATCTTGGGAGAAGAAATCTGTTGTCCCGTCTGAACACATCACCTTGCCCTTCTGGCCTCTACAAGCTCCTCAGCTGCAGCATCTCCTTCACACAGTGGGTAGGGAGATGTCTTGTCACCCCTCTCACTGTATAGAGATATTCAGACCCTGCACAGCTGCAGTTCCTGAAGAAGCTCCTTACTGGTTTATCTTTTAAGTCTAGTCTATGGGATTTTGTCTTGAAGGGACCTTCAGATATTGGAATGGAAATTGTGTTTCTACTGCAGTGCATCAGTTTCTAAGTGCTGTAAATTTTTGTTTCAGGACCAGAAGAGGACACTTGGAGAAGAATCTGTGGACTGCTAGTAATGCAATGGAGGCAAGAGCTAATGAAAGCTTTGAGGTCTTCTTTATGGGAGGTTCCCCGCAGCAAGAAGCAGCATGTCCAAAATCTGCAGCTTTGGTGACATTACAGTGATATATCAAAACATTTCTCATTGATAGAGATTCACTATAACATGGGATAACGTGTGAGAAGACAAGCCCATTTCCCGCCCCTCGGCAGCCTGTGGCATGCTCATTCGGATGGCGATGCTGTCCCTCTCCCCATCCCCTTCCCACCCATTCATTCCAATGCAAAGCACAGTTGGACACCCCTTTGGCTGTGCTAATGCATCCCCCCTTTGGGGGGTAACACTGCTGGATCCGCTAAATGGTCCCAGCTAATAATACCCTGTCCCCCCTCCCAATGCCTCTTTATTTTGGAAAGTTATGCAAAAATCCAGCTTGCAGAATGGCACGATAAACATCTTGGCAAAGCTGAGCTGGCAGTGAAAGGAAGTGTCAGGGCAGGAGTAAGTGGTTGGGGGCAAGGAAATGGCAGGAACGTCTTCAGCTGCTGTACCATAAAAGACCAGATGTAACAATTTGACACACTTCCACCCATCTTATGTCTTTTTATTCCCCCTAAACGATGCTGAGATTGCACAGACATCTAACAGCCTTAAAATCTTTCATGCCAAAAATTTCCATGGTCAGCAGGAGCATTGATGCATGTGAAGTGGGGAGCATGGCATTCAACAGTTGGCTACTAAGAACCAGAATAAAGAGAGAGCTATGGCCATGTGGAAAACCAAGGACACAATCATGTAATTAAAAGGCCATTAGAAAGCATATATGGCTGAGGAGGGCTGGGTATTAATCTGTGATTAATGCCTGGGAGCTTGATTGTATGATCTGGATGTATTTTTATGTACGTGTGTATTTGTATACTTGCCCCAGTGGCGAGAAGCAAATGTGTCTGAGGTTTGGAAACTGAAGTCTTTACTTGATCTAGTTTCTTGACTCATTTCCTGCTGATTTGTGAGATCTCATATTTGATCTCTGCTCTCACTGTCCAGCTAATTTGGACACTGCTAAGCTGTTTATTCTCTGAGGGATTTCTCTTACTGTACAACCCTCTTACATTCATAATGATAAATATTGGATTTTATTTTGCTGCTATTCAGGTTACTGTGCTCGTTCTTGTGAATAGCGCTTTCAAGATGACTGGCTTTTCTGAATGAAGAGGCTCTCAGAGGTGCGATTTCTGTTTGTGTATTGTGCTGTTCAGATACAGAGCTTCTGCTTACACGCAGAGTAGCGCTTCCCTGTGATGAGATCGTTACAGTACCTAGGATTAATTAGCCATTGGTGGCAGAGCTTCAAGACAGCAGATTTTGCACACTGATGGTTTGCATGCTATGGCTATTCTGTGTTTTATATCCAAAAGGACCATTTATATTGCAGAGAAATAGTTTAGCTGCTGTGGAGAACCTCGTTTATGGACCCCTGGACTGAAAATGGACTTCCCTGAGTGCTGTTACACCTTTGGCTAGTACTTCTTTAGGGTGAGAAGCACTGGAATTTGAAGCGGCAGAGTTTAGGATAGCATCTTTACTGTAAGTTCTTTACTGTAAGAGTGGTGAGGCACTGGAATGGGTTGCCAAGGGAAGCTGTGAATGCTCCATCCCTGACAGTGTTCAAGGCCAGGTTGGACAGAGCCTTGGGTGACATGGTTTAGTGTGAGGTGTCCCTGCCCATGGCAGGGGGGTTGGAACTGGATGATCTTCAAGTCCTTTCCAACCCTAACTGTTCTATGATTCTGTGATTCTATCTACTGCAGGCTTGCAATGTAGCCTCCTACCTTCACCTATCCTTGCCTTTAAAGCCTATGCCTTTGAGCTGAAATATTCCACGAAGTCTATTTAGGAATCTAAATATGAATGTTGGTACCTTGTTGACTGTGCTAGTTTCAATGACTTTTCCACTGAGTCACTCGGTGACTTTGAATGAGTGAGGAGTGGAAGTCAGCAGTCCTGAATCATGCCATCCTCCAGACAATTACCCCCCTCCCCGATAATTCTTTCGAGCAGCAATCATATTTTAAAAGCAATGATTACATCCGTGTTTTCCCCCGTTATAATAGCTCAGAATGTAAGAGCTGCAGAAACAATCTGAAACACTTGCAGTCAGTTTGAAAGCTTTCAGAGTTGACACATTTTGGGGGACCACAGCGTTTGAAAATACAAAGGGGTTGTTTTTCAGCAGGAGTGTGATTTCAGCACGTGATTTTAGAGAACTGTCAGGCACTTGCTGGGAGAAGAAGAGGTGAAAAGTTCCTCACAGTCCTCCCAGGATGTCCTTTTGATGTTTTGAAGGTAAAGCCCTTCCAGAGCAGGAGAGCAGAAAGGGACCCTCTCTGCCAGATGGGCTGCTTTGCCCAAGATCTGAGTATCCCATAGTTTTCTCCATTTCTTGAGTTTTATAAGCATGTGTTTTACTATGACAGAAAATGGCAACAAAGCTTATGTGATCACTTAGCTACTGCATGTGTGCACCTCTGTGCAACTTTGAGATGCTGGGGCGGGTGGCCAGGGGAGTGAAGGGAACAGGAGGAACCAGGAAGGAGAGTAGAGATCTCCAAAATAACCCGGTGCTCACAGGTTCAAATGAAATATATGGCTGTTTAGAGGAGCAGCTCAGTGCTTTCAGCTGAAGACAGAGGTGGAATATTAGCTCAGCTACTTCTGGACACCACAGGATCCACCTGGGCAACAGCAATGTCATGACGGCCAGGAAGGCATTGACAAGCACATGCAGTCAGCCATGAGCCACATGTATGGAACAAAGCTGGTTTCATTTGTAGCTGTGTTCATGAAACCATGAACTCTCGTTCACCTTCTCACAAAATAAAAGCAAGATTTACTGAAATGAGGGGTCTGTGAGGAAAAGAGGGCTTTTAAAAACCCCTTGCTTTCCTACCGAGCATTCCGATGTCCTCTTAATATTCAGCAGTATGTGACTTAAAGCCCCCTGACTGTTCAAGGTGGGGTTGGACAGAGCCTTGGGTGCCATGGTTTAGTGTGAGGTGTCCCTGCCCATGGCAGGGGGGTGGGAACTTGATGATCTTAAGGTCCTTTCCAACCCTAACTATTGTATGATTCTATGATTCTATGACATGATGGTTTGGTGTTTCCTTTGTGTGCATAACTTCCTTTTGATACAAAGGGATGATAAAACCCCTAAATTGTAATCTCACAAGCACATGGCGCATTGTCTTTAGGTGCAGATAGCAAGAAAATGCTCTGATCTGGAGTTCAGCATTTCAGCCTCACCCCAATGGCAGAGTGGCATTAGCAGGTTTAGTGAGACAGCAGCATTGGTGGGAGTGAATCCTTCAGACAGTGATGCAGGATGATGTGTTCTGGGAGTCCCACTGGAGCTGAGTTCCCAGCATGGACTCAACAAGGGATGGGTGCACAGCTGCTTCTTGAACTTCTGGTACACCTTTGTTTTGCTGAATGTTTGGAAAGAAGATCTGCTACGAAACCTTTCCATGTCACTATCAGTCCCCTAGCAGTGCTTTGCTTCTGTGCAATCCCAGTTCAGAGCATGCCCTGGCCCATTGGATTGAAAAATAAGTGTGCACAGGCTTTGCCAGTGGCATGGATGCACTGGCAACCTCAGGATTAGTCCTGAATCCAGGCTACTTCAGGCATGAGGGAAGGGCTGCTCTCCTCTCAACGTGCCTTTCCATCCTTGAGAGGTTTCTGCATTTTTGATACAGCTGTTTCCAGGGCCTCATGGGAACTGGATAAACAGACACCAAATAATCCAGTTTTACTTCAGGGAGCACAAAAGTTTTCTGGGAAAAACACTGGAGCTGTACACACCTTTTCCTCCCCTCCTTTGGGATTATATGGACTAGGCTTGAACCCTTAAGTGTATTAAAATACATGTAAATTGCTTTACAATACCCAAACTTCAGTCGACAACTTGTTTCTCCCATTCTAACACAGCTAGTGGGAGAACACCCCTTCTGAACACCCATATCTCCTTTACTGCAAAGCTCTTTGGTTGGCCTCAGCAGGTGACAGGATGAACTGTTCACTGCTTACTTTGGCAAAACCACTTTTTGTGGCTTGACCTGCTTTTCTCACTTAGTGTCCTGCTGTGAGTAGAGGGTCTTAGTTCAGTACCTGAGCAGTTATAATTGCAGGTTTACCCAGTCCAGACCCAGCCATGGCAGAAATCCACACACAAGTATTGATCAGGAAGGGCTTCTGGAGTTAAATTAAGCTTTTGAAATATGGGAATGAGGACATATATTTGGTGGTGTATGGTGCATGGGAAATAAGTGGAATGAGCATTCTACCCTGCTTGTATCCTCCTTAACCAAGCCCTTGGCTTCAGGGCTGCTCAGTGACACTGACCCACACAGATGCTCAATGATGTTGAATTTCAAAGAGTAGCAGTCCACCCTCTGCTTCAGGCAGGTATTTTCCATTGTGCCAATGTCCTCATAAGAACTTCAGCTAGACAAATATAGCACATGGCATGTGAGTGTCCTAGGAGGACTCAGAGGTGGAGAGTTAAAGCTAAAGAAAGCCCATGGTCAACCACATACACCACTGGATAGCTTTTCCAGGTGTAAATGGCAGAACACAACAAAGAAGCTGGGAGGAGAGTTTAATGGTCCTGCAGAGAACAAGCATCACCTTAGACAGCCATCCTCCAAGATGCTTGTATCACTGTTCCCAAGGATTCCCATGGAAAATAATCATATGCTCCTTTTATGTCCTTGTAATCACAAACATATTATGCTTCCCTGCCCACTTCTAAGGAGAAAAGTAATTAGTCACCCCACACAAATCTTTTGGGACTGTACATACACTCCAGTATGTATTCCAGCTCTGTCTGGAAGGGAATGAAGATGCACAGCTTTGCTTTGTGCATGGTTATTAACACACTGCCATTTGCAGAAGCTGGGTGCAAGGCCTTTCTCATGCTTGCCACCAGCTGCATCTCCAGCAGTGTTTGCTACCAGGGTTAACAAAGCTCAGAAGTGCAAACCCAGGTTATGAGAGCTTCACGTCTGCAAAGCTAAAGGTACAGACTTGCCTCCTCAGAGCTTGCAGCCTGCTCACAAATTCCTGTTTTAGATAGGAGCTTCTCCAGTGTCTTGGTGGATAAAAAAAGGACTGGTTATTGCTGGGTGCTTGTTCTGACCTTAAAAGCTGAAAGTAAAACCAATCCAAGATATGGGGTGTACTGAAGTAGCAACTGAAGGGCTTTTTTTTTGTTCATTCTACAGTTAATACTTCTGTGCTAAAACTGAAGAGGGGAGGAGTGGGGTTAATTTAAGGTTTATTGTGACAATGAAGAATTATTCAGAAAGTGCTGGAAAACAGCAAATAGAAGACATTCTGGAAAATAACCTTAATTCCCATAGTCAGGAGTATACTTGACTTGTATTGCAGGGACTATGAAGGAAACATAGATCCATGGTAGGTAAACATTTGCCTTTGATTCTGTTTTTCTCTTTGAGTCTATAAACCCCAGCATTTACACTTGAGTGGATGTGCTGAAAGCTGTGTTTAGGAAGAGAATTTCATCCCCTCCTGCACATACTTCTGACATGTGATAATTGTTTGACTGCAGCTTTACAAAGTATGGCTGGAGGGGTGGTTTGTATGGGAGGAGTTACATGGCACTGGTGATAACTGCTCTACTGAAGGTAGTGTAAGCAGGATCAGGCCAGCCAGAAGAGGTATTTTGTTTTAAATAGCCACTTGTACCCTCAGTGGCTTATGGCAAATTCCTGACTACTCATTCACGCATCAGAGAGGTCCCATTCAAGACATAGAGAACACAAGTGTGTGCTAGGACCTTGTGTGAACTATTTACAATGTAGTTCAAAACTCATCAGGGGGTGACAGAACTACTCTAACCACATGGCCCATATTCATTACCTTGCGTCTAACTCCTGCTCCTCATACCAAAGCCATTGCCACGCTACCAGTGTTTCATTTACTACTGCATAAAATGCTCTGGGTGTCATTGAAAAGCTGCTCATAAATCAGTTCCTGCTCAGCTCTAAAGGGATTTGATCTCCTCTTTGACATTTCTGAGTCTTAAGGAAGTAACAAACGTGAAAGCTCTCCCCACAAGACTTGATCAAAGGCCTGGGAGATGGCAGTCTTCATGTTGGCCTTTCCCCTCTCTCAGGGAGGCAGCCAAACCAGGATATGTCCTTGTCTTTTTGAAAGAAAGATGGATATCTGTCTTGCTTTAAAATCCTGAGAGGCTGCAAAGCAGAGGTGATATTCACATTGTTGTATGGAGTCAAGGTCAACTCTGTCCCCTTCACAGATGGACTTTACCTCTGCTAGTAATGGGATGAGCAAAGCCGCCTCTGAGTAAGGGCACCAGAGCCTGCTGCCTTCTGCTTTCTGAACAATACTAACACTGGAAAGGACTTCATGCTACTACAACACAGCTGTCACCAGAATCACAGCCAGAGCTTTACTTGATCATAACATCTGCTGTACCAGAAAGTGGTGCAAGCTTTGCAGTAGCTGTGCGGCACACAGTTACCCCAAAAGGGGCTGTGACCTTTTACCAATGGTACTTCATTGTACAGAATTTTCTCATATTCATTTTCCAAGTATCATGAGGAGATAATCACAGAGGAACATGAGATCTTGAAAAGAGATAATCACCCAGGTAATAAATGAAATATTGCAACTTTTTATATCTCTAGTGCATCTGTGCAATCATGTCTGCTCTTACACGCTAATTTTCATTAGTATCCTTCACAGTCATTTGTAAGCTGAAGAACTGCACTGGTCTTCCCTTACAGCAGAAATTACAGCCTGAGGAGATACCCAGGTGTCAGGGGAGAACTCAGACTTAGGAGCACTTGGGAGTCATCTAGGACAGGAAAATAACATCCACTTGAGCTTAATTCCCCGTGCTTATTTATGTGTGTCTAATTGCTTGGCTCTAAGTGGTGTTTAAATCACCTAAGCCCCTCTGTTCCCTGGTAATTCGCTACCAGAAAGGACAGAGACTTATCAGAATTACTCCAATCTTACGAGAATTTGGAGTAAAGTTAAATGCTTCAAACCTAAATACCACACTGCTTATTCTCTTCTCATCATTTATAGCAGCGTGGATTAAAATGAAATGCTGCTGTGAAGCTGCCTCATCAAACTGAACGTGGTTGTAATCATTTGCCTTGGTGTGGCTTGAGTAAAAGTACTCCAGTGTGCATTTGCACCCTAGGAAAACACTTCACTCCCTGATTTCCAAGCTTGAAAAGAACTCTGTACAGATGAAACACATTTTTCACCCTCCAACGAAGTGTTTTTACCTACAAATACTCTCTGCTGCCTAAACAAGAGCCCTTTCCTTTGCACTTGTGCCAACATGTAAGTTGGATTAAGAATTAAACTTAGATTCTTAGTTATAATGCTTCCCCTGACTTTTCTTTAATAATGACTGTAAGGCAGATGCTGCCTCTCTGCTGAATTTTAATCTTTCTAATGAAGGTGTGTTTGAAGAAGGCACACCCTTCAGAAAATGTTTTGTGGTATCGTATTTGTGCCTTTAGTGTTGAGGACCAGCTGCCTTTTCCATTTTAAATGCACTTTTCAGGGTCTTACATCACAGAGGCCTAAATTAAAACACGCTTACCATAAAGGGGTGCAGCATATGCATTCATCCTGGAAATTACACTGCGACATGAAAGATATCCAAACACTATATGTAATTTCAAAGATGAGCAAGGCTTGGCTTTTCAGATGTCCCACGCGAGGGAAGCACCCACATCCCGCAAAATTGCAAGCTTCTGAATCATGGAAGTCGGATCAAAAAGCCTCTAATTCCCACTGGTTTGAAGACATGTGCAACTGTGAAGACTGAGCCCAGCACTGAATCGGGGCTGGATGGATGATGTGAGCCTGTGCAGGAACCCCTGTGGCCAGGCACCTGGCATGACCCAGGGAGCTGCAGAGCACAGGGATAGGGTAACTCTCCCTCTTCTGCCTCCCAGCATCTCCTCCTCTACATGGTTTGCAGGCTCAGGGGTCAGGGTCTGGTGGTGTGAAGATTCTGCTCAGTGGTCTGCAGGCTGAGGAGGGCTGGTCATGCCCAGTGTAAAGAATTGTTTGTTCAGCTGTAGGTGTTTTTCTCTTCTTTAAGACTATAGGAGAAAATTTTTGCTCTCCAGTACTGTGGTACAGACCAGGAGTAACAGCACTGGCAGCTTCATTTTGGGTATCATAGAATCACAGAATGGTTTGGGCTGGAAAGGACCTTAAAGCTCATCCAGTTCCAAACCCCTTGCCATGGGCAGGGACACCTTCCACTAGAGCAGGCTGTGCAAAGTCCCATCCAACTTGGCCTTAAACACTGCCAGGGACTGGGCATCCACAGCTTCTCCAGGCAATTTGTTTTAGTGCCTCAACACCCTCATAGTGAAGGTTTTTTTCCAATGTCTAATCTCAGTCTCCCCTCTGTCAGTTTAAAGCCATTCCCCCTTGTCCTGTCACTACATGCCCTTGTAAAAAGTCCCTCTCCAGATTCCTTGTAGGCCCTCTTTAAGCACTCTAAGGGTGCTCCAGCCCTCTGATCATCTTCGTGGTCCATATCTGGACTCACTCTAACAGCTCCATATATGTATGATGGAAAGACCAGCAGCTGGTCTGAAGGTGTGCAGCTATGGAAACCTTGCCACAGGCTGTGCACCCCTGCAGAGCCAGAGTCCTCCCTTTTGGGTTCACATGTGATAGATGCCAAATTCGCTCTCCATGAGCATGAGTCCCAGGAGCCAAACAGACCAGCTGCAGAGAGCCATCAGCTCCATCAGCATGTGGGTATACAGAGAGACCCCCCAGACTCCAGCCAGAGTGAGACTTCCTCTTCTGCCTCTTCACTCGTAACTCACTGCTGGGGGAAAGATTTTGCAATCCATTTAAAGTATCAGATACTGGCAATCCTAAAGCATCGTGGTCAGAGAGTATCCTGGGATAATTTAGGAGATGCAGGGCTCTCCTGTGTCTAGACATTGCAATAAATGTTATTCAGCTGCTGTGCGGTTACCAGGCTCAACATGAATGTGCTAGCCAAGCTCCCAAGGAAGAGGAAATACAGGAATATTCACCACCAGAAGACACTGCCTCCCTTGATATTTTCATCTGCAAAACAATTGCTTACAGAGAGGTTTGAACTGGAAGGTGACATTGGCCTTTTTCCTTTTCCTCTTTTGACTTTTGTTTCCTGTAGGAGAATTCTCTGGAGTTACTTCAGGTTGTCATTGTGTCCTAGGGATTTCCCTCCCTGCCCTATTCCAGGCTGCCTGTGATGCAAAATCTCTGTTTAAACTGAAAGCCATGAATACAAGAGCTGCTCCTCCCAAAGGAAATGCTGTTGTTCTTTTTACTTCTATGTCCCCAAATAAGTCTTAAATCTTTGCTCTGTACCCAGGTATTTCCACTTGGGACTTCCCAGTTTCCTGTAAATTCTGATTTACTCTTGCTGAGTACATGGAACCAGATACTAAATCCATCCTGCTGAAAAAAAAAAGAACAGAACAATAAACCCCTAATTGAAATATTTTGCTGAAAAATGTCACAGCAGAGTGATTTTTGCAACAAAAGCCCAATGTTTTTTGCCTTTTCTAAACTAGGAAAACAAAATGTGTGTGTATACCCCTTTGACTGGAGTGGAGCTGGAAAAGTCTGATACGCAGTGCTTCAGGGAAAGGGGAGCCTGGCTTTGACTTTTTAAGTCTATTTGTGTGCCTTTGTTATGGACATTGTGAAATCAGCCTTGGGAAGTTTTGTCCTTAAGGAGAAGGTGGCTATTTCGGGCACTAAGGTGACTCCTTTGGAACAGTTGAAATCCTTTTGCCTGCCCCTCAGGTTCTCAATAACCTCAGTCAAACCATAGGGACTCTGCACCCCACTTGTCTCTGACTCAGGCTTGGGTCCATCCTGGCATCATAACAAGCATCTGTGGGATATTGTTTTGTCCTGGTTGTTTTTTCTGGATATGGTTTTATTTCCAGCAAGCCTTTCTTAATCTGCAATGGACTGACCTTATTCTATGTCAAGAAGTCAGGACTCTCCTGTGCAGGAGACATGTGCCTGACCCATCTCACCACCCGCCCCAACTCTTCCTCTCTTCACTGATCCTTTCTCCCTTCAAAGTCATCATCCAACCAAGTGCCTCATAACTTTGGTTCAGTTATACCCCTGTTTTCCCAAATCTCAAGGGATAAATTCCCTGTTGATCCCACTCAGAGGGATCATTCCTGTGTGTACACAGCCTTTTTTGGGTGCAGCGCAGAGGACATCGATGCAGGATTCCCTCTCTGAAACTCAAACCACGTTCCCCTCCAGTATGTGAAAATAGAAGTAAGCTTGGCCACAGTGAAAGTACAGAGCAGCAGTGCAGCACTGTGTGTTTGTGGAGCCGGTGTGAGGCACCCAAAGCTTTACTTCACATTTCCAGGGGATGCAAAATGCAGGGATGTGTCTGTCAGTGGCACCTCCAGAAGGACAAAATGCCGCTGCTGGGATCCCTGCTATGAAGAGCTGCCCTATGATCGGTGTCACAGGATTTCCGCAGGCTTGTGCTTATCTTCTAGACGGATCTTGTGGGGAGGAAAAGTCAGACACACACACAGGTACAGTGAGCACAGCTGTCTGTTGTGGGGCTGTGAGGAACCGCCGGAAACCCACAGGGGAAGGTGCAGAGAAAAAGTGAAAAGGGGAAAAGGGGGGAAGGAAGATGCTGTTTGTCTCCAAGCTTGGCTGCCCTTGCAGGCAGAGTGACATCCCCCAAGAGATGCATGCTTTAGACCATTAAAACCTTTTGGTATCCTGTAGATGCTGAAATAGGGGGGAAGAAGTATATATTGCTGAACAAGAGCGCAGGGGTTAACGTGCTGTTTGCAGGAGACAGCACCCATGAGCAGGCACAGCAGCTTGCTGTGCTGATAAAGCTCGTGTCTGCTCTGGAGTCTGGGAAACTGAGCCATGGGAGCAAATCGACTTGCCAAAGCCACACAGTAATTGTGACAGCGTTAGGAAGAAGATTAAATATGAACAGATTCCCCTTACCCTGCCTGCTCCATGCACTCATGCAGAGACTATATCTGCATTGGGTATTTTAGATACCTCTGAAGTCACCCTGAACAATACCAACTCTTAAGTGGAAGTTAAGATGGAGTAAAAATGAGGCAGCTGGGGGTCTGGTTTGCTTCGAAGGAGCAGAGCTTTATTGCTCTCTGTGTGTTTGCCCATGCACTCACTGCATGGCAGGGAAGCAGAAAGCAGAAAACACGCCCTCTGGAAAGACCTGGCAAAACAGTAACTGCCTCAGTTGAGGGGCTGAGCTGCAAAATGCAGAGAAAAATGAACAGCATTGGGTCAAAGTGAAAGAAATGCTTGTTTTTCCTTTTTTGTAGTTGTTTGGGGGAAATGAGAAAAACCCCAACATGTTATTTTGGGTCAACCCGAATCACATTTTGTATGTAATGTTTTGCTTTGAGGTTAGTTACCCCTCTTGCTTTTCACACTTTCTTTTATTTCAGGTCTCTTTAGAGTGGAAAATGCCACTTCAAAATAGCAAATCAAAGGGTTGTGTTTAAGAGGCATTCAAATAAAATGCTGTGGCATTTTTGAAACAAACCATTTCTTTCAAGAAATGTAGATATGTATGTTCTTTCCCCCTATATTTTGGGTACGGTTGAAAATATTTGCCATGTTTCATTCGTTTTAGAAGCTCAGAAATTGCATGTTTGGGTTTGTGTTTTTTTCTTTTCCCTAGATATGTTTTGGGGTTTTTTTTGGTCTCATTCAATTTCTGCTGAGCAATTGCTTCTGCAGAAACAAGAAGAGGGGAGCATGTAACTTGGGGAATAGGGGCTACAGCTCATGTTAGCAAGAGGCCCCAGGAGTGCTTGCAGCTCCTGGTCGTGTCTTCAGGGCACAGGGTGAAGCTCATCACAGCACCTGAGGCAGAGCCAGGCTATAGCTGAAGGCAAGAGCATTACCAGGGCCCTCTTACTTCCCAGCAGAGCTATTGAAGAAGCAGCAGTGAGGAAGGAGTTGAGGATGGGGATGGATGCGTGCAGCTTTACGGCACTTGGCTTTAAATGACCGGATGATTGGCTTTCTAGCAACCAGATCACTGGAACCAGCCTTTCATCCTATTGGGATGAAACTCCAGGTTTTCTCAGTTTGCTATCAGGTTGTAGAGAGGAAGATGTGTAGAGTCATGGGAAAGGTGTTGGGAGCTAGTTTTGTTAGTATGCACCTCACCCTCTGTGGGCTTCTGCAAGGTTCTCTCCTTCAGTGGGTCTGCCCTATAAGGGCTATGGATGTGTACGCTTGGAGCTACCTCCTCACTCAAGCTGGGGGCTTGCTTCCTCAGCAGCAGTCAGGCTAAGGACGTACAGAGAAGCAAAATGCCTTGTGCTCACTCCAGATAAGAGAGGTGATGCTGATAGGCGTGAGAGAAACATCCCAAACAACTGACTGAAGCAGAAATGTGGTTTGCAGCTCGAGTGTTTGCTCAACTGGTTGGCACTCTAAGACAGGGGCAGGTGGGAGCTGGTCCAGGGAGACCACAGTTGCACCACAATGTCCAGTGGACAGTCAAGTCCTAGAGCTTCTCTTCCTATCTAATGTGAAGGCAGTAGCCCTTTAAAGCCAGATGTATGGTAACTGGGAGCTTAGGTGACAGGCATTTCCTTCCAGACCAACAAATAATGCTGTGTCCTCCAACTAGCAGGGGACAGAACTTCTGAATTTGAGCCATTTCAACTCAGCAAACTCTTTCTCTGATTCTCCCAGAGCTGGCCAGCTGTGGCCTTCTGTGGTTGCTCCAGCATGCAATGTTTTGTAATGAAGTGGTGGGGTCTCAGCAGGCCTTATTCTGTCACTGGAACAATGGAGCATGGACTTTCTTTATATCCTGAAGGGCATCAAATAATAAGAACAAGAAAAGTTGTCCAGCTGTGCTTCAGCTGGACTAGTTTTCTCTTTTCATTCTTCCAGTCGGCTTTAGTAGACAGCGTGGCAGCCTAATTCACTTATCTTCTGAGGAGGATACTTAAAATGTAAATAGAAAACTGGATTTACGAAGTGGAATGTGGCCAGCATGAAGAAATAAGAATTACTGCTGCTGGAATAACCTTCCTTTTGTTGGGATTATATGAGGGAGGAATTCGGTCTGCTGCTTGGCAGCTCTGTGCACAAAGCTGAGTGGTGGCATGGCTGGCAGTTGTTATTAACATCTAGAAATGTATTCCTAACCTTAGTCACCCCAGGTGAAAATATCACATAGCCTGGTAGATTTGGGAAGGATAAGTAAAGAAATACCAGCCCCAGCTGCCTTCTGGCTAGCAAGGACTAGGGTTCCTCAGGTTACATGGTGCTGGGCTATTCACTACTTTGGTTTAACGCCCTGCAAAGTCAATGTAGAAGTGAAGAATTGCAGGCAAAACCTGCTGGCTGGTCCCTCACTCAGAGCAGTGTCTGGAGGAGGCTGTCACAGCTTTCTGGGGCTCAAGGTGTTGTGGAGAAGGAAGCCAAAGCATCCGGCAGGCCCCCACTGGCCCGTGGGAGAAGATGCAGGCGGATGTTTGCTGCTCGCAGCCCGGCTCCAGTTAATGTCACAGCAAGGTGAAAATGAGCCCGGTAAGCGGCTTAAAGAGCAGGTTTTGAAGGGAGCAGGTCGAGGGACCCATGGGGACAGCGATGGTGAGAACGACTCGGCCAGCACAGCTGCAGCCAGAGGAGGAGGTGTATCTCCACCCATATCCGCTGGGAAAGCACTGCCTGGGGGGCAAAGCCCATCTCAGCAGGGACCTGGGGAAATAGGTGGCAATGAAACAATTCCCCCGCACCCATTGAAGCGAACCAAGGGGCTGCATGGGGAGCAGCTCGTATGTTAAGCCCATCATACTTGCTATCAGATTTTCTTGTTGTTGTTGTTGTTGAAACCACTACAGAGAGCAGCACATTTCCAGGAGCCTGGCTCCAGCAAGCAAACTTCCCTGTGGCTTCCTGCCGTCTTGGGGAGGATTCGTGGCTGGGGATTCTTTACCTCTTCCGTGCCAACTCGACTGGAGCCATGTCTCAAGATGGTTCTTTGATATCCTATACAAAGGATTGTTCCTCGTGGTGTTTTTGTCGTGAAATAATGTGTTTCTGCAAAGTTTAATCTGATTAAAATACAAAGAATTAGGATGGGGGACTGGATACGTGCAAAGTAGTATTTATGTATCTGTTTCTTTTGTTAACAGATAGGCTGCCAGTCCCACAAACACTTCAGCATGCACTTAATGTTCCCGGTGCCTAATCCCATGAAAGTCTACTCCCAGCATATAGTCAAGCACAGATGTACAGCTGTATAAGACACGGACTGCATGGCCCTAAAACTGATGTGCTGACTTAGGGCTATCGTGCTGTGAATGTTTGTGTGTCTGGAGCAGCTCACTGGGCTCAGGGATGCATAAACCCTCACTGTCTGGATCCACAAGGTGCTAAGCAGGACTTGGAACATGGAGGGCTGGCACATGGAAGCAAGACATTACATTTCACGATGTGAAATAATGGTAGAAGCCAGGCAGAGATCATTAAATAATGGCTTTGGTTGTCCATTATTTACTTCAGCCTTCCTTGTGCCTCTGAAAACGCTGACTCCTGCACTGGCTGTCTCACAGTTGCCATCACTTTTTTCACATGGACACTTTAGTATTTCAAAAGCAGTCCTAAAACGTACACAAGTATCAGTGTCAGGCAGAGAAAGATTAGAGATAATGCAGTATATGCTCATAGTAAGGCATGCACCTTATCTCGCTGGAAAATTGGTGAATTACTATCAGTGCTGCAACAGCATTCTCAATTACTGCAACAACTTACGGCCTTGGAGGCAAACCCACCAGAATTTTTTGCCTGCAATCTGATAAAAAGCCAACTGTACCAAAGCAACAGAGAGATTAAAAGCAAAACAAACAATTAAAGGAAATGGGGGGAGGAAACCCCCAGCAAATAAAAAAAGACAGTCTAGAATTTGAATTACATGACATTCGATAATGAAAGCCCTCATGTCTTGAAGGCAGATCTATTGCCCATGTGAGACTGCAGTGCACAGCAGTGTGTAGGTACTGCTGTGCAATTATGGGATCTATGGAGTATCCGTGATTGTGAACCCTTCTTCTTGCAAGGACATGGGTACTTGAGGAGATGTGCTGGGTTTGGCTTTCAATGTAACCTGAAGCAAAAGTCAGCTTGAGGCTGCCAGACTGTGCCTGGTTTCAGATCAAACCCCTGTGAAAGTAGTGAATTGAGTATGGTTTCCACTCATACCATAAATCGGTCTTGATTTGCTTGAAACTGTGCCCGCGGGTTTTGTTTTTTTTTCCCCCAAACTTGGCCTGTGTTCTAGGTTTGTAACAAAACCTAAAACAAACATCACTGGGTTTCAAGTTTAGTTGTGAAAGTTTAACACAGAAACCATTTTCCTCCGGGGGGAAGGGAGATGCTGGCCTGTGTGCTAAGGCTGAGGTTCGGGCTTTATTCTATTGAGAATGATGGTGACTGTTATTTCTACCTTGAAAGCAGCTGGAGGAGAAGCTTTGGCTCAACATCTGACCTGAAGGATAGAACAGAGGATGGTGACCATCACGTCCCTGCTTGGATTTTCAGCTTGGTTTTCCCATCGCTGTTAGCAGCAGGGAGCGAGTTAGTACTGCTATGCCATTTAACTCAGACCAGCGCAGCTCTGAATCAGGGTCAGCATTTGATAGCATGGAGGCCAAAGATAGCAGGAGGACAGATTTTCGCTTGGCACATGGTAAAATCAGCCACTGGAAACCATACCACTACAAGAGAAGGAGTTGTAAGAAACTGCAGCTTCCAACTCATGCTGAATTCTGTCTCACCAGGAGTGAGGTTTGTCACATAAGAAAGCAAGGTACCATCCATTAACTGTGGCAGCTTTTTGTCTCTCTGCAAGATAGAAGCTTCTGATTCCTTTTGTGTTTCTTCCAGGAAACTGAGCCTCACATTTCAGATACAAAGTCCAAGCTGGTCTGCATGGTGGGAAAACCAGGAATCCAGCACTTTTCCATTAGCCTGGTGCTCCATGTGGTGTGAAACACAGACTGTAATGTTTTTCCTTTTAAAACCAATACTACTACTGTGCACAAGGTCAAAGACTACAGGGGTTACTGTTTGCCATGCTAAAACATTGCTGCTGTCTCTGATGAGCACACATACCCTGTGTGGTCCTTACAGCTTTTGACCCAGAGGTGTGAATGCTAACACCAGAGCCCTCATGGTGTGCCTGGCTATAATCACAGGAAGCTCATTCATTACTCAGGTCCAGAAGATATGGAAGTCTTGGTAATCAGTTTGGATGGGAGGGGTAAATTAATCATTTCCGTTTACACTTGCTGATGGAGCAATTCATCCTGCCATGAGAAAATTTGGAAGTGGGGGAGGGTTTCAGTAAACTGTGAGTAAAACCTGAGATTTCAATCAGATGTTGTGGTCCAGCTTTGCTGCTGCTTTTCTCTTTAATCTTACTTCCCCTGTCTCCTCACAACAGGACCCTTTTCAGGGCTAAGCCACGCTTCCCAGAGCCTCCTTTTGAGATAACTGGAAGGGAAGATAACTTTTCATCCAGGGAACAGACTGGGAACTTAAGGAAGTGTATCTGCTGTTCCTATTCAAGGGACCAGATGAGATCCTGGAGAAAAATGCCCAAGGCAACACAGCTGTTATTATCTCCAGCTATCAGCAGCAAAAGCAGATTAGAGACCTCTCATGGAAAGTAGGAAAGGCGCGTCCTTGGCAGCTGGGACAAATCCTTTCTGCCTCTGCCTGGCCTGCTGGGCACTGCTGAGCCCTCCTGACTTGGTATTACAAAAGGATCTGAAAGAACACTCCTTTGCTTGCTGTTCTGTGCTGGCTTCATGGGATAGGGGAAGTAGTGCCCATCTCCAGCACTGTGTGTCCTTCTACTGGCAGTGCCTGACTCTTGTGCAGGGATATTTTAGCCTCTCCAGAGGCAGCTGCTGAGTAGAGCATAGGGAAATACTATTGAGTAGAACAGGAAAATAAGAACTAAAGCTGGAGTTTTGGTTCGGTTTGGTTTATTTTGCTTTTATTTTTTAACTGCTAATTCTAACAATAACATTTCAAACCATAGCCCAATACCACCATGTGTTTTAGGGACATTGCTATCATGGTGGTTTTAGATGCTTGTTTAGTTCCTACTAATCTTGGTGGGGTATGTACATGAAGGACCTTCATGTTATTTCGTAACACTGAGGTCTCAACCCAGAGATCATTATCAAAATGTTATGTGTCAAATCCATTTAAACATCCTGTATCATTCAGATGCAATTGTCACAGGAAATGAATAGTACCTTTGCATGGCTGTTGTATTAGAGGAACTTGCTGCTTATTTTGCCTAATTGCTTACCTGTCTCCTGCCATCTCATTGTGGTAAGTACAGACCTATTTAAAGCTCCTTACAGTGGCTATTTGGTAGGGTGGGACTGTATGTTATTTAAATTAGAACAGAGAGGGGAAAAAAAGAGCAATCAGTGTTTCCTGAGATGGCAGAATCACCTTTCAGTTGCACCAGTGGGAGATAAAGCTTGTTAGTTAATTAGAAGGGCTGAAGCCCCAGGGCACCAGATGCTATTGCATTTAGAGGCAGCAAAAGAAGAGAGAACTACAGGAGATTTAGGTCTGCCAGGATCGCATGAGTGTGACTGCACTTTTCATTTAGAAAACACAGCTACCATTGGTTTTATTAAGTCAGTACAGGTGTGAAATGGACTTTTTTATACCTTTTCTCCTCAAAGCACCAGTGCTGCTTTATCTGTATTGAGGCAGTGAAAATGTTATACACTACCAACCCAGCTGTGCACCAGGTTTAGTTTATGGAGCTGACAAAGGGGTTTTAAGTTAATCCTGCTGATTTGGGAGTGCTCTGATACAGAGCTGACCTCTAGCTTCATGCTGATGACAGGCACCAGAGAGTAGTCCCATCAAAGGAACTTGGTACTTAGGTGTCTTTAAGCTGATATAAGTGCTCCTTCTCACTCAGGTTGTATCAGTAGGATGCTTTGGGTATTTATAGTTAAAGCTGTTGGTGGGCAAAGCACCACTTTGGGGTTGCAGAGGCCTCACCAAATCAGGTAGTTCCAGCTGGGCTGAGCTTGAAGTGAGGTGATGAAATGTTGGCTATGCAAACGCCTGTCAGTTGGGTGTTGCTAACCCCACTGCTTGCCAGGGCTTATTCCTGTAAGGCAGTAGCCACAGCTGCTCCTTTGTCAGTCGATGGTCAAAACCTGCACTGATTGTTTCAACCCATTTGGTTTTTGGTCTTGCTGTGGTTCTTCATGGCTTAAGTATAGCTTCTGCTCTTCAGCTGCTCTCTGCCTTGTATTCCTGAGTGCTGGTGGCTGTCAGTGCAAGTGCAGTCCTGTCAGCAGTTCATGTGCACAGAGGCTGTGATATGGGACACTGGAGTGGGGAGGATTTCCCTGCTCTGCCTGGATAGGTCATGGGGCCTTTTAGTGTGCTGGGGAGTAACCATGTCCCAGAGGGTTTATGAGTTGCCTTTCTGGGAAGCTCATGTCATAAGGATAGCCCTTATTCTGGCAATACAGTACCTATGTGATTTTGGCCCTGAAATGAAGCGATTCTTTGCTAACTGTAACTTTGCTAACTTTTGTAACTGTACCTATGCAACATTATCACTGACACAATGTAGTTCAACCTTCCCTACCTCCTCATAGCACTATAATCCAAATCACTGTGATGGTAAAATGAATGGCAAAGCTACAGAAGAGAGCTTAAGCTGATCTAATGACGGATTGCTGCTGGAAGAGGGAAGCATGTTCCCCCTCTTCCTGTCCACCCCCTTTCTGCCCTTAACCATGTCTGTTCTGCTTCCAGCTTTGTGCAGGTCTTCAGTATGTTTGGGCTCCCTCAGTTGAATGCACTGAACCAGAGGCTTGGAAAATGAAACCTAAAGTGAAAAAAAGTAAAAAATCTAAACACACATACACAAAAAAAGAGACTTTTTTAGCACACTGGTCAACAGAGGGTGGAGTCCAGCTCATGGGAAGGGAAGGGACAGAACACAGCATGAGAATGAGAGCTGCAGTGTGGATGGGAACAGGATAAGGAAGAAAAGACAAAGGAAGGAGGAGGAAGAAAGCAATGAGCTGTTATTTAAACCCATCCATCTGGTCGAACTTCACCTTCTTCCTGTAGCTCAAGTCTCAAGGTGAGACAGCTGTCCTTGCCTTGCATCTTTGGTGGAGACCTTTGCCATTCATTTGCAACTGGGTCTGGCAACAGCAAGGACAGCCACAGCACCCCTCTGCATGCAGGAACATGGGATGCATGTGGTGATTTGGGACCCCCTGCTCCAGACATCTGTATTAAGCTGTTGGCCTCAGTTTACTGAGCACTGCTGCTGGACACATTCATGCACAAAGACCTGGGAAGAAGCAGGGAGTTAAGCTCTGAGGCAGGGAGGAAATGAGCTGAAATGAATGTAAGAAGCACTGTTTTCAGGCTGCAAGACATGTAATAACTAACCTGAACAAAAGCTCTCTATCCCAGCAAGGTGTTAATTATATGCCTTGTCTTTCTGGATATGTGCGAACAGGGTCTCTTTGCCCACTGGGAACAATAGGTGTAATTATTATTTAGTTGGAAAGAGAGGAAGCCCAGCTGCCTTTAATGCACAGGATCAAATGAAGGCCAATAAAGTGTATGCACACGTGGCCTGCACTCTGTGGCTTAGTGTAACCTACAGAGTTTGCCAGTGTAATTCTAGGGTGTGGAAAGAAATCAACTCCCCCACTGCTGGCAAGGCGCTGGTGTAGACAGAGCTATGCTGACAGATGAGTGTTTCTGACAGTTTAGCGTGTCTGGGTACGTAGGTGGCGTTGCCGTAGGCTGAAATTCCCTTTGGTGGCACAGGCCATGTCTCTGCTTGGGGGCATGCAGCTCCATGGCAGTAGCATTCACAGGACAGGCAAGGACATATACACTTTGTTGTTGTTACTGCAGGATATCTCCTTAGCCCACAATGGTGTTTTTCATGCATTAGTTTGCTGATGTTCCAGATGTATTATGGGGCACAGTGTATGTTTGTAACAGTTGAGCTCCGTGTTTTGGTGTCTGGCTAAGGAGTGGTGCAGAAGAATGAAATCTCTGAGGCTGAAGCAGGGAAGTGTTTATGCCAGAAAGTGATGCAGAACTGCTTAGGTCTGCTGGAGGGAGTCAGAGACTTCATCATGAGGGCCCTGTAGAGACAGAGGACAACCCACTTGAGCCTGTGTATATGACATCCTCCCTCCTACCATTGCCATCATAAGACTGTCCAGGTAGGGCCTAATACTGCTCTGCCTCCAGCATTATCTGTTCAATTGTCCCAGTGTAGGACATCTGCTATGCAGAACAATACCATGGCACAAAGCTGCCTAGCTCTGCTCCTAGTGACAAACCCTAGATGTTGCTCACTGTCTCTCCAGCACACTTTTGTTGTAGTGTATTTCCCTGGCCTGCTCATTTGCTCCTTCACTTTGGGAACCAGAGGATTTTCCCTCTCCTGGCTGAGCACACAAAGTGTAGACCATTATGTCAACATCCACACACTGGCTCTGATTTCAAGAGTTGACTGTCATCAAGCATCAGTGCCACCAGGGAGCTTTCTGCTAGGTATGGTCCAGACAACTGCTTGGACCAATCTTGTTAATGACTTATGTGCAGCTGTAGAGGAACATGGAGCCCTTCTCTGCCAGAATGCTAGAGGAATTTCTAGGTTTAACCCTCCATGGAGTACCCTAAGCTTTGAATGTGAATAAAAAGGCATCTTCTGGTAAATGAGATTAATTTTATTAGGAGGGAAAATGTAAGCAAGTAAGCATTAAATTTGTTCACAAGTACAGTAAGTGTTGGCTGGAAAAAAGCATAGAGGCCACCTTATGGATAGCTTAAACAACCACGGCTAACCGAAATCTGAGAGTGTAAACAGAGAGCACAGATCTTTCTGCTACCTCCTCAAAGGGTAAGGACTGGGCAAAGAGGTGCTTTGACGAAAGTTTCTTTCCCTCTGCTAAATGCATGCTTTTCCTGAGTAGGTGCCATATATAAAGAAGAAATCATGCTAAAGGCATAATTTTGTTTTCCAAGCCAATGTTTCGTTTGCCTCCTCTCAGAATATACATTTCTTTGCTTATGATCTTGGCATGGCTGTACATATTTTCTATTCTCTTCAGGGGTGGTTTGCTTTGTTGTCATAGCAATGCCTTCTAACTCCTGCACTCACCAGTTTCTTTTCAGGTTCCTGCAGGCTGCAACCAGTCCCTCATTGTGATGATCACATCTCCTAGCAGCTTTAACGCCTCTTTTTTTTTATCTTCTAACTATAGGCACATTCAGTAGCATGATTCCAAACAATTCTGGCCCAAACAGGTTTTCAGCTTGAAGTCAAAAAAAAAAGCAGAAGAAAAAGGCACTAACATTGTTTGTGTCTGTTTGGGGTTTTCATCGTTCTATTGATGATCTAATATTTCAGCATTTTTATTCATTCATCTTCTGAGTTTTTCTTGGACATGAGCTATAACTGCCTCGGTGATCTGGCTATCGGAGATGAGGTGCAACAATGCTGCCTGAGGACTGTTCTTCCCCGTCATGATCACAGAGGCAACGTGAGGCTGGGACCAGGCCAGCTCCAACAAAATGGTCCCCTTTTCCTGTGCAGACTTGCTCAACAGCTTTCATTCCGCAAAGCTCCACTTTCAGAGGCTCATCACCTCTAGAGGCAGAGCTCTTCACTCTAAGCTGTTTACTGCTAGGCCGGGCAAGAAAGAGTTAAAGCTACAGGGGTCAGGGAGGCTAGGTGGATTTCTTAGACTTTCTCCCCTCATTCAGAGCACTCTTAGTACAAAGTAGATCATCCCAGCCATGGGATATTGCTGGACATGGGCAAAGTGTGATGGGGTAAGAACTCAACTTTGCAGTCAACCTCAGGGCCCAGTCTTGCTGTGGACTTCCCTATCCTTGAACAACTCAGCCACTCCATCCTGCACGTCAGAGTACTCAGGGCAAAAAGGAGGAAACACTTCCTGCCTCATGCAGGAGGGCAAAATCCTTCTAAGCCCATAGAATGGTTTGGGTTGTAAGAGACCTTCAAAGCTCATCTAGTCCAATCCCCCTGTAATGAGCAGGGACATCTTCAAGCAGATCAGGTTGCCCAGAACCACATCCAGCCTGTCCTGGAATGTCTTCAGGCATGATGCATCCACCACCTCTCTGGGCAACCTGTGCCAGTGTTTTACCACCCTCATTGTAAAAATTTTCTTCCTCACATCCAGCCTGAATCTCCCCTCTTTTAGTTGAAAATCATCTAAACTTGGGTACCCCCATGAAAGGGCTGATGACAGATACTACATAGGGAAAACATAGACTTTCTTTGTCATGTCTGCTGTCCATGGCAACTGTGGGTCTGAAGGTGCTGCTCAGTGGCTGCCCTGAACTCAGGTGGGGATGCTGCTCTGAGTACTGTACCTAGATTCAATTTGAAGTCCAACTTCCTCATATTGCACCTCTGGTGTTTTCTTCAGCTACTGGTTTTATACGTATTTGGGAAACTCTTTCACAGGATGGGGTGATTCTACCATCTTCCCCTGCACAGCTCTCCCTCATTTTATTGATGCAAGCCTTGTATTTGAGAGGATACATGAGGCTTCCAAAGTAGCAAGCCAATGGAGCCATAACCTATAGGCTCACCCCCAGATATTTTCTTGGGACAGATTATTACAGCCTTGCATTCCACCCTTACCACACAAAATACAAATCACAGAACAGAGATGGCTCCTGCTCCAGAGAGCTTTGTTCATCGCACAGTGGCTCTATGAGGTTGCTGGCTAATACTTTGTTGCTGTTGGAATTAGTTTCAATATGAATCAATACCCTTTTTTTTAGCATGGTAGGCACACACGCCATGCAATTGAAAGCAATTTTAAAGGAACTTGTACTTTAATGAAACTCCTCTTGGGTTTCAGTTCCAAAGCGAGTATCAGGCAGGATCATTAGTTATTTACTGTCTTCATAAACATTGCATTCAGTTTGGATTGTTGTTGTTGCTGGTTTTTAAATCAAAGATTTTGATTTTTTTCCCTTTTTCCCCAAAGTAGGAATATTTATCTTTGAATCCTCCAACAGCTTTGGAATGCAGCCTCCACACAGACTTTAATAGCAAAACCCACTTCTTCTGACTCAGGGACCATTTGATGAAATGTCTAGAGAAGCAAAGAGCAGCAACAAAAAAAGCTTTACACAGATGCTTCCCTGTGACTAACAGAACGTCCACCCAAAGCAGAGAAAGTGTAAGTACGTTTGTCATATGTGGGTGTATTTTTCCCATACATTCATTTTTAAAGCTATGCAGCAGAGCACTATAAAATTATAGTTTTACAAATAAGCATTATTTGACCGTCACTGGGCTGAGCTGATGACTCACTCTGTGACCTCCATGCAAGTCATTTGATTTTCTTGTTCCTCAGTACGAGTAGCTGGGAAACAGGATGAGAAAAAAACCAAAGGACAAACCCAGAAGACATTCCTGACAAGATGTTCCCTACCTAAGCTTCGTGTGTTGACTGGAAACACAACATTGGAAATGAGAGCTTTACAGCTGTTGGCTTGATGTCTGTGCCCAGCCCTGTAGGAATTGTGGGTGGCCAGTGTCTCTGAAAAGCATGTTCTAAATATGGGTTGTGGTGTCTGACTTATTCTAAAACATTAGCAGTAGAAGGCTTGCAGTCAGCTGCCAACATCATTACAGTGTCCCAGCAATATCATTATAGTGTCCCATTGTCATTGTGGTGTGAGCTGGGTCCTTTAGCAATATAAATGTACTATCTCCAGATGCACTTGGGAACATTAGACTTACAATGCAGAGTTTACAAGCTTCAGTGCATTTCTAGTCATCTCTGTCCTCCTTGTTTCCTTGCTGATACCAGGTTTCTCTTTGACCTGAAAGCTACATATTTGCACATAAACACCTTTTTAGTGAAAATAGTCACATTATGTTTAGAAAGCAGCATGGTTGTATAGTGTTTCCAGGGCCCAAACTATTGATTCATCCAATCCAGGCAGTATTACCAGCATTTTGAAGGTTTCCTCACTGTTCAAAAGTTGTGGGGCAAATCTCAAGGAATTACCAGGTTGCTCTGCTTTTAAAGACCCAGTGTTTGCTAGCCAAAATTGGGTGCCTTTTCTGGCTTTCCTTTAAAGTGCATCTATGTAATGTTCTTAAAGTCTTCTTTACAGAGGATAGCAAGAAGGAGAAAATGCTGTCTTTAATGACAGTGGGGACTGTATGCAATCTCCTGGCTCCAGGGGCTGGGGCATAAAGGGTGAGGCTTGGAAAGTACTGTCTGTTTTGCCTCTGTCTTTGTTTTACATATGTTTCTAGTTTGTTTTCCAGTTGCTATTCACTGCTGTTTTGTTGTGCTTTCACTATGTTTTTCCCTCAGTTTTCACCTAAGGGGCCTTGCCCTATTTTGAAGAGGACACAGCAGTTATCTTAAAAGAAATCTCATTAACTTTATTTCGAGTCCTTTCTGGCTGCCAGTTACATGAACCCCTCCTTCCAAACCTGCCATCTAGTGTAATTGCTTCCTAGGAACAGCAATGTTAAGCTTTCCATACACAGAGAGTGACTTATTAGGTGTCAACTCTGAAGCATCTATACTATACCTTGAAGGCACAAGCTTGCTTCAGAGCTGACTCATGACTGACAACCCAAATCTACAGGATTTAAGTCCAACAGCCAAAGAAAGAGTTGCCCCTCTTGGTTTGCATTGCCTGTCCATCAGGTGCTGCCATTTCTGATGCTGGCATTTCTGCAGCAGGGTTGGAGAGTGGGTTTTGTTTCTCTGCCTTTAGGCCCAGTTCATGCTCTGTCATTTAGATTATGTGATGAGGATAGGACAATGATGCCAGGTGACCAAAACCTAGTCTCATCGTCTGGCATTGTCTGGTATCATAACCAATATGCAGCTGTCCTGCTAGCAGGATAATCTTGTTGGCCCCTGATGCTGTAGCTGTCCTTGTCCATTGTGGTTGGCTGCCTGGGACAAGACACGAATCCGGGATGTGGGATGAGTGAGATCTGCAAAAGGATCCATGTGATGGACAAGCCTGCTGAGCAGCGGAGCTTATGAAGCAATAGTGAAATCAGCCCCAGGAGGGTGACTCTTCTCTCTTCTGAGCATGTAAGCTGCTGAAGCTGAGTCACAGTCCCAGCCGTTTGGAAGGATGGGGGGCTGGAATGAAATATAGCAACAATTAACAAAAGATGAATGTACTGAATAAGAGCCTCCTCCATTTCATTTTCCTTATGGATGTTCTTGATTCATCACTCCAGCAGTCCTGGCTCCCACCCAGGATGCAAAGGGCATAATATAGGTTGTCTGGAGGCAGTGGCTAGGAAAGATAAGGAATATTCCTGCTCAGTGTTTTGTACAGGAAATCTTCTTGTATGTGACCTACCCAAATTGCTTATGTAGAACAGCAAAATGTTATCATGGGGAAAGAATCGTGCCGATTTGGATTACTGAGCTATTTGAAGGTGGCTATTATCAAGTGGGTAGTATCAGTCACAGCAAGTAGTTGTTCTGGGAGCAGCTGATGCAGTGAAAGCTGCTTCCTATGCTTCTTTACCCCATGCCTTGTATATACAACCCTGTAACTACAGCTTCACACAGTGACTTGCACAGTCCCACACCACCTCCAGTTCCCCACATTGTGTAAGTCCCACCTGCTTTCCTGCACCACAGCTAGCCAAGCAGCAGACATTTGGTGGTGGGAAAGCTCCAGTATGTAAAGGCTGGTGGGTGTGTGCATGTTGCTGGGTCATCCTTTGAGCCAAAAGGGTGACTGTGGAACTACCTCATCTTTCCTCAAACAAGGGCATTTATTTGGGTATCTCCTCTCAGCCCAGTGCTGACTTTCATTAAGCTTGGTAAGGTTGCAAAGATATTATTTTCCTACCACTCTGCCAAATTCAGCTGGAATTGGCCAACAGGTTTAAAAGCATTTGAATGGGGGAGGAGGATGGGAAAGGAGAGGAAAACAGACAGCAGGCTCACATAAGCCTCATTTCATTAGGAAGCCAGGCTAAAAAAAGAGAGTTTAACTTCTAGCTATTAAAATTTTTGGATTTGTCTTGAATACTTAACTATACAAAGAGAGCTGGTTTTTATCCAGAGCAGTTAATAAACAGGTGTCATCCCTGGATGTGTTTAAGAGATTGTTTTTCTGTGGAGTGAAAGGAAGAAGAAAAAATCTTGATGCTTATATATTTGGAAGGGGAAAGTGGAGGAGTAGAAGAGATTATGAGCAAACAGAGGGGGCAATGATGATCATATACAGTTAAAATAATTTTTACCATGGTAACAAAAAAAATAACCTCCCTTAGAATGCACTTGAATCTACAGAACCAATGTAAGCAAAGATAGTAATGAAGTATGTCTTGCTTAGAACATAATTCATTGTGGCTCCAATGAAATCCTTAATGAAGTATGATATTTTCCTCTTAAAAATCACTTTCTGAAAATGGAAGCTGTTAAACTCTTTTAATCTCCACTTCCAATGGTTGCCAGCAAAATCTGATCCAGGGACTCAATTAGAAAGGATTCTCCTGTGCGCCAGTTTAATTATCTCCTTGTTGTGCATTGAATCGTAGCGTAACTCTTCTAACTTCCTGGACAGTTTAGGATTGTTAAATCTTTTTCAGAGGTACCAAACAAACACTGAATCATACAAAGCTGGTACCATTGTGTCCATCTTGTAATAATGAGCACAGTCTTGAAAAGGGGGATGGTTGGATTTAAACACAGTCTTAGGGGAAACTCTCCCCCCCCCAGCAGTTATGGTGAATACAGTTATGCATAAGCAGAAACTTTGCTTGGTGCTTGTGTGGAAGAAACTATATGTGGAAAAAAAGAGTGAATCTAAACCCTAGAGTCTGTGTCTCACTATTCTAAGCCAGCTGTCTGAGAGGAAATGGTCAAAATCTTGTCAATTGTTAAGAATTTGTTTACCAGATGTTCATAATAATCCTGTGAATATTAAGAAAAAAAGGAAAATCTGATTCCTTATGGAGGACCAGGGCTTGCCACTCCTGTCTCATTGACATCAGCAGGCTCCTCATGTCACAGAGGGCAAATATTTTCTGAGAGCAGATTCCTGTTCTGAACCCTCCTACGTCATTGCCGTACACCCCATTGCTACAGGATTGCTCAGAGGCTGCTGTGGATGACCTCTTTCCTTCCGTCTCCCCCACACTTATGTTCACATGTGTTTGAGTCTCTTGGACTCAGAACAAGAGTACTAACATGTGTGGTCTGGGCTGGATCTAGATGTTATGTATGTCAGGGATAGGAGGCCACCTCCAGGATCACCAGAACATCTTTAGTGAAAGGTTGGTGGTACATTTGGAAAAGGTCATTCAGCTTTCAAGACATTCACTCTCTTCTCCATCTGGATGCACCTATGGCAAGCTAATACCACTACCACTTCAATGGAGTTGTGTGTCTAGCATCTACTACAGGCTTCAAAGAAAATCTGCTGCCTGAGCTCAGCCCACCAATTCAGACTGAGCCAGCCTGTCTGATTGTGCCTGAAGTGGATTAGGCAGCACTTAGATAAGGTGATCCCACCTACAGTGCCGGGAAGGTGGTAACCCTCTAGCAGGCAGGAGCTGACAAGTAAGTGGGAGGTGGACACATCTTCCAGCAGAGCAGCTGTTTGCATCCTAGCCAGGTTGTTTAGTCCTAACTTGTAACTGCCTTCCAGGAGTCAACTGAGCAGGAGAGAAGGCTGCTGAGGCTTGCAAGAGACACATTTCAGGATCAATTTGTTGTATTTAGTAATTTTTGGAGGGATGCTTGGTCCAGATGGGGGGATTTAGTAAAGATGGTAGCTTTACCTTACCACTGTGTCACCATAAATGCTCCTAGCAACAGGGAACAGCAGGCATCCTTTTAGACAGATGGATTTGTTTTGTTTTATTCTGAAGGCACAGTGAAAAATAAGTTTGGCTAAAGGACAGTGGAGTCACAGGAACAAGGCAGAATGAACTGGCCATGGAAAGCAGGGAAGTGAGGCCTGTGAACAGCCTCCCAGAGCTGCAGCCTCCCATGCCCTGGGTGCAAAGAGGGTACCTGGTTTGGAGCCAGCACTCTGTGGCTTTGCAGGACACATCACTGCGGAGGGGAGGCAGCCTGTGTGCCCCAGGAGGCCCTTTTGGTCCTCCTAGGGACCGAAGGGCTTAAGCCTTCTTCAGCAAGTAGGACTGAGCTTAGTCGATGAGGGAAAGACTGTGGATGTTGTCTACCTAGACTTTAGTGGAGGATTTGACACCATTTCCCACAGCATTCTCCTGGAGAAACTGGCTGCTCCCAGCTTGGATGGTTTACTGTTCACTGGGTAAAACACTGGCTGGGTGGCTGAGCCCAAAGAGTGGTGGTGAATGGAGTTTAATCCAGCTGGTGGCCGGTCACAAGGGGTGTTCGCCAGGGCTCAGTGCTAGGGCCAGGTCTGTTTAATACCTATCAATGATGTGGATGAGAGGATTGAGTGCACCCTCAGTAGATCTGTGGATGACACCAAGTTGGCTGGGGGGTGTTGATGTGCTGGAGGATAGTGAGGCACTGCAGGGGGAACTGGACAGGTTGATTGATGGGCTATGGCCAATGGTATGAGGTTCAACAAGGCAAAGTGCCAGGTCCTGCCTTGGGCCACAACAGCCCCATGCACCACTCCAGGCTTGGGGCAGAGTGGCTGGAAAGCTGCTCATGGAAAAGAACCTGGGGGTGCTGAGTGACAGAGCTGAGCATGAGCCAGTTTGTGCCCAGGCAGTTGAGAAGGCCAATATCATCCTCACCTGTATCAGCAATAGTGTGGCAGCAGGGCCAGGGCAGTGATCATCCCCCTGTACTGGGCACTGGTGAGGCTGCACCTTGAATCCTGGGTTCAGTTCTGAGCCCCTCACTACAACAGAGACATTGAGGTGCTGGAGTGGGGCCAGAGAAGGGCAACGGAGCTGGTGAAGGGCCTGGAGCACAAGTGTGATGGGGAATGGCTGAGGGATCTGAGGGGGTTTAGCATGGAGAAGGCTCAGGGGGAACCTTATCACTCTCTACAACTGCCCGACAGGAGGATGGAGTGAGGTGGGGTCGGTCTCTTCTCCCAAGTAACAGGCAACAGGACAAGAGGTAATGGCCTCAACCTGCACCAGGGGAGGTTTAGACTGGATATTAGGAAAATGTTTCTTCACAGATAAGGCTGTCAGGCACTGGACCAGTCTGCCCAGGGCAGTGGTGCAGTCACCATCCCTGGAGGTATTTAAAGACTTGTAGATGCAGTGCTTAGGGACATGGTTTAGTGGCGGGCTCGCCAGCGGTAGGTGAACGGTTGGACTTGGATTATCTTAAAGGTCTTTTCAAACCCAAACGCTTCTATGAGGCGTCGGACCTCGGCAGGAGCCGCCAGGCAAGCGGCAGCAGCCCCGCGGGCGGAGGGCGGACCCCGAAACTCGTCTCCCCTTGGCCTTGTGGTGCCTCGGCACGACATGGCGGCACGCTTCCGAGCCAGGCCGGCGGCGGCCGCAGGTCTCGGGCGGCCCCGGTGAGCCCCCGCCCAGCCGGAGCGGAGCCGGGCCCGCGGCCACCGCCCCCCTGCCTGAGGGGACGGCGACATCTTGTGGCGGGCCGAGCAGCGCCTGCATCGAAGGGGCTTATGGCACCCGGCCCTGGCTCTGCCCGAGGGGCTCTGGGGATCCCTGCTCTGCTCGGCTGGAAGAGGTAATTGGTGGTGGAAAGGATTCCCGCAGCCGGGTCATCCTCATCTGGACGGGGGCTCCGCTTCAGCTGAGGCTCTCTGCTCCGGCCTGCCGGAGAGGCCTGGTCAGCTGCCATGTGGTGCCGTGGCCTCAATGTTAAACCTGCCACATTGTTTAATGTTTCTGAAGGTGGAGGTACCTGGGATCAAGTGGGAGTGTGGAAGAGGTTGACACAGCAGCATGGGTGTGCAGAACTGTACCCTCAAGAATAGGAGTTCTCACATGTTCTCATTCCACTTCTGATGTAGAAGGAGACACAGAAATGGTGGCACATTAATGAGTGACTTCCCCTAAGGGAGAAAGAAGCAATGCCTTCAAGTGACTGGGTCTGGGACAGGTTGTTCAAAGCCTTTGCCCAGCGTTTCCCACACCAGGTTGTTTCACTCCAGCCCAGTGTGAAGTGGCAGCAGCTTTTCTTCATGCAGAAGTGGATTCCTGTTGCACCTTCATGTCTTTAGTTGCCTGAGGAAGAACATTTGTGGCAGTGTCCCCCAGTAACATTGTATCCCTCCAAGTTTCCACATGGATTCTGGCAAAGCCACAGTTGAGGACACAAGAGTCAACAGATTCATTATCAACTGCTGTTGGAGTCCTGCTTGTGATAGAGGTAAGCTTAAAGGAAGCTGGTGGTAGCCTGGGGATTAAGAAACTTCATCTGTATTCCTCTTTCCACTACTGGGTGGTAAAATGATCTTGGATAAATCATATCACCTTGCAAGGCCTTGGCTTTCCCATCTGTAAATTAATAGCAGTCCCTTACAAAGCACTTTAAGACCTTTCAAAGAGAATAACAGGATTTTGTATTACTGAATTTTCCCACAGTCTAAGAAGCCTTATTTTTTACCATTTCCAGTTGATTCTTTAAGAATTTCAATAAATCAATTAATTTGCAGGGACACTTGCTTTTCTTTTCGTCCCACTTTTGAGATAGCAACATGTATTTTCTTTCAGGGGAGAGACAATTTGTGCAGTTTTGCTATTCTATGTATTTTCAGGTTACTAAGATGGATAAATAAGCAGATGGCTCATTCTGATGTAAGATTGCAGTCAGAGTTTTATGGGCTATGCATTACTCCTGCACATAAATATTTTAATAATTTCTGCTTTTTTTGGTGTGTGTGTGTATGTAGAAATAACTGTTTTACAGTCTTTTGTATCAGAGTCCATCTCCATTCCAAATAGCACCACTTCCTGTGAAATACTATCACTTGCTTTCCTTATTTATATGTTTCTGTAAATAAAACACATGCCTAAGGTTTGAGATCTGCCTTGCACAGGTGAGGTAAGCACCAGTACTTTCCACTGAAAACAACAGGGACAATGCTTATCAGGGACTGTAGCGATAAGACAAGGGGTAATGTGTTAAAACCTAAACAAGGGAGATTCAGGTTGGATATAAGGAAGAAGTTCTTTACTGTGAGCGTGGTGAGGCACTGGAACAGGTTGCCCAAAGAAGTGATGAATGCCCTACCCCTGGCCAGGTTGGACAGGGCTTTGAACAACCTGGTCTAGTGGGACGTGTCTCTTCCCATGGCAGAGGCTTTGGAACTAGATGATCTTTAAGG
This sequence comes from Melopsittacus undulatus, assembly GCF_012275295.1. Classification (NCBI taxonomy): domain Eukaryota; kingdom Metazoa; phylum Chordata; class Aves; order Psittaciformes; family Psittaculidae; genus Melopsittacus; species Melopsittacus undulatus. Next base: position 10,343,539 of record NC_047529.1, on the reverse strand, counting down.
TCCTTTCCAACTCAAACCATTCTATGATGATCCTAGGCAGCCTGCTCTAAGTGACTCTACTTGAGCAGTGGGGGTTGGACAAGATGACTGTCATAGATCCCTTCCAATCTCAACTATTAGACAATTCTCTGAAAGTCAGGCCATGGGTTTGCCTCTTTTTTCCACACCAGGGCTGAGCATATTAGCTTGGAAAAAACAGGACCATCTTTTTGCTCCACCCAGGCACATCATGATCAGGGGAATTTGAGAATACATGTTGACTGACAGGATGCAAGTCGCCAGCTTTGCTCCTGTCTTCATCCCCAAAAGAGGCATAGAGGCACAAAAGTACTTGACACATGTGCTGAGGTCATGTAGTGCATTCAGCTTGTCTAGTCCCCATGTACCAGAAGGAGGTCACTGCCACAGAACAGATTCATTTGCCTTACAAGGATCAAGGAGATGGGATGTGATAAAGTTCCCCAAATAAGGAATAGGGTAGGAATGATGGCAGGAATTTTCTCCTTGTTTCATCATCTGTGGAACATAATTTACTGGCACATCCTCTGCAGTAGCAATGGGACTGAGTCCCTGCTTATCGTGCTCTCCTTTCATATGCCTCTGTCTCACACTTCCATGACTCAGTCCTCCCCATTTGGTCCTATTTTGTGGAGAGAGTGCCAATTCTCTTAGCTTAAACTGCCCTCACTCCAGCTTGAAACATGGGTCCAGTTGAGTCTCCGATCTTTAAGGAGACCTGCTTCTTGCAGAATTAGTCTGCCAAACTCACTGCTGTGTGATTACACTGAGACCAAAACTCAGCAACAGACAGACAGAAGGAATTTTCTTTGCCTAATTAAGGTAACCAGTTTCATAATAGTTTATGCAAAACATGTTTTTTGAAGAAGATACAAAACCTGATGGAATCAAGGTGAAGTCTAAGTACAGAGATGGGGAACAGATGATTGTTGATCTCTAACATCCTTATCTTTCTCTAAGGTGACTACTTCTGTCTGCTTCCCAAGCTGGAATTGGGTAAGATTCACTAAGAAGGTTTTTAGGTGGGACTGGGGGTTGTTCAAGTGTCTGCATGAAGTGAGCTGGTAATGTCAGTCAGTTAGCCAGTTCAGTTGTATATCTCTCAATAGACATTGCTAATCATTAGCACTGTCAATAGGGTAATTAAAAAACTAATGAGCTTGGGAATGGGCTTTTAGATAGCTTTCTGTAGCAGCATAGTGCAGCTTCTGGTCAGATAGGGTTGAATGGAAACTCTGGTCACTGGCATTGGAGCAGTTTGCTATGTTATTTGAAATTTTGCGTAGCAAGGCAGTAATAGATGACTACTGTGAATGACGCCTCAAATGAACAGCCAGCAGTTGTCTGGTTTGCACAGTGGTGAAACATGCTATAGAAGCACTATTGGCATCATCAATACATTTGGTAGGGACTAATACTGGGGAACACTTTCCATTCTTCTTGTAAGGGGTTTTGCTGTTATCCTCCAAGACATTATCCAATCTGTTGGTCTTTTAGTCCCTTCAGTATCCTATGTTATTGGCGATTTCCAGGGACCTCACAGTATCAGGAAGATGCGCTGTTCTCCCCTTTATAGAGACTGGAATAATTTTCCTTAATTGTTCCCAGTCAGTCCGTCTCATTCTTCTTGGGGGTTCTGGATCTATTCCCTTGACAGCTTCTTGCCAGACTGCTGTTTCTGAGAATGCTCCGCCTTCCTTGGGCTGTAGTCTTTTATTCCAACCACTGCTAATCAGTACATACATAGCTGCAGAACATGAAGTAGCTGCTCCACACATTAACTCCTTGCTGGCTGTGTAAGTATTGGGCTGGAACTCAGCATTCTGCTCCTCAAAGAATATGAAACTATGGAGTGTCCTATTTTCTTCTGGGTGGTCTCTCTGGAAAGGAAACACTTTACTAAAGACTAAAGTAAAACCTGATTTCAAGGAATTGCCTGGGGAATATGAATTCTCATAGGAGAGAATACAACAAAATTTCTGTCTCTAGTCTCAGCTAGTGAGTTATTTTTGGGAAGAATTCATTGAACTATGTGAATAATCATGTATAGCATAATAGAATAAAAAAAAGCAATCCCGCACATGGGCATCCTGCATTCTTCTTCATGTGCTTTTCTTCTTTGTGCTTAACAGGAAAAGTGAGCAAATTTAACCAGAGTGGCAGAGGTTAGCTTCATCAGCTAGTGTATTTTGATGGAAAAGGTTTTAAGAAATGTGGTTCCCTTATTTCCCATGCTGTGTGCTCTTCTCTGTATTCCACTGGAACTATCCCATCCCAAACCCTAGAGCGTCACCACAGTGGAAGAAGATCTTCAGCTGTTTCACACTAGCATAGCTGCGCCAAGGTTGATTTATAGCCATGGCGCTTGGTAATCTTAATCTGACTTGGTTTATGCATTTAATTATTATGAAGATTTTTGGAAGCCATCCTTATGTCCTTTGGGTATTTCAGTGTGATCACGATATTCTCCCCAGTGCAACTCTATATCCTCATGTTCATTTCTTTTCCTTTTGTGAGGATCTAAAGGTTCCACTGCCAAGAAAGATGAGGCCTATTTTCCCTATTCTTTGATCTTTAATAAATTGGAGCCAGTAAATTATATCTGGTAGCAATTCTTGTGTGTATCATATCTCTCAGGAAACCACACCGAGACTTCTATAACAGTTTAAGGAGAAAAGTATGCTGAAATTAGCCTTTCATTGTCTGTATTTGATCAGGGAATATATGGTTGAAAATTTATTTACATTTTAGTAAAAACAAATCAGTGGCTTCTTAGATCCCCCCCCCCCCAAAAAAAAATAGATAATACATAGAATAATAAGAGGAAAACATATGAGCTGGTTTTGTTACTCTGTGTGTATGCTTATAGACAGAACCAATGAGATGATACTGATCCAGATTGATGCGTGACTCTGTTAAGGCAGAAACAGAGTCCTTCTTTCAATAAAGGGAAAAAGAGATTTATCAAAACCTGATACTGTGGGGAGAAGTAATTTTCAGGATGCAAAGACTTTGTGGTGGTAACGGCTGGTGTTTAGGCAGGGTGAAAAACTTGCAGAGATACTGCAAGGAGTCACATGTAAGTGCATCCTTTTATCTTTGGCCAATTTTCTACAAATGACTTTGTAACAATGTGTATATGGGGGCAAAAAAGATTGGACCCTGGAGAGGATGCTCTGTTGGTGTAGATGTCCTTATAGTCATGCACACATGTGCACACACACACACATATAGGTACACTTATTTACATACATATGGACTGAGCACATACATGTTTATGAAAGGAAGTCTGGCTTCTCAAATTGCCAAAAAAAAAAAGAGGCATTGTAACTCTAAGTTCAAAAAACAAACAACTTTTATGAAGACTGTGTCTTGGGCCAGGATTGGTAAAGGATGATTAAAGAACAGGGAGAGCTGGATTTCAGGACCGCCTGTGTGTGGAATCCCCACATTTTATTTGCCTACATGTCTTGGTCATATAAAAGAGGGTGCTGGCTACCTGCATCTTTTGGGCTGTGGACAATAATTGCATTTCCCCCTCTCTCCCAGAAAATCTGCCATTAAATCTAGGTGCAAAAAGCAGTAGAGGAGGCCTTGCACTACCGGGTACCTTTCTGGGATATTTTGTTCTTTGTGCACAACAGGAAAAGTTGAGCAAATCTCACAGGAGTGGCAGAGGCCCCCTGGCCATGACTGCCTGTTGTAGTTGGTCTGGCCAACTCCCCGTGTGAATTCAGGAAAGGGAACCACTGTGTTGGCCCTAGAGCTGAAGGGTGGCACAAAAATGATACTGCAAGAGCTACAACCTCTATGATCCTTATCACTCTACTCAAGGAACTTGCTGTTTCTGCTTAAGTGAGACTTGTAACATTACGAAAAATAATCCTGTATATCTTGGCAACAGCTTGGACTTCCCCTGAGGTCTTGGTTATACAAGACCCCATTGCTCCACGCACGGCATTGTCGGTGCTTGTGGAGGAGCGCTAGGGCTTGAGTAGTCTCTAGGTTGCGGTCACTAGATGGCAACATGATCACACACAGAGGCAGGTTTCCTGTTCCCTTCCTTTGAAGACAAGCTCTCTGTGGAAGGGCCGAGAGGACCGGAAGATTACATTCAGCTTCCTTGATGCCTCGAAGCTTTCTAAGATGGCAGTCAGTGAATGCAGCCTTATAGGAGATGTGCTATGTCGGACACCCCATTTGCAGGTTACTTCGTACTGCCAAATTCTGTGTTCAAAGGGTCCCATCATCTGCCTTGTAGTGAAAAGAAACTCAAGTCAAATAATGTTTTTCGTGGTGGTTCAGCACAATATTGTTAAAACATTATTAAACTCTCTGTTTAAATTTATGCATGTCTATGTGCACACCAGTGTGCCTCTACAGTGCGTCTTGTTCTCAGTTATTTAGAAGAGCAGTCCCTCTGGGCACTAAGACAAATCGAGTTCAAGTCTTCCTGTAGGCTACTGATACTGCGTTGATGATTTCTGGCTTAGCTCAGTGGGAAGATGAGCAGCAACTCTGGCACATCTCCTTTTCACTTGCAGGTCAGCATTTCTCCCAGAGTCTGGGCATTCTGTTTGCTGGAAGAGCTGTACAGCCTCTGAATCTGCTAAGTGGGCATTCTGGGTTAGCAATGGCCGTTGCTGATGGTGGAAATCTGTAATTCACAGGCTGGCACAAAACTGCCATCACAGTGATGCAAAGGTTTTCTTAACAGCTAACAATTTTCATCTGTATTAGTCTTGTTCCCTTCCTTCCCCATGCCATGGGGTCAGAATATTTAACAACTGCAGTGTTAGTGATAATGAAATGAATACATTGAGTCTCCTGAGATAACTCATGTCTTTATACAAGATTAGCATTATTCATTTGGCTGAAGGCATTAGTGCTTCTCTTTTAAGATGTGTCAGAACATTCATCAATTTTTTGGAGTACTACTACCTCCTAAACGCTCTTAGACGTGTCTCCACTTTCCAAAAGACTCATCAAGGGAATGAACATTCATTAGCTGTGTGTTTACAGTAAGTGGATCACAAAATATTGGCAGGGTCTGGACATTTGTGTGCCAGCTGACTTGGGAACCTTTGGTGGCTGAGCCCTTCAGAGTGATTGAGATTGATGGAAAATGATTTCAGGGGCAGGACTCCTGTTTAAGTCTGTTATCTGCTGTAGGAGCAATATCTTCCAAAGTTGAATTAGTCACCAAATACAGAGAACTTCTCTGTGCTGATACCCTGCCATCCCCCTGCAGTGTTTTGTAAAGAAAAATGTCATCCGTATTGTGCAATGGCACACAGTGCTTTCTCTCTGCAAAGTTGTTTGCCTGGACTTTTCTGCAAGTTCAGTGCAGACAAAAGACATACTTGGTTGCTTGGCCTTCAGTGGGTAGTGTAGGTACAAAATAGTTACTTCTCTCCAACTTAAGCAGGTATATTATTCCAGGTATGTGAGAAATCTTGTGCTTAACAAGCCAACCTTTCTCTTTCACAGCTGTACATTAGCTTCTCATTCAGCAAACCGCTTCTGTCTGCATCTGATTAAAAGCATCTGCATACATTCTCTTGAAATCATGTCCTTAAAGGCCTGTGGAATTGCATCAGTTTGGTTGGAAGTCATTTTATATTGCAGATCATTCGTTTCACAGTTTACTGTGATGAGGTCACAAGAACCTACTTAGGAGCTAAGGCGATCTGATGGAGGCAATACATTTGTTTTAATATGCTCCACCAATGACTGGGAAAGGTCAGGAAAAAAAAAGACACCTGGATGAGATTCTGCTGCCTGAGCTAGTGGTAGGAAGTAAATTTCTGTTATCGCTGGTCACACCATTGGAACTACTGATGTGCACAAACACCTCCTTGTGTCCTGTTCTCAACCAAAGGCATCATCTTCAAGTACAGCCTGATGGAAACACCCTTTGCAGGGGATAGATCCCCAACCATGTTACTTGCTGACCTTCCAGTGACAGATTCATCAACAGCTGACACTTCTTCCACAGTGACTGAGAAACCTAAGGGAGCATAAGGAAACATAAGGGCATGTGGAAATATGAAGTCTATCTTCCTCCTCCTAGGATGATATCTTACTTCAGGTTGCAGCAATGGAGAATTCATTCAGAGACTGTATCTTCTCTTGCTCCACTGAGCAGTGTCTCGTGATTCACCCTGAAAATTGTTTCCTATATCAGCCATTCTATTGGAGCAAGAACTACCACCTGTAATCCAGCTGCTGTAGCTAGTCAATGTGCTGTTATTGCCTGTTCAAGTTATTTGATCGTTTTTTCTGATATCTTCACTCTGAATCACCTTATTCTTGACTCCAGATAACAGTAATAGGAATTAGTAATGGAGAAATGAGCTCTTTACTCCTCATACTTCCCTGTGCCTTCCAGGCACAATACTAACTTGGTAAATCAGTTGGAACCTTGTGCAGGAGGGCAGAGTTAAAACCTGAGCCAGAAGTCCCTATTTTTATTTTACCTTATTTATTTAACATTGCATTATAGCCCCTGAGGGGTATGTGCCTGATAGAAAGTGTAAATGCATGGATCCAAATTCTCTCCTTGGAGGGCTCTATTCTGCACGAGGTGTTAAACAGCTGCGTGACCACAATATCTGCCTGGAGTAATCCCACTGCAATAAATGGAATTACCTGGTTGGTGTAAATAAGAGCAGATTCTAGCCCCAAGGCTACTTGCAGTTATTTTGATTTCTCATTGCTGGCTAACAGATGAATCCTCTGGTTTCCCAATAAAATGGCACTGTTCTTATGATCCTGGTATTTTCCTATCTTCATTATTTGAAGTTGCTATTAAAATTCAGTGGTCATCCAGACAATAGCAAGGTATGGAGGAAGGCTTTTTACCCTATTTTCATGGTTGTCAGCGCTGTCCAAGGTATAGATGGGAAAAAGTCTGGTCTCTTTCATTTCTATCTCAAAAAAGTTTGCCTAATGCTCCATTTAATAATAAGGAAAAATCATGTCTGTTTATTTATATCATGTAAAGGTTTCAGAATTCATCATGTGTGTTGGTCATATCTCCTTTAAAAGGAAACAGGAATGCATTGTCTCCATTTGCTAATGCGTCTCTTTTTAGCTGGATTCAAAGCCTGAAAACGATTCTCAGCTGTAAAGATGTGTCACTGTGACACGAACTCAATCTTTCTGGGTGTTGCATTTGTTAGAGGAATTGCTCAGTAGACTGCGAGAATGACTGCAGGAGCTTTGCCAAAGTAACTTCAGGGGAAATTGTCAGTATTTTCTGTATTTAATCAGAAGAACACAAGTGATCACACAAACCCATTGTATTTTGTCATTCTCTTGTGCTGTCAGGTACGTAGTGTGAGGGAGGAATACACGTATTTTAAAGCTGAATGTTCCAGAAGTTTTTTACCAGAAATAGTTTAGATTTTGCTCATAATTTTGGTGAAAGGAAAGCATAAAAACATGCTGGCCCCAATGGGCTTATTTCAGAGATGTGAACAGGAAGAAAGCAGGGCCCTAGGTTTCAGCTGACTGTTCTTAACCTGTGCCTCAGTGTTCGCATGCCTATGTGTCTGTCCATTAAACTAGCAGGGATGCTCCAAGGTAAGCTAAATTCAAAATGCTGAGGGGTTTTGTATTTTTTCAGTAAGTCTACATTTCATGGATAATAAGCTTTCCTCAGGCTTTCATTTTTGGCTGTGCAGGTGCTTCATCCAAAAGAAAGCCCTGCTAGTACTGTATGGAAATCAGCTTCAGAGCTCATCGGTGCTGGGCACTTCAGACAGGCTTTTTGTGTGTGAGGAGCTGATCTGCTTAGAGCCTACACAGCTTACTCCTGACTTAGTGTGCTAAGGTAAGAAAGGGACAGGTTTGGTACTGACAGTCAGCAGGGATGATGCTCAAGCTGCTTGCCTTAGTTTCCCCATTGAGGACAAGACAATTTCTCTGTCCTGCAGAGGCAATGTGAAGTTGTTCAGTATTTGTAAAGCAGTGTGAGGGGGCACATTCCCATCCTCACTAGGCAGAGGAGCATTAAAAAGCCTTCAAGTCAGCCTGGGAGTCCTGTGCAGCATGAGGAGGCTGGGCTATAAAAAGCTGTTCAGTTGGAGTGGAGTGAGAGAGCTGTGCCTTTGTGGGAAGGATGGTTCTGGAGATGGGGCTCTGTGTTTGAGGTGCAGCAGGACCCTGAGGTTACCAGGCAGAAGAAACTGTTCTCTGAAGGGTGGGTGATCTGTTCTTAGCTCCATTGGCAGTGTTGGGAGCTGATGAGGATGTACTTGGGGATGGGCTGGGGGGTGTGGGAAGGAAGCAGTGGGTGTTATCTGTGCAGGTGCTCCAGGTAAAATCGTGGAGCTCCTTGGGCAGATGAAACTATTTGCAGGATGTTGTCAGGGTACTTTGGGTTATACCACGGCTATGAATATGGGGCTTCCTGAGCTTGCTCTGTGTAGAGACATAGAGTGTGTTGGCTTAGATGCAGGAGGGAGAATAACTGTATGTCTTTCAGGAGTATGTTGATGCCAGAAGTGATGGCAGTACTGTTAAGCAGCTCTTGAGCAGGTAGCTGATAGATCTGGTGCCTCTAGAAGTGTGAACACAGGTAGAGATAACCCCTGTGTCAGTGGGGCTCAAAGCTCTGATTCAGCACTGACCACACTTAGACCTTAGATCTGTGTCTCTATGTGTTGCTGTACTTGAGCTATTGAAGCCCCACCTGCACAGTGCATTGTCAGTGATTCCAATAGCTGGCTTGGGACTAGTGTCCTTGCAGGGGTCAGGAGGCCTGATGGATCTGAGCTGAATCTGTGTGGTCAGTTTGTCTGCTGTGTGCTCCCTGGTGTACCCCTTATTTCTCATGTTATCTGGAGTTTGCCATTGCTGGCTGTTAGGAGAGATAACCTTGTCCTTTGTTACTCTAGTTATGTAAATTAGACTATATATTGCAATATGTAGCTATAAAGATATATAATTACACAACCTTTCTTCCTACTTTTAAATAGAAACCCTCTACCATTAAGATGCTTAGAAAAAACATAACTTTTCATGGCTGATCTTTTCCTAAAGAAACCTCAGTTATTTGTAAGATGCCTGTTCTTTTAAAGTTGTCAAGAGCTAGGGCAATATTAAACAAATACAAACAAATGTATACTCTATGTAATACTTGGGTGTCTGGTTGTATACTTAAGTAACATTACGAAATATACATGTGGAAAGGCAAATTGACTTTGACATGTTAAACATGTTGGATAAAAGCTTATCGGGGGCTGTAAAGAGTTCTGGTAATAGCAGTGGGTAGTATTATGAATAATCATTCTTGTTTCCAGATAGCAGCTTCATTGTTAGGCAGAATAAATGATTTTGCTCTGAAATTTAATACTGTTGCTGCACTTTCTTCATATATTTCTCTCTGTATCTATATATATCTCACATTGATTGAAAGCTCTGATGAATTTTACTTGATTCCCCCACATGGTAAAAATTTACAATGGTATGAAAGTTATGAGAGAACATTTTTACTTAAAGGAAAGGTCTGAATGATAAATGAATGAATTGACAGGCAGATGAAAATAAGTCTTCTGGTCATCTGAAAAATGATATGCTATAAATGCAACTGTAGTGGCTTTTAGCAAATGCCAAACTAATGTGGAAAAATGTCTTTGGGCTAATTTCTTGCAGCTCTACAAACACAGGATGCAGGCTTCAGCATTCTGCTTCCTCTTAGCTGAAGGGTAGAGCATATTCCATCCAGAAAGAGGTTGTCAGCTTGCAGTCCTTTTGTTAGTTTCCAATGCTAGTTTAGGCTCTTGTCCTGCAATCCCCTAGGAGCTTCCATGCTCTTGTGAACACATGCAAAGTCCTACATGCCTGTACAAGACTAAACCATAGGAGTGCTTCTGTGTCATCCACTTCTTCCGCTGCCTGTTGGTGGCAGTCACATCCTGGTCCCAGGCTCTGATTGCTTGAGCAAGGAAGGTATTTCCTGGATGAGATGTCATGACAAAGCTAGGAAAAGTAGTTTGTTTTGCCTCTGTCACAAGTCCCAGCCTGTAACAGGAGTTGGGATGACTGAAGTCCATAGTCTGTAGACCTGGAAATGGCAAAGCTGGAACAGCCTCAGGGAGGAAGGTTGGGAGGCATTAGGGAGGCAGAAGGGGATTTATACTGGTGCCATTCCTGCTGCTAGGATTTTTTAAAAAGACATGGTAGTTTTACAGAAACATTCTACCTCTGCCTTTCTTCCTGAAGACAGTATTCCACTGTTACTGCTCTGTATCATACCGTGATACTGTCTCTACTATTGCTCTGTGCATATTTTGGATCATTCATGGAGGTTTTTGTTAACTCAGAAGGTGTCAAGAATATTATCTCTGTTCCAGCTGAGAGGAAGAAGACAGAAATTTATTTCTTCCTTCCCTTCCATTGTAACTCTTCCTTTCTTTCCACCAAATTTCAAACATTTCTAGGTATGTTCTTCTAGCTCCTCTCATGTCTGTTTTCTGCCATCTGCAGACGGGCTTGTTTTTAATTCTATTTTCCTTATCGTTTGAGGACAAGACTGGACACAGTCAAAATTCCCTGTGGCATCCCCTGAGATCCATCCTTCCCGCTCTCTGCTTGTAATCCTTTATTTATGGTATTTCAGCCAATTCTCGATTAAGGGTCATGTGACAGTGTTTATATTCAAACTGAATGCAATTAATAAGTGTCAAGACGTCATGAAATGCTGTGTGAGTTGTATGCTAAAAGACAAATGTTCTATATCTAGGCCTTTTCCTTCAGGCACTAATTAGATAATACATGTTTGAAAGGGTTGAGTCTGTCAGTCAAGCCAGAGATCTGAAAATCCATGTTGAAATTCATATGGCAACACTCATCAAAACACTTAAACATGTGCTTAAGTCCTTTCTGTGTTCAGTCAAGTACATAAGCATGTGCTTAAGATTTGGGTCTCCAGGCAGATCCATTGAAATTAATGAGAGAAATGTTTTTCATCTCTATGCACCAGATCTCCATCTTGCTACCAGGAAAACTCAAGCCTTCTTTTACCATGAGCAGAGTCATTCTGAATCTGACACTTCAAGAGATATTTAGTGTACTTATTTAAAGCACTGGAGTTATTTGAAATAACATTTAGGAATGTGCTTTCTTTTTTGTCCTTTAGAAGTAGTTAAGCTCTTTCAGTGTGAGTAATAGGATGCATCTACAAACACTTATCAGCGACTCTGTTTCAATCCATGAATATCTGTGGGAGTCTTTTCTACTGGCCCCAAGTAGTTCAGTGGGGTCAGTGTGTTGTCTATTCAATATTAGTATGTGGCCTTTTGGATCCCAGGAGCTGGAAAACGGGGAGCCCTGTGCAATACCATGTCCTTTGTCACTTACACTTCTGACACTGCATATTTACAGAGGACTCCTCAGTTCCCAGAAGTACTTGGGCACTTACCTGTGAGTATTAAGGGACTTTGGATATTGCCTGTATTGCAAGGAAGGGGCAGCCTTGAGGCACTCAAGACCAAACTGGTCTCCTCCAGGGGTAGCTCTAGGCCTTGCAGAGCACCTGGCCAAGACCACTGTGCTTGCTTAGATAGGCTGCCTCTGACAGCTGTGTAGTGGTGGGCAGTTCAGTGGCAGTGTCCAGAACATCCTGCACTTCTGCAGAGATTGCCCTTTCATTGTTCACAGAAGAACAAGTGCTTCCTGGCTGTAACAGCTACAAACTGACTGAAATGCTTTTTTTGGCGTGAAACTTCTTTGCCTCCCCAAAACTGCAGCACAGAAACAGCCAACATTTTTTTCTTCTGGAAGAAAAGAGTAAGAAGTACAGTAGATTAAAATAGGTAGAAGTATATTTATCTGGTTTAGAGGGAAGAAATGGAAAATGGGCCTTGACTGGGACCTCAGGTTTCTGGGGAAGTCAACTAATCACAACTCTTGGAAAGACAGAGCTACAAGTCCTGAGCAGTTCTGGGAGGTGGTATTAAGAATGCCAATTTGAACATGGTGGCCCACATGTGGAACACCTGTAACTCTTTAAGCTAAGCTACTATTACAGGACAACCACTCTGAAATCTTAACTCCTGTTCTGCCAAGACTCCCTTGCATGCTTCTCCAAACAGCAGAATTAATCCATTTAAAGGCAATGGGCACTACTCGGCCTGTCAACACAGCCTTGGCTACTATTAGTTTGAAACTATAGAAATTTGCTTCTGCTTTCTGGTAGTTCAGTATTTCTGCCAAAGGGTAGAGGGCATCAGAAATGTGTAATGGGTAGAAATGAAAGCAAGTTCCAGATCCTCTTGCTAGTCCTTCCCAGCAACTGTCTGTATTGCCCTCAGGATACTGGCATTATCGTGCTGGAAGAATGCATGGTCTAAAGCCTGAGGGAGTGCAGATTTGCATCCTGCAGAAGCTCTTTACTAAAGCTCTGAGAGGAAAATGCATTCATGTAGTACAGTGAATGCTGTGCTGTGACCAGACAGGAATGAAAGTGCTCCACCAGAGTTCAAGAACCCATCACTCAAGACCAAAATGCAATTGTGTAACAAGAAGACAAAATCTATAGCCAACGTTTCAGAATGAGATGACAGGGCTCAGTAGATTGAGGTAACCTTTAACTCAAGTTAAGGGTAAACCAACTGTGATTGGTGGTGTAAAATCTAGTGGATGAGTCCACATCTTGGTTCCTCACCCCACTGCTGGCCTTGATATGAGGGACTGGAATCTGACCCAAGGCCTGTGTTAGCCCAGGTAAGTCCTTCTAAGAGTTCTGAGCAAGGCTTCAGGCGCATGTTTGGCTTTATAGCATCTGTTGGTGCCGCAGCATGCTCAGCAGAAATGTTATGTTCAGTTGAGTGCTGTTAGTAACAAGGCTGGAGGACAAACTACCAAAACCCTTATGGCTGGGAAATAGGCAGTCAATTGGCAAAGGGTTATGAATACGTGCAATTTTCAGCACTTTCTGCAGTGCTTGGAGGCAGGCCCAGCTCATGTGATGGTGAGTAACCCAATACGATTTTCCTGGCAAGTGGCAACTTGATGCCAGCATTGTGAATTATCCAGGGCAGAGCAAGGTCAAGTGTTCAGGTAACACAGGCGTTCTGAAATCATCCATGGACCATGAGTAGTTTTGTGACTTCTCACCTTCTTCCCCTGCCCCCTTATTTTTGTCTTGTTTTCATACTTCACACAAGATTGGCCAAGTTGAACAGGGCTTCGAGCTCCCTGCTGTAGTGGAAGGTGTCTCTGCCTGTGGCAGAGGATTGGAACTTGATGATCTTTAATGATTTTTAAAGTCCCTTCCAATCCAAACCATTCTGTGATTCTATGAATATCTCCCAGTTTCCAGGCCTACCTCTTGGAAAATTCCTTCTCTCACAAATGGACTTGTCAATGGACTGACAAAATGGTTCAGCAAGTTGTGTAATCATAAGGACCTAATATATTTCATGGCCTTTCGTTCTTGGTCGTTTGTAGCCATTCTAACAGAAGATACTATAATTAGCAAGCATCACATAGATGGCTTTCTTTGGTGCAGCAACAAACATCAAATGCAACCAGTACAACCTCCGCCAAGGACAGGACTCATGCAAGGAAACCCAGCCATGTGGCATCATTCCTGAAGCAACCATGTTACAACAAGTTGTGTCTTACTTAATCTATCCCATTGGGCCAACTCTTTTATTCCAAGGAGATGGTATGTTCTTGCCTTCAGTTGTCGACCTGGCTGACTTCTATCAAAGAGTTTATCTCCAGCCTCTGTAATGAGCACTGTTCAACTCACTTGAAATCAATTTAGTGGCAAGATAAATGAAAAATAGCTATGTTAATAAACCCATGGGGGTTGTGGGGTGGTCATCTTAAGATCTTGATAAAGTTCTGTCCACACTTAGTTGTTGAGCTGAAGTTTTGTGGATGTCATTGCTTCTGAAAGGAGAGAAGGCACTTTGACATAATGCCTGACAGGACATATGCTGGAGACCAGCATTTTATGTAGAACATGCTGTGAAAGATTATGGGTTCAGGACCTAACACTTGACCTGAGAAGGTGGACTGAATGTTGGGGCAGTGTATGCAGAGAAGTAATCCTTCTTCCATATCCCCACTCTGAATTTCAACATCAGTTGTAAAATTAATCCTGTGGGCCTTATGTTTTCCTTACTTCAAAGTCTCCTGAGCCCTCCCATGTCTTCACATTCTGCTCTCAACATGTGTTTGGGTTAATTCCATCATTAAGCAAAAATCAGGATTTGGGCAGAGTGAAAGAATGTAAAATCAACTGTGGGAATATGGGATGAAATGACAGCCAGAGAGATGCTTTCACTGCTTGAATAATGTGGTGTTCAGCCTTTGTAAGAGTTTATCAAACCCAAAGGCAGTTACTGAGTTCTGAGAAGGAAATGTTTTGGTTGAATTATAATGGGAAATGGAGCTGGGACAGGTGAAGAGGGGTAACATCTTGATTCGAATAAATTCTTGTAATCCAAAATTTGCAGAAGCTTTCTATTCCATAGGGAAGATTGGAAAGCGTGAAACTTTCCTCTGTTTCTTAGATGAGTTAAAGACTTACTGTGCTTACCCTTCCTGTTTCTCTTCATCTTCTTCCCCTTCCTCCCTCCCTTTCCTTCTGTGCTATTACATGAGTCAGAGTGGGTGTATCACATGTAATTAGTCTAGATTGCTGTTCATGTTGGAACAGCTACCTTTCAGAACTATCTTTCATCAAGAAGAATCTGCCAAGTGAATGACCTGCAGCAGATAGCTAGGTGACCTATTCCACTTGAGAGACTACTGTGTGGTTTGATGCTTGTTGGATTAGGAAGTGTGACCACAGTAATTAGCAGGAAGTTTCTGGATCTGGATACAGCACGTTAAGTGCAGGCTGGCCCTTAGAAAAGTCTGACCTTGGTAAATGAGAGTGGGCAGGCTGGGCTGGGGTGCAAAGAAGAGAGGGGCAGGAGGGGATGTGAGAGAGATGGATTTGATGTCGCAGAGCTTGTCACAGGCTGAGGCTGGGCATGCTTTTCTCAGAGGCTGCAAAAAGAATTGCTTGCAGCTCTGTGAGAGAAGGGTATGAGTTAAACCAGATTGACTTTCCTCCTCCAGCGCACACGTGCTCCTTAAATACCAAGGGAGTACAAAGGGAGCAAGTTTTAAAAACAAGATTTGTTCTATAGACTGCAAAGATGTGCCATTACTAGCAGTCGTACAATTTATGGGAGGCAAATGTGCATGTGGGGCTTTTATGAAGTGCAACTAAAGGAAAAAGATAGAGGGAAGGAAAAGGCATGCTCTCCAAATGCCCATCTTTTCTATCAACAAATGTTGCCTTAGAGGCAAAAGCTTGGGTGTTTCTTTTCCCCTCAGTGTTCTGTGTGCTTGTATTAGTCACACCCATTTTTTTTGGCATAATTCATGCACTATTTGAAACTTGGCAAGAGTAGGGATGTTATGGCAAACAGTCAGTCTTGCTTCAGGAGTTTCTATGAATATGAATGCCTGAAGTTCACATAAGCTTACTCTGTTGCTATAGCAACAGATTTGTTGTGAAATCCTTGTATTTTAAAGGCTAGATTCTGTAAATTAACTTCATCTTCAGTAGGATGTGTGATGCTAGTCATTTCTACATGCATTGTTTTCAGTGAAGTTGCAAGTGTTAGGAGAACAGAGAAATTCAAGGGTTTGAGTAGATTAGATTAATCACAATCAATTCCAGCACTTAAGATCAAAGTAAACTAGTTTTGGGTCCCATCCAGAGAGGGGCTGAGTGCCCTCAACTCTTGCAGGGTTCAGAAAGAATTAAAGGTGCTGACTAACACAGCTGAAGATGCTGCAGGATGGTGCCATACACACAAGTAGTGCAGACCTGTGGAGCATCCAGCACCTGCAGGGATGTGTTCAGTTATAAAACCACAGGATAGGAAGTGTCTCATAGAACCAGACTCTTCAAACTCCGCTAGACTTACTCATTTCTTTCTAAAAGGGAAATATGCAAAGATGTTTTTGTTTTCCTGCTTGGGGATGTTGGAGCTCAGCTGACAAGGAGTCCTCTCCAGGCAAACCCCTGCACTGAAGCGCATATGTTCTGTGTGGAAACGGGGGTCATTGCAGGTTCAGGGTCTTACTGCCTCTTCGTGAAGGGCCGTCAAATACACATAATAAACTAACTTGGGAGTGGAGAGGAAGTAGGAGCTATTTTTTTTTCTTCCTGCTGTTTTCTTTCAGTTGGACTAATCATAGTGTAATGTAACTGTAATATGTTAATAACCTCAACCCCCCCAGTGCAAATGGGCTTTCCAGATAGACGGGATCCTTTTAAAGAGATAGCAGAGCCTGAGTTCCAGTATGTCTGTAAGTCCCTGAGCCTCCCAGATTTTGCAGTTGTTGAAGTAAATAGAACCCATGCAGTGTGTAAAGCTAAACCTGTGTTTGAGCCTTTGCAGGATCCAGGTCCAGAAACAGCTCACACCAAGCATCTAAAAAGGGAAATGAACGCCAAATTAATAGCTTTTCTTACTCTTTGACTTGGGTGCCTCTGGTATTTCAAGGGCTTAGAGGTTTATGGGATGCTGGGTCATTCCCATTCTGCTAACAGGAGCATACAAGAGGAGGGGGCAAGTCCCTGCAGGCCAAATGACCTTTCAGCAATAGCTTAAGGGGATAGTTCTCTTTATGGAAGTGGGCTGACTCGCAAAACTGTACTTTTATACAAAGCTGGTTTTGGTTAGACCAGTACATAAAAGTACCCGAAACACAAAACTTTGATTTTGTGGTTGCAGTCTTTAAATATTTTAAAATGTCCAAAATCCTTTTAAGGTTTGTTTTGCCTTTAATTAAAAACTGCTCCCCCAGTTCCTGTCAGGTTTCACTTTCTATGCTGATTTTGCAGTCAGGGATAAAGTAAAGCTGTGAGATTCTGGGGTGGGAAAAAAAATGATGTGGGGAGGCAAAAGGTAGGCAAGAGTCTCTGAAACCTTTTTGGTTTTAAATATACCTTTGCTGGAGGTTTTGCGATAGCCATGTACAATAAGCAATGGACAGTTTTTCCAGAGCAATGGTCTGATTTGCCTATCAGAGTACAAACCAAACCCTTTGGCATATTCAGCAATAGCCCAAATTACCAATGATCTTTTTGCATTGCTACAGTCTAAAACAGGATGGTGGGTTGGAATAATCTGTCTTTTGTAAGACTTGCTGCTTTTCCTGTAGTAAAGGGTGGATATGAGCTATACTTTAAGGGCAATCAGAAGCTTTCTAACTGCAAGATGGGCATCTAGTAGTGAGAGAAATACATGAATGAAGCAAAGCGTGTGCATTTCCTAATTTATACAAAGAAAGACTCTTGAACAGTTTCACGGGGCACTTTTGGAGCTAGAAAGGGAAATTACAGATGAATCAGAGTCACTGCTAATGGGTTTGCTTGCTGTCTCTCAGATCAATGAATATGTATGTCTGTACTGCAGAGCTACAGTGCAATGCAGAGCTCAGAACTGGGCTTAGATACACACAGCTTGCTGGAGCTACCGGACTCTCCTCCTTTCATTCTGTCCATGTATGCGCAGGTTCTGGCCTGGCCAGATCCACCTGGTCACTGACTGTGAGGATAGTTCTAATGTAGTACGTCCATACTGCTTTGTTGCATCTTTCCCATGGAAAGATATTTCTCTCCTTTTCCATTCACGTGCAGTGAATCTGTTCAGGAGACTGATCTGTCTCAAACTTATTCATTTCTTTTTTCTCTGGTGTTGGTTATTTTCAGCTGTGCTGGCTCCTTAAACTGGTCCACATGTATGACCACCAATAACAGCGCGAGGAAGGAGGCTGGATTATGTGACTTCTGTTACAGGGATGAAGATGGGATCAAAACAGCTTGATGGAGCTACTGTGGAACCTTACCCTCAGGCTTGGATGCTTAAAAAGGGAAAAACTTAGAAAGAAGGACAGGTTTGCAAACAGAGTTGAGCTCTGCATGTAAAGGCAAGAAGAATTTTAAGTCTTAGGGTAGGGAGACAACCCAGGCATTTCTGGGGGCCTGGCTTAAGATAGGTATGTTATGTTTTAGAAGCAGGAAGGGGGAGTGGGGTTTAGAAGTGCAAACTTGTTTCAGGCCAGCTGTGATGAAATACTGAGCTGACTTCTCCTTAAGGTTGGGTTAACTTGCACAGGGACATGAGCTACCATAGTGAGTGTGCTTTGACACCCAACCTGCTAAGTCACAATTCCCAGCCAGAAATATCCTTCAGAGAGCCAGAGGGATGGATAAAATGAGAGGATTTCAGCATTGTTCTTTTTTAAGTGGTGTCCAGTTGCTGTGTTCTTGGTACACAACCAAAACTGGAGGTCAGGATGAGTCCAATATAGAAGAGGTCTTACACAAGTCTGTCTTTAGCTTGCCTGGTGTGTGGCTACCTGCCTCTGGGTGCAGGTAGAGGACAGGTACTGAAACTTGGAGAGGCAACTCAAGGCATCCTTTGCAGTGCTGACTGCTTGTGTCAGTTGGCTGAGAGCTGTACCTCATCATGCTTCCAGAGCAGGAGTGTTTGCTGCTTTTAGCCAGTACCAGAGATTAGTAGTTCAACCCTTTGCTGGGACAGACTGTTCCACATTATGTTGTGTCCATTAGGTTTCCGCACAGACGGATAAACTCTTGGCTTTCCAAGGCACGGATCTTGGCCTTCCCTTGAAATGTCTTGATAGGCAGCCTGACCACATTCACTCAAAGATGGGGGGTGGATTATGAGACTTCTGGCTCCCTTAAAGGAAACAAACGCAATGGGGCTTCAGTAGAATGACAAATTACTATCAGGAGCAGGAGGCAGGCAATGCTCTGCATATTATAATGTGGTGTAAGTAGCTCTACTGGCTCCTATCTCTGGCTTATTTTGACATTTTCTGGCAAAGCAACACTGCAGTTCCCCCCTCCTTCTTCCCTTTCCCCATTATTTGTTTTGTATGTTTAATTGGCAAATTGAGCAAGTGTGGAAGCTTGGAAGGTTGTTTTGCCCGAAGCTTGGCTTTCTAACAAACAGCTGGCCCCGGCTCCAGAGTTTGTTCTGGACACTTGAAGGAAATACATACTTTGCAAGTGGTTCGTTGCATGTCACTATGATGCTCTGCAGAAGTTCAGCTGTAATGAGGTTTGTCTGGTTGCAAACAAGATGAACAGAAAACAGTTTGGAATTGTCTTTTAGTTTTTTCCTTTCCAGTTGGGGAAGCTGAGCTCATCTCTTATTCTAACTTCATTTCTTAAGCACAGAGTTATCTTGTCCTCACTCACTCCTTTTGATGACCAGGGAAATAATATCAGTTTCAGTGTTTTGCTGTGTTTAGATTATTGTTTCTTTCTTTTTTCCTTTGAGACAGGGAAAAATCCATGGAAAAATACTGTTGGCCCACCTGTTTTAGGATATACTCTGTCTGTAAAGAGTAGCATTAGACAGTACTTGCTGTCACTGGACTTCTACTATTGTCCCTCACTATACTTAATTATCCTCTGGGAGAGAGGTGGAAAGGCCTCATTAAGGTTATGCAAAAATAGACGTAGGTGAGCAGTACGAGGTACTGGATCCCCCTGTGCTGCTGTCCTACCCACTGAGCAGGGTGAAGCAGCAGTACAAGGAGTAACTGCAAAGAAGTGATCAAAAGTAAATGGACTGTGAACACAATGCCCATAATTAGTGAGAAAAGGTTTTCTTTTTTACATGGCTGTTATTGCTAATGAAAGGCGTTCTTTTTCTCCCCTTCTTGAATTGTAAGTTTTAAGGGGGAGTAGAAGCAGCTAAAAAGCACTAATCAATGAGCAAAGGGAGAGAGAGGTTGACTCCTCTAGGTGGTACAGGCTTGTTTTGTTTCTGGGTTCAGACTTCCTGATTCAAATCCTGGGCTGATACTGCCAGGGTGGAAGAAACACACTAGCAAAACCAGCACCAGCAGCCAAAGCAGGACAGGGCAGGAGCCAGTTATCCACACTTGGCCTCTAAACACTGCAAGGAGGAGGCTGCAGGACTTGTGGAGTGTGACCTGTGGAGATTCCAGGTAGAGCCACTGCTATGCTCAGTTAAGAAAGGTGCTATCCCAGATGTCCCTTTCTAAGGTAGGCAGTTATGCTGGCTGAAGGAGTCTCTCCTCTTAGCTTCTCACCAATTTAATACCTATGGGCCCAATGACAGGGGTATAATTCCTTTTCTTCCCTTCACGTCTGCTGTCTGAACTGTATGTACGGTCACTTCCTCAACTGATAGAAGTCCAAACAAACCCACTTAATTTAACTAGTCTTCGCTAGTTAAAGTGATAGCTAACAAGCCTTGCCCTTTTAACTTGGGTCATTTTTACTAGGACTTGCTGCTGGTTTATTTAGTTAGCCCCATTTGTTTAGACCAACACTTAACTGTTGCATGACCTGCCCACTCTTAGTGTTTTCTAGCGGAGGTGGAAGGCTGGGCAGTGACTGAGGCACGTCCTCTGTGGCCAGAATCATAGAATCAACTAGGATGGAAAAGACTTTTATCATTATCAAATCCAACTGTTACTCCAGGACTGCCAAGTCCACCACTAAACCATGTCACTAGGGGCCTCATCTACACAGTTTTCTGGGCACTTCAGGAATGGTGACTCCACCATTTCCCTGGGTGCCTGTTCCAATCCCTGATCACCCTCTCTGTGAAGAAAGTTTTTCTAGTATCCAGTCTAAACCTCTCCTTGTGTGTCTTGAGGCCATTACCTCTTGTCCTGTCACTTGTTACTGGGAGAAGAGACCAACCCTACCTCACTCCATCCTCCTTTCATGTAGTTGTAGAGAGTGATAAGGTCCCCCCTGAGCCTTCTCTTCTCCAGACTAAACACCCCCAGGTTCCTCAGCCATTCCTTATCACATTTGTGCTCCAGACACTTCACCAGCTTTGTTGCCCTTCTCTAGACCTGCTCCAGCAACTCAATATCTCTTGTAATGAGGGGCCCAGAACTAAAGAAGACGAGAATGTATAAAAGTAGCAGAAGTTATACCATTGCTCTTCTGTAAAAATGTCAGCACGAAGGGTGTGTATGGATTTACTTTTGTTGGCTTATGAAATAAATACCATGTCTAAAATAATTAAATCAGGACAAAGACTGTCAGTCAGTTTTGGCAATAATATTTTCAAAACACGCTGTCTGACCTGTGGTGAATATGCATGCACAACCACTTAGTCCCTGAGCTTGGAATGCACTTGGAATGTAGCTGATTTCTGTTGTTGAAAGTTAAGCTAATTCGAATGAGTCAAAGTCTTCCCTTAGATTCGGTGTCCATGCGTGGGCAATTACCACAGCTCAGCTGTCTTGAATGTGTGTCTGATGCCTGAGACTCTCTCATCATGCAAAAATTGGGGAAAATATGTGACAGGCATGCTGTATTTTTGCTGTGCTTAATAACAGGGATCAGTCCCAATGGATCCTGGTTGGTATTACTGGAGTGCGGAGACAGTACACTACATTGCTTTGAAGTTCCATTTACTGTCCTCCTGGAAGCATGGGGAACTGTGGCCATGAACAGCAGCTGCTCCATGGTGCATTTTTCAGAGCAGGGCTATGTTTCTTCTTGTCCTTGTTGAACACTTCACTGAGGTGTGGGGAGACCACCATGCCCCAGCCTATCCCATAGTGCAGAACCCTGTTTCTAACCTGGAAGGACTGCTGGAAGACTTTCTGTCCAGGGATTTAAATTTTCCCGTTTGCCCAAGGGCAGGATCCCTCCAAGTTCTTCACTGGTAAAATCTAAGCCACAGTTTGAGCAGGGACCTGCATCACTTGGAAACCTGATGCTGGAGAAATCCATCTTGACCAGCAGATCTAGTAAGGAGTGGCCTGTGTTGTCATGCTCTGCACATAACTTCTCAACATAGCACTTAAAATTCTTTACAACCTCAAGAGCACTTTGCAGGCATCAACTGATGCTGGTAGTGCCTCCCCTCTTGTGAGATACTAAAATAGGTAGTGTTATTCTCAACTTGAAACTAAGCAGATGACTGTAATGTAGTTAAGTGGGTTAACCCCAGGCTACCCAGTGCAGATACAGACCTCGACTCCTGCCTCTGTATTTGACCGCACCCTTAAACCTGGTATTTAGCCTGCAGCTTGGAGAATGTAGGTACTGCAGGTGAGGGACCATGACTGGAGGGAAATCAAAGCTTTCCCAGGGGCCATTTTGCAATACAAAAAGAGTAAGAGTTCCATTAAATACAATTGTGTCCTGGCTAGGTCACAGAATGCAACCATCTCCAGCCAAGCCTTGTGGATGACTGCTTTGAAGAAGTAAAAGCTTACTGTATCCTCCTATGCAGTAAGCCTCCAGATGGACTTTAATTGGGCAAATGCTATTCCATATCAGCCCAAAAATTTGGGGATCATTGTGGATTCAGTTCTTTTCTCATAGAAGCCAGATGAAGTGAAATCTCTGGCTTCAGGCTGGCTCAAGGCCCATGTCTTCTGCAGCTGAATCACAGCTTCAATCACTAGAAAACCTCTTTTTGACCAGAGTGTTTTGGAGACTCCATCTCTTTCTGGAATCAGTGGAAAAAATATAAGAGAAACCAAAACAACTTCCGCTCCTGGTTCTGGTTGCATTTTTTCCCCCCTAGAGAATGGAGGAATCTGGGCACATCAGCTATCTTGGCATGGAAGCAGCTGGCAACATTTCAAATCCATGGACATCTTTCCAGTTTTCGAAGAAGCTGTGTGTGGGTTGGAAAGAGAGCTGAGTGCCTCCTACTAATAGATGAGCTTTGGAAATTCTGCCCTCGTTTTTAGATATTTTCAAGTATTTGGAGAACAGTATTAGAATAAATGACTGGCAAAATGATGATTACACTTTTCAGTATTTCCATGCTTGCACAATAAGGACAGCACATGAAGAAGGAGCTGAAAGTTACATTATCATTGTAGAGGCAGCAAAAGTGTCAACATTGATTTAAGAACAAAGTCACACAGACAAGTTTATTTGTTCCTGATCCTCTTCTGTGATACTTCAGCCTGTTAACACAGTGTTACCCAGACTGACATTTCCTATGTGTGTCCAAATTAGTTTAATTTAAAATTGCAATGCATATTGAAGACAGAGGATTACAGCTCATGTGCAGTAATCTTCCAGAAATTCACCATTGCTACTGATTAGCTTTTATTAATACCACTAACAACTGAATTCAAACAGAATGTTGTTTCAGATCACATTAAACTGATGATGAGTGCAACGTTTCTATTGTTTGGAGCTGACACAGATCCACTGGAAAAATGATTCCCTGTGAGGTACAGATGGATTTTTCAGCAGATCAGAACACAAAATGCATTTGTTTTAGGCTCAATATTCTAGACCAAGAAAATGCCCTGAACTGTGTCACATTGTCTTTTAAAAAGGTATGTTTCCAAAATCAGGGGCAAAAAGTATTCTGGATAATAAATAAATCCTTTCAGCTTCAAAGAGTCCACTGTGGTAAGGATGAATGAAAACACAGAGTTTAGGAATAGGAGGAAAGTGGTTTAAGTAACAAGACTGAATAGCAAAGCCCATCAAAGCCATTAAGGCATAAACCAACAGATTTTAAAAAGTGAGAGTTGAAGATTATTTAGCATGGTGTGGAGGCTTTGCAGAACCCATTTCAAATGAGGCTGGAACAAAAGAATGAGCAATTGCAGCTTTAGGGGAGATTTATTTCAGTGGAAGGGAAAACACTTGCTCTCTGATACCAATTAACCAACAAGAGGACGGCGTCACAAGCCCCTGATATTAAAAATGTAAATCCCAAGCCCAAGGGTGCCTGAAATGCAGGTCATACAATTTGAGGAGAGAATGCATAAAGAGATAACGAGACTTGTATTCAGACCACATCGGCTGCCTGATTATCTCCTTGCCTTCTGCCTATTCTGCTAGCTTACAATAGGAGTGTCAGGAGAGAGGAGCAGGAGGTTCCATGTGTGAACAGGAGCACTTTGGGAAGTGGGCTGAAGTTGATCAACTGTTTGCCACAAAGGTTAGGAAAACAGAAGATTAAAACCTGATATGGTATTAAGAGGCAAACAGGTGAGGGAGAAGCAACACAAAGGAATCGTGGCACAGTTTTTGTACCCTGCGACCCTAGGGCTTTGTGTGGGGCTTTAAATCAGGATTCCCAACAGAGGGCATGACAGGAGTCTTTTGGAGCCACTTGGAGAGTTAGGATGCATTTGCTTACTCTTGCAAGGGGTCATGACCTCAGCTGAGACCACGACATCCAGAAGGAGGGTTTCAGGGTGTCACGAGCAGCATGGGAATCCCATTGCAGATGTGTGGTTTGCAACTCAAAAGACAGCAGGAGCCAGATGGAGCACAAGGATTCTGGCTGGGAAACTTTGGACCAGCTGCTCGCCATGTTCAAGGGGGCTGTGGACTTGAGTAGGACAGCTAAAGCTAAGCATCTTTATTAGTACTGATGCAATTAGAGCCCACGTTGTCCCCCTGAGGATCTGCCTGAACTGAAAAGCTGGATCTGGAATCTCTCACGCCTTGGGCTTGAGTCCAAGTGCAGCAACGTGGGCTATTTTGATAATACCAGCTCATTTCCATCCTGTCAGGGCAAGAGGTGAATGGTGATGGGTAGATGAGCTGAGGTTCTAGCATGAAGAGAATCACATCCTTATTCACCACAGGTTACCCAGGTTTAGTGTTAAGGGCTTTCAATGTAGTTTCCTTGTAACTGCTGTGGTTGATAGTAACAATCTGAGGGTAGGAAAGAGGGGACAATATTGTGAACTCCAGAATATAGCCTCAAACACAAGACTCAAAGAACCTTGGATCACAGAAATGCTATTTTTAATGACTGTAGGTGTTTCTTCATTCTATTGAGTAGACATGTTGCCACAAGACAGGGCTGCCTTTGATTTATGGTGAAGAGATTGTGATTGGAATTAAATGAAAATTCAGAGGAAAATGAATCTAAATAAGAATAATTGAAAAGATTCATGGTTCATTTGTGCTTATATTCATCATGCCTATTGTCTGAAGAAATACACTTATTTAAAGCCAAATGACAGATTATAATTTGCTAACTTTGCATTCGTGACATCACTGTATTGTCTGTTCCATAACCAGAAATGTTAAGCCTAAGCAATAATTTTTGAAAAATACTATTATAGAGTTATAAATGTCATTAAACAATAGACTGAGGTAGTGCCTTGGAACTTCAATCTCTGGATTTAAAACATTTCATGGAATGAAAGTACTCTATTTAAAACCAAAGCCTTGGCACTGTCTTTTCCATTGCTGTTATGCAGTAAGTTGTTGTTTAATTTATGTCTATTTTCCACTTGTTTTTGACTCTCATCTATAATTGTTATTTCTTCTTTAAATTCTAAAAGTCGTCTTCTCCAGTTCTAGTAGAACATAACTCAAAGGTCCACAGCTCTTGGTCAGAAAATGTTAGAAGTGGATTTACAGTGCTGCTGGACAACCTGAGGATTGTAAGAGCAGAAGCTATAGTGGAAGAAGACGCAGATACTTTGGTTCAGAAAGCCTAGCTGGTATGGCTGTGTTGGGTTATAATAACTGCATTTCCCTTTCAAAAAAGAACTGAATGTTTTGCAGAGCCCATGGCAATTTAATTTCTAGGAGCATTGTTTTTTTTTCTGCTCTTGGACTTTGAGCAGGTTCTATTCTGTATTATACTATGTAAAAGCTAAACAGAACTGTGATCTTCACTGTTTGAATCATCCCTCTCCCCTATCTGAAGTCATTCTGTACATCAGCAGTGTGCCTCAAGGACACTTTGACCATGTTGAGAACTGACACAGGGAGTTCAGTTAGCAGCTTAAGGAGGTTTGTTAGTGGGAAATCACATACTTCAGTCGTGTTTCCTACATCCTCCCCAGCCTGATGGTGAGAGGACAAAGATTTGAGTGGCAGATCAAATGTTTAATGGTCTCCGTTTAAAGCCTGTAGTTTTGTCTTTTCTAAAAGTGTTTCTCCTTTAGAAACATTGGAAACGTTGTACGAGCTACTGGAGGCTTAGGTTATTCGCCATACGGGCACTAGAGGGAGCAAGTGGCCAAGGTAATGCTTTGCTTAAGTACTGTAAAACGCTTTCGACTTGAACAGAATACAGCCACCCCCGCGGATGCCCTGTCCATTTTTACATCTTTTCTCTTTCTTAATACAGAGGAGTGGCTTGGAGGCTTCATCCCCTAAAATTAAATCTTCCTATTTTCACTGGCTAAAGCTGAGCAGTTGATACCAACACATACTTTTCCCTATGATGGAGCAGTGAATGTCAGAATGCTCTTAGTGCAGCCATTGTTCCTGTGGGCAGAGCTCGCATCAGCTCTTAGCAGCCTTGCTGGAGATAGGGGAGGATTTTGTTAGTGGTGTGAAGTATTTCCGAAGATGTGGTAGAAGCAATGTCCACATTTCTGCCAATGCTGTGGTAACACACAGAGGTTTTTAGAGATTTCTGCAGTAGTTGCACTTGCTTGTGTTATTACATACCATACATGATAAGTGTCTGTTGTTCATACTGAACACTGGGCAAGGGTTAAAGGGGACTCCTTTCAGTAGGGCTAACGCACTTCAGAGGTGGATTTTCTTGTTCTTACTATAGGTCCATAATCAAGAAGCTAAAGAAATGGGCTGAGAAGTTTAAGGAAAACCCTTACTCATTGGAATCTTAACCCACACTTTAACATCCATCTAGGACCTCTTCTTATCACAGAAACGGCATCTTACCAATTATTTACCCTAGCAAATAACCAGGCAGGGTGTTAAGAATGGCTGTAGTACCACACAGGAGTGGGCTGTGAAACAAAGGAACTTGCCAGGGCCTGAGATCCTGTCTCAAAATTGTAATTGCTTAGGGAAAGTGATTCTCTACTTCATAAAATGTTATGTACTGCAAAGTGAGTGACTCATCAATATGGGGATATTACCACTAACTCATAATGCAGCTCTCCCCTCTAAGGGCAGAAAAGCTGGGGCCTGATTCTTTTCCCATCAGAAATTATGGGAGTTTTGTAGATGACTTCAATGGAGACTGGATCAGACCTTGGTTATTTTTATGGGCTAAATGTCCTATGCATTCAGGGCTTATGCCATTACAAAGACTTATGTTTGTAATAAGAGACATATTGCTTTGGATATAGATACAGCCATGAGTATCAAATACAAAAAAATATTTAAGCACATTGAACCAAATTTGTCCCTGTTGTAATTCCAAAAACTAATAGAATGACACCAGGGACAGCATAGAGGTAGCATAGCAATATAGGTAGTTGATAATAGAATAAGCTTTTAATTGTCCTAATCTAACCCATTGTCCCTCAGTCCCAAATTTACTGAGAGCAAACATGAGTATTCAGAAAACCAGGCACCCCAGTGGCTGTAAAGGGAATACACTGGTATGACTATGACTAATACAATGTGACATAACAGAAGATTCCTTATGGGTTCTCATGCATGGGGAACCCAAAAATCAGTTGTTATTAAATATGTGCATAACTTCTAGAAGATTTTCTTGTCATGTGTTTTGCAGTGTCTCACTTTATGACTTCCATTCCTACAGTCTCTGAGCATCCCTGTTTTGTCCTCACAAATACCCCTTGAAGTCCTGTGGTTCTTACTGTGCAAGTGAGGAATTTAAGCACAAAGAAAGAAATATGTGGACAAGATTCACAGGGGACCTCACTGTTAAGAGATCTAAGTCCAGGAGGGAAGGTGCCAAAGCTTACATGAGCTGCTGAACAGAAAGTCTCTTAGAGTAGTGACAGGACAAGGGGGAATCGCTTTAAGCTGACAAAGGAGAGATTGAGATGAGCTCTTAGGGAGAAGCTCTTCCCTGAGATGTGGTAAGACACTGGCACAGGGTGCCCAGGGGAGCTGTGGCTGCCCCATCCCTGGCAGTGTTCAAGGCCAGGTTAGATGGGGTTTAGGGCAACCTGCTGTAGTGGAAGCTGTCCCTGCCTGTGGTAGGGGTTGGAACTGGATGAGCTTTAAGGTCCCTTCCAACCCAAACCAGGCAGTGATTCTATGATTAGAGCTTATGTGCAGAAAAAGCAATGTGTGGAGATGCAGTAGAATCCAGACCAGCTGAATATGGTCTGTGTGAGTCCAGCAGAGAGCTGAGGGAACAGAGGAACTAATCCTACCTGATGTTCTGCAGATGCCAGGGCACAGCTTTCCCCAGTCCAACAGTAAAATGGTCTCAAATCTTTTGTCCTTAACCCTGAGCAGCCCATAGATTTGACAATACAGGTGCATCTCTGTTCATCTACTTTAATCCTGAACAGACCTCAGTATTGTTTGTATGGAGGAATGATTTTTAAAGCCAATTGCCTATGTTTTCTGCTGATCTGTAAAGACAGTGTGTGTCAGGAATTTGAAGCTATATATACACAAATGGTAAATCCTTACATGGGTCATGAAAGTTAAGGTGCGGAGGGCAGTTGTGAAAGTTTAAAAAAGCCAGTCTATCTTATGTTGAGGGCTCAGTGGGGTTTGGGAATTATGTCAATTTTGCTAAGCTGCTGTCTGCTCTCCCTGAAGGAGAATGTTATGTCTCCATCCAGATACTTGCATATCCCTATTTTTATGCCATCTATGCCACAGTTACAAAGTTTTAGTCAAGCATGATGAGACATGACAGGGCACACTTTTTTGAATAATAATGCCTGCCTAAGTGCATTTTCCATCTGCATTTAAATGCAATGCATTTGAAGTAAAGTAGCAACTCCAAACCATGTTTTTGGGTGTCTGTAGCAGTGGCTACCTCGTTACTCTTTAAATGTTATGCAAATTCAGTAACAAGAAAGAAAAGGATTAATATTAAAGAAAATATCTACCTGCTGCAGAAATTAGTCCTCAGCAGAAACTGTGATAACTTTATATTTGGAGGGAATTCTTTTTCTTAGCATTTTCCTCCTTTCTGTATTTTTAAAGCATTTATATTACTTAAAATGGATCTTTATACACCAGAGGTCTTTAGGAACCTGGAGGAGACGAAAGCCTATAGCAGCCCTTCCTATGCTGACAGTTTAAACCTAAGAAGCTCTGACATTACTGGGAATCCTTTTGAAGTGGCTGCAGCTTGAGGAAAATCCAACTGTTCCAGAAAAGGAGACTTTTCAATTAAACAACATCTTCCTTTCGATCAAAGATAGATTTTTAAAGACTTTTAAATTGGCTTTACACTGTTCGTATTAAACAAGGACTGGATTTCACCTCTTGCCTTTTTAGGGCTGGAGAGCCGAGCCCTGCTTGGGCTTTATGCCAGATGGTTAGCAGACTGGAACCAGAGGGATGGGTTATTTCTTTTAATGGAGGAAAAGGAACTGGCAGCGGGAGTGAGCTTATTAAATTGTCTCGCTCTGCTTTTATGAATGCATTTGCAGAGTCGGCAGGTAGACTCACAACCGACATTTTCACCAGCAAAACAGCCTGTTCCTAACGTGGGTTCTCTCATGGTGTTTCCAAGCTCCTGGCTGAGCTTAATGCTTCCTTCTTCCTGCCAGGTACAGAGGCCCTTTTATTTTCTGACCCCAAATTTGGTTTCTGTCTTCCAACTTACTTTCAGCTCTGTGTGTGTTTTACTGTGTTGCAAAACCATTAAGGTTTGTACTGTAGGCAGCTGAGCCAACTCCTCTCTTACACACCCACAGTCTATTAAGGAACCATTTAAAAAAGGTAGCACACCTCTGAGCCACCTTTTTGTTGGTATTTCTGTATCTATCTTGAAGGTATCTACATCTTTTTTCTTTGCTGTTGTCCCTCTCTGAAGTAGCTTGAGGTTATTTGACTTCGGATATGCTAGGTAATGTTTTAGCTGTTAGTTGTTGAATTGGATGTAGTGAGATTCAATAGCGACTGAGTGAATAGTAGTAGTGACTAAATGATTCATTGAGCTTGAGTACTGACATAGGCTACCCACAAGGTCATTTGCTTGAAGCCTCTTCTAACAGCAACACATAACAGGATTTTCTGGCAATATCAGATTCTTTTTCTTGGTGCCTGG
Organism: Melopsittacus undulatus; assembly: GCF_012275295.1. NCBI lineage: Eukaryota > Metazoa > Chordata > Aves > Psittaciformes > Psittaculidae > Melopsittacus > Melopsittacus undulatus. Next base: position 10,313,543 of record NC_047529.1, on the reverse strand, counting down.
TTTCTCTGTGGTTTCTAGGGGAGAGCTCATCCCACAAGTGCTCTACAGCTAAAGAATTGCTCTTGGACTGAATAAGGAAGGCTCTTTCCTGCCATTTAACAGAATAACAGGGTCCTGCCTCACTTCTGCTTTGCAGACCTCCTTAACTCAACAAAGGAGAACCTTTGACTTTAGAATCAGGTATAACCTCTTCCTATTTTGACAGTGTTATAAGCCATTGGGCCCATTTTATAGTCAATCTGGGCTACTGGCCCTTTTAATTTGCAATGAAGTTTACTGAACAGTTTGCTTAGGTACTGAGTTTCATCTTTTAAACTGAGACTTCAGCCTCATTAGTTTTTTACTTAGGTCTTGGCAAGAAAATTTGTTAGAAGACTGGGCATCTCAGAGAAGTTATGTGCCATGCACTTTGAATTTTTAGGTAGCTCTGATTTACTAAATACATAGTTTCCCAATTGCCCTTTGTGTTTTGCCTTCCTTCCTATTGAATGACAATTTTCCTAGCCCTTGGCTATGAGGATCTTGCCTCTCAAAGCTTTGGTTCCCACACGGAAGCAGACATGGTTCCCACACGGAAGCAGACACAGAAGAAAAAGGTCTTAGGGAAATTCTGGAAAGTTACCTGTCCGGAACTGGGCCAAGATCTTTTTGATTTGAAAATGACACTTTTCCTTCTGTTAGAAGGAGATCAGGATCTCAGTTTGACACCAGATCTCAGTTTGCACTGATGGAAGGATGTGGCAGCACTGCTGTATGCCCAGGGTATATAAGCAATGGAACAGGACAGTCCTCAGAGCTCCTGCAGAAATTAGAATATGATGAATTAAGAACATTAATCCCAGTTTTGCCTCACCTAGAGACCTTGGCAGGATGGTTTGTCAATGCACAGTTGCTGATGATATTTACTGCATCTGACTGAACTTCAGTGAGCAGAGAACTTCCCCTACCCCCACACACTTTCCCCCATCCTCTGCCTTGATGATCCCATGGGTTTGAAGCTCATCTGTGGAAGTAATATTTTTCTAGTGGGATGCTTGTCACATCCTGTCAGCTACAAATTGCTCTACTGAAGGTGCAGAAATAGAAACCCTTACCTGTTATATGTGGCTTGGGCTTTTTCTTTTGTGAATCTCAGGACAGTCGTTTGCAGCAATTTCCCCAACAGATCACAGTGTGATTTAACATGTTGGGTGGTTTTTAGGTCTTTTGTCTGCAACATCAGCTGGCGTCAGCTGATTTGGAAGGTGTGTTACTGCTCTGTGCATTGGTAGTAAAGGAATGTGTAAGGTAGAACGTGTCAAAGTGAAGTGAGGAGAAAGACATAGAAACCTCATTACCATGTTAGGAGGGTTAATATTTTAAACAGGTTTCCATTAATTTTTTCTGCCTATTCTGCATCCCAAATATATCTGGTCTTTGGAAAAAAGAACACAAAAGCTGTGATATCTACTAATTTGTTTTTCCTTGGGGTGACTTTCAGCAGAGACATAACCTGATGCAGCACATGCATGAAAGCTAGTTTGGTCTGCTCATGTGGAGAAGTGAGTGGCACAAGGCTTCTGTGAGCACTGAGGGATACAGAAGAAATGTGTTTGCTTACGGCCAATATACACAAATCCAAAGCCTTCACTGGGGATTTGTAGCACTCCATGAAGTGTCTGACACACCAAATGCATGTGCTAGAAATCCCCAGACTTTTGTTCTTGCACACAATCCTGGCAGCATAGCTGGTAATGCAGCTGGTATTCATCTTACACGTGTAGAAGTGTGAGGAGGTAAGAGAGAAGACTCCATTGAGGGCAAAAAAAAGGCTTTGGGAAAAAAGTTACTGTTATCCTTGTGTTGGATATTTAAAAAGACAGGCAAAAAATATCATCAGTTAGACTTATTCATAAGGGCATATTCCTTTTTATAAGCTAGTATGATAAGTAGGAAATATATTTATATTTAAAAAAAAATATAAAATACATCCTAAAGCCTTATATTGCTTTCAGGTACTTCTATAGGTCTTCCTCTGAATAGGTCTGCTCTGGATTTGGCTTTGCTTCTTTTCAGTTCTCAGGTAACAGAGGCACATTTGACTCAGATGTTAAGGCCTGGAAACCCATTTATAGGTAAAAATACATGCTTATTGCAAAGGGACCAACTCCAGCCCTTGTAGTGGGAGTGTTGCTCACTTAATACTGCTGCTGTTGTGTCGCTCACTTAATACTGCTGCTGTTGTGTCCAAGGCTTTGCAAGCAGCTGCAAGAGCTGAAAGCAATCCAGATGTTTTTTCTCAGTGTAATAATTCTGCCTGCAAAAGGGATCATATGCATTGTCCCTAATCCGTTAAAGGTAAAGCCAGATGGGTTGGTTTAAACTGATTGTTAACCAATGACCATTTTATTGATTATTGGGTTAGCAAATGATAGTAGAAAATGAATCAAACTTCTCTGAAAGTGTGTGAGGGGCCCACTTTCAGGCATGGTGATTTCATCCCTTGAGGACTCACAGAAAATACCTTGGGAAGGATTTTACAGTTAATGTCTTCCTGCTTTCCTGCCCAAGAGAGTTTCATGGCTGTTTGTACTCCTTAGATGCCAAAGAACTAGTGAAGTGAATGTTTGACTCTTGCCTCGACAAGGTGTCTTCAGGATTGGAATGCTGCTGAATTGAGATAGCTGGTGTGTAGGGTAGGCTGAATGTGTATGTGTGCTAAAACTGGGGTTGGGGTTTGGAGACGAGGTGGGTTTGGCAGGAGACAGGAGAAACTGCTTATTACGTTAGGGAAAGAGGGGAGGAGAGTAGAGGTGGATATAACTGTTTCAAGCTCACAGTGGAACAGAAAGGCAAGGTTCAAACAGAGCCACACTGGAAGACAAAATGAACAATGCTATCTTAAACAGATGATTTGAGCTGAACAATTTCACTTTGCTGGGTGCAGATTTGGGAGAGCTTTAATGATGAGCATTTTTGCCAGTGCCACCAGTATACAGGTGGGACTCAGTTTAGGTAAGTAACAGATACTGGGTGTTGAGAACATCCCCAGGTGGTACAGCCATCTCTGGAAGAGGGTGCTTGCTGCAGACTGGTCGAGTTTGTGCTGGGTTGTGCTGCCGTGAAAAACCTGCTGATCCCTGAGCTCCCCAACCCCAGCAGTCTCAAGTGAGGCACACTGGAAGAACATAGCAATGTGTTCATCACTGTAACAGACACAGAGCCAGCTCACAGAGAGATTGAGTGGCTGGCCCAAGACTGCAAAGGAAATCTATGCAGTATGGAGAAATAAATGCTGATCTCCAGAACTCCAATTCTAGCCTCTAAAAGGTCCTCATCCCTCCCGGGCAGCTGCCTTCTATTGGGATTTCCTGTCCATGGCAGGGTGAGTTGAATCGATTAATGTTGGTCCTTTGATAAGTTGAACAGTCAAAGAATGAAAGGCTGCTAGAGGAACAGATGGTAAAGTTTCAGTTTACCCTTTGGAGCAATAGCTCTGCTGCTTTGGTGTTGAGTTTTGGAAGTACCACTAGGAGTTACAAAGCCCAAGGTAACAGGCAGAGCCTGTTGTTCTTGTGCGACAGTTATGGTGGGGTGCTTGGGTGCAGGGAAGTCTTCTTGTCTGCTAACAGAAGGACAGTGTTGTTTGTGTTTCACCTCCAGAAGTCATAAATCAACATGATAAATAAAAGATGAATTATCAGGCTTTGGAAGGGCCCATTTTCAAAAGTAAGGAGTGCAAATCAGTGCATCCATTAATCAGGGGGATGGAATGCCTTTCCTAAGAGGACAGGCTGAGAGAGTTGGGGTTGTTCAGCCTGAAGCAGACAAGACTCCAGAGGGGTCTTTTTGTGGCCTTTCTACACTTAAAGAGGGCCCATAAGAAATATGGTGACAAGCTATTTAGCGCCTGTTGTGACAGATCTCCATTATCTCTGCCCTTCTCTCTTTGAATCCATAAAACCATTCCAGAAAAGAGACACTGAAGTGCTCTCACAAACTCATTAAATGAGCTAGAGAGGGGTTAATGGTAGAGCTGTCTGTGCACACAAACCTGCCACTATTCCAGAGTGGGAAGTGTGTTCATAGAGGGTAGCCTCAATGCAGGGAACCCAAACTCTAGAGACAGGGATAGATCCTCATTCCAGGCACCTGACTTCAGAGAATAACAGTTTTCATCAGTCCATTGGAGGAATGAGTTTCCCTCTGTTGCCTTTAGATGCTGGCTAGAGAACTTGGTCTTCCTGAGCTTGAAACTGGTCTTTCCAGAGGCTCCAGCACCCCCTCCTTTTCTGGAAACTGAGTAATAGCCACGTAGCTGGGCTGTGAGCTAAGCAGTGATTTACAGGGCAAAACCAGCTCCATTACACCTCCTGCACATGGATGCTCACTGTCAGTCAGTGCAAACTGGAGAGGAGGAATTATTTTCTTGGGAACTTGCACATAAAAATGGCATCTTGAGTTCTGCTCCCATCTCCAAGTGAGTTTAAGTGTAGCCTGGGGTTGGTGTGTGCTTCATACACATAAAGCAAGCTTACATTGACGTGATGGAGTCAGGAATAATGGCAGTGAAGCTCATGGCTTGTGAAACAGTTAAAATTTTTCAGCCGTACATAATGAGGGAAAAAAGGGAATCCTTGTTACCAGTCTTGGAATAGCCCAAGAGGCCATTAGAGCCCCAAGCAGCAGAGTCTGAAGTACAGGAAAGATGAAGATAAGGCACTTGCCGTATTTCTTCATTTGCTTTGCTTCAGCTAACCATATGGGCTGTGTGCTGGAAGATTTATTTCTTTTGGATGAAATTCACCCTGAATAAGTTGGAAGGAGGAGTGGGTTTTGGGAAGACTAAGAGCTAAGAATGGGGAGGAGGGATTTGCTCTCTGTACCCCCACCAGCTTCAGGAGCTGACCTAGGGCTCTGTATTATCTGTGCAAGTGGAAGTGCCCCCAGAGGGATAGACCACAGACTTCTGGGAAGATGGTCCTTTCCCCTTGATTCCTTGCTATACTCCTGTGCTTATGGAAGTGCAGAACTACATAGGAGGGCCTCTGAGAAGCTGAAAATGTTTCCCTAACCATGAACTTGATCTGTAAACCATCTGTATATCCTTAACAATGGATATAAGGTGGGTCTGGTGTCCAAAGGCCCACCTCTGAATGAATTCCTTTAGATTTCATCTGTACTACTTGGGTGAATATGGAAATGGCAAGGATGAAGCACAATACTCTTAAATGCAGTAGTAATGGAGGAAAATAATGTGTGTGTATGAAATATTTTTAGAAGGCACAATATGATGGCTTTTATCCTATCCATTATTGTATAATACTGTTTGTGGTTACTTACTCAGCCATCACTGCAGTTTTTGCTTTGGGAATATTATCACCTACTAATGCAATTTATTGCCTCATATATTTCTCTGCCAAGAACATTATCCCTTAAGTAGAGGCTTTGTAATAATAACCTCTAATTTCCACAACTTCATTGTTAATTTCCACAATTTCTACCTCACAAGTATTAAAACTCTAAGTTCTCCATGAATCCCTGGATTGTTTCAGCTTAACGACTGTGAATCCAGTATTTTCTTCCTGAAGATTTTAGTCCTTTAAAGGGCGTGAGTCCTTGTGTCTCTGCTTGGCACCATTTGAAGTGCACTGCTGGCAACACTGGTGTCCACTGTGGTGCCTTGCTGATGATTACACTGTATATATGTTAACATCCTGGGACCAAATCCTTTCCACAGTACACAGTCACTGGGATCTCTGTGAGTCCAAAGCTTCCTTAAGTGTCCCACAACAGAACAGGAGCGAGATGTCTCAGCCAGTTTTTATGTAGAGACCAGAAGGCTGAAGCAACCTGACCAGTACTGGTATCTGTACGTGTTGGGGGCTGACCCAGTGGCAGATCCTCTGCTTTTTCCTGGTCCGTTATCTCAATTCCTTCCCCAGCCTTTGAGTATAAAGGTAAATAGGGAGTCTTTGCCAAGCTGATTTCTTATGTCCCAGAGGAAATACAACACTTCTTTATGTGGCTTTTTCACATCTTGTCTCTATGATTGTTTTCCCCTAGAATCCATTTATTTATTGTCACTTCTTATGCCAAAGCCAGAAAGGATGCCAGCCCAACACTGTCATCAGCTGTGCAGCTAGCCTTGTTCTCCTGAATCACTCATAGGAGGTTGTTCTGTCCCTCTCTCGTAGTGCCAAAATAGTGTCTGTGTTGGTCATGAGAAACCTGGGATCCCTGGGAGGTTGCCTTACAGGGTGAGGGAAGTGAAATCCCTGCAGGATCCCCCAAACTTCCAGTGATTTTTTTGCAATATTTTGACATTTCAGTTATTGAAGCACAAATATTTTGCTCTTTTTCACAGCAGACAGCTTGCATAAACAGGTTGGGATGCAGTCACATCCTTCATGGTAGGAAAGCCATGTGGTATGGAGTTAAAGGGATGCATGCCTCTCTCTTTTGAGTCAGTGTCTCACACAGGCTTGCTGAAGGCCTATTATTGTGAAGATTAAAAAATGGAGATTCATCTTTTCTACCTCATTGCAGGTCTTGCTATTTCCAGAGAGGCAAGAATGGGTGTTTGGTCTCCTGAAGACATTCCAGCATGGATTAGTGCATTCTGCCTGCCTAGTGAAACTGCAAAACTTTATGCCAGGGGAGGAAATTTGGCAGTTCAGTGCTGAGAGATCCTGGACAAGAGTGGTATCTTTCATTATTAACATTTTTACCCCTTTCTGCTTTTGGGACAGGTCCCAAGTCCCCTCTCCTGTCTTCTTTTCTCTGCATTATACCCTTGTGAGTGGGACATTAACTGCTCACTTGCTGAAAGGGAGACTGGTCCACTGGATATTGTCTCACCCCCCAGTATCATGCAGGCAAATGGGCAGGAGCAGCTGGCACTGGCAGAACATGGGCTACTTCTTTTTTTCTGCTTCATGATCTTATTTAGTTTTACAGATGCCGTTTAGCAGCCTCATTCCGTCCTGAGCCGGTCTTGTTTCAGTGAGTGGGCTTCTGGCCTGTCTATAACATGTGCAGCTTGTGAACCATTTGGAGATCCTTCTCTGTGAAAGGCATTTCATGACACAAGCCAGGGTTTTCCAAGCTGTGGCGTGTGTATCAAAAGCCACTTCAAAGTAATTTGTGCAGAACACCATTACTGAATCTGTTACTTGCCACCACTGATGGTCATGGCGTGCAGCAGCTGCTCCCCACAAAAGAGCTCCATAAACAGAGCAAAAAATTAATCACAGAATCACAGAATAGTTAGGGTTGGAAAGGGCCTTAGACCATCCAGTTCCAACCCCCTGCCATGGGCAGGGACACCTCACCCTAGACCGTGTCACCTAAGGCTCTGTCCACCCTGGCCTTGAACACTGTCAGGGTTGAAGGATTTACCACCTCTTTGGGTGACCTGTTCCAGTGCCTCACCACCCTCACAGTAAAGAACTTCTTTTTTAAGCCATTTTTTGGTAAGCCGTTGATGTTTTCCCTGGATTAGAGTTCAGTCAAATACAGTATGAAATGAAAACCGCAGTGTAATCATTTGTTTCTTCAGTGCATCTTTCCAGGATCAGTGTTCTTTGCAACTGCTCAAGAAATTTGATTTTTGTCCAGTTTTATATATTGGTTATAACGTCAAAGTTCTGTCTTTCTCTTAAAGTAAGCACAATCTACTGGTTCAGGGCAACTGCATGGATGGAGATGAGGTTAGTTTGGCTCATTTTTCCCCTGTGAGATTATAATTTGTTTCTGTTAAGTCATGAGTTATTAATCTTCCTAGAAATTATTCCTTCTACTGTGCAAAAGGAAAAAGAAAATGGAGCCCAAATATGCTGGATCATAGCAAAATTCATTGGAAATAATTTTCTTTTAAATAAGTTGCATATGTGTTTCCCTGTTTAGTATTCACAATGTACGGCAGAGCCGCTTGCAGAAATGAACTCATTTTCAAAAGAGATAGATTTACACACACTACAATGAAAGCAGTCTCTGGCAGTATTGTATACCATATCAAATCAGTGACTGTTGTTACATATTTGAAGTTAATTTGACACTGAAGTAAACAAATCAAAGTGTGTTTATAGAATAATTAGACCATATTCTCAGTATTGTGGCTATGAAATTTTGTCACTGCTATTGAAGTACCCTGTGGTTTTATTTGGTTTGTTTACAGAATTCCCTAGCAACACAAAGAAAACTGTCAGAATTACATAAATATAATTGTAATGGTAAAACCTGCCTTTGCATAATAGTCACAGACTGGCTATATAAATCATAACCAGTGGTGTTGCTTAGTTTCATATTTATGATTCTGTAAGCATAAGCAGACATATTTGTGAGTTAAAAAAGAGTTTGAAACAAAGAATTGCAAAGATTTATTTTCTCCAGCTGAAACTAAGAAGCAGCAATAAGCTCAAACTTTTTTGTCAATATTCTGTGCATTTTTCTACAACACAGAAACACAATACTTTTATATAAATAACCATTAATACATGGACATATTCCCACATACATTTTCTCATCTGGTGTTTTCCAGCCACATTATTGTGTATTTTGGCATCCCTCAAGAACCAAGTGACTGTAAAGACAATAAACTGACAGCAATGTAAAGTTCTTTTTGCATCCAACTTGCTCCTGAAAACATGCTTATAAAGAGTCTAAACTAACCCAAAGCTGAGAATATACCTTTTTTAGGTTTGTAAGTCAGGTGAAGGCATTGTAATTCTTCTCTTATGGTTCACACGATTTGTCACTTTTGCATGGTGTAACCTGGTGTCAGCCTGGGTCTGTTCTTCCTGCAAGCAGCCAGAGTCTTTCCCATTCCTTCATACAGTATCCTGCTCGTGATGGGTCTGGAATCAGGAGGTATCCCTGCATACAGCAGTGGACACAATGTCACTGTTTAAACATTATAGGTCTGATTCTCGTTTGCCCCAAAACCTTTTCCCAGTTGCAGTCAGATGAGAATCCAGGTATCTAGGTTGCTAGTATTGTTTTAGAGTTTCTCCTATATAGATTCCCACTAATATAGCATCTGGAGCCTAGCTTTTGCTTTCTCCCTTGCTGGGAGTTTTGGAAAGCACATGTCATGTAGTCTTCTCCAAGAGGTGGGAAGTTTCTAGGGTTACAGAGTGAGAGATGAGGACAATAATTAAAAGGTTACTTAACTGTCTCTTAACCTGTGCTTTTCCTTTTTGGAGAAGAGATGCTATAAAACCAGAACTGGAATCTCCTATGTTTACTTTGTTTATCAAGATTATATAAAAGAATCAATATCTAATTTTTCTATTACACTTTAGCACTGCATCTTTCTAGCCCTTCAGAATCATATCCTATTGATTCTACCTTTAATGACTTTGAAATTTTCAGTGATTTGTTTGTGGAGAATACTGTGCCTGATATAGATTTCCCTGTGTTAGTTTAAACGCTGATAGTATACTTGGTGAATTAATGAAATAAAAATAGCCTTGTCAATAAGCAAAAGTGAAGCCACTTTCAACGTTTGTTCTGTAACCACTGCTTTCTGTGACTGCTGCCTACACAAAATTAGTTGGTGGGATTAAAGAATATATTCCTCTTTTATCCCATGTTTGAGTACTTGATCACAGAGGCATAGTTTAATCCAAACATCAATAGCACCTCATCAATTCAGTCAGATGCAGCTGTCAAAGTGGACTTTTGGTTTGTTTAGAGCTTTGTGATTTATCCTTTTTTAAGGTCATAGAATATTTTCTTTGATTTTTGATGCTGAAATCTTTCTTAATCTTCTAAACTTGAGAAACATCTGTTAAGATTTAATGGGGTGACTTTTGTCTTACAATTGGAGCTCGTCTTGTAAATCTCTGGTTTTGAAAAATAGAAGAAAAGTACAAACATGTATTCCTTAACAGTTATAAGCCCTGCTTGGTCAGCAAGCGATTAAACTAGTTAAAATGGAGCAGCAGGCAGTGCAGTTCTGTTTAAGCAGTGTTTCAGTGGACTGTGATTTCAAATTGTTTTGTTTCACACCGGCATTAGCCATTTCCCTTTACCATAGCACTTAGTTGAGGATCTGAGTGTCAGATTTAGGAGAGCTTTCAAATAATGAGACAGTGTGATGTAACTGAGTGATGCAGAAGCAGAAAGAAATTTAACCTGCATTCTTAAGCTTTGGGGGCTCAGAGCACATTGGGATAATGTAGTAGTTAATATGTTTAGAGGTAAATGACATCTAAAAATACATGCCCCTAAAAACATACAGACAGCTGTCACGTCTGCTGCCTGAATATATTAGTCATTATCCTCATTAACAGATGCAAAATCATCTCTGTTTTCATAATGTAAGCATTTCATATCAGGTAATTTGTAGTAATTTTTAATGGGGTTGGATCCCTCAGCTCCCATGTGAGCTGGTGTTTTAAAGAAGATTCAACTGAGAACTGCAGGATCAGGTCCAGGCATCTTCCCTGTGCTCCCTTTCACTGTCTTACCTATCACAGCCTAAGATCATCTTTGCCAGGAATCAAGCACGCAGGTTTTTATGTTCTTTTTCAAAGAATAACATTGCCTCATTAGCTTTTTCTGTAGCTGATAGCCATGCATGTCTGATGTGTTTGATGTGAAGTCTTGTTTTTCGTCTCCTTTACTTTCATTTCAGCAGCAGTATTACCTGGATGAAAAACACAGGACGTGGCTTTCTGGATATAAACACTCTTTTCTGCTTTTTCAGCTTATAAAGAAGAACATGTTGTTCTGTAACTGCAGAGACAGCACTGGCACAACTTGTAAACCTCTGCAAAGTACTGCAGAGCTGCCATTCATAAGTACCAAGAGCTAAGTACAGCATGAAAAGCATGAGGGCCTGCCAAGTTTCTTGCCACTTCCTCCTACTTCTGACAAGGTTTTCAATTAGCAGCTTGTAGAGGCCCAGCCTGTGGTCCTATTTTCATGCAGTATGCATAACTTAATTCCCCAGAAGAGGCTGGAACTGCAGAGGAAAAGAAAATACCCATAGGTTTGTAAAGTTATATGTTGGAAGAAAGCAGTTTACCAACAGTGTGGTTCTGGGAAGAGGAAGAAAAGAGGGGCACTGGGAAAAGGAGGAAATGACTAGAGTGGGTCTTGATAGCTAAAGAATCTCATGGGATCTTATTTTTAACAAAAGTATAGGAGCCCAACACTTCTTCTCCCTGGAGTCCTTGTATAGTCCTTGTTTAAGGTTAGCCTTAAACAGCTGTACCTTGAGAAAGATAGATGCACGTTCCATGTCTGCCTAAGTGCTCCACACCGCAGATATGCTAAATTGACACTCTTCTGTTACATTTGCCAGTGTTTCTCAGTGTCTCCATTTAATGCAGTCACTGCAAACAGATGAATCCTAACCTATTAGGCCAAATAATGAATTGACATTAAGTCCTTGTACAGTCCTGTCTCCAGGTAGTAACCAGTGTCTCACAGCAGAGCAGGTCAGGTGGAAGAAATTGCATAATATGAGTACCAAATACAGCCCTTGAAAAGTGATGCAAAAAAGTGGGACTGCTGTACTGTTCTCAGGATTTTGGTTTTAGTCATCCATGATGTGTCTGTGAATGGCGTAATATCACCTCAGCAACCTGATAAAAGCACAGGTAACGTTAGGGAGGTTCCCAATGAACAGCAGAAGTATTATGGCCAGGCAGGGAGGAAGAAAGCCCTCCTGAGTCCCAGCAGTCATAGGAATGTCTTAAAACAGATGTCCATCTGTACATCCAGATGTCCATCTCATAAAAACAGTGAGGAGCATGGCCATGGCATGCTGTCCTTTGGGAGCTGCTACTCAGCTTGACTAGAGTGGGTTGATTCTTCAAAGCCCAGGGTGGAACCACAAGTGGGTTCCTCTGTGTTACGCCAGGATGATACTGGTCCTTTACTAGCCAGTGTACACAGAAGAACAAAGGCTTGTGGAAGATGCATTTACCTTTCCCTCCCTGTGTCTTCTTCTGCTCAGAGCTCCAGTGGGAACAGATAAGCTGATTTATGGCAAATGTATACACAGCTGCAGTGGAAGCCTTGAAGCAAAACTGGAATAACACAGCTACAGCACTCAGAGTGCCAAGAAAGATACGAGCTGTGCGGACAAGAAGTTACATCTGTGACATGTAGGTGCGGCTGCTGCTGTGAATATTGTCCTAATCCTCAGTGGTGAAGCAACCTAAGCTAAGCCTTCACCTATTGCACTGGCGTGAGACCCACTAGACAGCCTCACTCATGCTGAACCATCTGCAGCATCATCTAGTGAAAGGTGTTCCTGCCCATGGCAGGGGGTTTGGACTAGATCATCTCTAAAGGTCCTTTCCAACCCAAACCATTCAATTCCATATAGTCTGTTAAAAAAATGCAGCCCTGAGGGGAGCAAGTAGGATTCCCACTGACTAATTTCAAGGAGCCAACCGCAACTGGTTGGTTTCCTTGCACCTTGTGTAAGTGTTGGAGGGGGAGAATGGATCCTCCACAGGACAATTCAGAGCATCTCCCCTCATCTGCTGCCTGAAGCTGGGCTCTGGAGGAGAATACACAGATAGGTCAGTGAGGTGCTGAGCGTGGGATGTGGGAACTGGGCTCTGCATATTGGGCTCTCTCTGTGTACAGGGAAATGTGCCCACTGCACTTAGAGAGGGAGAGTTTTGGGGAGGTGCTGCTACAGCGAACAGTACGGCCTGGCGATAAGTTTGTCAGCGCTTTTCCTGTAGTCCTTTAGGAAAAGGACGAGATGTTGTGAATTTCATACATAAAAGGAAAAGTATCACATTTTCCCCAAATTCTTCAGGAAATTACTCTCATATACAACCCCAGAATTTGGCTGCCTTACAGAGACAGAGTGTCATTTGCATGCCATTACCAGGCTGTAAAAGCCTCATGGTGACTGCCTACTATACATTTGCAATCTTTAGGGATCCTATGAGGGTCACCCCTGAGGTCAGGTTTGTTTAGTCTGTTCCATAACGGTGTAAAGTGGACTTGAATGTGTACTCTGCTCAAATAATACACAATCTGATTGATACTTAAACATCAGTAAGTGTTGTATATATGTTGCAGTTTCTAATGTTCCAGGCAGAGGAGAACCATGTATTTGCTAACAAATTGTTTCTACAAACAACCTGATGTGGCTTTGAAAAGTGAGGCAAAATAGGGAATGAAACGTACTCTCAAAATAAGGATAAGAAAATCTTCATTTTTTCTTGGGAAAACCTCTGTTTTTGGAAATCCCCTCTGAGCCCTCCCTGTACTTGGAATTCTTCCCCCTGTTTACTTTCAGTTCACCCACCATCCATTCACTGATTGCCCTGCAGTTCAAAAGCCAGGTTCCTTACAGTCCATTGTTCAAAGATGGCTTAATTAAAAATAGATCACATCTTCTGTCTTGTGCTTAATAAGCATTGTGCTGACTGGCTTCATAGAGGCCTGGATGATATTTCAGCCTTTTACAGATCTTTCAAAAGTAATAATAAAAAGAAAGGGAGGGGAAAAACCCCAGTGTGAAGTCCTTTTCATCCTTAAGATGTCATCATTTAGAAGGCAAGAATTAGTACTCAACACAGGCTTGAGAGAATAGAGAGAGAATAGAGAAAAGCTGATATATGAGTGACTTTGCTCTATGTCTTCATATTTAGAGTACTGTAAAAGTATAATCTCTTGTGAGGGCTAACCTCACCATATTTTTCTAGTGCTTCTCTTCCAACAAAACTTCCATGATGAAAATATAAATAGTGACATAAAATTATACAGCTCAGCACAAAACTGGTTGAGGCAAAATGTTCTTATTGCCATTTTTATGGCTACACCATAAAGTTACAACCAACTAGTTATTAAGCTTTCTCCTTTTTTAATTCTGTGTCATTCACACAGGCTCAGAGAGTTATTCCTTCTCTTTCATCCTTTGCTCATTTCTGGATCAATAACATGTCTATGATGCAATTTCCATTTGATTCTTTCTTGCACTGTTTCGCTTTACTTAGAAAAGAAATTGTTACTGGAGAACAAATACAAGAGCATGACTTAAAATAAAGAAATAAACTGTACTTCTGGGTTAAACCTGGCTGCTGCTGAGGTGGGAACACAGTGGAAAAAAGAAGAATAGTTTTCCTTTATGCCAGCAGCTAGCAGGGACTCCACACTTCTCTGCTTCATCACTATTACACAGAAGCTCGCATATACCTGAGAACGGGGATTGTCAGCTCAGCAGCAGGGTCAACATTCACCAATACTTCCAGCTTTAGTTTAAGCAGGAATAGTGGTAGTTCAAAATGAGCTGTGTCATAGTTTAGCAAAGCTGCCTGCTGTGCTTTTGGAAGTGCTAGCTACAGATACACCTAAAGAAGTGATGCTTCCTCTACCATGAGCAGTAGGACTAACAGTGCTTGATAGGAGCCAGCTGAGTACCTCTGTTTATCCTGTGAAAAGGAGTCCAATCAGCTCCCAGCTGGCCAGAATCCACCCTGCAGGGGACAAAAACCCTCAAAAGGAGCAGCCACCTCATATCTGAAAGGTTTTAGGTGCTGTCTTCTTGTTGAGGTTTCTGCCTCTGACCCAGGTTCATTTTGGTGTTGACAGATTGAATCAACACTTGCTGAGATTGGTCCTCTGCAGTGAGACTGTGCTCAGTAATGAAACTGCTTTGTAGAAAGGTAGCTCAAGTCTCCCTGGGCTATGTGTTGTCCTGCAGTATAGACACTTCCCCTGGCAGAGGCTCTAATGGATCAGAAGGTGAAAAGAATTATGGTCTAGGTATGCTTTGAGAAAATCTGAGGTACCATAATAGCTTTTGTGTCCCCCTGTGCCCCTTTGGTGCCTTCTCCACCAGCTAAATATTGATTATCCGACCAGGCCGAGTCTCTTTCCATCAGCCCTGGCTAGCTTTAGCTCTGGTTAGCACAGCCTCTTCTTGGGCCTCTTGGAGCCTTATTTGCCTTTCTCTTTGTATCTGGACACAGTTCCTTATAGCCTTTATTCTTTCCAGGATCTGATTCAGGAGGAGAAGGCTGGATTTGACTCTATGCTGGCAAATTCTGACGTTCCAGTAACTTTCAAAGCATTCTTGCAGAGAGAGATGACATAGGGAGTCCCCTTGCCAAAATGTAATCATGCAGAAAATGCAAAATGGAGATCACCATATAGATTATCTTATAATGTGGTCACATGAGAGTAGATGGCATAGAAGCCAGAAAGTGAGCAGTCACTGCAACAAACTCTAGATTGTTGCAATTTGATTCACGTAAGGGAATTGTGTTAGCTTTTTGGCTGTGGTCTTGATGTTCTATTTGGAAATGTATGATGTCGTTGTACCAAGCAAATCACAGCAAAAGGCCGCTTGTATTTATGTTGGCTAAAGGTTTAACCAAGTGTACATGGCAGCCTTAATTTATTGCTACTTTAACTTTGTTTAGTCACTGAAGGGCTTTATTTATGCTGGTAAATTCAAATAGTGGCTAACAGTGACCACACAGCTAAAGAAATGGCAAGAGTCATTATCACTAAATCACTTTGTTGCTGAGTTCCCTTAATTAAGTGGGGGGGGAGAAGGAGGGGGAAGGAGGGAAATTGAATCCCTGGACATTCAATAAAGAATAGGGTGGTAAAAGAGAGTGATCAGTTGCTTTCCTTAGAAAACTGGATTTCTGTAACCTACTATGGCAAAGAAAGAAGGAAAATAAAATTCAAGTGTCGTCTAAACTGCTGAATTAATTGAAGGCACATTAAAAAGTTTTATAGAGTCTCTATAAAGTAAAATAAATAGCAAGAAAGTTATATTCTTTATGCAAACATTTTTCATTACAGTACGTGTCGCTCCCTTAGTGAGAGCTCATTAACTCTTTAAAAATTACCTTTAATGGGCTACTCATTATCATCACCATCAAATGCTTCACTTGTCCGACATTCTAGCATTTAGAGCAGATTAAAGCCAAAATTACCCTCTAGATACAGGGCATATTCAACTGCAGAGAGAGCAAAAAAAAATCCTTCCGTAAAGTCATGGCTTATAAACAGTGAAAATTAGGAATGTTGAAAGCAGCCCTTTTTTAAAGCTCAGAATGTGTCTCAGTGTGGTAGCTGTGGC
The DNA here is from genome assembly GCF_012275295.1 of Melopsittacus undulatus. Lineage (NCBI taxonomy): Eukaryota > Metazoa > Chordata > Aves > Psittaciformes > Psittaculidae > Melopsittacus > Melopsittacus undulatus. Next base: position 10,297,486 of record NC_047529.1, on the reverse strand, counting down.
TTTGAGCAATAAAAAATGCAAAGGTTTCTCATTTTAAAGTCTCTCATTGAAGAGATATTTGGCTAAAACGTAACTGTGAAACAGGCACCTTGAAAGCTGGTCTCCACAGCTTGGGCTTATCCTAGTTTGGCTGTTATTTAGCTAAGAGGCTTGAACAAGTCCCTTCCGTTACCTCAACTAAAACTTGTGGATACTGAGATGTCCTTTGTAAAGGACTCCAAACCTTTGTTTGGAAGCTGCTTTAGGAGATAACGCTTTCACTGTTGCTCATCATGCAAGGGCTCTGCGGGATCTAAAAAGCAGGAGCAGAAACAGCACCAGATCCAAAATGTTTAGCTTGTTTAAGTTGGCTGAAACTTCTCAGTTCCAGTGGAAGTTTACTCATTTGCACCAGCAGGGAGATTGGCATCCACTCTATTTCTTTTCTAAGGGTGGCATTTGGGGAGAGTGGAAATTCAGAAATGTTGATTAGCAATTACAGACATCCTGGCATATTTTGATTTATTAGGGCTGCAGTGCTCAAATGTGCTGCTGTGATGAATAGCAAGGTTCTTCAAGGTTGCTTTAGCAGGCAACCCCAAAAGCATTTCCTCAATGATGACTTTATTTACTCCTCGGAGGAGGAAAACAATATATAAACAGGGTTCAGTCCTCAGCTGGCTGAACTCTACTAACTCTGAGGGAGGTGGCTGATTCACGTCAGCCATGGGTTTGGACCTCACTGCCTTTCCTTTCCCTGGGTTATCTGAACAAAACAGCAGTGTGCCTGCGTCACCAATACTCAAAGGTACTGCTGGACTGTGGTAACAAGGAAGCTGAGAAAATGATACCAGCATTATGCAGATGAGACAAGGTTCTTTGGTTTAAGTATGCTGGGATGTCTTGCTCGTTCTTCCCAGTTGTGGGGAGGCTGAGGGCTTCTTCTGTCAGTAAAGAGATCCTGGAACTGTTAAAATCCTCCACCTCTGCACCTCTGAATCTATTTCATCCAAGAACCTTAGTTTATTTTTCAAAGCTATTGAACTGGAAATTATGGTGCTGCAATACACAGCCAGGCGCTAGAGTTTAACTGGGATAAATTCATCCTGTTGGTGGGGTTTGGTTAGAGTCCTGTATCAACAGTCTTTTGTTTAAAACAAAGGTGTTCTGAAATCATTTATCTACTCACAGTGCTCTTTTTATCCCTGCAGCTGAGAAGATTCTCCAGCTATTGCGGTTCTGGCACTACAGTGCCTGTCTGATGCAGGAAGTACCTGAAGATGGGTGAATAGTTCCAGACATCCTATTGCAAAATAAAAGAAATGTCAGAACAACTTATCAAATTATGGAGCAGGAGTGTTCCTCAGAGATCCTGAGATGGTCCTGGTAAGCTGAGACTATTTAAAGCTTGCCACAAAGGATGTGATATCTATGCCCATGTTATTTCTTATACCTTTAAGGATGTAAGTTCTAGCATTGCATATACATTGGTAGATCGGTCCTCATGGCAACCAATTCAGGCACACTCTTAAAAATCAAATGAGAACTCTTCAGTCAGGTGTACTGATGTGCTGGTGCCTTTATCTAGAGAGAGTTGGCTTGCGGGAAAGCTGAAAGACAACTTAGACCTACCCTGTGTGGACCTCTGTGGTGGCTACAAGCTGAAACCCAACATCCCCGTTTACTTGGTATGCAGGCCTGCCAAATGAATATCCTGCCATGAGCATCACAATGGCTCTTTGTGGTCCTGGTGGAGAACCTGGGCCTCCAAGCTTGAGTTAAAAAAAAATAATCAGATGCTGAAGCTTAGGCAGGTCAGAGATCCTCCTTTTTAATATTATAAGCCTGACTTTTGGGTCTGAGATACATAATTTGATTTCTGCTGCCTAACTTTGTCAAGAATAGTACTCTTGTATCTCTCAGGATAAACACACCGATGGTTTTGAAATGTGTAAGCTGAGATTTATGTTGCTCAATGTGGACATTTCCAGTGTCTACAGCTGTGCTTGTCACCTGTGGCTCTGCATATTTACTGAAAGGAAATAGATGCCGTTGGAGAGGGGTGTAAATGACCTGTTTTGAGTGTCTGCTTGAACTGAATCTAGGTCATTATTCCAATGACTCTACTGAGCAGATTTCCTAACAGGCCTAGCTCCATTGGAAACAGACTTTCACTGAGAAGGAATACACTGAAAGGAATGCGGTGAAATGAATACACTGCTTGCAATTGCAGCCAGAGGTGGCTTGAAATTCTCCTCTAGCCCTCCATTCCCATCTATACTCTTCCTTTCTTCTCACTTCCTAGTAATACACCACTTCTCAGGTCCCCCCATCCATAACATCCAATCCATCCCTGGTACTCACAGACAAATGTGGCAGTTGTGGTGTGAGCCTGAGCGCTTTCTCAACCCACCTGTGCCCCCAGGCATAACTTTAGAGTCCCTCAAGAAGAGGGGAAAGGCATGATCAACCCAATTATTAGCAAAAGCAATCATCAGTTACTAACCCTAGCTGAAAATTCTAGTAATTGAAATATGCAGGAATAACCCAGGAAAAAGTTTGCATTGGGTTGCTTTAGAGTGTTTTAGGATATGATTCCCATGAGTTAAGGACTTGCCCCTTCAATGTGCTGGTTAGAGGTGGATAGGAAATGTAAAACTATTTCCTGTTTCAGAGTTAGGCAAGTCCCTCATGAAAGCTGACTGAGAGGAAGAGGCGTGCAGAGGCAGACAGGTTAACAAACAGATCTGGCTTTCTAAGACCAAATAGCCTTGCACCTATTCATATTGCAGCACTTGTCTCAAGTGCAGAAAACTTAAGAGTTACTGATTCAATACCTCCCTCTGCCTTAAACTAAAAATTCACTTCTGAGAGTAAAAATGTTCCTGGCTAAGACTCCATTGAAAGAGGCGCACTTTGAAAAATGTGGATGTCAGTAAGTAAAATCAAGCTTCCTCATAAAATAGCAAAAGAAACCTTCAAATCATCTGGTGTAGACAATTCAGCACCTGCTGTGTGCTGTCAAGTCCCCACAGCATCAGCAGCCACAGATGACTTGTGACATCAAGCCCTGAAACTGAACAATGAGATATATCTGTGCTTAGTACTTGGTAATACCATCAAATCAGATGCTGGTGGCTCAGGTGTTCTAGGCTTCAGGGTGCTTTACAGCTTGAGAGGAAACTCTCATGGCCAAAAAATACACAGCAATTAAAATATAAAAGGAGCAAAATCACTTGATTATTATATGATACCATGGGATTTGATAGGACATACAAATAGACCCGGAAGACTTGAGCCTTTCTGTGCCTGCCTTGTGACTGATGGTATTTTCACTGAACAGTCACAAACCAGAAAATGAATTACACAAGGTGGCTGGATGTGCTGGGGATTTGTCCATTGATGATATTCTTCTCTTACAAGGTCTTTGGGAGGGGAAAATGAAATTTCCGCATAGGTTTTTTTGAAGCTCAAACTGAATTTTATGTTTCAAGTGGAAACATTTTTTGGTATCTTTGAACCAACCAGGATTCTGTTCCTAGTCACTCTGGTTTGATGCTGTGTCTGCCTGAGCAGCTGTAGTGCCTGGGTGCAGCTAAAACTGTGCACTCTCAGAGGCTGGGCTTCATGATGAGTTGGCATCTCCTGCTGAATTGGCACAGTACTTCATGGGAACAGTGAAACTGTGGCTTATGGTAAACAGCAAGGAAGGCAGTCCTCCATAACTGATGGCTGAAATCTCAGCCAGGAATGGTACTCAGAATAGCTACATGGATTAAAGCTCACTCTGTAGTACTGTCATGTTATCAGTGATCCTGAAAACACCTCAGTACAAGGACAGTTTTCTCCTAGAGCATCTCTGCTCATGTAGACAGACCACAACTAGTGTTAAACTAAACGCTGGCAGAGGAGAGTAACAGCTTTGGCAGCCTTTCTCAGGAGGATTTTTGGAGGCTGCATCATTCCTCTTGGGCAAGGTTTGTACTCCTGGGTTGAGCTGCTTATAAAGTTGATCCAGGTAGATCTACCTGGGCTGCAATAACTATAGTATAGAAATACACCAGAAAGAGCTGAAGTTACCTTATTGATAACAGAGGTTTGGCTCACAAAGGTCTGGTCATAGTCTCCCAAGTTCTCTCATCTCTCTTTTGCACCCTCTGTGCCTCTTGTGCCAATGCTGGCAGGAGGTGTTACGTGTGAGGTACCCCAACGTTGGCATGCAAGGAAAGCAGCAGTGCAGAGACACCTACAATTTATTGTTACCCTCTATTATTCTATCTGCATGTGCCAGTAATATCTAGAGCAGCAAACAGAGCTCTGAAGCATTCTACAGCCGTCATCTCCTTTCAGCCCATTACTTAATCTGGTGATATACAGGCCAGCTGGATGATTTCTGAAAAGGAGATAAATGTATAATTTTTATCATGCTGGTACATTCTCTTGCTGCTGCATCTTTGCTGCACTTGGAAATGAAGACAGTGTAATTACCTAACAATTATCTTGTCAGCTTGTAGCAGAATGCGAAATTCAGATTGAGGTAGGGAATGAGAGTGCATTTAAACACTGGGCTCCTGTGATGTGGTGTTCATTTATTTTCCATGCTAATTTTGGGGCTGGGTAATGAAGTAGATGTGTGTGGTGAAGCTAAATGGCCCAGAGTGGCTGTCCAGAACACAGGAGACCAGTTGGCCGTGTACTTTGGCATGCTCCAGGAGTGGGGACAGATTCCCTGCACTGCACTGCTGTATTTCCCTAGTGCCTAGGAATGAGGTTGGCACTGCAAGTGTTTTCAGGGAGTTGATTGCCATGGGAGGTGGGGTGGGAGAATACTTTTGCCCGGTGGAGGAAGAGACAGTCTTTTTCCATGGGTTGCAGCATGCCTCTAAGTATATGTTCAGATTGTCCAGCCATGTTCTCTGTCAATCCTGGTTATGTTTTACGATGACCAGGAGGCAGCAGTACATGAAAACTTTTTCACATTCTCCAGCCCTTCCTTTTTGGTTCTTTTACTTGTCTGTGTAAATGCCTGTTGGGGGCTCCCTTAAATAGGGGGATGTCAACTGAGATAAGTCATGATTATCTGCCATTGTGAACAGCCATGTTAAACTGATATGTATATATTTGGGGAGTGCTCACAAGGTTCAAATCTCATCAGTGTGAGGCGTCGTTCCTCTCTGATTCAGAATATGCTTTTGGGCAAACCTTTGGCTGGTATTTTTGTCTCAAACAGATGTCCTTCGCTTGTCTGTCATTAAATACTCAGACCTTTCCTGGTAGAAGGGGCTCTGGCAGTGTGGCAGTTCCAAGCTCACACTGAAGCAGAATTTTACAACCAGTATTGCCACATATTCCAGCTGTTCTACACTGTGAGACACAACCACAGAGTAGTTTTGTTTTTCACTGCTCAGTTTACAGCTTTTTCCCTCCTGACTTGCATAGCTTGAGAGACATCTTAGCAAGTCTACCAGTCAGCACAGAGAGGAACATGAGAAGTGGCTTTCAGCTGACAGACTCTCATGGGCCCTGGTCTGGTATCAATACACTTGAAGAGTTTTCAAAACAAATGCTGTTTCTGTCAATGCAACTCTGTTAACACTTTGGCATTTCAAGGCCTAAGCCTCCTGCCTTTAGTATGTAGTGTGGGATTTTAGCGATTAGAAAGCATCATATTATGGGTTGCTAAGTGGTTTGCATTTCAAAGTCAGCTGCAAGTTAAGATGTATCTTGGCAGAAACACGCAGTAAATGGGCCAGGCTTCCACGTAGAGACTAGGCTGCCTTTTGCAAAGGAGTTCTCATGCTGGGATAGGCAGTCGCATTTCACTGCTGAGTGCTTTGCATGGCTGAAATGGTATGAATAGTCCAGGACTGACTGAGATGTGCTTGACAATCTAAGTTCTTTGGGGTTGGTCTTTTTCATGCAGTGCAGTAAATATTGCACTGAACCATTTTTTTTTGCACTGTTTCGGCATAAAACATTCTTCAGCACTGTGCATGTTCTTGAGGCCTTGACCTTTTATATTGCTGTGAGTCCTGTAAGCATTTGCAAGGCTTTCTGAATAATTGCTAAGAAAAGAGATAGTGAAAGATGTTAAGTGCAACTTTCACAGACTAAAAGTAAGTGCTTAGTTTTGTCTTGAGAACAGGAATGCTAAGTTGTCCTTCATCCAATCCATGCCATGGCAGAAAGGCATGTTCAAAGGAAAGAAGGGCAGAAAAGACAATGTTCAAAAGAAGTGGAAGTAACCCAACAAAATGCAGAGAGCAGCAGCAAATTTATGCCTACAATCCTACTCTCCTGCACTGCCTATTGCTCCACCAAAGGAGTTGGGAAAAACTGTGTGTAGCCACTGGTGAAAGCAAAGGCAGCTTCAGCTGGGAAGGGAGGAGGAAAGGTGTTTACTTAGAGTGTTTAATTGCTTGCTTTTTTCTTTCTCATTACCCAAATCAGTGATTAGAAGTTTGTGTCAATTTGCAATAACTGAAGTAAAAAGATCCCCCAGCTGTCTTGCTAGCAACAATGAGTGTGCCCAGGATAAGAGCTGGTGGAGAATGCAGGCCTGATATGGTCTGGGGTTGGAATAATTTGAGTGACTGCTGTAACACCTTGGATGGGGTGGAGGTATGAACAATGTATAAGCAAGTGGGAAAGAGTTTGAAGCTACCTGAACAGGATCCCGAGGGTTGGGAAAATGAATATGAAGAGGTCAGCTTTATCACAGTCTGACTATAGGTTCACGAACTTCAACCCTCATCCCGGTGGACTAGACTGTATGGGTTAATACTATAACAATCTAAATGTGTGCTTATTACAAACTTCACTCCTTGATCCTGCAGCAAATGTAACCAAGTCACAGCACATTGAATATAAGTGCATTACAAATGCCACCCCTTGCCCCTGTGGACTGCATTATTGGAGTTAATGTAATCTGAGCACTTCTGATAGATTTTATACCTTGTTCCTGCAGAGCACAAAACTAAAAATACAACAGAATTTTTCATTTATTCAACAGTACTCTAGCATAGAAAGAAGATGATGAAGATAGTACAAGCAAAGATTAACACCACTGTGGAGGTACCAATAGGTTAATGAGTCAGAGAGCTGTAGGCAGTTCTGTCAGCTGCCTCCCACACTGCAGCCATGGATGCTGAAGCCTGCCATGTGTGTCCAGTGCAGCACTTGTGAGATCATTGAGTGCTCATGCATATACTAATTGAGCGTTCATGCATGAGTACATTGGGTAAATTCAAGTGAACTGTGCAGTCATGCATGAAGCAGTCAGGTTCTGATGCATGAATTCAGTGATCACATGTGGCCTGATTGTGCAGTCATGCATGAGCTAATGGGGTGTCTTGAACCCATTGGATGTGAGCTAATTGGGTGCTCAAGCATGTATTAATTGTGCCTTCCTGCAGGGATTAATTGGAAGATCAAGTGTAAACTGGCAGGACACTCATGCATGCACTAGCTGGACTCTCATGCACAAACTACTTGGGCTGTCTGGTGTAAATTAATTTGGCACTTGGATGTGAATTAATTGTGAGTCCACATTTAAATTCATTGGGCACTCAAGAATGAATTGATTGGACCCTCATGCATGAATTGATAGCCCACTCAAGTGTGAATTATTGTATGTCAATGCATAAACTAACTGGGCATTCATGCACACAGTTACTGGGTGCTCATGCACAAACTTAACTGAACATTCAAGCGTGAACTAGTTGGGCATCCCTGTGTGACTTTATTGGACACTCATGCATGAATGCAGTAAGCCCTTCAATTTATGCCCTGAGGGGCATAATAATATGTATTCATTCAGATGGTCAGAATATTAACCCCTGCAGTCTGATCCATGGGGATGAGGGTTGATGTTTGTGAACACTACATGTAGTCAGACTGTGATAACATTGACCCCAGTAATTTAGTCCACAAGGTCAGTGGGTGGAGCTTGTAACAGATGAAAGTTCAGGCTGAGATGATGATGATAACCCCTGTAGTGTGGCTCCCTGATGGCGGGGATAGAAATTTAGTAAGTGCATGTGCACTTTGTTATAATGTTAACCCTATGCAGTCTGGACTACTGAGACAACGGATAGAGTTTGTGATGGATAAGATGTTCTTAGGGATATGGTTTAGTGGTGGATTTGGTAGTGTTAGGTTGATGGTTGGACTTGATGATTTTAAGGGTCTTTTCCCACCTAAATGAATTTATGATTCTATGATGTTAGCTCTGATGTGCAAGGAACAGAATTTTAGAGAGCATGTGTACATATGGCTATGGTGTTAATCCCTACTGCATGCTCTGCAGGGATAAAGCACGAAATTCCTAATTGCTGTATATTAGGATTGTGTGGATGTTGAAAGTAGAGTTTGTAGTGTATGTATGTTGAGACAGCCCTTAAGTATGTGTTTTGCAAGAGATTAGGGGTAGAAGGCATTGAGATTCAATTGCAGGGTTTACGACATTTGTACATGGGCGCATGATAAGCTCATGCATGAGTGCCAGTTTAGTCCATGCATGGGATGGGTGCCCAGTTAGCTCATGCATGTTCGCCCTGTTAGTTCATGCCTGATCACCCAATTGCTTCATGCATGGATGCCAAATTAGTGCACGCTTTATTGCTCAAATAGTTCATGCATGAGTACCCAATTAGTTCATGCTTTGGGGCCCAATCAATTCACACTTGAGAGTCCAGTTAGTTCTGGATGAGCACCCAATTTACTTGTGCATGAATGCTCAATTAGTGCATGCATGAGCTTCATCCCCAAGTGCACCAAGAGTTCACACCAGTGCCACACTGGACACACATGGCAAAGGTTTGGCATCCAGGGCTGCAGTGTTATCAGTGTGGAAGGTGGCCATGAACCTGTGCAGGTGGCAGCTGACTCTGAACTTGATGTGGTGTCCCAAAATGCCAGGCCCTCAGGGACCCTGCAGTGGTCCAGCACAGACAGTGGGGGGAGAAGGTGGCAGAGAAGACATGCATGGAAGAGGATGCTCCATGCCCAAGGGATGCATGCCTGCATCACTGCAGCCTATGGACAACCCCTTAAGTGCTTAATTGCTTATGTATTCTTTCTTGATACCTGAATGGGTGATTAGACGTTTGTGTTAATTGACAATAACTGAAGTAAAAGTTCCCCTAGTGAAGCCTGTTCTGTGCACTACAGTAATTAGTGAAGAATGCAGGAAGCACCCAGATCTAGTATGGCTCAGGATTGCAATAATTTGAGGCTCAGGAAGGAGTGTTGATTCTGATACTTGGAATTTGGGGTGTTGTGATGTGTCTGTCATATCTGGAGGGGTTAGGTACAAACAGTGTGTAAGTAGGTGGGAAATAGCAAGATCAAAGCTACTGGAGAAAGGTCCTGAAGGGGATGGGAAAGTGACGGGGAGGAGATGGCATGGGTTCTGCTTCAAGCCTCTGCCCCACTGGCCTGCAGCCAGGCCTGTCTCCACACAAGGGATGCAAGAGCACCTTCCATGGAGGGTCAGCATGGCTGGAAAGGACCCTGAGTTCTATGTGCTGCTGTGCTGTGGGGTGCAGAGGGCTGATGGTGTCTCCAGAAAGCCCAGCAGCACTTGGCAGAGCTGGGGTGTTGAGTGAGGGTCTTTGTTTTGGAGCAAAGCCACCTAAAGGAAGTATTAACAACTGCTCAGCACAAGAGGGAGGTTCTCGGTCAGAACAAGCAGCTTGTAGTGCTGTGCTGGTCAAAATGTGATACAGTGCTTATCCCTACTGGTCCCTGGGGGTGAGAATGGAGTTTATAATTGGTGTATATTAAGATTGTGAGGATGTTGAAAGTAGAGTTTATAATGGATTGATGTTGAAATAGTTCCTGTGTGTTTTTCATGTGTATGAGGCATAGACTGTAGGGTTTACTGTGTTAACACATGAGCACCCAACTTGTTCATGCATGAGTGCCTGATGAGTTCATGCTTCAGAGGCTGATCAGTTCATGCTTCGGCACAAAATTAGCTCATTCTTGCACGCCCAGTTGATTTGTGCATGGGTGCCCAATCGATTCATGCATGAGAACCCAATTGCTTCACGCTTGCACGCACAATTAATCTCCGCTTGAGTGCCTAATTGAGTTCTGCATGAGTGCTCCATTAATTTGATAAGGGCTCAAGAAAGTGCCATTGCTATGAACCCCAAAACTGGAGCCAGAGCCAAATTAAAGCCACACCCCCCTAAAGGCCCTCTGGACAAATGTATCTAGGCTGAAAAGCAGTCCTTTGGTTCAGATGGAAAAGAAATGAAAGCCAGCTCTCATTCTCCACCTGGGTATAATTAATACAACTTTAACTTGGATCCTGTTTTAGGACCCAGAAAGCAGCTGTGTGGGATGTTGGCTTTCTTCACTCTGAGTTCTAGCTAATCCAGCCTTTCTGTTGCCATATGGGGGTTTTGTTTTGTTTTGTGTGCTAATCATTAAAATGTAATTTCCCATCATGTAGCTTCCTCAGCCAGCATGAAATGCCTATGGAGACAAAGGTATTGTAAATGGAAAAGCAAGTTAAACCAGCAGAAAAAGTCAAGAATGCAGGGCAGTTCCCAGCCTGCTTCAGGAGGAAGCAGTGGTGCTGTGTTCTCTCCTCCAGTGGATGCTGTAAAAGATTGTGCATGCGCAATGCCTGAGCATGGTGTTCAGAAAACAGAACTATTTTTGTTAGTGAAGACCTGGAAGAATAGAACATAATATCTTGTGTATTATTACTTAGGCTGTGTTTTCCTTTTGCTTCTTGTCTTTTGTGGTTTTCATGATGATGGCAGCTCCATCATCTAATCTCCTTTTCTTGGAGGAGGTTACCAGTCTCCCAGTATTGGCTCCTCCCTGCTGGCTGCTGTAGTCCCTATGTCAGAGCAGAAAAATCGCCTTTGGAGATCACATACCTTGGCCATCAGGTGTTTCCTTTAAGACTCAGGAGCACTTGAGGGTGTTTTAGACCTGTTTTTAGACTGAACCTGTTGATGCTTCTAGACTGACCTTTTCTACTCCACAGTGTCCTTCTGGGAGCTTTAACTGATGTCTGGAGGTTACTTCCAACAAGAACATGAAATAGTGAGTGTTTCACCAGCTCACACCACCTTTGCAATCTGTCCTTCTTCAGAAAGGGGTGAAACCTTGTTGTGTCATATATGGCCGCACTGTAGCTTGTCACTCCAAAAGCTACTGGTCTGGGAGGGAAACCAAGCAGCTATTTTTGTATACATGGAAAAGGAACAGGAGGCCGTAAGCTTGTCCATCTGCTACATTTTTACTTGCTCTCAACTATGTAATACCTGATGCATGCAGATTTGTATATTCTGGCAGCATAATCCAGTGGGTTTGTTACTAGGTTTGAACCGTTCTTATTTAAAGTGGAAACCATTCTCTGTTTTGTCTGTGGTACCCGCTTTTGTACAACAAAATCCCTTACACTGGCTCACTTGTCACTGCTTTCAGTATTTGGATGGTATCAGGTTTTTTTTGGCTTTTGCAACCATGGAGAAACTGTGATTTCTTTTTTTCAATGGTATGCTGAGGTGGGGGGAGGTGGGGGAAGAACAAAAATATTGGACACGCTTGGGTATCTCCTGATGGGATTTAATGTTCTGGTTTCCCATCTCAAAATGAAAGAATGACAAGTTAGAGCTGTTTGGGCTTGAAGATGAGGGAGTAAATCTCACTTGGGGGCTAAGTTCTGCTCTTCCTATTTGCTTTGAATAGGACTTTACTCTCTGGGTGGTGTCCCTGATTTAGAACATACTTAGCATGTGCAACCTGAATGGAATGAGGCAACGTAACAGCAAGCTATGTAGGAGTAGAGAGGAGCTGGTGTTTTAAAAGGTAGGCATGAAATGGGTTACTACACACAGGACAAAGTAGAGGCATGTTTTGGAAAGTGTTTCTGATACCACTTCTATTGCATTTTAAGCTGGCAGCAAAGGGATATATTATGCATTCATGTACCTTCCCAAGTGGAAGGTCGTCACTTAAGTAAGTTGTGTTAGGTCTCTTTGGAAACATTTACAACAACATGACCTAATTGTACCTCTGGTGTTGCAAGCTTAAAGACAGTGTTGGATTTCGTGCTCTGCAGCATTGTGTATGCTAGCAGCTCCTCTTTGGAGATATGAGAACTCTGAGCGCTGTTCATGCTGCATCTGGAAGCTGACCAAGAAGCTGCATCAGCACCACCTTCCCATCAGACTGCTGCAGTTGCACTGTCCTCCTGGGCACTGAGTTAGTGCCAGTGTAACTACATGGAAGGAAATGAGACTAAGGATGAAGGACTCAAAAAGCCTTCTTTTCATCTTGGGCTGATATACCTTTGCTGCTTAGCATTAATGTAGCAATGTAGCAATTGAATAGCAAAAGGCTGTGCTGCTCACATACTGAACTGTGAGGGCTTAAAAGAGAGTGTGGGAAGTAAAAACAAAGAGGGAAAAGTCTATTATAATTTCAGCTAGTAAAAAATTTATTGCACATTTTAAACATTCCAGGGGGTGCAAGGCATTTCACCTTGGGCACTGTGAACTGCTGCAGCTTTGGTGTGATGTCTGGATATACCTTTTCTATGAAGGATGAAAGAACAAAACGATCAAGTTGGGTCATAGTTCTTTGCCCTCCTCCTTGTCCCTGAAGATAAGTAAGGAGGGAGGATGTGTAGGTCTTGAAAGTCCTCCCTCTCCACCTTCTGCTCTAGCTCCTCTCCTGCAGGGGTTTAGGATGTAGGTGAGCTGGCTTCTGAACACTAAAGAAAATGAGATATTTGCTACCTGTGGTCACAGAGAGGAGACTGAATTTCAGAGGGTTGAGAACTTTCCTCAGTTCATAGGTGGCCTTTGAATCTTGCTGTACCAGGTACTGCTTCTGTCTTCAGCAGTTCTTTTCTTCTACCTCAGTCTTGCTGGAGTTTACAGTGGGTCATACTGGAGTGGACAGCCTAGTCCATCAAACTCTCTTCTTTATCTCACACTCTTTCCTGTGGGTAGCAGTGAGAGACAACTGATGCAGAGCTCCCTCACTGATAAGAGCTTTTGTGAAGAAAGCTGGAAGTGACGGCCAGCCTCTCCTTTCCTTTGGGAACTGCTTTTAAGCCGGAGCTTTGCTGCTGGCCTCCACCCATGCTCCATCACAGCCTTGCAGCAGCTGTGTCTATGACTGCCATAACTCTGACCCTGACCTGGACCTGCTGACTGGGCTTCCTGGCTCAACATCAGGCCTGCCCCATCACTGCAGACTCACTGCATCACCACTGGGCTATGTCTGATGACTCTCCCCCTGATCCTGACCTGGACCTGCTGACTGGACTTCCTGGCTCACCATCAGGCCTGCCCCATCACTGCAGACTCACTGCATCACCACTGGGCTATGTCTGATGACTCTCACCCTGACCCTGACCTGGACCTGCTGACCAGGCTTCCTGGCTCAACATCAGGCCTGCCCCCTCACTGCAGACATACTGCATCACCACTGGGCTATGTCTGATGACTCTCACCCTGACCCTGACCTGGACCTGTTGATTTCCATTCCAGCTCTGTGTTGGTGAGGTCAGTGCTTGCGTCTGCTTTATTATCCTGCTGTTCCCAGCTTCCTGTCCCTTGCAGAGCAGCTAGTCCTCACTGCTCCTTGACAGTCAGCGAAGGTGGAGTCAGTGGTAAAACTTCAGCTTAAAAGCAATTCCCAAGGGAAATAATGGGGAGGTCCTTGCTTCTGGCTTTCTTCACAGCAGCTCTTATCAGAGACAAAGCTGCCCTTGGACTCAGCCAGCTGAACTCTTCAGCTCGGCCAACTACATCCTAGAAAGAGGATGTACTCTGGGCCCTGAATGTCATCCTGGCTGAGAACCAGTGCTTCCCCCATCTTCTCCTAGCACATTCTGGCTCAATGGCTCTGATTCACTTGCAAGTCTGCATGCTCAATAATCCTCCTCCTGCTCCCTTGGTCTTTCACAGCTGCATGTCACTTGCTCCATGTCCAGCATTGTATACAGCTGTTCCTGTTACTAGGATTTTTGTGGTCCCAGAGCCCCTCTTGCTCTTGTTCCAGGCCTTATTGAAAAGTTTTAACAACCAATATGACACTTAACATTGATAACCAAGAGTCATCATGTGCTGCCAAAGTGATCCCACTGAATTCCAACTCCTCAAGCCTGTAAAATGCCCCCCAGCCTGTGCCCCACTTGTGTGTGAGGGCTGGGGAAATTTCGTGAGTGGAAGGTGCTGGTCTTGAATTTCCCTGGGGCATGAAGCATCATCTCTTGCAGGGGGCTTGTGGCTGAAATGGTAATGTTCTGCTTCACTGCTAAAGACAGTGTTTGATTGGTCAGTGGTTTTGGAGAGGGTGGAGGGAAGAGACAAAGAGCTGCGAGCTTGTTGATGTAGTCTGTGACAGGACCAGGTGCAGTGATGTGTCTGGTTTGGTAAATAGATCATCTCAGCCTGGTTTTTATTTGATGTTGCAAACCTGACACTGTTCTTGAGACCTCCAGTCAGCCCAGCAAAACAGTAGCTATCCTCATTTTTTAGTGGATACCCCATCAAATGCTGGTTATACATGTTGGTAGAGCTCCTTGGTATCTCATTTTTGCTTTCTTGCTTTGTTGATGTTATTACCTGACAGACAGCTTGAACTTTGATCTTTGTGGGGAAGAGTGTAAGTCCAACAAGGAGTGGGGAGTATGTCCAAGTAATATATGTGAGGAAAGCAGATTTATTCTCACTTTTGTTGATGGGACACCTACAGCACACATGAAGAGAATGCCTTCATTTCTCTTCTTCCTCCCTTTCTACCACATCTCCCTAATGCAGCTCCTACTGGAGGTGATGTTTCCAAGTGCCTCATTTTTTTCATCATAACAGTTGTTATATCTTAATGTACCTATTGATGCTCTGCAAAACAAGGAGATGACGTTTTAATCTGCTGTTTGCATTTTTAGGCATTCAAGACGGGAGGATAATGGAATTTATAAGCCCTGTAGTTTAGACACAATTTGAGGTAAACCTGAAACTGCAAAAGGATTGTTGGATTAGTATCAACACATTTTTGGGGAGGAAAAGGGACTAATTTAGAAGTGGGTCAGCCCACTGAAAAGCTTCATGATGAAATATGGAGTATTTGGAAGTGAAGGGGTAAGGACAGGGACATGGTGGTAAGGATGAATATGAGGAGTGAGCCTGTCAGGTAGGCATAGTTAAGCTAGCTTTAAATGAACTAGTGACAGCAGGGGTAAATTGGTCTGCACTGAGCTCCACACAGCCTCATCTGCAGCAGCACCTGAGCAGGCGAGTTTCACAGCAGACTCAGATACCTCTGCACTACAGACATACCCTGAGGTAAAGAGAATATAAATAGGGTTGGAAGATGAGGGATGGAGAGAGCAGCCAATCTGCAGAGGGCAGAGGAGCCAGGATCAAAACTGCTGCTGGTTCTTTGAAAGTCATGAAAAGCCAGAGCCTTAGTTTGCTCACACAAGCACAACTCCTCTGGGCTTCGGAGAGGAAGTGTCGGAGAGGCTCTCAAAGCATGTGTGTGCAGAGCCAGCCTTGTTATGCTAAACCCCATGTTCTGATTAACTGTGCACGTGGCAGGAATTTTGCATCACCACTAAAGCAATAAAAAGTCCTGATAGGTTTCCATGACATTAATTTTAGTTCATTTGAGATAATCCATGTAGGGCTTAAATAATACATGAGATTTATGCCATCGAAGATATGCACCATATCTCGGGCTCAGGGCAGAGGAATCTGCCTTGTTGACACCAACCAGCCAAACCAGGAGACAGGACAGAACTCGTTTTTCATGGGAGTATTACTGCCTGTTTCTTCTCGTGGCTTTCATCTCTCTCTCCCTCTCTTCCCCGCCTCCCCTTTTCTGTTGTTGATTGGTGTCACCTCACATGCTTAGGATGTCTGCCTGTCTGCTCGGAGTGTGAACACATTCCTCAGAATGCTGATTTGCTCGTTTCACACCAGTGTCAAAATGACTTATTAAATTCGTCACCTCCTGATACTCGGTGCCTGATGTGTTGCTATCCAAACATTAAATGACAATAAGCATATGCAGCCAGTGGGCCCAGCAAACTCATTTAGTTTGATAAAAATGTCATGGCAATATGCTTTAAATCACTGTCCTTTTCATCATTGTTAATTGGTAGCTGTAGACCTCTTCCCTGTGCTTAGTGCAAGTTTGAGGATGCTGCCCCTTCCAGCCTGATTAAGCATGTTCCTAACTGTAGAAATCCTTTCCAGTGGCAGTGTTATTTCATCAGGATGTGGATTTTGCTCTTAATTAGCCGGCATGCCACCAGGGATACTTCAGTCATGGGTGTGAAAAAGCCTCCAGCAGAAGATCATTGTCTGGGATTAAAAAAAAATGATCTATCAGTGGCTTGGGAATAATTGGCATCTTTGGTGATGGAAAGTTGGCTTTAGCATTGGCAATATGTTCTGGTGTAATAGCAGTACCTGCTTGTCTGCTTTCCAGTTGGCTCACTTGGGACTCCACAAGAGCAGTTCTGTATGTAACAGTGTACAAAATACAATGCAGGGGACGGGGAACCATTCCCCACCTTTTCTGCTGTCACTGGGAAGCTGCGTAGCTTTCACGAGGCCATGTAAACACAGGCTTTGCATTCCCTTCAGCAGAAAAGCACCTTCTTGGGCCATGTTTACTCATCAATAGAAAGCTTACAAAAAGAAAAAGAAATCCTCATGCATTTAAAATCAATAGCAGAAATCTGTGGCAAGTGGGATCCTGCTCCCAGTTTAAGTAGTTGGGAAGAATCCAGATGTCATATACATTAATATATGTTAAAGCTTCTGTTTTTTTAGACACTGAACTCAAACCTGAATGTATCTGTTCATTTCTTGTTACTAGTCATGTACTTAATTTGGACTTTTGCTTTACTTTTGTCTTTAGGAGATAGATCCTTCTGTTGTCAGAAAGGTTTGACCTACTAGATCCCTTTTGTTATTTTGCATGCCTTAAGTGCCTAAAGCTGGCCTAATTTTCAATGCATGGAGGGGACTCCTGCCCAAAGGTTTTAAATCATAGAATCATAGAATAGTTAGGGTTGGAAAGGACCTTAAGATCATCCAGTTCCAACCCCCCTGCCGTGGGCAGGGACACCTCACACTAAACCGTATCACCCAAGGCTTCATCCAGCCTGGCCTTGAACACTGCCAGGGATGGAGCATTCACAACCTCCCTGGACAACCCATTCCAGTGCCTCACCACCCTTACAGTAAAGAATTTCTTTCTTATATCCAATCTAAACCTCTGCTGTTTAAGTTTGAACCTGTTACCCCTTGTCCTGTCACTACAGTCCCTAATGAAGAGTCCCTCATCTCCTGTTCCTAGGATATATAAACTTGCTGGGATACTTGTACTGTGAGAGAATAGGATTTCAGGCATCTCTGTGAAAGATACTTGTTTCCCACTTCTGGAATGACTTTAAAATACCAGAAGCAGTATCTGCAAGAATGATTCAGCCCAGTGGAATTATAAAACCTGCCTTGTATAGAAATAAGAACTCAGTTTATAAAATGTCTTTGTGTGATGTAATCAAGTTTTAAAGAGGGGGCAGTTATATGTATGTGGGGAAACTCATCCTGCCTAAGGTGTAAAAGTATGTGAGTCTGTAGGTCATGTTGTGCTGCTACCTGAGGCTACTGTAGTATTTATGGACTCAACCTAAATTCCTTTAAGAAATCAAACCCAAACAATCTCATTTGCTAAAAGTGTGCTTGATATAAAGCTCACTGAAATCAATGGCAAGTCTTGGGATGTGATTCTGATTGTCAAGAACTTGCAATTACTTAGCATATCTTCTAAAGAGAGAGAGATAGGTACTATTTCAGCAGTTAAAGATGTTCTTTTCGAAATGGAATGAACTCTAACACATCCTTCACACTGTGAGCTTGTCAAGTTGTAGCAGAAAGATATGTGATCAGGCATTCCGAGGTGCCTGTCTTGTAACAGCAGAGCAGAGGCTGTTGAACTGGTGTCAAATGAAATGAAGAGATGGCTGGACTTTGCAGGGGCTATCTTCTCCAGATAAAAGGCCAGTGACCTTTTCACATCAAGCCCAAAGAGAAGGGTCTGGTTAAGGGTGGTATGCAAAAGTGTTGGCAAGAGGGACCGGTTCATTAAGGCAGAACTCCTTTCTCTCACCTTAGGGAAGTAATTTAAGATGTGTCTATCACATTGCTGTATCCTCACAGAGGTGGTGGATTATTCTTTAAAAGCAGAAACAAAAGGAAAAGCATTCTGAAATATTGAAGTAATGCCTTTAATTTAGGGAAAATTGGAGTATTTTTCCTTTGAGCTTCTGAATCTTTTTCAAAGTGTTTTAATTTGACAATTAGCTTCCCTGAGAAGGAGGTAATCAGAATATCAAACAAAATAGTTCTGGTGTACTATAAAATCTTGTACTGAGCAGAAATGCTGGAGACTGTTTTGAGTTTGTTTTCCTTCGGTTAGCTGAATTCAGAGATTAAAAAAGGTATCTTAAGGTCCTTTCCAACCCTAACTAGTCTATGATTCTATTGTCCCTTTCTTTCCCCATCCTCAATTCAGTCACAAGAGAAAAGACCTTGTTTACATCATTGCTAGTAGGAACCCAGTTTTTATAAACTACTTTTTCCTCTGGTACTCCATTAGGCAGTGCTGGCTGTAGGCCATTCTTATAGACCCTTCCTAATGTGTTAGAAGAGCTTGCAAGGAGAGTGCTTCTTGTCAACCCTTTCAAACATCTTTCCTTCAACTGCCTTTCTGCAGGTAGTTTGTCCACACCAACAGATATTTATCAGTAAGTCTTTCCACTTGTGTGTGCTAAATTGGGTTTGTTGTGTGAGTAAAGCATTGGGTGTTATAACACAAAATCACTTTGTTCAATTTTCTTACCAGTCAGTGTCAGCCTCTATTACCTCACTAGACATGGATAGTGTATGGGCAGTAGAATTTGCTAGGGGGTTGCATCTCTTGTACCTGATGTAGTAGTATTATTTATACCTGAAGTGGCAGAAGAGAACCACTGAGCACCAGTTTCTCTCATGCTCTAGAAACTGGGGATTACTATCAAGATCAGCTTGGGAAGGTAATGCTACCTTAACACCCCAGCAAATGGTAGGGAAGAAAGGGAAAGGAGAAAGGAAGAGGCTTCAGGCAACTGTTGACATTTATCTTGTGATGTGAACGGTGTGTATTTTCCAGCCTCATGAAATATCTTGTAAAAGGGAAGAACAAGAATAACAAAGGTCAGGAAGACAATAATAAAATAGGACTTTGCAGACAAAACATTAGTGTTTCTGATGACAAGGGAGAAGATTTTTGGTGCTATTTGTGTGTGTGTGTGTCATTCAAGTAGCATATTAACACAAGCAGTGCTTTATTTTCAGTACTTTACAGGCCAGCCAGGGGAGTAACTGAATATACTCACTTGGAGAAATAATAGAAGGCTCAGAGAAGACATCAAAGTCTGGGAGGAGACTGGGCTGTGGGTGCTTTTGGAAAGGCTGCAGGAATAAGAGCACTTGAGTTAAATCAGTGCTGACTGTTGACTAAAAGACCCTGCCTTGTTTATAGGGAAAACTTAAGATCATCTTGTGTTTGTTTCTTACCTGATATGCAATGGCAAGGCAAAGTGTTGAAAGCCCTTTATGATGATATAGAAATACACAAGGGCTGATCACTTTAAAATTCCCCTGCTACTGCCATAGTTTTTGTTTTAATTCTTCTCATTCATCAAAGTGTTTGGATGTGATATTTGAGTTGATGTAGGCGAGTAGTAAAGTGGAGTGAAAATACTGATATCAAAGACGACACTGAAAAGATGTGGAAATTGGGCCGAGTCAGGTTTCCATAGTTAGAATAAGAATCCCTCAAATAAACAAGCAGAAAATTGTTCTCATCTCCGGTGCCTGTGAGTCTGTTAAAGTAAAGTAGAACTGACAGAGCTACTCAGAGTCTCTATGTTTGAGTTAACAGTGGTGCCATTCAGACAGCAGACAAACTCTTCTGCTTACACACAAGCAAATATTTTTGGGAAAATTTCCTTACTTTTGCAGGACCATTATTAGAAAAATACCCCTAAATAACAGTTTATTGAAGATGTTGAAAATAACATGACTGTATCCATTTGCACTGACTATTTCTTTAGTTCAAAACACTTCTGAATGATATGAGATCTCAGGAAAGCTCCAAAGACAGTGTGGTGAGAGTTGGTGGATACCAGTAAGAATGACTTGCTGTTTTTTTTTTGTGATGAGTGGTAAAGAGTTAAGTGAAACCTGAAAACTGTTCGTTTGTGGCACTGCTGCTGTGCAGTGTATTCTGGTTAAAATCTGTTGTCACAGCTTTATCATCCGTGTAATCAGCTGTGATATTGGCTCTGTGTAGCCCCTCCTGCCTGCTTTCTCCCCAGTTTACACTGGGAGGAAGCAGAGTAGTAGAGAAAGAAAGGGAACAGAAGCATTTACTTGGTTTGAAGTGCTGTTAAAAAGACATCTATGGGCCTCTTACTTCATACGGTTTCATTCTGTAAATGCCACTTGAACTAAAATATTCCCTTTCATCTTTCTGACAGAAATATGATACAGTAATTCTTTGTGAAAATGTAGATGATACGCTGCAGTAGTTACAGTGAGTTAGGATTAAGTGGCAAATGCCTACTCTTAAAGACTTAATTAAAGACACAATAGCTCTGGGAGGTCATTATTGTAATTACAGTGCTGCCTATATTGTTGTAGCCAAGTACATGGTTGTAGTGCCATGTTATCTCTACATAGTATCCTGGTTTGATGAGGCAGCTACTGCATACATCCCATATACTGTCTTTTACACTAGCCTTTTGCTAGTCTGTTTAAGCTTTAAAATCAGATTCAGGGCTCAGTTTATCTTCACCAGTTTTATATGGGTACAGTTCTATTAAGTGCTACATGTTTTTACCCCCCATGTACTGGTCTAAAGTTAAACCTTCTGGGTTTGGTTAAAATCTGTAGAAATTAAGGATTGAAACATGACATTTGTTTTAATGCTCTGTGTGTACACGAAGATATTGAGAAGAAATAATAGTTCTCATCCTGGCTTAATCAACAGACAATTTGAAGAATAGATCCACAACTGAGGAAATCAGAGGTTTTGTGTAAAATTCATTTTTGAAATTAATATTAAGGTCTCACAACAATAGTTTTCTGCAGTGTATTTGAGGGATGTTCAACATACTTATCTTTCCTAGAGGCAAGATTTTTCCCTACAGTAGCTTTCCAGTGTTTTGTCCAGTCTTCATGCAGTATGACTGTTGCTGCTTACTGTGAGAGGGAACTCCGCAGCTGACTGATTTCATGCCTGGAAGTATTTTAATCTGAGTATTTGGGAAGGAAATTACAGTACTACTAAGCAAAGGAAAGTTAAAGATATGTGGGTACCAGTCTGAATATAACTGGGGCAAGATAGATGTCAGAGGGCTGACTGCCAACAGTGGACTGCTGAAATTATAACTTTGATGTTTGTGGGATGAAATCCAAGTGAGCTTGGACCATGGTGGAAAGGAATTGGAATTCTTTCACTGAACTGTCCTCTCTAAGAGGACTGAAAAAAAGATGACAGCAGGTATCCAGCCTTTCAGTATCTTCAATAAATGCTGGTGTTTAAAGTAGGTTTTTAATTTCTTAATCTTTGAGTATTCAACCAGGGCCTGCAAAATGGAACATGCTCAACAGCAGAGGTGGAGGTACCCAAGCAGACACTGATGGCTTTGCTTTGAGAGGCTGAACTTCAGCTCACCTCTTGTAAAGGAAGTGATTTGAACACTTCCAGCATGTGGCAGTTTCTGATCTTTGAGGTTACTGTTTGAGAATTGGTCACAAATCTTTCTTGCCTTGGTTTATATTGCAAGTGCCCAAAAACAAAAGCTCTCTACACCTTCAGCTTGGGGTAAAGTTTGCCTTGTTTTAGCTATCATAAAAATGTGGTCTGTTGTTGAGATTAAATCAGGCGTGGATTTGTTTTTATCCATTTAAGACATGTGCAAGCTGTAGTCTTATATTTTACCTTCAGTATGGATGTGGCTTTCATTTCTCCCTGGGGGCATCCAGAATCTCAGAATCATTAATGCTGTGTTGCAGCACACTGAGTATAACCTTCATGTGTTCCATTGACATAGCCCTCTTTGACCAATTCAGAGAAGCGTGGTGAATGCTCTAGCCTGCTTGATGCTTGTGAACAGTGTTCCTCTCAGCTGCCCATGACTGTGTACCTCCTCTTGCCTGCCGGCTGTAATAACAAGTTATCTGTCTCTGGGATTTCTAGCCTTTAAAGAAGAGTGGTTTGTTCGGAGTTTCCCAGTTGTTGCCTGTCAAAGGAGTGCTATTTTCCATCTTCTGTGAAGAGAGACTCCTTAGTTCTGTGCTCCTCCTTTTAATTAGTAACTATCTTCATAATATAATACCCACAAATTAATGTAATAATGCTGGATCTGAGCGGTGTATTGTGAGGGTTATCGGCTTTGTGCTCTCTGGGATATTGTCTGCTACAAAATATTGGCTTGGCTTACGTGCATGCGATAACATTGCCTTTCAAACTCTGTGCTATCTATTGCTTTTGCTCAGATGGTCTTATTAGCCTTTCTTGGGTTTCTTCTCTCCACAGTGCAGGTAATTTTTAGATTATGCTCTCTCCAAAGTCTTCAGCCTTTGTCAAGGAGTAGCAGGGTTCCTGACAAAGATCCACGGTGAGGAAGACATGAAATAAACATTTGCTTTTGCAAGAGATTTCAAATGCACTGGACTGTGCTCCTGTACTGGAAATAATTCTTTCTGTAATATGGGTTTTCTTTCTGTGTTTCTTTATTTCAGGGGTAAATCTGTTCCTCAGTAAAAGCGGGGAGGTACTAAATTCTTGTGAAAGACAGGTTTGTTAGGGCTGGAAATAATAGCATCCATCGAATGAGGGGTGCTGAGAATTATATGTTCATCTGATCAGTCCAGCTGAATCTGGTGCTGAGCTCTGTGTAGCTGAATTCATGAGTAATTTCCAGTTGTGGTGTCCATCCAGGACATATCCATTTTAATAAGACTGCCCTGTAATGAATTAAAGTTACACAGCAGTGCTGGTAGGAAAGCTGTCTCTGCAAGCTATGGTGGAAGGTTGGCAGATAAGATTTGGATGTTGTTTTCCCTTGTTTTTTTCCTTCCTCCCTCATTATTTGTTTTTGGTCCTGTGTTGTGTGACAAGAAAGCGAAAAGACAGGAACTCTGACTGAGTTTAACTGAAAACTGATGAGGTCTTTCTCATCTCTTTAGTTTATTATTACCCCTGACATTAGACTGTTAATATTATTGGGCTATACTAAAAGTAAATGATGTGCTTAAAAGTACAATTTATTCACTCAGAGAACAGGCAAAGCAAAGGGGAGCAGCTGTTTCATCCATCACTAAATTTCTACTTTTATGTAGAATGATTGTTTCTAGAGAAAAGTTCATGTTACATGGACTTGCATATCACAATATCTCTTGCCAGTGCTATCAAGATCTCTAAGGCTGATACAGATGCAAGCTGGCCGCAAGATCATTGTGAGAGCAGGTGACCACTGGCAGTGGTATTTAATTTGGGCCTGGGAGATACTGCTTGCTCTGACAATGCTTGGAGCTTGGAAACTTGTGAATAAGACCTGATCTGTTCTGCAAGTTATTTTACTTTGTTCCCCCTCCTTTTCTTTAATGAAATTTTTCCAAGGTTTCTCAGTTTCTAAAAATTGGGTAGTATGGAATTCCTTTACTTTTCCTATTAGTTGTTGGAGGCTGAAGAGATGGAGAGGAGTAGAGGGGGGGAATAGCAACACAGGCTGGAAGATGAAAATAATAGCTTTTTTAATAAGGGAAATGCTGTCCCAAATCCCTATTAAACATGTGTTTTTCATGGATAGGTATTTCTTTAAGAAAACAAGAGATTATTCATTGAAAAAAGATTAAGTTGGGAGAGCACTGAACAGTTCTAATTGAGTGCTGCACTTGATCGCTGCCATATGTTTGGGAGAATGAAGTGCGCTCTCCTTGTTGGCCAGGACAGCCTCTCTGATGCTAGCCAAAATCTAATGGGACTACTGTTGTCTCTTGTTATTTTCATAACCAGAGAACGAGAATAGACCAAAAGAGCACAGTGCAATTGGAAATAACTGTGATTACTAGATATATACAAACATACGAACCCTAGTGACATAGATACGGCTATCGTGATTGGATTCTGGCAGTTTTTCAGATGTAGGGGAGCACTGGTAGGTGATCTAAAAGCTGTGGCCAAGGATACTCCAGTTCTGTTCTTTATAGTGACTCCAGTTGTAAGTATATGTAGGTATTTCTGATTTCTGCCAGGAGTCATTCTGCTGAACATAGTGCTTTGCACTCTTACAGAACTCAAAGCACTCTCTGTTCTTATGCAAGCTCTGTAGGACAGACCTTATCGCTTTCTATGCTCTGTGATGCTTTGTAAATCACATTGAGTTGTTCCACTTGGCGAAAAAGTCAGGTTCGTTAGGAAGCAAGAATGAATATTTAGCTGGTGGTATGCCCATGCTAGAAATGTTTTAGTATTCAAATATTGCCACGAAATGCAGCCTTTGCAGACTGTCTAGGTCTAAATTCTGTTTGAATTCAAAGTTTGCCATATTCTGGGTTGGTTATAGGTTACATAACACAGAAACCACAGGTTGCGTTAAGGAAACCTATTTGGGTCTTTGATACTTGTAAGGCAGAAAATGTGTCTGTGTGTTAGCTTTGGAAATACTATTTTTCTGTTTTCAGAAATATGTCAATTTTACAGACTCCTCTCCAAGTAAACAGGCTGGAAGTTTGTGGTGACTTGAACGTATCCAGGATCCATCTTTGTTTGAGGCCACAGGGAGACTGATTAAAAGAATTTTTGGTGCTAAAAATATGGCCACTGCTGCCTGAATTTAGTGAACAAAGCTAAGTGAGAAGTCAGTTGTTGCTTCAACCTCATATGTGGATCAGATGCTAGAAGGGAACAAAGCTGACATTCCCACAGAAGAGAGCTCCAGGGAGATCTCAAGGAAGTATTGCCAAATACCAGGCTCCTTTGCTGAAAGCTTCCCTCTGCCTCCTGAATCCAGAGTATAAAAGTTGGATAGAGAAGCACTTGTCTTATTTTATGACAAGACTCCCCAGTTCCTTATAGAGTATTTACCCAAGTCAATGGCCTTTGAATTCAAAGTGCCATTGTGTGTTTGTATTCATGCTGTATACACTGTGGCTCTCCAGCTGCATGTAAAGTCTTCCAGAGAGAGTGAGAATCTGAATTGCTGGAGAAATTAATTTCAGGGGAAGTTAGTCCTCTCCTTCAAATACCTCACCAGTGTCTGCTCCCCCTGAATACAACTCAGCTGCCCAAATTGCTCAAATCTAAGTACAATTTTGAAGATAAAAGCTTATGAAAACCAGTTAATAAATAGTATGATGTTAATATCGCAAATCACTATTGTTAATGCCATTAGTGCACATCAGAGTGTTGTCACATTCTAGATATGCAAAATGAGCAGCTTTCTATGCAAACAATGAAAGGCAATTGGAGCTGGACTATATGTTACCAAAGCCAGAGATGCAGAATAGGTATCATTAGGTAGATTTTCACTTGCTTGGTTGATTTTTTTTCATGTCTTCCTCATCTGAGAACTCAATAAGCATGTTTATCTCACCAAACCATTCCTCCATGGCCCAGATGGGGCTGTGTCAGCTGCCTCACTCTCTCATTCAGACTCTCCTCCTATGCTATTGTCACTGCCTTTTCTGTGGCCAAGTGTTACAGGTCCTCTCTGCTCTGCCTGCAAGAGGAGTTGTTGTGTCTGTAGAAGCACTAGCACGTTCACTTTATCCCTTTCTGCTTCTGGTTCCACAGTGTTTTGGGACTTGGTGCAAGTAGTTTTGCTTTTAACATGTGCATTCCTTCTCCTCAGATCAGCTCCTTATCTAATTGTTTCTTCAGTGCCTGTCATGCCATTTTCAGCCAGGCTAGACTTTGGGCTCCTCAGTTTTCAGTATAATGTCTAGCTCAGCACTTATGACTGTACCAGGCAGTGCATTAAGGTTAAAGAAGAGGTGTTCCATCAGTTCAAATTCATTGGAATTCCTTTGCCTGTTTGGGTTGTTTTTACCTTTTATTTTTTTCCCTTTTCCCCCTCTCAGTTATTCCTGTGCAAGCACACACATACGTTTGCTTCACATTCAGTGTGGTGGTATTTTAAACTTCTTCATTTAAACTGCTATTTCCAGGTAACAAACTGTGCTCCAGCACTCACCTAGGGACACCAGCTACCTTGATCTCTCCTGCGCTCTTTCTGTATCTCATTGTAGATCCAGGCTTTCTCTGGTAAAGGGTGAAAGTGCTCTAGTGTTGGGAATGTTTTGCTGCAGAGAGCACTTGTGGGCACATATGCTATGTGACTATGAAGGACTCTATGACCCAGTTATATTGGTTTTAGTACTAAATTCCTATGGAAACAGAATCATTGGATAAAAGCTGCTTTGTGCCTGATATATCTTCTGCCCTCCCTTGTTATTTGCAGTCAGAATAAGTACAAAGACTACTGGGCACTTAATTTTCACAAAGGATGCCATACAACATAAACTTGTATTATGTGGTAAAATGAAAGATAACCCCCGGATTGTGCTGATCCTACCGTTCTGCCCAAATGCTCATTATCCAACTTTTCCAGCTATGCCAAAATCACCCTGTGCATGAAGAGTAATTTCTAAAAACTCAGGATATCCCAATTTACCCGTCAGTGCTAAATGAGGGGGTTTAATGAATTCCAACAGAAAAATTCCTAGGGTGGTTGTATTAACAGCAAGTTGCATTAAAAGGACTATTTTCCTCTACAGGGATTTCAGTAAAGAGACAATGTTTATTTTTTCAGTGGAAAATTGATTGTAACTAAGAGGATACTTGGCTTGAAAGTGGGGAATTATCATATCATATGATTAAATGAAAGCTTACCTTGTTATAAGGTAAGTAGACATATCCCAATAGAATTGAGACAATGTTTGATTAAGCCAGATTTTCCTACTTTATATTCAAGGAACAAATTAAAGAATAATTGAGATCCTTTTCAGATCTTTTATAAGCTGAATATATAAAGCTGCAGCTCCAGGTGGCAAAGCAATTAGCTGATGAATAAAATCAACCACACTGTCATTTGTCAGATGTTTAAATTCTATAAGCCAGATAAATTAATGTGTTCCTTAAGCCAAATAAACGGTCATGCTCTTCATGTTACCACTAAATTCCCCTGGGAACGGGCCTGGGAACATGTTGATAGAAAACCTAGGAACTGTCTCATCAGAAGGGTCATAATTAAGTTGCCAGGTTTTGCATGTGTAAAATAAATGTTCCCTTTCATTGAAAAGGTGGCTGTAATGATCACAGAATCACAGAATGGTTTGGGTTGGAAGGGACCTTAAAACTCATTCAGTTCCAACCCCCTGCTGTAGGGAGGGAGAGCTTCCACTAGATCAGGTTGCTCCAAGCCCCATCCAGTCTGGCCTTCCACTTCCAGGGATGATGTGCTGTGCTTTATCAAATGGGAGGATAAGAATTTGAATCCAAAGTGGTTGTATGCCTTTCTCTTGCTACAGGTGGGGTTTTGGCCTCTGAGCTTCTGGTTAAGGGCTGTGAATGGTGTGATCCATAGCACAGTTTCATTTGCTTATGCTAGTGCTCAGTTTGGCTTTGTAAAGAATATTAGACATATTAACCTGAAAGGACATAATCATCTATCAGCAGCTGAACTAGAACTGTGTTTTATAATTCAGCCTCTTTGTGTCTGTGTTTAGAAAGTGGCGTTATACTGTAAAATGGATTTCTCTATACTGATGAGTCTATCCGAAATGGTGATGTGGCTGCTCAGATTGTTTGATAGTCAAAGTCCAGCCAACAAAGGCATGGCCTGAGCCTAATTTAAAGTTCTTCATACTTGTAAAGAGTTGACTGGTAGAAATTATATCTTTGTGTACACGTCTGCTGTCATATGGGATTTTCGTAGAATTAAAGAATCACAGAATACCTTAGCTTGGAAGGGACCTTCAAAGCTCATCCAGTCCAACCCCCCTGCAATGAGCAGGGGCATCTTCATCTAGATCAGGTTACCCAGAATCGCATCCAGCCTGGCCTTGCATGTCTCCAGGGATGGTGCATCTGCCCCTCTCTGGGCAACCTGTGCCAGTGTTTCACCACCCTCACTGTGAAGAATTTTTTCTCATGCCCAGCCTGAATCTCCCATCTTTTAGTTTAAAACCATCACCTGTCATCGTATCACAGCAGGCCCTGCTAAAAAGTCCTCATCTTTCTTATAGGACCCTTGTAAGAACTGGAAGCTGCAGTAAGGTCTCCCAAGAGTCTTCAAAATGTATGTTTTGCATTTTGTTTTGCAAATACATTTTGCATTTGCAGCTTTGGTAACAGGAAGAAGATGGACTTTACTATTCGTGATGAGCCCACAGAGAAAATGTAAACTCTGGATAATTTTCATGTTTCTTTGCTAAGGGAAGAAAGATATGATCAAACAGCAGCGTTTTCTTACAACTCCATGACATGATATTTGCTTGGGTCTTTGGGAGGGAGCTTGCCAGCAGGACCCTTGTGTATTAGTCCTCTTCAAAGGTATCTTTATCCTTTTCTTTTTCTTTTGCTGATGTGTTAATCTCATCTTGGATGCTTAATGTACCTTGGGGTAAATTCTTCAGGTGATGGGTAACACAAGCACCATTAAATGTGTGGTAATTGGCTAAAATTAGCCTTGCACTGCAGACTTACCTCTAGTGAAACATTACTCTTCATTGTGGTAACTCAATATCTGTCTGTAACTTAGGGCCAGAATGCTTGACATGTGGTTTGAGATGTGAACTGATGTTCTAGGATGTATGTTTGCTTTCCCCTAGTGTTTTACAGCCTGTTAGCTGGTTTGTAACTTAGAATACTGCTGTTCCTTAAAGCTCTTATTTTCTTTAAACTAAATAACATTTAAAACTGCAAAAGAAAGAATGCTCTGAAATGGGTTATATATTCTGTTCTAGATGCTTGACTTTTGCTCAAGCAGTGATTATTACAACTGAATGTGTTCCTCCTTTTATGGATGATTACCTGAGTTAGTTTTTCAATGCTTCTGATTTTCAGACATTTAAAAACAAGAAATAGTGAAATAATGGAAGAATTATCCTCTGCCCAGGATTTAGGAAAATCTGGAAGTGCACCTATGACTACTGTGTGTAAAACTGCATGACAAAGCAGCTGCCATAAATCACTTTAGGCAGAATGGGCCCTGCAGTTCTATGTACAGATAGCAACCGACTTTGATTTGATCTTTCAGATCTGTTTGATGGACTTCAGCTCTTTAATGCTGAGCAGAGATCATTAATCCACATTGGAAACTGTATTTTTTATCTTAGATTTAAACATCTAGTACTCCAGGCAACTAAAAGTAGCTGTAGGAGGTATTTATTTTGAGAAGAGTGAGATGTTGGCAATCAGTGTAGAACAGCAAGTGCTGACAGACTTTATTTATGGGTGCATTTCACAGAAATTTGGTAGAAGTTTCAGTGAGCTTGTCAGTTCAGCATCTGCTTTGTGCAGCTAAGATTGACGCTCAACTCCCAGAACTTGCAGTGGAAACCTTTATGTCCTGTGGTAGGGAGAGAAGGGAGATTAAAACCACTTGGGCTGCTCTGCAAAAGGAATGAGAAGAAGTAGTTGTGCTCAATGATCTTCATGCAGAAAATCTCTTGATGCAGAAATGACTTGAGTAGCCCACTTTCTTCTTTGTGGGCCTTTTATAAAGAAACGTTTGCTCCAAGGCCTTTCACTCACAATGCTTTGCACACAGTGTTTTTCTATGCAGATTTTTGCATGTAGCAGAAGTCTTGCTATGGACTTACTTGCTAGAGACACAGTTCAATTTCTGCTTTGTTGGCAAATTTTTCTTTTATGTTGGTGTTCCTTGGAGGCTAAAAAGGAAGTAGGCTATTAGAGCAGAATGCATCACTTCAAATTCCTGGTCAGCTGAGACAGCAACAAAGGGTCTCAAATCAAGTCAGTTGATGCTCACTCCAACCTGCCCATATAACATCCGACAAAACTAAAGAGATCTCTCATGCTACAGAAGCTCTGAAGAGGGGAATCTTGTCACTTCTATATCACTGTGGCAGCACTTTAGTCTGTCCTATACTGAACAGGAATGAGTTGGGCAGGAATGAGGATGTATAATGCTAGTTATGAGGTTAGATGTTAGCATCTGAAAAGGAAACTTACTTCCCAGCACTTTTTAATCAATAAACACCCAATATCTAATTTCAGTCACCACGGCATTAAACTGGCTATATCATAATAAAGGCTCATGACAAGGAAACAGTTATATAGGTGAGAGCAGTGAAAAACTCTTTCTGGTAATGAAAAACAACTGAAAGATATCTGAGGGATCCTTTGCACTAGTAAAGTGACTTTTCTATGTGGGTCTCTTAGTTTTACATGTATCCTGAAGACAACAGACCCCTCTTCCATCAGACCACTTTCCTTTGAAGTATAGGGGGCTACTCACATGCTTTAAACTCTGCATTTGCTGGAGTATAAACACTCACCTCTCACAGGACATAGTGAATTCAGGATAAAGGCAGAACAAGAGTTTTCCTCCATCACAGGAGAGCAGTTGTAAGAAAAAGCTTACTTTGAATTTCTTGCTCATAAAAGCTTTGTTTGCCCAACGTGGTCGTGTACAGCTGTGGATTTGTGGGTTTGAGGAAAGTGGGGGAAATGGGTGAGAGCCCTCATATTAATACTTACTCATTTTTCACATCTGCTCTTGGTCAGCTGAGTTGTCTTGATGCAAAAAGTATTTTCAAGGCACACCTGGCCTGAATCTTCTGACTTCTTGCATACATGTTGGTTGAGATAACACTTTTGCTTAACACCTAAGAACCTGTTCAAGTACGTTGAGAGTCTGGACTTCATTGCCTTCACAAAAAGAACTGAAAACAGAGAATCCAGTTTCTCCACTTAGGCTATTTAGGAGCTGTGAAACACTTTGCTGGTGCTCTATGACTTTGCAGGTCAGATAGGTTACCAATGAGCTCACAGTGCTCACTTGCTGAGATTTTGCATATCTCTAAGGGAAAAGCAAACGCAACATTTTTTCTGGTGTGTGCTAAAATTATTGTCTTTCTGTATTTCTCTCTTCATATGCCTCCCAGTCTCTGTAATCTTCAAGTATCTAAAGGAAAGTTATAAATGTTCAACTTGTGTGCAGTTTGAGGTGTGCACAGCCAAAATCTGCTTTCTTCCCCACCAGTGAATATCCCAAACATCACTGAAGAGTTTTCCCACACTTTGCAAAAATGTATCCTTTAAGCAAGATTTTGATGGTATTTTGGAGGCCAATTTAAGCCCCAAATGAAGATGCTTTCTTTCCTTCTCCTGCCTCCCTGGAAGTTTTCTGTTACTGAAAAGCAGTTTAACAAAAGCTGCAGTGCAGATGTTAATTCAGTATTAAAAATGGCAAGAAAATGAGGCCCTGTGTTATCATATTAATAATATATTTGCATCTATGTGTATATCCTGCAGGACAGAGTAATGTACAATGTCAGCAGAGGCAACAGAAAGAGCATTGTCATGGGATGCACAGTTATATAGCTTACAGAGCAAAGCAGGAACCACAGAGTAGTCTTCCATAGTGAGAGATGGTGTAGTTAAATGGTTTACATTCACCCTTGTGTTGTGTCCTATTTTATATATATACGTATATAATATATATATATATACATCTCTTTGCTTCTTCCATGTTTAAAAGTGTACTCATGTGCCACAGAAGTGATGCAGAAGACTGCAGCCATGATGGATTGTGTTATGTGCTGTTTTGGGGTACTTAGGGTTAAGTGTTTAAGGATCCTGGAGCACCTCAAGTACTTTGCATGTTGTATCCATGGCAGAGTCCTTCCCTAGTTGGTGGGTTGCAGGGTTAGGCACAGCTCCTCTTTAACTCCACTGAGATGTCCTGCTTCATAGTTCACTGTGTGCCATTGTTTTCAGGAAGAATATCATGGGAAGTTCAGTCAGAAATCACCAGCCCAGTGTAGCCTGAAGGTCCTTAGCTTTTCAGCAGATTGTTTATCATGGGTGAATAGTTTTAAATTATTTTTAGACATTCCCAGCAATTCCCACCTTGGCTATCCTTGGTTTTTTTTTAAGATAAGGCAAAGAATTCCACTGTTGAGATTAAATAAGTTTGAATTAACTGTCATTTTTTAACATAGGGTAGAAAGGAGTAACTTCAGAAATGCCAATTCCTGTTGCTCTGTGTCACAGCTGTTACACATCAGCAGTTTCTCATCAGAGAAAGGCTGGTGAAGGCTTGATGTCTTCACTGTGGGTTTTGCTCTTTGAGCTGGGACAAGCTGCTCCCTTAAGGTGCTGCCCACAAAAGAGGGTGCAAGTGTGTACATAAATGTGCATAAAGCTGTTTGGAGTAGGCGGCTGGGAGATTTGTGTGTTCATCCAAGAGGTCTGGCAGGCACATAGAAATGTCTTGCAGTTATACTCCAGCTCTTGAGGATTTGGCTACTTCGTAGTGCTGTAATAACAGTAGCAGACTATGTCAGGGGAGATGTCTTCCTTTAGCTGGTACAACTGGCGGGTATATCTCTGCTTAAACCTCTGCTTACCACTGCCCTTTGCAGATGTAGAAGGATACAAATACTACTTCCCTGCATTCAGGTGGAAGGTTTGGTGACAGCAATTCCCTGTACCAGAGGGAATCCTATGTGCATTGTGAGCAGATTGCACTTAGAGGGAAAATGACTCTTCTCCAGCTCTGTGCCAGTGCACAGCAGAAAGAGTGGAGGAGAGCAGCTGTGTTATCCCAATGGGACATATTGCCTGCTGGTGGCTTCATACTTCTCCCTGCTGCTCTGGCTCCTTACTTCTCCCCATACGGTGTCTTACTACTAGTGTAAGAAAACTCTTGGGTAACAAGACCAAAATTTGGCAAAGGAAGAGAGGCAGTCTCCAAATGATGAGTGTGCGCAGTTCCCATATAGCATCCTCCTTATCCCACTCACTAAACTGTATAACAAATAATCTGTGGTGGCAATGGGATTAACACATTTGACCCTAAATGGCTCTGAAGGAATAATTGTGATGTCTCGGGTCAATAATTATGTGAACTAAGGAGGATTTGCTTGATGCACCATAACATCTCCTTCAGAGCCATTCATCCCTTTTGAGGGCCTATGAACCATTTCAGCTTCTCAGTCTGCGTTCATTATGCTCTGTCCTCTGTGTGTGTGTGTGGTTAAGACCTGGTACGTGTTAAAAGTAAACTCTCCAGTATGTTGACAGATCCTCTGATTCAGTTCTAAGATACCATGTTTGTCTGATTCATAAATATCTTTTTTAGTTGAAATGAGTCCTGAAGGCAATCTGAGATGATACAGTGGCAGGCTCTGGGATAGTTATTGCTTCCACAATCCAAGAGGAATTTCTGTTCCCTTTCGCCTTCTCTGTGCTGAACTCGTTTGCTCCTTTTCTATCAGCTGTCAGTCTGCTGGTTTTCCATAGAGAGGGGAAGGGGGGGGAAGTTGGATAGAGTTAGCTTTTAGGGTTTTGTCTGAGGTTTCTTCTTTAAAGCTTGTTTCTATATGGAATTATTTCTCTTTTAGGTTTCTTTCACTCTCCCTGTCCCACTCTTCCTGTCTGCTTTGCCCCAGATAAGGGCAAATATATCTGCATGTTCCCCTGGTAAGGGCCAATAGCTTTTGAGTTTGACTTTAAGACAGGCTTTTCTGGTGGAATACCTTAAATACTCTGAGCAAAATAACAGCTATTTTCACCATCTGTTTGCAGATACAGTTGAAGTATGCGAGAACAATTTAGATTATTGGGAAGAGAATCCACTGAATTAATGTAAAATTAACTGTGTGAAACTCAAATGAATTAAATGTTCTATAGTAACAGGAAATGTTACTGGTCTTAAATCATTCAAAGAACAAATCTATCCAGCATACAATTATTTTTCCAGTCATTTTTTATTGTATTTTTTTATTGTTGTTGCCATTAGTGGTTCATATTCCATAATACCTGTATCTGTCACCTCGGTGTAAATGTATGTTGTGGTTTAAATACTTTGCAAATTAAGGACCTAATTCTGGAAGCGCTTTCTGCTGGGGGGGTATTTGCTCATCAGTAGCCTTCTCTCTCAGGAGGGAAATATTTGCTCTCTTACTAAAAGTGTGTGCAGCACTTGGGATTAAATCCTTGCAGGAATTGTGCTGCTGCCTGTGATGTGAGGGAACAGCAGCCACATGGCAAAGGCTGCCTGACACAGGCTGCCTCTGGGTGCTGATGTGCAGTGTTTCCCCTGGAAAGTGGTGCTGCCTCCCTGCAGCAGATATAATGCAGATCTTTATCCCCAGTGAGAAGCAGGCCAGCCCTCTGGTTTCGGTGTCTGTGGAGAGCATCTCAGCACGTGGGGAATTTTGTCTTATTGCTGGTATGAAACTGCCACATGCTAACTGCCAAGTGCTGGACACTCAAATGCCTCACTAGTTAAAGGAACTTTGCACTGGCACTGATATTACAGTGGGTTAAAAAAGTTTCTCTTTGAAATTTGCCAGTGTCATTTTTGTTAAGTGTCAAGAATGTCCATAGTGACATCTAAGACACATATGAAGTTCCTGATTTAGACAAGCAGGGGACCA
This sequence comes from Melopsittacus undulatus, assembly GCF_012275295.1. Lineage (NCBI taxonomy): Eukaryota > Metazoa > Chordata > Aves > Psittaciformes > Psittaculidae > Melopsittacus > Melopsittacus undulatus. The sequence goes on along the minus strand of NC_047529.1, from coordinate 10,262,765 downwards.
GGATTTTCTCTGTAGAACGGTGTTGTTTCAGCCCATTCTCCGTTTTCCACAGAAACCACACGGGAGCAGTGTGGTCTAAGCCTTTGAGAAAGGCGCTGCTGGTCTTTCCTCTGATGACTGAACTTATCCGTCAGAGGATGTCTCAGTCTGAGATATAAGAACACAAAACTGATGACAAGTAAAATATTTCATAGAATATCCATCTTTCACCTTGCAAATACTCCTTTGTGAGAAGTCAGAGCAGCAGTAAGGGCTATGCAGAGTACTTACTATATTGAATGAAATAAAGAATAAAGACTGTATTTTGTGCTGCTACATTCCATGATTGGATAATATGAAGTAAGGAAGAAGAAGAAAAAAAAAATCCTGCGATTATGATGAGTCCATTAGCTATCATCAACTTGCAAATGGAAGACACCAATATTTCATATCTCTGACAAGATGTAGTTACCAAGAAAAGGCAAAAAAACCCCAACCCTACCTTGGGAAAATGGCCTCAGGAGCCTTGTGGGTGAAGATACTGGTGTGAATGTTTAAATGTTACAAGCTTTGTATATACTTAAAATATTGACATTATTTCAGGTTGAGAACCTCTGTGCAGCCTTTGTGTTATAATTCATGCTTTTGCTTGTCAAAGGCATACACTGCATCCTTTCTGAAGGGTCAGGTATAAGTACAATGCAGAGGAAAAGGTCTTTGTAGTATCTGGTGCTCCTAGGAAAAGAGAAGCAAAGGTTGCTGTTGCATTTGGTCCCACCATATGGGGCCATAAGACATGAGTACTACAGCGTACTATAGGGGAAGACTCCATTGCTAAATGCAGAAGCACAGATTGTTTGCCTGGGGCTTGTCACAGAGAATGGAAGATCTCTCATGTCCAGCCAGCCCTGAGGCTAATCCCTTTCTTTTCTGTCTCTGCAGGCGTTGGCTTAGAGGGACCTGATGCTGAAGCTGCTGGCAGCACCTACATGGGCCTTCAAGTACAAACAGGCCTACAGTGTAGAAAATAGTGAGGGGTGGTTGCTGCTGTTTTCTCCCTGGCTAGGGGGAAGCATTGACTAGAGCATGGGTCAAGAAAGTGTTCACTGGGAGAACTTGGGACCAAATGGCAGGTCTGAGGAAGTACAGGTATTTGCTGGTTTAGAGCCTTAGGGAGCATTATGGAGAGAATAGTGTAGGCATCGTAAGTCTGACTTCCACCTGGACAGAAATTTCAGTCTTAGAGTATGTTTTTGGTTTTAGGTTCAAAACCTCTTGTCTCATTACTTGCTGTTCCTCAAAGTCTGAAATAATGGCATAGAGCGAAATTCATGTTGAGCCACTCTAATCTGTGCCTCATCTGGACCACCTGATCCCCAGTGCTGGGCAAATACCAGAGCTGACATAACTGGACACTTTGTTCTTGCTGTATTCCCTCCTCCCAGGAGCAGTGAACAAGGTCAGTGATTCTTTACTGAGATGAGGGATTTTATTTCAATGGTCCTTAGTCCCTCTTTGTTTATGTGTAGAAAGGAAGACCTCCTGTTGTTTTGATATGATTGCTAAGGTCACTTTTTAGGCTGGTTGTATTTGGCTAATGATAAAAAGGGCTGCAGAATCTGCTGTTTGATATGTTCCATGAAACCTTAGCTCCTGGAGTCAAGTGCGATGTTGTTTTGGTTCGGGTGCCCCCTTCATTCAAAATAAGGGGGAAGGAGTTTGGTTTCCATTGATATAGGGTGAAGTGCAGGAAACTCGAAGGAAGATGACTGTTAGTGGTAAGCATTGTAAAAAGAGGAAAGCAGATAAAGAGCTCCAAACAAATACACTGATGATTTTAAGTTAGTCTCACAGCTCTCAGGGCAAACTGAGGGCTGGAGTGAGCAGCACTGGCTGAAGGCTCTCCTCCTTTTGTACTCTTCAAAACAAATCAGGACCCTTATTTCTTTGGCCAGATGGTAGAGCTGAGTTGGATAGCAAAAGATGCAGACAGCCAGGTGTTTAAGATCTTCACCTGTATAAACATTATGACAGGTAGATGTTTGCTGTAATGTTGACTTTAACAGAAACTTTTGTGCTTTCAGGCTGCTGTCAAACACAGGTAGGGTGGAACCCCAGATTTGGGGCTTTGTGTTCACACAGCCATGACTAAGGCATAGCTCCCTCTTGGAGGCTGAGCAGTATAAAGGAATGAAGAAGAAAAGAGGGACTCTGACTTGTATAGGGGAGACCAGTGAAAACTCAAAAAGGAGGAAAGAATTGAGAAAGTTCCAAAAAGGTTCTAGATGACATCTGGTGCTTTTCTGAGCTGAGACAGAAATGAAATGAATGATACCACCAAACATGTTTCATTCCACAGATGCAAAATGGATAGTGGGGGGGGTTGCTCTGACAAATGGAGTGCAGTCTGCCACTCCTCTTAGAGCCTGACTCCCTCTCAGGATAGGGCTGCAAACCTCATCTTTTCTGACCAAAAGTGCTAAATAACACTTGTCAAAGTACTAGATCCCAATTCAGCAGTTTCGCTGGGGCTGGTTGAATTCTGACATTCAAAGCACATTCAGGAATTTGAAGCAGCATCTGTTCCTGTTTCCAAAACTTTGAATACCAACATATTTCTTCAAAGCAACCAACTAGAATTACTGTATTTGCAAACGGAGCAGTGCTGGAGTATGTAAGAGTTATGTGAGCAGTTCTAGTTTGGGACATTCTGAAATCAGAATCAGGATTCTAAACCAGAAGTTTCAGAACTCTTGAAACAGGAGAATCTTCCTACTAATGAGGAAGGCTTCAGCATACCTTAGTGCTGCACCTGGTCAGAAGAGTACCTGTGCAAAAGCCTGGCTTGCATAGGGATCCTGTGATCAGTATTTGGCATACCTGCATGCAGTTAATATACTCGCATTACTTAGGAGTGCTACCTGGGGTGGCTCAGCAGCAAACCCCACCAGTTTTCATTAAGTTCTCACAAAGTTTATTCTTTCAGTAATTCCCCCCTCCCATCCACTTTTAAAGGAATCGTTCACCTTATTAATTTGTTTCTTACTGTTCTCCGAGAGGATCTCCGGCAAAACACCAACCCCAGCAGTGTGACACTTACAAAGACAGGGGTGTGAAGTGCATTGTCTTGACTAAATGTTGCTCCTAGATGCAGCTGTTCTGTGGTTCAAAACGTCCCTGGTAGTTTGACTCTAATTAAAAATGCAGCGCACTCACAAAGCACGTAACAAGAAGATCACTGACAGACAGCAAGAGTTCCTTCAAGGAAAGGAGCCTCTGTCATTTCAAAAGCATAATATTCTCTTAAGAATGATAAGGAAAGATAGGATCCATGAGAATACACAGGAGATATGATGTTTCATTAAATGTAGATTACAGTGATCTTTGTCACTTGCATTTAAAAAGCAAAAAGCAGCACATAGTAATTTAATAAAGATAGTGTGAAATTCTTGGCGTGTGACCTCATCTACTCATTTTTTTTGGGTAAAACTCAGGTTGGGGGGGACTTGAATAGGAGCATACCATTCTTTCACTCTAATTTCCATGTATTGTACCAGTGTCAAATGCAAAGAAACTTGTCCGGGACTAGTAAGATCTCCATTAATTTCCTTCCATACAAAAATATCTCATTGCTCATGTTTTTATGAAATGAAAATCATGTTAAATAATTTATTAGGAATATGGAAGATGTGCAAAACATATGACTTTATTTTAAGGGTTGAATCTTCACGTTGTTGAAATTGGCATAAATCCACCCAAATCAGTGGAGGTATCTAGATTTACACCAGCTGAAAGGATCTGTTCTCAATTTTCTTTACAGTTTTTGTGGCATTTTTCCAGCCTGAAAACAAATACTGAAAAATAATATACTGCAGTGTTATTAGACTGTGTATATCTCAGTCCACATCAAGAAAATAGCTGCATAAACACACACAATATAGGTGTGATAATCGAATGTGAGAAGGGAGGTGCCCCTATGTACCTTATTAATCCTGACTGTGACTCTGAAGTCTTAGTGCGTGGCTGAATGCTGAACTTTGGGCAAACTGGACAGGCCTAACAGCATATGGCTAATGGAGCTCCCTAAGCAGGGGTTCTGGTTTTCATTCAAGTGGGATCCCTTGTGGACACTGGGAGAGTTGGAAACAAGGGAAATCTATGCAGCTGAATCTGCTGGCGAAGAAGGTGTTTGGAGCTGTGAAACTTCCCCAGAAGCAGAGCAAAGACATTGAATGCTAACTAGGCATTTTGAGCTTCATAAGTTGTGGGAGAAGCAGAAGGGATCTCAAAGGCACTTGCTTTGATGAAGAGATTTGGGAAGAAAAGAGAAATGGAGGGGTATGCTTTGGTGACAGGTTTGGTGTAACTGTAAGCCTGGCTAAGCCAGTAGGGAAGCAGCTGAAATTAAGGAAATGGAGAGGTGCTCAGCAAGTCAGAGAAGACAACATATATAAGAGAAGAAGGTTCTTGAACTACTAAGATTACTTTGACCTACACCTGAAAAGCATTAGAGGCACAGGAATATGTATGGGTGTGAAGTGTTTTGCCTGAGTCTCTAGATGAAGAGGCATGTGACTTTCAGCAGCCATTGCAAATGAGCATGTCTAAATCACTTCGACTGCATGTTCCTTGGGAGGACAGCTGTTCAGCCAGAGCATCCCTGAGGTTGGGAAAGAGCATTCCTCCACTAATGGGACATGGGGCTGTCAGCATTAGTGTGGGGAGCAGTAAGTACCTGGACTTAAAGGTCCTGTTTCTTTGACAGGGTAACAGATGCTTGTGTGGAGCGTTTCAGAGAGGCCATGGAAAGAACATTTGTTACAGCCAGCTCAGATGAAGGGAAGTGAAAAGCACACAGGGCTGTGTGGGATGGGACCAAAGTGAAGCAACCTCAAAAGAACTTAGTAGTGAAAGTCTTCCAGGGTTGTGTGGGAAATGATCACTGATGGTTCAGGGAATGGACTAAGATGTGAGAAATCTGTGTTCAGTTCTTGGTTTAGTTCCTCTTCAATGAGTCACTTCATCCTGGCTGTGGTGTGCTTCTCCATCTGCAGCACGAAGGTAAATCCTCTTCTCCTGTTCTGATACTTAGATTGCAACCTCCAATTTTCCTTTACAGTGGGTGTGAGGTCCCATGGCTCTGCAGCTGATCCCTCAGTCTTACTGTCACACAAATCATTAATGTCAATTATGAAGGGTCAATTATAATGTAAACTACAGGAAATAAGCCTTTGAACAGGTACTTCTGTGTTGGACCTGCCTTGCAAGTTTCCTGGTCCTGAGCTGGTTTGTGGCCCCCTTGATGCTGGTCCAGTACAGTGGAAAAGGCGAAGAGCGTTTCTTGTTTGTGGGTCACCTGCTTTTCTTGCATATGGGTTGATACTTGTCAGGAAAAGTTATGACAAGGAATGGGCAGCATAATAAAGACCTTTGGAATGCTTGACTTGTGTTTGTTTCACCTCAGGAGTAGCTCTTCCTAAATATAAATTCCAGCTGAAAGCTGGTCTCCTTCCCTCTTCTCAAACCTGTCCTTTCAGATCTCACTGTTTCATGTAACAGCAGATGAGGTTTTGCTGTGTTAGATACCAGAGAAACGTATTCAAAGTACAATGGCAAGACAGACTGGAATGTCTTGTAGGGAAGATTCTTGTCACTTCATTTTAGAGGTGAAATACGACTCATGAGAGGATCACATGGACCAACGGGAGGTAACAGCACTGGTTTAACACACGGTAGTTAAGCCTTATTTCCAAAATGAGGTTGGAAGCCTGGTTGGAAATGACCAATTGCACACAGTTGTGTTCCTGGCCTTAGTGAAGTCTGCTGGGATGGGCAACAAATAGCATTTCTCAGTAGTGTGACATTTACCTATTCAGTCTCTTTCCTCTTCTTACTTCCCTATGGCTGGAGTTAATTTTAGTCTTGTATTTCATGTTGGTCTCTCCTCCCCACTGGGAGACAGTCACACAACAAATCCTTGCCTGTCCACTCCGGACTCGACCTCTGGAGCACTGAGGCTTTCAGAGCACCCAGCCACCCTGGACAGTGGGCTTACTAGTGATGTGCTCCTGCATGACTGAGAGGAAGTGGCTTGGAATTAGCAAGTCTTAGGTTTGGCTAGCCTGTGGCTGATAGTGAGGCTGAGGACTTGGAAGTTTTGCAGTGTGACAGAGGATCTCTGACCCCTCTTTCTTGGTTCTTTTTCTCCCAGAAGTGAACTGAAGCTCACACTTGTTGTTCCTTAAGGAAATCTGAATGGCAGGGAAGATAGCTGGTGGGTGTGTTTATTGCTTTCTTTACTCCAAAGCACATCTGTGGGTTTTGTCCTTCTGTAGCATACCAGTGTTTCATCAAGTATTTTCTTCTGTTAGATACCTGTGTTCAGCTGTTTCAAAAGTAATCCTCTTGGTGTAGAAATCCGATAATTCCTTTGTATGAGTAAGTGAAATCTGGTAGTACAAGATTGTAGTGACTTTAAGTGGATTTCTATACATAGATCTCTGTGTGTATGTGCGAGTGCATACATGTGAAATCACACTTTTACATGGCTGAAATGTTCAGTGTTCTTAATAAATGGGGAAAAATACAGAATGCTTTATTTTCATCAGTAGTATCATCTGAAACAGCACATCATTCATTTTCTGATTTTAATTGTAATGTGAGACCTATTATAACCTATTGTTTTATTGCATTAGTCTGTTAACCTGTGGATTGTGGAGCAGGAGCAGAAAGCCTGTTCTTCCTTCTATCCCAAATGAAGTACAGTGTTCATTGTAGATTTAGGGGTTTTCAAATCACTGGGGTCTGATATGAAGCTTTTCTCTCTTAAACTTTAGGGGCTATGAAAAAAATGTGACTCCCAGACCTTCTGTCAGCCTGAAATCTTTTTGGTTTGAAACAGGGTGGCAAAAGAGCCTCAGAAACTCCATTTGGAGCTCAGTATTTGTGGCCACATGGCTTTGATCTGGGTAAAACAGTTGTGAGGGGCTGTGGTTTTTGCTTCGGATTTCCAGCACATCGCCATTAATCAGATATTCTGACAGGGCTCTATGAGGAGGCTGATACATGCTCTGCTTTCTAAAATGTACATCTGGTACACTCCTGTCATGGTCCGAGATGCAGAGATGGATTTTTCAGGTGGTTCTACACAGAGAGCCCTTGGGCTCTCAATGACAGTGTAACCTCAAAAGCTGAACAGAGGTGTTTGTCAGCTTCTTACAAACACTGCAACACTTGCAAAAGGAACTAGGGATTCTTGATGCTTATTTTTCACTTTGGGTAAACTGGAATTTATAGACACCAACTTCCTATTGGGATTGTAAAGAGTTAGGATCTTATAATAGAGGGGAGCAGACCGGGACAGACTTTCACACTTGAATTCCATTTTGAAGGTGTCTGCATATGGTAAGAGAACGTACCACTCTGAGCAGATGTAAGCAGGTGGGTCACAGTGGAAGTGGCCAGCCAGGGTCTGTTGTACATGCTGACTCTGAGGGATATGGTTACGAGAAGGACCTCAGTGTCAAATGCCATGCAGCAAACCAGTGGAGAAGGGGTGTGAGTCAACAAAACAAATACAGCTGAGCAGAGAAGTGGAAGTCTCACATCTCTTTGGCTTAATCAACTGCAGATGGTCACAAATTCCAGTTATAACTGATGTAGTTGGGTACAGCACAGCATGGACAACTTGGCAGGACTCTAGCATTTCAAATGATTTGATTACTTTCCCCCCTTTTCCATCATGCACCTCTTAAATGTTGATTTAATAACTAGAAATGCCTGTCCTGTTGGAGGCTACGAAGGCTGGCCATTGGTCTGTGGTGGTTCTGTGGTGGGTGCTTGAAGGGGCAAATACAGCCTGGGGCATTGTCATGTCTGGTCATGCAAGAATATCTCATGTCTTTGTGATATGGCTGGGAAAAGATTGAGTGGACTACTGCAAACTGTGCTGCATAATTGGAGGGAAACTGGAGGGAAAGAGCACTCTCCAGCTGGGAATTTGTTGGAATCAAGCATGGGGTGGTTTGCTGCAAGTTAGTGGTGGAGCTTGGGGTTAGGCATCCAGTGTTAAAGGTCTGAGGAAGGAAGGTGGCAAATGATCTGTTCTAGCCCTGTTTCACTCCTGACAGCTGCCTGAGGATCATGTTAGTCCCCTGTATCAAGGTGCAGCAGCTTGAACAGTTCCAGCCTGCCCTTTGCCTTCACAATTGTCCCTTTCCATGAAAGAGTACTTTTGACCTTTTGCTATCCCAGAGCTGTACAAAGGGGCTGTCCCCAGTACTGGATTTTGCCCTGCTTGTTCAGTCCTTCAAACATGTTTCATTTCCTTGTCTTGCACTAGAACGTTTGATAGCAACACAATGTTTTTAGAGGTTCCATCTTGACTAGGAATCTCGCACCCTGACCCAAACCCAGCTCCTTTCCTAGTGTCACTGTAAATCTATTTTTACTTTGTGTTCTTGGATATCCAGCAAAGCTATAACTGAATAAGCTTCAAGCAAACTGAGGCTGTTCCTCAGCTACAACAAGGCTATATTTATGCTGAGGTTTGTTTGGACCTGGTGAGTTAACACCATCAGACTTGACTGCCATTCTAATCAGGATGAAGCCAGAAATGGCAATCATCATAGTGTCTGACCATCCTCCTTGAAATTTGCTAAAGCCCTACTCTAAAGTTATAGGGAAGGGAATACTGAGAGGCTGCCTAAGAGGATTTATAAACCCTCCTGAGCCTATTCTTTTTGCTCTTTTATTTCAAAGGCATGCCATTTGCCTTTCTTTTTTTTCCAGGTCAGAGTAAGTATTTCTTTCACAGACACCTTAGCACAGCTTCAGCATTTAGAGGCCAGTCCTGTATCTGGTGAAGCCACTGATTCTAGGTATGTAGAAGGGAGCCCTTCATGCCTACCTTTGCCTTTGCTGCTCTGAACTTAACTCTTTAAACACAGCACTCAAACTTGTCTGAGTTATCCAGGCACTATTTGCTCAAGGCACTTACCTCATCATCAAGAGATTTTGCACCTTTCAGTCTAGGAATTTTTATGCCTCCAGCACTTTGTTTGAAGGGAGGAAGTGCTCTTATCTCCGTATTACAGAGGGATAGCCAGTGTACAGAGAGATTAAGTGACTTGGCCAAGGCTCCTCACATGCTCAGTGACTGGGGAGAGTGGAGCCTCTGGTATCTCACTGTAGCTGTCCCTATCCTTGTCTGCTGCTTCACTCTGTGCCCTGTACTTGTGGAATAAATACTGGGCCAGGGACAGGACCTTTGTATCTTGATAGAAGGGAGCAGTTGTTTCAAGCAATCTGAGGAACAGGTCTTCCAATGTACCCTTGTGAATTACCATCATTGCAGCATATTGAGTAATTTGGATAATTTTCATTGAATGCTCCTATTGAGGAAATAAAGTTAATCCATTGTCATTGAGGATATTACAGTATTGGGCACCCGATGAGAGGAAGAAAGACTTGTAGTAAATAATGAAGCCACCTGGTAGGAAAAGTATGAAACAGAATATTCATTTTTCTTCAATGGGAATAACAGATGACAAAAGTGAGGCTTTCTTCAGATTGTTTGTTTACAGACAACTCATATCCACTGAGACTCTATGTTAAATTCGCTCTCTGATGTTAGTGTTTGCCGGATGCATGTGGCCACTAGAGTATGTTCTTATGATCTTACCATTTATTTACCTTGATACGAAACTCCAATTACTGTCAGAGATGCTTCTTGTTAAATATGGTGAATATGAGCGTGAATATGTATTCTTTACTCTGGGGCCACACTGAGAAGGATGCTAAGGAATGAAAATACTGGGGACTTTGGTGCAAATTAATTAAATATCGAAAGATAACAATGTAATGAAAATAGTTGGAAGAAGTTTGTGCTTTAGAGACAGATGAAATTTAGAGGAGGAAATAATACAGTTCAGTGTTTGTCTTTCTGTTCAGGAAGCTTTTCTAACACTTTGGCTTTTCTTTTATGTAACAGCAAAGTCCAGTGCTTCCAAAAGCTGAGGTCATACCACTTTTATTAGAGTGTATTCTTGGTAATACAGCAGATGCTCAGGGGGCTTGTTGCTATGGTCTCTGTAGACATGCAGTGCTCTTGGAAGCTTTATGTTGTAAAAGTCCCCAGCTTTCAGTTGTCATTGTGATCTGAGGGCAGACTGAGACAGATGAGGAAGAAATAAAGGGAACCGAAAGAGGGAGATGAAGAAACATGGAAAGAAAGGTTTTGGTGCTAAAGTCATATAAGCTCAGTTGTGGGGTGAACCTGAACACTCTGCATCCTTGACCTAAGCCCTCAATAACAGTTTGAGCTGTAAATCTTGCTGGCAGCTCAGAATACCTTCTTTTAGATCCTGACTGCTCAATAATGGCAAATTATTTCTGAGAGGACCTTGTGCTTTTGGAGCACATTCTAGACTCCAGGAATTTCATAGTGTCATGCTGTCTCAACAGTTGGTTGGCTCAAGAGGAGTGGCTGAAGATGCGCATCTCATGATTAAGTGTTGTGATGAGTAGGAGTTGGGAACACAGAGACACCTACGTAATTCCTTTTTTTTGCCTGACAAGAGATGATTCTGAGTATCCCAAATTCCAAACTCACTAATAAGCAAACAAAGGATATTTAGTAACAAGGAAGATCAGGAAAAGAGAAATATAACATTACCAGTAGTATTTCATGTAAGTCTCTTTGGATTGAGTGCTCTTTATAAGATCACTAATTTTTCAAACATAAGAAATGTCAGACCTGTATTGTATCTTCAGAGGTCTCTTAATTTAAGCTGTTAAAGAGGAAGCTACTAGAACCATAATGTAGGTCAGAATTGGTAAGAAAGAAAGCAGTTATACTAAAAGAGAATCTGCCATGCCAAAAGCAAGTTACTAAAGGAAAGTCTCATGAATGAGTTTTGGCACTGGATTTGGTTGAATATTTTTCTTTAATGATGCTGGCATGAAAATTAGAGCATGCTTGTATTGATAGGGAAAACTGAGATGCACTGGCAATACAGAGGAGGCCTTAAATCTCCCATGGGAAAATTAAGATAACCGTGAGAAAGTAAGTGAAAGAAAAGGAATTAAATTTGCTAGTGAAAAATATCAAGTTACACTCATAAATATCCTATTTCCATTGTAAACTCCCAATTTAGAAGTAGATAAGTAGGACGGAGACTGGAATGTAGTATTTCCTATGGAATGATTGAAAGATATAAATGGTGTTCTTGGATGATAGAAAGGAGATCTGCCTTCTGTAGATACCCCCATGTGCTAATTCTAACCAACCATGCTCAAGAAGGTGGATTTAGAGGAGGTTTCCTAGGATACTCAGGGTTTATCTCCTGGGGAACTATAGTTTGTTTAGCCTAATGAAAACAAGGCTGAAATAAAATAGTCCTGAAATCATTAGTACAAGGTAGGAAAATGCTATGTATGAAGTGAGAGCTAAAAAAACACCACCATGAAACAATCTGGAAGAACTTCAAGATATGGGCTTAAATGCCCAAAGGAAGGTGAACAGACATATAGTCTGGAAGCTAGAAGGTGGTTGCTAGTCCTGAAAAAGGTTAGCCCCTGAAACAGCTTTAATAAGAGCAGGATGTACTTTCTGGGCGCTATACCTGCTTCAAGGCCTCCAGTGCCACCTTTAAGGATGAAATTCCTATGTCCATGTAGGTCACTCTTTGAAAATAGTGTAGTGATTTTATCTTGTTTAGCTGAACAGCTAATAAATAGCTGACGCCAACTTCATCTGGTTATTGCAGGTGTCTTGAATCCTGCTTCTGGAATGATGCAATCAGAAGTGTTGACATTCATGTTCACGAGTGGTCTAGTCTTTTCTTGGGTACTGGCTGACGTTTTATGAGCCTGTGGCTGGATCAACTGCTGCTGTTATTACCATTGCTGGTTTTGAAGCTGCCTTTTTACTGTAAAGTTGTTAAAAGGTTCTGGGATAGTGCTTTCCATTCCTATCAGAAAAAGACAACAACTCTAGAACAGTTGTAATGGGTGATTTTGTTTGTCTTCCCAACAATGCTTTTTTTGGGGTGGGGGTGTCCCATGTCATCTTACTCAGCATCTTTCTTAAACAGCTGGTGGCGTTTGTGACTCCAGCAACGTGCTGTTACACGTTGTCATTATACCAGAGGCAATTGACTCCGTCTCCAGCTTTCTGCCTTGCCTGGGAAAGATCAGTACCTGGATGAAGGCCAGTTGGCTGTAACTGAACCCCTTCCATAAGAGATAAAAATGCCCGGGAATTTGTCCATCCACAGAGCAGAAAAGATTTGCTGGCTTTCCCACAATCAGCCAAACTGCTGTTAGTGGGCGGACAGAGAGAAACTCTTACGCTTAGTGCAAGAGCGATAGGTTCCTGGATAACGTGGTGATAAACACAGTATTGATACCTAGAGCTGGAATTTTGACAAAGCACACCATTCTGGCTTCTACCTATCCAGGCAATGGGAGAAGCTGTGTGGTTTGTCAGTGAAAGCAGAGATTGAGCAACTTCTGAGCTATTTTGCAAAATTCCAGCCCAGGTTGAAAGAAAACCTGAGATTTCTTTTATCCCAAAGATTTTCTTATGTATTTAAGAGTAGGGAAAGCTTTGCTCTCCATGGCGAGTAAAATACTTCTGTAACGTGACAAGTAAGAAAAATGCCAAAGTGCTTCTAATAATAATTAAAGCAGTTGCTAAGCTTTGCTGATTTATTTTCTTAGCCTGAGCTGCATTTGTGCATTTGTTTTATTTATCACAGAATACTGTAATAACAATATCAAAAGAATTTACAGTGGGGTATGCTACGTTGCTTTCATCAAAAAAAAAAGTTACAGCAGATGCTTTGAATTTACTGCAGATGGTGGCAAATATTTGCCTTATTATAAGGTTACACTACTAGAGTGTCATGACTGTTATTTAGTAAATCAGTTCATGATTCAGGTGGCAATATCTATTAGCTGTGGCTGGCAAAGCTCTAGTGAAATAGCAAATAAGCCAAATACTCTGCCAGTTCTTGCTCTTGTAGCAAATGAGTTGTTTTTTCTTTGGAAAAAGAAGACTTTTTTTGTTAACTCTCTCATATCCACCTTCCCTTCTTGATTGTAAGTTACTTCAGCCCTGCAGCACTTCCTCCTCCACAGAAGTAATGCCTGAGCACAGGCAGGACCATTGACATGTGCTGATTGTGGTGTCTCATCAGAGGGACCTAAGGTGTGCTGTTTAAGAGCCTCACTGAATCAAATGTGAATCAAATTTATATAATATGAGTTCATATGAATGAATTCAAAATAGAGGAGCAGAGAAGTGGCTTTGTCCCCTGGGACTGAGTAAATGGTTGCTTTGTGGGAGATTCACACTATAGAAGAAAGTACATGTTGATTGCCAGAGTCCTGAGTGCACTTAAAGCCTTAATGGCTCTAATAATCTTCAGCTGAGGCCTCCACCACACCACTGTCCAGGTGTGTTATTTAAGCTCAGTCCCTGGCTGAGCTTTGTTGCAGTGTTGGTCTCCAGCTCAGTGGTAGTCATGCCCCTTGGTGTTTGTGGAGACCCTTGATTGAGGTTCTCACTTGCTAGTTGGGATTGGGGTCTGTCTTGTTGCTGTGGACCTGCATGGCGATCACTGTCTCATCACCACTCTTGGATGACCATGGTTGCCACCCTGAGACTGCCCTTGCTCATCTCGCTCAGGTATGGTGGGGCTGGGCCTCTGCTGCTGAGGCCTCAGCCATAGGATGTCTGTCACATCTTGGCTCCCTGTCCCTCAGGGGAAAGCTGGCTCTGATATTGGTCTAACTAGTCCTGCTTATTAAAAGCATCATGTGTACCTGAGCCCTCTGTGTCCGTAGAGTGAATATAAAATAGGCAAATATGAGTGAGCTAGGTCCACATGTTTTCTTCCCTTTTTCCATCCCCACCTTCCTGTCACTCCCCACCCCAAAATGTGGGAGGAAGCCAGATGTGAAGAAAGTTGCTTTTTAATCCCTGTTATCAGTGCTGCTTGTTGCACCTGGTGCTGAGCTTAACGTCTGAAAGACCATTGCTGCATCCTGTCTGAAGTTACATGAGAGCCTGTTCATGAGGTAATTCTGGATGGACTGGGAGCAGGAAGCGCAGGCTCTCCCGTCAGATATCCCACTCCCTGGGCAGGCTCAGGAGGTTTGAACAGCTCAGATAAGTAGCTGAACTTCTTGATGCTTTTATCCCAGCTGATTGGAATGTATTAATCTTTCTGAAGGCATAAAAGCTCTATTTGAGGTCATCAGGCTTGTCCCCTGAAAGGTGGGCACCTTCCCAGGGGGAAGGTGCATCCATAAAACCTGAGGACAAACAAAATGCTTGTGGTGGAGCTTGAACTGTTGAAAACCACAAAATCCACAAAAACCATTTAGACATTTCAATAGGGTAAGAATTGTCCTGGTTTGCCAGTTTGATCTTATGTGTGAGACAACTCTGATAATTTTTGGTGTGCCAGAGTAGGCATTGGAAATTGGAGGGAATACATTTGGATAAGATAAAATACTCCCTCTTTAAATTAATAACTGTATAATTTGAGATACTGGAGCACTCACAGCCATTCACTGAGCTCCTTTTTGGGGCGGGGGAATGTGTAAAAGTCAATCCAGTTCCACAAAAAGTAATCTTATTATGAGTTAATGCTGGCAGTTTCTAGGTTAGTGGATATCCACGAGGAATTGTCTGATGTTTATGCTATCTAATGCATGTTTATGTTATGAGGGGAGTGGGATTTTTGATTCACTCCTCTTGTATATTATTTTAACAGAACAATTGCCATTAAAAAAATGTATACTTTAGAGGGCTTTAATTATGTTAATTATCACGTATTTTGTTAATAACATTTTATTTTGAAGATGCCTGTTAGAAGGTTTAGAGTGTTAATTTCCTAGAGAATCAAATGGGAATGGTGCTTGAAATTTCCTTTTAAATTAACTTTACTTACTTTTATGTCCTAATTAAATGGAGATAATAGTTTGGTGGAAATATTAGAGAGCTAGAAATTAGTGCTTAGATATTTTACTTAATACCAAGACTTTAATCTTAATATAATGTATCTTTTATTCTAATCAACATACAGCCCTTGCATTTAATGTACTGATGCGTTTGGATCAAAACATTTAAATAGGAACATTGACGCAAAGTAAAATTATCTTCACAGATAACCCCCTGATACTGTTGAGCTCCTTCTGGGTAATAGGTTCCTCTCCCCTGCATCTGTAATCTCTATGGAGGAAAAAGTGTCGAGGGTCTTTTAGTATTTCGGCATTACCTCATCATGTATTAGGTAATAGGCAGTGATCCCACTTAAAAAGACTTTCTGTAGTGTTTGCAAATCAGGCTAGGATGTGTAACTCCTTTCAAGCTTGACTGCTCTAATGCCTCGTAACACAAAAGCCACATAATTTGCCTACTGCACAGGATCTTTACATTGGTACACAGGTATGTTGTGTTGATATGGCTGTTCTCTGCAGTAAGAGTGATGATCTTTCTATGTATCATGGGCTTTATAGCAATAGAACTGCATTAATAGTAGGGCAAATATTGGAAAAATAAGTAAAAATCATTACTAGCTAAGCAGTTATATTCCTGTGGTGTTGGTGAATGGATCAGACCTCAAGGAAAGCTGTAATTCTGGTGAATGGAATGGGACTTCTACCCTAATACTGTAGAGCCAGGCTTTGCTGCATGTCCTAACACACTCTGACCAGGGACTTTGCAGTGTTTTCCACATGGTTCAGTGCAAAATGGAGAGGCAGCAGTGGCAGACTCCTGCTTAGCACAGGGACACTTACATTTGTGGGATGCCCAGAAGGAGAATTCAACAGGCTTTTGTGAAGTTCATGCTTCCCCTAGCATGAATGCCAATGGCAGTTGTTCATTGACTGCTACCTCCATGTTTGCTTACGGAGAGAAAGAGGCATTTTGCAATACTTGCTCTTTGTGTAACTTTATTCTTCTAAAGTCTGTGCCTGACAGCCTTATGCAGGAGTAGAATTAATCTGAACCTCTGACAAACCTGTTTCCATATATCCTGTTCAGCATCTATTGCTTCCTTTCTGCCATTGCAGGACAAGTTGTGTACCGATAGTCAGGCTTGTGGCTTGCAGCGCCGTTGCACCATGTGGTGTCTCTGACTGGCTGAAAAAGACCCAAGCAGAGCAATATGATGGGTTGGTGATCAAAGGGAGGCAGTTGTCATAAAAGCAGTGCAAGCTATGTAAACCAAATATCCAATTTGCTCAGAAGGGGTAATTTGAGTTACTTTCAAATAGTTAGCTTTTATGGTCAATTGGGTACTGCCACATTACTAGTAATAAGACATAAATCTATTTGGTATAATATGAGATCATTTTTTAAGACTCTCAGACTAAATTTTCAGGTAAAGAGGAGAAATTGAAATTTATAATCCATACCATTTTTTGTGTAATTGTTATTAATAAATTAGCAAGAAAGAGGCAGCAGATGGAATGAATTGTTGTAGTTCATTAATTTTATGATGGCTTTCTTTGCATGAGCCAATTATGTCTGTCATTGTATCTCGAAGCTGCAGTGGTGCCCAAAGGAAAGGGCACACAGACAGGGACAAATCATCTTTCGTATTTTCTGCTTTCTGAGGTGGCTGGAGAAAAGTCAGTCTTGGTTCTCACTAATAGCTTTGGTGAAGATATCAGGCCCCAAAGGTTGTCACAAGTGCAGTTCTTAATCCTCTCTCCAAAGGCTGGGGTGACAAGATGATGAGTCTTGTTGAGTGTGCTCAAAACTGGGATCTTCTGTCTGAAATAATCACCAACTTTTGTTGTTGATGATGATGACAATTTCTGAGTTTGACCTTGGTGTGCCTTCAGGTTCTTGGGATGTGCTCAGGAAAGCATTCCATGCTGCTAGTTGCAGAGAAAAATGCCCATGTGGTGAAGGACAATAGGAAAGAGAATTATACTTGTGGTGCCTCTGGCTCAGCAAAGCTTCCTCTATATATGGTGCTGTGACCTCTTTAATTAGAAGATGCTCTGCCATCTCCTGAGCTGCTCAGTGGTAATATGCTGATAAAGTTTCATGTGGAATGTGAGTTGATTTGCTTTACCTTCAGACCTTGTATTCTCAACTTGGAGATAGCAGTTGTTTTTCTGTCAGATGTGTACTTCACTTAATGACTGTAGTTTATTACCCAGTAGGTCATATCCTGTATATTTTAAGAACAACCACCTCTGAGACTGTGACTTGGTGGAAGGAGGTGACATGTGTCATTGCTGTTGTTTTCACTACAGCCTTGTGGAAAAACTAATTACCTTTTCATCTTGGTAAATTCAGAGGTCAGTTTACCACTACTATATCACAACATGACAGGGAACATGGGTAATTAGGTAGGCTGTGTAACCTGGATATTCCATGGATCTCATTACATCTTATTTAGAAAGGCTATAATTTGATTGGTGGAAAATTAAGGCATCTCCTCATGGGTCATTTTATCTTTCTGCAATAATAATTCTTGGCTTGATTAAAAATTGATCCAGTGTCTTAAAGTGAATTTATTATTGCTGCAATCTATCACCCACAGACAGATAATCTGGTTCCCATCTTTATCTGATTTGAAAAATCTGTCACTTATTATGTGTTGTTTTTTTCCCAATCATTTAAATTAATGGTTTGCTGAGGCAAGGCGTGCTACCATAGGCTTCTTGGAGAAAGCCAATGTGCACGAGACGTTAAGCCAGTACCTTTTACTGCAAGGAATCTGATACTATGTCAAGTATTGATTGGAACTGTGTTGTGGCATCATTTTCTCTGGAAGAAAAAAAAATCAAGTAGAAATTTTGGATGCAGAGCAATAAGAAGGACACAGACAAGTCACTGCTGGAGAAAATGGTCTGTGCGTGCCTAGGGCCTGGATGAATTCCTGCCTTGCATGTTGCAGCATCTGCTGAGCACTGAAATTAGACGAGTTGTAAAGGCTTGTCCCGACATCCTTTAGGGGGGTGCTGAAACCATCTTAACCATGGAGCTGTGCACCAAAAAGCCTGGCCTGTTCAGGTCAAATAAGCAGAAAGAAGCAAAGGTTAGATGGATGAACAGCTTCCTCAGAATCTGTTCCCTCTATTGTCTCCTTGAGCTTTGGTGAATCTTCTTCAGGCTTCAGTTTTCATCTGATTTGCCCATGTAAAAGCAGAGTGTGAAGTTCTGATCAGGGAAGAGGGATCTGAAAATCATTTAAAAACCATCTTAGCTAAAAAAATACTGTAGCAGACATTGCATTAAGAAGAGGATTTGACGCATGTCCATCCTTAACAATATTTGTAAACAAGATACAGTTGTTGGTGGAAAACCCCTGTATTTATGGCATAAGCATTAAAGAATCACTATGCTTCCTAGGCATTTTAACACACTCTCTTACAAGTTGCCCAAAATATATAAAAAAACAAGGTCATATTTCTATCCCAGGAACGCAGCAGGTTCACTTGTATCTATACCTGTGCTTAGAGGTGAACACTGGCAACTACTACATATGGTCTGATTCCTGCAGCTACCCTGGAGAAAGAGAGGATTGAAAGAAGATTGTGTAGCCAACCTGTCAAGGGGTGGGTGGATGTGTGAGCGAAGGGATGGTTATTAACAGTCCTGTTGTGTGGCTTTAGACTGAGGCAAAAGAGAGGGGGTGAAAGTAAGGTACATGGTTTTGGTTGAAGTTTTTGAAGCAGAATAAAGCCAGAGGCAACTGTTTCTGTCAGCAAATTTAAGCAAAATTTTCTGTAAGCAAAATAGTGCTTAAATATGGTGGCTCTTCCCAGATAAACAGGCTGAGATCAGCTCTGGAAGTTTGTATAGTTCAGTAGAGAAGGCCATCTATAAATGTAGACTTAAAACCTCAGTAGAAAATAACTGATGTAATAAACCTTTGGTGTGGGGTAGGAGCTGGCTGATGTGCTCACCTCAGTGTACTCAATGGGAATTTTGCTGCTGTCTTTTGTAAGGCTGAAAATTCTTTGTGCATGAGTGTATTCCAAAATACTCTGTGTGCATTCTGAAATGTGTCCTTTCCAACCTCGCGTAGGTTGGCTCCTGCCAGCCCCATCCAATCAGTGCCTTGCTAATTCAGGACTGAAGTTCCAAAATATCTTCTGTTCTTTCTTCTTTTCCTTTTGTCAAAACAAAGGACTAAGTGACTGCCAATTTAATATCATCAAAACAAAAACCACTCTGTTCCTTCAAACCAGGCTGCAGGGTGCTCCCGCCTGCCTTGGAGGGAACAGGCTTTTTCTATTATTATTATTATTATTATATTAAAACTTTTAAAGTGGGCTGCAAAATTTAAGTGATTCTGTTACTGTTGAGCAAGCACAGTTGGCTTGCTCACAGTTCCCTGTCCAGGCCTGTGGAAGATGCATGTAACCTGTGATGCTGGATAATAATCGGAACAAGAGGTGAGACTCTTGGAAGTGGGGGAAATCCCTTGGTAAATTTTTCCTGCTTATCCTGAGGGTAAGGATAAGCTCAGAAATGTATTTGTTATAATTTGTGTGGATGTGTTGTAGTAAGGTCGCATAGTATAAAGGCATGTAGCCTTTGCAAGGACAGTGAGACAAATTGTGTTTTATTCTGGTTTGAGATGAAACCTGCACCTGGGACCTCAGGCAGGCCAGGAGATGCTGCTTCACCTAGAGGCATGTTGCTGCAAGTGGTGCCCTGGGCCTCAATGCATTATCTTGCCCTTTGGGAAAGCAGCTGAAGCAGGAGCCTCAGGGTGGCAGGAGCTGCCTCCCCACAGAACCTGCTTTGCACTAATCCTGCTTCCAGCTCTGAGCTTTCTCATAAGGTGTTTGAGGACTGCCTCAAACAAATGACGAGCTGCTGACCTTTGGCTTGGGTAATGACTGATGGCAAGAGAGAGTGTTGCCTGAAGAAGAGGCTTCCAGATGCATAATCCCTCATTGATTTGCTCTCCTCATGCTTCCCAAGTTACTGTTGATAGGATCTTGCTGCTGTTAATACTTTCCCCAGAGACGACGTGTTCACTGCTTATTGCTTGTCCATGTTCCTTATAATTAGACCTGGCTACAGGGCTGGAGTGCAGATAAAACCATAAGGTGTTGCTTTCTCTGTGATACATTCCTAGCAGTATGTGAAAAAGCATCCAGATAGGTATGATGATATACATCATCTTAAAACAGGAGAGATCAAGCTGATGGACACAGGGTAGGTTTCTCCTATTGTGTTTCACTGAGGATAGCAATAATTGATGCTACCTGTTTGGTCTCCTTAAAAAGTAAATTTAAATCTAAGCTAGGCTTAAATTTCATAATTAAAAAGATGTTTCTGCAAGTAAAGAATCTTTATATATATATTCCTAGATTTGGATTTGGAATAAATGCCCCTAGTGCCTGGTCATATATATGATAAGTGGAATAGTTACCCTGCTATTTTAATATGGACTTGGTGTCTCCACCCTGCAAGTAACACCATCAGAAAATAACACCAACAGCACGGTAGGAATAAGGATAAATAAACAAAACTGTATTTAAAAAAAACCCCAATAAACCAACCCATAAAACAATGCACTGGGCTTTAGTGACCAAATCAACATTACAGCCCATGGTACGTGTTGCAAGATCAGACCATAGTTCTGCATCTTCTTTTGAATGATTAATGAATTTTTCTGCTGCCACTTTATTACAGAAGGGTTTTTGTACACTGTATTGTTTGGGCTGAACCTGGATTTTCCTGACATCTAACATACACTCAGGCACTTGTCTGGAGATAAGAAGTCTTGTGCCAACAACTGAGATTCCCAAGGCAGAGCTTGCCCTGCAGACAGCTCAGAGCCTTGTTCCTGTGGACCAGCAGCTGGGGTTTAGGGTGCTGCAGTGGAATTTTGGTGTTTGAAAACATGTTTACATGTCATCAAATCATATTTTGAGAAATACAGGTTTTTATATGAGATCGTGGATTTTTCTCTCAGCAAACGTGATGCTGGCTTTAATCTTGCACTGTATATATGCTTGTGCTCATTCCTAGCAAATCTACAGCCCTTTGTGTAGTGGGTGTATTTTCCAAAGTATGCAGGTTTGCCTTTTGAGCGTGGGCACTTGGGAGAAGTCAGAGGGCTGCAGTGGGAGATTGCTGTGCCCACACTATCCTGAACACAGCATCACTTACTTAAGCTTTCTAAACTCTCCTTCAGGCTGTTAGGCAATTGCTTTAGAAGGTGTTGGTCTGCATTTTCACTTTCCTCCTCCGTATCTGTGATTTCCTCAATAAAGAAATACCCAAGCACATCCATCGCCTCTCTTGTCTAATTAGATGAGCCTTCTCAATCATTATCGGGTCATTTGTCCCATCCGTTCCTTCTCACAAGCAACAAATGAGGCAAGGTTCTTGCTATATTCACCGCTGGCAGTGATACTGATGAAGAAGGGAGAGGGAAAGATGGTTCAGAGGGTATTGATGTGAGTGCTAGCACTGAACACTGTGCCATATCTTTAATCACATGGTTCTTTTTCTCTGCCCTTCCCTTTATTTATAAATTCCCCTTCTCCTTTCCTTTATTTGTAACTCTTGTTTTCAAAGCCTGAGAACTAATCACCACCTTGTGTCGTTTCATTTACTCACCCCTCACATTGAAAGTGTTTTCTGCGCTCAGAAAGTACTCAACCACAGTAAAATCCAGTAATCTATTCACAGACTGATCCAAACACAGAGCATATCAGACATGTTGTATGCTAGGAACACTCTTGCCTGAGCAGTAGCAATTGCACTGGGGCATCAGTAAAGTTAAGTGTAGTTCCGTGCAATATTGAATATTGAGAAGAGGTAACAACTGATTCAAAATGAAGTTTTACAACTACAATATTAGGCAGTGCTGGTGATCTTAACCTATTAATAGATCTGATTAAATGTTTCTCTGGAAGATGGGAGAGAAAAGAAAGGGCAGACTTTGTTAATTAGAAAATGAAGTATGAGAATTTGTAACCTGTAATTTCACATGAGCAGATAGTGCTTTTTTGGAAGAACAGCTATTATAACACCCATGTAGCCAATCTGAAATACCAGTGTAAGGGTTCTGCTGGATCAATAGGTGATCTGAGGGGTCTGATACACACAAGGAAATGCTCTGTGTCTCCAGCCCCCTTGGAAGCACCTCTTTGGTGTGGAGCACCACCTCATGTGTCTTGCTATGATCTTTTGAAGCCTTCATAGGTATTCTCTGGGATCCTTCTGGGAGGCATATAAACTAGTAAACAGTGATTTTGTGGAAATACAACACTTCCCAAGTGTTATATGGAACAGAGAAGATGTTCTTGTTGGAGAGACATCCAACCTGTGTATATTTTGTGGATATTTTTTCCTTTCCCAGTTGTCTCTTCAAAACTATTTTTGCTATGCAAGTACCCAGTCAAAGACCAGGGCAATAGGTTATGATGTAGCAGGCAGCTGGGCTGTACAAGAGGTGTGAACGCTTGTACTACCCTCCATAGAAGGTCATTCTCCTTGTCTGTTGAAATCCTGCCTCTTTTATGGTATTTAGCTCTAATAACTCAATGCCATTTTGTATATACCTCAAAGTGTGCTGCAGCTCCATAGGGGAAGTGGAATACTGTGTGACAAAGATGTTAGAAAGGAATTCTGTTGATCATCCACTCTGACCTCCTGTTGAAAGCCTTGGATTAGCTTTTCCAGCATCCTGTCAAACTGAGTCTTGACAGTTTCCAGTGAGGGAGATTCCACCACTTCTCTGGGCAACCTATTTCAATGTGTAATTGTTCTCATGGTGAAGAATGTATATATATTTTTATTCTACAGAATTTGCCCTGGAGCAGCTCAGTTCTCTGTGTAGTATGTAGTTTGTTCTTTGCCACTGTGATTGAAGGGCTGTTTCACAAACTGTTTGCATCTATCTGAAGAAGGGTATGTATATGGTAGATGAACATGTGAATGGGAAATGCATATTTTAAATGACCATTCAGGAAATCTGTGAGAATAAAAATAGACTTGACCATGATTTGAAATCATATCCAGGCCAGCAAAAATGCTCACACCTAAAGCATCCAAGTTCAGTTTCATTTACTAACCAGGGCAATGATGGGGTGATATTGCTCTGTATGTTACAAAGCTTTAATTCCCCTGTTGATATCAATAGAAATATTAACACTGTTTTGTGGGTCTTCCTTAGCACAATGCAGGCTTGTTTTGTGTACACACTCTCCTATCAAAGGCATCCTGACAGTTGTTAAATCTCAAATCTGTTCTTCTTTATTGCTTTGAGTTAAGAGACATAGGCAAAGATGAAAAGAATAGAAAGGAAAGTTGAGCATTCAGGGAGAGAAATGAAAGCCATTCTGGGGAATGGAGGCTGCAGAATGGAAGACTCACAGCTGTGGGAAAGAGATTTGTCTGAGGGGACAGGCAATAAAACCACATCAGAAAAGTGTGGGGATTGGGGCAGAAGAAGAAATGGACAAAGGAGACCGTAAATTGATTCTTTGGCTTCCTGGAGATGTGCAATCCAAATGATTAACTGCAGAATCCATGATTTGATAGATCTGGTGCAATAGAAGAAAGATCACGTCCTACTAATGAAGCAATGCATGGTTTGATTAATACTCCTTTTTTTTTTATGTGTAAGTTTTGATTTTCCCCTGAATACATCACTGCCAAACTCAGTGTTTGCAGGACTAGGTCATTTTAGATGTGAAATCCTTGCCGTTGTGTGGTGCTGGAAGGCACAGTGGCTTGTTAGTAGTAATGCTTCCTTTTGTCAGTATGTTTCCGAATGGCTAATGTGATTGCATCGAATGTGTAAGATGCAATTTGAAATATATCAAGAAGGAGTATTTGTTTAGGATTAGGTGATGTTTGATCAAAATACTGCAAGAATAGCAAGGATGAACTGTTTATGTTCCGGGCCTTTATAATGAGCATATGCTCCATCATGTTGTAGAAGTGGAGCACACTGGGGTATTTTTAAACCTTGCAACAGCAGCTGGGATTTCTGCCTTCCCTGGGAAGTGAAGAAGAAAATGTATTTCTGTTCTCCCTGGGGAGAAACGGCTGCTGTTCACTTGGAGGAGTGCTATTACCTTCCTCCTGTTTTTCCCAAGGAAACTGAGTATTTAATAATTGTCTTCATACAAGCACTGTCTCTGAGAGGTAGGAAACAAATGGTTACTTCACATGAGCCCGGCCTCAGCACGCTGCTTAAGCCCATGACTGTATCTCTGGGTTGGGTTTCACACCAGTTCCCGTTTGATGCTCATCACCAGCACAACTGAGCACCTCCCAGCACTGTATTAAGCAATGTTCAGCATTTCCCTCTCAGGGAGAGGACAGATGATATGAAGAATAGCCACAGAGTCACAGAGTCACAAATTCCTGTTCTATGCCTTTGGTGCCTGGCACTCATGGCAGAGAGTGCCTTGGTGATAAGCACTCTGTATCTGTAAAACCCAGCGTTCATGAGAGCAGCAAGAAGCAAGGCTGCTTAGATAGACTCCAAACCAGCATTTCTGGTTGCAGTTTGTTGCACTGAATGTCCTTTCCAGGGTATTTAAGGCATCTTGTCTTTGCATTGCTATGAAATCAGTGTCTCAACTATTTATAAATTTGCCCTAATTCTTCCTCCCTCTGTCCTGCCCAAAGGCTATAAGGAAGCTTTACATTTTCTGTTTTGCAGAAGAGAATTTCATGGGGGATAAACCTAACCTGAATTGCTGAAGTCACGCAGCTGCTTGTATTCATGATGGAAATACAACTCAATTTCAGCAGCCTGATGTTTAACTTCCTGACCTTTGCCTTCAGATTCATTTGTACTCAGCTTGTCATCCAGTTGTGGTTTCAGTTCAAACCACGATGTGAGGGGCTCCCTTCCCCCAGCCTTTAATGAAGATGTTTACCTGAGTCGCATCTGTGTGGTGTGACTTGTCTTGGCTTAGTGGAGGAAGGCCCAAGGCTGGCCTGCCAGAGGTGAGATAAATTGGGATTGAAATCCCCTGGGAGAGCCTGAGGTGTGAAAGCTGTTTTGCTGTGACTAGCTCTCATCAGTAATGATAACCCCTCAATTTTGTGCCACCTAAATTCACCCAAAATTATATGCTAAATATAAATATTCATTTTATAAATATGCATGTTAATTAAATATACATTTATTTTAAATGCATGTGTTAATTATACATGTTACATCAGATCACAATTAAGTCAATAGAAATTGGAGATTTGCATATAATCATGCTTGTATACTAATCAGTTGTCAGTCTAGAAAGCCACTTTCTGCATCTAGACAGAATATAGACCTTGGTCCAGTGATCAGCTCAAAGATTGAGTAGCAGCTTCAGTTCTTTTGCCTGTATGGATTTTTCTTCCTAGAAAAGAACAGAAAGAGGTATGGCTTTTTGGTCCATGAAGGATGCCCAATAGTTCCTTCCTGTTTTATTCTACTTCTTCCAGGAGCCCTCTAGAGTCTAGGTTTTGGCCAAATGAAGCTCCTCCTCTGATACATTAGGACTGTAGTAAATCTGCCTCAGCAATTTCTTTTGATGTGGGATGCTCTTTGACCAGTGCATGTTCTTCTTCTGGTATTCTGCTTAAATGTAACTTTCCTCACCCCAGATATTCCAGGAATAACATGGGTAATTCCAAACGATGTACTGGATAGTTAACAGACATATTACCATGCCTGCCTGTTGATTCATGCAGGTTGTGAGAGTTTGGAGTGCTTATTGTGGTTTTGTTTCGGGTTCAGTTTAAATACAAGGTTGGAGCTTGTATTAACTGTATTAAAAGCTATCTGAAATGGCCATGACTTTATATCAGCGTAGGTGAAACTGTTTTTGTTCTGATACAGATGTATAAGCATCCCTGAGAGAATACTTGAGGGGTTGGACTGTTCAGAAGGCAGAGTTCCTTTCAGAGTTTTGTTTATCTGAAGTGTTTCTCCAATGGAAGCAGGTGACCTTCAGGGCTTGGTTTTGTACAAGTGTATTCACTGGTGCCAAGACTTACTGTGGCAGTTAGTGTGTAACCAAGGCCAGCCTTGTTCAGCAGCACGTTTAAGCACACTATAAAGTTCCACCCAAGCCAAAGGTACAAAAGCATGTACAAGTGCTCTGGTAAAGGAGATTGCTTCCTGAACTGGGATCTAGGAATCAAAGAGGAGATGAACATGTATCTTCTGTTGGTTTTGGCAGTTATTTGGTAATAACCCCATCCAGAGAAGCAAGTTAGAACTTGTTATGAGCACTGCCAAGGAATTTGCTTCATGGAAAGGGGTATATCCTTATGTCAGGGTTGCTTTTGTGTCGGAACAGTCTTGTAACTCCCTTTGGGGGGGGGGAATGTGAGAAGTGTTGGGGTTCTCTTTTCCCCAACATTCTCCCCACATGCCCAAAACCTTGGTTTGGTATCACAGACAAGACTGTGGTCAGTGCAGTGACTCCCTACATGCTTTTGCTATTCCTTATTGACTTTTCCTCTACAGCTTTGAATTCACTTTTCCTCAGAAGCATTATTGCTGCAGAGCACTATTCACACTGAATAGTTTGCAGGCTAAGACCCATCAAGGTTTTATAACAAACCCTGTGAAAAGTACCTATTTCATCAGTCATTTTAATCTTTAAAATGTTTGCTTCAGGTATCAAGGACACCGTTGATTGCTTGCTGTATTATGTAAATCTTCATAAGAAAATAGGTCACTCTTCAAATTGTCTTCTTGTAGGGATGTAATTAAGCTGCTTTAAGTCAATTACTGTATTTTAAGTATCTACTAATGTTTAAAAAACAATGTACCTTTAAGTTTTGACAGTGATATAATTTCCTATTTATTATCTTTTAATTAAAACCACTAGTAAATAGGATTAAAACCAATTGTATAGTAATTTGATGTCACCATTGCAATTCTGAAGCAACATACTTAGTCTACAGTGCATTAGTTTAGCAGTAGAGGGGGGATAGAAGGAAAAAAAACATGCTTGATTATTTAGATCAGGAGTTCTGGTGAACAGGAATCCTGAATCAGACACCTCTGGGTTCTGCTCATGCTTGGATGTGCATCTCTTGTCATTTTAGTGTTAACTTTAAGCATCCCAGAGGATTTGCAGGTGCTGGGAAGGGTGATTGTAGTTTCAATGCCCCTTCTGTGATTTTGGCTCAGTGTGTTCTAAAAGTCATTATTTTGGCTTTTTGCAAATGTAAGAAGTCAGGTAAACTGAAAAGCTCAAGGGCTGGAAGGTGGAACAGATTTCAAGAAGACTTCAAAATGTTCAGAAAGCATCTGGAACTTATACCCACGTCTCAAAAAGGGAGACAGCTTGTAGGAAGTGGCTACCTTGCTATGTGCAAACTGTTAGCAAGAATAAGAGAATCATAAAAACATGCCTGTGTGGAAGAAGCTTTGTTCAGTTTATAGACATTAGCACTGTGGCAGTAGAAAGTACAGGAACAAATAGGAAATTTGCAAGAAATCAAGTTAATTTTGGCCTTTTGAGAGTCTGTCCAAGATAATGGCTTTCAGCTGTATGATGGCATGAAAATGAGGTTCCCAGTCAGTCTGTTCTCTTGCAAATTCTCAATACTGTGAGGTTTTTATGTCTAATTGAAGACCACTGTGTCTCCATCCTGGCTGTGGGAAACAGGTGATTCTAGGGTTGTTTAGTCTGGAGAAGAGAAGGCCATCAATCATAGAATCATAGAATAGTTAGGATTGGAAAGGACCTCAAGATCACCTAGTTCCAACCCCCC
Source organism: Melopsittacus undulatus (assembly GCF_012275295.1). Lineage (NCBI taxonomy): Eukaryota > Metazoa > Chordata > Aves > Psittaciformes > Psittaculidae > Melopsittacus > Melopsittacus undulatus. The sequence continues at coordinate 10,235,044 of NC_047529.1, read as the reverse complement.
TGCCATGGGCAGGGACACCTCACACTAAACCATATCACCCAAGGCTTCATCCAACCTGGTCTTGAACACTGCCAGGGATGGAGCATTCACTACCTCCCTGGGTGTCATCGGTACCTGAAGTGCATTTGTTTTCCATGGGACTCTGATAGGTGAAATATCTTCTGAAATTTCCTGGCTCCTCATGGCTGCTGCAAGGAGCCAGCAGTGTCCTCTGCAACCACTTCTAAGAACCAGACTTGTGGGTGTGTGGAGTCCACTTGGAGTCCATTGCTTTCTCTAGGAACACCTGCAGAGGGATTGAATCACACATATAACCAAAAGCACCACCTGGAACTGAATCAGGTGGTATTACAACAGGGAAGTCCCCCATATACCATATCTGCCACCTAGCATGAGGACAGGCATAGTGCGACCTACTTATTGCGATGACCAACAGACAGCACCCTGAATCCTCTTCTAACCTGCTACCTAAAGCATTTGCAGGATGAGCAGTGAAGATGGGAAGCAGGAGTGTTTCAAATTACAGGTTTGTAGCTGACTGCTGCTAGTCAGTCAATTTTACCCAATTTGCACTCATGAATACAGATATTTTTTCCCCCTTTTTCTTCTTGATGCACAGGTGCACCCCTGCTGCACCAGGCATATTATTTCAGGCTGCTGTGAAGATGTGGCTGCCAGGATACGTAGTTACAGTTAAATTGTATATCTATATTATACAAAATATAAAATACTTCTTCATATCTGCAAGTATTCACTTATAAATAATTATATATGAAATTAAACATATGTATATACATTAAAAAAATCAAGCTAACCAGCTGCCCACTATGTGTTTTGCCATTTCTGTCCTTTTCTTCATTCCAAACATCCTCAGCAGTCAAAGATAACACTTTTAGCTATAAACGTTTGGGCGAGGATGAATATTGTGGGTCTTACAACCTTAACAGTAATCACTTGCTAGCCCTTCCTGGAATACAACCTAAATCTGTATATTAATCTGAAACAAACAGCAGTAACATCTCTGGCACCACTGAAAAAAATGAATGCTATATACTTTAAATGTAGCAAGTGGAAATGTTATTGTTGGTGCTTACGTAAACCTGGAGCAGGTGAATAATTAAAGCATGAAGATGTGAGTTAATTAGTGGCTTTTTTTTCCCCATCCTGATTTTACTTAATGGATTTGGTTCATAAATTTGTATCCAGATAGGGAATGAGATGCATTTTGCTTAAACTTGTATTCTAGGCATGTCCTTGGAGGAACCAAGCACCCCGAAATGATGTGGCATCTGTGGGAGCTGCAAGAGTTCAGCGCCAAGCAGAAAATCAGGTCCTTTGTGTTTTGAGAATGCTAATCCATTGTTATGGTTTCCTTTTAAACCGAAAATAAACACAATGTGTGTGCTGTTAACTTAGGCAGGTGCTAGAGCCGACAGCTCGAGGTTTAAGGGCAGGGGTCAAGCAATCAAAAGTGGTCCTCTCTTGCGCAGATCATCAAACAGGGAGCGCATCAATGGGCTCAGTGGCGAAGGCTGGAAATTAATCAGCTCAGCCCTCGGTGTTTAGCCATGCTGATTATATACTGGCAAAGTGAGCATGAGATGACAAGCCAGAGGAGCTAACGTAATAGGAGTTCATTCCCAACAAAGGCAGGGAAGAAAGATCAATTTGCAATATTCTTTTCTGTACCCATGCAACAAAGCAGAAACATGAAAGCAGAACATTAAGGGATGCTCCCTATGAACTGGACAAATCAATAAACATCAGTGGTAAAGGGGGGGGGGGCAGGAAAGTTTCTCACTCTGTTGTGTACCCTGAGGCCTTTTCTGTCTTTGTGAAGTGCTGAGTAGCAGTGGCCTCTGTCATGTTTCCTTTCACCTACATGGTGTCATCTGCTTCAGTCTCAAGGTGAATGCTGGTTTGTGCGAGTGTTTAAGGAAATTGTTCCGTCTCTTTGGGAAGGAAAGGACAGGCTCTACAAAAGCTGCAGTGGCAACTTGCTATGTAGCTTTGTTTCTGCATCAGAGTCAGGGCTAGAAATGGGGGCTTGGCTTTTGCACCAGGTGCAAGGTTTCAGTGATTTCAGAGATTTCACTTCAGAACTCTTGAATAAGTGCCAGTGGCTTCCATAGAGGGCACCAGGTACAAAACCTGATTTGGAGTATAAGAGTTTAACTTTTCTTGGGATATGAATTCTCACAAGCAGTAGTTGGGATAATGTTAGATATCCAGTAAAGAAATACAGATGGATCCAGTTTGGGAGACTGAGTTCTAGTACCATTTGGGAAAGGGAACTACAACTGAGAAGAGAAATGTTTAGTGCAGCCACTGCCAAATCTACCCAGTGTCAGGCCAATTATTTTATCATCTTAAATATTTGGCTGTGAGAGCCAGGCCTGTAAATCAAAGTATTTCTAGCAGCATTACAACTTTGTACTGACCATTTTCACCTGTCCATGAAATATCTCTTGGATGCATATTCAATGTGTGCTACTGGTAAGAGAATTGTTTTCTTCCAGCTTTCTGGTGACTTTGGTTGAGGACTCCTCAGCGCACTGGTACTTTGTTTTAAAATCCGGTTGTATAGAATGCTAAAATGCACATTCAAACATGTGTATATAATCTTTACGACAAAGCACATGCTTTACAAGGCACATTGCATGGATGGGGTGTGTTACCTGCTGGTGGGGAGCTGGTGATGGCTGCCCAAGCAGGGCAGCAGAGCTGGTCTGAGGATAGCATGCTTGGTGGGATTCAGTCTGGGCCCCAGTGCTGGTGATGGCAGTGGTAGCTGTAAAGTGCTCTTGTGGTGAATTAGAATAAACTATGAAGCACTTTGGACTTGATATTTGTGTTTGTCCGCAATTTTATCAAGTTATTCTGTTATTTAGGAACTGTTTTCCCTAATTCCCAAATAGGATAAGTCAGCTTGACAGGTCCAAACAGGAGGAATGCAGAGCATGCTGAAAAGAAACAAATCTCACAAGATGCTAACTTGAGCGTTGACACCTCCTGGATTCAGGCTGTTTACTTGCAGAGCTAAAGCAGGTCATCACCAAGTCGTATGTGATACATGTGATGTTATATGTCATGGCTAAAGCATGGGTGGGAAGGAGATGGTTTTTGGCTGACTACTTTCTGGCAGATTCACAGAGTGAATAAATTCCGAAAAGGTTATGAGAAACCAGTAGTTTCTTCCTTTTCGTGATCAAGAAGCCCAGCAAAGGGGGTGTGGGAGGAAGGAGGAGTGGGAACAGTGTAGATGCTGAACTCGTGCCTTGGATTACTGTCTGGTGAAGTACCAGAGAGTCAAGGAGAGATGCGTGGTACTTGGGAAGAGTGAATTGATGCAAGTTTTGTAGAACAGATCATCTTCACGTAAGCAGTACAGCCATGTACCAACCTCAAGTTTCTGGTGCCCTGGTAAACAAGACAAAAGTTGCCTGGTTGCTGTGTTAGCAGAGAGTGAAACTGCTCCCTCGAGGGAGCCCTGTGCTGCCAGGGCATCCTGGGTGTTATTGAGGACAAACCTAGGAAATGTAGTGAAACTTGAAAGTGATAAATAAATGAGTAAATGTTAGGCAAGGGGTTACTGAGAAAGGTGCAGGGGTTGGTTCTGTGCCTTTGTCATGCTGCTTATGTGTTCAGCATCAGCAACACTTAATCACAATGCTCTGAGGCTTGTTAGTCTTTTAAAAGATTTGAGCTGAACAAGTTACTTTTGCACTATTCACAGACCACACTGGGGGTTCACGTAGACTTCATACACAGAAAAGTTCTTGTTTTGTAGCCTTTGCTTGTTTCTCTGCAGTGACATAGCATGAGCCTGAGGGTTCTGAAGTAATCAGAGGAGTACTGAGGACTCAAAATATCTGAAGTTTTCTAACTGCAAAATTTGGTCTCAAGTTTGTTATATCAGGATGTCAGAAATCACAAACCCCATGCATTTCCCAGGCAACAAATCTGCCTTGGGAATTAGTTCTGGTTAGAGAAGTGAGCAAGGGAATTTGTTACTTATTCCACTTTAGCATTCCATTTTGTGCCACCTCATGTGCATGTGCTGATCGGTTTTCTCTGGATAGCGTAGAGCTATAGCTTTTTAGGCAGTTGTTGAGGGAGAATGTGAAGTGTTCTAAGATTAGATGGGATAGCTGATGTCCTGCCTATATGAGCAGGAAGCATGCATGAGGATAGCATAGGTACCATAGGTTACAGGATATTTCTGCTAAAATAACCATCAGTGGAATGGTTAAAATGGACAGTTTACAATATATTGTCATCTTCAAGGTTTTAAGTTTCTGGAATGGAAAGCTAGAGCCGTGTGTGTTCTCTAGGGACCTCTCTTCATGGAGGTAATGCTAGGTAATTTCTGTATGTAAAGAAAATTATCTCTCCCTTCACAGTGGATTCAAGCATTTTGCTATCTGTCCAACCCAGTGAAAGCTAAACAGAGTTAAAAATACCACATAAACATCTGAGCTTTAGTTTGGATAGGTTAAAAAGTTCTAAGGCACATCTGAATACAGATGGTGAAAGCCTGATGTTACCTGGGTGGACTTGAAAATGTTACCTTGTCTTTCCAAATAACATTGACAAGAAAATCCTGTCCAAGAGCTGGAGCATGGGGATTTTTCCTGCTATGTACATGGATGCTACTCCTTGCTTATTAGGGTTGGTCACACTGACAAGCTGTAGAAGATCTGGTTTGAAATTGCTGCTGGGTTGGGTTTTTTTCCTCTCCTTTTTGTTCCCTAATGTAGACTTAAAATGTTCTGTGTGTCTGGAAAATCATATTGAACATCAGGAACTTCTTACTGAACACACCTGTGGGGGGGGGGGGTTGTTGCTATTGTGGGGTTTTTGGTTGAGTTTTTTGCCTCTCAAGAGTTAAAGTTGGATGTCCTGTGGTCTTTGTGTTTTGAAGAACACCGCAAGGTTGGCATATGGTCAACAAGAAATGCTTTGTGTGTTTTTAAGTCTTTTGTCTGGGTCTTCTGAAACCAATGCTAAATGCTGAAATATCAAAAGAAGTTGGGAAGCAAACTGGATCTAGCTGATATTGAATGCCAGGCTCTTTGTTTTCCAGATTCTCTTTACTGTTTGATCTTCCAGGTATCCTGTCTTTTGTGACTCTTAGTTTTGAGAGTTGTTGCAACTGCCTTTCAGCATTCCATCCCACTGTTAGGATTAATGTTGACACTGGTTCAGCACAGCCCTTTGTCTCTGAAATGCTCAGAACAGACTTTATCTTCACTTGAGCACACCCCATGAGTTGTTCTAGGTTTCACAATCCCGTATTTTCTATTGTTTCAGGATGTACTTTATGATACATCTGATATGTGTCTGCGTTCTGTTCCTCTCTGCTATTATAACTGGTTAGCTTTTAATTTAAGGAAAGTCATGGCTAATTTGTGGTATGGCAGGCACAGTTTACATATGATTGTACCGGCTCCTCTGATTTCAGCAATGTGAGGACTGGACAGTTATGTCTGATGACTTTCCTGTTTGGTTTGTGGTAAGCAAAGCTGCAACATAGAGCTCATTAAAAAAATTCAGATTCTTAGAAATGATAATGTTGATTCTCCATGTGCATTAAAACAGTTGAAAAGAGAAAGCAAATTTATTGGAAAAACTTGAATGAATTTGTTGTGAATTATTTCCTAAAATGAAACATTGAATCAAAGCATTTTAGCTGACTAAAATCCAGCATTTTGTCATCACAGAAAAAAAAAAAATTGTTTTGTTTTTTTTTTTTCTAAAAACACCATCAAAGCCAAGAGCTTTGCACATCAGTGTTTAAAAGTTGACAAAATTGGACTTTGGGATTTGGTTTTCTTGGGGCTGCTCTGTGGTGTGGCTCCTTCTGCCTTAGCTATTCTGATCTCTGCCCTTGGAAATTGCTCAGACGTAGTAGATCCTTGTCCTGTCACTACTGCCAGACCTTATCAGTCCTGTTAGCTCGCTGCTTATCACTGGATTCAGGAGAAGTTTGGTCTGTTGCCTACTAGCTGCCAAGTATCATCCACAAGCATTTTTTCTGTTGCAGGGTGGACATGAAACACCTGCTAATGTCAGACTGGTGACTAAACCGCTTTGGACCCGTTGCAGGAGGCAACACTCAGGCTGTCCCTCCAGTCCCCGGTAAAAGTGAGTGTTTCCAAAAGCTGATGTTGATTTCTTTGTGACTTGCATCCACACGTAGTTACCCAGCTGATGGGACTGCAAAGGGAACCTCATTTTCAGGGATTGTTCTGGATCTCTCTGAAGCTCATCTCTCACCATGTTATGCCCTACACTGTGTTTAAAAATTACTATGTATTAAGCAACAAAGATCCTAGGTTGGCCTGCTTTTAAAACGTACAAGCAGACTGGTTTCTAAGCAGCATGGCAGTTACCATGCCAGTTGTACATGAGGGCTCAGAATCTCTGCCTCCAACTTTGAGGGTGCCTTGTCCGTTGTTAGCGCTCCTGATGAGGCTGCAGTGGCTATCTGCTGTGATTCACTGGTACAACCAGTGTCTGTGAACTCTCTGAGGACATTCCTGGCAGCTGCAGGACATAATTACCACATTTGAGAATATCTTTTAGGCATTTGGATGTATGGCTGGCTTTTTAGATTGCTCCCCTGCTAACTAATACGTTACTGGTTTGACACAATTGACAGCTGGCTGTGCTGGTGGCTAAAGAACTGCCTCTGGGGTTGTCTCAGAATGAGGTTAATGATGGCCTAGATGAGTTCCCTGTGTTTCCTATACATCATTTACCTGGAATTGTGCTCTCTGCTAGGCTCTTCGGTGATGACAAGGGATCTGACCAAGTGGCCATATGTACTAAATGCTGCAGCTATTCCACTGGGCCAAATTTGGGCTTATTTACTGTGGTTTGTTTTTGGTTTTTGGTTTGTTTTATTTATTTTTTTGAAGTAGCAAAAAGCTCTGCTCTGAAATGCACTGTTTTAATAAAGGGAATGACTGTCCAACATCCATTTTGAACTGGACTCATAGTTGTTAACTGAGCGTCCCTTATCTCTCTCACGTTGTTACGATCCACAAAGGAGCGTTTGTACGTCACTGTGCTGTTGGTTTTCTTGCTTCCTCCCTACAGGACTTCTGGAGACCATGACTAATGATGAATTTGTGAAGCTTCCATGTAGATCCCCCGTCTATAAGTGCCTCACACATGGAACTTTAATAGCTATTTTTCTTGTGAAACTTCATTTGTGGTCAGCTGTGCAAGGTGAAAGCAATCATAATGTTGATGTGCAATGCTGGTCTCAAACAGAGCCACAGGAAAATCATTGTTATATTTGGGAAGGACAGCACTAAAGGGATTTTTTTCCTTCCCCTTAAAGCTTTTCCTTCTTTCTGAGATGGATGAAATAGTTAAGTCATTTTAAAAACAAATTCCTATCCTCCCTGCTTTAAGGTCTGTTCCTGCGGTATCTATGGTGTGGGGGAGATGCTGTAGCGGTTTTATGAGGAGATAAAATATTGGCTTAATGATAATTTGGCAAAGTTTCAAGATATCTGAGGGGACTTCCTGGAAATTAAAAACAACTCAGATGTAAGAGAAAATTAAGCTGGTGACCCCGAGTACAAAAGGGGAAGAGCTCAGACATCCATTCTTCCCTGCTCCTTGCTTTAGTCTCTCTCTCTGCCTCTTTTTTCCAATCCCATCTTGCTAATCACCTCCCCTTGGCCCCGGCTGCTCTCATTACAAGGTGGAAGACTAGTTTAGGGTAAATTTGCTATTGCTATAGCTGCACATGTATAATTTTCCAGGGATTTCATTTTTTGAGGGTGGCCAATCTTAACAGGAAACTTTCCAAACATGTCTCTGATTGGGCTCACTGAGGCCAAGCTCCCTTTCTGCTCGCAGTCCGAGGGCTGAGGAGGGATGCTTGGCTCTTTGGGGAAATTAAATTGTTCTCTATGCTTAAGCCATTTGTACCATTTTTCTACAGGAAGATGTGTAAATATCTGGAAACACGTGCAGGATGTTCTAGAGACTAGTTTAGTCTCTTGCAGCTGCCTGTATGACTGCATCTGAGCACACTTCACCATGCCCCTACCTCTTAAAATGTTGGGCTGATCCTCCTGCCTTCCTCAGATGATACCCTTGTTTTTTGTGATCTGTACTGTATACAGAAATACAGCATCCGGCCCACTAGACCTCTTGTATCATGAGGAGTAATTCCTTCTTATCTACGGAGCTTTTGACCTGATTGCTGGGAAGAGTTGAAGGTGTGTTAATTACAGACAAGTTTCTTTGTTTTCTCAGGAGGTTTTGACATTTGAACATGTGGAGCCAGATGCATCAACGTTTTGTTTAATCACTACACGTTAGTCCAATAGTGGCAACATTTGATTCCTGCACAGCAAACATACAATGAGACCTGGTTTTGCCGAGGTTGCACGTCCTGTTTTAATCCCTGCATGATTTAGCCTTTCAGAAAATTGCCACTTTTTATACTTCCATTAACACCTCCTTTGTTTTCTCTTCCCAATATTTCTGGGAAAGGATGGTTTGGAACAGAGCCATATGAAAGAAAAGGTTGTGAAAGCTGGGAAAGCAAGGGAAGGGACATCAAGAGGTGGAAATCAGAGTAACATTTGTGCTGGTGTTGAAATGTGTGTATAGGAATAGCTTTAAACCTTTATAGCTATAGGTCATTGTAGATGTAATGGATGCCTGAGCCAGCTGGCAATCTGAAACAGTAGCTGCAAGGCCAGGTTGGATGGGGCTTGAACAACCTGGTCTAGTGGAAAGTGTCCCTGCCCATGGCAGGGGATTGGAACTGGATGACCTTTAAGTCCCTTCTGGCACAAACCATTTTATGATTCTATGATGTGTTTTAACGCTGGAATCCACTGTTGGACATTCAAGTCATTTGCTGAGGTATGGAGCGTGAAGAGGGCTCATGAACCATGCTCAGAGCGTAGAATGGTTTTAGTTTTGCCTTGGGAAAGGCAACTGGTCCTAAGAAAAGCTCTGGAAATGCTGGTCCCTGCAGGTCAGAGCCATGTTGCTGTAATATGTCAGCCTGGGGTCTGCTGCCATCATCAGTAAGTGCTGCAGATGTCAGCAGTTCAAGTGCTGATGGAGTCCAGCCTTTTAGAGCCGTCATTCGCAGCCTTGACCCTGGTCCCTGATAAAAGTCAGCATTGGCTTCCAGGTTTCTTTCATTTATTTATTTATTTTATTTGCATGCTAGCCCATTAAAAGCAGAGGTCCAAGCCTTGCACTCTGACCTGTTGTTACTTGCCGTTCCCATTCCTAGCCTCTTAGCTCATGTTGTGCCTGTCATCTGGTGTACTCCAGAACCTCTTTTGGAAACTGCTGTTATTACCTCACAGAGCCCATAGAGTTCATTTCTTGTCAAAGCTGAAGTTGTGAAACGTTTTTGTTCTTTTTAGATGCAAAGTAGAGAAATTGATGTTTGAAACTGCTCTTTAGTCTTCCCCTTCTTCATTCTTCTTTCTTTGCCTTGGACACTTCCTCTTGTGGCGTGACTTTCGAATCAGTCACCGGGAAGAAGCTTAGAGATGTTGTCTATTGCTTTGATGCTATGGCAAGATGCTTCTGAGTAGGATGCTCTGCATACACCATCTGTGTATGCTTCAAGACTCTTTGAGCTGTTTCTGGAGAGCAATGGTAGGATAATGTTAGTGAAAGTGTAAGGGAAAAACCAGGAATTCTAGACTTGGTCAAGAAAGACAAGATTTAATGGTGCATCGCTGTAGATATCTGGCTATTAGCTTTGGGCTTTCTAGCCACTGGGAGAGAGGTCAAGGACTGGATACATCTAGACTCTTCCACTTGGTTGTTGGCATCAACAAGATCAATACAGAGAATTTCCCCTGGTAACTGCCCCTTTACTGTACTTGTTTTAGGGAGAAATCGAGGTGGTGAGTCAGGTACTGAGACAAGCCACCTAGCTTGGATTTTATCATATAAAATCATAGAATATTTAGGGTTGTAAAGAACCTGAAGATCATCTAGTTCCAACCCCCCTGCCATGGGCAGGGTCTTACCGCAAGCCTGTCTCTGGGACTTTAACATCTCTGTAAAGGTTTGGGAGCTTTTGCTGCCTTTTAAATAAGCATGCTCAGCCTCAAAAGAGACTTTAGTCTGGGGTTCTGTCTTTGCATTGTCATGTTTACAATTAATTAATGAAATGGTGAACTGAGGAAGAGGAGGAAACTCGAAAGACATGAGTGCATTTTCCAAGACTGCTTGGCTGCCTGTTTGTCTGGGAATTGGCAAGGTCTATGAAATTTTGGATAATCTCTAAAAATGTGTGTCAGCTACATAACAGGATCTTGCTTGTGGGATTCAAGTAATTAGGATGTAAGTAATTAGTAATTAAAGAATTAAATAATATTTTGAGATTTCAAAAACTCTTTGGGGAGGCTGAATTAACGTTTCTCTGTGTGTTTAGTTTGCTCCTGTTTTACAGCAAGTAGGTCAAATATTACATGTGCTTCTTTAGACATGAACTTGGAGTGGGGGCAGAGGGCTTGTCCTGGGTGTGCTGAGCATATATCAGCACTGGGTGGTGGAATCTGTGTGGTCGTTTCATGTGATGTGCTTCCCCTTTTAAGCCTGTTCTCACCTGCATTAGTAAAGGCAAAGCATATGTGCATCCCTTTCCTACCCTTCACCTTATATTGCTAAAGGACAAAAGACTCAACTTCCTCAATGTGAGGAATCCAGTTGAGGTGCTAGGGAACCTCACATGCCTGGCAGCTTCTGAAAACTTGACTTTGTGTTTGCATTGTTCCCTCTGAGTTGGGTGTCCAGGGAGCTGCTCTGCTCATCCTGCTACGGACGTGAGAAGGCTGACCTGGAAAGATGAACAGAACATCCTTTCATCTTGAGAGGAACATTACAGACCTGAGCATCACCTCCTGAAGCTATTTAATTAAAAGAGGAAGGCATATGACTGGATTGGGTTGTTAATTGCAACACTGTAGAAATTCAAGGTAGCTGGCAGGGGTTTCATCAGAGAGCTGAGGACAGGGAAAAAAAAGCTAGAAGAAGGAGGCAGTCTTTTTCTCACTAGACTCCCAATGAATTATATTCTTGACAGGAATGTGTATTACAGATACAGGCAGTATAGTTTTGTATCCAGAAAATGACACCAGGGACTTAAGATTTCAAAGAGTTTGGACGTTTATCTGTTGTAAATGTAATTGTATCTAGAAGTAAATAAGACTCTGCAATTTATAGGCACTTTAATCTTGCACTATTTATGGGCATAGAATTGCTTAGAATAATGCTGCCTTATTTTATACTGATGGCATTGTATTTTTAACACTGTAGTAAGGGTTATTTCAGCTGTGAAGCTTTATCAGAGCCTGCATGTTTCTAGAGGGTTATAAACTGGCTCGTGTTGTCTCTGAAGCAACATGAACTCTCGAGCTTGGAGGAGCGTAGTTAAAAATTTAAGATCCCATCAGTGTACCAAATATTTATGCTTATGGATAAATATAGAGGAGTCTTCCCAAAAGGGGGTGGGTGTGCCTTATATGAACATTCTGAACAGAGAGTTAAAATTAACAGCAGTTTATCTGACCGTGCTGTTTGTTAGTGAGGAGAGGGAGTGTGCACACAGAACTGAACAGAAATACTTGTATGCTCAGGGAAAGTTGCCATAGATAGACAAACACCCCCTCACCACCACTTTTTTCTTGTGGCCACTGGTCCATACACAGCACTATTCTGTCTTGCAGGACAAGGTAGATGTGGAATTGCCCATCTGGACAAATTCCTGGCAAGCTGCAGGGCTGCAGGAGAGCACCTGAAGGTGTAATATTTTAGTGGAAAGGAAGGTTTCAATTTCTAGCTCAGAAACAGGCCAGTAGAAGCTGTGTTAACACAAGACAGAGTGTATCTCTTTTCTAATTCTAATATGCTCGCTTTTAATCAGCAGTGGCTTGACGTCTCCTGCTGAATAACACTGACAGAAGAGACTTGCAGAATCAGGGCCCAAGTTTCTTAGCTATTGTACCCTGGGACAAAAGAGACACGTCAGGTCACTTCAGTGTAAACAGGGGGGTTGGCAAGGGAGGTGAAATGGAGAAAATGTTTTGGATCTTCATCAACCCACAGAAATATCTCAGCTCTTGAGTCAGCAATAGAGATGTTTGTACCTAACTTTAGCCCTCTTATCCTTCCTGCTGGGCTGGCACAACTGCATTTGGATGTACTATGGAGGGTTCTCTGAAATGTGTGGTTTGTACAAGTCCCTCAGGTTTTTCTACCTACTTTCTCCTACTGCTGCCCCCGATTCCCTTAAAAAATAACCTTCCCAAACCAACCATATATATATGTGTATATATATATATATGTGTGTGTATATATGTAAAAAAATACCAGCCCCCTATCTGCAAAGACAGTGTTCACACTCTGGTTTGCAGATGTCTAGGCAGGTCAATTTATAATTGTCTCTAAGTGTCCTGCAAGCAGGAACGTTGTTCATCTGCTGCTCAGTGTCAGTTGGAGATTCTTTTGAAGCATCTTAGAAAATCAAATAAATGACTTCAAATTTGATCCTTACTGGAAGAATGTCCATTGATCAGTGTAAGCGAGGAGCCAGCACATCCCTATCAGCAAGTAATAGCCTCTGGGAGGTAATTTTTTGAACCAAATAGGTGAACAAACCCTGTAAATGGTGATCAGTAAACAACCACATTCCACTGTACTTGAATGTCAACAAGGATACCATCAATTCTCCTGCTGTTCATTTTTACCATCTCTATTATTCTGCATTGCGCTGTCCTTGCCTGAGAAGGTGGTAGTTCATTGTGTCAGATACTGTTGCTTTTCAGTGAAAGTAAATAGATTTTTGATTTAGGATGATTTTTGTTTAGCAATGGAAGGGAGTGTTTTATTTTCTCCTTCCCATTAGTTACAGTTTGTTAAGTTATTTGCATTTGAACAAGAACTTTCCCCTCTCTCTGCACCTCCTCCTGCCTGTTCAGGCAATGAGATTGCATCCTTCTCATTTGCAGTAGATTTAAAATAAGAAAAAAGGCTTAAAGGCTAATAATCCCCCAAATTACAATTATCAGTATTTATCAAAGTAAAACACAGTGTCATGCTGCATTGGATACAAAAGCATCCAGCTGAATATTCTATTAGACAGGTCCTATGAAGTTAAAAAGAGGACCAGGGTGAGTTATCTCACCACGGGAGGAAAAAGGCATGCACAATCAGATATTTAACACTCCTTTGCAATTATGGGAATTTTTATTCTCCCCCTAGTAGGGAACATAGCATTTTACTGCAGTGTTTCAAGTTTGCCTCCAATGGTATCTGATAGAAGTGCTTTTATCCCCTGAAGATACAGTACAAAATACAAATCATCATTGGTTTTATCTCAGCTGGAGCTGCCTATTTTCTAAATGAGTTTACTCTGTGCTACTGCCCATCAGGCACATTTTTCATCCTTCATCCCCACTCTTTTACTATAGCTGGGTTTAAGTCCTTTCTTCTGTCCTTTGTTCCTTCGGCTCAGCGAAGTAAACAGCAGGATTGATCTTACACTGCATTTTGGTATTGTTCCAACTGCTCATCAATAGACATGGGCTGGGAATGCACTGACTGGAAAAGAAGGGCAAGATTGAAATTCACTTTTTGTTCTTTGTGCCTTTTAGTGTGCAGCGGAATGTCCCTAATCTGAAAGCTGCTACACTGACTGCCTATCAACATGCAAATTAATCATCAAGTGACGAGCCCCATATTTACTCTAAGTTAAAGTCTTTAAAGGTATCTGGAAAAAAAAAGAGGGGGGAGAAGGTAAAAAGCCCTTTTAATGTTTTTTCTTGTTTTCTCTTATTGTTTGTTAATGCAGTTGCTGGTAGCTGTTACAGGGAGCAAACATCACTGGCTTTGCATTGTACCCATGTTCAGTGGTGAGCCTAATGCTTTGGAAGCGCCTAGGCAGAGAGGGGAACCTTTTGGTATCCTTGTAAGCAAGACTTAGACTAAAGATTAACTGTAGTTAGCAGCAAAACGAAGGAGGCACTGTAAGCAACAGCAACATCATGACTGCAGATTATTTGTACCTGCTTTCCTGAGGAAAGGCATTAGAAATAAACTTACAGATGCCGAATGGGATCATTTCTCATTTTTTTGAGCACACAGTGTTTCCACTTGTAACTTTTCCCTGGGGTCTTGAAGGATTATAATTGAATTTGGGGCTGTAGCAGGAATATACAGTGCTACTCTGTTTTAATATCCATTGACTTTTATATGGCAGTTTGATAAAATGTTTGAATGCAGGAAAAATGTATGTATTCTTTATGGAAGACTGAACAACTAGCAGAGAGTAACGGAGAGCTGGAGAAGAGCTGGCTTACATGTATGGGAGTTTTTCTGGTGTGCTGATTTGGCTGTTGAAGAGCCGTATTTCAGATCAGGTTCCACTTTCCATCACTGGTGAACTCAGATGCCTGTAAATACATTGTACAAGAAATGGCACCAATCTGTGTACCTAATGAAGTAGCTTAATTTGTTATCATAGTATTGACTTAATTTAGTCTTCCTGTTCTTACTAGTTCTGCAGGGCTTATTCTTCATCATTGCCCATGTGATGAGACACCCTACCACAGAGCTGTATGTATTCTGAAATATTTAAGACTTTATTTATTTATCTGCCTTACCCACTGTATGATCTGAATAACTACCTGCATCTTAGAAATAGAAAGGAGGAAGAAATAAGAACGGATTGCATCCTGGTCTCACACCAGAGACCTACCCACATCCAAAGTTGCTCATAATTTTTGTGTTAGCTTACATTTCTTTCAGCCGTCTTGTTTTGCACCCAGGGGTAAAGTATCCTTTGCTATGTAGATAGGGTTGTAATTTTCATTCTTTCTTGGAGGCAAGAATGCTTCCTCCTTGTCTATCTCTGGAGGAATCTTTCAGAAAAGGGTAAAAAAAGAGAGAGAGAGAGAGAAAAGCAGAGTGTTTTATACTGAGCTCAACCTCAGCTGTGAAGTACATGTACAGACCAAACTCCCCCCACCCCCCAGTTTGGGAGGTGGATGCTCGGCTTTGCACTGGGTGTCTGGGGTCATGGGGAGCCCCAAGAGAGGGAGGAAGGAGCAGTGTGGTATGAGATGGAGATAGGAGCCAGGGAGAAGAATTGAGGTCCCAGCCAGTGAATGAAGGTGTGTGCCTGTCTCTGCAAATAATCTGTTAATAGCTGGGGCTCTGCCTCCAGGCTCTGAGCTCACCTTTGGCTTCCCATTGTTGTCTGGGCTTGCTGTAACCTTGCTGTAATTGGGCCGGGCAGTGGTCGGTGCAGAAGTGGATTTACATGTGGGCAGCAGGAAGAGTGATAAAGCCACTGTTCTCATAACTCACCTGCTCTTGGCAGCCAATTCCAAGCCAGCTGGGAGGTTGTGTGTGGATGCTGGTGCTCTGCTGCTCAGCTCAGTGCAGAGGCATCCTGGGGAGAGGGTATCTGAGCATACCAAGGAGAGTCTCCCTGCATCTTATGGACCAAAAGGATTAATGCCTTTTGAAAATAAAGAAGAAATTTCTTCTTAAGACAAGAATAAGGGCTCCTGAAGTGTTTCCCCTGGGAACAAATCCTAGTGTTTTAATTCAGAAAGCAGTAGCATGTTATACCTTTGTTCATTTTAGGGCTTTTTCATTTTTGAAGTGAAGGGGAGCAGTCAGCTTTCTCTGACCTAGTACTGGCTACAACCAGCAAAGTTTGCAGTGTCTGTTTTAAGTGGGTAGTGGCTCCATCCTCCCTGTCCCAGTGCTGTCCTTTGTCTGGGCTGCAGCTAAGCTGAGATCCCAGGCTTCTTGTCAGCTGTGAGCGGGCACTACATGGTCCATGATCCAGTTACAAGAACTCACACTAGAGCAGTTTGCCTTGTTCAAGGCTGGGTTGGATGGGGCTTTGAGCAACCTGATCTAGTGGAAGGTGTCCCTAGCCATGGCAGGGGGCTGGAATTAGATGATCCTTAAGGTACCTTCCAACCCATATCGTTCTATGATTCTAACTCTTGTCCATACGTTGGCTGTGTATGCAACATGTGGGCACAGCAGTTCCAGTACATCACGATTCACAAAGAGCACACCACTGTGCTGCCCTGGGAGGCTAAAGCCAAGTAAAACTTTTCTCACCTGAAGGTCACTTTTTGTATGCAAGAGACAAGGCTCTTGACTCTCAGCATGAAAGGGCACAGGGTTTGCTTGCAAACAGCCATCCCAGTTAATATCTGTACGGACACAAACGCAGGCATGTGCTGATTTTCATCATGGAGGGGTGATAGTGGTGGTGCAGGGGAGGTTCTGATTGTAGCAATGCATCTGTAAACAGCTGATATGGTGGTGAGGAGTGTGTGAACAGTAGCACAACCATGGTCCAACAACTCTGTTGGAATCAAACACTGCTTATAGGAACACTTATGGTTTGAAATGAACCTTAGCCAAGGCTCTGACTGGTGCTTCCCAGTGAGGGCACTTGTCACAGGGAAATTGTCTCCTCCTTTTGAGAGAAAGCTTATTGAACCAGGTTGTCAGGATAACAGAGTGCTGGCTGCTGACATTTCCATTAAAATTAGTGAGGTGTCCTTCCTTGCTTCCTGCTTTTGCTGCTGGCCTCATATATGTGCACTGTCTTCATCATGAGCACCAAGGGATAGGCAAACCAGTGCTGCGCATCAAGAAGGATGTCACATAAAGCCAGAAATCTTGTTAGGTCATTGCCTCTGTGCTGCTTTGCTTTCCTTTAAGCATTTATTGGACTAGGAGAGAGGCTAGAATTGCTAAACACATCCCCAGATAAAACAGTGCTGGGAGAAGTTAGCAGTAACTTTACTGCCTAGTGCTCTGATGTTTAAATGGAGCAATGGAGCTAGATGGCTTCTGGTACCTGGCCTCAAGCACACTGCCTCTAAGCCTGCCTGGATCTATAATTTCTTAAGCAACTGCAGACATTTTTCACTTACTTGTGCATGGTCCCTGATCTGTGACCTCTGCATTTTGTGCATGCAGGTGGCACGGAGCTTCTTGGCTTCTCTCTGAGATGCATTAACCCAGGAGTGCTCTCAGTATTGATCGCTGCCATCTACCCCTGAGCTTGTGTGGATGAAAACTGATTGAAGAGGGCGCTATGGGTCTGCGAACAAGGGCAAAGCCCTGGCTCTGCGGCAGCAGGTGATAGCCAGGACATCAAGCTTACCTTGTGAGAAGTCTTCTCCTACTTAGTATGACTTTATGAGTGTGGCAACACTACTTTTATGCAGCAAATAGTGACTACGAGTATCTCTCTTCATGTTCCCTTCTCCCTGTGGTCCCTTATATGCTGAAGGACCATCACTTACAGATGTGTACATGCACATGCATACATATCCATACACTTATAGGAATGAGTGTGTTTCCTGGCCTGGATAAGAGCTGAACTCACGCATCTTTGTATACAGCTCCTGTGATTTCTCTATTGTAATTCCACAGGTAGACAGGAGCTTTCTTTCCTCTTATCAGCAAGTGCTGCCCATCCTTTCCCAGGGGAGTTCAATGATGCTGGTCAGGGTATAGCACCTCTGGATACAGGGTCAAGAAGGAAATCTTCCCCTATTGCTGACTGGCTCAAGCTGGTCACATGTTGATTCAATAAGTTTTGCTGTTCACCTTGATTAACTTCAGAGGTCAGTAACTTGGGGCTGTGAAGTTGCCTGGGATGTCACATGCTATTCTTCTACCTCATGGAAAACTTCATTTGACAGTTGGAGTATTTCACTAATAACAGTGCAGCTTTCCCCAGTTAACAGAGTGCTTTTACAAGAGAAGGGATTTTAAAAGCAGTGTAGCATTTTTTTCTTTGGATTTTAGGATGTGCCTCCTCTGCAGGTGCAGTGTTCATGGCATAGGTTGTATGTGAATGTCATGTTTCAGGAGGTGGGGTACTAAGGGTTCCAACTGATCTTTGAGAGACGTGTTGGAAGACCTTGCAGCAAGTGAAAATGATAACTCTGCTTAGACAGTGCAGGCAGGCAAGCCCAGTGTCTGAGGTTAGGTGTAATTGGGGGTTTTCCAACAGAACAGTGTCAGGTCAACCAGCCTGCTGACATCAGAAACATTGCTGCATAAATGCAGCTTTTTGATGACCTTAAGCTGTGAGGGCTGTGAGGACTCCTCGGTTGTCCTGCCTGGTTCCCGCTTGGTCTTGTGCCAGTGCCATTTGCAGAGCTGAGGGTGTTTGCTGAGCTTGGGCATCAGGCACACAGTCTCTGGTTTTAACTGATGTTTTAAAAATGTGAGGGCTTTCTCTGTGTCTTTCTTTCTGGTTTTTGTTTGTTTGTTTCTTAAATAAACTTTGTTCAGATCATGGGAAGCATTGGAAGGAATCTGATCTTGTCCAGAAGTGGCAGCAAAATTGCTCCAGCTGTTGGCGTATCCCTAAGGAGCAGGAAATCAAGACTTAGGAAGGAAAATGACAATGCCTCATTCTTAAACAGGCTTAGTCCTCTCACCCAAGAACTGTCCGAAGCAGTTTGTGTGGCAGACAGATGGTCTGATAATGGTTGTCAGTACTACAGTTGCTGGTCCGTGTGAAGAAGATGTCACCATTGTTCATGGGACTGTGGATGTTTTTTCCTGACATAGTTGTTCACTGCTTGCTTGGTTTTTGTTTCAGATGAAATTAGGGACAAAGCTGTCTCTTTAGCATCCATGTAAGAAGAGGTAGACTGAGATTATTCAACATGAACTCAATCAAGCTCCAGTGTCTACTGCTTCCTTATTGGAGTGGGGTGAGGGAATCCTGCAGTTCAGCGTAAGTTAAAGCTGAGGGAATCTAGACAGAGCTCCTCTGTCTGGTCTCTTCTATATCAGTATGAAAACTTTGGTTATGTTTGACTTCTGCTCATGGAAGTTACTCCTGGAGAAGGCAGGAATAGGCCCAGCTCTGTCAGATATCATCTGCTTAAAGGTCACTGTCTTTTGGTCACTTTTCTGGTCCTCTCAGGCTGCTGGTTGTGTTGGAGCTTTGCAGTGTGTCTGGGATGAGATTGTCACAAGGCCCAGCCCATCTTACCCACGTAAAGGTGGGGACCAAGCACTCAGTTACAGTGGTCTGCAATGGTGAATTTAAAAAGCAGAAAAGAAATCTTTCGGCAAAACTAATTTTCCTCAAAAAGTGTCCATTACGCTTACCTCCCCCTCCTCGTTTTTCTAATGGAATGCACACAACCGTACGCATATTGACTTATGTTTTCAGTCAATATCAAGATTTATTGTCCCTTGAGTTAAATGAATCACAATATTGACCTCATTGTAAGCCAATACCTGCTTAATGTATTTTTTTAAAGTATTTTGTATTCATTTTTAGTAATAAGGCCCATACAGTAGTCTATAATATTCATTTGTATTCCCCTTCTTGCTCTTTCCCCTTTTTTATTTCATCG
Source organism: Melopsittacus undulatus (assembly GCF_012275295.1). NCBI lineage: Eukaryota > Metazoa > Chordata > Aves > Psittaciformes > Psittaculidae > Melopsittacus > Melopsittacus undulatus. The sequence continues at coordinate 10,215,611 of NC_047529.1, read as the reverse complement.
TCTGTCTTTGTTGATGGCTATCATAGCAGTAGGCACTGGATTCATTTAATGAATGAGAAATAAAGATGTCCAATAGCTGGTACATCTCCATTATAGAGACTGAATGAGTCATTTCCACAATCAGCTCGCTTGCTGTAGCTTGGACTGGGGAAAGCAAGGTGCAGAGCTTCTAGCAGGCGCTGCAGTAGAAACAATAGCCAAGTGTTGCTCATGCGTTTTCATGCCACTCTTTCTTTTTTTTTCCTTTCTTTTTCTTTTCTTTCTGCATTTAAATTTTCCACAGGAGGGGAAAAACCCAGTATTTCTTTAATATTGAATTCCATTTATCTCCATAAATTGGTTATGGTATACGATCTAAAGGACTCAGCTGTTTTTAAAATAGGTTTATTCCTTTTCCTTTAAGATTATTTCAGATTATTTCCACACAGTATAGACGAGTTATAAGAAGACTCATTTTGCAGACTTCAGTGAGAGCTGCACATTTGCAGTGCATCGTTTCAGATGTGGAATGTTGAACAAAGAAATTAAATTTATATGTATCACCTAAATTATTTCAGATTCATGGTTCAGCAAAGAGTTCAGATCCTAATCAAATATGTAGTTTGCATGGGCACTACACCTTTTCTCAATAATAATATGGCAGTTCTATTTACAATGCTTGAGTAGATTTTGTAATAATGCTTTTACTGGAATTTACCTTCTGTTTTTTTCTGCTGCAGTCTTGGCCACCCATTAGATGTGTGCACCCTTAGAGCAAAGATAACAACTGCAAGTAACTTTTCTCTACAGAAAGCGTGAAAGAGAGAAGAATCAGGGCTTCTGTAAAATATTCCTACCCCTCAGACCTTTCCAGTGACTACCAAAATACCTGCTGATGTATGGGCATCTAGATCTGTGTTGAAAGGAGCACTTTGGATATTGAGGTCATGAGAAATTATCTGAAAAACTGCCTCACTACAATCACACCAACTAGTGCTGCATCAACATTCTCTGCCTCTACTGTAGCATGAAGGAGAAAAACCCCAGCATGATATAGGAGAAAAGAAAGGAAAAAAGTGAAAGGAATAGCACATTGGAGCTGAGCCTGGGGGATGAAAAGGTGGAGGAGCATCCTTTTTTGACCAGCTGCTCCTGGCTGAGGAGGGGGGAAGTCCTGAAGTGCTTTTTTGCTCTGGCCTGTGCATCAGTCCATCAACACACTTTAGGATATTCTACAAGGTGATTCCCTAGAAATGAAAAATGTAGAGGCAATTAATAAGGAGCCTTTCCTTGTTTACTTCGCAGTGCAACCCTGCTTGCTCCCTTGTCCCTGAGCAGAGCCTGAAAATGTGAGAATTTAGGTGACTCTGTCATGACCAGTGGAATATAAGCAGTCCTGCTGGACTGGTACTGCATGGGAGCTGGGCAACAGATGTCATTACAGGCCACTCTTAACCTACACACAAGCATGTTTGGTAGAATTGAGATTTTTGGGCATCAGGAAAAAACTCTGTTCCCATATTCTTGAGATCTTGGTATTGATGGATACAAGCTTGGGCTTTTTCCCTCCTCCCAACATGAAACACATTTAGGGCTGGCCATGTAAACACTTCAGCCTGCATGAGCAAAGCAGCCAAAGTTGATCAGGAAGATCACTGGGTGATGTCTGTTCACAGATGTGCCAAGGGACAGGATAAGAGGCAATGGGCATAAATTAAAACACATAAGTTCCACCTGACCACGAGCAAGAACTTTACTATGAGGGTGACTGAGCATTAGAATAGGTTGTAATGAGGTTGTAGAGTTTTCTTCCTTTGAGATATCCAAGAGCTGCCTGGGCACAGTCCTGAGCAGTGTGCTCTAGATGACCCTGCTTGAACAGGGAGGTTGGATCTCCATCAGTGCCTTCCACTCTCAACCATTCTGTGAAGCAAGCCCAACTAGAGCCGCTCCATGAGCCTTGAAAGAAACCCAGATCTTCACTCAGTGTCCATATTCAGTACATGAGCCAAGGCTACCAGGATAGCATTGGAAGCATCCTTAGGATGGGGATTGTGAAAGTGCATTACTGGAGCAGCCAGAGTGAGAGTGTGTGTGTGCTTGAGCAAAGAGGAGATCTGGGACTTTTAAAGCACTCCAGGCAACACGAGAATTACTTTTCTTTTTGTTTTCCTGCACAGCCTTGTGCTGCATGGTTCTGTGCTGAGCCCTGAGGTCAAATCCTGATGTTTGGCTGTTGGGTTTTTTCTAAAGACAAAGGGAAAATTCCTGCCTAAATGCCAACACCACTTTGAAAGCAGCATTGTGCCTTATCTTGGTCCTTTTCTCGGGATGGGTTTACATTGTCCTAGTCAGTGATTTTCATCTGGTATTGCACACCTCCAAGCCTGCTTCGTGTCCCAGTGACATTTGTTTGTTTGTTTAAAGGGCTCTAATTTTGCTTGTTGTTTGGAACATGCTCTCTGTGTGTGCCTGTAGATCCGAAAAAAACCCGAAGTTGTTTCCTAATGTAGGAGTTCCCTCCTTTTCCAGTCCTTGTTGGAAGGAAATGGCAAACCCAGAGGGGTAAACATTCCTCCCCAAAGCAGTTTTTATGTTTCTATCGGACTTTTATCCCTTAACTTTTCCTGGTTTTCTGTGGAGTTGCTTGTCTAAATTTTTTATCTTGGCACTGAGGGTGCTGTAACGCCACTGCTTCTGGGGAGACTTGATGGTGAAAATAGGAGGCCAGGGAATACATGAAAAATTGCTCTTTGGAAGGCTAACTTCTTCCTTGCTGAAAGTCTTGCCATCTCGCTATTTCAGTATCTCTTCCACTTGGAGAGTGCCAAATTCTTGGGCAGCCACTTTCTTTGCACACATTCGTATTGGGAACCAAGTAATCCAGAAAACAGCCAAAGGATGATGAACTCTCCAGTTCCTTCCACTCTTCCTGAAATACACCTTCTCCATAGCTTCCTTTCTCCTTGGTTGAGTGAATGAAGACTGCGAGCGGAAATAAGTACAAATGAGACATGAAGTTCTTCTGTTTGTTTCTTGTGTTTTCTTTTTCATGAAGGAAAACCCAAACTCAATGTTCTTGGAAAGAAGAAAATGGTATATAGGGCAAGTTACATAGGAAGAGAAGTAGTTGCTTACATATGACTGTCCCACCTTACCTATTGGAAATGAGATGCCAGCCATATCGTTTTTTTGGCTGAACCTCCTCATTTCAGTGGTAGCAAGGAATTCTTCCTTTCCCTCACAGTTAGCTTGAAATCTGCAAGGTGAAAAGATAGATTAAAATTTAGTTGTTGCTGGGTGGTTTTGTTTGTGTCTGTCTTTTTTTTTTTGTCCTTTCAAATTTCCCTCTGAATCCTGAAATTCCTCAGGCTATATTTTCAGGCAGCAGTTGAGCGGTGAAGGGTTTCCTTAAAGCAAAGCAAAAAACCCAACCCCAAAACCAAAATCAAGTGATAAGCTCAAGTACTTCAAAGTGCAAAGCCTTGTAGTATCTAGAAACCTGTCCTGTTTCCTAAGCCTTCCAGTCCCATATTGGTACGGACTCAATAAATAGGTATATTTTTCTGTCACCGTAGGATATTCACCCTGGTAGAGTTTAAGTGTAGGCACTACAAAAGGAAAGGCACAGGACTTGTCAGTCTGTGCATAGTTTTGCCTGTATGGGAGTTGGCCTACATTTCTGTAGTTACACTTGTCTCTCCTGTCTCATCTCTGCTGTGTATCCTGTGCCAAGGGATGGTGTGAGTACTTAGCACTGACAGCAGTTATGGTACCAGAAGGAGACGGGTGAGCCATCACTGGCAGCACATTGATGACTCAGCTGGATGAGCATTTCTGTGCTGCCTGAGTCCCTTTCTGGTAACGTTCCCTCTTGATTTCTCATGGGTCTTAAATCAGTAATAACCCAGGGACTCAAGTAAACTTTGTAGAGGAACTCCGTCAATTCACATGAATGCGTACATATGGTGTATGTGTGGGTGCCTATGTATTTCTACTAAGTTTAGACATGTTTTAAGCCATAGGTGGCTTGGTCCCGGTTCATCAGGACGGTCCAGTTAAGCACTTTGTTAACAGTTGCTTTATCTGCATGGCTGCATCCCACCGTGCCCAGGGAACTGAAATGTTTGGCTGCTGCAAGATCTGAGATCCCAGGTGGCAGAGGGCGAGATGCAATGATGCTAACAGAGAGGCTGTGAAGAAGCACACCAGAAGGGGCACAGAGAACTTGGATCATGTATCCTACAGCAAAGAGAGTAGAGATCTCTGTTAGTTATGCATCAATTAATACAAAAATGCAGTTAGGCACCAAAAAGAGGCAAAATGCTGAGAGAAAATTGGAGAGTTTTCTGTCTAGAGGTGCATCTTTGAAAAATCCCTGGCTTGATCAAACTTTGATCTCATTGATCAGATGTTAACATCAGGTAATTAAATGATGAAATAGAAAAGGGCAAGTCCAATAAAAGCTCCTTTTTTGTTAATGATGATGAACTTAACTTTCTCAGTGGCTGTTTTCAGGGAGAAGAATTACATTTGGTATTGGTCAATAGTGCATTTGCTTATTAATAGAATGAATGATTTAAAATCAAGTAAATGACCCCTCAGATGTTTCTCAGTAGGCATGAAATGCTCATAGTTCTAATATGGTGCTTAATTTCTTTTTAAAAGTAACTTTCTCCAACTTTGTAATGTTTCCAGTCATGGTTCCTGGCAATTGTTGTTTCACTGGGAGAAGGACTGACAAAAGAATTAAGGGGGTCACAGCCCCATTGCCCTTATTCATTGCCTGCTTGATTTGGCACAGAATGTCCCTTTCTTCTTGTACCATGCCACTATCCCTGTACTGGAGAAAGAAAACCAATTTTGAATCTCAGTGTTTGTAAAGAAGTACCAAATAGGAGGCAGAAATAAGCAAAGCCATAAGTTCTTCTAGGTGTGGGGTTCAGAAGAAGAAACTCACGTGGCTTCTGGAGATGCTGAACTGAAGTGAGTTTAAAAAGGTAAATACCCATTACCCATGGACTGAGATAAGATTCAGGGAGTTAATGTTGCAGCTGATGGCAAGCTGAGAGCACAGGGCTAAGAGGGGACGGGACCCAAGGTGCTGGGCAGTGGTGTAAGGGCATGCAGTGTTCTTTGCAATGTTGAGAATGTTTAAATTCCTTTGTTCTGGTGCAGGTACTGCTCAAGGCAGTGCTGTATCATCACTCTTTCACTGGTGGTGGGCGGCTTTCTAGAAACGCATGCTCAAAAAGCATTTAGGAGTGTCCGGTGCCAGTGGAGACAGGAGTGCAAAGCACTAGAAGTAATACAGGGAAGTTAAAGTGGAAAGCTTTTTAGGTGGAGGTCATAGGAGGAACAGACCTCTGACACAAAGTGGTGTGATTCTGTTAAAGGTGATAGTGCCATGAGAGCTGTGTCATACCAAAAAGCATGATTCACTCTTTTGCCTCCCCTGGTCATGCCCTGGTTCTCTTTGGTGTCTCTGCTCTGACCCTTGAAAGCCCCTGGATGAGCTTTTGGCTCCTGCGGAACACGACCCTTTCAGCAGGCACTGTGGAAAGAGTTAAGGATGCAAGTTCAGCCTGAAGCTCAGTTTCCTGGTGTATGTTGGTTGTTGCCAAAATCTTAATGTCGTTTTAATGCATTTTTGTGTGCGTGAATCCATTTTCCAGAGCTGCCGATTGCACACACTACCCCTTTTTATGTGACTAAAAGCCAGCTGTAGTATCCTTGAAGAATCAAATGCTCTCATAGTTCTGGAAATTGCTCTGGGTGTGCATGCGTGTTTATTTGTGCGTCAGCTCTTTTAATCTTTCGACTGAAAACCTAATATACTGTAACTGGGACGTTTTCAAACAAGAGAACACTTCAAAACAATTCTAAATATAAATGAAATCCATTTCCAAATGGCTTGTTAAAAAGGAAAAAAAAATGCAGATGGTTTATATTTATTATATCATTTTTTTGTTTTATCACCTTACAAAATTTTACGGCATAGAATCTTATTTAATGCGGGGGCATTTTAAGCAGCAATATTAGACAGCTGGATGTGCGTCATACCAAGAGGTTTTTACAGGATATTAAAATGGGTTCTGATGTAACCTGGTGTTTTGAGAAGCACAGATTAGGCATTTTCCAGGTTTATAATTTTTTTTTGGTTAAAAGGTGCTTTTTTTATCTTCTTCCCCCCCCCCCCCCCCCCCCCCCCCCCCCCCCCCCCCCAGTCTTTTAGTGTTTGATTCCAATTGTTCTCAAGGTGTAAGGAAATTCGGGCCAGACGATTGAGCAACTGCTCCCTGAGAATATATGAATAACAAAGCATGGCCCAGATATTATCTTGGCTGAAATTAGGTATAATTAAACTCTATAGCAAATTATATACATAGTTAAAATAAATAACAAAGCACAATGTTCATATTCTGGTGATTAATTCCCCCCCCCCCCCAGTTCTGTTTACCTTTACAGTTTTTCCATTGCAATCAACATGAGAACATGCCGGGCAGCAGCAGCTGAGTAAGTGCCAACCTGGCTTCTATTTTTTATCCCTCAGCCTCCAACAGGCACGGGCAGGTTTGATGTTAACCTAACTCAGCTACAGCTCCGCTGCTGGTTCTCACACCCTCCAGGTCAGCGCTAAATCCCCTATTAATTAAACAGAAATTATATCCGAAATAAATCACTTGGCGCAAGAAACCCACTGTGGAATTTCTTGAAAGATGTTTGCAATAATTAAACATTCTGTGACTGGTGACATTTTAAATAACTCTTAAAATACCAACCTGTGTTGATATTTAAAATAGACTCTTCAGTGGAAAGGCAGTGATCCCATTGAGCAAATAATATAAACCACGTCATCGTACAAAAAGGGGGAAAAAGAAAGTCATTCAACAGCAGCAAAAAACCTCTGCTCCTGAGTACTTTCATATGGTAAGACGGTGCTTTGAAGGTAGAAGTTGGGGGCTAATTGTGCAGATGCTTGTAGAGGAAGAGCTGATGAACTTGCAATGGCTGCAGACTCTATCCCAGGCTGTTGGGAGGGTGTGAGGTGGTCTCATTGGATCACAGGCATAGGTGTAGGAACAGGAGGGGGTCATGACTTTTGGCTGGTCTTTTAGGGTTTAATGTCTGTCATTTGCCCTCTTCTGCACTGCACCTTTCCTCCCAACCCCGCAATTTCAAGGGCATTCTGCACAGTCAAGCGGAAGCCAGAGTGTTTCATCAGTATCCCCAGGCAATGAGCCACTTGGGCTGATGGGAGCTCGCAGCAGCATTGCCACATGCTTGCCCAGGCTTGCCTTGTCCTGTGCCTGCTGGCTTTGTAATATATACAAACAATAAAGAATATAGCATCACCAAAAAAAAAAATCCCTAAACTATCCCCCTCCAAAACCCCATGGTTCCCTTCTCCCAGAGTAATCAAAGATTGGTTTAGGTTGGAAATGACCTTAAGATCATCTAGATACAACCTTGCCTCACACTAAACAAGTTTGTTCAAAGCCCCATCCAACCTAGCTTTGAACACTGCCAGGGACGGAGCATTCACAGCTTCCTTGGGCAACCTGTGCCAGGGCCTCACTACCCTCACAATAAAGAACTTCTTTATACACAAGCTAAATCTCCCCTGTTTAAGTTTAAACCTGTTAACCCTTGTCCTATCTCTAAAGTCCCTGATGAAGAGAGTCTCTCTGGCCCCCTTCAGATACTGGAAGGCTGCTATGAGGTCTCCACGCAGCCTTCTCTTTTCCAAGCTGAACAGCCCCAACTTTCTCAGCCTGTCTTCGCATGAGAGATGCTCCAGCCCCTGATCATCCTTGTGGCCTCCTCTGAACTTGCTCCGACAGCTCCGTGTCCTTCTTATGATGGAGAAACCAGGACTATATGCAGTAATAAATATTAAGTCTTGACCACATGGAGGAGGAGGTGGGGGAATGGTGGAGTAGGAGGAGAAGAAGCAATCTTGTAAGTGATGCGTGGTCTTTTTGGCCAAGTGGGAACACCTCAGTGCCTTTGGCAGGCTGAAGAGCAGAAGAGATGTGAGTGACTTGTGACAGCCAAGTTGGGGATCAGTGTAGGTGAATTGATTTTTGAGCTTCTTTCTTGTGACCCTGTTAACACTGATGGCCACTACTGCCCTAGGAAGGCATTTCTGCTGGGAGTTTGCCCAGAGCTGGGCAGATGTTAGGACCCCTCTGGGCCTGTTCTTCCCCTGCCCTGGTGGTGTGGGAGCTCTTGCACTGTTGGAGTGGGTAGGGGTGTCTCGAGGTAAGGTGAAAAACCAGGTTGGGGATGAGGACCATCTTCGTGCAGGAGGTACAGTCATCTCAGTACTTCCATGCTTCCATCAAAGCTCTAATGGATGATGGAAGGGGGCTGTATCTGTACAATGACTGAAGGCTATTGCCTGCTGTAGCTGTGATCCCATTTCTCCATGCTATCTTGTGTCTGGCCCCTTTGCCAAGCAAAATGGCACTGTTGCATTGTCACTTAGCTACCCATTGCTCCCAATCTAGGTGAACCATATCCCTCACTGGTAATCTCTGCTTTACAAGGACCCTGTGTGCAGCCTAGCGCGCTATTGACCTGATTACCCAAGGAAAAGTCAGGAAATCCAGAGTGTCTTGGGTTAGTCTGTTTTTTTCAAGCTGTGTTTTACATTCCACCTGGATTTTATAGCAGGCAATTTCAGCGAGAGGCACAGGGAACCAGGAGACTTGGCGTGTCTTTACTTGAGGAAATACTGTCTTTCACACTGCTTCACAAGTCTGCTGGCTCCATGTCTGGAGTTTCCTTGCTTTTTTCAGGATCTTTGCTCCTGGCCGCTCACACGGAGTGAAGCAGAGGAGGGTGCAAGGCCAAGCAACATGGGCAATGTGGTGTTCGCTTGGAACAGTGGAGTGGGAGCTCGGATCAGTGGCTCATACCTATGGGTTGGATCTATATGCGTTTGGGAAACCACAACTATTTGACTTCTACCAGACTCTGGGCTTTGCCAGGCTAATCCCATTTTAACACTTGAAGACTTCGTTTCTAAGATTGGGGCAAATCCTTCTGCAGGAAGAAGAGGAGTAAGCAAGTACAGCTGTCTTTTGGAACAGGAACTAAGAAGATAAAATGCAATGAAGTGCTGATCTAGACTGATCTAATGACCAAACTGTAGTTAGGGGACGTGTGCCATGAAGCTGATACTCGACTGCGGGCACACACTTGGACAGGTAAAATACCTTACTTCCTCTCTATGTCAGTGAATATGTGTTCTCCTCCTGGCTTAAGGCCTGAAGGTCTGGCAGCTGATGGCTAGTAACTGAGGCTACAATGAATCTAATCCCAGAGGGCTGCATCCATTGCTCTGAGCCACCAGGACTTGATTCCTGGTCATCAGCAGTGCGTTGGAGGGAAGGGCTGGGAGGGTTTCCGGGCTGCAGCTCCGCCATCCAGGCTGGATCTCAGCCCTGCTGCACTGCCTGCCAGGGGAGGTAGGCTGGGGACACAGCCTCCTGTTCCCATCAAGGTGATTTCTTGCTGGTCTTTTAATTATTGGTGTTGGCGGATATAAATTACTGCTTGTCCCGGTTTCTTAATGCTTTTTTGTTGGGGTTTAGAGCTGTAACCTGAGTGTGGTGCTTTATTACTTTTTATGATTAATTATTCCGTAAGGATTGATGAGGTTGCACTGCGAGCACTATCGGCCACGTCTACCCGTGTCCCCCACACCACCGCCACTCCGTGGGTTGCGAGGCCCGGGGCTCGAACCCGCGACCTTCCCTCCCGGCGGGCTGCGGCTGGTGGCCAGCAGAGGGCGCCGAGCCCCCAGGCACGGCTGGGCCGTGCTGGGCTGTGGAGGGTAGCGCCGGGCCGCGGGGTCCGCACCCTCGGAGGGGTCCACGGCGGGGCGGGGGGCCGGCCCTGCCCCACAGCCGTGGGGCCCAGCCGGGGACACCACCCGTGCTCTGTCCCCTTCCTTAGCGGCGTGCCACAGGGAAGCGGAGGGAAAAACCCACATCAAACCCGTATTATAACCACACCAACCCGTCTTCGGCCCGTGGAAGCTTCACCCGCTGTGAGGACCGCTGGGCTTCGCGGCTGCAGGGCTGGCGGCGTCTAAACCCGACCCTGGCTGCCGTTAAAATAGAAGAGCACGCAGTAAGCACTCAGCGATTATATATATTTGTTGGACCAGGTTTTTGGCACGTCGGGGAGCTTTAAACTTGAGCGGATTCATGTACAAATCAATTCGGAATTGGGAAACCATCACTTCCCTTATGTATACATCTCTCCTGCGTTACCAGTTTTCCAGCTGGGAAGGCTGGCAGGCAGACGGCTTCAGAGGCAGCTGCCAATGCTGATTCATGACCCAGCCCACAAAGGATATTAATATGGTACCGTCAGGACATTTTCCCCTCAAAGACAATGAATGTGTAATTTCTGTGATGCAAGTGGGGGTCAGTCTGATGCTGCTCTCTTGCCAGTAAGTTATACAATAAGTTTATAAGCATACTTGTTGGACAGAGCCAAAAAACTTAGGCTCCCTTTCCAAGCCAGGTTTTTACCCCATTTGGTTCACTGCGAGCCCGTGGGTTTTGGCCAGCTACAGTCATACTATAAATTAATTTTATTCTGCAACTTTAGAAGGCACTGTAAGATTTTAAGAATATTTTTTCCAGTTGTCACATTTCTAAATATGCTCCTTTTTTTTTCACCATCTCCAGTGCCAAAAAGTACAGCTTAGGAATGTAGTAGGAACACAGGGATTGCCACAACAGTCCATCTTGTCAGTCTCCTGTCTCCGTCGGCTGCTGGTGCCAGATGCAGATTCTTGAAGTAACTACGTAAAAAGAAGTTCTCCTACAAAAAAAAGAGTCCTGAGGCGTGGCAGGAGAGAAGGAAAATCAGAGTGGCTGGGAAGGAGAGACTGGGCAAAAAGCCTTTTAATTTGTTGTATTTGTTTATTCCAGCTACTTACAGATTTGTTTTATTAGAACCTAAGGCTGATTTTCATTTTCTTTCTCTCGCTGAGTAGCCCTCAACTGTGCCGCATACCAGAAGCAGCAAAAACAGAAAGGAGCTTCTCGCTTTCTGTTTCAGGAGGGAACCCAAAAGGGCTTTAAAAGGTGAAAATTATTTGCCAGAGATCATGGGAAGATTGCAGCAGATCATTTAGCAGAGGCAAACAGCGAGGATGTTGTGGAGCGCAGTGTCGGAAAGCAGTATGCGCTGAATATCCTTACAGCAAGTTCAGCTAGCCTGTCTAATGGCTAGTTATTGTTTGAAATGCTTGCATGAAAGCACGGCACCGTGTGAGCGCTAGGAAATTCAATGGTACAAGGGAGTTATTTAGCTTATGCCCTTGAGATTAATCACAGGCTCGGTAACTTAACTCCAGAGTGATATCTCTCTGCTGTAATGTGACTTGCTCAGGCAACAGCTGAGCTGCCAAGGGCTGGGCAGTTATCAAAAATCACGATGTCAAACGTTTGGATGTCAAACTATTTGGATGTCGAGTGGAATCCCCAGTTCATGACACGCAGCTTTGCAAGCGGCGGAGCAGCAGTACCTCCTCGCTGCACTGCTTAATCCGCTGGAAAGCTGCATTCGTTATCGCCCTTGGGAGCCCGTCTTGGTTCAGTGACGGCGAGGCACAACAGGGAGAAAGCTGGAGCAGGTACAGATCTCGGGGGCACCCCTGCAAGTTGTGAACATTGCCACTGATGTCTGTGGAATCATTTTCCATGCTGCAAATTAGAGTGAAATATACTCCAGGTGTTCGGTGTTCAGGACTGTGATCTGGTGTTTTAGTGGGTTCATTAGCTGGCCAAAAGGGACTCACACTAGCGGCATTTCCCGACACTTTCGTGTGCAGGAAGCTTACTGGAGAGTTAAGAGGAGCATATTCAGTGTGAAAGCATACAGAAAATGCAATGGGTTAGAAGAGGCTTGTGTATAGAAGTTGCTAACCCTATGATGGATCATATTCATAAAGAATTGTAGGGATCAACATATTCCTCACTGAAGAATCTTTCCATCCTTCCCGATAAGCGTATTGGATGAAGGCCATCATTAATTCAAATGAATGTCTTGCGCATATGTCTGAAGCTTATCCAACACGGACCTCATTCACTGACAATGAAAATAAATGCTGGATTCTTCTGTTTATTGCTGCTCTCTGTGGCATGGGCCATCTGCATACATGGGCAGATTTCTTCCATACACAGGTCCCCCCAAAATGTTGCCCTAAATGATCGAGGGGAGAGGAAAAAGAAAGACATTTCACATACATAAAATATGTAATTAAAATGATGAATTATTGTAAGATAGAATATTAGCCTTTTGACATTTTAATCTGAGCAGGAGAGAGTGAGAGAGTGCATTCGGAGCCGCTCAATTAAATTTAGGATTCTTTTCCCCTCCATTGTTATGAATAAATAGAAAGATTCTATAGCAGTCTGCGGAATTATTAATTGCAAGTACTGTAGAAGGTGCATGCACCGTATCATGAAATGGAGTATCATTGTTAGTGACTATATTTCTTGGTAATTAAGGCCCAGACTAATGATGCAAGTTTTCTTCAGCATGATTTTCATCTGATTATGAGGCTGCTTCATTAAGAGCACTCAGACTAACGAGCTGTAGCTGTAATAAAGTAATTTTCTGTCTTGTGCTCTGATTGATAAAGAGTTTCTATAGCTAAAAGGAATTGAAAATATAATTATAATTAGAAATGGTTGAATAAAGTTATTACAGGATTGCTGAAGGGTAGTGCAATTGACACCATAATGTTTTTTGGAAGTGTGCATCTTAAAATTGGACTTTATAAAAGGAAGGGAGGGGGGGGGGGAAGCAACCCGCCACCCCAAACCCTCTGTGCTAATAAATGGGCAGAATGTTGCTGCTTCCATAAAATGAACTGTTAGATTAAAGTAAAATGAGGTTTTCCACATTGTTCAGAACAAGAAAAACATATGCAAGAAGAATGCTGTTGCCTTTCTTCCCAGCATTCCTCTTAAGTGAAGTAAAGCTTATGAAAGTGCTTTTTACTCCATTTATAAAAATTTTCATGCTGCCATATGTTGCAAAAAAGATCTTTTTGATTAAGCTGATGTGTTTTGAAGCACACACTATAATTTTGGAGTTTTCCTTTAAAAATGTGCAAAGAGTTACGTGAGTCTTTTCTATATATTTGCATACATTAGCTAGTGGTCTTTAAATACAGTTTAAGAACAGAGAGGTTTTCCTTTCTCTTTCTTTCTGTCTTTTTATAATCTCCTTGCATTGGCCAATATCAAAATATAAGTGGGTCACATACAAGGGCTCTCTTTTTTTTCCTCAAGGGGAAGCAAATCAACTTTTTATCCCAGAAACCTTATTCTTTTTTATGATGTTCATATTCTAAACAGTGCAAACTCTGTTAGAGCAATCCTTTGTGCGGGTGTCATAGGATATATATGCTATATTGATATAAAAATCTATAATAAGGGTTTTATTTAGAATTAGCTGATGCACTTTAGTACTCAGAAGTTGTTTGACTTATTTAATTTGGAGGCTTTTCGTATCGCTGCATCTCCCTCCTTGGAAGTCATGCATATATTTTAAGGCTACAGTTATGCACATTTGGTTATGTAAATATCTCCTATGCAGACTCAAAGGAACTTTATTGTATTGTATTGAGCCAAACAGTAGATCATCTAGATGTATATTTATGCTAATTAACTTAAAGCTGGCATTTTGCATTGATTGCTCGGTCATAATGCTTTTTTGGGGAGATTTTTAGAATTTTTGAAAATCATTCTTAACACATTATCCGGTGATAAAAGTGTGTTATTGGAATACCATTAGCAGGAATAAAAAAAAGAGCAGAATTTTATTGGTTGTTCATTGAAAATGTTAGCTGTGATTAGTTACATAATCCTACATTAACCTGTAAATTAAAATTCCTTGGTGCAATTTGATGGCTGATTTAATTTTGTCTTTCTTTGTTTGCCGCAGGCTAATTCCATTATGAATTCTTTATACAGCCTTTTCCCTCAATGATTAGCAGCTTCTACTCAAGTTCTGATTACTATTGTACACTTAGCACTACATAAAGCTGGGGATTAATATTCCCCTGAAGAATTGTTGCTATGGATCTGCTCTATTCCTTCTAAGAGATGTTTCTGCAGCTTCAATTGTCCATAAATTATGATCTCTAGTGAATTATCAGTGGGAGTGAACTAAGCTTAACAAGCTGAAGAGAGCACTCTAGTTCTGAAAGAAAAAGGGAGAGAGAGATAAAAAGATTCTCAATTATTAATTGCAAGGTTTCCATAATACAGAAGTGGTGATATTTTCCCTATCTTCATTCCTGTGAGCATGTAAGAAATCAGGGTGAGTCAGAAACACTGAAGTCCTAACCCCCTCCAGCACTTGGAGATAAAACCTACCAGAGGATCATAATTATGTGTAGATGGAGGTGGAAAAACCAGCCCTGTTGCCCTGGGGTTTAGATTTGTATTTTGGCTCTTCTCATTTCTATTTCTCCATCTCTGTCCTCCTGGTATAGTTTTCAGTCTGTCGATAGTACGATTAGTAGCCTGGCTCGACTGCCTTTAAAATATAGTTGGGTTTATAGGGGATTTAATTGTAGGTGTCTGAAGATCTTTCATATTTGGAGAGGTTCTATTAAAAGACAGCTATTCCAGTTCAAGTTTGTGAGCACTTTGCTCTGCTCCCATCTGTTCTCCTTTGTTAGGGCTTTAAAGTCGTATTTATCCTGCTGATTCATGGCTGTTTTCCTTCTCCTCCCCTGAAAAATCTTCTCTGAGGGCTGGACTGCAGCACTGCTCTTTCTTGATGGGTACTTTAGATTGTCCTAATTGAAATGATCGTGTCCTCCTGCCTTCCAGCCCCAGCAAGCTCTTGCACAGACTTTAGGCCACAGAGTGTCAGGGATAAAAGACTCTTGCAGAGGTGACTTTGCATGTACTTCCTTTTCAGGGAAGTCCTCAGGTGGCACAAAGCTGGCTCTGCAATGACTGTGCCTGGCTTATGTGATGGGTGAGGAAAGGAGCCAGCATGGAGTTATTGACCTTCCATCTCCAGCCAGCAGATGCAGGGCTACCCTGAATTTACTCAGAGTACTGGAACAGAATGTCTTTGGCTATTCCATGCCAAAAGGAATATAAATCAGTTTTGGGTTTATGTTGTTGTTTTCAAAGCAGATTTTACTGCCTTACTTTCAGCTGTTGCAGTAGCTGAAATGGTAATTCAGCTAGACCTGAGGTGTGAGGCCATCCTGAAGCCCTTAGGTATTTTTTTGGATGCTCTTTGGGCTAGAACATTTGGTCCTTTCCAACCCTAACTATTCTATGATTCTCTGCTTCTATGACCCCAGGCATTGTGGTATGCTACGTGTAGTGGTAGAGCATGTTTAGTAATGTAAGTGTTTAGAAGGAGTTGGTAACTCTAGGAATTATTGTACTTCTTTGAGGGTTGGCAAGTAATGTGACCTAGCCCACAAGAGTTGTTTAGCATTGGAACTGACAGTGTTCCAGCCCTATTCCAAGAGAAACAAATAACTTTTTGAAGTGTGACTAATAGAAGGTGCTTTTTTTTCATCTCTCTTTCAAAGCCCCACTTGATTTTATTCAGCAAAATCTGTATATGCTTTAAATTAAAACCAGCGGCTGAGCCCAACTAGTGTTTTGTGCTTGGAGCTAGTGACAGAAAGAACAAAGGTGGGTTAGTTAAATGACTGGATTTGAATTCTCTGGTCTACTTAGTCCACTTTGTGCTGCTTATTGAAACTGCTGGATATTCCCATCAAACTATTCCCTGAGGAGCCACAGTGTTGTCTATTGTCTTAGCCCATAGCACAACCAGCAGAAGATGACGTATATGGAGCAGACAAGACTTTGATTATCCCCAAATGCTAGATGTTGTGGCTGGGAAAATTGAGAAGATGTTGGAGTAGTCCCTGCAGAAGGGCAAACACACTGGGTGTTCATGAGTTTTCTTTTCTTTCTTACCTGTGTGTTCTGTGCTGTGCTCAGAAACTCAGTGCAATGGACAACTTGACCTTATCGTTTACATTTGGACTGTCATGTTGAATAACTACTAACACATTATTCTTGAAGAAGCCGATCTTTTTTTTTTTTCTCCCAGCCCACTCTTGTCTCCATAGCATCCTTTTGCAGTGCCTTCCTCAATTTAGTTGAGAGCTGTTGAAATTTTACTCCTTTTGCTCTTGTTTTAATCTTGTCTAGTGCCTTTGGGTGTTTTGGAGCTCTGTTGTGAAAACCAGTGTCATATGTATTTACCCCCTTAATGATTTTAAAGGTCTCATTGCTTTGTCTCCTTAAGGGTTATTTTCCACCCTGAAGGATGCTGCTCCCCTACCCTGAGTGTCTTTTCCTGTGACCAGAATCTGATCTCACTTCTTTGTTCCCAGTTGTATTCTTTTCCAGGTGGGGCAATCAGAACTACCTGCAGTATTCCAGACATGGATGTGTTGCGAGTTTGTCATAATCACAGGATCTTGCATTTATTGACATTTTATTGCCCAGTTATCTAGCTCTGAATGAGTCCTCATGGGTTTTGGATGGTATAATGTTTGCTCTCATGTGCAGACAATGATCCTTCTGTTACACCTGCTAAATTGACAGTGACGGCAATAGATGGAATGCAAAAGTTCTTTCATGTGAGTATGTGTTGCTCCTGTGAATTGATGATGGTGTTGCTACAGTAAGGGTGTTAACTTATGCCTCATGGTCAGTCATGTCAGTTGAATTATTTACTGACAACAGTGGCATATTAAGCTGGCCACTATTCCCTCCCCACCTCCTTTTAGACTGTATGATTTTAATAATTTTCCTGACTTCTCTGTTTTCCAGCTGAAATCCTAGTTCTAGGATCAGCTCTAGTGTTCACCTTGCACATCACTGATCAAATCATCAGGGAAGTGAAACAGTAATTATTTTTATTCCTTTTTTTAAGTTTGGGTCTAGCTGTGAAGGAAGCTGGCTTTGCTCCAGCTTGAATTCAGTAGGACTTTTACCAGATTCCTACCAGTAGAACAGAGGAAATCCTGGCCTGAGCTTGTTTTCAGCCCAAGCTTGGTTTTCTGGCAGGGATAAACCACATAAGCCCTGGGTCTCTGATCAGTCCTCTCTAGCTATTTGAGTGCCTGATGTCTCTGCAACATTATTACTGCCTCTTTGCTCTTCCCCAAGCACTGGCTTCAATCTGCGCTGTCGCATTCAGTGGACTAATTGGTGAAAGAGGGCAGCAGAGATCCTTTTTAATAGTGTATCTGTCTGCCTCAGCTAGGAAGAGGAAAGCTCATAACCAAGAGGTGTTTGTGAGCAGCCCAGCATAAGGGTATGTAAGAATGCCTGTGCTAATTCCAAGGGAGGAATTGTGGGCATGAGATATGGTGCAGCATAAGGCAGAGATGCTGGTATGTGCCTGTGAAGACATGTTAACACAAAGCTTAGATCAGATGTTTAAGGCAAAGACTCAGAATCCTATTGATGATGTAGGTAATAGCAAATGGGATGTAGCCACGGGATGCATGAGCCGTTCAGGTCTAAAATGTGTGTATGTATTCTACGTGTGTGCCAAGCCAGGGTCTACAATTATGACAACAGTATTCAGTAGATATACTGATCTTTCCTAACTCAAAAGATTACTTGAATGTGAAGCTGAGGATGACCTGAAAGAGGGAGAAGTGTGAATTAAGTTTAATAGAAAGCAGTGGATCCCCTTCCCCTCTCTTCCAAGTGATTCCCCTCTAAATCTGTTGAATACAGAATCCATTAAAAATTGGGCTGAAAGGTGTGTTGGAGTTACAGTAATCTGGGGAAGGATGGGTGATTCTTATGACATGTTTACCCAACCCATTCTGAGGGGCACTTGGTGATGGAGGTTACACAGCTCAACATGGCAGTTCTTTCTGGTGCTTCATGGTATTTGCTATAGTCAAGTACAAATGAGTCTTGAGCCTCCCAGAAGCTTCATCCCATTGCTGCTCAGTTGCATCCACTCCAAGAAGAAGAAATACTTCCACTGTGCCATAGATGTGTATTGTTAAGAATGTGGTTTTGTTGTTTGATTATTTGTTTTTCTTATTTTGGTCTGTCTTTTCTTCCTTACACTAAGCAAGTCTCACACTTTCAGTCTTTCCTTGTAGGTTGTGTCTTCTGGACTGATCATTTTTGTTGCTCATTCTTCTGACTTCCTGAAATGGATGCAGCGTTCATTTGAAGCCTTACTGCCATCACAGAGAGCAGGGAAGTTATTCTGTGTTTTGCAGGCTGTATACCCTCTTTATCTAACTCCTGCACAGCCACGTCGACTCTGATCCAGTAACCCCTAAACATGTTTCTGGAGAACTGGTGTTTATCCAAACACATCCTGTGTTCGAGCAGTTAAATGTGCCAACATCACTTTATACTTGTCCCTGTTTAATTTTGCCCCATTCTTTTCTGTCTCTCTCATGTGTCAAGAGCATTTGAACCCTCTTCCTTCAGGACTCTGCTACTGTGAAATGTGCTAAATTTTGTACAAACCAGTGTGTTATGGTTTTGCTCTTCCTTGATTTGAAACCGGGCTGTCAAATCATAATTCCCCTTCTTACAGCACGAGCAGCTGACACACATCCCTCTGTAGATCCCATTGTCCACGTAACCTTAAAGGAAATTTTTTCCTCCTTTGTTGGTGGTTTTACTTCTTCCTGCTGGAAATAAACCTGGAATTTCAGGGCTAGAGGGCAACTTTTCACATTTAAGCTGTCTTGCTTAATTTGCTCTTTTATTTGTTCCTAAGGCAGGTCATGATGACAGTGTGGCATTTTTCATTAAGGCTGTATCTTCTTGTCAGGAAATTCAGGCAGCAGTGAAAAGTGGCTCCTTAGAAAACTTCATCTGCACCCTTGGCTGACTGACTCAGTTTTTAGTTCACCTTCACTTCCCTCCTGCCTTCCTTTCTTGCAATGTCAATTCTTTATGAGGTCTCTCGACATCAGAGGTACTCCTTGAAAGTTCCTACTTGAGCACCTAAATATATTTAAGCAATATGACACGACAGTCTGAGCAATCATCACACATCTCACATAGCAGTGAAGGGCATCAGCTGAAGATCTGTACGCAACCACCAAATGTCTGAGTGCCTGAGAAGGGCACAGACTTGCTGTGAAGAACAGTAATAGAGACAAGAAAATGAGAGGATAGAGGCAGCCTGGACAAGATTTACAGAGTGCTGTAGAAATAAATACACTGCCAACAGCTCGTCACATGTTCCATTCACGCATTTACTAAACTCCGCAGAAATAGACGTGTTTAATCAAAGAAATGGAACTTTTTAAGATCAGTTGGCAAGTGAACCTCTGCCACATTTGTTTTCTGGCCATAAAGTTATGTCTGTAGCCGGGTGGAAAATAATCCTTGATTCAAAGATTTACAGCAGGGATGAATTTACTGGTCAGGTAGATATTACACCACATTTTCACATGCATAATCCAAAGATTATCTGTCTGAAAACTTCTCAACTCAGATTCTGAAGTTTTGTGGGCCATATAAGTGATCTGTTTGGCACAGAAATGTTTATGCCAGAGCACGTTTCTCAGAAGAATTGTATTGCATCTGTTTCCCATAGTGGGTTTAACCCAAAGGTGAATACTTCTTATTGTAGTACTTTTAAAGGAGAGTGGCTGATTTGGAGTGCATGAAAGTTTGATAATTCTCACATTAACACCTTTCCTAGATGTGTAGATTCAGTAGCTCCCAAGCTTCTCTGCAGCAGCCCTAATGACCAAAGACCTAAATTCCGATTGCTGTGGACTTGGTGCTAACTCTCAGTGATTAAAATAGGCTCAGGGCCAACAGCCCTATGTGAATATTTGCAATTCCTGTTAACCTTAGCAGTGCACAGCACACAATAAAATTACTTCTGGGACCCTCACCATCTTTTCAATTAAATTACCTACCTGTAATGGCTCCATATTAAATGTTAATGTCCTTTGCTCCTTTTTATTGGGTGTTGTTCAGCATCTAAAATCTTTCTCCAGTTTTCAGCTTTCTGTCTCTAAGCTAAGTAACGATCAGTATCTCAACAGACATACCAACAGAATAAAAGCCGCTGTACTTCTTCAGACCAAAGGTTCAGCAAATCCAGTGTTCTGTTCCCAATGACAGCTGTAGATGGATGCTTGGAGAAGATGAAGCATGTATGACGCTTCCTTTACAGTACTCTTCCAGTCCTTTAGTACTTTCCAACCAAAGGATTTCTTGAACCTTGTGTGGTATGTCTGGTCATTACCCCCCAGAAGTTCTCTCTTGTAGATACTTAATTGTTTTCACCTTGAACCTTACAAATATTTTGTAGTCCCAACATCCTTCCAGTGGCTCTTTATGCAACAGAGGTGTTAAGCATCATTTGGTTTGGTTTGAAATTTGTTTCCACAGATTTTGTTTGATGAGCCTTTGCTGTGTTATTGGAAGATGTAGTTAACAGTCTCTCCTTCCTGTCCTCTTGAGGCTGCATGCAGTTGTTCAGGCTCTTTCTGCATCCAAAGTTCCATTTCTCATGCTGGATTGAAGAGTCACAGCCTCTTCTGTTTTGCACAGAAATATTGTTTCCTCTGCAAGTGTGTGTGGATGCAATCTAGCTTTCCAGCTGTGGTGGATGGCAGATGATTGAGTCTTGTATGAATATGTGTGACCCTGCTGTCACAAGTTCCGCTCATCCTTGTGTGTGTCCACTCCAAGCAGCTCATTTCTGGAATTAGTCAAGTATTTGTTATTCCTTCTTTTCACTTCAGCACAGGGGTTGTTGTTGATCAGTTCTGCAGCACAGAAGCTGAATATTTATTTTGTTTCTGCTGTGTTCCTACATTGTGCTGGTGTACAAGAATGAATCATGGAGAGTTAGCTCTTGGGCTGATATAAATCAGTACATCCCTGTTGGTTTCAGAAAAGCAGTACAGCTGGATTCGCCAAGTCTTTTGATGTGTATGGGAACTGCTTAGTTTCCTATCATAAAAGTGGTTAAGTGTGTGCCTGACTTTAGGTAGGCGTCTTCCAAAGGATTGCGCTGAATGGGAGTCAATGCAATAAACCTCCACAACACAATATTCCTTCTCTGATGTTTCAGTATATGCAGTAGTCAAAATGTTTACACATGCGTTATTATTATTATAACCCCCAGTGAACTCGTCTCCCCAGCTGGAGCTCAGATATACAAGATAAAGTTAATTGGGTTCCCTTTCAACTGGAGAATTTAGACCTCCTTCTGCCTTCCCAGGTAAAGGAACGTGTTTTGGACTGTTGTTATCTCTCACTATTCCCTTGAGCTATGCTAAGTCAAATACTGTAAACTGATAAACATTATTCTAACATTGGTAACACTTGTATAAACTCTAGTGCCGTTCCCTTCTTAACACCTCCCACTTCCTTGCATCCGTGTAAATTCTTTGTCCCAGCATGGTGCACAAAGGTCTGATACGGATCAAGTAACATGCCCAATACAATGAATGCTTTCTTTCCGCCTTTGCTGGACTCTGGAACTCTTTTGCTTGACTTCTGTTCAGCACTGAAACCGAGGCCAACTTGCCAGTGATTTATTGAGTATTCAGGGTTTCCAGTGATTTACATTTTCCATCTTCTTCCCTTGAAGGCATTCATGTTGCTTCAGAAGGATGTGGTGGTTGGCTTTGGTGTAAAATATTCTTTGCAGTTGCTTGAGTGCTGAATTCAGTAAATAGCCTCACCTTTGTAGGAGTTGTAAAAGCAGTGCTAGATGGATTTGGGCTTTAGGAAGAATGAAAGGTAAGTTTCTGCTCCAAATATATTAAAAACTGACTGGTTTTGGTTTACTGGTATTTTTTTTTCCTCTGGAAAAAGAAATCTATCTTGGTTTTACTGATCCTGGTGAATTCATTGGCAGTATAAAGCGAAGTGCACCTTTTCCTCATTGCTTATCTAACTGGGAGATGCTCTTTCTCTTTGGTCAAGGTCCAGGCAACAAGGGAGAACCCACTCTTCCCTTCCATACAAAAACATTAATGAAGGATCACTCTTTCTTTTCAGGAATGTTTCTGGGAATAATTGCGAAGAAATTTTGACCAAAGAGATTTGGTTAAAAAGCAAGATCTACCTACTCACTTCTCTCCCCCTGTTCATTTCCAGTTTAGTTTAATGAAAGTTGTCATTTAGCCTTTGGATCAGGGAACCCCAAAGTACTTGTTTTAAAGGATTTGCCAGCTACCTGTAAGTTATGTCTTTCTAAATCTGCCCATAATAAGGTGAGAGGGTCTCTGCATGCTTCAGGCAGTCAACAGGAAGTACTAGCTTCTGAGGAACCTAAGTTAGAGCTTCCTGTTGTTGCAATTAAAATCATTTCAGTCTTCCAGCTAGCTTGGGTGTCTGTAGGCCTCACCCACCCTTTGTCTGGGAGGTCCAGCTGATCCCCAGTATTTGTACATGCAGGTGAAGTAACACATGCTGCAGGATACGTGCCTATGGCTGTGCTTCCCTTTCCCTTCTGCTGAGGTGCACCTTGCCTACAGGGACTGCATATGCAATTGGAGAATGATTTATACATTCACTTAAAGAATGAGAGAGCAAAATGGCAGCCATGGCTTAAGCTTTCAAGCCTCCTGGGATGCTGGCAGCCTCACAGGACTGGCTGTCCTCCCAGGGTTTCTCCCTTTGTGCCTCAAATCTCCCAAACTCAGATTGATTGGGCTCTGCTCCAGATACAAATGACAAAAATGTAGCTTTCAGGGGTGACAACTGCTGCCCTAACTGAGACTGTAAGGTCAAGTCAGCTGCTGGTGCGTTTGATCTGGCAGTCCAGAGTGGATCAGCCTCTGTTTCCCATTATGCTGTCAGTAGACTTCTGAGCATAGAGGGGAAGAAGAAGGAAGAAAGCAAGAAGGTGGGAACTAGTACCATGAATTAGTGCTGTTCCACAGCATTATTTGCTTTCATTGTGAATCCAACAGCACTGAAACAAAACCACATGGGAACACGATTATTCCTCTGTGATGGTCCACCACATGTAGTTAAGAGCAGTTTTCTCCAGCCTCATGTCCCAAGCAAATGAAAAGATCTCTTAGGGTACAATGCCAATTTGTTTTATCTTGCTCTAACATCCTCTGGCCCAAAGCGAATATCTAAAATCCATCAGACTGTACCACTTGTAATATTTTTGAATAAAGCTGTTGAACTTCAGCTCCTGTAAAACCTATATAGCAGTTTGTCTTTCTTTTAACATCATTGTTGCATGCTATCATTTTAATTGTAATATTCTTGCAAGGCTTTTAAGGATTACTTCTTGAAAGGTGTTGGAAAGGTGAGAATGATAATTAAATCTTATCTCAAGTGTAATTTTATGGCTATATCGTCCTATTCCCCAGAAGTATGGTTTTGAAACTGTGGGCTGTGAGTGAATCTCTGGGGCATAGCTGAGAAGAAAGTGCTAAAACATGACTCTTTAGCCCAATTATTTTTATGTCTGCATTGGAATGAATTTCCAGCTTCTGGAACTTCTTTGATCATTTCACCAGTGTCATTAAGTAATTATATTAAAAGAAACAGCCCTGTCCTTAAACACTGCTGTGTTTGTCACAAATTATTGGAAGCTGGAGAGCTGAAAGGATTCTGTCTGAATTCCCAGAACCAAAACATACATGTGTGCACAAATACATCCCCACAAGGCAACTGAAATGTCCTGTGCATGACTTGTTCTTTCTTGGTGCTCCAGTTAGAATTATATCTTATTTCAGACAAGATTATTCTCAACTATCCCAAAAGAGAAATGATAATGCAGTTTTGTGCTTATTGAAATTATTTGCAAGTCTGGATGAAATTCAGATGGTAGTTTGGGCTGAGGAGAAGGACAAAATCTCAGGGAAGTTTAAAGGCAATGCTTTAATATGTATCTAAATGAAACTTTATTTTTAAAAAGGTTTTTCATTCTTAAAGAATATATTGTTTTTAAAATACTTTTGCTGCAATATGACACACTCATTCTACCCCAAGAAGGTTTCCTTATACATTGATTTTTGCTGAGAAAAAGAAATCTCATTTCTGGTCATCCTGAACCTATGCATTTGAAAACTTCCTTTCATATTAATGTAGCTGTAGTTAAATCTGCAAGGTTAGACCATGGAGCTAATTGAATGAAGGGAACAACCAGAGGACGTTGCATCTGCACAAGCTTATCACAGCATGGAGCTTGGTTCAGATAAGTCCGTTTGTTAGTTCATGACTGCACCCAGTTGGATCTTGAGCCAAATCTACCTTGAAGCCCATCCACCCTGTAGTCCTGACAGTGTCACTTCTCTGTGGTTGTCCTCTTCAAGCTGGAGTCAACATCCATGACCAAGCTCGGACGCCTTATTTGTGCAATCTGCAGGGCAATGTAAAAACTGAGATGAAAAGAATAACCTGAGTTCTGTAAATGCGCATGTATCTCTTCAGCAGAGTGGTACTTTTGTAGAGGGTTTACCAACAGGAGAACCTCTGTCTTGCTGTGAAGCAACTGCCCAGGAGCAGGCAGAGGTGTATGGTAAATCTCAGATCCCAGTCCTAGGAGTAATACCCTATCAAAGGCTTACTGGTTTCGAAGAGCACCCACAGAGGCCGAGCCCTGGGTGTCATCCCTCTGAGAGCAGGGGGAGACACTGCATTTTGGGAGGATTCTGGTTGCACACTTTTAAAGGGTGTAGTATATGTATTTGCCTGGGAGTTCAGCCTGATTGGGTCCCAGGTAGAAGTAAATTTAGAGAGTCAAAACCCCAAGAATTATTCCTATGCTGCCCCCATGCATGCCTTGCACAGAGAAACCAAACTCAGTGTTTCTGCTAATCATATTTAAACCTGCATAATATTACATTTTCATCAAAAGCTCATGTAGAATGTAGTTTCTTCTATTACAACTTTTTTCTTTTCTCCTTTGTATTTTGGACACTTGTATGATTGTACTTACCATCAAAGTGCTTCACAAGCCAAGGGGGAGGATGTTATTTTTTTTCCTAAAGAGCTATTTGAAACGTTCTGTGGCTAACTCATCCCTTTTAAAACTTCCTAATGAAATATAGGTCTAGACAGAGGTTGATTTTGTAGAAATTGGGCCATATTTCTTGTTCTTTTTTAACCTTTGCAACCTCATAATTGCATAACTTCTCCCTGATATTAAAGGGACTTACACATTCATAAGGAGAAGAAAGCACATTCCCACCCTCTTGCTTTAAAATGTATCCAGTAGATAATATGAAAGGCTTTCTAGTCCTAATGATTTTTTTCCCTTAATGTTTGTTTTAAGAAGTGTTCCTCTGCAGGGGGTTGATCCAAAGCCCATTGAAGTCAGTGGGAATTTTTCCATAGAATTCAATGAAGTTTGGATCTGGTCCTTAGATAGCTCCGGGAGGTAGCCTTCTCATTTCTTGCAGCTGTCCTTGGAGGAGTTGGAGGAAAGCTGCTGCACTGTCAAGTCCATACAGTGTGGAGCATGCTATTGATTATAAAGCAGAACTCCTGCAAAATTTCAGCTGGAAGGGGGTGGGAGGTTCCGCCTAATAATCAATAGCACAATATGGCACTATATCAAGGAATTGGCTTTTTAACAAACACTTTCAAAGCAACAAAGGAGATGAGATGGTTTTCATTTAAAGGGCGAAGTCCTCTTTATTCTTGGGATTCCAGGCAGATTAGCCCTGGTATGTCCTCGAACGCTGTGCTGAACATATTAATGATGGTTTCTGTTCTCTTTGTAAAAGCAGCACATGGAGTACCTGCCTTTTTATGTGGAGCAGTAGATTTGCACACACACACTTTGTAAGTTTGCTTTGTGAGGTGTAATGATGCACTGTTCAGCAGTCCTCTGTCACTCTAATTTCATACCTATACCACTGCTTACACATTCAGTATTTACTTAAGTGTGTTACGAAGGTAGATATATAAGGACAGGCAGTCCATGTGTACATTTAGCATTAAGGTAAAAATCCCAATTTGGACTCAACTTTACTCTTGACAAAGGTGCTTGGGCTAATTCTGTTCTTGGCAGCTCCCATAGACATTCCTGTCAAGGAATTCTCTGTAAAACTTTTCATGGAGCAGTTGGCTGCAGAGGTTTAGCAGCTGCGTGTAGCCAGATCTCTATGCTTGCAAGGAATCCCATTGGTTTTCACCTTGTAGGTATTGCTCAGGTTCAGCACCAGTTATGTAGCTGAGGGCAGAGCACGTTTTTGTTGAAACGTGTACAGGCATCTTATCCCCAGTGTTAAATGAATGTTTTGGTTTTGATGCTCTTGGTATAAAACTATAAAGTGGGAGTGGTGAGGCCCTGGCACAGGGTGCCCAGAGAAACTGTGGCTGCTCCATCCCTGGCAGTGTTTATCATCTTTGTGGCTCTGCGCTGGACTCTTTCAAGCAATTCCCTGTCCTTCTTGAATTGGGGGGCCCTGGAACTGGACATTCCAGATGCGGCCTCACCGAGGCAGAGTACAGAAGTTTGTCGTGATGGTGCTTCCTGATGTGTCTCTTACTTAATACTCACCAGAGGGGAGTGTTTGTCCCTTTGTGTCCCCTCCCATAACATTTCCATTCCATTTTGGCTGTTAGTGTTGATGGTCTTGGGGCAGGACCAAGATGAACATCTCCCTTTCATCTTATACCACTCCCTTGGAAGTTCATTTGTCATCCCTCAATTCAGGCTTGGAAAAATCTGACCATCCTGGTCACTGTCTTCATGACAAAATTCCATCTGTCTTTCCAAATCTTTACATGTCAGAAAAGTGGGAATTGGAAGAATAAGGCTGAACACTTTAGTATTTGTATCTAGACTTGTTCTGAAACATTATTTTGAAACACTAGTGATTCTGTTTACAGAAATAAGTAATACCTGTGTATTATTAACTTGTACTCTTGTACTAAAGAAGTTTAATGTAGCTTAAACCACATTTGTTTTTGAAATGTAGCTGTTGGAATTCATTTAGTTTTGACACAGAAGCTGTAGGCTCCTTACTACTGATAGGTTGTCCTGTTTTATTTCTGTTCTTACTCGTCCCAGTGATATTATGTACAATAGAATTTGTCTGTATCTGGTTTGTATTTCTGCTTCTTGGGTCACTTAGCCTTCCATAAGAAATGTCAGATTCCTCTAAATGTTCAAAGTATCTCTTCTCCTCCTCTCCCTCTTTATCTGGCTAGGGTAGAAATTGAATAGAGCTGATTAATGGTTGCGGGGAGAGAGGGGATAGGAGAAAGAAGCTTCACACAGTCTCAGTGACTTTAATCCCTTTTCACATACAATTGGGAAAAATGAAACTAATTCCCAAATGTGAAATGAAGGAAGCTGCTGGCTCAGGAACAGAAAAGCTGCCCATGGGGATCTGGGTTGATGGATGAAGGAGGCTGGCTCATCCCCATATGCCATCAATGGTGTGGTGGTCCAGTCTGAAGTGGTAAAATATGTGAGTAAGCTCTTTTGGTGGGTCGCTGATGTTCCTGCTAAATAAATGTTGATCACTTACATCATTTATTGCTTATATTTCATAATATCATAGAATAGTTAGGGTTGGAAAGGACCTTAAGATCATCCAGTTCCACCCCCCCTGCCATGGGCAGGGATACCTCAGATGGGTTTGACACTTGGGGCAGAGGAATACAGACAGATGAGCACAGGTTCTGCACTGCACATCAGGTTGAGGGTTACCTGAGAAGCCATAGCAGTCGTCGAAGCGATGCTGCCTGCTGCTACGTGTGTGCTTGAAGTCTGACTGTGATGATACACGTGTGCTGACGTTAAGGAGGAGGTGTTGGTCAGTGAGGGTAAGCTGTTACCCCAGTGAAGAGAGGATGGGGTGCCACAGTACTTTTGAAGGCCTGGCGCACCTTCTACATCTCTGCACTGCAGCTGGGAGTGCAAGTTTGTTGTGCTCCCTTGACGTTGCTTGATTTTAACTTCTATATTGTCAGTATAGAATCACAGAATGGTTTGGGTTGCAAAGGACCTAGTAGATCATACAGTTCTAACCCCCTGCCATGGGCAGGAACACCTTCCACTAGACCAGGTTAGTCAAAGCCCCATCCAACCTGGCCTTGAACACTGTAATAGCTAGACATACTGCACATTTTTGAGTTAGCCTTTCCCTTAATCTTTCTTTCTCATACATAACTCTGTTGTATGTGCTTGGCACAGTTGACTAGGTTTTTATTTCCAATAGATGAGTCGTTTTCACCATCACTAGGAGGTAAGAAGGGTCAGGGTCTCTGGGTTTTGTTTGAATGGATTTAGGGAGTCAATTGTCATTACATATTCTTGAAGTGTGATACCTATTTACTTGTACCTACACATACATTTGAATCTCACTCCTAAGACCCCCTTTCCCCCCTCTGTTGAAGCCATAAATGCTTTCTGTTTTTTCATCAATAGCTGTACAAAAGAAGGAAATTTATATTTAATGAGAGCCTGTCTCCTGGTGTTTACAAATTCCTCCGTGACGGGACTACAGCGCTAGCACATGGAGGCATTTATACTCTAATAGGATTTACCTTTACAAATATCTGAAAACCTTTTAAAGCAGAGATTAAATTGTTTAGCTCAATATTTAATCTGTTACTTCCTCTTTAAAGATGCCCAGTGGAATTTGTCATACACTGAGCTGATAACACATAATATTGATCAGTCATGAACATAAAACAGAGAAATCTCAGGAAGTCTTCTGCAATCCCTTTCTTTTTAATTAAATTTTGATCTGAACTGCTTTTGATTAATTTTCTTATTTGTAAGTATGTGAATTCTGGGGGCCAGCAAGTTTCTTAAGTTCCTTGGCATTGGTCTCTAGTGAGTGGCTTAGCTCAGGAACAGTATGATTGCATTTTTATGGTTTTCAGATATTTAATAGCTTCTTCCTGTCATTTTCTGAATGAGTGAATAAGGTTTAGCCCTCTGGGAGCCAGCGCAGCATTGGAGAGTGAAGAAAATGACTTGGATCTGTGTACTTGACTGATTGCCTTAGTCTTAATTGTTCTCTTAATTAGCTGCAGTAGCAACTGCATCTAGGGAGAGATCACGGTATTGGTAAACAGCTCCACCTTGGAGCCCTGTGAAATGCCTTTTGGAAACATGACAATGAGCTCTGTATCTCCGCTGAGACGCAAACCTGCCAAATCTTCAGCCCCTGAAGTCTTTGGTCTCCTCATGCGATCTGTCACTCTCATCTGTGAGATGTAGGCCCCCAACTGTTTGTTCTTAAACAAATTAAGCTTTAATATGCCAAAAGCCAGCTTTATTGAGCAGAATGAGGGAAGGGGAAAACAAAAGAGTGTCGGTGGAAGCTTGCTCAGATAACTAGAGGGTTTTTTCCCAGGTTAGAAGTGGGAAAAAGAGATGTGCTGTGGGACATCAAGGCAGGCTTGAAATGTTTTGTTGTGGAAAGCCCAGGGAAACTGAGGTCAGAGAAGATGCTGCATGTCATGCTGTGGGTGTCAGTTCAAGTCATCAGTGTAAGCTGTCAGTGCAACCCAGCCACGGCCTCCAAAGGGAGTTATCTGGCCTGTCTTCTGATCTTCCAGATAGTTTGAATGCAGAAACATTTGTGGCAGTTGAACTGACCACCAGTCCAGCCTAATTCCCCATCTGCTATGTGAACTAAACTCTGGGACTTGCAATGAAGGGCGTGAGGTTTAAGGGTTGTGTTAAGATTTGTGTCATTTAATTTCTACTTCAGCTTTGTAACCTAGTCTTGCTACCATGCAGATAGACCAAAATTAGGCATGGTGGATCACTAAAGCTGGTGGGTTGTAAGAGGATGTGCTCATTTGGTCTAGTGTGAGGCATCCTGGCCCATGGCAGGGGGGTTGGAACTGGATGATCTTAATGTCTTTTCCAACCCAAACCATTCCATGACTCTATGATTTTTAGGAGCTTTCATTGGTTAATACCTGGCCCAAGATAAAGCCATCTATTTAGACAGAGACTAAATTGAGACTTTATTCATCATTGCATTCACACTGTGAATGTCTGTTTCAGTGCCTGTGGCATTCCATGCAACATAGCACTGGCAGTAGCAAGTGTGGATTAATGCAATTTCTAAGTCAGACAGTGGCAGATTTGGTTCTAGAGACAGACAACGATCAAAAATGATTATTTTTAAATTCAATTATTCTTTCTTTTTTTTTTAATCCTGCAGATTAAAGCAGATAAACCTACTGTAATATTGCAATATTCCCTTTTCAATAAACAACATACTCCTTTTTATGTGCTTATCCGAAAGGAGGGTCTGCTGATGGATTGTTTAGTTTTGTTGCTGCCAAAAAGACATGCATGGGAAGATGGCATGGAAAGATTTGTTGGTGCATCTCACCTGGCTTTCTAAAGTCGTAATGGTAGACCAATAGGTATCACTTTCTTAAGTACCATCAGCGCCAGACATTATGTTTTTTCTACCTCTCACAGGAGGTTAGTTCATAGCATTGACTGTTGTCCTAATATCACTGAATATAATTCAGTTATAATTACAGTTTTAGCAACATTTTTAGTAAGTTTACACTTAGTCTGCATAGTTAATCTTACCCCTATTGAGCAAGAATTTGTGGTTACTTTGCACTGTAGCAGTGTTGGATCTGCAACACTCCTCCTGCAGGAATCATTGATATCCTTCCTCCCAAAGCTTTTCTGTGCTGAAGTGCTCTTCATACCCAATACTGCATTGCGTTTGCTCTAAAACATCTATTGAACCCCTTGTTGACCTTTTAGCTGCAGAAAGAAGGCAGGTTCAGACAAGTAACGATCAGGTAATATGTATGGGGTAAAAAAGGCCATTCAGTCGGGTTTGTAGTAGTTAATTCTGAAATTAGTAGTGATGGTTAAACTGCATTTTATTATATTAAAGGCAGTAAAACTCTGTAGGGAGCCAGGTATGCTGGAATCCAGTATCAGCAGCAGTTGTAGTTTTATGGCAAATTAACCCAGGGTATGAAACAAGCAGAAATTAAATCTGGGTAGCAAGTTCAAGCTAGTTACCTGAAGCCTGGCTTCACTCGTTTTAAGTTCCTGTGAAAATCTGAAAGGACAAATCAGATTTTAAAGAAGATTACGACTAAGGTGAAAAAGAATTAATACATTCACTGTCACTGTAGCCAGTGTCCTTTTTGCTGTTGCAAGCAACATGAGCATAAAAACCATTTGCAGCTGCAACAGGGAGATGTCAGGTAAGAGGACATTTGGAAGAAGAGGGCTCTGTAGGGGTTGTCCTTTCCTTGTTTCTGCTTAGCCCATCTGATAAAACATAGGGCAGATGCAGAGGTGATGTGGTAGGCACTGAATGAAATAAGCGTATTCTGTATGCAGGACTCTTAAGATAAAGTTTGGTTAGATAGGATGTGTAGAATAGAGGTGAAAAAGACATTGAATTCTGTTTTTTATAAAAGAAAATAATCATTTAAGTGTTTCCTCACAGTACAGCAAAGAAGGGCACTGTGCCCTTCATTGAGGAGGGCTCCTTCATTGAGGAG
The DNA here is from genome assembly GCF_012275295.1 of Melopsittacus undulatus. Lineage (NCBI taxonomy): Eukaryota > Metazoa > Chordata > Aves > Psittaciformes > Psittaculidae > Melopsittacus > Melopsittacus undulatus. Next base: position 10,184,139 of record NC_047529.1, on the reverse strand, counting down.
GGCTCCTTCATTTAAAGGAACTTTAAACATGGTGATGACAAATATGTGTTTGTGCATGGCGCTGCTCTCAGGTGATGCTGAAACTCTGGAGGCTGTAGAAGGGCTGATGCTTGTGCAGTCACTAAGGGCACCCAGAGGCAGTGAGCTATAGTGTGGGACTCTGCCTTCCCAAGGGGCCCAGCTGGGGGCTGTTGGACAGGGCTGTTTTCATGGGTGTTTTGGTGAGGAACCTTATGAGGGCTGTACCAGCTTCTCTGGGGAGCTGTATGACAAATGGGACTGAATGGGTTTCATGTGCCATATCTATTCCTTCAGCATGAAGTGATGGATAGATATATATTCCTTCAGGATGGATTGATTGGATTATTCTGAGGTGCTGGCAATTACCATGAACCTTAAATTGCTGGATGCCTCGTGTGTTCACAGTGCTATAGTTACATGGCTACATGTGATTTTTATCTAATGCTCTTTGATGAAGATAGTGAAATCGAGGTATATGATAAGAAACTTGTGAGTGTTGGCAAATCAGGAAGGCTTTTTGTATATATTCTCGAATACATTGTGTTACATTTCCCTGATTTATAGCGTAGTTATTTTTATGTGTACTCACTCTTGGAAGACTCTTATGTCAGCTCATTCTCTCGTGATGACTAATGAGAGTATTCATACTCCACTGTTTAAACCAAACCAAACCCCGAAGAGCTAGTGAGCAGACTGTTACCACAATTGTACTAACATAAATCCAGAGTTACCCCCTCTGACTTCAGTAAAATTGGCAATTCTTGAGGAAACTTGTAGCAAGTTTGCAGTGTGATATAATGTAGATACTGCTTTTAAAATCCTTAGTTAAAACCAAGGGTTACTGAGTAATGTGTTCTAAGGGCCAAACAGAATTAGCAGCAATTTACCTAAAACTGCCTTCTAGTTTTAGTTACCAGACTGAGTTTACAGTTTGCTTTACATTTGCCCTACAATATTTTTAAGCTAACCTGGGCAAATTACACTTTAAATATCATTTGTCTAGGTGGGTGAAGACAGCTTTGGTTAGAAATAGACATTTGTGTTTATTAGAAGAGACATCACTCATTAATAGCATGGGGAACAGCAGTAACTCATGTATGCTGCGACTGGAGGGTGCTTTGTGCTGGAACAGCGCCACTAGCCCTGAGAGTTCATAAATACTGAGGTGCAATCTAAGAAAAGTAATCAGATTTGGGTTGTAGGGGGTTTGCCTTTGTAAAAATGTTGTTTTATAAAGTGAGATTAAGAAATAGTGTTCTGGAGACTCCTCGTTGTTTGCCATCTGCCTGTGAAAGTTTTAGGATTTCTCTATGTCCTAACTTAAAGGTTCCCTCAGCAGTTGATTTCTATCAGCTGATGAAGGATCTATGCCCAGAGCTTTAGAGAGGATGCTTGGCCATGGGACCTAAATGCAGGCACAGTGAGGGGCAGCTGTCTGTCTGTGCTGGTGTATCACAGCTTTCCACTCTGTGTATGTGCAATTGGAGGTAGGGAGGGCAGAGCCACAGCACAGATGGGTGACCCTACCTCCTGCTTGCTGCTATGTGGACCATGAACACCCTGCAGGTGCTGCTTCAGCCCCGGCACTGCTTTGGTTCATTAACTGTGTGCCTTTCTCACATCTCTACCCCAAGATACCCCTTCGTTTAAGAGAATGATTCAGGGGCTTATTTTGCTATATGAACCAAAAAGAGCAATCCCATGGCACTGTCCATGCCTAGTTTCCTGGTTTCACAAAACTCCTTTTGGATGCACTTGTCTGCATTGCTGATAGGGAATTAAGGTATTAAACGCCATAGTGTTTGGATACCTCAAGGGTCAAAGTCATCCTCCAGCCTCAAGGGAAGCTGGAAAACTGCCTGATACTGTATAGATAAAGTAGGAAGGAAGAATACTGTTGCTCTCCCTTGCTCAAATGATACGCCAGCATAAATGTGTCCAGAAAAGATGATACAACAGCAGCAGAGTAATAACATAAGGTACTTTCCTTTTCCAAACTTACTGTATGGGGGAGGGAAACTGAGGCTTTAAAATCAGTATTTGCACAGCTCCATGGTGCAGGAGTTTAGGAGAGGGGGATATGAGTGTGCTTATCCTTTAATGGAGGGGGTTTACCTTTTACATTCACATGCTATTCTTTTCAAATGTTGCCATATTATATGTTAATGGGATTTGGCGTTCTGTGTCTAAACTGTGCGACCCATCTAGTTGACATTGTAAGCACATGCTCTGTTTTGTACATGGCTGAGCATGTTGTTGTTCAATAAATAATAAATTATTATCAACATCATTAAACTCCTTCCTCTGATTACTAGAATAATCTGAAAGGAAATTACTCTGTGCATTGCTTCCTATGTCTTGCTGGTGTCAGAAATGTCACTTGGTAGCAGCTGACTGCCTTCAGCACGTGGAAATGCCAGTCTTCATTGGAAGTTTTGCACTATGTACCTGTGAGAGAAGTTCGCCTCCTGACTGCTGCCTTTCCTCTGGCTGCTCTGAGCAGGGTAAATACTGATTTCTCTGTCCTGGAACAGCTAGAAATGGACAAATGTGTTTTGGGCAAATGCTGTATATTGGAAAGTGTGATTTCCATATAAATGGTATTGCCTTCACATTTGGCTCTGGAGATTAAGGAGAAGGTAGAGGAGGGGAATGCAGAAAAGAAGCAATGACAAAACAAGGGAAGAATAGAGAAGGAAAAGAACAGAAAAATAGGAGGAGTGCGGAAAATCCCAGTGGGGCAGACATACACCCCCAAATCTCTGTGTGTAGTTTAGAAAAGCTCTCTTTTCAGTAATGTTTATTGCATGAACTTCACTATGGCTGAAAAAAACTGTTAAATATTGCCAACTTTTGGTAAAGTGTGTGTATGTGTGTATGTGTAGCTACTGGATTTAAATTGTAAGAAAATACTATCTTCAGATATATAGTCTGTAAATATTCAGTAGAGTCAAGAGTGTAGTGACTCAACAGATACTACTGTTGTTTTCCTGAATGGCTGCAATATCTGCCACCTTCTGTTCAGAATACCTGACTATCTTGTCCCTCTCCTACATCAGTTCAGTTTAAACAGCCACTTTCAGTCTGATACATTCTCCTTGCTTTTTGTGGCATTTGAAATAGTACTGAGCTTCAGGGAGGATGCTCATCAGAAAGTATTCTTTAGGTTAGAAAAAGGAAGACTGTTCCTTTGCAGGGGAATTCTTGCAGAGCTTCGATACCCTGTTTATGATTGTAAAAGACTTTCTTGCTGAGTGAGAAATGGCTGTATTGGGAAACAGTAATATTAAATACACCAGTTTTTTATTAAGGAAAGAATAAATAATAAAAAATTGACAGTCAACTCTAGATTATTGGGAATGCCAGTTATGTTGTGAGCATAGACACAGATTCTTTCCCTGCCTGTGGTCTGGAAGCAGCAGAGCCATGTTTTGTGGGTTGCTATGCTCCCTGGTGTGGGTTTGGTGCGTGTTCAGGGATCCCCATGCTCCATAGTCAGCAGCAATCGCAGATGTTCTTTCTCCCTTGCGTGCTTGTTGTATGTCCCAAATAATGGATCATGCAGTTAATTCTGTTCTCCTTTTTCTGGATTATTCCACTGTTATTATCCAACATACTGAGAATTCACTGTAATTTAAAGTGGTGTTTATAAACCAATGTAGTAATCATTAATGTTAGCTGCAAAGACAGAAGATGCAGGTTTATTAAGCAGGGGAGTTAAAAGCTGCTATTTCAGATCTTGTTTTATAAAGCTGCAGCTCATTCCTAGAAGTCAGAGTCCCTCACCCTGGCTTTCAAGCTTACTGCTTGCTGTCCATCTTAAGCCCTGATCACCCTACTGTGTTTATTCTCCAGCCCAGAGAAGATATCTTGCTTATAGACCTGGGCAGCTGAGGCAGAATGAGAACAAATGAGCTCTAAGTTGCCACACTCCTACAGAAATTCTTGTAGGGCACACTAAGCAAAACAATACCAACCACCTCTTTCTTATCCCAGCTTTTAAAGAGAATAAAAAGCTGATCTTGTTCCCAAATCTGTTTTGCATTTGTTTCCATGAGTAAATGTATGCAGTTATAGTTAGATTTTCTAGGCAATAGATTGTAGGGTAATTGTAGATACCCAAAATCCTTCTCACGTTTCACTGTTCTTCTAAAGCACCCAAACTTCACTCTGTGGTAAACCAAATTTGGATTAGATTCTGGTTGAAATGACCTTTTTGTGCTGTGCCTGACTACTTCTAATAAAACTATAGTTAACTGATACATTTTAATTTATACTGTGGCAATAAAATTAGGCAGAGTTTAATCTTCATAGTGATTAACCGAAAGAGAAACTTAAAGTTGGAATATCTGAATCTGAGTGAATAGCTGATTCACGATGAATAATTTATTCAATAAATTGTTTGTGCAGATTGCAGAATTCTCTGATTTATTTGCTGTAGGAAGTTACTCACAAAGTTCTTTAATTAATTATTCATTGTTTGAAGATTGTTCATAAATACTTGGGTTTGTGCATTCATGATTTGCAATTCATATTTTATCATTGTTAGTCCTTTTTAGCCTGCTGCTGGTTGGACAATCAGCTCACCTAAATAGTTATTGTAACTTGTGAATATTGCAGTTCTGTTTTCAGGTGGGAAAATAGAATGTTGGTTTTGGTTTGTTTGCTTGCTTGTTTTTACTTAAAATGCAGTACTTCCAGTATTTGATTACTTGTGCTATCCATGTCCAAGGACCAAAGTTTGAGTGTATGAGTGGGCATTGAAATGCAGTTTCCATTTGTATATTACATTGAGGATGGATGATACAAAAGGTCAGTCAAATCAAACCCCAAAATGACAGCAAAGGCAGCCAAAATTAAAATTAAAATCTGTGTTGCTGCATTGAAATGCAGAGTCATGAGCAGTTTCCTCCACCTGCCACTGGCCATTCAGCGCTGCAAGAATCAGCCTCAGGTCAGTGTGCTAGTGTTAGTTGTCATTAATCCACAGGATGATAACAAAGGTGACCGAGGGTTTTCTCAGTGCGTAGGGCTGCAGTCGAACTTCGTAATGTTTAGGTTTTATAGTGACCTTTATGTGTCTGGAGATGAGAATCTTGCAGCATGAAGGTGCTTTTTCGTTTTCTTTTGGATTCAAGAATAATGACTGATTATTAAGGTAGAGTTTAATAATTATGTTTATGTAACCTCAGTAACCTGCGTTCTGAAAATCCAAACTGTTTTATTCCATTAATACTGATTAATACAGGGTTTGTTTTAAACATATGTTTACTGCTAGTACCTGGCAAAACTTTGCCATTCTGAGCCTTTGGAGAGGAATTTCTTTTATGACAGACCAAATCGCCTCATTCTGTGAATGTCCTCAAACCAGATCTGAGTTCTAGTGTTCTTGATCAGAAGGCAGAATGTTTTACTGAGATTTGGTAGGAAGAGGAGGTGTATTTAATACCTATTAAAAACCAGTCCCAGGTGTTTTGAAAAGAGCTCAATTGCTGTGTGCATAAAAGATTTCTTACACTGATTCCAATCAGCTTCCTACTAAACCAGAAGAGCATCTTTTATACATCCAAAATCCGAATCCCTGGTTGAATACTATTAATTTTAGATAAGAATGACTTAACCTACTAATGTCAATCTTCTTTATTTTGTCAAGAACAGATTTAATTGACATAATAATTATATAAACAAATGTCCACACTGGGCTAAATTCCATCTCTGACTGAAGGTGCATTTGGGATATAATGGCCCAGAGCCATTCAGAGCAAATGTTCCTGCAATTTTGATCATTTATGGGTTTTTTTCCTGCTGACTGTCCATTGTATTATCTTTGCAAGGCAACAATATTGAAAGGCTTTTAAAAACATATATATTATTTTAGTGATTATGTTATCAAAACCCCTCTGGAATATCCTTGCCTCTTTCTCCTTTACACGCTATTTCCCTCACTCCCCCTTCCCTGTTCTCTCTGGTGTTTTCTCTGAGAGAGCAAAGTAAAGATTAAATAATAGTTGACATCATTTGGTTGGACTCGTGCTCGGGTTCTCTCTATTATTCATGCAATCTTTCTTCTTATTTTTCTTTTTCTTTCACCGTTATATTTTATTTACTTTAATGAACTAGATGCTGGGCTTCAGCTTGAGACTGTAGAGAGAGACCTGGCGTGATTTCAGACTATTGTTTTACTGTGGTTGAGATTAACGTCATCAGGATTTTCCTCTGTTATTTATTAAATCTTCTCTTTCCTTTCTCTTCTCTCTCTCTCATGTGTAAGGAGTACCTTAGTGATGGCAAGGAAACAGAAGCTGCATTAAAGTGGCAAATGTAGGTTTGAGTTTTTATATACCCCCCTTTGCTTCAGGATCTGCAATATTACTTGTTGCTCTTTTCAAGTGTGGCTTGGCTTTAAACAGAGGAAATATAAACTGTGATTAAGTAAATTCCCTGGTTCTAATTTTCTGCATAAATTTCTGGTCAGCAAAATCATGGTGCAGAAGTAGCCTTAGCTAATGGAGCCAATATGTGTATGTGGTGTTAGTAAAACTGTGACAGAAGACAGTTAAAGACCTTTGTATCTCAGCTGCAAAGGCTGGAATGAGAATGGAATTGCATTTGCAGATCCCAACTGCAGAGCAAGTATGCCTTGTTGTCACTTTGTTGAGCTAAATGTGCAGTTAATGCTGTTGTCAGCCTGCTCATATCCTACCACCTGCCTTTTGCTGGCTCTAGGCCTTCAGAGGTGCCTATACAGTAGAAAACACTGCTCAGTTTTTGACAGAATTTAGACTGGTTTGTTTTGTTCCAGAGAAGGGAGTATTTGGGCATAAAATCTGGTATTCATGGGATAATTTTTGCCTGATGGCAATGTTTTCAGTATTTCTAGAAATGTGAAGCATCTCTTTTTTGGTTGATTTGGTTTTTGCCCATGAAAATTAAGAGGATTTACACTTGTGACTTAGAAAAATACTTCAGTTTTTCTTGGACTGGAGATACACTAGACTTTAACAGCAAAATGAAGCGGATGGGTAGACTGCAATAGGTGGAACAAGGATTCTTTCCTCTACGAGCCCTCAATTTGCACTTCCCTCTTTTGAAAGATCCTTGTCTGTGTTGACTTTTTAGGTTCAGGAGGCAGGATGTACTGTATCAGAAGTCTTCAGTCCTGGAACAAAAGGGCATGATGAGAATGTAATGAAGATCATCCAAATGAAGAAGTACTCAGAAGTTTTTGGGCTTTTTTTGATGTTGTTTATCAAATAAGAAAACATCAGATTATCAGCTGGGTTCCAGCATTTTCAAGCTGTTTAAATCGAGGTTGTTTTGTCTCTGTTTAGCACATCCCAGAGTATTGATACACGTCACCGTTTTCTGTTGATCTACCTTGCTATGTAAAATTACAGTAATTGTGGAAAAGTATATTTGATTTTGTTTGTGTTTTCTCAGTGTTTATCCTGCCCATGGCAGGGGGGTTGGAACTAGATGATGTTAAGGCTCTTTCCAGCCCAAACCATTTTATGATGTTTGTGTTTTATTAAATATACATTATCTTAGACATGACACAAGGTAATTTTTAGCTCTTGATGGCTTGGTTTGATTCTGAATACATTTGCAGTGGTATGATGGCCACCTTTAGTAACGCCTTGAGAAATCATAATGCTCCATACCACTAGCTTCTCAAGTTGTTAAGAGGAAGTTCTCCCAAATGCTACCCTTGGGGTGAAGCATGTTACAGCCATGACTCAATGGATCCCATAAGAGCAGGTTTGGCCTGGGCACGCAGTTGCAGCTGACATCCATCAGATGGCATAAAGCAACGACACAACATGCAATTGCAAAAAAAGTGCCATTTTTAGCCAGTAATGTAAGTGGTGCAGGGGAGTGACTGCAGCAGTTGTTGTAGTATTACTTCTAGTAAATCAAATATGCCATTTGCACATTCATATCCACTCTGTGGATAGCAACCTTCCATCCATATGTTTCTGGCTTATCCTTGCAGCTCATTTTCTAAATAAAGTTGAAACCTAACTAATATGGTATTGGGCCTCTTGCTGTTTAAGTTTGTCAGACTTGCTGATAAAAAGGCCTGTGTCTGATGGCTTCATGCTTCTGGTATGTGTCAGAAATAGTTCTATGCATATACATTACAAAATTAGGATTTAATTTTTGTTGTGTAGCCATAAAAAATTAGATTATGTAATTATTATGTTTTCCTTTCTTATCTTTTATATTTTTAATATAATTTTTAAGGATGCCACAGGGCACTCCTGCTGTGAATTAGCTGCAATAAACTCTCTTAAACAGATAAACATCAAAGAGCAGTAATGTTTTAAAACGAAGCAACCTGCATTCAAAAGCCAATTGCTTTATGTTGTAGATCTTGAATGCTTCAGCTACTAAAAGTGAATGGGGTTTCTCAAGGGCATAGAGGGGTGGCATCACCGGGATTTTAATGCAACGGGTATTCTTCCAGTGAATTGCTAACAATATCCATTGGTTTTCTTAGGAGAAGGCTTCCTTCTGTTTTTCTTGTTCTTCATGGAGATTATGAAGATGTGAAGGAATCTGCTATTACCATGAATCCCATAGCTGTATTTAGACTGTTGATCCTGAAAGGGTTCATAAGACTTGCACGTCTTGTGGACTTTGTGGTGACTCCTGGTAAATAATTGATGGACTGCAAGCTTTGGTGGGAATTTTAACTAAGTTAGGAGTCAGAGATTTTCTCCTTTTGAATTAGTTTAGAGGATTTACACTAGTCTGGCATTCACTTTAAACTAAGAACTGAAGTAGCAAGCCTATCTTCTATTCAAATGCTGTCGATGTTACAAAAGGTCCCAGATTTGGATTGCCTGCAGTTTTGAACATCTGCTTTATATATAGCTAAGACACTTTACCTCCTGGGGCTAAGTCTGGTTGGAAAAAATACCTCCTGATGGTACTGTGAATATGGTTTCAGAAAGCAAGCACCCGTGTTGCCCAAAAAACAGTCTGTGGAGGTTAGTAAGACCTCACTCATAGACTAGGGAATCATAGAATCATAGAATAGTTAGGGTTGGAAAGGGCCTTAAGATCATCTAGTTCCAACCCCCAGTGTTCAGCATCTCTACCATCAAGGGTTATGTTTGCACTGAGCTCCTCAAGAATTCTCCTCCAGTTTTCAACATGACCTTGGTAACAGTTGTGCTTTGCCAGTGCAAAGGGAAAAGTATTCATATTTGGGTGTGCAGCTGCATTTGGTTGCTCTACATTTTGGATGCTGCTTTAGCTGTATTGCCTCTTTCATACAGTTTTCTGCTGGTGTGAGCTTCTGAAACAGTGGTTGGTAAATTGGTACTTGCTGTTATTATCTGGTTTCAACTTGAATCTAGATACAAGGCTGAGGCAGAAACAGAGCTGAATGAAGCTCCCTATTTCTTTTTTCTTAAAGCAAAACCTGTGGTGAAAGGTCCAACCTCTCTGATACAGTAATTATAGGGGTTTATCCTTAGTGATGTTAAATAGCTCCCTTCAGTGTATGTGTTTGATCTTCAGCTGTGAATTTCCTTTCTTTCGTGGGTGTAACTGTAAACAAGAGGATTAACATTACTTCAGTGATGTTTTGCTTAAGTGAATCAAAGTTGAAAGGGTGTCTTGAATATCTGTAGAAAGCTTTGTGTGTTGCAGGATTTCTGTTCTATATGCATGCACAGCACACCTTTCATGGTAAACTCCAGTGATGCTTTAAAGTCTGAGAAGTTCACTTTAAGCTTTTCATATTTCGGATGCTTTTGTGGAGCACTGTGAGCAGGATGCTCTGCCTTTGTGGTAGTGGGGGACCACAAAGAATCTGTGAAGTTCCACTCTATTGTGTCCATCCTTTTAGCTACCTAACTTTTTTTCAGGACCTACCATGGAGAACAGGATTCTCACCATAAAATGTGTGCCAGATTTTAGGCTTTTGATGGCGCAGTGATGGCATGTAGTTACCACACCAGGGATGTGGATGGCTGCAAGAGAGCGGAAGTCAGAAACCACTGTCTTCCGCTGGTGCTTGGCATGCAAGCAGAGAAGGGAGACCTTGTTGAGGGGAAGGGCCAGATGTACAATGGCATTCTGCCATGGTCTGGTGCCTGTGTGTGCTGTGCATCTGGTCCGTAAGGCTCCTCGTATCTTGTTCACTAGCCCAGTGCAGGACTCTGAAAGGAAAATGGAAAACAGGAGAGAGAAGAGGGTCAGTATTTTCAGTGCCACCGCTACCTGACATGGAGAGGCTCCTATGTTATGCCATTAACTGGGAAAAAGGAGAAGAAGGACCAGCATCCCTAGAAACTTGTCCTTCCAATGCAGAGCTCCCGCTTGCTGCTCATCTTCCCTTCAGCAGGCCAAATCTAATGTTAGAGCACTCTCTGTCTGCACATGCACTTTTCTATCAGGACTTTGTTTAATTAGAAAATGCAGACCCCTCCCTCCCTGCATTTATCCAAGGAAAAGCCTAATGTTGTGATTCCCTTTTTTAACGTTTATTCAGCCTAGATTCACACTGTGCATGGTGCCTGCTTTCTATGACATGATTGATGTGTAAAGGGCTTCCCTGTTATCTCTTACCTTCATTTGATATTACACTCAGCACTTGTCAGTGTCAGAAGTTACATCTGCCTCTTTAGTTGTGGCAGGAGCCCAAACTGTGTCTCATGCATGGGCCTCCTCCATGATTCCTTTCAAGGCTGTCAGTTAAGCCTGTTGTTTTCATTTCAGCCTGCCTGGTTCCTCTGATCTGAAGAGGATACTCTGCTCTGAAGCAATGCTTTCAGGAGGACACCAGCAGTTAATATGCGGCCCCTATTTTCCTGCCTGTATCTTGCAGGGAAGAAGGGTTCACATCCTATTCGTTGTTTCGAGATTATTTAGGAAACCTCCACTGTTGAGCTAGCAGGGGATCTTTCCTCCTGTGACCTTTGCCAGAGCAGCTGATTGGTGTGCCCCAGCTGCAGGCCGTGATTTTCTTGGGAAAGTTCTAAGAGCATCTGAAAAGAGACCATCTTCTTTCCTATCCCTTACTGATGTGTATGGGCTTTTCCTGGCCTTCCCAACTCCATTGTGGAAGGGTTGTTTGTTTTCTTTTTAAATGTTATCCTGCCTTCCTCCTTTTTTAACAAAGCTGTATATACATAGAGGTTTGCTGCGTATTCAGCGTGGCACATGGATGGAGTGGCCGCTTTGAACTGCTTTTACAACAATGGATTCTGCTTGACTGATAATGAAACCATGGGATAGACCTCGGGGAGGTGAGTCATATGGTAATTTGTTCTTGAAGTTTCCTTGGTATGTTAAAAGCTGTGATCTTTCAGAAAAAAAAAAGTAAAATCTCTTATTTTATTTTAATTTTTTGTTTAAAGCTACTTCCCGGGGCCATGGCAGATGCTGGTTTGGGATGGCACCCAATGAGCTGTTCTAATGTCGTCCAGTGCTTGGTTGGCATTCTGCTATTGTACAAATACTTTTGGTACTTCTTTTGCCACAAAGATATTTTATGAAGTGTGGCACATTGTTATACTCATGTGGTGCTTGGAGCTCCGGAATATGCATAGGACATAATGTTGAGCTGCAGAAACACAATAGCAATGAGTCACTGGAATCCCTTGTTGGACACAAGAGTTTGAACAACTGCAGTGATAATCTTCCGAGACAATGTACAACTCCAGTGGTATTTGCTATCTGCTCTGTGGTCTCCCTCTGTTAGCTGCTTGATTGGCTTGGTTTGTGGGTATTCTAATCATGTTGGCACAGTCACTTTGATTAACAGCAACATGCAACTTGCAAATCTCTGGGCTTGCGCCGACCTCAATAAAGTTGTGTGCTTTTTCTCTTTTCAAATCTCATCAGCTTCCTGAGGGCACAAGAAATGTTTTGCAGAGCTTTCCATGAGGGTTGGTGAATACTGAAGTGTGGGGTTCAGAAGAGTGCAGCTGCTTGCCTATATCTTGGAGGCTGAGAAAAGGAAAGAGTAAATAATTACAAAAATAGGGACAGAAGAGAGAAATACAGGATTCTTAAATCTGTGCTGGTTTTTTTTCATGGCCTTTCCAGTAGGTTCCAAGTCAGCTTTAAGCATGAGCTTTAGTCTCTTCTTTACTAAGACACAAGAGTAGCCTCATCAATGTGACTTCATTTATGTCCACTCTGGCCAATCTTCACCTATTACTTCTACAGGATGTTTAAAAGGGGCATGCTGAAATGCTTTTAATATTATTTTATTTCTGTAGTGCTCTGTCTTCTGAGAGAGAAGGGGTTTGCTCTTGCAGTCAGATAAACAGCGTTGTAGGTCCTTTGGCGAAAGGGATGGAAGCTTAATTCCCTTTATTCCCCAAACCAGAAGAAATGGAAATTTGGTATTTCATGTTACACTTGAGAAAACTGATAGGGTATGAAATCCATGTGGTGGTTTTAGTAGTGGTTGTTCCTCTGCAAGTTGACTCTCCCCAGTCCTCTGCTCCTCTTTTCTAAGGAAATACAATCTTTTCAATGGCCATCACCTACCACCATGTTGTCCTTGAATGGCATCTCCACCACAAAAAACAAGGGTATCTTCTAAAAGGCAGCTCAGTTAAGCTAGAAGGGTATTTAACTTAAATACTGTGAAAGACAAAGTGTCCAGTGCTGATATATGGAATAAGATGAGATTTTGGAGGGAGAGATCCCAGTGTACCCAAAGATTAATATGTTTTATAGTATGCTTTAGGTGGGGTAGTGCTCCCAGATGTTGAAAGTGTTGTTTTAACAACAGAGAGCTTGTAGATCCCTGCAGTTAAATTCAAAGTAGTTTCCAGGATACATTTGAATTGTCTTTGTTTCTGAAAAACCTGAAGCTTGTTTCTTGGAGCCCTCTTTCCACTTTAATTCAGCTCTGCCTTGTCTTACAGGGGTTACGAGGTCAGATGCGCATTGCAGGAGAGTTATTCTTCTGACTTTTAATCCTTTCCATCCCCTCTCTGTGATGTTGTTGCTGGAGGTCAACCTCACGCTTCCATTTTTCATTGAAGAAAATGTTACTTAAAATACATCACAACACCTGCTTCCTTGACCCACTTTGCCTTAAGCCCTTTTATATGTTATTTTCTTGTAATAGTGGTAAAGAAATGAGGGATGCTGAGGTCACTGTGCCGTGTGGGACATCAGGTGAATGTGCCAAAGAATGTGAATGTGAGTCTGCAGACTGCAGGTGTCCTCCAATTCCTCAAACATTTGTCAAGTCTTTAAAAATATCTTCTTTAGTCAGGACTTGTAACAATCTGTCCTTATCCAAAATAATTTGTTTATTAGTGGTTACTTTGAATATTCTAGCAATAGGATCTGTGTTTTCAGCCGTTTCAGGCAAAGGAAGAAAATCACCCTTTTAGTCTTTTAATCGTTCATTTTGCCTCTTAGTGAAGAGACCATTATTTCCTTTTTCCTCTTTTTCTGTCTTTTTCTGTTCACACCTCCTTTTCTCCATTCACAAGAACATTTGGATTTATGTCTTCATTTTAGTTCTTATTGCCAAGTTATAGAAGCTGCTGTCTTGTCATGCATATTAATTTGACATTGTTAATCCTATACGAACACATTTCTGGTACTGACAACTTAGGAATACAAGTCTTTAAGTATATTAATGCAAACAGAGTTTGCCTGTTAGTGAATATGTCATTATTTCACTTGACTCTCCTTAGTCACTACTTATTACATATGATATCCACTTTTGCGTTCTAAATGATTGGAGTCAGTGGAGGTTAAGCACGCGGTAGCCATGAAAATTGCCTTTTCAGCTACAGGGTGCCATTATATCTTTAAGAAGGCAGGTTCTTTGCCTCTCTTTGAGAATAGTAGCTATAAAATGAGGAATTTCTTACTTTGAGGGGAACTCACATATGTAGGTGTATAGAAGAATGTAGGACACTTGGATAACATGGTAAGAGGAGATACATGAGTTGCTGTATCAGAAAATGAGTGTTTTTCTAAGGAAAGATCAAAAAAGGGGGAAGGTGGAGTTTTCCTGTGTTTCATCGCTGCCTATTTCCAAAAGCCCTAAAATAATATGAACTCTAAAAGCAACATTAGAATCGGTGGTGTTGGTGGTGTTACTTAATGTCTTCTCTGTTCTCTGCCTGTTGCTTGACAGTAAGTTAACAGGTTACCTTTGTAAGGAGACTGTTGGAGGACGCCTGGGGATGCTTCAGAGCAGAAACCCAGTAAGAGAGCTCCCTCCCACTCTTTGCAGGAATTTGTCTCATCCCATAGGGTACAGAACCAGCTCATCGGGACCTGCATGAGTAAATTCAGAGGATGTGGCCATCCCGTGATGTTCTGTCTCATTATGTGATGTCTAACAGACTTGAGCAAGGAGTATGGTAGAGTTGAAGATCCTACTAGTTTTGCTACCTGCCTGTGCAGCACTTCAAAGAAGCTCATGTATGAAGATGTGTCAAGAAAGGGTGCAGAGAAGTGTGAGCTGTTGCAGAGAAGCACTTGCAGAACTTTGGTGGGACTGACTGGAGAAGTGCCTAAGAGAGCAATTTGCTTTGATGTGCATTTTCGAGAAGAATGGTTTTCCAGTGAGGAAAACTTGAATTGGTTCAAATTGACAAAAAAGAGAACTGAAGAGTAAAGGCTGTCATTACATCACTAACTGGCCTTGAAAATCCTAAGCTCATCTGTCACCCTTCTAAAATGAATAATCCTTTAGCAGCCTTAAAACAGGCCAGTGTCTCCTGAGTGAAAGCTGTGGGCAGCCTGACACAGTGAAGTTGGTTTTGTCAACTGAAGCTGGAGTTGTACCTGATTTTAACAGAGGGTGTTTTCATGTTACTTTACTTTGTTTGGGAATTCAGTGTGCAGTTGCATTTCAGCACAGTGCTACTGCAGAAACTGGATGGGAAGCGAGGGTTTGATGAGAAATGGAGCTGGAAACTGGAAACAAAGCATTGGACAGCTTGGGCTGCTGAAAGTCTTGTGCATGAAATCCTGGCTCCCTTAGAGTGGCTGGCAGTGCTCCTGTTGAGTCCAGTACAGCCAGGATTTTGCCTTATATATTTATTCTGATTTATGAAAAGATCAGTCATTGTGGTATCTAAGCACTGAGATACGGTATTTAGTTACAAGCAATCATTTTAAGAGTGATGCCAAACTCTACACATGCATTATACTTGGAGATTAAAGAACATGGAGCTTTGGTTGCATGTGCTCCTCCAGTTGTAATTATTCTTCATCCCAAACACTGCAGACCTCCGTGCTGCTGGGCACAGAGGGGCTCCAGACTGAGACAAATCGGGAAGATTATGCGAGGTAGTAAATAGCTATAAATGAATGGATTTTGCTGGGATGCCAATGACTACCTCAGTTTCCCTGTCAGTCCCAGAGGAATTAATTAATTCCTCAGAGTTTAGCCAGCCATTACAGGAAAGAATTTTAATCTTCTGCATTTTTTAACCATAGCCGGTTACCTTGCAATAACTTATACAGCACTGTGTGCTCTCCACTCTGATGTTGCATGACAATAATGTGCTGCAGAAGAACGCTGATTGAGTTCAAGTGAAATCTATCCCAAGGAAAGACTATCTAGAGCAGCTGGTTTCATTTATATATTTTATTTCTGAAGCTCGTGAGCATTCCAGTGAGAGATGGTATAATTGATTTAAATCAAATTATGAAACACTATACGACTTATTCTAAAATGCACTTTTCTGGCATTCAATTCTGTAATGTATCACTCGCAGGTAATGCAGGACGAGGCTGAAGAGGCTGAAAAATATTCCTTTCCATCATGTAGTCTGTTGCTACGTGCTCTTGCCTTGGAGCTGAAGCCAAAGTTGCTGTTTGTAACAGAATCATTGTATCATTAAGGAATCAAGGCTCCATTGCTTCAGGTGAAATCCAAAACCTTATTCCTTCAGCTTCTTGGTGATAGGAACACTGCTGATTTTTGGAGGAACATCTCAGTTCCCTGTTTTTATCCAGCTGCAATTGGCGGCACACAGAGCAAATATTTAGCAAGGAGAAGAGAGGTGGTTTTGAAAGGGATAATGCTGAGCATTCATTACAGCACAGGTTAATGTGCATGTAAGAGCTTCAACATTTTCGGAGTGTTTAATTGTTCACTCAGTTGGCTGTTTACTGAAGTAGAAGACCTCACAAGTGTGTTAAAAGCTTATTAGAGTCTTTGTTTTCCCTAATAACTTCTGAACTGGCCAATTTAAACCAGATTTTATGGAGGCAATGAAGTTCATACAAGTTTACTGACAACTTTTGGCTGAGGAGAAAGAAGAGAGAACAACTGATGCCACCAGGAATGGAAAGGCTACAGCTGGAGCTCAGCCAATCCCTGCTTAGGTCTGGCCACCCAGCTTGGCTAGCTGGGAAAAGCACATCTAGGTGACATACACGTCTCTCATCTAGTGCCAGCGTATACCTATCTGTGCAGGTGGTATAGAATAGGGATCATCTGTGAGGGTGCAGGACACATACACGGAGGAAACCTGTCTTTCATAAGCAGCAGAACAAAGGAGGAACTTTAACACACTGGATGTAACTCTTATGTGAATAAGAGAGTGATGATACACTTCAGCTGTTTCTCCAACCTCACTTTTTTCCGCTGACTTGTTTAAAGTAGCTGCTGAAGAGGTCTAAATGCCACATGCCCTGACCTCACTGGCACTATGCTGCTATACACAAGTGCACCGGTGCTGCCTGTGGCTCATGCCCTTGGTTAAGATGTAGACTGGGAGGTAATCCTGCAGCCTGAGAAGCAATTGTACTTAGAGGGATATTGCTTCATTATGGGATGATTATTACTAGTTTTAAGGAGCTAGTCATTGCAAAACACCCTGACAACGGATTTGTATTTATTTACTGGCAGCCACTCAACTTGAATGTGTATCTCTGAGCAGCGTTAAAGTTCAGAGCTGCTGGTGCTTTTCCATGGAGCCCAAGTGTCAGCTGGTGTATGTATACATGGCAAGTCATGATCCTACATTTTCTGCTTGTGTCCTTCTTCCTCTGCAGCAGCTACTGTGTCCTTTGGGTTTTGGGCATTAGCTTGGAGAGGCTGGTAAGTGAGTGAGAGATCCCAAAAGCAAGTGCCTGGCTCTGAAAATCGTTTTACCAGAAGGTCTTAAAGCAAAAGCTTTCTGCACTGGACTACCCAAAACTTGATGTGAGATGAAGGACTTTTTGGTGTTTTTCCTGGTTTTGTTTTATATAACAACTTTTCTGCCAGGCTGTGTCCACTTGAGCCAGACTCATCTTACATTTCACAGCTACTCAGTTTAAATGTTTTTGGGAACCACACTGGGAAACTGTTTAGGCTCCTAAGAGGAGTCCCTAGCAGTGCTGATGTACTCAAATTGCCTTCACAGCCTCTCTCAACACTGGAGAAAGCATTTCTCTTGGGTGGGAGAGTTCTCAGTTCCTATAACTCTTAAATCTGCTTATTTTGGGGACCTTCCAAATAGGTTTCTAGGTGGTCACTAATGGTATTAGGTATACCTGCCTGTTTAGGAGTAGATTGAGAGATTTGCTGTTAGAAACGTCTCTGGAAGGATATGAATAACTTTCTGACCATGGTTTATACCATCACTTGCTGGATTTGAATCTGTTTCCAATTCAGTATCTGATTACCAATACTTAGAGCTATCTTACATGGTCAGCTAAGTGGCATCATAAATGAAGTATAAAATGTGTCATACCGGTGGCTTAAAATACAAGCCCACAGCACCATTCAGTTAGTGATGGGTCATGTCCATTTGTTTCAGCTGTTAAAAACGCATGCATGCAGCCACTCTAAGTACTGATGCCATCAAATGTGGTCAACACAGACAGTTCAGCCTGCAGAAGTGAGCCAGAAAAGACATTAAAATGCTTAGTCTATGACATACTTCCTTATTTTTGTCATTTTGACATTTATGTGTTGTATCTTTAAGGCTTTTGAGAAAGAAGACCTGATTCCTGAAGCAAACTTAACCGAGATCTTCGGTTTATAATGACGCAGCCGTCTGGTTTGCGTTTAATTCAGATTGACCACCTGCATGCTGTTAACCTTTGGAAGGTTGCTGTGATCACAGTTGTTGTTGTTTGGTTAAAAGTTTTGTAGCTCAAGGAAAATATTAGTAACCAGTTACTTAACCTACGCTGTTTACTGATCTCATTGAACTTGCAGATGGGCCTTTGCTGGCCAGTGAAAAGTGGGAGTCATCTGGTGCCAAGTAATAACTGCACTTATTTTTCAGACAGCAATAGGTTGAGCAATTAAAACGCATTTTTTTCCTTCATAAATATGCTCTTTGTCTGTTGGCTATTTGTCTTAGGTTTCAAAATCTGAAATGTAACTTACTGGATGTAGAAGGTAGCTCTAAATGAGCCAAACTTGCGCAGAGGCATGCTTGAGTTCTGAACACTGCTGATTACACATGCAAACCCCCAGAGGGGCATGGGAAAAGGTACAAGAATTGCAGAGGCAATTTAAATGAATAAGATAAATGCGTTCATATTAACATTCTCTGACCAGGAGTATTTCAATTGCTGTAAATGAACCATTCTAACTGAAAGCATTCAAAAATTAGGAATTACTTCTTTAAAAGCACTAGACTTTTTTTTTGTTAATTGTACATTATTTTTTATTTTTGTTTTTTAACTTCTGAAGTTTATTCAGAGAATTTTCTGCTTTCCTTTAGAGCAAAGAATAGAAATTCACTTGCTTTGGATGTCTCACGTATTCCTTTGATTCTAAGAGATCTTTACAGTGAATGCATGCAAAATTGGGAGGGTTGGCAGCACATCTATGCTTAAGCCACGACATTCTTGTGAGGTGGACTGTTTACTTGCTTCTCAAGTCTTAAACTAGCACCTATAGAAAATCAAATCCTTTTGCAGAGTCCTTTTTTCCAGAAGCAGGAATATAGCCAACCTTCACTCTTGTGTATCACTTACAGAGCATTGCTTGTTGTCAGCACTGACCTGGGCTGCAAGAACAGACCCTGTTGCCCCTTCAAGTCTACCCTTTCTTCTGGCAAGCAAAATGTCAGGAGTTGGTGACTCTTAAACTGTGAGTTCAGATGCATCCTTATCTTTAGAAGAGCTTAGCAGATGATACAGTGGATGTTCTCCAAATAGATGGCTGGTGCTTGGTTTTATTTGTACGTACTAGCTGGCCATTCAGTTTGGGGATGCTTTATTGTTATGAGCTATTGGAAAAGCCTTTTCAGGTGGAACTGCTCTGGGGTAGGGGATATGGGGGGAGTGTTATTCCACCCATTCAAAAACTTGTATTTTCAGTAACTAATCAAAGGTTAAAAGTGGTTTGGTCTAAAATAGTGAATTTGATTTGGAGCCAGAATATGTTTTCTGTGATGAACCTGGTTCAACTGGCACACTGGTTGTTGCTGACCAGGTTGTGTTGTGCCAGTTGCGTCTGCACGCTATGGGCTATGTGATGTTCAACCAGGGAGCACTGCAGCAGCATTTTAGGGCATCTTTTAGAAAGGGAATTTGGTTTCTATTTGAAATTTAGGAGCTCTTGATGTCAACACCTTCTTCTAAAAGATTGTGTAGCTGAAAACCAAATTTTCCATCAAAAAGCCATGAAATAAAACTTTCTGCCAGTGTACTCTTAACCTCTCTACTGCTTTATTGGGTTTTTGTTTGTCTGTGTGGGTGTCTGTAGGGACACTCAGGCATGTGGATTCAAATGAGCTGTTCAAATAGATTAAACAACTTGAAACCCCTCTGTGGTCTTTGGAAGTGAATTAGATTAAAGTGAATTAGAGCTGTTTTAATTCTGAATGAGTGAGTCCACATGGGCTTAATATAGTTGTATATAGAAACCCACATTAAAATCACATCCTTATTTAACTCAGATTGTTTCCTGTGTAGACAAACCTATCCTGTCTCTTTATTTAGTGGTGCATACAGGGCTTGCTTCAACCACTCACACTATTGACAAGTAAAGGAGCTAAATCAAAAATGATATTGTTTTTGTGTTGGTATAAATGGTTATGCAAACAGTGGGTCAGTAATGCATCTGACCTGTGATGGGTCCAGAAAAAGAAGCTGGGCCTGAATAGCTTTTAGCTATCACCACTGAAATCAACAACACTTGCCAGAAGAAAGCCTTCAGCATTAATTCCATAAGCTATAAATTATTACAGGGGTCTGATTCCTTGGAGTGAAATGCAATAGATAAATGGCAGAGAAATATTATTAATGGATAGTTTACTATATTCCTAACTGCAATGACTTCATGAGAATACTTTATATTACTATCTGGAATAGCAATACTAGGGATTTATTAAAATGACTGAGTACTCGTTGTTAGCTAGAATACCGTGCTATATTGGAAACATAAAGTATTCTCCATCAAAGCATATAATCTACATTTTTCCTTTTCATCCTTAATTTGATTATGAACTATTACCATGCTTTGCCATAAAATAGCAAAGTTGTACATTTTGATGGTTTCTCAAATGCTGATTTTACTTTCTGCACAAATACTTGGTATCTTTGCAGCACAATTATTTAGCAGCCATTTCGGGTTAATTATTGTCATTAACAATATGAGTCCTATGAGGGAATATCAATTAAAATATGCACAGCTGAACTTTCAAATGAGTAAATAATTTAGTTTTTGAAAACGACTGGAAACAGCAGGGTAACAGTCAGAAGGGGAACAATTATTTTAATGCTTATTTGACAAATGAGTAATTTTTACAGCAAATTAGTTTCTTATCATAGCACCCCTACTGGTAACAAGAGAGAAACCGTTAACAGGAGTTTTAAAAATACAAGCTGCTAAGTTATGCATGCAAAGTTAAGGAAATCATTTGTCTGAAGAAAAGGTGATTATGATACACATTGTTAGCTGAAGAATGTTGCCATGGGAATCTAATTAGGGATATAAATCACACAAAATTATGTTTATATATAGGGCTGGTTACATTCAAGTGATATGCACGTTTATACATCAATTTTGTTCTTCATTGTCCAAGTATTGAAGATAGACTTTGTCGGTCTTTCCTCTTGACCCCACAAAATACAAGTGATTGAAAGTTAATCATTTGGTGGAATTGCTTATAAAGAACAATAGGATGAAAAGTTAACAAAAAAGTATGGAATTTCAGGTTTGAATATTTGATGTTCACTCATTTCCATAACAAAAAATAAAGAGTGTAATAAAACTTTGCAAGGTGAGTGTGATCCCTCATTTGGGGGATGTTTTAACCTACACCTTCAATTTCAGTCACGCTGCTTGGGTTGTTTATGCGTTATTCAACAGAATAGGAAAAATCAAGAGGGGTGGGGGAAGAAGTAAGAGAAAGTGTATAGAAACCAGAGCTACTGAAAGTGCTTGTGGTGTTTTCAGAGCGCTGAGAAGATTTTTCAAGGCCTTCTATGCGAGTTAAAACAGAAGGGGAATTTTGGCAAAGATATCTCTTGTCTTTCTCTTATTTGCATGCTCTTTTATTTCTGATTTTCGTGTTCAGCTCCATTATTGCCTGAAGTCAGCACCAGTGCTGCTGATGGTTTCCCACAGCTATGATTTGGAGTAAGTAGGTAGTTTATAGTGAAATAGTGATCACCAAGGACAATTCAGAATTTCTCTTTGGTTTCAGTGTGTGTGTGTGTTTTTATTCTTATTTATGGAGTGTCAAATTGCAGCACTGAATTACACCAAGTACTGGGGAGAATTGTGCTCCAGAAACTTGCAGTGAAGGTGACCAAACCTGCAATTATACTGGGGCCTGTTGGACCAGGGAGTGAAAAGCCAGGTAGCTCTGGGTATCTTACTTTGTATAAGGCCCTGGCACGGTAAGGAATTCAAAAGAAAATCAGGAAATCAAAGTCTTATTTTGTTTTTCTTTGCAGAATGTTCATCAAAGCTCAGCATAGAAATTAGCCAACACTTACAGTTGTAAATACCATGACAATGAAAAACTGAACTTGTCGGTTCTTGATAGAAGTTGGCAGTTTTGCCTGTTCTCACCAACTGGCCAAATTCAGGTTTTGACTGTTTGCCATCAAACACTTTGCAGTCTGGCTTTTCTCGTCCAAAGTCACATTTTGGGATGGGACTCTAACTTACTAGGACCAAATCTTTCTTTCCCATATGACCTCTGTGCACTAAAGGGGGTTGCAGTATACCTTGTGTGGTCACACGCCTTCTGAGGACATCCGTAGCCCGGCATGCAATCAAGGGTGTAGATTGAGTGCTATCTCCTTTGGAAAGCTGCTAAAATTGCAGCATTGCTCTGACAGAGGTATTTCCTCATTGGGGTATATCTGCCATATCTTTTCTCAGTGATGTGATAAGACAGAGGGGAAGAACAATATGAGATATTGAGAAACATCCCCCATTAGAGATAGGACAGGGCTGTTGAAGGCTGGAACTGAGGCATGGCTATAAGCCAAAGAACAGCCTGTCAGATCCATTTTTAAGGAATCTTACTGGGTTTCATGTAAACATTTATTTCACTGTAAATCCTATTTAAGACAGTTTCACCTTTCTTGTTTGCCTGCTTCACCACAACACTGTCTCCCATTCCACTTCAAGCCACCACACAGTTCCTCCCTGAAATCTCACAGCACAGAAATTCCATAGGAAAACACAATGATGTCATTTCAGACCATGATTTTCCAGCTGTTGGAAAGGCACATTGTGGTGTTTATTTCACTACTTATAAAGATTTGTGGCAAGTAGAGGAATATTTTACTTCCAAGATCATTGTTCAAGTAATTGAAACTGCTCATCTGGAGCTTTGTGCCATAGCTGGGGGAGGCAGAAGGGTCATTGGGGGAGAGTGGTTGTATACATGGTGTGTAGGTAACAGCATGTATGGAACCTCAGAGGAATTAAGAGATATTTGTCAGCACTGTTTTTGCAGTGAGAAGGAAAGAGGCATGAGATGGGCAGCCTTTTCGCATACCTGTGCCAGTGTGAACCTTTGGCATCTCCATTACTGGCTTTGTATTTGATACCTTGGCTGTGATTCGGGTTGCGTCTTGTATCTAGCATGGACAAGGGCTTGTCTTGAGGGGCTGGCTCTGCTGTAAGCCACAGTTCTATAGGTGGTGGAAATTGCTTATTATAACATTAGTCAATGTGGATTTGAAAACTTCTTGGCAGAGATTTCCACAATCACCTCAGGCTTTCATAAGCTTAGATCCTGCAGATAATGAAGATCATAGAATCATAGAATAAGTTGGAAGGGAACTTCTAACCTCCCTTCCGTGGGCAGGAACACCTTCCACTAGACCAGGTTGCTCGAAGCCCCATTGAACCTGACCTTTCAGGTTGCTTAAAAGTCCTTGTGGATTGCTTAAAAAAATACGTTAGGAACCCCAAAAACCCAAGCAATTAGTCGTGGGCCCCAGACTATCTACTTTGTTAGAGTTGTAAAGCTGCATCACACTGTATTACTGGCCCAGATTTTCCTCATGCTTTACAAAAGCCCTTTTGTGTGTGTGGCAGTCTAGAGACATGTCCACTCATCTTTGGAGGTGACCAGCAGTCCTCAGCAAAGGAAAGGAGAGCAAGGGGCAGGGGACCTCACACACTTTGATAAGTGCATTTCTCAGTAGGTTTTAAGACGCACAGTGGAAGGCAGGGTAGCTCTGACATGTGAAATCTTCGAGTCAGGCACTCTCAGTACTTCAGTGAGGAAATGCTAGCCAAGTTCGCCCTCCAGTTCATCTGAGCACTCCAAAAGGACTGGATGCAATAATGAACAAAAGCCTTTTGGATGCTGCTGTTGCTCATTTTTTCACTGTGTGGGTCTATTAAAGCATTGCTGCCTTTTGGGAACTCAGCTGGAAGAAGAAAACAGGCCTGGAAAAAATAACTGCATTATGTGAGACCACTGGCTACTGCTGGAATTGTGTCAGTTTATAACACGTTAGGCAGGTTCCCTGTGCATCCGCTGCAAAGCTTCTGCTGACAGGACTTGAGCCCTAGCAGTGAAAGCAGCCAACAACAGCAGAAAAAAGCTGTGGGCTCTTGTATCCTGTGTGATCCTACAGGCTGTGGGTAGCGTAACTCAGTAGGAGAGAAAATGAATCTGTTAAAATGCTCCCCTGATGCACCCTGCAGCTTGTAAAGGCAATCATCGGATCAGATGAGCGATTTCTTAGATGGAGGGATGATGTGTAGGTGACTGATAGGCAAAATAGCTGCAGATTTGATTTAGCCCCCAGATTTTTCATCATGGTCAATTCCACATAATTTAACTTCACTCTTTTCTCTTCTCTGCTTGCCTTTTTCTGTCATGCTTGGCACCATGCCTTCCACTCAAAGTGCCAGTTTAAGAGAATAAAAGTAGTCCAGCAAAGAAACGTGTGTTATCTGGACACAGTAGCTATCACTCCCAGGCTGTCGAAGTGTTTGCAGAAGCTGAGCTGAAGTTTGTCATCATTGATCGGGTCTAGAAATTAAAACATCCCCTTGAACTTGATACATAAATATAGTCACCAGCTTTTAACCCTGCTCTCCATTACCTCATCGTATTTTACCATGAAGGAAACATATACTGTAATGTATTCTTTGTCACATATGGTCCACACCCTTATGTAAACTGCATTTTCAGTCCTCTTCCCATGCAGACACATTACCCAATAGGCATTCCTCAGACATGCCAGTTAACGCTTTACTGCTTAGCAAATCTACTGGATTAACACAATTACAGTAAAAGCTCAGGACAAAATAAATATTCCCCAAAGAACCTTTAGGAGGATTTTGCCATTTCTTGGTTAGTAAGAGATGATCTCTCAACAGACACCAGGCTGGCCCTGTTTTTGTTGCTCTTATTTCATTTGTCCCAATGGAGCAAGAAAACTATATCAGTGTATGGGCAGCAGGAGAATAAGCAGCCGAGTATTAGCTGTGCTTTTTGATTCGGTGTGCAGGGAAAGCTGAGAGTCAAGGGAAGAATCAGAGAACTTTGTGTTCAGCCAACTTCCAAAGCCTTTGGTGTCTGGCCAGGTTTGCAAAACTTAATTGTACATTTGCATTGTGTGTTGCAATACCTTGGAGATCTCCAGAGAGGTTCTCATGTGTCCCTTTAGGGTGCACGGCTACTCCAGACGTTTCCATTAAACAAATAAACACTTTGTTCATGCTCACTGTAGGATGTCCAGATCCCTACACTCATTAGCGCAGTGGTCCCTTACCTGTCTAGTAGGCCAAAGGGAGACATGGAGGGAGAATGAATTGTTCCACTGGTCAGCCCAGAACTGCCCTGGGGTATGTTTTACCCTGGAGTGCTGGTATCAACTCCTGCGTACCCAGCAAGGAGGTAGTAGAAAGCGGGTGAGATCTGATCATACCTGCCCCAGTGTTCCTTTCCAAAGTGCCAAGGGCAACTTTAACCATTTATTTTGAGTTATTAATTGTTAGTAATAGAATCTTGTTGCAGTGGAATGGTAATGCTGCTTTTTCCTTAAGAGGCACTACTAGCATTTTTTTCCACCATTCTAACTTTTTGGTCCAATTTGAGTCATTCAAGCTTGGAACTCTCCAGTGAGATTGGATCTGAATGTGACTGGATCTATATGTGCTACTGCCAATACTTTTTGGGGGAGAGGGGAGAGGAAAAAAAATAAAGGGAAAAAAAAATAAGGCCAGAGTTGAATTTATAGCACTCCAGATGTGAGGGAAGTGAACGTAAAAATGCAGATGCCTTATAGTCAGGCAGGCTGTTCAAATGTATCCAAATGGGTGACAAGTTAAAGTGAATATGGTTGAAAAAAAGCAAAAGCAAGAAAAGAAAAAAGCTTAAATAATCCTATTCTTAGAGCTTGGAGTCTTGGTCATTGAGTTTGTTGGAAGTCACGATGGTGATGACCCAAAGAAGGCTAAGGCCCTGGTGAACATGGCCAGCTGGGTAGACTTTGGTTGGTCTTAATGTTCTTGGACATGCCATTAAGGTAACATAAATTCAGACCTTCTAAGTTATGGGGCCTATTGATCAAGCTTTTCCTTGCACAGCAGTATTTAGATTATTCTGCAAATCATCTTCATGGCTGGTGATGAGAGTTGACTATGGTGTCTTCAGTTAGGGTGGCGTAAATGTATGGGATTTAAGTGAGAGCAGATGTACTTGCACGTACATTTCACATATGAGCGTCTCGATTGTTTGGGGGCAACAAAACAATTCTTTCTGTCAAATGTGCTTCCAACTTGTGAATTAATTGTATCTGCCTCCCTGCAAACTGTTTAGGAGCAGCTGGTCTTCCTGGAGTCTTTATTAGCATGCAAGGAAGCCTCTCTAAAGCATGAAATGCCGAAAGGAAAAGCCTCTGGCTGAGTCCTACCATGGGTACTCAGAGTTGAGTAGTGTCTATTTACAGCCAGGTGAAGGAGAGCCAGCAGTGGTCAGTGTAATGCATCCCTCTGCACATGATCTGGATTTGCTTTCTATGCCTTTCTGCTGTTAGATAAAAACAACTGGCAATTAGAGTCATAGGCAGACACAGGGTTAAGGAAAATGGATACAGTCTGGATAAATCTGCTGCTAAACAGCTTGTGTGGATGTGTCCAAACCCCATGTCTTTAAATAATGTTTCAAGTGGACTAGCTTTTTCTGGATCCCTTTGCTTGAAATGCACAAGGGGTTTTTGGGTGGCGACTGCCATTAACGTTTCTAAGCATTGCTTGGATATGTTCTTTGTTCATCCCTGAAGGAAAAGACCTGCCTCTTACGTAGTCCCATGATGCAATACTAGAACCTTTTAAAAAGTTATTAAACAGGTAGTAAAATTCCTTTACGAAATGCACTTCGATTTGTGCAATTTTTACAAATGGCAGAGGACAAAACCATGTCCTTACCCCCCTTAAACCCCCAAACAAACCCACAGCAATAAATAAATAAATAAATAAACGAAGCCTTAATTTACAATAGCTGGGTTTTACTGTACAGGAAAGGTGAGAAAAATAATACAAGTTATACAGCACACTTCTTACAAATACCAGCTTATATGAGCTAACACTGGCTGTTAACATCTTAGATTTTTCTCAGCAATAAGCTACATCTGCAGAACTTATGGGTTGGGTTTTATAAAGTTCACAATTCAAAAATGTCTCTGTGCTAAAGGGCTTTGGCTCTCTAGCTCAGGGCAAATTTTATATGCTACAGTCTGTAACCATCTTTGTTTCTAAAGAAGTATATGCATGGATCATGGATTAAAACGTTTTACTATGTGCCATGTGGGTTTTATTACCTGAATAGATCATATCCTAAACAGGTCAGCTACCTCTGATTTAAATGCATGGAGAATGGGAAACAGCATTTATTCATGCCGTGGGTTTATCATGGGATACTGCTGCTATACTTCACTCCCAGCCAGGAGAGCAGGATACAGGGTATCCAAAGTCAACATCAAAACTAATCCCACTTCGTTTCAATAGGTGCAGGGGCTTGTATAAAAAAATAAATCTCAGCAGCCATTGTGATGACAAGAACTTGGTGGGTTCTCAGCTGGTCACAAACCTCTGAGTATCCGAACACGTTACAAATAGAAATGGGCTGAGCATACCTGAAGTAGCTGGAATAGTGGTATACGTGAAGTATTTGCTGGCTTGTAAGCAGCTTGGGAGCTTATTCGCCTTCAGACATGTCAGTTTACCAGAATTATCTGAATGGAACTGGATTGGGTTAAATTAGTAAATCAGGAGAAAAGTAGAGAAGTAACAGGTTGGAATCAATGACAGCTCAATCTGCCCTGACAGTCTGTGGTCTGTATTTTAGGCATTTCAATAGATGTACTGAAGTATCTAGGCAGTATCTGGATTGTGTACAATGGAAAACACAAAAAGTATGAGCTATTCAGAAATCAGAAGGAAAACAATAGAAGCGTAAGTAGGTGTAATACCTATGGATGGAAACAGTTGCCTGAATGGGTACTGTTACTCCTACATATTTGTTGTCGCAATTAACTGCAATTAAATACGCGTTTCAGTATTCCTTTATTGTTTTCAGTGAGGCCAAACTGATTATTATATAGTTGTGCAATGGTTTCCCAAGGGAAGTAGGGGAAGTTATTTACTGATTTGCTTAAATCTCCGTTGAACAAAGCAGTGGAAAATACTCTGTAGGAAGTAATCATGCACTGGCAGGAGGTTGGAAGAGGTGACATAATAGATATCGTATTTCTGTAACAATGAATGGCTCTGTTTATATAATACTTATTTCTGGTCAGGTACCCTAGCCTTTGCTTAGTTTTGACTCATCCCATGGTAATGCAACAGATAAATTCAACTGGTTTTGCCAAAGCTTTCTGGAAAATAGTTAAATGTTTCTTGTCTAAATCTGTGCATGTGACTACCACACAAAATCTTGCTCCTTTTGGAGACGTATTCAGTTTCTTCTGCACTGAATACTGTAGCATGGGGGTTGGACCAGATGATCTCCAGAGGTCCCTTCCAACCCTAACAATTCTGTGATCTATCTGCACTGAATACTGTAGTATCTGTGAAGGGAGGGGGGGTGTCTTGGGCATTCTGCACCAGTCAGTCTAACCTTGATATCTCAAAAGATACTAGAACAAATTATTAAGCAGTCGGTGTGTAAGCACCATCCAGATAATAAGGTGATAAAAGAGAGTCAACACGTATTTATCAAGAACAAATCATGTTAAACCAATCTGATTTCCTTCCTTCACAGGGAAACTGGCTTAGTGGATAAAGCAGAAGTGGTAAATGTGATACATCTTGACTTAAGCTGGGCTTTTAACACAATGGCACGTTATATACTTATATGTAAACTGGAGAAATGTGGTCTGAATAACAGGAGAGGACTGGATTCTTTGAAAACCCACACTGAGAAAGTGGTTAGTGATGCTCTGCTAAAATGAGAATTTACTTTTGCTCTCATAAGAGGCTTAACTCTGGACCTGGTTCCAGTCAATATTTTCATTACTGCCTTGAATGATGGAATAGAAAGTGAATGTGTAAAATTAAGGAGGGCACTAGGCTGAGAGGGTACAGAAGTGCTTTAGAAGACAGGATTAGAAGAACAAATGAACATGATATGTTGGGAAAGAAGTTATCAGCATGACAGCACTCAGATTATAGAACTGCAAAGTAGTGTGTGTCAGATAATCTGTAACCACACAGTGACTTGGCAGGAGGGAAGATGGAGTTTTAGTGCCTGGCAAGTGGAACAGGAATAAAAGATGTGATAATTGTATTAAAAGAGCAACTCTTAGTATGCAGCATGTGAGCAGAGCTGTTGTGTGCAAGACATCTCTGTTGAGTGCTGAGAAGTCAGAAGCTGGATTTTTGGGTCTGCTTTTTGACTTCTTTTGAAAGTAATGCAGAAAAATGGGATGTAATCCAGAAAAATGACCCAAATGTTTCAAGACTTAGAAAATACGATCTGTGCTGAAAGATTGAAGGATCCGTGTGCGTTTGTCTAGAAAAGGTATGTCTGATGGAGGGTATAAGTCTTCTAGGCAAGTGTTGTTAGAGGATGCAGATCTATCAGTCACCGTGTCTATTGAGCGTACGATCGGAAGTGCAGTATTTCACACATGTTTAATAGAAGGCTCTCTGTAAAACCCAAACTGAACTCAGATTTAGCAGATCAGTGCTTTACTTGTTCAGGCATGTGAAAAGTGTATCACACACACCTACCTCTCAACAGCACTACTGACCCTGATCCGAGCTGGCTGCTCTCTCTCCCCAGATCACCCTCCTATCTCTGTATTTAATTTAATATCTGAAGGTGCAGTGTGTAGGCTCACATCCAGATGTCAGTGCTTTCAAAGGGATGAGGTTACCAAAGGTGTGGGTCAAAGTGAAAATAAATTTGGAGATTGGCTTCATTGGGAGCAAAACAAGGCTTTTGGTGGGTTAAAAAACATCTATCTGTGCAAGATTGTTCATCACTGGAACAGGTTACCCAGGGATGCTTTATACTCTCTTCTGAAGGTTTTAAGAAGTTTGACAGACATTTGTCATGGCTGGAAGTAAACTTGATGCTGCTTCTGAATAAGAAGATAGACGGGCTGCCCTCTTAAGATTCCTTTTAGTCTGACATCTGTATGATTTCTGTGACATAATATTTTACAGTAATATAATATATTTTATATCGCTGCAAAAAAAGCACAGAACTGACATAATCCAGGCAGTTTTTGCTTTATGATGAGAGATGAAAACATAGGTATGAATTCATAAAAGTCTCAGGAAAATAAATGCCTGATCTGACTTTAAATATAAATTAACACAGAAAGAATGATGTGCTGAATAATGATCCTGCAAACCCAAACTAGCTCAGCTCCTCAGTACTAGCTATCACAGGGCATTGATTATCTATCATGTCTAGTTTGTGTGATAACATAAGAATTTAAATTGTAGCCTCACCCAAAACAAACACAGATGCATTTTCTCTAGGTGTTAATCTCCCAAAGGCCCACAGTCTTGTAATGTAAACAGACCTCTGAGCCCCAGCCTGGTTAGCTCTGTATCAAATAAGCTGTATTAATATCCTGGGTCAAAACTTCCTTCAGGCAGCCTGAGGGCAGCAGCCGTCCGAATGCATATGCACTGACACCTTTCCAGGGACAAGACTCTCAGAGCTGGGCCCTTGATTTATGACTTGTGTGTTTTCTATTTGTAAGAAATGTGGTGTTTATTCAACACACAAGGCTTCTGATAACTCTGCTGTTGCTAGATTTCATCCTGCTTCCGCTGGGAATGCTTCTCCTGTCCCTAGGAGAAAGCCAAGGGGGAAATCATGGAATCATAGAATAATTAGGGTTGGAAAGGACCTTAAGATAGAATCATAGAATCATAGAATACATAGGGTTGGAAAGGACCTTAAGATCATCAAGTTCCAACCCCCCTGCCATGGGCAGGGACACCTCACACTAAACCATATCACCCAAGGCTTCTTTCAACCTGGCCTTGAACACTGCCAGAGATGGAGCATTCACAACTTCCCTGGGGAACCCATTCCAGTGCCTCATCACCCTTACAGTAAAGAATTTCTTCCTTATATCCAATATAAACTTCCCCTGTTTAAGTTTCAACCCATTACCCCTTGTCCTGTCACTACAGTTCCTAATGAACAGTCCCTCCCTAGCATGCCATAGCCCCTCTTCAGATATTGGAAGGCTGCTCTGAGGTCTCCACTCAGCCTTCTCCAGGCTGAACAGCCCCAACTTTCTCAGCCTGTCTTCATACAGGAGGTGCTCCAGTCCCCTGATGAAGTAGAAGGTTGCAAAGAAACACTGCTCTGAAGAAGGGCTTTTGAGCCATGGGGGCGTGGAAAGATCTCTGCCCTTTCAGAGTAGGGAGAACTAGAGTTAGCCCTGCTATTGCTTCTGTGGACTTTTGTGGTAGGGGGAGCAAGCTTTGCTGTGCCTCCGTCCCCAGCTGGTGGCCTTCCCCATCTGCTCAAAATACTTCATTTCACCTCCCACCTATGCATCCTCTCCATGATGGAGAAGCTCAACCTGGCAGTGATGAATTTAATACACCATGGGTGTGAAACTGTTCCTTTTTATTTTCCTGATTCACTACTGTATAGCCTCTAGCTCTTGAGTTGGAGTATGTGGTTCCTAAATCTGGGTTGGGGTGATCTGCTCCAGGTGCCCTCCAGCTCTTTCGGGAAGGCTTCTTCCATTGCTGACGTGCTGGCTGTAGGGATTACCTTGAGTGCTGTTGGAGCCTGCTTGGTGATGCTAATACTGTAGCTGTATTCCTGTGCCCTTGCTGTCCTATGCCTTTTTCCTTGTTTGTGCTACGAGTGGCCTCTGAAGATAGAAAGGCAGAGGGCAGTCTTCATCTTCTCTGCGCAAGGCCCGGGAGCTCCCTCTGCTCCACCCCGGCTGTTAATACGTGGCACTCATCCACAGAAAACAATAGCTACACAAGAGATGGCTGCGTCCCATGGGTGGCCTTTCAGGAGCAGGGAGATTTTGAAAGAAAAATGCTGCTGTGCCCAACTTCCCTTGTATACATGCTGCTACCAGAAGCTTTCCCTATGAATCCCTTTTCTTCAGAGCCGAAGCCAAATCCTGCTGCAGCCCATAACCAGAGGAGCATCCTGCTGGCTTCTACAAGAGACTTGTCTGAGGGTGGCATGAAATGGCTCCCAAGCAGCAAATCATTTCAGCTCCCCTCTTGTGAATACTGTGTGCTCCTCTGCTAATCTGGAATATGCCCCCTCTGGCCAGCCCAGGGCTGGTTAACCCTTTGTGCTCTGCTAATCCTGGCAATGGGTCCTCTGTCTATGGCCACAGTGGAAAGATGGCATGGGTGGATTGCCTCGGGGTTCAGTGCGAGTGTTGGGGGGGCTGGCCTCTGCTACAAAGCATTACCACGGCTGGAGGCAGCGCCAGCTGTAGCTGCCAGAGCCAGTGCTGAGCACATCTCTGCATTGTCCGTGTACTCTCAGGCAAACCCCAGGAGAGCGTTACTTAAAAGTAATCTGGATAAAGCCCCAGACTGGTCTCCTGGTGGGGAAGAGGCTCCAGTGTCCTTGTGTAGAGGAGGAGCTGTCCTCTCTCTGCTTTTCCAAGAGGACAAGGTGCAGCATCACTCACAGGGGATTCAAATCAGTCACAGGCTGATTTAAACTCAGCATCTGGACTGAACTGTGGCATCTACCTGTTTGCTGTAGAATGTCATTATGTCCTTGACTTGCAAAAATGATGTTTTGGGGACTTTATTTGTGATATAAATTCTATGTTGCTTTAATAAATCCTTGCTCTTAATGCAGAGTGCTTGCAAGACCTGAAGAAAACCTCAGAGTGCTACATAAAGATAATTTATATGAACTTTAAGGAAAGAGTTGACCCAAAGAGCTTGTTCTTGGGTTTTTTTTAATGGGTATTTTTGGCACTGATTGTCTGATTTTGAAGCATATGAGTGTGAGCTCTAGTCTCAACTAGTTCTGTTGAAGGGCATTGGGCACTCGGGTAGCCAGTAACTGTCTGTTAGGTTGCAGCTTTCTGGAGTCGTGTATTACATTTGCAGAGCAAGATTTCTTCCCGCAGTGTTGATTAGCGCTTGGCATTAGATGGATATTTACCAAAGTAACACATCTTCAACAATTTAACAAAATGGAAACAAGCAAAAACCTCGAAACAAAATACTTTCACTTTTGCAAACAGATGGGTAGTTACCGGCCTGGTGTGAGTGACTTTGCCCATTCCACACTCATCTGTGCTTTTTCCTTGGGACCTTTGCTAAACACCCCTGAAACTTTCATCCCTCTGATTACATGAAAGCGTAGAATAAATAAAATAAGAACAGTAAGAAGCATGAACTTGATGTATTTTCAGTTGTACATTGCTCCTAATGGAAGTCATGTGTGTGGAAACCTCAGTGATTTGGTCCTGGCTTACTGAAATTAAACAAAGACTGATACCTATTTATAATCCCGAAACTTCTGCCAGTAATATATTTTATCACTATGGTTGCAAAAACAAATAGCCACTAAGGAAGTATTTTTCACCAAAATGAATGAGCTTGGAGGGTTCCATGGAAAGACTTTGCCACTTGTGGTAGGGTAGTGGGGAAACATGAAGCAAGTGTGGCAAAGTAGTCAAAAACAATAATGGGCTTTATTTCTATTATGGTACTGGTATTTACTGTCCCCTTTCATTTCATCGGCTTGGTTTGCAACAATCTTCTGTCATTTATATAGGCTGAGTT
This sequence comes from Melopsittacus undulatus, assembly GCF_012275295.1. Taxonomy (NCBI): domain Eukaryota; kingdom Metazoa; phylum Chordata; class Aves; order Psittaciformes; family Psittaculidae; genus Melopsittacus; species Melopsittacus undulatus. The sequence continues at coordinate 10,150,466 of NC_047529.1, read as the reverse complement.
TTCTACTGCAGTTTCAGCAGGGAGAAAAAGCAGGATATTTTAAATAATTCTGTTTATTTTTAATTACAAAGCAAGTAACTTAATTGTTTGCTCTTTTCTTGACTTGATTCCATTTAATAAATACGGCAGAGTGCTTACCAAAGTGTTCTCGAAGTAACATAAACCACATGTAGGATCCCACACAGAAAGGACATCAAAATTGAATTTCTGGACAGTTTTATATAGATGAGTTTATTGTGGCTAAATGCAGCCAGCCTCATTTTCTGTTGCCCCATCATGTCCAGAGCCTACCAGTCGCTGTTGACTGCATAACACTGTCCCGAAGAGGCTGAAATGGTATAATGGTGATACAATGAGGTTACAGGTAAAAGCAGACCAGGAGACCATACTCAGATTCTCCTTGATGCAAAAAAAAACAAGGCTGTTGAAGGTGTCATGCTGTGTGTGATAGGACTTACAAATATAGCAAGATTCAGATCCTGTGTTCACATGTTTCAGTGTTGTTCACGTACCCTCACACATTACTGAGCTCTTGCAGGTTGTTTTGTTTCCTATTCAGCCTCTCAGATGAATATGCCATACAGGTCATTTTGGGCAAATGGGTCCCTATTCTAGCATGGATGCATCCTGTCCCAGGGCTCCTAGGTGGTGGCAGCTATTCTGGGAAGACTTCTGTAAGCCACTGGAGAAGTGAGACCTGAATCTTTACCTTGTCACTGAGGGCATGAGAACTACAATCTTCATCTCCAGTAGTAAAAGCCTGAAGGTGTGGAGCTCCGATCCTGTTTGGCACACCTGCAGGGACTCCTCTAGATGAGGGTTTTTTTTCACTTCTCATCTTCTAAAAGAGATGTGATTTATTCCTTAGGAAGGAAAGCTTTAAAAGACAAATTGCATCATGAAAACCTTTTTCTTTTTTGGTGCTGCACCTCCTTGTCACTTGCAGACTTGAATAGCTTGTTTAGGTCCGGCATCTTCCATAACCCCACATTTGTACTTGCCTGTCATATCAGGTGTGTAAAACCAGCCTGCCTATTATACAGTGAGCTGTGATTGAATCCTTTATTTATGACTTCTGCCCCACATTGCATTAATTAGAATGCAAATTAAGTGTTTCCTGGAAAGCTGCTGTTTACTTCTGCCATACTTTACATGTTTCATTAGTCTTAGGACCCTGACAGTCAAGTTATGTCAATTTAACAAGTTATTAGTCAGTGGAGCCGTTGTAATTGTACATATGCCTGCACGTAGGCTTTCTGGGCTGCAATGTGATGCAGTTTTGCCTCCAGTGAAAGGCATTTTCTTGTCTTGTATTAGCTACTGGGGCTCAGCTAATTAGAGGTAACTTTTTCAAGCAGCATAGCATGATCCTGAGCCTCTAATTCACACCAACGCTTCTGAATCTGACTTTGTAAGATGTTTTTAACTGAGAAGCAGTTCTCCCTAGAGAGCAGTTTTTTGGCCAGTGCTCTTGATAGTAATTGTGAGTAGTCCATATTCCCAACTGGCAGGACATTAAGGCAGATTGTGACTGATTTGACCACAAATTACAGGGCTTTTTTTGTTGTTTTGTTTTTAACTACGCAGTTTAGCACAGGCTGCCTTTTCATCTATGTCCCTGGTTATCAGCTTTTAGCAGCTGACCCTCCCTTGAGGAAACTGGCCACGTTCAGTACCTTTCTGGGTCCTATGATGTTTACTGAGGTTTGGCAGCATGCAAGGCTGCCTTGCTTTCCTGGCATTGACCTGCACAGCTTCACGAGGGGCTGGTGTTCTGTGCAGAGCATCTCTTGTTTCTGCTTGCCTGTAGCTGTGCAAGATGCAGAGTTGAAGGGATACCACTTTCTGGTTTGTAAAATATTGGGAATGTCACTTTGGAGGGAAATCCATTTCAAAAATAACCCCTACTTTCTTACCCTTTCAAGGTGCTGTGATGAAAAGACTTCTCTCTGAATGTGTTTAAGCCCCAGAGGAAAAACCTTCATGCAAGTTGCTCTGAAGGAGCTTACACCAAAGTAACTAAGAATTTGGCTCCTGGCACCATTATTTTCCTCGTTTCCCTCAGTGACAGAAGGGGGTGGAGGGAAGTAACCTATCCCATTTCTGTTTGAAAATATTTAGCTTGAGCGATGTGAAGATTTCAGTAGATCTGTGACAAGATCAAAGACTATAAATTATTTAACAGTGGTTCTACTTTTGTGGAATTATTTAAAGTATCATAATTGCAGCTCAGCTTCCCAGCCTTCATTTTCAAGTCTGGAATTCTGTTGGGAACTATCATAATCACTGAAGAGTATAATATTACAGGCTGGGTATAAAAATATCTTTTTAATGACTAGCAAATTAGTGAAATGTCTTGACCTGAATCTAGACCAAACAGAAGACAGTGTTTTTATGGAGGGGAAAGAAAGACTAAATTGTCACCACATTGTTATTCTTGTTAAATTCTCCACTACTTAAAATGTCAGTTGATTAGATAAAATTTGTAACACTGTGCATCAATGCAAGTGATGAAGGGCTGTGTGTTACATAGTATCTTGGCATTTCTGCACTTTTGTTTTCCTTTTAATGCTAGCATGCGCATTCTGTGACTGAAACTTGGAAAAATAAAGGCTATTCATTACTTCAGTACCCTGTGAACAATAGAGATCATGAAAGGCATCGCAGGGAACTCTTCTGTGTGTTGGCTCTTGAAGAAGCAAGATGAGGCCTTGGAGGGTTTTCTCATAGGCTTCAAGTAATTGTTGTGTTCATGATCTGCCTGTCTAAATGCTTTGTGTCTGACTTAAATACAATCTAGAAGACAGGAGTTTCCCACTCCATACTATGTGATTCAGTGTGTTCACTGAGTCTCTGCTACCCTAGTAGCAGGGATTTATTCTCTAAATTCTGGTTAGCAAATGAGCTAAAGGAAACTGAGCCCTTGTGTTCCTGTGTGCAGTCAAGTGTCAGTGGTGAAATGCTCAGTCTGAGCAATTTTGATGACATAGTGAAGATGCCTTACCGGTCTCTGCAGCTGAGGACTCTATTCCCAGTTACATTATCAATTTCCACTGTGACTTGGGCAAGGCACTGACCTTTCTGTTCTTCATTGCCCCCAAATTAAGCTGGAAGCAATAATACCAACTGGTTTACATGGTGAGTGTTATGTTACTGCAGCTGCATTTGTAGCGTAGAGTCTTGATATCAAAGGAGTGTTGTGTTGACAAGGTGATTGCATTTTGCCCTCATGGCAGGCTGTAATAGATAGTTTTGGGACAGAGACCACCATAGTTTCTTGTATTCACAGGGCTCCCTATGGACTGAAGATGTAGTCTGTAACTCTGAGCACCAAAGCCATACTTCAAAATGAGTGATAGGAGCCCAGAGATAACATGGTGCAGGAACAGAGGTGATCTCCATTCTTGTCTTTCTCTCCTGATGGCCAGGGCCCATGGTGCTCTGCATTGCAAAGGCAAATGAGACATTTGTGCAGCACCTGGCTCCAGTGAGTGTGATTAGTCTTTAATTAATATGAGCATGAAGGAGATTCATGAATTAAATGAAAATTACTGTTATCCTGAGACTTTGTATCCTGGAAGGACCTGCATAGCAGGTTGGAGGCCATCTACAGCAAGCTTACACTCAGTACCTGCATGCATTGTGGATGCATGTCAGGTTAGTAACATCCCCCAGAAGACAAACACAATGTGAATGATTGTTATTACTGCCAAATGTCATCTGTTAGATATCAGCCTAATTTTCTCCAGTGACACAAAACAGACTTCATCCTCACTATGTCAAGCATTCTGTTAGCCTGTGTGCAACCTAGTGCTCTGGCCCAGCTACTCTTTCGGGCTGTGTGTTGACATGCACTGGGGATCTTGAGTCTCCAGAGCATTTAAGCAAGATTGTATCGTGGTGCAGCCATTTCTTTCACTTCTCCAGCCTGAATCACATCCTTCCACTCCCTGGAACTGCAGTAGAAATATGCCGCTTGAAGAGCTTATTCATTTTGTTACAGTTCCTGATCTGTGTAGTTTTGCTGAAGTTGTGCTGACAGATCAGGAAGGTCATTAGGAGAATCAGAGATCTGGAAAATCTACCCACAGAAGCTCAGACTAGTTAGTTTATCAAACACCATGAGCTAATGATGTCCTAGATGCACTTTGAATGAAGGGCTTTCTGATTAGTGGATGACTTTTTCCTCTCCCAGGAAAAGGGTTGGCAAAATAGGAAATCAGTTTTGTTTTCTTGTTGGTTTTGGGGTTTGGTTGTTGGTTTTTTTTTGGGGGGGGGAGGAGGAGGGTGTTGTATTTTTTGTTGTTGGTTTTGTTTTAAGCAAGAAGAGTGATTAACCACTGCTTTCCTGGATACATGGTGTCTTCACCACTTTCATTCTTCAAGCTTTTTCTTTCTGGAATTAGGGTTTTGTGGCCTATCATGATCGGAGCTGATGTGCAAGCAGGCTTGATGCTTGCAGTTGTATGTAACTGGCTGTAGTGACTTCTCTGATCCCTTCTAACATTGTATCCTTACTCCTGTGTTTTCCAAGAACGCCACCATCCTTTCTTTGAATGAAGCAACCACTGACCTGAGATTTGCTGGTGTAAGAGGTCAGATGGTCCAAGTCCTTCTGCATGGCCATAAATCTGTGACTCTACAAACTTGGCTCAGTGGGAGGTGGAAGCTGCTCTCCTGCTGAAGAAGCTCCAAACTCCTTGCTTCACCAACAATATTTTGCTAGGAGCTCCCTTAGTGAGACTATGCTGTGTGTGAGCAGGCTTTGGAAAGCTCCCGGATACATCTGCACTGCACAGAGACTAGACAGTGGTGTAATCTCATCTAGTGTGTGCCCTGGAATTACTGCTCATCCCTCTTTATAATAAATGAGTGTTATTTGGCTACAATCTTTCTAAAGCTGTAATGTACCAGCATCCTGGAGTGCAAGAGTCCTATCTTAGATGGCTGTATTCAAAATGTACCCTAGGGACTGTTAGAGAAATTTATAATCATCCGTTTAGAATCCCAGGATTAAATTCTAAGTGGCAAGCAAATAAATAAACAATGCTTCTCCCTAATGCCTATTTATTTACTGTAGATCAATGGAACATTCAAGGATGAAATTGGTTTTCTTAGAGGATTAAAAAAATATTTAAAATAGGCTTTATTGCGAGAATTAATGTTGTGGATTCTGGAGGGATGAAGAGTTAGCATGAGCCGGGTTATCACAAACTCATCCACTCTGAAGGAACTACTTAGGGATGGGAGAAATGAAGTTACAGGACACTTCATTTTGGTTCATCAGTTTGACATCCTGCTAAAAGAAGTCTGTGAAATCACCTGCTGTTGCTGGGAGCTGGGCAAGCGATGTGGAAATGTGCACAGCAGAAATGCATTGGCACGCTGTGTTGTGGTTGTGCCAACATAGAATCATAGAATAGTTAGGGTTGGAAAGGACCTTAAGATCATCCAGTTCTAACCCCCCTGCCATGGGCAGGGACACCTCACACTAAACCATGCCACCCAAGGCTTCATCCAACCTGGCCTTGAACACTGCCAGGGATGGAGCAATATCTATTCTGGGCAGTATCTTTTTGTAACAGGTCCTGCTGTTTCCCCTCTTCTTGTATGTGGTCCAGGACAGCAGATGACATCTGTGTGCAGAAGAGGCAACCTCAGCAGATACAGAGCCCAGCTGCTGGACTGTGCTTCCACTCTTACTTCATCTGACCAAAACACACGTGGCAATGAGACAGGTTTCTCCCACTGTTGGACTAGGCTGTGATTATTGATGCTGTTTTCCTTCTCTGTTTTTTCCTGGAACCCTCATCTGTCTGAATTTGGAAGGGAACAATCAAATTGTTTTGATTCTGTTTTACCAAAATGAAGAAGAATAGCAGGAGAGGAGGGGTTAGGGCTGTTTACTGAAGTTCAGAGTGGTTTGGAGTGCTATGGATTGGGGCTCTGGTTGCTGCCACCTCATAAAAAAGCAGAGTGCTCTCTTTTCATCTCTGAGAAAAGCAAAAAATGTGTAAAAACAATATTGGCAACCACAGAATGAGAGAACAGGCAGTGCAGTCTATAAAACCAGAGTTGTCAGACCGTAACAACAGTACATGTCCAGGTGAGCCAGAGGCTTGTGAAATTAAAAATCTAATCTCGAAAACATACTGTGTTTGTATAGAATGTGTTGTTTTCTTCTCTCTTTCTGCTTTTTCTCTCCCCTCTCCATGGTTTCTGAGATTTAGTGTTCTTAAAGGCTGACATTGTTGTAGCTTTGTTGACCAAGATCTAGATCTTGAAAGTACTCTCTACTGATGAGAGAATGAAATGTGCTCTCTGTTCTGTATACATTGAATTTATATGTTCGTACACAGGTTCTCTATGAGCTCCTCTGTGTGCTGCATCCATCTTCTATACCCTTCCATTTTTAAATCTTTTCTCTGCAGTGCCTGCACATTGTCTTTTTTTAAAGACCTATTTCTAATGCAAACTTTACCCAAGCTGCTTATTTTGCTGCTGTGATGAGGGTGTCATCTGCTTGGTTTGCTTTCAAGGCTGTAAAATCCTTCTGCTGAAGCTGTCTAGAGTATTGCTTTCTAGTGCACTGGCAGTGGGGTTTGCACCAGGGATTCTTGTCTTTTCAAGGTAGGGGAGGCCCTGTTACTCAGTTCCGTAGATCTGATCATGGCAGGTCAAGAGGGGAAGCTTCCTTTTGACTAATTCATTGAGCATAGGTTTGTTTTCTGTTTTGAAACTTGTGTTCCATGAGAGGAGGTGATGCTGCCAGGCTGCTGTGTGCCACTCTAGCCGAAGTAGCAAAAGAGCTAAATACCATGGGATATTTAACTCCATGTGGGAGACAGGGATGGCAGCGGTAGAAGCAACTATGAAAAAGAACAACAGGAGTGTTCAGTTAATGATGGCTGAAATCTTCTGAAGAGGAAGGAGGGGAAGAAATTTGAGTACTAGGTAGTGAATAGGAGCCTGAGAGAATGTGCAAAATATGTACCATGGCAGAGAGAGACTGCAGAGGTCTATAAATGATGCAGAAAACTGTGAAGGCTAAGATACAGTTGGGGGACTGATTATATATATACATATACGATGGGCTTAAACATCCTTACAGTCATCTGGAGAGGTTACATGGAAAAGAAACTTTGCATTATGGGACAAAAGGCATTGCTAATGGTTGACTACAGGCCCTGCTTTTGAAAGGCCGTATTTTCAAAGATGGGAGGAATGATTGCAGGCTTTGCAAATGAACTCTGTGTGTGTGTAGGGGGAGGTAAAATATTTCTCTGTACTTTGCTGGAGGACCGGAGTTTTGGGGTTGTTGTCAGGGAAAAGCTCATGGCTGTAAATTGCATTTTTTAAACTCTTTTTAATTTAAAAGTCCTTTGTCCCATTTGCTGCATTAGTCTTGCAGTTCTTGCTTTAGGCTTGTATTAAAAGTTGGCAGTCTCAGCTGGAGGAAAACTAGGGGATAGGTCAGATGCTAATTAATTTCATGCTAATTGTGCCATAATTTGAAAACCAGTGGATTAGTTTCTGTGGGAGAGCTGAAATATATGGAAAGACAAAAATGAACAAGGATAATTAATCTCTGTAAAATTGCTTGGGATGCTCTAAGAAAAGGAGGGTTTGTTGTTGCTTTTATATTTTGTTTGCTATGTTTTAAAGGCGCCTGTGCCGTGGATCACATGAAAGGTTCATTTCTGCTGAACATCTCTTTGTTCCTAAAACACCTGAAAGAAACACCTAGCAGCTGGCTAAGCTTTTGGTGAGGATTCCCTCCCCATAGGATGAGAAATTGGCTTTGGATTCACCCTGAAAGGATTGAGCTGGATGCCAGTTGGAGCTTTGTGCCAGGTGGGAATGGTTTTTCTTAGCCTCCCATAACCCGCTAAGCTGAAGGACAATCACAGTGGTTCGAGGTGGATTTTGTGGCTGTACTGTTGAGCATGTTACTGTACTGAGTACTGCAAAACCCCCTGGACAAGAAGAGTGAGTGTCAGGGGGTCTGCAAGCAGGTTCAGCTGTTTGGGTGCTGCATCATCACTGGATCTGTTCTTCAGTGCCTGCTATGAGGAAGATGTCTCACCCAAGAAGATGGTTGCTGCACTCAGCATCATTGTGTTTGCATTGTGCTCATATGCAAGGGGAAGGAGCTCCTTGCACAAGTCTAGGCTGAGCTGGGTGCCCAGAAAGAAGCAAATGTTTCTTCTCTATTTGTTTCCTTTCTATAAGTAGATGAGGCTGGAATAGAAAAGGGGTGGATGCAAACCGCTTCTCCTTGCTCTCCATGGTTCCCTCCCACCAGGTCTCCAGTCAGAAAGCTTGAGTCAGAGCCAGGCTGGGGGTAGTAATTTGCTGCTAGCCTCCTACTGGCCTCTAATGGCTATAAATTACTACATGCCCTAGAGAGCAGCAGTCACAGAGGTAGATCTGTGTGTGACTCAGAGGTGGGTCCCATGCACACCACCTCTAAGGTCTTTCATTTACACACAGAGCACCAGGCTCTGGTGTCAGAAGTGTCCGTGTGTTTCCAGAGTGGATCATATAAAATATCTCTGTGTGTAGCTGATTACAAAGCTGTGTATTTTCCTTTTTTCTCCCTCCCCATTATCAGCCTGCTGGAGTTCAGTGACCTAGTTCTGAACCATTGGAGAGCAGCGACTTCCTGAGTCACCAGCTCTGGAAAAGGTCTGAAATCCAAGGAGCTCCAACTCAACGAGGAAGCAGGGTGGAGCTGTGCAGTTTTCACAATTGAACTCCTTTTGTTTTGCTTTCTACTTGCAAACACCAACCAGAAGTCCAAATAACATTACAAAGCAGAAAGCTTTATGATGAATTACGCCTGGTACCAATATAATTTAAACATATTGACTTGTCTGAAGTAAGTGCCAGGCGGTGCAATAGGGGAGACAGGAAGTGGCTGCTTGAGATTGCTGAACGAAGCTGGAATCAGAAGTTGGGGAGAGGAAACGCATCATCATTTAACTTTGCTTGACAGCTCAGCAGAAAACTGATGCAATTGCTGATGGACACTGATATCAAAGGGAGAAAAATCATGACAAATTATTTGTGCTTTTAAAATTAATGTAAAGCTAATCAATAGCTTGACTTGGTGCAATATAAAAATGTAGTACTGGGACCTCCATTCAAATGATTTTTCTTTAAACCTATATTCTGGTTTGCTATTAGAGAGGCTTTAGAGATAATAATGGCAGTTAAAAGACAGCTTTCTAATTCCCATCAGGTTGTTGCTTTTCACTGCAACTAGTCTGTAGCTGCATTGGGAGCTAGGTAATGTCAGCCCTTGAAAGATTATGTTTTCTTTAGCTTTTTTTCTTTATGGACCAGTGGTTCCCTAGGAATATTTAAGATAGCTTTTAAATGGGGTCAGGGACGGAGAAGAGGAGAAACCATTTTGCTGGACTAGACCTACTGTGCTAAAAGAACTCATAGCTTTTTTTTTCTCCCCTTCTCTCCAGCAAACTGTGACCATATGGGAATTCCGTGAGTCAAAGTTCAGAAACCAAACAGCTGCCTTAGGTTTCTGGGAACAGATCATGTTGTGGTGAGGGCTCACCTATCTTTGATAACCCATGCGTCTAAAATCAGAATGTATGTATTTCTCTCAATTTGGTGGGTGTATTTCTCACCCGAAGCACTCACTCTTCACTCTCTCACTCCAGCTGGTCATACTGTTTAATGGTTACGACTCTGCCATCTGTACAAGTGCTACATCGTTCACCACTCCTTCTCAGAGACACCTATTTGTCTCAAATTGTGTCTCTGTAGGTGCCGGTCATGGAGTCTCCACAGCTCAGCACCCCTGGAACCAGTTGGTGATTCATGCCTCCAGTGTTTCATGGCACTGGCTGTGCAGAAGCCAGAAGCAAGCCTTCTGCCCCACATGTTTCTCCCTTTTCCTTTTCCAAAATGCACTGGAAATCAGGAGATTGCAGCTAATCTTTTGCACGAAGTGTGAATGTTGGGCAATCAGGTGAACTTTGCCTGCTTGTGGTTTTAGAAATAGCCTTTTTCTGTCTGTAGAGGTGTTCTGGTTTTACTTCTCTGCTGAACAGCCTCTGCTATGAGAGAACTGCAGTGTTTGCTTGTCTGTGCTTATCTTTGGGGAACACAAAATAGGTTGGTCAGGCTTGTTGCCTCTCTGTCGCCTCAAATGGGATCTCAGCTTCCCTGTCACCTCAGATTAAATCTCAGCTTCCCTGCTCTGGTGTACTGAGTCCTCTTCAGCCTCAGAGCAGAAGATGCTTGAGACTGCAGATGTTGTAAGATCCTACAAAGAGATGTCCCCAAGCAAGGAGTTCAGGGTAAAGAAAAAGCATCTAGCCACAAATGTTTTGTGGTTTCCCAAACCCTTCTCCAGTCAATACGCATTGCCCAAATGCAGAACAAGAAGTACTCTGTGCCACATAATATTTTGAAGATGTCAGTAGGAGGAGCAGAAGCCATAGAGGAAGTTTGTGAAATTAAGGGAACAAAGAAAGACAGGATAAAACCATGGAGAAAGCACATCCATGTGGACGAAGCCCAGAGGTGCTGAGTGGTGTTAGAGGAGACATGATCATCCTGCTTCACCTGTGAAAAGGTACTGATAGTTTCCTCCCTTCAGTATTAAAACTGTTGATTTCTGCAACTGAAAGGAGACACTGGAGGATGTTTAGGTGAGAAGTGGTAGATGCCGAGGTGAAAATAAAAACAAAGCAAGAAACATCAAATAAGGTAAAGGAGAAAAAATGCTAGACCTGAATGAGTGAGGGAACCACATCTGAATCCTATACAGGATGGAGAAGATTATGTCTTCCCATTTCTTGAAGCATCTTATTCTTGCTTATAGGCTTACTGCATCATTCTTGGCTGATAGAGCTGCTCTGTAATTGTTGCATGTTCTGCTTAGCCTCTGCCTTTACTTTCTCTTCCTACTTTCTCTGCCAAGAAGATCACAGAGCAGCAGATCTCAAATCTGGGAAGCATTTCCTGCTAGACCTTCTTTAGTGTGTGCCAGGGCTCAGATGGTATCAAGACAATGTGGTGACTGCAGCTGGCAAGCTTGTGTAAGCAGGCAGGAGCAAGCTGGCAGATTCGAGTAGTACTGACAGAAGATCCTAGTTTGTGGCAGATGCTCCTGTAGAACTTGCTGAGGCTGAATCATGGTTCTGTGGCAGCTCCTTATCTTCATTTTTCAGAGGTCCTAAGGGAGATGATTTTAGGATTTGAGGTTCCTCATTCTCAGAAGCTGCCTCCAGAATGTGAATGAATGAGATTAAGTTGCAAAATGTCTTAGATGCCCTTCTTCTGATTTGATCCTGTGGGTTTTTTTTCATGGTAAGTAACAACTTCATCAGGAATGTTTATGGAATACCTTCACTACATTCCTTCTTGACAACAATGGCCACAAATATGGTATCTCCATAAATCCATTTTACCCTTATGTGAATTCTTGCATCTGTGTTGGCCATGACAATGCTAATAACCAATGCTATGCGGTTGAAGTGGGTTTAGTGAAGAACTGGAATGCTCTCCTTTTATTACCTCACTGCAGCTTTTCAACATGGCATAGTGTTTGTGTATCGACTCTTAGGACTTCATGTAGATGGATGGGCAAGTGGGAATGGAGGGCATCCCCAAAGGTTAACATGAGCATCAAGAGAAGGCTGCATGAAGACCTCAGAGCAGCCTTCCAGTATCTGAAGGGGGCCTACAGGGATGCTGGTGAGGGACTCTTCATTAGGGACTGTAGTGATAGGACAAGGGGTAATGGGTTGAAACTTAAACAGCAGAGGTTTAGATTGGGTATAAGAAAGAAATTATTTACTGGGAGGGTGGTGAGGTACTGGAATGGGTTGCCCAGGGAAGTTGTGAATGCTCCATCCCTGGCAGTGTTCAAGGCCAGGTTGGATGAAGCCTTGGGTGATATGGTTTAGTATGAGGTGTCCCTGCCTATGGCAGGGGGGTTGGAACTGGATGATTTTCAGGTCCTTTCCAACCCTAACTATTCTATGATTCTGTGATTCTATCTGGGTAGAATGGTAATGGACTGTCACTGTGGGGGAGATTTTGAAGGCCTGGAGATGCCATTGTGAGTTGTTTTGAAAGCTGCCAATTGTTGTCAGTATGTTGACAATTATTTTCAATTTGTTTTGTTTTGGTTTTTAATTGTGGAAATGTTCCCAGAAGCTTAGTAAATGGGGACATGTTCTTATAAATATTCAGCCCGTACATTAAAGTTCGCATGGCTGTCTTTGGTTATGAAACCTACTCCTTTCAGGTGGTGTCATTTGTCCCCTAGAAGCCCTTTGTTTAGAAGATGTGCCCCTAGTTGTGGGATGAGGCTTTCCTTCAACCTGCAAAACACTAGGGCTTACGGTATGCTTCTTTTAAAACAGATGTGCGGCCTTGCAAATGGATTTAATCCCACTCCAACACATGGCTCTGTTTGTGGACATAGGATGCCAGAAAACAACAATGTATTCTGTATGATATTTGTAAGCTCAATGCAAAACTGCTGTACTAAAAACCCTAGTCTTAAACAATTAAGATCAGAATTGTGCTTGCAGATGTGTTATGCAGTTAGTTTTCTTTCATCCCGTAGAGATTTTCTTTTTCAAAGATGATTGAAACCTCTGGGTGTCCACTGCATTCAAAAATAGTTGGCAAAATACAAGCATCTCTGTGAAATTTCTTTCTCCTTTTGTGCATACTCAGGGTCAATATGAAGTGTCTTCCTACAGTGAGATGTTAGCAAATTTCAGTAGTGTAGCAGTGGCATCTGAAAACCAAGTGTGACCTGGCGAGGTCTGAAACAGATGTCAGGTTTGTAGCTTCTTGCTCACACAGCTGTATGAGTCCCATGGAAAAACTACAAATTGTACCCCTATGTTGTTTAGCTGCTAATAGCATCTCTCTGTGTTCTTGCCTATACAGCAAAACTTACTGGGGCGGGGGGTTTGATGTGTGTGTGTTCATCCTATGGTGTGATGTTGCATAAGGTATTTTGACAATACAAAAAACAAAGGTAAAAAGAAAATCAGATCTAGTTGTTTATTAAACCTTGTGTTTTCCCTTACTGGTGTCAACATGCATGTTAAAGACAATTCTGCTGCTTCATTCAATTTCTTTTGCTCTAAATGAGTATTCCCAGTGATTAATGGCAGCCATCCCTTCTCTGACTTCTTTAAATGGGAACCTTCCTGCTTTGCTTTGTGCTTTGAGCTGTGTCGCGTTTCTCCGGTCCGTGCTGCATGGTGAAGCAGTGAGTGCAACGGAGAGTTGAATTATATGTGATTTCTTAATGGCTCTGATGACATGAAATGAGTATTACTTAGAGAGTAAGTTATCCCTCACTGTGAACATCAGTGGCAGATTTTAGGTCTTTTGTTTCTGAAAACGATGTTTCTAATTCTATGCATTTCAAGTCTGTAAACTGTTTCTCATGGAAAGAGAGAGAAATAGGATTTGCAAGAATGGTAAGTTTTGCTTTGCTGCTGGTAAGCCTGGTACTACAGATACGTATTTGCAAAACCTAACCTATGCTGACCTGTGCAGAGTACCACCTTGATTTACACCAGTCCAAGATTCAAAGCATTCAGGCTCATCCGTGGGAAGGAAATACATTAAGGGAAGTTATTAGGAATTCCTCTCCTTATGTTTTCCTTCCATGTCTTCTGTGGTCCATCTGTGGAATGGACCGTAAGAGGGAAGTGCAGGGAGTGGGAGATCGGCGTAATGCAAAGACAAAAACAATGAAAACTCAATGAATTGATGATGAAAGGGAGGGAGACAAAAAGACTCTGATGAGAGCTGTGGATGAGCCAGGGGAAAAGAAGGGAGAACATAGTGTCTGAATGCCCAAAGGAAAAGAAGGGGCCACAGCACTGTTGGCCTATTAAGCAAAAATGAGGGAATGAATGAATGGGGAGAACAGCAATAAGCTGATGAAGTTTGCAGTGTGCAGAACTGGAAATAGAGTTTTCAGAAAGAAAAGGAATACATTTTGCTACCTGTGTTTATATAGACCTTAATCTCTGAATGATTTGTCTGTCTTCTCAGTGGGCCAACCAGAGAAATCAGGTGTGATTCACAATGAATGAGTGAGGCAGCGTCTGGCCTCAGATTTGTTGTATTTCTTCTGCTTTGTATCAATGCCACAAAATAAAGTTTTGTATTAGGAAAATTGGGACCTTCGCTAGGAACATACATTGCATTAGATGATATATTGCTATTCCAACCCCCACTCTCAAATAGCCAAAAATAGCTTGCATGGACATGTGGGGCAGGTCCTGGGCTCTGCTGAACGACATTTAGTGTTCCACGGGGAAGGGGAGAAACACTCTAATGAAATCACCAGCCTTAAAGTAAGCTGCTTTCTTAGGTGGCTCCCCCAGATCCCAGCAAGAACGTGTCTGTGCAGGTTCAGCCAAGCCGCCTGTTGAACAGTTTGGCCAAACGCAGGAAGCAAGATCTTTGACCTTCTGCAGTGTCCTCATTGTAGACGCATGCATATAATTTCCAGTAATTTAACAGGAGCTTTAGTTTGAAAAAGATTTGGGTTTTATTACTTTCATTCATCATCATTAACTCATGCCATGTGGCGGAGAGGAGGGAATGACATATTTCCGCAATTAGATTCAGTATTTTGCATGAAAAAATGAGCTGTTACAGCAAATGCTGCTTTTGAAACAGGGACTAAAACCAACGGAAACAAAAGTTGCGATGTGTGCTTGGAAGAGAAGAGTTAAAAAAGGATATTTTTGCTATGAAGTCTTCTTTAAGTTGTGGTTAGAAACGGCTTAGCCTTCTAACCTATTCCTACTGTGTACTTGGCTTAGGTTCAAAAAGTGTTTTCATCCAGTACCTTGATGCGCTTCTAATTCATCTGTTACAAATATGCTCTACCTTCTGCTCACTCCTAAAAGGTCCACTGGCTTCGTCTGCTGAAAGTACCTTTGTGCAGGGCAGCCTCAGCTTGCAGGGGGAGTGTGAAATTTCATTTGATTCTTAGTGTGTGTGGGTTTGCTTTGCTTGAATTTTGATTTAGCTGAGCCCAACAACTTAACACAAAACACAGCTAGGAAAATCCTATTTCCTATGGTGTGGGATGCAAAAGGGATCAGTTCTTTGGGGTGGCTTGGCTCTGGACTGAGGTGCACTTCAAGGGTTTTGCTAGTTTCATTTTTTAACCCTTTGCTGACCAAGCTAAATTACAAGGGCCCGATCCTGTTTTCTGGGAAGTCAAAGGGAAGTTTGCCATCAGTTAAGATGAGAACAACATGGGGCTCAATGTTGGTAATGAAACCCAAAACCGGGCGAGCTTTGTGTGGTTGAGTGTTCCTGCCAGCACTCCTCATGTCTGTGTGTGTGACATATGCTCCCTCAATAACCTAATGAAGAATATGTGTAGACCCAAACATGTATTTTATTTTACATAGCAGGCAGCATTTTCTGTAATTTGCCTTTTCTCCTTGTATGCATCTCAGTCTTGTGGATGTTATCATGTGCCAGTACTCCTGATAGCTTTTCTGTTTCCCTTCTTGAGATGTTGTTTTCTTTGCTGCATGTCCAATTACATGTGCACATTCAGCTATCATTAGTTCCTGTTCACTGGAGGATATTTTGCAGAGCTCTTTACACAGCATTCATAATATTCTTACCCGTGATTTGGATTTCTTACTGAAAGCAAAAGTTCAATCTTTTTTTGCTGCTGTTTTATTCATTTTATAGCTCTATCTAGATAAACTACTTAGGAGTTCTCTAGTGGAAGTTTAACAATTTCCTTGAATTTTTCCTGTCTAATTCAATTGTGCATTCAATTCTGTTCAAATTTAGATGTATTTGGACTGTTTTTAAGGCATTTATAAATGTAAGCTCCTCATTTATCAGGATTTCTCTAGTGATTGCTCTCTTACATTGTCATAATTCTCACTGGATTTTTGTTTTGTTGCTTCCCTCACTCTTCTTTGGGAAAACGATCCTCATCTTTTAATTATGCTTGCCAGCTCATCTCTGGAGAGGAAAGATGATCATTTGTGCTATTGTACTCTATCACCTGTGTTAGTAGCATGAGTGTATGTGCATGGATGTGGATGATGGGGAGATTCATACACATATGGAAGTATGTATATATATATTATCTTCACGTGTGTGATGCTCACACCTACATCTACTTCACCTCCTTTTTTAATTCTTCCCTTTCCACCGGAACATCCCGGAACATCCCATGCACAGATATTGCTCTTTCTGGACAGGAGGCAAAAATACAGAACTACTTGAAAACAAAATCCAAGCCACCTTTGCTGTGGTATGCTCCCCATGAAAGGAGACTGGAGGAGGTAAATTAAATTAGCTTTCCCCACATAGCATGGAATCAGCAGCCTGTCTTGTGCCACAAGCCCAGGGCTCCATCTTTGCACAGAGACAAACTACTACAGTGTCTCCTTGCTTCACCTGCCCTCTAAACTGCTCTTGGTGGAACATCCACCATGAAAAAGACATTAAAAAATGCCACCTCAATTCAAGTTGGTGACATGCTTTTTCATGACTTCACCAAAGGACATGTGAGGGAGAATTCAGACCTAGTTCTATTTCTTTCCTGCCTCTTTGGCAGAGCATGATGCCTGCCTTGGACCCTTGTCTGTAAGAAGGGTGAAACTTGCACTCTGCACAAAAGGTACATCTGGGACATCAGTTCTTACTCCTCATTTCAAACATACGTAATGGTTAGCACAAGACTATTGGAGTAAAAACTTTCTGTTTAGCTCTTGGACAGGTTTTCATGGCGATATGCTGAAATGCAGCCTCCAGTGTTTGTCACGGATGACAGAGTAGAAATTTCACCAATAATTTATTTCTTTTACTAATAATTCATCTGGTTATTGATCCAGTTTGAGTTTGGGTCCATCCCTCCCCTTCAGCAGCTTTTGTAAACAGGTTTTTCTTATCTTCATGAGTCAGGGTTTGACTTTCCCACTCTGTGCTATGAATTATACCTGTACGTCCAGTACCTTGCTAATGGCTGGGCTTTAGTGAGAAAAGGAAGGAATCTGAGCTCAACTTTTTATCCTGGAAGGCTTTGTCTTTTCCATTACTCAAGCTCCACTCTGAAACATCTTTGTCTCTGCCCCTTTTAGCAGCTTTACAGGTAGAAGAACAACCGGAAACAAATTAATTTCTCACCTTTTGAAATCTATGCTTTGCTCTAACTTCCTGTATATTTAGGATTATGTTTTAATTAGAATTCAAAGGTGAAGTGAGGAAGGGTCTCATGTAAGAAGCATATCCGTAGAAGCAAACAGATTCACTGCACTCAGGGAGATTATTAATATGAGGCGAGTTTACTCAAGAAATTCTGGGATCAGGCCCATGATACTGAATTTGATTTAATTCACTCATACATAATGATTACCCACAGCTCTGAGCAGATGTAGTAATGACTACAATTACTTGCAGATCATTTTTTATTATGATTAAATCTGTACATGATATTATTCTTGAGGCAGCAGTTTTTAATATTCAGCTTGCTCCCCTCCCTCATCAACACTGACTGTGTACAAGGTTAGAGGCAAATCCCCAGTTCAGCAATGAACAGCTTTTTGCCATGAGCAAATGTTGGTTTTGGTTGGAGTCCATTGGCATATGAACTTAATGCTCAAAGTTCATCTTTGGAACATCCAAATTGCAAGTGAGTGTGTGTTTTCAAATGTATTCCAATCGTGAAGCCCCCCACCAGCTTCAAGAGAGCACTTGAAGGGAATAATGTTGAGTGTGCAAATGAAACTGTCAACTGTAATGTGTCTCAGTGACCATGGACTAAAGCAATGGAGCGACCAGTGACCTGACCTAGAAGTCTGATCATCCCTTAGGAGCTTTCAGCTGACTCAGGTTAGTTTTGCTGGAGCCAGCAGATTTCTTCATTCCACTCCTGGTTCTGCCTGAGTCTCTTTGCATAAGCCTAAAGAAGTCTACAGACTGCCTTTTAATTTATTCTTTTGTGAGATGAGGGTAGGAGTTAATGTGAGGGCAGAAAGACTTGCAGTTTGGCTTGAATTAAGTTGTGTTAGGGAATGCTGAGGATATACAAACGATCTTGTGCTTGTGGGCATGTGAGAGAGCAGTATTATTTGAACAGGGCATTTGCTATATGTTTGTCATTCATGTGTGATGTTTATCTCATCTTTTAGATTAAGCACAGCAAATATTGCAAATAGCCCCAGTGGAGATAAGTGTAACCGAACATTAAGAAGTTGTTTTATAAGCTTGTTTGTTCTGTATTTTTGGTGAAAAACCTTACTGATAATTGGAGACCAGGTTAGATAAAAGCAGAAGGATATCATTGTCTGTGGGACAGCTGAACATCTTATTTAAGAGAACAAGTTTCGTCAATCGCCTCATCCCTTGATATTCCCATTTCAGCAAAGTGAGATTTGTCGAGAAATACTCACCACTCTTGACTGTGGGTTCTTTATCCATACAGGGAGGATCATTACATCAAACGAAGGCATCTGTCACAGTCCTTGTCATCTGTGTTTGTTTCTGGATTTGCTTTTCTGATGAAAGCCATGACAAAATCTCTGGACATGATGAGGCAATTTTTAAAAGCAGTGAATTGTGGTTGGGAGGTGAAAAGTTGTTTGCCTGTGGAATTTCTACTGGATGACTAGGAAAGAACCTGTTAAGGTACATTTTGCTTCATGGTGCTTCATGGCTTATATAGTCTTGATTTCCAGTTTACAGTAATTTTAGGCATGCTCTTGGGTGAAGGAGGTGACCTAAAATGATGAAAACTTGCTACTCATGAACACTTCCTATTGCTAAAGGCTTAAACTGCTGCATTGCACATAGTGCAGTGTGAGAAAGGAGCAGGAAGAGAAAAACCAAAACGTCTGATTCACAGCAAAATACTGAAATGTAGGTGTAGGAATTAATTCTTAGCATAAAGTGGGTGAAAGGAGTGCCAGTACTTTGGCAATTAAATTCGTCTTAATGATTAGCTGCAATAACATCCAGGAGCAGCGGGCTGTGCATTGATCCCAAGAAAATGATGCATGTTGCTCGATGCGGATGAATGATGTTGCGGAGTGGCAAGTTGATGTCTTTAGACTGAATGAAGCACGTTGTGTTTTATAACTTGGTATATGGTCAGAAAGGGTTACCGTCATCTGCAGCGTCTAGTGCCATGCTAATGGCAAGGTGAGGAAGAGCTGACATGATACTCGAGGTAAGGTTTTATAAAAAGTCATTGACCACTTTAAGGGATACTCTTAGCACTATGCATAGCAAGCTAGGCATAACTGCAAACCAGGAGGCCGTTTGTCATAAAGATTATTACTAGGTGGTTAAGCACTTGAAAGGCTACCACTTGATGCAAGACCTTCCCTATAAAAGCTTGGCTATAGGTCGGTAATTTGCCAATATTCCTGGGTCAGGAGAAAGCGGCTTAAGATCAGAAATAATAATAGAAGATTTTAAAGCTGACGGTACAATGCCAGAGTGGGGGAAGTATTAATAATTTTCATGATAAAAAGACTCTATCAGGTTGGAGGGGGGTGTCACAAAGGACTCCAGTTGAAGATTTGAAGAGATGCTTCAAAGGACTTCATTAATACAAAAGGAAAAATTAGCCCAAGAACAAAAGAGTAGGAGAGGAGTTGGCAAGTATAAAGCCGGGAGAAGAATTATAATAATGTCATACATGGGATGTTTGAGTGAAAAGCTAAAGAGAAATTAAACCAAAGCTATCTTTAATTTTTTCAGACCAATAAGGTCATTAGGGATATTCTCCAAATGTTAAGATGAGTTTTTTTTGGGGATCTGGCTGTAAAACTTATTTTTCACTTTAGAACACAAATACAGTGCTGATCTGAGGAGTGATAAGAACAGCAGCAGAGGACGCAGCGAGAGGTCGTGTAGGGACCTTGCAGCCATTTTCATACACAGTCTAGGGCTGAGTTCCTCAGTTCTTTGGGAATTTCACTGCTTTTGTGAGACAACAGCAATTGTGATTCCTTTTTCTAGGGCTGAGTGTAGTCCAAGAGTTTAATAAAACAACACGAAGGAAAGCTCATTTTCTTGACTTTGTATGCAAGTTCACATTTGAAACTGAAGAGCAAACAGTGCCATGAGATACCCATTGTGGCTCATGAATGGAAAATGAATTATGTTGTTCAAGTATCATGTTCACTTGCATATTTCCACGTTGCAAAACAATGGCTTACAAAATACTGCACGCAGCATGCCTATAATTTTGGGTTCCAGTTGAAGGGCAATTTAGTAATATTGTGCCCAAAGGCTCCAAGCAGCATTGACACAGTTTTGGCTCCTTGCAATGATCCCTTTTTGAAGACACAATAATGACCTGGTTTATGTCCCAAGGAGCTTACAATCTAATTGAAGAAAAGATCCAAGAATGCTGATGATAGACAATAAGGGAAAGAATGGATGAAGGGAAAAGTAAAATATCCATTTACCTACTGGTAGTAACAATACCTGTCCTCTTTACTGCTGTGCTTATGTTCAAGCACTGTTCAACACCAGTGAGCTGATACCCATGACATCCAAGCAACAAGGTGTATTAGGAGGTTCTGTAGCTCGTGTTCACTGAGCTCTTCGATTACTCTAGATTGCTGTAAGTTCTTTTGGATGGAGGGAAAAGTGTGTATCTAGTTTGCTGCTGCTCTTTGTGATTGTAAATTACTTTTTTAGATACTACCTTCAATATCACAGCTGTAAGGCATAGGTAAGCTGTAGCCCAACAGGCTTTGCTGCTATTGGATACTGTGCCAGTGCCAGTGTGACTTTTAGAAAAGGGAAGTTGGAACTGGTTGAAATGGTGTCTGTTCGTGGATGAAGGATTTCTTCGCTCCAGGCTGCTGGTAGTCCAGTGCAAAAGCTGGTTGGCTTTTTTTGCCCCAGGCAAAGGCTGCCCTGTATGCAAAATTCAGGTGAACAAAATACCCTCTGTAGTAAATGGGTGGGATACAGCCATTCTATTGAGCAGACCCTGTTAACTGACTTATTTTCATCATGTGCTCACATTTTTGAAGAGACAATTTTATACCCATAGGCATCTTGTTGGCAGCTCTTACAAATAATTTTGAACTATTTTTCTCCTCCATCAACATCCCAATTTCTGTTCAGGCTCTTTTCATATCTTGATTATTTTAGTCCACTGTTCATTGTTTGCAGAGGTACTGTATACACAGTATTTTAAATTGACTATCCAAAATTAATTACCGTTGATGATTTGGTTACACTAAATCCTATTCTGTTACCAAACAAATTCCCTGTCAAATAAAAGATTGATGTTATTGTACGATGTCCTACTTCATGGATTAAAAATAGTTTTAATTCTAATTCAGCTCTCAAGAAAAGCACACAGAATGCTCAAAGAATGGGCACACTTACTGTCACAGCTGTTAACAAACATGGTGCGCCTGATTTGAGATTAAGATACAAAGAAAGAACAATACGAGTTCAATGAATGAAACAGGATCTGAGAACCAAGGTCATAGAAAAAGGCTACTTTAAAACATACCTATAAGAGAAGATAATTTACTATGTATGACTTAAAAGCATAAAATCTTCCAATGACGCAGTTCTGGATCAATCACATAAAATGATGATGATTGCCATTATAAATGCTTCTGAAGATGGACGTGTCTTATGTACCTTTTTGCTCTTGTGAGTAAATGTGTATGTAAGATTCCTTCCAAAATTAGAATGCATGGCTATCAATCATTTATACTAAGCACAGATAATCCTGCTCACCTGTCACGGCATAATGTGCATTTATTCCTTTCTGAGCAAGCTGCAGTAAGATGCTTTCTTTTGTTGTGGGATGTGTTCTTACTGTGTTATTACTGACCCTTTTCTTCTTCTGACTTGAGTTGTAAGGAAACAGAAAATACTGAGTTGGTTTAACTCAGTCTCACAGTACACTACACATAGCTGTACATTAACTTTAGGCTTTCTTAGCTTTACACACAATTGGATAAGTTTTGGCTCCTTCTGTCTAATGCTGTTTCCTCTAATGGTTGAAGAAATGGAACATTATACTATGTAACGTGTGGGGGTCACATTAATCACTGAAAATTCTTTTAATGTCTCAGAAGTAACTGTCAAACTGGACATACTGAATCTATTTAAACTAAAGCATGCCATTTTTTATCTACAGTGATCTTTAATTCACATAAAAGGGTCAAGAAAATGTGATTAAGTGACAGTTTTAAAATGTACTATAATATTAAATAGCTTGATTAAGTGACAACTATAAAATGTAATACAATATTAAGTATCTGGCGATGTCCCAAAAGAACTTTAAAGTATTTTGAATGGTTTGGGAATTCTCTAGCCCATCATGAGTTACAAAAGAGCATTTTTATTAAATATAAACAGGTGAACTCCAGAAAAAACCCAACAGATAATGTCTTGTCAAGGTGCAAATAATGTCAGTCCTAACTTCAAATTAAAACAACTGCCTTTCCAAACAAGATCTGAAGGAAACAAATAGGACTCCTTCCAATGGCGCCACCCCCCTGAGACCACAGAAACAAAGGGACCTCTAAGTGAGGATGTGCACAGAATAGTACAGTGGGTCAAGTAAAGATTTTTGCATTCTGTGGCTAAGTAAGTTCATGTGTTGCTTTTGCAGCTTTTCAAGTGTAAAGCGTGTGCACAGTGATGTGTTTGACACTCTGGTGAGTAAAACCCTCAGAGATCTCCAGCAAACTGGTACGCCTTGTACTTCATTAGGAGCCTGTGTGGGACATTAGGCTTAAAAGGAAAAATCAGTGTGAGGAAAGGGCTATAAGATGTTTAACTTGATCAGAATATGACTTTTATGACTGTAAAAGGCATAGAATCTGCAAAGAAAATAAAGGTGATCGATGGAGAGAACATGATTTTCCATGGAGAACTGAATGAAGTTACTGTGTCAGAGAAACCATGAGGAGGCCTGATGCTTAGCAGCTCACTCTCCAAAGTGCTGAGTATCTAAAGGTAGATGTGGTATGCAAAGTGCTGGAAAGATTTGGGGCTGGCCTTCCTATAGAAAGCCAGCCACCAGCACACGTGCTAGCATGAGCATGCACAGGTTAGCATGAACTGGGGAATGCTCTCATCTCATTCACCTCTTTGTACCAGATTTAGCTTTTTGTTATCTCTTCTCAACCAGCAGTCGGATGTTTCACACATGTTCCCTTTTGGTTTGAGTGCTGGTTGGTATTTTCAGTTCCCTTAGAATTTTAATTTCCCAGCTTTCCCCTAGGCAAAAGTATCAAATTTGCTGAATTTGGGGGTGGGCATTTTGAAATGCTATTCTGTAACACATCTAGTGGTTCAGTTTCATCTGCTCTTGGTATTTCCTGGGTTTCCCTGAAAGAATCCAAGTAGATCTAAAGCTCAGCATTTTGCATGCTAAGACATTTGAAGTTGAGTTTGGGAAGTATGGAATGGATTGCTAGGAAATGTCCATGAACAGGGTCATGTAGTTTGCTTATTAAATGCCATCTGAAGCTGTGTTAATAGGAACTCCAGCCCATCTGGTGAACTTCTTTGCGGGTGTCTAACATGTGTTCAGGGTATACAACCAATGTCTCTTCTACGTGGATTCACATACAGGACAAACAGGAAGAAACGTCCCACACTGTGCTGGTTCTGACCATGGAAATCTGGAATTTTCAAGTCAGATGCTAGACAAAGTTTAACATAGATTTTCCAATTTCCACATGCTGAGCAGTGCTTTTGCATTTTGCATTTTGGCAGAGCCTGTTTGTGGAGAATGGGTACAGTTTGCCTTTAAATATTGTGAACCACTCTGGAGTTGCAGCAGTATCTGTCACAGATGAAAATACTATAACTACGTTTCTTTGTAATCCATTCATTGGTTTATGGACCCCAAATCCTCAGGAGAGGGTCACAAATCCACATAATGTTCTTACATGCTGGCTTTTGCATTTGGATCTCTGATGTAGCTGACAGATGTGCAAAATCCCATATAGCCAGATATCTCCCTCCTGACTACACAATCCGAGGAGATCGAGAACACACGTTATTCCAGCTAAAGTCTGCCTTGAATCTAGGCTAATAACTTTCATTCCTGATCTGCTGGTTTCAGATGGCATCCTATGAGTTAGGGTTTTTAAACAATATTCTTAGTATGTGCTAGACAATATATAAAGTTCAGCTTTCTTAGAAATGCAGTGATTAAATGACTTGTCAGCTCTAAAAGTAATAGAGCACAAATGAAACTCAATATACCAGCAAAATTTAAATACAAACTTTTACATTACCAGTGTGAGAAACAAAGCACTTGTCACAGTTGTTGAGTTGTGCCATCCACCAAGACTTGTATGGCCTGTTTAGAAATGTCCAAGAGCAGAAGCTCCAGAAAAAGATCTAGGAAGCTTGAATTTTGGTCTCTGCCAGTCAGTGCTGGGTTTCAGTACAAAGATTCAACTGGTAAGAGGAAACTCCAGGCTTTGTGCTGTAGTCTCAAAGGCACCAGGAGGGATGCTGTAACCTCTTGACTCTGCAATGGGCATGATTACATCTGGTGTGTGGGCTCCTAGGAAGGGTAACTCCTTAACTGTTTGCAGTGGAACATGCTGCGACTTGTCTGTTGGAGACAGAAGGTAGTTGGCTTGTGTGGATAGGAGTCACCCTGAACATCCACCCACCTGCACTGTAACATTAGCAAGGACAAGTTTTGGAGTAGAATTGTTTATAGTTTTAAAATATTAATTTCCACAATGGACAGAAAAGAAAAAGAGACTAAAAAACTCTAAGAATTAACCAAGAAACAACCCCTAAAATTCACATAGAGATTGCTATAACCATGCTGCTTCTAAATGAAAAAGAAAACCAAATTGTCTTCACCTCTCCTTAAAACAAGAATCCATACATTGTCCAAGAGGACTGCTGAAGATGGTTTATAAACATTTGAACCATATATGCTAATAGGAAATATATTTGATATTGTAGGTTCTGTTCATGGCTATTAGAAAACACTGACAATCATATTGGTGGTGTTTTGTAGGGTCTTTTCTCTGAGGTGCTTTACCTAAATATAGGGAGAAATAGGATCTCTGACGTGCTGGTTCATAATCACACAACTCCCTCCATCTCCATGGTCACTTATGGGGATGAAGTTAGTCCTGTAGAGAAATAGGTGCTCACTCCAGAATCCACTGGACTTAATCTCAGTGTTTCAACAGGCAAAAGATCTATTTAAGTTGTTCATTCTGGAGAGGACAAGTAACTGGGTTTCAAAGCTGGCTAAGCAACCACAGCTTGTGAAGAAATAGCATCAAGGTGAAAAGAGAAGCCAGCGGAGCACATCTGCATCTGGAACTGGGTTGCTTGAAGAGTGAAAGGCTGGGTGAGGACAGGATCTCTGTGGCGATTGTGTCCCATTAGGTCAGACCCCGCTGTAAATTACCAAGCTGCTCTGCTTGTGGAACATCATGCATACTTCCATATGGGAAAAGCAGCTCAACCTGTTTCTTGTGTAGCTGATGGTGGGTTTGTAGGTAGCATATGCACAGCATGGATGTTTGCTTTCATGACAGATCCAGGCAGCAAGTAAAGGTAAATACCTAGCAAGTAATAGTCATTGCTGCCACCTTGCAATCAATGAGCTGTCAGCCGGGTCTTGCATTTTTCCTAGGCTAACTAGGATGATGTTGAAAAATATGAGCTCCTATCCTTCAGTAATTTTGAAGCAAATTGAAATCCATGCTGGGAAACTGATGTGCTTGCTTTAGCTGACTTGCTAGCAGCATGTAAATTATTTTAATTACAACTTCCATTTGATGCTCTACAGAACTTGATCCTGCAATGCTATAACTGTCCCGTATTATTTGCTTGCAGGATGATGTACCCAATTGCATGTGAGTCTTTGGAACTAAACTGATTTGGAGGGGACTGATCCAGAATCCTTTGAAATGAAGGGAAAAAGCCTTTTATCAGCTTGGGTTCAGAGTGAGGTATTTGTTTTTAGTAATTCCATCTTTTCTTCTTCAGTACTTTTCCAGTTTCTGTTTTATATATTCCAACTTTAAATGGATCTGATAGAATTTCCCCCAAATGTTCTTCCTCTGTGAACTGACTGTTTCAAATCTGAGTGATATTACTTGTGACTGGCTGCATAAGTGACCTGCTGGTGTTTCTGTTCTGTGATTGGATGCATAGAAATATTCTTCTGAAGTAAATAACGGCATTTGCTTTGACATTTGTTTTGTGCAAATGTTTGTGCCAGGAAAACAGATTGTATGGCTGAAGTGAATGAGTATTTTTGTCTCCATTAGTCACTCAAATCTAATTTTAAATCTCTAAGGAAGAGAGAGGTAGGAGTTTGCCTGATTTGTGCTCATCTTACTTGAAGATGTATGTTAGGGCTTCAAAGCCAGATCCTTTTAGTGCCCTTTTTAATAATGGATAAATAAACTAAAATATAATATGAAAAGATTTTTACACTGGTAGTAACAAATGTTTTGGGGTTTCTTGTACTATATTTTATTTCTTTTTACTTCTTTGAGTGCTGTTGGCCAAGGTTGTTGAAATGACAGTGGTGGCTTTATTAAAATAATAGAGGCTGGGGTTTTCAAAGGGACCCAAGAAAGGAGAGCCTCCCATTGAAATTCTATGGAGTAACCTGTATTGTCAGGATCTTGCATTATAGTCTGTTTTGTGAATGCAGTTTTGAGGCCGTGTTGTGCTGCAGACATAAATATTTATAGCTTGGGCTCTGATCCTGCCTTTGCTTATGCATGTCTCTAACTTAAACACATGTGAGTATTCCCCTTGACTCCAATAGGGCTATTTGCATTCATAAAACTGAAGTTGCATCTAGTGTTTTTTCATGGAATTGTTAATAATTCTCCTGTGTTAAACTGCAGATGCAGTGTTGTGGGTGAAAAGCTGCACCTCTACCTGGGAAGATTAGGTGCTGTATCAATGAATGCTTCTATGACCTTCATTTTTATACATAGGACATACTCCCAGGACAGCAAACCTGAGCTGCTGTACCACCTTGGACACACTGACCATCTATTCATTCATTCCTATGAATTTTTTATAACCACTGTCTTTGTAAGATACAAAGCAGAGAGACAGATGCAAAGTTGGCCATCAGTTTTCTAATGGAGTGAGAGCATAATTAATCAGAAATAACACCTAAAAATAACTGGTGCAGAAGGGTATTTCCCAGGGAGGTAACGTAGCCTCCTCCTCAAGATGTAAGTCAACTTGTATTAATCATACGATAAATTTAGTGACAGTTTGCCTTTGCAACCTTTCAGATTTGTTAGCCAGCAACTTCAAGCTTATTATTCAGATTTATGGTGGGTTTTGATAAGGACGAATGGAATATTAGACCAGAGATCAAAAGTTACCAAGTCAAACAGAAACACCAGAAAACAATTCTGCTGGTAATGAAAAACAAATTATTTGCATGGAGACAGGGACAAAGCGTCATCAGAACAGCAAACGTTGTGTCCCCTTGACAGCTATGGCAGGATTATTCATGTGCTGCAAGCAGGCAGCAGGGCTGAGCACTGGTGTCAAAACTGTGTCATGTTTACTCCCGTTAGCTAACAGCACTAAATGGGGTCAAAACTTTCACTTCAGGCTCCTGTAAAAGATCCCTTTTGAAAGTTGTGCTGCTGAGAAGGGGCTCAAACCCATAACTGCTCTAATTAGAGTTTTCCTGAGTCGGTGGCAATGCCAGAAATAAACCCAGGAACATGCTGGGGTGTGATTATATACTTTTGGTGACTAGGATATTGTATCTCATGTCTGTGGCTGGGAGCAGCCTCCTATTATTCATTGTTTATGCCACAGTAGCCCTAACGGAGCTAAAGCAATGCATTGGACAATCACATCTTACCACATTTTGACTTTTCTTTTAACACCCTTTCTCCGTAGATTTTAGTTATGGTTTTCACTGTTATTCACAGCCCTTAGCAAGTGCTTACAGGTAAATGTGTGTTTTGAGCCATTTTCTGAAAACAAGAGAGCCTTAAGCACATGCTTGAATGCTTTCCTGAATCTAGACCTAAGACAGGTTTGATTAGAAAAAGATGATACTTTGCCCACATATATAGTAGTGCTTTTGTTTCCTCTTGAACAGTAAGCTGGACATTTGGACTTGGTTCACTTGGTGCTAATGATACATGACCCTGCAGGCTGTGGTCTCAGCTGGCTTCCATTTTGGGTTTGCAATTTCCTCAGCAAATTTTATGATGGCTTTTTGAGTTGGTGATGAAATCTTATTTCTCTGCCTGTACCTGTATGAATGTGAGTGCTGGCCATCAAGAGATGAGTGCAGCAGGAGAGATCATGCCTTTTTCTTGTGGGATGGCTGATGTGAAAGCAGCTCAGCCATAGCTTCATTTTGCATTCTTCTGGTCTGCTCCTCCTTACAAGAATCACCTCTTTTCCACTTTACTCCCTTGAAAAATCTCACCAGAGATGTCTTTTGCTGCCTGCTCTTGGTTGCCCGGGAGTCATCTCCCTCTGGCTCCTTATTGTCCATCAGAGTATTCAATTTAGTTTGCAGCAGTATTTGCATTGCCTATCTCCTGCTACCTCTCTGCTTTCACAGTTGCTCTGCCAGTGACTTTCACAGCTGCTCTGGGGCTCTGGCATGGTGCAGTTAATGCTGTCATTTGCTGTCATTTGTTGTCATTGTCTTCTGCTCATACACAACTGGATACTTTCCTCTCTTCTGAAGAGCTTGTTTCCTACCACCCACAGCAAGCTGACGAGCGTTGTAAAAGTGCTTATGTGTTTGGATTGACTTCCATGGCACAATATGTAGGACACAGGGTGAAAGTAAATCTCTTGCCATCCTGGTTACAGAAAACACTGTCACTGGCCACAAAGTAAATTTGCATGTAGTACTAGCTTTTATGATGTGCTTTCCTGCCATGGTTTGAAGGCTACTAAATGTTCCTCTGTTTCCTCTCTGATGTTTTCATCATTCTCTTGTTTTCTGTGTTCCATCTTAATTCCTTTTATATATCAATAGGTATTTATGCAGCACAGTTCTTTCTCCAACTATGTACTTACTGTGGGGTAAACTCACTCCAATGTTCAGATGTCTGTGATGTTCAGGGTTACAGCAAGGGAAGATTTTGGATAGAAAGACCATCTCATGTAGGTGTAGTTTTACAGGCAAAACTGGACTTCTGCTGATATGTTTTGTTTTAATAGGATGGTGCAGAAAAGAAACTATTTAACTGAAGTGTGTTTTTCTCACCTGGTGAATGTGATTTGGTGATCTTGCTGGGTCTCCAGTTTAGTGGGGGGTGGAGGAGATTATTTGAGCAAGACCTGAATTCCTATCTTAGAACCCGATGAGTCAAGCCTTTTAAAAAATCCATAATGACACTGAAGTTGCACAAATTCTGTCTCTCTTTGGACAAGCCTCTGCTCCTACCTTCAGTAAAGAATCTAGCTGCTTTTTGAATTATTGTTGTAACCACAGAAGAAAGTTTTGGGTTTACATAAAGTAGACCAGAACTAGCAAGAGCCATTGTTAGTTGGGGCTATGCTGATTAACTGCAGTTCAAGGCTAGATAGCCCTTCTGTCTCATTTGGGAATCTCTGTGCTTTTCTTGTTTAACTCAGACCATGGATCTACCATCTGATTCTTTATATCTGAGCAAATTCTGTTTCGAGTTCACACTTTTACCATTTCTGCTTTGCGTATGGTACTTGCTGAAATAAACAGCTGATGAACTGTGGTACAATAAGTGTGCAGATGTTCTCTCAGCATGCCAGCTGCATTTATGATTCTCCTCTCCATAACTGTATATCTTGTACCTTTAGTATACTTGAAGTTACTTGTAGCTGTCGAGTCTGATTTTATGTGGGAGAGCTCTTGTTGCATAGCAGAGGCTCATATCAACTCCCTGGTTTTTTTCCTCCTTGGGTTATGTGGATAGCAACAGTTCACAGATTTCTCTCTGAACATAAAACTGTACATAGCATGAAATGTTTTACAGGACAGTGGACATTAGGAAAATGGAAGACGTGAGGCTTTTACTTATAATTCTTTATTTGCCTTCCACTTCTGTGTGTGTGAAGGTAGGCTGTTTCTTGAGGCTAGTTCATTTTAAACTGTCCTGAAAGTCAAGGGGAAAAATTTCCTGGGTCATTTTATCTTTGCATCTTTTGTTTCCCTCTCTTGTCTTTAAAAATGGAAGGAGCACTTGTATGTAACTCGTGTACTGTTTTCTTCAGTCTCATAGGCAAAATTTTCATTTGGGGTCCACACAAAATTGGTCAAAGTATGAGGGATGTAACCCTGTTGTTTTCTTTAGGAAGAGTCTACAGATATGAGAGATTACCAGCATAAAACCCCACTACTTCTTTGCCCTCCTTTTGAACTATTCTTGAAAACAGATGCCATCCATGGCACATACTGACAGAAATATTCACTCTGCTTATATCCTAGAATGCATTTTCACAAGAAGATCTCCTAGTCTTCTTACATACAAAACCGTAAGAACTGGTTTTCTCCATAGAAGCATTTGACAAGCTCATCAGCTGGGCAATGATTTTCTTTTATGTTTTTCAAGATGTAATTATTCCCTTTGGATTTTTATACCACAAGAGTAGCCAAAGATCAGGTATTAATTTCCACCCAAGGATGTTTGTTTATATCTTCCAGATAAATTAAAATATGATTCAGTGCATCATCAGGCTGTAAATTACAATACTAGGGAATGCTAATGGTTTTATAGGAGCCAGGATCAAAATTTATATGAAAATTCTTGATCTGTTGGGGAGTGTTATGTTAGGTTCATCAGTTTTTCCTCGGCTGACCTAATAATTACCTTCATCAGGGCAAGGCTTGTGCACCTTAAATTCATCCTTGCTTTGTTGGATTATACTGTAACGTGATTTTGCCAGCACTTCAAATACAGCAGTGTTGGGGGGACAAGGGGGAAGTGGAAACAGGCCGGCTTTGCTTCTTTATGAGACATTTTTAGGCTCAATTTTGAGGGGTGAAAAAAAATCTTTCACCTCACATAAGGAATTTCATCTCAGGGTGTTCCCACACTATTGCAATACAATCGACTAGTTTTCTTGAGTTGTGTTTAATTTAGCTGCTGGGGTGTTAAAGCATTGGAGATGTGGATAGTCCATACTTCAGGATGGCATTCTGAGCACAGGGTGTCACTGAATGTCCAGCCACTGCATCCTAGCCTTCCTGGTACTCACTGAACTCCAGGTGTCCTTGTGGCTTTTCCCTGCCCTGTTCTGGAGTCACAGTTCCCATCTCTATGCCCTAATGTCAAGAGCTGTAAGTTAAGGTTATTCTATGGAAGGAGACAGCTTGCTTTGGTTTTAGGTGAGGTGTCAAGGGTCTCCATCACTAGTTGCTGATGAGGGGCAGATCTTCATAGGTCAGTGGAGGGGTTTTATCCAGGTGGCTGAAAGGAGTTTACTGATCTAAATAAAGCAGCATTTGCATTTTGTGTATGCTAACAGTCAGGAATTCTTATAATTAATTACTTATTTCAATTTAAAAGGTTAAAAAGTCAGAGTTGCAGAATGGTTGAGGTGGGAAGGAGTCTCTTGAGATTGTGTAGTCCAACCAACCTTGAGCAGAGCAAGGTCAAGTAGAGCAGGTTGCTCAGGACCATGTACAGTGTTTTTTGGGGGGTTCTTTTAATATCTTCAAGGATGAAGATGGCACAAATATCTGAGCAACCTGTTTTACTGTTTAACCACTATCATAGTAATAAAGCTTTTCCTATGTGTAAGTGGAGTCTTCAGTATTTCACATTGTGCTGGTTGCCTCTTGTCCTGTCATTGGCCACCTCTGAGAAGAGCATGCTCCATGTTCTTTACTCCCCCCACATCAGATGTTTGTACACATGAATTAGATCTCCTTGAGCCTTCTCCAAGCTGAGCAATGCAAGCTCTTCCCATATGACAGATGCTCCAGTCTCTTCATTTTAGTGGCTCTTCACTGGACTCCCTCAAGTATGTCCATGTTTGTCTTGCATTAGGGAACCCAAATTCATATCATGAAATGTCTAGGTCAGCGTATCTAAGTTACAAAACACATTTTGTCATGAGGCACTAGTCTCCTTTTTTCCATGTTAGGTGCTATGTGTTTTCCTAAGGGTGTTCCCAGTGAAGAGATCACGAACATTGCCTTCACTTGGGGTTCTGGCTGCTGTGAGCATGGGAATGTCCCTTCCTCCCTGTGCAGCACTGTTGGCTGTAGATTGAATTACCTTTTTGGGTATAACCTGAATATATTAGATATAAAAACCAGAGGCAGAGTGCAATGAAAGTGGAAGAAGCTTGCTAACATAAATCGTGCTGCATTGAAGCATAGATAGAGATTAATGCAAGGAACACATGTTTTATGTACAGAATCAGACTAGAAAATTTTGGGGGCATCTGCTTGAGCTAACAGGCATGAAATTTCAGTCATTTTGCACTCTGGGCATCCCTGTATTCTGCTGAAGGCAGTAAGGTTTTGCCTTGCTGTTTGAGCTGGAAAGTTAATGAGAGAGGAAGATGAGTCTGCAAAGTAGATGTGGTGTCAAATCTCCATGAACTTAATGTTACCAGTTATGCTAATCCTGAAGATAAATGGGCATGTTGTGGCAGGAGAATACCTTGGGTGCGAGATCCCTTTTAACTCTGGTCAAGGCAGGGAGCAGAGCATTCCCTCTCTCAAGGTTTTTTGCAGCCCAGCTGAAAAATAGGGGTAGGGGGAACCTGGTGACAGGAAAATTCTGCTCAGCAAAGATGCACGGGGGTTTGGATGTTTATGGATAGACGCATGCCCAACTACATCAGGTAAAAAAAGATCAAGTTAAAGCCTCAGCACCCGTACTTCTAGAAGGAAAGTGTGTTTCTAATGGTCTCTTTCACTCATTTACTGATACGAGCTTCTGCAACTAATTCAATTTAGATATTTCTTCCCTTTCTCAGATGTTTCAGAGCACAGAACTGGTGGTCTCTGGGTCAGGTATTAAAGGCAGGACTTAAAAGGAAAACTAGCATTCTTCATTTGGAAATTTTCTTTAATTCCTTTAATTTCTGTTCCTGTAAAGTGTGGTGGAGGGGAGGGAGAGCCTTGAGCCTGCACTGTTGACTGGTTGGTGACCTCCAGCAATTTACATAAGCTATTTCCTCACCTGTGAAATGAGGATAATGATACTTTTAAGTCTACTTAAAAAGAAATTACATCAGGGCTCGATATTGTTGAACTGCTGCTTTAACACAAAGAGCAGCTCTGTAGTATGGCAGAAAACTTTCCGGAGCCTTAAAACTTCAAAATCAGTGGAGAAAGGCAAATCTTTTAAAATGTGTTAGTTATAAAAATCTTTAAATTGAGACAACAGGGAAAAATTAAAATGCTGTTAACTTCTTCTTTTGCTCTTTTCTTCTCCCACCACCCCCCTGGTGTTTACTTTTCAACATGGTGTTGAAGTGGGTTTTGCTTTTGTCTATAATCAGTTCAACCTCCAAGTTCTTCAGTGCTTCAGCTGAAAACACTGCAGAAGTCTTTATTTGTTCCAAAACAACTGTTTCCTCTGGAATTTTTGCTTTAAAGTAAAAGGAATGTGTTGGCTCTTCTGACATGCTGGGAAAGCTTATTTGACAAAAATCTGTAATTTCAGCCAAATTTGAGATGACAGCGCTGGCGGTAAAGTTGCGACAAAAAACCGACACAAACCAGACTATTTTAAGTTGAAGTTGATGGTCTCTTCTTATTCAAAGTGGCATGGAAGAGACTTCATAGCAAAAGAATGCTGCCTAAATTCATGTCTGAAGCATCTGCTAATCACTCAACAGGTGGTGTTTGTACCAAATTTGAGAGGGGCCAATTATTACAATCCCATCGTTAGCCTGGCAGTAGTTGTGTTGTGTTAAATGCATGCTTCTGAAGCCAAGATGTTATGTGACAATCTTATATTTCACTACATCAGGAGGTCCCATGGCTTTGGAAAGAACTTGGAAGTATGAACCCCAAAGACTCAAACCCCACAAGAAGGAAGGAAAAAAACCCAGGGCTTTGTTTCCTCATTTAAATGACGTGTTTAGGAAGGTACTAGTTGAACTTTTAAGGAATCCAAAGGCTTATTTTTAATGCTTAGGGCAGTCTGTTTGGGGATCTGTGTGCACATATGTGTCACCTCATTGAAAAGCAATTATTTACTCTCTTTGCTCTTAACTTTTCTTTGTGTTTGGGATAAAGCCATCCTACACTGCTAAGGAGGATGGGTATGTATTTTCTTGCTGAGGTGTATGTCTCCACATGTCGGTAGCAGGAATGGTCATTCTCAGTGTAGAAAGCCCTCTTTCCTAATCTCTATGCCAATTAGCTCTCATGTGGAGCTTCTGTTTCTTCTGGGCAAGTTGCAACTCAGTGCTCTAGTGAGAGCTGCTGTTATGCTACTTTTCCATTTCAACGTAGTCCTTGAAGTGACATAGTTAGTTCCTGGAAGATCATTCCAGTGTGACAATATCAGGTGTTGTGGGAAACCATAGGATAAAATCCTACATACTGTCAGAGTGGCTTGGGAGCAGTTCCGTGTCAGCTCTATTCTATTTCCCTGTTGGTTATAGCATCCCCTTCCGCCAAATTGCTGTGTCCAGTAGGTGTGCTTAAATGAGATGTCCTCACAGCAGTTTTGGCATGCTGGAGATGACACCTATAGCTGGTGATGTTTCATCATCTGCCCTGGAGAGGCTGAAGACACTTCTTCAGTGTCTAAGGAGATGAAAATGTTCATACCTGGGAAATACACTTAGAGACCACATCCTGAAATTGATAAGGCCATTTGGAAAGCAACAGTGTTGTGAGATTTGATCTGTAGAATGGTCACTGGGTTTGTTGAATTGTGTTTCTTAAGCTGCACCTGAAGAGCCTCTGCTACTCCACAGGTAGCTTGTGTTGATGAGTGTTGCTAGTAGGGGTGGGAAGCCCTTCCAGCAGCATCGGTCTCCATCTCCTTCTTGCTGTTAAGACCAAACACCTAAGTGCCAAATCTATTTTGCCTTCATCCTTGAAAGGCTTCTAGCTATTCTGTGGTCTGAAATTGGCCAAAGGTTTTGGTTAAGCAGGAAGTAATATGCCTAATTAGCTGTTCCTGGTGGACACTGTATTTATAAAGGTAATATTATTTCATTCCACACCTGGTCTGGATGATAAGATCCCTTTGTGTATTCCATTGTGCAGAAGAATAGAGAAAACATTCAGGTGTTTACCTTGCCATTTCCTTTCTTCAGGCAGCAATGCTGGTTACATGCTATGTACTAGCTCAAAAGATAAGCTCTTTCTATTCGGTAACTGAATAGCAGGCTTCTCATGCTCTCCAGTAAGTATATGCACAGTGTTCAGTGTTTGACTGAAATACAAATGTTCGTTGTCAGGACACATTTTCAATCATAAGTTCTGAGTCGTCTCAGCTAAGAGGCTTTTTCAGCACGAGAGCTGTGCTTGTGGAAGGGATTGAGAAGCCTGGATTGTGTCCTCAAGCTTCCAGACAGCCATGAAGATGTTGGGTAAGACTGGCGGATGCTTTCTCTGAAGAACAGAAAATTTTGGGGTAAGCAACTTTATCTATTCCTATAACATTTTGGCCAGTGGGATTTTTGGTTTTGGTTGGGGTTTCTTGTTTGTGCTGTTTGGGTTTTTTTTTTAGACTTAAAGTTTCATTGCCTGGGCTTCTAAAGTGGTATTTACCTTGTGTTCAGATCTGGAGGAGCTGTCCCCTTACAGCTCAGTCTCAGAGTGAGGTTTTCAATAGGGTTCACAACAAGAGCAAGATTTTCAAAGCACTCCTGGCTGGTTTTTCAGCAGGACTCAGCCAGCCAGGATACTTAACCTGGTGCCTGTCTGGGTTCTGAGCTGTTTTTAAAACTGTCCTGGGTGTCAGCAACACCTTCAGGGAAGTTTGGGAATAGAGTTGATGGGTTCACTTTTGTTCCCTGTGTTGACTGCAGGTTACACAGTGCTGAGTGGAGCATCTTCTATAGAGGCAGGCTATGCAGCAAAGGGGAGGGTTTATGGAGCATACAGGTAAAGCTTTTCACCTTTAATGGTTTTGAGTGAGGTCAGGTTTGACATGCTGGAAACAAAAAGTCCCTTTTGGCATTGCCAGTTCTTCAGTATACATGGCGTCACTTCTTTTGCAGGTTTTGCTTATGGGTGTCAAGCAGTGATGTGTCACTCTTTATTAATTAATGTATATTATGTTTTGCTGATCATGGGCTGGTGCCAGAAAAATATGTATCATTGGGCAAAAGGGTAAGAGAGGATGTTTCAATGCACCAGGATTCTTACTTCAGGGGCTTTACTGGGGAGTTTGCTGTGCTCAGTAAAGACCAGGGTTTCTTCTGAGAGGTGAAATTCCTGCAACCACCATGTCAGCACATGGAGGCAGATTCCCTCTGACCTGTCTGTAGGCAGACAAACAGAAACTCTCACAGTAGCACAGAAGTGAAGACCATTTTACATAGAAATACTGCAAGCACACCACATATGTGAACGTATACACATATATTGCCTTCATCGCTTTTGGGGGGTGTGCATTACATTTTCATATTGCACTTTGGATGTGCTGACTGGGTGAGTTGCTGGAGAAAAGATGAATCATGAGGAGTGGTTGCAGCAATTCAGCATTACACCCCCTCTTACTGTGTTTTTATTTGACTAGCTTGCTGATCACAAGGCACCGCCTTTTGGCTCTCCAAGAAAGCTGTGCAATGCTATCTTATTTTATCGCGTGTTAAATGTACAGATTGTTTTATGAATCACTGCTCACTTCTCATTCATTTTCTCAGCAAACTATAAGCTACAATACAACCTGTGAAATATTTTGCTGTTAGCGAAAGCTATCTTATTTGTGAACGTGGTCTGGACTCCTTTTATAACATACCGAGTCTTAAACTCATTTCCTTTGAAGTCTCTGGATTTTTATAGCCTGTAAGAATTAAAAAAAATGTAAAACCCCATAATGATGTAAGGAAATAACTTGTGGTTTCTTTACAAATTAATAAGCTGTAAGTAACATGGAATATTTCTTTTAAAAGTGTGTAATAAAAAACAGAGGAATGCACTGCTACACTGATGACCGCAGTGCAAGAAAGGCTCTTTTTTCCTCTGTTCTGCTATTGTAAAAGTCTCGAGGCTGATGCCTTCTTAGGCTGATGTAGTAGTGTTGGTTTGGGTTCCCACTCAACCGCCTAGAGCAGTCCCACATGGCTGGGTGCAGAGTAAGTACTGCTCGTAGAGCTGGAACATGAATATGAAGCATGCTAATGCTAGTATCAATTAGACAGTGACCCAGAAATTCTTGGAAGAATGATTTTTCAGCTATATCCTGACTCCAGGGCTTATAACCCTAACAGTAGCTCCTCAACAACTCCTGTATCAAAAGCTGAACAACTGGGGAGTGAGCCAGGGGAAGCTGAAGGGAGACAGAACTGAAATGCTGTGTCTGAGAGGAACAAATCATTCAGGCAAAGGAATAACCAAAGCTCTCAGATGAATAACTGAACAGCCATTTCAATTATAAGTGTGCCTGGGTTTATATGGGCCAGGGTGTCATCTGTACAGATGTACATGTACCAGCAGTTTGCTTTCTGTAATAAGTGTTGGATCTTTGAAAATACTTTAATGACATCTAGACATTTTACTAGGCCTCAAATTCTTGATGACTTTCCAGGTCGTGCAGCCACCATTTGCATCATCTGACCTCCCAACCTCCTCTATTCTTTCGAAGTCTTATGAAGAACATTAAACTTGCAGATGCAATTATTGTATAATAAAGTATTGATTTCCTAAGGAACCCTTTAACATCTTCTTTCATAATTAGCATTTACAAGGCATCAAGAATTAACCATGTACAGCCTTACAAATGAATTACAAGGCCTTTTTATTTCTGAAACAAGTATCAGTGCCCAGTTGCTGTAAACAGCTGAGCGCATCATCTAACTGCATTGAATGCCGGTGTATGAGGTGTCTAAATAAGACTAGTGCAAAAGCTGAGTTATAAAAGAAAGCCTTTGTCTTTTCATACTGCATTTGATAATATACTTTATTTACCCATTTCTCTCAGCCTCTTGGCATTGTCTTCCATGTGTGTTGTAATTTTTTCCTGGGTAATTTCTATTTTCTGCAGCAGTGGTTCTTCATGAGAGCAGCTTCAGGCAGCTTTGGGCATGAGAACAAATAAGGCATTTGTTGCTCAATTAGGTGGTTTTTATTTTAGCAGTATAAATCTCAGAGGGATGCTATGGCTGAATTTTAGTCTCACAAGAGTAAACTACCTGGCAAACTCTGTCTAACCATAAGTCTTCCCTCTCTTGAGTTTGTTGTTGCAGGTGAGCTCTTTACAGAAGAGTTTGGTGTCCCAGTTTGATGCTGGACTCCTAGGGCCCTAAAAGCAGAAAATGTAAGAAGGGACTTTTATTCTCCAAGTAGAATGGTGCCTCTTAAGTCCATGCTCAGGTGCTGTTTTAAGGTGGATGATCTTCAACTCTTATTAGTTTGGGCTTTGAGTTCTCCAGGCAGTGTTCACAGACTTCTGTTTGGAGCCCACACAAAACCCAGTTGCCGGCTTTTTGGTCTGAAACAGGGCCAGAGAGAGGCAGTAATGCCCCCTTCTTGCATTATAGGTTTGAATCCTCCCTTAGAAAGGGAAAAGCGCTGTTTTAAAGTCCTGCTCAAGGAGACTTCATTTGTGTTAAACAGGATTGAGCTCCTTGCCCCAGAATAACACAAGAGAAGACCACCTAAAAGGAGGTCAGAGTGGTGAGGAGGGAAACAAAGTCTGAAGGAGGATTGCTTGTACTTCTTGCACTAATACAATTGTGAGAATGGGGAAAGAAGACTTGGTATTTTTCATTTATTAGTGATGGATTGTGTTTAACTTGTGGCGAAGGGAAGATGATGAGGAATGCCAGGAGAGAGAAATCAAGGGGATTAAATGAATTAACTCACCAACCTCACTGTGGGAACTGGAAATACTACTGTTGTCATTTGACAGATGGAAAACGTGTCCACCTTGCAGCACAATAACTTCCCCAAGGAAATCCAGGAAGGACTCAGAATGGATGCTCTGCTTTGCTGTCTTGTTTTTCAGTTACTGTCCCACACACATGGAGGTGTTTGTTTTCTAATGGGTCCTGATAAGGCTTCGGTCCCCTGAAACCTAGAAGGGGAAATACCACACATGCTGTGGTGCTAAACTGGTGTTTAGCTGTTTATTGCTGTCTTGGGTGGAACAACGTGGGCTCTTGAATCTGCTCCCTTCCTCTGGCTCAGCTGCAAGAAGGTTTTGACATTGCATACAATCACGGTGCTGACTGGGGAGGAAAAAAATCCCCCCAAGAAACAGCACAAGAAAGAGAAACAGACATTAAACTTCAACTGATATCCCACAAAATACAAAATTTAAATAGCAAATATTGATTTCCAGGGAACATCAGGCTGATAGCTGCCATAAACCCTGAAGCCCTGTTGACACTTTAGTCAATATCCAGCTCATCATCCCAAGGTCTCCAGATCAAGACTATGCTCAGGTATTTTTTATGGAGATTTACTCAAATTTGTGTCTTCCAGAATCAATTTTCCCAAAGGGATTTTAGCAGAGCCTCTGCAGGGGAGGTTGTGGAACATGCTTCATTTGGAAGAGTTCTTTTTGATTTTTTAGGAGCACAATTATGGGGCTGCTTCAGTTGAAGAAAAACTTTTATTACCCTTGATAGCTACTGAGCAAGCCAGAGAATGAACAAGCACCACTGACTTTTAGGTTGATTTCAAAACTCCATGTTTAGCTGGAAGGGGAAGAATAAATGTTTGATGCCTCACTTAGCTAGTCAGAATTTTGTTTTCAGGACTAGCCTGTACCATGCCATTCAACCTGTGGGTCAGTTCCACAAAGGCATGTTTGCTATTGCTGGTGGCTGTTACCTGATGATAGTCTGAAAAGGGGAAGATGCTCCCCAAGAACCTCCATTTTTCTGTTGGCTTAGTCTGTGAATGTTGCTTGTTGGATAGACACAGTGCAAAAGCCTGGTTTTGAGAGGTATCTGTGATAGAAAATATGCAAGAGTGTCAAGTCTGCTTTTTCACTTACCTACACTTCCACATACAGCCTGTTTTTCCTTAGAATCCTCTCAACAGGAGATGAATCGTTTGGATCATCAGAACAGATATTTTCCTGTCTGTTGTTGTACTGTGGCTCTTCCCAACTGTAGTCAACTCCAGAAGTGTATCTATGAAAGCGTCAGTCTGCTCAGACCAGACATGGTTTTAAGTGCACCAGCATGCCAAACCGAGATGTGTAGCTGAGACAGCTGCATTGCATGACCTGCACTTCGGTTGGCTCAGGGACCTCTGCTTGGGAACACTCAGGTTTCTTCACTGGTTCCCCTAGATCAGTGTTGAAAGGGGAATATCCCAAGTGATGTATTCTGGTCCTAGTGTAAGAGGTAGTCACACAGGTGTGCAGGAGAGCTAGTTCATAGAATCATAGAATAGTTTGGGTTGGAAGGGACCTTCAAAGCTCACCTAGTCCCACCCCCCAGCAATGAGCAGGGACATCTTCAACTAGATCAGGTTGCCCAGAACCGCATCCAGGGTCTCTCCCCCATTACTGGTCCTTTTTGGCAATGCAGTATCAGACTGCATGCTCCCTGTTTTGCTGCAGCAGACTTTTGTATCTAGTTTAAGTGTTAGCCACTTTTCCGAGCTTTGCTTTTGGCAGGGAATAGGCGAGTGCTCAGCTCAGGTGAGAGCTGGCAATTCCTGGGTGCAAAGGAGGAACTCTGGTTTGCGTGCAGTGAGTGAGAACACCCTTATTTGTGCTGCTGCTTCAAGTTGTGAGCAAGTATCGCTTCAGGATTAACCTCGCATTCCTGCAAATTCCTTTTAATAAATCACTTGAAAGGTAACTGTGGGCAGGCTGCTCCTCCCTCTGGGTACAGGTAAATCTCTCAGGGTGGTACATTCAAGTTGCTGCCTTAAGAGCTGACCCCAGGATGGACACATGCACACACATATATTTGTCTTATTTGGAGCGTGCAAAGAGGGATTACCAAGATCTTCTGTTCAGGATTTTTTTCGTTTGAAAGGCCCTTTGTCTGGAAGTATCAGAAAGGATGAGACAAATCGGTTGCCTTCATGGCCCAATGAGCAAAGAGAAAGCAGTACTCCTGTTACCTGGAGACATTTAAGAAGGCAAGTGCAATTAGTCAGTAGATAATTAATCTGTACATAATCAGAGTACTGGAGACAAATCACCACAGTCCACAGATGGAGCAGCACAGAGGAGGCCCTTTTTTTATTCCCAAAAATGAATGACAGGGAGGGAGAAACTGCTCGATCAACATTATGTGTACCACATCCTTAGCAAACAGAAGCTACTCTGAGGCTTTTCCTTGCTGCTTTCCTCCTGGGAATGGTGCCACGGGAGGTAATGTTTCAAAGCTTGATTTCGCCACTCTGGTCTTCCTAAGGCAAAAGTTTCACTGATGGGAGCATCTTGGAGGGGCTTGCTAATTTAGTCTAGTAATACTCTTCCTAATTTAGTCTAGTAATACTAGGAGTAAGGCTATTTAGGACTCAAGCAATCAGTTGAGGACTGCTGGTTGCTCTTTTATTCCCCACTATTCAGGGCTGTCCTAGTGCTTGGTGCAGGTCCCAGAGCTGTTCCTCAAGATCTCGTTGGCTGCACATGTACACCCCTGCCATGCCTACAGGTGCCCAGCTGCAGAGAGGCAGTGAGTAGAGCTCAGCATTTCTCTCTGCCTGAGGAACCCATAGCTGTTTGCAGCAGGAAGCCCTACGGGTCCATCAGGCCCGTGTGCAGCAATGCACACTTCACTTAACCTTCAGGAACATTTATAATTAATGCTTAATTGATTTCCATAATGCAAGATCAACACACTGGCCTGGGCCTCTTCCTGTACATCTTTGCTCACATGAACAGTCCTCAGTCACCTTATTTTGTCTTTTCTGTAAGGTTTAACCTCTAAGCAAGATTCTTGTTGAACTTGCTGCTCATAAAAATATCCTAATGTTTCTTAGCACAGATCAAATGCTGGCCTCAGGCCCCTCAGTGTTTCTTTTCCAGGAAGGGTGGTTGCTATTTATCATAATGTTAGGAGTCTGTGTCTTTTCCAGGACTCAATTTTCTTGCTTGTCTCTGCCCCTCTGCAGAAAGGCCACATTCACTTCACTCTGGTTGCCAAACTTTGAAAGCTTGTGTCAGGTCTTAGGAAAGTGATCCTGTATGGGATCACCTCTGACATTCTGTTCATGTCAATGTGGGACTTTTCCTCTGCATAGCTACAGATTTACTCATTCTGTAACTGAGACCAGAATATTTTCCCACTAAGCATAGCCTCTGCTAGGTTACCTTCACCAAAAATATCCCAAATCAAGCTCTCCAAACCTGACGTGAGAAGTTCTTGTTGAACCCAACTAGAGCTTCTTCAAAGCATATGTAATTAAAAGAGTCTGATAGATGTAATGTTAGGCACCCTTCTCAAGCCTCAGTTTCTGGGAGAGGGGAGGATTCCCTGTCTGAAATGATGTTGTGGCTCTGCTTTGTGCTGTGAGAGTAGGGACAAATACAGGAGGTGAAGGAATATGTTGAGAAGGACACTGAGAAAGGCAAGAGGAAGCAAATGGTCTCAAAGGAAACAAAACATAGCTGTTGCACAGGGTCAGGGAAGGCCAGTGTGTGGGACTGCAGCGTGCCTTTGCTACTTGAAGGGTCTTTATTCAGGGCACATTTTTAAACGGTGTCTTCGCAGACTAGGTGCAAGATTATGTCATAAATACAGAAACAAAATGTTATGTTTGGATAGGGATAACAATGAATTCAGAGGTCAGAAAGCAAAGTCAGTAATGACCTGTAATGATTCTTCTAGTTAAGCAAGAATTTCTCTAGCTATGTGTAGGTAACATTTCCTTCTGCACACCTCTAACAGTTCAGCATTGTAGTTATTATGTGGTATCTCTGCGCCTGATTTCTTTTACTTCTGAAGTGAAGGAATTGATAAAAGGGTCTGTAACAGCTTAAGCTGACCGTATGTCTTACATTTCGTAAGTTGCCCTTTTGTTTTACCTTCTCTTTCTCTTTTTCCAAACTACATTCAGATGATATCCTTGACCTTCTACCCAACACCTTTGCAGACAGGACACATTTTGATTGTTTGAGGAGGGAGCTGGGCTTCTAGAAATCCTGGGCAGAAGAGGAAGCTGCCATACTAAAAAAACCCCTGCTTCCTAGAGCATGTTTAAGGGAAAGGATCTCCAAATACACATGGGTGCTGGAGAGAGAAACGAACCTCCTGTGAAGCTCAGCAGGGACTTTGCTCTCAGGAGTGGAGGCAGCAGGAATAGGGAGATGGAACCTTCAGTTCTTAACAGCTACAATGGACTCCTGCCAGACTGCAAGGGTTGATTGTTTGACCAGGTTGATCAAATATATGAAATGGTGAATGATGAAATATTCCCCCAGAATCTCATAAGGAACTGTGGGGATGGCTGAACACTGGAACAAGTTGTGAAATCTCTGACCTTGGAGATGCAACTGAACACAGTCCTGGGCAACCAGCTGTAGTTGCCCTATTTTTAGCAGGGTCATTGGATTAGGTGATCTCCTAGGATGCCTTTCAACCTCAACTGTTTTGTGTTTCTATGGCATTTTTTTACATCACAGTTAGAGATCTTGTGTACTGTGTGCTGCTGTTTAATACTTGGACACTAATGACAAATAAAGATGGATACTGCTTCTTCGAGATGGTAGAAGAGAGCATCACTGAGAGGAAATATCATGCTATTTTGTTGTTTTCAAACA
The DNA here is from genome assembly GCF_012275295.1 of Melopsittacus undulatus. Classification (NCBI taxonomy): domain Eukaryota; kingdom Metazoa; phylum Chordata; class Aves; order Psittaciformes; family Psittaculidae; genus Melopsittacus; species Melopsittacus undulatus. The sequence goes on along the minus strand of NC_047529.1, from coordinate 10,106,601 downwards.
TCAGCTAAATGTTAGTTTCAGTACAGTTTCAGTATGAGTGTAATTCACTCAAGTCATGAGCACAGTTTCTGTGTATGTCAAGCATGGCTTGATAACCAAAAAGGCCAATTTTCTTATCAATCCTTAAAGTGAACAATAAATACTATATTGAAAACTCTTTTATTCCATTTGTGTGAGCACGCAGGAACACATGGGAGCCTCAAATAGGAACCAGGAACACATACTGTGAGGTGCTGAGCATATACAAAGTGAAAATAAAAGCCTTCCCAAAAGAAACCTGTGGCTCAAATATATCAATCTTGAAAACTGGCACATGTATAAAGAGATTCCAAATAAATCTACATAGTAAAAGAAAAAACAAGCGGGCTACTGCACCCAATTAACTACAGGATCTACGTGATAAATCTTTTATCTTGAATTAGCAGTGTGTGTATTGAGTGGATCAAGATGAGCATGCTACTCTTATAGAAAACTTGTACATGTGAAACCTGTCATCTCGTATTAGAAGACAAATGACATTTTGAGGCATTACATAAATAATGGAATCACATGGACACCTGATCTTGGTTATTTCTTAGTGAAGGGTAAGACATTTCGAACATCCTTTTATTCTGAATTGTAGAGCTATAATTCTCCTGAACTGGCAGCACAAGTTGTGAGGAAACATTCAGCTGAAGCTGAATAGCTCTAAAGGACTGGAGTGAATTCTTAGTCCATTTGAAATTAATGGAAGTGGTGTCCTTGGCTTAAATGAAGCAGAGATTTTCAACTTCAGTGCCTGGGAAGTGGTGCCTCTGGTTCCTGTTTGCTAAAGAGTATGTCTGGTCCCTACCTGGAGAATAGAATTTCTATCTCTGTTTTCATAGAATCATAGAATAGTTAGGGTTGGAAAGGACCTTAAGATCATCTAGTTCCAACCCCCCTGCCATGGGCAGGGACACCTCACACTAAACCGTATCACCCAATGCTTCACCCAAACTGGTCTTGAACACTGCCAGGGTGGGAGCATTCACTACCTCCTTGGGCATCATCTGTTCATTACTAAATTCTCCCAAAGCAAACACAAACTTTGGCCTCATATTCCTAGCTTGGATGACCTGCCTGACTTGTGTTTGGCCTTCAAGAAGATGCTTTGTGCCATGAGTGGCAGAACTAATGAAACCGGATTTTCTGGTTGTCCACATCTTGCACACCAGTACGCTGCAATGACACCAGCCTGTGCACCTTCACCTCTGGTTGCTGTTGGGTGTGTGGTCTATCTGGAGCTCATGTGGACTAGCAAGGAAGCATGACTCTGCTGGTCCAATGACTGATTACTCCCAAGCAGCTGAGCCTGCTTTTCTTTCAGGAGGCAGGGTGCTGGTTCAGACCTTTCTCATCAATCCAACTGATTTTCATAAAATATATAGGAACTTCCTAATCTTTGAAGTTTATAGTCCTCTAGCAAATCTGGTTGAAGCTGGACAACAGATTTAGAAGATGTTGGCAGGATCAGGTAGACAGCAGGAAGGCATCAGCTCTATTTCAAAATGCACTGGGGAGACAACAAACTAGAAGTGGCATAAATGGTTTCCTGTCTCTTTATCAAAAACACCAGTGAATTTAATAGAGATCAGTCCATCTCATACAGGTGTGGATTCAAAACTTTGCTAAAAGGAGGTAACCATTCTAAAGAAGTCATTTAATGAGAAGGAATACCTTTTTCATAGAAAGATAGGACAGGAATTGTGTAAGGTATAAAAACCAATTAGGTTCCTGTGCAGCAAATAAAGGCTTGCTTGAATTAACTCTGAATTAATTCTATAGTATCTCTTTGGAATTCAGGTGGAAGTTTGAACTGTTTTGTCAGAACTGAAGCTGATAGCTGAAGTTGATCCATTTGTACCTGGTGAAAACACATGTGGTTGTGGTCCTCTGTCTTTCTGGAACAAGACAAAGTGGTACTTAGGGTCCAGACTTTGGAAGAGATACAGGAATTCGTGGTACTTACATGTGTAAAAGAACATGTCTGCAGCTACCCAGCACATCCTCCTGCAAGAGATGGATGGGTTTGTGTCTCTATTTCTCACCTATCCCTCTTTGTGTGAAGGGATAAGTGAAGGTGTTTTATCCCAAAGGTAATAGAGGTTGTTTTGGGATGATTTGCACAAAAATGTCAATCAGCTTAAGTTGACTTTTAACATAAGTGAGGAACAAGCTGTGAGATCTAGGGCTGGAATTAAGACAGGATTTGTAATGAATAGAAAGACTGGATATGATCAAAACAAATGAAACTATGCCTATCAAGTTTTATATTCAGTAAAGTTTAAAATAGGTAGATTCAGTCTGATTAACAGCAACAGCAGAGATTTCAGTTTTGGGACAACAGATTCGTCCATCTCTCCCCAGTCATCCTCCAGCTGTTGACTCATCAGACCTTTTGAGCTGGGGAACACACCTTTACTTCGTGTGTGTGTCCTCCCCTCCCTTGGTCTTTTGCCTGCGAGTCCTTTCTAGCCCAGGAACATATTTTATAGCAAAGGTGTAACATTCCATCTTTGTGCATGTCACAACTGTCAAGTTTAGCATGTCAACCATGTAATATTTGCCCAGGTGTACCAGTGAGAGACTGAGGAGGGTGGGAAAGAGGAATGGGGAGGGAGTGTGATCATCTGAGCTCCATGCAGAGCTGTCTGTCTGTATGTCAGCTAACACCCCTCTGGCTAGGGCTACAGGTAATTCCTAATTTCCTCACTCAAAACCAGGTATTTGAAGTAATCCTTTTTACCTACCTGCACCTTAGGCAGCCTATAAGGACCAAGATGTTTTCATTCTAGTTTTCCTGCCACTTGTCTCTGACTCAATATGATAGAAAAAACAAGAGTAGTTTTGTTTGGAAGTGACAGGATTTACATCCCTGAGATTTTTGTCTGTGCTGTTCTCATTTTCAGTATTTCTGCTGTGTATCAGATGTGAATTACAGAGAATGTAATATGTTTGTCCTATTTGGCTACGTATTTGGCTACTTAGATGGGGATGTGAGTATTTTCGTTTCAGTTACGCCACCAAGTTCTAGCCAGCAACGTCCTATTGTGGCTGAAAAATTCCTGCATGGAAAAAATTTACTTGCAATTTTAAACATACTGGGCTGTCTAGACTTAAAATTGAAGTGAGACTGATTAATTTACTGCAGATTTACATCAAAGCAACAGAGATAAGATTCTGCCTTATTTCCAGTATTGGCCTTAACTCTATCTCCTCACAACAGTTGACAGAGAAGCCTTTTCCTATTCCTGCCATCTGAAATAGTTCTCACATACTTCTACTTGTCCTTCACTCCCTTTCCCAACAGAAATCTCATTTGAAAACATGTATTTTCTTCTTTCTCTGTGACTCTTAATGTTATTATCCTGCTGCTCTCATCTATTATTTATACTTTAGTATAAATTATAAAAATAATAGCTTTAGTATTTTGAGCAGAATTATAAAATTAACATATAGGATATGCTAAAATGGATCCAAGCCCATTTTCCAAATAAAATGTACTCTCATCCTGAGAGTGCTTATACCTATGTATGCAGAATAAGAGGAATTCAGCTGGGATAAGGATAATGAAGAAGCCTGATGGCTAAATCTAAGGAAGGAATGTTGCAAGGACTCATTTTGGAGAATGGTAGGAGGTTACTCTTAACTTGCCTCTCTAACAAGGGCTAGAGGGTCTGGATGAAGAAATTAGGAGTCTAGAACACCATGGAAACCTCCAACAATACCACAGTAGAGGGGAAAGCTTAGGAGGAAAAAGAAATGGTGTGAAATATTTTGGGTTTGGGCAACGAAATAACTTTCAGAGCAGTGTTAAAATTAAGAGCATTACAGCTGCACTGCAGCCCTTCACGATGCTTTCTGTAGCTCATAGGTATTCCAAAGGAATTTGTTATATTACCAAACTTGCACGTTTCTGCACTTACGGTTCCTGTGTACCACATGCCAAAGGCACATCGATCTTCATGTTGTTCTCTATTAACTACACTGTATTGAAAATATATAGGCATGTCAGGTTGATTTTTTCTAAGCATTTTCTTTAGAATAATGAGTTTCTTCTGCATTTGCATAACAGTGTCTCTGTTTACACAGCGTTTCTGAACCTAACACTATAAACTCCTCTCTTTTTTGCTTACAAGTCAATACTATTGATGCTTTCTCTTTTCATTGTATTTTCCTCTTATTTTAGAGAGGTGTCAGCTGGCAAGAAAAAGACCTTGTGTATAACAATGCATTTCTCCATGTCTTGTTATGTTTGTCATTATTCCAGAGGAAAATATTTATACTTTCTGGTTTCATATCTATCCATCTATCTAGTAGTACATTTTATGGGCTATTTAATTCCATATTTAAAAAACTGTGTTTAGTGCTGATAAGCAAATCACAAGAGAAGGTATTCATATTTTGTACTGAATTCTTGAAGAGGAATTTCTCTTTTAGAAAAGGGAAATTAATCTCTTTCTGCACCTTTGCTCTCCCATGTTTTCAGAATTTCCAGCATTATTTATTGAGAGGAGCTCTTGGGGCCTGAACAGGGAAGAAGTTGAGACCCCATCTCTGTACCAAGCTGTTGCAGTTCCTCCATCTTTGGATAGTTTGTTTATCTTTTTTTCTGTGTTAGGGCTGATTTCCAACATTTTATCCCTAATTTAGCACCAAAAGTGCACAGTGGGGCTGGCTTACCTCAGGCTTTTCTGTATGCTTTGCAATGTTGGCATTGGTTTCCTTTGCTGTCTGATAAAGCACTCAAGAAACAAATACAGCTTGTCCAAAATACACGCATGATAACTACCCTGAACATACACATTTTGCTATTATTCCCACATATGTTTTGGCTGGGTAGAGAGCTCATTTGACCTCTTATATATTTGGACAAGCAAGGGAACTCTGTCATTTCTCCCTTCTATTGTATGTTTGTATTTATTCATCGTATTGTTCTTTCAACCCACATAAAGAAACCCTAAACACTGTCACAAATGGCAAAGATTATAATCAGTGAGTAATATCCTTGCTACAATAAACTTTACCAACCCGTAGCATGAGACATAAATAATACAAAAGGCCCTCTCATATTTTGAGGAGCTGATATGAATATTATAATAATTGTTCCACAGTTAATGGTACAAAGACTCAGTAACACTTAAGGACCTCCATACTGGATTTGATTCAAAGCCAGCTGGAGCCTTTCCATTAAATCAGTGTGGTTTAGATTATGCCCCAAAATAGGTAGGTAAAATCTTTATATTCAGTTTAGACTTTTCCTTCCTTTTGAGCTCATTCCTAGCAGTATATAGCAAGAAACACTTGAAGGGGTAAATAACCACTTGAGTGGTTATGAGATGACATGGTTGCGTTAGCTCTGTGTTTAGAAAGTCTGTCTGTGTGCAGGTCTGTGCCTAGCGCCCTGGGCACGATGCTCTGATCTTATTGGAGAGAATGAGCGAGCCTCTCACAATCAGCCAAATAATCTAGTTATTGTGGCTCTTTGAACACTGAAACAGATCCCAGGCCTCACATGAACCAAAAAGAGGTGCTAGGGGGACAGGTGAAAATAGCCATTTAGTTTTGCTCAGGACTGCAGTCAGCTGAAGGGGACATTTTCTTCTCCTACATGGAGAAGCATGAATGATAAAAAGCAGCTGGTTAAAACTTGGCCTTTGAATCTAAGCATTCTTTTCAGATTGGATTGTGATCCAATACAAAATCTGATGTTAATGAACTTGATATATATTGATATAATCCCGGTAGTGAGTTTAGCTGCTTGTTTGTTTGTTTTTTATCCTAAGCTTTCTGTACAACAGTGAAATGCAGAAAAATGGTTCAAACTCTTAAATGGAAGTGTCACAACAGCCAGGTTTGTTGACTGTCTCCACCAGGTGTGAGGTTGGGTGCACTCTTAGGTGCACATCGCTGTTGGTGTTCAATTCAGCAGTGAATACAAATAAAGGATGAGGTTCTTCAAAGGCTTTTTATTAGCAGTAGAGCTAATAGTTACACTCGAATAAAAATTAAGGCTTGAGCTGGCACAGTTTGTAGCTGACGCCAGCAAGATGTAACAAATGGCCATGTTCCCAGGCTGCTCGGGGCATTATGTCTAGTGGCATATGGAGATGAAGGACTGGAAATATTAAAATAGCCGACCAAAACCCATTGGGTAGTGAGAAAACAGTGTGTGATTCTTGTACCCTAGGGGGACCATGGGTTCATTCTCCCCTTTAAAAAGCTGGAGAAGGAGCTGTCTCAAGGACGAGAGGTTAACTTCAGTTGTGGCTTCTAAAGGTTTTCTTACAGTAAAGACTCATAATCTCAGTTCAGACAAAAGTACCTTTTAACCCCGTGACTTAAAGGAAGATCTCATTGAACATAAAGCTGAAAAGGATAGATATACAGCCAATATTATATCTAATTGGTGTATACTATAAATACAGAAATTCAAGTAGTTTTGCATGGATTTGAATAATTCTGTTTTCTATTGCTGATGTAAAAGTCAGAGAGGAGATTCTAACCCATTTCGCTGTTTGTGTAAGGTCTGAGAACAAGTTGCAATTGGTAAAATCTTGCCCCTATTAAGTTAGGGGTAAAACTCACTGACTTTGGGGAGCTGAAATTTCATCCTGAGAAGCAACAATTTGGTTTAAGTAAGGTAATAGTTAATATAAGTTTTGAAGCTTTATCTGTGAAAAATGGGGCAGGCAGGAGGCTAGAAACGTGTCACAGCAGGAGCTGACCTTTTTCTTATTTATCCAGATAAAATCATTGGAATTATGATGAGCTGCCCATCTTCTGAAATTAGGCACAGCATCGGGTGAGATTTACATGCTACAAAGAGAGGCAGAGCACCCAGAAAGATAGCAACTGCAAAGTGTATTCATGCACTTGCCTCTTCGAATTACATGCACATGAAAACTTGGTACCATTTAAGAAAGTGTTAGCTTGTGGTTTGCTTTAAACTTTATTTTGGTTGTTTTAGAATGGCAGCTATCTCCTTAAAGCTTTGAAGGGTCCCTTAAGCTGATTCTTGCTTCAGAGGAAAACACTTTCCTCGGAAAGAAGTTTTAGGCTGAGAATGTGTTTTACATAAAAATGGACTGCAGTGTGGGCTTATTTGTAGGGTTTATAGGTAAAAGCCCCAAAATTCCAAATAGCTGTGACCTTTGAGTCAGGCCCTAGAAATCGTACTATTACTGAACTTCAGCAGTGATGTTATTGTTTCAGTTCTTGTTTTACCTTTAAATCCTGTTTTCCTACTTTTTCTTCATGACCATTTGAGCTAGAAACTGCCTTGCAGATTAAGTAATAACTGCTGTTAATCTCATAATCTGTATGAATCCAGGATCTTGTGCTTTAAGAAAGATAGCAGCTCGCTTGAGACCTCAAACAAACATACAAACAGAAAGTCCTTTGAAAATCCTCCTTCAGAATTGTTTATTAATGGGGTACTCACTTTGAAGGCCACCACACATGCAGCCTGAGTGAGAATAAAGCTTAAACAGGGATTTTAACATTCGATAACAAATTGTTATTTGATAAAATAGTCACTTGACAAAACTATTTCATATTAATCATTAGGAATTATATTCCCTGAACAAAGCACTTTTATGTCATGGTGTAATAAATAGCTAGTGCAAAATATGGGGATTTAACTTAATGGGAACTGCACAGTTAAAATTGCCTTCTAGGAAAGCCCTGCCACGTGGACATGCACTCAGGGTCTTTAGTGACTCTCTTCCTCTCCTTGATTTGACCTCATACAGACTGATATTGGATAGTTCATCCCAATTTTCCCCCCATTATAGAACTCTGTGTGCTCATATATAAAACAAACCTGACTTGAAAGCAAGATTCCCCTATTCTGCTGAGTGCTGAGCACTCAGAAAGCTTGCATGGTAGTGAGAAACACTTCTCATGGATATATTAAGTGCTACCATCTGTTTGGATTGTTTTGAAATGCATTTTTGGGCCAAAGCCTACCCTTATGGGGATCCAGTTTAACATGAAAGTCTCAGCAGTCCCTGAATGTGGATAAGGCAGCAAAACTCACTCCTTTCATGCCTCCCAATCATGCCCTTTAATTTAGCTACAACAACTTTAAGTGAATCAGAATAACAAAAATTGAGGCCTTGATTATCTTGATAACTACCTTACTCCACACAAGATATTTGCACTGATTTCAAGAGGTTTTCTCTCTATTGAGTCAGGTATTGCATCAGGCAACAGAAACAGGTCAAAGTGGGGAAACTGCGACATTTCTTTTAGTTGCTTATTGTTTTAATTTTGTACTGTTGTTTTACTCTTGAGGCCTGAAATGGGGGGAAGGCAGAATTTGGGGAAAGATGGTAGAGAAACTTGTTGTCTAGGAACAGAGAAATCACTCGAGAATACTATATAAGGTGATATTATTACTGATACACTTCAGACTTTCTGCATGTTGTAATACATTTTGAAGTTACTTTGTCAAAATTTACAGCATTTGGCAATTACAGTTCCTATCTGTTATAAGCCAGACTTTATTTTTGTCATTATTGTGTTAACGACATAGCAATTTAGTTTATTTCAATCTTCTTTCCTGAAACATCACTTTCTTTTTAATCTGAAATAGTCTCTACTTTTCCATATCCTATATTCTATACTATAGCTTTAGTCTTTTGTTTATATATCAAAACCAATGATGATTTTTCAATATGGCCTTTTTTCACTCCTCTCTGATTTTGATACATACCAGGGGAAAATAACCCAAACCAACTCTAAAAGTTGATGTGTAGCACATCTTTGTCACTATTTCCAGATAGTATTATTCAGAAGTAAGGAGCATACTCTTACCACTTTATATACACAAAGTATTGCTCTTTGTGTTAAGTAATTACACACCATTGGAACCTCATCCTTACAGATTTGAGTAGCACTGAGTCTTGGTATATCCTTAACTACTCTATGTATTTGTTTTCCCCTATTTGTCTGGATTTCTTTGCCTTTAAAAAGAAAAATAAAAAAAACTAAAAGGAGGAAAAGGCGACCAGAGAGAGGCCAGGAAACTTCACATGTTAGAACTTCACACATGGAAATGCTATTCATCACTCGCAGGGTGATGCAATTCAACTTGTTGGCAGTGGAAGCCAACAACAACCAGCAGTATGGTATGCGTGCTGCACTTTTTTCGTGAGCAGTACATCCAGCACAGGGCAGATGCTGCTGCCTCTGCTCATACAGCTTTCATTTGTCTTTAAATTCTTCACTTAGAATGCCCAAGGTCTGCGCATTTGGGTTACCCACAGACTGGCACACTTGCTCTTCAAGCTTTGTCTGACACAGTTACTGGTTTAGCTGCTCAGTCTGTGGGTGGTGGCAGGGATGAGATGTGGTAGGGTAACATTTCCAAAAGCCTCTGAGTAACTTGGAAGCCTACATCTCTATGTCAGAGGTGACAGGCACTTAGGAGTCAGAGTCCATGAGGATGTTGGTGTGCCCAGATGTGCAGTTGCTTTGATAAGGGACCTGTTATATCTTAACTTGGACTAATTGCTCTTTCTCTCCTTGCCTTATTTCCAAGTCAATCCAGCTGAGAAGGCCAAGCTCCATCACCTGCATGTGACTAGAAAACTTCCCTGCCATATAGCCTGCACCAGCCCTTGGTAGTGAAGCCTTCTCTTTCACCACTGTTTGAGTAAAATAGCATTTCATCACATTGTATATGCATGTGAATGAGCTTGGCTGTTTTTAAGCTGCTCTAACTGAACTATGTTTCAGAGCCCTTGCCATCTACCTGCTTTGCCCCTTTTCTGAACTGTATTAAACCATTTTTCTTAATGCTCATTACTGAGGGTCTAGTTTAACATATTCAAATGTGATAGAGATGAACCAACAGTGACTACTACAGTGCTTCATGGAAGGAAGGAATGGCCTGGAGAGAGGAGTGCATGTTCTGACAGTGAATCCATTCTTCAATGTTTTCTGTGCAAAGTAAAATGTAGATCTGCATCTTTACACTAAAAATGTTGTGTCCTGACTTGCCACTCTAGCAACATTCTGAAGTCTGAAATCGTGGAAGGATCATCACCAGAGTTTGAAACCTAAGATGCAGCAAACTGAACTGGCCAGGCCGAGAGGTGACATAAATGTTGGGATAAGTTACGTAGCAGCAAGGTGTAGCTATGGATAGCCTCTGCACTGAGAGCGTGGAAGGGCAGATCTGTAGAAACAAAGTCAACCAAGAGGTAGCTGGAGTGGAAAAACAAGTTTAAACAGTTCTCCAGCTTTACACTGAAATGCTGCCCAGAGTCCTCTTCTGTATACTGAAGTGGAAATGTTGTGCATCCATGACAAAATAAAGTTTGTAGGTAGCACTAATGTCTTTACCAGCTTCTCAGCTTTCAGGTGCACTGACTTATCATTATGTTGTGGCCACCCAGAGGGTTTTTTCTGTAACCTGCAGAAGGATGTGTGTACCTTACACAGTACTTGTTGGCCTGTTAAAACATATTGGCTTTGTCTCAGAACTTTGTTTTGGTAGCTCACTCTTCTTTGTGTGTCATAACTATACCAGATGGTGTAAAGGTGGCCATCTCTGTTTGTGGCTCCTTATTCCCTGATGTGGACTGAGGATGCAGACAAGGATTTTGGGTTGCCTGGAGAAACCCCATCTTAAGAGGCCTGTAGGGCTGAGGTTATGGCTCTCAGCTGTAGCGTTTCCTTTGCTGTACATGCTTCATTGGGTCATAGTTACTGCAAAAAGAGGCAAGAACAGACTGGGATCACCCAATAGAGCTCTGGTACAGCTGAAGCTTTTGCCCAGGCAAGTCTGAGCAACCTGCTTTATGGGCATCAGACATCAACCTGGCATCCTGTATCTGCAGTTTCAAATGAGCATTCATGGTGTGGATGGCACCGCCTGAAACAGAGGCAGAGAATAGGAAGGCAGTATCTGTTTGCTTATTTCTGGTCAATCTTCTTTAACCAAGCAATATGAATACACACATACTTGATCTTTGTAAAATAAATACAGGGCTGTGTCTTACCATCCACTTGGGAACTGGATCTGGTCCAGAATGTGGCAGATTGCTTGTTGTTAGGCATGGTCTCTCCCTCGAGTGTTTGCAGTCAAAGCTCCTGTGCTGGGCAAAGTTTATTTATTTTATTTTATTTTATTTTATTTTTATTTTATTTTATTATTTCTTTCTTTTTTTTTTTTTTCTTTCTCACTCATAATCTTAGCCATAAATGGAACAGGACTTGCCTTTTTCTTTCAAGGATGCTGCCTCATTTCTCTTTTGGGGTTTTCCAAGCAAAAGTCACAGCTCCTGCGTTTGCTCACTGATCCTGAACTAGTTTGTGGATCTGAGCCATCTATTTTTTTAAGGTGATGATAGGGATGGGAGCTGGGAGAGAGAAACCTGTGTATGGTGGGGAAGGGAACTTGAGCCTGGGATGTCTCTTTTAGTTGGCAGGTTTTTGCTTTGGGCCTGCCTGCTTGTCTGCTCAAGCCAAATTGCTGTCCAAACTGCACTGTGAGATGTGCACATTTTGACTAGCAGTGGTGCCAAGTTCCGCAGCTTCTGCACAGGTCCACACACTACAGGGAGGACCCCTCACTAAGAGGTGCTCAGCGTTACTCAGACTGGGCCTTTGGTGACCAAAATGCTCAGCTGCTTCCAAATTACCATGTTTTTCATAAGTACAAATTGAAACATTTCGCTGAGATGCAACTTAATGATGAGGTCACTGTGTTGTGCCTTGCTTGAAACAGGATTCTTTCTGCTGTGTGTGTGTGTTGTCAGAGAATGAGAGGGAAAATCCGACAGAGACATGAAACTCCAACAGTAGAAGATCCCCTTTCCTGGATGATCAGGGTCTGATCACTAGGGGTAAATCTGTCACACCCAGCATCTGAAGCCAACAGGGTTCGTACAGATACATTTCCTTGTAGTGAAAACCCAAATACTGCGATTTTGCCTGTCTCATATGGCCAAATACAGTGCTCTTATGGCTTCTCGCCTTGAGGAGATTTGGTGATGTCTGCACAGGAACAAGAAGGAAACATTTACTTTTAAAACTATGTTGACTTCCTTCAAACTGCCTGGGCTTATGGGCCTTCAGAAGGTGGCGAATGTGGTTTATAAAATCTGCTTCATCCCTCTGGGTGGGCTTTAATAACCTCCTTCAGCTTTAGGGACCGGGCACTCCGCTGAGTTTCATTTCAGTTCCGGATTTCTCCCTAGCTCATATACAATAGAGAGACTGCACTGTTTCTTGGAAGGTGTTGAGCACCTCAAGGTGACTGGAACTTGAATGGTTTGGGTTGGAAGGGACGTTAAAGCTCATCCAGTTCCAACCCCATGCCATGTGCAGGGACACCTTCCACTAGACCAAGTTGCTCCAAGCCCCATCCAACCTGTCCTTGAGCACTGCCAGGGATGGGGCAGCCACAGCTTCTCTGGGCACCCTGTGCCAGTGCCTCAGCACCCTCACTGGGAAGAACTTCCTTATATCTAATATAAATCTACCCTCTGTCAGTTTAGAGCCACTAGTGCTTGTCCTGTCACGACACACCTTGTAAAATAATGTTATCCTGTTTGTATGAAAGATATGGCATATGAGAAGGGCTCCATTATGAAAACTGTTACTAGAGAAACTCTTACTCTTAAATCTTAACCAAATTACATAACATTTTGAATTTTCAGTAACAACAATTCTCTGGTGTTCCACATTAAGAGGCAAAGACCACTGTCAGCTACACTGGCATAAATCCAGCTCTATTCAGAAGACACATTCTGGATTCAAAAAGAGAACTGAATTTTTCTTTTAGTGTTTTTGTTCCTCTACAGTTTACAATATAGAAGGATTTGGGGGAATTCCAGGGTTTGGGGTTATTTTGTACAAATCAGAGGAATTCTTTTCTTATGATTCTAACATAGACTGTGATTATGGAATATTTTGTTGGCGCTTCTTTTAGTTATTCAACTATAACGCGTTTTTTTGAGGCTGGAGTTATCTGAACTCCCTAATTTGAAATGCAAAGCGAACCTTTGATTTCATTTTTGCTCCACATGGGCATATGGATATTTAAGCAATTTAGAAATGCAGAACTTCATATTCTTAATTCTGTGGGTAGTTTGTTAGAAAAACTGGCTTTTGGTAACTACTGGTTGCAATCACAATTACTGTTAGGGTTAAACCCCCTTATAAAACCTGACCTTGTTACATAAATTACTAATTCACAACAAACCAGACCTGTTATCTCTTTGCTGGTGGAAGCAGTTTTCTGAAAGCCCTTTTTAGTTCATTTTGGTGGGTGCGTGGTACCTTTGCCTAGTTTGGAGCCCAGATGCAGTGAATTCCTGGTCAGTGTGTGCCACCAACAGGAGCTGCATGCTTTTGGACTCCCTGCCAAATCTAGTTCCCACTCAGCTACCAGGGGTCACCATGGAGACACTTTGTACTAGAACAGCTCATTTTAAATATTAGATTTTGGCCTTTGAGCATATATTGGGGGTTTACAGTCACCGTTGCTTTAGAACATCTGCTTTTTCATAGGAGGGAAAAAACGCTTCAGGAAAGTTAAAAAGCCTAAATGGTAGATTTGGCATTGCACGTTTGTTACAGTAGTAACCAGTTATGTAGCGTAGAAGGGTCCATATATAAATACTTTAATATTATTTAATAAATTATGGTCGATTTTATAGCATACCTAATAATAACATTAAATGCTTCTGCATTTAACAGGCACACACATTGTTTGAACAATATCTCTGTGTTATATGCTTTGCAACAGCTTGTTATGGCTTCATCTGTTAGGCATTTACTATGCATTCACTTTATTTATTTCTTCAGGAAAAAAGGAATGCTTTCTAATAAGATGCGAAGGAATGTAGCTGCATCTAATGACCAGTTAACAAATCTGATCAAGCATTTATGACAGAAGTCAAAATTTAAAGCTGTATTTACATACAGGCAGGGCTTGTCTTTTGCCATCTGCCTCAATGCCATCCAAAAAAAGAATGACCCTCAAGGTAGCTCAGGTCCTTCAGACATCACTGACTGTGGCATGAGTGCATACACTGTGAGTGTGTACCTCGCACTCAACCTCTGGTGTGGTGGGCTGGGCTATTGCTGTGACTGAGGTGATAGGATGGATTTAATGACCAGGGATTTATTGCCTTGGCCTTTGGTAGCAGGAGTGGTTGGGACTGACAAATAATGCATTATGATGATGATGGTGTTGTCAGGACACAGCCTATTTCGGTAAGTAATGGCTTTTCCAAATCTTGTCGAACAAAGTAGATCCCCCCCTTCCTCACCTCCCATGTTCACTGTGCTCAGAAGGCTGTGAACAGTTTAGTTGCTCTTTGAGAAGCAGCATCTGCTGGAAGAATTGCAATGATGTGTTGTCTGTTAGGCTCTAACACAGGAGTGTCAGGCTGCTCATTGCATAGCACTGCTTGCCTTCAGCATCCATTTGTTTCGGAGGTATTTGAGGGCAGAATTCAGTGTTCTGTTAGCAACAGGGAAGATGGCTTTATAGAATAGCAATTAGAAAGAAATAAATCTGATACTATTGAAATGTTCTGTGCATGTAGCACTTGGAGAAAGCTCCACCTGGAAACTTTCTTTCTTGGTTTTTCTCCCAAGACAGATGCTCACAGTTGACATCCATTGTTAAACTCAGGTAAAATCACTGATGCCATAAGGAAAGAAAAACAGAAGTCTTTCTGGATATTTAGGACAAGAGCATAATTGCAGGTTATTTTTTATAAAATCTTTCTTTTGTAAATCTGGAACTACAAGGTATTTAATGCCAATGATTGAGAGACCAGCCACTGATTCCTGCTCATGGTGGACAGCAATTTCTCCCACTTGTAATCCAGCTGCAATTGGTGGGATTCACACAGTAGGAGACACTTTTCAGTTGTGTGGAGCTATCACTCCCTGAGTCTTTTACAATACCTGGAACATCTGTGTCCTCCTCCAGTCATTGGTGGCTATGCCCACCATGAAGGTGAATATGTAATAGAGAACTCTTAACCCAGGCATGTGCTGCACACTGGCAGGTTTCTGCTGCACCAAGATGCTGAATAGGGAATCAGCTGTTTCCATGGCCAAGTGTTAACTGGGGAGGAAACTTCTGGCCAGTAGGAAGAAGACAGGAAGGATCATTGGCTTTTGTCCATTTTCTTTCCACATGGAATAGTTGAACACTACTAACTAGAGCTTGGTGACTTGGAGACACCAAGACATCAAACAGTTAAGGCATTTTTGAAGCATGGGTAACTGATACTGGCCTTGTGAGGCTGCTGGATATAAGGCTTCATGTTTAAGTGTCTGAATATGGATGTTGGTGCCTTGCTTCAGGCAGTTGAGTTTGCAAATGCTGGTGTTGGGTATTTGCCAGGAATAGAATTTGGATCTCTTGACTTTGTGGTTTAGCTCCTAGGCAGCATTTCTTCTTCTCAATATGCTGTATGCTGTGTTTATTCATATGGAGAGCAAACATGATGCTTCCAGAGGGAAAATGACTTTTAGTGATGAATCAGAATATGTGGAATTTGGGGTTCTTTTGTGGGGGGTCTTTGATTGCTGTTGGAGAAGAGGTGTTTTATTTCTGATTTATCCATTTCTTGGTTAATGCCCTTTGGAAGAGAGCTCCTTGGCATGGCTTCTTTCACTGAATTAATGAGTGGCCTTGAGGTTTCTGAACCAGACAGCATAACTGCCCAGCCTAGATTAGGGCATTCTTATGGAGAGGGGCAGAGCAGTTTCTGCTCTCTGTGGGAATAGGATAGCATCTTGCCACCCCAAAACAAAGTACGCAAGTCAGCAGGCATGCTCTGACTCCAAAGTGGCAAGGAAAAGACAGGAAGGGTTATATAGAAGGAAAGGGAAGAACCCCTCATGTCCTTGCCCGCCTTCCAACCTCCTAGGTTTTAGTGCAATTTGGGAGATGAAGACAGCAAATAAATTGGACTTCTGGAAGTTGACTGTTGTGTCTGGAGTAGGCAGATGCCTGGCAGGGATGCTCCTGGAAAGTTCTTCTCTGCCTATGAGAGTCTGGAGCATATTTGGATCAGACTTACCTTGAGAGAACTTAGCTGTAGTAAATACCGAGTGAACATGCTTGAGGTGAGAGTCCTCTGCAGGGTTAAAAGTTGGCCAAAAGCAGAAACTGGCCAAATAGATATGGGGGGGGGGGGGGGGGGGGCAGCAACAGTCTTGATATGGGCAATCTTCTCCCAGTGCTTTAAGTTCCTGCTCCAGAGCATGTGGTTGTGAGAACTTCTCCATTAAATGGTTATTACTTGGTTTCTTTTTTCCTCCTTTGCAGACAAATTGGTTCCCCCCTCCCTTCATTCTGGGAACCAGCTGAACTGTTTCAACTGAAACTTTCCCAAATAATTCAGCCCAAGACAGACAGACATTGGCTAGGAAAATATAAAACCAAGCAGAGAGAGTTTGGCAATGTCCTCAGTAAATGAAAGCCGAGTTTCTTAATGGAAAGTGTCAGGCACCCTCAACTATAAGTAGTGTTAAAGCACAGCCTATAATTATGCAAATGAAGAGAAGGTGTCTTTGCCAACTGGACCCGTTCCCCAAACGTTGCGTTCACTTTTAAGAATCTGGAGTAGTTGCATGAAGTTTAACAAGGTGGTTATAAAATCAGGTTTTGAGTGCGACTGAGCTGCCGCTTGCAACTGTGAACAGCTAAAGTCTCTGTTGAGAAGTGGG
Organism: Melopsittacus undulatus; assembly: GCF_012275295.1. NCBI lineage: Eukaryota > Metazoa > Chordata > Aves > Psittaciformes > Psittaculidae > Melopsittacus > Melopsittacus undulatus. The sequence continues at coordinate 10,089,867 of NC_047529.1, read as the reverse complement.
AGGTCAAATTTGGCCCCAGAGAGTCCTGTGAAGATATGAGGGGTCTTAGATGGTTTGGCAAGGACTTTTTCTGCTGGTAGTAGAAACCAGTTATCTTCTGACTGTCAAATAGTGTTTTGTAAACAAGGTAGGAGTTAAAATTGACAGGCTGTGGAAGGCGGTTCTGATGAGTGGAGATTAACAGGGGTAATTGCTGCTGCTGGGATCAGGATTTTGCACCATCAGCAATGAAGTAACCAGGAAATACTTTCTTTTGTCTCTCCTACAAATATGATTTGACTCCTAGGGGGTTTCTTCTCTTCTTAAGGAGCAGAAATTCACCAAAGGTGGAGATGAGTATATGTAATCCATGTACTGAGCTGAAATGGTCTTCAATATGTCTTATTTATGAGCTCAAAATTAAGGCATAAAAAATGTGGTAACCATGTTTTTATATTCTCTGTAACTTCTTGTGCCACGGTTAAGGTCCATCTGAACATTTTCCCCTAACTGGGTTTTCGTGATTCCCTTGTTCCCTTCTGCTTTCTTCCTTTGGTACACTTGGATGCACTAGAGGTGGAAAAACTAATGCTATTTAGTTTGTCCTATGCTCTTGGGATTGTCTAGCGTAGGGTTTACAAAGGAGCTCAGAATAGATGCTCTGTAAACCCTCTGGGCTCTGTGTCACATGGCAGCTTTCCATACACCGTGACACAGATGGTTCCTGCCAGTCCTCTTTCTACAGAAGAAAGATGCCAGCGTTAACTAATCCATAAAGCTCCCTCACACTGGGCATTCACCCAGTTAGAGCAGTTTAAACCTCCATGGTGTCTTTAACGCCGTTGTTGATGTTATTGCCTTGGTGCTCCATTTCCTTCCTGCACTAACTCCAAGCTTTTACTGGAGTGTGGGTAGATGTCGCAGCACCGGGTGATCTGCTCAGCAGTGGCACTTTTACATCTGAAATACAGTTTCTGCTGTGGGAAACATCCCATTGTGGTAGAAGGGCTTCTGTCAGATCTGCTCCTCTGGCTGGGTTTCTAGGATGTAATCCTTACTAGAGAAATGGGGAGTATCTTTGACTGTATTACTCTAGGATTTGATGGTCCAGGCTATGTGGTGGTTTTTGAGTTTAAGACTAGGATATGGCCTGGTGGCTTCTATCTGGAAAAAAAAGCCAGCAAAAATCCTTTGGGAACTAGTGTCTTGTGGGTGAGCATCCCTGGCTAGGAGGCATTCATACTTAAAGCTTGCTGAAAGTGGGCAATAGCCAGAGCAGTGAATCAATCACTTGGATTTCTAGAAGGGCAACATAGAAATTACTGAGCAATTATAAGACCTAGGGGATGACACACAGAAATGCCTTCCTCTTAATTTTTCAGCAGACGATCTCATTTTCCACCAGATCCTCAGCTGCTGTAGATCAGAGTGCTCCCCTGAAGCCTGTGCTGATTTGCACCTGCTACGGATCTGGCAGTGGCATGCTCGATTCTAAGAAGAAAATAATTGTGGTTGTAGTGTAAAATCAGCTTAGTTTTGGATTAGAGAAGCTTTCAACATTTCAGCCCCTCTGGAGGTTGCATGTACCACATGTTGGGGAAGTTGCAGGCTGGCACACACAAACTTCTTCCCTGTCTTTCAGGTGAATTTCTATGATCATCTGCTTCAGTGGCTGTTTTGGAACATTCTCAGACTTCTCCCTAAGTGTTTTTCTGCATTATTTATCTTGAAAGCAGTGGTTTTAAAAAGAATTCTTACCAGACCCATTTGGCCCCATAATTTATCCTCGAGTTTAACTCATTCTGCATCCTGCAGTATCAGACAGGGATATGAATATTGTGAGACATTAGATGCTGTTGTCCAGTTAAGCTGCAGTTTAAATTCTGTCAAAAGAGGATTTTTCTTCCCAAGATCAAACCTCAAAAATCTCAGTTTATTAGGCTGGTGCTGGGAATGCAATATGGGCCCCTGTGTTCTGTGATTTCATATAAGTGTTTTGTCTTGTCTCTCCTCCCTCTTTGCCTCTCATCATCCATCATTAAATTGTTTTTCCCTACATTCAGCTGAAAACTCAAGAGATGCTGCTGTTAATACCACATCATGCATTCCCAAGGTGCAGGCGTATCCATAGACAGTGTACAGCAAGTGTATCATGCTGAGGGTTGCTTACAACATTGCTGTAATGCAGCTGATTTACATTGGCCCAGGGCAAAGGGTGAACTGGAATCATGAGGAGGCTCTTAAACTTAACCACATCTCCTTCAAGGCAGAGCAAAATATCCATACCATCTGATAGGAGAGAGGTGGTTCAACTCCCCCTGCTTTTTAAGAAGGCAAAAAACAATACACTGCATATTTACATAGAATCCCCTTAAGGACATCTGTCATGCTGGAGATTAAACTGAATGTCTTTCCCCAGTTTAATGTTATGCCTTCAGGCAGTCTAAGCCCAATAGATTTAGTTACTCTGCTCCAGATCCTAGATTACTAACACAGCCAGTTTTTATTCTTGCCCTTATTTTCCAGAAGCATAGAACTTTTGCTTGTAAATTACTGGCTTTGTGTGGGTTTTCTAGGCCACTTCCACTTATGTTTTGGAGCCTGGCCTATGCTGGATTTGAGGTTAGTGTTTTTTACATTAACTTCTAGCAGCCGCACTTTCCTCACCTCTATCTCCATATGGTGCATTAGGCAAGTTATTCAACTCATTTCCTTCCCTTCATTGTGAGACACATCACAGAAGCTGCATTTCCATCTATCATCTTTTATCCAGAAGAAGTTTGCCTTGCCTTTAGGACCTGAACTCCAACTGCCACTAGAAAAGCTGGCCAAAGAGCAGAGAGGAAAGCAATTATTTGAATGTTATTATGGTGACTTCCAAAACCAAGTTTACTTTCCGTACTCAGGGAATTACTCACTTTTGCTGTCCCACTGTGACTGAGTCTAGATGTGTGCTGTCTGCAGCAGAGAATCATTTTGTTTTTCCTGCTTGCTTGCTTTGCTCACTGTGTGGCCTGAATCATAGCTGGGGAAGCTTACCCACTGCGGCATTTGCAAACACATATTAATTTGTGGAGGAAGAGAAGATTCATTTGAAGGAGGAAGCTGCAGTGATTTCCCCAGAGGAAGCACCACTTGGCCAGTTGACTTTACAGCCAGAGACATGTCTCCATTAATGTAATCAAAGGAAAACAAACCACAGACATTTTGGACACCTTCTGCAGGATGATGTTTCTGGTTCTCAGTTTTCACCAGTCCCTTACAAATGAGCTGGAATTGAACAGTAGCTCTGTCACCAATGTCAGAATTCCTGCTGGCTTGAACAGGTTTTTGTCAGGAACCTGTTGGCAGGTGAATCACAAAGGGAGCAAAGGATTAATTCCTTTAAGTGAGTGGTTATCAAGACAGCTTTACTCATTAGATGTAAAGCTCAGTATTCTGCCAGCAACTTTGATATTTGTGAGCTGAATGTCCCATCTTGTGGCAACTGCTGCATTCTACAGTGCTTGATTTGACCATGTATCCTTAAGTCAATCCCAGTAAGTGAGGTGATCGTGAACTCCCCCTTGTCTCACTGTTTATCCCGAGATCCTCGATGGTTTTAGGATACTGTTTAGTTGCAAATTTGATGTATTATTTTGCAGGTTCCATGCGCATAGCCAAGTCCACAAGTCTTAGATCAGGCTCGACCAGTTAATCCTTTGACTTCAGTCATTAATAACGACAGATGAACATGCCTCATAACATATCTTCCAAGATGTTTCCAAATGAGCAGCCCGTGGTCAGTGTTAAGGCTCTGCCACATATACTGTCATTCTTTCCCCTTGCTACATGGTTATACTATGAAACTTGAACCTCATCAGGCAAGTGTAGAATTTTCTAGGGGACTTAAAACAACTCGTTAGCTATATAAGGGCTTTCAATGCTCTTAACAGATTTCTCCATTAAACTCATAAATTTCTCCATAAATTCCATTTTATATTTGAATCTTAGTCAGTACCACCAACTGTGGCATCATCAAGGAATAAATTAAGGCTGTTAGGAGGCTCTCCTTGCCAGTCCTTCCTATTAAAGCTCAGTTGAACTAGCTTGCAGTAGGGTAAGTGCCTGTATGCACGTCTCCATGCAGCACCTCCAGAGCCCCTCTCTTGCATTCTGGCCACATCTCAAGGAGGACTGTTGCTTTCTGTCTCTCCAGCTTTCCCTGAGCATCTGAAGGGTCCTCTCCTCCCATTGCTTACCTGTGCAGTGCTGCTGTATGGCTGGTTCTGCTTCTATCCAAAGCATGTACAAGTTAGGCTCAAAATGGTTAAACTGTATTGGATTTGCAATAAAATAAAAAAGCAGCAGCAAAGCTATGCATGACTCTTAGTGGATGAGCAATGTTCTGGCAGACAGGAGCTACCCAAAACTAGAATGTAAAAATGGCTGTACTCAGTGAAGGCTATCCAGTGTAGAGACCAGGGCAAAAGCTGCAGTGATGAAAATGCTTTCCACATGGTTTGTGCCAGAGTTATATGGGCTATTTCCTCAGTGAAAGTTGTAATCCTGAATAAAGGATGAACAGAGCAGAATCGCCCAATGTGTGTGTAATGGGTCCCTCTCTGTATGAGCTCTGTATTGGATAGAAGGGCAAATAGACAAAGCTACCTTTCACCCCTCAAATGATCATCATTTGCACAGAAACAAAGTTTAGTCTTTGAAGCAAGGAAGCAGAAATGCAAGAATAAATAAAGTGGTGTCCCCCAAAAAGCTTGTAGGATGCTCAGGAGAAGAATGGAATATCTTTTCAGATACACATCAGAACAGCTGTACTCAAGCCCTGGCATCCCCTCCAGTATGGTTTTTGGGTGCACACAAACCTCTAAAATATCTGAATCATCCTATGGCAAGGACATTCCATGGTTCAGCTAAGCCCCATCACATTGCAGCAGCCAACAGATGCACCTACCAGCTTTGGAGAATCTCTGGGGCTTCTGGGACTAGTGTTCCATGGTGTGACCAAGGGATGTAATCCAACTCAAAGGAGCTGCCTTTGAGAACAAAGTTAAGCTCTTGACTTCGTGACTGGAAATGCGGAAGACATTCAGCCAAGAGTGTCAAAACTGCAAAGCTGTAACAAGAAGTTTTGGTAACTAAAGAGGGATAGTACAGTGGTCCTGAATTTAGACTAATTCTGACAAACCTGGGTTGCATCAGAACTGAGCTGTGTAAATACCTTGTGGAGAAGTATTTAGTCTGTGTGACATGGAAAGATACTTGCAGTATTTCAGGAGGGAAACTAAAAACCTTCAAGGGTTATATCCAGCATCTAAACTCAGGCTGCAGGAACAGTTTACATTACCGAAGTTGTGACTGTGCCATTAACATAGCCCTTCATGAGTTAATCCAGTTCAAACTATAAAGCTATATTACCATAGAACCACAGAATGGTTTGAGTTGGAAGGGAACTTAAAGGTCATCCAGTTCCAACCTTCTGCCATGGGCAGGGACAGCTTCCACTGGAACAGGTTGCTCCAAGCCCCTTCCAACCTGGCCTTGAACACTGCCAGGGATGGAGCAGCCACAGCTTCTCTGGGCACCCTGTGCCAGTGCCTCAGCACCCTCACAGAGAAGAGCTTCTTCCTAATGTCTGATCTCAATCTCCCCTCTTTCAAATTAAAGCCATTCCCCCTTGTCCTGTCACTAAATTTCCTTGTAAAATGTCCCTCTCCAGATTTCCTGGAGGCCCCTTTTAGGCACTGGAAACTGCTCCAAGGTTACCTACCCCAAAGCCTTCTCCAGGGTGAAAAAGCCCAGCTCTCTCAGCCTGTCTCATAGGAGAGGTGCTCCAGCCCTCTGATATCTTCATGCCCCCCTTCCCCCCCCCCCCAGACTCACTCCAGTGAGGTCAACATTATTATGTTCTGAGGAAACAGAGAGAGAAGATGAACCCAAGAGCAGTCCTAGAAGTTGCAGGTGTCACAGTTAGGTATTCACTTGCTCTAGAATTGTGAGAATTAGTCAAATAAATAGAAAGGACCTGGCTCTGAATTAAAGTCTATCTCTTGAAGTCTCTATGGTGCCTTCATTGCTCTCTTCAATTACTCTGAGGCTTTTTTTCTTTAAGAGAAATTTAAATATGCCAAAGCAGCACATTTTCAAATGTCGATAGATGCTTTTCAAACCCCATGAGAAATGGCAAAGGTGTGGCGAGCACATGCTTAATGTGAGGGGCCCAAATCAGCACTCAGAACAAATCTGCAGAACTTCTGTGAGTTTGGGAATGCTGCAGATTTGCACCAGCTGGGAGTGCAGACTTGCCTTTCCACTGCAACATATGCTCACCCTGGCAAGGAATTGAAGCCCAGATTGTGAACTGCTTACTCACAAGGATGAACAGCTACCCATAAGCAGTTTAATGGACTTCACTGGGCCTCTTAAGTGGAGAGCTCCTTACTGGTAAGAGTACAGGGGTCAAAATGCAGCCCTTGGTTTTCATCCTGTAAATAGCTGCTGGTGGGTTTGCTTAGTGCTGTCAATGATCATCATTTTACAGTGGATGACCAGAGTGGATGATGAGATCTGAGACTAAAGGGATAGATCGCTGCTAACACAGAAAGGAGAAAGAAAAATTCAGTTTGCCTCAGTTGTGTTACCTCCCTCTAAAGAGATGTCCCTTCAACTACAAAGCAGCAGAAGCAGATACATGGTTCTGTTCCACCGAGCCATCAAACATTATAACAGTCAGTTATATAAACATCTGAATCTGGTGACATTTGATTCCAGTGCTATGTGGGCAGCCTGGTTTACAGCAGAGATTTCTAAACAGGCAATCCAGTTTTCCAGGTAATTAAAACTGTTTGCACAGGCTAGTAGATTTATCTTTTGAAACCATTTCAGCACTAGTGCTCTCTAGAGTGGTATCAGTTGACACAGTGGATAATCTAGAAGAGACTAATTGCTGCATGATTTCCAATTCTTCTGCAGTCATGTAAATGAGCTGAAGACTGCACAGGTGGAGCCTATTAGAGTGAATGATTTTGCTCTCATGTTGTTATCTTCATTTGCTGTTGTCTTATCAACTCAAAGGAGGAAATCTGCTGTCATGAAAAGCAGGCAAGGGAACAATGTCTGACTGAAAAGTCTTGTTTCATTATTTTTTAATTCATATGGTACTACCTGCCTAATGCAGTTTTCTGATTACCATGCGAGGCAGCCAGTAATGCAGTTTTATTCAAATAAGGGAAGCAGTGCTTTAATTTAAGCTAAGAAATCATCCACATTTCTTACCAGGCAACAAGGATTGTGATTCAATAATACATGAATTTAATAATGCATAATGGTAGACTTTGCAGGTACTAAATAGCAATATCAGAATGAATTAGTATGCTGTGTTATTCTATGGGAGTCCATCTCTGTTTCTCTATCTCTGCTTTGTTTTTCCTTGAGCTATTTCACTCTCCAAGAGGTGGGATAAACAAATTTAGTTTTAGTTCCAGAAGAGCACCATCACAGCTCTTCTAAAACCCTTTTTGTGCTACATAGGAAGGCTTTATACCCGACCATGTGCACCTGTTCCATGGTATCTACAAACCCATGTCCGCCTCAAGAAAGAGAAACAAGTAATGCTGTTTCTCATCAAGGATGTTCTCAGGAGCACAGGGCAGCAAGGCACTGCTGTGGCTCCTCTTAGAGGGTTATCCCAAGATAGAAGTGCTCTGCTACTTACGAGTTTGATGCTCTTTCCAAGCCTAAATAAAATCTCAGCCTTGTACCATTGTTACCCATTAATATGAGAAGATACTAACTTTCCCTGGTCTTTTACCCCAGTATGTTTCAGATAGCAATCACGCTTCTATTGTGCCATGTTGTTTTGTAGCTGATCAACTTAAATTGATCAGCCTTGTGCGTTCATAATACTACATGTGGGTTGCATGAGCCCCTTTAAGTCTCTAGATAACAGGGAGATGCAATAAGAGAGGAGAATCTTTATTTATATCATCTAACTAATGTGGCTGAGTTAGGAGACTAACTTAGGGCTTCACCCTCTATCCTTTAGCATCTGAAAGTAGCAGGATTTTCTTCTTCTCATGGGTAGCATGGGCTGCTGAAGAAAAGTGTGAGTGCTTGGCCTTTGCCTCCATTCATCAGGCATGACGTCCAACATGCTAGCCATTCAAATACTTCTCCTGAGCATCCACTTTTTTTTGCTCCTTGAAAAAGGAGGCACAAGATCCTGCTCAAAACCAAAATGAATATATAGCTTCTCACTCTGGCTCTATTTTATGATTCTTGACTTCACGTGCCTTCCTCAGGAGTCATTGCCCCCAGTTCCTTACATCTCAGAATGCCTCTGTCACACCCCATCACCTCTGTGAAAGTTTGGGGACTGCACAGTTTTGGGTTTCTTTCGTCCTGCATTCCAGCAAGTTCTCTGGCTTTGTTGGCAGCTGTGTTTGTTTTAGTTGAAAGGGATGTTGTCACCACAGTCAGATATGGGCACCCACATGTAAATCTAAGAGCCCACTGCTCGAGAAAAGAGTTTTCTATAAAAGCATATAAGCAACTACAGACCAAGGAGGAGAAACAAAAAGAAAAGCATGGGCCTGATTCTGCTCTCACCAAAAGGGTATGTACATCTCAGTTAGTTTCCATTCTGCAGCCCTCAAAAATGTTCCCTCAGTGCAATCCCATTGATTTAAATGGAATTATTCCTGATTCACACTGTCCTCATATGTTTATAATAAAAATTCTTACCAGTGCCATTAATACCCTGCAGATTATTCAAACTGAAAGAATTTTTCAGGACAGATTCAACTTTCATCATTTATGCTCTCTGTACACTCCTTGCATTTCACTCATCACAAGCAATAAAAACTTACTGATCGGTTTCACTTTTATTTACAATCCAATTAATTCCCTGGCACAATGACATCCTATTTAGGTTCATGACATTGGAGTGAATTGGTCTGGGTTTGTTTTTTTCTTAAGCAACCTATTTCCACTGCTTTCTTTTTTCAGTTGATCGTCTCCTTTTATTGGCAGTTTAGGAAATAAAACATTTGTATTCCTTAATAGTGTTCCTCCTAATTCTAAAATGCCCTTGGGAAAGCTCTGATTAACTGTACTACATTCAAATGTAGAATGATCTAATTACTGTTTCCATACCAAGAACTTCCAGAAGACAGGATTATGTTGGTTTTAGTTCCTTTTGTGTTTGGAGACTGCTTATACATAATATCTGCATGTACATGCTTCATGTATATGTATGTAGGGATGAGTGCACACATACAAGAAATATGTGGAGATTTTTTAAGCAGGAGAACAGATGAAATTTTCCTCCTTTTATATTCAGGCCGTTTTGCTTATATGAGTTTTCAGCAACAAATTATGTTCATCCTCTGCAGACAGAAGCTCGCTTAAAGTTGTAAAATAGATTTCCTTCTGCATTGTCCTGTTCAATAAACCTCTTGTTCCATTGTGGAATCTGTGGGAGCCTTCTCTGGGGACAAAACCAGAATGTGGAATTCATTACGTATTGCCCAGTGCCCCATGTGGAGTGCTCATCTGGATTCCTTCGACACAAAAACGTGCTTTATGCCATTGCAGGGGCTTTTGAGAATTTTGAAGTAAATCCAGCTCTGAGCTGGTATATCAATGGCAAATCCTCTTAGCTCTGGTTACAGGAGATCGGGATGTTATTTCAGCGTTCATATTTGGGAGCTGTTCCATTAACACCTACAACAGTAGATGCGGATATATATTTGGCTGCTGTTTAGGAGGATCTGTTTGATGACTTATCCTGAAGACAGGGATATTCTGTACGTACTTGTACCTACATATCTCCATGGAGTTTGCTAGTTTAATATTTCTAGCATACTATCGCCTCTCTGCCAAGGTAGGGACACAGTTCAAAGGAGAAACTCGACTGTCTTAAATCATCAATTTTGTATCCTGTTAACACACTCATATCCCTAAAATGTTCTTATTCAGAGGTGCAGTCTTCAGATACAGATTTGGAGAGATGGGTAGTGTACAGGGTAATGTGCTTGGAAGCCATTTTGAACGTGGGACAACTTTCCAGGGGTTATAACTGTAACTCAGGAATGAGCTCAGCAGTTGCACTTGACGGATTAGCACTTACCAACTTTTCATTCTTTCCCACTAGCCAAGCATCCCGTATCAGCTCATCGAAATGCCTTGAGGGGCATGGACATTTTGGCTGATGAATACAAAGCTGCCTCACCTACAGGGTGCAAGTTCTGCTAGCCCATTTTTTGTTTTGTGTTTGCAGTGTGTTTTCAAAAGGTCTTTGCTCTAGATGGCTGCAGAGATGAGAGGTACTTATGTGTGTCCAGATCTTTGTGGTATGTAGTGAAGGGATGGGTTTTGCCAGGGATGATACCTATCTGTGCGCTAGCAATACTGGTCATGAAGGAGAAGTGGCAGTAGGGAATTAATGCTGCTCATGTGTGAGGGCACCTCTGTGATTAACCAGTTATATACTTTAAGCATTTATTAAATAAGGCCATCTCTTTTAAACACCAAACTAATATGTAATTTAACTTAATTAATTAAAATAATTAATTTCGTTTAAGCTGTTATTTTCCTGGCTTTCCTGGGACAAACTTCCTACTATTCCTATTTTGTATCAGAAGTTCCCTAATGACCTGACCTTCTATCCTCGTTATCAGCTTATCCTTCTTTTTTAGCCATGAATCTTCTGATGCTTGATGTTTTGCATTTGCTTTTATATTTCTCTTGATCTCTCAGCTCCTGGAGGCATGCATTCAAAGAAGAACCTCAGTTGTCCCTTAAAGAGCTAGTCCCCATGGCTGTGGAAAAGACCATGAAAATGTGGCCATTACAGTGTCATTTCCATGAATGCTTATTAAAAGGTTTTAAAGATTATTTTTAGCATATTACTCTCTCTCAGCTTATCTCATGATTTCTGGATGACTGTCCTATGATTCTGAGATTCAGGACACTGACAACCTTGTTTCTTGTGTGTGTGTGTCGGGGACATGTTCTTTTTTTCTGCAACTTAGGAGTTGTTTTTAATCTTTCAGTTTAGATATGGTGATTCCTTTTAGACTCAGTCAGTACCCCATTCTTTTTCCTTAAGTTTAATCTTAATTTGTTTGATTTATTTGACATTTTAGGGAACTTTGTAGGGGGTGGCTCACAGTACTCTCTTTCTTAAGGGGAAAGACAACCCACCCTGGGACCCTGTGTACTTAATGTCATGATCAGAGCCTAGAGGTTTTCACTGAATTGCCTGGATGTAAGGGTAAAATTCAACCTTTACAGTTTACCACTCTCTATTTGTCTTCATGACTGTGAACAAGGTGCTAGACTTGTGGAGCCATCATCCTCTTTTCCTTCCACTGTGAACACAGTGCCTCAGGGTGACTCCACTACTTCCAGAACAGCCACTTACTTATGTCCTGAGCTGAGGCTGTAGTTTAGGGTAGTATTACAGATGTGATCACATGTGCTTTTGTGTCCTCACACTCTCCTGAAGATTCGTGTTTATGGCTACTGCTGGAGACAGAAGCAGTGATGTGGTCCAGAATTACCATTCCTGCAACCCAGTTTGATTGCCATTGAGGAATGTTAAGCACTCAGGATTGTCTGAGAGGACCTGGTTGAGCTGGATGATTCCTTACGTTCCTCCCCTGTTCACACTGGCTCAAATAGTGAGTTCAAAGCAGGGCAGGAGCTGTGCCAGGTCTTTGATCCTGAGGGTGTGCGTTAAATGGCAGGGGAGATGGTTGTTCCCAGTAGTGAGGATGCGACTCCCGTGGAAGGTATGTGCTGTATCTGCAGCCATAGGGTGTGAGTGAGTGCCTTGAGGAGCACTGCTAATGGTATGGATGACTCTCAGCCTTCATCTACTGTGCTTGCCACCAACTGAGACTATGGAGGCCAGGAAGCTGCTCTTCCTCTTTGCTTGGGCAAAGCCCTGTATTAAAACTTGGGTAAGGGCAGCCCTGGAGTGTCTACAGAGTACATGGCAGGACTTTTTATCACAGGCTGGCAAAGGACAGTGAAGCCTAAACCTCTGATCATTTTTGATGCGGTTAAGCACAAAATGGTTTGAAGCTTTCTGGTTTTGTGTTCTAAAGGTGATTAATCAGTGTCATTGAAATGCACAGAGTTATTTCATTGAGCTTTGGGAGGGGAGTTGTACTGAATTGTGTTTATTACTGTAGGGCATTTGAGGTTAATACAGACGTCCTTCGCTACATGAAAACAGAGCCATAGGTGAACACAGAGAGCTTCCAATGGAAACAGAAGAGAGAGCACTGTCAGGGTGGGTAGAATGCCCTCATGGAACAGGGTGAGGCTCTCTTGATTCCCCAGTTGGAGAAAGAGCTAGATTTTTTAAAAGGAGGTCAGTTCATAGAAACATAGAATCATAGAATAGTTTGGGTTGGAAAGGACCTTAAGATCATCCAGTTCCAACCCCCCCTACCATGGGCAGGGACACCTCACACTAAACCATATCACCCGAGGCTTCACCCAACCTGGCCTTGAACACCACCAGGGATGGAGCATTCACAACCTCCTTGGGCAACCCATTCCAGTGCCTCACCACCCTAACAGTAAAGAATTTCTTCCTTATATCCAATCTAAACCTCTGCTGTTTAAGTTTCAACCCGTTACCCCTTGTCCTATCACTACAGTCCCTAATGAAAAGTCCTTTCCCAGCATCCCTGTAGGCTCCCTTCAGATACTGGAAGGCTGCTCTGAGGTCTCCATGCAGCCTTCTCCTCTCCAGGCTGAACTGCCCCAACTTTCTCAGCCTGTCTTCATACAGGAGGTGCTCCAGTCCCCTGATCATCCTCGTGGCCTCCTCTGGACTTGTTATGGAGTTCCATGGAGTTCCATGGAACTCTGGAAACAACAGTTCCATGTCCTTTTTATGCTGAGGGAAAAAGAAATAGAGGAGTGAGCAGAAGGGAAGGCATAAACTGGCAGTAAAGAGAGGCTGCAATCAAACAGCTTTGGGAAGGGGAAGGCTAGTCTCAACTGGGAGGATGTTTCTGTGTGTCCAGAAGCCTCTGTCTTGGCAGTGTTTACAGTGTGTGGTTTCTTCTCTGGATTTGGCCTTTTGGGGGAGTGGGACTCCATCAGGAGCTTGCTGGGTTTGGAGGGCAGCAGCTGTCTCTGGCGCTTCTAAATCCATAGGGAAGAGCAGGCAAATGGCTGCTTGTCTTGATATTGGTATTTCCCAATGCACTCATTTCCTCTGTTGTATCTTGTACTGTTCCTGGTAATTCCCCCACTTGCTTCTGTTAGTACCTTGGCAGCCTATGACTGGGCTGAAATGACATGATCAGGAGCTACTGCGGTCTTGGTTGTTCCACCGGCACACCAGCCCTTTTCTGGGACAACTTTCATTAAGGATAAAGCACTCCAGAAGAAGTTCACCGGTGAAACAGAGCATTATAAAATCAACATGAGCAATCTTTTTAAAGGATAAAGTTGTACAAGCTTTGAGTGACAAGCTTCCTTCCTACTGCACAAGTCTCCATTTTATAATTTGATCTCCAGATGGCTGTGATTATTTTCAATCTGGAAAAAGTATAATAATGAAGATACTTTTTTTTAATTGCATGTGATATGAATTCTCTTTGTAATTGAAGCTATCATTTTTTTCTTCATTTTGTTCTAAGCTAAATTCATGAGGGAATTGTAGACCCTTCCTACCACTCCAGATTGATGTCATCTTCTCAGCTTGTCAGCTGCATCATTTTGATGTACAGGGTGACTTTTCTTCTTTAAATAACCAGGTAGATAAGAGCAAGATTTGCTGAAGTTGGTTAGAGCATAAACTCTATACTGGGAGAATAATATAGTCCATGAGGTCTCTTTTGTACGTATAGGAAAGATTGGAGCAAAGGGAAAACCTTGAATACAGGTGTATTGAGGCATTTGTTGTGTGACTGCCCTCTAACCTGGTATTAAAGGAGTGGAAGCCTTGGAAAAGAGGCTGGCTTGTTTCAGTAGGAGGGGAGGAAAAAAGAACAGGAGCAATTATTCTAAATCCAGAATTTCTTTGTGAGTAAAGTACCCATCTCTGAGTCTTTTCTTTTTTTCCTTTCTTCTGGCTGGGACTTGCTTGATTTCAGTGCCTCCTGGCTCTGTCCTCTCTTTGGAAGGCAAGGAGATGAGAAAATGAGAGAAGAGCGTTTCCTCTTTCTTGCACAGCTCCCACTTGTCCCTCCTCTCAGTATCTGCTCTAACAAGCCATGCAGGAGATCCTTCTTTTCTAGCTGGCAGGTCACAGAGCTTCTTTGAGCCAAGGCAGGCCCAGTGCCCGGTTCTCACTGCTGCAGCTCTTTATTTTTTGTCAAATTTGTTGTGGCTTGCATGCACCGTGTTCTTCAGCCACCACCTTCAACACAGGACGTTGGCCCAAATAAACCCTTTCTTAGTAAGGAAAGCGTGTATCGTAGCACATCACTGTTGCCTCTAGGAGAAATGAGGGGAGGCTAATCTTAATGTTTTGGCATTTCAGGTGAAAAGAAAGAGAAAATCATGACGATCACACGTTGTTTCTGTAAGTGATAATGATGGAGCATTTAAACATCCCATGTAAAAACTCCTTGGTTATGGTTTTCTCTCGAGACAATTACTTTCTGATTAGACTGAATGCCAGAGCACCCCATTTACTGTTTGTTAGGGCAGCACTGTCCCCAGGACAGTTTCAGGAGTAGTTGTGTGGAGAAGCGATTTGGTTGGGTTGGTTTTTATCATGTCAGTGCTGTTTTGCAAGAACTGGATCTCCCTGAATCTAGAGGGCTGCATTTCTTGCTCTGGCCATCCTGTTCAGCACAAGCTTTAATATGAGCATATCCTCTGAAGAGTGCTGCAGCCATTGCAAACCCAGGTGTGGATGAGGAGAAGCTACAAGCTTCAAGCCAGCTGGACTGTTGTAGAATTGCTTTGTGCTGTTAAAGGTGGAAAAGCATGTATAGAAATTGAAACTTCACTCAGTACCTGCTTATTTGACCTGCTCCCAGGATTAGCTCCTCTGTGAGCTGCTCTCAGGTACTGTTTGCTGCTACAGTGACTCAGGAGGAAAGGTGGTTCCTGGGTTTTGCGAGAGGGAATCTAACCTGTCCTGTAGATCAGCAAGTCATCAGAGTTAACCCACTGGCCCATGAGCTAAAAGATTTAGTTCCACAACACGGAAACACATGGCTGCTCTTGCAATGGCAATGAATCTGCCCAGAAATGTAACAACTCGTAAGACATGTAACCCAAATTGTATTGTTCAGGAGTGGAACAAATTCATTAGACTAAATGGAGCCTTTGGCTGTCATGACACCAGTGAGAAAATTCACAGAGACAGGCTGCCTTTTCAAACATCTTTCCTCCTCCTGCCTGCATGGACTAGGACTTTTTGTGTCTGTTTTGCTCCCTGCCTCTTCATTCAGGTCTCTGTCCCCAGCCTCAAGAACTAAGGGACTCCTGCTCCTTCCCTGAGTAAAGAACTAGATCCCAGCAGTGAGGAGGAGATGCCTTTCCAACCTCAGTGACTACTCATAGAGTCACAATCTCTCCTCCCAGTTGAACTTAATCCCTCTTTTGAACTCTTTTCAGGCTATTCTTGCTGGGCTGCTCTCTATCCACCTCCCCAGTGCCCTTTCCAAAAGGTGAACTTCCTTCCTCTCCTGATATGGGGTGCTGGGGGCTACAGGGAAGACTTAAATCTCTTACTCCTTGGGCACACGAAGTGCATCATGCTGGTTATAGAGTCCCTCTGCCTCATTACATCACTGCCATGAGATGGATGCCATGAGCAACCAACAAATACTGTGTTCACAGAGTGGGGAGACACCCTGTTAGCTGCTTTCAGGAGCAGATCTGTATCTCATTGCTTTGCTGCCTTCACTGTGGTTCTGATGAGTTCCTCATGTTAAATTGCCAGGTTGTTGGAGGGGATTTTGGTCGTGTCGATTTTATATTTTTTTAATTATTATTATTTTTAAGTTTCTGCTTCTTTTGAGAACAAGAGTGCATCAAGGGAAGATGAAGGATGTGAGGAAGCTGTGCCATTGAGATTAAAGGGACCAAATTTTACCAGCAATCACAGCAAATATCTGACTTGCTTAAGTGAAGCCAATTACTGTATTATTGCCTCCTTTTGCACTATGCACAGTAGGGATGTCACTGGATAATGGTTTGCATGTAGAGTTAATCACTTTGATGCATTTCTGACTGATCCCAGCAAATTATGTTTTGGTTCCACTATATTAAACACAAGAGCAGGGGATTATCATTAATAAATCTAAGGCACAGCATGCATAAATCTTGAATAAATCAAATATCAATTACATAGGCAGTATCTGCTGACATCTGCTTTCATCAAATAATATATTTGAAATAGATTTTATTCCACTTTGTCGGAGTCAAAGGAACGTTAGACTGGTGTGCAAAGACCCTTACTCCAAAGAGCGGGTTATGTAGGAGTGCTATCGCTTGCTGAGCAACATAAAACAGCCTGGGTTTTTTTCTTACTGCCTTTCATTTTTATACATAAATAGCATATTGGTTTCACAGAGTAGTTCACACAGTAAAGAGAGGACTCGTGCCTTTGGGGAGCAGCCTTTCTGTGTGATGCTAAATTCTGTTTTCAAGTGTTTTCTGAAGGTTGCTTGTGATGAGGCTGCCGCATACTCGCAACCTTTCCATGCGAGGGCTGGCTGGGTGGGGTGGATTCAGCCTGGGATTTCCCGGGGATTGTGACAGGTGGAAAGAAAGTTAGTTAATGCCCGATTTCAAGGGAATTACAGAAAGGGAGGATTAGGTGTGGGCAGAGCCCAGGAGCCTGTGGGTGTTTGCAGGCCTGTGGGCAGGGTGAGTATTTACCTCGGAACACATCATCTCCCTGCCAGGGGCAGCAGAGGGGTGTTCCTCTGGCTTGTGGGAACACGCAAAGCAGGAGTTTAAGGCAATGGTGAGTCTTCCTCTTACTGAGGCAAAGGCCTCGCATGGCTGCAGGAGTGACTCCCTCTATTGTGTGCTCTCCCCTGGGTCTGAATCCATTCCTTTTCATGCACTGCTGCAGGGCAAGGGAGGGCTCCTCCCTACTCCCTGCCACCCCTCCAAGAGCGATAGAAGTAAGGAATGTGATGTTGGCATAGATCGTCTTCAAATACATTGATCTTTCCTGTGCTCTCCTTACTACCATCCCTTCACCTCATTTCCACGTTGATGGAGACTGGTGAGTCTGAGCACCCACAAAATGAGAGCACGCTCTCCTACTGAAGCCAAAACAAGATAAAACTTAAAAGGTGCACTCTGAGCACTTCCTCTTCCAGCTCTGTTCACCCTGCTTCATGGAGACACTTCAGAGGTTTGAAATCCTGCTTAGCAAGGCCTGCAGTTTTCATTTCATAGGCTCTCTGGGTAGCAAACAATGCATCTGAAGACCCTGGGGACGTACCACATGACTTCTCTGGGGTTTTATGTAATACACTTAAACTTATGCACAGATGTTTTCAAATATGTGTATACACCAGAATAAGCTCGAGTACATGTAGGTGGATTTAGTTTTCTAATGTCGGCACACCATTTGTAAAGAGTGCTTGTTTGTGAACAAAAATATTCCTTTTCTGTCAGGGCATCTGTTGAGTGTGTTAGTTCTGAGGAAATGTGCACATATCAAATTTGTGTTATGTGAACACCAAGCCAAAAGGAAAGTAATCTTTTTTCCTTGTTTTTGGAAAGATCTGTCAACCTCTGAATTGGTAATTTCAACAGCTATAAGAGTCCTTTAACTTGTGCATTCACAGAAATTAAAGAGTTAGCATCCTATGGATTCGTGTATTTAAATATTGCATACTTCTTGTGCATAGTGCTGAAGGGCACTGAGAGCAGCAAATGCACTTCATGCAAATCTGTATACTGATTCCTGCGCTAACACCAGCAGGTCCATGGACAGCACTGCACTTGGCATGTGGAAAGTGAAGCAGCAAATGTGTGAAGAATTTATAGGAGTAGTATCCCTTGGGAAATGTTTTGAAAATATCTGACACTTGATATAATCTACTGTATTCCAAATGCAAAATATAAAGAAAGCTCTTTAGAAGTGTTTCTCTGAGCCCCAGGGATGTCCTCTGGCAGAGATGGTCCAGCTGTATCCAGAGAGGGAGGACTCCACAGCAGCTAGGAAAAATGAATGCAGTAAAATAAAACATGACACAAGCGCTGCTTTTGTTTTGGTGGTAGGAATATTTAAGGTGTTCGTCAAGCACATCTCAGGCTCATATTCAAGTCTGATTCCTTTCTTAAAAGAGAATAAATTAAAATATAAAGCTTTAAATTCTCTTCTTAGCTGCCTGGTACAATTCCCATTGCCTTCTGTGGGTGTTACATCTGTGCAATTGGAAGTAGGTTCTTGTTCCCCCTTGCAATCTAATGAGTCCTATTACTGCTGTCAGGTGTCATGATGCAGATCTAGGGGTGACAGTATGGATTTGCAGTGGTGTAACCATGTATAATACCCTGTTGTAGGAGGAGCTGTAGTACACTTGAAAATAGGTACATGTTCAGCTTTTGACTGTCACTTTTTTATATGCCCTTTATTCCTTTTACAGCTTTAAAGAGAATTCACTGTAAGAACTGGGTTGCATGGCAGAAATCTGTCTGAAGTAGGGATTCAGAGTGTTGAAACAGACGTTGCAGTGACTAAGAACTTTCTATAGGAAAACTGGACCTGGCCCATGCCACTCCACAAGAGGGTCTGAAAAGGACATCAGAAGAGGTAGAAGTCTTTGCTTTTGCTTTCACAGAGGTTTTAATCTCCTTGCTTTGACATGAGCGTTGGTATGTGTAGCATCTTGTGTCTGCTGCAATTTATGTGTGTACATGTACCAGTGGAAGGGAAAAGCTGATACCAGGGAGGGATTTCACAGCCCAGTCACAACTCACATACACAAAGAGCAAAGAGAACAGCATTTTTAATTTGATTTTTTTCCTGGGTTTCGTTGGTTTGGGTTTTTAGGGAGGTATATGAAGCATTAATCTTATTTCACTGTATCACAACCACCTTGCCCACGTGTCATTTCACACATTTTCATTCTTTGTTTTCCTAAAGTCTTTTTTTTTATCTCGGAGGAGTCTTATTGCCTGAGTCCTCTGCCATAGGCCACTAGTCTGAAATAGGTCTGAATCTTGAGCTCTGTCATAATATTAGAAGATACAAGAGAGGGAGAGGTGAAGGGAAAGGTAAGACCAAGGACAAAAGGCCACCCGTGTGATGGATGGGACCAGCCAAAACTGCCAGCAAAGAGAGCTCTGGCCACTGCTGGTGAGCTTCATGTCTGTGCAACATGTCAAAGTGTAGGGACACTGATAAGTAGGTAATAACATGAGGGGATACATAACGTGGTGTTTCATACACTTTGCCCTTCAGGCTGTATGCGCAGCCTCCTGCCCCTCTGTCAGCCCATGCAGCTCAACATTTTTGTGCAGGTCTTGACCTCCCCTTTGCCACAACCTCCAGCACTGTTTTCAAAGATGGGCCAAGGCCCACTGTCACAGTTTTCAAGGATGTGACAGAAGTAGCCCCTAGCTTGTCATGTGAAGTAGCTCAGTTTAAGGAGAAATCATTCCCAAAATGAATTTGTCCATAAAATTGTGTGGGATTTGGGTTGAAAGGAAAAGAAAACAAAATACATCGGGTTTGTGTGAGATGGTGAGATGCTGCCATTTCCCTGACCTTGTTTCTTATTCTGCTAGTTTAATTGGTATCTAGCAATTATCTAAAGTGGCTAGCAACAATAATGCAAGTATTTACAGTCATTAGCAACTCATCATGTTGGAAAATAAGCTTATTGAATATTAAATTAAGTCAGATTGCTTAATTAATACCATCTCAGGGCTGTCCTAAAGAAATTTCTCTACTCTGCAGGTCTACATGGATGGCAGAGTACACACTCATAAGCTAAACTATGGGCTTTGTACCAAGCTGGCATGACATGTTACTGAAAGCAGTGAGATTTGTGTAGTGCAGGCACTACGCAAAATCTGACTTCTGCAAGAATGAGCGTGGCAGATTTCCCAGATCTTTTATATTTATTTATATGTACAGACACATATATAATCTGCCTTTTAGTTAATTAGCTAATGTTTGTAAAGTGCTTTGAGGATTAAGTGCTATATAAGTGCTAATTGTTATTATTATTAGCTCTCAGTATGCCTTAGTAGACAAGGTCAACCAAGAAGACATAGAATATATCTGCTAATAAAGACTGAGTAGACTGTTCTTCTTTCTCCCCTCCATCCCCACCCTAAGAAAAAAGGTAGTGTCAGGCTGTAGGAAGGACTTCCTTTGTGCACACGGACCACCAGCTCTTGCAGCCTCATGCAGGAGAACAAATTAACTTTGCAGTAATGGCTTGGCTGTGAGCTGGCCTTGACTGTCAGTGCTTTGCTTCACCTACCTGGGGCTGAACGTGAGCTATGAGCAAGCAAGGAACCAGGGCCTCAGCTGCTCGCCCAGGTTGTGCCTCGGTGCCTTATTTTATACTGAGTGAGGGGGTGTTTCACATTTTCACATCTCCCTTGTTTGATACTGTGTAAGTGGCTGTTAGGTGCAATAAGAGAGATAGAGTGCATGTACAGAGTGCCTTTCAGTCTTCTTTATGATTTGCACATATTAAGTTGCCCTCATAAAATCCTTTCAGGGAAAATAGATGATTGTATTTAGTCCACACACATACACATAAATATATTTAGAGAGGTGCATGTGTACATATCTGTCTCAGGGAAAGAAGCAGCAAACCGAGGCAATGAGAAGTTGAAGACAAGAACAAAAGTTTGGCATTAGGCTCCATAACTTTTGGTCAGATGCTCTCTGTGAGAGCAACAAAGCAAATCACATTTTGTTCTTTCTAAGCATCTGACTAAGATTTAATTGCTCTTAAATGTTTATTTGCACCCTTTCATGTAGATACATCCATGGCAACATGGGTGTATGGTGTTGTCATTTGGTTTGGTATTTGGTTAAGTAGATCTTATTATCTTCAAACTTTTTAATTGCTGGCAGGTAGTAACTGGTTCTCAAAACTTCTGTTGGCCAATATTGAACTATTACTCCTTGTTTTCTTTACCAAATAAAGAGACATATGATTTTGGCTTCATGGCATCCTTTCATTTATCTTCCCTTGTAAAAGCTGGGTCCAGAGCCCTGTACGTTTAACATCACCTTCCTCCAGCAAACCCCACAGTGCCTCCAGGAGCATGCAGAAGAACAAGGTCCAGCACACACCACTTGCTGACAGCCTCTGCCAGAAACCCCATGCTTGTCTGTTGTCATCATTCTGATAGAAAACATGGACCCTGAGGCAAAGAAATCAGAATATTTGGGTGAACAGTTAAAACGTTGCAAGGGGCTGAATGCAAGTTTCAGCCTGGCTCATCCAACGGCAGCAGCCATTGCTACAACCTGGCTTTGTTAAACTTTGTGTTAAAGGTATGGATAGGGGAAAGAAGGAAACTTAGTTAAAGCACTAGATGTGGTCAATAAAAGGGACTACTTTCACTTTAATATGATTTTCTTTCTCTTTCACTGTATTGAATTTTTATAAACTCCCTTTTAGCTTGAAAGTCTCTTAAAATTACTTTAAATAGGATTAATGTTCTTTGGGGGAGAAAAGAAACACAGTCAGTTGACATAGGCTGGAGTTGCTATTTCAGTTCTCACAGCTAAATTTCAAGCCTATTTCTTTGATGACAAAGCAAGCACACAGGGAAGAAGAAACAAATGACCAGAGAACAGTCAGCACCAGAGACAGAAGCTGTTTTCTTATGCTAGCTGTCTGCTACAGTCAGCTACCCTGAGACCTGACAAGCTCAGCTGTGCTGGATAGTTTAAGATGATGTGTCTTAGTCCGTGTTTTGTTTGTGGTCACAGAAGCCTTGTGAAAGACATATGCTTGCTTGGCATGGTGAAATCTTTCCTTATTAAAAGGACAGCAGAAGTCAGGTTGAAGAGCAGAAGTAGAGGAGGGCAAGAGGGAGCAACCTGAGCTGCAGCAATGCAAGGCTGGTGTTGCCAAGTGTCACGAGATTTCAGCTAAGCTGATGAAGAGCAGACCATTGCCAGGATCCTGCTGTCTTCACTGGTTGGGTCATGATCCAAATGATCACTGTCAGGCCAGTGAAGATGGTGGTGCTGGGCAAACAGAGTTGAATAAGAGAAAGGCATGTCAACTCACTCTTTTATTAAGCCCTTACTCCTAATTGCTGATCCTCCTGCCTTCTTCTAATGCACTGCCCACTTTCCACTCTAACCTGCATGCTGTCCCTGGAAGGGACATATTTCAGTAAACTTTACCTAACTGGGACATATTCCCTTGAAACTTTTTCTGGGTGTTATGACTAAAATGGGATCTAACTGGCAGTTAGGCTTTGGTTCCATCAGAGCATCTGGACCCCTGCCCCATGACACCCTGCACAGGAACAGGCATTATGGAATTGCAGGGGTCTCACATCAGCTAGCATTGAATGGGACCTTTCTCACTTCTGCTGCATCCCATGGGAAATGAGGGTTTAGACCCTCCTAAACTGACTGCAGAGGATGTGAGATGAAGAATGAAACTGCCTGCTTGATGAGCTCAGGGGAATGCTTAATAGTTCCTTAAAAATATGTGTGCACTAAGAGCTCCATCATGCCAGTGTGCATATTCCTGCATGCTTTGCTGTGCCTGAATTTGTCCAAATGTATATCCAACACATTTTCCACACTCCGCTGAGTTTTTCTGGGCTTGCTCTCTGTACGTGTGCTAATCTTGAAACGACAGGTCTTTTATCTGCTGTCTCCAAACCCAGTATCCCAGATTCACCTTACTCTGCAATGTGCTGTCTGCCCTCAGTTTTTTTAGTGAGTGAGTTGGCACTGTGTCATGACACACTGATTTGGGTGAAATGGGATAATTAGTGAAAGGAAGTTATGTGTAGTTATAATTTGTATTGCTTATGTAATATGTATAACATGCATGTACATATATGTATAACAAGGTTATATGTATATGTATGTGTATATTGTGCTTATATCATAATAGTATTTTAATATATAATTACGAATTATTACATAACTAAATTATAGTAATTATTTAAAAACTAATCATATATCATTATATGATAATACCCTTGTATTATTATTTATAGGTGTATGTAAGAGCTCAGGAGATAGCTTGGATGGCTGAGTGAAGATCAGACATAAATCTGATTAAAGCTCAGTTGCTCAATTGAAGTCAATGAAGCCATCAAAGTGCAAAATGCACCCTTTTTTTCTGTAACTATGCCTGGATTCTCAGGGTAAATAATTTGGTTTCAAAGCTTTTCCAGTAAATACATTCTGGTTAGTTATCAGAACCATCCATTGCCAAAGAAAAACTGCCTTTATCAGAAGGGTTACAGTGGAAACAGAAAAGCACAGAGACAGGCAAATATAGGGAATGATTTCAATATGAGAGACAGTAAATAGACTCTGTAGGATACTGATTAGCCTATAAAAGTGAAGCTCGGGTGAACCTGATAATGGTCTGAATGGTGAGGAGCAGGTTCCCAAGCAATGACCTTTTACTGCTGTTCATACCACTAGATCTGGAGATGCTCCCTGAAATAGTTAGGCAATGAGTTTAAATCAGCAAAAAGGAAGTTTTTCTCCCTCCCCTGCTTCCCCAACACCCACAGTGCACAACTGTAGTGTGAAGCTCCTTGTCACAGGATGTTGTAGAAGCCAACAGTATAAATGGGTTTAAGAAGGGATTAGACAAATTCATGAAGGAGAAGTCTACTGGGAGCTATTAAACACGATGGTCCAGATGCAACCTCTGGCTCAGGAAGTCCCAAAACTGCTGATTGCTAGAATCTGAAAGGTTATACGAGAGGAGGAATCACCATAATTGCCATGCTGCTTATATTTGCTGCTGAAGCACCCACTGCTGACCACTGGGAAAGATGAGATACTGGGTTGGATGGGACACTGGTGACTCAGAATGGCTCATTCATTTTGGATTGAGAAGTTACCTCGTTTTTCTCCCTTCTACAAGCTGAGATTCACTACTGTCAAGAAATCGAGATTTCCAACTGCTCAGGCTACTCAGGACAGGCTGCTCAGAGCCAGCAAGGACTCCATCCAACACATTAAGTATAATATATTCCATACTGGCCACTGTGTCTGCCCAGGGCCAAGTGAGCATGCAGCCAGGATCAGTGGCTGGATCCACTGCTTCCCTGTGGATGCAAATGCCCATTTGGTTATATGAACAAAGATACTCAAGCAAAGTCAAGTCCAACCTTGGGCCTGGAAATTCAGGAAGAAAATAGCTTATTGCTTGCTCTACTTCCTTCCCTGGAGTGGGTAGGAGGGGATTAAGCAGCAAGGTTGGTAGATGGAGGAAGGTTTAGCTGCCTGCATGTACAGCACCACGAGTCACTGCTCTAAAAGCTGAGCAGAGAAGCTTAGAGTTGGTGAGTGTGTAGTGGTGGAGGGGTGAAGGTAACCTGCTGTAGATTCAGCTGCATGATTTATGTCCTCAATCCAGATTAGCACCAAGGGTGACCTCACTCAGCCTGGCCTGTAAAGAGTAATGGGTTGTTCACACTAAGGGATGAGTTAACCAGGCTGCAAACCACCTCATTTGCTTGCATAGCATTGATTCAGGAAACAGGCTCATGTTGGCCCAAGTAGGCTTTGGCAAAATTCATATCCACACTGAAAAAGCATGGAAGGAGCTGAGAGTTGGTGGCTGTCCCTTGGGCAGTAGCCTCCAGGGTTAGGTCTTGGGAGGGTCTGCCTAGGGCTGGGTGCTATGTGATCACACTAAACTATGGTGCAGACTTCAGTATTCGCCCAGAGAATGACTTGGGCCTCAGGGCCTGGACACAAAACAGCTGAAGTTGGAAGCAATTTGGAGGCTAAGCTCTGCTTTTGAACCCTCTCCAGTGCATGTGTGTTTACCCAAAGCCGTCTTCTCCTCTCCCTTCCCCCTGGCATCCCCTCACCTAATTTTTCATAAGCGTTGCCACTGGGGATTCGTATATGAGAAATGAATGAGGCAAAGAAAGCAAAGGGAGGAGGAGGAGAGCTGTACCTCTTCTGCAAATGCAATAATTCACATGGGGGAATGCACTGCTAAAGTTTCTGCCTTGACGTGTATATGTGAAACGTGGCCAAGTTATGGTTTCTGTGGGAATTGTACGTTTGAATTTTCTGCCTTTTGTGTGGTTAAATTCTCAACCACAACATTGCATTAAATAGTCGGGCTTTTTTTATATTAGTTGTTGTACCCATAAAGCTTAATGTTTTGCTTCTTTACAAAGGTGGGAGGGTATTTGTGTGTTTTTGTGCTAGGGCGATGACACGGCGGTTTACTTTAAATCGGAATGTGGAGGATACGCTCGGATTTCTGCCAAAATAGAAAGGGGGGATGGTGCTGGGAGCTCTTTCTAGCAAGAAACGATGGCTCAGTGACAGGGGTGTACTGCCAGACCAACAGCAATTAGACTAGGGGACAGGGACAGGGCTTGGGGTTTCCTGTTTTGATACTGAATTTTATCTCTAAGTAAGCAATTCCAAACTTGCTCCGAATTGTAGAGCCCACCAGTTCTGTCTGCTCTTCCCCCCACCTCTCCTCCTCCAAATATTTGCTCTACAGACTCTGGAAAGTGTTGTGTGTGACCTCTGTAGAAAAACTGCACCAGATGTACACCCATTAAAAAACAGCATCACAAAGCAGCATCAATTGGTGCTGTGTCTGAGACTTGTCTCCGCCAGCCAAGCATCGATGTGATGTTAAGGTCTGGTTTCCCATCAGCCCCTATAGGAGCCTATAGAAGGTCGAGAATGAAACGTGGGAAGCAGCATGGGGAACCAGCACCATGTCCACTTGCTCTGTACGTGTGAGGCTGCCAGTGCTGGAAGATGTAATGTCAGTATAGATGAGGGTTGTGGTACATTGAAATGTAAATTGGAAGGGTTTCGCAAGAAGTGTTTATATTCCACGTCAGCAGTAGGCTGAAAGGTGAAGGCTTAAACTTGACAAATGCATTTTCTTTTAATCAGTGACCAGCAAAAGAAAATGGATATTTACAGGTCCTGTGACACCCATTCACTTGGGTTGGGTTCGTTATTGCAGCCCTGAAACAGTCTTAAGACATTAGGAAATCGTCTCCCATAGCACTGAGGAACGTCAGATAGGCTGGGGAGGGAGGGTGCTTCTTTCTGTTTCTTTTTAGTTCTGCTTTATCTGGACACTGTTTCCAAATTTGTTCCTTGAAAACACAAGTTCCACCTTCCTGTAGCCACCAAAAGCAGTTAAACCTTTCCAACCAGGGCCCTCGTCCTGATGGCAATCAGGAACAGCTTAGAGCCTTGCTGGCCCTGTCTTGTTGGAGGTGGAAATATGGGGATGAAGGGGAAACCAATCACCAATGTTTGCTCTTGTGGGAACTTCACAGAAGCTTCCCTTGTCTTTGTCCAGCCTACTGGCTGGGAGGCATTATCTTACTTTTCAGTCTTGCTTCACATGTCAAATGAGTCCATTAATGTCCCTGGTATTTTTTGCCTCTTTCTTAGTGTTTGCTCCTTTCTAGCTAAGAAGCAGTGATCCTGATTGTATCCATCACGTATTTAAAAACTAAGTTTGTCCTTCTGACCTTCACATGTGCCCATGAACTCACTGTCTGTGTCTTCTTACTGTATTTTGAATTTCCACATTTCCTATGGGCAGAATCTTCCAAACCAGATGGAGGAGAATCCGTTTGTTCTTCCCTTTCCTCCCACAGAGCGCTCAGATGCTTTTGAGACGCTGAGACAGAACTGAGGCAGGCACATGCAATCGTACGTGTGTAACCGGTGTTTATCCCCACAGGATGAGCTCAGGGCTCCGTATTCAGACCTAATGGGTAGGTAAAAAGCAACTGGTTTTAAAACTACTTTAAAAGAATGTAAATCTATTTCCTGTTTTTATCCACCAGGTCCTTGAACAGCTTGTGATGTTTTCAAAACGCAAATGACCTATTTCTTTCACTCTCCCTGGAATGAAATCCCGTCCATTGGAGTGGGTGGGAGGTTTACCTTGCTCTTAAGGAGTCTGGGGCTTGGTCTTGCACATATCCTGGTAGGAGAAGCCTTGAGTATTTCCACAGGGTTTGGCCCCTGACAGGGTTTTCTGGCCTGTTTGAGAAAGTTTTCCTCTCGCTCTGCCTCTGTGACAGCTCTAAGGGCACAGGCAAGGACGCTGTCAGCAGGGAAGCTGAGTTTATTGGCTTTGGATCCCATGATTTGGATACTTTCTGCCCTTTTTTGAAACAATTCTTTGGTTTTGAAAGCAAATGGTGGTTATAATATAGTGAATTGGACACTAAATTTCTATTAATTCATAAAAACTAAAATAGAATCCATTAGGAGTAGTTTGGTATTGGTGTGAAAGAAGATGTAAATTATCTACTATCATGCTTGAAATGTGAAAGCTAATCATGTTTGGCATCAGGCCAGCTACCATTAAAGTAATTATTTTTAATCATCAGCACTTGGTGACATGAATACTCATATTTGTTGATTTACTGTGGAAAGCACTTTATATTGTAAATAAGAAGCTGAGAAAATATACATTTTGTTTTAACGATAATAATAATTATTCAGATAAAAAGACATTTGCTTTTATGAAGCCAAAAGAGTCGGTTTCTGTCATTCTCCCCCCCCCCCATCAGTCGATATAATCAGCCTGATCTAATGCCTGTCATAATAAATGGAAAGCCCACTGGCTGCAGAGGGATTTGGATCCTATTCTCATGTGATTGCTACATTTTTTATTCTTTAAAATTACTAATGGTGAGTTCTCCTCAATCACTGCAGTTGAAGAACTCCTTTTTGGCGGGGGGAGGTGTATGTTGCTATAAATTCAAGCTGAGGTGTCTTATGTGCAACCTTTATCTTAAGATAAACTGTAAAATACTGTAAATGGTCTACATGACTTAAATTAGAATTCCCCAATTTAGCTTATTTTAGTTTTTCAATGAATCTGAGATTCCTAATTGCCTGTAGGAGTTCTGTAAGTAGAGATATAAGTGCCTTCTTTATTTGGGACCACTCGGAACCATCTGTCTTCTACAGGAATAAGACTGTATGTGCTGGCATTGTGTGTCCAAATGTTACTCTGAAATTTGGAAGTATTTAATAAGAGGACCAGTAACACATTCAGTGAACATCTGATAAATATAACTGAAGGTCTGTATTTACCCCAGTGGTCCAGCTCTCCAAAATATGTGTCTGGTTTGAAGAAAGTATGCCCTTGATTTCATGGACATTGACTTTTTCAGTATGAAATATACAGTATTTAGGTAAAAAAAGAAATGGCTTAATTAAGCAATCAGGAAGCCCAGATTCAGCATGTAGTGGCTGAAAAGACACCGAGTATATGAAAGCAATTCAGGGAGGGAAAAGGGTTATTAGCGAGCAAAGCAAAAGCAGCAGAAAAATACTGAGTGTGGGGCTGTTTGTGATTTTAAGGAAAGAGGGGCTGATTCCTGAGTGTTAATTACAGTAGAATAAAAAGCTTATTACAGGGTGTGAGAGGGCGTGGGAATAGTGTACGCTCGGAGTCTCAGAGGCAATGCCATCGCGTGCATTTTTGACAGAGTATTTTGTACAAGACAAATTATAAAAGAACCAAGTACCCCAAACAGGCAAGTAAAACAGGAAAGCAAACAGAAACTCATCCCTTGATTCCCTCCTTAGGTAAGCAAATCCAACCAAACATGCTTCGTTTCCAAAGCTGTGAGAGCATTGCCACACTAGCTGGAGGGCAGTGCAGCAGGAGATGGCCTTATGTTGAGTATCCAGGAGGCCCAGTGGGAGCCTTAGCTCCTGTTTCTTTGGCACCACATAGCTCAGCATCTCCATCACAGTGTTCTGTAGGTATTGATTTTAGGTCACTGTCTGCAATTTCCTTTTCTTCTGATTTTTGACCATGTTACATGGTGTGACACTGAGTGTAACTTGGTTTTGCTGTGGAACAGCAACTGTATTGCTGTGGAAGGGGTTGTGCTCCTCTGCAGTTTTCACCTTCCAAGCCCCATCCTCAAAATTTGGACCTTCTTTGAGCCTCTTTTTCTTCAGAGTATGGTGTCTGTAGACAGCGCTTGTAGGATGATATCTATTTTATCTAGACTGAGGAGCTGCTATCAGCCTTTTCTGGTAGGGGCATGCAAAGCTTTCAGATGGTCACTAAGCCTAGAGATATCTCTGCCTCTACATCTAGTTTGGAGCACAGGCATGTGTGGAAGGCTCTACACACAAACTGCTTTTAATATTGGCCCACAAGTTAGCTAGGGCTTGAAATTGGGTCTTTCTAGTCTAAACATTGTGGTGCAAGTGCTTCAATAAAAAGGCATCAATTTGCCCACGGTCCTTACTGGTGGAAACATGATGATTGGTTTGCGTCATTTCTTAAAAACCCATCCAAATGAAGACGAATGCTTTGAAGGAGGAGGGTTAAGAATGCCAAGTAAGTGTTTTAAAATAGCCTAGGTCAAAAGATAGAGATCAAAATTTGCAATATGGTTTTAGTTGGTTGTGAAAGTAAAATTCAGTCAGGTTTTTCTGAAGGCCCAAATGTAAGCAGATAACTGGGCCAGTGCTCAATCAAAAAGCTTCCTATTCTCATATATTATTCTTTTTCCTTGACAAAGACATGAAGAGTGAAGACGTTCTCTTTCTGACAATGATTCAGTCCTATGTAAAACAGTAATTTAAGCAAATTCATCCTTTACTAGTAATTCTTTAGAAAAGGGAGGTTCTCAAGTCAAATAGTTCTTTATAGAGGATTGTGTGTTATCCCGCAGGCAGTTCCAGTATCAGCTTTACTGATTTCTCATTGGAACTTTAAGGAAGAAAAATAACAAGTTTTGAAAATTTCCCATGAAACTTTTAGGGGGAAAATCCTTTTCTTGTGTGTTTAACATTTGCCTTCATTCTGAAATGCATTATCCATAAGTTTCAAATTTTTCCAACAAATGGGTTTATAAAGAGGACTCTGAAATGTTCCTTTTAGAAAAATTTCAATGTAGATTGCTAACTCCGTTTTCTTAGGGGTGTGTTTCTACATTTATACAATAATACAGTGTAATAACATCTCAGGAAATAAATTAATTTTAGACAGGAAAATTCCGGCTCTTTCATTCCAAAATACTGGACTGTTTGGAACTGTTCACCCAACTGCATTTTTTTTTTCTACAGGATCATTTCAGCAAATAGTTCATGAACTTGGGAAGGATTTTGATTGACTGCTTCATTATATCCTCTCTAAGTTTTTCTAGGCACCTCCTATTAACTTTGTAGCCCTTTATTCAGCTTTACCAAAGCTTCCTGCATTAAATTTTGCTTCCACAAGCATTTTTCTCATCCGTCTTCTATCTGACATTTCAACAAAAAAAGGCATTGTTGTCCCTCCCCATGTCCTGCTGTTGTGTTTTCGCAGGTTGTTGGATGAGGTACTCTGTAAATTGTTGTATGAAATTTGCACTTGTACTTCCCATGGCCAGTAATCAGTGCCTATGTGAAATGCGTAGAGGTCTTGGGTGCTTTGCTTTGCTAAACCCATCCTCTCCTTCTCCTCATCAGCATGCAGCGCCTATCTCTTCGGCTTTTGAAGTCTGCATGCTCAAGCCAGGGAGTGTCAGTGGCAGAGCAGATTTGTGGGAAGAAGTGTCAATGTGGGTTACCTTCGATGTTAGCTAGATGGTGCTAAAGAATTTTTGCTTGTCATCGCTAAAGGAGCGCAGTTGAAGTGCAGTCCTCCTTTCGGTTCCTGGGCTTGGAATTAAAATGCAGTGCTTTTGCTTTGTCCTAAATGCAATATAAGCTGCAGCCAGTGCACAGAAGGAGTTAAAACAAGTGAAAGACCTACTCCGGAGCACTGTATAAGCGAGGCCTGTTGGTTTCAATGACTTCAGTGTGCTGTGGATCAGCCCCAGGAGCCTTACACATGTTTTGACATAAAAGAGGTTTTGCCAGTGGAGGACTCCCTCTCCTGTGCCTATTTCCAATCCACTAGAGCAGCGTTGGGCTTCCAGCAACTGGCAAGAGCTTTGTGTTTCACTCTCACAGCCCCTGTCTTGAGAGAGTACAATTTTCCTCTTGCCTGCTGTATCCTACAGCAGTTTGGCAATTTTTAGAAGTCAAGAATTTAGAAAGCATATAAAACCAAACAACATCACCCCTCCAACTTGCAGTAAGTGCTCCTGGAGCCCAGGTTTCCTTGCTTTTTGAGTGCTGCTGTTTCAGATTAACAGAGTCCTGGCTCTGATAAATACTAACAAAGTGTAACGAATGATCAAAGCTGCATTTACAACCCAATGAGCTTGAAATGATTGATCTGGATGACATAATAATGATAACCAGTGAGACGAGGCATGCAGGACTCTACCCCTCCAGGTAGTGGGAGAGAGGTGCAGGTATTAAAAATGACTCTGCTTCTTAGGTCATCAGATTACTCCCATTCTGATATAAGTGGAAGACAAATGCAAGACCCTTGCTTTCCCCCAGAAGAACCCTGCAGCTGCTTTGGCCTGTTCGTATCTCTTTGATAGTAATTCACTGTTTTGTACAGGTTATGAAGTTTGGCTGATAACCCAGTAAGGCTGAGTTATTCATGACCACTCTCTGTGCTGCTGGAGATCTAAGACTCTTGCCTGTAGTTCAAAACGTGGTGGAAGCTAAAATGTTCTTTGCAAAGCCTTTGCAAGGCCATAGTCACAGATGTCTAGGGCATGGACTTTGTCATCTAAAGGTTTCCTGTCATCTCTCAGAAGATTGGCTAGATGATTAATGAAAGACAGCTTGGGCATACCATAACCACAATCTTCTTTAGAGCTTGGCTGCCTCTGGTCTCATAATAGCCTCTCCAATAGCAGCTCGTCTCCTTAAAATCTTCAAGAATCATGCTTCCAACAGGCTTCTTTTCCTCCTGTAAAATGGAAGTGCCTACTACTGGTCTTAGACCTAGCAGATGAGAATGAGCCTTTCTTGCCATGCTCTCTTTTCTCTTTTTCTTTTCAGTCTTTGACTGCAAAGACTGGATGTGTGGGATGCTGACATTCCTCAGTACATCTTAAAGATAACTCACTTTTCCATAAAATCAACAGTACCTGCCATTTATTTCTGGCAGGTGGCTGTTGCAGGTAGGAATAATAGACCTTGTACCCCCAGAGTCACCAGTTGGGTGATACGGAAGATAGTCTATTTGTGCACGTGGGGCATGCTCTCACAGTACTGGGAACATCTTTACACTACAAGTCTAGTCTGGTCCTGATGTGGTGTCACTTGCTTTAATTTACAGCAGACAAGGATCACTTTAAGGAGAATTCCTCGACTGTTGCTCTATTATAAACAACCACCAATTGCTTCTTCCTTTCATATTTTCTCCCAAAGGAAAAAAAAAATCCATGGCAATCAAGAAATTTGTTCCCTGTGGGCCAAGGAGGATAAGCATTTTAAAAATACTGGTCTGAATCCTCAGCAAGATGTCAGTAAACAATAGCACCTTTGACTTCAAAAGAGCTTTTCTCATTTATCACCTGAGACTCCTTCTCAGTGTGACATTGTGAGAGGATATTCACAGTATCTAGGTTTAGAGGATAATTTCTCTAGGTTTCCCATAAAGTTGACAAGGAGACACTCAGTCTCCCTGGAAAGCAATTACAGCATTTAAATATGAATCTCTATGCACTGTGGAAGAATCTATCTTTTTTTATTGTCCCCTCCATCCCCATCTCTTTTCCCCCTTACCTGTCCCTGGACCATAAAGACTGTCCCAGGTTAAGTACCTGAAGCAAGGTGCTTAAAATTTGGCCAGCTGAGTAGCATCTTGTGTCACCATCTTCAGCACTAACTCCAGAGTTGGTTCATCCAGCCGTTCCTTGAAGAGTTCCTCAAAACAGCTCCATCTGTTTGTCCAACCTAAAGAAAACCCAAAAACATCAGTAATGACAAGTGGGACTGATAAGTACATGGACAGGCATGAGTGCTCTTCTAAAGCTTTCGAAACTACTCCAAACTCCTTTATCCCAAACAGTGTTACCATAGATGACAGTTGGCCTCAGATGTAGTTCTTTGACAGCGAGTTCAATTAGCTTTAATACTTTCAACATTTAAATAGTTAACATTAAGCAAAGTTCCTTAGAAGCAGAGGGGGGCGACTGCATGTGCGTCTGCTGAAGTTGTCAGGCAACGATGGAAAAAAAAGCAGAAAAAAAAAATCTCTAATTGCTTCCAGATAATGCCTTTTGGATAGGGCTGAGCGAGAGCAAGGGGAGCTCACACTGACAGAGGACTGCTCCGAGCCAGAGAGGAGGCTGCTGCAGCCTTGCTACCTCTCCAGCCCCGCTTGCCGGTGGAAAAAGGGCTGCTTTGCCCAAAATGGCCCAGTTCTCCAGCTCTCTTGCAATACCCCTCACCACAGGAAGCTTGTGGAAAGCTAAATGCCCAGGGCGACGAGCCAGTAGATCTAGGTCTGCTTCTGGCTTTCTTCACAATCGTGGGCTCATTCTGTGGCTTCTCCGATGCTCTGTTCTCCCCGCCAGTAAAATCTGAGATAAATCTGAGCTGTTGAGGGCCATATTTGTTAGCTAATTCGTCCAGATCCTACAGTAGCAAGTGGCATCGTCTCGTTGATACACAGATAAATTCCTGCAACTTTCAACGTATCCTTAGCTAGAAGTATAACTCCCGCACAAATCTGCCTGCTTTGCTCTCTTTCACATTATTTTGTGGAGTTTGTTCATCTCGGTGTTGGCAGAAAATTGGATTCACATATTTTTTGCTGCAATTGGAAAACAAAAGCAGAAGGAGCTGGGAGAGACGGCAGCAGAGAGCACTGAGGAAACGTCACTGGCTGCAAACAGCGTTAACAATCAGTGCCAGAACCAAGGGAGGAGTAATAAGGTCATATATTCTGTGATGACAAGTGGGAGAGCTTCTACTTGAACTACCAGGACTCAGCTCAAGCAAGTCCTGCCACCAGTCCAGCCCTGGCCATGACAAACCACTTTCAAAGGTGACTTTTCAAGAAAGCCTAATTTCTGAAGAAGGATAGAAAAAAATGAGATAGAAAGACAGTCAAAGTATTTAGTTCTTACTAGATTATACAGAACTAATTAACTGCTCTCCAAAGCCTCCACCAGCTTCAGCTGTGTTATGGGGCAGACTACAGTCCTGTGTTTTCCTCTGCTTTGTCTCAGCCTCGGGCAATTCTTTATCAGACTCTTCTGATATTTAAGAGCTAGGCATTAGAAATGCAGCTTAAAATGGAAGCTTGGTCTTAGTTTATGGTTGCATGAGGTGGTATTATTGAGGTTATTTCTCTTTGGGAAAATCTGTATTGGCCATTGTCAACCCACAATGAAGATACTTACTTTAGTACCCATCCAGGTGATTGATTGTATCCAGTCAATAGTGTCCTGTGATGATGTCTTTTTTTATCTTAGATTTTCTTTCTTTTAAATCTCACTGTGGAGTTGAAACCACTTAAATATTTTATTACAGAAAATGTAGGCTCAGCATGTAAATTTAGCAGTTGAATTATATTTATATCCATGCACATACTTTAACAGACCCAGGGTTTTTATTTTATCTAAACTAATCTAATAATAAATGGTTGGATTGTAGTGGAATTGTTAACAGTGTATATGAGCATTATTTCCAATGAGGACTTACACAAGTCTCCAGTAAAGCAGAACTGTGGTTTCTTGCAGTTGGAAAGATCAGAGAGCATAATAAAAGGAGCCCAGAGAAATGGATGACCCTAACAGGAATGAGATCCACAGGAACATCTTGCACAAATTCATTGCTGCATGTTGACATCCAGTGGAGAAATGGTCTCAGAAAGCCTCCTTTCATTGTCTATCCAGCAATCTTAGGCAGAGGCCCCGAAAGTGATGTTGCTTAGGTTAACCAGAAGCTTTGTCTTTCAGATGGATTTAAGAATTTAGGTCACTGTCAACAGTTACTGCAGGGAAGATGGTGGAGATTCAAGATATTTGTAAAGCACTACACTTCATCTAGAGCCTTCCCTGCTCATGGCTGAACTGGTGTAATTGAGTTTATGAGGACCCATCATCTGTTTCAGTCTAAAGTCAGCTGGGTTAATTTAAGGCAGGGCTGACTAGCTGGCAGTGGAGAGCACGTTAAACTTACCCTAGCCATTACTGCTGCAGTCTGGCCTACTGCCAGTGAGGAGTCTACAAGGAGTTGAAGTATATTTAGCTTCAGCTTATTCTCTGCCCCCTCGGCTTACACGCTGACCCATGCCAGCTGTGACTCAAGTCTTCCTGGCCCCTTCTTTTGACATCCTCCAACCTGTCTGCTTGTTTGAATTCACACTGCTTGCTAGTGTCGTACTGATCTTCAACTGTGAAAATCTGACTGTTGCTTGCTTGGAGACCTTGGACAAGTCATTTAAGTCTTGACGCTGCATGTTAGAGTGCTTGTATTTCAAAGTTTTACTTGTTTTGAAGGTTGGTGAGGGGTATTTTCCATGTGCTTGTATCGTAATCTCACTTTACCTGCATTTTAAAGTACTTCTTTTCAACAGTTTAGCAGCAAGTTTTAAAGTGAGTTCACCTAAGGCAGAGCTAGGAAAAACTGGCCATATTTAATATAGGACATAACATATATTTGTAACATTGTGAGACAAGTCAGTCAGGGACCGTGTGTTTATTACTCCAAGAAGAAATACAGCCCTGCTGTTATTACCAAAAACACCTTAGCCCTCACTGTATTTAGGGAAAGGTGCTCCAGATTATAGTTTCCTCCACCAAACACACACTTTTTTAATTTTGGAACTTCTTTCTCCTCCATTCCAACTCTGACTTCAATTTTTTGTGGACAAAAAATGTCAGGCACCTTTATAGGATTTCCAGTTACAAATGATACGAGTTTTAGCACATCTCACAGGCAAGGGAATATGATGTGCTTTATGATCTGATAAAAGTAAACCTGAGGGAGCTATTCCTAAAAGTGCCACTCAGGGTCAAGAATGAGATCACATCTGAGAAGGCAGCAATGGTATCAAATACCTTTTGTGAAACAGTGACATAAAGGGTTTTAGAAAACTGGTCGGAATTCAGGGGTTCTGATTGACTCACAGTGATGTCAACCATGTATCTATAATGCTCAGTAAATCTCTCATTCTTTTTCTTTTTTAGGAATAATTGCCCTTCAATAACAGCAACAAGTGAATATGGGTCACTTGGGGTGCACTGTGAGCTGACTATCGTGCTTCAAACAGTCACAATGAGACTGAGCAGCAAGGAATGGGAGGTCTTGTCAGGCAGCTTTTGCACCTTGCCCACCTTTTTCACCCCATCACAGCAGCACACATGCACCCTTTGGGTTGAAGTTCTCTACCCATCTTTCCTGGGGCTACCAGAAAGTTCATTTTCCAGTGCAGTCTCATGTATTGCTGATTAATGAGGAAATAGCTTTTTGGCAGCAAAAAAAAAATAGTCGCTCCCTTGTTCTTAGATCACAACTAAATTCTTTCTAGTTAGCTCCAGGCACCACATAGAACAGCCTGATGTCTCTGCCAGGTCTGTATCTCCTCTTAAACATGAGTCTGTGGGAAATGTCTGTGGTCCACCATGATGACACCCAGTACAACCAGGTGAGAGATTAGATCCTGTTTGTAAAGCTCACTGTCACTATCATAATCCAGTCTGAAGGATGCAGAGGAGAGCTCACACTGGGTTTCCTTCCAGTTGAGACATAGAAGTAGGGTTTGGAGAATCTTGACTTCTGCCTAAGCTTGTCACTGATGTTTTGTGCAGCTTTAGGACAGACACATTCTCTCTGTACCTCAGTATCTGATATTCTTGATGTAAATATAACTTGAAATACTCGATTTGTTAGATCAGGCAAAGCATCATGCTGAGATGACTGTGCTTTTTCCATTACCCAACGTAGTGTTTTCAGAGTATTATATCATGCTACTGTGCCATGAACACATCCTCAGGTCCCTGTTTGTAAAGGGAAGAGGAAGCTAATTCGCTGCTTAATGCAAACTTTCTTAGAACCCCATAAAGGCTATGGGAAACTGTGCTAATGGCAGGTGGGAAACGTGAGGTAATTCAGTGTTACAGTGATGATGAATACCAAGCAGCTTAATACAAGAAGCTCCGCTGTGGGTATTGCTTGATAAGTATAACTGCAGTATTGTATGACTCCTGCATAATCAAGAATATGGAGTGCTGAGGTTTTCATAGATGCATCATAAACATTCATAAATAATATGAACAAACTCCCTGTTGTCTTGTGATGTACGTATGACAGCTTGCGTTTGTAGTAGAAGTCTGTCCTTTAGATAAAAAGAATCTGTGAAAGAGATTTCCACTGTTTGGGATTTGGTTCACTATCTGAGAAAAGAGTGAAATTATCAAGATAAATTCAGAAAGATATGTAGGAAAACTAAGGCATGTTTGAAGGCCTATGCAGAGAGTAGTTTAGAGACCAGGAGCTCATGTTTTCACTGCCTAACATAATCTGACCTTTTTGCAGGTACAGATATATCAGTTCCTCAAAGACAGAGAAAGAGCACCTCTTAGAGCAGAGAGAGAATACCAATATTTAAGGAAAAGGAGGTGAGGGGAGGATAACCAACAGGCTGACTATGAATTTTTATTTCACTTTGAAAACCTATTACCAGTACATGCCTATGGCTCAACTCCTGCACCGTATTTGGTGTTTTTTGCAGGTAATGTGTGTGTTCACGTGTTCTGTAAATGAAATTATAGTAATTTGTATCATCTTTGAACCCTGATCTAGCAAAGTTAATTTAACATGGCTCTGGCTAGGAGGGCAGCAGCTCAGAGCTCTGCCCACCTGAAGCTTGTTGCAGTTCAAGAGCCTTGGACCTGTACCCAGGTGTCTATATGATCTTAAATCAGAACTGAAATACCCCACCCACTGCTACCCCACTACTCTGAGTAGCCTCCGACTGAATGATGTTCACCTGGTAGGGTCAAGAAACAGAGCACAACCTAACAAAGAACTATTCCAGAGGGCTTGCTGAGAGTTCTGTTGTTCCTGGTAGTCCTATCCTTTCTCTTCTGCTTGGGCTTGAAGTTGTGCCTGCCCAGTTACTGCCTCCCACTGCTGGTAATGTCTCTTGCTGACCCCAAGTTCAGATCTGTTTGCTAAGCTGGGATCTGTAAAACTGCAGTCTAACAATTCCACCACTTGTTCTAATTTAGTGAGGGGTGAGAATTAACAGATGGTGTCATTATCAAAAGCTGTTCAAGTGTTGAAACAACATAAATCCCACAAATACAGAAAAACAAATACAAACTGCAGTAATTTTTCCAATATCTGTTGAATAATAATCACACTTTGCATTTATATAGTGCTTTTTAATCCACAGCTTTTGAAGAGCTTCCAGGTTATAACTAAAGCTCAGCCCAGATCTGTGAGAGATGCAAACATAATATTACTTGCTCTACTGAAGTTCAAAGTGCAGCGCTGGGTATTAAAGGCTTACATTGAAGATCTACACGGGGACTCTGGCTTCTCCAGACTTTGTTACTACTTCAGCTGAATGGTCTTGGGTAAGTGATTTCATTTCTCCAGATTTGATTTTCTCATTTTCTAAACAAGGCAGGATAATGGTTTGTCTCCTTTGTGAAGTGTTTTGTTTTGACAGATGAAAAATGCTGTGTTGTAAGGTGCAGGTGTTGTTGTCATTGTTGTTATTCTTAAAGAGCACATGGTGAGGGTGCTACATACAAAATACCTGTTTTAGGTTTTCAGAGGGGCTGAAAATATCAGTATTCTGACTCAAGTCCCTCTAAAGCTTGATGTTTAAGTGTCTACAAAGGTAGGGTTGTTTTCCTCTCCTTATTGTATCCTTGCTAATCATTAAAATCTCTCAGGGCCTTTGTGATCCAGCTTCTTGCATATTATAACTTCATCATATACCATTGTGTTTGTCTTGCCTGTGCTCCTGCGGGTGTAAATGAGTGGTCCTGCAGTTAAATTTGGCAAGTAAATGTAGTAAGGAAATAAAATGAAGAACAGATTTGAGCTCACCTTCTTATACTATTTCAGGACTTTGTGATGAGGATGTTTTGGGATGAAAAGAAGCAGATATAGTCAAAATCATTTCTGCTGGTAAAATTGGGTTTTAAGGCTGCATAAAAATAGCAATGGATCTTATAAAAAAGATCAGTCTGTGCTCATTGCATGTTTCAGAAGATAATATGTATGGTGTTGCTAATATTTACGTGTTGGTTGGCCCAAAGGATCCAGTAGTCCTTTGTGATAAATGTTTTGAAGATCCACATTTTCATAATAAATATGAGTGCAGAGGGAGGAAAGAAAAAAAAAGGGGGGGAGGAACTCCAAACAGCATAGGGAGGAGGGAGTTTCAGGTTGATCATGTCCAGTTTTATCCCAAAATGCATGTTTTGGGATAAAGTTCCCAAATACCTATGTTCATGTATTTAATATTTCCTTACTTAAAAGCTGTGTTCATATGAGCATATACTGGAAAGGACCCTTTGCATCATCTGCTAGATTTGGGTTACTGAAGTGGTTAGGGATTTGCTCTCCATTCCTTTGGGCAAATGTCATGGTACAGCTTGTATCCATGTGGTCTAAACTCTTTCATACTTAAAAGAAGTCAGTTTCATACCTAAAAGAAGTCAGTTTCATACCTAAAAGAAGTCAGCGATGTTTGAACAGCTTCCTAGGAGCTCTCCCTGGCCTGTGGCAACCGTTGAACCCTGCTTGCCTGTTGCTAAAGAGGGAACAAATCCACACAGGCCAGAACTGTGCCACTATATCAACAAGAAGAGGACAGTGCTGGAACCTACCATAAGCCTAATCACTGGCTTAGCTCCAGGGCCATAGCAGGTGGTCATGTTCTATAACCGATTTGAAATCCCTCTAACAGGCTGGAGCGTGTCTTAGTTTCCAGAGGTGTTCGGGACAGATGTATTGTGCACATATGTTCTTTTTAAAGAAACATGATATCACTCAGATGTCCTATGAGCTATTGCATTCAAGTTGCATTGCTTGCTGAATGATGTCTTCTACCAGAGTCCCAATAGCAGCCTGATGCTGAGGTAGGAGTGGTAAAGACATGTCATGAGCCAGAGTTACCCCATTGGGTGGCCATAGTTTGGCCTTGGCTCTGTCAAACCTGGTAGGGGTTTAGTTTTGACACTCAAAATTTTATTGTCTCCCTTTAATACAGCAGACCATTATGAGTGATGCTTATTTATTTATTCTTTTAGTCTTGGTCAGATGAAAAGAAGAAAGAAAAGACTCAAAACTTTTCTAGCTTTGACAGCATTTGAGGCTTTATAAATGTGGGTTTCAGCTGCACTTGGTGCCAGTTACTGCAAACTGGCAAACCAGCCTGTAAGACAGTAAAATGCTACCACAAGTTTGGCAACAGTTTACCGCTGCCAGATGCCTTTGCTGTTCCTTTAGCTTTCTATGGATTAGAGGCACTTCACTCTTCTCGTTTTGTTCTTTGGGCTTTTTTTGTTGGAAATATTTTCAAAGTCAAACGCAGTGCTTTGGGCTGTCTAGCCAAAGTTTAGCTGTCCTTTTGCATCTCTGCCAAACTTCCTGTTTTCAGCAAAAACAATTTATTATCTTGCTGGTTCTTTAGACCTGAAAGGATTTGTGAACACAAATAAACTTCTGGGTTGCTTTTTTTTTTCATGGCCTTTCAAAGAATAAACTCGTTTGCTTCCTCTCAGTTATGTGGTCTGTGCTAGCAAAGAAAAGTATTTAACCTTTGGGCCACTAGCAGGATTCACAAAATGTTTTAATTGTGCAAAACTTCTGCACCCTGAACTCTTAGAAGACAGGCAGTTATTTTTTTCCTACACAAGAAATCTTTGTTTTCGGGTGGTTGGGCAGGAGCATCGCTGCCACGTGCATGGTGAGGGAGTTTGGAGGGAGTTAAACTTGAAACCTTTTAAGAGATGCTCTTAAAGATATTTAGTATTTGACCAAAAGGGAGTGATATACTCTCCTCAGGAACGCTTTGTTCTTAAAGGCTTATCATTGACAATCCATGGCCACATTGTCCCAAAATGGAAATATCTATGACAGGTAGGCAGAGGCCTCCCTATGCAACTGCTCCACCAAACTGGATATGTAAATAAGAAATTAGGTAGTGAAGATAGCCGTAAGATGTTATTGCAAGCTGAAGCCCTGCTGCAAAGGAATCATAGAAGAATCTCCTCTCTTAAAAAAGAGACATTTGTAAGTTATCCAAAAAGAAATAGAAAAATCCTTGTCATTCATACCCAATGGCACTGTAGCATAAAGGGAGCATCACAAAAGCGTGTTTTCAGGGTGGGAGGTGGTAACTTGGCATTAGACAGCTATATCTCTGTCTGCTTTCAGAAATTATTACACATTACCTGCGACTGCTGGGAAGATGTTGGAGTCTATTTTTTGTACTGTACTTCAAAGGATTTGCAAATTCTTTGAAGGTGACTTAACAGCTGTTAAATGATTCTGAAGGGGGGCGAGGAGGATCGAAAGCTTTCCAAACTAAAGTTTAAAGGATATGTTTAATATTAGTGTTGGAAATGCGCTATAAATCCTCACGGTTTGTGTATCACCGTCTCTGAGATGGCATTTATCATAGCAAAGGCAGAAGGAACAATTTACAGAGGGAAGGATCTTTTTAGGAGTTTAATACATTCCTCCCAATGTCACAGAAGAAAAAGAAAGACATTTGAGCAGAAGTCCCCAGCTGCACAGAAATCCTTTAACTGTTGTAATACCCAGGCTGTATATTGGCAGGATACTACTGCTGTTTTGCTAAGGAAAACTGGGGTTTGCAGCCCTTTCTCAACAATTTGGTGTCTTTCATAAAGTAAAATAACAAAGACCTCAGTGCCAAGTAAGGGGAAGATGTGAAAAATGTCATTAATATGTGGGGTTAAAAATGAAGTCTGCATAATGAAAGTAAAAATGCTGCTGCTTTGAACAGGATACTGCTATTGATATTGTTTCTATTATCGTCCTGTCAATTGGTAACTGTAGTTACTAAAAAGTGCCAGGAAGGTAAATCACGTGTGCATTTCTCAGTCGGAAAGAAGATTCTCTAGAGCCAGTTTTAGAGTCTTGCTCCTTTAAAACACACACCAGCAGTAGTTTTGTCAAGATTTCTGTTTTCACCCTTTCAAAGTGAAAGCATTTAAGCATTTAAAGGGATATTGGAAATAATTTTTGATACCACTAGCTTCAAAGAAGCAAACTGTATTTAGTATCCTTGGCTCTCAGCTTAATTTGTCAAATCGTGCTGCTTCTGAGATT
This sequence comes from Melopsittacus undulatus, assembly GCF_012275295.1. Classification (NCBI taxonomy): domain Eukaryota; kingdom Metazoa; phylum Chordata; class Aves; order Psittaciformes; family Psittaculidae; genus Melopsittacus; species Melopsittacus undulatus. Next base: position 10,047,539 of record NC_047529.1, on the reverse strand, counting down.
TATTGTGAAATTATTGTTCTCTGGGGAAATAATTATCATACCTCTTACTAGTAAGGAAACGGGGGGGAGTGCACGTTTGTCAGCAGAGGAATTCAAGTCGACAAGCTTAAAGGAAGCCTTTATTCAGTAACACTGAGTCAGTATCCTAAAAAGAAAAGGGTGCTGATCTATTGATTCTTGAATAACAGGGTTGTATCCTGTGGATGGCAAAAGCTGTTTTGATACAGTTTTCCTGCAAGTGAAACTAGACTGACCTGTAAGGTTTTGTAAATGAAATATGACTGGTGAGTCTAGGCTACCTGTTAATTTTCATCTTGCTGCAAGGTAGTGATGGGATTTTGGCTTTCAGGGCTATTGGTTGGCAGTTATCAAGCAGGGAAGAGGTGTTTAGCATCTGGCAGGGCTGAGTCTGTATGAAAGCCTTGATTTTGAGTGTCTTAATCTAAACCGTTTCCCAAGAGAAGGAATTTAATTAATGTGTGTACCCTGCAAGGGCTTTGACAGAGGGAAATAAGTGGCAGGGAAGTTCTGGCAGAGTAAGTGCCTGCCCTGAGTCAGCATTAACTCTCCAGAGAAGGATTTTGGTGGGATGTGGAAACAGATGTGCACTCCAGCACCCACTGAGTATCATCTAACCCAGCCCTTGTCTCAGTACAGAGGCTGGGGACTGAAGTGTTCCTCCAGGTTTTAGGAACAAGAATATTTTGTTTCAGACCAGTGGGGTAGGTACTGACTGGGGAATTTGAAGTAGAGGCCAGAACCTCCAAAACTGGAGCCAAGTGTTTTGGGGAAATCCATGTCTCTTGTGTGTTCTCCTCCAGGTAGTCATTAATGAACATCAAGCTTCCAGCTTGTCCATATACAATATCTGCTTGCAGAGCTTTCTGCAATATACCGTAAAGAGAACCATTTGCATAGTTTTTCCATCTGAGCTACTTTGTAAATGCCATGTTTCTGTCTTCCTGAACCACGCTGTACATCATGGCACTGTCAAAGGAGAACCATTGACTGCTGGAATAGTTTGAAGTTGCCGTGCAGAGGTAGAAAGCCAAACTGGAGAGTTTCTTAGATATCCTCTGGGTGCATTAACAGTGCAAATGAAAGCCAGTTGGGTTGGATTTTAATGATTGTCTACTGCATACTGTGCCTTGCAATGTGTGGAGGAAGGGGAAAAGAAAGAGTGTCTGTGGCTTGTCAGCTCCTGGCTTCCCTGTCAGCTGCAAGAAGCAGAAGAACAAAGTTTTGTTGAATCCACTAGTGGCTGCCACTGACAGAAGTTGGAGCTTCCAACACTTATAATAAATAGATGAGAAGCACAGACTGTGGTGTGCTGTGCTGCCTTTTGGGATACAGCACAGCCCCGGACAGGTGCTGCCTGGCCAGTGTTCCCCTGGAGAAGGTGAGGATCAGGGCGATATCTCCAGTAGCTTGGAGGCTGGCTTGGCTCTTGGCTCGAAACAGACGTTTTAGACATGCATAAATGACTGTTTGTGTTTGGCTCTTTCTTTAATGCTTAACCAGTGTTCCTAGAGAATCTGAGGAATTGCCTATAAAAGTTTCTACATCTGTTTCCTTCCTTAGGCTCTGTAGGCAGCTTGTCAGTCGTTGCCTTATATCCCATTTGGGGCAGGGTGGGATACTGTATTTATTTATGCTTTTTTCAGTGTGTCTGGAACCTATCCTGGACTTAAAGCACCTCGCAAATTTTTAAAGCAAGCCATTAACAAATAGTAGATGCACCACTTTCATGTTTCTGTTCATCCCTTTTCCTGGAATTGATTTCTGATTAAAAGTCCTTTTCCCACAAAAACCAAGCACCTTGCTGCACCAGCAGAAACCTGCAACTCCCCAGCGTGCTCTATCCTGAGGCTGTTGGAAGTGACCTTGTAGTGGGGTGTGGATCTGGCTGTGAGAAAATATGTAGTATGTTGTATGGTCTCAGCTTTGAGAAACTAGGACTGAAGAGCACTTCACAGTCGAGGAACCTTTAGGAGATCCTGTTTTCAGGAGCATGCATCTTTGCTAAGTGCTTTCCACTCCAGCTATGTGCTCCAGACTGAGAAATTTCAGACGAAGCAATCCCCAAAAAATAGGATTGGAAGGTGGAGCAAGGTGGGGGGGAGGCTGGAACAACAGTGTTTTGCAATAGTGGGGAGGGAATAAAAGGCAAAAAAAACAATTCTGGTGATCTTTTCTTCAAAACTGCATGGCACACCCATGCTTTGGAGCAGAGGCATGAAAGCTGGCAGCAAACTGGCTTTTGTTTCAAGGATATGCCTTTTGTGGTTTCTTGCAAAATCCACCCAAATTTGGCAAAGCTGTCAGGCTTTTAACAAACTTAGTTCATGCATATTCAGCAGCAAGGAGTTGGATTTTCAGACTCTCTGCCCAACGAGCACAGAGCCTCTCCAAATGTGCCTCAGGGCAGGAGTGCTGTGTGGTAGAAGGTGAAGATGTGCTTTCAGTGCGCTGCCCCTTTCTTCAGGGCTATTAAAGGATGGCAAACACTTGTGCTAGGAAGCCTACAACTCTGTCAGTTTATTCTTTCCTAAGCAGTCTTGAGAGGCATCCAGTTTGGATGTAGATGAATGGCAGGACAGGCAAGGTGAGAACAGAAGCTTGGGGTTTGGTTGGAAAAGTGAAGAGCTAGGAAGGTGGGAGAAGAGTGGAGAGATGATAAGCCCTGGAGAGCGCCTGGCAGGTGACCAGGGCACTCGACTCTGGCCAGAAGGATGGGGAATAAGGAAATGAGGTCAGAAGATGAGCCTGGAGCTTATAGGGCAGGATTCTGAATTAAGGGACATGGGTTTGAAGAGGTGACAGCTAGCTGGAGGAGAGAAGAGGAGAAGAGAGACAAGAGCTGAGTTGCTGTAGGTGAAGCTGGACAGGGACTACCTAGTGTTATTCTCTCACTATAAAATGTGTCTCTGCTAATTCTAGGTTGTGTTCAGTTAAATAAAAATGCCAAGTGCCAGGATGAAGGTTGCCCTAAAAACTCAAAAATTGCTTTTGTTTTGGTCGTGTTCCTCTTCCCCATGTTGGCGCATATTCTACAGGAAGTGGGATTTAAGATATTTGGCCAGGTTTTCAGCTGGTGAGAATTAATATAACTTTATCAATAGCTCTGCACTGATTTATACAGATAGCCTGGTACTATAAGCATCTTCCCACCTCTGTTATTTCCTAACATGACTCATGCCTTTAAAGATAATAAAGATGTGGTCTGGTACTCTCAGACCTGTCAGGAGGCTGAGGTTACTTATTAGTAGCCAAGAGCAGAATCATTCTTTTCCTCTGTAAATTATCTTCATTTTGCTGTGTTTTAAAATGCATCACTTGAAAATCTAAAATATTTGACAGTCTGTAAATGTATTCAAACTACTGCAGCATTTAGCAATGGTCAAATATCTAGCTATACTTTATATACTGTCACATATATTTAATATATGTGCAGAAATGTCACCAGACAGAATAGTTATGTGGAAAATATTATAATAAATGTAAAAATTGTCATAATCTACTGATAAAAATTACACTAATTTATTTGGACCACTGACATGTGTATATATATCTTTTCTCTGAGTCTTTATTCTATAATTTTAATAAATAACTTAGTTTTACTACTTGTTTCCATCATACGCAACACCCTGGGATGAGCTGGAAGTTGGATGGCAGAAGTATCAAGTGGGAATTAGTAGGTGCCTTTTGTTTTCTAAATATAGTGAGGTGAAGTTTGAATGAGTTTTAACATTCTTGAATATTTAACTGCCTTGGGGCATCTTGTATTTAAGGGGTTTTTTTCTTCTAATTAACTTCTTTGTGTATTTTCTTCTTTTCCCCTGGTTTTGTTTTGTATAAACTTCAAATACAATTTTATCATTGTGACTTTCTGTTAAATCCTGAGAAACGTTTTTAAGTTCAGATGTGTTGATTTGATGCTTCGGTGTTCATCCTCCATGCTTGTAACAGGGTTGGTTTTGAAGTCAACAGTGCTGTGTTAACATAAATCCATATGTACCAGGTTGGCTGTTTAACAAGCTGCTATACAGAAAGAGGGGATAGATTTTAAATTATTATGGCTTTTTCCTCATTGATTTCTCTAGTCAACATCTGACTCCATATTGGTGTGAAGTTGTCTAGGGACACAATCCAGCAAGCAACCGAATAATCTTATGACTGCTGTGAAGCTCACATGAGAAGTCATTGGTCTGCTCTTTGTAGGCACCAAGTATTAAAATACAAGATGCAAGTGGATCTTTCTGAATGGGAGTGAGATTCATAATATTAATAGTAATGTAACAGTTGTATTTTCTTCTGGTAATTTCTGTGTTCTGATCATTTCTCAGCCCACCAGATGTAGCCATCTTATTAATGCACTCTAAGATGTTCTGCACCAAATATTAATATCAGCATTATTACAGTGTCAGCACTTCTCCAGTGTTAGCAGATATATTGTTTTCATTATATAAATCTAGTCCCCACACTCTCTGCTTTCCAGTTTAATTAATCCGCCATCACACCGACATTGCCAAGAAACCTGTAGCTGTTTATAGAATGGCATCATGTTTTAATACAAAAAAGATAAATATGACTTGGAATGTTACAAACAGCACTATGAGCGGGATTAAAAAATTCATTTAGGTCAATATTAGAAGCTATGGGCTGTCTTTAATGCTTTTTACCCCATTAAAAATGTTAACTGTCATTAAGCAGATAAGCTTTAACTGTGAGTTTGTCTTGACTTTCTGTACTTTTAGACTAGCCCCAGTGTGTGTGAGTGTGTGTGTGTGTAGAGAGGTCACATCCAAACACACTGGGTCAGCGTGAACATTGTTCATCACCTTGTGCAGTACGCGGGATGTGCTGGTAGGAATGTTTGAAATAGCACAACAGTCTGTTGCTGTTTATTGCTCCTCTTATACGTGTATTTATAAGGTGTAGCACAGAATGGGTGGGATTAAACAGGGCAAAGAACTTCAAGTACACTTCTGTGTCACAAGAGCGTGAACCACGGGGATCAGGTGTTAAAACTTCTGCATAAAGAAATTTTGTAGGGAAAAGGTGTTATCTTTATGATAAATTATAAATCTTTATGATAAAAAAGTGTTTTGTTTTTTTTTTATTTCTATGTTATTAAGAAACCTGGATGGGCAAGTCTTCACCAGTGAGCAGCCAGCATTTTCCAAGACCCACCATACAGTAGGAGGGGAAATGATCCCACAGATCCCCAAATGTGCTCTAAGATTCTTGATTCTGGTTGTCCTGGGCCAAAGCGCCTTGGGAGGCAGAGGTGAATCAGAAGATCTATCCTGCTCATCAAATTTCCTTTGTCAACTTCCTAATCTCTTTTAGAAACTGCCTGTGCTTATTGCTCATGGGGTACTGCACTCTGCTGCTTAATTGCAAAGAATGGCACTTGAGCTTCTTCCTTGTTTTTAATATCCCCTTTCTGTATGCTGTTTATGGTTTTACAAACCAATACCTGTAATGTCTGCTTGGTTATCTTCCCCAAGACGAAGGATCCTTACCCATAAAGGCTCATCTTGAAAGCCATTCCACGTACCCTCCTTGGCCCTCCTTATATGTCTTCGTGTTCTTGCGTATCCTTTTTTGACATGAGTGAGCAGAACTATATCCTACTTAAGCAGCAGGCTGCACGTTTAGGTAATGATCAGATTTCCCTTTTGGTCCTCATTGCTTTCCTAAAAATGCCTTATCCTTGTTTTCCCTTTTAACCTCCTCTGAGCTTTTCTTTCTGTGGACTTAGACCCCCAGACCTCTCCTGCATAGTAGTACCTAATTTGAAGCCTATCCTTGTGTATTTATGGCTCCAGTTATTTTACCCAAGTGCATCACTTATTGTTTATTGTCACAGAATTTCATTTGTCATTTTATTACTGAGTGCAGAGTCCTTTTGCAGCTCTTTGCAGTTACCTTTAGTTTTGCTGCTGATATAAAACTACTGAAGTAGTGAAATTATTTGCCCACTTTCTCAAGCTATTAATATGTCGAATAGCAATAAGTATTAGAGATTTCTTTTGAAACATTCCTTCCACTGTGAGAAATTACTGCTTGTTGATGTTTAATTTCTAGTCTTTTACGCATTTATTGAAACCTTTTGTCGACTTCTGTAAAAAGGACTTTGTTGAGAGCATCTAGAAGATCCAAGGTATGCTATATTGCTTCTATCACTTTTATCTGCGCTGACTGGCTCCTTCAGAAGACTCTAACAGAACTGCAAGGCATGACTTTCTTCTAAGAAAGTTATGTTGGCTCTTCCCCTGCTTATCATGTTTAGCCTTATCTTGAAAGATTCTGTTCTTTATTGTCATTTCCATGGCTTTATACTGCCCTATATTTCCTGCAAACTTTTGTTTTTTCTAGGTTTGATGGTATATTTGCCCTCTGCAATGTCTTTGGCACCAGGTGGATCTAAATCATAGAATGATAGAATAGTTAGGGCTGGAAAGGACCCTAGGATCATGTAGTTCCAACCCCCCTGCCATGGGCAGGGTCACCTCACACTAGACCATGTTGCCCAGGGTAGAGTGATGGTAGTAAATTGTAAATGGTAGAGTTACAGTATCAGTTAGTGGTACTTTCGTAGACTGGTATCTGAGTTCCTTTACAGTTCTGTGTGGGAAGAGAAATGAGAGCTGGTGTGGTCTGTGTTTAGCTGCTGTGTCTTTAAGAATCAAGAAATCAGACAAAAACTTAGTGGCTTTGTGCAGATGATAGTGTTAGACTTCATTTGTCCTATAGTCTTACACTATAGTGGCCAGAGGGGCTTTTAAAACAAGATGAATTTTTCCTCAATATACAAGTATATTGCAAAGGAATCCCTTTGCAAACATCGATTTAAAAACAAATGATTGTGTATTTTCATATTGCAGAATAAAAAAAAAAACAGTTGCATTCTTCGTAACAAATACATGCTTTAATCCTATTGAAGGGAGTGCTTGTGGCACACTTCATTTTTCTGTTTAATACCCCAGCTGGTTTACTATTCCACATTTTTCTTCAAAATACTGTAAGTGGGAAAGCCATGTTTCTACATAAAAGAGATTGAAATATTTTGGTTTAACTCAAAGGCATTCAGGAGCAAGCAAATGCTGTCAAGTGTCTTCAGCCAGTAGATTTCAATTTGTATTTAATACTTGCATAACTTAAACATTAGCCAGGAGAATTTTTAAGCTTTTTTTTTTCTTTTAATTTGGCTTAAAAAAGTAAAAAGGACTCCTCCTGGACTGGGATCTTGTATCTCAAGTTTCAGACTGAAGTAAACTTTTACAGCCGAGTTGTAAAATAGCAGTTTATGAGACAAACTCTGCCAAAACTTTAACTATAACTGTGCCAATGTGCCATTATAATAATCCAACAATAATCATGGTCCATTATATTAAATCACTCGCACAGACAAAGGCTGCTAACCTTTCCAAGTGGGAAAAAATGTTCCTTTCAAATCAGGGATAAATTCCAACTGAGAAGACCAAATGCTCCAGCCTTTAAGTAGTGAATACATTTACTTCTCCCCAGGGCTCAAATAACCCAACATTTGGTAAATGTTTAACAAGGAGGAATTCTCCCTCCCATTTGCCCTTTTCTCATATACACTAGATTAACAAATTCAGTTTAACAAGAAGATCTGTGTTACCCCCTGGTATCCCTCAATTAGATCCTTCCTCCTGTTATTGGCGTATCATCCCAGTCCATTTGTTTGATAAGAAGACCCAGAGTAATTAGCTGTGTGGCAGAAACAGTGTCTTCCATCAGCCTTAGCTCTTAAACAGACAAGTCTCCCACACATGTGAAAAGGTGGTTTTGCTGTTGTTCATTCCTTTTAGCATGTATTTTTAAGGGGGTCTCCCTGGTTTTTTTTGTAGCATTTTAGAAGAGATTAAGCGAGCATGGCATGTAACTCTTGACTCCAGTTATGCCTCCCTGCAGCATGTCAGGAACTAAATCAAAGCCTCTGCAGGAATTCGCAAATCCAGCTTAGAAATCTCATATTTAGTCCTGGATAAATGAACATTGTTAAGGACAGAATAACCGCAGGCGCTCTGACACATTCAGATGGTGGTGGGAGGCTGTGTCTGTGTTGGCTCTGTGGAGTCACCGATTCCCCCGTTAGCCTTTTCTCTTTTCAGCTTAGCTTTGCCACATTCAGATGCCCTGTTGCTGTTTCATGTTGTATCTGGTGAGCTGGATGGATGGCAAAAGTACACTCACACTGATGAGCAGGATTCAGATTTGGTGAAACTTTTCTTTTTGTGGGGGTTTTTATTTTCCTTCAGTTTGTCAAATGAGTGGGTTTATGCTGTAAAAGGAATCTGGAGCTGTCTTGGTTTTCCTAGGAATGTGTTAGAAACTTCAGAGCTACCAACTTTGTCCCAAGACATTCACAGAGGTTAATGCCTGCAAAGCCTGGGAGGGGAGCGGAGCTGGGATGAGAGGGAACTGAAGCCCATATTGGTGATCTGAAGTGCACCAAGCAGCTGCATTTAATTCCAGGGCTAGAGCTCTTACCTACCTTTAACACTTGAAAGGCAGTGGTGACAGCTGGCAAAAGTCTCTAATGCTTTTAATGGCAGCCCGTGTCACTGATGAATAAAGCACCTTCCCATGCCTTAATCAGAGGCAGGACTTACATCTGTTGTTGAAACCTGGCTAGAGGATTCTCCTGCAAGGCTCAGCACATGTGTGACTGTACATAGTTATTGCCAAAATGTTTTGTGCCACAGGTAGGATTTCCCTCTGATCCAAAGCATAAAGGCCTGGATGAAAGTCAGGCAGTGTCATTGGTGTGCTGGAGGAGAGCTAAGGTGGGAACACTGCAATGCTGCTCAGTGTGCATTTCCGTACTGTGGCATTCCTCTATAAGCCACTGCATTTCATCACTTCACCAGCACTGAGGGCTCCACACCTGATAGTGCTCAGTGACTTAAATATCTGTGTCAGAAGAGCCTTTGGATCAGCTCAGGATTGTAGTGATGACAAGGACTGTGGTGGTCTGCTTTACTGTGGGGATGAGCCAGCTCTTTGGGTACGTGGGTCCCCAGCAGAGCAGTAGGCCATTGTCATTCCAGGTGGCTTCTCCCTGGCTTCTGACCGGCTGACCTTCTGGAAGCATTTCTTTTGGGACTTGCTCCTGTCATTTCTGTTTCTGACACCTCAGATAACGGCAGTGTCAGACTCTAGTCAGACTGGCCATTGAAGCTGATAGTAAAGATAATAATTTGCTGCCTGTGTGATATATGTCACCCAGGGCTTGATGCTGAGCCTCTCGCTGTAGCAGATGGGGATTGTGCCATCATCTGTGTCAGAGAGGTCTCATATTCCAGGAAACAGCCGTGTTGTTCCTTCAGCTCCACATAGAGAGTGGTTTGGAATTACCTGCAGGTAAAGCAATCACCTCACCTGTGCCCATGCCTCATTGTGTTGGCTGTGATTGCCGAGAGGATGGGCTCAGAGAGACTCCTCAATGGAAAGGAATTTGCCCATACACTCTGCAAATGCATTCACTTCTAAGAAGTTTCTGCATGAAAGGGTCTCTCAAATGAAGGCATGTTTTATTTGTAACTAGCTCCTTTAATTGTTGGCAAAGGAATAAATTCTCACTTACTTGTATTTTTATGAATCAAGCTAAATGAAGTAACACAGCCTAGGTGCAAGAAGCCACCAGAGGACTCATTTGGATAAATAGCATTCTTCATTCTCAAGTTATTCACACAGTTGTTCTGCTGTACTGAGACATGAGAAAGCAAAACCATTCAAGTGCTTCAGTAACACTGAGAAAACCAATTCAGTGGGAGGACTGTGTAATAGAATTGTGTCACAAGATAATCACTCCTCGCTGCTACACAAATGCTACAGCAGAAATGTGTCCTTGTCATAAAGATGCAATTACTGATGGCTCAGTAGTTTGATCAAAAGGTAAATACCCAGACAATGGAGTAAAGAAGCAGTATTTCCCTCAGCTCTGTAACCACCTCCTTGTATATACATGTGTAAGGCTTCCCATTTTGCTCTACTGTCTTCCCAAGGAGAGAAAAGGGAGTATTTCTAAATGCCTGGGAAAAGTAATTCTGACAAGACATGTGCATTCATTTAAGGAATTGCAGAAGTAAAAAATACTTTGTCTGCTTGGCAGATAATTTTCATTTTTGGGACTAATACAGAAAAATTAAGTTGGATGGGATGCCCAAACTCCCCATTCTAAGGTTGAAGCATTCTGAGATTCTAAAGAGCTTTCTTTCTCAAAATCATCTTTACCAGTAGCCTGTTCACTCAGCAGCTTTCCTGTATGTTATTTGGTTGGGATGCTCTCTTTAGATTCAAGCAGCAGTTGATTCTGCAAAATGCTGGAAATTGTCTGCATATCCTCAAACTGCAGTAAGGTCCGTGAGCAGTAGCGGTACTCAGGGCCTTGCAGAATGTTTTTCATTTGACTGGTAATACTGTTAGATGGACTTCAATCTCTGCAAGGTCAGGGAGTGTCTTTTAGATCTGTTTGACAGGCAGGAAAATAGCGAGGCTGAAGTTGCTTTGTGGCAGCCCCTATTTACGTGCTTACTGTACACTAATGTTGAGTGGGCTGGGTAGGCACAACAGAGAACAAAGCTGTCTGCTTACCTTCCTGGGTCAGGTTTGACTGGAGAATATCATTGATCATTCCTAGGGAAAACTGAACATGTTTGTCTGAAGAGGCTTCCTAGAGCAGTTTTCACTGTGGGGAGAAGATGGATGAGAGGTTCAGGGAGCAGGAATTCAGCACTGTGAGCACAGGCTGGCCTCGGGGCTTGCAGAAAGGGAAACTTCTCTTGGTACCCCAGAGCTTGCTGCAGCTCAGGCACCTAATGAAAGGTGGCTGGGTTGAGAGCAGCCTTGCAGGAAAGGACCTGTTCTGCTAAAATGGGATGATCAGTTTACAAAGCCCTTCTTTTATTCTCTGCTCGTCTCACTGATTTTTAGCTGTTTTTAAAAGTCAGTTACTCCAGTTTCTGTTCCGATAGCATCTAATGATAGAGCTAATGAGTGCTTTTGGAGTTGCTGATGCGTTAGTGGCTGTTTAAGGAGCAGGCTCAGTTCTGGCTGACTTGGGGCTCTTTTTGATGTGCTTGAAGTCACGCTATGTTAAAATAACAAAGGTGTTAAATCTTCCCAATGCTGCTTGGTGCTCTTGAAATTTACTGAGTAGAAACCAAACCAAACCAAGAGTTGATCTGGTTCAGCAGTGTATGATTGAGGAGATGCTAAAGGAGTCTGTCAGTAAGCCTTGGACCATCCTGTATTGGGGCTAAAGTTCTTGTGAAGATGGAGGAAGGTCAAAGGGATGTGAAGCCCTAAGAGTTTTTCCAGAGCACAGTGTTTCATTGCCTTCCCTAAGAGTGAACCAGGCCATGCCAATGGAGGCTAATTGCAGGAGCAACTGTATATTTTGTGACATTAAACCAGGCCACACTACCAGGATAACAGGAAGATTTCTGCCATGATGTTGGTCTTATGCTGCCCATGGAAGGTGCTGGGACCTGTGATCAGTAAGAAGGATTGACAGGTAGTCTTCTGGTTCTGTTTAGAAGTTGCCTATGTGCTCTCCTATAAAAACTGGGGCTTGTCCGAAAATGGTGTGAAAAGAGCTACAAGGAAATAGAGACTTTCTACTCTCTATGTGTCTTATACAAAATGTCAGTTTTACAATGTCACTTATAAATGATCCTTTCCTTGACGTGCAACCAGATGTCAGAGAATTTTGGTACAAGCTTTTACATTACACTGAAAGCCATAAAAACATGGAAAATTCCTTTTCTAGTTGCAAGAGAGTAGCTCTCTTGGTGGGTAAGGCTGTCCCATCTTTGCCTGGCTTTATTGAATCTGGTTTTAGGTATAGGTTCAAAAATGTCTTCTTCTTAACTACTTCCAAAAGGTCAGCAGAAAGTGCTGCTTCATCAGTTATACAAAACACTTCAGGGGATGGGAAAGAATTGGAAATCAGTTGCCCTTTGCATTTTCAATAGCAAATATATTCAGAAACCAAGCACTTTTCTTCCGCTTTGCTGTGCAAATGCCATGAAACTAGCTTGGTTTCTTTCTTTCTCTCCTTTTTTGATACCTGATTTCAGTGCAAACCCATACTTTAAGCAGATTTTGCTACTAGCACCACTCTGTCCTGAAACCTCATAGACGTCATCAGCTGCTCCACAGCCGTCCTAAGGCATGAGATGATGGGACAGCCTGGGAACAAAGGATAGAATTCTATTCTGCTGCTGCTCAGAGCGCTCTTACACAGCTCTGTTTTTGGCTCCTTGCTTGCTCAAATGAAACTGTCTGATTAAGTAACACATAGGAAATAGATTTTGGGCCAAGTCTGAATCATCAAGCTATTAATTTAAAAGAAGTGGTTGGGTTTTATGTTGTGTGTGTTGGGCTGTTTTAAATCCATGATGCTCGCTCCTTTGCCCCCAAAGGAATGCTCAGGAAGTTCATTTGAATTAGGTGTGAATTTGTAGTGTATGAGCTGTGTAGACACCTTTGCACAGAATGCAAGCAGCCTGAAGCTGGATTGGCTTTGAAAATGGATTTAGTCCATCCTCTGCCTTAGTGTTTCCTTGCTGAGATGTAATTAGCTAATTAGCTGACTTAACTAATCCTGCTTTTAAATTAATTTGGATTACTTCCCTTGGCTGTCTCCGGAGACAGAAGTGCTTAGCTCTCATGGTAACTAATGCTGTTGAATTCTGGGGGACACTACATGTGAAGCAATACTTCTGTAATATCCCATCTCTTGAGCTTAGGTTTTGGGATCTTGGGAAACAAAGAACTTGGGAGTATTATCTCATCTAAACACCACCCATTCAGTCTGTGCACTTCACTTCCAAAGTCATTATTGGAGCCAGGACTTGTATTTCAGGTACATCTGACCTTTTGCTTGAATAATTTGGGCTCTAATTTCAAGTCAAGCCATGAGGTGTAGGTAAGGTCTCAAGTTTCTTTTTAAATTGCCAGGCTTAAGTGCTGGATGCACAGCTGAATTCCCTGACGTCTTGGAAAGTTCACGTGCTGTCAAAGTCAAAAGGTTTTAATTAATAAATAAATTGGATATTCCATCAATGAAGATGTTAGATCTCAGGGAATAAGAAGTAGCTAAACAGAATGGATCTCCCCTGCTTGTGTACGGTTTGATGACTTGTAGCTTCTGAAGCTGTTCCTGAGCTTTTTTGGTTTTGAGAATCCACTGAGAATGGACTGGAAATGGGTAGATGGAATGCATATAGTTTAATGGAGAAAGGAAAAGATATTAAACCAGATGAGACTCCTCTGAGTGCAAAACAAGTTGGTAATTGTATCCAGAGTATCGTTATCAGCATTCCCCTATCCAATTGGAAGAATGTGATGTGTAATATTCCACAGCTATCTGTCCTGCTTCCAGGTCTGTTCAGTGTTCTCATTAATGACTTGCACAGTGCAGTAGAGAGTATGCTTATTAAATTTGCAGACAACATGAAGCTATAAGGGCCTGCAAATATACTGGAGTACAGGATTAGGAGTTTAGAAAGGCATATACAAATTGAGGAACTGGTCCAAAACAAGGAGTAAAGTTCCACTGGGGACTAGCCTCAGAAGTAATAAAGTGCAAGAATGTGGGATGCATAACTACTGGGTAGGTGACAACACTCGAGATAGGTTTTAGTGAATTATGGCCAGATCTCAAGCTGCATGCAAATTAAAACCAAACAAACAAGAACAAAACAAATGATCTAACTCATGGGATTGCAGACAAAGGAAGTCCTGGTACTAGGAACTTAGTAAGCGTCGACCCTCAGGACACCCAGCATTGTAAAGGTCTCAACTAGGTTTGCTACTATTCTTCAAATAACATGGGAGAGTTGGAAACAGCCCAGAGGATAACACTAAGAGTAATCAGAGGGAAAGATGGACTGTGAAGAGGAATTGGAGAAACTGAAGTTCTCTTGTCTTCTCAGAGTCTCTATCCGTAGTTAGACAAAGATATTTTTCAGTATATAAAAGGCTTTTGGAAAAGTAAAATGTCATGAATTACCCGTGTTACTAGTTTCTAATGGGGCCAAAATAACAGCAGGAGGGTTCCAGATTAGATGCTAGGAAAACTTCTCCAGAAATAATGGTAACAGTGGACTAGATTGCCTGTTGAAGTTATGACATTTCTGTTATTGAAGGTTGGTAGGAACAGGTTAGAAGAACATTGATCAGCAATGAAATTAATACAGTCACCCCTGTCTTGCAGGAAGACTGAGTTTGGGTGCATTAGAGGAACTCTTGATGTCTTTTTCAGTCTTGTGGTTTGACAGCAATCAGTATAGTGCTCAGAACAGTATCCAGAGGTGGCAGTTACCCAGTTATTTATGCTACTGTTCTGATGTTTTATGGTAATCAGTTCTATTATTTCTAGGCTTTCTAGGAGTAGATAGGTCAGGATCAGGGTGCTCTGAGGGCAGCTCAGGTGTGTACACATGGATACCTGCTTTCCAAATACAGCACTGTTTTCCAAACAGGTTTGTTCCCATCCCTATTCATTGAGTTCCAAAGAGGAGCTCAGACTAGAGCTTGGCAATATTTTTTTCCAATCAAATATATGTTGCATTTGGTAAACAGTTTCAGTCAAAAAGCTTTGTTTTGGTACTTGTTGAATGAAGTATTCTGATTTTCTGTGATGGGTTGACAAATAATCCATTCCTATTCACAAATGAGCAAGTTCTCCTTGTGCTGTGTGGTTTAGGCATACTCCCAGCCTTAGATATAATTGTGGTTTAAGTCAAGAAGTTGGAGATATGAATCTGTGTGCCATGGGCTATGTATTCCAGCCAATGCTCCATGATTTTGAGGGGTTAATGTTTTTGTGGTGTCTGCAGGAATCTTTCATTTTAATGGTTTATGAAAAAAAGACAATTTCAGCGCATACATTTTTTGCTGTATTAAACACATTTAGAGCACTGGATTAGACCCTCTTGTTCTTTTACCCTTTTACCACTTCCTTTCTACAGCTGTTACTTCTACGTAAAACTGAAAGGCTGTGTAGGACAGGCAGGTGGGATGGAGGAGCCTACAATTAGGATTTCCCCCTCTGAATTGAGGCTAAAGTTAAAGTTTGTTTCATCAGCATACACCCAGGAAGTGCAACATAGCGTTTTGAAAGAGAAAGTTCACATTTGTGGGATAAATACTATTTATGTTCCTTAGTTGAGCATGTTAAAACATCTAAAAACTTGTAAATCATCCAGACTTTCCCCATCCTTCAAGATACTCTGTTTTCTTTACATACTCAAATATTGTCTTGGCTTTTATGTGTAAACTGTGGACAAGCAAAGCTTGGGACAGCTTTCAGGAAGAGGAGAGTGCTCTTTCTTCTGTGTTTTGGAAGCAGTGAGTGAATTTGGAGCAGTCATTTGAATGGTTCATTGTGCATGCACATGCTTCTGTGTGTCTAAGCAATCATAGTCAGTTCTTTATGCAATTCTTCAAAGTCCTGGACAAGATCTGGGCTCCATGGATTTCAGTACAGTAAATGCATGTAATTCAAGATGGGAAGAAAGGAAAGGAGCATTTATTTTACAGATGGGGAACTGAATCATACAGAACTAAGACTGTCCAAAAATAATACAGGAAAACTGTGGCAGAACATGGATTCAAGCCTGAACTTTGTGATGTCTCACTTGGATCCCTAATTACAAGGCTGTTGTTAACTTTCCAAGCTGTTGTCTTACATGTAATCCTAGCACTTAGACCTTTAACTACTTTGCCACTAAATTAAATCTTTCTTCACTCTGCTGGAATACAGAGCCGGAACACTAGTGTGACCAACTAGAAAATGATGATTTCACACCAAAGGTAGGGAGATGTGGCCAAATGGATGCAGAGCGGTCTTACATCAGGCTGACCCATTAGGTGTCACGTCAAGAAGTGCCACATTGCTGCCTTCCTGCACCTTTGTGATGTATCTCACACTTGTCGCTGGTGTGACTACAGCCATGGTTATCACTCAGGATCCTTGGCTTGAGGCACGGAGGCCAGCTGTGCTGTTAGAGAAGTGCCATCGTGGGAAGCTGGAGCTGCAGCCAGCATGGCTGTGATATCAACACAGCTTCTAACATTCTTGGACACCTCTTCTTTGCTGCTCTCCTGTTTCCCAATTTGCTTCCCCCGAGCCCATTAAACTGCTCAGGTCAGATGAAAATTTCTATTCAGCAATTCTTTTCCTCCATCCCCCTATACTTTGAACCATACAAACTTGTTCAAGGAGAAATATGTACTATCTCAGAAACATACGTGGGTGTGAAAGCATGCACTAAGTAAGGCTTTTCTTCAGGTTAAGAAAACAGCAAACTCGTTCTGTGACATTCTCTCATCCTCCGGTGACCTACGCAGGGCACAGGGAGTGTTACACATACACCTGAAGCAAAAACAAAGCTGTAAAACATCTAAAACTCTGCAGTTGTTGGGTGAGGTTGGAGTGGATGTGCAGGTGCATACCAAAGCAAAATTATCCTGGCTTGTGTTCCTGTCCTGTTTCATAAACGTTAACCATGATTTTGGATAAGAAATTCCCAAGGAAAAAGGAAGAAGAGTGGGGAATGGTGGTTGAGAAATCTGTGGCTTTCCCCAAAGCAGCCCAGTGGTTGCTCTCTAGCTGACTGATGCCAGCTTTTGGCAGAGATTTAAAAGCTGAGTATCTGTTGACTGTCAGGCCAGCGCTGTCAGTCACCTGCGTTCAGGTTAATGCTTCAGGGAGCTGGCTGAATTCCAGGGGATAACTTGCCTATATAGAGATATCACTGCTCTTTTCATTGGAACTAGATGTTCTTCCCTCTTCCCTCAATCTCTTGCTCCTTCTTTGCGCTGTGAAGAAGTGAGGCGGCTCTGCACAGCTTGTAGACGTTCAGAGCCAGCCCAAATTGCCATGTCCCTCATGAAAAAAAAAAAGTGGCTTAAATCTAGAGACCTTGAAATTAAGTGTCCCATATTAATCTCTATGCTTTTTTTTTCAGAACAGGATGAACTGAACAGATAGGCTGAAAAATGTAGTGAGTAATATGTGTAAACTCAAGCCTTTGGTATGCAGTCTAATCTGGCACAGCACCCAACTTGCCTGACTAATCTGCTTTATGTCAGCATGATGGGGTTTGTTGGAAGTGATGATATCTTTTAGTAGACAAAGTAATTTAGCTGGCCATCTATTAGTAACATAAGACAAGCTTTCAGGCACATAAGCCCTTCTGCAGGACACCTGAAAGCTTAAAAGAAGGCATCATCTGTGCCTTCAGCTGACTTGCAGTTGGGAGTTTAAAGCTTGCCCATTCTTGCCACACTTTTCTGCTTGATCTAATGAAGATTTTACTCTGCTTTGTCTGCCTGATGTCTAGAAGCCATCTTATCCACCCAAGAGTGTAATAAGACAGAATAATGTCCCAAAACAAATAAATTAACAGCAAAAATTTCAAACCAGCTGGGTTTTGTGGCATTCAGGTTTCAGGGTACCCAGCTTTGTTTTGCTGGTCATTTGTTCTGTGGTGCAGATGTTCTGCATTAACTTAAAATCGGAGCGTCTCATGATGTTTGAATGAGTACCCCAAAGAAGATGTCTACAGTAAGTAATCACTGACAAAAGGCACAGGTTTTGAAGTTGTGATGAGATAAAGCACAATAAATTAATTAAGCTGTTTTCCCATGCTGTTTACCTTCAGTGAAGAAGAAATGAAGTTACTTAGTTACTTGCCTGTCTTGTGGGTTAGAAGTGATGTCAGCTACCAAATACTTAGAATAACAAAATCTAACAACTGAGTAAAGGAACCGGAATACTCAGTCTGGAGCTGGGAAAAACATAATGAAAAACACCCTCACTCATGAATAGTTTTGGTCCTCATTATAGATTAGTAGTTTTGTGAGATGATGTAGAAATGTTCCTTATTATCACAGCTTTATTGCCTACCTCTGTACATCTGTTCCAAAATTCATTTCAAAATGGCCAGACATTTCAATAATCCGGTGTGGCTTGGAATTTTCATATTGTTTCTGGTGCATTAAAATCTGGATGGAAAGCTGGTACTCTTAAATTTACAATTGCACAGACCGTACAACATCTGGGTAGCTTTGCTCTATTGCTTTCCTTGTTCCTTTAAATTTAGACTGAAGTTATGATGTGCATGAAAGGCTAAAGACCTTGTGTGTGGCAGGTGTTATTTCAAGCTGATAAAAATTCAGTAATATGTTCATTTTACTTTGATATGGCCTTTTACAAAATACATAAAGCTCTGCTTCAAACCCTGGCAAAAAATAGTTTTATTTTTAAAACAGGCAAATGGAGGATCTTCTGGCCTTGGTGAAATTGCCCATCAACTTACATATGTCTGTGTATGTGTATATTTATATATAAATATATCCATTGAATTGTTCCCTCAAATGTTATTGATTATTCCTTTAAATCAGTGCTTCACCTCTGTTGAGATGCACTGATGTACTTTCTGGAGGATCAGTGTAGTTTGCGTGTTTTTTGTCTGAGAATTGTAGCACTAAGACAAATTTCAGACTTTTAAGTTACATAGATCCCTTAGCATTACCTGTCTGAGTAATTACTCATTATTGCCAATCAAACTTTGCCTTAAACTGATGTGTACAGACAAATCTTGAGCAGAGTGAAGCCTCCTAGTTCCACTGGTCCCCACTGAGCTTGCTGCTTTACACGAGCTAAGATACAGTTGATATAAGCCTGTTCTGCCCCAACACATGGATGGCATCCTATAGTCTGTATTAGAAACCCTCTTTAGTCTCAAGGCTTAGTACTTGTATTTCTATGTTTTTAGAAAATAAAATAAACCAAACAGAGCTGAACTCAATCCATAAATATGAGAAAGAATGTGAATATTGTATTCACCATCCCTGCAGCTGGTTGAACCCAAATCTTTGGGGGGAAACTACGTTTCTCTCTTCAATACTACACAACTAAATCTGCTTAATGAATTGATGGAGTTTTCTGTGGTTTTGCTTTAAAAAAAAAGAGAAAAAGCAAAAGCGATTTGAGGGAAAGGTATGCATGTGTGTCTGTGTCTAAGTGTGTATAACTAAACCCCAAGTCAGTTACTTCTTAGTCCCTTGAAGTCCCTGTAACCTCCATTGTGAGACATGTTGGAGGGTGCTTCTGGATGAAATGCTGATTAAAAGTCCGATCCCAGTTGTGTTTGGCGTTGCTTTCCAATGTGGGTATAGTGCTATTTTGTTAGAACAGGTCTGATCAAACTGAATTTTCAACCTGACCTTCTCCTCACCCCTAATAACTTCCTGGTTCTTTGGTCAGAGAGAGATTTATGAGCAAGAACAAAGCATGATGTGTCTGTCCCAGCAGCGAGAAAAACCAGAAAACTTATTAAGAGAGAAGGGAGGGGGAGAGAAGGGAGAGAATGAGAAGGGAAAGCTGTGAAAGCAAGTCCTGGTTTCAGACACAAGCAGCTCAAGCTTCTGGTCTACTGTAATTACCCAGCCACTGAAGAAATGAAACGTTGAAAAATCAATTTTATAAAAAAATCAATGTTTTAAACAATTTGAAGAGCTCTCATAATTTTAAATCTCTCTACAATGTACATGTTTAGAGCCCTGATCACCTTCAAAGTGAAGTGCTCCAATAATTTTAAATAGTCCTGCACACAAAAGGCTCCGAACCCCCCTTTCACTTCCAAATGGAAGTAATCTTGAAAATGTGAAGCACACCGATAATTTTAAATAGCTTTCTCTGTCCAAACCTGCTTCTACTTCCATGCAGTTCCTAAAACTCAACATTTCGGTGTCTGTTTTTGTCTTTTGTGTTAAAAGAGTATTTATTTGTTTTAAGTTAGAAACAAGAGGAATTTTCTCAGGTTTTTAGTTACTGAAATTATGGGTCTTTGACCATTAAAAATGTTTCAATGTGTTCCTGTATTTAGTCTAGCCAAAAAGTACGAATTGATGAGTATAGCTGTTATCATTTCCTAACTTACAGCTCTGTGCAGAAAGTGATTTTACATTGAATTGTAATTTCATCCACAAGGGCTTTAGACCTTATATAATTAAAATACCTCAATCCTCTTCAAATTAGAAAAGCAAATTGTTACATATCATAAGTAGGTGCTTTTCAGTCTAATGACAGTCACTTCGATGATTTATGACATACATTATTTTATATCAAAGTACAATGAAATAGGCATTACCAAAGGTAATCTCAGTAATGTCTGAAAAGGGATCTCAAACCTCAGTGCAACAATGAATGCAGTATTTAAAATGCAAAACCCAAAGACATTATTATGGTTTTGATTTCTTATGCCACAGCTTCTCCTGATCTGTTATATTAGTACAGCAGTACAAAGGGTGTTTTGGATGTATTTCGCTAAGATAACAGATGGGGAAATATGAAATATAAAGTCAGATTTTATGCAGGAATTGTTATCAAAGGGATGATAAAGTAAAACTGCATAATGGCAAGGAAAAACAATTGATGATGTACAAACTGAAATATATTGAGCTTATGGAATATGCTCATTTCCAGCTTTTAAACCCTTGCATTATTAAAATGCATAATAAAATAAAATGCTCGGATAATGTATAAACAAATCAGACTAAAGTAGCTTCTTGAGTATGATTATTTTCATATTTCTGTACTCTAGATGAAAATTATCCCTTTTGTGCCCCCCACCCCTACTCCAGTGACCTATTCTAGAGCCTTGGGAGTCAACAGCAAGAATCCCAATGTCCTTGGCATCCTTCGTGGCAGGCAAATGCTACCCTGTAACACTGCATCAGAACAGGGACAAATGGCTATAAATACGAACAAATGGTTTATGTTGGCCGTGAATGCATTTAGGTTGGAGTTGGTTAAGGGTGTTTAACCATCTGAAGGATGAAACTGGTGCAGTAGGAATTTAAACCTAAATAAATAAAATCTAGCTTTCTGTTTATTTATTTGAGAGGCTGAGATTTTGCGGTTGTTGTCTGCATTGTTACAGGACTTACAGGGTTGCTTATGGTGTTGGTTCTACAGCATCAGCCACCTCATGTTTTTCAGTCTGTGGCTGCTGGAGCATGGACATTTCCCACCTCTCTAAGCAAGTAGTGCTGTGCAGTGTCACTGCAAAGACTTTACTGAGAAACACAGTCCTGAGTAAAATA
Organism: Melopsittacus undulatus; assembly: GCF_012275295.1. Lineage (NCBI taxonomy): Eukaryota > Metazoa > Chordata > Aves > Psittaciformes > Psittaculidae > Melopsittacus > Melopsittacus undulatus. The sequence goes on along the minus strand of NC_047529.1, from coordinate 10,026,377 downwards.
CTCCATGGTAGGGTTTGATTACCTGCATGTAAAGTTATCGGCCTTGCAGGTCTTTTCCTGTGCTGATTTCTGAATCTATTTATATGCTAACTGGGGATGTTTTCACGTGCAAGAGTCCAAAAGTCATAAAGGCTGATGGAGATGGTGTCTGAGCAAGAAAGTAAATGCCAGAGCTCCTTGAATTGCGATGAGCAGCTGTCAGGATTTCAGCAATTTTGGTGTATGGGCTTCAAGAACATGGAAGAGTGAGCAGCAGAGAGTCCACAAGAATTGCTAAAGGGTGGAAAGACCTGATTTACTATGAAAAGCTTAGGAAACACAGTGTAGTTAGTTTGAAGGTTATGGGAGACTTGATCACCTTCTGGGATAACGTGTAGGAAACACAAGGATCATATTAAACCTGCCAGATCCCAGTGCAGTCCCCCGAAGGGGTTGTGAGAGACTTCAAGCTTGATCTGTAGCCCTGCTGCAGGGCAGCTCCATCCCCACTTTGTCCCCTCATGCCGACCCATGGTTGGTGAGCTAGACATCAGTTCTGACTGGAAACACAGCAGGGTGAAGATCATGAACCTCCCAAGGTCTGAGGGAAACGCAACACGTTCTTCACTATGAAGGAAGTTAAACAGGAGATGTCAAGTTTTTGTGAGAGATCTTTCCCAGGAACCAACTCTCAGAGCACTGTGGCCTGCTGAGCATGTTGGTCCCTCATGGCTTCATAATCGATGGCTTTGTGGTCTGGTGCTTGCTTACTGAGCCCCAGCCTGAATGTGCTTAGCAGTTTGCCTCTCATTTGCGTCAGCATCTAAATAAAGATGAAACCATGTTTTTATTCTCTTTTCAAGATGAGCCGTTAATTTTATAACAGAGAAGAGCAATCGAAAGACATATAATTAAGAGCATGTTTTTAAAGATTTCAGAAAGATTTTTTCCTCGATGTTCAGCAGCCATACTTGGGGAAGAAATTGTAAAGGCTCTTAAATGGCAGCAGTCAGACTTCCAAAGCATCCTCAGCAGCAAGACTTCCCATCACTCAGACAATCTGGTCACAGTTTTACATACCAAAATGGAACCTTAGGGGGTTTAAAAACAATAAATTCACATTCCATTTTGAATAAAATGCCCTTCCCATGCATGTACTCAATGTGCTACTTGGAATAAACACAGTTTCCAGAAAAAAAAAAAACAAACCTCTATCTTGAGGCTAATTTCAGACTTAGCCCTGACAAACTGTGGTCAGTTTGTCCTGGCTCATTGTATCACCACAGTCTCAGTGGAGAGGACCAGAGGCAGTAATCTGTGGTGTTTTGGTGTGGCACATGTTCCCTGCAGCTTCACTGCTGGAAGAGCAAAGGCTCTGCCCATTTCCCTGCTTGTCCTACCTATTTGAAAGGGTTGAACACACACCAAGACTGCAAAAATCTGTTTTCTGCTGTGATGGGAGCGGGTGAGGGATGTGAGGGCTGAAGAAGCTGCAGTGCTGCTGAGTGGATGCAGAAATGCTTCCACATATGTCAGATACATCTTTCTTCCAACTTTCAGTGGTCGATACTTTGATCTGCCTAACTTGATCAGCATCTAGCAGTTTGATTGCTGGAGTGTTACCTTTAGGTCTATTAAAGCACTCACAGCAAGCTGTTGTCCACTAACACCTCATATTGTAGCACTGCTATATGGTATTTAGTAAGTACTCAGGATCCTGAGATTGTATTTTTGGGAGAGTTAGAAGCCTTCTGGTTAAGGCTATTCTCTTGTCACCATCGTTGTAGGGCTCAACTTTACAGTTTTCCTTATATTAGTGTATCTGATTTTCTGCAAATTCTGGCATTAGTGGGAGAAAAATCCAGCTTCATGAGCAAGTGTTTGTACTTCTAGATGAAGTGTTTTGCTTTAGGAACAGTTAGGAGGAAAAGGAAGGGGAGCTTTCCTGGATGACAGCAAATGATTGTGATGGGCATAGTTAGGAATTGAGTCTGGTCAGTCTCTATATATGCATGCTTAGGTGGGTCTAAAGTGGGGTTCCTCCTTGTGTCTCCTTTTGTCTTGCTATGATCTCTCCTGATGTGGCAGGTAGGATTAGGCAGTGAAGTCCTCATGTTACACCCTTTGCTGCTCAGCAGGCAGAGGTGGTGTCACTGCATGACCAGAGACATGATTGAAGCATTGTGGCAATGCTGCTCAAGTGCTGAGGGAAAGCTTGACCTGAAAGCACTTGAGAGAAAGAGGCACATACAGGCAAAAGCAAATCATCAGACCAGCCCAAACAGAGAAGCTGCTTTAGCTACAGGCACAGAGAAAAGGATTTCAGGAATGGGCCTGAGGCTGTTGAGGTGTACTATGATGTTTGTGTTTCACCTCAGTGTGTGCTTAGCCGGCCCCAACTAGGATGACCTCCTATGGTCAAGCAGTTCTGCTGCTACCAGCTGAGGTTGTCTGTGGGATTTTCAGTGGTCAATGCTTACATGAGTGAACAAACCAGCAACTGTAAATGTGGCCTTCTGCTTAAAAGAAATACTTCCATACCCTGCCATTGCCTGGAAGCCTTCAGTGGCAAAAATATATGCAAAGCCTGGAGCTCCTGAGCAGCATTGCTCTGCAGGGATCTCCTGACAATGATGGCATGGCAAGGAGCCAGGAGGAAAACTCTCGGAAGGGAATGTGATGTGAAGGCCGAAAGCCATTAGTATGTAGAGCTGATGACTGTGCCTTTGAAGGCGAGCAGAGGGACTTTTTTAATGGCAATGGTGAACTGTTTTGACATGGATTAACTGAACTTTGGGAGGAGGGGGCTGCTATGGTTTAAAAATAAACCATTATTTTTTTAGTTCTGTGTGTTTTTTAATACTGCTTTCTGGTGAAAGGTTGCCTGTTGGATGCTGGCTTCCAGGCACAAAACTATTCTCTTGCTTAGGATTGGCAGATCCCAGTACCATCACTTTTAGTTCTGCAAGGATTCCTGCCAGAGAAATTCTGGAGAGGTGATGGTGTTTTTAAGGTATGATGAAACATAGCAAATAGAGGAAATACATGTAATGGTAACTGTAATGAGGGTTTCTTTTCTATTTTATCAGAGCAAAAAGTATAGCAATGAGATCTTGAGTTTAGGATAGCATTATGGGATTCAGGTTGAAAGAGGGATAACTGATGCTTGTCTCATCTATGTGGTGATGTTGAAGTCAGCACCTACCTAATACAGCAGTTTCTGGGGAGGAGGAGGTTGCTAGTATGCTAAATGGTGGGTCTGGGGATCCAGCACTAACTGTCCTCGCACAGAGGCACTTCATGGGATGCACTTTCCGCCTGAGTCATGAGGTGCTTTTGGTGTGTGTTGTCTATTTTTGTTGCATGGAGTTACAATCATTCTTAGGCAGTGTGTCTTTGAAGAGAGTTCTTTACAGTTGCATGCTAGTGAGGACATACCTCTATGGTCAGTGGGAAAGCAAGTCTGGGACTTGAAAGTCATCTAGAAGACCTTTTACAAGGACAAGTAGTGATAGGACAAGGGGTAATGGCTTCAAGCTGAAAAAGGGTAAAATTAGATTAGATATTAGGAAAAATTCTTCACTTTGAGGATGGTGAGACACTAGAACAGGTTGCCCAGGGAGGTTGTGGATGCCCCATCCCTTGAGGTGCTCAAAGCCAGGGGCTTTGAACAACCTGGTCTGGTAAAAGGTGTCCCTGTCCATAGTAGGGGAGTTGGAACCAGATGAGCTCTAAGGTCCTTTCCAAACGAAAACGTTCTATGATTCTATGTTCTGTCTGGGACTCGGAAGTGATCTGATCTGTTTTTCATGAACTCATCTGCTCTATAGTACATTTGTCTGTCATATACTCATCCTCCAGAAAGGTAAATAAAATAAGCCAAGAGGATTGGTTTGAGCACTGAAGTTTTCTACTTGTAACGTGAGACATCCCAAAGAACTTCATTCAAATGGGGACTTCCTGGGCACTTGCTCTCTCTTGGGTGCAGGAGTCATCAGGGTCATCTCAGTGCTCGCTGTGAAGCCTGTGTTCTACCTGACTCTGTCCCAGCTACATCTACAAGTGCTAGTTTCTGTTTTCCACTCACCCATTAGCAAGGCACTTTCTACTCTGACCTTTCCCTGTGCCATCTGTATGTGCTTGTCCTCCAGCCATGCTTCCTACCCTGTGTAAAGCACATTGGTTCTGCCACTTTAATCTTGCAGCCCAGGTGCCCTGGCTTTTCTGTCCTGAACCTGCTGGGGATGTCCCAAGAGGACCAAAAACCATTTCCTCACATGTTACTCCAAAGCTTGCTGTTTCTAAGCTGTACCACATGGCATAGAGGAGAGGCAAGTCGTAGAGGACCTTCCAGTCCTTCCGGTCCAGGCCTGCTATCAACTGGGAGAGGATTGCTAGAGAGCCATGGAAACTCAGTGGCTGTTCAGCTGCCCACACTACTGCTGAAGCAGTAATTTATCTGCCTCAAGGGAACTGGTTTTCATCACCCTGCTCTGTAAAGTGTGTTTTTTGGGGACCTTGCATAACCCACAGGGCCTGGGAAGTGGTGTGGGTCTTCTGCAGAGTAGCATCCCTTTATGGATCAGGAAGAGCTGCACTGATTTCTGCCTGGGGTTGACACAGCACCATTCCACTGGCCTTGCTTGGTTGCCATGCTGCAAGTGATTTTGAGAAGAAATAATACGTGTTCTTGCTTCAACATGATATGAAAAATGTCTTTATATTAGAAAGTCTATATTTTATTGAGGTTTGCTTCATATTAGTGTCATAGAAGACCTTGATTTCAGTATAACAATATGAACCTGCACGTGTAATTTCTCTTCTGATCACATTAATGCTAAACCACTGTACATGGTAGTAATGTTAAACTAATGTGACAGAATAATACAAGTATAAAGTGATGTAAAACCATTAATATTATAGAAAGTTACTTATTTTATGCAAAGGATTCTAAGGAGTAATTTGAATAAAATTCCTTGTCTCTTTCTCTGATCTAGTTGAGCTACTTTGATCAAATGATGATTAAGTCTGATCAACAAACTTAATATTAGCTGATTTCCATACAATGACTTCTTGTTCTTACTCCTGCTCATGACATAGCTCAAACCAAGTTCACTGCTGTCAAAAGCTGTACTCTGCAGTGTCTGATCTTGTAGTACAGAAAGAAGAGATGCGAGATCAGAGGTGAAGCGATTTATGGAGTATTGGTAACCTGGTCCATTTTGGCATGCACGTTTTCCTAGTTAAGTTTAAAGGGCATGTAAAACTTGAGTGAATCAGGCTGTAAATGTTTAATGATATGAGTTGCTCCTTAAATACAATAATGGAGCAAGTTGCAACCACTAGCAAAAATGACTGCGTACTGGGTGTAAAGTAACCTTCTTTCACAGCAGATTTGGGTTTCACTTGGAGGGCTATATAGCATTTATTTTAACTCCCTGCAAACTTTAGATGTCTAATTAAACAAAGCAGGAGTTCAGTGATATCAAGACGCGTGTTTCCCCAACTTAATCAGATCGCTGAAGACAGCCAACAAGAATATATAGGGTGTGAAAAGCCAGATTTCCAGTGAAATGAAATGAAAAGTTATAGGGCTGTGGGTTTAGGAATGGTCTTTCTTTTGTGGCTTTTAGTTTAGTGTATTTGTCAGATTTTTTTATAAGAACATTATTGCTTTAAGAAAAAAAAATTAAACCCTGAGAAATTACTCTCAGTCTAACGAGTTCTTTTCCACTGACTACAGACATCATTAGGGGATGGCTATAGCCTGAGGCTGTGCATGAACTTTTTCTTCTAACTGTACACTTTATGTATAATTTAGCTTTCTTGCCTAAATTATTCAAGCAAATAGTGAGTGAAAATAATGGAGTTCACTGAAACCTTCCACAGTATTAAAATAAAACAGTTTTTTACGTTGATTTGAATTTTTAAGCTTTTTAATCATGGATTTCAAATGGAATACGCATATCTTCAGCTCTTCTCTGCTTGTCCTCTTGTGCCTTTTTTCAGTAAAAGAAAAGAAGAAAGGAAATGAACTTCAGCAAATACCCCATTAATTAATAAATGTTACTTTTGACTACTTGAGATAGAAGTAATGGTAGTTAAGCAAAACCTATAGACAGAGAAAATACATTCACCAAGTATTGAGCCACAGGCAATATTACCTTTCTCACCCCAAATAAGGCTAATAGCATTTCATGTTTAAATACTGTTGGGTTCCTTTAAGCTCAGAAATACTGATAGGGAACTCTATGCAATAGATGTAAACTCTAAAAACTAACACAAAGGCTATATTTTTTCAGTTAATATTTTTCTAGTTTAATATTAGTATTAAAAAAACTCTTGGTTTGAAACACAGGGGCCTGATCCCATGCTACGAATTTGGTACAGCTTGAGGATACCCTGCAGATTTCTTCCAGGTGAAGAATCAGCACTCAAGTGTTTACTATTGTAGGCATTCCTCTGCAGTCATGCAGCTCACATTCACTTTATAGGTTATTACTGACAGTATTACTAATGTGGTAAGTGTTGTATCTAAAACTAGATGGATAAATGAAGGTTATGCTGTCGTGAAAAAACACCCTGTGGAAATTAAGGAATCTTTGTAATAATATCTGCAAGCAGACCTCTATAGTTCCCTGGCTTGGATATGCTGTGTGTTCACTGAAAGTCTGTTAGACTTAGAAGTAGAAGTAGCATAGTGATGTTAGAAGTAGCATAGTGATAGTAGCATAGAAGTTAGAAGTAGCATAGTGATGATTTTCTCTATATGATGGGAAAGGAGCCATGTCTAGACACCTGTTAGTGCCTAGACTCTCAAGATAGGATTCAAATCTGCAATCCATTGCAGATCAGTCAGTAGCGAGGAATCTCTCTGTGGAATTCAGACCAGGCTCTCTTCTTGACAAGTATGACATGAGGCAGAGATAAGTATAGCTTTACCTGATTTCACCTCCAGGTATACACTGGCTAATGTCTGCAGTTCGTCAGTGGGCTTTGGACTAATCCAAAGAAGTCAAATACATCTAACATCACTCAGTGCCTGGTGTAGCTACTGTCACCCACCTCTGTTCTTATGCAGTATGGCACCCCCTGGGTCCACAGCACTTGTTTACTCAGACTGAAGAAATACTGGGTGGTCCATTCAGGAGCTTTCTCCCCAGTCCAAGTTTGTACCCAGGGAGTCCTCCCAGCCCTGGATTTAAACAAAAGGTGTGTCTGGTGATACTCTATTATTTCGTTATTATTTATGACCTGGGCAAAGAAATACCACAGATCTGGCCACCTTCTATGCTTAGCCAAAGGCCTTCACAAAAATCACAAAGCAAACCAGCAGGCAAGAATAAAGAAAAGTTTGCCAAACTTCTTTTTCTGAATTAATTGAAATGGTGTGTGACATGGGTTAAAAAAAACAGTTTATTCTTTGATTTCATCAGTTCTGATATGCTGCCTCCTGCTCCTTGAGCTTTCAGACTCAAGAAATGAGATATGTGCAAATTAGTTGCCTTTTAATTTGAACACCCAGTGGATGTGGATCATTACAAACCGTCACGCTAGATTATTGTCACACCTGAGCTGTGTGTGTACAATGATACGCTGCCTGCCTCGGTAGAATGACAGTCCTCTGCAATGAGCTGAGATGGTCCTCAGGTCTACATGTTGCAACCCTCCTGCGTTTTTACTGCAAAGTATTGGTAGCAGTAGGCAAAGATATGTGGAAACAAATGATAATGCAATTTTTCTTTCTTTGGAAACAACTTTGGAAAGATGTTCACTCTAGACTCCTTATTACTACATTTCATCTTTCACGACTGTTTCTTTAAAGGGGGCAATTGTTTTCTTTTAAGAGCAGACTTTAACCTTTTGGTTAAAATAACCAAAACTTTTAACTTAAAAGCTTTTTAAAGCTTTTTAAAGCTTATTTGGTTAAAGTAACCAAAAATAAGCTTTTATTTAAAAGCTGCTGTCCTGATTGTACAGGTATGTTTTTTTGTCACTGTTATGCTCATGGTATATCTCACCTGCTTGCAGTCACTTCTACATGTACATGCATCAGTGGTAGTTGCATAAATTAATTAAGCCAAATACTTAAAATTTAGTCCCATATAATTCATAGTATATTCAATCTGTAGCTTCGCTGAGGAATATGAAGAAAATCATGGTCATTTTTGGGGTGATGGCTATTGACTGTAAACTTAGAAAAGGAGCACAACCTGAAGGTTCCTCGCTTGTTTGCATTTTGGTCTTATAACTATGTTTGGTGATGCACAAGAAACTGTTATTTTCTTATTATCATGCATCAACCTTTTCCCCTCTAGTTATCACAGGAGATGATACAATGATGTAGTGATTCAGTGGAAAGTTCTTTTCTACTTGTATACATTTATTCGGCTGCTCTTGAGTCTTCAGTACTGGAAAAGAAAAAATCTAGCTAAAGCAAGGAAGAATTACAGAATTGGGAAGGATAAAATTCAAGTAGAAGCATACAGAACTGAGCCTCTCAGTTAATTACCCAGTAAGGTCTAGACTGTGAAATCATTTGACAGTACAACATCCTTTTCCCACTAAATGCATGTTTGCCAAAGCCCAGCTCAACATCACATGAGAAAATTCTCCTTCCAGGGATGTTCAACATATCGTACATCTGCAAGAGCAGCAAGTTCCACTACTCAATTCCCTGTTTGTGTCAGGAGATTAAAACGCTTGGTAAAGCCAAACTGATTTCTCATTGCATTTGGCAGAATAGCTGTTTCCTTTTTCTCATTGTGCGCTGCAGTTTTCCCTTCTCTTTTTACAATTTGTTTGACTGGCAATAGGTTTCAGGCTGTGTTGGCATTTTGTGGTAATCTGTCCTTTGACTGCCTCCAGGAGGTTATCTGTCCTCTAAAAATCCAAGTGCCTTGGAAGTTCCTGAGTCGTGCGTGCTGTCACGAGGCAGCAGGATCTGTGTCTTTCTCATCTGTGTTTTTTTTGTTGGCTGATAGGTTTTGTGAGGTTTGTGGCCATAGAAGAGAGCTCTGTCCCTTTATAGGCTGTGGTATTGCTCCGTGCTGCTTGTTTCATCAGTCAGCTTACCTAAAACTTAGTCTGCTGCCCGTCACACCTTCCCATGGATATTTTGCTTGGTGTGTGTGTTTTAAGGGAATTTCCAGACTTCAGGGAGAACCTTTCAACAGGATAGGAAAAGGCGGCTGTGCCTAAGTGTCCTGTGGACATGATGAAGTACACTTACTGATACATCCAGCAAATGGGATTTTTATGTCACTCTCGGCCCTTGTCACTGCTGCTCAGGAATGGTTTAATGGCAGAGCTGATGGGGCTGTGGCCTTCTCCCTCCAAACACTATGGGACCCTTGCTTCTCCTGTCATCACAGAAGCCTCCATCATGGCATGCAGCCAAAGGGCATTGTGAAGATGCATTACCTGGGGAGAGCTCAAGGAGTTCCCTGTGAGTCTCGGAGGACTCATTAAGCACAACACCTTCAGAGGTGGTGCAACCACTCTCATGCCTGGTCCCTGGCCCATTTCCTAACCTATGTCTTGGGGAAGTCTTGCCCCTTGTCATAAACGTTTGGCAGCTTTTGCTGCTTTAAGGAGCCAGGTACCTAACAGGAAAAAAATGTCAGGTTTTCACCTATTTTTCTGCATGAGACCAAGGGCAGCCCATTTGGAACCACTAACAGGTCCATCAATTACTCTCACATTGGGTTTGGTTTTGCTGCAGGTTCCCTGGCCTTGGAATGGCCCCATGCAGGTTTTTGCTCTGCTCTCCCTGGCTTCTCTATCCAACTCAAGCTGGCTTGCTGCAGAATTTCCTGTCATCTTGTCTCTCTAACTTGTATTCACACAAAACTTACCTCTTCCACCTTTTCCTTCTTTTTTTCTTCTTAGCACTCCTCCAGTTTTGCCTGGGCCAGTAAGGATGTGTTGAGTTGCTTGATTGTCTTAATGGACAAACACATCGCTCTGTGTTACCAGACTTAACTGAATTGCTTTTAAACATTGAAGGCTAATTAGTGACATTTCTGTTGCTCTGAAAATACTTACAAATTTCATTCCAAACTGTCTAGGAAACAAACAAAATTTGGCCTTGATATTTTTCATGAAATTGCCAGAAAATGAAGGGTTGGCTGCTGCTTACAGTACTTTCCTCAGACTTGTTGAAGGGATATGAATGCACATGAATGACCTCACCCATAAACATGTCTCTTCCTTTCTTCATGAACATTTAATTATGGGTGACAAAGGGACAACCCCAGCAAAAGAAATTTATGGCAACCCTGCCTAAAGCTTAGTGTGTTAAGATATTTTTGCAAGGGTGTGGGAGAGACATTGGGATCAAAATCGTGCTCTAGCAGAGCCATAGTATGGTTTGAATGTGTGGTTTCATCCTGGGTGAGTGGCTTAGATCCCCAGGCTGTTTCATTTTGAGAGAGAAGCCAACATCGATCCTTTCTGTGGATTTGTCTCACTACTTAAAAAATTAAGGTAATAAAAAATAAAGAATACTCCCCAGCTGTAGGTGAATGTGCTGCTGTTTCGAGGTGCCTTGCAAGAAGTAGGCAGGCAAGGTCTCAGAGATCTCAGTGAGCTCTTCAAACCAGTGCTCTTCAACTGTGGGTTTGGAGACCATAGAAAATCTGCTATGCTCCATGAAACTGTTGTAAATGTATTTTTAAAAGCTGTGCATGTGCATTCCTGCACATCTAAAACTGCAAAGAGATGGGAAATGGAAAAAAAGAATAAAGGGGAGAAGATTTCTCTTTCCTTTTACTTGGTTTTATATGAAAGGTTGCTTGGACCTTGGATCACAGGAAGATTAAGCATCATCACTCATTGAACTACAGAATAAAACAACAGCAGTGGTGTGAAAAACCAAGCATTCTAAGTCATTTGCTTTTTCTTACAAGTGTCTATAACAAAATGTTTTGTTTCAGGTCTAATGGAATGCTTCATTTTCAAGCTAAATAAATTTCTGTGTGTTTGTTTTGCTTTTGCAAGAAATAAACACTTAAATGTGGAGCAGGTGGATAGAGAATTTTTTCCTTCTTTTCCCCCCCAGATTTTAATTTTTCAGGAATTGAGCCTCTCATTCTCTTAAAACTTTGCCCTCAAACTGTCTTTGTCCTTAAACTTTTCTTACTTTTCCTTTAAAAGCACTTTGTGATGTTACTTTTGAAAGCTGCAATTGCAAAATATGTTTTATTGTGATGCACTCACTTTAGGGCAACGTGTTCTATGTTCTGTCAGTCCTTATGCGCTTCTGCAGGTGCCTGTAAGTACTCAGGAAATGCAAAAAATTCAAACCAGTCTCTTCAATTTAGCATTGTAAAAAAGAGTTTTAGCTTTGTTACATCTCAGTTTTATAATTTATTTTATTGTGCAGAATTCTGAGGAGGGATGGGTGAATAGAGGAGACAGGAAAAAGAGGCAGGGTGGCCTTGCATGGATCCACTGCTCCAAGATGAATACAGAAGTGAAGGTTCATGGCCCAGAATGTTTTCAGGTGCTTTTAAAAAGGAGCTCATCCTATGTTTTAAAGTTTTCAAAGGTAAGCTCCATTTAACGGATGCCATGGTCCTGAGGGAGTAGGAAGCTGTGTCTTCTCACACAGACTCTGCATGATATCCATAGGCAGTATACAAATGTCCAGAACCTGCTTTTTTTTGAAGTTTGCTCAACCTAAATTTGAGGGGTGGTTTTAGGACAGCAGCCCCTTTGGGAAGTGCACACAGTCATTACCTCATTGCTATGACTGCCCAGGGCTACTGATTAGCATCAGCCTTAAAAGGAATAGGGATGTCTGGGACACATCTCAGGCTTTGTTGAAACAGGTCAACATGTAGTTGACCAGGAGTATCAATACCTGCCTAATCAATGAGAAGAGAGAGGGCTAAAATACAAAGCCCAAACCAAACAACACCTAAGGCACCCTAGCAGGGCATAGTGAGCACCTTCATGTCGTGAAACCTATTTAGAGGCTAATAGCACTTAAAGCCAACTGTTGATGATGCTCTTCAAAGTCTGACCTCCCAGAGAGGTGTCTTGGAACAGGATAGAGGGAGAAGCAGAGAAATTCTACAAACACCTCTGCCACACTGGTGGCACCCTCTTCTCTTCAGCCTCATGTTCTTTGAGACTGTTTTTCCACCTGTAAGTGTTATTTCAGAGTAGTGACATTCCTCAGTAGCCATCCTTTATTTCCAAGTGAGATACACAACAGATGGTTACACTGGTAAGATGTGCATGTTTTACTCATGAGAAAAAATAAAAGTGGTCAACCTTGTAACTCTTGTTTTGCATTAACCACAGAGGTGTAAAACGCTGCAAAATTTGAGAACATTTTTATTTCTCTGTGGCTTGGCTTTGTACAACTGTGACTGACTAGAAAAGGAGCAGAAAGTGAAAAGTCAGGCCTGGGTTCACCAGGGAGAAGGGAAACTGAAACATCATTTGAATTGAAATTCTCTCCAAAGGAGAACAATGTTCTTCCTCTCTTCCTCTTGCTGCCCTTTCTTTCTCCTTCTGCCCTTTTCTTTCTGTTAGAGCTCTTTACAGGTAATTTTACAATCTGACTTTTGAACCACATCTGCATCCAGCCATTACTTTTCCATCCCATCCAGGGAACCAGCTACCTGCTTCTTTTTTGCCTGATAGAGATTATTTGGCAGGGATACTGCTAGTCCCTTCCTTCTTCACCAGTCAGAAATCTTCTGGTTTATGCCTCTTGCTGGTCTTGTGAGTCCTGTATATTTTGCCGTGAAGGCTCATACCTTTGGCGTCATGATCCCAAAGCACTGAGTGCAGTCTGAAACAACAACAAAGCCTGATTCCTGCCCCAAATATCATCCATTCAACCAGCCCATTTCCCAACCTGTATTGGCAGAGGCAGAAATGGGACAAAAGAAAACTCCACTGCAGGGGCCTTGATGTTTTCACATGTTGACGTTTTTCAGGCTGGCAGCCTGCCCTGCTTCACCATGAGGCTCTTTAAGAGGTGGCATTTCAATGCTGCATGTCCCAGAAGGATGGGGAGGACGGGCAGCAGAGCTGATGGCCCACCCTGGGTTGAGTCCTCAGCCAGGAGAACCTCTGGAGACACAGGCACAGCTATTGCCGATTATTTCTTTTATGCTTTCCCTCCTGCTTTGTCATTATGCTTCAGCTTTGAAACTGAGCTTTGTTTCAGCCTGGTAGCCCGTGGCAGTGGACTGGAGAGAGGAGACTTTTACTGAGCTACCAAAGGCATTGTGTGCACGGGAAGAAAATGTGTGAAGAATTGAAATTATATGGTTGTACTGGGAGTTTGTTGTGGTGGTAACATTGGCTCAGATCTTCTGGTAGCTAATGGAGCATGTTGAGATGATCTGAAGATGAAATGAGTCTGATATGCTGGGACATGACATTTAAAAAGAATGGTAAAATTATATTTCTTATTTTCCTTTGTGCAGAGAGAATGCATCTTGGCTCTCAGTACAAAGTATGTGATTGTAGGGTACTTCCAGTCTGGGTCTTGCCTTCAAAATAGAAGCCACTTTGCCCATTCTGTCTCCTTTCCCTTTTGTTTTACAGTTGCAGACTGTGCACAAAACACCCAGTAGAGTCCAATGGCCGGATCGTGAGCTGCCCCAGTCCATTGCTCAAGGGTAGCACTACCAGGTGCCTCCCCATTTGCGAGCCACCATAGGGCTGCTGCCTTTGATGTTCATGGAGATGAATGGCAACAGGGTGTAGAAAGTCAGACAAGGAATATTTCAGAGGTATTACTTCCATTAAGAAGAAAACTGGGTTGAACTAAGCTTTGGTGATACTGGCATTGAGGAGAAATGTGGTGCAGGACACGTGAGAGTTGAAGTCTGCCTGAGTGCAGAAATACCTGCTTTCAGCATATCTGTAATCCTAGCAAGGGCAAAGGGGATCTTTCATGCTGTTGAAGGGACTGCAAGCAGGTTGGTATGTGGGGTTTTGTTAGCCAAGCTAGTTAGTTATAGTTGTTTAAATGTCATCAGCCAAATAAGGCACACGATATATATTTTTCTGCTCCCTAATTGGCTGTCAGGTACATGCTTCTAATGTGAACACATGCCAGCTGAAATGGCACATGAGCAATATCACAGGTGACACCTTAAAACTCTCTTTTCATGAAGACGCATGCCGGTGAACCCACATCACAGGTTAATGTGCGCTGGTAGGAAGCACAAAAGGAGTGTTAGCATTGCTGGGACAAAGTGATAAAAAGAAAAATAACACCAGAGTGAATATACTAGAAATGTCTTTTTCAGTAGTCATCCATTCCTAATAATCACTGTGATTTTTATGAGAGTCATTCTGAGCTCTAACTCCTTCAGTTGAACACGGAAGTAATTACTTGTGTAGATATCCTTAATTTGCCTTCGTGTAAATGAAAGCTGGATGCCAGCTTAACTTATGTGCTTTCCTTAAATGCTTTTATAGGGTTTTTTTTCCCTTCTTTTTGAAGATCAAAACTGAGAGCATCCACTGAATATGATAAGAAAGAAAATGTCGCTGGTTTTGGCTGATTGCATTTTTTTGTGTCTAATGAAGAGCTTGCTACTCGTGAGCAGGGAGAGGATTTAATGAATCACAAAAGTACATAATTTATCGTAGAATGTATTCCACATATTTCAGAGCAAATTCCATGGAAAATATATGAGAGTTGTATTTCTATGAATCAGACTCTCGGAATATTTCCTTAGAAACAGCTTGTCCTACATTTTTATAAAGGAGCTGCAGCATTTATAGTACACCATTGAATTAACATTTTGTGGTTAAAAATGCAGCCCGAGAAATTAAAATGATATTTGAAACATAAATCCTGCGTGCTAACAACTATCGTTATAGAAGCCAGCCAGAATCAACAGACAGAGCTTGTTTTCTGCACAGCTCTTTCTGGAGACCAGTTCTCAAAAAACATCTGTGCAAATGCAGGGCGGGGGGGGGATGGAAAAAAAAGCCCCACCAGGAATAGAAGCCATCAGTGGTTAGGTGTGTTATAAATACATTATTACTTCATTGTAATGGCATACAGGCTTTGGCGAGACTGGGGGTGACCTCACTGGCTGTCAGGCCTTGAGTTACTCCTGGGGAAGCAGTGCACTGGATGGGATGCCCGCCCTGCACCGCTTCAGTAGGGAGTGAGCAAGCCCAGATAGCATAGAGGGACTTCAAGTCTGTACCAGTAGGAGCTGTTGGGTTGGATTCATATCAGGCCTGCCAATGAGGGGGGTTGAGAGCTTTGGTTATCCTGGTTCCAAACTCAACATGCAGAAATCTTTCAGTTACTTACTGAGTGGTTCTCACCAATGTCTCTTCCACCTCAATCTCAAGTGCTTTTCTGAAACTGTCTTTGCTAAACGAAGTCCTGCTCTCACTGCTGAGTGTTGGCTAATGGTTTTAGGTACTCAGCTTCAGGTGGAATTTTTTCCTAAAATGCCAAGGAAATCTGTCTTCTTTAAAATCAACACATGTATAGCTTTGGACACCCTAAATCATTAGCTGCTGCAGAAAATGCTAGCCAGTTTCTTAGGGTTTTTTCAAGACTTATTAAAACACATTTTTGAGTTATGAGAAAAAGCTCAGCCTCCTCCTAGAAGAATTTTGAGCAGAAGAGAGAATATTTTGCAACTAAGGAAAACAGACCAAACTGCAACAGGAGATAGCTTTATGGGGATGGAGACTAGATTTATCTTGTATTGTATTACTGCTTAGCAGAACACTGTAGACAAATTTGTGTGATCTGAAGCACTCTGCAAGTATAGACTTGTAGACCACCTCTAGTTTTCAATCAAAACAAGTAAGAATAACAGGAGAAAGGGTTAAATATATCAAGACCGTGGCTGCAAGCATGAAGTTAATTGTACTAATTGAGGATTTTTTTATGTTTTGGTGATATTCTTTAAACTCTCTGGAGTTACGGGAGCTAGACAGAGGGAAAGGTGAATTGGCAAGAAGGGAGGGGAGATTTAGTCAGTTAGACACAAGTTGGTTGGAGCTGTCAGGCTGCTTGGTAGGAGAGCACCTAAGAGGGGGGACTGCTGAAGGTCCCATCACTCTTGCAGCTATTACTGAGGGCTACATCCCCAGCCTGGCTTCTTCAAAGCCAGGCAAGTAATTGTAAGGGCAAATGACGTAGAATTAAAGGAAACACATGAGCAAACATAGCTGGTGCATACTTTGATTGTCTTGCCTTCTTTTGTGGTCATCACAGCTGGATCCCTGTACCTGACACATCTGTGTTGCTCAGAAATACCCCATGCTAGCTGCACATCCTTTCCACTGAAACCAGTCCAAAACCCCAGGAGGTTGTAGAAGCCTCTAGAATATTACGCAATTAAAAACAATTGTCTTCCTTAAGGCCTTTCCTAGCTTAGTCCCCTAAATATGTAGAGCTACAGGGTCTACATCTGTAATCCAAACAGCATACAACATCCTTTGGGATGCCGTATTCAGTCACTTTGTATCTTTGAGGCCATTTGAGGCCAATAAAGTGTACCTCACTTGACTTTCTGCTTTGCCTTACCTGTGGAATGCAGATATTGGATGAGCCTGTTTTATCCAGGAATATTTTAAGAATAGACTTATTGATAGAATCAGAAAATAAACAACAAGAAATAATAAGAAAACTACCAAATTTTTATCTTTTTTTTTTAATCAGAAATACAATACCCTCTGTTCCTAGAGGAGACATGAAGCTGGTGTCATGACTGGTGCTGATCTGAGTTTAAATTTACACTCTCCCAGAGGAAACCAGCAACATCCATTCACATCATCATTCATATAGGCAATGGGAGGGTGGGGAAATACCCTGTGCATCTTTCTTTTCGGAGAGGGAAGGAATCAAAGCTTCTTCTCTCTCCTTTCTCAGTGTTACACACACCCTGTGACATGAGAGATAGCCATACAGGGTTTTGGTGACTGAGGTAGAAAAGTAGGCTTGGGCCTGGTGCAGCCTTGTCCATAGGGTATAAGCTGAATGAGCCTTGTAACAGCGTAGATCTATCTCAGTATTGTGGCTGCAGCCCTGCCATCACTTTACATCACATTAAGCACACTGTACAAGTATTTGTTTGCCAGTTCAGGGGCTGTAACAATATGTCTTTATTCCAGAGATTTTTTTTCACAGCTCAGTAAAGCTATTACAGTTGAATATGGAGAAAAAGGAATAGCAGGGCATTTTCAACATTTTATTACCTTTTTTATGTGTGCCCCCTCTCCTGTTAAGTAGGTATTGCTATCAGTGCAGTCAATCTGATTTTGCTATCAGATTACCATATCGCAGCCAAATAAAAAAAAAAAATAGCATTTTATGTTAGTTGTTTTTTGAGAGGATTATGCTGTCATAAACAGGCTCAGCAGGAGTTTCAACCAGGGTTTGAAGCGCAGTAATATGCTTGAAATGTCTACTTCTGGTTTCCTTACATGGGACGATGGCCCCAGCTTTTGTGGCTCTGACAGATCAGATGATAGCAACTATGTATTCCCTGCTTTATATCCTGCTTTTTAACTTGCTCATCACTAACTTTATGTACGAAACAGCAGGTCCAACAGAATCACTTGAATGTGGCAGGTAACATCTGTGAGCAATTGCATGTGAGCTGAGAATAAACCCCAAACCCTTGTTTCTAAAACATCTGTTGGTTTACATGGAACTCAATTTCATTATTGAGCATAATGCAAATTTGAAAGATGTTATGAAAAAACCTGTATTTAAAGAGAACAGCAAATGAATACTCCTCCCTCTTTCATTGATATCTAAAGTCAGTAACATTGGAAAAGAGAGGATTATCTTGGTTTTATGCTGACCACTTCTCCCAGCTGGCACTCTATCCTTTCCCTCCTCCCACAAAAGGAGAACTGATCATGCAGCTTTGCCTGCACACCCATACAAACTTGTGCTGCTCACCGTTAAAGGCTTCAGGACCACCTGCAGACATCTGGTAGATGTACCTAGTCTGTCTGTCTGGTCTAATCTTTCATTAGACATTTCAGATCCATTTTTCAAAGCACCCTGTAAAAGATTTGCGTACTCAAAATGGGAATAGAGTTTCCAAAGGAGCAGATGCTTCCCTCTCTTGCCTCCTGCTTAAGTCAATGGTAATAACGATGGCAGAAGTATTGGCTGGGCAAATGTTAAACTTAAGTCCCAAAGTCCTTTTAAAGCCTTCCACTTGAGTTCATCCTGTTGCTGTTGCAGCTTGGGGTGGAATAGTCCTCTGGATGTTTGCAGGAGCTTTGCTTTTAAAGTCAGCTAAAGCCTATGAGATGGCATTTTTTTCCAAGGCATTTCACACTTTCTTTTGAGGCTGGGCCCAATGTTTAGATGCTTCAGTACCTGGTGTACAGACCCCCAGATCCTTCCATGGAGCTGGCCTGTGGACCACTAATTCAATAGGATACATGGCCTAAGTAATCCATGTTAATGATGTGCCTATTTAAACCATGTTGCCTGATAGGAGATGTCTGGTATCTATTAACCCATATACCAGTTACACTCTGAAGGCGGAAAAAAGGCTACTTTTCAAGAACACAGGCTATGGAAGGATGCTTCCAAAGGGTGAAAAACTGGAATGCTACTTGCCAAATCTTAGGCATCAGACATTAAAGAGTAGCTACTGTAAACAAGGTGATATAACCTCTCTCATTCCTCCCCATCACCTCTATACACAAGTTATTTATGTTTCCTAGGAAAAGGTGTCTCTTGCTCTTGAAGAGGATAAAGGCCTGGTTTTGAAAAAGCCAAGGGACCAGATCCTCATGAAGGTGGAGAGTGGAGTAGTCCTGTAGACCTCCACAGATGGAGTTCAACTGTGCCCAGCAGAAGCTGTGCCCAGTTATCTATGACAAGGAGCTAAAGGGTGGAGAAGTCAAAAAAGAAGGTGTTACTGCTGAGTCTTTTACATCTGTTTTGTTTACTTGGAAGGCTCACGATCCCTTTTCTAGCCAAACTAATCAGACTTGGAGAGATGTCCTTGAGCACACACACAAAAGCTCCTGCAGCCAGCAGTAAGCCATAATCAGCAGAAGGCTGTGTAGCATTGTGGTCAGGGATCCAAATATTCCGTTTCCTTGGAATGCAGCTACCCTGGCTTCCTCGAAGGGAAGCGCTTGCTCCCAGCCTCCACCCGCTGTTTTCTGGCACCGAGGAGATGAAGCACTTGATGAGTCTCTTAGAAAAACCAAGGGATTTGCCTGCAGGAGAACATGGGGTCAAGGTCTTTTTTTTTTCCTCAAAGGAGGGGAAATTTGGAAGCAAAACAATATTATTTTACATTTGGCTATATTTAAACTCTCGGATTCTTCTCAGGTTGTTACCTGGTGTATGTTAGCAGGTTGCCAGGGACTTCAAGAGTGGCGATGCTGACGTACACCTTCTGAGGAGCTGGGCTTTATGTTATTGAAAATTCCCACTTTTGCGTGACTTCTGCCATAACCTGTGGTCAGCTTTCACTCACTTGGTATGACAAAATGTCAGATATGCTAAAGTAAGGCTGGATCCTGCAATAGAAAAAGGTTCATTTGGATCACTGGGAAGGAGAAAGTGTCTGGGGGAGGCAGGGAAGACTTTTCAAGTGAGAGTTGTCTCAATAGTGTGAAAAGAGCTGAATTGAACTCCCCCTTCCTTTTTTTTTCTTTTCCATCAGTAGGGGCATATTTCATGAAGTCCCTATTGAGGTTAGATACGCTGAGCCTATTTGCATACTTGGAAGAGGTCCCCTTATAGAGGAGTACAGTGAATACCTCTGGCATTTCATATTTAAGTTCTAAATATAAATGTAGGCTAGAAAGTGTTTGTGAAACTAACCTAACTGCTTGCTTTCTCACTAACTACACTTCTTAATGGCATGATTTTCTATGCTAGGGAAGTTCTGATTATAATATAGGCATAAATGTGCATGTTGTGCACCCTTGTTAATTGAAAGGTTGAATATTTAATGCGCTGAGGGTGCGCATCTATTTACTGAGTGCATAAGGAAGGCTGCGAACCCCGAGCACAAATAGCCCATAGATGTGCGGGCCAAGACCTGCATTTACACTGCTTTGGGTAAAGACAAGAACTTCTGGACCACTAGGACAATTTGGCATATCGGCCTGGCGCACAGCAATGTGTGATTAAAAAACAATTCCACAGTGTGGATCCGTTTGAATACCAAGTTATTTTATAAAGCCTGCACTGTGTGTTTTGAATGCACATTTGCTGTTATGAATAACAGGAATTGTTTGGCTTGGCCTGCCTTTGTGCCGATGCCAGCTGGCACGGAGCGAAGCTGTGACACATGACACTACAGCTGTGTCCACATGTTTCTGCCTTGCAGTATCCACTTATATAATTTACTTTTTTGATCCACAGTCAAACTGTTTGAGTGAGTATAATTTGCTTTCCTGGTCCAGAGTCGAACCATTTAAGTGAACTCTTCAAATTACACATGCCAGCCAGTTGGATGAGAATACTTATTTTGCCATTGTCAAAATAAAAAGTACATGCATTATTAGTCACTTGTGGCAATGCAGCAACTTTGCAGTAAAAGATACATCCCAAATTGAACTTGAGTATTTATTCCACTGATACACATAATTACAAGACAATAATAGCTCAGTATTTAATCGACTGAGACATTAAAAGAGTAATTAATGATGACTTTACTGTAACTGATATAAGCAGCATCATGGTCAGGTCTGTTTTGCTGTACATTGTTGGGATGGTCTTATTTGCCATTGCGGTTGGGTTTACAATTTGGCAACAGTAACCTACTAGCTCTGCATTAGTAAGATTTTTTTTTCAGCCTGTTACAGGAACTCTTCTCATGCAGTATTGTATTTAAGATGGGTAAACTTGCAGAAATATAGCTGAAATTGAACTTAACCTAAACTGAACGTAGTACTCTGAAACTCTAGTTAAAGAAAACACACCAACTCAATTCCAGATATCCAAGACCAAGGCAAGAAATACAAAGAAAATATACAACTTTTTTCAGCTTGCTGGTAAAGCAGAAATAACATGGCACTAATACAGACAACATTTTCATGTAAGCCTATTTTATTTTATTTACCTCTTCAATCAGAGTGAAATAGGAGAGGGCATGGGATTAGCTTTTTCCTCCAAATTTAGGAAATACTACCCAAGCATTTTATTCCCAGCGCACACTGAACTCCACCGCGATATGCACTGACTTGTGATAATTCAGTGCAGCTTTCGAATGTCAGGTCTCGTACAGACCGAAGTAGCTGCGCATTATCTGCCGTATGGTCCTGGTAGAGCAGCACACTGCGTTAGGGAGCCAGGGTCACAAGTTCATGGCAGAAATGATTCATGTAGCCTGAAGGAGGGAGCCTAAATTCAATATGTGAGACCTGAGAGGAGAGCGGGGGGATGATGGTGGTGGGTGCCCCTGTCCCAGGCTCTCCCTCTGCTGGCTCTTGTAGAAGGAGCAGAGAAGGTATGGAGAAGAGCAGCACCACCTCTGATGTCTTGCACACAAGTGGTGACCTGAGTCATAGTATATTTTTCTTTTCCTTTTTTTTAATTCATATATTATACATACACACATATATATCTATATGCAAGGGAAAAGCTGACCTGAGTTTGAATACAGTTCACAGAGTGCTGCCATAAGTGCTGAGACGTGCATGACAACTGAATATTAAATTCTGTTAGCACTTGGAGTTATTGGGCAGCAAAGAGCTTTTAAGAATCCAAAGCAATTGAAGTTTAGCAACAACAAGAAAAAGAGAAAGTAGAACTTTAAAAATCAAGTGTTTTCTCAAGGTGCTCAGTAAGTATTATGTTCTTGGTCAATAACATTGCCTTTATG
Organism: Melopsittacus undulatus; assembly: GCF_012275295.1. Taxonomy (NCBI): domain Eukaryota; kingdom Metazoa; phylum Chordata; class Aves; order Psittaciformes; family Psittaculidae; genus Melopsittacus; species Melopsittacus undulatus. Next base: position 10,004,568 of record NC_047529.1, on the reverse strand, counting down.
ATCATATTGACAATGTGTGCAGAAATGTATGTGGCATGGCAAATTGCAATTTAATGTCAAATGACAATAAAACAGTCAGAGATTATTCAACTGAAACAAAATACCACTTTAATTAAGCATTCCACAAGATAGCTGTAACAAATACATTATTAACACATGAAGTACTGCATTTCAGGTAAGGCTTGTGCTGCAAGAAAGCAAACTCAGACTCGGGGCTGACAGTCAGTATTTCACTCATCCCATTGTGCTGAGGTACAGCAGCACATCTAACCAGATCCAGTTGCCCTTGAGACCGAAAAGAAGCCTTTCCATTTTAATGACCCATGAGTTACTGCATGTATTGAATTTGAGGCAAGATGCAGAAGAACATACTCTGAGGTTTAATGACAAAGTTGTTTGTTGGGCTTTTATTTACTGAGAGGTGAACCTCCAATAATTTGGTAGTTTAACTTCTGGGACTTCTCCCAGCTCTCTGAATATCTAGTGCCCACAGCACAGTTCTGGGAATCTCACAGACAGGCTTTCCCATGCAGGTTTTGGTGCTTCGTGTGCCCAGTCAGATCGGGGAGTAGAACCCAAGACTTTGCTTGCTTGTGGATTAGGCACTGTTGGGGTATGTACTGTAATGACACCCAGGAGAAAAAAGACAGTGAAAGCCAGGAAGTGTGGATCTGTGTAAATACAAGAAGGTGTTAACTGGTGGGTTTTTTCTAAGCCACTGAAAGGTTTCTCTGAGTTTTAAGATGGCTTTTGATTCATTTTCTTATTTCTTTCTTGTTTTCCTAAATAGGTCAGTGTAATCCAACTGAAATAGTCAAAGAAAGCAATACTTGTTATTGACATTGAGACTTCTGAGAGTCAGTTTTTTCAGACTTGGTTTCTTTTAGGATGCATATTTGTATGAAACTTTATATTTAAAAAAACGTGTTTTACTGGGGTGTGGGAGAAGTGACTGGTATTGAGGCTTGGTAAGAGCCTGAGGAATAATTTGCCTTCTCTATCTTGTTCTACAAGTTTTAAGTTCAGGAGGAACAAGTAAGCTGTATGTATAGGCTGTGAGAAATTTTTCGGGTGAAAATAATTAAGTCTGTATTTTTAGGTGTCGAACAATTCCCTTATATTCATTTATATGCAAAGGAAAATTGCAAGGTGGCTTGATATCTCCATGAAGACCATGAAACTCCCAAAGCATCTGTCTCAGCAGGATTTTTTTTTCTTTTTTGACTTTGGATTTGGTGTTTTAAACAAATGAACATGAGAATTAGATTGCATAAAGTATATACAAAAACACAAAACATGTACCGTTTCAGAGGGCTTGATCCCAACACAGTTAAATAAATGCCACTGCTTGTGTTTTGAATCAAACCCTCAATATGTTAGGTCGTTTCTGCCTCGAGCTGTGCTGTTTATACCTAAAAGCTGTCTCTCTAAATAACTGTGAGTGTCAGATTTGCCTATGGAAACAGAGTTGATGCATCTGATAAATAATAGTGTGCCTTGTGGAACTCTTGCGTTTTCTATGATGAAGATCATCAAAGGACATGATAATTACTGTTTTCAATACCCATTGCATGACCATACAAAAATTTTCAAGTGACAAAAGCACTGAATACTTTCTGCTGCAGCACTTTTTGTTTCAGAAGAAAAAAGATCGTTTTGGCTAGACCTGTGTGGAATATTGATGAAAGGTTTTGTAATCTCTCATCAATTTTGAAAGCCTTCATCAAGTGGAAGAGTTCTTCATCACCCTGCCTCTTTGGGTTGTGGTCCCTACAGACTAAGGGTGGTCTATCATAGCAAGAATCATTTGACATCAACCTTGAGAGTTGTAAGGGAGCTAGTATGCACATATACTCTGTGTTGAGAAAAACAGGGATGAACTGTGGGAGAGGAACAGTTGAGCAGAAGTATAATGCCTCCTTTTCATCCTGGGAAATAGAATATTTTATTAGTTTAATGTAAGGAGTTTTTTCCTAGTGTTTATTCTTATGCTAGAACTTGGTAGAAAAGCATCTTAAGCATTTCTACATCTTGTGAAACCACTTTTTTTCAATTGTTTCTTAATTTACTACTTGTCTTCACTCTGGTGGAAACATCTCCTTTATCCGTTGACAGCATCTGATGGTTTTTTTTTTCCAGTGAGAAATGATGGATACTGATTTATTTCTTTTTTCCTCCTCTACAGTCTAAGCATCCCTAGCTAATTTCCTGCTGAAAAATTTTAACAACTCTTTCCTTTTCAATCAAAGTCATCTTGTGGTACTGCGGGTTTAAGCTCTTACTGTTCTTACTATAAATTGACAGGAAAACGAGTTACAGTGATTTGGTAAACCCTGAAATATTTAAGGAAGCATAACTTATAATTTCTGACTTCATGTGTGCCATATATGACCTACTAATTTGGAAGGTGATTTTTCTTGTTGACAGAATTTGAATTTCAAATCAAAATATGGCTTGGAAGGAGAAAAAGGTTGAGAACTTGCTAAGGTTTTGATCATGCATTAACTATCGGTGTCTCTGTGACATTTGGTCTTTCACCTCTTCTGTTCAACAGCTGATATATGTGTGTGTGTGTATGTAAACCTGAGTTTCTGATGTGATAGCAGTAAGATCCGTAGTGATGGACTTGGGATAGTACGATTTTGTCAGGAATGACCAGAGTCTTATGTCAAATACAAGCTACCTCCAACGCAGCTGGAATTTGGAAGATGCTCCACAAGAAAAAGAGAAAAATTAGTAACTGATAATTTAGTATTGCTTCCTATGACCAAGGTGCTAGGCTTGAATTTAGAGCAGCCTTGTGGGACAGTGGCTTGATCTCTCACACAAGATAAGCAAGCTTAGTCAAATACTGGACAGTGAAGAAACGGAATGTTTTACCTTTACTGTCTAGAATCATTACAATAAAATAGCAGCCTAAATACTTTGGGACAAAACATGACAGCTATTTGCAAAATGATTAATCTTTAAAAAAAAATAGAAAGTAGAACTTATTCCTGGCTTTTTCTCTCTATTTTTCTTAATAGCTCTGCCTTTGAAATAAAAAGCCTAACAACAAAGAAAGCTGGTCTGTTCCCTCCCCAGAAATTTGCCATCTAATCAGAAGGTTTTAACAGAAGTATTTGAATCAGCTCTGTGGAAAGTTTTCGGAAGTATTTGGTCACACTTTGAGCAGTCTCTCTGGACTGATTTTTTTGAAGACATTGTGGTTGATGGTTTAGGTGAGTGCTAAATAACTGTGGCTTTCCATTTTTCTAAACAAACATGATACAATGCGTTTTCCAATTAAATTTCTAGTTGCAGTGGTTACCATTTTAGAAGCAACATCTGCCAACTGTTACCATACTGTGGTATCTGAGGTACCACACTTATTTCCTATTCTGAGGGTAGAGCAGACTATGCTATCTCCTGCAGAACTTTGAGGCAAACGTTGATTAATGTTGACTTTTTAATGGTAACCACTGTGATTTTTTTTATTCCTGTAATTCATGGTATTATACATAATGATATGAATATCACTGAATTATTTATACACTTATGTTGGTAAATAATGATGAGGTAATAACAATGAATTATTTCTATATTTTCACCAGTAAATAATGATGAGGAGGAGAAATCATTTAAAGTAGGCTCAGCCTCTTACTAGCCTACATCAATTAGAAGATGTTTGCAAATGTATTTTGATGCCAAAAGAACTGAGCTGCTTTGGGGAGTTTTTAGACTCAAAAAAAAAGCATTCAGAGGTTATAACATTCAGGCAAAGCCCCAGCATGACGGTGTAGCAGCAATCACTGCCACTATCCTTGGATGTATAAATGGAAATGAAATACAGAAGGTGCTTTTACTGGTACTTTGCATTGCTGAGAGTCACACCAGAATGCGCAGTTTGGGTTCCTGACTTTGAGAAGAATGTTCATATGTAGAGTCCAGTACGTAGCTGTAGGAAACCCTGAAGGTGATAAAGAGCTTCCTCTGCTCAATTTGCAGAAAGGAAGATTGAGAGGTGGCTTAACTTGAAGAAGCTCTCAGGGGAGGTAAGTACCAAGCAATACAAAATTGTTTGATTTGGTGGATAAATGATGCAAAACAAAACTGGTGTCAGGAAGCTGAAATAAGACAAATGTAAATTGGAAATGTAAGCACTCCTGGAATAACTGCTCAAGCAAACTCCAGTGTGAGGGGTAGTTTTTGTTTTTGCTTCTTCAAATCAAGACAGAAGGCTGTTTCCTAGAAAATAAGCTTTGAGGAGTGGGCAAATAAAAGGATCCACCTGAGTAAATAATAAACTCACCTGCTTGAAGTTTTATGCATAGAAAAGGGTCAGCCATATATGCTTAAATTACCAGTGGGTAAACTCTGTTGTTTCTACATTTATCTGTAGCAGTGCATGTGATTTTGGCTGAACACAATTAGCAGAGTTTACTACAAGGGTAACTTCATCCATGGCATTTCATAGCCTGTGATAAACAATTCAGCCTGGATAAAGTCGTGTTTCCTCCAGAGTTAAATTGCATTGGGCTGTTGCGTGCAAGCAGTGTGTTGTGGGAGGTGTGGAGCATGGGACAGAGACAAGGAGGGTCTGGGATCCATTTCCAGCCCTGCCACCAACTGGCTGTCTTCAGGCTATTCTTCAGCACTCCCTCCCTGCTTTCCCACTTACAAAATTGGCATAACAATATTTACCTCGTTTAAGAAACATGTTATGATCTTCAACTAAAAAATTTAAGTGCTATTACTATCTGTTGTTGTGTTGTATTTTTGACCAAGTTTTCTCAGAGCTATTTCTTGGCAAATGCTCCTGGCTTCTGTTCTGAAGGATTTCACAAGTTTGTGGACGGGAGCTGATTTTCTTATTCTCTAGTTCAAAAGAGGGGAGGGCCCCCTTTTGGATCTGAGAAGAAGGTGAAAAATGTGACTTGTTTAATGGTCAGGTCCTGCTGTGAAACTCTTGGATATGGGAAGACAGTCAAAGTTGTGCAAGGGCCATCTCCTGGAAAGGAGAAACATTGAGGAATTGCTTCTTTTGCTTTTATAACTCCGTTCTCAGGGAAATTTCCTCCTTTAAAGCTGGTGTCTGTCTTAAAATAAGAATGAGATTGCTTCCTGTAACTGTGGGAGATGCATTAAATAGGAATGTTTGCCAGGGTAGGACAGGAGCGAGTCAGAAGAAAGCAATGATTGTTTGACTGCCTGATTCAAGGTGCTCAGCTGAAGCATACCTTCCCTCCATGGGTGGCCTTTTTCCAAAGGCATTTAAATGACTCAGAAGCACAAGGCCCACCAACTTCCAGCAAAACACTGCTGTAGAGCTAGGTTCACATCCTCCTTCTCCAGTTACCTAAGTAGGTTCAGCCAAGTGGGGACTCAGGAGAGATAACCTCAGGCAGGCCATCTTCTGTGCCACTTGTCCCAATGAGTCAACTTAAAGCACTGCCTGTGTGATGAAGAGCAATACAAAAACCTGACTAGTGCACGAACAGCTGCCATGCCCAAAAAAGCATGTGAAACTGCCATCTAAACATCAGCAGCTACGTCTTGAGCTCTGTTAGTGGAGCGAGGCTATTTTTGAAGAAAGAAAAGAGAAATTAAGAAAGCCAAAAAGGAGTAAGTCCTTTTGTAGCAACACTGGAGAAGCCAACCTTCAGCTCTGAAATATTTTCCCCACCACAACTATCATTAGCCAAGTCGTAATCCATGTGAAAACCGAGACAAATTAAATGGTAGCAGAGCTATTGAGCATGGCTAGAACAAGGTCTTTGGAGAAGGAATAGCAAATCCCTGTGGGACTTTGTACCTGCAGAGCTTGCAGCCTTTTATCTTTCATTAGCAAATATAGAGTATTATTGGTCAGTGCCTTGTGCAGTTACTTACAGGAACATTTAATCAAATAATCTACTCCTCTCCCAGGCGGCTTAGACCACTGCAGTTTTATAGTTACCTACTTCAGCTGGAACAGTTCCTTTCAGCTGTAAAAGCAAATATGCAACATGGAAAAAAGTCTCGTTTTATCAAAACAGACAGAACTATTCCAGCTGCTGATATTAAGGTAAAAATAGCAAGGTTAAATGTTAAACAACCTCTGAGTGGACGTTTTTAACTACAAAGCAAGCCAGACCAATTGCTCTGAAAGCACTTTCTTTTAAGGAAAATTGAAAGAAAGAAACAAAGAAAAAGAAAAAAAGAAACAATAATAAAAATGCTCATTTTACTTCTCAGAAGAAAATTTATTTTCCCCCATTGCTGATGATTAAATACAGTGGAAACTAGTTCCCTTGATAACAAATACATCAGTAATGTGTGGTGCTTCCTGCCTCAGCATCTTGTAACTCACAAAAGTTTCCATGGCCAGATTTGAATGCTCAAAGTGCTAATAACGTCTGCTAGTCAGCCTTCCTACTGCTCAGAAAATTTCACTCCTGCGGCTTTTTGGCTTGTTTTGAGAAGTCACTGTAGAGGTTAGTGAACTTTTCAATGTGTTGGTATTTAAACTGTGGTCAGACAGTGAAAAAAGGGGGAAGGAAAAAAAAAGAAAATAAAAAAGAAAATAAAAGAAAAAAAGAAGAAGAAAGAGAAGAAAAAAGTTCATAAAATGATCTTCTCCCTTAGTAGTTTTTTATATGACCATTTGCATGGGAATTGAACTGGTTGTGAAACCTCCACATTAAAATGGAATTCCTCTGACTCTTAACATATCTTGAAAAATATAGTGCATTAAATGAAAAGATGCTTAAAACAATGCTGGGGTTTTGTTCCAGAGAAACATTTGGGCACTTTCACTGGGAAAGGAGGTTAAAAGGTTGTCAATGCTTTCTCCAGGGGCTCTGTCTGACAGTGAACATGTGTTTCCTCCCTTTAATCGGCTCGCCAGTAGCCAGAAAGCTGCTTGTTTTCTGCAGAGGTTGTCAAAAATGATTTCAGTCTGGAGACGATGAATGATAAAAGAGGTTTTCAAACACAGTTTTGCACTGCAGCATTTGCAGTCCCAGAGAGGATGGATTGTATTACAATCTCGGTGCAAAGGGCCATGTTCCTGTAGCAAGAAAACAGTGCCTCGTTCAACCTGTTTGATGCTCCCACTTACCTTTCAAAGTTGAAAAATAGAAGCTGGACCTCAGCTGAAGTAAAAAAAAAAAATCATCCCCTGAGCATGTTCCTTCTCTCTAGTAAATAAAGTGGTTTATAAATTTAGTGAAATTTCTGTTTTCCTCTTGCTGTTCCTGGGAGTCACATTTCCTTCAGGAGTTTATAAAGTGATTGCTCTGCCTGTGGATATTTTATACAGGCCACATTGCTGTTCCCTATGAAGGTAGTAATAAAACTTTTTCCATGAAGACCAAGCCTTTTTCCAAACAACCTGATGCCACAAAATACTGACCTTAGTTTCTACTGAAATCACTCTTTTAGACAGCAGTCAGCATCTTCCTGAGATAAGATGTGAGTACAGACTCCAAGTTCTTTATTTTTGGGCAAGAGTTTGAAAACTGGATAAGTAATGCCAGCAAAACAGATTTCACCTGCAGAGGTTAATGCCAAATCCGGAATCCAATGGGAATTGAATTTATGAACCAGGCTGGACCCTGTTGCCATTTCCACTGGTGTTGTTGCTAACTCTACAGGCTCCTAAATACCATACATGAGATATTTTATGAAAAAACAGAAGTGTAATAACACCAGCAGCAAGCCCTTCCATGATACATGATTTTAACCCTGAACCCCCACAGCCTCTGTATTAGTTGCCTCATCTCCCGCTCACATTGATTAACATGATAGTGGATGTCTCACCCTTGTATAAACTGCTTTTTGCCCAGAAATTCATTCTTTCTTGCCAAATTCCAAACTGGTTCAGCATTTCATCCCACAACACACAACACACTAGTTTGGTGTCTCCAAGCTTTCCCACTGCCAAGTCCCATGAAATTTCTGTCACCTTTCTCTTTGCATGATTTCTGCAACCAAATCCTGCTTTTACCCAACCTTTTCATTAACTCCATCTATTGCTTTGGTTATACTCATAATTTTACCTGTATTCTTCCTTGGCTCCTTCACAACCATCAGTCAGGAGAAGGTGCAAAGACAAGCACCTGCAAGAGCTCTTTATCTCCCCAGTTCCCCACTCCTGTGCTTTTAGGAGGGAAGAGCTAGCTGTCCCATGCCAGCTTCTCCTTGTGAAGCTGGCAGGCAATGGAAGAATGTCCCCTCTTCAGACTGGTGTTGGCTGATGCTAGATTTGTCTGTCCCAGCTGGAGCTGCCACCAGCTTTGCCAAAACTTGGATGGAAAAAGAGCTGACAGTGCAACAGGAGTGGGAATCACTTGGAGGATAACTGAGCTCAGCAAATGCTCCTGGGTAAGTATCATGCAATGTGGGTCAGATGCATGGAAGAAAAACAAAGTTTAGACATGCTAAATGTATTTGGTTGCTCAATGATGCTTTCCATGTTTTTCTATTATTTTTTTTCCTTTGCTTTTTAACTGAAAGAAAAGAGTGCAGCAGAGTTTCTATCATGAGTTTCAGCCGTTCTCCTTTCAATTACATTGTGCTGCTGCTAACAGGAACTTCCTGTTTAGCTGCTACATTAAAGAGATGTATATAAACAAGAGAGTCCCATAAATTACTAAATATGAACCACAGGAGGTTTTTATTATCTCTTTTTGACTCTACTACATGGGGAAGGCTTCATTCCATCTTTTTTCCTTTTTCCTGGGCACAACTAAATTCCAAAACATTTCTTGAGTGGTAACTTGTATTCCGGTCTTTATTATTTCTGACAATATTTTAAATAGTTGGAGTTGAATTTTCTGCCAAGAAAGGCAAGCTGTCAGGCAGCAACTGTATTGTGTAGAACGAAAAACTGAATATACACTCAAAGCATACTTGGGAAACTTGAACACAGAACTGGACAGCATCATTTTTTTCATCTGAATGTGATTTCAGCGGCATAATGTCGTCACTGGCAGGTTTTGCTGCATGTATGGTCAGCTTGGAGATCTCCATCAGTGCCAAAAAACCATGTAACAGGTGCATGAAGAGTTTGTTAATGTGTTTAGAAGAGCCTGTGCAAAACAAGAAATAGTGCATGTGTCTGGAAAGTCCCCACCAGTCCCGACAATATCTGTGTCACGTTGTTCTTGGGTAATTCTCGGTCAGCACTTTGAATACTTAAACACTGTCTTAGTGCAAAATGCCATCATGACCTTGGCTTTCTCAGAACTCCCCATCCAAACCAAAGTACTGGGGAGAGATGGGGCAAAGGCAGCACATCCCACCAGGAGAAGGTTCAACTCCTCCTCTTCCTCACACTGAAATATTTGGCTAATGTCATAGAGATTTGGCTAAGTAGATTCAATCAACTGTTTTCACTCCATTATAGTTCATAATCCCTATTCAAGATGAAGTGCACTGCAGCCTAATGAATGTGGTAATGGAATCCTTGTGTATGTTTTTCCACAGCGGGGTGCAGATTAGCATAAGTGTCATATTCTGTTGGCATGCCTGCTATTATATCTGAGGCGTTGCACACACTGGGAATTTTTCAACTGGATAATAATAAGATGAATATGGTATGCACATGCACATAGAACACGTGGGTTTTAGAAAGTGATCTATAATAAATCTCACCTGGAGGGGCATTATGATAGATTAACTTTGCATTTTGGCTTAAAAACGCAATGTTTAAGCCAAGCGTATGGTAACACGAGTACAAAAGAATTAGATTCAATTTCATGCAGAGTTTTAAAGAATGTTGTCATTTAGGGAAGCAGGGTGAAGAATACTCTGTAGGTCTTAGGGTTTCATATATTCATATATTTCATGTATTCAAGTTCAAAAGCCAGGCTCGGATATCCCCCTTGCTCAAAGCTTATTGTTACATCTCCAAGAGATGGCACACTGGTAGAGGAAAACTTCTGGATTGAAGATCAGCATGTACGCATCTCTTCAAGAAGTTGCTGTCAGTCTGTGAAAGACAAAGAATAAAACCCCAACTACCTTTATTTCAATAGCACTTTGGTTTTGCCTGCTGAATGTTTTGGGTTTCTTTCAGAGGCTGATCCAACTGAGTCTGAGCAGGAGTTCATGGTAAAACAAAAATCCTCCCAAACCAGAGAGTCAAGTCCTCTCCATGAAGTGGTGTATAGCTTTCAGTCAGTGTTTGTGACCTCTGAAATTAATTTTGCTATGAGTTGTAGAATACATTTTTAGTTACTTTAGACATCTTAGTTTTCCTCTGGTTAAAGAAACTCTAGATGAATCTCCTTGCATGTCACCTACAAGAGACAGCATGGCTTATGATCAGTCCCAGAATTTATTACCTGATTATGAAAAGTGCAGGCCTGAGAAATTCATACCACTTAAGCAATGGTTTAGTGTGACTAATCAAAGAGGTTTTCCTGGCACACGGGAGGTATCAATATATATAGACTAGTGTAGAAAAGCGTATCTTTATGCTTTTAAGCATGGTGGCACGGTAACAGCTTAAGCATATTAATCAGCCCAAGGTAAGTGCTGCTTCTGTACCATATTTTAATCTGATTCTTTCTGCAGTGTTAGAGAAATTATGTCTGTGGCTGCAATAACATTTCTCAAAGAAACTGTTTGCCAAGTGAACGAGACAATCTGACCAGTCAGTCAGACCTGAGAATTAACCACGAGTCTCATTTACCTTTATTATCAGTACATTTCTGCACAACTGCCACAAGTCAAACTCTTTGAACTTTCCTGAGAAGGTAGCAAAGCCATCAAAGGGTGTTAATGTTTGTTTGTTTGCTATTTAGTCTGGATGAGATTTGCTTTAGAAGAAAAAGAAAAAAAGATCTATTATTGTGAGTCAGTAATCTGATATGTTTTTCCTGACTTGGACTTCAGAGAACTAGGCTAGGTTAATATCTGCGATACAATTGAGTTGCAAGAGTTATTCTCTGTTGTTTTCTGAAGCTTGAATGACCTTTTCAAAACTCAAAGAAATCTGTGTCTCACCCATGTGCGTAGTAGCAAGAATTGTTTTTCCAGCAACTCCACAAAGCTCGTTTAAATAAAAAACAATACATAAATTTCAAAATCCCACTGGCTGGTTGAAAGAATGTAAATTGGAGTTTCCAGGGAAGTTCAAGCACCCTTTGCAATCATATCACCGCTTTCCTTGAACGTGGTATAAAGAGGCTGGGTGGCAAATGTATTTAAAACTGAGGAAAAGGGCTGTTAAGTCGACCTTGGTAACTTAACTGAAACAGTATATGTGTAAATCCATCACAAATCCCTGGCCTTTTACACTCCTGTCCCAATGGAAATCAGATCACAGAACTGTTTACAAGAGACTACGAGTCATTTGGATAAAGAGCCATGACAGCAGGCCCCGTACTATTTGAAATTTTAGTAACTCAAGCCTAAATAAATACTCTAAAAGCAAAATAATAAGGATTAGGTAATTATTATGAGGTGATTATACTTATGAAATTTTGTATTTAGTAGAGAGGAAAATTTCACTGTAAATGTCAATGCTTTGCCTGTTGCAATCAGTTGTAATCTGTAGCGTTTAAAGGTAACGCTCCCGTTTCACACAAAAAAGGTGCATATATATCTTTTACACTGTGCTTTAGATGTCCTGAATAGTAATCTTTAAAAGCGCTAGAAGTAGCCCCATAAAAATATTTTACAACATTATTTAATGTATGAGCTAATCCCCAGCTAATGGTCATTTTTTGCCATTTTTTCCTAAGTGGGGAGGAGAAGGGAGGGTGGGGAACCTGCTCAGCCAAACACGCCATCAGCACAGGAACAAAAGGGAATCACTTCAAGTTTGGATGCTCTGACTAACCTTCTTGGTATCACAAACAAATGCTATATTTTCATCAGCATTTCAATTAATCTTCCCAAATAATAGTTTATGAGCATATCCTTGGAAATAGTTGTATTAAACTCATGTAAGGTTGGGTGGTGGGCTTTTCCCTTCCTCCCCATAGTCACCTTGAAATATTTACTGCAAACAGATGTGAGGATACTGTTAAGTTGAAGAATTAATGCTCTTTCTCTTGGAAATCAGTGATTTTACAATCAATCATAGAACAGGGGGAGACCTGTCTGTATGCTTGGTGTTATAGGAAGCACCCTGGTTTGCTCTGAGTGAAATTTGCTTTTGATGCTTCTTGTCCTTTCCTGGCTACTCAGCCTCTCCTGTGTTCCCCATCCTGTAGACCACCTACCAGCTGTAGCAGTGTCATTGACAGCTCTTCCTCAAGTCCTTTCCATGGAGGAAGCCTCAAGGAAGGAAGGAAGTGAAACTCATTCCCCATATATCTCTTTGAGGTGAAATTATTGCTCAGCATGGTCAGTTATGGAAACAGGCTGTTCAGGTGTAATGGTTTCATGGCTCCACTGATGGCGTGAGCAGCCTTTGGACAGGTCAGCCGTCTGGTGGCTGCTTGAGCTCATTACATTAAGTCCTTGTTTGCACCAGCCCAAATACAAGGATAGCTGTGGACAACTTGGCTGCCTGGAGGTTCAAGCTCTTTTCTCAGCCCTTCTGTAGGTTCCTGGTGCCTGTCCTGGGCACATGAGATTATTGAGATGTTTTGTCCTTGAAAAAGTGGACATAACGCTCTTGCCTGGAGGTGCCCAGAGCCTTAAGTTGTCAATATTGCTAATGTCCTTAAAGATCCTTTCAGGGAGGATAATGTGTAACTGGGTTTGTGATTTGGAGAAGAGAAAATAAGGGTACTGATGAGATTGTGCCTCTCAGGCAGGAGTGTGGAGATGAAGGGCACTTACTGCCATCTGTAGTGGTGAAGTGATACTGTGGACACCTGCACCCTGAAACAATACCTCCAAAGTACCACAGAGCATCACGAACTAATATTTATATTGATTTTAGTGCACTTGTTTTGTTATGTATTTTCCATGCAGTGAGGAAGCCCAAAACACAATGGACATACTAGAAAATGTTTGTTTTCCTTGTGTAGAAAAGGACTAAAATGCTGTTCTGGAGTTTTTCTAATGGCTGTTGATTAGTGTATTGCACTTGAAGGACAGAAGAAAATTGGGGGGATGAGAAAATCGATGTCATGTGGTTCTGCCTTATGAAGCTGATACCTGCTGTGAGAACAGCAGATCTCTGTCCCACAGCATCTTCATAATCTGAGCACATGTACTTACACACACCAGCGAAAATGTATATACAGAGATGTATACGTACAGGGAAGAAGCTGTTTTCTGAAGAAAACTGCTCCAAACACTGTTATCCTCCCACTGTTGCTAACTCCAGTCTGCAGAACTGTGATTTTGGTGAAAACCCACTGAGGCTCTTCCCTCTGTGGACAGCAGCTGCTGCTTCTCTCCTTGCTCAGGCCCATCTCCCACAGCTTGATCAAAAGTAGCCCAAGCCCAAAGGTACTTGCTGCTTATAGGAAGACAAGGATCTCATAGGCAGGAGCAGGATGAGAACTGTGTTGTGTTTTGATTCAACTTCCCCTTTTACATCCATACAAGACAATTTGCAGCCTTCAGCTCTGTGTGGTGAGTGAACCTCAGCTGTTCACTCAGCCATAGTGATGGCTAAAGGAAAAGAGGGTCACAAATGCTACCTACATCTTGTCAAAGTATGGTGTCAGGGAAATCACACAGTTGCTGCTGTGTGTGCTCTCCTTCCACCAACCTCCTGGCCTGGATCGCTGAAATTATTACAGCTTCAATTATCAGGCAATAGATGGCCCCTTGCTGAAAGTAGGGAAGTGGTGGCAATCCTAATTAGATCCTGATCCTGAGGACCTATGCTTCTCTCATTTCCACTCCCTTTACAGTCAAAACTCCCTGGGTTAAGTGGAATTGGGTCTGATTTGCATTGTGAGGAGACCTGGAATTGAGTCTGTGGCATCTTTGCAAGAGACGTGTTTGCTCTCCTGGTTGACAGTAGCAAGAGCAGCATATCCTGCCCTGTGGGAGCAAGCTGTAAACTCCCAAATGGATTTTTTATTTCTTGTTTGTTGGGCACATCACTGCAGTAAAGCTGTGATGTGCCCTGGGAACAGTCTGTACCTGTGTCCTCAGTTTCTTGTCTCCAGCCTAATGGGGGACTTTTGTAATGCTATTCTTTAAGACAAATGAAGGAAAGAACTGATGCCTGCAGGTATGAGATGCTGCACAGAAATAACCAAAGAAATATATGCAATCAACTTCTCAAATGACAAAGCTTTGCTACGATTTACTTTAGCACACAAGGCAGCAAAGTTGGAGTGGATGTGTAGAACAAAATAGTCAGCGCTGAGGATCTGCCACCTTCCCTTTGCATGCACTGTGGAAGGGCTTTTCCTGAATTAGCTTTTGTCTAGTTCCCATGGACATAGTGCCTGGACTGCATTAAATGTGTATCTTCCAGCTTTCATCTCATCTGAACAGGTCTCTGCGTTGCATACCGTGAAAACAGCTCACAGTTTGAACTAAAATGCTGTAGTAATATGCATTCCTAATTCAAGCTAAAATGATGGGACAGATGCATCCTTTCACCCATCTGGTCCTGGGTGAATGAAATCAGCCAGATCCTTATTACCTGCAAGAACCTGCACATTCCCACCCAGCCCCATGCCCCATCAGCTCAGGGACACCCTCTGAGCCCAGAGTTCATCATTCCTCTTTTCCCACAGTAATTTGCACAGAAGTTTCTAGCAGTTACGATTTAGCATTTTCTTCTAACATTGGCTGGATAATAGTGACACTCTTCCTACTGTCATTGGGCTTTGCTAATTTTAGCTCAGATGTATTTCTTGTTTCTACAGGAGAGTCATAAAACCCTATTCCAGCTTCGCATTTTATTCCTCTTTGAAGCCCAAACAAATTAGCAAAGTTGAGAACTTTATTTTCAGAGTTCATTAAGCCCTTAACACTAAATCCTTTTCTCACGTTCCAGATGTTGTGGCTTTCTTGACCTCAGTTTATATTTGCCTGTAATGTGAACAAGCCGATGTCTTATTCAGGCCTTACCAGTTTGTTTGGAGAGCTGAGCAAAGGGGGATGTAAGTAGCCTCCTGAAAGGCTTTTGGAGAGGGAGAATGAAAAAATCCTTGCTCCATCATACCAGCCTGATGCTTTGTCTGCAATCAGGAGGCATTGCCTCTGCTGCTTAGTGTTCTGACCTCTACAGAGCTATTTTTACATATTGAATGCATTTTTACCAATACATTTTTCATCCCCTTCCTTTTCACTTGAGTACTTTACATTTCAGAGGTAGCGCTCACCTGCATTTGGGTATGTCTAAAGCATGGTTCTTGAATAAATTAAGCATGTTGTTTTGGCAACATGTCGAAATCTGTACAAACCCTTCTTTTCCACTTTGATTCTGCAGAGCATTTTGAACATGCTGAAATGCAGCAGTTTGGGCAGTCCCCTGGATTTGATCAGTATCAATTATGCATCATATGCATTAAATAAACACCCAAATGTATCTATTCTCTTCCAGCCACCGGTGAATCATTTTAGATGTAGTTTGTACCTTTTTATCCTCTTCAAATGTTGGATTTTTGAAGACAAGCACCTGCAAGCCTTTTAGGAGGTGTTACTGCTGCTGTTACTGACATTTTAATAAATGCAGAAATAAATGCTCCCCACCAAATTGTCTAATGTCAACACTTACCTCATCGAAAGAAGTGAGTCAGTTTGAGCAGAATTTATAACATGTGCTGTACCTCTAACGTGAAGCGCATCCAGTTTTGTATCCGTTTTTCCTGTTTTATTTGAAACCATAGTAACTATCAGGCTATGTTCATAAATATTACAGTGATTATTTGTCTTTGTGCACTTGCACATTGAAACATATGAAAAATGGATCAAAGACAGCAATTCATAAAGTGGGGGTGGGAACCACAGTGCTTCTGCATGGTTTATCAGTCTGCCTTACACACAAGCATAGGCCCTCACTCTTGCCAGAAAATATTGTACAGTGGGCAAAACACATACAGTAATAGAGGGTAATGCCTGAACCAAGAGATCCACTGGTATTTGGTGACTTTCTTGCTTAAGAGAGTATCTCAATGCATCATTAAGTGTGAGCAGCAAGATGCTGCTTTACTCTCTGCAGATAAGCATTTCTGAGAAGAGAGAGGCTTGCACTGGGGTTTCAGACAGCTGCCGTGGTTCTGAGCATCTATCAGTTTAAATAATTGGGCAAAAACATGGAGGGAGGAAGGAGAAGGAGATCCTTGAACACAGCTGAATCCAACCTCTGACATTGCAAAGCTTCCTAGGGGCCATGCAAGGCACAGCCAGTGCATAACTCTTGCCAGGAAGCTTTGGCATCATTTATTAGCCTTGGGGCTGCCTGCCCCAGTAGGCACTATTCCTTCTGCAACGACTGCAGGAGAGCTGGAGGTATTTACACATCTAAAGTGTTTCCTTTGCTGGTCAACAGTATTGTATCATTTCAGCTTTTTGTTTTACAGAGTTCTGTGTTTTTATGGTTCTTATAAAGCAAACAAACAAACAAAACCTGTATTTTAAGGTATTTATTTTAACAGTCTAATGTGTTGGCTAGCCTGTGTCCACTTATTGAAATCAGTCTCATGTAAAGAAAATATCCAGACAGGATGGGCATGGAGACAGGTTATGAAATGTGTTTCATTCTAGTGAAATCAGGTAATTCTTTGGCTAGAGACAAGTGAAAAACAGAAGAAACTGTGTTATCTAGCAATAAGTGAAGTTTCAGAGATGTGAGCCTTCTCTTGATGATGGCAAATAGTTGAGCCCCATAGCTGAGATATCCAGGTTTAGGAAGGTACCAAAAATTGTCCAGAAACATCTTTAAAACAGATTGCCTTTCTGCTGTTTCTTGGTTTGTTTGGGGTTTTTTGGAGGAGAAGGGCATACAGCTGGGGTCATGTCACCTCCTCTGTTCTCTATGTTTGAGAATTAAAGTTACAGAGAAAACTTAAGCAAGCTTTGGGGATTTTTGCCAGGTTTAATTCAGGGCTACATCGCCTTCTCGGTTTCACCACAGGAAAGCCAGAATGATTTTGTATTTTCTTTACTTAGCAGACATGAGTCTGGTCTCCTCTGCAGCAAGTCAGGCAGAAACCTATTGCTGCTGACACAGTCCTGGGATAAAATATATGTAAGGTATATTATGAGTCAGGGTCTAAAATCAGGAGCCACATTCCCAGCATCAGTGTCATAAAAACGTGTTTGTTTTATTTGCCTTCCCATTTCTGACTCTCTTTGTTATTGTTTGAGGCTTGCGTCCAAATCCAAAAGGGATTGAAACTTATTGGGGATGAGAGGTGGGATGAAGTGAAGCCCAAAATTCTAGTGAAAATAGTGAATATCTCAAAGTTTGTGATAAAGCATCAGGAGCAGGCAATGCAGTGAGGGTGTGGGTCTCTGAGCATCTTTCCCGCTTGAGAGCAGCCTCACAAGACTTCTGGTGGAAGCCAAATTGAACTCAGTATTATCGTTATGTGTCTGGGAGTACACCCTGACCATGGCCTTCTTTTTCAGAAAGGACCAGACTAGGTGTCTTGGGACTGGGAGAGGAGTTGCCATCTGATGCAGGCAACTGGAAAGCAATCACTGAAGAGCTCTGAATATTCCTATCCATTGCAAAGATGCTGTCAGGATATTGACTAGTAAAAACATGGAGAACAAATGAAGTAAGCTAATAGTGCTGGGTCTCTAAAACCCCGATCACCCCGTGGTACATTTCCACTTACCCTTCAGCAGGCACCTGTTCTGTGAGAAATATAGGTTTTCCCAAAAAGCTCTGAGGTGCACCTGTGTGCCGGGGTGAGGTAATGGTAGACGGGAACGGGGTTTCGGCTGAGACAAGGAGTGGCAAAGAAATATGTGCATGTTTTCAGGACCCACCCAGAAATGCTGAGGGGGCAAGGTTAAGAGCGAG
This sequence comes from Melopsittacus undulatus, assembly GCF_012275295.1. NCBI lineage: Eukaryota > Metazoa > Chordata > Aves > Psittaciformes > Psittaculidae > Melopsittacus > Melopsittacus undulatus. Next base: position 9,986,696 of record NC_047529.1, on the reverse strand, counting down.
GTGGCAATTTGGGGTGGGGGGAGGCAGGAGAATCGGCATGAGCCTGAGGCCACTGCTGTCCTCACAGGAATTCCTCAGTGCTCGAGCCTGCAGCTGAGATAAATATGATTCCCACCAACACTTGTGGAGTTCCTTTCCATTAGAAATTGTGCTGGATGATTGGGATATTCTGATATTAGAGGGAAAAGTGTGGTGGAGCAGAAGATAAACTTGACGGTGACTTTGTGGTGAACGGGTTTTTTTGTTCCCAATAGATGGGTTCTTTAATTAAAGTTTTTGTTATTGAGTAGGTTTGGGGGAGCTCTTTTCTCCTTCTTGTGGAGGGAAAAAAAAAAGTCAAATGTTTGATTTAGAATCTGTTGTTTGTTCTTTGTTATTTATTTTGTTTTTAATATTTCATTGAAAAAATGCAAACAAGCTGCATTTCTGGAGTCTTGACCACTAATGAGTGCATCTGGGCCTCTGGTGCTGCTGGTGACCCACGGCCAGGGCTGATCAATCTTGTTAGGAGTCCAGCTACCAAAACTGCACTCCTTGGTGGTTGACAAATGTAGTGTAAGGGAAAAAATATGAGAGTTTATTCCTCCATCCTAAAAACCAGACATACAGGGCCAGGATGGGGCTTCATCCCTGCCATGCAGTGATGTAAGCTTGGTCAAGGGTTCCTAGGCTCTTGTGAAACACAGGGCTGAGGTTGGGCTTGCCCAGGAGCTCCTGGGAGAGCCAAACTTGCTGTGGTGCCTGGGGGTGCCCATATTACGTGTCTGGGTCACTCTGGTCTGCAGTTGAGCAGAGCACCTGAAAGAATAACTGGACTTTTTTAACTGGGCCATACCCTTTGACTCTTGTTGGCAGTAATGTAAGTGGTTCTTGATGATGCGGTGGTGATTCACAGGGTTGGGAGGGTTCTCTTGCAGTAGTGATTTCCGTGCTCTCCTTAGTGCACAACCCTCTTTCTAAGAGCTTTTCATGAACTGCTTGGAGAAGGGCTGCAATGCCATTGTGTTACGTGGCGTCATCTTTGAGAACATGCAGTTGGGAGGGGATGTAATCAAGAGAAATTGGTTGTATTTAGGGGCAAACTTAACCTGGCAATCTTTCAGTGAAGGAAAAGAGGAAGAAAGGAAGGAGACTTAAGACTGTTGAATCTAGGCTGCCCATTGTATTAACAGGGAGTGCAATGCATGTGCAGGAGTTGCACATGGGTGTCAGAGAAGTGGGGTGTCTTCTGGAAGAGTATATGGGATATATGAGTTTCCAGTGCCTCCAGAGCTCCAATGTGGAGGAGGGACTGAGCCCTGCTGGGCAGAGTAAAAAGCAGGAAAGAATGGAAAGAGAGGAGGAGTAGTGCAAGAGGCTATGGGGCAAAGAGGTTTTCTTCCTCTTGCCCCTTCGACGTGATTCACATTTTTCCAAGAAAAGCACAGTTGAAAGAGAGAAGGAAGAGGACAAAGGAGTATCTTTTAAAGAACTAATCTTGATATCGGGAGGGGAGAATAAAAGTAAAAAGGACTTTTTTTGTGAATCAAAATATTCATGGCTAGCTGAAATGTTTTGCAAAGGAGGATTGTGGACTCCCCCTTCTTGTCCCCATTTAACTAGACAACACAAGCCTGCAAATAAATTCTATTCTCCCTTTGATTTCCTGCATCCTTTTTTTTTGTGCCCTTCCCCCTTTGTATTCGGAGTCAGGTGCAGCGCTTGCCTGTAGCTTCACTGACCCCATTTGAGCCTAAAGAGTTTCCCACCCACTCACCCCAGGCAATAAAGCCTTTCTTTAGGTGTGGGGCTTACAGCTCTCAACTCTCACCACTGGATAAATAACATCTGGAGCCCTGGAATATTTTAAAGAGTTATCCAAATGTTCATCGCTAAAGAAAACTCATCAAAGTTGCTTTTGGCTCTTACTGTTCAAAGGGGGAAGGCATTATCAGGATATAAGGCGTAGTTTTGCTCGTAGGCTGGGGAGATACAATACCCTCACTGTGAAGGCAAGGTCCACTTCATGGTGCTTGTAGCATCCAGTGACATGCCTGAGAACAAGTTTTGTAGCCGCAACTGGAGGAAGCAGTCAATGTTCATGGAGTGTCAGATAATCCGCTGTGACATATGATCCAAAAACATCAGGCTGACGAATATTCCTGGCACTGTGTGCCGGCGCTGAGAGCAGATTATGCGTTTTTAAATGTTTGATGTTCTTTCAACAGTTAAAAGCCATTTTGGGCAACAGATAGCTCTGAAGATACTTTAAATAATATTTTTTTTTTACTACTGGGACTTATCAGTGCTTCATTTTAAGAAGCAGCATCACAGAAGGCAGAAGGCTCTCTAAGGACCCGGTTCTGATCTCACACCTATTTATATCCGGAGTAACTCGGCTGAAGCAAATGGAATTTACTCCTGCATTAAAAAAGTGTAACCGAGAGCAGAATCTAACAGGCTTGGTATTTTATGTACATCTCTTTTATAAACTATTTTTGCAGCTCAGGCTGTTTCTGTGATGAACGGAAGCCGGAGCATTTGTGTTTTAGAGGACGGATAGACACAACTCCTGTGCAAGATCTTGCAGCTGGGTCAAGGAGGAGCACTTGGCTAGCATAAAGTCATGAGCCTGTGAACGCTAGTATGGGGATACCACCTGCTGATGCAAAAAGTCCATCAAACTTTATGGGATGTAAGGATTGTGCTAGTAACAGTTTACAGAACCAGAATTCGTATGGATGAATTAAAATAAAAGCTATTATTTTTACTGATAGAATACATATAGGTGTGTAAGTGAAACCTATGGTAAGAAACTCTGATTCTTATAACCCATAGCTAGCCAGCCCTGGGTTTATATTTACCAGTACTGCTTACATATTACCAGTGGCTGCTCCTCTACAGAGCTCTCATGATGCGAGTATTTCTCCCTCTCAGGCAATTGCATTTCCCACTAAAGGCTGCGCTCTGCTTTTTCTGCCCTGCTGGCACTGCAAATGTGCCAATCTCATTCTCGAGGCATGGTTCCTGTTGTGGGATCAAATGTTAGGATTTTAAAAGCTAAAGTTTGATGTGGATGAACAACTGTCTATAAAACGCATTAAGCTCTTACCCTGTAATGTATTTAATTTCACACTGACTGATGGTATTGCCCCTGAATGGATTACGGCAGGGGGCTGCCATTGTCCTACTAAACCACACTGGTTAAATAATACTTTGGAGTCTAAAGCTGCTCTGGGAGCATTTCATATTGCCTAACATGTGAAATGAATACCTGGCTTTTCTGTGAGCGCTTTGGGTTGGTTTAAAAACATAAAATCAAAAAACACCTACGTGTGGAGTTGTTTTTACAGTGCAGGAAAATTTTGCACAGTCTCTACTCTGTGAAATATGGACCAGCAGCTACAAAAGGCCCTGATTCAGGGCTGTGCAGGTGATTCCTTTGGCTCAGCGGGCTGTGAATGCTCCTGGAACAGCATAGGTGTGCAGCACTTCTTGGGAGATGTTCCCCCAAGCTTATTCCTCACAGGTGTTTGGTGCTTGCACTATATTTATTTAAGCAGTTTCTCCTTGACATTAGTGCCCAAAGGGTCAGACTGGAGTGTTGATTAGAGTTCAAATGTGTTACTATCTCCCTATCATAGCTGAGGGGGGATCAGCTTCCTTACTGGGCTTTTTTTAATAATTTAATTAATTGGGTTTAGCTTCAAGAGGTTTTCTCTCCAAAATAATGACTTTGTTATGACTAATTCTCTTCTAAATAACATCTTCCTTATCTCTGTCCCTTATACTGAGGTAAATTGTGAGTTACTCCAATGGAGTTACACCTTCTGTATGTATAATCAGGCTCATGAGCTCTACTGATTGTTAATACATGTTCTGCCCTGAATTGTGTCACTCTGGGAAAGCCTGTGGTTAACTCTATGAGCAAATGCCTGCCTGTTTCACCTTGCTCTCCATTAGGTAAGACAACCCCAAATCAAGGAGGATTTCTCAAGTCCATGTAATCGTAAGCAAATTCCACTCCTTGTTAAGTCATTTTAAAAGTATGTGTTTTAACTGTATAAATATATATATACTTGTGTATATATATAGAAATATATATATGTATATATATAACAGGAGAGAGGTCTGTCGCATCAGCAAGTATCACTGATGAATGCGTAGTTAGGAATGCGATCATATGCAGTGTGCTGAAGCACGAGCCCTTAGCAACTTTGCTTATTGCATTGATTAAGAAAAATTAAAAGATCTTTTCTTTCTTTTAAAAAAGAAAGAGCTGTGATAAGAAAAGGCTAAGGAGGCGTTAAAGCCCTGCTAGTCTTTTTTTGTTTTGTTTCCCCCCACCCTCCCCAGACTTCAGCAGAGCCAGGAAAGAATGCTGGAAGTCATCAGAGGCATGGCTGGGATAGAGAGTGTTAATTCTTCCATATCTAAGCCTCTTTGTCGAAATTCCCTTTGTCTCTTGCCCCAAGTCATTAAACACTAATCCCATCACTCTTCCTAATCCTCTGCAGTGGAGCCAGAGTTCAGTTTCCGAAACTGTCTTTGTTGCTTTCCTAATAGACAGCTCGCTCTGGATTTCGGTTGGTTCGGTCACATTTAGGGCTTTCCAGCACAGTTCTTTAATGAAGTGCCATTAATGAAACTTTTCCTCCTTCATGCAGTGTGCACGGGCATCAATTGGTTTAGTGTTAAGTAGGGTAAGGTGCCTAGTCATCTTAGCAGCCTTTGCAAAATATGACTGTCAAAGGCAAAACCTAGGAAACAAGACTATTGAAGAATATAGCCAGTGAAGTACTCATTTAATTACTAAGGATTTACAAAAGAAAATCTGTTCTTTGTGGCTTACAAAAGACAACAAGCTCAGAAGAGATAGTAAAGGGTTTGGGACCTATTCCCTTTTCTCCCTCCCCCTCTTTCCAACAAATCCTGGAAGAGGAAATGTGGCTGAGCAAAGGCATCAAAGCCTATTGTAAGCTCTTTCCAACCTGCCGCAGGAACGCTAGCTTTCTAAGTGGGAGGTGTTCCACTTGCTGCTAAAATAAACTTTGAGTCCTCTCCTGCCAAGAGATTTGGCCACGTTATCCAAATCAACTCTTCCGTGGCAGAAAGTCAAGCACTGATCCAGTCCTCTGTGCTGAAAATGAAAGCTTCTTCATAACAAAAGCATTTCCGATGATGGGAGATGGTTTGTAGAGTTGTGTTTGGTTGCACAGGTTTTGTGTAGCATGGCAGATGTTTTGAAGAGAACACTTTCTAGTCAGAGTATAAATGGCAAAACTTTGTATTCTTTCTTATGACAGTGATGGTGAAAACCATCCTCATTCAGTTCATTTGCCACATGTGTAAGAAGGGATGCAAAATGCTCTTCGTGTAGAAACTCTGAGAAAAGTTGCTTATGCCTGGAGCAGACCCACCTCTATTCTAAAACTGTTGCCAAAATAATAGACTCTATATGGAAGTTTAAGTAGAACCATTTACTTTTACTTTTTGAAAGCTTTCTTCTGCGGCCAGAAGGCTAGCTGGAGCATCTTTCCACTGAGTCCGGAGATTTGGATTGTATCTTCAACTTCCATGTTCTCAGTGGGACGTGAAGTTGAAAAAAATCAAGACTTACTGTAGAAAGACTGTTGAAGATGTCAAATCTGCTGGCTGTATATATTATTTTTGATAGGTGTTAACATTCTTTGCTGTGATATGAGCTATCTAATTACCAGCAAACTTGTGATATGAAATAAACCACATCTCATTGTACAGCACACTTTCCATACGCTCTATTTTACTGTGTTCATATGCCGCATAAATGAGATCCAGGTTTGATTATTAAACAATTTAATTGCTCTGGCAAAGTTGATACTACATTGCCCTGGAACAGAGCATTCCAAAAGATGATTTTGCTTTAAAGTATCTTTTAACAACTGGTGGGTCTGTGTTTGGTTTATCTAGATACTAGGTTTTTCTCTTTTTTTTTCATAGTGGTTTGTTTGCTTTTTTGTTTACGTTCTTATATTCTTGGATTTAGTTCTGGGTTTTTGACAAAGTGTTCCGTCAGGTGATACCCTAACTTGATCTTCAAAAATTTTGGTGCAGTTATGTTCCCTCTCATTGTGAGCTGGCTCAGTAACTTGCTTTACTAAAAAATCTCTCAAATCCACTGGGAAAATAAATCAGATCCATTTACAAACTGAATAAATCAAAACAAAGTGATTCATCTGCAAATGAAACCGCAGCGTTCTCTGTAGATAAAGAAAAACAACTGCATTTTGCCACTTCATCAGGGTTTCTTCCCTCCACCCCCACCCCCCCCCCCCAAATTCCAGTGTGCATCTACTGTTGGCAATAAAAGTTATGCTTGCATGTTGTTAAATTTGTTCATATGCTTCAGCACTTCTACTTTCCTTGTAATTGACTTGCCAAGTCTCTTTCTTTGGGGAATTGGAACAGCTTTTACATATGATGAGGAAAAGTTTCCTGTACAAGTCACTTAAAAACAAAATAAAATAAAAAATCCAGAACTTATCCTGGTGTCTTTTATAAGCTGTGCTGGAGCAGCACACACCAGCAGCATCACCAGCTGAGTACCAGCTGTCTGCTAGACTCTGACCCTTTAAACTCAGTCCTCCCTCAAGTTGATCTGCCCATGGTGAATTAGCTCCCTATGGCTACATCCTGGCAGAGCTTTTCATTTAATCCTTCCCTTCCTTTCCATTTCCCAACTACTGACTTTTTTTCCACTCTCCTTCTCTCTCTGCTTTCACCAACTGCAGCTCAGATGTAAGAGGAGAGTTGGATGGCTCTGTGCAACTTCTGGGCAATGTCTTCTACAGGGAATGGCCCATAATGATTTGATAATCCTTAAGAAAGCATACCAGGGACTGGTGTCAAAACAAGTAGTACTGGTTAATGGTGATGTAGCGTTCTCTTAAATGGGATGATGCTAAGAGTAATAAACATGTCTTTAACCAGTTACGGTTGTCTAGGTCAAGGTTGGATGCCAGTCCTCAGCATAGGGTAGCAGAGAGTACACTTGGCCTGCGTGACTGCCATTTTGGGATGAGTTTTCATGCCCATTTGCACAAGTGGCAGAATTCCCTTGGGTTTCAGCCCACTGAAGCCTTGGAAAATGCAGTCAGGCGATTCTCTCTAGGGGGTAACAAACGGATCTTATTATTGATTGATATTGGTTTGTTGATACAGCCATGGATTAAATATCTGTTTGTTTCCTTGGCTGGGGTTGATTTTTCCTCCCTGCCATCTATAGGAGCCCATGCAGGACTCCATGCACATGGGATTTTCTCATGGAGCCCTTGCTGTAGTTCCAACAAAAGGACATGAAGAATTTCCTTTCCTTTGCTAGTGGTGGCATTCAGACAGAAAGAGAACCCCTGGAAAATGTAAAAGCTTTTGTAAAAACATGAGAAAAGCATTTAAAGCCTTTTCAAAGAAAGAAAACATCAATGTAAAGCCTCCCATAGTTGTCTGCCAGTGCGGTCTCTCTTGATTTGAAGAGGTTTTGTTAACCTCGAGGGGGAGGGAGGCAGAATTAAGGTTTTGCTGAGTTTTATTGTTGTTTTTATTGTTCTGCTGGTTTGTTTTGAATTCCTTGATATCTTTTTCATCAACACATGTGTGAACTGCAGTTATGCTTGAACATTTATTTACCCCTCTAGAAGCATCACTTTTCAAGCATGGAAATACTTGTGTGTGTTGCTTTGGCCAATAAGTTTCTTTGAGCTGTGGCAAGAGGTTTCACTTTGATACCAAGTAGTGATCTTCAGTGAAAGATTTCAGTGATGAATTTGAATGATAATGTCAACTCAGTACAGCAGAAACCTACCCAGTACTCTCTGCATGGATTGCAAAGCTACATCAGGCCCTCTTTCCAACTGCCCACCCCACCCCCCCCAGCTTCCCTTTAGCTTCCCAGGCAGTGCTATTTATGGTCAAAATCAAAGCATCTCATGAATTAGACACAAAACTGATGTACTCCAAAGAGAGCTTCAGGTGAGTGATAGAGTTGAGTGTGGAGAGAGAAAGGGAGACAGAGAACAGAATGGTGAAGGAGGAAGCCTGGGGAGACTTCTGTCACCAGAAAGAGGGAAACTCTGGAGAGCAATGGGAAGAGACAGAACTGCCTGGGAATGATAAGCGGCTTTCTAGCATTCTTGTCATTAAGCTTTGATACCCTGCCTCTCTGATGACACCATTCCCTGCCTCATCAGCAGTTCCAAAATCTGGGGAGCCTTGGGCAAGAAATGCCCTCAGAAAAGAAATTCAATGAAAGAAAACCACTTCTTCAATCCACATCTCCTTCCTAAGCAGCAGCACTAGAGCTATGGGCATCCCTAGGATTTTTACTTGTGAGGCTAAGCAGAAAAGTCATGAGAAAGGTAGTTTTATTGCAACAAAAAGAGAAAAGTATTAAAATCCAAATATGCTGGAGCACTCAAAATACATCCAGGATCTCTTCTTTCCTTCTCTCAATCTGTCTTCTCACAGCGTAAACATTTTGGTGTGAATTTGCATGGGAAACAAACCCAAGATTTTATAGTGCTTGTTCAGAAGAAGGGGGAAGTAGAGATTCTTAATAAATTTATCAAAATGAGGTGTTAGTTTTTCCACAGCCTTCATTGCCCTCCATTCTTGTCATCTCTCCTATCGCAGCAAAATCCTTCCTGCCTCCAACCAAAACCAAACAGCCACAGTGCCCATCCAGCAGCCCTAGGCAGTAGGTGTGAACACTTCCTGATTGTTGGAAGGCTCACAGGGACCTGTCCAAGTCCAGTTGGAGAAGTGAGGACTAGTACCTTTGTCTGGGAGGTTGATACACATCCTCCAAGAGGTGGGGAGGGAAGGACACATAGTTTTCTGAGCACCTTTCTATTGATGTCAAAGTCCAGAAGTTCAAGCAGCTGGTTTTCCTAGTGGAGGTCCTGCCTGTCCTCCCAAGTATAGTTTTCTCTATAGAAACTCCCTGCAGAAATGTTTATAGTAGGTGAAATTCATTGGCCTCTGTTTCAGAAGTCATATTCCATGACCTAATGGCCTTGGATGACTGCGAATAATTCCATATTTAAAGCTGTCCTGTGAAAAGAAGTGCCGAAATCTAAAATTATCTGATGAGAAAAGCTCATACAAAGATTTCTCTTTCAACAGGGTTTGAACATCAAGTTTCTGTTGCTCAAAGGACTCGCAGTGCAGTGTCAGCTTTGATGATGGAAATATTAGCCTCTTGCCTGGGTTTCATTTTATGTTTGTTTTCCCTTCTCCTTCTAGCAGTCTCCAGCACCACTCTTCAAAAATGCTAATTGCCCATATATACCCCTGCCTCCCTCCTGATGGAGAAGCAGCAGTGATATCACAGCCCTGCTGCCAGCAGGACAGGGGTAAGGGCTAGCTGCATCTGTGCAAGCAGGGCTTTCCAAGAGAAACACTCAGACAACACAGCTCTTGAGTGCCTCTGCCATAAATCTTCTTTGGGAGCCCTGCCTGCTTTATGAACTCTGCCATTTTCTCTCAGACAGTTCAGAGCCTGACCTGTTGCCTCTTGCAGACATAGCATGGCTTGCTCTGGAGAGAAGAGGATTTAAGTTTTCTGTAATACTGTGGTGAAATGACTGGAAAAGTTGATAGGATGCAATTCTTTTAAGCTATCGATAGACTGGTGACAGTCTTACACTATCTACAAGTTTAGTAGAAAGTAGAGGGCAATGAGACTCTAGTCTTTCTCTGTTAAGGTAAGGAATAGAAATATCCAGCTTAATATGCAGTAAAGGAGATTTAGATGGGATGTTAAAGAACTTCCTCATACCAAAACCAGTTAAATGATGGAGCAGACAGTTCAGTAACTGTGTGGAATCACCACTGCAGGAGACACATCTGTAAAGGCTGGGTCTAAGGAAACATAATCCTGTCTCCAGCAGATGGTGTGGATGACTCCTCAGAGACAGCACTCATCTCAGTTTCTTATGGTTGACTACAGAGAGCTTTCCCCCTGTGGAGAGGCTGATACTTGATTCCTAGGTTCAAAAAAGACTAGAAGAATAACCATACTGGTTCAAAACTAAAGATCTAACCCAGTGTCCCGTCTGCTATGGGGACCCACAGCAGTTGGAAGGAGAGTAAGAGAAAGAGGATCATAGAGGGATACTTCCCCCAAATTATCTTCAACCCTGAAGCTTTTGAAATTGAGGGACTTGGCTTCTCTAGCCAGAGATGTTGTCTGTGTAAGGTCAGGCCAAGCAGCACACCTGGTTGGTTTGTTTCTAGTAGGTTTTTACGTTCATATTTTTGATTCAGGAAAAAGAGGTCATGAAAACTGGAGAAAAAATAAAAATAAACACACACACTGGGCCAAGGGAAAAGGAATGGAGCATAAGAGAAAAGAGGAAGGTGTGATGAGAAAGCAAGGAATGAATGAGAAGAGGAAAGGACATGGATGCCTTGGCATGAAGGAAATTACAGAAGCAGATGGTAGCGTGGTAGCATTAGTTGTGACAGCAATAAAGTCCAAACCAAATCATCTGGTAACTCTGGCTTTATGCTAAATCCACTGGCTGTGATACTGTTGCTCTCCACAGCTTAAATGACACATTTGGAAGTAAAATCAAATGATGGCCACACAACATTAACGTATTTGCCGGCCACAGAGGGAAACCTCTGGATAGCAAAGGACCTCCTTTCATTGCCAGTCCTCTGCTGGCCCCAGGGACCCAATCCTTGCCCTGGGAATGGAGGGATGGAGGGCAGGCTGCTCCACTGGAGGTGCTAAGGAGGTGATGGATTTCAGCACTGATGCCAAAAGGGCTCCAATGCTGATGAAGATGTGGGGAAATGGTGGAGGTCCACTGCAGCCAGGCTGCTATTGAAAAACTGGTGTACTGGTGACTTGTGAACTTCTGTGTTCATGGCTGGTTTAGCTGGAGAGGAGCTGATGTCTTGGGAGAAGGGGCATCCAAAACAAAAGTGCTGTCAGTGAGTGTTTGGAGACAGTTTAACTGAGTTGCTTCCTTTGTTTTTCACAAATGATGCCTGGCATTCCTGGTCTTAACATGTCCTGACAGGAATATGTTTGAAACCAAAAAAATTCTGTTGGGTGAAAAACTGTTTTTCATGGTCAGTGATTTGCTATAAGGGATGCAGCAAAGGGGCATGGGTCCTAAACCATCCCTTTTTTTTTTTTTACCCTCCTTTTCTCCCCTAGTACCCCTAAACCCTGCCATTGACTTTGCACTCATTCTTGTTGGGAGTTTTATGGATGTTTAATTATCTAAATGATATTACTACCTGTGACTATAAACCTGGAGACTTCTGTTCCATGGCCAAGTGTAGCCAGTGTTACATTGAAGCAGCTTGAGCTTTACAATTTTAGTTGAGATTTGTTTTGCTGTCTTTGCTGCGTGCCCAGATTTGTCCATTTAAGCTTGGGAGTGGGAGAGGCTTTCAGATTTCCTTCAGTCGTCATGAGGCAGTACTCCTCATTTGCAGGCTGGTAGACATCACTGGTGGCAACCTTCACCAGGAGGAAATCTGTAACTAAGCTGTCACTTTGGTTAAAATACGTTTCTTGAAAAAAGAAAGGAAAAGGGATCCTTCTATGTTGGGAGAAGATGGGGAAGCTGAGAGAGTCACACAGTGGTTGTATATAACATCCAAAAGTTACATTAATAGAGTGCTTCCACTGTCCCATATTTTTCTGATTTTGTGAATGTCACATGTAGAACAGCATCATGTGGTTACTAATTATGACTACCAAAGTGCAATTTGTAATAAGGCTAGCAGATGTTTGCAGCACTAAATATAAAACAAAAGTCAGATCAAAACCAGCTCTTTTTTGGCCAGGACATATCCCCTCCAGATCATGTAGAATGTGTGTTTTGGTTTTAAAACTGTTTATTCTCTACAATTTTTTTCTCTCTCACCTTTTAAGGTCTGTATTTGTGATGTGATCTGCAGGATCAGGTTGTAGAAAATGATAATATTCCATTTCCTTGTACTTGGGTTCTTATTTTGCTTTCCATCAGGCAAAGAGGAGTTTTGCCACTGACAGAGGCAGGACAGGATCAGCCCCTTTGGTTTGCTTTCCTAAGGATTTTAAAGGCCATGTGAGAATAAGAAAGTTTGTGTTGACCAAAATGCCTGTGATGAACTAAAAGAGAGTCGTTTGCACTCATGTGAGAAGAGCTCTGTTAAGAGCCATCAATCCCATTTGTGACAGCTATTGACACTTGGTGCTCTTTAGGATTTGTTTCTTAAAATGTTAATGCAGACAAGTTCCTGTCTATTGTGGGAAAATATGGTAGAACTTTGTTAGATGAGACACTCCAGTGCAAATAAATGTTTCCTGTAAGAAAGCATTTGGCTCAAATCTTTCCCTTTTTTTTCAAATCTCCTAAATTGTTTCCCCATGTCCTTAGTGACACCCTTAGTAAGAAAAAAATTATCATCATTAAAAAAAAAAGTCAACTGTGCACATGCCTGAGATAATTGGAGATTTATAATACACCCTATCTAACTTGCGAGCATTGAAATAATATACGTGAGTGATGGGCTGAAACTTCATAGCATGAAGGATGCCTTTCTGGATAATTTACATCTTGGGGGGTAGTATCTTAAAATCAGAGGTCCTGTCTTCACTCTGTGCACATTAAAAACCACATGGTGCTTTTCATAAGAGCCTGGGATTGCCCCGACAGTCTCGGCTAAAATTTTCCCCTGCTTTTTAGTCTTGCAGTGTGCGCTGTGCTCAGACCATCTGGTCACCATTCTGCACCCTGGCCATAGCTGCTTTTAATGGTGAAATGATTTCTGTCTGTATACAGTTGGTAGAGTGTTTTGCATACTGCATATGCTCAAGGTATTACATATGAAAGGCATTATGTAAGATTACAGGGGAAGAAAAATACTCTTAAAAATTGTCAGTAATTGCCCAGAATGCTCTTGTGACACCATTTGATGATGCAGGATCCTTAACCACTGCTCTGAAATGGTCTAGCTTTTAATTTGCATTTTAAATTTCATCCACTGCGAAATTCTTTTACTTTTGGTATCCTTATTATTGGCATCTCAGATGATCCTTCTAGAGACCGGAGCAATGTGTTTTGTCATCTAAAGGTAGCTAATAGACAAAATGTACAAAAAAAGAGGAAATTGGGGACATGCCCAGGCTTTTATACTCTGCGTGAGCATCACTCAGCTTGCAGCCTGTGTTTCTCCACTCCCAGCCTTGTGCCCCTGGCCTGGTACCAGCAACCACAGCTCAAGCACTCACAGCAAAGTCAGTGCTGCTAATGAGCTGGGTTTTAACAATATAGTTTGGCTCCTGGGCATTAGGCTGTACTGTTAGTGTACCTGTTCCGGTCCTCTCAGGTTGTCATCAAAGACCTAATGCTTGGTTTGGCTGCTTAGCATTAGCATTAAGCAAAGCTGGAGGTGACTCAAGGTTTCAGGGACATTCATACCGACATTAGCCTTAAGTGAGGCTGGAGGTAACAGAAGATTTTGGACATTTCCATACCAACATGAGCCTTAAGCAAGGCTGGAGGTGACCCAAGGTTTCAGGGACATCCATACCAGTCGTGGAGACCTCATAGCAGCCTTCCAGTATCTGAAGGGGGCCTACAGGGATGCTGGGGAGGGACTATTCATTAGGGACTGTAGTGATAGGACAAGGGGTAACGGGTTGAAACTTAAACAGCAGGGGTTTAGACTGGATGTAAGGAAGAAATTCTTTACTGTTAGGGTGGTGAGGTACTGGAATGGGTTGCCCAGGGAGGTAGTGAATGCTCCATCCCTGGCGGTGATCAAGACCAGGTTGGATGAAGCCTTGAGTGATATGGTTTAGTGTGAGGTGTCCCTATATGGCACTAGACCCAGTGGGACCTGCATCCTGTGTGAGTGGGAACTGGAGGTCCAACCAAAGCATTGATGATGACCCGGGCTGGACTTACTTACCTGAATCTTGTGCATCAGGATGTACCTGTAGTCATCCCCTAAAAGCTTTCCTGTACCAAGGCTTGTGTTGGAAAATGAGGTGGTTCTGGAACCAGACTTCAGTTAGCACTGTAAGATCACCAGGATCATCTCTTAGGACAGCCAGACAGCTGTGTTGCTGAAGGCATTTGTTTCTTCATATGGTGTAAGCATGCTGTAAGAGTGTTGCACCAAGTGTTGCTTATGCACCCACACAACTCCATTCCAAGCACAACTGTAGCGATGCAGCATGACTCCAAAGCTGGGAAATTCACCCCAAATATGGACAGAAATATTTAGCTTTTTTGGTGACAGTTCAGCTTGAAAAAGCCAGGCTGCAGGAGTGGGACACAGCTCAGGGATGCTCGGAAGATTGCTGAGCTCTTTCAGGCTCTGGTAAAGGGCAGCACAGTAGCACATCACTGAAGGTGAGCATGTGCCCAAGCTGAACTGGGGCCCCATTTAGTTAAATCCTAATTCCCTCCCAGGTTTTTGAGGCAAGATTGGTTTAGTGGGTCTGCTTCCCCTCGCACATGCACCTTTGAGCTGAAACAAGGAATAATCCATCAGCTTTGCAGGGTTTCAGAGTCACGCTTCATTTCAATCTAAAAATAAATCCCAAACGTGGTATTCTATTATTGAAGACAACTTGAACTGTGCTTTCCACGCAGCGCCCAGAAAAGAAATGATGCTGCATTACATTTTCAGCTTGGGCAAGAAGCCAGCACGAATTGCTCGCTAATGTAATTATGACTGAAAATACTGTGGGCTGGTCTGTGGGAGGCTCAGGGTTCTTCAGTGGAGCTAGGCAAGCTCCACCACCCAAAATCCTCTTTCTGTGCATGGGAAGAGCTTAGGGGATATGCACATTTAAACATGCTTGCTTAGAATCAGGGTTTTAACATAATTACAGTAACTTTTAGATCTTTTTCACTACTGAAAGGTGAAAAAAAGTGCTTTAAAATTCATCAGACCACAAGGTGACTCTGGGTTGTAAAGGAGGCCTTCCAACCGCTCCTACTGAAACATAGAGGAGCTATGCTGGACCATCTCTTCTGAAGTCCTTGCAGGCATCATGAGTAGTCCTGTCTTAAAAACAAAAGCAAAGTAAAATCAATGGCACAGTTTCACCCTGAATCATTTGCTCTGTTGGTGAAAGTCACAGAGAAAAGTCCTAAAATCACACAATTATAATAATAAATCAATTCAGCATGTCATTTCTGCTTTTCTACATTAATAAATTAACCATGTAACATTGTTCAAAATTATGTCAGTTACGCATATAATAATCTTTTAAATTAATGAAGTGATGAAGCAGTTTGATGACACCCATGATTTACAGGGCTGCTTTTAGCTAATGTTAAAAGCCTTTCATTTAATAAATTGCCCCCTTGAGAAATTACCAAAAATTAATATTTATTTGCTAAATGTTCCAAGGTTTACACTTTTTCAGTATATTAACAAATGGCAAGGGAGAAGCATTTTTCAAAATATATCTTCTTTTACATATATTTAATTGAAATTAATTAGTATATTACTTTAGAAGGAAATGATCACAGAGAAAGGTGTGGGATCATTTATGAGAGTTTCTTATGGCAATAAAATAGAATTTAAACAATGGAATTAATAGAATCATAGAATGGTGAGGGTTGGAAAGGACCTTAAGATCATCAAGTTACAACCCCCCTGCCATGGGCAGGGACACCTCATACTAAACCATGTCACCCAAGGCTTCACCCAACCTGGCCTTGAACACCACCAGGGATGGAGCATTCACAACTTCCTTGAGCAACCCATTCCAGTGCCTCACAACCCTCACAGTAGAGAACTTCTTCCTTATATCCAATCTAAACTTCCACTGTTTAAGTTTAAACCCATCACCCCTTGTCCTGTCACTACAGTACCTTATGAAGAGTCCCTCCCCAGCATCCCTGTAGGCCCCCTTCAGATACTGGAAGGCTGCTCTGAGGTCTCCATGCAGCCTTCTCTTCTCCAGGCTGAACAGCCCCAACTTTCTCAGCCTGTCTTCATACTGGAGGTGCTCCAGTCCCCTGATCATCCTCGTGGCCTCCTCCAGGCTTCTCCAACAGCTCCGTGTCCTTCTTGTGTTGAGGACATCAGAACTGCACACAATATTCCAAGCACAGGGGCAGGATCCATGATCACCTCTTTCAACCTGCTAGTCACACTTCTTTTAATGTGGCCTGGTATACGGTTGGCTTTTTGGGCTGTGAGTGCACACTGCCTTAAACAAAATTATGATAGTTTAGGAGTCATTCCAAGCTTTTTGATTAAATAGAACGACATTCCAGACTAGAACAACGAAAAAAACCAAAAACTTAAAATAAATCTAGCTATTCCTCTGCAGTTACTTTTTCCTTGGTTTCATTTTGTCAGGGTATGTGTGTGCTGAATATTTACCAAGCTTAAAGCAAGAGTCCAATTGAGGTTCACGAGATATATTTTGCTTGTGCTTGGTACCCTGATGTAATGTATGCTCAAGGTTATGAATGCTTAATATTTCCTATTTTATGCATTTATAAGAAGTGAGCTTTAAAGAGTGAGCTTTAAAGACACTTTCTCATAGGGCTGGTTTGGATTCAAGGATCGTAACGTGAAGCAGTATAGTATGTCCTATAAAAGAGGTTAAAATGGAGGTTATAATTATGAAAGCTCAATAGATTTGAAAGCCAACACAGTGCCCCTTTGCATGTGATACTATCTCTAGAAAGGGAAAGAGATATATAGGACTATAAAGGGAAGCCTGTAATTGATGCTCTCTGTACTTATTAGGATTTGTTTTAGTAACATCAGGGACTCGTTTTTGTACTACCTCTGAATAAATAATGTGCACAGTAGGTTGGGTCAATTCCTTTTCACTTTGAAATATTTTCAGCGGTTGCACTAAAACCAAGAATAATTCATTGGCTTTTTGTAAGGCAGCTGGATGCATTATGAGAAATAGGTGCGTTAGCTGAGTTACTGAGTGGGGCTGTAATAGGGGCCAGCATGAAAAAGAAGGGACTTTGGCCTTTGGGGTGATGGGAGATCATTTTCCATCTCAATCAGGAGCATTTCTCAAAAAATAAACAGGATCTCAGAAAAAGACCTTGTTCCAGTGTTTGTATTTTAACGCTCCACGGGTGAAGTCTGCACGTAGCAGAGGCTCCTATGGGAGACCCACATATAATTACCCATGGACAGAGCTCTGCCTCCTGTAAGTAAACCACCATAATGAGCACAGCTCCTCAAATACATATTTATTTTAAAAAATAAGTGAAACAGAACCATCCCAAAAAAGCCTGAAAATTGATTCCAGTGCAGGCTTTGTTTGGCTCCTGCTCCTGGCACTGATTGTGGAGTTTAATATCTCCGGCAAGTCGCTGCCTTATCCCGAGTGCCAAGTTCCAGATCTCTCAAACTGCTCCAGCCCTGCCAGTTACCTACAGTAGGAGAGACTTGGTGATGCTTAACTAACATTTGAGAAGTCCTTTAATATATCCTTGGGTGAAAAGTGCTGCAGAAGGAAAAACTAATTGTTAATAGCAATTATTTAATGCATTAGTTGTGACTTGTTCTAAAATATCCCTATGGGTAACCCTTTGCATAAATGCCTGAAGTCTGTAAGCTTTTTTGTGGAGAGTGTTGGTTGGTTTGGGGTTTTTTGGGGGTGAAAATGGTCTGGGCTTTGGAGAGCTGCCTCTAGAGTGTCTCCTAGTACTCCCACCCTTGAAAAAACGATTAGCAAGGAAATCCTGTTTGTCTGTCCATCACCTTCTTCTTGCAGCAGGTAATGAGGGACGGGTTGTTTTCTTTAGTACTTTTTCAGTGTGAAAGTCCCCCTTGAAATTCAGTCTTCAGAATGGGGCTAGTTTCATTTGGTTTTAAGAAACAATGTTGATTTTAGCAAAGTGAAGAGAATCTTAGGGGATGGTGAAAAATGGTTTTCATGTGCTCCTGTGTACGTTTTGTCCATCCAGAGATGGAGGGCCTGATACTGCAGCAGGAGTTAGTCATGGGATCTGAGGGTGCCTAGGGTAAATATGACTGGTGATTTGTACTGAACAGGGGTCAAGACAGTGTTTTCTGCAAACTGTGAAGTATTTTGAGGATCAGATTATTGCCTTTTACTATGCAGTTCATTTTGGAGACCATCTTGAAAGTGCTAGCAACTTTTTACTATTTGCAAAAGCATCTGTTTTATGAAGAATAGCTTCCAAATAATTTAGCAAAGGAGAAATGACTGTGCATAGAAGTGTTACCAAGCCATCTGTAAATTCAGTCCATGTACAAAATGCATTGGTCTGAACTTGAGACATTGTAGGGAAAGTGGTTGCTTCAGAAGCTGCAGAGTGACCAACAGCCACCAGATTCAATGTGAGTTCTAAAGGCATCTGATAAACTTCTGATTATAGTGGGAAAACACGTGTGGATGAGTCTAGTTTGTGCTGTGAAACTTCCAGGTGATATTACACGTTATTAGTTTGAAGGATTTGTTGAAGGGCTATCTCACCATGATTTCTACAAGAAAGTGAACTTCAACTTCCACACTGGAAAACCTGTAAGAGTGATAATAAGGAGTTAATGGTAAGTATTTGTTAAAGAACAGAAATAATGGCATTTATTTCTCCTTATTAATAGATTCTTTAAGGGTTTTTTCCTAAGAGAATGTAAGCAGTAATAACAGCAAACATGTAGAATAAGTTGCAATGTTTGAGAAAAGCATGTCTGACCATTAGAAAAAAACAAGGAATATCTTAATACATGCTTCTGTTGAGATAGACAAGGATTGCATCATCCTGTGTAACAGAATGTGTCCAAATGCAGAGATAGGGCCGGTAAACCCATACATTTCTGCCAAGAGAGTTTCTGCTTGAATATCTTTTTGGCAAGGAAGGAATCCATCTCGCTCCTCAAATCCTGGAACAAATTGAGGGATTGGTCTCCAAGAGTAATTTTTCAGATTGGGAATTGACCTCAAACTGCCTCAAGAGGCTTAGCAGAGAAGGGTCGAGAGGATGCAGGGAAAAAGGAGGAGTCCTCGAGCAGGACCAGGGGCTCCCTCCTCCACTGTTGTTTTGGGATGAAAGATATGAGGGTAAAGGGGACAATTTCAGCATAAAAAAACCCCAGTGATTTTTGCTTTCAGCTCATGCCCTTGCTGATTTCGTAGCACCTACTGCTATAGGGTCTGCTGAACCTGCCTCTGTGTCCCACCACACCCCAGCAGAGCTGTGTGTATCTTGAGCTTTAAGCAGAAGCTACTGGTCCATGTAAGGCTTTTTTGCATCTTCAGTTTGGCTAAGGCTCAGCTTCTGAGCTGTGAAGAGCATGATCCGAGCTTTGCTCCAGACAAATGGCAGCTGTGGGATCATGCTGTTGGGTCTCAGTCTAGGTAGGACAGAGGTTTCTAAGTGCTACATGGGAGCTGATTTCTAATGCATTTAGCAGCAGATGAGCCTGCTGCCTTATTGAGCATCAGCACAGTATAGTTTAGCATGCTGAAAACGTTTGCCTTGCAGTACAGTTGACTAAGTCATCTAAATACGTTAAGAGAGCAGCCAGTTTCACCACTGGTGTGTCCAGCAGAGGTCATTTGAATTAGCTAAGAAATTAAGTGATGAAAAATGAAACAATTCTTGAAGAAGATTGGGCCAGGCAATACTTGAGTGAAAGCATCCCATTCCATGTCCTGGGAGAAAGTAGAGACAGTGCATGACAGAGTGGTCAGTGGATGAAGACAAGTCAGGAAGAAGAAGAGGAAGGAAGGTATGCTCTAATGGATTCAGTGCTGCCCCTTTTTCCAGCTCTTTGGTGTGCATCACATCCAGGTCCAACATGAGAGAGGAACAGACACTGAAGGCCACCTCAAGAGCTGCAGGAGCTCACATCAGGCAGCACATGAGCAATGCAAAGAAGGCACAAAATTACCAGAGGGGAAAAGGCATGAACTACAAAGCTTAAGAGAAAAATAAATAGAGAAAGACTTGAAACCTGGCAGTTCTTTTGGCTGAGCTTACAGCACAAGGTGATACCGAGCCTGGTTCTCATCTGCCAATGTGCATAGAGCAAAGGTTGGGGTATGGTCAGGATCTGATTGGGCTTGCATGGAGGAGAAAACAGAAGAATTCAGGGAGACTGACTCACCCTTAGTTCACGTTTTGCACGGTCTGCTCAGCCTTTGCAAAGAAGATGCAAGAAGTGCCAGTCCACATGGCTGGGTAAGACACTGGAGGAGGCTGAGTTCATCCCAGCAGCTCTCTGCAGTGGCAGTGAGGATTTACCTGATGTAAAGGAAGGACAGGACAGAAGAAGTATCCCCCAGGTGAGGGGAAAAGTAGGAGTCAAAATGGTAGTGAAGTGGTAATTATTGATGCACTACATGACAACAGCAAGGGTGAACAGAGAGGACTGTATTTGGGAGAACTCATTGTGCCCTGCAGCAGCATTTCTCATCCTTCAAAAATACTAATAGGAGCAAGTAAGTGCACTTTAATGAGAAATGGTATTAATTATTACTTGCAGTGGGTTTTTGCCCAAAAAGCGTAAAATTCTTTGCATTTTTGATGGAAACTCCTTACCAGGAAATTCATATTTTTTGTATGCACAGCTAATGCTGCTGATTCAGAAGCTGGCAGAAAAAAAGGTTATTGTTTATTGTGGGTGCTGTTTGAGGATAAGCAGTCATACATGTGGCTTTAGGTAGCTGTGGAGAGTGAAAAATACTGCATCTAGACTGCCAGCTCAGATGCCAAGCTGCTGCCTGATGCAGTGAACAGTATGAAGACACCCCATGTCTTCAGCTTTTAATACCTTCAACAGACCCTGGCAGACCAAGCCAACATGAAGAGATCAGTGGGGTATAATGAAACATCCATGAAGAAAGAAGCACCCCAGAGTTATACAGACATTTGCTCAGGTTTGCAGGGCAGCCAAATATTCCATATCTCACGTTATGTTAGCTGTTTATAAATTATTCCCTAAGTTTTATCACACATGCATATTCATTTTTAATGCTTAAATACACATTAAGAATAATTTTCACTAAAGGATGATCCCTAATTCCATCAGGAGCAAAGCTAAGGAAATGATACATGCAAATTTGAGCAGGGGTTGGTAGCATTAATCCCTGGCTTGTCTTCCTGGAGGGAACTCGCCAGCCCCAGGTCTGTTGGAGCTTGCAACCTGGCTGGGAGCTGAAAGGCCTTGGGTGAAACCCTACCTGCATGCCAGAGGTCCTTAACTCTCTAAATTTGCCGCTCCCACACCCAAAGGAAAGTGCTCGTGCTTTCCTGCTTTCCCACAAAGACTAAATCTTTCGATTGCCTCCCACACAAGCCAAGGGAAAGGATGGAGCAAAATGCATTTTAATGAGCATTTGAATAATCATCGGGAAGAGTACTTTTCACTGACATAGCACCTTTTGTTCGAGCGATTTATAAACATCCATTAAGCCTGACAACATCCCTGAAGGGTAATTCTTTTCTTTTTTTCTTATTCTCAGGAAGCCAAGAGCTGGGATTTGTTCGAGGATAGGGCAGGAAACCCATACCAGAGCTGGAAATGGGAACCCCGTGTGCGGGATTTCCTCTCCCCCCTCCATAGGGTTTCCTCTTGGCTTGCTAATCGCTAAGCAAGATCTTGATGACCAGATGCTCATAGATAACATAGCTCAAATATTGCTTCCTCTCTGCAAATTGCATGCTGGCTTGGTTCAAAGGCCAAATCCTATTCTGCCATCAGCTGGTGGTGTGGATCCCATCGAAGATCAGTGGAAGGGGAACCAAGCTGCAGGAAGCTGGAAAACAAAGCCAAATACTTGAAAACTTTGCAGCCAGACACACTTGCAGAGCACCGTGTGGTTTAAAGAGTTTTCTCTTGCTTGAGAAAACCTGCATGGCTTTCAATGAGACGTGTTTGTGAAGGGCACATCCAGGCACTTTATCCAAAACCACTGGCAAGGCATTTCCCTGCCAGACAGCACACACGTTCCAGGGGGCAGCAACAATATTTCTTCTCTGACATCGCCAGTTAAAAGGATTTATTTTCAGTAAAATAGAGTACTTCAGTTGCGTGATGGGCAAAAAAAGGTACTATATAATTAAAAGTGGTATTAGACAGAAAAATGAGATGTTAGGCAGATAATTAGGGAACTATTATAATTAGAATGTGCTTTTAAATCCCCTAGTAGCTTCTATTATGAAATGGATGTCCTCTGATTAACTAATATTTCCTTTAAGTAGGTATTTTTCCTCTTCCTTTTGGACAGGAAAGCTTGAGTTGTATGACTTCACCTTAAAAAATCACAGTTTACTGGAGCCCGAGTTCTTTTTGTAGCAAGCCAGTTTTGCTCAGGAAAGAAAGACCTATACTTGGGATTGAAAGCAGCAGGGAAGATTTTACCAGTAAGCTTATTAAATCACTTCTCTCCCCTATTAAATACAGTCTTATTTATAGACAGTATTTAGTATTCTTTGTATTCAGCCTTTAAGAGGAATTATTGCGGTTAGAACAGCAATAGCCTTAGATTAAATTTTTATTCATGCAAGTTTTATACAAATGAAACTGCTGCACATTTCGATGTGAAGGAAAAAGCTGAGATGGTTTTGAGAGGATGTGGAGCTTCAGCAAGAGCTGCCTGACAGCTGCTGTTAATGAACACAAACCAACAAGCCTCTCGGAAACTGCTTGTCTGTCCCCAGCACTCTGGCAGGGAGTAAGAAAGGACAGACAGCAGTCCCACCCCTTACAACCCTATAAATCAGAGCAGCACTGCTGAAGTCAGTACAATTGTGAGTTAAAACCAGAAGGGGGGGAATAAGCCATCCCATTCCCCTCACCTGAGCCTTTGCAGGTGCTGGCTTGGATGGAGCTGCTGTGAGAAAGTGTCATGGGCAGATAGGACAAAGTGAAAAAGGAAAATAACTTGCTGAAAATGCAGACTCCCTCCTTTCTATTTAGGGGCGGGTTTTGGTTTTGTTTTTTTTTTTTTGGGGGGGGGGGGATTTAAGCCTAAAATTTTAGGAATTGAGAGAGAAATAAGTGCAAAAGTTCTATTTGAATACAGAGGCCAAATGTTGTCTCTTGCTTGTAAAAGTAGGAAGGGAGGGCAGCAGAGGAGACAGCCAAATGTGCAGACCACTGAAAGCACTGATGCATGCTTGCATACTACTGTATTTGGGCAAACAAGACTCCTGTTCTTTCACCTAAAAGCCAAAAAGCAGATGGATAACTGCTTTATGCAGAGTCAAGCACCTTGGCATCCATCTGCAGATATAAAAGATGACTTAAAATAACATTTGTGGTACATCTGATTCTAGCTTACTGGACATATTGTTGAGAGAAATGCTCAGAAAAAAATGCTTCCAAACAGCTAAATGGTCAGGGAAAGGATGAAAACAAACCCAAATATAGTACAGAGGCCCTGGAGAAAGGAGCCTGTGGAAGAGGCACCCTGCCTGAGGTTGGAGACCCCCTAGCCTGACATGGGCATTGCTGTGAGAGCAGCAAGAAAGGCTGGAATAGGTGTTTCTAGTGTGAGTGATACCAGAAAAAGAGTGTCCCAACTTCCTACTTCTGGAGGGGAAAGTGGGAAGTATTTCTTTGGGGTTTCTTTAGGAGCCATGGATATGGAGATCGTCGCTGGGGTGTCTTCAGAAGCCCCAGAGATCACCAGTGCTGCAGGAGTAGGCTCTCAGCACTACACTGCCATGTGTACCTGGACCATACACTCAGTAACTAGGGAAAGCCAGCAGCAACAAACTGCCAGTGATGGGAGAAGCAGACAAAACGTCACCAACTGCAGATGAGACTGAAGGAAGGACCTGCAGGCAAAGGTCCCATCCAAAGATGCGAAACCCCTGGAGGCAGAGACAGCCTGGCTCGGTGCATGCATCAGTTACGCAGAGGAGTGGCAGCTCGTGCTGCCTGGCAGGGTACCAAGTCAGCCTTTCACCAGCAGATTTTGAAACATCACTCATCTGTCAGCACTGGCACACCCCTGACATGGCCACTAAGAAAAACTTCCAAGAGCTGGGAATCCTCGTGGATCCACTTAACCATTTAACGATGAATGAGACAGATCCTCTGCAATATGTTTTTGGCCCTTCTCCATGGATCTGATAGACTGGTAGGCACCAGCCCTTGCCAGGTGTTAAAGGGACCAAACATGAGTGGATCTAACAGCAAAGCCTCCCAACTTAGAGTGTTCTTGCTGAAGGAGATAGTGGCATCAATGAAACCATCCAGGATTCTGTTTCTAACCCCTGACAATGAATACACAGGCTGGAAGGAAAAATACTGAGTTGAACTGCAGAGGTGCTGATGCCAGCTATGGCCTCCTGCCCTGTATTTGCTGGATGGGGGGCACAGGGGAGTGTGAACTGGTTTTTCTTAATCCATTGAGAAATCCAGGCTTCTCAGTCCTGCAGAAAAGAGCCATTTGGCCTAATGGTACCTTCCAGGTCTGCAGTGCCACTCAGCCAAGATGCTGAAGCACTTTAGATGTCTTAATTCATTTTTGCAGCAAATAGCCAAGCCTCTGCACAGCAAAGTGCTTGTGGTAACAGTACAACACAATGGGGAAAATACAGTATAGAAAAATATGATGGTTTTATGTCTTTTATGTCTTATACTGCAAACACATAAAACCAATTAGGGTTTGGAGAATATTTTTTAAAAGCAAAAAGAATGATTGGCAAGGCAGAGAAAATAAATATTATACCCCTGAGAGGGTTAGGGACATATCATTTTTCCAGTTTTACAGAAGAGAAATGCCAGATCAAAATTACTTTCTCAAGATCACGCAGGGTGATCCTGCCACCCTTTCTATTGAGTAGTTCTTACTCAAGAGTTTGTCTATCTTCATGCCCAGAGACCTCCGTGCTTTAAAGACTTTAAAGCCCACTATCCGGTGGTCTAAATTTATGGTGTATTAGCTACTCTATATTTATTCCTCACATAAATATCTTTTCAAAGTAAGCTACTTCACCCAAAGGCACTTTCAGAAGTGTAAGGCCAGGAGTAGTGCTGCTAAAAGAATTAACACTGTCCCACATAATTAGTGGTAATTAGTACTGGTCAGGACAGGAGTTAATGCACACCAGTGGACATAAATTCTGCCTTTGTGTCCCCGTGCTGACATAAAACCAAGCCTGGGAATAAGATCCCACTGGGTGCAAAAGCAAAGGGACCAGGTTGGTTATCTGATGCCTTGTGATGTCTGAGCTCAAATTCTTTCTATTCCAGACCTTTCTTCCCATCATGAAAACCTGTTCCCCCTTTTTGGCAAGATAACAGTTCTGGCAGTAATCCCAGAGGTATTTGATAACCCATCGTTTCTGTCGGTCTTGTGAGGAGGGGGGAAACCTGGATGTCAAAACCAGAGGCTGCAGCAACACAACCAAATACCTTCAGGGAGTGTTTCAGAGCTTCCCACTATGGAGTTAACCCTTTGTGGCAGCAAAACCCAATTACAGGCTCAACAGCAAAGAAGAAAAATGAAAAAAAAAAGAATTATTTAAACAAAATTAAGTTATCCCACTCCTGAGGGTGAGAAGCTGGTGGGGTGATGGGTGGCTTTACGTAAGGAAGAGGGTGCATGCTGGGGCACAGCTGGTGCCTGTGTGTGAGGGCCCGCACACATCTGGCATATGCATGGATTTGGGATGCCGGAGCAAAAGGTGTTTGGGAAATGGGTGGGAAGTGAAGAACTGAGCACATAGACAAGATACTTCCCTAAAGCTTCAAACATATTTTATTTAGAGTTGTGTTTTCTACAACCAGTCTGAAGTCGGACCTGTCCTCCGTGTGGGAGGTCTTGAAGTTTTAAAGAAGAGATGTATTGTACAAAGTTGCCTGGCTGCAAACACCCTCCTTCTTCCTTACTTTGAACAGGATTTGCCAAAATGTAGCCATCAATAGTTATAAATACTTGAAAGGGGAAAAGTCAATAAAGTGGATGATAATCTTCTGGGCTGAAACCCTTATTTTTACTCCTAGATGATTGCTGTGCTTATTGAGTTCAAGAAAACAACTTACCAAACACAAGCAGAGTCTCACCACAAAGAAAAATGAATTTTCCTAACACAGAGACCGCCTGCTTCAGCTTAATTGGAACAGCAACTGAAATCCTGGTTTTACTGGGGTTTGAAGGATGTGCAAGCTGAATTGATGTAAGTGCTGGGGTTGAGACTGATTTCCAGCATCACTGAGATCAATCTGCTTCTACTGTCTTTACCCAGACCTGCTGGATCTGAACACCATTTGTAATCAGGGTTCAGCTGGTCTTTAAAAGCGGCCTTTGCCAACCAGGAAGGTGATTTGAAGTGTAATTTTAAATTAACTTTTTAAAATATAGAGGTAGAACCCTGTATAGACACTTACCTTGATTTAAACCAATCTTACCTTGATTTTGCTTAATTGATGGTGAGGGATTCATTTAAGCTAAACAAACAGAAAGTGCTCGTAAATTGAAATGAAATGTTTTTGGTTCTGGGCTTTGCCTCAGCTAGTTTAAGGACTGAGCTGAAGTTAAAGCCGGGATATTTTTATGTCGGGTAGTTTTGGCTTGAAACCTATGGGCCTGTTTGTGCCGACTCGTCGGGCGCTTGTAAATGGATTTCATTTTGATCAAAGCAAGTGGAAGCGATGTGACTCTCAGCCTGCTGGAGAGGGACCCCCAAGGTGACGTCAGCCAAGGGAAGAGTCACCAAGTGCAGCCAATGTGTCGCTGAAGAACTTCAAAGCAGGATCCATAGGCAACCTTGGCTAGGAGCAGGGAACGGATCCAAGGGAAAACATGAGGCGTGCAGGCTTGGCTTCCTAAACAAAATCTATATTAAGAGACAGGCAGGTAAGAAGAGCTTTAGAAAAAGCACTGGAAAGTGGAAAGAGGGAATGGAATAAACTACACACCCAGAGCAACAAGCGGTCCTGCGGTGGAGTTTTCTTAGGAGGTCTCTTACTCAAAACACTGTGGGTTTTAATACACTCATGAGGTAAAGATCCTCTAGGGGTTAGTGGCTGTTCACGATGGTCTCATCATGTGTTTGGAGGAACACACAAAACCCCACCAGGCAGTGAAGAAGCAATCAAAGGGGGTGAAGATCCAAGAGGCACACACTATGGAGACAAAGCATAGCAGAAATACAGCATGGAAAGACTAAGCAAGGACTCTGTGTCAAGCCACATTTTGTATCTTTGATGCCCACAGTGTCACTTTTTGAGAGCAGTAGATGGCACAGAGTTTTGGGAGGAACCATCTCTGACAAGAAGGCAAGAGATCCTTTTAGGTGTTCCCTCATGGAAGAGCCTGATGGCCAGAGCACCCTGATGGCCAAAAGAAGAGATGAAGTGGTTACCCAATCAGACCAATGAAGGTGCTGTAGGGACATCTAGCAAAGGCGGGTGCTGATGGATCTCAGCCTACATGAAGCTAAGTGACATCTCAGTAAGGAAATATTCAGGATATCTGCAGCTTTCCTGGAAAACTGTGAAGAGAACTGCAAACACATGCAACTGTCATAGAGGTTTCTAGTCTAGAAAGTGTTTCTCATCCTAGTAGGGAGAGAGGAAGGGAGGAGGAGATGGCATTCCCAGGTATGGAAACCCAGGGCAGAAAGCCACTAGCCACTCAAGTTCAGCAAGGCAAAGGTTTTTAAAGCAGAATTTGGGCTGTGTAGGGAAGTCAGATGGTGAAGCTTTCCCCTAGCTTATAGACCCAACATGTGCTTCTAATACAGAAACGAAAGCAGAAGCTAGAGTTACTGCAAGACTGGATGTACTAATGAATCAAATTGTCTCTACACAACTTCAAAGGCTTTGGGAAGAAGCAAGAATAACTAGAAATGTAACACTAATGGCAAGGACAACTGGGCTGGCACTGGTGAAACCCAGTGAGGGTCTTTTCATCAGCAGAGAGGCATAGAGTGTATGGAAAAGGCTGGGGAAAATAATTAATCTGGGGGAAAATAATTAATCTGGTGGTGCTATACAGCAAAGGAGAAGGAGCAGCAGCAGCCTCAAGAATAAAAGCAAAGCAGAATGGGCCTGGTAGAAAAATGAGGTGAGCAGCACAGTAATAAAATTTGAAAAGAGGACCAAAGTAAGAAGCATTTCAAATACTATCAAGGGCAGGAAAATAACAGAAAGGGTTACAAATGATCAGCAATGCAAATGACTATAATAAACTATAATAAACTTCAACTTGGGAACATAAAAGAGATATATGACTTTGGATGATAAGGGAAAAATAATTCAAAGCAAGTTATTTGGGGAGGAGAGATCTGGGCAAGGTCCAGAGTTGCTATTTATGAGTTAATGAAGAGAGGGGAGGAAACAGCTTGTCTTCAAGCAGAGGCCTGAGAGGCAAAGTATTTTGCCTCTGTTCTTTGTGCCACAACATAGTTTCTTGAAAATCTTCTGTGCTTCAAGTGCTGTGGTGATGGAATGAAGATCTCCTGTTTCACATACATCTTCAGATGCTCAGCTGGTACAGTGGCACCTCTGATGCTTTAAACCCTCACACACCACTTGGGTGAGCAGTCCTATTTCAGGGTATGTACTTGAGGAAGATCAGATTAAAAGTGGTGGTAGAAATGGAGAGGGGGATCAAAGAGCCAGGCAGGATAGTGCATCTCCATGGGTCACCTTTATCTAATAAGGTAAACGCATTTCAGAAAACTTGATTCCATTCTGCTCCTGTTTGCATCCAGAGAGGCATAAAAGTGGTGCTTAAGAGAAGAAGAGGGGTGAGGCACAAAATTCAGTGTCCCCAAAATACACTGGGAAGTGCTTGGGTGGGTAGAGCCTGCTGACACGCATTTGTTGGCTCCACAATGCAGAAGTTCAAAGCTACTTTGATTGTGTCTGCATGCACTATGATGCATATCCACCTTCAGAAGGGTACAGCCCTTTTCAAAAGATGACTTAGGCCTTTAATCCTGATGACTTTCAACAAGTCTTGGGCTGGTAGGGAACTCCTGAAGTGTTACTGCCCACGTTTGCTAAAGGTGGTTTATATCTCTGTCAGGAGCTAAGTGCCAAATTTTGTGTGGACTGTGGTCATTGCAGTGTTGAGAGAAGAAGCAAAATACCTTTGGAAATTTGAACTGAAAGGTTGCATGGTGGGGTAGTCATCCTCAAAGTGTGCTGAGAGCCCTCTTAGCTAAAATACAGCATATTTGATCTGAAGTCTGCTAAGTGCAAGGAAATAATGTTGCTGTTGAGGAGAGCTGAGCCGATTGCTCTGCGAGATGTTTCTGTAGTTCCACATGAAAAATGCTCCCTTTCCAGAGTTTGGGTGTCTGTCTGATTTCTCGTCTTGTTCCCATGACTAAGTTGAGGATAAGATCAGGGGAGCATTTTCTCTCAAGTGCAGTCACAACTTCCCAAGCAAAGCTAACATCCTCTAGGTAAAAAACAAATGCTCAGTAAGCTGGACGCCAACACTCTTGATGGATTGTGATGTGTTCTTCTGGCTGAGGTTTGACCACTGTCGATCCCTGCAGATCTTTCAATGAACCCTTTAAACAAGCCACAGAAAATGACCGTTAGTGTCATGTTGTCATGCAGGATGCTCCAAACCCCCAGGCTGGTGCAGTTTCCCATCTGAAATCAGCGCGTGGGCCTGACTGTCCCTGGGCATCTCAACAGCCCCTCATCGCAGACCCGTGATACCGGCATGGAGCAGCCGGGGGCTGAGCCACAATGCGGGGCTGCCCTTACCATGGCTGCGGGGCTGCAGAGGAGGCGATGCTGCTGCTGCCATGTGGGAGGCCCAGGGCTCCGGAGGCAGCTCCTGGGGCTGGGGGCCCTCCAAGGGGACGCTCGGCTCTGCTTGGAGGAAAGTGCAGCTTTCACCGCCTCCCTCCCCGATCCCCCTCCTTTTCTCCTTTGCCTTTATTCCCCTCCCTGTCTGCTTCTCACAGCTGCTGCCCTGGGAGCCGGCCTTGGTGCAGGAGAAGGCTGCCTTACCCTGCAAGGCTCAAGGGCGAGGGCAGCCGCCTCTGCTCCAACCCACAAGTGAGGATGGAGAGGGGACGGCAAAGAGGGCAGTCAGTACAGGCAGAGGATGAGCACGGCTGGCCTTGGAGGCAAAGCTCAGCTCTGTGGTTTGAGGCTGACGTGGCTTGCGTGGCACTGCTGTGACTGGGGAGGTGTAGGGAAAGGGGGACGCAGTGTAAGAGTGCCCCTCTCCAAGGGAGGTTTTCAAAATGCTTAACAAGGAAACGGAAGATTTTCTCCTAAGTTGTCCTTAGAGCAGTCCTTCGTGTGCACATACCCACACCATCCACAGCCGCTTTTCTCACGGCCATCGTAGCTAGCCAAAAATTATCCAAGGGAGCTCAGAAATAGAGACACGTATGTCCGTGTACTCACCTATGAGACCCCGAAGTGAATGACAGACACCCATCCCGGCTGTCACACGCAGTACTGCAGGTCCCCTCCTCTTGCCTGCACTTTCACAGACCAAGTCGGATTCAAACTGCTTAGAGATGAGCCACTTGTGCCCTAATAAAGGCTTCAAAGTGAAAGAGCAACGGCAACTTGAAGCTCTTTTGCAGCCCTTTTTGTTTTGGTTTGGAAGTTTTTCTCTTCCTTGCCCAGAGAATTGTTCGCGGGTGGAGGAGAGGGGTGTTTAAAAAGCTCCACAGATCCGTTTAGTAAAGTAAATATGCAATTATGCAAAAGTCCGTGATAACGCAGCCACGGGTGCAGCGGGTTGTGCTGTGTTGGGGGGAGCCGGTGACTCTTGGAGCTGAGACCCCCACATGCTTCCCTGCCTCCCCGGTCCTTCTCATGGCCAGGCACATTCCGGTGCCTGGGCCGGCTGTCCGGCCGGGCTGGGCTCAGAGCGGCCCCTGTGGGGCTGCGGATTCCGGTAGCGCCCGTCCCGCACCGGGGGGCACAGAGCTTTGCTCCTAATTCTCCTTCATGTTATTATTTCATAACGCACGGGTGATTTACAGCCCTATTTCCCTGGACGGTGTCGTTTCCCGAGACCCATCTCGGCCCCCGGTACCCCCGACCCGCCGCGCTCTGCAGCCCCATCCTCCGCTGTCGGCACCGGAGGCGAGCCGAAATAGTGCGGTGATGGGCTCATTAGCCAAGCTGAGGACGGGGTTAGGTAATACGGATGGAGCAACACTCAAAATTGATGTTTGGGGAAAAGATGAAACTGGAAGGCTCTGACAAAACTCCGCTCTGGTCGAGTTCAGCCGGGGTTCTGTCAGATACCAGCGCTCAGTTCCCCGTGGCTTGAAACTGGGGGGTTATTTTGTTACTCGGTAATTTGTTTCTCGTACTATGTGGCAAGTACTTTCAAACTCATTTAAAGGATAAGAGACTTTGTTCAACTTTTCAGAAGAGGGTCACTCAACTTTTTACACCGGGAGCACAGCATCATTTGATTTGTGCTTTACGTACTCTGAGGGAAGTGTCCGTAATCCCTCGCTGTTATAAAAAATAACCAGTTAGGTTGTTGTTTTCCTTCAAAGACAGCGATTTTGCCCGACGAGACGAACTCGAAGCTGAACTTAGACCGGTATAAGTGGGGAAAGTCTCCAGAAAAAGAAAGGTATCGAATATTTTAGGCTAATGTCACCCTCTGTTGAACTCTAGCAAGTGGCTCTGAAGGCAGAGAGCTGTCAGTGGGTCTGCTACAAGTGGCAGAAGGGTTTGCTTATACCTTCATTTAACGTGTTTTAAACCCCCCGTTGTTCAGCTACGTGGGTGTCTCCGGCTTTTTAGGCTACGTGCGGGCATATGTGTGGATTGAGAATAGGCGTTTAGAGATCTTGGCTTTAAAAAAACCCTTTGAGCTCAAGCAGACTACTAGATTTTTATCTACATGTACAGCCGGCTGGTGACACAGTCTGTAAATAACGACGAGGGCTTTGCATTTCACAGCCCCTCTGCGCCTCTCGCCTCGCAAAAGTCAAGGAGTGTTTTTTAAAGGTCGGGTTTTTTAAAACAAAAAACAACCAAACAACCAAAAAACTTTTTTGAGGGGTCTTTTCGTGAAGTTTTTCTGAGCAGAGCATCCCAGGAGCCACGGAGCGCAGAGCTGAATGGGCACAGAGAGGAGAGATCTGAGAGGGGAGAAAGTATAGAAGAGAGGGCAGAAGGAAGGAGAGATGAAAGAGAAGGGAGAGGGGAGAAAGTAGAAGAGACTGGGGAGAGAGAGAGGAGAGGAGAGAGAAGGAAGAGGAGAGAGAAGACTGAGGAAAAGGGAGAGAGAAGAAAGAAGGGAAAGGGGAAAGGAGAGAGGAGAATCACCGAGCCTGGCCACGTCTGCCCGGGTACATCCGCGGCTCTGGCACGGGCAGAGGCTCTGGAACTTAAAACGGCGACGTGCGGGCTTCGTCTAAGCCGAGACTAACTCCGTGCTGGTGTAACCCCCGGTCCTGCTGCTCCTTCCGAAGGGCGGCTGCCACCGCGGCCCCAAGGCGAGCGGTGCATCCGGAGCATCCTCGGTGGTGTCTGCCCGGGCTGGGGGGTCCCGTTGCCCCGCGGGTTGCAGCAGGGTCGTGCTGAGAAGTTTAAAGCCATTCGCAAATATTTACCCCCCTTTTCTTTCCCCCCTCTCCTACATATTTAGCTGATGTCCAACTGCCTCCCACGGGTGAACTCAAACCGTCTTTACCATGTCCCCCCTTAAAGCAGCTGATTGCTTCGCGGTCTGCGCTCAGTAACACTCAAGCACTTAAAAGTGGAGGTTTATACAACTATACAGGTGTAGCCGAAGGAAATAATAGTTGCTTCTGTGGCTTTTCCATCCAGGGTCGCTTTTTTTTTCCCCTTCTGCAGAGAAATTTGGCTCCTCCGGCCCCTCCAAATTGCCTAAAACTGTAATTTTCTCCCCTAAAAAGTTTGAAGGTGTTTCTGAGTGTAGTTTCTCCGTCCCCCAGTAGACGGCACAACAGCTCAATCCTTCGGGTGCAAAACAGCCGAATAGCTTTTTTTCTTCCTTTTAATTAATCAGGCAGAGTTTTACCCCGCAATTTTATTGTTATTATTATTTCATTCAACGAGAAATCTAGTATTATCAATAGCAAAGGGAGAGAACATAGCATAGGCAAGGAGTAAAGGAATGCGGCGGAAACTGGGCTAAGGGCAGGTATCGCAGCGAACACCGGAGCGGAGCAGCGCTTCCAAATTGATCCGGATTAGTTTAGATCGTGGGATACAAAAGTTAAATACAAAAACCCCACACCAGCACTATCGTGCTGCCGGGCTCGGGGGTTGTTCGGGGGGGGGGGGGGGGGGGGGGGTTAGGCCGAAATGGTCCATCTATAGCGGGGAATGGGAAGGCGCCGGCAGTCAGGGGCTGGGGCCGGCTCTGCGCTGCCTGGCCCGGGCTACCCGTGAGGTACCACCGCGGGGGCATCCCGGCAGCCGCCGGCGGTTCTGTCCCTGAAAGGCTCCTTTTGTGTGCGGGTGCCTTCCCTCCCGCTGCCGGCACCGCCGCCGGAGAAGTCGAAGTGACAAAAATCCCGGCCAGTAACTCATTTCCCAGTTAATTTTATTAAAGAAATTTATAGCGGTGTTTAGAAAGTTTTAAGACAACCGTAAATTTTATTGGGAATATTTTATGAAGCCCTCCATTTAATTAATCAAAGACCCCCATAACTTCTGCAAATGCCAGGGCCAGGAGTAGGGAGGTAGGGGGGAGCGAGGACCCCCCCTTTCCTTCGCGGGCCGCTCCGCCGATCCGGGATCGCCTGCCCCGGGCTGCAGGCGGCCTCCAGGACCGAGCGGCGCTGGCTGCAGGCGGTGGGTGACCCCGGGCCGCATCCCCCGCCTGGCCCTGTTGTCTGGAGCCGGAGCGAGTCAACAGCCCGGGCGCTGCGCTTCATCTGCTCCCCTAAATCCCCAGCAGTTTCCCTCCTTTTACTGTCATTCTCCCACTTGGGTCTGTCCTTTAATAGGTCTTTAAATAGGATTGGGGTTTGTTTTCTTTCTTCCCCATTCCTCTTCCAAGCGTTTCATCAGGCTCTGACTTTTCGGGTATCTCCGCACGTATCGCCTCCCCTCTCCCCCCTTATCTGAAGCATTCCTGGATTATCTCTCGGCCGCCTTTCAAACGCTTTCTTCTGCGGTTTCTTGTTTGTTTGTCTCTTCTGGTTGTTCCTATTTCAGTTTTCAAATTTTAATATTAATGGTGAAAAAGCACACTTGGATGCTAATTCCGCACACACACCCCCTCCTCACCACAAATTCCTGCTAGGAAGGCGGCAGGGAAGCCAGCTAGAAAACATTTGATTGTTCCTAGGTATGACTAATTCTTTCCTTAAGCTGGGAAATTCAGCCTGATTAAAAGCCTCATTTATTATCCGATAAGCAAATGGACCCAGATTCCACCTCGCGAAGGAGGCTCCCTTGCTCTCCAGACGCCTTTTTTTTTGCCTCAGCTCAGTGCACCCCTCAGCAAAAGGCCCGGGGAGTCGCAGAGAGGGGGGGACAGCCGGGTCTGCGCATCACCGCGCAGCTCTCCGCAGTGAGGCCGCTGCCCGGCCCGAGCACCACCAACCCCCCTTGCTCTTGACTTTTTGATTTTTCCCTTATCCCTAATTTGCTTTTTCCCCCCCTCTCCCTTTCCAGCGGGAAGCGTCAATAGAACCCTGCAAAACAGCAAGTTTTGGCCAAAAAAATAAAAGAAATAAAGAGGCGGCAGCGGGCGAGATGCTGCGTGGGTGCTGCCGCCGCTGCCGCAGGAGCTTACCGAGACAGCGCGGAACTGTCCGTTTACTTCCCCCCCCCCCCCCCGCACTTAAATAGATGATTAATTGCTGCTCGAATTAGGCCATTTCCCCCCCTTTTTTTCTCTTTTCTCCTTTATGGCCGTCACCTCGCGAGCGGAGAAGCGCGCAGCGCGGCTCCTCTCAGCCAGCCCCGAGAGCAATAACTGTTTGCTAATTGTAAAACCCTTATCCAGAATGAGGTTTGGGCAAACAATTTGTACGCCTGTAATTACATTGTAAAAGTGTTTTAAGCTGGGTTGCGCGGAATTAATCTTATAAAGGCCTGATGGAAACGCTGGGAAAGGGGTTGATCTTTTATTTTTAAGGGGTTTTGCTGGATATTTTTTTCTTAGGGGGGAAAGGAGAAGGGGATGGGAGAGGGGAGAAGGGGATGAGAGAGGAGAACAGCGCGTCTTCGGGAGCTCAGAGTCCCCTCAAGGGACCTGTGAGATGGGGACCGGGACCGAAGGCTGGTCCCCGGGTAAACCAGTGCAGAGATCAGCCCCACGGGCGCGCGGGGCGGGTGGGGGGTAGTGGGTGAAATCGGCTCTTACCTGAGAGGTCTTTATTTCTCTCGCCGGGATAAAAGGCCGGTCCTAGCGGAAAGGGGGGCGGTAGGGAGGTACGGGGAATCAAAACGGGTTTCCCTGAAGTTTGAGACGTGGCGGCGGGGGCCAAGCCCTGGCTCCCCGGCAGCGGAGCAGCTTCCCCTGCCTCGGGGATTTGACCGGAGCAAATCCCCTGCCACTCTCCCCCATCCCTAGGAGCTCACTCGGGGACCGCTGCACCAGGCTACCGGGCGGCCTGTTCCCCATCTCCCCTCTCAGGGTAGGGAATGCGATGGGGCCAGGGCAGCGCTCCCCTTCAGCTCCCGGCCGGGGCTTCGCGCAGGTACTGGAAGGGAGAGAGAGGGAGGAAGGGACACGGCGAGCTCTCCGCTTCGGGACAGTGGGGAGGGATGGCTGTGCTTTGGGACGGGAGCGGACAGCGGGTACGCGGACGGAGGGCGCAAGGGGTTGGGGCGCTCCCCTCGTAGGGCAGCGCGGCCGCGGAGCCGGTGGAGACGGGTGTTGGGGAAGGGGGGGGGGCATCGAACCGGGGTACCCCCCCACCCTCGCCCTCCCCGCGGCGCGCCGGTCCGAGCCCCGCTTCCCGCCCGGACCAATGGGGGCGCGGCGCGGGGCGGCGCGGCGCTGATTGGTCGGCGGCGGCGCGGCGGCGGCGGCCGGGGGCCGGGTGAGCTCACTCGGCCGGCGGCCGCGGGGGGAGCCGCCGGGGAAGGGGGGGGGGGGGAGGAGGGAGAAGACAGGAGGGGGAGCGAGGGGCGGGCAGCGGCGCGGCCCCGGGGCGCTGCGCGGGCGCTGCGCGGGGCGGCGGCGCCGTCAGACAAAGGGGCCGGGAGAGCCCCCACACCCACCCGTGCGGGGGGTGCACACACCGACTGGGGCGGGGAGGGAGGGGGGCGAGGAGGGCAGGGCCGGGAGGGGGCGGTGTATCCTCCACCATCACC
This sequence comes from Melopsittacus undulatus, assembly GCF_012275295.1. Taxonomy (NCBI): domain Eukaryota; kingdom Metazoa; phylum Chordata; class Aves; order Psittaciformes; family Psittaculidae; genus Melopsittacus; species Melopsittacus undulatus. The sequence continues at coordinate 9,950,489 of NC_047529.1, read as the reverse complement.
CCCCTCCCCGTCTGGGCGGGGGCGCGTCGCTGCGCGGACGCGGGGCGGGCGGCGCGCCCCCCTGCGCCGGTGGCGGAGTTGCTGCCGCCCAGCGCATTGTGTAAGACGCGACCTGTTATGGCCACCACTACTTCCGGGTTCCCGCAGTCTGCTCCAGCCCGGCGCTGCGCTGCGCTCGCCGCGGCGGTGGCGGCGGCGGCGGCGGACGCCCGGCAGCGCGCGGCCCGCGGCGGCAGCGCCGCGCCTCCCCCCTTCCCCCTTTCCCCCCCCTTCCCCTCCTCTCCCCGCTGCCCTTCCTCCCGCGCCCGCCCCGCACGGCACGGTACGGCACGGCACGGCGCGGCGCTCCGCCCGGCACCCGCGCCCGCACCCGGCCCGCCTCCGCCAGCCGCGCCCGGCGGCCGCGCAGGGGCAGAGCGAGCCGGCGCCGGCGAGGAATTAGGAGCGATCCGAGGAGGAGCGAAAAAAAACCCCCCCATCATCATCATCATCATCATAATAACCATAATAAAAGGAGAGCCGGCGCGTTTAGCGAGCCTTTTTAATTTTTAATTTTTCCCCCTCCTCTTCCTCCTTCTCTTCCTCCCTCCTCGATTTTTAATCTTTTTTATTTTTTATAAATTTTTCTTTTTTATATATATATTTTTTCTTTTTTTTTTTTTTCTCTTTTTCCTTTTGGGTGAGCGCGCTCGAAAATTTAACATTTGAGGTGTCCTGCGCGGTGGGAGCACACGCAGCGGATCATCATCAGTCATTCACCACCTTGACAACCTCGCCTGTGATTGACAGCCGGAGTGGCAAAAAGCCATGAGACTTGGTAGTTGGGTTTGAGGGGCACTTTAAAAAAAAAAAAAAAAAAAGGAAAGAGAGGAAAAAAAAAAAAACCTGATTTGGGGAAAGGATATTTGCTTTCGCCCCGCTGCTGTCTTGGAAACGAGAGGGAGAGTAAGAGGGAGAGACAGGGAGAGAGGAAAGAAAGAAAGAAAAAAGAAGGAAGGAAGGAAGGAGGGAGAGTTGATTTTTTTTTCCTTCTTCTATTTTTTTTTTGCCTCCTTTTTTAATGCTGAGTTACCGTATCGCTTCGCTGAGATCCAGCAAGCCGAAGATTTTACTCGATTGCTTCCATTGCTGGCGACGCTAAGGGATTTTTGCATTTTTTGGGGGGGTGAGGGGGGGGGAACTTCGCGTTTCTTTCTTTTCACACTGGCCTTAAAGAGGATATATTAGAAGTTGAAGTAGGAAGGGAGCAAGCAGGCCGATGGCGCAAAGGGTACGTATTAACAAAAAAAATGGATTTCAAATGTGAAATAATATTGAAACGTGGCTGACAGAGACGCTGCGAGAAAAGTTTCTTCTTTTTTTTTTCTTTTTTAATTTCTTTTTTTCTTTTCTCTTCCTCACCCCCCTCCCCCCCACTCCTCTCTGGAGCAGGGGCACAAAGCGGTGTCCTGTAGCGGGAGGATTTATCAGTTGTACTTGTAGGCTTAAAACCTGTATATATTGATATTTTCTTGATTCTTTTACTCCCCACCCCGGATCTCTCAGGGAAAAGGCAAGCTTTTCTATACATTAATGACATGCAGGCATGTAAGTGAATATGTCCGAGCCACTGTATTTGTTGGTTTTGTAGCTCTAGTCCTACCAATGTCTTTTTTTAAAGTCACCAGTGCTTGAAATATTTGAATGTGTGCATGTCTCTGAGCATTTTGCTGTGTTGGTGATGATAATACCGCTGCACTTTCGGAGCAGAACTTCTAGCTAGGAGTAAGCACAACTTTTTTTCTCTATTTTTTTTTTCTTTTATTCTTCCCTTTCCCCCCCTTTTTTATACATTCAGTGACAAAAGGTGCAGTGCAATGGGCAAAGGAAAAAGCTCTTTTAAAAAAGAAAGTCACTTTAATTTGAATTAGAGGTTAGCAGTATGCACTGCCCTGTGTACTGTTGTTTCTATTTTGGGTGCGATCTCCTGGTTTTTGCTTCCAACAACCTCCTAAATTGAAGTTTTGTGTAAAAAATAAATCAGCCGGAGCCGGGTGAGCGGGGATTTGGGGAAGGGGAAAAGCCCTGCAAAGAAGTTTTCTTGCCTCATTTGCCTGCCACCCCTCCGAGTGCTGGCTGGGAAAGAAAGTTCCTCTGCTGACAACTTGCCTTTTACTCTCTCGGTCCAAGCAAGTGTCAGAGATCTTTAAAAGTGTTTATTCACACCTTCGCTTTTAATAGATGAAAAGTGGCCGTTTCCCCCGCTGCCTGGGAACCGCGTTCGCTTTTGCTCCTTAATCTTTAACAAAGAAAACTTTTTCTTTTTTTTTTTTTTTTAAAAAAAAAGAGGCATTCCCAAAATCCCGAGAGCCCGGGCAAACGTTTCCAGCCTTTCGGCTTTAAAAGTGCCTTCGTGTGGAATTGCTGGGAAAAAAAGCTACTTTTTTATTATTATTATTTTAATTTCCCCCCCCTTTTTTATTTTTTTTTTTACCGCTGCTGAACTTTCCGCATCCTCGCCGAGTTAGGTACCTGACTTATTATCAGCGAGAAAAGTTTAGCGGAGGGAAGCTCGGGCTCCGTGAGCCGTTTCTGTTCACAAGGAGGGTTTGGGAAGTTTGGGGATGGGGAATTCCACCTCCCCCACCCCCCCCTTTTAAAAGTCATTTATTATTTATTATGATTATTTCTCCTCCGCCCCAGGCTCGGAGGAGCTTGGGCCGTGCTGGACCGCGCTGCTCCGGCCCCGGTGCTCCCCGGGGCGGCGTTTCCCTCCCCGGGGCCGGCCCTTGCACCGAGAGCGGGGCGGTGGAGCTGGGGGGAAGGAAGAACCGGCAACGCGGAGCCCGGGCGCACCCCGGGAGGAATCGGCTTCTCCCGGTGGGGGGAGGAGGATGGGGACACAGTGGCCGGTTCTGCTGCCGGGGGTGCTGCCCGCCCCCCCTGATGCCTGTCCGCTCTCTGTGCCCCGCAGTACGACGAGCTGCCCCACTACGGCGGCATGGAGGGGGTGGGCATCCCCACCACCATGTACGGGGACCCCCACGGCGCCCGCCCCATGCAGCCTGTCCACCACCTCAACCATGGGCCGCCGCTCCACTCGCACCAGTATCCGCACGCCGCGCACGCCAACGCCATGCCCCCCGCCATGGGCGCCTCCGTCAACGACGCCCTCAAGAGAGATAAAGATGCCATCTACGGGTAGGTGCCGCTCAAGGCTCCGCGCAACTTGCGCGGGATGGGCCGGGGAGAACGCGGACAGGGGGTGCGAGGCGGGCTGCCTCCGCGCGGGATGGGGCTGATGGGGTTGAAGGGCGGTAGGGTGAAGGGAGTGTGGAGTGCTGCGCTGAAAAGGCCCATATTCTTTATTAGTAGTATTTAAGAGAGGGGAGAGAGGACTGGGGTGCCCCTGGCATGGGTAGCCGCGGGGGGATCCCTAAAATAGGAGCGGGATCTCGCTGGATGGGCAGCAAGCTTCACCGCGGGGAGGAGGAAGAGAAGGGAGAGGAGGAAAATAGTATTCCCAGGGCACAACCTGCGCCGGGTGCTAAATCTCTGCAAGGAGTCTGGGAGTAGGGAGAGTTTGGAGCACTTCGCCCAACTTTCCACTTTGTCTCTCCCTGTGCTATGAAGGAGAAAACTCCAGAGATGTTTCTCTAAACTTTTGCCTTTTTTATTTTTTCTTTTTAAAACTTTTTTTTTTCCCACCCGACAGCATTGAATACTTCTCAATGCGGCAACTTGCAAAGTGGTTTCTAGGCCGTTGCGATGGGAGCTGATGGGTTACACTGGGCGGCAGATGCCTTTAAAATTAATCTGTCCGTCTTGAGTTTGAAGGGAAGTTTAAGAGCCTTTTAAAATCTCTCTCAAAACAGTAAGCAGAAAGGGAGGGGAAAAAAAATCACATCGTTCAGTTTTTTTATCGGTTTATAGCAGAAATCTGTAAGATTGCTTAAAACGGTACCCCCCAAAAACAAGTATGAAACCCTGGGACAAAAAACTGAGCTCCCTGTTATAAATATACATATATACATGTGTGTGTGCGCCCACGCTTATTTATTTATTTAAATTATTAAACGGCTGAGGGAACCAGATGCACACGCAGCCTTTCTCCCGGAGAGGCTTTTAAAGCTGGGAGAGCCCAAAAGCACCTGGTTCCCTGCGGGAGGCAGCAAGCAGAGGAGCAGGCAGCGGGGCCGGCAAGGCAGAGGGACAGGCAGGCAAAGGGACAGGGAGGCAAGCAGGCAGAGGAGCAGGCAGCCCGGCTGGCCAGCACCTGCCGGTGGGTCGGCTTGTGTGGAGCTGGGTGTTAGTGGGGTGGGTGCATGGGTATAGGGGCTTATTTATTTTCTGATTTGGATGAGGGTTGTTTCTTTTTCTGGTTTTCTGGGTCTTTTCCCTCCCTTCACTCCCAGCAAGTCTTCCAGCAGGAAAATGGGAATTAAAAGCATGAAAGACAGAAGTGTATGTCCAGAGGTTTAAATTTATTATTATATTATTTTCCCCCCTAAAGACAAGGAAAGTTCATTCAAAATGGCTGCTGGAACCGGCTTGGGTTTTATTCTTGGCTTGTCCTAGGGCTCTATTAACAATATCTGCGGCCAGAGAAACGCGGACAGGCCGGGGAGCTGCGGGGCTCCCGGCCGGGTGGCTGCGGGAAGGGGCCGGGAGGCGACGGCGGGGAGGAGCGGAGCCCCTTCGGTGGGTGCCCCCCTCCCTAGGCACAGTGCTGCGGGACTAACTATTGTTGTCTTTGGTCTTATTTTTTTGTTTCGTTATGATCTTTTTTTTTGTGTCCCCCCCTCTGTGTGTGTGACTATTGTATTTTCTTTCAGACACCCCCTGTTCCCTCTTTTAGCACTGATTTTTGAGAAATGTGAATTAGCTACATGCACACCCAGGGAGCCCGGGGTAGCGGGAGGCGATGTTTGCTCCTCTGAGTCTTTCAATGAAGACATAGCAGTGTTCGCCAAACAGGTCAGCAAAAAAGGGTTGAAACAGTGTAAGAGGGGAGGGGGAAAAATGGGAATCGTAACGAGAAAAACAAGTCTGTGTTGAGATAAAGAAAGATGCGCGTTTCCCCCTCCCCCCTCTCTTACTGCAAGAGGCAGAAAGAAAACAACACAAGCAAACCAAAAAATACCGGGAAATCACGGCATTTACCCCTTCCCTAACGAAACGAGCTGGTGGGAGCGGGCAGTGCCCGGCCGGGAGCTCCGCTGCGCGGCTCCCGCCGAGCAGGGGCTCGGCCGGGGAAGCTCCGGAGGTCCTTTTTCGGTGTATTTGATTCACTTGCTCAAGTGTTTGGCTGATGTACTAAAAACCCAGCAGTCAGGGCTTTGCACGGAAGGTTACATAATGGACCCGACAGTGTAATGAAGCAAGAAATAATAACGTCTGCTTTCTCTGCTTCCATATTTCAAATCTTTTTTATTATTATTTCCCCCCCCCCTTTTCCTCCCCTTTCTTATATTTAGATCCGAGCAGAGAAACCCCTCTTTTCCTCTAATCCTGAACTGGATAACTTGGTAAGAGTTAACACTACTTCTTCCTCTCCCCACACCCACACCACCACACTCCCATCCCTTCCCATTTATTTTTTATTTTTTTTTTTTTTAAAAAACTTCTGTGTCATCTGGAGAGGTGGTTTTGGTGGTGCTAAATTGACGATTTCTCACGTGGATCTTTATTTTTCCTTTAATTATGATGATGATGGTGATTTTTATAATTACAAGTAAATACGGTGCAGTAATTGCATGGAAGTAAAAAAGGCAACCCATAAGGATCTAGATAAAGAAAGCCCCATCCGAAGGGGAGCTTGCGGGCTTGATGGCGAGCTCGCCTGCCCAAGACGAGTGTGGATTTATCCATGCTGTAGCCAGCTCCTCCACGGACCTTTTAGGCAGCTCGATGGGAAACATTGAGGATGGCTGTGGCTGGAGATGCACCGTTGGCTAACTCGCCGAAAATGAGGTCTTTTCTCTCTTTCTTTATTTCCCTTAAGGATAAACAAATATCGTGCCTCCTCTGTAGGAGCCTTGCTCCCGCTTTAGCAGAGTGAGGAGCCAGAGATGGTGTTTAGAGGATGTTGGGGTTTTTTTCTAAAGAAATGTTTATGATCCGTATAATTTAGTTGCTTCATTGCAATAGGGTTTTTTCCCCCTCTTTTTTTAAGTTAATTCTAGATTGCTTCTCGTTAAACAGCGCACAAAGCCACCGCTATTAAGTTTTAGTGTTATTGCCATAAATCAAAACAACTTTTTATTTACTACTAGAGAAAAGTCAAGCTACAAAAGTGCGGCAGGGGCGGCTGTGGGGAATGTCCCCAAATCCAGGAATGAGATAAATACTCGTGTTGTTTGTATCTTTGCAGATGATTCAAGCCATACAAGTATTAAGGTTTCATCTGTTGGAATTAGAGAAGGTAATTTCTGTCTTTCTCTCTCTCTCTCTTTCTTCCTCCTCCGTTTCAGTACTGCTGAAGTTCAGGCTTCTGGTAAATTTGCATAAATGTCTTTCTTTCTGGTAATTAGTGTCAAGACCAATCTTGGCGTCCATTTCTCTTCGCAGTTTAATTACAATTTCAGCCTCTAAACCCAGGCTCTTGAACGCCCAGGCCTTGTGTTCATTGTAATACTTTACTGGCTTTGTATAAATAGTTGCAGGTCTGTGGTGCTGCAGATGAGACTCGAAATGGTTGGTTCAGCCAAGCCCCTGAAATTGTGATTTAAAATAAAATAATAAAAAGATTTTATTTAATTGGTGGGGGGTGGGGGGGGAAGAGGCTTTGGTTGCAGTCACTTGGAATGGAGAATTTATGATTTCTTTTTTTTTTTAAGAGCCATCTGCAGGTCAGGCTCAGGGCGCAGATTGTCCTGTAACATTTTGCAGAGACAAAGCAGAGTTGATAGTTGTGTCTGTCTCTTGTTCCTGGGAATATTGTACACCTCCGAGCAGAAGAAAGAGATTGCAGCCTAAATGCAGAGGGGTTTTTATTCCTAGCTATTTTAGAAATCTTAGGAGGGAGAATGCTAATTTCTAAGAAGGCGGTGTCATCCGAGCTCACATTAAATTGGGAGTGTGCTCTGGTTTCCTGAGGATTTTTTACGTGTCATTGATAGCTGGCCTAGAAGAGAATTCCCTTTCTCCTAAAAATAAACATTTTGAGAGGTTTTTAAATAGTTGAAAAGTTTCTCGGGAGCCTCAGCCACTTTATCTAACTATAACTGGCAGGTTGTTCTCCCTCTACCTGAAATGTGTTCAAATCTGCCCATTAATAGAGGTGGCTCAGGTACGATTCTATTAGAGCGGCTGGGGATTTCAGGGCATGAATGCCTGTAATGTATTTCAGCCCAGTGCATAGGGATTTTTTCTTTATTCTTTTTCTTTTTTTTTTTTTAATTCTTTTTTTCTGTCCTCATACCCCATTGGAAAGGGTTTATGATGAAATAACTGGATGAAATTAAATAGTTTACCTTAAATGTCACCCATGCAGGTCACCTCTCTAATGGCCACAGCTCCGGGAGCAGATGAATTTAACACGGGTGTTGAATATGTTGTAGCCTGTGAATCATCTTGTCACTGTCAATTTTCTGGGATATCTCTATTTTGCGAGAAAAGAAAGTTATTCCTAATTCTGGATGCGTCTAGAGGTCTCAGGGGGATAATTGCAGTGTGTTTCCCCTGTTTAGGACTTTTGATGTCACAGGGGTGAAGGGGGGAGACTGGTTGCACTTGTCAATTTTACTTATGTATTCCTGATTATATTTTCTTCCTTTTTTTCCTTTTTTTTTCTTTTTCCTCCTGTCTTCCCCTTTTATTTTTTTTTTAACCTTTGTCATAATGTAGGTACACGAATTATGTGACAATTTCTGCCACCGGTATATTAGCTGTTTGAAAGGAAAAATGCCTATCGATTTGGTCATAGACGATAGAGAGGGCGGATCAAAATCGGACAGTGAAGACATAACAAGATCAGCAAATCTAACAGATCAGGTATGATCTCCCCAACGCCGCACACGCTGAAATTTGTATGCAGATCGCTCGCTGGGTCACTACGCCTCCTTTTATTATTTGCATATGATTAAGTCTCTTTTAGATAAATTTCCATCGAAATGAAAATTTTTGAATAATGTGGCTATTATTGCTTCATTAAGGCTTGCTCCCGGATTCGACCTGGCGAGATGAGCTTGTAAAAGCATCGCCTGCAAACTCGACCTGTTTCTTGTCGCTTTTAATTTTTGTCTTTATTTTATTTACCCTTTACAATGATGGAAGCGGTATCTGTGAATTGTTGGCTTCTTGGTGGCTTAGGAGAGGAAGGGCCGGAGCCGTTGCCCAAAATAAGAATAAAATCCGAGATAGGTGGTCTGGGGAAGACAGAGAGGGTTTGAAATCTAGCAAATACTGGCTATTTTCTTCCCGTCTCTACGGTTCATTAGTCTGTCTTGTCAGTTTTCCTTGGCCGAACGCTTTTAGACTTCAGTGAACATTGCTTTGTGCACGCCTGCTTGCTGCAAATGCGCCCATTTTATTTTACTTCATAAAAAAAAAAACAAACCAAAAAACCAACAAAACCAGGAGAAAATTGAACAGGACCCAGGTTTTAAATTATTTTCCTTGATCAGTCAAGTTTTCACACCCTCTCCTTAAAAAAATTAAAATGTTTTAACCCCAGAACTAAGCCAGGAAAGCCTTGCGTAGCTGTGATGGTGTCCAGGGTTTGCCTGGGATGGTTCAAATCTTTAATGCCGGCTGTAGCTGATGTGGGAAATGGGAATGGCTCAGGAACCTCTGGCTGTCCCCTCTCCCCTGCTCCTGTGTGTATCTCCTTGCTGGGCTTAGGCTGGGATTCTTGCCTTTTAAATGGCAGTGTTTTGGGCTAATTCAGGAGGTGCCTAGAGCTAAAATAAGCTCCTGCATGATGGAAGTGGCCGAGATTTGGCTTTTTTTTCCCCCGAATTGAGTAAAACTGCAGGGTTTTCCCAGTCGCTTTCCTTTCTCACAACCGAGGGGTAGCAACGCTTTGGCTGAGAGAGATGGGACCCTGAACACACGCTAAAAAAATGATAAATCCCCGAGTAAAACCCCTTCAAGTTATTTCTTCTTGATGGCCAGCTCCGTAAATAGAGTCTTAGGAGTGATCAGCTCCCGACTCTGGAGGTTTCCTTTTGTTCAAGTGAGGCGCAGCCAAGCAGACAGGAGTTTCCTCAGCCGTTATCGCCAGCACTGTCAGCCAGGAGTTATTTTCTGAGATTACCAACAGAAAGGTGCGTTGCCTTTGCAGCATGGGCACTATCTTAAATATTTCCTTCTATCTGCCAAAGGCTATCGGGCTGCTGGTAGTGTCGTGACAGGGGGAGGCAGGCTTGGAAAGGCATGAACTTTTACAAAGGGGGTTATGTGCACACAGGAAGGGGTTTTTGGTATTTTCTCCCCCTTCATTTTGCTGGGGAAGGCGGCGCGGCAGGGAGGTGCCCGGCGGGCCGGGGCCGCGGGAGATGCTTCCTGGGCCGCGGAAGATGCTCGGGAGACCGGCATCCCCGCGCAGCGCCTTAGAGAGAGGGGAGCTCTGCAGCAGGGGTCTATCTGAGGGACGCTCGGCTCGCTGCTGTTGAATAAAAATTGTAATCCAACAAGTCTAACTAGAAAATGGGTTTCTAAAAGCTCTGGAGTGCTGGGTACATAAAGCTATTTGAGCAAATTACAAGAATCGCTCAGGGGCACGAATGAAATCAACACTTTAATTGCCTCCAAAATGAAGATTTATACCCCATTTTCCCAACGAATCATTATTTTATTAAAGTGAAAGCTAAAGAAATGAAGCTATAGTTTTGGGGTTGTCGGGGTGGGGGGTGTTGTGTCGTCGTTCCCCTCCCTGCACCCCCCTTTTCTCCTGGAGCGCGGAGGTTTCACGCCGGGCGCCTGCCCCTCTCCCGCTGCGCGGGTCCGGCTGCGCATCGCCGCGGGGCTCAGCTCCGGCACCGTCCGCTTGCAAGGGCGCTGCGCCAGCCGCGGGGACCGGCGGGGTCCCCGGGGGCCCCGGCTCTTCGCCAGGCAGCGGGATGCGCAGCCCCGCTGCCGCTATCTGTCCCCATCCACGGAGCTGCGCGGGGAGGGGGGCTTTGCATTCCCCATCGGAGGGAAAAGGCGCAAAAATGCGCCTATTCCCTTCCGCTTCCCGCACCCTCCTGATCGATGAGGCGGAGCAGGGAGGGCAGACGGCTCAAGGGGGGCCGCGGTGGTTGCGCATAGAGGAAGGGGAGTTATACCGGGGCTTGTGCGGCCGCCCGCGTCCCAGGTAAAGTCCGGTGCCAAGCCCGTCCCCGGCGAGGCCGGCAGTATCTGGGCCCTAATGGTTAAATAATAAGGTGTTGAGTGCTTGTCGGTGGGGCGGCTAATGGGGATGTCGCTCCGCGGTGCGCGTTTATGGAAGCGCGGGAGAGCAGGGTCGGGCGGTGGGAGAGGGAAAGGGTGGGTTGCCCCTCTGCAGCACCTGAGAGTAGGGAAAGAGCAAGTATGTAAAAGCTTTTATTATGGGTTTAATTGCATTTTCTTATATTGTGGCAGTAAAGGTTACAGTTAACAGTTTGGGAGGGGGGAGGGTGTTATTTATTGGTTTCCCCTTATTTATCCTTTCCTTATAGGCCCCTCAATGCCAGTGCCTTTAAGTCCCCCGGTTAATGGAAAGCAATGACACTAATGCTAGATTTTGCAAAGTAAAGCCCCATAACACTAACCATTGTTCTGTGATTTAACTAGCTCAGTGGCAATAGGTCACTAAAATAGCATCCTTCTCCCACGGGCACGACCCCGAGGCCTGCCAGGGTGGGACCTGCAGAGTTGTTTACCATTACGGCTCCAGAAGTACAAGGATGAATTTGGGGGCGGGGGGGTTGCTGGGGATAATTGAACTCAAGATCAAGCAGGCCCCGGGACTTTTAAAAGCCCCTAGCTGAAGGATTGCACCCATCTTCAGAAGTTTCAAAATAAACCTTTTTTAATCATTAGCTTTGCAAACATTTGCATGTTTTATTTTTCAAATGTTTGGCGGAGCCTGGAAAGATTTTAAACACAGCTGTTGGGTGATGCGACTGGGAAAACTGCATTCCATGAAAAGAACCCCAAAGACTGTCTGTAGTCAGATAGTGGGAGTTGAGTTTCTTAGGTAACCCTAAACTATTACCATGGGGCTGCTTTATCGAAGCCACATCACCTTGGCACCCAGGTGCTCTAGTCCCAACTAGATATTCCCCTATGAGAGTGTGTCTGAAGAAAGCCTTTAGAAAGTCCTTTGAGGAAAACACAGTATAAAGTAGCCACCACATCCAAGTAAAGTACATTAGCAGCATAAGATAGATTTTATAGGGACAAAACAGTATTTTCTTACAGTAAATAAACTCTTTGAGCAAATCCATGGTAGTATTACTTGACAAAAATTGTAATTTAATAATGCACAGGCCAATTACATGTGCAAAAACTTTTAAAGGCAAACCGGCAAAGAGCCAAATTCCTATAGGGACTAGAAGGGAAATGATCAAAAAATGAACATGAAATAAGACTTCCTGTAAGAAGGTCCATAATTCAACATTATTTGACTCCACTGTCAGGGAAATTGTTGAAGGATAGTAAACTGATACTAGAGTCTCAGTTATTTTTGTTACAGTCTTAAATGTTTGCAACTGTGGCATTTTAGATGGCCCTTCTTGGGTGATAGTATATCATATATATATATGTATATAATAAAGCAACACTTCTATTTATGTTGCAATAGATATTTTTTTTATGCACACAGTTGCAGTTTCTGTGAACGAAATGCAGGCAGACAGCAGCTTTTTTTTATTAATGGAAAAAAATACTTAAAATGTATTCTTTATGAAGAAAGAATCATAAACTGGAACACAATATGTAGCGTATCTGAAGGTGAAGGGGTTGTTTAGGGCATCGACCTGCTACGTCTGGGCTAACTTTCCCAAATACTTCAAATACATTAGCTATAACTTGCAGGCAATACAAAAGTAATGCCTTGGAGGAAAAAAATCACTGGGAAATACTATTTTACTGGGGAGCTTCTTTGCATGGTAAAGTCATGTATGGTTTTAAGGGGGCGAACTAAGAATATTGATGCCCTCCGTATATGTACTCCTATATTGGAGGAACAGGCATCAAAATAATAGATGTGGTGCAGGGGTTGTAAGGTAGAATTTATTTCTGCATAATGAAAGTTACAGCAAAGCAGGGCTCTGAGGAGGACCAGTAAAATAACATTTAAAAGACTCAAAATTTCATTTTCTTCCTCTGACTTCATGCCACCTTGAGCCGGTGAATCCTGTTTTAGTTTGTTCTCGGATGATTTTTTTTCCCTGTGATATTTAGGGGCTGTTACAGTGCCCGAGTCTGGCAGACTATTTAATGTAAAGATAATTTATATTCTGGACCCGTTCACTATGGCTGAAATGGTATATAAGGTTTTCTTTGCTCTCCATTTCTTTAAGCAAGTAAATCGGTTGTTAAGTAGATATGAGATCGGATAGGTTTGCTTTAATTTATAATTTCAGTTCAAGATTCTTTGCTGGTTTGTTTCGGGTTTTGTTTTTATTTAAGTCATTCAACAGCTCGAATGCAGCCGTCCTTACAGCTGGGTATAATATTCGCTGCCTTCCTTAAGCTGCCTGCTCGGGCCTAACTTCCGTGTAAAGATTCTCAAGCGGAAGTTACGTTTTGTTGTAAAGGATAGTTTAATTCCCTAATATTTTGCATCTGTTTCAATATCAAACCTAGCAGAGCTGAGGTTAAACCCCAGGTAACACTGGAACTCATCCTAAACATTTGCAAGCGTATTCCAAAGCGTTCCTGTAAGCGGGAGCTCGCGGCGTCTTTGCATTAGGGACCGCGGGTTGTCGTTTTGGGACAACTTGGAGGTTTGCAAGGAAGGTGTGGAAGAATGAGGTTTACCTTCAGCTTAACCTTTATGGTTGAGGCTTTGAGTCTTCCCTGGCCGCTTGTCCGCAGGTAGCTGTAAAGGTGATCATCTCTGCATGTGGAAGGGTTACTGCAGCCCAGAATGGGCAATGTTAGCAGGTAAAACCCCTCAATCAAAATAAGTAGATATAGGTTGTGCTGATAAATACCACTTTAAAAAGTGTTGAAAATCTGGCACAGCTTCTTTAAATTAGGGAATCTTTGTTTTGTTTTGTTTTGCATTTCTGCGCTGGGGTTTTTTGGTCATGTGAGTGTGCAGTTAGGAGCTATCTTGTGTAATCTAAACAAATTTAAGAGAAGAAAGAGGAGGGTTGTTTCTGGTCGTGAAGATTTTTGAAGGTTTCTGGAATTGTTTGCTTGGGGGGGATTGTATGGGGGAAGGAGAGACTGGGGTGCGCTGCAGTGTCACCTCGTGTCCTTGTCGTGCTGCCTTCCTCTCCTGATGCTTCATTGCTCCAAGCAGGCTTTGATTCGCATGGTAAATTTGGAAATCAGTGTTTATGTTTGGGATTTTTTTCCTGCAATCACAGCAATATTTGGAGAGGGTATCTCTACCAGAGTGCACGTTTTGTGTCATGTCTTGAGTATATCTGTCCCTGATTAATGGCCCCATGTCTAATTCACTGCTAGTATTCTGTAACGTGACATAAAGACAACTTGCTGGCAGTTGGTTCAGCTCTTCTTTGCATGCTTACTGTGGTTGCTTTTTCCCTCTTACTACCTTGAAAAGGGAAAAAAGAGAGATGTATCCTCAGAGCATAGGTGAGAGCAGAATCCCTGCAGGCCAGTGTCATCCAGGCTGCTGGGCATCCCTGGAAAGCTTCAGCCCCTCTGTGGTGGTGGTGGTGGGGGTCTGGTCTCTGCTAGTGAAGGGGGAACTGGCACGAGGGATCCCCATCACTTCTGCTTGCTCATTGGGTTGCCTTGTTGGTTGTTGCCGTTGTGGCTTCATGTATTTATTTTTCATGTATGTATCTAAGATGTGAAGAGCGATGTGGAGATTTCAGACTTAGGTGGGTTGTGCGTAAGAAGGCGATAGCACAGGCAGTGAGTGGTTTCTGGGGATTATTGGATTTTGGATAAAGGTGGTTTGAGATTCATTGTAGACGTGTGGGCAAATGTAGAAAATCTAAATGTTGGCAAGGTGAATTAAAAACCCCTCTGAGTTTGTCCTGAAGCAAAGAGCCTGTTTGCAATTAGCTAAAAAATAAAAATTAAAAGTTCTAATACAGAGACTGACATTTCCTTGCTAACTTGTGGGGCATGAGGAAGGTAGGATGGAAAGGAATGGATTTATGCCCAAATTTGGCCATTTTTCGCCAGCGTCGGGACAGGCTGCTGGAAGTCACGATGGCTTCTTGTTTTGCAAGTGACTTCTTCTTTTACAAGTGTCTTCAAATCCAGGCCAGGTGCCCCGCTGAATAAATGTGGGGTTTTTTCCCTGTTGGGAGGTTATACGTTAATCATCCATGAGTTTTGGGGATCAATAAAGGGATAACTGTGACAGGCAATGGCCCATAACACACAGGGAGTGAGATAGGCTGATCTAATGGTTCCTGCCTGGCCTCAAAAACTCGATGAATCTCTGGGTTTGTCCACGCAAGGACACTCAGGAGAGGTAAGACAAATTGATTGGGTGTAAAATTAAAGTGCATTAGTTAAAGTGCATTGCACTATTGTGTGGATGCTCTCATTCAGAAGTAAAGTGGCCTTAGTTCACTTTAGCCTAATCCCCTTTGGAGTAGGCCACTTTTCTTTTGAATGAGAACATCCACATTAAGTTTTAGTTAATTCGTCTTTCCCGAGCGTCCTGGTGGCCTCGTGCCTGCCGCTATGGAGAGGTCCGGCCAGCCGGGCGCTGGCTCCTTGCGAGCTTTAGGTAAGCTTTTCATTAGCCGTATTCACCTCTGCAGCAGCACATCATTGCCCTGACCAGGGCTCTGCACCCTCCTCTTGTGCCCATAGCTCAAGAGCTTTTTGTTGTTTTTAATACTGCCTGGGGAAAAAAAAATGGGAAGCTTTATGGTGCCAGGGATATGGGAATGGATCCTGCTGAGGTGGCACAGGCAAGGGCTCAGCTGGCTGTGAGGCTGTCCCCGTCCTGTCCGAGGAGGCTGCGGTTTGGGCATTGCATTTCCCAGGTGAATTAGGCTTCCCCTGCTATCTGTCCTCCTCTCAGTAACCTGAGCATTTTGTTTTGTGATGGTGGTTTGCTGTCCTGACGTGCTCTCTGCATGGATAGTTTCTTCCATGTCCACTGATAAGCCAGCTTTTAAGGACAGTGAGGAAATCTGGATTAACTTTTTTCAGCTGAGATTTCCAACCGTAAAGCCAAGATTGACACCTAACTTGTAGGAGAACTAATTTATCTGGTGAAAATAATCATGGTAAGATATATTTGGAAGCTGTTTTATATTCTTGCGTGACATTCGCTGAGCCAGAGTTTTTGTTAGAGGTATTTTTGGGTGTCTTCTAGAGCTTATAAGTAACTCATTTATTTACTTTTCACTGGATAAGCTGTGTGTGCAAATGCTGCACTGTGTCACACGCTTGCCGTTGCCCCTTCCATTCGTAGTAAAATTTACAAGGCTTCTTGCATTAGTAAGCAGTTTGCTATTGGAGCCTTTCCTAGAAATACAGAATTCTATTTCACCAAAGTATTGTCTTTCCTCTTCAATCAGAGCCGAGGTGAGCTATTTTCTCAAGGACTCTCCAGGCATCTATATGATATTCCCACTTGGGCAGATCATCTCCAAAACTGCATTACTTACTCCTCTGTTCTGAAGGGCCATTGCAGTAAATTAAAATTCTCTTGTTAGCATCACTGGGATTTGAATTTGGCCAGCTAATTTTGTTTGCAGCTTTGGCTTTATTCTTTTTTTATTTTTTTTTTATTATAAGCCAAATATATATCCAGACGCTCTTTGCTGAAATAAACCGTCCAACAATAAGAGGGGTAATTCTTCATTTGCGTAAAAGAGCTGCCTGTTTTGACTTCAGAAATACATGACCAAGAGTAAAGCTACAGCTGATGCCATCACAGGCAGTGTACTGTATTCAAACAGCTGTACAAAATGAAAAGCTGCAGTATTAATCCTGCCATTCACCGTTTATTTAAGTTTTTCAAGCTTCTCTCATATGGGCATGGCATCAATACCTAATTATTCCTCCATTAGAGTTACCGGGCCCTTAATACAGAAAATTATTGTATTTAAAATTTGGAAAGCTGCGTCGATGTAATCTAAGATTCTTGCAGCTGGCACACAGTCAGGGCATGCAAACTTTACTTTGTAATTTTCTTTTCATTCATTTGGTCTTAAGGTTTTGGTCTGGTTTTGTTGTGATCAAGAAGGTCAGATCATCACTGGTGTTTTTAACGTTGGCTTTAAATAGCTTCATTTAGGGCTGTGTAGCTCTAGGGAGGGGAGGGGAAGAGCAGATTAAAAACTCCGTGGCTTTGTCTGTCCTGTTTGCCAGGGTGCAGTGCTATGGCAGTCTGTGCAAATATAAATGGTAGAAATGAATGTCTGAAGCTTGGTGCAGAAGGAGTTTGATCTCTTCAGCGCAAGCTGTGGTTTATCTGTGGACATGAAAGCCCTAAACCCTCTCTTGGCTGTCCATGTGCTACCATTTCTGTTGGGTTGAGGTGTGCGGAGATGTCCCAAGTCTCAGGTGGGATATCAACTGCTTGCTGATGCTTGGCAGTAGCCCGACGTGCAGCGTTTGTGTGCTCACCAAGACCTGGCTCCATTCAGTAAGCTAAGGATTAACCATGGCCAGCCCATTTCCAGAAACTCTTTTGGGAGCGCATGAATGCTGGAGACTCAGTAGATGGCACTTTGGTTTTGGGCTTGAGCCAGGGCAGAGGACCACCACGGGGAACAGGCACAAGGATGTGCTGTGCCATGGTAGCCTTGGCCCCTGAGCTCCTCCAGTTGCCCGTGTGCCACAGAGGTGCCTTGTGTAGGTGGAGTTGGCCAGGTTTTTTATGAGGGGAGTGTCCCTGTGGCTTGCAGTTTGTGAACCTTCTCTTGCATACTGTTGTGCAGTGTTATGGGAGAGTAGTTCTGCTGCATCCTGGACACAGCGGTGTTTCAGTGATGGGTACAGCTGTGTCACCATGAGGTTGTTTGAAGTCACAACTTGGTGCTCTCACTTGCTCGTGTTCATGCAGGCTTTTTTGGGCAGTGCTTGACCTGAACAGTGGCTCTGTGGCTACATGATGCCACTGGGCATCACTGCAGGAGGAGGATGACAATGGAGGGGAGAGAAGCCTTTCAAGCACATGGGTGCATTGGCAGCAGGCAGCTTCCCTGCACTGCCTGCTCTTTGCAGAAATGCTCAGGAAGAGGTGCCTGGTGTTTGCATGGATGCTTGGCACAGCCCATACACAGTGTGGCTGCCATGCTTGAGCCATTCATTCCTTCCTTTGCCCGTCTGCCCAAAGGATTTTGCAGCTGTGTTACCCCAGGAGACTCCTGGCCCTCCTCCCTGTTGCGCAAACCAGTTTTACTAGCGTGGCTTCCACCTACCAGGGGAGCGTCGTTGTGCTTTGCTCATGTCCCTGAGGCCCATGGCAGTGCTTTGTGGCATGGCTTTGTAGAAGGAGTGTGGTATGTATGAATGCCTCTTGCTACATTTGTATAACCCCTGTGAGGGATCTCTTCTTTTATTACTATTCCGTAAAGCCAGAGTGATGGTATGCACGTGACTAGTATGTGCAGGGAGGATTCATTTTGTCCTTAAATGCAAGTGTGTGCATTGAGCTGGGGTTTGGTCCGCAGTAACAAGTTTTTGAAAGATCCTTTGGGTGAGAACTGATACAGCAGTACTGGATGGGCAGGAGTGGGGAATGCCACTCTGCTGATGGCACAAGACTGGTGGGGAGATGCGGATGTTCTTCCCAGGCTGTCGCTGAGATTTTGGGGTGAGATGATTAGTTGCTCAGGAGCTGGGATTTTCTACTTCTCCTCCTCCCATATAATCAGGTAGGGTTGATACCTAGGTTTGACACCTAAATTTATATGTCATATAGTGATAGCAAATTATAAGAGATTGATAAGAATAAAAAGTGGTATGTTAAAGTAATTAATTATTTCACTCTGTGGATAGTTTAAAGAAACAGTATAAGGAAAGCAAAATGTTTGTTGGGGAGGGACTATGCTGAATTGAAAGGCTGAAGGTTGCTTTTGGTGACATTGTGCTTTGGTTTTAACCACTTCTGCTGTCTTCTGAGTAATTACCACTTTAAAAATGTATTTAAAGGAGGGAGGGGATAAACTTAAACACTGGATGGAATAACTGGCATTGCCAGCAGTAACTTCTGCAGAAGGAGCAGAGCTGTGGGATTGACTAGAAACATTTGTGGGGTGGTGGCTGGTCCGTCTGTCCCAAGGTCTGCCCATCCCAACACACGGGTCCATGTGGAGCCATGCCATGCCGTGCGCCTTACACTGCTACAAGTCTCACTGGGCACTCTGAGACCTCCCTGGGAGGCCCAGTGAGGCCACACGGACCTTTTTCCACACTTTATCGGGTGATGCTGGCAGACAGCCGTGCTTCTGAGTGTTCCTCAATGAGCGGGTGGAGGCACTGGGGAGCCACGGCCACCTCAGCCTGGTGAACCACCCCTGAAGCTCGCTGTCCTCTGGCTTCCACAGCCCAGGCTCAGTGTGTTTTGTGGCCGCTAGCTCCCTGGCATGTGGCTCGCAGAGCCAGGCCACTTGGCCGCATCTGCCTCGCTGTAGATTTGGCTTGTTGTGAAAGGGTAGAACATGGAGGAGCTGATCTGTGGAAGGGTTTGGCCATGAACGTTGGAAAATGTGAATCACAGGGATTCCAGTTTTAAGCCTTCTGGAGATAACGGGCAGCACGTACCAAAGTGCGTGACTTGCAGAGAGCCTTAAAAAACAAGGCGGCACCCTTGAGATTAAGCAAACGTTTTATAATCAGGAACATATTTTATGCCCAGCGCAGCCTGTGCAGGTATCACATCCATTCAGATGAAAAGGTGTAGCTGGAGTTTAGCTAATTATACTGCAATTTCATTTTGGTGTTGAACAACACTGCAAGGCGAGCGGGCTCTTGAATCCTGCTAACAATGTGCCGTAATCAAAATACACTGACTCTGAATGGCGTCTGTTGTCAGTTAGCTTAAAAGACCATTTGATAGTTGTGACATACGCTGGGTGTTTTTGCTTATGATGGAGCTGAAATGAAGTATGGCTGTGGCAGAGTGAGGGCTGTGCTTGTTCCTTCTCTCCCCAAGAAGCCCTGGTTGGGCTGATGGGATGCTGGAAGTTGGAGCCAGCATTTAAATGCATGTAAAAAAATTTGAAGCAGGTGCCCCAAAGGGTTTCTTTTGTCTTCCCAAAAGATGCTACCCCCAAAATCTGTAAGGGGAATACTTAAAGGACTGGGGTTTGCTGTAAGTAGAGACTTGCTGTTTGCCTGCGCTCAGATATTCAGGATGAAATGCAGATCTCTCTGAAACACCGACTGCTGCCAAGGCTGCCTGCTGGGCCGCTGGTAGAGGAGAAGGGAGAGAGGTGGGAGAAGTTGAGGGCTCCTTCTCACCCCAAATCTGCCTGTCCAAGTCAGGTTCAGGACCTCAGCCAGCCATCTGACAGCTTGTGGTGTCTCAGTCGGACCTGGGTGTCTGGCAGATCCTCTTCTAAATGACTTTTAACACGTAAATGCAATAAAAGGAAGGGACGGCAGACACTCATTTTCTGGCTAAGTGGTGAGGCATTTTTCCTGTTTACACCTTTGGAGGAATCATTACATGAAATATTGAACAGGAAACTCTTATTTGTCTCTAAAGGCCCTTTTCTTGGTCTAGAAAGATGTGGAAAATACTCCTATTAGATTCAGTAGGAGCCAAGGAGGATTAACACACCTCAAGGACTTGCACACCAGCCTTCAGGAGGTAGTGGTGTCATCTGGGGCTGACTTTGTGCATGTTTCTGCACGATATTAGGCTTAAAAAAAATCTACGTGGAACAGTGATTTTATCTACCCTCACCGCGAAGCTGTGTTTCCTTGTGTTGAGAAAGGGACAGGGATTAATGCTATCTAGCGATATGGCTCTTATCAAAGGGAGGAGACAGGTTTACAATGCAGGGTTGCTCTAAATAGAAAGTACTAGCCAATGTTTGTTGTGTGGGAGACAAAAGCCCTGCATCACCATCAGCTGGCTCAGTTAACCTGGCTGGGCAAGCAGTGTTTACTGTTGAGCTGAGATAAAAATTGAGGAATGGAGTAAGGTCAATCAAATGTAAGCCACACTGTGTTTGAGACCGTTGCTGCTCAGACTTCATGGGTGTCCATCACAGCTACCCCATGCAGTACCCACCAATACAAGAAGCAAAAGCAAAGGAGTAACTGAGCAAATGAATTTGGCTTTTGTGGTTGTGGAGGTGTTTTGGGTATTTCTAAGTCCTGTCTCCCATAGAGAGACTTCGGAGATAGTTCCCCAAGCTCAGCAGGTTTGATTTGATCATGGGCAGACAGTGGTGGGACTGTGCTTCTGGCAGAACACAGCTCAGGTTGTCTCTGTATAGCAGTGAACATTCACATCCCGTATACCTGCAAACGCACACAAGTGGGGTTTCTTTCCAAAAGTGTTTCCTCTGCAGAACTGATGGGGCTTTGGTGCTTCCTGGAAGGGAAGAGCTGTGATTTTTCTGCTTCCTTTTTGTCTATGTGTCCCACCCAGTCTGACGATCTCCGTTTTATTCTCCTTTAGTTCTTTTGTGGTTTATGCGTGCTGCTTCTAATTATTCTTTTTCCTTTGGAAAGCACTATCACCCTGTCCTTTTACACTCATGGGTTTTTTTTTCCCGTTCAGCTGGAATTTAGGACTTTCAGGCCCTTTCCTCTCCTTCTCCTGCCATACCCTCTTCTTCTCCATGCTCTGAGGGTACAGAGAGGATTGGAAAATTTTGCTGTGTTAGAGGTATCTACGTGGGTATACATTCATGCTGCACAAAGACGTTAGCTTCTTCTATGAACTTGAGTCGGTTCAGCAATGAATTGTAATAGCATGGCTAATGGAGAAAGCTAGCATTGTTTCGTGGATGTTGATTTGATGGTCTTTGCACTGTGCAATGTTCTGCCTCTGGTCCCTTCAGCTGAAATCCTGGCCTTATGAGAATAAGTGGTAGAAGTCCTGTTTATTTTCACTTTTGCGTCATCTGTGGTGTTTGCATTGGTACCTGCTCTCGTTTCCTTTTATCTATTTGTCTCAAAATGTCCCTATGTTGCATGCATAAAGACAAGTATTATTTTTCCTATGTGACTGCAAAGAGTCAGAGAAGAGTTTTACCCTCATTTGAAATAAGGGGAAACTAAAGATAGAAAGCTTACGACTTTTCTGGGGCTAGGAAGGGAATCCAGGTCAGAGATGAGATTTCCATGCAGAATTTCTTATGCTTTTGGGTCCAACAGGCCCTGCTGCCTCTAACGCTGCAAAGGTTTCCATCTGTGCACAAGTCGCCCTTGCTGTGCTGCTTAGTTGCAGGCGGAGTTATTGCCTGTCTGTTATTTCAGCAACCTTATTTCTGTAGACTTGGAGCACCTCTTTCCCATCCGAACCATCCAAACCTGGTATTTGTGCCTTTGGTGTTGTTCTATTGAAAATAATTGATTCACCTCTGAATCAATGTTGCATGAGGCAGATCATGGAAGAATTAGTTGCACCAAAAAGCAACTGTTTTGCAGTATTTTGAGGTTCCTGCACATATAATTTATTCCAATCCCCTTAGGTTTTGTTGTATGCATATGATGTCCCTGCTTGGCTTTGGCAGGCTGGGAGGTGGGATTACTGGCTGCTGGCTGGCAGCATCGGTTAGCCCTACAAGGAGATGTTCAGATGGCAAAGCCATGAGTGGATCCTGTTAGAAAATCAAGGTAATCATGACTGTGGATTTCATGGTCCTCTAAAGTCTGCACTTGACAGAGATTGTAATAAGCCATGTTTGTGTGTAGAATCTAGGAAATGCATGGCATTATATTTTTAACATTATCAAAGTATATTTTTAGTCCTGCTTACCAGTTTGTATTTTTCAAGGTTTTCTTCCTAATTAGGAAAGCATTTAAAAACTTTCTTTTATGCTGTGTGGGAAGCAAACTACCTGCGAATTATTCCCAGCCATGCCCTCCAGAAGTAAAGTGGGATAGAGCTTGTGGATTGCAAAGAGCAGCTCTGTCTATCGTGTAGCTCTAGCTCCAGCATTGGTACTATGGATTATATACTTAAGGTATTGAGCAGCCGTATTGAATGTTTTGCTCAAGCAAGGCTGGGGACGTCAGTATAGCCAACAACCAGAAGGATAAGCTATGCAAAAAGTAAATCCTTGCTAAATAAATGGGTTAAGTTTGTAGGAGACATATGCAATGCCTTTATGAAACAACCCCGTTTTCACTTAAGTTCTTGCCTATAGTGAGCACAAGTATTTCCTAACATGGTGGGTCACTATCCTCGAGAGGTCTGGGGGAATGTTTTTAAAAAGGAGGAGCTGAGAAAAATCTGAAGAACATTTAAAACTCCCTTTTTTTTGCCTAATGAATAAGTATTTAATTTAGGAAAAGAAAATAAGATAAAACTTAAGAAGGAAAACAATAATCCCAAATTATGTTGACAAATTACTGGCAGCAGCTTAGTTCCTCCAGGGCAAGGGGATGAATGATTATACCTGCAGCCAATTCTCTCATAGCCTGAGGAGCGGAGGTTCATCCAACAGGTAAAGGAATTAGCTGTTCCCTGTCTCCAGTTGTTACACAAACACAAATGAGCCCACAAGAGGGCTGTGCTCACAAAACTTTTGAGAAGATATATATCAAAAGATGCTGAGTACAATTTTTATCACCTGTAATAGAAAGTGATTTCTTTTATTTATGTACTTATGGTGAAGCCTTTTGTTCCTTGACCAGGACCTCTTTTCTGTGCCTTTCCACACGCCTGGTGCTCAAAAAAAATCCATTTTATTCTCTAATATAAGCAGAAAGCAGTGGTTTCCCCCACTGTGTATTAGTGTTAACTTGACTCAAAGCCCAGCTGTTGTTGGATTGCCGTAATAAGTCTATGTAATGTTATTTATATTGACTCTCCAATTTAGCCATTAACCATATAATTTTGTCTGTAGCTTTTTTGTTTATTAAGGCTTGATGTTCACTGTGACACAAGTCAATAACTGCTGCAGAGGCCTCATCAAATATGGTCTTGCCTTTGAGGGGCCGTTGTGCTGGTACCTGCTAGGGATTATGCTTTTCAGCCCAGCACATCCCCCAAGTGGATGAAGCACCTGGTAATGGTCATGGGAGGCAATTGGTGCTTCTGGGATCACTTAAATACACAGATATTTTTGTTGCTTCCTTTCCTTCTTTCTTTCCTTTTTCTTTTTCTTGCTTTTTTTTTTTTTTTCCCTGGCTTATATCAGAGTACTCAACGAGCTTCAGAACCAAAACAAAAGTCAGGAAATGTATTTTGAATGCCATGGGATAAGATAAAACATCCCTTGCAGAAGGTCTTTTGCCCTTAAAGTGGTACAGCATTAGGACACCTGAATCCTCTTTTATTTTAAATCAGTCATGCGACCATGACTTGAATCAGTCACTAGCCGGACCATGGTTTTGGCACTAGAAACTATTGACCAATGAGAAAAGCAGTGGTGCAAAACCAGTTTAAATCATGGGAACTTACAGCCCAGCCTCAAAATCCCATAATGATTTTGCTCATGTATTCTCAATTTTGCTGGCATATTCTCAGTTTTGCTCGTGTGGTCTTGATTTTGCAAAGGTTTGGGCTGAAACTTTTAGTTTCAGGGGTGAGCTTGGAAGAGAAAGATTAAAGCTACTAAAAAAAGGATTATCAGTGAGTCCCAGTCCTTACCTCAGTGTCTGTTCTTGGCTAAATGGTGACTAATGTATAAGCCCAAGTCATAATGGGCCATTATCCTTATTTATACAGTATTGTCACGACCACGTGGCTGAGACCCTCCTCTGGAATGAGCCAGCCTACGTAATGGAGTGATTAATTTATATTACTTTGCACTTCTCTAAAGTCTCCCTTTGGAAGAACTCAACTTGTTTTACAGTCGCTAATTAATTTAATCCCCCAACAATATCTGTGCTGTAGATAAGTGCAGCCCTCTTTTTCATTCTTCCCCCCCCCCCCCCCCCCCATTGTTTCTTTTGAGGATTATTTGTTGTTCCTGCTGTAGAAACTGAGGCACAGAAATCCCTTGGCTCATCCCTAGTTGTTCTGCTCTGGCCAAGCTCAGGTCTCAGCTTTAACTTGCGAGCCAGGTGGCTTTTGCAAGGGGTATTGCTCATTTGCAGAAATGGGGAGCAAGTCTTCTAGTTTCTCTCTGTGAGCCCATGATTAGTGGGAACACAGTATCTCCATGTAGAAAGTGATGTGGAATTCATTCCTGTTTATGGCAGCCTTTGTACAGTGAGTTTAAAAAACATCACTATCATCGCTAAGGAGCCTTGTCAAGTGCTAAACCGCAGCTTCTTGGAGAAAGGAAATAAATAAGTGAGGCATTTCTATTTCTGTGTAGGAATAGATTGTCATGACTACTGTCAGAGTTTTCTCTATAACTAGTGCTGGAAGTATTTCTGCGAAAGAGGGAGGTGGTTCACAGTGTGAAAAATAATAATATTTGGCATGTCCCTGTCAGAAACAATTTAATGTAAAAGTACTTGGAGGATCGGGAGTTTGCAAGTTGGTTTAGAGACTTTGTTGTCTTAAAAGTTCCTTGGAAGATTAGAAGAAAAGGATAAGATTAATGTTACACTTGGCTCCCTGCTTTTGTGGACGGGGGATCTTTGCTGAAATAGTCAGGAGAAGAAAAATTGCACTTGGTTTTGTGCTTTGGATCTATCTTCCCTTGGTGGAGAGAGATGTTTTTGGAACAGGGGCTGAGTAGCGTCTGTTTAAAAAAATAATGCAGCTTTCAACACGGTTATCTCTGAAGAATTTGCATACGAACTTTGATAGCTAATCTTTCATCATGTTTAATAAACTGACTAAAGATGTAATTCCTAGTCTCTTAAGACTTCAGATGCTTAGTTAAATACAAATACTTTTGAAATGCTAATAGATGGAGGCAGCCAGGAAAAAAAAAGTTAGGAGTATCCCAAGCAGATTCGTTTTTAACAGGCCATAAAAATAATAGCTTAATAAAAGTGAGATTAGGTGGAAAATATTAACTCCTGCTTCTGAATACAGAAATGTAAACATCTAGGATGCACAAAATTTTGATAAACTGAGGTGGAATCCAACATTTCTTGCATGAGTGCCTGTATAATGTGGCGATAGCTGTGAGAAAAGAGGAGTCCAGCATCTAAGACTCAACACAATGAAAATGCAATGAATCGGAATGCCTCACAGATCATAGCGGAATCAGACTTTCCAGCAAGGAAAATCTTTTCATGGTGAATTAAGTGGTGGAGGAAGAAAAATGGTGATGAAAAAAGGTAGGCACAGATCACAAACACTGGGCTCAGGGCTCGCCGCTGAAGATTTAAGAACCTTAGCTAAAGCTATGCAGAATAGAATGTGGAAAATTGAATTTACTAAACAATTAAGCATTGAATTAATCTACATCCCGCACAGTAGAAAAGTGGGGGAGGGAACCGAAAAGAGCTGAATAAATCAGGGGAGCTCATTAAAAGATAGTGAATATATCAGGTCTGTTGTTGCATAAAGGAGGGCCGTTTCCTGCACAACACGATATAATTCTTCAGTCCGGATCCTCTTCTTTTCTGCACCCCCACTCTTTTCCCCTCCCCTCCCAGCCTTCGGAGTTGTATTCTTAATCAGATTAATAAACATTTCTGCTGAGGTTAGTGCAGCGCTCTATATTTTACCTTGTTATCTGCAGCTTTTCTATTAATTACAAGTCAGCTCACTAGTCAACAATAGTAGTGAGGGACAACATAAATAGAATGAGAGTGCCCTGGAGATGTCACTCGTAGGATCTGATGCATCCTGGAACTCCCACGGGTTCCTGCAACCTCCCACATGCCTTGCTGGTCTTTTGTTCAATTACAGTTAATGCAATAGTTTGCCATTTTCTCCTTCTAATTATATTTTCAAGTGGGATTTGTAGCACATAGAAAAACATCCTTTTACATGTTGAGGCACCAGGGCTTTGTGCTTGGCATTGTCTGTCCCCTGGGTGCTGTACCATTCTTTCTGCAGAGCTCTGAATAAACAAGTCCCTCTTTTAAAGCTGCAGTTGTACAAACTGAAAATTTATGCATTAACTGTTTGCATTCTGAGCATGTGTTCCAGATTACCTCTTACAGCATTCTTTTGGTATGCCTGAGAATGCGTATTTGTTAAAAAAAAAAGAATTTCTTTCACAGTTCACACATCATTCTTTCAATCACAGAATCACCGGATCAATTAGCACTTTTTATTTATTTTTTCTTAAAGGAATATGCATAATAATTGGTTTAAAATATTCATGTGTTATTTTCTGGGCCTTGCTTTCTTTAATTGTAATCATGTATCATGGCTGTAACCAGGATTATAAAGAAATGGAAGAGAGATTTCTCTTTTCTGGAAAAAAAGTTGAGCTTTTCTAATCCTATTTATCTTCTGTCTCAGATTAGACTTTTTTGTCTTAATTTTCCTTCTCCGTGTCTGTGCATGTGTGTGAAAAGTTCATCTGCATTACGTTAAATCTCATTCGGTTATGTGTGAATGCTGTATTAAATGGCAAGGTTTTAGCCTATTGGTAGATTTATTAAAAAGCTGGAAGTATTAGTCAACTTGAATAGTATACAGACTTGGCTTGTTTTGTGATATGATTTAAATCCAATAGACCTATATGTGTGCATTGTAAACAAGAGGGTTTTCTTTCTGGCAATAATTTCCAGTGGACAATATTGCTTCATGATAAAGAAGAAACTATTCAATTATGCACAGAAGGCCGTGCAGGATGACCAGTGAGTCTCTGTGATGTTTTTAAAAGCTAGTACTAAAAGCTAATTAAAATCTTCTCTGGTGATAAAGGGAGACTTGGGAGGAGTGTTGCCACGATTGTTTTCCCTAAGAATTTAATTTACAGCCAATTTTTCCTATCTGAATGTTACTTTCAAATGCACCCAGTGATAAGAAGCAACATCTGTTTTCTGTTCAATAGTACAAGGAGGCTCTGCATGGGGCTGAGTGTACACAGCCTATGTGAAGCCATTGTTATTCTCATTTCTTTTTTGTCCCCATGCCTGGTCCATTTGCCATATACCATCCGGCAAACAGCTGACACATCTCGGCTATTATGGACCCAGGCCTAATTGCCAGCAAAGTCTTTAAGCTCTTCCACGTTGGCCTCATATGAGGAATGGGAGGCCTATATAAACGGCGCTGCTCTCGACCATCGCTCTCATTCCGCCTTTGCGGAGTTAGCAGGCTGTTACGCCAGAGGGTTTGCGGATGCTAAAAATATAGTTGGAGCCCAGTGCCAGCGATTCGCTCTCTGGCTCTCCTCCTGCTCCCCCCGCCTTGCCAGGAATGTTTCTGTTTTCTATGGTAATAAAGCTTGGGGTTATTTAGATGGTAAACATATTCCAGAGTGTATTATTTTTGCTGGGGAGAAGTGATCCAGCTATTTGAAAAGGAGTAATTTGGGGGATGTATTTGCCAGCCTTTTCCCGCGGGTCTGGGCATAGGACCTCTCTCCCAGGAACATGTGAAACGGGCACTGCTTCCCCATCTTAGGTTTTAACTTCTCATTTTTTGGGCCCTGCAGCCCTCCTGGAACAGAGACCACGATGATACGGCATCAACGCGCTCTGGGGGAACCCCCGGACCTTCCAGCGGGGGACACACATCGCACAGCGGGGACAACAGCAGTGAGCAAGGTAGGAATGGAACCCTCATGCTTTCTTAGCTGGTGAGTGCTCACTGATGCACTCAGGGACTGGTTACTCTCTTTCTGATGTTGAAATGTGCTTGGGTATTAGGGGTTTCTGCTGAGAAAGGTCCAACTTCCTTTTTTTTGACACTTTTTTTACCATCTCCTCCTATAAGAAGGATTGGTATCTTTATTTCTTCGACCCTGCCAGCAGGCACTTGTTAGAGCAACATATGTACCAGATTTTCAGTATGCTTAATAAAAATAAGCAATGAGAAGTTGGTGGGTTGTTTTTTTTTCCCCTTCATTCAAATGGGTTAAAAGATGAAATCTTCAAAAGCAAATGTAATTAAGATTGCAGAAATGCATGCTAATATTTCAAAGATGTCATCAAAACTTTGCTGCATGTAAAGTGGTTAGCTGGCCCATTTTACAAAATCTGGAGCAGTGCTTTTATTTACTATTTTTACTCAATTCCAATTTACTTGAATGCAAAAATGTTTTGTTTGAGAGCCAGGCCAGAGCAACTGATTTAGCAGGACAAGTATGAAACAAGCTTGGTGCAAGTGAAGTGGGACATACCACAAATGATTAGCGCTGACTCAGAAGCTCCGAAGTCTAAAAAGCTGAAATTCTGTGTTTTTTTTCTGAGAAGCTGTTTAAGTACTTTATACTTTTTCTGAAGAGACCAACTGCAGTGGATTTAGTGTTAATTTAATGCAATTAAAATTTAAAAATGATCCTTAATCTGAATATAAAAGAGAGTGCTTTATTGAAGTTGACTCTGAACTCACAATAGGTATATACTTTTAAATCTGGTTTTATGATCATGTTTCATTCGAGTGCTGTTAGACAACAAAGGAATTGTGTTTCCAAAAAAAAAGTTGAACAGTACTGATTAGCATTGCAAAGTCTGCATTTAACAAGATTAGTTTTTAAACTAAACCAGTATATTTTAATTTTTTATACTCATGGACCTAACATACATGGTGAATAACATCTCTTTATAGAATTTAAAGTATTTGAGACACTATTGTTTAAAGAAAAGTTGCTGATTTCATCGCAAATATAGCCTAGTAAAAATGGGGCCTGGAATAGTAAACTGTTTCAGAGCTGAGGCAGAAACTGGTAACCTTCTGACCTCTAACTTTTACTGGAAAATGATATGCAACATAAATTCAGGGGGCCTTTTTTCTTTCAAGTATGTATACGTATATATTCTAGTGGTGCTGTTCACAGTGCTATAGTTGAAGTGGTGTCAACATGTTCATTAGAGCTGCTTGCATTTGGAGCAAACTTTAAATCCATGGTGTTTTTAAGAGTGAAAAAGCTGCTGCAAAAATAGTCTTTGAACTAAGTATTTGGAGGACTTCTTTGTGCTTGGTTAGGGCTGTTCTTTTATCAGATGGATGTGAGCATGTTTATGTGTATATGTATGTGGACAAAACATCTGTGGGTAGGCTAGCCAGCGTGCTCCTAAAACGCTTGGGCTCTTTGGAAATTGAGCTACTCAGTTCCTGATGTACTTTTAAAAGATTTTTCAGGCTTCATTTTCTCTTAAATGTAGCATTTTACTAGTGGTGAGTGCCAGTCGTATCTGATGTTTTATCATCACTGTCCTGGTTGGCTCCTAGCAAGGTGCATGCTATAACTTTGCTCAGGAAGGGACTTAAGAGCTTGAATCCTATTAAATATCTATCTGAAGAAGGACTTGTCAGTGATGCTTTAGTTGGTTCAGACAACTGAGTATGGTTTGTGGAGGCTGCCAGCATTTGGTAGATACGTTTCATGGAGAAGGTGAACTTTAAGGAAGAGTGAACAATAGTGGGAATTTGCTGACTGGAATTCTCAGGTCAAGTATGGGAAAGGAGTTTTGGATAGGCGACCCTGTCCAGGAGGTCTCTATTAAGGTCTATCTTGCCTTCAGGCCACATGCCACCTATGGAAATGGCTTTTTTTGAGGAATGGGGATGCGGGAAGGTTGTTGGTGATCTTGTTGAGCCTTGCCTTTTGCCTTGTCTGCTCAAAGCCCTCTGAAGGTCGAGATTATGAGGAAATCTCATTTGTTAAAGCACATACATGCCTGCATATACACCTTGTGTGAAAAAAAGTGTGGTTTTAGCCTTCCCACATGGGGAAGAAGTCAAAAACCACCATAGTGAACGACTGAAGGGGAAGAGAAGAAAAAGGTAGCAAATATCCTGCCTCTCCCTAATTACATTTAAGTTCACAATGCGTGATTTGGAGGCTTTTCTTCTGTGGCCTGATGTGAGGAGTGGCAACACTATGGGTAAACTCATGTACTCACCCCTGCTGGATGCTTTTCTTGGCAGCAGGAGTGGCCAGCGTGGCACTGCCTCAGCAGCCGGGTTCCATGGAAGGGTGGCAGCAAAAGGCTCAGGACCCCCATGCTCATGCCTGCAAGCACAGGCGTTAACTCGAGATGCATAAGTTGTGTGACATATATTTGGTATATTATGGGCTTCCCTATTTTTAGGAGTTTGTAAAAGTTCCTCTTGGTTCCATCTGTCAAGAGTGTGTTTGCCATTTAAAAAAACAAAACTAATCACCAGAAATATCACCCTCGAAAGCTGTCTATTTTTAGGTTGTTCCCACAACCCACTTCCCTTGTTGGGGTAGGTAGAAGCACCTTCTGGGCCATGTTTCCAACCTTGCTGCAGGTATCACAAGGATATGAGTGTGAGCTTTGCATTTTTAGAGAGGCACACAGACTGGAAAGCTTAAGCCCCTTAACAAAAGTTTTCTTCCTCAGCCCTTAACCCAGACTGTGTCAAGGTCTATTCTTGGACTTTTGGGGATTTTTTTTCTTCTTCACCTGATTCATTACTGCTTTTAATCCTCAAAAAGTGCATTTTTTAACCTATTTGTGACCCTATGTAACAACATGTTACCTTTGAAAACATGAGAGAGATACTCTTTCCTGTACACATTTTAAAGTCTTTTTTACCATGTAAATTTATTTACTTAGTAAATAGTACTGACTCTCAGCTGCTTCGATCTGTTGTAGAAATCCATATTTAATTGGTAGGGAGCTGTTCTGGGGTCTCGTGCCGCTGAACAGCAGGATATGTTATTGCATAGCACGTTGACACAACCTCTTATAAAGGCCCAGTATTGTGTCATCGTAGGGGATGGTTATAGTACAGGAATGCAGAATAATATTATGGAAAAGTTTCATGGGTTATTTTCCCATTGCTCTGAAGTTATCATGAAGGGCCTTTGGAGGTCTGACATCAAATGGTGCAAAATCTAGACAGTGGAGAGAGAACTTGTTAAATTCTATTAAAAACCAAAGAGAAACAAGTTCTTGGGTGCAGAACAGCTGTAACTTGCCGCATATTCTAACTTTAAAAGATTCCAGTTTGGGGTAGAAGCAGATCTATTTTGTTTGTTTTTCAAGTCGTAAGGCCAGGAGGACACTGAACAAAGCCGTGGTACAGTCACTTTTAATCCAGAGTGAGGCTCTTTAATTCCCATGTTTAGCTCTCCTACATGGCTTGAAAGCAGAAGAAAAATAATCCATCAGTGTCTCCTATTTGTGTGTATTGTTTCTTTCCCATTTTTTTTCTTGTGCAAGCCTCAGCCTGGGTTCAAAACATTTTTTTAACCTCCAAATAATTGTTGCTCTTTCAAGCCGGGAGTAGAAAGCAGCAATATTTCTTTATAAAAATGTATCAATGGCTGCAATGGGTTTTTTTTTTCAGGCTTTTGTAGGAGTTCGGGCAACCTTTAGGCAAAAAGGCAATCGCGTTTATTATTGCCGGGAATCTCAAGGCGGTTGTTTGGAGGCTGCGAAGGCAGGCGACAGAGCCGGGTGGAGGGGGAGAGAAGGGCCACATTATGTTCCAGATGACTGAGCAAGGATTTATATACCAGCTCGCCTTTTTTTTTTTAACATGGGAGAAGAAAAGTAATAAGAGCGGGGAGGCATTTGAAGCGGTCAGATGGCCGATGACTAATGGGATAGGTGGGCAGGAGCCCGCGGATTGGGTGTCTTAATGAGCAGATTTCGCACCGAGTTTGGGCTGCAGTTCCCCTTCACCTTTGCCCTTTATTGACCGAACTGACACTTCATTTTTCACATACTTCCAATTATGGCTGAGCTTAAGTGTTGCCCTGCCTCCTTTCTTTCTTGCCTATGGACGGCTCAAGAGTGGCTGAGGCCACAGAAGATATTTTAATTTGAAAAACTACCATAGCAAGGCAGGTTTAGGGTGTAACCTGAAACTGCTGTCACTTTGCAGTTTCTCCGATGAAAACAAAAGTTTTAATGTTTCTTGTTTAGTGCTTCCAACCCACCCCCTTTCTCCATATTGAGTGGTGAGGTGGGGGATTGCTTTGGGGGCAGTTGAGTTGGCGAGGGGTGTTTTCCTTGGGGTAAATCCTTTTTGGCAGTACAGGTGCTGTAGGTGAGTCACCTAAGTAATGATGTAAACCCAAGTAAAAGGCAGTGCTATACTGGAGCAATAGCTCCTTGTTCCCTCTCAATGCCGTCTCTTCTCAGGAGGCTTCTTGTGATGCGATGGCCTGTGGTGTACTTTGCCTAATGCTCTCCTTATGGAAAAGCAAAGTGTAATTGTGCCTGCTCGTCTCAAGCCTTAGACCAAAGGTGTGGATTTGTTGTTTTGGTAGTATCTATTGCATGAACATGGATTCAAGTGTGGTCTGGTTATGAGGCTTTGAGAAGCAAATGATGGTGATGCTGGGAGAGGCAGGTATGATAAAGGGATGGACAAATCTCCAGTCTGCAGCCACACGTGATACATGTCCCATAGCCCAAGCCTTTGTGCACTTCCATTATGGCTTTTATACACAGAATCCTTCCAGGGCGGAAATGTCTGTTTGCTTTTGCAGGGCTTTGGGGGTTTTGGAGCATGCGGTTTTCCTACCAAATGTGAATTCTGTCGGAAATAGTTGGAATAAGTTGCGCTCGCATGGGATGGGTGGGTTTAAGAACAAAATATCTGCTGTTAGACCTTAGCTTCCCAGCAGCACTGCTGGATTTTGCAGCGTGGCTTTTGCTACCCCCTCTGTCACGTGAGGTTTAGGTGAGTAGTGAGTGAGCATGTCACCTGTGTGCCGGTGCTGATTGCTTTGCATTTAAATGTGTGGAGAGTATATCAACAATTATTTACATCCAGAGACCCTCAAACCGCAGAAGTATTTATCTCAAAAAAGAAAAAAAAATTATGAAGTATTACCTACTTTATTATGTAGCCCTCTGGCATAGTAATGGCATGGCATATTTTTACTATAATATGGTAATAAAAGAATATGTAAAAGGCAGACAAAGGTTCTGTCTTTTCACTAAGGTGACCCCTGTTACCAAGTAACTGCTTTACTTATGAGCTTATTAAAAACTCAAAAAAAATGAGCTTTTCATACTTCACAGGCATTGATGTGAAAATGAGCTGTCCTGCGAGTAGTTTTCTTGATCATTTTTAGAACAATTGATTAGCCAAAGAGCCGCTGTCATTAGTTGACATTGACTGATAGCAATTTGTCACAAGCTCCGAAGGTCAGCCAGGCAGTGGAAGCTTCGGCTTGTCTTTGATTGACCTTTTCTGATGCCATTATCATGCGATCGGTTAGACTGGATGTGACCCTCGATTAGAAAAGACAGGGCATTAGTCAACAGGGGCAGCTCCCGGTATTTTTCCTGGTTCTTTATGTATTGTGAATCCCGAATTAAGCATAATAGGCTTGTTTGGCAACGAAGTGGTATCAGTTTTCTTGCTGAGGCTCTGCCATCCCCTTTTCGTTTCTTGCCTTTCCATCAAGCGGGCAGTGCTTGGTTTGCTTTAAATCGGTGTGAGCACCTGTGCCCTCTTCCTTTGACGTGAGATACGAGATTTAAAACAGCCCCATATTTATTTGAAACTCTTCGTGTAGGTGCATATTCTTCAGCAGCACCAGCATTAATTATTTTTATCTCCTCAGAATCATGTTTTATTTTTTAACAGTGATTGAGTGGTTGAGGATTATGCTCATAACAACATGATGTCAA
Organism: Melopsittacus undulatus; assembly: GCF_012275295.1. Classification (NCBI taxonomy): domain Eukaryota; kingdom Metazoa; phylum Chordata; class Aves; order Psittaciformes; family Psittaculidae; genus Melopsittacus; species Melopsittacus undulatus. The sequence continues at coordinate 9,916,631 of NC_047529.1, read as the reverse complement.
TTTATCATTCTGCTCTAAAGCCGGGGGGCGTGAAACTGGTTTTTTCCTCCTTCTGGTTTGGTTTCTCTTTTCCTTTTTTTTTTTTTCTTGTGGGTCTCATCAGCCTGATTCAGCTGTTAAAGTTAGATTTCAGCAGCATTAAGCCTCTGAGCCTCAGCTAGGCAGGGTTATACTTCCAGTATGGTGCATGTGATATGGTCCTTTCTTGGAAGCTGGTGTCTGTCATGATTCGAGCATCAATCTATTCTCAGTGTCAGGATTTATTTTAATTGTTCACATTAGCTTTGAATGTCTGTTATTAACAAGTGTGTTGCTTTTCACTTTGGCAAAGCTAACTTTAATACTTATAAATGTTGCTTGTTTTGCCTAAATTGTGGGTAGCGTAGTCGTAAATGAATTCTTTTCCTTGTAAAAAACCTTCCTTCCTCCCATTTGCCTTTCAAGGGAAACCTGAATTTCTCCGTCTAAGTACCAACTTGTTTTTCAGGTCAGCCCCCAGAGATAATAAGCAGTTCAAAACCAGCACAACCATTTCAGCATGGTTTAATGCGACTTTCAGTCTTTGCTTAGGAAAAGCTTCCAGCTGGGAAGGGAGCAGAGAGGCGAGATCACTGGCATTGCTGGCAGAGCAAAAGGAGGGGAAAAAGACTTTGGGAACTATTTACCTTTAAAGTGGCTATGGAAATACAAATATTCCTGACTTCTCAGCCTGTCTGTAATCAAGCAGCAAAATTCATGTGCTGGAGTCCTTTTTATTTATTCTTGGCAGGTTTTTCTAAATTTAAACATGTTTAACCCATTAAACATCTGTGTGGCTGTACGCACAAGTCTAAGTGTACATAGATAAGTATAGAAGAACACGGCTCTGACCCTGAACTGAGCATCCCATCAGCAGTGCAGGGATTTTACAGGCTGCAGAGTGTGTCTGCACAGCCCTGGATATGTTACTTGAGGACAAGATCCTGAATATGCCAAGCAGGGGAAAGGGGTAGAAAATACCACAGTGCTAAATCACCTCTTAAGGCATTACCTAAAAACTCAGGTGTTGGACTGAAGAGCATCTTGCTTTTTTCTTTGGATGAGGTAGAGAGAGGTTTGGTTGCAAGTAGCTGTACAAATAGGTTTGAAGTTTCTGTGTCCAAGATGCCCCTTTTTAGCAGGACCCTGAAGATCACTGATTCAATTTGATTTAGAAAAAATGTTGCTTGAGACAACTGTTTCTTAGAAAAATTCTGTTGGATTCTTTTTTCCCTTACACATCCTGGCCATGCTCCTTTAGGTTGCTGTGGTTTATGGAAACCAATGAGCTTCCCATCAGGTGCTTTCCACCTTGAGGGCACCAGCCCTATCCCCATTTGCCTCTCCAGTCTTTGTGGCTTCAGCTGAGTCTTTTGGTGTCTGATGCAGGCAGAGTGTGACTCTCAGGTGTGTGTCATTGACCTCTTTAAATTGGAGGTTAAAAAAGCAAAGTCATGCTCCTGAGATAGCCCCTGCTTTAGAGAAACATCTGTGAGGGTGAGTATAAGCTCATAAACATGCAGTGTTTTTGGATTAGTGATGTAACAGGGTGTGCCATCAGGCTCCATTTTCCTACTTCTCACATGAAGTGTTGGGAGAGGGGAAGAAAATAAGACTAAGGTTGGAAGAGAAGACTTTAAAATAATGAGTTTTATATGGAGAAACTGGGTGCTTGTCCCATAAGGCAAGAACTAAGGGTGCATGTTCATAGCACAGGAGCTTTCTAGAGCATTAGCAGATTTAAAACAAACAAAAATGTTTTATGGTGGGTTAAATTTATGGCTACAGTGTGCTCCGGAGGTCAGCAAGGGACAAAAAGAGATTAGACCAATTCGTGGAAAAATAGGTCCTTCTGTAGCTATTAAAAACCCTGGTCCAGATGCAGTGCTGGCTCAGGAAGCTGCCCAAGTGCTGATTGTCAGAGCGGTGGCACAGCCACTTTGGTGTTTCCCACCCTTTCTTTATGGCTTTCCTAAACACCTATTATTGCTCCTGGGAGAGACTGACATGAGCTCGAGCTACTTGGACTGATCTCCCCTGGTTTTTATGTTACAATAATTTTATAAAATTTAATTCAGGAAATAAGAAACTGGATATTTTTATTTATCTTTTTTTTTTTGATGGCTCTTGCTGATGCTGGCATGCTTTAGTTGGGAATAAAGTAGACATAGTTTGTATTTTCTTGCCCTTATTACCCTGGTGGTGGGAATGGTTTGATGCTATTCATTCAAATTTGACAGGTGATTGCTTCTGTAAACGAATGCACTCAAATCATAATTGTTGCAACAGAATCGTTTGATTACCTGGCGGTAGCCTCTTTCTCTCTGATAGCTTTTGGATCACCTGTTTGCTGAGAGCATTTGACAGTCCTCATGTTTATTACCCAATTGAATGTCAGTAGCAATTGCAGCTAAAGATAAACGAAAATGCAAGTACTTGTTGACCTTGACTTTTTTCCACAAGATATTGGACTTGATGGCTCTATTGCTGTTGAACTGATAAGAGTTATAAACAGTAGTTGAAGGAGAATGTTTTATTCCCAGAGGAAAATACCACGCTGCTGTGGGAAATGGCATCTGACTAGTGCTCTTTGCCAAATTTGCTTGGTTCACCTTCATTTAGGCTGTGGGAAAATAAAATACAAATTTCCCCTTTTATGACTTTAATATCTCTGCAAACATCAAATCCTGCACTCTTTGTAAAGTTTTGTTGGCAGACTGTGCCAATAACATCCAGCAAATGCAAGACCTCACTGTGTTTTATGATGTGCTATAATGAGGATTCTCAATTCTTCCTCATTTTCAGGCTGATTTGATAATTACAGGGAGGGAGCAGAACTTTATTCTCCTATTCTGTGGGAAGCTTAATATGTCTGTAACCAGCAAAGAGTGGGAAATGTGTGGCTGCAGGTGTGTGTTGCCAGAGCATGGCATCCTGTGCTGGGGGGAGAGTGGCCTGGGGATGAAGGCAAAGACATTGCAGGGATGGGGGGAACAGTACTTTCATAGGTCACATTCGTAGCTGGTTCTTTGGGCAGGGTGGTTCTCTTGCAGTTTTTTGGGAGGAGGGGCCAGTTTGGTGTTGCCTGTCCCACCTGCATTTGGGGGTGGCAGGGATGAGCCCCCTGCCACAGCAGATCTTGCTGCTATGATTCCTCCATATATATATATATATATGTATGTATGTATTTCTTCTTCATTTCTAATCCTGCTCCAATCTGAAACCTGAAAGACTTCAGTGGAAACAGGAACAGGCAGTAGCCTTTGAGATCTTGCAGGATGAAAGTCATTGTATAAATATAACACATGAAGAGCACAAAAGGCGGTGGAATTATATTGTTTAAAACATAAGTCCTTCTTGTCTCGGAAACTGCTCTGATAAACTCGGTACAGTATTATAGGAGTTTGTTAAAGCACTGAAATGCAGGATTAAGCAGTGCTGTAACAGTTAGCAGAGTCAGACTAGTAATCTTATTGCATTGTATTTTTTTTAAGGTAAGATTAAGCTGGCATTACATTATATGTTTGTGGGTGAGGGGGTATTCTTCCAGGGATTAATGAATAGGATCAACGCTGTAAGATGCTGACATCATTTTTTTCTAAGCACATTGATGCATACAGGCTTTTTGTTAATTCTCTTTTTGAATGAGACCTTCTGTGGGCAGTGGGGGCAGCCCCTGTGGCTTGTAGTGGTGGCAGAGCCACCTGTCACTGTATAATTCATCGGGGACCGCTTCCCTCTGGCCTGGTGACCCACTAGCCAGTGCCATGAGAAATACCAGAGGGAGACACCCAATGTCTCTTCTCCCTGAGCTGGTATGGAATTGCAAGGCTGTGACTAAGCAAATGCCCGATGCTGCTCCGGCAGGTCTTTGAATGAGTGTCATTGGTAAAACCTTTTACCTCTCTCACTTGTCTCTTTAGCCATGATGCCTTCTCCATGCAGCATTTGCATCTTGGGTTTGCCATCCTTGAACTTCTGCTTCTAGGGCTTGGGAGGTGAGAAAGGGCACCGGAGAGCCTGGCTGTGCCTATGACATGCTGTGGGAGTGGTGTCACATCAGGGCAAGCACTATCTCCCCAGGGCTCTCTGCCACCCTCCTGCACTTTGTGGCTTCAGAACTTCCTCATCGCCAGGTGGTATTTCTGATGTCTAATAGCCACAGATGATATATATATATTTATTTATTTATAGATTATTTATTTTCTTCCTCATGAGCGTTGAAAAGCTGACACAGATTTTGCAGGCAGTTTTTTGTGGTTACTGTTTGCAGAAGCTAATGTAGAGGTGTCAGAAAGAAGAAACGTCATAGAAGTAAATAAGATTATAGTGGGGGCTGCCTTTTTGAACTACTTGTCCCTTAGCCCTTTGTTTTTCTGTGGCTGATCCTGTGTCACAGGAGAGCAATGGCCCTTTCAGCCTTGGTACTGTGTAAATGCATCTTTTGCAGGAGGGCAGGAGAAGACCTACCAGGAAGCAGCAGTTAATGTCCTCAGAAAAGAGCTAAAGGTGGTGGATGTAACCTAACTGATTTTTAAATCTTCCCCCAGTGCTCTGAATAGCAGTTAGTGTCACATGGATGCATGCTAAATATATTCTGGAGTTTGTAGTGTCCCGATGGACTTTGAAGAAGGCATATCTTAGTTCTCTCTGGTCAGCAAGTGAAGGTCACGGAAGCAGGGCTTGTAGGATGGAGAACCTTTTGTTGTTCTCATTGCTGTGTCAAGAGCATCTCCTCCCTCCCTGGCACAGCACTGAAGGAGAAACCCAACCGTGGTGCTTCTGCTTGGGGCCCTGTGTTATAGCACATGCACTTCTGTATTGACTGCCTTTGTATAGCTGGGGGGAAAGATAATGTGGTCAGTATTAACTGAAATGCTTGAAGCAGAGTGCCATAATATAAAATTGTATTTAAATTTCTTTCATGGCACTGTAACATCAGAGTATAGCAGTCTCTTCCTAAAGAGCAGGGGATAAAGATGCAGGCAAATTGCATGGGCTGGAAAAGAGGCAATAAAATGAGGTTAGAACATGTTTGTGCCGTACTCCTCCTCCCTTTACTTACTAAAGCATCTCCTATTTATTGTCTCTTGTCTCTGGCTGTGGCAGTGAGGGTGCCCTAACAGAGGCTTTGGTGCAGAATTCCATCCATTTTCTTTTTTCTGTATCTGCCTGGAGTAACCCATGCAAATTCTGCCAGCTGTGTAAAAGCAAGAATACTCATTCAGTGTAACTTGGTGCTATGTTGCAGTTTTGTGGTGGGATGTAGGTAAAGCAGAGGGCTGTTTTAAGCAGACTGAGCCACAAAATCTTTGAATGTCAGTGTATAAATATTTGAAGTTTGTGTGTGTTTGTTCATACACATGCTTGGATGTGACTACTTCCCACTATTATACATTTTTTATTCTGTGAACCTGGCAAGAAAGGTGGCAAACTAAACATTCTTGTGAAGTACAGGGCCTTTTTCCTGTGCTTCCTTTAGGAAGAGTGTTGTGCTAAGTTCCTTATTACATTACATTAGGCATTACAGCCACAAGAAACAAATTAGCAAGCAGTGCTAACATTAGTGTCTCACCACATACTTAACCCAGCTAAAATACCCCTGAGGAGGCCACACTTCACCAGGTTGAAGAACAGACTAGCAAGCAGAGAAGACCGGTACTAACCACATTGTCAGGAAATGTAAAGTTGGTGACTTGGTTTAATTTGTTCCAAATGAAGTTGGTGATTTGGTTGAATCTGATCTCCATAAAGTAACTAGCTAACAGTCTGCAGGAATGCAGGCTGCAGCAGGGGAAGCATGTTAGTCATAACATGGGTTTATCAGCTCTTCACCATGATTAATTGTATCGTATCACTGAAAAGCAGTGCATGCACAGTTATTCAATTTTGCAGCATGGCTTTCCATATGTAATGTTTTAATATAAATCAGAATTGCCTCATACAGATGAGTTGAAATTCAATGTGTTACTAATACACAAATTTTGTTTACTGTTGCACTTGGTGTAGGTGAAATGACAGTATTAAACTTAAAAGTGCCTCCCAAGTTGATAAATGCCAACTTGATGCTAAACTTATTAATACTCAGTTAAAATTAGCAATCAATTTACTTGGATATTGGAGGTTAGCCAGGGATGAATCTGAAGTAGCATTAGGTATATCATACTGGTCTGAATACATCATACACTGTTGCAAAAGCATTGTGCTAATTTTAGCTTACAAAGAGGATGAAGATAAACTGCCTGCTGCTAGTTTGCCATATGCTATCCTGGTGATAATATTCAAGAAGAAAATATTCTGCAGAGTCTTATTGTTTCAGTAAAAGAAAAGTGGAAAAGAGTTAAGCAAATTTCTGCTCCATAAATACGTAGAAATTAATGAAATAAACCAAATCTCACATGCTAGTGGGTGAGACCTGTGAAATTTGTTTTGGTTTTATTGGCTTTCATGGGATTCAATGATTTGTTTTAGCATATATTTGATCCAATTGTCTTCATTTCTTACATGTAAATCTTAAAATCAATCTAAATAAAAATTGATCTTCATTCTGGTAGGCAAAAATATAGTCCACTTTGCTCCTAACTAGTTAAGCCTCCCATCCTTCAAGTTTAGTACAGGAATAAAGTCTCTACTGAGCTGATTTTTCAGAAGCTCCTCCTTTTGCTTTGTTTATTTAAAAACATAAAACATGTTCCAGTTTCCATATGGGAAGAATTTTGCTTGTGTAGCTTCACTGAGAAGCATTTGCTGCCTCCATCTGCACCCGCAGCCAGGAGAGGGGTGCATGGGGAGGGGGTGCCGAGGACCCCCAGGCTGCAGAGGGCTGTGGGGAAGCTTTGCATTAGCAAGTGGTGAAAAGCTTGACCTTCAAGTGACCCGGGTCAAGCAAACCCCCTGCTGAAGTGTCCCATTTGGACATGGATACCTGTGGGGTGAGGGAGGAGATAAAGGCAGGGGGAGGAAGATAAAGTAATCTCATTGACCTGGGGATTTCTCAGATATTATAAGCGAGTGATCGGCAGGAATAATAAAAGAGTGGCAATATTTGCCTGCCCCTCGTATCTGTGTAACGTCATTTCCAAAGGGCTGGAGCAGATAATAGCAAATGTGCTTTCAAGTATCAGATCAATCTCTTGAAGTGATGGGAAAGGTTGGATGCTCTGATCTGGCAGCTGCTGGAGAGTGTAATACAATCCTCATTGCAGCAGAGAGAATTGTATAAATGGACAAAGATGCACTGATTACATCTTTTGCTAAAGTGTTAAGTAAAAGATCTGGCTATAAGAGATGGCAGGTCTACTATTGTCCAGTCTTCTGACTTGTTTTTATAGGGGTTTTCACAGGAACAAATACCAATTACCAAAATAAAAGCAAGTGGTGTGGCTGGTCCGTATCATGGCAGGACACATGCTCTTGAGTCAGTGTGGGCAGGAAGCTTGGCAGGTCTGTCCCCTACCATTGCCATTGCATCTTTATCTCTCTGGTTCATTGTTTGCCACTGAGTGCTTGAAATTCCAGTTTCCAAGTAAAAGCTTCCTGTTTCTTGCATTTACATTCAGTTTGGCAAGACATAAATTTAGCTATCTATCAAGGAGGGCTTTTTTTTAACCCTCAAGTAAGGCAAAATAGGAAGAAGAAATTAATTCTGATTTGATGATAAGAGGTAGAATTTTGTATTTTCCCAGATTCTCAGTGGCAGGAAGCATGAGGTTGTATCCTCATGATAAGGTGATGGATGGGAGCTAAATTCAGCCTTTCTATCCTGAGTAATTTTAGCAGGGGCCCTGAAGTCCAGATCTTGTTTAGAAGCAGAGATGAGCATAGTCAGCTTTCATTAGCCATGGTTTCCCTGTGATAGCCTCACTGCTTGTGAGTTTTTACTGTTCTGTGCAGTATTCAAAGCTAGTAACGTGCATGTTCTTGTAGGCATCTCAATCCTTAATTTCCCTCCAGCAAGTTTCTGTTTCTCTCCATTGACTGTGGAGGGACCCAGGGAGGACTACTCACCTTGCTCAGACACTTAGCTTGGCAGTCTGACTTAAATGCTTAGAGTAAAAAGGGATGAATCTGCGCTAAAATTAGTCGTTTCTTTGGGAAGGAAATGTTTGCATTTGTGGAGAAGCTGAATAAAGTGTTTTGTACTGATGAGATGAATGGGTTTGGGTGTTGTGTGTGTGGGTGAAGCTGTGTCCTCTGCAGCTCCTGAGTACGCTGGCCTGAGCATCTCATAACTACTGTCTCCTGACCTGTATTGGTAATCTGAACTGTTAAAAATCTTGTCATTCATAGAAAAAGATACATATATATATGCATGTATATATATATATATGTATATATTTAATATTACTCATGGGGGGCAGTGTGTGTATTACCATGCCTAATTCTTGTGAGGCCAGGTTTCAAGCTTTCTCTGCCATCAGGAGCATGCTTGCATCATCAGTGTGTGTGTGGTCTTGGTGGAAGGTTTTCACATGACTCTAGAAGCTGGAGACTTACATATGAAATCTGACAGGTGGGGCTTGTGAAACCTTGGAGCAAAGCATTGCTCAGCTTCCAACTAAACAGCATTGAGGTCTTCCATGAGATGAAAGACTCCATGAGTGAAGCCTTGAAAGGAGACATGTTGCTGAGTTGATGTGGTAGGAATAGCCATACTCAAAACAATTCAAGGCTTTGCTTTATTGTGCTGTTTGGGCATGAGGTCCTTTGGCTGCTGGCACTGCAGCTGTCGGGACTTCTCTCCACACACCATCCTTGTCTGCTTTTAAATGAAAAACTAGAGTTAAACCTACTTCCACTCCAAACTAACAAAATGCATATTTGGTCCATTTAAGCATGCTAATATGTATTCAGAAAAGCTAATTTGTCCACTTTGTTATGTAGTCATATTTGTAGCAGTTCTCACTAGCAGATGAGGTGGAAGGAGGGGGGGGGTTAATAAGTTTTATACAGAATACTGAGCTCTTATTCCCATATTCAAATCCACTATAGATGCTATCCTGAAAAACATCTCTGGATTGTGTGCTGTGACTCTGCTGTGCTGCAGAAACATTAAATTCAGGGCTTGGTTCCTTGGGAGGCTGTGAGCACAAACCATGGGGATAGTGCTGGGTTTTGAGTGCTGGAGGTTTGCAGGCATAGATGCAGGGCAGGTTACTGGCAGCGGCAGTGTGGGCTTTCATTCAGCACCCTGTCAGCATGCCTTATCTGGGATCTTGAGGAATGAATGGCTTTCCAGGGTAAATCCAGGGAAGGGAACTGAGCGAGGTGCTTCCAGGGATGTCCCAGCAGAGGCTTCCTTGTAAGCTGTTCTGCGTGCCCCATAGGAGTCATAGCCTGCACAGATCCCTGCCTTGGAAAGCTGGACTTTCTGGCATCTTTGTTGACTGCTTGGAGACTTCAACCTTCTTATGTACAACTCATATCATCTTTGAATTAACATGTACAGCACCCACTGTCCTGAACATTTCCTTTCATGGGGTTCATGTGTAGCCTAAGGGAGATTCTCCATATGGTCTTGCAGGTAAGAATGTATTGCCCTCTCCAGCTGTATCTTTCCTTGCTCAGGTCACTGCAGAGATCATATTCATTGCAACTATGGTGGCCATGTCAGTCTTTTTCATAGAAACTTTTAAATATAGGTAACAATGCTTTTCAGCTGAACTTTGAATTCCATCCAGCGATTATAGATGAAAATCTCTGTCTTCCCTTCTCATCTGCTTAGACCATGGAATTTCAGGTGAAGCTGGTCAGGCAGTTAAAATAGATGATAAAACTCAATGTTGCTTTGCATAGAAGATGGCAGCATGATTAACAATGGTTCAGAGGGTGGTATTGTTAGCAACTGTTCAGATAATTGGCAGATATTTGTGAAAGCATATTCCAGTCTCAAGAGAATCACCAGTTTTGGCATCGATGATTATTGCTCTGGGACTGTGATGGGAGAGAATGTGGGTCTGTGGCTGGAGATTTCCTTTTCTACCTGAGAAGCCTTGGTGGCCCAGTATTAAGATGAAGATGCTTGCCTCCAGGTTGTAAGTGATCAGCTGTAGAGTAAAAGTTGTGTACGAAGCAAGCCTTTCACAGACAGTTGGAAAATTGTGTTTCTATTCTGCTTAACATGTGATGAGTTTATTAGAAAAGACTCATTCAGAGTGATGATGAAACAGGGAAATAGTATTTGCTAAGATTTATTCAACTGTTGCAGGATAATTTGAATACAGGTTTGCGAGTATTTTCTTTTTATGCATGTCTGAGAGCATGTCTTTTTATTTATATATTACAAAACTGTAATGGTCTTCACCAGAACAGTCTGCTAATGTTTTGCCTGCATTTATCAAGGTGCAGCATGAAAGGACCATTCTGATTCATATTTTTAAGGGATGTTAGTCTGACCTCAAAAACTGATACTTCCTTAGCCAGTGCCAGAAAGCCCTTTCTGTGGTTTCAGTCCCCATTTCTTCAGCAATTAAGAATCAGGTGGCATCAGAAAAACAACTGATTTTAATAGCCACTTTAGCCACCTCCGTCATGGGGAGGAAGCGTGCAGGGCTTCTGCAGAGCCTTGGAGCTCTGCAATGTGACCTCAATTGACCAGATGCAAAAAACAGTGCGACTCTTGAGCGGAAAGGTCTGCATCATCCAAACTGTGCTGACTCTTGTCCAGGAACACACTGTTTACCTGTTCATTCCAAATTGGTCAATTTTCTGCTAGGCCAAGATGTGATTTTTTTAATACTTTTTTCCCCTTTTCTCCGTTATCTCTGTGTAACTTGGCTGGTTTTAGTAGAGCTGCTCTTCACTTACATGTAGCTATACAGTTAGGATCATGTTTTTTGTTTTGACAGTTGAAGCCCAACATTCCCCCTGTTGACCTATATATTCTCCCTCCCTTGTGTCTGAAGGTATTTGTATATTCATCTGCAAATGTGCAGGCTGGCCAGTCCAATCAGAAGTGACAAATCTGACCAGTTAATTCCCAAATGCATCTTGCTGAAGGCAATGGCTGAAAATACATTGCCATTAGCATGAAGCAGCCAAGCTTGTTTGGCCCTTGAGATGATTCATCACCCAGACCTTAATGAAGGGTGGGATTTTCCTTATCCTAATAAATAGATTTTGTCTGGGGAGCTGAGAGGCAGTAAGGGAGAATGTACTTGCCCAATCCTAAATAAAAAGCTATTTATGCCTAATATATTGGCAAAATTATTCCAGAGCAATTTGACCATGAGAAAATATGAACCTTGTGTCACTGCCAAGGTCAGAGAGACCTATGGTGATCTGCAGAGTAAGTTCAGGTCATCCAAGTTAAATCTGCCTAGGGGCTGACTTTGGTCACACAGCACATTTTTTCCAAGATTATAAAAGCAAACATCTTCTATAGATGAAGGCAAGGCTAAGAGTGTGGTCAGCTCTCTCCTTTGAGCCAAGGTCTGTTTTTCCATTCTCCTTTCCAGGTTGCTTCTTCCATTTCCTTTCCATTCTTCTCTTTTCCCAGCATTTACAGGATGCTCAGAAAAGTCCATCATTTCCTTTGTGTGGCAACCAGTGCCTAAAAAAGCTTTCCTGATAACTGCATGCGCAGGAAAGGCACGGGGACATTGCTGGTGTTTAACCAGGAGCAGCACTGGCTGTGTGTTTGTGGTATGTCCTTGCATATCAGTTGAGAATCATGCCTTGAAAGTTGGGGCAAGAAAGATAGGGTACACAGTAGAAATGTATTCCATGGTAACCTCAAGTGGGAGCGTACAGGTTACTTGGCTGAACCATTTTGAAGGTGAAGCTGGTAGGCACTGCCAGGCTGTCCCAGGAGCAGACAGATCAAGTGGTGAGCTGGACAGATGAGAGTTCTCATCCGTCACTCATCCATCACTGGTAGAAGGGGTGAGACAAGGTCCTCAGCCCTTTCAACAAGGATGAGATTGCTTCAGCAAGAAAGCAAGATTATTCTTCCATGTGGTCTATACCTGTCAAGAGGAAGCTGATGCCTGTGGTTTTTCGCCTGCCAGAACCTGAGGTTTTCTTGAACTTCCTTGGTTACTCATTCATGCCATTTAAAGTAAATCAGATTACTAAAAGCAGGCAGATTTTGCTTTCTATCCATTTCTACTACTGTTGCTATTAGAGATTATGATGAGTTCTATAAATTGAAAAAGAAACACCTGAAATCTTTTTGGCTTGCTTTTTGAAGGATGTTTGCATTTTGTTTATATATGTGTATATACATATATATATTTTAAGACACTGGATTGCTCTTTGCTAGGCCCCAGCTTTGCTTTGAGATTTCTATGGGATTTTGGTTATTGCAAAGGAATGGAGTCAAAGAGACTTGAAATGGAAATGGCTGAGTTACCTCCTTCCCATACGTTATCTCTCTTGCAATTGGGTCTTTGATGCCACTAGAGGTAGTAACATAAGTAATATTCAAATTCTGGAGTGTAGTAGAAGGCTTTTCCCTCTCTTACCACCAGTTTGCCTGTTCAAGGTAATCCTAGGTAGCTGATGTCTAGGACTATGTAATGAATGAAGATGAGAGATAAAAATAAGGGGTACATGCACTTGTAGGTAATATTCAAGGGAAGTTTTTAAGTGTCTAGCACCAATCTGACTTTGCTTCCACCTTCATCACATGTTTTGGACTCTGGCATCTCTTTGCTTCTGGAGGATTTGCTTTTGGGTTTGTTGTTTGTTTTAATTTGGAAAAGAACCCACGCCCCAACCTGTAACTGCACTGTAAAACAAACAGCAAAACACCAGAAGCTGTGATAGAAAGTTGTAGGAAAGCAAAAACATGGCAGTGACATGATGAATACATTAAGCTGGAGCCAAAGGGGACATGCTAACTTAGTAAGTCTGAAGTGTCTGAAAGGGCTGTCAGTGCCTGCATGTTCCTGGGGAGGGACCTCACCTTCAGTGCTCAGCTTGATGGCCTGGGTGTTTTTTGAAGCATCAACAGTGGCATCTGAGATGCTGTTGTTGTCAAAAGAGGAAAGGTAAATGAGATGGGGGCACTTTATTCTCATCCCTTTAATTCTGCCCTTTGCAGTTGCAAAGTGACCACTGTATGTGTTGAAACAGAATATGTGGTACCAGTATGGCGTGCAAAGTGAAGTTTAATGTTAGTTTTCCTTCAATTATGCTTTGTTTTTCATTGTCAGATGTTGCTGCTGGACTAGGGGAAAGAAAAATAATAATCTATTGGCTTTGATGCTACATTGACAGGAGTAGATACAATATATTGCATGTCAGCAAGAACTTTTTCATTTGACACATGGGAACTTCCAATTGGAAATGTCTCATGTGGGCTTGGTAGGTCATGAATCCTGACATGCCTGAGCTGCAGTTAGACTAATTCTCTCCTGCTCATTGTGGTTATGTGACTTTTGTGACATGAGATCCAGCCCTGCAAAAGAGAATTTGGGGCAAGCAACATCTGAACTGCAGTTTTTGTAGGGCACACTGAAGCTTGGGCCAGCATTGGTTGGTCTTGAATTGATCCAAAATGAAATGCTTTAGTTTCATTCAACAGTCCCAAGCATTTTGGTCTGCCTTGCCTGACAATTAATTTTTAAAAAACTTTTGTCAATAAAATAACTTAATTTTGAATGGTTTAGACAATGTCAAGGTTCTGGCACATATTTTCTGTTGTAAAACATGAAATCTACAGCAGCATCTCCTCTGGGGCAGGCATTCAGGTAGCACCTAGGCCAGTTTAGGGAAGGAGGTCTACTTAAATGCTCCACTGTAATAAACTGTTCCTACAGATATTAGCTTATACATAATATGCTTCTGATCTTTACTTTGAGCCTCTTATATCTGCTTGTGCTCAGTCCAAGAGTCAAGTGTCTTAGGAGCTGGATAAACACAAAGATAGAGCCAGTTGTTAAGGAGCTGTAGAGATTTACAGAAGCTGACCTCATGGCCATTTGAGGTATTAGTTGGGCATATTTCCCCCATGGCAGAGCTGTCCTGTGCTCCTCTTGCTGCTTCTTATGCTCCTGCTTTGCAAGGGAGTAAGTCCAACCAAATCCGGTGGTAGATCTAACTGTGTCTTAGCTGTATACAGTTGACTTTTCATGGCGAATGCAATTGGTGGGACCTTTAAATGGGAGGGCTGTCCTGCTGAGGTTGGAAGAAGCAGGTTTCAAAAGAAGACCTATATTTGAACAAAATGAGATTGACTGAAACCCAGCTTTTCCCAGTAAGTGGTAGGGTGGTCATGCTGCCTTTTAGATTAGAAAACCAAAAAAATAACCCCAAACTAAACCCAAACCTTTTTAAGCTTTTTACCATCCTTGGTTAAAGCAGGATGTTTTTCTGTTTAACCAGATACTTTTCTGTAGGGTATTTGCTTCCAACTGCTCAAAAGTAAACTTCTGTTGCTGGCAGCAGAAAGCTGTTTGCTTCCCATATAATGAATTGCTTTCTTTTCAGTATGTCATTCGGCACATAGGTGCATGGCTCCAGAAATATCGCACAACTTACCTATAACAGTGGAGTTTTCTGAACCCCATTAAGAAGAGGTTTGCATTTAGCTGTGCAGAAGACTTTTCCTTCATTTCAGCTGTAAAAAGCTACTGAACAAATGAAAATGAGTAAAATCTGAGGGTTCTCCCCCCCCATTCATCAATGCTGGTTTTACTCTTTGCATAGACAGCAAATTTGCTCATTGCTTGCCTGAAGGGAATTCAAGTCAGAGAGGAGGGTCGAGTTACTAAAAAAAGGTGCTCCTGTCTCTAAAGAACAAAGTACAATGATTCAAGAAAAGAACTTTGAAAATTTGTCAAATACCAGAGTGTAATTTATACTTGTCCAGGTTATTCCATCTATAAATATTTGTGTAGACTATTTTTGAAACTGTTTTCCTTTAGTATCTTGTAAATATGGATACTATCTGTGACTGACAACCTCCTACTGTTCATGTCATGGTCTGAATCATTGCATGAAACATGCACCACATATCCTAAAGAGGCGCATGCAAACCCAAATGCATGGTATTTGTCCTTGCTAAAGCTCATTTTCAACCTTGTTGTTCCTCATTATCTTTTTATTAAGTATATTTGAGAAGGATTTTTCCTTAAGGAATAAGGGGAAAAAAAAGAGTCTGTTGTCAACATCATGTTTCAAATTCACAAGCAGAACTGCGTCATTGCTGTAAATCATTCTGGGGGCTGTTCTGTAAGCCATTCATGTGCTGAGATGATTGCCGTTGACCTCAGGAACTCCTAGGTGCTTCCATCACATCTAACTAATTGTGGATAGCAAGTAATAGAAAATGTTTTTCCTAATGAAGAAATTGCACAGTTATTTTAAGCTTTCTGAAGTGCCTTTTTGCTGGTAGCCACATCTTTAGCTCATGTGCCTTGCATTAGCAGATTGAGAGTAGTCAGAGTGGGTTAATGTTACGTGTGCAATATATACATGTGCATATGTGTAAATTTTTTAAACAGTGTGTTTTGGGGAAATCTTCTGAACTCACTGGCCTTTTCATGTCAAAACCTCTAGTTCTCCTCAACAAATAGTACAACTTGGATTACCAGCTGGGCATGCATCCCCAGATTATGCTAGTGCCTCCCATCTCTCTCCTGGTGCACTTAAGCACTCAGCTCCCTGTGCTGCTCAGCTTGCCTCATTCTCCACATGGCTGTAAGGAGCAATGATCAATTCTGAGTAGTGAACTTCTCCTATCCTTGTGGACATGAATATTAACCACCCTGACTCACATCAGAGTCATTTGGGTGTGACTTTTGCTCACCACATTCCTTTGCCAAGTTGGAGCTAGTTGTGTCAGAAACAAATTGAAAAACAAAACAAAGCAGCCCAAAACCTCCATATTCTTCTTTGATTGCCAGTTCCTTTCAGTGTTGGTGGTCTGAAATGGCAGTACTTGTTTTAAGTCCTGTGAATAGTAGGTTGTGGCAGGTTCTTTGTATTTTGCTCTTGTTTTACGGAAAAACCTGTTGCATCCTTGCAGCTGATTTTTGGGAGTTCTTAATTTTGTAACTTGTAGAAAAATTAAATTTCACTTATATATCTTGTTTTGCAAAAAGTCAGCAGGGTGGATGTGTGGGTATCCAGCAAACAGGAGATGAGTTTCTGTAAGGAATAACATAGGTAAAAGTGCAAAAATCACTATAGTTACTCTAAATTAGCACAGAGCACTGAAAAAAAGGTTAAGTAATTTTGCAATTTCAGATCTCTCTATTACATTGTGTTACTTGTGTTAATGAATACTGCTTTCCAGTTACCTGGACAGGTTACTAAAGAGATGTGGGTTATTGGAAAGTTTAAAAGAGAAAAGGAACCAACACAGCTGTGGATGGACATTGAATAGTTAAATATTTGGCTTAGATAATGTAGGATTTCTCATGCTAGCACAGCAGGAATTTGAGGAACTTGCATGTAAATGCTATTTAGAAAAAATATGATAGAATTAAAAAAAACAAAACACACTAGTGAAAAGCCGACAGACCTTGGGGCATCATATCAGGTTTTTCAGTTCATAGCACCACAACCATTGAAAGTCTAGTACAGAAGTCAGGTTTTGTCCAAACACTATGCATAGTTAACTTATATTAGCTTATGAAATGCAAAAGTAAGTGCAAACCCTGGAGTTCTTTTAGGACATAGAAGCTGCTTTTAACAGGAGAGATTCGGAAATGTACAATTAAGTTCAACACAGGGAGCTTTTAGAGGACACTGACTTAGTCAGTCCACTTAAAAGTTGCTCTGGGTCTTTCCAAGGGCTTCTGGTTACACATCTTTCACGTTTCCTTCTGTGAATTCCTTAAAGCAGTAGATTTAGATGCTTATCTAGAAGTGAATTGTAAAAGCTGGAAGGTAGTGTTCATTGCATGGTTTGGTGGACCTCAGCAAAACTGGTGCCTTCCTCTTACCCCCTCCCAGCAAATGGGGTAGTGGACCCAAAACCTCTCTCAAATCTCATGACAGAAGTGTGGGAAGCAGGGGTTTTTTTGAGAATAGTATGTTTTTCTATGATATAAAACATATTTCTACTCCAAATACAGATTCAATCCTAGGACAGGGCTACATGCAGTGAGAAATAATCCTGTTACATTTGGTAAAGACCCTTGTAGTAAAGCTATATTTAGTAATATGCTATTTGACGGTGTTAAAGAGATACATGCAAAGGCACGTAACTAACTATTTTATGATTCTATTCTATTCTATGATTTTGTAGTTAAGCAATGGGCTGGGGATTTCAGGGCATCTGAATTTCTAACCTTTCTGAAATGTCCCTGGTTTGGGACTAGGACTGTTTATGTTGTATCTAGGCAGCTTCTGTGATTGAGATCTGAGGATGGATTTGGGAGCTGGAGTGGCTGAAATTTCCCCAGCTATACCATGCTGTCTGCCTTTCCAACACTTCAGGGTGATGACATTTAATTTCGGTTCAGCATGGAAACAAGGGAGGAGGCTTTGAATCACCACCTATCTCCTGCAACAGCCATGGCCACTGAAAGAGAGTACATGTGCCAAGTTTCTCTCCAGAAGCACCTATTTTGCCATCATAGGTTTATAACAGATCACCCAGGACAAAAAGAGCATTACCTACTTGAGGAGCTGCTGTAAACTCAGTTGCCCTTTGCTGCTGCTTCCTCTGATTTTGGGGGAGTAGGAGGAGAAGGGGAATTGTAGGAAGTGATGGTGGCATAGAGGGGGATGCAGCAAGAGGAGCCCCGCTGGCACGGCCGGCCTGACCCATTCAGCAGGGCTGAATACGATAAATGCCGCTTTATCCTTTCTTGAAAGGAACAAGATAGCACAGCCTAAATGCCTGGGTGTGCTTAAATAGGCAACTCTGGGACGCCGGAGTCGAGGGCGTTTGAAATCGGAGCTCCCTGACAGCCGGGGAGCTGCCACAGGTCACCTGCCTCACTCCATGGGGACTGGCCCAGGTCTGGCAAGAAATCGTCCATGGACGAATTGTAGTACAAATTCCTTTCTTTGTTGGTTGGCCTCTTTCACTAGACCATGGCCTATAAAAAATTGTGTAAAAACAATTCTTAAATATTATTTGAAAGGGCAAACGGCCATGCTGAAAGGTTTGACAGTTTGACATATAGAGCCTGGTTTTGCTCGCTGGGGAGCGGGCGTGAGGAGCCCGGGCTCTCCTCCTGCTCCTTACAGGCTCTGGGTTTTTTCTTTTAAATAGCTTCTAGTTGCTGTGCAGAGTCACTGTGCTCCCAGCAATTTGACAGGCAATGAGTCTGCTTCAGTGATCTTAAATCCTTTTAGACTAATTTGCGAGTGAGCAGAAAAACAGCTAGCACCTTCGGATCCAGCGCTCCAAACCAGAGTATCAGGTATTGCCAATTAAAGTGCCATTTCCAACCATCATATCAAGATGGATTACTTGCAATTCCTCTAATAATGTCACACTGTGCCTAAAGAGAAAGCAAGCTGAAGTTTCTCCATGGACAAAGGATCTGTGTGGACCAAAGTCATCGGCTACCGAGGCGGAGGGAGCGTGATGCAGATCGTGCACACATCCGTGCATATGTGTGGCTCTGCCCCCTGAATAGCCACAGGCCATTTTGAAGAGCCTGTGGCCCCTCAGTCACTGGCCTACTAGTTAATTGCCACACGGACTTTGTGACACATGGGCAGATAATATGACATTTTCGGTTTCTGTCACTAGCAAACGCCACGGCGTTGCTTGCACTAGTTGCTAAGAAGCTGTCAGAAACCATTAGCAGCTGGCTAAAGTTGCCCTATGGCATTTCCTCATGGCATCAGCAAAACAAGCATAAATCACCCAGTGGAGCCTCCCGCTATACTAATGAGGCTGTAAGCTTGTTTATGGACTAGCATCATTTCTATGATTATTTCCACCTTTTCAGTTTGCCTTCATTTGGCGGCAGGAGAAGTCAACTTCAGGAACAGAGTTGCCGCTGACATTTTACAAATGCAGTTTGTAGCTGCTACCGTGTGGCTGGTCAGTGGTGCTTCAAGTTTGTTTAGAGATCTTTAAAAAGAGGAAAAAGAGGGGGGAAAAGAAGGAAGGGGGGGAGGGAATCTCTGGAGACCTCACAGAGGTGAGTGTATTGAGTTGCAAAGTAGATGGAAATACTAAAATCCACAATTGACCATTTAGACTTCTCTCTGTGGTTTCAGTCTTTACGGGATCAATTTTCCATTTAAACAAGTGGAAGAGGTTAAACAATTTATAAAAGTCTACTGAAGCATTTGCTCTTAGGATAGCCGGGTGCTTTCTTATCCTCTCCTTGCCTTTCACTTTCTCTAACTTGTGTCGGACGGGGCCAGGGTTTATTGTTTTAGGCTTTTCTGAACATGCACCAGTATTTACACTGGATTGAAAGCATTTGCTTCCAATGAAAATCTTGTCTTAGATTACAGCCCAGCAGTGTAATTTCCCTCCCAGATGGGAGTAAAGTAGCAGTATTTGCCTAAAAACAGTAGGAAGAACAAACTGTGCATTAAGCCAAGGCTGTTTTTGGCTTGAGCTAATGATGTAACAGAAACCTTTTATTTGGGATAGGTCACCGCCAGGGATTGAAGGAGGTGATCTGGCTCGCGCTTGAAAGGTTTCTCCATTGTATCTACATAAGTCTTCACTTAAAAAATCCTGTTCCTAATGCTTCTGCTTTCATACAGCAGAAATAAACAGGAAAGGTTCTGGGGAGTGTTATAGGTGGAATGCAGAAAGCTTTTCCTCCCCTAATGGAGGATATAATTCAGGTGCCCCGGAGGCATGCTTTCAGGAATTCTCTTGCCCGAGGTAATGGGAAGCTAAGGCTGCTTGAAGGCCTTGATTATCTATTGATGCACAAAGCTGGAAAAAAAGTCATCTCCCTTGGATTATAGTAGATATTTCCATAAATTATCAATGAGTCCTCCTCCTGTCAGGCACGAGGCGATGCCTGCTAAATTAATCTGAAGGGGGTTTGAAATGAGGAGAGAGTGTATTTTAAAAAGGGGGGGGGGGGAAGGGGTTGGGTGGACGGATGCAGGGAGGTGGTGAAAGGCAGTGTCATTAGGTTAGAAGCTTTTCATTTTTAATCAATGAATGCGTAATACTTTTCTTTTCCTTGTTTGCCTCTTGCAGACAGAAAGTGGATTAGCCTGTGGAATTTTAAATGCTGTTGAGTTGTTTTCTTTGCTCATGTTTCTTTTATGAATTATTATTTTATATGGTGAATTGCTTCTCTCTATAAAAGCCCTTTTTTTATATGCTGGGCTTTCAAAGAATTTGTCGGATATCTGATTTCTTCATAAAAATCTTGTTTGTTTCTATAACTACCCAGAGTTACCATTTCATTAAAGACACAGGCCAAGTCATAAGGACAATTATAAATTTGCCATGGTCAGTAAGGTACTAAAAATATAATGCTAATAATAACTTTATTTATTTTTGGTGCGGAAAAGCTTTTTAACAAATCATAGTTTTGACAGTCACATCCTTTTTTCTTTTTTTTTTCTTTTTTTTTTTCTTTTTTTTTAATTTATTTTTTGTTTTTATTCCTAACAGAGATAGTTTTAATTCAGCCCAATTCTGATGACTTTCTTGATCATTCTTGCCTGGAGGTGTGAAAAACACTTGCCTAATCACAGCTCCATGTTGCTACAAATGCAGTGTCCTTGGAAGCCTGGGTGTACTGTTTAATGCACATGCAGAGAATGTAAAGACTGATTCGCCCTGTGGACTTGTTTCTAAACTGCTTTCAGGGTTTGAAACAAAAATTGCATGCCAACTGACTGGGCACTGCAACTTTTTGTTTTCCTTTGACTGCTAGCCCATCAGCACAGACCCAAGTTGGCTGCTACTCAGTTTCATCCTCCGATAGATATGTTGTTAATGTGTTGAGAACTATCTGAGATTTTCTCTGCATTAAGGAAATTCATTCTGGATCAGTTGTTGTTTAAAAGGAGCAGATTCCTGTTACTAATATGGCACACCAGCACAAAGCAGGATGTTAATTCTTACAGTGTATGTCAAATTGGTACCTACTTGTCCCACTATGAATTTCTTTTGGCTGGGAAGAGGGGAGGCCAGTTAGCTACCCACCTCCCATCAAAACGTTAGGGGAAGTCAAACATCTATAAAAGACTTAACATAAGTGATGCCACAACCCTCTGGTTATTTCTGAATTTGGGAAGAGAATATGATGTTGAAAGAGAGCTGCATTCACCCCACTTTTCACATCCTAGAGTGGGACGGGGCACCCAGTTTCACACAGTTATGGGGAGGGGACACCATCAATGCTTTCCTAATTGCCATCTCAGCTAAAGTAGCTGATTGGAATTAATTTTTAGGAAGTGACCTAGTGTGAAGAAAAGCCACTGTTTCCACCTTTGCAAGCTGATAGCTTGTGATTTTTCTTTTATTATTTCTTTTTAAGCACTTTTTTGGGTTATAGTGGCAGAAATGGCCACACTGTACTTCAAGATAAACCAGAATGGGGCTAACACAGTTCTGAGACCCTCCCTCTCCCCATGTTTCTTCCCCCCCAACCCTTTAATCCCTGGTGAATTACGGTGTTAAAGAATTTATACCTCATTTAAATATTCATGCAGTTTATACCCAAAGCCAGGCTTCGGCTGAAGTATATCAAGGTAGCATAAGTCAAAATTTGATTCACTATATTTACAGGTGACGGCTTGGACAACAGTGTAGCTTCCCCCAGCACAGGTGATGATGATGATCCAGATAAGGACAAAAAGCGACATAAAAAGCGTGGCATCTTTCCCAAAGTAGCCACAAATATCATGAGGGCATGGCTGTTCCAGCATCTAACAGTAAGTGAACTCTAGATCACATATGCAAAATAAAACATGGAAAATGTCATAGTTGTAGTAGTTGTAGAAAGCAAAAAAAATACATATGATGTTGCTGATAGGTAGCTCAGGGAACTTTTCTGAGCAGAGTTGTTGTTGTTGCCTCATTTGCTAGGTGCCAGGGGAAGAGCGTGGAGTGTATGATTTTATGGTTTTGGGTTTTTTTGTGTGTGTGTTGATATTAGATATTTGTTTTCGGTGGAGTCACAGTTGTTAACAGGACGTCACCACAAAATGTGACTAAGCTTATACTAATAACCTTGGCGACCTGTCCTGCCCCACTGCTCGCACAGCTGCAGCTCCCCTTAGCTGACGTGGGAATAGCTGCTTCAGAGCAGGGAGCAGTGCTCAGCTCCTGGTTCTGTGCTCTGGAGAGCTGCAGAAAACAATTGGGGAGATCAAAAACAAAGCAAAAAGCAAACAAAGACCTTATTCAGATGTTTGTCAGAGATCATCAGAAGCTTCATGATGAAAGGTCTGAATGTATCTGGTTTAATAGCAAAGAATAATTTTTTTCTTTGAGACACTCTCATTCCCAGAGTGTAAGTTACCCCTGTATTTAATGCTATAAAGGGGTGGGGGGATGCACAGCTGTTACCACAGCTACCTGTGGGGTTTTTTTATTCCTGGGATTGGAAATCAAAGGTCTGGGCAGGTCTGTGGGGTTAAGCTGGGTGCTGGAGCGTCTTGCAAGGCTTTATATTAAGTACCACACCTCCTAACATTAGCATTTAGAAAAGTGTTTCTAATGCCATTCTCTTTTGTCATCACACTGTGGTGATCTGTCACTGTGTTTTCATCCATTGTGGGGGTGTGGGGTTTTGGCCCCAGGTTTTATGTCTGAGCTTTTCTGTGCTGGGAGGATAAGCGCCAGGTGAGGGATGCTGAGGATCTGCAGGTGTTAGTGAAGAGTGGATCTCACCTCTGATCCAGTGGTTGACTCTCTCCCCTGCCTGGAGTTAGGGTCAGGATGAAACCAGAAGCTGGCCAGCTTGCCCAGCCTCGGTGGGAGCCTTGCCAAGGGTATACTCGTAAACTGGAGGAAGTGCTCATGCACATCTCCCATCCATCCCCTGCTGAGCCAAGAAACCAGATATCTGCCATGACTCTTGTCAGCATGGGGATCAGGTGGGGAATTCTGCCCCGCGTGGTCCTCGGTTGCTATGAATGAACCTTCATGCTGGAGCACTGCTCCTCCAAGATCAGAGAAGGCCTCAGATATCTCCAAGCTAATCCCTCTCTCTGGCAGACTACATTAGCAGTGCCCCAGCTCTGCCAGGTCCTTTGCCCTGTCCCTGATGGGTTTAGTGCATCAGTTCCAAAGGCTGAGGTCCCTTCTGGTTTTGGTGGCTCCCCAGTTCTAGGTCTTCACCCAAGGTGAGCTGACACCTGGTGTCTTTTTGCAGGTAAATGTGAGTTTAAGGACATTGGCCTCGAAAAGAGTCCAGCAATGCTGTCCTTGCAGTGATGCTCAGACCAGTCTGATGCAGCTGGTCTGGGATCTGGTTTGAGGAGATGCCCTGGAGGCTCAGGTCAAGGCACACCAGGGGACATGGAGCAATTGTGTGCCAGTCCTCATAATTCCCAGCTGAGGAATTATGAATTAAGTAGTATATATTAGTATTATTTCCTGAAAGTGGCCTGTTGCTTTGTTTGTGCTAGTAATTTAAACATCACCCTGGCCCAGGCACAGGAATGCCATGGTCTACCCTGTTAAACTGCTTGAGCAGTCTCCAGCACTCTCTTAGCCTGGGCCAGCTAACACCCTCCAAACCCATTCATGGGAACACGGCAGAAGAAACAGGGGCAACTCCTGAAAGACCTCATGGCAGAAACCACCCTGTGTTGAGTGTTTAATTACATGGGCTTGACCTGACCCTGCAGCTGGTTTCATGCACAGTCTCAGGACCCTATCACTGTTTTGTCTAGATTAGGTGTAGAGTGTAAGTGGCTTTTCATTCTTCTGCTGTGCAGTAATGGTATGCAAAAGAGGATAGTGCCTGCAGAGCTTGCTGCAGTGCTGGCAGCTGCCCTTTGGAGGCAACATGTGGACATCTGCCTATAAGGTGGTCTCCTCTGGAAGGCTCAGATACTGAACCAGGATCTATGCAATGAAACTGCTGTATTTTCTACTTTGCAGCACTGAGCTTTAAAAATCCACCACCCCCTGTGCATACCCAGCCCAGGGAAATGAAGCATGCAGGTTTATTTCAGGGCAGCCTTCTCCTCTTCTGGCACCTTCATGGTAGCTCCAGACTTCTCTGATCAATTCAGTAAAGAATTGTTTTACCTAGTCCAGCCTTCTGTAGCTAGGACCTTGAGACAGACCTTTTCAGTTTACTCTAGATAGGGTTGTGGACAGTTTCCCCAAATTAAAACATGTCTGGATGGCATTGTAGGCTCTTCCAAACACGTATTTCAACTGGTAATGCTCTTGCTGGAGTCAGAAGGCACCAGGGAACTCTTGCATCCAGAATAGCAGTGAGTTTTATGTGTGGAGGAAGATATCCTCCAGGCAAGCATGTTGATAACACGGGAAGAGTCAACACTATAGTTAGTGCTAGAGCAATATAACATGTTGACAAGCAGCTTGGGGTGCTGTACTCTGCAAAATAACCCCACAGTCCCAAGTTGTAGCTGCAATCAGAGCTGAGGAGTAAGGGAATGAGAGACTGAAGGAATTGAGACTGCAGTTGATTTATGAGGGTGTCTGGGCCTCATGACTGCTCTTAAAGTGCTACATGGTGTCATGACAGTGTCCCCAGCTAAGCTCCTTGCTGAGGAGTTGTCAGAGTGGAGAGAAACCACATCATTTATTTATTTGTTTATTATTAGTGAGTTTGGTCTTCCCTACAGCAGGAGCTGAGGAGAGATAGGGAGGTAGTTCCATTCAGACACGGGACGTGTCAGGGCAGGCAACACCTCCCTTTTGCCTCCAGTGCTTAACCTGCCTTCACTTTCCCATCTGGAAAATGGCAGGGAAGAAATGAACAGCAGTTAAGCACAAAATTCAGCATCCCCTTGACCGCTGGTGCTTCCTAATTGGGGTGTTAGTTGAGAGCCCTACTTTTCAAAGGCAAGTAATTTTTTCCTCACAATTGTAATATTAATACACATCAGTGGCATGGAATTAAACAAAATAGACAGTAATTGCTGTGTATGTCATACTAATGATTAATGGTTGGAAAGACTTAAAATAAATGTTGGACGAATACAATCTTTCAAAAGCCTATAGACTGATTAAATTCCTTTCATGAAGTTATTCCATCTCCAAGAGTATTAAGTTTTCCTCTGCGTACCGCATTAATTTCCTAAGGCTTGTCCCTCAGTTCTCATTTCCCATGTAGGAGGAAGTTCTATTTTTCCTTACTGAAGGAAAGAAGTCAAATGTAAGTCCATAGGTTCTCTGGTTGCTGAAGTGTTTGGGCAATAGTTCCCACTCAGTGTCAGGCTGCAGCACCCCTGTTGTTTTGACTGATGTGCAGAACTGAGTTGACGTGCGCCCAAAGGGTAGGCAGGCGCTGTCCTCTGTAAATGGAGGCAGTACACTTTGAAACACTTCAGGGGATGAATTCATCCAAATTGTCCTTTTTTCTTCTTCCATTTGGAATAATAACAACAACAGCAACAAAACCTGTAAAACAATAGCAAAAGTGGCAACCAGACTTACACTTAAGACTTTGCAGGATTTATTTTTAACTGGTCACTATTCTGACTCAATTTTAATTAAATGTTTGGGTTGAAAGACTCCCCAGGTTGGTCAATATTAGGCAAAATGTAGCAGTGGAGCTTGTTGGAATTTTTGATGGGAGAAAATGACACCAGCCTGTAAATATTGAGGTTTGTGAAATCTTTTTTTTTTTTTAGGATTTTGCTGTAAATTTGAGATGGAAAGAATGGCCTGTTACAATTTGGATTAAAAAGAAAGAGAGAGAGAAGAAAGCTATTATCTAGTGAAAAAGCAATAACGTCCCTAAACTGTGAAAGTTGAGTCAGAAATGAGGGGTCCTTGTGGGGTAGTGTCAGATGAACATCTTATACCTTGGCAGGGTCTTGAGAAGGGACTGGGGCAAACCAGTGCTGTGCTGGAGCTGGGTTCCAGAAGTTGCCCTAAGGATAATTTCAGGGTGTGCTGCAGCCCAGCAACATTTTACAGACTCTCTTTTTTTATTACTATTATTTTCTTTTTTATTATTTCTTGGATCACTTAGCATTCAGGGATCATATCTCACCACCATTTTTTAAGCAGATCTTCTCACTGTAATGTATAGCTCTCAGCAGGGATTGTAAAACAAGGGAAAAGCTTGGAGGAAGGGAAGAGGACACAACAATAATCTTACTTACAACCAGATCAGTGTAAATTTAATTGTGGCAAGAAGGTTAGTTTCTGCTTCAACCTATACTATGCTTCTGTCCCAGCAGTGGTACCTTTTTGTTCAAAACTCAAAGAAGGGAGTTTCAGGGGTGTTTTGCCAAGTGTTTTGTTCGCTCATTGTGAATTCTCTGCATCCTTTAAATCCAGCTTAATTTGAAATGTTGGGATTCAAACCTCATTTTGGGGATTATACGATGTAATTGGTTTGTTATATGATGAGTATTTGATGATCTTCGCGTTCATCATCTAATCAGGCAAAAAAGCCATAAAATTATAATCCCAAAAGATGTTTAATAACAATTTAAACTATTGAAGGCTTTATTTAAGCACATTAGGGGATTATAAACTACTTTTTTTTTAATGGTGCCAAGAGGTAGATTCAAGGACTTCAAACACCTTTTAAAAAACAAATTGCCATGATTTAAAAAAAATGAATGGGCCAAGGATTTCTTTCATGTAAATCCCATAATTTAAATCATTATTTTTAACTGCTTATAAAACAATTTCCTTAAGAGGTTAAATCTTACTGAAATGGGAAGCTGAGCAGAAAGTAAAAGACGTGGCTGAAAGACGTTGACTTTACAGTAAAAATGAAAGGTTATTTTCTATTATGTATCTGGATTTTGAATCTTTATTGATCACTCAATGCCATGCTGTTAAAGAATAAAACTTATAATAAGCAATATGCAATCTGTTTAGCAAAGCTGTTATTTGTATAAAAGAATTTATTGGAAGTGGGTATTTTAAGAAGGCACTTTATATCCAAATCTAGCTGAGAAAAATGGTCTCCATTGCTCCAAGGATGTTATTGTGATAGAAAAATACTATTACACCGCTTAATTCTATAAGGTTTGTTTATATATGAATATTTTACAGGCTAGCAAATTTCTAGGTTAAAGCAAGTGGATTTCATGTCTTCTCTCATCCCTCCATGGTTATGAGATTTTTGCCTTGGGAGGAGCGTGGGGTTAATTTGGCTCCCTGCCCCTACTCCCATGCAGGATGCTTGTCTGATTTTGGAAGGGAGTATAGTGAGAGGGCAGATGGGTACAAAACTAGGCTGCTGGAAACATAAAAAAGGGGAAATTATTGGCTAAAACCAGCAAGGATTTTCTTTGCTTTTCTCTTGAGAGGGTTTGGAAGCATTAAAACGAAACACCACCACCTCACCCCTGAAAATATTACTTAAATGAGTCTCCATCCTGCACCGATACTTGCTCTGCAAAATGCCAGAGGGCTCCTGGAGCTCGTCTGTGTAACAGGAGTCGTATTTCCATATATTGGACTCAGAATGGAGGGGAGGGCATTCCCCCCTTTGTCCCCAATACACAAGTCTCCTCTTTCACTTGATTTTATTGTGGACAAAACTGTAAAAATCTTTCTTCCACATCTGCAAGACTTCTTAGTGCCAGCTGTCCCAAATTCCTGGGAAAAGCCAAGCATTTTGAGCTTGCCTTTGGTCACCCATGCACCACCATCCCCTTGGCTAGGAAGGTGGGAGCCAGAGCTTCTGCTCCCAGCAAAGGAAGACTTGCCAGAGCGATGAGCGAAATATCCATTGCAGGTTGGTGCAGGTAGCCTATAATGAGGCTCCTCAGCTCCCTTCTGCTGGTGGAGGTGCTGTAGCAGTCATCTTCAACAGGAGAAAATGAGAAATGTTGTCATAGGAGAAGATAATTATTCCGAGGCTTTGTCAGAATTTAATTGAGAGCTTCCGCAAGGAGAACAAACAGGATTTAAGTAACTTGGTTTGAATTAACTTCTTAACACTTCAGCCCTCCCAAAGTTTGATGGAAGATAGATACTTCAAAAAAGAATCTTCAGTGATTTTTTAAGCTTCCTCAAATTTGTTGCTTTGTCCTCCTGTCCAGCCTCCAAGGATTGGTTCATTTTCTAGTACTGGTGAAATTTGCCATTTTTAAAGAAAATTGTTGTATTTTTGGGGGATACTCTTGGCAGTGCTTGCGGTTGCTTCATGATTGCTTGGAAAGCACATGTCTCATGTACTGAAATCGCATGCTGTCTTTAGGATTATTATAAGTTGTCAGCACTGAGCTATGCTAACAAACCTTTGGGTTTAGACCAGAAAAGAAAAATATAGGGTGCTTTAGTTGGTTGATTAAGGAAACCAGATTCCTCACTTAGGCTCTTCTCACATTCAGAAGTGTGGTGTAGTTACAAATCTGGCATTTTTTTTCCATATCTATTACTCAGTCTCATTTCTGATGAAGACAACCATGATGTTTTAAACTACATGGTATGAGACAACTCATCTTGGGGTCCTTGCAGATCTTGAGAACAACAGTGGTCTAGGGAAGTATTTTGGTTGAAATTGGAAGGTAGCCAACAGCCTGGGCTAGATTTCAGATGGAGAGTGTCTATTCCCAAAGGGCTGTTATATCTTTTTCCCAGTTGCTCCCAGTTTCTACCTTAGAGGCACTGTTGTAGCAATGTGGAAGCCACTGCCACAATAAACAATTTGAATTATTTGAAAGCTGCTGAAACACATTAGTATTTATACACCAGAAGAATTTCACATCTGAGTAGAAGCGAGGGAATACTGAAAAGTTGAAACATGATAAACATTAATTCAGATGCTAAATTACACTTGCTCTGGTTGTACTAGATCTCCTTTTGTTTGCATAAGTATTCTAGGAAATGAGTACCAGCAAGTATGTTTGCAGCAATAAGAATTTTTAAGTCAACAGTAGATACTTTTCTTTCTTCTCCACCCTCTACTTGATTTTGATATTTGCAGCTGGGATGTTTTGCATGTGCAGCTTCATGTTGGAAATTAGCCTCCTCCAGTCAAGGCACAGAAATGTGTGATGTGATGTAGTCTTTCTGCAGTCAAAGCAGACGTACGAAATTCAAGTATCACATTTTGAAGGCAGAGAGGGGGAGGGAAAATGTCTGACCACCATTTTGTAAGTCTGGAAGTATCCACTCAAATACTTTGGCAAATAATTTGCAATATGGAGCACACCAAAGGTAACAGCGGTGTCTTGCCAAACAGTGGGTGAGCAGGAAATTAGGATAAATTCATGGCCTTGGCTTTCATTATTAGTTGTTTGTTTAGCTTGTCCTCTAACACAGTTGCCACAAAAGAGCCTATGTTGATTTGCAGATATGTTTATGTATACAAGTGCCAGTGATAATTTTTGATTGCCAATCCCTCACCCTTGAAGGAGTTTCACAGCACACCAGTGTAAGCTAGTGAATGACTTAATCAGATCAGGTAAAGTGCCAAAATATGAGGCACCAAACCAGTTGGGAACATATCTGATGAGATGTGTTAATCTGTGGTGTAAGATAAGCTGCCTTTCAAATAGGGTCACATTTGGAAGTGGTACATCAAGTTGTGTAAGATGCATTCCCCTGCTCTGGCATAGAGTGTCCTACATCTGTTTGCAAGAACTTAACCCTTGTCTGAACGAACCAAAACAGTGATATTGAGGTGCATATAGTCTGTTTGTTGCTCCAGGACAGGCATTAGAAGCAAATTGGGTTTTTACTCATTTTGTTTCCTTTTTCCTGCATTTGCCTTCAGCTACACGGAATCTGCACTGCTGTAGATTACACATTTTTTTTTCTCATTATCTATATTCAAGAAGCTCTAATTCCCAATATTAACTGGTTATATTTGCTGTCTGCCCATCAAAATCACCCATAGAAAACTTTTCTTCTGGAAGAGAACTTTTTGTTGTTGATGGAAAATTTTCCAAGGGTGATGCCATCCTTTCCCTCAAAGTGCTTAGCTGAAAATCCAGTTTTCAGAACATGAACAAATATATTGATCAGACTCATCTTTGCACTTCCAGCTCCTCACCCTGTAAGCTACAGCAGTGCTAAATAGATGTGTAGAGAGAAGGTAAGTAAGCAGAAAAGAGTTTAAGTTAATATGGAGTTATCTAATTTACCTCGCCTTTTGCATCATTGCCTGATTTAGACCCATAGTATTTAGTAGAGTACTTGTTTCACTTCAGTGGTGGGCCATCATTTTAATAATGCAAGGGCTAGGAGACTTACCACTGCATCTTCTGCTTTACAAACCAGAAACTTCTGCCCAGAAAATACTTCTCAGACTTTAGGTATAGCATGAATATTCTTTTCTTGGCTACTGGTTGACCTTTTCTAGTCCAACCCAAAATCCAAGATCTCCAAACCCCAAAATCCAAACCCCAACCCCAAAACCAACAAATATACAAAATAACTTTATTCCCACTATGATGCTTTGTACTAGTGGTGCAAAAAGTGAGCTTGTCATGTTAGTGGCACTGAAGTGGTCTTGAGTAACTAGTAAAACCAAGGGTCAGTTCATGGTATTAATATGTTTTCTGAGGGCTTTCTTTGGACTCAGAAGGGAAATGGTAGAACTCTGCATTAGGTGGCTTGCTCTATTCATTACCTGAAGTCAGCTTTGAAGTGAAAGTCTTTCCTAGACTGCCCTTATTTATGTCAGTTAGAGCTTTTGGGGTCCCTAGTGATATTTTGGGACAATAACTGCCAGATTAGATGAATCTGGCTAATAAATAGATCCATTGGCAGAAGTCTGCTTATTTGCCATGACTTTGTGCTGATACAGGAGTTGCACTGTGCTAGCAGTGGCAGAGTGGCAGTGGATCCTTGATTTCGTTGTTGAAACCTGAGCATGGGTCCGTCAGTGCAGCAGGTTGTAAACCCTGGAGGGGGTTGTAAGCTTCAGTTCCTGGCAGAATAATTCTGAAGCTGTTAATAACCCAATCTTAGGATTCTTATGAATAAAATGCAATTTTACTAATGTTTTCATAAACAGCAGTAATAGTGGCATTTTAGTAAACAGTGGCATTAGTTGCATCAAAATTGCACCACATTGGCTTTTAAATTACTCCACCTGTCTGTATGAATAGGATTTTCAGTGTCGAGGCACACAGACAGCTGCTGCTAATGTTTTTTTTTTCCTCCCTGTGAAGATAATGCTGGCAAATCTACAGCCATCAAGGCCTGGTTTCTGATGTAAAATGGTACCTGACCTAGTGGCTCTGGTGCTACAAAAGGAACAGCTTTAATTACTAATGGCCGTGTTTTAGTTTTGTACTTGTTGATGTAAAAAATGTCATCTTAGAGCTGTGTAACCCCTGGTTCACTTCCACTGGCGATGGTACACTGGCTGCAATTATTTTCACGATAATTTGTGTTCCTCAGTGGCAGCTTGCAATCCTGCCTTGTTAGTGCTTGCATAATTAGCAGGGGTCTGGCCCTCTGGGTCCCTCTGCCCCCGAGTCCCGCTGGTTCCCCTGCACCTCAGAGGGCAGTACCAGGGTGAAATAGGAATTGCACTTAGAAATCCCACTCAGTTTATTTGTACTTCTGTCCCACCATCGTATTAGGTGGTTGTAATAGCCAGGAATTTATGGGGCAAATTCTGCCCTGAGTCATTCCCCATTAAACCCTTGGGAAGCTGGAGAGGGGTTATGTGGAGGCAAAGTCAGGGCATGCTGCTCATCTCACCAGTTATTAACTAAAAGATGCCGTGTTGCCTAGTAAGGCTGATGTGCTGCCTGATGCTGTTGCACCAGGTTGAGTTTGGTCAGGATGATTCGTTTACCAGCCTTGCGCTGGGCTTTCAAAGGGTTAAAGGTGATAATGGTGCCATTAAAAATCCAGCTTGCCAATGAGCTATTTTGTGCAAATGGTATAAATATAAGATACACTTGCCTGGCTCATTTGCAAGCATTCTTTTTGACTTCTTTCACACAACTGGTGTTTTTGTGTTTAATTTAACAAGAAATGAGTAGTAAATGAAAGCTGCTGCCTGAAGTCCCACTGTGAGCGTGTTTTGCACTTGGCTCCCCAGTGAAAAGGCAATTTGTGAAATTATGTGATAGAGTAATTAGATGAAGCCAGGGCTTCTGATTGTTGCCATGCTTATGTGGTAAAGGTTTGCTGAGGAATTAAAAAAAAAACACACACACGGATTATTACCCTGGCAAGTTGGCTCAAAGCTTCTTCATTTATTTGTAAACAGAATATTTAGTGACCGCATAGGAAGTAGCTGTAATCACCAGCTCGTAAAGAAACCACAGCAGAGCTTTTGGATTTTTACAGAGTGCTCATGTAAAATTTAAGCTGGGAGGCAGAATCCCTGTTAATGTAATTAGGATCTAATTTACCACCCTTTGCACACAGATGTAATAATGTCTAGATATTTATTCTATCTTTAAGCACATTACATATACCTCAGTGCAGCAGTTACTGAACAGAAACAGGTGTGAGCACTTTCTGGATTCATTTTTACACTGTAAACACACAGCGATTTAAGGGGAAATATTTACCAAAAAAAATGAGGGGAAAGAATGTCTGCAAATGAGGCAGTAATGGACAGTTGCCCTTTATGTACTGATGGATTTCTCAATGGTTAAGTAAATTAAAGCAAATGCTAGAAAAATCAATAGGCTTGCAGAGTCTTGGTTGTGCCTCATAGACTTCAGGACAGAATGACAGATGTGGTGCATATGACCCATTTAAGTATTAATGCTTGGGAAATTGCCTCTGCATGCAAGGTTATAGGCCTAGAAATATTGTTATATTAAATTACAGACAATAATATTTTTAAGTATATATGGAATTTATATGTTTCAGTTTAGTTGCTCTTCGGGCATTACATTTGTCCTGGAAGATTAGTTGCGTAGTTGTTTCTCTGGAACGGTAAATCAGGTTTAAAAATGTTCAAGCCGTGAATTGTCTTTTCCAGGGCTGCCATGGACTGGCGAGCTTGTTGCACACTGTGGGGGTGCAGTGAACGTGTTAAATAAGAGCCATGCAGCCAATGTGTTCACTAGCAAATGTAGCATATAAGCGAGTCTAAATTAAATATCATTAAAAGGAGGCTTTCTAAATGGTGAGAGGGCTTGTGCGATACATAGGATTGCTGCTAAATCGGGTTATTCTGTGTGACTAAACGCAAAGTAAAATACGAAGTGCGTGGTTGTGATGAGCTAAGTTAAGGTAACCACCAAGTTGAATCTTTTTCACCAGTTTCTGCATGCACTGGGATTGGAAGGGGCGAGTTTGCATGGGTGGGATGAGTAAAAACTGACCCGGCGCGGGAATTCTCTCAAAATAGAGACATTATGATTAATCCAACCAGGCAGATGAGCTCTAGATGAGGTAGTGTGTGCCATTTCTGATTTCTGTCACTTTTTACTGTACTTCCACCAAGGTAGAGGGAAGTAGACCAAGTTAAATGTCTCTTTGTGGCATCTCTGGCAGGAGGACTGTGAAAATAGCTGGAACCCCCAGTCTTGGTGTTGGCGTGAAGGCAGAGCAGTGTGTTGGCCGCATTTGCTGTCGGTGACAGCCTGGCTACCTTGCCAGTTATCCTGACTTCACCCCAAACACCTGTTTCTATGAAGGGATGATGCATTTTATATACAACTAATGTGTTTAATGTTAAAAGGGAGCTTTTGACTTTCATAGTAACATTCCTATTCCTCACTGAAGCCCTTGCATGGAAAGTATCATTATGTTCCTTTCAAACATTAATTCTCATATTTCATTGCCATTTGTGCAACATATTTTTTCCTTTTCTTTCCCTTTTTTGTTTGTTTGTTTGTTTCCTGATGATCTCTGATCTTTGGTTTGAGTACTGCTGCCTCCTTTCTGGCTCCCCTCTTCCTCACTTTTCTCGTCCTTTTCCCTGAAGCATGAAAACTCACTGGGGAATAAAACAAAGCATCTCCACAGGGTATAAGGGCTGCACATGGCTACTGGGAGTGCCAGCAAAATGATAGCATTGCAGAACAGCAGATTATTACTTTTGGGCCCATTGAGGATGTATTTGTCTATTGAGACTGGATGAGAGTGGCTGGTGCTGAGGGCTGTCAGGGCAGGCTGAGTGATGACAGGCCCTTGTCATTTGCCCACATCCAGCTTCATTGCTATGGTGACAATATGCGGCGATGAAAGTTGCTGCTGAGGGTTGGAGAGCATCCTCCATGGTTGCTGTAGCCAGCACCATCTTTGCGACAGTGTGTTTGAGCTGCTGATGGCCCTCGGTGTCAGAGCAGCACCAAATCTCTAGTGACAGAAGCTCAGCACAGGTTTTTGGGTATATGGGGAAATAGCCTCTGCAACTTCTTGTGTCAGTGCTAAATTTGTCTTTACCTGTTTTAGTCATTTTTATGTGCCTCATGGTGGATTTTCTTGGTTTACTTTGTGTGATATACAAGCTAGGTAGGCTAGTGCTTACCTGCACAGCAGCACAGGATGGCTGTGGTCCTCCTCCCACCACATGTAAAGCAAACATATTAATCAGCATATAGGCAATGACCGCTTACATTAAATATACGTGCGAGGGGCCCCAGTGAACAGGCTCTTTTGTTCCAGACCAAACCAAAAGGGATCAAAGGTCAGCAGGAACCCAGAAGCCATCAGTCAGGGCGGGTTTTGCTGGATCCCAGGGTTGTCAGCTCTGTAGTCACCCCTGGCAACCTGGGCTGCCGCCTGCTCGCCTTCCCCACTGCCTGGCGCAGAAGCAGAGCATCCGGTCTCCCGGTCACCATAAAAAGATGCTGACATAAAGTCAGCATTTGAAATACAGAGTGAGCATTGCTGTGCACCTCTTTGTTATCAAAGTCATTTGAGAGTGAGATGAGGAAAAGGATACATAGGTTTTGTAGCAAATGTTATGCAGTGTTCATCTTTAGGATGCCTTTTAATGCTGCAAATTAATTTTTGATTTAGTGGTAAATGGCAACTCAGAAAGAAACAGCAATATGCTGCTGAAACGTGCTTCTACACTTCTGAATATAGAAGTTCACTCTTAAAAAAACTTCTGGTATGGCATTTATTTCCTTTGAGCAGATCGATTTATCCATATTCCCCCCCCCCCCCCCCCCCCCCCCCGTGGTGTTAAAGTACATTTGGCAGTAATCAGTTTATCCTTAATAGAAGCCATGGCAAAAGGCATAGTTGCTGAGTCAATTTACTCCATTTACTTCCCCTTTTGAGCCCTAATGTGTCCCAGTCCCCACCCCTTACAGTGAAAACATCATCAATTATAGGGCTGACAGGAACCTGGGACTTGGTGTAAGTTGCTCCTTGGGGTTATTCGTCTCACACAAAAAAAAATTGGCACTCAGCAACATTCATCACTTCCCCCTACCTAAAATGATTGAGTAAACAGTGGGGTGAATTATCAGAGGGGGGAAAAGAAAGGGGGAAAATATGTTTCAGTATGTCAGAGGCAACTTTGGACTCATACGGTGAGAGGAATAGAGCCATCAGCTGACATGCAAGCTTCCCAGCACAGTTTAATATTGCTGCTGAAGCTGGAGGAAGGATCAGTTATCCTTCAGCCAGACACCTTACGGTGCTGCTTCTTATGGCCTGACCTGCAAGAGCTTTTCTATTTTGGCACCAGCACTGGAAAAGCAGCTTCAGCGCTGGCAAAGCAGCTTCAGCACTGCTGCTGCAGAGGTGTGCTGTGTGCCTTCCCCTCTTTCAGCTCTTTAGAGTGAAGTACATTTAAAAAGCTATTCCGTTTACTCCAGTTTGGTCCCGTGATATGTATATTTGTTCCAAACACCTTGAATCCCCCCTAGTGGGAAATGCTTCAGA
Source organism: Melopsittacus undulatus (assembly GCF_012275295.1). Taxonomy (NCBI): domain Eukaryota; kingdom Metazoa; phylum Chordata; class Aves; order Psittaciformes; family Psittaculidae; genus Melopsittacus; species Melopsittacus undulatus. The sequence continues at coordinate 9,880,819 of NC_047529.1, read as the reverse complement.
GCAGGCTCTTTGTTCTTTACTATGATATGGCAAAAACTTTTTCTCCAAAACCTCCAGAGATACAAAAGCGTGGAATAAAATGTGTTTTGTTACCATCACTTCTGCTCCCAACAAAACAAAGCAAAAAAGCCCATTGAGCTGATCGAATCCAAACATCAAAACCTCAAACTTTAGGATTATTTAAATTTTCAAAGTTATCTTGGGGAAGAAAATAAAAAAGGCTCTGCTTCCTTTTGCCCCAAAATATCATGCAGTCACGATAAGGCAGAAGAAATTCCCTCAGCCCTACACCTGGCTTGTTTTTATGCCCGGTGCTGCGGTTTGATGGTTGTCTAAATAAACAGAGATTAGGCAGAGGGCTTTATCTCAAAGCTGGCACTGGTTATCACACTGCTTCCTCCCACTCCCTCTCTCTGATTGTGAGTTGTATAAGAAGACTTAGCAAGCATAACTTAGAGCTGATAACCTTTGAATGTTAGTTCAAGGAAGCTGTGCCATAGTAACACACACACACACACACACACACACACAGAGAGTCATGCAAACTCCATTACAGCCTGCTTGAACGAGCAGTAATTTGACTGTAACGCTGATTTAAAAGAAGAAACACTTGGTAAGGTTTTTGCTCCAAGAGTCCTATTTGAATATAACCTGATCAATAATTTTAGTATTTGAACAGTAGTAAAAGATGCCAGGAATGAACACGAGTTTGTTCTTCAAATAATCATCTTTACTGGGGGGTCTTACTTTAAACTTGCTTTAACAAAGAGAAGCTGTGATGTTTCATTTAGACAGATTGCTCAAGCCATGTAGTTGGGGATTGAGTTGATCTTGAGGCTGCCCTGGAAGGAGCTGCTTTTGGCATTTGCTTTGATGGTGAATGATATATATATACATATATATATATATGTATACTTGAGCACAGCAGATAAAGAGAGGCTGACAGGTAATGGGCAGCTTGTGGCCCTCTGTAAAGGCAAACAAACTCCTTGTGATTCTGCATGGGCGTGAAATCAAAATACATCTTTTCTGAGCATGTCTCAACATGCTGATGGGTGACATACATGTGAAGAGGAGGAGAAAGGTCTTTGGGGTCCTTGCGACATGCCTTCCAAAAAAAACCCACCCTACAACCAGGGAGAGCAGGGAGGGGGAAGGCATCCATGCACTACCGCGAGGCAATGTCATCATGATGTTGGGAAGCCAACTCACAGCGAGTGGGTGAGTGCGGGCATCTCTGCCCTTGTCGTTTGGATTACCGTGGTGCCACGCGCCCAGTTACACAGTGCGTAAAGGCGAGGGTTATTTCTAGGACAGATAATTGAACATTAATACTCGTTGACATTGTCGTAGGAATGATATGTCAAGCTGACAGGGCCTATGTGCTTACATCTGCTGATCGGCTGCAAATGAAGGGAATGTTTGGCAGATCAGACCTGGGGCTTCGCTGCCACCGAGCCAGGGATGATACAGCCATTAGTCATGGGCTGCCATCATGGGCTCCCTTCCCAAAAACAGTGGTCAGGTTCCTGGTTTTGGGGTAGAGACATAGTCTGCAAACTGTGTCAACCCCCATGTGTGCACGCACACCTCTGCATAAAAATGCATATACACATATAAAATGTTAAACAGGAAAATCCTTAATGCTGTATATGCATGAGTGCTGCCATTGTCTGAAACAACTGTTTTCAATCCACTAACATAAAAATGAAAGAAAGTGGAGTAGATGAATAGTTCTTCAAAGGATTGAGAGAATGATCAAGTTTGATGAGGTGTTTCTGATTATCTCTACCCCAGGAATCAACTGACATAAAAACAGTAGCAGAGTTAGCATTTTTAATATTGATTTTTTTTTGCGTCTTTTTTGTGTCTGTCTTCTTCTGGATGTCAACAGACCCTTCAAGGCAGCCTGCTATAGATAAAGTAGTTACATTGTGATCACTCTTGTCCCCTCCCAGCCAAAATCCCACAAGTGGTGCCTTTCAATATCATTTTATAACAAGTCTTTGGAGAGCTAATTCCTTTGTCACAGTATTTCCACAGCCAGACTTTGCTGCACAAGTAACTGTTCAGAGGAGCGAGAAACAGACAGAAAACAATTACAGGGGCCTCTGACGCCGGAGTCAGTTCTACTTTCTTAAAATAGGGCTAAACACGATGTTTGTAATGTCTCGCGTATAGTTTGGCTCTGCATAAAATGCTATAAAATAGGACCCCTGAGAACATCCATTATCACATTTTGGTTAACATCACAGATTTTAAAAATCCCAGTTGCACCGAAGCCATGAAATAGAGCTTTCATCTGTAAAGATCTAGTTTCTCTTCGTTATTAAAATAAATGAAGCCATTAAACAAAATATATGCATATAATAGTCAAGTTCATAATTTTGTATCATCAAAATGATAAATTTGACTTTTTTTTAATTGCAGCAGTCATCTTAGAAAGGCTTGTATATAGAGCAAGATCAGATGTGCCTGGTTGCTCTTTCTTACTTTGTAAATTGTTAGTGGTGACATTCTTTTGGTCTTTAACTATTTCGTTTAGGTCTTTCTAAAAGAAATGTGGAGTTTTGTTCAGAAAGGAGGGGGGAAGTAGAGAGGGGGATTTTGAGCTCAGTATTGAAAAAAATTAATTTATTATATCTTATTCTTGCAAATTACTAATGGCCATCACACCATGAATGGGCTGAAAGCAACATGCCACCTCAAGGCTTTTGCTTGATTGTTGATTGTCTCTTTTACACTGAACGTTTGTTTTATTATGGAAGTATCTGTGGAGGCATCACATGTGTGTGGTGCTTGATGTATTCAGACCTAGAAAGAGATTGAACCAGAGGCTGGAGGAGATGCTCAGGTTGGGATTGAGGTGGGTGCTGGCTTCTTCTAGCTAACTCAATTTGGGTTTTTGAAGACCCCCTTCTAAAAAAACCCTATCTTGGCCTTGTCTATCCATCATCCATCTTCAACAAGAAGACACCCACTGAGGGGCTCACCTTACAAAGATGAAGACATATCCTTCAGCCATTGTTTGGCCAAAGTTGCTGTAGCTAGTCACCATGTGTGAAGTCACACAGACAAGTTTGCCATTTCAGCATGGTTTTTACCCCCTAAGCATCAGCCAGTGCCAAGCCCTGAGAAGTGCCTTTCTCCATGAATATTAGCATTGATAAGCAAAGTTTGGTCCTGTCAGCCCTCCATGAGGGAGGATATAGCTTGGTCTTCAGAGGATTTTGGAAGTTAGGAGAAATCAGTGGAGAGCTGCATTGACTTCAAGGGGGAAGAGTTGTTTTTTTTTTATGGGGGGAGCCCTCTCTGTCCAAGCAAGTTGCTGAGAGGAAAAAGAGTCAAATCTTGGAGATGATCTAAGCCTTTTTAATGAGGTATTTTTTTTATATAAGGACAGCAATTAATATGTAGTGAATTTGTGGGCAAATGCATTTTAATTTATGGTTGAATCTGGAGATTTGGTGGAGAATTGGGGTGTGCTTTTTCCTGACTCTCAGAAGATCTAAATCACACTTTTTTTTGGTGCATGTCCTTGCACATATAAATATCATCCTGGAAACGCAAGTCTAGTTTATTCTTAAATTCATTAGCATTATCAGCCAGGTTTCTTTGCTAAGTAGGGTACATAATCAATTACAGCAGTTTGTGTTTTTTTTTTGGAGACATCTTATTTCATCCCTTTGAGTTAAATTTTAGCCCAGGCTGGTCAGAAGGTCTGTATTTCTGCACAGGTCTGCTCCCTGAAGCCAGTCAAAGGGATTTCACACATTAAATGGGTGTAGATAAATGAATTCTCTAGTCAGAAAGCAGATTTGCTTAGTCAAGTTTACTGCATTAAAACTTGGCTGTATTATTCATATATCCATTCTTACTGAACTTGGGCTATTTTAGCAGAAGGGAACTCATAGCTAAAGGAATGAAGGACTGAATTTATGAGGGACTCACGTTTTAAAGGTAAAAGTAATGGAGAGTGAACTTTTGTGCATGTAAAAGCTGGGATTGATAAAATGAGAGCACCTGAAATAGCTTGCTGGGTGTTGGGAAGTGAAGCTCAGCTTTAGCCCAGGTAAATTGCATTTGAATTTCAACCTCAGATCTGTATGCACTCCTCTTTGGCAGATGCTGAATTGATAATGCGTGTGTGTTAAAGAATTCTGATTGTTTCTTTTTCCACCTTCACAGCTTATGAAAATGCAAGTAGACCTGCCTAATTAATATTAATAAGAGTGATGGCTGGATAACATATAAGCCTGTGGCTCTTTGGAGCTCGGATGGGGTTAGTTGGAGGATTGTTGTGGCTGGGAATTTACATGCTTTTTAAGAACAAACTTCCAGAATGCTTTTATATTCTCTTTTAAAGCATGATGTTTGTTAACAGTGGCATACTTATGCGTGCATAGGGGTTTTTTTTCATTTGTCTAGATATGTAGTGAAATTAATACTGCAGATGAGATGTCCATGGTTTTTAAAACAAGGCAATTTATTAGATGAGGAGAGAAAGAGGCCCCATCTCTTAAATTTACTTCAGTCCAGGATTAATGGTATCAATAGCAACGGTTTATTTTATTTTCCTTGTTTATTTTTTGCTTTTTCCCACACCCCATTCTCCCAGGCAGCTGTGGCAGTCGTTAGTGGGGCAGGGAAAGGACACTGATGAATTCTGTATCTCCAAATGTCCTGCAAGGCTTTAAAGTACATTTCATGCAGTTAGTTAATAGGGTGGTTCGTTAGGCCCATCAACACGGGCCTCACACATGACAGTAAAATAGCAGGGAGATGGTGGTGTGGAGTAGCTGGAGGAAGGGAGGGTTCTGAGGACCTGGCTCTTCAACCAGAGCCACATGAGCAGGCGCTGCCATATCGTCAGAACTCCTGGTGAAGCCAATGCAGTGCTGGGGCTCTGTGATGATGTTGGCAACTTCCCTCCGTTCTTTGGCTCTGCTGGAGCAATCCTCTCCAGACCTTTGTTTACTCACTTGTAAAAATCCCCATTATCAACCTTTCTGCCTGTGTCATAGGTCCCATTTGATCTGCTCTTCTTCCCCCAGACCCCACTCTCAAAGGCTGCTAATTATGCAGAAAAAAAAGGCATCTTTTTTAATAACTTCCTGCTCATTGAGAGCTGTAGGGGCAGACTTGAAAAGGATGGGGTTAAAACTCAAAAGGCAAATAGGATCAGAGGGATGTTTATTTAATATTTAAAAAAAACCAAAACCCAAACAACTTGGTCTCAATAGTAGGGGCCTGTGTGTGACTTTTGTGTTGCTGTGCAAGGTGGAGTTGTTTCACAGAGTGGTGGTTTGGGGCATTTCCCAGTGCTTTCAAGTGATGCAGAAGTCAGAGGGGGTTTGTACATGTTCCAGGTCTGGAGGCATGCTTGAAGGGTTTCATGAAGATTTGGTGAGGAACATTTAATGAAGAGTCAGTGATTAAGATGCTCTGCATCATCCTTGCTGCCAATATGTAATAAGGCTCATTGTGCTTTTGCTTTACAAGTAAACTTGTTCATTCTGAAACCTAAGGAAAGCCCCCTACTGCAAAAGAGAAACACTCACATTGGTGCATGCATTTCCCCTTTTGCAAAAGGCCTTTTCTTTCCCTTCCCTTGTCATGACAAAAAGTCTTATTTTTTTTTTTCTTTTAGCTGGTATAAGGGAAGAGGGGAAGAGTCATTAAAATGCAGTTCTTTCAATTACATCCCGTTATTTGTCATCTTTATTGCTTTTCTATAGTTTTCATTGCACCTTTAATAGTACGCCTGGTCAGGAAAGGTGAGCTGGAATGTGAACGCACTTGGCTGCCACCGCCGTCAGTGCCTATGAGCTGTGCTCGAATCCCCGTCCCTGTAGATTTTTAATGTCCCTGCAGACTGCTGGCAGCCTGCTTCCAGCTGTGGCAGGCATGATGCAGTGAATTGCTTTTGAATGTTCTTTACTCAAATAGGCAGTAATTACAAGCTTAAAGAGGTTTAGTGGTCCAGTAAACTACATAATCACCCCTGAATTAGCCTGGGCTCATCAGTTGCAGTCCAGCAACCTCAAGACTGCTGTTTGTATGCAGGCTTTATCACGTAGCAACCTGAGCAGCAGGTGTGGAACAGCAAGAATCCCCCATAAACACAACTGTCTACTGGGGACAATGATCTCTAATGAGATGAGGCTACAGCATCACTGTAATTTAAGTGGGAAAATTAACGCCGGAGAATGCGCGCTACTTCCAAGAGTCTCTGCTTCCTTCGGAGAATGGCGCTGTTTTGCTGGCTTGGGTTTTTTGCTTTTCCCTCCTATTTTGTTTTTTTTTTATTCCTCCCAGATCTTTAAATGCATCTTTTTTTTATGAAGAACACATTGTGATTTTCCTTATAAGTTGAGTGGGCTTTATTCTTTCACAAGGATATGTTGTGAATATTTAATGGTGGACGGGGCATCTGTTCAAGGACTTTTCATGCCAACAAAGCAGTGTTGCAAAATAGCAGCTTTATCTTCTCATTTCCTTCCTCAGTGGTAGGGTGGTGGGTTTTTTTTTGTTTCAGGATTTTTGCTGGTTTTTTCTTTTTTTTCTTATGGGATTTGGGGTTTTTTGTTGTTTTGAGGTTTTTTTCCCAATAGAAAATGTTTAATTGGAAACCACCCCTCCAGTCTTAGCTTCAACGTGGTGGTTGCCTTGAACTTTCTTCACATGACTGCTTGGTTTCTCCAAGAAAAAGGGCAGCCGAGCTCATGGCAGGAGGCTTACCAAACTGCTTGGTGGCTGCTCCCAAGTATGCTACTACCCCAGGGAACCTGCCTAAAGCTCCTGCTTTGTCCTTAAAGCCTGTGGTTGGTATTAGGGACCTGGCTGAATATAACAACCCTCCATGACCCTGGTCGCTATGGTGGGTAGGGTAGTGGAGGTAGGTGTAGTGGAACGTTTTTATTGCCTGCTTATAGAGGGAGCTCCTGATGTACTGAAAGCAGCCTGAGAAAGAGAGCAAAAAGCGCAAATAAAAGCTTTTGGCTTAGTTCCGTGGGATTACAACAGCCGGCACTGGCATTTCCCAGAGCTTGCAGAGTTATTTCTGAGCCCACCTGTTTAGAAAGTCATTTGAGGTAGATAAGGACAGTGACTTATTGCTGAGAAAAGGCTTCTGGTTAGGAGATATTTACCTGAGCTAATCTGTCTTAGGCCGGCTCTAAAAACAACAGCAGCACTTTTAGTGTTATCGGGTAGTCAGGATTTCCTTTAGCCTGTCAGGGATGGGGATTTTTTTATCTCCTTCCCAAAACCTGCTCACCTAGTAAAGGCTGGGGTTCACCTTCCTGCCTTTCCACAGCCCCCTGATAAAGATACCAGCTTAACTGAAAAGCCAGATTTCAAGGATGTGAATTTTAGCTCTAATGTGGTTGGAAGTTGGATGATGCATTTCCTTGATTCCTTTGGTGTCACTTGGATGTAATATTTCATTGTTTTCAGCTGTGTGCTATGCTGAAGAGAATTTTGCTGATCTTCTGGATACAATTTTTCTTTTAATTACCCTATCCTTGGTTATTTTTCAGCTGTAATAGAGCAAAAAAATAATACTAATAAAGATAAATGGGGCAGAGAATGGGTAGTGCATGTTACATTAGCACAAATAATCATGGCACTAGTGCAAAACTTCACTTCTTAAATGTATTAAGAGAAGTTAACATGTGTCTGCAAGCACTTGGTGTGTGTTTCTGTGTGCACATGCATACAGGCACTAAAGGAATGTTTAACATGGGAAAACCTCCACTCAATTACCCGGGTATGGCGTGGGAGTGTCTGCATAGACTCGGCTTAAACTGAAAACTGGTAGGAGCCAGAGTAAGCTCCAAACACTGAGGTCTATCAGCATGTCTCCAAAAGGAAATAGCAGAAGCACCATTGCTTGGACTAGCTAAAGCTCAACTGGAAAAGGCAGCGGGTGATAATATATGGTATGGAAGGAATAATATTGTAGCAGCCAGGGGATGGATTAGATGAGTTAAAAGGTTTTTCCATTTTCTGACTTCTGTAATATCCTGTGCAAGGGATGATCTGAACTTTTTTCCTTAATGAACGCTCACATTATGAGTAATATGATGGGGCCACCAGAGAAGTATTGGCAGCACATCTCAAGCCATACCATGTCTCTCCATCAGCCTTAGAAAGGATATTTATATTAGTGAGTGCCAAAACTTGTTCACAGACAACTCTTGCAAGAAAATTATTTACAAAAGGGCAAATGAAAAAAAAAGCAGCACAGAACATTCTCTCCCTCCCCCCCAGCATAACTTCTTCATTAAAAAGTGTTGCTGATGCCAGTACCTCTTCCTCCTTTTGTAAGCCCCCGCAAAAATTCTCTTTCCCCCCCCCCCCCCCCGCCTGCAAGATCAACCCAACCCCTGTTTAATCAGATTGCTCTGTGAACACATGTACAGATGTTAAAACTTCTGGGATGTTATCTCTGTATTTTACACCTTGTGTTTGCATTAACACAGTCAGATTCTGCCTCCTTTCCTCACCTTCTATATTTTGGCAGGGCTGCCAAAGCAGGCTGCAAAGCCTTTTTCAAGGAGAGTGATGCGCCTCAAAGGAATGAGCTAATGCAGAAGTTGAGCAACAGCATATGGCCTTGCTGTAGTGATACAGGGATGCAGCATCTTGTCACACTGCATATTTTGATGCATTTTTAACTTTACAAGACCAAGCATGCCTGTTGATTTTACATTCATAGTTTGCAGCTCAATAGTTCTGGCAGCTCCGGGATTTATTAACAGTAATGCTATGAAAAAAAATCTTACTGCAGGGATATTAAACTATTATAATAAGTTGAGGAAATATTTTCTTTTGAAAGAGGAAAAGGCTGGCTTTGTCTGCAGCATGACCATGTCATATGGACTGCATTTTCTTGCTGCGCTGAAAAAGCAACGAGGAGTTTTAAATGCCAAAGCCAGCTCACACTTCAACAGCATTATCAGGCTGACTCACTGCTCTCAGCCAAGGAAAAGACTGTGCAAACTTTGCACAGGCTTTTTTCCTCCCAGCCTCATGGATGCATTTCTAATAAAACAACTTCCTTCTTGGTGTTTAGTATTTCCTCCAATGTGCAAGCCAGTCCCGTGGGATAAACAGGATCAAGTTTGCAGCTTCCGAGTTGATTTCCTCCCCCCTCCCTAGCAGGTCACCTCAACTTGGCAACTTTTTACAGCCTCGCCTGAATATAAAGCAGGTCGCAGGGATGCTTTATAAACCAATTCACACAGCCTGCAGAATAGGCAAGGGGGCTCAGTGCCTTCTCTTTATCACTCCCTCTATATACATTGGTGGCCGATGAAGAAAGCAGGTTACAATCTTGTGACTTTACGGATATCGATCCAACCATTTTTTGGCTAATTTGCAAATGCAGGAACCCCCGTTATTCTTTCAGAGGCCAGCATGTGTGAGGATCCAGGACCCGACTGCTATAAATTCAAGCTCTGTTCTTAGACTACACCATGCACTGCTTTTGTAATGCAAATGGCAGGCACAAAGTGTCCCTTTGATAATGTGCAGTCAGGAGACAATAAAAGCATTCACTGCAACAGTAAAACTAATTCATAAAGCTAAGAGACAATAGGAAATCATTATGGATATTAAAAAAAATAAGTGATTTCTCGTAGATCAACTTGATCACTAATGTAAACAGTTCAAATACAAACCAGGAGGAGGCAGGGAAAGGGGAGAGACCCAAATGGCTGTGCTGGCGCCTTAGTTAACCCTCGACAAGTTTGGCTAAAGCAGAGACTGAGAGTTCAGTGTAAAATCTATGTGCAGTTTGTCATTGGACAGCTGAGTTAGGTGTAAGCTAAGTTACTCTTCAGAAACAAGAAAATCTTAGTGTTGGGTATTTTCTTTTTATTTTGAGGTTAGAAAACAGTTAATAAACATACCTGAGGACATAGATTTTTTGGGGGGGTAGTTTCTCCCCATTACCTACCAGAGCTTAGCTCAAGGTCATTTTGCTTTGGTGCATTACACTGTGCTCTGGAGAAGGCAGAACTGGAGGAAGGGGATAAAAGGACTTCTGAAATGGTTCTCCCGGTGTGGTCAGCCAAGTGACGGCGCTGCTGTGATAAGGGCGCTGCTGGATAGTTGCCACGACACCCTTAAAATGTAACATGCAACCTTTTGCTTGGGGGCTGCTTCTGCCTCTGTGCTATGGTAGGGCTGGTTGGCAGTGCTGTCAAGGCAGTTTGGTGCCACAAGGAATTAGTAATCCAGGGTGAAAGGGTTGGGTTTGCCTCCTGTTATCTCAGCAGTAAGAGTTTAGGGCAGGATTATTTCATATCTTTCTGCCACCATTACAATGTGCAGTTATAGTGGGCAAGGCAGAGAGGAACCAGTATTATTGATACGCATTACAGATAAGATAAAGCCTTTTGCTGTCCTGGCATCTAGCATTTGCAGCCTTGGGTGGAAAATTTGAGGAAAGGAGTACATTTGGACAAGGGGTATCATTAAGAGACAAACTTGGATGTTTTCCATCTGTATCCGCTGGAGACTTTACCCAATGGCTGTAGTCAAAGGTGGTAAAAAAAAAAAAGAGTCTTATTGTTTGTTTTGCTAAAAATGACCTCGGCTGCATTGAAAAGGGGCTTTTATTAAGACTGCTGCTCTCTAAATACCATTCATAAAACAGTGACAAGAGAATATGATGGAAAGTTACTTTTTTCTCTCTGTCACTTTGATTTCTTTGTTACTGCTAAAATGACTGCTCTGACTCATATTTTGCATAGTTATTTTTACCTTTTCAAATGTTCCTTAACTGTTCATATTACCCTGGGCAAATCCCCCAGGGATAATTTTCATTTGCATGCAGACTTTGATGGTGTTATTAAGCAATCACTTTCTGTACTAAGTCATTATTAAAAGTAATACCACAGAGCCTCAAAAACACATTAATGGTGCCAAACAATCCGCATTTCAGTGCTAGATTTATGGGAAGGGAAAAGCACTAGGTCTCATACCATTTGGTGGATGCTGCTCTGTGGCGCTGTAGCAGCAGCAGGCATGATCAGAAAATACCAGAGCCATATTCAGAGTCCTTATCTGCTGTCAGCCTTATTCTTTCAAATGCCCTTTTTTTTTCAACCTACTTGCTTCCTACTTTTTATTTTTTTCCCCTTGAATTTGCCCTTTTCCTCTGGCCTTGGCAAGGAAGCCTGTCTGCAGCCTTCCAGTATACACAAGCTGGGCTGGTTCTGGGAAGGAGGGTCAGCCTTCCCATCTGTAATCACTGTTTTATGGCTTTCACTCGAGGTGTTAATGCAGATCAAATGGAAAACACTCCAGTAAGAGCGTTACAGCTTCTTGCACTGCCCCAAGTATGGTCCCAATCGTTAATTCTGATTATAAGACCTAAAGGTAATTCTGTTTGCTCTCCTAATGCATTGCAGCTCTCCCGGTGGTCCAGCATCTCTTTTCTCCAATTCCCATCTTGATCAATTGTTTGCAAATAATTAAGCTTTTAAGAGATAATGGTAGGAGCTAATGTACACAACAAAGTAAAGGTCTCAAGTCACTGTTTATTGAACAGTGGCACAATTTGCTTTGATATCCCAAAGTGATCCAGACTGATAGGTGGACTTGACAACTGAAGTCAATGTAGTATTTTTAGACACACACGTCCATACGTGTTTATATATATGTATATTTTTATATGGTTATATATTTCATAGAATATCTCTAGTTGGAAGGGCCCCAGAAATATCATCAAGTCCAACTCCCTGCTTGTCACAGGGCTACCTAAAACTAAACTATTTCACTAAGATGCTTATTTTATATAAATATTTAGATATATAATTTATACACACACACAAGTACAATATACATATATATGCAAACATATATACCCATAACTCTGTGCATGTGTCTTTATCCCTTTGAACAACCATTAGAAAGGTTTTGGAAGGCAGTCCAAAACCTTGTCAGTCTTATACAGGTGAAATAAAGACCAACAACAAGTTTCCACTGAAATTCCTATTTCTTTATAAAATGGCAGTTCTCAGGGTGTCCCCCTTTCTGTCCATTGCAATGTGATGTCTGCCTTTGCCTGTAGCACAGGCCTTCCTATCCCTGTGGGTGGGAATGCAACAAGGCTTTGAATGTTTTTATAGCAACCTAGCCTGTGGCATGCTGATTCTTTGTCAAGTCATTTTTATTATGGGTTTTTTTTTTAGCCTACAAAGGAACAACTCGTACGATCCACAGAAAGCTTATATAATAAGGATGCCCAGTGTTTAAGATTATTTTAAACCCCACCAAATCATAGTTAAAAAGCCTGCCGCATTTTGAACTTTTAGCTAAGAGGGATTAACTATGTGAAGTCCCAGTCTGTCATGTGATTATGGCAATTATAGATTTATCATTAAATTAAAAGTTTATGCTATGCTAGGGTATGAAAAAAAGAATAATAGGATGACCTTAAACTTACTGCAATTTGAGAAATTTGGGGTTTGGGACTTTAAAAGCAATTATTTTTACAGTGACTGTATTATTCTGATGGCTAATTTTATCCAGTCTTGTCTATTTGGAAAAAAGTCCAGAACAATTGAAAATTGCTTAATGGAGACAGAGTTCTCAATTCCAATAGCTAGAGGCTGTCTAGTAATTATTGCTTGCCGCATGAAATTAGACACAGTTTGTTCAATTACTTAAAATTAGATCACATGTAAGGTGACAAAGCAAAATAGGGAAAAAAAAAGGAATAATTTTTTCAGCACTTGATAGCAAAGTAATGAAATGGGAAGTAAGCTATAAATATGAAAATGTTGCAAATCATCTCTATAGTGTTGGGGTTTTTTAAGAGGAGCAAACTATTCTGTTCAGATAGATGGACATTAAGTCAAGTACAAGTGTTTGTTGTGGATGAATGTGTATATAAGGCAGATGATAAAATTCATCCTATATTTTTGCATGTGTAAAATGCAAATTACCCATAAAAAAGGAAGTAAAATCCCCTTCCCCATGTCAACTACGGGAAAGCTGCTTCAGGTTCATGGAGAAAATATAGGTGGTAGTTTACAGGTATACCACTTATCTGTAGGCTTACTGTAAGGGAAGTAGTATTTTTTAAATAATGGGAAATTCCCCGGTGTTTTGGGGTGAAAAAACTATCTTTTGGAGCCAGTGGCCACAGTGGTGAGCTTTGAAATGGGCATGTTGGGCACAGGGAAGTTGCCATAGTTACTACAAAAATTCCTGTTTGGTAAAGTTGAGGTGATGCAGGCATGTAAAATAGCTGTTAGATGTCAGATACGCTGTTTACAAGAATATATAAAATCTGCTAGATAGTTACGATACCAATATGATTGCGGAATTTTATGAGGTTTTAAATTCTTATGCTTTACAAGGTTTCAGTTTACATCTCGTGTAATATTATGCTGAAGAATACTTCCAAAGAATATGGGAATGTTTGGGGAAAAAAAAGATGTGTGTATAACAGCAAATACTTTGTGACAACCGCAACTGCTAAATGGGATGATGGGATAAGGACTAACCAGTTATATCGAATTATCTTTATTGAAATATAAAGTACCTTGCAGCAGATGAGGTCTGAATCCAATGTGTACTGAAACTTGGGTGTTCAGGTTAGAAGCTAAGCCAGATCCTTAAAATAGGAGTCTTCCTGGGTGCTGTAACATTTGCAATATTTGTCCTTTTCATTTTTAGATAGTGACAATTTTATATGGAGGGAAAGGACAGAAATTATGTTTCTAACTTTCAAACTTGGATGTGCTTTTTGCTGTTGATTTATTAAGCAATCTGTATTCATGCAGAAGCGAATTTTCTGAGAAAGCAATCAAGTTCTCACAAGAAACTTAACTTATGATTGAATTTTAACATTATCTTCAATTAAACCAGTATTTATTTTCTGTCTCTTAGGATTAGTTCAGCCCAGCTATGTTAATGTCAAGCAAAAATGTGCTGATCATTGACCTTGTGTTGGCCTGTGTTCAAAACCCAGGCGTTTGTTTATGTTCAGGTTGCTGATCTTATTTGCAAATTATTTTGGGGCACTGGCAAGATTTGCCTTCACTGTCTCAGACAACATCAGCTTGTTTTAGTTTTACAGCGAAGTGCTTTATCACAGTCCTTATTGTTCTGTGAAATACGGGGGGGGGAAGGGGGGAAAGAGGTGATTTAACTCTAATCGGTCATTTGAGACAAGTGCAAAAACTTTCAGCTAATGCAACAAATACCCTTCTTGAGTATCAAGGTACTGCCAGTATCCTAAGCAGTTATTTCTCCACTTCACTAATCTTTATAATTGGCTTTTACCGCCATTAATTAAGTGATGTAGTAGCCCATTAATAATTATAAAAGAGTGACACACCTCAGCATTTTCACCTTTCAATAGATGTCACACTCCTGGTTTGGTTTTGGGGGGTTGTTTTTTAGTTTAAAATAAAAAGCAGGCAAAAAAAAGCATTGTTTTAAATGTGTATATTTATTTTGGTGTCTTGTAGCACCCTTACCCTTCAGAAGAACAGAAAAAGCAGTTGGCACAAGACACGGGGCTCACTATACTTCAAGTGAACAATTGGTAAGTAATTTTCCTTGATATTTCTGTATGGCTGCTGGCACCCCCTGGCTAACACTTTGCATTTTTGAGGACACACGTTGCCCTGCCTGCTCCCCCCACAACAGTTTGCTGATGTGTAGGGGATGTAGGTGAGTTGTTTCAGTTGTGGGAACTAAGAGGTTTGCTACTGCATAAAACAAACCGTATTTATTTTCACATCTCTTGGGCAGATTTCAGTGTATTTACATTTGAGTACCACTCTTTCTGGCTGAGGATGTGTCTTCTTTAATAGGAAGCCACGTTCATTTTGAGAGCTTTGGTCTTGGAGGAGGTTGAGATGTTGAGTGAAGAGATGGGGCAGTTGGTGCCATTTCTGCAGAATGTATTGTTATTTTGGGATGCTGTCATGCTTTCTTTTTTTTGCTTGTAGTAAGGTTTTCCTTTTTAACTGATATCCTTCAATCTCTTTACTGGTTTGTTTTAATAGTCCAGTTTTTGAAAGCTGGAGTAAACTTTGAGGACAATCTGGCTTTCTGCTGCTGAAGTACAGTGTGGGGCAATTTTGTTTATTTATTCCAGCTAAGGGTTGCTGGAGCCCCTGATCTGTTGTAGAAGTGATTTCTTTGAAGGAAATTTGGATCTGTGCTGTTTTCTACAGTGGATTTTGGGTTGCTAACTGTGCAGGATGTGGTGAAGGCAACCAGCGAAAATTACTTGTGATTTAAGTACAAAATCACAACAATGAACCCTTAAAAAGAAAAAGTTTGATATATTACCCTTTGTTACTGCATTGAAATGCAGGTTTCTCCCACTATCTCAGAGTAAGTGTTGTATTTGAAGTGTATTGCAATCTAATACCTTGTAAAACTAAGTGTATCTAATTAATTGTCCTAATATTTTTAGATTAGTGTTTATGATGGGAAACCTTATCCTCTTTGAAATAATACCCAGAAAATGGCCAAGGCAAACAGTGAGCCTGCTGGGGAAAAGGGAGGGAGGAATGCCAGTTTGCAGACAAAAGTTGGGTTTTTTTTCCGTTCAATAAGTGTCAGAGATTAATATTACTGAAGCTCTGATTACATGGCCTAATCCATTTTAGTGAATAAATTTGGTCTTGATGTCCATTGCACCTACATTAACAAACCCTCCTCTCTTAGAGAGAGTAGGAGCCTGTGGGAGAGATTTCAGATATATTAAACCCCATTACAGAAAATGTAATTTCTGTCAATATAATCCCGTGTATTCTTCAATTTAGTACTTTAGAGATAACAAGCTACTTACAATATATTTGCCTTTGGAGGATTAATTTACAAAGTGCACTATCTGGGAGACGCAGGCAGGCTCACATAAGCATAGCTTGTAAGGGTTATCAATTTCTATGACCCCACAGCAGCCCTGGGAGATCAATTTTTTGAAGCCCTTTAAGACACTGAATAAAAGAAAATACCAAATACTTAGTGTATGTGAAATATGCTTCCAAGATACTTACTTTAAAATGGAGGAATAAAAGGCACTAAACATGAAGTGTGTGTTATAAGGAAACGTGACCCACAGTATTTTGGCTCAGCTAGACAAAATTAGTGTTCGTGTCAACTTTACATCCTCCAGCCTTCATCCAGGAGATACTCTAATTGTTATGGTTGTCCTTCAGTTTAATGATAGGCTCTTTGGCCAGTTGAGAAGCTGTGTATGTTCGTCAGGGATTTTATTTAACGATGAAGTGGAGCAAGTGTGTGCTGCTTTGGAGGGGTCTGGGAACTTAGGGTTTGATGTGGGCAAGTGTGTCTGTTTAGGATGGTCCACCAAAAAATCTTTTTGACATTATGACTGTAAGATGCTTTGAACTGAAGCTAGTGGTATTTCTCTTGAGTGACTTTCCAGGGTGCCTTTCAGTACCCATCTTGGCTCAGATTTGAGGAGTTTTTACTCTGACTTTGTGTCAGATGTGGTTTTATAAGTTCCTTATGTGCAAGAAGAAAGAAAAAAAAACAAAAAAAAAGGAGGTCAAAATATATTATAACTGAAGTCTTGTGGATGTAGGGCAGGCTTCCTCTGCTTGAGCTAGTTTGGTAATTCTGCTGTGGTGTTACAATTGTGTAAATTATTGAGACAGTTCCCCTTCTCACCCCAGTTGCACAAAGATTTAACACTATAGAGACAGTCGACGCTTTCTTAAATCACAGATGGTGGGCAGAAAAGCCAAAATACAGCAATTTAGCCCCTGCTTTTTGTAGTGGATGCTAAGGAACAAGGAGGCTGTGAGGCCATGGCTGAACATGTAGGTTGCACATATACATGCATTCTCAGGATCCGTTCATAGGTTGACCAATGAGCTATCATCCCCTCCCAAATCCATGGGGGTATGGGGCAACCCTTTCCCAACCTTTTGAGGAAAGTATTTCCTTTTAAGGTGGTATGCAGGAGAAAAAAACTCTTTTTGCCTGAATTGTTTTCTACAGGGAAGAGATAGTGTATCATTTCTGGTTAGCTTTGCTTTTCTTCAGTGGGCTCATAAGTCATTCAGCCACGACTTGCAAAAAATTTTGCCTTCCTCCTTAGATTCTTCCAAACTTGTTAACACACATGTACATTTTTGTATTAATGATGAGTCATTGTAAATCACTGTTGCAGAGATTAAATAAAATGCTGAAGGGCAGGCTGGGTGCAGATCAGTCATAAATTATTGGCAGCAACACAGCATGTGGGAATACATGAAATGTGCATGAAAAACATAAACTCATGTCTGGTAGCATGGTCATTAGCCCGGACTGGGAATGCTGGATTTTCTGGATAGAATTAGAAGTTTGCCACAGAGCAGACAGTGAAGAGATCATTTGTTTTCTGCAGATTGAAAGCATTTGAAGAATTTTTTTTTGTCATATTTTGAATGCCTTTACAGTATGTGCTAGTTGCATACTTCAGTTCTCTGCCATAAAGAAAAAAACGGTGCTTTTCACATACATACGCATTTCTGCCTGGTGTTCAGGCTCCTTGGGTTGATGCACACAACTCCTATTGATGGTGGAGAAGTCACAGGAAAGGGATGATGATGTGAGACATGCCAGGAAATGTGTCAGTGGTAGAACACATCTTTCAAAATACCACAGTTTTAACTTGCCCCTTTTCCTTGGGTTTTTTTTTATTTTTTAAAAGCAATGAAATAACCCACTTGGAGTATTCTTTTTTTTTTTTTTTGCACATGTGATGATTTTCTTGTGAATCACCACTGTTGCCTTTTAGTACCATCTTTTTGCCACAGTTGGGTGTTCCTGTTGTTGGAAAGAGGGAGCCCTCACCCTGTTACAAAAAAACCCCAACAAAACCACAATCTATGGAAAGTAGGAAGGTAGCAGAGGTCAAGATGTTGTTTGTCTAAATGAACTCTTCAGGTCTGTGTCTTGTTAGTTGTTTAACCCCACAGGATTTTAGGGTTTGAAGCATGGTAATGTGAACTAGAAGGGGCACTTGCATGATCTTGACAGTGTTGTGTATATGGACATGGAAGGGACCTGACCAACTACAGGTTAATAAGGTGCTTTTCGCCGGTGATAAAAACTGTGATTGAAATATCCAGGAGGTGTGATCCAATCTCTTTGAACCTCAGTTGAGAGCCAGCCAGGCTATATTGAACAATCTATACAGTTTTCTTGTTTACTACATCCCAGCTGAATCTTTTCCCGTTAAGAATTAATGGTAAATAATTACTGCTAGTACTCTATGGAGAAGAGAGAGCAATTCTCATCAAGGGCTGCATTAGGTGTCGCATGCTTGTTTATGTTTTAGGGAAGCCTAGATACACACAGATAAATGTCTGTATATTTGTAGAATAATGTGCCTATATAACCTCTCAGTATGTACATGTCTGTATGTGACTACCTCTCTAAATAGAGCTGCATGCAACTACATTAAAATAATCTTAAAAAACAAAAAAGGTTAAGTTTGAAAATTCAAATCCTTACAGCTCCAGCCTTTAATTAAGTGCTTCCATTATGCTTTTTCCAAAATACCCTTGTGCTATCTAGGGCACAGACCAGACAATGATGAAGCAGCTAGTCAATATTTTATCTTACCCTCATTCTTCAGTGCTTCATTTGTTGAGCTGTATTCAAACCATGCTTGAAGATGGAATTAATAATTACTGCTGAGCTTTCCTATGGTGCTTACTGCTGTAATACCCAAGTCCTCCCCTGACCTCCTCTTGCCTAAACATGCATAAAAGGTTGTGGGTCTGTATAGTATATTTACAGTCCCCCTGCAGAGAGAGAAAATACAGTTGTCCCAGTTCACATGTGAAGAAGTGAGGCTCAGGGAGGTCCAGGCCAGCACAGCTACCAGTTTTGGGTGGGTCTGGGACTGTGCTATGACTCAAAATGACAGCAAGTTATCCTCGTTTAAGGTCCAACAACCAGCAAAACTGTTTTGAGCACCTTGATCATGATACATGCCAGCCTCCAGCATTGGGTATGGAGGAGAGATGCAAAAAATCAGTAACTGCTGGTGAAGAGTTTGGGTTTGATGATGTACTTGGTAGCTCCTGAGCAGTCCAAAGCAGCAGTAGAGCTGAATCCTCTTCTCCAGTGCAGTGTTCAGCTGCTTCAGCCAGGACTGCTTTACTTTTCTTGTCATTTGCTGCCTTATTCATCCAACTTTGACAAAGTTTATTTCTTGTTGAAATCAACTTTTCTACATTATGGTGCCTTGGCCTGTTCTTATAATAGACATAATCATCATTAGGGTAGCTGAGGCATTAGGCCCTATCAAAAACTGTACTATGAGCAGATAATGCAACTGTTTGCATATAAAGTAGATTAAAGAATAGAGTACAAGCAGCTCTACTAATACGGTTTCCTAACTCTTGACTTCTTGATTTTATGGCTTTGGCTTCTTTAAATGTCAATTTTGTGTATAATTTCCTATGCCTGCAATAAAAATGCACCAAACTCCAATCAAACACACTGGAAAAAATGATCAAATAATGTAAATTTCCCTAATCTCATTCTTGGAGACAGCAGAAGTTATTTCTGCTGAAACTTTATAAGGAAGACATTTTTAAAATGCTTCAAGACCTGCCTGAAGATGAGTTTGAAAAACCTGAGATGGGTTTGTGATAGGAAGACCAAACCACCTTATTGTGTTTAGCACAGCCAGCTCAGGCTATGGACACCCAGAAAATACTGTATTACTCTTTCAGCCCCATCACAAGTCCCCTCCAGCAGGAAATTTTCTCATCTGTGCATTTCTTTGCTAATGGGTAAACATAGTGGTAGATCTTTGCTGTGGTAGTTGCACGGGGCAGAGGATGAAGAGCTTTGCTGTGGCATGACAGGCAGGGTGGCATGATGGGAATGGGAGGATTCTTCTCTTCTGATATGGGGTTACTCCCCAGCATCCAGTGCTGAATTGGGAACACCACTACAAGAGGTGTCCTTCCCATCTGCCCACTGGTCATGCCCAGCCTGGCTTGCAGATGGCAGGCTTATGGATGGAGCAGATGGGGGGATGCAAATGGGGCAGATGCAGATTGGGAGATGCAGGTGGGGGGTATTGGAGAAGGTGCTGATGGGGCAGATGGGAGGTGCAGATGGGGAAATGTTGATGCAGTGGATGGGGAATATGCAGATGGGGACAGATGCTGATGGGGCAGATGGAGGGATGCAGATGGGGGGATGCTGACGGGGCCAGATTCAAATGGGGCAGAAAAGCCCCTGCCCACTCCTCCACAGAGATGAAGAGGAAGGAGGAGCGGCTGCATGGCTCTCCACCCTGCCACCTTTTGGAAATCAGTCCCAGGCCCCTGTTTTACCACTGTGGTGTCTTTTTTTTTATCGTAGCATGCCTGGGATTCGGTGCATCTAAAGCACACCCCAAAACACTCCCAAATACAAGTGATAATGTTTTCCCATGATTCCCATGTGTTAAGCCTCATGCCAGCCCCTTCATTGGGCTAGGTGTTTAACATAGACATCATCTTTGCTCAGTTCCTTTGCTGAGGGTGATACTCGCCTGAGCAAAAGGCCAGCACATGACCAGTGCACCACTTTAGTCCCACTTAAGCACTATTTTTAGGGTGTAAGTGGGGGAGGAGGCAAGCAGGGAGGGAGCATAGCAAAAGGAGGTGCCGGTCCTGTGCACAGGGGTGGACGTTCACCCCCACTTGCCTACCAAATCACAGGCTACAATAAATAGGCATGATACTCAGTTTGCCACTTTGAAGAGTATATCACGTTTTTAGTTGTAGGCAAATAAAATATCTGCTTGTTTTCAGATGTATCTATTACGGCTTTGTTGCAGTAAACAGATTAAACGAGAAAAGGTCAAGATGCAATTTGAATCTGTGTAAGAACATAACAAATACTTTTCTCAGTAAACAGATACAGTAAATACAAGTACTTATTTACTTGTAAATGTTAAAACATTCACAAATTATCCTCTCAACTTCAGCAATACGAACTTAACCATCAGATTTTGGAAACTATTTACTTTTCTCCTCTGTGTGATTCAAGAATACATATGCAGATGTTATTTAAACGCTGGCTTGTTAATGGGAACACACGTGAGAGCAGGGAAAAATAGAAATGAGAAAGAATAAATGTTTCAGGTTTAACAAATACATATTGTTTGTTATTCCAAAGTAAGACAGTAGGTGTTTGCAGTGTGAAAATAATCCTGCTCTCCCCAAAAAAGCACAAAACCCCAAGAAAACTATTGTATAAAGGATCTTGCTGGGTGAATTGTTGTACCATTTGAGCAATTTGAATATGTGCGGTAAATTAGCTATTCTAAACATACCATGTGCCAGGCTTTTCAAGCAGATTTTTACATTTATGTTTTCACTAAGTCTTAGCTAATTGTTATGCATTTCACCTTGAATGCCAATTGTAATAATAATATTACATCTGCAGTCTATTTCTCTGTTCTTACATTACAGCAATCAGGAATACTCACTAGGTAAAATCCTGTATACTTACTCATAAGAAAATATTGAAATCAGACAAAAAAATGTTTAGTTTGCATAATGCCTTAGACAGCCCTGGAGAACTGCCAGGCAGCCAAGGTATTATTAGAAAAGCTGAGCAAATAGCTTACAGGGGAAGAGTTGTGAATTTAGAGCCATCAGGTACCATTGTGTCACAGGATTAGGCTGGTATTTTTGTTTAGTTCAGTGAAGCTGTTTAAAAATACAGCGCAGTGGTTTAAACATACGGGGTTTGGTTTCGGCATGTGGGTTTAAGGAGCAGCGATACAGCTTTGGCATAAAACACAGGTGTTTTTCCAAAGGGGGCAGATGCTTGGAGGTGGTTAAAGAGTGTTTTGGCAGAAATGATCCAGGACTTCAGGTGGAGCAGAGAAAGAGCTTTCATCCTGGTGAGGTGATAGACCCTGGGTTTCTTGCTCAGTCCAGTCTTGGCAGTCTCCATGCACCCCAAACTACCCCAAAACAGAGGTCACCCTGTCCAGGAGCACCAGGGGAGGATGTTTCCCTTAACCATTGCTCTGACAATCCCTGGATTCAGGCTGGGGAAGACCTTCAGAGGAAACATCGTTTATTTCAAGAGAGAACGTGGAGTCATTTTGCGCAAACTAAGATTGGTTAGTGGTGCCCTGAGCTTTCAGCAAATAAAATAGCTGGTGTTATTTTATTCACACAGTTGCTTTTTTGAGAGGGAGAAAGGTTGGTTCCCACTGCAGAGCATTGCATGGTGCAGAGAGGGTTTACCTTCCAATAGTCTTGACTAACAAAAGGTGCTCAGCAATTGAGAAGTCAATAAGCAGGATAAAAAGCCAACCCTGTTTTCCTTTGGGCCTTCCATCCTCTTCTGGGCTGGTTTGGTACCTGACAAACTTTTTTAGTCAGTGCATTAATATTCTGTAACAAATGTACTGTCAGGTGTCAAGGAAATAAGATGAAATGGTGCCATGCAAACATTTGCCACTTGCTCTTTTCCCTGCTCCAGCCCTAGCTTTGCTCTGCAGGATCAGGGCCAGGAAGCTTTGTTTGGTACTTTTTACTTAAAAAGGCTGAGATTCAGGTGTGTACTGCCTCAAAACTAGAGTTTGGCATTAAAAGTAAATCCCACTTTATTGTGGAATTGCTGTGTTGCAAATGCTGCGATGCTGTACCATCTTCTGTAAATACAGTCCTCAGGATTTGGTTTCTTTTCAGTGCACGAGATGCTTCTGTCACAAAAAAATACCTTCAATATGTTAAAAAAAAGAAAAAGGGGGGAGAGTAATGATTTGTCATTGCTTTGCAAGTCAGGTTTTGGTCTATTCTTGTCATAGCTATCTGAAGTGTGTTTGCATATAGTTTGCCTTTCTGGTATTTTGTGCTTGCACAGACCTGATCTCCACCTATTTTGTGTCAACAGTTGCTGAGACTGGTGTAGAGCGATTAACTATTGCAAACTGAAACGCCAAAATGCAGAGAAAGGTGCCCTCAGAGACCCTCTCTCGCACTTACATCAGGCACTTGCTCCAAGCTGCACCTGCATAAAGCAAACTGCGTGGTTAAAAAGTCAGCCCAAAATATTAAAAACGGGGCAAATGTTGCCTCCTTCTTAGCTAAACCAATTTCTCAGCTCCAAAATGAAACACAGCCAGAGGCGCAGGGCGAGGACGTGCTTTTGAGGGCGTGTGTTTTGCCCTGCCTGCCCTGAAATGATTTTGGTGTAAATGATGTGTGGCTGCTACACCAGCATTAGCGCTAATGAGGCTGCTGCCTTTTATTTTACTTTTTTTTTTTTACAAAAGGAAAAGAAATGGCAGCAGATGCTGCTGAAAAAAAATATTACTTCTGCAGTTCTTCAGTGAAATCTAGGTCACGTAACAGTTTCATGGGTTATTATTTTTTACCCTTGCCCACTGCAGTCCTTGTGTCTGTTTTGGCTAATGGCAAAGTGCAATAGCAATAGCTCCTTTTCAGTTCAGATCTATCTCAGGCATGTGACTTCTCACCTGCTTTATAAAGGTGTTTTATACCATCTGGAGGATGATCCCAAAGCTTTCTGTGTTCCATGGTCTCACTACTTCTTTTTATCATTGACATTCCTCTGACCTCCCCATGTGTTTTGTTTGTGTTGTTTTCTGAGGATGTCTTTTCTCCTTCCCTGACTAAAACGCTGTCAGAAGTAGGATTATAAGCAAAATGAATTACTTCGCTTAATGAGAAATCATGTTCAGATAAAGTAGATTACAAAGTGGGTTATTAGCAGTGGTTAGAAAACAATGTTTTGAAGTCGGATGTCTTGGGGGGAAGTTCGTCCAGAAGTGTGGGGTTGTTTTTCATGTTGGCTGTGACTCAGAGTTGTATCTTCTGTGGTTTATGGGGAAAAAAAAAATTAAACCAGTTTTTCAGGTGCCCACATCACACAAAATACACCAACGTGCTTGTGTTTGTTGTCTCACTAGTGGTGGGAAGGATGTAACCACACGAATCACAGCTTCCCCACTCTGCCCTGAGCCAAAATCTTGGGGTATAGACCAGAGTGATGTCAAAGCCTATTTCATGTATGAATCACAGGTCCTATATGAGGGTTTATTATGTTTTCTTTTGAGGAGCTCTGGGTGTTTCCCCCCAAGAATACTTGACAGGGCTTTTGGTTTGGCCACCCTGGGCTTGCTTCTCCTTGTCCCTCAGGCTGGAGGAGCTGGTGTGGCGTGACAGTGTATGGAGTTGCTCCATACGCCTGAAGTGGCCTTGTGGAGACGAGGAGGGTGAGGAGATCCATCCAGGAGTGTGGAAAGATAATTTCTCATGTACTTCTGTGAGTGTGAACACAAACCAGCAGGCAGATGTGGGAGCAGACTCTGCTTTTGCTTGGGCTGGAGGCTGGGCACAGCTTCCAGCTCCCATGCCATATGCCTTATAGAAAGGAGTGAACAGAGGAAAAAAGCTGTTTGGACAAGGCTCCCAATCTGATGTAGGGAAAGCACCTTAGACCTCAAAGGAGGACCCCTACATTTAGACCACTTCTGCAGCAAGAGAAAGCTTGGAGAGGATACAGGCACCTCTCACAAGCACTACATTCCCTTAAATAAGAGGTTATGCTGAATCAATGGAGGACAAGAAAATTGCTGCAAGAGAGAGGGGTGTTTCCAAAGAAATAGCAAGTATTTTGCTATCAGTTCTCACCCATTCCCAGTGTAATCCATGCCATCAAGTGGCAGGGTTTATTGGTTTGAAATCATCTGCTGAAGAAAAGCTGCTGGTTGTGCTCCTGGTGTGCACCAGATCAGAACTTGGGTTACAAAGTCCAGACATGATCTCCTGAAAGTTCATATGGAAAGTTGATGTTCAGACCCCCCTCAGAACTGAGGTGGGAGATGCACATCACAGCATGGGCTGGTCTAAGAGCTTCCAGAGCCTGCGCACCCTCTACCACAAGTGTTTGGGAGGTCTTGCTGTTTGTGGCATGGTCTACTTATTGAAGTGCATACATCTCTTTCTCAGCAAAGCTAGTTCATTGCATGGTGCTGAGATAAATCACTCTCCAGATATGCAGTGGAAAAGTGGCTACACAGCACCAGTCCTTGGGCAGGGAGAGTATTTTTGTGGGAGGCAAGATTTTGGCTGGTAATGTGTTGTGTACTCAACCGCAGCACTGTATGGGGTCCACTGCTGTCCTGGGCAGGAGTTAGAGCAGCCTTAGTGCTGCTCTACTAGGTGAATCCTTGCCTTATTCCTTAAAGGCTAATTGTGGCACACAGAGATCAGCAGAGTACAGCTGCGCTGGGATTTGGGAGCAGGGAAGAGACGGGAGGTCAGCTCTGCTGGCGCTTTGCCATGTAAAGATTTCCCCTTACATCATCTGGCTGCTGAGGGCGAGTTTACATCTGCTTTGCACCCCCAGGGAATTGCGGTGTCAGGAATGAGGTTGCTGTGAGCCCTGCCCAGCGCAGCCAAGACCTGCAGCATGGCCTCTGCTCCAGCTTCTTGGCATCAGTGAGGAGGCACCTTGGATGCCAGATCTGGATTTTCACCGGAAACTTTCCATGTCAGCTAAGCTTTTCTGAGAGGGATTTGTGGATGGGAGGAAAGGAGGAGAAGGAAGAGAGCATACCAGAAAGGCCAACAGCAGCTTGCCTGTGATATGGGAGGGCACACTGGAGATGGGCAGAGCAGGGAAGTGCATCTCCAGGGAGCCCTTTCCTGGGCATGTTGGCTCTTTGCTCCTCCCTAGTATGTCCCTCTCTTGTTTTTCATTCAAAACTAACAAATAAATACAAATAAGCTTTAGCTTCATCCTACTGGGGAACAGGGAAAACTGCAAGATGGATAAAGTGTTTCCTGCCCAGTTTTCTTCTGGAAGGAACCATTGAGCAGCCACCACCCATAAGCTCTGCACAGAGATGGGGCTAGGGGAGTGTTTGGGCCAAGTAGGAGCTTGTGTCTCCTGCCTTGGTGGAAAGCTGTCACCCATCCCTTCTGCACCCAGAGCATAAGCAACTACCAGGTTCGCTGCCGCCCCAAGGTAGTCACAGAGGCTGCGTGATGTCCCATGGAGCCGGTGGCAATGTGCTTCCCCAAATGCAGTCTGCTTATTTGGAGGCAGGATACATCCCGTTGTGATCTGAGAAGAAAACATGGCATGGAGCGGAAGCAGGGTTTAAGGGCGTCGGAGAAGAGCAAGCATACAGGAGGTGACCAAATGCAGAACTGGTGCATGTTGGGGGGGCCAAAATGTAGGGCATAGCCACTCTCTTACAAGAAGCATATACCTGATCCCATCCCTCTGTGTTTTTGCACTCAATATGCTCACTACATTAGCAGGGTTGCCTTGCGAGAGATTCAATAGCACTCTCCTGCTTTAAAGCAACTTTCTGAATGCACAACATGAATCCATCGGTGGGGTCACATAGTAATGCTTGAAGTCAGAAGCTATTTTTAAAACTAAATTGCAGAACCACACATGGCTTTCATTAGTGCTTTACATCAATTTTGTCAGCTAATTAGTGGTTTTTCATCACTAGTTTTGCATAGTATTTTATTTGTTCGCTCTTCAATATTGTCTTGTGACACCCTCAGCCGTGTATACAGTCCCTTGTGCTGGTGCTGCAGTAAAGGAGGGAGGGAGAGGAGAGCATTCAGGAAACTTTCCTGATCCTCCTGATTGATGGATTTGCTGTGTTTGGAGTATATTCCAATATTACGTGTCTGGAGTGGGCGGTTTGCAGCCCATGTACTCTCTTCCCTCCCTACCTCCATTTAGCGTTTTAAATGATGTATTGCAGTCCTGAACTGTCTTCAGTTCGGAGGAGGTGGAGGAGAAACCAAGAAAAGTTGCCAAACATGACTTCATAAGGTTTGACTTTAAATTGAACAAAGTTTCTTGAGTGTCTTGGATTTTTCTCTTTTTTTTCTTTACAAATAAAGGGAGTACAGAGAGTATGGATTGCTAATGACTGGTAGTTACGGGTCATTAAGCTCAGTAACTGACTTCAGGATCAGAACTTTCTAATAACGGCAGTAAGCACTCTTTTAACATTTATTTCTCATTTTAGGGATGGGGAGATGTGATTACCATTCAAAGTCTGCAGTTATTTTTTTCTGTTCACAATTACAGAGGAAGCTTGCTTTTTTTAAGGCTGCTTTTAAAACACTTGAAAGTATTTGGTGAAATAATTTCTTTGGATTTTGGGGTTTTTCTTTTCTTTCACTGACTACTTTAAAAAAACTCCAGAAAACAAACATACAGGAAAAAAAAAAAAGAAAATATGTTAAAATAAGGAATAAAGCAGTTACTGAAGTGTAATAATCCTGCTTTATAGCACACTTTCCATTTAAATTGTTTTTATTAGAGATAAACCTGTTAAGCATTGAGGAATTAAGTGCTGAATAAAGAAGGTTGTTTCACTGCTGTATAAGTGAAGGATCCCAGTATGCAGAAAAGAGTATGGCTGGTTTTACAAGTGAATTCCTTGCCAGTTTGCAGGGCTCTGGTTACTTTGGCATCTGTTAGAATCTTGTTGTCAAGAGGGATACTATTTTTTTCAGAGGGGCAGTAGAGATTTTTAGCACTGGGGTTTGTAGCTACTGTGGGCTTTCTCGTTGTCCTTATGCTTGGTTTGCTAGAAAGTGCTCAAGGAGAAAATGAGGGAGAGAGATTTTTTTGGGAATTTCTTGGCACTGCTAGTGATACACAGCCTTCTGGCATGCAGTGTTTTAGGACAATATTGGGAAGGATCAGCCTGCAACTCCAAGTATCAAAACTCAGTAATGGTGTGAAACTCTCCTCATTTGGAAGGGCTGGGGGGAGAGAAAAATTCAATATACTGCTAAGTCTCAGCATCTCCTTTCAGACAGCTGGTCCTGGAAAATTTCATTCAAAGACTGCAAATTGGAAGACCCCACAATCACTCTGTCGATTCTTGAGCAAAGGTGGCTTTGGAAATTGGTGACAGCAGAGGAAGGTCTTGTTTTATTCACTCAGCAGAAGTGAAATATAAGGGGAAGGGAGAAAGAACAGATCTGTGTGGAAAGTGTCACTTGGGCTGTAACCTGAGCCTTCACAAACTATGCCTTTTGGAGGGTTTGGTGACCCTCCGAAAATCCTTGCTCTCTGGCTGCTATTATTGTAGCCAATTTCCAACTAAAATAAGTCTTTTGTCATCACCAGCCGTGCTGCCTCTCAGTGAGAAGAAACAAAACTTGTGCGTGGCAGTGAGGGTGGCCAAGCTGAAGGTCAGAGTGCAGAGCCAGACTGCAGCATCCCCGGGGCTGGGTCTGGATCTCACCCGTGGGACTGGTGATGCACCAAATGGGGAGACTGACAGTGACCTCTGGAGACAGACCCTGGGCAAGAAGCCTAAGAGAAAACATCCTAGTAAAGTGCATATTGGAGAAAAGAGGGTTTCCTCCTCCTCTTAGGGCTATGCAGGTGGAATAATTGAAGTTTTCCTGCTTTTGGGGACACAGCAGAAAGTGCACTCTCATGTATCCAAAAGGGCAAGGAAAAGTTAACTTGAAAAAAGTAATAAATACTTTAAACTTCTGTGTTTGCCCAACTGTTCAAACGTTCTCTCCATGCCAGATTCTTCCCTTTGGGGTAAAAAAAAAAAAAAAGAAAAAAAAAAAAAGAAAACAAGAAAAAAGAAGGAAAAAAAAGAAAAAAAGCAAGCAAACAAGCAAGCAAAAGTAACCCAAGTCATCACTTTGCAGAGTTCTCAGCCCTCCTCGGGCTTTTAAATGGGTACAACTTCTACACTAAGGGATCTCATATCGTTTGTTCCACTGCTGATTCTGTTCTTTGGGGGGGAAAAAGCCCCGAAACAAAAAAAGCCTGCCACATCAGAGAAAAAGTACCAATGCTTAGAACATTGGTATGGGAAAAAATACGCAAGTCTTTGAGCCTCTGTGGGTCTTTACTCACATGAATAAGGTTAAGCAGTGGTCCTAATGATTAACTTAAGTTTTATGCTGAGTTGTATTTTGACAGTACTCCATTTGAGTAGTTCTTAATACAGGAATATGTTTTTAGGTCCTATTTTTTTAACTTTTAAAAGTTAGAGTGACTTAGGTTTTCTTTCTCTTAAGATAGGTGAATGTGGACATGCAGGAAAACAAGCAATGAGATTTTTCCTGCTAGCTTTTCTGTTCCATTATTTTGCTGGTGCTGCCAGCCTGATGCTTTGGAAATGCAAAGACTGATCAAAAGATCTTGGCCGTTCTCTCAAACAAAAAAATATCACTATGAAGAAATTATCCTCATGTCCACATATTTCTGCAGCAAAGGCTAATTTGCAGTTTGTCTCCCAGAGTTCTCAGCTGTGATTTGTAAATGTAAGAGTGCTGTGTTGTGATTTCGCAAGGCAAGCCGCATTAGTAGTTTTAATCTGATGGGTTCTTAGGAATTCCAGGTCTGGGATGCAGGAAGAAACTTGAAAGTGAATACTTTCTTCTTTTTTTTTTTTTAATGCATAGTGGTTTGGAGTCTTCTATAATGCAAAGTAAAGCGTTCTGTTACAAAGGCAGGGAGGATGGGACAGAAGGTTAAAGGGCACCCTGGAAACAAACAGCTGGACCAGTTTATTTAAACAGATACAAGGATGGGGAGCTGACCTCCGTTTGACTTCTAGTGGGAGGAGCAAGAATGTCATTTTATTACTTTGCCCAGAAGGAAAATGTTCTTGCGTCTGAATTCCCCCTGAAGACATCCAAACACTGGGCTGTTTGGCAGAATTGCTACTTAGAGAAAATACTTCCATTAATGCATAGGAAAAAGATAACTATTAAGTACCTGTGCGTAAAATGTTCTTAAAAGAGATATCTCAAGCTATAGCATGGTGCAAACAGGGTGAGAATATGTTTTACCGTAGGCACATCTTCTGGATACTTACTGGTAAAGTCCAGCTATAATTGTTTATGATTTTGAGCCCCCCTTCTTATAAGAAGCACTTCTAGTTTGGAGGAGAAGGAAGAGAAGGTTGTGAAATTGGGGTATGTGTGCTTAATGTTGCTCAGGGTTTCTTTGGGGTAAAAGCTTTTGGCAAATGAAGATTGCAGTGACCAGCCAGTCTCACAGCTACCAAAAACCTTCCCCTCCTGCCACAGTAAGAGGTCCTGGCAGCTGGGCAGTAGAAGGATGGTGTAAACACAGCAAGAGCCTGCCAGGGATGCAGAAAGAAATGGCTGAGGCACTGGGGTTTTGTGTTGTTGTTTTACTTAGGAGAGTTACTGTGAAAATTGCTTTCTGCAAATGCAGATTACAGATATTAAACAATTTTCTAATTGGTCATGGAGCTAAGGCAGCTAATGGGGGAAAAAAGGCAGATTTTTTTTAATTGCTTATTTCACATGGTGTTTGTGCTACACCTGTGCTTATAATGAGAAAGGAGAATTAGTCTAACCTTCTGCTCACATGATTCTAATTTCCATGGTTTGTACAAGATAATGATAAACTGATTTGCAACACTGTTTGCTGGAGTTGAGGCTTTTTTTTCTTTATTGGAAATGTGTAGAAAAATTGATCCAATGCTCTTGCTGGCAAAACATGACCTAGTTAAGGTGTAAGGTTTCCACATCAGCACCCTGAATTTGTGCCTTTGAGCCCATTTTCTTGAGACAGGCTTGATTAGGATTCAAATCTTGATTAATTTTTTGCTCTAGTTTGGTAGCGGGCATCAGTTGGGAATGGGAGATAGGAGGAGACCAAAATCACGGTGCTGGTCTTTGATGAGGGCAAAACAAACAGCATGGGGTGGTGGTTTGTGATTCTTCTCCCCTCTGGTTTTGGGGAGTGGGTGTGCAGAGCTGATTCTCGCAGGAAGGTCCTATTTAGGCTTTATCTCTGCAGCAGGAGAACTCCTGCTAAGCCACTCCAAGCAAAGGCAACAAAAACAAGCAGCAAGCAGTCCTTTGTGGACTTTCCTATTGCATTCTGAAAGTGTTGTGTCATTGTACCCAGGCTCACGCTTCTTCTTTTACTAGTAGATATCGTGGCATACACTTTTTTTATTATTCCTGTTCTCTCTTGCAAAGAACATAAAGTCTGGTTATGAGGCTTTGCTGTGATTAAATCTCAGCCAAGATTTTTTCCAAATGGGTTTTAACTGAGCTTTCTGATGAGCAAGACCACAAGAGAAGTTCTTCTAATGCTCTTCAGGCAGGTTCCCAGCCATGGTTTTGAGCCTCCTGATTTCAGTGCCATGAGGACTGCCCGCAGAGGAGACCGAGGCAGTTGTGATCCTCCTCCTTCTCCTGTTTTGCTCCAAAGTATTTTGAATATTCCTTTCCCAAATAAGCATTGCAAGACTCACTGAGGCAGAGAGCTACAAAAGTACAAGGAGTATGGTTACAGATGACTATTTTTAAAAAATGAATGTACCTTTTTTTTTTCATTTCCAAAGATCTGCTTTTCATTGTTCAGGGGGAATTTTCAGTAGTCCAGTAATTACAGTTTAACAAGATGTTTGCTGTAAATGGTCAGGCCTAGCTGGAGAAAACAGGATTATAAATTCAATTACTGTAAAGCTATGACCTCGCCTTGACCCCTCAGACTTTGCATAAAGGGGTGGGGGGGGGGGGGAGAAAAGCCCACCAAGAAATGGCTAGGAGGAATGCAGGGCTCTGAAGTCCCCAGCAGCGTGAGTTAGCAGTGATAAAACTCCAGACATTCTCTCATTTGATGGGCTTCTGCCATCACAGTTCATTATCTTAATAGTGGGCATTAAAAGGGAATTAGGTTTGGGATAGGTAGGGGCAGGTTTTGATAAAAAAAAAAGAAAGAATGGAAAAAGAAGTCAGAGAACGTAAGGCAGAAATGGCACTAATGAGGGGGAGGTAGCAGATGCCCTCACAAATATCTCGCAGGCTTCACCTGTTTGTTTTTTTCCTGTGCCCCATTCTGAAACAAGAAGAGCGTTGCTGGTATTGTTTCCTGAAAACTCAGCTAATTCCCTCATGAAAAGATGAAATGGAAGTGTCTGACTGTGGTAGAAAGCAGGCAAACATAAATCAGCTTGGAAACCCCAAGCTCGTGCTCTCAGAGGTCATCAGGGTTAGAGGTTTTTCAGTATTTGCATCCCTTTGCAGCCTGACAGAGTGGGGCAAGAGGGCTTGGGGATGGGTAAAAGTCATCCCTTTCCTAACTGTTTGCTTTCTTTTCTTGCAGGTTTATTAATGCTAGAAGAAGAATAGTTCAGCCCATGATAGACCAGTCCAATCGAGCAGGTAAGTCTCCAATAGTAGCTGTATTCAAGTCATGCAGGCAAAAAACATGCTCAAGCCATTCACCACGAGGTCCATTATCTGGTAAATAAATGAGAAATGGATGCTGGGAGTGATTGATAATTAAAATGCAACTAGCTTTTCTTTCATTACAACCCTAATAATTTTGACATGATTAAAACATTTGGGGAAGAAAATTGAAAATTCAGAAAAAGAAACTAAAATGATCCACTCCATGACTGGACTTCCCATACACATACAAGTAGTTGTTTTGAGTTTTCCTTCCCAGCTCTTTCTGCTCCTATGACCACTCCCTGGTGCATGGCTTGGTGTGGAATTGCTGTAAACTTTATTACCTGTCAAAAGGGCAAAGGGGTCAGAATCGCTTGTGGGACTCAGTAAAGTTCAAAGACATTCAATGAGGTAGAGCTTTATGTGCTTTAATAACCCAAGGCAGCTTACTTCTGAAGCCAGCTTTTAATGTACAGTTAAAACCTCGAGTTCAGGTAGTGTACTTGTATAGGATCCTTTTGTCCCTTGTCTCTTCTTCTTAGTAGCTGTCTTTGGGGATTGATGAGTATTTGGCATTTACTTTGGGGGAATTTCTTTTTATTTTTGTAAAAAATCTTAAGTTGTCACATGCCTGTTCTGTCTGGGGTCTTGGCTCGCAGCTCTGTGTGGGTATTTACCATTGAGGAATAGCCAGTTACTCCCAGTTGGTTTTGCTTTCCCAAGTCTCACTGCCAGACTATCCAAATCCATCGTTGTCCTAGATGCCTTTGGGACACAATTCCTCTTTGAGTACATTCGATTATTTTGTCATTAGAGGTAAATATCTGGCATGAATGTGTTCAGGTCCTGCTCTTAGAAAGGCACACGGGCGTAATTTAACACACGGCAATTTCAGTGTGACTATTCCAGCCATAAAATCCAGCTCCTATACAGGTCTTTGCATTGACGTCAGCAGTGGCAGCAGCTGGAGCTGGGGCTCCTCGTGTCTCGAGACTTCGGATCGCTAACTTGCAGTAGGAAATTAAGCCAAAACCAAGCGTGTTAGCTCAGCCTCTCAAATTGAACAGAAGATGGTTTTCGCTCTTTTTAGAGGCAGTATTGGTAGCTGTCTCACAGAGTTCATAGATAAGTGGGTTGTGTCATGACACCAAGAGGTGACCCTTTTGGCTGTTGCTAAAAAGCAATGTTCTCCACTTTTCCAGTAAGTCAAGGCACACCCTATAACCCCGACGGGCAGCCGATGGGAGGTTTTGTGATGGACGGCCAGCAGCACATGGGCATCCGAGCACCAGGTAAGCCCTCGGGTTAGCATCACCCACCGATGGGTGATCTCAGTCATGCCACCACAGGTAACCACACTTCCACCCTTCACCGTCGTCTCAGCTGTCTGCCTTGCCTTGCCTGTCTTCTGCCTGCTTTCAACCACTGAGGGAAACCAGGCATCTTCTCGCTCGAGGGGTCCTGGACTCTCTGCCATGCTGTGTTTTGGAAAGGGGCTTTTGGCACTATCTGTTGACTTTGCTCATTCTCTGGCATCTTCTTGGATTTTTATCTCCTTCTAGGACCTATGAGTGGAATGGGCATGAATATGGGCATGGAGGGGCAGTGGCACTACATGTAACCTTCACCTAGGTAACCAATGGCAAAGCCAGGGGGAAGTAAGTACAAACGGGGTCTTTGTTCTCACTTTGTCCGAGGGATATTTGTCTCCTTACATTTCCCTATGTTCTCCCTGCCCATAGCCTCATGCTTTTTCCTTCCTTTCCATCCATCCTATGCCTGGGCTCCTTTGGGTTTCTGTCCCTCTGGTTCAGCTCAAGCTTTCCAAGCTCCCAAACCCCCTGTGCGCGCGCGCGCTGTACACTGACGCCGCCGTACATTGACGCCGCCATACATTGATGCTATTATCCATCCCTGAGCACATGACAAAACAAGAAGCAGCCAGGGAGGTGGGGGAGCCCGTCGTCTTGGCAACAGACTGATTTGCAAAATGTAAGCGGTCTGCAGCAGCGCAGGGAGAGGAAAGAGCATGTCCCCAAAGTGTCATAAATCTGTCTAACCGCAGTTGATGCATGAGTTACATTTCTCCTGCTAACCTGCAAGACACCAAAAAAGCCAAACAGAGAGTTCTCATAGGTGAAAAAAAAAATAAGCTGTGGCTTCACTTAGTTGCGTTTTGGAAGGCGATGAACCAAACTTTGATTTTTTTTTTCTTAATTTTTTTCCCCCCAAGTTTATTTCTCTTTGTCTGTCCGTCATAATGGGATTACGTGTGGCAAAGGAAAAAGAGAGAATACAAAATAGAGGTGTGCGCAGCAGGCTATGGAGCTTAGCCCAGGCTAATTGACTATATCCAAATTAAGTATGCCATCACTTGCAGTGTGACAAATGGATTTGACTTATTCAGTATACAAAAATAGAGATCATTAATGCAATCTTCAGTGGCAGGCCTTGCGAAGAAAGCCTAGAAAAACTGCCCCAGTTTCCCCCACCCTTTTGTCTTTTTATAAGGGAAAATACATTATACACCTTTTTTTTCTTTCTTTTTTTTTATTTAAAGAGCAAAGCAGTTTGAAACACTGAGGCACCAGTACCGTGTTTAAATGGTGCCTGATACTGTTTCTTTCGCTCTCTTTCTAGAGTTACAGGCAGTTATTTTGGCATCTTTGTTGTACCCCCAGCCAATATTAATGCAGGGTTTGAAGTTACCCAGGCCAAGTGTATTTCATAGTCGTCTTCTCTGGGTGCAAGTCAAAACTAAGTTTTAACAATTAGCTGTGAAAACATTCCTCTGAGCTTGGGAATGCAACAGCCTTATTACCTCATCATGGAAATTTCTAGCTTAGCTAATTTAAATATTGTTTCTTAGTTTCTGGGTCAATTAAATTTAAATGATGTATTTTATGCTTCGTGACCAATTAAATTAATAGGTTATTACAAAAAATATTATCATCTTTTTTGATTAAAGAGCTGTGAGTACAGTATATTTTATAAGCAATTTTCATTAGTTCAAAACTGTTCCTTTAGGCTAGATTAAGCAGCTATTCATTGCTAGAGTCTTGAGACCTGATTCCAAGGTGTTCAGCGCATTCACAGCGCGCTCTTACTTAGAACTAAAGCCAATTGAACCTACTTAGCAATAGCGTATGCCTTTCACCCTTGATGATTATGGAGCTTATAGCTCTCCGAAACAATACACCTGTCAGTTCCCATCAGCTACAGCAATCCAAGCAGAAGGCAGAGGCCCACAGAAAGCAGGAGGTTTTATTGTTTTAGGTCCAATTTTTTTCTTATTGTTCTCCCAAACCCACTGCAAGGTTGACTGAGTTGCGTGTCTGATTTTTTTTCAGACAGAAGTGAGCAAATGGAAAGAATCAATTGATAACTGCTATTGATTATAGATATATTTTTAATGCATTTAAAAATACAAGTTTGATTTAACAATCATCCTTAGTAATCCTATCAATTTCGGCTTCATATGAGGCCTTTGTTCAGTGATGTATGTGCTTGCTGTATAGTGTCTGTTTGAATGGCACAAATACTTGGGACAGATTCCAAGTGATGGAGCTCAAGAGCTAAATAAATAACTGTTGATAAACCTCGACACTGATTTAACTCATCTCTCCTCCCAAGCCCCTCATTAACTACTACTGATTCCCTGCCTTGTATTCCCAGCACACTTTTACAAGTGGGGAGACGAAGGTGGGTAGCTGGAACAAGGCCATGGGGGATGGAGCCCACCTATGAGCCCTCACAAGGGCTTCCCCGGCTTGGTGCCACCA
This sequence comes from Melopsittacus undulatus, assembly GCF_012275295.1. Classification (NCBI taxonomy): domain Eukaryota; kingdom Metazoa; phylum Chordata; class Aves; order Psittaciformes; family Psittaculidae; genus Melopsittacus; species Melopsittacus undulatus. The sequence goes on along the minus strand of NC_047529.1, from coordinate 9,844,809 downwards.
CCCTGTGTGACATTAGTCGTCATCAGGCTGGCTCTGCCTTGGGCATGCTTCCAGATTGGAAATATCTCCGTCGCATACGTTCCTAACCATAAAAGCAGAAAGCGGTTTTATCTCCCAGAACTCTGTATTTGGAGGGGGGAGGATGTACTTGGGGGGATTTTATGACCTGAGAATCATTCCTGTTGCCGTTGTTGTGAGTCCATACATAGACTCCAATCCCACAAAGGCAGCTGCACTCACACATCCATGATTCCGCATCTCGCCTTGGTCTCGAGTTCAGCCTTCCTGTGCCCAAGCTGAGGAGCTTTGTGGCCCGATGTCCGTAACTGATCCCCAGCACTCACCACCACTTCTTTCTCTCCACAGGGCTGCAAAGTATGCCAGGGGACTATGTGTCTCGGGGTAGTCCAATGGGTATGAATATGGGACAGCCAAGCTATACCCCACCCCAGATGCCCCCTCATCCCGCTCAGCTGCGTCATGGCCCCCCCATGCATACCTACATTCCTGGACACCCTCACCACCCAGCGATGATGATGCATGGAGGACCACCCCACCCTGGAATGCCCATGTCAGCATCAAGCCCCACAATGCTTCATACCGGCGAGCCGGCAGTGAGCGGACAAGTGATGGACATTCATGCTCAGTAGCTTAAGGGAAATACACGTTGTCTGCAGCAACGGTAGATTTCAAACATTGTCTTTCTGCAATGACTATGGAGTTCTTGGCTTCAACTTTGGACCAAGGGACGTTCCGATTCTTCACAGGGACCCTGAAAAGCAGGAAAACACCAACCGAAGTCAACTTCTGGGGACATGCTAAATACCTATATAAGACATTAAGAGAACAAAGAGTGAAATATTGTAAAATGCTATTATACTGTTATCCATATTACGTTGTTTCTTATAGATTTTTTAAAAAAAATGTGAAATTTTTCCACACTATGTGTGTTGTTTCCATAGCTCTTCACTTCCTCCAGAAGCCTCCTTACATTGAAAAAGAAGCCTTACACTTATCCTGCAAATGACAGAAAGGGCTTATTTGCAGGATTTTTAGAGCATTAAAATAACTATGTCAGGCAGAAGAATCTTTCTTCTATCCTAGGATTTCAGCCATGCACACTCTCTCTCTCCCCCCTCTCTCCTCTCTCTCTTTCTTCCCTTTCTCTCCTTTTCTCCCTGTCTCTCTCCCTCTCTCTCTTTCTAGCCTGGGGCGTGAATTTGCATGTCTAATTCATTTACTCACCATATTTGAATTGGCCTGAACAGATGTAAATCGGGAAGGATGGGAAAAACTGCAGTCATCAACAATGATTAATCAGCTGTTGCAGGCAGTGTCTTAAGGAGACTGGTAGGAGGAAGCATGGAAACGGAAAGGCAGTGTATTTGAAGCCTAATTGTCACATCAGAGCATCCTTGTCCCCATGCAGCAACCACCACCTTGTACATCACTTCCTGTTTTATGCAGCTCGAAACATGGACTGAAGATTTATTTTTAATATGTTGACTTTCTTTCTGGGCAAGACATCGGTCATGTGTGCATTTTTTTTTCCCCATAGTCCCATCATGGAGCATTTATGTATACATTGTAAATAAATTTTGTGCAAAAAGGACTGGAAAAATGATCTGTATTATTGCAATTTTTTGTAAAAGTAGCAGTTTGGTATGAGTTGGCATGCATACAGATTTACTAAGTGGGATAAGCTAATTATACTTTTGTTGTGGTTAAACAAATGCTTGTTGATAGCCTTTTTCTATCAAGAAACCAAGGAGCTAATTATTATTAATAATAATCATTGCACACTGAGTCTTAGAGTTTCTGATTGAAACAGTTTGGATTGTATAATAACTCAAAGCCCAGTTGTAGTAGTTTGAGTGCAGTAATGAAATCTGAATCTAAAATAAAAACAAATTATTTTTTGTCATGGTGACTCCACTGCTTGCAAAATTTGTTTCCTGCCCCCCCTTCAGTATTTGTAGCCATTCCATCCCAAACTGGGATCCAAGCAGCTACAAAATTCAGCTAGCTCCAGAGGCATACCTCGCATTTGCTATTTAAATATTGGCTTCATGTTTAAAGAATGTAAAAGTAATGCTGTGCTCACAAGGAAACTTGCTTGGAACTTGCACTGTAAATAGTCAGGATGGGAACTGTTGCCTCTTCATAAATGTAATATTATAGGGAATTGGCGGACAGAAATTTGTAAATAGTATTACCCCCCACCCCAAATTGAGTTCTAACACACAGTCCAAATTCTTGGAGCCACTCACATACTACGTTTCTTTCTGGACCTGAACACATTAAGGAAGGAGGAAAATAAAACTTAGAAACCATTGCCTGGGCAATGCATATTTGTAAGTAAGTGGAATGACGTGGTGGTGCGAGGGGCTGCTGGACCTCTTGTGAGCGCAGGCTGGTGCAGGCCGTCCTCTCCTCATTAACCAATTTCCTCACACAGCTGTACTTTCTGCATCGCAGCCAGCGAGTTAAATAGCACCAAAGAGCCTGGGTCGGCTGCAAGACCTCTGAGTTTTCTTAAATAAAATCCCAGCTGCTAATAAATAAATAATAAATAAATAAATGTAAACAGACAAATAAATAAATAAACTCTCAGTTTCCTGGGAGTAGGAAAATTATGTAAATCTCTTAAAGCAAAATCATGCAACAGCTCCCCTGCACCCCTTCCAAACCTGCTGCTCCCCCCCGTCCTTTGTCGGGGGGTGCTCCGGGGGCACCCTCTTGCCCACCCTGCTTGTCCTCCTGAGGTGGAGGGCTGGAGCTGGATGGGGCTAAGTCAGAGGTACAGGCAGGGCTGGCAGCAGGCAGCACAAATTTGAATGAAGCAAGCCACCAAAGTGGGGTCCTCTCCCCCTGCAGCTTGGGTCTCCTCCCCTTCCTTTTTTTTTCCTTTTTTTCCTGAGTTTTCTTTTTTTTTCCCCCTTTTTCCCATTTTTAAAGGGCCGCTCTACCTCCAAAAAGGCTGCACATCCCCACTCCCGCTTTGTGAGCCTGGAATAATGACACTTTTCTGCCAAAATGTGAATGAACGGGGCTTGCTTTTGGCTTTTTTTTTTGTTTTTCTTTTTTCTCCTCTTTTCCTTTTTTTTTTTTTTTGGTTGCTGTTGTGTTTAGTTTTGGGGGTTTTTTTTACGTTTCTTGAAAGACAAAAACAAACCGCCCTCTTGCATGTGAGGGCACACGCGTCCCTTCCTCCTCGCAACCGCGGAGAAGTGGGGCACAGACCTTCCTCCATGGGACTTTTTTTATGGGGGGAAGACAAAACACCCACATTTCAAATTGAGCCCACTATTATATCCCAAGACATTTAATCAGCTGTAATTATAACACATTCAAAATGAAGAATATGCCTTGACAGTATTTTTATTGTTATTGTTCATCGCATGATGTTAGACAGCTTCAGAGGCACAGGAAAGAGAAGTAAACGGGTTACAAATAGGGAATTATCCCTCGTTTAGCATTAAAATTCATTTAGATAAAATTGCCACAAACATTTAAATGGGGAGATTAGTTCCCCCTCACGCCTTATTGCACTCTCTCAATGGCTCCGTTAAGAACATTTTACACGTTGGAAATTCCGCCTTTTCGGGCCGCTCGCTGTTTCCTAGCTACCTCCTTTCACCGCACCGGGGGAGGCCGCCGGGGGGGGGGGGGGGGGGGTGGCTGGGGGTGGGGGTCGGGAAAGGCTGCCCTGCTGCGCCTCAGCGCCCCGGAGCCTGGGAGTGCGCGCCCCGCGGGAGTGCGCGCCTCGCTGCGCGGCGCTGCGCGGAGGGCGGCGGAGTTTGGGAGCAGACGCGGATGTGTGTGGGGGGCTCGCTGACTCGCTGTCCTGCCGCTGCCCGCCGCGGAGGAGCAGGAGGAGGAGGAAGAGGAGGAGGAGGAGGAAAGCCGGCTTCGACTGCCATCTCTTGGGGGCTCTGGAGAGTGCCGCGGGGGGTGAGGGGGTGTTGGGGGTTCCTCGGTCGCCCGCGCAGCGCCGCGGACATTGCGCGCCGCAGGCCCAAAGTTTGTGCGACCGCAGGAGGGGCTTCAGTTTTCCCCCCGCTCCCCCCCCCCCCTTTTTTTTCTTTATTTTAACAGTCCTAATTTTTCCCATCTCCCTTTTTTTTTGTGCTCCCCCCCACCCTCGCCCCCCACCGCTCAGCACAGCTTCCCGCGGAGGGGCGTGCGCACAGTGCCGCGCAAGGCGAGTGCAAAGCTTTACCCCCTCCTCACAGGGGTGGGGACGAAGGGACGGGGAGGCAGACCCGTTAGCGCGGTATTTGCGCGCATGGCTGCGAGGGGCCTGCCTTGCCCTGGAGTGGATCCCGGCACCCCAAAAGGGTTGGGGTTTTTAGGGGGAGCATCAAGCAGGCGGGCAGAGAGGCTGATGACGGGGGTGCCTGCCCTACCGGCCCGGCCGTGCCTACTGCGGCCACAGGTACTTTTGGTCTCAGAAGCGGCACTTTTCGGACACGCGGGGAATATTCCTACCCTTTACTCTGTTGCGCGGAAAGTCCCAGCGCTCCGCGCGTCCTGAGCCCGCGTGGAAAACTGTGTTTACCCTCTCCTCTGACCTTGTTGTGCCGCCCAGGATGATAACACATATATATATTATATATACATGAGAGCAAAGCTGCGCTCCCCGAGCGGCGGGCACAGGCGGCAGACCCTGGGCGCAGGCCGAGCCGGGCCGGTCGGTGCGGTTTGCAGGGCGAGTCGCGGTAGTGATGGTGCGGGGACCCCCCCTGCTGCCTCCGAGGTGCTGCCTGGAGGTGGCTGCTCAGCTCCGGGCCGGGCTGCCGCTTTGTGTGTGACAGCCAGCAAACCTTCGCCGTCTCTTTAATGCGTGTGGAAATAACCGCATGCCTGTGTGGCAGCTGCTTCTAAAGCCCCAAGTAACTCTTTTGGAAGAGCAGGGGGAAAAGAGTGAAAGGCAAAAGAAAGACTGTTCATTTTTTTTCCTTTGGTGCCATTTTGGATGTCATCTGTTACCTTGGTGACTGTGCTCAGCCCCCAAAGCCCCTGGATTGTTAGGGAAAAAAAAAAAAAGGAAAAAAAAAAGCATGCTATTTCTGCACCGTCATTTATCACTGTCACCGCATAATGATTCCCCTCGCAGCTCCTTATTGATGTTTGTAATTGCATTATCTCATAAAGGGAGGGGGTGGCGGGCCGGGATGATCAATGGAGCCGCGCCGTGCATGCCGGGGTCAGGGGCTGCGGGAGGCGGCGGCCCCCCCGGAACCCCCCCACCCCGACCCACCAGGGCCCCGCTCCCCGCCTGGCAGACAACAAGTCCCGGGTAGCGCCCGGAGCGCGGCCCCAGCAGCCGGCGTGCGGGGCAAGGGCACCCCCGGGCGGGCCTGTCCTTGTGGGACACCCCATCTGGGGAGGGGATGAAAAAGAGAATTAAAAATTCAAATGGGTTTAATATTATTTGGGTGGGAAAAAACACTTGGTACATCAATGCCCCTAGTCCCCCCCTCCCCCCCTCCATCCCGAAGCTTTTAGCCGGGTACCTGCCCGGAGGGGCAGGCTGGAGGGCTGCTTTGGGGGCTCCGCAGGGCCCCTTCCTTGTCGTGGAGGATGCGCGGGGCCCGGCTGCGGCTGCCCCTCATAGGGCCCGACGGAGGGAGAGCTTCGGGGGAACGTGGCGGGAGCCCCGGAAGGGGGTGACGGGGTGACGGGGAGGAGGAGAAGGGCGCAGGAACGCGGCTCGTTCCCTTCATTTAGATGTTTTTTACCAGCTTATTTTCACCGCAGCGAAGAGACGCCGAGAGCTCTGATGCGAGGGCAGCGCAGCTGAAACCCCCCGAACCTGAGCAGCCAGCGGAGCTCTTTCCCCCTCTCCTTTCTCTCTCCCCAGATCTATAAAGATTACCAACGAAGTAAAGATTAACTCCTTCCCCCGCTCCTCGCCTCACAAAATGAACTCCATCTGCTGCGTCCAAAAAGTTAAAAGAATTATTTTCCAGCCGCTTTCCCAGAGGATAAGCTGGTGCACCCCTAAACCCGGGACTTGGGGGAATCAAAGTCGAGCCTATGTGAGCCAGGGCAAGGAGATGCTGAGGTTGGCACAGCCATCCCAGGCAGCCCCAATGCTTCCCTCCCTTTAACGCGCAGCTCTAAACCGAGGGCAGAGAGCAAATCCTCTCCAGCTCGTCCTTCCCGCATTGACCATCTCTCTCCCCAGGTTTCCCCCCCCCCCCCCCCCATCCTTCCTTTGGATATTTAGCAACGCTTTAGTTTGGAAGCAATACACTTACAGCCTAAGTGATATTGCTCTTTTCCCTATATATATGTGTGTGTATACATATATTTTATCTTTCTATATTTCCTCCAGGAATGAGGGTTGGCGCTACCGTTAGCCTTGTAAAGAAACGCCTCTCGTCTGCTTTTACATAAACATCCACGTTTCCAAATAAACTTTATAAGGATTTCAATTGGAAAGTAAAGCAGTCGGCACTGCGAAGCAATGGGGCGAAGACACTGCACTTGAAATTTCAAATGTGAACTAATCCAACTTAGCTATTTTTTCCCCTTTTCTGGTCTGATAGTTTGCAATCTGGAGTTCCATACTTAAAAAAAAATACATTTAGTGCCATAGCCCACGGTTAAAATAGTGAAAAATTAGTCTCGTTTCAGAAATTATTTATTTATAGAACGAACATGATTAAAACATAAAAAACACACAAACTGCAGCTGCAACAAAAAAACCCCACCGTGATTTACGATTATTAAATCTTTGATTGCCATGTTAATGTTTCTTTTTCTACCTTTCATTTGCATTTTAATCTATCGAATCTTTACAATTTTGCTGCCTCCTACTCGAATGATTGATTACACATCTGAAAGAGAAAAAAAATACTAAGCTTTCTAGGCGAGCTTCTATTTTTCCTCCCCCCCTTCCCTTTGCTGGTTAGCTTTCTGAAACCTTCCTCAACAATGTTAATGCAAGCAGGACAAATTAATTATGCTCTTTTAAATGTCAAAGGTATAAATAAAAATGCCCTCCCTCTTTCCCTCTCCTTTACCCCTCTCCCCAAATGGGAATATTTTTCCAAACCGCTTGTTTTAAAGGCAAGAAGGAATCACCCTGGTAAAATACAATTAAAAGAAACATACGCGCAGCATCCTGGCTGTAAATAAATATTACTGCGTGGACATTCACCTATGGAATAGGGAAAAATAAAAGCCCAGAGAAGCAAGCAGCCGAGGTGAGGGCTCCCCGGCGCAGCGGCAGCGCTGTCCTTCGCTACTGAGCCTCAGCTTTGGGGCAGTTTCTTCTCCTCCTCCAAAAAAAAGGGGGGGGTGTTCAGGACGCAGCCCCCGAGAAGAACACCCCCGTGGGTTCCCCCTTTCCTCGCACCCCAGGGGCCGGAATGAGGGGTAGAAAGCCGAGGGGAGATATATTAGCGGGTGCGTGTGTGTGTAATCCTCAAAAGGGGTTGAGTCCCACCTGCGGGATGCCTCCCACTGGGCTATGGGTGCTCAGGCTGGGGTGTCCATGGGGGATCACCAACCTGGGGGGTGCCTAAGGGGAAGAACCACCCGGGGGATGCCCACAGGGGGACCCTGAGCTGGGGTTTGCTCATAAAGGTGTAGCCATCGGGGGATGCCCACAGAGGGACACCCGGCTCTGGGGTGCCGACCCAGGGCACTGGGCTGAAGACAGCCCGCGGGCAGTGCTGGCACCTGCGGGGCCAAGGGGCAGCCTTTTGGGAGGAATCAGTGCGAAAAGGGGACAGGAGCGGCCAGGGCCGGCAGGGTGGAGACAATTGCTCTGAGGCTCCGCACCTGCGGAGGGGGAGCGACCCGTGCGGGCCGGCGGGCAGACAGGGAAGATTTAGAGGTGAAGAGATGGCAGATTGTTAAGAAAGTAATAGTAAGGTGTCCCATATACTACAGTTTTATTGTGGGGTAGTAACTACTAGATTTATTTATTGCCGAGGCTATATAATAAAGATAATGACCGCAAACTCAAGATAAATGCTTACGCCCATAGCTGGTCAATTCTTTTTTATTTAGGAGAGTGATCCGGAGAGGTGAAAGTCATCTTCTCCCGACCACAAATATCAGTCTAGGTTTCCACCAGGTTATAAACATGACATGCAAAAAGAGGAGCTGCTGCCGGGCGCGCAGGGTTTGAGGTCGGGATGCGTGTGTGCCCCCTCTTTCTGCTGTCTCCCTGCCTATAGCACCCTCAAAGGGGGAACACCGAGATGAAAAAACGGGGGGAAGAGCCCCTTGTGAAAATAAATGGTAAAGCCCCCCTCCCCCCCCCCCCCCTCCAAGCCCTTGTTGAAATGCCCCTTGTGAGGGGAAACACCGAGGAGCTGCCGCGCACCCGCTGCCACCCATCGTCCCTACTCAGGGCGATCGTGTGTCAGCTTCACAACAAGAGCTTTGATCCCTGTACGGCCGGGAATAAAAACACCTGACAGCGAGCTGCGACGCGGGAAAGAGGGGAAAAATAAAGAGAAAGAAGGCAAAAAAATAAAAGAGAGGGCGAACAGAGCCATACAATTTCGTGGTTTGTGCGCAGGGTGAAATTATAAGGTTGAAAAGTGAGAACAATCCTCCTCAATCTTTCCCAGCATCAGCGCAGCTCTCAGCCTTAACCAGAATCCCTCTTCCCAGCCGAACGTGAGTTACGATTTCCCCAGCCGCTCTTCCCGTAAGAACGGCATCTCCCAGGGAGCTCCCTGCTACGCCAGCACCGGCCCTCCAGTGTCTCCCCCAGGGCCCGCTCCGCTGCTGCGCCTGCCCCTGCGCGCCGCGCAAGCACCGAGCAGCGCCGCGCCTTCTCCTCCCGGCACCGCCACTTGTCTGCCACACTTCAAAGGGTGATAACCTAATTGCTTCCAGAGTTTAAAAGTAATTAAGCTATATTAAAGGAACTTAAATAAAACCGGTTTGCCGCGCACGGGCTCCCCTTCTCCTTCGGAGGGTAAAGAGGAGCCTCATTTCTCGACAAACTGCATTAAAAATCATTCATTGATATAACGTAGGCGAAAAATGTAAACAGATTTCGTTTTTGAAAGGGTATGGGTAAAGTGGTGGTAATTATGTATAATTAATGCTGAAGGGAAAATGAACATATAATAGGTTCCAAAGATTAAACCATCTGTAACTATCAGGGGAACTTTTAAAGTTTTTCTTTTTCTTTTTCTTTTTTTTCTTTTTAAATACATCTAGTTCCTTTCGCTAAGGATTTTTAGATGTAAAAGTTCAAGCTAACGTTTGCTTCTCTGAAGAATTCTGAGTTGAGAAACAAATCCCTAAAATGTTTCAGCAATTCTCAATCTCCAACTTTGAAGATCATCCAGTATAAAAATAAATTGAATGGTAATTTTAACTGTTATTAATGTTTGCAGCACTTAATTTAGTTAGGTGCTGGCTTTCCATTTTTTGATTACACCATAAGGAAGTTATTTTACTAAGAAATGTGAAGATAAAGTATAGGCATTCCCACACATTCTTTATATTTTTTTCTGGCATGTATTTATTATAGTCTACTCAATCTATTTCAATTTCTAGGTAATGCATAATCACTAGAGCCAGTTTTTCCCCCCCAGCAGCATGTTTGCGAGGGTAGTACCAGACTGTGAAGATCTAAGTCCCACTTATCTGTATGTGACATTCAATGCTAGCCACTATAAATTTAAATGTATTTTTCCTACTGTCTCAGATTGAGTTCACAAAGTAAACCCCGTGTGTTCAACACTTGCAAAGGTAGGAGTGGATCTAGCTTTAGCAACACTAATAGATGTTGAGATGTTGTGTGAGCTGTAACTTCTGTCAGAGACTGTGCTTTTTCTGTAACAGTAATTCCTAAGGTGTGAAGGTAGATTTGTTAAACCTCATGTGTCAGTGGACCTGTCACTTGAACGGTGGTTTGCAGGGCTAGCGTGTAGAGAAAATAAATGTATTTGCATAGAAAGGAAAATAAAATTTAGCAGAAGTGAAGGCTTAAACTGCTTTGTTAACTCTTGCATCCACTTGAGAGGGTAGAAATAAATTTGCCCCTCTCAATCCTTAACTTCAGGTCTGGTTCTGCTGCAGTCCCTGCTGTTTGGGTTTGTGGGGGATGTTTTTCTTCTCCAGGAGGGAACGATAGATACCTCTTATGGGGAATTCACCAGCTGGCAGTTCAAGACAAGGTTTAGGTTGTCACTCCCACTCTCCAATTACTGTGTCTAGCTTGGAGAAGCAAATCTGTAAGCAACAGGAGTGCTTTTTGAAATCCACCATACTGCAGAGGTTTATATACAGATTAACCCTTCAAAGTACTTCCTAGCCCTGCTCTTTAATGCAGAGGCCAAACAGCTGAGTTTCAGCTTGGCATTTCTGGCAAACCCAGCTGAAGATGCTGAAGACCCTCAAGTAATAAAGGGGTTTGCTCTTCGGGGGCTAATCTAGTTTAACTCCTGGAGCAGTTTTTGTGCTGCTCTCTCCTCAGTCTACCTGGAGAAGGATGAGCTGACAGCAGATCCCAACCCAGTGACTCACTCAATAACTTTTCCTGAACGACATCCATGTTACTCAGAGATCAAAGTGAGTTCTTGGGCAAACGTACATATGGGAAGGGGGTGGAGGAGAACAAGGCTCCGATGGAGATTGCAATCGCAGAAGCTTACTTTTGGGGGATGAAAGTGATTGTAAGGCCCAGATTGAGTCATGTATTCATAGAAGCTATAGTGTCTTTTAGAGCTGTAAAATCAGTTTGCTACTGAAGTGCTCAGCTGTTTGCCCAAGGAAGTTGTGAATTCTCCATCCCTGGTGATGTTCAAAGTCAGGTTGGAAGGAGCCTTGAGTGACATGGTTTAGTGTGAGGTGTCACCCCCCATGGTAGGGACGTTGGAACCGGATGACCTTAAGGTCCTTTCCAACCCTAACTATTCTATGATTCTGTGATTCTATGATTCTATGCTGATGGCACAAGGGCAGCATGTGCAGACAGGTGCAGTGATCCCTGCCTGGCACTGACCAGCATCTAGCACTGGTGGATTTAGCCTGCTCTTCGTTCCTGATATCTCACACGTCAGAAATATAAACTTCAGCCAGAGGCTTTTTCCCAAGCTTAGGAAGCTCCCTGCAAAGACTCCTGTGCTCAAATAACCCCTTCCTCCCCCATCCCTCACTGGTGTCCTACATGGATATAAAGGACAAAACCCCCTGCAGTTTGTCACTGTTTTTTATCAGAGTAAATTAACAGCGTACTTCCCTTTTTAATGTCTTTTGATGTGCTAATCATCACTCAGACCCATGCAGCCACCTTAGTCTTGCAGGGTACCTATTGCATCCAAACACAAGTCTAACCAAAAGTCAATGGGATTTTGGCTTCCAATGGCACCTTGGGATGATGCAGAGTCAGGGGTGGGCAATCAGATAGAATTGACTGACCCCTGGAAGGACAAACTGCCTTGGAGTGCCTCAGTTTCTCCACTGACGGAAGATGCTTGGTGGCTTTCTTTCCTGTCCCCTGAGCTGTTGAGGTGAATTGCTGCCCAGAGTTCGAGTTGCCACCTCTGGCTGTTGGGACCATCAAGTTGGTGATGAAAAAGTGGGCCTAGTTTCTTCTAAAATGCTGCAATCACAGTTCCTCTGAGAGGGATTTCCACCTCCCTTCCAAGTCCCATGGGATAGCCTATATACACCTATATTTCCATGGGTATCTTTCTTTTTGTGGTGCATAGCAGTGAGGCTGGCACACCCAACATAGGAGTTGCCATGATACCAACCCAGACCTCAGCAGAAAAGGAAATCATCACCTAAAATCTCATTTCTGGCTGGATTGTGCTTTCTTTTTTTGCCTTATCTTAAAGTCCCTCTGCCCAGAGCAGAATTAACAACAGGCCTTGTTAATGAAGGGATCAGTAACATATTCCCTGATGGCATTAAAACCTCCTACCTGGCAAATTAGTCCTCCCTCTAACCTCCTTCTCTTACAAAATGTTTTCTTTATTGGAACTTGTTAGTGGTTTGTTACTTGCACTGATGCTCTTTGGCAGTAATTAGGGAGATGCTGAGGGAGTAGAGCCTTGGTTTGGACCCAGATCTAATTTTCTGCTGAGTTTGAGGAGTTGCTTGGCCACTGTATCAGAGCCAGGACTTACTTGCATTTGAACAGGACAATCTTGAAAGGCAGTGAGTGCCTGTTGTGGGATTTCTGCTAAAATGCGACCAGGTCTTCTCCTGAAATCAGTGTTCCCATTCATACCAGAAAGGGGTACAAGCCAAAATTGAAAGGTAAGATGTCTGCTCCATTTAGCATCTGTTCTTGCACCTCTGTTGAACCTGGCAGCTGTGGCTTGAGAGGGGATGATCTCTCCTTTTAGTGCCACCATGCACATCTGATGGAGGATACTATCCCATGGCAGCTGGAAGATGTAAGGGATTTCCTCTCCTTAGCTGGCCATTATCACATCACCAGCTCAGCTTCGGGATTGTGGATGAGAGTGACTAAGATGTGCAGTTAAGCTCTCCTTATGATAAGAGAACCTAATTTTTCTATCACTGCCATGTCCACCCATGTTCATAGTGCTTTACCAAATCTTTCTGCCATGAGGAACCACATGGCTGGTGTTATGCATCCATTGATACAGGAAACACCAGGTGCTCAGTAAGAAGCGTGTTGTTTACACCAGGAAATAGCAGATAAGAATGGCTCATTTTGGAGCAGAGGAAAGTCCCTCCAGACCTATAGAGATGGCAGCTTGATGTCCTGCAACATGCTTTTTGCAGACAGACATTGTCCAAGCAAGTTGCTGGACATGGTGGGAACAGCCAAGGTGGGGATCTTTGTCCTGGGAAGGAAGAAGGAACCCTTTTAACCTCCCTGTTCCCAAGCCTGGCAGGGGCTGCAGTGCTGCGGTTCCCCTCCCAGCTTCCTTCCCCCTGCCCAGCCACAAGGCCTGGGGACTGGGTTGGAAGGACATCTTATCTTGTTTATATAATGTGAGTGCTGGAGGCAAAATGTTCTCACGCTGGGGGCATACCTCCTCTGTGAGAGGCACAGCAGTTACAACAGTTACAGCTCAGACTGGTCTCTTTGTTTTGGGGGGGGGTGGGTGTGCTCCATGGGAGAAAACTGGAACAGAATAAAACAGGTTAAACAGAGTTACAGCTCTTGAACACTTGACTATATAACCAGGAAGCCTATCTGTGCTGGAGCAGCTTGACAGCACTCTGCAGCTGGGGGCTTTTGCCTTCTTTTGAGAGAGGCACCATGTTTTTTCCTCAGCATGAGGGACAGGAAACTCTTGTAATGAAGAAACTGAGGATGGAGAGAGTGAGAAATAGCTCAAGCTTTTTATTTTTAGCAGGCCATTCTCAGCATCCAAGTGAGGAGACATGTAGTCAGCCAAAAGACCTTCTGTATTAAAGCAGAACAAGGTGCTTGGCCCTTGTCACCAGCCAAGCGATGTATCTGCTCACCTCTGACCAAACAGGACTAGACACAACCCCATCAGCACTAACGAAAGTCTCCCTCAGAAAAGCCCTGGCCAGGCAGGCGAGACGGAGGAACATGCCATAAAACCACCTCCTTGGCGGCATGGGCTGCAGCCTTGCAATGGATGTGACCCCAGTCTGCTTCAAATGGACTTTTTATGGCCTTACATCACAGCAGCCTGCCCCACTTGCCTCCCTCCTCTAAGCCACATTAGCCCCTAGGTAGGCAAATTGTGAGGGTAATAATCAATTACTGTTAGTGTATTTCTTGATTAAAACCACCATGGCTTATGCTTTATAAAATCTTAACTGCTTACTGATGCACAGTGATATATATATTTTTATGTATATATTATATATTTAGCTATATTTTAGTCCATCTAACCATGGGAATTCTCATTGCCTATTTAAATGTCTGCTCCAATTTGGACTTCATGTCCATGTTGCTTAACTGTGTTATCAGCTGATCAAGGGAAGTGTAAGCTTTTAGCACACAGGAGTTGTTCCTTGAGCAGTTTGTCATTCTTAGACAGCCTTTAGGATTAAATACCATTTAATTGTTATAATTAAAAAAGCCCTTACATAAATAATAATAATAATAATAATAACAAGAATAATAATATTGTTATTATTAGTAATATAACATTACAATTTTTTGCTCTTTATTTCTTGAAACTATGACCTAAATTTTATGCAGGTAGTAAGCTTATTCAGTGTCAATGTCATTAAGTTATTCAGCGTCAATAAGCAATATTTTCTCCCCTGCAAAACTGGGAGGGCTGAAATACAGAGGATCTAAGCAGAGCTTTCCAGGGAAGGGCTCTGACCTCGCTCTTCTTATCCTCCAAGTGGAGAAACTGTTGAGTTAGCTCAAGTCCTAGAAACAATTAAGATGTAGCCTAAGTGTTTTCAATGTATGTATCCAGGTTGAAAAACCACACTTCAAATTTTGGTTTGGGGAATTCCTCCCAGACCAGAGTAAGGAGGAACTTAGTGAAAAATTTGCTTTCTAAAATAGGATTGACCTTACAAGTGTATGGGAGGGTCAACTGTGCAATTCAGAGTACAGAAATCTCTGATTTATTAAAGTTCTCCAAGGCCAATCCTTAATAAAAGGGGACTCAATCAAGGCTGCACTTTCCACAGCTGAATATCAGGGAATTTGTATGTTGGTTGCTATCAAGGGCCTATGAAGGGCTGTTTATTGCTCTTCAGAGGAAAATTCAGCAGGAAATTTCAAGTTGTCCCCTGAAATATAGGGGTAACCCTGAATTACCCCCAGTGCAGAGGAAAGGTGAACATGGTTTATTCTTTTTATTTTCGCATAGGCATGGTGGCTGTGTGATAGGTATGTGCAAGTATAAACGGCACATAGTTGCAATAAGATATTAATCATCCTTTACAAACACTGCTTTCTTAAAACTTGTTGTCCCTCTCTTTCTCATCATTGGCTGGCTTTCGGACACAGTTATGGAAGTTTCTCTACTGGGCGTGTAAAACCCCACACAAAACGAGGACATGTGTAAAAAACACCTTGCAACTGAAACTACTCATTCTCTTATAGTACACATAATCAAAGAAGGTTGGTATTAACTTTATGGTTAGATAAAAAAGGCCTTTGAAAGAGTTGAATGGAGCTGTTTGTTTTCCCTTTTGGAGCCCTGTTCCTCCAAGGCATGTCACCGGACCTGAGTTTTATAGGTTGGACTGGAGCCTTTGACAAAACTGAATTTACTTTAAATGACTGAAATTAGATACTTATAATCCAAAGTAACAGCCTAGGGGCTCTCTTGTGTATTATCCTTCACTCTCAGTCCTTTGCTTTGTAGTGTCAATGGAATAATTTGTTAAGAAACTAGAAATATAAAGCAATAATTCTGAAACCAAGAAGGAGCACGGACTAACCCTGTATTTTGCTGATACTTGTTATCTTCTTACCTAATATGACAGTGCCTCTCCCAGAGGTAGCCACTTCAGAGCATGGTTTTGTCAAATTTCTGCTTTTGAAATTATGATTCAAATATTATTTTGTTCTTTGAGTTATTTAAGTGACACCACTGCTTTACCTCCCTCCTGATGAAGCAAGACATCCGTGGCACAGATGTTCATTCTGGTTGGAAAGCAAAACGAGAGATTTCTTTCTACTCATGGTGAATGCTTGATACCCTCTTTCCAGCCAATTTTTCAATGAAATTGAGGTATCTTGATCTCCTGTCAGTGCTCAACAATCTTCCCCTGCAATCTCATCACATGCTGCACTATTCCAAATCTCTGGGACAGATATTTCAACTGGTCTAAATTAGGGCAGTTTTATTTGCTTCAGAGCCAGTTTATATTAACTGAAGATATGTTCCTTCATAGGTTTTGCATGGCAAATAGCCTCCAAATCACCCAGCTTTTCATTCTCTTACTTGTAATATTCAGTTGTATATGTCTATAGATAGGTAAATTTTGTGTTTTTTTTCCCTATGTACCTGTGTGCAGTGCACACACACTAAACTGATCATGAAATATGCTGGGTTGAATGGGTAGTGTAAAAGGACAAGAAAAATCTTTAAACATATGGAAAATATTGGGACTGTGTTCCAACTGAGCTGTTCTCCTACTATTAATGGAGCATTTACTTGGGTGGCAGTGTACAACCTGTGTCTGTTTCCCATTGATCGAAAGTCCCACTAAGGTGCTCATTAAAACCACCAGTGCTGTTCACATGGTTCAACAGAAAACCATGAAATTTATACCATGATTGGGTTTTGATGGATTTAGACTACTTAACAGCAATTCTCCTTCACCCTACATTTGAGCGATGTAGCCCTATTTATCACATTTCCTGATGTGCTGCTTCAGGAAGCTCTACCTACATTTCTTTCTGTATCTCTACACAAGAATTTAAGGAATTCCACGAGGATTATTATTAACAGATTACCCTAGAGCGATGGGGTAGTGGGGGCACATGGGGGCAAAGAAATGCCCTTATGTTGCTTTACTAACAGGCTACGCTCTAGCTTGTAATCCAGGCTGTGCACTTCACGCTGATAAAGAAATGGATTTTCTACAAAATGCAGAAACAAGGAACTGCACAGTTTGAAAGGGAAGTGCTGCACTGAAGTCTCTTCTTTAGGATGTCCTTTGGCTTGTTGGCACCTTAGCATGTAAGGGGGTTTGCAGCTTTCCTATCAGTTTTATAAGAGTAAAGGCCTTTGGCTTACAAGACTCTACCTCAAGCATGTAGAGAAGTGGTAAACGTTTTTTGAAGTGATAGAGCTAGCTGATCAGATGTCTCCTTATAACCTACACCCTCTGCATAGGGCTTGTAACCTACTTTTTAATGAAGGAAAAAGCAGCATATGAATTTACTGCTTTTGTTGCATAGTGGGATTTATGCATGCCTTACTGTTAATTGGAGGTTATCATATCAGGGCTCTCACATCATTAATAGAACAAACCCCTCAATCACAAAACATGTAGTTGTAGGCAGCTGGAAGGCCTCCTTCTCCTTGTGCTTGCATTATGGAACTCTGTAAAACAAAATTCAGGAGCAGGCCCTGAGAACAGGCTCAAGTACTGACACTGAGGTAGGATGGGAATAGAGGATGTGGCTGGAGATGGATGTTATCAACACATTGGAGAGAGGAAGCTGGATAAAAGTAAGTCCTGGTGGAATTCATCCTTTTTTCCACATAATTCCACTTGTGAGAAAGCGTGTTCTGGCTCTACATCCCACCAATGCTGGGGCAGAAGCTGCCTTTTTTCTGGAGTAGCAGATTGGCACTTTCCGCTTCCCAGGGAGAAGGGGGAATTGTCGCACATGGCTCTGCTCTCCCTCTCCTCATTGCAAGCCTTCCTGCACAGCACGTGGTAGCCCCATTCACAAGTGAAGAGGTACAGGTGCATCCCAGCCCCAGCTGCAGAAATGGGAGGAGCATTTCTCACCCCTCTTGGTGCATGGATGGGTTTTGTGGTAGCGGCTGGACATCAAGGGGCTGTGTGCTTTCAGTCTTTGTTTGCCTCAGAAAGGGACTCTGTAGCTTGCTATGTGAGTGTGAGTTTATTTACCTGCTCTTCCTGAGCTAGCTCAAATATTTAGTGACTAAGAGACTTCCGCCAAGTCCAGTTTTAAAACTTATCTTTTTATTAAAACACAGCTCCATAGGCCAAATTTAGCAATAAAGAGGCATCATATGGATCATATGGAAGGCTGGGAATAAAATTAATTAATGTGTGGATTACAGTGACCTATAAATGTCATTGTTTCATCTCAAAGATATATTGGTACTGTAATTTTTACTTAACTTTTTCAAAGGACCACATGTGAGCACCACTGAATGGATACGGAAATTATTTATACAGCATGTTAAGGGGACATTAAAGCATTTCATAGCATGTGGTAGGCCTCTCAGTGAGGCGAAAGACACAGATCAGCTATCCAGCTGTGGTGTACTGCTTTGGCTCTGCCAAAGCCACCAGATGATGTAGCTCTCCTGCCTGCCTGCCTCTAAAATAAATGTGAGCTGCATTCCCGAGGAAGGGGCTGGATGCACAATCCTGGGCTGGGGATCCCCATCTTTAGATCCACAGAGCAGGGAAGAAGTTTTATTTTCCAGCTTTTCCACTACTTGCTTTGGGCTCTGGCTGTATTTCCTACCCCATCGTTGTTTGCCCCATGTCAGGTAGGTACCAGGCTTTGCACGGCTTCTTTGTAGGGGAAATCCAGCATCCCTCAGAGATCAATGACTTGTGGCTGCTGCCAGCTTCAGTGATTGTAGTGGTTAGGAAATCCTTTGTAGCTGTGCCTCCTCTGCAAAATGAGAATAATAATAAAAATGAAAAAAAAATTAAAAAATTTAAAAAAAATCAAGTATCTGTTCTGTATGGGCTCCAGCTCCCCAGGGAGGTGGCCAGAACGTCTTCCCTCCTGTTGTGTTTTTTCCAGCCTGGGGTAACAGCTCTACTTTCCTAGCTCACTTTGCTATCTGACAATAGGTTTTAGATACACATACAAATTATGTGTGTATATATGAAATATATATGCAAATTTAATGTATAGATATGCAAAATATGTACACTACATAAATATGCATGATAAAATATCTATACATATAGATGTTTATACATATATGTAGTACATATATGCAAGATAAAATATCTATGTACACATGAAAAGAAGGTAATATGGATCAGAGCTCTGTGGGGACGTGTGTGCGCACCACCTGTTACAGAAAATAATGACCATGAACTATGACAGCAACCCAGAGAAACCTTCTGCTGACATCATAAACCAGCTGAGCTTTGCCCTCTGGGTTTATGATGATGTCATCAGAACACCTTGATAGAGAGTATCTTTGACCTTACAATTTACACTTGACCATTATTTATTCGATAATCTATATGCCAGGTGACACCTCTGCACTTTTTTGTAGGATGAATCCAGAGTGGATCTTGTGGTCCAGTGCTGCCTTTGCCTCCACAAGGACTGGGGCTGAATGTTTGGTACAAACGTGAGTGTGAATTGAATTAATGGTTTGGGAAGATGTCTAACATCACATGTGTCTAAACGGCTTGGGAGATGTTTTTCAGACAGAGTTACTTTTGATGGTACTGAGATACTGATGGCATGAGTGGTGCATGCAGGATGGACAGAGGTTCTTACTGTCCAGTTTTGGTCCTGATCCTAAAAACCAGTGAGGTCTTAAAATCTAAGTGCAATTTCACATCCTTTAAAAAATGTCCCCTAAATTTACAGTAGTAAGACTATGGAGCCCATAATGGCTTTTGGAAACCTATCTGTGCCTCTGTTGACCCTGGGAACCCCAATCACATCAGCCTTTTGGAAAATCATATACAATACATATTCCAGCCAGCCTGTGCTGACATTAAACTGCCTGCTCAGCAGATAGGTGATCACTACCACAGTTAGAGGAAAAAAAACTTGCGTAACATTTACCAGTGAGGTTGGGTAACATGTTCAGTAGGATAGAAAAAAGCAAGACAGCAGAACAGTTTATATTCAATTTTAACTGTATTTGACATTGTAATTTTCTTCTTTTGGATTTGCATACTGGAGAAGACTGTAATGCAGCATTGCTGCCATGAGTACCTCTTTGGTCAGCACCTTTGCTTTTAAAACAATATGGTCAGACTGATTTCTGTTGCACATTGCAGAAGTCCTGAACAAGGCAGGACATGTGCAAAGTGATCTGACTCTGCTGGTGAGAGCAGTAACCCCAAACTTGGAGATGGAGCAGGGTTTTCAAAATAAAGCCAATTTTGGGTGTCCACATATTTGCATTGAAAAAAAACCCAGAAAAATATAAAAAAAATAAAAATTAAAATTGAAATTAAAAATTTTTAAAAAATATAAAAAAGAAAATACTGTGTAGGTACCTGGGAACTATAGGTTCCTCTCTCAAATTCCTATATATTAGTAGGGTATAAAAAGGTATCGGTTTCCAAAGTAACTATAGCAACATGTTTTCATGAGTTCCCGTTGAGAAGCCAAAAACCTTTGTGAGCAATAAATCAACCAGTTTATATCTCTGAACTTAAATCTTTTATTGCTTACTGATTAACTTAACTGTGCTGCCTGACAAATCTTCATAATAAATAAACTAACCAGCAAGCCCTCCAAAAAATCCAGCTATGTTTAAAGGACTATCACTGAAACATGCTCCACATTACAATGAATTTGGCAGTCAGCATGTGGTCATGTGCATGTTTCAACATGGATCTAAACCCCAGAAATCACAAGACATGGAGTTATAATAAAAGGTCCCTCTGCAATTACTTTAAGTAGATATATGTGTTGATATTTATCAGCAGTGTTGCTACGGGCAAAATAATTAGTAACTACTAATTAGCATAGTTCTTCTGAAGGAATACAGTGGGAAAACATCTATTGACTGCTGGTGCTGGGGCTGTCTGTGTTAAAGACGATGAGTTAACAGCAGAAAGTTACACAAGTAATTTGTGGCATTTTAGATACTTGCTCTGTGTGTGCATCCTGTAAATGTATAGACTTCCTGAGGGCAGGATGTTGCTGGCTACATTTTGTGAGGCTTTTCTTTTTTTTCTCCCGTTTTTTGGTGGAAGGCTTATGTGAGTCATTGGCTTCCACAGTAAGTCTACATTCAAATTAATTAAACTGTTGACAGTTAAACTGTACTAAGTAGCTTCGATATAAAAGATGATTCCCAGATTTTTTCCCATGCAACTTAAAAAAAAAAAAAAAAAAAAGAAAAAAAGAAGAAAGAATCTGAAGAACTTTGTTCTAAACATCTGTCTGGGCAGATGTCAAAATGCAGAGTGTTACTGCATAATACTGTGCAATATATGACACCATGTTATTACTCTTGGCTTAAATATTCACAATGAATTTTATGATCTATTTAAAAGAAACCTCTGATGGGAGTGTAAACTCTTATCTTTTGTCATAAAATAAGCACCATTGTGGAACTAATTCTAGAGTAAATATTGAAAAATAACACAATACCTTCTACATCTAATTCATAGCGCATGGATATTTATACAGAGGGAATTATGGATATGTGACACTGGAAAAGATTCGGCACATTTTCTTTGAAAATGAATTTTGGTGAATAAAATCCTTTTGAAGTAAGATCGTATTCTTCCGAATTGCTCTGGATAAAATCATAAGCTTTGAGCTGTACATTAGCTAGCTGATTATAATCTAGTACAATAATCTGCATTTCTTCAAGAAATGAGAGAGAGACAGTGTCAAGGACATTACAAATCCAATCGTAATTCAGGGAATCGAGCTAGAACGAGGCAATGCTTATAACGCTAATATTCCAGAAACATGTTGTTTAATTTTTGTTTCCAGATTGCATATATTAACCCATTTTATTAACCTGTCTATAGCCTTGATTCAATAAACCATTCCTATTCAGCAGAGCTCTAAAGCATATGTTTGCCTTTAAACACATGCTTAAATCCCATTGACTTTTTAATGCTTAAAGTTAAGCATGAGCTTAGATGTTTTTGCTTGGCTTTGCAAAATAAAATTAAGGAAAAAAAGTATTCTGGGAAAAGAAAGCAGGGAGAGATGACATTTTTAAAAGCTTAAAATAAGCAAAGTACCCTCAAACTGTTCATTTTCCTCTGTACTCCCAGAACTGACAGACTATTTTTAACTAAATACCTGAAACAAAGAGTAATTATTCCCATGCTTTATTTTGGAGCATTCTTGCTCCTGAAATTGCAGAGACTCCTCTGCCAAAAAGACAAACAATAGAGGGAATATCTTGCTGTTTGCTTAATGAGCAATGAATGGAAGTGTGAAGGTGAAAAGACAGATTCTGGGTTCAAGAGTGACAAGGTGAGACTGCTTCTTTATCACACCTTTCTTTTTTTAAACCCAAGCATCATTTCCAAAGCAGTAAAAAAAGAAATAAAATAATAAAAAAGAATCTGTGTCTGGGAATTGCTCCGTAGCTTGCAGCCAACTGATTTGCTTTTACTCTCATTGCTTGCTTCATGGGAAATGTCAACTTCTACAGAAAGTTTTAATTGGTTTATGAGTGATATATTCAAGCTGCTTAACTTCCTAAAACATCTGTTTTTGTTTTAGTTCCCCAATGTCAAATGGTTGGTGATATCCCAAGGTAGCACGCTGTTTCTAAGTCATATTTCCTGGGGTATCTATCAATAAAAAGCCCCTTAAATTGAGCATAATGAAATTAGTACAAGGTAGTCAAGAAGTCTCCAGAATCAAGATATCAAAATGTTCCTATTCCCATTATTTTTTTCCATGTTGCTTTTGATTGACTGCTTTTGGGGCTTGGAGGAAGAAAGCCATGAGAGTTATGGCTTATTTCATCTTCCCCCCACCAGCAGCCCCCCCCCCCCCCACTCCCTCCCACTTCTCTGATGGCCTTGAGCAAGTCTAATTTGTATTGTTATGGAAATTGGAATTAAGCCAGGGGAAGCACAAGTCTCATACTGCACCCGATGGCAAAATCCAGTCATTTTTCTACTAGGTGGACAGGGAGACTACACTCTGTTTGAAGATCTGTCCGCTCCATGTGACAACAGGAGTCCTAACATAAACAGGCAATTGTGAGAGCTAAAAATGAGCAAAACATTCATAAGAGGTTTTCATTTGCATGCACACACACACAAAAATCCTCAGATTCCAACCACCCCATGGCTTGGGCCAAAAAGGGAAAAGATTTTTGTAAAGTAGTTATTGCTTCCCATACCTGAATATAGGCAGGAGTCTTCTGTTTGGATCATAAAACAAAGTATGTTTGCAATATTTATCTAGTAGGTGGCCAAAACCCCAACTGGTTCTATTTTCATCAATCATTTATTGTGAATTTTGGTTTTAAGCTTTTTGGGAAAGGAACATTTGAGGAGTTTTTTCCTGAGTTAAGGAAAGCCAATACAAGGCAGAGGCAGTCCAACTGAAATCAGTCAAAACAAAGGCCACCTCAAGACTAAATCAAATAAGTGTTACCTATCAAAATAAGCCCAAAAGCAAAAGATAGGGGAGCAAAAAAAATAAAGTTTGCAGATTAACTTTCTTACCAAACTCATTTGTACCCAAATGAAATGAAGTTATAAGGATAAAATTCTCAGCAGATTTGCACAGCACAGTAATAGCCTTTATGCTTGGAAATTTATGGGCCATGGACAGTTTATAAGAAACGATGTAGTTCATCAGAGAAGCAGACTGATGGAGCACATGGGAGCATTCTGCACAGGAAGTTGGGTTTTGGAATAATACTTACTTTGATAGAGTTGTTTTGTTAGCTAAGTAAAACAGTAGGGAAGCCAATGGCCACTTAGGCTTCAAACATAAATATATATTTATAAGTCACCCAGCTGCTTAATTGAGATCTCTAGTGTTTTCCCTAAGTATATCTTATCCCCAAAAACAGTAATGCAGAAAATAACAACAGCAGCAAAGATCTGCTGTATGCTGAGGTTCATTTAATCAGTCAGTAGTAGTTAGGTGGAAAATGGAGCATTATTTTAGGGGCAGATTCGTCAAGGTTCCCGGAGGCTCTTCAGTCTGAGTAGTAGCTCAGATTGAGCTCAAATTGCTTTCTAGCAATTTCTTGCTGAAGAAACAGCAAGATAGATGCCTTTGCTGTACTTTTGTCATCTCTTGACGGCTTTTCCTCTAGAAGAAACATTCAGTGTAACTTGTGTCTGGGTAGTTTTACGAAGTACTTGCAGCCCAGTTTGGAAAGATAAGCACTGGGGTTCTTGCCAGATGCTGGCTGTGTTGGCCGTGGAGGGGGAGGAAAGTACATGGGCTTCAAAATGTTCTCCAAGGGAGGTTACACAGGGGATGGTTCATTAAATTTGAGCAAAGAGCTGGAAAATAAGATTTCACACTCCTAGGCTCAAACAGCCTGGGTGAATTTGGAATCCCTGGAAAATCTTGAGGAAACTTGGCAAGTTCAAGCTAATACTCGAGTTTTTTGTGAAGGTGTTTTATTCTTGGGGCACACCTCCAAGCTGAGGTAGAGGCTAGTGCCTCCTACTCTGAGCACCCTCGGGTGCTGGCCAGCTCTTAAGAGCCATGTCTAGCTTTAGTTGTGAAATCCAAGGTGGGTGGATGTTGGGGTCTTTGGCTCAGCTTCATCAATCGCACGGTCAGAGTTCTTCTCAGACTTCCTTTTGATTGAGAGCAACAGTTTTAATTCATGTATCCTACTTTCCAGGTGAATCTTCTAACTTTGAGGCTGCTGAATATTTAGAGATGTGGCTCTTGGTCTTTACTGGTGCAACTGTTTAGGCAGTTTAGTATCATTTGCAACAGAGACCCCAAAACAATTCTTTTACATCACCTAGATTTGACCATGAGGCTTGACCTGAGTGAGACTTGAGGGTTAGGTTCTCTCTCCCTCTTTTTCTCTTTTCCTCACTCCCTCACTTTCTCTTTTCTTTTGTCCCTCCCTTTCTCTCATCAGGAGATAGAGCTGAACTGGCCCTGGTGTGAATCCTATTTCTCATGCATCTCTCTCTTTTCCCTAACAGGGGTATCAACATCCCCTGAAAAAGACTAATTTTAGGATGACTTTTCTGCTCAACCAGGGCGTTAAGCACATCCTAAGATTTAAATACTTACTACAATAATTTACTTAACTGGGACTCCAGAAGCCTTAGAGTGCCTTAGTAGCAAAACCAGACAGATCATAGAATCATAGAATAGTTAGGGTTGGAAAGGACCTTAAGATCATCCAGTTCCAACCCCCCTGCCATGGGCAAGGACACCTCACACTAAACGTTGTCACCCAAGGCTCTGTCCAACCTGGCCTTGAACACAGTCAGGGATGGGGCATTCACAGCTTCCTTGGGCAAAAGATCTGTGAAGAAACACAATGGCTGAGTACTGCTAAGAACTGCTTGCTAAGCCCCCTGGCAGTGTTCAAGGCAGTGTTCAAGGTTGGACAGAGCCTTGGATGACATGGTTTAGTGTGAGGTGTCCCTGCCCATGGCAGGGGGGTTGGAACTAGATGATCTTAAGGTCCTTTCCAATCCCAACTATTCTATGATTCTATATCACAGACAGTGTATGACACTATGTGCTCTGGGGACACAGGGTCTGCTCCTGCAGCTGGTGATCCTGGGACAATCCCACATGTTCACCACAATGCTTGATGGCTGGAAAGATGCTCTCAGCTCATTGTCTTTAGTTTTGCCTTTCTCACCTTCAAGCATATTTGTGTTCAGACCAGGGTCTGCTTCTTATCATGCTCTCAGCCCATTTCCTCCTCCTGTTTTATAGGCAGTCAAGTCTAAATGGTAAATTAGTGACATCTTCATTATTATGGCAGTAGAGTGCAGTGCCATTCTAATGCTATTCCCCGTAGGAGCAAGCAGAAGGAGAATGGTAGAAGTGATAATGATTGTATTCTAGTATAAATATTTGAAACGATAGCCAAAAATTGCTGTGCCACTCTCTGGCTTTTCTTCTAGCTTTGTTTCATCACCTGAAAACATCCTGGAGAGGATTCATTTGCTTCAAAACTGTCCTCTTTTCTCGAAGTGCAGCTTAGTTCATCCATAGTTGCAGAGCCACGTATCTGGAAATAGAAACTGGTATTTTGGAGAGCTCTACTTACTGAGGGGTAGGACCCTGGGGGGAATGGTTCTCCACATTTATAAAGAGCTCTTCCATGACTGTTCACACCTTCCTTGGGAAAAATGCTGTCAGTAAAACTGCCCCAGAGCTTACCAGAGAGTATGAGCCAGATGCTGTGATGATTTGCTGTTCTTCCTTTCTCCTGTGAAGCAGGGGAAACCTTTCAACATTGGGTTGTTTATTTTGTTTGGTGCCACTTGCCCACAAAGGACAAGGGGGATCTTAAATAATACCATGGTTCAGTCAGCTTGAAGGTATTGAAGAGAGCTGTGTGAAATCAGTTTATAGCATTTTAAATTGTGGTTTTGGCAAAGCCAAACTGGCAGGTTCATTTCGTACCCTACAGACATTACCTTTGAGTTCTGGGCTTGCCCGAAACCTGAACTTCTCTGTGGACATCAATGAAGCCTTGTAATTTCTGGGGGGAAACTAGGGGATTGGATAGTTGTCCTCTCACTTCACCCCCATTCCTGACTTCCATGAGCATACCAGTGTAGCTCTTGAAATGTGCACCGAAAACTGCCTCTGCACTTGTGATAGAAAGGGATGCCTATACCAAACTTAACCCTATTGGCAACCTGGCCCTGCCAGGGTGGAACTGGGGTTTTAGCTCTGTTGCTTCTTGATGCACCATCAGCTGCAAAAAATCCTGTGCCTCAATTCAGGGCAGTTTGCCCTTTGCAAATTTGGATCTCAGTCTGCTCTGGGACAGATGGCATGCATCCTGTAAGTGTCCACTGTAGGGAATGAACAATTAACTAATTACTTCTGGTTCCAAATGGCTTGTTGATTATTGGGGCATTGGCAGCTGGGAATAAGGTGGCATTGCTGAAGCACATCCCAGGGACCAGCACTGCTATCTCTGCACTTGTAGCACATACATCCATGCAGAACTGACCCTTGGACATTGTGTGCGCAGACATCCTGGGTCCTCATCCCTCAGCACTGCATCACTGAGCAAAGCTGCATCCTGCCTAATTTTATAAATTTACGCTTCTGCATTTGTTTGCTTCATTGTGGTTTGAAATCTATGGTTTTGACTAGATGCAAGTTTACTTTTTAAATACAGGGGTGGAAGAATTTGCTTTACTCACTTTTTGTTCACTTAGAATTTTTATGAGTATTTTTTGTCTTTTTTTTAATTAAGTATCTTATTTTAGTTAAGACTTCACTACTGTGCAACTTGAACAAACTTTAGTTTGCATCCAGAAGAACAGCAGACCTATGAAATCAACAAATAAGATAGAAAGATAGAAAACAAGTAGTCATTTATAAGGAGGGAAACCTTTGTGCCCAAAGTGTATCACAGTGCTGGAGTTTGTGTGGCTCTGTCTGACTGGAGTGCTGATGTGTCAGTTACCCATAACCAGGAATCAAACCTACCTATATTCAAGTAAACCAGATGATATCACTACTGGTCAGTGATATCATGTATCATTTTGCCTTCCTGTCTCAGGATCTCGTTTTTAAGGATGCTGCTCATTGCTATGTAGGAGTTTGCAAAGGCGCCAGGGGTGCTGGCAGTCTCCCTCTGCAGCTTAGCTCCTGCAGTCAGCTCTCACCCTGAATTTCCCAGGTCTTGGTCCTATTTCCCCAGGAACTGGTGACATGACAGAGGGTCTGGCAGTGGGACAGCTGGCACAGCTCAAAGGTGTTGGAGCTGTTGCAGCCACCATCTGACCCAAGGACACGCCGCTTGGCTCTCTCCACCGCTCTCGTGGCCTCCAGCTCTCCTTTCTCCTCATGTGGCATGTCCTCTTCAACGTATTCATCCTGCCTTTGGTGTGTCATGGCAACTATGTCTGATGTTTTATTAGTACTTTTTTTCTTTTACCCTGCAACTGAACCCAGTCTCCTGGGAAATATGGGCTGAGCCCCAAAGACGTTAATGTGCTTGCCAAAATGTTGGTTTTGGAGCCTATGGAAAAAGGAAGGAAAAAAAAAAAAGAAGAAAGCAAAAAAGAATTGTCATCTTGCCCTAGGTACAGTCACATTTTATGAATTACATCATGTTTATAAGGTGGATATTTCTTAAATGACAAGAGCTACTGCAGAAGCTATGTTGCAGAGGTCATGGCAAGTGGTGCTGGAGGAGAGTTTGAGAAGTCATCAGGTCTTGTTCTTCATGTACACAGAAATAGCCACTCCTGGACTAGACATTAAAAACAGAGAGCTGAAGGCTGGTTTGTATGGTCCTGTTTGGATTCCATCTCTCTAAATTGAGTCAGACTCAAACACAACAAAAAAGCACAGAATTTTTTATGTCTTCCTACTGCGCATTAACATTTGGCATTATCATCACCAGGCCCAGTAACATCAAAAAAACTCTAACTCTTCTTTGTTATGGTCTTTCTCAGTTTCCCAGCTGGACACTGCTGCCACGATACAACCAAAGGCCTACCACTGCTTTAGCATTAAAGAAGACCATGTTTGTTTTCTTGGTGGTTTTAAGCCATCCTGGCTGATTTTCCTATGGACTTGCTGGTTTCTTCAGGAGCTACTCGGCACATACCAATGACCTCCCATCACTAAGCACCGATTCATTGGAGGTGACCAGTGTTTTGCAGAGGGAAGGGGAGTACATTTTGGGGGTGTCTTGGTCTTTTGGACACAATAGCCTTAAGGGGAAGCCCAGACCATGCTCAAATCTCAGATCCCACAGTGGTCTTCCAGATGTCCCCAGTGCAGGTGGGGAATATAGCGACCAGTAGTGGAGAAATGTCAGATGAGTTAGCAATACATAGCAAGCTGCATAGCTTCCTGATGAATGTGCCAGTAGGTGCTCCTGGCCATCAGGAGCAGAAAATTGCAGCCGTTAGTGTGATATCAGGCAAGTTTTGCTCCTCTGCCAAGAGAGGTTGCTAAATGCCAGGTTGGCACTGATTTGTGTTTTCAGCAAGTGGAAGAACAGCAGGAACTGAAGCTCCTGGAGGTGGTTGTGGTTGAGTGCTTCAGCAGCAGTGTCATGCACTGGAGTTGGGGAGGGGGGAGAGGAAAAAATGAGCTTTCCAGGGAATCTAATTGCCCTGAGTGGTCGCTGGATAGGTCCTGCAGTGCATTTTGTGAGAGTTTACATAGTTCTGGATCCCCTACCACTTAGAATGGAAAGAAGAAAGCCAATCTGTTTGATCAGGCCTCTCCCACTCGATATGTGTATTGGATTCTACATTAAAGCTTTTAACAGTTACGTACACATCTGAGCTAGAGCTATTGTTAGCCCATGTGATGGATTAAGATCAAGAATGTTAATGTTATCCAAAGGAACGCTTTTTAATGTATATTGCAATTGTATAAACAGGGTCACCAGAGCTAAATGGGATGTCAATGACCTATGAAGATCATAAAGTAAACAAAAGATCTTAAAATAAGCATGTAACCTGAACATGTCGGGGATTGTTGTATATCAAAGGCATTTGCTTATATAAAGTAAGGGAAAATTACTTACGGGTAATGTTGTTTGCCACAAGTCTACCTCTTGCCTGCTCTACAAAGGAAACCTACCCGAAGGGACTGGGGTATGTCTCCATCTACCAGGAAGCACTGAGCCCGTGGGCCCCAACAGAGCAGAGCTTAGCTTTTGTACACACATAATAAACATGCTTAAATCCCATGGAGCAGTGATAAGATGTAGTTACTGGAGAGCACCAAGGCTCCTTCAGCCCTCATCAGGGAGGTAGGGAGGACAGCCCCACCAAACATTGCTGCCAGACAGGTTTTGGAGCCTTTGTGACACAAGAAGACCATGGCAGGTCCATGAGGCCAGCCAGCTGAGTGGGTATTTGTGTACAACAGATGGTCAAAAACATTGGGAAGAGACTAGAAGCTTATTTTTTTTAAGTACATTAACAGTTCCCACCTTGCTTCCACATCTCTGAGACTGAAAAGTAGGGTTTTGTTGGGATATTTTTTTCTTACTAGGTAGCCCCTAAATTATTGCTGTGGGAAGGTGAGCCCTTTGTTCAAGATGCCCTAACACATAGGGGCTTAAGGGATTTCTTGTGAGACAGCAGGGCTAAAATCAGAGAATCTCCAGAAAGAAGGGGATCCTGGAGTCTTTCTCTCTTGTTCTTAGTCATCCTGCCAAATTCCAGGGCCTTTAATTTCATTGTATCTTCTTTGAGTTGCTTCTCCAGTTTTGAGTTATATTCTGATCCTTACAGATCCTCCTAACCTGGTCCCCTCTGCAATCTTAATGAATGTATTCTATTCTATTAGCTGAAAAACTCATGGAAATAGTGGCTAGGACTGGAACTGACCCAGGAGAACACTTTTGCCATTGCAGCCGGGAATTGCAGGGAACACCTTTCTGGGAATGGCTTTAAGAAATTGTTTTACACTTATCCTCAAATAGTTCTATCAAGACCATGTTTCCTAATTTGCTTATGAGAATGCCATAAGAAATAACTTAATGAAGCTGTGGTATGCCATACTTACTGTTCTTTCTGTACAGACTGTAATGCTATCATAGGAGGAAATTCTATTAGTCTGATAATATCTGTTCTTGGAAAAAGTCTGTGCAGGCCAGTCACATTTTCTCATTATAGAACCATAGAATAGTTAGGGTTGGAAAGGACCTTAGGATCATCCAGTTCCAACCCCCTGCCATGGGCATGGACACCTCACACTAAACCATGTCACCCAAGGCTCTGTCCAGCCTGGCCTTATCTTCTAGGCTGTTTTCAGATTATTTACTTGTTCCAGATTTTTTTTTTCTCCTAACAGGTTAAATTACTGGTCTAGAGCCTCCCAGGTCTTAAAAAAATAATTAAAATTAAAAAAATTATAAATGCATGCAGAAACAAATTGCCCAAGGACCTTCAGCTTTCTTCCATAAGGTGTCAGATTAACCTTTGAGAGATGGCCATGGCTAGTTCCTTACTTACCATCAGGTGATGTTCATTAAGACTATCCGGGCTGGAAGCATCTCTCTGTGAGCTTGTTGTACTGTGACTTCAGGCTAAGGAGTTCATCTCTTTGTTTCTGGAATTACTTGTATGGGGTACTGAGCTATGGTTGAACTCAACAAGGATTGATGCAAAGCAGGGGTGAGAGCAAAAAAAACTTGAGGAAACAGGATTAATCATTTATTTTCCTTCTTGTGTGGTACTATTTTTCTGGCTCTGCAGAAATCCTGCTGGACAGGATTGCTCCATGTAAGAAGGTAAGGGTGTGACTTTATGCATCCTTTAATCTCCATCACTCTCTGCCAGAGACTATAACCTTAAATATCTTAATGTTATGTTGGATAGCAGTATAGATGAAATGAAACTTGTTGCCTGTGGTAGGGCAGGTTTAAGACTTCCTCCCTGAATAGCTGGGCACTGGAACCAAAAGAGAAGACTGATTCCAGTTTCCAGCAATAAATGATCCCTTTGCCTGCAGCTCTGACCCTGATCCTTACCATATGTATCCTATCTTGCAGTCCTCCAGAGCTGTGCTTGCAAATGCAACCCTAAGTGCAATGCTGCCACTAAAGAGTAAGAGACAGTGGAGCTTCTGTTCCCTGTGGCTTGTTGCTTCTTTCCAAATCTAATAAACCATTTTTGTAGCCTTTCTCTTCCTGTTTATCAGGAGAATGAGCATGGGGTCTTGGTGCTTTATGCTGCTTGGGAAGGCCAGTATCTAAGAGCTATTCCCACCACCTCTGGGGTTTTGCTGCCACCTCAGCTGTCCCAAAAAAACCTCTCCATGGCCTATGCCTCACATGTCCCATGACTGCTCTCCAAATTACTCTCCCTTTCACAAGGGTAGAAAAGCATCTCTGAGGCAGAGGAAGCCTGAGAACCAGGTTCTCCTCTATGTTGTAAGCATAAACCTTCTTCCAGCTCTTGGAGGTGAGTTACTGATGTTTAAAGTAGTTCCTTTGGTTGCAGGCTTTCCAACAGCATCCCTTATGTTATCTCTGGTGGTTCCTTTGTTTTGGTGTATTTGGGTTTTTGTTTGTTTTGAAGAAAGTTAGTTTCCATTTACCTTTGGGAATTTTCCATGAAGTTAATGTTAACTGGAATATCAGAATTTCAGAAAGAGGACTTTGAGAAATATGGGCTTATCCTTTGTCTATTGGAAAAGAGAAACAGTTCACAACATTACTAGACCTTTGCTTTTATGTTTCCCATTCAGGATGGGCATAAAATTTTTATTTTTTCCTTAGATATACATACCAGTGTACACAAAGGAATGTAAATCACCCATATACAAAATGGTCCTTGAGACTTGAGCAAGCTCCTCATAGCATTCAAAAATTCAGCTGTTCTCCATTACACATATTACGATAGTAATCAGCAATTTAAAACTCTTTCAATAATTGTTAGCCCAAAAGGTTTTGTTTATTTGTTTACTGGCATTGAATGATGGTTATTATCAGCTTTGAATGACATTCAGCATTCATTTTGCAGCTCTGTCTGTTTTCAAATATTTGGGGATGTCCATGTTAGGATGTTTTCAATGCAATTTCATTCACAGCAATTCCAAAGCACGCGCGCTGTATGTGATCAATTAATTACTGCTTGTAATCAAAATTTTTCTTAACATGCGGAAACACAGACAGCAAACATGCCTCAAAATGTCTTTGTTTTGTCAGGAAACGACCTCCCAATGTGCTTTAAAATATGTAAATAGGCTTGTGCTCTATGATGAAGCATTTGTGTGTGGTTTATCTAAAGAAAGACTCCTCTGTGGAAGGGATGTAGTGAGTAGCACTGTGCATTACTAAATAGTGGGAGTGGTAGTTGTGGGGTGTAGCTTTGGTCCTCCTGACTTCAGGAACTTTAATAGCAGATGTGATAGCTACTGTCCTGAGTTTTCTGGTGGGTACTTAGGGCAGCAAACACAGGAGGTACTCAGGAGGAATTGCAGGCTTATTAAAGGACGAGACTAAAGAAAGCTCCCAGCTGATTAAATTAGTTCCCTTGCTAGTAGAAATAAACCAAGTTTTTTAAACTGGTCCAAATGACTTTGGATAATGTCCACGTGTCAGTGGAAGTTAAGCATCAAACCTCTTCAGGTGCTGTCTATCCCAGGTAGTTACTAGCTGCTACTTCTATGTTTTGCATGATGTCTACATGGTAATTTTTCTTAGAAAGTAACCACTGAACCAGCTGAAGCTGGATGGTGAGTTTTGGGATTAAGGTGAAGTTACTTGGGAGAGATTAGATTATCCCCTATCAGCCCGTCATAGAGCTTTTCCTGTTTGCTTCTCTGCATCATCTTCCAAAACATCTCGTGATGGCATTTGTTGAGATAGCACTATCCACAGGTTAGATCCTGTGTGGTCTTGTCTGTTGGGAAGAAAGGGCATTTGAATAAGTTAAGTAGCTGGGAGTCACAGAAAGGGCTGGTCTTGAAGGGAGTTTTCAGCTGAAGATGGATGAGCTCTCCTGCTTTGTGGACCCGTTACTCCTGTTACCTGATTTCTTTATGACATGCTGGCAGTTGCCTTAGCTGGGCTCTTGCTGTGAGACAGTCAGCGCTGCACTCACAGCACTGCAGGAAAAATAAATCCATTCAGACCAAGCAAAACACTTGGAAAAACATGCTGATGTATTTTTTTTTTGTAGTTGATTTTTTTTTGGTGAGTCTTGAGTTGTTCTTCCTCCTAAGAGCTTTGCATACAAAGACCTTTTTGTGAAGGTTGTCAGCCTTTGCAGTAGATTTGGCCATTTTCTTCTGATGCCACTATCATAGGGGAGGAGAGAGGAAAGGGCTGTTGACAGGAACCCATTAATTAAAATTAGATGCTGTTTTAATTTTGGTCACTGTCTTGAAGCCACAGCAATAGCAAAGTGCCTTGGTCTTTTTCTTCTCCACCTGATTAAAACAAGAGAGGTCAGGTTCTTCCTCGTGCTGCACCACCACCCAAAGCATTGCAGTGAGGGACTTGAGATCTGGTTAGGCTTTTTGGGTTGTCCAAGAATATTGATACCATCTGGAATTCTGGCTAGAGAAAGAATTTGAAATCTGGACCCTGATACTGACTTATTAGTCTTCCATTTTTCTAACGTAGCTTTCCAGTGGGAGTAAATGGCTCTAATTGTGTTGAAGGAGCTTGACTAATTCACACCAGCTGAGGGACTGGCCCCTGAGGTCTGGGCTGGCCTCTTCTTTCTGTACCATTTTTTATTTTATTTATTTATTTATTTTTTTAAATCCAACTTTTTGGATAATGGTGTAGAAATGGAAGTCCTTGGCTGTTTTGCCCTCAGTTTGAGATGCAGCAGCACCTTCTGGGAGGAGTGCATATTTCTGCAGTGGCTCTAGCCAAAAAGATATCTCCACTTATGGAAATGGGCATCATTTGCCCTCTTTCACCTTTATCTGTGAAAGGGTTGGTGAGGTGGTGGGTTGAGGATTGGCAGCATGTGTCTGCTGATCCTTGTTCAGATGGGCTAAAAAGTCTTGCACTTTCGTAACAACAGAATGCGCTGGAGGTAAAACACAGCTTTCCCTCCACCACTTCTGTGGTGGTTTTGAGATGTCAGGTTGTGAGCTGGGCTGGTAGGGTGCTCTGCACTTATTTGATTGCACAGGCTCTGCTTGGTGGACATAAAACCCCAAGCTGGGGGTGCTGAGGTTGGTTGCCTCTCTATCCCAGCATTGTATTGGTGCAGCCTGCATGTTTTATTCCCATTGAAACCTCTTGAAAATGGGCTTCTGTGCTCCAAGGTGCAGTGAAATCCTGGCCTTCTGAGCCTGTGTAGAGTAACCTTAAGCTTTCTGTGATTTAGCTGAACAAAGCATAGAAATCTCTGCATAGTTTCTTTGTGTAGCTGAATATACAGCACATCCTTTTTTTATTTTTGAAGGTAACTGCAGTTCAGATGCTAATACTGAAATGCATCTTTATTTTGGTCCTTTTTACTTTATTCTGCTTAAGTTGTAGAGCCCTTTAAAGGAGGGTGGAAAAAAGAAAATACCCTGCTTGTCACTCTCTCAGATGGTATTAAATGACCTTGCTGAAGGAACTAGTGCTAGGTAGTAGCTCTGAAGCTTTACTGTTAAAGTCCCACCCTGTTTGTTCTTAAGGCCAAACAAATAAAAAATATAAATGTACACAAATGGGGAAGTAAAAGAAGAGAGGAAAATAAAAGCAGCAAAAAATAAGAAAACTCAGCTTCTGATGCTTACAGCTCACTTGCTATTAAATCACTTTGCAATATTTTTGCTTGTTGTGGGCTTTAAAGGAATCAGACCAGATGCTCAGCACATGTAAATGTTGCTGTTGTACCACTCTATACCTGGTCTGTTGTCTTAGCTTGCCTCCAATCAAGGACTTGCAAAAGAGGATTTTTCCATGGCTGAGCAAGCCTGACCTTTACTAGACAGGAGGTTAAGAGGAGGGAAAATGGAAGATAGAAGAGACAGATCTAGAGTGACTATTAATAGGAACTGAGGTTTACATCTTGTGTTGCTGAGGGATTCAGCTGAACCTGATAATCGCTGTATCCTTATCTGGAGCAGAGCTGCACTGGTAGACATGCTTCTTGTTTTCCTACCCTCAGATGGCTGGATTGGCACATCTTTTAATATCTGCAGGCTATGTAATGAGGAATGGCTGAGTACTCACAGCAGAGATGGCCACGATGCTCTGCAAAGTAATCTCCCAAAAGCATGGAAACCTTGTTTCAGCAAAGCTTTTTCACCAAAAGCAAATATCTGTTCATCCTAAATGTGCGCTTGTTTGAGATTATCTTTGTGCCATCTTGGGCTGGGAGATCACACACTTCTCTGCTGCTGAAGATGAGACTGTGCTTCTCACCACTGCCATTTTTACTGGCATCTGGTCCTTGCTCATATACAGGCAACCTCCTCCTGGTAAACACTACCTTGGTGTGGCTAAGACAGTCTTCTGACCTCACTGCACATTTCTCAACAGCCATGTCGTTTCCTCCAGTTGAATCCCATCAAGTTGTCATTACTTACTTGGGTTTATTTTCACAAACCATTTTTACATGGGATGTATATGTGCTGAGGTGTCTGCCTGCTGCCTTTCACCTGCTTAGGGACAAGGAAAGACGTCATTGTGAACTGCAGTGCAGTGGTTCCTCTACATAACTATTTTATAAATCTTACAAGAGTCCTTTGGGGTTAGGAGTGATTTGTCCTGTCAATTCAAAATGTTACCTAATACCAGTAAATGCTAATAAAGACCTTGTAGCTGGCATCATATACCAAAGCACTATGCATTCATTAGGCATCACCTATGCAAGTGCAAGGCCAGCCAAAATAATCTCCTAATCAGTTATAAGAAGTCTATGGTACTTGTCAGGAGCTCAGTGTGGGGCAATAGCATTGAGAGTTGTGGTTTCTGGCTGAGGCACTAAATCTGTTGCACATGGAGACAAGCCAGAATAAGAAGGTCCTCACTGGGACCCAATCATTCCCATGTTTGGGGTAAGGGAGAGAGGAATTGAATTAAGAATAGTAGGTCTTCAGATAGTTACTATTTTGGGCTTATCACCGTTATAAAGGGAAGAGTATATATCAGAGGTCTACTCTTTTATGGGAACACATCTGTGAGTGTTTTCCAAAATACCTGTCTCCTCCAGTATGCCAGAAGTCGCCCTGCATGTCACTTCTTATGTGAGTTCAATGGCATGTGTGACTTGGCATGCCTGAGGCCGCATAAGGGATATCTCAGGGTGGTATGTGCTTTTTCAAAGGCAGTCTTCATACTGTGCATGAGGTCTTCCCATATGAGGAAAATTCTGACCTTGCCTGTTGAAGTTGCTTTATGGTTTCTGGCTGGTAGTGCAAAGCTTTTGCAGGGAGGAACAAGCCACTCTATCTCCCAGGTTTCACCTAACTTAGCATTAAAACTTTATTTGATATGTCCAGTGATTTAAGACTTGAAAGACCCCTTTGGCCTGCCATCATTCATGAGTAAGTATGTCAACTTTCTGTACACTTAAATGGAAAAAGGGCTGAAGTGTCTCCAAAGAATATATTTTTAATTGGGGCTGAAAAGCTTACATGGTAAACAGCTTTTAATGGGATCTGCAATCAGGAAATATTAGAATACGTCTCCTGAAGTGCATTCTGTAATGAAAAAGGAACATACATATTTTTCTAAATGCCTGATTACCAAGCTTACTATGATGATTAATTAATTGAGAAATCTCTTTCCTGAGATTGTTGCATCTTAGAGAGATAGATGGTTGTAAGGGTCAAAACTATACTGCACGGCTATGTTTGCTCCTGTCTCAAGGAAGCACAGAAGTCCATGTGACACAGTGGGACTTCTAATGCCGTATTGCAGAGAGTGTGCCAGGCAGCAGAGGACAGTGGCTTCTGCTTCAGTGCTTCCAAAGTGATGCTCCTTAGGGTCAGCAGCAGTCTTGACCTTTTGAACATGAGGTGCCCATGTTGTGGTTCAGACCCAGAAGAAGATCTATGCCTTGCAGCGCCTTTCCCTAGGGCTCTTCAGATCTGTGCTTGGTAGCTCAAGGGCTGGTGGCATTTGTATAGCTGTCTTCAGCCTTCTACCCAGTTCCCTGTCCCAGATGGCTGTCAGGAGGCCTATTTTGGTGAAGCTTCAGGTGCAAGTCAGTTTCATTAAGGGCAGTTTGGCTGAACATGCCATGTGGCAAGAGTGTTTGCAACTGTCTGTTACCGGCTTTCACACTGGCTTTGGCCAACAGCACAGCTCTGCTACATCTTAGAGATGTGTGGTCCTGAAACTAAGCATCTGGGCAAGAAAATTCTGTTGGTTTGGCATTTTTAAGCTTTATTACATGCCTGTCCAGCAGCTGAGGATCTCTGAATATTCAAGTTGTAGATGCTTTGGCTTTTCTCTTCCATAAATATTAAATTATTGTGCTGTTCTTCCTTGAGCCAACAAACAGAAAGCTGAAAAATAGCGTTTTAAAAATTATTGTTTTCAGGAGGAGAGTGCAATACTTATGCCATAGGCGTTCCCACAAACTAGGATGGGTTGAAGTACGCTCAGCCCCTGGTTTATGAGACCAAGGTCAAACGTGACATGTTTCCAGATGATGAATTACCAGGATTGTTCTGCCAAACCACCATGTTACCAAAATTCTAGCTCTCTGTGCATCAGCACTGTATTTATTTGCATTGCTGTTTGGAAGTGCTAGGATAAAACCTGCTGCATCTGCTTTTTTGCATGGTTAGTGTAGCAAAGCATGTGGTTGGTATGACCAGACACTGGCTTTTGTTCAACTGCTCATGTTCTGTCTTCACTTCCTTGAGTTTTATACACTTTCTCAGCAAAAGATGCTTTCTGTCAGTGTCAAAGAATCACAGAATCACATGATTTCCTGGTGGGAATGGCATCTTTATTCTGGTTCTATACTTGATGGCCGTGGCTCGAATCACTGCTCCAAAGTCAGCAGTTAAGGCAGATGCTGTGAATCCTCAAGCTAGAACACACATGTAAGAAGTTGGAAAAGGCTTTGTTGAGCAAACTGTTCTGCAGCTAAGATACAGACAGAATACTTCAGCAGCTTCTACAATGTGCTGTGGAAGTGGCTGTAGGTTTCTGACAGTACTACATGCATTGAGGTCATGGGCTGGATCTAGAAAATGCATCAATGTTGCTTGGAATTCTAGAGTCATTAAGCAGAGAATATCTTCCATCCTCTTAAAAATGACTCCACACTTCCATCTTTCCTGCTGTGCTGGACTGGGAAGAATCAAACCAATTCATTGACACTTTCTTTGAGAAAATTGGCCAAGTTGTCTGATGGAAAAATAAGAATGACCAGAATGGTGCTGTGTTATCAGATCAACACATGGGCAACACATCAGTGTGAAATGAGGGTATGCAACCGTAGAGTGGAAGAAATCTTTCTTGTAACTTGCCATGTGCTTGGTCACGATATACACATGGCGAAGTCTCACTTCCATCACACTAGTGATGCACATGTGTTTTGATTAATTCCACAATGACAGTACATGATCTGATGGTCACTGAGGTATATAGTTTCCCATGCTCTGCTAACACTTCCAAAGAGAGTAAAGCCTCAACTCCAACCAGGTATCTTAGTATCACGGGACTTCTCAATTTAATTGAAGTTGCTTTGCAAGACTATGCAGCGTAAATACTCTAGACAACAGAACATGGTTGGTAATATGGAACATGTGATTTATTTTATTTTTTTAACAAACTGATGCGGGAAAATGTTTCCACACTGACGAAAACAACAAATGTAGGTCAGTGTCTGAAGGAGATGAAAGAAGCCAAGTGTAATGAGAGCCTATTGTTTCACGCTGACATATGCAGGAAGCTTGTGGAGAATGAACATCAAACTAAAATGTGAGGAAAAAAGAATAGAAGGCATGAAAATCATCATGCTCAAGAAAACAAAGAGATCAGAAAGTTAAGGGGCATGCTAAGAAATCTGCACTAGGAGGCTAAATAAATGAATTTCACATTTCCTCTTCTCCTTTCTCATCAGTTCCGGGTTTCTCTCTCCCATTTGTTTGCTAGGTAGCAGCCTCTTCCTCCTCCTAGGAATACTTTGATTTTTTTCCTTCCTATCCTGCAGATGCCAGGGCCTAGAGAGATCCAGATGGCAAGCAGACCAGCAAAAAATGCCTCTTTACTATTTCACTTCTCATCTTCCTCTCAAGTTAAAAACACATGAAAGATCTATTGAAAAGAGCAGACAAGTCTTATTTACTTTTTAATGAGTAAATTTAGTTTACTTATTTAACAGAAATTAATCCACTGTTCAAGCAGCTGGAATAAATATGAAAAAGCAATGTAGAGTCTAATTCTTTTCTTGCATTCACCAGTCTTACACTGATATATTTTCTCAGACTTCAGAGGCATTTTCCTAACTTGGGCAATGGGCGTGAAGAATTGGCCCTTTGTGCTAATTATTGCTGCCACCCATTGTCATCTGGAAATGTCTTCCACCGCTCTGGCCAGCCACTGCCTTTCTCAAAATTTCACAGTGGGTCTAAGAGACTTAAATATGTTCTCAGCTCAGTGTAGACAAAAAGTGATACTTTAACCAGTGGGGCTGCACTGAAATAAAACTGCTGTGAGAGGAGGAGGGGGTTATGTCCTGGTTTTCAACGGATGAGGCACTGGTGCATCTTTCCTTACCAACTATTTCCTCTTTATATAGCTTTTTCCACCTCTTGTAATAGAAAAATATCTTGGTGGGAAAACTGTCTACTTAAATCCTGTAATACCCCATTGACTTGAGCTGTGTCATCCACGGGCTGACCCAAGGGGCCCTCCCCTGGTGACTGTGCAAGTGTTCCCAGGATTGTCCCTTCCCATACCCTTCCTTAAACAGTCAGGATACCAAATTTCACTCTCTCAGTATAACGAAGGACTCCTATGACAGCCTGATGGATGCTCTGGGTCTGTTCCTTGTGAGCTTTGAATTCACAGCACCATGAAATACATCGTCAGAGAGGTGTTACCGAGCCATTGTTATTCCTTAAAAGTTCGGTAGTTTCTGACAGTAAAATTGTGTGCCCTGGCAAAGAACAAAAAATCTCCTATCTGTCATCCTTACAATGTATAAAAATGAAGCCCAGATTTTTGGGTTATTTTAGGGCACAGGGTGATGATGACTGTTTCAATGCACTTACTGATACATTGAAATTGGTGATTTATGCAGCCTGACGTTGACTTTAATTTAGCTCATGTTACAAGTAAAGTAATTCAGTCCTTAATGAAGTGTACTCCATATGACATATTGAACATGGGATCTGACAATCAGTGGTTGAAAAGCAGCCTAGGTTACATTTTCTTTTGTCATTGAAAGTGGGTTGTCAGTTCATAAACTTAAACCGAGGCATGCTAACCTATCACTCTCTCTGAAGTATGGTGCTGAAGACTGAGACCTACATTAAAATAAACCTTTCCCATCCTTTGAAAGGAAAAAGAAGGAAAAAGCTTACACATGAGCTGTTATACAGATGAGAACATTATAACATGCGTGTGTATATACACATAAAGATTCCTGCCCTGACCTATGAAAACTTTGGATTGTGTAGTATGGGAATGAAAGAATTTGACATACACGTTCCTGAACAAATGGATCCAGCTCCAAAGTAGTATGAATTATGTTTACATCAGTTCTTACAGGGGTTCAGAATAAGGCTGTAGGGTAGGTGATGGGAAGCACAGCCCGGCTGTCTATGGGAGCAGTTCAGGAGGCTTTATGTACATGCATTTCAAAAGAATTAACAGAGCAGCTCTGAACTGTAAATATGCAAATCTTTAACATTTATGTTAAGAGACTCGTCCTTGTTTGCATACAGAGAAGGAAGCAAAAGTTTTGAGTGATTCCAGAAGGCAACACTTAAGAACGAGAAAGTCTGCTGCAGCCTGGGTTAAGTCACAGCTGTGTTATTTCTCCGTATAAAAAGCTGACTTAAAGAAGCATGGCAAAGGCTTTTTCTGTGTTCAGTGCTGGTTTGGACACCTACATCATCTGCTTCTTTCCTTCTTCAGCTGTAAAAGGGTGCTTTTAGTACTTGAGTGTGGGATTTGGGGGAAAGAATGGAGATAAGCAAGGGGCACTGGCTTATGGGACAGTTGAAAATTATATATTTCCCTTACTACAAAAAAATAAAAAAAAAAGGGAAAAAAGGACAAATGTTATATGCCAGAGAGTTTTCTGGGAAGAGGAAAACAAATGGAAGGACAGGAATAAAAAACAGTGAGGGAGAACTTGTCAGTCAAAAGCATGTCTGTGCTACAAGGGAGAAGTGCGGGAAAGATGTTAGTTTGGGTTAAAATAGCTCTGCAACTGGACAGCTTGGGTTTTAACTCTGCCTAACATGAAATCATCCCAAACTCCCCCACCAGCTTAAACTTGAGATGCTAATAGAAGTAAATGGCTCCCTTTGCCAAAGCTATTCTAATTTTATTGGTGTTTTACCCCAAGGTGAGGTATCCACAGTAGCCTCCCTGGCTTACAAATCAAATAGCAGCATAGACTGTTTTGTGCTAGAGAAAGATGGGAACGTGTGGTTGGAAGCAGCTTGCTTTAAACAGAGGGAGAGCAGCAGACTAAAGCTGTCTTTTCACTAGCAAGGACCCACTGCTGATAGCCTGAGTGGTAAATTGAAGGTCCAAACTTGTCCGGTGCCCTGGGGCAGTGGGTTGAGCTTTAGGGGCAGGGTTGCTGGATGGAAGAAACAAAAGGGCTTTAATTTTATAAAAGGAAACATGCCACTCATTTTTGTGCTTAACCCAAGTAGCTCTCAATTTTGTGTATTATATATTTTATATACTTAGGCTTTTGGGATGCTGAGCACCTTCAGTGCTTTGTAGCTAGGAAGGGAATAGGATTGACAGTAGAGAAAATTGGCAAATAATATCAGCTTTGAAATGCTCAAGGAAAAAAGGAATTCCTTGATAAAAAAAGCCCAACAAGCCAACAACCCCAAATCAGAAAAATACAGTGAAAGATCCTCAGCTTTTAGAGTTATATAAATATCCATTCAATGTTGAATACCATTTGCTCTTTTTTGCCTTAGTGTGTAGTTAATGCAGTATATCTGATACCTTTCTGTTTTCGTAATTCTGCTTAAGAAATCACAAAGAATAACAAGGGCCAGGGACCTGGCCCCAAGAGTATGACATTTTTATTTTAACATTGGGCATGACATGGATTTAGTTTTCCAAGAATTGAATACAGTATCATACATTGGTACTAAACTGGAGAATGGTCTATTTGCTAGTATTTGAAGTATTTGTGCACTTCTACCCAAATAGCTGATTGATCAAGGGAGGGATGTTTGACTTTTTGGTGGAGGACACAGTAATTAAGTAGAAACTAAATACTTCACAAAAAAAATAAAACAATCCCAGGAACAGACCACATAACATAGGTTCCACCCCAGCCCAACACTATAGGATTTCCTATTTGATTTATTATGTTTTAGCCTGGGAGCTTCAAAAGTGTCTAAGAGTTTGATAGGCAAACCCCAATGAGATTCTCCTGGCTCCTTTGAAAATGGCAGGAATTTTCTATTTACAGCATCACTAGTGATCAATGGAATTTTTGGGACAGTTCAAGAAATATTAAACAGGCTGACTTTGCTCTTTATGAATTAGTCTGGTGTTTATTCAGCAGCTCATTTTTCATCGAAGCACAGTATTAAAATTTCACTTGTTTGTTATAGGGTTGTCAGAATGAAATCTATTTCCAAAAATATACATTTCCATCTTCTAGTACCCTTTTTTTCCTGCTGTAGCTAAGGTTATGTCAACACTCCCAACGTAAACCCTTTCATTTCAAAGATTAGTAATGCTGGCATCATTGGTCCAGACTTGAGCATAGCAAAACCATGAAATAAGCTCTCTGGGAGAACGTTTTGAAACAACTGTTGTCAATGCCTTTGCCTTTTGTGTCAAGCATCCTTCTGTACAAAAAAGCACTTGTGTTCAACCTCTTGCAAAGTTACAGTTTAAAGAAGGAAATTGTGTAGGCCCTCGTATTTTCATTACACCATTAAAGCACTTGTGTTGTATAAGTTTAAACTGGCTGCTCTGCTAAGATTTAAAATCAGCCCCTGCTCAAGCTCAGTAACTTTTTCCTTTGCATTGTTTACCATGCATAACCATAGTAACTTCACAAGGGCCCATGCCAGGGCTTTTGGATGGCGTACTCTTC
The DNA here is from genome assembly GCF_012275295.1 of Melopsittacus undulatus. Taxonomy (NCBI): domain Eukaryota; kingdom Metazoa; phylum Chordata; class Aves; order Psittaciformes; family Psittaculidae; genus Melopsittacus; species Melopsittacus undulatus. The sequence goes on along the minus strand of NC_047529.1, from coordinate 9,801,633 downwards.
CCATTTGTTGCCATCTCCTGGATCCTCCTATAATATATACATTGAAAAAAGTATACAGCTGTATATTTGCTTAATCTGGAATGGTTTTGGCATCTCCCATGGAAAAATAAGAGCCAAACCCTGAATGAGGCTTAGGAATGCCAGTGTGGTGCTGCAGAGTTCATCATTCACTCTTCCTTGCCTATCTGGTTTCCCATCATGGAATTGGGTTGAGCTGTGGAACAAGATGGCTGTGTCCTCTTTTCAACACCAGCTAAGTGCCCTGGAAAGAAGCTCTCAAAGCATCACAGAGCTGCTGCAAGGTTCACCTTCTCAATGCACTGGATGCACATTCAAATGTTTTTTTCATGCTGAATTACTCAAGGCTGGGCTATCCAGCATGCCCTGGGTTTGCCTCCTGTTATAGACGTTAAAATTGGTTCATAATGCAGCTCTGTTTGGTTTACATGAAAGATTGCATCTTAACTTCCATGTTTAACAATGAAGCACTGTCCCCCCCTAACAATAATTTGTCTTTGGTGAAGGGGCTGAAGGAAGTCTTCTAGGCAGAGAACCTGTACTCCTGTGCTCTACATGCAGCCAATTACCCAGCTGGATTTTGTGCAAAAATGGATTAAAAGAGGTTTTAGGTAAATAGAGCATGGTGACAAATATGGTTTCTAATGCTTCTGTTACCCTGATAAGCTGGAGTCATACCATTAGAGCAAAAGAGTAAAGAGCACCAGATGTTGGTACAGACCTGCCTTAACAAGACATCAATGCCAACACAAATGCCAAACTTTCATGGATCTCATAACTAGATTCAGTTAATGCAGTAATGACTGTACCCCCAGGTCTTCCTCCTGCAGCCCCTAGCTGCCATGTGATAATAGAAGCATAAAAAAATTGGCTGGTTAAATACTGTTTCATGAGCTGGTTTTAAATGAAGAAGAAGGTGATAGAGAGTGGTTTCTGGTGCCATTAGCAAGGATTGGAGAGTGGTACAGCAGAAATGAAACTGTGGCTCAGAAGATGGCTGAGCCCACCTGGCAATCCCGATCTTGAATACACCTGATCAGTAGTACTTGGAAAATGATGGAAATTGCAGGTGAGGACTCTGAAGCGCAAAACTTTTTTGGGTGTAAGGAAGCAGGAACAGGTATTTCAAGGCAAAATGGGAACATGTAGTTGTGTAACTCTAAAAACTATTGCTGCAGGAAAATAAAACTTTGCTGAATACCTGGAGGTTCGGGGGGGGGGGGGGGGGGGGGAAATCAACCAGGAGTTGGCAATTCTGAACCCAACTAACTTGTATGGGGCCTTTAGTTTACCTGAAATTCTCTTTTACTGGCTTGGCTCTCTAATCTGAGGAAAGACAAGGAGAAGCTGCCACCTCTGAGATGTGCCGCCAAGCAGCCAAGCGGGGTCAGACTCCATGGTGGCATGGACCTGTCTCTTTAGGCACCAGATTGAGCCTGTCAGCTTATACAAATGTGCCTCTGAACACCAGTTTGAAAACTCTCCTTCCTTTCATTATTATTGTTTTAAGTTGAAGACACCATTTCTAGATATTCTTGACTGATTTGTACCCAGTGTCTCGCAAGCTGTGCCTGGAGTCTCTGTGATTTTTGCATGACAACAGGATTACATTTATACAATTAATTAATGTTTGCTTGACCACTTTTATCCAATTTCTTTCTCCAGCACATAAAAGAGAACCCGACATAAATTTCTCTTTCAAAACAATTGACTTAGCAACTGCTGACCTTCTGTTCTGTCATTCCAAGGATTGATTGGATATTGTTGAATTGTTTCATTCTGCAGTAATTAAACATAAAATTAATTATGCTAGTAACCTATTATTTCTTTGAACCCAGGACTAAGTAATTTTTTTTCCTTGGTTACTCTGTGGGTTCTGACATCAGACAGCAAAACCTTGCTGTTACAAACAAACAGTATAAAGAGAGCAACTTAATAACCAAAATATAATATAAAGACTTCTAATTTCCGTATGGCTGGCCTATTGCATTAGATTAATATAATTTGATCTATAAATCTTTTAAACCTTATGATTTTGTAATTTAAACATTTCCTGGATGGCTAATCATGCAGGGAAAGAATAATAATAATAAAAAAAACCCCAACCTAAACCAAAACATGAGCCAAAACTATACCTTAAAAGTAGATTAAAAAGATTAGATAGGAGGAGCATTTGTAGAAGACTCGGTGACCCCTAGTATGGCTGAATATTTCTGGAGCTTGCTGCTTATACAAGTCTGTCTGCATTCAGTCTGGTGCTGATGCAGAATTTCCTTTGTTATGATGAAAGCGCTGTTAGATATGTTTACATTGCTAGTATTTGGTGTAGAAAGGAACATCAGAATGACAAGTTGATATTATCAAAATGTATGTGCTTATGGACACCAAAATAGGATTTTGTGGTTTTCATTAGTATGGGCCATATTAATTTAATTAACATGATTGAAAGTTATATCACACCATGAGGCAGATACCGAACCCTGGCTTATTACTCCCCCATGGGCTATAAAATGCTACAGCTGACAAAAGGGGTGCATGTTTATACCTGTGTGTTTTCCTGGTTACAAGTTCACCTATGTGCTTTGCCCCAGAGCTGGTGGGGATGGTGTGATGATAACCATGTAAGAGTCAGAATAGGGGAAAAATACAAATGGGCAATCATTTTGCTCCAGGAGAAGGTGGGCTTTTCCCAGGGCTGGATACTGAGATCCTTACCAGTGGTGGTTGTCTTCTTCCAGGATAACCAGTCTCTTCCCAGTATTCTGCCTCCAGCACCAGCATTGCCCAGGAGGTTTTACACTCCAGGTTGAAGCACTGCAAACAAAAGTACCTTTGATGTTTGTGGCTACTGATATGAGTCCAAGAGGTAGTTTTGAAGGCTGGCCCTTCACCTTCCTGAATCCAATTGCCACCAACAGGGCCATCAGCCTGGCTTTGCTGCCATGCAGGGGGTAGGACACCTGGGAAACGCTCCTGTGCCTTTGTCTCCCTGATGTTTTGGGGCAGCTACTTGCTTTGCTTGTACCCAGAGCCAGCTCTGATGGAGCTCTTGTAACATCTCCAGGTTGTTCTGTGTATGTCTCCCTTTTTTTCCCTCTCCTTTTTCAGTTCAGAGTGATTTTTGCTGGTAGCCATCTTTTCATGATGCCCAAATCTCTCGGGTGTAGAGCTAACTCTTCTGCTGTGACAAGACATACGTCAGAGATGTGGGAATCTTGAACATAAATGGCTTTTTAATTGTATGACTCCACATAGCCCGTCACTGAAAGATGTGGTGGGCAAGAGAGAGCAATACTTTACAGACCAAACACAGATACCAATATATGAGCCCTTTGTTCTCATTCCCCTGCCCTAAGGCAAGTAATACACTGAGGTCTGTGGACATCGAGCCTAATTTGATCACACTTACCCCAGTGAAACTATATTGACTTCAGTGGAGACACTGCTTTCCACTGATATAAATGAGAGCTAACTAGTTCTTCAGGCCAGTAGCTATTACCACTCTGGCTGAGAGCAGCATACAGCGGCAACAGCTGCCTGTTCGTCATCAGCTGAGAAATGTCTGCTTTGTGGGTATGTCTTTCAAAGCTCATTTTCCACCTTGGTGTGGAGGAATTTTGGCTAACAAGTTGTGTTTCAAGTGTCTTAGCATTTCTGTGGGAATGGTTTGATTAAAGTCCTGCCATTAGCTCATCGTTCAAGTGTGCAGACTCATTGCCTGCAGGAGTAACATGGAAATATTTATGAAGGATTCTATTCCCTAATAATTTGGGTTTTTTCAAGACTTTGACCTGTGCTCACTTTGTGTGAGATCAGTCATACCCATCTGTACTAGAGTCTTTGGTCCCCCCTGAGCTCTATTGGCTCCCATCTGTTCCAGTCCCTGAGGTCTGTCTGTGAGGATGCAACTTGCTCCATGTTTTTAACTTTAGAGCTTTATTTGTGGACACTTCTTCAGGGTAGCTTCAGAGATGATGTTAATCTGAAACTCCCCATTCATAGGCAGACAGAAAGAGTCCCGGACAGCCTTTTCCACAGAAAAAAACACAAAATCACTGTTATTTAATTCAGTGAATTAGATTCTCAAGCTGTATCCTTACCTAGAGAGAATTGCAGTGACTTCTAGCATTCTTGGTTCACACGGGCATCCGCATGTTTTTTCCTCAGAGGCTTTAAGTTGGGTGGTTTTCTTAACTTGCTGTCTGCTGCAAGTAGGAAAGCTGGGAGACACTAGTGTCAGTTTAAGCAATGTGTTTTGGGAGGTGAAATAGGTGAGGAAAATATTCTGCAGCTTTTGCCTCTCCAGTCTCAAGAGCCATCTCTGATGCCTCTAACATGGCCAAGACTTTCAGCATGGTGCCGTGAAGGTCTACATGTTCTTTTCCCAAATATTGTATACCAGATAGTGGTTTTCTTGATATATTTGCAGCCTCTGCCCTTGGCATCTGATGATCTTCTGCTCTACTTCAGTAGTTGACCAGAATGGTATATAGAAATGAATATTGTGTATTCCTGTTCCCACCTGCCTTGCATACTCTATTCCACACCAGTCTGCACCAGCTGCACGTAAACAGCTTAGCAATGAGTTATGCTTTCCAGCTGACTACTGCTGGTTATAAAGCTTGAGTTATATTTCATGACCAGACCTTCTGAAGCTGCTCTTCATGTCTTACTTGATGATGGAAGGAAGAAAACGTGTTAGAAGTTTCCTCACAGGGAGTCAGTTGCTATTCCTTATGGAGCCCTTATGGCTTTTAGGATAAAAGTCCTGACTGCTGCTGACCTGGCCCTGATCAGAGCAGCTACTCTGGATTCTTCTGAGCATTTCCAAAAAGCAAAGCTTGAATGAAGGCACACACATTGCTAAGGTCAGAAATGGAGAGCACAGACCACAAACAAATTTTTGGCAAATACAGATCAAAGTAGGACTAGGTAATGGTGCATACAATTCAATTAATGGACCTCTACAACTAAATCTCAAAGGAACTGATTGAAATCAAGCAAGAAGAAAAGGAACAAAGTCTACTGAAATGAAAACTACTCCTTGTTCTCCCTATTTCTCCTGATTTATATGGTAAACTTTGGCATCTTTGGCCCAGTGCATTAAAGAGAACTTTGCCCATATCTCATCTGCCACAGAGAGAGTGTATCTGGAGAGTGCATGGGGAAAACGTTGTTGCTGTCCTACACTTCTGCTCTTCCCTGGCTAACCACTTCTGATTGTTGCCAGCCAGGCAGACCTTTGATCTCCCCACCTTGGGGCTGTGTTTTTACCACTGGCTGAAGCTGGGACAGGGCAATTAAAATTATGCTGGCAATACAGAAGGAAAAGAAAGTTGGGGGAGGGCAGTTGTAGAAGGAGGAGGAATGGTTGAAGAGCAAGCAAGTAATGATTTCCATAACTTTTCTAGCAGAACCTGGGACTTGATTTTTACTGTTGTTTAAATGATAGGAAAATATTTGCCATGATGAGAGATGAACTTTATGTAAGAATGATGTCTACAGATGAGCACTGTGGTCAAGCCACCTGCTGCTTAGACTTCTTTATTGTGCCAGGTTACAACAGTGCAATCCTTTTCAGATCAGGTGTTTTGCTTTCTTACTTTTTAGATACAGTTTGCTTGCTCATACTGGTGAGAGGGCATGTTGCAATTAACTTGAAGCTGCTGCCTCTTCTAGCCTGACCTTTGGAGAATTCAGTCAACAACTCAGCAAACAGCTGCTGCTTCCCTCCTCATGGTTCTCATGATGGAAAAGCTCACCTTATGTTTTACCACCCATGTTTATGGAGGTGAAAAACTATGCCAGCTTGTTCCCTTCTTGCTCTGTATTTAGTTTCTTCTTTGGAATGAGAACATAAGGAAGAAAATTACTTGGAAAGACCTGGTCTGAGAACAAAGCACCTGAGGTTTCCCTCTGATAATAGGCTGCTGAAGAAAAAGTTATCTCCAAATCAAACATTGATGTCAATGGTGCTCTGTGGTGGACAAAAAGAGACCTCAGTGTTACCATGTGGCATTGGTGTTTTCAGATTAAGGCGGGGGGATTAAGGAATTTTACTCAGCAATTTGAGATGCTTTGTTAAGAATGGAGGAGATTTGAGCTGCTTTGTTCTCAAACCACATGTTAGTGAAAAAGCAAACAGGCACTTAATCCTGACAGACAGCAGAACTTGACATCACTTTGTCCCTGGAGAGGTGACCAGGAGTTCCCCATGCTCAGCTAAAATGGTTGTTCTTTCCTTTTTAGGAGCCCCATACCAACCCTCAAACACAGGGCTGCTGCACACCTCCGTGCACCATGCCTAACCACTTTGGGTCTCTGCGGGGGCCTTATTCTCCCCAGGAAGGGTTAGCATTTAAAATACGCAAAAGGTGCCAAAATGGTTACTGAATAGGGCTAAAGTATGTTCTAACTTAAGGTCATGGCTTTAGTCTTAAACAAGGCCATGCCAAAGAGGCAAAAAAAAGGAGCTGATAATTTTCCTGTTTGGGACTTTGGCTGGTTTCCTGTAACAAGAAAAAATATAGCAGTCGACATATAGACAGCTGAGTATATACATGCTTGTATACTGCCCTCTGACACAAACATTAATGTCATATAGATCTTTGAGGTTCTTTTAAACATCTAGTTACATTTTAAGGTCGTGTCCTCAGAGGTCATTGATGTAAGTGTATTTGTAGAAAGAAACAAACAGCTCATTGAATTTGGTTTCCCATTTTAACGTACATCAGTTAAATTAAATACGCAATGTTATAATGTCTGGCAACAAACCCGTTTTCTGATGTATAAAATTTGACTTTTCCCCTCTGTGTTTATGTCATAGCTAATACACAGAGATAAAGTGCATATACTATGCTCTGCATATTTACTGAACTTTGGCAAGTCACTAAGAGCCAGTACTCAAATCAAATTAGAACCACCCGATTTATAAAACACCCTTCTAAACTAATCTTATTTTATTAAAAAGGAGCTCTAGGCTGATACAAAGCCAATCAATAACTCATGCTTCCCATTGTGGTGTAAATATCAGCTATTCCTTTCTAATTTTAGTGTTTTGCCACCATTGTAATCCTGTTGTGAAAAGCTGCCCTGGTGCATTACTTAAGTAAACAGTGTAAATGCCCCCAAACAAGAATAATCTTGGTGCATGCTTATTTTCTCTGCAGGCGCTGAGTATCAGGGGGGTCTTGGTTTTGTACAGGGATCTACTCTGGGTAATTCAATTGATCTTCCAATTTGTCTGTATTACTTTTGTAGCAGGCATTAAACATTTTTGGCATGATTCTGCAGTCACCTACTAACCCATATGACCCAATTTTGGTGAAGGGATTGGGAAAGCAGTGTTGGGCTTTGTTTAAATGTTTATATTCTGAAAAGATCTCCCTTCTTCTTTCCAAAACTGCAGTTGTTTGGGAATAGTCCATAACCTGTGCAGAGCTGATTAAACGCTTTTTCCTTTTCCAAGTTTCCAGAGAACAATAGAAAAAATTAGTTACATTTTGGGGTCTGGGACACTCAAAACTTGACCTCCCTCTCTTAAATTATCATATGGAAAATTAAATTGGTAATGTATAACTTGAATTCAAGAGTCTTACTAGTATCACTATTTATTCCTTGTAAACAGCACGGGAAACCTGGTAATGGTGTAGTAGGTTCCGAATAAGAGAATAGCAATTTACTAATTCCCTTTTAAAGACTAACAGAGTTCCCAAACACAGCTTTGGCACACTGCTTAATTCAGTCGCTCCATGCTTCTACGAAGGTTTATTGACTATATAAGGATCAAATAAGGGGTAAGCTGAAATCAGAAACACAGTATTCATTCATTTAACTCTGCTATAGTAGAGCAAATTCAGGGTGACTCAAGGGACACAATGTCTTGTAAAACATATGTACTTAATATAAGGGTCATAAAACTTATTAAATTAAAAGCTAGGTTAAAAATAGGAAGAAAATTTATGCTGCTGTCTAAAACAGCAATAATTTCCCTTTGGCCTTTCCCTTTCCAACTAAAATGGGTTCTAGTTTTTTTTTTTTTAAATAGTCAACTGGTAAAATCTTCATTCTTCACAAGCAAATGCAAGGCACTCTACCAGGTGAATTGCATGACTAATAATATAGCACAATAAACAGAGAAGGGGGGCTGCTGCCAGCTGGAAGAATATATTGCAGCATTGTTGACCACACATGAAAACCTGTAGGCCTCCATTTACTATTTGGGAAGGAACAGTTGGTCACTCTTGGTCAACAAAGCACAACTGAAAGCCTTTTTTGGCCATGAACTGCTAAAAGCAGGCTGATAAAAGCAAAAATTCCTTTTCATCACGCCACAAAAATGCCCCATTCCTGGTGGGATGCCAGCCAGGACCCTCTTTCCTTGGCAATTAAATCATAGGGGATGTAAGAAGACCCTCTAGTGTGAATGTTGAAGAGTTACTTGAACCAGTGCTCTAGGGACTGTGAGACACCAAGGATCCCCTCCTGTCCTTGACAGACATGTCAGCAAAACCAGAGTGCTTGGATGAAGTCAATGTAATTATCCTGCAGTACTGCAGAATGACAGCAGAATTTAGTTCCTTCGATCACGGCAACCATTTTCTATTAGAGATGTTGGGGGGGGGGGGTGTGGAAATCAAGTGTTGTGACCTAAATCCTCCTCTCTAACCTCTAAGAAATCAAAGTGAATCTGGGCCATCCTTGACTCATGACACTCCAGACCATTCCTAGCTGAGAGCCCCTGTAATGTTTGCTCAATGGCATAAGCTGTGTGTGCTGGAATTTAATGGGGTTTTCTTCAGTCCTTTGTGGCCTCTGAATGCACATCATCATGGTTTTTCAGTTGTTTTCTGAATTAAAAAGAAGTAAACCCTGCAATGATGAAACTGTTTACTTTTTAGATACCACTTTATCTGCATTAGTCAAGGTGAGCTTGTTCCTCACTTATGCCAACAGTTTTGTCAGTTTCCCATTCCCTGTTGGCTTGCCCTGTGAGGGAGCACTGGCCAGGACAAAGGCTGCCCTTTTTGGGGTGTTTCTGCACCATGGGATAACACAACCAACCTTGATTTTCATCCCTTGTGTGCTATGAATGTTTGGGGATTTTTTTTTGCATGCTGTTTAAACAGTTCTGCTCCCAAATCTGTCACCCATGACCTCATTAAGTTGCATTAATCACACAGGGATGCCCATCAGGCCTAACCCCATCATTTCCTGAGGAATTTTCCCCTGATTTACTTAATAGCTCTCAAGCACTTAAGCGGGAGACCTCTGGGTGCTGTTCCCTCTGCATGTTGGGTAACTGGCATTTATACTGTGTTTTGCAGGCACACTTGTTTTGAAATACAAACTTCTGGGCAGAAGGAGCTAGTTCACATTAGAGCCAGACTGGTAGCAATTTGGCTTTCCTCAGCAGATGGGAAGAGGTCAGGCTTTTCTTTTTTGGGAAAAAATAATAACTTCCTCAAATAGTAGCTAGGACTTCTCCCTAGTTAATAGCTGGGACTTCATCCCCTAGGCAGAAGAAAAGCCTGAAGCCAAAGTGTTCACTGGGGTGCTTTGGGAAGGAAGGTATGGTAGCACTCCTGCAATGTGGTTCTGGGATACCTCAAAGGATGCCCCATATGATCTCGAGCTCCATGGACTGTAGCTTTTATCTCTTTCTTACCCCTGTCTTCTTCTGGGGAAGTGTTGGCCCACTACATTCATCCACATGTTAAAAAGCTTTCAGAGTGGTCAAGGCACTGCACTTTTCCTGCCTATCCTGCCATCGCTTGCATACTCTGCTGCCCATGAAAAGGTTTAGTTTCTGGGATGGGAACCATGAAAAGGCGAGGGACGTTTTTGTCCTCTTGGTCAAGGGTCTTCTCTGTGATTTAATGTTGTTGGGTTTTTTTATCACCTCTAAATTGAGGGTGGTTTTCGAGATGTGAAGGTGGGAAGGCTAGTCGTGGGTGTCCTTTGTTTCTTTCTAGTACCTTCTATGTGGTTATTGTAAGTCATTGGATACTGGCAGTAACGAGGTCCTGTGATGGGCTAACCAAGGGTGGACATGGGCAGTGGTGGCAGCTGGCTGTGACAGCAGTAGGACAGCTAACCTCAAGGTCATTGGGGTTTCCCTATAATGCTGGCTTGGATTTGGGCTACCTGAGGTAGAGCTGCACTGCCAGGAGGAAAGCCTGAGCAAAGTTGCAAAGTGATGTGTACAAAATGGTTGTCCAAGAAGTACAAGAGGAAGATCCTTCATACTTCATGTGACCAGGTATGACTTTGTGCTTATATGTGTATATATATATATATATATATAAAATATTTACACAAATGTTTTTTACCCATGATTGCCTGCTGTTTAAGAGAAGGGAAAATGCAGCAGTGGGAAGGTTCTTCTGCTTTAAGGATCACCACTGTCCTAGTGTTGTATCCTCAATTTTCCATTTGATCTTCCACAAATGACTCTAAGATTAGTAGCACAGTGTGCAGCCAGTGCAATTAATGCAAGTATTTTATGAGGGAAACTGGAACTACATGATCTTCATTCTACGATTCTATTGAAACATTTACCGCACACAGTGTCTTGCCAAGTACGTTACCTTCCTTCAAGAGAGCTCAGCTTGATCTCCAGCCTCCTAGCAGCACCTTGTCCTGGCATTTGCAGGAGGATGTATTTTAGAGCTGACCTTTCTAGGATTACAACATATTCACACGCACAGTGAATCAGTGCTGTTTCTACCTCTTTTCTCTGTTACAGAGCTGTGAAGCTGTGGTGGAGAATGGGAGCCCTGTCCTATCTACCACATTGCTGTCCTCTTAAACTACAGAGTCAATTTATTAGGTGGATGAGATGAAACAACACTCAGTTGTTTCATTCTCTTTGGTAGTTTTCAATAGCCAGCATTGTCTAAAATGAAGTCTCGCCTGCCCTGCAGTACCCCAAGAGAAGGTTTTTAATGGTGGCCCTGGTGAAGCCAGGTGGGTGGTGTGGGTGCTTTCGTGATTATTGGATCAGAGGTGACAGGTCAAAACAAGGTGTTCAAACCTTGGAAAAGATGGTTGTTTGAGAGCCCTGGAGCTGGGCTACAATACGAATAGGCTGTCCATGGGAAAGGTCACCAATTAATTAGCAGTTTTATTTAACAAAAAAACCCCCAACAAACTGGCAGCCCTTCTGAAATTTAAGTACATTGTTCATGGTGTAATTATAGATGAAATATTAGAGAAGTGGACTAATTACACACAATGCACTTGAGCCCAATTAAAACAGCATCTGCAGTGAACGGACGGGTATTCTCTTTCTCTAATAAGAAATACTTTCTTAACAACAGAAAATAAAATAGCTAAATTGGATATGCAGTTGAGATTATAAATATCCTATTAGCATATAAAATGAGGATTAAACTTATTTAATCACTGCTTGCTTGATCATCAAAAGTCATGTTTCACCTCTATAATGTAGCTGTATCCTCTCTGAAAAAAAAAGCAAAAGCAGCATATTAATACATTTAGCTAATTAGGTGCTTTTTCTCATCTGCTCAACAGAGGTGGTGAAGCAAACTGGCTGCCCCTAACCGCTTGGCTCTTCCTCATCTCATGTACAGTTTAAGCTCATTTCCAGGCAAAACCTATTGGTGAAGGTGCAGGGCTTATCACATAGATTTGTGTATGGAGTTCTGCCCTCTATGGCTTGGTGGGAGTAGTCATATCAAAGGGAACTTCAAGTTGTGGAGGTAATGAAGAGGAGAAAAGAAACGGTGAAGAAGAAATTGACTTAAATTATGGATTTTAACCCCTATAAAGTAAAGCTCTGAATAAATATCACCATGCCAGAGCCCATTCTAATTTCAGCTCAGTGACTCAGGGGGTGGGCTGACTTGGTTTACTGTGGGTCTGTCACCGCTGGTGTCCCTGAAAGACAGCTGGCGCTCGGAGGATGCTGTGCTCCCAGCACGGTGGGGAGAGGTGCTACCTGCCAGCTGGCGACCTGGCCCATGCAAAAGCTAGCCAAGGGTGCTGGAGCACGAATGAAATGATCCAACCTCCAACTTCCTCTATAAATATTCAGCTGATCTGGTATGCAAAAAGGGGGAAGAGCTCAGAGCAAGAAGGGGGCTTCAGATCTGTTCTTTTGGAATATTTTTTTGCCACTCTCTATAGAAAATGAGCCTTGCTGTATACTGCCTGCTTTATCTGAGGATTGCTCAGGAGGTTTCAGAACTGGTCTTATTTACAGTGTTTTTTCCTCTGGCTCCATCATGCTGCCTTTCTACCAGGTCTCTGTATGGTAGAAAGTAGGGGCAAAGCAACTGTGGGGCAGGAGAAATCCTATGAAGTATATGCACAGTTTGATCTAAACCCACACAGCTCTGCTCTCTTGTTGTGTCCTGTTTCCATTAGTGTCCATGTGAGTTTTCCTGGCATGAGGGCCAGTGGCTGATAGCTTGCAGAAGCTGAGTTTTAAATGTGCTTGTTGAAGTATTCCCAAAGGAAAGGCTTGAGCAATACCATCCCTGCTGGGCTGAAGCAGGGCCCTGCAGCACAGAGGGCACCCATTCAAGGGCTATAGCTGTAATACGGGCTCTAGGCTCCTTGGCTTAAGGTGAACATTATGCCCTGTGACATTACCCCAGCCCAGGAACTGCTTTAACTTTTCTTTCATTGTGTGTGTTTAGCTTTGGTCCAAGTGGACCTTGCTATCACCTCCCTAAAACCCAAATCAAAATGAGCCCAAGTGCAGTCTCTCAAAATACTTGATACTGTAATGCTTACAATGAACAAACTGATTGTCTCAGCTGTATCAGTTGTGCAAATGGGGATGAAGGCATAGAAAGTTCTGTATTTATTTGCAGCTACTCTTAGTAAATTGTCCCCACTGAGCTACACTGAAGCCTCAGCTGGCTCCTGTCCTGACCCTGGGCAGAAGTGTGAATTTTCCCTTCTCTAACCAAGTCAAGTGCACCAAGGGATGGTGGGTTTATTTATTGTATTCAAGGAGCCACAATTGGATGTTTCGCAACAAACTGGGCTCAGCCTGTGATTTACAGTAATGGGGAAGAGACTCTGCTGGCATGGCCCTGGTGTTGCCAAGTCTTGTGATGGTTGCAATGATTTTTCCTTACTGCCACAGTGCCTGGAGCAAAGTGTTCATAAGCATTTCAGCTTTTTTTGTGTGTGTTGGTAGTGGCAGTGGAAGGCTTTGTTTTCTTGTATTAAGAGCAGCTTTCCATCCCTTAGGGCAGAACAGAAAAGCTTGGAAGCATGTTCTCAGTGTCCCCACAAAGACTCAAAAGGCAGTAGAATTTTTTTCTTAATTTCTTATTTTTTTTAAAAGGAACCCCCAATTTGTTTTCCCACAATTGGTTTAAGTCACTCTGGCATGAGTTCATTTCCTTTCTTGCCTGATTCATGGATTCTGGAGATGGGCAGTAGTACCAGAAACAGCTACTTCCAAGCAGCTCCTGCTGAGCTCTGCAAGGCAGGAGGTGGGGGAACACTACTGAATTAGGTTTGGGCTGATGCAGTGGACATGCACCTTTCATTGCTCTTGTTCTTGTCTTTAAATCTCATTTACTACTTATGGTTTTAGGATGTAATATCAATTTTTCTCTTACCTGGTAGAAGAGAGGAACTGGTCCCCCCATGGCAGGGAGTTTGGAACAAAATGATTTTAAAGGTCCTTTCCAACCCAAACCATTCCATGATTCTATAAATGTGAATGCAGCTCAAAATACTAAAATCAAGTTGACAGTGGTCCTGTTTCAGTTATCTTCAAAACTCCACTTCCAGGGACTCCTGGCAATGGCACAGGACACCTTCTCATTTGTGGCCTGCCACCTTCCCCCTTCTTTGCTTTTGGTTATAGAAATCACATTCAACTAAACCCATCAGAGAAACGCGGGAGGCAAATTGAAAGTGACTGGGAATAGAATAGACTTTGCAATGCAAGGGGGGTTCGAGGTGTTGTACTATCAGGGAGGGCTGTGGGTGAAGTGACTGAATCCAGAAACATATGGAGAATGGAAAGGTCTGTGGGTGATCATAACATCAAAAAACCATGAAATAAAGTCAGATACCCACGGTACAAATGCAAGTTCAGGGACTTTGCTGCAAGGGAGCTAAGGGAAATACAAAAGGGAATGCAAAACATTTTCCCAGCTATCATGGCTATTCATACCATGAGAAATCTCTCTTCAGGCTCCAGTTTTAAATTGTTTATGTTTTATTTCACTGCTGCTGTACCCTTAAATCATGGTAATATTCCTGAGCATAGAAAAGATAACATGGGAGACTCTAGTTTCAGTGGCAGGAGAGTTACACTCTGCTTTCTGCATAGCTGCAGCCAAAATCCTTCTTTTCCCCCCACCCTATCCTGAGCATCGATGCATTAGGCAAACTCAACACTAATAGCAGCTTCTTGCTTTGTCAAATGGGCCAGAGTTAAACCAAAACAAAGCTGGCAATTGACTTTTATCCACTTACATCCAATTAAGAGGAACTCTTGGCTCCTCATGAACTGTTATTCCCTGCAAAGAGAGAAAGTTTGAAAAACAAAAAATCCCCAAGTGCCACAAAAATGTTAGGTTTTGGTCTGACCTCCTAACAAACAGCAGCTTCCCTTCAAAGAGATTATTCATCTTGCTTCCCACTTAGCCTTCTAAAATGAAGACACTAGATTTCCAGAAGCACCCAGCAGCCGACAGCTCCCTTTGAGATCCTTTCTCCTGCATGCTCAAACCCCGCAGCAAGAGGAGATGCTCCTCCTTCTGGACTTCAGCAGCGGGGATGGGGGGAAATTATGGCCACCTCATTAAGATGCCTAAATCAGGCTTGGACTTTTTTGCGAGCCTAGCCCTAGCCACCATGGTTGGTGGTCACTTCTGATCATCCTGTCCAGTTGTTCAAGGGAGGTTTATATGGCAATTCAGCCTTGCCTTGGAGTTGCTACAATATGGGTGAAGGGTCCTGTTGCAACACAGGGTCGTTTTTATGGGGGAAAGCAGAAGCCAAGATGCTTCAGCTGTGGAAGGGGGAGGAATAGGTCTTTTCCGAGAAGATCAAAGGAGCGGAGAAGGGGGGGAATAACTTTCGGCAAGAGGAGGATAGGGCTCATCCTGCTGCCTCCACGTTGCAATTCATGGCTTGTTTTCGAGACCCATCATATGATTTCTGCAATAATGGGGGAGGGAGGACTTGGTTATAGTGTAAATGAGTATTACTTCAAGCGCTCTGAGGAAATATGTTCCTCCCCCATAGAGCCCATACATTATTTCCACGTAGTTACAGGGCCTCACATTTCCTGGAACTATCATCCAGACCTTAATTCTCCTCACACGACATCCCTTTAAAATTGTGAAGCTCTCTTAATCAACCTTTGTATCAGCGGCAGATTTGCAATATGACCTAATTTGAAAGATGTCTCAAAGTGCTGACTCAAAGGGTTGGTGAATAAAGGCCGGTCATTGCCGCTGTGACACTAATGTGATGCAAAACAAAATCGAGTTGCATCAGCTGAACATTAGTTTGCAAAAAATATTAGTGATTGAAGCCACTTGCTGGTGATCTTTTATTTATACTTACGAGATTTATACTTTTTGGGGTCTGAAATGGCTCTAAAACCAACTTCTGGCAGAGAGGCACGAAGACTCTTTAATGGTGAAAAATCCCAGTCGGATCTATACATCTAAGCTGCATCATTTGCACTTCATAATCTCCTCTCTTTTACAGAGCAGGAGGCAGACACATTATTTTAGAACTTTTATTAAAATATTTATACAGCAACAGATGAAAATCCTCATCCTAATATGTCACTTTGCATTTTTCGGTTATGTTCCAAGTCTTTATCTTTTTTCCTTCTGTAATTGAAATGCAGTGATACTCCTTCACTCTCTGGATAAGTAACTGTCTTAAAATGACTAGCAATTACTTTGGGATGCAAAGAAATAAAAAGACAAGAAGAGATTTGGGCCAGAAAGTTTATGGGGGAAAAAAGGTCCCTCAAAAAGCGAAACAAAAAAAAAAGCCCAACATAGTTTTATTTAACTTCACAAAAAAGAAAAAGTGAGTATAAATTATTGAGCTTTTTAATATGATTTTATGGGGGCATAATTTAAGTGATTTTTTTTCTTTAGTTTCTCTTTTCCATGCTTTCTTAAGGAAAATTATTTGAGTGACAGCAACATGGCTAGAGAGGAGCAGAGTGAAGTTCTTAGTTGGTTTGTCAAATATTGGCTGCTAATTAACACTCAGAAGAGTTACTTAAGAATCAGGGGTCTAGGGATGAACCAACTCAGCAGCAACTGTTTTTCCCTCTGGGTTTTCTGATTTTATTTATTTATTTTAATTTTTAAATTGAAATGTCAATAATGCAAATTGTCTGATATGTGCTGATAAAACGTCTACGACTTTGCACCGAAGTGTCTGAAAACCAGACGCACACGGAAAGAGAACAAGGGAGACAGGCCATTAATTTAAAATTTAGAGGACCAATAAGTTTTTGATAGCAGTGGGTTACTGTGCTAATGATTATTTAACTCGCTTCATGTTGGGTTAAGTATGTATGTCTATGTAAAGTGTAAAGCCTTATTGAAGTGCGACAATGAGACTTTTGCCTCTCAAATGTTATATTCAAAGCCATGGGAGGAAAGCAGCAAGATTATAAAACACAGTTACTATATGATAGCACATTTCAAGCATTTGTGAAGCAAAGGCTGCTATGGTTGAAGAAGCAGATTTTGCTATTGCAGAAAAAAAACTCAACATACACAAACCCAAAATACTTCTACATTTCCCATCCACTACTTCTTAGGAGCTATTTTAGTATGGCTGTAATTATTGATGGTTGTAAGCACAGAACGGGGAGCATGGCTGGATGCTGTACCTTGCTGGTTATTCTCCTAATTCTTCTTCTCTTTTTTCTTGGTTTTATTTTTATTTTATTTTATATTTAATTTAATCTAATTTTATTATTTGTTAATTTTTTTTCTTGAGTGTGTATTTCCACAATATAAGATACCGAGGGGTTTGGGGTTTGTTTGTGTCTTTTGAGCTTGAAGGGACATCTGTACATGTTATTCAATAAAATACTGCTCATTCTTTTTCAAGTAAAAGGCGATGCCACTTCCAAGTAGAGGAGAGAAAGCAAATAAAAAAAAAAAAAGGTAAGAATAGCAATAAATGTTTGATTCCTTGTAAATGATTTGCAGACTTTTTTTGTCCATCATTCTTCAGGTACAGTGCTGGTTGGGATTTATTTATTTATTATTTCTAAAGGGATTGCACTTGCTAAACCCCTCATTTCATGTTTTTAGAGCTTTATGTGGTGGATTCCTTAGCAGTAGTGTGTACGTACTGCCATTTGTGAATATTTTGTATCCTTCAGTCCTTCTAGGAAGGTGTAAGTAAGAATGCTCTAAACCTTGTAACTGTTGTCTATGGGGAAAGGATGGCAAAGTAATGGCTAATGATCTGGAAGCTAGCTGGCATTTGGAGACAAATACTAAACATTATATATATACATATATATAAAAAGAGACTTTTTTTTCCTTAAAAAAGAAGCAAAAAGAAAGCAATGAAAATTTATGACCTTAACATTCCTTCAGGGTCAAGCAATTTATCAAATTCTCTCACTTTCTGGTTTCAATTACACAGCTATTGTGGAAGGAACTTATTTTAGCAGGTTCATTTGCCTCAGTAGGGAATACAGGACTTTGGCCTAATGCTTCACCTTTAGTGCAGGCCATTTGAGCCTTAGAACAAATACCAATCATCACTCTTTGGGAAAAAAAAAAATAGATCTGCATCGGCGTGGCCTATTGGAATGGGGTTTCTGTCAAGGTAAACGGTTGTCGGCAATGACTGTGGTAGAGTGGCGATAAATCCCATTTTATTGCTGAAAAATTCCAGCTTCTCTCCATGCCTGACAGCTCCCCACATTCTCGTACCCATTTGGGCAATTTCTGCACTATGTCCATCTGGTTCTTATTACCTCTCAACCTGCCAGTGTCTGATCCAGAAAAAGTGCAGGTCAAAAACAGGGGAAAGAAACCTAGGTGATGGACAAAACAGAAAGAGAATGATTGAGAGACCAAGCCGCACTCCCCATTCCTCCCTCCCCAACAGAAAAACAAACTAGGTTTGAAGGGGATAAACCATTTAAGGGAGGTTGTTAGCTTAATTATGAAGTTGCCTGCAATATCATTACAATAGAAAATTAAATAGGTAATAATCTACACACTCCAAGCTTCAATAACACCACCAAATATTTGATGTTTGCACAGGACACTAGTGACACCTGCCTAAATAAAACATTTCAGGAGAAATGGGAAAAGTCAAGACTAAAACCCTCGATTGCAGGAGTTCTGATGTGCTCATTTCATCTGCAGACTTTTCCATCGTGTGCCTTTGGCATTTGGGAGGGTGAAACTTGCCTCCAAAGAATCACTTGGGGTTGTAAATTTTTGCAAGAGGTGCACCAAAGTGTAAATAAATTGTAATTTGAAAAAAAATAACATTAAATAAACAAGTTAGACTAACTTCATGTGGTAGAAAAGAAAAATCTTCATTTTCGTGCAAGTGTTTTGCATGCTGCTGAATCCAGACCTACTTTAGGAAGTTCAGTTTCTTCCCAAAGTCCCCTACAATATGTAGAGAGAATGTCTGGCCATTTTTTTAACTAAGAAAACCCAAACAAACAAACATTTAGTCCAGACAGCTGAACTGTTCTTAAGGCAAAGCAAACAAAAAAAATGCAGAACTTGTTCTTTTCCCAGTTAAAACATCTTGTAGTTGAGGACCCACTAGTGCTACCAGGAGACATGGCCTGGTCTATCAACTCAATCTCTTCTTCAAGTGAGTTTAATTGCAGTTCCTCTATTTATTCTACCCGAAACACCTCATATTCCACCCAAAACGCTCTTTGTTGCATCTTTTTCCCCAGAAGACAATCATAGCTATGGACTTATGATCTCATGTTAGCTTTACACAGCCTCTTCCCTCATCTCCTGAAGATGTAAGAGAAATTAAACCCAACTTTATGGAGCTGTCTCCTATCTTAAAGGTGTGACTAAATTCCCAACAGCAGGAAATTTGGAACATGCCCTACAGTCTGTTTTGTGACCCTTTTTGAGCATCCCATGTTGGGCATCTCATATATAGTAGGACATGCTGCTGGGTGTATGGTCTGCTCTAGCACCAAAAGAATGGACATTGTGACTGGGGTCTTATGTTAGGAATTACATGCCAGCGGCTTGTACGAACATGTTGGCTTCCAGAAGCTTCAGCTGGGGCTCCAGCAGTGAAACAACAAATGGGGGTATGGTGTCCTATGGAGCTGCATGAACTTGTTGGCACTGAACAAGGAGAGAGGACATAAGACTAGGAGAAAGCAAAAGGTGGAGAGAGCTCAAGTTCTTACTCCAGAATGGGTCACCTAAAAATGCCACATATAAAACACAACATCCAGCTTAATACCTGCCTTCGCAGGTTCTCCCTCTACTGTTGGTGTATCCATTTAAAATAAGAATACAGGGGATTTTGCTTTAATGAGAAAAGTCTTCCTCCCTGTTACCTTTTGGTGTCAGTAACAGCACTGGGATATCTGACTGCATATGGTTAGTGTTTGCTTGCATTTGTCATGCGTTATAGAATTAGATTTTTTAAAGTATTATTTTCTGCACAGCCTTTTATTCAGTCATGGGGGGACACTATGCAGATTTATATACCAACCTATAGGAGCATGGTCTGAAATGCCTACTAAAGCCTTTGCTGGATGAATCGCTCTCAACCACCCCATTTGCTTTGCCTGCGAAGCCATTGAAAACAAAAGAGGCTGACAACAGGGGAAGCCCCATCTTCGACAATAAAAATATGTCAGCATGAAAATGGTTAATGGTGAGTATTATAGCTTCAAAAGAGCCCATTGGCTACCCCTAAAGGATGCCCTGCAATTGTTAAACTCATCAGATGAAACTACCCCTCCTCAGCTAGTCCTTACATTTGTCTGGCTAACAGTAAAAAAATACTATAATAAATCGGTAACATATGTTGCCAGACAAGAATAAGTGATATAAATAAAGAGTCAAGAGACATCGCCCCTCAAGAACAATGTGTAAAGATTTAAACTTTCAATGTATTAGTTAAGCTAGGAACATTTTAGGAGTAACTTGAAAGAGGTGTACTGTTTGTTTATATCATTCCTTCTCTTCTCTTTTTTTTTAATCTTTTTTGCTTTTTTTTTATCTTTTTTTCTTCTCTTCAGATTGCATTTTAAATCAAAATGTTCTCCATGACTGACTGCTTTGCAGCACTAGGGTAAGTCCCATTTTTCCACAGTTTAAACAAAAATAAGCCTAAGAAATCTGTGCCAGGAAGGCATTTTGTTGGGTTTTGGTTTAGGAAATAAACACAATATTGCTGGGAAGACAGTCTCTTTTTTTATTTCTTCTATTTTTATTTTTATCTAAATGTATGAAATTGTGCATTTGCAAACAGATCTACTATCAAAGCCAATTCTTCGTGAAGGTGACAAGTTACCCAACTTGTAACAAATTAGCAGTAGCAGCATTAAAAAAGAAAGTATAAACCAAAATACACTTTGAGACTTGGCTGGATATTTTATTTATTTTTTCTTTTTATTGAGACATCCTTTGAAAAATGGCGTAGAATAAATAGTTTTACAAAGCAACAATATAATCAATCTCTAAATGAGAAGATAAATCACGGATTTCATTAACTGCTGGTAGCCAATTTAAATTGTAGTCTTGTCCATAATGTCTATCTATCTATGTATGTCCAAGTTATATTAAAAACCTTTAAATGGCTTTGTAATATCAGCTACATCTAGCTATTATAATAATTAATGATACTGTTTTATAAATCAATATATGTATTCTTGATAAATTCATATCCAGTTAATGGTGTAATTTAAATAAAAAATTAATGTAATAAAGGACATACTGGAATAGGCAGGAAATCTTTAAAGGTTAAGAGGCAAATTTGTCTAAATTCTTTTCTTTGTACCTATTTTTTGAGAGAGCCTCCATTGAAATTCAGCTGATATCAGGCTGGCTCTTCAGATCGCACTCTCACCATTAGTTTTGTATTAAGAGTGCTCGGTGAGTTTTTGCAGCCAAAGGAAAGGGAAAGCTCCTTCAGCGAAGTGAATACTTTCTGCCTTGGTTTCTTATCCTACTGCAAAACTGCAAACAAAAAGATAAATCACTCAGTGTTTGGCCAGAAAAAGAAATGGTAAAAAATGCTTTTTTTTCTTTATTTTTTTTAACCATTTCCTGTTGATTCTATATTTGTATTATTACAAGGGTATTTTGCCTATTCTATACAGTGTCATTAAAAAAGGTAAAATATGGATATTTTGTTCTAGGCATGAAGTGCATTCAGAGGAGCATGGAAACCCTGCAGACTGTTCAGTGTAATAAAAAGCTGTTCTTTATCTCTTGTTTTAAATACAGTTAATCCTGTTTATTCAGCAAACACATCTAAGAGCAATGTGGAGGAAAACACTGAAAAAAAGAAAAAGCTGAAAATTGCCTTTTTGTATTTGCAGTGGTGAGAAACCGTGGCTCTGTTCCTTTGCTTTTATTTATAGTCAGTAACCACAAAATGTATCTTTAACAATAACAGGGGATTTTAATAGGCAATATTAATTGTTCTTCTCCTAACTTTTGATCTTAAACGTTTCAAACAAAAGCCCGCTGCCTGTTTATACACCGAATTTGTTTGAAGAATATCTTTTTGAAATGATGCAAAACACGGCACTTTGTCACCCGTACTGACATGGTACAGAAATGTCATTTAATCCATTGAGCGATTTATTTTTTTGGGGGGTAGTTTTTTTTTCCTGAACATTGCTCTGCCTTATTTAGAGCAGCAGCGATCTGCGCAGTTTCTTTTGACACTGATGGGTATTTCAAACCCCTTATGCGGAGGGGAGGGAGGGAGAAAAAGGAATTTGCTGCCAGTCGCTGCGGCGATCTGGCTCCATAAGCCATTGCTTATTTGCTAAAAGTTTACATTTCAAATGAGCTTGAAATTTAAAGGTGGGTTATCTTGATGCTGGGGCTGCATGAAGAACAGAGGGAGAAAATAGAGGGAGGACGATTACTCTTGTGTGTCAAAGTCTTCTGGAGTATCGGTAATATAGCCATTTAGAATGTATTTTGTTTTTCGATGCAGCTAGAAGCTGGAGATCCGCAGCCATTTCTAGGAGGCTTAATTTAGGCTTTATAGGAAAAACATCAAACAGCAGCTTACAGTAACTATCTGAAATACATTGCACATTTTAAATATCTTCATTTGGAACCCTGCGCTATTTCCCCCCCGCCCCTTCCCTCTCTCCTGGGATCACTAACGTGCCTCTCCCCAGACAAAGCAAGGACAAGCCCCATCCTTAAAAATTATCTGCCTTACAGATCACATTCCCAGGCATGTTCCCCGGTTTTTATTACCGTGGATAACCTCTTAATGCTATCACAATTTTATACTTGTTAAGTGGACATCTTCCGTATATTTAACTGCAAACAAAGTGACTTCATTTTGAGGGGTGGAAGGAAGGAGAAATGCTTTGGGATGATTAGAAACATAAGTTTCTATCTTCTGTCACACGAGCCTATCAATTATTCAAAACCCTACTAAATTTATATGTCTGTTCCTAAAACGTTGTTTGCACTCGTTCCCTGGGAAGATGGAGGCAGCTGATAATTTGGCTAAATTATGCACTTGAGCCCGATGGTTACAAATGAAAGACTTGAATTTGGTAGATTTATTTGCCGCTGCTGAAATTTCCTGGTGGCAATGATTCGGATTGACTCCTTCAGGGTACAAATCAAGGGGTGAGGTGCTGCCTGCAGGTATTTAGGTGGACCAAACTGCGTCATTACAGCTAATAAAATGATGCATCAATGAGTTGGTGGGAGGTTTTGCTCGTTGGATAGGGACAGGATACAGGGGGCAAAGGGCCTAGAGCAGCCCTAAAGGTGCTGCTTGCTCCAGGTAGCCATTACCTGAGCGTAAAGTCCAATCAACAGGAAATTATTGCTATTATAAGCTGAGCTGTGAAGGATGCAGGGTGGGTGATGCTGGCTTGGGCAGGGTGCAATGTGCTCACCCCAAACCCATGCTTTGACCATCCCTGATTCATTCCATCTGCTGTGATGGTGTAAGATATCCCCCTTTTTCAGCGGTGTCAGGGTGTGATTGGCAGCAAGTCTGTGCCGAGTGCGTGTGTCCTGCCATGCGCACCAGGCGCAGGACATGAAAGGGGAGGTTTTTTTGTAATTTTCTATTTTTTTTAAATAGATGGGTTCTGACAAATAACGCCGCCTTTCCGCACAGCATTGTGAGCAGCAGCCCTCTGCAGCAGCAAACCAACCCCTGCTTGCTTTCTCAGTGGCAGAACCTCCTTTCCTAGAGGAAATGATATTTTTGTGAAGATAATTCGGCTGATATTGCAATAGCTCAAGGGGGCAAAAAGCTGTAGACCCCGCAGGCTGCTGCACTGGGGGTGGTTTATGGTGCTGGGCAGGAGAGCAAGAGAAGAAGAGCTGAAAGAAATGCTACTATGAAAAATGAAAGAATAAACCAAAATCCACCAAACAGAAACACCGCCCTTTCTCTTGCAATGACAGTTGGTAAATGCTGAAACACAGAGAGCCTTAAGGGGAAAGAGAAATATAAAGAATTTAATTTATATATAGAAACCAAAACATTTCAGGCAAACAGAAAGCAAATTGCACAAGCCCTTGTGCTGTCGTCTCTCCCCCTTGTGCTGCCTCTGAAGTCGCACTGCTAAGAAATGTATTCCCATTTTTACAACTCTGGCATAAAGGCAGGCAAGTGGGAATGGGGAGGGAAAAAAACAAACCCAAAACAAAGGACGTGTGAGTGTTTTCATTTATTTTGATAATCCTCCTCCTGCTCCAGAGCGTTTTGCTGTCTTTGTCAAAGTGAATGACAACAATTTGGCCAACTCTCTCTGAGCTGCACTCAACAGTGACAGGCAAATTATCAGAGGCCCTGCACTCCTTATTATCAGAGGAGAAGTCATCAGGAGGACGTGCGGAGGATCCCTCTCCCCTGTCACTATTTGTCAGTGGGACAAGGGCCACTGCTATGGGTAGCTGACAGGTAATTTCAACAATAACAATTACTCCTATTACTGGTGTCATAAACAATTCGCCCAAGGCATGACAATAGCAAAGCTTTATAATTCAATGCCATATAAATAAATGCCAGCAGGTAACAAGTAATTTAGCTCCAATCAGGCCTTGGCCCTGGCATTAATATTGTTATTGCAAGAAAATGGAAAATTGAAAAAATTCAATATGTTAATGAATTAAGAGGGGTTCAAAGGCTAAGGGTGGGGAGGAGTGATCAGGCTGGGGAGGAGGGAAGAGGGTCGGAGGGGAAACCAAAAGCAAGAGAGACAAAATCATGTTTTCAGAACCAGCACAATACTTGTGCTGCTATAACCTTCTAACTAGTTTTTTATATAAAATGGGGTCTTGCTATGCTGCCTTTCAGGTCAGGGCAAAACACATGCAGGAACCTGAATCCCACCCCTTGCCTCCACATTCCACAATGTGAGCAACATGAATGAAAAAAATAAACTGAATTTAATAGCTTTATTATAAATAGAATCATATTTGAAATGTTATGCAAGACATAGATCTAACAAAGGTTAAAGGTTTATTTGCAACTCTGTTGCTTTTTTGTCCACTTCTTGCATTCCTTTACTCTTTTTTAAACAAGCTCTGTTAAATCATTGATTCTCTATTCATCAGGATGAAGGATTTTATTGTACTTTTTCCCCTGCCCAAATGCCCTTCATAGGCCACAACACCTCCAACCTTCCTATGAAAAAGATGATCACCAGCGAACAAGACAAGGTCGAATATCTCCAAGTCCAACTTCTTGATCAACCCAATCTGCAATTTTACTATTTGTCCAGCAAGACAATGCAGCATCAGCCTGACAGCAGTAAAAGAATTTGAAAATCTCTAATTAGGAGAGCTGCGGAGCAATTAACGCATGTCAAATTTCACTTCATCAAGTGCCACTCTAATTTTCCCACTAAAAATTAATGGACTTTTTTTTTTGTATGTGCGTGTGTGTGTCCCCTCAAGGCAATGTTGATTCAAATCTGCTCAAGATGCAGTGTTGCACAGCTAAGCATCTTCTTGATTACAACCCGCCACACTTCTAACTGCTTTCATTCTCACTGCCACAGATACTTTGTCAACAGTCAAATTATGCCATGCTGATAACAATGCATAATGGTCTTCCTCAAAGGAGGCTCCTGTCATGGAGCAGCCTTTCATAAAACCCTACTGGTTTCTTCTCTGGGAAATAGATCTGGCTGAAAAAAATGAAGTTTTTGTGTTCTCAGCATTGGTTGCAACATAATTTTTTTCCTTCTCTTTCTTTTTTCTTTTTTTTTAAGTCTCTCCCTCATGCAATAATTTATTTTTGAGCTCATCTGAAATTACAGCAGGGAACTGTTTGAAGAGCTATACAGAATGGAAAATATTTATCGTCACTGTTTGTACAGACTTTGCTTAACCACTTTGGTCCAAGACATTTTCAAGAGCAACATCCTCCTTCCAATACAACTCATTTATTTTTTCTTCCTTTTTTTTCCCCCCTTTTCCTTAAGGTACAGGGCAGCATCCTGCACTCTCTGCATAAGCACAAACCCCGCTGACGTCAATGGGAGTTTTGCCGGAGCGAGGGCTGCGCGCCTTGGCCTGCTGCTATAAACACGTTGGGACTTTCTCTTTTAATGGATGGTATTTAGATCCTGCGCAGGGCTTGTTTAACATGCACGTTTGCCAGAGTCCTCAAACATCGTGGGGCACACAAGACAAATTGCCTTTTTGTCAGAGCAGGGTGGAGGGCAGAAAAAAAAGCACTGAGCTTCCCCAGCTAGTTTTTACCTTCCACTAAACCCTCACCCTGTCACCCCACAGCCTTTTTCTGGGAGATCAGTAACAGCAAAAGCCAGAGGGTGTCATGTCCTAAGATTTCCATCAAGTAAAAAAGTGGAATTAATAAGAATAACATACTCTAAGGATTTTTTTTCCTTAATTTTCATAGTTTAAAAACAATTGTCTGCTCACAAACCTGGGAAGAAGAGGGGTTAGTACACACAGCCCTTGGCTATCACTGGACTTTCTGCTGTTAACCACCCCTACGGTATGGGTAGGGCACATACGCCTTGGTGTGCGTGAGGCTGTGTATGGTATAAAACAAAGCCAAAACCACACATTGCCTTTGATCTGAGCCATCTTTCCATCAATAACTTTTCTTGCCACAGATAAACGAGTGATGTTGCAGTGCCAGGTAACATGGGCCCTGCTCCACCCGATATTTTCCTATATCCTCTCCATTTATATCCAACCTCTCCCCTCCAGGCATTAACATTTTGTAATTAACTCTCTCAGGTATATTTAGAAATGTGAGATTTGGGGTATTGGGTTACTGAAGTCTGGATATTCCCCTCTTTGTGTCTTACAGCTAGGATGGAGGAATGAGTCTTCCTCTAACGACACAGCCTGGTGCATGCGCGGTCCTCAAGCATCCCCAGACTGACAGCACGGCAGCCACTGGGCCTGCAGGTTAATACACGTGTAAGTGTGCTTTCTTTCCTTCATGTCCTTCCTTAAGCTTTAAAAAGTATAGTGTTGCTTTTAAACAAACCAGAGATTATATACTTTGCCTCAACACCCCCTCCTCTTATTTTTTTTTTTCTGAGGGGGGGGGGGGGAACCAGAAAAATGCTGTCACAAAAATAATAGGCAAGGCCATAATTTAAAGAAAGAAAGAAAAAATGTGATTATATAACACATCCTGCAGTAATCAATTTTACCTCCAATATCTGCTTTTGTTTTCAAAATGCTAAATAAACAATACATAATGCATCCCTCATCAGCCAAAACCATGAGGGCTCTGTGCTCAAATAACAGGAAACATATTCAATTTTCCTAACAGAAGACAGTTCATTAAGCTGTGCCACATCAAATAAAACTTTAATTTCTCCAGCATCAGAGTCGCAATGAAAGCAATTGAGGAAGATGAGCCATATGGTACTTCTATCAGCAAACACATATTGCTCATTCCCCCAAAGTTTTCTAATTCTGCTCCCCAGACCTGTGTAATATAGATAATGTGCTCTGAGCGCAGCAACCATGAGCTATCTGGTGTACACTTCTAATACTGTATTTAATGGGAAATAATGAATCATAAAAGCCTGCAGAAGACGGCTTTTGCTAACCTAAATCTCAGCTGTAATTTCATTGTTCTGTGCCTAAGATGCTGTTTGCCCTTTTCAAACAACAGCAGTTGAACATAATTATGCTGCTAGAAACCTGGGCTGCAAAAATAAAGCCTTCCTAATATTACCAAGTTTTTATTAACTCTTGAAACCCTGTGCTTGGGGGAACCGCGGGCAGAGAGTTTAGAACCCTAAAACTCTCTATTAGGTTTTAGGGATCATTAAAGCACACATATGTGTATATCCCGATTTCCAGCTCGCAGCCCCACAAATTAAATTCATGACTCTCACATCGGGCCAAAAACGCAACAGGAGAAGTCTATGAGAAATTAGGAAATCTTTTTGACATCGGGAAATCCGACACTTGCCTGCTCTAACATCTGTAAGTGCCAAAGCCACAGAACCTAGTAAAAGGGTGATTTTTTTTAAAGGTAAGTCTATTTTCCTTCTTCTTGCCAGACATAAAAACTGCGGTTAGTGCCTTGAGTAAAGGGCCCTCTAAACTTTATGCTGTTTATGCTCTGTTTATAAATCTGTAATGATATCGTAAGGTTAAAAGTTAAACAGTACTGTATTTTCTCTGCCTTTTTCTCCTCTGCCTCTTAGAAAGGAACCTGTGTATCTCCAAGACAGTATCGGGGCTGTTTCCTGAGGAAACCTATAGGTAAAGAGATATTCACACATTCACACGGGAGGATTCATGAAGGCAGGATGAGAATATAAAGGTATTATTTTGACATGACAAGCCCTGCTTGGAAAATGTCTTCGACTCATCCAAAGTAAGCCTCTTTCTTTCCTCCCCTCCCTGTCCCCCAACCCCAAAATACGGGGCTAATTTAAAACATTGTCTAGATATGCTACTTATACATATTGAAAACATATTTTAGCGGCTGTGTTTGTTTTGGCAATATATGAACAAAAAAAAAGGCCAATTACATTAAAAAGAGCAACTTTTAAAAGGTAGATATTGCCTTTTAAAAGCTTATTAAAATCAGCATGTTAGATGTCTGTCTTTGAATTAGCTCAGAGGCTTGATTGCTTTCATTAAAGCTGCCTGTTTGGGTGCTGCTTGGTGAATGTTCAAGTCTGTTTTTCCCCCCCTCTTCTTCCCCCCGCCCCAAGCTGCTTCTCGCTACTTGTCAGCTTGGATTTTCCCTCCAAATTTGAAAGCAAACCTGATTTTTTGTTTTAGAGCAGCAACAGCCACCCTCCCTTGCAAAGCCCAACAAAAATCACCACCAACCCGAGCCACAGAGAGACCAACAGGTAAAAAAACCCATTAAAAATAGCTAAAAAGAAGAAAAGACACCCCCAAAACACCCACCCTGCCCAAACCAACCCTTCCCAAAAAAACTCCACCAGAAGCCACCACAAACCCCAAGCCATCACATTGCTCATAGCCCATGAATGCCTTAAAAACAAATGTTTAAACAGGTTTTTTTTTTTCCTCTTGAAGCGGCGGGTAGAAAACCTCTGCATGCTCCAATGGGTTACAATAACAATGCTCTATTGCAATGTAAAACAAGCTGGAGGAGAAAAAGGTGCTTTTTGTTACCATTTTATCAAAGCTGTTCATCTTCTAGCTGCAGGCAGCATTTTGCTGGAATTGCAGATATTTCTCTGTCCGGGCTCCTTTGTTTGTGCATCTCATTTGCATATATTTATCTCCAGCTGAGGGTGCTTTCAGCTCATTAAGGCCTCCCCTCGCATTATTTCATAAGCCAGCTGCTAGGAGGGATTTCACCTGTGGTGACTGAGAAAAGAGGGGTGAAAAAACCAAATTCTTCATAAAAAAAACACAAACCAACAACCAAGGAAATCTTCTGACTCTCTTCCCCTATAAATGGGCACCATTTGTGTTAAACAGCCTCTTGTCATGATAGATGCCTCCTGGGGTCAGGGGGGAAAGTTGATTTGAAGGTCAGCAGTAAAACAACAGACAAACCAGACGCCAAACTGGTTCCTTAGCTGTCGGTGGGAGCAGCGGTACAACCAGGTCTTGAACCTTTTTCAACCTCTAATAAAACAGGGGAAGAATCTGAAGTGGAGCAACCAGGCCCCAGAGGAAGAAAAAAAAACCAAACCCACAAATAATATCAATATCGAGCAGCAACGGGAAACAACAGGGCAGCTCTCAGCGTTACAGGCACGCTGCTATTGTTTCAAGAGACGGGGAATTAATTCCACTTATTTATTTAAGGCGTGTCAACTCGCTGCCTAAACCTGTTTCGGTGTCAAGATGAATAAAACTTTTATGGCTCATAAAATAGAGCTATTCATCTCAATGGTCTTTGTGGTGCCTGGGTTCGTTTTTTTTTTCCCCCCTCTCCTCCTGGCAGGCTGAGCTGGGCCGAAATCTTGGCGTCCTGGTGCTACCAGCTTGCTCCTAGGAGCAAAGACAATTTGGAAGGGGCATTGCAAGCTCAGCTTCTGGGTTTGATTACAAATTGTGAACGTTAATTCATCATAATCACGTGCAAAAGCCCCCCCTCTTTATCCCCATCCTAAAGCCTACAATGAATTTACGTCATCTATATGGAGCTTTGGACCAACAGGTAATAAAATACAATAAAGCATGCTTTTTATCAGGAAAAAAAAGTCCATTAATTATAGTTCATGACTACTCTAAACCAAATGTTCAAATAGTAGTTGCAAATGATGCATAAAATCTCAGCATGTTCTGATAGGTTATAGAGTCAGTGGTTTATTGCAATGTAAAACAAGCCACAGGAAGAGAGGGTGGTTTTGTTTACCATTTTCATCAAAGCTGTTCATCATGTTGATATACTTATGCTATATCGTGACCCCTACATACGTTGCATTTCATTTATTTATTTTCCAGGTTGTTGCCACTTTTGCTGCCTTTGCTTTAGAGAAGTCAAGTAATTCTCTGGCCCTTTTGAAATATGCCTCATCTGCACCGAATTTCTGCCAACAAACCAACCCATAGATACGGATGTAAGAAATATTTATTATCATCGAGTCAGGTTTTCTTTTACTTAATCTGTGGCAATTAGTACCTGAATAAACACAGACTAAGTAATCTACCTCCTCAAAAGGTAATTAGACTTGAAAAGTGCTGTTCAGCTCTACCCAAGGAAAGCCCAGCTCTAATTAAAACACTTTGGAGATTCACTTTCATCCCTATTGCCTTTTGCCCTGGAAAACCTTTTATGAAATCCTTGTAACTTTTAATTTTCCCCCATACCAAACCTGAGGGCCATTCTTGGCCATTGCTGCCCTCTTCCACCTCCTCAAATCTTTAACCCCGCTTCTCATTTTTCTTTGCCTCTAATCTAATCGCTAATTCCTTGGCTTGGCCAAATAGTTAAAAATGTTAAGTGCTGCTCACAATTCCTGCTGCCTCCCCCTCGTATCTGTCTCTGTTTATGGAATGGGCCCTGGTTTCCTCCTGCTCTTGTTCAGCTGTAGGTCTGCAGGTCAGGAGACTGTAAATACACACAGAGCTGCCCCAACCCATAAATCTGAGCAAAGGGCAGCCTTATATATTCAGATAAGGGATGCAAGGCAGGGGGTGGAGGGGGGTTGAAGAAAAGAAATAGAAGAGAACAGGCAGACTCTGTGATGAAGGAGGCACTTTGCTAGTGACAAAACCCGAGGTGCCAGCAGGCACTGGGGGTAAGCTCTGCAGGATAGAGAAAGGAAAGCTCTGTTGCCTCACAGGACATGACAGTGACAGCTGAATCGGAGATGTTTGCCCTTCTCCCATTCCTCCTTGTTTATATATAAATCATTACAAAATGCAAATCATTACAAAAATTACTTTTGGGGCAACAAAATTAAACAAGAGATTTTCAATGGCTTTCTCTCCTCCAGACCTTTGTTGGTCTATTCCCTCCCCCCCCCCCATTTTATTTCCAGCACCTCTGAAGCTTTCAAGGGAACAGTCCCCCCTGTTATTGCTTCTCAGTTCCAAGGTCTTAGAATAAATAACATTGTTATTACTCACTTCACCAATTTCCAAGAAGAAATATTGCTGCAGCAAATGCGAGCAGCACTAATATTTGCAAAGTGATAAATGGATTGTTACATACCTTCCCGTTTGTGTGGCCTCCAGCCATCCTCTGGCCAGCTACATCCCTCCTCAGGGCAGGAGGGAGGGTGCCTTTGAACTTAGCAGGGTCCAGACACTCAGTGCCTTGCACGAGAGCCTGCCCCAAGCCTCCACCCTTGCCCTCGGATGGAAAGATGATTTTTAATGGCAAGACCATGCAGGAGGTGGTACCGGCACAGGGAAGGACAGGAGCCATGTACTGGCACAAAGCAGACAAAAGTGAAGGTGCTTTTGGCACAACGATTTTGGTGGGGTCTGTTATGCTGTGTGCTGCAGGGAGAGGGGTGAGAGGCTTGGGACATCCCTGCAGGCGTTCTCCCTAACCCTTGCTGGTGTGGAGTACCACATCTCCAGTGTCACAGCAAGAACCACCTGCCCTTCTCTGGGTGCTAGCAACGTGATTAATTTTATTTACAACAAAATTTCCAAATCAAATTATTCCTGGGATGCAAGTCAAACTGAAACCCACCCTGGATGCATGGTAATTAATATCTAAGCAAAACATTTTACTTCAGACCCAGAAAGAGTAACCTGCTGACATTCCTTAGACTGAGCCTGTTGCATTTCCAAGCCATGGTCCACAGGGTAGGGGCTGGAAGGGTTTGGTTGGTTGATTTTAATTTCTTGGCCAGGATGTGCACCTTCAACTTAGGTTATCCAGGCACCAGAGGTGATAAAAAAGCTTGTTCAAAGCTGTGGAAAAGCAGCTTTCCTCCACAGAGCAAAACTTTAGCTGCTCTGGGAGTATCACCCCCTTTTCCCTAGTGCTGGTCTGGCATCATCTCTGTGGCTGGAGCACCACCAAGGCTGGTAGGAGTGAAGGGGTGAAGGTATCCTTCATCACATCACCCTCCCTTGCCTTTTCTCCCTGTACAGCCCTTCACTTCTTAGGAGGCTGGTAGAAGCATTAGGAGACACTCACCGGTATGTATAGGTTAAATACAGCATTATCAGCATCTACATGGTGTCAGCTCAAGGTGGGAGGATGTGAAGGATGCATGCAAAGGTTTCAGCAACCTGGTGTGAAGGTGTTGGCACAGTTTGGCAGCGATAGTACATGGATAAGTCTGTGCCTAAGGGGATGGGGAAGGTGGCAGGCTGAAAGGCTAGGGATATACATTTGTTTGTTTGTTTTCCTAATGAGTACCTCTATCCATAAAAGAGTGAAGAGCTTTATTCATACGCAGAGCTCTGGGATCCCAGGAAGAAAATCACCCATAAACTGTGGGCAGGGGTACAAAAGGGTCAATCAGAAGAGGTGGCAAAAATACATGTGACAGTTCTTCCTCCTGGCCAAGGTAAATACCATCTTTTCTTTCTTTGTAAGATGAGAAAAATTAAAAGGAAGGCCATAAGTTACATGATAGAAAGTCTTTCATGATAGGCTCTCATGCAAAATACATATAGTTCAACAGTACCAATAAAATGTTTGGTTTTGCTTTCTATCTTAATTTCTGATAAAAAAATTAGGGTACTTTTTTATCCATAATACTTTCTCATTAATATATATGTGCATGTGTATGTTTATACAGCAGTCATTAAGCATGTACTTATATATACATGCATACATATATACATACATATTGCCTCTCTGTAGCTGTACAAATGTACACACATTAATAGGCGCATGTGTACACACACATACACAAATGCACACTCACATCTACATGTCCATGTTATACACACACCCCTAAAGCCCCAGCTTGCCACAAGTGAGAAATAACAAGGGATCCAAAATTATTTAAGGAAAAAAGTGATGAAAGCAAGCGAGACCTGGGGCAGTGGCATTGTGGGGAGGTATCCTACTGGTTGGAAACATCCAGAAACCTCCCTAACATCTACCAGCACCTTTCCCAGTGCCACGAGCAGCATTGGGAAATGCTGCTTGAGGCATTGAGGGCTGGAAATGCCTCAAGACCGTGTTTTCTTGAGCGTTTCCTGCCAGGCAGGAAGCCCTGTGAGAGCAGCATTGCTTGTGCTGCTCAGCTTCCAGCCCCAGGAAGCATGCAGGTAGTAAGAAAAAAACCCCAAATAATTGAATAGATACAAAGCATCTACATTTGTACAAACAGCAAGCTTTCAAAGCGGGGGAAAAAAAAACAGGTCTTCCTTTTTTTATTATTTCTTTTCCTCAAACCTCAGAAAAAAAAATAATGTCAAGGCAGTTCTTATTTTATCCAGACCAGTTCATAAATCCCAAGTCATAAATCCACATGATATCCCGGGCTGCTGGATTTTGCATTTGGAGCTCTGAAAGACCGATAGCTGAAAGATTTATAAAATCCCAGGTAGCCGGAGTGCTCCCTATTGGCTCCACATCTGAGGGGTCCCTGCGTCCTGCTTAGCCCAGCAAGCTGGATGTATGGGATATATTGTGCTCAAGCACCAGCCCCCTCCTGACCCGTACATCTCCTATTTTCAGCCATGGTGAAGGCTAAAATTTGGTCATTTGAGGTGGATGGGCCCTGTTTAGGGACCTTTCCACATAGACATAGGGACAGACACAGGCTGGGGATGCCAGAAGCCTCCTGCAAGATAATACAATGGATTGTATTTTAGATGTTTCATTTAGCTTGCATGGGAGATCTGACTGTAAACAGTAGAACTGGTTCATTTGCCTTGAATATACATTTAATTTTGTTCCTTGCAATGTCACTGAATAGGAGTTCAGAAAGAAGAGGGTATCACTTCTGGGGCCAGAAGATGATGGTACTTAGAGGGGAACAGGACCAGTCCCTTAGAAAGAAAATAGTAGCTGAGATGCTTTGGACAAAGTACATGCTGAAAACAATTTAGCCAGCAAAGCAGCATGTTCATGTTCCCCAAAGTGTGCTGAAAGATGCTGATGTGGTTTTTTCCTTTTTCATAGGTTCAGTGCATGGAGACCATGTGTCCTGGGACCAAAGCCCCCCAAAACAGACCCTCTGAAGAGTGACGGGTACTATTTGTCTGCATCCATAGGATGCTGAAAACGCACTTAAAACCTTCCCTCAATTATTTTCCTCTATCCTTCCTTAATGACCTTATTCAAACTTAATATTTATCTTCAGGCTTGCAATGACAGACATTTTTAATATGCTTCTGTTGCATTAATAAAAAGGTTTTAAAAAGCCCCTCTTCTGCAGTTACAAGAGTTTCTTTATAGCTGTGAGGATATTAAATAACATCTTTGTTACTGAGAAAAAAAATTATTTGCTTTATTTTTCAACTATTTATGGGTCTGAATTCATTGAAGTCTATGAAGTAAAATCCTCCTTCATCCTCCCAGGAAAGGGCGGTGGAATCAACCTGAGGCCAGCTCTGTCTGCCTGGTGCTTTATTAGAAGTACATTGCCCAGTTAAATTTAGGTATTTTTAATGGGATTTTGTTGTTATTTGTCTGTTTGTGTTAGTGGAAATTAAAGCATTGCAAGTTTATGCTTCCTGTGTGTTTCAAGAGTATCTGCCTTTGACCATCCACCTTAAGCAAGCACTGTGAGCAGATTGGCTTGCATGCCACTGATAGCTGCCTGCTTCCAGCACACTTTCTCCTCATCAAAATCCCCAGGTTCATTAGAAACAGTTACTCATTTAAGAGGTCAAAGTAAACCAGACACAAACAGACCAAAGCATTTACACTAGGACTATGTCAGACTCATGGCAGGAGAGGTTTTCCCTGGTTATTCTTGAAATCCAAAGCTTTCCCAAGCTTGTTAGTGGCTCCCACGAAGTATCCTTCCCCTTCCCAAGCAGAACATACTTTTTTTTAAACCTCAAACTCCTATGGACTATATTTATCCTGTATTTAATCATTTTTTCTGCTTCCTTATTCTTTATCTCTCTTTCAGCTGGGTTTGACTCATCATGAGCTCACAGCTGCTGAGAGCAAGGCAGCGTGGCTGGGGATGGGTTTCAAAGTGCTGCCTGGACCAATTACTGCCCAGCCCATCCAGGCTCTGGGCTACATTATTACTTAATCCAGCCTGGCCCTACAGGCCAGGTAGCCCTGTCCTGCTTTGGAATGTTATGTTGTGCCTCTTTGGCATTTATAGCATCTTTGACATGCCCAAGTCCCCTGACTTTATTGGTGCCATTTATCTTGAAATACTAAGGTGGTTGCTCATCAAGAGATTGGGTTGAAATGAGTCCCCTAGTGCAGAGGAGCTACTACAGCAGGGTGAAGGACAAAAGCTTGCTACTCTCTGTTGATCAGCCCCTTCCCACTGCCTTTCCACTTGCAGTATCTTTGGAAGCAGGAGATTTCTTCCTCTTTCCAAACAGAAACTTGGGATGTAGCCTCTGACCAAGCATTAATTTTTTCAGTTTTAAATGTGCAAGTCATCTTAAAGTTTCATTTTATTGAAAGCATCCACAATAGCTTTTTCCTTCCCTCTTTTCTTCTGTTTCCATTTTGCTAATTAAAAATGCTGTACAAGGACTAGTATTGAGCTATAGAAATGAAAGGTCAATACATGAACAACTCTTCATTTGTAAATAATACAGCTCTGTAATCAATTATCTAATTTTCACAGAAGACATATTAATCTAAAAGCAAAGGATGGAGACATTTAGAAGTTGTACAGAGGGGATCTTTAAATGTTAAATGTTCTTTAGCATGTGCTAAATAAAGGTTTGGCAGAGTGAAAATGTAGTGCACAGCACTGACACTCCAGGGATAGTCTTTAGGTCAAGTGATTTGTACCTTCAAAATAGTTCTCCATAGCACTGTAAAGTCTCTTTGTTGGTAGCAGGGAGATGGGTTAGTGTTATTTAGGATGATAACTGTAGCAGGGAAAAATACTCAAGAATTTAAAAAAGGTCAGCTGCTATAAGAAAAAGGTGTGTATTTTAATAGGTGAATCAGGCCTCTTCTCACTGTTATTTGCTTTCATGAGCAGTGGAAAGGGACTTTTTCTGCCCTTCCTTTTCCATACAAAAAGACTTCTGGACTGGAGTTGGGACACTTGTGTGAGAAGCTGTGTAGCCAAGTGCCCTCGGTACCTGGGGGACAGGCAGGGAATCACTGCTCTGGGTAACAGCATCCCACTGGAGCCGATGTGGGTTTGTTTCCCATGGGTCACAATGGGAATCCACCAAAGGTTTTAAAGGTAGAACTGTTCCTGAGTGTTGGAGATCTCACCCATGAGTCATAAACATGTTAGGGGAAATGACAAGAAAATACATTCCCCAACCTAAAAACAGCTTAGGCTTTCCATCAAATGGAACGAAAAGGCTACTGCCAGCTCTGCTGGGACCTGGGTTACTTCGTACGCTTCTTTACTGAATTTGACAACACGGAGACGGTAGAAGCGGGGATGAATGTAATTTCATTTTCATTTTTGCCTGTTCATGTTGCATTTGCTCTATGTCATTCCCACGCTCACACCGGATTGCCAGCTTTAGAACTTCTACTGAACATATGTTGGACTTAAGGGGAAAAAACCTCACCCCACCCTCCCCAGCTCTCCCCACCCCCAGTTCTCACCAGTCAGTTGATCTCATCCCATCCCCTGTGTTGACCTCCTCTGTCCATTGCTGGGTGGGAGGAGCGAGTAGCAGGGCCCATGGGGAGAGCCCCACCAATGCGAGCCCTTGTGCGAGGGGAGGGTCTCCCTCCTGCTCCCCTCTGCCACAGTCCTCTCTCCCCTGCTCCCACACCTCCCATCAGCCAAATCCATTGCCTACCAGGAAAAAGCTAACCCACTCCCTCCATCTCCTCCCCCCCAAACTAAACCAAAGACAAATAAAACCGCCCACAAATGGAAAATGGGAATTGTTTTCGGCAGGCTTCACAAGCCAAGCCACCTCCCGGGGGGTGGTGAGTGCCCTCCCACAGGGGAAGCTTAGGGAGGTGATGCCCCTATGGGCAACAGTGGGGTTAAGGTTGGCTCCAATGTTTTGCCTCACTCCCCTCCATAGTCTTATTGTTTTCCACAAACAGAAATGCACCTTTGGCACAGGATGATTTAGCAAGGCGCCATCCCAACTCCTTCCCAGCCGGCCGGGGGGGACTGGGGCAAAGAACCAGGACCACCAACACCAGCTGTGTGAAGGAGGGAGGGCAAGCTGTGGTGTAGGGATCTTCACTGCCCTCTCTCATCTGCCTGACAGCAAGGGTAAATATCTGCAATGGCAAAATCCTCACAAAAATCTTGTTTTGGCTTGTGCATCAGGAGCGCTGGTTGTGGAATTGGCATTGCTGAAGGAATGGCAGGCCGGCGAGGAGGCAAGCCAGGAGCCCCGTCTGCATCGCAGCAGATACTGCGGTGAAGCACGAAGTTATTAACTTCTTCTTTAAAAATGAACCTTAGATTAGGATGAAAAAAAAGATCCTTAAACCTATATTTCCAGGTTTGCTCACCCCCATGGGTTCAGTGTGTGCTAGAGCTGCTTGACCCACAGGAACTTTAAAAGGGCTCCGCGAGCCTCCGTGCCAAAACAAATGTTACTTTACCATCAAGTAGGCAGGAGAATGAAAACCGTAAGATGAGTGAGAAAAAAGGAGCCAAACAGGAAAACCCCTTTCTTCTGATTTTAAAATCCTGGATGATCAAGTCTGTTCTGCTTGCTCTGATGTAATCATTTTGCAGATACTCAAATACATGTCCTGCCATGGAAAATGCTCTCACTTTGATTCCAGGAAAATCCTTTCTAATTCTCTTTAAATGTTCCAGAGCTTTTTGAAATGATTGCTATCAATGCCAACCAAATGCTTTAGATGTCTCTTTTTTTTCTTCTTTGTCTGTCTTTAAATACTTGCCTTATTTTTATGCAGCCCAGTTACTGCTGTACAGGGAAAAAGCATCTAGAAAAGAGATCTGGTTTGCTTTAGCCTTTATACCACTTAGAGTTAGACACTTTAACCTTTCTATTTACTTAGTTGCTTTAATATGATTTCTGTAACCCCTCTATTTTTTTTCATATAACTTCTTAAATATTTATAACAGTAGCCCATACACATCCTATATGACAGACTTTTACAACATTAGGCTTGCCATAGCTATCTAGTAAATCATAAGTCACATTGCCCCTAAAAGTTCAAAACCAGGATTGTTCAGGTGAGCTTGGACTGAGTTTGTGAGGGACCAGCTCAAAAAAAACCTAAGCTGGTTAAAACAATAGATAGATTTGTTTAACCAGAAAATACTACCTCCCCTAAAGCACTAGGTCTGCAGTGTTTACTATGGCTAGGAACACTGCTGGATGGTGTGTTACTCAATCTGCGCTCTTCAGTTGCTCTAAGGTGAGTATGTGACCATCATTCAGAGGGATGCCTCTTCCAGTCCAGTTTTAAGAAGGCCATGAGGTGGGCCTTCAAGAATCACAAAATGCTCTCCAAATCCATGAGATTAAAGGAGAGCAGTATTTAGAGCATCTTTGGGATATGTTATTTCTCTTTTTTTTTTTCATTTTTAGGATTTTTTTTAACCAGTCATTTTGGGATTATTTTACATTTTCCTGGAACCTGTTTTTCTCCTTTAATTACAAGATGCCAGAAGCAGAATATAGAAGAAAACCACCAACACACATGTAACTTATAAGAGAGCCCTGATGTCTGCTATATAGTTGGATATTTCACCTTGCAGTCAGACATAAAATTTTACAGGTAAATAAAATACATTGAGCATATTTATTTTTCAACCCCCTAGATATTCTATTCAGTGCTTTTTGGATCTTACCAGATTTCACTGCAAGCCAATATTGCTTCTTCATGCTGTCTGAATGAATGGTGTCCCAAATCAACA
This sequence comes from Melopsittacus undulatus, assembly GCF_012275295.1. Taxonomy (NCBI): domain Eukaryota; kingdom Metazoa; phylum Chordata; class Aves; order Psittaciformes; family Psittaculidae; genus Melopsittacus; species Melopsittacus undulatus. The sequence continues at coordinate 9,762,539 of NC_047529.1, read as the reverse complement.
GAAGGGATTAAGGTTTATCCATACCATGCCTCACCATCACCCCTGGGTCTGGTATAGGGAGCCCAGGGCTGTTGGTACTGGTGACCTTGTTTGTGCCAAGGCAAGGCCAACAGCTCCTGAAGCCATGAGGATGGTGCTGCAGTTTCTTCCACTGTTATTTCTCCATCCAGTCCACCCCTTGCCGAGCCATGGCTGTGCATCATTTCTCCTCAGCATGAGCCCTCATCGCTTGCTGCTGCTCCAGTGCCCCACATACCCCATCCCAGCATGATGGGAGGTGCCCAGCTCCGAAAAAAAGCCTTCCCAGGATAGTCCACCCTGCCTCAGTGGGGCTGCCTTGATTGAGGGTGATATCTCTAGCACCTGATCCCTTCTGTCCTTGGGTAGGTTTGCACACATGTGCATTGGCTTCCCAGCCCTGGTGTCAAGTTTAGAAAGAAAAACCTCTTCCAAGCTTCCTTCCCAATGGGATCATTTCTGCAGCTAATGTTCCTTCATGCACTGTCTGCTGTGCTGCTATTAAAGCACAGCTTGACGACAACTGGGGCAGAAATACGCTCCCCACACTGCTTCCTCTACCCAGCTCAGCATCAGGAACCAGGCAACTGAGGCGGAGGGTGGCTGCCTCTCAACCTCCTTCCTCCAGATAAACTTTCCCTCTAGAATGAAAAATGGTGTTTCAGCAGACCATAAAAACCCCGTTTGAAAACTTTTCAAGCCTTTTTCAAGTTGGAACTGCCTTGAAAGACTTCAGACCACATTGCCATATGAGTTGGTGGCATATGGTTTAATGCACGCTATGCTGCTGTTCCTCCACTGCCGCTGCCCTCCCCTCCCATGACAGGACCAGTAAGGCTGCAGGGATGTATTTGTTATAGGATGCTCCTTGACATCTTCTTATATTTTCTCCAGTTCAAAACTGCAGCTTTCTCCAGTTGTCTGCCATGGTTATGCTCCAAACAAGTTGGTGGATGCTGCCTGCACCTCCAGGTACACACAACTCAACACACACAGAAACAAGTGTCCTCTCTCCTACCGTAACATGTTTCTTCCTCCTTTTCCAAAAACCTCCACAGGAAGCATTTCAAAGCAAACAAAATGAGTATTCTGCTTCAGCTGGAAAGTTTTACTTAATTTCTTTGTTTTGAATCAAAACTTCTTGGATATTTGTTTTTTTTTCCCTCCTCTTTCTTCTTGCTCTCAAACAGAATGAGCCATCTATGTCTTTTTAAATTTTTTTCCTTTTTTTTTTTTCTTATTTTTAACTTCTTATTCCTCTCCTTCTCCATGCTCCTTCCTTTCCCTAGTTCGCTTAATTTTACCCTGCCTTTCCCACTCTGGAAAAAAACATGTATGAAACTATATGAAACTCTGCAATTGCCTCTCTGTGATTTCAAAAATAAAACCAGGACTAATTGAAAAAGATGATGAAACACTTTGAGAGGAAGGCAGGGGGAATAATTTTCCTCCTCTCGAAAATTCTTCCTTGACTCTAGGGTTGGGCTTTTCTGCTTCCACAGTTAATTTTCAGAAATATTTAAAGACACTGAGCTGTCTGTCCAAAGTGTGCCTGCTCCAGTTTCATCATTTAGGCTGCAAAACACAGGGACTTCATGGCACTGAAGTCCCCAGGACTGTGGCTGTCACAAAAGCCCATGTCACGATGACATCTGTGTGGACCAGGCAACATGAAAGTGCCAGTATACATTATACAGCATGGGTATAGATAGACATAGAGAAGCTGTATGTTAAGTGCTTTCATCTACTCTCAGTTTCTGCATTTCATCTGCCGCAGGTGTCAAAACGGGTAATTTCTGAAGGGAGGATTTGAAGAGAGGAGCAATAACTTCACAGAACCAGACAGCTTTTTGCAGAAGGCAGCAGTGATGGCTTTTGCTTAGGTGCTGCAGGCAAGAGGTGTTACCTCGCCTTCAAAAGAGACGCTTTTCTGGGCTGTTCTAGGCTTTATCTTCCAAAAAGTTCTTCTCCTGCTCTGTCTTGCTTTTAATGGAGATTTTTGTTTAACTGGAATCCCAAGAGGTTGCTGCAAGATGGTTCTGATGGAAAATTTATAGTCTGCACCTGGCATAAAGGTTGTCACTGGAGAGCACCTGGTCAGCGCATCCTCAGACACCAAAAGCCAAGAGGATGCTGGGGCTGGGAGACAATGCTGCTAGACTTTCATTGCGCTGTGTTGCACGCCTTTCCTCAAACAGTGCCACAATGTCATGGGTGAAGCCTTGAAAAAGAACATCCTTGTTTGTTTTCTTTTTTCCTTTTCATCAGCTAACATCTGTAACATCACACAGAAATTGCAGACGGCAGATCAGCTCCCCATGTTTTTGCTGTGAGTTGCCCAAACACCGCACACAAACAGCCCATGAGCATACAAGACATTTATATCCAATAAATTTAACACAATATCGATCTGAAGAAAAATCTGTGCCTTGCAAGTGCACTTGTTCAGGTAAGTAATGTACACAGATACAGTCAAGCTGTGAAAATGAATAAAGATCATGAGCATTAAAAATGGTAACAACAAACCACCACCACCAGAAATCCTCATCAACTGGACATCAGGTGAAATGACACCAGACAAGTCTTGTCTACAAGGAGATCGTCTTTGAGGCAAGATTTCTATGGAAGTTAAGGTTGAAATCTGCCCGCTTTGTCCAAGCCACATAACAGTTTATTTAGGAGATGCCTTTGACCATACCTCAGCTGGCCCTGAGCACCATGGGTGTTAGAGAGATCTCAACAATGATCACAGGACGGGGTCCAAGACTGGGATGTACATGGGGAAGGTGAGTTGGCAGCAGGTCACAAAGCTCTTGGAGGAGCAAAAAGTCCCTCATCTGGCTTCAACATGCTTGCTCCAGCCAAGGAGTAGCACAATGGCACTGCTTCAGGTAATCAGCAACAGGAGAGGCCCAGAAACCAAACATTTGTGTTGAAAAGGCAAGCAGGACATTTCTCCCACCTTCACCTTCCTGGCTATGGCAAGCTATTAACAAGGGGGCTATGTCGCAGATATGTCCTTCTCCACTCATAACGAATACACTTTTTTTGCACTCAGAAAACCAGTACTTCAGCAGTGAAACTAATAAGAAGACACTAAAAATGTCTTTCCAAGGTTGTGTCTCAGAGGTTAAGGACTTGTTGATACACTCATGTCTCACACGTAAACCTTGTTACTCATGTTCTGCACCAACACTGAAGTACACTATGTGAAGCTCTCCTGCCTCTTTTCCTCCTCCCCTTCTCTCCCTCCCTCCTCCTTCTTTTAATAATTTTTTTTGGTTTGGGAAAGAGGGAAGATGGGCGATCTTTCACCCCACTGAATCGTCACAATGTGTGGTCATGACATTGCTGCCTGCCGCAGGCTCATGGCCCCATCAGATGTCCTGGGATTGAGACCTATAAGAAGTTCTGAACCATATTTACCTTCAGCTTTTTGCTGCAACAGGTCACCATTGTGTTATCCTGCTCACGGTTAATATATGGCACTGCACTTGAACCTGACTGGAGCACAGATTTCCATGGCGTAACACACAAAGAATAAATAGGCACTCTCTGTTTTCAAAACCTTCAGAAAAGGCAGTTCCTATGGGATGAATGTCTCTTTATTTTCCATCTACCAATCTACCCTCTTTTTCATGCTGCCAGTGTACTTTCCTCTTCTATCTTATGCACCCCCACTAAAAAATGGTAATGAGAGAGGGTCTATATGGGTAATGCATCACCCCTTTAAAATTTATCAGCTCTGAGGTTAAAAAAAAAGCCTTTTTTTCCCCACTAAAAGGGATTTTTATATCCAAAGACACAAAGGTAATACTCTCTGCATTGTAGCTTCAATCTTTTTCTTTTTTCCCCCCAACAATGGTGAAAAGATGTGATTTTTACAAGCGAATAGGAAGAAAAAGCCTGAACACACCCTGGGAACATGTTTAAGAAGTTGATTTATGTTTCATGCTGAGCCTTACACCTGCAGTTCAAGCAAAACTCAACTTTGCCGCCCCACAGAGTCTAGTTTATTAGGTATCAAGGAGTCACAAGAAGCCATGTAATTAAAACTGTAATTAACTGGAAAAGGAAAGTGCCACCTGAGTTTTGAGAGGCTGTCAATTTTATTTCCATTACAGCTCTCCTTCTGCTTCTTTTGTCTATAGAGTGGGTTTTTTTTCACCTCATCTTGATAAGGAAAAACAAAGTTGTTTTTTAAAATCTTTTTACTAACTAAAGAACCACCAAATTCTCTTATGTCTTTACTCTTGGGGAAAAAAATCAAACTGCTCAGTTTTGAGCTCGGATGCAGGTTTCTCACAGCGGCATTTGCAGCTGTGTTTGCCAACAGGTGTCAAGTGTGGTCCAGGCAGAAAAAAGCCCTGAAATGTCCTACCGGCAGAGGGTCAGATGAGTTCAAAGCCCATTTTAACAAAACATAATCAATGCCCTTTAAAAAGGGGATCGGCGGTGCCTTGTTAAAATGCATGACCTTGCTGCAGCGGGCAAGCCAAGCGCCAGGCGTCCCTGGATCCAGCACGTCCCTCCGAAGGCTGCTGGATGCTGCCAGAGACCACCGTGGTATTCCTGCGGGCAGGACAAGGCCACATGCAGCAAGACAAAAACACGTCTGGGAGAAATACGAGGTGACGTGAGGAACCTTGTCAACCAGAGGAATGAGAAGCTGAAAGCGGCCTGATCTCCTGGCCAAAGGCATAAAACTCGCAGGGATTTGGGTGGGACGTGCTGCTAGCTCTGTCCTCTCTCCATCTAGTGCATCCACCAGGAACAAATTCCCTGGGGATCAGAAAGTGGTGCTGTAATAAAGAGCCAATTATTTCATAAGATTTAAAGAAGACTTAGGTAAACAATTCAGGAAAGAAACTCATAGTAATACATAGTTAAAGACAATCACCTAAAAGGGTAAAAAGACAGGGTCTATCTTAAAAGTAATTACAAGGGAGACTTATGAATATATATATAACTTGTAGGGAAAATGTTTGTCTTAGGCCAGTGTATGAAAGGGAGATTGACATTATTCCTTCTCCATTTAACAGATGACAAAAGCCCATCAAGTGAAGTACCACCCTTGGAATGGAAGTTCTTGTCGCAAAAAGCAATTTTCCTTTGGTGCCATTCTGATAGGCTTGTTTTTTTTTTCCCCACCTTGCCCCACCTTGCAAGGCAGAGGTCTCAGGACCCTCTGGGTCTGAAGGCAGATCTTGATCAGCACTAATCTGGGGAAGTGAGCTGGAGGTACCCACAGCAGATGACACACAGGGCTCAGCTTCTTATACAGCTACAAGTCAGCAGGGGTACCCCTGACCATCTGTGGTCTATAAATTACAGTAACACCGGCACACACTGCTTGTAAATCACCAATGAACAGGCTTTACCTTATGACACACTGCATGAACCCTGTTGGATATTCCAATAAACTCCCATAAACCATCCAATATAAACTCTGGATTATGTTTCTTTGAGGGGCAGGAAAAAAACCTGGACATTTCTGCACTTGCACAAACTTCTTATGGGTGAAATGAAGATGTGCCCTGAGCTGTATTGTGTATTTATGTACCATGTTTTCTTATGCAAGAAATTTGCCACCCTTGCCATCATTATTATCATATATATTAAACTTTCTAAGAGGGCATCAGCCTCCAGGTAAATGAGGTCGTTGCTCTCCTGAACAAAAAAAAGACACCACTCACTTGAAAAATGCTATTTAACATGAGCCTGCATGACCTGTCCTCTAACCTTGCTGCACTGAGCATAGGCTGGTAACAGAAGTGTCTCATGTGTCCTTTGCATCTGTAGGAGCAAGAAGACCCAACCCATGACCTCAAGCCAGCCATACCCTCTATAAAGTGAAAAATATGCCACTATTTCCCACCACCTCTGCATCATAAGGGGTAGAGCTGAAGCTTGCAATCTCTAGGAGGGCAGGCATACAATAAGAGCTCCTCACTTGCTTCTTTCTCCCTGTGAAGTTGCTCTTTTCCCCTGGTCTGGTAATGGGTTGGAAGGTTCAGTGGTTTGATACACCATCAAATCTCCCCAGGAGACACACTCCTGCCACCCAGCTTGGTTTGGACAGCTTTTACCTGCCGTGCTGTTTCATGAAGGCCATGTCTGCAAGGAGAAGCTATCAGCAGAAGTCTTGGCGTGTGGCCATGTGCTCCTCAGCCCATTGCTACTTGGGGCCACAGACACCGCTCCTTCAAACTTCCTCCCCAGACCCATCAAAGGACTGCTTTTGGCAATTATGTTAGCAAACCCTATGCCTAGCCTGTCATCTGGCCAAAAAAAAGTTCTGTAAAATAAGTTATTCAGATTGTGGGGTGTATACCATGTAAACAGTGTGAGAAATGTTATTTGACATGCTTTTTTGCTGACCAGGAACAAATGTGGGCTGTAGTGGAGAGAGCCATCAATAGTTGTCTCATTACTCCTTCGCAAGCTCCTTAACTGAATCTGAAATCCCAGCCCCTCTCAGAAGGCAGTAGGAGCAATGCAGTCCTCTTAGTCACACACATCTAAGCCTCCTAAAACAACATTATTTGTATCTTGTTTTCTTAAGACTATAAGGGCTGGCTTATCACACTGTGTGTGGATGGACGGGTGTGTGGGTACACGCCTGCATCAACACGTGATTTTAAACCCAAGGGGTGACTGCAGACAAACTGGACAGGTATTCCCACCTCACGGAGACAGGGAGCCAAGGCAACATAGCTGCCTCCTGTGATGACAGTGGGATGCCAGGGTGCTGGGACAACTAGTCTGCATCGTGTTTTGCCAGGAAAGGTTAGACCAGATGATCCTTGAGGTCTCTTCCAACCTGAGATTCTAAGATTCTAAGATTCTGTGAACCCAATAATCTGTAAACATCAGAGAATCCAATTCTGTAAGAGTAATCCACGGGAAAACATAGAATCATAGAATAGTTAGGATTGGAAAGGACCTCAAGATCATCTAGTTCCAACCCCCCTGCCATGGGCAGGGACACCTCACACTAAACCATATCACACAAGGCTTCATCCAACCTGGTCTTGAACACTGCCAGGGATGGAGCATTCACAACCTCCCTGGGCAACCCATTCCAGTACCTCACCACCCTAACAGTAAAGAATTTCTTCCTTATATCCAGTCTAAACCTCTGCTGTTTAAGTTTCAACCCGTTATGCCTTGTCCTATCACTACAGTCCCTAAGGAATAGTCCCTCCCCAGCATCCCTGTATGCCCCCTTCAGATACTGGAAGGCTGCTCTGTGGTCTCCATGCAGCCTTCTCTTCTCCAGGCTGAACAGCCCAAACTTTCTCAGCCTGTCTTCATACGGGAAGTGCTCCAGTCCCCTGATCATCCTTGTGGCCCTCCTCTGGACTTGTTCTAAGAGTACCATGTCCTTTTTACGTTGAGGACACCAGAACTGCACACAATGCTCCAAGTGTGGTCTCACGAGAGCAGAGTAGAGGGGCAGGATCACCTCCTTCGACCTGCTGGTCACACTCCTTTTGATGCAGCCCAGGATACGGTTGCTTTCTGGGCTGTAAGCACACACTGAAGCTGGCTCATGTTCATTTTCTCATCGACCAACACCCCCAAGTCCTTCTCCTCAGGCTGCTCTGAATCTCTTCACTGCCCAACCTGTAGCTGTGCCTGGGATTGCTCTGAGCCAGGTGTAGGACCTTGCACTTGGCACGGTTAAACTTCATGAGGTTGGCATCAGCCCACCTCACAAGTGTGTCAAGGTCCCTCTGGATGGCATTCCTTCCCTCTAGCGTATCAACAGAACCACACAGCTTGGTGTCATCAGCAAACTTGCTAAGGGCACATTCAATTCCATTGTCCATGTCAGCGACAAAGATATTAGACAAGACTGGTACCAACACCAATCCCTGAGGGACACCACTCGTTACTGATCTCCAGCTGGACACTGAACCGTTGACCACAACTCTTTGAGTGCGACCATCCAGCCAGTTCTTTATCCACCGAGTGGTCCACCCATTCAAATTGATGACACTCCAATTTAGAGACAAGGATGTCATGTGGGACAGTGTCGAACGCTTTGCACAAGTCCAGGTAGATGACGTCAACTGCTCTACCCCTCCTGTCCATCACTTTTGTAGCCCTGTCACAGAAGGCCACCAAATTGGTCAGGCAGGATTTTCCCCTAGTAAAGCCATGCTGGCTGTCACCAAGCACCTTTCTCCTTTTCATGTGCCCTAGCATGCCTTCCAAGAGAATCTGCTCCCAGATTTTGCCAGGCACAGAGGTGAGACTGGCTGGTCTGTAATTCCATGTAATTGAAAATGGGGGTTATATTTCCCTTTTTCCAGTCATCAGGAACTTCACCTGACCGCCATGATCCCTGCTCCCTCTGGTTGTGAGTGTCCAATTAATTAATAATCATTAATACTGCTCCTTTTTTTTTTTTTTTTTTAATTACATTCCAGCTGTGAGATACACACCAGAAAACATTTAGTCTAATCAGAAAACCAGGTAGAAGCAGTGACTATGCTCTCTGGAGGTATGAGGACCACCAGCCTTTCATGATCCCAGTGTTATCGAGCAATGCTGCACCTGACTGAAACACTGAACAGTCTTGGGAGCAATTTTTAAATCACCAGAAATGCACATTCAAAGTATTTATGAATCTAGGTTGAGGCTGTCTAGTTACTTTAGCTTCAGGCAAAAGTAGTGAATAAAGTCAAGTCAATTTTTTATCTATTTGATTCAAAAGAAATCGCAACTATTTGAATGTTAATTTAAGTTTTCCTGGCAAAACCAAACCAAAAAAGTAGGATAGTTTAAAATATATAGATGTGAGCTCTGACAAATACCCTGTGATTTTGGGGGAGGGAGTTCTTGCTTCATAAACTTTCTAAACTGGAGCATCTTTGCAGCGCTTTTCCATCCAGGAAGTGAACTCAAACCCGTTAGTCACAGGGAGGCAGTGGGAAGCCCCAGATCAGGTATGGACATCATGGCACTGGGGCTCTTGTGAGCTCACCCATGAAAATCCCCCTATATCCCAGTGGTTTGGCTCTACCTTTCCACTGCCTTCTCCATCCATTGCTTTCTGTGTACTTCAACAAGAAGTGATAGTGCTATTTCTGTTTTTTAACAAGATTTGGAAAGTGTTCAAGTGCCTGACTAAGTGGTTGGAAACAAGGAAGCAGAAGGATGTTTTGGCATCCTGCGATGTGTGCATGAAGAGCATAGACACAAACACATTGAGCACACATACTGTAAAACATGATTACAAGGAGAGTACGAACTAATAAAAGCCTATTAAAACATCATGGGTGCTATTGCTGCTCGCGTGCATGCCTATGTATTAAAATAACAGATATTTCATGTGACCATGCAGTTTGAACATGACTGATCACAGATGTAACTTTCAGCAACCTTTAAATACATAATGCCATCCTGTAATTAATGTAGCCTATCTTGAAATTTGAGGGATTTATTGATATTGGCACAAACATTTGCAAATAACCTGGGGAAGTTCATGACATACCTGTTATCTCGAGGGATTTCCTTCATTTTTTCCATTTTTTTCCTAGCTACCATCAATAAATTCATTCAGAGCCCTTACTGCACAATGACAAATGCAGTTGGAAATCCTCAGTAGAAAGGTTGAAGAAAGTACCAACGTGCAGAAAGAACCTCACTGTGTTTTTAGTTGTTGTGTTCTGAAATACATATAACCACATCCAAGGGGACAGCTTTTGAGGTCTGCAGTGAAAAAAAAAAAAAAGCAAAAGGCCATAGGCAAAGCAAGTTGAGAAAGGATTTTATCTAATTACTCAGGAAAAAACCATGGCCAACCCATTAGCTCCTGCCCAGGCTGCTTCTGCTGACATATTACGTATTGGTTCAGACCAAGCACATGTGTATAGAGAGGTTACATCTTTTATAAGGTCAACTGATACAGCTGGGGGAAAAAATATTTCAATACAGTGCTTTCCTGGAGGAATGAAGGTGTGAACACCCTCAGCTTGGGAAAGGTGCTGGTTAGTAGGGTGGCCAAGGAAGAAGAGATGAATCCCAATGTTGTGGTACATATTCCTCATGTTCTACAATCACTACAGTTACTAAACTTGGTCACGACCCTACAAACAGTAAATTTAACATTTATGCACTGATGATGATAAGAAATATCCCATCTTGGTCACTGCCCATTGCAGGGGGTAGGAACTAGATGATCTTAAGGTCCCTTCCAACCCAAACCATTCTATGTTTCTATGATTTTGCCAGGAGAGGCAAAATATTTCCATACCTGAGGTCTGCACAGTGCCAGGACACAGTCACAGCATCTGGAGCATCAGATGGCAGGTTATTTTGTTGTTACCAAGCTGCATCTAAGTAGGTTAGTGGAGCAGACTGGCACATGTTCCCACTTGCCTGATCCCCAAGGAGGGTTTGGTTGAGGTGGTGATGGTCAATGGCAGCCTTGGCTGCAGTGACCATGAGATGGTGGAGTTTAGGATCCTGTGTGGGAGGAATAGAATACCTAGCAAGGCCGCAGTTCTGGATTTCCGAAGGGCCAACTTTAGCCTGTTCAATCAACTGCTAAGGAAAGTCCCATGGGAAAGGGTACTAGGTGGTAAAGGAGCTCATGATAGCTGGTCAGAATTCAAGGACCACTTCTTCCAAGCTCAGGATCAGAGCATCCCAATGAGTAGGAAATCAAGTAAGGGATCTAGGAGACCAGCGTGGTTAAACAAGGAGCTACTGGGCAAACTCAAGTGGAAAAGGAGAATCTATGGATTATGGAAAGAGGGACTGGCCACTTGGGAGGAATATAGGACAGTTGTTAGAGGATGTAGGGAGGCAATTAGGACAGCTAAGGCCTCCTTGGAACTTAATCTTGTAAGTCGGATTAAGGACAATAGAAAGGGCTTCTTCAAATACATAGCAAATAAAACTAACACAAGAGGCAATATAGGCCCGCTGTTGAATGAGGTGGGTGCCCTGGAGACAGAGGATACAAAGAAGGCAGAAGTTCTGAATGCTTTCTTTGCCTCTGTCTTTACTCCTGCAGACTCTCCCCAGGGGCCCCAGATTCCTGTAGCCCCAGGAGGAGTCAGGACAAAGGAGGAGTTTGCTTTGGTAGATGAGGATTGGGTTAGGGATCAGCTATGCAATCTGGACATCTATAAATCAATGGGTCCGGATGGAATGCACCCACGGGTGCTGAGGGAGCTGGCGGAGGTCATTGCTAGGCCACTCTCCATAATCTTTGGTAAATCGTGGGAAACGGGAGAGGTGCCTGAGGATTGGAAGATGGCAAATGTCACACCAGTCTATAAGAAAGGCAAGAAGGAGGACCCAGGTAATTATAGACCGGTCAGCCTTACCTCCATCCCTGGAAAGGTGATGGAACAACTTATTCTTGACTCCATCTCTAGGCATATTAAGGATGAGGGGGTTATTAAGAACAGCCAACATGGTTTTATAAAGGGGAAGTCATGTTTGACCAACCTTATAGCCTTCTATGAGGAAGTGACTAGGTGGAGGGATGATGGTAGAGCGGTAGATGTCGTTTTTCTTGATTTCAGTAAGGCATTTGATACTGTCTCCCACAGCATTCTCATAGATAAGCTAAGAAAGTGTGGGCTTGATGATCAGGTAGTGAGGTGGATCAAGAACTGGTTGAAAGGAAGAAGGCAGAGAGTTGTAGTCAATGGCATGGAATCTAGCTGGAGGTCTGTGACTAGTGGAGTCCCTCAGGGGTCGGTGCTGGGACCAGTGCTGTTTAATATTTTCATCAACAACCTGGATGAGGGAACAGAGTGTACCCTCAGCAAGTTCGCTGATGACACTAAATTGGGAGGAGTGGCTGACACACCAGAAGGCTGTGTTGCCATTCAGTGAGACCTGGACAGGCTGGAGAGTTGGGCAGGGAGAAACTTGATGAAATTCAACAAGAGCAAGTGTAGAGTCTTGCCTCTGGGGAAGAACAACCCCATGTACCAGTACAGGTTGGGGGTTGACCTGCTGGAAAGGAGTGAAGGGGAAAGGGACCTGGGGGTCCTGGTGGAGGATGACCATGAGCCAGCAATGTGCCCTTGTGGCCAAGAAGGCAAATGGCATCCTAGGATGCATTAGAAAGGGTGTGGTTAGTAGGGCAAGAGAGGTTCTCCTCCCCCTCTACTCCACCTTGGTGACACCACATCTGGAATATTCCATACAGTTCTGGGCCCCTCAGTTCAAGAAGGACAGGGAATTGCTTGAAAGAGTCCAGCGCAGAGCCACAAAGATGATTAAAGGAGTGGAACTTCTCCCTTATGAGGAGAGGCTGAGGGAGCTGGGTCTCTTTAGCTTGGAGGAGACTGAGGGGTGACCTCATCAGTGTTTACAAATATGTAAAGGGTGGGTGTCAGGATGATGGAGCTAGGCTTTTTTCAGTGATATCCAGTGATAGGACAAGGAGCAATGGGTGTAAACTAGAGCATAAGAGGTTCCATGTTAACATCAGGAAGAACTTCTTTACTGTAAGAGTGACAGAGCACTGGAACAGGTTGCCCAGGGAAGTTGTGGAGTCTCCTACGTTGGAGATATTCAAGGCCCGCCTGGACAAGTTCCTGTGTGATGTACTCTAGGTTACCCTGCTCTTGCAGGGAGGCTGGAGTAGATGATCTTTTGAGGTCCCTTCCAACCCTCGGGATTCTGTGATTCTGTGATCTTCACATTCCTGCCTGATATGTGTGGGACTACTTTATCATCAGGAGGTATTTCTGGCTTTGAGTATATACATTTGTACACACTTACATACATGGGGATAAAGATGCTAAGACAAAAGAATAACATTTGGTTTTGAAAATGGTTAGATTTTTAACTCTTTATTCTATCTTTCTTTCTAGGGTCTAAATTTGAGGTCTGATCTCGTATGACAAGCAATCAGCTTGTACAAAAATGATGATTTGTACAAAAAAAGGCCATCAATAGCTGAAAAATACCCCAAAATGTGCTTCTGAACTACTTGCTTCATTGACTCAGAATTCTGTTTCAACCAGCAAGCAGAGGCAGAGTGTGGTATGGCTTCACATAAAATACCAGGGGTGCCTCAGCCCTCTCACAGGCTTCTCCATCCCTGTACTGCATCAAGTGCCTCAATGTCCCCTCACACTTTACTCTCCTACATCATCAAATGCTTCCAATAAAGCAGTTTCTCCAACTCAATGTCCACTAGCCTCTGCTTCAGTAAACTAAGGCTTTATTTGGGGGGGAAAAATAGCCATTGTAGGTTCTATCATGCTGTGATTTCTACCACCTGTAGGGAGAGAGAAGGTAGGCACCAGCTAAACGTAAAAGGGCATTTTTCCCCTCCAAGACAGAGGAGGAAGAAATTGTGCATCAGGAACACCAGTGCTCCTCGTTAACTCCTGTCTGGCTGTGGTAGGGATGGGGTGACAAACCGAAACAGGCATCCCTCATACCATGAGTGGCAGAATGGTTCCCGGCTGTCCCAGGGGGAACTGGGGAGCTGTGCCTATGCCAAGAGCTTGGGAAGGGTTTATCCCACCAGCAAGGAGCTCCCCCCAAAAATGTGCACAGGAAGCTTACACAAGAAGCATCACACGTGGAGATTTTCCACATCTCAAGGGAAAACTAACTGAAATGGAACAAAAAATGGAGTTTAGCTTCTCACCTTCTCCTCTTGCTTTTATGTCCTTTCAGTGTTTATTTCAGTATATTTATAGATATTGGTGAAAAATAATTATTGAGTAAAAATCCACCTCTCAAACTTGTTCAGGTGCCCAACTTCAGAATGCCTTCAGGGTGGAGCAGAGTGCCAGGGTGTGAGCTGAGGCTGCAATCTGAGAGGACCAACAGCAAATGGGATCCACCCAATTAGTGTCCTCCCTTCTTAATGCTTTTACAGGAAAAATGGTTATGGACTTATTTTTTTCTTAACAGGATTATGGATAAAACTGTTGCTGCTGCAGGGAAAAGAAAAAAAGACCAGCTGAACAAAACCGGCAATGGGCATTTCTGTTGCAGGAAAACCCAACACCTTGCTCATTAGGAATGGAGCTCCCTCTCCACCCCACCTTTCTTCCAGCCTCAGTCCCTACAGTGCCCAGAAGAGCAATTCCAGGGCCTCTGAGCCCACAGGAGCAGTGTGAGAAGCCTGTCATGCCGCCGCCAAAGGACCAAAGTTGTCAGCTGCAAGGATGAAGAATCTGAGGTTGGCTGTTGGAGCACTTCGAACTCAGGAGGGGTTTGGAGGAATGCAGGCTGGGGTTACATAAAACACTGACTCATGCTGAGAAATCACGAGTTTTGAAAGATTCAGCTGAGGAACGAGCAAAACCTCAAGCTGCATGTCGCTTACAAGTCAACAGGAACCAGTGGATGCTGGGGACCTCTGAAAATCAGGCCTTAGCATGGGGTGTTTTTGAAGTCCTTCCACTGCTCCAAGCAGGAACTGAGAGCCACGTATGTCTGTCAAGGGGCAAAACACTGCCCTTCATTATTTCAAGGAGAAGCAAGCATTTTTGCTTCACCCATTGGAAAAAACAGCCTACAATAGAGTAAAACAGAAGTTATATCTTTGTCTTTTTTTTTTTCACTACTGTGTACGATACTGAAAAGTCTGTCATGCAAAATATTTACTTTCTGTGGATATCTGAGTGTGCAAACATTTGTGGTTTTGTCTATCGGGCAAAAACAGTTGTGGATTTTTGGCAGTCTGAGCTAGTCTATGGTTTCTGTGAACACCTGGATGCGGTTCTTCCCAGGGCTTTACCGGTTACTCAAATCACATCCCATTATACAGGTAATCTGCGTGCCATGAAGATGGTGTGTGAAGGGGCACATATGCAAAAGGAGGACAAGACTGAAAACGTCACACCATGCGTTAGAAGCACTGACCAAAACCATTTGCACTTTGATATTTAAATGAGACTTCTGAAATCCATGCTCAGAGACATATGCAAGTAGTTGATTTTTGGATCACTTACAACTTTTCTCTCTCCTCTTATTTACAGTAGGTACTCAGCATCTCACACACGAAAAAAAAGCAGTTAAATTATTCAAGTGCTTAAATGAAGATATGGTTGCCTGCCTGTTTGTCCCAGTTTGAGAAACTGTTGCCTGCTATTAGGTTTTATTTCTTTTCCCTCAATCACAGTCTCTCTCGCCCAAACACACTGATGGAAAAATGAAGATGTACAGATGGGCTGTTCATTTTCAGTCAGGTTGCTGTGTAAATATGGCATCGAGAAAAGAAGAGTGTTAGAAACACAGATGTA
Source organism: Melopsittacus undulatus (assembly GCF_012275295.1). NCBI lineage: Eukaryota > Metazoa > Chordata > Aves > Psittaciformes > Psittaculidae > Melopsittacus > Melopsittacus undulatus. The sequence goes on along the minus strand of NC_047529.1, from coordinate 9,747,273 downwards.
CGCAAGGCATCCCAACCATCACATTTGAGCTGCCTCTGCATCACTCAAGTATGCATCATCCAGCCCAAGCAGAGCCGTATGAGGCCGGAGGGAAATGTAGCTAATGGAGAACAAACTATTGGTAAATCGCATGCCTTTCAACCTTGCACACAAGGATAAAATAAATATGGATTAGTGCTGGGTTCGAAGTTTTTATTATGTGAAGTACTAGATATGCAAGTGCCGGAGTTTCTGATGTAAAAAAGAAGTACTAACTGACTGTATAAATACACATATACAGATGCATATATATGTACATAATATATTTTTATATACATATATTTTAATTTGTTTTGTTTTGTTTTGCAGAGCTTCCTTCAACATGGTCCCAGCTAATTTCTCAGCCTCTGCATTGCAATTGCTAACAATTTAATCACCTTATAAACTTCTGCAGTGACTAACGCCACATCTATGCTTTTGGCACAACGCGGTCAGAAGTTGTTTTAGCAACAGTGGTATGTAAAGCAGACACACTATTTGTGAGGCTCAGAGCCCTTAAAAATAATTCCTTTCTCTCTGGGCTATTGACATTCCTGAGTGCTCACGATGCAGCTGCCGAGCCGCTGGACAGCCCACATATGGCCGTGCACTGAACAATAGCGACTCGCTGTTGTTCTTGTTATACGCATCACCATATGTGTTTATTAGAAACAGCAATAAAACGATGACGGGCTTCTTCAGCTATCCCCACTGCTTGGGGAAAAGAAAAGCAAGGGAATAGCTAGGATGAAACCAGAAGGTTCTCCCCAGCTTTGGGGGAGCTGGAGAGTTGGATGGTGCACTCCCACTCTTTAAGGAAGCATGGCTGTTTATTTATTGGCAATACTGCCAAATGGATACTTCTCCTTTAAAAGGACACTGAACCTAAATCCCCTCTCATTCCTTCTTATCACTGGAAACCTGAAAAAACTGAATCTTGGAAGTGTTGGCATTCAAAGTCCTCTTCCACCAGGGCTCACCTGTGTAAATCCTTCCCTGAGTCATGCAGGAGAAACCTCCCAGCATTTCCAGGAGCTCTGGATCAGGACTACACTTGGTATGGACTTCCATCAAGCATAACCAGCTACTGTGGGATCGCCTTCAGCCTGGGGCTGCTTTAAAACAACCTCCAAATTACAGAAATTTGGGCTGGAGACTCAGCATTTTTCAGATGAAGGGGTTGAGGTGGGCAAAAGGAGTCCAAAGCAAACACAGAAAGGGTTTAAGGCTGTTTTGCCATTAGTGTAAAAGACAAGGGAGAAATGAGTGCCAGGGAAAGTGTGTTCAAAGTTGAAAGAGGAGATAACCTAAGACAGTCAAATCGAACATCTGAATACTCACATGCTCCAAATTCTGTATCATTTCCCTCTACTTCCATAATTCAGTATATCTTAAAGCAAAAAGAGAAGAAAAAGGAACTTTGAGAGCAAAACCAGCAGAGTTAAGTAATATGATGTATCTAAATATGTAATTTTGATATCCCTGTTTATAAGCTGTCTTCAGGCATGTGAAAATCACTGTAACTGCGTACTTATAGCCAAAGGCAGATGTGAGCCTCTACATACAAGATCTATATTTTTTCATGTTCAAATCTTGATAATAAATAGTTCCCATCTTGCTGTCTTTTTGTGACCAAAATAACAACCTTAGCCCTGTAAAAAAAAAAACAAAACAACAAATACAAACACAAGCAAAATCAGTTTTAAAAATTAGTCTGTGATGCTGGTTGTATTGGGTTTACTGCAACCTTCTAACTGTGGTAAGAATGCCATTTCCACTCTTCCTTCACTTCTTTTTTACTTCCTACCCATAAAAGTAAACAATTCAAGACAATGTTTTACATCCTTGAAAAGTTCCCAAAACAAGATTTTCTACTGAGGCTGCAACTCCCTGGGCTTGCATTTTCTTTCCTTTATTTTCTGTAGCACAAATCAATTTTACAACTATACCAAAATTGTGATGCTAAATTCTGTTATCTTTAATTATATTGCTAACAGACTTAAACAGAATTGTGTAGTTACTTAGACCTCAGTAGAGCCTCTGCCTTACTCCCCTATCTGCATGCAAGCTACTTTGTACAGGCTATTGTTTTCTCCCCACAAATATCCAAACTACTTTTTGGTTTCTGAATTAATCCATCCACTACTCCTCCACTTATCAGCTTGGAAATGTTGCTGTATTGGTTTCACACAGTTTGATAACTTCATTTTGAATGGATCTTTGTCTTGGCTTATTTTGTCAGAAGTAGCTGTTTTTCAACAAGCACCTTTAATTCTGTTTCCTTTCAGTTATCGGCTCCTGAAATATCAACACGTTAAAAATAAACTGTTTACACCTTCTGAAGGGCAACAGTGGATCAGGCAACTTATTGTACTTCTTGTTTATTATCAGCAATCCCCATCCTGCACCCACAAAGGACAATCAGGGCTTTGCCATTGAGTGAAATAAAAGCAGGATGAGACCATATGGTTCTTGTTAAACGAGCCTCATCTTCCTATTGTTAATGCTTATCTCCAAAATAAAGTATTTCTGCAGAAAGCATATTCCCATAGCATGCTCTCTTTCCAACGACCAGCTGGTTGCCAGTTTGTTATTTGCACTGCAGTAGACCACTTTCATCTATGTCTATTCCAGTCCAAGAACACCATTTGTACATTGTCCAACTTGGAAATGTTAATCTGACACCATTGGTCATGGGCCTTTTAACTTCAAGTGGCAAACTTCCAGCTAGCTGCCAGTTGAGTATTTACACTGGAATCTTTCTTAGTCCAGAAATAAACTATTTGTTCACCATAAACATCAGCAACACGCCAGTAATTTCTGTAACACACATGTAGGAAGGTACAGGCCACCGCACTTTGCTGTTGGCTTCTCAATAACCTCCTAAAGTAGCTCCTTGGGGAGATGCTGCTTGTCTTGAGCCAAGATAAATGCATCTATTTCCCTCTCCATGCATGTACATAACTTTTATTTACATTCATAGGAGTTACAAATGCATACTGAAAGGCAAGAACAGGGACCAAACTTAGGATGGTTGGGCAGGAGTCTGACAGATTCTCCTGGGATTCAGGACTACCCGTGAAGGCCAAAACACCAGGAAAACCCTAACACAAAAATATCCAGTTGCTTTGGCATCATCCACAGCTCCTTGTGAACAATCACGAGTGCAGCGCTTTGGACACCCACTGGGAAACAGGCAACACTGCATGTACTTGAATGCAGCTTTTCAGAAAGTAGAGTGGCAGCAAAATCCTGCAGGATTTTGTGTAGGAGACTGGTATTGCTTCCAGCAGTGTAATTTATGCTTCCTAAAAGAATATTATACTTTGGACTTTTTTCAATGAAATAAAAGACGGATGGAGGGGAGGAGGGTTAGGCTGGGTTCTGTGACTTAAGGAATGTTATAAGTGGCAAGGATATGTTTCATGTATTTTGTTCAACTCTGTTAAAATAAAACATTTCCTTTTTACATATTTCTTCGGTGACCTGAGGATGAAGGGGCAAAAGAAGGACTTTAGTGAGTTCAAAATGTAAACTTCAGGAATGGACACCTCTATTGAATAAAAATACCCCAAACTCAAAAATGCCTGGTTCTCTCTTTTGCCTTTCCTTTTTAGTTAGATAATGTACCTGTTGCTTTTAGTGTTACCTTGGTTGTTCCAAGTAAAAACAAAACCCTAAACCAAATCAGGTTAGAGGAGAACTGACGCTCTTGAAGCACTTCAGGGAAAACTCAGAGGACAATTTGGGATGTACAGCTGACCTTATTATTCATGGACCCCTCAGCACCTACCTGTGCCTTTAGTTCAGCATTCCATCCAATTGCACCCCACAACCATAAGGAAAATGCTGGTGCAAATGCAAATACCGGTCAGCACGAAAAGCAGGATCCTGAAAATCTAAATTATATGAACTAAAGGAGGTGTGCATCCCATGTCAGGCTGAACCCTGGGACTCGATGAATGCCCCAACCAAACCAGAATGCTGTCCAGGCACAAACTGTGGTAAATGATAGGTTGTAGCCCCCTGTTCTGATATCGACAGCAATTCCTGAGCAAAGCCCAGCAACTTAATTTACAACCTTCTGCTCTGTCTTTGCAATGGAAGAAAGCAGCATTTGCATTGCCAGCAAGAAGCACTTGAGCTTTGGTGGTCCTCACTGACCTGTCTAGGCAATGAAGTGCCCAATCAGTGGCTGCACCCACTCTCTTCAAGCCTCCCAGAATCTCCTTCAGAATCCAACACTTTACAGGGAACATTTTCAAAGTTAGAGATATGACTTGGGATCTTAAAGGCTGAGATGTTAAAAAAAAATCTCCTTTGCTTGTAGAAGTCATGTAAGAAAAGTGCACTTGCTACCCACTTAAAGCAGGACAATGAGACACTCACTGTTGCTAGATACTCCAATACCTTGGGCAAGTAGTGTGAACCCAAGGACTTATTTTCCCAGTGCTTGTGCAGTCAATGGGATTCCTATGTCAGATGTATCAATTTTAATTCTGACCTTTGCTAACTGCCCACAGCTTGATTTTTTGCACCTTCAGCATTCCTTCGATTTGGGAGTATGAAATATATACGAACATGTAGCCATCTACTGTGCACCAAGATTCTGATAAACATACATTTTTCTTACCTCACCTAAGGCTCCTCTTGCAATCGAATGAAGGAGAACAAAATATTTTGACATCTCGAAATACATTCTCTTTTCCAGGAGGGCAAATAAATAGACCTGACATAAAATAATGTCATAACAATCAGCAACTACAACTTGATTCTAGCTGCTGTAACTTGAAACTCGTAGGAGAAGGTTAAAGTAACCCAAGTCTGAATTCCTGGCCACTAAAAAAGCATCAATTCCTTTTGTGTTGGGATTTTCTGGAAGGCTAATCCTACTTGGGACAACTTCTGAGCTAGGTAAAATAGCAAAGTATTTCCCAAAAATGCTTAAGGAAATTTGATGATTAGAAATTGGCCTCATTGACTACATCTAAGCAATAAGAAACTGAAGCAGGTAAAACTGCAGACTGAGGAAGGTGCTTGGACTCTGAGGGAAGAAGAAAATCCAGCTACTTACAGAAGAAGTCTGGTTACCAGGAGAAAACTAGGAGTCTATAAAAGGATAATGGGCTTGAGAAGAGTGATGAGAAGACTGGGGAAGAACCCCAGGCTGCCAGAGAGAAAAAATGAGCAATTGAAGAAAGACTCAGAGAACTTACAAAGTGAGGCCTGGGGCTAATCTTTCTGCTAGTTTATTTTTTTTCCCCATTTGTTTATTTGCTACAAGTCAGATTTTGGAGCAATTAGTAAAATATCATGCAAATATTCCCTGTGTGACTGCACATGAATAACTTTAATTTCACTAAACATTTGTCCCATCGTTCCGAAATACATCTGCTGTTTGCATTAAGATAATCTGCTAAAATACTGGGAAGTAAATTACAGTTTTATAAGATATTTATGAAACAACTTCTTATTTGTATATTAAATATCTCTGCCTATCATGGCCTGTTCTGTTGGCTGATGTCTGCCTTCGCCGGGTGCATCTGTGCCCTGTTTCAATTACAGACTGGGCTGAGTACCATATTGTGGAAAAGCTCCAACTGGCTGGGAATGGCTCAGCGTACACTCATTCCAGGCTGAGGGAATAGTACCAGATCTGCCATCAGTGTATGACAGAAAAAAACCAACAACCCCAAAACAAAATATAAGATTGCACATGTGCATAAATCGAGTGGTACTTGCAGAAAATCTGGCATGACACTGCAGGAGTGAGTTTCACTCCTCTCAGACAGCGTGCTGCAAGAAATGTCCTTATGGAGAGACAACAATAAGGCTTGGAAGTTGCTTCCAGTCCCTGTTTGGTGATCACACACCATATCAGGAAGTAAATTAAAAGTATTTTCCACTGTTTAGTCCTCTCAGGGTAGTCCTGTTCTCTTTGCAAGCAGGGAAGTCCTAAGTAGATGGGGAGACAAGCATTGGTTAGTGTTGCCACAGCCCAGATGAGTGTGTAGCCCTGTTCCCAAGTTTTCAAAGGAGATGTGAAAAATTAGGTCATTTGTCATCTTCCAATGTTGATGACTGGGCCAGGATTGGTAATGATAACCCTAAGGGCTGCACTCCATGGGAGGGAGACAAGATGTTCAGAAAGGTGGAGGATGGAAAACAAACAGATCTATGTCCTGAAGGAGCTGGAGGAGATTGCTGCTGTACAGTCAGGGATGTACCTGCACTAGCTTCAAGCACGGACAGATTGAGCTTGGGGTTGGCAATGAAACCCTCCTGAGATGCAGATAAACCCTAGATCACTGCCATTGCTTACTCTAGACACGATCTGCATTGCTGCAGTATCTGCAACATCCAAGCCACTTCAGTTTAAGTTAGTTCACGTGTAGCTGCATGAACTTCAGCCCCACAGTTACATCTATGTCCCTCTTAAAACCCAGCCCAGAGTGCACAGGAGTTGCCACAGCCCCACAGACAATGAGCAGTGAGGCTGTGTGAGGTCTATGAAGCCACTGAGGAGTTTATTGACCTTCCTACCTTCTTCGACTATCTGGGGCCCTGTGGATGGGCACTGGCTGCAGATTTCTTGTCTGGACAGAGAGTATAGCTGGCTTGGAAGGTTTTGAGGATTCAGTTCTCTGATTAGCATTGTCTTACTTTATATTCCCTGCAAAGCTGCTCCATCCCTAGTCCAGAGGTTAAAATTGAGTGCCCAGTTTAAAAGTGAATGATGTGAATTGAGAAGAGGGAAAAAGAACAAACCCAAGGCACTGGGGTTTGCATTTAGGTGTTCTAAAGTCTGAATGAAGAAGTCTGGGAAAAATACAAGGAGACTGAAACACCAGTTACCATCTTAACCCACAAATCCCTCTGGTTTGGTATTAACATCCCCTACATGAAGCCAGGCTTGAAAAATAATAAAAGGATGGTGTAAGCCAGCTTGCCCTCTTCTTGCTTGTGCCCCATGCAGCACCTCTATTGCTGTTGCATGGCCACACACCACACTGGCCAGAGACCCTTGAACTGATGCAAGGGGGGGGGGGAGGGGTAAGCAAGTAAGGAGGGTGTATGTTGGCATAGATCAGTCCCCAAATACTACAGCAAAACAATGCGAGCCTGGGGCTGGGTGGCTGGGTTCAGGCTGCCTCACTGAGGTATATCAGTGCCCATGTGCTGTGCTGAGCCCTGCCTGCTGCACTGCCTTCACGGAGCCAAGGGCTCTGGCAAGGACCACACCGGCAATTGTGCAATCCTGCTCAGCCGCAGATTTCCTCTGGCACCAGCAGCACAATAGCAGGCCTGTTGGTAAACAGGAATTGTTTCCTTGCCACAATAGGGGGTCGGGATGAAATCATTCCCTGATACCAAGCAGCCTCGACGTGCCTCCTCTGCTCCCCACCCTGGTTTAGATGGTAGCGCCTTCCTGCTCCCCCTGGGCCTTGAGTCCCTCATAAAACGGTAACACAGTAAAACAAAGTAATAATGGAATCCATATAAGGCTTGATGTCTTCATTGCTCTGTAGAAAAAGCGCCAAGGGAGCTCTGCCTGAATATGGGCAGCAGGTTCCCAGCATCAGCACAGATTTTTTAAAAGGAGGAAAGGACATTTTTCAAGCTCTGGATAACAGTATCCATCTTGCCCATCCTCAGCTCTACACCTCCCACAGAAGGAAACAGGTCATTATGGGAGATGAATCCCTGGGTCTGGCAGATATACATGGAGTTAATCTCACCTGAACATCTAGGGACTGTGTGGGAAGGGTGACAAATGCTGACAGTCCCAGCAAGAAGGTTTTGGCTGGGCTGGCCCACTCCTAGCATCCCTCTTCCTGGCAGCACCAGGGACTGTTGGGCTCTCACAGAACATTTTGTGGTCAGGACAATTGCATTGTTGCCTTAAAACTGTCGAGGCGTGCCCCTAAATAAAACCAGACCCCAGCCCCACTGCAAGCATAGCAGGCCCCAGGTCCCTGCGCGTGCAGTCTGACGCATGGCCCCATCCACCCTCCCTGCCCTGCTTGCATTTCAGTGGCATGGTTATTAATGAATTTGTAATTGCATAGGGGGGGGAAAGGTAAACATATGATTTGGGACAAATATATACATGTCATACACATACATATACACACACACTCTCTCATATCTACATGTATTTTTTGGTCAATGGTGTCCTAGAACCCAAAAGTACCATTTAATTATTTGTGTTGGGAGTGCCAAAGGAACCTACCATTTATTTATACAGTTAAATCAGCTGCAGATGTGTGTGTGCCTTTTCTTTCGTTCTTTCTTTCCTTCAGTGTTGGCATTTCTGACATTTCCACTATATTTTTTCCCCTCTCTCATTCAATGAGGGCATCTGAAAAGCATTGGGAAATGGCCCGCTGGTCCCTCCCTGATCCTGTCCACAGGGGTGGGCATCCCATATTGCTCTCACAGGGCTGTGCTTCCCTCCTGCCCCAAAGCAAAGGCTTGACAAATTAAGACCTCGAGCTCCACGAATTGATGGGAAAAGGAAAGTTCCATGTGCCACACAGGCTCAGGAGACCTCCTTTGGTGAAGGAAGCATCACTGCTGAGACTCCACAGCTCACTGCACGTGTGGGCATGCGCAAGAGGAACCAAGTACAGGGGGAAGGAGCATGACGCTGTTTCTTGAGAAGCCTAGCAAAATTTTGGTCCCTGTGAATAAGCTTCCTCTCTCCATTTTTTAAGCCCATAGGATACTATGTGACCTCTGCTTTTCATTTTTTCAGGACAGGGAGAACACAGAGCATCTGTTTGAGCTGGGCTGGGGCAAAACCTGGTGCCTTGGAGGGCTCTGCCCAGGCTGTCACTGTGACTTGCTTGCATCATCCTTGTTTGGTGGTTTAGGTTTACTCCCATGAAAACCAGGCTTGGCATTGGCTTTCAGCATTAGGCAGGTGATGCAGCAGAGATGCCTGTTTGATTTTTTAATAATTATTCTAATAATATCTCCCCTCCCCCCCCCCCCCCTCCCATTATGATCTTTCTTTTCTTGAATGAAATTCGCAGGAGCAAGGTACCAGCTGCTCCAAGCACATGCCAGCAATTGCCAGCAGGAATCAGGACAAATATTGCTCTACCCCTTTTGGCAGGAGAAGGCAATCTCTTTCAGTTTTACCTGGAAGACAGTCATCAAGGCTTAGTAGCCCCAGGAAGCAACTTAACACTGCAGTCAGAAAATGCACTTCAGAATGTTTTGGCAGGAGACTGATATTTCCTAGTATCATTCTGGATGCTTAAATGATGTAATAATAAGCATATTAGAAGCATTTAGGAGATAGTACTATTGGCAAATGATTCATTTCTAAACTTTCAAAGTTACCTAAAGCTGACATTCACATGTTGAAACCCCACTTGCTGTCAGAGGGTGAGAAATGCTGTGGGTGTCGGGTGCTGGCTGCACCCCTGGGGATGCTCCTGACAACCCTTTCCACCCCACCGAGGCAGCCTGGCCACTTTTTAAAGCCAAAGACCATCACTCCAAGGACATTTCCAAGCACTACTTGTGGAAATCGTCTTGGAGTAGCCAGTCTCAATGCCACTGTGGCAGTCTCTTTCAATTCACCTATGTATGTGGATAATTTCGCAGCAATTATTCACTATATTATATAATGTGGCTCACCCAGTATTATCTGAAAAGGTACAATACCTATAAAACTGTTCCATATAAACATCTGTATATATGCAAAGCCTCAAGATGTATTTAAATATGCATAGTTATTATATTGTTATGTATCTACATTATACAGATTTTTCTTTCTTTCTTAGGTTATCTCATAAAAATGTATAGAAGCCTAGGCATACATGCATATGTATATATGCATACATAGATATAGCATGTTTATTCAAAAATAAGCAATTTGTCTATAAATATATATGTACACATGTATGCATATATATGTACATACTGATTTATACACACACACATATATGTATGCATGTATGTATGTATATCTATCTACTTATCTATATGTACAGGCACATGCTGGGTGGATAAAGATGACTGACTACTATACCAGAACACTGTTCTGAGGCAAGCTGAGTGCCATGATACAGTCTATGAGGCTTCACAACAGCTCCCAGGCTAGACATGCAAGCAACTCCACTTAGACATAACAGCATTCTCCCTCTTACACATTATGAGCCACTTTCATTAAAATTCAACACTTCTTTTAAGAGGCTTTTCTTGCAGACACTACTCCCAAACTTGGTGTCTCTCCGGCTCTCAGTAAAGCCATCAACTCCTCCTGAGGCAAGGGCAGCATAACCAAACCAGGTCTGATTAGCCAGTATAAAGCACTGATGGCTAGCTTTATTGCCATGGAGCTGGCATACCCAGAAGACCTGAAATATTTACAATTATCTCTAAAATGACTTTTTACATCTTATTCTTTAGGAGATGCATTGCAATGAGCATGCAGGTTTCCCAGCAGTTCACTGAGCCAATTAATCTATGTATTCTTTGTGACTTTTGAAAGTATAAACCAGCTTGTCTAATAGCTGATGATGGCCTTGCTTCACAGTGCTTTGGCACCTCCCCAGCATGCCTCGGAGGCTGCTGAGGAAAGGGGCCTAGACCACAGCACTGCAAGGCACCACAGTGCCACTTTGAATGACAATATTTAATCCTGACATTTTGCGAGAAGGAAAGGAAAAAAGGCAAAAAAAAAGGTAAAAAAGCAAAAGTTGGACGTAATTCAGTCTCTGCAAAGTCACTGAGAATCTTCCAGAAGGCTTCAGCGAGAGCAGGATTAGCTCCCCCCATATTTACATTAAATTTGTTGTCTTTTGCATATCAAAGTGGTGAAGCCTCTGTTTTCTTCAGCTGTTGCTTTTAAGTGTGCTATAAATGGAGCCTTATCTGTCCAGCAAAAAAAAAAAAGCCTTTGACAAGAAAGACTAGCTCAGATGCTGAGACAAACTTGGTCACGTTCCTGCAGCAAGAGCAAAGCCAATAAAGATATGGGCTGGTCTCTAGATGCTTTCTATAACGTGATTTGGATGATTGTTCAAAAACTCTTACTGTGTCCCTGTGTTTACACCAATAAACCCTTCATCATCCTCTTCTCTCCACACTTACCCTCCCTCCCACATGTGCAAGGATGTCACATTGCAGTGTACGATGGGCTGAGATGGCTCCGTATTCCTCCCAGTCACAGCAGCAGACACTAAAGAACCTACAAAAGCAAGAAAAATGAAGTTAGAGAAAGGAAAACTTCCCAAGCCCTTGTGCTTGTTGAACTGAGCACCTCCACTCAACAGTTCTTCAGATTCCACCTTCTATTCTCCCTAAACTCAGACAAATCTCTGTAGAGCAGATATGACTTCACCTACTATGTAGTTTCTGTGGATTTTTCTGCAGCCCCCCTCTCTCCTGGGGAGTTGTTTGCTAATGCCTGTGTATCCCATTAATACATTAATACATGCTGGGAATCTGGTCAGTAATTAGGCTGATGAGTGTCCTGGGTTCAACTTATTAAAAAGGCCTGAGTGCAGCGAGGTCACCCACTGCACCATGTGCTTGTCATGATCAGGAGAAGCAGAAGTGTGACCTCCATTCTCCAAATGCTCTTTTCTCAGCAATTTCAGCATACATTGCTCCAAATTCATGTAAGCAACCTATATACTGTGTGCACTGGAGGGGGGGTGAGGCTGCAGAGGTCTTGCTGGTCTGGCCATGTCTAAGACGCATGGTGGGTATCAACAGAGTAGTAAAATCAGAGCAGAAGACGCTTCTCAAAAAATGGCACTTATATATCCATATATGTATGAGCATACATGTATAAAACCCCATTGTGAGTCTACAAAACCCCTAAGGATGCACAGGGGCTAGTCTTCATTAGCATTTGGACAGAAAAAAAACTGCTTCCTCATCTTGTTTCTGGACACTGAGAAACATCAGCACTTTTTTTGCTACTTCTTGAAATACTTTCAGCATGTGCTTGCCCAGCTTCCCTATGCACCCAGGGAATTGCAGCAATACTGAAGACTGATGGAGCTGCCACGAAGAGCAGTGGCACGGTTATGCCCAGACCAGCAAACAGAGGAGCGTTTCCAGCGTATGCTGAAAATTCAGATTCTGTCCAAGTCTTTGGAGACCAGATGTCAATTATGAATCACATGATTACTCTGCCATATTTTTCCTGGTTATGCTCATTGACTTAGATAAGGTATCATTTTTCACCTACAAAATATGTTGCATATACAATAAATAATATGCACAGTACCATAATAAATATTCAGTATATATGGTGTGTGCATTATAGTGGTCCTGGTAGAGTTGTAGCAGAACAGTCAAGGCTGAATTGGCATTTTCATTATAAAGGCTGATAATTCAAGATCAGTAGCAAAAGACAATGAAATACCATCTGCTCACACGCAAACAGCTTTTACAGAGGAGGTTTAAGGTCTTGATGCAAGCAGTTCTGCATAGAGAGCAAAAACAAGAGAGCTCCTGAGACACTGTCTCTCACTGTCAAAACTCTTCACCTAAATTTGCTCCTACTTGGATGGCAGTTGATGATTTTCCTAAATCTCTAGCTTCTGGAGACCGAAGATACTGTGAGCATCAGTTTTCTCACAGGAGGTATAAAGGCTATTTTGTATACTTTCTGCCACAACAGAAAAGCTTGCAAATGCAAACTCTGCAACTCTACAACCAAAATACAAATGGGGTTAAATAGGACTTGACACTAAGGAGAAGCAAAACATGCTCAGCATCTGCTGAAGACCAGGATGGTTTGGGCCTGTGCTGACCTCTCCCAGAGGTACCAAGTTCAGTAACCAGCATCAGGTCTGCATCTGCTGCCTTACAGTGGCTCCCAGGGCTAATTCAGGAGTGGCATGTTACATATTTTCAAAGATCTGGCCTCTTTGTACTGAAAATCGTTGTGTCTCTAACCACTACAGCCTCTTCTATTTCTAATGCCATTTCAGCTGTAGCTTCTAATTGACAGCTCAACCAGAACTCAACAAAATACTCCTGACCCAACCATATGACTGGTTTATACAAAGTATTCTCAGCATTTTTGGTAGCCTCAAATCAACTTTAATATCCCCTCCCACATACCTTCTGATGGCTGCAGCCCATCAAGAGGAGGTCTGCTCAGGAATGGGCTCATCTTGTCTGGAGGTATTTGAAGTGGGGCTGGCTGGCCCCAGGTGAGCAGCTTTGCTGGTGGGCAGGAGGCAGTGGTATTTTCCAGCAGAGGGTGTTAAAGAACAAGCAGGAGGTCTGGTGGTATGTGGCAACCTCTTTCAGCGCAGCTGCTTGCAGAGGGCATGTCTGTTTACACCTTGAACTAATCACAGTGACAGCCAGCAGTGAAAACCTGGACGTGGGGAAATCCATGGGAATTTTGCCCAAGCTTTTCCCTCTAGCTGTTACACTCGTGATTCAAATGTATTTCTTCCACTATATGGTACCTTTCCCTTCAACCACAAAATTCATGAAGATTTTTTTAGTTCATACCCAACAGGTACCTAAGCATCTTTGCAGTCCTAGTGCAATAAAAGGACAGTGATGCTGCAGGGTGTAAATACAGGTAAATGGAAGGACCCACCTCTGACCATGTAACATCTCACTGCCCATCCTGACGTGTCTGACAGGTGAGTTCACCCCAGCTCTGTAATGCCCCCCTTTGCTGGCTGGCTCTGTATTGATGATAAGTATTATTCGCACATCATCACAGCCTCAGTTTGGCAGCTCTTCAAGCCTGTTTCCAAAAGAAGCTGTCACAGACAATAAACACCAAAGTAACCCCACTTCCAATTTAATTGTTTTCTCAAAATATCACTAGCAATTAGACTATATTAGCAACAGATTGTTTGCAGTAGCTCATTCTCTGAGTCAAAACTGGTTTCTTTCTCTTCTCCAATCACACAAACCATCTGAAACTAGAAAGTACCTAGGTTGTTATGTTTCTTTTTCCAGAGTCAGAATCAAGTAAACAACCAACATTACTTCTACAAAAGCCAAAGTGTCTGGAAAACACAGGAGAAAAATATGGAATGGCTGGATTTTTTTTTATGTTTACAAATTTATTGTGAAAGTTTTAAGAAAATACAGTGACAGCATTGCCTGCAGTACAGAAGGGAATGACAGTCAATAAATAAAACTAAAAGACTGTGCAATAAATAAATACAAGACTAATATAATATGTTTGTAGTGGGCTGATCAGTTTTAAATCCTCTGCCTAAGGCTGACTTTTACAATAAACAAACCACGCCTGTATGTTTTTCTCTATCAGTGCTTTGTGAGCCCATTTATTTATGGTTGGGCTCACCTTCTTCCCCACACATGAACTTTTTGCCCATCTCAGCTTTCTCTCCTCTCGATAAAAATAAATCAAATCCCAAGCAGAGTATATCACTGCCCAGAGGTAACGTACACCTACTCTCTTACTGATGGGGCATTTGAGCTTTACCAAAACTCACTGCGTCAGCAGAACCATAACACATGTACACCAGCACTGATGGAGCCAGCTCCTTTGTTATGTCATACACATGAACTCCACTGAAGTACGCTGTGCTGTGCATGTCAAAATGCATCCCGTGGTGTCCCTGGGGATTTCATTTTTTCTGAGGCCAGCTTAGCCAAGTGACCACACATCTTTTTATTACCTTTGGTGGAAAACATTAGCCCTTTTAAGCAGCACTGCATGGTTGAGGGGGCTTGGAGGGCTCCAGACAAGCGTCTGTAAAACCATCTCTGGCTCAGTGGTTGTGATCATGAGCTAGGTAATTTGTTTGATTAGAGCATCCGTCTAAGACAAAGAAAGTGTAGTGGAGTGAGTCAGGCTCTGGTCTCATTTACAGGTCTGGAGATGCATGGAGAAGCTATTACAAGTAACCTGTGACCTGGCCCACCCTCAGGTGAAATGGCTTTGCCTACTCACCTCCTCTTAGCCTCAGCCAAATAATAGGCTTTGGGGAGCCCAGGATGCAGCGATGATTCATCAGACAGACAATATCAGACCTATGGGCCCAGCCCCAAGCTATGCAGATGCAAAAGCAGATGAATTTAGAAAAAAAAAAAAGAAATAATGGGTTTTCAAACTTACTATGGTGATAGTGTTACTTGCAACAAATCTGTCTGCAGTTTTGGGGCTGCAGAGATAAAAGTCCTCAGGAAAAATGTCAGTGGCTTGAGTTTATTTATATGTAAGGTAACCATGAAAAATGTTGGTGTACCACTAATTGTAGGGCATATTTATTCTGCACAAGTTGTTTTCCACATTAGCACAGTTGTTAAAATGCAGTTTTGCCTCAGGAATATTATAACTTTATCTTCTGTAATTATAAATGTGGATGTTGCTGGGGTACTATACATTGAAGAAGAAATGTAAGAAATGGGCACTGCAAGGAGGAAAAAGAACATAATTAAAAGTGTAATGTAGTAATTATATGAAACATACTCAGGAAGTGGAGACCCATGGATAAACTGGTAAAGCAGCTACAGCACGTTAGACCCTGGTTTTAGATTTGTATGCCTTCTCACTCCAAATTTCTCCCATGGTTTTCCGCTCAAACCAACTAACAAGGACCAGTTGGCAAGGCAAACAGCACGTTACTCTGCCCTGTGCAGACACTACAGTGTAAGAGCAATTTTACTTTGAGCAACTAAAACCAGAAACCTGGAATGCAACGGCACATTGTAGTTACCATACAGTAAATGTTTAATGAACGACAATATAAGAGTATCTTCTGATAAGGGAGGGAATATTTTAATTAGATAGCCAGTATTATGAAAATACCTGATGTCATTGATAAGATCATAACTCTGTATGCATGAAGCAGAGGACAGTAAGGGTCGCTGACCTACTGTGTGTTACAGGTAATACACACGATGCACAAACACCTATTCTTGAGAAACACCTGGTAGAAAAAATATTAAGTTTTCCTCATGGATAAAAGAGAAAAAAATCAGACACGATTTTCTCATCTGCAGTAAATGCCCAGCTTGCCTGGGAGTCAAAGTTTTCTAAAGAAGGTTATCACTGAGAGTGGGGCTGCAGTGACTGCAGCCACAAGAGCGCATGTTTCACATCGCTTCCACCTTTCCCTTTGGGTTACGTGCACCCAGGCACAGTGTTTGCACAATGTGGATACACACATATACATATTTATATCTTGAGACCAAGAATCTGTTTCTTTCCCATGAGAGGGGCCATTTAGTGGTGCAGGAAAGCATGTGGTAGCATTTCAAGGTTTTCAGGTTTTCTTTGTTTCACTGACTCCTTACTTTAATATCAAACTGTGGAACACGCTGTCCTGAGTTTAAAAGATGTAACAACAAATTTCCACTAGCATCTGGGCAGGGGTCAAGCAGAAACATATTTATTACACTCCTACTATTCACCTGTGCTTATTAGCAAAAAGCTCCATAATATGGCCATTATTAGAAACCAGTCAGGTATAAACAAGGCTGAAAAGTTCGGTACGGTCTGGAGGTTTGTCAACCAAAATCTCAGAGCATTTCCTTCCAGCTCCCCCTTGCACATGTCCCATCTTTCACCCACCACAGCCACCTTTCTTTCTCTTTTTCCCCTCCAAGGATACTTACTGCCCTCTAAAGGCTCCTCATACTTCAGTGTCCTTTCTCCCTCTTGCATTTCCCCCTTTTTCACCTCTCCTCTTCTGTTCTGGCAGTCTCCTGTTCTGCTGAATAGTGCAAATGAAACACTTCAACCTCATGCACTTTCTTACTCAGGGGTATCTGTGGCTAAGCAGAAAGTTGGGCAGTGATCACCCTGAGAGTTCACCAGAAAAACAAGGAGAGGGTCCACTGAAAGACTTGAATTTCATTCTGCCCAATTTGCCTAAATTAATTTTTTTCTGAAATGAGGTGTGCTAGTTCTTATTCCTGATTTCCTCCAAACTCATGTATCAATCTTCAGAGCTCCAGCCCTGCTCTTGTTGCTCCCCAGACCTAAAAACATGGATCCCTATCACAAAACCCTATCCCAGATGACAGCCAGCGATAGGCACAACTCTCCAGTGGCTTCACATCACAGACCTCCCCAAAGTCCATCCCCCCCCAGAGTCATCACCTCAAAGAGCTGGAGGGGATTTCCAGAGGTCACCAGTCCCGTCCCTGGCCCCTGACATCTGTGTCATTCCTGACAGATGCTTATCTTTGGGGTTTTGAGGCCTTCAGTGCTGGAGACACTGCCACCTCCCCAGGCGGTGTCTTGCTGTACATAGCTGTCCTTATCACAAGAAGGTTTTAACCCAAATCTTTCTTACTGCAATTTAAACCCATTACTTCTTGTCCTATCTGCAAGAGGCGAGGAGAACTGATTATTCCTTTCCTCTTTGCAGCAGTTCTTCACATTTTTAAGGATTGTTCTGTTGACACAAACACTTCTCTGCATCAAAAGCACAGTCTGAGAAGAGGTTTATCTCCCCATCGCTGAAGCCAGCATACTTTTGACTATAATGTGCACTGGCGGCATTTCTATTGTAAATTCACTTTACAAAATGAACTGAAAACTGAAATGAAACCTCATTGAAAAGCTCACATTATGGGAATTTATATTCCCTTTTTACTGTCCCTTAAAATACAAACAAGACTATTTTTTGACTTATGTGTAATTGAAATAAAAATAAGTAGACGCAGCTTTGCCAAGCACCAGTGCTGAATACTCATCATTTAGGACCTCAGAAATTATCATCTCAGCTTAAAAACTATAAAATTTCAGCAATGCATATGAAACTCTTCATAACTGCCATCTGGGCTAGGTTTTCTGAGAGCCTGAGTCGGGCTTCTACTCACCTCAGTCAACTATTCATGCACCAGAAAATTAGATGTCTTATCCATCTGCTGTGGGCTAACTGGTATGGAAAAGCCAACACATCTATTTAAGGTGGCATAAATGACTCCCTGGAAATGTTTGTCTTTCTCCTAAGAGGGTGCCTAAGCATGAAAAGTTTTTTGAACAATAAATCTTAACAGAGTAGATTATATTTTCGTATTTATCCCCAGTATAGTAGCATCCTCTCTGTTAATACACTTGCTTGATTCAGACAAAAGCTGAGATCATCACATCACATCTCCAAGGCCTTTAATAAAGACAACAAACAACCAAATACACATGACAAACTCACCACCAGGTTAACAGCTTCTACAGGAAGCTGTATTTCTGACTGCTTTAGAGTAAGACAGACTAAAATAGCCTCATGCTCACTTCAATTGTGCTGTAACCACTTTCCAGATGCCACTGACTCAGGGATATGTTCCTGTTGAGGAGCAGTCTGTCAAGGTATTTTGGCTTCCATAGGCACCTTCTTCTTACTGCACATTTTTAGGAGCTACAACTTTTCTAACCTGCATTTCAGAAGTGAACAGGCTGTAGATCTGCTTGATTGATACCCAACCTTTTGGCTGACTTCTGGGAGAGAGCCTTTCTTTGTGAAGTACTGAGTTAGCATATGCTGCCAGTTCCCAAGTGTGGTGGGCAAGCTCAGCATACATTTAAAGGCTTCTCTTTCAGAGGGCTTCTGAGGCCAGATAATCATCAGGCCACAGGGTCTGAGCCAAGGTCCTTGCATTGGGACATAAGTGAAAATCTGCATAGAGAAAAAGGAGAGATGGTTTCCACCCACCTCCACTGATAGGAGCTGAGAAAACAATGAACTAACCTCAAAAATCACAACTTTCATGATATTTGAGTATAGGAAACTGGGCACATCATACAGACAAATCCTTCCCCTGGTATTCTGTTTTGGAAAATGGCAACCTACTGCTTCTGAAGTTATAGTCAGGTGGCTGTATTTACTAATCGTCAGTGAACATTAACCTGCATTAACTTGTTTTCTTGCTTTTTGAGCTAATTTTGATCATATTTTCTGATGTGTACAATATTTCTGGCCCCTTATGGAGCCCCTTACATCTCATCCTAAGTACCAAAGTGCTCAATTTTGACCAAAATGGTACTCAATGACCTTTAAATCTCCCCTTCCTTTCATCAGCTTGAGTAGCATGGTGCACTTGTCCTTTTAATGAAGTTAAAATGACAAGAGACTCCTACAGTGAAGTGACAGAGCTCTGGTTGCTGTTAGTGAAAGGCTCTTAAAATATGTCGAGTTGCTCCAAACTAAAACCACGTTTGAGCATAGCAATCTGCTCTTCTGCTTTCCACAGTGGTAAAATTAGTCAGATCAATTATATTTTTCTTCTCAACAGATTTCCTTGCTCCAAAACCAAGCTGAAAAGTCTTCTTGCACCATGTATTCATATATATAAAGCATATATAAACTTGTGCCATACATATATATATATAAAACAGGGGATATTTAGGATATTTAAGTTAGATATTAGGAAAAAATTCTTTACTATGAGGGTGCTGAGGCACTGGAACAGGCTGCCCAAAGAAGTTGTGAATGCCCTGTCCCAGGCAGTGCTCAAGGCCAGGTTGGACAGGATCTTGAGCAACGTCTTCTAGTGGAAGCTGTCCCTGCCTCTGCCAGGGGGTTTGGAACTGGATGAGTTTTAAGATCCTTTCCAACCCAAACCATTCTATTATTCTATATGTTTATATTAAATATACATATACACATATACAAAATATACATATAAATATACATAAATATATATATATGGCATTTGGTCATATTTCTTTATATTGTGAAATCAGGATGCAGTATGAAAAAGTGAGCATGAAATCGTTTAAAAGGTACTGCTTAGATTCAAGATTTCCTTGTTTTACCAGGAAAAGTCCACTGGGGGAGCTGCTGGAGAAAGAGGATAAGGGAGGGTCAACTGTTGTGCTAAGCTGTGGGTCTATGAGGCAGGCCAAAACAGCTTCCTGGCTGTGGGTTCATTGAGGCACGGCTGATAGTTTACTACATCAAGTAGAAATAAAATAACCAGCTTTGATTTTCTTACTTGATGCATGCACCGCACCCTTTGAAACCCAACCCAAACAAATGAAAAGCCTTGGATATATTGCCATTTAATAACTGCCTCTTGCTCAGTGAGGAGCAAAGCTTTTTCTTTCCTTTCTTCCCTCTCCTCCACAACAAATTCTCACTAGGATTTTTTTTTCTCCACTACAGACAGCAAACATAATTACACAACACATCAGAACAGCTTACATAATGCCCTTTATAGAAACCTGCCTTACCTCAGAGGCATATTAGCATTTCTTATGGGTTTAAGGGGTGAGGGATTAATTACAGATTTTCAAAATATGCCTAATTACATATTTACTGGCAGAATAAATAATTCACATTTCATAACTCGCCATGAAATGACTGGTTTCTTTTGAAGATTAAAAATCCGAGGCTTGAGGAATGTTAAAGTTCAAACTCTGAATAAAGGCTCCAAATCCTTTCCAGATCGGCATTTTACTCACATGAAAAATACAGCAGAAAGTCGTTCTTTCACCTGAATGACTTGTAGACCCCTTGAAATTTCTCACTTGGCAATCTATCAAACGAAATGAGCAAAACATTAGAAATGTGATTTGTTCATTTACATTGGCACTTCAGTAGATCATGTAGGATTTCGGGAAGCACCTAAATGACTTGAAAGCATGAGTTTCCCTGACTCTTGGCTTTTGCACAGGGCAGAGGTGGGACCCGCAGCATCTCTGTGTACTGCACAGTGCGGGCAGTGGCTGGTACTCTCCTCCTGAGGCTGATGTGGGGGCTGCTGCTCTGCCATGCGTGGCAGCGGCAACCAGGGACTCCCCTCATGCAAGTGAGCATGCCTTTAAACGCTTCATGGCATTGGGTCATTTGGAAGCATAAATCAACTTGCCCCTTTCCTGACCTACCCTAACATACAGCCAGCGGTTTCCTCCATTATATTTTATTTTAGCCAGAGTTAGCAAGAAGAATATCCCTTTGGCATTTAGGGAATATACAAATTATCACAGAAGAGCAAATAACTGCTTCCAGAAAGGAAATAATTGCTCTGAGTGTTTTATAAAAGAAAAAAAAACCCACAACAAAATCCAAAGCTGCCTTCAACAGCAAAAGTGCCACATTCAGTAACAACAGATACCACAGGAAACAAGGAAGGAAAGGTAGACCCCCATGTGCCACTACAACTGGTCTTGATTTGGGTTTTGGTAGACTTACAAAGGAGTAGGTTGAAGAATCAGGACCAGTATTGCTTCTGTGTACATGTACAAGACAGGCAAAATCTACCCATGCCAGCCCTAGTATGTCATAAAAATGGAAAGGACAGGAGAAATACTTAGATGAAAAAAGCAGTAGGATGTAGAGAGCAAGGGACCTGGCTAAGCCATCCCCTGGTCACCCTACCACAGTGCAGCTGCCTAAGGGACACACAGAAAAGACTTCTGCTGGACAGCCCATGCTTTCCCCTGCCCAGTTCTCTAGCTTTGTGAGGATCCTTAAAATAAAGCCAATATACCTTTTAAGAATAAAGATATAAAGGGAATATTAATAGCATATAGCAATGGAATCTACCTGTACAACTATCAACATTCCCAGAAAGCAAGGAAATAAACACTGACTTATAGCACAGCCATACTTGTGATTAGCTTGTAGATGGAAGTCCCTGTGTTTTGAACAGGTGTATGAAAACAGCAACCTGCTGTTCAGCATTTTAGTTCTTTAAAACAAGAGCTAGGTATGCAGAAGAACATAAATACAACAGATGCTTGATGAAACTCTGGTCCCAGTTCAGCCTTTTCCTTTTGTGCCACCTCATGTAAGTGACTTAACCTTTCTATGCCACACTTCCCTTAAAAAGCTTTCCACCTTGTAAGCTAAAATGATTGTGTACAGACTGGCTATTAATTTAATTGAAGCACATGGAAAAGTGGAAACCTACACTTGTAATCAATTTGAGAATACAAATGTCACTTTCATTTTGGAGCAAAGGGTCTACTTTTTCATACACTTCACACAATTTTCAGCACTTTAAAATCTAA
Source organism: Melopsittacus undulatus (assembly GCF_012275295.1). NCBI lineage: Eukaryota > Metazoa > Chordata > Aves > Psittaciformes > Psittaculidae > Melopsittacus > Melopsittacus undulatus. Next base: position 9,725,318 of record NC_047529.1, on the reverse strand, counting down.
AGGTCTAAACAAATGTTTTGTTTTGTTTTGTTTTAGAATAATGCCTTACTTTCATTCTTGCTTTAATAATAATTTCCATATCAATGTATACTTTAAAGCAGGAGAAGATATTATGGGGAAAGCACTGATATGACTGGTTCAACCAATGACTCCATTGTAAAATTTTGTCTGTCAAAATGCTCAGGTTTCCCCAACAAAAGCTCACATATTTGATCAATCAACTGCAGATTTTTCTTTAACTAATAATTGCATGCCAGCAATATTTAAGTATAAATACACAATTCAAGCTCTAAAATTATTTAAAACAAGCAAAATACTCTAGTGATGGCGTCACCAAATGGGAGAATGCAGTCAGTGGTATGAGGTGGTGGATGAGGGGCAGGTGAGCATCCTTAGCCATAACTACAAGCACTGAACAACCTAGGACAGATTTATAAATGTACTGCAAGCCATTTAAAAAGTGTTCTCCCTCTCTCGCCCACACAATATTAATTACCTGCACCAGCTTGTACTAATTCATTTTCCTTACACCTCAGTAAAGGAAGATGGTGTTTGAAATAAGTAGTGTCAAGACACAGTGTAAAGAAGGTTATGGATACTCCAAAATTGCATTTTTGGGACCAGGGAGTGGAGCGGGGAGAGAAAGAATAACACCTATAAGTTATGTTTCCAACCCAATTTCATTCACTGAGTCATGTAAATAAATATCCAGCCAGTTTGGTCCCCATCCCACAGCCTCGGCACAGCAACTCTAATTACTCATCTATAAACAATGCAGACAAGCCATCACTCAACGCCGCGCTACGCCTCATGGCCACACGCTTTGCGTCCTACCTGGGTAAATATTAAAATGAATATAATCTACTATATTTTAAGGGTAAAGTTATCTGCAAAGCCCAGTGATTCATGAGCTCTCTGAATGTACATAAAGTGCTTTAGTGAAAGCATTTCCTAAGGGCCTGATCCAGTCATGCTTCTCAAACCCTCCGCAGCTGTCTAGACTGGAACAGAAAGGTCATTCAGCCACTGAAGGCCAATCCATCACTCCCATTAAAAAAGAAAATACCTAAACTGCTCCAAAGGTTCAATTTGTGGATCTGATGGGAAGATACTGAAAGAACAGCCAAGGTCCCCTTCCCCAGGGGGGATGAGGGCCAACACAAGGCCCATACTCTCCCTGGGGCTCATTCTGAGGATCTGAGCAGGAAGCCAGGGGATCCCAAGAAAATTTCTGTCTTGAAGCATATCTCTTGTCATCCTCTTCTTAACATGCTTGTGCTGCAAGGCAAGAAGCTGCTGTGCTCTTTTACACCAGGACTTTTCTCCTCTCAGCAACGGGGTGCTTGTGTATGCAAAATTCAGAGTTTATGTATGTCCAAAGATAGAAAAGTCAATGCTCATCCAAAAAGACTCCCCCAACCTGTAACTTAAAGATGGAGGATTACCCTTTCTCCAGGTTACATGTGGCCCCTTCGCCGCTCCAACCCCATTGACACGTCTGCCATATACGAGCCTCATGGTGATACTGGAGATGGGTGCTGCTGTTTCCTCCATTGGGAGATGCAGATACCCAGGTCACCATTAGACTGCAGAGAGATGCTCACCAGACAGAGAAGTATTTATTCCTCTGCCACCCCTTCAGCAATTGTACACTAAGGTGCAAAACATCCCTACACCTGGGGGATTCCCTGCATGTTGCAGACTTGGAGGGTACTTCAGCCTCATTAAGCTTTGGCAGCAGGGGCTGAAGGAGCCTCCACAGGGGCCAGCTGGGAAAGCCCAACAGGACATTGTACCGTCAATGAGAATGGGGCATTTTCTCAACCTTGAGTGCTGGCAGCTCACTGAACTGCCATGGGTCAACAGGGAAAGGGGCTGGATATCACAGCCCCAGTATTCTCCCCCCCTCTCAAAAGTAGGGAAGAGCACAAAGAAGACAGCATAGAGAATGACAGTGCTGCTTGAAAAATGTATTCCAGCTGCTGTCCCTGAACTGCAAGCTACAGCCCAGTTGTCTGTGATCACAAACAGTTTTAAAGAGGCATTTCTGGGATCCAATAGGACTTGCCTCCTCCAGACGTGGAGAACGTTTTGGGAAAAATAAAGGGAGGGAAGGAGAAAAGGCAACGTCCTCCTGGATCTCATCTTTTCCATTTGGATTTCAACCACCAGAACCATTACCAAATAAAATGTCAACTTTTTCCCCCTGTTCATTAACCTTTGATGCTTATTGTACAGCCAGTCTCAGAGCTCACAGGGGACTCAAGCGGCTCAAATCACAGCATTCATTTTACTCAGGGCTTAGGTACAACTTGAACCACAATCCAGAAAGAAGGGAGGGGAAGGGAGACAAAAGGCTATTAGGCCAATCCTGCCTCTTCAGTGCTTTACATGTTTAATAGAGATTGAATTTAGAGAGAGGGGGAACCCCCAACTTAGTAATAATTCCCTTCACAAGTTCGACTATGATTAAAAAATAGAGGCAAGGTCATGATGAGTGCTATTGAAAATAACAGACAGACCTGTAATTATAGCAGGGCCAGCTAAACCAAGGGTTAAAGGTCTCTTAATACTCTGTCAGCATTTCCACTATAACCCCTCAGTTTCAGGGGTTTACAGCTCACACATAAATATTTGCTGCAGGCCAAAAATGGCCCTTCGAGGGGTCAGCAAAAGGAGGTAAATTTTATTTACATATTTATAAAAAAATGGCCTGGCTTTGCAGAAGCAGCACGTTCCTCACCAGCACCACCAGTGCAATTCACGGGGATGAGGAAGGAGAGCCAGAAGTACCAACCATGAGAGCGTATGGGGTGGGTGGAGGAGCTGGAAATACATTTTACCCAGAGCAAATGGCTCCAAATCCACAGAAACCCTGTACAGAGGCAATGATCTGCAAATACAGTATATTTATAAAACTGAATCCTTAAATAATAAGGCCGTATTCCTACCATGAATTATACAGATAATCACTCCCACTGTTCAGCCAAGCATGCACATAAGTCTTCGGAAGATGAAAACCTACAGCCTTGCTAGCATATTGGTTTAACTTAAATCAGTACTTTAATTGATTTATTTAAGCCAGTGCCATACCTGGTGTGACTCCCTGATATCTGCCAAAGGGTAGCTTATTTCAGTTTAGTTTAAAAAAGCATATCTCAATTTTTTTTTCCAAAGCACTCCTTCCTCCCCTTTTCCTATCTCTCTATTTATGTGACCCTGAGTTGACATCAGTTCAGTGCTTAACAATTAGAAGAGGTAAAAACCAGCTCTGACCTGTTCCAGGGTTCCTTTCCTTGAGGGACTGAGCCACTACCAGTGGTCCACAATTGGAATAACCACTTGCATCCCTTAATATGGCTGCTTATAGGTTGAGGAACCTAAGTTGCTGCTGCCATCCCTCCAAATCCTAATTTCTTTTCTTTAAAAGTCTTCTAAAAGACTTTTGCTTCTCAAGAAAAAAAACAAACCCAAAACAAGTCCTTCACAAATGCAAATTAACATCACTCAGAAGGCTCAGGAAACCACACAAGCAAACAAAGAGTCCTGAATTATGGAAAAAAACACAACACAAACCCTTCTTTCATACTGGCATAACATACAAGCCAGCCTCCCGACTTTTGGGAGGTTATCTCACCGTTTTCGAATGCCTGCCATTAGCAATCAAAACTAAGCCAGTTTGATTTGCAGTGAGAGTTTCTTTGTTGCTGGCTGTCCAACTGGACTGCCTGTCTCACGTGGCCATGCATCACCCTGGCTCTTCGGTCGTGGCTTCAAGCTCAGATAAAAGGAATGGTGGCAAAAAAGCGAGAGCACTGAATGATCTTAGATCTTATGAAATTCATTTACTAGAGCCTTTTGATGGTCCAAAAGTGAAGAGAGTGAAAAACTGAGCTAAAATGATTAACCAGACAAACCCTTCCAGAAACTATTATTTTCATGTGTACCTAAAAATGTCACAAAATAATACATTTCTTTTCCTCACTAACTTCAGCCTGTTTTTCAATGTGATCCTAGAAGGGCTTGAGTTTCTTTCAAGTGAAATTATATTGAGGATATATAACTTTTTTTTCAAAGTTTCTACAAAATATTTATTGTGTAAGACCCGGAAGATAAAAAAGATGCAACTGTTTCTCTTGATTTGTTTTGAGGTTATTTACTTAGGACTAAGCACCTCATTTTTCTTGTGTACAAAAAGTAATTATGCAGTCAAAAGAATTATGGCCCACATACTTCAAAACATATGAAAAATGTAAAACTTTATTACATACATTAATTTCTAACAAAGGACATCTCCAGCATCAGTGTAACTGGTATAAGGCAGATAACTGATGTATGGTATATTCGTTGATGTTCCTCCCAAATGGGTTTTATAAAGGCAAACAAACAAATAAACAATTTCTTTCGTTGTCTCTTTCTCTAGTATAAATTTCATCAGCCTCGTATAAGGGACTGAAGGCTTAGGGGAGGGGGTTGGCTGTGGATTTATTATTTTATATTTTTATTAAGCTAAAATATTCTGCTCAAGCAATCCATTCACTACGCTTTCCTTTTATTATCCTTCCATCTTCTGCACTTCTCAAACCAGGCAACACCAGCTCCTGCTCCTACCACTGCCTGGGCTAAACCCAGCTTCCCTGCCATGGGCAGCTCCACTGGATCCCCATTTTAGGGAGGGCTGCAGAAGCAGGATTGCTCCCAACATCCCGGTCAAGCAGCTTTCTATGTGCATTTGGAGCAGAGGTCTGTGGAGTACTGTTATTTTTCTCCTCCATTTCCCCCCTACTTGCACTTCTGTGAGTGGGGCAAGCTCATTCCTACTAAATCAGCTGGGCTGAGAGGCCAAGGCAGGAGTTGTAAAACCAAAGTTCACAGCATCCTTATCTTTAGCTGAGCCACTTTAACTTTCTAACTATACATCTGGGTACCATATCCAAGAGGAAAAGGATGGCCATTTAAAACGTCAAGAATAACGGCAATCCGTTCTCCTCAACGCCTCTCTTGAAGAAACAAAACAAAATTGAAGTGTGAAAGACAGATTCAAGGTAGCCTTCTCATTTTAAGAGAATGAAAAAAGTGAAACCTGATTTTTTAATATTCAGACAATGACCTAATCAGAGACCTAATATCCTTCCAATACATGTGTTTGTTCCTGCCATTTCAATGCAGTATCTATATATAAAGATATAAATTTTTCATGATGAGGCAAACCTTCGGCTCCATTGATAAATATGACATAATACCAGAAGTCTAGAGGAAAAAGAATTCATGACATGCAACAAATAATGCACCCAACTAAATACTGGAAGCTTCTATTTTAGTCACGCAGAGTTACCAAACTAATCCAACCAAACACAAACTCCTGCATCCTGATTTAAGCACAGTCGTCATTCAACACAGACGATTTCAGTATTTTACAGTGCCTTGTCAGGGTTTAAGGACTTTAAGAAGAAGCTTGGCAGCTTCTCTCAGAGAAGGCAGCTCTGCTTATGTCACACTTCTGGTCTGCTCTTGGCATGTCTGGGCACCAAATGGAAAAGCTGCCGGGATGGCATTGCTAAGGCTTATGATCTAACATTAATAATGATGAGGCAGTTAATTTGTGTCTCAGTTCTCATTTATAGGGCCTGGGCTCAGCCAGGTGCATGGAAGTCTTCAAAAAGCACAGAAATCCCCAAATAAAGTTCTGGGTTTAACCTTTCTAAATTTGGTGGAAGTTTGAACTTGGTGTAACCTTGAGGCCCATCTTTAACTGAAGTGCAGTATTTTGGGAACCTGGGACAAAGGGGAAGGAAAAACCTATTTCAAGTTATACCTAAACCCATGAGAATCAAAGCAACCCAGACAGCTGACAGCTTTAGAGCCAGTGAGCCTCCCTGAGCCCCTGAGCTTTCTTATGCTACTTGCTACCTTTAAAATCTGAAGCCACAAGTCTCTCTATTCTTTTGCACCTTCGTAAGTCCTCTCTCCCTCCTCCTAATACCCATGAAAAAGCTTTCAGTGTTTCAAATGTACTCATCACAGGTATCAGGAGAAAAGTGGACCAGTGCCAATTCTCAATGGTTTGCTTGTTTTGGGGCTGAAATCTATCCACCTCCATTTCAGGCGTCCATCGGCTGAGCCACCATTTGACATGCCTGGCCCCAACAATCACAGGGGCTTGGCGGGTTAAAAATGCTAGGATTTCATTTTATTGCAGGGATATTATTCATTCTTGGGAAGGTTCAAAAGTACATGCGTCAACTTATGTCATCAGGGTCAAACAAAGTGGCATGCAGAATCATAGCCAGATTGCATCGGTGGAAGGGTCTGGAGGCAGAGCCAAAGAGTAAGGAGAAAGAAAAATGTTTTTTAGGATGTACTCTGGATCACTTCATCCTTCAGGGAGGGGAGAAGGGCAGGAGGTAAAGGATCCCCTCTGAGCATGTTACCCTGAACAGCGTGAATTGAAATCAAGTTGTGCAGATTTCACTAAGATTTCCACTGCTCCTTGCCCAGCGACATGCCTATGGGTAAGACCATCAAACAACAATGCCTCCTCAATTGCCAAAACGTGCCTCCAACATATATCAGCAAGCCCACAAGTACATACACACTCACACAATAATAGCATTAGATGCCATTAACAGGCTTTAGCCTTGTTTCTTTTCAGTGGAAAAACTATTTGACATCCCTCAAGCCCAGGCTCAGCACTGCTTGACCCTTTCCCTTCCCTGCCTACATTAAAAGAACAACTAAATAGCTGCACACAGAGCGAGCCAGCCCCTCCTCGCTCCAGGTGTCTGTATTTTACTCAGGGCCCCAAGCTTGATTCAGCTCATACAGTTTCTGACAAGCTTCAGCTGGCCCTCGTCACCAGACAGGCAGATCAATTAACAGAGGGATTTTTCTTCCCTAGCTCTCTTCCTGGACCTTTAACCCCTTGTGTATCCTAATGCTCTATGAAAGAAGGGCAGAAAGCAAGTGCTGGAGAAAAAGAACTGCCATTTAAAGCTTTGCTTTTTTCCTCCAAAACCCCTCATGCTTTTGCTTTTTCTACCCATCTCTGAACCTCACCTTTCTGTAAAGACACTTCTGCATGATCAAAACTCCCATTTTTTCCCATCAAAAGTGAAAATTTTAAAATTTCCTTTCTCTCCCTCCTTTTTTTTTTAAAAAAACCTCTTTATATTTTGCTAGCAAAAGGGATGAAGTTGAATGTTTTCACTGGGGTGGAGAATTCTTTTCCACTTGTTCATTTTTCTTTCTGTTTTTCCACTGCACCAATTTTTCCAAATTGCCACATGGAAAGGATACATTCTGGCTAAAGAGTCTAAACCCAAGTCTGTAGCTGACGCTGTGCAAGCTTTCTTGAAAAGTTATCAGAATACAAACGACATTTCATGGATGGGAAGGAATGAAAAAGGGGTAAAAGGGACCAAGGCAAAAAAAAAAAGTGTATGTTCAAAACCTACGAAACAGAAAACAAACAAAACCAATTCAAACTGGAAAAAATCACAGATGGTTACAAATTGCACTGTGAATGAGAAACAATGTCAACATTGACCATTTTAGTTTGCAATTTAATTACACCTCCATTCGTCTTTGGTGAGAGCGTACAAGACAGCGTGTCAATGGCATGAGAAGCTCCTGCAGCAACAGCAAAACATAATAAATAAATTTAATGCTAGTGATAATAATTAGACATTTCTGTGAAAAACAGTTCCGAGAACTACTGAAAACTATTAGGGAAAATAAATGTTATGGCTACTACAGGGAAATATATTTATATGTATTATATAGTGATAATTAAACTGTTGAGCAGTTTTTATTATTTTTGCTTTTTGAACACAAAATCCCAACCCAACCCAAACCCCTTATACAACTCCTTATGTTGTTACTCATACAAGTGGATTCTGCTCATCACTTTAGTGCCAGTGTAGTACCGCAACAATAATGACAATGATTATTAATGATAAATAATAAACATCATGCAAACTGTCAATCCCAGAATTGTACAGCAGCAATGGTGTAAAAACATCACATCTAAAGGTGAAGACACAAATGCTGCTCTTCCTATAAATAGCCTTCACCTGGTGAAATACATCTCAGCATTAGCACACATCATTTTATCAGGCAGACAAGAGTTTTAACACTTCTTTGGTAGACGTGATAGTTTCCCAGTATCTCTTCTCTGAACCCATGTATTAGGTACTTTCTCAGGCCAGTGTAGCAAGAAAAATGAGGATAAAAAACCCCCCACACTGAAGTGGGCATGACAGATGTGGAGTGCAGGGTAGAGTTAAGGGTATCAACTCTTCTCTGTGGTTTATAGTGCATGGTTTTCTTAGCAAGGAAAGAGGGGAAGGGCAGCTGGTAATCTTTCACTTTATACAGGGAATCCTTATCAAGGATTTGGGAACTGAGCATTATTTCTTGGATGGATGGGTGCCGTTTAATGTTTTCAACGCTTGTTGGGAAACACGAAGTTGCTGCTGACACAGATGGTGGTAAATAATGACAGCAGGTCACTGATGCACAAAGGAAACAATAAGCCAGGGGAAGTGTAAAATGATAACTCTGGGTAAACAGATTGCAGGGAATAGTTACAGAAGGTGAGGATGGTCTCCTAGAAAGAAATGGCTCCAGAAAAAACATGGCAGGATGGTGGATATTCAGCTACCCATTAGCTCTGTAGCTGGAAGGGTAACTTCAGTCCTCAGGATATGTAAACACGGGGATATAGCCTAGAAGCCCGAGGCAGTATTATCTTTGTCTGTGACACTAGTGTGACCACTAATGGAATAGTGAATCGAGTTCTGGTGCCTATGTTTCAAGAGGTTGTTGATAAATTAGAAGAGCCAAGGGAATGGCTAAAGGACTAGAAAACACTGTGAGGATTAGAAAACAATTGTGAGAGGCTCAAGAAGCTCAGACTGTTTAGCTTAATAGAGAAAAGGTTAAGGAGTGACTTGACCACAGTATACAAGAACCTTCACAGGAAACAGAAATTTGATGGAGAGCTCTTCAGTTTAACAAAGACGTAAAACAAGATCTAATGTCTGGAGGTCGAAGCTAGATGCATTCATGCCAGAAATTAAGGGGAATTTTTTAACTGTGAGAGCACTTAGCAATGGGAGCAGTTTACTGAATAGTGTGGCGGCTTCACCATCATGATATTTTAACACCAGATTTGGAAGGTCTGTTGAAAGATACAACATCATGCAAAACTGTCCAGGAGTCCTGAGGCAGAAAGGCAAACTAGGTAATGGCATGGTTTATTTTGCCTTTAGCATCCAACAATTTATAACCTACCCATTATGTCTAAACATTCACAGCACCAGTGTGTAACAGTGTATCTGTTATTAAAAAAGCCCACTTTTAGTCTGTTCATGCTCTTCAACTGTTACCAGAGAAAACAGATCATGACTCTTACACGATACTGAAAACTTTCTAATATGCTTGTTGCTTCTTTCAGAGCAGGCCTGGTTTGATGCTGTTAAAAACAATGACCTTCCTTTTCTAGCAGTTAACCGTGTAAGGATAGAAGGCCACTTCTCCCTTTTAGTGAGATGATGCCCAAGTTTCACTTTTTTAATGTTAGCATAGAGCTTGCCAGCGATTAATACTGTTGTACTCAAATGGTCCTGGGGGGAAGCTCAATGGGTATAAAATAACACCATGTTTTTGAAGAGATTTTGTAAATGTGCTATCATAAACCTAAAAAGCTAACCCTTCAGAATAAAGAACTAGATTCAGTCCTGCTCATCATGAGCTTCATTAAAATACACATCTAATGAGCAAATGAATGCATTCTTCTACCAAGGCTTCAACAGCATTCCTGAGAGTACATCTCTCATTTTCACTTCTTCATCCATCCCTGCAATACTTTGTATTCCACAGTCAATTATTGCAGACTGGTATCATAGAATCATAGAATAGTTAGGGTTGGAAAGGACCTTAAGATCATCTAGTTCCAACCCCCCTGCCATGAGCAGGGATGAATCAACACGTTTTGAAGATAGTGCCCTCTGAAAGTTAAAGCGAGGATGAGCAGTGCAACGGGCTGATCAATCCTATGGTCCCAAACATTTGTCAAATGGGATTTAATGAAAGAGGAGTGTCCTTGCTAACATGTTAAATCCAGCCTGTAATCCCCAGTATAACAAGAAAACAAAGACGTTTCCATCCCCTCTTATATCAGGAATAGAGATAGGATGATGGAATGACGTGAACATAAAATAATTGTACACACAGAAGCTTATGCAAAAAAGGCTTTGTTCAGAAGTGCTGGAAAGCCACTCACCCCGAAACAATGGGGCAAATTAGCATGCATCCAGCCCAAGGGTGCAAGCAGCACACACACGCACTCCCAGTGACGGATGCTTAGCTCTTGCTGGGAGGTCACCACTACGAATCTTTCTTGAGAAGGCAGCATGTCAGATTTCAGACACTTTCCCTACAAATGGGCTTTAGCAGCTCAAAGGAGGAAGGGGGGGAGCTTTTCGATCCAGATAATAAAGTCCATTTACATGAAAAGATGCCGCTTTCAATGACATGATTAATTTCGGAAATACCTGGCATCTGAATGAAGCAAAGACTTCAAGAGATGACTGATGATGAGAAAAGATAATTAGGCAAATGTCAAGAGTCAGTGTTTTGATTGGTGACTGAGAGGCTGGTCTGGCTAGGTTATCGTATACTCATTCCAGATGGAAATGAAAGGTCTTTGTAGGGAGAGCAGGGCAATTCCTTGGTTAAACATAAACTCTGTTTAAGCCTAGATTTCTCCTAGGTTTTTCTCCTGGGAAGCCCTCCTACCACAGAAAATGTTCTACCTAAAATGCACTGGACCAAGCTTGCCCCATTTGACTCCTTAAGAGTATTTTAAACATGAACAATTTATCTTGCATTTTATTACTGCAAGACTAGAATGGTCTTAGCCTTTCCAAAACATGTTATGCTGCCTTCTCCCCAGCTCTCCAAAGCTGGAAAACACCACAACCCTTCTGCAGAGAAGGCAAAAGATAGACTCCTTCCCAAATGTGCCCAAATATCTCTCCTCAGCTCCTTACCAAATGCCCAGGGTAGTGACTGCCATTGAATGCTGGTGCCCTCCACAGGACAGATAAAAAAATAAAGAGGATGCTGGGACCAGAGCATGGTGTACTCTCACAGGATTGCCCTGTTGAGATTGACGGATTATCTCCCCTTCAGGAAAGGGAGCATTCACAAGGCCCTCTCCCTAATCCATCACTTGCCCCTTCTGTACGCACGCTGCTGTTGATTTGTGGGATACGCTGGCTTTGCGCAGGCGCATTTAATCCTCAGCAGGAAAACCGTCAATGCTCCTAGATCTCACCGGCCTTCCAAGCTGGTTTTCAGAGGAGCTCAAAGCACCGCTCGCTTCATCTCTCTATTGTTGTGGTGCAGACCAAGTATCAGGCCTGGTTCACCATCTATTGAACTAGCTGCTGGCAAAGACTTCCTCTGCAAAGGCAGGCTCCAAAGAGCAGCCGATGCAGCACCAGTCTGATAAGTCATTCCTAATTTGGCCAGCCATCCAACGCTGAGGCTGCTAATAGTTAATCTTCATATAATTTGTTAAAGTAGGCTTTTTGAAGTACTGGAAATTATTGTCTCCCTCCCCCCGTCTGAATCCCATGGCCGTGCACCATTAGGGGTTTAATAACAGACTGTATTGCGCAGTCAGAAACGGTGAAGGTTTTATAGCAGTGCATTAGCCAGAGGTGGATAACCTATCTCTAGAGGCTTGATTGACTGGAAACATATTCTTAGCCTGCTTAAAACTGCTTAGACTGTGTCACGGAGGTCCCCAAAATAAAACGTTCAGTGTATTTAGTGAAACCCTACACCCGAAGTACATGTAAGGGCACTGTAAGATACTAATTAGGTTGTAACATAAAACACCGTAAAAAGCAAACCATGACATAAAAAAATGCTTAAGCTCTGGCCAGCTCTTTCATGTTAGTGAAATACATTAAAAATATATTCACAGCAAATATACTGGGGCTTTGAATAAATCTGTTTCTCATAGTAGGCTGTAGCTGGAAATGATAGATATTGCTTATTATGGAGAAAATTCTACTTAACATTGTCCTCAAATATTAGAAACTACCCTTATTTACTTTTCCTTTAAAAAAACATATCTGGTAGCCCTAAGATCAGCAAATGATCATTAGGATGACACCAGTTAAAATATGCATGCCCAGAATTTTTTTCTCCAATCTTTTTTCACAGGAAGTGTGAGGAGAAGGATGATACCAGATGAAAATAATGATTCTGCATGATGGCATATTGAATTTATATAACCATAATAATTTCAGAAAAGTAACGTACCATAGAATATCCCTCCTGAACTTTAAAAGTGTTGTTCACTTTTCACTGAACAGTAGCAGAAAGTTGGATTTTCAAGGTGAAAATCTTCAGTTCTATCTCATGAAACCACAAGCTACAAAAGCACTGTCTTATTTCTTTTCCAGCACCCATAAATTCCAAGACTCTTAGTATTTTACTTTTTAAGTACTAGTTGTCAGTGAATTTTCTCCATTCTTATGCATGTTCTGTTATCTACTGCCACTCAGCTATACCACATTGTATAAATCAGAAACACTACCTCCTTAATAACATTGGAGTTAGTGTAACTTTTAAACATTTAAGAATATAATTATTTACCTGCATCATAAGTATTAACTATTAACATAAACCACGTGTGAAGTACTGAAAGAAGGAGAACTCAGCTCTGTCAAATATAAATTTAAATTTACCAAAGTGTACATATATAGTTTTTTAGAAAGAAAATCTAGGTGACATTGGTTTCAATGCCTTTATAAACATCTCTAATGGTACATATATACATATATATGTATGTAAATTGCATTGTACCAAAATAACTGTATAGATTCTAATATCATCATACCACTTCCAAAAGCTACCTTTTGAAAGAGCTTGCCATTGTTGCACATTATTGAAAGGAATGAAGTGCTAATTTAATAAATATGTCGCTAGCTGTGTTCAAACTAAACACCATTAATGAATGTTTGTTGTTGTATGTGCATAAGGTTACAGATTGCAAAACCCCTTACTAGGAAACAAGCTGCATTTTATCAATGAATATATTCTACTTGGGATTTTATGGCTTTGCTTTAATGTGGAAGGCCACTTTTCCTCCTTTGTTTGGAAAAGTACAGTTTATATTTCTACCTAGATTTAGCATTTCCCTTGAAGGTTTTTGTGATTAACAATATAATATTTTTCTTGAGCTATTTCACACACAAATGACTGGGCCCGAAGGGTATTCTAGGTTTACAAGATTTTACTAATAACTATGCTCCCCTTTGTATTAAAGCTGCTAATTAGTGCTTTTAAACAGCTCAACATTTAATTCTTTGAAGGCACCATATCAAGGGCTGATATAAAACTGTTTATGTAGAAGGATATATAAAATAAGAAGGTGTTAAACCCACCACAAATTGAGTGGCAGGGGGTTCCCTAAAGTGCTAATTTTATGTTTGTTTTCTTCTCATTTAAAGTTAAGATGTCTGCATTGTAACAGTGATGTGTAACATGCTTTACATGCAGATTAAGCAAAATGTGCCGACTTATGAGCCTTATTTGCCTGGAGAGGTAGCCACCAGTAGTTTCATCAGTGATTTTATTCATGTGTATACACACACACACACACATGTGTGTGTGTTTTCGCATGCAGTGATACAGAAGTGTGTGTTGTGTACATACAGACATAGGAGTACCCACACACACACAAATGAATTTTTACATCCATATTAGCTATAATCTGTATGTCCCTGTATTTCAGTGATTTTGGAAAACTCAAAACTAATTGATTATATGAGATTGCTCATTAAAAATATTTAAAGATGTAATTTCATTTAAATATACAGTGAGATTTAAAAGCCACATTTTGTTTAATTGGCATTGCTAAAATGAACTGAGGATATTAGGTGGCTGTAACTGAGAAGTAAATGACTTGTGAGCTACATTTTATCATTCTCCAAGTTAATCTTCAAAATGTCCCAGAAATTCATTAAAAACATGGGAATTTCCACTCAGAAGTGCTAACTGAAAGTTGGAAAACTGCTTCTTAGGAAACTAAACATGAGAGTTTCCATTTTTTATTAGAGCCATTGTTGGTACAAAACCAATTTTGAACACTGTGTTCAATCAGGTTTTAAAAATATGTGAATTTCTGAGTCTCACAAGGAACTGTGAATTGAGTGAAAGTCTCAACTGTCCATCTTCAGCTGACCCCACTTCACTTCCTGAGAGCATCACCACTATGCTTCATTCTCCGCGACCACTTTTGGAGGGGTGGTAATTGTTTTCTGATCTATCCCCATATACACCTCTAAGATGACACTACATTGTGCAGACACGGGAGGCCAACTCCTGGAAGTGGAACAGTTCAGTGCAGAATCCCACCCCAGCTAAATGGTCCTGGTGCAATTAATCAGTTTACAGGTCTTGAGCTAGTACAGTTGTACTCATTTCAGGGTTCACACACAAAACTGATGAGAATTTATTTATGCAACCTAGCGGCTGTACATAATTATGTACTAAATGTAATTTACATAGTACCAGTGTGTCTGATGCAAACATTAAGATGGAGAATGTCACTAAGGTAAAGCTGCAAGAGGGTGTAAAAAAAGGAAAACTATCTATCATGTAGGATAACAAATACATCAATGTCATCTCTTTAATGCTTCATCTTATTGCAAAGAAATTGAGGATAAGTACTAAATATCCACCCTCTGCATTGTATGGTAAACTTTTTTGAGAGTTCCCTTCTTAAATGACACTCAGTTCCGTCATTTCACTTTTGAGAGGCAACTATTAGACACCAGCATCTAGCTATACTGGCCAGTGTACAAACACATGCTAAAAATAGACTTTCCCCATAGATAATCAGTCTAAGTAAACTGACAGTTCATGGAAAGATGATAATGTAAGAAGAATATATGCAATATCGTCTTTGTGGGGTTGTTAGTTCAAGAACAGTGCTTCACCACTATGTTATGTTTGGGCAAGCATTTTTCTCTTATTTTGCAACCAAAACTATAAATGTTACTCTCTTTTTGCTTTATATGTACCTACGAAGGCAGTGGGTGGAAATGAACTGTCTAAACTCATGATTTTTGTAGCATGATCTCGAGTAAAATCCAGTGTGGCTTTCAAAAAGTCTTTTTGAAATGCCATTAAAGCTTTACCTCAATTCCTGAAGTATATGATCAGCTGGCATTGTCAAAACAGTACTAGAAATGCTGTCCCCACAGCTGCAGGAGCAAGCACTAGCATTTGCATCTGATTTATGCACCTCACCACAGGCTGAAGTATCTAGAAAGATGTATATTGTTTCGTGTTCAAAATTTAAGATGAAATTACATATATGATGCTTTTTAGTTGCCTCAGCATTAGAATGTAAAAGACACCAATCTCTCATTTTTATAGTCTTTGCTTCTCTATTCCTAAACTCAGCTTCCCCTGGAGAGCCTCTGGGAGCAAGAAAAATTGGAAAGCTGCCCTGACTCTCTTTTTGCCCTGACGCATGTGTTGGTATGCTTCAGAGCAGCCTAGAGGCAGCTTCGACAAATAACATCTGGCAGTTTGCCTCCAAGACTTGCATTTATTCTACTGAACTTTAGGCACACACACTGAGGCATCTTTGGTGGGAGCCCATCATTTTGTTTCCTCTCTAGGCAAGAAAGAAAGGCAGCCGCATCCAAAAGGCACATGGGATTTGTTTTTCTTTATAAATTAATCTCATAAAAGAAGAGAGAAATGCAGTAATGATGTGAACTCTGGATCAAGTAGAAATGGGAGAGCAGCTCTGCCACTTTTTGTAACTTAGGAAGCCTAGCCATTAACCCAGTGGCATTGGCAATTTTGCACTAGATTGATGGGTGCCACTGGCTTTTACTGTACAGTGTCAAAGAGTTGTCTATAGTCAGGCTTTCAGAAAGGTCAGAAACAGTTTGTCTCCTCATGGTCTGAGACTCACCAGTCTTCTCCTTTGCTTCTGTGTGAACTTACTGTACTGAAGAGTTGCCTCATACTACAGCATGACAGTCCAATTCCTAATAAATCCCACCTGACTGAAATGAATTAGGTCTGGGAATATGTGTTCCAGATTATTAACCAGCACCTTTGCAAGTAACTTACCATCCACATTTATTAAAGATATTGGGTGATAATTTGTGCAGTGTTCTGGATCTCTCTCTGGTCTAAGAATTATGGTAATTAGCGCTCAGAGAGAGGATGTCACTCGTATGTTTCTCAGGGTGCAGAGAATAGCATATCATTACACTCCTTTTAGATCTGAGATGGATAACTCTATGGCTATTTCTGTTTCTTAACCTTGGCCAGCTGCAAATTGATGGAGGCTCTGAGCAGGTCAGGAGACCTGTGCTCCATCTCCAGCTTTGGCAGCATGGGACAATGGACTGTTCACTTTCACTTGGCCCCTCATTTCCAGTTGCAAATAAGAATAAAGATTAAAGAAGAATAAGAATAAAGATAAGTTTCAACTTCAGCAGGCACCTTCCCAAGAGGAAACACTAGGTTTAATAAATGGTATGGAATAAAAGGTACCTACATCTTCAGAGCATGGTGCCAGCTGAGAACATGATGACAGTTCAGAGGGCACTCCAGGAGGAAGGATCAGTAAGAGGCTCATACAAGCAACAGTGTTGGTGCTGTTGGGTGAACACTCTAGAAAGCCTTTTAAGACCTTCTTGGAAGATGCGGTAAAGGGAAGAAGATAATAAACCACCATCTGCATTTGGAGACATCAGAAAGTAGGTCTTCACATTCTAGGAGATAATGTAAAAAAGTTTATACTCCCCCAGGAATTTATATATTAAATTAAATTCTGTAAATGTATTTTCACTTCCCAAAGTCCTCAGAAGTGCATCTGCAATGGTCCCAAGTAATCAGTTTGCCAGAACCATCCAAACTGAAGGGCCTGCCACTAACACATTTCAAATTTTCAAGAGACTTTAGCCATGTCTTTCACCTGAGTTACACTGATCCTGCAATGTTATCTGAAGATCTCTGGCTGCTGGAACATGATGTCTTCATACCTCTTTTCTGGTAGAGAAGGTCATCTGCACTGCCACATCTTTATTTCTATGTGCATTCATGCAGATGCACAAAGGACTGTGATAACACTACCAACTCTTTTCTTCACCCCTCTGTAAAACTTCTCCTTGGCTTATTTCATAGCTAGTCATTAAACAGTGCAATAATTTCCATGGTGCTATTTTGGGGGATGAAAAAAAATAATCAACTTTTCCCTTCAACAACATATTCCTGCTTGACTTTCATCAAAGAGTTAAACAGCCAGGGGCTTTTAGCATCTCATTTCACTTACACACACAGACCATTATAACCTGCATAAACAAGGATGACAAGTTGAGATTAATGAAGGTCCCATAGTGACAGAACAATTTAATTGTCAGAAATCATAGAAGGTGAACTTTGCCAGTGTATTTATATAAGACTGCCATATTCTAAAAACTTCCCTAATTGATTATG
This sequence comes from Melopsittacus undulatus, assembly GCF_012275295.1. Taxonomy (NCBI): domain Eukaryota; kingdom Metazoa; phylum Chordata; class Aves; order Psittaciformes; family Psittaculidae; genus Melopsittacus; species Melopsittacus undulatus. The sequence continues at coordinate 9,707,768 of NC_047529.1, read as the reverse complement.
ACCAATAAGCAATAACACTGGAAGCAGTTTTTTGGTATACAAATAAGAAATGACCTAAAGCAGTTAACAGTGGTAGTAAGATGCATACTGTAAAAATATTAGATTGATAAAATAAATGACCAATAACAGTCTGCAAATAATTGTAGTGTTTGTATTTAAAAGTAGAGCAGAGAAAACTGTAGCTCTGACAAAAGTCAAATAAAATGGGCTGGCTTTAGAAAAACCACTCACAACAATCAGGCAGGGAAGTTTACAGTGATATGACTACAGCAGAGGCAAGCAGGATTCATGTGCAAGTGCAACAGTCTTTGTTCTCCTCTGGCTCCTGCATTAATTTAGGAAACTTTTAAATATATTTAAAGAATCTTCAAATTGTTGTGCCTTTTTGTTTAGGGGAATAAAACCAGTGCTGTGTAAGCAGACACGTACACACACACATCTCCGATACTAAGAGAGGCAAGCCATACAAAATCTCACTTCAAACCTTCCAAAGGATCACCGGGTAATTCAAAGCTCAAAATTACAACACACAACTCTTTATATTTTTGAATTCCACATGCTCATTTAGTTGTTGCCTAAATATACTTCTGCCTTTGGAGCTCACCACCTCAACTGGAAGCCTGTTCAACCTGTTCCCTTGCCTTTCTGTGATCATATCTCCTTATATTTCACTTCCACTGTCTTACATTCCACTTATATCTTCCAGTCAGGCTTCTCCAATGATCCCAAGCAAATCAGCAAACTAATTTGAATGATAACTCTTAGAGAGCTGGAATAACCTCTTTCATGTTTTTTTTCCTTCTTTTCCAGAAAGTAAGTAACTATGCTGGTAGTATTCCCCCTTCTAAATATAAAGAATATCTATTCATTCCAGTAATATTTTACTTAAATGGCTGCTAAGGATGGCTGTATATAATTGATCCTGCCTTTGAGCAGGAGAATGGAATATATGGCCTACGGAGTTTCTTTCCAGTCTTACATTTCAATGATTCTCTAATGATAAAGGAAAAAGGCAGCACTTAATGCGTGTCACTCACATCACCTCATAACTGTCCCTCCACATGACTAAATCAGGCTCATTGCACCATCTTGTCCTCTTAGTTACAACAGCACATGTCAACTTAGCTATTCAAAACTTCTTTCAATGCGCAAACCAAACAGGATAGTGTAGACCAAGCTCTGCCTCAATATACATGAGCTGTTCCCATTAGATCAAAGGGAAAGGTAAATATAGCTGAGGCAGAAATTGTCTCCATATGTCATATGCAGCCTAACTGGTGTTTTATAAAATGATACTTACTGTCACCAGCAATCTGTGAAAACACTCCCCAGTTTCCACAGGATCTTCTGCTTGCCATTCTTTTCAAATGCTTAGAAAAAAGTTAGACTTTTTTTCACAGGAATTTTTGCAAGCAGAAAGTCTACACTTACTTTTCAACAAGAGCTTGAAAATCTCAGTCCCACATGTATTATATGCTTTTGGAGTTCAGAAAAAAAGTGCCCACATTTCAGTTTAGATTAGTTAGACACATCCTGATAAAAGCTGAAGTCTGACCAACCTTCCTTAGTGCTGCTTTGAGCAAGGCATACACAGCATTAAGTGCAAACTCTTTCCTCTCAAGTTTGGCATCTCTTTGATGAATACATTATCTGCAGGATTTTTAACAGAGATTTTTTTGTTTTTGAAAATTGCCAGACAAATACTTTGTATAAACCTCTTTCAGACAGTAGATAAGTTCTAGCTGCTGCTTGGTTGATGGATTTTGAGAAATGAATATTTGAAATTCATATCTTGGCTGGTCCCTAATGTATTTTAATTCTTTGATCAGATAAATGTAATTGCTTCAAAAAAAGGATGTGTCTTGAAGGACTGAGAAAATGAATTCAAAATGTGCTTTCACAACCAGTTAAGGTTATTTACAGTGAAGTGGGCTTCTACAACCTTTTCCCCCTAAAATTGGTCATGTGTTTATTTACAGAATGGGAAGGAAAAGGAGCACAAATATAATGCCAAAGGGTTAACAAAAAGTAGTGGTTTTGGGGAAGGCTCAGGTCACACTCCTCTTGAGCCAATGTATGCTTTCAAGACTTTTATCGTCGTTAAAATCCCCACTGATAACAAAACCAGAGCTCCTTATCCTTCTTATGTCACCTCCCATTGGAAGGTTGGGAGCAGAGCTCATAGCAGGGTTGGGAAGGACAAGCTACAAACAACATGGTTTGGCTTCAGTACTTTTACTTGATAAGTCCAAAACAGTCCACTTTGACAGGCCCTTTATATGCAAGCTTGAAAAATAACCTATTTAGCATTCCCCAGCCCCAGCACATGATTTCACTGGGAAACTATGCAAAAGATACTCTGGAAATAAATATGCACAAGAAATTACAACTCTGTCTGAATGACCCCCTACCTTGGAATGTCTAGAACTGTGAGAATTATAAGGTCAGGAAATATGTACAGGCCCAGTGCCTCAAAAAGTTACTATTCCTTATTAGGAATCTGCACAGACATGGAAGCAGGAGTTGTATAAACTAAAAGGAAGATTTTTTCCTGTCGCTTACATGCCTAGTCCTTGACCTATCCCATTTATAGTTTCCTTTAAGATACTATGCATTGCAAGTTCATTTGTTTCCTAGCAGTCCTCCAGCAGTGATCTTCAGATCCAGCCAATACTGCAAACAGAGTGGGGCTATGTAAGCAGAAGCTTGAGATTTATACGCCTGTAAAATCACAGGTATTCATTTGTATCACTGCTAACAATTTTGAGCTCTGACTCTACAATTTCCAGGTAAAAGGTATCCTTACTCTCTGTCTAAAAATCTTATTTGCAGACATATAGAACTGTTTAGTCTGCTTTACTATAAATAGGAGGTAATATGTTACTTCAAACAAAAAGCATACCATAAACTACGCACTTAATTTTGACAGCTTGTGCTTTCCTATATATGGCATGGTCCTGCTGTGCTTTCGTGGATCAAACTCTCATTGACTTCAGCTCTTTCTCCTACCAGTGTGATGCTAAATATTGCCTTTTGTTACATTTTACACCTTTGGATTTTTTTTTTCCCTAATCCTTTTCTCTGCATTAAAGTACTGTATTCTGCAGTATCCAACTGTAGTCTTGCACAGGCAGCACAAAAGCTTCTTAAGAGCTGAAAAGTCCTTGCAAGAAGAAATTCTCTAAATTTCCTTTATTTTAGACAATAAATTCTCAAAATTAAGAATACCTCTGCTGCAGATCACCCTCAAAAACTGCAAGAGGAAAATAACTGCTTTTACACTGTAGATAACCTTTCAGTGAACATTCTCCTCTGTATCCCCCCAGCTTGCAGTTAAATTGCATGGTATGTTTATTCTTCTAGTGAACAGGCCCATTATATGACTTAAAAGTGTTAGTGTACACAGCACTGACATGTCCATTACATCCATACACACTGATACGCAGATTACAGAGAAGTTCAGGTTACCCAATTAAGAATTTGAGCTGCATTTTAGAAACCAAGAAGCAGGAGGGAGCTCTGGTTGGAGTATTTCAGTTTACACGCTGATAAAGACACCATCTGTTTGGAGAATATTGGTCTACCAGGTCCAAACAGCAGCAATCAGAAGGGGAGTGAGACTGAAGAGAAAGCTCAGATATAAATTCATAATACTGGCTCCTAGCTTAGCCTCTGAGAATTGAAAAAATGAGACTGAAGAGGAGACCTGGCTCATCCTCCTGCCAGTCTGGAACTGAGGTCTGGAGGATGCCTGCAGGTAAAACCCGCTGCGCAGATCCTGGTCATGCCTAGGACAGCCTGCCTTGTCCCTGCATCCCACAGCTGGTTTACATCCTGCCTCCTTGCTTGCACCAGGACTCACATTTAGGCCAAACAGTCCATGTAGCCATTGACACAAATATAAAGTTAAAATAAAAGCCAACCAACACTGCTATATCAGGAATATGGGCTGGCCAGCACTTACTTCCTCAGTGCTTCATAGCTGTGGAGTTAGGGCAGATTTTGCCACATGAGCCTTTCTGATTCAAGCCTACCATTAGCTATCAGAGATTGACAGCTTTAATTAAAAGAAACTAAAAATAGTGTAAGAGGTTTTCTGAGCCTCTAGTTAAGCTGAAAACCTGGGTGTTGTGACTGCCAAAGGTTTCCAGTGACTTATAACTGGAAGACTGAAAAAATCTCATGGAGGGGGTATAAGGCTCTTGCAAGGGATTCTAGCCACACTTATCAATGCTGTGGGTTGGCAGTATCGCTCTGCTTGTATACAAATAACCCACATGCTGTGGGACAGCAGTGCACCTTTCTCAATGCTTTGAAACTTCCCCTGTTTTTTCTGGTAAGGTCCATGCCATGAATCATTTCAGGTTACCAGGAGATTCTCCACTGACTTCAATGGGAATAGAATTGAACCTTAAGCAGCTGTCAGAGGAGGACACTGATAGAGGCAGCTCTAGCTGCTTCCATTTTATTTAAAGATGTTGTTACGTGCTTTGACAGTTCAGCCCTGCCCATTTAAACATTCGATTACTGTGGCTTTAGTGAAAGTGATTCTCTCTAGCAATACAAATCTCTGGTTACCAAACATTTACGTTATGCTATCAAAAAGATAATCTAACAACATCCAGAGTTTTCTGTTTCCAAATAAAATGAATTCACGATATCCCCTTGTGTTATTGTTACAGACTGTACAGCTAAATTTAACTCCTTTATCTCATGTTGATCTTTCAAATAAAGTTCATTATTATATCAGGTATGTTCATGGTTAGCCATGATTGTTTAATATTAAACACCCTTTACCAATAAAGCTCCATATATAATTGACTGTTACAATCTTGGTTACAGCTGCTCCAATAATAAAAGCTATAATTAAAATCACATTCAGGTTTCCTAGATAACTCCTTGGGCCTCACTCACGCACAAAGTAGTACCCTGTAATTGTCCTGAAGACCAGAGCGAGGCCATTTCTCCAAGAAATCCCCTGATCAGTGGGTGACAGCGGAAGATGTTCCTCTGTTTCAATTGCTATCTTCTTTGGGAAGAAGGAGGCTGAAATTTCAGCGCTTTCAGGCATATTTCTAGCTGGTCAAATCCTGTAGAGGTCAAGATGAACTTCTGAACAGTGAAACTTGGCTGAAAAAACAATCAACTATTAAACCTTTTTATCTTTCTATGGTGTTTTAATAACAATAGTTCTCCTAGTATTTTTCCTAATGCCAATATAGCTAAGCTTCATATATCTGAACTGTGAAACTTGCCCTATTCCCTCTGATATTCTCACCTACTTCTTTCCCACCTAGCCCTAGCTTGAAAAAATTTTAGGAACATCTGCTCATATGTATTTGAGTTTGGAGTAGATGATGGTATTATTTTCCTGAGATAAAAGTAATAGAGTCTTCTTTGCTGTGACTCTATCAAAATGCCTAATAAAGAGATCACCTTCCTTGAACACAACGTGTTCAAAGCTTTAAAATGCCATTACTAAGAGTTTTGAGATTAGATACTCAGAATTGCAGTGGTTTAAAAGAAGCAAATAAGTGAATTTAGAAATTAACTTTGTGGCATGCTTTCTCTCTTTTTTCAGTCACACAAGCAGCAAATGACAGCATAAACTGCAGATCATCTTAATAGGATGAAGCAGAAAGACATGTCTCCTTACCCATCAAAACATAACTCCTAAATAACTGCTGCCCAGAGGCAGGAAGGCATGTCTGATACTTCAATAGAAATCCAGAACTCTTGTCCCCCAAACCTGTAACCATATAATCCTGTATGCCAAGGGACACACTTCATCCCTGGAATGGAAACTAGTTTAGTCTTTTCTGAATTACAATTGTTCTCACAGCTAATAAAGGTGCAACTCTGTATTACTGTTTCTATGAAGTGGGTCATAATATCTGTTTACTTTTGAAGAACTGTATAAGTATATATTAATAATAGCTAAAACTCCTACTATGTAGAAGAGAGTAACAATCCCACTCTGAGCAGCCAGTCTGCCTTTTGGCAGATTGGGCGATCTGTAAGTAGTAACATAGGTAGAGTTGACCCAGCTCTGGATCTACCACCATCTCGTTAAGACAATCTTAGTTATACGCTCCACAAAACCAAACTCAACCTAACCATAAACAGCATAAAGGAATCATGCACAGTGTTCTGCTCCATTTTTCTTCTCCCCTTTCAAATATTAAGTTTAAAGAATTCAGAACATGATACTAACAAGAACAGGCAACTATCACAGCACAAACTAAGGAGTTCTTCACTGGTAGTCTAACCTTACAGTAAGCCATTCCAAGCAAGCTGTGGCAGAACCATATGTCTGGAGTGGGGTCTTTTCCTGACCCAGTTGTCCTACTGGAGCATTGTCCAGCCTTCTTAATATTAATATTACAGAGGAATAGCAGCTCAGCTTTTCCTTCTTTCTTCAAATAGAGCAAGCACACAGGGAAACTAAACACATTGCATGTTTAAAGGGATAGAAATAAACATAATTAAATGAGAAAAGGAAATTAATAAAGTTTCTACCAGAAGACTAGCTCACTGTCCCAGAACTTCAGCTACAGGTCAAAGTTTCAGCCAGTGGCCACCAGCGTTATTCCAGGCACTTCAACCACACCACCCTAGTTCATACGCTCCAAAGAACTCAACCCTTGCCCATGAGCATACAATTATGGCTAGGCAGTCTTTATCACTGGAGGGTTTCTTCATTGCTGGCTCATCCTAAAATATTCCAGGGAAAGGCATCTGAGATGTCCTCTTTTCTCCTCTTTACCCAGTGTCAGTCCCACTGCTGCTGACTGAAGCTTTCTTCTTTGTTCATCATTTACCTATTTAGCCCTTGCCTTGCGGGGTGGACTGGGGAGGCTGTCAGTAGTACACAGCTGAAATCAGATGTTGCCAGTTTTTGAGCAATCTCCTAACTCATCTGACTGGCTCCACACAGGAAGCAGTGATTTAGGAAAGCCCTGCTGATGTGCAGAGCTATTCTGCAATCATGCCCCTATGTTCACCTGTTCCATTCAAGTGAGTGAACACTACTGTGAAAAACTTTGCTTCCAAGCTTCCTCGAATTTTAAATTTATACCCAGAATCTGCATTGAGAAAATTGGTTGGTGTTTCCATACAGAAATAAACCCAATTTGTTTTTATGAGGGTAATGTACCAGTCTATGCACTCTAGAGTGAAAATGAATTTTGGGTAACAATAACCTACAGGGGACCAGTAAAGCCATCCTTCCCCTTGGACCATTAGTTATGTAGGACAGCATTTGGTTTAATAGCACCCTTCTCACTGCATCATTATAAACTGCTTTACAAAACAGCTCTGCTATCATGTCAGGTTCAATGTTTCTGTTGTCATATAATATTTTCTGAATACATACAAAGAAAGGCATCAGTTAGACCCAGGACATTAAAAGGGAAACAAGTTTCATACCTGGTCACTCAGGTTTCCCACACATGTCTGCAATGAGATTTTAACTTCATCTAGTCAGCTCTCAGAACCTGACAAAGCATCTTTACTCAGTGGCAAGTCTGAGCCTCTTACTTGTCATAATAACTGACGTACTTCTCCCCCCATCTAAGAAGAGAACACACATGATGTATATTTTAATGTAATACAGGGCTCCCCTCATTGCATCTCGTTCATTCGACAGCTTCTATCTGGCACCAAAGCCTGATTAAATATTAACATGGAGTGGGTCCTATTATTTCCTGACTTCCAAGAATCCATTGGTAAATTGAGATCTAGCTGCTAAAAATTTCTGACACAACATAATTTGTATTGAACCCCCTTTCCATGCCAGAGTGCCAGTGTTAATAAATCAGGCTGTTCACATTGAATAAATCTATTTAAATACTTATAAAATATTAAAGATGCATTTGGGAAAAGCCTCTAAGGTGATTGTTGCACCCATGCACCTCACAGTAACTAATTTATTAAAGAGTTTGGAAACCTGGGAAGGAAAGGAAAAGAAAAATGGTTTCATAAACCAAGAGCAGAAGCCAATTTTTCAGCTCAGATGATGAAAGGAAGCATGCATTTCTAATCAAAAAGACAGATACGCCTTTTCTCTCCCACCATTCCCTCAACAGCAAAGTGCCTTTTCATCATCAACAACACTCCATTCCTAATGTCTGCTGAGGCCTTTCTGCACCTTCTCCATACACTAGTAATGTACACACAGCATCCCTTTGAAACAAGAGCCCATTAGCCGTGGCAGACTACCTTTTCACATGAAGTCCTTCCGTTGGTAGTCATCAGCAGAGTGCTAAATCATCCCAACTGGGCATGCTTACATCATGGCAGTGGGATAAACAGATATTTAGAGGTGCAGAATGAAAATTGCTTTTCTACCTTTCCTGAAGGTTGTTGGTTTGGTTGATTTTTTGTATTTGTTTTTTTTTTTAAGGAAGGGTCATAAACTACACAGGAACATCGAGCTCCCCTCTCACCCCCTTCCCTCCTCCCTTAAATACAGATTCTTTAACAAATCCACTTTTGCTTACACGCAGGTCATCTGTAATTTTAGACCTTCAAACACCAGCCAGTCCCCTTTAAAGATTACATAGTAAATGCGACCATAAATTTGTCCCACAATAAGAAACGAGTTTGAGCATGCCCTGCAAGAGGGATTTATGTGATTGTTTTCCTTCCAGTGGGCGTGGTGAAGGGATATAGAAACTGTCAGCGAGAGCAGCAAGCGGGGTGATACTTCACAATAGCTACCTGAGTAATGCAAGAGAGATTAAGCCTAAATTGAGGACTGCCATTTCAGAAGACAATTAATTTTCAGGCTGTCGTAAAAGCTCTGTTGACATTTCTCAGCTGAGGTTTTGCTTCTTAGTAAGAGTCTAAAGAGCTTTGTTCAATACAGGCAGCGGTGCTGCTGCCATTCTTTCAGCTAAGTCTAGGGGGGGTTCCCCCTAGAAGAGCTTATTTCTCTGACGTGCAAGAAACCTTCTGTATGTTTTATTAATGCTGGCTTGTAGAGCTCCACCTGAGAGCCCATCTCAGACTCAGACTCTCGACAGCTGTTTTTCCATAAGCCCCTGATTTGGTATCCTAATGCAGTTGGGCAGCCCAAAGGTGAAGCAACCAAACTATAAGCAGCTGCCTCTGACCACATTTGGACAAACGTCTGTCTGTGAGACCCCTTTATAGTCCCTTTCTTTTTTAACCCCAGAAAGCACCTAGGAGTGCAGTGGACTATAACTGTGAATGTGAAATCTGTTGATCTCTGACTATGCCATACATGGGTAAAATGCTTTTCTGAATGCTCAGATCATCCTTCAAGACAGTAACAGATTTTACTTCAAGAGATGACAGATGATGGTTCCAGGTCCACAAGGAGAAATCCTGGCCCCTGCTTGACAATAATGCCAGAATTGCCTGTTGTTGTAGTGACAATAATAACCCATTCGAGCTCATTACGACAACAGACTGACATCCCCTAAAACTATTTGGCCAGTGTGGCCAGGGGCATGTTCTTCTATAAGGGAGCCTAAAGGGAGGTGCCCAAGTGAGCTACTGGGCAGCTTAGAGAGCCCAGAGACAAGAAATGAGTGAGCTAAATTTTGGGAAAGATCTGCTACAGTGAGGGCACTACGAAATTCCAGATCATGGTACCTGGCTGCAAGCATCCCCATTGGAAGTGGCTGGCCTTGCCACGGGGTCCAATTTATTACCAGTGACAAATTGCTTGTCCAGACACAGCTGCTTTGTCCAAATACACAAATGTTTGTGTACAGAGACTGAAGGACGAAAGGGTTAATTATCCAACAAACTCAGGCAGAAGAGGAAAAAAAGTTTCAAGCTCAGGGAGGTTATCATTGCTTTTTGCGCAGGCTGGTTTTAATCACTTTCTTGTACCTCTCCCTGACTTCATTTATCAAGCCTTCACATAAAAGTTGCAAAGTGAGGTTATTCAGCGGATACCTCCATTCATCTCGGATGATTGACCAGGGTGGTTTGCAGTACAAGCCAACCTGGGTGATGGCATTCCTCTTGTTTTCATTGCACAGCCTGCTTTCATTTTATGCTGTAATTGTGTTTTCATAAAACCATAACCAAGCAGACTGCAGATCCCAGGTTCCAGATTTATTTACAAACACCCCTGACCAGCCCCCTCCGCCTTCTCCTGTTATCTGCTTTATGCTGCTTTGAATCTTACCGCCAGGAGTCTGGGGTGGATTAGCACAAGATAGGAACTAGATCCAATCTAACCAAGGGGACCTAATCAACCCATGCTTCCACCCCCGCTCCTCCTCCCCAGCATAAATCCAAGTCCTGCTTCCACACAAACATTTCAATGGGAACTGATATCTGATATTAAATACTTCTTTGTGACTTTGCAGGAGTGGTGCTGAGTGCAGGCAGGTAACAGAAGTGATGGTCTTGTTTGATAGAAAGAGATCAGCTGCTCCACCAGGCAATTCAGGAGATACAAGTGAAGAGGCCATGTCTCAAGAGTGTTGAAGGACCTGAGGATCATCATTTGTGCACCTCCACTAGACAGGCCATTAAAGGTGAGCAAGGCAAGTTATACATACTCCAGGTGAGTATATATGGGCGAAGCACAAGTAGAGACTATTTGTCTAACAATCTTTGTATTAATGCGAATAAGACCAAACTGAAATTTCATCTACTAGTAAGACTTCAGAGCCAATCACAGAGCAAAATGTGATAAAAACCTTCTTCCTGTCCTTTGTGGAAGTAAACCCACCAGGATCTGGATCCTACTGATTACTAAACAGCTGATTCACATATAATGCAAAGGCAGGGGGGAAGGGGGAGTTGTGTAGCTTCAGCTGGGGTAAATCAGCATATTGATAGCTCTGAGTCAGTTCACACCACTCCATTTAAAATCTTGAAACAAAATTTTCAATGTACTTCCTTTGGGAAAAGTACACCAAGTGAGAAAAGCCCAGCCAGTGATTACAGAGAGTTCCTGTTGGCGCTGTTCATCTGCAGTCATTTTCTAGGCAAAAAGCCTTTTAGATAAAAGTAGCATTTCCATCCAAACAACCTGGACTAGTTTGAGTGGGGAAGAGGAAGGGTGAAGGGACAGAAGAGCCGACGAAGTCTTTGTTCTATTTAAAGCATTCCAATAAGATTTCAACCACAGAATATGGCAACAGAACTGATCACAGGGGAAAATGCAATTAAAATACCTTCCTGCATTCTGCAGCCACAAAATCGTTGGCAAATCACTATAATCTGGCTTTGCTGAAGTGGAGGGCATGAGTCAATGCACCAGGAAAGAGTTTCAGCTAAGTACTTTTCAAGTTAATAACCTTGCTCAGGGACAGTTCAGTGCCTTTTATACCTTCCCTCGTAGAAACTGGGATCCAGAAGTGACTTTTCTTACTGTCCTTTGGTTTCACTGCAGTGCTGAAAACTTGAAGAGACTCAGTTCAGTGACTGTCTATGCCAGTTCAGGTGCAGCAGAGAGAAAAATTGAAGATTCAGTTGATATATTCTGTCACCATTTTTTTTGCCTTTAGATTTTGTTTCTGTCTTATTAATCATAGAATCATAGAATAGTTAGGATTGGAAAGGACCTCAAGATCATCTAGTTCCAACCCCCCTGCCATGGGCAGGGACACCTCACACTAAACCATATCACACAAGGCTTCATCCAACCTGGTCTTGAACACTGCCAGGGATGGAGCATTTACTACCTCCCTGGGCAACGCATTCCAGTACCTCACCACCCTCACAGTAAACATTTTCTTCCTTATATCCAGTCTAAACCTCTGCTGTTTAAGTTTCAACCCATTACCCCTTGTCCTATCACTACAGTCCCTAATGAGGAGTCCCTCCCCAGCATCCCTGTAGGCCCCCTTCAGATACTGGAAGGCTGCTATGATGTCTCCACGCAGCCTTCTCTTCTCCAGACTGAACAGCCCCAATTTTCTCAGCCTGTCTTCATACGGGAAGTGCTCCAGTCCCCTGATCATCCTTGTGGCCCTCCTCTGGACTTGTTCCAACAGTTCCGTGTTCTTTTTATGTTGAGGACACCAGAACTGCACACAATACTCCAAGTGAGGTCTCACGAGAGCAGAGTAGAGGGGCAGGATCACCTTCTTCGACCTGCTGGTCACACTCCTTTTGATGCAGCCCAGGATACGGTTGCTTTCTGGGCTGTAAGCACACACTGAAGCTGGCTCATGTTCATTTTCTCATCGACCAACACCCCCAAGTCCTTCTCCTCAGGCTGCTCTGAATCTCTTCACTGCCCAACCTGTAGCTGTGCCTGGGATTGCTCTGAGCCAGGTGTAGGACCTTGCACTTGGCACGGTTAAACTTCATGAGGTTGGCATCAGCCCACCTCACAAGTGTGTCAAGGTCCCTCTGGATGGCATTCCTTCCCTCTGGCGTATCAACAGAACCACACAGCTTGGTGTCATCAGCAAACTTGCTAAGGGCACATTCAATTCCATTGTCCATGTCAGCGACAAAGATATTAGACAAGACTGGTACCAACACCGATCCCTGAGGGACACCACTCGTTACTGATCTCCAGCCGGACACTGAACCGTTGACCACAACTCTTTGAGTGCGACCATCCAGCCAGTTCTTTATCCACCGAGTGGTCCACCTATCAAATTGATGTCTCTCCAATTTAGAGACAAGGATGTCATGTGGGACAGTGTCGAACGCTTTGCACAAGTCCAGGTAGATGACGTCAACTGCTCTACCCCTCCTGTCCATCACTTTTGTAGCCCCGTCATAGAAGGCCACCAAATTGGTCAGGCAGGATTTTCCCCTAGTAAAGCCATGCTGGCTGTCACCAAGCACCTTGCTCTTTTTCATGTGCCCTAGCATGCCTTCCAAGAGAATCTGCTCCCAGATTTTGCCAGGCACAGAGGTGAGACTGACTGGTCTGTAGTTCCCTGGGTCATCCATTTTCCCCTTCTTGAAAATGGGGGTTATATTTCCCTTTTTCTAGTCACCAGGAACTTCACCTGTCTGCCATGATTTTTTCAAATATGATGGCCAGTGGCTTTGCAACGTCATTTGCCAGCTCCTTCAGGACCCGCGGATGGATTTCATCAGGTCCCATGGACTTGTGTACATTCAGGTAAGATTTAGGAGACTGGTTTTGTAGATTACAAATTAACTTCGAGCAAGAACAGCCAGCAAATCCATTCAGACTGAAGCAAGAAGGGTCTTCAGGCGGGTGTTTGTAGGCTTTCTTTAGAAGGGCTCCCTGGACACACAAAGGGAGTTCATTAGTGGTGGTTTGTATATCACTGTTGCCATCTTGTTGATAGCATGCTTGTCTCCAATCTTCTTTGTCTGAGTCCAATTCAAACTGGAATTCAGACCAAAGTAATAACCAGAGAGGGATCCTCACTCATTTTTTCATCTCCTTCCAAACTCCTTGCTTGCAAAGGTAGTTCTTAGACTGCACCTTTGACAAAAAAGTCTTCCAGTATTGCTTGTGCCTGGACCGAGATTAGTGTTCCCAAGGTTATTTATTTGTGTGTGTACATGTACACTGAAGTTGAATATTAAGATTAGAAGGAGTTCTTGGTTCTTTCTCATCAAAGACCTGAACACTCCCTGACCCATCAGTGACCTTTTAGGTGATGCTGTGGGGAGACTAAAATCTTCAAAAAGGCAAAGGCTCAATACCATGAATGTTACTAGATGCCGAGAAAGCCTTTGATCGGGTGGAGTGGAATTATTCGATAATAATCTTACTACAGCACTGAATTGGAATCACTTCTGGAGCTAGACTTCTTTCTCTACATGACCTATAGCAGATGTCAGGATTAATGTAGACAAGTGAAAAGTTTTGTTCTTTTCTGGGAATAACACAGGCATTCTATCATAAAGCTAATGAACAGGGTTTTAGCAGAAAGATTACTAAGGTTACCATCCTGCTGAGATGATCATACCTTGCTATTACAGATGTAAATTGGAACGCTACCTTCCTGAAGAGATGAGAAAAAGGTTTTGCTGCGTAGTGCTTGAGACAATAAACTTTGGGGCAGAATGGTAATGGAGAAATGAATGCATCAAATTAAAACTTGGCAGGAGAGAAAAAAAAAATAAAACCCAAAACCCTTGGGTTTTTCCCCCCTAAATTTTTAAAAGACACATTCTCCAGATGTAAGGAAATGAATCATTAGAGAGTAAACCTGGCATTATCCCTGTATTGAATCTCAGGAATGAAGCAGGATTCATTCAGGGCTGCTTTTTCTTTGAGGATGGCAAAGATTAGCTGATTTATGTGAGAAATTTTAAGAGATTTTTTTTCCCTAAGATTTTACAGATTCCCTTGTTTCGGGATACAAGTCAGGTTTTGTGGCCTTTTCCTTTGCTTTTCCTTTTTCCAGTAAGTGTCATTGTAAATCAAAACCTCCAACAGATTTTTCAAAAATTCGTAAGTCTTACTGTCAGTTCATCATTATAATCAGTGTAACCTTTTTGTTGCTTGTTTCAGTGCACAAGCCTATCTTATACATCCCAAAATCCACAAGGGAAAAGAAAAGCCCTGTTTGAGCTTTACCCTGTGATGTAATATCTCTTTCTTTGTACTCCAAAATTTTATAGGCCTCCTTTGCTATTGTGCCTTATTGAAAACTCATGCCTTATTTGCTGTTCATTATTATCTTTTCAATATTTCTGCTTCTTAAAATTCTTTATCCTCTTCAGCATTTGTTTCGAATGATTCTTTTCTGCAAAGGTATGCAATTGCATTTTTTAAGGGAAATGGCACAGTATTATTATCTACCTGTTTCTCTAATTCTCTTAATCTCCATCATGAGCTGTGTGTTGTCCAAGAGAGATGTTGGCAAAGTATATTAGTTAAGAGTCTGCAGAGCTCAAGTGTCTGGCATTCATGGATGATGCAAACAGGTTTAAAGACAGGAGAAGGTATGCTTGAACTTCTGTTTACTTGTCTAACAGTCAAAATTAATAAACAAATAAGGAAGACAGTTCATCCTAAACACATATGATACTCTGCTGAAGTTAATCCTAAAACAGTGCTGCTGTATTTTTAATGCACTTGCAAAGTTTCATCTGCAAATTTCATTAATATACTCCTTTAGATCCAGGATGGCTTCTCCTCAGGAGTCTCTACTTTCTGCATCATAAAGTTGTCTTCACTATAATTTAGGAACCTCTGCGATGATGCATGTTCAGCTGTATTTGTTACTCAACAGATGTCTGGGTAGTTAAATTCCTCCATGAGCCTTTATCAGTACTTCTATTCTGGGATTCCCAACTGGTTCAAGATGTACTTCTCCTAGACAGCAGCAGTACCACTGCTCAGAGATCAATATGCACAGCTCAGGTCACCCTTGTTCAGCCTGGATCTAGAGTGGCTGGTTACCCCGACCACCACCAGTTCCAGTGCTCAAGGTGACCATGTAAGCCTGGAGTCAACATCTTGTTGGTTCCTGCTCAAAAAGGACCTGGTTATAGGGGCAGCTGGGGATAGGTCCCACATTCATAATTCTCAAGACCATCTGCTGCAGTAACTGTCACTGCTCTTCCTGTGGGGCTGCTGCCTGGGCCTGCTGCTCCTCCATAAATTTCCACAACACCTGCTGCTCTCGCTATTCCTTCATATATTACATGTACAACAGAAGCCTGAAAACACGCGCTGCTCACACTTCATTTAAACAGCCACCTTTCCGACATAATGTGTTGATTCCAGAGCCACCCCTTTGAGCAGTTTGGTTTCAATAAAACAGGCATGATAACGAGCTAACAATGCTGAGGGTGAAACATCTCTTCAGACCTACCCCAGGTTCTTCAGCTGTCTCAGCCATTCTTCCCATTCCCTAGGTCATCTCTTGTCTTGGAGAACCACTTGTACCTGCCTTAGTTTCAAGGACTCAGCAGGATGCATTTAACCTTCTGCCAGAAGGATCAACATCCAATAACAGTGTGGGCAAGTTTTAGGCAAATGATGCCAGCCTGGTCTATTCCCATAGGCTGCTTCTTTGCATTACATACTATAGGGCTTTCCCTAGAGCTGGTCAAAGAATAAAATAATAATCTGATTTGCAACTAGAAGTGCTGAATCGGAATCACTATGATTCACAGAGTCATAATATTAATTATTAATGAGTATTCAGCCTACTGGTGGGTATCTGTGAAAACGCTCCCAAACCCTCAGAGTTTAACATATTTTAGGCTGAATGATATTCACCCAGGCATTTACATGTTGTCATTTTTCCATCCAGAAGCATTTTTCATCCAGAGATCAGAAAAAAATCCCAATTGCTTTTTGGCTTTCTGAGCAATCAGAAATGAATAAACACAATAAAAATAAATGGTTTACTTTGAACAAGCTGAAAAGCAATTGTTCTTTTTCTGTGCTGGCTGTGCACCTGTAAGTATTAAATTTACAGGTGCTGGAACTGGTCTGCAAAACATGTCATATTAAAAAGAGGATTATGCTAAGCCACTGTCCATATTTGAAAAATCATGGCAGTCAGATGAACTTCCCGATGACTGGAAAAAGGGAAATATAACCCCCATTTTCAAGAAGGGGAAAATGGATGACCCAGGGAACTACAGACCAGTCTCACCTCTGTGCCTGGCAAAATCTTGGAGAATATTCTCCTGGAAGGCATGCTAAGGCACATGAAAAACAACAAGGTGCTTGGTGACAGCCAGCATGGCTTCACTAAGGGGAAATCCTACCTGAACAGTTTGACGGCCTTCTATGATGGGGCTACGGATGGACGGGGTAGAGCAGTTGACGTCATCTACCTGGACTTGTGCAAAGCGTTCGACACTGTCCCACATGACATCCTTGTCTCTAAATTGGAGAGACATCAATTTGATAGGTGGACCACTCGGTGGATAAAGAACTGGCTGGATGGTCGCACTCAAAGAGTTGTGGTCAACGGTTCAGTGTCCGGCTGGAGATCAGTAACGAGTGGTGTCCCTCAAGGACTAGTCTTATTCAACATCTTCGTCGCTGACATGGACAATGGAATTGAGTGTGCCCTCAGCAAGTTTGCCGATGACACCAAACTATGTGGTTCTGTTGATACGCTAGAGGGAAGGAATGCCATTCAGAGGGACCTTGACACACTTGTGAGGTGGGCTGATGCCAACCTCATGAAGTTTAACCGTGCCAAGTGCAAGGTCCTACACCTGGCTCAGAGCAATCCCAGGCACAGCTACAGGTTGGGCAGTGAAGAGATTCAGAGCAGCCTGAGGAGAAGGACTTGGGGGTGTTGGTCGATGAGAAAATGAACATGAGCCAGCTTCAGTGTGTGCTTACAGCCCAGAAAGCAACCGTATCCTGGGCTGCATCAAAAGGAGTGTGACCAGCAGGTCGAAGGAGGTGATCCTGCCCCTCTACTCTGCTCTCGTGAGACCTCACTTGGAGTATTGTGTGCAGTTCTGGTGTCCTCAACATAAAAAGAACACGGAACTGTTGGAACAAGTCCAGAGGAGGGCCACAAGGATGATCAGGGGACTGGAGCACTTCCCGTATGAAGACAAGCTGAGAAAATTGGGGCTGTTCAGTCTGGAGAAGAGAAGGCTGCGTGGAGACATCATAGCAGCCTTCCAGTATCTGAAGGGGGCCTACAGGGATGCCTAGGAGGGTCTCTTCATTAGGAACTGTAGTGATGGGACAAAGGGTAACGGGGTTAAAACTCAAACAAGGGAAGTTTAGATTGGATATAAGGAGGAAGTTCTTTTACTGTAAGGGTGGTGAGGCACTGGAATGGGTTGCCCAAGGAAGCTGTGAATGCTCCATCCCTGGCAGTGTTCAAGACCAGGTTGGATGAAGCCTTGTGTGACATGATTTAGTGTGAGGTGTCCCTGCTCATGGCAGGGGGTTGGAACCACATGACCTTAAGGTCCTTTCCAATCCTAACTGTTCTCTGATTCTATGATTGTATTTCCACCTCCCAGCAAAGGCATAGCTAAACTCTGCTGTAATTTCAACTAGCCCTGTTCTACACTGCAGCAGCTGGGGAAGTTGCTCCTTTGGCATGGGAAGCTTTGACCCCATTATAGGAACCTTTCTCTGAAGCCTAAGTGCTTCCTTCTTCATTGAAAATTAGCAAGAAAGGAAGGAGGTGAAACTATAATCTGAAAATCTCCGTCAGTTTGGGGATATTTGCTCCTCTGTTCATTTTTTTTCCCAGCCACTTGGACTATGCTGATAAAAGGGATGTGTTTCAGGACATTACTTGCTATATAAAAAAAAATAAAATGCAACCAAAAGGAATTGTTTCTTCCTTTTCAACAACTAAATTGATCTCTTTGCCCATACCCCTAATTAAGAATACGACTTCTTCTGGCTAGCTAGCAAATATAAAGTCAAACACCTGTTTACCAGACACAGAGCTATGTGCCTGCCGTTGCTGATCCATCTGTGGAACATAAACATAACTTTCACCAGCTGCTTCTTTTAGCATGGGCTGGTAATGGAAGCCATTATAGAGCATATCAACAACATACTTTCCTAATAATCATGGGCCAGAGCATCACAGGGTGTAAAGTGGCAGAGTCTCACAGAAGGTGAGACTGATTTACACCATCAGAGGACCTCACTCTGCTGTGTTTATTTTCTTCACACTCTTCTCCTTTTAGCACACTTATTTTCTTAGTTTCTAGTTTGTTTCTGTTTCGTTAGGGTTTTTGTTTTTTTTTTCCCATTATATTATACTAATGAGGCAACATATTGTGAATAACTCCAGGGCCATGCTCAAGCAATAATGGATAATTACCTTGGGTACCATACAGCCTCAATATTAATGACTCTGTGAAAACCTCTGAAGATTCAGAGGTGTGATACTGCAGACTCCAAATGAATTTGGGCCAAATGACTCATTCGTATGAACACGCTCAACTCTACTGACTTCAGGAGAATTATACCTGCTTTTGTTTGTTACTGTAGGTGATTCACAAAATCATGCCCAACCACGTCCATGCTCTTTGGATTTAAGTTGAGCTTGAAATCTGACAGTGCAAACAGCAGATTCCTTTTTGTCCTGCATGAAAGCTAGTGTCTTACAATTGTAATTAAACTGCTGATAGATCCCCTTATCTTTCAGGCTGCTTCAGGATGTAGTAATGAGGCTCTGTTCCTGATGAGCATCAACATACCTCTTTCCTTGTGTCACATCAGTTAGGCAGGTCAGGATCTTGATGGTGACCCAAGACAACATTCATCCTATGACCAGGCAGTTCATTTTCTTTTCAGTGTAAAGGGCAAAAAGGCCACGGGTCTTTTTGACTCTTCATTTTCTAGTCAGGAGACAACCTGGAACTCAGAAAAGAAATTCCATCAGTACACAAGGCTCTCAAATGGGAAGAACTTGTACAGCTTTAGATGTCAAATTTGGGGAAGCCCATCCTGCTGAGTTCAGCCTAGAAATGGTAGTAGTCCCTCAGACTTACCATTAGAATTTGCTTTCCTCTTAGTAATTTTGTAACACATGCTGAACACTGAATGACACTTTCCAGGACTCCAGCAATTGCAAAAATCGATGCTCACCTCTAATATATTCCGACTTAAAGTGTGCAACCTTGTTTAAAATGCACTGCTAAAGCATATATTTTCATGTATCATTATGATGAAATGCATGATAACCATGCTGAAAAATCAAATTATCTGTGTTAAGGTGAATATTACAATGTGACTACTGCCTGCTGTGCTGCGAATGAATCTTGTAAACACAATCAAATCTCTCCCTTTCTCTCCCACTCACACACAGAGAGACACATGCATGCCCTTGCACAAGAAAAGAGATTCTTCACCTTCTGCCATCGTATTGTCACAGCAGCTCATGTTTATTGTGAATGACATCTTCAGCTACAACTCAGCATGAGCTCTCGTATGCTGGAACTAAACATCCTACCAGGAAAATCAGCAGTGACATTAAAGTTGTTTCATGAATAATGAAAAAATAAATATCACATTTACTGTTGGTACACAAAACGCTTTGTTTAACTAAAACTGTTTTCAGAGAAATTCCAGGTCTCAGAGGGTAGATACTATTTTATTAACTGTGAATAGAGAACTTTTTTAGATGGAGCTGTTTTCATTATATTGGTAATCTTCTCAATTATACAAACAAGAGAACATGTGATCTGTACTATTAGTAGGATACAGACTTCTCTCACAAAACTCTGCACTCTCAGAAAATCACAAACCAGCAAATCCTCCATGCTTGCAGCCAGTCTTTCAGCCACTTGCATTCTGTATAAGGAGGTTTAATATGTCTCCTAAGTCTAAATTTGAGTAACAACAGTTTTAATCATTTATGAGGGCAAAAAGGCTTCAGAGACAGTAATGCAATTACATAAGCGTATAATGCAAAAGAGAATTCAATTGTCTTGATGCCATATAAGGCAAGCTTATTACAGGATCCCAGCAAAAGACACTCAAAATGCTCAAAACATGACTGCACAGTGTCCAGAGTTCTGCTGGAAGCATCAGTGTGTGCTCCTGCCAGATGTCAGAAGTTCCTAATCACAAATTTCAGGCAGAAGAAACAAGCCTACTTTGAATTACGGGGTTACAGTGACCAGAGATTTATATAAAAATGATGTGTAGTGGAAATGCTATATTTTGTCCTAATAAGGACTGAGCAAACACACTTTTTTCATAGTATGTGTCAGGCAAAAGTGAAATCTTACAATGACTCCAGGCTTTGTGCTAGACTGCAACCTGTGATCCTAAAATGCAAAGTTTTTTAATGAAACAAATAAAGTTGCTTCCAGAAGTGGAAAACAGTCTCACTACTGTCCCTTAAAAAAAATAAAAAGGGGGTTATTACCCATTTTTTTTTAATGTTTCATCCACATTCACAGCAAAAACCCCAAGAAATGTTCAAAGTGCCAGAAAGTATGAAAACTAATACCAAACACGTTGTCAATATCCTACTAACCAGTGTTTATCAACTTATCAGCATGGAAATAGTTACTCTCAGTAGAACTTTCTGAATGGCAATCATTAACAATCAGCTTCACAAACAGTGTAACTTGTAAGATACAGGCTTAATATTAATGATTTAAAAGACCCACCTTTTCTTTCAAGGAGAGTGAACAGATTTGTATTTTAGCTTTCACTGAAGCAGGCACAAAACCAGTGTCTTTTACATAAACCAAAGTCTTCCATTTTTTATTTAGAGTAATATACTTTATGACTCCTTTCTTGTGAGTTCAAGTTGCCTGTATTCCCTATTCGTAGAGAAAAGCTCATTTCCTGCTAAAAACACACATGTATTTACTCTTATTTGCTTAACAGCATTCTAAATGGCAGTAGCAAAAAGAGCAATAAACAGAAATAATCCACTTTACTGGTACCTGCACACAGTCTCTATTCCTTTTTACTCGTTGCCTTTAAACAAGACAGAAAATAAAAAGTATTTTAAGGAGATGAGTCAAGGTTTGTTATCTTTGTATATCTAAGGTGCTTTAATCTAAAGTACAGTATCTCCCACTACTGTTAGGTGGGCTTAGGCAGGCGGTTTAGAGTTCCTCCTTACTAGCTGCAAGGCCAAATCATTACTTGAGAGAGGGACAACATTTAGATCTGATATGCAGGAAGAGGTGCATCAAGTATTGCTTCTCGTGCAGTCAAAAGAGTTAAAAGTAATCAAATGTATAAGCAAGTAAAACCTGTGTATTAATGAGGAATGTGTCAGTCAATAGCAGTGCAAGCTGTGTTTCCATCTATTATACAAGAAAGGTAAAGTATTCTACTAGGTCACTTAGTTACTTCAACCAGATGGAATCCAAAATGTTCAGAAAATTAAAAATCCATTTATTCCTCCAAAGTTGCATTCCATCTGTTTTCAGACATTTATGGAATCTTTTTTCATACAGGATATGGCAACCACTGGTGCCTTGGAAATATTTCTTCCCTGTGAAGCTCAGAGAAACCCAGGCCGTATAAAGATGGCACTGGATTAAGCTCTTTTTTCAGGTGCTCTTATTTCTCTTCTAAATAGAGGAAACTCTAGTCTTGTTTTAAATAGAGGAATCATAAAATCCAGTGTATCAGTGTCCGCAAAAATGCAACAATAACTTTTACTCTAAATAAAAGATAATAAATAATCAGGCTATTCCTGTTCTTTCCACCTTGAAAATTTTAACTTTCCTGCCAGTCTGTTTCTCATTTTCAGTTTGTGGAGACAATAAGAATGATTCAGATGCTATGAAGGAATGCAGCCTGGCAAGTAGTGATCTCCACCCTGAAGATAAAAGTGACAAAACTACCCTAGGAGTTACGAGCACTAGCCTTCATCAATCATTTTTCAAGAAATATTTTATTTCATTCAACTACATATTGTGCCTCGATCTAGCTGAGGTATGGTCCCCTTCCTTCTATCCTTGTTCTTAGCATCTTCAGCTTCACCAGATGGAAGGATATCATCTGGCATGCAGGCCAGGCCAAATTTTCTGTATATGACACAAACATCCACATTTCCCCAGTTTCCTTAGGATCTTCCTCCATTTGCAGTCAGTGGCTCATTCAATAGTCCAGCATCAACAAGCATTATCCTTCTAGGTGGAGGGAATATTCTATCTTCCATGTGAAGCTCACCCATAACGCAAGTACAGGCTGTACCTATATTGTCAGCTAGGTTATATTAATACTTCTCTCCTGATTATCCACACCTCATGTTAAATCACTCCCAGTTTCTGTGTTGGAAGGAACCAACTGCATCCCTCCAAGGTGAAAGACATTCAGCAGGTACCTGGACTACTACTTACAAGTCAAAATCACAGTGGGTTTGAGGATGTTAAACAGAGTCCCCAGGTGCTACATCAGCAGTCCTTTGCACCATAAACACTTTTCATGCCCTTATGCCAAGGTCCAGGTTACTTCAGAGTATGCAGCTGGGGGGATATACATGTCTTCCATTATCTACATCTGCATTTTGTTCACTTCTCCAAATCATTTGGGTAGCTGACAGGTAACTGTCACATGGAAAGAGAAAGCACTGAAAAATCCCAAGGCAGCAGATCAAACAGCAGAGAGCTGGCTTTTAAGTATAAGACTGCATTTAAAAAAACCCCAACAAACACTGAAAAATAAAATCACAAATGGTGGATGGTTTGTTTCGGTCTTTGCGTTTTGTTTTGAATGTCGGGTCATGTCTTCACATTTTCTTCTGCAACCCCAAGGGCAGGAAAAAAAAAAGGGGGAAGTTAATATTCATACTCAGTCTCATGCTGTCCAAAGCTGACACTTAAAAAAAACCCCACACACAAATTCAGTGAGAGTATTACAAGACTGAAAACTGGTACCAGTGACATCAAGTTCTGCTATAATAAGCTTGTACTTTTCACCACTTCAGAGCTGAAATCCACCAGGTTTGACTTGGGGTTGAGGACCACATGCTAAAAGATCATATTTAATTAGCAGCAGAACCAGAGATCAGATTTTCTCCATTTTTGACAAATATTTTCCTTTTATCATTGGGAAACTTGACAGTGAGGAAGCCTGCTGCCCAAGATGGACAAAACGTGTCAAACTGGCAAAACTAGGAAAAATCCCTAACTGGTGCATGAAGGGCTGTCAAGGAGCATCCCAGGAGTGCAGCCACCCACATGAGGCAGACACACATCTCCCTGGTGTCATCTTTTGCCCAGACAAATAAAATACCTCTCTCAAGAGTTAAAGCTAATTAAAGGTTTGCTTTGATTGTACAGGGGGACTTGGACCCGCACCTCCTTATCAGCTGAAGCGCCTGCACTGCTTCTCTTTAGTTTTACCCATTCCCTGCTAAGTTTAGAAGAAAAGCCAACGGCTGTGGCTAGTGACAGAACGAGGTTGGCAGCTGAAAAACTGAGATGCCACGTTTCAGTATATAATTTTCTTTCCACAGTGTCTCTCCCTAACTTTCCTCTTTAAGAGGCACTTAAAATCCATGTGTCTGACTCAATTATTGTTATTGTAGCTACGGGACAAAATGTGATGCTGATGAGGGCCTACCTGTCTAGTTAGCTTCCCTTTCTGGATGCTTTCTTTCTTTGATTCATCATTGCTTTTGACACATGTATTGTCTAAACTATGTTCAAGAACAAGTCTCTAATACATTTAATGGAAGAAGGTGAAAAATCAGAAAGTGGCATTACCAGTTGCATGCATAAATTTATACACTAACTTTAACCATCCTATTTCTGAGAAATAACTTACATAGAAAGCATGGGTTTATTGCAAATTAAGAAAAACATTTGCAGTAAAATTAAGAATAAAATTTCTTTGCTTCCTTTGATCAGGAGAGCACTGACATTGCATAAATGCCCTGTCTTTATGAACTCATCTAGAAATTCTATGCTCCTTCAGCATTCAGTACATTATCAGATCATACCCGAAGTACTATGAATTCATGCCCCAGAGGGCATGATCCCAAATTTAGAGTCATCATCATTCTGTACATTTTCTGCTCAGTTGAAGGTTTTATGATACAGGCTGAATGTCTTCTCAGGACAATCCTAAAAATAAGCTAATGCAGTGGGGACTGAATTTATTGGACACGTACACTCACCTTCAGCTGATGCTCTCCCTAGGTCAGTTCTCATGTGATTGGCAAGGGATCGTGACAGCTTGTATCTTCCTATGAGAAACCTGTGTAGACACTGGTAATTAGAACTGCCACTCAGTCCTCCCTGACAATAGCTGCTGCAGTGGCTCTGGGCCTCTAAACTAGTGACTGCCTCTGGAAAATCCTGTTTCCCAGTGTCTTCTCCTCCATAGGCACATACCTAATTGCATGTAAACATTCTGTAATTTATTGTGCGACACAAAAACATGGGTACCTTCAAGCTGAAAATACAGTGATTGATAAATACTGAAAAACTACACTTCCAAAGTGTCACATACGATGTAGCTCTCCAGCTGCTTTCCCTGACTGGCTGCTGAAGTGAGGATGCTTCCTTAGTAATGGAAAATCTGAGAAGGGTCTCAGTCTCTTTTTTTTTAGGAGCCTAAGTCTCAGTCAAAATTATGAATGTTGAGGCTTGTGAGTTCAGTTGTGGAAAAAAATACTCAATTTCTGCTTGAAAATACCAGTGCCTTGTCCCTGTAGTATTCTGCCTCAATCATCATGACAAGAAAAAGACTCTATTACCTGTTAGTATACCTTTACCTGTAATTGATTTATTCACAAACTGTTAATGACTGCAGCTAATAAAGAAGAGAAAATGAAAGTAATGTAATAGGAAAGTGCACATGAAGCATTTCCAGTTCAGGGTTGCATTTGCAAGAGGCTAAGGATAAGGCAAGATATTTGGAAATATTTGCAAATAACAATGAGGCTGAAAAGTTTTGTTATACCAGGATATCTACAGAATGAAACTTGGATGCTATTCTCTGCTTTGCGGCAGTTTGGATATATCATTTGAGATACAGCTTCCTTGTCTGTGAAATGGGGCTAACAATAGAGCTGTACTTTCCGTGCACAGTGCCCAGTTATTTAGATCTCATCATGTTAAATAGCATATTTTTTTTCCCTTCACTAGAGAAAAAAAAAGAGTCAGAATGAGGCAGTCAGGAATTGTTGAGATCCAGGGTTGGAAAAGCAGTGAAACCTAATCTCCAGACCATGGAAATCACTGGAAATTGACTTCAAAACACTTGATTTCAGTGGTTTGGGGATCAAGGTTTAGGAGAACAAACTTACCACATGAAGACAAGTCTGTTTTCCAGTGCAATGCTTGACTTCTTGATACAAGCAGCCTGTCAAACAGCAGCAGGCTGTACCTTTGGGGCAAGCATATACTGATGGGTTGTATACAGTAGTAGGGTGTCCAGAGGCACCTCAGAGAAGAAGTTCCCACTCTGTTCTCCCCACAGATTGTTCAAGAAAATCCCTATGGTTAAGCAGAAAATATATGGCACCAGACCAGGTGTGCTGAGAAGCTAGGAAGCCAGTCTGTGAGGGAAGTGGCAGGCACATGGACCTGCTTCTACTTCCTATCCCTTCCCACTCCATCAGCACCAGGCCCACTGGTTATGGGAATTTCAGATGAATTTCAGAATTCAGGGAATTTCAGAATCATATACAAGTGCACTGAGAGCTGGAAGATGTTGCAACCATTACAATGCTGGGTTAATTTCCCCAGTAACAATCCAGGCCAAGAAGAGTGCAGCACACTGTACTGAGCATCTTGATAAAGTTTTATGCAACCACTCTTCAAAACCAACCCAGAAATGGCAGTGCTGTATTTTTAGACAGATAATTACAAGGGTACTCCCATATATGTGCTACAAAATGAATCCAGTAGTGTAATCATGCAACGGGTCAGAAATTACTGACTGAATAGTACTATTTCCTTTTTAGACTTCTATTATAGCACAGTGGCAGTGTAATTGTGCTGTATTTGGGTAATGCTCCAGCACAGTGCACAGGGGTGTAAATGTGGAGCTCCATCTCTGTTCATAGACACTTATTGTTGAAGCCTCTGTCCATCACAGACACAACACATCCTTCATTTCCATCATTACTGAATTGCATTCAAAGATTCCATGAAATCCAATAACAAACCCACAGATCTCTATCCCATTGACTACACCCAATTTTCAGAGAATGCAAACCCCAATATGTTGGTAGTGCCAAGTTCATCCAAAATAGCCCATAACCCTCTTCTCAGGGATGGGGAAGATAGCAATGTTAAAATCTAACTAGCAGCATGCACACCATTAATCTATGCAAAAATGCATTTTAGGCAAGTCACACAAAACCCAGAACATACTACTGCAATCCCAGCAACACAGGTGGAAAATGAAATCTAAAGGAAATGACATCTCAAGCATTGAAGTACAGTTATGGCAGCCAAGTAATCTGAACTCTGCCCTTTCAGACAGCACACAGTATCATTGCACTTAAGAGCTCATGGTCTCCATAGTATTCCAATTTTAAAATAAATAAGTTTTTGCTTATTATTCTCTCCTACCACTCTTCACTACTGTGTAATAATCTCTATACTAGTTGTCTATGTACTAGAATAGGTACCTTATGGCTTTCTGAGAAAAATATTATGTATTAAAGATGCCCACCATTAGATTTTATTTTTCAACTATATCTGTTTAGCTATTAGCAGAGGCTGATTAATGGAAAATTCTTTTCAGAGAAGTTTGTGAACTCTTCCTTTTCAGAGGTCTTTTTGTCTGCCACTCCTAGTGACCACTCTGTCCCAACTTCAGCCTTTCCTGCTCCCTGCTGATGTGGTAAAGGCACTGCGTGTACCCAACAGGTACCAGTAGTCAATCCCTAATTACATCCAGACCCATTTCATTTCAGATTTGATTCAAGAAAGCTTACTAACTTTGAGAAGTACCTTATTATGATTCTATGATTTCCACTGGTGCATTCATGAATACCAGCATCTCCCCTAGCAGGAAAAGGTCAAAACTACCTGAAAGTTTACAAAGACACAAAGGACAGCTGGTACCCTGGGAATGTTCTTGGTTTACGTAACACAGAAAGACAGCTAGAAAATGATTCCTGCTGAACCTGAATAAATATGCTTGCAACATCATTAATGGATTCTATTTCCTGTAACTGAAAGGCAATTTGATAAATCATCCTTTGCCATCATGCCACTAATTGCATTGGGTTCTGAAAAAAAAAAAAAAAACCCAAAACCAAACCAAAATGATTTTTTTAGGAAAGCCACAAATCCTGAAGGTACACTGCTGGCAAGCCCTGGAGTGTTTATATTACAAGCCAACCAATTTAAATAATCCCCAAGTTCATTACGTTCAGCTAGATGCTCAGGAGAGGTCCTCTCTGCCACTGGCTTCCAAGAATACACTGATATAGTGTGTCTTGTTTTTCACAACTGATAGGTTTTGTGTGGGTAGAAGTAAATTACAGTAGCAGGATTTTAACAACTGCGGAAAAGACTGTAAAACTTTCTGCCCCCTATTAACTACTGTGTGACTATTAGGTTTATGGGCAATGTTAACATTGCAGCATAGGAACAAAAACATTGTAAAAGGTCTCCAAAATGTTGGGAAGCAATTTTTCCCAAGAGAGGCAGGAGGCCCTTCCAATCCCAGTAAAGTATGGAAGGGGTCATGTGGCACACATGTAAAACTGGATTAAACTCTCTGTTGCTAAGTAATTAAACCTAAGTGTAAACGTGGGCAAGTGCTAATTTTAAAACCAAGGTCCCTGTTCAGAGCTCCAAAATCTCTACTGAAAGTTCATGGAATATGAAAGCTGCTTCTTTAAAAGAAATCAGCTTGCAGCTCCCCAGAACAGAGCCCCTGGGCAAGTGGTTCAAAATATGATTTTTATAAACAAATCTGACATAGCAAACTTAATGCAAAACCCTATGCATATAACATTGCTTATGTGTGCAACTCGTTTAAATTATAGCTGTAGAGAGAAGGAAATAAAACTGGCATATTAACCTTTGGCACAACAGTGCTCACATACTAGCAATGTTCAGCAGCAGATAATATTATTGTGACTCCCACTAGTATTGTCATAGTGAAGGGTCTGTCAGAATTCATGTTCAAAACCTCTACTGTCAGAGATTATTAATTCAGCCATAAGCATCTGTTCCAGACCTACCTTGGCATGTACAGTCTTAAGAGCAAAATCTTTTTTACTGCAACTTATCTTTCTCCATTACCATTGCATTTAAAGTTGCTGAATGTAAAAATAAAATAAAACAGAAATTCATGAAACACAGCATTTCGTCATCACCATCATATTTAAAACACTGAATGCAAAAAGAAAACAAACCAGAAATTCATTAACTATAGCATTCCACAGCTTACTGCCTTGCTTCCCAAATGTCCTTTTTAAACAATGGTCTGCTATTTCTTCCTCAAGAGAGAGGGCCCCCAAGGACAAGCTAAATGCATGAGCAAGATAAACTTAAAAAACAATTTATAAATTAAATTTAAAACTTTCTCAGATTTTTTTTTTGAATGCTCTACCTTATTGAATACATTCCTATATAACTAACAAAAGCATAATATGAAATGAGCCTTCCTTATTAAATAACTAATGTGACTAGCTTTGACAATGTCATTCAGGCCCTGGTGTGTGTTCTCAGCCTATATGCTCCAATACATTCTGGGCAAAAGTTTCAGACACAGTACTTACACAACAGCTTAGGATGTACTTTGATTTGGTTTCTTCATGTATCTTGAAAATGAAAACCGGTTCATTACATACGAAAGCCATGAGGCTTACACATGAGTAAAGCTGATTTACCTGGAGAGCAGTTAGTCTTCAGAGTGATGGTAAATGAAAATGCAAGCCAGCATAGGTCCAAGTGAGAATATTCCTTGGCTCCTTATTTCAGAGAGTGACTCATAAAAAGAAAAGAGCTAAACAAGTTTACAAAGTTGACATTAAGTGAACTAATTGTGAGAGATAGTAAGTATGACAGCAAGACAAGTTTTGGAGTCCCACTCCAGTTCCCTTGCCAGTGAAGCAAGTGCAGACCTGCTGCTATGCTGGAGGAGATAATGATTGAAAATATAATCTAGTTGTTGGAAAAACCATTAGATTTAAGAGAAGTTACTTTACCAAAATATCACAGGGCCATCACAAGACACATTTATATATCTTTAAATGACATCTAGACAGATTGGTTTAAGCAAGCCTCACTTTTACTTCTATGTGGAACAATCTTGAGAGCCACTTCTATTTCCCCAACTCCCTTCTACTGGCAAACCCTAGGGCCAAGCTGTGACATGGGCAGTGCTAAACAGGAATACATGATGTACTCTAAGTACTGCAGGATTAAGAATGTGATGTCTTTTCTATCCTTACTTCCTCCGATCAGACTGGGACAAATAAGGACTGCAGAAGCTGCTATACAAGTTGTACCTAGCACAAGGCCAAAGATCAATGTATGTGAAGCAGAAGGGAAAAAAAGACTTTGAGTTCCAAAAATAAGCTGCGAAGAAACTTAATCCTCAAAGGTCAGATGTACATCTGAAAGGCCCAGGCTGTGCCTTTGTATCAGAATGTTACAACATTAGCCCTAATGACTTAATAGTTTTGCCCTTGACTTGTGTCAACAGGAACCTATCTTATTACATGGTAAATTAGTTGCTTCCAGCCTACTCCAGACTCTTCGGTAAAGGAAAGACAGAGGCACTTCTAGCAAAATTAGAAATGTAACCCAGTATCTAAACAGTATTGCTTAGTATAAGTATTTAGTAGCATTTTATTTTTTGTACAAGTGTTTGATTAAAGGAAGGCTGGACACAGCGTGGGGAAGAAACTACCATGTTTGGCATTCAAGAGCCGAAATTAAAAGGAAGGCATCTCCATTGCACACTGTTGTGCAGTGTCATCAAAGATCATCGTCTGCTCCAGATATCAAGGGATAATGAGCCGGGGTCAGGAGTAATGATGGTAGGCTCTAGGTAACAGGAGATGCTTTCTTATGCTCCTTCCCTTCTCTCAGAGAAGTCTGCATCCTTTACAGGCTTTCTTCACATCCACAGAGAAACATTTTCCTAGTCTGGCACATCACAAGGCTACCAGGTGACCAAGGCGTGCTAGCATTCAGAGCCTCACCTTGCATAAAACAAGGACAAACAGTAGTTTCTAAAAGATTACTGTTACCAGGCAATTGTCTCATTCTATTTAAATTGAGATATTCCATATTTTCTGATTTATCTGGAAGGCCTTGCTTCACATCTGTCCTAAAAAACTGTCTCCTGTCAGTGAGACAAAGGGCTACTTTTCACAACAAATACATAAGAAGGGAGAGACATGCTTATACAGTTATTTAAGTCTTCTTTAAGGAGTTTTACAGGCAAGTAAGATGCAGCTCCAGACAGTAGACTTTTAAATCATTTAAAGCTGACATAAGCTGATCCTAGGGACAGTTTATAATCATGTTTTTACTTTTCACTTCTGACAATTACAAATTGTATTAGCTCCACAAGTATTCCTATTCACCAGTATTGTCAAAGTTCATTCATCCCAGCCTCATAACAGTACACCAATCTTTTGCTTTGCCAGCCTCCATCCATTACCTTCATCCAACTGTTACCAGCCATAAAGGGAGCGGCAGGAAAGATCTACAGCCTGCAACCCCCCTGCCCCCCTTCATCTGCAATCTGTGGTAGATGCAGTTCCCCATGTTTCAATGCGGTTTTCAGACCATCTCAGCTTGACAGGAAGAAGCCTGGCATCCTCTAAGCATGTGGCACTTGTAACGTTTGAAGATGTTCAAAAGAAAAGAGAAAAAAAAAGTAAATGAGAGGTCTTAACCATTTTGCATGAAGTTGCATAAAAAGTCTTGGGGCCTAACTTGACTGGAACTGTTTTAAGTACTTCTCTACTACAGCAGCGGTGCGTCATATGAAAGGCTATGTCTGGCATCTATCCACAGTTATAAATAAAAAGCATATTTGTCTTTGGTCATGCATATAATTTAGAAGTCAGACAGAAGAAACCTTTTTTTCTCCTTTTAAATCTGTAGCAAGCCCAAGATAAATTCTTATAAATTGTTTCTTTTAAAAGAAGGAAAAGAAAAAAACTATAACAAAATAGCTTGGCTATTTGGAAATCTGGAAAACAGATTATTTCTTTGGATGGAACAAAGTGTGTGTATGTGTCATCATGACTTTAAACAGTTCCACAGTTCCCCATGGAAATACTTAATTGAAGCTAATAAGATGTGGAGTTATCAGTGGTTTGCCATGATAGATTTCACATGGTCTCCGCAAGATGTTTTACCTCCTTTAAAACTTACTGACCTAAGACTGTGTTAACTGGTGATCTGAGCAGCAACAACTGCAGATACTAAGTCAGAGTGAAATGCTACTCACAGATGGGACAGGAGTTTGGGCAAACATTATAACTCCAACCTCCACGCGACACAAACACTTCTGATTTGCAGCATGTGTGACAATCTCCTATAGGAATCTGCAAAGACAAGACTCACTTGCCTCTTGTCACTTGCAGCATGGGTCAGAATGCCTTTTTCATCAGAAAAATAGGAAAGAAACTATTGCCAGCAGACTACAGATCCCAGTGCAAATCTTCCCTCAATTACCATACTTTGTAAGGTGATCCTACAAGCTCCTCCTCAACACTACAGAGGACCAGGCCCACCTCCTTCCAGTACGCAGGTTAGTTGAACACAAGTACACGCTACGAATATTTTTTACTAGTTACAACAACTAAAAAATAAATGTGCTTTTCTTACATCTCAGGTTAGAAAAGTAAACCCCTGCTGTATCTGACACAGATATACAGTGTATATGTATCTACACAGCCAAATGGGAGGGCCAGTAAGGCATTCTGTATGTGCAGAAACAGGTTATATGGCAGCTGCAAAGTGCAGGTGCTTTGTAAGCACCTGTATACACCCATTTCTGATAATATCTCACAGTAAATTTGGCTTGAGCCAATGTAACTGTGCCACGATACATGATTAAACCATTCTGAAGTTTATGGAGAAGAAAAGGTTTTTCCTATATTGATAGCAGCAGATTTTATAAAGGACTTTGGGTTGAGGTAATTTGCATAACTTTGGCACTCATTTCACACCTACAGTTTAGGTAATTAATTTCACTGTCTTCCTAAAAATGGCCAAATTTAAGCAACTTATCATTATTTTTCTTCAGGAAGAGGAATTTGCAGACCTTTTTGGCATAACCACATTTTCCCTTCAGCAATGTTTTTTGTTTTTTTTTCCTGAAAACATACCCCCTGCACCTGTAAATGCATCCACTGCATATGTTTAATGTTAATATTCCTTTCAAATATACCATCCCCACTGATAAAGTCAAGTACATGTCTGTGGGTTTTAGGGTCAAGTTCAGTGTACCACCTATCAGTGATTACATCTGTCAGTGGCAAGCACAGTGCATTCATTAACCTATAAGCAACCTTGGTATTTAACTTACACTGACCAATACTGTATTCAGTGCTAAGGAAACTGCATGCAAATACCATGATGCAGGAAATGCAAGGATACAGTAGATGCCATGGGATAACACTGCATTTGGAAGTAGATGAGGTCAATATAAAGAGTGAATCATAAGATGAAACAACTACTTTGCAGCTACTTATGGACAGGAACAGCCCAGGAAACCAACACTCAGGACTAATACAACATTCTTTAGGCAGTAAACAAAGTGAATAGGAGCTCTGCATTCATTTTCTCATCTGCAAGGAGCAAAAGCCACCTCCTGAAGGCAATTCCTATCTTAGGTATACAAATTCTGAGACACCTCTGACTCCTCATTGATTATACAGAGAAGCAAGGGCAACTGAGCTCCTAAATGAGGTGCCTTGTGTAGTCAGCAAGAAAAGAATACAGGCTGAACTTTCTGACATATTTCTGTTACCACCGTCCCTATAAGTCAATCTGTAACTTTACGTGTGTTCCTTAAAATACAAGAGCGCCTAAGCTCCATCCCTGGCAGTGTTCAAGGCCAGGTTGGACAGAGCCTTGGGTGACATGGTTTAGTGTGAGGTGTCCCTGCCCATAGCAGGGGGGGCTGGAACTAGATGACCTTAAGTCCTTTCCAACCCTAACTGTTCTATGATTCTATGATTTACCAGGTTAGTAATGTACATTGCTGTAATCAGTACGCAAATTCAGATGCTGTGTGATTCTTTACCAGTGCAAGTTTGCATCCATCTTAGCATATGGATGAACTAAGCAGAAGAGAAGCAAGCCTGATTGTAATTACATTAAGCACTTTGGCAATAAGGAAAAGTTTGTACTTGTACACAGATGGCTTTATGTTACAGTGCTATAAATGTGCCAAGTTTCATGGCTTCACCACATGATGCAGGGAAGGGGCTCAATCCAAAGTCTGTGCAAACCTGCTGAAGAGCTCTAACTGACTGCAGTGCATTTGTATCAGGTTTATTGTAAGTCCACTGGACACACCTGAAAAAAGGAATAGCCTTTTGTACTAAAATGCAATTATTTTTAGACCATTTTTAGCACCTGTTTTGTCTTATTTAGTCCAAGTCTTCATGCTTGGGTGACTGTTTTCCTTTAAAGAAAAACCACTAAAGTCCAGTTTGGGTTGATTGAAAAGACTGAGTGCCCACTATAGCCCTCAGCTAAGCTGGAAACTTAAACTTTGCAGACCTCATGGAAACTACCTGGGGGAAAAAAGATTACATTCTTATTCTATGAGGCCTCCTGAGTGTTTCTGGTGGTTTTGATTCAAGTCCCCTTTTCTGTGACCCTCCCACCCCTACTACTTCATGAAAGTAAGAGATCTTTAAAAGTCCTTAATTTAGAAAAATAAACAAAAATTCTGTCAACCCATTCCCCAGTGTCTCACCATAACTTATTTTAGAGTAATAAATCTTCACCCTGACAGCTCTCTGATGATGCATTACATTAATACATCATAATGACAATACTTGTGATATATGATGGATATATTTTCTGAAAGGGATATCACCTATACATTCCATCTTCCCAGCACAGCAGAAGATTGTTTGCAAAAAGGGGGAGAAGGGGAGGTAAAGGATGTTCTTTACCCAGAAGGCAAAATCTCACTAGAGAATATGGAATTAAGTTGATTGCCCTTGTTAAAATACCAAAGAGAATAAAAAATAAAATGCCTTCTGTGCACAAGCATCTTCTATCAGTAAGATGACCCGTTTGTTCCTCAAATACTGATATTCAGGCTGGAATATAAAAGGGTAATTCTTTAATATACGTGTATCAGTCATGCTAATACAGGAGAAACAGAGTAGGAAATAATCACAGTGACTTTGATAAGGTTGGAAGATTGTGATAATGAGAGGTGCAATATTTAAAAGGGTAACTAAGGCAGTCTGCAAACAGAAATAATTGATAGCCTCAATGAATAATATGGAGAGAGCTGTGTGTGCTCCAAAGAGTCACTTGTTGCTGAAACAAACCAAAATCTTTTCAGTGTCTGAGCACAGAGAAGGCAGTGATAGGGCTTTACAGTAGGAAATTAAGTTCATTTTGACATGGGTGTCTGGCCTTTCACAACACCACTGCACATAAGAACCACATCATAGGCTGGTGTTTGCTCTGCTGGGCACTGCACAAACAGAACAAAGACAATTCTGCTCAACCAATCTAAACTCAATTTCCAAGGTTTAGAATGCAAAATCAGGCCCTGGCTTAGAAGACCCTCCTGCTTGGGCAGAAGGTAGTAGTAACTGCTCCAAAGGCTCATCTTGCACAAATGACAGTATGAGATCTGACAGGCACCTTTGACTGGCCTAAAGTGGCCCTACTGATGCATTTGGCTTACACATACATTAACTGATGACATCCTCAGTGTCCCTGTTCTTGGCATAAAGATCACAAGGCCAGTTAGTCTGAGTCTACCAATAGTCTTCCTTTTTCAGAAATGCCATCTTTCACTATCAGGCTACTGAATTCTCAGTATTTAGCTTAGGTGCAAAGTAAAAACCAAACAACTTTTGAACAACTTTTGTCTTTTTTAGGGGTTTTAAGAGGAATCTGATGTTTTGGTGAAATGCTTGACTTTTGCCAAATGCTTACAGCAGACTCCCTTCAACACCAGAGTGCTCTTGGCTACCCACACTCCACAAGTATCTGAAACACATTTGGACCATGTTATTAATATTCCTGATGTCTTACACTATGAGTGACTGGCTAACTGTTTGAGAATAAACATCTTCTGTGACCTCTTTTCTCTTACAGGCATTGTGCCACTGAAATAGGACCTGGTGGTAAACGTTCTGGCCTGGCAAATACTCACCTGCACCTCTGCAAAGGACTAATGTGAAGAAAATCACACAAAGCACTTTCTGCTTCTCTTTGGTCTTGCTGATGCTGCACTGGCAGGGTAGATTTGATGCCTGTTTTCTGAAACAACTTGGAGGCCTGAGGTATTTCTTTGTCAGTTGAAGAATTAGTAAACAAAATTCCTGTTGAGACATTCAGTGGCAGAAAAAGACATCGTGATTAAGATTCACCAGAAAGGATTAGAATTTTACAGTAAGAGTGAAACCCAAGGAAGTATTAATCTGAGCATATATTTCAATGTACAATCATGCCAGCTGACAAGCAAATTAGATTTGAATGCAGTGGCACCAGCACCAGTGTAAAGTTCTGCATAAAGAGAGGCCTTGGACACTGCTCTTTTGACTTTGCTAGAAACACTTGAGGGAAAAGCCCCAGACTCCTGATAGACACTGGCAGGTCTCACTCTGTTTCAGAAATGC
The DNA here is from genome assembly GCF_012275295.1 of Melopsittacus undulatus. NCBI lineage: Eukaryota > Metazoa > Chordata > Aves > Psittaciformes > Psittaculidae > Melopsittacus > Melopsittacus undulatus. The sequence goes on along the minus strand of NC_047529.1, from coordinate 9,671,628 downwards.
TAAAGATGAAAACATCAAGAGTGCAAGCACAGTGACAGGAGTGTTGATGTTACTCTGTTGAACACATGAAAATAAGTGACGATGCCTAATGCAAGGCACTGCAATAACCACACTCTCTGAATGTGAATGCAGTGTTTCTGAAAGGTACTTCTTGACCTCTGAATCTTCAATCTGCAAAAGAGATCTGAGCTATAATGAATATAGGAAGACGCTACATGATAGCCATGGTGCCTTGCTAGCAAACCTGTCTCCAGAGGGTTGATTGCAGGCAAAAAGAAGAAAGTTCTAATGGAAATCAGCTGATACAATCAACCCTACTAAATCCACTTCACTTATCTATAACCACTTTTAAGAGCCTATTGTAAAGTTATTTTGCATTGCAAGCATTTGTCCTTCAGTTGTTGAAGGGAAACAACCAGCTCATTTTGTAGATGAGCCATCAGTTTCTGGATACTGCTGCTCTGAGTCAAGCAAACTGCATTACCAAGTCCCATCAATGCTAGATTTCTTGGGCATGCCAGATGTCCTCTCACTTACAGAAAGAAAAATAATAAATCAGTGTCCTCAAAAGCACCAAGAAAAACGCTAACTGACTCACACTGGGGCCAAGTATATACTTAAGAATTATAAAATACCCCCTTTTTGATGATTTTACAGCAGAGATAGCCCCCCAATTTTTGTCAGCAATGTGAAAATGCTATTCCTGTCCTAGCTCAGCTTACCCTGCTATCTTACCCTAGGGTGAGGTGGGGAAGTAATACTACAAAAGCTTTTCAAAGATACTCCATGCAAACAAAGCAGAGGTCTCTGTATATTTTTCTCTGATGTCTTTTCTTCTCACAGCCAACTTCTGCTCTTTTAATCAAACACAGCTCTGGATAAGATGCTGTAATTTTAGTTGTTATTAAAGTCTAAAGTGATTTTCCTGCATTCACTTGTTCCTGACACTGAATATTCATAGCAGAGTTCTGTTTATACTTTCACTTTTTTTTATCTGATGTTATTGTTGTGAAAATTAAAGAAGTGTCAGAATTGTACTGCCTTTCATGCGGGAATACAGTGACTTTCAGGTTCACTCTTAAACCCAGTGACACAGGTTTAAAAGAAGCTATTAAAAAATCTGAAATGGGGCATCTTTATTAATAAGGCTAGCTGACTCAAATGATTTTATTAGAATGTCCTTTGCTATTTTTCCTTGGATGTTAGGTGAGGAGCATATACAGAAATCCCTGTTACCCATCATACAATCCATAGACTCATATTACTGTAAAAAAATCACTCAGTTAAAGTTCACACAAAACAAAAGTGAAATTACCCCAAAGGAATCTCTGTGTTTCAAGACAATTTTCTTGCTGAGTTTCAAATATTAAAACTCTCCCAGTTGTTAAATAAAGAGTGATGAGAAAATGCATGCAATTTTAATTTCCACTGGGATTATGCCTGGTGTGAGGCAATCATGTTGTTAGATATTTTTCTAAAGACTAAAACAATGTTATAGCATCTGTGAAGGATGTTATGAAGAACAAGGTACTGAAATAAAAACATTTTTATCCCAGATTGGCTACTTGTAAGCCTTTTTGCTGAAATTGCTTGGATCGGAATTTATGCAAAGCTTTATTATCTAAGACACTTAAGCTCAATGTGGTTTAAATGATGTACCTATTAGCTTATATATCTTGTAGTTGGTGAATGTTTGATACATTAACTAAAGAAAATCTATGTAAGTCCAGTGGGTATTTAAAAAACATAACATAATGTTCACTTGTTTACCCCCCCAGCAGTGCCAAAGTAACAGCATTCTTTAAAATCAAAGCTGATGTTCACGATGCTCTCTGCAAAGCCCCTGGTTAGTGGAGTTGTTGGGTATTTCCAACACCTGTGCACCCGCCTTTGTCCTCTGGGGTCTGGCAGGATTTCAGCTGCTCTTAAAAGATATTTGTAGGGAGACCAAAAAATGGGGAATGACAAAGAGAAACTTTCAAAAACAAATTACAGTCTTAAATATAACTAGTTCATAATCCCTAGCTCATAATCAGGCACTGAGAACCAGATATACCAGATATGAAGTATCACACTGTAATTGTAAGGAGGAATTTGCTTGGGAGATGACTTTGGCTCTGGCTGGGAAAGAATTTAAAGGGATTTACTAAACAGCTCCATTGTCAGGAAACTAAAAATGTCAGCAGAGACTATGAAAGCATACTGCTAGAAAAGCAAACATTACCTTGTTTGCTTTTGTTTACAGTTTTGTGTGTCAGATCTGTAACTTTTCCTAAAATGCTTCAATCTGGAGAAAGGAAATAACACTAATGATAATACTTACTATCAGAAAAACGTGTCTTTCTTGTAATTGAGGATAAATATTACAATATTGACAGTAAATACTGACAATAATGTATGTTTCAGTTACTGCACTTTAAATGTGGCAAACCAAAAAGTCATGGGACGTGCCTTCCTCAGACTCCTCTTCCTGCTCACACAAAAATAAATCTTGAAAACTTTTAGGAACCTACAAAGTCATTTTCTTCTTTTCTATTAGTAGTATTATTCAGTAACATGCTTTAGATAAGGGTGGGTTAGGAGAAATACTGATTTTCACATAATTTCACTTTCAGACAGTTTTCATAAAGGAAACTGCTCTCTAGGAAATGAATTATCCAGCCAAAGTTAAGGTGAAACCATTTTTTTCCAAATCTCCTTATATTTTATTGTCCTGATGCAGGAGTTTTCCAAGGGAGACATTCTAGAGGAATTTCCTAGATTAGAGGGCAGCTTGTTTGCTTTGTGTTGTTTCCCATTAAGTTCCAAACTTCTTCACGGAATGGACAAAATCTCAGCAACTGAATCACATTTGTGGCTCTTGGGCTAACACTTGTCTGAATGTGAGGAATGGGTAATGGTAGGAATTTTACCATGTATTCCTTGACAGGCAGTTAAATAGCTGAGAAGAGCTGTGAGAGTGACTGGGAGTTTATGTATCCTGGAGATATGGACAAAAACAAAGGGAAATAGGAAAGAAGTGAGAAAAAAAATTAAGCAGCAAAATCAGCAGTTACTCTAGCAGAATTATACTGCTGGTTCATTCTTTTGGACTTGATTTAGAAAGAAAAATAATAGGCACATTTTTTCAGATTTATTATGTCTGGAGGTGGTATATTTAAGCTGAATAGACAGAGTGGGTGATAGGAGTGAGAATGTAATGATAATACTAATTAGGGGGAATTTCAAGGCCAACCAAAAGCAAAGGAGACAATCTCTTTGCTCCCCCCCCCACCCCAGACTATTGACAAAGTGGCACCTCTTTCATTTCTAGACATTTCCAAAGACAAACTGGGACAAAACAGTAGTAAAAAGGACAAAACAATGCCAGAATCAGGTTCTTGCAACAGTTCCAGCAAAAGCTGTTTCAAAGCCACGTCAACAATGGCAGCAAATCCAAAAGCTACAATACGAGCTCTAGGAGATACTGCACCTTTTTCCTTCCTTTTGAAAGGAAGAACCATCTGTCAGGTGTTAGTCCCTTAGAGGCTGACATGAAAGACCCTCACATTTCGATTTCCACCCACCCAGCAGTGCAGAGATTTCTCTAGATCAGTCCTATCTGACTCATTCCCATGAGACAGAGAGCACATAAAGCCATCCTTACAGCCTGCAACTTTGGTAGTCTCCATGTGTGTTTTTACAGGGCTGGCCTGTATTTGTGGTAGCCCTGAGCTCCATCTCTAAGGTTTCTCCAAACCCAATGCCAGCCTTGACAGCTTTTGTAAATTATGTGGGAATTTATCTAGGGATGCCAGAAAGCCTGTACCAGTTCCAATAGCAAAGCTCAGACCTGTGCAGGGGCATTACCACATACCAGAGAACCCATTTTCCCACAAAGTTACTACAGCTTGGGCTACAGCTTGCTAAATGGGTAGCAAAGAGGTCAACATCTGGCTAATTTCTCCTAAATGGCCAACAAGGTTTTAAAACCCACAGGGTCAGAAAATCTCCGTCTCCACTGTGTGTCAGAAACACAAAGCAACTTGACCTGGCTCTTGATTTACCTTTATTGTATCTGAAATTCTAAAAAAAACATTCTCAAAAATATGTAAGACAGTTTTGCATGTGCAAGAACACCACTTAAAAAATAAGACAATACCATTGGGATTAGAAGAGTCTGCAGTTTACTGAATGACACTGTAGCTGTCAAAAATGTAAACCATAGACACAAAAGTTGAAATCAGAGACAAAAGGCAAACCTAAATGTCTCTGATGACTTCTGTACAAAAAGGGACATTTCAGAGCTCATGCTGATGTAAACAGGAAGGAAAGAAAAGCCAGGCCCTGAATCAGGAAAAGTCAGTTCTATTTCCCTCCATAGACTGTGTAAACGATGGGTATATTTAAACTCAAGTCTCAAAGACAGAGAATGGGAGATTAATACTCTCTACTTCTGTCCTGCCTAATAAGATTGTAAGATCTCTCATTAATTGTTTGTCCCAGTCATAGCACAGCTGAGACCAGACCTCCTTTGGGGCCCCTCTACTTTATGATGCAATTAATGCACATAACCCTATGCCATTTATAGTTCTTGAGCCCCACTGAGTAACATGTGCTGGGATGACAGCTTTTTGTGATCGCCAGTGTCTCACTGGCAGCAAGTCTCATTTAAGTCTGCATCTTTTGCATCTACCTGTTTTGCGTTATAACCCTCTAAGGTTGTGAGTGCTGGAGCTGATGAAAAGCAAGAGTAAATCAGAGATGCACTAGGTAACTATTCACAGACATCCAACAGGCCAACTCTCCTTTATTTTACTTACAAAGGAAGGTTTAAGTGGAAAAATGCAAAACCTCAACTGGGACGCCACTTCCTGCTTTAGGGTGACATTTTTTGTCAGTGCAAGGAGGATTTTGCTTAGTCTTTCTGTCCCACTTCACCTCTTCCAAAGCCATTTCTATTTCTCCACTGAAGAGATTTCCAGCCACAACTGCTTCATCATTAGATAAATTGCTTCTCTGTGCCAGAAAGATTTCATCTTATGTATTTGTTTATTTAACCTGCGTACCTCCATGAACTAACATCTTCTCTGCGTTTAATAGGCAGTAGCGGGGCATGTGAATCAAAGCTATGTTCTGCTGAAACTGCAAGATGAAACACAAGGGCACTTCTAACTTCAGGGAGTTTTGTAGAGAGAAAATAGGAAGTGAAACAACTTTAAAAAATGCACACTTTTCTAATGCATTAAAGCCCTCATTGCTTTTGCCAAAACTTCACTTTTAAGAAGAACCAGCTGTGGATTTGATTTCCATGCTTCTCAGCCATAAGTCAATAGAGGATTCAATAGAGGATTCAATTTTAGAGCACAAGACCTATAACACACAGTGTGAATCATCTCTTGTCTGCATATAAGATAGCACAGATAGATAACATGCTTAGTGAAAGCTTTATCACCAAGGAAACACATTCATAAGCATTGAATCGAGCACCTTAACATTTACCACTCACTTTTGAAAAAATGCCAGCTGTAAATAAGTCCATACTCATAACCAGAAATATGTGGTATCTATCACTCATGCCTAGTTTAAGAATTGCTCATCACCTAAGAGTGGCAATGGGCAAAGCCAATTTGCAAAAGTTCAGAGCTTCTGGAGATTTGGACTCTGATCTACCAGAAGTTAATTGTTTCAGAGAGATAATAATTTTTTGGTAATTATGTCCAACCAATCCATAAGTAACCCGTCACAGAATAGGTTTTATCTAGTGCCACTTGCTATTTCCTAAAGGTCATGGAATCTCTTTTTCTCACCTCTAACGGCTCACCTTTCCTGGGTGCACTATGGGGAAGCATAATTCCAGCAGAGTGGAAATTCAGTCAGCAAATGAGGCATCGACATAAATATTCATGGGGGAAAAAAACTTTTGAAAAAATGTTGAGGAAAGAGAGAAGGTAAATCACAGCATCCTCGGGAGGCCATTAAGATCTGCACTGACAATTTACAGAGATTTGCTTAAAATTTTGTCTGTAATTTGAGAGGTGTTATCATACTTACCAATTTATCCCCTTCTTCACAGTATTCAGGCATCTCTTAGTGCTGGACACTTGATTGAGGATGGAACAGCTGCCCAGATGCCATGCTGCACACCTTCGTCATATCCTTGATTTACAGTATGGGAATTAGCAAGGGAAATCATTCTCAATTACTGAGGGAAATACCCATGCCTCAGTCAATATACAACAGTTGTTGACTTCCTAACTAGAATTCCTTCTCTACTTTTCAAACCTGGACCTGACACAAAGGTAAGCAATGGGAGAAGCACATGAATTCACAGGACCACTCCCATGTAAAGGTTAAGTTTCTGCACAAGCACTATAAGACGCACTGGGTATTATCTCAAGATAGAGTCCAAGTGGAGTTCAGCACAACTTAATATGGTAGTGATCCAGTTTCAAGACAAAAAAATAGCAGGAAAAAATTAAAAATGCTTGATTTTGAACTTGTTTTTGCTTGTGGCTGTGGTACTGAGAGTGAACACTTCTGTTGACTTTGGTAGGAAATGAGGGAAGCTGATGCTGTGTGCCTTTAGAAAGCTGGCTCTGGAAACACACTATATACTTACAATATTTGACTCCTTGCAGTTAATCCTACAAAGATTACATTCATAGAGACCTTTGTTTAACTGGGAATCCTCTGAACTCAATCTATGTCTGCCTTCTGTCTGCTTCCATAAGGATAAAGAGATACAAATAAATGTAGGCATTTGCCAGCTCAGGACTCAAATCATCAGCAGTCATCGTAATGCCCACAGGAATCTGAGATGTAGAATACCAGAATCCAGCATCAGAATTTGACCGTTCAATGAAGAATGAGATATAAAGGATTACTTTAAAATCACTGATCATGATGAAAAAGAACATTGACTGGTGGGTAATGACGCAATCTTGAACTCTCACACCATATCTCGGTAAATATTACTGCACTATAATTGAGTTCATCAGGTTCCATGAGCATGCCCATACTTTCTTCTCCATTTCTGGATGATTTCCATTGGTGCTATGCAAAGGACACTACAGTCTACTGGGAGGCTGCCTGTGCTAAGCCAAAGTGTATTCTTTTCAATTGTTTATTTCACCCTTGTTTGTAGCTTATCAGCTCTCAGATCCTCTCTAATGAGGACAGTGATCAGAGGGCTAGAACATACAAACATTTTATAAGGACAAATTAGAGGCAATGTTAAGGTTTCCTCCTTTTTTTTCCCTTTTTCTCTGATCTAAAGAAAACCTTTTGTTCAACCCTGATGGCATAAAAGAAGGTGATGTCATAATTTATGGTATGAAACTGGTTACTAAAATGTCATTACACAAGTGATGTTTTAATTGATGATGTTAAACTGGTTAGCAGGAAAGTGTGAAGTGTCACTTTCATGACATAAACTGCCAGTTATGATTATATAATATCAATTATTCTTTGGAAAACTGCATTAGATCAGTTAGTTCTGAACCAATGTAGTTGGGGCAGGTTCATATTTTTTTAAAAGCTGTTCATCCTGTTCTCATTATTAGGAGTAAAATATACTTTGGATGCAGTTTAGACTTCTATAACTCTCCCCTTGAAACATAATACTTACCTTTCTCATTTGCCCTTTCAGCTGCCATCAGACCACAGTGAGCTAAAAAGAAAGCAGTGAGATAAATTGTATAGCCTTAACTGAGCTTGCCTTGTTCTGCAATCTTACAGAAACCAAACTTTTGAGTTGAAGGTAGACAAAAATAACATAACATAATTTTAATAGTAGGTTAAATATAGAACATTAGGATTTGCTGACAGGATGTTGGTTACTATGAGCCCTGCTTTGACGCTCGATCTCCTAAAGCTTTAGCGTCCAGCTGCTCTTCGAATTCCTCTAAATCTTATTTAGGCACAGAACCAAAAGCACATATTAATATCCAAAACATATGTAGCCAGATCTTAAAAACTTAATCCCTTCTAGGGATAGTTACAAGTAAAAGCAGCAAGTTTAGTTCATATATACTCTCTGGGTCTAACAGGAGTAGGATGAATCACCACTGATGCTGATCTGATCTAGCAAGTTTATAACATTTCCCTAGTCAAAGCTGCATTTTGTTCCTTGCTGTCAGTGACACATCTCTGGCTAACTGGCAAAGCTATTCAGAGATGCCCTGATAACAAGTTAGATGCAGCGTAACAGGATGAGATTTTTATGGGAATTTCCCAGCTGAAATCTTATCTATTTTATAGGAGAACAGGTACACTCACATTAACGAGGGTGACAGCAACAGGCAGGAATATCTCTTGGTCAAGACTGTTGGATTTGTCTGAATTTAAATAAAAGGATTGCTCCCTATTTTAAAATAGCAACAAATTACAATGGACAGATAAATTATGTACATCCATGCAAACATGGATGAGAGATGACCCTGAGAGATGGCAAGGACTCCAAAGCCAACAAAAGTTGGCTGCTAAGTAAGCCACACTATTACTTTCCTGAATAGCTTTGTGCTCAGACCAATGCTGCCTTATAATGAAAGCTGGATGCAGAGGTGACTATAAGGGCCACACTTCTTTTCACTCCTTTCCCACACTAACTTTGACCAGCTCAGAAGCCGCACTTCATGGCAGAGGTCTTGGAGGCTTGATCAAAGCAGTTATGGAAAGTCCCAGGGAGGAACTGCAAAGAGGCAAAGGAAGAGCGTGCGAAGAAATACTCAGAAACACACACGTGATTTTCATTAGGCTTAATGGAGATGGTGGAAATTAATCTGCAGGGCAAGGCTTTGAAAACTTACCTCATGATTTCATCCATGCAAAAAGAATCTGTTGTCTCCTTTTAAGTCTCTTGTTCTCTACATGGCTTTGCAAGTAATGAATTTTGGTATTATTCCACTTCCCCAATCTTTCCCACAAGCTTAATGATGATTACTGACCTGAGTTCACTAAATGAAAAAAAAAAGAAAAGAAAGAAAATTAGAAAACAGGAAAGAAAGAAAATTAGAAAACAGGAGAGAACGATGCAAAGTTTTGATTATCTGTATGTACCAGGTGTTTTATTACCCACATATCTCCAGGTAGCATTCTACCTGTCAGATTTTGGGGATGCACCAGTTCCATTAGATATCAGATCCTTAATGCAGATGGTCAAATAATGTCAAAATTTTGAAAGTTTATCCCCTTACACCTGTTATCACGTCTGCTCTATCCCAGTCATTCTCATTAGAGCCATGTAACTATTTTTCTCTTTCTCCTGTCTATAATTATTTAAAACACACTTTCAAGCCAGAGAGAGCTCGCATCAGGTGTGTAAGTGATGTATCATATCACTCTGATTTACATAACAAGTCAGATAACATCTAAGCATTAAAGTGTGCACACTTGTTGACATGACAGAAGGCTGAAATCCTGTGAGACAGCTGCCTCTTAAAAGAAAGATGAGGATGAAAATGCTTTCAAAACCTTAGCAGGTTGAACCTGCCCACCCATGTAGTTGCTGCACCGTGGAAACACACCCGTAGCGCATGGTAGTACCGAACAATCTGCAACAAAGCTCCGGCTTACAAAAGCGAAATTCCTGCTAACATTTCATTGCAACTGGAAGAAAGCACTGAGACACTGGTGGGTTTTCTTAAAAGTTATATCATAATTTATAATTGGTTGTTAATTAATGTCAGATCACAGTGGAATTCCTATGGAATTGCAGAGTGGAGCCTCTTTAATTACTGGTTTATAATTATAAATCTCATTGGAATGAATAACACAGGAACTGTAATAAATGATTATGATCTTGGAAGACTTCTTGGACTAATAAAAATCTTCATACATGCATCTTAAGCAATTTTAGAAGCCGCCTTCATCTGGGGCAGAAAACATATTCCATGATGCACGACTCCCATCCTTGCATTATGCAAAAAACAAAGAGAAAAAAATCTTAAATGCTATTTCACAACTAGAGTGATTACACCTTGTGAAATGAAAAATACATCTCAGGTTGCTTGGCACGACAGCTTGCAATCTGTGTACACTGTAGATCACTAAGGTAAGACCCTTTCCACTGTTACTCTTTGGTTTTGTTATTCTCTACTGATTTGCCTGGCTGCGAAAGATCCTCTCTTCAATCAAATAGTACAGGCCTGCAGCTTCCTGCTCAGGTTGTTATGATCTGTGCTATACTTGCATACAATCAAGAATGAGATGATTAGTACTGTGCATGTTCACTGTTAATTAAGTGTACCCACAGCAGTTTGTCCTATGTTCTGCTGCACACATTTGTACCTCCCTAAATACCCGTGGGTAGAGAATTACAACTATAACAGCTTTACACCAGTACCCTACACACCAAAAGCTGATGCGATATGTATCTTGTTAAGAATCTGTTCAACCATCTTTTCCTCCTTTCAGTTTAACTTTGGGTTGTATGAAATGAAACAGAAATTGCAGTGCCTGCCACACAAAAAAGCTCTACAAGAAGAGCTTCCAGTAGAGGAACTCGTCACTGCAACACATTCATGAAGCAGAAGGAGGAGGAGGAGGCAGCTGCCTCCCTGTCTTGTCAGTGCCACAACAGCATGGGACCACAGACAGACCTGTGTACACATATCCCCTGCTCTCAGCCAAAGTCATTCACAAGGACCTTATCTTTAGAATTTGGTTGAATCCAATAATTGTTTTCATAATTGGCTTTTTCCTGAGCCCCACCAGCTTCTTTTTTTGTCCCAAGTCCATTCACTTTCTCCCATTCTCCAGATTGCTAGTTACTGCTTTCAGCCATCCTCCTAAGACTTGTTTTTCCTCCACAAAGACATGAGCCCCTCCTCCCCTACTTCTAAGAACATTGTTTTTCTCTGTTTCTTGTATTTTCCCCCAGTCCTCTCACAGTTCTGTTTCTCTGTGCCTTTGAGGCTACAACCCTGCATTTCTCCCTGTGTCCCATGTACAGCTGTGGGAACCTCTAAACCTGCCAATATGCACTTTGTAAAAGCTTGTTGCAGATCTGATGGGTTTAATTTTGTGAGCCAAGAAACTCAGGCTTACAACATAATTGATCCTAACAAATTGAAAGAGGAACTATGGCCCCTACCTAAAATAAAAGACAATCACAGTGAATTAAAGGTCAAGGCATAAAGGACTGTGCAGAGGAACAACACTGGGAAATAAGAACAAATGTAATACAGGCTATAGTGGAGTTAAACCAGAGATGAATTTTACTAAATAAAACATAAGAAACCTATTTCCTGTACTAATTACTCTGCTTCTTAGAGAAGTGTAATGTTGGCATCAGCCTTCAGACTAAATTGCACCACAAAACCCCAACACTTAACAGTGTCTTAGCCTACACATTAGTCAGGCTTTACCAATTCTTATTTTGGCTAGCTGTTGTTTATTTGCTGACAAATTTTCATTGCAGATTTTATTAAGTGGAAAGATGCTCCTCGAATAGGAGAACTGCTATTCAAAGGCTTTAAGTAACCACACAATATTGTTTGATTTTTGACTATCCATTTGTTTCTCATTCCACTTTCCAAAAGTGTTCCTTTAGTAAATGCAGACCAGCAGTGCCAAGAGGGCCTAAGAGGGCAACTTCCCTACAGTGCTTCCATGAAATACACAGGTTACAGTCACTAACACAGGCAAAAGAACAGCTCGTTTCTCCTCATTCATTTTGTTGGCAGAACAAAAGGACGGCACATTAGCAAGAGACTTTCATATGGACACTGGAATTAATCAGACTCAAGTTTGCCTTCCCTTAAATCACAGGGTCATGCAAAGGTGGAGAGAAGAATTTGCAGTTGTATCTTTGCAGGACTGCATTCTCAATTCTGCTCAACGTAACGGAGTCCTAGTGCCTTGGATTGCTGATTATTACAATCACCAACAGACACACATACAGATTCAGGGAAAGTGTTCAAACTCTCACATTTGTATTCATTTTACTTTGACTTGACTGGAATCATAAAAGGAATGTGTAAACGAGGAGAGCCTGTTGCTGAAATGAAGTTGAATTTTTTCCCCACAGAAACTTGGGTTCATGACAGCTTTTTGTTGGGCAGGACATTAGCCTTTTGTAATTTATTGCTTTTAGATTAAATCTGGGGAAACTCAATATTGCAGTTGAATGATTAGAGCAATACCCCTTGGAGTAATAAATTTGCTTTGGTGCTGTGCATCTCCCGATCATGTTTCCCTTCTAATTACATTTACATAAATGATATTCTGCAAAATTAAATTAACATTCAAACCGTTACGCTGGCAAGGAGAGACAAAAATTAGTTACAAACTTACATCCCTAAAAAAACCTAAATGACACCTCGTTCTTTCCACAAACTGAATCACAGCTATCCCCCAAAGCGTCTCACACACAACTGATTACTCTAGTTGGTTAATCACAGACCTAGATGCTCTGCTCCCCCTTTCGGAAGTTTGTAGCTTGAGGTCCTGCTTTCCGCAGGGTCTCATTAAATAGAAGCAATTGGTGACAATCCAGATTTGGTTAGTGAAGTGCTCTGTTCAGACCTACATTTGATTTCTACAGTTTTGGCCACAGCTTTTCCTCAGCGCTTCCCTGTCTTGGCTCCTGCACATCATTCCTCTAGTAGGGAGCCAGAAGGCGCTTGGTGAGGCTCCCTGTGAACGTAGACTCAGTGCTGCCCTAGCACCCTCCTGACCAGGCTGAAGAAAGATGTTCTTGCTCTTCATAACATCCCCAGTGCCATACTGGCTGGCTAGCAGCACCATGCTTTCTTGGGCTGTTCTCCAACCCATGGATGGGTGCAGGGCAACACAGAGCAAGTTTTCACTTGCCAAGAGGAGGGACCCTTATCCTGATGAGAATAAAAGAGTGTCAGCCTACTGCTGGCTCAGGAAGCCAGTCTTCAACAGCTTTTCCGACATCTGAAGTTTAAATGGATTGTGATATGCAGTGTTGATTTGCCTAAGGTCACTGATCTCCTGGCTACTCAATCTATTTTCTCAGCGCTGTATGAGGAATGGTAACTTTTGCAGAGAGAAATTGTTTCCTAAGACCTACCTGGAAGAGCTTTATTTTTGTTGTCCAGTAGAGGATCTGCCACTTCAGATACCCACCCACTGTAAAGACACAGTACGTCCGTCTCCTCTCTACTTTCTTTCATCTTTTGATGCCATTAATCATAGAATCATAGAATAGTTAGGGTTGGAAAGGATCTTAAGATCATCTAGTTCCAACCCCCCTGCCATGGGCAGGGACACCTCACACTAAACCATATCACACAAGGCTTCATCCAACCTGGTCTTGAACACTGCCAGGGATGGAGCATTCACCACCTCCCTGGGCAACCCATTCCAGTACCTCACCACCCTAACAGTAAAGAATATCCAGTCTAAACCTCTGCTGTTTAAGTTTCAACCCGTTAGCCCTTGTCCTATCACTACAGTCACATGTCATATTCTATGAGCATGAGGCACCACTTGATGTTATTTGCTGACCACGTGCCCACTGCGCTGAAGATCACAATCTTTTCATTCAGGAATTTGATTACTGAATCTTTTCCTGCCTTCCTTTATAATGAAGAGGATATACTGCCAAATATTGAGCAATATCAATGCTTACACAAGTATACTCAAACAATTTTGAGGCATTAGTAACAAAAAAGGAAAATAAAAATCAATATTTATTATATCTCACATGCGTATATACATATACTGTCACATCTGGAACTAGATCTATCAGCTCTACTGAAAATGGGTCTATATGAGTGTGAGCATATATAAATTGGCGTGTTTCAATGGGAGAAAATACAATATCTGGAGAAAAAATTAACATAAAAATGTCAAAGTTGCTGATTAAATAAAGACTGTGTATATATGATCCTAGTTTTCAGTTTGAAACCTGACTGATTTCAACATTTCAATTTCTGAAAACAAAGTTTGCATTCAGCGACTGAATTTCCCTGTTGAAACACATCAACATTTGCATTTTAGAATATTTCAGTTTACTTGGCAAAGAGATTGCTGGGTTTTTCTCCCAAAAAAGAACGCTGAGCAGCCTGGCATTTGTTTGAGAACCTAATTTAATTTTCCCTAAACTTCACAGTTTCTGTATTTCCATAGGTCCTACAATAAATACAGTTAATTAGTTGTAGACATAACATTTAGAGACCGTATTTTCTGAAAGTGTTTGATTGCAGTGAGTCATCTGCACGACTGTCCTCTTTCCAGGACTACATTACATTCCTGTCTTCCTCACCCTGGTAAATATAAAATGCCAAACACTCCAGAATTTCTGTTAAAGAATCTTTCCTCACAGCGCTATGGCCAAGGCCCATTTAGAGCCATAACAGACTTCTTTGGCACACAAGTTGCCTGGAAAGACCAGGCCAATTTATATGTTCAGGACCATATGACAAACATCTGTTTCACTGCAAGGATTGCTAGGGTATAACCAGGGGTACCAAACACAAGTCACATAGGAAATCTTGGTGCAGGTTCATTGACTGAAACTCCTGGAAAGGACATAACACCCAAACTTCCATTTAATGGAACAAACTCTTACCCCATATGAGACTTTGATGAACTTTATGAATCAGTGAAAATCCAGGGTAGTGATGGAGATGGCACTAATAGAGAATAGCACCAAGCCAGCAAGTACATTTGCAACAACAAGGTTATACAACAGAATTCAAGAAACCTTTCCCTACTCAAGGCTTCCAAACTATAGCTCTAGAACACAGAGCAATATAACTAAAATGTCATAACTAAATTCCACTGCTAGCATTAAATTTTAATGTACTTTATTTCATGAGTCTTTTATATTATTCCTGTTATCATTGCCATGGTACTTTTTCCTATGTGTTTAAAAACCAGCACAGCTTCAAGACACATACAAGTGAAGCACAACAAATACATGCCTGAGAGAGAACTTAATAACTGATGGGAGACTCCTTGTGATTATGAAAAGCAGTAAAGAGAATATGTGAGGCTTCAGCAACATTAACAAGAACTCATGACTAAACACAGGTGTGATTCAGATGGCTGAGGTTATCAGACTCCAGACTATTGGACAGCGTCTGTGAATAAGCCAAGACCATCTGCCAAAGAGAAAAAATACATGTATCTAGAAGCGTGGTTCTTCAAAGCTTTCTGAAAAGGCTCCAAGGTGGGGTTCGAGCATTTGAAAGGTTATGTATAAAGCACAGACACCTTATTTACTTCCTGATCCAGGAGACACTAGATCTCTGAAGAACAGAGTAGGGAAAATCAGAGAAGATATGCAAGTTTGTCAAAAGGTATCTCAATGACAAATGCAAAGAATACCTGAAGGGATGACTGATACTTCCTGTTCTCCAGGATAGCTGGAAATTTTTTATTGTATTTTATCTCTCAGGAATACCATGAAGAAGAGATTCAAAACTGCATTTGGAGCCCATCAGTAGCAACCAGCATAATTATGAGCTAATTGTACCATAAAGGTCAGGCTAATCTCTCCATATCAGAGACTGTATTAATAAACACTTGACCGCTTCAGTACCTCCCTCATTCACCACCCTTTGCACCTGCTTTGAGCAAGAACCCAGCTACCCAGGGGATGGGATGGGTGTGGAGTGGCTCCATTTCAGGCTGCTCTTCTCAAAAAGAAGGTTTTCTTACTCTCCTCAGGGGCTCCCCAAGACAGGCTACCGTGCCTGCAAAGAGCACACCAGTGCATGCACAGGGCATGGCAGCAATTAAGAGAAACTGAAGCTTGCTCTCACAATGCCCATGTTTCTCCACTTCTGCATTTTCAACTGCCTGATTTTTGTTGTTGTTGATGGTGTTTGAAGATTAAATGTTATGTGCAGCAACAGATGTTAGTGATCTCATTCAGAGCTGAATACCATGGTTTGGTTGCGCACCAGAGGCCAAGAACTTTGGCTGTAGATAAGCAAAATCAAAATCTGTTTTAACTGGCATATTCAGTGCATTGTCTATAAACATTCACATTACGAGAATGAAATCAAATCTGCCAAGAGACATTATTATGTCATGAAATATATTTGCCCATCACAAAAGAATGACTAGAAAAGAGTGAAAAAGTGATTACTGAGCTATGTACCAGTGACCTAAATCAGCTCAAAAGCTCCACTAACTGCAAGCAAACATGACCTTGGGGAATAGAATCACAAATATACCTATAGAAAATATCCAAGAAAGAAGCAAGGACATTCTTTGAGGAATAAAGCAAAGAAATCCTGAAGCTTGGCAGCTTCTGCCTTGCTTTGATTGAATGGGTGGCAGCTATTAAAGGTCCGTGCCAAAAGATCAGTATTAGGCTGGATGGTATTTCCCTAGGAATATGAAAAACAACAGCCCAGGAAACAGAAATGCTGTGATACTCATCCATTTTTTTCAAGCATTCACAGATTCTTCACGTAAATATTTGCAAATCACATCAGAAGGGAATCACCAGGAAGATGTTCCAGGAGCTCTTGCTGGAACTGAAGTATTTAAGGGTTTATACTACTATTGTTAGTAACATGGGAGCTGTGTTCTTTCTGGAACACTGAAGGAAGAAGTCTGAGAAGGAAATGCAGGGTTTAAAAGCATGAAGAAGTAACTTGTGCATCAAACTGCTTTTGATGGATTAAAAACTGGAATTGGTTGATAAGAAAAAGTGCAACTATCTGACTTGACTCTGGGGAAATCCTGGGAATCTCATACACCGTTGCAAAATCCTCCCAAACAGTAAGAAAAATACATTTCTTGAAGAAGCAAAGACAAGAAGGATGAATCTGGTGGTATTAAACAGCATCATAGAAAAAAAAAAAACAAGGGAAAACTATTAGGCTTTCTGAATAAAAGCACTGGGCTTTCTGAATAATATAGTATACTCAAAGCAACTCCCTATAGATTTGCCATCTTCAGTTCATGTCTACAAGTGTGTTTCTCCCCTTTCATTGCTCCACTCACTTTTAAACAACACATGAGCTCTGCCAATGTGTGAAGAAAGCAGGGAATAATTAATATTAGTTATAGCTTGAGATATCTATTCAGCAGTAAGTGATCTTTGTGGCCCAGAGGGTCCATCAGGTGCCTTTCTACTGAAGTCAGCGAGCAAACAAAAAAGATATCCAAAGCAAATCCATGTCTCTTCTCTTTCAAGAGAAGAAGAGAAAGATGACACTCTCTCCTCCCCAAAACCAAACACAAAAGCCATCCAAATTTACACCTATGTTTATATTCACTAAAAGATAGGGATTTCCTTCCAGACCCGTGTCCCAAACAGTCAGGAGTTCTGCTGCATCGAAGAGGTAGGACACAGATACCAACAATGTCTCCATAAATGCCCCAGCTATCTGCTTAGCCTCAGATGTAAATCACAGTGAACCAATTGCTAAGCAGGATAAAGAAAATGCTTTTCCTGTCTATTGACAGGGACCTGGGAGATACTAGTAGAGATCATGGAGAGAGTCCCAGTGACTTCAGGGTTCATTAAACACAGTCAGTGTTGTCAGAACTGAGCTGCTGTTATAGATGTGAAGGAGGTTTCACATCACAGTGCTGGAGGACTCCTTTGTGTCTCTTTGGTATGGAGCACTGTATTATTCGCAGAACCAGAAACCTGTTTTTTTGCTAGAATAAAAACATTTGATTGTATTTTGCTGTAAAAACACTGTGATTTGCTGTACTGTCCGTGATTAATGTTGGTCTTTCAAAAAATTGTTTTCCTTTGCACTGTGTAAATAAAGCTTCTCCCCAGTGCTGTTGAAATGCTGGCTTTCATTATGCATAGCAAGGGAGAGACTGAGGATGCTTTATGATCTTTAGCAAGCACCATGGACATTTCTGGAACACAAAATAAAAAAATAAGAGCAAGTAGCATGAAAATGTTCTTTGAGCTAATTTCTCTAACCAGAACATGAACGTTCTTTTTTATTTAGTGTATGTGAACAGTGTTCAAAGCAAAATAACAATCATTCTGAAACTGAGTCTTTATTTTTCTGGTAGGGAGTCAGAACGCTGGAATACCTTCAAAGTGAAAACTTTATATGACAACCGAATTTGAGTATTGGATTTCTTATTTGATGTGACATCTCATCACAAGATCCTCCAGGCACTTTGCATGGATCACCTTCAAAATATAAACATACTAATATTATACTTCTGTTTCTCTGTGGTGCTAGAAATTCACTTTCACAACAACTTATTGGAAGGAAAAGCCACAAGTGTCCACAACTTTTGATACCATATACATCTGCTAAATAAAGGCGATCATGAAGACATTTTCCCTCCCAGTGGTAACTATAATATCCTGCAGAAGCAACAACACTGGAGCTGGCTTTCACAGAAAGGGATTTTGAACACAGTCTGGTAAAAGGGTCAGTTCTTTAGGCCGAGTGGGGCTGTAGACTGCATTGACTCGTATCAAATTTTGTCAGTCATATCATCAGCTGATTATACGTTTCTGACTCGTGAACTGCTTTGAACATGATTTAATAGCTGAATCAGAGCATGAAATACTCTCAAGATCAGCTAAATCTTGGCAGACCTTCAGGTCTGTGGATCACAACTTGGAAACCTCCGATTTCATCCATCTTCCATCATGACGGCTAACAACTGTACCTCACCCTGAAGCAGCCTAATGAGCTAGGTTTGGGCAGTTTGAGAGATGACTAGTAATGAGATCTAACCCTTTCTGCGTGTGTGACATATATGATTTAGAAAACATCCAAAAAGTCTTATTTTCAGGAGATCAGAAGGTAAAGTGTCTTCCAGAAAAGAAGAATGATTGTATCAAACTCACAGGAAGCATCCCCAAGTTTGCATTTGCTATTAGCCTGAAGAGTTTGACTAAACGTGGAGATACTTCTGCATTAATGTTCATTTTTAACAGGAGGTTAAAGCTGAAATGCCACAACAGCCTTGGTTGCTGTAGGAATGTGGAAACATAGGGATATACAAGTTATGCATATCCAGGCACCAAGAGACTGAAATTCAATCTGTCATTCAACAACAATCTTCCTCTTTCATAACCAGCACAAACCAACCATATTCTTCTGACCATCCAGTACCTTACCAGGTCCAATTACTATGTCTCTGATCCTCTCTACATTGCCCTCTGCCCTCTCAAATGCACAAGCACTAACTCAGAAACTATTTCTCACAACATTTATTTCTTTTTTGCTGCACCCTACCAAGGAAAACATTTTTTAACTGATCTCCCAGGCGTCTCTTCTGTCATACCTTCAAATCCCCATCAAGACTGGTTTTTAAAAGACTGCATTCCTAGAAACTGAAAAAAATTGCATGCTCAAATGTTAATAAAAAAGTGCCAAAAGTCAGTGGACTTCACAATGGACCTCCTTGACTTTTCAGAGACTCCTGTCATGAAGAATATAAGTTGACTGCTTTCCTGTTTCACACATCTCCCAGCAGTGAGTTACTGCTTAAGGCAGAGAACACAGGACTGTAACTAATCTGAAATGAAGGAAAACATTTAACCTACAGTCCCTCATATTCAGAACAAATAACTATCTCCATGTCCCCTGCACATGTTTGATGGAGTCAGAAACAGGTTATTAATGAAGAATAACTCCATAAAAATGAACTCACTCCAATCAGTCTTCTGGCACTTCAACATCAAGGGGAGATGCCAGTCAAGTAGCTAATATTAAACCTGTAAATCTTTACCTATTTAGGATGCTTTAATCATTTCCTACGAATTAATACCATAAAATGTGATTTACAGGTTAAGAAGGAAGATCCTTATAACCATTAATACACAAATTCAATCAACAGACATTTGGAAATTACAGATTTGCTGGAGCTGCGTGTTGCTCAAGAGGAAACCAATCCTGCCCACTTTTCTGCAGAGAAAGCAGGGCTTCAGATGATGGTATAGGTGCTGTTTCATCAATGCTGTGTTCCAGGAAACCTCCCTACACAGGCTTTCTTCAACAGATGGCCTTCTTAATTTGGTACAAGGTACAAGATTTATAGACAACCCTCAGCAACATGGGAAGTGCTTAAGATGTCAGATGAAGCAATAAACAAATGGGAGAGCAATGGTCTCTTAGCAAACAAATCCTCTAACTTGTCAAGGATTGCTATCACCCTGCTGGTCCGACACATATATCTGAGAGAAAATACAAAATTGGTTAGTATGTTTTTTTTCAACATGGAAAAGTTATTCTGTTTTTTGTTTAGTTTTGCTGCAAATTACTAATGGCAGTCAATGAGGCTATTTAAACAAAAAATCACAGATATGTTGAGCTTATAAGAAACAGAGGTCTGCATGCAATCTACCACAGTCTCCACTACACTTAGGAATGGCCCAGCTGTTTCCTCCTAAGCAATCCTACCTAACATATTCTTGTGACTGTCTTGTCACCACTGTACCAAACATGGCTAAAACCAGGGACATTCATTCCACATTTCCCCCTCTCTGTCACCACAGGTGACTGCTGAGTGCCCATCACCTGCTCTCATCTATTCCTGACTATCATTTATTCTTCTTTCATGTGACCTGTGTGTACAGTCTCATTCATCTCCTGGCCCTTCTTCTGTGTCACTGGTTTTAATACTCCTTTTTCTCTCTGGCATGCCTGCTGATTCACACACACTGTATCCTTTAAGGATATACAAAAGACCAATTTCATCCTTTTCAAATCTAAGTGCTTGCTTGAGGTGCCCAAATTAGAAAATGAGTTGCCCTTTATCACCCGTGATGAGAGACAGTATGTTGACAGGCTGACTTAGGTTTTACCTGAGCAGAAGTGCTCTTTGAAGATACCTCCTGGATTCTACTGACAACAGAAAGCTCAGGGATTCTGGCTTTCTAACACTTCACTAAAATGCTTACAGTGGATGGATGCAGAATGAAGTATAGATATTTTGATTCTTCTGAGTCATGATTCTTCCTTTCTCAACCTCTGCCTTCTTTTTTCAAGATTCAAGTTGCTTTGCCTTGTCTGGTTTACATGGACAATCTTATTTTACCTAAAAAGGAAGCTGGAGCCAATGGTCCAAGAAGAGCTTTTGTAACAGAGCTCTCCAGCATGGAGAGAAGGCAGGTGATACGTTCTTTATATATTATTGTGAAATTTTACAAACAGTTTTTTAACCTTTGACTGTTTCAAAAGCCAAACTACTCTAATAGTACAGACTGACAGTTATACTTCTGTGGAGAGAAGGAAAAGAACCACAGAAATTGGAACCATGAGTACTCATTCAGTAGCTGAGAACAGGAGGTTTTCAGAGAACTAGAAACCACTGCAGAGAAGGATAGCTAAGCTTTTGCCTCATGGCATTTAAACCCTCACTTTCTCCTGCTCCATTTTTTCCCTCTTTCCTGATCCCTCCTCCAGCACACGTCTGCTAAAAATCTCAGGCTGTGGAACAGAACTGGGAGGAAGCCAATCTCCAATTCATCTTGGGAGTTTGATTTAACTTTCCATACAGTCAAACTGCTTCTTTAGTAATCATGTACATCCTGGCTAGCCTGACAAAAGCAGTGTTGGTTTTCCTGTAGAGCACCAGTGTGATGGAGTTTCATATGCAACCTGATACATTTGCTACTGGTCCAAATACAGCAGCACTTAGACAGCATCCGGCTTTGTTATAGACAGAGAAATTGCCAAAATGTCCATTAATTTCAGTGGTACCAAACTAGGCCCATGGAAACAAGATGGAAAGGATAAAAACAAGGGAATGTGATACAAGTGGGAAGACAGAGCAGACACCATGTTTTGAGAGAGGATGAAGAGGAAGAAACACACAGAAAGAAGGATGGCTAGGTGCAGAGAAAGGACAGTTACTACAGTAAGATCAACAGACGTGGTATTGAAAGGAATGCAAAGAAGTTTTATAGTTAGTGTTCACGAGTATCTTCTCTTCACTAGAAGTGTTATGACTGATGATTCGTTTTTTAAAGATGAAACATGTAGCTCTGAGTGGTTTTGGAGGCTTTGAAAGGAAAGAACAGCTGTCTATGGAAGGAGGAGTTGGTTGGATGGATCAGACTACAAGTTCAGCTGCTTTTATTCCCAACATCTACAGAACCTTTTAAACAAGAGCCTTTCTGACAGCAACATGTAAAGAAAGAGAAAAATGCATATAAAGAAATGGAAAAAAGGAAATATATAATAATGACTTTGGCTGTTCTCTTTATTTAATGTCATGGGACTATGAATTTTCCCCATTCTCCCTGAATAAAGTCTCTATGTACCTTTGGCAGATGTCACAGCAGCAATAGCTCCAGTCTGATCACTGTGAACATTGCATTGGCTGCACTTCCAAGTCCTCTCAGCACGCAGTGGTCACCAATTGTTGCCAAGATAGGAGACAAACACACTTTCCCACCTGTATCCTAAGTATAGTGATTACCCTTGAAAATACCACCAAAACAAGGTAAGCCCATGCTTGCTGAGCACATCTCACCTTAAGTCTGAACTGGTCAACTCAGATGTCTAACTTACAAATTGAAGGTCTGACTTACAGACTATAGCGCACTTGAGTGAATCAGCCACCCAAATGCAGTACTGCAGTCCAAATACCTTTTTAACTGAATATTATTATAATTTAGGAGAGCATAAAGCCATAAGAACTGTTAGTAAGACAGTGATTCCTGGAAAGAAAATACCTAACAGTCAGGTAAATATTCACTTAAATACAGATGAAAACCAGCAGAACCTGCACTACTGAACTCCATTTTCCACACTGCCACCCTCAACACAGAGATTTATACACCTTTGTTCTGTACTCTTCAAAAGTGGACAAGCACAATTTGCTGTAGGAAATTGAAAATGTAAGCTCTTGGCTAATGTCAGCAAAACCAAACCAAACCAAAAGAAACCAATTTGCTTGGCCATCAGAAATACAGTATTGAATATAATGGAGACCACATAGTTGCAATGGGAAACACACTATACTCACTTAAGATCCAGTTCATTAAATATTCCTTATATTCTTTGTATAAGAAAGAACAGACCACATGTGTGTGGGAGCATAATTTCCTGGAGGCAACATTTTATCTTTGATTTCCATTAGGTCTTTCATGAACACACCACTCAGTCCCCTCTGTCTAACTGCCCCTGCTGTGCCAGTGATCATATAGTATGTAATGTCAAGTCAGTCTTCGTTGGGACTGGGATCAATTAGAAAGCCCAGTATTTAAATTATGTGCTCGACTCCCAAAGTGTTACCGCACTTAGTCCCTGAGAATAACAGAAGTATGTCAAACTGTTCCACTGCAAATGGTTTTCAGACTGCATTTTGCATTATATTTTCATACTAATCCAAACCAAATTTGTATCCACTGTTTTGCACACCCAGAAGGGCTTCAAGCTGGAGGACAGCAGGCCTAGATTCACCCCTCTCACCCGTGGCATCTCAGGGAATGACTCACCCAGGCTCCATAATTAACAACGGGCTACATCCTCTTTAGGAGATGATTCATCCCATAGGTGGGCTGAAAAACTGCCTAAATATGTTCATTTCTCTGTGGTAACTGTAAAAGATTGTCTTTGTTGATTGGGCTATTAATATAGTGAGGTGAGATTAACCTGGGACACAGTTACAGGTTGTGTAGGGAGAGGCATGTAGAATCAGCATGTGGAAATCCCATTGTAGGAGCAGCTGCCAGTTCAGTGATATCCCCAAAACTGAGATCAGAACAAAAATAAATTATGAGGGGCACAAAGTTCACAAGCTGCTCCTGAAATCTCCAGCCTCGGGGAAGAAGACAGTAAAAGTTTGAGAATATAAACAGGGACTTTACGGGAACTTGACAAAACCCATACTTTTATAGTTATTTGCACATAATTGCCCGTCACATAATTCACTGCAGAAGAGAGATTCCCTTTGATTCCAGGCAGAACTGGCGTGAACCCAGGCATTTCTGCACAGGGAAGGAACCAAACCCAGAGCCACTTCAATCTGGTCTGGGAAGTGAAGGGAAGTCCTACCACTTCACTGCACTGCAAGTCGAATCGATCCAGCTCCTTGTAACTCTGCTTTAGGTATGATTTGTAATGGAGACTGACTTTATTTCTATTTGTTCTCTCCAACAAATAAGCTTTCAGTTATGTCCCTTCTCTGGCTTCCTCTCTCTGATGCAAAACCAGTCTCCTGATTAATGAGATATGGAAAGTTTTAGGAATAAGGCCAAAGTGGGGGGAGATTTTTCTTTTTGGCTCTTTCCAACTTGCATAGGGCTGTATTCTGGAAGGCTGTCTTGCTAGACAGAGCAAGAAAACCTTGCAAACATTACTGCAGAGTTCCATCAAAAATAAACGACTGTGCAGAATTCTTTTGTCGTCTCAAAAGTATGCATCAGTAACGCCAATTCATTCACCCTGAACAAAATAGCCACAAACACTCATTTTGACAAAATACAGGCCTTAAGAAATGTGTAATTTCACAGCAGCAACAGAACATTTATATTGCGAACGTTAACCTAACTTCTAAGCTCCTGTAGGAAACTCCAAAAGTGTTTAGCAAGAAGGGCTTTCTAAGCTGAGAATCAAGCTGTGAGAAAGAATAAAAAAAAGAGCATTCATTTAAACATTTTCAGAAGCCCCTAAAAATGCCGTTTTCACACAGTAAATCCGCTGCACTTGAATGTCTGCTGGCTTTCTGAAAGGAATGCTCTTCACTGGGATGCAGCCTGCTGTGGTCAAGTATGATGGAAATAAAAGTGTTGCTAATGGTGATTGAAAAGGATTCCCACTGCTGCTGGCCAGTGTTGGTTTTACATGGGCCAACTCTGTCAAATGGAGAGCAACGGGAGACAGTAAACTTTCTCTAAGACTCTCTAAACTTTGAGTCACCTCTGCTTCCCTTCATTTTAACACTAGCCTGTCCTGTTGATTCTCCAAAGAGCTTTATATTAACTCTGGACCAGACTATCACTGCAAATGTAAAGATGCAGATTTTCACACAAATGGAGAGACACAAAAAAAAGAAGAAATTAACCATGGGAATAAGCATTAGCATAGCAGCAAGTCAACAAGCCCAATATACTTCTATGCTGTGGGTTAGCACAAGAAACAAAGTCATTACTCAAGGGTAAATATTCAGCCACCCACTTTAACTGTGATATTTTACATTGATGGCAACTACTGGGAGCAGAGCTTGGTTGTGTCAGGCATCTTGCCTTTCCAAGAAAAATCAGCTTTGCACACAGCAGAGAAACTTGGCTTGGATATTAACTGCAACCCTAAGGGCAGACAGCAAGGCTGAGGCAGGGAATTTTGCAGGAATTCCTTCATTCAGTACATTAAGCACAAGACATACCTCTCCTCCTCAGCAGGACTGGACTTCTTTTAATGGCCTTTCTGCCTCACATGCTGCAGGATCAGCACAGCTCTGCTGCACGTTTCCCACAGTGGCTTATACTTTAACTGGGCTCTGTCTCTCCTTACAGCTCACTAATTACATTGCCTCAAGACTTCACAAGTATCCTGTACCTTCAGGCTCAGAGGGAACTTGGTAATTTAGGTCCTTAGCCACAGTGACAGAAAATCAATTAATGACATTAAGGAGTAGAAAAAATCAGAAGGAATTAAGGAAAACCTGTCTTTCTTGCAAGTGGACTTTGGCTCTCTGAGCACTACAAGAACAGGTATCTCCTGGGCTTTGCAATAGTGTTGATGCTGAGGACATGTGGGGTCCTCCTGTAGTTTTACTTGAATATACAGGTGTCTCCCCACACCTCATGGGTCTCTCCTCCCTGGCCCCAACCAGAGAGGTTGTATGGCTGCATGGCTGAGGAACCTGAGCCATCTGAAAACCAACCAGACAAAACACAATTATGGGTTACTTGGGCTGGAGTGATGGTTGCCTTAGCCAAAATGGTTGCCCAATAGCATAACTTTTAGTGTTTAAATAAGTGTATCAGCCTAGAGACTCCAAGGTGTGAAGAGCAAGGTGTAAAGTGAATGGCAACAGTAGGTTACACACTTGATCCCAGAGGCCTGATTTTTGCCCGAGTTGAACAGCAAGGCTGATATTCTTTGTTTGATCCAGGCTCTCTTGGCTGATCCACCCCAGGACAAACCATGGACCCCACCAGCATCTGTTAGGATTTCAGCTCTCTGCTGTTTACTCACTGTGTATGACTTGACAGGGTGCATAAAGGAGATGAGACAAAACTTAGAGGTATTTTCAAAGGAGATTTTGATGGCTGAAAACTACTTTCAATTTTGTATATTATGAGCATATTTTCAGTATATTAAGAGCGTTTCAAGGTCTAGGAGACAAACTCTCATAGTAAAATGCAAGTAGTAATTCATCCCTCTTCATACTGCTCTTTTAGGATCAGTCTAGCAAAATGCCAAGATGTGGATCAAAGACTCTAGAGAATGTTTGCTTTCAGGCCCAAAATACACACAGATGTGCAGCAATTCTTGACATGTTTGTTTTGTTTGGTTGTTATTTTCTATCCTCTCACAGGTATTTATACCAAATGGTAATCATTGCATGCTACCTTTTAGCATACACTTATTGTTACATCAATGATGGAAAAATACACCTCTTACGCTCATAGATACTCATTCACCTAATCCCAGTACATGGCAAACCCCATTACACAGCTGAAAGGGTAGCTAGCTCAGTCGTTCTGTGCTATCCCTGACTGCACCCAGCCTGTTTTCTCTACTCAAGGAGGTTGGCTGGGCTGCTGGGAAGTTGAAAGTGCCAACAACTGGTTTACCAGGAAACTGTCCAGAAGACTCTGAATCCAGAAGCCAGAAACTCAGAAGCCAGGTTGGATGTGGCTTGGAACAACCTGGTCTAGTGGAAGGTGTCCCTGTCCATAGTAGGGGGGTTGGAAGTAGATTATTTTTATTTCCCTTCCAACCCAAACCATTCTGTGATTCTATGATTCTATGAAACTATGGTGAAATTCTCATTTTGCATGCAGAAGTATGAGCGTGCCAGCATTGTGCAAGGAAATCGTGCAGGACAGGTTGGAGTAAAGTCTTTTGCTCTTGATCTAAAAGCAAGGTGCAGCCCTCCTTTCTGCCTGCAGTCACCAACACATTCCCAACTTGCTTGTGGGTATCCTGATGCTAAGAAAAGCACCTCACAGGTCACTAAAGCAGGGATGACTGGATGCATTCACTGAGCAGAGAGAGCAGCCCTCAGCCGGGCTCCCAAGAACGTTCCCAGGTCACAGACACACAGGCCTGCAGGCACAAGCTTAGGTGCGGCTGCAACACACCCTCCAAAATATGTCCAAATGTCAACAGTGAGCGTTGCAGAGGAATATCGTGAAAGGGCCAACAATGCAGCTCTCCTTGTCAGGGCAGTGCTGCCGTGCCCAGGCAGCTCTCTGCACCAAGCATGCTGCTGGCATGCACCATCATAGTGGAAGGAAGGAGAACATACACAAGTACCCAGGGTGACCCTGACGATCACCGTTTCTGAATGGCCATAAACCATTGGCCAATATGGTTTTCTGGGTTTTAACCCCTCTGTAAATCACAGGGTGAGGAAACGAAATAAAGAAGGAAGAACAGCTGGAAAGGGCATGTAAAAACCTGTGTCATCAAAAGCCCTGGCTCTTCTGTCTTGCTACATTTTCTCCTGACTTTTAATATATCATTACTTTTACCACACTTAAACCTCATCTTTATCCTGCAGATCTCACTGAGCAACCAAGATCTACGTCAAAATTACTGAGCTGGAAGTGTCTGAAGATAAGCCTGTACATCTGCTATTTATTCTGCTTCTCTTTCCCAACATAGTTATTCTGCACTTTCTGTCCAAACTGCTTTTCTGGGTTCATACTGCACTCATTTTTGATGCTTACAAAAGTGAAATATAGGGATACTAGTGGCTGAAAGATAGTCTCAAAAGCACAGCTGTCTTTACAAGAAACCGAACATTCAAACATTACTTTTTTCTTAGGGCCAACAGAATTATAATAAGACTTGGTTCCCTGATGAACTAAAAAAATTCTTACAAAATTAAGGCATAGATTTAGACCTCTTTTACTTTTTCCCCAGTAAAAACAGCATTGCTAAACTACTCAGAAAGAGCTGCAAGTGCAAACATCTAGGTGAGAGAATGACATTTTTTGTGTTAGGAAACTTCTCAGTCTATAACACAAATAATCTCATCATGCTTCTGAGACACTGAAGGGGAGCTGCAGTTTCCTATTGAGGGTACCAGCAAACATAAAGTCACACAGAAGAAACAGCTAAAGATGGGGTGCTACCAAATAAGGGCTATGATATCCCCTATCACCTGTGGATGGTTGGTAAAGGGCTTTGCAGAGTCCTACTGTGAATTTGTCTCAGTCTTTCTTAAAGGCCCTTAAAAATGTCATTTGTCACAGAGTAAATCCTGGATGTCTGGTTACTTTCTGGAGGGAATGCTCTTTGCTGGGCTGCAGCTTGCCAGGGGTCAAATATGACAGAAATGAAGTGTTGCTAATAGTGATTGAAAAGGATTCCTACTGTTTGTGGCCAGTGCTGGTTATTAGAGAGACTAAATTTGTGGGACAGAAAGCAGCAGGAGACAGTAAACTTTCCCTAAGACTTACTAAACTTTGAGTCACCTCTGCTACCAGTGCCATTCTGTCAGACCTATTTGGAGAAAACTGATATTATAATTACTAATCTCAGCAAAGGCCTAATGTGCAACCTGAGGCACTCCTATGCCGGCCGTGTAATTACGGATGGGCTTGGGGAGACCTGCAGGCACTGCCTCTCCCCCCGACCCCTAAAATGCATAGGATTAGGTTACTGCTCTGTCTAGGCTGCCGAGGACAGGTAAGTGAGCAGCAAAGTCACTGGCCTGCAATGAGAGAAAATTATTATTGTCAAAACTGACTGCCCGCTATTAAAGGTTTGAATGTCACCTCCAAAGAGCTCCTTTTCTGACCCTTAAGTGGTGGTGTCTGAAGGGCTCTTTGAAGCAGATTCAATGCCCCCTTAGGCAGCAAATATTGATGTCTGAGAACACTTTTGGTTTGTTTTATTATTTCCTCCACCCCTTCCTCACCCTACTGTTTCTGTACCTGCTGGATTAAACTTACACATAAAATCAGTTTGGGCTGGATATAATTTAACTTTATCCTCTATGGTCTCTTTTATACATTGTAAACACATTCGTTCAAACCCTAGCCACAGCTCATTATTAACAAGCTCAGTGCTGAGAATGCCTGTTCACCAAAAGGAGATGAACCACTGATTTTAAAAACAGAAATGGGGCCTTGTTCAAGTAGACCGTGACAAGGAAGGTGCCCTAGAAAGCAACATAAAAACTGAACACAGGCTGCGGTCTGATGCTGTACACCCTATATCCATGCTGACTTAGAGCAAGTGAGTGGCTCTTCTGCAAATGGTGCTATATCCCTGCCTAAAATTAAGTGTGGACAGAAACCCTGTGCAGGATCAGGCCTGGAGGACCAGACCTTTGCAGGGTGCTGAGCAGGCTGCTGCCCTATTGATTTCTATAGCAATAGAGGGGGCTTAGCACCTCAGAGCATCAAATTTCCAAGCCTGGAAGAGACCTGGGCTCTGGAATGGATTAAAGTCACATGTGATGTATTTGGAAAGGCCTCAATTCAGTCTCAGTGCTCAGTAACAGCAACCACCATTTATTCTGGTTACTACAATTCATTTGGACAGTGTTTACAATATCGTCCCCTTCCTCCATTATTAGACAAACAACTTTGATAGGTAGCCTTTTATTTTTTACAGCATTGCAGAGCAGAATAAACGCACAGCCCAAGTTATTTATGGAGTGAGCTTTCTGTATGAGGTGCCTTTGCCAAGGAAGTGTGAATTCACATAGTGCACACGCTGCGTATGCTCAACCAGACAACAGTGACCCAGCAGTCAGCAAGGAAGGGAAGAAGCAAAAAATACATGCAAGACACCATCTTTTACACGTCATGTCACTGGAAAAGTCCTCCTCTTAAATTTTAGGGAACTATGTGCCAAACAACTTTTTACTGACTCAGAAAAGTGAACAGAACGGGTATATAGAGCTTTTTCCCTTGGACAGGGTAGTGAGAGAAAAACCTGAGGCTTCATTTCCCTGTTTGTGTTTATTCCTCAGAGAATGCCATGGGTTTTTTGGGTCACTGTGGCTGCCTTTTGTGGCCATGTGTAATTCAGGTGGCTAGAGGGAGGAAGCCCCACTTGGAAGTTATTTTCTATAACTTTAGGATAAAGATTTTTTTTTTTAAATTAAAGGATTAAGGAGTAGAGATTCAAAGGAAAGGAGAAAGAACAAGCAGCTTTTGTTTCAGATTATTTTGACATATGTTACTGCATTAAAACTTTCTCTGCAGGCAGGCTAGCAGAGGACTTTAATCAGGACTACTTGACAAATTCTGATTCCTGTTATCTCCAGCACTTAAAGTGCAGGCCTCTATCACTTTGTGCTTGTTTCATTTCTGATCCTTCATCCCACCAACAATGTGGGATTATGCAGCAAAGCTGCATGGACATTGCCAAAGGAGCACTGGGTCATGGACTCAGAAGCTTATGAGTAAGTTTAACTAGTAAGCTTAACTGCATGCATATTTACAAACATTAACCATGGACCTGCTGTATTTCTTGATTTCAATGACAACAAACATAAAAATGAACATATAAGCAGCTCTTGATGCCTCATCCACTATTAGACTTACAGTTGCAAATG
This sequence comes from Melopsittacus undulatus, assembly GCF_012275295.1. Taxonomy (NCBI): domain Eukaryota; kingdom Metazoa; phylum Chordata; class Aves; order Psittaciformes; family Psittaculidae; genus Melopsittacus; species Melopsittacus undulatus. Next base: position 9,641,022 of record NC_047529.1, on the reverse strand, counting down.
CTAGGGCCTCAGTTGAAAAATCCAATACAGCACACCCTTAGCACCCTACAGACACAAATAATGAATTAAGTCAGCATGTCAATAAATCAAAGAATCTGAACAGCTTGTCAGAAAAGAAACAAAATAGCTTCAATTGCAAGCTCAGATGCGTTTGCTTTCGGAATGAATGCAGTTCAAGTGTTTATTGCATGTTTAAGACAGAAAGTTGATTTGAGGTCAGACAAGTGAAGTGAAAGCTCAAAGGCAGCTCTGTGAGAAAGACTAAAACATACTGCTGTCCTGCTTTGAGGACAGGTTTCTTAATATGACTAGGAAGTTTTGGAAAACTTTCTTCTGGCTTCCATGAAAAATTGAGCTCCTAAACCTGGATTAACAAAGAACTACACTCTGTGTCATAAAAGAACAGCCCATCCTCCCATTTCTTGCAGAGTACTTTTGGAAACCATCCCTTCCATCTAGACAAGATCAAAACCAATGTTGCTTGTAATGTGAAGTTAAATAATAACGCTAATTTCACATGTCATGTTACAGGAATGATTGATATAAATAAATCTGGAGCTGTTTGATAAGAAATACACAAACACGTCCCTTCTCTTTCAGAAAAGTTCATACGAGCCAAAGCCAAGCCTCTCATGTTTGTTATCAGATCATTCCTCATTTTGAATGTTTTTCCATGACTTAGTGCATTTTTTAATAAAAAGATAAAGTCTTTTTATAGGATAGACTTCTCCTTGCATAGCTAAAGCTGGAGCAATCTCAGGTCTTCTTTCAAAATATTTGAAACCAGACTTGCTGCATTAACAAATATGAAATAGAGCAACAGTAAAAGATTAATTCATGTCAACTCTCGATGTTTCTGCTTCTAAATTATCCTCATTTAAAGCATAGCAACACCTAAGTGCGTTCCACATGACCCTTTGCGTTTGACTCTCCCTATAGAGCTGCACAGGAAGTTGCAGTCTCAAAGATTACAGACTCAGAAACTCCCATCTTCCAGTGACCTGTACACCAAGATCCTGTGTCTTCAGCTCTACAGGGAAGAAGCTCAGAGATGAAGATGACTGGCAGGAATCACTGTCTGTTTAACTGGATATCAAAACTGCCTGGAGTAGCAACAGTCGATGCTAAGAAACACTTTGGCCAGAGCATAACACCTGCTATTTCAGGCTATAAAGCTATTCCCACCTCCACATGACTAGAGCAAGGCTAACCTTCAAACAGTGGCCATTATCCTGCTGTGGCTTGATCTTCCCTCTGAACCAGGTACTACCAAATTCAGAAGACAGAGACTCAAAGTGTTACAGAAGACTCTCTCAAAACTGGTCACCTTCTGTAAAAGCAGATAATCTCCCTCAGAACTGAAACACAGCACCTTTCCTCAGGTCTTCCTCTTTGAACCTCCCTCTCCTTGCAGCTGGCATGGTTAATAGTGTGCTGTTATCCATCTTTGTTCTCACACAAAACAGAAGCAGTACAAGACATGCAAAGATGCTCTCAGTAACTCATGGAAGTATCTGCCTCAGGATTCTAGCTGTGCAGATTTCTCAACTGGCCATGGCATTCCCAGCTGTGTGGGAGTCTGAAATCACAAAGACGAGGTGTGCTTGCTTAAAATAAACATCACCAGAAAAGACTCTTTGGTGTTGTTCATTGCAGCTGTAGTTTGCTACAAGACTATTCCCTCCAGGGAGGGGAGTAACTCTCAGATGGGATAAAGCTACCTTGGCCAACTTCATAACAGACCTGGCAGAAGGAGCTTTTTAAGGGATGGGCCATGTACAGGAAAGACTGCAACCAAAATACGAGCATGCACCAGGAATTTATAAGAACTGTCTCCAGGGAGACAGTTATTGTCCTTGTGCAGAAAGAAATCTAAAAAACTATTTTAAGCTTCGTGCCAGCTTTCCTCCACTATATCAAGAGCCAACAGGCTACTAGAGATACAGTTCAAAACCTGCCTTCCACATCTTATGTGTGCATCTAAAAGCTTCATCTTCATCACCAGGGCAGCTAAGTCCTGGCTGACATAGAAGGAGAGGGACTTGTTTACAGAGGGAATTATTTCCTTCTTTACTGAGATGACTTGCCTCAGTGTTGACTTGTTTTATTACTTTTAAATTACAATCAAAGACACCACAATTTGGCCAAGCTTGACATCTGCTTTCACTAGCTCTCAGTATCTGCAAAAGCTCTTCAAGGACTGCAAGGGAACCTCTTTGGAAAAGCAAAGCATTCGCACCTCAGCATACATAATTAGAATGCAAAAAGGTTTTTTCCTTTTTTAGGTTTTTTACCTTGTTCAAGTTCACTTCAGGTTTCTTAATGTATGAGGAGCAGCAAGTTAGGTCTATTAACAGTGCATCCACCTTGTACCACACAAAGGTACATTTGCTGCTATGGCAATCCAGACCACCACCTCCGACACACCGTCATAGCCCAGTCCCACAGGACAGCCAAAATTTGCAGCCTTTAAAAATCTCTCTGGGGGAAACACCACAACACAGTACACTTCTTATAATGCAAATCTGTTGCCTAAGAAAGCTGTTTTTCTCTATGTAGTTGCCATTCTCCACTTTTTTCCTAGTGCAGGAAGATGCTATTCCCTTAGAAGAAAAGGAATGGCTTAGTATTCCTTTTCCCTAGTCCTAGAAGAGAGTAGCAAAGAGGTTAACTATTAACCCAACTGTCACACCTTAGGCAAAACAACCCAGCAGAATCCAGTGGGTTTGCTGATTTACAGGTGGCAGAGCACAGTATTTACCCCTTGCTGGGCTGAGGATTCTGAAGGACTGTATTTTCCTTTGGTTTATTTTTCGTGTGTGTGTCAATACACATGCTGCTATGTGCCCACGGAAAAATTAATGCTGTAGCAACATTGTCCCTTCTGAATGTACAATCAAAAGCACAGTGCAAGAAATTCATGGAAATAACAGCATCTGATCCTTGGAGTATTTTCAAATCAATAGTCCCTTTATTTATATTGTAGCTGCATTCCAATTTATCACTTGCAAATATCCTCCGTAATAAATAAGGGAAGGAAAGGGAAATATTACAATGAAGTTGGAATAATTCAATCCTAGCTCTAGCATAATAAAGTTGCACAGGGAATCTGTGCTTTTTTGGTTGCCACCAAGCATCAGCAACAACTGATGGTCTTAAGTTAACAAGCTAATATTTCATCCATGGATACCAGAGTGATAATGGCTAAATATGCCAGTAGAGGGAATGAGCACATGTGCAGCTATTTGCCTGACACAACTTCTGCTGTCATGGCCTATTAAAACCAGTTTACATGTGCATGTCGAATTTGATGAATATGTATGTGACCTCTTTCATAGCTATCACTCATTGGACTGTAGCCCTCATGGCAGAAAAAAACAGCACCTCTCATTAAACACAGCTTGAGTTACAGGCATGTTATGTTAATATTCCTTCAGAACTTTAGGGGGTTTTCTTCTCCTTTTAATAAATCTTCAGAATAAAATAATTTAAAAGTATAATTAAACAAACCCAAACAACTTTCCTATTTCTCTCCTCTTTCACTTGGTTAATGTGTTTTGAAATTTTCCTTATCTAACAGAAGAGATGGTAAATTAGTTTATAGGTATTTCCTTAGACATATTCAAATGACAGTAGCCAAATGTAACTTCTCTTATATGGAGCCTTGAACAGAATTAGGCTTTTAAACGAAAACAAAAACCCACCCAAAGCAGAACAGATTTTTAGGTAAAAATGGGACTGCCTGTCTTGAACATCATATTTGATCCAAATCTTACTGGTGCTAAGTATTAGAGTCTAAACATACGCAGTGAATGTTCCCTTTTACCTCGCAGTTATCCTACTTTTTCTGCACCTAGATGGAAGGAGAACTGAAAGTATTAACTACATTGCTACATTGCTAAGTGCTTTCACCAAATTTCTCATAGAAATTGTAGAGCCTCACGAGGCAGAGGAAAGCATCCAAGCTTTTGGTGTTTATGAGAATCCAAATGAACCTCTGAATCTTTTGAGGTTTATTCATTGCTGTTTAAAAAGCATAAATTATAGAGTATAAGCAAGGATGCAGCCAGATTGTGCAGTCCATATATGGCAAATATTTACTCACATGAGCATTTCCACTCCATCTGCTCTGCAGATAGAGTAAATATTTCACAAACTGACACTTAATTTGGTAATACCAAACCAGAAAAGCACATCCACATAGGGATCGGTACTTTATATCATCCACTAAGAAAGCCACAGTCTTCTCCCAGTTATATGACTTTGATACACCAGCAATTGGAAGTAATAAGAAATTAATGCACTGATTTTTACAGGGAACATTGCTGTATCCTGGACCACCACTGGATCATTCTGCTGAGATAAACCAGACACTGAAAGGTTCATTTGAATGAATCCCACCTCAGCACCTGAACCAAGAGGCACACGTAGCTGGTGGGGTCATTTCTCTTTCGTTTCCAATGAGGCATCATTTCCTATGATTTCCTGAGTTCCCGGTCATTCAGATAGTTTGGGATTCTTGATTTAGCCACTAAATAAATAGCCAAATCTATTTGCTTGACTGCTAAAACCTAACCCTGGGCAGCTAAACCCCAAGCCTTGATCTCAGCAGGGGCATGCCATAAGTAGGCTGAGAAGAATTCAGCAAGTGGCTGAAGCTAGCACTAAAATGATGCATTGGCATTATGTATTTTCCAAACTGAACTAGTGCATGAAAGAAAAACAGATTTCCATCAGAACATTCTACTTTGAGGGGGGAAAAAGGGAAAGGGAGAAAGGGAGAAAGGGAGAAAGAGAGAAAGAAAGAGAGAAAGAGAGAAAGAGAGAAAGAGAGAAAGAGAGAAAGAGAGAAAGAGAAAGAGAGAAAGAGAGAAAGAGAGAAAGAGAAAGAGAGAAAGAGAGAAGGAAGGAAGGAAGGAAGGAAGGAAGAAAGGAAGGAAGGAAGGAAGGGAGGGAGGGAGGGAGGGAGGGAGGGAGGGAGGGAGGAAGGAAGGAAGGAAGGAAGGAAGGAAGGAAGGAAGGAAGGAAGGAAGGAAGGTGGGAAGGAAGGAAGGAAGGAAAGAAGGAGGGAAGGAAGGAAGAAAGATGACAATTTTCAATGTTCCCATATCAACTGCTAGGGGTCCTTTTGCTATTTGCACTTTGGAGCATATTTTGGAATGATTACTCTTCTTTCTAAGTCAGTCTGAAAACAAACTTTGAATTCTTAGAATGATGTATTTATGCATAAAACTATTTTCTGTGAGCAAGAAGTTCCCAAAACCAGCGGATTTGAAACAAAACTAGAAGAAAATTTACAAGAAAAATAAAGACAGGGAAAAAATCCAAGTCACTTCAGTGTTCAAGTTAGATTAGATACTGAGACCTAATCTGGCCCATGAGAGACATTTATATTAACTGAAGCTCCTGCTCAAATGCTTTGAATGAAGAAGAGGAATCTCATCACCCCACTTAAATTTAGAAACTTGACAATGGAAAGAGCTAAAATTTCTCATGATGGCAGTACTGTTGGTCCAGTTTCAAGATATGGATTCAGTGCTGCTTATAAAACTTGATTTCTTTTTTTCTCCTCACAGTTTGGTTTCGGGTGTGTTTTTTAGGGCTGAATTTTCTGTAAGAAAAAGAGCCAGCAGCTCTCTAGCAATATAGACACATTAATTTCCAGCTTCATTTCATTAATGCAACAGAAACATAGATGATGACAAAAGAACGATGAGATGGAACAAACTCTTGCCATGTGATGGCAGGAGAACATGGGAGAACACAGGGAGAAACACCATTGGCTCCATTCTGCCATCTGACAATACACACAACCCTCCATGGCATTCACCTACCCTTCACTGCAGCTAACGGCAGCTGCTGCTGCTATAAAGCTATGGTGGCTCAAACCCAGCTCTTTATTTTGTGGTCGATACCAGCATTTTCCTTCCCCTGCAGAGGAAGAAGCAGTTCCCATTCCAGGGACATGTACATGCCACCTAATTCCTGTGCATAGGTTAGAACATATGGCACAGAGCACTTATAGAGTATCTGTTATGTGCCTTGATTTTATGTTCTCCTATCCCTGCTCTTGGACTCACGATTCAACCCAGCAGGATTCAACCCAGTCAGCCTTATCCAAGTGGCCTGAGGATTGCAGAGCATAAGGATGGTAAAGCTGAAGCCTGAATTTCCTGTGTTTTATTTGTTTGGTTTTGTTTCCTTTAAAGAAAGAAAGATGTGGTATTCATACACCACATCTGTGCAGCACACAGTTCCCACTGCATCCTTTCCTTGACAGGCTTTCCTTATACATTTCTCACCAACATATCTGAAGTGTCACTCTCTGCAATGCAAGCATGTTTTTGCCTCATCTACCTGACCCAGAAAAACATAAAAACTAAAATCAGCCAAAAAAATCTAGTACTGTCAAAACAGACATTTTAACCCACAACATTCCATGATTTTCAATTTTCTTAAGGTTTTGGAAAATACTCCTAATAGTCCAGAGTGGCAGAGAACTTCAGACAAGGTTACTGTGAAAGATCCTCCTTAAGCCACTTAACCCTGAGACTGGTTTTTGTGTACACTCAGATTCTGAAGGGAAGCCACGGGTAATGCAAAAGCTGAAGGAGGCAGTCGGTTGTGCTTTACCACGGTACCAAAACAGCCATTGCACCAGTATGTTCAAAAATAGACCTTAAAACACTCTCCATACGCAGTCTTACAATACTTCATTGATTTGCTCATCCCCTCTATGTCTGAGATGAGATTAGTCACATTACTGAATGTAAAACCACGATGCAGGTATGGTGTATGCGAAGTAAAGTCATAAATTCCACTTTTTGCAGGTGCTAAGCATGCAAAAATGGCACACAAATTCTTCTAGGAATACAAATGCCATGAATATACGTGTCATTGTATAACAGCTAATGAAAAAAGAAAAAAACACCCCAAACCAGCAACCTTGACTGATTCAAAGAAAGAACAGAAATGGATATGACATAATTTATGGATTTGATAAGGAAAAATACTGCCAGGACACCAGAAATAGATGACAAACTCAAAAAGCATCCACTGTAGCTCACCCCAGGAACTGATACACACAGAGAGCTTTCCACAGGCTCTTTCGAAGGTTAGAAAATGTCCGTATCAAATTACAGGGCGCTACACACTTTCCATATCAGCTCTTACTTAATTAAAGTAATACTGAAATAAAATGTTCCTGTCATATTCCCTTGCGGCCAAAGAGAAGTATAGAAGCATCTATTCCGAGTCCCTGAAATCAGATACACATTTTCCTTTAAATAGACACTTTCTGGGTAGATATCAAGATAATTTAAATAAAGCTAAATTTAATGCAATAAAAATCTTATCATTCTTTTGTGGAATAAAACAAAGAGTTTAAAAAATCCCCAGGGTAACCTTCCAGTACCCACCATTATAGCCAAACATGCAATCTCTGCTAATAACTTTTATTTACATATATATTAAACGTGTATACCATTAGGAGATAAGTACGTATTGACAGAGCCATGAACTTTAGTGGTTTCTTTGAACACATATTTCTAAAGTAAGTACCTTACTTACAGTTTAATAGAAATCCTGGTTAATGTAGAGATTATGAACTAGATATATATATCTAGGAGTTCCTGGGAAGTTAGGGCTTTGAAAAAATAGAAACTTGCTAGAGATAGGTATGGGAGAAAAGAGGAAGATTCCACTTTTCAATGGGTAGAAAAAATCTGGTTGTTCAAAGCAGGAATGCACTCACTGTCTCATTAGGAAAAAAAGCCAATAAAGAACAAATATGAAACTTCCAAATACACCTTTTCCACCTCCCCAGAAAAAAACAGAAGCATTCTTTGGCCTCAGCCTCTTCCCTACCATTTGAGATGAAACATGAAAAATCATTGAACTGAATTTCATAAACCTGAGCTTTACACTGAAAGTGATATTCAAATAACACAGGAAGAAGACACAAAATTAGGATTTAGGATTAAATATTGTCTGAGCTAAGGCCTGAACTTGACAAATGCAAGCACGGTCATTGAAAAAAGATGACGTGAAATCTACTAGGTACAAGAAACTACTTTTAAAGGAAAATGCTTGAATAGTCTTTCTTAAAAACCACTGAACTTCACTTTGGTATGGAACATTTCAAAAGTTGCTGCTTTCTGCAAGGTTTACTAAGTGCTTTCAGAAATGCAGCCTTAAACAAAGACATTTAGAGTTCAAAACCACTCTCCTCTTAACCAAAGTACTTGCCAGCATCACCAAATGCACTCTAAAAAAAATTATAATGCACCAAGTAGCGCATGGACACTCATAATGAACTGCTATTTGAGAAACCAGCAGAAGGCCCTGAGCCTGGCCGCATTCCTGGGATGGTGACATCCTCAGGGGCTTCTGAACCCAGCCCTTGGTGGGATCTCACATAGGATGGGAGCCAGGAGACCACTTTTCCTCCCTTCATAGGCATGGGTTGGGATCCCTGAGATGCCTGCATCCCTGCACCGCTCCCAGGATGATCCAAGCTGGCCAGCATGTGCTGAGGAGTGGCATCAGCCACCATAGCCCTCCAGCTGGCCCCAGCGCACCGCAGGCCCCTGCCGCATGGCCGCGTCTCATGCTCTTGGCTCCCAGTGACTCATTCTCAATGCAAGTAAATTGCTACTTCCAGCCTCAGGCAACAGTGGCCAACTTGCCACGTTGACGAGCTTGGTGTCACTGGCTCTGCCTTCTCCTTCATGCTAATTCAAAGCGTGTCCCCCAAACTGCACAAACAGCCTGCAGAATTGCTAGGCAACCCTCAGCACACGTTTTGCCAGTATCTATTTGTGCTCTCTCTTTTTAATTTTACTTTCTTTTCATTGGGACAGGACTCTTCCCTTCTGCCCATGTTTCTCCCTACACCACTTCAAATGAGATTAAGTTTAGGCAAAGAGGGGAGTCCGTGCTTGTGGCAGGACCATCGTGCATTAAGCAAGTTTATTTTGGTAGCGCTGTGTTCTGTCTCTAGTCACTGTCTTTTTACACATAATCAAAACATGAAGATTTATTATAGGGAGCACTAAAAATACGGCTTTAAAAGAACAAAAATAAAACCACAAACTTGCTTTACAGCTGTGGCCTTAGGAATGCAATTGGATTCAGTTTGCCATGGGGAGTGGCAACACTGTCAGGTTTCAAATGTGACTTATCTGCTCAGGCTCCCAGAAGCAAGCTCGCTGGCTCCCAGCATAGCCTCTAGAAAGAGACTTAAAGGATGTGATACACAGGCTGCTGTACCAGGTTGGTCCCTTGCAGTAGGTCAGCAGACATCATCTCTGCGTTGCCAGATTTTTCAGTACAAGATCCATGTGGATTTCTTGCAAATCCAATGTCTAGAATCAAGAAACTCACCCCAACCCACTAAGGTTCCATTTTTGTTTCATCATTTTAGATGGTTTTGGGAAATAAACCACATCTTGAAAAACGATAGCCCCTAGCCAGATTACACATGAAAAGGCAAACTCAGGAAGAAAATGCTGTGTGAATTATTTTTGCAAGCTAACAAACGAAAGCCTTCTTAGCCCGTTTCAGGAAATTTTGAACAACTGAAACTGGGCAACATGACTGAGACCCATCACTGCTACACCTGATATCACAGCCAGCAGATCACCCTTAGTAACTCTGAGATTGGGCTCCTTTTTTTCTGGTGGATAGTTACAAATCTGATATTCAAAGGTCTGAAAAATGCTTTTCAAAAACAACTCAGTCAAAGACAACTTGTCAACCATGGGACTTGCACACAAGGATCCTGGAAAAATATTTTTCCAGACACTACTGTGGTCTGTGACAAGCACTCCAGGCTGACTTTGAGGGCATCCTCTGCATTTTAGACTCAGTGACAACACACAACCAAGGGATGAAACCCTCATTGTTTCCTCTATCCCTAGCATAGCTGAGATCCTTGCTGATCCAAATAAGTCACCTAGAGGCCATCTTAGTCCAACCTGGAAATTTCAGCAAGCTGATCTTGAGGAGTGAAGCAAACAGGCTCTTTGGTGGTCAGCAAATGAAATGTACATCTGTATTACACAGTGGAAATCACTGCAACTCTCTTGCCACCTCACAGTTAATCACCATAGGCTGCACATCTAATTAATTTATCCTCAACTTCTAGCAACAGGAAGATCTGAATGAAGCTTGCTGTGACTTTCAGCACATAGTAATATGCACGGGCTGCTGGAGTGCTCCAGCTTGGATGGTTTTCCTAGATAAGTCTCTCCTTATTAGCTTATTGCTTTTAACACTGGCAATGAAAAATCAAAAGAGAAAGAAGCTGACAACTCCTCAACACATTCTGTGTACAAGCATCTGACCATTTAGAAGGAGGCAGGTTTTCTCACTGACTGCAATTTAGAGATTTGTGGATCTTGAATAAAAGAGAACAAAGCTATTATGAAACTTTTAAATTTATGATAACAGAAAACAACTTCCAGAATTTAGTTTATTATCTCTGAATATTGCAGTAATCCATTCACGTAATACATGCCTATAAAGGAAGTGTAGCAGAAGATGACGTGGGTAAATCAGGGCTGCAACAGTCTTGGTCAGCATTAGACAATAAATCAGGTTTTATCTCCTGTTCCTTTGTCTTGTGCTCTGCAACTGTGCCAAACCATTACACCCTAAAAAATTTCCATTCAGATAGAAGTTGAAACCAAAGGGAAGCAAGGTTCAGAGGTATTTGGATCCTTTATTCACAGATGTGATAGCCTTATGTTTCAATACATTTGTTCCCTTTGATAGAATGTATGTGCTCAGAGAGGCAGTTTTCCAATACATTCAGCATACATTTCCATTTTTTAATAACTTTTTCAGAACTTTCAGAACATGCTGGCCTGGCTTTTTATGGATTCTTCCCAAAGAAGATAGTTAAATGTTCATGGATTTGGCATGGGGTATTCCAAGTGTCCACGCATTCTGCTCGACATATGTAAAACCAACACCATCTTTCCTATCTTTAAACTCTGGAGGGAGACATAGGCTCCACAAAACACAGGGAAATATCATGACTGGTTTGGATTACATGTTTCAGTCCTAATTTGCTTCTTTGATTCGTCATGGTCAGCACAAATATATGCAACTCATTATATAAACTGGCCTTCCTCATCTAGATAACACCGTTGCCTTCCTGCAGGAATTACTTAAACTTGCATAGAGGTTACTTGAGTTGTGTTTACCCCTGGCCTGTCTCCTTCAGGCTCAGATGGATCTTCAGGTGCAGCCCTAGAATGGGAAGGGAAGCAGTGCCTGCTTCGTTTGTGCACATGTGCAGAGAGATGGCTGAAGGCTCCACACTGTGAGTGAAGGTGCATCTGCTGCTTTACTCGCTGATCTTTCCACAGGATAACTGGGCTGTTCAGCATCACAGCATGCAAACAAATAAAAGAAATTGTAATTTCCCTCTCTCCCTCACCAGACACACTACAGCAGTGGCTCCAGTGTAGTCCCACACTTTCCAAAGCCTACAACTGACATAGGCTGTATAAGAAATTGCAAGGATTTCTCTCACCTCAGGGAAAAGTCCCAGAACAACTTGATGGGATAAAAAATCCTTCTTTTAAAATATGGAGGCCTGGTGTTTGTCTGCAGTTATAATGTATTAGTGCCTACTATTTTCTGTAAGGAGCTAACATCCATGGAAGACCCAATATATCTCTGTACAACTGTATATCCCCATTTTCATAGAGAATGATGGGGGGTGCAAGCAAGGTCCTGGGCATCCAGCCCAAAGGATGCACAGTAAATACATCACCAGTTTTATGTTTCACTTGAGACTGTTGAGCTGTCTTAACTACAGAACTAACAATGGGAAATGCCTTCTCAGATGTTTTTTTGTTAATAATAAAAAAGACAGCATTGCCCTAAAGAATAAGCTAATACTTATAATGAATTTCTGCTGAACTCCATCATTGCTGGGCTGAAAAATCTGTTAACATTAACATAAGGCACGTCTGGAGACAGTCTAGCCCACTGCACCTGCTCAAAGCAGGATCAGCTGCAGCAGGTTGCTCAGGACCATGTACAGTCAGGTTTTGAGCTGCTATCACCTCAGAGAGGGGAGAGAAAAAAAAATGGGGAAAAAAATCGCTTTTCCTAACATTTAAACAGAATGTTCCTTGTTTCAATTTGTGCCCATTGTAATCATCACTAAAGCCTGGTTCTGGTTTCTTTACTTCTCCCCAACAGACACTGATACACATAAATAAGGCTGTCCATGAGCCTTCTTTAGGATAGTTCCAGCTCTCTCAGCCTCTCCTCATACAAGGGATGCTCCAGTCCCCTCAGCCATCTCTGTGGCCCTTCTCTGGACTCACTCCAGTATACCCATATGTTCCTCATAGAGGGGAGCCCAAAACTAGTCCATTATTTTGAAACGATACTGAGTTGATGCCCTATTGCCCCTAAAGGCAACCTTCCAAGCTTTATGGAATACATATGCATTAAACATTGTTTAAAAGCAGAACAAACAGAAGAACTGGAAGAATCTGGAGAAGCAGAAATTCACTGGCACTTGCTAAAGTATCTCCTCATTATTCCAATCTACTCCTGAAATACAAGATTATTTTTGGCCAGTTTTGTTGACTTTAATCACTGTTTGCTCTTTATTTATTTATGCTTGGGTTTTTTTGAAATAATAAGCTTGGACTTCTTTCCTTTTATCCTCCAAGTGTGTTGTCCTGGAGGCTGTTATTGTTATGAACAACTGTGGGGGTTTAATTTAAATATACATTTCCACCCCCATATATTGGTGCAAGTGGCTTTTCCCTCACTCAGATGCTGCAGAATCATAGCTTAGTCATTATTAAACCTAGGTTGAACAGAATAATGAATCCTGGCTTTATTATTTCATAAATCTTGGTTATTTTGGCAAGGTTGCTTTGAATTAATTTTTCTCTTTAATGCTTAAATTTCTTGAGTACATTTAGGTTGGGGTTTTTTTTTTCCTTTCATTAGATGTTACTTGAACTTCAAACATTTCTGTTGAAACATAAGGGGTGAGTTTGTGATGCTGACATGCTCTAGCTTTTTCTGTTGTCGTGGTTTAACCTGCAGGCAGCTAAACAATACAGAGCCAGTCACTTACTTACCTCCAATGGAATGGAGGAGGGAATACCCCATCTAGAAAGTCCCTGACTTAGTGTAAGCACTGCTCAGCAACAACTACACCATCAGTGTGCTATCAACATTATTCGCACCTTAAATCCAAAACATAACACTATACCAGCTACTAGCAAGAAAATTAACTCTATCCCAGATGAAAACTGGACATCTACCCATGCTATAGGACATCTACTCATGCCATAATGCTATGAAAAATCAGAAACTCTCCACTGTAACCTTAAAATATTGTGTGCTTAAATGTCTATCTTGATGATACTTGTACAGGGGAGGTTCAAGCTGGATATAAGGAAGAAGTTCTGGACTGTGAGGGTGGTGAGGCACTGGAACAGGCTGCCCAATGCAGCAGTAAACGCTCCATCCCTGCCAGTGCTCAAGATCAGGCTGGACAGAGCCTTGGGTGACATGGTCTAGTGTCATGGGCATCCATGCCTATGCAGGGGGTAGGAACTAGATGAGAAGTTAAGGTCCTTTTCAACCCAACCTATTCTATGATTCTATGAAATCTTGGAAGTCTTGATTAAAAAAAGAGTAACATTAATGGAGCTCTTCTCCCACAAAACAATAAACACCAGATCAGTGTGTTCTGCTCCCTACCCCCCATATTTCTTTTTAAATCTAGTTTCAATATTTTTGCCACAGATTTGCAGATAATTTTCCAGTCCAATAATGAGAGGATTTTACTTCTAGAGTTTAAGGTTCATGCAAGTTAAAAAGGATTCCATATAAACCATATTTGAAGTATTCTGCTATCAGGAGAGTTGATTCCATTTTATTTCAGTATCTTTGAAGGACTATATTGAAGTTCTAGGTTCTTCACAATGCCAATTCTGTTATGAATGCTTCTACTGAGTAGCTAAATAATGGAATCCACAAAATGAATTAAGATCATTAAAATAAATAAAATAAAACACATTAACTTTTCCCTCCTAAGATGACCAGTTTTCCATGAAACACAAGCCTGCTGCTATAATGACACTTCCCTAACCACTTCTGTTCCAGTTTCCTATGACTTACCACTTGACTGTCTTTCCCCCCAGCCTTTTCCAATTTCTTCACTTTGGCCTCAGAGTTAATATTGAACACTCACGCCATCAGGACTGGAACATATTGGCATTAAACACCAGCAACTTGGGCCAATCTTCAACTGAAGATTAAAGCTTTATTTTCAGTAAAACAGCCCACTATCATGTTGTTCAGCCATCCCTTGGAGAATTTTCCCATTTTCCACAGCAGGGAATGGGACAGCTGGAGGGCTTGTCATAAGCTTGCTCTATTGCCTTGAGTTTTGAAATCAGAAGCCTCTATCAGAAGCATGATCTGACCACAATTTAACAATTCATTACTACTTTTCACACCACTATATCCAAAATGGCAAATTAACACCCTTCTATTATCTTGTCTGTTATTCACTGGGACTGATCCCAGCCTAGGTCTTTCAGCTATATAATTCTCCCAGGGTGATAAACAGATCTCTCTTTGCCTTACCTATTCAGGGACCAAACACCTAGTCATATGATTCAAACAAATTAACAAACACACAATTCGGAGTTCATCTACTTGGTAATCTCTCTGCTTTGCTGAGCACACAGTGCACATTTCAACCTGATAAAATGTCAGGCCATATAGCCAGAAACAAAACTGAATTGATGGAAATGATTCCGTCTTCGTAATTGGTACTTAGAAGTCACTGTGAATAATCATTTGTGAGGGCCTTTGCTAGAAAAATCTGATAGTTACGGTGATCTGTTGCTAGATAAACATAAAAACTGCAAGAAGGTATAGAGGAAAGCAACACAACTGTATCCTTGATTATAATGCAAGACCTATTGTATATATACACTCAGTGCTTATACTTCAGAAGGATGTTGAAAAATTGCAGAGAATTCAGAATAACACAAAGGAATAAAAAAAATGGAAAATATGCCTTGAAGTGAGAGACTCCTGGTGCTCAATCTATTAGCTTAATGAAGAAAAGGTTAAAGGATAATTTATTAGTCTATAAGTGTCTATTATCAAAGGGAATGAAAATTGATAATTGATGACTCTTCAATCTAGCTGACAAAGGCTTAACAAGATTCAATGGCTTGAAGTTCAAATTAGACAAATTAAGGTCCAGAATATGGGGCACTTCTTATTTTTTTTCTTTACAGGGAAGACAACCAATTAAAGGTTGCAATAGATGCTCCATCACCAGAAACCTTTAAATCAAAGTCATGTCAACAAAGTCATAAAAGGCATTGGAAAGTAAGTCACAACTGTTGGACTTCAAGAACACTTTCAGGGAAGTTGCTTGAGTGATGTTACACAGGCCATTAGATTGCAAAGGTCCCTTCTATTTCTAAAATCCTAGCAATTGCTCTACCACATTAGAGTTACATAGACCACATTTTTATCTTCTCTGAACATATAATTCTGTATTGGAGTACCATAAATGTTTCAAGACCTCTTTCACCACCAGCCAAAAGAATAGTGGAGGAACAAAGGTGAGGAGCTGTATTTCCAAAATGGCACACAAGCGAAAGAGTATGATACAAATCACTGGAGTTGCTGATCATTTTCATTCATAGTTATGAAACAGAACGAATTAGAAGGGTTTAGGCTTTTCTTTAGAATAAATAGCTGGTACAATCCTTCTGACCCTAGATTACAGTCTCTGCTTTGGCTTAAGAGTTGAATAGTCATTACATTTCTCTACATCCTACCTTTCCAAGGAAAACACATTCCCTGTGCACTGCAGTCTTCGACAATAGGATTAAGTATTACTGGCAGACAATACCACTTAAAATGTTAGCTGCATCAACCCCTATGATGATGGAAGGAGCTATTAGTCTGCAGTGCCTCTTTTAACAGGAGGACAAAAAAAAAGCCCTTATGCTTTCTTGACGGGGGAAAAAATATACCTAGAAGGCAATATACCTCATACAGATAGAAAAAGTACATGAAAAATGGTTACAACAAGATTATTTACATTCTTTAGTCATTAGGGATAAAGAGGATGCTTACTGACCCATCTTTCTAAACAACAAATTTAAAATCCTCCATGATAAAATCACTCTGCATTGTGATTTCCAGTTCTGTCAGACACTCCAGAAAAATGGCGTTCACTTAGCATATCTATCTACTCAGTGACTGATTTGTGGTCTTTCCAATTTAGATACTCAGCCTCTCTTTCAACTCCCCACGTCTATTACATTTGCTACAAATTGTATTAAGTGAGCATGTGCCCAGCGAAAGCGGAACTGCAGCCTGGAGAGCCGGGCAGCCTAGGTTGATGGTGTTTTTCTACCCAAAGGCTGCCTCAGTTGAAGTTGGAACTACTCAGCCTGGGATTTGCTGCAGGTGAGTTACATTGCTGCTGCTTGTAAGAGGCTCTGAAGCCAAGCTGGCCTCATATACTCAATGGTATGGGGGTGCAGGAGAGATTAAGAGGTTACTCCATTGATTCCAGCTGTGAATTGTAGAGTATATACACATCTTAGGTTCACAGAGTGCTATTGTGCCGTAGCACTCCAGGAAAGGAGACTACTTTTTTTTTGGAGAGTCTGTTACAGTAGAAAGAACATAAAATGTCTCTATTTTGATACAAAAGGGTAAGAGCATGGATGATTTGGGTACCTGCAGAGACAATTTACAAACTCCACTGAGCACAAGACTGAGCCTATCTTGCACTGTCTACCATGAATGCCACAGAAAACACATCCTATGTAATATGCCGTATTCTGCTAGGGCCCCTGACTGAAAATTTCTGCTCCTTGTTTTCCCTTTTACAGCACAAACATGCCACTTTTTTCTCAGAGTAAACACCTCAGAAAGACAAAGCCATGAATCAAATCTGTACATCTAGGAAGTACAGTTCTTCTGACCGATGCTTATGTTATTATGTCATCCTATCCAGCAACAACATAATTGCAGATAATGTAAAGCAGATCAACTTCTGTAATCTTCTCCATGGGGAAAAAAAAGGGGGGGGGGGCGAGGGGAAGAAAAAGAAAAGAAAGTGGTTACTGCAGCCTGAAATTATCCTGAAGAATTTAGGCAGCTGTAATACAGAAGAATAAAACCAGCCTATATAGCCTATATGCTGCCAACATTTATACAGACTCAAAGGTCACTTAGGATATGTGATGGTTAAAGCACATGTGCTAACAGATACCAGTGGCTCAACCTATGGGAACAAATTCGGTGAAAAATATCAGTGCAAAGGAGGGGGGAAGAGGAGGGTCATTAGTGCAAGATGCTTGAAACATCAAGATGCAATGAGCAGGACAGAGCTGCTGATGAGAACACTCAGGGGATGCAGTATGAAGATCTTTGGACTGAGCAAAGTGTCGTGGTCAGGGAAGGATAATAAAAAGACTGGAACATACACCATCTGGTATAACAGAAGGGAGGATGGGAAACATCAACAGGGAGTTATATTTGCTAGCGAAAGCCAGACGGTGAAAGCATTGATTAAGATTATTTTGTCGATTAGGTGGTACTCTTTGATTTACGTGCTGGTGAAGGAAGAGCATTTGCTATGAAAAGGCTGTGCCACCCAGGCAGCTGAAGTGGGATCAGACCCAGGGGGCTTTCATGGATCCCCCATGGAGCTGAGAGGAAGCAGGGCTCACTTGTGGATTCGGGAGGTCACACAGTCCAGTGTGAAGAGAAGGAGCCACGAGGATTTGTGACTGTGATGTGATTCGCCTCTTTATTACTCACCTTTTTTAAGTAAGGAAGAGGCACATAGAAGGAGACCAAGGTGCTGGGGGCAGAGCACTGCATCAGGAGAAATAATCTGGAAAATAACTGATTGAGAAAAATATGTATATATACCCATATATATATATTTGTATACATGTATAAATTCGTATCTATCTAGGGATGAATCAACAAATGATATAAAGCTTTTAGGTTACATTGACACAAATGACACAAATTTCCTTCACCCAGAGACCTGGGCTGATCCTGGGACAGAAGGTTAAAAATGGAAGGGGGTATATAGATCAGTGACTCAGATGAGACTTGCTCCCAGCTTACAAAGTCCTCAGTGACAAAGCACAGCAGGGGCAGTGCAAAGGGTATGCAATAATAGAGCAAATCAATAAATTTAGTAGCTACCTGACTGAAAGGTGGCACTCTGTGTGGATAGGAAGCCAAGAAAGAAGCCTAGAATTTAAGGGAGAGGACTTGCACAGCACAGTATTATTGGTATCAATCGATCAGTGGGTAAGATAGGAACAAAATGACATCAGCAGCAACGCACAGACAGTGAATCAGCAGGGGGAAAAGGGCAGTAGGTGAGCAGCACCAGAGAAAAACATTGGTGTTGCCTGGAATAAGTCTCTGAGGATGCTTTTGTAACACTGACTTGAGGGGGATGAGCAGTCTGACAGGATTTGCAAACCCCAGTGGCAAAGCACTGCTCCCTTCCTTCACTCTGAACCTGCAGGAAAAAAGGCTGGAATGTCTGAATGCCAGCAAAATCTGGAGAAAAAGCAAACAAGCATTTACTTGTTTAAGTAATAAGAAAAAAAAACCAAACACAAACCACTTTTCATGCTAAGCTCAAAGGTGTCCCCCCCAAGACTCAGAACCATAGGACTTGTTTTATACTACACTAGAAACGCCGTTTAAAGAAAATCCTGTTTTCCTGCAGGTGAAGTGTCACAAAGTGAAAAATGGCAAATTCCCGCTGATTTATCCGCCAATAAACACATGCACACACATTCCTTCACAGCTCGCAAATCTCATCAGCAAATGTTGACCAACCTCTAGTTACTCTAGATAAGCTGCATACAGGTTAAGTCAGACACAGGTAGCTTAAACAGAGTGCAAGAGGGAGGCAGATCCACTAATGCAGCAGCACGGACAGGTATAAATTCACTTCCCGTTCCCTTTGAACCATCTGAATGGGAACAGCCCTAAATATTACAAGTATTACATTTCACTATTCAATAAAGTTGTGCTGAATAGAATTATCACCTTGAAATTACAGGGTAAAACTCCCTATACAAAAACAGATTAAAGACAAATTAGACTGTGGGCCAGGTCACTATGATTGTTAATTAGTGATAATGGAAATACAATTAGCATAATGAGTTCCAATTACTGTATATGGAGAAATATGAGCATACTGCTTTCATAAATCTTGGTTCCAGGAAAAATAAAATGCATCTGGTTTAACAAAGCATGCCCTTCTCCTTTGCAAAAAGCTTCCTGGTAAATATCTTTTTATGAAGCTAAACCTTTCTTTTGATGGGCTGTGATTTGGAAAAATAAAGAAAGCAACAGAATGGATATACCCTGTCTGATAGTTGAACAGTTTTGTATTAGCTTGGCTTCTGTTTTAAGCTTCCTAGAAAATCTTACCATCTGTTTCTTCAACCCTGGGTTAAACAACAAAAGATAAAATCATAGACCATTACATCAAATGCACTTACTGTCTTTGAAATATCTAGTGTTTCCACCCCCCCTTCTCTCTTTCTTCTTCTGATAAGCTGTGAAACTGGAAAGCCAATTATATTCAGATATTTACACAATTCAGAATGGCCTTTTAAAACCTCGTTGAAAAACAAGCTAATGAAAGACAACAACTTTACAAATAGCAACAGCAGCATGTCCAATGGTTACTTCATAAGGAATTCTTTTATTTATTTCCATAGCAGTTTGACACCTTTGCTAGAGCAGGCATAATCAGGCTGGATTTAGCTTATCACTCATTAAGTTAAAAAAGTGAGGATTAAAATTATGAATTTACAGATGCTGTGGATTGGAGTGCTAATGGAAATAAAGTCTTAGTAAAGCCCTATGGACCTGCAAGCTTGACACCATGCCTCTATTCAAACAAGATGGTGTTAACTATACTGTTAGCCAATTATGATGCTATTCACTGTTTCCATGTGTTAAGGTGGATTATGGGGTAATATGGGTAAGGATTCAAGAACCAGAAAAATTCCAGCCACATGCAATGACTAGATGTTAGTGGTGCAAGGCCCTCGCCCTCTCCCTCCAGCCTTCTTACTAGAGCAAGAGGCAAAAAATTAAGACTCACAAGTCATGGATAGGTAAAGCAGATGGAATATAAACTGCCAGCTAGTCACTCTGAACCTGTAAGATATTGGGGAGCATTCATTAAGGAAAACAATAAAAACACAATGATGGGAATGAAGAGTGGAAGGAAAAAATGGACTGCTTAACAACAGGTCTTCTTTACACCTGCTAAGCTGCAGACAGAGCAGACTGCTTACATTTTCATGATGTCAACAATGTGATAATTACCTGGTACAGATGAACACTCTCCTCTCACAATAGCCATGATACTTTGCAGTCATAGGGCAGAACCAACTCATATCTGTATTGACAATCTCATGTGAAACCACCCCAGTATCATGTAAACTCACCATAGTCTCAACTCCTTAAAGAGTAATGAAACATTTGGCACAGCACATGAGAAGAGAGAGTAGATAAGAACCTGCCCTGGACACTTACTGAGACTGCTTTAGGTCTGTAGGTCATGAAACTTGTCCTAGTGATGGAATCACTACCTGATGAGAACCCATTTGCTTCATATATTGTGTTCTGTAAAGATAGTTCTAAGAGTTGACTCTTCTGATTTTGGCCCTCTAAAAATAAAACCCAAACACTTCAGAATGCCATGCAGCCTGGCTCTGAACTTCTAAGGATACTGATGGCTCATACGAATGTCATCACCATAGTATTTCTGTGCTTTCAGATTGCTATTTTAAAGATCTAGGAAAGCACACAGAGCAAGTGAGTTAGAAGAACAGACTGACAGCTAAGGGAAGTGGCCTGTGGAAGAAATAATGAGTGAACACGTCACTAAAGATTGTATCTTGACACATATGCAGAGGACAGCTAAATTCAGTGTGTACAGGCAATCATGATACTCACATTACCTCACTTTGCAACCTTAGCAAAGGCTTTTAAGGGTTGTTGCGTGCCTGGTTATATTCATCTGTGAAATGAAGATATCTCAAACAAGATCATTCCGATAGGCACAGTATCTAAGCACAATAAGAGGCATTCTCAGTGATAACAAAGCTTACAAGATAAGTGGATGAATCAGACCAAGGGAGAAGGAGAGAGAGACAGAGGCACCAAGACAAAGAAATACCTTTCCTCTGAGCACACACAGGTGCTTGCCTACTGATACACCACGCAACTAAGGCAATAAAAACAGCGTTATTGTGAGTGTCTAAATGTGCTCTCTCCGATTAGAAAAGACACTATTCTGCACCTTTTCCTGATGGTGGCAATCCTGAAAGGTTCAGAGGGACAACTGACCCTTTGCCAGTTGGAGCTGTCAGGTGGACACCCACAGAGCCCACACACGCCAGTGTAAACCCAATGCATCTCCATGTTGCTTTGAATTTATGGCATCATCCCTCAGAGTGCAGGCAAGTATTTCCACAAATGAATGATCTCAATCAGAAAACCAGTCCTGTGGCAAGGGATACATATGGCCATCACTCCCAAGAACAGCTGTCAAGCACTAGCCCTGCCCACTTCCCACTGTGTAACGTCCGTGGTTGCTCAGTCAAGCGAATGACCTTATAAGCCCACAAAGGTCCAATCTGAACTGAAAATTATTAGCAAAAACTTGTTTTCCTTAAGATTTTGCAGTCTAACAGGGAGAAATAATACATTTGGATGGCAAGTGAGTCTAAATGGCTTTTGTTACAGTTCTTTTGAGTATAAAACCTCTCTACATGTGAATAATAAAGCTCATTGGAAAGATGAGAGGTAGACCCCCACCCTCTCTATCCAAAGCATGCTGTTCGTTTTAGCTTGTGCTTCACTGAATAAATAACACTCCCAGCCATGATGCTCTCCCTCCAATATGCTTAAGTATTGATAGATTGCATCGCTCTGTACTAAGTCTGTCTGGAACCTGTGACATTTGCCCAGTGATTTGGTAAATGAACCTGGAATATTTGACCCATGTAGCCAAGATTATGCCTTATTTAGACTGAATGGACAAGATCCTTTGTTGTACCCAAAAAACCTGACAGATACAGCTAACCTTTTCAGCCAGCTCCTCTGGGTATTTAGCTATGAGGAAAGTGACACGCCATGATGATTACTGAATCTCAAATCTCTCCCATATATACATGTATCACTATGCACTCTCTGGGAATCTGTGATACAGGCAAGTTGGCAACTTAAGGACCTTCTCCCAGGCTGCTTTCTGATTTATGTAGACCTGCCACAGAATGACTGATACAACTGAAATAAATCTGTTTAGAACTTAAAAGACATGAAACTTGACAGACATTCAAAGTAAGTCAGATTCAGCTATTTCATGTTTTATCATTTCCTGTGCTGTATCTCTACAATGAGATTAGCTAATGTGGTCGGGGGCAGCAGGAGGGATAGAGGGATAAGTGGGCCCAGGGTTTGGACAGAGTCTCGTAGGAGGGTTCTCCTACCCCTCACCTCCAATTCTCTGCTCCAGCAATACATTTTTCACTCTGCTTTGATCTTGGCTGACATTTTTAACTTAGTAACATTCTCAAGGACAATCTCAAGGCTGTAAAATTACATTACTCAATGCAAGAAATTCCTTGTAGCAACTGTCCTGCTCTGGGCTTTTGAGATACATTTCTGTATCTCAACAGGGCAATCATGATGTTATTTCTCAAGCTTAAAAGAAAGCCAAGACATTGAAGACTTGCTCCATCTTTCCAATTGCCTGAATGCAGAGAGTGTGCTGGAAAAATCTTCATACTCACTAAACATTTGAGGGATCTCCTACACTGACAGGGGTGCCCAGTTACCATCAGTGAGACAGCTGCAGAAAATTTCTAGATCACATCATCATAACTTGCACAATTTTCCAATAACCTTTCCCACAGATATACATGCAACATGCTCCTAAACCTATCATGACCCAAGAAAAACAATCAGGAATAACCATGTTCTGCAACTAAGAGTGCTAAAGGACAGCTTTTGCTTTCTTTTACTGAGAAGTTTGTGGTACCTGTTTTTTTCTAATAAAGATTGTAGTTAAGGGCTCTGAATTAGCAACCTCTCTTGCATGTTTAACTGTTATATAAGGAAAGATAACATCCACTTGATTTTTGAGCTGAACCCTCCCAGGCTACACACAAGAGCTGATGGAGGTGAAGAGGCAGCTAGAAGAGCAGTGTGACAGCAGGCTACAGCAGTACATTTCTCCGCTAGTGAGTGTCAAAGTTTCTATCACATCATTAACTTGGGTATAGAGATCATCAGCAATATCTTCCGTTTGTAATAATCCATCTGGGCCATAAATGGTCCATAATGTGGTTGAATTAGTACCATATTCAGAAGCCTGCTTTTCAGGTTTAGTATGTTATATCTCAGCATTAATACTGCCTTCTGACTTGGTGGAGATTTTGTATTCAACAGTTCTTGGTACCAGGAATGATTAAAGTGCTATAGATATTAGTTACCATTCCAAATAAGTCAGTTAGCATATTAAAACGCCACAACTGAAGTGGACTTACACAGCTTTTAGTACATGGGAGATGATATAGGAAAAGGTATTTTCCTGTTTTACTAGTTTAACTCACTTTGTCTTTTTCCCCCATAAATTAGAAATTCACTGAGTGGAAGACTACCTCCGTAAATGAAATAGGAATATCATTTGTTCATCTTCCTATTCTATCAAATGCTATTCACATATAAACCTCAAAAACTCTTCACAGCAGATTGTTCAGCATGCTTTTTTTGAGACCCATGTAACTTTATACTCTTGTCGCATCTATGTGTATATCTCTATGTATACTTGATACACCCTGCTATGAAGTTCCCTTATCAATTATCTGCCAACAAAAAGGATGGTAGAGAAAATGTTCTTGAGAGTTACCAGCCTTGAATGTAGCCCCACAAAACTGCCCACAGGTATTACAAGGATGCTGGCGTGAACAAATTCATACATGCAAAGTAATCTCTTATAAGGTCTTAGCTACAAAATAAAGCTTCCCTTTCTCCTATCTGTCTGCCCTTTTTTCAAGCTTTGTTCTCCCTCTTCTTTCCTCAAATGGGGGCAGAAACCGAAGGAAAAATCACCTGCAGCAGCACGAGTGACAACATATCTACTTTCTACCCAGAAAAAGCTCCCTTTGGGGTCAGACTAGCGCTGCTTTTCATATGAAAGTGTAATTCTCTCCTCCAAGCATCAGAATCATACCCAATAACTCTTAGGTTTGGCTGCAGCCTTTTTTTAAAGTAGAAAAGCATATTTTTTACATCATACATATTGTTTATATCTGAGGAACAGCCTCTTTATGTTTTGTTTTTCTGATGCTGTGGATGCACATCAAACATCATAATGAAAGAAGCCATCCATGAGGTGCGCTGCACCATACAGATTATGTAAATATCTTTAGTGATCTATCAAGCAAATAACAAATTTAAGAGAAATATAATTATTTTTAAATCCTGAGCCTTTGTAAATGTTTGCTTTTAATCATTTACGTAACCTTATTAAAAATTTCAAGATGGATACATCCTCCCACTGAATCTGACAAACATCTGGTTTACAATAGAGTCACATGACGAAATTCCATCCAGAATCACATTTGCTCTTCACTCCCACTGTCATTCATAACACAGAACTTCTGCATTTTGTCTGTGATATAAGTCAGCACAACAATACGTTTTCATTAGGAATAATGCAGAGTCCTTTCCCTTATAGAATTTAAATCTGCTACCTATGGGTAGGTATAGTGCAACATATTGATAGTCTCCCTTGTGGATTCTGCTGACACTTGGGTTTAATTGTAGTGAACTTTGAATTCCTATCTTAAGGTCAGTTATTAAGTATTGATGGATTCTCCTTTTCTCCATTTAATGCTAAAGTATTCATACTAACCAAGACAGATGGGAATTCTGAAGAGATTTTTCAACGCCATTCTTGTGCAAGATACCCTTAGACTCTTCCTACGTGTCAAACGGAGAGCCTTTTTCTAAACCTGGTGATCACTCATGTTCAGCTTAAAAAGAAAAATACAACACAACACTGTGCTGCTGACCCCTCGCCACTTTCTGTTTTCCTAGAAATAAAAGGTCCTATATGCTGCTGTTAGAAGAAGAGAAAATAAAATTTCCTCAGGCACAACCTTGGATACCAACCTTGAAACCAAATGAGGTCAGAATGCAAAGGAGCAACCACAGCACTGCACACCACCCAGCCGGGCTGACAAACAACTCTGCTCCTTTGGGCTTCCCAGAAGGAAAAAGAGTGCCCCTCAGAGATTTATAAACACATACATAATAAATGGGAGGCTGAAGTTTAAACTGTTATGAAGCATTCTCTACTCCGCTTCCGAAGTCCTCTGTGATTTAAAGAGCTGACATTTACTGTGCACAGGCCTATTATTCAGAATGACTGTTTGTGTATAGACAATATTTTAAAATGGCTTGCTGTAGATGAAAAATTCTTATTAAGTCAGAAAAACAGTTTAAGTAGGTAACACTCTCCCAGTTTAGACTGCTATAAGTCTCACTGACCCGCTGTAGGGAAAGCGCAGGGTAGGTGAGCCTGTCAACGCCATCTGCCACATTAGTGCATGGGGGATTGTGGTCTGAACCTCGCGGGTTCTAGGCCAACATGCGCAGGGCATCAGCCAAGGCTGTGGTCACCTTCTTGTCCCCCTTCACAAAGAGGTTTGGTGCCACTGTTACGTGTTTAAACTTCCTTCTATTATGTAAGCTTTGACAAGTGCTGGAGCTACAAAATGCTTGTCTCTCCTGACACCAGTGGTACAAACTCACACTGATGTCCTTCATGGTCCTTAAAAGTGCTTGGGTAACCAACACTTGGCACCAGCCAGGTAAGCAAAGCACTAAGACTCACCAGCCTGGACATTCCCTTTTCTCTCACCACATTGGTAGGTTTCCCACATCCAGCCTTCTCCAGCCTTTTCCCTTATGCAACAGTCCTGCTGGCAGTCAAGCAGGACATATTTCTGAGGTATCCTCCCCGCACTGAGCCTAGTGCTGCAAGGACCAGAAATCTGCCAGGAACCACTAGGTAGTTCTCCAGCAAAACAAATGTCTAACCAGAAATACAGCATACACATAGGGCTTTGATTTTACACTGTAATAATTACAAAATACCCCTAGCAGACCTTGTCTTTGTTCAACATACCAGTGGATCTCAATGCACCTTTCAAAGCACATTCACACAGTTTCTCCAGTCAGCTTGCCACTTGCCCACCATCCAGACCTGAAAGCACAATCTTTTAGTTCGTGTATACACTTTGCAGATATTTTTACAAGAAACTGACGCATAACTGAGGAGCAAGAACTTCAGGACAAGAGGCAACAGCCTCAAGCTGTGCCAAGGGAGGTTTAGACTGGGTATTGGGAAAAATTTCTTCACAGAGAGGGCTATCAGGCATTGGAACAGGTTGCCCAGGGAAGTGGTGGAATCACTGTCCCTGGAAGTGTTCAAAAACTGTGTAGATGAGGCCCTCAGTGACATGGTTTAGTGGTGCTCTTGGCAGTCCTGGAGTAACGGTTGGACTTGATGATCGTAAAGGTCTTTTCCACACTAGTTGATTCTATGATTCTAACAAAACCAGTGATGTCTGACCCCACCACTACTGACAAGACTGGCAACATCTCTCCAGCATGCAAATTACTTTACACAACAGACCTCAACACACGTTCTCTTTGACAATAATGCCTGGCTCAGAGAGTATTTTATACATAATATACAGATCTTGCTAAATACAGCTGGGCTGAGATTTTTCAGGGTCGTATATATTCATCTCGTAGAGAAAACTATCTTTCTTGAAGTATGTGCACTAAAATACACAATTTTATCTTAATACCCTTTCTGAAATATAAGTGTAGATTTAAGTAGGGAGTTATAAACAGGGGACTTTGACTCTGAACTTCACATTCAAACTTCTATGAAGAGATTTTTAGAGGTATTGTCCACTGGCATCTACTGAAAGGAAAAGCCATCACACTTTTGAAAAATCAGTGCATGAGGGTACAAAATGGACACAGCAAACATGGACACAAAATTTGGAAGCAGAAAAAAACTGCTTTTGGACCAGCATTCAGCAGCAAGAGGGATATAAATATCCAGTGAACACACTAAAGTACTTGCAAGCCTTACAAGTAGTAGCTCCACCATCTACATCGCTCAGTCATCAACCCCAACCCTTGCCTGTGCCCAACCTATTCCCTAGCCAACTCCTGGGCAGAGACCAGGTATTTTCATAGCTTAGGGACCATTCCCAACAGGCAGTCTCCATGCAACCATGGTAATTTTGAAGGCAAAAGTGTACAAAAACATGCAATTGGGCAGTCGTGTGCCCAAGAGCCTCAATGCCACAGAACTGTCCCTGATATGGTTAATTTCCTAATACACAGGTATATGTGTGTGTATATATGTATATATATACACACATACTTGCTGAAGAGGTTGGGCACAACAGGAAGACCTATGGGAAAAGCAACATAATAAAAAATAGGCTTCTGGCAACTTGAAATTCTTGTACTGCAGAAAAAAAGTCCAAATGGAAAATCCAAGCTGCCATTTTACAAAGCAGCCACAGACAAATTCTTAACAATTAAACCAGGAAAAATTAAATACAGCCAAAGTGTGACTCCTAATACGCTTTTCTGTGAATGGGTTGAAATTACAAAGCAGCAGCAGCTGATCAAGAAGCAATTTAATCTTAGTTAAGGTCTGTGAAAAATCAGGACAAAAAGAAAACCAGACAAATGTTACAAGATTTATCCTGCTACCCAAGAATTTCAAATTACAAATGGAAAAATATTTGCTTTCTCCCTTCTATAAATGACACACTTTGATATGCACTATTTTTAAATACTGTCTATGAAATATTAGTATTTCAAAACAGATTTAGTAGGTTTTTAGCAGTTTTCTACTGAATAGATAATTTATGAGAACTTTTGGCTTCTGTAGTTGTATTAAAAGTATGGAATATAATACTATTTGTGCATCAAGAAACAGTGTATTACCCAAGTGTTGGCAGCCATTCCTATAGAGCACATAGATCTTAATCATCTGGTTCAGGCATTTTTCCTATTTGCGAAGTCTGCATCTTTTTTTTTACTCCACTTAAGCCAGTTTTATTTAAAGCATAATACTGCACATGCAATTTGGACTTTCTTACTGATCTCTTTGAAAGCAGGGGTATTTTTTGGAAAAGGAAGAAGAATGCACATAACATGCAGTCCTTTGAGCAAAGCTCCTCTTTAAAAACAGAGTCAGTTTTCATTAAAACCCAGGATGATGAAGGACAGGAAGCAAGCAAGTACCTCTTTGTCATTACGTCTGCCACATAAACAGTGCAAGCCACTGGACAAAGAAAATCCTTTTGTGATGGGTGGCTATTCCACAGTTTGGGCCATCATGTTTACTAAATGTCATAGCAGACTGTTTGCAGCCTTTCCCCCCATCTCACTTCTGGTTTATTCCAATACATGGGCCTGCAGCACATTACAAGGCCAAGTGACTTCCTGAACTCTTTTGAGTGACTCGTCTTTATGCATGGAGAGAGTTTTCTGGGAGCATTTTACATATATAGTTTGTTCACTACTCAATTTAATTGTTTTTCTCTCCATCTTCCCACAACAGTATCTGAGGTATGACAGACAAACCTTCTTTCTATGCTAAATAATTAAAAAACCCTCAAACAATCAAATATCATCTTACTATTTTCCTAGTCTCAAGGGGGCATATAATATTCCAATGAAGCCAATGGAAGTAGTACTTGTCAGTCCAGGGAAATCAGGATCAGGCCTCATTTTTTTTTGCAACAGTGAATAGCAAAGCTCCTAATGACTTCATTGGGACTTCGATTTAGCCATGGCAGGAAACACAGCCATAAAATCATAAATTCAGTAAGATGAAATTCCAAGTGAGTGTATTTGGTTGAAGGAGGTGAGGACTAGAAATGTGCAGAGAGAAAAAAGTCTAAACCAGACTGTCTACAGCTATTAAAAAATGAGCTGTTGTCATGTTGGTAACCCTTTAAAATAATGGTCTAATCATTATTAATTCCTTCGATATTTAATGTAATAACATTAATCATGATGAACTCATTTGGTATTAATGTGAATGTCAGACGCAACTCTCCACATACATGCACATCATTTTGGGATTAGCTCTTTGCTATGCAATTCTTTTTGCATCCATCAGAAAGTGCTGAGGATAGTTGTTCTGTGACTTTGACACAGTTGATCACAACCACCACTTATATACAACCATCCTTTGTGTTTCTATACACGTCTGAGAGCATGTCTAAGTGCCTTGTCTTCTGGGTTAAGCAATTACAGCACACAGAGGTGGGAGGCAGAGAGTTGAAGAGAAGCCACTGGTAGAGGTTGCAGATGTTTTTGCTTCACTGCCATTTTCTACATGCTACAAGTACTGATGACTGTTCTGAGGCAGACCCGCTGTTGACGTGAGCTGATACTGTAATACTGAAGCTGACTTCAGCTTGATGGTTTGCAATAATCAGATAAAGAGAGTCTGAAGGCATCATCCAAATGATGCTTCCAGATAAGGTACTTTCTAAGCTACCTACTGGCAGTGGCCAAGATCTCAGAAACCATTAAATTCATGCTTTTCTGGCAGACATAGAGTAAGATAATGATATCAAATAACAGGGTGTGGAAGAGATGGCTATCCTATGGAAGCAAACCATGGCAAAAAAGAGGCACCCAAAATCCACATAATGAAGGAAATGTCATAAAATCTTCATTATGTCTAATTAACATCTACTTTCAATGGTACTGAAATGTCTCATGTTTTATGCCAGCGTAACTCATACAAACACCTCACTACAGCCTTCCCATCTACTCCCAATAAATATGTCCATTTACTGTCTTTCACTTGTTTCTGAAGAGCTTGGCATACTGTTAGTTAAAATTCATTCTTTTAAAGCACAATATCCATTTAGCTTCTATCCTCTGAACTTTATTCATTCATTATTAACACTGAAAGCCAAAGTGCATGAGAGAAGTTCAGTCCTATCGGCATTTCGGATGAAAGTAATGTCTCGGTATATTAGCAGTACACAGCACTATCATACATAAAATGCTGCCCAGTCCTTCAACAAAGCAGCCGTATCCCAGTGCCTAATAGGATCACTTACTTCAAATGTGACACCACCTTCTTTGAAATATTTGTTTAGATTTCATAAACATATGAAGGTTCTCAAACTCAAACAAAACCTCCAGCCTCCAGCCCAAGCTCTGATTCTAAAGAGCTTTCTGTTTAATAAATCAGAGCCTGAATCCAGGATTTTTTTTTCCCTCTGGCTTGCCTTTATTTTTTTTTTTTTTCCTGGATAAAAATAAATGTCATCTGGTTTTGACTGCAGATAATGAATCATATTAAGAATTTTAAAAGCACTATTCTCTTTTTTTTTGAGACCTAATTTCAGACCTATTAACACTTTAATATGAAACAGAAGCCCATCATTTCATTAGAAAAAGAATAAGGCCCCTCTTGTACCATATGTTGTTTCTTCCTTTATAAAAAATCCTTTTGAAATCCTAGATTGGGCAGCATCAGAGCAGAATGGAGATTTGGCACAAAGACAATGTATAGGTGAGCAGCCCTTGCATCAGGGACATTGATAATTTCAAGCAAAATTACAGGTTTCTGGCAAACCTTCCTTCACATTCCCTATAATAATAAATGATACAACTTTAAAAATGAAAGCTTGCAACGCAAAAAAAAACCCTGGTGGGGGCGACCCAAAACATGTGAAATGCTAGCATGTCATCTCCACAAACTTGCCTATGATTACACCAAGGACAAACAGCTGCTTCTTACAAGTGCTTTTTGGCATGTTAGATATTTATTAAATAAGGGAATGAAAATTATAGCTGTCCCTTCTCAATATTTACATTTAAAATATCAGAATGCCTTTAAAACACACAGAACATGAATGCAAGAGCTGGTGTGATAGCAGAGAACCTTATTGCACATAATTAACAGACACATAATGTCTGGTTACTAGTAATTTCCTTCTAGCTGAGTAAGGAAATAATTTAATCATGTTGATCAAATGAATCCCATGAGCCCAGCGTAACATTATGCTTTTTTCCCCCTCTCTAAATCTGCATTAACTGATAAGAGTCTACTTGGTGAAATCACGGAACCCAACCTTGTTTAGGTATCCTTAATAATACCTAAAATATGGGCATGATTTTAGTAATTGGTTTAATCAAGCATTTCAGTCAAATCTTTTCTAATTCCTAGTGCTGACTGCAAAGGAAAAGAAAAAGCAGGGAGAAGGAAGAAAGAAATAACTTGGTGTGTTCTTTATTCAGAATCGAAGCAAATTATCTTTTAAAACTGTACATTCCATGTTGGTCTGTTACGACAAGGAAGGTATTTCTATAAAGACACTGACAAAAAAGCCTCTTAAGTACTTGAGCGTTAAGCACCTAACTGTAAATTACTATTTTTCCCCTCTCCTTATCCCCAAAATATCTCCATGTGCAAGTCAGAAATATGCAGGTAGAATTCTCCTCTTTTTTTCTCCCTCTAAACTATCATTTTATTTGATAATACATCATTTGCCATGTCATTCCAGGGCTTCATAGTAAAACCTTTTGTGGGATTCTGCTATTGTTCTCCTTGAACTACTTAGAAAATGCACTGAACTACCTTCTGTGCTATCTCAGGTAGTTTCCTGTAATGAGGTGATATAATTTAACACTTACCATAATACATTTTATCCATCTATTGTTTGCTAAATAATTCCTGCAATAACACTTTTATTCTTTCCATAATTCTTTAGGGTAATGCTGGAGGAATAATATTTTTACTGCGGTGATTGATGTCGGATTCTCCAGCATGAATAGACCCCATGAACACAGGTTATTGATAAGCATAAAAAAAACGCCCTGTGAAAAGAATACCAGGGATCAAAGGGTTAATACCATTTTATGAGGTTGTAAAAATCTACCTCAAGAATCTTGTGTTAGCAATATTCTTTGTGTAAGATGTATGTTATTAAAACAAGTAGCAGCATCTGAATTAAAGTGACAGTATGATGGATGACTAGCGAAGTGGAATCAGAGTCGTTTGCAGCATTTTGGGCTAGATGGGGGAATTCTGCCTCAGAGGTAGGACGCTTGGCAGACGCATTGATTCCAGGCTGACGCATGTTCATAAATATGCCCCTAGAGAGGTGTGGCCTAGCAGAATTTACAAAATTATGTTCATGAATTATTTAACATTTATTTATGGATGCTATATTTAAACAGCATTTGCAAAGGCGAATGGACCATAGCATACACAGTGATCTTTAGATAATGCAAATTCCGCACAAGACGGAGACAGTTTGTGTACTTCACAGAGAGGGTAAGTCTAGCAGAGCTAGGTAAGTGATATGTCAGTGTTGTGGCTTTACACACCACAGTCTGCTGCACCCCAGAGAGCCTGACAATTCCAGGAAATACCTGACAAGTTGGCAGTTATGACCCCTGCAAGAGATCTCCTCAGACAGAGATACCACAGTGCTGGTGGAGACTCCTCCTTTAATAAAGAGACTCCAAACTTGCTTCTGCAACCACCATGCCCTAGAGCCTGCTCAGAGAACAGGCAGAGAACAAGCTGTCGTCAACTGCTGTATGGCCTCACTGATCTTGATATCAATCACTTGGTATTATTACTGCAACACTAGAGGTGCAAACTTAAGCACTTGTGAGCCTGAAATGCAAAAGTTAGGCCACACAGGAAAATTCCAGCCTCTTCCATCTACACCTGTGTAACTCACAGCCCTTTGTTATTTGATTGAGTTCTCTTTTAACTAATACCACAGATATTCCTCTGCTGAATACAAACAAACTGCTCAACACACTTGGAAAGCACAAAATGAACCCATACTGCACACAGTGAAACAAAGCTACAGTAAAAACTAAAGATGAAATGTCATGAAATAAACCAGAATCTCCAAGTAAAGCAGTATATGCCACTCTGGAAGGGAATACCTTTAAAGGAAGGGAAATCTTTCATTTAGTGCTGCATTGCAATTTTACCATTTACCCTCTATTTACACTATTCCATTGTGTCATTTCTTGATCTTCAAGAGACATAATTGTACATTTACTTTTCACTGCAAGGGATATGAACAGCATCGTCATGTAGAAACCTTGTTTTGTTTTTCATTTTCTTTCTTTGTAATCCTAATTTATTGGATACAACGCTAGATTACTGCAGAGAGGAAGAAGAGGTACCAACAGTGCCCCTGCAAGAACTACGAAGTAGAGATGTACCAGTCTACAAATGATCCCTATTGTTCCAGAGAGGTATTTCTTAGGTGACAGTAGGCATCGAAGATGAATGTACTGGCCCACGTACAAAGCAAGCACTGCCTTCCCTTGCGCCCTTTTTTATTCCTTGCCACTCCAGCAAGTAGCCTCACACGCTTTCATGCTGTGTTCAAATGTGCCAAATCTGTCCAAAGGGCGGGCAGAAGGGAAAGCTCTTCATTGCCACAACTGCTTGTGCTCTACAGCTGACATGACTGTCTACCTCCATGTAGCTACAGGCACTTTAACCTTCCTCTGAGAGGGGTGGTAACAGTAATTTCTTTGGAAAACTTTCTTCACTGGCTTTTTCCTTAAATAAATTTCCTTAAATAAATGCCCTAGGAATGCAGTTTTTCTCTGGTTAGTTTAGGAGCTGAAGGCATCAGTAAGGTCATACTGTCCAGCGGATGCTCTGACAAGGGATCATATTTATCCAGCCATTCAATAGAAGTTCTTAAAGCCTGCAATTCTTCAAACTCCTGAGTCCTTAACAGTCCATACTATCAGGATATGCTCCCCATTACCTAACAATCTTACATGCTACCATCTAATGTCACTACTTTTTCTTCTATGTCAAAGGGACACAGAGGAAAAATCGTTACTAGGGACTGTAGTGATAGGACAAGGGGTAACAGGTTCAAACTTAAACAGGGGGAGTTTAGATTAGATAAAAAGAAGTTCTTTATTGTAAGGGTGATGAGGCATTGGAATGGGTTGCCCAAGGAAGCTGTGGAATGCTTCATCCCTGGCGGTATTCAAGGCCAGGCTGGATGAAGCCTTGGGTGACATGGTTTAGTGTGAGGTGTCCCTGCCCAAGGCAGGGGGGTTAGAACTAGATGGTTTTAAGGTCCTTTCCAACCTTAACTATTCTATGATTCTATGATTCCATTTCTCTATGCAGCCTTCCTTTAAATATTTGATGCCTGTGATCATGCCCTCTTCAGCCTTTTTCACTCTGAACAACCATAATATGTTCACCCTGTCCTCAAAGGCCACATCAGGCAAACCTCCAAGCAGTCTCCTTGCTTCCTTTGCAACCTCTCCCACTGGTTCATGTTTTCTCCTTATTACACCAACAAGCAAGTACACCACCACAGCCCAAGTCTCAACAATGCTTCAAAAAGGAGATGAGTGCCCAGAGAAGCTGTGGCTGCCCCATCTCTGGAAGCATTCAGGGCCAGGTTGGATGGGGCTTTGCTCAACCTGGTCTAGCAGAGGGCATTCCTGCCCATGGCAGGGGGCTTGGGACTAGATGGTCTTTAAGCTCCCTTTTAATACAAACCATTGTATG
Organism: Melopsittacus undulatus; assembly: GCF_012275295.1. Classification (NCBI taxonomy): domain Eukaryota; kingdom Metazoa; phylum Chordata; class Aves; order Psittaciformes; family Psittaculidae; genus Melopsittacus; species Melopsittacus undulatus. The sequence goes on along the minus strand of NC_047529.1, from coordinate 9,606,266 downwards.
ATTCTATGAATGTCCTTCATGATATCAATAGCACATCACCTTCCCTGCCCTCAGCATAGTTGTATTTTTCCCTCAAAGCAAGTTTGTGTTCAGCTACTGATCTGCTAAAGGCCTCTCCAATTCCTTCTCATAAAACAGCCATTTCCTGGCTTATGTTTGTCAGAGTATTCATTTCCACCTATGCTTAGAGCTTGACATTTGGTCTCACTGAATGCACCTTGTCTTCTTCTTCAAGCCATTTCTCTTATTCATCATGATAATTCTGAATTCTAATCTCATCCAACAACCTGCCTGCAGACCCTCCCAGCTTGGTGTCATTTGCAAATTTAATAAATTTAATATCCATTTCATTATCAAAATCACTAATGCAAATGTGGAAAGGGTCCTAGACAGAACTTACTACATCCTTCCTGGTTGACAATGAGCCAGCCTGGGAGGTTTTCTAATGTTTTCTAAATCTGTCTCTTAAATTTCAGGATAAAGGTTGACCAATAATTGGATTTACTGAACTAACAGGCATCTGTCACATCTTTTCCCAAAAACAAATGGAAGAGGAAGAGAAAACAAAGTAAGAAAATCAGCATCATATTCAGCACAATATACCTTCTAGCTTTTGTTTTACATCCAGTCTAGATAACATTCATGTGCTTCAGATCTATGATTCCAAGTCACGGCAGAGATAGGCTGCTCTTTGGAAATATGAAACTTCGGATTTCTCGTAGAAAGATCCCCTTAATTCTTCTCATGTTCACTGGTAACACCTTTATAACATTCTCAGTGGAAGCAAAGAAAAGAAACCCAAGCTCACGATCACTCTTCAGGTGTCCCTCTCAAACACTGAGTCCCTTCCTAAGGTGTAGCTGCAACACAATCACATGCTGCCTCCATGGAAGTGGGCTGCAAATGAACAGCAACAAAACCACCATGAAAAAGTTACCACACATTCTCTGCCTGCCCGTGACTGCTTTTCAGTGGAAGGACATGGCCTCACCTGTTTGGACTGAACAAGAAGAGTGGCTCGACTAGCTGCCTATCCAAAAATCTTGCAAACCTGGTATGAAAATAGGGAAACACTTCTCTTAAAGGAAACATTTCAGACAACACTTTTCGCTGCTGTATAAGCAGCATGTGTTTCTATTGAGGATCACACCACAATTTTCTCCAATTACCTTACTTTGGGAATTGATTTATCAAATGTGAACAACTTTCCCACCAGAGACCTTGGAAACTGGACAAATTTTCACTCTGTTCCATTAAGGTTTTATTTTAATGCTAACTTTTCAGCTGCCAAAGGTGGTGTTAAAACAAAAACAAAACGAAGCAAACAGTGTTCTGCACTTAACTTGCCTGTGTCAACACGAAGGATTCATCAGCCCTAATCTTGCTACTTTCACTAATGGTGCACTATCAAATGGCACTTTTGGCAGCCAGCATGAGCTTAAAATTTGGGGCTTGGTTTTAGGTTTTCAAATTCTGGTTAAAGCGGATTAAGTTATGATTTTCTTATTTTAAACAAGAAAAACTGCTGGCTTTTTCCTCTACATCAATGTCTTTAATTAAGTACAGTATTCTCCAGTTCTCTGACGATCCTGTTCTAAGAAGCAGCTCCAAATCTCAACTTTCGCAAAATTTAGGGATTTCTCAATGTGGCCAACCCAAGCTCAGAACACTATCCAGAAGTTATTAGAAGCAATCTATTTTGATCTTCCAGCATATTTTTCCTCTGCTGCATCCCCTTTTCATCTGGAAGCAACTCCTGTCTCTTTTCTAATTGATGAGGTGAACTGGTATGAGTGAGCTTATGATTTCTGCTCTTTGCTTGAGTGGCAGAGAAGTAAATGGAAAAATTGTCTCAAAAGTTTAAATGAAGGATTTGGCTTTCATAACAGTGAACTTACCAGCGCTTAGCGGATTTCTCTAAAACGCTGCATGCCAAAGAAATAAACCATGAATGACTGGGGTAGTACGATTTTTGTTATCAGATAAATCATCACTTACTCAGGTTCTCTGACTTCCCATCCGTTGCAGAGTTTGGATTTTTTTTCTTTCCATCTTTACTGAACAACAGAAACATCTCCAAGCTGGAATACTCAGACCTGACTTGAAAGTGGGATTTCATATACTTCTCTCTCTCTTTAAAACCTTGGACTCTGGTTGTAGCATTTCCCTTGGTTTCCAAGTACTTAAGCCATCAAGTATGGTCCCTTTGATAGTCTAGAAACACTTCTTGAGGAATTAAGAGAAACTATCTTACTTTTTAAACACTGCATGTTTGAGAAGTAAATATTAAAACTTGAAGCTTTGATTTTCAGTTCTTTTTACAAGTTGTTGGTATGTTCCTGGTCAATGAATATTTGTACTTTTGAAAGAAGGTGGATAATTTACAGTAAAATAAACTCATCAGAATTAAAGCAGAAATCTGCTCAGGTTAATTACTGTAGGGGGAAAAAAGGGGGAAAAAAGGAAATCCCCTTACAGGCTGATGATGGGTGGATTTGTGACAATTTAAACCAAGAAGTACTAGGATCTCAAGAATACCAAAATATTAATAATTAACATAAGCCCTGACATCTCAACCCAAAAGGTACAGAAGTGCTTTGTAAACTACCAGACAAAACTGTATTTCCTACTAATCTCCCCTGCTCCTTTGCAGACAGCAGAGTTAAATCATTTTACACATCCCTGGTGCAGCTTTGGCCCTACATAACTTTTGTGCTTTCCTGACATAAGTCTGGGTTTTTGAAAGTAAAGGCACAGAGCCAAATTGCTTCCTTACTGGAAGTGCAGGGAAAATGCACTGCAAAGTGGGCTTCATCTTTAGGACACCCCAATTCAATGCTCACATTCAGTGTTGACAACACAAGGACTTCTGCTGAAGACTGTGGGAACACACATGCACTGAAATGTTCTCAGTTCTTTTGCACACAAAATTAGTTAAATGTTTGGTTCATTTGTATCACAGAGGAGCTCAATAAACACAAAAGAAATTGGGTCACAAAGAAACCTGGTTGTGAAGATAACTGCATTTGAGGCTCTAAAGCCTCTGGGGAGAAAGAGAAAGGAGGAAAAGTCATTCTTCTCTGTAATTTCACCTTTTGTTTTTTACTACCCCACAAAGACTGGACTGCTACATGTTGCAGCTAAGGGCTATTTGGAGCTACAGCATGCAGTTAGAGTTACAAACTAAAACTCATTATAAGTGACACAGGAGCACTAGACATAATAGAAACAACCTGGTTGAATTCCAGGGATTTTGAACCAGGTGTTACGGAAGAAATCCCAGCCCCAGTGCAGTCCATGGCAAAACACCTTTCAACGTCATAGAAACCATAAACTCACCCAATATGTGTTATTTTTTCACTTTTACCTCTCTCTGCCTGCTCCATTTATCACTTTATTTATTCTATTGGATTTATTGTCCTCTGACCCTTCGCTGTACTTGGAGTCACAGTTTCTCCTAAACAAAATCCAAACTCAATAATGGTCAAAACTGAGGTGAACTTTTGAACTTGCAAGGGTCAAATAGGTTCAAAATTAAACAGGAACAAGAAAACAGTTCAGTTCAAGTTATTATCTTCCTACATTCACCACTTCTGATTTTATTCTCTAGGCAATTACACGTGCAGATTTAACCATGTGCAAAAACATTTACCAGGATGGGATTGGAGCCATAATCTGTAAACATGTATGTAATTGTCATTGACATTGAGTCTGCACTGAAAGGCCTTTCAACAAGTTTGATGGAAAAAAGAAGAAAAAAACACCAAACTTCAGTATTTCGGCCTTTGGCAACAAAACCAAGCTGCTACTGTAGAGTCACAAAATACTTCCTGTAGTAAAGCAAGTACAGCTCCTGCAGAGAGAGGTGAATCTGACACTATGGCATGTTTTTGGATTTCATCACTGTTTATGAACATTACAGATATCATTAAAAAAAAATATGTTCCTAGTCTTCTTGCTACAGAGAATAGAAGGCAAACACAGTGGCAGCTTCCTCTGAAAGAGTTCAATTCTGAAGCTGGGCTGCTGGCTTGCAGGAGCTGGCCACCTCATCTCCAGTGGTTTGGTCTGAGGCAGGAGAGGTTGCTGGTGCTGGAGCAGGGAAGAGAGCTGTGTGGGGACTGATAAAGACATTGAAGAGCAGAAAGGAGAATTTATAACTCTTCTCACAGGCCACCGACTGCACAGAATGGCTCAGAGTGGCTGCCAGTTTCGAATAAAACATGGGGTTTATTCCATCTGCTACGTCGTGACCACCCAGCACTGTGTGATGTATTTGGGGACAGAAAGCGATTCAGTACTTCCAACTGAAATATTCTATTCTATTACAAATCAAGTGTATACCAGGGAGAACTGTCTGCTTTCTTTTCTTCTCTCTCACAATGAACATGCCCAGAGAGAGGTAAGCCTACTGTGCCCTGGCACCTTCCAGTCCCTGCTCATAGCTCAGGGCCACCTGGGCACGGTGCAGACAGGCTGCATAAGGGGTACAGAAGCCTCAAAACAGTCCAGCGAAGAAAAGGCAGACAAAGCAATTCCCCACAACATGACAAAGGGCTTTCTCAAAATACATCTCTCTCAAAATCCCAACAGACAAATCCTAGTGGCAGTGCTGGCAATATTTCCAGAGGATGTGTGCGATGGAAAGATGCAAGTTGTGCTAGTAGGGAAGGAGAACTTACAACTGCCCCCTGCAAAGAATTACGCCTCTCTTGATGGATTACTGCACCTGAGAGCAATCCAGGGCTGAGTCATTCCCATGAAAGCTTAACAGTGCTGACAGCAAGCTGGAGAAGAAAGTTGGTTGTGGAGACAGAGCAAGGAGGATCCATGGTGAAAAGAAGCTCAATGTTTGCAAAGTACTTCTCTACTCTGAGGACAGAGATGTTGTTCAAATACCCTGTCACCTGGGTTAAGTCCTAGCTTCTGACAAACACCTCCTGCTGAGGGTTATTCTGCTGTTGGTTATTAATGATAATTCAAGTCCAGTTAGAATTAGTATTACTCCCTCTACTTAGGAATTTCCTAACTCATGCTGCACATGGAAACCAAGCTCCAAGGATTGCCTGAGAAAGGTGAGATTTCCCTTCTTCAGGATGAAATCTGCATCCCTGAAAAACCGTTAACACTTCACGTTAGGGATATCAGAAATACCTTTCTTTTATCCACCAACACCTCAGATCTTTGTCAATCTTGATTTACCATTTCTTTCATGCCTCTGACATTTACAGTGATGCTCAGTGATGAATTTGGCCTAACTTCTTTGGAATCCTCATAATGAACATCAATTTTTAAGCTCTCCTTGTTGGCTGACAGCGACAATAATATCACTCCAATTTTTTTCTCAGACTTCATCAGTTAAAATGTACTAAACACAGTAAAACAGTGTCCTTCTTTCACTTAAAAACATATAGAGGAATTTCAGTCATCCTGCCAGTTTAAAGAAATGACACACAGGCATTATCAGTAAGGCTGCTAGGATTAATGATCTAAAGGCAAAAGAACAGGAAGGCTGTACAGGCAAACAGGCATTGAAACTGTAGATCTAAAGCCTCCTGTGTCCTTACCCGAAGTGCAAACTTTGCTGTCATCTATAAATCAAGTAGTTTATGAGGCTGCAATATTTACACTCTAATTAAAAAATCATAAAGCCAGACCCCTTCAGTTTGTAAAAAGAAGAACTCAGGATCTGCTACTGAAACGTGGTGTTAATCAGTAACTCCTAATGATCTGCTCCACAGCCTTAGAGGTTACATGCTTATTCAGCTACACATAACAAACAAGATAACAGGAGGAAGTGGGAGAAGTGAAGGGAACACGTTACAGCAAACTCAGGGCTTTGCTACCAGGAGGACCTATTCCTGACCCTTCCAATCCTCATGTCATATTTTGTTTTCTTATTTCCAAAAGACAACAGATTTATAATGGAAAGCTTTGATAACACATTACATACAGAACGATCCCAAGATGGTTTCCGTGTGTGTAACCCCTGCAGAAGCCAAATATAGCCCGGAGAAACACCTGCTTTTACCTTTATATGGTCAGAACTCCAGTCCCCTCCACATTAATGAAAAATGAGCCTGAAGAATCAGTGTTTCCATGTGAGTTTCTCTGAATTCATTAGAGAAACAACTCATTTCTGAATCTGCCATTTTCTGCTTACGTTCAAAAAATTGCTCCCTAGCAAAGGTTGGAGAAATCCAAGCACTGTGCAAGGCTGGGATAAAAATTATGAAACACTATGTCAGCCATAATTAGTGCTCCTAATTCTACACTTTAAACAGCATTTATCATTTAAAGCTCCTCCTGAAAAAAATCAGGGCTTGGCACTCCCCTCTTCATGCTAAACCAGCCCCACTCCCTGCTACATACAAAGCTGCATGTCAAGTCCCACAGAGCTTCATTCTTTTCCAAAACCAACAGCCAAGAGATACCAGCTGGGCCAGGCAGCTCCTGAAGACAGGCTCTTCTGTGGCACTTTCAGTCCATACCAAGCCCTCACCCAAACTTCTCATCTCACATCCAGTGTTGCAGCTCAGTCAGTCGGGGTGAAAAAAGACAGAAGGCAGAGATTTTACTCCCTGGTACGGGCTGGGAAAAAAAGCAACATCTGCAATCTATCGGTCACACCAAGATTTTAATTCTTTTCTTTCCCTCGTTTCCTCCCCCCTTCCCCTTTAAGTTGACCATGGGTACAAAACTGCAGGTGAAAAATTACAGACTTTATTTTTCAAATCCCTCCTTCTTATACTTCTCCTCTAGTCTTTTGACAGTCTAAAAAGAATCAAGGAATATTTGTTTTAGTTGAATATGAGTTGGCTTATTTCTGTCACCAGTTATATGATGCTATCCAGAATGTATCATTAAAAGGACTCAAGTAAATTACAGTTTTGACTCAGGTATTCCCAGCTCATATATTTTTGTCACTATTTCAGACCGATAAGAATTAATGAGAGTCACAAGTACATATTTATGTGACCACAGACACTTAAGAACAGTAATGATTTATCCTGGTTAATAGTGCAAATTAACAAAAAGGCATGCAAAAAAATAGAACCATTTCAGATTCTTTTTTTTTCAGGTAGCTTCTGCAGGGGGACTATGATGCTGTAGCTACAAATATAACAGCACACAGGAGGCAGGCCTAACTCCAACAGACTCAGCCTTTAGAACTGGAGAAGTCTTTTATCAAGAACCTAACACCCATGGTGGGCTTGATCACAGCAGTGCCTACAAAAGATGACATGTAAATGAGAAGACAGAGGTGAGAACCACAGTAAAGCCAGGTGTGGGTTTACTTTTACTTCATGGATCCTTCTTGTGCCCTAGGGAAGGGCCAACAGTTTTGTGCCCTGGCCACTAAAAGTCTGCACTGCTTGTCTGCCCCTGTATGGGAGGAGGGATTACATGGGGTGAGGAAGGCAGCTCCATCTCTCCCCACTCTCTCTGCCAGGACTGCAGCCATCCTGGCAAAAACCACTCCAAATAGTATCAAAGGAAAGCTTGATCTGCTCTGGCAAGCACAGAAATATCACCTGAGAAGCTTGCAAAAGCTCCATCAGCAAATCTACCCCTATTCAAATTAATGTGCCCACCTAAGAAGCTTCCCACCTCCAAAGGAAAAATATGGTGGTGGGAAAAGCACAGGATACTCAGCTGCAGCACATGGAGATAAACTCACTTTTCGAGGTAACAATATACCAACATGAAGATGACGCTTCCTACACATGCATCATTATGCCTTACAGATTTTTTCCACACGTGCACTTCCTAATCACTATCCTTTCTGGATTTTACAAAGTAAGCATGAAAGCTATTGTTCCAAGCCATTTCCAAAGAAAGCAGTTGAATGACATACCATAAAACATATGGGTCTCATTAACTTAAAATATTGCCTGTTTTAAACAGCCTCTTAGCAAATAACCATACTTAAAAATTTAATTCCATTTCGCAACTCATGCTTTTACCATTTGGGCTACAGTTTATTTTAATGATTATATTACCATCACTTGTACTTTGTTTTGATGGCCTGACTGCTGGTGCCAAATCCTTGCGACCTCCTGAAGGAGACTTCCACCTCCAGATTCAGCGTGGCTCAGGAGAGCATCGCTGGAAATAACTTACAAAGTTGGCTTTTTAGTCTTTTCTCTTGATTTTTTTTTGTTTTTAAATAGGCCTATTTTCATTCAGGGCCAAACACAGCTCCTTGGCAACAAAATGTAATCAAAGTAACTTGCTTCAAAGTTTAGGCGTTTTCTGTCATGGCACTGTCTAATGGGCTTCAAATGCCGCTTTAAGAAAAAAAACACACACACAAAAACCTAACATAACACAAGTCTGTGTAAGTTTCTGCTGGAGTTTCTCAAAGCCAAGGCAGTCCTTTCTTGCTTTTAATGAAATTCCTTTCTATTTCTTCAGGTATGACTCCCCTTGGACATGGAGGGCATATTTTCTCCTTGAGTTAGGACAGCTTATGACAAATAATGATGAGGAATCAATAGACAGGAGGGAAATATTGGGTGAGAGGCTGAATGAATCTCAGAGATAAATTATTGACCACGGGCATGGCCCTCTCTCCTTTCTCTTATATGTTCGTATTCCATCTCACTAACAACCTGAAAGAAAATCAAATATTTTGTTTGGGGGCTTCACTAATATCAGCAACTTTTACTATCTTAATGGCATTTTTATTGATCTCAGCTTTAATGGGAGCTGTATATATTTGATGTTGGTCATTTAAAGTAGATGTGAGTAATAGACTTTCCCAGTGAGGATCATAAAGCAGCCCCTTGTCTGGCAAGCACAGGAAGCAAATAGAAGACAGCATTTAATCTACTGTTCTGCTGCAGTTATCGGGGCTGAGAGGGGGAAAAAAAATAAAATGTAAAGATTGGCTGTGTGTGTCCCCCCCTTCGCCCTCCCCGCATGCCGACTCTCGGGCACAGTGGTCATCAGCAAACTAACAACAAAAGGCCATTGGCGCAATGACCTTGGCTGTGGCATCACGCACTGGAGGAAAGAAATGAAGCCATTAGACTGAGGCGGGAGAACAGGTTATAAATCAAGCCATTTCCAATAAGCTGCTGTAATGGTCATCCATCATTGCCAACCACGGCGCACAGCAGACCATGGAGACATTGGAGCTGCTAAAGCTGAGACATAAACAATAATAATCCGGGCTTGATGTTTCAGCCCTTCAGGAAATTTAGGAACATTTGCTTTTCTTTTGTTTGTCAGAGGTGATATTTAAAGCGTAAGATGTAATAAATAGAGGACAGTTGACACATCAGTACAGTTTACAAGCACTGCATTCTGGGTGTGATTAAAGACGGGGAGGGGGGTGGGAGAAGTTGAATGCCAAAAATATCCAGAGCTTCTGTGATATGCAGTTCTCTTCCCAGCATGATAAATTTAACCTTTTGGGTGCATTACACCTAATTTCTTTTCTTTTCTTTTCTTTGAAAGTAAAGGTGAATTTCTTCACACATTTTCAATATACTCACATCACCAAGTAGGTTTTCAGGGGTGGAGGGAAAGCGATTAAAATCTGTAATTAGGTAACATGTGGGTAAGTGGAATTAGATATGCATGGACTGTACATTTTAATAACGTTTTATTGATCATTTCTAGTGGCAGAACATTACAGCAGCTGAACTATTTATGGTGAACATTTCAGGGATAAAAAAAATAATATCTGTGCAAACAATTTTTTAAAAACCCAAACATGCTTTTAAATTTACACCAGGACAAATAACACAGCATAAAAATTATGTATATGATGCTAAATCTTTCCCTACAAACAGAAGATGCCATTTTTGAGTCACAGAGCATGCAATAAACATCAAGTTTATTCTACCAGGAATTTTCACTATTGACTCACGCTATGGAATAAGGCAACTTTGTGTCATACACTTTGCATATCCCTGCTTATCCCAAGATGCTTTATTTGTTTGCCATGAGAATGGCTGCAGTTTTATTAGACTGAAATGTATTTATCAACATACCTTATGTCCCACTTCAGCATCAGGAAACACTCTATGCTGATGGTTGATGGCATTTGGGAGAAGAAGCAGAACTGCAGAGCCACGCAAAGAGGTCAGCAATATCCACAGCATTCCTATCATAGCAGTCTATTCCGTTCCAAAACATAGGGAGACCCTTTTGTGGCAACAGGGGCAACATATGGCATGTTTAATTACTCTGGGAATCATGCAACCTAGGGAGTCCTATAGGGCCGTAATAGTGGCCAGTGACCCACATACATTTACAGTTTCCTCAAAGGCATAGACTTAAATTCTGCATTCACAACACTGACTGGGATTTCCACTTCTCTTTCCCTTCAGTGAACACAGATACCTGCCACAGATTCCCTGACAAGCAACTGATACGACCTTGTATGGAGGCGTCCTGTATAAAACAGGATTACAGGAAGCAGAAATATATTCCTCTATTAGAAACAGGAGACAGAATTCCACCACGGGACTCCCATCAGATCACTGAAGGTGCTATTTCACATTCCCTGTGAAAATATCTGGGTTTGGCATGAAGACATAGGGTTAATCCCACTCACCAGCACTAGCTGGAAGGCTCTCAACTCAGCTTAAGGCAGCATCTCAATCACCAGTGGAGAGAGGCACACACCTCCAGCAAGACACATTCCCCCTCTTATGCATTTGGGTGCATCAGGTGGGATGTCTTGCCCCGCAGAGACACCCATCTCTCTTCTCTGACTACAGCAGAAGTCAAGATGACTCATTAGCTAAACCTTCAGCAACTGAGAGAAGGTGGGATGAGCTGGTTCAAGGCGACATACAGCATCTTTAGCAAATCATTGGATTCTTTAACATGGCAGAGAACAGGAGGCACAGAATATATGGCAGGTTTCTCCAGCCTTTTTATAGGTGGAGGGCAACATGGCAAAGACAGTGTGTGGCCAATGAGTTTATTCTGCCCCAAATTTCTTCACAAGACCAAGTTCCTGAGTGTGGGCAGGGACCACCTAAAATTCCCTCTAGACACTGACAGACTTCTCCTGGGCCACTGGCAATGCTTAAGCTCTGTAACCACCATACTCCCCATCTCACACAGTCCATACATGAGTAAGGTGGGGAAGACACTTTCCTCTGCCCTCTTCTTCCCCCACTGTACTCTATGAGGCAGGCCAGGATTTTTATCCTTCCACTGTAAACTATAATACCTGGTTTAAAATTATATTACAAGCCATTAATACAAACGGAGGGTTTGGGAGGATTTTATAACCCACAAGAGATGACACTCATAGGTTATGATGTCATTCAAACCACTTGATAATATACTGTACTAGCTTGCAATATTCCAAAAAGCAGCTAGTAAACTAAATATAGACGAGGAGCATGTTGCTACAACAACACAAAATATTATGAACAGCAGTTCTCAGGAATATATGGCTACAAACCTGAGTTTTATTTATCTGTTTAGACACTATTTTTTTTATGTGGAGTAAAAACAACTGCTGTGGTCCTCTGAAGGTGCTTACACTGTGGATAGAATCTAAAATCACCACAGTGAAAAAATTAAAGATCCATCAAACACTGCGGTAAGCCTAAAACATATACATATATATATGTTATATATATATTTGATGTATGTAAACTACAACACTCCTAGACAGAAATAAATCCATCCTGGCTATTTAAGGTAATTCGGTTGCATTACCCTTTTTCATACCAAACTTAAGAGCAATAAAAAGGGAAAATGTAAATACTAGTTCCTACACTTTTGTAAGTCACTATTATCAAAACAGAGTGCTTTAATTATATTTCGAGACTCGGGTATGGGCTGGGTGACAAGATTTACTAGAGGTCAATGTGAGCAATAACCATTTTTCTTCCCAATAAAAAATAATACCATCAATGGGAGTTGTTAAGAACTATTAAACCTGCTGAATTTAAATGCTTCTGTAGGATACTTAATCAGAGATAGTTGGTCATTCTGGTTAGAGGTAAAGATGTAAAACAGTTACCAGTCTTGACGATTATTTTGATTGTTTTATTATTTTACGTTATTCATATTTAAAGCCCTGTATTATGAAAGGGTGGGTCTCAGCCAAATACATTCTTCTCCTAAAAGGCATAATGTTTTGAGGGAACAGCCTGAGAAAGCTATCCCTCCATGCTTTCCTAGAAAGACTTCACGGAAAAGGGGAATAAAACTACTTCAAGTGGTGTGTCACAAGAAAGGAAGGAAGGATCCCTACCAAAAAGAAGATGACCCCAGTGGAGCCAGATCACCGATTTGCTGGATCACAGCAGATTGAGGATCCCTTCAGGACTAAACATCAAGCCCACAGCAGGAGTCAGGAGGACGAACCCCATTTTCAGTAGCTTTCCAGTAGGCACAAAACCTCATCTGTCAAATCCAGCAAAGCTCTTCCTCAGCCATGAGTCATACAAGGGATTTCAAGAGCAGCATTTGACCCAGTCTTGAACAGAAGTATTGCCCAAATAAGACATGGAACAAAAGAAAAAGAACATGGAGTATTTAGCTGTTCCCTAAATCACTGGAGTTTGGTTTCTTGGATTTAGTGTGGAACACAATGAAATCCACCTTCTCATCTCAACGTGGCAGCCTGACATGAACTGGCCAAAGCAACACACTGCTATGAATTTTATTTACAGTTCAGCTGAATAGCCTCTCTTACAATTAAACTTTTGAACATGTTTTAATACAAATGTAATAGATTGTTTTCTCATGAGCTGCTGCTTAAAGCCTTGTTTATAATAAATATTTATAAGTATTTATAAATAAAATATTAATTACTTAAAATGACATTTTAATGTGGTGCTACATGTCCAAGAAATGCTGGGCTATGTTATGTGATCTCAGTGTGGGATTCGTGAACTCAGAGGCAGTAATGACAAGCAGTGAGAGTGCTACGAATAATGTATCAAGAACCTTCAATACGAGTAAAAGTAGTAAGTAAAGAAGCTACACCAAGGGCACAATATACCTTTATCTGAAAGAGGTAGAAATAAGTAACCCTAACCCAGCAGCCCACTAGTGACTTCTTGTCAAGACTGTCCTACATTTTGTCATGCCACAAAGTCACAGGCATGTCCCAACCCCAAAGCAGCTGCACAGTTTGAGCAGGGACTGAATGAACACTTTGTGGATTCCTTGAGTGATAAAGGAAACTCCAAACATTATTACTACTTCACTTAAATGCGTATATCACCAGTAGTCTTCTTCAAAAGCAGTCACCTTTTACTAAATCTGCTTTTTGTGTCACAAGAGCAGACAGTTGGTATTTCAAATGTAGTTATTAATTGAAGTCAATAAAATATACCTCTCTATCTAGAAAACAGCTTCACATACAGGCAAGCACATCATATCTCAATACCACCAGTTTTCATCAACAAAGTATTCCAGAGGCCTTCACCTTATTATTTCACCTCTGGGCTGCTCAGAAAAATTAACCCTATGTACACTGTCTGCCAAAAAGAAACCAAAACCACATTTTTATTTCTTTTGTTCCATCTTAGTTATAAATGTTCAGCACAAGCTGTATATAGGTCTGAAAGAATTATGGCCACACAATACTCATGACAGCTGGAGGAAAGCACTATGTTTGGATACAAATGACAAGTGTGGTAAGGTCCACAACACACCTTCAAAGGGTGCCAGTGTCAATTACCTCCAAGCCTCTCCAACAGCTTTTGACAGGGCAGTGAGAAAGTACCATATTTAATCTACTTAAAGCTAGACTGGACAAAGCACTAGAGAATATACTGTACAGGGAGAGAAACCCTGTGTCAGGAAGGGCAGGGATGAGATGATCTAATGCAAAGGAACTTTTTCATCTCTGAATTTTATGATTCTCTTATGTACATGCAAAAATAGCGGGTCTGAGGAATCATGGTGAACACTTTGGACTTGTGATGAAGTTCACTGCATAGAAATAAGGACAAAACAAACAGAAGAAACAATTTTACTGCTCCTCTTTGAGAGTTTGGGGCGGGGGGGGGGGGGTCTGTAAAGGTTCTTCCTCTTGAATTAATAATGTGTTCACATGTGACATTCTTTGTAGAATAAAATAGGAGAGAACCACACAGAGATCCCAATATTTGGGGTCATTATGTGGGGTCAGACTTTCCAAGCAGGCAGCCAAAACACAATCCATCACCATGACCCATTTGCCTTTAATAAACACCTGAAACTGCAGACAGGCCTTCTCAACAGGCTGTTGGAGCAAAAGGGCCAACCCAGAGGGGCAGCTTACAGGACGCTGGTGAAGGATGTGAGTCACCATGTTGAAGTCAGTGCAATGACTCACATCTTTCTAAGCTGGTCATAGATCTAAGTAGCTTGTTGAACCGGTAGCTACATATAGAGACATGAGATTTATCAAAGTAAATGCCAGAGTTCATGAGGTGATTTGGAGAATTTGACCTTTCAGTCTACTTCGCTTCACAATGCAAGTCAGCCATTGACTCCAGTGGGCCTTATACTTGACCTGAACATGGCCTGAGAGGAACCAAAGTTTCTGTTAGACACTTTATGAAGTCTACTGTGCTGCAAAGTGTGGCAAATATACAAGCTAGCAATTAGCTTTTGGGGTAACTAGGTCAGTAGAATGCCACTTATTGAGTAATAAGATTTTGCACCACATCTTGCTGCCTCACAAAGCTATTACTAGTGAAAAGAAACCACATCATTACATGTGGTCATATGCAAACCTCAAGGAAGATCTCCGGAAGGAGGAAGCTGCTGTTTAAAGAAGTATCAATACACACATGCTGAATAATTTCCCTCCTTTTATATATATCATGCCTGCTTTCTGTGGTCAAGAAATCTTATAGTATGCAAAAAGGAGCTTGGTTAGTGGCTTGTGTTTGTTGAAGGGATGTGATTAGCATACAAATAGTTGATATTCAGACATTTATATTTAATCAAACTGGGAAAATAAATCTGAGCAAGACACACAGCTCCTTATTATCACCATTCTCTTCAGATGTCTCTTAACTCTAAGGTTTGCACACTCGCAGCAGTTAGGGCTCCCACTCCAGGGATGGAGGTGAGGACACTTGATTGCTCCCATCCTCCAACCTCTTCTCTATAAGCAGTACAACGACTGCATACTGACACCATTAAAACACAAGGTTGTTTCTCACAACATAATTTTCGGGTAGTATGAACGGAGGGAGACTGGGTAACAAACATGTGACTGAAATACCCATCATCTCTCCTTGGTGTCACCATGGACGTCAATAGGAAAAAAAAACAAACCAAACATGATAGAGTATATTGCTAAACTGAGACAAAACTTTAAAAGCCTATTTAGGAACTTTTCTCAATTGTAAAGTGAATGCATATTGGGATTGCCAGGATTGTTGGTGAAAATATTTTCTGATCAAACCAATAACTGACACAAAACCTAACAAAAGGCAATTTTGATTTTGTGCCCCTCCTGGTTCACTCTTTTTCTTCCTTTTTCAGTACAAAATTTGCTTTGGGATCATTCAACATATGCAGAAAAAGATCTACCAGTTCTAATACTTATTTACCTGATATTATTTTATATAACCCTATTTTAATGTCATGATAACTTTGTCTGGCTATAGACAATGTGCTTCAAGAACTGACCTGTTTAGAAATTTCACACAGTATTTTCCCTTGTTTTCTCCGCTTGATATATATTGGCTTTGTGATACTTCCCCTGAAACCCTGACTAGCGAAAGCAAACTCACTCTGACAGAAGGATTTTTGAAGCTGTTATTTTAATCTTAAAGTTTACATACCTGTCAGAGGATAGCATGTTCATAGCCTTTACTATTGTTCACAGATTCTTTTTTCCACAGTCTACACATAGGTCTCAAGGGTTCTTGCTCCTCAAGGCAAATTACCTCTGAGTGTGTAGGTTTACCTCCAGCTCTGTATTTTTTTTTACTTTTCATATGGCTCTTTCTTTGTGGTTTCCTTCATTTCTTTTCCTTATTTTCAACTCTTGACCAGGACCCTTAAAGGAAAGAAGAAAGACACTTAGATACCTTGGTGATGGGTGACCTTATGAAAACACAGATAAATAGACAGGGGTATTGTTATGTTTCCTTCACACTGTTTGACTGTGCTACAGTTGGGTGAAAACATTTGTTCTATAAATAAAAGAAACCATTTCAAACATACTTTGGCCCCACTCTTGTTCCCAGTGATGTAGCTGAGGATAGGACCTGCGCCCTCATGGGCCCTTCGCCTAGTCAGGAACTTAAGACAAGCTACTTAATGGAAAAGTGACATTAAAGCTGACTGATTGATTGATACTTCCATAGGACAGATGATGTGGTGCAAAGATCAGGTGCTTTGGCTTAGGCAAAATATTTGGGTGTTTCAAAACTATAATCCCACTCTTCACTCTCTCCAGACCTTGAACATGGTGATTTCTTATCATCATTACAATACATTTTAAACCACTTTCAGCGCTTTAGTTGGAATTGTTTAGTGACAGCAAAGTCTTCAGAAAACAAACAAAAACCAGCAAGAATTTGTTTAAAAGAGGAAATAACTATGTTTAAATTTTATACTATAATTAAACTATGTCTAAAAAAGAGAAATGTAGTAGTTTAAACTATGTTATGCAAGGATGTTTAAGATCAGTTGTAATGATAGAAGTATTTTCTGAATTGAGGCCATAACATAGTACAGGGACCTTAAAGATTATTTAACAACCCATGGTTTGTTTCTCCCAGTTCTGCCAAGAAGCCTTTACAAATCCTACATACACAAATATGGATGTTGGGGAGGGACTGTTCATTAGGAACTGTACTGACAGGACAAGGGGTAGTGGGTGCAAACTTAAACAGGGGAGGTTTACATTGGATATAAGGAAGAAATTCTTTACTGTTAGGGTGGTGAGGCACTGGAATGGGTTGCCCAGGGAGGTGGTGAATGCTCCATCCCTGGCAGTGTTCAAGGCCAGGCTGGACAGAGCCTTGGGTGACATGGTTTAGTATGAGGTGTCCCTGCCCACGGCATGGGGGTTGGAACTGGATGTTCTTAAGGTCTTTTCCAACCCTAACTATTCTGTGATTCTATGATTCTACTCTATTCTAAATAACTTTTTGCTCATGCAAATTAAGATGTTTTTTAGCAGGCATTCTTCCTCTTCCTTCTTTTAAAGTCTCCATACAAATTAGCAAAATATGTACAAGTCAATATTTTTTTCTGGGGCCAAGAACAGGACACTACAGCTCTCAGGGTTTGGAAAACAATTCATGTATATTGCTGTCTCAAAGCTCAGGAGTTTGTGACAGCCTAGAGAAGGCAAAAAACAGGGGGAGGGTGGGAGGCAAGCAAAGAACAAGACAGAGAAGCAGCAGAAGCTAAAGGAAAAGGCCAAGCCTGTTTTCTCTGAGAAAAATTCAGGCAGTCCAATGCAGAAAGAATGCAGCAGGGTTATTCTGCAACGTCTGGAGGGAAGGAGATGAGCCAAGTAACAGCCTTGTGAAACACAACTAGAAATTCAGCCAGAGACAGCATTGATTTTTCTCCTCCTCTCTTTATCCCCCCGGCACAGAAGATATATGTGTTTAGATCAACACATGCCCTTATTGAGTCTTGAGCAGAGAAGGGTCTGACTCAAGCACTTTTCATTTAGTCTGCAGGATTCCTGCACACACCCTGGGCAGATTACTGGGATAAATTAAGACCCATCCTCTGCCCTTAACCTATAAGAAAATTCACCCCTGTTGTATTAAGTGGTTTAAAAAACAAAACAAACAAAAGATCCAACAGACTTGCAACAAATCTTTCTAACTGTTAGGTTAACACTGCATGAGATGTTTATATGACAGATCATGATGGGAGGTGACAGACTTTCAGACCTTGGCTGAGAAGCAAGATCAGCTGGAGGTAGATGATTCCTGTCAATAGGTTGAGCTTCATGAAGCCAGAAGAGTGATGACCTGATGCTATGGAAGGATCTTTATTTTCTTCTATTATACCTCTGTGTGTACATGTTCAGAGCTTTTTTTTTTTTTTTAATCCATAAAGCAGCAGAAATAGACAGCAGTGTTTAAAAGTGTGAATTACAAACGTCTTCAGTTTACTGAAGGAGATGGAAAAACTGATTATGTGGAATCTGGACAGTGTAAAAGACAACTGCCCAAAATACAGTGTTCTTCCTGACCTAGCCCTGTCCTCATCTTTCATCTCATACATATTACACCAACCCCTGCCTCTGCTCCACGTACAGTGCCAGTCTTCACTGCCCATTTGTCAAGCCTTCCACAAGCACCTTCTGCGACATGCCAGCCCCTAGGCACTGGATGAGCTCCCTGTAAAAATCCACAAGGTCAGTGGCTGCATTATCCTGCTTTATGTCCCTCCTCAAAATCAACCTGTGGTGTGATCTTTGGGCAGCGCAGGATATTGGCAAGGCAGCTGGTGTGCTAAGGAGGCTGCTGGCATCCCTCAGGGGTCCCCACCTTGCTCAGTGTTCACTAACACTCACTTTTGGGCTTGAGCCCATACATCTGCATTGCTTTGTGGACAGCCCAGGTTGGGTGCACGCAAGCTTTGGGGACATTCCTCAACTACATGCTTCATTTTGCCACAACAGGGCAATGTCTAATTTATGCACTGGAGCAAAAGGAAAAAGCGATCAGGGCTGTTACACCCCACTGGCACCCTTGCTATCATGCTATGAGGGACCTTGCCTCTGCAATTCGTTTCTCCTTTTGTTTTGGGCTGTCACAACTATGTCTCTCTCGTAACACCTTCTCAGTTTAACAAATGAAATTTCAATGTGATCAGCAGAGTGCAGAAGGAGAAGCCTATGCATAAAGTTCATTACAATCAAATATCAGCTTGCCCCCACAAATCCAGCATATAGCAAATGACTCATCTGGAAGGCTTGGGTTCAACTGATGACATATAAAGACTAAAGTGTATTAAAGTTAATGAACTTCAGAATGATGATTAATACTAAAGAGGACATAACACTTTATGGCAGCTGAGACAATGCTCAGTCCTTTTCATTACTTTCCTGAGGACAACCTGCATTAAAACAGAAAAGACGTCTGACACGAAGAGCTGTTGACAAGCATACAAAATGGAGCACAAATACTACCAACTATCCATAGCTACACCCAGGAGACCTTTGCAAAGTGTTTGAATATCGCCTGCTTTATTTACTGTAATAAGTGAAATGTGTTCTCTTTAGCCAAGAATGCAACTGAATTTGTGGGAAGACACCCTTTGTGTACCTGCTGCCAAAGCCAGAATGCCAGCTTCTTCTACACATTAAGCACGTATCGTTGATGCTGCTGAACTGCCCAGAAATACTGTTAATCCTTCAAAAAAGAAAAGTGAGGGTTTAATATTCTCTCTATAGATGCAACATGTTCCAAGAGCTAATTAATTGCTGCTGCTACTTACTGAAGGAAAGAGCCAAGAGCCATGTGTTTGTGCTATTCATGTTTCTGATAGAAACATCTGATTTTGTTGTTGTTGATGAGAAAATGCTTAGGAAAGGGCACCAGAGCACTTTTCAGCATGGCTGACAATATGGTTCCCTATTTGTTTGCTCTTTTACCTGCTACCTGCTGAAACCCAGCATACATTCTACATGGAGCCCTGCCTGCTGTACAGTAAATACCTTTTCCTAAAGACTGCATTTTGGCTGTGCCTTCCCAGACCCTTTGTGTGTAAGAGGAGCATTAAACATAGTATGTTTTCTGTGGGGAATATTTCTGTAAATACTGGATTGAAGACTGCTCAGAAAACCCCAAAACCCCACCCCACACACATTTTACATGTGCAAGAAATAAGCACAACAGAACGCATGCCGCCAGGCTTTCCTGTCACACGCACCATGGTCACAGCCTCAAACACCAGTTCTGATCTGCTGCCACACACTTCTGACATTACAACCATCTCCCTTTTCCTGGTTAGTGTTCAAGAACTGCAGCACTAATTCCTCCTGGTTGCATTGCCAAATGACTGTACTGGAATGAGTCCATGGAATGAAGTGAATCCCATCTATTTTTTTTTTTTTTTTTAGGCATCAAAATCATAACACTGATCTTTCAAAATATCAGCCTGGGTTTCCAGAAGATGAATAGCTATCTTCAGGCACTGTTGGACCAGCAGAGTCTCTCTGACCTTTGGACTTGCTTCCCCCACAACAGGGACAACCAAGGGCAAACACTAAGAGCAAAAGCCAATGATTCAGGATGTCCTCTAGCAGTGATCTTACACTCTGTAAACAAATGACATTATTAACATGCCCAGTAGAGGTTTGGTTTTGGCTCCTTCTCTTTCTTATTTGAATTAATTTCCAAATAAGACCATTTATGACCTTTATCTGAAGCACCATTATGCAAGCCAACACTTGTGCAGGCCAGTGACTGTATTCCAGGGCAGAAGACACCAGGAGCTAAAAGGAAGAAAGTAGGTTTCTGCTCCAAAACAAAGTGAAACCAGGAAATGCCTTTAGACAAATGAATCACAATTTCAAGTCAACTGCAGTAAGGGAAGGGGGAAGTTTCCATCACAGAGGAAGATATCTGGCTTACCCAGAGCAGGCTTTTGCCACTGTTTTTCTGGCAACACCAAGATGCAGATGAAACAAGAGTTGTAACAGGCTGAAAAGACTCTGAAGAGCCTAGTCCAAACACCAAGTGACTGTCACAAGAGTGACTGTCAGCTTAGTCAAGGCTTAAATCTTTTTTTGGCTTGTTTGCATTGCTGTGATTTCCATTTCCTCTGTACAACAGTGAATCACAATGCAGGGAGACAGGAAAAAGGCATTCTGCACAGGACATCCAAAACCCCAGCTATCCCAAACTGTTATAAACCACTGAATTTAATGATAAAAGCAAAGAAACTGTAAAGGCAACAGCTCATGAAAGCTACTCTCTTGTGGCCAGAACTAAGCTTCGAAGTGCAACTCTGCTACCTATAGTTATTGGCTATTTGTCCCTCTCAACCCCAAACACCCAGCTACTGAAGGCTGGATGCAGTGCATTTCTAATGACCTTACTGTTGCTCTTCCTGCTCTAGCATGGACTACTGCTATAAATTTGGTTATCTCTCTCTAAAATTTGATTTGTTCTCAGTTGAACAGAAGCACAGAATTTCCCAGCTGAGTTACGCATTACAGGAAAAAGTGTTCCCTTTTGGGTTTTTCAGCCTGCCATATTTCAGTTTGCTTGACTCTCCACTTCTTGTTTTGTGCTGCCTTCGCATCCCTTCTTACTCGCCCCGTTCTGGAAAAAAAACATTTCATCCTTTTCCATCAGCCATTAATTATTCTCCCTACTCTAAGCAGAATCTACTGTAACTCTCCAGTATACTTACAGAGCTGGAGTGCTCTCTACTACCTATAGCAATGCCATCTGTGGGTCTATGAAACTCTGATTTATGTATTTCTGTGTAACTCATTTCTTCCCTACTGAACGAAGTCTCGGTTAGTCATACTCAGTATTACACAGTTCCTTTTCTCATCACAATATTTAGATGCACAGCTATATCCTAATTGAAAGGGCATGATTTTCACAAGGAAAAATCCTCTTCCCTTTCCAAAAGGCCTCAGTAATAGGTATTGCGCCAACACCCTGTAGAGTAGCCCTCTTTAAACAGAAGCACTACAGTATTTCAGAAGTGATAGGACAAGGGGTAATGGGTTGAAACTTAAACAGCAGAGGTTTAGATTGGATATAAGGAAGAAATTCTTTACTGTGAGGGTGGTGAGGTACTGGAATTGGTTGCCCAGGGAGGTAGTGAATGCTCCATCCCTAGCAGTGTTCAAGGCCAGGTTGGACAGAGCCTTGGGTGATATGGTTTAGTGTGAGGTGTCCCTGCCCATGGCAGGGGGGTTGGAACTAGATGATCTTAAGGTCCTTTCCAACCCTAACTATTGTATGATTCTATGATTCTATGTCTGAGCTTTCAAATGGTGTTGAGCATGTTCATAGGTGTTTCACTGGAACAGGCACAGAATCTGGCAGGATCAAGCCCTGAATGGGCAGAGAAGAAATAGATGCTCACACAAATAGAGAATAATTATGAAATTTCAATTGAAACAGTTTTGTTGTTTTTTTTTTTTTCTGTGAGGTCTATTTTACTCTTAAACATGAGAAAATGATGGCATAGAAAACAGACATCTAGTAAGAAATGATAAAAGTTAATTTTCCCCCACTTGATGCTGGCATTATCTGGTTCTTTGCTGATGGAATTTTGCTTCACAGGGGAACAAAGGATGCCTTAAAAAGAAAATTATCAGTAATACCGTAAGGCACTAAAAGGAAATACTTAAATTACAGCCTCTGTGTGATACTTTCTGCTCGCATGTGTCACTGTAACAAACAGTCTAACAGGACACAGCTTAACAGGACGCAGGCAACAATAGATGGTTGTACACAATGAATTGAATAGTAGGTGGAATAAAGTAAATCCTTTGAGGTAGGACATAAACCATGGGAGGTTTAGCTGAGAGTTAAGCAGATCTGTCCCCGTGGCCAATGACAGGAGGAGCACAGCTCTGAAAGCCTCTGTTTGTTGTGTTTGGTCCATGCTATGCCCTGGATTTCTCTCAGAGCACCTGCAGACCTTGTTGGTCTGGTGTGCTGGTGCTCAGAGTTTCCTGAAAGCAGGCCAGAGGTGTGCACAAGTGAACCCTGAATCCGTGAATCAGCTTTTGTAATGTTATTTTAAGCAAATAACGACGCAAGGGTGAGGTATGTGCTTGTGGGAGGGAAGGGGGAGAGAGGGAGGGAAAGAGAGAGAGAGGGGGAAAAAATAACCATTTTAACTAGAAGCCGTGTCTGTACCTTTTCACTTAGTGACTTAAATACACAGATGACTATAACTGAGGGATATTAAATGTGAATCCTGCACAGTACATTTTTAGGAGATATAAAAATCCAACATACTGTAAAATTTATAGCTTCCTTTCCCTCCCCAAAAAAGGAAAAGAAAAAAAATCTATTGGTAGAAAATATAAATTTTGCTGAGGCTCTAAAAGGTGTCATAAAACCTCCCTGCCACAGATACAGTTGGGTTACAGTAGGTATTTCTATAACTCAGATTTGTAATAATTTGGGGTTTGTACATTGGGTGGTAATACTGCGGTGCTTTAGGCAATATGCCTATAATGTCCAACACAACAGAATGCCTGTTGGGTCTCATTTCATGTATATAAATTATATATAATCTGAACAAACACGAATGGTGGGACCCGTATATAAACAGTCTTAATATTTCAACACCTACATTTCTTTATGAACCTGGGTGGTTAGAAAGGTGGTTGCAAATGATTATTTCTTTACCAAGTTCACATAGAGTAGTTTGCTCAGTTTAATAATAGTCTATCTTGTTCAGGCTGAACAATCAGGTCCCTGTGGGGGGGAAAAAAAAGGGGGAGAGAGTAATAAATCAATAGCCCAGATGTAATCTTAGGTGTCTAGAATGCAGAGAGGGATTTTGGAGCATAATGGCACTGGTTGTCTATTGTCATTCAGACATGAGCTGCATCAGAAAAGGGCTTGTGGGAACCTGATAAGAGTTGGTCAAAAGTGGGCCATAAATCAAATGCAGGCAGTATTCTGCTGATTTCACACACACGCTCACTGGGGGAAG
The DNA here is from genome assembly GCF_012275295.1 of Melopsittacus undulatus. NCBI lineage: Eukaryota > Metazoa > Chordata > Aves > Psittaciformes > Psittaculidae > Melopsittacus > Melopsittacus undulatus. The sequence goes on along the minus strand of NC_047529.1, from coordinate 9,582,653 downwards.
GGGGAAAAAAAAAGAAAAAAAAGATAGAAAAGGTGATAGATCTGCAATTTACTGCTTATCACATCTGCTAGAAGTTTCATAATACAAAAGCCTGACCTTCAATGAATAAATACCCTCGTTGACTACCTGTTTCTGCCTAGGAAATATGGCACTCAAGTCTCCTAGAGCTCAGAAATGTGGCTACGAAAATGATGTGACATCTTCAGGTTTAACAAGCTTCTTTTTGTTGCTATCAGTTGAGTAGCTGTCACTTTAGTTACTAGTAGCCACTTTAACTTCAGATGCACAGGGTTTATTGAAAGGAACTAGATACTTACTCAAAGTCACTAATAGCCTATGGGAAAAAATAGTTAATAGCACAAGGATTATGGAAAGAGCAATGTGCATAGCTCTTTTACTTACATTTACATTCTGCTTCTGCCTAAAGAGAAAATAAAAAACTAGCAGTAACAATACACTGATTATAGAGACCTCTCCATGCTGCAATACAGGTACCTCTCCTGGGATTCTAGAAACATCAACAGCCACGGGTCACTGGTGCTACTCATTTTCCTGAGCCCTTTGTAAGGGTAATTTGTCAATTTCAACCTTGATTCGGACTCATATTCCAAAGCTCTGGCAATAGCTATCTCTTTAAATGTTCCATATTCATTATTTCAAGACCAAACACTTTAAACTGTTTTGCCAATTTTTGCATTAATTGCCAAATCAATGCAATTCTTATCTGATGTTTAATCTGCTTTCAGTTATACCTTCTGAAGGACTTACTGCAGGTAATCCAGCTCAAGTTAAGATCCTATAATTTGAACAAATTAGGAGGGACTCAGTTAGTACATTAAAGGAAAGATCCTAATAGTGTGAGCTGGCACCTATCCCTTAGAACTCCACAAGCCTCACAAACATCAGCCTACAAACAACAAATCCATTCTCCACCCCAGTATCATACAAAAGGAAAAGAGTATGAGATTATAATAAAGCTTTTCCCAAGGTGCTTGCACTTCATTTCGTCTGCACTAGTCCCTCAGATTGCCAGTCCCTAGAGGAGAAACCTGCCTTGGTGCCAGACGCTTTCTGCAGCGCAGGCCCAATCACTGACAATAATGAACATTAAAAAGATGGTGCGAAGTAGTTTGGAATATTTACTGCCCAGATTTTGTCATGGAAGCTTTGTTGTTCACTGGAAGAAATCTGCTCTTGTGGGCTCAGGATCCAACCAGTCAGTGCACAGAAAGAGGGCAACAGTGGGACACCTGGTAGATCACTCATGTGGGGACCCTCTGCAAGTTAAATTATCCATACTATATAACCAGTACAGGGCATGCATAAGACAGCTGTGGCACAGCAATTCTTCCCTTAGCAGAAGGGACTTTACTGCCCTCAGATACCCCACAGAAACGAGCTTTACTTTTCCTTGCTCAGCTGCAGTGACTTTGGTATATTATCATGTCCAACACCAGCTGTTAGTGAGAAGACAAGAAGGATACCAGCCTGTTTAGAAACCATTCCTCACAACCTGGAAGGAGAATTAATGAAAACATCTCAGATTTGGATCTTAGTGCAAGTTCTCTGCATGCTTGCTGGTCTACTTGCCACTGCTGTGCAGGCTTCACTGTCAGAGAGGACAATGGTTATCAATCACGTCAGAGCACTTTAACAAGGCAAGCAAGCTACAAACACCTCGCAGAATTTATGTCACTGGGAAAGAGTCATTAATTTGGATTTCCAGCTTCCTGCTCAGGCAAAATTAAAAAACAAAATATTGAATATAGAGTCGTTTGATTTAATGCACACAAATAGGTAATTGAGTATATATCTGCTGACCTTCCCTAAGAGGAAGGGCATAAATATTCCAGCTTGGTTTTACAAACCAAACAAACTCTTATAATAAGAAAAAGCAATTTAATTATTTTATGTATTATATATATTTGTTCACCTTGGTTTGCTAGGAGAGAGATTGATTCCTTAGTTAAAAATTATGTTTGGAAGGGGGAAAGGGCTTTAATTTGTATAAAGTGCATTCCGGGAATTAACATTCCCCCTGTTTGAAGGGGAAAAACTGTGCCATTAGATTCATTGGTACTGAAAGAAAAAGGTTGTAGGGTTATTTTGTTTTGAGGTTTTGGTGGTCAGGGGCTATTAATAAAGGTTGCTAGTGAGGAGGGGAAGTCAGATTTTGCAGTGCTTTGGACCCTTATTTCTCTTTGCGTTCTCCACATATGGCGATACACATGAACAGGTCTACAGCTTTATTCTGATAGCCCAGCAGCAGCAATAGCTACACTTTGGAAGTACCACTCTAACACTCCTAACTGCACATTAAAATTAGTAAATGGAGTTATTCTGTTCCATGCAGATTGTAAATTCCTACCCTTCCAATTACCAAATACCTTTCAATATATCTACTTCCAAACCTCTTAAGTCTATATTATTCCAAACCCTGGCAGCTTCCTCACTGACTTCCTGACCCCTTTCCCCTCTCACAAAGGTGCAGCATCTCAGCTGAATACTCTCAGGACACCTCCACAAGTCTATTCCTTTTTCCTTTGTCCCTCTGAACCAGCTTCAGCAAGGTCTGGTCCAGCTGCCATCATCTTCTACAAATCCTGCCTTCAGAAAGCTACCCAAAAAAATGCAGGGCCCCCTGTATAGGAGTACTTAAGGACTTCACCCATTTTCAAGCCCTACTAGTCAGAGGGACAGGCTGAAAAATTCCTTTCCCTGTTGCTAATCTCACCAATTCCCTGGCAACTTCAACTGGGGTCCTTTTTTTCTGCCAGAATAAGATCCTGACTGCATTTTACTGTTCAGCAGCTTGCACTGAATTAAAAGAAAGTAAAAATCTACAAGCCATATGGAGGAAACATGGATTAATCGATGTAGGAAGCTCACGTTATGCGTACGTGCTTATTAGAAAAAGGCTGAATTAGAAACACTGCTCAGCTGAAACAGCTGACTCATGTTGCCAGAGATTGAATCGAGTCAAAAGTACTTTGGGGCTAATGGAAGTATGTCATTCTCTCAGTCCTAAGCCAAGAAATATTTATGTATTATCACAAGAAGCTTGTGTCCTGTAGAAAACCTCAGTTCAAAGTTAATGGCTCTGAATCTCTCCAAGGCTTTGGGCTGGCGTGACAATCCCACCTCACAGAAATTCAACAGATGTCCCTATATAGAGCTGTCTGAGCTCACGCTATGCCCTTACATCCCAGAGTCCACTTTGAGACAAAATAAGGAGAAAGAGTGATCAAGAGGTGGAATTGCTGTGAAATGCAGAGCAGCTCACAAAAGGGAGCTTAAAGAGAGCTCTTCCCAGGAGGAAGGAAAGGATAATTAGAGTTTAGTGAGAGTCACTCTCTTCCCTTTCAATGCAACTCATAAGGGATATGTGTTGATTATCAAATGAAAGAGGATAATGCATTGCTGGGAGACTGTACTGTGCAAATATTCATTTGAAAATGTTTACACTACAAATTTAGCTCATTTCCTGCATATCTATGCACAGATGGTAATTTCCTCAGATTCAAAACTGGCTGAGAAGAGGGGGAAATGCTGACAGGAATGCTAGCAAATTCAAAGGGATCTTCACCAAGCAGCAGCCCAAACATTTTGTTTACCGAATCCCCTTCCCTTCTTTCTCTCCAGCTTTCATTCTAGAAATGGTAATTGTCTTTGTGCACTTCAAGGTTCATAACGGCTGTGAAAATATACAAGCAATTGAAAAGTATTTTTTAGCAAAACATTCTGAAGTAAATTTGACACATTAAGAAGTTACGAAAAATTGAACACTTCTGTCTTAATCCTAAAAATTCAAATTGCTTCTAATTATATATTATTGCAATTAGTTACAAATTCCAATGAAAGCCACCCAGCAGTTCAGTTATACCTAGTTTTTTTCCCCTATCTCATCTTAAGCTCCAAGTTAGTGGTGGGATGTGCATGGGAAATGTAAATCGTTGGATACGTTTCCTGGCAAAGTCAGACACACACTGTAAACAAATTACTTTTACCCAATTACTAATTTAAGACTAATTTGTTTATGTTTTAATTCTTCTGTAATTTGTTCTTCCTGTAGAACAAGTAAGATCCAGCCATGTAGTTAACAGCTACAGCCTAACATGCATACAAAAATGATGGAGAGGTCACACTTGCTCCAAACTCAAGCGCTATTCCCCCTTCTCCATCCACATTATTAGATTTACAAAAATTATTCTAACTATAAAATTATTCTGGTGTCTTCAACATAAAAAGGACATGGAACTGTTAGAACAAGTCCAGATGAGGCCACGAGGATGATCAGGGGACTGGAGTACTTTCCGAATGAAGACAGGCTGAGAAAGTTGGGGCTGTTCAGCCTGGAGAAGAGAAGGCTGCATGGAGACCTCAGAGCAGCCTTACAGTATCTGAAGGGGCCGTATAGAGATGCTGGGGAGGGACTCTTCATTAGGGACTGTAGTGATAGGGCAAGGGGTAATGGGTTCAAACTTAAACAAGGGAAGTTTAGATTGGATATAAGGAAGAAATTCTTTACTGTTAGGGTGGTGAGGCACTGGAATGGGTTGCCCAAGGAAGCTGTGAATGCTCCATCCCTGGTGGTGTTCATGGCCAAGGTAGACAGAGCCATGGGTGACATGGTTTAGTGTGAGGTGTCCCTGCCCATGGCAGAGGGGTTGGAACTGGATGATCTTAAGGTCCTTTCCAACCCTAACTATTCTATGATTCTATGATTTAATGTAAATAATACGGCTTTGTATGTCTGGACAACTGCTTCCTGAAAGTGCAGGTGAAGGACATACTTTCAAGCTCTTCTTTATGACAATAAGACTTTCACAGGGGGTACTGAAGGTTATAGCAACACAGAAGAAACATGACTCCAGAGGATGAAAATTTAGAGCTATTGTCAGGGGAGTTGTCAACAACATTGACAGTAAAGCTTAGTTCTGGTATATTTAAACTTTGATCATTCCAATTTCTTCCATGCCCATTAATAAAAAGTCAAGGGTACTGCAGAGAGCTGAATGAGTAGCAGGATGGTAAACATGGTACAGTCACAATCAGAAAAGGGCTTTTTCCCAGCATAATGAACTATGGTTCCCATTCTGCACTCCCTAAATATCCTGTGCTCACTTCAGGTCCTCCAGTGAAAGCACATATAAGTTAAAAACATTATTGCTGAGTTAGGACAAGCAGCCTTACCAGCGGGACAGTTTTGGGGGTCTACACCATAATGCTTTGAAAGTCCTCTTGATGACTTCAAGGAATAATATCCATGCAGAAAGACTTGAGCAGCAGCCTTCATTTCCACCATGTAAAACATTTCACAGCTTGTCTCATTATAGAATTTGTAAAAACACTGTCTGAGAGCAGTGGTGCATAAATGAATTATTTAAGTTTTGCAGCAAATCACCCTGATCTTGTGTGCAGCTTCTTAATGTACTCTAAGTGAGCCCTGGGAGGAAAATCATAGCAGACAAGGGGTGCAATGTAAACCAAGTTTTATTAGCCACGAAAAGCCACACTACAACATTTATTAAGTATCAAAGACAGTGCATTTAAATAAGTTTGATTTGGTAAATAATAGCCAACATGGTGCCTATCTTCCCTAGTCCCACAGGCTTTTTTTAATTTATTTTTTAAACCCAAACAAAAACATCAAACCCAAAAATAGCTGTTTATTTTCTTGTCAGCTCCGCTAACATAACAGGTCCTCTCTATTTTGCAAATAGCGATTTTCAACAAATTACCATGTGTCACAAACAGTCTGCAGCTCTCTAGCCTTAATACTTAGCAGAAAAATAAAAGTGCATTAGTATGTTATCATCCACTCTTTATCAGCACAGGCTTTGTGGTCCCTGCTGCCCTTAGCAGCCTGGGAAACAAACACAGCCCAGCGCTCCCTGCCTTGCCCTCAGTAAACAGGCCCCAAACACCCTTCTAATGTTTTCCTTTTTTAGGCAGCTGCCTCTTGTACTGCTAACACGGAGCAGACCTTCAAAACCAAAACTATTTCTGCCAGAACTCCATATTCAATATGGTATGAAAACCAAAAGGCAGGGTAGCAAAGTCTTCTTCCATACCCCTGCCCTTTTCTTACCTCATTAACTGAATCTCAAGAAAAACCTAAGTACTGCCTCACATACCATACATTTAAAACACAAATCATCTTTTATCTTTCGCCAAGGAGGTAAGTCCAAGTCTAGACAGACAATAACAATAAAAAGAAATTAAATATACCAAAGTATTCAATGGGCAGACACTCGCTGATAAATATTTAATGCTCCGATAGCACAATTTGGGTATTTGTAAAATGCAGCTAGTTTTCCTTTGTGTGAGCATCTCCCTTGCTCTCTCCAGCTTTGGACTGCTATAAGAAAAAGTAAACTGGGAACTTCTCCATGTACCCTAAATGCTGAACTAAGAGGCAGTGCTTAAAACTAGCCAAAGCCACACAGCCTTGTAGAAATGTAGTCTAAGTCTCCCATCTGTCCCATCACAGCAGAGAGCATAATTAATGCATCAGGACTCCTCTATTGTGTGGGATATGATGCTGGTCCAAAAACCACCACACAAGCCACTCAAACAAGCAAAGATTGGTCTTTGCTGCTCTGAAGATTTATAGAAGCATCCTACTACTACTCACACCCCGGACCACTGAATCTTGATTCCCCTTCCCAGAAATCACTTGCTTTATTTTCTTCTATGATGCTGAGAAAGCAGACAGCTGAAAATCTGGTGCTTGAGGCACAAAGGAAAACCTAGTAGTTTTAGACACAGAGCCCCAGTTAGCCCACAGCCAATACGGAGACTGTCTGAATCTTCTAGGTGGTGACATAGAGAGCCTCCTCTAGGTGTGCAGAAATCTGCTGGTGCAAATAAAAGGCTTTTCTCATGTTGGTGTAGCTAGATGACTACTATTTGGCATCCCAGCTCATTCTGCTCTCACTAGGGCTTAGCATCAGAAACAACTATGTTTGTTCTTTGACTAGAAGTGGTAGAATTTAGACTGAAATTCTGTCACAATTTTTTAGCTATAATTGTTTTTTTCTTTTTCCTTCCTCCATCCTTCTCATACTAGAAGAATCCATTACACGACTCTCCTCTTGTGAAGGCCTTCCTGTGAGCAGCTGTATAAATAGGACAACCAGGTTTTAATCTGAAGAAAGCAATAAACTTTTTTCTAACTGGAAACCTCTTCCCACATTTTGCATTAGGTATTTACACTTTCCAAAGCAAATTTCTTTACACTTTTTCACTGACTTGCCTTTTTTCGTTTCACCTTGCCTTTAAAAAATAAAAATGACCCAGTTGTGAAATAAGGTAACTTTTTTTTTTTTCAGAAAATATGAACTATTTTTGTGTGATTTTTGAACTGAAATGGAATGGGGGCTTCTAGACAAAGATTTAATAAAATCATGTAGTACAGAGTAAAAGTAGCAGATAAGTAGGCCTTTGCTGCAGCAGCATGCAACAGATGTTTCAGAGGAATGAGCGAGTTTCACTTACAGTCCAGATGTGTAATATATACAGAGTGAGCAATGGGAACCCAAAGGAAAAATGATGCCACTTACAGCCTTCCATGAAGAGATTATTTTCCTATAGAAAGGAGCAATCAAACAGTTGTCCAACTACTTAAAACAAGAGATGTTCATCTTTCAGCCATCCACATTGGAAGAGGTGCTGTTGAAAACTGGCCTGGGAATCCAACAGCTTTACAGGGCATATTGGCCAGAGCAGAGTTTGCTTTCTACTATAAAACAAGCTATTGCTTTCCATACCTCATCACCACCAGAAAAAATGAAAACAAAGCAATCACACCACTGCTGATGCATGGACACAACATATAATCACAGAAAATGCCATTTTCCCCACCTGGGTTTTCTATTCCTCTGAAGTTGTGTTCTTACTCCCTATATTCAGAACTATTCCTATCAAATACGTGGGTTGTAATATTTAATACTCAAATTTTAAATATTCCAAAGTTCAGAAGAAAAGTTCATTACCAAAGGAAAGTATAAACAAGGAGATGATAAAATGGTAGTCATAAAATATGCTAATAATCCCTTCAATGGCATATCTTGCTGTTGTAATTAACTAGCAATGCATTCCTCCCATGTTTCATAGAGTTTTACTGCTTTAATATATAACTGGAGCTCTTTAGCAGGATTAGTGTAACTCAATCACCATATTCCTTTGCATCTAGTATGACCATGTTCAAAACTCAATTGCTGTGTCATTTATTGTGCATGTTTCCCAACAGGCAGCCTTGGTAGAGTTCAGAGTCAAGTTTGATAGTTAAGTCTGTGTTACACCTTCCATGCAACTGTGAGACTGCACCAAAGCTATGTTTTATACACAGTTTTACAAGCCTCTCCCTTTCTCCACTGCTGTTTGTAGCAAATCTGATAACTGGTATTGATTGACAGCTTTTTTAAGTGAGCATGAGTAATCATGTCAGATTGAGTTACACTTTCTAAATGTTCCTAAAAATATTCTATTATGCTGGTTATTGATCAAGTGAACGTGTTTGGTTTATAAATGTAAGTTTCTGCAACAAAGCCGGTTTCAGGAAGGCCCACCATCAGCAACTTCACATCCCCTAGCCAAAGACATCTTGAATATTCATATTTTGTTTTTTTCCCTTAAAAAAGAAAAAACAAACCAAACTCATTGGCCAATTTCATTTATTTAAGGGCAAATCAGTTCCCAGTGAAATTCTTCTCAGGGAGAAAGGAAAGTCAGATCTGGAAAGCAAAACTGCTCCAAGTCATGTTCCTAGTGATTTCAGTAGCCGCGATTTTCCAGTGCACAGCTGGAAGACATCTCAATAGGCCAGTAAGCAGTTACTCCAGTAAGCTTTTAGAAAACAGCTCCTTTAGGATGCTTTCATCTAAACTCCTAAAACTCAGAGCAGCAAAATTAACCAGTCACAAGCCAAAATTACAGGGGGACAACCTGCAAGCTTGCTTCACTTCACTACAAATTGTGCTGGGTAAGTGTTGGTAAGATCTGGACTTGGCCTCAAAACTGGCTGCAAGTACCAAAGCCTCAAAATAGGTAACTATTGGAAACTGGCCCTGAATTGGACTGGCTTGGAATATTGTTGGCCCTGAAGAGGACTTGCTAGTGAGAAACTTCATCTCTTCAAGTTATCCCAAATGAAGTTGGTTTGATGACATACATACGCAGGGATGCTTTTTGGTGCATTCTTACATGCATGTCCAAGTCAGAATTTTAGCTGTCTGCTGTTTCTGCAAGCACATGAAATACACACAGCACCTATAAAGCAGATCAACTGACTTTTCCCATTTAAAAACACTGCTTTCAGATAATTAAAGTCACTTGGAAAGAAACTGCTCAAACTGGGGGTTTTGTTTTCAGTTCAGATTTGAGGGAGCTGCTGTTTTGCTTTTGAGGTTTGTTGGGTTTATTTGTATTCAGAAAAAAACTGAGGTAGAAGCTGGGAAGTATCATGTGAACTGGCTGGATCACCACACCAAGCAAAATGAGAACTGGGGCTACAAATGTCTCAAAATGAACACACGGCTCTCCACATTACTTTGCTTTCCTCATACTTTAAAATATTCTTCCAACCACTTAACTGTTTCATGCTTTGAAATGAAAGCTTGAAATTTGTCAGCAGCTGCTCTGGCATTAGATAAATGCCTTTTGGTACTTCATAAAAACTTACCTAAAGTTGGTCAACTTATAAGCCTTTAGGGAAATATAATAAAATCAGTTCACACCTAATCAGAAAATATTTCTTTGACTTCAGCAGCTGAACTCTCTCCTGCCAGTATCTCCAGTGGGGCAGCTTCTGTCTGAAGCTGCAGAGACAAAGCAAGGCTTCTTCAGGTGCCAGGCAGGGAAGTGAAAAAGGGAAAACGTCTCCTGGAATCTCAAGGGTCTCCTCCTCATTGTTCCTGTCATACCAGATACATACACTGCGACTTCTTCACAACTGAATGAGGGTCCCATAAATAACACTCACTTTCGCTACATAATCCTGATTTATTCCCAGAGAGTCTATGTTGTACCCTGAAATCCAGCCAGTATGGAAGAAATATTATGGCTCTAAGAGAGGATCACAGAGCAGACATGCTAGAAAGGCTAAATTAACTTTGCCATATTGGCAAAGGTACCACATTTGATATAATTTTTGGCATCTAGCTTCAGAAATACTTTTAAGAGTGTAAAACAGCTGCGGACTTGTGTGACTGCACATCCTGAAGAATATTCATTAAACTTCATTAGCCAGCATAACCTATTTTTTTCCTTTCTTATTTTTTTATCCTCCCCCCCAAAAAAAAATAATCATTGCCCTATATTTACCTTTCCATTTCAAAATTTCTCACTAGCTGAACTCTGCTCTTCTTTCAGCATTTAAAATTTCCACTGACTTTGGAGAGAGAGGGCTTCCGTCAATGATGCATATTCTGAAAATCCCACTGGCAATACAACGAAGGACTGCAGTGCTAGAAATACAACAAGTGGAATATCTGACTCATGGTGGTAGTGCCGATTTGTATTGGCACTTCAGCTCATGCTGCCATGCCATAAATACATTGTGGCATCATGAAAAATGCCCTGTATAGGAAAATACTATTAGTCTATTTTTGTCACTCAATTTGCCCAAAATAAACAACGGGATGCTCAGCACAGCTTAGTGCTTCATGCATAACTATGCTCATAGAAAAAAAAAAATAACTATGAAAATCTGACTACAAACATTTCTGAATGCACAAGTCCTCAAATTTTTGAAATTTTTAAATCTTAATTAAAAGACATAAAATATTTTAAAGTATATAAAATAAATTTAATATCAAATTCCAAAAAATCTAATCTTTTATTATACTTAATTTAGAAAAAGCTATTGTTAACATAGGAATACACTCTGAAAAGCTCAAAGACAGACTAATAAGGCCATACATCTCCAGTTTATATCCATTTATGTCTGAGGAACTGGACAGACAAAACCTTTTCATAATAGATGCAACACAATCTATATATTAATAGCTGTGGGGATTAACACAGCTAAGAAAGCGTTAAGGTATAAATGCTTTCAGGCTTATTCGAATACCCAAAGAAGCAAGACTCAAGTTCTTTTGCAAAGGAAAAAAAAGAAATCTATTAAAAAGAACAAATAGTGTCAATGAGTTCACCACATTTCAGAAAAATCTCATCTAATAATTCCAAGTCCTTTTACAGAAACAGCATTTGGAGGTATTAGTAAGGATTTCAGGAAAGAATTTCATGAATGGCCTTCATAAAAATGAAAGAGAACACACTTCCCCAGTTACACAATTCTTACTGTTGTCATTCACTGTCCTCTCTTTCAGTGGTAAGGGGCTTTTTTCCTCTCTTTTTAATAAAGGTAATATCTAATTCTAAGAATAACGGGGATAAGTACTGGGCTGCTTTACCGCCTACTTTCAGAATATTGCACAATGACTTGTCTATGTATGCAGTCATCCACATGCTTAGTCTTACTGGAAAGTTAGCACAATGTGTAAAACCTGCTGTCCCATCCCCTGTGTGTTCCCTGACCTTTTTGAGTGACGCTGAAAATAGAAGGAGTGACTATTGCTGATGATTTGGGATTTTTTATGCCTACAAGAAGAGTACAGGAAGGCTGGCATTAGTTTTTAGAGTCTGTGGTTTGTATTATTACATTTCTGTGAAGCTTAGTTCATTAATAGGATTCTTCCTACAAGAAGTTCCTCAAGTTATTTGTTCACAGCGCTGCCTGCAGGAATGGACAGAGGAAGAGAAGATCTGAAATGAAAATGCTTAAGAACTAATACAGAAAATTATTGTCAAATAGACTCAAAAAATACTCTCAGCAATTTCTTAAGGGTTTCAGGGTAACTTTTAATGTATCTAACAATATTATTCTTACTCAAAAAAAGTTAAAGGCGATTTTCTTTTACATGTATTTTTTCTAGTAATACACTCTTAGGCAATAATGATTAAAGCTGCTGTTGTTGCCCTATTTTCTAATTTAAGATGCCCCCATACCCCACATGCAAATTGTGACTAAGTCACAAGTGGAAAAATAAAAGAAAGAAAATAATCACTTTTTGGTGTAGCTTCACCTGGAATAAAGACAAAGCTGTCTTGGACCAAGCAGCAAGTGTGACCTCATGATTTCCTGGTGTTGGGAACTGCAAGCCAGCCTCCACTCTCAGCCACACCTATGTCGACTCATGCAATTCAAATTAAGCAACTTGAGTTATTCCAGATTTGCATTACTATAACTGAAAAGAGAGGATGGGCTTTCAACGACTTTTGCAGGCTTCATTGGAATGTGGATTTGTCATGTTTACAGGAATCTGATGTTTTCATGGCTGAAGAACAGAAATAATGAGGAACAAGAGGTGTATAATGGTAGTCAAGAGTCATATTTATGCTTCAAATATGGGGGGGATATCTTTGGGGGTTTTCTTTTAATCCTTAACATCATACATATATAAAATCATAGAATCATAGAATAGTTAGGGTTGGAAAGGACCTTAAGAACATCCAGTTCCAACCCCCTTACCATGGGCAGGGACACCTCACACTAAACCATGTCACCCAATTCTCTGTCCAACCTGGCCTTGGACACCACCAGGGATGGAACATTCACAGCTTCCCTGGGCAATTGATTCCAGTGCCTCATCACCCTTATAGTAAAGAAATAAAACAACACAAGCCCCATTATATTCATGGTGTTCAAGTTCTGGGCCAGCTGGAAAATGGTGAAAAGTCTAAATATGCCTTGAGAAATCCCATAAAATTCTCCAAAATGTGAAATCCACAAGACATAGGACACAGATGCATGCAGTCAATTTAAACGACTCTCGGGAAGACAATGCTAATAGTTCCCAGGCATATTTTCATTAGTTAGATTGCATGAGGGTTGAGAAAAGTTATCTAATTTTCTCCTTAAAGAAACTTCCAAGTTTCTTCAAGAAACACGAACTTCTGATTTTAACACCCACTGGAAAGCAGATTTCTAAAGGTCTGAGGAACAGCTGAGTATGAGTGATTTAGTGTCACACATGATGAGTCTGTAACCTCTGTGACTCTTTAAAAGAAAAGGAAGAAAAACAATTTTTCCCCAAGTGACATCTGCTAAAATTATGTGTCTGGTAGCCCCTGCTTGTAATTAGACTGGAACCCGGGCAAGATGTGACATGCAAAAGTGACAAAGCAAAAATGAAGACACTATCACGCACAGTCTTTTAGAAGAAAAGTTTCTCAAGGGAAGTTTTCCCTGTAGATTAAATTAGACACTTGGAGAAGTTTCAGCCTGTATGTTAACCAGTAGTATTTTCAACCTTCATTTTCCCTGCTTGCCACTTGGGAGACAAGGATCTATACTTACAAGGAACAGATTATGAGACAGGTCTCATTTACAATTAGGTCGCTAAGAATAAATGTCGGCTTGTTGAGAAGACCTCACAATATACACACTTAGGTCCTTCGGATGGAGATGAATTCCAACCCTAGCAAGTTTATCCCCTGTATTGAGTACTGGGGCCATATCAAATACAATTAGCTTTACTGTAACTCATTAGAACTCATTATGACCAGATACCACTGAGGCCAAGATTCTGGCTGGAATCAAACAGGGGATTTATATGGTTATGGAAACCATCTATAGTTACAATAGATGGGATTAAAAAACCCACACACATTTTAAAGAACTTAAATCTCTAGGTTTTAAGCCATAAACCAACTTTTCTCTGAGAAGCTGTGAACGAGTTTTTCCTTCTAAGTAGGTGTTTCAACAATGGTGGTGGGGAGAAAGAATCTTTCCCATCTGCAACCATGGAAAAGTGCCTCATATAACCATCTGTGATATTCCAAGTCTCCTCTGCAGGCTCTCTGCATTCCCCATACAGGGCCAAACTGCCCAGCAGATGAACTCCGTTCCTCACCTGGAAGCAGGCAAGATAAATCCCACTACTATGCACTTCTTGGCTTCCTATGCCTGAAGCATCTGATGTTTAACACTGCTGCTTCAACCACTGCCCTGGCACATTAGGTCAATTTCTCAGTTATTTCAACCAGACCTACACAACTTCAGGGGTTCAAATAGCTCTCTTTTTAGGTAAGTAATAAAAAAAAATATCACAGCAACAATTTGGATCAGTGTTGTTACTGCAAATAACAACTGAAGCTGAATCTTGACAAATTCAATACCAAACAAGATGTTAATTGTACATGATCAGGATAAATGAAAACTTCTGAAAGGTGCAGGTGGTCCCCAGAGATTGCATTCCCATTACTGCTAACTGGAATTCTTAAGACTGAAGCTTCAGCTCAGTGCAACTTTTAGATACGTCAAATAAATGATTGGCTGAGACTTTCATACCCTCTGTTAGGCAGTAGGGAAAAACAGATCATAGAACCATAGAATAGTTAGGGCTGGAAAAGACCCTAAGACCACCTAGTTCCGATCCCCCTGCTATGAGCAGGGACACCTCACCTAGACCATGCTGCCCAAGGCTCTGATCACAAATAGACAATCTTCAGGCCTCACAATCTCCAGGCTAACATTTCTCCAAATGCATTAAGAGGTTGAAATTCTCAATTGCTATCCCTGCTTCTTGGTCCCTCTTACAGAATTCCATCCTGGAAGGACATAAATATGAGCACAGGTTGGGGCAAAAGGGAAAGGAGAAAGTAAGAAAAGGGGGCTACATACCCAGCTGACCTTCTGGTGTGCTGTACAAGAGGTAGATGCACACTCACAGAGAACAGTGGGGGTGCCGAAAGGAAGGAGAGAGACTCCACAGGGTCTCTCGGCCAAATCCAGGCCTGAGTTTCACCACAGCAACTGTAGGGAGAGCACGGCCTAATTCTTTCCACAGCCAATATGTGTGCAGGTGTGCTACAGAGTGAGATTTCGGCTGCACGACACCAGTGACACAACCATAAAGAGGAAAAAAAAAGGGGGGGGAGAGGAAAAAATCAATAATAGCTGGACATTCATTTAAACAAATGCATCATCCCATAAACAGTGCAGCAGCTTTCAAATGTAAACAAGAAAAGGTGAACTTTGTTCACATTATGTCTCCAGCTGTTTTGTGTTTCAAGACTGTGTGCCACAGCTGGGCTGATGAGCTCTGAATCCTGGGAAAAGGGGAAATATTTAACCTAACTTAAACAGAAAGAAGCAAGCCTCAATGGTGAGAGATAACAGGTGGGAGTCGTGCTCTGCTGCTGTGCCTGGAGGGTAAAATCTGGCATGCAGAGGTAGCTTCAGAACAAAAGTCGTCACAGCTGCTGTTTGCTGTTCTCCTCAAGTCCTTCCCTATTTATTCAGCATCACTGACAGCACCCTAGCAACACTAGTTTAAGTCACCGTCAATTGTTATAAAATTAGCTCATGGTCCTGAAGCCTGGGTAAGATGGGGGCAACAATATCTGCACGTCTGTGCAGAGAATACACCGTTAAAATGCATGTGTAAGCCTTTCCCTGGCCCATTAAAATACTGAGACAGCTGCAGTGAAACATGGGGTAGGTTTTTCCAATCCCCAAACCTAAAAAACACTCTCAAAATGAAAACAGAAGCTTAAGTGCAATCCCCATCCATATTTGCAGGACAATGGTGTTAACATAAATCACCTTCCTTTATCTTAGCACAGGGGAAAATCTGATGTACACCCTCAGCCTCTTAGTTCTGTTGCTGCTTTCTCTACTTCCAGCTTGCTTTAATGTCAGCCACCAGTCCTCTGTGTCTTGAGCCTCTTCCTTAGGCACTAAATTCAAATCCAACATAGGCAGACTTATAATGTATGTTAAAATTGAGTGCTCAGGACCTCCCTTGTACTGGCACAGTAGACCCCTCCTTCTGTACCACTAGCACGTTTCACATAACATGCAAAGACTTAATCCATTACAATTCCAAGGTATTTGCTGTTATGGGTTTGCAACTACCAAGTGGAATATGACAACTACTTGAAAAAGAAGACTCAAATCAGCACAGCTTCAAATTAGCACTGAACCTGCCCTTCCTTTTCTAATTTTCATCATTACTAAAAAACCCAAATAAATTTCAGAGTCATTTCAGAGAAAGGACATGCAATAGTCCAAACATACCCTCCTTCCAAGCCACTGGCAAGAACTCAAGCAGTTTAAAAAAACCCCAACATGTGGGCAGCAATGTGTGGGCTCATTTTAGTATGCAACATTCAGCAGGATTTGTCTCTTTTCCTGGGCCTTCACAGGACCACCAATACGAATGCAGATGCCGGTTATTTAATAACAGAGACAAACAAGTACAAAAATTAGTAAGATGGCAGCTTGAGCAGCCTATTAGAATTGCCTAGCATCTTGTTTCCATTGCATAGCAGATTCAAAAGATTCACATCAGTGAATATACAAATGACTGTATAGGAGAGGGTCTTTCAAAAGCAGATCTGCAGGGGAACTTGTGTGCTCTGGCACTATTAGAGACTGCATAAGAGGATGAACTTAAAAACTAGACCAGAGTTTAGCACAAAATATCTCTCATGCTGACCTTCACAGGGACCACAAGTAACAGTCAATTACACAGGTACTTTCCAACAGAAAGAACTGGATTTTTAAGAATAGAAGCACTAAGAGCATAAGGCTCAGAAACACCTTCAAAAACCTTTCAGTTGGCCCAGAGCAGTCACTGAGGTGAACCTACAGCCCCACTCAACTCCCAAATGTTCCTGAGCACAAACAGTGGGAATTTGACTGCCTGTGTTCTCTGCATGGAGAGCAGCCAGGACCTTGCACACAGCCATTACTTCTCCAGTCATATGGGAAAAGAGCAGTGCTGCTGAACGCGGGCACTCCTTAATCTCCTTCATAAAGGTCTTCCCCTCAGTGATGTTGCTCAAGCTGCTGCTGAAAACCCCAGCTGGGATATGAGCTTTACTGGACAAGATATTCATTGTTCAATTTATGGCTTGACTGTACTTGTAGAAATGTATTTCACTTCAGCATCAGATGAGCTGGATGAAGGGAATCAAGGGAGAAGTTCATCAGAGGGTTGCTTTCTTTATTTGATTTGTTTTCTGAATCACTGAAATGAAGATGTTTGTCTAGCTCAGTGATGGGTAAACATCTTTGCTTTTCCCTGCATGTCATTTTTTCACTGGTAGGATTTACAAATTCTAACAGTTGCACTTCTGAAAGAGATACAGAGGCACGCAGAGACAAGAAAAAGGGAGGAAAGTTTTCTACCTGCCAGGAGCCAAAATCTGTTCAGGATTGTATTCATGTCAGTCTGCAGTAACCCCAACACCATCAGTTAAGGAATGCTAGTAAAAACAAACACAGAATCCAATTTCATTCAGAGTTACAAAACAAATAAAAAGAATCTATAGCCTGAAATTCCAGGAGCAGAAGAAAACCTACAGTTACATTCACCTTAACAGATCCCACAGATGAAACTCTCTTCTAGGGGAGATGTATTGCAAGCACCAACTGATAACGCAGGACAACACAGTGGTTTGAGCAGCATGTTTTATTTCATTGCTGAGTACCAGGACTGCCATGAAACCAGAAGAGGGAGGTTATGCCTGGAGGATGGACATCTCTAATGAGGCTTGGTCACTCTGTGTGAAATAGTCAACCTTGTCAACCTACAACACACTGCCAGAGCACAATCTCATGTGTTATCATTCAGCTTATAATGGAGCTACACTTTCATACATGTGCTTGTGAGCATATTTTAAAGGCAAACCAAGATTTACCATAGAGATGTAAAGAAGGGACCATTAAGGAGTTACTTTTGAGGCTTTCTAAAGTATGTTCAAAGTAACCAGTCCCCCATATAATGTGAAATCAAAGAGTGAAAACCTGCCAGAAAGGATATTAAGACTCTCTTGATTGTGAAGGCTCATAAAATAAATGTGTTGGTTGTTATGGATTAAAGTGTGTACCAAAAAGATGAAGGAACACCTAGCATCTGGAGTCTATATTGTAGTCTCTAAAAATCCTAATAGATCTGTGTCAAAAAAAGATATACTGAGATTAATAGGCTAAAATGAAAACATATCCCTTCAAGATGAACAGAAAAATGTTTAGCCAGAAGTAACACAATCCGCAGGATTTAAGCACTTCCAAAACTCACAAGGCTGCCATTCCTCCATGCATTTCATCAATTTCTGACCTTAAGATTTAGATAAAGGTGAACAATACCTGAACTTCCATTTCACTGCAAATTCCAGATTATGAGAAATTAACAAAAATCAATATGCTGCTTTCTTCCCTCAGCACTCATGACATCTGCAAGAACTGGCTATGTCAGTGTTTAAATGCAAAATCTCTAGGCTCTACCTAGATAATTTAGGAAGAAACCAGTATAAGTAGTTTAATTGGTGAATATTTCCAAATTGATCTAAAACCTCCTTACAGGTTTCCATATGCTTTTTAAAAGTGTGAAGATATCATCAGAAATCAGCTCCCATGACAAAACATCCCCATGATGCTACTGCTTTTGAAGAAATAAGATATTCTACGTTTCATGGCTGACAGCATCACCAAACACAGTTTCATAGCTGTGGCCCACCACCAGTAAATAAATTCTCTGCATATATGCAATTATTTTACTTTATAACTATTGGGGGCCTTATCTTTAGCACTTAAGCCTGTTCAGACAACTCTGATAGCAGAATCGGTAAGGGCCAAATCTACATAACTTGGACACCTATCTGTTCAAAAGGGCCTTTTTAATATAAGCCAAAATTAGCATCTCCCTGTTCCTTTCACATTGATCTTTCAACATAAATGCAAGGCAATGATATGATGAATGCTCTCTAAATAGTTAAGTTGGTAGCAGTCATTAACCTCTGTTGAAAGGGACTGCTAGATTTGGGCACTGTTCCTCTGAATTTCCACAGAAGGCCCCAGGAAACCTCCACTGCCTCTTCCTTGCTGTTGAATAGGAGAGTCTTCTCCCACACCTGGTGCTAAGCCAAGAAACACCTACCAAGAACTAGAGCTGAAAAAAACCTGCATTAAAACAAGTGAAGCTCTCCCAGGATAGATGAAACCTGTCCTGCCCAGGAAACTTCCACATAGCAAAGACACAGACAGCAGCCTCCAGAAGAACACCAGGTAAAAAGCACCAGGAAACGGAGGAACAGACTTTAGACATACCTGGGTCCCTCCAGAAACTAGTCAGAGAGAGGTGTCAGACAAGGGAAAAGAAGGTGGGTGCAGAGAACTGTGGTAAATACACAGCTGTCTTCTGTTAACATCTCCAGGCTTGCGCTAACCAGGTTTTCATTAGAAGATGAACCACACCTGGCTCCTGATGAATCCTGAATGCCAGCTTCACTTTTTAAGAGATTGTCGCTTCTTTTCCAGTAACCTGTACTTATTACAGTCAAGGCTTTTTTACTTTCTTTCCTCAAGACTGCCCCTCACAGCCATGGTTTTAAACACTGGGAAGGAAACTCTGATTGTACATATCCCAGGCCAGAGTTGTGGCACAGCAAATTTTATTTTGATTTTTAATAAGTATGTATTGCATTTAATTACCAGCTTGTAATTTCTTTTTATTAGGTTTCTCTTAAAAATTCATTAGCAATCATGAATTGTAACAATATTCCTGTCCTTCCATCTACTATAAAGACAGTATCTGCCAGAAACTGTATGTAATGACTGTAGTGCTGTTTAAACCATTTACAAAATGAGTTCTTCCTACTTTCAAAATAGCTCAAAGGCAACTATGAATGCAATTAATTGGTCCCCTATGATACTGGTACATACAGATTGATAAACTCTATGAGGATAATTTCGGCAAGAATGACTGAATGGTTCAGAATTTCAAGTTCTTTATAACTCTCCAGGTTTTCTCACAAAGCCCTTTCAATTTTGAAAATCTTATTTCTTTGCGCTCACTCAGATTCTTTTTCTTCCCCTTTTCTGTGATACTTTTCTTTAAAATAACTGCTTAGTTCCAAAGACAGGTCTACTCACATTACAAAATGCTAGAAATTTGCTCCTATTTCTTTTCAAGTCCATCCCAAATGTGCCAATAAGACACACAAACAGTACCTCTGGAGGACATGCTATAAAGACCATATCTGCTATAAAGACAATTATATAGCAGTACACATAACCCATTTAACCCCATTTTGACAACTTTGCTACAGTTATTTTCAGTGAGGGGAGAAAGTACGGGTGAACCTTTGGCATCCCAAACATCTCTTCTACTGAAGTAGCACACTCTAGTAAAAGCATCTGCAATACTGAGGTGGATCTGGAATTGCTCTGGGTAAAGGAAAAGCTGCATTTAGCACACTAGACTGCCCTTCATGTACAGCATTAGCACTGGGGGGAAGGGGGGAGGATATAGCTTCAAGTACACAAGTACCATTAAAATTCTTTTCCTCTTGGATGTGTCTTCCATTTATACACTTGTCTTTGTGTCTTTTGCTTAGTTCACACGCTTCTCTTTTCACCAGACACCTTGCTATTAGTGAATGCCTTATGTCTAAGGGTGTATGAGTCATTAGACTTTGAGACCCCAGATTCTCAAGAGGATATGAAACTTGATAAAACAATTCACTGACTCTTTTGTTAGTAAAAGATACAACTAATTCCCTCTTTATTAAGCCCCATTACAAAAAAAACCCTCCAAAAAAAACCCAAAACAAAAAGACAAACACCCCCAAATCACCCCAAAATTAATGTTTCAAAAAGTCCTGAGAAATTCCATGATTTCTCTCTGTTTCTGAAAACAACTGGATTCCTAAAGATCAGAGGATGGACTTACCAAGTCCATCCAAGAGGATGTGTAACCAAGTCACCTACACTACTCTTAACTCAGTAACTGCTCCCTTGAAATTTGTGAAACACGGTGACACTGTTACTGAGCTTTAACAATGATAATGAAAACAAGGCTGCCATTTTGTATTTGGACTGATCAAGAAGGGGCCTGCATTATACATACAGCTGCTTATACCCACTATAAAGGATAATTTTGCTGTATTAACTCCATAAATTTGATAGAGCCAGCAAGGCTTCCACTGCATAATAGCTTAATTTTTCATTCTAATAATAACTGGCTGCCAGTTGAAATGAATGGGAGCAAAAACAAACATTTCTGTTCCATGACATGATCCATGACAGATGTACAGTTTAGGAGGCCCTAGGGCAGGGTATTCCAAGCCTCTCCTCCCTTCACCCAGCGGCGGTAAAAGCATTAACACCAAGAAAAAAGACTGAACTGTAAAGGAACTCCTAGGAAAATGACCCAGCTATCCTCTATTTAATCCACAATTGGCAACATGCCTGATTTAAGACTATGCTAAGCATCCAGGATTTTCTAAAGTGCTTGCAGACGGTGTGTACAGTATAACATAGCCCCGTAAACTACCAAGTATGAAACATCCCTCTCTCAATCACACCCAAAGGTTTAGTGGGGCTTTTTGCTTTGACTTCTACTTGCTCTATTTATGTTGAGAAATCACCTTTCCCTTGGAATATACAGAGGATTAATAACTTGATTATTAGTGTTCATTATATCCATTTCATGTAATGCAACATGAAAACATATATCCCCTTTAAAAAAAAATAAAGAAGCCAACATGCTTGAAGCTTGACAAATTTCAGTGAAAATGGGGCTGCATAGTTTAGTGCCAATAAGTTACTCAGACTTTATGTGAGTATTGATTTATCTGCTAAATGAAAATGAATAGCCACCATATCTGCTGCATTGTTTTGCTGCCTCTGCAAGACAGAGCACCTTCTTAAAGAAATCCTAAGTAGTTTTAAAAGGTGAGTAGACAATGTTATCTTTGCAATCTTGGAGTGGGAAAAATCCACTTTAAGAGCCAGATATTTGTATTACTTTAGAACAAATGCTGTCAGGGGCAGGAATGGGCTTTGTGCACATTTAGGATAGATTTTTAGTGTGTGGGCTTTGTTAAAGTGAACAAGCAAGAATTCATGCATCAGCCAGGAAAGTATCTGATTGCTCTGTGTGTGAGGACAGGACAGTGATGAGATTCATGAGAGTTTAGCATTTGAGTCATTCCTTTGTATTTTGTTGGGGTGCAAAATTCTTTAGTGATTTCAAGTGTCCATTATAAGTCAATAATTATAGTAGTGTCTGAGAGGCTATCTAATTGGATAAAAAGGAAAACATATCATTAAAACCCTTGGAGCTCAACAAAAGATGGCAAGAGAACTAGAAATCACCCTATGAAAGACATACTCAGGATCAAAAATGGCACAAGATGAATGAAAACAGAACAATAAACAGCAGTACGGCCTTCTGAAGCTGCTGTTTGCCAAACATGTTGTTGCAACACAAACAAGAAAGGGCGACCCATAGTTGCCTAATGTTAATCTTCAGTTGCTACTCATCATCCAAGAGCACCTGGGTTCTACCAAAGGATCTCAAGTCCCCACGTGCCAGCCATGTGCCAGGTTTCCTGCTTGCATCCAAACCCAAGCAGAGAAGAAAAGTTAACTACTGCCTGAAAATCAGAGCTCTCTTCCTCAGTAGGCATGGATGAGCTCAACATGGCAGACAGGTGTTCAACCTACGAAAACCCTCCTACTTAAAGCCTTAGATTGTGGTTTGTCACAAGTACTGTGAGGAACAACCTGTTCCTAACCCAGAACTGATGAGTACATCTGTACTTCTTTGAAGGTAGACTGGATGCTGTTAAGATTCAATCAATCAGTGAAAAGCACAAAAGTGAAGTGAAATTCCAAAAGGGAAAAACATAAAGTCAGTCAGAAACCTGATAATGCTGGTATTCTGGAAAACTAGTGGAGGCTTCAGTCCTTCCTGAAAGATCCTTTCACAGAAGTAAAAGTATTATTATCCCCACAGTGTGTTGGGAAAATGGAGAAAAATTCATGTGATACAAGCTTGGGCTTCTGAGTTCCATGGTATGAATATAAAACATGTTCTTGATGGAAGATGCAAAGCAAAGAATATTTTATATAAAGAAGGGATTCTAGCCTCCTCTTTCTGTGGTTACAAGGACTCAGTGGTCAAGTGGTTTGCCGCTAAAAGTAAGGTCATGTTAGAGCACACCTTAAAGGAGCTGAGAAAGGTTACTGAGAAGCAAAACATGGCTTTGGGAAGAAAAACACATCTTGTCTTTCACATGTTGTCAGCTGGCCATGGTTAACTATAAGGTTAGAAGTAAACTTAGCTCAGCCTGGCTGACATGAAGTTAAACAGGCCTGTGATGTCTGCTGAAACAATTTTAGTAGTCAGTCAGTTCATCCAAATGTACAGGCTCTCTGTGAAAGTATCCTGTCTTTCTAGTGAAGACAGACACTAGGAGTTTACACCAACCATAGGCCACAGCAGAAAGTGCTATGGAAACACAGAGATACACGGTATGTATTGTATTTGTACACGGTATTTGTATTGTTGAAATCGGATTTTGACTTAATGGATCCTGCTAATATCCAAAGTGAAATTCCCTTAATGCAAGGTAAGAGACAGGGTAGAGGGCAAAGAGGAAATACCATCTTTCTCTTGCTATTGGACTTCTGAGCACACTATCTCAGCTCATTTTTTCCCTGTGACTACAATCAGACTTGCTGACCATGTCAAATTCGGATTAAAAAGAACCCCTGAATCAAACTCCTACTCAAAGGGTGATTTAATGTTCAAAGGAAAGGCCTGAGTTCAAATCTCCCTCTCAACACTTTCCTTTGATTCCTCTAAAACAGACAAACATCTTTTGTCTGACTTTTCTTCTGCAGGAAGAGTCAAGTGAAGAGTGGCCTCTTCAGAAAGCCAGTCTTTGTGTTTGGGGGTTTGTTTGTTTGTTTTGTTTGTTTTTATCCCACTTTACCTTAACCCTTTATGTGAAGGCTTTAGCTTGTCATCTGTTAAAAAACCCCAACCGAGTATGATACTAGTATCACACACTTCCACTGGCTGTGTTATGCAAGACTACAGCAATTTATTGATGGGAAAAATCCACTTTTGTTATTTCTGCAGAAAAACATGTGAAGTGTTAAGTGGGGAACTGAACAGCATTAACCTCAGAATGATCCCCTTGTCTTTATCTTGCAAAAAAAAACCGCCTTTTCCTATTTTAATTCTATGCATAAGTGCATGAATGCTGAAGTAATATTCACATGCTGCCAGGCAGTTCCATATGCCAGCTTTTTCTTTCTGCATATATACCAGTTTCAGGTAGCAAATATTGTGAAGCCAAGTTCCACATTGCCTACATTTGCATACATGTAGATCCATGCATGAATATTTTTCCCCAAGCCAGACAACGTTCCCTGTTTGGCAGCTAGATCTGCAAAAGGAAAACCAAAATCCAGAGTTGTGCAAATCTTTTTGAAAACCACAGCAGTAATAAATTTAAGCGTAATCACAAGGTTTCATCCAGATCCCACCAGCTCTGGTGGTCCTTTATCTCACTACCACACTAGCACTAAACCAGCTGACTTCTTGATCATGTTGGTCACTCCTTCACTGCTTTATCATCCTACTCCTAACCACGCAGTGGCAGTAAATGGGGGGTGTTCTCTGGGTTCCTATTAGAAACCTCATTACTCCTCCTTTCTTTCTTTCTGGAATTAAAAATGTTTAAATTAGTTCAATATGTCTTGAACCTCTTCAGCACGCTGCTGTCCGACTCACTTCCAAATTGAAGTGCATATATAAAAAAAATTGAATCAGTTCAATGATTTTAAATCACTCTTCAATGTGCAAAGTAATTTAAAATTACTGGAGTGCTTCCAATTTTTATTAGCCCTTGAATTTGGAAGTGATCGAGGTTCTTCTGGGCATGTGCAGTGCACTGTGACTTAAAATTATTACGTCCACGCTTACTCCTTCTTAAAAAAATCAGATTTCACTTCACAGCAGAAACTGCTGAGAGCTACTATGAAACAACTTTAAAGAACAAAATGGGGGCTGCATCATTCCAGGAAGCATCAACCTGGAAAAACTCTTGCAATTTTTCAGAAAATCAGGAAACATCACAAAATGTGTGGACTATTCTACATGTATCTGAGGCTCCCATTCTAATTGCTCCAGCACTTTTGCATTTAATTAATTTCAATGTATCTAATTGCTCTAAATTTAGCAATTGCCCTAAAATCAATATGAGGACAGAATAAAAAAGGGCTTTCTCCTTAAATCTTTCAGATGCGTAGTGACATGATTAATGTTCATGCTCAAGACTAGTCTTATCAAACTTGAATATGCCTCCTCACCTGTTGGAGGAGTCTCAGTAATGAATGGTATTCCCTTACGTAGGTAGATTTACTGGAGTCCTAAAGAAGATAAAAGGGCTGCTTACAGACATAAGTATTAGCAGTGCCAGTGAACTGCAGGATTTGGTACTGAACTTACATAGCACTTGAAAAAACTAAGCACACTACTGCATCTCAACAGCCCATTCTAATACACCTCTTTCATGCCCTAAGTCTCCCCTTTTTTACAGATATAGCAGCTGAAGTAATCCTTTAACCTGAAGGTCTTCCCATTCTCCACCATCATAGTGTAGAGTGAGAAATAAATGAAAAAACCCATGATGAGTCAATATGACCCCCATATGCCCAATAAATTTCTCTGCCTGCCTTGAAGGCAGTCTCTTAAGAGTGGGTATTTTTATGCATCTGGGAAATCCTTCCAGTTTCCTCATCTACGGAGCTTCATAGAAGCTAAATCATGGACACATGAAATAAGACCTCCACCCCCACTCCCTTTTGCATAACGTTCACCAAAAAAAATCCCCACAAATGTTCCCCATAAGTATCATGCAGCATAAAATACAACCCGAGTTTGTGGAGAAGGGGATTGGCTCTGTGAGGAAGGGGACTGCAATTCCAAAACTTATGTACAGAGAGACGGAGTGGTTTAAGATCAATTACCTGAAACCAGGTGCTGAGCAGATGGGAAAAATGATTCATCTGGTATGCACTATCCCCTTGCACATCTCACCTGACTCTCAGTGTCTCCATGGCAGCTGCTGCACTGTGCACAAAATCCTAACAAGCCACTGGATTTGGCACCTTGCTCTCTTGTGTTGCCCCAGTGCCACTACGGAATGAAGAGGAACTACCCCCTCAGTGTCTCCACTCCTCTCACTGTAATTATACCCTTTGAAAAAGCAATTTAGAATCAATGGGGACAGAAAAAGGCAGTGGCTGTGCAGTTCACTGAGGTGAGATACTTAGAGCACTCACCAGAAATGATGCGTTCAGGGAGGCCCGCTATCACAAAAGCCCTATGCATAATTTCCAAAACTGAACTTTGGAGCAGGACTTAAGTCTTGCAGAGACACTCCCTGGCTAAGTTTGAGTGCATGTAGAAACCTGCTTCCCTGTGGCTGCAGGCAGCCTTGGGAGGAAAAAGAAGGCCAAGTCATGCCCTCAATCCTCATAGGGCTCCTGGGATCCTTCTCTCCCAATGAAACATCTGCCAAAGAACTGGCCAGAAGGTAGCTTGGAAGCTGCTTTTAAGAGTAAACAATTCAGTGTCAAAGCTCTTAGCATCAGCACTCTGCTAAGGAAACAGAGGATTTACTGTGTCATATGAATTTAATATCTGATACATCCATCCACATATACCTGACTATATCCTGCCCTTGTAATGGGGATGGACTCAATGATCTAATAGATCTTTTCCATTTCTGGCTACTATTATCCTATTATTAAAACGAGCTTCTAATCTAACAAGTGAACTAATCAATAAGAAACTGAGTTTGTTTTTCAAAATTGCTTTAATTTTAAAAATACAGCATGTCCATTCCCTGCTTCCTGCTTTTGACTGTGGTTATAAAACTTTCAGTATGGCTAATGTAGTTTAGCTAAACAAATTAGACAACTGCCCCATTTAGGGGGAAGAGAAAGTTTCCATTAGCCATTCAGATGGTCTTTGCCTGGTCAGCTAACAATTTTTGCAAACCAGACATCAGAAGATATATGATTTTAAACTCACGATAATGCTCGAATACAATGCTCTGCTATAAACCTACAAATAGTGTAAATGTGACCACAATTTGTTGCTTTATGTTAATCAGAGGGGGGGTTTCCAGTCACACAGCATAGGTATATGTTACAAGCTGACCGAAAAGAAGTTTGCCAGTGTCTTTCAGTTCAGGAACTGGAATGATTTTCAAGGTACCTGGGTTCAAATGTTAGTTCTACTTTACACTTTCTGTTTCATTTTGGGGAAAGCACTGTCTCCCAGGGAAGCAGGGATAAAAAACCTCCCCCTCCATGCTTTTACCCTATTGCAGTGAGGTAGACTGTAAGCTCTTTCAAGTAGCTCTTGCCAAATTTACTACATGTCTTTATGGTGCCAAGCCCAGCAATTTCATGACATTAGTAGAGATTGTTAGGGATATTACACTACTAAGAGAAATATAATTTGGTATATTAGTATGATATAGTGCTGATTCATAATAATATAATTAAAATAATTACCAAGTGCTACAGAAAATATGCCAGTTTGGACAATCATATTAGATTAGATGCCTCAACTCTACATTAGCAAGAAGTTTGCTGTGAAAAGAACAGATGAAAGGATTAGTGCAGTTTGTGTTGAAGGCTCTACATCTACAGAATATGCACTTTCCTGGAGTTTGAACTAGATTTTGTCTGATTCCTCAGACAAAATATCCCTATCACTTATGTAATTTTAAGACTGAAGAAAATCATTATTTTTAACCCTTCCTTCCCTATAGGGGGCTGGTACATGGTTGGGAAGTAGACAGAGTTCAGCAGCTGGGTCATTTTCCTTCAAAAGGAATCTAGTTTTTCCCCACCCAAAATCATAATGAACTAAAGCAATGTGGCATAAGTGGAGAAAATCAGAGCATTTGCTTTTGCTATAGAACAAAACTCCGAATCAAAGACAGTTGCAGATAAGAAAGTACAGGGAGATCAATCTGCTCCCTTGACATCTCACAGTCTCCTTGTTATCTCACAGCACATAATTCTCCTAGCTTCCAAGACTGGGAACAGGTTGGTTGACATGCCTGGTTTGTAGTATAGTCATTGAAAATTCTTCTGATGGCAGCTGAAAAGGCAAAAGGGACCTGTAAGTAGCAAAACACCCTAGATGCTCCAATCACTGTCTTCAGACTTACTGGTTCCTCTCCCTAA
Source organism: Melopsittacus undulatus (assembly GCF_012275295.1). Lineage (NCBI taxonomy): Eukaryota > Metazoa > Chordata > Aves > Psittaciformes > Psittaculidae > Melopsittacus > Melopsittacus undulatus. Next base: position 9,554,572 of record NC_047529.1, on the reverse strand, counting down.
AGTTACCAATACTAAGGAAGTGCCTTCTCAAAGCAATGGATGACAGTCACAGTAGCAGTATTGACTTTCCCAAAGATTTCAGTACAACTGATTTTACTACATTGTAGTGTTATTTCATCATGGTAGTGCAATGACATAACTTCAGAAAACTGGAAATTATTGCTTCTTCTTTCTTTAATCACCTTCTCATTATTCTCATTAATGTCTTCTGTACCTGCATATGAGGTTTTTTGATGTAAGAGCAGAGAACTCCTCTGCCTATGACATTTGGAAATAGAATCACAGAATCATAGAATAGGTAGGGTTGGAAAGGACCTTAAGATCATTTAGAACCAACCCCCCTGCCATGGGCAGGGACACCTCACACTAAACCATATCACCCAAGGCTCTGGCCAACCTGGCCTTGAACACTGCCAGGGATGGAGCATTCACAGCTTCCTTGGGCAACTCATTCCAGTGCCTCACCACCCTAACAGTAAAGAATTTCTTCCTTATATCCAATGTAAACCTCCCCTGTTTAAGTTTTAACCAGTTTCCCCTCATCCTATCACTACAGTCCTTAATGAAGAATCCCTCCCCAGCTTCCCTAAATGCCAAAACTTGTATTTCCTCTCCACTAAATTTAACTACAACACAATGAGTATAAGAAGAAAAGCTTGCCCTATAACCACTTCAAACTAAAGTGATAAGACACATTAAGAAACCAGGAAAACAGCAGCCTCTGTGGCATGAAAGACTATCAATGTACTGGAAAGTCTTAGATCCTTGACGAAGCATTCACGATTCATGGCCAGCTAGGTAACAGAAGACAGACAACATGTACAAAACACATCAATCTTGCTAGAATTTTTTAAGTGGAAATTATTTGTTTCCCCATGTTTAAGAAAGTGAATTTCAAAACCCTTTATTTATACATACAGAACTGTCCAGTATCTAGGACAATATCTAGTATCTGTGTAAGTATAATATTTTGCAGAACTTTATATTCTTACCTGCCTAGATTTTTCTGGAAAATAAGTCTATACTGATTTCTTAATAACTGTAAATAAAATGTACTGTTGAAAGAGTAAGGGAAAGGGAGACAACTTCACACTGCTGTTCTGATAGCATTCTTCTGGGTAGCATAAGATGACATAAGCTCTTCTTAAATCAAGTAGCATTTAAAGCTGCTAAAATATAAATACACTGTATAAATACATATAGTAAGAGGCAAGTTAGCTGTTCAGGCTTGCCCCTCTCATAAACATAAGAATCATAGCTTTACTGGATAAAGACAGTGAAATAAAGAGCACTAAACTGATGAAGACAGTAGTGATGGTTTGTTTCTTGACTCACTGGTTTGCAAACCCAAAGAGCAATGTAAAAATGTTGACAGCTGCAGAACTTCCACGAATACTCTTAATTAAGACATATGGTACCGAGAAGGGTTAATGTTGTTTGAAAGTAAAAGCTCTCATTCTAATAACAAAACCTCTCTCTGTGCACTGCTGGGTCAGCACGGTAATTAAGAAAATTGCCTTTAGTGCGCTTGTTTGGTAATGCTATTATCATCTTTTTTCATCTTTTAACAAGAGTAAACTACTTGAAGATGTCCCCATTTACTCTTCTTGCTTCTAGTAACCCATGAACCCATCAAGTCCATACTATGCTAGCATTTAATGGCCTAAATGAGTTACTTTATCATCTGGTTCACCCTGAAGTCTTTTACATATTTTTCTTGACCTTTAACCTTCTGACTATTATTTTGACAGCTATCATTAATGCTGCGTCCTGGGCAACCACACATTGACTAAGATGGATGACAAAATGGCTGAAGGAGTTGAAAGTAACACACATCCACTTTCATCTTCCTCTTGATTAAATCAAAACCACACAAAGCCAAATCATACGATGGGTCCCATGGAAGCAGTGGAGAATACAAGCCATAGCTTTAGTAAGTAAAGCTGAACAGAGAGCGCAAAAAGGGGGCAAAGCAGTCTTATTGTAAAACAAATAAGCTACATAAACTGGACACCTAGAACTCTATAAATCTAAGTTATGACTATTCAGCTATGAACTTAGATGAATCAATAGGTGTTTAGAAGGAAAATACTTTAAACTAGTCAGTTAAAACATAGATTTGGCAGTAAATTTCACTCAAAAGAACCCCAACCCACAACACAAAGAACATGCTTATGTGGAAAGGACGCAGTTAATTGGAAAGAAAGTTTGATACAACTTACTACTTTTCTAATAAGCTACCCCACTTCAAAGGCAAGCATGGTCCCTTCTGATCACTTGCATGGAACATCACGGACTGTGGTCCTGCACAATTGTAAGGTCACTACAAATCATGCACCTTGAACAATTAAACTATTCCCCTTGGAGAAGCTGGATGATTTCATTTAAGAAAATGAATTCTTCATTTAAGAAAATGAAATCTAGATAAAAGGGGCAAAAGGAACTTCAAATAGTTCCACACGCTTAAAATGAGATTAAAAAATGGAAGGAGATGCTAATGTCAGATAAGTTCGGATGCAAAGTGTCATTCTAACTGCATTTCAGACAGTTGGTGTAATCAGGCAGTAGGTTAATGGAAAGGAAGGCACTACATTACCAAGCAGCAGAAAAAAAAATGGTGATTTAAGAGCCCACTAAAGTATTATCCAGAGACTAGTTTTTAATAAACAAGCTAAACTATCAGGAAAAGCCTAGGAAAAACATGAGAAGGAAAGGCAACCAGAACAGTGTCACAGAGAAAATTCTCAGCCTCTTTGTCTTCTAAAATGAATGACCCTCACTGATGGAAGACTGAAATACTACAGCTCACTGATGGACCTGACACTTGACCCCTCTTACTAATTAGGGATGGAATCTGGAAACCACAGCACTTATTTGTTTTAAGCAGCATTCTTCAGGACCATAACAATTTCTATGATTGCTTTATGAGCAGAAGTTTTACTATGCATGGACAACATGAAAATAAAGCTGGCAAAATGACTACAGGCAGCTCCTGGCTAGAGGGAAACTAAACTTCAGCTGACCTTGGTCTTACTCTGGTTTGCACATGCCTTGTGTTTTCAAAACACGTTCTCCAAAAGCACGTTCCTTGGGAAGAGTTTCAGATCTGATTCTCAAAAATTGTGCAAGCCCCACAAGGCCCTAAGCAGGCCTGGGAAAGGGTAATAAGTAGATCAGCCCCTGAGAGCTGGGGACAAACTCTTGATCAGAAGAACCAAGCTGCAATATCTGGATCTCTCTACCCTAAGCAAAACTATCCTTTTATAGAATTAGAGAATGGCCCACTACACATTATTCATCTATGCTTTATGTCTGGTATTTTTAGTTGCAAGAATTTCCAATTAAAACAAAGGTTCTGGGGGTGCGAGTGCAATATAAGACACCAAATCAGCTTTCAAATTACAACAAAGTAATAATAATAAAACATTTCCAGAACAAATACTAACCCATGCACTCAGTATCACACTGGCAAAAGCCTTTTAGCAGACCATAATGATGCATTAATTAGTCCTGAATAATGATATTTTTAATATGTGATGGCTTGCTGAGAAACTCACATTAAGAAAGCACATGTGCTCGTGCTTCCTTCACACACCACACGCTTGAGCTCACAGCCATTTGCATTATTTCTCTCTCTCATCTCAGGTAAGCCAGCAGGTCAAAAGATAATCAAAACAAGAAGCCTTGCACCACACTCATGCAAGCAAATACAAACTTTCTTTAAACGTAACTGCTTTTGCAACATAATGGAATAGCTTGTGTGCTTGGTAACCTTGCAGGAGCAGTTCTAAAGAATCACTGATTTCAGGAAGGCAATTTTAAATTAAGGTAATTCTCCAGCTATAGGATCTCACCTAGATCTGAACAACTTTCCTGTAAACAAGTTTTGCCCTACCCGATTCTGGTGAGATCACAGCAACTCCAATGCTTCAAACTGCGGTACATGCCCTGCACCATCCATGTGTCACACAGGTGTTCACAGGACTGTTTTATTGCAGGGTTCAGTGATCAGAAAAATCTACAAGGGAAATGGGGACGTGTTGCCCCAGGAATTACATACAGGTTTTTTGTTGACAAAAGTGCATGGTCTAGATTCAAAGAAAGGCAAAAATAATAAATTTGTATTTAACAATAGCCCTGCATTCAAAAATAAATCACTAAAGCTGTAAGACGAGACAATTTTCTACTGGTGACAAATACCCTTCTCCTAAAGCATATTTACAAAAGCCAAACAGAGCTAAATGACATGGTGGTGTGGTTTTGTATATTGCCATAGGCTAAATTAGGCAGTTCTTAATTACCTCACAATATATCCAAGTTACGTTGCACCATAACAAAAAATAACAGGTCGCTCACTTTTTTTCCCCTCAGTTCTTTCCTGGACATTACTTCGTTTATCTGTCTCATAAAGCAGGTATATATAAATATATACAAGAATTTTAAGAAGTCTAGAAACTCTGACCATTCTGCTAATACTACTCATGACACTGAGTAACTGAAAAAGCTCTACTACAGCTTACATATCATCGTATGAGTAAAGACCTAATGCGATCATGTTTCAGGAGAAGTTGCTGTGTGCTTTAATCAATGTGCTTCTATATCCTTATCTATGATTCTTTATTAAAATCACTGTCTTATTTGATGAGCAACAGTTGTTGGCTAAAAGATAATGGTTTTTACAGCTATCCCACCTTCATGTGCCTGTGCTGTTCCAACTAAGTGCTATGTTTACTTCCTTGTACAGGATTTTCTTTATGTTTTGGTATTTCCTTGGTAAAAATGTAACACCAAGTCCATCCCTGAATCAGCACCCCAACTCCCTATTTACTACAGGTGGCAAACTGGGCTCACAGCTTTCCCCAGGCCCCCAGAAAGTGCTCTACAGGCAGCTGATATTTTGACCACAGATCACAGCCGAAGAACTTCAGGAATAAACAATTATGGGAAAACAGAATATTTATAATTTATTTCCTGGATGTGTTTCAGTTGCACAACACAAGTATGAGAAAGAACACTCCTGAAAACAGTCTTCCTTTGCTTTTCTCCTACTAAAAAAAGTCTTTTAAATATCAGTGTTTGTAATCCCATTTCATTGGTGCTAAAATAAATGGATTTTTCAGTAGCTATATAATAGTATTTAATTTAATGTGTACTCAAATATATGTCTAAGCAGATACGAGAGTCAGGTGTTCCCCTGTGATTTACTTACTGATATGTGAGAGTAGTTAGAGGTTCAGCTCAATATTAAGTCAAAACTGTTGCTAGTTCACCCACTCTTTTGAGCTTGCAGCCTATCTTTGGGGCTGCACCAGTGCTCATTGACATGAACACTATGTACCACATTGGATGTTTTACTGGGTACTGCACATGTATCAAAAAGCTCCATATTTTGGCAAGTTGGAAGTACCAAATGGCCTGGCATGCGCTGAATTTGCTCTTTTGTGCACCATGTATTAGACAAAGAGACATGTAGGTATTTTATTTCTTAACAGTATGCCATTATATCTAATAACAGAAAATAACACAATCAGTCTGAACATTTGTGCAGCATCATTGTACATGATATTCAAATGTTGGATTTTGGCAACCCAGGAAACAACTTACTACAATTTGTAAAACTCAGATGACATCTGACTGTGTTCGAAGTGGAAAGCTACAGAAGTCTGAAATAAAATTTCTGTAAATCAATAATAACCGTAATTCCTACTGCAGAAACACCTGCCCTCCCTGACTAAATAATACTAAAACAAAAAGCTGGCTATAATCAACCACTGACAAATAGCAGCTCTCTTAATTTATTAATCTAATTAATGCACTCCCTTTATTTATTAAACTAATTGCATTGATTCCTCAAGGGGAATTACATTCCCCCATTCCTCCTCATCCTGCATTCTAGGCAGAATCTTCAGTATTTATTTCAGTAATTGAAAAAATATTTTTGGTACATTCTTACCCTATAATAAACTGCCATAATAAACAAGGTGTTGTGATTTCTAACTCATAAAATCACAGCAGGTGAATAGAAAGGGGATGTGATAACTCTGACAATAAAGTTTGCATGGCTGCCCCAAAAGCCCTGAGTATTGGCAGCTCCTGCCAGACTTTACAAGTAAATTTCCTACTGGATCAGCACATCATTAAATGCTTTATAGAAAGAGAAAGGAGAATGCCTAATGTAGGCAAGACTTTAAGAAAACATTTTGGAACCAGAGGAGGCCTCAAACGCAAATGCAATTCAGTAAATAAAACATCAATGTCAATGACACAAAAAGAGGGCAAATTGAGCACACTCAGTTTGCTCTAACCAACAGAAAATGCAGAGTACTGGAGAGGAAGTGAATAACAGAGAGGAAGTGCCTACAATTTTTTGGTATGGGATTTCTATAATGATTTGATTCAACTGTCTGTTACAAAGCAACCAAACAGACCACTTAGAGTCATCTCAGTGTTATGGATCTGATTTTATCTGTACTTCAGAGTAAATGAGAAGTGATTCACAGTAAATCAGAGGACATATATAAGATTTCTGGTGAATGTTCAGCCTTGTGCCAAAGTCTCTATTATTTCAGTTAACTAAGTAAAGCAATGTATTAGCTTTTGTTTTAAGCAGGCAAGGTTTTAGCAGTTTCCAAGCACGATTTCAGAAGTGCAAAAATTCAAAGCTGGTTGAAAAATAAAAAAATGCCAGCATTGGTTTAAACTTACAACAAATTATATCTGAAGAGACATCAAGGAAAGCTGAAGGGGAAAAGGTACCTTTTTAAATCTCACCCAGAAGAAATACAGATGGCTAAACCTTGTGTAGCAAACCAAAGAGAATGTATTGGACCTCCAATACAGAAAAAGAAGTCTGTAAGATATCTTTCTCGGTAAAGCTCTATCAAGCATAATGTAAACCCTTAGTAGTCAAACATTTATTATTTTACACATGTACAATAAAGTACATTCCCTTCAGATGCGGGACTGAGGAGTGTTCAAACCCTGAATTTTCCTATATATCCCACAAAGTACTTTTGTTCCTCCAGAAACAACTGATGTCACAGCAAGAGATGAAGATGAATGGAGACAAAAAATGTGAGCAGAAGACTGCTAAGCTAAACTAAAATGCAAACAGGAGTAATGGGATGAAATTAAACAAGGGAAAGTAGTGAAGAAGAGTCTTCACAGTGAAACATACTGGAATAGGAGATTTGTTAGCAAGAAAGATGACAATGCTCTCTTTGACTGCTTCGTTTACAACTGGACAAAGCACTGTGAAAGGTACTGGAAGTGACAGACAGGAGGATGTATTCTGCCATTCAGAATATGTGTCTGAACTCAGGTAAATTGTGTATGAAAAGAGACATCCAGTCTTTTGGTCCGGATTACATTGGTTACACCGATTTGGTTTTCAGAGGAATATAGCACTCTGCAGGCAATATTCTATGTACTAAATATTACAGTATTTTTAAACTTGTTTGTATGAGCTTATTCCCTAAATACAGCTTCTCTTACACAATATGGGACACAAAAATCTAGAAGTTACTACTCCCATTCTTTGGGCAGCAGTCCCCTGTCACCTCTAGTGGGATCTCTGGCTGAAGTTGGCAGCTCCTTGGGCAACTTCTCTATGTCAGGTACACAGCTTTAGAAAATGAAAGTAACAACAGTTACACATTATCATTGGTTAATTGTAACCATTTTTCTTAGAGGACTGAAGGCTGTAAACAACACTGTCAACACAAACATCTAAAATAATAGGAATTTAATAGTGATCACCAGCATGATAGATAATTGTGAATATCTCTAAGTATATCAAGAAGATGAGCTTGTAGTTACAGCATTTGTAATTTATCAGATCCTTCACCACAGCAGACTCTCTTCAGTGTAGAAATTGTTGCAGTACAAGGTCATCCTTCCATTCCACGGCACCAACTCTTTCTCCCAACTTACTGAGGATTCACTCTTCCACAGGGAGTGAAGCAGCTCCCTAGTTTATAGCTACACACCTGCAATTCTATCACATTGGCTTGGACAATGCTAATCAGCAGCGGTAACACCTCCTTCCATCTAGTATCTCATTTATCCTGGGGCAAATGTGAAGAATCAGATAGGTCATCTTTTAGCCCTCTGTGAAATGGTGATAGCAAGAATTCAGCAGACTGTGGGGGGCTCTTCTATGCTCTTTACTCCCAGTGTTAAACATGCAAATAAGGCAGAATATCATCAGTAGAAGAAATACAAAATAAACTTGGAGGAACATTAATCTTGAACTGTGCTGGAATCATCCCTTTCAATTATTCTTCCTTCTCAACTCCTTCCTTGTTATATACAGCCTCTTTGGTAACATCAAATTGGAAATGCTTTCTCTGGTTACAATACCTCCTTAAGAAAAAGGTAAGAGAGCTGCCAGTATGTGTTCTTGAACAAGACAATTTAGGGCTGTTTTTCTCTTGAATAATATTCACATCAGAGATATAGCAAAGACCTGGACAAATACTGCTTTGGTCAATAAAGAAGAAGAAAAAACCCTATCATTTTGATAATGAATGCTTCCTCCAGAAGATGCCAGCTGGCACTTCAAGGTGTTTGGAACAACAAACTGACTACACTTGGCTCTTTTTTTCTTACTGTTGGTAGTGCTTTAAAGCATAATTCAGGCTTGTCAATGTTGGTTATTTTTGATTAATTTCTCTGCCTGTCACACGGTAACTGTTGGTATTTCACTTTTTGCATCGCTTGTTTCTTGGTGGTATCACCTGGCTCCATGTGCACTACTTTTTTCTTTACTTCATTATGCTTTATCAGCATCACCTTTACTTGTTTGTTACCACAGACTTCCCGGCTCTTTCTGCCAGAAGTCTTTGATCCTTTCTGGAACAGGTTGCCCAGAAAAGCTGTGGCTGCCCCATCCCTGTCAGTGTTCAAGGCCAGGTTGGATGGGGCTTGGAGCTCTAGTGGAAGGTGACCCTGAGCATGGCACGGGGTTGGATGTGTATAATCTGTACGGTCCCTTCCAACCCAAACTATTCTGTGATTCTATGATTTTATCCCTCCCATGAGTAAATAATAAAAGATTCTTCCCCCTTCCCTCTCTCATTTTGCTTTTCCATTCCATTGTCCTCAGAGGCTCTCCTGTTAAGCCAGCAGGCCTTCTGGAAAAAGGAAAAACTTGTAGACCTCCTCCGTGTATACTACTGGTACGGATGCTGAAGTGCCCATGAGTCAAAGAAAGGGTCCACTCTCATCCCTACGGACAAAGCCAGCTTCTCTCACAGCAGTAGAGGATTAACAGTAAAGCAGTTTAATGTGACTTTCTACCTTGTAGTACATGGAATTAACACAAATGCCGCGGCTGACCAGTAGGGTGCTTGCTGGATGCATTATCCTCTCTTACATTTTTCTTTATGGAACCTTTGAATTAACAGGATAAAAAATTGTACTGCCAGAAATTGTGAGGTAAAATAAGTGAGCCACTTCATGGCATTGTCTGACATCATTCTTCAGCTAAAGCTGAAGGGAAAACACTCATCTGAGGAAAAAATTGTGCAAGTAACTCCCTGTGCAAACGCAGTTCCCTAAATAAAATTTTCTGGCTTTTCCTGTGTGTTAAAATTGCTCAGGGGCTTCTGTAATTGGGATGAGGAGACAGCAGAGGTGTGCACTCTTAAGAGCTAACCTTCTGAAAAGTGATCAGTTTAAATACACCTATCTCAGTGAGTAATTCTGTTCCCACAGTGTAAGTATAGTTTACATGAAGAAAACAAACTGCCCTCTTCACTCATGGAAAATAAGATGAATCTCTTTTAGACTGCACAAACTTCATTCACATTTAAGACCAAAGAACCACAATGGGTATTCCCCAACTTTTGGCTCCACTTGGATTTTAAGGACCTCTGAAAAGACAGATTAATAGTCTTACTGTTGTAGAGAAAAATATTTCTTACTTCACAAGTAGAAATACTGGCGAAGACTTATTTTCTACAAATACATATTTTCTGTTAATTTCAACCAAAACCGGTATATCATAAATTATTTTATATATCTCACAGATGAGAAAATCCATCAATACAAAGTGGGTAACTACCTTGTTAAGGCCAGATATGAGTTACCATGGCTGAAAACAGGTATCTCTTGCTCCAGCCGCTAGACTGTAGTCTTTTTTCATTATTTACCCCTCCATGTTCTCTTTCTTACAGCTCCATGTTTCAAAGAAAAATGGGAAAGGGAGCTGAAAGATGTAGGATTCCAAAGGAAAGTAATTTATTTTACAAAACAATCCTGAAATGGCTAGCCAAATGTTCTCACGCTTTATTTAGATACCAGAATGTGTTGCATCCATTTTCAATCTCCCAAACCCAGATAAAGCACAAAAAATAATTGAGAAAGTAAAAAATAAGTGGGTGGCAATAAAACTGCCAAACTGACAGCCTGGCAAGTCATCTTAATCAAGTGTTATTGTGGCAACAGAGGAGACCTCTGATTTTTGACTCATGTCACAAACTGCATTTTGACAGTTCTGTTGAGAAGTCCTTTTTCCACTGACAAGCTGTTGTTTTCACAACTGGAAGAAAGGGGTGACCAGAAGTTCAAAATTCAATGCTCTAAAAATGCATGACTAAAAATGCTTCAAAGGGCAGCAGTGAAAAATGTTTGGAAATTAAAAGACAGGTTTCTCCAGCCTTGATGTCTCCCTGGTTCCCAGTGCCTCTACTTAACCTTGCCCACCACACACTCCTAGACCTGCTCTTTCAGCTGTTACACCCTATTGCCTTGAATTTAGGTCTAAGGCATAGATAAAAATATTAAGACATTGTAAAGGCAGAGGTAAAAATAAACCCTCCGAAGAGCCAATGACCTGACCTACCTGAAAGGTCCATGTCCATTTGGTTGATGTATTACTAATAGACATAAAGACTACATGCTATATCTCTTACATTTCCTTATCCACACCCATTCAGTAAAATGTTGAGGATTGCATAGTCAAGAAAGTCAGTTTCAACAAAGTAATCTTGGTAATTTTTCTTCCCACCCAAATCCAGGTTCTTAATTTAGTCATGCCAGTTTATGCAAAGCACTTCCTAGTTTTTCCTCTCTCAATCTGCTGTAGAAATATCCCAGAGTGACTACAGTCAGAAAAGAGGAGCAACATTTAAGCAGAAAAAATCTGGACTTAACTCCTGCTTGGAATTCTAACTTCACTTTAAGAACAGGTGCCTAAATACTTAGTTGGACTACAACATATTTATTCTACTACACCTATTGCCTCTAGTAACTGCAGTTTCGTTGACCACTCTTTCAGCACTGGAAAGTAAAGTACTGTTTGTGTACTGGTACATAATATGTTGTCTGCCTGTAAACAAAGGATGAACTATGGAAAACAACACTGGGAGACTCAGTACTGGTGGCTAAATTATTCTTTTTCTTTCCCCTACCCCCTGGTTCTTTGAATGGGAGATTGTTGAGGTAACATTGCCCTTGGTAAACATCCAGATTTCAGTGACATTCAGTGCACGGAAGAAAACTCATAAATGCACAGTAATATCTGCCACAGCATAACAAAAAGAAAGAACTCCCTTTATTCTTCCCACAGCCTGTGCATAGGCACCCACAGATTCTATGTGCTCTACCATGAATGGGCTTCCTCCTGTGCAATGTGTCTGTTCCCAAGGAGGGAATCTTCACCACAGATCAGCTGCACACATTAAATAAGGCAGTGTACTTTGCAGGCTGCAAAATACATATGCTCTTTTTTTGCCTTTTTATATATAATGCATCCTACGCAGCAGCAGTGAGGTGTGCAAGGGATGTTCTAGGATGTCTTGTGCTGTTACTTCCCGTGTAACATTTAAAACAAACAAAAAGATACTGCTACTTGAACAAGGTCAGAGAGGTCTTCAGATGGTCTATTTCCTCAGCTTGCCTCTGGCTCCATATTGCTTTGCAAATCAGATGCTAGATATATTTTGATTAGTTTGTGCTTTAATGGATCATGTACAAAGAGTCCACCCTTCACATCATAGCCATTAATTTTTTCTGGAGTCTGATGGAAAAAACAGGTAGAGAGGGTTGTGTGTGTGTGCGCGCACCAGCGTATGCATGTGTGCTGATTGAAAAGTGATGGATTATTTTCATGTGGTAAGAAACACAATGTTTTCTTTAGCACAGCAGGATATTCTGTTTGCAAGGTCTAACAGTGAAATATTATGCATATCTGCAGCTGGCCCACTGCCAAAAACCAAACAGCAGAAATCAGAAGAGATTTTGAATCTGAATCTTAAAAAACCAGTACAGCTCTACAAAGCAACTAATGAGCCATTCAAAACAGAAAAGCATTTGTACTAATGTATGATTGCTGTCATATATGTCAGCATTTAACAAAATAGTAAATAATTATTCATTTAAATGTTACCTTGAACTTCAATTTAAAATATAAATATATTTTCAATGTCTTCTACCTCTGTGCTGTTACAGGTTTATTTATCATGACCTACAGTAAATTAAGTGAAGTATTTCCCAAGCTCAAAGAAGCAATCACTAAGAAGCAGGTACAATTAGAAGAACCCAAACAGCATAACCTCAGAGCAGGAGCGTATGAGAGCTTTAGCCACCGACCAAGAATTTACTAGCCCCAAAAGCCAAACACCAGAATGTTTAATGTGCTTCATTCAGCTCTTATGAAAGAAGATTCAGCCAAAGGGAGCTAGGCTGGGGTCAGTCAGCCACTGCTGGAGTGATCTGCAGATGTGCCATTCACTTCATTGGGAGACAACCCAACTATTCCCCTTCAGAAATCAGACTTTGAGGCCTTGTTTTAGTGCTAAGGTCCAATTAAATAGAAGGGGAGAAATACCAGAGTACAGTCAACACTCTGATACCTACATATATAATCATAGAATCATAGAATAGTTAGGTTTGGAAAGGACCTTAAGATCATCTAGTTCCAACCCCCCTGCCATGGGCAGGGACACCTCACAATAAACCATATCACCCAAGGCTTCATTCAACCTGGCCTTCAATACTGCCAGGGATGGAGCATTCACAACCTCCCTGGGCAACCCATTCCAGTACCTCATTCCTACAAAAAGGCAAAAAGAAGTTCATGAGGACAGTGAACTGGGATCCCACAGCACAAACAGCTACATTCTGCAAAAATTCATTTAATTCCAGGCAACCTTCTTCCACCATGGGATCAACAGCTCCAGTGTGCTCTTTAGGAAAGAGCACCGTTGTTGCTCAGTTGTGGCACAGAAGACTACTACCAGATACTTCTCCTTAAACTGTTACAGGGCGGAGGACTGATTATCATCATTTTGGTGGTCACTCTAAAGAAAAACAACTCCTCCCTTAGTAAGCTATCTTGCATTTGTGTGCACTGCTTCCTTGCTTAATTTATTGCACTTGACTAATCATTAGATAGCATCGAATTGTGTGTGTAAATTAACGTATATGTCTGCATCTGTATGTGAACATGTCATTATGCTATTTACCCATTAGCATGGCCTTCTGGTAAATCTCACTCAAGCCACAAGCTTGCATGGTGCATCTTTATTTCCACTGCATCCCTTTTATCACTACATCTTCACAGTGGGTTTCAGAAAATGCTTACAGTACTAGACAGTTTATTAAAAACAGGCTAGCGGTTTTATCAACATAGTTAATATTCTAAGAGCAAAAGATTTAGTGTCAGGACACAATCAATGTTTGGACTATTAATATGGAGACCGAGGCATTTTGCAAAAGGAAAACCTGGGAACTCAAGATACATATTTAATAAACTTTCCAAGTAAATCTATTTTTATAATTTGATTTTTAGAAAAGCAGGAACAAAGCCTTCTAGAAGTTTGGAAACTATATTGGTAAAGACTAATATTTTTAATACTTTTAAATACAGGCTTATTATTTTCTCTGTTCCATTTCTTTTTACAGGTTACCTCAGGACCCTTATTCTGAAACTGTTAGAAACTGATTGAAATAACAACCATTCCTGCCCCAAAGAAAGGTGCCACCAAATGCTGGGTTGCCATTTCCAGCAGGATATATTACTATTAGGAATTTTCTGCTAAGTTTCCATTAAGGATTTTCATTGTGATATTTTCATACACAGAAGTTGACTGGCACATCTTTTCAAATCCTTTCTCTTTCTTTCCAAACATAACTAGCATATAAAAAGAACCATAATATGTATTATGGGAAAGCAGCACAGCGATATAAAAGACTTCCATACTAAGAGCAGACGGAAAATGGTAGTTATTATTAATTTAGAAAAACAAAAGAGCTACCCAGCATTTCAGTAATGTGGCAAGTTGTGTGCTATTGAGGGAAAGAGGATTTTATAATTGGATTTTAGAGTAATTTAGGAGACGAGATAAGCTGTAATGGTTGCATATTAGAGGTTAAAACTACAGCAGAAACTCATAATGTAAGGGTTCATTGCACTAAGGAAAACAGAACAAAGGAAAGCAATGCAGGAGCAGCCTGGTGTAGGTGGCAACAAGGTGAGCATAGGCTATGGGAAACTAAGGGGTTTTTATATTAACACCCACTTCAAGAGGTGTCAAGCAGCATTCCTTCCCTTCAAGAGGGACTTAAAAGATTTTAATTATATAATACATATATTATATACACATATATATGTATAAGGGTAGGGATGTTACTTCCTAAACTGTGCAGCCAGGAATGTAATGGTTTTAGGAAAGGAATGACCATAAGTGTTTTTAGCTTTCTGGCAAAAAAAAAAAAAGTCGTAATGCCATAATCATGGATATAGCATGAAACTTCTGTACAAGGAATCAATGGAATTTCAGGTACAGCAGCTCTAGAGAGTGGGGTGCCTTTCCCTACTAACTCTCCCCCCAGCAAACAGAGACTCAGCAGAGACAGAGTACTCTCCCTGGGGGTCTCACGCTCCAAGCAGACCCTGCAGCTCCCACTGGCTCTGCTGCTGCTTCCTCCACCTTCACTGAAGGCTGAAAATCTTCCCCCTCACTCCAGCTGTCAAGTCAAAACTTGAACCGACCCTATCTCCAGAGCCTCTGTGACTCTGGCCATGGCTGGAGCACACAAGTAATGTGGCAGTACTTTGCCAGCAGTGAGGAAGAAGACAAGGAGCAGAGGCCAGAAAGAAAGGCTGGGCCAAAGTCACACAGAGCAGAGGCTGAGACAAAAGTCGAGGATCTGTGGCATGGCCACAGTGTCTACTAATTCATTATCAGGCACATTCTGTGATATTGCTGCAATGCCAGCACAAGGAGAGGCCCACCAGTTGTGGCATGCAGACCAAAACCTGGTGTCTTCCCAGACCTCTTCAGGAGCATTAAGAAGCCATTCATGCTCTCTGAACCCTGTGTAAAAAAATAAAATCTCATACTAATAATTCTTTCTTGGTGTCCTGTCTGCCTCCAAGCCATCTATGAGAAGAAAGCCTGGCTGACACAGTGCCCAGCAAGACAGACTCTTGATCTAAGCCGGCATGCCTGGGTGCAAGGCAAGTGAAGGGCAGTCGTTTTTTTAAATATAAGCAGCTACATCCCTGCAATCTGCAGTATGTCAGCTCAGCAGCCAAATCCCATTATTTTGTTGGGGAGGCGGGAGAAAGGGAGAAATATTCTCCAGCATTTTTCCAGGCAAGGAAAGGTAGCAGAATACATACACACTTTCAGTTTCCATCCCCAGATTCAGCTGTGGGATGACAAGTGACAAGTGATCATAGGCTTCAAGATCAGTTGCTTTCTATTAAATGAAGACCAAGACTTGGATTTTTCAAAACCAGGTGTCTAATTTTTTCGTGGGGCTTTGCCAACACAGAGATATTTTATGTTTGCCAGCTGCCAGTCTCTGTTTGGAAAGCATAGCTTCCTCACTTAGCGATGCAACTCCATAGGCATAGCAAATTATGTACACGTTTGGCAAGCAGATTTGAAAAAGAAAAAAAGAAATGTATTCTTTGCCAAGAAATGTGAATACTTCCAAAAATACAGTAGTTTATCGGAAGACGACAGTTTCCCCTCTTGTTTATCTGGGAATGTTCACCTGAGCAATCTAAAGTCTCAACCTGCAGCAAAAAGGAAAAACTAAGCATACCCCCCCCCCCCCCCATACACACTATTCTGCACAACGAATTCCTTTACCGTGGCTTCTCCTAGCAAACAGAGCACCACCTCTCTCCATGAGTGTAAATAACCCAAGACTTCAGGAAGCAAAATCCGCTTGGTGAGTGCGTGCTCTCTGGCTGTCCTTACAATGAAGGATACTTCAAAGTTGGTTGCCTATTTGGTTACCAGTGCTCGGCTACCCCCTGCTGGGCTGCGACGCCTCAGACCTTCCCGTACCACCCGGCAGCAACAGCAACGCACCCCAAACACACACCAACTTCATCACTGGCATAAGCTTCTTAAATTAAATCAGGCTCCGAGTCTTTACTCCTGCTCAGGACTGAAAAATGACACAGCCTGGTCAGCTGAGATTAAAGGCATGGCTGATTATTGCAGTACAAGTCTTTACTTTTTATATCATGTGAGATTCCTCATAGATTTTTCCCACATTCTAAATCAGCACAATTTGAATAGTGAAACATTGAGATACCAATAGCTATGTTCAAACAAGACCCCAATACACATCCAGAAAACCAAGTATTTTCCTAGTAAGTACAAAACTCTGAGACAGCAAATTTTGTTTCTAATTCTAGATAAATTGAATGATAACATCTTAAACACTTTGCTCAGAGTTTGCTTTAAAAGCATTCCTCAAATACAATTCAGAATAGAAATTCCCGGTATGAAACCCTTATTTATGTATTCTGTGGATAAATTAAAACAGGAAAATGTGCTGCAAGATGTGTTCAAACAACTAATAGTTCCTGTAAACCAGAAAAAATATAAAAAACCTGTAAGTGAAAAGAAAAAGATTAGTTGTTTTAAGCTATAACACAGCTGTATGCAACAAAAGCCAGAAACATGTAAAATTAAATTGGATTTTGGGGCGGGGGGAGTGTGCAATGGGGTTAAGTTTACTACTAATTCAAATCCTTTCTTCCAAGTTGCAAAATGTTGTTACTGACACTTTTTTTTTTCATTCTGTTTATTTTTGCAGACAAAGCAGAAAAAAATTGATATTTGAACTATATAAACAGGGGCTGCATATGCCGGCACAGGGCTCTTGCTTAGCCACTTACTACTTCTTTGGAGCCCAGGGGTAAAGAGAAGTCAAATATCCCTTCCAACATCTATTAGTGTCACATAAATAGTAAAATTCTATTTACTGATAGATTAATAAAAGGCTGAATTTGTCTCTAACCTCTTTGATTTTTAAATGATAGTAAGACACTGTCACCCCTTGTTCCTTTATATAATACAGCATGTGAGCAAACAAACATTTCCCTTGTGTTGGCGCAGGAAAGGAGAAGAAGTTTTCATTAAATAGAGTTGTAAAGGGATCATATTACTGGAGTAGAGTCACATCTCTCAACTTTTGTCCTTTAAGCTGGCTGTCCTCCTTGAGAAGTGGCAGCGGCAGACTTTGGGGAGGGAGGGGGAGGACAGGATACACCGCTGTCTGTTAGTCAGCAGGGGCCGTCAGCTAAAGGGGACGGGTTATAATCTGTAGCTCTCAAAATCTAGACAACTAATCTATTTTTTTTGTCCTATATTTAGAGTCTGGTCTGCTCTCAGGATGCATAACCTTTTCAAAGTTTCCCTTCTGAAAGGACTGAAGTGCAAAAAATTGCATTTCAAAGCTACAGGCCAACAAGGAACAGAGGGATCCAATCCTTCAACTGCCACTATTGACAGAAGGCCTCTGCTTTACTCAAACTGTCTTTGCCTCTGCTGTGGATCTGCTCACAATTTATTTGAAAGCAGGAGGCATTTACTTCAAAACAGGCCCAGAACCTATCGCCAATCTGACAAGGTTTCCAAACAGCTCCAGCCCAAGCTTTGTCTTTGTTGTTCAGCGGTGGGCATACACTACTGGAAAACAAGCAGAGACTGGAAATTATTCAACAAGGAAATAACACTGGTGTCTAGTACGAAAGTGGATGGAAGAAGAACATGTCTGTTCCCCCCAGGCTGAGGACCAAGGAAAGAAGGGATGGACTCCCTGACCTGCCTGGCTGGCAAGTGGGCAGACCTAGAGGAAACATCCTGTGGGCCCAGGGATGCCACCACACTTCACCAGGCTTCTGAGAGTTCCTGGATCTCATCCCAGCGGAAAGAAGTAGACTGGGATGCACATCCACAGCTCAAAACTAAGAAACACTTGCAGCTCTCACAGCTTATCTTATATTGTCCTTAGGACTGCATTGAGCCTTTGGCTTCACTATAGGCCCTGGTCATCTTGATGAGAGCTCATCTTCACCTCGGCATTCCTCTTCCAGCTCTCCCCAAAGCCACCTTTTCTACTGCAGCCTTCTTCCCTGATGGCTTTTCCCACGTCATGACTTTTAATGCCCCAGTCCTGGGTTTCCAAGACTCCACGTGGCTAACTATCATTTTTTTATGGGCTCAAATTAGACAGATCTTTCCTGTAGCTACAACATTCTAACATCATCTCTAACCCTACTTACCCCTCTGTTAGTCTGCTAGTAGAATTTCTCCACAGCTTCTGCCCTAGCTCTCTCGCAGACATCTTTTCCTGGAAGTTGCTAAAATGTCCTCTGATCTGTCAGGCATTGCACAGCCACCCCACTCACATCCATAGCTACCTAGATTCACTGGTAAAATCTCATCACTGCTTTGGAGGGTATGTCTGTGTTAAAACCTGTGAAATGTGTTTTCTCACTGCCCTTCCTGTGAAAAGTGAAGAATGCAAAGGCCAGGTATTTTAGGAGAAACAGAATTCCAGGTATTACTCCTGCACACAGGAGTAATTTTCAGCTATGGATATGAGCGGAGAAAGAATATCAAAGTTGTGCGGAATAAACTGAGTATGAGGAGAGAGAGAGGAGCTAACACCAAAACTTGCTACTTAGGATAAGGCAGTAATCTCAAGTATTTTAGGTCTGAAATGTTTCAGTTCAAACACTGGGAAAGATTCATGCTGGAGTATTAGAATTAGCAACGACAGCAGAACAGATCTCTAAACACAAAGAATATGTTTCAAGGGAAACCACTGCTGTTCCTCTGCTCCTTCTAATGCATCCCACTGTGCATCGCGATAGGTATTGCCACAGTTCCCAGAAAAATCAATGACTTGTGGTGACATGATTCATTTCTGGTTCTAACATCTGGCTGGAATTTTATGCACACAAAGCCTGTGATTTGTACAAACAATTACTTTAGAGAAACAAAAATCTTTGCAATTCACCATGTCATAACCAAACCATCTGTCCAGCAGGCCACTACAGGATCATGCGCTTGGAACAGAAGACAGAAGGTGGCCCATTTTGTCCAGTATGTTTGGTTCAAGATATATGCTTTGGTCTTGCATCATCAACAACAGGAGCCTACTCACATAACATTGTAAGTTGATTAGAGATCAAAGTTTTTCTGCTGCCAACCAATTTATATCCTTACTTTGACAATCATAATTGTAAGCAAAACACTGTAGCCACTGAAGCTCTGTCTACCCTACAAAAGAAAATTAAGACAGCTGAATACAAGAATTGGTGCAAATCAATTGGTGTAACCCTGCAGACACAGGTGTTATTAATAACATTCCTTCATTTCTCAAAAAAAAAAATGGAAGCACTGGATATATGAAACTGTTATGTTTCTTTTAGCTACAGAGAAGACAAATCCCAGAATATGTACACTGAAGTCAAATCAAAAGCATCGAGATCCTATCACAAGTTCAGTTCCTTATATGAACGTAGCTTGTTGCACATACGGCACTCTTGCCAGAGCAAATTAATGTTGAAAGCTGAGACTTGAGACACACCTTCCCTAGCCAAGTTGTGACTACCCTTGTCTAGAGCACACAGTATGTGGCATTTACAAGGGTCGGCCCTGCAGAGTGAGCTTTGCTGGGTTGTGTCACATTCCTAGAGAAAGCAAAAAGATGAATCGGCAGCAACACAAACATATCCCTTGCCGAGAAGAAGGCTTTTAGGTAACATGCACTATGTCATTCTGGTACCCCTCACTTGGCAAAACACAGACTTGAAACATACTCTGTTAAGATAAGAGTTTGTCCTCAAACTGTTTTAGCATAAATCAAATAAACACAGAAAACAGGGTGATTTTAATTCAAAGGTTATTTACGTTGTATCTCCTGCTCTTAAAGCACAACAAGCTGCACCATGTTATTTCTCACAGATATTTATAAGCTGCTCTTCAAAATCCCCTGTATAGACTCAGCAATTTACCCAGACCACATAGCTGTGTCTGCACTCCATGGAGCATCTTGCATTGGCTACAAAAAGATTTAAGGAGGTTTAGGGGCTAGCATAACAGGAAGAGTACGAAAGGCGAAATAACAACTGTCTCTTAGTTGGGCAAAAAGAAAAGAGTATTCAGTATTTAATAATTATGTTATGAAAGCAAGCAAAGGCCTGGGGTTAGCTCTGTGCTCCACTGTACAAAGCTCTGCCCAGCGACCGCATTTCAGGAAATCATCACACCCAAGCGAGGAGGAGACATTTATCTGAGGTGATATAAAAGATAGGTGATACAAAAAAAAGGTGATACAAAAAACTCTTATCATCTCTCCACAGACTCTTCAACACTCACAGTGAAGCATATGAACAATCTATATAATAACCTACATCTGTTGTTCACTGATCAACCAACCCTGCTCCTGTGCAGGAAGCAGAGGTTGCTACACACCAGAGCAGAGGAGCAGCCTGCACTGCCTGGGTTTTAGCTTGGACAGCACAAAAACTCGGGGCAACTTCCACAAGAGTGACAGAGCTCAGTGATAAATGCAATGTACAGATGGATTTTGGTTTTAATTTCATATAGATTTGTAAATGTAAGAGAATCTTTAATAGGCCATGTAGTTTCAGCTACCCCCCAAGAAAAAAATACAACAAAAAAACAACTGATTGAGAGTATTATATCTCAAAGATTTGTTTTCAGAGATGGTAATGCTGAGCTAGAAAGAGGTGCTTTATTTTCACAGCCATGGTGACACCACACTCACCAGAGGAACAACTTACATCACCTGAAAGAAACAGGAATTCCTTTTTCCCCTACCACCTACCAGCACACTGGCCCGCACATGGGCAAACGTGCCAAGAGCAAAGTGTTGTCCAATGTAATTTTCATCTTCCTAAATTACTTAGTCTGACTTTTCATGCCACTAACAATTTATTTCACAAAGGTCTACATGAGCAGCACCCCTCTCTAAGGCACTGTAGCTGATACTAAAAATGGCTTCAATGCACCAAAGTACAGAGGCCTGGCTGTGGAGCACAAGGAACCATGCCGTGAGATGGTATTTCCAAAGGGCTGTCCTTCAGGAAGCAGAGATTTGTTGGCAATAACACTACGAAGCAGAGTAGGCAAGATTACTCACTAGATAGTGCTTTTCTTATACATGCGTGCACAGCCTGAAAAAATCCTTTTTCTTCTCTTTTTCCTTCCTTTTCAAACTTAGACGCTTGCAGCCCCTAATGAAAGCTTTTCTAATGACAACATAACAGAAGAGTACCTTTAACTTACTCCTTTTCCATGAAGCAGATGCCTTTTCTTGTGAGAATTGGCATATTTTTACCCTTAGAATGATCTCTGCTTTTATATGCCTAATTAAATTTTAGCGGTCCCTTGCTTAAATAAAGATTTATTAGCTGTTAAAATTGTAGCATAATTCTTCTGCCACCTACATGCTATCCCTTAACATATTTACAAGCAGACTGGCTTATTCACTATAAAAACGTGCATGATTTAATGTTGTTGTGTTATTGGTGTCAATTACTAAACTTCAGCCTCACAACACAGCTTTCTGAAGATACTACTACTTAACTATGGCACTGTGGAGATACTCCAAGAAAGACAAACTGCGAGTCTTACAGATCAAGTACTCAAACTACGTTCAACAGAGGCAAGCAGTAGGTTTCAAGCCCCTTGCTTGGGCTCTTCCACAGCTGTGATGTGGGCTAATGCATCATCAGAGAAGGAATCCAGGGAATTATCTTAAGGAGCTGATATTTGCATTGTTAGAAGCACCTACTACACTACTTCTTATTTCTCTTTGTGTATGAGAAAGACAAAGTATGTCTAATGTCTTTGCACACAAAATTATATGTACTGACAGAAAGACAACAGTAACACTGTAAAGTGCCATGTTTGCCAAACTACTGTTAATAACTTCTTTATAGTTCTGGGGTTTGGGTTTTGCTTTCTTTTAAAACGTCAGTTATTTATTTACCAGGATTAGAAGATTAGTGTTTTGTTGGTCTTTCATTAGTTTTACTTTTACTACAGTCCTGTTTGCTAACACATTTACATCACAGGAAATACCCTTTTCACCAAGCTGTACACCCTTGCCTCTCTACCCTGTACACTGACATCTTTGCACCTTGTAAACACCACTACTACAGGCAATTGTGTTCCATGTGTTTGTCAGATTGCATCAATCACTGAATTTCATCTTCTTGCTATAATTTTAATACTGTTCAGATAAAATTAAAGCTTTTGGTAATTTCAAATACACTCTGAGTGCAAGAGATGATTAATTTAATTTCACCCTTCTAAGTCAGGATCTCTTTAAAAAGTCACAAAAAGCAGGCCACTCAAGAAATGTGCAATATATTAGTGTCATACAGTTGGCCTCACAAATAAATCAGCATACAAAATCCCTTCTTACTGAAATTTGTCACAGTAAACATCAGAAGCTATAAAGTGAAACTAATAGGAAACTGTCTTTTTGTGTAATTTGCATGCATCTGTGCACAGACACACATGCACACACAGATACACACCAGATTTAGCTTTCTACTTTTCCATGTATGTGCTAGATATTCAGGGAGCAAATTGCTACAGCTAAGATGTCACCAAAGATAATAGTAAATCTGGAAGAGACACAAGAGAAAAAGCCTAGAAAACTTCAGGTTTATATTAACCTTTTTTTTAATATTAAAATATATTGTTCTTTTGCCTTGCACTCTTAATTATGGCCACTGGCTGCTGACAGTACTTTTGGTTTTCATATATTTCATACATATATTTCTAGGTCTATATAAAATATTAAATGCATATACAGTATACTACTTGCATATACACAAGACATCTGAAGTCCTCTGCTGTCAGCAATGGAAGGGCAGTCATGGTGGTGGCTGTGATCATGCCTGGGGTGTTGGGACACACCCCCTGCATCTAGCACTGCTCTGCAAGCTGCCTTTGGACAATGCAGAAGACCCATCCTGCATGCTCCGATGCAGAAAGCCCTGCATAATTCCAAGGGCAGACTACACCCACACTCAAGACCAGGATTTACCTTTGGGAGCCAAGCTGGCCACAACCAGAGGAATGCTGACGTCATTTCTGGACTCTGTCTGGCACTTACTCCAAGAAGAGGACTCCAGGGCAGGGAAATCTAGTCAACACCATTACCGACAATCCTGAATGAGCTCCTGTTTGGCTAGTTTGGGGAATGCAAAATTCCCAGTTGAGGCAGTGCGGTAGAGATCTGAAGATATTAAGGTATTTAAAGTGCTGAGACTTACAGAAAGCCTTACTCAGAAAACACCAAATGGAGAAGTTCTTGGAAATCAGTCAAGCAAGAAGGGCTAAGTCATCTCTGCTTCATTTTCCTTCTTTTTCTTGGGTACAGGTAAAAGTATCTGTTGAAGATGTGTACAAATGCAGCATACAGATAGGTTAATTTCTGACATCATCATCTACAGAACCTCAATGATGTGTTTATCCAAAAGAGTCCTCTGAAATAATTGTTTCTGTACGAATTATCCTTTTGTATGATCGTAGCTGTCATGCAGAAAAAAAAAGACATTTCTGAGCATGGGCAAAAATGTCATGGTATCTCCCTAATAACAGTTTCATCTTTTAGTAACACTGTATATATTTAATCACTTAAGAGTTGGTATGTCAGATGCCAAAAACACAGGAACAGTGACAGTATTGAGGCAAGCCAGCAAATTTTTATATCATTTGTCCCTGCAAAACACCACTCTAATGGAAGATCTCTGCTGCTCAGTGACCAAGTTGGAATTTTCACAGGTGTCATCCAGTTTCTAAGAAATGCCATAGGTATTATCACTGAAGTCCTCTAATTGTTTTGAAAACCCTTGTTTTTTCTCTTCAGTAAGGGAAAGAGTCATGATTTCTAATGGCACTTCCCAGATTTTCCTGTGCTCATTCCTTTAGCATCCCACTACTACAACAGACCTGTGTCAATTCTCAGCATTCATGATTGCAGCACAGGTTGTCACATGCTCATGTCAGCTGTAGACATCCTGTCATCTTGGACTGCACATATTCCTCTTCAGCTTGCTAAACATACCAATGCTGCTTCCATTGATCATGGAAGCAATACAGGATCACACACTGGAGAAGGATAAGAGTCATCCCAAGGGAAAAGCAAAACAAACAAAGCATATCACCACCCACCCAACACCCTCCATACACCTCTACCAGAAAACACAAACCCAACAACTCTCAACCTTGGAAACATGAATTAAGTATAAACTGAAGGAACCACATCTCCAGCTAGCCTGCCTGGGTGTCTCTGACAAGTGTGAGGTCCTCTCTCACCTTAGCAGATAGGAGGAGGACTGGTTATTCATAAGCCTCACACAGGATTGGAGGAATGACACAGGGAATGACTGACAATATGTATAGAAGAAGAAAAGAAAGAATAGAAAGCAATGGAGGGGACAAGAGGACACAAATCACAGTGGCCTTTAACTGTTACAGTCAATTCTGTTCCAAATTGATGGAACCTCAGTACTAAGCACACAAGTGTAACGGAGAAAGATATAGGTACATATGCACAGTCCACATTCCAGCTCAGTGGGAAACACAAGATTTTTCTCCCAGCATTCTCCCAGCAGTCATGCTAGGGAATGAGAGGACAACTGAATAGCCTCAGCAATTACAACCATAACTAAAAATGGGCTTTTGCTGCTGCTGAAGTCAGTCAGATCACAGTTAAAGTGGTAAGAAAGACCACAGGATATATCCCTTTTCCCTCCACCCATAAAATCCCACTGCATGTGCCTCGTCTGTCTGCTTTAGGAATGTAACAACAGGAGAAATGATTATGTTATTCACAGATTCTGCCCAGAGGAATGAAATCCACAAACTTCAACACCACCCCATCTAAAACACTCCTTTATTTGTGGCAGTGTCTTGTGCAATGCACCACCGAATGAGTCTTAAAACCAACCCTCCAAATACAGTAAATGTCTCATGCAGCATCCTGAGGACTCTCCCATTAGCTTATAAAATGACATTAAATGACTTTTTGAAGAAATGAAGAATAAGAAGGAGCTGCTGCTGGGACATTAAGTGTATCAAAACACAAATAATTAATGGTTGAAAATACTTTTTGTTTAATAATTACTGTTCTTCATTAGTATGAACCAAGGACACAGACTATCTGAGACAATAACATCTGCACCCCATATTTCATTATCACCAAACTTCACATTTCACACAAAAGCATAGCTAGCAAAGCCTTACAGCTTTAATTAGTTTCTGCCATAGCTGTGAAGGTCAGCCAATTATTGTGTGTGAAATTTCAATATGAAGCGGCTGAATTGAAGACAGCATTGCAACATTGTGAAACTGCAATGCTGTAAATCCAGCATGATAGAACCTTCTTCTGAAAAAAAAAATCAACAAAATAACATAAATTAATCATCAGGTATGCACAGCTTCAAGGCTTATTGGCTAATTTAACATGTGTTAGAGAGAGAAAAAAAAGGAGGTAATTTCTGATAGCATCTTATGCTTTGCGGGGTTTTTTCTTATCAGCGTCACCAACCATGACAAAATACTTAGTTGGGTCCTCATTTCTACAAGAAAACAGTTTTCTGTAGGATTTAGAGTCCTTCTATCAAAAGAAAACAACACCACAGAGCAAATTAACTTCAGCCAGCTAGAATTAGGGGCATGGGATGTATTGCATCTTTCAACAAGATGCTTCAGTTGGGCTTCAGGCTTGTAGTTGGCTTTTGAAAATCTTGACCTTATGTGTATGTGGATGTTTGTGTGTGAAAGCATATATATAAGAATTTTGATTCTAATGATATACAAATAATACACCAGCTGGCACTGAGGAAGTAGCAAAGGACACAAAATGATGCACCTACCTCCTACCTGAGACACAGCCTCTTTGCACATATTATTCTTGTTAAAAGAAATAATTTATGCAGTGTGCTGTGCACTGGGATTATAGATGTGCCAAAGGTCTAACCTGAACCTTGAATGCACTCAGGACCAGCTTTACTCCCAAGTCTGGCCAGTGGTTGTTTATTAAACAGGTATTTTTTTGCCTATTTCTGTTGGGGTTTTTTTTCAAGAGATTAGAATATTTTAAGTTTACTTTATCGCTTTACATAGCAAACAGCAAGATCTTCAAAGATGCACTTCAAATTCATCCTTTTATTTGGATACTACAAGATGACACAATGAAGTCAAATAATAATGATACAATGGTTCTATACCTCAAGCTTCAGTGAGCTAAGAAGCCCTGCTCTTGATTATAAATTTACAGGTGAGATTCAATGGGAGAAAGAAGGGAGGGAGTGAAGCTTAGGGAATGGATTGATTTTGTGTATTGTTCCTATGTTCAAGCCCTATTTTTCCAAACAAAATGATCCTGACAGAAAATATATGCAAACTCATTTTTAATCTAGTCTGGGACAGTTCATGAGGCTCTAGTAAGCACCATGGCTTCATTCCTGTGGAAATACGTACATGTTCATATGTATGTATGCACATCACAACCAATTCCCCCTTCCTGTGCCCCATTTTTTCCTGCCACTGGGAGGACTAGGTAAGTGGTTCTGCAGAGCCTCTGCAGACAGTGTAGAACCAGCAAGGCTATTTCACTATTCACATTCTCTCTTGGCTTCCTTCTTTGCTGGCACAAAACATATTTGCAGCTATAATATGACTCATAACAGTTACTGCCAAAGCTTCCCCTGCACCCTTTCTTTAAAAAATAATAAGTACTTTTAAAAGAGCATAGCTAGCATTAGATGCTCAAGAACATTTTCAGGCTCCTACATCAATGTATGTATTTCTGGAGTTACTGAAATCCCCAACTTCTGGTTACTTCAGCCAGAGATCAAGTGTGTCTTCCGCCAAATCAGCAAGCCCCAACTTGTGGCTGTAGAGAAGCTGAAATAAATACCCATACACATCATAGATTATTTGGAATTAAAAGCACCACTATGATAAAAGTATTTTTTCCTCCCAGTAACTAATTCCTTCAACTAAATCCAACTGAAAGAGAAGTTGTGAAATAGTTGGCAATTTGTTTTCTGCTGCACCTTTTCCAACACCTCCAAATATATCCATGTGTGCAGGAAAAAACACAAAAATAAGACTTCTATTTAGTTTGTGTTGGCAGAACAAGACTGAAGCCTTCTAACCAACAAAGGCTCAGCTGGCTAGAACAGATAGCAGGAGTGAATTAGAAACTGAATTTAATGTACTTGTGATCCAGGTCAACCATATAGGAAAAAAAAAAAGAAAAATTAGCAAAGTCCTATATTTAAGAATCAGATCTTTAGTGCAATACCCTGAAATACTCTGCTCTCATCTCAGGATCTCAGCAGTAGTTCAAGAATGTGACTGGGAACCTGCATTCAATTTCAGCCACTGTCTAGACCTCTGTGCAACCTGGCTCACCATCTCTCTTAAGCTGACTACTCTCCAGGGCGCTACACAGGTACACCAGTCTCTCTATGTCTGTGATGCTAAACAAAAGCCTAAAATTAGCTATGAATAGGTAGCTACGTGTTCCTTGGTTTCCCTTCCTATCTAATTACAAGCATATTAACTTCTTTCTGTGCAGATAACTTGTAACATACACCAGGAAGGTGTTTTCTTTTACTATTCAAAGACAAAGCAGCTAGCACAATAAAACCTAAGTTTGAATTTCTAGTCATTGCTTTTGTACTCATAAAATACAATGTAAGATTTTTGTGCTAGAAGTAAAATTACTTGTAAGTCCCAGACATGTACCACCCACAATAATATAAAATATTCACTGAAAGCTAAAATGGCAAAAAATGGAGAGGGGAGATGAATTAACTAACAATGGCACCATAAATGCTAAAGAAAACGTGTATTAGTTAACACCATATTATGCTTAAGAGACATCCTTTCTTTTAAAAGGAATTGTCAAAAGCAAATAATTGAACTGCATTGGTACTGATGAGCGGCCCAAAGCAGAACAAAACAGGACCACCTGAGTGAAAATCAACTCCAGAACAGAAGAGAAATAAAACTGGCCAGACCATGCATACCAATGCACATGCACACAGAGCAAAACCAAATTATTATTAGTGAAACAGACTGAAACCTGTCTTGGGCAGTCCACCCAAGGGAGCTGCAAAACTCATAGCCTGGCTGAAGGTGTCTTTTACTAAAGGTCAGACAAAACTGGAGCAGAAGCCTCAGGGATCCCTTAAAGTGGTTCCCTAAGACAGGGATGCCTAATGGAGGTGGAGAGTTGCGCAGGTTTCATTGTGTTTATTAAATACACACTAAAATATTAAACACTGTAACAGCAGCTAAACTAAATCAAACATACTCCAAGTGTGATACAAATCATTGTTAGACAACGTAAATAAACACTCAACACACACAAAGCCACACAAAGCCTTTATTGCAATCCCAGCAATTAGATCCATCCCCAGAGAGATGTCACCGGCTCTAGAAGCCCACAGCCCCAGCCATGGAGCCCCTCTTGGTTAAGGACACCGGAGACGGGTGGCTCTGTGTCAGCCCACTGAGAGAAGCCGCTCCTCCTAAGTCTCCTGTGCTCACCCTGCTCTGGCCCTGCTCCAGCAGCAGCACTTTCCTGCAACAGGGTCTCCACTCAGCCAAAACCACTGGGGACAAGATCTCTTCCAGGCGGGCTTGTCAGCAGCAGCTGCTCCCAACCAAAGAGTCTCTCTCTGGAGAAAACGCTCTCTCAAAGCCAGCCATGCTGCAAGAACAGTGGCTCCTAACATAAACAGTCTCCTTTCAAGAAGAAATACAGGGAAAGTCCTCACAGCCAGTCTCTTTCCAAAGGGAGCAGCTCGCACATTAATCCAATGAATAATTCCAGGCTGGGAGATAAAATATTTAAAGCGAAAAAAAGGCAAAATATATTCAGACTTCACAGTTTTCAAGTCAGCCTTCAAAGCTCACAAGCTCACTACCATTTGCCAAGTAGGATCAACATGAAGAGCGTGATTATAAGAAACACGAAAAATTACACCACCAAATCCAAAGGGACTTCAGAATTTAGCAAGTATAGGAGCCAGTGGAGTTGCTGAAATGCCAAGCTCAGTAACTGCAAGCAGAAGCTTGCCATGGTGCCATGATCTAATGTATGATTCAACTGATAGTCATTATATCGCACGAGGAAAAGACACAGGAATTATCATACTGGAACAGACTCATCTATACTCCAACAGTATAGATACTCCAACAGTAGCCAATACAAAAATCTTCGGTACTTAAGCAAAGGAAATCCTGCAGCGAGCAGCTAGGGCTCAGCCACCATACTTGGGAAATTTCTCCCTTATATCACTATTCAGAGCATGGTTTATGTTCCAAAGCCTGAAGGTCTATTCGCCCTCAGGGTTGTTCTTATCTACACCTAATGGGAATGTGCAAGCCTTCATTCTACAGAGAGATGTCTAAACCTGACCTAGAAATGAAGCCTGTGAGTATTCATACCACTAATTTCCACCAGGTTACTTACACATTGCCTACAAAGTACCTCTTTAAACTCACTGAAATCCACTCTCTTTTAGTTTTCTGAAGTAACTCTTGGTTTCCGTTCTTGTGGAACAGTAAACAGGAATGCTCAGTTCATCTTCTCTATACCATTCAACAAAACAAGCACAGTTGCACTATTTCTGGGAAAGATACAGGTAATTTGAAGTTCTTCACGTTGCTGCAGGCTAAGGGCATGTACACAGGCAATTGCTGTTGGATCATCTGATGTTCAATAACTTGTTATCACTCACACCACTGAGCTTCTCACTTTCAGAAAAGCCCATTACAAAACTTGCAGTAAGGCTCCTTGCTGGTCAAAGATTTTCTGAAACCCAGATAACTTGTCAAGTGGATCTTTTCTAACCATATTAAATCTGCAGAAACTATGCCAACTGGAGATGATATTGGGATCATCTGTATTTTTTATAACGTGGTCTTTAATGTAAGCTCAACCAATTTCTCAAGTACCAAAACAATGTTTGCTATCACTAAATTCCCATAATCTCTACTGAAGCCTACTTAAATTATAGATAAACCTGCACTACTTTTCGTCTTCTGGTATAATAGATTACTTCAGAAAAGCCTGAAGTTTTCCCCCTGTGGTTCAGCCTCTCTATTTTAAGATCTTTCACAACTCAGGTATATGTATTTTCTGATGATTTTCTGCCTTTTGATTTATTAGGTGGTTGTTACATTTCTTATATCGACATGCCAATCAATGAATGGCTCGTCTTTACTGACTAGAAAGCAGGTATTTGCTCAAGATATTTGAAGTGAAGGAAGAAACTGCAAAATCATTTGACTTCTCTGCAATGTCCTTAACCTTCATAATTGTCTGGCAGGCTTTTTCCTTCACTCATGCTTTGAAACATTGGATTTGTTGTTGTCTGTGCTCATCTGATCGGATTTCTCACCATTTATTTCCTGCAGTATAGTTTGCTTCCTATAAGGCTAGTTCTGTTTTCTGAAGGATGGCTGTCTGCTGCAAATGAGTTCTTCAGCTTTAATTTTTGAGTAGGCATACAAGATTTCATAGAGCATGATTTCAAACAGCACAAGTTTGACTAAGCTTTCCAAACTGCTCCTCCCCAAGGTGTCAGTTAGAGCAACTTTACCCAGTGTTGAAAGTATCATCATGCCTTGCTGGTCTCTTCCACCCTTCACCTCCTGCTCAACCCCATAAGCCTACAGCTAGGGGCAAACCTACACAGCCCTGTCTGGGCAAGAAAGGCATATGTGTATGACCAGAGCTCCTCATGTTACATCATTCCCATTGAAAAAAAAAAAAAAGGAAAGAAAAAATAAAAGGAAATTCTGTTTCTGACCCTTGGTTTTGTGGAGATACAATCAGAAATATGATCCAAGAGTGCTGACTGAATGCTGTCTGCTCATGCCTTGAAATGTCTGTCAGAATGAGTTGTCACATGATTTTTACTCATTTTTACAGCAAGTCTTTCTCCTTTGATCTAGTAACAATAGACACTGGGAGGCATCAAGAGTGTTTTGAGTTCATTCAGGCTCTCAATCATAATGTAATAAGGATTTTGATTTTTAATTCTTTGTAACAACTTCTTCATCTATGGTATATTGTCAACACTCTGCCCATCCCATCTGGACCTTTTTGGACGGCTGTACTGGAAATGTGGGAAGGCACTTTTCCTATCCTGGTACCATCTCTAGCCATTCCATTATATTTTAGCTGGGCCACACTCTAAATGCCAGACTTCAGCCTAAAATCCCTGGGCAAATATGCTGTGCACGCTTCAGCATTTTGCTGAACATCCCTGCTCTGTAAAGCAGCGTACCGACGTCTCACTGGCAGTTTTACAGAAGTCCACAAGGAAAGCTGTGTCTGAGAAGAGAATAGCCCTAATGGAATGACCTTTACTGGGACTTGACACCTGCTACCTTGTAAGCTTCTTACACACACAGCTTAATCCACCTGGAGGCTTTTTTGCTTGATGGAAGGTGATAAAAAAGCTGTTAAGACTGTAAGCTCTGTCTTAGATTCAAAGCATGTAGGCTTCTTGATATTCTGAAGCTTAGGGCACACAGAGGGGAAAAATATTTCTTAGTTCACGTGCAATTCTCAAGTTGCTTATTAGGGATGAACCCTGGTCTAAGAATCATTTTATTGGTATGAAAGTAAAGAAAAGGTTTCCTGATAGGAAGAAGGGTCCCACTACCACAGTACTACAGACAAGATAATGTAATAGTGATCATAAAGCTTTCCTCAGCAGACAAGAAGAGCAAAGAAGTCCAACTCTAGAAATTTACAATCCACAGAGGATCAAGCAGATTGTATTCTGGATACCTTAAAGGTGAATGCTCTAAAACACGCATCAATCTATAGTGATAAAAATCTGGTCCTCTCTGATCATAAATAATTCCCTCTTTTTTTGAGACAACAAGGTCTAAATCAAAAAGCCATACCAGTGTGATTTTTAGCGTAATAGAAAAGAGGCAAAAAGAAGAATAAAAGGCCCCACTGCAGCATTACCTTGGTCCAGCTGTTGGAATAATACCCAAGGACTGAACTAACCTCAGAACTAGAACAGAGGAGTAATTAGCATTACTTGGCAGTTAGCTTTATTTAGAGTCTAAAGGGAAAAAAAACAAACAAAACAAAAAGCCCACATGCCAAAGAAAAAAACCTGAAGAACTGACCTTCTAAAAAGCTGATGCCCCTGACCAGAAATGACCTATCACTAACCACTCAAACCGTAATGGAAGCACAAGCAAGAGCAGCATACCAAAAATGCAGTGGTGGCTTGAAGCTGAACTAATGTTCTTCAGGTCACTACTCCTCACCCTCTTCTCTCACTGTGCCAAATATCGTCTCCCCTCAGGGAAGCTAATCCCTGGAGCTCATCTTCCCTCCTGCCTGAGTTACAGTGCATCAAAGCTACCAGCTCTAGGCTTGCAGGACCTAGAATAGGAAACTGTGCAAACCCTTTATTCCATACTATCAGAGGAAGCTCAAATGAGCTCTCTTCAGCTGAAAGCTTTTCTTAGCAGAAGCTCCCACTTAATGCTCCCCTGGGCATCATCTCTATGATTTTTTCTTTGAAGGCTAATGTTGACAATCTCCCATCACCATGGAGTCTTCAAACACTTGGACCTCTGCAGTTGTCCCATGTGACTAACTTACTGTTTTAAAGGGTCTGATGCAAGAAGTTCATAATGGAAAAATTCATGCAGAGACCACTGTTCAAGAACCACTGCGAAACAGACGGGAGCTTTTTATTTATTAATTTAAAGATGGTTGACACTTGTATTGATGCCTTTAGTCACTTAGATCTAAGGGCACTTGCAAGTACTTGTAAGATTGGGGTTGGTGTTTGTAATGCTCTAGTTGTATCATATATGCCAGGCTCTAAATGTAGCCAAATCTCACCTTTATCTGCTGGCTTTTATAATATAGGCTATTTATATGAAGTGAGTGGAACAACTGATCCTCCTGTTCAAGTTTCCTGAGATTATTTAGTATTAGTATTGCTGTGATTAGTCACACCACGGCTGCTGTTCTTGTAGATTGTTTGATACAGTAGATTTCCCACTATACACAAAGCAGCACTGTAGGAAAACCCAATTCAGTCAATTTGAGCAGCCCTTCTTGAGCTACATTGGTATATTATGTATTAGACAGATAAAGTTGTGATCCTATCTAATATATTCTTTGGCTGGTTTGACTGATGTATGGAATGAATGGAAATACCTAATGCTATCCAATCTTGCTGCCGAAAGATAATGGCATCATTATCTGAAGATAAACCAAGAAGGGTAGTGGGGGTGGGAAGGGTTTAACCACTGCTTCCCACATCTGTAAGTAACACGGACACTGTAGTGTATGAAGGAAGAAAATCAGGTAGAGGAGACTTCTGACAGCAAGCTAAAGAAAAGTGGGAAGTGAGAATAAGAAATAGCTCTAAATATGGATATGATGCCACTTCTGCAGAAATCAGGGTGTCTCAGCCTCATTTGCAAGAGGTGCTCTACAAACTGCAAGGCACTTTTAGAGAAGCAAACTATTCAAACCCTGGGCTGTTGTATTCTTTTCCCCATTTTTTATAGTTACTTGCTGTGATGGCAGAAGCTCCTATACTTCTGAGAGAGGGGCTACCACATCCCTGTGGCTGTATGTGCCAAGTGGCATGGGAGAGCATTTGCAGCTTCCCTTTTGGATACTCTCTA
Source organism: Melopsittacus undulatus (assembly GCF_012275295.1). Taxonomy (NCBI): domain Eukaryota; kingdom Metazoa; phylum Chordata; class Aves; order Psittaciformes; family Psittaculidae; genus Melopsittacus; species Melopsittacus undulatus. The sequence continues at coordinate 9,520,556 of NC_047529.1, read as the reverse complement.
GAGATAGTGCTCCACAACTCCAGGCATGCCAGGTGTTAAAAATATGAAGAAAAAGAAAGATAGGGGGGTTTTAAGGTTTCTGCCAGTTGATCAGCTGATCTAAAGCATTAAACAGGTAGTTAATGTTTCCAGTGTCTAGGCTGACTTTCTATCACCAGGGCTGCACAAAAACATTTAAAAGCACGTCAGTGTTTACCAAAAACACCTTGGAGCCAGTCCAGGAAGAGAGCCAAGAAATTTTCTCCTGTGTTATACCAAAGAAATGCAACAAGTAGCAGCTCATGAGAATGATTCTAAAGAAAGGGACAGACATGACAGGAAATGGAAGTGCAGCATCGCCAACAACAGTTCATGTAAGGCACAATATATATTGTGTCATAAATGTAGAAGTCTGAGACATGGAAGACAGCGTCATAAGACAACCGAATAATGGTGTCATAAAGTGACATGTTTTGTTAAGTCTCCTATATAAACTCCCCTGATTCCTTAAAGCCTGTGAGCAGCCTTGCGTTTGTTGTTCCTGCTGGGTTAAGACACCATTAAATTTCCTGATGACACACCTTAGTCTGGAAGCAGCACCATTTATAGCACTTGAACTATACGCATTGTACAGTTTTACCCTATTTATTATTATCAAGATATACGTGGACAACTTTGTTAATAATCTGCTGTAGTCACCAGTTGGGTCTAGTTCTGATGTTTTCAAGCATTGCTTCAAAAATCACTAATTGTTTTGTTTCCTATACCAAAATACTCATAATCAGTGATAGCAAATCTGAGGAATGCATGTGCATGTATGGAAGGAACCACGACACTGTGGCTGCACAGAATTTCACTCATTTGAATAGCAGTATGATCCAAAGACTAACCAGATTAACCAGATCCCATTGCAATTGGAACTGCAGATACCCACCTTTCCTGCTAAGTTCTTCCTTAGATCATCTAGTTAGTTTTTAAGGACCCTCCCCAAGGCCTCTTACATAGATATTTTTCTTGGTTTTAAATTCAGCTTAATTGACTTTTTTTTTGACAATTTAGTTAGAATTACCTTTCCTTTGTGATTACATTTACACTTTGTCTCTGTGCCAATTTTGACCCATTTAATTAGTTTTAACTACATCCCACACTGCTCAGCTACAGAAAAACACCAATTACATCAACTCCACTGGTTTTCTTATATAAATTGTCTGAATATAGAGGAACTTCAAGAAAAAACACTTGGGTTTGTCTCTCAGTCACACCATGATCAAGTGTCATCACAAACAGTATAACGTATTCACAAACAATATAATGGGATTTTGGCACCTTTAGGTTTTTTCCTCCACTTACACAAGGACCTAACCTTTAATAGGATAGTTACTAAAAGCCAAACTGTGCCCTAGGAGCTGCCATCAGCTGTTGCCAGTGAGGGTGCATTTTAAAATTTTATTATGGATCTCTTCTCACTGAAAAATAGTTGTAACTTACAGGTAGCTCTTTGCCTCCAATACATTTTTCGAATACTGTATCTGATCCTATCTCTGTAAGCTGCTGCTTTCATTGAAGTTCATGCAGACATTGAGAACAAAACAATATCACTACCTATGGCTGAACACACATAGACAATCATATGCCAATGCTTACAGTTATGCCACAGGTAGCATAACAAAGCATATCTATTGTGTGGACTCTCCAGTCCTGGGGAGCCTCAGAATCTTCTTGTATAAGATCTGGAGCAGTCCACTCCCAGCTGGCCATACTCCAGGCACAGGTGGAACTGACCAGCTCACCTCCAGAGTCTCTGACGTAAACTGTTTCCCATATGAACATAGGCTGAGAAAGCTGGGGCTGTTCAGCCTGGAGAGGAAAAGGCTGCGTGGAGACCTCAGAGCAGCCTTCCGGTATCTGAAGGGGGCCTATAGGGATGCTGGGGATAGACTCTTCATTAGGGACTGTAGTGATAGGACAAGGGGTAATGGGTTCAGACTTAAACAGGGCAAGTTCAGATTGGATATACGGAAGAAGTTCTTTACTGTAAGGGTGCTGAGGCACTGGAATGGGTGGTCCAGGGAAGTTGTGAATGCTCTATCCCTGGTGGTGTTCAAGGCCAGGTTGGCCAGAGCCTTGGGTGGCATGGTTTAGTGTGAGGTGTCCCTGCCCATGGTAGGGGGGTTGGAACTGGATGATCTTAAGGTCCTTTCCAACCCTAACTATTCTATGATTCTATGGTTAACCTGATGAAAAATTTCATTCGAGCTTTGTAGAATCAGTGCATTCTTCTCAACCACCTTTATTTGACCAACAAGGACACTGAGTCAGGAAGTTTTATGCCTGGAAACTGATCTTACTGAACTTCAGATACTCAACTGAGATGGCTAAATTAAGAACCTAGTTGTTCTACATGTCATCACCACTCCAAAATGAGAGCATGACACCATGATTCACATACACCCCAGACCTAGTCAGTAGGGAGAGAGGGGTAATTATCATATAACTCAGTGGAGTGGTTAAAGCAGGTGGGATGGACTTGGAATCCAGCAGCTCACCATGGAAAGTCTATAAAGAAGAATTACTAACATTTTCTGCATTTCTGCCTCTACAGCATACTCACTTCTTCTGACAAACTGAAAACATATTTTTTATGTTCATCATCAACATTAATGCCTCAAGAATTAGAGTGGCAATGATATTTGAAGTGGTTCCTCTAGTATTACAGAGTTAGTACATTTCCAGATTGTCCTCTGATGTCCATAAGCTCAGAGGAATATTTTAAGTACAGTTCTTGGTTTTTGGTTTTTGATTTTTTTTTTTCCTTGTGGAAAACTGCAGCCTGCTAGACTAGCACTGTATATCTTATTCTAATTATTTCTCAGGTGTTAAGTCTTTCAATAGATGAACCTGCAGTTGAAATTTCAGGGAAGAGTAGCAAAATAACCTGACATCTGCTGTTACCCATGAGAACTGGGGAAAATGTTATCACTGCTAGTTCCTTTTCAGCAGATTCTCAAAATTCATCCGAAATTTGGTAAATCACTTTCCCCTCCCTGCAATAAAAAGTAACTGGACTGATCCATCCTCTTTCTGGGAAATATAACAGGAGGGTGTAAAATGAACATTGTACCCAGATTGTAACACAGGTTATAATATGTATTTTTATCTTGATTAATACTAGGCAGATTTTTTTACACTGATCTGTACCAAACACTTGATGTATAGCCATAAAACAGTATAAATTGATCCTGAACTTGCCAGATATAGATTTTGTTTATTTTACTGAGGAAGAGGAGCATGTGCTAAAAGAATTAGAGTGACGCCAGCTTTCAACTGCATAGACCACTACAGCCTTACTGGGAGATCCCTCCCCACAACAGGCATGCACTCAAAATCAGGAGGCTTTCAACAGCAAACTCTGGACAGTTTTCTATGTAATTTATTCCCAGTTAATAACAAAGCCAACAAAAAAGAAGTCTGATTATTATACCACATGATGACGAGTTATATGTGTTTACATGGAAGAGTTCATATTTGAAGAGCTTAACCATGCCAAGTACAAGGTCCTACACCTGGATCAGAACAAACCCAGGCACAGCTACCAGCTGGGCAGAGAAGAAATTCAGAGCAGCCCTGCAGAGAAGGACTTGGAGGTATTGGTCAATGCGAAAATGAACATGAGCTGGCTTTAGTGTGTGCTCACAGCCCAGAAAGCCAACCATATCCTGGGCTGCATTAAAAGGAGCTTGACCAGCAGGTCGAAGGAGGTGATCCTGCTCTTCTACTCTGCTCTTGTGAGACCTCACCTGGAGTATTGTGTGCAGTTCTGGTGTCCTCAACATAAAAAGGACATGGAACTGTTGGAACAAGTCCAGGGGAGGCCACAAGGATGATCAGGTGACTGGAGCACCTCCCATATGAAGACAGGCTGAGAAAGTTGGGGCTGTTCAGCCTGGAGAGGAAAAGGCTGCGTGGAGACCTCAGAGCAGCCTTCCAGTATCTAAAGGGGCCCTATAAGGATGCTGGGGAGGGACTCTTCATTAGGGACTGTAGTGATAGGACAAGGGGTAACGGGTTCAAACTTAAATGGGGAAGTTTAGATTGGATATAAGGAAGAAGTTCTTTACTGTAAAGGTGCTGAGGCACTGGAATGGGTTGTCAGGGAAGTTGTGAATGCTCTATCCCTGGTGGTGTTCAAGGCCAGGTTGCACAGAGCCTTGGGTGACATGGTTTATTGTGAGGTGTCCCTGCCCATGGCAGGAGGGTTGGAACTGGATGATCTTAAGGTCCTTTCCAACCCTAACTATTCTATGACCCACTTCTGAATATGAAAGATAGATATCAGTGTATTAATCTCTAAATCAGCCAAGAAATATATATGTAACATAATGAAATAATTGTCAGTGACAAAGACGAAATTAGTAACTAACAAAGGGAACGCTTTCGGCAAGGAAAAGATGGTAGATTCCTCACAATTTGAAGTCTCTTTGAAAGAAACTTTCTTAGTGTAATCATCTGGTATGTTTACATAGTAAACATTAGCAGCTTCATACAAAATTAAAAGAAAAAGCTCTCTGGTTTGTATTACAAAAGCAATAATTATAATGCTCTTTTTAGGCCTTAAAATTAATCTATTAGCATGGTTCCAGTGTGCAGCACATGGGGTTCCTCAGCATGATCTCAAATGCACTTTCTTTGATACAGTGCTCTCGGACAGCCTCAGAATCACTAATCCCAACATGGTAGGGTTTGTTCCTTGCTATTTCTTCTTACAGTTGTTTTTATCCCTTCTACAGCAAGAATTTTGGAGTAGAGCATTTAGCTTTCTTAGAGACTTCCCAGGTGTGTCATTCAACTGTGCCTCTGGGTTGTTCAGCTGGTTTCCACAGGGATCAACCAGATGCTCATATTATTGACCTGGTTTACAGTACTTATTGTAATGCTTTCTTTATTACCCTAACTCTTTTAGATTCTGGTAATATTTTATGAAAGGTAACATTATACCTTAAAGCATACACCTTATTTTGTGCCATTACACCTTGAAGCTGCATCTACCTGAAAGATGACACCACCATGCAATACCTATAGGGTTAAGTATCCACTCCTGCATTTGTTCTCTTACAGCCAGAACAGATCCCTATCATGCATAAGTGCCCAAATTTTAGATCGTAACTTAAGGTCTTAACTGATGGGCTGCAGCTGAAACCTACCTGGAGCTCCCTGCCTGTCAGGGGAAATCACCACCTCCAAGAGATAGAAGCTCACCACCACTAAAGGCTGGGCCAGCCTCTGAAAATACATTTCTCTACTGTAATCGGTCCAAGAAAACTGATACCAAATTAGATTAGCATTTTACTCCTATTCCAAATCACCTTCTCTTTCCTGTTTATGAAATTTCTGTAGCAACCTTAATGGTTATTTTGACCCAATGTACCTTGTGATAAATGCCATAATCATCAATTTGGAGGCTGTCCCATGTTCTCAAGACCATAGATTTTTGGATTGCAGCCTTTTATTTCATTTTCATTTGGCTTCTGTTCCCAAGCACTTTGCTTATTATCAAGCCCTTTTGTTGTGTGTACTCCAGTTCCATCCTACTAATTGGCTACAGTGTAGGTCCATGATCCCTATCAAATTAACTCCTATTGTAATTGAGCCTGCAAAAATCACATTGCCTGCATAACCTACTCTTTAAGTCATGCTCTTGTTAGTGTACGTTTAATGTTGAACTTGTAATACTTTCCTTTACACTTTCATCAGAGACTATGCATCTGAAGCTATCCTGGATAAAAGCATCTCATATAAAAAATAAATGCCTTTTTATAACCACAAAACAGCTGACACAATGGTCAATATCTAATGGTAAAACTAAAGATCAGGCCTCAGTTAGGTGACTGTTGATTTTAGAAGGACCAGTGAATTCTTGCATGGCATAGTAGCGAGTGGACATAGTACAAAAGCATAGTCAGAGAGTAAAACAGTCAAGATTTTCCATTATTGCGTCTACATATGGGTAGTAAGAGCTTCCTTCTGCATAGTTTAGTGACCTTATGCAAGACTGCAAAAAGAAAAGAGGAAATACACTTTGAATGCCCAAGAAATTTCATTTACTCTAGTCATCAAGGCTCTCCATAAAGTCAGTGAAACCTCCACCCTGAGCCAGGCACCTGGCCATGGTCTAAACACCCATTTAATTTAGTTTAAGTAACTTTATAAGAATCCCCTCAAAAACAATTCACTGGTGAAGATTTCTACACAGATGTTGTTACCCAGAACAAAGCCATGATGTACAGGTGCCAAGATTCTTGGGGTAGAAAAAAAAAAAACCCAAAACCCCAAGAAAATGAGCTACTGGCAGTGCTTTAAGAGGTGGCTTAGTAAAAATAATTAGAACAGGAAATACAGTCAGCTCAGTAGAAGCTACTTGAGTACTCCTCTTGTTATTTTTATTTGCACTGGTTAATACATTCTTATGTCTTAAGATAACTAGGCCAGTTTGTTTGAGGAAATGCAGAACAAGGTGCTAATTTCATCTCTGCCTCACAATTCACCAGTGTCAGCACTCCCAAACTGAAATTACACATCCTGTCCTATTTGATGATGTTGCATAGCAAGTTCTATACATTGTTACTTTTTGATGTTAAATTAAGCATCACAGTTAGGTTTTCACAAAACCTGTTGGACTAATAGTAGTCACTCACTCACCCTGTGGCCTTCAGTACCAGCTTTTCCCACCTCTCCCTTGTTAACGTCACATTAACATTGTGTTAGCATTGTTGACATTGCTGTCTTCAGCAGCCACATACACAAAGTATCCAAAACTCTCCAGTGCCCTTTAGTTACTACAATCCTTGGAGTAACTGATTAGCATAGAGATTTAATTACATATAGATGCTAATAGAAAAATACCTTACTTGTGATTGACTGAGCCTGACAAACACAATCTGCTTTTTAAGAATTTCATCTGTGGAACATTACCTCAGAAAGCACAAACCCCACAAGGTTACTTTCAGTTTGGAGTGAAACTTCAAGATTCTGCAGTACCTTCCTAACAAGTCATTGGCTGCCTCAGAGCACAGAAATTGCACTAACATATAGAAATTCCAGAGCAACTGTTTGCCGTTGGATTAGAATGTTGATGACTTAAAATATAGATGAGGGAAGATAGGTGATAAATGTATAACTATAGTTTAGGAGGAAATAAACCTGCCACCACTAAACTTGTGTTAATTTATTTCTATAATCAGGCATTTCTGAGTGCCAAGATCCTATTATTTTGCATGTGTAAGCCTCACTGAACCTCCTCTTTGGAGTGCAGACCCACACAGCCATACTGAGAAGGGAAAACTTTAAATTATTCAACAGAGGCATTTGCACTGGTGAGGTAACGGGAGTCTTTTAATCATGGTTCTCTTATTAAATGAAATAAAAATTATTGTAGGCAATTTTTCTTTAGGTTCATGAGTATTGCTTTGTTTAGAGTTGCCTTATGAAAAACCTGCCTTTAATGAAAACATTTGCTTTCCAAATAGCCAGTGACTCACATGCTTTTAAAGCTGCTTTCATTTCTATGAGCAATATTGATGACTAGAACGATTTTTGCTTTACTCAAACAGCATGCAGCCAACATAAGAATATTTAGAATAAATACAACTTTGGATGCACAGATAACTAATAGGGCAAACTTATGACCAATATATCATGTCAGTACAACTACATTGCTGATCCTTCTCTTCCAATCAATGTGAACCTGGAACCAAATAGAGCCCAAGGGGATATTTCATTTTCAAGAGTCAGACAGGTCTCCAACATGCCACTATACTTGATTCTTGGTCAGTGACGTTTCTTCATCCCCAGTATGCACATACAGCATCATCCATACAATATTTCTCATGTGAAGACAGGCTAGCCAATAATATTTAATTATTTAATGCCTCACATACAAAAAACCTGCAATAACCTGTGGGTACAAGAAATTACTTCATTTGTTAATGAATTGAAAAAATAAAATTATTAATTTTGAAATAAAGTTTGGAAGGCATTTTTCTCCTGAACAAGCACTAGCTGTTTGGTATGCAACAAGCACTCGTACACCCTGCGCAGTTTCTTAGTCCATACAACACTGGTGGTATGACCTGACAGTAAAATACAAAAGAAGACATTGTTCATTTTTTGCTTCTCCTTTGCACTAGAAAGAAACACCACATACACACACACTGTCTCCACACATACAGCTATCTAAGAAATGTTCTTGACTGTTATTTTGTATAGTCAAATCACTTTTTTTACACGTATGTACCCAATTTGCCTTTACACTGTTTGTTTAAAGGCAATTAATTCACTTATAATGCTAACATAAGACAGATCACTAACAGCAAACACAGAGAGGCAAGATTTTCCTTTCAAAGCAGCATAGTCACCACAGGATGAAATTCAACTTTCATATTTAGCAGAGGGGAAAAAAATTACAAGATCTTAAAGTATATCATAATGTGCTCTCTATAAAACAAAATTAGGGCTGAACTCCTTATTCACATTTAACCGAGGTGTACCAACTTCTCCCATATAATTCCCGGCACTTAAATGAGGTGCCTGTGGAGGAGCCTGGCTGTCCTACACTCCCTCTCCACTTGCAACAGAGACAGAAATAAATTTCCTAAAGTGTGATAATTCCTGTCCTCCCCCACCAGCCCTAAACAAAACCTTTCCTTCCCCTCTACGTGAACGGCTTCAGTGAGACTAGGAGGTACACATCAGGTTGCTCTCACAGTTCTTGATTTATTATCAACACGGGGACAAATTATAGTTGCTTTGTAAGAGCACAGGACTGGAAGCAATGCCCTGGGCCATCACATCAAGACTCCTTTCTCCTCAGCTCCCAGTGTTTACCTCCTCTGAAATATTTGTACATAGCAGTCACAGTCCTCCTCAGCCCTCATTCTGCTAGTCCAGACAAGCTGGGGTCCTTTGTTCTCTCCTTGTAAGACAGGGCTGCATTTTCTTGATTACCTGAGTAGCCATTTCTTGGTGCTTATTCTGGATTGAATTAATCTTTCTCAATTACATTGACCTGAAATGCACACATTGCTGCAGATACGGCCTCATTCCAGCCTTATACAACACTAATAACACTTCCAGGTCCACTGGAAATACTTGGTCTCACACTTGTTTGGATCCTGGTTGCAGTTTTTATAGTGGTACTGCATAGATGATGTACAAATCTCCTCAGTTAAACAAACAGACATCAATCTGTCTTCTTCATTCATGTTTCCACAGAGGAGCTTCCAGCTAGTCATGCCTGCCCTGGGCTACAACAATTTTTAATGAGTCAAATGAAACAGGCAACAAGCATTTTTGTTCTGGCCTCACTAGCTGAGATATTAAACACATATTAAGGTCATTATTTTAGAGCTGTTTTCTCTGGGGCTATTTCCAAGCCTTCCCCAGGATTAGCTAGCCCCATTCAGAAGCACATAACCCTCAGCAGCACAGGCCCGTAAGGCTCACCTGGCTGCTGCCAGCATGAGTAGCAAAAGGCTGATAGAAATTTGTGCTGTCCCTTGTTTTTTCTTTTATTTCAGAAATATTTTATTCAGCTCGCCAGAATGACTGAAACCAAGAAATCCAAACACTTTAATGATACAAAATGGTTCAAATTAGTGTCTGTCTTGTTTTTCTCTGTAGTTGAAGGGATCAATATTAATGAAGAGAGATGCTATAAACATCACTAATGAGGGTGAAGTAGAATATCCCCCACCAGAGCTGTATACACTTGAGCTTGTACCAAATGAAGATGACATCCACTATTAAAGGCTGCATTTTAATCCAGCCACAGTAATAACAGTGAAGTTAGTGCTATTGGTAAATTTTAATAGATGATGTCTTACAAAAGCACCCTACTTGAAATTCAGCCCAAAGACTAAATTAAAGTTAAAGCCCTAGTCAGTTAACTGGGCTATAACATGTGAAGAATTGATTTTCTTATTTTCAGCTGTCAGACCTGCTACAAAGAATGAGTTTTAATTCTGGGGATGTTATTAAACTCCTTGCTTAACTGGCAGAAAAATGGAACCGCCAGCCTGGTGACAGTGGTACGGCTGTCGGAGTGAATGACACCTGTCAGAGTATGATGAATGACCCTCTCTGCCCCACAATCCCCCGCTCTGTCACTCAGGTGAGGGCCATTAATCTTCATCGAGGGCCTGTCAGGCCAGGCAGCCACGACAACAAAACATTCTCTCGCATGTGCTGCCGCCACGCACGTAACAATGCGATATTCGTATTGTCACAGCGACGCTGAATTAGCATAATTTATTATGACTTTCCTCCCCCCTGAGTCGCCTCCCCACCCAAAACCCAAGTAGGGGAGAGATGCGATTAGACAGATGGAGGGTAGGCCCAGCCTGCCAGCCCCAGAGCCCCCCGCAGTGCTTGATGAGGAGTGGAGCATCTCTACAAACCAATCAAAAAGCTGGCAGTTCAATTACAGAGTAATAAAGGGACATTCATCATTCAATTAGGCACCTGTCATGGTTTCACAAAAGGGAAAACTTCTAACCTGAGACTCCAGGGAGAAGACGCTACAACCAGGAGGCAGAGAAATAAATGAAAAAAGGACAAAGTCAATTACTGGCCAAACCAGACAAAAAGAAATATGTTAAAATAAGGGAAAAGTTATCCCTGGGCAAAAATCAGAGAAGTTACATGACCTTACAAAGATTATAAAGGGCCAGCATTAAAAGAGTTCTGTCACACTACTCTGACATGCACACTACCAAATTTCACCCCTTGCAAGCTTCAATGAAAGCTGAAAAAGCTGAATATTAGCATGAAGAAAACTTTGGGGAAATAGGATTTGGGTTTAAAAGCCCAGATATTGCTACTGCAAAAGAGCAGACAGCACACACCACCTTTAGAAGGAGCACATCTATTCATCTCAGCTTGTTGCTGTGCCTCATTTGAAATGCTATAAACACCTGGGGTGATTCTTCCTATCATGTTAGAAACATCAGCCCTTCTGCTAACCACCACCAAAAGTAGGTGAACCCACTCCCCAAATAACTAACTAAATAGATCACTACCATGCATTTCAATGGTAAGACTTGGCATGTAAAACAGCAGAGAAATTAAGCAGGCATGCTCCATGCAAAGTTATTTTGTTCAATTTATGTGCTTCATAGTTTGCAGAACCCAGATCTTGAAAGTTACAAAAATTAGAACACGGCAAAGATGAGATTGTTTGTCAGGCGGAGACTGGAACTAATGTGGATTTATCCTGCTCTGCAGCTGCAAATAACAGGTAAAAAAAAATAATAATATTAGATTGCTGAACAGCTGCTTGTGCAATAAACTTCGTTAAGTTGATTACCTGCCTGCTAAGAAGGTTTATAGTAAATTGCAACTCCAACATTAAATTACCCAAGCAGCAAAGGCAAGATTTGGTTGGAAAGATGCAAGACTAATCCAAAAATGTTCTTTAGAGGTGATGAATGAAACCCTGTATAACTAGCTAAAATGGGTAGAAACATCTAGGGTGGCCTGATGATTTTAATTCAACACTCATTTTCAGAAGGGCTCACAAGTCCCGGTGCCTGCTTACACAGAGCAGCACAGGGCCACGATGAAACCTCCATTTATCACTGTGATCAAAACACTGCATGTCTCCTCATCCCCCTGCCCCGTCACAGTAAGCCCAGGAGCATGCCACACTAACACAGCTATAAAGTTTCCAGGAGACAAGCTAGTTCCTGTGTGGGGTTGCAGTTTGACATGTAGATGTGTCACCTCACTCAGACATGGGTCAAGCTACAGTTCCAAGTGCTTGTATCACATCAGAGTGTAGGATCATGCCAATGTTTTCCAAAATCCTGCCTAAGAGTTCATACAGTATAACAATTAGGAACTCTTTGGGCATATTTTGTCAATTAAGGAGGAAAAAAATACCATCAGATAAATTTGTTTGGCTTTAACATAGGGATAACTCCAATCACAAGCAATTATTTAAATCAGTAGCCAGAAGTGTTTTTTCTGAGGAGGGAACGGGTATTAGGCAGTGTTTTCTTTACAGGAGGATCTAAATCTACAACAGGGTGCAAAGAAAAGTAAGCAATTGATTTGTGTGCTGAACACTTCCTGCCATGCCTTTTGCATTTGCATCCCAGGGCCTAATGAAGTTCTGATACAACATAACAAAGAGATTAACAATTCCTACATACCCTGGCTCACAGGGGGTGCTGCAGAGATCAATCTGTTTAGGTTTTTAAACTGGCTTGGAGATGAAAAGTGCTACATTGCATAAATACCAGCTATAGCACTGTGCATTGTCTTCATTACACTACTTTGAAAAAGTCGTTATAGACTATTGTATCAGCTTTCCCATAACGCCAGTCAGGGGAATTTTTGTTTTTCCCTTAGAGTATAAACACATTCTAAATACAAGCTTGCAAAATCCAGAAGGCAGAAGAAAAAAAAACAAAAACATTCAGAATTACTGAACCACAGAATTTATAACTCCCTTATCCTTTCCCCTTGAAAAATATAGTTTATCAATACAGTGGTTGCCTTTGAGATTAGTCGCAGGGTCAAGGTTTTCAACAGAACAGCAGCAGGGAATGGTGCGTGCGACTCAACGGTGTTTGATGGTATCAGTGCTTGAGGTCTTGTGCATACAGTTCCACTGCTGCTGTGCAATGGTTCAAAAAATTGAAAGCCAAGTGCCCAGGGAATAGGTTACAAAATTAGTAATCTGTTGTTCTTGCTTTGATGTTAAACAGAAAACAAACAGAAATAATAACCCTTTCAGGAAGTCTAAAAATAACTAAATAAAACAAACAGAGCTAAAAATACAATTGGTTTCAGATGCAGAGCTGCAATTATCAGGCTCCAAGACACCCAATTTGCTTTCTCTCCTGCACAAGCATACTTTATAAACAACCTGGGAACTCGGAGACCAAATACAGGGATTCTCAGAAGTCTTGTATGCAGGACAATTTGCGGGAAGCAGGGAAGGGAAGAGCTCTCTTATTTATTCCTAGTAGGTCACTAGTATCGAGTTTGCTTTGCTATTTATACTTTAATAATGTGTCACAATAACTTGCTAAACACTACAAATAAATTAAGAACTGCATAGATGATCCTATGCTTCCAATATAAAGACTTTAACAAATGAGGTTATCCAGTGCTGTCATATCAGTGATCTGGTTTATTAAGTCTTAATAACCCAGCACATTTAACCAAATGCCTCAAAGAGCACAGTTTACCCTTCTTGTTCAGTGGATATGGTGCAGTTGCCTTGAGAAACACAATTTCCTGGGGAGGAAGTGCTACCAGGGGTACACATCAGCAAATCCACAGAAGGAAAATGAGGGTAGAGGGAATTAAAAAGGAAAAAAAAAAAAAAAAGATAATCAGGTTGAGACAAAAAGGGAAGACAGTAAAGTACCAGGATGAGAGCAGGATGAATAATTGATGAGCTGGTGGTTTACGAGTGAGTTTCATTAATATTATCCTGCAGGTTCATTAAGCACTGTCCCAGGCTCATCTATGAAGGTTCCTCCCGAGTTTTGATTAGATGCTGCAAGTCTTTCGCTTAGACATCAGAACTTGAGGCCTTTGGTGGTGACAACTGCTTCCTCAGCCCCAGTCCCTTCAGCCAAGCACCTTTCAGAGCTGTTTTCTATTCCCCTCCCACTAATCACAGGTCCCTAACCATGACAGCAACTCTTAGTAAATAATATATCAAGATAAATGATAATTGTTCTGTTTTAAGTGTCTCCTAATGAGCATCATAAATTAAAAATTAATATTGCAAAGACTGTATGAATAGCATCAACGCTATAAACAGAGCAGCAGGGATCAAGAATGCAAATGAAAGTGAAACACTCCCTTATCCACCCCTCTGTATAAAAAAATTCTGGAGCCAGCAGACTGTTAGGCATTACAAAGCTAATAAATGACTCTAATGAAGTTCTGTAACATGCAATTTCTTCCAAATCTTCCCTTCACCTTCCAATATTTGGCTCTTCTGGATTGTGAGATTTCTTTTGTTGATTTTTTTCCCTTTAAACCATCTCTCAAGAACTGTTTGCTTCTTATTAGGTGCAACAGTAACCTCAAATTAAAGCATGCTGCTGCAGCAAAAAAAATAGAGAATGGGCTGGTTAACAGACTGCTGGTCTTGATCATGCAGAAAGGCTAAAGTGATTTGGCAGTAGCCATTCTGTTGTGTGACGTCGCCATTATCATTGTGCCTTCTATTCAGAGAGTGCATTCAAATGGTGTTTTTTTCTGGGTGACTGAGTAAGGTACACTTAGCTATGCCCTTGTACCTCCAAGTTTAAGACAGAAAGAAAGGAGGCAGCTGGAACTCTTATCCTTCCTTCTTCCAGAACCTCAGTTTGTTCAATTTAGATGTAGCAGAAGTATATGCACAAGCAATGATTGCCTCCTTTTTTTAATGGCTGGAATAATCAGTAGCTCAATCCGACCCTCTTCATTTTTCAGGTACTGAAATTGATCCTTTCGAAGCAGGTATCTGTGGATAACGTATTTGTATCATTGTGTGACAAATTATTCCTAGGCAGTAGATAGTGTCAGACTTACAGAAACAAACATACAAATTTACTAAGGTATGAACAATACAAGGTACAAGCTCATGAAGGAATCTGATACTCGAAGACAGAATTAAAACACTTAGACAATTCACCTTTTTTTAAAAGAAGATACGTAGTAAGTCTTCTAGTCCTTGTCAATAACAACCAACTAAGGGACCACAGAAAATAAGACTTGATCATTCAGCACATCAGACTGGATCACCAAAAATGCTATTTAATGACCCATCCTGGAAGTCCAACCCTCTCTCATTTTTCTTGCTTGTTCCCTCATCTGGCAGCTTTGAGGCAAGAAATCACAACATCCAGTCACTGAACCTGCTCCTTAAATTTCAAAAGACATGGGAATAGTGGGTTTAAAGAAGGAGAACGTAAGTCATACATTATGAAGAAAAGCAATTACTGAGAAGAGGCTACTTGTCTATCTCCATTTTTAAGCCTAAAGCAATGGAAGTGCTCATTGCTGCTCGGTAATTAAGACTGAAGTCTGCATTTCAAAAAAGTTCAACTTTTTTCCATGATGCACCCTCTCCAAACAGAGGATTTGCACTTTAAAGCACAGAATGACTTTTGAGAATTTATAAATATCTTACTTCAACCTCATTTTTATGACAAAATTAGACACCCTGTGACTTTTTATTGTCCTGACTGAAGTTAGTGCTACAATAACTCAGATTTGAAATACCACAGCAAAATCTCAGCATAACAGAAATTATTTTTCTCTAGAGCAAAAGGTTCTCTTCCCCTTCTCTTGCACACTATCAGACAAGACAAAGACTCTTCTTAAACAAGACTTCAATGATATCAGAGATAACTAAACTAAGTGTAAAGTATGCACTACAAACCATTTGTGCTCCCTTAGCCTTAAGAGCTTCCTCAGTGAAAGACTTTACCTCTATCATCACTATACCTCAACAGTTCAGAATTGCTTGCTTGGCTTTGTTGCCCTGTTAGTTTAGGTAGAAGCACAGTCAAAGCCACTAAAAGCAGAGAGTCATTAAAAGTTGGAGACTAATGCATCTTTCAAATCCAATTTCATCTCCTTTGGGACAACAAACAGTAAAATGCATTAACCATAATTATATGGTTATCTTAGGGCATTGTTAGATGGAAGAACTAGTGTTATACCAAATTTCAGCAAGCTTGAATTGGGTTTAAATGTGGTTTTAATTCTAAGGTACTTGGATTTATACTTTTGGTCTTTACTAATTCAAATGTTACAGTAAAATCAGTAACCTTTAGATTACTAATACAGTCAAACCACAGTGAGTTCTGTTTTAATCAGCTGGTGGTAATCATTGCAGCTCCTCTTAATGGATCTATGCCAAATCTATGCCAGCTGAGCATCTAGACATGCATTTGCTCTCTTGCTCCTTTTTATTTTTTTTCCCCTTTTTAAGTTCATATGATCTATAAGCAATATACCCAAGTGCAATTCCTCTTTTCTACCAAAAATGGGGTTTACACTGGTGCTCTCAAGTTTGATCTGCGCCAAAGACACCTGCTCTCAAGGAAATGACCTGGGACCACCAACCCATTTCATAAAGGGCCACCGAGCAGCTGTCACATGGTAGCAACTCCCAGGCAGTACTGACCTGTAACAAATCTGAACCACTGACCTAGAGGTGAAAGGCTCTATATCCAATTACCAATCCCCTGAGTGAGCCACTACGAAGTTTTGTCTTGAAAAAAAGTAAGTAAATACGCACAAAAGAGTAAACATGAATGAAGAAGCACAAAGTTGCACCACTGTTAATATTTTGCTATACACCAAATCTTGAAAATCAAATATTTTACTGCTACCAGCGACTGTCTGGACTCTGTGCCTATAAAAAAAGCTTATTAAGAAGGACAGACTGAAGCAATAATCTCTCTTCTTTCCTCTTACATCACTAATAGAAAACAAGAATATCCACACAAAACTGCCATAAGGAAACAAAAGATAATAGCTGATTTCATGTTACCCCCCCAAGAATTCATCTAGGTAAATAACATTTCCCTGGCAAATGGCTAAATAGTAAGCATAAAAATATCCTTATTCTGTGAAGTAAACCATCTCCTCTGCCTGTAAATTCAAGGAAAAAAAAAAGCAACTCCATGATTGAGAACCTGATAAAATGAGCTCTAATGCCAACCAGCTAGAGCTCAGGGAAGAACACACTTTTCTCTGCTTTGGTTCCATTTCACTGACATTATTTGTGACAGTGTCAGTAAGCAGCTGCACGGCAGCACAATCTTCCTTTATTTTTAGCAACACTGAAGCTGCAAGAGAATTCCTTTAATTCCTCTTTTCTTGTCTCCCAAATACATATGTATACATAAAACATCTAACAAGTAACAATAGCACAAAAACTGCCTTAATGATTTCATCTTGATAATTTACTGCAATTGCTATATAATTATATCAATGCATCTTTATAACTGTGATAACACAAGCTTTAACTAAGATACCTTTGTTAAAAGGTAAGGAAAAGAGTTATTACAGATGAGTCACTGAAAGTTTACTTCCTCCAAATCATGCCACGTGTAGCCCTCTGGGTCTAGGTAGATGTGGACTGCAAGCTCCAGGCTGAGTGGCAGCTTGCCATCCATCTGCCCATCTTGCCAGCATCTTCCTCTGTCCCACCCAAGAGAACAAGAGCTTAGTAGAAAATATGCTGAAAGGATCGCAAATGAACAAAAAGGCTGTGCAAGTCCTAATTCCAAACAGTAACTTACAGAATTATATATTTTTTTAACCCCACAACAGTCTTTCATTATGGTTTCCAACTATTTCTATCACAGAGGTTGTCCCCGATTGTAACAAAGAACACGTAACAGTGGAGTCACTTTGGACTTCAAATGGAGTAGTTTCTGTGCACTCGGCAGGGGTTCTGCGTCACACTTTTGGTCACACTTTTAGCCCAATAATACTCTCACCTGCACAGAGGATAGAGCCTTGAAGGCAGCAGAGCCAGTACACAGAGGAAGGAGAGCCCCAGTGGTAATCACAGGGTTGGGGTCTCAGTTCCAGTCCCAAGTCTGCCCCTGCCTTGCAGCAAGGCTGCAGCAGGTTCTTTGCAGCTTCCTCCTTATTAAGAATAAGGCCATGAGTATCCTTTGCAAGCTGTATTTTGGATTCTATGCCTGTAAGAGCTGAACAATGCTAATACTTCAAGAAAGAGGCACTCAGCATGCCCTAGAGAACTTCCCTGTGCTTAGAGTGAGTGGGAGCACTTAAGTAGCAGAAATGAAAGGGGCAGAGAAACTCTCTTTTGTGACTTTTCTGTTGCACCCCAATGTGCTTTGCATTCATTTACTAAGTAGCAGTAGGCAACACGCAGCCAAAAAATAGAGCAATAATGATCTGAAGTCTCAAGGGAAGGATTTTTTTTTCTTACCAACCCTTGTGGATTAACCTGGAGTCTAACTTTGCTCTTCAGGCTCCATGCTGGGATCAGCATTTGCCCCTCAGAGGGAGCTGACCATGACATGGTGAGTTAGCTTTTCAAGAGGAACCATGTAATCTGCCTCCTGCATTTGGACAGCTGTCAGGAGGGGGCTTGCAATGAATGGCACACCAAACAACCCTACACTCTCTCTATTGCCATATCAAAACCAAACCTGAAATGATAGTCTCAGGTTTACTCCCCTCAGGTTAAAGAACAACAGAGGACATTCAATAGCACATGCACTGTGAACTCTTGCTAAGAAATGCTGTTTATTGGTAATTATCATTCAGGTTCAGTTGCACTTCAAAATGCTATCTGTATTATGACAGGCATTGCTGTTTAAGGATTGGTGGCAGACTCTCCCTTAATATTCGTATATCTTTAAATTAAAATTCACATTTACAGAGTTGACTTTTGCATTAAAACCATTTAAGGCACTGCTGAAAAAGAACACCTCAAACTAGATATTCTTCTTTTGCCATTTTAAAAGTTTTCATAATAGCTGATAGTCTCTTTTGTACCTCATCCCTCCTGGAGGGGTGGTAAACTTTCTGAAAAGAAATTTATCTTCCTTGGTATCAATTGTCAAGACTGAAGCACTCTACCCTTCCTCTCCAGACAGTGGTTTGGATTTATCCCAGCTAAAGAAAGATGGGACATCATGTGAGCAACACTTACCGACTACACAGTAAGAACAGATATTAGGAAAACAGTCTTGACAAGACTTTTAACTTGTAAGCAGCTAGAGTTCTATGTGCAGCATTTGGATCTGTATTCTACACAGTATTACTCCACATCAGCAGCCACAAAGTGAGTCACAGAAAACCCATTATAGTATTCACCCAAAATATATATAAATAAATAAACAAAATCAAAGTAAGTTGGATCAGTCCCCTAAATGCCAGTGGGTTTGATTTATTTTTAAGGAAATATATTGGTGAGAATCATGAGAGGGGAAATGGGAAATCTTTCAGTTTGCCTACTCTATAAGTCAAACAGATATTTTCCTCAAAATAAATATATAAGTGAATGACCATTTCAGGACTGATGTGAATTAGTCCAGAAGGAATCATTTTTAAGAAAGTTGTTAGTGAATGAAAACAGGTGGCTATAATTTGAGTTAAACTGCAACCTTAACTGTGGCATTCACTATCATGAACACTATAACAACAGATGTACAGTTGCACCTTGGGATGAATTCATTATGGCCTGAGAAACATAATCATGCCATTCAGACCATATTTTGTCCATATGCTCATGTGGTTTACACCCCTGGTTTATTGGCATTGTACTTGGTTATATAGCAGGAGACTCCCAGGATTATAATTTGCACTTACTGTTACCATTCAGGAGAATTCCTTTGTAGCATGGGTTTCCCGTTAAGGCAAACATTCTCTTTCAGAGCAGGGAAAGAGGGCCTAGGTCACAGCCTTTGGGGATGCTGTGGAAACTTAACATCACTGGGGAAGCTTTTCATACTAAAGGCTTTACATACCTCAAAGAGATAGAAAAAAATAACCTGAAGAATACAGGGGCTACTATTCAGGACATTTTACAGTTATAAAAACGTAGATGATATTGCTATCTTATCCTATAATTTATGGGATGAATATTGTAATTCATTGAATGTCACGACTTATCTTTTATTCATTTAGTTACTATTCCATTACCAGAGAGGGAGGTTTGTCAAAGGTTAATTATTTTAAATTGCTCAGGCAAATTTATTTTGATTTGTACAATTTTTTTTGAATAATCAACGGCCTATGTATTCATCCTGCCTTATGAGGATTCATTAAAAAAAAAAATACTCCTTGATGATAAAGTCAGATTATACAAATTCTTTCTTAAGGACCAAAACTGGATTCTGTCAGCTCTATATGTAAAGAAACTAAAAAAGAAATTGGCCATGGTTCTTTCTTCCCTTTTCAGCTTTACAGTAAGAAAATTTCCTAGCAGTCTTAGGTTGCTGAACTATCCCTCCCTCAAGCAATCTATTTACAAGTAAAGAGCATCTTGCCACAGACTCAAGACCTGTGTCCCTAGGGTAAGGACTAGTCACTTTAATTGCTTCCAGAGCACCTATCACAACAGGCTCCCGATTTGTGCTTCAGCCATGATAAAAAATAAGCAGCACCAAGTACAGTAAGTACTGAAGTACTTATTGCTCAGAAATTGCCCATTACTCTGTACCTCTTAGTTCCCAGAGATGCTCAGTTGTTAACAATTCAGGCAGTTGTTTGCCATTCAGCTTCAAGCCCCTAACATAAAGGGCATAGGTTCTGGAAGCGATCAGCAGATCCATTCCAAAAATGAAGCTTTCTGAACACACAGAGCCAAATACTAACTCTGTGTAGCAGGAATACCTCTCTTTGTGATGACCCACAAAAGGAATCCTTACAGTAGCTGGAAAAATGCTCCCAGTAGGAGGCTGTGACATGAACTACCAAAATCAGGATGTCAACCCCCAGTAAAGTCTTTTAAACATAAAACTCATCTTTTCTCCTTTTGAGGAGCAAAAAAAAAAAAAAAAAAAAAAGGGGGGGGGGGGGGGAAGAGGGTAAGGGAAAAAAAAGCCCACATCACTTAGCCTGTTTCTGGGTTTGTTTCCCTGTAAGCAAAATGGGAAAATCCTACACTTACCCTGTACGACTGCTGGAAGTTTAAATCCATGCACAATCAAGTGCTGTGAAAGCCTTAAATGGAAAATGCAAAGCAGGTGCTGAGTACTGTACTAAAAAAAATAATTACTATTCTTATTTCTGAACTGCTGATGAGCCTGCTGGAGCTGTAATGACAGGGAGGATGGTCCTCAAGGTTCAAGGGATCTTCATCTGAACCCTTTTCTGCACTTCGTGTTGGTTTTTAACTGTGGTAACTGCTGCTGTTGAGACAAAAACTGCTGCTGGGGAGGGTAGAGTGAAATAGTAAGGGAGACACAGCTGCTATGTCAGCACAGCTGAGGACAGGAAGTCATATTACACAGCAGGCCAGGAGCAAAGTAAGAGGTACAGTATGGATCAGACTCTTCTGGAGAGGGCTTCATTTTCAGAAGCTTTTACAACCAGGAGGCTACAAGAAACAGTGAGTACTCCTATAGGCAGATACAGATCCTGTGCTACAGGATAGTGCTGGATGAGATGACAACACAGTACTTTAACACCCTTGCAAGGGTCCATCTAGCCCAGCCAGGCAAGCGCAGGGTGCAACATTGGCTAACTCCACTCCCTTCCCTGCCATGCTGTAGTCAACAGGGCATGGAGAGGAGTGATTTGGGGCAACAGTTAAGAAACCAGATCCTGCCACCCGCCCTGCCTTTAACACAGCTGCACTATGCTCCTGGAGATGTGTGGCTCCCCCATCTGTGAGGCTCCCTGTGGAGGAAGCACACAAATTGTGGGTCTCAGCCACATGGTACTATCAGGACTTCAAAGCCAGCTTTTGCTGGCTCCCTCGCAACTTGCCACCACCTCCCCCACTACAGGCAAGGCTGCATTCACATTCTGCCTGTCCTCAGACAATATTGTGCCTTATGGGCCCTCTGCCAGCATCTGCTGTGGCTTTAACAAGAGAAAACAAGACCCTAAAAATCTACCTTGAGTTACCTTGAAGTCTGGTGGGTGGTAAATAAAGCAACATCCTATTGTGCTGTACTCCCCCAACCCTTTGTGTTTTCATAAAGCTCTTGGACATTATTGGGGGTGAAGGGGGGGGGGGAGAAAAAAAACAAACTCCAGGGAAACAGCTGATTAGATTCTGGCAAGGCGGCCCAAACATCTGCTTCAAACAAAAGACATCTGCATATTTCACATTTATTTTTCATAATTTACAGAAGCAACCTGCCAAAATTTAGCAAGGGAGAATAAACTAGCACATAATTAGCTAAAGTTTGCTTGCTTTAGAAGTTATTAGCATGAAGCCCAGTAGCTCACCTGGGAGGACATCAAGGAATGTAGATAACTACAGTTTGATTTTGTAAATTCAATTTTCAATTTGGTGTGCCAGGCCAAAACACAACGTTGCCATGCCAATTAATGCAAGCCAGCAAATGTCCTGATGTCCCCATGTCATACACTGTACAGCTGTCTCAAAGGCATTGATAACACTGTTTATTAAATAAGGATCGATTAGCCAGACGGTTTTTGCTCTGGTTTACGTGGTACCGCAGGCTGCGGGTTGAAGAGCAGAACAGTTCTCCTTTTTAAAATCAGGAGGTACACTGTGTGCTGTGTGTACAGATGGTACAACGAGTGCTGGGGAAGTGGGCATGTGAATTTTTCAAGGCAGCCAAAGAGCCTTCGTTAAAAATGCAGGAAATAGATCCAGGAATGTATCTGCCCTCCGTGAGCTACACTTCCTCCACTGAATTTTGTCATCTACTGGGTCATTAGTACATCTGATAGCTAGTACACTTCTAATTTTAATAGACTTAAGGGGAACAGCATGAAATCCTGAGGTTTTGAAATTCAGCTTTGAAATCAATAGGTGTTTCACTAAGCATACTCACTAACTCAGTATTTGGCCTTTAAGGGCAATAAACAGAAACAGGCAGAACTTCAGGGTGGGAAATCCTGCCTTTGCTGCAAATGGGAGTGGAAAAGCTCTTGTTAACTCTGAAACAGCCAGTGTTATATCCCAGAGCTGAAACAGGAGTTGAAGAAATAGGAAAGGGCTTTCTTACAAACCTCAAATGAAACCCAGGTTCATAAAAGCATCTGTAAATCTTCTGGATGAACCAAGGTGGAGGTCTGCCCTTTTCTCTCCAAGGAAGGATTTATTGTTTCAGACAGAAACCATGGGAAACTCACTTACTTGGACTGAGTTCTGCTCCACATTTCAGATTTATTTGAACCTGAATCTCAGAGCAAAACTCAGGGAGTGAAAACTTAACTGCCAAAAAAAAAAAATAAAAAAAAATCTGTCAATCCCGAAGGAACACAAATTGCCAAATACAGCACAGCTCTAAAAGACATTTCAAGCCCCTTAATCTGGGCTATATGGCTTGCACCTCTCCATAGCAAGATGAATCCAAGACTCAAACTGTACATCATGAACTCTGTGGGAGTTGGAGGGAACATATGAGAGTGAAATAACACCAGGCATATCTGGGAGGGTTCAGTTCTAAGATTTTGCATCTGAATGCTGAAGGATTTTGGACAAGAGCAGTCACAGGATGACTAGAGTAGAAGCCTCTTTTTGTACCAGATTGAATCCCTGTTTAGGTGACAGTTTCAAAGCTCTGAATCATGCCCATCACTATCTTCAGACACTTTCTTTTTCCCATGCCAACTTACTGCAATTGAGTCATAGCATCAAACTCACCCAATTTTACCATACAAATGACAATCTGTAACACAACAATATCCGTGACACTAAGTTATTCAGAGGCAGCATTTGAACTGATATTAAAGCTGAGTACTGCATCATTATAAGAGCCCCATCTAACCCGAAATGGCAACCACTGTATTGGTGCCACTGAATTTTGCTAGAAAGGATCTCTTCCTTTGAATTTGATTTATCTATTTACTGTATTTAAAGTGTTCTTAAGCCAGTCCATTTACCTGCATTTAACCACTTCCAATTTGGTTAACACAGATTTTCCCATTTCCTACTGCCTTGCTTGGAACAGCCACACATGAGCTCCTGTTGCTTGTTCAAACTGGACAGGCTATTCTACAGCACTCCCATCTTTGGGCTTACGCTCAAAGAAAGCACTGGAGCACTTGCTTAACACACAAGTGGGCTATAGTCCTCTGCAGAACCAGGATTCAGTTACACTGCTGAAATCACTGCTTTGCACAAAGCATGAAGAGTTTTATGGTGTGGTCACTAGCAAGTGAACTAAGAACAGCTACTTCTCTTCTACAGACTTTTTATTCCTCAGAAATCAACTTTTCCCAGGCCCCACTCCTTACTGCCACTGCATCTCTGTCAGAATTATAACCTGCAGAAACACTAACTAGTAGAAATAACATTTTCTCTCACTGTGCTGGATATAACACAAAACAACCAGCAACAAATGAGGACAGAAGTAAGCAGACAATACTAAGCATTAGTAAGCATACATCCTCATAGGATGGATCTGTTGCAGTGAGTTGTGGCCTGCAGTATCTTGAAAAAGTGTAACTGTGCCTACACGGCTCCTTTTCTTAACATTAGGTTTGATCTCAGTCACGTAAATTATGTAATTTAATTCCCCCTGCTTTGTTATTATTCAACTTGCTCACTCCTTTTAATTACACATATAGTAATTTATCATATATATTTTGTTATAAAGATATAATTAAACATATATTAATACAGTTTAATGATCTTGCCAGTGACCAAAATTCTCCTGTGGATTAACCAGAAAAGGAGTCATTGAACGTAAATTTATACAGTAAATAAACAAAACACAGACAGCCTTGTAAAGCAGGAAGAAAAACAAGGCCTACATGGCCAATCTATTTCAAGAATGTTACAAATGGGAAGCATTCACTATTTTAAAAGCATTAATCATGTACTCACTCCATTTATTTACTTATCTATGTTCTTCATGTAAATCTTTCTTGGGAGCACGTAAACTTTTTAGAATGATAAACAAGAAGTGAAGTCACGTTTGGTATTTCACCTGTTTACACTGTAATTAATCAACTTGGCTGAAAGCTGATGAATTCAAAGTTTTTCGTTTCTATCTGCACCTTTTAGCTAGAAGGAATCCATTTCATACTTCAGTATAAAAGTATATGAGTTACCACTATATGATGTAAGCCACAAACCTTATATATATATATATATATATATATATATATATATATGTGCTCTGAGCTTATTGATATTTGCTATGGGTTTCCTCACATTTACAGAGCAAAAGACACTTGGCAGTACATGAGTAGATATTCCACATAGCTAGGCATCAAAATACTTGACTAATAAATTCACATTCTAATACACCCTATGATAAGCTTTTGACCACTTAAACCCTCAAACTTGTGTCACTGTTCCACGTTTTTTCTTGGAATGAGCGTATGGAAATGTGCAAGGTCAGAGAAGAGCTAGAATTGCCCAGTGCAATATAAGTAGTCACTGCAATGTTTTAGCTATATGCCTGTTATTTTCTTTCTTCTAGAAGCTGATTTTACTTTTTCATTTGAGATGTGTTGCACAGCGCAGCAGCCTGCTGCTTTTCCTTAGTTTCACAAATGAATGGTTGAATTATCTTTTTTCCACCTTCGCAAGACTGGACAGGCCCTAAAATAAGCAGTGACCCTTTGGCTGCAACAAGAAAACACCTCTTACAGTCTCATCCCCCTCACTCCACTTCTCCCAGGGCTGTACCTGGAACAGGGACATGGTTTAGTAGAGGACTTGGCAGTGCTGGGTTAGTGGTTGGACTCAATGATGTTAAAGGTCTTTTCCAACCAAAACAACTCTATGAGTCTGCAAGAACTGTAGAGGAAACAGTTAACAGCGATGCACCCTGCTTGCACATTACAGATCTCAGTGATACTGCATTTTTGTTTTTCTCCAAGTCTTTCTTTTTTTTCCAACTCTCCATTTGAAAGCAGAGAAGCTATTAAGAAAAAAATTGTTTCCCCACTGTGAAGGAAAACACTTTAATGAGCAATTAATGTTTGCTGCACTTACACAGACTTAAAAAGAAAGGCCCACGTAAACCCAACATTGCTGATTTTATTCTCTCCCTGGAATTCTAATCAAAGCAAAGGCCAGTTTTCAACTCATGCAAGAAGAAAATTAAGTAATACACGGCTGCAGCATGCTCAAATGCCTTTCTGGTTCCTATCAGTGCCACAAAGGCAGGTGAACAGCAGTGGTCAACCTATAGCCCTTCTCACTTGTAGGGAGCAACAAAAGAACATAGACAGGTTTGCTGATGAATGAAGAGCTTTCTGGAGATAATCTACAAAGATATGTGTGGCTGAGCCAAGTACCCTGAAAAGCTGCATATTATATATCCTTTAGGTCTTGTGACCCAGGCAGAGCTTCAGACTTCATGGATTAAGCAGAGGACCTAGTTTTACACACCAACAAGTACCCAGCTTGGTAGCTAAGTATATAATGACACTCTGAATTGCCAGACATGAACCTCTCTCAAACTTCTCTGGTCACACACAGACTAGCAATGTACTTACATATGTTCAAATGCCTCCTGTAAAGCCTGCAAAGATCCCCTGCAGCATCTCATCTTGCACAGCAGTAACTATTCTTTGCTTCTCCACTGCACCCACAGGGCCATTACCGGGCTAAGGATGTGTTGAACATACAAAGATGGTAAACATACCTTTCTGGAGTTAGCACTGGTCGTGTTGGAGCAGGGCCTATTCCGTCTTATCAGCAGCAGCAACTGTAAAATTCAAGAAGTAAAGCAAGACGACTGCAGTTTGCAAACTTCCTTCTTCCAGCAGCAGCATTTAAGACCTACAAGAGAGGAAAAAAAATCCATTAATGATAACAAGATCCATGCTGATAATTTCTTGTGCTACATTAAGGACCATCCTTTGCACTTTCTCTCTGAAAGTACTGGGTTAAATTGCCAAGATTACTGAAAAGGGCAGCCAGCTCCAGTTTGCAACACAGCAGCTGTCTCTGTTGAGAGGCACTCCTCTCAACACCACTCCAGCTGAGGCTGGAAGGTCAACTCCAGTTTAAAAAGAGGATGCAGGTACTGTGCTATATTCTTTGGGAAATGAAGGAACCAGGGCTTAGATCCTCTGAAACCCTAACTCCTCTTGACTAGAGGATATGAGCATTAAACGCATCTATGTCTCACTCTATAAAACAGCACTTCCAGGAGCAAAAGGCCTTCTCATGTGCCAATCTGGTTCTGCTAAGGGTGTCATCTGTTCATAAATATGCCTTGGAGATTTGATATGCAACCATTGATCTGAACCAATTCTGTTTGGACTACAAAATTTTCATCACAGTATCACAAGCTGGTGTTGTAATATACACAGAGCTGAAACAAAAAGGATTTATTATTCTACTGAAAGATCTCTTTTGGCCAAACTTGAATAAAAGCATCATATACTGATACTTCTGTAAGATCATAAACTCAAATGAACACCAGCTGAAGAAGAGGACAAATGGTAATGCCAGATGACAAACTGATATAGTCATCATATTCATCGACACCAACAGCAGCCGGTCACTTCCTCCCCTTTGCTGAATTAGCCATGAGGATTGTTTTGATGATCCTATAACAAGAATGTGTTAAAACCATGCGTTTCAGTGGCAATTCAGGACAGGAAGCTCATAAGCCCACATCTGAGGAGGGGATGGTTAAATAAAAGACTTGGTAGGAAGGACTAGAAAGAGTTAAAAAACCAAAATGTAACTGCGTGGTAGTGGTAGCAGTAGCAAAAAAAAATAGATTAAAGACTAAAAAGCAGGAACAAGTTGACAATAAAAACATACTGCATTATTCAGACTTGTGGAAGAGTGTGTGAACAGAAGTGATGACAAAAGCTACAAAATTCAATATGATCACTTGAAGGGTGGGAGTTTTTTGCAAGCAAACACACTGCAGCAAAGGAGAGTCGCAAAACATTTGAAATAAACATTGAAATTTTACACATTGAGTTACAAGCTTGTTTATAGGCTTCACGTGGCCTTGTTTCTTTGTAATGCTGAGAAGTCAGACAGCTGCATTGTACACATGGCATTTTCAAGTGACAGTGGCATTTTCAAAGGAGAAATCTGTTCAACAATTTGGTACTCAGGTCTCTGTTTTGAGACAAAAGCATCCATATTGATCTCAGAGGGAAGGAAAAAAATCATACCTAAGGCTTTAAGGACAAAGCCATTAGAAAAGGAATGCCTTTTCACAACTGTTTTAAAATTATCACAGGCTGACCGATTTATCTTTATCAATTATCATAAGCAGCTGCTCATATAATGTAAATTCAGGACATATACAAGAAAAAGGATGTTTGTTCATCTTTTAGAAGCACCCAAACAAGGTTCAGTCAAAAATAAAAGTACAGGTAAAAGCTGCAATTAATTAAAAAGTTGAAATTTTCATGTTTGGAGTTTTTAGTTTCTCTTTTAAAATTGCCATCAGTTTGACTTCTTTTGGTTTCAAGCAGCTTCCAAATAAAAGTATCCCATCATCCATGCTAAAGCCGCTCTTCCTCTGAGCCATCCATCACCCCAGGAAGCCCACATGTCACAGGGGGCAAAAGGAGAGGGCTGTGAAGCTGCAGAAGAGGTCAAAAACACTCCTGCACTTGGATTTCCCCTGCTGTTTCCTTCACAGCTGCTCCTACCATGAATTAAAGTGGGGAGCAAGAGCACACCCTCTGCTGAAAGGGCCCAATACAGCTTGCTTTTGCAAAAGCCCCTCTAAAAGTCAACCCTGAAGCATCCACATGCATTTGTATTCCCCTTCCTGAAACCCCCCCAAAATTAAGGAACTTTGGGTCTGATCCAAAGCCCACTGGAAGGGATCATCAACCGCAACAGGCTCCAGACCAATCCAGAAAATCAAAAATGCTTCTATTCAGACTGAGACGCATAGTGATGTTTTCCTACTTTTTTTTTTTTAAGCCTCATTAAAGCCACAGGTGTGGGGAAAACTGTTACTAAAGCAGTAATAAAAATATGAAAGACTATTTCACCTATGGGCCTGGGATGGGGCTTTCTTGTTTGCCTTTTTAACCTAAATATTTGTTTTGGAAGCACTAGAAATAGAGAAAAAGGCAGGAAAAGGAGGATTATTTCATTACTGTCATGATCTCACTTTTTATCAGAGCCATTTGGTCTTATGCAAGGCCTAGGGGCAGTCAGAAAAAGAATGGACTACAGTAAAGAATAAAGTAGGTAAAAAAGCAAACGACAAAAGAATTATCCGTGGCTTGTACCACTTCTTCCAAAGCTCATTTCATGGTTGGGCCTTCACATGAGGCTGCTCTGCATCTGCAACAGAAACCATTGCATGAGGTCCAAACAGAAGTCTGCCAGAGCATCCTCTGAGAGACTGTTTTGCTTTGCAGCAGCTCTTTAAACCTGAAGTCATCTACCTCTCCCCCTGTAAAAATACTTTCTTGCAACCTGTGGTGAGCCCTCAGTTTTCACCTGATTCTGGTCTAGCTCTGAAATACCTGGCATGTTGTTGAAATGCTCTCAGAAAACTTGTGGTGGCCAGGAGTATGTTCTTCAAAAAACAGAAAGGATTTCTCAAGGAAAAACCCATTGCCAAGAGGGCCGTGGACATTTTGGAAGTCAGTCAAGCTGAAACAATCTTGCACCTCGCTTTGTGTTTTACTGAACAGCCACTGTCTGCTGAGACATTCCTCTCCTCAGCTGCACCCATCTTTTGTGATATCCAGCGGGCAAGCCTCTTCCGTTCTCTTAAAACCAAGAGGATCCTGTGCATTACACTAGAGGAGAATTATTGTTAGGAACAGCAGCCACACACCCTGTTGGGTAGCACTGAGGGATTTCAGAAATGAGGGTCGAGAAGTTCAAAAAATATCAGTTATTTCCCTTGCAGGTGATGGAAATGAAGTGCTTGCTGTGGTCTGCTTTAATTTTGTGTCAGCCAGGCAAGTTTCTCAAACAGAAGCCAAAACAAATTCTCTAAAAGCACTAATCAAAAGTCCATCAAGGTTCATACAAAGACTGACTTCAGTAGGCTTTGGACCAGGCCATAGATAAATGCACAACTTGCAAAACTAAACACAAACTTCAGTGCAGGCCAGACCTATTAAGAAAAACTTGTAAATCTCAATATTTTGCAGGTTTTTGCCTCTGACTCTTTCAGGACTATGCTCTTCTCTTAGGGAAGAGTGACACAGAATAATAGAATAGTTAGGTTTGGAAAGGACCTTAAGATCATCTAGTTCCGACCCCCCTGCCATGGACATGGTTTAGTGTGAAGTGTCCCTGCCCATGGCAGGGGGTTGGAACTAGATGATCTAAAGGTCCTTTCCAACTCTAACTATTCTATGACTCTGTAAGAGCATCTTCATGCAGTACCATACTGTGGAGCCTGTGAGTTTCACCAAGTGGTTCTATACTGTCTGAAACACTCATTCACACAACAGGGAAAAGGAAACACAGGTTCAGTCTTACATAGCCCAAAGAGTGAGCAGGAAAATGTATTCACTAAAATAGGGTTAGACTGAAGCTATTACAACTTTCACCATTCTCTGTCCTCCTCTCTGTGAGCCTCAAGACCCCTAAAACTAAGTTACACGCAACTCTGAGGTGGGATAGAGCAAATACATAAAACTGTGAAAAGGTGCAGGTCATCAGTTTTGATAATTTGTTATTGAAACTTATCTGGACAAAAGAGTCACCTTCACAAGTACTCCCTCAAAGATTTACGTTTGTGTTCTGCCTTAGAAGATGTTGAAGTACATTTGCACTATTAGCCCCAGTGCTCAGGACTCATCAAGGAAGAGAGTTTTTAAGATTATCAGATACTCTAACTTGACATTTTATTTCTTCACCAATATTAACCTGGTGCCTCATGTCCATTTCATTTTTCTTATGCAGTGACTAGGCAGACAGTAGACCTGTTTACAGATAAATCTGTGAGGTCTTTTTGTGCAATACATCTCCTATCACACAGACTGGAACAGTGCTGCATTGTAGCATATGGGGGAAGTGTATTGTAGCTCTAGGGCCAGAATTACAGTTATTTTGGCACCTACATACTTTTGCGAAGAGATCCCAAAGTGGTTAATATTGGAGAAAAATTCATTCTCAGCATTCATCCTGGAACAGCAAGACAGAATTTGCCAGCTCCTAACAGAATGAACTTCTGTAGTCAAAGAAGAAAGTTTTTACATTAGCTTGATCTCCACACAAATTTTTTAATCCAAAAATAACTTTCTTGCATCTGATTTTTAATACAATCTCTCCTACCCCTGAATACATATTTGTCAATATACTACAAACTCAGTTTGTCATCAACAAACTGAGATTAGATAAGGGAAGTTATAATTTCATGACCA
Source organism: Melopsittacus undulatus (assembly GCF_012275295.1). Classification (NCBI taxonomy): domain Eukaryota; kingdom Metazoa; phylum Chordata; class Aves; order Psittaciformes; family Psittaculidae; genus Melopsittacus; species Melopsittacus undulatus. Next base: position 9,489,590 of record NC_047529.1, on the reverse strand, counting down.
TTTTTGATTCCACTGAAACTGGTAAGGTTTTGCTATTTGTTTCAGGGCAAGGGGGAACTCTCCTGTTCAGCAGAGATCTCTGATCACAACTTTCCCCCACTCCCCTCTTCCCCTAAGAAAATATTACTCTACCAGCATGTTGTAAGTGCACCTTTGCATTTATAACAAAAATGTAAATAATTCAAGGCAATAGCAGAATCTTGTGTGTTCTGGCAAAATCATTGATTTTCATCAGGGAGACAATTTTGGCTCAAGTCTGGAATACAATCTATTCTTTGCCACTAGGGATTTGTGTGAAGAAGCAAACCTGGGATACCTGCCTAGAATGGCCCAAGAAACATTTACCTTACCAATAAAAACGGAGGCCCACTTAACTATTTCCCCTAAAGGGCAGGTATTCATCTAATCGCATCTGGAATCCTTTCCAACTTGGTTCCTGCAGCTAATGCTACTCTGTCATGATCTGATGCTTTAATCCTACTTATTAAATTGCTTACTCTAGTTGATAATAAAAAAAATGTGGACAAATGCCTTCCTGTCAGTGCACCAACCTCAGAGCAAACACTGTGAAGTGGGCCCCCTGCTTTCTCTAAGCAAACAGGGAACACCATTTGGAATTCAGAGTTTTCAAAGAAGAGCTGCTAGACCTAATGAAAATATTGGCAAATTTACCAGGGTGCGTTTTATTTAAGCCCTAAACAACAAAACCCCTCCAAAACACAACAGACCCCAGCCTCTGCAAATCTAGTTTTCCCTACTAGACACAAAGAAGTTCTTTTCAGTGGTCTCAGCAGACAAAACATAACACATACATAACGCGTACATAATGTCTGAGCCAGCTGTGATATACTTTCTCTCAAAATGTTTTTAACAAAACCTGACTTGTTAACAGATGCATCAAGTTCTTCATGATTTTACAGGGAGGAAAAAGAAAAAACACACCCACAATTCCAAGCCTTCATTTCCCAATGTTTCATTAAAAGCAAATATTTTTAGATCCAAGCGATAAAACTTTGCCAGCAGCCTCTGCTGACTAATAAGCCATTTTCTGTTGAAAACACAATATTGATGTGAAAATCGCCAACTAGCTGGGTTTTTTTCAATATATTTATACAGCTATAAATAAAACAGACATACCAGATAGACAACACACCACATGTGAAAACAAATTGAACTCAGTATAGCAAGAGGTTTCCATTTCCATCAGTGCAAACTTGAACCTTGTCCACACATTCCACAGCATGGGACTGGATGGATTTGTCAAAAACCAACTGCACAGTCACAAAGTAATCCCTCACATGATCCATTCCCTGCCGAGCCATACGCACATGTACTAGTTTGGTCACACAAGAAGATAACCTCTAAAAAAAAAAATAAAAATCACAGAATTCAAATAAAGCCTGAAATGTTAATTGAAGAATTCAGACATTCACTTTCTGGCCCAATGCAGAATCCTTTTTTCAGACTTGAAGGCTGAGGCTATCACTTCATTTCTCAGTTCTAGGAAAGGGTAATTGCATTTTTTTTGGCTATTTCCCTCAATAACTCAAGTGCATTCCTGCAAGAGGGATGCATCCTCATTCCTACCTCAGGAGCATTGCTGGCTAATCCTCTTGGCCGCTCATCAAGGCAGTGTACTTAGAGGCCTCTGTGGTGTCAGGAGTGCAGTACTACATGTCAGAGTCGCTGCTGCACAAAGAACTGAAGAAAGTCACTGCAGTAACAAGACAATTTTGACCCTCAGTTAAAGGACAGAAGGCTAGCAAGGATCACAGTCTCAGCTGAGAGCTCTCACCCGACAGGGTAACCCTCTTTCTGCCACAACTCTGGTCCCCACCTTCATCCCAGCCAAAGGACTCAAGTTGCCTTGGCTCTGTTTTGCTGGGGTAGTTTCCTTCCATTTTAGCACAGGCACCCAAGCTGAAGCAAGAGAAACAGCAGGAACACATGGCCAGGAAGTATCAGCAGGCTATTAGATCAGCTCATCCATCTTGTGCTACCTCATCTGTAACTGTCTAAATTAGAAATACAGTCTCCTTAGTCCCATACATAATCAGGAGAGAAAGACTCCAAGTGAGTGCAATTCAAAATGCCTAGGGTTAGTCCTTTCACAAGAGCTTTCAGAGTGCAAGCTTCAGCCTTCCCCAGAAGAAGCCTGCAGAGATTAACCTCTAAATTTAGGAGTGTAGATCAAGGCAGAATGATTAGTCCCCAAAGAAAACAACTCCTGAGCTGAATCATCCACTGCTACTGAGATTTACCTAAAGCAGGCAAAATGAAATCAATGCCTAAAAAAAACACATCAGGGAACCTCAGGGCAGAAACGACAAAGGCATCCATAAGCTTCACACAGGGTAGTGACATCCTGGCAGCCATCTGGCAGGAGAGGACTCAAGTCCCTCAGACCTGCTAATACCTACTTCCAGCAGCATTTACTCACAGAGGCAGCCACTGCTCATTCAGCTCCTGGGGCTTCATGAATTACCTCACCTCCAGTGGGGCCAGGAAGCAGGAATTGTAAATTCAAAGTGCATTTTCAGGTAACACATCAGATCACCTGCTGTTACAATAATGCACAAAAAGGAAAGGTATGGATTAGTCTGAGATGCACCCAGACACAGCTGCCAGGCCTCCACATTTCAGCTAGATTGCTTCTCCTTTTTTTGTTGCTGTTCCCAGTGAACATGAATGAAACATTTGACCACCTCCAAAGGATGTGGTGCTGGATCTGAGGAATTCTGTGCATTGATTGAAAAGGTGGATATTAATATCTTTTTTCTCCTGTGCTCATCTCAGCAATGTCTGTGCAGGTCACAATACAATGGCCAGGTCTGAAACACTGTATTAAAGCCAAATCCAACATCCAGAAGTCCTTGACCTCGGTCCAAGTCTCAGCCATTTGAATCAATGGCAAGATTCCTGCTGGGGTCAGTGATCTGTGCTCAGATCTTCAGTTCTTCTTGGCAATTGCCACCCAAGCACAGTGCTCAAATCAGAAGAGGACCTAATGCTGCCAGGCAGTGCAAGCCACATTTTGAGACATAGTACACATCACCACAAATCACACATCACCACAAATCATGTTTTAGTTATCCTGTAGGAAGAAATACAAAGAGTTAGGGTGTGGTGGAAGTGGTTTTCTGACAAGCTTGAGGTGAACATCTTACAAATAACTAAGCTTTTGCTGAGTAATACTGACATCAAGCAAAACGACTTACTATAAAAACCTTTAGACTACACTACAGTACTGTTTCAAAAACAGTGGCAGCTATTTGACAGATGCTCAGAGGTTCAGAATTTCAGAAGTAGACCTAAAAAAGGCAGATTAATGAGCAGATGATGGTAAGGTAGTAAAGTTGCACAATAAATGAAACTTAGCAGATGGCTCTGAAACTATAAAAATCTCCAGATTCCTAGATTAGATAGACAGAGAGGATACTTCCTTTATTTTCCTGAATTATTTCTGCCTTTTCCTTATGACTCTGGCAGTATTGCTGCTATCTTCTTTTTAAATAGTGCAACTTTCCAAATTTATTTTCCCTTCTGCTTTAAGCATAATGGATCTCACCAGACAAACTTTCTACTCTATCAACATGAAGGAAAACATTAGGGCACACATTCGGAGCTGCATATGCACAGTCCCATGTTTCCTAGGAAACAAGCGATTGCTCATCTCTGAGCCGAAATAAATTGATGCATCGGTTTTGGCTTCCTACAAACATTAGTATTTTGATTCAGGACAGAATCCCAAACACTCCCATCAGTTGTGATCATCATAATTCAGCTTCTGCTGCTTATCAGCTTTTGAGAAGCAAGACTTCATTGATTGTGAGAGCTGTTAAAGAGAAACTCTGATTATGCAGTGGAGGTGCAGACCTGAAGACAGGCAATCAGAGACACCATCGGTACTCTCTGCCCAGGGTGCCAGCAGAGCCATATGCATCCCTGGGTGCTCATGTGCAGCCATCTGGGGAGGAAGGAAATTAGTGCCTCCCACTGCAGCACCTTCTGTTGGCTGTGCAGAGATGAACAGGAGTCAGAAAACAGGAATTTTGGCTTTGGATTAGTTTTGACTGACCAACTCCAAGTTTAAAGAGTGTCATTGTGACAAGAATCAATGCTCCCCCAGGTATTTCCACATTCATTCAAAAGAGTCTGTATTTCTCTCTTCTTTCATTACCTCCAGGAGTTTCCTCTTTTGAACTTCATTTACTTTCATGTCTCTACGGGATTATTTTTTCTTAAAACAATATTCCAAAGTTGATGCTGATGTATTCCCTAATGATATTTTGCTTCAGACAATTCCAATATTGATTTAACACTGTGTTCCTGAAACCTAACTCTTAATAGCAGAGTAACTGCAATGTTAAGCTAAATGCTTGTGACAATTTGACCCTCAACACCAATATCACAGTAAATAGAAATCTGTCTGATTCTGCATGAAGGGCTATTAAGGAATGTATAAGCACGTTTCAGATGTTCTGAATTGCAGTCTGTCAGTAGCACATACATTAGGAACTTAGCTATCAAAATCTAAATTTCCTGAAAACTCTGTCATCTGAAAGATGGTCATGTCCCCTGACATCTATTAATTGAACTGAAAATTTCCTCATTATTCAAAATGTCGATTATATGAACTTATGCAATGTCTCCCCTGACATTTGGATAATCGAGGTTGTATTGCATATGAGCCATTCTTGCAAATCTTTGAAGACAATTGACTACCCTCATGAGTAAAGGTTTGCAAGATCAGGCCATATAACACATACGAGAAACATTCATCAAAAATAACTTCAAAATAATTTGTTGTATATGATCAAGTGTTAGCATCAATAAATGGACATCATGGTAATAAGTGTATAGCACAGGTCTTTCCTAATATAGCATTACTAATAGTTGATATTGATCAGCCAGCCAATCTGAAACCTCTTAAGCAACTTAACTGCTTTTTCTTTTGAGAATGGCAGTACAAGTTTCACCAAAGGCTACTTTGCAGAAATACAATAGTTTAAATTTTTCTACCACTTCTTCCCTTTAACTCTTTCGCAAGAGTTGCTCCCATTCCTCATTGCAAATACTTCGAAATCTGGATAAAGGCAAGCTCCTTAAAATAAATAGCCAATATGAATTTCCAGGACCAAAATAAAACAAAGTTTGGAAGCTCCAGAGATTGATGCAATTTTGCTGCCAAGTGAAGTAAGCTACACCCCTTCTGTCGTGGGGTACTGAGTTCTGGCAGGGGAAAAGAAGAAGGGAAAAGAAACTGTTTGCACACAGTGTCAGCAAAAGAAACAGAACTTATACTCAACTGCTCATGCCAATGGCATTGCTTCTTTAACAAGCAGTTGTATGTGCAGGTATGGGCACTTAATTCTGCTGCAACCTGGACCTAAGCCAACTTCTGTGCAAATTCCACTCACAACAGCCTACTGGATGGGGATTAACAACACAAGCTTCCTTCTTGTCATGCCTTCTAACAGTTAAAGACATTTCAGATTTTTTTCCATATACACTGTTGATTATATACTCTGCCTTCACAGCTTTGAGGAACACCATAAATATACATTATAGAAACTTTAACATCCTGTGTGTGTCTAAGGAAAGAAATAAACTATTATTGCACAGATTACCGATTTTTTCTTTCTTCAGTTGGGCAAAAGAATTAAGTCCTGAATGCAAAAATATTTTCCTCCACAACTAACAACCCTTACAGCATAAGATGCATTACACAGCTATAAACACTAGCCAGATTTCACTCTGGAACAGTCCCTCAAGCTTCGCCACATCACTTCACTTATTCCTTCGCTACACAGCACTAGCAGCCTAAGCATACAGAGAAGAGATGCTTTTACTCATGCCCTCCAGGTCCTCTAAGTTCGGGTGTATCCCCTTTGGATCTTGGTCACATTCTAACTTGGCAAATGTTTCATGAGGAAGTTAACAACTGGACACAGGAATTCATAAATAAAACCTGAGAGCACCTTATGTTTACACTGAATATTGCACATGGACCTACAGATATATCCAGGCACATAAACAAATGTAAAACCTTTGTTACCATATAATGTCAGCATTCTTTGCTGACAAAGACATAAATGAATATCAGGGACTGAGACATTTTTATCTTTCTCTTGCATTTTTTCATCCCACATGTGCTACATATTAAATTCAGAAAATTTAACAGGTCCATATAGCTAAATGGCAGCATTGTGTGACCTACAAAAACCATGCTGAAGGATGCAGAGAGGCAAGCATCATTGGGGTTAATCTTGAAAAAATAATATATTTGAAGTCCTCAACTATAATTTTCCATCTGCTGCAAAGCCATAAAATTTGCAAGAGGTATCTTTTCAAATTAATAATATTGTTTGCTAAATGCACATTACTGGTGATGCCCATCTAGGGATAAGTCCAAACCACAGCACTCCAACATGATAATTTATTCCAGCAGCAAAGAAAAAAGAAAAAATTGCACTCTGTTCTCTAAGCATAATACACTTTGCTTTAGGGCATAAACCATATATTCAGCTCCCCATCAGGAGGCTGTGCAGTAGCTATACTCCAGAGAATTAACTGGGTGGTATTTTGTCCTCTGCTGTGGGTATCCAAATCCCCAGCTGAATGGGGGTGAGGCTATAGAGACAGGGAAGAAACCAAGATTCAAAGCCAAAATACATCCCTAACTGACAGGGAGGGATTCAGAGCCTGCAGTCCTGTGCTGTCACTTCATCCTTAAGGTACCTCCCTTTACTATTACAAGGAGAGAAATCGTACCAAGGAGAGTCTTCTATCAACTCATAAGCCTCTCTGCTCTTCTCCCAGCTCACATCCTCCATTCACCTCTCCAGCATATCTTGGCCACAGACTTTTCTTCCTCAAAACCACTGCCCAGGCCACACATCCTGTCCCTACAAGGGTATCTCCACTGGAAAAAATCCACTGTGGTTTTACTAGGTGCCAGCTTTCACCAACAAAGCATCCAAGGCTTTCCCTACAAGTTTAAAAATTACTATGCAACATAAGGAACAGCCTGCATTTCCCACATAATCGGGGGTGGCAGGCATTGTTTTATTTTCTAGCCAGGTGTCTTGAGAGAAATGTGAAATCCTATTCCCACTACACTCTTTTCTGATAAAGAAAAAAAAAAGCATAGCAAGATTGTAGAGGTCAGACAAAAAAATCTGATTACTGCCATTAGTATCAGCACTTTCTCAGGGTTCAAAGACAGAACTTTTCTGTAACTGTACCCACTTCACTTTCCCTGTTAATCATTACCTGACTTTCTAGCCAGAAGAAGCATCAGAGATGTGCAGTGCAGCCTCATGTCTCATATATCCTGACAGTGGTACATTTAAGTGCCACTTGTCAGCCTCTGAAAGAAGACAACATTTGCTTTGCACACTAGTAACAGGTGACTAATTCAAGCTACAGTGCAAACTAAGTATTTACACAGCCAGTAGTCAAGCCAGATGGAAATACAGAGCAAGACACAAGTCAACCAATACAAACCTTTGATGAGAACCAACATCCTGTATTAAACCCACTCCCTGTCTGCAGCATCAAAATTTTCACTTATCCAAGATCAGATGAACTCATAACTACTAGAAAGACAATTAATAAATGAGATAAGATCTTCCTTTGGGAAGAACACTAGATTGCTCCATTAAGATTATTGCAGCTGCATAACGTTAATAAAGGCATATCACTTTGCTAATGGGACCATCACTTCCAGAAGATTCCTTCACTCTCATATAAACTTTATATCCATGCAGCCAATTTAAGTTCATTTACTGGATCATACAGTGCCAGACATCTCATTGCAAAGCCTCTTTTGCCTCCATATTTTGCAACCATACCCCTAATTGGATTTTTACTTCTGTCCACAATCTTAACTGCCACATGAAAAAAAATCCTGCCTAAATTGATCTGTTCCTTTATATTTCAGGGATTTCTTAAACCAGGCTGATTCTGAATTAATTTCTTCAGGAAGGAGAATAGCATTTTGCAGAATTTTCAGACAGACTGGTTCCTACCATCCCCCAGTCCTCCCCTCCTCCTTTCCCTCCCTCCCTCAATGCAATTTAGGTCACTTGAATACAGACATCTCCAAGTCATGGGTGCAACCAGGGTATCGCACATAAGTGACCTACAAAGAGGTCTGGTGAGGACTGAGCTGAAAATCTGAATCTTAAGGGATTTAAAGAAACATAATCTAATAAGCATCATCTTTTCTTCCAACTCCAGAATGATCACATTGAAAGAAGCCAAAGTGCACAGCTTCTTGGCTTCATGCAAAGCCATTGCTTTATTAATTTATGACTGCACAATAGCAAGATGGTAAATAATATGCAGAACTAACATGCAGACAAAGAGGAAAGGATTTTCCTCTGCTATAAAAAGGCAACAAGGAGATTCAAACATACAGAATGAGCCTTAGTTCTCATCCACATAATTTTCAGGTGCAGAGGCCTTGTAATTCACCCCAGAAATATTCACCTCCCATAAATTTCAGATACACAGGCAGATCTCAGAGGAACCTGGAGTGGAATGAGATTCACCCCATGGAAATTTGCTGACAGACAGCAGAGTTGCAGTCCAGCCTTCTGCCACACATCCCTTAGGCACCACAGTAAGTTACTGATCATTGCTCCTCACCTCTGTGCTTAAACTAGACCCTTAATGCATATTCTTGTGGAGATTAACAGCTGCACACAGTCCCACCTTTAAGCCTTCTACACATACACATGTATCTATTAGCTTCTAAAACAACTGGTATGAATCCTGTACACTACCTTTTCTTCAGGAAGGGAAGGTTCAACTGAAGTGTTTTCCACTAAACATGGAGAGAGAAACCCAGGCTTCACGAGGTTAGTGCCAAAGTGAGACACTGGGAAACAAGATTGTCACACCTGTAACTGTTAACAGGAGCTATGTTTTCAGTACCCATATATGCACCTCTTGAAAGGAGGACAGTTTTGCTTTGAAAGCAAAAGATTCACATCACTGCATGAAATACAGGGGTCAATATAACAAGACTTGGGAATTACCATACACCCAGACACAGGAAACACTAGAAGAACTGAAATCAAAGTGAATACTGATTTTGGGGAAAAAAACAAAACAAAACAAAACAAAAAAAGAAAACAACAGAAAATCAGATTTTTTTGCATGACAAAATCTTCAGCATTTCTGAAGCTGTTACATCAAAGACCTCTGTAGCTCTTCCTGAAGCCACTTACCCCACAATTCTGATCAAAACCGACATGACTAAGTATTAAGTCATGCACAACAAAATCATTTTGAGACCATAAAGAAAAACATACAACAAATTTAGTAAGATGAGGATGCAGAAAAGACCCCTGCACTACTGAGTCTACCCCCAAATGACCATACCTTCAACTGCAAAAACCAGGGACACCACCCACCTTCAACAAACAGGCTAGCAGCACCATTTTGACCCTTTTCTCTCAAGGGCCATACCTTGATTTCTAACAAACATTTGAGAAACCACAGAGGAACAGAGCCCCACTACACACTCACCTCCTAAAAACACTCTTTCCTCTCCTGCACTTCAGATTTGAGCTGATCTTGAGGTAGCATGAAAAGATCCTGATCAGACAAGATCTTAGACACCCTAGCAGTCAGTTCTTCCCCAGGTTTTGTAGCTCACCCTAATGCCTGACTGGCTCCTGCAGCTCCACCCTCCTGAGGAAGGAGCCCCACAGGTGAGCCCTTAGAGCCCCCCAGAAAGCAGAAAGGGCTTTTCTTGCCTTTAGCATAAGGACCTCTCAAAGATACCTCTCCAGAGATTTCCTCTTTTTGCATAGAGCACATGGAGTGACCACTTACAGGGACAAAGAGCTGCTCTTTTACCTGTTCTGTGCTTTCTGCACCAACTGCCTTCAGACCAGCAGATTAGACCTGGAAGTTTTCAAGTGCTTAATTGTTAGAACCCAACCCAGGTCTGAGACTTGCTATGCATGATTTTAATAGGTCTAAACTATATTTATACTGCAAGTTGGATTCCTCTGGCTCAGCCTTAGCAGCCAACCTGAGGTGCTTCTTTTCTAAACCTCCAAGTTGGTGATGAGGGACGGACACCTGCAGAGCATAGCTGAATGTACCTGCTGGCACAGCTGCCCTTAGGAGGAAGGGTCTCTCATCACTGACAGACAAGGCTGCCAAAAGCAGGCAGACTCCTGGCTTAAGCACCTCGGCAAAGTACTTAATTTCTATCTGAGATAAAGCCAACCCATTGCTACAAGACACTTTTTAGGACAAGACACTTGCCAGAAACTGGCAAGCAAGTAACCTCTGGCTGTGATGCCCATTACAAAGCAGAACTCTTTTCACCAGAGAAACAAGCCCTATCTGTCCATACTCTGCCAAATTAAACTTGTGAAAATTTGTTTCTCCCCTTAAACAGGGTGTTTATTCACACAGTAGCTGTCAGACCCTTTGGGTCTCTGATACTGTGGTATTTTTTTCTTACTGTATTCAGCATTGAGTAGTTTGGTGACACAGAAGCCTGTACATCATAATTACAGCATGTAAAATAATTTAAGTAATTATTTTTTACTGTCTACCCTACACATGAGCAATCACGTTTATTTTAGCAACAATAGCTTTTGCCACAACCCTAGGGGCAGGAACCTAAACCATATGCACATAAAAAAAGGTAACCTCAAGTTTCCTGTTCGTAGCTCTGATGTGGAATACCACAGGCACATTTAGTCAATTGTCCTTCAAACGTCTTCTGTACATTTGGCTTCTTTCCCCTTTATGCTTGAGAGGACCTCGGAGGCTCAGCTTCAGGGAATGCAGTAGAGTTAGACTCCTGTTCATTTCCGTTAGCTGAATTTATGTTGTAGACTACAGTTGGGAAATGTCATATTGTTTCATGATCTTAGTTTCATGTGCAATGGAAGTACTCGCACTAGCTCAGTCTCCTTGCTAGGAAACTGCATTACTTGGGATGGCTATCACCCGAAATACCTGGCAGTGAATCCAGAGAACCAGGTAAATTGCAAGCTTAATTACGAATGGGGTGGTGATGATGTTTTCATCCTCCTCTTCATCATACTGTTTTCTCTGGCAAGCAGCTCTGTATTGACAGCATGCAAGGGAAGAAATCGGTCCACATTAGAAGAGTGAAGACAGAGATGTGAGAATCCCACACACTTCATACACATAACGCTGGATGGTTTTTTTCTCAAGCTGAACACACAGCATTTAGAGAGACTCTCTGCTGCTCTAGGAGACATACCAAGAGAAACATACCATAAAAGCATGTTGCTGAGGTGAGTAGGTGTTAGTCCAAGCCTTGTAAGTTAAAAGCAACATCTCATAATCTCTGCTAAATGTAATGGGTAGTCGAAGTAATGAAGCTAACCCAGGCGTAATGATTAATCTTAGTGTGAGTCGTGACCCTGGCAGCTGCATTCTGAACCAGCTGCAATCTATATAATGCATTCCCAGGAAGACCAGACAACAAGGAGTTGTATTAGCACACAGTGCAGATGGTATGAATGCATGTACCAGCAGACTCAAGCCTAGCCAAGGAGAGCAAAGGTCTTTGTGTACTAATATTCTTAAAAGGATAGTAATTTGTCTACGATATTTATTATGCTTATCATAATCAAAGAGCTTGATTTCTAGAATTAATCCTTTTATTGCTAACAAAAAATATTACCATGAAAAAGGCTGCTAGAGTGGATGCAGTCTGAGCAATGCATAGGATTAGCCATCAGCAACACATTTTTCCTCCTCCTCCTCCTACACAGTGTCAGGGTCACGTAAAGTCAAAACACTAAATATAGGACAACATCAGTGGAAAGCAAAGCATGCTTAGCTGGCCACAATGGAAACACAACATAGGGCCCCTTGCAAGGTAAACCCATCAAAACAGCATGATTAGACTAAAACAACAACAGGAGGCTTGTTAAATCAACGGAGAGTATTTGGGCCTTAACCTAGCTCTCTATTTAAGAGATTCATTCTGGAGATCTGAATATGTTTATTGCAGGAAGGGAAACCAGGGCAGACAGATTAAGAGTGCTTGGAGGGTCCTTTGGGGAAGATCCATAGGTCTGAAAGCATTTCATGGATGCATTTCCACTTGGGAAAGGCAATGCCCCATCCAAAGCAAGTGTTCACCTAAATTGGAGCTAGCTGGACTGACAAGCCTCATAATGTCTCCTGGCAAGTGCAGGAGAGATGGAACCAGTTTCTTCAGCCTGGGAAAGATCTCCTTTCTCCTGGGGAGTTCTGCTGTCACTTAGCTCCTGACTTCTTCGATCTGTCACACTTTGAACAGAGCCACTGCTATGGGCTTTCACTGTCTACACCAGTTTCTTCTTCCCTTCAGAGCTGTCAATTCAAAAGGTAAAAACCCTGGAAATAAGCTGGATTTTTAAAAGTTCATCCTCCATCTATTTTTGGCCATGCTCTGAATCATCTTTAAACAACCACTGCTTATTGAGAAGAGGCAGTTATATGCATACATTAAGTTTCGCAGTGCTCAGTACCTGGAGTTTATGCTGCAGGAATGGCGAGATGGCTGATGGAGCTACGGATGTAAGGTCTTGAGAACTTCAGTGGCAAAGTAGCCAAAGAAGTAAACAGTATTACAGCATTTTGATGTTCAACATGCTTGCTGGTACAGTGCACAGCAGCAGTTTAACATGCTTGTACATGCTTGTAAAAATTAAACAGCAGGTTTAATTTTATGTCTAATGGTTGCTGACACTGATTTCCTTTCCAATGATTCTCCCATCTTTTGCTTCACTTGAAAATACAGTCTGAAAGGTATTTGACATACAGTTTCAAACCAAAACCCAGTTGCAGATTCCTAATCTACTGTATCATTTCCCCCTAAGCTGCCTGTCACTGCAGCAGGTGAATATCAGCCACCTTCTTATCGAGAAGTTCAGGTCTACTTCTGACCTGCGCTGCTGTTCAGAATCTGTATGGCAAGTGAGACCAGCCGGGAATGGTGCCATAAAATTTCATTTGCTGAAGAGGCTTTTTTCTAAATTAAACTAGTTAGAACTGAGCTGATTCATAGGAGCATGGTACAGGTTTTAAAACTCTACTTCAGCTATTCTCTCGTTGCTTGAAAAACATACACCTATCAATTAAGGCCTGTCCTAACACACAGTAGCTCTGCAGTAATGCTGCAGTGAGCAGCTGTCAATGTAAGGTACGTAGATCATCGAAATAAAATGAAAACACTTTCAATAGTCATAAAATATATAGAGTGGAGATCTAGGTGCCACAGAACTAGCAGGAAAAAACAATGAAAAGTCTTTATTCCTGCAAGGCGGTTTTGGCCCATGTGGGACAGTGCCTTTCCTGGGTTAGGCAGCTGCCTGTGCAGGTAAAGAGCCTGGTGCTTTTCTACTTACTCATACAGAAAAAAATCCAGTAGCCAGTAACCTTCAAAAAAGAGATAAAATATGCTCTTTACACTGAACATTCCCCACATTGTTGTAGGCAACCTTTTGGAGTTTCTCCATCCATAGCCCACTGTAAAACAAATGCCAGCATTGCTTTACTCTCTGTATGATCCTCGGCACTTGCACAAAGAATAACATGAATTCTTGCATTAATCTGTCCTGGATGAAGAAATAGTTGCATCACCCCACTGTTCCCCAGGAATGGATGTCCCAGCAACTCCTGCACCTAAATATGGGGCCCTGAGTAAAATGGAAGTGATACAGAAAAGTGCATGCAGTCTGAGCCATACTAGTTTAAATCGTTGGCATTTCCACATAATTTCTGTGGAGTAAATGGGTCAGGGGCTCGCAAAGCTGCAGACTGTCACCCCACAGAAAGATCTTCATTGGGAAAACTGGTCCCCTCTACACATCAGATAGACATAAACAGACAAACTCCTCCCAAGACTCTTGCAGGCTTGAATGACTTACAGGGGGCCCTTCTCTTGGTTCTGGGCTCCACCACAAGAGAAACAGCAAAGGTGGCTCTTAGAAGAGATGGCACAACTGAAGGCACAGTATAAACCAGTACACACCTAAATGAGCTCAGTGTCGTTCATTTGTAGTATGCTTACTCCCCCTGCTCCCCCCCCACCCCCCCATAACAGCAGAGTATTATTCACATACAGAAACATCTGTTCCTTTGCCACAGTCTCACTGGTGTCAGACCTGTGCTGGAGCTACTCCTATATCCCCCTTCCAGGAAAATCTCCAGTGAGGCACAGTATTATAATGCCCTGACCACTGAGAGTTGTATACACCAGATGGATAATACCAACCTGAGCATTTTAAGCACAAGCACCCTACAAATTAAAGCCATCAGTCAGCTTCAAAGAGTAAGAAATATTAGCAGATTTTTTTATGTGCCAAAATTTCACTTTCACAATAAAAGCTTCAATGCCACATTTTCAAAAGGCAGAATTGCTTAATTCTGCTAAGATCAGTAATTCTTTTTTACTTTCTTACTTTGATTTTATGGCATGCTACGCTACCAGCATTGATATTATCCATTTGCTATTTTAAAATACTAGAAGCCTATCTTTAAACATGTTATTGAACAAAGTGATAGTAAGATTCCAAACTGAATTTTCTTCTGAATTTACTTTCCCTTCAAAATTATCTGCCGTTCTCCCCTACCCTAAAGTTTCAGAATCTGTCACTGAAAAGCAGCGATGTTTCATGAACACCTTTTTGCAGTGTGTATACAGACACTGCTCTAACTTGTCTAACCTGAATGACTCTCTTCAGCATTTACCAGGGGTTAATGTACCCTTGCTAAACTGAGCAGGTGTTAAGGTCCTCTGGGAATTATGCCCCATCCCTGAGAGATGCTGAATTATCTGCCTGGAAGCCCTTAGCCATGGACATGATCTCTGTCAGGGCAGAAGGGGGCAATCTGGAAAGGGTAAGTGAAGGAAAGGCACAATTAATGTAGTCCTCATTCCATGAGCTGGCCAGGAAAATGAGCTCTGTAACAGCTAGAACCCTCCACAAATAAGAGAAATATACCTGCCTGGCTGCAATTCAGTGTCCTGCCTGATACAATTCAAGGTGGCACAAGTCATTTTGTGGAGATCACAGCAGTGCATGCCAAATCTGTTTCACCATTATTTCACTCTTCCATCAGACTGGGGTGCCAAAGGTGAGATAGCAGCCATTTACCCAGTGTGCTCCTTAGTTTCTTCCTTCCTGGCTTTTAGCATCTCATCTGACAGCAAGCTGCCCGAGTTTAAACAATCTCAGAGGCACTCACAAACCATATCCTTTTTTGTTGTTCATTTTACAAAATTAAAAACATTAAACATTAATGTCTCTTGAGTTTCCTCTCCCCCTCAACCCCTCCCACCTCCCAAAGTAAAATATGTTTCTGTGATTCCACATCAGAAGGAAACAATACTCTGTTGTGCCCAATACTTTGCGGGTGTGGGTGTTTTCAGGAACCACTTCTGAGAAGAAATCCCAGAGGTTATTGTAATCATTCCTTTCACTCCTGGGTACTCAAGCACAGGATTGCCTGCAATCAATTTGCTCTTGCATCCAAGTATTAAACTCCCTGTGTATAAAAGTATCACAAGCACTTTCTATATTAATCTATGTAGCAATGTTCTAAAGAGCTTTTTATTATGCTGCAAAGAAATTACAAGGCAGAGCAAAAGTCGCTAAAGCCTACTTGAGCATTTTCACCAAATACCAAAGTTGGGTTGGATCCTCAACACACTCCAGCCAGTGTAAAGGAGCAGTCTTGACTGCATTCACCAGCTCTTTTCAGGGCAAATTTAGGTACATGTCCCTGTAGTGCAGCCCATAAGCCTACCTTAATCTTACAATAAGGAGGATTACAAAGCTACAAAAAAACATGACAGGAAATTAGAATACATTTAATGTAAAGCATATGAACAGTGATCCTGATTGCTTTCAAGCTCATCTTTTTTTTCCACTTTATTACCTAAGATTTGCATCAATAGACAAAAGTACCAGCACCACTACAGCTAACTCCTGTTATTTTTAATATGGAGAACCTATGAGCAGGATGTGATTCCTCAACTACCATCTTTGCAACAATATCCAAAAAGGCTGAGAATGAAGTAGTTCAATTCAGTTCAAACACAAATGGATCAGTAACAAATTTTCTATTTGTGTGCTGAGCTGTGCTGATTATGAGGACAGAAGTCCTGTGGCATTGTTTACTCTTCCTAGCTGGACATGCACACACACATTTCCACTACAAACATTAACTTCTTATCATCTCCCAGTGACTTTTCCCTGCATACTCAGGCACCAATTGTAAAATTCACTGGAATGCATATGCTGAAGTAAAATTACTGTAGTGCTTCAGCCCTGAAAACTTACAAACCTGTCTGAAACAAAAGCATTTCAAGATTTGAGTGATTATACACAAAAATCCCCCAAACCAATGAAAATGTACATTCTCTCTACTCACTGCAACTTGCGGTAACTTGTGCAGGCTGGATTTGATCCAAATATCTTGCAGGGAGATTCCTTAGCTCTGCATTAATCCTTCACATCAACTCTAATCCTCTAAGTAAACTGTTTGCATTTTGCAAGTTTTCATCATAAATGACAAGGAATTTTAGGTTAGCGATAACACAAAACACAACAATGTAAGAAAGGAATAAATAAAGAAAAGCTATTCAGGGTCTGACAGCACCGGATAAGTAAGCAATATGACCCATAGGGCAAAAATAAGAACAAGAATGAACACGGGGATATATGTTGCAGGTTTCGTAAAAGGTAATATAGGTTTGGAAGAGCTGTAAAAGCAAGCCACACAGTAAGTAAATGCAACTGTAACTGGAGTTTTATGAGAGTGATGGATTCCCAGAGTAGAAAAAGAAGCAACTCTAAACAGAAAACTGTAAAAAACACAGGATAGTTCAGTCCTGCTATAGGATGTTTGAGCAGATGGAAATGGCAACTGATTTCCAGCTCCTGCTGATTTGAGTTCAGGGTGATAAACAGATGGACAGACAGATAGACAGAAAGATAAAGGTATATAGATAGATAAAAATGGATAAAAACCTGCAGTCTCTGAGAACAGTGGCAACACTCACAAACGGTCATTGCAAATGCTCGCGCATCTACATACAGGTATAACCCAGCTCCAGAGACTTTTCTTACACATTATACGGTTTCCTTTCTCAGGTTACCTCATTGTATTTCTTTCTGTTCTTTTCAGTTATTCTAACTAACCCATTCATGATAAAAATCCTGTATCATAAAAACTTGGGAGTACTTGTAAGACTTCAAAGGAAAACATGTTTCCTATCTGATAGCCTATTCAGTCCTATACTATTTTGGTATAATGACAATCTTTATCATGAAAATTTTATTGACAGTGATCATAGAAAAGTGAAGTTCTTCCAAGAGGCCACTTTTCAAGGTATTGTAGGGTAAATTATGCACAGTTTTAGGCTAAAACTCAAATAGCTATTCACAAATCAGTATCACAATGATGTTTATTAACTGCTGCATCAAAAGAAAATCTTTTGAATTTGTGAAGTTAAAAAGAACATGAATGAGAGACAAACACTTGCAGAGATGAAACGGTCTCAATTCCATGATTGAGCTCTTCACTCCAGTTTCAATTTTGACTGTTTTAACTTACTGAAGAGCACAGAAGGGAGATCAGCACATCTCAAATGTTTGTTTATGCACCTGCAGCTTAGACAAGTTATGAATACAAGAGGGATTCTCCTGTTACCCTTTTTACTTTCATCATTCATGCATCTGCAAACACAGAGCTTTCAAAACTCCAACAGCAATGACAGTGCTTCCAGCTGCACAGGATCTACTGGTTTTCCGAAGGCCATCAGGACAAACAAAAAAGGTCGGCCAGGGGGTCTCCTTTTAATGGCCACAGAAGTCCCTGACCTTAGGACTCAGCTCTATATACTCTTAAGCTGCTGACTTGGGGCTCACAGAGTCAAGCCCTTAAGTGCTGTATCAACTAGGAGTAAGCTGAGGCACCAGAACAGAGAACAGCAATTTGAAAGGTCCCAACAGACAAGTCACCCACTTCTGAAGGCCCACAAACTGCACTGGTGCACATGGCTTTGAGCATGTGGCACTAACTGCTTAGTTTGCTCATACAACTGTCTGCAGGTAACGTGTGGAACAGGGACCTGCCTTTAGTACATTCTTTCCCCTTTGGCTTTTGGAGTCAGTATTGTGCTCTCTGCTTATGATCTTTGACATCCAGCAGCACAACTGCACTAGAAAGCACCCATATAATTTCTTCCTTTCCTCCTTTTTTCTGATGAAGAAGCAGATGGCATGATGGCAGGGTACTCTCCTGTGAGCTGGGAGGTACACATTTCATCCTTCAATGATGAATTACTTCCCAGGCATCCCAGCCCCAGCTGGAGCACCCACCAACATTTTAAAAGAGTACCTGTGTACAGTTCATTCATAGTGGGGCTATCAAGATCTGGCTCAAGCTGATGGAAGCATCTTCTGAGTATACTCTACAAACCCAGGAAAGCACTTAAGGATTCTGACTTTATCTTACCCTCTTGCTAGCTCCTTTGATAGCATAACGTTTCTGAGACACTCTTTAGCCACTCTATAGTTCTCAAGCATAGAGGAGTTTGAGGAGGCAAATGAGGTAGCAGCTTTTCCCTTCACTGGATCTGCCTTTACCCTCATCCCTGTCTTCACTGCAAGAATACCAACGTACAGGACTAGTGCTGTAAAACAAATGTATAGTTTTCCATGCAAGACACCATGTTGTAGGATGCACACAGTGCCACAGCATGCTGATATACCAAGAGACTTCCTTTGGGGTGGTTCAAAGTTTGATGTGAAAAGAGGGTAGCTAAAGTGGATTCCACATTAACTAATGTCAGGCCTTTAGCTTTATTTGAACATAGGATTTTTAATGCGTGGTTTATACATCTCTACTTTGTAAACTGAGCGCCTTTCAAAGAGAGATCCAGAATCCTACAGAGCTGTCTTCAGGGGGGCTTTGATCTTTCCAGAGCACCTATCTTGTGTGTCTGTAATTGCTCTAGTTTAACAAGGCTCCATAGCACTTCAGGAAAGAAAAAAATCCTTTTATTAAGGCTGTAAACCCAAGTGACCGCAGTGATGGAATGTGCTGCTGTGGGGACCCTGTAAATCCCCTGGAAAAAAAAAAAAAAAAAGAAAAAAAGGAAGAATCTCCACTATGAAATGAAATATTTATTAAACATGTTGCCAGTGTCCCAGGTGGTATGAAGAAGCCTTGTGGTATGCTGAAAGGCTTGATCTTTCTAAGCATTATGAATGCTGATTTAAATGATTGGGTGAAAGCTGAGGAAGTTATGGCTGAAATTTTGGCTGAAGATGACAGCTCTGAGTTTCAAGTTCCACAAAGCAGTCTGAGGGATTAAGCCAACAAAACCCACTCAAAGATATCCAGTTTCAAAAAGGGTAATCTTCGTATCAGTGATTCACACTCAGACAATGGTGAGGATTCCTCATTACTCTGACTTTGCCATATTAATCTTACTTTACAAATACATGCAGTGATTTATATCATGTTTAATTAACTGATTGAGGGCTCCTGTGGTAAAATGGCATCACATTAAGCTCTGTCCTTATGGCAAATGCGAATCACATCTTTAGCCTTGCAAGAACAAAATATCATGGGATTCACTGATGACAGGATGTAGGAATCGAAATAAGGTCCCTCCTGTTGTTTGAGAATCCAGTAAGGGTGGTTGCCATATGCTCATCATTTCCAAGGGAAAAAAATGACAGGATAGAAGAAAGAACTGCTCTAGTTCTTCCAATATGTTCAAATCTCAGATGAAAATGATTGTACAGCAGTTCTGTACTGAGGCCAAGTTTTACATGAAAGTGCATAGCAAACTTTCAAAAAGCTTATAATGAGAAATCCTTTTAAAGTGATCTTTTTAGTATTTAAATAAACTGCTGTGTGAAATGACTCCCTTTTTTAGGGAAAATAGAATAAAAAAAAAACAAAACAACAGAAAAAAGACAGGAACTAAAAAAAAAGAGGCTTCTTTGCCAGCAACATAAGACAACACAAAATTAACTTAGCTTTTGCTATGAAGAGTTATTCCCCTCTAGCACTCACAACCTGGTTTTGAAGATAAAAACTACAACTGTTATCATCTGATTGAACTCAGTGTATATAATTTGCTGCTATCATTACCAAGATTAAAAGCCTTGTTTATATTATTGTAAAGTTTCTTAAAATTCAGAAAAGTGTTTTATTTTTAAAAGCTGTCGTATGAAAAGGCGGCATTTTTTATACTCACAGTGAACCTTACATCCATTAAATTCTCCAGCAACTGACAAATTGCATTACAAGAGTCAAAGTTTGATCCCAGGAATTCGGTGGATTTTTGCAATTTGTTATTATGGCAAAGAGGATAGGGGCGGGATGGGAGAAGCAGGTTTCACATTTTGCAATGTTTGTTCTTGTTCCTCCCCAGGACCAAGACTTTGTGAATTTTATACATGAGAATGGGACAGTCAGTCTTTAAAAGCTGGGTGGGTAAAGCATTCAGTGCTGCCAACTTTGCCACTCTCTCCCATCTTATATGAGTACCTTAGCCATTGTGTCTCAGGCTCGTTTGACACTTCAGGGACACATCAAGTCTCAAAATCTCCTGCTAGCAGGGCTCCACTTTGCATAAACAGTTAAATGCACAGCAAGAAAACAACTTGAAAGCTTTGTGTTCAGGGCACTTGATTTGTAAATCTCAGGTTCAAGTCCCTAGGCCTGAACCTTGATTTTCCACATTCCAGGTGAGTGCCCCAACCGTGCGCTACCTGATACTCCAACCTTACCATCTCCTTCTGGTCTCAACCAGAAATTCCATCCGACGGCTGACAAATCTCTTCTGATGAAAGTGTCTTTGAAATTGATACCTGCCTGCAAAAAAGTTTCAATTTCCTCAAACCAGCCTATTCAATCAGAGAGAGAAAAAAAATCCCAACTCCTCCTGACCATTTCACTGGGTAGACTTGATGGGTAGAACTGAGCCACTTATCGGCCGGGCAACGCTCACCTCGGCTGGCACATTTGACAGTCTAGCCGAAATCAAGGGGTGATGTTTTTGCCCAACCACACCTGGGCAAGCCATCATTGCTCCAAAATGTGCTGCAGGGATGGCTTTGTAACAGTGCGCCCCTGTGCCCCCTCTTCATCCTTTATCAGGACTCAATACGCTTCACTGCTGCTAGAAACATTAGTATGGTTTTGTGATTATAAAGGTTATATACACTTTGCAGCCAGTCACTTCATCCTGCCCCTGTTCAGAGCCCTTAATACTGAAGAGAAACAGGGTAACTATTTGCCCTTTGCGACGTACAGAAACTCCGACTCTCATCATATATCTTTTTAATATTGCATCCTGAAGCAACCCCCTCCTTCCTTCTCACTGCCCCCATTACTACATTTGATGTTTTAAAAAGTTTTAAAATTGTTTTCCAAATGTGAAGTACTAACAGGATATCAAAACCAGCTTGGTTTGTACTTACTTGGGAGGATAACTGCTATCACAATAGCTGCAAGTAAATGTGTACCATATCATACCTTCTGTTAATAATTTTGAACCATGCAGTGATTTTAACACCTGTGCCATTAGACTACGATAATTTGTGATAATTTCTAAAGTTCTGAAAAATGTTTTTAAATTTAAAAGGTCGTTTTTAAGGTATTTTTAAATTAAGGAATTCAACTTAATTCCTAATGACTTCCTGTTAGATAAAAAACATGTGCCTAAATATTCTACTAATTCTATTTCAGTGCTATGAGAAATTTAGAATTGATTGCATGTAGAAGAGCATTTTGATTCTGAAAAATCAGATTTTCAGGTGCAGATATATCCATTTTAATAGTCTGAGATTACTTTCACATTGTATAAAAAAATCAACTACTTGTAAAATTATTTTTCATTTCGCAGTTTTAAAAGTTTAAGAAACATATATATGTAACAGAAAATATCCTGAGCAATATATGCTTAACTGCTTTTGGCTCTTTTTTGCTTAAAATTTACTCTTTACAGAGATTAACTATTCTGGGAGGTAGACTGCATTTTCCTCCAAAAATAGTTTGCATTTGAATTTTTTAATATTTAGAGTAGAGCTTTCAGCTTTCAGTGTAAAAGTACCTTAAAATACGTGAAGGTCAAAGTAAACCTTCATTTTAAATATTTCAAATTGTTATAGCTACTGCTTTGAGATAATATGACATTTACAGTAATTGCTGAAATTCCAATTACTTTCAGTAAAAGCTGCTTCTTTTGCAAGTTGCTAAAAAATACAAAGGTGCGCTGGAGACACAGTCTGCAAGTAAAAGCAATTAAATGCAAGTTTGAAGATACACAATGTACTGGACCAACATTAAAAAGACTTCTTCATGTTTGACTGTTTACCAGTTTTGTCTTTAAATAATAGTCTTCTTTTGGCATGTAATGTATATCTGCTTGCACTAAACATAATTTATGAATATTTTAACACATGTGTACTCAGTGGGGTGTATTATCATACTGATATAAATAGAATTAATGAGCAGTCAACCTGCCACATGTCATGACATATGACAGGGCAGCCAGAGCATGGGAATAATTCTTTCTGTTTCATATTAAAGCTTCTTTTCCCAGTTGAATTTTTGTTCCCAGATGCCAACAGACCTAATTTTCTAAGGACCATTTACAAAAATAGTAAGAAATGACAAACCTGGACTAATTTATCTTGGGTCACTTCAAAGGACGTTTATTTTTTATGCCATTTCAAATGCATAAATAAACAGATCAAAGGAAGTGGCTTTTTTCAGTTAAATTTTAGGGGGTTCTCAATGAGGAATTTGATATCTGCTTCAACTTTCATTCCTAGCAATCAGATATTATATTTGTTGGTGATTTTGAATTTGTTTCAATGTCATGTTATCTATTTCTTGTGTTAAGGGACTAGAATATATATCAACCATCTAAATACAAAGATGACACATACCAGGTAAACAGTCATTCCAATGCAGCAAGAAATACAGATGCAGACAGGTAATATCCTTTTAAGCAGTGATTCTTTTCCAGTTTCAGAGGCTGGGAAACAATCTGCTAACCATGACTACTAAGATTTATTTTAATAAAGAGATAGTGTAAGTTGACAGAACATGCAGAATAGAAGGCTGGGCCATATTCCCTGTTTGGCACTTTGTTTTAAAAGAGAAAACTGAACTGTAATAACAATCCTGTTTATAAAAGGCTCCTTGGTCAGTTAAAGGGCAATAAATCGGTCATAATAAAATTAACAAATTAACAAGGGTCATAATTAGCAAAAATTAGCCAATTAATATCAATCAGATTGCCCAGATAACGTCTAATTAATGATCCCTGAATTAAAAAGTTTTCTTTTCAGTAAAGCATACTGAAAACATTCTTTGATACTACTTTGATACTATAGTGCTGGGCAACTGAAAACAGGGAGGGAAACACATCTGCTTTTTCTCCTTTTAGGTTTGAAATTACTTTTTAAAAAACTATTTTACTGCTCATGAATCTTTGAAGCCATGACTCATTCTCTGTCATTAGCAAGACAGTTTCCTAAAGATGGATCTCATTCAGGTTTGAAGACTTGAAAGGAGTAAAAGTGACTTATCTTGGGTTCTTAATTTACTAAGGGACAAGGAGACCCTACAAGTTCTTGTGCCTGATGATCTTCACGGCAGGGCAATAGCACCTCTCTTGGGAAATCTAGCTCTGTCACACTCAAAGAAAAGGGGCACCATCTAGTGCTTTTTTGGAGGAAAAGCTGCTAATACCAGTAGGGGTGTAGCGAGGGGGAGGAACAGATGAGGGGGAGGGAGAAGAAATGACACTTCATTTTTTTTCAAAAGACAAAGAAAACCTGTTGGCCTGTTTCATCTTCCATTTTGAGGCACTGCAGTATTTAGCTCCAGGCTGTAAGTAAGAATTGTCAGCTCTCACAAGGTGGAAGGAAGGAGTCCCAACAGCTAAAATAATATATCCAATTTAAAATGGATGGGGGGCTGGTATACTGACATTATTCTGCTTAATAGGTATTTCTTCTGCCTATTAATACACTTAAACATTTCCCTATCAACCCTTTTCATTATACATTCTCTCTTTTATTAATCTCAAAGAAACCCTTTTTAAGTCATTTTCATTTCATTGGAGACTACACTGTGGTATTAACGTTCCTGGAAATGTTCTTACAAATACTCTGTCCAGAGTTCATCCAACATAACAAAGAGATTCTATGAAAAATGACTTGTAACATAAAATCCTTTACAGTGCAGTAAGATCAAGTTAACCACTGATACTGCTAGGAAAAAGCCTGGGAAGTTTATCTGATTGGCAAAATAGGTTCATATCTGAGTCCAGGGAAAGAGTGCCCTTTGATAAAATTTCACAGCATTAAAGTCTGATTATCTGAATGACTTTTGAAGCCTCACTGAAAACAACCTGGGGGGAAAATACTTTTCTGATGTAAATTTGGGAATAGATTATTTCTAAGAACTATGAAATAGGAGCTCAGTATTGTTTAACTTACGGATACTATGAATTGACAGAAACTGTATTAGTCAAGCTGGTAAGTGCTCGGTTGAAATAACCACTGTTTCAAAGGTACATCTGTTCTTTGGAAGCCCCAGGTTGGGGATGTTTGTTGTGAACCACAGGGGTGCCTTTCATGACACCCAGAACAACCACAGCTCTACATAGCATCAGAGCACAGGACATGCTGAAAATTCAAACATGCTGATGCCCTGACCAGAGCCCAAAAGATACACAGTTAAGATCAGTCCTCATTTTTTAACTTCTGGGCCATAAGCTTGGATTCCCTGGGTACTCCAAGCTCGCAGTCTACTGTGTTGTGGTAACAAGGGAATGTCAGACCGTGTGTAAGACTAAATAAACAAGAAATATTTCTACCAGAATAGTGCTGAGCAAAGCAAATATGTGGCTTGATGAGTAACTCTCAGAGGAAAGCCTATCCTAGGAAACAAAAACAAAAATAGATTTTATGCTCCTATAGAGTTTTTCTCATGAAACTGATCATGCCTGTAGGGAAACCATTCACAGAAAGAAAAAAAAAAAAAGCAGGTGTAGAGCTAAACAACTCAACTAAGAGCAGGTAAGCTGGGAGCAAAAATCAGTAAGAATGTCAGATTCCTAAATCCTAAAGAGGGCCAGAATCAACATGCAGGTTCTGGCAATCATTCAGAAGCGCTTTGGCCTAGTGGTCTGACCACATGCTGGGGAACCGTATCTCGCCCTGTAGCCTTCAGATTTTAGCATGTCAATTCAGGGCCTGTACCACTCATACGCTGAGCATCCTTGTTTTCTAGTGAAATAAGGAGCTCAGGACTTCTGCTGTTTGGACCACGGGCTCAAGGTGCCTCATTTTAGGCATCCATATTTTCAAATATCACTATTTCACCCCTTTGTGCCTCAGTTTCTACATCCGTAAAACCTGATAGCTAGGCTTACCTTGCATGGGTGTCAGGAAGATTATTTCAGTTCTCTAAAGAACTTTGAAAAGGAAAAGCAAAACAAACTGAATTTAAGTATTATTTGTCATTTTTTTATCCCATAAAATGGAAGTCAGACACAGCATAGACTGTGAACTATTAACAAAATGCTCACAGCCTTCCTTATGGCTCTGATGCCAAAACTGCCAGTGAATTCAGCATAGCTTTGGAGAAGGAAGGCAGTTTCCCCACCTGCTGACCTGGCAACACTCAGGTTTAAGTGGTAAGTTAATGTCTTAAATAACCACAACTTTTACTAACTAATTATTCTACAAATGTCCATTATATTCTTTAACTAAACTATCAGCGCAGTTTCCTATGTATTTCTAATGATTTAAAAATCCCACTTTAAATGGAAGAATCCCTGGAAACAGAACTTACTCTATTGGGTAGAAATAAAGTTCCCAACAAAAGCCTCTGTTTGGGGGTTTTCCTTGGTGCAGAATGAGCCTCTAATCTAACCTAATGATTTCAGGCAGATGCAATCTTGCCTTGACAGGTTTCACATCTTCTAGAATTGATTAGATGAGCCCATTAGAAAAGTCTGCATCAGTTTCTTTCTAAACTTGAAGAATAATGTAACACTTTATCTATCATATCCCTTTTTAATAAAGCAGCCACTTGTCTCCCATGCTGGGTACCTTCACAAACTCTTAATGTATCTCCCAATTTCCTTGTCTGAAGCTTTCCTTCCCTCACTGTAAGTGTGCCATTTTTTTTTTCTCGTCTTTGGGGTGTCACTTTCCTGAATGCTATAGTTCAGTGAAACCCTCTGGTAATGACAGCACTGAAGTGATAATGTACTTTCCCGATTTCCCGTTAATAGTCACACTTGATCCAGCAACGGGTGCCAGCTCACTGGAAGAAAGATGCTTTAATATTTTCTAGAGGTAAAAGGACCTGTTCAATTTACAGCCTTGACTAACTCAGCAGTTTTTCTCTGTCTTGGCATGGAAATTAATGTTTTAGCTCAAACAAACTAAAAAGAAATTCCCCCTTAGTTTGCTCAGTTTCATGCCAAAGAAACAAAGTATGATTGCTTTTTTCTCCCTGAGGTAATGTGTGAAAACTGCATAATGCAATGAAGGAGTTAAAATAACTGAGGAGGAGGGAAAAGAGAAGGGGGTGAACCACAGCGTTAAAAAGGAAAGCAGTTTGTTTTTCTATTTTAATGAGACCCCTAATCACAGACCATCCAACAATACATGTATCCTTGCCGAAGAGCTGCTGATATTCTACATTAACCTTTGATAGTGAGAAGTGTATTACCCCTACTGTTTTCCACAATAAATTATGTTATATCTGGCATCCAAAGCGCTAGGAAGTGTTCAGCCAGCTGGAAGCACCAGATTGGCCCAACATCCCTAACGTTCAGATTATAAATAAAGGGTACCTCATACTGCTAGTATAACAAAAACAAGCAATGTGGAGGAAGGGCGACTTCCCCCCTGCCCACAGAAGCAAAGGGCATCATTTGGGGAATGGCAGAACAGGAATTCAAGAGGGCAGGGTTTCTGCAGCAAGATGCATTCCCAGCATGCCAAACCTTCAGGCAAGTGCAGGACTTCAGGCAGAGAAATGAGACTTCTCCAGTTACATCTTTAGTGGGGATTTGCACATATTAAAAAGCCAAGGGGAAGTGTCTCTGGCTCTGCTCTTCCAAATGGTATAACCACACAAACACATGCTCACAAATACACATATCTTCTCACTCTTTAGGCAGCACTGCCTCTTCTCTTCCACCTGTTCAGCCAAAACCTCCGTTTCAGAGGATATGGTCAGATACGCCATGGTGCAGGCTTCTCCCACACCCTCCAATGAAAGGACATTATGGCCATAAGTACGTAACTGCATTGTGATAAAAGTAGAGGAAAACCCTGCCTGTTATAATCTGGAAGGTAAAGATATCAAATAGGAACAAAAGACAGTCCCAGGACTCAAAACCCGATGACGGAAAATGGCTATAAATGGACTTTTCAAAAATTTTCCATTGGGTCCAACTCTTGCCAAGGAAACCACTTCATCAGCTTTAGTGGGAACACAACTGAACCGGTGCTGAGAGTTGCTAAACCAACTCTACTGCTGGAAAAATTAACCTCATCTATTTATTTTAAGGGCTAGGCTATGGTGGTCCCTAGTGAGGATGTAATGGGAAGTTGGATACAAGGAGCTGTTCTCACCACTTCTTTTCGGTAGGGGCTGGGCACAGCTGCAGTCCCTGTGCTCTCCTGGGGGCAAGAATTAGCCCCAAATTGGTATATTCCATCTTCATTACTCCAGCTATTATATAAACATGGCTATATGCTTGCTTACTTAAGCTGAAAAATGGAAAAGAGGAACTAAAATTATGGTTAATAGAGCCGGACAGAGAATTCCCCATTTAGCTTGCCCTCATCATAGCTGCTTCCCCCTTCTGCCCTGTGTAGATGTGTTCCTCCACAACAGCACTTACTCTTCTCCCTTCCTTACTATTTTTCCTTCCCTGGTGCCTTCCTCCCTGACTGTTAATGCTGTTGCAGCTGTTTAAATCTGTGCATTGAAGGTGAAGTTTGAGATTTCTGACAGAAGACACTAAGACAGCAGCCCTCCTCTCTGGTCTATAACACTGTGGGTAAGGGGCCTGAAGAATTGCACTAACAATAGAATTTATGAAATTTTCAGTATCCTGTGACAGATCTCATGACCAAAAACTGCATGAAACTGGGCAAAGAAACAATGCACGGCCAACAAGATGTCTTTCAATGTCTACCTATCTATCTCTACAGTTGGTCTGTGCCACATTCTGCAAATTTTCCTTTAATTCTCCATTATTCAACTCAGGTGCTGCCTAGAAAGACTCTAATCTGCTGGGTTTTGCAGGCCTGAAAGGGTTTCTGAAGTGAAGCATGCCACATAATAGATCAGATGTCCCAATTTAGTTCAGGAACATGTAAGTATTTGTGCTTCTGAGAGGGGCAGAGGTGAGTCTTCCCTCCTTCTGAATGGAAGAACTGCAAGTTTGCTACTGCCTTTACACTGCAGGTGCATATTCTTTCTTGTAAGAGCTGATGCTTCCCACTCAATAAATGGTTTGTTCAGATCCAGTTGTTGTCCCCAAAAAGACTGTGAGTTTCTTTAAAGAAATCATGCTCCATCCCAAACAAGCAGCATGCATCTACTGTTCTTCTCTAAGATACATTATATCCGTTTGAGATTTTGGGAAGAAAATGCAGACCCAGACACAAAGATTTAAAGAAAATGAGGAAGATCTGCCGCACTGCTTCCATGCTTTCTTTTCACTGTCAGGGACACAAACTGCATAGCTTGTTAAAGGATTCTGGATAGTGTAGTCCCAGCAGACATTTCCTGTACTAAGATGTATTCTCATTACAGTTACCAAAAGACAGTATTCAAAACATTACTTATCTGCACATAATCACTATATCACACCATGTATCCTTTATTTTAATTCCTACTTGCTTGCTAATTACCCACCACACTGAAGGTCTCACAACTGCTCTCCTTTCAGCAGCTTTGTTTGCGAAGTGTCTGGCAATAATCTCCCAGCAGTGTATTATCATGCCCTTTTCATCACACTATTTAATCAATAGGGTAATGACCTCATATAAGCTACTTCCAGGACCTAGCCATGCCATGCTAAATAAATGAAACAAACAGAACTGTGGGCTACAAGCCTTCAGTTTTACAAACCTGGGTGAACCATTTCTGTATTAAAATCTATTATAATAGACAGAAATTGCAAATTCTTCACATCTCTTGCCAGAAAAAAAAAAAAAAAAAGAAAAAGGATTCTACAGTACTGTGGGGAAATGGCTGGTTTCTTTAAACAGACATAATTGTAAAACATGTGTGTTCTTGGTCAAGTGTTCATAGGAAGATTTATCCGGATAACACTGGAAACAACCCTTTCCACCAGTACATCACGTCATCACTTAAGAGGACTGAATGGTGACCATCACAGCTAATGGGATGAAATCACATACAGTACACTTCCAAAACAGAGGTTGGAATGAACTTTCTTTTCAAAAGGATTTCTGTTCTAGTGAGCAGAAGGAAAGCAGCTTCTCTCCATTTCCTGAGCTGCAAACTTATAAAGTGTGGTTCACTTTGATTTTGCATCCCATGGCTGGATTATACTCGAGCTAATAAAGTACATGTGAGATGTGTTTAGTAATGTGTGAACTCTGGAGCATATGTAGCATCACTCTAGTGCGGTGATTCTCTTGTCCAGAAGAATGGAGTGATGAATTAGGTTTGTCTGCTATTCTTAACCACCACTCTTCATAATACTAGTGGGAATTTAATTTCAGAATTTTGTTATAACTGGACAACAGAAAGACAGCAACAAACTGATCAGCTGGCACACAGAGTGACTGCATATCCCTTGTATTCTTGGTGAAAACAGAGGAAAACATCCACATCAGCATGGAGGTTTTGCCCCATACAACCTCTGACAGAATGGTTAGGGCAGAAAATAAGCTGTCTTCATGACACCAGCACAGCTGGGGAAGGGTAGTGCAGGGACATCTGGAAAGAGCACTACATATGCAGTAGGAGCACAAACCACAGAGTCTTATGATACCATGACAGCATCACCATGCACTGCTTTCATGTGAACGAAGATCCCCCCCCGAAACAATGAAAAAGAAAAATAATAGGTTATAATCCTGTTTTATTTCAGGTATTAACTGAAGCTGACCTATTTGTACCGATACACCTTAAGACAAATTTTCCCTGGAAATTTTTCAATGCACAAATGCCACTTACATTCTTTTGGCACCTTCCTTTTAGGTGTGTTATGAAAATGACAATGTGCCAGTCATCCAAGCTGTCGACACCAGCTAAAATCTGTTCTGAGGCAGAGTAATTTACACTTGGATGAACACCTCCCAAGAAGTAATCACATAAATACCTTCACGTTGAGATGCAACTCATTGCTGGTTAGGTAACTCCTATAATGAGCGTAAGTGTAGTCTGTCGCAAAGATCTAAAATGGCTTCAGTGCAAATATTCTGTTAAGATAGATAATATATGAGATGCGCGAGAGTTAACTTACATAGTCTGCCTGTAAAGCACTTGCTGTGTTATACTAGTTTTGGACTTTAAAAACTGCATTTTGGAAAATATTCTCTCAAAACATCCCATATAAGACTAGTCTAGCAAAGTAGTAACTTAAGAACCCCAAAACTCGCAGTCCTATAGTGAGACTGAATTCTCCAATTGCCCCATCTGATGGTATGGCCACTGAAGAACTATTACCTGTACTTCTAATGCAGAGACAGAAACAGCAGAGAAGAGCAAAAAAAAAAAAAAAGAAATAAGACTAAGAAAAGAGAATAAAATTACAGACATCTCCAACTGAGGCAAACTAACCTCCACCAGTGGGATGATCACACTAGACATTAACTGCTTCCCTGATATTTATTAGAACTCAGAATTAGTCAGCATAAAATATTATTGTCAGGTAACACTATCTTGCCTTCCCAGCTGAATCTGTCCTTGGATTACCCAGGAAGAAGGACAGATCACTGAATTATTTCTCTAATCTGTCTTTACAGAAAATAAATGATTCCTGTAACTGGTGCATTCCGGCATCAGTTATGTAGAAGAAACCCTTATGCATCTTGTGAAAGGATCCACAACTATACTGGCAACACATCCCCCCAACTGATGAACAGGGGTGTCTGGAATTAATATAAGACCTTCTGTCTTTTGAGGTGCTACCCAAAGTACAGCAGAAGGATGAAGCTGGACAGGAGGGCAATGACTTGCCTTTACAGTTTACCACTTTGATACCAGGTAGCTTAACATATTTTAAGAAATGCCACCAGTAGTTTTCTAATTAAATGTTTACTTGAATGAACTTTCTTGCAAGAATCTCTCTTGTCTGTCAGGGGACAGATCTCT
The DNA here is from genome assembly GCF_012275295.1 of Melopsittacus undulatus. NCBI lineage: Eukaryota > Metazoa > Chordata > Aves > Psittaciformes > Psittaculidae > Melopsittacus > Melopsittacus undulatus. The sequence continues at coordinate 9,458,162 of NC_047529.1, read as the reverse complement.
CTTGTCTGTCAAGCTTTTTGAGAGTCTCCTTGCTCAGGAAAACACTGTTGTCTACATTTTCTCCTATTGCTTTTGTTCTGCAAGCATCCTTCTTAGTTGGAGGTAGATATCCTTATTCCACAGCATTCTCCTCATGGAATATTGCATCAAAAAAAGAAAAAAAAATGTTTTTAATCTCTTACCACACGTGCAGTACAAGGTCATAGCTTTCCCTTCAGCCCTGTTAGCTTCTCTGCAGTCACAGAACAATGGGATGCTGTGGTCTCGCTGTTTACTTCTGGATGTCTCTTTTATAGAGAAAAAGGGACGAGGAAGAAGAACATAAATATGGTAAGTCTTCCTGAGATGTTAAAAAGAAGTATTTTAAAACATGTGAGTTTGGAAAGAGAAACACACAATCTAACAGATCTATGAAAATTTTCACTTGAAGTCCTAAAAAAACCCCAAAACCCAAAATTGAAACAAACCAAAAAGTTCACTACCTCACCCTCCACTGTGAAGATTGCAGGACTTAACCACATGGGCAGGCTGCATGGTAAAGACTTCTGAAGATCTGAGAGAAAACTCTGTGTCATCCTAACTGATGACTACCACTACCTGATGCAGACAGGGGAAGTGGAAATAAATAAAAAAATCTAAGACATCAGAGCCTCAGATTTTTCACAATTTGGATGCGTGTCAATATTAAAGTGGAAAAAGCAGGGATTTGATAAAAAGATCTGATAGAAAAGTAAAAGAGGCATATAAGTGATAACTAACTTGATAAGGAACTAAAAGGAATAATCTAATTAAAGCTGATCCACATGGGTTTCTGGAAAACAGATCTTGTCAAGCTAACCTGATATCGTTTTCTGATGTGATTACAAATGGGATTGCTAAAGGCAACCATCTTGATGGATGCCTGTAAGACAAATGGCTTTGTAACACACCATAGTTTGACCAAAAAGCTAAGAAGTGTAAGAGATGGGATTCATCCATGGTAATTAGAGCTTTAGCACCTTCTCTTAACTTCTCTATGTTCCCATTATAGTCAATGAAAAGAAAAAGTTACTGTTGAAAAGTGAACTATGGCTTTTCAGATAAGTCCACTACATCTTTCTCCATCTCCCTCCATTGTCTATTAAGAGCTCAGAAAAGTACCAACCATTAGAAGCTAATTTCTGGATGGCTAGAATTAGATGTGATAAATCAGAATGGCATCTTAAGCTACTTAAAAACCATGTAGCAGACACATGTAAGCCATCTTGACATGATCGGGGAACAAGACACTAGTATTGGAATTGGTTACTGCTTCCTGGATCATCTTTCATTTTTGTTAAAAAAATACCTTTTTCATAATATTGAAGATTACCAGAAAATGGAAAATAAAGAAGATGGTTTGGTTAGGTTAGAGTGACCAGACATTATGCACTTCAGTATAGTCAACAGGAAGGGCATGGATCAAGGAATGAGTGTAATGAGACAGACTTTAAGAGGAAGTACTCGACACTGGAAAAGGAGATTGTAGAGAGGAGGTTAAGGGTTTGGGGACAGAGGCCATGATGAGTAATCAGATTATTATGAATTTCTAGAGTAGTGCAGTGGCAAAAAGGTAATATGTTCACCACACGCAGAAACAATAACAAACAGGAGTAGGGAGGTTATGTTATTTGGCATTAGTGAAACAACTGGTAGTTTCACTGGGTTCATGGTACGGTTTGGAGAAAGACTGTAAAAAATTCCATGGCTTGTGAGGAAGCCAAGGAAACAAATACAGTATTAGGAAATATGACTTACTGAAAGAGACTTAAGACACTCAATCAGTAAACTTATCAAAGAGAAAGTTAAAGAATGATTTGATCACTGTCTACAACTACTTACCATAGGGAACAAAAATTTGATAACAGAGGGCTCTTCAATCTAGCAGGCACAGGCAGAACAAGGTCCAAGGGCTAGAAGCTACAGCAAGACTAATTCAGTCTAAGAATGAGGTGCAGATTTTAAAACACTCAGGGAATAACTTGAAATAACTTGCTAAGAACTGTGATTTATCTTCCACCACCAAAAAAATAAGCTAAAATCAACACCTGTCCTTATTAGAACTTTAAACTTCTAGTTCTAAGCTTATTAATTAATTCATTTTGAGAATATCAGAATGCTAGTGTGGAGACAAAGACTATATGTTGTAAGTTGGGAAGTGTTTTCTGCAGTATTTATACACAGCCAAGAGATTTCATTTCCATTTGATCATCAAGTCACAGACCCTCTACTGTGAAGCTTGCCTAACTGAAACACCTTCTTGCTACTCCACACCATGCAAACCTTTTTGATTAATGAGCGCTAACTCAAAGTAGATTGCACTAAAATTAGGAAGCAGGAAGAAATCATAATTTGCAATTATCCTTCGCAGAAATACCTCAATACAATACTTTAGAGTCATTTTAGGCATACCATTGTTTTCCAAATGTAAAGATAAAACACAAATCACAATATGGTAAAAATGTCTCAGTAGGCAATTAAAAATTAATCAGCTAATTAGATCAAATGAACAAGAAAATAAGGCTCGGGAAGACATCTATTCTAATTAACATAATATTAACTTACAAAAGACTTGTTCAGACAAAAAAAAGAACGTCTTTATTTCAAATATCAAATGAATCAATAAAAGGAAACAAAGTTATTTCTTACCTTGTTATCCCCATGACCAAAGCCAAAAGGAAATGACAGTAACAGTGAGTCAACTGCCTGTGCAACTGTATTAATTTCTTATTATTTCCAATCTTGTTAACTATTTGAATCTACAATTTAAACTAACTTGTATTAAATTTATGGGGATTCTACCTATATTGTGCCTACTCTATAATTTCTGTGTCTCTTAAGAATCTTCTAGATACTTAAAAATAAAAATAGTGAGATTCAACGTCTCACCTAAGCTTCTCCTCAGCTAGGTGATTCCTAACTAAAGCACAGGGCTTTTCGGTGGACACAGAGAATGTAAAAATAAGAAAAAAGTGGAGGGATTCTTAAGTCTGTGTCAGGGATGATAACATATACTCTGAAGGAAGGAAATAACATTATAGGACACCTTATTGAATAAACCTGACTGGTTAAGCGGAAAGGCTCAGGCAATCAGACAAGGAATTGGGCATGGTTGAACCTAATTAGATAGATTGCATAGATTAGAAATATCTGTAATTGCAGGACAGTTCCTAAAATATTTTTTCAAATGTCAGATTACTCCAGCAATGACCAACCACCCCAACTTTCTAGTTGGAAGCACAGCATATATGCCACAGGCTTTGAAGTGGTCCAAGTGATTTGGCAGATGGGAGATGACCACGAACCCCTAGCATTCCAGTGCAACAACTATATGGACAGTTCCCAGCACAACCTATAAGCACCAAATTTTGCAGCCCCTCACAGATCTCCTATGTGTTACCCAGATTCATACTATCCAGTGACGCCTTTGCCAGGCTAACACAGCCTCCCTGCCCATCTCGTGACACAGGCCCGGTTTGGGAGGAATCCTTGAACTTCCAAATTGCTGCATGGTCAGTGCTCCAGGCCAGGCTGGACACAACAGCATTATATACTTTCACAAGAAAAAAAAGAAATCTAGAAAGAGTGTGTAATGGTTTAGAAGCAGGCTTTGCAAACCAGTTCCACAATGAATGTATTTCACTTTGATCACCCCTTCTAGCCCATAACAGAATTGAGGCAGTATTTTGTTTTGCAGAAATGAGTACCTTCAAGACCTGCAGTGGATTTATTATTTCTGCTAGGGCTTGCACTTCTTTTCTGATCCACTGCTGTAAAATCCAGAGGGACAGAACAGCGCAGAAAATTACTGCAAAGATGTAGTGTGACATAGGAAGAGTCAGACGCATTATGTGTGAACAATACGACAAAAGGAAAAGCCATCTGAAAATAAATGAAAAAAATTAATAATCAAAAGGGTGTCTAATTCTTATCTGGGCACTTGTTTGCTCACTGTATGAATGAGGACTATCAAGCCATTGCATATCAAACTGAAAATTACCCTGGGCCTGGAACTCAGTCTTGCCTGAGGAAGGTGCCAGAACCAACAGTTCTAGGAGAAGAAATAGTGCCATCAGAAAACAAGTAAGGCATCGGAAACACAATTTTTCTCTTGCATCATTTCTGCAACTAACTAGGGCTCTGCGACATGGGGGCAAACCTTCATATCCCTTCCAAGCTTGGTATTGTCACTGAAACAATCACTAATGGTAGCTAGGTCCTATAATATGAGCATCAGGTACTGGCCAGAGACTTCAAATTACTGTGCAGGGATGAAAAATACTGTCAGGAGAGAGTAACTTCCAATCACCCCAACATTAAAACCGGCAGCGGTATATGCTGTATAACAAGAGCCACACACGCACATGGAACAGACAGGCTTCATTGTTATGCATTTCCATATAAACTGAGGCTTATAGCTAATGGGATGCAGGCACAAAGGATAATGTATAGAATTTATAAAACAAAAGCCTCAAAAAAAGGCACTTTGTTAATATAAATTGTTTTTTTCAACTGCAAGCTACAAACACTTGACATGAAAACAGTCTATCCAGAAATCACTGGGTATGTTGGAGACAAATGGAGAATGACTGCACTTGGAGAATTTCATACTAGTTTGATCACTGATTCTTCAGTAAGCTATTTAGGACTGCAGGCTAAATATTCTCTCAGAACAGATGTATCAATCAAAAGTTAAGCCTACTTTCAATAAATAAGCAGTGCCTATTTTCTTTTCCAGAACGCTTGATCAAAAAGCTGTTTTCTCTGGCCATCCACTGCTTTGTGTTTGGTAGCTCACAAAATACTTCACTGATTTACACTGTAGCATGTGAGAATTTTAGCAAGTCAAGACCTCAAATACAGGTCAGTTTTTGTCACTAATGAAAGAAATCATCTACAGGATATATAGTAGATTAATATTTGTCAGGCAAGCTGGAAACCTATTCTTTCCTGCTCTTCAAAGAACCTTCTACCTTGTTTTCCTATAAAAGGATAAAAAATTTCCAGGAACTCAGAGAGCAGAACAGAAAACCTATTTCTCATTCCTTGATAGCCTTGAGCTGTAATACAGCAGGATCGACCGATTAAAAAAATAAGAAAAGAAAAAAGAAAAGAAAAGAAAAGAAAAGAAAAGAAAAGAAAAGAAAAGAAAAGAAAAGAAAAGAAAAGAAAAGAAAAGAAAAGAAAAGAAAAGAAAAGAAAAGAAAAGAAAAGAAAAGAAAAGAAAAGAAAAGAAAAGAAAAGAAAAGAAAAGAAAAGAAGAGAAAAGAAAAAAAACCTTGTTGCTGTAATTTCTATGAATAAGGTAGAAGAGGGTGCACTTCAGCTGGGAGGATCACCCAAGATGTACATATGATAGTTACAGACATGACTGAAAAATGGTGAATAGCTCTGAAGCTCCTTGGCAACAAGGCCAAATGTAGCCTTAAGTTAGTGGATGGGAGATGACTGCTTCAAGACCTGGTCACTCCTTGGTGCAAGCCTACCCAGTGATTGCCAGCACAATGCAGAGATGCCCAGATTACTGTACCTGTTCCAGAAGAACCTGTTGAGCTGCCTCCAGGCAGCAGTGCCTGAAGCTAACTGGCCCAGCTAAGATTTAAGGCGTAAGTTCTATAAGCAGTGGTCTTCACAGCCTTGAACAACCATCACTCATCTCCTCAATACAGTTCACCCTGAGCACTGGAGAACAGCTGTGGAATTAAGCCTACATTATAATAAATACCTAATAGAAAGCCCTCTCAGTGGCAATCTCCAGCCTTCTGTAAGGGCCCTGAACCTCCAGGGCTCCCAACAGACCTCTGTGACTTGTAGGCTGTTCATTGCCTGACCTAATTCTTCTAAATGGCTCACCCATTTTGGCTGATAATTTCCTCTAAATGCCCAGACACCAAGCAATGGAAAATTTCCTTTAAATGCCAGTTAATGAGCAATGGAAAATGTCATAATGATGAAGTTATGCAGGTACTTAAGTGCTCTGCTGGATCAGGCCTTTGTGAGCTACACTATAGTCTCACATTTGATTAGATTTTCTGAGTGTGCTAAAATAAGATCAACCCCTATGATGAGAAAAAAAAAGAGATATATGTAAAATATTTTTAAAGCTTCTATGTTTCTCAGATGGCATAGTGGAGAGAACGAGGGAAAGAGAATGTTAAAGCATAAACTAGGCTATGCTTGTGTAAATTACTCTGACATTTAATAACTCTCTACTAAAAATTCTCAAGCAAGGCTACTTCAGATATTTTTAAGGTCATGTATCATTTACTGTCTAGGTCAATTTATGCATCAGCAAAAATTGCTGCAAGCCCTTCTGGACAGCACTTTAAAAATAAAGGTAGATGTGACTGTTTTGGCCATATTTTCCTCACCAGTTTGTGCTCTGTGAACATTCCACCTTGGAAAATTAGAGTAACATTCTGTAATAAGTGAGGTCAGTATGATATTTCAAGGCAAGCAAAGGACAAGCTTTATAACTGTGCTATCAAAATGCTATTAATAAAAGCAGAAATGCACACATGATGCCTGTGTTCCCCTATGGATGGAAAAAAAATATTGTCCATTAAGTTAACATTTCAGATCACAGAATTACAGAATCCCGAGGGTTGGAAGGGACCTCGAAAGATCATCTAGTCCAACCCCCCTGCAAGAGCAGGGTAACCTAGAGTACATCACACAGGAACTTGTCCAGGCGGGCCTTGAATATCTCCAACGTAGGAAACTCCACAACCTCCCTGGGCAACCTGTTCCAGTGCTCTGTCACTCTTACAGTAAAGAAGTTCTTCCTGATGTTAATGTGGAACCTCTTATGCTCCAGTTTACACCCATTGCTTCTTGTCCTATCACTGGATATCACTGAAAAAAGCCTAGCTCCATCATCCTGACACCCACCCTTTACATATTTGCAAACACTGATGAGGTCACCCCTCAGTCTCCTCTTCTCCAAGCTAAAGAGACCCAGCTCCCTCAGCCTCTCCTCATAAGGGAGGTGTTCCACTCCTTTAATCATCTTTGTGGCTCTGCGCTGGACTCTTTCAAGCAATTCCCTGTCCTTCTTGAACTGAGGGGCCCAGAACTGGATGCAATATTCCAGATGCGGCCTCACCAAGGCAGAGTAGAGGGGGAGGAGAACCTCTCTTGCCCTACTAACCACACCCTTTCTAATGCATCCTAGGATGCCATTTGCCTTCTTGGCCACAAGGGCACATTGCTGGCTCATGATCGTCCTCCTATCCACCAGGACCCCCAGGTCCCTTTCCCCTTCACTCCTTTCCAGCAGGTCAACCCCCAGCCTGTACTGGTACATGGGGTTGTTCTTCCCCAGATGCAAGACTCTACACTTGCTCTTGTTGAATTTCATCAAGTTTCTCCCTGCCCAACTCTCCAGCCTGTTCAGGTCTCACTGAATGGCAACACAGCCTTCTGGTGTGTCAGCCACTCCTCCCAATTTAGTGTCATCAGCGAACTTGCTGAGGGTACACTCAGTTCCCTCACCCAGGTCGTTGATGAAAATATTAAACAGCACTGGTCCCAGCACCGACCCCTGAGGGACTCCACTAGTCACAGACCTCCAGCTAGATTCCGTGCCATTGACTACAACTCTCTGCCTTCTTCCTTTCAACCAGTTCTTGATCCACCTCACTACCTGATCGTCAAGCCCACACTTTCTTAGCTTATCTATGAGAATGCTGTGGGAGACAGTATCAAATGCCTTACTGAAATCAAGAAAAACGACATCTACCGCTCTACCATCATCCCTCCACCTAGTCACTTCCTCATAGAAGGCTATAAGGTTGGTCAAACATGACTTCCCCTTCATAAAACCATGTTGGCTGTTCTTAATAACCCCCTCATCCTTAATATGCCTAGAGATGGAGTCAAGAATAAGTTGTTCCATCACCTTTCCAGGGATGGAGGTAAGGCTGACCGGTCTATAATTACCCGGGTCCTCTTTCTTGCCTTTCTTATAGACTGGTGTGACATTTGCCATCTTCCAATCCTCAGGCACCTCTCTCATTTCCCAAGATTTACCAAAGATTATGGAGAGTGGCCTAGCAATGACCTCCGCCAGCTCCCTCAGCACCCGTGGGTGCATTCCATCCGGACCCATTGATTTATAGATGTCCAGATTGCATAGCTGATCCCTAACCCAATCCTCATCTACCAAAGCAAACTCCTCCTTTGTCCTGACTCCTTCTGGGGCTACAGGAACCTGGGGCCCCTGGGGAGAGTCTGCAGGAGTAAAGACAGAGGCAAAGAAAGCATTCAGCACTTCTGCCTTCTTTGTATCATCTGTCTCCAGGGCACCCACCTCATTCAACAGCGGGCCTATATTGCCTCTTGTGTTAGTTTTATTTGCTATGTATTTGAAGAAGCCCTTTCTATTGTCCTTAATCCGACTTGCAAGATTAAGTTCCAAGGAGGCCTTAGCTGTCCTAATTGCCTCCCTACATCCTCTAACAACTGTCCTGTATTCCTCCCAAGTGGCCAGCCCCTCTTTCCATAATCCATAGATTCTCCTTTTCCACTTGAGTTTGCCCAGCAGCTCCTTGTTTAACCACGCTGGTCTCCTAGATCCCTTACTTGATTTCCTACTCATTGGGATGCTCTGATCCTGAGCTTGGAAGAAGTGGTCCTTGAATGCTGACCAACTATCATGAGCTCCTTTACCACCTAGTACCCTTTCCCATGGGACTTCCCTTAGCAGTTGATTGAACAGGCCAAAGTTGGCCCTTCGGAAATCCAGAACTGTGGCCTTGCTAGGTATATCCTATATATCTCTTGCTAGAGATACCCTCTCATTTTTTCCTAAGGCCCCAAAGAAGGCAACAAAACACTTATCTCTTGTTAACTTGTATAAACAATCTGCTATCATGTAGTGCTCCGTTTTAGTAAACACTCCAAGGCTTCTTAAGAGAATATATGGATGAGTAGGATCTCTGAGAGGAAAAAAGGTAAAAATTTGTGGCTAGAATATTCTACTTTCATAGCTAAGTTTTATACTGGTGTCTTAATTTATTTTTGCTTGGGTCCACAGGGTTGTATTTATAAATGCATCTTACATTAGCATCTAAATTTATTCTTGATTATATAGTTGCCCTTGCTGTGGTTGCAAATGGCTTCATGATTATCCCCAGGACAACCCACAATGCAGTGAGTACTATTACCTCCTTTTGACAGATGTGAAGCCAGGCATACCAGGGTATGACTACATGGTATGAGGCAGTGCTGCAGAGAAACATTCAAGCCAGCTCTGAATGGTAAACCTAGCTAGAAGGTATCATCACCTAAGTTACCACCCCTGTCCCTCTGTACACCTCTGAACATTGCTGAGCCACACTGCAGAAACACATGACAAGGCTGAGGGAAGTCTGCGCTGTGCAAGGAAGCACAGCCACATACTCCTGTTCTTGGGACCACTGAAATTTCCTGAGGACTTTTACAGAACTGTAGACTGAACACAGCAGTGCACAACCTTAGATATATTTTGCTTTTCTTAACATTTGCTTTTGTGTTTTGCTGTTTGTACACAACCAAAGAAGTAGACAGGTCCTCACGCATTTAGAAAACTTTCCTTGATACCTGTCTTGCCAGAAGTCCAACTGTGCAAGCAAAGAGACTGTGACCTGTTTACCATATTGCCTTAGGTATGTACTACAGGTGGCTACTCAGCTCCATACTCTCTTTAACTTTCCTTCCCTAGGAGAAAACATATTTATGTTTAAAGTATCATAGAATTATACTGAGTTTTAGAGTTTATACCCACACCATTTTAAAAAACAAATTATCCAAGGAACATATGGCTTGAAGGATTTGTCTTTTCACCTGGCCTCAGGTGGTTAAAATGCATGCACACATTTCCACTGGAGACAAATTATGAGTGTATGTGTATGTTTTCTTTACTTCTCTTTCAGTCCTTTAAAAGAAATTAATTTGAAATGAAAATGCAGCTTGGGAACAAAAAAGCCCATGATACCTCATTTTAAAAATATCAGGAAGCATTTAAAAACATTCTGTAAAAAAGCACTATTTGTCAAAATAATTTCATTATTAATAACAACCTCTATCATCTCACAAATCTTGTTATTTTCATTTAAACCACTATTACTGATTTACATTTTTTTAGCCCCAACAAGAATGAAAGATGAACTGTAACATAAAATCACTTCTCTTTGTTAATTACATTGATGCAAAGTTAGATACTTTGAAAATAAGTAACTCTCACTAATAATACATACTCTTTCCAAGATAAAACCACTCTAACACTCAGTATTCAAAGGACTTTAAAAAGAAGCCTTTTCTCACTCTTATTTTCAGTGCTCTTATTACACCTACAGGAAATTCTTAGGAAACTTCTTAGATCATCCACATTTCTTTAATTTCATTTTAGATCCTCATCTCATAAAACACAGTGTAAAGTTCTCGGGCAGTTTACAGTACTATTAAAAACTGAACTAACTTTATTATTCATTCAAGCTCCTCCATTATTTATCCCTCTTGATTTGAAAGTAGGACTCACAACTGCAGCATCAGGAGTTTGCTGCAAGTCCCTGGAACGCAGCCTCACCACAATTAGCCATTGATCCAGCTGCTCGTACTATGACAAGGGAACACAAACTCCCTCCTCCTTGAGGCTACAGCTCCACAGAGAAACCCTTCAACATCACAGACTTCTAACACTACATTTCTTAACTTAATAAATAGCATCAGCTCAGAGCTAAGTTCTTAAGCTGCGGTGAGATACACACACTTCTATTCATCAAGAAAGTGGTGTTGGCTTGTTTTATTTTTCCATCATGAACCTGTTCAGCTTTTCCATGCGAACAGGTTACTTCCTTTTGTGAACTTTTGGTGATGAAACCTTGCATAGGCTTAAATTGATGTAACAAAATCTCTCACCCAGAGCTAGATATACATAAAACACGCTTTCTCCCTCAAAAAAATCAAACAAACAAACAGACAAAAAAAACAACCAAAAACCACAAAACCCAAACCAAAACAAAACCTCAAACAAAACACTTTTAACTGTATGGTAAAACCTCTCCAATGTGTGAAAGACCTGTGACAAATACATTTTATGAATGAGGCTAGTGAACAGTGAGCTCACTACAGAGAAGAAATCAAAGATGGCACTGCAAAATTCATAACACTCAGTTAATATGGCAAAGGTTGCTTAATTTTAATTATCAATGACCATGATTTCAGACTATTCTTGTTAACATAAAGGAATATAAAAGCAAACTTTACAGTACCCAGCTGCTAAGAGGTTACTAGGAAGTGGTAAGAGACATCAAGATTTTAGTAGCGCTTTCTAGAAAGTGTGTTGATTTCAATGCATTGTTATCCCTCAAATTGTGTTAGCCCTCAAATTTTAGCTACCACCACTGTAAAAAGACATTTTCTTCTCAGTATCCATTTTGACATGAAACAATGAGCAAGTTATCTATACTGTGTCTATGGTATAAAGAATCCAGTTAAGCCATTTCTGTAGCTGTGTGATGTATGATTGCTTTTAATTACTATACTGCAAATCAGTGTTCAAAAATGTCATGCATACCTCCACCACACTTTGCACTATGCACCGATTTACCCATGTTCATATGCTTACAAGGCAGTAGCCATGCTCAGACATCTATGATCAATTTTGGAACCTAACTCTTGACCGATTTTTTCAGTCTTTTTTTTCAATTTATATTTGATAGCTATGACATAAACAAGCTTATTATTCAAATGTCACAACTTTGATTAACTGTGATTCTCTGTGTACGTAACAGTTTCTCTGTTTAATACACAGTACTGATTTTTTTTTCCTTGTTGAAAAGTCTTCTATTGACTTTAATTACACTCACGAGAATGAAGAAGTGAAAAAACATACTGTGTACCTGAGGCCTTGGGTTGAAAGAAAAGGTTTCATGGCTCAGGGAATCATTCTTTGGTGACTTTAAAACTCCTCATACTCCCGAACTGAGAGTGAAATCCACTGTTCACATCCTATAAATGAAGTGTGATCCCAAAGTACTCCAAATCAATTAAATGAAAACCAGGCAGGCAACCAATATACAAGTAGTTCACTCGACCTCTGCAAGTAGGTCATTCCTTGACCTCGGATGCTTGGTAGATATGTTTAGACATTTATGTTTAGTGGCTCAGGGAGGAAATATCCACCTTATGATGTAATACATACATGTGCTTTCATTTATATTGTTTTAAATAATGATGTAATATCACAGTCCCTCAGGAACCTCACGTTAATTTCTTACCTACCAGCTTTGGCTTCTGTAAGTCTCTCTTTGCCAGCCCCAATTCCCATAACAGGCTGAAATGGTTTATGCCTGTCTGGGTTTATTTTCTCTTTCAGGACATTCACCACACACCTCTTCCTAGGTCCACAGGACCTCAGCAGAGGCCCACACTGCCACAGATCTGGCAGGACGGCAGTGGCCAGTCCGGGGTAGCAGCCATCAACGACTCGAGAGTGTGAGATCGCCTCAGAAAAGAGGTACCCTGAAGGCACACGAGGCACCCCAGGGTCACGAAGCCACCTCCGTGCAGGCCGGTGGCTGGGGCCCGTTGGAAAGCACATCCAGCCCCTCAGGCGGCCACACACTTAGACTTGTTTTCACTGAACTAACGTACGGTGGGTTCTAAACGCTTAACCCCGACGGCGGCCCTCGGAACAAGAGCAGCGCTCACTGCGCCGGAGAGGGCAGGTGAGGGACTGCGGGAGCGAGCCAAGTTACCTCACGGCAAAAGGGGGCGGGCCCAAGCGAGCGCGGCACAAACAGCACGAGCTCCCAGCCAACCGCAGGTCCCCGCCGCGTCCGCCGACCCGCCCCCGCCGCGCGAGAGCCAATAGAGGCTCGAGGCGGTGCTGCGGCGGCCAATCGGAGATGGCGCGGCGGGCTCCCCGGCAAAATGGCGGCGCCGGTGGGGTGGATGTGGAGGTGCCGTCGTAACTCGGGCCATGCCCGGTAGCCGGCGGAAAGGGCCTTGCCTCAAGGCCGCCGCCCTGAGGAGGCGGAGCGGCGGGGGCGAGGAGCAGCTCACGCGGCGGCGGCCGGCGAAGCCCCCGGTAGAGCCCTCCGTAGAGGACGCGGCCAGCGGCGCGGAAGGCCGTGCAGGCCCGAGCCTGCCCGCGGGTGAGGCTGTGCGCGTACCCCAGCCGTCGCCGTCGCGGGAGGCGGCTGTGCGCGCCGCTGCAGGTACGGCAGGAGCGGCCCCGGGGCCCTGTCCCGGCCGCCACCCCAGGAGACGCGGGGGAGGCGGGCCCTGACCGTCAGGAGTGGGCCCGTGCAGGGAACCCCCCCCGCCCTTCTCCGCCTGCGTGCCTTGGGAAGGGGCTCTTCTTGTCAAGGAGTGCTGAAGAGCATCTTCCCGTAGCAGATACTTAGAGCTGACTGAGGACGCTAACCCAACTCGAGGAGAGGATAAAGCCTGGCTGTGCCAAGTGCTGAAGTGCAAAGCATCTAAGATGCTTTTCACGTAGCAATTGCATCTTTTAAAATAATTTCTGTAGGCTTCCGCATTTTCAACGTCATTTCTAAAGGGCAGGGGTGACAAGCTGAGCTTTAGATAGTGTGTTCACTTAGTGATGTGAGACAGCAGCAAGCTGTCCTAGAATAGCTATGTAACTGCTTTTAGCAGTCCTAGCTGACTTGCCCAGTGGGGGAAGTATATACAAAGGTAGGTTGTGACCCAGAACAGTTTGGGGGCCCATTAAAGTTGTGACCCAAATTAGAATCTGTGTGAAAGACACAGAGGAAGCAGGAATACAAAAGATTCTCCCATGTATGTATACATAGTTTATCTCCCCACATAAGCTGAAATCAATATCCTCTCAAGTAGCAGGATTGACAATTCTCATCCTTACGTCAGGTGTTGAGTGTATAGCTGTCAGAGCTGTAGTGCTCTGTTACCTCTGTGGTGGTATAACTGACATATAAGACTCATACTCTACATTAATGTATAGTTGTGAACAATATTCCTGTTGTAAGTAATGAGTGTCAACTTAATTTTCTGAACTTAAAGTTCCTAAAGCGTCTTATGCCTTCTCCTGTTTTATGTACTAAGCTATTTTTGGCTTTTATTTGTTGTTTTTACTGAGAATCATCTCCCTGTTCACACAGAGTCATGTTTGCATAAAACACCAAAGAGATCGTTGAGTAGGAAATCCCGAATACCTACTTTCAGCTCTCCTGCTAATGACACCGATGTACAGCAAGAAATCTTTTGGGATCCTCATTCACCAATTGCACACACACTAGGTAATGTTAATGAAATCCAGACTTTAGCGTGCCTATTTGAGGCACACAGCGGGAGTTCACTAAAAGTTACCAAATTTCTTGAAAACAAGGTCCCTTTTTCCCTAAAACATAATGGGTAGGTTGTTTGGTTTTCTTAAAAATCCATAAATAACCCATAATTTTTTCAATGTAGTGCTAAGCTCTGATTTTAACACATATATTTGAATTATCTGACATACACCGCACTTTATAAATTGAAATTTTTTGCAGTTTTTTAAGAAGATTTTTTGTTTATTTTCATAGGCACTGGAAAAACCAAACAGTCAACCAGTAGATGCACAGTAGAAATCTCAGACATTGTTAATCGTATTGCTCCTCAGGTAATTCTTACTAAAACAGCGCTCTGCATATGCAGTCATCAGACAGACTAGTGCTACAGCCTTAGTGAAGGCTCAGGTTTAGTTACAGTAGTGTGTTTTTTTTATCCTAATCATTCCTCAGTTAAAAGGTAAAGATTCTTCACATACCAGGCGTACTTAGCAGTTGTTTTTAAGCATTTTGAATGGTCTTAAATGCTGAAGTACAAGACTCAGCTGAGAGACTTCACAATAATATAAAGACAGTAACATTGCTTTGTTATTCTACATAATTTGCCTTTTTACCTTATATCTATGTTCTTGGTGTCTCCCTTTTGCTGTGACCCTGATGTCCACACAGCCTGCAAAGTGAAAATAAAAGTACTGGGTTATTCTTTGCTTTTCATTAAGTGCAAGAAGATAGCATGTCATTCCTAAAACAGTTATTTAACTTGCAGAATATGCCTATTTGACAGGGCAATTTAAAATATATTCATTATTTGGTATATTTGTGAGAAATTACACATAAAAATTAGAAAATCACTGGTAAGGGATGCTATTTCCTTCCTTTTACATGATTACAGCACTGTCATAGATGTAAATAACACCAAGATTTTCGAGTATCTGTTGCTTATGCTCTTTTTTCTTATAATAATACAAAAATCTAAGGAAAAAGAAAACCTACATCAAACTACCCTGGTTGTTAGTAAAGTTCAAATTACTTTTGCCTGCTTACATGCGGTAATTTCCTACATCCCATGGCTCTGGCCCTCTAGACAGTTTACCGCTGCAGTATTGTATCTCTTTTAAGTTTCAGAATTCAAATCCATGGCTCAAATTTGAAGCTCTGAAACAACTCCACGTAATTTCTAAACTTCATTTATTCTTGTTTAAAGGTTCCTTGTATAAATGAGTTGTAATAGAAAAAGTCAGATTTTTTTTTTTCCTGGAAGCATGCACAATATGACTTCTTTCAAATTCTCTGATCTGTTAATGTACTTTATGTGGCTAAAGACCATGTATCCGAACCAGCTCCTTAGTAGTACACTAAAGTAAACTAGATCACAGCTTGTAATGTGAATATTGCAGATTATGTGTAAACCTGAAGTAAATAGAGTATTAGATTTGAGCACCAAAGTACAATTCAGTTATTTTAAGTTCCTGTCTTAAATCCATGTAACTAAAGTGATCCAATAATCAGTAGACAACATTGTAGTAATCTCAGTGAACTTGTATTGGTTTAGCTCCTATCTGTGGCTTTGAACAGTTTTGATCCAGTGTAATTGATGTAGCAACTTTAATGCAGGGTGTATGTCTAGTCCAATCTTTATCTGAAATCAAATTGCTAAACATTACAAATCTAATCATTCAGGGTGAAAAAGCAGGCTGTAATGAAGACTCCCTTTTAGGGACATGGATTGGTGACGATGCCATTCCCTGTACACCTGGAGTAGTAAAAGTGCGAGCTAGGACAAAGTTAAGTTGTACAAGGTAAGTTACAGTTTTGTCTTGCCCATCACAGCTGGGCCTTCATTAAAAAAGGTTATGTGGTGTGCCTTTACGTATAGTGAACCATGTAAGTGTACATGAGCATACAAAATGTTTTTAACTTTGGACTTGTTATCTCTTCTTAAGGCGTATTTTTTGGGAATTACCAGAAAGAGTGCACGTTAACTGCATTGAAAGTGGTGGGATTCAGTCATATTCTCTGTAGCTGTTAAAACTAGAGAATGAACAGTTCTCTCATACAGTCATTCTGTTGAGCTTTGCTAAACCTTTTTAGAAGGTCTGACTTTCTTTCTATTTTGTTTTATTTTCTTAATCTAGAGATCTTAAAACAAAAAATCCTGAAGAGGAACTAATGAAATTGGCTAAAGAATTTGATAAAAATCTCGTAGAGCTAGATGCTGTTCAGGAACAAGAGAAGCTTGGTCATGACATCATCCAGACTGCCTCAGAGTCTTTAAATCATTCTAAAGCTGAAGTAAATAGGAAGAACCTGAAATCACTTCTTCGTGAAGTTTCTGAAACAGATACTGTTCTCTCCCAGAAACCAGCTGAACAGAGCACCGGTATCCCTGCTGCAGACCCCTGTCAGTGTAGCAGTCAGAAATCTATAGACCTTGAGGCTGAAGTAGCCCTTCATGCTCTTTTTGACTGCTCTACCCAGAAGTGTAGTGGACAGTTGAGCCAAGGACTATCAGATATATCTTTAAATAATAGTGTCCATGAAAATAAAAGCACCTTGGAGGATGAACACGTTCGTGAGCAACTTAAAGACACCGAACCTTGTAATTCAGAGGCATATAAAAACAATACTCTATGTACACTAGGAAGCGTGAACCAGACTTTTCCAAAATCTGATACTCACACGCGGATCAAAAAACATCCTTTGAAGCCACAGTTGGTGGCTTCCAGTAAGCCTGATGGAGCAGTTAATGACGACTTCGATGACTGGGATTCAGATTTTTTGGCAGATGACTCTTTTGTGATGCAAATAACCCAAAATCCTGAATTGATAAGTACTGAAGAAGCACCACCAATTCCTACAAACCCATCTGTGCATGGTTTCAGTGATGTTAGCAGAACTAACGAAAGAAGTAGCTGCAACTCAGTTACCTGTTTGGGGAGTGTACACAAATCTAACAGTTTGCAGTTTTCACCTTTGAAACATCCTAGTAAAAACACAAGAAATGCTGTAAAATCTCCTTTACAAAAGCCATATAAGACACAAAACTCAAAGACAGAGTCCACACCTTTTCATGGCAAAAGTAATGCTAAACCAGATAAAATAAATCCTGTTTGGAATAGTGCCCCAAATAGTGGTTTGAACTATGTATCTATTTCATTGCAATCTGAAGTGAAGAATGGAAATGAAACTATCCAGCCTAAAAGTGCCTCTCTTCCTGTTTTTCCTTCAAGATCTAGTCCTCATAGACAATGGTCTGGAAAACCTGGGAATAACACACATGGTATTTTCTGTGAATCATCCAGTGTTTCTACAAATATGAAACCTAAGGATCTAACTAAAGTGGTTAACCAAGCTAATGCATCTCACTTAAATCAGGTTGAAATACCAAAGAAGTGTTCTCTGTCATTTGATGACCGGAATGAACCAAAATTCTCTGATGAGATATTAGATATGTTTTGTGAATCCAATAGTCTATGGGATGCAAATTGTGAGGATGATGAATTGCTGTATCAGGTGTGTGATGATATAGAAAAGCAGACTCAGAGCCAAGATGTTAAACAAGGAAATGAAAGAGCTAAAACTATACAAGGAACCAGTATTAATTCCAGATCAAATACTGATAACAGCTTCCCAGCATCTAAACAAGGACTACCTGACCTCTTGGCACAAAAAACAAATGCAAAGCAGGATGCTTTCTCAAGAAACGGTTCCTGTAGGAATTTGTCAAAGGTTCCACATGGGCTGGCCACAACAGGTCACATAGTGAACTGTAAAAATGTCTCAAGTCCTCAAACTGTGATCTTGGGTACTTCCACGGAATGTAAATACATGCTGTCTAAAAACTGTCATCAAGCTGCTTCTGAAGATACTACAAAGACTGTTGCAGGAAAATGGTACAGGTCAAATTCTGTGCCAGCAGGAGAGACTGGTTCTGAAGTAAGTCCTGTTAATGCAGTAAATATTTTTGGTAGCAAAACTCTAGACAGCCCAGATCTTTTGTATAGTATGGGGAAGATGCCAAGTAATGGTTCTGGTAACAAAACATCAATTATGCCTTCAAAGTTTAAGTTCCGAAAGACTAATAATTTTCAGGGTGCTCTTCATGTAGGGTCTGAAAAGGCAGGGAATCATTCTGGCATTGGAATTACTCTGCAGGTTTTGGAAGGAAGCAAGAATCAGGTGAATGTGACTTTGCACAGCAGGCTTGACAATAAGAAGTCACCTTTCAAGAGGCACCTTTCAGAGTCTTTTGCACTGCCAACATCAGGTATTTGTCTTTATTGTATCACTGTTATACTGGTTTGCTTGTTACTGTAATCCGGATGTTAGAAAAATTGATCCTGTACTGCAATTTAGAATAGGTGTCAATACTCATTCAGTTTAGGAATTAGTAAATATTCTAATGAAAATATGGAGAATATTTTCTCCAAAATAAAACTGTGCTGATGCATCTCTTGAATTCCTAGATTTAAAGATTTTTTCCTATTTTCATTCCGCACAGGATCAAATATATGCTGATGCCAGCACTCAGCATACCATATTCTTAAATTGATATTTAAAAACACAACTATTTTGATATGTATTAAATGTTGTAGTGTGAATCTATGCTTTAATTTACAGCTCAATTTGAAAAACATTAAAAGTTACTTACCTCAGTCATGATTCATAAAACCCCAGTTAATGGTGGGACAGGAGAAGAAGGCAGCAGGTGATGCAGGATGCCAATTTCCTTTTACTATTGTACACCTAGAAACTGGAACCTCAAATCATTCAGTGGTTCTGAAACCTCAGCCTGTATTGCTGTTTGCTCTGTGGCTAAAACTGCCAGTGAAATATTCTTGTGTTATCAGTCTAAACACTAACATTTTCTTTCACCTAGAGGGGAGGTCAGTCACTTTTCCATCATCAGGCAACAGTCTGTAATACCCCGTGCACTGCTGTTACTTGCTACGGAAATGCAGAACCAGCCAAGTGCCAGTCAGTCCCGTTTTTACTTGATCTCATGGCTTGGTGAAGTTTTAAGCAATACTAGTTTTGATAAAATGTGCTTTTTGGTGTACTGTTACCAACCTCAATTTTCAGGAAGCACTGTTACAAAAACAACAAAAAAAAATGAATTCCTGCAAAGTATGAGCCAGCTTTATTTGAAGTATCAGTATGTTATCTCTGTTACTTCCTCAGCAAAGAAGCAGATAAATGGAAAGTAGCAATTTCGGATGCTAAAGGGGAAGGGAGGGGAGATAACTAGTCATTCTCAGGAATGTTCTAGAGAATAAGGGAATAACAAAGAATAGTATAGATTTTTCTTTACAGATAAACAGTAATTGTTCTTGTCTTCAGTTTTTTTGGTGAAAGGACATTGCTGTAACAAAAACATGGATGTTAAGTAATGCTTTCAAAAACTGATAAATATTTTTTCATGGACACCTTTTTTAAGAAGCAAACAGACCTTTTATTTATTCAGTTTGAAAAATTACTTATTAAAAATATATTAATTGGAAATCGGTGTATAAACCCAGTAAAATTATTGATATGTGCAGGCAGTGTTCCTGTTGGTTGCATTGAGGTCAGGATTTTATTGCATGGGAATTTATAGTTCTGTATCACAACATATAAAATACTATGGCTAGCTATCATGTTCCTGTCTCCTTTGCCAATTTTTATTGCTACTTTTGACCTTTTTTCAACCTTTCTGGCTTTATTTGTGTGACACCTGTACTGTATCTGACCCCTGTGTCTATACCATCTCCATGCCCATATCTCTGCCTAACTCACTAAATTGTAGAGCCCTTTTCACTCTGATAGCCTTAATGTTCTTAACCCATCACCATCTCCTGTGTTGACTCCTGATGTCACAAGGTTCACCTGAAGGGCAGCCAAGTAAAATTTCCTTGAAGCAGATGTCTGCATCCCAGTATTTTCATTGGGAGGTAGTAATCGGTAGCACTACAAAGGTCATGCATCTTATCCCCCTTTCCTGCCTTGGGGACAGGATAGATGAGCCATTTTTAACTTGGGTGCTTGGTATGTCAGAATAGTGTGCTCTTGCCATAGATCTTCAAACACTGAAAGCAGATAAGTTAAAATACATATTGAACAACCTTGAAGGCTCCTAATACATGTTTTTTACTTACAGTGTCTGTGGTGGAAAAAAAGACCAGAAAATGTTCTCAAGAGGAGATTGAAAGAAAAAAACAAGAAGCTCTTGCACGAAGAAAATCCAGAATGCAGGCATATGTTAAAGATGCCTGAATTTGGAGTTTGTCTGTTGAATAAGTTTTGGGGAAGGAAATACTGTAATGCTGGAAGACACTTTTTAAATCCTGTTCACAGCTACAGAGAGCAAACTTTTTCTGTTTCTCAATTTAAAACAATCTTGACCTGCACTAATACTCTGGTGGTATTTAGTCTTAATTAAAAACTACCAGTTGTAAATGTGTAGTCTCAAACTACCTTCAGCATAGTGAAGATTGTGCTGAGTTCATGTACTGTTACCCGTTGAAACTGTATGGTCTGAAAATCACCAGAGCATGAAAGCATTTGTATACACACCTAAATACATGTCAAACACTGTATGTGTTTTGGCTGTATTTCCCTTATTGCAAGTATTTTAATTTCTAAGACTCTCAAGCACACTCAGACTAAGAAAATGTTTGTTCTCAGGTAGAAGAAAGTTTTTAAGTTCTTATTTAAAGAAAACTACAATCTAGAAAACATCCAACATTGGAAAACTGATGGAAATGAACAGGATTTGGAAAGTGTGCTCAGTTTGTCTTCACTACCTTAGGTAAGAATTTTACATAGCAAAGGAAAAATTTAATATAAAGGTTTCATAATGTGAAAAAGCATCCTGAAAATTATGTTTAAACTTATTTTTTCTTTTTATTTCTTTGAATTCCTTTATGAAGAGTTAGTAATACTCCAGCTGACAAAATTGGATCACCTCTGTCTAAATGTGTGTTACCAAGCTAATTAAAAAAGGTAGCCTATGTCATTTTCTCAAACCTTGAGCAATATATAATACATCAGATGAAATCTCAACAGCTATGAATCAGTTTAGCCTTATGGGTTGTACATATTTTTCAAACTAAAGGCTGTTAAAACATAAAAATGCAATGTCATGTCAGCTTAACAGGGGCTGATAGAATTTTTGATGTGATAGATGGGTGCAGAGCTCAAACTGCAAAAACTGCCTGTGGGTAAGCTGCAAGATATTTTTCAACTGAGAAATGCTTATATGTAAACATGTGACACTGAAAAGTGACTGTAATTTTTCTTTGTAAATAAATAACTTTGAAATGTACCAAAGGTTAGAGGAGCTTTTGGTTTCTGTAGTATGTACCATTTTTGTAACTGCTAAAAATGTAAGTACTGTATATTTGTAAAGCATCATTAAACTTTTTTTATGTTTTTCTAATCTGTTCTGGAAAATACTGTACTACAGAAGCTGGTAAAATTGAGTGATATGGGAATTCTGTATGGTCTTTACCCTGAGCATCTCTTCTTGGTAATTTACCCAGTTATTCCATGCCTCGGTTTTCTACCTGCTGTGGTGACAAAGTGCTTCCTTTAATCCATTTAAACTAGAAATCCTTGTTGGAGGAACTGGTCCTACACACAACCAGCTTCAGCAGAGTCATGAAATACTCATCTATACTGGTTTTCAAACTAATTAACTTGCTTTTGTATTAACCACCATTCTTGGTGTTGGTTGGTTGATTATGAAGTTAAATTCCTAAGTCCACTGAAAAGGGAGCTGGTGTCCAATAAACATTACTTACAGTCTGTTGCTGCAGCTCCCTGTCCTTCAGCTGTGCAATACACAATGAGTTGGATCAGCTTATTGATCTGACTGAAAATTAATCCCAAAAAATGTTTTCAGCTTTTCAAAGCACTTCATTATAGAATCAATAGAATGATTTGGGTTGGAAAGGACCTTAAGATCACCCAGTTCCAGTCCCCTGTCATGGTCAGGGACACCTTCCACTAGACCAGGTTTCTCAAGGCTCCACCCAGCCTAGCCTTGAATACTGTCAGGGATGGGGCAGCCACAGCTTCTCTGGGCAACCTGTGCCAGGGCCTCACTACCCTCATAGTGAAGAACTTCCTCATACCCAACCTGAACTTCCCCTGTTTAAGTTTAAACCTATTACTCCTTGTCCTATTGCTCCAATCCCTGATGAATAGTCCCTCCCCAGCATCCCTATAGGCCCCTTTCAGATACTGGAAGGCTGCTATGAGGTCTCCACATAGCCTTCTCTTTCCAGGCTGAACAGCCCAGATTTTCTTAGCCTTCGTATGGGAGATACTCTAGCCCCTTTCTCATCCTTGTGGCCTTCCTCTGGACTTGCTCCAACAGTTCCATGTCCTTTTTATGTTGCAGACACCAGAACAGTTCACAGTACTCCAAGTGGGGTCTCACAAGAGCAGAGTAGGGGGCCAGAATCACATCCTTCAGCCTGCTGGTCACACTTCCTTTGATGTTAATATAACATGAAATAGCAAGATTCCATGTTGCCTTGTCAAGCCTCTTGTGGCAGTGTTCAGATAGTTTATAAAACAGAAGATCTGCATGTCCATGTGACAAATAAATGCATGGCTGTTGTGAAGATTTTACACTGAATGTAGTTTGATCGGTGTATCTGAGGGATCTGCTTGTATTTGTGGTGTTCAAGGAAAATCAAAACTGTAACTTGCCAGATGCAGTATTAGCTAAGAAAGTGGCAATGAAAAAAAGGCTTCTACTATTAGTATGAAACATGGGAGTTATAAACCTGGCTTTTAAGGTACTGATACACAAGAATGTCAAATCTTATTTAGAAAGATAAAAATTAGGCTTTTGCTAGGATAGTGTTTAGCTTATCAACCCTTCCCTCCCTAGGGTTTTTCTCTAGAAATAATTTGTAAAGGAACCAGGATAATTTTTGTTTTCAAGGATAACATGGTTAATTATACTCCTGATTTGAGAAGATGAGCTAACTGGAAAGGAGGTACATGCTGTGAGTGCTGGAGAGTATTGTCTTTAGTGTCATGGTTTGAGCATGTTTTGAGGGTGTTTTTGTTCAGGGTTTTTTCCAGCCAGGTGGAGGAGGGGAGGCCGGGAGGAAGGAGAGACAGGACACCTGACCCAGGCTAGGCAATGAGGTATTCCATACCATAGCACGTGATGCCCAGGATGCATACGGGGAAAGAGAGAGCTGGAGGGAGAGAGCTCTGGGGAGAAAAATGGAGGAGGGAGCACGCGGTGCTCAGCCAGGCAGGGTGGAGTGAGTTATGGGTCGGTGGCTGGTGGGGTGTTGTATTCTCTTCACTTGTTGTTTGCTGTATCATTATTATTTGTAGTAGTAAATGGCAGTAGGGGTTTTGTGTTATGCCTTAGCAATTAAACCGTTCTTATCTCAATCCGTGGGGGCTACATTCTTTGGATTTTCCTTCCTAACTCTCTGGGAGTTGGGGGACTTGGTTTAAACCACGACATTTAGGAAGGTTTCATTCTCTGATGCTTAAGGACTAACTTTTAATTAGGTTTGAAATTGGGATAAATAGTAGATACATAACAAGAAATAGAGGCTAAGCATGTTATGGCTACCAAAGCTCAGCGTGCAAAGTGGTAGAGCCTGACTGCTTGCTGCTATGTGTCCTTATCACACACAAAGTTTAAAATCAGCTTACTGCTCTTCCAGGTGATGCTGATTTTTTTCAGCACCCAGGATAGAAAGGCCTTGGAGCTTTGGAACT
This sequence comes from Melopsittacus undulatus, assembly GCF_012275295.1. Lineage (NCBI taxonomy): Eukaryota > Metazoa > Chordata > Aves > Psittaciformes > Psittaculidae > Melopsittacus > Melopsittacus undulatus. Next base: position 9,434,115 of record NC_047529.1, on the reverse strand, counting down.
TCTCAACTAAAATGCTGCCACTGTTCTCCCCGTGAGAGCAGGGTAAGAATATACTGGCTCACTTTTTAATACAAGCCTCTAACCACCCTTGTATACTGACTTTAAAAGAAGATTTTAATGTATGACAAGGAGAATTCTGTTGCCATGGGAGGTGTGGAAAGGACCCTTCACAAACTTCCCAGTTGGAGGAAGACACAAACTACTTTCTGCCCAATTACTGTCACTTGTTTACTTATATAGCCAAGTACTTCCTACATGCTGCTTAACCATATTTCAAGAACCTGTTTCCTGATCAGTGTGAAACACATTGACAGTGTACAGCAAATACATGCTTTGCCCTCTACCGTTAAACTGATCGTAACAGAAGGGCTTTATCTTTCATTTTACTCTTCATAAATACCTATTTTTAGCATAGATATTATGTTTCAAGGCCTGTAATTGTTTTTTTTTTTCTTAAGTGTTACCTTACAAATAAAAATCCCAAGCTATTGGGATCATGGTTTCATAACTGATGTCAAGACAAACAACTAAGAGTTTTTTGGCCACACACTGACCATCCCCAAACGCCCTACCATACCATCTCTTAGTTAACAAACTGAATAGTGTTACTTCTTTTTGTGACTCCGTGCTTTTCAAAACAGAGAAATAATCTAATGCATTAAAATTAAACCATTCCTATACCATTTTATTAAGCAAATTTGATAGAAGTGAAAAGCTTGGAGAAATACTTTAACTCATATAGTTTCACTGCCAGTCAGTGCAGGCAGAAGATTCATTAGTGCTTAGAAAGAGTTAACAAAGAAGAGCCTGTGCAATATCAAAATAAAATTCCATAAGGTAGGAATTTTTGTCTTTAGAAAGATATGTATTCATAGTAATTGGCCAGAAACATCAAAAGATTTAATAAAAATCTAGTGAAAACCGAACTTTCACTTTACATACATCTCTTATAAAGAGTACATGCCACAGAGCTTGTTTGTTTAGAGTGCCTGTGCTCTAACTGCCAGTCTTGCCCTTTACCTCTTCCTGACATGCTGGCATCAGCAGGGTGCTGGACATGGACCCAGCCCAGGAGGCAGGGCAGCATACTGCTGTTGACAGGGTTGCAAACATGAGGAGTTTAACCTCTGCCTAATTCTTGAACATCTGGATATTAAAGCCAGCAATATAGCAGGGGTGTAGGTAGAGAGAGCTTGATGCCTCCTAACCTGAGAGGCACAGGTTAGACCTAGAGTCATTTCAGGTGCTCTTATGGAAGTCAGTGAGGCAGAGAGGACAATTCAGATGCCTGAGCTACATTTCAGATGTGCTCAGCTCTACATCAGCAAAAGCAGCCATCTGCCTAACAGGTATTTCAAGGACGTGGTACTGGGCCTAGACAGCCACTCTGCTGTACATGGGCAGCCAACAGCTTCTGAGAACAGATGAGAAGTACAAAAGCACCTGCTCCTTGCTCTCATTATGTCCCCTGTCCTCATCACTGTGGAAGGAAGCTGAGTGGCAGCCTTATGACTCCACAGATTTTACAGGTTGTGCTCTGCATCCCTCATGCTTCCTGGTAAGTCCTTGGTGCCCCACTGATACTGCATATTCCTCAGTCATGCAGTCTTTTGTCTGACTGCTTGCCATAAACAACAGATCTCCATTAGAAAAGTAGCTACAATATTTTAATGAATTAAAACACATGTACGCATAAGAAGTTTGGTATTTCAATAGCTGACATTTCACTATGAAGCCACATCTTCCTCCAGGCAGAACAGACCTATACGGATAGTAACAACAACCTTAAATGCATTCTAAATTAAATTATGACTGTCATGTTTCATTATAAATTAATTTATGACTGTTTGCTTAAGCACTCATTTTCATTTCATTCAGAGCATAGTAATTTTTTACATGAGCAGAGCAATCAGTGAGCTTAAGTTTAAATATGAATGGAATTCCAGTATGTCCCCATACCTAAGTATAATTTTTATCCCACGGATATTGATGCATTTCACAATGAGTGATGTTACTTGCTAAAATCCAAGGATTATCTTTTTCATGTAAAAAATGCAGTGAATTGTTTTCTTTCTTTTAGGAAAAGCAGATACTAAGATATGATCAGACAAAGGATCGTTCATCATTATTTTCCTTATCTGCATCTAAAATTATGTGCCATGGAATATACATACATACATTCACACCCTTCCAGGTCAGGCTGGTGAGAGATCACATATAAAGCATTTGAGAAATCTAGTAATATTGGGGTTTTATTGTGTTGTATCAGATTTTCAGAGGCCAGCATCCAGCAGCTCTTCAAATTTTGGCTTATAAAGGCACAATTAATCTTTGGGCTGCAATTCAGGAATAGCAACGTAATCTTTTTTATACTATGTGTACCACTTATTACATCTAGACCTTTATACCCAGAGGAATAACATAGATGAATTCATTGATTATATCTTTTTAAGCCTAAAAAGAGCTACAATTTGTCAGGAAAGAATAGCTGGAAGCAACAGATAGTGACCTAAATAGTAGAATTCCAAAGATAAAATAGAAGAAAATGAACACAAATGCTTCATTGTTTGAGAGCTGTATTGTCTGCAACACACTCCAGTGAATCCAGTGTTTGTGGAAGAGGCCAAGGCAGATGAATCTGTGGAGCTAAAAATGACAGCCTGAGTAAGTAGCCATCAGAGATGAAGCCAGGGAGACTCTGGCAATTGTGCTGTAAATCATAACTGCAATATTTGTTCAAAGCTCCAGTTACTATGCGTACTGGTGGTTTTGCCAGAGCAGTCAGAAAAGTCCTGCCTCATAAAACACTTAAGGATATCGAATGTACTGTTCTTGTGGACCTAAATATAAATTTCTGACTATTTTCTGGGTGTAATGTCAGTGTGGTAGCTGGCAAACCATTAAGGGCCCGATTCTACTTCACAGCAATTCCCTTAAAGCACTGGAGGTAATGGAGTGACTCAGGCGAAAGAAAAATCAAGCCCATGCATTTCATTATTGTAAGTAGTTGTTTTTAGCACATAAATCTCATAAAACAGCATTGCATTTATCGTAAATTGTTATTGTTTATACACATTTTCAAAGTTTTTGAGGAAAAGGTTGCATTTATGCATACCTTTTAAAAGCCGTGGTTAACAGCTTTCACCTCAAACACTGTAGTTAACAGAGGCGAGTAGAGGACTACAGGATTTATAGATTTCCTTTTTAATGAGGCTGTCTGCTCTTTGCAGCTTGTCCTTGCTAAAGGAAAAACTTGATTCAGGTTTTAACCCTGGAAAATCAGGACCCATGTAGACATGGGAATGAAGCTTTGCACTCACTGCCATGCTCTCCGTGAGCAGATGTCCAAATAAAACATTATGTTCTGAACACAGCAGTTTAGGTCTGGGGTGTGATTTTTTCAAGGGAGCTGAACAGGGTGGGATTTCTTACATGCCTAAAGCTGAGCATATGTTGGGCATGCTTTGCAGAATCATGGCTGTAGGGCCAAGTGTCTAAGGAGGCTGTTTAAGCACCTGGGGAAGTTAATATTGGGGAATCACATTGGTGATTCACAGTAGTGTGAAAAAGAGCTTGATGAATAGTTGTTTTTAAATATCCCATTGGATACTCAGCTGAACCTTTGGGTTTTAAGAGACCTGCAGAACCTCAATGACAAACAAAAAAACTTGACATAAAGATAGGAAGAAAAATGTGTTCTCCAAGGCTTGCGTAACAGTTTGGAAACATTCGAGTAGGTGAAGTGCTAATACTGCCTTCAGCAATAGTGACTTGGAAAGGAGGTTGGTTTGTTGGGGGTTTTGGGGTTGTTTGTTTCTTTCTTTAATTATCTCTCATATTCTACAGAAAACAACCAACCAACATATATGCTTGGAAATATGATATATTTGAATTCCTGTATTCCTGGTTGCTTCTTATAGGATGCACTGTACCTGGGTAAGGCCAGATGTTTCTGTAAACTCTAATGCTGTAAATGAAGATGACATTAACCCAAGTAATTATTTTGTTATTGAACTTAAATAGGTGCTAGTGATGAATAAATGAAACCAAATTTTATAGAAGGATTATGTTTTCTGTATCACTTACTCAGTTTTCAGCATACTGACTTGTGTGATCTCAATGTAAGCCACTCATCAGAAGTGGCAGTCAAGCCAGCAAAGCCCTCCATCTCCAACATACAACATCAGAGGAACCCAAAAGCTTTTGTTTGTTTTTAATGCCAGGTTTCCAACCAGTACTAAGAAAGGAAAAGAAAGCTATGCTTGTTTATGGGCTGGGGGCAAGGTCTCACAGACTCAATTTCTCTACAATTTTCTCCCAGGTCACAAAGGCTGACCTAGGCCCTTTGCACAATACAGCCATCCAAATCTCATATGGGCTTTTTAAAAACTCCTTGGTGCTTTTTAACTCTCCATCCCTTGGTAACTGCAATTCCTCAATGTCTGATGTGGTCGTTAAGTGTGCTCTGTAGATCTAACTAGGAATCATGTCCTATTAAGGCTTCCACAACAACCAGACTCTTACTCTTTTATGGGAGACTGGAGCTATCTGCTAAGTTTCAAATTTACATTTACTTTTAGTTAGATCTTTAACTCTGATATCTTCTAGGGTGTAAGTCATCCACTACTGACATTTCAGGATCCCAAGTTTGATGTGTTAAAGCTGTGCAAACTATAATCTCTGGATAGTACTGGGGGGGAATACCTGGACTGCTAGTAACAGATATGTGCAAGGCGAGTGAGAACAGCAAGTTCATATATGCTGTACAGCAATCTGTGCATGTGAAATGTCTGATAGGCTCCACATCACCGATAAAAAATTTCTAGGAATCAAGAAAGTCTGAATACACTTTACTGGAGTGTCAAATCTTGACAACAGAACACATTAAAAAGAGTCTGGCCAAGTGACAGCTTCCTAATAGATAACCATAGAGATATGACAACAAGTTGGAGGACAGCCTGTAGGAAGAGTTATGGAGGTGAATGGAAAGAAATTTGAAGATGGTTTGAGATAATGTCAATTGGTGTAGACCAGATAAAGAGAGACCCTTTTTCATCTTCTTGAGTAAGTTTGAGGTACCAACAAAACTACATAAAACACCTGTTAGTTATAAAAATGTCAAATAAGCACACATTTGGGAGATGGAGAGATTTAAGCATTCATGAAAGGGTGAGAGACATTCTTGGAAGACACGTTGGATATATTTGTCATCTCAGCAATTTGCCTGTCTGTGTTCCAGAAAGAACACGAGTAATCTTGTGAGCACTGAAAGGCATCAAGCCTGATTTCCTACAGATTAACTAATGGAGTTTCTGAAAGATGCAAGTTCCAACTGAAGCTTTTGTGGTTGAGTCCCATAGAATGAGAACCAGTGTGAATTCTCTAGGGACTAGTAAGAATGAACGCACACCTGAGCTTTTCTGCAGATACAGGATTTTTTTTTTTTGAGACTTTCTCTTCCATTATCCTAGTTTCATCAAACTCCTGAAAAAGTGCCATTCTTTTTAGACTCTCCAAAGAACTGACCATTCTCTCTCCCAGTATACACAGTGAAATTTCCCCATCCTTTCCCTTTATTGATAGTGTTGTTCGTTCCAATAATGGCTTTGAGCACATACAAGAAAAGATTACTTCCACCCTCCAAACCTGCCTGATTTTTGTTATTCACAGGAAGTTGGGTGGTTCATTAATTAATTTGATGTTATTTCTGACCTAGGAATGAGAAGATGGGAGAGGGCCTAGGACTTTCATTCCTTGATGAGTCTTGTGTGGAACCGTGTGCTTTTCTCCATGTCATGGTCGGTCATCTATCTTAATGCTGATAGAAGCCACTGCCAGTCTGCTTGCTTGTAACAGCTGAAACCATTGGACCTGTCCTGTTATATATATGTATGAATATTTTAATTAATTTTCTATACAAGAACATTCATCAGCTAAAATCAAGAAGTAAATCTATTTTTAAATGAAGCTAGCTTCAATATTTACTGCAACTTAATGACAACTTGAGACAAGAATTTAATTACATGGAGTCAGCATACCATATATATTGTAAGGAGGTACCACGGGACTTACTCTTAAAGTGTAATTTAGAGTGTAACTTTTAGACTGCTCCTCACTATGAACTTAAATCAAAATATTTCCACTGATGGAGCACATTCTTCAAAACTGATTACAAAAGTAGCCACAGGACTAATGGAGGCTTACTATAATTTTATGTGTTATGGTATAAATGACTTGCAAGAACACTCTTGGGAAGCTGTACTGTAATTTAATATCTTTAAAGCTAAAAAGTGCTAAGGAAATATTTTTTCATGAGGGCCTACATTTTCCCCTTAGTGCTACCTAGAAATGCATCTTTTTGTAGGACAGTTTTGCATCCCTTGCAATTCACATATCACATCTTGAAAATATACTGAAATGTCATACTGTGCTTCACAGAAACAGCCTCCCTGAGGAGTGGAACACTGACAAGGACTCAGGAGACCAAGCTGTTCCTTCCTCCTGCTCCCTGCTGGGTTTGCACATGCTGATCTCAAGGAGGTTTACACAAAGGCCAGTAATGGTTTCCTTGTTCACCATTACCCTGCTTTTTACCTGGCATCACTCATGGTGTTGGGGAGAGCAGGAGGTGTTCTCAAATGTCTGTATTTTAGGGTCTTGCCATGAAAATGCCACACCACCTCTGCAGCTGCATCCCACCACAGGGAGATGTGAGTAACCACAGTGAATACACAGAAACTATCTGTGTTCAGCAGTCTAGCCATACAATGGAATTCTTATTTATACTGACCTTACTTTACTGCAGTGAGTTAAGAACTGTTGCTCTGTGACAGTACCTTAAGCCTTGCTTACGTAAGGCTGCTATTCACTGTTTAACAAACCTATTTCAAGAAAAGAGTGGCTGACATCAATCCCTGACTAAACAATTTCTAGAAGAAGAAATAGGTAAGTCAGCACAATGCTTTTGGGTAGATGAGGCTTATTCTGGGACATAACTGCTTAAAGATGCAGACACAAATGAAATAGGCTACATCGAAACACAAAGATATCTTCTTCACTACTTAGTTACCTGGTGTAGTGACATTGTAGTGGATGTTATTTGTAGATCTTCATTTAGGTAAAAATAGCTATATGGCAGAGTGCTATGGCAGCATTCTATTATAAGGTTATGCCATGAACATGGTCAAGGATGTTTCTATTTTATAGACAGGCATGCTATCTCCTAACTGCTCCAAAGGCATCTAAAGTAAGATTTACATCCACACTGTGCCCTAACAGCTCCACAGGAACTCTAACTAGCCATGAGTAAGTAAGGCCCATAACCAAAAATGCTGAGCAGCACCTCAGCTGGTGTAAATTGTCATAGTTCCTCTGTGGAGCTGGGGACACTTTACACAACTGGAGGATTTGTTCCTCTGAATGTGCAGAAAGTCGACCTCCAATATATAAAATGTCCTTGCACACAGGAACACGCAGACTTTCTTTTGAGCTCCATGGGAAACTTGTGATTTCTCACTCCAGCCCCACAGGTGTGCTTCACCTTTTATTGGTCAAGGTCGGTATTTGCAATGGTCCACTGGGTAACAGAGATGCCTTTTAAAGTTCCTTTCCAAGGTATATTCTAAATGTGTCTGGAAAAATTTACCTGAAGCTGGAATTGCACTGGGCAATCCACACAGGTTTTCATTGCTCTTAGATGAATGCAGTACTATATGGCATCCACTGCTGTGCTGAAGGGAGCATGAGGTCTAATTAGTCCCAATTGACTCAGAGGCCAGGAATTTTCAGTAATTAACTTCCATCTAAACATAATCATGCAGATGTATCCAAACCAATTTTGTGATGGAGAGGGGCAGGACTAGGGCCTGGATGTCAAGTGACCACCAGCTGAGCCAGTTGTCAGCACACAGCTGTAAGAAAGGAAAACACAAAAAGACTTTGTGCCACAGAGCCACAGTGGAGGAACAGTGGTCACCTTTGGATTTCCTGGACTGCAGAGAAGCCTTGAACAGAGTCAGAGGTCAAAGAACTCAGAACTGAAAGGTTTGCAGAGGAAAACCTTTCCTACACCAACTAAAATGAATCTGCACAGTGAATGGGTTACAGGTGCAGAAAGGTGTGACAGCGGGATATGCAGTGACCCCAACCATTTAATGTGATGTGGTTTCCTGTAGTGGGAGTGGTTTGGGCACTGTGAAGTTTGTGGCAGTGGATACATGAAAGCAGGCTGAAGATCTAAATCTGGAGCCTTTCATTCATTTCTCTGTAGCTCCCACCACTTAAGACCTTCAGCTCTAGACCTTGTCCTGACACAAAAAGAGAGTCAGTCACAGAACCCAGGATATATTGGTCTGACCTGAAGCTGAAGGGCAGCCCTGTATGAGCTGGAAAATGACTCCCTCCTCTCCAAGACAAGTCAAGGCCTTGACTCAAGTCAAAGCTTGCACTGCCCCTGTATCATGATACCAAAGAATGAAACATTTTTGTAGCACTGTGTAGCATTATATACTCTCCCAGTATCAGAGGGAATATTTCTAATAATCTTGCTTAATGGTCCACACACAGAAGTATTTTGTTATTTCTGTCCAGGGAGTTTAGTCACCACACTCCTCCAGCGCTCCTTTTAGGCTGGCTGAGGGAACTTTGCAGAGTAAAATACAAACCTATGCAAAAAATTTACCCTGCTCTATTAAACTCACTGAGATAACCTTGTTCTAACTCCTACACAGCCTCAGCCATAACAACTCAACCAGTAAAACTTGCAGTTCTGTGTAGTGATGCTTGCCGAGTCACAAGTAATTGTGTGTGCTGAGAGCTCCACACCTGACTTTTAATGCAAACCTTTCAAAACAGTAGCCAGCAGAACCTGCAGCTCCTGCTTTCAGCTTTGCTCCAGGCTTCAAGGTATTCATTGTTCTCTAAAGTTTCCCCCCTCAAATGCAATCATTCAGTTTCTCAGTATAGTGATTATTCGTAAGAACAATGTATTGTGGCATGCTGAGCACCATCCATGCACTACAAACACAAGTACCTAGCACCACTCTACTGTCCCCACAGGCTCCAGGTAACATCATGGATGTTAACTGACTTCACCCAGCCTGTGAGAGCCACCCAGCATGAGACTGCATTAATGGACCACTGGCCAATATCACAGGTTTTGTTGCCTAGTGCATTAAAACCTCTGCGTGACTGAGAGAAAGGGTCAGTTCAAAGTTTAGAGATGAGTTTTAATGGAAGACTTCAGGAAGCAAAAGAAAATATTGCTCATGGGTGACAAAAAAATGCTTCCTTGTCTATGAAGCAGCACAACAAAAAGTGCAAAGAGAGGAAAAAGGGACAGAAGAAACCTATAGAAAAGAAGAATGGGAAAAGCAGCTGGTTAAATTGAGTGAAGATAAATGGCAGCAGAACTTCAAGTAATAGATTTCACAGGGTTTTTAATAGCTTGAATTTCTTACAGCAGGAAGTCAAAAATCAAGGAAGCTGCTGGCGAGTGGAGACAAGGTGGCACTGGCAAGCAGTGTTTTAGATGGAAGGGAGGAAGTGGGGAGATTTTGCAGACATCATCCATCAAGAACAGAGATGATCATAACAGCTTGTGTTGAAAAACAAGATCATGATAACCATCATGTTAGGAAGACAGGCAGGAGAAAGGGGCAGCAAAATGGGAGAAATGATGGTCTAGGAGACAGTCCAGGAGACTGCAAGTGTAACAGAACTGACAGAGGAAAACAGGATCAGAAAATTAGGAAGTGGTAAATACCTAACCTAAGAAGTTAAGCCAATACTGAAGTGGCAGCTGGATGTGCAGGAGCAGATGGTTATGAAACTCCAGGCAAGAGCATTACTGGCAGAGAAGGTGAGTGACTGGCAGAGAAGGGAAAGTGCATCCAGGATTCTCTCATGGCTACCTCTGTGAGGCAATGGGGAGACCAAGTAACAAAGGAAGGCACAAAAAAATGCAGGTGATGTCACGGAAGGTGCATCTCCAAAGCAAACTGGGATTGAGAAAAAAGAGGGAATTACAGAAGCAAAGTCTTGGGAGGGATCTTGATCAGGGAAGTGAATGATGAAGATTGTCCTCAGATCAAGCCATGTACAGGAACTGGAGAAGCCTGTTTATTAAAAGTCAGAGTCAGAGAAGCTACAGTTACAGAAGCTACTTAGAAGTGGGAACAAACAGCAGCTTCTGAGAATGTGAGATGAGAGACATGAAGAAATCAGTGGGTTTTTTTAAAGGGAAACTGAATTAAAGGAATTTCATTCTTTCAAGAGCAAGAGCATGCTTGAAGGCAGAGGGTCTAGAAAACAGAATGGCTGAAAATACACAAGCACAGAAGAATGGAGAGATAACAGAAGACAGAGAACTTGCACTTGAAAGACATGATCAAGCATAAAAAGAAGGGAGCTAAGATTTGGGGAGGACAGTGCAAGAGGAAGCTGGGATCTTACCTGGGCTTATTCACTCTGTCCTTTAAAAAGACAACTAGATCCTGGCAGGAGAAGGACAAAGGTTAGCAGAGAAACACCATTTTATTAGTCATGAGCAAACACAGAGGGTTTGAAGCTCCCAGCCCAGTATGAACATCTGTATGAGAGGTAGTTCAGTCTCTGGAAGAAGTCCTGACCCTATTAAAGTCAATGACAAAACTCCTGTTGCTTTCAACAGAGCCAAAATTTCACCTTGTGTCTATGGCCATTCCACTGAGACTTCCAACATGAATGCCAATTAGTGCCAGTTTCAAAGGTGACGTTTGTGACACGGATACGTGCTCCACTGGGAGATGAGCTAAGATTATCAAATTCAGTTTGCATAGACCAGTAAAGGTAAGTGTGACATTCCTTGTCCTAACAATCAACTGAGGCAAATAGATACACACACAGAGAAATAGCTGGGAATATGAATACTTCCAAAGCATGCTAAAAATGGCATTGTTATTGATTTCAAGAAAAATAAATAAATAAATGGAATGAGTAATTCAGCCGGTGTGTGGCAGGTCTAAATGAATCAATTACCATGTTAAAAGACATGCATAAAATAATGCTTAATTTAAAACAAAATAAAAAAAGGGGGGGAAGGAACTTTAAAGGGTAAATTGTCTCATATTTTAAATTGAATGAGTACAAAAAATACTACCTGAGGATAGTAGATTACTGTTTAGAGGCTTTCAGGTGCAAACTTATGCAACTGCCACTGTTAGCACATTCAGATTAATAGTTCAACAGTAACTGGAATATTAAACAGAATGTGTAATTTTGAGTATTTTACCTAATACTGGGTTGATCTAAGACGTAAGCAGACTGGGTACCCAAAACAGTTACCCTTTTTTCTTAATTTGCATGTTGATGTTCTACATGCCTAGATCAAAACCCATGCAGTCACTGTATGATTTAATACACAATATCAATTCAATCTCCAGATAACAGTGAACACCTCCCACTTTATAAGCCTTTGCAATACACCAGTTTTACAAGTGTCTCTATGGTGAGTCACTCCTGTGGTTTCCAATACTACTATCCCATTAATGAGTGTAAATCTGGGCTAATCCAGTGCAGATTGCCTGGCCTGTTGTGTTCTGCCTGAGTTTTATGTAGATCAGAATCTCTCCTAATGTGACTGTTTCCAATTCTCCACTCTGTTCTATTATTTTCATATAAACATCTAATCTGCACTGTTTAGACCAGTATAATAATGGCTTAAAGGAGTAAGGGAAAACCACAATCACATACAAACTACAATAATAAATGCTAGGTAGCAGGTAAGCCACATTTCAACCCCAAAGAAATTGCCACTTCAAGGCAAATCTGTATCTCATTCTAAGCCAGGTTCTGAATAAATATATGATCATATCAGGAAGTTACCACATTGCTTATGAAATGCGCATGTACAGATGCAGCCATCATCTCCGAGCAGCTGAGGGTGTGCTCAGAGGAGACCAAGGCTGGTATATAGCAGGAGGGTTGCAAATCCATCCTGAAAGAGCACTGGCAGCTCTGCATGTGGAAGCTTGCATATCACCTGCTCACACTGTACTTAGCCCTAGGAAATGCACTAAATCTTTTCACGTTATACAAGCCAAATTCATCAACAGCTTTAAGAGAGAAAGAAAGACATACATCATTTTTTAACTGTTCCCATTACGTATGATAAAGGAAAAAAGTAGAATGAGTAGCACAGTGTAAACTCACTGCTCTTCTGCCACTGTGTGGAATAAGGCTTGCTCAACACCTCAGTACTTTTAAATGTGAGCCTATTAGATGTGCAATCCCAGCTGAAATTAAATGAGCAATCAGGCTTTCTCAACCTACATAGCACTGCCCAGATTGGCTCTGCTTTTGCTCAGCATGTAGCTCTTCCCCGATTTCAACTGCAGTTTTGTGTACATATCACAGGTAGCATACACTTGATTGGTTTGATATCATAGCGGTGTCAAAGACAAAGGGCACAATCCCAACGTGCTGAACATGAGCTACCAAATGCCTGAAGTCAGGCTCTGAGTGACCGCACCAGTGTTGGAGAAAGAAAGCCTAGAAACTTAGTAGTTTTTCATCCTAAAGCTGCAGACTAGACAGGTTTTTATTATGGAGACACCAACTCATCCATTCCAGGAGAGGGGTGGAGGGGGGGTGCTATGTGTATATGTGTTGAGTAAGGAGGAGATAGGTTTAATTAATCTTAAATGCCTTTGCAATTCAAGAATTGTAACCCTGGATCAGTTCCTGTACTAACATGATTAGCAAATATTGACTTTTGAGTACAATAATAATGTGTCATCTGAAACCCTTGATAAGTAACTTAAGTACTTCCTTAGCTTGCATCTTATTAAATTAGATGAGGTATGGTTGAGACACATTACACAAAGACATTGAAATGAGAAATCAGACCTAAAGATTTTAGCATTGATTAAGGAAAGTCAAAAGTTACAATAAAGATGAAACTCTGTGGCCTGTATTCTGATCTCCATCCTTTGCTGTGAGTACAGATCACCTCACTCTAACACTCCTACTGATGCTAGGGAGCTATTCAAGATTTGTTTCACTATTTACTAACATGGTTGTGTTTTCTTTGGAGTTCTTTGGCATGGGATGAAGTCACTATTTTCTGTTTTTGCAATACCATAGTTCTTATACTTGTAACAAGGGTAAATATTTGCTATTTGTGACTTTTTGACATGCAATCCATCATTTGATTATGTCTGATGGCCATATAATGTCAGTTTTATGGAAGGTTAACTGGCACAGGTTTTGAGCTTTTGAAGTTAATGTAAGGGAGAACAAGGAAGGCGTCACACTTGTGTGTCTGTGAATATGGGAAGTATAATATACTCAAATTTGTTCATGAGGTTTAGTTTAAAAATGTGTACAGCAGCTCAACCAAGAAAGGAGTTAAAAGATGTGATACTCCTCAGATGCAACCTGACAAATCTTACTTTATTGATTAGTTTTCAAAGGCAGTGCAGTGAGAGCACTACACTTACAATAGACTTTGGAATGAGGAGAAGGGGGGAGAAAAAAGCTCCAAATGTCATCAAAGCAAATGGTCTGTGAATGTTGCTTCAAAGCTAGTCATTAGTTGCCAGGGTATTTTGCCACAAAGCTTGTAAAGAGGTTTTCCTGGAGGGGAAGGTATGACAAAATGCACTTCTTGGCAAGATGACTTCTGCTTAAATAGCAGGACACATTAATTCTTGCTTGATACATAAAATTAATTAGAGGATTAACATCCTTCATGAAATTTTGCCAGAGATTTTTTCCTTTTTACCAGGAATAGACCCCAGGCCTTTTCTGTACTCTAATGAAATTGCAAATTGACTTGTGTTCAAATGATGCTTGACTAAAATGAATAATTAAAAATGTATTGCTAACAATGAGATGGGTCAGCTGATCTTTTCAAGGATTAATTAGTTTCAAGAACCATCTTTCTTATGTAACACAGCAAAGGCCAATGCCAACACACCTTTTTTTCATGCAGTATTCCCCTTGAAGTCAATGGACCCATTCTGTTCCCAATTATTCAAGGTTTTATTCTAGATTCAATCTGTTTAGAGTGGGCTTTCCTTTACGGTAATTCAGAGAGGAGCTATGCCTGAAGGAGTTGAGCTGTTATTTTATCTACAAGTTAATGAGCCCAATTCCTCTCTTTATTAGGGTCTGATCCAAAACCACACTGAACCGGTGGGAGTCTCCTCTTCGTCTTCATTAGGCTTTGCATCAAGGCCAGAAAAGCACATTACCGTAAGCCCCAAATACCTTTACAGAGGTGAACAGTGTAACATGGGGTAAGATCTGTGACCACAAAAGTAATCAGGATTCCATTTTCCGTAGGGCAACAAGTGCATAAATGGAGAAAAGCTAAGACTAAAGGGAGTAAGAAAGCCTGCATGTGTATGTGCACATGCTGGCCCATAAAACGTTGAGATTTGCTACTTTCCAACATGAATAAGGAGGTTCAGGATCTAGGAAAAATGACTCAACATAAAGTTTTCAGAAGCAGGTCAGGAATCTAATTCTCAGATTTTTCTCAACTTTCAGGTATTTCATTTCCCAAAGCACCTATGCGCAGCTCCTTAGTTTCCATTTTCACAGGTGCCTTGAAAATCCCACTGAAGGCCTGTCTGTTTCTTTACACGCCTTTGAAAATTGGCTGTAAGTCCCCGTTTTCAAGAGTGACTTGCATATTGTGGCATCTAGCTCTGGCTGAAATCCACACAAAGCAACATTTGGAGGTTAAGAGCTAAAAGCTGTGAGAAACTGCCCTACTACTGTGATTCTTTCCCATTTCAGTATTTGAGTTAGTTCATTTAGGGCGGATGGGGGTATATTTGCACATGCCACGCATAAGTTTTCTGGGATACTTTGAAAACAACTGTTAGCTTCATATAAGGTGAGATTTAGGGAGGCACTAAAGGTGCAAAAGGAGCTGGTGATTAGAGCCGAGGACCCAACTGGTAACTTGCTGCTGAAAATCTCTTTCACTGATCTTTCACTTTTAAAATATGAAATGTCTGAGCTCCTTCCCCAGTGTGTGCAAATCAGCGTGCTTCACTTTTTAAATTTCCTAATCACCTCGTGTGTTTGTAAAAGGTCCCTTTCTGCAATGAGGATTTCAAAAAAGGAAACCTAACATTCAATTTCAGTGTTTTCTCAAAACACTTTCTAATTCTCAAAACGCTTATTTCTACTTGCACGTTTCTGAGTTCCTGTCTCTGATGGATTTTTCAGATGTGTTTTATGTTGTGTTATGATGTTTCTAATTTGGGTGATGAAAGGTTAAAAGATACGCCTGTATGAAATTACCCAGTGACTCTTGTGAACTAACATCATATCTTATTGAGTATGATCACTCTGTCATTTGCTTTGGCTACAGTAAAGCTTTCAGATACAGTAGGAATAAGCTGGGATCCCCAGAGCCTACTGTAGAATTTGAAGGGGGGCAAAAAGACATAGTTTCCTTGCCTAAGACTTTCTAGTCATGTGTAAAGAGACGATGCTCTGGAAAATGTTGTTTTTCTTTGGCTGCCCTTTAGTCAGATCTTCTCACTGCTGGCATTGTGCAGAGTCAGCTTAAAAGGTGTATTTAGCATTGAGGGATTTGGTAAATACTGCTTTATTGTGCTCGTACTCCCTACAGGGCATTCTGAAGAGATGAATAATAAGTGTGAACAGGAAGAGCAAGTTTCCAGTCCTGTCAAATTAATTAGAGCAGCGTAGAATGAAGTGAGCTTTGCCGTTAGGTAGGTTGAAAACAGGCAAAGGGAATCACTCGGGCATATACAAAAATGTTACCCCACTACTATTATTATTGTTTTCTTTTGAATCAGATATAAAATGTAGCTATGTTTTGTTATCCACAACAAAACATTTCTCAAATACTGGGCATATAAATAAAATGGAGCTGGATATGCAGAGCTACCCCCCTGCTGTGGCAAAAGCAAAACTTGCCAAGCAATGACGCTGCCCTTATAGCTGCTGTTGGAGAAGTGTTTTCTTATGGCTTTAAGGGAATTAGTGACACCCAAGCTCAATGTCATTTAAGTCCATAAAGATGCTTTAGAGTTTGACTCAGCTCCCAGCTGTAAAACTGGCCCTCCAGTTTGCCAGCCGCCTGCTTCATAATTTTCTGAGACTTGCATTTTTCCTTATAGCAGCTCAAAAAAGCCATTCTTGGTGTCATACTTGGGCTCTAGTTTGTGTCTTTTCCTAAAGTCTTTTCAAACAGCCATCAACCTAGGAGGTAAAAAAGGGTCTGATCCAAATCCCGCTTGAGTCAGTGGAAAAGATTCCTGCTGAATGAAGTGAGGGCTGGATGAGATCAGTAGACCCTATTTTTTCATTCCCTGCCTAGACAGGAGCAATCTCTATTGTCCATTTCCAAGCTTGGTAAGAAATGACTCAAATTCTGAGGCTTCTGCTTCTCTTGAAAACTACTCCCCAGACTAAACACACCATCCGACAAGAAAATTATCCTCCTTCTCCCCTTTATCAGATCCCACCCTCTTTACTTCGTTCCTCTGGAAAGCCTTAATTTTGATCCTCCTTCCATTGTGTCTCCACATTTCAAGTGATAATTAAGCATATAGCATATTTCTCCTGCACTTTGCATTTGTTCTTATTGAGGTGCTTTCATATTTCCTTCTAACTAAGCCCTTCCAATTTTTTGGGGCATTTTATTACTCTTTTGTGACTTCAATACATAAACCTTTCTCTCACTCACCTTCATATGGTGTCTAGAGATATGAACTGCCTTATCACAGCATACTGCAGCAGCTATCCCCACGGATGAGAATATTTGGGTGGGATTTATTTGATTCTTGGTGTTAGTCACCCTGGACTACCTTTCGGCTGATGGAGGAGTAGGGAGGGAAGACAATTGCAGGGCCTAATTAAGTCATCCTAAAGCAGAGGTTTAAAACAGGTCTGACCGTGTCCTAAAGTGTGTGCTTCTCTACTAGGAGACCCCAATAGGGGTCTAGAAAGGCTGGTGTGGCTGTGAAGGCATCTCCCATGGATATCTCCCATCATGTGATATGAGTCACCCTTGGAAATGTGCAGCTGGAAATGTGCAGAGTGGCTTTGAAAGGGAACAAATGCCATGTCTAACAGAATAAAGCTGTTCTGCAAAACTTCTTCCACTAACTTCTTACCCGTGGAGGCTAACAAAACTGAAGCATTTTTATAACCTTGGAAGTTCCCACTTTGATGTTTTTAGAATGGAAAGTTGTGGTTGCTGCTGCTGTTTGTGTTGAAAAGTGTTACAATGAAGATGCACCAGATTTCTGAAGTGGATTAACAAAAAATTATGCTGAAACATGAATGAAGTGTCTCAGTGGTCCCTGCATTCCATCTTCAGTTTAGCCTTAGGTTTCTTTTTCTAATTTGGGTTTTCACAGAGAATTTCAAACTTCTTATGCTCAGCCTGCTTCAGGACAAAATCACACTTTAAAGGGGGGTTTCCAGCTAAATTGAGATACGAGAGTTAGCTCCTGCTCCCTTCTGTTCTTCATAAACAGCTTTCCTCAAGCTGTGTTTCTGTTTCTCTCTTTTACAGAACAGATACGGGAATAGAGTACGGGAATACTCACTTCCAATTTTGCTCCACTTGCCCTATTTTTCCAAAGCTGCAATTTAGATGTCACTGTTGGCCTCTGATAAGCACAGCTTGTTCTCCAGCTCTCCATGTACCGTATTTGACCACAAGGGTGTGGAGAGTGACACAGAAGGTCAAGGAGAAAATCTCATCCTTACACTTTTTGGTCCAAAATTCATCTGATATGAATCAGCACAGCTCAGCTGACTATCACTTTGTTCCTCTGAAGAACTCAGAACTCACTATGGTACGTTTCTGTGCCATATAAAGCCAAAGAGAAGGCATATCACTGAATGCTCTCTCCTTTTTAGGGTGGATGCAGTGGCACAGGAGTCAAAAATATCCGCTTGTTGAAAGAAAACATGATGAAGAGTGCTTCAAACCCATGACATTCCTGCAAGCAGGCTGTTACAACTGATTTTCTTTCAGCTCCCTAGCTTCAATTTTTGGCAGCTGCTTTAGAGAAGCCAAGGGCGTCCTGCTCTAGGATCTACAGAAGGAAGATGCTCCACGAAGGGAATAGTTTCGGCACTGGGGACAATAAGTGGTCTGGGGCCTGAGACTTCGAGACAGACACTCCCTTCTCTTTTTGAGAGAATTTCAAAATGCTTTGGTTTTCATTCAAATTGGAAAAACTCAACCATATTACAATTGCAAAACCCTCCATAAAACTGAATGATCTTTCTCCCCACAGCTCCATCTGAAACAGATGGAAACTTCTTCAGTGAAGTGACCACTTAATTGAAAATATGTGATACCAAATTAATACCATTTCAGCAGGTACTGGGAAGACAAATGAAGATTGTCCAACCTTCTCTAGGTGTCTCAGACAACTACCTATTGCTTTTTTAAGGTGTCTGGCAGCTGGGAAGTAATTTAAACGATGCTTGTTGGCTCCCAAACAGAAGAAATAAATGAACACAAAAGAGCAAGATTTCAATTAAAGTTCATCATGTAAAACAGGCCTCATGCCTTCCCTGACCACAGAGATTAGCTTTTGTGTCTGGAATTGCATTTCATAAACCTCCTCCCTCGACACGGAACATCTGCTCCCTTTAGGACTATTGTTTTACATCCATAAATAAAACATAAAATTATATTTTTGTCACTCTTCAGGCCAGATCTTCAGCTGGCATAAATCAATGGCAAGCAGTCAACCTCAGCAGAGCTCTGCTGACTTAACCCAAATGAGGATCTGGCCCTTGACGCTTTGGTGCTGAAGAAAATAATGGGTCTGGGCAGAGAGTGTGGGACATTGTTTATCAGAGAATGTGTGTGAAACTACATGGAGCAAGTAACCATAAAGCATGATTGATCTCTCCAGCATATTTTAACACTTCTTTTTTGAGTGTTTACTGAAACCTTTTAGGTAGTGCAGTCTTCTCAGATATCATTTTATATGTTTGAAAAGCTTTCTAATTCATAATGAAAAGTTACGTGTCGCTCCAATGAACCTCTAGCTTCAATTACTTGCTGTGCAAATGGTTGGTCTGCATTTTGACCAATGTTTATGGTGCTTGGCAATTTTTCAGTAGCTACTTTACCCTGATATGATTAATTTCTTGCATAATATGAGGTTTTGCATGTGTGGAGCTGAAATAATCCTACTAGGCAGAAGAGAAATAAAAGAGCTTGTGTGTTTCAGCTTTGAAAACATCTGAAACATAACATCACAATTTTAAGCATGCCAATGATAATACAAGTTAGCCATGGATGAAGACGACCACAAGAGACATGAAGTTCCTGATGGGATTCAGCAGCATGAAAGTCATTACTTGGCTAGTAAGGTCAGCGCACTAGATCATAGCTGGGCAGCCCCAGAAGCAGGGAAGCAAGAGACAAGCCTGGAGCTCATCGTACGTGACTGCAGCAGTACAAGAATGGCTGCTGGTACTCGTTTGCTTTCTTGAATGTCAAACCCTTCTCCACATGCTGGTCTCCCTTTTCAACAGAAGTGCTAACGTGTATTAACTACCCTGATGTAAATGCAGGTAAAGCTTGAACAAATAATTCTTAATTTTAAAATGTGTTTAGCTTTAAGCATGCAAAAAATCTCACTGGTGTCATGCTGGTTTGTTTTAGTTTCCTTAGCTGGATCAGACTTCAGAGTAGATAGTGGCATTTGGATCTGCACAACCCTAAAAAGACAAGTAACGCTGATGACATCTTTTGAAAGGATTTGAGGAGAATGAGGTACCCAACCCCTACTGCATTCTAAAGCAGAAACACATTTCCGTAAGACCTGGCACCCAGTTCTCCTTAGGCTCTGTAAAATGAGCAATATGGAACATTATCACCCAAGCTGTCTGCCTGCTTCTGCCATATCAACAGATACATCTGCTCTGATTCAGTTCATCATTTACTGTCTTACTGCAAGCACATCCTCTTTGGTGAGTTAAACTAAAATATTGTGCTGTAAACTCAGGAGGCTCTTTGGTAGGCATGTGATGCCAAGTGCCAATTCATGGGGAAAGTCATCTTCAACAGAAGCTGCAAAGCAGATTGCTGGAGGTGGTAGCCTCTTAAACCATCTTCGAAAGAAGCACTTAGGTGCCTTCAAAATCCCAACCTCCATATTTTTACATACACAATCACACATTTGTCACCTTAACAGAAAGTACATCTACAGTGCAAATTCTAGTATAGGGAAGAGGTACTCAGACTAGCTATATATGAGCTAGCCATAAATGAGCCTGCTTCCTGACAGTATAAATTAGCCCATATGGAGCTAACACCGGCAAAAAGCAGGGTAAATTAGTCCTCTTGGTGTTCTCTGCTGTCTCATCTTGACTGCGTCCAGTATCCACAATGGTTCATTTACAGCTAGCTTGGGCATTTCTGCATTGTCATGTGGACATACTCAGAGCAATATTGTTAGTATTGCTATAACATCTACAAGAGCACAGGAACTGATAATGGGGGTTAGTTACCTTCTACCTTTGCTCAGTGCAGAGGGGCCAAGTCAGAGGTGACAGCAATGCAGAAAGACCTCACTGAATTCAGCAGTTATTTCTGCTTACAGGAATGCACACAAACGGTCATCGTGGGTGATAATGAATACTGAGTCATCCGGAACCCACAAAATCACCTTATAGCCACAAAGATAGACTACTATCAGCATCTGATGCCGAGCCTTTTTGCTTTTTAACTTTTTTTAAGCCAGCCTTTTGTAACACTTTCTGTTTAAAATAAACAGGTGACATATGTGGGATTAGTTGATCTGCCCTAGATAACTCAGACAGTTTGGTCCTTCAAGTTCTAAAGAGAGCAAATCACCAGCATTATTTAGATTTTAACATTCATTTTTAATATCTAAAGACTACATTTTTTTTGATCTCAAACACTTTGAATGGTTTTGAATGAAAAAAAAAATGCATTAGAAGACTTACGAAACATGTTAGAAAATTACCTGAATTAGCTGAGTTCAAAACAGGTCCTGGGTATCTGAAGCAACATCTATCCTCGAAATCTTAAGAGACATGGAACCTCACAAGGCACCTACATGAAGAAAAGAAACAGAACATTGAGCAAAGATCAATCTGTCTTTAAAAATTTTAGATACATTGATAGGTAGAAAACTGCTCAGTGTAGCTACACTTCCACTGCCAGGGAAGTGCTTAAGGCAGGGTGGCTTGTTTCAGTTAGGTGAAGTCAAATTAGCTATGCCAATAAAAGCTGCACCAGTATATCTGCATCTGACAATTAGCCCTGCTACCTGGCAAAAAATCACATCCAATTTAATGCACACATGCCAGCATGACCTCGAACACCAACTGCAGATATATCATGTTAACAGAATTCTGTAGGTTTCAGAAATGAATTTCATACAATACTGCATAATTTTACAACCAGATAATGCAACATATGAAAAACACTTCAAATCGCTGGCTGATTTACATGATCTTTCTTGATACCATGAAGAGTGAAGAAACCAACTTTAAAATGCCCTAGTGCTATATCCAGCTCCTCACTCAGTATTCTGCCTTGTGTAGATTCTGCAGCAAAGTGGGGGAGAGCGATCAGCCTGTGATGAAACCTCCTTGGAAATGTGAATGCGGCCCTTTCTTTTTCAGTATTTACTTACAGATTAGTGTACCCCTGAAGAACTATAAACAGCTGAGAGCAAAAAATAAAGGGACCTCTGAAAAGTTTTATGTCTTCCAAACTATAAATGTCAGGTGGTAATAGCGGGCAGTTTATTTTTTCTGTAGATATATATATATATATTTATTTATTTATTCCATGGAAATATTTTCTCTGACAGAAAATAATAAAATAAAAGTGAGCCCATCACTGGCAGCTTTATGAAATACAGATATAAATTTTGTGGTACTGATGAATGCCTTTAATAAGTTGAGTTGACAATTATTTTTTGTCTCCTGTCCAAAAGAAAATAATGTGTATATTAAAAAGTGCTCGCTTTTTTTAGGTCTCTCTTTCAGAGAGTGGAGGGGTAATGAAAAGGACCAGCCAGAAGCAACACACCCAGAGAGCTGTGTAAAAATCCAGATAGGGCAAAATGTTGGTACAGCAGCAAAGAACCACAATGGGCTGGGTAACTTCAGGAGCAGCATTTGCCAGAACAAGCATCATATTTTTACTGAGCTAAGGGCCAACATGGGATGTGAAGATTCGGAGCTGAGCACGTGCACATGGCTGGGGGCAAGGGGCACAAACACACCATTTTCCAAAGGTGGGATTCCTCACTACTGTGCTTTCCCTCCCCAATTAAGGGTTGAAACAAGCCACTGGAATCTACTGTATGTCCTGAGGAAATAAACGCCCTGGCTGCTCTCCAACTCGTATTTCTCCCTTTCTACAGCAAACAAACAATAGGCCAAGTAGGATGTTGTACATCGCCCTGGAAAAAAAAATATATAAAGTGAAGTATTGATAAACTGAGATTAATTTTTACAAAAATGTTTATATCAAGTGCATATGCTTTGCCTCTTGGCCATTATGGAAATGTCAGGGGTTTAATTGGCAGCTGTGAATAGCAGCACCTGCAAACAGCTCAGGGCTTGTTCCTGTGGTCTGGCAACATTCTTACTTTATGCTTTAAATAAAGGCTTACTCACTGAGACAGAAATAACTGACAGTGGATGATTGATGATTGCCCATCACGCAATAGCTGACATCTACCATTCACTGAATCCATTTACAATTTCACTTCCAGATTTCATTAACAGGGCCGTGACATCTAGGAACAGGATTGATACAGATGGCAGCTCAGTTACAGAGTTCAGCTGATGTTGAGCGTATGTTAAGCATGGAAAACAGATTACTATGAGCTCCAATCTATCTCATGTGGTACATTTTGGAAGCCCTATCTGTTTACTTCAGGTAACCTTTTATAGTTCTATTTATCCTGCCTAGTTTCAAACCAGATAGCAATTTTCCATAGTGGAGAATTTATAGTGCCATTTGCAACACGCGTTTATAAAATACTTACTTCCGTGAAATATTAAGACAAGATTTTGGCATTCTAAAGGTTCCCTTTTCACTTAAGGAGGAAACAAAAAAAAAATGCGAGCACATAAAATCCGTAATTTCCCTCATCACAAATATCCTCTTCTGAGCAAAACAAATGGCTCGCTCCCCACCGCACACCTGTGTAGGTCTCAAACCCCAGTGGCCATGGAGCTCAGAGGCAAATAAAGAAGTTTCCAGCTAGAGGGGCCAGTCCCGCTCTGCTCAAAACTCCGGCTGACCTTTGCCTGAGATGGGACACAGCGTCCTGCAAATCCTTCTTTTTATCTCAAGCTCATCGGGTTTGGCACAGGCTGTTCTTCAGGAAGGCTGAGGCTCAAAATGCAATTTTCCATTGTCATTAAGAAGCTGGGCCAGATATCAGATCTCAAGTTAGTTCGCAAACCCCAGAAAGTCTGGAGCTGCTCAGACATGGGATTTCAAGTTGTCTTGCTGTTAGAGTACAGGACGCTTCTAAAATTCAGAGTCCCTTTCAGATCAAGGGCTGAATTAGAATGATCCTCTGTAAAAGTAAAGAGTCACGGTCTAGAAAACACTCATAACCACCTACTCCATGCAAATAAACAGTCTTAAAACCTAGTCTTAAGGGTGGAGAGTAAGAAACGAGCAGCAGCGTGAAAACCATGTATAACACCTTATCTAAGGAAGCAAGGGTGTTGCTTAATGGGTTGATGAAACCACTCTTGTGCAGCTCAGCTGCTGAAGAAATGCACGACATACAACAGCTTTTTTACCATTATCAGTTGTGCTTTTCTAGCTCAGCTTGTGAAGTTATGGGTGCTTCCTCACCAAGCCCTCTCTAGGAACACACCCCTCTTGGGCAAGTGCTGCAGTGAAGTCTGAAAGCAGGTAGACAATGAAGGCTCTTGGGGCAGCTGCCAGAAGCTTCAAGCAGGCAGTCTTAGTTTTCACATCAGTCCATGACCCTTATTTTTACATTAGCCCAGCTTTCAAACCGTGTGAACACAGAGTGGACCCTCTGCCAGTTGCTTTACCTGGTTTTATCTTCTTGAAGTTGACATAGCTTCACCCTCTCCTACTTTGCCATCAGTAGGGTCTTCTGAAACCCAAATTTGTGTTGTTATTATTCTTACAGCCAAAAAATCACTCAGTGGAAACTGGCACTAATTCAGTTCTTCAGCAGGTGCAGAGATAGCCGGTTTCCAGACTGACACTTGTAATGGCTTCCCAGACACAGCTCTGTTTTATCTCAAACTTGCTAAGCCAAATCCATTCCTTCCGTATTTCAACCAACTTTGCACATTTAAGCCACTACTTCAGCCTCCATACATAATTGCATGCAGTTCTTCTTGTATAAAATGCAGTGGTTCTTTTCTTTATTATGGTCATTTAAAGCAATTAAAGATGATCACACACAAACTTGAGAATTAACATTGTGCAAATATTTATGCAGGAGCTAAAGCTAAGACTTTTCTCCCTTTCTAGGTGAAATGTGGAAGATTTGTTCTGGAAAAAAACAAATACATTGTCCAGTATAACTAAAGGCAGCATGAAAAGCCTTCCTTTCTACCTCATTTAAAAAAATTTCTGATGCTCTTCATAAAGAAAACATTCTTCTTCCCCATGTACCTTTGTTCATGTATGCCATCAATGGTGGTAATAGATGACAGTACAGAGGTTTTCCAAGAAATTCCCCTAAAATTATACTAAGAACCTTTCCATAATACAGTCAAATTTAACAATGCAAAAAAGGCCAAATATACATGAAAAATGCACCAACTGTAATTGAGCTACCCCTGCCTTTGGAAACAAGGACCAACCTATATGCATGTGTTTAAACAGGCCTTTCAAAAGCTAACTTTAGACACCCCTTTTTTATTCCTGCTTCTGTTTTTCTGGTTCAGCTGAATGGATCTGCACTGATTTCTTTTTGCTGTGTAGCAAACAGCTGGAGGTGCTGGAGTATTATTTGCTATTCATAGTAAATATCTTTTAAAAAGCACACTGAGGAGCTGCTTCAGCCTGACACTCAGGTGGGTGGTCAATGCCACCTCCCTGCAGTGAAGCCTGGAGGCAGCATGAGCCCTGGTGCTCTGTAGAGCAGGGACCCAAAAATAAGGCAGATACAACCGAAAGCCAGGAAGAACACAAGTCCACTGCAATTTTAGATGCTTAAGTGCAGAATTCCAGCTCTGAGCTACTTATCAGGGCTCTCCATAGCAAGCGGGCAGAAATAAACTCTCCCAGGTTGTGAATCTTCTCTGGCTATGGCAGGCATCTAAACCAAGTGCAATCAGTCATGACCTCGAAGTGCTGTTTCCTACCACTGACTAGATGGAACATTCAAACGACTGGCTTAGACACAGGTATCTAGTCTGCTGCCCTCTAAAATGACACAAGACACATCCCATTCATAATAAACCAAAATCTTTAGAGAAAGCTTACTCATGCTCCTGGAGTGGAGAACTGACAAATCTACAGTTCTTTCCTTTTTTCTTTTCAACGCCTGCATGATCCTGCTTCATCAGTTTTCAGGAAGGAAAGAGATGAAACAGGAGAGTCAATACATTAAATAGTATCAGGAAGATCTCTGCTTCTGCCTTGTTGCTATGGGCAGCCTGGGGATGCTGCAGCATGGTTTCTGAACACAGAGAAAGGTATGTCCAGCAGGATAAAGATCAACTTGTGGGTGAAGTACTGTCCTAGAGTTTTACTATTCAACAGTACACTGGGTTGCCTTCAATGTGGTTTGAAGCTTTGAGGCAGAGCACGATAAAGGCAGTTAGAGCTAACCTGCTGGCATGGCACCAAGGCAGAGCAGGGAGAACACACTGCCTCTCTGCTGCTGATGGAGCTCCTGAGTACAATAACCACCAGGACATGAGTGATGAAGGACAGCTTGGGACAGTAATATTTGCTACTAGCTTAGCTAGTTCCCTGAGAAAATGTCTTTAGGTATTTTGTTTTTTTGTGACTCTGGTGTATTCTTATCCCCAAATGTCCCTTACAACACTAGGATAACAAGAGAGAGACAGATGCCTCCATCAGCACATGCCAAGGACTCCACTTACACCCATAATTACTGCCTACTTTGACTTGCTCTCCAGAGGCATCAACTTTCCTGTATGGAATATATACAAACCAGAGGAGATTTTGTGCTTAAAATTAAGTGCCTATATCCATGCATGTGAATCTGTGACAAGCATATTTCCAGGGCTACTTCTGAAGGCAAAATCTTCAATGATTTTGATGCACTCAGATCCTAGCACCATGGGGAAGTCTATTAAAAAATAAAGAAAAAAAGCCAAAACTTATTTTACACTGAGAAGAATGATTTGTAATAAATTAAAGCTGTACTCAATGACAAGCATGCAAAACAAACTGCTTTTTTGGATATACATCATCCATCTGGTGCTCTCAATTAGGCAGAGATGCAGTGTAAAAGCAGTATGTGGTTAAGTAATAAAAGATCAAATCAAAATGTGTACTTGGAAGGGAGAGGTGGAAAGGTCAGGCCTGACACACTCCCTACATCACTTCTTCATTTCTGAGCTCTCCCTTTTGCAATCAGTACATTCCTGCAGCATAATGGGGAATCTGGCACAAAGTTCTTCACAATACGTTTCTTTATGATTACCTAGAAAAATATAAATGCTGTGTTTTCAGAGCCAAAGAGCACCTCGAATTTCCAGGAGAGGCTTTGGGTATTACTCTGAATTCCAAACAGCAGGCTTTAAAAAATATTTCCATTTTAATTATCTCAAAACTTCAAGAGCTGACTGCAAATAGCATAAAACGGCATAAAATAAATGGCCCTGTAAACTGTGCAAACAAATGTGTTAACAGATACTGGCTAAGGTGCTACTTTTCAGACAGTGTCTCCAGTTGCCTCAAGAGTTCCAACTGGCAATTACAATTGTTTTCAGCTCTGTCCCTTATTTTCCTTTCAATAACAACACATCCATATATAACATAACGAAACACAGTGTGATCCAAGGTAATCCTGTAGAAATGAAAATGTGCCTTGGATCAGACCCTTGTTCCTATATGGATGGTGAGCATTTGATCTGTATTTATTGCATTTGGTCTGAAGTGTGCAGATGAATAAGTGTCCTCAGTTGGGCAGTTAGCAGATCTTTACTTATAATTTATAAATAAAGACCGTGTTCCCATGAACAATGGCTCAGTGCAGGCTACTAAGCATTGCCCTTGTGTCACCCACTCAAATAACCCCCTTTCCTTTTCTGCATGGCTGTGGTTCAATTCTTAACAGGGTTACCCTGTCTCGTATCTCATGGTGTGGCACTCAATTGTTATTTTGAAATGGAGGAGAAAATTGTTTTAGCAGACACAAGAAAATATCAGAGATAAATCAGTTCTGGGATGTCCCAGGAATAAACCCAGCTCCCCTAAGGAAGGGGAGAGAGAAGACAAGAGTGGAGAAATTTGTATTTACACTACTCAGCCTTGTGAAATCAGGGGAATCTTCCCCAGTTCAGAAAATTTAACCCCAATTTACATCTAGGATGTTTTTGCTTGAAAGGAAAGGAAGCCATTCCACCTCCATCCCTGTTTCTGTTTACACAGACTATTGTGCAACTCATCCATGCTGTTGATCCTCTTACACTCTGAATCATGACATTTGCTTGGACCATTATGATAAAACCACATTCGTTTCTGGCATATAAAATCTCTCTTTTCCATGCATGAGGGCAGACAACACAGTAACAAAAACACAGGC
Organism: Melopsittacus undulatus; assembly: GCF_012275295.1. Taxonomy (NCBI): domain Eukaryota; kingdom Metazoa; phylum Chordata; class Aves; order Psittaciformes; family Psittaculidae; genus Melopsittacus; species Melopsittacus undulatus. Next base: position 9,406,336 of record NC_047529.1, on the reverse strand, counting down.
CTGAGAAGAAAACAAGAGTTCTCTGGGACAGCATGTTGAAAAGGCAGAAAAGTGTGTCAGGAGTGAAAAAAGGGGCCACCAAGCCGGTGTAAATAAAATTCTGCTGCAAGGCCATTTTTCACTGCCAAGAAGGTGTAAAGAGGCTTCAGGATTAATGAGAATCAAGCCCTGAGGCAGAGGAGACAGATGTTGGCTCATAGCCCACAGATAAATTAATGGCAGATAGCAGAGTAGAGCCTAGGATTTACCCCAACAGCATAACTCAACTGATTTTAACACAACTATATACCCCAAGAATTTGATACCAAAGGCTGCAGTGCTTTACACTGCATGGACAAAGTGCAGGCAGAGGACAAATACCCAAGGGATGACGGTATCTGCACAGGTTGTCCATAGAGGTGGTAGATGTGCTGCCCCTGGAGACATTCAAGGCCAGGCTGTATGTGGTTCTGGGCAACCGATCTAGTTCAAGGTCCCAGCTCACTGCGGGGGGTTGAACTAGATGACCCCTGAAGGTCCTTTCCAACGCAAACTATTCTGTACTTCTGTAATTCTAACCTACCAACCACTTGAGTTGAAAGCATCCTTGCAATGGAATCCTGGTAGTTTTTCTCTGGATTTGAACAACATCTTGCATTTGAGCTCCTTGGGAAAGTTTTGAGATGACTTACCTATGCCTTTACTCAACTCTCTAAGAATGATCCTGCTGCACAAATTCACGCTGAGCAGAAATTAATAGCCCTTCAGGTGAACTGGAGGTAGCCTTGAATTCAGGAAAGATGGGTTGATTGTGAGCCTTTAAAATTACAGATATCATTTGCATATGGTCATATGCAAGAGTTTCGTTTTAATTTCTTACTAAGAAATGGACAGCTAAAACACAAAACTAACAAATGTTACTGACAGAGGAGACACAAAATTTGTCACTTCTCCCACCAAAGGCACTTAGAGAACTTTCCCTATGCAGAACATCAGCACGAGACCTCTCCTCACCATGCCTCTGCTTTAATTGTGAGTCTCAGCATCTGCACTGCAAACAACTGTTTTTTTTCCAGGGGTTCATAACTCAAGTTTAACAGATTGCTCTAGGCTGACACATGGTTTCAACTTGGGAGCAAGCACTTCTTTTATAAACAGCTTTTTCTTTTCTTTTAAATGGTGATTTCTTTTTGGTTTTGCTTGTAATGTATGTAAAATGATTTGGGATGCTTTTTGCACTTGTGTACAGTAACTCAAAAGCAGCTTTCATTGGAACAGTGGAATTTGGCAAGTGAACAGTCAATATTGCCCTCTAATTGCTTTTAGCATCTTTGCAAAAATAAAAACGTCATTTAAAATGGCTGAGATATTTCAATTTGAAAAGTGGCTACTGAGCAGGCACAATAATGGCATGGATTTTTACTCTGCGCATGTAATGCACATATTCAGCATAATGTGATCCCTAAAATATACATCTCCAGATGAGGCTGTACTAATCATTGATTTTTATTTTTTTTTCACTTCAGTGGCTGAAATAGAAAAATAAAATCTGGTTTGGGTTGATACAAAACATTTTTTTCTTCCTTCAGGAAAAATCAACAACATTTTCCTATAAGGGCAATAGAAGGCTCCTGCTGACCGAAATGATGGAACATCTCCATTGGGAGGTTAAAAGAAAAAGAAAAAGGTAAGAGAAAAAAAATGATATTAAAAAACCCTAACCTAGATTATATACATTACATACCCTCTACAAAAAACGCCAAGCACCTCCCATATGAAGACAGGCTGAGAAAGTTGGGGCTGTTCAGCCTGGAGAAGAGAAGGCTGCGTGGAGACCTCAGAGCAGCCTTCCAGTATCTGAAGGGGGCCTACAGGGATGCTGGGGAGGGACTATTCATTAGGGACTGTAGTGACAGGACAAGGGGTAACGGGTTCAAACTTAAACAGCAGAGGTTTAGATTGGATATAAGGAAGAAATTCTTTACTGTAAGGGTGGCGAGGCACTGGAATGGGTTGCCCAGGGAGGTTGTGAATGCTCCATCCCTGGCAGTGTTCAAGGCCAGGTTGGATGAAGCCTTGGGTGATATGGTTTAGTGTGAGGTGTCCCTGCCCATGGCAGGGGGGTTGGAACTAGATGATCTTAAAGGTCCTTTCCAGCCCTAACTATTCTATGATTCTATGATTCTATGATCGTGTCCATATCAAGCTGACAGACAGAAAATTCAGAATAGAAATTAGGCAGAAGTTCTTCCCTGTGAGAGTGCTGAGGCATTGGCACAGTTTGCCCAGAGAAGCTGTGGCTGCGCCATCCCTGGCAATGTTCAAGGCCAGGTTGGATGGGGCTTGGATCAACCTAGTCTAGTGGAAGGTGTCCCTGCCCATGGCAGGAGGTTGGAACTGGATGAGCTTTAAGCTCCCTTCCAACCCAAACCATTCTGTGATTCTATGATCATATCCTTCTTCCCCCTGTACACCCCCATGTCACACTATGAGGACTTATTACCCACAGTTTGAGCTCCTCTTCCTTTAGAAACCTTAAACATATATTGACTTGGGATTGCCTTTAATCCTAGGCTGCCAAGTACCTTTGGAAGATGGGGTCCATTCACAGTGACTCTCAATTGTTTCTCATGGCCACCAGGAATCCATTAGATAAAGAAGTCTTTACTCAAAAAGTGGACTTCTGAGTTTGCTCCTGAGATCTGAAGATGGACTGAAGTATGTGCCCTTCCTCCAGTCTGGATTACGGTGATAGTGACTCTCTCTGCAGGACAAAAATCTTGCATCTCCACAAACTTTGACAACACAGATTTGTGCACAAGAGTGGCTGTTACAACTGTTTGGCTCATGTAGTTACCTGCCCATGAGAGTAGTTATAGGACATAACAGAGATGGGAGCACAGACATCAGAGGAGGATCTCTGGCTTCCCAGGTAACTGCTCTAACAGTGGGGTAACAGGAAGCAGAAAGTGCTACCTGATGTTGGGTGGCCTTGAACAAGCCCAGGCTTTGCCAAGGAACGGCCAAGGAACGCCATTTTGTGAGATCTGCCAAGCTGTGTGGACATCTGCTATCCTACACATTTACCAGAGCTTAAATCATAGAAACATAGAATAGTTAGGGTTGGAAAGGACCTTTAAGATCATCTAGTTCCAACCCCCCTGCCATGGGCAGGGACACCTCACACTAAACCATGTCACCCAAGGCTTTGTCCAACCTGGCTTTGAACACTGCCAGGGATGGAGCATTCACAACCTCCCTGGGCAATCCATTCCAGTGCTTCACCACCCTTACAGTAAAGAATTTCTTCCTTATATCCAATCTAAACCTCCCCTGTTTAAGTTTTAACACATTACCCCTTGTAATACCAACAAGTATCTAGACCAGTAGATACTCGGATACCACAAGGCTCCCTACAGCACAATGTGGCTTTATGGTGCTTTGAACAGCTCAGATGAACCCATCAACCTCTTCTCTACAGCACAAGATGAGTTTTATGATTGTGGGGTTGTTATAAATACATTGCTTTTCATTGCCATGCATTGTTTTTAACAGGCAAATTGGCACCGCACTTCTGTCCCCTTCTTCTACACTTGAGAAGATCAAAGCCTTTGTTTATGGCTGGGTTGTGTTTTTTCTTTCCACAAGAAGCTAGGGATGAGCCTATGTTCATGTGACTCCAGAGCCTGAGGCTTTAGAAATCATCACAGGAATCTCACTAAACATCATGTGCTGACAGCGGTGCAAATAGCAAACATTCACTTGTCTAGTGAGATTGTGTATTAATTCAAGACCATCAAGAACCATGGCCATAGTTCTCTAACAGGCAACAAGTCAGAGCGGACTAACTTGGAGAAAGGGCTGAACAAACACAGTGTTCAGACCTTTTCATCCCATTGCTGGTGTGCTTCACTGCAAGGAACCCTTGCTGTACCTCTCTCATTCAACCCCCCCCATCTGAACTGTTCTGCCACAGTCACTAATAGCTTTTAAATCGTGGCACTAACTTACAATATGCCATTCTAGGTCTTTTCTGACAGGTAATCCTCACCTCCATCTATCCAGATGGAGTTAATTTGGCTGAACTGTGCTGACCTGGGTGAAGGATTTTCAAATATAAATGGAACAAACACAACCTTCTCTGCCAACAAAGTCATCCTATGTTATGATTTCCACCATCTCTCCCCCAAGCCTGCCTTATAAGGAGCGCGTACCTTCTACTGGGATTCATTCTGCCATTAATCTATGTCTTCTTTCAACAATAAAAGAAATATGGAATGAGATTACCAGAATGGATGGCCTGGTACAGACAGGAGAACACTTCTTTTTAATAGGGATTTAAATTTGACATCAGTTAAATGTCTTGTGCCATCATGTTTCAGCTCTGTTATGTGGATTCTGGACCACGCTACCTACTTGGATGTGAATGCACTGTGCTGATTTAAGGCTTCTCCCCTGGCTATTCCAAGGAACTGAAATCCCACTCCAGAGCTTGCTCGCTTGGCCAAGGCAGTGGCACAGGGTGATGGAAGCTTGTTCCAAAAGGCAGTCGCTCTTCACACTTTGGCTACACTGTCTGCCTGAGTCAGCTGGGGAAGGAGCACTAACAGGCAGAAAAGAAAAAAGGGCTGTCTCAAGTACCTGAACTAAGCTTCTGCACAGCAGACCCTAGGCCTGCCTGGATTTCTTGTCTCCCTGATACACCCAGGAAACAGGAATATTCACTTGAGTTACCCTGCTGAGAGAGGAAAATAGGGCAAATGGAGCAAATGTTTCCTACCCCCAAAGTGGCTGCTCTAATTTTTCATTACCTAGTTTTAATTAAAACACTAATGCTATGATTTACCCCATGAATCCAGCTACAACAGAAACAGCCTTCATCCAGCAGGGTTCATGCCAGACCTGAAGCTGTGAAGTAGAACGCTCCTTTGTCTCCTTACGTTAAAACTCCCATGAATTGTTTCCTTCAACAACCTCAAACCTCTACTCTGAGGCATGTTTCTGGGTACTGGGACTATTTCTACTGCCTCTGAGATACAGCACAGTACGTGTTGGCTGCTGTGCTTATCTCCAAAGAAATCACTCTGGGTAGTGGGAAACTAAATGCAGATTTAAAAATAATACTCTCCTCCCTAGTGAGAAGCCTATGTGTTAATTTTCACTGCTAACTATCTGCCTAATATTGTTGATCAAATCATTGATTAAAATAACATTAGCAGCTGAGCCTGTGTGACAGGGAAGGAACTGAGAGAGTTTGCTTCAGACTGTTATTATAATTTGGATTTCTTAAGTGCTCTGTGATAATACAGTACCCTGAAGAGCTAATATTTGTTCAGTAAGGGCATGCAACATGATTCTTTTATTTCCTGCCTCTCTCTCTCTCACAGGCAGTGATTGCTAGATACTAGGACATATTTTTATTGTTTCTCAATAATATTGAGGCAGTACCTAGAGTTTTCACATTTTCATTGTGTGCTTCATAAAGAAAGTAAGATTCTGCTCTCACTCAGAGAAAGCAATCACTGAATAGACAAAGGGAAAGAAAATCATGGGGGAAAAAATGCTGGCGAGGAAATAAAATACTGTAGTCCTTAAAAATGCTACATCATCTTCCAGGTATTTATAATATGCACTGCAGTAATGTCTAGCAGCTATTACATGTATTCACAGAATAACACACATTCCCTGTTCTAAAGAATTTATAGTACACAAATAAGATGGAAGAGAAAACAGAAAGAGGAAATTACCTACCCAGCTTGGTGGCAGTGCTGGGAATTCACCAGCTCACTTATGAGCTGATTCCTAAGCCAAGCTGCTGGCCCACACAATGTACTTCTCTGGCAACCATGGTCTTGGTTTTGACACAGAAGAGAAGGTGTCTGCACAGCAAACATCCACAGCCAGTATACAGAGGCATACCATGAATGACAGAAGGGACAGAGCATATAGGATTTTCTATCCCTGATTATAAGATTCACTGAAGGCTGCAAGGTAGGAATGGAATTTGGGGGGGGCCTTGAAAGGAAGAAGGGATGGGGCTTTGCTGACAAACTTACAGAAGATAAACTAAGGCATAAGGGCTAATGGCAAAACATGTTATCCTTTGGCCTGTATTTTGTCTCAGAGAGGAAGAGCAGGCCCTTCCACTGAACCTTTCTTACTCCACAGAATCCATCTCTCTTGCCCTAAACTGGGAAGAAGTCCTCTAGCAATATGGTTTTTCAGCATTAATGACCCTCTCTTCTTTACTGGCTTCACTAAGAAGAGTTTGTTCAAAGACCAACTCAAAGGGATTCAAGGCCAGGTGCTACCTAGTCAAAGTCTCATCCTAAACCAATACAAACAGGCAAACCAGGGGCAGACAACTGAACTTTTCTGCCAGCCTTTGTAAATTACTTATTCCCTTCTCCTTTCATATGCTGCTCTCAGGCCACATCCAGTTTGAGCTCACATCCAAAGGACGCTACTGGAGCTGGGTTTCCACAAAATGCTTGCTCAGCTCTCTCAAAATAAAGATCTCCCCAAGGTGCTTCAGACTGGGCAGTCATGATTGAACACCCCAGCTCATATGCACCATTTTGGGTGACTTCCCCAGGTTTCCACCCCAGCTTCCCTCATTAACATTGCTTGGTCTAGAATGAAGAGCATTCCTCAGCCCAAAGATGGCCAAAGGGAAAATTACAGCCACAGAAATATCACTGCAGAAAACTGACTGCATTGGCCCAATGTCCCTCAGCAGGAGCTAAGCTATCCTCACCCAAAGAAACTTCACTTTTAAAGAATAAAGCTGGCTTAGTACCCAGGAATGCTTTAGATGTCTAAATAGAACATATTACAGGTCTGGGTGGAGTTATGTGAAAATATAGGGCCATGCCTAACCCTATACGAAGTAACTGGCTCAGCAAAAACAAATAATAAACTATTAACAACTCTGGGAAAAAAAGACAGAACAGCCTGAGGCTTTAACATGGCCCTGACATGTATTAAATCTATAAATTGATATTGTATACATACAGAATACATGCATATAAATTCTTGCTGCTACTTCCCCAGTTCTGTAATTGTGTTGCATTTTGGAGATAATCCTGAGCTGCCAACATATGAAGACCCCCAGAACTGAGTGGTGACAGGTCACAAACAAATATGAGATAACACAGCTCATTGGTGTGCCTGTGGCAGTGGCCAACTGCCCAGATATCCTGCAGACAGCCAATGCAGTCACTGAGTGGGCTGCCAGATACCTGAAAATCCCAGGCATACAGACAAAACGGACAATAAGGCAAGAGATAACTCGCAAAAGATGCTTTCTCACTAAAAATGAGGAATGAGATAATAATTCTTGAGTTCCTTGCTTGGAAGGTAACCAGTATATGGAGGTAAAATCCACATGGTTTCAAAAAGACTATCTGAGGGAAGGCTGGAAAAGTATCTCATGCTCTTATACTGTTCCCATGGAGATGGAAATTCTGATCCCAATGACCTCAGCAGGTAAGGGACTCACTGGGTACAGCAACTGTCACTGGGCAACCCCTACACCCATAAGCAATTCAGTGGCAGCTCTGAAAGGTGAGGTGCTAATTAGAGTTTGAAGACTGAACACAGAATGATAATCTTTGAAAGTACTCAACCCACCTACATTCCCACACACTGGCACATAATACCAGTATTATGTACACTAGTAGTTTAATTCCTTCAGCTGTCAGAGAAACTGGTTGTCTGCTGAAATTTAATGGCATTCAAGAGGCAACCAAGAACTCAGCGTGTTGCATTCTGCAGGAACGCTTTACCTCCTGCTTTTGAAGTCCATAGTAATATCCCTATTATACGAAGTGTATGATTTTATTCTCCAGATCAATGAGTAAAAATGTTCCTCTAAATCCACCCCATTTTAATTGCTGAAGGCTGTAACAAATGCAACATGCCATGGTCCAGTCCTGCTTTTATAGTGTCTACACCCTTGGGGATTCAGAGGAATTTCTTCTTCAGATATAAATATATATATATCAGACACACGTATATATTTATAAATACATTTAGGCATAGGACTATATTTATGATATAAAACGATTGCTTCCCTTTTAATACCCAGCTCATGAATAATTTGGGAAGACTGAGGTATTTTCTCCTGCATTACAAGACTTAATTGTCTTCCTCATTTATCTCTGGCTCTGCTTTGCAATTTATGCCTTCACACAGCTTTCAGATACCTAACATATCTTTTGTCCCTTGCCCATAACATTTAATTTCTCTCCCACTGATTATTTATCTCTGTAATTTAAAGCTATATTATTTAATGCTACAAGCCATAAAGTGTTTGGGGATGCCATTTGTATGAAAGATGCTGCACAAAATAGAACTGTATTGTCCTGTGACTCCAAGTTCTTCATACATACATACCATTTCCACAATCATAGCACGACCATCCGTTCCATATCACTGTATTGTTTATTTTTTCAGGATATCAAACTGTACATGCTTTGAAATATATAGAAACAGAAGTACTTTTTTTTTTCCTGCTGAAATGTTTGATCTTTAGTGTCTTAAACTACAAGGAAGCTGAAAAAGCTTTTGCTCAAGTAGCAACAGTGACCTCTAGTGTGTTTTTAACATTTCTTCCATTCAATTTACACCCATTGTTCCTTTAACCTTTAGGGCATTATTTAAGAACAATTTTCCGGATAGTATTTGGACTAATTTTCTTATTGACTCTAGTCTATACCAGAATGTGATTCTTGGGCGATCTTCTTTTATCCTTATAATCTATGGTAAAGTAAGTGTGTCTTCATTAATGACTGTAATTATCATATATAAAGTTGTCATTTAAATGAGCAATCATCTCTCACACACACACGCACACAAATTGAGCTTTATTTGTAGCAGGAATTGAAATTTGGCTAAATATCCTATTTAGCTTCAAGCAGTAAACATCAGGAGCACAGATTGCATTGGTTGACAGAGTTTGTCAGCCAAGACCACAGTTGGGGGTTTTTTCCCTCCCCTATTTCTATTTTTTTTTAAACCATACTAGTCTGTACCACGCACAGATTGTCTTTCAAATGAGGAATGTTGCAAGAACACTCCATAGTGCATACAACTGTTAAATTGGCACTGCTGTCACTAAGCCTATGTCAGCACTTCCAATCTAAGCTGCTATTTTCAGGAGTTTAAAATTCAGTTACATGAGCCGTTATGTTCTGGCACTTTATGCACGTGGCCCTTCAGGGAAGAAGGTTATTCTGAACTAGAGAAGCATGCGTTGGCATTACTGGTGGATTTGTGTGCGTGCGGGTGCCTGGGCACTGGCACGTTCTGGAGGTGGGTTGCAAATCTTCAGGCCTGACCACTGAGTCCTGTTAAACTTCTAGAAAAGCAACTAAAAGATCTCCTTACAACAGCTCCTTTCCCCCTCATTCTACAGATGTCAAAGACACCCTTTCCTTTCAATAAAACCTTCCTCTAAGTTCTTTGGATTTCTGAGAAAAGTGAACTGATGAAGCTGGTCTTGTAGTCATCAGACGAAACTCCTTGCAAGTTAAAGAGAACAGAACTGGGGATACATCTTAAAAGCAATGTGCAGACTGTGTGCATACTAATGAAGAAAACTACAGACACAAAGAGTAGCTGAGCCAACTTACATGCTAACAGAAACCTATATTCTGCAGCCTAAATGATGTTTGCTGCATGGGCACCAATATTTTAAGGCATGACCCTGACTTTATTCTTTCCTGTCTCTTGGAAACACCTTGCCGTAATGCTTTCTCTGAGCCCCAGTTTAGCCAGAGTTCATGCTTTACCTTAAGCAAGTGATCTCAGTGTAGCTATTTACGTGCCTAACAGGGGCATCCTCAACCAGCTTGCTGTGGCTCCTATTGTACATCACCAGCAAAAGAGCGTCTCCCATTTCTTTGTTTCAGAGGCAGAGATCCTTGTGATTTATCAAATCACTACAGTGCATTTTTACAAAGATGACAAACCAGGACTCCATCTTTCAGTCATGGTGCTGAACTTTCAATTTTCTTTCCCACAAATGTGTGAATTAGGGCCAGTGATGGACTTAATTTGATTCCTCTGGCTTTTCTCAAGTACTGACAGCACCCCAATGCCATTTTTTATATGAATTTAAGGGTGTCTGGATCCACTCAAGGCAAGGGAGGAAAAGCTTTGCTCACATATTTAGATGAACAAATGAGCTTAAGAAATCCAGGAAAAAGATGCAAAGGGATTATAATGTGTAGATCTTCAATGTGCTGATTGCACTGCTGTGGAGGAGGAAAGCCAGGTTTCTGCTAGGTTAATGGAAAGGAAAATGAGCAATAAGAAAAAAGGTTGCAGTGGTCCCATATGGGTCTCATGAAGGGCCTGGACCTACATTCCTTGCACACCTTGATGAAAATCAGGGCTTGGTATTGAAAAATGAAAATCAGAGTTTACAGCAGCACAGAGCAGATGATGAGAGTGGTACTGTACCTGCAGCCTCACAGCAGGGCAAGAGTGAAACATTACCCTGCTATTAGATGCTGGCAGACACACACCTCAGGTAGAAGAAACTATGTCCCACAGGTCAGAAAATAAGTGGGATATCATGGCTCTAGCACATTCGGGGAAAGGGGCTGTTTTGTGCCTGGCCAACCTCAGGCTGGTCCAAGGAAGAAGATAGCAAGGTAGCCAAAGGCCTTTCCCATAATTTGGAGTGAATCCAGTGTCTCCAGGAGCCCTGACCATGGTCTTGTCCTCGCATTGGGTCTTCTTCAGTTCATATTCCTCAAACCCAGAATCATTACCATTCATGCCTGCCATTCTTTTCCTGGGAGCCTGTCTAGCTAAACAAAATCCTGTATCAAGATGAACAGCATTGTCCGAAGAATGCTGGTTTCTCCTAAGAGCAAAGCACAGGTCTTGGAGTTTTCAGAGCTTTTCGTCTTTTCCCCTTACCCAGTCTGTAAACAGCATAAATTAGTAATCAAAAAGATACAGCCCTCTGAATCTTTTATGATGGTGTGAGCAAGAGAGAAATTTGCAGACCAAAGGCTCTAATACAAACATATTTGTAAAGGTGGTCTTTGTTTAATGAGAACAGTGAGAAGGCTGGAGGCTTGTCCCTGCCCTCACCTGCTCTTTGTGAGTTAATTACAATCTGAGCCGCCTATCTCAGGGTCTTTCTTCAGGGCACTTCCTTGCACAGTACCACAGATCTACAGCAATTATCTCCCAAATCCCTTATATTAATTAGTTTTAAAACACCCACATGCAAAAGAAGGTGTGCTGGAGCTCCAAGTAACTTGAAATGCTGCTGGAGCACAAAATTCTTGGTATTTCCTTCTTTCTGCTCATCTCCCAGAGTCAGCATATATACATGCTGTACTGTGTACACTTACTGTATATATTGAGCAGGCAGATCTATGCACGGCCTCTTGAAGCAACAGAGTGGAGGGAGCCCACACCACACATTAATGACCATGCATCCAGCCTTTATTCCCCCAATTTAAGAAATCTGGAGTGACCACTAAGATCTTGCTTAAAGCAAAGGCTCTCAGCAGACAAATTCTGAAAACCCAACCTTTTGTTTCATCCTCGGTGCAGATGGCAACCTCCCTCTCTGAGCAGAGACCTACGGGTTTCAGCTGGATGGAATCAAGCTCATAGTTTTAGGCCATTTCCAGCAGAAGGGCTGCTCTGCTTCAGCCTGAGGTCCCTCAGCCTGGTAGCTGCCTCTGGAATGTCTCAGTAACAGAAACCTAGGGGAAAAATGGGGCCAGGAAAGCACAATTCATTCCTAGTTACATTCTCTTGTTTCCTAAAATCAATGGCTCCAGGATTTCCTGATCTGGAGGTTCCACCTACATCATTATTAACCACCAGTAGACCTCTTCTAATAAGGTTGCCTAATCCCATTATTTTATTTCTCTTGAATGAATTTATTCTTCAGGTCTCTTCAGCATCCTGTGCCGATGAGTAGCACAATCTCATTATGCGTTGTGTGAAAAAGCACTTCCTTTCAGTCTTGTCTTTTCAAACTCCCTGCTTTGATCATTTCTGGGTGCATTCTTGGTTTTGTATTTACTTCTTTCTAGGCTGAAAGAGCTGCATAGAGGGATCTATGGATCACCGAAGCTCACTCACAGCTGTCAGATGAGAAACTTCAGGTCTTCTCCATCACAAACTACAGAAGGCACTGGTGGGAGAGAGGTGCTCTAACCACTAAGCACATGTACTGCAATCCATGCCAGCTTCCACAATTATGACAGGACCCTGATTTCTAAAAACTTCCATTGTACCCCTGTGCACAAGACCCCCGGGACAGCTCAAGAGGGCAACAGCACTGACCTGCCACAGCCCTGGTTAACACAAGCTTGGTGGAAGGGATGGAAATTGAAAGAGGAGGGAGAAAAGTAAAACAAAATAGCCCAATTTGCACACGTTTGAGCCCTGATGCACAAAGAGCTGAAGAGGTGATTCCCTATGTTAAAAGAAATGAAGCCACTGTTCCTGGTGTCAGGTCTACAAGCACAAACACTAGCTTTACGTCAAAATACTGGCAAAAGGATGCACATTACTGGTTTGTAAATAACAGTGTTCATGACAGCACTGAAAAAGCCATTCTCTCGGATATACATGCACAGAGGAACATCCTCCTCCCTGCTAAGAATATGCAAGTCCACTGCAGAAGACTGATGCTTTTCTCAAGAATATCTGAGGGAAGGTCTGGCAATGATGGCATCTGATCTGGGAAAGCTTCCCTGAACATCAGTCTTTTTACACTTTTTAAAGGATGAAATTTACATCCTTTAGTTCATCCTTTAAAAAGGACTGTCTTATTTCTTTTCCTTTCTTTAATTGGATTAATAATAATAATTGGATTAATAATAATAATCGGATTTAATTGGATTCTTTCTCCAAGAAAGAGGAAAGAGTTTGGGATGTGGTGGGAGAGGTTCAGTATTTCAATGGAAAGGGAATAATGGCAGAACTGGAAGTCTTCCTGATTATAAACTAAACATTGATGTATAGAAGACTAACTGTATTATTTCTCCTTGTTCTCTCCCCCAATAGGTATTTTTCTCCCATGCATATGATTGCCTTGCCTTGCTCAAGTTAAGTGTGATTTTTCTGAAAACCAGACTTCAGTCACTTTCCAAGTAAGAAGAAATCATACTGGCTGCAAAGTTATCAATATTTCATCGGGTCTTTGTTCAGCACTGGTTTTAGCTTTTCTTAATGGTGCACTTTACCAGGCAGCTTTTTCATACATCATTAAACAGCAGCTATAGCACTTGTGCCCTGTTTCTGATTTACCGTAGATAGTAATGTTTAAGATCACATTAAACACCACACATGCTCTCAGCTATTTGAGCAACATCAGAGTAATGAACAGTCAATAGTCTTACTAAATTAGTACCCATTGGAGCTCTTGTTACTGAATCAAGTAAGTATCCTTGGTCCTCTGGTGAAGGCAATTCTAATGTGAAATAATGAATTTAGTGTCTAATCAAAACTTAGGGGTTCCTTTTCCCTTCTGACTTTCAAGAGTAAATTATATAAATTATGTAGAATAGATCCAATACTTCCAGCACCCAAGTCCTGCAAGACACTGCTGAATAATTACCATGAGTAACTGCGATGCCACAGTCCAGCCACATGCTAATAAAACCTGTGAGAGAAATGAAGGTGGAACAGCTGCTCTGGGGTTACAGACCTCAAACAAGAAAATAGGATCCGTGTTCACCTTCCAGTTCTGTCAGAGGGTCTGGACAAAATGCCATGTAACCTATTTGTACCTGTGCCTCCTCTTTGCAACATCAACATAACCACTCCCTAATCCTGATCTGATCTATTCAGTACCTGTCTAGAAACACGGGAAAAGGTTTTTACTCAGTAGGGGCCCAGCACCACCAAATCCTCATCACTGATGTCTAAAAATCTTGCTGTGATTAACTGCAAGAGTTCTGTTAACTAGAAGGAAATAAGAGGTGGGAATCAAGATAAAATAGAACTAATCAGGAAATAACTTGCAGACCCTGGCCAAGGTTTTCTAAACACAGGAGCATGGCACTCACCCCCCTGAACCTAAGCATGAAGAACATTTTCACAGTTGCTGATCCACAGTGGATACCATGTTACTGCTACCCAAGTATACATGTAGATACCCAACTTCACATTCCTTTTTTATTTTATAACTCAGAAGCCCTATATAGGCGTGAAGAGCTATGCGTTTCCACTGATCTCCATAGAAACAATCCAGGGCTCTGAAAGAATAAACCGTACCTTATAATCTAGGAAGCAGATGCTTTAGGAAAGCTATGCCATTGGCCTATGGGACAATAACAGAGGTAATAGAATTTATGCTAAATTTAGAGGAAATTATGTTTTCTCTTCCTTGTCTTCCATTTGCAAAATGTATCACCTCCCAGTAACGTCATTAGCCTTTTAAAGCGCTCTACGACTCCTTGCAAAGAAAGCACTGTATTTTTGTAATGAAAATTTACGTTTCAGAAGAACAGCTCTGTGATGCAGCCTCAATGTTCTTTACAAGTCACTGTTCCTATTCTTCATCCTATCCCTCTCTTAATCAGGATGGCCTGGTCTTACATCAATAAGAACACGGTGTGAGGGTTCTATTTAAAGGCTCACTATGCCTGAGCAGTTTTTCAATTTATCATACAATATTTTAAAGTTTTGTGGGAAGTGCTTTCACTTCTAGAGAAAGAATTCCAAAGCTCTCAGTTAGGCACTCACCTTTTGAAAATCCTCTTATCTGCTTTCCACCTGGTCCCAGCAGACGACAAACAGGACTACAACGGTGGCCTCTCTCAAGCCCGTCTCTCAAATGTTGAACCCCGAAATAGAATGAAGCATGAGACACCTCATTCATGCTTTGGAGGTTCCTTATAAAGTTCATACTATGCACTTCCATCACAGGCAGTGAAGCTCTCCTTTTGTGTAATGCTCCAATGTATCATGGCTAACTTTAATTGTGAGATGTTATTAGGGCCACAGATACTTTGACCCTCGTTACCACCTACCTCCCCCATAGTTTTCAAAGGGAATTTTCCTTGAGGTTGGACACCTAGCAAACGTGGACATCACTAGAAATCCCAGCCTAGCTATTGGTCCTTAAACACACAAGATGATTACCTACAGTGTAAGCGCCTAAACCTCCCCGTTTCATATTTCACCTAAACGTTCAGGTGGAAGTCCACAATGATTCTTGGAAGCGTCACCAACTACTTTATTCTCTGCATAAGGCACAATGTCTCTCCCACCTAGTTTTGCTCCCTAGATTTCATGTGTTTTCTCCAAGAGTTTCATCCAGAAACTTAAAGAGAATTGTTCCACATGTAGGTATTATAACCTCAACCGGATGAACCACTGTGTAGAGCTGCCTGCCTCCCCTTATACAGCAAAATATAGCAAGTTGAGGTTTTTTCCCAAAAAACTTTACATTTCCTTTTGCAAAATGCTTCTATTTGCATTTTAATCTCTCCATCCCTTTTTAAAGGAATGTCTTTTCTGTAGTAGTTTTAAACTGTGGCAGTTCCATATGAAACTAAACAAGTATCAACCAAAACCAATTGCATTTTTCCTTGCCTTTGCAACAGTAGGGTCAAAACACTGTCATGACCAGTTGTGTGTGCTTGTGCACGGTGGGGTGGTGATAGGGAGCATTTTAAAAGAGGAGAAAATAAAATCATTTCTCAACCAGCTTGTCTAGTCTGTTTAGCCAAAACCCCACTGTAATGTAGGTGTGTTAGCTTCTTGGCAGTAACTACACTTTAAGTTGTAGCTTATGAAGAGACCAGTGGTATTAACGCTTCCCAAGATGCTTCACTGTACATTTCCCTTGGAATCAGAAGTGGTACAGATGGATTAGCACAAGAAGATGTTTCTGCAGAACAGCACAGCCTTGGCAGCACACCGTGACTATGCAGCTGCACCAGTAGCAGACCTGGGCAATGATTATTGCAGGACATCATGTGCAGCATGAGGTCCAGGACTGCTGTGCTACAGCCCAATGCAGCTTGCTCAGAGACTCAGTTTAAAACAATCATGAGCAGCCATGGGCTTTCTCCCAAAGTGATTCCAAGTCAAGAGGAAGATATAATTGATTACAGCAGGCTGTTGACGAAGCCAACACAGAGGAAACAGAACTGATACTTATCATAAATAAGGAGATTGTTTTTCTTTCCTGCCTTCGATTGATTTTGTCATTTGCTTGTGATTCCTTACTATTTTCTCCTGTACAAAGCTTAACTAGAGAGCCTCAAAGACAGCAATTGAGCAGGAATCACGCCTGAATGAAGAGAATTACTTTGATATTCTCCACTAGACCTTGTTTTTGGGGGGGGGTGTCTTCAAACAACAATGATTCCAAACCACTTCTCATGCCCAAATCCTGAAAAGACATACACCTTTAACTTTGCAGGCAGTTTGTCAGTTCTGGATTCGATGGGCACGCAAAACAGCACAAGTCTTTGCATGTTTGGGACCTTGAGGGCTCACAGTTCTATTAACAGCGATAATTAGCACAGACTAATCCATGAAGGAAGTCAAACTAGGGCTTTGGTTTCATTTCTTTTAACTGTAAAAACAAACAATCACTAAAAATACCCTTTAGTACATGAAGTTCTCATTCTTTTTCAGGGATCTCCCAGAGCCACTTGAACTCTCTGAAGGCTGTGATTCCTGGCAGGCAGAACACTGATTGTGAATCCCCTTGGCTTATGCAGGCATGCAGTTCATTGGAGAGAATGCAAGAGGTTTCCTAACCTTCACCGGTAGGAAGGTTCCAGTTTCCTTCATCCTAGCACATAAATCCATATTTGCTCTTCATCTGACAAGCCTGTGAAGGGTTTATATATCCTTACAGGACTATCCAAGGTTCTACACGTCTCTCATCCTGCTTAGCAATCCCAATTGTACACAACACTTAAAGTTTCAGATCCATCAACCTGTCAACCCTGCTATCCACATGCAGAGCGGTTTTGGCTCAAGTTTTAAGTTTATGAGCAAGATTAAATCAGTGCTAACATCAGGTTCACATTTAGTTCTTTAGAATAGCCATGTTCTTGCAAGATTTTGACCTCAGCAAGACAAGAACTCTGGGAGATGAGCTCCTCTCATGACGTTTCCAAGGTCTGTAATGGGGAGAAATCTCCTAGGACACATCCTAATGATTTATCCCATCTTTCAAATACATGACAGAGCACAGGGGATTCTGGTTATCTCACTGAAACCTGTAGAAATACACATTAGCAAACCTAAAACTACCCCACAAATTGCAGGGAAGTACTCAATATGGGGAGTCAGGCCCATTCCCAGTTCTAAGGTACCAAAGCTTTCCAGGAGAGCATGATATATTAGTAAGATACAGCACACTTTTCTTTATCGGCTATGAAAGATTGCATGAGATTTAATATTCCTTTTTATTACTGGTTGTAAAATGTTGTTCAAAAGCTTAATAAAAAGCAAAATCTAAAAAAAAGAAAGAAAAGAAAAGGTACTTCTGAGCCAAGTTCATCCAAAGTCTAAGAGAGACATCTGGGAGGTTACTGCAAATACTTTACAGCAATATTCATTCATCCAAAGGAATTGGATTCAATTACGTTTTCACCTTTTTCATGTTTTCTGTTAGTGTTCTAGGGAACTGCACTATCAGAGGGAATAACCCCTAATGAAGCCCTGAAAAACTGACACAGAAAGTGTTCTAAGTATATTGGCCATGAATATTCAAACTACATGCCTGCTCTTAAATGCCTTGTTTATCCAGTCAAAGACAATTGACACTTCTTAGCCTGTTTGTCCAGTCAAAACTAAACAACAGATCTTGAACATGTGGCACGTGTATGGAACAAGGAATAGATCACTGATTACTCAGGGAGCAGACACACCTGGAAGAGCCATGGCGGCAACTTTTGCCTGCCCCTGCCCTGCTGATGCGAATGGGAATATCATTGCTGATGTCTGTGGAAAGGGATTATACCTTCAGGAGCAAGAAACAAAGAGGCATAATAAATAAATGGTTTATGCCTAATATTTAGCAAAAGCCAAATAGAGGCATGTGTGGCAAAATCTACAAGCTGTGCATTCAGCCTGAGCAGCCAAAGGCAGCTGGCTGTGCAAGCAGGAAACACTCTCATATGCATCTCTGGCTACAGAACATGGCCCACTTGCCCACATTATAGCTAGCTTGGGGTCTCCTATGCTACAGTGGGTGTTTATGTTCTTATTTTAAAGGTGCATTCACTGGTAGAAAGCCCTACCCCTCCTTTACTCAACTCCAAGGAGGAGCCGGGCTCACGTAGCTGTGACGCATGCAGCTGAGCGAGTATCCACACAAGCTTTATAGCCACATCTGTAACCTTTCAGGGCACTACAGTTTCTTGCCAGATTGTGAAGATGGAGCAAATAATGCACTGCACATGCTCAGGTCTCAGCAGCTGAATGTACACACATAGGGGATGTCAGTACAAAGGGCCAGATTCTCCAGCTGCGGTGTATCAGCCCAATTCCATGTGAGGGTTCCTCGGTTTTCAATATGGCCCATGAGAGCTTACAAAGAAGGTTCGGAATCATTTCCTGAGCTCAGACTGTTTACCCTCCTGATTGGAACAGGGGTAGATTGAATTATCCAGAGAAGGAGATTTACATGTTGTTTAGTTAATGAAATAAACCTCTATCTCACAGGTTCACGTACTTCTAAAGGCATTTTTGGATGCTGTTGTCCAAACCGGTATTTTCACTTCCTGGTGTCTGGGTAGAATATCTGATTTGAAGAAGCTATCGTAAACACAAGAGAAAATATGTAGGAAAATGTTGTCCTGTTGGGAACAGCCACTTCACAGCACAGACCAAATCAACCTCAGAAGTCAGCTAGACTATGCTGGCTACAAGGAGGCTCCCTGGAAACTGTCTGACAAATGAAGACAGAAACCCCTCCATTCCCTAAACAGTCCTTGTGAAGGACTGTCTATTAGGGATGAATGACTTTTGAGAGGGTTGGGTAAGAAGGAAAGACACAGGTATTACAACAGCTGTGCACTATTTTTAAAATCTTTTAAATGGAGAGTATCTACTGCTACCACATCCATCACATTTAGGCTTTCAAAGTACCTAAACTAGGCTGCTGCTCTGATTAGCCTTTTGGGCAAGCCGCCTTGTTTCTGCCCTTCAGCTGTACACACCCCCTTTTGCACCAAAATATGGATAAAAGCTGGCTAACAGCCTGGAAAATATAGCATCAGCTTAAGTTAGTGCTGTATCTCTTCCATCAGCTGGACAGATCAAACAGATATTACTGGACAACTGATTTCTGTTAGCAAAGATAGTTTAATGCAGGTTTGTATTCCTCCTCCTTTATCCTTAGATAAATGGCATGACAGAAGGGAAAATTGCTTCCTGTCCTGCAAGAAAACCTAATGGGAGGAAAAAAAATCGAATATGCTCATATCATTGCCAATAGCTGTATTAACTTCAGTTGAAGCAATATGTTCTGGATGAAAGGGACAAGAGATAAAAGTAAGCAGAGATATTACCCCTCCATCTCACAGCAGATGGGCAGATTCTTCTCTCAACGTGTTCTGCTGAAAGCAGTGGGCATGTCTGCAGCCCAAGTGCACAATCTCAGCGAAGAGTGGGGGTTTGATTCGCCTTGCCAAGTCTGGGTGCCTACAGTATTAGATATTAATACAGATATTAACCTCTGACCAAGCTGAAGAGACTTACTAGGATGAGGTGACAGGACACCTCACCCTAAAACAGACAACTGTACCAGGCTGGATCAACCCCAGCAGTTTCTTGGCTATGAAGGAAGCCAAGACACAACATCGCCATATAAACTTCTACAGCAACTGTGCTCAAAGGCAGGCAAGATGAATGCTATGACAGGTATTAATCAGGGATGGAGTTAATGCTCAAAGATCAATCTGCAAATTTTGAGCACTGTCATTTATCACAATTACGTTCAAAGATGGAACACCTAAGAAGTATTCCATGTTTTTTATTCCTAAAATAGAAATTAAGAAGAAACTCTTCCCAGACTTTGCTTTAGCAGTTTTACTTCTGCTCCCTCTTACTTCTGGCTTGGCCAGAAATACCTTTGGGGTTTTTTTGTGACACCCAATTAACCCCTCTTATGATATCACTGCTTCTGACAATGTCAACCTGCGAATAAATATGGCTCCTAATATTCTGACTTTCCAGGTTATTCCCAGAGGTAGCCAAGAAAAACAAAGTATTTAAAAACATAATTGTGACCGTATTCTCAGGCAGCAGTTCTCTAGCTCATGGTAGAAATAGGCTGAGACGCTACACCAGTATTTTCCAGATGGAAAACCAGGGCAAAAGTAGCAACCTGAGCTGACAGGTTGGTTTTTTTTTCCTATCTTTAAATTCTATGTGTTCCTATCTTACATTTCTCAAGTCCATTTTCACATCAGCCGCCCCCCTGAAGACAGCCAATTTCACTTTTTTGCTTGCAAGAAGCAGAACTGTCTGATTTCACCCCAATTTCATTTCCTCCAAAAATGAAGAATTAAACCCAGGAATGATTTGTGTCCAGTGGCTTCCTGCTAGAAATGCAAAGTATTTGCAAGCTTGGACAATGACTGCTAAAAGCAGCGGGCCAGATTCACCTTGGCACCGCTCTATTTCTACGCTGCCATAATAGCACTTTAATCAACAAGCAGAACTGGCATAAAGCACTGATGCATCAGGCCCATCATATAGAGTACACCCACTTAATCAGGTAATCAACTTAATCAGGACACTTCCCAAGGAACCAAATTAAGCCTAATGACACCAAGTGGCAAGGACTGCTGCTTAATTGGGATAGTAATTCTGCTTATGGTAATTGGGATGCCTGCAGGTGATTAAACGGTACTGAGCTAAGAAGAGACAATCTCTGTGATGCTCAGAGCCTGTCAGTGATTTGTCTTTCCTCAAAAGCCTCTGTCAACAGCGGATCAGCAAAACAAAACTTTTATAATCCTCTCATTTGGGCACTCTTTGAATAGAGCATTTCAAGAGGGAAATAGGAACATGGAAGCAAAAGGGGAAAACACCCTCCGATTCCGTAGGTTAGTCCAAATCTAACACTATGGCTAATACCAAAACACCCCACCAAATAACATCAACAACAAATAAATGAAAACAAAATCAATATATACTGGCAGACCTTTGTCTGGGGGAGAACTTTCAGTCATTAACAGCTACTCTCTGCCTGCCTCTTCAAACATGCCTGTAGCTGATGTTTCACAGCACAGCAAGAGTTCAGTGAAATGGAAGTGCTCAAACTCGGGCAAAGTGAGGACTTCTTACATATTAGACACATGTGAGGAGCAAAGGAGGGGACCTAGGACTGCTACCCAACCTATCTTATAGCACAGAAATGAATGATTCGCAAAGTACAAATAAAGAGATGGAACACAGCAATTTAAAAATACTTCTTGTAAAAATGCCTTATTTTAAACATCTCTAATTGCTATCGAGAGTAGGCATGAGATATTCTAAAGTTAAAATCTGCCCTTCCTTTGAAATAGCTGTTGGAAATCATAAAGTTCTTCTGGAACTAGGCTGCTGATACAACAGCAGTCTCCAGAGTCATCACACCAGGCACAGAGGAGCAGTGTTTTCAGAGTCCATACTGAAATGACCATTTTAACATGCTTTTTCCTTTCCAGTGGCCACTTCAGACCATGCACTTAGTCAACATGAAGGGTCTTGCACAGCACTCCATTTAGGAAAACATGGGGATGAAGTGCAGTTTCTTTTACACAGCTTGTTTATTTGCAAAATGGAAAATGCCTTGGTCTGTTTTGCTTTTCCTCATTCTCTCTTACAATGTTTGCCTCACCACCAAAACTGCACACAGTTACGGCATGTTTATAACTCCTTTCTTTGCAGTTTTACACTGAGATATCCCCCTGCTACTTCTCCTGTCACCCACCCAAGGCAGTAGACACTAATGCTCCCTGGCACCGAGTGCTTGGAGAGCACTCCTGCATCAAGAGCTGCTTGTCCTCACTGCCATCCTGAGCAAAGGACACTCCTTAAGCCCTCTGCCCTCTAAGATGCACCCAAGTCAAGAATAACCTTTTTTTTTTTTTTTTACGTTAAAGAAAGGCCTATCCAAACTAAGATTTGCATTCGTGTCTCTCCAAAATGTGTATGTGAAAAGGGAGAGTTTGAAGTATGAGGTTGGTGACCACAATAGTGGTCTTATCCACTCACATGCATTCAGAAACAACAAGGAGTGAACTAGGAGCTGATGGCAATGGCAGTCAGAAGGCAGAGACCCTGTGCTACTTTTGCCTTTGACAGCTGCAATCGCCTCCTCATAACCAGAGCTCACCACCAAGTTGGAGCCAAGGAACCAGATAAAGGATGCTTTTGGACTGCTTGTTAACGACAGCCCATGTGAATTTGTATGTGCATGTGTGTGTTACCTGGTTTTCATGGCAACCCAGGGAAATCCTCACACTGATATATTTGATCATATTTGCCTGTCATCTTGCTGTTGGGGCTTCACGGTGTCCCTCATATGCAATACTCCATTTTTCCTTCAGAAAGGCAGATCTGCATCCTACTGCTTGGCTATTTTGTTTTCCTGGGCTTTGCTATGTCTTTCATCACGCACTTCATGATTCAGTGTGCTCAATATACACTTGTAAGTTTTCAGGTAAGCTGTTCTTTACATGATGCTTAGTACTGAATATTACAAAGGATAACTCGGTCCTACCTCCCTGAGCATTTAATCTACTTGTTCTTGATTTATTGCCTTGTCAAGTTATTAACTTCATTAGAGGAATGAAACAAGAGTGAGTGCAGTGTAAGAGTAGGGGAGAAATTCAGATTCCAGTTTGCCTTTATCCAGTTGCAGAAATTCCTGAAAAAGGGGAAGAGAATGAAGCCCT
Source organism: Melopsittacus undulatus (assembly GCF_012275295.1). NCBI lineage: Eukaryota > Metazoa > Chordata > Aves > Psittaciformes > Psittaculidae > Melopsittacus > Melopsittacus undulatus. The sequence goes on along the minus strand of NC_047529.1, from coordinate 9,383,450 downwards.
AAAAGGTGAATTCTTAAGTCTCTAAACACCTCCAAATGGACACACCTCTGCCCATTTGTGCTTCTCAGATTCAGTCTACACACATGAGGTTCCCCAGAGGGCTGCCAACAGGGAACAGCTCAGACATGCTTCCAAAGCTACAGCATTTGTGTTTCCTGCTTCCTACTGAGCACTCCAGCAGGAATTTCCCTTTCATTCCCTGACAGTTCCACCAGGCTCCAGGAAGCAACCAGCAAAGCTTAATTGCTCTTAACTAAAAATCCCCCAGTATGGTCAGAGTGGCTAAGAGAGCATCACTGCAGTTGTGGTTGTTGGGAGACGCAATTTGCCATGTGAACGCATGGACTCAGTGCTCCCATTCCTTCCTGCTCTCTGCATTTGCCTGTTTCGCATCACGTCCGATGAAGCCAAAAACTTACACAGCAGTTGCTGGTGAGCCCAGCGAGATGACCCCCTCCCCCATTAGCACTTACAAATACAATAAATAAGTTCTAATAAATATATCTTCAAATCAAAACCATTTTGAGTTGCTTAACTGAGTGCGTATCTAGTCCTTTGTACACATATTTGTACAAAGTGTTGCCTGTAATTTTAAAGATGCTTGCCTCAGGGAGGTTTCGTTTTTCCATTGAAGTCCCCTTGATTTACTGTACGCAATATGTTACAGCTTCCTTATTTGCTCCTTTGGGACAGTTACTGACAGTAAATCTCTATTAAAATATTCTTCCATATGGTTGCATGAAAATTTTATTGCAGTGAGCCTGAGGCTGAAGGTCACAGCTGAGTAGCTGCAGTTAAGTATTGCAGTCTATGGACTCTGAGGTACATCTGTTCTGGGAGCTGGAGCAAAATTAGAATTTTACTGTCAATAGCAGTTCTCCAAAACTAGTTCCATTTGTTTACCATCGCAGGCCCATAGCAAGGCAATACCCGCCACCATCTATGTGTTACAGGCCGCTGTGGCTACATGATTTAGGTCTTTAGCTCTGATCCAAAAAATTACAGAATCTGGAGGTCGCTGGAGACAGTCCCTAATGTATATTTCATTTATGAGACATGAAAATTTAATTCTCTCTCACGTGACTTGACTCTATCGCTTGCTCACACGCTTTTTGGCGTGGGCTTCCCTGCTCATTGAAAGCTTTTTTGGGGCAATACAGTGCAGAAACTTTATAAATGATACAGAAGTATGGTTTTTAATAGACTACTTGCAAGCAAACAGCCAGCTACAGAACACTTTGCTGTTGTTCACACAACCAGGTTGAGAAACACCCCCATAATGTTATCAGACCATGCGGTTTGGGTGTTCTCGATCTGCTGGTACATGGGTTAGGCTCCTGTTGTAGAAATACCCCAGATTTGTACAACTTGGAAAGCTGCTTGAAAACAGTGTTCTGCTGTGGAGGACCGCAGAGTATCAGGGTGTTAGATTGCTCTAAACATTACATTTAGCAATTGCCGCCAGGGTCAGCCAAATGTTAATCTACTGCTTGTATTTGTTTGAAATAAAAAAGGAAACATCTAGGCATACTTCTAAGCCCATCTTGTTTAGCAATATGACATCTATCAGAATGGCTCCGAGCCAAACCAGGCCTTTCCAATATGTGGCGTAATTTGGAATTTCTAAAAGAGAAATCAAACCTAAAATGCATCTGTGATTTTAACCTCCGTTAACAACATTTTTTAAAAGGTTACAGCATCCATTTTGATGGCATTGTGGAAAACTGCCAGCTGAGAGATCTGAGAAGGTCAGGAACGGAGTGAATTTTTGAGACACTAAAGCCTGTTAGAGAGATGCAGTAATTTGGAGAACAATCAGCAGAGCTCTAGTCCCCTGGGGACCTGGGCTGGAGATGCCATAGAAGAGGATCTCACTGCTGGTAGCACTTGTCTTGACCTTCTGGGATGGAAGCAATTTTCTGAATGCAGGCACTAGCCAGGAGAGCTGGCAGAGGAGGAGGTGGGGGAAGTGTGATTTATACCATCTATTCTCAAACAGAACCTCCAGTGAAACTTGGGTCACTGTTGAGAAGCAGTTTCTTGAACAAGGAGATGTGATGACTGTTTTGAACCACCCTTGTATGGGCTGAACTAGCCATTTTCTGAATCAAAAGATGAACACCACTTCACGCATGGCATCAGCCTAAATTCATAATGTTACAGTATATCTGGATGCAAGGATATCTTGGAAGCCTACAGGATTTTTTTTATGTTGGGTTGTTTTTTTTTTACAACAGCTATTTCTAGATTGATGTCCGTGCAAGAATGCACTTTCACTGCAAGAACAGCATCTAAAACCAGGCATGGCATACACAGCAAATGTTAAATAGCTAGAATTTCAATTTCCAACCTAGCTATTAATTGCTGTCTTAAAATCTTATATGAGTTAATCAACTGTTGGCTCTCCACCGAAACTGCAACACATTTCTACATCCAGAATACACATATGGCACATGGGGAAGTCATCTCCCTTTCTGGTGGCCCAGCTATAAGGCATGAAGAGCGGTTTGGCTTGGTGCCTCATCAAATGAAGAAGATACTCTTAGAACAGGGGTGGTTTAGATTGGATATAAGGAGGAAATTCTTTACTGTAAGGGTGGTGAGGCACTGGAATGGGTTGCCCAGGGAGGCTGTGAATGCTCCATCCCTGGCAGTGCTCAAGGCCAGGTTGGACAAAGCCTTGCGTGGCATGGTTTAGTGTGAGGTGTCCCTGCCCGTGGCAGGGGGGTTGGAACTCGATGATCTTAAGGTCCTTTCCAACCCGAACTGTTCTATGATTCTATGATAGTATGTGCTAGGTCTTGTCATAGGGATAACAACATGCTTCAAAGAAAAGAAAATTTTGGGTTGGAAAGGTGCAGTTTTTAAGCAACTACCTAACTACCAGTTATTGGTTCATTATGCGTTTCAAATGATACAGAAATGTATCTTGCAATGAAGAACCTATTTACACGTAAGAGTTAATGCTAATTAGATGTTTTGCTACTTACTGGCTTAAATAGTTCACTTGAATCTTATTTTTCAAAGTAGGATAGTCATAAACTTGCCATAATGTTTTACCAAAACAGACATGTACTATGAGGAAGTGAAACAAATTCCCCACCACTCTCTCCCATGCCCTGACAAGCTGATAAAAATTATATTAGGTGATTAATTGTAGAAATAAAAAAAAAGGAGGCAGACATAATGATAAACTGTAATGAAGTCAAACAGCTGTCAGACTCCTTGGTGAATTTGCCACCTGATGACTTGTACTAAGATGCAGGCAATGCCTCCAGTTTTCCGATCAGATAGCAGCCCCTGGTATTCACACTGAACATCGCCTCCCATTCATTAATTGGCTTGATGGAAACTAGCACTCTTGATATAAGGACAGAAAACATCAATTTCATATATATGCATCTGAGGAGAGAAAGAAAAAATAAAGGAACAACTTACAGTCCTCTAAAAACCCCACAGTAACACAAGCTTAATGCTCTTGAATAAATCCTGGCTGATTTGCAGGTTGGGATTGGACTCAAAAACACCAGTCTCATCTAAAACACATAAAGGCTTTGCTTCTCTTTAGCTTGAGAGAATGCATTTCAAGCTTTGATTTTGAAATACAGGAATCCATATCAGAAAAGCTCCCATCCTCGCATAAGGTGAGGAAAAAGAAGTTTCTAAAGTAGTATTTTAAGTAAAGGAGAACTGACAGGAGAGCCAATGTTATATCCCATTGATGACTGAAATTCCATTTCCATTTAGTGTTTATGAGTATCAGCAAGTCCAGAGCTGGAGCAATCCTCACTCTGGTCACTGGCTGTATTCCCATGACTTCACATCATATCAGCACCACATGCAGAATATGCACAGGGGTCTTGACTCTGCAAAGCCGTCTGCACATATGCTGCACATAAGCACCTGCCTTGGCCCCAGGACTTCTCAAAGCAAAGCACACGGTTAAACATTTAAAGCCTCAGATGTGGCTGATGTCTGTACCTCCAGTGCTGCCTCTGTCCCTACACAGCACAGGCTGCAGGAGCCTGTTAGGCCTCTGTGCAAGTATTCATTGTGCATAAAGTAACTGCAACACGACAGGATCCTTAATGGCTATTAAGAGTGTTACACATCTTTACAGCTACCTCCCCCATCTCCCAGATACAGCTTTCTGCTAACTTGCAGTATATATTTGCCATGAACTATGAGTAAATTCTGCTCTTTGCAGGATTTTCAAAGCTAGCTCAGTACAAAGGTCTCTGTTATCCCCTACACACATGCCTATAGACCCATGTGTTTCCCACTTCATCCGCAAGTCTTTTTATACAACAGTGCCATAGTGTGCTAGCCTCAGGGAGGGGAAAAGCCCCATCCCTTTTTAAAATTATCCACTCTGTTAGGAATTGTCTTTTGCTATTTAAACTGTGTTTCAGAGAAGGGGAATGGCTTCTCCTTTAGTATTCATATTTGCCATATTAACAATGCAACTTCACACAGACCAGCGGAGCGAGAAGCTTTCTTGAGTACCAGCAAACATCAGCTAACAACTTTGTACCTTTCATCCCCTCTTCAAGTCCTCACCCTCCTCAGAAAGAATATGCGAATAGTCTCAGAAAACACAGATTTGCCTCTCTACAGACATTTCTTTCTCAAAGACTAAGCCTGCACTTCCCTTTCATGGGACCTGCAGCTGGGGGAAGAGCTTAGGCCCAGCCAGCTTGTGCATCAGAACTGGAGTTTGCCCCAGCAAGTGGGATACCCCATACTTGAAATAGTTTTGGGTTTCATCTCTGAGTTGGTTTCTTTTTTCATTGCTCTGAACTCTCTGTGAATCTTCCCCTTTTGCCTTACATTCCTTATCTGCTTGCCTGTTGCCTTAATATTGTTTCCTTATGCTTTATCTGCATCACCATTTGCTTTTCTTAAAAGCGCCTTTCCCCCCCACATTCTGTTTCAGAATTTCTCCGCTCCTCATTATCAAGCCTCACTGCCTCTCACACCTTGTTCCTGACCCCTGCCCTGGCTCAGCTGTCTTCTCCTTTCCCATTCCTCACTTTCCTTCTCTGCTTGCTCCCCTTTGCCCCCCATTTCCCCTTGACTGCCCAGGTCACCCCTTCCTCCCCAAACCGGGGCACCCAGCAGTGCTGGCCCCCTTCCCCCTCATCCAGACATCTCCCCATAAGCACAAAATACATACGGCAGCAGAGGGGTCTTGTATACATGTGTATCAAAAGCTTGAGGCACATAAATAAAAGTTGGTGACTAATTTATTTTCTTAGTATCTCTTAAACACAGCCTAAACTGCCCTGGACATATTTAGGCTGGAAATTAGAAGAGAAGAAAGACAGCCTCTCAGTAGGAGTAGTGAGGGCAAGAAACCGAAATGGTTTCAAGATGGAACTAGATAAGTGTTTGAAAGACATCATATGATGTGGTTGCCTTCAACAGCAGGGGACAGGACTTGATGACTTAGGAAGTTCCTTTCAGTCTTAATCTTATCTTCCTGTGTGGGCCAAATGTCACCCACAGCAGTCTGCGGACGAGCCCTACAGAGACAAGGCACAGGAAAGGCGGCCACAGGCCTCTGCAGGCTGCAGTTGCTTTCCAGGCTCCATCACATGCTTGCTTTGCAACCTGGGGTGCAGAGGGAACTCTTAAGACTTGAGTACCGCCATGAGGCACTCTGAAGTATGTTCCAAAAGGATGACAAGATGCCCAGGCTGTTCAGGTGTGAACACAACACCCTGTAATACCCTCTCTGCTTTTCCTCCACAGAGAAGAGGATAGCAGATAGGATCTTTAATCCCCATTTCCAGAAAGCTGTCTGCTTTTGGGTGGCAAAACTTTGGCTCTGCAGCAATCAGGGGCTATTTACTCCATGTGTAAGATTACAGAAGAGCTGACACACTGAACGACAAAGTAAAGTTAAACAGAAAAATGCAACATCATCCATTGGGTTCAGTCTCTCGCTTGCTTTTACAGCAGCTGCAGAATTAGGCCTCAAAGCAACAGCCTGGGCATGAGCTCATTAACTGCAAACAAGCCAGAAGAGCTCGAGGAGGTATCTCCTCTCAGCTGAGCTCTCCCCTGCCGAAAGTCCCCACCACAAGCTCAAAATTTTGGCTTAAATCTTTATCAGAAGGTTGATTTTAGCATATTCAGCAAAAGAAATGCAAGCTGATATATTTTGCCTTGCAGTGGAGATGGGCTACCAGCGTACACACAGATGCTCAGAGCAGCTCACCTGAAGGGAGCTAACTTGTTAAGCTGGTTTAGTTCACCTGCCCAAAACTGCTGCAAGTGTTAGCAGCTGGGGATGACATGGTCAGCAGTGATGCTTGGAGGGCAAGCAAACATCTGCGAATCTTCTAAGACCCCTATAACACAACCCACAAAGCCCCGTCAGACCAGCTCTGCCTGTCATTTATTTGCTCTTTTGCCTGCAGCTCCTTTTGAAGCTTTAAAAGCTTTTGGTTTTGATAGTAAAAGGTTATTTGTGCCTTGCCTGTGGAAACGTCAGGCCCTGTATTGTTCAGTCCACAATAAAATATGTCTTTCAGTTTGATTTATTGCTCTCAGTTTACTTTGCCTTAAGTTGGCAGCATTTCCTGGTTTGGATTTTGCCTTACAGTTCCTTTTTCTGCATTAGAGCAGCCAGCTTTACGTATGTTTGTTATTCCAACTCCAGGACTATATTCAAAATGACTTGGAGTTGTAGTGTTTGAAATCTGATTATTTACAGCAATGCGTCTACTTGTGAAGGCATTTCCAGTAGAAATTGTCTGTAAGCAGACACATGGACTCAATTGAAGACATGTTGTTAAAGTTACTTGTCAGAGGAATGAATCCTTCTGGCCACTTCGGAGCTTTGAAAGGTTTGGGGTTTTTTTTAGAGTCAGATTATATTTAGTCAAAAACCCATCAAAAAACGCAATGCTGCACAAACAGGTCCATGAACTCCCTTACGTCCATGGCTGGCATGGGTTAGAGGCAAACCTGGCCAGCCCACATTCACCTCTTCCCTCCTGATGCCTCTCAAAGTATCTATCAGGTGCTTGCAAGCCTCCCCACAGCCCCCATGGATAGAGAACTAGGCTGGGTGGGTGAGATTTTGTTCTGCTTCCCAAGCAAAATATTTTGCCCTGTGCAGTTCAGTTTCTTACCTGTAATGCAGGAATGAAGACACCGGGCTGCATGCAAGTGCCTTGAGATTGCAGCCTGACACTGTTAGTTCCAATGAGATGAATTGCCCTGAAATTCCATCTCACGACTCTCAAGTCTGTATCTGTATAACCATTACCTTCATAAATACAAAAGCCTAAACAAAATCCAATGAAACAGCCCACCAGGTCCTCAGAAGAAAGTAAGAACCTCGACGGAACATCTGTCTGGATACAAGTCCAATAAAAATGAGGCACGTGCAAAGTTTCCAGGTCAGTGCAGGAAGACTTTCCTACCAAGAGAATATGTGGGATTACACCTTCCTGAAAGTATGATGTAAAGTTCATTGAAGGCAGATTATTTATTGTTTGCCTTTACCACATTTGAATTACTTGTTAAAGCTGTCTCTTTAAAGTTCTATTCCCTGATTCCTGCTAGAGTCAATGGGAATCAACAGGGCTGGAAGTAGGGCCCCTGTAGTGGAAAACAAATTTTGAAAGAGATTTTCATTAAAACAACCTTCACACTGGCTGGCAAATTCCTGAAGTCATGGGACACAGTGCCAGGAAAAGGCATAAATCCTTGGACACATACATAGAGTGGCTGAAATTCAAATGGATACCAGAGTTCTCAAAACACACCCAGCAGACTCGAGACAGAGCCAAACCAGATCTCCAGCCTTTTCACTCCCAGAGTGAACGGATGGTGCAAGTCCTCACAAGAGAAGTTCCCAATCTGTCAGAGCACGTGTTTGCCAGCAACAACAAACACCAGACCAGACCTGTGCAGAACAAGATTCCCATCAAATACAGTTAGGCTTTAATACCTGCATTTTTCTTTCCTGAACCAGCACACTTTTCTTCGGACCAAGAAAAAAAGGAGGAGAAGCATGGTGGCAAGTGTACCTGCTTCATCTTCCATCCCTTTTTCTCAGCTGACACATTACAAATGGCATGTCTTTAAACATTTGCTTTTGCTTTCTAAGTGACACAATAAACTTAAAGAGAAAATAGATAAAAGTATTTGAGCAATCCAAAAATATATTTCACTTCCACTCACGAATATGAAAACATGTTGTTTCAAGTCACAGAAAGCTGGTGTAACCATGTTGGTAACAAAACCTGCTGTATCTAGACAGGCTTTAGAGTAACAGATCTAGCAGCTTTCCTAAGGTTCTTCCAGTATAGGTATGATCAACAGGACACAGCAACTCCTTTGAGTTATTTTATATACCACTGGGGGTAAATCACTCAGAGCCAACAAATCAATGACAAAATTGACCATGATGGCTCCTCTGGAGCACTTACAGTTTATCACACCAACAAGGTTGTCACACATGCTTGCAAAGCCTACGAAATAAACATCAGTGTTCTGAAGCTCCCTTACTGCACAAGCTGGTGGTCATTTTGGAAACCTTTATCCTCATTAATTACCATTCCGTTAAAGCATTTGCTTGACAAACTTCTAGCTGAACACCTCTGGCTGAGAAACTGAGGTGGGATCACCTTTATTTTAACAGAGAATACCATCTTGAGAAGGATAAGGAAGTGTTTGTCATTGTCAGGATTTATTTGGATTCTGTGGTCACATCTTGGGGTCATGAACAAGACACTTCCTTCACTTGCAGTTGAAATCCTATCCTGAAGCATTAATATGCTGCTTTTTCACATACCATGCTTGCTGCTTAATTTGATTTCAAATGATGTATGTTACTACACTTCCACTGAAGGGAATGGAAAGAGTCCAATTTACACCACGTACAGAGCTGGCTCCTTGCCACTGAAAAACAGGCAAAATTAAACTTCTCAGAAAAATTTTATCACCAGACTCTAAGCCCTTGAAGATAAAGCACCTAGTGACAAATCCGTAACTGTGTTACTAGGAACAGCATAACACACACTGTGAAATCTGGACAACAGCATTTCAGAAGAGAACACAGGTCAACGTTTTTGGTGTGTAACATTTATCCGTGACGGAGCCGGTCCAGAGAACAACAAAGCTGGTGAAAGGTCTGGAGTACAGATCTGGTGAGGAATAGCTGAGGGAACTGGGGGCAACTATTCTGGAGAAGGCTCAGGAGGGACCATATAGCTCTCTACAGTTACCTGAAAGGAGGATGGAGAGAAGAGGTGGCTGGTCTCTCCTTCCAAGTAACAAGTGATAGAACAAGATGAAACAGCCTCAAGCTGCACCAGGGGAGGTTTAGACTGGACATTTGGGAAAATTTCTTCACCAGTAGGGTGGTCAGGCACTGGAACAGGCTGCCAGGGCAGTGGTGGAGTCCTTGTCCCTGGAAGAGTTAAAAAATCATGTAGATGAGGCCCTTAGTAACGTGGTTTAATGGTGACCTTGGAAGTGCTGGAGTAGAGTTTGGACTTGCTGATCTTGAAGGTATTTTCCAACCTAGTTGATTCTATTATTTGATATGAAATTGCCTCCTGGATTTCCTTCGGAAAGTGGCTTAATTGGCACTGTTCACGAACACTTGCAAATCTTGCCCTGCCAATTCACCTACCAGCTCTGTTACCTTTCCATATTAGGCCATTTCAATCTATCATTTTAAATGCAAAATTCAATGCCTAACTTTGGGTGCCCACTTTGAAGAAGCCGGATGTAATCTCAAACTCCACAATCTGAAGCTTTAAACAAATGACTAACAAATGTAAACATGCCATAAATACCACAGTCTATAGTCTTGCCTTCCACTTTTATCAGGAAGGAGGACAAGGAAAAAGGAGCCTGGTATACTCAATACTAAATTGATACGCATTTATATTAACATAGCAGGAAGCTGAAACTCCAGATCAAGTCGTTGTCTGTCTTCAGTAAAAGCATCGCATCATCAGTTCTGTTTACTCAATCCAAGGCTGCTTTCATTTCTTGCTTGTTTTGCTATATATTTCTATTGAGGGAACACTTTCTCAGCAGCTTTTAGTCACTTCTTAAATGCATTTTATGAGGAGACAAAGTCAAATCACTATTACTTAATTAACACAATTGTGAAGACTTCACTCCAGCTACACAATAGCTCTCCTAATCTTGCTGAAGGATGCATGACTTCATTATTGAGTATATTGTTTCCTATAAACATATAAAACCCCTACAATAACAATCCCATCAGCTAAAATGAAGTTATCTGAGAACAGAATTAAACTCTAAATGACCCTTTGCTCCACTCCATAGACCCCTATTAATAATTCTAATCTAATCAGTGTGGATAAATGTACTGTTGCAGCCTATGCCAGGCACTCTGCCAGGAGGTCCTACTGCAGTCCATCTGATTCATTCCAACCCTGAGCTTCTCTGGAGAAGATGCATCTTGCACTGAGAGGCCACTGGCTGACTTCCTCTTTTGTTATCTTTTAGTGGCAAAGTCATGTCCTTGTAACTGACAGACACTTTTCTTTGTAAATAACCCTGGAGTGACTGATAGAGCTTTTGCCAGACAAAGCCTGTAAATAGCTAGGCATTATTCATGCCAGGCCTGAGAACACTGTGTCACAGCTGACAAATTTATGGTAGATATGAGCTCACCTCTTCCACAAATATATACTTTCCCAGCAAATTCATCACATGTTTTAATGGCCCCATACTGAATTTGTCAGCTGTCTGTCCCTGCATATTGTTTCCTTTGGATTCCTGTCAAGGATTGTTTGTTAAAATCATCTCCCTCTTCCATCCTTCAGCTGCTAGCCCCAGGAAAGATCAATGATGACACATCTATTGATAATATTTTATATTCAACTATTTGGGTCATAAATCATTTTAACAATGCTGATATGTTTATTGAGTGTCTGCTGGCATTGCAATTATATAGAAAGTGATGTCACTCTAAATCTTGGCTTTGTTGGATTGCTTTTTATTTCTTCCTTCCCACTCCCACCCTACTTCATAATTAAAATATGTCACTTTCCATTTTTGCATTCTCACTTTAGGAGAAGTGACAACTTTGGCATTTTAGAGAAGGTGTGCAGTCCCAGGGCCTCTATCTCCCACTAAACCCGAATACCCCAAAGCATTTCCCAGCAGTACATAAAGAAGTACTTCTTCAAGTCTGCACAGCTCCCTGGTGGAAAGCAGCAATGAAAGAGGGAATGCCAGCAGAATACCCCTTCTGCTCTCCACCCTGACTTGACGAATCAAGCAGAGTACCCTTCTCCAAGCTCTTCACAGCTGGCTCTGTCACCAAAGGCAACCTCACATAATAAAGGAGTGAAGATAGTGAAACTCTGGGGTGATCAACCCTGCAAGAAGAGTCAGGTTGAAAGTCTTGCCCCAGCCCCTGTCCTGCATGCATAGTTGGCAAGATCTTCTCCATTTCATGCAAACCGCTCCACCTGCAGATCTTTATTTCAGATTATTACCAGGAATAATCTGGAAGAATAAAAATGTCACTCTTGGTTTTGCAGTTTTCCTCCCTGCACAGCTGCAGCTTCAGGAATTCCCAACTGTGCTCCTCTTTGCACAGAGAGAGCTGACTCTGTCATTAAGCTCCATACATTATTTCACCTTTTAATTCATAACCACGTTATGCAGTTACCACATTTCTACAAAAAGATCTAGGGCTTTGCAATTCATTTATAACTGTTTTCCTTCTTAGAAAGCTTCTGTTAATGTGTACTCAAAGAGAAAGCAAGAGAGTGTTGGCCAGCAGGAAAAGTCATATTTGTTCCTTGAATGCAAAATGTCATCATTCATTAGAGAAGACTCAGAAGTGGAGTTTCTCCCACAGACAGGCAGCAGGCAGGATTTACCCTATTTCATCAACTTGCTAATTTCACTGGCTGCCTTTTTCTGTCTTTGTAAGTGCTGTAAACATACAGGAGAAATGATCTTGGTAAGCATGAAAGATTTTTATAAGCACATAAACAGGAAGGTAAAAAAAGGCTAAAGCAGCTTTTGTTGGGATACATATTTTCCTTTATGTACCAAGATACACAGAGCTGATTTTGTCATTACCCGTGGACACACCTCTTCAAGTATGTTTCAAATATGCAGCCAGCTACCTCTGAGGTGTCCTACTAATTTGAAACTTTTACCATCTGCCTTCACAAACCTGTAAAACTGGACAAGAACTCTGATGAGAATTTCAGGCTGTATAGAAATATATTGAGCATATATAACCATTTTTCCTGTGATATATTGGCACATCAACATGTAGGTTTTAACCTTTCTCATGGCTTTCCAGAACGCGCCACTTCTAAGGCCAGATTCGAATTTCATTTATCCCAGTATAATTTCATTGTGTCAAAAGATATTACTTCACATCTACACAGACTAAAGCAAGAACACAGCCTGGTCCTTGATTTCAGCTAGTAATGGGCCCAGCAAAGAAGAGCAGATCTGCCAAAAAGGGTGATATTTAGAGCTGTAGTGAAATCTGGATTGTGATCTGGCTTCTGGGTTTGCAAGGGACACAGATACATTTACTATTTAGATTTCAGAGTGTATCTGATAGTCTTAGGAGAACAAGTACCACAGACAAGCAGAAATTCCTGGTGGATAATTGCACTTTTGCAAGTTGCCTTGTTCACCCTGTAAATGTTTGAATGACTCTTGGCTGAAACTCAATTTCTTTCTTTAACAAAAACCCCAGACCAGACTACTTTCATATGTTCTCTGGCGTTTTGCAAACGTTTTATGGTTTCAGAACTGAAAGGTATTTTCCTGTTTTCAGTGCTTCCATTTTCCTTAGCACTGAAGGCTGAAATACCTCATATCCTCTTCATCTTTATCTTAATGGAAATTTTGGTAAAGAAGAGGGAAGTCAAGCGTTTTCCACTGGGAATGCAGAAGAAATGCACTACTTATAGGGGGCTTAGCTTAAATTTGACTGAAGTCAAAAAGAAACCCTCTGACTTGTCTGGCCTCCGAACAACTGTACATTCCATTACAATGACTGCAGGCATAAATCAGCCATGAGTTATGCCTGTCAGATAACCCTCCAGATATCTACGTAGCCCCATTTACATTCAACAGCCTAATTTACATACGCACTCTTCAGTACCTTGTGTATATAGATAGATGACAAAACTTGATACATAAAATTATAATAATCATGGTTTTCACTCCAAACTGTGTCCCCCGCTGTTGTGTGCAAGCAGAGGCCAAACATTCCTATCTAAGGTAAGCTCCTAGATCTGATTGAGTTGCTAGGCACTGTGAAGATATGGTGGGAACCAGGCAGACCAGGGGTTCAAAATGCCTCAGAAAGGGTCACAGGTCCACCTAACTTTGGGCAGTTAACCACTGTGTCCACTTCAGAAGCCTAAATCATCTTTAACTGCCTTTACAATCACTGAAGAGTCACAGCTATTTCCATGATGGTGATTTACTTTAGTTGAGACACCCTTTCCATTCCCATTATAGAGGCACCTGGGGATTTAGACACACCTTGATTGCAGAAAGTGATATGGGATGAGTCTACACATATACAATTGCCAAATAAAATTTACTGGGGTATCAATGCCTAAATATGTGTAAGGATTTGGGACACCTACTGCTTCATCAGATCTCCTTTAGAAATGGAGCCCTAAACACATTCAAATTCATTTGCATCCAGGGGCTTGTTCTGCTTAGAAAGACGGTGCTAAAGGGTCTGTAAAAAAAATAAATTGTAAGAAATCACATGGATGACAAAGCTTGGTTCAAACTCCCTTCTAGGTACTGCCTTGGCTCCATTCTCAGTTCGAGAGATGCTAATCAGGAGCCAGTGTATTCATGCCCATCTAAAATCTGGCTGACATCAGGAACAGGCCCAGTACACTTATCTAACAAAATAAACTGAAAAGCATGAAGAAAAATGTTAACAATGATGATACATCCTTGCAAGTATATTTGATACGTTATTTGGCTGCCTTTATTGTCAGGGGAACATAAATGTCTTGCTCGACACAGATTCCACAATATTTCAAGCACGAATGGGGTATTGTGTTTGTTTTTTGTATTTTGGGGCAGTATACTGTATGTAGTCATAGCAAACCTAATTCTCCAAAAGACTGTGAGAAACTTAATTTCCCCAGAAATTGTTTATATCCATTTTAGCTTATTCTGCTAAGCTTTTCTGTACCAATTGGGGTTTAGATGTTACTAATGCTTTTGCACTTTAAAACACAGGAGTGACTGGGAGGAGGGGATTCATTCCCACATTCATTTAGCAATAAACTGAAGCATGTGCACTTGTATGATACTTTGCCAATTCCATTATTTTATATACCAAATGTCATTATGTTCCAAAGTATTATCATTTCCTTTTTTCCCAGACAGTGACTGTCTGTAACATGCTGCTTTGGAAGGGTTCCCTCCCAGATTCTGGGTTTTCCTTCAACTTACAGAACTGTTTCTCACCACAAAAATCCAGAAGAAAGGGGGAAAAAGCGGAGTGTTGGAAATCCAGGCATATAAAATCCAAGGGCATCGGTCACCTATTAGCTTTAGCTTAATTACTGATCTTCAATTGTACATTTTCCCAGGAACTATGCTTCAGAGGAAGTGGCTGCCTTTACACACTGGGTTATCTTATGGATCTCAAACAACTGACTATGAATGGGCTTTTCCAACAGGACGCAAGCTGTGTTTGATTTAACTGGATGTATATTTATGTGACAGAACCTAACCAAGTTGGACTTTGTGCCATAACCATAATGTTTGCACAGTTACACCTGGGGAGGAAAGCCCTCCCACTAGAGTACTGACAGGATGCCAGTAGCAAGAAAGTTTACATAATAAAATCATGTTTTAAAGGATTTATACATCTATCAGTAGAACAGTGATGACATTCCTCATTTACAAGCACGGTACACAGCTTCAGCTGCAAGTGAAAGATTAAGGATAAGGCCAAATAGGACTCCTTATAGACAGATAACAATGTGTGTTATTCCCTGTTCCCTCCTCCAGCAAGGGTCCCAAAGGGCACTTTGCTGGGAACCTGTCTTCTACATGGCCTTCTGGATGTAGATGTGAGTTGAGCAACCTGACTTAGTGGAAGAGATCCCTGTCCATGGCAGGGGGGTTGGAATTACATGGTCTTTAAGGTCTCTTGCAACCCAAACCTGAACCTGAACTATTCTATCATTTTATCCAGCATGGCCAGATGTGAGCTAGTTCACACGGAAACAGCAACTGCAGAGTGGTGTTTACCATGGCACTGGAACACTTCTTAGTGCAGTCAGTGGCTACCATGCAGATTTTGGACTTTTCCTTACCCCCTTGCTCCCTCCCTCCCTTGATGGCCAAGACTTGCAGCCCTGGGGAGCAAGAGGAAGGCGACAGCAACAGAAATGCACAATTTATGTCTACCTTGGCAAAACATCAAAAAAGCTTGGTTTTCAAAAAAGCATAGAGCAAGAACAGCCCAGTGCCTAAACACAGAGCCAGGAGCAATGCTGAAGTCTCCTGGTTTTGAAACTCTTGGCTAGAACCAATGCCCCTTTCTTCATCAAGCTATGATCAGACCCCTATGGCTATTGCAGGCATTGGCACATGGAGTGTAAGAAGCACACTGGTTTTCTTCTCCCCCAGCTGCCAAAGAGAGAGCCAGAAGCAAAGCTGCTTGGAGGGGCAGAGGATGGAGAGCAGGAAATATAGACAGAAAGAAGTCAAGGAAAAGGCTGCTCAGTTTTCTACAGAATGAACGTGCCAGGCAATAAAAGACGGATGTAGGAAGGCGCTGTGACTCACTTGACTGGTTAAGCTCCTCTGTATCACCACCACCTTGGGGAGGTGAAAATTAGCACTACAGGAGCTCAGGGAAAACCCACCTGGCAACCCAGCTCACTTTTAAAAAGGTAAAGTAAAGGCGCCTGGTGCTTCCAAACTTCCATAGCCAAAAGACAGACGGGGAGGGGAGAGAGACTCCTGGAACAGGAGCAACAGAGCACAGTGATGGTAATGGGGAGAGTGCCGAGATGAGGCTGTGGACTTTCTTTCTTTAATGGATCCCTTCCTTGTTCACCCTGAGCAAGGCAGCTGGCACGTGGTATCTGGGAGTGCAGATGGATCAGCAATGTCAGACGTGCAGCTGTGCATATTTAACACACAGGGATCTTATTATCTATTTGCTGGCTAGCCAGCAGCAGGCTGATTTTGGAGGTGATTGCTCACAGTTGTAGGGAGAGAAAAATAGAGTAGTCCACAGTCATTAATCTTACACAACAGGCTACACAGTGTTAGAGCCAGAACTGCTACTCTCCTGCATCTGTCCCTCCCACTAGCCTTAAATCACTGCTTCTCAACTCCTCTCCATTAACCGAGAAGAAAATTGGCTGGGTTGGAATTAGATACCACAGCAGCACAAGCAGCCCTGCTGCATGAAACGGCTGCTACAAATTTTTACTGGTTTCAGGTCTCTAACAAGCCTTTGGTCTTACTATTGACCAGCCAGTAGGGAAAAAGGAGGAAAATTGAGAGTTTTGATGCTGGTCACTGCAATTTTCAGGTTGGGAATCAATTTCAGGCTCACAGTAAGCCCCTCTTTTGTGGAACTCTTCTACAGTATGACTTGACTGGCATCAGGGGCAGAAGTATGCTGTACATACAATCATTCACCCCTCAGTAAACAAAGTCATAAGGTTCTAGGTCTTAGTTTAGCAATGCCCCTAAAGCACATGTCTCATTTGATGCATGGGAAACTGTACTAACTGCAGTTCATTTTAAAGTTCAGCCCATCACTGAGAGCTTTGCTGAACAACAACCTAAGCACTTGTGTGAGCTTGAGCCTGTGATCACACTCCAGCTTCTCCTTCCCATTTATACTGAGAGGAAAAATGGGATATATCTCAAAATAAGCAACTGGCAGCAATGTTGTCAAGGAGGGGAGACTATACAAAGGGGCTGAAGTCTTTCTGTGTGTGCAATCCACCAGGTAAGAAGTAATGCAAGAGATCTCCAGGGTTCTCTATAGGGATATCAGCCAGTAGAAATAAACTCATGAACAGCAAGTTCTGCCTCCCAGTATCAAATAGTAAAATCAACTCATTTGAGAAAGTTCGGCTGATTTCCAGCTGATCATGCTTGTACACTTTGGGAAGTCTGTTTTAGGAGATACTGGTTCTAAATTATCTGTTTACTGAGGAGACCATGTTTGTGTGAATGGTGACTCTGTCAGCTTTGCAGTAAACATCTATGCATGCACAGATGATATGTTTTAAAATAAATAGTGCTGTACTGTTAAGATATTTAACTTCACTGTGCAAGCGAAAGAGGTTTTGTGTCCTTAATGTGCAAGTGGATATAGAAAAAACAACTCTACCAGGAAACAGTAGCAGGGATGGAGAAAGAAGCAGGCATTGTAATCTGGTCACAGACCTTAAAAGGTTCAGGATGGTTTTTCTCCAGTATCACTGAAAGGTAGGAAACAGCCATACCTAGAGGAAACCCTCCCCCAGACTGGAAGAAGGAGAAGGGGGAGAAATTAAGAACTTTGCAGCTAAAAGTGAGATGCTTCCAGAGAAAAGAGACCACTTTGAAGAAAAAAAAGGGAATTAGAAAATTAAAAAGGTGAAGTTTGGGACCACTGTCAGCTATTTGGACCGCCTCAGTTTTTTAACTGCAAACTCATTCTATTACAAGCAATGCAAAGGCCAAAGCCTGATCTCCCAGAAAACCCTTATGATCCTCACTCTAAAATAAAATTATTACACAGAGAAAAGGAGTGAGAGACTTTGTGCCTGTGAAGAGAGAGAAGGCCTTAAGTCATGTTGATCCATGGAACAACAGAACTTTTGTCATTTCCCTCAGCTGCCCGCAAAACACCCACCTGCCTTATCAAGGCTGAAACTGAGCATCCCTGGAAAGGCAGAAGGAAGAGTGACAATAGCTGACAGATACAAGGAAGGTGCAATGAGGGAAAGCTTTACTAAATGAAAAACTTACTTGAAAACAGCAAAAATAAAACCACAAGGCATTTGTATGGAAACTGAACCAAAAAAGAAAGATGACAAGAGTTCGGAGGTATTGAAGCAGCCCCTGACAATAGCAGTCTTTTCCTGGACTTCAGGAAAAGCTGGCCTCACTGAAAAGGATGTGATTAAATAACTCAAACTTTAATGAAAGAGATTATGTTTCACTAGAAAGGAGCAAAGTCTCTGAAAGACTCCTTATCAGCCTATACCGCACAATGAAGAAAAGGTCAGATTCAAGTAGTACATTAGTCAAATAATACCATCTGAACATTTACTTTCAGCTCACTCTTTTTGATGAAGGCCACGGCCAATAATTACTAATGGATAAGAGAGGTTTATTTGATGGGGACCTGACATTCATTACAGCAGATGCTGGCATGGTTAATTGATCAGAAGGACAGTAAGTGAAAGAGTTATACTGAAAATAATGCTGTTAACAGAGTGATGTAAATGTGCTATTGGTCAGCATGATTTCATAATTAGGTCACTTAGGGAGCCTTTTGGGTCATTGATGGTGGAACAGCAGCCAAAACTACCAAATATGCCTGCTGTGACAGATGCCCAAGTTACTGTTGTGTGTGAACACTACAGGTGCTTGGGAAGAAACAAACCTTACAGCCTATAAATATTTTAGCTATGGCAGATGAATAATAAATTGGTGAGAACAACATAGTGACATAAACTCATGTGAAACCATACCACACACTGTGAACAATATGGCCAACTGCATTAAAGCAGGACATTTTAAAAAACATCCTTAAGAGCCGGTCATCTGTCTTCTTGATCCCATTTCACAGCTACCCAGTATCTGGCCTAGATACACACGATAAAACCAGTAAAATCATAAATGCTGGCTTTCTGCATGAAGGAAAAGCAGAAGAATTTTATTCCTGTACTTTGTTCATCAGCTGCTAAAGTTGAAGGGAGTGAATAAGGCAGCACCATGCACCAGAGTGAATACAGGTAAGGGAATAACAGCAATGGAAGATGCACAACAGCGAGAGTAACCATGTTCAAATACAAGGAAGAAAATAAAAAGCCTGTATCATCCGCATCTTTTCAACTTCTTCCAAAGAAATAAGCTCACAAGTAGTATTTTTGTACTAAAAATCAAAAAAGAAAAAAAAAAATGCCCAAGAACTTTCATCCTCAGACTTGGAGCATGCAGATGGAATGGAACTTAAACCTGAACCAGCCCAGTCCGTTTCTATGTTATGAAACCAAATCATTACTAATGAAGTCCTGGCAAAAACAAATCATCCCTGATTTTCCTGTCAAAGGAATTTCAGAGCCCCAGGGCCTGGGTAAAATAGGACTGAAATCTATATCACTCATCACAACTTCTTCCAAAGCTAAACCTGAACATCCACATTCTTGCAACAGCCACCACTAATGGCATTAGAAATAAAGAACACTCTGACTCTGAAATGATGATGAGACCTAACCACATGCTGTGGGTAACAAGCAGTCTTCCTCCCGAGCTGGAAAAACCCTCCATTCTGTCAAACTGATGATCGTCTATCAGTTTTTGGCTCTGACAAAAATCATACTGAAATTAGTCTGCACCTTTCCACTGTCTTTGCTTGGCTTTGGGTCAACTTTGTCCTGACCAAAACCACATTCACAGAAATGAGCTACAGGCACAGGACAAAGATGTCAAGCAAAGAAATGTAATTATAGGGACTTTTCAGAAATCACTAGTTAGGCCAAATGCCTATTTCCCCTAGCTCTCAGATTTACACTGATTTACACTGGAATATTATTTAATTAGATCAGCACCAAATGACTCATCGTATTTTGTCATTTTAATGATTCTTTATATTTCTGCAGTTTGATGGGTTAATCATTGCCTATCACAGTTTATGGCCTCTATCTTCTTTATTGTGTTTTGCCTCTCATCGGCTATCCAAGGTGATGTGAACTTTCTGCTATTGACTTTTCTCACTCCTCTGGGGAGGTTGTCATGGAGAATTAGGCTATTGACAAATCAACAGCGAACACACTGAACTCCTTCCTGCACGTCATCATTAGGAATGTGGGAACCAGCCAACTTTCGGGTTGTGCAGAACCAAGATGTTCCACCACACAAAAGAAACCCCCAAAACCTATGTGTCATTTTCCCTCACTTACGGCTCTGCAAACCTGGAATAAAAGAAGGATTTCATCCTGTAGATTAACAAAATCTTTTTAGAAATGTGCAGGCAGCAGAATTGAATGAATGAATTTCAGGTTTCCTTCAATAATTTTAATCTTCTCTAATAGACTTAGATTTTGTTTCCAGAAGCTGCTGTCTTCATTAGGCGCAACTGAGCAAATGAACTAGGCAGAGATAATTAATACAGTGCTAACTGCAAGAAGTGATGAATAACAATTATTTTTCAAACACACTTAATAAATGTTAATTTCCTCCTTTTTCTTATTATTATTCCAAAGTGTGAGAACTATTCTTATCATCTAGATAATTAGTCTGTCAGAAATATCTAACTCGTGAGTCACTACACTATCACTCCTTCACACAGAACCTCCCATTATTATTTAAAAGATACAAATTGATATAAAAGATTTCTCTATGACTAGAAGGTAAAAACCAATTACTTATTTACTGATGTGATAGCTGAAATGGAGATCTATTTTGGTTCAGATTACAAAGGCTGCCCTCTCGTCCTTGTTGGCCTGATCTGCTAACAACTTTTGTGCATAGGGAATTCAATGGCAGGTTCAGTTTTAGTTTGTTGCATTGTAGATTTGTCCAAGGCCAATGTTATTCCCAAGCATGCCTCTGCTTAACTGAAAATAGGTCTTGTAATGTAGCATTAAATATACCTCCCTGTGCTCCCCCTCAAATGTTTTCTCAAGTTTTAATGAAAATGTAATTTCAGAAATGTTTTCTTCCCAAAGCTGCTCCACTGCCAAGTAGTAAAAATAAGTCCAGCTTCTTGTTGTTGCTGTGGTTGTTGTCAGAGTGGATGATAAGCCAAGGAACTTGCACTATATGTTCTATTTCCATTCCCCAGTGGAGAGCTTTAGATAAGCTCCTCCAACCAGGGTTATGGAGACAGTGCCAGGAAATGTTGTGGGAGCTGGAGGGAGTGCTGGACAGTCTAGAAAAGCAAAGGAAAAAGCTCCAAATTCAAACCTGAAGTTTTGCAGATCCAAGTCAACTCCCTATTTCTTCAATGGCATAATCTACTGCTTAACTTCAGGCTTGCAATATGGAAGTATTCAGTTCTCTGTTCACTTCTCTGTAGCACTGCTTATGTCAGAACTCATGCTTTTTCTTGCTTTGAGTTAGCTGCAGTCTTACACTCTCTTGTTTCACGTCAACTGATAAATCAGTCAAACCCTCAGATCACTTTTGCTTTTAATGAACCAAATTTGCTTTTTGACAGCTGTGTTCCATCCCCTCATATTCTGCAGATTGCAAATAGGTTTAAATTATTACTGTTACAATAATGCAAATCCAGTAGGAGTCAGACCTCTGAGACCTTGCACCAGCCAGCTCTATTAATTAATCTATATGGTGCCATGCAGTGAAAACTTCAAGCTTGTCATGGCTGTGACCTCTATGAAAAGAATATTACTTTTTGAGTAAGTTTGACTTTAGACACAGAAAATCAGCTGTCTAAAAATAAGGCAAGTCAAGCTGGTAATCTGCACTCCCAAGAACAGTCTATGCAGAGAGAAAAAGGCCCTTCCAGAGAAAAACTTTGGTGTCTAAGATAAGCTGGTGCCCACTAGGTCTGGTATATGTCCAGGGGGTTTATTATTATAGAATCATAGAAAGATTAGGATTCGAAAGGACCTTAAGCTCACCCAGCTCCAACCCCCCTGCCATGAGCAGGGACAACTTCCACTACACCAGATTGCTCAAAGCCCCATCCAACCTGGTCTTGAACATTTCCAGGAATGAGACATCCACAGCTTCCTTGGAAGACCTGTTCCAGTGCCTCACTACACTCACAGCAGAGAATTTCTTCCTTATATCTAACCTAAATCTCCTGTTTATTATTATTATTGTCCTTATTATTTACTTACTATTTTATTTATTTACTATTTATTTATTTACTATTTTTAACACAGTAGCTCCTCCAGAAGTCTCACTAGACTCAGTGGCCAGCATTATCCAAGACCCCAGCATCAGACATCAAAGCAATCAAGGCACAAGCCCATAGCACAATAAACTTGGCAACACCAACCTGTAATTTTCCTTTTTCTCAGAAGAGAAAATAGAGTCTCTTTTTAATAAGCAGCTCACTAACTTGCCCTAGCCTTGCTCTCCATCCATTCTGTATTTATTTCTCCATCGTCTTCCTTCCTCCTCTGCTCACCAAAGCCACTTTTCCTTTGCCAGTGATTATCTCCTGCACAAATACCATCTCTGAGCATTTTGTTAAAACCAAAATGATTCAGATGCTCTGAGAAATGTTTGAAGAAGTTCTTACATGAATAAAGCAAATTAATAAACAAAAAGTCTAAGCAGGGAAAGGAAACAACTAGTAAGATGCATGACAAACATTGCCCTGACCTTTCTGAGTACATCCCTTTGCTCAGACTGATCTGTAAGAAGCCACATGGAATTATCAGTGGAACGTTTTCATGGGATTTTCTGTATCAGTCCCTCACCCTGCCTCCATTTCTGCTTTTTCATACTCTCATCTCTCCAAGGCAGTGCCCGTGTGCTCCTAAACATGCCCAAAACAGACAACAAAGTGGAACTCCAAATTTCTGGAAAACCTTTGGAAGCAAAGACTGTTGAAATCCCTGTGAGAAAGTCCAATGTTTTGATATTGGCTTTACTCCTGGAACCAGGGTGAAAAAAATCAGAACATCTTCTTGGACAAACCTCTGTCTTTATTATGTGAACAGGAGTCTCACGACTCTCTGTGAAAATACAGCTGCAAAAAGAGACCCCCACAGAAGCCAACAGGGTGCAATGCAGGAGAGAAGAGAAACATGAATAACCGAAACCAACAACTGCTGGGAAGTCAAAACAACCAACAGCCCCTTTTGACTCTGAAATCTTTCCTTATCCAAGGGTTCAAGCAGAGCCACCAGGCAGTGCTAATCTGATCTGAAAAGAAACAGATCACTGGACATACAAAAAAGAAAACAAATTCAGTTTTCCTCCAGATTCTTCACTGAGATTTTTAGAACAGCAAACACTGTTTTCTGACACATCAGCCCACTAGATAGAGAAGTACCTCATTTCACAAAATCCCACAGTGTGAAGTTATTTCTACATATATATAGCATATGCAGAATTTATATCCAGTATTGCCACATCTGGCTGGCCTGGGGGAGGAATGCTGATGTATGGGTCCAGGGGGAGGAAGATGGAGACACTCTCCCATCTACTCTGGATGACAAGTTGTGGAAGTTTCCAAGTTTATTATAAGCTCTCCTTCAAAGGAACATGTGAAGCTCTATCTCACATCCAACTGACAGTCTTCAACTGACTTCTCTGGGAGTTGGTCAGTCCCAGATTTGGGCTTACTTAAATGAGCATGCACACAAAGGAAGTATTCAACTATTTTCTTTCATGTATGGAATAATATGCGGGAAAAGACCACCATTACCAAATGGATTCATCTGTCCCTTTCAGTTACTAGTCAGCAAAAATCCAAAGCCTTCATCTTTACCCCTTTGACCTACCCTGCGGGCTTGTCCCTGTCGCAGCATTTGGAGAAGAAGGGACCCCGATTAAGAGGTATGTTGGGACATTGGTCAACACAGAGCCAAGGCTCTCATTTCCTCCTGCATTAATATCTCACTAGTGTTAATTGTGGTTATGGGTGAATGGGCAATGCTGGAGAACAGAGGATGTGAGTGCTTTGCCATTAGTGATTACCTCACATCACACATTCAAAACGAATTTGTTTGTCCCTGCAGTCCTTGAGGGGAAAAAAAAAAGCTTGTTGTTACTGACAGCTGCTCTTCAAAGGTCAAGGATTACAATAGTTGGAGCACTGCAGGTCAGGGTTGCTGTGAACCGCACGGAGGAACTCTTCTTGCCCTTCCTGCAGCTCAGCTGTAACAAATGTTATCTGTTCCTCTCTCTTTATAAACCTTGAATTCACATAAAAATAAAAAAGAATAAATAAAGCAAATAAAAAATATTTACAATGTAATCTCTTCTCTGCACACACCTCTTCCAATCAGGCAGCTATGAAAGCTGTCCTCCTGGCAAGATAAACTATCATTTTTTAACAAGGTAGATGGATGCCTTCATACATTTTTAAGCTTGGGACAGAATATATTTTGTGGTTTATTTATAATGACATCAATTACACTTGCTCCTAGGTAATAATTCACTCCTTTATAATTATTTATGAGGTGATTTTTACTTTTTTGAAAGTTTTATGTTTATTGATGTGTTTGGTTAACGAACACTTAAATGACATGGTCAGTTGCTTTGCAGGATGCAGGAGAACAGCAAAATCAATATGTTCTGCACCTGAGAACAATCTTCTTAGTTTTGTAGTAATGATTCCCTGAGCAAGGTCCCAGGAGCCCAAGAGATAATTGCAATTCCACATAGTCAACAGTCTGCTCAGATCTATATAATCACTGTCTTTAGCTGCTTCATTTTGTTTTTGTTGGTTTTGTTGTGTGTGATCTTTGCCATTAACATCTCTTACTCTGTGATCTCAATTGGCTGGGTTTTTGTCTCCCAACCCCTCCTTTAGCTTTCATTTTAGAGCCTCACCTCTGTTGAATACAGAGCCCTGTGATGAGCTGAAAAAAGAGGTTAGTTAGGGAGCTGCTTTCTGCCACTCAATTTATCTTTGTTGCTTGCTACCTTTAGAGAATGAAAGTTCATAGTGCTCTGGATAAACATTAAAAAAAAGACATAATAAGGCTTAGTATCCCCAGCTGAAGATAACTGATCTCCTCAGTTGCTTTAATATGCAGAGTACAGAACACAGACAAGTGTTAATGGAATAATACATTCTATGGCCCCCCTGTGCTGGGCGGCCGACAGCACTCTGCACAGTGAGGGATGGTAAGCAGGGTTAACTCCTCCAGTTCAGAAGCTGGCAAAGAAATTTGTCTTCAAGTTGCAAGGCATTTATAGATGCAAAGGAGAATATATGATGGTATTTCAATCTCCAGAGTGGCTTATGCTCTGGCTGTGGCACAAAGTGTTTTTCAGAAGGACAGGATCAATGGCTTAGGACCTTTTTAAAGAGGTAATTGTAGCTTTAGCATATTTGTGAAATGCTTTGCCCAGCAAATGCACTGAGGTAATTAATCAGGTATATTTGCAAGTTAGTTTGAATGCAGAACACATAAACCAAGACAGAGATTAAGAGAGTAAACCAGTCAGGAAAGCATAACAGACTTAATCCATGATCTCTCACAGTGTGGTTCTGGCTCACTTCTGGTCTACAAGGCCTCTTTCAACACTCTGCAGTGAGTCCCTAAAGACCTATCAGACAGTGAAATGTATGGTGTTTTCACATGTGTTATTCCACAAGATCTGTGAGGATCTGACACTGATCTAAAGCAGTCGGGAATCACTCACTGTCTTCCTGGATTGCCACAAGCATGAGAAAAATAAAAGCCTTTCACAGGATGCTAAAACTTTCTGAATGAGGATTCCTCTCCATGACATGCAGGTACAATTTGTTCAGCAGCTCATGCAGACAGTCTTCTGCCACGCTGCTACGATCAAGTAGTTTTGAAATGCAACCTGCTTCAGTCTATACCATCCACATTAGCTAAAAGACTACAACCAAGACCTCGGCTACCGTAAGCATCCTGTTGCAGGGTGACTAGCACTGCTTTCAAGTGCAGATGTTTTCAGAGCAAAGAGAGTATGTGAGGAGAGAAGTGATTTAGTAGAAAGAATAACTCATGATCAGACTATTTAAATTTGGAGCTCAAGCAGAGACACCCAAAAGAGGGTAGGTTTCCACATACTGAGCACCTGAGAGCTGAAAACCAGATGTCTCAGCTGTACACCTAAATCATCAGGTATTCTCAGCAGTCACTTCAGAAAATGGAGCTTCTAGTCCTTTGGTTAACACAAAACAGGTCAAACACCTTCCAAATGGACCAGTGAAACCACCCAAACATACTATTTAGGAAGTTATTAGCTGGTAGCTGACAAAACTAATTCTTCCCCTTCATTTACAAAAATGAAAATTGGCATCATTCTCCTGAGTTTCAAAATAGACCAGTAGCAATGTTAACATGAATAAATCAACTGAGAAGATGTTTGTAAATCTACATCAGCCAAAGAGATACAGTTACCTGCTATAAAGGAAGATAGCTGATTTTTCTACTTCCATTAACCGTTGCCAAATCTCATAAACATAAACAGAGAATAAATCCTTTCAGTCACTGAATATGAATATTCTCCTGGGAAAATCCAGCTGGCACCCAACTTGATTTATGTGCTTTAAAAAAAGCATTTCTTTTATAAGCCTAGGGCAAGCCTTAAAATATAAGTTCATGTGTAAAAAAATATTACAGCTCAGGACCCATTTCAGCAAGAATAAATACATCTTCTTCTCAGTTGCCCACCATTCCCCATGCTGACAGCAAAGGCACGTGAACTCAGGGTCACGGCATCTGCTCAGAGGAATCTGTTAAACTTAGGTATTGAAACAATGACTTCTAGCATCACGGCCCCTTTCCAGACAGCTACTGTAGCTCCTCATAATTGCACTGAAATTAGAAGTCTGGAGCCTCAATATTCATTGGATCTGAGCCTATGTGACTTTTCCACAGCCAGGAAAGAAGAATCTTCCCAAGCAACCCAAACCCAGTGCTTTGCATCTGTGTCATTCAGATGAAATGCAACTTCTGCCAGGCCACACTTCACAGATGCTCCTCACATCATCTTCTAACCCTGTTCTATAGGTAGAACCTTACCCAAATATTCCACACCTGTTCTGAAGGAGTAAATGTCAATTCCTAATAAACTTTCGCATTACTGGCAAATTTAGGCCAACTACAAAACAAACTGCTCTCCATGGAATATTTCTGAAGTCTGAGAGGAAAAATATATCTCACAGCCACTCATTACTTTTCAGCATCTTTCCTCATTTTAGATGTCCTAACCAAATCGCTAAAGAAACACTTGGTTTCTTTTCATAGCGAGGCCAAATTATGAAGGAAAACATGATTACAAGGTCGGCAACAGGCTTGTTGTTTGGCTGGGGAGGTTGGAGATCCCCGAGCTCTGGGCAGTGTCAGAGAGTGAGGTCATGCTAAGAAAGATTTAAGGGAAACAGTGGATATTAAACTGATTATTTCTTTGTGGTTTGTGTCTATCCCTGATTATTTGGTCTAGTAACCTATTCACAAACATGTTTTAAAATTTGTCTGCAGGCATACATACAAGCACACACACAAAATACACACTTGTTCCCTATATATGAATGTCCCATGCCATTTCATTTTCAGTCTTGGGGAAATTGAGAGAACATTGTGAAGCGTGTTCTCAGTTCTACTCTGTAGAGGTCCGAACTAAAATTACGACTGAAAAGCAAATGCAGTGACCTTTAAAGGAATCGAGAAGAAGCTATTTCCAGTACATTACTAAATGCTATATTTTAAAGGTTCCAACCTTATTTGCTACAAGTGTATAATATCAGGAAAACCTTGTGAGTGAAGGTTCTGCATTCATCACATAGCCCAAGTCACTTACAGAAGAGATGGGGAAAGTTATTACTTTCCCCCTTGCAGACATTAAAGTTCAACCCCCTTTCCTGTAGTGTTTTGCAGCATTAAATAAGGTTCAGGGATCACTTTTAGAATTGCAGGCTTCCCAACTTAACAAAAATATACTTTCCTGAAAGCAGCCATAGACGTATCATCGAACAGGGGAGGTAATTTATAAGATATGTACGTCTCACACAGCTCAAACAAGCTAAGGGGAACTGGTACTGTTATCTGGTATCACCACAGCATACACTTTAGTGAACAAAATATTCTTTTATGAGAATTACAACAGAAATTGATTTACAAGATGGAGTTTAAAAGTAAAATGACAACAACAGACATGTCAAACTCTTGGGCAGCCACCCTTAAGCCTGGATTTTAATTGCATCAAGTTATAAGGGGTGTGTGCTGGTGTGTTTGTGTAGTGCTTTATTTAATGTCTCACAGTCAACAGAGACTGTGTTTTGATTCTTAGAAAATCATAAAGCGAAATGTTAACTTTTCTTTACTTATTATTATTATGATTGATTGATTTACATTGTACCTTTTGTATGTATAATGGCATTTTACACTAAATAAATCAGGGAGTGTAATTTGTTTCATCACAGTGAATAAATAATGAAAACAGGCAGAACCAGAAATGTCAATAAAATGCAAAAGCAGTTAGAAAACAAGTGTGGGGTCTATCTTATTTTTATAAATTTGTCTGGAATTACATGTTTGGAATATTGAGGTGTCAAGCATTTCACCACGTAAGTTCCTAAAAAGAAAATGCAACATATCAGGTAACGAATAAATAGAAGAGGTGGAAAATGCAAATACTACAGAACAGAGCTATAATGTGGCTTGCACAATAAAATATTGAGTCAGGAAAAAACTAAGCAAAATATGCAAGATCTGAAAGTCCTTAAAAGCACTGTAACATTTATAATCAAGAAATATCTAACACAATCTGCTGCCATTCAGATCTCATCCTTGCTATCTGAGTCCCTGGCCTCTAAGCTATAATATGGGTTTAGCCATGAGCTTACAATTAAACACATAGTTTATAAAATTACTGTTAGATATTACAAGTGACAATGAGAAAAAGTTGAAGAAAAGTGTCAAAAATACTGCACAAACTATTTTCTTACATTTAATTTTTCGCCATCAAAAAATACCTCCATTTGTTTCCGTATAACAGGATTGTGCCCTTAAAAGAGTTACAAGCCCTAGATGTGCTTTAAAGCAGTACAGGAAATCACAGGCACAGATATGGTATTTGACCTTTAGTGATGCATTGAAACCACTAAAATATATGTTAGGCTACAAAATGCTGAGATCTCCTACTGTGAAACAAAACAGATATTGATTTTTCCTATACACCTTTTAGTACGACAGTAAGTCAAACATAGTTGATGCCAGATGATTCTGGTTGTTTGAGATATCATGAAACATTTTCAGTAGAAGTCAAGAGTAGTGAGATTTTAGCACTTTTGCAGCTTGGTTTTCTGAATTACATTAACCAATACTGTGGGTTAAAGAATGTGCCAATAATATCTCCCTATACTTTACACCAAATGAAGTTCTGTGGAAACCTACCTGTGGCCTCCAGCACCTCCAAGTTCAATAGGTGAGAAGTAGCTTTGTGATATGGCTGTGAGATAACATTTGGATGAACATGGTTGGATTTCTGAGCTAACCACTAGGTAGGAACCAAAGGAAGACTTTAAAAGATCCTTTTGTAATGGAGGAGTCCATGCCTCAGCCAAACCAATTGCAAATTTCACCTGACATGACTCTAAAGAAACTTGAGGATTTGACCATTAACAGTTATTTGAATCACCTAACCCTTCCATATACAGCAACACATTTTTCACTCTTTCAGAACAAATGCTTCTCAAATAGCCTTAATAAGCTAAGTAACACCTGAGAGCAACAAGTTTATAATGAGAAACAATTTCATATATCAGACATTTCTGCAACATAGAATACAGTGATGATTTTTACAGATGGATAAGTGAGCAAGGATGGATTAGTCTTTGAGACTTTGGATATAAGTCTGCAAAGCTGCTCCTCCACCTCACTACAGGTCCAAGAGGCTGAAGGGACAGAGTACTCTCTAGTATATGCTTTATGCTCCCCTGCTACATGATCCTGCTTTAAATACAAAGGTCTCAGTGACTTTACTACTGGTTGCTGTGGAAATGCTTGTGAGATCACAGAGGTCTCAAGGAAAACAGCAGGAACTGTCAGATTAAAAGTGGTTTTCAATCTATCCACAGAGCTCTATACATTTCAAATTTGTAATTCAAATCCACAGACAATAGGTCTCCTATTCTTAGAGACCTTTCATAGGTCACTGCACGGTCTAAGGATGGTTGCCGATTCAGGGCCAGCTCTTGTTTCTATGTATGTGTTTTAGTACTAGCAAGACAGACCATGCTCCACGAATCAATCCAACTCCAAAGTGAGCTACCACATTGCCTACTTTGAATACCTGAGCACAAGGCAGAAGGAAGATCCTTAACTCACTTACTCCACGCTGTTTTGTAAAGCCATCTCCCTGTTGGCTATCAGGGTCCTTGAACTGTTGCTTCTTCTGCACTCCAAGGTGGAGCTTTTCAGGACTATCAAGGCTGTGCTATCAGGCATCTGGATGGGCTCCTGTTCTCCAAACAAAGGGGGCAACATCAGCATTGATGCCCCAACCTTGCCATCCTTGTATACTCAAAATCTAGTCCTATAGCTATACCAATGCTGTGTGACAGTGGCAACATGAGCAGCAAGAGCAAAACTGCACACTAGCAAGAACATAGGTCTTCAGCTGAATCCAACAGGAGTCTGTGCAGAGCAACTGTGTAGAGTCAGCACTGCTGAACATTATTAGCAACTGCAGCTGGATTTCTCTCAGCTAAATCTGCTTCGTCTGCAAATGACCACCAGAACATGAAAAAAACAGACAACTTGCCATACCTTAAGTGAAAAAATATGAGTGAATAAATCCCGAGCATAAGACTTTGTGCCTAATTAGTTAAATCCCCTTAAGACTGAAAAAAAGAATAATGCTAAAAGGGCTCTCAGTAATTTGTAATAAGATGCTTAGATAATGTGCTCACTATCAAGGGAAGTTTCCAGTTTCACTGTACTCCACTTTTTAACATCTTGGCAAAGACCTTTTTCTCCCTCTCATGCTAAAGACCTCCCATTGACATTGTAACGTTAGACTGGAAGCAGCTGGTGACTATTTCTGATGAATGGCAGGTGAAAGAGTTTTTCACGCCAAACCTACACGCACACAAAACTGAATTCCCTGTCCTCCTCTCCTTCATTTAGCATTTTTAAAGAAGCCTGAGACAAGGTTATTTGGGAATCTCCAGTGTTCACCTTACACAAGCAGGTTGGCTACAGGCACTGGGGGGGAAAGCAAAGAGGGAAAAAACTGAGAAGAGCTGCCTGTCTTGGTATCAATACATTCCTGCCCTACACAGTGCTTTAGCAGGGTGCTGATGCCCAACAAATGGGTACCTGAGCATGGTAGGCCACAAATGGGAAAAGAAATCTCTTTTGGAGCTGTATCAGAATGAAGCATGCTTTTTCAGTAAAATAAAAAGCACAATCAGTTGAAAGACTAATCAAAATACTAGCATTTCTCTCCACGTCTGGATGTCAAAGTATTTTCTTGTTTTAATACTATCCTTGCCTTTCTAACTTTACATGTAAACCTTTCATCAATGGGGAAAATTTAAACCATGCAAGTTCAAAGCAGATTTGCATAATACTGTAAAGACGCCAACCAAATATGCCTGTACACGAAGAATGCAAACACCAAAAATGCTGAGTAGCCTCAATTGACTCAGTTGTTACAGAAATCAAGGGCATTGAGAAACAACCAGCACTACTCCCCCCACTTTTTTAAAGTTCATCAAAATACATTTTTACATGGCTTCAGCTTTTCTTTTTGTGCCAAGTTCCAGCAATAAACCTGCTTTATTAAACTGACATTTTGCAAGTAGTTAGTCCCAAAAATTGACTAAGCCCTTTTGGTATTAGAAAAATCATTCTGGAGGCAGCTGAAATATTAAATGAAACAAAAAAACCTAGCTAATGGAACGGCAGGAAATCTGATTAATTTCTTCTTTTTTTTTCACAGAGCAAAGCTGATGAAGCAAGATAGCCATTTTATTCAGCAGTGAGGTAATTTGTTTGGCAAAAATAGGAACTACCTGAATCTGGGCTGAAAACCTAAACCGTGTTTTAGCTGAAGTTCAGAAATCTTATTTAAATTCACTTGAATTGTGTTTTCATATTCCCTTTCTAATTATGACAGACTGGCACCCATACTAAATTAGGAGCAACCAAGAGGTAGATGGGAAACTTGAAGAAGAGCGATGTTGTGCCTGAAGCAAAGAGGGTGATTCATTTGGAAGGAGGTTTTCTGAGAAATCAACATTCCAGCTTGGTTATCTGGCACTCTGGGGCAATTAGACTGGATATTTGAAACTGCAGCCGAGGCACCAGCTCTGTCAATTACTTTTATTATTCTCTTTAGCTAACTAAGCTCACCCTGAGAACCAGGGTTTCTGACTGAATTTGGAAGTGGGATTTAAAAAGAGATATCTTTTATTTTTTCTTTCCTTTTTGGCCAATGCCAACCTCATGGAGTTCAACGAGGCCAAGCGCAAGGTCCTGCACCTGGGTCAGGGCAATCCCAGGCACAAACACAGCCTGAGTGGAGAATGGACTGGAAGCAGCCCTGAGGGGAAGAACTTGGGGGTGTTAGTCGACAAGAAGCTCAGTATGACCCAGCAGTGTGTGCTAGGATACAGTTGGTTTCTGGGCTGCATCCCCAGCAGTGTGATCAGCAGGTTGAGGGAGGAGATTCTCCACCTCTACTCCACTCTCATGAGACCCTTCCCTGCAGTCCTGCATCCAGCTCTGGGGTGCCCAGCACAAGACAGACATGGACCTGTTGGAGCAAGACCAGAGGAGGCCACAGAGATGATCAGAGGGCTGGAGCATCTCTGCAATGGAGACAGGCTGAGAGAGCTGGGGTTGTTCAGCCTAGAGAAGGCTTCAGGGAGACCTTAGAGCAGCACTGCAGTACCTCTAAGAAATCTGCAGAGGGACTTTTACAGGGCATGTAGCAACAGGACAAGGGGGAATGGCTTTAAACTGAGAGAAGTAAGATTTAGATTAGATATTAGGAAGAAATTCTTCAATATGAGGGTGGTGAGACACTGGCACAGAGTGCTCATTGAAGCTGTGGCTGCCCCATCCCTGGCAGTGTTCAAGGCCAGGTTGGACAGGGCCTGGGTCAAGCTGCTCCAGTGGAAGGTGTCCCTGCCTGTGGCAGGGGGTTGGAACTGTATGAGCTTTAAGGTCTCTTCCAACCCAAACCATTCTATGATTCTATAATTAAATATGTATGCTATATGGATATAACATTTGTAGGAAGACTGAGAACATCACACATGCAAATTCACATAAACATTGTGAAGATTTTTCTTTTCATGAAAAATTAGAAGGGTGTAGTTGCACATTCAAAGCCAAGCTGCCCTCCCTCTGTTTATCTTTACTGAGCCTACAGGGAATCTGCAGTAATGAAAATCTTACATAAAACCTTACTTAAGTGCTTGTATTTTCAAGGGATGAAAGCAGACTTTGTGTGTGTATTATTTTGTGGATTCAAATGCAGCTCTGTTTTTTGCAAAAATTCTTATTGCCACTGATTTCGTTAATTCCAAGATTAAAGAAGACAATTTGAGAATATTAGTTCATCTGATAATGTTTAAACTCTTGCCTGTTACTATAAGGCTTTGGTTTTGTTTCTGCAGTAAAACAGGTACATTTTCATTATATTTCTTTCCAACCTGCTTGAAGGAAAAGTGACAACCATTACCGTTGCCTAATAAAGCCAAGCCCATGTATTACACTGCTCTGAGCAGAAATACATCAGGCAGGGACTAGCTTGCATTTCATTCTTGGGACAGACAGAACATGATAGTTGTGAATGAAAAATAAGACTATTCCAAACGGGAACACAAACTAGAAGTGGGAGCAATCCCAACCAGTTCAGAACATTATTGCAAACTTACTACTATTACAGATGACTGTTTCACCTTATAAAACAGGTTTTCATTATGTTTCTGATAAAGCTACATTTGGAAAAAGACTGTTTTCTTGCCCTGCTTTGGAAGGATTTTGCTTACTGGTTGGGTTGTGCGGCACCATTAAATGCATTTCACCAATGAGTAAATCTAATAAAGCGAGCTGCAGAACAATACACTAAAGTCATGTATACGCCTTCTGTTCTTTAAATCACAGTAGCTAAAACACAATAAAACAACAAAACACCCCGACTCTCTCAGCTCTGCAGGCCTCAAATCATTAATTTCTGCAAGTGGGAGCTTAGTTTAGTTTCTACAGTGTCGTTGTATGTTGTAGTCCATGTCCACATCCAAGAACGTACACTGATCTGGAAACTCTTTATTTAATATATGTTGCCATACTGCCCTTGACCTCAGAAGGACTTTGAAGTTTTCTGGCTGGAGATGAAAGTTACAGTATGTGTGGCAGACCAGGCTGTAGTGTAAGAAAGAATTGCTAACTCAACAACTTGTTAAAACACATATTTCCAGAACTTCTTTTTTTATTATTTATTTTTTTAAACTAATAAACACACTACTTCCAGAATTTCAGTCCTCTTGTTCAGATTGATTAGATGAGAGATGAATTTGAACAGACAGATAGATTAAATCAAGAGTTATGGGTAAATTATTTCCAGTCCTCCAAATCTGGCCTGATGGTATCCATTTCCTAGTCCTCCTTAAGGATTTCTGCTGGAGTGTGGCCTATAAAGCTTCGACCCCTGTGCACATCACCAGGTTATGAGTGGCAATTAGATGCGATCTGAAGATATCTTCGCAGAGAGGGCTTTGGAAGTTGTAAGAGGAGATCAGATTCAGAAGCTACTTGTTGGCAATGTCACTTTCCAAAAGAATAAAGGACTTGCACAGGCGTTTGACACAGTGTGACCAAATCTATGTGAAAGACAATGGGGATGAAACTCCATGAGATTATTGTTTGCCCCCCGTCATATGTTCATGCTGTTCGGACCCAAAGCAGACATCTGTTGGACAGCTTAGTCATGCTGTAAAGAAGGCCAGATGTAATTAAAGAGTGTACTCGTTTCTTGCCAATCAAAAAGAAGCAAAAAAAAAAAAAAAAAAGAGCACAAAACCAGAACACCAGATTGCAGTTTTCTCTTTCTCACAAAGGATCACATTTTCATGGGCAGAAGCCTAATGCTTCAATCTGCTGGGCAAAGATACCCCCATAGGCAGGCAGGCTTTTAGAGGGGAAATAATCCCTGCCAGGTCTCTTTTTGGACCTCTAGAAGTGTACTGCATTTTCTTACCAGCTAAAAGCAGAATCAGCTCTTGATGTCTGTGTGCTTATAGAATACTAAATTTGAACAAATAAATAAGGAGACAGGAACAGCCTTTTATTGCATGAACACCATAGATGAACAAGGTTTGACATTGTCAACACCGAGTAAATTGAATTATTCTGACTTTGGACAAGTAGTCATAAGAAAAAAAAGAGTTAAGACCAGCTTGTGAATCAAAGAGGTTGGGAGGATCAGGGAGGGAAGCACAATCTGTTTTTTCTGTTCAGATTAGATAAACTAGAAGTTATGGGCACAAACCACCATTTGAGAGATTCAGGCTGGAGACTAGCAACGAGTTTCTGATCATAAGGGTGCAGAATTGAATTAGACCTGGGAAGAACAGCACATGATGAAGTCTTCAGCATTAGGGATTTGCAAGAACAATTTCAACAAGCATCTATTCAGAAACATAAAATAAATCCTCCTCCAAGCAGAGGATTGGATTAGATGATCTAGTCATTTAGGTGACTTTATCCCCAAGACCCTAAACTCCATGTCAAATCAAAGCTCTTGCTTTGCCTGCACCTCCGGGAAATCGATTCTGTCACAATTATAAATCTTTTCCCAGGAAATCAGTATCTTTTAGGTTTACAGCAAGAAGAGTTCAGCACTACCAGAAGACTGTAATACCCCATAAGCAACAAAACGCTGGAAAATTGCAAAGCAAGAGAAACAGAATGTCATTTTAAGGACTCCCCGACCAAACAGAAAAGCTCAGCAAACTTCAAGTTAAGCAAAATCACTTGGCCATCTTGCTAAAATGTGTTATGATTTATGGTATTCAGGTCCAGGAAACACCAGGGAAAGAAGCAGTACACAATCTTCCCCCTCAGTCAGTGAATTGGTTTGTAAACTACAATTATTTACTGCAATGATGTCGTACTACACCAAAACAACTCCGCAGTGTTGCAGGTTTACAAAGCATTTGCAAACCAGATTTTCAGTCCTTGAAATACTGGCAGACATATGGGCTGTTTGATGCTCCACACCATGATGCCAGTATCACTCTTCAGAGTCAGGTATCAAGACTAAACCCATCCTTCAGCAGGATCCAAGAATGTTCTAAGTGAAGGTTAGCAACTTCAGGACCATTTTTTTCCCCCAGTTTATTTCTGAAACACTATTCTCAACCTGTTCCTGGTCCAACTCTTCCTTATTGCTGGAAATCTCTTCTAATTCACTATTTTACATAGAGTTTCCTATTAATTAGCTCTAAACAGCTCCCTACCAGTACCTTATGGAGACATGTTTTTTTCAAGGCTAGCTAGCTCTCTGCTCTGACCACATAAAGGAGACACAGCTGGAATTTAGGCCACCTGCATGTGGCTGCTTTCTGCTGTGTTACTCACATTCATGTAATTAAGGAGGAAAAAGCCCTTTCTCAGACATGCATGCTTTCAATGACTATTAAGAGAAGTCCTACTGGCATAAATAGATTGAATGATATCTTTAAAATTACAAGCAGGACTGACTACTGATGGCTTCCTTTCCTGCTAAAGGGCTGTGTTCACTGTACAGGTGCTGACAGATTGTTTGATGAGATTTTCAAGTTTAAGAAATGAACAAAAGTAAATATTAAAACCAAAAGAGAAGGAACTATTTTCATCCTGGGTTTCTGTACTTCAAAAAGTGGTAGTTCTTTTTCCCTCTTCCCACTTGCTCTGTCTCGGTTAATATGCCTTAGGTCATCCAGAGGTGGTTAAAAAACCTTGAAGTGCTAGTGAACTGATCCCGAAAGTAATTTTTCGTACCTAATTAATATGAATGCTTAAGAAGGGGAGGAGGCTTTTTACTTTGGATTATTAAAAGCAGACATACTGGATCACAGATGAACTTGAAGTCACTGAGGGAGGACACACTGCATCCACATTAGCCACCTAAAACTTGTGTATGTAAGTCTAGGCTACACACTGGCACTGCCCATAGCCAGTAGAGGGATAACTATCTTCAGGGTATGATTCAGCCCATCCTAAAATAACTCTCAAGGCCAATACAGATGAATCATTCCATGGAAGTGATCCTTTCTCTCCCACCACCAACAGACAGAGCTTATATCATTCAGTTAATGAATTCCTAGATGCTTAATTTATGCTCGAGGACAAAAATTTCCCCAAAAAACCTCAAAAGTCAATGCCAAATCAAAGCCAATCTTTTGAATTGGATCTCTTCTTTCTAGTTTTGGGATCAAAGCTGCCAGACTAATCTTGCATTAACATTTCTTCTGCTAGACCTTCTTATGTTACAGGTCCAGAAACTGAACACCCTACCAAAACATTCTTGCCATTTTTTTTCAGCTCTTCCAAAAAATTTGCAAGACTTTCTTGACAAACTGTCATCTTGATAGTTTCCTACTTTTAGGAAGGGAGAGACGAGCTACAGAACTATCCATAAATTTATCTCAGCTCAAATCCTGTGTTATTTTAGTCCTGGACATCCATTTATCCATGGGAAAGTTTGCAAACTATATGGCTGATTAAGCTTTAGCACCACTCCCAAGTCATATTGCGACACTAAACATTCTTTTGTCTATTTACCCATCCTGGCTTCCTCCCCATGATAAAGTGGCTTCTTTTTTCTTTTTCTTTTTCCTTTTTTTCCTTTTTAAACAAAAGTGCTATTTAACTTCTTAGGATTTGGGTTTCTTTTCCTCAGTCTGTCTCACTTGGTCATAGAGTACACTCAGTATGATATTTTGATATCATCAAATTTTTCCTTCACCAGACTTGCTATGTTTGTGCTTTATAGTCACACATAGGCTCTCTTTTGGAGCATTTCTATTATCTGGTTTAGGCCAAGAACTCTCATCTAAATGGGTATTGCTTTGAATTTAGAATTCCACATAAACCGTGGGAATAGACGACAGATCTAATGGGGTAGTTATGGTTAAAATGGTAAATTTCATACTTTGTCATAGACTAATAGAAGATGAAAACAAACACAAAGCCATCCTGATTGCTCTAAGTTGCCTTTTTGCTGCCATCTAACAAATGTTAACAGTGCAGCACAAGGCATTTCACTAAGAGCTGCAATTTCAAGCTTTAAAACTCAGAAACCATTATGACATTTTAGAGGTTTGGGCTTTGAAAACTGATTTTCACATTTTATTTGCCTGGATGCATGGTGATGAAAGATCTGATAATATCTCCATGACCTCAGCCTACCACATTTCACAGCAAAATGCATCAGCACTGCATTTTCATGGT
Source organism: Melopsittacus undulatus (assembly GCF_012275295.1). Lineage (NCBI taxonomy): Eukaryota > Metazoa > Chordata > Aves > Psittaciformes > Psittaculidae > Melopsittacus > Melopsittacus undulatus. The sequence continues at coordinate 9,345,102 of NC_047529.1, read as the reverse complement.
AGACAAAGAACCAAATGTTTCTTATGGGCTTTATGACACCAGGATAGAAGTGCGGAATTAAGTATATGATTTAAGATTTTCTATAGCTTAGTTGAACCAGATAAAATATTCCTTTAGAAGACCAGAATGTTTAGTCAATCTTAATATTCTTTAGAAACCTAGTTTCATCTCACATCCCTTTTTCATTCAGTCCCTTCTCAGATATGACTACATCTTTTGGAAATTACAGTGACCTATACTGAATATGGAACAGGACGGGATCTTAATAAAAGAATTAAGCAATCCATCACCATCTCCTTAAGCTTATATTCTGCATTCAGGTTCTTAATCCTGGCATTCCTGTGGCTTTTCTAAATGCTTCTCCAAAATGTTGGAGCATTTCCAAGAAAGTCTCCATTCTTCCTTCACCCTGGCACAGTACAGCGGCCCCATTCCTCTCTACTGTACACAGGACAATCTGGTAAGTCTAAATCAGTTTCTAAATCAGTTATATCGGTCATAAAATATGCCAGTTTTGCAGATAGAAAATGGATACAAATTGCTTTCCTGATACATATTATATAGACAAATATCCCAAGCCAGATGCCAAAGGCTCAGCTACTTGCCTTATGAAAACAAATCTTGTCCTTCCTATTTCTCAAATGCAGATCAACCCAAAATAATGTAGCATTTAATAATCCTTCCTGAATTCCGTTACAGAAGAGCATTAAGGTTTACACAGCATCATAATTATTTACGCTGAAGGAAAATTAAAATATAGACAAGCAATTAGCACTCAGAAAAATGGCATCTGAGTGGGGAACAGACCTTAGACCCACTTAGTCCATAGTCTAATCTTTAATTAATTGGCTGCAGTCCCTCTGTTAAATCTCATATAAAAGCATTAAACACTGAGGCAGACAATCCTGGTTTAACAGGTATCAAAATCTTCTGAATTTTGTAGTTCATTTATTGCCAGCTTACAACATTTTTGGATTTGCATACCTCCAAAATCTACAGTCACTTGGCTCTCCCATAGCCCTATGAAATTCAGAATTTGGTTTAATATCATCCTCTAAACTCCTTCTGTAACAGCAAGAGAGAGTTTTCCGAGGATGTTTCACCTGGTACTAGAATAGGTGTCAGAGGTGAAATGCATATTCTGGCAGTTCTGGCTCTCCACCATTAGCTGAGGAGTGAACAGGTCCATCCACAGAGCAGACTTGGACACAATTTCAAAAGGTTTCAGTCCAGTAAAACAGCCCGTGCATATCAAGGACAACAAGCCTGCGTTCTCAAGAAGTGGTCTGACCCACCAAGTTGAACATAAATCCTCCATGTAATTCTACAGAGAGAAGAAAAAAAAAATCTTCATGATATCAAATTTTAGAGTCACATTTCAAAGACATTGAGGAATTTCTGGAAATGCAGAGAAAGGAACTCTTGTTCCATGTGTGTGATTTAGTGACTTAAATTTGCTTCCAGTTGGAAAAAATGCCTCATTTATCTTCTCACCTGTCATTAAGATCACCTTACTCCACAAAGCTTGAAACAGGTAGAATTTTTTAGGCTTGCTCCTACCATTGGCTAAGGTAGAAGAGAAAGACTGAGAAAAGATTGTTTGACTCTGTGCTGATAAATATAAGACAACAGCAGCAAACTTCATTGTTGGCTTCCCAAATGGTCTCTGCTACTTTAAAAAAGGAACAAAACTTACACATGTGTTAAGCCTGTCTTCATTTCACAACCACTCGGCAGAATATCTCTGGTAAGATTCATATCTGATGAACAGGCAATTTAAGCTACCTTCCACAGGTTAGGTTGCAGAAAGCCTGTAGCAGAACTAACTGTTAAGCCTGGACTTGTAGCCAGAGCTACATTTTATCCACCAATAAAAAAATCACCTCCCACAAACAGTGTTAGTTCTCAACACTTAGTCATGCTGCTTAGAAAATCTGGTGTCCATCTTTGCAGAGTGCCCTGAAAGCCACAGGAAGGCATGGTTAGTGGTCATGCTTCATTTTTACTTGGCCCAGAGACATGGAGTGAGCTGGTTCTTGGCCTATTAAAAAGAGCCTCACAAATCTCAGTATAAATGACCCTGTGCATACCTGCATCTTTTCCTATACACACTCACATTCACTTCAAGGAATGGAAATACATCTTTCCATCACAGTAAGAAAATCTTAACATTTTTTTTAACAGTGCCCTAAAAGAATCTAAACCAAACTTTGACTAGTGATATAAAAATAAAAAAATACTGCATCAATAATGTATATTGATCACTTTCAAATATATGCTCACATACAAGGCCTAGAATCTCACATACTTACATAGAAAAGCAGGACCTAAATAGATAGTATGGTTTACCCATTACATGCAGTACACAAAAAAATTGTTCCTTTAGAGTGAAAAATACCCTGATAACACAGAATGTTTCTCACCAAACAGCCTCCTGTAGAATGATGTATTTAAATACCAGAAGTACCATATAGAAAAAATACATTAAAATAACCTATCTGGGGCACAGCTCAGGTTTTGTTCAGTAATGAAGCATATATTCGGTATTGCTCCCCAAGATGAACAGATTTATTCTATTATGCAGTGTTCAAGGCCAGGTTGGATGAAGCCTTGGGTGATATGGTTTAGTGTGAGGTACCCCTGCCCATGGCAAGGGGGCTGGAACTAGATGATCTTAAGGTCCTTTCCAACCCTAACTATTTTATGATTCTATGATTCTATGCATACAGTCTACAGAGAATTAGGCAGTCTTAACTATTCTTTCTCCAGCTCTTAGGGACTTGTGCTCCAAGAAATCCTTACAGAATAATAGAATGGTTTGAGTTGGAAAAGACCTTAAAGCCCCACTAGTTTCAAGGTCCTTGAACAGGCAGGGACATCTTCCACTAGACCAGGTTGCTCCAAGCCCCATCAAACCTGACCTTGAGCACTGCCAGGGATGGGGCAGCCACAGCTTCTCTGGGTATCTTGGTGAGATCTTCTCTTGGTCAGTCAATTCCAATCACACAACAATCTCATTTTTTATCTATGTATTTGTACATTTTTTGGAAAACTCCCTTTCTCCTCCTATTCCCAAAGAACTACCGCAGTGGTGACACCCTGATTTCTACAGGGGGGTTGTGTCTTTCCTAGCCCTTGTGGCATCTTTACCCTGTGTGCTCAGAGGCTCCTTCACAGAAGCATCATGAAGAGAACAGCCCAGAATAAAGATTTGAAATGGTAGACACATGGTAGACATCATCGCTACCCAGCAACCTCCCCTCTGCCTTCTTCTTTCTTCCACCTGCACAAGCAACTCTCACCCATGAATTCTGACCTCAAACACACTGCTGCCCTGGTCTTCTGGCCTCCACTGCCTTTGCAGTGCACACCACATTGTAGGATTTATCCCAAACATAGGCTAGATTGGGGTGGAAAAGCAAAGGCAAAACCACTTAAGCTTTTATGTTTCTTTCTTCTGCATTTACTTCACTCCTTAGTGCTTACTGCAGAGGAGTAGCTACACAATCCCAGGCATAGGGGATGCAGTACAAGAAGCCAACGCAGCCTACCACTTCATATCTCTGCTTCTGCCCACACACAGATGCTGTATAGGAGGAAAATCTCAGCGCCTTTATCCAACAGCCAGCCCTGGCTCTGCTGAATCTGACAGTGAAGTTTCTACTGTCCTCCCCGGAGTCAGGATTCATGCTGTGACACTACTTACTGGCACTGTTACTGACAAAGTCACATTATACACACTTGTGTGCAGACACATAAAACACAAGCACTCTGCAAAGCATGAAACATTTTTCTACAAGCCACTAAAAAAGTTCCACCTATCTCCCCATCTAACAACCACCCTCTGCCCATTCCAGCCACAGGTCACTGCTGGGTTTTTCACTGTATTAACTCCAAGCATTTAAAAGAAAGAACATTTCAATATGTTTTTCTGACAGGTAAGAAATTAACTGCATACCAGGAGCTATTGAATTCAGCTTTAATAGTATCAATAAACATTTCTGATTAAATTACGAAATTGATTTTATAATTTTGACCATTATGTTTTTACATCAATATCATCATATGACAGCAAATGTAGTTACCGCTTCCTTATTGATCTTAGACATGGCACTGCAAAGTACTCATTTGACTATATTACAAAATCAAACTTGATTTCCTGTAGGATTGTAGTAACTTTTGGTCATGACTTGATATGAAGAACTCAAAACAAATGGATTATCCAATTATTAAAAGGTAAGCTTTGTTCTCAGAAGCTCAGGCACAGTTCTGCTGCATGCTTCTAGCAGTTTCAGGGCAAGCTTCAAGACTTAGGGATGTTGTTATTCCTCTATGTCAAATAATAATCCCCCCTTTTTCTCTTGATGAGTCATCTATCAGATTTCTTGTGAGCAATCTAAACACTATTTATTAACGAGAAGGAACAAAGTGCTATTTATAATGCTCATTCAAGCAATCTAACAAAAACTAAAGAGTTTCTGTAGCTTGGGAGCATTAGTCTTGATCTCACCCTCCCCTCTGTCAGGATAATAGTTATGTGTTGGGCCACTCCATATCCCCATAAGGCTTAATGTTCTGTTAAGAGATGCATAATTCAAAAGGACCACTGTTGCTCCAATACATGCATAATAGTAAATCAAAGGTGTAATATGCTGGATATTTATGTCTCAGGGTTAAGAACAAGTCTGATCAGATTAAAGAAATTTCAGTACTGGGCTTTTTGGATGCTGTAAATTTTTCCACAGGCCCTCCCATGTCTGAACTTTTCTAAGCTAAAGGACTATGAGGCATCTTCATTGATATAAAGTGCCATCATGAAAGAGGAGCAGCGAGTTGAGACCTTAAGCTGTTTCGTCAGACTGCACTTTTGTAATGGATCTGTGGGTCTGCTGCTATGTTATCCAAAGGTGTCTTTTCCAAACAGTCATGTTTCTTCCTCCCTGATTACAGGGGCATCTGTCTCAAAATGTAACCAATCCCTCCAGGTTTTGTGGGCTGAGGAAAGGGGTCAGAAGGAACTTGTGCTTTTATCCCTCTTGCAAGATTATTCCCTAATATTTGTTATTCCCTAATATTCACAAAAGTATTTAGACCATTGACAAGTATTTGCCCTGACAAGTCCATGGAGAACTCGATACACTTCTGTCTGTCTCAGGTAAACCATGCCCTGAAACAAGACATCAGTAGAGCACGGGAAGCTGTTTTGCCTTGCCTTGATTTAAAAAACATACAATTGGTAAGCTGCTTAGAAAAATATTGGCAATTTAATCCCCAAGGGATTGAGTGATTTATGTAGTGCTGGTTAAATCAGTCAAGCACACACAGGGAACGCACAGATTCCGTGCAGTGATTATGGCCCCCGTAACTGCTGTTACACCAAAGCCAGAACATACTATAAAGTAACCTACAGTATGGCCTGGTGGTGGCATTGGGACATCATTATTTTATTCATTTAGTTTATGCTGATGTTTCTTTTATTTCCTATCCTACCCTGTACAAGGTCTCATGAGGTATTTAAGCAGAAAAAGCCTCAGTAGGTTACTCATCAAAATCAGGGTATGGCAAACCAGAGATTTTGGTGCACTGGAGTTTTTTGCCCTTCGTGAGAGATTTTGATGTGGCCTTTCAGCTCTGAGCCCTTTTACCAGAACAGCTTCCCCAAATCTCTCACTTGCCTGACATTGTCTCAGAAATCCCTTCTTGACTTTCCATCACTGACCACCTTCCCAAAACTACACCTTTACCTTGAAAAAGCTTTGACACTTCACTCAGGATTCTCTTTGGAAGTGTGCAAATACCATATATCCACTAGACACTTTGGGCTAGAATCAAGGCAATAGGTCTTCTGGAGTCTATAATAAAGCTTTCTGTTTTATCACCAGCTCAGGATATAGCCTCAGTTGCTGGTCCATGTATCTTTATTGAGCCATCTGCATCCTGCAGTGGAGCTCCTAGGTCAACAGCTTGACACCTGAAATCTCATTGAGGACTCCTGATCTTATGTAAGATAGTGAGCACCCTAAATTTATCACCACAACATGGCAAAAGGGGATAAGGATGCTTAAGGTTTAAGCAGCAATTCAACACCAAGCTCTCACTGAAAGTGAAGAAAAGCTTTAGTCTACACAGAGGTGATGAAAAAAGCTCTGTAGGATCTGTGGCAGCTTTTCAGTCTTCTTTGGGAAATATGAAAAACCAAGTACTTCCCACTAACTCCTGGAACACTTTGCCTGCTATAGGTTAAGATAACAGCACACTTTTAGAAAGGTGCTCCTTTTAAAATTTGCCATATTTATTCTTACAAGTACTTACACGGATGAAACAAGGAAGGATGAGTGTCCTTGCTCTACAGAAGCACTCAACCTGTGTCATAAGTAAAGATGTGAGTCATCTCACTTCATCTTAGGTAACTAAGAGCTGAGCATCTCATCTCAGGTAGTTATATGTGCTCCTTTGCACTGCTGGAGAGAAATGTCTTCAGAAGGTAAATCATCCCATACCCAAGTGACTGCATTAACAGGATGAATCACTGAAGAAAGAAGGAATGTTAGTGACTCACACTAGACAGCTAAAATCTGGTGAGGTTAATCGTACCCTAAATAATTTGCCTAATCTCACAAAAAAATAAAAAGCCTGCAGCAGAATGGAAGACGAGAATCTCTTTTCTCAAGTCTCATAGCTGGAGTTGAACCATCAGGACATTTCTCCCTTGCTGCTGAGCCACTCTGCCTTGGAGTCTATTCAGCATTTATCACCAAGGGAACGATTCCAACGGCTCAGTGGGCAAAGTGATAAAATTGGCAATTTCAGCCCAGGTCTGGGTTCTGAGCTCTGATCGTTGTCACTCACTTTCCATTTTCAAACCAGTTTTTCCTCAGGAAGCGCCAAAAGGCCTCACTGCCTCCACGACTTGGGATATTCGTACCTCACAGCCCTCTGTTCTTGGGCCAGGAGATGTTTGTATTGCCACTAGCCACAATTTATCAAATCACAGATGAAATACTTTCATCGTCAGCTTCCATTCCCCCCACTTCGGCAGTCTTCCCAAGCACACAACTCAGTTAAGTACTCACATACCTAAAAGAACATAAAATAGATTTGGGGAGAGACTGGGCACAAGCTCTGAATACTTCCATTTCCAGGACCTATGAACAGAAGCTTCATTATTGCACGTCCACCGGTATGCCTCCAATGCAGAAGAAGGGGAAAAAAAGTCTAAAGTTCTCTTCCCAGGTTAGCTGAGGTTAAACAGGTGTTTTTGGTAAGGATTGCAGTTACATTTTGATTACACTAGCCCACATTCTTACATCATATAATGCAATACGATACACCCAAATGGATCCTTCAGTGCCAAACTGGGGGCCCCAGCCTGACGTTGTTCTAATTGTGTTTTTCATTAATCCCTATGACCTCTGCAAAGCATCACCAACCAGATACAGGCTCTCAGAGTTGAGCACTGGGTTTTCTCCTGGGGGTATTTTTTGCATCTCCTTTTTAACTTCTCTATGAAGCAAAGCAAAGGCAAAAAGGAGTTTTCAAATTCAGCTGTGTGAATCAAGTCTGAGATTTGTCTGAGCTAAAATACACTTAAGCAATGAGTTTATTGCAGTTGGATAGTGTGTATTCTATAGTAACCCTAGCCTCCAAAAGGAAAACTCTTAACTTCTTGAGAGGGCTTTGGACTCAGCCTCTGCTACAGGAATGCATCCATGAGGCAATGTATGCTGCTTTATAAAGAACTAATATTAAAGGGGAGGCTGGGGGGAGAGGCCAGTTTTTGATCTCATCCTGGAGTCACTCCACACACTTCAAATATGGCCAAATTCTGTCTCCAACCACACCCTGGCAACCTCATTTCCTTTATTAGGCTTGCAATGGCTGTATCTGGGGGGAGAATGTGACCCAGGGGACCTCATTCTTTCCTGGCAGGAGCCCATCACCTCAGAAACTGTGCTCTCCAGGGCCTTGGACTCGAAGGGAGTCGGAGATTTCTCTGGAATTACATCAGGGAGCACTGGTGGTCATTGGAGTCTCCTTACATTTTGTGCAGAGGAATAACATATTTCATTAGAAAATAAAGGTCTGGAATAGAGTGTGAACAGGAGAGATTTCAACTTGGAGAAGCTTCACTGGCAATGCAGGGTACAGCACAACTACTACGCAGCTCGCCTGCTTCATAGCTCTGTAGGTGTATTTTCACACACTCTGGAAAGCGTTTGACAGATGTTCATTATTATGCACAGCAATAACTGGTGTATATTAAAATGAGCTGCTCAAGAGGGGAGGAGAGAAACGATGCACCTGTTTATGCACCTTCCCATCTACTGCTGTTTCCTTGCTGAAAAACAACCATTAATTTATGCTCATCTGCATAAAAGGAAAAGGCTTTGAAGAAGATTTTTCTATGGCAGCAAGGGCAGCTGACATGGCCTATCTCCCAGGCACACGCTTTTAAATCTACCTCTGAATTATTCTGCCATCAGTTGGAGGTACTACAGCAATGACCGAGGCACACAGGCTGTATTTTCTGGAGTCTGATCACTCTTATTCTAAAGCTTCCTAAGTCCCAGCCCAGTTTTTTCCAGTATCTCCTTCAGAGTGTCCTATTTTCCCCTGATGAAGAGCAGTTACACATAGGATTGGCCTCTTCCTTCCTCAGTCTTTTTTCAGATTCTTAACTCCTCTCATTTGTTTCAGGTAAGGTCTTTGCTCCTGCACTTGCACAGGACTGCTTTGGAATCACCCATCTGATCACTCGTTCTCATTTCAGAATGCAATGTGTGTGGTAAAACCCAAGCCACTGAGAAAACAGTGGGAATTTACCATTAATTTCCATGCTCTTGGGTTTTCTTCTTTGTCATTTCTACTTTTGAGGAGGTAGTACAAGAAGTTCCATCCCAACTCTGACATCAACAATAGAAGACAATGAGTTACTCCTGGGAGAAAGGCTAGGCTTCAGTGCAGCCCCATTTGTGCAGCACAAATCACAGAATCACAGATAGGAACACAGGTTTGGGTTGGAAGGGACGTTACAGCTCATCTAGCTCAAACCACCCTGCCACGGGCAGGGACTCCTGCCACTAGATCAGGTTGCTCCAAGCCCTGTCCAACCTGACCTTGTACACTTCCAGAGATGGGGCAGCCACAGCTTCTCTGGGCAACCTGTGCCAGGGCCTCACCACCCTCGTAGTCAGAATTTTCTCCTAAAATCCAGTCTAATGTGTTTCCTAATATTTACTCTGAATGCATTGCAGGAGTTTACACAGACCCCACTGAAATGACAGGGGGAAGGAGTAGTGGCTACACTACTGTCTTATGGACCTTGCGAGCTGCTCTAACCAAGGCCATGGCAGAAAGACATGCTCTTGCTCAATGATGGCTTGCCTGCCTTCCACCTATAAAGCTGGTGAAGCAGCCTGTGCCAGGAGACTCCCCAGGGTTCAGAAAGGTGACTAGACCTATGGAAAAATCAGCAGCAGAGAAACAAGGTGGTGCAGCAGGTCATCAGAGTGGAAAACTAGGCAGTAGCCTCAGCCAAACTATTTCAGGATTATTTAAGAGCTAAGGGCAGCTTCAGCAAACAGCTTTGCTTTAGTAAAAGCAAACCACAGAACCAGCTCCCTTCCTACCCCTGCATCACACAGCCATTCCTGGCAGTGTTCAAGGCCAGGTTGGATGAAGCCCTGGGTGATATGGTTTAGTGTGAGGTGTCCCTGCCCATGGCAGGGGGGTTGGAACTACATGATCTTAAGGTCCTTTCCAACCCTAACTATTCTATGATTCTATGATCACGCACACTGGGCTATGCTCTGCTGTCTGGATAAACCACTGTTGGAATATCTGCTGGCGATGTAGATGGACAGACAGAATTCAAAACCTAACTCATCCGTATGCTACATGAACTTGAAACACAGTATAAAAATGGTATTTATATAGGCTTTTTACGTTTCCCTAGTTTTCCTTTTCTCTGCCATGCAAACCAGGGATAGGCAAAGAAGAAAATTCCACACTGGTAGCTTGAACACAAACCTCTAATACGAGTAGGACTGCTTAAGGAGTAAGGCTAAGGAAGGGTGTCAGAGTAAGACTCAATCTGGATTTATTATTTCATCCTGTTTCCAGATACTTTTCTATTTCATCCACAACAGATTATTCCTGACACTTTTAGAGGGCCCCTGGCCCATTTGCTTATTGGTCTGATCTTTACTAGCAATGAAACTAGAAGTCTTTGCTTACTCGACTTCTGGAGAGTTAAGAGGATACCCTTTTATATTATTCACTGAAATTGCTTCTTGGCTAAAATATTCTCCTGTCAGTGTTTTTCATGTGTTCAGCAACATCTGCAGGATGTGGAAAGAACAGAATCAAACCAGATGTTGCAAAAGGTAGTGACACTGAGAAAGATAATTATTACAGTATCTTGTTCATTTTTTTGTCCATCTTATGCCTTCATACATCAATAACTTTTACTGCTGAAACCCAGACTGACTCATCTAAGTTCTCTCTAAACAGATTTACAGTCATTTGTAAAAATTGACATATACCCCCCATTAAAGCCAAATTTCCTTTAGCAATTTCAGAGGAAAATAGATTAAGGGAATGTGGATATTTATCTCAGCCATCAACATTTATTCATTTAGGTAATTATCACTTCATTATGCTGTCAAAGAGTGCATGCAGGGAAATTCACCACTGATGAACCAAACAGCACGGAAGTCCTCCACCTCTGGTGTAAGTCTGGGGTGCCAGCTCATGCCCTGGCCAAGCATTTGTCACAGTGATGTGACAAGGGCTGCAGGTCCAAAACGGTACAAGCGGAGTCTCCTGTGCAGGCAAATAAGTGCAGCCTGATCCAACAGCGCCCCCAAAAGCAAACCCATGGACAACCAGACACCCCAACACCCTCCCGGCACTGTGGCCTACAGCCCTGCCTCAGTCTGCTCCACAAAGTAGCTATTTAATTACAAAAGCTATTTACTTGATTTAAATAAGGGGAAAAATAAGAAATAAAAAGCATTACAACCTTATGAATGCCTGCTCTGGTGCAAAAATTGGGACAGTCTCTGTTAAATGGGGAAAATTTTCCAGTTATTTTAACTCAGACTTCAGGAATTTCGTAGGGGGATCAGAAGACCGGCAAGCTCTGCCAAATTCTAAGGGAACAAAGTATAACTAGATTAATATATAAATCTTATTAACTAAAATGTAGCTGAATACAGTCATTTGTTATCAAAGTCTTTTGATTGTTTAACAAATTGCAACATTTTGGTCTCATGGGCTCCCTGCCAAGTTGAGGCCTAATTAAGGTGGTTGGAAATGAATAGTGTTCTAATTAGTTTAATTACAATATGATGAATTATCAAACTAATTTTTAAAAACAAAGTGCTATTAGCCTTTTAGCATTCAACCCTCATCTTCTGAAACAGGAAATGAAGCAGAACGTACTTGGTTTTATCAGAGCCTGAACCACCCCAACCCAGGAGTGCCCAAGGATGCAGGGGGATATGTCACTCTCCTCCTCCTGCTGTAGAATCATAAAATCAGCTAGGTTGGAAAAGACTTTTAAGACCATCAAGTTCAATCTCTATCCCAGGACTTCTGAGACCACCACTACACATATCACTGAGGGCCTCATCTACCCAGTTTGTAAACACTTCCAGAGATGGTGACTCCATCACTGCCCTGGGCAGCCTGTTCCAATGCCTGACTACCCTCTCTGTGAAGAATTTTTTCCTAACATCCAATCTAAACCTTCCCTGGTGCAGCTTGAGGCTGTTTCCCCTTATCTTGTTACTTGGGGGAAGAGACCCACCCCCACCTCCCCACAACCTCCTTTCAGGTAGTTGTAGAGAGTGATGAGGTCCCCCTCTGAGCCTTCTCCAGACTTCATGCTTTGGGCACTGACTCCTTTGATGACATCTGTGGAAAGCATATTGTTCAGTCCAAGACCGGACAAATGCTCCTTTTTAGAATCTCAAACCAGAGCTTTCCTTATTCCTTTACTTAATCCTTCCCTTAATTGGCATTGCATGGAAAATCCCAAAGCATTACATGCATGGCCATACTGAGGGTTTTTATTCCTATCTTTCAAAGCAGTGAACAAGCAAATTCATTTGCCCATGAACCATGAAAGCATGCAAGTTCCTACCTACAGCATACAGAGAAGTATTATGGCTGTAACCATTTAATCTATGCTGCATAATGCCAATTGCACAATCACTATTTCCCATTTTCTGAGTATGCTGCTTTCACATTTGTGCCCCAAGGGCTATTTTCTGCCTCCAGCTACCAATCCCACTGCGTCACTCCTCCAGGCAGCAAACCTTTCCAGAAATACACTTGCACCTGCATAACCTCAGTAATGTTGCACCCTTGGAAGTGAAAGCACCATCTGGTCCTACTGTAGAGAGGTTCATTACTGAAGGAGTGGCCAAAGGTCACCACCTTTCATTAGCACTGCCAGGTATATAAGTAGAGTTTGGCTCAATTACAGCATAGCTCATTGCTGAGCAATACAAGAGGATGTATTAAAAATACAGGCACCCACTGAATGGAAGGAAGGAGCAAAGAAGTTCACTTTAATGACATGAATCCTTTAACAAATAATCAGGTTAAAAATGATCCACTTGGTATTCTGATGAGAATGGATTTTCTCATCCTGTGAACCAGAAAGAAAATGTGGCAGTAAAATAGCTTTTGGCATGACTTAATTATCCCCAGTAAGACTTAGGAGCCTGCTCCAGCAAAGCACTTAAATGCATGCCGAACTTTAAGCACATGGGCATTCTCAAGGGACTATTCATATATCTAGAGATAAGCATGTGCTTAAGTGCTCTGGCAAGACGCAGATCAAATTGAAGTCTCTCATCAGGGCCTGGAGTCACAGCTAACGCATCTGGCAAGCGCGACAGCGTTGGAGATGCCCTGTCCACCTGGGTGCTTATAAAGTCCCTGTCATCCAGACTGAGTGTATCACAATAAATGAAAATAATCAATCACAGTTTCCTCGCTTCCTGACTGGCATGTAGAAAGAGGATTTAAATAGGTGCATGTATCTGTAGATTAAATCAGTTTACTGCAGGGAACCAAAACAAGGAGATGAAGTTGCCATATGTTTCTGCTTGTGCTGAAGGTAGTAGTCATGCTTGTTTTTCCTGGAAATCTGTTCCACAAGCTTAGTCTGGCTATTGCCAGAGCCTTCATTTATTTGTCAGCAGTGGCAAGGATCCAGCAGATGAGGCTCTTGTAAGGAAAAAAGGACTGCAGAGAGCGCTGACCTCTCAAGTAACTATAGTCAAAACCACCAAAGGCTTCCACACACAGGAGAGGTGTTCAGCCAAAATCTGTATGCTGAGGAGCCACTCCAGGCTGTCTAAAGGCATACTGCCACAAGCCCTTGGTGGTGCTTTTTTGCAGAACACATTGCTAAAGTCCTAGTCTTAAAAACTAGGCAATGCTGCTTCAACCAGCAGGCTGCTGTAATCTTGCTGCTGGCTTCTAGGGACTGACTGTTTCTTTACCAGTCACAGCTGTGGGCATCCAGCACCATGAGAGTGCCCAGTAGAGCTGGAGATTGCTGTTCAATCCAAAGGCCCATGCTTTGCAGACAGAGCATAAACAGTTTTCTGAATAACTACTCTCCTCTTTTATCTGATTCTTAAGGGAAATTGAGAACTGGCTCTGTACCATCCCAACAGTCTTCCCAGTTATTTTTTGCAAGACTACAGCTGTAGGGAGGGCTGCTTCTTACAGGACCCTAAAATAGCAGCCCTCTGGCTTGAGAAGGACAGGGAGGCTGCAAGCCAGGCTGTGTCCCTCTGTTCACTACCAGCAATGCATTTGGTGAGACAAGTGTTTGAAACAGGTATGTTGCCAGCCATGCAAGCTTATCAGACCTGAAGAAAACACTAACAACAACAAAAAAATCATCTCTGGCAATAAAAAGGTTAACACAAAACAGTAGGTATAAGGATAACTTGAACCCATCATTAAAGAAATTCAGTTATTTAGTCAATTTTACTTATTTACAGGCTAGAAGATTAATGAGCTCAAATACAAACCGAGACAGTAATTAGGTTTCAAAAACATACTATAACACAATCAATCATTGCTTGGGAGTATAATGACATTAGGGTAGAGCCCTCTTTCAGCTGAAGTTATTAGCTTGTGATTGGTGAAGACTGGACTTGAAGAGAGAGTCTACCCCAGGGTCCTGTAATAAAATGAAAGAGGAATCTTAAATAAGGAGAAACTATGTCTTTGACCCTTTGTCCTTTGCCTGTAGATGCAGAGATACTGTACTCGGGATTTAGGGCTCTGTAACAAGACTTTGGGGAATGATGGCATTTCAAAAGACAGTTGGTATTTTACTTTAAACAAGACTTTACTTGAGACCTAATACGACACAGACGGTATGTATGTGTCCTCTAATCTGGTCTTTGAGGCTATTAGTAGCTTCTTCCAAGGTATTTCAGATCTTTTCTCAAAGTCTTCGCAAATATATTAACTCAGAGAAGGAATTCAAAATGTTGCAGAACACAAAGAGGGAGAAAAGGTGAAAATTCCATGTAGACAAAGCAAACCCAGAAACTATACAAAAGCAAAGTTCTCAATTATTGTTCCTAAAGCATTTTTTGCTGGGGCAATAGATGGTTTTTGTATGTTCCCATTGCAAGAAATCTGGGTAAATGCTCCTTAAATTCAGCATCAATTGGGTTTACAAGGAAATAAAGGATATGGTTTTTAAGACTTAAGCAAAATTCTAAAGTCAGTTTTTCATGCATATATCAACTTAACCCAGCTCCCACAGAAATCAGTGGCAATTCTCCCACTGCTTTGAATGTAAGAAAAGTTACAACTGTACAGTTTTCCAAATGCCACCTAAGTACCTAAAATCAGACACTTCAAAGCAAAGGTTTTCAAAAGCAACTACAGCATTTTCTCACATGCTCTAAAATGTCTTTGAAAATCATACCCCAAAACAATGTTTGAGCCGCTAAAGTGGTCTAATTTTCAGAAATACTGAGTACTTCCAGTCTTCAGTAACTTCAGTATCCATCAGCTCTTAAAATCAGACTACTTCCCTTTATGTACCTACATCATAGGTACATACAGGGTTAAGTACCTAATTCTAAGTGCCCAAGTTTGAAAATGTGAGGCTTAACCACCCCCCCCCCCCCCATCTCACGTGTGTCCAAGTAAATACACACTTCCACAAATAACTTATGCATCGCCACCACATCTAAAATTAAATCTTTATAATTTCCTTCACTTCCAGGGCTCAATGGCACAGCCTGTGCATTTTGTTACTAGCATCATTCTCTACAGACACAGTTGCTATTATTTATTCACTGTGGTATTCTCAACTATCCCAATTCCCTAATGAACAATTGAAATGGATTGCAATAAGGACGTGACACACAGGAATAAGAAGCTGAAATGTATTTCCTGGCTTCAACCTCCTAACCTGAGGGAAGGTTATGATGGTTGACACGGCTGGGGTCAACAGCAATTGGTTCTAGTGGTTACTGTCACGTAGATACTATGAATACTTTTGACAGCATTTCAGAGCAATCCTAGTGCTTGATAAATCAAATGCACAAGAGCCTTAACTCAAAATGTATTGTAAATAATCTCAAAATGGAGGGAAAAAAAAACCAAACCACAAAAGCAAAACTATATTTCAAAGCAAGAGTGTGAAAACATAACAACATGCAACTCAAGTCAATACAATCAATCCTGATAACAAGAGCAGTCAATGCAAATACATTTTATAAAATCAAGCATCCTCCTACTAAAAAAGCCAGGAAAGGAAGGAAATGAACCAACATCCCCTCTCTATGAGCATGTGATAATTACAGTTTCACCAAACACTGCAAAACAAGGAGCAGAGCAAGTGTAAGATCCTGAAACTTTCGGAAAGGAGCCAGCACCATGTAAAAATCTTCAGTCCAAGGGACAAGCTTTTGCCTCGCTGCTCTTCTGACCCTTTACAAGTAAATTCATTTTCACCTATGGATATAAAAACTTAATTCTTCCAGCAACATTCTTCTGAATCTAAGCTGCTCCAGTCCCCTATCCCCCAGGAGGGAACTACAATACTATGTACACACACACACATATATATATACACTAAATACTATATGGAACATACGACATTAAATCAAGCTTTATGATTAGTACTGCCCACGTAATGTGACTTGTGAGCTTTCTGTATCAATTTAGGGTCCAAAAAATACTGGACAGAAAACCTGACCATGTCATTTGCCCATGTGAAAATTCTTTTCAGTTGACCAAAAGTGAATTTAACGGGTTTGCAAAAATCCATTAATACCTCCAGTTGTTTGGTGTTAAAAACCTTTAATGTGTTCAACTTCCCATCTTGTCCCTTTCCTTACAGAAGGCAGCACATGCCCTGCCCATGGAAAACCTGAAGCATTAGGTGTTCAATACAGTAAATTCCCAAGTAGGAATTTTAGGTTTTACATTAATTGGGCTCCCTGCCCTTTCTTACCAAAACACTCCAGCTGAACTCAGCCTTGTGAAAGAGACTGAATGAAGAGAGACAGAGCTGAGAGCAGGCAAAGGAATCTTTGTGATGACTCTTCTTAATTAAGCAGCCAGCTTTAGGTTGGAAATATTTGATTATCTTGTGATAAATGTTTGAAAGTGAACTGCAACCAAGAAGGTGTAGTGGTCATAGAGGGTGACATTGGAGATTTCCACCACCTAACTTTGGGTATATACCTGCGGGTGTTTAGCCGTTAACCTATCTGCAGGGGAACTTTTTCTCTCCAGAAACAACACGAGAACTTTGGCTGCTAGACATGGTACCCAAGGCTGGTGCTCACTGTCAGGACACACGACTCTCCCTCCAAGGATACACTGCATTGGTGTGTGTGTCTGACTGGCGAAAACATCTTTTCATCAAGTCCTGAATAGCATTCCCTGCCATCAGGCTTTGTACACACTTACCCTATCACCTTCTCGCCAGCATCTGTTTGGACATCTGTCCAAAACAGAGATGTCATTAATTTCATGCATGGTTGCAAACTGGTTTTATCCACAGCATTCCTATGCAAGAGGTGGTTGATCATCATTGTCTGTAAATGATGAAAGAGAATGACAGGCTTACAAAACTAAACCAGAAATTACTACTATGGTTTGTGTTATCCTAAGCAAGACACTGCAAACATTACTTCCAGCAAATCATCTATTTTCCATCTAGCTAGTACAAAAGAATTGTAAATACAATTACAGCTGTTATATTACGCACTTGCATTTGTGTGAGAGAAAACATAGTTTTGCTGCATATTTCTTTTTCCCCTTATTGAAAACACTGAGTGTGAACACCCCTTTCTCTTGGAAGAGAAAGCTGCAGTTGTTATTTCCTGGTATTTCCAGCTTAGCAACTACACATCTGCAGTTTTTTCATCACCAGTGTTTTACATGTGTATGGCCAGCCTCAAGCAGTCTCATGATGACAAAAGTATTTGTGGATCCCTGATTTGTTACCTGCATACTTTCCTTGTAGCATTTTCTCACCAAAGTGTCTCAGGAAATCTCCATGGGATTCCATGGATCAGATAACATGAAAGGGTCTGTAAACCTGACATATGTTGAATTGTGGACTACTACACAGAAAACAGTAATCCCTAGGCGTGTACTGGATCATCCATAAAGCTTCATACTCCATCCTGGAGACAGTTATGGCATGATCTAACTTAATTTACTGAGAAAATGAAAAAAAATGAAAGAAAGCAATTGCAAAGATGGGTGAAGGAAACAAAGCTGGAATACACCTTGCCGTGTCATTATTTAGTATTGACTGAAATAATACTGATGATTTAGTAAGGAAAGTGTTTCTTAGCGAGGAGCTTTGACTTTAGCACAGTTTAATGGCTTCCAAAATTAGAATACTGCTCACTAATCAGGAACAAAGAATTGCTGGATAAGAACTTCCAAGTTCTTCAGCTGGGCAAATTGCTGGAGTACACTTCCAGGGAAGCTGATGAGAAAGCTGAGCAGCAACACATGATCTATGCAGCTCACAAGATGGGAAACTAGCTAGCACACTGAGCAGGTCCAGCACACCACCATCACTACAATGGGGCGATGCAGTGAACCATCTGTTACTGCTGTGAGGAGCTCCGACCTGGAAAAAACCTGGAATTGGTATGGATCTTCCAGTCTGAACTCAGGGAGTCCTGAGAAACACTAATACGTGTATTCAGTTAGAGACAGAATTCCACTTGGCCATCACACATGCCTACTTAAGATTAAATGAAATATTACTAGAGAATCCAGCTGACTAGACCACAAACGAATTCAGCTACACCTAAAGAAGCTGAAGGTACTCATCTCCACAACCCGAATACTCACACTCGTGTAAGATTCAGGCTATGGTCTACATTGAAGCCATAGTCTACCTCTGAACCTGCCTGGCTTTACAAAAAAAACAGATCACAAACCAAATGATCACAGGGACAGACCTAACAACCAGGTCTTCCAGGACCAACTTCTGTGAACAGAAGTTCCAGTAAGTTTTGGCAATTCAAACCTATTGTGGTTGCTACAGCTGGGTTCAGCTTCATGGTCGCAGCAAGACCTTCGAAAATGATGAGGGTTTGAGATTGAGCCAAGCTTCTTGTCAACGGTTCATACTTCAAGGCATTTGTATTTATAATTCCTGTTACTTAACACAACAGATCCTAGCATGACAAATCCTAGAAAACTGTTATGCTGGGGTCTTCGTTTTCAGGATTTGCACCAGAGCTTAACTGAATTAGAAAGTATTTGTATGGCATCTCTGTTTGAGCTGCTGGTTGATGTTTTATGTTTTAATGTTTTAAGTAAAGTTTATTATGACAAGTCAGTGAAAGTGCTTTTAGTAGGTCAATAAATCACGGACCTATCGTATCACTGGGTGACAGCTATGCAAAGCATAGAAAGAAATTTGATATTATTCCAACAAAATAGCAACTACAGCTACTTCCAGCTTAGCTGCAAAGATACATCAGCCTGTTCATTGTGAATTGAAGAGGTAAATAACTGTATTTTGGGGAAGGAAAGCAAAGCCTCTGTAGATTTTTATCTGTCTGGTATTTCTAAAACTCTCTTGTAGGGAAAAACAAAAAAGAAATTATTTGTTTAATCTAAAATGGTCCTCTGGATGCCCACCATGGAGTCTATTCTATAATTACCCAATGTGGAGGAGTGGGGAAGGGGCTGGGGAGAAACACAAAGCAGATGAAAAAAAGAGGATAAAAAAGATTTCTGAGAGATGGAATTCAGTTTTGGCATCTCTCCAACCATATGGAAATTGAAGGGATGTTAAAAAAAAATCTAAGACAGGATGCATGGGACAAGGGTGGGAAGTTTCCCTCTTTATTACTGTCAGGAAGGGGATGAGGGGGGAAGCTTTTGCTATACAAGACAGCGGCACACCTGTCAGATCAGGGGGTGTGCTTCAACTTCAGTAAGAAAACAACAATGACCCAATCACACTTTGGAATCATTTACACTTCATCAGACACATACAAGAAATCTCTCAGAATCATAGAATCAACAACGTTGGAAAAGACCTTTAAGATCATCAAGCCCAACCATTACCCCAGGACCGCAGAGGCAGAGTTTGATAATAAATTTGCAGGGGAAAAATTGGTTTTTAACTTTTTTTTTGTTCCACAGTGTTTTCCACTGTCTGAGACAGCTTCTGACAGCAACAGCAGCTGCTTATTGCCGAGTGTAACCATTGCTCTATGTCTAGCCTTGGGTCTGGACCTCATGGCTGCAGTGCAACAGCTATTACATCGCAGAAGGAGCCAAGACTGGAAGGCATCACGGGAGACTCATGCTGGAACCAAGTGTCTAGTTAAAATTAGACTAGAGAATCTACTGTCATGTTTTCTTCAAATGTAAAGGGCAAAAACATGTGCATTCATTCTGGATGCCATTACTTTTCTGACTATAAATTAAAGGATTTAACATATATAAACCTCTTTGTGAGAGGACTGTTACACTTAAAACCTGCTCAAATACCCACAGATTCTCCTGCCATCAGGGCTAACCACTGGATCTGTTATGCACCACAACAGTATTTCACGTAAGATTTGCAAAATTTGAGAAAACTTGGGAAAAGCATTTTAATCCACTTTTGCTTTATCTCAGGGTCTGAGCCTCTCAATCATTTGCAGCTTGAGTCATCTTCTAAGGCAGGGAAATATACCACAGTATGGTGAATCAGAGAGAGGGTATGATGGAGTCTGTGAAGAAAGGCAAAAGATAACTACATATCAAATCTAGGTCTTCAGAAACACCCATACTTCGTGCTACAACCTTCTGAGTCTGTGAACAAGATCCATTTCAAGTCGTACAAGCCAGCACATGGACAGGTTCACCTGCCCAGCAAGACCTTCTGCAACAAAGCTCAAAATGAAAATGACATCTGCAGAGGTGTGTCACCAGGATTTCACAGGGGATAACCCAATACTCTTCCCATAAAGCTTAAGCAGGCAGGTGACATTGGCTTTGGGGAATATAACACACATGGCATGTGAAAACACAAACTGTCTAGGTACACTTATGAATGATTGCCAGTGATGCTTGCTTAGTATACAGGGAGAAATGACAAGCTTAATCAAGGAGAGAAACGGAAAACTGTCTGCAGAAGCTGCTCTTTTACTGCCACACTAAAGGCTGAGTCACTGAACTGGTACTCCATAGTTACATTATAGTGCCAGATCTGAGCAACCTCAGGCAGCACCTCTGTTGTACCTTCAGTCTTTCCTGTGGGGTCAAAATCCTTCTCTTCCAGGTACTGTTTACTGAGAAAAAAGGGACATTTCTAGTCTTAAAAAGACTTTCTCAGTATCCAAGGCACAGAAGATAATAATTATCACACATCCTCCCTTTGCACATTAAAGCACTGTTCAAATAACTTACAGAAACAGGTCTGAATTGAAATGCTGCTAAATAACAGTATCTGCAATGTAATGAGGTTTACAATTAATGACTAAGCCTGAGAACTTCTAGGAAAATAACAGATGGGTGATCTTAACTTTTGTTTAGATCTTTCTTTTGCCCTTATTTTACCAAATAGGACAAAGGAAAGGAAGAACGGTAGACAGAAAAAGGCAGTGTTAATCTCAAATATGTACAGTACTACTGAAAAGGTACTTCCAGTGAATCACATGATTCAATGGGATTATTTATAATTAAGAAAAAGAACATAATTCTGTATAAAATATAGGGTCCAGAAGTGGAGTGTGAAGATCAGAGGGCAAAGTTGGTGTAAAATATGATAAGAGAGGCAAAGATAGAGAATTGAACAGTGCAAGATCACAGCAGGGGTTAAGATAAATAAGACATTTTTAAAGTACCTACGGAAAGGGAGGGCAGTGAAGAAGACAGAAGGACCTCTTAAAAGTGGTAAAGGTAATTTATTGACACAAGTAGTAAGGGCATTGTTTAGGGGGGAGAAAAAAGGAAAAAAAGAAATGAATTCTTCGCCTGAGTGTGCAGAGGAGAGGGGACAGATGCCAGAAAGAGACATAGATTTCCCCAGAGGAGAAAGAAATGCTCAAGGAAATCAAGATCATGCCAATGCCAGGGATCAAGAAAGCAGGATGTTGGAGAACAGAAAAATAAAAAGGCAGGAACAAACATGATGTATCCCAAAATCTAAGGGAGAGGGAAAGAAACGCTGCAGAGATGCTGAGAACCTGGAAAGCACTTGGCGGGAAGCAGTATGTGCCGGCAGAAATCTGACACTGTGCTACCATATGGTTAAAGCTAAATTCGGGTTGTGGATGCCACCCAGCAAGCTGGTATTTTTGCTTCAAAGACCTTTTGGCAGTAAAGGAAATTTTACTAGCAATAAAAAGGCCAGTCGTCTTTGCTTCCTTCTTTCTTGCTCGATTTCCTTTCCACCACCTGCTTTTTGCACTGTTAGCCTGTGACAGAGAGGGTGCTTGCGAGGGAATATTCCTGAGGAGCTGTGTGGCCACCACACTTCCCCACAGCATCTCTCAAACCCCCTGTTGTGGCTGCAGTACTTGGTACTGCTCCCAGTGTGCATTTCTACCTTGAAACTGAAGATTTTAAACAGGTCTAGAAAACAGAAGCCTTGCCAAAGACATAGGGAACTCACATTAAGTTGCAAAATCAGTACCTCAGTCTTTAAAAGCTACAGACCCTAAAGGACTTGGCTCTACATACACAGCTTAGCTTTAAGAATGTAACTATTGCATTGATGCCAGTAGAACTGGTCATGAATATCCACTCGAGTACACCTGCTACTGCTGTAGCTACTGCTTACTGAAGAAGCAGTAATTAAACTGGGCCTACAGCATGTATACAAATGGACATGGCAAACAGAGCAGTGTTGGAGGGGGATGGTGTCAATGACATGCACTTAAGCAAAGAGAGTCAGGCCCTGAAAGAATTTGTGGGGAATTTGGCTACACTAAGAATAGACAGTACTTGGAGTAGCAATGGGGCAGCTGCTATTCGTAGAAGTTTAGAATGGCTATTCTAAACTTAGTGTGCAAGTATCTGAAGGTGGTAAATACTGAAGGATATGCACAGATGCTACCAGGAAAAAAAAAACTTGCACACTGAAGAGCACGATCAGGCAAGGTGTTGAGTGCAAGTTCCTCAAAGGAGATATGCTGATCTATACCAGTTGAAATCCAGCCCCTACAAGCATCCTTTCACTCCTAGCAATGAGATTTCAGGGATCATGTTCATGCAGGAACATTCTTTCACTATGCAGGATTACATGGGCAGGGCCTAACCCCACTGACATCAAGGGCAGACTTGTGAACAACTCCCAAGTGTTAGTATGGACTTTCAATGAACATAGCCAGCTTCATCATCTACAGTGCTTCTCCCAGTTACCACTGAGTAACTGGCTTTACTCTGCTGGGGGTGGCTTTGATAACATTCCCAATCAGCACATTTACATGTGAAAGCAAATGGATTGATACCAAGAGCAGCTGGATATGTCAGATATACACAGTGAAGGTGTGGGGAGGACAACAGGGAGAATCCAGACACATGGTATGAAACTTCAGTGATCAGTGGCCAGGGGCTGTGCTCTGTGCTCTTCGGGTGAAACTCTGCCTGGCAATCACTCAGCGACCTTTGCAGACGATAATGACATGCCTAAAATAAATAGAAGTGCAGCTGAGAAATTTAGGACAAGACAGAAATAAGAGCAGAAGCTGTAACTCTTTGGAAGATCTATAATTTATGACCGTTCCATGGCATGAGTTCAACTGTGACCTCTCAGCTGGCAGCTGTCTTTATGCTGCTTTCTCCTTCCACCTGCCTAGTGAGAAAACAGCCACCATCTCTGCGAGCATGGATAAATCTGTCATACTGACTTACACAATGAACTCTCTGGAGGGAGACTGAAGTAGTCCAGAGAATAAATCTAGCCCTCAGAAACAGTAGCAAGGTTGTCCAAGTTTACAGCATCTCCTTTTAACCCCTTTGGTGTGGACCTTAGTGGCTATAATTATAACAGGCACTATATGACATGCTGAAGCTGGGAATCCTCTGAAACATGATGGATGCCTCGCTTAGTACAAGTCAGAGTCAGACGCAAAAAGCATCTGGAACAGGCCAAGGATGCAATATGCAGCTCACATCTGACGTGGCAGCCCTGGGCTTTAAAGCCTTTCCCAAGGACATCCAGGTGGGCAAAATGATTTTACAAGAGAAAAATACCTTCACTGAAGTGCTTAGATCACAAGGACAAAGTACTGAATTAGATCATTAGACTTTAAGGCCAAAAAGGCATTATTAGTGCAGATAGATTAACGGGCTCCTACCCTTCTGATGGGAATATGGCAGACATTAAATTGATGCTGAATCTAACCTATGCCAGAAAGACATCATCTTCTAATAAAATCCTTCTAAGGCAAAGCATCTTGGTATGCTCTAGCAAAGCTCTTTAACCAAACCAAATGGCTGACTGTGACTGGGGATTATAGTTTGTAAAAGAAATCAATGTTACTTTAAAATGAAGAGGTTAAAAAACAAATATCAGAAACTACTTTTTGTTCATGGCTAATATTAAGAATTCATATCTAAATAGCTTTATAAGGGCTTTGGACTGTGATTCATCTCTGTTTTGATTGACTGTAAATTCATCCTAATAGGTAGTCAGAGAATTGCCCATCACTGCAGCTTATCTAGCACACCTCCTGCAGATGTGCTTGGACACCTTTCAAACATATTTACAACACACCTACGACATCTGTTGAGCCACACAAAAATAGGACCTTAGTACAAAGGCAACGAACTACAGTATCATACAACATTACGGACAGGACTGATGCCAACACCACAAAATCCCCCCTGTGCAAGCCCCTTACTCTCACCAGACCTTAGTTTTATTAAAGCAATTTCTTTCTCCTGAAGCTCTAGTCTGCATGAGCTTGATAGAGACTCATAAACAACAAAAGCCATCTTGACACATCTGCAAAGCCACATTCAACTTCACCATACCCTGGCTTTACTCTGGAGGCAACAATAAATGGTAAAACAAGCGGGTGAAGAGAGGATCCTGCACCCACCTCCCCTATTGCTTTTCTGCGAGGATTATTTTTCGTTTCCTTCCAGGCCCACTGTGACTGCTCACATGTTCCTCATCCTTCTATCCTTCTCCTCCTCATCCCTGTTTTCTGTAGGATCTACTGAGTCAAAGTCCTCTGATCCTCAAACCTTTTCACACATCCCAGACACAGCTTTCTTCTATTGTGCCATGGTTGTTTCCACCCTTTTTCCCGAAGTGCTTCGAGTCCAGTAGTCCACAACATTTGCCATTCCTTAACTAACAGATGAAACTTCATTGTGTAAAAGGAATATTATTTGTTTGGAACTTATGAAATAACAAGGTTTTCTATTCTCATGGCAATAACACTCAAACCTTCTGGGCTCTAGATCAACAGTTGCAGTAGCCTTTCCCTATGTCCTTACCCATATTCCCACTTCATATCCAAAACCTTCAAAGAACCTGGAGGCCTTTGATGGGTTGCAAAATAGCACTGACCAAAAGAGGGCCCAGTTTTCCAAGAGGGTTTCATAAAAAACTGAGTTCCAAAACCAACAACCAGATGCACTTGGTAGGAGTCACCTTTCAGTTCCTTTGAGAAGTTCTTTTGGCACTGAGACAACCAGCAAGCAAAGAACTGGACTGGGAACTTTCAATGTGCTTTTCTAAGGACAAAAAAAGAACTTGTCAAGAATGTCTGTACAGGTGTCCCTGTGCAAGTTCCACAGTAACATTATGACCACTGCATGAAGAAATCATACAACATGCTATTCAGACTGCTAAAGCCAGATGTTCAAAGGTGCTGACTACCCTTGACTTCCTGTGGCCTGAAGGGAGCAGGGGGTACACAGACATCTTTATCATTGTGCAGGACCAGTCACTGAGCAAACAACCTTTTATATTCTTTTCTCTCTAAACATGCATTTCCCTATTGCTTAATTATCTGATTCTGAAAGCATTTTGTTAGAAGCTGTGCAAGGCACATTCCAGTAACTAGATGTACTGCAGTTTCCAAGATTTAGCTCATAAAAGCACTGTGGTAATCTTAATATCCCAGATACTGTTGACAGTGCAGTAGTGCAAAGTAGCTGAACTGTCTGCTGGTTAAGGGAATGATCAGGTGGTGTGTGACAGAGAGAGGAAAGAAGGAGCATAAGCTAGGATGAAAATTGCTGTACCTTGTTGCTTTCCTGGCAGATATTTTGTTCTCAGGCGGTTCACTCCTACATTTATCATCCTTCTCTTTCCTTGCCTTATTTCCCATATGACTTCTTTCCTCACAGGGCCTCACATCTTGGTTAAGAGTTTATTTTCCCGTGGCATTAGATACTATTAGACAGCAAAAAGCTTACGCCAATTTCTTATACACCTAAGACAAGATCTCTGCAAGCGTATGTTTTGACCCCCCTCACTGATGTTCCTCTTCAGACTGCTAAAATCCCTTTCCAAGCATGCTTATTTTCAGGAACAGGATTTTCCATCCTCTTCCCCTCTCTTTTGCACAGAGTAAAGGGGAACCCCGCCTTGTCTTAACTGACAGAACTCGAACACAACAGAGGATATGAGGGTACAGGTGAGTCAACACGTCCAATGTCTACACTGAAGCAGTGACACAACTGTCAAAGTGGATCTGAGCACAAGTCCTTCAAGACCATATCTAACTAGGCACAAAATTAACTCCTTCAAGAAAATATTTGAATGCACATGTATCCTTACAGATTAAGTTGCTTTTTTAAAAGTTCACTTGTTACTGGCTGAATTCTAACCTGAATCACAATGACTTTTACTCATGATCTCCACTACTCATCTTCTCCACACGTTGTATAACAGAGCACAACTTGTCTGCATTACCAGCAAGGTTTCCTTCAGTACACTGGTCACTGTCCACCCACTATGGTGGTGTCTGAAGTGACAGACTGAGAGAGCACAGAGAGTCACAGCAGACAGTGTTACAACTATAGTAAGCTGGTTTCTTCTTCCTTGCCATTTATGTCTGAAAATGGGATATTATTGCTGGGGCTGGATGTGGAAACTCAAAAAAAGTCTGGGGAATAGCAATAAGGAATGTTGTTTGCTCAGCAAGATTTGGGAAGAAAGGAAATGATCTATTTTGTGAATTGAAATTATCCCCTTAATGAATTTGGCTCACTATTTCTAGTAAAAAAAAAAAGAACCCTCATGCTTTATTTTTATTAAAAAAAAAGTGTCAGCTGTCCAAAAATACCGAACAGCTGTCCTGAAATAGCAGATTTCCCTCTATGTTTTTCTTATGATTCAGTCCATTCCAGAGTTTTGCAGTGAGAACTGCAGACAGTTCTATTTTGCTTGCAAGAAATATGCACAATATGGCATGTGCCTCAGTCTTCTGTGATTAATGTATAAAAACAGTCAGAACATATTTATATGATGGCTTGTAGAATTATAGAGATTGATCTTGGTTTCACTCATGGCCAATGACTAAGGAGCACTTTAATCTGCTACAGGTGAAAAGGTAATGCAAACACTCTTGTGTTTATTTAGGACAGCTATTGGGAATATTTCATGCCGTATTTCAAATACAAATACTCTTTGACTGTCTCCAAGTAAAGGAAATATAAAGTCATTAGTATATGGTTTTCTACAATCTATTGTAAATATTAAAATTACACAGGTCATTTGACCCAAATTGAGATTTCTGCCTAGTTTCTTCACAATCTTGGCTTCCACAGGACTGTAAGAGGAAGCAGTCTCCACCATGGCATCACAGTGCTGCAAAGCTCACTCCATAATGAAGTGGAAATGGTATCTCAGGACATCTTTGGCAAAAGTTTCAAAAGCCACCTAAAGACAGAATGAAAGCCTGCTGTCATCTGAGTCAATGCTGGCTTGGTTGCATTTTCATAGCAACAAAGGAAATCTTCTACAAGGATCTAAGAGGTGGGGTGTCCCATGCAAACACATGCATAGAGCAACTCTTTGGTAGGGTCACAATTTACTTCACTTATTTCCTCTCAGGAGGTCTGCATGTCTTCTGCAAGCTGAACTTACAAGTCTAACACTACCCAATGTACTTCTTGTGCTTCACATGCTAAGGAATGAACCTCCATCCCAAGCCCCTCTTACAAAAATATCTTAATTTGATTCATATGTTTAGATAAAACTCTAAGTCAAGGAACACTTCAACAATGAATAATGGGATAGAACTCCAGCAGCAGCAAAGTGCTCATGCATCAAGTAGCATTCAGATCTCATTTCTCCTACTTCTCACCCATCCTAACCACAGCACCTTCCCAAAATCCTCATCTGTTTAATCTCTTTTATTGCTGAGTGCCTGGAAAGCTGTAGGTTTATTAGCTGTTTTACAATTCATCCCTGCTCTGTAAAACCATAGATAGAGACTGGGAAAAAAAAATGGAAACAAAATTAAACAGGAGAGATCAGAACAACCCCAAACGTATTCTGGGTCAAACCAGTATCTGATAGAGGGGTACATCTTCACTGAAGTCAGTAGGTTTCCACTGACTCTGGACTTCAAGGCAAATTTGGGCCATGATACAGCTTAAGATAACTTGTTGCCTGAAGCCTAGAGTACCTTAGCTCAGCCTAACCACATACAACTGCTAAGTTACTTTTCATCTACTTTGAATAGTTGAGTGACCCAAGTAGTCAGTCAGTCATGAACATCAATATACAAAGCCTTGGGCATTTCTAGTCTATCAGACTGAAAATACTGGACAGAAGTTACATCCAGTAGCACAGGGTTACTCTGAAGAATGAACTCCAGCTATTCATTCGGATGACAACTCTCTTCAGTGTAAGGTTAGTTATAAAAAAGCAGCCAGATACCAGATGCACTAGGGCTCTGGAGACCTGGGTGCAGTACCTGGCTCTAATAAGTAGCATACAAAGTCCTATCTAACTTCAGGCACCTGAGTTAGGAGCTTCACTTCATACTCATTGAAGACAGACAAGACTCCTGAGGTAATGAGTGTGGCCCTTTAGCAAAAAGCTACTTCTCTACCTTGTCTGCAGAGGCTATTTTATTCATTTCTAACCCTGGGCGATAAATATACCCCCACTATGGAACAGTGCTTTCTTTTGCCCACCTCGCAGCTCTTTGGAACATGGGGAGATGCCAGTAATGTTTATTTGCATCATCTGACACATGGGGGACTTGCATCTTGATGGAGTTTGTGAGCAGTAATAGGTGTGTAACTACAATTGACACTGCCTGCCTGGAAAAAAGCTTCACCAGGGGTCGATTAAAAGTATAAAACCACCAATAATTAAACCACCATAATTAAAAGTTATACAACCACCAAGACCAATCCAATCTACATTATCAGTGACTTAAAACATATGCTAACTGATGTTTGCTGGGTAATCTTAAGAGGCAGGTAAAGATAAAGACAAATAGCACTGACTGGAATGCCTCCACTTCATACTCCTTATGATATTGTCTGTGCAGAGGGGACAGAGATGAGGACATCCCTCAGACTTTCCTCATTCTTGGAAAGGTATTCCTGCTGCAAGGAATGGGGGTGGGCTGGACAGACAGCACATGCAGAGAAGCTTATGGAGTCACCACCTCCACAAAAACATTGATTCAGAGCCTTTCACAAACTCTAAACCCTTATATAAAATAAAAAAAAAAAATTTAAAAGTACCCTGTAGCACTGTTTCACATGGGACTCCTCACACAAGTTTCCACACCACCACTTTACTTTGCCATGGAACAGCATGCTTCTAGGCATTCAAACACAGCGTTAGTATGCAGAAGGGTTAGAGAGAACAAAGTCAGACCAAAATATCATTTCATCCCCTGGGTCCAGGAGCTATTGGCTGTGAATGTAAAGGAATTATCACACAAGAGCTTACTTCTACAGGCAGCCTAGCAGGAATGCATTCCCATTCAGTTAAAGATCCTTCACAGGGAGCAATAGAAATGTTCTGTTCCCTCAATATCTTTTCATTCCTTTTCAAGCATTTATACAAGTATTCAGGGGCTTAACCAGAAATGAAAGTAATTCATTTTAGGTTATGTGTATTAAGAGGCTCTGGGACTCCTCTACCTGTCTGACTGTGCTAAAGATTTTGTTAGCTGACTCTTTTTTTTAACCTTCAGTAACTCCCAGTAAATCCCAGAACTGGATTACTGTGTCCACCTGAAACAAATTCTCTTTTCACACTGGGAAGCATTCAAAGCATTTGAAGATGTATGGGATTCATTTGGCATATTTATAGAAGAATTTAGTTGTAATTGCTTATAAACATCTGTTGCTCTTTAGCTCAGTAAGTGTAAATAACAGAAATATGATGGCATGTGCATGTCGGATGCCATCTCTTGGAAAAAACAAAGTTACATTTCTCTTACCCAGCACTTGATCACCAAAAAGAAAGGGGAAAAAAAAGTACACCATACTGCTTGGGGAAGCAGAGTTGATTAATGGGCTAGCCTGTTAAACCATCTGCTCTTGAGGACCCAGCTTTGAATCCCAGTGCCCCTTGCTGGATCAGCACTTTTTCTGTTGTTGAGAAGCGACATTAATTCTACCAGCCTTTCTGTTTAGGAAGGAAGGAATAGTACATGGAATGTCAGTAGCCTTGGAAAAGAAGAAATATCTTCCCAGATTCTGAGCAGTAATGTTAGCAAAGTTGAGTAAAAAGCAGAAAGAGAAACAACAGGCAATGCTACAGCTCAAGAGGACTAAGTTAAATATCTCTCTGGGAGCAGAGAATAACCTCATCCTCCTTGCAGTGTCATAAAATTAAAAGGAGTTTAAAAAAAAGGACCTGGGGCTTTGCTGTGGCACACTGAATAAATACACTTCCTGAGATAATCTTTGATAGGGTCCCTATCAGCTTGTCACTTGGGCAAAAGGTAATGCTGGCCTAGCAATAAATGCTATAATAATGCTCCAAACCCTTTGAACTAGATATCACAAAAGCTGGGGGCAGTCAAAATGCCAAATAAAGTTAACGAAGCACAAGAGTGGAGGCCAGAGACAGATGCTGTGAGCTGAATGTCAGATCAAGGGATGAGATCAACAAGGTGCTTTAAGAGGCATTTCCTGGTTAACTCAGGAATCTCCAGCAACCTTTGTAGTCTTTCATCCAAGCCTCATTAAAAGAACAGAGTGTGGGTTTTGTAAGGAACACGGAGATGCAAATGCATGGTCATTTGAACTCATCAGATCTCACTTGGAATTGTTTTGGGTAGCTGCTCTCCCCAATGCAATGTTTCAATTAAGGTTATCATAAATAGGATACAAAGAAATGAGAGATTTCAACTCTGAAAAGCTGACATAACATTTGGTTTCTTGTCTCCAGTGCCAAGCACTTTACTCCATAGAAACTACTAATAACTCCTCTTCCTCCCACCCCCCATAAAACTTATTAACAATCTTTTTCATCAATAGTAACAATTAGTAGTTCATGAGTAGTACGTGAGAAATTAATGATAATTGTACAAAACAGTGTTCACTGCAATACAGATATTACCTTCACAGCTAAATATGGCCTATATGAAAATTATGGCAATTCAAAGCTATAGCAAAAAAACCCCAGCAACTATAGGCAACGGTGGAACAGCTGTCTCGGATATGCTGCACCTTAAGCATTGGAACAGGAGAGGAAAGACCTGAGGAAGCCAGTAGGATTGCTAGCCCAAAAATCCTTAATTCAGCAAGAAATGTCCTTTTGGCATCCAGTGCCAACGTGTTACTGCAGCATTGCCCCTAGCAGCCACCTGGGAACAGTATTCCCAAGGTGCTGGTGATGTCCTAGCAATTTTAAATACACTTGCCTTTCAACTCCAGTTGTGGCCCCTGTTTAGACCCTTCATATAGATACCTGCCTTACATCATTACACTTACTTCAACAGCAGGCTGCAGAGGAAACCAGGAACTGGCAACCTAGAAGATGAAGCAATGTGAATGGCTTTTTCCTTTCATGGACATAAATATATGTGTTTGTATGTAAACACATTATGATTTTTCATACTTGCTACTGACATGCTGCTATCCTGTACAATAGAGAAGGTGAAATGTAGATATTTTGTTATACACACGCAAGTACATGTGTTAACATGGTACATATGCCCAGCAGATATTATGATGACTCTGTGGCAAATAAGGAAAAATTCTCCCAGATGGGAAACACCAAAAGTGGCAATTCTTTATTTTTTTTCCAAGTTGAATGCAGTTATCAAGTCCTCTTGCCATGCCTTTCACAACACAGACAGAATCGTGATCCAGTGTTTTCAGACTCGAATGATTAGCCATATGTGTTTCACTGAATATGCTGAGCCAGATACCACCGCCAGCGATCACTGAAACCCCCACAGTTGCATGTGAGTAACACAAGAGAAAATCTGCCTCTGATTACTGAAAAAGATGCTGTATTTTTCCACACAACTGATAGCTTGTGCTGCTGGCAGTGTAACACCTAACACTGGTTTATGGCACATCTTTCCCCTAGTTCTTCTACTCTTGAAGACATTACAGGAGAAGTACCAAAACTATGCTGCTCTCACCTCTCATCTTTCAGGTGCCTGTGTGTGGTGCTGCTTCTTCTAACACATATTGATGACTGCTCCCACAGCAGCCCATTAGGTGAGTTACAACCGAAATCTGAGCCCTGTTGCAATGTGCTTTGTAGAAACACACTCCAAGAGAAAGTTCTAAATACCTACCAATTCTAACAGATGAGATAAAAAATGGCTTGAAGGAGAAACAAAGTACAGATGAGACCAAATGACACATACAAGAGTAAGAGGAAAAGAGTCTGATTCATCCTGCCCAGCACATTAATCTGAGGGTACTGTGCTTCCCTCCATTTATCTTTCAAAACCACAGCAGAAGACAAGCTTGTGCAGCAGATTTTTTCACATCGAATGGACAGGAGATACTAGAAACAGGCAGTAATGGGTGGCTTCTGACTGAAATAGTCAGCAACGTCAATATTTATTATACAGCTATGTGTATTGATTGTGCAGTAAAATGATCCGAAGTAATATATGCTATAATAATAATTGAACTCCATTCAGAAAAAGAGCACTGACGTGCAGAGAAGGAAAAAATCACAAAGGACTATATCCGTTTATTAAATTAGTTCATGTGCGCATCCGATTACTGAGCAAATAGGAAGAGCTACTACAAAGCGCTCCACATCCTGCATGAGCAAAACAAAAAGAATCTGAAATACTCCACATTTCTGAAATACTCCCTCGCAGTTCATTGGGCTTTGCCAGTTTAGAGCAGCTGAGAACTTGGCTGTAGCACTCTGCAGTTTAAACTCTGTAAGGTGCCCTGTGTCCTCTCTCCCTCATTTGACTTTTCTTATGAATGACTAATGAATTCCTACATTCAGCGTTACCACACGACACATCAATGTAAACACTGTGCTGTGCTTTCACCATGAGGGTTTGACCATTTACAGAGTAGAAACCATTATGTCAGAAGAGATTTGGATAAATTAAGACTGCACGTCCAAATCCAAAAGGATGAGGCACCTTTTAATTCCCCTCTCTCCTCTTTCTTTACATGTGGGTTAAGAAAAAAATCAGCCTGCTTTGGATTTTTCTTTGTTTTTACTATCTCTGCTGAAATTGGGTTTATTTTACTAAACTGGCTGCATGTTTAAGTCTCCAAGTTCACAAATTATCCGCACAGTCTTCCCAGGCTCCATTTTGCCTAATTGCTGGTAAAAATTCCAGCCATAGGACTGCTTATACAGCAGATTTCCCACTCCTTTGCCAGATGACAGATTCTTTTCTTTTAGCTTTTAACAGGGTAATGTTAATGTTCATTATTGAATTAGTAATGAAGTGCCAGTTAAAGACTGTGAAACTGGTTGGATTTGCAAATATTTTTAGGAGGATTCAGCTACATGGTACCTGGTGTTGGACAAAGCCAAATACTGGCAAGGAACTGAAGCCATTCAGTTACAGAGCTGTTTGCAAATCTGATTTTGGTTATTCTTGTAACCCTTGACTACGCACTGACCTCAAAAGTTTCTGCGTTCTGGGAAAAGCAATAGTGATATACCATAGGAAAGACCACAGTTTTGACCCAGTTTGAACTAGGAAGCAGCAGAATTGTCCTGATGAATATCTCCAGGCTGACCACAAGCTAAAAAAAGTGGGTGTTTGTAAGTTCTAGATGAACATTTACTATCTTGTAAATCCTCACACTGTTACTCTGGTAGTCATACAGCTCTGCAACACACACACTTCTGGCCTGTACCCTCCAGGCGCATCTGACTGGGACAAAAAGCATTCACACAAGGAATAAGAGAGATGTTGGTGACTTGCCTCAGAAACCTGCAAGAATATAAATGGGTTCAACTGCCATTTAATTTTGTCCATATGCCTAGCAAAGACAGTACCTCTTTGCAACAAGCCTATAACGATGGCATGGAAAGAACCAATTTACTGATTGTGCTCAAAGACATACCAGGAGCTGCAGAGATGACCATTTTAAGCAGTGCTGAGCTTAAATGCCTTGCTTCTCTGTAGTCTGCACATCTGGTTACATGCCCCAATAGCATGATCACAAAACAAACCTGGCCTGGACCAGTCAGATACATCACAGATACATCCTGTGTTACTGGAATTAACAAGATGCATTTCAACCTGTTTATTCAAGTTACTTGTATCAGTTAACACAAACTACAAGCAAAACAAATATCAATACTTGTACAATTTCTTCAAATAGCTGCACTGAGAACTAGGGGATTTTCCTGTGACACTGCTGGGCTTTTTCTGTCCCAGAGAGATGGTTTCAGCACTTCAGCTGACACCAGTTAAACCCTGGATATCTGTAACAGCAAATGAAAGCACCTCCTGGAATGACCTTCCTTATGTTTCTTTTAGTTTCTGTTCTTTTCTCTTTGGTTTAAGAGCAGCTTTGCTAGGCTTGCTAAGACTGCTGTAAACAACACTTAAGAAAAAGCAACATTAAACAGCCCAAGGCAGATTAAAATTGGCCAGGAATAGGACCATAGTCCATCTGTGTCTCTATGTAGCATGGAGTTGTAGGTAAGAGTCAGCATCAAACAGAGAAGTAGCTCCCCTGACTTCACTGTCCTTCTTTGTCTTTGTGTGTTTTTCTTGTTGTGTCCTCAAGGCAGAGGGGGAATTAGACTCTGAGACAGCAGTGACAATAATAGCTCCAACACAACTCTCCTGTCTCTGGAAAGGACAACTTATAGCTACTATCTCCCCATCAGGGAAAAACCTTAAGTCTCCACCACTAAAACGAAAGGGACAAGAGGCTGTTACAATAAAAAAGATTACTGAATAACTGAATTCATACACTCTTAAATGATGTTCGCTTTATTTACTTTATTTTTTAGTATGATAAATATATAGCTAATGTTTTTTGTTGAAATCTAGAGGAGACTATGCTCTCTGCACTCAAAATGCATGGGTTTCTTCTCCCTTTTATTACTCACTGGCAGCACCAAGTTAAGGTTTAAACTTTTATTCCTGGACAATTTTTTCCAGCAAGAGTAAGAGGGCAACTCCTAAATCCCACTAGCAAGCACCCACTAGTAAAGCCAACCTAATTCAAAAGTTCCTGTTCACTTTAATCCTGTCACATCAGAGAAATTCCCATTTCCAGGAACTTTCTTCTTCAATAACTGCTCCAGCAAGCAGCATAACACAATACCACCAGCAGGTGAGTTTGCTCAGGTGCCTGCAGGTGGTAACATCAAAGGCTCATACCATGGAGGTACAGGGGAGGAAGCTCTTAGCCTGAATTCACACACTAGCTTCAAACCTGCTTCACACCCACAGCTGTGCCCACAGGTTAGGAAGCCCTGTGCCATGCTTCCGAGGGGAAACTGTCTACAGCTCTTAGTGGTGACTCCACTGCTGCCATTGTGCTTCACATGCATTGCAACAGAATACTCCAGGCCCTACTGGACTTTGTGATGGGGTCTACAGACATCTCAGTATTTCAGATTTCAGTCACTATATGAAAAAAACAAAAGAGAGAAAAGAGAAGGGGTGGGATGAAAGCAGAATCCAGATGGAGAAAGGGAGCACTGTCTGGTTTGGCTTTGTTTTAAAAGGGCTTTTTTTTCTTTCCCCCTGAACTGAAACTGGTTGCATTTAGCTTGCAGCCCTATTTGTATGGTGCAGATACACTAATGATTAATGATGTGCCAAGTGGTTCAGAGAAATTCAATTCAGACCCACAGATACTTGTCAGTCCCCAAGGAAGGAGAGCATTTTTTAAAACTGACCTCCTAATTACCCATTAAAAGATTCAGGTAGTAGAACACACTTGACCTTATTCTCAATGGCAGCAGCAAGTCTGATTCCAGAGAGTTTCTTTTACTTCTTCAGTTTCCCTGCCGCACAACTTGAAAGGCCAAAGTCAGCTTCTGTTCCTTGATAGTCTCCTAAATTTTCCAGATGATATTTTACACAATGATGTGTCATTTCACGTTGTATCAATCACACTACAGTATGTCACTTAATATAGCACAAGGCAATATGATTGACACAATCTGAGATGACTTGTCACAACACAACACGTCAACTGGGACATTTGTATGTTTTGGGTTTATGTACACACACACACAGGCTTCAAAGGGAAAGGGGTGGAAGGAGGACACTCTCCCCCCTTTAAAAGTTTTCACAACACTTTCCTTTGCAGTGATTGATAAGCATCTGTTAAATACACTGAAAGTTCTTCAGTTCTCTCTCTAGGCTACCTAATAATAAACTACCACAGCTTCAGTTTACTCCAACCTCTATTTATAATGGACATCTTCTCGTGACATGTAAAGTGCCCTGTTCACAAGTACAGTCTTACTGTTAGGGAGTTGCATAACACAAAAACTCATTGCAATTAACCACTTGTCCCTTGGTGGCATCTGACGCTAATTCAGCTCCCAAACAATTAATTTGGAGTAACCTCACAAAGCAATCCCTGAGCAACAGTAATTGGCTAACTCCCCTCTACTTATGGTTATGCTCATTATATTACAGACAACTTTAAATCATGCTGTCATCACTAGTTCATGCTGTCACCGAGGCAATTCAGAAGGATGAGTTACTACACCCACGATCACTTGTAACCCGTCTGCAGAAGGAGAGGTCTGTCCAGGATCTCTGGGAAGGTGGGAAATCCTAAGCTGCGTTCTCCAGGGGTTTGAGAACACAAGTGCAGCTGCAAGGAAAGCTGAAGGAATTACAGGACTTTAATTCCTAGTGAAGAACCCCGGCTTATTAATGAAATTTTAAGTAAGGTATGTTTGCCATAAGATCTCCAGGCAGTATGGTCTGGCAGAGAAGCCCTGACTGGACACTTTTGAGTCATGTTACCATATCAATCACAGAATCATGGAGTGGTTTGGGTTGGAAGGGACCTTCAAAGCTTACCCAGTTCTAACCACCCTGGAACAGGCAGGGACACCTTCCACTAGACCAGGTTGCTCCAAGCCCCATCCAACCTGGCCTTGAGCACTGCCAGGGATGG
The DNA here is from genome assembly GCF_012275295.1 of Melopsittacus undulatus. Taxonomy (NCBI): domain Eukaryota; kingdom Metazoa; phylum Chordata; class Aves; order Psittaciformes; family Psittaculidae; genus Melopsittacus; species Melopsittacus undulatus. The sequence goes on along the minus strand of NC_047529.1, from coordinate 9,308,067 downwards.
GGCAGCCACAGCTTCTCTGGGCAACCTGTGCCAGGACCTCACCACCCTCACAGGGAAGAACTTCTTCCTTACATCTAATCTCAATCTCCCCTCTATCAGTTTCAAGCCATTCCTCCTTGTCCTGTCATTACAGATCCTTGTAAAAAGTCCCTCTCAAGATTTCTTGTAGGCCTCCTTTAGGCACTGGGAGCTGCTCTAAGGTCACCCTGGAGACTTCTCCAGCTGAACAACCCCAACTCCCTCAGCCTGTCTTTATAGGAGAGGTGCTCCAGCCCGCCCTCTGATCATCTTTGTCGCCTCCCCTGGAGTGACTCTGAAAGCTCCACATCCTTCTTATGTTGGGGTCCCCACAGCTGAACTCATTACTGAAGGTGGGGTCTCACAAGGGTGGAGCAGAGCAGGAGAATCACCTCCCCAGACCTACTGGTGACACTTCTTTCAATGTAGCCCAGGATTGTCTGTGTTCTTAGAGCTTGGCTATATGGGAAGCACAGACACCCACCAGCTAACCAGGCCATGAACACACAGTTCAGACATGTCTGTGGCTACCTGCAGCTTTCATGTTTTTATGCCCCATGCCTCAATTCTCCATTTAGCAAAGTGAGCTTGTACTTCACAGGAGTGTTTTGAAGCTAAAACTCACAAATGGTTGAAAGATGCACTGGAACTGTTGAAAAGTAGAGTACAGAAGGATTTCATGAGCCTGTTAAAGTAAACTGGATCTTTCCTGGACTGCTGCCACTTTTTTCATCTGGGGAAATAACTTTGAGTGGCAATGGTACAGCCAGATGTTGCAAACCCAGCATTTTAAGTTCTTTTTTGTGGCACAGTGTGGTGCTACATAGAAATATCCAAACATACTCTAAATATGTCAACTCAAGTAGCAGGAACAGTATGTTCTGTCCAAGACAACTCTGTCATCAGTCAAAAGTTGTAGCAAAAACTACATGATTGACTTAGCATCTCCAGCAAAGAGATGAGACAATTCTGCCATGGCATATGGTGTATCCTGACCTGACAAGCAGATGTAGAGAAGTCAGAAGTGCAGGTATCTGCATATATGCCATCTCAGATCACATCTGAACAGTGGTGCCTCGCCAGAAATGCAATATCCCATATTTGTTGTGAGGTTACAGAACTACAGAGGGTGAACAAAGAAAATATTAATTACATCAGATTCACAGGAAACTTGTCTCCCCCCCCCCCAAAAAAAAGAATCTTCAAAGACTAAATGCTTCTATTTCCCCAATATGTTCACCAGTTTTCAGCAACATGGAGGTTCAATTTGTATCACCAATATGGTGAGCTGGTTTTTAAAATTCAACATGCAAAGATATTTAGAAGCAGTCAGTAATTTCTAAGCAACTATGAATCAAAAAATGCTCTGTTCTGTTATTAGTATTTCTTCCAAGTAGTATAGTGCTTCCTGCTTCTAAACCTGCATTTACAGATGGGGTAGAGTCTCAGTGGCACAGAAAGAGCAAGAAAACTGTACAGGTGAGATTGAGTAGGCATCATTTTTCAGTTGCAGTACTCCTAATCTGGGGAATCAAAGATCCCAGTAGCACAGGCTGTAAAATGGGAGAAAAGACCACATCCTTGGTTAGTAGACTGTCACAGCTCTCAATGCCCAGCTCAAGATATTTAGTGTATCATAAATACCAGCTACAAAATAACCCATATACCCCATATAGTAGGACATGGAATTTTTTCCTAGTTTAAGGATAATCAAAAGTTCAGAGGCAGAGAGATCAGTACTGAGAATTTCACTTCTTCTCCCCAAAACACCACCCATTCCACACTGCCTGGTTCTTGGCTCATAGAAGCATTTTGCCACTCAGAAAAACTCAACTGAGCAAGGCACAAGACTGAACCCACAAGTGAGTCATAGCACAGAGACTTGAACACTGCTTCCACAAGGAAATGCTCATCTCCTTCCCTGTGCAGAGACAAAGCTCTCAGTTTTACACAATCCCTGTACATTGCTTATTGCTGGACTACCTTGTGGTTTGGGGAAAGAAAGGTAATTTTCAGTAGTTTATCTGAATTGCAAAAACACAAGATGGAAAAAAATAAGAGGAAAAGCCACTGTAGACTGAGAAGGACACGCGGATAGCTGTATAAAGAATACAACACAACCAGAGCCATACTGTTCTCCCTCACTACCTCTCCCTTATGCTGCAGATTCATGAGAAATTATGCAGTTGACCAAATTATGTTTTTAAATGATGTATCAGTCTCCTGAGGCAATTCAACACAAGGCACTGGGTGGTAGGGACAGCACAGGGCTGAGACAAGCTGGCATGTATGGAACAGCCTGGCTACACGAAACAGCCATTATCTCCGAATATGTAACCACAGATTCCATTGGTTAGGTGCATCTTGTGTTTCTTTTGGTGCTTAAAGCAGTGTCTGAACGTTCAGTGATCTTTTGCAGCAGCACTTGTCTGAGATCACTTGTTTCCACATGGCTGTTACAGAGCTGGCCAGAGAATTTAGCAGGTTAAAAATAAACATGCAAATAAAAACAACAGCAACACCCTGGCCCCAGTATTTGGGTTAAATATAATCTAAACTGCTATCACTACCAGGAAAATACTGTGTGGAGTCTCACTCACGGGGACAGCCCCTGAGCCAGAATCCCTCTGGAGCTCCTTGTCAGTATGACCTGAAAGTTTCACCAAAAAAAAACACTGAAGAAATATCACCTTCCCTTCACATTGTGTGAATTGAGATGACTTAACCCCCACAGAGTACATGTACAGTATAAAACAATACTAATCCTTGTTGCTGAACATAATCTACATATAAACTTAGGCCAATACCAATACAAGATGACACATGAAAGAGCCCCACCTTTTCTGGCTTTTATGCTGGCAGTGACATAATTCCCATTTATTTCAGAGGGCAACATGGCTGAGGTTGGCCTTTCAAACACATCACCCAGATGATGCACAACCAGCACTGAGCACAAAGCCCACTGTTTGTTGTGTTTCTGTATTAGCCCCCCAAATCACCTTATGCAGTGCAATAACCCAGTGCTGGAACAAGTTTTCTGGGTAGGTCGTTCCAAATCTTCTCCCTGACAAAGTTTCAGCTCACTGGGCTGAATGGTCAGTGAGTTATTAAGGGACATTAAAGTTTCGGATTTGAAAACCCTGGAGCCAGAAAGCCTACAGCAGAGCCAACTCCAGACCCAATACGACTGTCATGTGAAACTTGATTTGAACTTGGAGGGAACGCCTTCCTCCATCCACAAGGATTTGCAACCTTTGAGTTTCTACTTTGCAATTCTCATCAGAACAAGCCCCAACTCTCCAAGCAATCTTTGGTCAACATAGTCAAGTTTCACACCAGTTTCTCATTAAAATATCACACAGAACTTGTAATTTGGTGTGACTTCAATGCTCATGGTTATTTGAAACTGATCTCATGAACATCAAAAGTAGGTCAAAGCTCCTTCAGCAAAGAGTATTTAGAAAAGCAGGAATAATACCACAGTTTGAATCATTTTTGAGTTGTTAATAGCCTCTTTGCAAGTGCCTGCAGGTTGGATTGCCAGCATCTCACATGGTTTTAGCTGAACTTAAGTGTGGCTCATTATTATATCCATAAGTGTAGCTAATATCACACATGGTCACAAGCTCTGCAGTGGGCTTGGTAAAATTATAAACTGGGATTCAACCTTCCACGAATTTTCTAGTTCTCTGTATCAAAATGCAAACATCACTTCAAGGTCCTTTGTATAGTTTAATTATATACCTTCAGTCTGGCATAGATAATGAGTAAATGTATTCCTGTTGATGAGTTAGAATTACCACCACTATTTTGTTTATGTAATTTGATGGAATAACAGAACAGTAAATTCTTCCCCTGGTAAATGTATTAAGGGACAGCTCTTGATGAAGCTCTGAAGGAAGGAAAAGGCTTCTCTCTCTGCAAGAGCAGAATCTGTGCCACAGACAGCTTGCTGCCATGGAAAACTGACTTGAATTAAACCACTTAACTAGAGTGATCAAAGTCATTCAGAAGGGACCTGCCTGGAACAATTCTCAGCAAAGTATTTCTTTGATCAAAATGTGCTGGTTTTGTCAAAGCAGTAACATTTCACAGCAATATCTATTTCACTGGAGTTTACAAAAGGATATCTCTGAGGCCTGGCCTAGAACACTCCGTTTCTTGGGAAGGAAAGAAATCGTAAACCTGAATTCTTTCACAAAATTCCCTCCCATGAAATGCTCAGGAGCCCTTGCCTCTGTTCTAACAATGAAGAAAACCAAATACTTTAAAACCTCAACAGTTGTTGTCATTGCCTGGCTGGCCCCACGCTGAAAAGCTATTGCTGACTCTGAATGCTAGCTGTAGGTACTACAAAACTTGTGGTGTGTAAGTCAGGGCCACCCAACAATGTGACATCTGTAACACAAATTTAGTGAGGCCTTTAAGATCAGATTGTGCATAGAGTGAGAAAAACGTAACATTTTCTTCTTTAAAATGTAAAATGTTGTTTCTCATTTCCCTGCTGACAGCAGCCCAACACAAGCAAATCAAACAGGTGTGGTAAAAGAGCTGTGCAACAGCCACAGAAGGCAGCTCTACTGATGCAGTTGAGCTGTGAGGAGCAAAGATGTGTTAAAAAAAACCCCAAAAGCTAAATCTAACAATATTGTCTCTTTTAGCTCACTTTGTACTTGTACTTTATTCATTTTTTTGGAAGTGTACAAGAGTTAACACAAAGGACCTTGAAGGTCTAACACAGGAAGAAATGTTTGCACCACTAAAGAAAAAAAAATGCACTTTTGTAGGTTTTTCATCCCCACTAAGACTTACAATGAACTTTCTCTTAATAAGGTCCTCAAGGGAACTTCCAAGAAAGTCTCAGCACCCACTTCTTACCTCCTCTCACTGCCTCACTGCTTTAATTTCTATCATGCCTTTCTCAGCCTCACCCACCTCACTGTGGAGCTCATCAATCCTCTGGCACTCTCCACTGACCTTTCCAGCATTGCCCCAGCTGTCTCTGCAACTCAGTTCTCAGGCTTCACTGCTCCAGGTTTCCCAAGCTACAGCAGGAGCAGTCACAGGGCATGATCTCATCTCCCATGTTTCATCACAAAACAACAAGTATTAACACTTGCATAAGCTTTTATCCATTAAGCTTCTGCAAAAAACATATACCACACCAGTCGGGCAGCAACAAGGCAAAGAGCAGCAAATACAAGAGCTGATGATGTACCCACCACAGAACAGAGCTCTCAGATCCTTCTGCAGAAAAAGAAGTCCAGGAAATTTCGAAGTGTGAACTGCAGTTGTTTGCCTCATGTTGCATTGACTAAACCTGGACTTTTTCAGGCCACTAGACACACATATTTAGGGGCACACACTTTCTTCACTGACAAAGCTCTTCTGTTGATCATTGCAGGGAGAATAATCACAGAAACTCAACAGATCATAACTCCCACGATAGGCATGAAGTGGGGGTGGGAGGGAGAAGCAATTTTCTCATCTAACCTTGTCCCAGGCCTTTAAGGACTTAGTAAGATCATAACCGACACCTTGAATTATATCCTGAAATAAACAGGTAGCCAGAACAGAGCACAAAGCTCAAGATTTATGGTCTAATAGTAGATGACCTTCGAGAAAGGTTGCTACAGGCTGTACTTGCTCAAGTCCTTTGCAAGAGCAGCCCCAAGGACTGAACGCTAACCCTGAGGTGACGAAGGCGTGGAGCTCATGCATCACTGGGAAGCCATCTCCCCTTCCAGAACAACCATAAATGAAATAAATTGTACCATGAGGATTGGAACTAATGAAGTCTGGTTTCTTTCTTATTTGGTTCTTATGGCTGGTTGACTTCTAAGATGGCACAAGAATCTGGAGGATTTCTGGCAGCACGAGTATTATCAGATGCCTTTCTGTGTGGGTTCTCTTGTGTTGAGTAATTTGTGAACTCACAACGAAACCATGCTTTCAATAAAGGCTCTAACAGTGTGTCTCTACCCTATCCAGTTACTTCTTTTCTTCAACACTGGAGGAACTTAGTGACCTTTGAGCTCAAAACTCTTATTTTTGGGTTTAAGAATGAGCAACACTAACCTATTACATGAAATAAGGGGAGCACATGCACAGATATACGAAGAATGAAGATAATCTCCATTTTCCTTTGAAGCCAAACCTAAGACGACAGTTGGCTAGACAGGCAAGATTTATTCTCAGAGGCAGCAAGGGGATGTCTTCTGAAGACAGCATCAAGTTCATCATTTGACCTCTAGTGAATGACCAAGACACATCACACCTGAATACACATGACAGCTTGTGGAAATACCATGAGCCAAAGGCAATGCGCAAAACTGTGTTACAGTAACTGAGAAGGGGGTTCAGCTGCTCATACAAAAGTGAAGGACCTGTCTTAGGCCAGTAAGCAGATGCTAAACTTTCATTACTTCACCTGCTTGCAGTTGTTGCAAGCAACAAACATCTTGGCAAACAGGACCACAAAGTAACTTCCTAACTCTTCTAAAGCCAAAAGCTCCTCCATATGAGATAGGAAGTAAGGAGTGGGCTGGGCAGGCAGGGCATAAAAATGGCAGGGCAGAGCAACGAATTTGTGCTTTCAGTTCTCTGACAAAGAATATGCTTCTAATTTCCAGTCCCACCAATATAAGTTTATCAAGTACTCTTTACAAGGAGGGTTAGATCCAGATTAGAAAACCCTGCACCAGACCAATTTCCTCAGTACTGCTGAGCAGTATAAATCAGTGGCAGTTTCCACTTCAGCAGTGCCCATTTCCTGAGCTGAACCACAAACCTCTTGGTCCAGTTCTGCTTACAGATTTTATGTAGAGCTAGGATACACATTGCTCAATACTGCTTTTCCTCCACCCTAAGTCATCTGCAGATGTATTGGTCCCAAAGGCCACTACTTGAAATTTCCATTAACTCTTTTGAAAAGTAGAAGAGCTCAGTAACCAGCACCATCTTTTAAGAAACTACAAGTAAAACCAGGGATGCAATGACAAAAGAAACAGGCACTGGTTAGTCAGGTGGCTGAGTTTTACTTAATCCCAAACCTGTAGTATAAGGAAACACAGCCCATTCTTTGTTGTGATTAATCCTAAAGGTTAATTTTGTTGCGGGCACATTGTAAACAAAGGAGATATTTATTTCAGAGTCCAAGTACATCACAACAACGGGAAGGCAAAGGAAAGGGCAGTTTGCACTGCAGATTAAGAGAAGGCTGCAAGACCTGGCAAAGCCAGCGCTGACAGATTCCCTTATTAAAAAGTGTAGCCTTGTGGAAGGCCTGCCATTGATGGCTCTGACGTGGCCAAACTTCAGAAAACCAGGCACAATCGGAAGACTGTGCTGTGGCAGGGACAGTGGGGCAAAGGGGCACTTCTAATTTGTCAAAGTTGTATCTAATTCCACTGAACAAAGTTCGCAAAGAGAGATGAGCAGAATCCACAAATGATTGCTCATTCACCAAGCCCTGATGGAAAGATAGGCCAGCACACAGCTTGGGCTTTGTAGAGTAACCTGAGCTGCTCCAATCAACTTTGGATAATTCTGCCTTGTGGGCATAACAGTTTTCCTTGTTTCTTCTTTAATAGGATTATTCCTTACAATATTAAAAAGATAACATCAGTGTCTTTCAGTGTTCCCATAAACTATTTCTAGGTATATGAATGGATGGTTCAGGTGGTTTTGTTACTATTTCTGATACAGACTTATGAGAAGCGAAGATCTAAGAGAACTTGATTCAAGTCTGACATTTGTTCTGTAAATAAACAAAAATCTCAAACTTCCTTTTAAAAGAGAGATACACTCAAAACTGGCACAGTAAGAGTATAAAAGAAGAAAATGACCATGCTGTGTATGACTTTGAGCCAACCCCTGCATTCGTTCCATTGAAGAGAAAATCTTGTCAAATACAGACAAGCAGAGATGTAGCTGTATTTACTGTTGAAGGAAGCTTTCCATTTATATCAATGGATGTTGGATCAGGTCTTCAAACAGTTCTTAGGTGAGAAAAATAATGCGTATAAAAAAATTGTTTCTCCAAATTAAAATAGAAGCCATAATACATTCTCCATCAGCTTCATGGTATTTTCAGACAAGGCAAACACCTTCACCATTCCTTTCCTCTCCAAGGAAAAATAATTTATTATGAAAAAGTATCCCCATATCATGTTGTCACCAAGGAATGAACTCATTTCTGTCCTTGTACATTATTTCAAATGCAGCAGCCCTCACTAAAACTGTATGAAAGTGAGGCTGAATAGACTATGAATTTCTCAATGCAGCAAATCAGGCAACCAAAATCAATGTCCACTTTGAAACCATCAGAAACTGAATGGTTTGCAGCTCCCTGACACTTTCATGAAATTATGTGCTACAGAGTTAAAAAAACTGCCCTAAAAGAATCTCTCAGCAGTGTTTTCAATTTATAAGGTATGTTATTTGGATGAGCTAATGCATTATTCTTCACCCCATTTAAAACCAAGACACAGTGAGATGACCATTTAACTTTGAATTTGTCTACACCTGGATCTCATACGACTTGCCCTAACACAAATCTGGTGGTAGAAAATTACTGCTTACTGGGAGGCAGAGCAAGTTTTCTCTGGAAATATGTTTCAGATCCCAGTGCTATTTATGGGTTTTCAGCATCCTCAGCAGGCCCTGTATTCTCTACATCAAACAGACCACGGCCTGGATTCCTGGGATGCTATCCCCATGAGGATTATATAACAGTGTCTGCTTGATGCTACGATTCTGCTTAAAGGTGGTGCCCACATTTTTAGGTGTAGCTAGTAATTTCAGGTGCCTGTTTACTGGTTATGCAGGTCAGAATATTGTGAAGTTATCAAAATTTCATTATACATCATATAACCAATCTAATTTAAGACAACCTACAGTTTGAAGTAGCCAAAATTGTCACATTTGTTTTGTAGAGGTATATTTATTTTATATATGTATTTATATACACATATATATTACCTTTTATGAATTATTATTATCCTCATTGCCAGCAAACCACTGGTAAAGTAACTGAGCTCATTCCACCTCTAAAACTGACACCCTAAAACAAATAAAACTAACTCAGCAATAAGCTTTTTTACTTATTAAGCAGACCTCTCATGAAGGCTCCACCCTTGGCAAGGTCTTTGTACATACACACCCACAAAATCCAGCTGTCTGAGAGGCAAGGACAGCCCTGCTCCTTCCCTGTGCCAAGAGAGAGCATACACACCGTGGTGCTGGCTTGCTTTCTCTTCCCTAAAGTACCAGGGAAAATGAGGCTGTAAATCTGTTTGGGTTTTGTTTATTAAAAACACATACATGAATTTTAAGGCCAGACAGGACCATTTATCTTCTAGATAATCATTTGACCTTCTCTCTAATCTAGACTGAAGAATTCACCTCAGGGACTTCTTTCATTCAGAAAGTTTTCATTTAAATATTCAATCCATCAGATCTCTTGGGACATTCTTCCACTGATGACCTAGTTTTAATAATAAAGATGTGCATCTTTTCTACAGCCTAAATGTATCTATTTTATACATCCAACTAGTGGAGCTGGCAAGGTCAGTTTCCTCCTAAATCAATGACTTCTCATTTAGAAAACAAACCCTTAGAAGTTTTCTCCCATGTAGGTGTGTGTAAATTCCTAATCTCTCCCATGAAGTAGTTTCAAACTTACATTCTGCCTGACACAGTACAAAACAATAAACAAGGCTGCTGAGTTGCTTTTCCAAGGAACAAATAGAAACATTTCTGCTACCTGATGAAAGGGTGTGTGAAAAGGAAAAAGAACTAAGGCAGAACCTGAAAGACTCAGGATAGCATCATCACAGCACACAGCCTCTCTAGCCATCCAGTGAGACCAGGACAGCACCTTTTCACCTTTTACAGCTTTGACTTAAACAAAATTCTCCTCTTAACTGCAAATATAATCTAACCTTGTGCTCCACCCTTTGACACTTCAATGTTGTGCTCTTTGGCTTGTGTCCACGAGACAGCATCCTAGAAACACTGAAAAATTCTCTGTTGCAATTCAGTGTAATTCTGATTCTGATGGTGTGTGCAGGCTTATGCCAGCTGAGTATCCTCTACATTTCTGAGCACACTTCAGGTACTTTAGGCAAGCTGGCACAAAGTATCAAACACCCGACTTCTCAATATACAAATACAGGGAAATAAAGAATAGCAACACATTTAAGATTGCCCCTCTACCCATAGCCTGGATATAAAAATCCAGATGTTTACTGCTGTACCCAGGCACCTGGGAGCTGCTAGTGTATTAGGTTACCCTCACAGGGGGCTGCCAATACCTGTTCAGCACTTATGGAGGAAGACGGGTGGTTACACATGAAAACCTTTCTAATGAAAACATGCTTATGAGGCTTTAAACCATAAGAAGAAAATGTGTCAGGTAGCAGCTTGCTCTGGCCAGTTTTCAGGAAAGCTTTTGCAAGCTGCTTGGAGGTACACAGTGGGAAAAAAGAAAGGAAATACAAGGTTAGAAAGTTGAGGTTTCTACTTTGGGTTGACCTGATACTCAAGTAGCATTTCAAACCTTAGCCACAATCTGTCCATATATAAATAAGATACATTATTGTTTGCTCTAAAGCTCTTTCCACAGCTCCCAGGATCTTCTCAGTGTTTCATGTCCTGCCACCTCCAGCCAAAAGCCTAGCCTTCTGTGGGAAGGGCTAAATCCCACATTCATACTATGTTTTCAGGTGCAGGGAAGCTGTTGACTAAGATACTGGTGAAAACACTCTCATCTTTCTAGCACCTTCCATCACTAAATCCTAGAACACTATAAGATCTGAATAAAACTATATGATGGTTTTCTTATCACTACCCCCTCTCATTAAGATTGCTTAATAATAAAATAGTCACATTCATTTTTCATTTATACACACAGTTGTGGCAAACTAATTTCATGGGTTTCAACTCTTTCTTTTCTTCCAGCAGCAGAACTAAGATTTGCTTCAGCTTTATTTTCTGGTGTTGCTTGTTACTTATTTACAATGAAGTCTTGTCATTAAATGTTATATTGCCTTTGTAATTCTTTCAAAACTCTTGTTTTCATTACAGCTGTTTGAAAACCTGTCTGTTGTTTTAATTTTATGTAGGTAAAGTACATAGGCTGCCTTGAAAAAAAACCTTGATTCTATTTTCAGTGTCAGCAAATGTTTCTGATCATACTCACAAGCCCTATAATACTGTTTAAGGAATTTTCCTGTTCTAACACATCTGCTGTATAGGGTCATGCTATAGGGACACCCATATGCTATGGGGTTTAAGTATCACAGGAGAAACGTTCAACCTAATTCTGGATTCAGTGAAGCAGAAAACAGCACAGGGGTAACAGGTGAACTCGGCCCTCATGTGAAATAAAAAAAGTCAGAATGCTGTCTTATTCCAGTTTAGGTGGGTTTTTTTAGGTCTGACATTTGGGTTGTTTGGGGGGTTTTTAGGATGCAAGTAACTTTATGATAGCTGTGTCTCCTCCAACTGTCATTCTTCACAAAATCCAGAAAAACTAAAACACTTTCTGTACTTTAACTTCAAAATGACATCTCACAAAGCTGAATCTATTATTGCTCAGCGTTAAAAAAGGAATTCTAATGCCAAAACCACTTCAGATATTTTTAAGCGTTTTCTAAAACCATTTTTTTTCTCTGTTACAAATGGTAATACTGCAGTGGAGACAAAATCAAACAACTCTCAACAGCAGTAGGAACAACTGAGGGGTTTGTTTCCACTGCAGGAAGGGGGCCGCTCCTTCTGATCCAAGAAATCTTTGTATCAGGGTAGAAACATCACTGATGACAGTATGTTCACACCTAGCAAGAAAGAGCATGGCCAGCTGCACATGTCGCTGAAAGGTGAAAGATGACATCCACCCTGTGTAGAGTTACCGGAGCTACTCACTTGTATCTAGAAAGTAGTAGGGTGATCCTTGTGTGGCACTTGGCCAGGACTTGGCCATGTGGCTCAGCAAAACTAACCACGATATCCACAGTCCTTCACAGCAAAACTGCTTGGCTTTGGAGGGATCTGCTACCTCAGAGGTCCGAGCTGCTTTCAATTGCCCTGCATGGACATGTGCAGTGGGAAATGAGAACTCTTCAATGTGAGAAAGATGCCTTCTACAAGCTCTGAAAAGCACCAGGTGCTTCCTTGGCCTCCTTAAAACTTATCAAGTATAACAATAAAGAAATTATATAAAAAGGTTTTTAAAATGCTCAACTGGAAGACAAATCTCTGCTTTCTTTGCACCCATGCAGACACACAGAAGTCTCTGTATTTAAGCTCAAATGCAGATACAACCTTTTTCTTTTAAGCATCACCCACTTTAAAAATAAGAATGAAAGATTATACTATTTCATGAAGACTCAGGACCACTAGTCAAAAGGGACAGTTATACAGAGACAACCACAATTTCATGGGTGGGCTTGAAAAGCCCTTTTTTGGGCAGACATAAAGAGCCCACTGAGTCCTTTTAGAGGTTTCTACAGAAAGAAACACATCAGTTTTCTAGTTGTAGTGAAATTAGAGTCGATGTTGCTTCTGCTGAAACATCTTTATAAGCAGTAGCTGTCCATTTATTTATTGGGTTTTTGTAATTGACTTGGGAAATAGACACCCTCCAGAGAATTCACCAGGTAGAAGCATCACACAGTAAGCATCGTAGTTTTAACACAGTGTTGCGATATGTTCTTGATTTGAAGAGCATTCTGGTTTTATGAAGGCTGGCCTTGTTTTTTTTCCTCACACTGAGTAAAGTAATTTCAATGGGGAAATTTCTTTATGCTTCTCCACTACTTAATATGCATTAAACAGCTGTACTCTATAGTTTCTGATGAGCGAGGAGTCAGGTATCATCTTAACACTTCACAGCCAATATTGCTGACATTGGAATGGAGCCCAACCCTCTCACCTTTACTCTCCTAAATAAACTTTACTTCATATATTAGACATAGGCAGAAGCAGCAGAAATGAAGTCTCCTTGAGGTCACTAGGATTACTCAGCAGAAAGAGGATTACTTGAAGAAATCCTGCACTGTGGAAGCATCAATTCTTAACTAACGGTGGAGTCAGTTACCTACAGAACAGGCTTTAAGAGATATTTAATCCACATACAATGCAGGATTGATCAGCTGAAAGCTGATTACATTTCACGCCGAAGGTGAACACCGCAGCTTGGTGATGATGACTCTGTAAGCAGGTGTCTTTCTGCACAGTAGCTAAGATGTAAGACCTAAAATAATCTTAGCTTTTACTTCAAGTTTTCTGATCCCTCAACTGCAAAGACAAACACGTAGGTTAAGAACACCCATGACTAACCTTACAGACTGGATGGACCCCAGGAGAGCTGTGAATTCACTTTGCTGGTGTGTTAGCTCTGGAACCCATTTAAATGCCATCATCATCAACTCCCATTCCTGATTGAGTCCAGCAAGGAAGAAGAGACATGAAGATTTGCATGACTGCCATCACAGGCAGATTCTCACAGCACTGAGACAGCAAAGCTTCGCAGAATGCAGCTGCCATGCTGGCTTTCAGCAGGTTAGTGTTTACACAGAAATATTAAAGCAAGTAACACCCTTGATAAAATTGAATCCACTCCTCCTAATCAAAGAGCTGTAACCTGAAGACACTCACCACCTTCCCTCCACTCCTATCTATTGGAAAAAACATGACCCAAAAGCAAAGGTAGTTCTTACTCATGACTGTTATTCATGTTCCTGACAGAGCAGTAGATTGAGTTCTGTGTGGCAAGAGCATCAGTTTGTGGCTCCACTCAACTGCAGCCCGAGCAAAAAGCATCTGACTGCTTATTGGATATTTCTCTCAGAAACACCATGCTTTTTTCCAAGTGACTACAGGTCATGTTTGGAACACTGGCTTTAAACTTCAGAGGTTTCCATCCTGGCAAATGCAAGTATCACTCTTCTCTTAGTCACCAGTCATGCAAGAATGGTCTGAGGCAGCAGGACTAACAGCTAGGCTCATGGACACCTGGGGTGTGGAGCAGTCCCATGAGTGTCGTTAAGGTCCTCCAATTCTCTTCAGGGCAATCACTGTCTTTTCTTAAGTGTCTGTACAGCCACTAGATTCCTGAGCCCCAGATCTCACATAGGGTCTTTGAATATTTTTGTAATACAAATAGCAAATGAGAAGAATAGCATGTTGTAACCTACAGTTGTTTCTTTGGGTTTTTCTTAATGCAACATGAAGAATAGGTCTTATATTTTACAGGATAAATACGTATATGAATTTGCCTTTTCATCATACATCTCTACTGTAACTAGGGAGACACAGAGTAACTAGAGTTACAGTGGAGATGTGTGATGTGAACATTTCCTACTGCCTTGCAGTATTTTGCAGTAAATCAAAGTAATCTGCATTACAGTACCAGGTTTCTCTGTAGGCTCAAGGAATTTTTCAATTGCCTTTCTTGCATTTCAACTGAGATCATTTAGCTGATATTATGAAACATGCATTAGCGATTAATGCCTCCAAGATTCCACATTACTGTCAGATCACTAATACATTACCTTTCATAATCTAATTTGTTCACACACTAAAATACACAGAACATGCAGAGCTTAGCAAATGGCCCTCTAAAATGTCACATTTTTTAATTTTTCCTTAAAGGGAAAAGAAACACCCCAGCAAGTGGGGGTCCTCACTTTGGCAGCCTTCTTTCTGCCTTTCACACATAGAATCATAGAATAGTTAGGATTGGAAAGGACCTTAAGATCACCTAGTTCCAACCCCCATGCCATGGGCAGGGACACCTCACACTAAACCATATCACCCAAGGCTTCATCCAACCTGGCCTTGAACACTGCCCGGGAAGGAGCATTCACAACCTCCCTGGGCAACCCATTCCAGTACCTCACCACCCTAACATCAGCTTCAGAACCTGGCAAGGAAAGCCATGGACACCACACTTTGCTACCACTGAGACACCATGAATCTTCACCAAGACACAGAGAACCTGCTGTGCCGAGAGCATCTCCTGTGGTGAAGAATTAGAAATTTTAATGGATGGAACCAATCCACCAGCTATAAATGGTTGATCAGAACTGCCATGCACCACAATCTCTTTTTTTTGGATGGAAACCAGATGCTTAGTTTCCATTTACACACCATTCAGCATTTCCAGTTTAAATTACAACACCTTTCAGCACCAAGGTTTGGGCTACTGAGCAGCATGGGGGAAAGAGGGTTGGGGAAGGAAATGAGATTCTTAAGGAACACAACACAGAAGCCCTGCAGAATATCTGGTAATTATAATTTCTCCCTCTTTTCTTCTAAGAAGTAGATCTGAAATTCATCAAGTTTAGCTTCTCCTCTCTGAATCCTGCAAATCAGCTGATATTCCTTTATTGACTGGCTGATAAGAAAAATCAGGCTAAAGTTGGCTCTAAAGAGGCCGACACAAAGAAAATAGCACAGACAAAGCATTTTTTCTTGTTCAGCACAGGTTTGATCAGCAGACTCTTAGGCTTCCCCAGACAAGGTAAAATCTGCAGCTATTCTAACCATAAAAAATATAGAGATAGGTATAAAGGCACATTTATGTGAAAGCTCTGACATCATTTGATGAAAGCTCAAACCCTCTGCTGGAAATACTCCACAGGTCTCCTGAACCTCAGCCTACTCAAGATCTTTTCATCTTCTCCACTGTTTCCCTGCAGATCAACCATATGAGCAGTCCCTCCTCTTCTCCTGCTCTCTGGGGTAGGGACCATCAATCAGGTCTAGCTCAGATGATGCAGAGAAAGTTGACTCATAGCATTTCAGCAGCCAAAGGTGCACTGGCTTTGGAAAATCAGAGGGTTTAAAGCTGCAAACATCCAACTCGCTACCATATGGAGTTAACATACTCCAACAAAGAACTCCCTATGCATGACTAGGGTTGACCTGTATTTTCTTCTGGAGTTCTTGACTCCACAGTTGACTCCCCCTGTTTTGGAAGTCTCTTTGCACACCTTGTATGCACCTTGTATGCAAAGGCTGAAGTGATGGAAGTTGCTTTTCTGAATTAAAAATTGAAAAGCAAGGTTTGAGACATGCCAAGTTATGCACTGCTTGCTGCACATGGCACTCAACATCAACTCTTGTGCAGGAAGTTTGTCTTCATCATAAAATATCACAACAACACTAAAACCCAAACAAAACCAAGCAAACAACCTCAAAAATACTTGACTACATTCCTGCCTCTGCCACGGGCTGTTTTGACCCTGGCTCTCACCACCCACATGTAAAATAAGGTCTAACACCACTCTGTAGACACAGCCATCATTGCTGCGGCAGCATTCTGACACTTCAGCACTATGATGTAATGGTTTAAGGGCTTTTTTAACTGACTTGCAAAGTTACATGCTCATATGCTAAGTTTCATCCCAGTGTAACCACTTCATTCCTATTAACAGCTAAGGATGTCTGTGCTGTGCTGCTCTCACAGCCCTAGCATGCTGAAGTGTCCTCTCTCCCTGTGTGTATCATCCAGAGTCCTCCCACTAACACAGTTTATCACTTCAGTTGGTTAAAGTGACAAACACAAAACAGAAGCCTCAACACCTCTTGTCTTTGTGCCAACTCTCCCTCATTCTGTAATCAAACACCAGGACTATAAATGACGACTTAAACAAGGAGGAACAGACAATATCCACTGTGGGAAGAGACTGGCCGAGGATGTCAGCTGGCACAAATTAGCACATACTGAGTCAGGTGTGCGGTGCAGGATTGGGTCCTCAATCCTCCACTTAATGTCTTCTCTCAGTCTCTGACCCAGCCGTACTGAGCACAAACAAAACCTGCACTAAAGACAGTGAAATATTGTGCCAAACTGACATCACTGCAGGACAGAGAGGTACATGACAGCAAGGGATAACGCAAGCCAGCCTGTAGGAAATAAGCAACTGTCAGCACTCACATACGAGTGACAATGATATATATTTTTAAGTGTGTATTTACACAATCTCAGGTATCAGAAGTTGGAGCTGGCCACACCATGCTGGCTTCACAGTCACTGCAAGGGAAAAAAAAAGCAAAATGGTCTTTCCTATGGAGAGAAGGCAGCAGTATAAAAACACATCCAGTCTTTTATTAGCTGAATCATCTTGCTGTAAGCTGGCCATCCCCTGACCTGGGGATTTCTGTACCTAATGTTTTGAGGGAGATAACTTTCACAGCATACCTCGGCTTCTTAGAATGCTCTCAGAGAGCAAAGTCAATCCTAGGTCACTCTTCCAGTGTAGTTTCCTTTGTACTAAATCCTACTTTCAAGAAAATTCTTGCCATGGTTCAGTGGTATTTAACCTATCATATAATATCCAGGTTTACTGTGTTAGAAGAAGCAGAACAGTATTAAGCTTTTCCCACAAGCCTGTGATTGCATTTGACCCAGTAACCTGTATTAGATTAACATTTATTCTACAACTCCACAGCAAGCCTTGGACCTGGCTGAGCAGCAGTTTATAGAGGACACTAACCATTTTTACAAGTGGAGCAGGAAAAGGGAATTGAATCTGAGGGAGTAATTCCAAGCAAGTATGTTGCTGCAGCGGTTAAATTGTTTATACGAGGAGTTGGGGAATTACATCTGACTGACCTCTCTTTTTATCTGCTTAAAAGACAAAGTGCAGGTCTCCATGGTGAGTGCTAACTCCTGGGGAATGCAGTATAAAAATGCATCATGGCAATAGAGCCTCAATACCCACCAAGGAGGGAGACCTTCAAAGGAATGTAAGCAAGTTAAAATCACCAGGATTAGAAAGGTTTTCACGTTAGCCAGCCTCCAAACAGGTTCATAAGCATTCCTGCTCACAAACCAGCCACTCTCCTACACTTGCCAGACAAATGGGGGGTGAAATGAGGGGAGTGCTGCTCTTTATTTATTTAGCTTTGCATTAACCTTAACCTCATGCTAGTTTAGCCAGGATAGGATTGTTATTGTCAGCATTTAGAATAGAGAGGGCCAAATCCATTGATTGATTAAATCCTCCGAGGACTTTAGAAGCTGTTTCAACTATATGAACTAGATACTACTGAAAACAGGTTTCATCTTAAAAAAGAAAAAGCATTAAAATCCAACAGTAAAAACATAAGGGGAGGTTAGGCTACAGCAGGTAATACACAGGTATCCTCCATTTATAGACTTAGAGGGTCAGAAGCTGGGCAAGAGAATTAGCACAATCAAATTTCATTTCATGTGGAGTTTCCAATATATCTAAATTTATTCTGCTTATTAGCATCATTTTATCTGCCTCCTCTTCTCTCATCAATACACAAGTAATAGATGAGTAAAGAACATGTTAACAAGCAACAATAAAAACAAATCCAAAACACATAAGGAATTAAGTGAACTTCTAACTGACACCCATTCCTCCAAGTCAAAAAAAAAACACTCAGTTTCTTGCAAAATGACAGTATGCTCCCTGAAAACAATGATGCATCTGAAGTAATACAAACTCAATCAAGGCTTTTCAAAGGTCAGCATTCAGAAGTGCAAGAAGGGAGGGAAGAGGAAAAACTCCATCATCAGCATAATTCAGATTCATTCAGTCACTATGAGCCTCTCCTGAATGCAATGAGATGAATTTATTAATGAACTCCAATCTTCCAAGTGCTGGAGAGCTGGACAAGAACAGGACACACAAAGAAAGTGGTTTTTAACTCCCTCTCACAATGGAGGACAAATCTTCCACTTGTTCAGGTTGGTTTGACTCCGACTGTGCTGCTGCTTTGCGGTGAACAGAAATTGTGCCAAGGAAGACCTCATAAACAGAAGAATCCAGCAGGGAACTTGTCTAGGGTCAAGCTCACTAGGATGACCACAGAAAGCTACTGGCTTGGTAAGGTTCTGTACTCTTTAAAGTACTTAGAAGTGCGTGATCTGTATGGGGTCTTGCTGAGATAGTGCTTTCCCATAGTAGTCCTCATAGTGCTGTGCTTTCTAGTGGTAGCTACAAATGTTTGGTAACACATCTGTGTTCTGGATACTGCTGAGCAGAGCTCGCACAGTATCGAGGCTGCCTCTGAAACATTCTCCCCTCACCAGGAGGCTTCAGGAGGGCAAGATCTTTGGAGGGGATGCCAGGACAACTGACCCAAACTGACCAAAGGAATGTTCCATACCATATGACACTTGCTCTGCAATAAACACTAAAAGAAAAAAGGATGGTGGTATTCATTATTTTGATGTGAACCTCCTGGAGCAATCACTACATATACTGAAGCCCTACTTCCTAGAAAGTGACTGCACATCATCTACTGATGGGGAAGAAGAGAATAAATCTTTTCCTTTCCTTCTGCATATGGCCTTAGCTTTTGCTTTGTTAACCTGACTTTATCTTGTCCCATGAGTCTTTTTCCACCTTATTTTCTTCTCCCATCTTCCTGCTGAGGAGGTGAGTGACAGAGCACCTTGGTAGGCACCTGATGTCCAGCAAAAGCCAACCCACCACAGTGATGGTAAATCAAAACAAGTGAAACAGCACTTGAAGGCAGGGGAGGTTCATGTGCTGGAACTTTGCATCATTTTTTCTGTTCCTCTCTAAGCCAGAGCACAGGATTTCCAGGAAGGCTGTAAATTCCAGAACCCAAGGAATTCAAAAAGGATATAAATTTTGACCTGTTTATGAGACATTCACCTCTCCTTGGTAAGGCTGTTTAGAGTCAGCAGCACAACCTGCTTTGACCCCATTCTATTTAGGAATCGTCCCAATTAAAGGGTGCTGAAACTCTCTCTCTTAACACCATGATCAATAGGTGCTATTCTGCAGCCATCAGTGTGTTACAGTTACATGTCATAAACTGGCTGTCCCTCCTGCCAGTTTTCACACCCCTGTTACATCGAGGGCAGGTGGAACATGGAGACTAATCCTGTACTCGTCACCCAAAAGAAATAGAGGATTTGGCCTGGGCTTTTCAAACTATTTCATTCAGAACAACAGAATGAGAAAGGAGGGGGAAGAGGGGATTGGGAAGAAAAGCAAAACAGAAGTGCACCTGGGAGATGTTTTAAAGACGGTAATGGAATAGGCCTAGGTCTTGGATAAGAGAGGAATCTGCCCTCCGGATGCCACCTACAAACAGGCTTGAGCACATTGATGAAACTGTTCAGCTGAAGCGATTCCTGTCAATACAATGAGCACTGGGTGGAAAGAACAGTGTAAACAAATGCCCTACTTTAAAGCCTCTGTGTGAGGAAAACAAAATGTTTCTGAACATCAGAACCAGGCAGCAAGCCCTGTGCAGTCTCCCTCCCTCTTTCAAAATAATCCCATCTTGCTCTTCCTCTTCCCACTCTGCACAATCCAGCTTCCAGGAGCAGATGTGACTGGAGGGAGCTGGTTTTAACTGACACTATGGGGTATGCATCCTTATTTGCTGCCGGGGCACAGGATGGTTCATGGGCCATCTCTACCTTCAGCTGCTTTTCATTTTTCACTGTGCTGGCCACTGAGAGGCAATATTTGCCTGGACCCTGTAGAAAAGTGACTTTCCCAAACAATAAATTAAAAGCAATTACAAGAGGAAGATGACAATAGAGAAGAGTCTCGCCAAGAGGGAGCTGTCTTTTTTCCACAGCACTTCCTGCTGTGAAACGCTCCTTAAGTGGCAAAATGTCATTCTTCTCTCACTACATGCATTCAAGGGCTGATCCTGCCCCCTGTGAAGCTGATGCCAAACTTGCCATTGCACCGCTGGGCCCTGAATGATGGATGTATTGTGGTGGTGATGGATGCAAATCACCATCAAACGAGTAGAAGAAATTGGTTCTGATTTAGCCTGTTCAGCATTAGTGGGAGTCATAAAGCACCAGGAGAGTGCTCCTGTATACAGTGTGGGGGATTTAAAGTTCCTGCTAGAGAAAATGTGCTCAGGTAGAGCCATTTAGCAGTAGTCAGTAGCATTAATTACCTGTGTAAGACAAAATATGGCATCAATGCAGCCTTTGGATTCTGTACCCCTCATTAACCGTTTCTCCATTAACCTTGACTGGAATCACATTCTAAGTTTAAGTAGTAAGATTTTTCTTTTTATTTGTGAGCATCCCCATTTCATCCTTGAAGCTTCTCAAATTCTTTTTCATTGTAAATGGTCCTGCTCGTAATAAAGTGCTAGTGGAAGTATTTACTGTTTGCTGCTTAATTTTGTCCTCATGGAAGTCGACGGATGCCAGCTCCAACAGTAGTTAATATACCTTTGAGCACATGCTGTGACCTTTCTCCAACTCATGCCTGACTTCATTCTCAGATCTCATTAAACAGGAGAAATTATCCTCTGAAAGAGCAAAACCAGAAACGTGCAGATTTGCTGCAGAGCTACAGAGGACAGCTTGATTTAAAATGCACAGTGGTAAAGGGGAGGGAAGGCAGCGGGGGGAAAGCAAGATTCTTCTCATATTCACACTAAGAGTCATATAAAAAATAAAGCTGCATTAGAAAGAAGCAGCTTAGAGAGCCACTGTGTTTAAGTTCTTTTGGTCTTGTTTCTTGGATGTTTTTGGTGTTTGCTCTTGCTAATGCAAGCAATCTGAATGGAGGAGCTTGGCCACGAGGATGCCAGGAATTTTATACTTGTGCTCTGGCTCAAACACTGCACTGTTTGGAGATGCTTCTTGCATGTTTAGCACCGCAGGGCCTAAGTTCACATGTGGGCACAATACACTACTCATATAGCTCCCCTCTTCTCCTATTGCAGAGCTTTATTCTCTATTGTCTACTGTGGAAGCAAACACCCAAGCAATCCTGTTTGTCTAAAACCCAGCCAGGCAACTCTCCAACATTTTCCCCTTTCAGTGAGTATACAGTGGTAGCAAGACGCTATTTATGCATTGTCTCCCTAAAGCCTTCTAAACCAAAATTATGGTTTAGTTGCTGAAAGTCGAGTGTGCCTTGGCTGAGAGACAACTATGGGCATTCCAGCACAAGGGGGGAAAAAAGAAAGCTGTTCCACAATATACTGGCCTAAGAGAGCACACAGGAGGGCAGTGGGAGCAATCAGAGATCCACAAAACATGGTTTCAGGCTGGGGGAAGTGAATGAGAAGAGGGAAGGGCATTAAAGACTTGGAATGCATAGTCCACAGGAAACCATGGGGAGAGGCAGTGGCCACTGTGAAATATGCCAAAGCGTGCTGCAGAGAAGAAAACCTCTTTTCTATCTCCTCTGAGGATAAAGCAAGAAATCAAGGGGTTAAGTTACAGCAAGGGAGATCCGGGCTTGTCCTTAGGAAAGGCTTTCTAACAGTAAGAAAAGTTCTGCTTTGGCAAAGATTGCCTGAGGATGGGTGTCAAATTTCTGTTATGGGAGGTTTTTAAGAACAGGTTTGCTGCATATCTGTCAAGGAGGGTTAGATCTAGTTGATCCTGCCCTGGGGAAAGAGACAGGGCTAAATAACTTATTGTCCTTTCTAGTCCCATTTGCTAGGGTTCAATGATACACCTTGCTGTACTAATGCTGGTAAGCCAGGTAGAATTAAAAAAAAAAAGCTTAAGTGTCTACATGGGCAGCCTTGTAAATTCTTTACAGGTAGAAACATTTAGCAGCATAGAAGTGAGGAATTTATTCTACAGATCCTGACCTGGAAGTCCAGATGAGCCTTGATCCTGCAGCAGGCAGGAGAGAAGCAGGTTGTGAATCACACTGGGCTTAGACTGGAGCAGCGCTGAGCAGCGATACCCCTCCCCAGTTCCAGATTTCAGGCCCCAGCAAGTCTGCAGTAAGACAGACAGTAGTGCTGCTGCTGGCAGATTGCCTTCACAAAGAGAGGAGTGTTTGGCGTGTTTGTCACTACCCATAAATTCAACTAGAGCTGCAACAAAGAGCATCAGAACAAATGATAAAAGCTGGTAGCTTTTACCATTTGTAAGCCTACCTGGTAGTAGTAGTTGTCAGTGTGTAGAAAGAAAAATTCTAGCAACTCTGACCAAATCTATAAATCAGCACAAGTTCTTTAAACTACTACTAAAACGGTGTGACCACATTGAAGCTAAATGCATCAGATGTATCCACCGTACCAATCAGTCAGCATTCCTGCCTATTTGCCTAATAAAAAGGTTTGGGAAGGGGGTGGGTACTAGTTTTTTTTAATCACCTTTACTTCCTGCCAAATCAAAGTGGAAAGCTTTGACGAATTTGCAAACTGCTTGTACAGGTAAATGCACAGCTCCAAACACCCCTCCTCTTCTCCCACATTTGAAACATGACACATGATTTTCCAAACAACAATGCCAAGGGAATCATTCGGTGATTTTAGCTGGCACCAAAATAACTGAATTTTATATTTTTAAATACAGATAGGAAATTTTATCTTGTGCCTTTTAGATGTCATTACCTTTCACCTTTGATTTAAAAAATGGTCTACCTGGGGGTGTGGTGGTTTTCTCCTTTATGATTCAGTCCGTTTCCAGTGCTCCTAGATTTCTTGCCTTTCCACAGAATGCCTACAAAAAACACATCTATTGTCACACATTACCTGTGAAATATGGTACTGATTCTGCCCTGGAGAACAGAAGAATCTTTTGAATATAAACATCTAAAATGCTGTAATATCTAACTTGGCTTGACGTTTCTGGCACATAAAAAGAGTCAAGTACATTTTCATTTCCAGATCTTTCAGCCACTGCCTGCATTTGATGAACTTGGGGCTTTATAGATGGAGAGTTTGGACCATCTCTGGTTTTACTTTAGAGGTGAGTGTAATAATGAGCACTCACTGTAGTCTCATGTCCTCTTCATGGCTCATAAGCAGAACATCCATGAAGAAAAGGAATAGCGACTTAACATGTTCATCTTCTGAGGAGCAGTGGGGGAAGAGTGGGGGGATGAAAAGAAAGAAGAAAGCAGAAAGGGGGGGGGGGGGGGGGAGCCAGTGGCAGAAATTGTCTGTAAACAGCAACCTCTGACAAGTCATCTCAGAAAGAGGCAGAAAGGTGCCTACTTGGCCATATTTCTGTGAAGCAATAGCTACATCCAGTGGTCACCGGAGCTAATTGACACAGGGTCCTTCCCAAAATCTGGAGACCTGGGGCTCTGGGGGGAGGCAAAGCTGGGGAGTATTTTGGGGTTTAGTGCAACAGCCTCTCTTTCTATTCTCAGGCCTGTCCTGTTCCCATATAGTTCTGGGTTTACTACAGAAGACAGCCTAACTACTATGAACTGTGATAATAATGTACTCTGTTTCTAATCACACTCTCCCAAGGGAAAATCAATTCTGATTTTAACAGCCTTTCAGCATGCCTTAAAAGAAGGCATTTGCCATTATTACATATACCAGCTCAGAGAAACCCAGTTGTTGCTCATTGAGTTTCATGTTCTGCAGAAGTTCGCGCTCTATTCATTCAGCTCTGCTACCAAAATGCCTCCCAAAAGCAGCACTTCAATACCCACAATACCTAAAGAAAACCACAGGAAAGGTTACTTTCAGCACAGCAGGGGCAGCCTTGCCTGTGCAGAGACCACCAGTTCAGAGCAGGAATCACTTCTGCATGGCCACATACCTGTGCACAGAAGGAAAGACCAAGTGCCTTAGGGCAGCCTTGTCTGAGCAGCAGCAACACCAGGAACAAGGTAGCAACAGGATTCAGACACACTAAAAGGCCAATAGAGTGAGTCACCACCTTGCTCTGCTTATGCAGCATCTCCCCAAGACACCACTTTCCCATCCAACCATGAGGCCAAGAGACTGTTCCTGGGTTTGGCACAGCAGAGCTGCCCTGCAGCATCTCAGCAGAATGACTGAGCAGCCAGTGGTAATGTCTCCCCATCTTTCCCACAGCTGCTTTTTGTATATTTAGATTGCCAAGTTGAAAAGAGGTACATAAAATCACTATTCCACAGTGCTTCACAGCATGACAAACTTAGACACTGCTTAGATTCAGCCTCCAACACTCATCAGAAGAGCGCAATGCCTGTGTGTCAAGAGCAGGAGTTCACACTTCGAACAATTCAAATAGCCAGGGAAGTCTACTATGCAGAGGGATTATTTTTTAGGTCTGTTAGCTCCCATATGGGAAAGTCCTATTGGCATTTAACAGGAAAAAAGGTTCATTCTATAGAACTGGTTAATCATATTCATTCTTCCTTCAGACTTCTGCAAAAGAGGAGGGGGAAAAAAAGATTACAAGAATAACCTCCCTCTAATCATTAGACCACTCTAATTTCAATTAATTAGAGTTTAAGTTGTATGGAGGTTTCATCCTCCTTGCACAGTGTGAAGCAGTTCCATAACTAATGAAGCAAGTCTCATGGCTGTACATGAAACACTGTCCACTGTCCTTGCAGGGGAAAAAGAAAAAGCAGCTGTATTCTGCCACAGTCCTTCCACACATGTGCAAAGCATGTTCCTACATGCTTTGATGCACCAGGAAAGGCAAACAGGCCTTAAGGCTGCAAGACAGTTAATTAACTCTTTGAGCATCAACAACAGCAGAGCTTTCTGCAGCTCTGCTGAAACTGTATGAAGTTGAGAGATGGTAGAAGGATGGAGAGCAGAAGGGAGAAGACAGAGCTGAAGGGGGGAGAACATGCACCAACTGGTGTTTGAGTACACACTGCTAAGCAAAGTCTGCTACAGCATCAGCTAGTGACACACAGGGATCATAGAACAGTTTCGGTTGAAAGAGACTTCAAAGGATCATCTAATGCAACATCTTGAAGTAGATCAGCTGCCCAGAACCACATCCAGCCTGGCCTTGAATGTCTCCAGGAATGGTGCATTCACCACTTCTCCGGGCAATCTGTGCCAGTATTTCATCACCCACATTGTAAAGATTTTTTTCCTCACATCCAGCCCGAATCTCTCTCTTTTAGTTTAAAACCATCACCCCTCATCCTACCACAATAGGCCCTGCTAAAATGTCTCTCCCCATCTTTCTTATAATCCCCTTTGAAGTACTGAAAGGCTGTAATAAGGCCTCCCAGTCTTCTCCAGGCTGAATTATAGAACAGCTTAGACTGGAAGGGACCCTAAAGCTCACCTAATTCCAACCCCCTGCCATGGGCAGGGGACACCCTGCACTAGACTAGGTTGCTTAAAACCCCATCCAGTCTGGCTTTGAACACCCCCAGGGATGGGTCCAAATCCTATACAACTGGAGGGGTGAATGCCCAGATTTTGGAGGCTAACTGCATTCATTTAGTCCCTTTTCAGACAAACATGTGGAGGAGTGGCTTTTGTAGGCCTGGGGTTTATCCCAAGCACATCACAGTCCGTGTGGGGGTGTAGCTGGGGGCAAGAACATTGAATGCATGAGGACAGAGCAGGCAAAACCCAACCTACCTCATGTTTCATAGCCCAAAAGAACATCACTGCTTCTTCCTGACTGCTCTTGCAGGAGCTTAGGCATTTAATATAACAGCATTAATAAGAAATCACTGGAAGATGCTTAGGAGCTAAATACAGATTCATAAAATGAATCCTAAGTAGTTGTGCCTGTTCCTGCTCAGTTGTTCCAAGATCTCTTTTATAACATTAGATATAAGAACATCCCTGTTGCTCAAAACTATCACCTCTCCTCAGCCCAAGCAGCACCTGCATGTGATTTTCCAGCACCAAACATGCAGGTGGAGCAGAATGAAAACATTTTGCCAAAGGGTGCTGCCTCCACACACTCTTCCCTCGCTCCAGTCCCCAGCATTCCTTCACATGCACTTCCCTGCCCCATGCACAGAAGAGCCAAGATTTTTTTTGTGTACAAATCCAAACAGCACAAAGCACAGTGACAGAGGAAAAGCACTGAGCTACCTGAGGGCACAAGGCAAACTGAGCCTTAGAAGCCAGCTTTTATGCTCATACCTGATCTCACATCTGCACTACCCCTTCCACAATGCAAACTGCACTAAGGCACACAAAGCATCATCTTTTTCCCTCCTCTCCTGAGGGAAGTGAAGAAGGTGGTCCCCATCTACCAGTTGCTATAATTATTCCTTTTTGTGCTTGGTCTGAGTTGCCCACTTGGGGATACTTACAAGCCTGAAGAACAAAGGGAAGATGGCACTCTCTTCCTAGTCAATGTGTGTTTCTATGTCTGCCTGCCTGGTGCTGTTAGGAATTGAAAAGGCTTCAAAAGTTTCAAAATACCCACGATACCATCAAGCCAAAACATTTAAGGAATCTAAATAAACCTCTAAGGTTCCCGAAATCAGCTTTGTAGTTGTGCCAGCCACAGGCTGCCAGCAAAGCCAGCCTTCATCAAAATCAGAAGAGCTGGAATCAACATTTGCTGAGGGGGAGGGTGAAATTAAACCCAGTGTTAACTGTTAATGTGTCTGCCTTCAATAAATAATGTCAAAAGGATGCAGCTGAGTAGTTCTAGGAAAATGGAAAGTTGTTGTTTTGCCTATTACAGAGCACTCAAAACCACAACACAAAGAAATTTTTCAACAGGCAAACATATTTCATAGTATCTGGAAAACACAGGGGCTTTGAGAGCCAAGGTATTGTTCTTAACTGGAGATAGATGCACTCACAGAACTCGACAATCTGCCTCAAAGTCACCTTTGTAGGGCAGCTGGGGATGAGGAACAGAAATCAATCTTGGGGCTAACACTACACTTTTACTTCCCAAATCAGACCCTCTTTTCCTTCCAAATAAAAGAATATCGCTCAGTAGCATTAGCTACTGGCACAGTATTGTCACTCTTGTATGAAACAGAATCATAGAATCATAGAATAGTTAGGGTTGGAAAGGACCTTAAGATCATCTAGTTCCAACCCCCTGTCATGGGCAGGGACACCAGGCTACTAAAGTTGGGCTACAGGCAAATTAACTTGACAATACACAAGAAAGTGGCTATGCCACCCCAAAATGCTCATGTCTATACTGCTGTATCCCCTCCTGACACAAGACAAATGCCCTGATGTTAGCTTTATCTGGATGCATTTATTTGAGAAAATAAGCAGGCTGTGGTTAGTTTGTTTTCTCAATATTTAATTTAGTCAGATGTGGCTACAAAGAAAACGCAGGACTTCCAAAAGGCTGAACATTTTGGCATTTGTGTGGCATCAGACAGACTACAAAGGTCACTCAGCTGTCAAGATTTTACTATTCTTGATTTTAGAAGATACTCTCCCTAGGAGCATAATGATTTTCATGCAAATGGAGGCAATGGTAGATCGCTTCTCTTAACAGAAGAGGAAGCTTTGAGCAAAACAAGATATTTCAGCAGGTAGAAACTTTCCTTGACAGGACTGGGGGGGGGGGGGGGGGGGGGGGGAAGAGAAGAAAATCTGGATCAGCAGGGTTGCCAACTCACAGGACTCTTACCAGGAAGGAAAGGAAGGAAGTTTTCAATACTTGGCATTTTCCCTGAAGTTTTAAATCACCAAAATGAGGTGGTTACATGACAACTTCACCTGCCATGTTTGATGTGTTTCCAGCTGCCAGCAGCACATGGGGGAGGAGACCAAACACCGGAAGGAAACATGTTCTAAAAGCACAACTCAGTATCCAAAAGGACCACAGACTACATGCTCCACTTGTATTTTGGTGCAGCCCAACTCTTAAGTTTTGATTCAAGCCGAGTACAGTGCTGCAGGCTTAACATTTTCAGCTAGTCACAAGAACGAACCCAAAAAACCCCAAAGATCCACTATTATACCTGGGAGCAGTTTTGAAGCAAGCCATTACTAGTTTGGTCTGCTGTCATGAAGATGCCTGACTTCCAGCATTAAAATGCAATATTAATTAAAAATCAAAGTCCCCCTTGATAACTGCATCACAGTAAAAAGAAAGATGTCAAAAATTGTTTCCTATGCCAAGCCCATTCACCCAATTAAAAGGTAATGAACTTCAAAGGTGGGGTTTGGTTTTGGTTTCTTGATTGATCCAGAGCAGCTCTTTGGTCTCTTGCCAGGGCTTAATCACTCAGCTCAGAACTGCGCTACCTGCAAACACCTTGGCCTCACATCTCCCCTTGCAGTAGCACACTGTAATAAGGATGAGCCTCATCAGAAGGCAGGTCACTGCTTCAGCCATTCTTTTCTCCCTGCCCAGCTTAACAGGAGCCTTTATTTTCCCAAGCAACAGCTTTCAAGTTGAACAACTACTGAGCATTGCCAAAAATGTGGCTGTGCAGGAGACAGGCTGGGGCACCCAAGTTTTGGAAGGTCTGATCCATATTCAGGAGATGAAGACTCAGATCTTCAGAAAGAAAACTCATCAATAGCAGAAGAAAGCAACTTTCAAATCAGGAAATTTGGCATTAGGCACAGACATCTTTTTCCGTAACATTAAGGTCACTCACAACCTCTCATCATATCAGAGTTAAGTGGTTCATTCAAATTGAAGTTTCTGATGATCTTGGAGTATTTAAACTAAAGAATGAAGTCTACAGCACGCAGTCATGTCAGGACAAGAAAACCTGGCATTTCTTTCCTTTCTTGCTACTGCAGTGGCCAAGAATTTCTATTTCAGTATGGACTCTGGCAAAAGAAAAGCAAATATACAAATGGATTTCATCCCTAGAGTTTACACCTTTGACCTCTGTAGGTATAAAGCGGACATGACCCTATCTGTGCAAAAATCTCACACACCCCATTCATCTGGGCTACCAGATCTTGAAGCAAAATCCCTCAACAATGAGTGAGCACATTCATGGCCACTGAAACAAATGTGTTGAAATAATCATTCCATGGGCCAGGAGATCTTTTTCTTCACCTTTTCCCCAATTCTTTTTTAACCCTCCACTTTTATTCCAGTCTCAACTTTTCCCCTACAAAAGACCACAATCTTAGCCTGAAGCTAGACAACCCCTCTTTATTCATAAGCCATATGTTCATCTGACTGACCTTCCAATTTCCAGCTTAAACTGTTGATTAAACTTCAGTAGTCAAACAACATAATTTAAGAGATTTAAAGTCACATTTCTGATCAAAAAGGAAAAAAAAACCCACAAAAAAAACCCCAACAAACCCACCACCACCATCATCTTTTACCAAAAGGGAATTTATAAACCTATGATAAATCTCACCAGGAGCTTGAAGGGAAGTTTACTCATACCAAAGTCCGTATCTGTCCAAATGTACATGCAGTCCTCAGCAGACAAGGTGTCAAGAGTCAAGCAGCTTACCCTATAGTACTTGCATGGTTGTTTTAAAGGGTGGTGGTCCCTATTACCATTTTCTTACCAAAATAAAGGGCAGATTCTAGGCTTTGCTTGATGCTCCTTTTAAATGTGTGTTTTAATCAACTGTGTTAAGGGTTCTACATTTTTAAACTGCTGAAATTAGTATTTTACTTCTGCCATGCTCCAAAGAAGTACAGGCCTTAGAGATAAGAGCCTTACCACTTGTACCATAGATAGCAGCAGAAATGCAAATCCTGTTTGGGTTTTTGTATCCTGCCTTGGGACCAAGCTGCAGCTGTCCAGAGCTCATGTGCATGAAGCATTACTGCTTGGACTAATGCTCTGAGAGGCTGGAACAAATACATTCTTTGTGAAATTACTACAAAAGATGGGACACGTAATACATACTTACCATTGGTTTACATGCATTCTGCACCCTAAAGCAGCTTGTTGTTTGTGTTTGCAAATGCTTGGTTTACAGGCCTAGCTCAGCTATCTATTGCAATCAGACACCAGCCTGTGCTGCCAGTCCTGGGCTCTGGATTCCCCATGCCTAGTCAGGTCTCTTGAACCCAAGCAAGGTTCAGGCACTGCCAGCCTGACCTCCCTGACACAGACACTCATTATTCAGGACCCTTATTTTGAGATGCTGGATCTACAGCTGACCTATAAGCTAGTAGCACACTGTCAAATCCCCAGTAGCGTATATATGTGCTCCACAGAGCAATAATCTTGTCAGATACCTTGGTTTCGAGTTTAGCTCTTCAAGATTCGTTGAAAAGTAGGATCTTAGCAATACACTTTGCTCAGAAACAAAGCACGAGTCATGAACCTGGGCAAGAAATACCAGCTGCTGATCTGTCCCCTCCAATTTCCATAGTGTACAGTCTTTCGGGTTGCACAGTGTCCTCTGAGTACTTTTCAACACCTCACTTCATTTTCTGAGTCAGATTTAAGCCTCTGGCCAAGCAGCCTGGCCTGTCTTCACCACCAGACAGCCTCCTAAGCAAAATGTACAGTACAGTTAACAATCAAAATGACTATGGCAAAATACACTGGAGCTGGCAAACTGAAGCAAGCAGTACAGATACATACTAATTTATCACAGCTTGTAACACAAAACAATAAAAAACCAGAGCTTCATGATGTGGCCTATATGCCCCCCTTGTGCATATAAGTCTCATTAAAGTTAATGGGAGCTGTGTGCCCATCGTATGGGGAATATAAACTCTGAGCAGTGAAATGCACCATATGTTTCCCCATCAGAAAAAAAACACACAAAAATCAACTGATACTAGCTTTCATCCTTCTGGGAAGCCACACCTGACGGGACACTGATGGCTGGACACAGGGCCCGAACTCCTTTTTATACAGTGAGAACTCCTCCTTATATAATGAATGACAAGGTCAAGCAAGATGCAGATGGCTTATGTTTCCTGAAAAACCTCCAGGAGTTTGTTATAGTTCATAAAAAGAAGACATGGGGTAAAGGAAGTCAAACATCAAAGGTTTCCCCATTTTTACCTCCTGCCCATGAATCCTCAGACCTCCAATTTTTGCATCAAAACCCAGAAAGTGTTGTATACTCAAAGCCATCTTCACTCTGACAGGAAAACCTCAAAAGAAAAGCGACAAGCCATGTGAAGTGTAAAGTGTGGAATTCTACCTGCCACTGACACAACTGATAAAAGGAGGAGCTCAGCTTCAGAGACAGCAGAACCTCCAATTCTAGGTGTTTGTAAAATGGGGAGGTTAGAAGAGACAGTGACGAACCACTTTCCTGAAACTTTTGGGGGTTTTAAGCCCATTTAAGCTATGACATCACAGAATCAAGGGTGCTGATTCAGCACTAGGCACATGACTTACAGCCAGGATCTTGGGCAGAAGCCTGCTGAGAAAATACCTGCTGATTACTTCCAAAACCCGAGATCCAAACTACAAGATGAATCTTTGACCTCCAAAAAGGTGACGAGATATCTGCAACACGCAGCTCTGCCTGCCCCTTCCCGGGTTTTGTGTTTCTTTATGGCATTAGACTCCTACAGAATACAAAACATTCCCATTGTGTTGCAGCCTCTTGGAGAGCTGGTTTTTGCAGACATTGCAATGAATATGGCCAAGTGGTACTAAATAAGCGTGAGAGAAGCTGGAAAGATGCCAGGCACGATGGAAAAAACTCAAAGCTCATTGCAGAGTTTGGGGAGTAATTCTGTCAGTTGCGACTTAACAGAACACTGGGTATTTGGGGAGCATTTAATCATTATTTTCATGTCTGTCAGTCATATTGCTCAGCACTTTACTGACTTGTCAATTGAGTGCAAAAATAGGTAAGTGGACAGCAAGCAACATCAAATAAGTGTTAAGCTTTCCTTCAAAATAATAATACAGAAATAGTTTGATCAGGCCTCAGGCCTGCTTGCAACACTGGTAAATAGCTTTCTCATCCTGTCAACCAGTCATATTGATTTCAAATGCATCTAGTGGGACAATGCACTGAAAACTTAACACCATTCAGGGCATGTAAAATAAACTCTCTTGCATACAGCACTGGAAGAAAAAACAGTATTTTATCTCTGAGCATATGTACCGCAAGAAAATGACATTTTGAGTTTATTCTACAAGAAATATGGGAAACTCCATGTTTTTGTGCTGTATGCACAACATACTGAGCCCCCTATACAACATCTGGGTTTGGTACAGATCTTATTAAGCACGGTATTGGCAGTCAACATATGCTGCGTTCCTGCATCAGTGGTAAGTAGCTGCATGCAAGTAGACTGCAAAATGGCATCCCCCTCTCCATTTTCCCTCCTTGTAGGCAAACACGCACAAGTCCACTCAAAGCAGTGGACTCAAATCTTCAATATCCCATAGCCATCCTGTACACACACCTTCTTTGCCTTAAGCAGGACCCTCCCAGATGCATTCAGTGAATCAAAAGAATCTGTCATACCTCCTTTGTGGCAGGGGCAGAGTATAGAGTGGAGTGGGTGAAGAGCATAATTCTGGGGCTTTAGCACATATGTAACCTATTTCAGAAGTGCCTACAGAAGTTCCCAGGGCTGATGGGAAGCCTGGGCCATTATAAGCAGGCAGGTCAAACCCACAAACCAAGCTGGTGATTTTTCATTTCATCCCAGCCTTACCATGCTTTGATTTATGATGATCTATATTTTCCTTTTTCTGCTGGAGCTCAAACTGGTCACCTTCAGCACAGCGATCACCTGCCCACAGGCCAGGGGGGCAGACGTTGTCTCTGGGGACCATAACCCAGACGAGCCCACTACGTCTGGGGATAAAAAAAAATAGAGAGTTTCATAAATTTAAAACAACACGCACAAGGTAGAAGTGTGACCACACTTTTTCCATGTAAATAATGTCATACTTGTGAGGAGGGGGCCTTCCGTCATATTTCATGAATGGGATCATTATGTTGCACCTGACCCACAGATATTTCAATTGCCTTTTTGTTTTATTCTTTTTCTTATTTATTTTTGCTCGATGACTTGTATATAATCAAATGCTTTATGATGCTAAATCTTGTTAAGACATTGCACTTTGCAGAGGCATAATGTCAGTAAGTTTAATCAATCTATAATTTTTGTACAGGAAGATCCCGCTGTGACATTTAAGCACTGACAAAATGCTCTGAGGAGGAAAGAAGGGCTCTATCCACAGATATTTTCAGAGCCCCACATAGCCAGAGCTTTCAGAATAATTTAAGGTTTGCTTTTATTATCACCATCATCATCTTTTTACAAACAGAAAAGTAAGAATTGCATTAGCAGGAGTGGGCCAGACTCCAGACAGAGGCCCTGTGGAAGAATTTGCACAGGGTCTAAGTTAGCTCAGATTCGTATCGGCCTCCAAGAAAAACATTCAGGAGAAACATTAAATCCTCTGAAGGGAAATATTAACAGATAGTCATGAATGGAAACTGATTATTAATTATTTCTCTCTCTCTTTTTCTCCATTTTATATTTTTAGTTTAAAATGTCATGTAAAGCCTGACATTGATAAAAATGGCAGGAAATGTTCCTTGCTCAATTAAATTACCACAAAGACCAGCTTAACATCTGCTTGGCAAGCCCTTTATAAATGCATGGCATTAATATTTAATAAAAATATCTATAGCTTTGGTTGGTACTGGAGACATTTCACACTTTGCTCACACATGGTGTTTCATATAATTATTCTCTAAAGGCTGTCACTTTAGTCCCTTAGCAAAATAAAAGCTCCAAGGATGATTAAATATAGAAAGTGTATCTTCTAGGACACAGTCTTCCTCTGGAAGATCATTTCTACTGACTCTTACATTATAAGGGAAAACCACAGGAAGGAGAAAGCAGAGCCAAACTAGACGAGAATAAAAGAAAGACCTCAATACTCTTGTCAGTACAGTCTGAGTAAAGCCAGAGCTGGTAGGTTCAAATCACCCTCTACAAAAAGTAGAGCTCGTATGGCGTAAAAAGGTGGAAGCGATTCCTTACCACTGTTTAATCAAGGCACAACACCTACTTGCAGGGAGTTGCACCTAAAACCTGATCACTTACATCTACTCCATTTACATGATTTATTCCCATACTGATTCTCACAAAGCCACTGCACAGCTGCTTACACCACCTCAAAGATACCCAAACCCTTCCTTTCCTAGCCAGAACCTTCAAAGCTTCCAGCACCTGGAGTCTGCAAAACTTCCTAATCCCACAGACTATGCTATAGCCATGTCAAGCTGAAGCCAGATGCTCAAAGTAAGCGAGAAAATGGTAATGTTGCCTGCACAGCCCAGTTCCAGATTGTGGGATCTGAGCACACAGCCCCACCTCAGGGAGCCAGCAGCAGGCCTTTAGGAGTGCCAGGGCTGGAAGACATCCACGCAGAGCTAGCTGGCAAAGGTTAGCACAGGAGACATCAAGGATGAGCAGGGGATAGATGACACTGGCCAGTACAGTATGTCTTTCTCGTGTGCTTATCGGCCCTAGACATCTGCTTTCAGGGTAAGGTTTGTGCTCAAATGAGTCAAGAAAACACCACCACATTCTCGCCCAACAGCTATGTGTACCCTGTTGTTCTCCATCCCACTAGTGCTTTCCCAAAGCAGCTCTTCACCTAGGTGGTCATGATGCTTAGACACTATGTGGAAGGGAAAAAGGTAAGTACACACTCTGCTTTTATCTTCAGCTTGAAATTGTGCCTGTGCAACACAGCACACAGAAGGCCAGATACAGCACTACAGAACAGAGCTAAACATTTCTGAATCACAGAATCATTCCTTTCCAGATACTCTGATATCAGTCTTATGAATAAAGAATTAAAACCAACTTTGAATGAGACAGGCATCAGTATGAGACCAAGTACCTCCTGCTTCAGGAGATTTTATTCAACTCCAAGGACAGCAGCAGATTTATTAAATTGTGGTTGCCTACAAAAGTGAACAAAAATTATAGCACCCAATCACCTCCAGCTACAACCCAAGTCTGAAATCATGCTTGCCTTCTCAGTGCATTTCAGTGCTTAGCAGCTCCGTTAATCTTGGACTGAAACATCTGTGTTCAGAGAAACAACTGCCACCCAGCACAGCAAATTGTCCCTGGCACAGGACAAACCTCTCTGGGTTTTGAAGAAGGGGTACAATTGAGTTCACATTCATGTCATACAGAGACTCAAGTGCATTTGCTAGAGTGCTCTCCAGAAAAAAAACCACAAAACAATAATCACTGACCAATGAAATAGAGCTGGTACCCAAGGGCTTCTATTGCAGGACTGACAGATTGAACTTAACCTGGCAAAAGGATAAGGTGAAGCCATATTACAGTACCTTCCAGGCCATGCCCAACATTATTCCATAACTACTTCATGCTATAGTAGAATATAATATTTATAATAATCAGCAGATTATTCAGGATGTTTGTGTGAAGCACCTCCAACTATTAACACTTGTCAGAGAATGGAGAGCAAGAAAGGAATTTCTTTAGACAATGGAAATGGAGAAGTTTCATCTTAAGCCTTTGATTCTTCCTCCCCAGAAACAGAGGGGTTTTCCCCATGAATGGAAAAGATGTTGAATCAGCTCGCTCAAGGAAGTATAACTAACCAGAAGTGATAGGATGAAACTGGGGGGAGGGGGGGGGGGTAAGAAATGGCTATCTGGAAACATTTAGCAAAAGTGGGTATATTTGACTGTGGAATAATCTCCCCAGGGAAATGGCTGAGCGCTATTGATTGAGTCTTTCTGAAACTACCTAGACAAAGGATGAGAAACATAAAAATCACAGTATGATACAGCCCTGCATCTGCAAGGAGAAGAGAAGATGATTTTCAGTAAGCTTCTTCCACCACTGATTTTGATGCCCTCTAATCTGCTGAGCTCCCTATTGATGGAAATGAGTTCTACTTGACAGTTTGTGGCTGGGGAGTAAGAGGTACTGTGAACATCACAGTGAAATGATCTAGCAGCCTGGGAGACTGAAACTCTCCCCATCCCATTGCCCAGATGGGGGTACAGACTGTAAGACAACAAACAGGTTTCACTGCACACACAATCTCTGCTATGAGTAAAGGGATGAGAAGTTGAGACAGAGTTCAAAGAACAATACAAAAGAATAATTTATTTTCTTCTTGAGGGTTTATGTCCCCCCATTGTTCATTAGTATGCATGGACTTTACTGCCCCATGAGAACAGCTACAGGGGAACAGAGAGTTCAAAACCTGCTACAAAGGCTTATCAGATGGGAGCCTACCCTAAAGATCTGTGTAATTACAAAAACACCGCGATAAAATCCACCAAGGAGTAACAGAAAATGGAGATAAGCTTTAAAGGCATAAAAGTTACAGGCTACATCCTTGACCCAAGCAGATCAACATCGCTGTCTCCAGTGGAACCACTAGGATTTACAGCACTAAAAATCTGACCCCAGCTCTGGTGCTGACTCTGGTAATACAACAGCCTTTGTAATCTGCTGCCCTCAACATACTTCTTTGTATCTCCCTTTAACAATAATACTGTTTTTAAAAGATATATTTGCTCAAAACAAAGCTGTGAGTTCTGTGAAGTCTGAATTGACTTTGCATGGGATACACAGTTCAAGATTTATACTGGCTTCTTATACTCCTTCATAATTTTCTGCCAACGCCCAACAGTGAATGCACAATTACATGAACCTCTGGGTCTGACATGGTATGATCATTCTTTTCTTAGTTATGATCATTTAGTGGCACTGAACAGTCTAAGCGGAGAACCACAGAATGGTTTGGGCTGGAATGGGCCACAAAGATCACCTAGTTCCAATCCCCCTGCCATGGTCCACTAGACCAGGTTGCTCTAAGCCCCATCCAACCTGGCCTTGAAAACTGTCAGGGATGGGGCAGCCACAGCTTCTCTGGGCAATCTGTGCCAGGGCCTCACAGTGAAGAATTTCTTCCTAATACCTAAACTAGATTTCCCCTTGGTCAGTATTTCATGTAGATTTGCAATGAAGAAAATATGGTGACAAAAACAGTGAAAAGTGCTGAAAATCCATTTTCCTTCCTAAAAAGGAGTTTGTCATATTAAAGCACAAGGAAGTTCCACTTTCATGAAAAATAGTTATGATCACTGAATTACAGGAATGGTGGCACATTTGGGTGCACTAATTTTGTTCACAATTTCTCTAGAGACCCTTCAATAGGGAGAACACCTACAACAATTACTGCTCCTTAAAATGGCATTTTATATCCCAGAGTCTAGCTTAGGCTTGAAGCCATTTTTCACTCACCCTTTCTGTTTCCCCAACTGCATTTCCAATGTTTTGCATATGGCTACATCAAAGCTAAGCATAAATAAAAAGTTAACATCCAAAGAGCTATTACATCCTATAATAGCACGCTCGTAAAGTGCACATAAATAAAAAGTGACCTATTGTTTGAAGCTTATGATTTCAGCTCTGTAGCTTTAAGATAAATTAAAAAAAACATGAAACAGGTTGTGTTGAAACAGAAACCGGTAGGAAAATGGCCACAGCCAGGTCTGTAACTCCTGCAGGCACTGTCAGGCACGTGTGCAGGAAAGGACAAGGCCAAGGCAGAGCATCTGTGCAGGTCTGTGTAGGCAGGAGGCTGGGACAGACCAGATCTCCCTCCCCAATGATCAAATCAGGATCTGTTTCATTCTTGCCTCTAATGAGGAGCAGGGCTGGCCCATGCTTTCAGCAGTCCTAACAAGCAAGAGCAGGCACAGATCCACAGACATTACTGCAAAGTGTGATGTACCTCCCTTAAGACAACCATTTCGGTGCTTTAAGTGACCATTTCTTCAATGTTGCCTTAAACTTGTTATGCTCCCCAAGGATGCTGGATGGTGGCAGTTTTCCAAAGATGGAGTCAGTCTGAACAAAACAAATGGTGACAGCTCCCCCAGTTTGACAATTCACAACTCAGCTCATTTTTTCCATGTTTATCTATCCATGTCAATTGTTCAAACTTCGGTCTTACCTGCTCCAAATATCTAAATCACTCAAGATTATTCTTTAGTGGTGTCTGGCACCAACTGAAAAAATTACTGAAGAGCTTTTGCCAGGTCTCAGGAGGGTAAAAACCACAGTTCTTGTGTGTTAACTTCACTCTGTATTTAGTCTATCTTAAAGATTTGAATCCTTCCTCCCTACAACACTGGAAAAACAGTGTGTACCATTAGTAACTTCAACCATGTTCTCAGTGCTGTCAGCTATTCAGCAGAGTCTAGGAAACAACATGCAACATAATATGCCCTATCGGACAACCTCCCCAAAATTACATTCCCTTTCCTCAAATTTTCTCCGGAGAATAGCAAGATTTTATTCATATTACTATTTCCTTACCATCTCTCTCTAGTAGCTTTCTGGTCTACAACAAGCCGTTTTGCTCAGAGAGAAGCACACGGTGTTCTTACTCAAAGTATTTTCCTACTCTTTGTGCAAGTGAGAGGAACAACAAAGATTCCCATTCAAAATCTCAAGCATCACATACTTGTAAACAAGCTGCAGAAAAACTGCAGCAAATCAACAAGATTCCTCTAGTGATGCTACTGCTGCTTTTCCCACACTCCTCACTGCAAAACCTGACACTGAGAAAAGCACAGACGCAAGCAGCAACACGCGATGTCCAGGGGGGCACAGAGACCTGTGCACTCAGGAGAGGAGCTGTATAAAAAGTGCTAATGTGCAATACCAGAGCATATTGAAATGATAAAGACAGGACTGTCTGGGGCATCATGCTTCTGTTTTCTAATGGTTATGATCCTGCAGAAATGCTAATGTTGGCACTAAAGACCCTCTCAGCAATATTTTGCAGCCTGAATAACTCTTTATTTTGAATTGTTTAATTAGTTAATGAGGTTGGGGAGAAGTCCATCTTAAGGATCATTAGTTAAGACTTTAAAACATGGAGATTGAAGACAATTACTGTCTGAGGGAGTAGTGAAACTTCCCCACTTGTCAGCCAAACACATTATTACACCAAGTGCAAGAGCTACACCAGCATTTGCTGGTCTCCATGTCCAGTCCTGGACCAAGTAAGGTGCAGATACATAACCTGAGGCAGATGCTTCTGACCTCTTACATAAGGAGTCCCCCCCCCTTCCAAATCCATGGAGCAGTGACAACACACAGGGAAGAAGCACACTTCAACAAGCAGATCTGCTGAGCAGGTTTCCTCTCTTAATGGCCTCCAAAAGTCCATCTCCATAAAGGTGTTCAACCATTACAATGTGTACAACATGCCAAATTCAAGCCAGATAAAATGGTATGATGAATTAACAGATATATAAATTGGGTGAGAAGGTGAAGATTAGTTAAACAAAGAGTTTAGTTTCATTTGATAACACAATTAACAGAAGTAATAAATAATTTTTTAAAAGATGTAAGATGTTTTCCATTTCTGTTGTCTACCTGGACCAATTTTTTTCCTTCTGGCAATACAGCAACACGCCACTTCTGTTAAGAGGGCTGTTAAGACGGTAGAGATGCGAGATGTGAGTAACTCCAAAACACAAAGGTAGGCCACCCAAGTGTGAGGTGTATGTAAACAAATAGTTAGTTAGTCCTTAGAGATCTGTGTAGAGTCTTTGCTTCAGGTCAAGCTGTTTATACCTGTGGCACTTCTTAATAATTAACTTTTTATAAACTATTTACAAGCAGAACTTTAATATAAAGTGCAAATCTGAACCCCATTACAAGAACAAATGTACTGTTCCAGGAGACCAGTTACTGTAAGAGTTTAATATAATCTGAATCTGCAGGTTTTCTAAAGCAGCAAGTTTTAATAAAGTCTGTACTTAGACACAAAAACACACACAACCAGTTTGCTTTGCAAGAACCACTCAATGGTGTATTCTGAATTATGACACACTGCTTGGATGAACAGACATACACAGAGGTAGGTCTCTTAAGAGAACATATGGATAGGCCACATACCGTACAATGGGCAACACAAGAAGTGGGAGTTAAACTCTGCTACTGTGAGGGCTGAGTAAGTATGAGTGGTACTTGGCCAAAACTCCAGTGAAAACACACTGAAGCTCAGCTGGAAACAGACCCAAGAAAAAGAAGAAAGTGACTGGGGAAGAAAAATACTCACAAAGCAGCTTGAAAAGAGCATTGCTAACATCAGGGTTCTTGAACAACAAATGTGTAATAGGACTCAACATTGGGATTTCATTCAATTTCTTGTTTTCCCAAAACAGAGCTGTAGAGGGAATTAGGGTTTTGTCTAAGCCAGAATGCAAAACTATTGCAGTAAAGGCCAAAGAAGAAACCAGTAACTGCTTGTCAACTCTGTTTGGCCAAAGTGAGCTTACTACAAGCTGAAGTCTATGTAAAAGCTAGTCTTTTCCCTTTTGGAAGTCCTGTCCTTATTTTGTTATCTAACTGTCCTCCAAAAGCCTCACCCTGAGCACCTCTTCAGAGATTCAGAAAAATCTGGCACACACATACCATTCTTCCACTGTAGTTAAGATTCATTTCACACAGAATCAAGAAAGTTTTAAACTTCATTGGGAAAAGCTGTTTCTGGAAATAACATTCACATTAAGCTGCTTTTGTTTCTTTTTCTCTCCCAATTCTATTCTGTGTAACTTAGAGAAACTTAAACTTATCCCAGCTTTCATATCTTCATCCCACCAGCTGTAGCCCCTGATGTCTCTACTCCAATTCCTAAATTTC
Organism: Melopsittacus undulatus; assembly: GCF_012275295.1. Taxonomy (NCBI): domain Eukaryota; kingdom Metazoa; phylum Chordata; class Aves; order Psittaciformes; family Psittaculidae; genus Melopsittacus; species Melopsittacus undulatus. Next base: position 9,266,783 of record NC_047529.1, on the reverse strand, counting down.
CTTTCTGGCCCATGATGTAATTTCTTATGCTACCAGTTCTTCCCAGAAAGCTGCTTCCTTAATAATGTGACTACGGGCAACACCTTCACAGTGCTGAAGCAAATCAGTAAATACAGTTGCTCAAGTTTGTTTTTTTCTCTCTCAAGGTTTCAGTAACCTTTCAGGAAAATAACTCCTTGCAGACCATTAGTAGAGGAAACAGAGCTAAGCAGTAAAATGCCAGTTCATGACACTTGTGGGGAAGAGAAGATGTAATAACTGCTAGATTGCAAATAATTTTCTTCAAGTTATAGTAAAAGAGGCAGGAGAAACAAAAGGTACTTCTCGAATTCTCAGCACCACCAGAAAAATCCCTCTATGGTACTTACCTTCAGGGTTGAGGGGCTATACCAAAACCAAGTTTATCTGCCACCTGTTTGGAGGCAAGATCAACTCACCTCATTCACACCAAAGTATACTTTGGTTACAGCCTTACTGAAATAAAACTATTAGCAGAGGGAGTTTTTACTCAAAGTTAATACTGGAAGTAAAATTCAACCCTGAAAGTACTTATCCATATGTGTTTGGGTTTTTGGTTTGGTTTTGGTTTTTGGTAGCTGCTTCATGTTCTTGTTTTGTTCTCTGGATCAAAATAAGATAATCAGAAAAATCAGCTGGCTTAGACAGGCTTCCCCTTTGGTTTTGATGGAAGTTTGGTAAGTATCCTCCATCAGAGGAGAGTGTTTTTCTGCTCTTTGGTTGCTGGACATAGTTCTCAAACAGCTTTAACTGCAACAGCTCTGTTCGATATTAACAACAATAATCTTAAACAAAGAGGAAAATAAACCAAAGCCCCAAAAGCCTTGCTCTGTGCCCACAATTCACTTGTGATAGCACACTTGATTTGCTCTAACAGCAAAGTAGAGCACATCGAGCACAACCCAGCAGAAACAGAATAACCCATTTAGTTTTATAAAGTTTCAGGTAGTTTATCATACAGTAACAGAAAATCCTGTTTACATTTTAACAGCATCATTATACTTTCAATGGCATTTAGATCAGCACAGTGAGCTCATTAGGTAGTGTTGAGTAGCCATACCTACAGAGAAAATGTTACAGGATTTGGGATAAAACCTATTAAATTACTGCAATCCTTCTACAGGTTTCATTCAATTCTGGATGAAGCATTTTGTCTTCCATAGAGGAAACCACAGATCTTTTACAAAAGAAGCTTGTACATTTTTCAAGAGACTATTTCTCCAGCAAACTGTCAGGTAGCACTGTGTGAATCATTTATCTTCGATTTGGCAGCTGAATGAAAACTAAGGATGAAAAAAAAAAACGGAAAGAAAAAACCCTTCAGTACAAGCTGAAGTGAATTTGAATGGGTTTAGCTTTTATCTCATTGAGCCAAGGAAATCCAGACTTCAAAAAAACCACATAATTTCACTTAACACAGACATTTCCATTGTTAAAGTAAGAGCCAGGTATAAAGAAAACAGACTTACCACTTGTTTTACAGCCCAAAGAGGACACCCAGAGCAGAGGTGGAAGGTCACAGTCCTACTTTCATCCATGGCGATTGCACAGTCCAACATTCACTTCTCCACACACACCGTCTATCACAACTGAACACCCAGAGGAAGAAATACTGTTCTCACTTTCCTCAAATGATACTATTAATGACAATAACATAACAAAATCTATTTATTGCCTAGAAACAGGTTCTCCTGTATAGAATAACAGGATGGTCTGAGTTAGAAGAACCTTAAAGATCATCTGGTTCCCGCTCTCCTACAACAAACAGGGACACCTTCCAGTAGACCAGGTTGCTTCATCTAACTTCACCTTGGACACTTCCAGGGATGAGGCAGCAACAGGCCCTCTGGGCAACCTGTGACAGTTTCCCACCACCCTCATAATGAAGAATTTTTACCTAATGTCTAATCTAAATCTCCCCTCTTTCAACTTAAGCCACCCCCACTACATGCTCTTATTAAAGATCCTCTCAGATTTCTTGTAGTCCCCCTTTAGAGCTACCTTCAACATACTCATAAAACTCATTGTCTTCATAAAAGCAGATCTCTTTTTACATACAAAGGCAACTCCTTCAAGTAGACCAAGGAAAACTCATATCATGCTGTCAGGCTCCTGAGGGCAATAATGAGCCCTTAATTGCCCTGATGGGTCTCACCTGGGATTCCCAACTACCCTGCTCCTAAAGGATAGGCTGACTACACCTCCCCTATTGGCCCTGCCCTAATGTTGTGCCCCATCTGTCTGGATCAGTGTCTGTTCAGCACTCACTGCTGCCCCATAGTCCTGTTCAAGGACTGCACCATGGTGGGGCAGCAACTGCCTGGTCCCTGCTCCCAGCTTCCCTGCAGCAGCCTGTGCTATTCATTTTCCCCTAACTGGGTGCTGCAGGGCCAAGCTGGGAAACCTCACCAGTCCCCCAAGCCATGGGCTCCAGATTTCTACTTCTGTGGAGCTTTGGGTGAGCTGCCAGGCCCTGCAGGAGGAGTGGGCCTGTAAAGGAGGAGAAAAGAGTGGCCGATGCTGCCACAGAAAATTAAGTTATAATAACTTCTGCCAAAATATTGTAAAAACAAGGGGGAAAAAAGATGCTATTTTAAGTCTTCCAATCTACAGAGATTATATTCAGCAAGTTGCCTCTCTTCAATTTGATTAGGAAAGTTTAAAAGGTCACAACAGACCACGGAGTATTTGCAACCTGGAAATGAGTCAGCTTTCAGAGCACAGGGTTGAAATGCCTTGCTGAAGCAGCCTGTCCTTCTTGCACCTAAGACATCGAAACTATAGGCTGACACATGGAATTTTATGTCTGCAAAGCATTTTCTGAGCTAGTGTAATTATATTTGAAGCTGTAGCATGATATAAACTGTTTTTAAGTCCCATAAAAAGCTTGTGGTGGTCTGCACAACAAACCTCTCTAGTGCTATAACCCAGGTATTAGTCAAGAAAAAATGTTTTATTTTAACCTTTCCCATCAAATACTCAGAAATTTAATCAAAAATCACCCACTTTTTTCCATATGCGTTTTTAATGTCCAGGACACATCACATGTCATGGGAAAAAATTTGCTGCCGCAAATTTCAACTAGTTCTGGTAAAAGAGCTATTTCTCTAGGAATAAGGGCCCCAACAGTGCTGAAAGAAGAAATAGCACGTGCAATAGTGAAATTTGCTCCTATTACTTCAGACTCTTGGGACCAAGACACCAAGTTAGTCATAAATGCTCTGTGACATTAAGTTTTCCAAAGATACCACAGCTTTGACTGGTAAACCATAAATTTATGAACACCTGAAAACCCCAGAGGGCAAAACTGAATCTTTAGGTTTGCAAAGGCAATTCCAGTGATATCATTTTATTAGCCCCTTACTACTTCACAGCTCAGAAAGCAACATGCATCTAAATTAAAGCAGTATCTCCATGTCACACTGGATTTTGCAAGGGACTATCTAATCAATATAAAAAGGGAATATAGATTATGCAAAGCTCTGTATGATAAACTGAACCATTCCTGTAATTTTTGTAACCATACACAGAATCATAGAATCATGGAATAATTTGGGTTGGAAGGTACCTTAAAGCTCATTCAGTTCCAACCTCCCTGCCATGGGTAGGGACACCTCCCACTAGAGCAGGTTGCTCCAAGCCCTGTCCAACCTGGTCTTGAACACTGCCAGGGATGGGGCAGCCACAGCTCCTCTGGGCACCCTGTGCAATGGCTGCACCACCCTCATAGTGAAGAATTTCTTCCTACAAAGTTTCAAACTCAAAGGCCAGTGAGAACTTGCCAAGCATCGTGTCATGACCTGGCTGAGCTTAAACAGGAGATATCTGAGCGGTGATGGTGTCCCTCTGCAAGATGAGGCTATCTGACACATGCAACTTCAAGGTCTGAAATAATGCTGTTGAATCTGCTGGCCTCCTGGAGAAACTGCACTGTGTGGTATCACAGATACCATAGAAGTGAAAGAGGATTTCAATTCAGACAACAGGAAGATCTACAGCTTTTGAAGGAAAAAAAAGACTTGTGGCTTTGTGACCCCTTCAAGCCACAGCCACCTGATCAGCTCACAAGCCAGCTTACCGGGTATCATGGTAAGCATGGGGAACCTTTCCTCCAAGTGTAGAAAGGCATTTGACTGACAAAACCCAAAAGCAAAATGGACAAAACCAATACAACCACAGAGGCAGCAAATGCTTTAAAAAGCTGGAACTTGCTTTTGCGTAAAAACTGCAACTCTTGGCTGAATGGGCTTAGGGGTAAAGACTGGAATTAATTCCCTTTCTCTATCCTATTTGGGGATTTAAACTTGGGGCCATCCTTTCTGTTGCCACAAAGCCACAGTGCTACCAGTGAGAGTGCAAAAATGCCAGGACACATTTCTGAAAAGGGAAGACCTCTCTCAGTTCAGAACAGCCAAGTGTGTGCTTGCAAAAGCCTGTGTGAGACATGCAACACCCACCACAGTCTGTCCTGCAGCATCTTGGGGAAAAACCTTCCCTCCTTAGGGAATTCTGGTGGGAGCTCACACCCAGTGGCATGGCTTTCACATGCATAGATAACGATGGAGGAACTGGACTACATCTATGGCTAAAGGGGAGTCCTGCAATTGAGGTAACTTGTCTAAGGTCCCACTCCGTCCCTGTTACTACCCCACCCCACTTCATCTCACAGCTTCCCAGGATCTGCTCCAGGCTTTTGAAAGACAGTTACCAAATAAAGACACTATCTGACCAGCCGTTAACAACCAGCTTGTTAGTTAATAGCCTGAGGGAATCTGAGGGCGTTTTATGCTCTAATACTCTGTTCATTAAGTATAGTAACAACCAATTTCAAGGTGATTATTGCTATTATAAGCTATGATCAATTTTTTAAACATGTTTCCATTTTCATCCAGCTTAAATCTGGTGCAGCAGAGCAAAGGGAGCAGCTGTTTTGAGAATTATACTTCTCCCCAGATTAATATCTGATTTTCCATCAAAGAGAATACAGGACACATTCTGTTAGGTTTCTAATTGTTTCTACCATAAACCTCCACCACACTGAAATATGATCTCTAATAATTTTTAGTTTGAACTTCCTATACATAATCCATTTGACTAGATGGTCCTCAGCAAAAGCCGTTAAAGCAATTTGTTTCACTTACGTAGAGGAATAAATCAGTGCTTAATTATCTGTGGTTTATTATTAACAGCACTGGTGAGCTGACCATATGCCATGACTTCATCTTTTCACACAGAAAAATGAGAATATACTGATTGTTTTTATTATGCCTTTCAGCACTCAGCCAGGGTTCCAATGAAATGAAGATGGAGAGGTTTGCAATGTTACTCAATGATAAATACTAATATTCTACAATTCTTTGTCCTTGCTTTTAGGATCAACCTTTACATGTTCTTTTACTGGAAGTACCTACCAGCATCTCTCATGGCAGGAGAAGATAGAATTATAACTGAGGTTGTTTCCAGGAGATATATGATATTTAGCATAGTATATTTCTTTGTTGGCTTTCAAATATACTGGCTTTAAAACATGGCATATGTTCAACCCCAGAATTCTTGACATACAGTATGCATTTAATGTAAAGACCAGAAAGACACACCTTCTTGATTTTTCAGACTTAATTGAGTCCATGCTGCAAACCTTTATGAAGTCAGTGCAGTACCAAATAACACAGGTTTTGATCCTCTGCCAGGGCAGCCTTAAACTCTTTAGTAGACACAGCGGCAAAATAAAACTTTCTTGAAAACATTACGGATTGATGAACTGCTTTGGAATGAGTTCAGCTGCCCAGACTTTCTCCACTCCAGATAGACCCAAAATGAACCAAAGGTTCTTTGAGATGCAAACCTCTGAACCACGGTGGCAGACACAGGCACAACCTCAATTCAGTAAATAGCAGGTGGTTTATATTTGTCAAAAGAGGAATGGAAAGCCTTCAAATTCAAAGGCAGCCATGCAGTTGTTCCCTGCTGTGAACATGACAAGACTCTTCTGCACATGCTTCTGGGTGCTGGTGGGGTTTGTCACTAGGTCCATTCTGGAAGATCTTTAAGCAAAGATCTGGTTGGCTGGTCACACTCTTGAGTGTTGCCCTGTGTCCAAGTGGAGACCAGTGCTCAGTGGTATCCCTCAGGGGTTGGTGTTGGGACCAGCACTGTTCAATGTCTTTCTTGGTGGCATGAACAGTGGGATTAAGTGAGCCTTCAGCAAGGTTACCGATGACACCAAGCTGTGTGGTGCAGACGACACACTGGAGGGCAGGGGTGCCATCCAGAGGGACATGGACAGGTTTGAGAGGTGGGCCAGCACAAACCTGATCAAGTTCAAGATGGCCAAGTGAAAGGTCCTGCACACAGGTTGGGACAACCCCAAGCACGAACACAGGCTGGGCAAAGACTGGATTGAGAGCAGCCCTGAGGAGAAAGACTTGAGGGTGTTGGTTGATGGGAAGTCACATTTGACTTGTTGGAGTGAGTGTAGAGGAGGCCACAAAGATGATCAGAGGACTGGAGCATCTCTCCTATGGAGACAGGCTGAGAGAGTTGGGGTTGTTCAACCTGGAGAAGAGAAAGCTCCCAAGAGACCTTATAGCAGCTTCCAAAACCTGAAGGGGGCCTACAATAAATCCGAAGAGGGACTTTTTACAAGAGAATGTAAGGATACGTCACAGGAAAATGGCTTTGAACTGAAAGAGGGTAGATTTAGATTAGGTAATTGGGAAGAATTTCCTCACTGTGACTGTAGTGAGACAGGTTGCCCAAAGAAGCTGTGGATCGCCCATCTCTGGAAGTGTTCAAGGCCAGGCTGGATGGGGCTTTGAGCAACCTGGTCTAGTGGAAGGCAAGGGAGTTGCAACTAGAAAGTAGTATCATAGATCATAGATATTTAAGGTCTTTTCCAACCCAAACAACTCTGTGATTCTAAGATTCAAAGTGACATGCAGGCTTCAAGTGGAAATCTCAGATATGCTGAGGGGATGCAATGTGTCCATCAACCAAAAGGGACAAGGAAATCAAGAGGTACATGTGAAAAATCCAGACAGGAGTCTGTCCCTTTTAGGCTTTAGAGTCATTCTTCTGAGCTGCACCTCCATTCCAGGGGTCATGAGATCCCACACAGGAGCATGAACGGCAGCCTTATTTCTCTGTGTAAGTCTGTTACATCAGGCCACAAGCCGAGGATCTGAGTCCACCTGTGATCTGCACTGGCAGAAGAGGTCAGCTGACAGCTGAGGAACCTCCACTGCTTTTCGGGCAAGAGCTGTATTTCTGGACCATGCACACCAAAAAGAGACCCAGAGCTTGACCAAGTGTTTTAGGGGGTCACGACCACTAAAATGTTATGTCCTCATCAGAGCACTCCTTACATAGGTTAACCTGTAGATCAGGAAGGGAAAAAAAAGCTCTGCAAAGTTACAGGTCCATTCGTGATGATGGAGATCCTTTCGTTGTTTGCTCCCTGCACCACCAGTTGCACCTTTAAACCAAATACCACCAGAGTACCAACTCCATGGCAATGGTTAACAAAGGAATGGGAACCACTGGTCTCCTCCACTAACACTTTCACACTTCTATCCCACAGCACAGAGAAGAGGCTGTGCCAGCAAAAATCTACAGCACTCCTTACTAGCTCATTCCCTCTTGTGTCACCCAACAGAGATCCTTAATCTTCCTCTCCTGATGTGTGTTTCATGACTTAATCTCCCACACACTTGGAACTGAGCTGAGACCATCTGCTCTTTTTTCACAAGCAGAGGGTAATGACTTTCGTTCAGCCTGACTCAGCGCCCAAAGGAGTTGCTCTCCTTGTTAATACAGGTGTGGCAGGGGAGGATGCTAGGCCAAAAATTAGGGCTGCTTTTACAGCTAAAGCTCTTGCTTCTCCAGTTGCTGATTTCCCTCTTCTCCCTTCCCCTCCCCGCAAGCACTTGCTCACTCTCAGCTGACAGCCTCCTCAGAGGAGGCACCATTGAATTTTCTTGGCTGTTTCCAGGCCCGAAGAAGCCATGTTCCTTCCACAGCCAGTCTCTGAATGAAAAATTCTCTGAGCAGGAGTGAATGTACCAGATTTCCTCTTACTTTGTCAAGACTCTTAAAATCTCAGCATGAAGGACTACACTTACAGTCTACCTGTGGTGACAGGCTGGTTTTAGGCACAGAGCACTGGAAAGTTGAGCGGCAAAGGGCTGTTCCAGCAACATGACAGAGGCAGGAGATGGCAGGGCTTTGTAAGTAACACTGGTGGTTAGTCATATCCTCCTCCCCGTTTTTTTCCCATTCCTACATTGTCACACTCAGGTCAGGGACATTTTAGCTTTTCTCATCCTTGGGACAACAAAATTCAAATCAGTTCATGTGGCAAAGAAGCCTTGAACCAGATCAATTACATCACTGTTGTAATCAGTATTGTGCATGTGCATCAACATCCATAATCTGTACCTCCAGCCTGTTTGCTGTCACATTTGAGGCTTCTGTGGAGACTCCAGGAGCCAGATACAACTTGGTTTACTGCTTTTTTTTTCTCCTTAATTCCCTCTGGATAAACTCTCTACTGCATGAACAACTTCAGTCTTGTGACAAGGGCAGGAACAAGCTGGCCTAGTCTCTGGGCATGGCGCTATTTTCAGAAGGCAAGAGAAGAAGCTGCACAGACACATGGCCTGAGTAGCCACAGGTCTGAACTTGGAGGGGGCTGGGAATACATCAATCCTTTCAGTTTGCTGAAAAGATTTCACTTGAAAGAAGGCCACAAACCAACAGCTGTAAAATGTTTTTTGAACAGAGCTGTTCATCCATGGATCTCAAAGGGCAAAGGGAATGGAAATGAAATAGAGTACACCAAGGCATGACCCCCACAGGAGAAACTGTAAACATGGTTAGACTGAGCAATAAACTGAGGCTAGACCATCATGTGTCTTCCCTCAAATCCCTGAAGCTCTATGAAAACCATCCAGTACCCCAATCCAGCAAAGCACTTGAGCACATTGCAACTTGAGACTGCAAGCTACAGCACTGATACAAGTGAGATAACGTCACTTTGAGTGGGATGTCACTTGAAGACGAAATTCCCTGTTTTCCTAAGTGTTCTGGATCAAGGTCTGAGATGCCTGGCTCTTGGTACCTGTTGTAATTATATTTCCTCTCCATACAGGCATCATGGATGAAATCTAGAGGCTGGATTTGCCCAGGATAGGGGGAAGGAACCTAAATTTGGTTCAAAGAGGTATTATCCCCAGCATCAGGTACGTGTACTTCTTTTTTTCTCAGTATCAACTGAATGGAAAGGGCCATTTCTTCCCAAAACTGTCCACTACCCACTACTGTTAAATACTTTGCTGATTTTTTAATTGTCACATTCATCAGTTGCTGGATGTCATCTATTTTCCATGGCTCTTGGCACCTCTGTGTGGTACTACTGATTAATGGCAGCAGCATGTTGATCTTCAGCTGCCAAGTGCTGCTGGCCAGCACCCTAAACTTTTGGGTGGTTCTTCATCCTGGCAGAAAGAACTGTTTTCAGTGTAATCAGGTCATCCAAGAGCAAGGGAAGAGAAATTGAGACTGTTAACACATACATCTATAGGAATGATATATCAGCAGAGAAAGAGGGCCTGGGCCAGTTTTGAGCTGGTGCAAATCACTGGATCATCAGAGAAGACCACAAAGCTACATGATTCATGCAACCTAAGACCTGGTCTTAATTTTCCACAGCTCTGCTTTTATGATTTACACTTGTGCTGAGCAAATGACACAGGGTGTCAAATGCGATCAAGCTGATTGATACTGTAAACCGGGTCTAAACGTGCACAAAATACAAAGGCAGGGAAGAATCAGGCCCTGTGTATTCATTAACAGCCCTGTTTCCCATGGGGTAGAGCTGATGCATGGGTCCACACTTCCAAGTGATGGAAACAGCTTTGTGTCAACTCGCTCCTGTGGACAGCCCCAAGTGAGTTTGAATTTGTTTCTCCTCCTTCTCTTACCCCACAAACTCCCTTCTTACACCCTTGACCATAAAAAGGTATTTTACAAACGTATTTTCCAAAGCTCCTCCTAAATGCAACAAGCTAAATCCTGTCCCCAGTTAAGTCTTTGACAGCGTATGTAATCAGATTGAATCTGTCTCTGTACAGAGAGCACACATATGTGAAGATGGTCTGTGGCATATCTTTGCAAAGTGTGCCCTGTGGTTTGTGAGAGCACCTGCCAGCCGAAAGCAAAACCACCTCTGGCATTAGGCTAAAAATGCCTTACCTGGTGTAATTCAGCATGTCTACACTGAAGTCAGTGAGGATGGAGCCATTTGCTCCCAGATACACATCTGGTCCACTATGTATAGATACAGCTCTCAGCAGTCATGCATCCACTAATTCCTCTCCCATATCCTAACTATATTCTGATCAGCTTGCTTGAGGCTTTTTTCTTGTATCATGAAGCCTGCTGAAAGTGCCTCTGTTCCAGGGCATTCTCTTTGAAATATGTCTTAGCTTCCAAGGGTAATGAACTCTTTTATAATAAACGCCTAGCTATAATGTGAACAATACTTGGCTTCCAGGAACTGCCTTATAATTACACGGCTCAGTATTGCATGTCAGAGGTTTGCTTCATCTTTAATATTTTATGAAGAAATTCAGATTCTGACAGTAAAAGTATTTAACCCAGAGGACCTAGAACCCTGACTATTATTTCGTAAAGTAGCCATCCAGCTACACTTTTGTGCACCACCATTATCCCTGGTGCATACTCACACTCTTTGATACTCTCTAAGTAGACACAACCACATGCTGTCCAGATGGAAACCTGGCTGCATCATTACATTATATTGAAATAGCCCAATACCACCTGTTTCTGCTGGGGTTTCTGCCAACGTTTTCCCATAAAACATTTATTTTGCTAATATTTTAGTTGGTCACCACAGAAGGACACTTGACGTTAAAGATTTACCATGTGTGCTGCCACAAGGAAAACCCTTTTAAAAACAAAGCAACAAAGCTCAAGAATAGCTAATGCCTGTTGTTTAAAATACGGATGTTCACCCAGGCACGAGATAACAACACTCTGCAGGGATCGAAATCCAAACACAGGTTTTTGCAGTGTACATCAAGTGAATTATCTTAACTGTGTTGATACCTCTCGTATAATTAAAGAAGAACTTTCATGTGTGCAGTGGGACTAATATACAGTAACACTAATGAAAACTCATGGGTTTTTTCTTTTTTTCCCCCTCATATTAATCTACAGTGTTATAAAACTCCCAGTCTCCTTCCTTTCCCCCTCAGCTGATAAAACAGGTTATCCTCAGTTAGTCTCCAGAAATGAGAAAGGCATTACAGCTCCCAGCCTACTTGGGATGTTTGAAGTATTTATGAGATACCCTCTACAACAGTAATAGGATTTTTTATTTGGAAATTATCTTTTTAGAGACATTTTACTTTTTTAAAAAAGCAAGAGCCACTTGATTTATCAAAAGCATTTGATAAAAACCTTCCCAGCACAGAGTCACTCAGTTACACCTTTACTTTTCAGTGTTGACCTCTCTTTGTACAGAAGTCCAAACAGTAGCTATGCTTGACACAGAACTTTTTCTTGCAGATACAAAGTTTTGTTTGAAGAACAACAAACCTTATTAATGTCATCCAATACTCCCAGTATATTCACAGGGCATCAATTATTACTATCTAATTTTAACAGGTTCTCTCCTACAAAGGGAGAAGTAACAATGCCACGCAAAGCAACCAAGAGAATCCCACAAACACCGAGCAGTAAATCAACAGGAAGTATTTCCTGAAATGCAATGGATGAAACACCCATGAATTATTTGGCAATTGGTAGGCACATCAGTAGAAAAAAGGATGCAATCAAACAAGAAAAAAATCCACAAACAGAACAAACATGTACAAAGTAAAGCAGTAATCCATACTAATCAATACAAGTGAGAATTTCTTCAGCTGTAAGCAAGCTACTTCACAAAAAGGGGAAAGAGTAAACTTGGTAAGAAATAAAAATGTGAAGATTTTGCTAGGAATGTTGTTTGAATATATTTAAGATTGCTCCAATTGCGTTAAATTGGTATATACAATATATATAAAATATATATATATTATAATTTATATTTATAACATTATATCATAATATATATATAAAAACTATATATTATTTTTTCTGGTGGATTTTTATTATCTACCAGAAAATATAATAGAAATTATTAAAAAAAATCCACCAGAAAAAATAACAGTAATTGTGAAAAAAAGAGGGAATAAAACCAGCTTCCAGGTCACTTGCTGGGATTTATTCTAAATATAGCCCTAGCCATTTTATCACGTCTGAGAAACAGAATACTTTTCTAGGTTGTAAAAGAACCGTACAAGCATTGAAAGAAAAGAGAAAGGGATCAGCCACGAGTTTAGCCTCATTTTGTTCCCTTCTCCTTTTCATCTTTGTTCCACGTTCCATTCCAAATAAAATCATCCATTTATAACCAAATCCCTGGCTGCTGGCACAGGAGTTATTTAAATTTTTGCCTATTTTTAAAAAGCAACTTATAACCTGCAATCACTACAGTAATTGATTAAATATCACAAGCAAAGCAAAGTACCTATTTGACAGCTCCTATTCATGGTCACATACCTTCCCCGAAGACAGGTAGTTAGATAATTAAGCAATCCATTTCGCTGCATATATGCTATATACAAAAGAAACTGACACACAATGAATCTTGCTAAGCTTTTGTTCAACATATGAAATACTGGATAATCACCTTTTTTATGAAAGCACTTGACCTTTAAATTGATATCCCCCCAAAAAAGATGGTAATCGCTACTCAAAGAGATAGTGAATGCGCTGCTGCTAATCCAGACGATCATTGCCCATTAGTCATTATAAGATTTTTTCAAATCTAAAGGTGAGCATTTGATTATAACAAAGAGAAAAAGAAAATACTATTTAGGTTGCTATGAATGCTTATAGTTTTCTCCCTGCAAATCACAGTGACAATCAGAGCTACAGACTGTAACGTGAATATCATTTACACATTTGATCCCTACTCAGAGAGGAGCTTTAAAAGCTTTGAATGACATAAAGCAAGATTATCAGTGACAGTGCTTTTAAATATTATACATGTTGCCTGTATCACAAGTGTTTCCCTTTAGCAGCTGATGAGTATTATAGTCTTTTGTATAATACGTTGGAAATAGAATTCCTTTCCTCTGTTCAGGAAAAATGTAAGAAAAATGTTTAAATACAACAGAAAAACTGCCAAGCCTTCTGAAAAGAAAACGACACAAAGCTAATCTTTCTTTTTATTACATTTTAACCGTTTCTCTGATCACTTTCTATGTGACATCACTAATCATATGCTGCATTCCAGAAATTGTGTTTCAGCTACAAGGTAACTAGATGGGCTGGATAACCATGCTCAGAAGGAAGTGGTTATCAGGTCAAGCTCCACCTGGGGAACAGAGGCAACTGTATAGAACCAGCATCCATCCTGGGACCTGAGCTGTTTCACACCCTCAGCAGTTACCAGGAGGTGATGGAGGGCACTTTCATCCAGTTTGCAATGACCTCAAACTGGGGATCTGTCAATATATCCCCAGCCTGGGGCTGCTCCCCAGAGGGACCCAGCCAGGCCGGAGGAAACTGAAATTCAGCAAGGACAAATGCAAAGTCTTGCCCCAGGAAAGAAGAGCCCCTGGGCTTGATAGAGGCTGGGGACATGCAGGCTCTGCAGAGAACGGAGCCAGTACATGTTTCCCACAATATATATATAACCAAGAGCAGATCAGAAACTGTATTCTTACAGTAAAAAGCTACTCCAAGCACTAAACTGAAAAATCTTTATGAAGAAAAAAACACAGTATGCTTTTACACTTGTTTATTTTAAGCCTTTTGAACTTCATCGCTATTTCACCAAGGTTTGTGTGACAGATTACTATTGGCTTTTTTGCACTACAGCTTGCATTTAACACACTTGGGTTTGAAGTAAAAATTATTAGGAGATTCTTTCCATGTAAGAAGACAACCTAAATGAATTTAAGGGTCTGGCCTTCAGATCTGCTAATCTGCATTTTCAAGCAGTCCCTTTCTCATCGTATGCTCCTGAAAATCTTAATGAATGTTTTGCCAATGCCAGTGCCCAGACATGTATCTGCCAGTCAAACTCCATTCAGTTTGATCCTCTCCCTCATTTACACAAGACCTAATACCTCCCCTGCTGTTTGTAAATCATAATGGAGAGCACAATATATACAATTTGACTTGGCTTTCCTCCAGGATATGTTTTGTTCCACCCCTCTCTTAATCTGATTTTAGGACGTATTGACATGTTCCCTACCAGCATTTCTGTGTTGGCTACCGTAGGCACTTGCATAGCCAGCCTCAACCAGAACCAAATTCCTTGGTAGCTAGTGATAGTTGCAGTAGTTCCTATCCTCTGTCCTAAGACATGGATAACTGCTGGAGCACGTTCTCCAGGGAGTAGAGGGTGGCCAGCTCTGGCTACTAGAGGTGACCTCTACAGATATCTGTTATTCACCTTCCACAAAGGTCGAAACAGGACAGCAGGGTCAGCCATACCCCATTAAACAGCCAAAATTCAGTGAGACTGTTTCTGTCCCAGGGTAGGAGAAGTGACTAAAGCTAACCCACAATTTTAGTCCCTGCCTTTTGCAAGAACTGACAATCAACACATAGACAAGCTTTGTAAGTCAATACGCTATTACTATGTAAAAGCAAATGATTTAGGTAGAAGGTAAATAATCCAATCAATGATTTAGGTAGAAGCTGAATGCCTAAAGACAAAATTGTAGCTCCTAATCTTACTAGGTATCATCCCAACTGAGCTGAAAGTTTTCTCTCATATCCAAAGTTCAGCATCTGTAGGGCTTCCCCAGCCAGAACAGCTCAGAAACTCATTGGAAGCCATGATAAAAAACAGCAGACATATTCTTTCAGACCTATAATGATAATCTGCTGCGTGAAGGAGAATCAATATCTCCAGATCCAAAGAGCACCTGGCACCAATGTGCTACAGCTGTTAAGGGTTCACCTTCAGGATAAAGCCTAAGGTCTTTGACCTCACCATCACTTGAAAATGACAAATATTTGTTGCATCACTGCTTTGCAGAACTAAGCATTATGCCTTTAATTACTCTGCTTTTGTCTCTCCTACTCCCTCTCTCCTAACAGAGCTTTGCCCAGCCTTGTCCAGGCTCCTAGTCTCAAAAGGCTTCGTGCCTACCTCCTCCCAGTTACTGTCCCTAACTTCTTGTGTGATGTTTCCATGGAAAATTGCTGCCATATTGACCCAGAAGCAGCTGATGAAGCGGTTTCTGTGAGACATCTATGAATAATCAGTAATCTTATTTCATATGTACCAAAATCTCCATGATTACAAATCTGGTTTAGTGAATAGTGTTATCGTTTATCTTTACTGAGGGCATAACCCAAAATGGGTCAGGTTTTCCTTCTTTCATACCATCAAAATACTAGCACCACTGCTATTTATTGCTTGCAGTACCCTGTGCTTCACAGTGCTAGACTTCACAAACATCAGGGCAGTGTTTGCTAAGGAGAGGAGCAGAAGTTTTCATCTCATCCAACATGAAAAGACCCTGGAAAGATAGTGGAAGTATTTTGAAAACTTCTAAGGGAAAGAAAAGAGAAGGAGAATCTGAAATAAGATTTTAGTTTATGAATCCCTACAACAGATGATTCTATATTTCACCACGCTATCTGTAAAATTTAAGTTCACCTTTATTTATTTCTATCACCCACCAACTGCTCTTGCTTAGACCTCCACCTGAAGTCCCTGCATTCATACCCCTTCTAGCCCATACCTACAAACATAAATTGAGTTATGCGTAATGGAAACAAGAAACACAAGTGTGCAAACAATCCCTTAATAAGTGTTCACTAAACTCTTCTGAGAGAAACACAGATGCTGAAAGCACTCACAAACAGGCAAAGGGTTTTTTTAAGAAAATCAGCACTATTAAAAGATAATGTTTTAAACAAGAAGTACATATAGCTATGAATAAATCTGGGATGTTGGGGTTTTCTAACTTCACCTCAATCAACCGAGGTACAAAAGTACACGTCTCTTGCAGGCAGGTGATATGAAAATGTAGTCATTTCCTCTTTGAAATCCCTAAAGAGCTCTTTTGCATTTAAAAGTAAAATGAAATCACCCTACTATACTAGTTTATTATTTACACTGGTCATGCAGCTATTTTTTCTATTGATGGGGCAAAATATTAAGCATAGCTATATTTTGATGCTAAAACACTTGTAAAACTTAACTGAGAATACACGGATGGAATCAGTTTGAATAAAATCCTTTTACAAATTCTTGTATCATTGTTGCTTTCGTTTAAAATCAGATCTTCTGTGGCAAACATTTTCCTGTGTGTGCAGAAAGACTGACCATGATACTAAGGGGAGGTTGGCCAACTTTAAGGAACAGTAAAGTTTTGCATGCCAGATGTGTAAGACACGTCTTAAATAGACACTTTCATCTTCTTCCTACATCTAATTCACAATTCCAAAAAAAAAGTTTCTTCCATAAAAATTCCTCCCATACCTTCAAACCTTTCTGTTTCAATGGGATGATTCCATTTTTGGAGATGTGTTTTCTCTCTGCACTGACTGAAATTGCTAAGACCAAATTGCTAAGACAACTTTTAAATAGCTAAAGCTGAGCAATAAATCCCACCCAGAATTGAGGAAAAGGTCAAACCCAACTAACAACCAAAGACAACAGCAACACCACTAAAAATAAACACTATATATATACAAACAGAAAACATCCCTCTGCTTAGATAGCCCTCTGGCTACTGTAACTCAGCATTTAAATCCAAACTGGATTGCTGCAGGGAATCTTCATTTTGCAACTGGAGAACATGGGAAAAGAGCAAGGAGATATTTTCAAAGGCAAACCCAAGAGTTAAATGGTTTGCTACTACTGACTTCCAGCAAGAGCAGAGCTTCTCACTGGGCCTGAGAAAGGCTTGATGGGAGACATCCAACAGAGTGACTGCAGGGCCCAGTCCCCAACAAAAAGAACAGCAGAGATCAAGGGCATCCTTGTCCTCCTCCGGACAATAGTGAGCAAATAATTCTTTTTAAATACCTCTCAAAGGAGTCTGCCAAAGGAAATGTCTGAGGCAGGGATAGAAAATAAACTAGCTCTCCCCAGCCCCTGTACAAGGCCCTTTTCTCCAGATCATTGCCCTTCATTCTCCTCCACATCCTCCTTACTGGTTTACTTTTCTCATAACTATATTATCCCAGAGCAGGATGTGCTGTGGTATGGAATACCTCCCCAACTAGCCCAGACCAGGCGCCCTATCTCTCCCTCCTCCCTGGCAGAGCATGAGCTACTGCTGAACCCATGACAACTGGGAATTTGAATTCCAAACCATGGAAACATTGAAGGTGTTATCTGTGTGCATATGTGCAACACTTGTACATGCAGTCCTGTACCAAAAACCCAGCCAATGCCATGCCAGGATTAGGAGTCACCAAAAAGTACAGCTGCTTCAAAGGTAAATAATGCTGATAATGTTTACACTACTGCAGTGGATCTGTTGATCCAGATCACTACTCTGGCTCCTGTGATCCATAGGTCCTTTCAGGACAACAGCAGTTGAGAAACAAAAGTAAAAAAGGCAGAAGACTCTATAAACTGTTCTGGAGGCCTGAAGGAAACAGAAGTGGCAGCCTCAAGTCCCTCCGCACGAACAGATTAATCAAACATGGTAAAGAGATCCAGCTATAGAAACACAACTTTTACATAATGCTTTTGAGATATAACCCTTCCCACAGAACAAGCTGAAATAAATCCAGAGCAGCCACTTATTTTTATTATTATTACTATTTTATATTGCCTCTAAGAAACAGCAGCTGAGCTGCATTGTCAAAGTCTGTGCCAGTCACAGAATGAGGGGTAGGCACAGCAGGATGTAGGATTCAGTATGTCACCAGGAACAGATGATGCTCAGGGACACTGGGTAAAGGTTAATACAATAGATGGGAGGCAAAGGACAGTTGAGGGTAGAGAAGTTCTGTAGGAAGTAGAGCAGGAAACAAAGCAATTACAGGAAATGCTCTGGATACAATATGAAATATTTATCTTTCTGGTTCTTCTCATGTTTCCATATAGCCTCAGTAATCCAGACCAGGACCCTTTGGTTTAGATGCTATTTAGAGCACAGTGATGAAAGCAGATGGTGTAAACTCTACTGTGGCCTTGAAACACAGTTATCACATGTTAGCAGCTAGAAAATGTGGCACAGTAGGACAGTTAAAGGCACAGTATAACTTGCCATGGTTTGAAAGCTCCTTCACGTCTGCAATCTCACAGGAGGTATTAATGCAGTAATGTTAATAATAGATCCATTAGGAATTGCCAACTAGAAATGCATAGCCATGCATTCTTCTGCTTCTGCCAGGGCAATCTCAGCTGAAGAAGGTCCTTCCCTGCTACACATACAGCCCCTGGCTGTAGAGGATGGAAAAGCAGCTACACAGAACGTAGTTTGTGTGACCTTTTCTGGGGTATTTTACAGATAACATTTTCCAGGGCCTATCTAGGCCCTAAATGCTAACAGATAGTAGGTAGTAGATGTAAAATTACCAAAAGAAATAGCAAAATAGAGGCCCTGAGGTGTATTTACAAATGTATTCTCATAAAGGAAAGCATACTTTAAAAATCTTGGCTCTTTACAAATGGCTTTGAAGGAAGAGCCAAGGCTTCCCCTCACATCAACATGTTCCCATGGATAGAACTTGCACTGACCTTACAATGTACATGTGAACACACATACTTGGGGAATCCCTCTTCTGACTCCACTATTTAATTTATACCACAGGGACAAATTCTTCCCTTAGTGATGCTGGTGTAACACTAAAGTAACTCGGTCAACTGCAGTGGCCATGTACTGTTGTCATTACTAGTGCAATGCAGGGAACATATGTAATGCAACACTGCTCTCCACTCCCCTTCTGGAGAATTTATTAGCTTATTTATTGATGTGCTAGCTATGGGGCCAAGGCTGTCATGAGTGCTTGTATGGAGTCAACACCTTTCTGTAACAGCAGGGTGAGAGAGGAAATTCCTGGTTGTTAAACAGCCTACATCTGCAATACAAGACTAAAACAATCTCTCAAGTAAATGTATTCCTTGATCTAAAAACACACATTTCACATCCTATGTATCAATTGTCTTCACTCTCCTAACACAAACGACTGTGTCATACACTCAATTTACAGTAGCGTTAATCCAAAATAACGCCACCAAGTCATTTGAGGTACTCCAGATTTACACTGGTGTGAGTGAGAGCATTTGGCTCTCAGTACCTACAGCTGGAGATCCTCAGCTGGTGGAGATCATCACAGTTCTTTTAAGTCAATGCCTCTGAAATTAATGTAGTTATGCTGATTTACACCAGGTGAGGATCTGCCTTGTGGTTTCTGGCTTTAAATTCTCTTCCTGTCAGCCATCTCATTCCAAAATGGCTTCAATAGACAACTTCTAGCCAGAATTTCCTCTGCTATTTATAGGATTATCTCAAGAGTTTCTACGATAATACCCATATTTCCATCTTTGTATCAGAGCCTATTCCACGGTTGTATTATAGCCAAACTATTCACATATCCAGATGACACCATTCCTTCCTCCTCTTTTCCCTTCCCTATTTGGGGTGATTATTCAGAGGGGAAATGTCTCTCACGGCCAAATCCTCAGCTGGAATAAATCAGCATAAAATTGACATGAGTGATTTACATCATTTAGTGATATAGAAGAAAAGACAAAAAAAGAAAAAAGAACTAGTTTTTACCAATGCAGTTTAAAATTAGTAACAGGTCTTTGTAATAATATTGAAATAATATTAAAATGTAACCCATATGTACACCTTTGATGTGTGTTTTACTGGCTCAGCTAGGCATCATTTCCAGCTTGGAATGACAAAGCTTCTTGCTGTTTTGTTTAATAAAATCCTCAGTAATTCTGCCCTTAAATAGTCCATACTTATTCAACATACTTCACCTCAAGTGTACTTAAAACACAAAACCAAGGTCTTTCACAAACAAAATCTATTCTGTCAATTTCACACTTTCTTTTCATCCAGCAAAACATTAAATTCAACCTGTTGAAATAGGTCAGGTTTAACGGAATTTAAGCTTGCTATACAGAAGTGCCACGGGGGATCTCAGACATCAATTCTCGTTCACACTCCCGAAATCTTACAGTAAATAATTTACCATACAATTTCCTATCAATCCATCCAGCTTTCTCTTATCTGTCATTTCCTAATATCTGTGTCCACTTACAAATATTTTATTCCTCTTCTGGAGAGCTAGTTTTCCTCTACTCCGGGTCCTTGTAAACTAGCAGTATCTGCTAACTGTGATACACTACACAAGGATCTTAATTAATAAAACAACCCAGATCAGAAGAGAGCTGCACGCACAGCGGAGAGACTTGAAAAGTAGAATCCCCTGCAGGGACAAACTCGGAGTCTGTGAAATCCTTCAGAGAATCAAAGCAATCTGCATCACAAGCACATTCTCCCTGTACAGAAGTGCTTGCAGGAACTGCCAATTTCTACAAGTATATAAGTAAAAACAAAAGAGGTAACGCTGACTAGTGTGATTTCCACTTGTTAGACTTGACATCTTGACACAGTCTTTTGGGGGAGATCTGATAGCCAGTGGCAGAGACTAAATATGTAGGAGAAGCTATGTATTACTAAAGGCAATATTGAATACAGGCTCTTGAATCCAGTTCTCACAGGTCAGCAAATGAAAGTCTTTCCCCTGCCACCACCACACACTCACTTTCTTCCCCAGGGCCAAAAAGGTTGGATTAACATTAGGCACTCCTGGCCTGGAAATTAGTTGTTATACATTTGGGAGGGGGGGTGGTGAGGGGTTGGCATAAGGGCAGATTTCATTTCAAGTAAGTATGTTTCCTCCTTTCATTTCCCTTCACCTTCCACGTGAGATAGCAAACCAGGATATCAGTATTCAAAGCCCATGTCAAAGATTTAATTTTGTACAGTTTATACTACTTGAAATCAGGTTATTGCTTTATCTTTATGGAGATGAATCCAAATTGAAAACAGACAACCTGGAGGAACCGTGTGGATGCCAGACTCACAAGAGCAGGCATTTAAGTGAGAATAGTGTGTGTTCATGCTCTTAGTTTCTTATTCAGCCTAAGGAGTGGCAAGTCAGTACATGCAGAAGTCCAGTGAGGCCAACGAGCAGTGGCTGATAAATTCCTATAGAAAAGGTAACTATGCTCCCTCTTTCTGCTGCTCCATCAATGGGTAAATTCATCTTTTCACTCAATGGGATAAAAGTCACTCATTCTGTTGACCTTACTGGAGTTAGACCAAGGATAATTTGGCCAAAACCAAGCAATGACACATACCAGGATTATTTCAGGGTGTAACTTCTGGCTAAGTTTGCATTCTAAAAGCTGTGTAAGACTAGTCAATAACAAGACAGAACCCAATATGCAAAATTCAATATAATTTCAGATAAAGTAATGATACACAACCCAGTATAAGATGCACATACTTAATTTACAAGCTGACACTCCTTAGATACTGTTATGTAGCTAGATCACTATATTAGCTAATAGGTATTAAGGATCCAAGGTTTGAAATCAATAAAACTAATTAAATAAGGAAGATGAGCATAACAGAGGCTAATATGGGTAGAATGCTGTTTAAAGTGTCTAAGTCAAAACAGCTTGCCAGGAAAAGAGATCCCCAGAAATCCCTGTGAACTACAACAAATGTAGCTTGGTAAGAGTTTAGGCTGGAATTCACAAAGTGTATGTAATTTTGATGTAACATCTTATCTCTGAAAACACTGAGGGTAAAATCTTGATCACACTAAATTCAGACAGACACCAATATCAGTGGAGCGAAGAATTAATCTCACAATAAAGGCCAGAGGTAGATCAGTAAGCAATGCTGTTAAAATCCCATTCATCAAGTCCAAGAATCAAGTAAAAAGCTTTATTTTCTCTGAATCTAAAACTATCCCTTGAAAACACACATTCAAATGGCTATGAGTTGGTAGGCTAAGAATTCATTTTCTAGTACTGAGTGCATAATTCATAACAAATATGAAGACTAAATTTGAAAGCTGGCTGTTTCTACCTACCTATCACGAAGAGCGGTCTGCAAATGATCCACTCCTGCCACTTACTCTGGCAGGAGGCGGCCACACATGGAAAGTACATGGCATTCCTTTTCTGCTCTCTGAATAAGCAGGTAAGCACCTTAATACAAAACTTAAATCTAAATTAGGTCATCGGAACTTACCTCTCCATTCATTAAACATGGATCCTAGGATAACTGGCATTTTAGTTTGGTATCTCAGGATTTCTGCAGGACTTTAAGGAAAATGTTATCCTGCTCATGTTTGCTGAGCAGAAAAAAGCTTGTGGACAGAAAAACAGCTGAAGTGCATTGTCAAATTTATGCTCCAAATTTTTAAACCACATGTTCAAATGCATTTTAAGTTGAGTCAGTTATTCTTCCACAGATGTATGCAAGTCTAACTCTGATCAGGAGTAAGATAAATTTAACAGCTCTTGTACTCAAAACCTTTAGAAGAATATTTACACCCTTTATTACAAGTGCACAGAAGAGATCACAGTGAACAAGGATGAACACAATCCTGCCTGACCAGATTGATCTTCCCTATAATCATCAAACTTAAAAGCATCAGTCACTGTGCCAGAAGTGTACTAGAATTCAGTATAAATCATTCTGTTCCCTCAACTTTACACACTTGTAGATTTAACAGCGATAAGTCCTCAAAAGCTGTATTATTTGAGGGTTTTTTATCCCCGATTGGTGGCTTGGATTACCAAGAGACTAATAGGTTGCTCCCAAGTTAAGGGAATGAGTCCATTAGCTCTGCAAAGAGTATTTCTGTATGCCTGTGTGTACTCAGGATGCTCATCAAGCAGGCTTTCAAGTAAGTATTGAAAGTACTCTTAGGCAGAGGCTTTGAATGAATTCCCACTAACAATTTAGCCAAGAAAACCCCATTATGGGCAACTCCTCAGCCTACTCAATTGCCTGTCCTAGTGACCAGCTGATGATGGTGATCAAACATGCCCATAAGAGCTTCCCTCAAACCTTCTAACCAGCTATGTAACAGAGTAATTCACAGGATTTTTCATTATGTAAATCTCTTGTTTACCTCTACAAATGTGAATGCTCCTGTCAGAGAAAACACAACTATAACCATCCTAACCACTGAAACATCCAAAGAAAATTATAGATAATATAGATAGACAAATGCAGTTACTTTCTAGCAAAAAGATGAAGAACTTGAGATTAAAAGATCAAAATATCTAAATATAATGATTCTAAGAAATGAAATCATAAGGAATGCTTGTACTTTACACAAACACAAAAGTGTGTAGACATTAAGAAAACATACTCCAAAGAGCAGCTTTGATAGTAACTAATTATGGTTAAAGCTTCTGGAAACTTGAAATAAAGGAGATTCTTGTACTGATATGTAAAACGCAATGAAAAACAGAATAAATACAACACCTGCCAAAAGCAGATTGTCTCCACTAAGTGCCCAGAGGGCTGTAAACACAAGGACAGTAATTCTGGCCCAACTGCTTCATAAATGAAAGGGTTTAGGGTCTCTAGTGCTGCAGGCAGAAAAACCTCAGGAGTGAAACAACAGCTCAAAAGTGGCCAGAGAAGCAGCCTGGCTCGACGTCACCAATCGCTGCAGACTATTTGTTAATCCTAATTACACTTGGATTTCCTTTGTGAATTACCTCAGGACAGCTAACAAAGGGATCTTTGTGAATGTCCAGCATTTGAATGGAATGTCCAGGGTGTATCATCCAGTGCCCCGGATCACGTGGCATCATTACTAGAACCTGCATAAAAACTGCATTACAGAGCTAGCAGCTATTCAAGTATTCCTGCAAAGGAGGAAAGGCACTGACATGGTAAAAAAAGGAATTTCTAAGCAGGACTGGTCAGGAAATATTTTTGATTCCAGCACACTTTTTTCTTTTTCCCCCCCTTTTTAATTTTCCATGGACAAGTAACAACCCACATGTTGAATTATTTTCCATTTGGGTTTTTGTTTTTCACCACTGATTTGATGAAAAGCCTTTTTCATTGAAGAAGACATGTCAGCTTTCTTGAAAAAAAATAAAATACAAATTCTACTCAGAATGCTGCATTTTTTAACATAATGCTATCTTGTGACCATCATAATATCTGATTACAAGGCTTAAGTAATCAAACTACCATGGCACACATCTCAAATACTACAAATGAATATACAAAGTATGTATTTTGTACTTCATGAATATTCCTGCAAATAATAGTCAATCATTCAAATGCTGGTGCAACGTGAGCACAAAAAGACAGATTTTTGGCTGCTATAAATCAGCGCAACTTCAATGAAGTTTATGGAGTTACACACGTTTAGACTAGATTAAAATCTGCCCTCAAGATTGAATCACATATGAACACAGGCAAATCAAAATATGTGTTTTTTTAATTCAGTTACCCTGAAGAGAACAAGTATTTCCTCCCTTTGATCATGTTAAATAAATGTGGTCCAAAAGAACAGAATATTATGTCCTTCAGCAGAAAGTTTCACCGATTAAATAGCACAAGAGTCAGAACTGAAACTCTCATTGACTTTGCAACTCCAAAGTGGCCAGTTTTAACCTTTCTGAGTAGCTGCTGAGTTGCCACTTCAATATGCTCTTCTTACCCCTGCAGAATGTAACCAAAAAGGAAGAAAATAAAATAAACAGCACAGGCTGAAACAAAAGGCAGTTAAAACACTCACTCTTCAGTTCTTGGCATTACTGGGCTGGTCAGGAAATGAAACCATTGCTGCAGGAATTTGAAAGGGTGAATATACAGGGAAGGGGGTCAAGGTTTGGGGTGGCTTCCTCTCCCTTGGCACTGGGAAACCGGAACTACCTTGTATCACTGACCCAGCTCCGGATGCTGGGTAAGTGGCTGGTAATAGATGGAAACACAGGAGAAAAGAGCATTTCCTAATGAACAACTAGAAAAAATACCACAAGGACATTGCTTCTTAGGGTGATACACAGCTGTATTTTGTAGAAAAATATCCACATGAAGGAAAATTACCTCCTTTCCATTTTTTAAAGTACTTGCAATTGAACACAAGATTGGGAAGCTTCTGTTAATGTTATAAACTAATCACAGAAAAATTCATATACGCACACATGTACATCCCTAAACAAAACATACTTAATGTTATAAAAAAATGAATAAATGTATTCTTGCCTAGGATGAAATTATTCCTGTAAGACTATAGGAACTAAGCCACATCACAATGAAAATGACTGGAGGAAATATGAAATACATTTCTGTTGTATCACACACACCTGCTGACCAGAGGCCCAGATACCCATGTTCATGTATTTTCTGAATTATCTGAAGGCTGCCTCTAAGGATGCTGGGGAGGGACTCTTCATTAGGGATTGTAGTGATAGGACAAGGGGTAATGGGTTCAAACTTAAACAGGGAAAGTTTAGATTGGATATAAGGAAGAAATTCTTTACTGTTAGGGTGGTGAGTCACTGGAATGGGTTGCCCAGGGATGTTGTGAATGCTCCATTCCTGGTGGTGTTCAAGGTCAGGTTGGCCAGAGCCTTGGGTGACATGGTTTAGCAGGAGGTGTCCCTGCCCATGGCAGGGGGGTTGGAAATGGATGATCTTAAGGTCCTTTCCAACCGTAACTATTCTATGATTCTATGATTTTTAATCATTTCCTTGGCCCTGATCCCACAGTGGGACTGAGGAGGACAGACAGCTGTCATCAGACTGTTCCAGGTATATCAGAGCTACACAATCCAGCAGGACACAGCCACCATGATTCCTGCCTGCTCAGGCAAAGCTTCTTCCTATTAGTTGCTTCCACAGATTCCCTTGCAAAATGTAGCCAGGTTCTAACATACGGAGCTGCAATGAGCCCGCATCATTTTCAACTGTTCCCAGTGTCAGACACACTGCTGGTTTTGCATTATCATCTCATCTAGGAGCACAGAGCAGAGCTAGTGCCCCAAGTAGGTGGTAGACAATGTGGAACAGAAAGGGCTGTGGGAGCTGCAGACGGCAAACCCATACATCTCACATAGACTGACAGATTACTGTTTGACACCCCGTGTCATTCCCCTCGAGCCTTCTGGGATTCTCAGAATAACTTCTGCTTTGGACTTCCTTCTTTCACATTGAATCCATCCCTCACTTGGGGGCTTGTAAGAGGGAGAAACACAAGCTTTTCCTTTTCCTCTCCTTCCATGCACCCTATTTCTGTTATTTCCCTCAGGAATACCAGGAGCCAGCCTTCTTTCCTCCTCTCCTCATCAGGTTCATTTAGTCCTTCCCAAAGCCAGGAGATGATGCCCTGCCCACCCACCCATTCAACACAGGAGCTTTGTGGAGCTGCTTACAAGCCACTGGCTGCCCAAGCAGCAAAATGTGCCCAGCTTGATAGGTCCCTGCCTACATCCTCTCAGGCTATGTCTGCTTACAGCGAATATTGACATGAAAACAAAAAACCCAAAAGTGTCTTTCTGCTGCTGGGGCATCACAGAATTTCAGACACTTCCCACTGTCCACAGGAAAGCTGTGCCTAATACAGACCTGACTCAGGTCAGACCTGTTTAAGAACTGAACAAGATGAACAGCCTCTTCCAAATGTTATTGAATATCAGGTTATTGAAATAGCACCAGGAAGATACTTTTGGATGCAATAACAAATAAGAAAATTTATATTTATTAACACAAACTAACACACCCCATCTTTAGAAATTGGCCATCTCTTGTAGTAACCATGTCCCACTACCTCTACTCCTTGTTTCTGTGAAACAGCAACAGATGTGTGTACAGTAAACCGTAACAGAAAAGCACTTCACAGACATCACTGATCCCAGTGGAGGCATCAACAGCAAAAGACTGATTTAGCATTAGGTCATATATGGTTTAGGAGGGTGGGATGTCTCTTATTTAGTAGTTTTGAAAGAAGAAAAAAGGCAATCTTGGACAGGACCTGCTAGAACAGAGGGTTCAAATCCTTGGATTGCTACAGTTGACCAAACACACTTCGGAAAAGTAATTTAATCTCCCCCCATCGCAGTCACCCTGTTGTTCCATGGAGGTAACAATCCCTTCTATAACTGATCATGATGGAGACTTACAAATGCTGCTATAATAAAGTCCAGACAGCTCTTTGCGAGAGTCTTGACTCATGTCCATAGAGTAACCTATCTTACCATATGAGATGCCCTGGCAGAACTTACCTTCAAAACAAGGACCCCAAAAGTTCATCTAGATACTGAACTTCCAAACTGAAACAGTTGCTGCTTATTTAAAGAGAACCCTTACTGCACTTTCCTGGGAAAAGAAGGTTTATTCCCAAACAAGTTTCAACAAGCTATATGGAAATAAACGATATGGAACTCCTCAATATCAGGGGTAAACAGCTACAAAAAAAATGACAAAATAAATATCAATATCCCTAAATTCAGGATTTTTTTTTCCTTCTGTGCTTGCTCTGGTTTTCTGTGAAAAAGCGATTATGGAGTAAAAGTCTCAGTGATGATTTTGACGGATCAGCTGGAGAAATTTAGATAAATTTGGCTTTTCACGGACTGCAGCTGTTGTTCTTTTCAATGCCTTAATGCAATTTATCATTCGAATGTGTTGGCTTAGGAACGCAGCTCCAGTATTCCTCTACCTCCTATCATTAATCCTAACAGTATGAATCCAATTTCAAACGTTTGTTTCTTTTGTAGCATCCCACTTTTCTCCCCTTTGGTGTCTGCAGTAGGGAGTTACGGTGCGGAATCAGCTGCCATCTCTCTGCAGCCTTCACAGGCTTTCTGCAACAAACTGGAAGATCTTTCACAAACTCTGCCAAAAGGTTTCAGATGAGCAGTGCCAAGGCAGGGGATCCAACTCACGGAAGACAGGTTGACTATGTGCTGTGAATGACCCACAACATAAGGGAGAGAGGCTAAATCCAAACCTGGCAACAGGAGAGATTTCCCCTCTCACCTCCAAAACTAATCATCAACCCCCAAGCAAAACAACAGTAAAATTTAGGGCCCAATTTTAGAAAGAAGTGGGCTGAGAGTGAAAAACTAACAAATAAAATAGAATTTCAAATGAACTTGCTCATAATTAGAGGGTTTTAAGGAGAAAATATACCTGGTAAAATGACACTGCCTTGTTCAAATCCAGCAATAATTCATTATTAAAGATGATATCTGATGGCCACCGAGACAAAGCTATAAAGTATAAAGGCAAAAGCCCAACTCCTCCGAAAGAGTTTCTGTTACTATTTTATTTCCTGTTATGCAATTCATTATGTGGGTCAGCATGGGTCATTACATCAGCTCATATCCATTTTAGAACTTCAGTTATCGTTCTCATTACTGCATGTATTTATTTTGCTGTGGAGGAAATGGGCTTTATTTTCCTTTCTGCATAACTTGACGTAGCTACAACCGGTTGCTTAGAAAACTTGCACAGATTTGTTGTGCAATCACAAACCAAATATCTGTGGCTTTTCTAAAACACTAGTCTAACATTCCCTGACCTGTAATTCCCATACATTAGCTGGAATGTCTATCTTCTCCAAGTAAAATGTTGCCACAAACTGTTGGCTCTCCTTATTTTTTATTTTATGTTTATATAAACAAAGAGGACTGCCAACAAGGTCAATGAAATCCTTGACTGTATCACTCTAAGCCTTACCCCCATGTACCATGGGGGCAATCAGGTCTCTGGTTCCCTTTTCACATAATCAGTGCAAAGGCTTGGAAGGAATCTGGTGTCAGCAGCCTGGTTTTCAAAAGGCAGCTCAGTTACAAGCGCATAAGTTTCCTGAGCTTTGCATTTGTATCATTTCACAATTCTAAACTCCAAATTCAAGATTTGGACTAGAAAGAGCTTCATGTGCATTTAAAAATACCCGAGTAACACTTTTTTGAATCATTATCTTTACTTAATGAATTCGCACACTGATCACCAAGAAGCAGGATACAGACATGCTTGGGAAAGGCTGTTCTTGAGGTGTTACTGGCCCAGGCAGACACAGAAGGAAAAGGAAATTTCATTAGAAAGTCTGAGGTTTTCTGAGCAGTTGTGAAGGCAGAAGTTCAGATAGTTTGGATGAGGTTCAGGTGAAAATTAATTAGGTGAGCTGGAGAACAGGAAAGAAAACTCTGTTAGCATAAGCTGAGTGAAGGGAGAACCATGAAGGAAACTGCTCCCTAGCTTTAACAGAGCCTAGTAGGGGAAGTCCACTTTCCTATTTATTCATCCCACCTGGAGCTGAGCAACGAGTGTGGGAATTTCTGAGAGCTCACCATGGAGCACTGAGCTCTTGCAGAATTATTCCTCACCTGAAACCTGCTGCCACCAGTGAAACCATTATTTACAAATGGGTCCATTCTAGGAAGCCTAGATTCAACATGTTTAAATCACAGATATCCATACGTGGATTTCACTCTTGGACCAGTGGCATCAGCTACGTTAAACCACAGATTAAAAATCTGTAAGCAATGTATGAATTCTGCTCTTCTACAGGTTTTTCCTCATGGTCAGGGTTCCCTCATTTTTAGAAAGGTATATCCTTTTTCCAGTTTGGGACATTAATTAAAGGCTCTTCATGTGGACACTCTGGGATTTACTACAGCATGAGCTCAAATCACAGCCCCTTCCCCAGTACAGATACTAATAGAGTCTCTCTCCAATACCTCGCTGCTGTTTTCTTACAAGGCATGTTGGAATAATGTAACTTTGAGATCTCTTTCCATAACGTTTTATTCAAATTGTCCACTAGGTTGTTACCAGGACGGCAGAGAAAGATACATGTTCTGAGACAGGAAGTTGCTTAGTCTTAGCTCTTTTAATCCAGGACCAAACTGTGCGCAGAAGAAAACGTTGCCTGATATGGAAGTTTTCAGAAAGGGCTTTATGAAAGCAAACTGAGAAAGAAAAAGTGGTCAGGGATGAGGCACCCACTGCATTCAGCTAACAGAGAGAGGCCCTGGGGAAAGCATGAATCCCATGTAAACAGCCATCCCAAGTAAACTGTGTTGCTTTGTCCCAGATTTATTGAAATACCTCACTCCCATCACAGAGACTGCAGCAAATGCTCACACAAACAGGTTCACAGCCCATCTCACAGCTGGCAAGCTACTGCTCTCTACTTGTGCTCAAAAGCCAGTCTTCCCTTTGAAAGCAAAGCCGCATCTCCCCAGAAAAACAGAAATGCTGCCTGAAGTCCATCAATGGGACTTTTGCCTGGGCAAGCACTGCAGGCTGGGTCCATACCGCATAGGTGTGTGATCCCACACCAGCTCTCTCCCAGCATTCCTGTTTGCAAGGCACATGAGTATGAAATATGAAAACAAACCCTTGCAGCTGCTTTCTTCATGTCCCCACTGCAGCTGCAGGGAGTGGCTTTTCAGCTCTGAGCTGCTCTAAAAGCACTTCAAAAGGAGGCCAAAAGCAACTATATGCACTTTTGTTCATTTAAAATGTTCTCAGTTGCATTATCAATCATCAGCTGAGGATATGTACAGACTGTCTCTCAGACTGTGTGTTACAAGCCTAGTGCCTGCAATGTAAGTACACATACCACTTAATGCAGGATGCCTTTCCCCCATGTGCTCTCACTCTAGATTCCATATGTTACTTTTCCTATTTAATTAGTATGAAACACTTCCAATTCTTGTTATTTAAAAATCTGTATCTCCAGATTGGGGTTAAGTTTACTGCTTGTTAATTGTCCAAATGAAAGGACTGATTCCCGCATGCAGGAATTCAGCAGTAGAGAAAAGCTTTAGCAGTATGGATTATACATAATTTATACATTGTTTGAGAACTTCTTATAAAAGACATAAATATGAACAAAATAAGAATCAGTTCTGTGAAGTTCTTCAGACAGATTCTTGATTGATGGATAGTCTCACTGGGACATTCTGAAGAGAGATACTGGTTTTTCCAAGCACTGGTGTTAATCTATTCTTCCTCAGAACACAGAGAACCCAGCTATCAACAGAAGACTCCTGCAGTAACAGAGAGCAGGCTCAATTTTAAGTCCGAACTTCTTATTGTTGGTTTCAACATTCACTCAAAACATTAATGAAGGATAAAATGCTGAGGGAGACAATAGAGTCTCAGCTAGCCTCAATCAGCACCAAAGTCAATACTAACCAAGGATCTTCGTGACACCGCCAAAATAAACAGCTCTGTGGCCAGAGAAGAAAGTGGTCAAGCATGTTTGATATGTTTGATAACCTCCCTAAACAACAGCAGAAAAATGCACTGTTAAGGGTATTTTTATTCTCAGATGGAAGGTAACTGAAATATACAACCTCTGTTCAGCAGCAACTGGGGAGTGTTCATTCAAGGGACTCTAAAACCAGGTAACTGCAACAAGTTGTTTTCTTCATTAGGGTTATACCCAGTATGTATCAACAGCCTGAGTTTATTCCACATACTCCCTCTCTTTTTTATATTTAGAAGAGAAAGTACAGTAGGCTGAGAAGAGTGCTATGAAGCAGAAAACTGAACAACCCTAGCACAGAAGGAATAGCTGTTTTTCTTATGAGTATACACATTCATATGCAAATAAGGAGAGTCAATACTCTCTTCTGTTTGCAGAAAACTTGATATTAGTTATCCTCTGTTTAAACTAGTTCTGTCATCCAGTCAGGGTGCAGATGTAAGTACTGCATGAGTTAGACAACCATATTCCAAACACAAGGCACCAAAAGCTACCCATCAGAGCAGGTATTCTGCATATAGCTCAGGATTCATTTCCCTAAATCACTGGGAAAGTATTTTTAAATAAGGAACACACTTGCAGTTGTCAGGACCAGCTAAGAAACAGGAAGAGATAATTAAATAAAATCATTTACTGGAGGAAAAATATTGATTCAGCAGCTCTGATAATGACAAAGATGACTTCTGCCAGTTTTTAGATGGATTTGAGTTTTAAACACTATATAAAGACTGCTTCAGTTCTAGGAGCTATAAAAGAGGAGCACAAAGTCTGGAAACTGATACACATTCTTTGCTTCTGACTTGCTCTTTATCTCTAGGAAGTCTTTAGACCTGTGCACACACAACCACCTACACAGTGGATGCAGTAATGATTATCCACCTGGCATAGGGACAGGGGTGAGATTTATCTCATTAGTGTATGGAGATTGCTATAGGGAAAACTTGATAAAGCTGTTAGCAGAACTGAAAACTGCCACTGTTTACTGTATTCAAAAAATACCTCTCAGTTGCTAAACTACTAAATGGGGTAAATAGTTCAATGTGGCTTTAGATGTCTCTGCCAACAACCCAGTACAGCTTGATTCTTATCATTAACCTGTCTTCACCATGCAGGATCTCCTTTTGTAAATAAAGAAAGGAGAAGTCTGCAGAAGTTATTAGGAACAGAGTTAACTGCATTCTTGGTCATGAATAAGCTGCCTGAAAAACACAGTTTTGTCCATTCCTGAAACCACTTAGGGTTAACACATGGTTTGTTCCCCAAAGAACAGATGTGAACATACCTCGCCAACACAATACTTATGAGATGTTCATTTTGAGCACCCTCCATTCAAGACTTGTGAAGTCCAACTTACATACTCTGGTAATTTTGATAGAATATTTGTAGATCCTGAATTAATTACTTTTCATTCTGGTTTTTGTGTTCAATTTCTGACAGAACAGCAAAGAAAGTCAGGTAGTAAACTTCCTGTTTGTGTGAGGACAGAGCTGGTTCTGTAAGAACAGTGAACTTCTGCTTACTAAGTATGACAGTGAAGAGGAAAGGCACAACACTGTGACTGCCTCAAATAGTCCTTTAGAGATTGATTAAGCACATAGGACTTCACTAGTTCTACTTGGAAACACTGACATTAAGTATGTAGTTCTCTATTCTATGTTTCTGAGGGCTCTACAAGATCCTAATGCACACAAATTAGATTCTCTCCTCGTTTTTTTCTTGCTTAAAAGAAAAAGCTAAGCAATCTACCTAATTCCTGCTGTAAGCCGTCTTGTCTCCCTTTCATTCATTGTCACTTTATGAAAGCCCACAGGACACAAAGGTATGGCAAAGCCTTCTAAACTGACTGTCTGGTTTAAAATTCTCCTTTCCACCAAAGCTCATCTTACTAAAAGTAAGACAAGATCAAGCAGAAGAAGATGAACGGCATCTGAGCGACTCACAATGTTACAGGCTGATACTACAGAAATATACACCCACTGAAGGAAGGAGAAAGGAAAACAGGGGGGAAAAAAAAAAAAAGAGAAGACCTTGTCAGAGCTCAGAAATAAACAGAATGGAGGAGAGAGTTTGCAAATGCTTTAATGCAGCATAGGCTGGCACTGCAAAGCCATGCCCTGTATCAGCACAGTCTGCCTTGATTTAAAAGCAGGCAATGTTCACATTGCCAGAGCAGAAAATGTCCTTTTTCATGGGAAAAGCAATTGTTGATGCTGGCAATTGACTGAGGCTTACAGCCAAGGGTTTAGCATGGCAGCATTCTTTTGCCTTAAGTGGATTCTTGGACCCCTACTCTGTTGCAAAAGAGGTCCGCATGGAATATGTGCTCTCCAGCCTAAAAATGGAGCTCTCCTCCTTCCTCCAGCACAGGCAGTACTGCAGACTCTTGCTTAGCTGGTCTAACAGCTGGGATACAGCATGGGTCCCTACCAGAATTTGATCACCTGAAATGAAAGTGTTAACATGTACTTGGAAGCAAGGCTGGTATTTTGTTATCTTTTTGCAAAGTGAATTCTTAGTTATGAACCGAAGGCATTACAGGGAAGGAAAAGGCCACTTGGCCTAATAAACTTTCCCCCTTTGGGGTTAGCTGAACACCACCTCCTTCAATCCCCCTCTCTCTCTGCAGAAATAAAATATGTCTCCTCTTCTCCTGAACTCATTTATAAAAGCTTGATTTAAGGGCCTAACTTGGCAACATGTTCCATATGTCTGTTATTCTAGGAGCATGCAGGCAATGGGCCAAATGCAGAGCTCCTGCAATGGGCACAATTCTCCCTGCCTGCTATAGGAGCTGTACCCGCCTTTGCCTGGGTTTAATTTGCTCCAGCTTGCCTATGGTTACAGAAGAGGGCTGGGGATGAGGAAAGCTAGTTGCATTCCCAGCTCTGCCAGAGGCTTGCCGTGAGACCTAAGGGAAAACAACCTCTTGGCTTTGTTCTGCCTCAGTTTACACAGGCTCTAAGCTTCCCATCCCCTCCAAGGGAGCTCTGTGAAGCTTAGTTAGTAATGGCAACTACTAAGTCCTTCAGAAGACAGGCAAGAAATACCATGCATACTGTAAGCAAAGGGGCACTATCAAAACCAGGGCAGCTACATTAAAAAAACTCTGCCTTGCAGAGACTTATTAGAAAGAAATGGTACTTAAAATCCAGCAAAGTTCTGGACCAAATTCTGCAGACTCTGGCTTTACAAGCACAAACTGTTCCAATGAAATCTAAAAGAATATTAACATGAATAAAAATACACATGAAGGTGTTTACAGGGGCAGGCTCTGCATGACTGATCCTGACTGCATAGAAGAGTAATTATAGAAAACAAGTTGGTAGGATCAGATCCTGAGAAGAAAACTGGGTAGCAATTTATTAGTAGCTTTTTGTTGCTCCGATTATTGCAGAAAGCAAAGAGCAGCTAAAAACTTTGCTGCCAGGAACTTCAGAATCAGACAGGACCAATCCCTTCCCCCAGCTTATTAATTCAGATGATGCTCTCTCATGAAGGGTTTAATGCAGAAAAGTGAGACTGTTTTGACATTGCAGTTATACCAGCGTCTGCTCCTTTTTCACTAACAGTATGAGACACCTCAGATATACCCCCCTCACCATGAAGAGACCATCAAGAGAGGAGCTACTGTGCCAAGCAACTCCCCTTCTGGTGACCATACTGCCATCTTTAAGAGAGCTGCCAACGATCCATGTCCTTGCCTTGAAACACGTAATATCACCACCATGGCTACATTACATTTCCCTGGGCAGACTGGCAGGATTGAACTATCCAGGCTGCTGAAGAGACGGGGTCAAGAGAGACAGAGTATGAAAAAAATAAGTTTTGCCCAACTAAAGTCTGCTTCACACCCCTCATGTTAGCAAAATCCTATTTGCCCAGGTCCAGCACTGTGCCCTGCCTCCCCTTGCAGGGAGACCGCATCCATCATTGGATCCATCATTGGTGCTTGCCTTGGCAGCACCCCGCCTCGGGTGCTGGGATCGCTGTCTACCTTGTGGCACCGGCGAGCAGCAAGCTGTGTGTGAAGAACGCCACCCCTCTCGCTATCATGTTCATTCACTGTGTGGTGAAGTCAAACTCATGGTGAACGGACTAAAAATCATCACAACTGTCAGCAGAAGGATTTACACAACTTGCTTCTCTCCCTCGAAGAGTGATTGCACTGTGAAAGCATGCTGTTCAGCCAGTAGCAGCGTTGGCTGTTTTCAAACACAGCAAGCTGGGGGAAGGGGGAGAGTTTAAAGGAAAGTCCTATATAGAATTTCTTTTAGGTGAAGCCAAATCAACATTTACTGCAAATCTAACAAAGCAGCTTCCCCCTTATTTTCTACCTCTTTCTTGCCCCCTCCCCCCGAACTCCCTCCCCACAGGTAGCAGATATTAGCCACTGCCCACCTCCGGCAGACGCAGCAGCCCATCACCAGCGGTCTCAGACTGCCCTCTACTGTCTACTCAACCAACCAGCTCTGCAGCTGATCTCCAAGCTAAAGATCTGCCAAACCTGTCAGAACTTGTGACATACTAAGGATACCGGAGTGTCACATATCAGGCAGATAAGCCAGTAATAGCGAGCCATCCGCTCGGGGAAACGGATGGCTCAGAGAGGGTCTCTCCACTTGGGCTTCTCTAGTACAAGAGATGATCCTGCATTCATTTTTCATTACAATTTCTTCCGCTGATTCCTCCTTTATCCTTAGAAAGGCTGGGGAACAGGGTGTAGATGACAGCCAACCTCAGCAAAGGAAAACTCCCTGAGAAGGAATGAGTCACCTCCTCACCACCCACTCCCACCCCTGCACCCTTCGACATGTCTTTTTGCACACCTCCCTCGGACACAAGCACAGCTCACGTTTTCCAAGCAAGTGCTTTTTCCATCCCTAATTACACTCCCAGCTATCTTCAGGATAAAGTTGGCATTCAGAAGATGGAAAATGCTTGCCTTGACCTTTAATTTTGGTGGCTTTCAAAAGCTACTACTGTATCCCCTGATATTCCCTTCTCCGTGATTTCTTTCTGAGGCATCAGGTTATTGTTAGGTGGCAAAGAGGGACGGCAGCAGATAAGAGAGGAAAAGATGCCTGATGATTTTTCATTTTTAAATGAACGAGAAAAGACCACATTCCCTGCAACAGAGATTTATTGCAAGGAACAAATTGTCTCATAATGGGGACTCGTGGAAATAAAGTGAGAAGGAAAGCCTCTAAAAACAAGCCCAGGTATCACAGGCCATAGACAAAAGAAAAAAAAAAAAACCCAACACGTGCATGTGTGTGTATGTGTGTATAAATATATACACCATGTCTTTATTAAACCCAGATAAAGTTTGTACACCTTCCCCATGGTGGCTGGCAAGAGCTTGTGTCCCAGAAGAATGGCTTTAATCTCATTTCAGACTCAATAATATAGTGCCAGATGTTCTTGGAAATCTATTTTGCCCCTGTACATTGTGCAATTAACCTTTCGGTTTCCCAGAGATCAAATTAGAGCTGTGGAAATGTTTCCAAACCTCTCTCTTAACGAGAGAAGCATGGGGTGTTTGAACCAACTGCTGAGCCATTTTCCCAGCCCTCTGCTCCTCTGGACGTGCCAGGAAGGATATCAGGCCAGCTATAGATGCCATTGTTTCACTTGCCAGGGGGGAAATATAAATAGTCCTGGCTAAAAGTATTTTATCAAGTTTCTGAGCTTGGAGCTGGTTTATAAGCAGTGCAACTTAAAGAACTCCGTTTCCTTTGATTACAGAAAGTTCCTATAGATTATGGGTATATTTTTCCAAAAGGAAATGGAAAGCACAGCATTTTATCCACAGGCATTTATTATACTCACAGCTCTGTATGGCACTTTAACAGACCAGAATGCTCATAAGCCCATGGCCAGCAAACTGTCAGTTGGTCCAACAAGTAGATTTTTTTTTGCCTGTGCAAAGGTCTGCTGATAACAGGTCACACAGATGTGACAGTGTGAGTTTGCTCCTAAGACCAGTCCCTAACTTGCTACACATAATTTATCACATTGCAGATACATAGCTTCTTACCTGTCCAGTTAACTCAGCATGAACTCAGACTCTGAGCTAGCTTCTGGCTAGCTGAATTCATATTTCAGTATTACCCAGGTTTTTTTTTTAACTCTGGAGTCACTTAGATGCTTTTGCATCCTACTTCTGAGCACAAAATTACAAGTAAACTGCTGGAAATTATAAATGCAAAAGGATTAAAAATTAAGTGCAAGACATTTTCCTATAGTGCCCAGAGCAAACACTGAACCTGAGATATGAGAGATTTAAAAGACCCCTGACAAGTTCTTCTTAGGTAACCCAACACAGTACATCTCTCTAACATCACTCTAATTCCATCACCTGGCATTTACAGCCAGCCACAGAAAAAGGTAGAAAACAAACAGAAGAGTAGCAGTAGCTCAAAAGCATATAAAAGGTTGCTCAGTCTTGAGGTTTTATTTACTCACAGGTATTGACAGGATGTTATCCCCATGCTTGAGAGAGGGAAAAGTGTTTGTTTGTCTTAGTAAATATCT
This sequence comes from Melopsittacus undulatus, assembly GCF_012275295.1. Lineage (NCBI taxonomy): Eukaryota > Metazoa > Chordata > Aves > Psittaciformes > Psittaculidae > Melopsittacus > Melopsittacus undulatus. The sequence goes on along the minus strand of NC_047529.1, from coordinate 9,228,881 downwards.
GTTGGTTCTAAAATATTGACATAGGGGAACCTCAATGTTTTAATTCGAAACTTTCACTGTAGGGCACATGAACAGAATATGATCTATGCATTAAGTATAAAGACAGAATTCTAATTTTAAATTTAGTTCAAACCACAATAAGCTGGATAAAACAGAAGAGCCTGAGCACAAGAAAATGTTAACTTTTCAGTTACAAGACAGCTTTGATGCATGTGTGCCCTTGTTTATTTATGAAGCTGCTACTATTGTTTTAATGTAAACAGGATTCAAAGTCCACTGGCAGCTAGGAGGGGCCAGTTGAAATGATTTGAAAGAAAGCTCCTTAGAAAAGTGCTCTTCTATTCATGGAAGCAGTTCCTGTATCATGACTGAAGAGCTATTGAAAAAATAAACAAATATTTTTATTACAAGATGATAAAAGGGTTTGAATAGAAAAGCTGGCCAGATATGAAAACAAACTTTCACATATAAGGGCTTTTGATACACATGATTTACTCTGATGACAACAGGCCACTCTGAGAAGTGCTGAAAGCTTATTAATATTATACAAAAGACTTTTGTTTATCATTTGCTGGACTGCATGGGAGTTGCAAAAAGCAGGCAGCAACATGGCTGGTGTCCTGCCTTTGGAGCTGCATAATGAGGGAAGATTTAGAAAATACTGCAGGAGCAAACCTCTGAAATAAAGCCTGCTTTCAAACTGAAAGGAGAGCGATGCTAATGTTACAAGCACAGCTAAGAGGTTTGGAGATTTGAAAGTTCGACTCAGCACCCAAAAGATTTGATCTTCATTTCAGACCCAGAGAAAAGGTAGCATTTCCCAGCAGGATTTGCTGTACTGGTTCAGTGCTGCAGGCACCTTTTGTCCCCATCAGTCCTGAGGCAGAATTCAGGACCAAGCCATTTTTGTTTGAAATCCCAAAGAGCTGTTTTAACTGAATGAAGATGGAGTCACTGCAGTGATATGAGTCTCTCATGTCAAAACCGGAAACAGGTTCCCATGATTTCTGTTCCTGCCTGGCATATACCCCACCCTGGGGACTCTCTTGGGCTAAAATCCCAAATGGGCACAGAAAAAGGACAGTGCCTTGGTGCATCCTCATTCTGGCCTCAGGCTTGTTTTTCAACCAGCTCCTATAAATACCAGTTGCCAGAAGGGATAACAAAAAGTTTCTATGAGGGAAAAGAAAAAACAAGCACAAAAAGAGCTTCTAGGACCAAGGACCACCATCTGCATTTAGATTAGGGTAAAATATTAGTAACAAAACTCTTACAAACTCCTTGGTTTCTATGGGAGAATGACACCAGCCCACACACTGCAGTTCTCACTGCAAACCTCAAAGCCACTTGAAATTAATCTCATTTCATATTTGATAAAGCACTCAATAGGAATAGGAAGCCTTTTGTAAACGACAGCACTGGTGATAAAGTACAGTATTACTTTCCCACACTTTTCCCAGAGACACTATTCAATCAGCAATATCAGGCACTGGAAATCTTCACACTGGTACCAACACTGTTTATGATCAGACAAGTAGGAAGGATCTTCTGTGCCCCTCTTTTATTTCTGCTAAAAAGGATCCCCAGCTCAGGGCTTTTAGAGCACTTTCCCTGAGCTGAAGGACTCACAATGTTTAGTCACAGGGTATTAGTCACAGAAACAATTTAGTGACAAATTATTTCTTTTCCTGACAGATCAAGTCATGTGCAGAGCTTGAAAGGAGGGAGAAAAACCAGCAAGTAAAAAATTATCTTCAAAAAGTCACTGTTTTCATTAAAAGCTTTGATTTCCATTTTATTTTTTTCAGCAAATCTTCAAAAAGGCTGCCTAACACAAAACATCAGCTCTGCTAGCCAGGCTTCTGGTACGTTCACCACCTAATTCTGCCACAGGCACCAGTAACACCACCAGCTGAAGCCAGCTAAACATTTCCCATCTAAAGCATTGGACCCCTGGGTAGATGCCCCTCCAAGGCCATCCTGCCAGCCAGCACCATCCAACCCACCACGCAGAAGCCTGGAGCCACAGCTCAGAAGCCAAGATGCCTACAGTGTGAAAACTAAGCAGTCCTTGGTTCAAATAAGAGCTGAGACATGGTGAAATACTAGCAGGGTTTCACAAGGCTTTTCTGTTCACAGCCAATAAAATTACACTGTTCTGTGAATAAAGGAAGACTCTTTTGTTAATGTAATAAATATGTCAACTTTTAAGAATATTACAGCCATTTCAAAAGAAGAGGGGAACAAATAATTTAAAAAGACATAAAATGGCCATATTCAGAGTAAAATGTGAAAAAAAAAATGCTCTATGTCCACTGCTACATTCTGTCATGCAAGAAGCCCAGACTGGGGCTTGTACAGGGTCTCCTACCCAAAACTGCCCTGTAAGGGAAAGCCATGTCTCTGTCTTTCAATGGTACAGAAGCAGCAATAAGGTAAGCAGGACAGATTCAGACCTTGCCATGAAGGTGGTGGGCCCAATTAACTGAAGTTGCAGAGCTATAAATGGTATGTGAATGATTATTCAGAAATGCTGTGACACTAAGATTGGGTAAACTGTTCAGAAGAGCTGAGATACTTTCAGCAAGAGCTAGACCAAAAGCTGCTGTGACGAGGAAAGCTAAGTTCTGTTTGGAATTAAATCTGACAAGGGATGTCAAGGACAACAAGAAGGGCTTCTTCAAGTACACCAAGTTGCAAAAGGAAGACTAGGGAAAACATGGGACTGCTGCTGAATGATGTAGATGCCCTGGTGACAAAGGATAGAGAAAAGGCAGAGATATAGAATGCTTTCTTTGCTTCAGACTTTACCACCAAAGTCAGCCCTCAGGAATCCCAGATTCTGGAGGCAAGAGAAAAAACCTAAAGGAAGACCTCCCCATGGTCAAGGAGGATCAGATTAGAGATCATTTAGGCAAATGTGATAACCACATATCCATGGGCCCCAATGGAATGCACTAAGTGTGAGGGAGCTTGCAGATGTTACTGCTAAGCCATTCTCTGTCATTTTTGAAGAGTCAGGAAGAACAGGAATGGTGCCTGAGAACTGAAGGAAAGACAATGTCATGCCAGTCTTCAAAAAGGGCAAGAAGAAGGACCCAGGAAACTACAGGCCAGTCAGCCTTCATCCCTGGAAAGGTGTTGGAACAGCTCATAGTGGGTGTCATTTCTAACCACATGGAAGAATGTTATCAGGACTAGTCAGCATGGATTCACCAAGTGGAAATAATGCTTCAGCAACATGATAGCCTTCTATGATGGAATGACTGGCTTTCTAGATGAGGGGAAAGTAGTGGGTATTGTCCACCTTGACCCGAGCAAGTCTTTTGACACTGTCTCCTATAATATCCTCATACATAAGCTCAAGACGCACAGGTTAGAGGGTGGACATGAGGCAGATTGAGAAGCGGCTGAATAGCAGAGCTCAGAGACTTCGGATCAGTAGAGCAGGTCTATTTGGTGGCCTGCAGCTAGCGGTGTTCCCTAGGCGTCAGTACTGGGTCCAGTCTTATTTAATTTATCCGTTAGTGACCTGGATGAAGAGAGAGTAACCACAGCAAGTTTGCTGATACAAAACTGTGAGGAGTGGCTGACACACCAGAAAGCTGTACTGCCATTCAGCGAGACCTGGACAGGCTGGAGTGTTGCATGGAGAAGAAGGAACCTAACAAACTTCAGCAAAGCCAAGTGTAGGGTCCTGAACCTAGAGAGGAGTAACTCCATGTACCTGTACAGGTTAGGGGTTGACCTGCTGGAAAGCAGCTCTGCAGAGAAGGACCTGGGAGTCCTGCAGGAAAACAAGTTAACCATGAGCCAGCGATGTGTCCCTGTGGCCAAGAAGGCCAATGGCATCCTGGGCTGCATTAGAAAGAGTCTGGCCAAGGGAGGTTTTTCTCCCCTTCTGGTGAGGCTGTACCTGGAGTGCTGTGTCCAGGTCTAGGCTCCCTGCTCAAGAAAGACAAGGAACTACTGGAGATCCAGCACAGGGATATGAAGATGATCAGGGGGGCTGTCCACAGATGGATTACACAGACATCACTCAACATTACTATTATTTATCCTGGTAATTCAATTTCCATCAAGATCCCTGACTTTAGCTGGTTAGTAGCACACCTCCGCAAGTGTTTGATGTTTGAAGTATGACCAGTTCTGACTGGATACAGATACTCAGATCAAGGATTTGAAATTTTCTCCCTTTGAGTAAATTCTAAGATTAATTTAAATTTGCTGTTTCTGGGAACATTTGGACATATTCATCTCCCGGTAGGAATATTCTTCTGAAGTGAATATAAAAGGAACATAAACTAACACAATTCAAAAATTCAAATAAATATTTGTAGCTTATTTATCTGAGTTTACATTATTCACAGGAATGCTATTATTTAACCTGGTTAGATCAGAAAGAAGTTCTGTGACCTCAGAGCAAAAGGAAACAGGGAATAAAATATTTGCATCAACTACAATCATTCAATAAACTAACAGGCTCAACTGGCATTTTATTGACTTGGGGTTTGTTAGCATCTTTTTTTCCTTTGTTTTTCACAATGTCAATTGAAAATAAACTGTACCTATGTAAGAAAGAAACGTAAGTATAATCAGCTTTTGGTTATCTATAGATAAAGTCTCCAGATAGAGGGGGTATATAAGCAGAGAAGCTGTAGGTATTTCCTCATGAGCTGAAATCGGTCTGGAAGCACCCTCCATGCTCACTTCCAGCGAGATTATGCAGATTTATCAGCTCAGGCCAACAATAATGGACTTCTGCAGTTTATCTCAATTATATTCTTTTTTTTCAGTTGCATTATTGCTGTATGTTCTGATGAACTGAAGTTGCATATATATTGCGTTATGTACAGTTTTATCCACGTAGTTTATTCCAGATCTCTCCTGCCCACTGTTTGGTTAACAAATCAAAAGTTGAATGCACCTTGCTGGAGCAACTTTGGCGTTTCAGAATTTCATTCAATTTCACACATTTGAATTTACATACAAAGAAACTATCGAGATTCAAGCCATGCAGCTAAGAGTATCCTACACCAGAGCCCTGAGGCAGGGTCCAAAAAAAAAGACCATGACACTGCTCCTGTTAGTTGTCGTTGGAAACTCCTGCCTAGGCTCCAGCTGCACAAGCAGCACAATTTCTTCACATGTGACGTGAATACAATGTAAGTCCCAGGAGAAAAACTGTCTCCAGCAGGAACACAATTGAGGTCAGATGAGTTCTGTCTGTCCTAAAAGCCATGAATCTGACTTAAATATGTTCTGGGCTCAAAGTATAAAGCTGGAAGCCTGTCCTTTTATGACTTTCTACTCCTTTCCAAAGAAGCACTTGAACATTTGTTATGCTTCCTTTGTATTTGTCCTAGGATGGCAGTTTACGAAAGTCTCATCCGTTTCCTGAGTAAGAGCATCCACTTCCTACTTAAGAGAAGGGGCTTGGAGCAACCTGGTCTAGTGGAAGGTGGGGCTGGAACAAGACCATCTTTAACGTCCCTTCCAACAAAAACATTCATTGATTCTATGATTCTATGTGGCATAGTATTTTCCAGCTACTTACTGAGAGTAGAAGAGCAACACAGCACTTCACAGCTGGGAGGAGGAATAGTCAAAACTCTGTGATTCTTGATCATTTCAGCAAGCAGGTATTACAGCAAGGCTGGCTTCCAAGAACTACCACAGTGCCTCATGATAGATCACACTCAGACCTACCAAGGTGTATGACAAGGTTCCTCTTGAATCTCAGTCACTGCATCACCTCCTGGTTCGTAACAGAGAATTTAGCAAAGACACTGCATACTTGGCCTATCCGCATACCCATTCCATGGGCAAACACAGTACAAAGCCTCTGCCTAAGGCTCACCTAAATCTGATGACTGCAACAGAGCTTGTGCCCAAGCACAAGAGAGAGTTTAGGCAGAATTCTAAGTTCATTAAGAATTATAACCCTTACTAGGGAATACATAACATGAAGAGATCTGTGTTACTACCAAATTAAAACAGTAAAAAAGATGAAAAAACTAAACCTTCTTTCACTGTAAATTCTACATATTCAAAGGAATGCCCAGACTCTCCACCAAGACCCTCTGGTACTATCAGCTTGTGTTTCCAGCATCAATTCATGATTGCATAATGGGAATCTCCTCCAACCTATAAAGCAAACAAAGAAACAAACAAAAGCCGTTCTTTTCTGAAGTGCTGAGTATTCACTCTCTGAAAATAAACAAGCCCCTTCAAGAAGGACCATTTGAAAGTTGAGGCACAGTCATTGTGAAAATGTAGGCACTTACATTTATTCAAATGTTCTGAGAGTTCCCACTTATCTGTACCTTGATAGTGGTGTAACCTTCCCTTGACATGTCAACCTGGCAGTAGCAATGGGAACACAGTTCGCTTTGAGAAACTCTATCCTTCACAGGCTGAACCAACAGACTGGACTTCTTGCAAGATTTCCAAGTGTTAATTATATGATCTCCACGTGCACCATTATCAGGACGGCAAGGTACTCAATTAGCTCTTTTTTCCTTTTTATTTAATTGGCATTACAGTGTGATTGGTAACACAGCCATCCCCACTGGCTGCATGGGTTGCACTTATGCAGCATGAAAACCAGAAAATTGGTAACATAAAATCTGGCCCTTTGCCAGATTTCTACAGGGCATTAGTAACAAACTGGTGAAGCTCATTAAAAAAAAAGAGAGAGAAACCTATAACCATTAAAAGTCCATTAAGCAGCATGTCATTTTGTAAAGCTAAATAGCCCACAGTAATCAAAAGCATATGAACCCCAGCTGGGTTACCCGGCAAATTGTTTCGATTTAGGGGGGAGAATTCATCAAGAAAGATTGTTCCTAGGATTGGGTTGATTTTTCTCCTTCATTTGCTGGCTCCATGTCCCATTATAATTACAGTGATTGATGCACCTTGCAGACAAAGGTGAAGAGTGACCGGAATAGCCCGAACATCTGCTCAATGCAAAACTATCACTAATGCAGAAACTCTGCAGAAAGGGACACCACTTTAGTTATCCCACGCAGAAGGCAACTTCTTTCCCACTTTTCTCCTCACCTAAGTTGCACATGGGTTATGAATCAGGTTTCCTCATCCCTATTCCCTAAGTAAAATGAGAGAAGTTAAAGTTTGGCATGAAGAAATCATTCACTGACAGACTGTCAGCAAAAAAGAAAAAACAAAGGAAAGAAAACCACAGAGGATGAGTCTTTAGTATTGGTAATTACTGCGCACGTCCTCTTCCACTGACAGTCACCCTTTGCCTGAGTAAGGGGCAACACCCATAACTCTCTGCTTGGAGCAAGACAGCAGAAAAAGCAGCATACCACTATGAATGAGGTGGTTCACCCCCTCTGCACCTGATATCCTTTAGTACCTCTGTAGCTATCTTTAAAGAACTGGTCCTTAGGCCTCAATTCAGCAGGACACAGCAGCATGCACCTGGACACAAGCTTGTTCCAGTGAAACTGTTCAGGCTCTTAATCCAGTATCATCTAATAGCTTGCTGAAGTGGGACTGCAAATTCTCTCTGCTCCCACCTGTGTAACAGAAATAACTTATCTCTATGTAAATTAAGGCCAGACCACCACCCAAACCAAAAGGGAAGGAGCTTATAATCAAATGACAGTTCTGCTACATCTTCCATTTTCACATGGGCCTTTCAAGATTTTCCTCAAGGCTTTTAACACAGAGGATTTTTAAAGCCATTTTATGTTACTGGGGTGAGGGATGCAAGGTGATTAAAAGTCTCATTTAGTTGAAAACACTGACCTGCCCAAATGGACAAGAATAGCACACTAACATCATACACAAGGTCTTTTAGAACAGCAGGACCCAGACCTTTGATCTATCCCAGGAACTTACACTTCTATGTCTCCTGGAAAAGGCAACAGATTGGAAATAGTTACTTTACGGGAAGCCCACAAAACTTAAAGCCAAAACTCCAGCCAACCCATTCTGGAGAACTGTAGTGTCCTGCAATGTTTTTTCAAGAGATTTTTTTAGGGCCTGCAGTCACCCAGTGGTTGAAATGCACCACCTCTATCTAAAGATGAATTTGAGAATCCGCAACACGGGTTTCAAATCTGTAGCCTCTTTGTAAAGAAGCATATACAGCCCTTGAAGCACTGTTTGTTTTCACAAGATGTCTTGGTCAAGCTGGACAGTTTATTTACGAAGGAAGTCTGCTGCTGAAGAAGACCTTTAGATGGTACATAGCTGAACTGACAATAATAAAGTACGGCAGTAAATCATCCAAGTGCTGAATTTCTTCCAGTACACTTCCCAGCATGAGTAACAGGATGCAAATGGAAAAATCAGATGACATCTTAAGATCAGGAGACTCAAACTGCATCTGTTTCAACTGCTGGATGAGGCCATTGTAAAGCATACACAGATAACATTCCTCTAATGTGCATGTATTAACGTTGTCTCATGGTTAAGAACTGACGAGAAATAAAGCCATACAAGTTGCTCTCTCCTCTAATCTTTGTGGTCTCAAAGTGTGCAGAGAGACCTGACAGAACTCAAGTTTTTACTATGAAAATTAAAACAATAAATAAATCACACTCTAAGTTTAGAAGTGGTCATTTTTACCCAACCATTTCTCTCCATTACAGGGCTACTTACATACTTATATAAGTTACATCTGCTTTGTTATGATGGCACAAACCCCAGCCACCTCACCAATGTCTTGAAACACCCTTTCAGTGCTTAAACAAAAACCGAAGTGCTACAACCAACCTCGGGTTTGATTTTTCCTTTGCTAAATCAACCTCTGACAATAGAAATGGTTCCCTCAGCATGATTGCTGCTTGTTTCCAATGGATGAGAGCCCTGGCACCCACCTCCAGGGCCCACAGCCACCCCTATTTCCACTTCACCAGCAACAGTCCATGGTCCTTTCCAGGCAACCTGCCTGCCAGGGGGGCAGGAGGCAGCACATGCCATGTGGCTCCTGCTTTCTCCTTGGCCAGGTTTTGATACCCCTCCCTCGATCCCCTCAAGTTTTCAGCAAAGTCCCAGACACCTCAGTCCCTGTGAGGCCTCTGCCTCTGTGTCAAATTAGTGGGCTACTACATTCAAAAGTTATTAGAGAGGGACTTGCACACAAATGGAAGGATAGCTCAACCACAAACCTTATTTTCGTAATGAAACAGAACAACAGAAGTATCCTCTACTTTGGCCCACAGAACGTGAAGGTTTACAGTCTGTTTTATTAGCTTTTGAGGGAGCAAGTAACCAAGCTGTAAAAACTACAATGAATGACACTAAACTCCTTAAAAGACTGTTTGTTATAGGAAGCACATACATTTATGCATGCATATCTGAATAACCTAGATCTTTTCCATTTGCAAAACTGCAGTGGGAATTTCATGACTGTAGGACCCCTTATAGCAACTTGACATACTGAAGAGAAAAAAAAAAGATTAAATTAATAAGACAAGTGTAAGATAGCCAGGAATAACTAGCTGCAAAAATACAGGGTCGTGATCAAATGTTAGGTAGCACATCTTCAGAAAGGCATCAGAGGGCTGCAGCTGATCCCAAGTGAGACATGCTAATGCTCCTGGAAAGAAAGAGTATTTTGTACTGAGACTAATAGAAATACAACTTCTAAGATATCTAAAGCAATCTAACTATGGCTGTAATCTTTTTGTTATAGCCATAGTTAGATCTTAGCTGCATATTAGGTCCAGTTTTGAGCCCTGTATCTTAAGACACATGTAGGTCAATTGATGAGAAGGCAGAGATTTAGGATAATTTACCCTAAAGAGCAGCAGACTTAGGGGAGATGTGATAACATTTTCAAGTCCATGGCATGTTACTGAAAAGAAGGAATCACTTGTTAAACTTTTGAAGCAGGATAAAAACCAATGGGCTTATACTAAGGCAAGACAATTTCAGGCTGGCATTTACAGCAATAAGAACAGTGAAGTACAAGAAGAGAGGGCCCAAGAAAGCTGCAGGGCTGCTGCTCCTGGAGATCTTTCAAGACAAGGTTACAAGGTTAGACAGACATGCCAGGTGTGGCACAGTTCTCATTGATCCTGCTCTGAGGCAAGGAGACAGGTAACTTGCTGAGGTGCTGCCCAACCCTACTTACCAGCTTTAGTATGGAATCAGTCAGAGAAAAAGAACACAGAAAATACTTTTGAAATACTCTTCTCCCTTCTCTCCTTTCACACCCCCACACCCCCCCCCCCCCCCAGTTTATCACTTCAAGAGTGGCTGATTTTAACTTTAATCTAAATGGTTTGCTAGTTTAAGATCTTATTTGAACTGACTCTTCCTCCTTCCACAGAATGAAACCAAGACAGCTTGTGGTATAAAACAAATGCTACAGCCAAATCAGGCCTACAATACACAGAATCTAGTTCTGCAAATGTGATGCAAGATCGCACGTAAGTCATTCTGTTGGACTTGAAGAAAGGCACTGTTATCTGTGCAAGACCAGGGACATGATTTCTGCATCCTCCAACAGCACACAAATGGGCTCCCAAAGCTCATTTGAATTCTGTACATAATCAGGATGTAGCCCACAGCTCCACTGATTTGTGAGGTTTATGTTCCATAGTTGAATTTACCTCTTGAGGTTTGTCACCTAATTCTCTGAACAAGCAGAGATTTTAAGATAAATCTGGAAAAAATACTGAAGAAAATAAAACCGGCATTTTAATGCACAAAGAGAAAATACCAGTAGGGGAAAGTGGAACAATCAAAGAAGAAAGGACCAAACTGGATAATAACATTCTCAGCTAAAACCAGAAAAGATTAAAAGGGAAGCATGGGACAAAGATTTTATATGAGCACCCTAATACAAACAGGGCTGATGTTAAGGGATTATTTAAACAAGTCAGCAGAAGTTAGCACCAGTTAATGATGAGTTTGTTAGCTAACAGGCTGTTAACACTCAAACAAACTGGTCATTAAATGTGGTTACTACTTATTTTAATGGAAATTTATTAGAACCTTTATTTAAAGGTTTAATGGGAGGGAGAGCCCCAGCATGCACACCTGGAATCCCACAAATCCAAACAACACAGACCTCAAACTGCTTTGCCTGGATTTGAATCACAAAATAGAAACAAACCTTTCCCAGCATCAATGACTGCCTTTTCGCTAGCAATAGGATACTGGATGAATACAGACTCTGATAGCTTTGTATCTAACAAGAACCACTTGAATCTTCATTACTTTGTAGTACCATTATGGTAAGTGGTTCTGATCTGTGTCCTTTAGAATCATAGAAGCCCATTGCAAATCTCGTTATTATTAGACAGAAGTTTGATAAAGCTCTTAACATTGCCTCATGCATCTTCATCCCCTTGGAGTTTAGCGGAAGAAAAGAGGGAAAAAAATAAAACCAGAAATAGCAATGTATTAAAGGGGAAACAGAAGCAATAAAAACTTCAGGCTTTTTTTGTTCATTTCCATGATAAGTTAAAAAAAAAAAAAACAAAACAAAACAAAACCAAAACCCAGTAACACAAAAAACCCACAACTTGCTAAGTGAAAAAAAAAAAAACAAAAACAAACCTGGCTATTGGTACACACTGTCAGTAAGTATAGAGTTATAAGGAGAGAAAGCACTGGAAGTCCACTGGAAGACAGCATTGGGCTAGACCTGGGGAGACAATTATACTCCTAAATCTGGAACCAGAAATCACTGCACCCTCTCCAGCATCCTCCCCTGTCATTTTGGCCATTTAATTTAAAGTGTCTTTCACTATACAGAAGGTGTTCCTGAAGTGCCTGTATTAGCATTCCCAGCTTCCTCCGTGCTCGTGGTTACAGAGAAAACAGGACAAAGTAGGAGAAATAATATACTGCAAAACTGCAGTGGACCAGGAAAGGATAGGAAAGAGGGTTTGAGAACAGTAAAAATTATCAGGAAAAATCTGGTTCAGATAAAAACCCTAACTTAAAGTGATCAAATAAGCCTTTGGAGAGCATTCCTCCCCACTGGTCACAGAAGGACCCACAGATCTGCCTTAAAAGAGAAGTCTAAAATCAAAAGGTATATTAGCACATCTATTAGATGCTTCTGCAGTGAGCCAAAACACAGGACCTCAAAAAGCTGAGGTGAGGATTATTAGTAGGATTATTATTAGTAATTAATATTATTAAGTGTCCATCTCCTTAACACAGCTTTTTCACCTACAGTTTCTGCAGTATCTCTCATGATTAACAGGAAAGAAAAACGAAGGGGAAGAAACCAAAAGGCAAATACCTCCAATGTGACCACACATATTTTTAAGGAATCTGAGGCACTCTGGATCTGGTTTTTGGTGGAGCTGAGCATGCACACCTCTAATGAAAGGCCTGAGCAGCTCTGGGCACTCATGACTTTGAAAAAAGCCAAGGTTGTCAGTGAGGACAGGAGCCCAGTCCTGGACATGCTGAAGCACTGTGGGGCTCTTCACAGCTCCTTGGCCGGAGCCAAGAAGCAAGCTGGTGTGAGAGCTGAGAATCGGCCCCTGGAGCCTGCACCACTCGGCCTGAAAAACTCCTTTTTCTCCACTTGCCATTTCTACGATTTGCTCTTTGTCTTTTAAATATTTCTCACTTTGAACCTCATGGGATCTGACAGCCTCCTGCCTGAACGCTCACATGTGCCAGACCCATTGTTAATATTATTTCACGAGATATTAGGATTTCAGATGCATCTCTCTTGCCTTGTTTGCACGAGCTTTTCAACAAAAGACTATGGACATGTCTAAACTCCTAATATTTGCTGTGATAATACCACTTAAAGGCAAGTGGGCTGGGAATGGGAGAGAATAACTGATATTTTCATTTAGCTGCTGATGTGACTGGGATTTAGAGAACAGTCTGATTGATGTCTCGGCTTCATTTAAAATAAAATAATTAGGCTAGTAAAATCTGGAAAGTATATTTTCATTTTAACTGGTCTGTGTGCTCAGCCCAGACTCCAAGAGAGAACATGGAACGTTACAGGAATGGAAATGAGGGGTCGGAGTAGGAGAAATGATATACTGTAAATCAGAGGCAGACGAGGAAAGGATATGAAAAAGGGTCTGGCAGAATTAAAATAATCAGGAACTAAGAGGAAAAACCAAGAGTTCAAAAAACGCGTAGAGCATTCCATTAATCATCATTGTGGGAGGTAACAGAGGGTGGACAACAATATGAGAAGAGGACTGAAGAAGCACAACTAAGAGACAAAAAATTGTAGATATGAATAAAACAGGCATAAAATTCATATTTCTTGTTCCTGTTCCTAATAGCATTTGGGTCCCTGTTCAGTGGGAACAATAAAAGATTGGCTGGGGGAACAGAAGGCTCCCAGCTGCATGAAAGAAAGTGTAAGATCAGACTTGAAAACCATGCACAATTTAAACAACTTAAACCCCAAAATAAATGCACTTTTAAGACATTTTGATCCCCTGCATCAACCTATCACAGTACAAAGGCAGTCCAAGGAATTCTGGATTTGATCTCTTAATTCTGTGAAAATTCAGGCCTGTATCTCAACTGCATAAGAGCCCAGAAACACAATCACACACACCAGCTGGACAGTCCTAATTACATGAATACACAGACTCTGACAGCAAGAAACACAACACAACGTACTTTGTTGAGACAAAAAAGCCTTTTGTTTATGTGAAGCCAAGATACAGCACTTTACATCTGTACACACACAGACCGCAAGACCACAGCTAACAAGTTAATCATGTAGCTTAAACCAGGCACAGACTGAGGGTGTTACAATACCCACTGCAGTGGGCAACACCACCCTCAGGATTGCTCCGAAACATAATGAAAAGTTTCCAGAAGCCAGGAATTTCAGCCAAGAACTGGAAACAACTTAAAATCCAGTAATACCTTCTCTGAATCTTTACAATCACTCCCGTAATGTGAAAGTCTCCTCTGACTGTGACAGGAAAGGGACTAAACACCCCTTCCTTCTCCCCTGTAGTGATTACTACATATAACTCAGTTTCATGGTTGTGTTGGTCTTTCACACCTACCTTCCTCTGGAAGCCAGTCGCCCATAAAATATAGTATATGAACTGCACTATATTAGCTAGAGAAAAATGAGGCACTCGAAATCTGAGAGAAAGCTGGAAGAAATTTACACTAAGCGAATATTGCATACCCGAGGGACAGGGGTACTGGGAAGAAAACCCTGTTAAAACCAGATTGTTTTCCCCCCTCTTCAGTTTAACTTTTTCTCCTTTTTTTTTTCCCTTTTTTTTATTTAAAATTAGCTTGCCAGCCCCCATCCACCTCCTTCTCAGCACAGAGAGGATATTTTTGCTACATAGTGTCTCGTATAGGAAGATACATTGAAGTGGTCTGGAACACCTTTTCTGTTCTCCTCACTATCAGCAAAACAAGCTGGGCTTGGGGTATTTGGGTGCTATTCTACAAGAAAGGGAATGACCAACCAAGAAGAAAAAAAAAAACAGGAATGTATAATAATAATCCTAGAAATAAGCCCAGTAAACATGGCTTAAAAATAAAGGTAACAATTCTTGCCCTCACAGTTGTAATTTCTGTTACACACACCTTTTCGCAGGTATCACCAACACCAGAGTTTCCACTGGGTAAGAACAGGAAATTGATGCAACTTATAGTCTGCTTTACCTTGCTGCAAACACATCTATACCCTCTCCAGCCTTACAACTGCACTAAACACGGAATAAAGCAGTAAGTTTTTTCATGGAGGTCTGCAAATTTCTCCACAGAAACCTTTTTGTGGTCTCTGCCCCTAATAAAACTAGGTGTATTAGCTGAAATGAATTGTAAGTAAAACAGGGAGTAGAAAGTTTACTCCAGCGCTTCCCTCTTTACCTTTTTGCTCCTACCTGATGCACAAATTTGAATCAATTATTGGTGTTCACAGATGTATCACATGTGAGCAAAATGAAAATCCACTTCCTCTTTGACCTATTATTTTGACTTTTCACACTCAAAAGCAACTCATGATAGTTCAGAAAATTGTGAGGGAGGTACGTCAGGGAAATCCAGAATAAAAGAAAGTCCCACCTTCTACACATTAAAAAGACAGACTTTTGTTTCCTATTTGCCAACCATTAATGGGGCATAAAAAATGTGTGATTAGAACCTTGAGAGTTGGCATGGCTCAAATACTGTATATTGATGAACCACGTTGGAATGGAAATCAGATGAAAAGTATTCCTGTAGTGGCACTTTAACCTAACTGTTGACAGATGGAGAATGGAAGCAACATAAATGCTCTCTTTTTGTGTCAGCACTATAAAAATGTCTGACTAGCCCATGAAAGATGGAGATGAAAGCTTAGGCAGCCATTAGAAACTGTGCCTCACCTCAAGCAATAACTCATTCCCATGGTATTATGAAAATGGTTTTATTGCAGAGGATTACTTCTTCCCCTTCTGCAAAAATTACTGCTTATCAGCAGTGCAGAAATAAAGCCAGAAACTCCCAATCTTTTAAATTCTCCTATGCAATCTCCTATCTAATGGTCAGGAATTTAATAAAATGTAACATTTGATTAAACCAGTTTGCATGCCTTTCTGAAACCGACACCATCATCTGAAATACAGCCCTTTCAAATGTCCTGCCATTAGTTCACAGCAGCCTGATTGCCTGTTGCATTTATTTATCTGAGTATTAATGCTCTGCGAACTGCCTTGATTGGAATCGAAGTCTTTTGGCAGACCTGGACTGGAAATCAAAAGGCAGTTGTAAGGGCAAAAAGAAATTCAAAAGCAGTGTCAAATAAGGAAGTTTCATGGAGTTTTGTGGGGGTTTTGTTTTGTTTGGCCTGGGGTGGGGCATGTCCTTTTATGCAGAATGCATTTTGGTTTCTGCTTGTTCCTAAGCAGTCAAGCTTTAGTTAGAAAGCAAAACAGAACCACATGTATTTTAAAATTCAAACACTCATGAAAATGAAAGGATCGAGGATCTTCATCATCAACACAACTGGAAGTTACGTCAGTATATCATGAAGGGATCACAGGCTCCCCAGGGTACAGGAATTGAGACTGTGAACTGAAAAGTGAACATTTTATAGAGTCATTGCAAGGCAGCAGTAATATGTCCGTAGCGGACCCTACAATCCCCCCATAGTATCAGTGCCAGTCAGAATGTGCAGCTGACATATCACAGCAGCTTTATTCAGATCTTGCTTGACACTCCAAAGCCACTCTCTTGGCAGTTGCTTTCAGGAATGCCTCTTACAAACCCATGCTGATGGCCTGGCCAAACCTCCTGGGATGGCTGCAATGAAAGAATGCATCCTCGCTTGGTTAAAATATAGTTTTAGTTTTACTTTCTTCTGTATTTCAGGAATCTCCACAGCCAAAAAAAATTTAAGCAAGTTTGGCTTCAAATGGTGCTGACAGCATGTTGGCTGGGCCAGTAAGGCTATTCCCAACACTTCTTTTGGTAGCAGTATGTGCCTATGTGTGAATAGGTGTGCTCACAAAAGAGAAAGGGAAGCAGCTGCACAAAGAGGGACATAGCCCTTTACACGGCTACATCTCTGCTGAGCAACCTCAAATCACAAAATGAACAGGAAATACATCCTACAAACTCAGAACAGCCCTAGCAATGCAGAGCAAGCATATTTTGTCAGATACTCCAGGACTCAACAGAAACCCTACATGACAATTTTATGACTGTGGTCATTTTTCAAGTGACATACTTACTACAAGGAGGTATCGCAGGCTCCTATGAAGCCTTAAGGCTCCCTCTACAGAGTGCAAAGGAAGGCTAGAATAGCTCCCCAGCCTCTGGTGGGACTCAACGCTTTTGCTCCTCAGAAGATGCTGCACTTCATGTCTGGGGGGTCTCATTCTCATCATATGCTCAGAAATAGTATCCATAGTCCTCTTTAACTTTGACTATACAGCTCTGAGCTACATTTTCCTGAAGCTGTATTTTAGCCAGCCAGGTAGGTCTGAGTGTTTTGCACAGAGAAATGGGGCTCATAATCCTGTAGTATCTGTACTTGGATCTTTTCACAAAAGAGCTTAGACAACATCATCCTGATGCTCTGTACCTTCATGAGGAAGGTGAGCACCTGCCTTAGAACACAGTCATTTTCTCCAAAACCATATGGCCAGCTGAGCTAATCACTCAGCTGTGTGTTTACTGGTGTAAAACTACGTAACCAGAAACTGCTTACAGAGAAATGTTCTTTGCCACCATTACAAATGCTTAATGCTTGTCAGCATTCCCTTATTAAACCACAACCTATCCCCTTCCCCATCCAAGTCTTACCAATCTCCACATCCAAAGTCTGCCACAGAAACAAAGTTTTTCAGGGAGAGGGGAAAACCTATTTTTATTCTCTATCTCCCCATCCTGCAAGGGTAGTTGTCAGTTTGAGTTCACAAAAGCAGTATTAGTAAAGTCCTGTGTGCTGAAGTATTTGTTTAAATCAGGAGGGACTCACACATTGAGTGTTTGCTGAGTCTGGCCCTTATTAAAGAGATGAGAGACATTAACCACACATACAGAGAATGCATTTTAAATTAAACTGACAGAGTCACTGATGTTGAAAACTTAGCTACGTTGCTTGTACAGTAATGTTCTTACAAAAGTTTCTTAAATGTGCTTAATTTGCATAATACCGTTATGAGTTACCCTGTCGGAGACTCATTTAATAACAATGCCATGCTACGGATTGACATGATAGCTTATTATGGCTTCAAATAATATGTAAATAATATTTAAATGGCTTCACTCAAAGCCATTACTGTCAATCAGAAAATACCTGTATTTTGGCTTCTCATTTTTATGTCCTTAACTAACATTAAGAAATAAAGGCAATTTATACATAGAACCTGTAACAAACAGTTATTTTGCTAACAATCTGGTCTAAACTGCCACGAAAACAACACAACTTGGTCGTACTAGCAAAGTTCTAATTTGGGTTGCCCTGTTGCATCTCAGTACCACAAAATTAATTTTGTGGGTTAGGATGAACACTGTTTATAGACATCAGCTCAACAAAGATGATGTGCATAATTTTATGATGAAGAGAGAAATTCCACATTTCTGCATTAGCATCTCATGGGGCAGGAAGTGCTCTGTACAACATTGTGCCAGAAGGAACTGCTACCCCTACGTACTTCATACCTGCTCCCTTCCTAACCAAAACTTCCACAACAATCCCCCATGCTGCAGACTGGCTAAGTCACATACCTAAAGCAATTGGACATTTCAAAGGGGGCACAAAACTGGGGGTCCAAACTTAAGCAGGGAGGATTCAGGATAGATATAAGGAAGAAATTCTTTACTAGAGAGTGGTGAGACACTAGAACAGGTTGTCCAGAGCTGCCCTGTCCCTGGAGGTGTTCATGGCCAGGTTGGATGGGGCTTTGAGCAACGTGGTCTAGTGGAAGGTGTCCCTGCCTGTGGCAGGGGGGTTGGAATTCAGTGATCTTTAAAGTCCTTCCCAACCTAAACCATTTTACGATTCTATGAAAAGTCAAGAAGGAAGCCAGGAACAAAGCCAGGCAGGTAGCACTGTGCTCACCAAAGGTGGAAGCTCCTGTATGCACATAGCTTAGACACATACATGTGAAGTACAACAACACAAAATCTTGGTGGTCTACCCCAGCCCATGTCATGTTTCATGTAAAATCATCTTCTTGCAGCTGTGTCCCTTTCCTTACCCTGTGCCTATGCACACAGGTGCAGAACAAGTCCCCACAGCATTTCAATACATTATGCACTTGTTTTTTTCCTTCTGGCAAAAAATTGTCCTCTGCAGTGCAATTACAATATTGAAAAGATTCAGTGTGGTATCAGTACCACATACCAGACCCTGGGCTTCATCTTGTTTACAGGAAAACAGCTTAGTGTAGGCAGATGTGTCCAATCAGGGTGAGGTTATTTTTGATTGCAGGATTCAAAATTAACACTGCAATAAAACCAATCCTATGCCAGTCATGTTTACTCTGAAATACATTTATTAGCAACATTTAACCATGTACCTAAAGCTCTACAAGAATATGACCTCACCATACACCGAAGGGGAAAAAATGAACCAAAATTACAAAACCTGTGTGTCAGCCAGAGAGCCTCTGTCTTTTGGTTTCTCTATTTTGGGGAAATAAGATACCCTTTCTCTTGAGAAGTTCAACAGCAGCTCCAATTTCTCAGAGAGAAATTTGTCATCTACCCTCAGAAGAGATGGATTTACTGAGATGACTCCTGCCACATCCCCAGCCAGGACAAAGCCCGTGTAATGGGCTCTTACCTGCACCTGATAGTTGATCAATATCCTTTCTGCTACAGATTTAATTTTTTTAGTAACCTGGAGCAAACCACTTGACACTTTTTTTACTTCAATTCTCCTCCTACAGGATGATCTTCTCTATATAATAAGGAGGTTGTAAGGTTACAACACTGACCATGAGGTGCCCAACTGCCGTTTCATGAATGGCCATACCAATACCCTAGCTAGATGGTAACAATTAAAGCTGAAGCTGGCATCTTTCCTTTGCTCTCTGTCCCTGAAATACCTGCTGCAGCCATGCCAACTAGGCTGACCTTTCTTTACAGGAATAATAAAACCTACAGATACTGCACACGGATGGGCAAGACTACAATGAAACAATTAGGAAATGCAGCACACCTCACATATGTCCTTACCTTGGAAAGCCAGAATTATTAGCATAAACACAGTGTGCTCTCTTAGCATTAGAATTAAAACTGGAGAGAGGAGGGAGAGGGAGCACGTTGTTAACACAGACAATTCAGCCAGACAACAGTTGGCCTTACTAATTAGCAAAACAGTGCCACTTTCAGAGCTCTCTTTGGGTACTCCCCAGGGAGTTTCAGACATCAAGGCAGCTAATAAGTTTTCCAAAAAAGCTGGCAGAGCTAAAACCTGCACAGCCAAATACCTGTGTGCAAAAGGAATCACTTTCCTGTGCAAGTTCCTTGCTGAGAAAAGCCTGGATTCACTCATTCATAAAAATGTTGCCAGCCTGCAGGTTCTGCTGCAGGTCTGCTCTTACACTTGTATTTTGTTTGGTTTTGTTCTCTGCTCTCATTTCAAGCTCTTGAACATAGATGATTATCAGAAGTTAACTTTCTTTTTTTAACATGCATTTCTCACCCTAGTAAGGAAGAAAACGCCAAAGTGTGAACTTTATAAGTCCAAGCACAAGAATAGAATCAAATAAACCTGCTTCATTCCTCTTAAGGAGCTTCAGCAAATTTTGGAGAGAAAAGGAATCTGAGATTTTGAAAAGCCTGGAATTGAACTTAAAAATATACCTGGCTGGATATCAAAACTGTGCCACTTAAGTAAATCTAACTCCTTGCTTCTTTCTGTATCCAAAGCACATCTCCCTGCCTCCCAACTCTCACGCCCAGCAGTCTCAAGCCAGCCCCCAATCCCACCATGGTCCAGCTGCTGCATGCTGTTCATGGCAAGTTAACATGCAAGCCAGGCTACAGCCGGTTCCCAATCTCTACTTACTAACTCCGAGATGAAAGAAACAATTCTTCTGGGAAAAGCTGTGTACTTCATACTGCATTACACTTACTTCAGCCTATGTTAGTGTATTTAAAGCACTGCTGGTTACTTAGCATAAAGATTCAACTAAGGCCATTCATTATAAGTCTGTCATGGAAGACAGAAAGATCTGTTCTGTTATAGAGGGTATTTTGGCTCTATAAAGTATATGATGGCTGCAGAAAAAGATAAGCCTGAAGTACAGCACACAAGAATAATAACCTTAAATGTTAAAAGCATATTAATATTTCATCAGGGGAACCAGAGGAGCTGGAAAGCACTAGGGGCCCTATCACATGATAATCATTTGATAGGACACTACAGCCAACCACAGGGATAATTCACAGGGATTACAACTGCTCTATTTTCACTGGCAGGCAGCACTGGATGCAACTGACAGCAGGAATTTGGTTGTGCAAACAACTCCTGAGTAATTAATCAGGGTCAGGGCAGGATCTGGTTTCAGAGAAGTCAGGCTTGTTAACTGGCACTGTCCTCCAAGCTTTGTGCCAGTCCAGTTGTCCCATTTCTTCTGTTCATGTAAGTCAAAGGACTGCTGCCTGCTACAGAATTCAGTGGATTGAAATAATTTATTCTGCATTAGGCTGCCATGATCACATTTCATGATTTTTTTGTCGAGCCCACCTATAAATAATGACCAAATGCTAAAATGCCTGAGGCGCAGGATCAGTGTTTGGATTTAAACACCCAAATTTGCCAGCCTGATGGCCACCAGGTCACTCAGGAGACTGACTTTAAGGTTCAAGCAGGAAGCTTGTACAGCAACCTGGGAGGGGAAAGGCACAACCCAGTAGTTTCTCACCCAGAAAATAGCTCCTCAAGAGAGGGTGGACTAGATTCATACAGAGATCCATACATCTCCAGGTAACAATGCGAAATGGCTGCCTCAAAAGCCTCAGAATATTACAACAGAAAAGACAAATAGCAGGGAAGATACCTGACACAAAGTAACATTGTGGAAAAGCCTGAAGTTTCTGTCCTGTGTTCTAACTCACAAGCAAGGGGACAGATCGTAACACTAAAAGTGAGAAAATTCAAAACTGAAAAAGAGTAAATTTTTCCTGCACAACTTAATATACTGAAATGTTATTATTACTGGATGTCAAAAAGGCCAAGAACTTAGCAAGACTGAAAGCAGGGTTAAGTATTTATGTGGTTAATGAGAACCTTCTCCGTTACAGCCATAGACACCAAACTTGGAAGGGAGAGGCAGAGTGCTTCACGGTTTAAGCCAACATTTAACACTAAATCATAGAATGGATAAAGTGTTAGGAAGTGGAAGGACCTCAAGTTAGGAAGGAGTGGAAGGGACCTCAAAGCTCATCTAGTTCCACACCTTCCACTAGACCATGTTGCTCAAAGCCCCATCCAACCTGGAGTTGAGCACTGCCAGGAACGGGGCAGCCACACTTTCTCTGGGCAGCCTGTTCCAACCTCTTCCCCACCTGTTTCATCTGCATTTGAAATGTTTAGGCTGCATGACATTTAAATGCTTCAACCATAGTTGAGGCTTTGCCTGATCCAAAACTGAAGCCAAGACAGACTCATCTAATTTTTCCTAGCCTTTCACTATACTGAGTGTGGCATTAAACCTGTCCTTCACATTTCTATGAGGGGCAGCAAAGTCAAGCTTTGATACTACTTTATCCATCTATTTTTTCATTTCTGGAGCAGAGGATGACTGCTCATTACACAATGGTTTTTCCATTACTTATTCAACTTAAAATGAGGTAAACTAATGAACAAGAAGCCTGGAGGTTTTTCTTTGTTTCTCTCTGTCTTCAGTGTATATATTAGAACACACCTAAAGACACACGAGCATACACACTATGTTGTATTACCACCAAACCATTACCTTTTCTTGAAATCCAGACTGAGCAGTCTCTTTTTATTTTTCCTTAACCATACAAACACTCAAGTAAAAATAAAACTGCCTGTGAACGGCCTTCAGGCATAAAAATGTGTGTGGTCAAGTGTCATCAATCTTGGATCACCAAAGAGCAGCCTTCTGCCTCCTCTCTTCCCCATACCACTAAAACACATTAATTAAAACTGTGTTCGTTCCCTCCTCACCCCAGTGTGAGCTCATCCCCTCGTGATACATTCTGACCTTCAGGAAATAGGCTGCTTCTCTGCCCCACTACTCTGCAACATAAAACTCAGATCTTCACAAAACTGTTTCCTAATTGCTTATCCATGATCACATTTATCTCCCAGGCAATCCCAGATTGCAGCTGTTAATAGTATAAATGGTAGCTAGAGCAACAAGGACTGTGGTTCTGTTTATTTCACAGCTATTGCAATGAAGTCTACATTAGCATCAGTAACCTGAAGACATTATTCACACAAACTTTTAAGCCTGTTTAACACGATTTATTAGAACTTTGGGGCTTTGGAGTAACAACCCATAGAAACAAAGCAACAGAGGACAGCCACTGCTGCCAAAATGAACTTTATATACATTTAAAGCAACTGACATGATCAAGTAGGAAAAAATAGCATAAGGTGAGAGTTGAAAAATAATTAAGGCTTTAATTTAACTCAATTACAGCAAGATCTATTCTGAAGGAAAAAAAAAAACCACATTTTCCAGTAATTCTGATTCAGTTAAATTTTTACAGTATATAAATAAATTCTAATTATGCTCCTATAAGGTTAGCTTTCCTGCATGTAGGCATTTAGAAAAATGTTAAATTACATTATCTACATGCACTGGAAACATAATACAAAGGATTATGTGAAAAGCCAGGAGCAGCAGGCCAACATGAGCTAATCTCTTATGTAATGTCTGACAAAGCCTGACACAAGCACAGAAATAGAGCCCACAATTTCCTGGGAACCATTTGTTTTGCAAATTAAACATTTAATTACAAATCTGAGTCCATAAATAGACTCTTGGTGTCGGAAGAAGGAAAGGACCCAATGCAGATGCGCCACTGGATTAAGAGAAGATCCTGACAGAAATTTATCAGTGTCACAGGTAATTAATTAGAACTCCCCATCCACAGATGGGGATGGCTGTGTTTATCAGCCAGGATTCCCAGAACAGCAGGTGGTCAACAAAGAGCCCAGCAAGTTCTATGTCTGCTCATCTACCTAGTTGTGACTTATCTACATTGCAAACACGTGGCTTTAAATTATTCCCACTGGTGAGAGAAATTCATTGTTGTCAATTCTGGTGTTTATTATCTTTAGACTTGTGATATCTGCTGCTCTTTTGTGAACCTCTAGTTTTGGAGGTCATGTGGTTACACTTGTATTTAAGGAAAGCTGATGAACCTCTAATCGTTATTTCAGAGAATGGTGTGAAAAAGATGAACGAAAAAGATTCAAACACATGAGAAGGCAAGAACAAAGGAAGCAAAATGTAAATGTAGTACTTCTAAATGTCCACTTTATTAAGCCTTTTATATTTTGGGGACATAAGTGAGTAAAATCTTTACATTAATCTTACCAAATATACAGCAGTGCTTGCAGCATTTAGAAAGGATACTAAACATCCATGTACAAACACCAAATACCTGCAGGGGTCTGCTGCCTAAAAACCCCAGCCAAGAAAAAATGACACACTTTTAAGGTGTATGTCTTCAAATTAAAACAAAACAAAAAAACAAGAGAACAGGATAGGAATACATTTTTCTGGATGTGAACAGACTCTGGTTCTCTTAGCATATGAACTTTTGGTGTCTGCTCCTGGGAACAGTTTCTAAATGTACTGTGACTCTTTAGTGGTCTCTTCTCGAAACAAATAACAGCTCTTTCAGTTCCTCATGACTTACTTTCAAGATCAAATTAGTGTGATAGCCTGAAATGAAAAATGATGGCTAGTACATACAAGCAGCCTCCCCAAATCATGTTTTCAAACAACACAGCTCCCTTGTATTGGTTCTCTTAGCTATAAACATTGGCCCAATTCTTTGAATGCAACTCAGAGGCACAACTTCCTGACCAAAGGTATAAATGCCACTCACTGAGGCACTACAACACGCAAAACACAATTAAAAGTGCCTTCAATGACCTCTGCCACCCCATGCTAAGATGATTTTCCACACCAATAGTGTGCAGGAGAGCTGATCCTGCTGCAGTCTGTAGCTGCAGTGACACTTGGCATTTTACCCTATGCAATATGGAACTGCTCCCTAAGAACTCATTCCTCTAAACGCTCAGCTGTGTGCAAAGATCTACAAAAGCAAGAGGGTGCTGAGCTCAACATGCGCACCTATGGGAGGAGCTGAGTTAAGAAAAAGGACGTGTATCAGTAAGGTCAAGGTCCCAGTAACCTGATTGCCATTAGGAAGGTCTCAAGAATAACATGACATACAATTTATTAAGTGGAGACATAATGACAACTGGAGTGCTAACCTGGTCATTCAAGGCTCAACTTAATTAGCAGATACGGTCATTCACTTACAGCACTTTATGTCTGAAGCTGATTAGAAGAAAAAAAAAAAAACAACTGTGCTCAAGAGCTTCATGTTAGCAGAGTCCTTTCTTTCTAAGAGAGGAGATAACAATACACTTTAATTTCAGGTAATAATAACCTCCAAAAATGTTTAGGCCTTGCAACTAATATGTTAAAAGGGCAATCAAAGTAAGTGAGAGGAGTCCAGGAGCAAAAGAAGCACAATGAAGTCTAGTGTGTCGCAATGATCTGCATTCAAATGAAAATACTTAGGAATAAGATTTTGCAACTTTGATGTGCAATGAATAGCATCTTTGTGCTTAAACACTCCTATTTGTTACATCTTTGGTGTAACAAAATTTCAGTTGGTCAGTCCTGGGAGTGACCTGACATCCAAACAGCTCCTGAGATCTCATAACTCATGTCCATAACTTACTGGTAAGTGGTTTGAAGTTGTCCAATCCTAGCACCACTCCTAGCACCCTGCTGGGCCCCGCGTGCATCTTTCAACTACCTTCCCTATCAAAACGGGAAATGTAAGAGAGTCCAGACATAAATGTGAATGGATTCTGACGGAACAAACCTGACAGTGAAAAAAGCAATCACATCTGCCAGCTCACCAGTGCTTTAAATAAATAAGTAAGTGGGCACTTGGGACACTTGGAAATGACATCAGAGTCAAGTCCTGTGCCGAGAAGAGTTGCCAGTGTACAATCTGCCCCATTCCCTTCGCCCTCTCCCTCTTACCTCAAGGCCAAGGCTGTACCAGTGGGAATAACCACAAGTGCTGTAACTGCACAAGTGCAATCCTGCCTTTTACTATCAAGGCAGTACTAGAGAACTGTATGTCCCTCAATTTCAGGCATTAATGTGTATATTGTTGTATAGCAAGGTCAACTTAAGGCAAGTATTAGATTATTTATAACTTCAAATAAGTTACTTTGCAAGCTCATTTGCCAGACTTCCATGTGGGGCAGCATTTGATAGAAATATGGAAAATGGCCTGAACTTTAAATGACAAACAGATGAGAAGGTCCGATGAAAATCAAACACTTTTGAAGGCCATGTGTTTTCACAGGGAATATAAATGGAATTTTTAATTGATGTTGACTTCAGCTCATGGTTAACATTTTGGGTGATCTCAATTAGTGGGGTTACAAAAAACAGTAAAGAAAGGAATTTGATTATGGCTAGCCCTGGAAAAAGAGATCTGGCAGAAGTATACCCTACATTTCTTAATTCAGGGAGTAATCTCTTCTGTAATGTAACTATCCACAGTCAACGTATTCTTGCAGCCACCAGGCACAATAACAGCTTCTTAATGTCAAAGATGCTGAGTACTATCCTATTATCTTTTAATGAGTTTAGCTTTTTGATCTCTAGTGATTTGGACAGGTCTGAGTGCAGAACTCATTCTAGACTCCAAAGAAACAGGTTGAACTGGCAGCTCCATGAAGACTTGCCTGTGATTTTGTATCACTTGGCTTTTCTGAAACTTAACCCTCCAACTACACAAATGAGGATATATCCTCTCACAGGGGTGAGATGAGGATAAATATATTGAAGCACAGAAGGTTCTCACATAATGTATTAATGGTAGCACTAAGAGTACCTAGAAATTACTCAAATTCATTTCCCAGCTGGCATCTGCCCATGCAGGAGTAACCAAGGTTCACTGCTTCTCATTCAGACCTTCACTCAGACCAACAAACTGTTTTTAAGCTGGATTTTAAAGTATTTCCACCAACAAAAGTTAAATATGTTTTTCTGGCTCAAGATGGATGTGCAAAATTGTTTTATTGCACTGTTACAAAATCCTTTGTGCAGAAACAATTTCTAAATGAAAACCATCTTACTAAAGGAACAGCTTGCACACAAATGCACCACTAAAGTAATTTTTTACCTGTGCCAGGAAAGCCTTTTGCATCAGATTTAACGAATTTACCAGCTCTGCATTAAAAAGTACTTTTTCTTGGTTTGCAATGGAAAAGCAAATTGTATCTTATCAATCATTTTTTTAAATTCCATTTTTCTGAGAAAGCTGTTTTAGCCACACAGAGAGAACCTGAGGTTACACAGGTTTATAGAAAAAAAAGTCAAGTCCAAGGCGGCTTCTACGTGCTCTTCATGAAATAGTGCTGTTTATTATTTCCAGTTGTGCCTTGATATAAAGGAACTGAAACCAGCAAAACAGTCTAGAATTAGTTTACTTGATTTAAAAACAAATCAAACTTCACCACCACATTTGTCTCCTTTCAGGGAAGGAACACTCCGACAGTCAATCTGAACATGAATGGAGTCATTGACTGATTCACATCAGTGTTCAACTGCCCCATCCCAACAAAGGTATCATTTTCTACTTCATCTCAAGGATGAGGATAAAAAACCAAAGGGGACAGTGAAATGGAGCACCTACACCCTGGCCAGAAGCATGCTTTCACCTTTTCCCCCTTGGCCAAAGCACCCTTCAGCAGATGCCACAGGAAGATGCAGTTAACTACAGCCCTGTAGACCTATACTCTCCCTTGCCAGGCAACAATGGCAGCCCTGACAGGACACATTCATACTTGATGGTGGGGTTCTTCTTACCTTGATGCCGTTACAGCTGTGCCTTTATACTTGAGGTTCTTCTCCAAGCTCTTCTGCTCATGCAAGAAGGCTTTTGCTCATCTGCAGCTGTCAGAGGTTAGCCTCCTATCATATGGGGTCTCTTGTGGCGCAAGTGCAAATGTAAATGGCACAGAGATAGATTGCCATCTTCACTGTCACACAGGCATTGCAAGCCACTGTTCATTTTGGTCTGAGGCAAATTCATGTCTGTCACAAGTTTGCACAGCTGTGGAGGCCCCTGGACCCTTCTTCCAGACTAAAGACCTGGGGATGGGAAGAAAGGGCAATTTTGCAAGTCACATGCAGCTTGTTCCCCTCTCTTTCCCACATCATAGCTGTGTCGGGGTTCAAGAGACTCTGGGGTACATTCACCATTAAGTAAATCCATCAGTTATTTATGACTCAGAAATAACTGTTCCTTTCCCTCTACTTCTTCCACAGAGATCACAGTCAAAAAACCTGTGAGGGCCTTTCAAACAGGAAAAAAAAGAAAGAAACCCCAAACAAAAAATCCCCAACAACCAATCCCTTCCCCTCCCACCCACGCAACTCCAAGATGCTCTTTCTCCTCTTGCAAAGAGAGTGGATATGTACCACCTTCAAAAATTGTCCAAAGAAATGATGAGAAATCCAAAAGCAATGGAAGTACCTTTGTTAAATCCAGTCTCACTTGGGAATATAAAATTTAGACTTGCTATTTATGCAGTTAACGCTTCATCACAGCAGAGCCTTTTCTTTCTTTTTTGTCTGAATTTGAAAGCTAGGAGATAGAATATCAGAACACCAAAGCATGGTGTTCTGAAGCTATTTTTCTCATTAGGTTGTATGCTCCAGGATATAGTTAGATCCCCTAGAGATTTATTGTCTTTCGTACGACAATCAGAGGCCTTGAAAGGTGTATAAGTATTAGTTTTGAAAACACATATGGCATAGAACAAAGAGAAACAGACTGATCAAACAGCGGGGGCAATGTACAGGAGTTAATAATACAAAATAATTCTGAGCAGCGGCCAGTTTTCACAAAGCAAACATCTCAATGTGGATGCCATATTGTCAATTAGAGCCAGTCATTTTCAGATGTAATGGGAAGTGGAATACAATATCTACATCTGATGTATGAACACAACTGTAAAGAATCAATACCATCTGGCTGCAAAGCATTTGGTCTTTTAGTCAGCAAAACCAGGCCGTTCACACAATAAAGAACAGTTCAGACAATATGGGAACCTCAGACTTTTCAGCATATCATTTGCAGGGCAATTTTTAAAAGAGGAGACAAAGTTTCAGCAGTGCTTTACCAATAAATCTGAACGTACAGAGTAACCTCAATGAGAGCCAGGGGTTGAGGTAGAATCTGTATTCCTTCAGGAAAAGTTTATGCCTTCACATGTGTTACATTACAGGCCAAATTCAGGGCCGTGTAAGCAGGTCCAGCGCCAGGTCTGGGTTTGGCCCTGCATTTTCTCATTATGCTTGTCACAAGACATCAGGAGTAATCACACCACACAGCACTGCGAATGCTAATAAAATAAACCAATGATTGATGAAGAACTTTATCCTGAAACATCAGCTATCTTAACTTGTGTTTCATGGGTACAGTGGCATTAATTGCTTCCATACTGGCTTTACTCTGTTTTGCAGAAATTAGCACCACTGCTATTTACTAAAATTGTATTTCTAGGCAAATTCTTTTCTTTTTATTTCCCTGAAGTCCTCGCCCTGCTATTTACCTTCACTTTGAAAGGCCAGATAAAAGAAACTCTGCATGTTGCATTGCTTTCCTCAAGACTTCCCAACTGGAAAATTAGGGCGTTCTCGACGCTTTGAGAGCTAACAAGGTCTCGAAAATGTGGGAGCAGGTTTGGGTTTCTAATGATACATAAATCTAAGGGATGAAGGAATTCTGTCATCAGTTTTCAGCAGGGGATTTTCCATAGCAGGGAAGGCGCAGTCCGAGCTCCGCTTGTCCAGTTTGGCCTAAGCTCTGGCATGCAGCTGACTCCCAAGAATACCCCTGGACCTTGGTTCTCAGACAAGGCAGTCTTTGAGGACAAAGGGCAAAAATAACCACAAAGGGTAAAAAGCCAATTGGTTGAATTTAGGAAGGAATGCCTAAGTAATGCAGGACGTCCTAATATAAAGACAGATACTGACTTATTGTGAATTGGTTTAGCTCTAGGGAAACTCATTCAGAAAGGCCAATTACATAAGCTAAGGATCTGACCAGTACCATTTTCTAGGGTATTTTTTGCTGTACAGAGAAAATAATGTAGGAATTCACATATTATGTCACACTCCACCCACACAAGTTTTAAAGAGACTCTGAACTCCCATGAAAATACCAAACTTAGTATTTATTTATATTTATATAAATAAATTTCATATCCCATTAGGACTGAGCTCAAATATTTGTGATCCAACAGCATCAGGACAGACTGCACAGCCAGCTCTGTAGGATGACCACTTCACGAGTGGTGGTCTGCACAGTGCTGTCCTGGTCCTCAGTCAATACCATCAGTGAAGATGCTCACAGTGTAGTAAGAAGGAAAAAAACCTCAAATGTCCATCAGTACCTCTGAGCTAAAGGATTAGTTCAAGTCTCTTGACCTTACTGTGGCTTGGTTTTTTGTTGTTTACAATTACAAGAAAAGAGCTGAATGGCGTTTTCTAATGTCCTGGCTGCTAGTATTTCACCTGTACTTGTTACTTTGTCAGCATCACAAAACATTGATGGTTAGCTCTTGCAACTTCTTTGTAAGCCTTCTTCAGACCTGCTGATGTAAAACAGCACAAATTCCAAGAGTTTGCTGCCTCTTGACTTTTCTTTAACTTTACAACTTCATGCATTGCATTACCATATACACAGACTGAGAGCAGGCAGGAGTTAGACCACCAGAAATCCAAGGGGAGGAAAAAATGGAGCCCACTTGACTGCCTATTCCACTCCCAAACAGTCTCAATACAAGTTAAATACAACCCCTTCTACTTTTTTCAAGACCTCCATCATACACAAGCTGAGTATTGCCAGATTTCACTATACAGTGAAGCTAACAGACAGACACACTCTCATACCACTACTCTGGGCTGTATCCCACCCCACTAACTCCAATAGGCCTCCACAATCTGTCCCCTGAAACATGTGTGGCTGCAATTCCTATTTTTAGTTACGCCTGACAAATCCTGAACTGCTGATATCAGAATTTAAAGAAATACATGAAAAAACACTATTTTCCTTTTAAAAAATTGTTCTCCTGGGTCTCCTAGAGATAATAATTACTGCTCTGCTCAGCTAGTGCTGTCATTAT
Organism: Melopsittacus undulatus; assembly: GCF_012275295.1. Taxonomy (NCBI): domain Eukaryota; kingdom Metazoa; phylum Chordata; class Aves; order Psittaciformes; family Psittaculidae; genus Melopsittacus; species Melopsittacus undulatus. The sequence goes on along the minus strand of NC_047529.1, from coordinate 9,198,043 downwards.
ATCCCTCAATAAAATGGATCATTTTTAACTCTCAGGAGCATCAGGAATGCTGCTGCTGCCTTGTGTGAAAGTAGGAATGTGTCAGCTTTGTTTAGCAAATATAGTATTTAATGTCTTTGCTCTTGGCATTCGGGACCAGCACTGAGCCAACTCTGTGAGAATGCAGAGTACACCCCAAACAGTCAAGAGTTTTAAAAGAAATTAAGCATGTAAAAAAAAATTCCCCCGAGTAGAAAGCAAACCTGAAAGGAAAGTTTTCCCCAGGAACATGCAAAATACAAACATCACAGCCAAAACCACTTCATACATCCTGATTCTGTGATGCTGTCAGTAATTGTGCCTCACTGCTGAATTAGTGGCCCATGTAACTCCCACTGGATTTACCAGAAGATATTGCTGGATCTGACTGTTTATATCTAGTTGTCAGGGTAATAGTACACACCTCACAGTCAAGAGAGGACAATCAAAAAGCCTCAACATCCCCTTCTTCCGGCAATATTCATTGTTTACCCCCAACTTCAGTGACTATACTGCAGCACATTAAAAATAAAGGCCTCCTTAATGGCTCGAACTTGGGAATTATCAATGATCCCCCCCAAGCTGACTATCAAGGAGGTTGAAACAGTCATTGCTCTGCAGAGATGGTACCTAGACTCTATGCCAAGATAATCACTATCTTCACCTAGTGCACAGTAACACTGGAAATACTATCATAATTTTCATATCCAATCTAAGTCCTCCAGGTCTTTGGTCCTCCCAGGGAATATACCATCCCTTAACCAAAAGAACCCAGCAGACAACTCACCTGTCCAGGCATCAAGGAAGTCACAGTGGTTCCTTTGTTTGGAGCTTGAGGCCCACTTACCATCATATTATATTACCTGTCATTCCTATGGACTCACTGCCTTTCAGCTAGGAGTATGCATGGAGGATACTCAGAGGACAGCTCAGTGTCAGCCTCCTTGATCCTGGAGGCTGAACTATCTCCCTGTGAATTGAAAAGCTCTTCTGTACAGAATCTTATCTCCTGAACTGATATATCAGTTTGGTTGCGGTTTTAACTACATAATTTGTAGTACATGTCCTGGAAGAAAGAATCTGGAAGGAAAAGAGTATTTTTCTGATCATAGGGAAAAAGAAAAAAAAATAATGAAATGCAGGAGCAAACCTCTAGGATTTCCCCTGTGAATTTTTGCAACTTTCTGAATAGAGAAGCAAAGTTTTCTTCCTTCTGAAAAACAGTAAAGTCTTGGGCCCATAACTCTTCAGATTTCCTAAGTCTGCATTAATCTTCAGCACTCATAGGCAGAAACCCTCTCCCTCCACACCATTCCTTCTCATGACCTCCTTTCAGTCCCCAGTGACACAGCCCAGGATGGCTCCACTTCTCAGGACTGAGCAGAGACCCAGGCCAAGTACTTGGTCTGCCCAGAGGAGGTTCAAATGAGACATGGCATGAGCTTTGTGACTTGATATGACTGTCTTCTCTCTGCTGGGGCTACAGAGAGTCCTCCTTAGAAAAAAGGGAGCAAAAGTCTTGAAGAAAAACCCTCACTACTTTGCAGACTTCTCTTCCTCTGCTCAAATCTCAAGAATAAAATTTAGCCTCTTAGCAAAACAAAAACAAACCTATAGTAAACAAGAAGAAAACACAGGAGAACAGTGAATACCAGCTGCTTTACAGATCTTTCCCAACATACACCCATATTGATTCAAAACTGGTGTGCAACACCTGAATGCAATTCTTCAGCCTGAAGATGATATAAACAGAGCATTTCTATGCCATCAGTAACCTGATCCCACCCAGCTGGGCTGGCTCCCTGACAGCAAAGGCATTTCATCTCGCTGCATAACCATGCTACACCTGCAAAGACAAAGAAGCTGCCATAAAGGGGTTTCCAACCACAGCAGAAGGGGAGCTGGGGGTGGAAAAGAGAGGAAAAAGAGTAAGACCAGATCTGCTGCACTCATGCTGAATATGAACACACATGGATACACAAAAAAATATCCATCAAGAAGATGAAGAGCTTCTAGGAGAGGGAAACTTGCTTGCTAACATCACACAGAATGAACTTTTACCTGACTAAATGGGAGCCTGGCAGCAGAGCTCAGAGGGACTGAGCTCAAGCTGCTGATCTGCACAGATCTAGTGAGCCAGCTTGTGCTTTGTGTCATGGAGCCGTGTTTTCAAGATTAGCAGAGCCAAAAATAGGCTTGGAATCACATTGCACTTCATGGAAGTGTTTCACCCAACAGCAGAGCAAAAAGGGTCATACAAGCAAGCAATAGTAGATCTTATTGAGTCCCAAGAATGGGAGGGAATAAGAAAAAGCATTCTGATACTTTTTCTAGGCAGAAAATAAACTTTTTCACTCTGATGTCTTCTTGCAGCTTTGAAGGCAAAGGATATCCCATTTACAGTGCCTGGGCACTTACTGTAAGGTTTCACTTGGCAGTTTGGAAACTTTTATCTTGTTTTCAAGGTTGATTTAAGCACATGGCAAATAATAATGAGTGATTATTCTCAAAAATTTTGCCAGTGCTCAAAGAGGTATTTTTTTCTTCATTAAAAAGATAGAAGGAATTACTTTAATCTCATCTTGCTTGTTTTATGCTGAGAACCCCAGTCCTACAGGTCATCCAGTGACCTGCTGTGAGCCTGCCCCTGCCAGGATACAAATGAGGGACCTGAGAGATTGCAAAAGGGAAACACCCCGACGTTCAGATCTGAAGAGACATTCCTGAGCATCCGAGTCTCCCACTGACTTCAGGGAGAAAAAAAGTAGATCAAAGGTTGCATTAGCACTGACTTTCTGAATCTTCATGGGCCAGGGTCTCTGGAGTTCACTGAAGTTAACGAGAGCACTGGGTGCACAAAAAAGGCAAGACACATCCCGCTGCAGAAGGGAGGGAGGCTGCAGCCCACTCACGGCAGAGTTTCCTGTGTTCATTTGTTTTTAGAGCAGAGTTGAGGTTAGTTCAGAGGAGAGTTCCTCATTTCCTCCTCCTCCTGCCCCTCTCCCTAACCAGATGTGACAATGTTACAATATTATTATCCTGTCAGCACCACAGGGGGAAATACAAATAAAATTCAGGGTGAAAGGAGAGCCAAAAGAAAAACAGATCCAAGGCAGCACCTTTCAGATTCACTAGCCCATTTTAGGAAAAGGGAAACTTTTACAGCTGGACTGTGGTTTCATGTGAAATGTTTGTGGGTAAATGATTAATAACAACTTTTTGAGGCTCTGTTGAATGTGATGGGTGACTCCTACTGAAAGCCATAGGAGCTACCTGCAGCTAAAGGATGGGATGTGAACCTCTGGGGCCAACTGGATAAATCACATCCTAGACTGGAAGGACTAGCGACCAGCCAGGGTAGGGTTTCATTGTGCCAATGCCCTTCAGCTTCTCAGTGCCACTGGGAAAATTATACCCACACTGGAATTTCACTATACAAACCACTGGCTTACTGGTTTTCCCTGGCATGTCTCCCAGCAAAGACAAGCAGGGTTGGCTTTCTTCCAGACACAGGAACCAAGAAAGAGTGCATAGGGGAATGCATCAAGCAGAAGAAACAGAGGGAGGAGAACAATTTAATTAAATACTATTAAACATTCAAAATACACAGAAGATTCCTTTTCACTGAAAGGTTTTTGCTTCAGCTTACAGTACTGAACAAGTGAGAGATACAGCAGTTTTAGGGCTATGTCTTGCAAAATTCAGAAGCAAGACGCCCTTCCCACCCTGCAGCCTGTGGAAGACTTATAGCCACAAAATAAGCCATCGCTATCTCTGCTTACTACATGCTGTGGCCAGAAGCATGACATAGATATTAATTTCATCCAATGCTGTAAAGGCAGCCTACAGTTTTTCCTCCAACTGGTAAACTGAAAGACATATGGTCATTGCAAGAAAGACTATTCTCTATCTGTAGATCATTTTTCTTTGGCTTTTTTATCCCCTCCATCCAGGGACAGGTAAATAGGAAATCTTTCCTGAGCAAAGATTTGACCCCCAAAAGGCTGTATCTGCTATCTGAAAAATAAAGAACTCAAAATTATCCATCTTGCTTTACCCTTTGTCCTTTCACCCTGAAAATCCCTCAGGCACGCTCCTACCCTACTGAAGAAGTTTCTTCTATCAGTTCACACGGGATCAGGATCTGCCGCCAAGTCTCTAGAAAGTGGGACATACTGTTGAGAACTACAGATTTGTCATGAGGTAGACAGAAATCTCTGAAATTTTCCAGCCAAACATGCAGGCTTTGAAGGACAGGAGAGGTCCCCATGAGGACAGCATTATGTTCTTGCTCAGCAATGGTCTCTCCTGGCATGCAGATGGATCTCCACTGGGGCTGATGAGGAAGTAATTGAATTCTGAGTTCATGTTCATTCATCTCTCTGGGACCGAACTACAGAAATAGTTTCAAGCCTGAAGGTGGTTCACATAGCACTGCGGTCCTTTCATGTGTCAGCTCTGCTAAGCTGCTGATTATGGATCTTGACAGACCCATTAATCCTCAGAGTGTCTCACACAGGAAATGATCCTGTTTCTTCTCTGTAAAATAAAGCATTCCCATTCTAAGGGAAAGAGCATCATCATGCACCTCTGCAGCGAAGTATGATGTAATCAGCAATCAGCAAAAGAGCTGTATGGACTGACTGTCACAGAGTACAGCTGAAACAAGAAAGAGATCCAGGTCAGTCAGCTAGGCTACTGCTTCACAGGAGTGAGACAGGGTCAGCTGACCTCTTGAAAAGAGCAAATTTGGAATGACAGTGTAAAAGAGTCAAACCCAAGAGATCTTTGAAGCCGCTCCTACTACGTTTAAGAATCACACGTGGTTCTACCCATGACAACCAGAGTTAAGTTTAAGAAGCATAAAATTTCTAAGAGTAACAGAGTAACAGAATAATTGGAAAACACAGGCTGGGAACATGCAGAAAGCTCAACTGTTTCTCACTGTGGACAACTGCTTTGAATGTAAGCCCCACATCCCTCAAAATTAGCAGGAAGCTCTCAACTGCTCTCAACAAGAGTAAGGACTGATTCCAAGGTAAGATCTAGCAGTTGGACACCCACTTCCCATAGGCAAATTTCTGCCAGATGCATCATTTCTTCTCTCTCTTCTGCCCTGAGACATAAGCAATGCAGATGTACTGCACCCTTTGTAAGGGGCATGAGCAATGTATCAGTACGAAGCTGCAATTTGATTGTCTGTCTTCTCCAATTCCCTTTAGCTGATCTACTTTCCAGTACTGTCCTACAATCTATGAAGGAAGATTCTCAGTGAGGAGGCAGACAGGAGCACAGCTCCCAGTAAATCTTCAGTGCAGCTGAAGTAAATCTTTTTTGAGCAGCTGTCATGAGCCAATGATCTCGTACTACAGAGAAGGAAGAAAGGTTATTTTATGCAGCAGAAAACAGCAAAAATTATTAGAAATTATTATTTTTTCCCAGAGAAACACTCTGGGAAACTGACTCTGTGAGGTGTCTAACAACCACTTTGGAAAGTGCAGACCTCTGGAGCATGCCCTGCACAGACTTCCCAGTTGCAATCACCACTATTATTTGTCTGGTGTTAATACAGTAACATGCTGCTCTGCTGAAAAGCCCCTGGCTGCCTTTCAAGCTCTTGAAAAGACACCAAAGACTTTTGTTTTGATTTCAAACTGTTTTCAGCACCTTCATGTTGGAGTGCCCTTATAAAAGTGCCCACAGCGTCATTTGACAGGGCTGTGTGACTCAGGCACTTAAAGCAAGGAGCTAATGTTAGATGCTGACACCCAAGTAGGGACTTCTGGACTTACCCCACAGTAAGTGTTGGAAGTTTTCCTGACACTTCCAACTTACTAAGTTATTGTTTATTTTATAAAAGGGCTGTCTTAACCTCAATTCTGAATAGGTCACCAAGGAATCTAATACTATGGTAATGCAATGCAAATAGCACTTCACAATATAGAGCTAGAAGAAACCAGTAATTTATTTACATGTTCATAATGTGGCCAAACTTGCAAGATTCCATTAAACTAGTACAACACTGGGGTTTTTTTTCTAAATAAAATAGGCAAGTTGTTCTCCAAGGCCCGTTTTTTCAAGATGAAACAAATCCTTTCCTACCATTACCCTTCTATTTTAGAAGTTCTATTGCCATCAAGAACTGCAAACTTGCAGTTACACACAGAGCATATGCAACCAATGTCCCATACTGCTGCCTGCTGACAGTTAAGTGTAACCATGGACTGTCTGGCACCCAGAAAATTTACTCCTTTTCTTTTACCAACAAATGTCAGGCACCTTTATGAGCATGATCCTGTTAACGTCAAATTCCACAAGGTTTCTACATGTTATCATTGAGCGTCCAGCAAACTGTTCATATTAAACAACTCAAAGCTGAGCTGATAACACAGAAAATATGGGAGGTGATTGAAGTAAGCTGGATCTTTTGATGTGGCAGTAAATCAAAACCACTGCATAACAGTGTTGGTAAAGGTGAAAACCTTACACAGCAAAGGATGTAGCAGAGCTTTCCATACTAAATGTGTTGGGAAAGGCAGGAGCTGAAAAGTTAAAAGCTGAAAAAATTGTAAAAAGGAACCACATGGTGGTGGTTCAAAAATCTGCTCATCTTCCTCTACTTAAACAAAGAAATAACTGTGGGTAACTGTTGACTTTGCTAATGGCATTCATTGAGGGTATTCTGAGGTTTGCCTTGCAGATGAGGAAACTGAGTCAGAAGGATTAAGTAAAGGGCCCAAAGGCACAGGCAAACTCCACTGCCGGGACCAAGTTTATTAAAAGTTCCCTGCAGACACCTGACTTCCAGTCATATCATGAGGCCTCTGTTGTATGTTAGAACTACGATGATTTCATCTGCTGCTGTAAAACAAGGAGGATTATATCTGTCAGCACTTATGGCTGGAATATTCCTGAGAATTCCTAACAAGAAATACTGGCAATGCAAACCATTCTTTCAAAGTGTATTTTTGTTTTGAGGCATTCACATGCTTGCAGCAGGAAAGGCTATGAAACTGTCACAGGGAAATGCTTTTCATGCAGCCTAACAACTTCTCTACTTTGAAATCAGATAACTTAAATTATGCACATATGTCACCTTTCAGCACCCAGAACCCTCAAAATGGGACAGGGTCAGTGTTTTGCCAGAAGAACCATGTTTCAGCTTCAACTTAACAATAGCTGGTACCTTACAAGGGAGCTCAAAACCTAGAACAAGCACAGCATCACAGACAACAGAGGAAACAGAAGTCACATTATCTATCTTCTGGCTTCTCTCCAGGACCTAGGCCTGAAATGCCCTTTCTTCACCACTCCCCCACCAAAACCCTTCTCCAGACTCCTGTCACAGAAGCAAATTAAATACCAGCTTCCCTTCCAAAACAGCTGTAATGCAATCCTTGAAGACCTGTATTGCAAAGAGCATGGCTCATGTGTAACAGAGAGAAACAGTTTATAGAGGTCCAAATGCGCCAGGTGAAATGGAACCCAAATTCATTATTTCCCATTTACGCAGCCTCTGAAATCCATTCACTTTCTGTGGCTGGCTGAGTGGCCTCCCTTTATGAAAATGGGACAAAACACTTTATCAAAATACTCAGGACCAATGTATTTCACTGCATTTCAGTGGCAAATTTCCATGTTATAAAGAATGGACCTGACTGTCTGGGTTTGTAATTTATAATTTCAGCACTTCCTGCCTATGGCATCCTATTTTCTTGAGTTTTTAGGATGTGATGAAAGCCTTTAAAATACAATTTGCCATCTTTTACCAAACGGAGAGCAAAGGTGTTAATAGCATCAGACACGGGATATTAGTAATCAGATTTTCTAGTGATACAATAAATTCTGACAAAGGATTCCTGCTGACACTGTACAAAAACAGTGAAGTTTTAAGCACACTGCATGCCATCATTTCCTTTGTGGAGACTTCCACCCAGACATGTTCTGCTGCCACCCATCATCCCTCCCCAAGTCCAATCCCAGAGACATTTGTACATATCACCTCTACTTCCTATGCACCAAAATTAAGGCCAGGCCAGAGCTGCTTAGGAATGGGTGGCTGAACTAAACAGACCTTGTCTTCCCATCAGCAAGCTTAAAGAAGTAAACACCAGAGGGCTGCAACATGACATTCAGGTTTAGGAAGAACTTCTCTTTAGTCCACATTTTGCTTCATAAAATTACAGAAATGTAATGCTTAAGTTAGCCCATGATTGTGCCCTGGAATACAATAAAAATACATTTAAACCATCCTTGACATCAGCTCAGATCTGTATCTAACCCGATGCAACACTCTTCCAGTAAAACCACAGGAATAATGCATCTGTCTCTAAACCTGTAGAAAATATTTAAGGGAATACTGAGTCACTGTCAAAGACTACTTACTATAGAATCCCAAATGGACACACAAGGGGGTTCATACTTACTGTAACTGCAAATAATGCAAACAAGAATCAAATTATCTTTATTGAATCATGAAAAATAATCAGTCAAAAGAAAGATTACCCAGATAGGCATGTTCATTTCCACCATGCAGAGCACAATCCAGAACATTTCCTATTTATGTAAGTACAAGCATTGCATTTGTCAGCTCTAGCATAACTGTTTGTCTAATCTAGACGAAACAGACGATGTAGCTCTTTCCCTGTATTTTGTATTTTCTGTCTATGAGTTTTAAAAGAGGAAAAACAAGTGGACTCCTTCAAAAATGTTCTGGTTTCTAGCTGGATTCCTCAGAACAGCCCAAACTGCTTTCATTAAAATCCCTGCATTTGTTTTCTTCATTAGCTTTTGCAGTGAGGTTTGACTCAACAGAAGAGCCACTCAGAAAAATACCTACTGATAGCAGCTCACAAACTCTTGTGCCCATGGCAGGGGGGTGGAACTACATGGTTTTATAGTAATTTCTAACTTTCACCATTCTATGATTCAGGAGATTCCTCAATTGTGTGGAAGACAACTTCCTTCTGCAAATAAATAGAGGAGCCGACAACAAGAGGTGCCATGTTTGACCTCCTGCTCACCAACAGGGAGGGGCTCATTGGAAATGTGACGCCCCAGGGCAGCCTTGGTTGTAGCAATCATGAGATGGTCAAATTCGAGATCCTCAGGACATTGAGAAGAGCATGCAGCAAGCTCACTGCCCTGGACTTCAAGAGAGCAGACTTTGGCCTCTTCAGCTTGCTTAGTAAGGTTCCATGGGATACAGACCTAGAGGGCAGGGGGGGCCAAGACTCTTGCTTGATATTCAGGGATCACCTGCTACAAGCTCAGGAGTGTTGCATCCCGAGTAGAAGGAAGTGCAGCAGGAGGGCTAGGAGACCTCCTTGGATGGATAAGATGCTGCTGAGGAAAATTCAAAGGGAAAAAAAAAAGGAGACCTATAAAAACTGGAAGCAAGGATAGGAGGCCTGGGAAGAACAGAGGGATGTTGTCCCGGAAGCTAGGGACCAACTTAGGAAAGCTAAGGCCCGGTTAGAATTAAACTTGGCTAGGGATGTGAAACATAACAGGAAGGGATTTTATAGGTATGTAGCGAATAAAAAATAGACTAGGAACAACACAGGCACTCTATGGAAGCTATTGAAAGAAATGGCTACACAGGATTTGGAGAAGGCTGAGGTTCTTAATGACTTCTTTGCCTCAGTCTTCACTGACAAAGGCTCTGACCACACCACCCAAGTCTTCGAAGGCAGACGCAGGAACTGTGAGAATGAAGACCTTAGGCCCACTGTATGAGAGGATATCGTTCGAGACCATCTTAAAAATCTGAACGTGTACACACCCATAGGACCCAATGAAATCCATCTGCGGATCCTGAAGGAGCTGGCGAATGAAGTTGCTAAGCCACTGGCCATCACATTTGAAAAATCATGGCAGACAGGTGAAGTTCCCGATGACTGGAAAAAGGGAAATATAAGCTCCGTTTTCAAGAAGGGGAAAATGGATGACCCAGGAAATTACAGACCAGTCAGTCTCACCTCTGTGCCTGGCAAAACCTGGGAGCAGATTCTCCTGGAAGGCATGCTAGGGCACATGAAAAACAACAAGGTACTTGGTGACTGCCAGCATGGCTTCACTAAGGGGAAATCCTCCCTGACCAACTTGGTGGCCTTCTGTGATGGGGCTATGGAACTATTGGACAGGGGTAGAGCAGCTGAGGTCACCTACCTGGACTTGTGCAAAGCACTCAACACTGTCCCACACAACATCCTTGTCTTTAAATTGGAGAGACATCAATTTCATAGGTGGACCACTTGGTGGATAAACAACTGGCTGGATGGCCGCTCGCAAAGAGTCGCGGTCAATGGCTCAATGTCCAGCTGGAAGCCAGTAACAAGTGGTGTCCCTCAGGGATCAGCGTTGGGACCGGTCTTGTTGAACATCTTTGTCGGTGACATGGACAGTGGGATTGAGTGTGCCCTCAGCAAGTCTACTGATGACACCAAGCTGGAGGTGTTATACGGTTGATACGCTGGAGGCAAGGAATGCCATCCAGAGGGACCTTGACTCATTTGTGAGGTGCACTGATGCCAACCTTATGAAGTCTAACCATGACAAAAGAAAGGTCCTACACCTGGGTCGGAGCAATCCCAGGTAGAGCTACAGGTTGGGCAGTGAAGAGATTCAGAGCAGCCCTGAGGAGAAGGACTTGGGGATGTTGGTCAATGAGAAAATGAACATGAGCCAGCTTCAGTGTGCGCTCACAGCACAGAAAGGAACCGTTTCCTGGGCTGCATCAAAAGGAGTGCGACCAGCAGGTCCTACCCCTCTATTCTGTTCTCATGAGACCTCACTTGGAGTACTGTGTGGAGTTCTGGTGTCCTCAGCATGAAAAGGACATGGAACTATTGGAACAAGTCCAGAGGAGGGCCACGAGGATGATCAGGGGACTGGAGCACCTCCCGCATGAAGACAGACTCAGAAAGTTGGGGCTGTTCAGCCTAGAGAAGAGAAGGCTGCGTGGAGACCTCATAGCAGCCTTCCAGTATCTGAAGGGGGCCTACAGGGATGCTGGGGAGGGACTCTTCATTAGGGACTGTAGCAACAGGACAAGGGGTAATGGGTTCAAAGTTAAAAAGGGGAATTTCAGATTGGATATAAGGAAGAAATTCTTTACTGTGAGGCTGGTGAGGCACTGGAATGGGTTGTCCAGGGAGGTTGTGAATGCTCCATCCCTGGTGATGTTCAAGGCCAGGTTGGACAGAGCCTTTGGTGGCATGGCTTAGTGGGAGGTGTCCCTGCCCATGGCAGATGGGGCTGGAACTAGATAATCTTAAGTTCCTTTCCATCCCTAACTATTCTGATTCTAAATTTTGATTTACAGAGGTCCCAGATCTTTCCTGCTTCCCATAGTTTCTGCAGTGATAGTGATTAATAAACCCAGCTGGGTAAGCTTCTCCCCTGCCCTGCAACTGAATGCGAGATATGAGACTTCCTGATGCCACAGAATATGTCTGAGAGCAGCACAGCAACATCAGCCATGCTCCATGCCCAGCTCTCTCCTAGCTCCTCTTACCACCTCTCAGCCACATGAAGTGTCTCTTGAATAAACTGAGACTATGGAAATTTGCATTCAGATCCTTGTTCTGTAGTTGGTTTCCTGTGCTAACACCAGCAAGGCAATTTGGGATTATCTTTTTGACAATGTAAAGAGTGAGGCTCCTACACAGGTTGAGTCAGAGCAGTTTGGCTCCCACTTGAATGTGTCTAGAACAGCATGTTTCTCTCCACTGAATTACAGCTGAAATCCTCTCTAAGTCCTCAACCTGTAAAAGGGGATAATGCACCACGCTGACTCCAGAGCTGCTAGGTAGATGTTAAAGCCTTCTAGAGTTCAAGTACAGCAGTGAAGGGGTCTGTACATAGAAAGCATCCATTGCTCTTACAGAGGAGAGAATTATGTGTAGCCTGAAGAGTGATGTAGTGGGCATCACCCTTGTTCTGTGAAAAATGTTTTGTTCTTTACCGCATCATGAGCAATCAGGCCCTCCCCTTATTCACCTGGGGCAAAAAACTTGTAATGGAACTAGCACCCGTACCTGATCACACCACAAGCTCAGGTAGTCTGAGCTCCTCCTCCTCAGACTGCTCACACAAACACAAAGCCCCGATATTGTCCCACTTTCCATCTGTGTGTTTGCTCTTTCCTAGTCATGTACAAAGTTACAGCAGATAAGCCATTTGCCATTCTGGGGTGAGCACAGAGAAGGGAGGGGGTGAGGGCATAGGGGAGAAGGTGCTTGCTTCAAGCTCATTTCTCCTCATCCCTAGCCCTGATGGAATTGTATTCTGCACACATGCTGAAACATTAGCATCGGCTGATTTGGAAGGAATATTGGAAATGAAGTGATAGCAGAGTAAATGTCAATGCATTCAGTGTGACACAGTGAGCACCAGATCTTAAACAGCTTCATCATTGTGGCATTTACTGTATCCTGAAATAATATTAATCCCACTGTTGTCCTTCTTGATGGAATCATCCATGAATATGGTTTATGGGACTGGCCAAAGTGCTAATAGGTTAAAAGAACAACCTATCCAGTGTTCCACTAAATTAAGGTCGCTTCATGAGATTTAATGAAACAAGTACTGTGTGGGGTTTCAAAGGACGTTCCTGTAATTCATGTCTATTTAGGGCTCCTGCTAACCAGAAACCTAATTTCTTTGAGTAAAATAGGTTTTTGTGAAGCCTGGCCATGTGAAAAAAGCTTTAAAGGGCAATAATCAGAAGACCTCATCTGTAACACTTTGTTATTTCAAATCAGTGTTTTGGAAGTTTGGTGGATGAAGTTATTTAAAAAGAAAAAAAAAAAACAAAAACCCAGTCTGCAAATTAATCAGAACAAATGTATTACTGTTATTTGTCTCTCAAAAATGCCTGGATGGTTAAAGTGAGACCATGACACCATTAAGTTACAAATGGTATAGAGGCTCAATAAGGCAAAGACCCTGCCTCACAGCCTAAATAAATAGGCTCCTGCTTGGCAACAAAGAGCTGATGCTCAAAAACTGTGGGTAAATGGCATCATCAAAGGCCACTGCCTCAGAAACACAACTGTATTTCTTTCCCCAGTTGTACAGGTATCATATAAAAAAGTGACATTATTAGTACAGATGTCCACTATAGAAAAAAATTAATACTACTTTTCTGTTAATTTACCTAATTTAAGGTCCAGTTTCCACCATTTTTCGTGTCCTTGATTCAGATGAGTGTCAACAGCATCTTCTACAAAACACTTTGGAGGCCACCCCAAATATGGATGGAGCTGCAGCCAGCAGTTAACATTGCTGAGTATCAAAAGACAACATTTTATGTCAGCAATTTTTAGGCCATTAGAGAGAAATACTACACACTGCAATTACTGCAGATTGTCTCCATGCTTTCAGTGTATCAAACTGGGGCTTCTTAAACAAGAAATTAAACAGGCAGTAAGGATCTTATACGTAGTATCTTGTTGTTTTACTATGAAGCAAGTACATCATTAGAATTAAACATATCTGATTCCCTGTACACAAATGATAATCCATGAGAAGGCTTCACTGGCAAGGGAAATGAAGAATAACTGTGCCACTGGAGACAGCAAACTGAGTAAGTGACTGGTGAGCTGAGTTTACCAGAAGTAGAATTAGGTGAAGACACAAGAGGTGTTACCTGCTGCTGTTAAAAGTGGACCTGTAATGACCAAAAATTTCAAAGATATATATTCACAGTTGCCGCAGGAAAAAAATAAGTGTTTCCATACTTTGGAATTCTACAGTCAGCTTAGTATTCCTCCGAAGTCCAAAACAAAGTAAGTATCAACAGCCATACTAAATCTATGACTCATAAATTCAGATTTTGTATCTTTTTTCTAGATTCTGGAAACAGACTGCCAATGCCTGTACACAAGCCAAGGGCCTAATCCTTGACAGGTACTTGACATTAACATGTTTTGTCAGAAAAAGATGAGGAGCCACAATGTTTACATTTCCCATCTCAGTGACTCATCTCAAAGGCTTGAAAACATCTACTGCTAGTGTAGGCTCTTTGCAAAGGGAAAATCAGCAACTTCAACCAAGGAATCAGACTTCTGCAAGCTGCAAAATAGCCATAGCTCTGCAGCCAAGTGTGCTTACAACTCAGAGGCCCATACTGGACTCCACTGATGTTGTGAGAGACACTGCGGGGATGGAAGCTATTTCTAGGAAGACATGCTACTCCTATTTCCCAACCTCCCACCTGAGGCAGGGAGGAGGTGGCTTCTCTTTGACTTCCCAGATTTTATTCTCAGATTCATCCCTCACGCCGTTCCTGCCTTGCTCACAACATGTGAGAGAACACCTACACCAAATTCCTGACATCTAATATGCATAAAAACTTTTAATTTCAACATTTTAGTGCTTATCAAAAGCAGAAAGCACCTATTAAAGATGCACCCTCTTAATAGAAAACAGTAACCATATCTGACAGAAGTCCCTGCTCAGCCTGCCACCTGCCACTGTCTGTCCACACTCCTGCCTTGGAGGCAGGCTCTGTGCTCACTTGTCAGGTGTACCCAGCGTGGCACATGGAGGTTTGAGGCAGCTGTCTGCTTCTTGCACAAAGGAAAGTTTTCTGTGTTTACCAAAGGGACAGCCTGCATGCATAGGTTTTAGTTGGTTTTCTCACTTTTGGAAGGAATACAGTTCCCCAGGTCTGTCACCTTTACCTGGACTCAACTCTAACAGTAGACAAGCTTAAGAGGTTCAGGAAAATAAATTCAGAGACAGGACAGACTTCAATGAAGGTTGTATCTTGAAAGAAGGCTGCACAAAAATTGTAACTGTGAGTTATACTTTGGCATAGGTTATCTTCTTAACAGGTCTAGTATCCACTAGGCAGAATCCTCAAGACATGCCTTAACCTTTACAGACACAATCCAGACTTGGATTCATATCCTATGAGGCAGAGATTGACTGGAAATGAGATGACATACATCGAGTCTGCATGACAGACTGAAACACACACCCACCACAAGAAGAATAAAACCCTCTCCTGAATGTGTCTGCATTGTAAAAGAGAAAGGGGGAAGATTGATTTATTTAAACAGTACTTAACTAACAATAAACACTATCAAACCAAAGCAAACTAATGCTCAGCCATTAAAGTATCCATTCAATGGCCCATCTGTCATACTGTTAAGACCTTTAGAAGTTGTTTAACAAAATGTTAAATAAGATGACATTCAGCAGCACAAAATGCTTGAATGGCTAATGCAACAAAAAGGGGTTGGCCTGCTGGTGTTTGATATACTGCTCTATGATGCAGGCTGAAAGCTCTGGAGCACTCGATGGGGCTCCTAGGCTGTCGCTTTTTATCTCAGTGAGCAGTGCCAGAAAAGCCCAGAATTAACACAGGCCAGTGTCAGCAGCATTATGCAGCAGAGAGGAAGAAAATCCCAATGCAGACAGGAGAGAAAAAGAAAGCAGAAGTAACAAACTGGCCTATGATCAGGGAAAAGGAAGAAGTCTCCAAATTATGATATCCTTGGTGACCCCTGCCTGCCAAATCCAGTTGTTTTTTTCCCCACCTCATAAATTCCATTTTACGTTTGACAGTTTGATGTATGTGCTACCAAAATACTTGAGATTGGCTGTGACAGACTAATAAATATCTGATAACTTCAAAGGTGGATGCAGTCAATTCAGCAAGGATGTGTATAAGTTTTGTTAGTTTGCTTTCTTACACGAGAACAGATCGTTCCCATTCCCTTTTGAGAATAGGTAGCCTGATTCACTGTGACTTTTTAGAAACTGGCTACATTGATGCCAGGGGCTTGTACAGCTTCACATCTACTACCAGAGTTAAGGAATTACAACTAGGCAAGTCAGGCAATTAGTAGGCTTCCTGCGGGAGTTGAAGAACAGATAAAATGTTGTCCTGAAAAATCCCATTTCCTAAGGAAAAAAAAATCATCTTTCATTTGGATCTGCGCAAGGAAGAAAAATAAAAAAAATATTTTAAGTTTAGATATGTAATAGTTTTTGCGAGACACTACTGGGCAGCTCTATTGTCATGGATGATGCTCCCCAGTCCCACATCCCACTTAACAAAAATACATATCTGAAAAACAAATAGTAACATGCAAACAACTTAAAAATACAAGCAGAATATTCTTTTACAATTTAAATCTTTCCCCCTGGCATTACAAGACATTTTTCAAGACTCAAGGCTTCACAGTACTATGAAATGTAGCCCTTTGTATACAAGGTTTATGTTTCCCATAGTCCCTGCCAGTGCATTTCCCTTACCAATGCTGAGAGAACCAGGAAGCCTAGCTGGCAGGTTCAAATTGCCCAGCAGTTCAGCTGACATTAAGTACTAAGGCCCTCAGAAAATAAGGCCTCAAGTACAGTAGGTGGAGGTACCCAGTACCACATATGCCTGGCTTTTGTTTCAGTATGGTGACAGCTAATAAAAGTATAGTATTAGCAGACAGTATGGAGCTTATGTGCTAGCGCTAGACTACTGCCTACATAAAGTCACCCTTGCTAGTCACATCAGGAGAGTAGCCCCATGTTAAACTCTAGGGTAGAAGGTTATAACCTACAGAGTTTAGTGACATTTTCACTGACCTTTGGTAGTAGCCAAATGCATGTAAAACTAAAACTAACCAATGTTTCCATTATTGATTATTGATTTAGAAAATATTCCCTCTGAAAATATTCTTTTAATCAAGTGTTATTTAATACATCAAAACTGAGAAACAATAAAATCCTACAAAACAGGAATTCAGTACATGTTAGCAAGTCTAGATAAACACAGACTGACAAACGTAGAAAGTTTACCTTGGCTGCTAACAGCTATTAAAATTGCAAGACTTTTTCATGTTGTGACTGAGAAACAGATTTCTTATCTGCTGTGAATATGCATCTAAAAATAAAAAACAAAACACTTTTCCCAGCTTCAAGTATATTCTTAGCAAAGAAAAAAAGGAAATAATAAAGTGCAATGCCAAGCT
Organism: Melopsittacus undulatus; assembly: GCF_012275295.1. NCBI lineage: Eukaryota > Metazoa > Chordata > Aves > Psittaciformes > Psittaculidae > Melopsittacus > Melopsittacus undulatus. The sequence continues at coordinate 9,181,043 of NC_047529.1, read as the reverse complement.
GGCTCTAGAACCCAAATCATCTGCCACAAAGGTGCTACTCACATAGTGGCAGTGACACGTTAAGTACAAACCAGATGCAGATATAGCTTCAAGCTTAATAGCAAAAGTGATGGGGAAACCACACAACCCCTTCTCCTCTCAAACATCCTCCCACAGCCTGTTTCTGCCTCAGCAAGATCTATTCCAGATGAATGGGAGATCTGGGAAAAGCAAGGAAGACCACAACAGTGTTCTGTTGATGATGTGAGTAAATAAGCATATATATATATATATTCATTCACCCCTTTCTCACTGAAATTAATTTGACTGTCAGTAAGGAATACTTACAGGAACATCCCAGAATGATCATTTTCCAAAGTAAGAGCTCTAAAGGTCAGCCTTCAGTTACACCAAATTCAACCCTACCGTGACTGTGTCACCTCTTGGGAAAGGGGGAGGGATTCTTCAGCAAAACATATGGCAACAGCAGTTTATTTTATCACACTGCTGTACAGTTTTGAAGTGAAAGAAGGCTTGTACAGAGAGGCGGTATCTTTTATTAGACCATCTATTATTGTTCCTTCCCTGCCCTTTTAAAAGTAGTTTATTTTATGGGTTAAGGGTGACTACAGCAGACAAAAGAGCTCTGCTGTAGTACTTACAGACAAGAGAAAAGAAATAAAGATAAAAAGGAAAAATAAAGAAGAAATAAAGTAAGACAAGCTGATCTACTCAAAAGCTGGCACATGAGGGTTTTATCAGAGACACAGAATGAGGGGAAAGACTCATCCTCTACAATGCATATCTCACTCAATTCAAAGATCGATTCAAAGAACCAATCCAAAACTCCAATCAGTTCAGCAGAAAGATTCCCATAGATGCCAGCCCACCCTCTCCTCTATGCAGCTTTCAGTTACTTCAACAGAGTTGTGAATATCTGAGTGAGAAAGAGGAGGCAATACCCAATTTCAGACTTCATAAGCCTCCCAGTGTAAAGTATGTAGAGGAATACCAGCTAGCTGCATGGCAAATCTGCCAGCTTTTGACACAAAGGAGAAAAGAGTACTGCACTGGCCTTTTCGGTTTTCCCTCCATTTTGAAAGTATCTTTGCACTGGCCTGCCCCCAAGATATGTACGGCAATGAAAGCTTTCTATCTCCAACAGCACCTGATTAACACCATGCAAGATAACAGGAGAGCACCAGCATAATTCTGTTTCTATGTGGAAGTTGTGTTGCTACAGCACCACAGAGATCCCAGCTCTGACTGCAGATCCTTTGCTTGCATGATCATTAGTCAACTTCAAAAAAGTGACTGACAACCTTCCACAGCTCAGGGAGAAAGCTGAAAAGATCAATTACAAAAATGATTAGTATGCAAACTATACCCAGGTTCTGCAGGCAGCTATTCCTCAGCATATATATGTGAAGTACATCAGAAACCAAACAGTATGATAAATAAATCATCACAGTCCCTGCTTACAGTAAAAACAGCAGTCAAAAAGAAACCTTTATGGATTTTAATTCTATTGGAAGCACATTTCCCTTTTTCTTTCAAATAAATTGTGCTGAAACTTAAGTGAAGCTTTTAAAACTTCAAACTAAGAAAACTCACTCCATAAAAGAGCAGATTTGCTTCCTCGGTGAATTAGTAATTCTAATTCATTCTCTCAAACAATCTTTCTCTCATCAAAACTTGTCACTAACTTTACCTGTGCTTTTTATTCCAGGAACAAGATAACACATTGTCAGAATATGTGTGCTTGCACAGTATTAGTATAGGGATTTTTCAGTTGTGGAACTATGTATATGCCCAGCACCTTTACTGTAAATACTATTGTCAGGGTCCTACAATGTGGATGTTTAGAAACAAAACATAACACCAACTTCCCCATAGTGGCTGGTTTCCTGAGCATCCCTCAACCAGTTTATTGATATTGACTGCCCTTTGTAGCAGTGGGTGTTTTTTCACCTTTAAAGATGGAGTAAGAGTTTCTTAGGCTTAGCTCTTCTCTAAATATAGGAAGAAATCTGGTTTGTAAATGTGCTGGGCAACTATATTCCTTACTTTTATAAACTAGTGCAGCTGCGCTGACATCTGTAGAGCTGCACCCATTAAAAACAGCAAAGGATCTGGCCTGTAAGTTCTCATCAGTCCTACCCTAAGGAAGAAGATTAAAAAAAAAAAGAGAGAGAGAGACTGAAATATAAAAACTAAAAAGCAGCTACTATGCCTATATTGTTAGGTTCATCTTTCAGGCAACTTTGTGTGATTGTTTAACCCGAAATGGCCTTGGATTATCATGAGAGACTTACAAAACCTGCAAACCACATAACGGGTCATTCATCCAAAAGCCTATTTGGTTCACACCGTTTCAGAATTAGCAGAACACATGCTGACTTGGTACACTGCCTCACCATAAAGGCATTAAACCAGATGTGCAGCAACTGACCAAGAATACCTTTTCCCAAGCATGTTCTTTCTTCCTGCTGAACTTTTTGTTATATAGATAAGGTCTGACGAAAGGTTACTGAATCACACAGCTAACAAAGCACACAGACAGAGAACCTGCATCTTTGACTACAGCAGAATTCCTTGGGTCCATGTTGAGCCACAGAGAAGCAGTGCTGCTGTTAAACAGCTGATTAGTTTATTCTGCCAAACATCTGAGAGCATCATTAGTTACACAAATGGCTTGAATTATGATCAAATGAGCTGAGTAACCTGCTGCCATGGAACTCTGTGTGAGTCCTGTTTTATCAGATCTCAACATGTGTTACTCAGTGCGAAGCCATGTCTCCTGGCTCTCTCTGATGGTTCATCCAGGACAGGGCTTAAGAGTCCCCTTCTCCTCCTGAGGACCAGCTTTCCTACTGAACAGTTTTACCTGAATATCACCTCAGTATATATTTTCACCAGACAAGAAGGATTAATGCATTTTCAGACAACTTTTGCCACTGCACTTATACACACTCTTTCTGATAGTAGGTATAGGGATGTGTTGCTTTCTGCATTCAGGACAAAAAAACAAAACAAAACCAAAACACATTTCCCTGTTGTTTGAAAGGTCTGACAATGGAAAGGAATTAATGGGATCAGTTTGTCATTTTGCTAAGGCAGGACCAGGCTATCTCTCTTAGGCCACATCAAGAGTACTCTGCACAATACTGGCCATAAAGATTTACCTCCCTCCCTCAGTTTTTGCTGCCACTCCTTCAACCTAATCATTTATAGCAAAGAGAATCTGCCATAGATCAAGATACATCAGCAAAAAAAAAAAAAAATAAATGACCAATATTTCAAAGCATCAGTCCTTCAATCTACTCACACTTTTGGAGGCTCTACTTTCATATAGCCTTCTATGTTAAGTTTCAAGGATGTGTAAATCCCTGTATTCCAGCAAATGAGAGATTCTTCTATAAGTAAAACCATCAGTTCCAAATTATATTTCCTCTACTGGGCCTCAGTTCTTTGTTCAGAAAGTAAAGTATCCAGCCAGTATCATCCACAAATATGTGAATCTCCCATGTATTTACTTTTGTTCTATGAGATACTTTACTAAACAGGAGATGGCCTGTACTGAATCAACATAGTGGGAAAAAAACCCACTGCTGTTCTCAACCCAGAGAAACTGAAACATTTTACCCTGCTTATATAGAACAGTGCTTCTGTGCACAATTTACCCCAAAATTATTGCATGGAAAAGGTATCAAGAAATACACAGAGGTACTGATGAAAGATATGCAAGTACGGCCATAAATCAGTATGTTCTTTCTAAAGTTTTACAAGTCTCAAAAATAACAGTTTCATTCTCACCTCTGGAAACCTCTGGTTTCTAAAATCTGAAGGGGAGAAATGCATCACACAAAATCCCCTGCTGCCACCCAGAACGGTTACACTCATTTAGCCATGACTGATCAATCAAGAAGCTCCACAGACATTGCCATGCCAGCACTGACAGACAACAAATAAGCAGCCAGGTTCATTCCTGAGATCAGCGGAGAGATAAACAGGCTTCACACACCCACAAATCCCTGTCCACAGGCAAGCTGTTGGAGGAGGTACAGCACAAAGCAGCTTGATCTCCTGCACATGCCTGGTCACGTCAGTGGTCTGCAACATGCCCATCTCCAGTATATACACACGGAACAGGGCTTGCTTTGGATGACAGAAAGGACTTGGAAAGGTGTGCTTCTTTTGCTAACGCAGAGCCACGTTTTCTTGCTCAGATACACAGCAAAAGGATGGTCTACACATCTCCAGCAGAAAGGGTCCTCCCTCTTTGTTTTACCATCCCCTCCTCCTTATACTGAAGCATTTTAGGAATGTGGGAGAAAGGAGAGCATTTCCCCTAGATCCAGCAGTACTTAGTCAATTAACACCATTTTCTATCTACCAGATGGTTTTTACACACACTCTTGTACAAACCCCTGAAAGCGCACAGTGATCTGCCTCGTATTTACTTTTTTCCTTCCTGTTTTCAAGCACTTTCTACAGAGAGTATCAACCAGAATATAGCTGAGCTAGAACTATAGCAAGCACCTGGTGAAATGCTATATACTCTTTTATAATAACAATATTATTATATTGGAACAATATTGTTTTGGATCATCAGATAAATATCACTGCAAACACTAGTAGCTTTAATAACAATGAATCTAAGATTTATCCATATTGGACTCATGTGGCTGGGAATTTTCTAACAAGAGATTCAAGTGAAACAAGTAGTTTCTGTAAAAATAAACTTTTTGTTCAAGAAATTCCCATTTATTTCTTTTGGGATAACCAGAACAAAACTATCCAGTTTCAAGGCAGAAATACTTGAGTTCACCTGACTTACTGCAGTGCCTCAAGGCATTTCTGTTTTCAACTACTACAAAGCAGATCACACATGCAATCGTACTATATTAGTCTGGAAAATATATTAACTAGTATATTAATAATAAACATGATACCAAAATAACACTTCCCTTCTCCAGGAATACTTTTGTTCAAAAATATGCTTGCAGATCACGTATAATTGCAACAGCCTTACATAATATACGGGGGGGAAAGTATACCACGAATTAATAGTGTATTTTAAACTCCAGTAATTCCTCCTGAGAAAACCTCAGTGGGAATTTTCTGCCTAACACCTGTAGACTCCCAGCCTGTAGCAGCAAATTTGCACCAGTCACTAAAATCAGTTGACAAGAGGCAATATAGGCCCACTGCTGAACAAGGTGGGTGCCCTGGAGACAGAGTATATAAAGAAGGCAGAGGTGCTGAATGCCTCCTTTGCCTCTGTCTTTACTCCTGCAGACTCTCCCTGGGCGTCCCAGTTTCCTATAGCCCCAGAAGGAGTCAGGACAAAGGAGGAGTTTGCTTTGGTAGATGAGGATTGGGTTAGGGATCAGCTATGCAATCTGGACATCTATAAATCAATGGGTCCGGATGGAATACACCCACGGGTGCTAAGGGAGCTGGTAGAGGTCATTGCTAGGCCACTCTCCATCATCTTCGGTAAATCTTGGGAAATGAGAGAGGTGCCTGAGGATTGGAAGATGGCAAATGTCACACCAGTCTATAAGAAGGACGAGAAGGAGAACCCAGGTAATTATAGACCAGTCAGCCTTAGCTCCATCCCAGGAAAGGTGATGGAACAACTTATTCTTGACACCATCTCGAGACATATCAAGGATGAGGGAGTCATTAAGAACAGCCAACATGGTTTTATCAGGGGGAAGTCATGTTTGACCAACCTTACAGCCTTCTATGAGGAAGTAACTAGGTGGAGGAATGATGGTAGAGTGGTAGATGTGGTTTTCCTTGATTTCAGTAAGGCATTTGATACTGTCTCCCACAGCATTCTCACAGATAAGCTAAGAAAGTGTGGGCTTGACGATCAGGTAGTGAGGTGGATCAAGAACTGGTTGAAAGGAAGAAGGCAGAGAGTTGTGGTCAATGGGGCAGAATCTAGCTGGAGATCTGTGACTAGTGGAGTCCCTCAGGGGTCGGTGCTGGGACCAGTGCTGTTTAATATTTTCATCAACGACCTGGATGAGGGAACAGAGTGTACCCTCAGCAAGTTCGCTGATGACACTAAACTGGGAGGAGTGGCTGACACACCAGAAGGCTGTGTTGCCATTCAGCGAGACCTGGACAGGCTGGAGAGTTGGGCGGGGAGAAACTTAATGAAATTCAACAAGGGCAAGTGTAGAGTCTTGCATCTGGGGAAGAACAACCCCATGTACCAGTACAGGTTGGGGGTTGACCTGCTGGAAAGGAGTGAAGGGGAAAGGGACCTGGGGGTCCTGGTGGATAGGAGGATGACCATGAGCCAGCAATGTGCCCTTGTGGCCAAGAAGGCAAATGGCATCCTAGGATGCATTAGAAAGGGTGTGGTTAGTGGGGCAAGAGAGATTATCCTCCCCCTCTGCTCTGCCTTGGTGAGGCCACATCTGGAATATTGCGTCCAGTTCTGGGCCCCTCAGTTCAAGAAGGACAGGGAATTGCTTGAAAGAGTCCAGTGCAGAGCCACAGAGATGATTAAAGGAGTGGAACACCTCCCTTATGAGAAGAGGCTGAGGGAGGTGGGTCTCTTTAGCTTAGAGGAGACTGAGGGGTGACCTCATCAGTGTTTGCAAATATGTAAAGTGTGGGTGTCAGGATGATGGAGCTAGGTTTTTTTCAGTGAAATGCAGTGAGAGGACAAGGGGCAATGGGTGTAAACTGGAGCATAGGAGGTTCCATGTTAACATCAGGAAGAACTTCTTTACTGTGACAGAGCACTGGAACAGGTTGCCCAGGGGGGTTGTGGAGTCTCCTACATTGGAGATAATCAAGGCCCGCCTGGACAAGTTCCTGTGTGATGTACTCTAGGTTACCCTGCTCTTGCAGGGGGGTTGGACTAGATGATCTTTTGAGGTCCCCTCTAACCCTTGGGATTCTGTGATTCTGTGACTCATTTTCTGCCATAATACCTTCTCTTATTGTTGATGAGGAGACACATCCCAAAAACAACACTATGGATCTTCATATTCCATATAACCACAGACCCATAAATAATGTTTTTCCACAATGAGACACAGAACTAACAGGTAGAGCTAGTCAACAGCTCTTTTACACAAACCCACGCTCTCAGATGTGCAGGAACACTTTCCTTACCCAGCTCATACACTGCACTACAACTGAAACACGATTCTTTCAGTAACTGGAGGATTAGAAATGCTGAAGTCCTGATCTCCTCTCCTGACAGAAGCAGAAGTGTGACCCACAGAATTACGCTAGAATTAAACTTGGCTAGGGATGTGAAAGATAACACGAAGGGATTCTATAGGTACGTAGCAAATAAAAAAAAGACTAGGGACAATGTGGGCCCTCTATGGAAGCTATCAGGAGAGCTGGGTGTCCTCAACATAAAAAGGACATGGTACTGTTGGAACAAGTCCAGAGGAGGGCCACGAGGATGATCAGGGGACTGGAGCACCTCCTGCATGAAGAAACTCAGAAAGTTGGGGCTGTTCAGCCTGGAGAAGAGAAGGCTGCGTGGAGACCTCATAGCAGCCTTCCAGTATCTGAAGGGGGCCTATAGGGATGCTGGGGAGGGACTATTCATTAGGGACTGTAGCAATAAGACAAGGGGTAATAGGTTGAAACTTAAACAGCAGAGGTTTAGACTGGATATAAGGAAGAAATTCTTTACTGTTTGGGTGGTGAGGTACTGGAATGGGTTGCCCAGGGAGGTTGTGAATGCTCTATCCCTGGCAGTGTTCAAGGCCAGGTTGGAGGAAGCCTTGGGTGATATGGTTTAGTGTGAGGTGTCCCTGCCCATGGCAGGGGGGTTGTAGCTAGATGATTTTGAGGTCCTTTCCAGCCCTAACTATTCTATGATTCTATAAGGCTGGGGTTCTTAATGACTTCTTTGCCTCAGTCTTCACTGACAAATGCTCTGACTACACCACCCAAGTCTTGGAAGGCAGACGCAGGAACTGTGAGAATGAGACCTTAGGCACACTGTATGAGAGGATCTCGTTCGAGACCATCTTAAAAATCTGAACGTGTACACACCCATAGGACCCAATGAAATCCATCTGCGGATCCTGAAGGAGCTGGCGAATGAAGTTGCTAAGCCACTGGCCATCATATTTGAAAAATCATGGCAGTCAGGTGAAGTTCCCAATGACTGGAAAAAGGGAAATATAAGCTCCGTTTTCAAGAAGGGGAAAATGGATGACCCAGGAAATTACAGACCAGTCAGTCTCACCTCTGTGCCTGGCAAAACCTGGGAGCAGATTCTCCTGGAAGGCATGCTAGGGCACATGAAAAACAACAAGGTACTTGGTGACTGCCAGCATGGCTTCACTAAGGGGAAATCCTCCCTGACCAACTTGGTGGCCTTCTGTGATGGGGCTATGGAACTATTGGACAGGGGTAGAGCAGCTGAGGTCACCTACCTGGACTTGTGCAAAGCGTTTGACACAGTCCCACATGACATCCTTGACTCTAAATTGGAGTGTCATCAATTTGATAGGTGGACCACTCGGTGGATAAAGAACTGGCTGGATGGTCGCACTCAAAGAGTTGTGGTCCATGGCTCAGTGTCCGGCTGGAGACCAGTAACGAGTGGTGTCCCTCAGGGATCAGCGTTGGAACTGGTCTTGTTGAACATCTTGCTGGTGACATGGACAGTGGGATTGAGTGTGCCCTCAGCAAGTCTACTGATGACACCAAGCTGGAGGTGTTATACGGTTGATACGCTGGAGGCAAGGAATGCCATCCAGAGGGACCTTGACTCACTTGTGAGGTGCACTGATGCCAACCTTATGAAGTCTAACCATGACAAAAGAAAGGTCCTACACCTCGGTCGGAGCAATCCCAGGTACAGCTACAGGTTGGGCAGTGAAGAGATTCAGAGCAGCCCTGAGGAGAAGGACTTGGGGATGTTGGTCAATGAGAAAATAAACATGAGCCAGCTTCAGTGTGCGCTCACAGCACAGAAAGAAACCGTTTCCTGGGCTGCATCAAAAGGAGTGTGACCAGCAGGTCCTACCCCTCTATTCTGTTCTCATGAGACCTCACTTGGAGTACTGTCTGCAGTTCTGGTGTCCTCAACATGAAAAGGACATGGAACTATTGGAACAAGTCCAGAGGAGGGCCACGAGGATGATCAGGGGACTGGAGCACCTCCTGCATGAAGACAGACTCAGAAAGTTGGGGCTGTTCAGCCTAGAGAAGAGAAGGCTGCGTGGAGACCTCATAGCAGCCTTCCAGTATCTGAAGGGGGCCTACAGGGATGCTGGGGAGAGACTCTTCATTAGGGACTGTAGCGATAGGACAAGGGGTAATGGGTTCAAAGTTAAAAAGGGGAATTTTAGATTGGATATAAGAAGGAAATTCTTTATTGTTAGGGTGGTGAGGCACTGGAATGGTTTGCCCAGGGAAGTTGTGAATGCTCCATCCCTGGTGATGTTCAAGGCCAGGTTGGACAGAGCCTTTGGTGGCATGGCTTAGTGGGAGGTGTCCCTGCCCATGGCAGAGGGGGCTGGAACTAGACGATCTTAAGTTCCTTTCCAACCCTAATTGTTGTATGATTCTATAGAATATCTAGGATTGGAAAGGACCTCAAAATCATCTAGCTACAACCCCCCTGCCATGGGCAAGGACACCTCACACTAAACCATATCACACAAGGCTTCATCCAACCTGGTCTTGAACACTGCCAGGGATGGAGCATTCACAACCTCCCTGGGCAACCCATTCCAGTACCTCACCACCCAAACAGTAAAGAATTTCTTCCTTATATCCAGTCTAAACCTCTGCTGTTTAAGTTTCAACCTATTACCCCTTGTCTTATTGCTACAGTCCCTCCCCAGCATCCCTATAGGCCCCCTTCAGATACTGGAAGGCTGCTATGAGGTCTCCATGCAGCCTTCTCTTCTCCAGGCTGAACAGCCCCAACTTTGAGTTTCTTCATGCAGGAGGTGCTCCAGTCCCCTGATCATCCTCGTGGCCCTCCTCCGGACTTGTTCTAACAGCACCATGTCCTTTTTATGTTGAGGACACCAGAACTGCACACAATACTCCAAGTGAGGTCTCACGAGAGCAGAGTAGAGGGGCAGGATCACCTCCTTCGACCTGCTGGTCACGCTCCTTTTGATGCAGCCCAGGATACAGTTGGCTTTCTGGGCTGTGAGTGCACACTGCTGGCTCACGTTCATTTTCTCACTGACTAACACCCGCAAGTCCTTCTCCTCAGGGCTGCTCTGAATCTCTTCACTGCCCAACCTGTAGCTGTACCTGGGATTGCTCCGACCCAGGTGTAGGACCTTGCACTTGGCATGGTTAAACTTCATGAGGTTGGCATCAGCCCACCTCACAAGTGAGTCAAGGTCCCTCTGAATGGCATTCCTTCCCTCTATCGGATCAACCGAACCACACAGCTTGGTGTCATCAGCAAACTTGCTGAGGGCACACTCAATTCCATTGTCCTTGTCAGCGACAAAAATATTAAACAAGACCGGTCCCAACACCGACCCCTGAGGGACACCACTCGTTACTGATCTCCAGCCGGACATTGAACCGTTGACCACAACTCTTTGAGTGCGACCATCCAGCCAGTTCTTTATCCACCGAGTGGTCCACCTATCAAATTGATGACACTCCAATTTAGAGTCAAGGATGTCATGTGGGACTGTGTCAAACGCTTTGCACAAGTCCAGGTAGATGACGTCAGCTGCTCCACCCCTGTCCATCACTTCTGTAGCCCCGTCATAGAAGGCCACCAAATTCATCAGGCAGGATTTCCCCCTAGTAAAGCCATGCTGGCTGTCACAAAGCACATTTCTCTTTTTCATGTGCCCTAGCATGCCTTCCAAGAGAATCTGCTCCCAGGTTTTGCCAGGCACAGGGGTGAGACTGACTGGTCTGTAGTTCCCTGGGTCATCCATTTTCCCCTTTTTGAAAATGGGGGTTCTATTTCCCTTTTTCCAGTCATCAGGAACTTCACCTGTCTGCCATGATTTTTCAAATATGATGGCCAGTGGCTTAGCAACTTCATTCGCCAGCTCCTTCAGGATCCGCGGATGGATTCCATCAGGTCCCATGGACTTGTGTTCATTCAGGTTCTTAAGATGGTCTCAAACCACATCCTAATGTACAGTGGGCCCAAGGTCTAGGTTTTCACAGTCCCTGCGTCCGCCTTCCAAGACTTGGGTGCTGCGGTCAGAGCCTCTGCCAGCGAAGACCGTGGCAAAGAAGCCATTCAGAACCTCAGCCTTCTCCAAGTCCTGTGTAGCCAGTTCTCCTGAAAGTTTCTGGAGGGGGCCTACATTGTCCTTAGTCTGTTTTTTAGCCGCTACATACCTATAAAATCCCTTCCTATTTAACATCCCTTGCCAAGTTTAGCTCCAATTGGGCCTTAGCTTTCCTAACTTGGTCCCTAACTACCCTGACAACATCCCTGTATTCATCCCAGGCCACCTGTCCTTGTTTCCACCTTTTATAAGCCTCTTTTTTCTTGTGAATTTTTCTCAGCAGCTCCTTATCCATCCAAGGAGGTCTCCTGGCCCTTCTGCTGCACTTCCTTCTAGTCAGGATGCAACACTCCTGAGCCTGTAGCAGGTGATCCTTGAATGTTAACCAAGAGTCTTGGGCCCCCTTGCCCTCTAGGGCTATATCCCATGGAACCTTGCTAAGCAGGTTCCCGAAGAGCCCAAAGTCTGCTCTCTTGAAGCCCAGGGCAGTGAGCTTACTGCACGCTCTTCTCACTGTCTTGAGGACCTTGAATTCGACCATCTCGTGATCACTGCATCCAAGACTTCCCTGGAGAGTCACATTTCCAACCAGCCTTTCCCTGTTGGTGAGCACGAGGTCAAGCAGGGCACCTCTCCTCGTCGGCTCCTTTATTGCTTGCAGAAGGAAGTTGTCTTCCACACAATCGAGAAACCTCCTGGATTGCTTGTGCCGGGCTGTACCGTCGCCCCAACAGATGTCAGGGTGGTTGAAGTCCCCCATGAGAACAAGGGCCTGTGAGCGTGAGGCTTTTCCTATTTGTCTGTAGAGTTCTTCATCCACAGGTTCCTCTTGATCAGGCGGTCTGTAACATATCCCCACAGTAATGTGTCCCATCACCAATTTCCCCTTAACCCTGACCCACAAACTTCCTGTTAACTGATCACCTGTCCCCAGACAGAGTTCCATACTCTCCAGCCTATCCCTAACATAAAGGGCAACTCCCCCTCCCCTCCTACCGGGCCTGTCTTTTCTAAAAAGCCTATAACCCTCCATTCCAACACTCCAGTCAAAGGAGCCATCTCACCATGTTTTGGTGATGCCTATTATATCATAGCCCCATAGATGTGCCCACATCTCTAATTCCTCTTGTTTATTCCCCATGCCACGGGCATTTGTATAGAGGCATCTGATCCAAGCTCCAAATGAAGCCAGCTCAGTGGCTGGAGCGGCTAGATTATTACTACATTGCTCAGAGTATTTATTATAGGTGCTGGCAACTGACTGGGTGTGTTGGGATGGAATGATGCTTCCCTCCCCCAACACTACTAGTTTAAAGCATCCCTGACAAGTCTGGCAAGCCTCCCAGCAAAGCCACTCTTCCCTTTCTTTATCAGAGCAGTTCCACCAGCCCCCAGTAGGCCTGGCCTACAAATGTGGGCCCCATGTCCAAGACACCCAAACCCTTGACTATGACACCACCCTTTTAACCATTTATTAACCTGTCCAATCCTCCTTGCCTTTGGAAGGTCCTCCCCTGTGTCTTGGAGAATTGTTGAAAAGACTATCTGAGCTCCAGAACCCCTGACCACCTCTCCCAGAGCTCTGTAGTCCTTCTTTATACTCCTCAGGCTATTACTATCTATATCCCTAGCACCCACATGTATCACTAGAAGCGGGTAATAGTCCGTGGGACTTACTAGAGCAGGCAGCCTCTCCGCAACATCCCTGATCCATGCCCCAGGTAGGCAACACACGTCCCTTGTGACCGGGTCAGGCCGACAGATGAGCGCTTCTGTCCCTTTCAAAGTAGAGTCCCCTACTACTACAACCCACCGCTTTTTCCTGGCGGCACCAGTAGAGATCTTCTGTACCAGTGCACCAGCCGACTGTTTCTGATGCAAGTGCATTTCCTCATCAGCCCCCTGCAGGACAGCAAAGTGGTTCTGGGTGGGTACAGCAGATTTAGGAGGAAGCCCCTTGCTTTTAATTGCTCTCTTCCTCCTTCGGTTGTTTTTTTTTGTTACTAATTCCCAGCTTCCCTGATCAACAGCCCCCTTCTTTCCTCCATGAGTTAGAGGGGAATCTTGAGGCCCCTGTGCTGTTTGGTCCTGGAGCAAGCAGTCCTGCTTCCTCTCAGCTTTCCCAACATCTTGCAGCTTAATGACAGCATGCCATAGCTCAGCCACCTGCTGGAGGAGGACCTCCATCAGGGAGCAGCAAGTGCAGCCCTGCCCATTCTGCACCTTTCCCTCACAAGACCAGTGCAGGCACTCTCTACACTCCAAGCTCTGCACCGCAACCTCCCCACTTACCGGCTCTGTCTGGGTGCCTATGCTGGCCACCACTGGGGCGGCCAGGGCAGAGCTCCCAGACCGGACCCTGGTCATACGGCAAGTGCTCACCATCCCGCTCGCCTGCCTGCGCAAACTGCCACGCAAACTGCCTCGACCCACTCTGTTTGCCCACTCTGTTCGCAGCGCTCCTGGTCGCTGCACTCCCTGGGTAGATTTTTAACCACTCACAGTTGGTGCCACTCCTGTCTCCACCCCTGGTGAGTCACCTCCTCGTGGTAGCTGAGCTCTTTGCAAGTCCGGTTGAGGACTTGAGGCTCCCTCCTCAATGGCTCTTGTCGCTCTGTGGTGAGGCTTCTGGACGCTGATCTCCCCCGGCTCCGCTCCGGTGCCACAGGCGTCCTTTCTCAAGCCACCCCCTTCAGCAAGTGACTAACAATGGCCGCTGATGGCCGGTTTGAATCTTCCACCAAGCCTCCTGTCTCTGCCCCTGGTGAGTCACCTCCTCGCAGTAGCTGAGCTCTTTGCAAGTCCTGTCGAGGACTTGAGGCTCCCTCCTCAGTGGCTCTTGTCACTCTGTGGTGAGGCTTCTGGATGCCGATCTCCCCCAGCTCCGCACCAGTGCCACAGGCATCCTTTCTCAAGCCACCCCCCTCATGCTCACTTAAAAGTGGAGTAAAGGAGTGACCACACTTTGCAAACTTGTGCTGATGCATTTTTTTCTTTATGAAAGGACACCTGGATCAGGCACATACCTGGAATTACTACTCTTGCAGCAGAACTCCAGCTTCTGCTCCATATGCTATTGCATCTTGTATACTGACTGATTTCCAATAACACTGGATTTTGCAGGGTTTACTAGAATGATATCAGAGGGCTCATCAATACATTCCTCCACTTAGCAGAAACCTACTCAGCATTATGAAACAGAAGTTTACAGCTTTTTTCTCCGAAGAAGCCTCTTGCTATTGCAGTTCTGTGTACTGTCCCTCCTGTGTGCCTTTGAATCCCTGTAGCTACAGAGAAAGCAGACTTCAGTTCTTTTTCTGCAATGATCTTAAAGAAGTCTTTGTTCCAAAGCTTCTTAATGGAGCCCTAAGATATGGAGGCATCTTACCATCAATAACCTATTACTGCTTAAGGGCATATTTTTCTTGCATAGCATTCTTCAGTGTTCCTTTCTTGATGCCTCTGGATGACCTGGATTAGATGGCCAGTTCTGAGTAGCCTCTGATAAATTACCAGTGTCTAGGGAGAGAAAAAAATGCTGGGGAGAGGTTTGTCAACAGAGACTCAAAACACATCAGTTTTATCATTTCCTTCTAATTTTTGTCTCGCCTTACATGACAGTTTCACTACATCTCCCACAATACAGATTCTTTTCCAAATACCTTTTAATTTGGCAAAGGACTAGAGTATTGCCTGGTTTTTATCTTCCTCTTTCTACAGCCTTTCTGGTTTGCAGCATAACTTGTCTCCTACAAGGAGTTTCAAGGAGAACACTTCAATGTTTTATATCAAGACCACTTTTCAAGATGCAGTAGTTTTACAGTGTATGGTGTTCTGCAGGCAGAAAAAGAAGTGCTCCGTTTTGCGGCTGCATTTTTTCCAGTGCCTTGGTCTTTGACTTGCTATTCCATTTCTGGGTTATTATGATTATAACTACTACAGGAAGAGTAAC
Organism: Melopsittacus undulatus; assembly: GCF_012275295.1. NCBI lineage: Eukaryota > Metazoa > Chordata > Aves > Psittaciformes > Psittaculidae > Melopsittacus > Melopsittacus undulatus. The sequence continues at coordinate 9,165,878 of NC_047529.1, read as the reverse complement.
CTGGTTCACTGAAACCTAGAGGTCTTTCAGTTGTCCTCTCCACTGCCCTCCAATGCATATTCAAAAAGCTGATGTTTACATTTTGCTTGCCAAGGCATGGGATGGTTTTGTGAAGATTTTAAAATTATTATTGTTGCTTTAACTCTGCATCTGCTGAGGAAAAGAAAGTCCAGCAATGGGAAGGTTTTCACCTCAATAGGATGGGTGGAAGGATTATGTAAACAACTTGTCTGTCTGGAAAGAGTGGCCTTGACAGGTCCATGTTGTCAAAACGACAGTTGTGACTTCTTGCATTTCAAAAGTCACGCTCAGATGGTTTCATCTGAAACCCTCTGGGTAGCAGTAGCCTTTTGAGGTTATGATATCTCTGGATGGAATTCAATAAAAGAAATTCACTTTCAATTGAAGCACTGGAACACTGCCAGACAGCCCCAACAATGAGATACATCCACAAAGAAAATTGGACTTGTCCCCCCCTCCTTCTTTCTCCTCCCCTTTCTATTTCTTTCTCCATCTTTATTTGTGCTTTTAACCTTGTTTGTAGGTTGCTTTTTTGATATATTTCCTCTCCCAATAAGCTTGGGAAGCTGAAGCTTAAAAAAAAAAATCCCAAGCAAACCAACACATAAACACACACACTTGGGACTGAAACAGTAATAGCCACAATAGAGAGACACAGATGCTCACAGTAGCAACAACAAGTCATTCTCAATAGCTGACCTTTGCCATATATGTGAAAGGAAATAGAATAGAACCTCTGCTCTAGGTGAAGGAGGGGTATTATTGCAAGCACCAGCTTCCTAGTCCCTGTTAATAAGGCTTGTTGATGTACTTATTTATTTATTTAGTTTAAGGCCAAGGGAAGGAAAAAAAGCTCACAAAACCTGCCTGACTGCCAGAGGCAAAAGTGTTGGCTTTTTGCTTGGGTTGTCATTCATTCTGCCTTGGTATTTTTTTCTCACCCCTCTCCCCAACCCTCATTCCCTTTTCCCTCGGTTTGGCAACAGCTGCAATTGTCTTTCGTCTCTTGGTTTTGATCTAAGGAGATTAATGCATGTGTGTAGTTAGAAGGCATAAAATGGAGAAGATGCACCAGTCTTGTGAAAGAATTAATTTTCTCCAGTATTTTCTTATGTCAGTGATCTCCCTCTTATGCTATTGCTACTACATGTGATTTCCTTTTGATTTCCCATCAGATCAAAGGGCCAAAGGAACCGCACTATATAAAAACACCTTGGAAAGAACTGTAGATCTGTTTGGCAGACTTTGCACTGAAGTTCCTTATGTTCTGCATTTGCTTCACCTCCAGCTGTAAAGCCATTATAGAACTGAGACAAAGAAGGGATTCACTCTTCTTCCATTAGGCTGAGAATTCAAAACCAGTAAAGTAACAGCAATGTTAAGAGTTAAAAATAAAAAAATCTGACCTGGTTCCTTCTCCTCTCCCTACAGCATTATTTGTCCTTTTATCCCTCCAAAGCTCACAAGCCACACAGGTTCAGGTCTGGTCAAGTGTCAGCTGAGAAAATAAGCATGGAAGGGTAGGGGGAAAGGGTCATTTGTTCTGTACATGGTGCTCTCTTTTTCTGATCAGCCACATCAAAAGAATGGTGGGGGATGCACAGCCACTATCTCTGACAAGAGATGTCAAACCAAATTCCTCCCTCACAGGGATCCTTGGGATCCACTTGCACTTTCAAGAGAGTTGCCTGATTGCTGGCAACAAATCCAAATCTAGAATGCAAGCTTCTGACCTACAAATCTAAATCCTAACCTCATTTCAGATTACTACATTTTAACTGTTTTCCCAGAACTGTTCTGTACATACTATTAAATAGCTGTGACAGGACTCACTTATTCCATGAGAGCAGTTGCAGGCAGAGTTCCTTGCAAAGACTCTTGTTTACAGAAATTTGGTGTCAGCACTAGCATTAAACACACTTGACCCCAGTTACCCAGAAAAACCTATTTAAGTACCGCAGAAGCAAGCAAATGGCAGCTCTGGATAAATTTGCATGCACAAATGTTAAAGAGGGATTACAAGTCTCTAACATACAAGATTTTCCCCTAAAAGTCTCAGAAGCATGAGGAAATTTAGCAACTGCTCCAAGCTCACCAAACAGCTCTGTATGAGCGAGGAACAGAAAGCAGGTCTTCTCACTTTTCCTCTCACACCCAGTCCTGAAAAACATATCACCTCCACAGAGTGTAGGCCCAGTATAACTGACCGGGAGCTAAGGTATTAAATAGGTACTTAAATATTTAGGTGCATTTACTGCACCTCATGATGTTGGATTAAAAAAGAAAATTCCTTCTAGCTAGCAGTCTTTATGCTTCCATTGTCTCAAGTTAATACATAAATAAAATAGGTGTATGTGCATCTGAGTGCACTGGAAGTTCATGAAAGTATATTCTGCTACTCATACATTTGCCCTGACTTAATTCTGCTGTGTGCTAAGCTTGGATATAAAGTCTGCTTGGGCTGTATTGTCTTGTTGTCATAGTATTTTTGAAGACACAGATTCTCACCTCAAAAGATTTAGTAAAAACACTCATTTGTTTGTCCTTTATGGGCAAATTGTCGCTCTTCGGAACATTTTTTCCCCTTTTCCCTCTTTGCAGGAAAGATCATTTGCTCACATATAAAAATATATTTTAACTACCTGTATAATGCATAGGAGTGTTCAAAGAACAATACTAGAAAATGCTAAAAAAGGAAGAAAATAGCAAGTTTAAATCACTGCAAAGCTAGTTTCCTGGCCTGTTTAGTATCTGAAAGATTTCAGCTTTATTACGGAGTAATAAGTCAAAGCTCCCTAGGCACAGTAGTTCATAAATCACTCATCAACACTGTCCCTGTTATTCACTCCCAATATTTGAAATGTTCTTAAAGAAAAAAAAATATTTTAACATATAAGGCAACAAGATTTGTGCTTCTGAAGCAATTCAGATATCTGCAGTCTAATAATCTATGTTTTCATGTAGCAATAATAGAAAAACATTCATTGCAGAGTACAACAGAAGTCTAATCTGCAAAAAAAAAAAATTACAGACATTTTTCACTTTATTCTTGAAAAAGAACCTTTTCCTGCAGAAGCAACAAGAATTTTCTATTGCCTCCTGCAGTGCCACACACAAGCTCTCATCAAACTGGTAGATGGCCTTCCTGACTTTAACAGGATTACCCATGTTCGCACATGTAGGGGCCATGCTGCAACTGCAGGTGTGGTGATCAGCCACATCTGTGCTAGCACAAACCTAGCCATGTCAGATACTACTGAGGGCAAAGAACTGCAGTATGTTTTTTAAACTATTGAGCAAAACCCAGAATTCCAGCCTGGTTTTCACAGATAACCACACCAGGTTCATTGCTAGCAAAATCTACTGCTGGTGCACTTATACACGCTGCTATTTTTTGGGTGGAGGCACAGGATAAATACTGAAGTTCAGCATCAAGCGTTGCAAATTGGTGCAATCCTACTTACCAAGATAAGCATATTCCCTTCTCTTTCCACCATCACAGTATGCTACTAAGAGCTCTAACATGGATACTGCTATGTGAAGTTCAAGGTACTTTCCTCTAGTATAATTTAGTTTTTAATCCAAGTACAGCTTATTCCAGTTGTCAACACAAAGTGGACTATAAATCAAAATAAACACACATTTACATGAAATAGCATCCACAGTGCTAACAATTAAATTCACAACACCTTGTAAGGTTATAAACAAAGACCCTGAAGTCCAGACCAAGAATCTCATTTTCACCTTCTTCCTTCCACACTTCAGGTTGTTAACACACAAGTTATTCTCACAGCTGGGAAGAACACAAAGCTTTGCTTCAAATGTATGACCTATACGTTACTCCCATGGCCAAATTCCTGAGAAAAACAGAGCTATGTGTTCTAAGCTTTCAGAAGCAGAGGGGGCCATGAGAAAAACATTTTCTTCTATCAAAGAGAGTCCATACTGACCCAGAATCCTGGATAGCAGTGTAATTTGCTTACAGCATACAATACTAGACCTAAAATCTAAGCATCTGGGAGTTCTGCAGTAAACAACTGAATAGGATATTATTAAGCTGAGAGTTTTAGCTGTGATCATATGTCGTATCATGAGAAGAATTCAGATCCATCCCCCAGACTTCATTATTTTCTTTTAGGCAATTTTGTTCTAATAGACTGGATTATTACTTTGTACTCCACTAAATTTACTCATTCTTTTAAGATGGTCATGCAGCACAGCACTAAGAAAGTAATTTATTATTTATGCTAGTTTAGAGAGTGCCCCAGGTGACCAATACTGGCACCAGAATAACAGGTCTGACTCCCATCAGCTTGAGGCGTGGGTGTTCTGGGACCATTTCCAACCCAGACCTCTTCTCACAGTATGAACGCTAGGGCTGACGCTGTTCCAGTGTCTAACCTGAAAAGGAGCTTTTAAAAGCCTATAATTATACTTGTTCAGCCTTGCAAAGTCATTGTGAAAATTAACCAGGATGGACAAAAAGTCTGCTCATACCACATTCATGGTATAGAATAGTGATAATAAAAGGCTAGACAAGGAGAACCAAACAAAACTGCTGATGTACCATAAGCATACAAGACTTCAGTGAGAATGTTCATTTTCCCCTCAGATTTTGACAAGAGTATGATACGCCTTTAATTTTCACTTCTTCAGCCATGTTAAAGTCAGCACTTGAAAACACTGCTACCCCAGTGATACTAAACTCAAGGAGTGAAATGCATTTCAGTTGTCATTCCACCACTACAGACCTTATCATCTACCAGGAACATACCACGAGACCACAATCCTCACAAATAAACATCTAAGAAGCAAAACACGGAACAGTCAATAAATAATATTTTCCAGAAAAAGAATACCCCGAAACAGACAAAACTTTTGTTCTAAAAAAAGACAATCTGAAAAAAAATTAATGCAAAACAAGATCTAACCTATTTGTTGTGCTAACAGTACACTGAAGGATTTTCCTTCCTGTACTGGTGGTTTTCCCCACTCCCTTTTAAATTAATTGCTCCTTCCCCCTCATTATGTCTCAAGTCTCCAGCATTGTAGGCCAGAAGAGATTGCAACTACACCTGCCACCACTGCCTTGCTGTGCTCTTCAGCCACAAACATGTTTCTTACCCAGCTGTGCCAAGGAAGGAGTCTCTTATCTCCAGACACTCATTTTTTTCCCCCCTGTGCTTCCATTACCATTCCCTGTTCAGTAAACAGGGTGACTAAGCCACTAAACAGCAACTCTGTGAGGTTATATTGTCATGCCTGAGGCTAAAGGAGACAGCTAACAGCTCACACAAAACTCACAGACTGGTGAAAACACTCATCTCTTTTACCACCATCTTCTGCTTCTGGAGAAAGATCTCTCCACAGCCTGGAGTCTTCTGGGGCCAGAAGAACCAAACTGCAAGTTAGAAATTCTCATAATAAGAAAGAGGTACAGCAATGTTCACTGGAAATCGTGCTATAAAATACCTAGGCACGTTCTCATTTCTCTCACATACAGTGATTCATGTTACCACCTATACAAAACTGTCTTCATTTTAAAATTTACTAATCAATCCTCCCACTAAAAGCTAAAATACATTTTCACATAAAAGTCATTTTTGGTAATAATATTCTCTGCACAGAGAAGTTTTCATTATTGTTGAAAAAGGGAAGCATATGTGTAATAGTAAACACGCAGAATCTATCAGGATGGAATCCCAGTGAACCAGAAAACAAAACCCAATTAGCTAACAGTACCACTGGCTTCACATACTACAGCCTATCCACTATCGACCTCTCAGCCCCAATCCTCAGTCTACAAGTGACCTTCAAAATATCAGTCCGAAAACTAAAACTTCCCAACACAGTGATTACTAAAGATGTAGATGTTCTTATGTCTCTAGATTTCTCATTATGCCTCATACAGCCAAACCTCCTAGCGATAGTCTTTCTCTTTCCACAACAAGTCTAATGACCTCAACCATTTCTCCTGCTTCACATCTGTCACTACATCAACCATCTTACGATGGTTCACTAAGTAATTAAAAAAAAAGTTAAACAGAAATTCACTCAGAAATGTGCAAGCCCTTACAAGGACTAGTTATTAATCCCATTCTGTGGATGGTCACCTACTCTGCTTCTTAGCAGCTATCCCTAAGGTAGAGTTCAAAAGTAGAGGAGATGAGAGGGTTGTTTCTACTTCCACCAGCCAGCATCTACCTTAAGCAACAGCTCTTCATACTTTCAGCTCTAGGTGCCTCTGGCTTAAATACTTCTGCTAGAAATAGGTCTGGCAGACCTAAAAACTAAAAATAGGTCACCTTGTTAACAGTGCAACTTCCACATTCTCTCTTCCATGCACCAGCTAGCTAAGTAAGTCAAGCTGAATTCATTTCTGTCTCCAGAAACACTTGTTATTTCACTATCTACCTTCAGTGCTGCTCCCAGGCTGAAAGTCAAAAACACAGCACTGCACCAGCTACTAAGCAGGAGATAAGTGACTGCTACTGCTGAACCCAGGAGAAGCACTTAGCATGGAGCTCCCAACATAGCTTGCACACACGCAACAGCTTTCCTTTGCCTTGTTTACTGAGGGAATGTTAGGCAATCACAAAGGAAATAAGCAGAGAAAGCCGCTTTCCAACACTGCTGCATTTTGTTCTGTTTTCGCTTACTTCCTTCACCTCCCTCCCACCCCAAAATCTGAACCACAGGTATGTTGCATCTGGAAGAGCGACTGTGGTCTGTAGTTCATACAGATGACTTCAAACCAGGCCTCATGAGGGAGTATGAGGGGGAAGGAGGAAAGTTAAAGGAAAAAAAAAAAACAAAACTAAAAATCACAGACTAGAAATGTAAGCTGCAGATGAAATGTTATCCTTCACAATTTGTTATCATGTTCCTTCAAGGGACCCTGGCTTTCAGCTTTAGTTTTTGGCCGGAAAACTCCCCAAGCTTAATTTAGTGAACTCATAAAACAGGACCCTAGGGATTATACATAGTCTGTGCAACCTTTAAAGAGCATGAATGACTAACACCAAATGACAAATGAAAGGAAATTCCACCTAAACTCTGTACTTGTGACCAAATATTCCAGCTCTGAGGTTAACTAACAGCCCAAGTGGACCTGAGCTCTGGGCAAATGTAGTGACAAAGACATCCTTTTCTTTCTGATTTTACTTCATTTGTTTTTAATCAGATTCCTTTATAACAGAAGTTGGGTCAAGAAAGGGATCTGTATTTAATTTCACTGAGGTAGCTCATTGGTTTCAATTCAGAAACAAACTGAAAACTATCCCTCAGATCCAAACTCATTTATTGTTTACTTTGCAATCAACTCACTCTGAATGAGAGTCCTGAAACTCTCCAAGATACTATTGTAATATCTCTACTTTAAAAAAAGTCCCCTAAATAACCTTTAAAGGCATAGCTTTTTTACAAGCAAACTCAGCCATAAATGTTGTATTTGAACCAAGAACCAAAAGCAGGATCTCTTGAACTTTTGCCATCAATCATTACAGAGCAGAATGCAGGCACAGCACACACAACATCCCTGGGTTATGCTGGGGGAGCTGTGAGAGGAATGAGGTTCAGAGGGTCCTAGAATTAGTGCTCTGATTTTGCAGTTCAAAACACAAGAAGCCAGCAAAACCTCACCTTCCTATGCTCTCTTCCACACTACATTAAAATAGATTTCACCCATACAAACCACTCCTGCCCATAAACCTGAGATTCCCTGCACCTTCTCTGGTTTCCTGCCCCCACTTGCAACAGGCCAGTGAAAAAGTGGAAAAATCTGAACTGGGAGCCAACATAGCTGAGGGTTCATCAAGAGTTATGTAATGCTGGGGATGGACAATTATAGAAGTTCTCCTAAAATGCTGGGGCAAGGAATGGCAAGGAAAGCTGTAAAGTTTTGGCAATGGCACAAAGCCACACAGGGTTGTCCTGGGCCCACTGCTACAGCCATACCAACATTGTCCAAGAGATCTGGGCAACCTGGAATGCATTTCTCTACACACACATACTTGTCCCTACAATACAACCTGACCAGTGGGACAGACACAAGTATTTATCAGCATATATTTACACACCACCCACTGAGGTGTACATCTCTTACTTCTCCCATGGAGCTGGGACTCAATAACTTAAACTGTTTAAATGGCCTCAAACCATTTAACCTTAATCAGCTGATACCATCACCACCAAATCTGCAGTTCTTCAGATTTCCTACCCACAAATGGGTCAAAACCATAATCCCACTTTAAAATAAGCTTTATTTGGTCTTACTAACGTTTCACTGGAAACTTTTCTTTTTGAATGGATGTGTATACACACATTTTTAAGAAGTATATCCCTTTGTAAATACACACACATGTAGAGTATATAAATATTGAAGTGGAATATGACCAGACCTATCTATTGCTTTAGAGCAAAGTATGACTCTACTTGGATTCTCAAAGTTAGCTTAACAGTAATCGGGAGAAAAAAAATCTTTCCACCAGACAGGAACTGGCGAGGAAGCAGTTCCACAAGCATTCAATGTGGTTCTGATATAAACCAAGAGAAAGACAAAAGTGGCCGATCCTTGTGACAATCATTTTGCAACGTTTCAAAATACCTACCATAGTCTAATGACTTGTCCGGCAAGGATTCTGTTTGCTGAAGAACCTCCAGTACCTAAGCTTCTAAGTGGAAAATTACCTACAAACACCCTAGGTCCACTGAGACAATGAGGAACATAAAATTGCTATACAAGTTACACCAGTGTTACTATAAGCACAATATTACAGTAGGAAATGGAGAAAAGCACTTGTGTTGACAAGAAAAAGCATACTTCTGGGAAGCCTCTCTGATACACTGTGTAAAGTATAGAAGGCAACCACTCAGGCTGAGGTACTGGTGCTCTTCCCATGTCTTCTCATTGTACAGTGCTATTCCAGAAGGGCAGGAAGATCACACTCCTGTCTGTAAATTAATAAGGGTAAAGATTCAAAGGAAAACCACTTCCTCTGAGGGTACAAAATGTGGGTGTACGGGGACTCTCTCCACCTAAGGGCCTGCAGTGCATGCTGCAGTTTCCTTCTTTTCCTGCTGGATGCTTCCAGGATTACAGCCAGCTCAGAGACCCTGACACCATGCTGTACCTGTGTTAGACATTAGTGCTGTGATTCTGGGGAAGCTGAAGCAGTCAGAATCACTTTGCAATTGTTTCAAACCACTGAGAAGGATTTTACCATTTTTTGAGCTGCCACCTACATAGATCAGGTACCTGGCTTCACCTTCAAAACAAAACTGAACCTTCAACAGGACAGGAAGCAGAGCAATATTTTCTGGAGAATGGCTCCTGTTTAGGTACCTCAGCAAAAGAGCAAAACCTCCACAATCTTCAGCATCCAACTATTCTAGCCGATAATGGCTTTTTGAGCAAAGAAGTCCTTGGCCTTTGCCTGCCTGAAAAATAATACTGCAAAATGACACACAGCAAACATACAGAGCTAACAATTCCATGGGAACTGCTGGCTATCAAACTCTGATAAAAATCCAGCTGCCTGTATCCTATACAGCACCACCAGCTTCTTTTTCAATCCTGACCTCATTTAGGTAGAGAATGTGAAAGGTATGAAGGATGCCCTTCCTTCCAGGCCCTTCCCTACATGCTTGGCCAAATCATAAGCAGACTTATTTAAAAAGAGCTAATGGAAGCTATGCATCAAGCACAGCTCACACAGGCCAACAGCCAAATGACTCTGTTTACTGTAACCTCTATGCCCAGAGAAGTTTCTTTTGTTCTTAAAATAGCATCAGTCACTGCAGAATGGAGACACAAAGAAATTGAAGACTATGTATATATACATATATATCGCCACAGATCCTGGGTCTTGTATATAATATTCATTTTAATTATAGTTTTAATTGATTTGCATACTACAGTACTGCAGCTTCTGCAGATCAATGAATATATCAATAGTAGGTGTTAAATAAGAATATTAAAAGGCTCCTCTAATGCATAATTTACTTCATAGCAAACAATCTCTTCCTCTTAGATCATTACTATTGCAAATTTGGAACCTTATCTGAAAGGGCTTCCTTAATGCATTTCCTAGAGATTAAATTATTCATACAAATATGATTTACAGTATGATTTTTTTAATTCGAGTTGAGTAGCACTGTGGAAATGTGCTATTTTCTTAACTGAGAATGAAAACTTGAGGGGAACACAGCAAGCTCCAAATTAGAACGTATTTATTTTGATTTTGTTATTGGTATCCCACGTCGAAGTCCAGACCAGGTCAAGATCTCATGGGCCAGGAACTCTGCAACACCATTATAAAGAAAATGTCCCTGGCATAAAATAGCTTGCAAAATAAACACACAATGGAAAAAGGGGAGGTAAGACCCTGAGTATCACTATCCCACCTTCAAAAGTCTGGAGATGCAGACTGCTGGAAGTCGTAAAGAGTTAAGCCACTGGACTCTATTAAACTCTATCATAAGATGATCATTGCTTACAAAGGGAATATTTCTGGTACTAAAAGTCTCATTAATCTAGTGGAAAAAGCATGACAAAATCTAATGGCCACGAGCCAAAGCTAGGCAAATTCAGAGACATGAAGGGTGACCATTTCTAAAAACGGAAAGTAGGCCATTAGAGTTGCGACATTGGTACGTAGGACACAGTGCCTTCTCCAGCTCCTGAAGGCACTGAAATAGAGCTGTCTGCCTAAAAAGGCAGAGATGCTGTATCCCAGAAGTCGCAGGCCTCATGCAAGAATCACTGCTCGTATTGCACAGACTGTGGTCATATTCAATGTCAAACTCTTCTGGCTTTAAACCAAGGCAAGAGCAAGCTCTCAAATTCCAACCTTTCATCTCAGCTACTTCCTCTCGGAGATCACGTAACCACTGAAAACACACCAAAAGTTAGACAAGAGAAAGGTGCCATCAACAGCTGCTGGTGTTAAACCATGCAAAGGAAAAAGCAGCAGGGAGTGAAAACAATGTAGGGCTCCGTCAAAAAATATCATGCCAACAGAACTTGATGTTTCTAACACTGACAGCAGCTGAAAAAAACAAAAACACATGTACACCAGATTCCCCTCCTATCAGCTGAGGAAGGAAGAATTCCATACACCATTCCCTGAAATTACACTGTGAAGGAGAGCGTCAACAATACTATCATCTTTGACAACCACACAGTCTTGGGAATGCATCACTGAGGTACAAACCAGGAATTAGCAGGTACTATCCATACATGTAGAAAATGCTTTACACCTGCCTTTCATAGGGAACGGAAAGTGCTGAGCAGGTATCCTGACAAAGCTGTCTTGCTCAGGCACTTTAATAAGCAGAACAATCTCTAGGTGTAGAGGAAAAATCCTGGTTTTAAGAAATTCAACAGGGGAGCTGCCATAGCTGCAGTTTCCCCTCCAAATTATACTTGCAGCTGAAGCACTAGCCTGCTGCATGACCTTGTATGGCCCTTCACTTCCCCATGACTCTCCCTCAGACTTTGCATGCTTCAGGGAGCATCATGTGACTCCTTCTCTACATATGTGCAGTGCTTAGCATTTCAGGGCCAGAGGTCCTTGGCATTTCCACAGTACAAATGCTATTACTAACACCATTCACAGACCAATCCTACTCCAGCAATCGCATGTAGCTGGCTCACCTCACTGGGCTACCCGACCCCTGCTTTTGGGAACAAAAGTCACAGCACTGCTGTACCAGGAAGGATTGCTCACATGCTGGTGACAGGTGTTGATCTCTTCTTTGTACCAAACATGGAAGAACATTAAACCCTATATGCTGTTCCGTGACGCCACTGAAATCACAGGCATTGCATTCACGGAGTTTGGCCTCAAAACTGACCAATTTCCCATCCCTATATATGGCCCTTTTTTGAAGTAGATGAATGGACACTAAGAGGAGGAGGGAAAAAATATTACTGTAATAAGCAAGAAAACTATGCTGAAGACAGATTTAAAATCCAGCTGCATAATCTATTATGGGACAAGACAGAGTTTAACTACTTCCATTGCAATAATCAGACCAGCTTGAAGAACATTAAAAAGGACAAGTTTGGGGGCTTGGGAGGGGTGTGGGAAGGGAGTTGTCATTTTGGGTGTTTATTTGGTTGGTTTCTTTAACTAATCATCTTACAACTGACCTTATGGGCAGAAAGAAATTAACTGCAAATAGCTTCATGATCTGTCATTCATGTAGCCCACAAGAAAAAAAAAGAATATGTGGTTTCTTTTATTATAAGGGTTTGGACAGAGCTAGTCATAAAATATTGAGAGGTAACTTTCCGCTCCAGTGCCTTGCAGCTCAGTTCTAAATAATGGCCACCAAACAGGAACAGGGGGAGAAGAAACAACTTTTAATTAGCTGTACAGTGAGGGTCTTTGTCCCACTGATAGATTTGATTATATTGCTGATAACCTTCACAGGGCTTGATATTGCATTACACTACACCATTCTTCTGAGCTGAAGAAATTTTCCACACACCCCAATAGACTTAGCAGGAGTGAAAGCGTAACGTCAGAACTCCCTTCCAGATATATTGGTGGGATTCTTCTGTTTGAGTTTACTCCACTGGGATGGAGCCAAGAGAGGTCGTTGGTGGAGCTGCAGTGGTGACATCAGCATGCATCTCTTCCAACTCCTTGTTTACAAGGCTTGTTTGTAAACCTGTTTGTGGGGGGCTTATGGGGTACATGATGTGCCCTATGTTAGCTCCTGAGAATAGGATCTGGTAGGTACACACCAATGTATTCTGCATAAACTCAGACAAGAAGTACCAGCTCTGATATTACCTGACATGCTGTGACCTTCAAGTGTCACCCACTGTGATCATGTCCCCCAAACTTTCATGGAACTGAGCAAATCATGGAAAAAAAATGCCTCAGAAATTGAGCAAGCTGTTTTCTCCACAACTTCAGCCTCTTCACTGCATTGCTGTGCACATGTGAGGAGCACATCTAGCATTGTGCTTCGCTCCTCCTTGCTAGTGGCCCACATATGGCACTATGCAAGGAGAAAAATCAGAACCTCTGTTGTATAGCAATGTTGGGAAAAAAGGTTTTGGATACAGCAGAAGGCTTTTTTGTATGAAGACAAATGATCCCACAAATAAGCATATGCAACTTAGATCATTCATTTCCAGTTATTGCACCAGCCAAGATCTGTTCTGTACTTAGATAAGTAGCTCTAATTTAGTAGGGCTCAGACAGCAGTCGTTAACAGCAGGATTCCTTCTCCATTTCCAAAACAGGGAAACCAGAAACCCCTTCACAAACTGTCTCCCTATAGGATGCAGGAGATCTGATCTTCATGAACAGCTTATACTACAAGTGTAACTTCACTAAGGGATTAGCTCTAGCTCACAGCAACACAGCTGAGAGTAGGATCAAGCACTGTCATCTCCTCCTTTTGCTACTTACTGTGTTAGATAGAGTCCTCAATGTGCTGGCAAGGAGGCCAGCTCCAGCCATTATGTCTTATCTGCTATAAAACTGATAGATGGCAGACTGCAAAATTTAGTATCTTTGGTGATGAACAGAGAATAAGCTCACATACAGTAAAAACAAAAAATAAATTGGTAATAATACAAACATATCCTGAAGCAGATGCACATTTATACCTGTGGCTTGGTCTTGCAACATACTGAGCAAGAAAGAAATCAACAGCCAGTAACATCCCTGGACAAAGCACAGATTGCCTGCATGGATAGGTGGGGGAGCTCAGGGAAAAAGGTTTCCTGTTCTGTTCTCTGTATGTCCAGATATGGGCATACAAAGCAAGGAAGAAAACAAATTACCTCTTTGACTTCTTAATTCAGATTCTGTCATGAGTTATGGCTGCGTTTACCCTCATGGAAACAGATCTCTTTATCATTGTCCTTCCTCATACACCCTTCACAAGGCTGGCTCATTGCTGGTTCACATCTTGGCAGAATGGCTGGGGAGGAGTTCCCTCTCATTGTCTGGCCCCACCCACACCTGCAGGTTTTCCACCCAAAGAATCTCCAAACACCTTTCTGCTGGAATTCAGTGGGGCACAAGCTCTCCAAAGGAAGGGTTCAGGGATGCTGAACCAGCTGGGGTAGCACATGTCCCTCTCTTGTAAAAGCCAGGCAGGATGGTTCTTCTGAGGACAAAATTGTGCTTCTCTCAGGCAGACTTGCTCTCTTTCTCAGGGAATGCAATGCCATAGTATCTCTAATGGATGCCTGCTAAACCGTGCTATTGTAGATAGTACAGGGTGGTCTAACCTCAACAGCTGTAGGGAATGGATTTGGGTTTACATTTCCCCCTCCTGACTTCCACACCATGGGTTGCATCCTCCCCTCTCCCTTCTCCAACACAGCAGTATCTGCCAAGCATAGGCTCAAGACCATCCACCCAATGCCAGCAACAAGGCACTGCCACAGTCTGCCATCTGATGGAGCCCATGATGTTGGGTAAAAACTCCCAGACATCTGCCCCTCAGCACCATCTCTTCTGAAATACACACACCTCCTGTCAACAGCAGCAGCATTTTGGCTTTGTTGTAGGACATAGTTAGCTGCTGGAGTGAACAGCTGTAGCTCAAAACAGCTGTTCCCATCTCCTCCAGGGAAGGGACCAGCAGGCCAGATGGACCAGCACAGAAGCCTGTAGCTGGCCTGCAGGCCACGTAACACTTCCAGAAGGTGCTGGCATCTCCAGTGGCACTGACGCAATGAAATGCTGCCCCTTCGACAGGGGTTGTAATGATGTACTCACATCTGTAATACACATATAACATCTAGTCACCCTTTATAAATAAAGCTTTTATTACACAGTCCTGCTTGAGAAGTTATTCTAAAGCATGATCCTTTTCTCTAAGAGGTTTTGAAGTCTTGCATTTTCACACAGTGAAGAAAGGAAGTATTTTCCCTCTCCCCTTCTTCCTGCCACTGGCTTTCCATTAAGTCTTCTACACAGCTCTGCTTGTATTAATTATTCTCTCAATCTCTCTCTCTTCCTGAAGAATTAAAAAGGTGTTTTGGAGAAAACCATGGCGTTTAGCAGAAGTCAACAGATAAGCACTAGTCTGGGATCATGCAACTCCCTAACCATCAGTTTGAAGTTATTTGCCTAAGACTTATTTTAACTCCATAGAGCAGACCAACTGATGGCAAGCCCAAGCATTCATTTTCATCCTAGTGCTGTGCATATTTATTTTTTTACTAATAATTACTGGGATGAAGAGCAAAGCATACAGCTACCAGCACTATTACAGTAAATAATCAACCACTCAAAATTTAATATACATCTCTGCAAATGTTTCTCTCATATTAAGGCCTTTTGCAAATTGGGAAGTACGGTAAATCATACAGCAAAATGAGCTTGGTCAGTGCAAGGCAGGGGAAAGAGAATTCAGTTGAGATGTCAATTCCAATTTCAAATTGAGGAACACTTTCTCTCAGCCTTGTAACATCACATAGCACTTTTTAAATCAACTGAAACACCCTAAAAGACAATTTTGCAACACCATCTATTGAGTGGATCTTCAGATACTAACAAAAACTTTATAACATGTCTTCAGGGAGTCTGACTTTGCCAGTGAAAGTCATTGCATCCTTTAGTCATTTTCATATATGGCATTTATTCAAATCCCAAGAAAGCTCTTCACTCCAATACCAGAAGGGTTGCTATTACAAGAAATGTTTTGCTGAAAAAATAGGCAGAAGCACAACCTGCTATATTACAGTTCAAGGTGTGAACCCTCACTTACAGGAAAAGTTATCAGGAATTTTCAGCAAGGTGATACTCCAAAATTCTTTCCAGCTTTAACCCACTTTCATTCTTGCAGAAGAATTCATCTTCTGGTACATTTTTAAAGTAAGAGAGAGAACAATTTCTTAGCTATATAAAGAAGTTTTTAAGATCTCTTCCTCTCCTTTTGCCCCAGTTTCAGTGGTTTTGCCATTGCTGGTGTTGTTGATTGAGCCTTTCTAAGCAGCGCTTGGACCACATATTCACCTCCTGCTTATGTGATCTTTCCCATAACAGAATATACTGCTTAGGCCTCCAAAAGAAGTCTGCTAGAAACTAAAACAACATAAAAATAGAAATGGCTGTAGAAAGTTAGATTAATACTGGAGTAAGGAAATCAGAATGTTGTATTCTAATTAGTTGGCAGGTGGTTCATGATCATGATAAATTCCATACTCTAGTTGACACATTTTCAAATGTTAATGTCCTCTAGAGGAATAAACTGTGTTGTAATGACTGAAATAATGGCTTTTAAGGTGAACATTTGGCTTATTATGGTTTCAAGCCCTGGCACTCAATGTACATAGGTGTTAGGCTACGCACTCTACAAAAAGGAAATAATTATTATCGTATAATGAAAAAAGAAGAGGTTTACAGAAAAGGGTTTGTGAAGAGGATCTGAATCATGGAGAGAACAACCTTCTTCATCAGTGAGAAACAATAGTTAATCAAGTACTGTACATAACATCGCAGACAAGCAATCGCAGGCATTCCAAGAGCCACAATGTTCTGGATAACTGCAGCAAGTTTCTTGGTGATTGTATGGTTTCAGCAGAAGTAAAACTCCAGTGCCCTGCTTCCTTCTCTCCCATCCTTTCCTCCCAACACTCACAGAGAGCTGGTTTTCTCTGGGGAAGAAATGGAGGTAGGCTGTACAAAAGAAACAACAAGCAAGGGGGAAGTTGTGCTTCCCAAGTTCAGTCCCATGGCAGTCAGTAACCAGTGCTAGACAGGCATTCGTTGAGACGCAACAAAGACAATCTCAAGGACTGCCATTTCTGGACTGTAACAAAGGCTCTTTTGTCTGTGAACCATATGCTCCTTACAGGCAAGCATGGGAACTCTAGCTTTCCTTCTCCCCTAATGTTCCCACATTCTCCACCTACAAACATGCACACAAACAAATACTAAAGCCTAAACCAACCTAAATATTTACACAACATGGACAAGAACACAGCTCATGCAGAATCAGCATTATTCCCTAAACTTCTTTTCTTTGGCTGTAAGTTCCCTTCCAAGTACTTTCTCAATACCTGAAAGTTCCCATGCACAACCATGCAGTAGCATTCTCCTTTAACAATCTACTTGTCATCATAAGTGGAATTAACCCAGTTTGCAGCCACTGATGATTCCATGGTCAGAGATATATCCCACTATCATCATATCAATGACTTCTGTTTCAATGTCAAGGACACCATAGCAATTCATGCCTTCCTAAGACAAACAGAATCATCTGTTGAGCAGCAGTAATGGCCTTATTTGCTGGAGAATTGCACAATCCTACCTTTGCCCCTGTAATGTTGCTTTAAATGTGTCCTCTGTCAGAAGCCATTCTGCAATCAGCATTGCTAACCATGTGTTATTAATTAAGTAATTTTACAAAATTAGAAATACAAATCACATTGTTTTCAACCAAAATAACGATCTCCCAATTATTCTGCCAACAGAAATGACTTGTAGCTTTTGGCAGGTCTTTTCCCTTTGGCCATTGTTTTCTTAGTTATTAACAAGGTTACAGTTGGTCCTTTTGATTAAAAAGCTTTTTGGCCAGAATCACTGCTATGGGAAAACAAAACCTGAAATTCAATATCCTTCTAGAATTCTTTTGAAATTTGATCTCAGCTCCAATGAGGGAGGAAGGTGAGGGGCCACAGGGGACAGATTTTGTAACTTTTTCATTTTCTTTCCAACCTAAGATTCTTAAAGATGAGGCAAACAGGACTGGAAAGCAAAAAAGAGTATTTTTGTTCACTTGTCTCCCTGTAAGGTACACACCATATTACTTAAGAGCTTACTGTGACTATAAACTTTTAAAAAATGTGAATTAGGCTCATGGAGTGTACAAGCTAGAATAAGGCTACATAGCAAGGTGTCTCTCCATCACTCTTCCAAAGTAGAGCATCCACACAGCCCCAGAAGATCCTTTCAGCCACTCTGGAGGAAAACAAAATTCAGGACCACAGAATCTGTGGCCTTCTTGAACTAGAAAAGAATGTTTAAAAGGTATATTTATTAGTGAACATACACAAAGAAATATCATTGAAAAAAATATTTTTAATGTTACCAAAATAACAACATAGAATCGAGAATGGTTTAGGTTGGAAGGAACCTTAAAGATCACCTAGTTCCAACCCTTCTGCCATGGGCAGGGACACCTTCCACTAGACCAGGTTGCTCAAAGCCTGTCCACAGTGACCTTGAACACTGGCTGGATAGGGCACCCACAATATAACTGATCAATGATTGTAAGAACTAGATTTCAACACAAGACCTGATCCTGCTAAACATACCTCCAAAATCAGCCCTTAACACCTAAAATCCTAATTTTAATCCTTAAAACTGGCCATTAACACCAAGAACAATTTCATCTTAGATTACTTAGAAAGTAAAGTGTGTGCAACCAGGTACTCCTGTACTCCCACTAGTACAAAGCTTAATGCTTAAACCTTCAGCAAAATTAAACTTCTATGCATTTACAGTCATATGAGAAACTTCAGAAGTACAGACTGGCTTCATCCCTGTGCAATACTTCAATAAGCAACACCCCAAAAATAAATTTAAAAAAAAGGGAGGAAAAACCTGTACTTAGCTTGTTCCTTCAAAAAACGTTATTAAGCAAGCTGTTCCTGTCATATTTGTGAGATTCAGCATCACACAGAGGGTCATAAATGTGCAGTAGCAGACACAAGAGTAAGGAGCATTTCCAGGTTTCTCTATGAACTGGCTTGTGCCAGGTACCTCAGACTGGATGTTTAAAGCAGTATTTTAAGTACTTCAAGCTTGGAAGATTTTAAGGCTTGGGCATAATTGTCTAAACAATTCAGAAAATGATGCACAACCTTGTGCACCAGCAATGCAATGAATCGAGCCTACCTTTCTCCATTGTTTTGCTTTCTTGCTCCATCAGATAGAACAAGTACAGGCATGAAACCCAAACAGTAACCATGTAGAAACATCATTTTCAAGAAATAACACACTAGATTTTTCACAAGACAAACTGAAGGGAGCTAGATTTTTCTTTTGCACCAGCTAAATATCTGGCCCATAAAAGGAACATACCACTATTGGCTGTAATTATTGCTCTGGCAACCAGGACATTGCTGTATGCAGGTTATTTCAGCAACTTTCAGATCTCAACCTTAGCAGTATCACAGCAAAAATCCTAGTACAGCTACTATTGGCCATATGGAAATTTTTCCCTTCCCCAGTCACGCAGCTAGAATAAATGCCACCTCTTCTGCTCCGACATGGTGCTTTGCTTGGGAGAAAACCAAGAAATTTCATATTCAAGAAACCCTTGTCCAGAGCTAGTTCACTCTACTCTTGGGAGGAGGGAAACAAAGAGGGAAGTGGGGGAGGGGGAGGAAAAAAAAAATTTAAAAAAAATCAAGCTCTTCAAAATTAACCCTTCAAAAGAGAACAGTGAAAAGCAAATGTTGAATGTTATCATTATGACTGCAGAGATAGCAAAGCTAAAATTAAGTTGCGGCATAGTCTTGCTTGACCTTAGAAGAAAAGATCATGCATTTCAAGACTTCTCACTATTAGTAAGATTTATGCAATGCTGCACCAGTGACACTCACAGAATGTGCATTATGCTTGGCAACTGGCCTGCAATCCAGCCACTTACTTCCATCATGTATTATAATGCAGAAACAGAGTCACACCTGCAAAGTCTATGACAAATGACATTTCATTAACTTTGAAGACTGCTGGATCATTTTCCCAGGTTACACGTGAGCCAGGCCATAATAGTCCTTTCAACAGCCTATCATGAAAAGAAAGTCACTATAATGTCTCAAATATTTCAGGGAGTAAATACTTCTCAATTTGTTAATGATAAAGTTCTGTGTCAATTAGATGTAATGGGATAAAAGCCTATCATTAGAGATCCCAGGCCACACAAATTTAGAATGGTATTTCCCATTGCTCCCTGTGTCACTTCCCCACCTCCCTTTCTCTCTCTTCTATTTATTTAATTTTTTACTATTTCAAGTGACTAGCAGAGAGTGGTCCAGTACATTTTGCACAGTGTGCTTTCATGTCAAACAATCTTTCCGGGTATTTTATGTCATTCCCTTGATGATTTCACAGGATAAACAAATCAAACTGTAAGGTTTTACAAACATGAAAATGTCAACAGAAGAACACAGGATATTATAGCACCTTAGCTGCTTTCTTTCCAAATAGAAGGATCCTTTTCTCCTCACTCTGCCTTAACTTAGTTCCAACAACCAAAGCCTGTCTAAATCATACATGTTAAAGATATAGTAGGACATTAGTCTGTGCTGCTGATAGAGGGCTTACAAAACAGTTCCTTCTACAACATATGTCAATGTTTTGCTCACTGTGACTTCTGTTGCCCTTAGTAATAGCACTTCTCTCCTGTGGAAGGAGAGATGGGGATTACTCACATATATAAAGCTAAGTACATTTTTAACATCTTAGCTGCACCAGGGCTCAAGACTTTGAACAAGGCTTCCTTGTGAAACTTAATACAGCTTAGACTGAGGCCTGCAATTGGATCCCACAAGTATGCAAGGTTCTGCAGACAACAGATCCATGGCATAATTCAGCTTGAGAGCATTAACTGCACCCCAGTGGCCTCACAGAAATCTAGGGAGCAGGAGAGCATTCATCCCAGCTCTGTGGTTACTTCTCCAGGCTGTTTCAGAGAACCTGAGGATCACAGGGTTAAAGTCCTATAGTATTCCTGCAGAAAGCAAGTGGGAAAACACACACTGCGATAAACCAGCAGGTCCCCCTTCTGCCTGGCCAAAGGCAGAGCCTGCCTAAAGCAAGAGGCAAGAGTCTGGCTCTTTAATGTGCACACACTAGTTCACCAATCTCCGCTCAGGCTTACCCTGAAGAAGATATCAGGAACATTACAAACCTTCACAGTTAAACTGTCCTCTCTGAACAGTATCAGAGTGCACATCAGATCACAGCTTACACACATCACTGTCAGAAAACACGCACAAATCCCCCCTCAGAATGAGGGCGGCCCTCTATGCCATCTCATTACACATTCAGATATCAGAGCCTTCCTCTTGCTCTGAGCCTTGCTCATCCATGAAGTAATTCAATCAGGATTAAACTGCACGAACTGCAAAGTTCTAGAGCTTCCAGACCTCTGTTGGTGTTTGTTGGCCTTTCAAAAATCATGCTGGTAACATTTATACCTAACTGGAAAACTATTGGCAGCTTGAAAGCAAGATGCACACAAAATTTTAATATTCATTAACTACAACCTGTGGAGCCAGCTGAAGATGCACCTCTATTAGGAGCACTTTAACTGCAAAGATGTAAATGAACTTGACAAAATGTAAAGCACCCATGAAGAGAAATGAAGAAATTCAGGTGATAATGTGGCAACATCATGTAGCTATTCCCTAAGGAAAGCAAACTCCATGGATAAAACTACAGCTTTGCTATTGTATACATGCTTACAACCAACTTTATACTGCCCACACTGCTCTGTGAGCTGGAAGCTACATCTTACAGCATTTGGTAGAGGAAAAAGTATCTGAAAGAAGCCTGGCACGTACAAATGGCCCATAATAATTACCCCTATCTAGTGTGTTGATCCACCTAAAGCAGACTATACTATTTTAGACTGACTCAGAAGGTTCTGAACCAAACACCACTACAATGATCTAAACTAGGTATTGATTGATTTATGTCAACATTCTTTTACCTTAAAACACACTATGGCAGGTTTCATCCATAATTTTTCCTGTTTAGGAGTTGAAGTTTGTGTGTGTCTGTATTACTATTGTATTTCAACTACATACCCTATAGTAAATAATCTTAATGATAAAATGACAGGCTTCGTATCTCTCTGAGCAGAGTTCATCTGATTTATTAAAGTGACACCAGACATTTACTCAAGAAATAAACAGAACTGACATTATAGGATGATCTGAGGGGAACGCTCCAGGGTAAATACTGAGAGAAAGGAGTGGTTATGCATTCCATTCTTTTGTATTTCTTGCCTTATTCTTTACTTTTTCTAATGTTCGTATGAGTATTGCAATATCTTTTGTGATCTTTAGACGATCATTTCTGAAAAGGAGTCCTCTCTAAACGGTCAGCCTTTACAGAAGAAGACCACTTGGCTGAATCTGGAAAAACCCAGAGACTCTTTGTCTGCATTACAGTCTTGGTGAAACTTTGACTGCTTGCTCTGCAGTGGGGTCCCCCCTTGACAGGGAGTCATTGAGGAGCTCTGGATAAACCTCTTTGCCTCATCTCTAGTGATTACATAAGAACAAGACTATTGTCCTTCATCCCCATTCCCAGAAAATATCAATCATATTTACCTTGTTAAGATCATGTGTTTGTGTTTGTGTTTGTTAGTAAGAATAAAGGGAAACAAAAAGAGGAAAAATACACATTAAGATAGATAAACCTCCCAGACTAAGCACAAGTCCAGAATTTTCTCTCATGACATACAGACAAAATGACATATGGATCCCTTCAGTGGGTAACAGTAAGAAGCTCTGTGGGTCACATTTGGTAGCCAATTAAATTAAAACTTAAGATAGCTGTTCTGTTATTTGCATAGTCTAAGGAAATACAATATCTTGTTTCAAGACACTGCTCTGGCAACCATCTATCCCTGCCTGCATCACTGCAGAAAGCAAACCCCCTCAAAGTGAAAGAAGGGAGGAGTTATTCAGATAATTCTAGTTAGTCTTAATTAAGTTGCAAGGATTCACACTAAAAAATACATGGAAAAAAACTCAAAGCCTTACAATGACATTTATGGGAGCAAATTATTTTCCATGCTCACACTTGCACCAACTAAAGACACAAGAAAAAGAAGTAGATCAGTGTAATTTTTATAATCACAGTCAAAAGCCCAACAGAGTAAGACACATCTGAAGAATAGAAACAAAATGTGGGAGCCTGAAGGGACACAAAGAACTTCATAACTTTCAGTTTTACAGAGAAGTACTCTGATGGTCTGGTGACTGCTGGTGAGAAGATATACCCTCAGACAATGAAATAATATCCACAGACAGTACAAGAGGCCAGTTAAGGCTTGCAGCACAGCACAAGAAGCAATAGCACCTAGAAGGCAACTCTAGGTGGTCTAGTAGCATGTGTAAGCATTACCTTCGCACCTTTTTCTGACATGTGATTTGAGAGTCCTTAATCAAAGCTGAAGCAAAGCCAAACAGCTCTCATTCCTTCAAAAAGAGAGTGCTTCAAGCTTGTACATAAGGGGAAGAGCCTGTAACATACACTGACTACATAAACATTAAGATACACAATGTGAATGAGACCTATCACAGGTAAAAGCCTTTGCCTTGGCTACACTCACAGGGACAATGCTAAAACCTGGATTACCTTGCCTGACATCATTAAAACCATAGTTTAAGAGCGTTCCCCTAAAATCACAGTATCAGCAAGGCCACCTTACCAGAAACACCACCTCTGACACAAACCATCTTTTCCCCTCCCCTCACATAAGGGAACATCTAATACCATGTCTCCTCATTGTCCCCTCAGAGGACAGATCTATGCAGGGAGATGTCTTGTCTTCTGGGCCAGAAGATTTAGGTTTCTTAAAGCACTGGTCTTAAGTTTAAAGTGGTTTAGTTTTACAGCTGAAACAGTGCTATAAAATATAATTTTGCCATTTAAGATTGCTCCATCTGCAACATGGCCCCACATGTGAAGGTCCCTACCTGCAACTGGCATAATTCAAAATAATGCTACTTTAGCCAGCAATGATACTAGCAGAACTCACAGCTTCAAACTCACTAGTCTTACCACCATAACCACTGAAGACAGCTGGAAAATTATATTTAGCTACAACCAGCAAGTTAACCTGGTGCTGTCATGAAAAATGTCTGTTTCCTTGACTCATCCATCATCAAGACATAATAAACTTATAATCAAAATTATATCACTTCAACTGTTGCTGCCAATCTTTCCTTAATGGATTTAATTTAATAAATTTTTTAAAAGCATAAGTTTCCATGTGTGTCTACAGTAGACAACAATAGTAACAATGGCCTCATAGGGACTGTGGAAAAAACCCAACCTATTCCACACTGGCAAAGTGCTCTGCCTACCACATGTTACTGCAGCACCGCAGGGCTGGAGAGACTTGCCCTCACAAGGCAGAATTAAGCTTAACTGCCCTTTTGGGGAAATTGAGTGAAAAGAGTTAATCTTTTCCCAATTCTATTTTCTTTGCCACTGGCTGGAATCCAATCAGGTGGGTTGTTTGCTGTTGTTTCAGGAGGGTCTGGGGGTTTAGGAGGGTTAGGTCTCCACAGGTAACATTGCAAAGTCTTACTGTAACATTCATGAGATGGCAAATTGCTATTTCCCTTCACATACTTGCCTCATTCAAAAAAGTTTTGCTCTTTGATTTCCCCTTTCTTCCACTCATTCATGAAGATGAGACCAATTCAACGATTACTGAAGTTCTGGGCTTTTCTGCTAAGCTTCAAAAATACAATTACTTCTTTCACTAGATGAAAATAGCACCAGTACAAAGCAGAAAGGTGAATTAAGTTCAGCAGTCAAGGCAGAGACTCACCTCCAGATTCAGGAGACTGAGGGATTTTGAAACTTACAATGGCAAAACCTCTGCCAAAGTCACTGGGAATTTTGCTTGGGTCTCAGCATCAAAGGAGTATTAGTATGGTATTTTCAGCACCTACAGACCAGTTTCTACCAGCTTTAGTCACAGTCTTTTAATCACAAAGCAAACCCAAGTTTAACAGAGAGTGAAATGAATCAAAACCAGAGAAAATTCACTTCAGTTGGAGCAAAAGTACTGTTTCTATTTAAACTAAAGCAGTACTTAGACACACAAACAAATGGCTTTTAAGTTGCTATGGGCATATTTTGGCTTGAAATAAGAAAGATCATTAAAACAACAACTTAAATACAATTCTGGATCAACATTATTGGGGCCAACAAACCTAAGTAGTTAAGGCTGTTGACAGGATTTTTTAACAGGACTAGGCAACATCATTGTCTAGTGAAGGGCTGATGTCCATATCCAAGAATCCAACTTAACTCGTTACACTGATGCCCTCCCTGTGATACTCAGGAGGCACCAGAGGCACAGACACACAGTTTATGAAGAAAAGGGGAGAGGGAAAAGAGTAAAAATCCTTTTTTCCTCAATGGATGTGCATAATAACCTGGTTTCCATCTAAAAAAATTAAAAAAAAAAGCTAAGTGGTTTGGCAGCTAGTATTCATTCTCTACCAGGCTTCTTCTGGGAGCTGAGTAGTTTGCATTCACATTCTGGGATACAAACAGGGAATTAATCTTGGGACTCAGCCAGTGTAATGTTATACCAATGGGTTGATTCAGAAGCAAAAATCTTCAAAGAGACTCATGCTGCTGAAATTCTGGAGAGAGAAAAGGAAGAACCAATATGCAAGTAACTACATGAGTCAATGGGCTGTGACTGAAACTAAAGGACTTGACTTTGCATTCCTCCTAAATTCAGTGGGGAAACTGGGGCAGGAGAGGTGAATCACCAGAAGTTTTGCTCAAGGAATGTAAAACAGAACACAAGGTCTATGGCCCCATTGGGATTTTACAACTTTATAATGCTGGTGATTTCATTAGAGCCAACCCTGATTTATTAAAAACCAGAATCAAACCTTAGGCCTAAGGAAGCCCTTAAAATGAGTCTTTACTAATGCCTTATTATTTTAATGGTGTAAATCCATAGGAAACAGTCAGGCTATCCAAGATTTACAGTAGTATAAGTGAAAGCAAGATTCAAAACTTAACATACAAGTTTCTTGGATCTGTGATATGCTCATTTGCTAGTTTAAGCACAGGCATAAAAATCATCAGTGACCAGATGCCAAGCAGAGGAAAAAAACACCGTGAAAATTAGACCTTGCCTCAAAAAAAAATTTGCAGATAAAGTTACTTAAAAAAAAAAAAGTAGGTATTTGAGACTCTCATCCTGTGCTGGTGAACACAAGCATCATTTCATTAACAAAGAACAATCATTCCTGCTGGCCACCAGCCACTGCTTGAGCATCTTTCTGAATGGGGCACAGCACAGATGTGCTCACCTCATACAACATGCCTAGCATGACTTATTATGCCAGCTAGGATTGACAGGCAGTAAGCAAGGAAGACAAGTCAACACCTGCTTAGCCCTTCTGGTAAATCTGCATCACTTCATTCCTAAAGAAGTGCAAAGCCTTTCGAGTCCTCGGGACATGGCTCACTGCACCACCTGGGGTCCTGTCCTCCAGTCTGCAGTTGAGAGAGTGCTGCCCTTTTCCACTCCATATTTGTAATCTATCAGGATCCTAAGATGAAGAATAAAGGACCTTTGCTTACACCATTGTAAATTAGAAACAAACCCATCAGCATGAGCAGCCTCACATGAGTATAAAACAGGTGTGAGAGTAGAAACAAGCCTATAAACTCAGATGAATTTAGAAGGCAATGTATTACTTTCCAATCATGCAGAGATTACATTACATTATATATATACACACATACATATATACAGCATTTTTAAAACCTCTCCAAGAAATCCAACAGAAGCTAAGCAGAGCATATGGAAATTTAACTGGTTGCTCATAAAAAGCTGTTAATATGTGCCAAAGTCAAAAGACGCAGTGCAGTCCACTACACAGGCTTGTTACAAGGGGTAACGGGTTGAAACTTATACAGCAGACGTTTAGACTGGATATAAGGAAGAAATTCTTTACTGTTAGGGTGGTGAGGCACTGGAATGGGTTGCCCAGGGAGGTTGTGAATGCTCCATCCCTGGCAGTGTTCAAGGCCAGGTTGGATGAAGCCTTGGGTGACATGGTTTAGTGTGAGGTGTCCCTGCCCATGGCAGGGGGGTTGGAACTGGATGATCTTAAGGTTCCTTTCCAACCATAACTATTCTATGATTCTATTCTAAGAAAAGCAGCATTTTTAACTACAACTACCTGATGGATGGAACAGCAGTTTCACTTATCTTAGAAATACAACATTTTTGTATTTTTTAAGATTTTGAGAGCTGAGGAACTTTTTCCTTTCGGTTTTGTTGTTGCTGTTTAGTGGTTTTGCCCCTGAACTTCTGGAGCTGCTTTCTAGGGTTTAAAACCCCCCAGCATTTCTTGCTGCTGCCTCCGGCCTATTTGATGTTCCTTTGCTGCCACCAAGTGGAAAAGAAGCAATAAAGCTAAAATTTGCGAGAAGAGCCTGTAGCTGACACCATGTGGCAAAGGCCTCATCTAAATTTGCTTTCCCGCTTTTCTCTCTCAGTTTTAACTTCGGCCTCTACCTCCTCCCGGGCTGACTGCAGAGAGATAAAAGGCACAGCCACTGCCATATTAAGTAACGACAGGGTCCTGTGCAGCAAAGCCATCCTGAGCAGCCTGCCACAGCACTCCCATCCATAGCATATACCGGGGAAACATAAAAAGATTAGTGGAGAAATAACAAATATGCAGTATCATCACACAACACCTCAAACAGACCTTGTAAAGAAAGCTTTCCTCAAGCACCAAACACATTTCCTCAGTAACATACCCACACTTTACCTCCTTGCTCCAACCACTGTGTGACACAGGTTCACTCCATAGATTTTAAAAGTGCAAGATAGAGTAAATCCTACCTTTTTCCTGTAGAGGGACAGAAGGACACGTCAAAACAACGCTAGGAGGCAAACGCGATGATCTGACAGCCCTGCTCACCTGAGGTGAGGCTCCCCAGGCGGCGCCATTTTAGCTCTGGGGCTAGGCAGTGATCGACCACCAAACGGCGCTTAGGGACAAGGCTGGAAGGTGAGCTACAATTTTTGGCTCTCTGGGTCAATACAGATAAAGGGGGAAAACCTACACACACTACCAAGTTCAGGGTGAGCTGTGCATGCCTTTAGTATGTGCAAGAGACATGTGTATCTCTTTCCAAAGGGTTTTACTGGGTGAGGAAGGGGCAGAGCTCAGGTGTTGGCCATAACATTTGGGTGGGGTTTTGTGAGGTACAGGTAAATGGCTTCCCTTCAGCTCCTGATCCTGGAAGCACAGTAGTGATTGAAGCAAGTAACAGCCTCACTCGGGGGAGGAATTTTGTTACACTAATATAAAAATAAAGAATAGGTGGGAGATGGGGAGGCAAGTAAGTCTTTGGTGAACCATTTAACCTGGCTGCTGGGTTTGGTTAAACTATGCATGATGCACCTTTGTATTTAAACAAGGTAACCCATGCCAAACCACACACCACCAGCAATTATCTTCCATGAAGGATAAAATCTAGTTGTAGTATTCCAACTTTGATGAGTCAACCACTTCTTGCTGATACATATCAAGTGGTTAAAGCAACAAATACCCGTTTTATAGATGGAGGAATGGATGGTTTGGGGGCAGGAGTGCAGAGGACTGCAGTGTTGAGACACTTCTGTGCAGATGCTGCAAAGGAATTCAACAGTACATATTGGTTTCAAGGGATATATATATGCTGTTCACCTTCCCTTTTAATTTAAACTAATTTAACCTACTATAAGATGTTCTCCCTGCTTTAATAGATCTTGTTTTTCTAGCAATTACTGTCATTTAGGTAATATCACACAGATGTGCTCAAGGAACACAAACTTGTGAGAAACACTGAAGAATTTCTGGCAGCATTTCTTTCATTCAATCTAATTTCAGAGGCAGAAGGAGCCAGCCAGTTGAATTATCTTGAAGGCAGACATAGGAAAAGCAGCTGAAAGACTGAAGTACAGATGAAATCACCTTTAAGCATAAAGGTAATTAAACACAAGCATTCACGTGCCTTCTCCGTTGTGTAGTAATCAAACTGAAAAATGCTTTCCTCTCAAACTTGTGCAAGTAAGCTAACCTGCTAAAATAAAGAGCTATCAGATTCATCAAAGAGGGAAAAATGGCAAACTTCTAAGGTCATGGTTGGCTGGCTCACTTTCCAGATGCTTTTCAAAACCTAAGCTTTAAGATGTGTCTTCAGTTACCTCACAAAAATATTCAGATATCTTAACAACATGGGGGCCACAGATGGGTTAACACACACACACTGTCAGCAAAGTCCCTCCAGTAAACACCAGCTGGAAATGAGCTTGTGGGGGTTTTGGGTAGTTTTGTTTATTGGGTTCCCCCCCCCCTCTCCCTTCCCCTGCTGTTGCTGAGACTTTGGCTCAGATGCTTTAATAGAGAAAATCATTACTAATCTTTGCCAGCTGAGGTAATGGCCACTGAGGTTCCTGAGGCTAGCATGCTACCCAATACAGGCTTTGCCTTAAATGACTTAGAACCTCAAATTCTTTTTGGACGCAGATTTACCACTGTGCGTTTACTGCAGGCTTGGCTCAATTATATCTTGGTGTTTTGCTATGGGAATGGAAGTTCCATCTTGTCAGTAAACTCTGCAAGGCAGAAGTCACTGTATCAGACTATCAGAATCTGTCCCGTTTGTCTTATGAAAACCCGTGCAAGCAAATCCAAGGGCAAACTGGCCATTAATTTTTCTGATAATACAACCTCACCTAGATGCCAGAAGACAAAAAAGTTTTTCCATGCTTATTTTGTTCTCTAAGGTCCAGGTACATCCAGAAATGCTAACCTATATCCAGAGACGTCTCACCTACCAAAATTCTTCTGTGTAATTCCATATTTAAGGGATGAGATCAAGTTCTTAAGTCTTTAATGATCTGAGTACCTTCCAGAAAATAGGATACTTCATTCTACACACCCCAAGAATGCCTGCTAAAAAGATTAAATGGACCAGACTTCATTTTACCAGCTCAAACCTGGAACAGCTCCACAGCTTAACAAATGAACACATAGGGGCAGGGGGGGAGGAAAAAACAAACAAACCCAGTATAACAACTGTAACCCTTCTTTTCATTATGGTTTTAGTTGAGAAAAAAATTGTTTCAGATTTCTAATATATTCAGCATACTTAAACACTTAAATGAAATATACTCTTACTGGAGTTACTTCTTAGGAAAGTGGCACATGTACTAATTCCATTTTAGTTAAACTGGTATGAAGTTGAATTCCAGTATGATCATAATGTAAATTAATCAGATACATATGAGAGCATCCTTTGTCCACATTAAGTTTTTAAAATCTGAAATCCATATAGAGCTACATTAAACCACTGCTGTTAAAAGTTGTAGTACATTTGCAGTTCTGCAAATACAGTATGTTACAGAGCCCTGTCATCATCGAGATAAACTGGACTTTAACTGCAGATCCCATATTCCTACTTAAGCTATTTGTGGCTTCAAAACTGTGCTGGGAGCTCACTAATGTTGGTGGCCATGCATGGGAAAACTGGAACACAAGCAAATTAATGGCCAGTATCTATGATGCAGTTCTCTGAGGTTCCTCTAGAGGCCTAATCTGGATAAATTTTCTGGGATTATCTGGGATAACTTTTCTTTTTAATCTCCTGACAAAGCATTTCAATTTTTTACCTCAATGAAAGAGAGTTACAACCTTTAGAAAAAATATGGTCAGAAGTTTAGCTAACACTGCCAACATGGCCTAGACTTTGCAAACCATCTTCTTGAACAACTGTAAGAATAACAGTTCAACCTTTGGACGCAGGGGGGAAGGAGGTGGTTGGGCATTCAGCCATGGCAGAGACCAAACATGAAAAAGTCCAGTACAAGTAGTTAAAAACTGGCAAAATTATGAACATCTAGGAAAAAGAGCATTACCATAAAAAGCTGAGGCACTATGTGGATTTATCAGTGGTAAGCCCTATGTATAACAATAGGTTAACAAAGATTAACAAGCACAAACCACAAAAATAAAATGTAAACAAAGCATCCAGGAAGCAGACTTCAACAAACAGACAAGTAATTTAACTGGAAGTCAATGACTTAGAATCAATTTAGTGTTGTTTTTGCTGCATGAAGACATTAATGCTTACATAAAGCCAAATTCTTAGTTCTTTTGCATTGGATTTTTTGCTGCTGCAGCCCTAATGAAATCAAGAGTTAAACTGACTTAAAGCAATAGAGAAATAAGCTCGTGATGCTATATATAGTCTCCAGCAATAGCATTTCACTAATATACACTTTGTATTCTGTTACACACAAAGAGAAGAACTTACTGCCACTCAGGAGATAGATAACATACAGGTGGATGTGCAGTGTGTGCACATACAGACAGCACCTCGTGAGATTAACTGCCTTGAGGAAATGCTCTCTCCATGGAAACTTTGCCCAAGAAAACACGTTTTATCTTGTGTGTGAGCTGGGGAGTAGGCTTGTCCGTCCAAGGCAACAACTTTAAAAGATTGTTTATGCTATCCAACTTGACAGTACTTGTTACAAGGTATTTCTCCTTCTCACCTTTGTGGCTTTAAACAATACTGATTTGTTCCCATGAGGCCAAAAAACACTCAAGTGACAAAAAATAAACATTCTAGGAAACTAAGACTACAACATTCATATAAATGAACATTCATATCTAATGAGGTAAAATCAACAACTACTTTGTTTTCAGGTAAGTTTTTCACTTGCATAACTCAGCAGCTGATCATTTACTTTAACTGACTGCTGGTAAATAGCAACTAAGCCTTTGCCCCTAGCATTACTACTATAAAAGTTTATGTGCAAGCACAGCTGAGTTTTGGTTATTTTTTTTTTGCCTATTCTGGATTATTGCTATATAAGGTATATCACCATGCATCTGAGGTGATCCTTAGCTTGAAAATTATCTAGTTGTTCATGTACTCTTTGGATATAACATCTAGGTACCTTAAATAGCAAGACTGTCATGATGTTAAGCTGGAATAACATAGTGCTGAATTAGACCCATTTTCTATCACTTAATATAGCCTTTACATTTGTCCAAGGAATGTGTCTACACTAGTCTAAGAAGAAGCCTCTTGGCAATACTGAATTATCATTCTGACTTGCTTCCATCCATTTACTGGAGCTGCCAAATTGAAATGATGCATGTCAAGGCAACCCTACGCTGAAAAGTAAAAGATAGCCTCTTAAATGTTCCATTTATAAAGCTTTTTATTCACAGTCGAATTTAGTATCCCCTCTGAAATATATCACTTTACAAAATTGATACCTTGCCATTACAAGATTTCCACGCCATATTCACTCAGCTTAGTAGTAAAAACAAGCTTTTGCTCTTTTCCCTTTGGTACAGCTGATGAAAACCAAGCAGTTCAAGGTCTGCTTCTTAGATCACCAGCACTAAGTATTCCATAGATCTTTAGTCTTCTCCTACAGGGAAGGTTAAAAGTCAGCAAAAAGGCAAACTGTTAGTTCTATCAGTAAAATATTACAAGTAGTACATCATCTTGAAAAGCAGAAATTGAAGGAAGAAAAACCCCAAACTACCACTAATGCCCTAATGTTAGGGATATTAAGAGTGATCTGCAAAACAAGAGCATTCATGTGAACTTTCTGGAACTCTCTGCAAGGAATATCACTTAAAGCAAATTAGCAAAAAGAAAAATTACGCTGTCACACTGCAGAACTTTACTGCATTTTTTGCTAATACATCACATATGATTCTAAAATGACAGATTGCATTATGTACTTTTTATATTATGTCCCCTACATTGCTGTAGCCTAACACTTCTTTTAATCACTGGCAAGTAAACTTCTAACTAAGAAACACAAATGTAGTCTTTTTAACTAACGCCCTGTTTTGACATCTTTACATATCAGTTTATGACAAACGCATAACCTGCCCACATTTGGGATGCAACCCAGTTAGTTTGGCCCTCTAAGCTGGAAAGTTTCTTTGGCTTGAAGTTCATCACACTTACTCTTGAAGAACATTTTTGTAAATCACATTATTTTCAAATTACATCCTCATTTGCATGTCACTGTTTAGCTGAAGTTACTTCTTGGTCCAACTTGCGATTTGCATCAACAATAGTTTGCTGTTGTTTCCTTACACTTTAATTCTCTAAAGCAGCTATACATTACTAGACAGCCATGTCTGAAAGAAGAAAGGAATGACATTCCGATCAAGTTGTTTCAGGTTTTTTTATGGTTAATGTTTCACATATCCCAGGTTGTAGCAACGTCAAACAGGAAAGTTGTGTCCTTCTAGGTATAAGGGGTTTTGCTGTTACTTGCAGTAGAGGAGAAACTTAATGAATAGAGTTAAAAGTTCAGTGAGATCTTTCTAGAAGGAACCCTATGCCATAGAATGTCAAACCAATAAGTTTTTCCAGTTATAGACTGGAGTTTGCTGTTCACAACTCTCAAAAGTTTTCCTGTGGCCAACAGGTGATAGAAGCCTTAATCCAAGTAACCAAGGTCTCTTCTGGGGCTGAAGAACCAGGTCTTCATCAATCCGTGGGCAAAGTATGTCATTTACTATGGAAGCTAGGATTTCCCTTTACATTTGTAATGGTCCCAGCCCCACAGTTAAAAAGTTACTTTTGGTCTACTTTCTTAAATCCAATAAGATTCTTAATTATGTGAGAATTAAATTTAACTTTTATCATTCCAAATTACTGTGTTTTGAGAAGATTTCCAATAAATCCGCAACACTAATACTTTCTGACAAAACTTCATGCTATTATTGATTTTCAAGGCCAGGAAAAAATAAGATTACTTAATCAAATATCCACTTTTGAGGATGCAGTTGTTCATTAATAAAAATACTTACGGAGTAGAAATGAGCATCAGTGATGTGCTGACTTCCCAACTCATGGCTACCATTTGTAAGAGTGGGAATTTAAATTCTAGTAAAATTCCTCTTTTGTTTGCAGCCACAGTAAAATCTGGCAGGTCTTCTAAACTACTGGGGCTTAAAATCTTGAGTTGTGTTTTCACTTACTTTTTGAAATATTCTTTTGGTAAGCTTGGAAAATTCCTTATGCAGCCTTATATCAAATTCTAGTTACAGCTGCTACCTTCACGTGCTCTTGCCAACCTCATCACTTTCTTGGTGCAAGACCAGAAAGCAAGAAAAGTTCCAGGAACAGGTAACACATTAAACGCATGTATCAAAGCACAATCTTTAACAAAATGAAAACTATTTTCACTTCTGACTTAAACACCTGAACACAAAACCTTTGAATTTTGGCATCATTGAATAGCAAGGTGCAAGATAGGACACACAGACTTCCAACTACACGTATATTTCTACCACAGCTTAAAGAGTTTTACATCATTTTCTTACTGATTAGTTAAAAACATTCTTAGAAACAGCAGTTTTAGTGCTCCTCTTAGCTGGTATGTCTAATAGTAGTTAGCCCATAATATAGTAAAAGCAAGACGAAGCAGGGAAATGTCACACCTACTTTATTATTTTCTTTAAATATCTGAATTCATTATTACTTTACTTCAGTGATACTAACAACTTACTATTATAGCAACGCTTTGCATTACATTGGCATTAACTAACCCAGAATTGATACTTCTGCACCATATTCAGCACTTACACCAATGGGACTAGAAGTCTCCCAGATGTTTTCCTTTCATGCCCTGTCAAACCATTCTACAAACTGGCTTGTATAGATTTAATGCACACAGATACTGCAATAAATGTTCTTGTCAGCATCCTATTTTGAGGCAGGAACTTCCATAAACAATGTTCAGTGATTTCACATTGGAGACCTCAGTCTAGATGTTCCAAGAATACTTGACATAAAAACCACTTAGCATTCATGATCTTGTATTTTAAGCCTCTAATAGAACTGTTAACAAATAACAGGCAGTGACACTTCTTAGTTTGTGGGGCATTTGTCTGGGTTGTTTTCTAGAAAAGCAAAGCCACAAACCCAGGCTGTGAACAGCCATACTAAAGGATACAAACCTT
Source organism: Melopsittacus undulatus (assembly GCF_012275295.1). Taxonomy (NCBI): domain Eukaryota; kingdom Metazoa; phylum Chordata; class Aves; order Psittaciformes; family Psittaculidae; genus Melopsittacus; species Melopsittacus undulatus. The sequence goes on along the minus strand of NC_047529.1, from coordinate 9,131,077 downwards.
AAAAAAAAAATTACAAAGTTGCATTTGTTAAATCTATTTAAACTGCCCTATGACAAGTGCCAAATACCTGTATATAATTAATTATACCAGATGGACTTCTATGTCAGTAAGTCTTTGCTAATAGACTTGCATTATTCTTGTTTAAACATTTACTTACGAAACCTGTGTACTTTACTGGACACTAAATTATGATCCTTTTTAGAAATTATCCTTTTAAAACAAAAGTTGTAATTGAAGCTTAAGAGGAAAACCATGTAATGGAAGTGTTCTTCAATCCCCTTTTAATTAACAGCACTGTAAATACAACCTGAGCTACTCATTTCCTCGAGACAATGCTTCTCAAAGCATAAGACACTGTTTCCCAGAAAAAAATTCTATATTAAAGTGCTCTGGCTTGTGCCACTTCAGATTGCTTCTATCCTTTTGTCTTCCCAAATAGTTCATAGGACACCTGGCCTTTTTTTACATTGATATTTTTGAGATTAACATTTTGAACCTCAATGCAGACCTCTATATCCACACAAAGTCCAGAAGTCTGCTTATAATAGCCTATAGCTCTCATTTTCAGTATCAAAGATGTGCAAGACAGACACACACAGACTTCCAAATAATCTCTGTCCAAACCTATGGAGCACACCAAGAACTGCTTTACACATGTATTCCTATCTTTGGCCTAGAACACACTTCAGGTCTTTTGCATTTTTAATCATACTTGCACAAAAAAAAAAAGCCTCCTGAGTCCAACAGCTTTTTCATTTGGCGTAACTATGACATTAACCTGTAGAAATAAAGCATTCTAATTTTAGCTTTCAGCTGGCAAATGTGTATGGGTCTTCGACATGCATACTTATATGAGCAGCTCTAAGCATAGCTCTAAGGCAGAAAAGTGCCATATGTACATGAACATATATACAAGCAGATTCTTGTTAGGTGGACTGAAAGAACTGGTATTTATTCAAAGAGTTTATCATAAACGAAAATGAGTAAATTCATACCAGTCACTGAAAAAAGTTTCTAGAGATATGCATCAATCATTTCACTTTAATAAACTTGTCAATATATTGAACTTTTACCTTCAAATGCATATTTTTAGGTAGTCAGTGACAAAAGAAGCTTCATTTTAGCACCTGATTCAATTTAGTCCACATTCTACACTGTATGATGTAGTACAATTCTATAATGACAGTAACCATCCACTATACATCATTCAGCTATAGATATACTGGATTAATTTGGTTTTGTCATTTAGTCTTTCACACTAACAGTATCACCACACCACAATCTCAACCACTTTTGTAGACTGCTACCCAAACTACATTTTGGTGAATTAATTGGGGTTTTTTTCCTTCCTTTTCCTGTATTTCCTTTCCTAAGTAGAGAGTTGCTGCTAATTGTTAAATAGGTTTTGGGCAGATCATTGAGTTTTGCTTTGCAGTATACTGAAAAAAATCAATAACTGAGGTTCTTCTGAGGAAACTTAAGACGCCTCATCTCCTAAATGACTAAACTTCACCTATTGAGGAAAATAAACAGAATACTTGTAAGACACAGTGGTAGTATTTATTGCACCACAGAGTGCTTTCCCTGATGAACATCTGAGAAATACCAATGGATGACCACACTCCTACCACCTCAGAGCATACCTCTCTCTCTCACTGTATCAGCAGCAAAGGATGAGCACTGCAGCCAAAATTCTAATCAAGTTCTCGCATATGCTGTTTTTTAATAGCTCTCCCCAGCCTGCTCCTTTTTTTTTGGACCCCACAAATTGCCCTTTGGGGATATCTTTTCTTTTTCACTGACTAGACACCATGGCTTAAAGTGGAATACAAACTGTTTGCTTGTGGCCCCTGAAACTCAGTTTTCTCAGAGGCAACAGGAAGTAAAGGAATATGGCCAACCTTCAAGTTCAGAAGCTGAAAAAGGAACAGTTTAACAGAGTGAATAAACCTTGCAAAACTTCAAATACAGCATTTCACATAATGATGTGATGAAGTAATGAGAAAGAAAACATGGCATAAACACCACAGACTAGATAGCACTGGTTGAGACTTTTTAATATTCAATTTAATATTTTAATATTCACATTAAGAACATGTAAAAAAAAGTGTTAATCATCCAACAGTAAAAAAATCACTAGTATGTATTACCAGCAAGCCTATGCCAGGTCATTGTCATTTCAATAATGAAATGTTACCTCTCTTGCATCAAATGGCACTTTTAGATAACACATACAATGTGATCAAGTGAGTGACAAGTGTTCTGAACAAAATACAATCCTATAAAAATTCTTACCTATAACTTAAGCAAGATGTTGCTGTACAGCACCTCCACAAAGTGCATGCAGTATGCACAACACATTTCAAGGTAAGTTCCTAGGCGTCTCTAATTTATATAAGGGGAGGCAAAAATTTAGTCCATCTTTCTCTTTTTTCCTTTGCCAGGTCCTTTGTTTTTCTTTTCATTTTCAGGGCTTGGTTCCCAGAGTGCATTTCTTACAAATCTAGAAGCAGCTCCTTTATCAAGTTTGGATGCCTTTTTCTTTTCTGCTATTTCTTTGACCCTGTTCATGTACGTTCTTACTCTCTCCTGGAGGGGAAAGAAAAAAAGGAAAAGTATATTTCACACTATTCTCCCAAAATTGCTGTGAAAATGAAATCAATGAGTAGAAGCTCTCCACACTTTACAATTCTATAATACCTAGAAAAAAATTATTATTTAAATATATGTACAAGGCTTTTCTTTGCAAATGCCTTCTTGCAAACTTGAGGTTTCTCCTTTAGCAGAATTTCCATCACAGGTACCTACTACACTAATATCTGCATGACATCCACTGTCATAGGAACATGAAGACCTACAGAGATGAAGACTGCATCTAATTGACAGTGAGATGAGAATTGTTTCTGCAAGCAAAGTTAGAAAACAAAGTACTGAACTCAATTTGGAATTTGGCCTACATAAAGATGGCAAAATAGTATTTAGATTTGACATACTTACAGAAATGCCATTATATAAATTATACTCCCTGACTACTGTCTAATAAAAAAAAACAAAAAACAAAACCAAAAACTCAGCATGTCCAAGCAAAGCCACAAAGCATCTAACTCAAAATCAAAGATGTCACAAGCATTACATATGCAACTACACCGAACTCTAGTGGTTAAGATCCTGAAATGGTCTAGGGAGCTTATGACTGAACCTATTTAAGGCAGCCTGATGGATTTCCAGCTGTACCAGAAGTTTCTTTTTATGACCATAAATAATAATAATAATACCTGTTTCCACTGCCATTCCATAAAGCGGATACTCTCTTGCCATGTTAGCCTCCCCACAGTCATTTGGTGTCTAAGGATTTTTTGAACAAAGCATGACTTGGATTCACCCCACCTAAGCATACCCACCCAGCTTACAATCTCATTTATGTACCTACTCTTCCTCATCTACTTCTGCAGTCAGTAAAGGGAATTGCATAACTGAACCTCTAACATGGGAATTATCCTCTGTTAAGTGTCTGCTTCTCTTCACTGACTAGAGAGGACGCTTACAGTACTGTGTAAAATACATAAGTTTGGTTGATATATTTCATGACTACGTATTTTGTTTAGTATGGCCTTCAACTCTAGGTGTTTCTGTAATGCAAACAGTAACATATGTATACATACATACATACATATATATATATATATATATATATCGCTCTACCCGATACCTGAATTATAAATGTGCATTAGCAGAACATTTATGGATACTGCTAACTAAATAAATGTTGATACTATGCAGCTCACACATTTCTCACACAACCATTGACAGCTCCTTGAATCTGGAACAAGTGACATGACCTACAGAACAGAACTGATTTTCAGTTCTTCAAATGACCATTATAAGCAAGTGTTGTCAAAAAATTGGCCACTCTTTCTGTATCAAAAACATAGCTTTAAAAGGAGAGCTTTACAGGGTCTGAAATCATGATAAGCTGTAATATTTCTCTGGTGACTGAGTAATGAGAACAGATGGCAAACCTACATGTATCAACCTGGGAAGAAGGAGCTGACAAATGTCAATGTGACAAAAGAAATTAACTCTGATAGCTTGAATGTGAGTTTATTAATACAGTTTTAATGTCTGCATATTCCATGTATGTACACGAGGAGAGCAATTCTAAAAACAAAACAATGACCACAGAGTGGTTTTTTTTTACTCCCTTTCCACATGAATGAGAACATCACAATGCTCTTGGAAGGAAGGAACATGCATTCATTCACCTTGATACTTGTAAAAGGAAAAAACAACTGGATAAGAATCTAGGCTGTGGTAATTCACTCATTCTTCAGACTTAAAATGACTGGTAACTGTGAAGTAAAATACCAGCATAAAATATCCACGGCAAAATAGATAGAATTTATTTTTAGTATCACTAAATTAACACATATTCAGACACTATATAATACATGAGGAACTTTCTGCAAGTTTCAGTCCCATCTTCTGTTCCACTGCCTAGGCAAGGATTATATTTAAGCTAAGTATTTTACAATTGCCCAGATTTAGTAGTTTTATTCATACAGGAATTAAAATAAGGAGTTGTAAGTTTTGATTTCTATTTTTTCTTCAGGCTAAATGATCTGATATTTTTAAGTCAGCAGAATTTTCAAGATAGCGGCCTTCTATACTGTAGTCATGCATCTAAATGGAATATAAAGACAAACCTAAGAGATTTATTGTAGGTTGTAAATATGTCACTAATGCAGAATTACTGGACAATACACATACAACTGGTGCCAAAAAAGCTTTTAGCTTTGTTGCTGAACTGAATTCTTTACTGCTGAGAAAATGAATTAATGGAAGACTTGGAAAGAGGGGGGGGACTCTTTCCCGTCTTCGCTAGTAAATCAACCACACTACACTTTCAGAGTCATACAAAAGTAAGAAAAGACAGCCTCAGAGATTAACATGATTCCAAGTATTTATAAGAAAAAAATGCCATACTGGAAGTTATAAATTATTATCAGACATGTAACATTTTTCCATTTAGCATTTACAAGTGAAAAGCTGCTCTCTTCAGAATCCAATTCTCAAAGAAAGGTGGAGAAAAGAAAAGATGACATCATTTATCTTCTTGTTCTAATTTCAGCAGACTCTACAACTTTGCTTTAAACAGTGCCATTTGGAACTAAAAATATGACTTTCTTAATTTAGAGAGCACAGCAGGGCACATGAACAGTTATATAACACTATGTAGCATATGCATGCTATTATGGCAACATCAATTTTAACCATCGATACAAATATTTTTTTTACTTTTATATGAATTAAGTGTCCTGGGCAAGTAAGAAATTGCAGTGCTTGCAGTGTGAGAATCTTACCAGTTCTTGTTTCACTGAATGTTCCTTTGGATTGACTCCCTGGATAGTCAAGTATACTACAAGATAAAAAACATGAAGTTTTTAAATCTGAAGGCTGTCATGACTGAGGACCCTATGAATCAGTCACACAGGAAAACTAATTTCCACATAAACACATTAGTAACAATTAGAGTTAATGGTGTAAAGTATCTGACAAACGATTATCATCAATATTGCAGCTAAATTAAAAAAAATCTAACATAGTTAATGTTGCTATGAAGAAAACAAACATCTTCAGGCAGGTACAAAGTCAGCTTCTGTAAATTCCTATTTTTGATTTGGAGTTTCAACATCATTTACTCTACAAATGGCAATAATTTGGATCCTTGGGGTAATTACTGGTTTCTAATTATTCTCCTATGAAATATGATTATTTAATGTTTGCAGCTGTCTAAAAGGTGTTCAAATAGCATCATAAATAGTACTTTTTTCCTCCTACCACATACTTACCCCAGAACAATGAATTTAACGCGTACACTGAAACCAAATCCAGCTTTGCTTGCTCCAGAGGCTCTAACTAGAATGCAAAAAAAAAAAAAAAACAAAACCCAAAACAACACATTTGCACATTTTATAATTCTGAATGTATTCATAAAAGAAATACACACTGAAGGAGGATATTTTTGCACCACAAGTTCACTAAGACCACGTTATACCTATTTCTGTGCCATCACAGAATCATTCTCTCCCAAGTACTTAAGTAATTTTCCCAGTCTGATGCCACAGTCCCAAGTGGCCAAAAGCACAAATATCTGTTGGCACGTAGCTGTTAGACTACTATTCCCATAGTCAGAAAGAAGTTCCTGTTTGTCCATAGAAGCTTAACTCAAAGTAATTATTGCTATCAGTGGAAGAGAAAGTTGGGGCTGTTCAGCCTGGAGAAGAGAAGGCTGCATGGAGACCTCATAGCAGCCTTCCAGTATCTGAAGGGGGGCTATAGGGATGCTGGGGATGGACTGCTCATTAAGGACTGTAGTGATAGGACAAGGGGTAACAGGTTAAAACTTAAACAAGGGAAGTTTAGATTTGGTATAAGGAAGAAATTCTTTACTGTTTAGGGTGGTGAGGCACTGGAATGGGTTGTCCAGGGAGGTTGTGAATGCTCCATCCCTGGCAGTGTTCAAGGCCAGGCTGGACAAAGCCTTGGGTGACATGGTTTAGTGGGAGGTGTCCCTGCCCATGGCAGGGGGGTTGGAACTGGATGATCTTAAGGTCCTTTCAAACCCTAACTATTCTATGATTCTATTCTATGAAGGGAAAAAGAAGTCTTAAGATTGCTGAAGCCCAGATGTGAATATGCTATGCTACAGTCAATGAACATTAACACTATACATGATAGACTGTGTGTTCAATGCATGCTGGAATACTTAGGGCTGTAAAGCAAAGGAAGAATAAAGGTAATGAGGGTTTTTTTCCTTGACTGTCAAAATCAATTTATTATTTTAGTCCTATAGGATTTCCAGAACCTCTGATAACATCATTGTACGGCTCACTACTTCTAACATGGATACTGTCAAAAGATCAGTGTTGTCAAGACTGTTTTCTCCATGATTTATTTGTGTTAGAAATCCTCAGAGGATAAAGAAGTTCACTCATGTGCTAGCTTTTTCTTGCCCTAGAGAAAGAAATTACATATTAGGCTTTAAATGTTAAAAGGTAGAGAAGCTTGTATGAAGTCTTCGGTCTGTACCTTGCTCTGCCTTTATGCCCTGAGCAAAAACCACATTTTACAGACTCAGGCTTATAACACAGCTACAGGAGACAGCTGGGTTTTTTTTAAGCACCAGGTTCTGCAAGTCTAGACTTCTAGAATCAGATCAATTCTCACTGCTGTCAATTCACCTTTATATCCTACTGCATATACAAAGTTCCATTAAGTCTGTTGTGAAAACATCTCAGAAAAAAAAGTGTGAATAACCTCTCCATTATGAAAGAGCACTCAGCATGCACTTTAAGGAAGGTCAGGAATAAGCTAAAATGTCCTCTATTTAAATGACTCGCTGGTAAAATCATCAGTTTTCAGCTTGGAAAAGCATGTATTTCACTGTTTAGTTTGTAAGATCATCTGGGTATCTTAGAAATGTAAGATTTTCAAATACTGGGTATCAAGCATAGAAAGTGTCATATTTATATGTGCAGTGGCCAGGCCTAACAGACCCTTTATATTTCAGTTGGGGTTCCCAGATATTCTTGTATTAGTAACAAAAAGGTTGTCAAAAGCAACATTACCTACCTTTTGGAGGTCACTCCTAGAAACCAACATCATTGCTTTCAGCATCTCTTCTACAGAACCAAGAGATTGTTCAAATGTTGCCAGATAATCATGAATTTCAGTGGGGTATTCTTCTGGATTGGTATGATCTGATGCTTCCATCTGGAAGGAGGAAACAAAACTAATAATCCTTTTCTCTAAGTCTCTGTGGAGTCAAAAGACTGTGTTTTACAATACAAAAAATTATTATACATTCATTAAACATTGTAAGAAATGCATACTTCTGAAGAGTTCTAGCAGGTAATGTCAATAGTGACACAGTTAAAGGTCCTATAATTTCATGGGTATCGCCTAAATGCTGTGCGAAATGGCATGAAGGAGTATTACAAATGACATGACTGTATTATCTACTCTTGTAATAGTCCCAAACCAGTATTAAGCTTTTATGGTCTGTGATAAAAGAAATTATTTGCTTGTTTAAAAGAAGCATTCTATAAATCACAGTATATAAAGAGCTATAGCAAGCAACAGGCAGGAACACTAAACAAAGACAAAACCAACAGAGATACGGCTTCAGCCTGTCTTAGGAACAGACATTACTTCAGCTTTAAAGCGGTTATGCAGCACCACTTATGTCAAGGTCAGTTAACATCTTCCAGTGCTAAATTTAGGAGTTGGTCCAAGAAACTCTTCCTGTGAAACTGCATCCAGTTTTCTTAATTCTCGATGGGGTATTATAATCTGCAATTTAACTCTATTGGTAACAAAGATGAGTTGATTTGGAGATTTCAGAATACTCTGGAAATCTTGTAGAGTCATCTATGCACAGCAACTGTAAGATAAGCAAAGAGGTGAAAAATCCCAAAGCACGCCTTTTTGATCCCAGCATTTATGGTAACGTGTTATGGCTACTGCCAAGCCATCTGGCTGCTGGCTTAACTGATACATTGAATTCCTCTCAAATCATAAATCCCATATCATGAGGAGTCAATGCTACTTATATATTATTTCCTACAACTTCTACTGACTGAGCAACAACTTTGCAAATGTTGTCAGAAAAGAGAGCATAATTTTCATGCCCATTGGTGAGCTATATCAGGACAGTGGGAGCACCTGGATCACTGCAGTCCTTCCTATTTAGCTTCAGTGTAATCCCACTACCCTGCCATTGAGTACAGGGGGAATTAAGTTGGAGACCTTGCACTTCAATTATGAACACCAAGCCACACACTCAGTGCAAACACCAAAGAAAGAGCAAACAACTGTCGCATCACTGGAGTTTGTTCTAGATAATGACTTGATCATTCTCTTTTCCTGGCAAGAGCATGGTATGCGTGAAAGAGGTTTCTTTTTATTTATGTTGTCTCCTAGAGGTCAAACAGGAAGAATATTGGGAGGAAAACCAATGTGAAACTACTCAAGCTTTTCTGCAACTCCAGTTTTAATCACAGCAGCGTGATTCCAGAAATAAGATCAGCCAGTTAACAAGGCCAGTTTCACTGTTGCTGTTTGCATAGTTAAAAATTATAATCCCACTCAGCTGCACGACTTTTCATCCTGGTCAGAGGTGTTTTTCAGATCAAGTACAAAATGATAATGCTAACCATGACATTTTGAAGGTCCCTCACTACCCCAGCATGGAACTCACACATGTAAATACTGCTTCAGTCAGCTGGAAAGGATCCAAGCAAGAAAGCTGAGCTGGACATACAAAATGCTACCCACAAAAAGGCAAAAAGGCAATACAATTATTTCTGTCATTTATGATAGTATTGTTCATGTTGCATTCTGTCCTAAATAAGATATAATCAGCCCTTCTTAGGTTGATTCAAGTGTGGAAACAATGTTGTTAAATTTTAGTCATAGAACACAACATAAAAAATAATTCAAAGCAACAGAAGAAACTAGATTTTCCCTGGTGTTAATATTAAGTTAAGCTTGGTTAGAAGGTGTCTGTCAATACACATTTACTATACTCGCACATACAGGGAGAGAGGTGCAATCCAGTCCAGTCCTCTACAGTTTCCTATCACTGCAATACTTAATCTACTATGGTCTTAATTTGAGGGACAGGCATGAACACAGTGATAAATTCCAACTTTTCTCTCTCCCTTTATCAGAGAATCAACACCAGCAACTGCAGCAGGAATATTAAAAACAAGAACAAAAACCTTTAGCAGCAATGTGTTATCAATCAAAACTAACTTGACCTATTTTACAGCAGTTGCAAGGATAAACAGTCACTAGAAATATATTATAGTCTTTCCAGTATCCCAAGCTAGACCTAAAGAATGAGGCAGAGAAAGAATAGGAAGATAGAAGGAACAGTAACAGATACAGTCCAAAATATATTTTGCTATGATTGTTGTGTCATGAAGTATTTACTTGACACTGTCAATTGGCAAGGAAAGGGGGAAAAAAAACCCTTCAATGGAACATCAGCCTTCAATGGAACAAAGCTGCCCATTAGCCTGTGTACAGTGCCCTTCATTGATAAATCAGCTCTTTCTTCCCAAGGAGGGGGAAGAATTTGTTGAACTTGTGTTTTCATTTCAACAGGAACTAGCAAGTTCCTACTCCTGCTGCGTAGGGACCTCTCTCTTTTCATTAGACTGTTGTTTCAGCATTACTAATCTCCAAGCAGGATATGTTACAGTGTTGGCGCATGCCAACAATAAGGCAGCAGTCAACAGCCTAAAATAGTTTTGATAACATTAAATCAGCAAGAGCAAACTTACACTACATTAGGAGACGTGTACACCGGAAACTCTACAAAACTGTGCCTGCCAAAATCAACACACAAGACTGCACAGTCCACCTGCAGAATGACAAAGCCAAGGATGGGAGGAACTAAGACCACATCAGTAATTCTCTAAACACACGTAAAGGCTGTACTGCCCTCAATAGTTCTGTCTTGGTTATTAAGTCACAAACAAGTTTTTCCTCAAAGTTTTGCAAGTGTTCATATATTTTGAACAAGCAGAAATTTAATTCAGTTCCTGAAGTCGATGTTTAACACACAGGATTTCTCTGATGAATTTGCTTTCAACCAATTTTGTTTGGCAAGGAGACCCCACTTAAAAAATTAAAGACAGAACAAATATTCAGAAGAATATTCAGAGAAGTTACAAAAATGCTTGCTGGGTAAGCATGTGAATAATGGGGAAAGCTAAAGGAAATAAGGATAAGACAGCATTTTCATTATCAAGTAATAACAATGCAGAACACGTGGTGGTGTGCACAATGATAATACTTTCTAAGATCTGTAATTTTGAGACTGCAAAGGAAAGTTCACAACCCATAAACATAAAACAGAAAAGGCTCACTTTGATTAAGGACACCAAGGCAAACAAATAGTGATGAAAAATGTGGTATGACTTCATAACATCAATCTACCAGAAACAATTATCCCTGTTAACCCCAACCACAAAAACTGCCATGTAGTTTTTGGGAAAACAGTATAAAAGAGAAGTATCTTTGATGAAGAAAAGGACTTTAAATCACAAATGTAAACAATTTTAATGGGAAAATTTATTCATCTTATTTAAGTCTGATCAAAAACTGTCACGAGTTTCCACATCTGAACATCCCAAAATTTCTGACAGTTTCTGAATAAATTCTTGTTCATTCAGAAACATAACTACGTTTATGTAAACTTCTACTTAGAAAGCAAGGAACACCTTGTTTCCCCTCCAGTCAATATAGTATAAACTACAGCAAGTAACACACTCAACCTGCAAAGAGGGGTGGGAAATATCAGACATTACAAAGCACAGAAAATACACAAATACGAAAAAGAGAAAGCAAGAGAAAATACATTATCTTCCGCAGACTGTAGAAAGTCTAAACAAGTGACAAATCAGAAGCTGTTTGCCATTCGCTAATCTGGCATTTGATGTAAGATCCAAGTGAGTTAAATGCTGTATAGAGGACGTTTAAATAAAACCAAACAAAATGCAGATGATTATGCACAATACAACTAGCAAAATCCTCCATCTTCACATTTATCTTCAGGAGAATGAAGAGAACTCTGCAAACTCCTTTCACACCCATGACTGGCATATGAAGGTAAGAAAAGGAAAAAGGGAAACTGCAGACAATTTGCAGGTGACTTTTATGAATTATTTTTGAATACATCTGGTGTTTTAACACAAGCCTTAGAAAGTAATTGCCAGCTGGCTTAAAAAGCAAAACCAAACCTCCTTTCCTGCCCACCCCCACAGCAAAGCTGTGTCTGTCACGCTGAAAGATATAAACTCTAATTAGGCCCTGGGTACCCCTATGAGAGATTTTGCTGAAGATGCATGGTGAAAGTAATGGAAGCCACATACATATATCAACAAGGCAACAGGAAAGCCCAGAAGACATCATTTAAAAGTGCTCAGTGTTAATATTATACACATGGCTTTCAACTGGAATTAAAACTGCAAGTTCAGGATAAATACAGCGTATTCTAAATATTTTGTACATGCAAACAGGAGAAAAAGTAATTTGGCATCCTTCATTCTGCTTAATATTGCAACTTGCTTCACACTTCACATTAATTCTTATCTACTTAAGCAGTAGAAGTCTTTGTCTTTACACTGAGCTCATATTTTTTTCATATAATTCATCTAGCAAAACTCAGATTAGACGTTCCTTTTCATGCATATTTTACAGATTATACAGAGAAAACCAAAGCAAACACAAACCCTTTTGGTTGGAGCATATAAAAACACTCTCAAATTCAAAACAAATGCACTAACAACATCAGCGTGACAAACCATCTCTGTCAGCTACTGAAAATTGACGCTGTCCTCCCTCTCCTGAGCTCTGACTCACAACCTGTAGTGAATGTAGCTGATGTGTAAGCACAGCAGAGATTCCTTGCTCTAACCCTTTAGTTCACTGCTGTGGCTACAGGACAACAGAGCAACAGGCATCTTAATTCTACCAGCAATCGTGACTAAATTATTTGATGACAAACCTCTTTTGGGCAGAGAAATCCACTTTATTCCATGTTTGCAAAGGTTTAAATATAATAGGCTCTACTCTGTGACAGATGCTCCTCAGCATTATTGCTGCTTAATAAATAATTAGCTGCCCACTAGTCATCTCTGCATCCACAGATCTGTTTTGCTAGTAATGCTTCTCAAGTCAGCTTGGGGCAGCTGGAGAGCAAAGCTACTACAATTAGTAAGAGCATGCTTGCAACTCACAACCTTGTCTGCAAGAAAGATTTCCGTAGCAAAAGTAATTAAGCATACCATGAAATACCAAGTATGCACCAACAGGCTTATCTTGATCCCCTTAAAAATATCGCAACTTAAGCCACAGTAGTCACCCAAATTTGCACTGTATTACAAATGTGCAACAGCTGAGCAATCATTTATAACCCAGTTTTCAAAGCTCTGCTCATCAGCATCTCAGCGTGCACAGCTCATAGCCATCAGGCTCCTGCTGATGCCACCGAGATCATGCCTTTTGAGCCTCAAAGGATTTACAAAGTTATTCTGATATTCTGATAGAAAAAGAGAGCCTTAGTGACATGGTTTAGTGGTGGACTTGGCAAGTCCTGGGGTAAGGTCGGACTTGGTGATCCTTAAAGGTCTTTTCCAACCTAGCTGATTTTATGATTCTAAGATTAAAATTTAAAGGGAGGGGAAACTATTTTTCAGGCTCACTTACACTTCAGCCTGACTTACACTTCAGCCCATGGTGGGTATCGTGAGAAAACAGGTATCTCAGCTTGGCTTAAACCACCCAGATTCACTACAGCCCCATCAATATCCACACAAACCAGCTTTCATGTAAACCTTCAACTCAGTCTGCATGATTCGTAAAACATTTTTATTCTCTGTATTCAGCTGTCCTAGACTCCACAACTTGATGACAGCCACTTCCTCTTCTGACAAGTCCAGTATCCCCTGGCTCTTGCTCAGCTCCAGCCTGTCAGTACACTCATCAGTAAGTACAATGATAAAACTAGCTTTCTTCAGGTATGTCCAGAACACTTCTTAGGGAGAAATCTTCATAAAAGCTCGCACACTCAGTCTATGCCACCAAAGCTTAGTTCAAGACTCGGGCTTTAAAGTGATTTTATATTTGTACATCTAAACTGGTCTTTGAAACACACACTTTTGGTTGCACTGAACCTAGTCAGAACTTATACAGCAAAATACTCTCTCCTTGCACAAAACAGTTCACACACAGTGGGTTTTTGTTCAAGACAGCAACTAATACTGAATACTTCTGTCCTACCAAATTTGCAGGGAACACAAAATAACCCACCTCCAGTCTACAGCGCCTGTGTCCTCTAAACCATGTACCTCTTCTAAATGTACCTCTTCTAAAATCTGCTGCTGCTCTCCACTCATATCAGCACCATGAATATCCAGAATTAAAACCAAGGAATTTTGTCATCTTTTTAAGCTGCTAACCTCCTTTGTACCTGATGCAGCAGTACCTTTCTCTACTTTTAGCAACCCCAGTCTATTTTTGGCTGTTCATTATTTGACTGTGCTAACAAGACTCTGTACAGCTATGAGAAGTGTATTTATCCTTTTTTGTTCTTGTTGTTGAACAGTAACTGTGGGATGTTGTGTTCTAAGCACCAATCTTACTGATGCAGGAGAAAAATAGGGAAAATCTCTTCTGCCTGTCCCCTAAAGACAACTTAAGAGGTGGTAACCTAACAAAATAGGAAACCAGTTACTATCCATGAACAAAAAGGATGTGCAAAATCACAGAAGTGAGGGAGTACTAGGGAAAACTACTTGGGGACATGTCATTTTCACAGGGATTGAAAGAGATGAAATAAAACATTGTAGGATGGAGAACAACAGTGCACCCTGGTCTGGCACAGGAAGAGAGGTATGGCAGTAACCACAGCCTGGCACAGAAGGGAGAACAAAGCACCAGGATAACAGAGGCAGCTGGGAAAAGGAGCCTGAGCAATTTCCCAGCACAGAAAAACTGAGTTTATGCAGAACAGCAGGCATGGGGAGCACTGCCTGTGGGAAGAGGTAACTAAATGTCACTCAGTCACCCCTTTCTTCTTTTCTGTGCTTCCTTTTCCAACTTAGTTCTGTACACATGCCTGGAGCTGTGGTGACCAGTACCATCCCAGTGCACTGTTTATTTAAAGACACTGATGTTCTGCTCAGTTCACCACTGCATATATATCTTACCATTTTCTACTGCTGTCATTCCAAGCAAATAATCTTTACTAAATGCAGGCAGCTCATATGAAAAGCAAACCAATTACACCCATGAAGAATTTATTTTAAAAATCTTAAACCACTTTGTAAAGAAACACACTCAGCAAAAAGGTTTGTGTGACTCCTGCACAACATTTCTGATAGGAAGCCTAAGATTTCTCAATCTCTTCCAGGTTTCTCACATTCTGGGGTACGGCCTTGTGTTAAGTGCTTTCTGATTTCTTTGGCAAGGGTCACACCCCACCAGGATTAGGATTATCCAAGTATTTTAGATTGGCAGTGTTCCTTTATATTTTAAAATCAAGAAATGTGCCAGACACCCCTCAATTTTGATTTATTTTACAATCAAGTCTTTCAATTATTGCTTCAGAAATTAAGTCTATAAATTAGCATAACCTAAAGTTTAATTTGGAAGTGAAAGTCCCTTTTAAGTTGCTAGCAGCTGAGCTTGCAGTCAGCTGTGAACAAAGACTACGGAAGGGGACATCTTTGCCTTTGCAGCAATGTAAGAGAACCATAATGAGATCTACCTTTTCACAGAACACTTGAGCTTAAGAACCTAAAGCATCACCTGCCTTTCAATTAAGGGGAAAAATACTAACCATTTTAATTACAGCCTATATGTACAAACTCTATCTTCTCTTTGAAAAGCACACTCTTCTTATAATTTCTAAGCTCTTGCTGTGCTCAAGATGCAACACTGTTTTAATGAGCTTTAATGGGAACCTAACCACTTACTGCCTATGGTACAGCCTAAGTACAACCATCCTCAAACCATGACCCCAGCTGCAAAGCCTTTATCTCGTTTTTATGGATAACTAAATAAGTGATGTGTTAAATTGATTTTATGCTCACTAGCAAAATTAGTACAGCATACAACTTGACTCTCAGTTCTGGGAAGGCACAGAGGATCATCCACGTGTTTGGGACAGTGAAAAGAGAACAACTTGGGCTGTGTCACATTGACTTAGGTCTCCCCTGGAAGCCTGACTCAGCTCTTAGGTCACACATGGGTTCCTTGATCACATGCTCTGAAGGTGAAATAGGTATGTGTGCAAACCGAGGCCTTCTCAACAGTTTATAACCAAACCCCCCCTTTTCTGTGAAAGATGAGGCACCTCACTGATCCTTCAGGGCCACGACATAATGGATTTTAGCACCTGGCCCAACTCCCCGAATGCATTCGGTTGCCGTGGTCCGACACGAACCGTGTTCCCCTCCCTCACTTCCGTGGCTCTCAACAGACTGAATCATAGAATAGTTAGGGTTGGAAAGGGCCTTAAGATCATCCAGTTCCAACCCCCCTGCCATGGGCAGGGTCACCTCACACAAACCATATCACCCAAGGCTTCATCCAACCTGGCCTTGAACACTGCCAGGGATGGAGCATTCACTACCTCCCTGGGCAACCCATTCCAGTGCCTCACCACCCTTAAAGAATTTCTTTCTTATATCCAGTCTAAACCTCTGCTGTGTAAGTTTCAACCCGTTACCCCTTGTCCTGTCACTACAGTCCCTAATGAACAGTCCCTCCCCAGCATCCCTGTAGACCCCCTTCAGATACTGGAAGGCTGCTCTGAGGAACTCAGAGCGGGGATAACCCACCCGCCAACAGCCACCACAGGCCATGCCTCCCGACAGGGCACTCCCCGCTCTCCAAACGCCTCTGAAACGCCCCTCAAGCCACAGGACGGACTGCGAACAGCCCCTTCCCCAACGTAGGCCTTCACTCCCTGCGCCGCCATTACCCCGGGCCCCAAGCCGAACCACCCGGCGGTGGGGTGGGGGGAGAGCGGGCAGGCCCACTTTGGGGAGTGGCGGGGGGGGGGCGGGCAGGCCCACCCTGGGGAGTGGCGGGGGGGGGGGGTGCCCACGCAACCCCACGCGCGGGTGGGGGCAGCGGAAAGAGCCGCTCTTACCTCTGAGAGCGCGGAGAGCGATAAGTAGGCGGGGCCTCCTCCGGCGCACAGCGGTGACGTAACTGCCGGCGCCGTGGGGCGGCCCCGGAAAACGGGGAGGGCCGGTACTGGTGGATGTTAAGTGCGAGTAGCTGGAATGCTGCTGATGGGAATGACTTCTGTCCATAAGAGCGAGAATTGGGCCCGCTGTTTTAAGGCAGAAAACATGCTTTTCGGCTCGCAGGTCGCTTAAGTGGAGGAGGTAAACAGCTGGTGTCCCAGCTGTTCACAAACGTTTCCAGTTGCTTCCTGGGAAAAGGAAGGCACAAAATGGTTTTAGAGGTGGTCCCTTAAGGCTGGAGATTCCCTGTTTACAGGGAGGCATCTCAGCAGTTGCTGACAGGTTGCACGTCTTCGCCTAGTCCTCAGATGAGGGTTGGCTTCTAACAGCGTTATTGGCTGTGATTCGTGCCCTGTTTCTCCTCAAGATTTCAGCAAACGAATCTGGGTTCAAAATGCAGTGGATTAATAGTTGTGCACTGCAGGAGCTTGCTGAGTGGAAGACTGTAGAAACACAGATGTGGCTCCCAAAGATAAGACCTACGTTTTACAGATTTACATTCTGATAAATAGTAAAACAAGTCAGTATCCACATCAAAAGTATTGGTATTACTAGCCAAAGGCCTCTTTTGCCTCCTTTCTGTTCAGAGCTCCAGCTGAACATTGTTGTAAACCAAGCCTGCAGCCTCTCCCCTTCAAGGCAGATTGATAGGATCACTGGAACTGTTCAGTGTGGTTGGAGGGGGCCTGTTCTCAGCTGCAGGTTATTCAGGAGTGCATGTGGGTGATTAAACTGTGGCTGGCTGTTGCCTGGAGGGAATGTGCAGAGCTGGCTTATTCAGCATCAGGGTTTCTAGAGGAAAACAGGTCCAGACTGAAGAAGGACGAGATCAAGGGTGGAGAAGGGGGAAGAATGTACTCATAGGGAGAGCAGGACTAAAAGTCTGGGGTCTTATCTAGCTTGAGTGCACCTCCCTGTGCAATTCAAAATAATTGCAAGAGTGAGCTTCCTTTTAATAAGTTGGTTTACATCTGAGTGCTATCCTATGTCTCTTCTAATTAAATCCGTATGAACTGCAAATGAGGGTCTCCCTCCTCCCGGTTGGAAGCATATCTAAAGATCTTCAGATGGAGTAGTTACTTGTTTACATCTTGTCGTCTCCTTTTCCTCCAGGAGATGCAGAGGTTTAGGGTTTCAATTTCAACCAAAAATGGCTGCAAAAATACTACAGTTTTTTTTCCATAACAGAGTGTTTCTGAAAGCAGCAAACATGGGGATTCTGTAAGAGTCTTTTCAGCTGTCTGTGGGATGCGCGTATGCATAGTAGAACCATTGGGGTAGGCAGGGGTATGCTTACTGTTAATATTTTAGTGTAATAATAAAATGTTTCTCTGAATTTTCATAACCATTTCTTTCAAAAACCAGTCTTCATGATTTTTTCTTGTTCATTTTTACTAGAACAACCACAGAATTATGCACCGGAGGTTAAAGGGAATTTAGGAGAGATTGTAGTTTCAAAAAATAAAGAAATGCAACAGCCTGAAGGGAAGCAGAGAAATAGCAAGACCTGCACTCCTAAGGAAAACAACCCTTCCCACTTCCAGTGCAACAAGGACCTCAGAACACTTGACGTATGTTTAGCTCATTCTTACCTCGGTGTTCACATGTCATAGGTTGGGAAATACAGAGAGGGAAGTTGATTAATAGACTAATTGATTTACCAACTGTTAGGTAGAAGTTTCTGCCAGAGTCTTATTTCCTAAACCAAATATTTTGTTTCAATTACAAGATCAAAGGAGAATGTGACACATGCTGATCAACGTTCACAATCAGCCAACTGTTTGTAGAAGATTGTAACCACGTAGAACATTAATGCAGTACACGTTGTACTCGCAGAATTTCATGATCGTACAATGTGGCTCTCTGTCTCCTTCTAGTGGTTTACGTTTGTTATAGATAGGCTACTGACTGCAAAGTAAAACAGATTTATACGCCAGTTAATTGGAGTTCCTATACCGAGAGCTGTAAGCCTTGGAATTGCTTGAAGCATTCCTTTTCTCCTTAAAATGGCTTCGTTGCTTGTTCGGTTTCCAAGAGCAAAGAGTGAGGAGTTAAGGATTTACATTTATCCCAGCCAAAACCTGATTGAGATACAGTTCATGTAATTCAACTGTTTTGTGTTGGTGCCACTCTGAAAATATATTATGATTTTATGTATGGTTATCTATAAAAAAATCTATCCCAGAAAAGCTCTACTGCCATCTGGCATTTAATGGAAGCCATTTCATTTGAGAGGCCTATGAATGATTATTGATTTTTCTCTGTTATTCCCAAAACAACAGAAAACAATCCTGAATATTTTCTCCAAAGTAGTCGAAGTGACAGGTGTCTTTAATGTAATTACTCCTTTGTTATTATGTATCTTCTTCATTGTACATACTATATATTGACTCCTGCAGAGTCAATGTTCTTTGTGGAGTAGATGTGGAGGCCAAATCATGTATTCTGGACCTCAGTGGAATCACTGTGCCCTACAGCCTGGGTCATGCAAAGCACCACAGCCTGCCTTACAGATCAGCTGTGGCAACTCCAACTCCCAGAAACAATACCACTGAAAAAGCTTTTGTATATACTCAGAAGATAAACCAAAGAGCCTACATTGTTCTGCTGTGAATCTGCTATGAATCAAAGAAGGATGCTAGAACCTACTTGTAACAAAAGGGTTAATAAATCATTGGCAAAATAAAAATACAGACACTAAAATCAGACCAAAAGCAAAAGGTGGTTGTAATAGGCATCTATAGTCATCCTAAGGGAGAAAATGAAGCAGTAGAATTGCTTTGTCTGCTAGTCTGGCTTCTTCTGACACTAACCACTCGTTTTAGCCTTTTAATGTGAGCTTTAATGGGAGCAGCAGAGCTACTTCATTAAATAATTCAGCCTTTCTAAGTAGACACTTTTATCAGGTGTCCACCATAAGCCCTTTCTGGCAATTACTGGAAAGCCGGTACATCCAAGCACAGAGAACATTGCCTTTTATCCTGTCAGTCTCTGCCTTAAACCTCTAGAGATTCAGCAACGATAGTGAAAATGCTAAACCAAAGCGACTTAAATGAGATCAAGTCAGTCAAAGTACAGCTACATTGTGATGCAACTAAAACCTCTGTCTGTAGCTTGCATTTAAAAATGTATTTGTCTAAACTTGTGCAGCGTCACATTTGAAACTATTTCAGGAGTGAATTAGTCTGCACCAGTGTTACCTGAGCTGCAGACCGCTTCACAGCAGTTCCTGGGCAGGCATATTTAAAGTCAAGTTATAGCCAAAATCATTAAAAAGCAGAATATGAGACAGTACCTTTCAAAATCCCAAGTCGGAGTGAGCAGAGCAGTCTGGGAGATGTAGTACATACAGTACACTTGTGTCTGGAGGATCTCAGCCACACTGGACATTTCTGAGCTAGGCATTTTGTGATTGAGGCCTGTTTCTTTGCAATGTAATCTAATGAATTTTGCTCCAAAGTGTGGGCAGACCAGGAAGTTACCAGAAGAGGGTGCAGCAGGAGTAAGCTGAAGCATGAATATCCATCTGTTGGCCAGTACCTGCTTGCCTACGTGCACTTGCCGCTCATGGAAGAGGGGTGAGTATCTGATGTTTCCTTTGGTATATCAGAAGACAAGACATTCACAAAAGGACAGTTACAGGTAGTTTCATGGCTCAATGGCATGTTCACTGTAAGTTATGCCTCTGCCTGTATTCTACAGAGACCAGACATATGCAGGGAACAGGGAGTCAGCTCAGGAATAGACATTTTACAGTGATTTATTACAAGGCAGATGGTGAGTCCAGAATGAGAGCCCAAGATATCTGGCTGCCAGGTTTGTGTCCTACCACTAGATAGGGTAAGAAGGGAAATAGTCTTGAGGCTAACTCACAGGAATGTCTCACATCTTCAGGAACTGACAAGCCTGTAGCAGTGACGCTTAGGACAATGGAAAAGAAGAGTAACCTCCAGAATTTTCCATCTTGTGATAGTTTGCTGGATCTGGGGACAGCATATGTGGCAGCGTAAGCCCAAGTGAACTTAGACTCACCTCTCAGTTAAAGTGCTCTGGAAATGTCTTTTTTTCTGCACTCAAATTAAATTAGAAGGGCTTTAAACCTACTAAACACAGACTGTTTGCCCTTTTGAAAACAGAACATTTCTGATCAAAATACAGATGTGAAAGTGCATGGAAAGAAGGAAACTGAGCTTGATGTAGCTTTGTTTTAGGGAGGAAAAATAATATAATTCAATAAGACTAGCTTAAACCCTCTGATTAAAGCTTTTTTGACATAACAGATAGGGAGGGTGAGATCTACACTGAGATAAAGATAGTTAGTACAGATCAAAAGAGCTTGTGTTCATGCCAACTAGATTAAATGACAGGATGTGGTGAAGTGCTGGCCACCATATCTAGTTACTTTACATACAAAGCTTTATTTGCTGAATGTAGATATATCTATTAGGTCATATGCATTTATATATGGAAACTGTAGAAATAAATTGAAAGCAATCTACCATGTGTAGAGTATTTGTTCTGATGCTGTTCTAGGATTGCATTTCTTCCAATTAGTATGGAAAGCTGTAATTTTTTATAGCTGTCTCTCTCCCTAAGATTGTTGAAGTAAATTGCACTAGAAGCTGAGGTTTATTTCTAAATGCATTAGCATTCCACCATTCTTACTTGTTAGCTTCTGTGCATAAATTCAATAGAGCCATATATTTCATATTCCAACTTAATTTTAGTGGGAAGCCTAGGACAACTTTGGGAGTGAATTAAATTTAGGACCCATATTGCAGTTGTCATCTTAAAGGGTTTTTTACATCTGTTTATCTTGACGTAGCCCCTGAAGAGGCAGGCTATGAGACTGGAAAGCTCTCTGGTCTAACCCAGTATGGCTGCTCTTATGTTTCTCATACACTGCAACAGCAGGATGTGGGAGGAAGGGAATGTGAATGTCAGGAAGTGAAACCACTACTGGATATGAAGATGCCACAGGCCCATGCCAGTGTGTACTTCGGTAAGGCAGCAGGGTCTATCCTCCACATCTGCTGAACAGGCCACAAAGTCCTGTCTGGTTGAGCTGTGCCAGAAAGAAACACAAAGGAGAGATTCTGTCATCTCTGCAGTAAGATTGATGACTCAGAAAATGAAAGGTTTAGCATGGGATGCAACTGAACTGAACAGATTCCATTAGCTGCACCTACCTTTCATTGGTATTTTTTCATTATTGCTGCAGTGCTGCCTAGAAACCTGAGGATCACAGTGCTTCAGGCTGGAAATACTCCTAAGAAGATTGTCTCTGCCTCAGAAATCAATAAGCAAAAGACAAAAAATTGAGAGAATAGGAGGGAAAAGCCTTTAGTATACAGAGGACATCACTAGTGTTGGATTATTTCTGGCAGACAGATGCAGGATGGGCTGGAGCAACATCCCAGCATAATTCCAGACTGGTTTGGGTTGGAAGGGACCTTAAAGTTCATCCAGTTCCAGCCCCCTGCCATAGGCAGGGGCACCTTCCACTACAGCAAGTTGTTGTAAGCCACATCCAACCTGGTCTTGAACACTGCCAGGGATGGAGCAGCCACAGCTTCTCTGGGCACCCTGTGCTAGCGCCTCAGCACCCTCACAGTAATGAACTTCTTCCTTATATCTAATCTAAATCTCCTCTCTATCAGTTTAAAGCCATTCCTCCTTGTCCTGTCACCACATGTCCTTGTAAAAAGTCCCTCTCAGATTTCTTGTAGGCCCCCTTTAGGTATTGGAAGGCCACTGTAAGGTCTCCTGGAACCTTCTCTTTTCCAGGCTGAACAATTCCAGCTCTCTCAGGCTGTCTTTATAGGAGAGGTACTTCAGCCAGAGCCAGAAACAGCTACAACTGTAGTATAAGAGGTGCATGGTTCCATTATGCTCCATGACACAAGGAAGGGGGCAAGAGGGCGCAGGTCCTTTAGTGCTCCCAGCATATCTACAAATAAGAACAACTCAGGGCTTTCTGCCTCACATCTGTGCTAAGTGAGGATAAAGGAGCATTTCTGTGCTGATAGAAATGTTCACACAAAAAATCAGGTCCTCAATATGTTACGAAACAAAAGTATTGTCCATGATGGGTTTTCATGTATTCATGTATTTCAAGCAGCCTGCACTTGTAAGAGAAGGAACTGGAAGCAACTGGGACTTGCAGACTTACCCAGTAATTTACTTGAAACAAAATAGTTTCAACTGCAAGACTGGATCAGTCAAAGAGTGGGCAACTGCTATAATGCAATCTGGTAATCAGGCTGAGCTACTGCTTCTGAATCACTGCCACACAAAAAGGTCCCATTAGGTCTCAATTGCTCTGCAGTTCTGAGGGCCTTAATGCCTTCTGCAACCCACACGTCCTCTGGCTTCAGAGAATATCTTAAATGTTTCATAACCTTCAAATCCCAAGCAACTCAGGAGAGCTTGCCTGTGCTTGCATTATTTATGTTGCTGGTGGGCTTTTCACAGTGATGCAAAACTTTCAGCTTCACTGCTGTGTTTAAGAAGGTCAGGGTGTAATGTTCTGATCAGGAATCACCCCGAGAGGCTGGCAGCTTGGGTGGCCTCTTGCACGCTGACAAGAGATCAAGAAGCCATTGGTCTGGGATGGGAACCCCAGTTTGTGCCTTCTGCACAGGCTGTTTTTACTGCCATGCTCAATAGAGGAGGGAACTTAGAGGTACCTCCATGCTGTTCTGCAGCCCAGCTCTCTCTGCACATCCCCAGATGTAGAGATGGTGACCAAAGATTTACTACCATTGTGTAATGGGCAGGAGGGAAGGAGATCTCCTGGAAGTAGAGGAAGCTGAAGCAGACACATCTGTCCCGGAGGCTGTAGCTTTAATACTAAGCTAACCAGGCTTGTTCTTTGGCTCAGAGACCAATTGGCAAAGCTTGTGACCACACTGTTCAATGGAGATGGTCTCCAAAGCAGGGCTGCCACACACAGGCTGCCTATTAGGAACACCTCCTGCTCATGCTATAGTCCTGAATCCCATCAGCAGGTTACTGAGCTAGTTGCTAGCTGGTCTAGAACAACTAGTATAGAGTGTAACACTGAAGAGGATTACAGGGAAAAGATACTCTTGTTGTGATCCCTTTTGCTGCAGGATCCTGCAAAACTTCCCTGCCTCTGCGCTGACAGTTCCCAAATACAGACTACCTGCACAGAAACCTTGGAGGGCTGTAATCTCCAAGGAGCCCTACAAATGGTGACAGTCAAATATTTCACTATATTGATGTGAAAGAAAGAAAACCCACCTGATTTGTAATAGCTGGGGATTTGGGCAACACCTGGTAAAAACCAAACCACCACCACAGCTGTGTCACACGTACCTGTATTCTGGCTGCACTCATGCCCATAAACAGGGATGGTTTGCACAGGAAACAAGCAGTAGCTGTCAAGCAGATATACTGGCTGAATGTGGTCACTCACAGTAGAGCCACTAAACTCAGTAGCACATTCCATTCCCTGGCCCTGGGCAAGGCAGGGGTTTTCCAGAGCGCTCCCCCATGCTGCGTCAGAGGATTTGGCCCCGTGCATTATGATTTTATTTAGAGCACGCTTCTTCAGCCTGCAGAGGCAAGGTGTCAGTCTTGAGCAAGAGGGGTAAGGCCTATAAATAGAGCAGGCTAGGTTGCCACAGGCAGCTTTTGGTCTGATTAAGTTTCTTGTTTAGCCTGGGAGAAGCAGAAATCCAATCTGCTGAGGAGACACAGCATAGTACAGGCACTAGCAGCAGCTTTCCTCTCCAGCCACAAACTGTCTTTCATTTCCTAGGTACACAGATACAGCCACCCACCTTCCCTGAACAAGAACAGCAGAACAAGGGCAGCACTGCCCTTCACCTGTGCTTCCCTCTGGCTCTTTGCTTTTTGCAAACTCCTGCTTTGAAAACCATCATGTATTTTCATCAGACCAGCTACTCATGAGGGAGATGCATTCCTTGATTTTCAAAACAACAAATAGTGTGAATCCCAACATTAGGTACCCAGATGTAACGCACATTTCAGCTTCTTGAAGTCCATAGAGCTTTAAGAAGTGTTGTTTATTAATTCTTGCTCTAATTTGTATCCCTATCATGCAGGCTCACTAGAGCTGGAGTTCTTGGTGTAATGGACATTTTTGCTGCAGGCCAAGTACATAATAGAAATACCACCAAGAGCTCAGTGCTGCACTCAGGAATTCTTTGTTTTCCCTCACAGGTGCCTCTATGGAGAGCTTTTTCTGCCCTTACACTGTGATTGACACAGAAAGAAACCGTATTTCCACAGATTTCTGCTGCCCAACATACCTTGTGGTGGGTATATTTTATTTACAGCACAAAACTAATAGAGGCCATCTTTGAACAGTGATTTTAGACTCAAAGCACTTGAATTGATTCTTTGAACTGCACACCGCCAGCTTTTCAAAGCTGCAGCCAAGCCTGCAGAGCAGTAGTTCCCCCGTTCCCTCCTGCTGGGATGCGCCCTAAGAGGGACAACATTTAAAATTAGCTCAGAAATGCTCTCAGCATTGTGCTATGCACACAGGCAGATGGGATTACTTGTGTCAAAAAAAATCATATACTAAATATTACACTTGAAAGCAAAGCGTCAAGTCTTAAGGAAGACAGCTGGATCTCATAAATCTTTGCCTTCCACCACATATGTAGCCTACATCCCTTGGAAGAACACTGGCAGACCTATGTACATCTAAGATGCTACATAACCTGTCATTTGCTTGCCAAGCCAAGTGTAACTTGCACGTACACCTGTGCCAGAGGTTAGTATGGCACGTTCTTGACAGATGGTCAGTTCTCATTAGCCCTTGCTCGGGGATCTTGATATCTTGGGCTCAGCAGCTTTGGTGCCAGCTCACAGCCCTGGGAACCCCCTTCACTGGGGCATCCCCATGGCTCTGGCCATGCTGGGGCACCTTCCCTGTGCCAAGCTGCCAACCTCTCCTTCACAGGGAGACAGATTCACACTGGTCAGACCTATGGGCTGCTTTACTGCAGGTGAGCTTTTTAAGTTTCATGTACCTTCCAGTTTATTACTATTGGTTACTGTGCTTTCATCCCTGCTTGTCATTGCTAAACCTGAGATAGAAGGCTAAATTTGAAGGGAGTCTAGAGCTGAGGATCAGTGACCTATTAAAACCACAGACTTCTGCAGACACATTGAGGTTATGGTCAATTGCAATTTTCCTGCTGGCCCTGCCCTGCTACAAGGCAGTAATGATTTCTCCATTCCACAAAGGTTAAGGTTTAATAGCCTGTGAGCCTATTGTACCCACAGGTGCCCTCTCTTTGTCCTTAGCTGGTTTAATCAATTCAGATACCCAGGAGTCAGTAACGACAATATTTTCTCACTTGTATTTAGCTGGAATCTTGGATGACAGAAAAAGTCCAAACTCTCTCAGCCCAAACTTTGTCACTTCATATGCTTTGAAACAGAGCTGCTTGACAATAACAGGCAAATTTGCATTTCATTTCCCTTTCACGTTTGTGATTAAGCTCTCCCAAGTATCATTTTTCTGACACAAACTGTTATTTGGAGGGCTGTGCTTCTGGATTTTGGGAAGCTGTAATTTCTTATTATAAATAACTGTAACACTGTAGTAGCATAGAAGTATAGCAAGGTCCAGTTTGGATCCATGTGGACCTTTTAGACCTGTTCCCCCCCCCCCCAGCATGGGACTTGCAGCAGTACTCAGCAGTCCCCAGTACACTGAAGAGGCAGATAAACTTTGGTAAAGGTGCCGGCTCTGCATATTTGCCATCTCTCACTATCTCATCCCAGCCGTAGTGTCGCACCTCACCTCTCCTTTAAGCCCAGGTTCTCTTTCTACTTTCAGTAGTCTCTGGCTTCCACACTGCCTCCCTGCTTTAACACGTCTTTGGCTGTTTCCTCTTCCTCGTGCACCTTGCTTGGACATCAGTTGGTGGCAGAACCAGTAAGGCCGTAAGGTGTTAGCACGTCTCTGCAAACCAGTCTCTAGTTTTCAGGAGCAGTCCCTAGATGAGGATTAATGCAAACTCACCTGAACTTGTCAGATAGCAATTCCTCATTCCAAAGTCGAAGAAAACAGAGCATCTTCGCAAATGGCCCCACAGGGCTTTTTTGTTGTTAACCTGGACAAAGCCATCACCATCTGGTTTCAGGAATAGTGAAATACTTTTACCTGAAACTTGCATATGCACATAGTAAGTCAGCAGAAAGCTAATACCAGACAAAGATGTGACAAGTGAAATCATTAGAGCTTACTGAAAGAAAGTCCTCAACATACACCCACAAATGGAGGACAGTAACTGGACATGCCTGCTAACAAGAACTGGCAGCAGCACACACTGGTAAAAATCAGGAAAGAAACACACTGGAGATAAGGGGAATTACAAAGTGAAGTTCAGGTGAAACTATGGTAACAAAGCTACTCAGGGACATCAGGTTTTGAAGAAATATTGAGTCCATTTAAAAAAGATAGGCTGTTTTTTCCCGATGGAGGTAAGTTTTAGAGACTTGCTGCAAAATAAGTTCAGTTTTATCTAAGTTCTGTTCTTGTAAACCTATACAAGCACATTCTCTAAATCTCCTGATGTTTGAATAATATACTTTTTGGTCATATTAAGACAACACCTCATGTAATTTTATTTGCAGAATACCAAGTTGTGAACAGATACAAAAACAACAGAACATAAAAACTTGTTATAAAACCAAACTAAAATAATAAAAAGGTGCATTTTGCTCAACAGTTTAATTTCAATATGATCTTCAATAAAAAGCTTACTCTATTGAACCTGAATATTTCAGCATTCATTATAGGATTCTTTCATACAGTACTATGTCATCTAACAAATGCTCTAGTTAATATAGCCAGTCACATAAAGACTTTCTGTGAGGAAGTATATAACAGTGTCCATAGCATGAATGCATATGGACAATACTATATATAAAAAAGCCAAACTATTCAACAAGTCTGAACAGATTTACACTATGATTAAACCGAACACAAACAATTTAAAGTGATTTCTGAAATTACAGGTTGAGCTAACACAAAGGCACCTTTTATTTTAAAGGTAAATTCACATTTCTAGAAGGTAAAAGCTTTGTGCCCAGGCAACTTCAAGTCATTGGGGCACAATCAGTCAGACAGCTCTCACTGCATGTATCTCAACTTTCAATAGAAAGATCTAGTATCTATTTCTTTAATCCAGTTTTTAGTAAGGGAGAAATTAAATTAGGAAGAGGAGGGCTCTCCCTCCCATATTTACAGGCTGCAGATTATTCTGCTTTCTCATCAGAAATTCAAGTTTTCCTGTCAAACTTTGTTAAGCTTTGTCACTATCAGCACCCTCAGAGTCTGGTCAAAGGCACCACAAACACACAGTCCCTTTTTGTCAGGGCTCCAGTCTAGGCTGGAAATCGGCTGCGTTGACAGAGTCACATTCTGCAAGAGACTGACGGAACCTGCCACCCCCATCTCGGCTCCTTCAGAATCCTTCTTCGAGCGCTGAGCTGGGTACTCGCTGACAATAAGGAAAACAAAAACTTGCACTTAGAATTCACTGATACAAACACATCATTATCCTCTTTATTTTTAAGAGAAAGGTTTTCTCTGTTCTGTAGATAATGCAAACAAATGCCTTAACAATAATGAATAATCACAGAACGGTTTGTGTTGGAATGGACCCTAAAGCTCATCCACTTACAACCCTCTTGCCATGGGCAGGGACACCTTCCACTAGACAGGTTCCTCATATCCAGCTATATCCACACTGCATACTTAGTAAATATTTCATGAAAGAAAAACTGGAGCAGGAAGCCTCATTTGAATTGAATCCTGACAGCTCTTTCCTACAGCCCTTCATTTTTTAATGGTTTGGCTTTTGCCACAGGTAAGAAAATTTTCTCTCAACTATCCCTCTGACACAGCACACAACTATTTCACTGCATTTAGGATGACTGAATAATTTTGCCATGTAACATAAGAAGACGCAAACCTAAGAATCATTTAAAGTCCAGGCTTTCAATGCTCTTCTCAGACATAAGGAATACCATGAAAGAATTTTAAGAAATCAATTTTCTTCCATTTATCACCTTGTTAACCAAGGATATAATTAGATCTTGATTATGGTAAGAAAACTGACAAGGATAAAATTCACCTGTGCAGTTGTCACATTATTTTAGGGATTAATTACAGAACCAGAGAATCGTAGAATAGATAGGGGTTGTAAAGGACCTCAAGATCATCAAGTTCCAACCCCCCTGCCATGGGCAGGGACACCTTGCACTAAACCAAAAATTCAACTTCCAGATCAAGTACTGACCCCAAAATTACCTTTTCTATGGCATTTGTAAGCAATAATCTTAACTAGATGTTCTGAGGTTGGAAGCAGGACCCTAACTCATCATTTTTAGGAAGATTCTTTCTTAAAACATTAAATAGCTGGTTTCTTATTCCCCCTGTTGCAGACTGGAGGGTAATCACTTACTATTTCCAGAGATGAAGGCTCCCAGCTCCTCCACTTGTCATAAATATATCTCTGTTCTGTGGTAGGTGTCGAACCTGCCAGATGGTAGATTTTTGCACCTAATAAAAGAAAAATCGTTGTATAGAAGTCACAGATGCAGTTAAAATAGCAATCACTTGTATGAAGAGAACCTGGTCTTCTCATGGATACTGAAACACGCCTCCTGACCTGCTGCCACATGAACAGCCAGTTTCCATAAAGGAGAAGCCAAGTCAGGCCTCCAACACACCCTGGTCTTCCACAGGGATAAGGCAGCATCCCTACCAAGGCCACCGTTCACTGATACTTCAGCTTATTTGGGATTGGCCACATGAACAAGGTTAGAGAGAAGTGGCTGTGTAAGCATGTCTTTTGAAACTGCTGTGGAACTACAGGATTGCCAGGCTCTTAGGGGACACAGTCACCACAAGGTTAATTTCACTCTCTGACATCTCTTAAAATCATTACTAGAAGGCAATATAGTGCAAGCAATCTACAATTCCAATTTACATCTTAGCCAGGGCACAGCAAGATCACATAGCAACAGAAAACACTTAGGGAAATAAATCCAACATGCATACTCTGACTTATGGCATATCTGTCTGCAAATATCCAAAAGGAAAAGCTTAAATGCAGTGAATGAAAGAAATGCCATTTTCACACTTTGATTATCACAAACACTAATTCAGTAAATACTTTTGTGTCATCTAATGATAGTACTTCCAGTGTCTTATCTGCTTTGAATGGTGGTATGGAAAATAATAAAGATGTTAAGTTGGAATTCAGCTTTTTGCCCAGGGAGGTTGTGAATGCTCCATCCCTGGCGGTGTTCAAGGCCAGGCTGGACAGAGCCTTGGGTGCCATGGTTTAGTGTGAGGTGTCCCTGCCCATGGCAGGGGGCTTGGAACTGGATGAGTTTAAGATCGTTTCCAACCCTCACTATTCTATGATTCTATGATTCTTTTTCCAATTTAGGCATTCCTGGAGAAGAACTTCACCAGAAAAGTTCCTTTTCTCCAGATTTATTATCACCAGATCGTGTTCACAAAACAAAACAACAAAAAAACCCCACCTCAACAAAAGAGAAGAAAAATCAATCTGTTTTATAAAGAAACTAATCAATGCAGTGGTCACAGAAGGAGGAAAAAGGTTACAAGAGTTCTCTATATTTAACAGCCTGCAGGCCACTAAGTCTCTCCAATAAACTCTTTCACTCACCCTCAATATCCCAATCCAAAAATGCTTGGTTCTGAAGAAAAAGAAAGAAATTTCTCCTGTGTCTCATATGAGGTCTGGTGACTGCAGGAAGAAAAGTGCTTGCAGAGGGCTCATGTTTTGGGGGATATATTTTAAGATTTGAATCTGCATGCTCATCACAATTTAATATGGCCTCTAATAAACATGACTCCCAGATTAAGGGCAGAGCTGAGTGCACAGAGGTGCAACTGCAACAGAACCCAGAGACACCCAAGTATCAGGTTATAAAAGGGAGGAAACCTGGGTGAGTGCTGGCAGCTGATGCACACAAGCCCTTTCACTGCTGCACCAGGGGCCACATCAACCATGCTGCCGCACCCATACAGGAGCATTATTAAGGACAATAGTTTTAGACCTGCAGTTCTTCAACAGCAGATACTCAAAATGCTTGTCTCTTACTAAGAAATCCTGTCTCCCCATACCTTCTCTGAAACAGAAGCAAAACCTTTGGTTGGATGCTGAGTTCTCATATCGAAAACATGAAATTTGCCCTCAAGCGACGTGGCCACCAGCTTGTTCATATTTACATCTTTTCTGTCAAACTCCAAACTGCAAACCTGGAAATATATAAAAACACATTCAGCCTTGAAATTTAGCCACTGCAAAAAAAAAATGGGAGAAAGTTTTGTTATTTGTAAATATGTATTCATCATTGGTTCTTTTTACAATGACTGCATCACCAATTTGGAAATAACAATCACCTGAAAACACAAATCCACTGAAAAATAGCCCATGCTATCCAGACCAAAAATGTGAGGGGTACAATTTGATGAACTTGCATAGCACCTGGGAGGAAATATATTTTTATAGTTTCCTTACCCCATTCTTAATGTTGGTCTCCCATCTTAGTGACATGGTTTTTAAGTCAAACAATTTAATGTCCCCATTGTCATATCCAGCACATACAACACGCTCCTCTTGATTGTAAGCATTGCCTGGACATGGAGAAAGAATTCATCAGCATACACAAACCTTTTTTAATCTGAAAATTTCAGACCTCCTAAACCTACAATTTCAACTTAAGAGTTACATCAGCAAAATATTATAATTGGGATACTAAGATTTAATGAATTATCTGGTTTTCAAACCTTAGGGGTAGGGGAAAATACAGCTTCAGACCTGACAGTCTGTTTCTTTTAAAATATTAACGAAATTCTTATTCCCCTTGCCAAAAACTGCCTGAACCACAAAAAGTTCTGCACGTGTAAACCTACATTAAATACATTCCTTCTCTTAGAACTTTATCTGCTCTAAAGCATGCTCCCCAGACAGCACTGCAGCACTGGAGCAGAAAGTGGTTCAGCAGTTCCTTAGCCAGCCTCTCAAGCATGAGCTATTAGAGCAGACACAGACTTGTCGAGAAGCCCTGGGTGTTACCAAGGCATCACTAGACAAACACAGAAGCCTGCAAGCAAAAAACTCTCCGCTGACAGGATCCAGGAAACATAGCAGTGTCTGAAAGAAGTTAGCCCAAAGCAGGTAGTTCAAGATGAACTCAGCCTTGGCTCAAGCTTCAGCAACTTGAAATAAATTGAAAAAATTTGAGGGCACTTTTTTCTCCATTCATCAAAGCAGAAGACAAAGATAACAACAGCAATGAGCATTAGAGTTGCACCTTCTTGCTAGGGAAGGTCATGGCCTTACTATCAATTTTGTAATTACAATCCATGCACTTATTAGCAGCTTGTTAAACACTCTGGAGATGAAAATGGAGCTAATCCAGAAACACCAGCTGGTTTAGAACACAAGCAGCTTGTTCTCTCCAGAAGAAAAATGCAGAGCACAGATAAAGCATCACTGTTATCTTTAATTAGTTCTTAGCTTCATAGATCTTCTCTTAAATTAATGTTTTAATGTTTGATAATTAGAACGATAGCCGCAACAGCGACTGGTTCCCTGTGTGCTGCAACAGTTCATAGAATCATAGGTTAGGGTTGGAAAGGACCTTAAGATCATCAAGTTCCAACCCCCTGCCATGGGCAGGGACACCTCACACTAAACCATGTCACCCAAGTCCAACCTGGCCTTGAACACTGCCAGGGATGGAGCGTTCACAACCTTCCTGGGCAACCCATTCCAGTGCCAGCTCATGTTAAGTTTCTCATTGACCAAAACACACTCTCATCAACAAAGCATTTACACTCCTTCAGGACCATGCAGCTGAAGGTACTGTTTTTAACATTCCTAGGCATAGAAATAAAGCTTGCACAGCTTCTCAGTGAAATCATAGAATCATTTGGGTTGGAAAAGACCTTCAAGATCATCAAGACCAACCACAAACTATGACCAAAGGCGGTAGGAAAAAGAATCCAAAACCCACCTATCACAAAATCAGCTCCTTTTGGGAAGAAGAAAAAATTAAAAATACATAAATTTGACAATGCTGAAAAGCAAAATGTGCTACTTGTGTGCCCATACAAAAAAAGCTATTCCATAGCATCCTGAAATGCTGTGATAAACATCAAGTCATATTAGAGGAAGGAATGGCTATAGTCTCATACATTACCAAATGCTACGGTCCAGCAGTCTCTTTTGCTCTCCCCCTGCACAGGTTCCATATTAGCGACAGGCGTATCTTTCTGTCTCGGGTCCCACACCTTCACAGTTCCTGGGAAAGAAGGACAATGGATTTTGTGTTATGGATACACTGACACATTGTGTTAATCTTCCCAGGGAAGGCCTTTGCTTTTGAGTCTGATAATTCAAAACACAGGAGCATTTCTCTCCATAAAGAAAGCCTGACTGCATTTAGTGGATACAAAAAACCCAACCAAACAAAACCCAAACCCAACAAACAAAATAATAAAGCGAAAGTGGTTGTTCAGGATGTATTTTCTCTAGCTATCATTTTGCATTTAGTCTACATTGTATTATTACTGCCTCAGTGACAACAGTTTCTTTTGCTTATCTGCAGCTTCTAAAAGAATGATGAAGAAATTTGTCCCAGGCAAGATTCATAGGACAGCATAGGGAGAGCTAGGAACTAGTTGCAACAGGTTTGTAACTAGTTCAGATGGCAGACTGTGCCCTGCCATCAGAGTTCTCAGACCAACTGAAAAGGCTTTCAGAGTTCACTAACTCACCATCTCGACTGCCAGTGACAATTTCTGGTGCACCTTCCCCAATTCCTAAGCCACCTACACCATCTATACTGTTTATGATTTCCTTATGACCTTTCACAGAATACACTGGTATTTCAGGAGCTTCTAAATTCCTAGGCAAGAAAGAAAAAGAACAGATAATACAGCATTTTCCTTGACACTTGGGTTTTGTATAAAAATGAGAGGAAATTGAGCACAAATTCTATAAAATCAGATTAACAGTGGGAACAAAATATGGGTATCACCATTAAGAACCAAGAGTCTCTGATTCCTTCTTTGGCTATGGCTTTAGACTGGTCTGAATGTTTTTGCTCAGTTCTGGACTTCCCTGTTTGTAAAGGCAGTTGTGGGATTCAGCACAGCAAGAACCAGTTTTTATGCTGGGCTTTAAATGAATAATGCCACAGATCAAAACACTCCAATTAGCTGTACTCTCTAAGTACATAAAATGACCTTGTTCACTGATCCCCACCTAGCTCTAACTCCTGCTCTTCAAATGCAAGTTGCATCCAACTGGGGTTTCACGGTTCTTTGCCAACAATTCCCATCCTTTGAGAATCCTTTGGAATTTTATTCTAAATTTCAGCTAGGGACTAATCCATGCTGCTATTCCAACAAAATAGAACCAATAATTCCTTGTCAAGTTAAAGATATTATTACTATTATCATCAATAAAATAACAATACAAAGAACACCCCCTTTTTGACCCCATATCTTAAATTTGTATAGGCACATTGATTATCAAATAAAATATACAAATAATTCAGGGACCTGAAAAAAACATTTGAAGATTCAAAATTAAAAATCTGTATTTAATCTAGACATCAGATTTAGGTTCTTACACAGGTTAGGTTGTTGTATAGGTTACCTTAATCGGTACTCATGCATCCATTCAAAGCCTCTTTTCAGAAGAGGACCGGGCAGAACTTTAAGAGGTGTTCATCGCTGCACACAGAAGATGCCAATGGAACAGACTGAATTAAACCACTGCAGAATTCATGTTGATTTACAAACCAGGCATGATCCAAACACAGTAGCCAGCAAAGCTTATGACCAGATCTCAATCACACGCAGCACAGAAAGCATCTTACATAAAAGCCACACACAGAAACGGTTCAGACAGACAAGTACATGAAATGAAAAAGATTCCAGTGAATATCTATGCTTACCATATATTAAGGTTTCCACCAAAATCTCCTGTAGCTAAGTATCGCTGCTGCAGAGATGTAGCACCAAAAGTTCCACATTTTATAGGTTTAGCCTTTTCAATCTTGTAAAGAAAGGATACATTCTGTGTCAGCACATGTGAATAAACAACACAACCACAGACTGCAGCAGCAATTCCTTGCGAGTCCAGAGGTGACAGATTTCGGTGACATGTACACAGGCTTTTCGGGGTAATATGCAGTGGAAATGCTATCAGAGGCAAATACGCTTGGTGTTTATTACTTTGTGCAAAGAACAGACTTCAGTTTAATGGTCTTAGAAAAACAGAACAAATCTCACTTCAGCTCAATAGTGATGCTCATTAGAGGCTGCTGTCTCTGCTGATATGCAAATACAACGCAAAGGGACACCAGAGCGCCTCTGGTACACCAGGGAGGGAGAATTAAGCAGTTAATCCGTAGCAGCTTCGCGTACATACCCGCAGTGCCTCGTCCCTACAGACCCACAGCTTATTTGCTTGTGTGCTGGAGGTCTCTACGGACCTGAGGCGCTGCTACCCCCGAAAATCAGCAAATCCACAAAGATCAGTTTTAGTTAAAAAGCAGAAAAAATACCCCAAAACAATAAGAACAACAAAAAATCCCAACTAAACAACACCTCACCCCAAAAGACCCAAAACAAACCCACAAAACCAAACAATGAAATCCCCCAACACCAAACGCAACCGCCGCCGAGCCTCCAGCCTTCCCTCTAACGCAAGCCATGACAACAAGCAAACAAACGCCGGCCGGCCTAGCGCGACCTGAATTACAGGCACAGCAAATTCAACAGGCAAACCGGGTCAGGTACCGAGGTTTATCCTTCAGGTTTTTAACCCGCTAGCTCTGAACAAGCGCCCCTGTCTCCCATTCCAACCGGGATCAGGCAGGCGCTGTGACCCCACGGCAGGGCCTGGCGGGCCTCATCCCTGCAGCAGGGATCATAGGATCGCAGAAGCAGAGAAAGAGCGAATAGTTTTGCTGGAGGAGACCTTCTAAGCTCATCCAGCCCAACCCCTGCAATGAGCACGGACATCTTCATCTAGATCAGGTTACCCAGACCCGCGTCCAGCCTGGCCTTGAATCCCTCCAGGGATGGCGCATCCACCTCCTCTCTGGGCAACCCGTGCCAGTGTTCCACTGTAAACCACATTGCCCTCGGGTGCCCCCAGTACCTCCCCTCCTTCAGTTCAAACCCGTCACCCCTCGCTCCTGTCCCCGGTACCACAGCCTCTCCCCACAGACCCCCTCTCAAGCCCCCGCAGTCCCCTCACGGACCCCCCCCCCCCCCCCGCTCACCTCCCTCAGCAGCTCCACGCGCGCGCCCCGCAGCTCGTACAGCCGGATGAGGCCGGTGCCGCGCGCGGCGCTGCCCAGGCACAGGAGGCGCGCGCTCCGGGGCACCCACTTGCAGTCGAACAGGGTGCAGGGGAGCGGCTCCTGCACGTGCGCCACCACCTGCGGCCGCTCCGGGCCCGACGACATCCTCGGGACACCGGACCCAGCACCGCACGGCTACCGGCACTGGCACCGGAGGGGGCGGGCGCAGCGAGCGGAAGTGACCGGCAGTGCTCTTCCGGCAGGCCGTGTGGAGGCACGCGGGCGGCGGTTGGAACGCGACCCCTTCTAACGGCTACCCCCCTCCTGTCAGTGCCTCGTTATGGAGACTGAGGCGGCGGGCGATGGCGGCGGCTTCACCGGCGTCGTGTCCAAGCGGAGCCGGAGGAAGCGGCGGGCGGCGGCGGGGACCGCCATGGACACAGCGGAGCCGCGGCCCAGCAAGAGGCCGGCATTTCCGCCGGTGGCGGCTGAAGCGCTCGGGGTACGCGGGGTGTGGAAACGCGGCCTGGGCTGTGCGGGCCTGCAGCCCTCCGGCACATGGAGCGGTGTCCGGTCCTCGGCCTTGCCTCGCTTCATGGCCTTCTCTTCCCGCTAGGTTGGAAAAGGAGAAATACGGAAGGTTCCCGTCCCGGCCAACAGGTACACGCCGTTAAAAGAGAACTGGATGAAAATATACACGCCTATCGTGGAGCACTTGCAACTTCAAATCAGGTTTAACTTGAAAACGAGGAACGTGGAAATCAAGGTAAAGAGAACTTCTGCTTCCCACCGATACCTGAAACGCGGTGCCTGTGCTCCTAGGTGTGCCTGTGCTGTGTATTAGACTAGAGAAGCATTCTAAATCTCAGATAATGCTTGGAAAGATGGAAGCCACGTGTTTTCATTTGACCATAAAAACCTCACAGGGCGTTAATCTTGTCATATTGGTTATTGTTGAGAAGCGAGTAATTCATGCAGGTGAAGTTTTAAAGTGTTAAACCCTTCTAGAAGTGGCCTAAGACTGGGGGGTGGCGGGGATGGTGTCAGTTTCTATAGGAGAAAATTACATGCTTAAGAATTACCAAGAATCTTACTGCTTGTGTTAGATGTGATTTTGGATTGTAATGTTTTCTAGATTGTTAAGGCTACTAAATACTTATGACAATTTTGAGCTAACAATATAGAATTGTAGCTCCTGTAGCTGCTCATTTTTTATTCTAACTTCTTCACTGTGCCTTTGACATACAACTTGCTGTATTAGCATTGTTGATGTATGAGATTCTCTAATGTAAGAGTGAAAACAGAGGCATCAACAGTAATTTTGCTTAACCTTAAAATCTTACCACAAGTTTGGTGGTGGCAACTAGAGAAATGACTTGAAGGAAAAGGGAGGGAAGTGCAGGAAATCCTGCAGTTCCATTGAGTAACTGTGCAGGTGAAAGAAAAGACCTGGGATTTCAACAGTGCTTTTTGGTATGCAGCAATGGTAGAAAGCCACGTGGTTTTGTTCTTGCGCAAGCCCATTTAGTGTTGCCCCTATCTGTCAGGAATATAAAACGATTGGAAATTTAAAATCCATTTCTGTCGTTTCTCTGACATGGTGTGGAATGACAATGCAGTAAATGACAATGCAGAAGAGCTTTTACATACTCCAGATCTCAACATAACTACCTTCTTTAACTACTGTTCTTTGCTTTTGTTGAAGCTGCAAAGACTGCTCTTTCCTAAATTAGCCTTGTTCAGATTTGTCAATGCAGATAGGCACAAACTCTTCCATGATGGCTTTGGCCCGGTATTAAAACATGAACTGAAAATAAATGCCCCTAACAGCAAATCCTGTGGTGTGCTGGCAGGTCAATTAAAAAAACGAAAGCAGCCCAATACTTGCTGCTTTGCCAGGTCAATTTGTTCCTGTTCTAAATATTATCTTAATTCATATGTTTTATTGAACCTGTCTGGGTTTCTTTTCACTTGCTGAAACATCTTTCAGATCTTGGCATTAGAGCAACTTCCAGGGTTTCCTGCCACCATCCACTTGTTTTTCTTCTGTGCTGCATTTAGCTTGTGTTGTTTTGTTCTCAGTCAGATGTGTGCTGTGGAGGGGGTTTAACAG
This sequence comes from Melopsittacus undulatus, assembly GCF_012275295.1. Classification (NCBI taxonomy): domain Eukaryota; kingdom Metazoa; phylum Chordata; class Aves; order Psittaciformes; family Psittaculidae; genus Melopsittacus; species Melopsittacus undulatus. Next base: position 9,092,755 of record NC_047529.1, on the reverse strand, counting down.
TTTCTCTTTTCCCTCCCCTCCAAACACAGGCAGTGGTAGTTGATACTTTTTTCTTGTTATAAAACCAGCACCAAGACTAGTTACTCTAGTCTCAGTAAAACACAATATAGCACTGTCACCTGAATGTTGGGTTTTATGGTTAGAAGGTATCGCCAAGACTTTTCTTCCCCCAAGTCCTGACCCTGCTTGTTGCACAGCCTTAATTTGCAAACGTAACTTCTTGTCTTGCAGACGTGCCAAGAAACAAAGGATCTCAGTGCTCTAACAAAAGCAGCTGATTTTGTGAAAGCATTTATCCTTGGGTTTCAAGTAGAGGTGAGTCTTCCAGCTCCCAGGTTGTGAGAGTGCTTGGATTTGCTTGTAGGATGTCATTGGCTTCCCTGAAAATTACAGTAAGAAATGAAAATCCTCAGGTGGTTTTCTAGAAATAAATGTTTGGAATTGTGACTAGAGTGGAAGTCTTCATTTCTTAAGCTAATGCAGGGTAAGAAAGTAACCTTCAAACATCACTTAATGTGGAGGGCATATTTAGTTGTATGCAAGAGGCAAGCATGAAGCAGTAATCTGGCTCTGATGGCTCTACATGGGAGGAGAGTCTCCACTTTGCTGCCCATAATCTGCACTCTGTTAAAAACTCAAAACAAAACCAATCTTCACAGTATTGTATGGGCTGCTTCTTGCCGCAGACCTGTGCTGGCTGTTGTTTGATACATTTAAGTGGAGAAATACTACCAATGCTGTCCTTTTATATAAAGGAAATGTGAGCTTTCAGCTCCGTTGTGGTACTGCAACACTCATGCTGATAACAGATCTCTTTATTTTAGGATGCTCTTGCTCTCATCAGATTAGATGATCTTTTTCTAGAGTCATTTGAAGTTACAGATGGTAAGTAGTTTGTGCTGTGGTGTTCAGGTAGTTGTGGGTACCATCTGCAAGTACATTGCTTTTATTCCTTTCCTCCTGTTCCAATTATGTCACTTATTCTCAGGGTTAAGGAAAACCTTCATTACAGTTATTGTCTGGGTACAGGTGGCTTGAAAGGGTTGTAATTTTTCTAAGATGTCTTAACAAAGCCTTTCAAACCTCCATCCTTAAAAGTACATCACTTTATCAGAGAGATTTTTCTGCTCACTGGGTAAATGTTTTAAAGGTGAAATGGAGCATTTTGGTGAATACATCCATTAGATTTTTAAACTAGAATAGGCTTTGCTCCTCTTAGTATCCTAACAGCTGCTGGTAGGAAGTAGACAGCAGAAACATCTATTAGTTCTTGTATTACTGGGATTCCTTGGAGCATTTGAATCAGATCTATTTAATTTCTATTGGTGCCAGCTGAGTGCATTTTGGCTCTTTTTTTCCTCAACAGTGATTGCTCAGTAACACAGGAAATTCCTTCTGTTGCAGTTCTGTATCAGAATTTCTCTCTGATGCCAGAGACCTCATGGTTACACATAGCACCAGATGCAATTATCAGTTCTAGTAATATTAGTGAATATAGATACTTACATATTGCACCTTAAATTGCTTTTGTGCTACTTACACTGAGTTGCTTCCAGCAAGGCAAGCATTACAGAAATGTACCCCACTGCTGTTACAGTGATCATGTTATTCTCGTTTTAGTCAAACCTTTGAAAGGCGATCATCTGTCAAGAGCAATAGGGAGAATAGCAGGGAAAGGTGGAAAAACAAAATTCACTATAGAAAACGTAACCAGGACACGAATCGTTCTCGCTGACGCGTAAGTATTGTCTGAATTCCTCCTGGGCAGAGCACAATCCTTCAACTAACCCATGTCCTTTTCCAGGAAGAAAGATAACCTAGATTTTATGAAACTGCTGTAGAGCAGTGGCAAGACAAATTATTTGAGTGTTATTTTTAACAAATGCTATTTGAGTATTTGACCTTTTGGTATGAGAATGAGGGGTGTTACCAGTACACATAGAACTGAGTAATGCCCTAAAGCACAAGAACAACTTCTTAGAAATAATCAAAGTTGAACCCACTGACCCTGTAACCTTTTCCTCCTAAAGCTAAAAATCTATTTTGAAAAGGATTTAGAACAGCACAGGCTTTATACTGCAGGTTTTCTGATTTTGAGGTCGTTTCTATTACAAGTGTAGAAAAGGCACTAGTACACTGATCTGAAATTCCAGCTTTATAAACTATATAGTAACAGAAGTTTTTTTCCCTCATTAACTGTTGCTACTTTGTTTTTTACAGAAAAATTCACATTTTGGGATCTTTTCAGAACATTAAAATGGCACGAACAGCAATTTGCAATCTAATTTTAGGTAAGTCCTGTTATCTAATCTTCTCCTTTACATACAGATACAGATATATGCAGTCTTGCAGTTTGAGAAACTGCTGTGTTTTCCGTCTTAACTTTCTCCCCAGTGGTCCATAGCTGCATTTGGAGCAGGCAGCTTGCTAGGAGTTGCCTTGTTGCCCTTAAAATAAAGGTTTGGGTAAGAATCGGCGAGCCCAGCACTTCGATTCTGTCTCTAAAGCCCTGTCTGTGGTGCGGGAGGAAGATACTTTCTGCTCTTTGATCTAGTATGTAGCATTCCCTGCAGGGCTATTTGGAATGCACTGTCTAGATGTCAGAGGAGACAACCCAACCCACACAGGCACCAGTAGTTTTAACTCTGCACTTCCAACCATAGGCTGCAAGGTGATGGCTAACCTTGACCATTCTTGCCAGCTGTGGGCTTACTTTCCTCTTAACACAGACATGACAGTGAAACATACATTTCTGTAACACATACATTACCTTGTTTACTGACTGAGTTTATGCTTTCTTCTGCAGGAAGTCCTCCATCAAAAGTTTATGGCAATATTAGGGCAGTGGCCAGCAGAGCAGCTGAAAGGTTCTGAGCTGCAGCACAGCTGCACCACCAAGGACTGGGGCTGAGAGTTGTGTTTTCTGTACACACAAGAGACCTGGAGCTACAGAAGCATTTAATCTTCTACTTGATGTGGAAGCCTGGAAGAAAACTGGGACTGTTCCTGCAGTCTGATTTCCTTCAGACATGCTGCCTTATTTCAACACCTAATATTTCTGTATAGTCATTAAAAGTAATTTTAAAATGATCGTGTCTATCAGAAGTACAAATACCTGATTTTACTTATCCTCAAACAAAACCATGCTTCATTACTGACTCTGAATATCAAAGTATCAAGAAACTGCTGTCAGAACTTCAGAAAGCCTTTAATGTTTTGAGCCTAAAGGGAATCAGCATAGTTGAGTGTTTATACCCACACATCAGTTCATTATCTTCCTGGAAAGAGGAGTCAACTGGAACACAAAGTTCAAAAGCAAGCTACCCAGTGAATCGCTGCTACATATGGAACAACACAGCACATGAAAATGGTAAGATGAGAGAGAGATAAATACCATATTTGAGCTTAATCCTATACTCTGCACCTATAGATTTATTTTTTTATTTTCTTGAAAATGGTCTGTATAAGGCAGCTTTGTGAAGCCAAGAGCCATTGGTTAGGTACAAGAACCTGCTAGTGCGCCAGAGGAAAAGAACTGGAAAGTGCTGAGTCTCTGCCTTTTTAAAATGCTGTGTGCCTGAAATGGAGAGATGAGAGACCTGTCACAGTCCCCATTTGATTTAAACAGGGATCCTTCTCCCAACCCTGCCAGCCAGACTTGTTACAAAGTCTCTTGCTGGTTAGCACATTTTCAGTTCAGGCTTTTGAATGAAAACAAAAGATTGAGATACCAAAACCACCAGGAAATTGAGCAAACATTTCTCTCAGTGTCCAAGTTCCCAGTGCAGCACTTAATTAGGAAGAAATCTTTTCACTATGAGTGGTGAGACATTGGCACAGGTGGCCTAAGAGAAGCTGTGGCTGCCCCATCCCTGGCCATGGTCAAGGCCCAGCTGGACAGGGCTTTGAACCTGCTCCAGTGGAAGGTGGCACACAGGTTCAAGCTACATAATATTTAAGGTCACTTCAACCCAAAGCATTCTATTGATTACAGCCAGATTCATTCAAGTCTTCAGTTGCTATAAGGTTTAAGACTTGCCATGTTACTTACATGTACAGCTCTCAGCAGTATGAGCTACACAGGGGAGATCATGCCCACTGAGCAGCTCAAGGTAGAAGTGCACTACCTGGGTTAGCACATTTTCTATTTGTTCATCACCTGCTTTATGTCCTTTAATCTCAATTAGCTCAAAAGATAAGAAGAGTGAGGGAAGGACATACAGAAGTAACCTAATCTTCATCCTAAAGCAGCTGCATGCCCATACTCCCCAAAAGCAGCACAAAGGAAGAGTCAAACACAGAGGAAGCTCAGATAACTGCACTACAAAGAGCAATAGCAAACGGCTGCCCTAAAGGATGTACCTACTACAGCGAGGATTGATTCCACCAGCAGAGGTCTCACACCTTCCCTTGAGAAAGGAGCTGCCATTGATTCTCCACCTACATTCAAGGTTAGGGCTTTGTTTTTTAAACCACTTTCCACTTAGCCCAACCATTCTGAATTTAGCAGGATTTAAACCAAGGTATTTTATCTAATTTGGACATTTAGCAAAAAGAACCCGATGTGCCTTTAGTAAAAACACACACATAAGTGGTCCTGAAACACTGAAATAAAGCCTGGAATTATTCAGGGGGCTGTCTGCACCCTATGCAGTTTTTCCAATAAACCTTTATAATTGAAGAGGGAACAAACAACTCTGAACAGCAGTTTTGTTTTCCTTAGAGCAGGCTGCGGCACTGCTTGACGTTGAACAGGGAAGATCCAGGTAAACAGTGAAGCAGCTCAGCCAAGGTTCAAATATTTTATTTTGTATTCATGTAGTATGAAGGTTCTTATAGTCCCACAACGTATGATGTAGCATGCAGAGGAAAAACTAAACATTCAACATAAATCAGTTTTCCCCACACAAACTGGAAAAAAAACCCCACCAAAATAAAAACCCACAAAAAAAACCCCAAACAAGAAAAAAAACCCCCGAAAAACAAAAATCCCCAAAACAAAAATAAAATAAAAAAAAAACCCAACCTCATCCCTCCCCTTCCAACCCCCCTAAGGAAATAACATTAGCACTGATTTCTATAATGCCAGCCAAGATATGCACAAGCAAGTAAGAGAAATCAAAAGCATTTGCTAAATGTTTGTAACAAATACTTATGTACAAAAAATTCACAAAAGACTAGTTCCCCCTCGAAGCAGAGCACATGGCAGTTGACACTGGAACAGATACAACCACTGGCTGGGATTATAAACCACGTACTGATCCAGAGGAAGAAAAGTTACATGTAGTGGAGATTTTCGTTTTGAACATTAACATTTACCAAAGTTTGGCAACATTTATCTTTTAAATTATGCAAATTATGTAAACAAGAGGAACATTTCAAATCGATCTACATGCAAAACTTTATGTCATGCAAGGACACCAAGCACCTGGATTTCTCTCTCACAGACAGAGCCCATGATGTGCAGCACTCAGTTGAAGGAACAGCTATGGCAGACAGGTGCTCGACTGAAGTAGGTTCAGACAACCTGCACTTCCCACTGCTGATTATAAAACAATTTTTTCTCTTTAATAGAAAAACTACTATACAGGAAAGATGAACTGTCCTAAAAAAATCTAGCAAATGTTTTTCCTCCAGCCAATAGTACCACTGCAGAAAAGGGAAGGGATGATATAAAGTTGTAAAACATGGCTCACTACTTTTATATCACACAAATATATCAAGTTACCATCCGTTACAAATCATGATATGGACAAATCTAGAAAAGAAAATAATTCCCCAGGCAAAGGACTGGAGAACCGCAAGAGGTATAAATTTAGATAGTGTGAAGTTTTCCTCCTCTATGGCATAGGTTAACAAGATTTTCCCCCTGTATGAATCCTATATACATATATATATATATAAAATATTACCAGTTATTTATGCTACCTGTAGTATTCTTTAAATGCAGAGGGGAAACTATCATGGTTGAAAACCAGAATTTAAATGGCAAGAACATTTTCTAGTCTTAAGTACTGTAGAAAATAAGTAGGTGGGAATCCTGCAGAGTTACATCAATCCTAATTTCATTAAGCTAAGCACAAGAAAAAAATCATGGATGTGTCTAACACCTTGAGCAGCTGTATCTAAAATGAATCCAGAACAGCAGATCTGCCTTTGCTTCAAGACAGCTGTAACTGCTCCCAATTCCTAGATGACAAAACCTAGCGGCCATCAAAGCATTCCACAGTTACTATATGCACGAGGGCTAGTTCTTGGCAGTAGCATTAAACTATATTCTCATATTAAGTAGAACTGTACTAAGTTATTTAGCAAAGAGACACAGTCCCTGGTAATATATTAACAGGTATAAATAAACTTAGTCTCCTGTGTTACAAAAAATGTAATTAAGGTGAATTAATAAGAAGCAATGCTTTGTCAGCCAGTCAATATATAGAAACATCTGAACAGTCACAGGAAAAGGAAAAGAGCTGACCTAACACCCAGTTAAAATTTTACATTCTTCTACTATATATATAAAACTGTGTGAAATAAAAGTAAGGATGTATATCCATATATTGAACTGTTAATATTCTGCTTGGCACTTTGTACTCTAGTTTTGTTTCTGAATCAAGTATATTAAATTAAAGCCCACCTAGCTACTACATATAGAAAGCTACATATATATCTATATATAAATACACACACACATATATATATATAGATAGATATTTCCTTGTTATAAAAGATGAAGAAAAATAAATTAAAAAGCCAACCCCTTCCCTTTCTCCACCACACTGATATGCTCTTTCCATCTTTGCTGTCCTTCAGACTTTAAAGTGCTACACTGAGTTATTGAGAGAATAAAAGTTCAATAACACTTAGTTGGCTTCATGAGGCTCATGTTGGAAAATGTGGCTTCACAGAGAAAATACTTCCATTTAAATACACAGAGAGCATTGCTGGACGTCTTGAGCAGATCTTCAGAGATGGAGAAGAAAGCAAAAGTGTTGGGTGGTGCCCTACAGAGTCACACATCTACCACCATCTTTTTGTGGATATCTAGGCCTCCTACAACCTAGGAGAAAAAAAAGTGTTTGTAAGTAGGTAAGAACTGAAAAATCAGCAACACATGAAGAATACACTATTCAGAAGATGCATTCAGGGTGATCATAATTACAGTAATTCCCTGGCCTCCCCAAACTCATTTGCATCTCAAGCACTGCGAGATACATGAATGAATTATGTATGTACCGAAGTAGTTGTATTAGTATGATCTACACACTCAGGGGTCTGAAAAACAGCCTAAATTACATCATTTTGGCTTTCCTCCTCCATCTCATACTCTGATTTTGTATTATGTTTCTGCATGTTAAATTAAATGCTGACTTCTGAAACATCCTGTAAAACTGTGCCTCTGTACAGGAGAAGCAAAGGGCCTTACGGAAGGCATCAGGATGGCTGACAAAACTGCATGCACCCAAAAAGGAATTACCAGTGTTTAAAAGGCACACAATTCATGCACAGAGAAAGGAAAGAAAAAGGTGCGAGGTCAGAGGAACTCTTGTAATGGAGACAAAACTCAAAGGCCAAATAGTATTGCCAAATGTGACAAACAGAAAAAATATTTGTGTAGCTAGATGGCACAAAATTCATGAAGCTAAAATGCAAGAATGAAAGGTGTCTTGTCAGGAGGTCAACAAAAATAGAAGAAATTAAAATCCCAATAAAATAGGAAAATCAAGCTGCAATACAAGACAAGGAGTCTGGGCAGAAGCTGGAGACAAAAGAAAAGGCTATAATATATCTGATGGATGGTTAAAAGACAACAGGGCAAGAAACAAACAAGTATTTCACTAATGCAGGCATTTGCAGGCTGCAAGTCTTTGAGTTCTTTGCAAGTGACCATGTGTTTTCACATGATGTCACAAAAATAACTACTAAAAAACCATGCAGACAACAGAGCCTTTTTATTTTCATAGTTTGGAGAAAGGGCAGGTTTTTTCCTTCAAGCTTGCACTGATCGTGAAAGTACCAACGAGTTATGTTTGAACTGAAGTTGTAAATTCGAAGGGTAGGAAACAAGCAGTGCTTGAGTGCCGGTTGACTCAGTGCTAACCCAGGTGTATGTCCATTAATACACCGTTTAAAATTAACACGAAAACACTTATTATTGCCATTTTCAAGTGTGCAAGTTTCATTCTTCAAGTTTTGATTTAAATTTAAAACTTGCTGTCAACTAATTAAACAACTACACAACATGGGTGAGAATCAACCAGTGCAAGTCTCATGTGCTACATTCAAGCACTCTGCTCAGTAAACCCCAAAGTTTTTAAAATGTGCCTTTCAACCATTTGTCCATTTCCAGAGCAGCACTTGAGCGGTTACCCTGCTTGTAACTGACCCAAATCCTACTACCCTGGCCCTTGTAAAACCCCTGTGTTCTGCAGATGGTGATAATCTCCCCAGACCTCTCCACACTGTGCAGAGATAAACCTTTCTGAAGGGTGATTTGGAGCAGACACTCAGTTTAGAGACTGGGGGATTAACCTACACATAACCTCTGTGGAATACACTTCTCCCCTCCCACACCTCCCCTGACAGGACACTTTTTGAAAGAGACCTGCTGTGCTGCACTCACGTTTTAGCACTCTGGTTTTACAGGTTTCAGATGGTTTGAAGCACTTCGCCCCTACCCTCAGGAAACAGGACATGCTGCCCACAGTGCTCTGATTTTTTTTTCCCCCCATGTATTCCATTAAGCAGCCTGAGACATTTAAAACAACCAAAAGAACTCTTTCTTTTTCAATCAAGTAACTGTTGAAAATAAGGAAAACCAGCTTCCTGTATCAGTCACAACTTATCTTTAAAGAGACCAGAATCCAATATTTGTCTTCATGTCAGGCATTTTTGTCTATATACAAAAATAGTTTAGGATTGGTCTTGTGTTTAGTATGGCATAAAGACACACAAATTACCCTGTAAAAGCTCCTCTGCTCTGAGTGCTCTTCAGGCATGCTGGATTCAAGGGGAAAGTCTGCATCCTGAAGAAACCTATTTTGACTGGCTCAGACACCCTAAAGACACTGTTCTACTGGAAGCAGTAAGACAAAAATGCCATCTATAATAAAGCTGTGTCACAGAGTGACTATTGCCAAATCACTCTGCTTTTATAATCATGCCCTTTATACTATTTACCATTTTCCTTCTTTCTAGAATTCAAAGTTATTGAAGTTTTCTTTAGAGGTTACTTACAGCACAGAATTCTTCAAAGGATATTCTTCCATCACCATCCTTATCTGCATTAATTATGGTTTTATCTACAATTTGCTGTAACTGAGTGTCTTTGAGATTGTTCCCAACCATCATCTTCAGCACCTGGAAGAGCTCTCCATTTGAGATATACCCATCTTTGTCCATATCATAAATGCGAAAAGCAACTGCAGAAGACAGATGTATGTAAAACGTTCAGTAACAAATGTGGCCAGAAAAGAGCAATATACATTCATGGGCTTTGCACTAAGTACTGACACAATCCTGCACACGCTGAAAAAAATCCCGTGTTTTAAGTGAGGTTTCTGACAGCCTTGGAACCATCAGAAACAATATAATGAATGCTACTATGGAATTTGAAAGAAAAACCTCACTTCAGAATTGTCAACTGAAGTAGTTCTAGCACCAGCAGTAAAATAACTCTATAAACACTGAGCTGGAAACTCTTCACCACCACAAGGTAAAGGACACACGTAGCAGCTCATTTACAAGCACAAAAAATAACAACCTTGCAGGAAATAGATTAATCAAATCCCACCTGGTTGTTTTGCTGCAAATCTGGCATTAACACTGAATTTATTACTTATGGGAAACTACATCCATGCATTAACTCATCCCTTCCACACTCCAAAGGCCTGGGTCATGTTGTGTTCCTCAGACATAGTTCTCAAAACAAGAATTTAGTGCTGTTCTACGACAGCAGCAAAAAAAATCTGCTTTATGGGAGCATAAGAGTAACATCAAAGCACATTATTACACTGTTTTGTGAAGTAAAAAGAATAAATGGGAAGCAACTGAAGATATTCAGAAGGCAGCCTCACCAAACCTTCCCCACAGGATACTGGCAAATTCTTCTACTGATGTGTGTAAAAAGCTTACAATCTACCTTCATGATTTCCCACTGGATTTGCTGATTTCTCAGTGTTGACCAACAGAAGCATATTTTGGAGAACTAACAAAATTTTGTTAAGGAAAATTCAACATACTTACACCTCAACTTCTGCTCCTTATCTCCTTTGACACTGAACTGGGAGACTCCCTCTATAAATTCTAGAGAGTACAAGAAAAAATATTTACAAAAAAGTGTATTTTTTAATAAACCAAGGAAATGAACATTCAGAACTTTATAGAAATTGTGAGAAGAATCTAAATTACCCTAAAATCTTTGAAGTTTTGTGACATTTAAGTGTCCATACTTTGATAATTACATGTTCTTTAGTGGGAAGTACTCCAAATCCAGCACTGTGCTCACTGACCAGACTTGTTCACACCAGTATTTAAGCAGTTTTGTTGCCAGACTTTCATACGAATCTGATCTAAACCTCTATGATCTCTACTAAAGCTACTCCAATGGGGATTCTAATTTTACAGCTCAAGATTATTTTCTCAAATTAAAGCAGGAATTAGACTGAAAGTTAAAACTGCTCTAATAGAAATTTAGAAAAAAAAAATCTATTTTGCTATTAAAAAAACAGGAAAAAAAAGGAAAATTAACACTGTTCAACAATGATGCCATTCCAGGGGCAAACTCTTTAGTTGCCAAGAAAATAAAACCCTGGGATGTGCTGTGTCTGGATAAGATCCTGTAAGCAGACTTCTTGGGAGTTTTGGGTAGTAAAGGTAACAACAGAGCAAAACCAGAAGCTAAACTGGTCAGAACGAATACAGAGGTGCAGCAATACAGCATTAGGTTGAAAGGCCTACTCCAGTTTGAACAAGTTTTGTGACATTTAATCAACAACTCAGGTATGATTTATCAATAAACTGCTGATATGACTATTTTAGCATTATGCTTAAAGATTAATCTAAAAAAAATAAAATGTTTAGGCCTTTCAACAAGCAAAACGTAATTTTGCTTTTCTTGAATTATAGGAAAGTTTAGCTTGGAAAGGACCCTTAAAGCTCATCCACTTCCAAACCCTGCCATGGGCAGGGACACCTCCTGCTAGACGAGGTTGCTCAAAGCCCCATCCCACCTGGCCCTGAGCACTGCCAGGTATGGGGCAGCCACAGCTTCTCTGGGCACCCTGTGCCAGAGTCTCACCACCCTCACAGTAAAGAATTTCTTCCTTATATCTGATCTAATTCTCCCCTATTCCAGTTTATTATCTTTTTCCTCCAAGCCTCCCTCTGACAGAAATAAATAAATTAAATGAACCAAATTTGGCCAGATGACAACAGCAGCATGCATTGCCACTTACTGCAGCAGCATCATTTCACCATGGAAAATTGGTTTTGACAATTTCCTGTTCCCACCCAAGAGGGACAGCTCTCAATAATTATATTAATCACATCTCAATGTCACATACAATATACAGTATCATCTTTTATCACTGCTTATTTTTCACAAGGGGATTTTGAACAATTATATGCAACAATTACTGTGTTGGAAGCGGATACCAAGAAAGTCTCAAACCCTCCACATTCCAGTTACATTGCAGTTCTCTCTACAGAAACTTAATGGGTTTTGGAAAGGTTAGTAGCTTTTATATTTTAATATTTTATTTAAAATGTCAGCCTGTCAATAGAAGTGAGACTGAAGAGCTTTCTACACTTAAAAACTGGTTAACATTTTCTAGTCATAGAATCATAGAATAATTAGGGTTGGAAAGGACCTTAAGATCATCTAGTTCCAGCTTCCTTGGGCAACCCATTCCAGTGCCTCACCACCCTCACAGTAAAAAACTTCCTCCTTAGATCCAATCTAAATTTCCCCTGTTTTAAGTTTGAACCCGTTACCCCTTGTCCTGTCACTACAGTCCCTAATGAATAGTCCCTCCCCAGCATCCCTATAGGCCCCCTTCAGATACTGGAAGGCTGCTATGAGGTCTCCACGCAGCCTTCTCTTCTCCAGGCTGAACAGCCCCAACTTTCTCGGCCCATCTTCATATGTCATGAGCAACGAGAGATATGAAGTATTACCTTGAACAGAAGTTACAAACATCATCACTTCTAAGGGTCAGAGGCTGTTTTAACACCAACCAATATTGAAGATTTTTCATCTGCTGGCCCTTCTATTCACAAATATTTAAGATAAGTCTAAATTTTGGAACACATACTAAAACCAAACTTGCACTTTTCACTTGAAAGGTCTACCTAAGCTCTACCTAAAATAATCCTGAAAAGGAAGTGTCAACAGAAAAATCTGGACCACTTCCACAATTTAGAAGGCTTTTTCAAAATACTCCCAAGAAAAGACAGATCTAACATTTGGGTAAATACAGCTTCTGCATAGACACACCACTCACAGTCTACCCACTTTTGCAGTCTCTTCAGTGTAAGAATATACTTCAGATTAGCACCACAATGAAGAGTCTGAATTACTGCACTTCAAGAGATACTTAACGTGCAGTCCTAACTCAGTATGCCCTGGAAAGCTATGACTAAACAATATGCTTTTTTAAGCATTTCGCTCAGGAGCGCTCTAATGTGCCAGAGAAACTAGTTTTACTGGAATTCAGTTTCACTAGGAATTAGGACCTTATTTTGTTTAACAAGTTTTTCTTCTCCCCTCTCTTCTCACCACAAGCAAGATTTCTTAAGCTCCAGAAATTCAATTTATCAGGAATTCTGATAAACAGTCACAAAGCACCAAGTCTTACCTTTGAAGTCCACTTCTCCATTTCCATCTGTGTCAAATATATCTATTACTCGCTGTACTAATGGATTCTGTTGCAATTCAGGTAAAGACATGAACTCTTCCACGCTCAAAGAACCAGAATTGTCCAAATCAAGCTTCTTAAATCTCTTTCCTAGCCGTTTGATTTCATCAGCATCAACTGAAAGGGAAAATAAAACCCAACATCTATTCTCAGAAAAGCTTCAGTTAAACCCTCTGCCATTTAAACACAATGCACATTTCATTGCCTTCCTACCAGAATTTCTCCTGGTTTACTACAACCATTAGGATACTCCCGGAAGAATATAAAGATAAAATCAAATTGAAGACAAACACAAGCCTTGCCATTTTTTGTTTTAAATAAACCTTACCTTTTTTCCTCCCTGCACCAGCCATAATACAGTTAGCCTCGTGACTCCCTGGATACCCCATGCTGACACAACATGTTTAAGGATTGAGGGTGCTTAGCTAGTTCTTAGTCAGACAAGCTCTTACATATACCAGGTATGAAGAAATTAAGGAAGAGAGGGAGTTTTCTTTGAAGGCTGTAGCACTACAGCTAACTGAGACTAACACACAAGAAAATCTGTTAGTAAGCATACTAGCAAAACTACTGATTCTTCAGCACACCAAACATGGGATCTCCTGGGCTGCATGCCAAGTGAAGCTGGTTAACAGAGTCCCACTGTTGACCAGTTAACACTCAAAACATCACCGAGACAAGATCCAAGATAATTTTTCTCTTCCATCTCAAGCAGGAAGCAGGTATACCTGTAGCTACCACCTGCACACATCTATTTTTGTTGTCCCAGAACTTCAAACAGTTTCAGATCCTGCAGCAGCACCACGTATTTATCCTCTTCCATTTATACAGGATCTCAAAGCATATACCCAGTACCCTACCTTACATTTCAGACTTTGCCAGGAACTTGGTTAAGTCTGTGAATACATTAAAATGATTAAAAGGAATCTTGTGCTCTGTTACTACTGAAAAGCTGAAAAAGCTTTCCCCACAACAACCAGAAAGTTCCCTATCAGCAGCTTCATTTACAACAAAGTTAGTTCATTAACTGCTCACCACATTTGGGTATGAAGGAGGAACCAAGGTTCCTAGCAAGTCCTAGAAAGCATCCAGCACACAATAAACAACACACTGTATAGAACCTGCAGATTTCCAACTCCCCACACCAATGCCTTTGGCAGCATGAATAGTCTCCTCAACATTTCTCAAGCTCCATTTAGTGCATCTGCTCCAAAAGGAACAGAAATTGTTTCCCAACTTCTACAAGAAGAATACAGACCACCAGAATCACTTTCCATCATATTAACACCTCCTTGCCTTTTGTAAAAGTGCAGCATAAACCAAACAGCAGTTACTCCTTCCAATACATAAGGTCAAGCCAACATGTAGAGCTTTATGTTTGGAAATTGTAGCCTATTCAAAGACCTGATCCTTTACCAAAGCAGTAATAAACTTCCACTTAAACTTCTCAACATCCTTCTCGAAAAACCAACTATACACAAGCCTACAGATGTTCACAACTGTGCTATTTCAGAATGAAAGGCAGGGAACATGCAAGAAATCCAGAATCACAAGATGATCTTCTGTCAAGGCTTTTTTTTTTTTGCCTAAATAGTAAATTCTGACATTCTGCAGTTAGTCAGTCTTGGTAACTCCTTGCCAACTGCTGAGGCAGAGAGCAAAAAAGGTTCAGCGCTCCCAGAACAATCTTCCCTTTGCCGTGCCAGCAAGTGACAAATCTGATTCTGCCTCTAGGGCTATAAAAATAAGGCTAAACAGCATCTGCAGAGGCTTACAAGTCGTTTCCTCGGGTTTTAGTCTGCAATTTGGTATTTCAATTAATTAGGCTCTTGACTACAGTAAAGCTACATTCTTTTCTCCACTAGGTTAGTACATGATTGAAGGTGTGCCCTTAACAGCACGACACTGCACTGCAGCATCAAGAGCACATTACTGTTGGCATAACTACACAGAACCCCCTTCCCTCCCAGATCATGCAAAAGGTGCCATATCACCACAGGGTAAGCTGTGAACAGAACATAATGATGAGACTAAAAGGCAACAGTATAAAGAGAATGGCAAAGCAAAGCTGACAACTAGCCCCTACAGTTGCTTATGAGTTCACCAGCACAAAATGCTTCTTCTTAGCAATATACTGAAGCTATATGCCAACTCTTGCTTCTGCCCACAGAAACTCTTGGCTTTCCATTTTCCTCACAATCTTAAAACTGTAAATGGAGTCAGACTTTGAAATGGTTGGCTCAATCTATCTCCACTCCCTGCCCTGCTGCCAGAAAGCTGTTGGACCCACTGGAGTTAAATCCAAAGCCGGCACCCTGCAAGCTGTGAACATGGGAACCTTATTTCTACTGCAAGCTCTATTCCAGAGATGGAACTCCCAGAGGAGTTAATGTCCTAAGAAAACAAAAATCCTCACAGCATTTGAAAAAGCACAAAAACATTAAGCATGGCTGGTCACACAACATATGTAAATGCATTTTTCAATGTAAAATGGATGTTTGAATAGACATAATTTATACCTATATTACAATAATGCATATAAGGACTTGTCCAGCCAGCACATCAGCCTCCCTCGACTTTTATTAGTCATGGTTAATGTGTTGTCCTGGTCCAACCACAACTCTCCTGCTTCCCTATCTGGACTCAGAAATCCAGACTGCCCACATCTTTCAAGTAACTTGCCATTATTTTGTAAACACAAATCCCTCGAATGATCTATTTTGAAATCACAAGTTTTCAATTACATCTAGAACTCATGCTGAGAAACCCTGAAATAAGACCTGTGATGGCTACTAGAACTATTTCCTAGTGGGAAAAACAAGAGCAATAAAAGGTGCATGAATTATTTCTTTTAAAAAAAATTAATTCACTTTAATAGAACTAAACAGCAAATGGAAAGTATTATCTGTAGTGTATATAACGTGCTGTCATCCTCCTACCAGATCAGTGAACTCCCACTTCCAACATTAAGATTAGCACTGACTAAAATGGAACAATTTAAGCCACCTAAGCAACTTCAAATACATTACAGTTCTACCATTTCACAGAATCAGAACGGAGAAAAATGAAAGCAGCATTAACACAGATGCATCTCTTCTCCCGTGCCACACAAATTAAAGAGTTAAGGAACTGCAAGCTCGGAAACATTTCTAACTTACACTTCAGAAAACCCTAACATGAGAACACAACAATGCCATTTTTACAAATCAGGATGTAAAAAACCAGGACTAAAGACCAGCTGTCATTACCAGCATCATTTTCTCAGAAGCAGCATTAAGCAAAGCCTTGTTTCATGACTCCAGTTCATCTCCTGGTTTGGGAACTCAAGGTTAGGGTTGGAAAGGACCTTAAAATCATCTAGTTCCAACCCATTTACTTTTCCTCACAAATGTATAAGCAAAGACTGAAAGTGAGACCTAGAGTTCTGTCAAAGTTCTGCTATTAACTGAAGCTAATTATCGCACATGCAAGTCAGTCAAACACTGCTCCACAGCTTTAAATTACTCCAGCTGGCACAGAAGACAAACAAGATCAGCTATGCCATCACATTTGCCTGCTGAAGCAGAGAGCTAAAATCTTCCATGCAAGATGTGCTACAAAAGCATTTGCCAGAAAGGTACTTTGTATCTCAAGCAGGGACCTACCAATATGAATTAAAATAAAATAAAATAAAAACTTACTGGGACATTCAGAAACTGATCCACCACACTGTTAAAATGGATGCTACAATGAAGACACTCTTCCATCATCTGCTGGGCATCAGAACCACAGTTCAAAGAGTCTGGCATTCACAATTAGCCAGATAGTTAAATTTGCAAACCAGCAATGCTTAAGAGAAGCTAAAGCACTGATTTGTTTCTGTTAAAGATGGTATTCAAAGAGGCCGAGATTATGGACAATAAAAACCAGAACCAGATGATGGGAAGGGGAAGAGGTTGGAAAGTCACATAAGACTACTTCTCAAGAATGTTCTTTTGTGTTTTGGTGAAGGGCAACAAAGCAACAACTGCCTGAATTATGAAATTAGAGTCTTCATACTTTGAAATTGTTAATTTCTCCACATATACACACAATTTGATACCTCATACAGTCAATCCATTCAACTGCAATACACAGTCCAGGTACAGAACTGCAGCAGCAGTTCCTACTAGAAATGGGATTATAAATTTCTCATTTCAAACCTTGAGACATTGAAGCAAAGCGTTTGCCTGCACTAGTGATCTGAGAGAAGTTCTACTCTTGGGGGGAAAAAACAAGTCAAGAACAGTACAGAAAAACTTAGTATCTCTGCCAAAAGCTGACCAAATATCAAATTTAGTCCAGTGTTTTGTTTCTGGCAGTGGACACGCTGTGGAGGAGAGTACTTGGAGGAGGAAATAAGGAAAAAGCAAAGTAATTACAGGAATAGGAAAATTTCCTTTAACAGTTCATGGGCATAAAACCCTCTGTTCATAATGAACATATGGATGAAAACAACATCTGCAGATCAGTGTTTCATAACTGACTGCATGAGAATTTCCTATCAGAAGAATTTCATTATTTTTTCCTTAAATACACTGCAAGCACCTCACCTACCTTTAAAATCCTTTCTACAAGCAGAAACGTAAGACGCTCATACACTTAGAAAAGATTAGAATTTCAGCAACAACTTCGTCGTTGTGAAATAGCTTTAAAAGTAAAGTAAGAATATAAAATAAGGGCTGAAAGCATTTGAGTATAAGCTTTCAATTTGCATTGGTTTTGTCTATTCTTTCCTCCTTCAAATCACAGCCATAATTTCTACTGACTCTCTGCCTGGACTAAGCTTACCTGAAAACCATGTAGGTTTTCCGTGGTTTGGGGCTTGTTCCGTTTGCTTTGTTTGGGTTTAATTTGTTGTTTTGATGTTGGTTTTTTTTCTTTTTAATAAAACCAGCATTTATGTGTAACAGCAGATTTCAATAATATCTTATTGATTTTTTGTTCAGATCTCCTCCCTGAATATACATATACAACAGCCCTCATCTACGATGATGTGTCCCCTCTCACAAGAGTGCTTTTTCCTCAGTGTTTAGCAGCAGACTGGCTTTCTTAACATTACACTGAAAAGCAGAGTACTGAACAACATTTTCAGAGCCTGAACAAAGCACACTTCTTTCCTTCTCTGAAGGCTCCTTACAGACAACCTAATGCCCACACAAACACCCTGAAGCTATATAGGAAGCATCAGGCACAAGACAGTTCACATACAGTAAAGGTTTCCGAGCTGGAAGGACTGATGGTGGCAGTAGCAAGCAGAATTTTACAAGACAAGCTCAGGAGACCAGGACAGATGAAAACACTAGGAAATCCAAGGAAGTTCTACTCCAGGAGGTGCAAGTCCACAATAGTGTAAAAAGGGCAGTAACATCCCTTGAGCAAAATAAGGAGGCTCAAGCTTTGTTTACATCATTTGATGCAGAGTTTGCCTGTGACTCACCACAGTGGTCTGACCTTCCTTCTGCTCTGGCTGCAGTGGGCGTTCCTCTAGCCTCAAACTCAAGTTAGCCTTTCCTGTGCTTTGCCCCCCAGCTGACACCATGCTCTGTGCTTCCTTATGCTTTTCACCAGAATCAGAAGTATCCAATGGTAGTGATGCCTGAGCTTACAAATTTACTAACTGGTTGGAAATGATACCTGCAAACTGTTTTTCTTTACAAGACTTTGCTGATAGCCCTGCAGAAACATCAAATTATTCACTGTTTTAAAGCACACTTTATTTCATAACCCATTGTGAATTTCACTCACCTTGTAACTAACACAACAAGGTGGGGGTGTTTAAGCAGTTCCAATATTATGGATCATTTGTTAAAGAACTATCCATATTTTTAAGACTCCTCTTCCATCCAAGTATTAAAATTTTACAGCAAACAATACCTGCTTTGTCATTCATTTGCATACATCTAAGCACGTGATCAAACAGGTTTAAATGCAAGGACTCCATGCTTCCAAAAGACTACATGCAAATGCTCTGTCTAGCTCCCATTTTAGTACAGGAAATTTACTTAGAGTTGGATACTAGTATACTGACACCTACAACTGAATGCTCCTCTCCTTTCCCCCAACACAACAGCAGAGGATGATCCATTATAGAATCAAGGAATAGTTAGGGCTGGAAAGGACCTTAAGTCATCTAGTTCCAACTCCCCTGCCATGCTATGTTTTAAAATAACTATTAGTTTCAAGCTGTTATTTACATAATTGATGCTCAGATAGCATTGTAAAAAGTGTTCAAGTGACAACTCAAAAAGCTTCATTAAAAACAAATTTCTGGAGTGCAGCAAGTGCTCTACACTGAAAAAAAAAAGTAATGTCAAAAAAATGTAATCATATTTTCTACTCAGTGTTAAGGTACATGGTTATTTTTCCATTAACATCATAACCCAAAGCAAAGAATCTCTCCACTGTACATCCATCACTGCAGAATGCACAACACTTTAACAGGCATCTGTGAAGCGTACAAACCATCAGAGCTGGGTATCTCTTGGCAGAGGTGCTGAGCACTTCTGAAATCTAAGTAGTTACCTAAGCTTTTAAACTTGTATTTAAGAGGCTGGTTTTCAGATAATCTTAAAATACTGGCTTATTGGCTGAAAGTTATAAATAACAAAAACCAGACCAAAGTGTGGTCACAGACAGACGAGTTTCCACATATTTTTCAAATATGAGGTCATTATAAACAAGATTATTGCTAAGGTATTAGAAGATTTCTGTAAATAAAACATGCTCTGAAATAGGTTTTAAATGTTCCCAGGTTAAAAACTAAAATGAGTATTTTCCTCCCCTCCATAAAAAATGGATTGCAGAGATCTCAAAATAAAAGAGACCTTCAGCAAAAGCTCTCACCTCTATCTAGAGTCTGGTCTGATTCAGTAATATACTGTTTCAGAGCTCAACCAAGACAGCCATTTCAGTCTTGGAGATCAGATTTCAAAAAGATGACGCCCTTGAGAACACACTCCACCACTTGTCTTGTATATGCTTACATGCAGCTGGCCTCACCCTTTTCATGACTTCAGATGTGTCAATTACAATTTCCTAAGTTAGAGAAGAGATACTAGGCTCCTTATCCTAAAACCAAAACATACTATAAAATACTCTTTATACTACAAATACTATACTATAAACTGTTTTCCGTTACAAGATACTGTACTGTAAAATACTGTTTACTATGAAACAGTTTTCTTCACAGTTCTTTGCTATGATAAAATTGTCTCATGGATAATTTGATAATGCTTGGTTGACATCAAATTATCACCAGGTAAAAACAGCATTAGATTTTCAGTGATTTCTTAGATGCAGCACAGCCAAGAAGCAAGTCCCTATTGTTTAAGGACTCCAGCAATCATAATTCACCCACTGAAGAGAACTAACGTTCTAAAATGAAGGGCAAAAAGAATATTCTCCACTATTTAATAGCGTGCATCCTCTGCATAGTATCCTGAATTTGCTTCCTGGAATTACCAACTTTAAAACAAAATTATTCTTATAAAACAAAGATACCAAAATAGCAACTGCACCACCAAGCAGAGGTTATGTCCTGACGCCACCGTGCTGACAGCATAAAGACAGTATTACTGACAGCTTCCCCAAAGGCTAATCATTAAAACTCTATCAAATGATCTTAAAAAAACATTGATTGGTTTTGCCCTGGAAAGCATCTCCCCTGTCAATAACAAGTACTTGGAAACAGCACAAACATTTAATATTTGAAGAACCAGCTGAATACATACTGAGTGAACTTACGGACATGCTACTGTACACATCTGTGTCCCAAAACAAACCAGCTCTTATTAAGCTTTGCTGGCACGCAAAATCTTTTAAGCACAGTGTGATCATAGAATAGGGTTCGAAAAGACCTTAAGACCATCTGGTTCCAATCCCCCTGCCATCTAAATCATGTCACCCAAGGCTCTGTCCAGCCTGGCCTTGAGCATCGCCAGAGACGGAGCATTCACTACCTCCCTGGGCAACCCATTCCAGTGCCTCACCACCCTTAAAGTAAGGAACTTCCTCCTTATACTCAATCTAAACTTCCTCTGTTTAAGTTTGAACCCATTACCCCTGTCCTATCACTACAGTCTCTAGTGAAAAGTCCCTCCCTAGTATCCTTGTAAGTCCCCTTCAGTTACTGGAAGGCTGCTATGAGGTCTCCACGCAGCCTTCTCTTCTCCAGGCTGAACAGCCCCAACTTTCTCAGCCTGTCTTCATACAGGAGGTGCTCTAGTCCCCTGATCATCCTTGTGGCCTCCTCTGGACTTGTTCCAACAGTTCCATGTCCTTTTGATGTTGAGGACACCAGAACTGCACACAATACTCCAAGCGGGGACTCACGAGAGCAGAGCAGAGGGGCAGGAACACCTCCTTTGACCTGCTGGTCACACATTGCAGTGATAAGGCACAATCAAGCAAAGCAAACGCCTGTGATAACTACACCTTCCCTAGTGTGTGCAGTTGGGTTGCTCAAAGCAGCAGCTCACTTTCTGTGAGAAGGGTCACCAAAGCAGAAAAATCACGTGAAATCTCAGATTTACACAACAATATCCTCTACATACAGTTTAACCACAGAAAATGATGATGAAAACTTATCTCTCTCTGCAATAAGAGGGGGAAAACAAGCTCAGTTAATAAACCTTTACGTTGGCAGTTGCTACCAATGACCATAGCTTTTCCTAGAATCAGAAGTTAAGGATGGCAACACACTGCTTACAACTCTGGCAGAGATGTATCTAGTTTAAGAACCAAAATCCTGAGAAGCCAGTTTGTCCCTAAAGAAAAACTGGCCAATAGTGCAGTAACCCAAGACTGATACACATGATTCTGGAAAAGACTACCAAAATCTTCATCAAGTACACAACTTCCACCCACATGTCCATATTTATCTACTAAATATACACTGAGAGCATAACACAGCAATGCAGTGCTGTGGATAAGTTTCAAGTGTTTTCAAACTGATGACTCAAAATTATAATTCATGTGGACATGTGTATTGGCAGAGAGGACCTGCAAATTACTAAAGCCTCATTTCCCTGAAAAGCATATTTAGAAAAACATTCCTCCATGATTATTTATTTTCTATTACCATTTGACCTCTGAGAGCTGGAATTCAGTTATGATTAATGTTGTGAAAATAATTTAGAAAACAGTCCTTATCTTGAAGTATTATCTTGTTTATAAACAAGATCTGATTCACCAAGGATGAGGAATTTTATCAGGTAGCCCATACATACATACATAGGTCTACACATGACTTAGTGCTGAAGAAAAACATTCAAGGGAAAAAAGCAGTTAAAAATAAGCATACTCAGCATAACGCCACAGGGACATTTCACAAGACAGCCCTTTCTTTGGGCAGCTTTCAGCAAGCAATACTTGGTTATTTTTATAGGGTAGAATAACCCCACGAGACAGAGCAATGAATTTTAGACTCATATGGCCAAAAGCAAGTAACACCAAGAGGCTTCTCACCTAAATGCCTGGCTGCAAGCACACACACAGAAAGAAATGCTCCTTTAGCCTCCATCTCTTTCCTCTGAGGGTGCAAAGACAGCTCAGGCAATACAGTTCACTCTTATCGCAGCACGTACCACACCACCAGCTACTGTTCCACATCTCTGTGGAACCAGGGCTGGTGGAGAAGCCCCACCAGTTCAGCTACTAGTTGTAACACTTCATTGTTCTATGATCAGACATGAAAACTATCATTATATTCTTTTTTTTTCTTAAGATGTACTGTTTCTTGATTTTACAAACCAACAGCAAAAGCTGTATTATTTCTAGAGATAGTATTTCACTTTTTAATTTTACTCTTTTGGTTAGTATATAAACTGTGTAACATTTCAAGCAGGAAATTGATACATGAAAGTTGTATATATCTGTCTCCAAATAAGATTAACCTAAGAATATAAAGTAGCAATTACACTTACAGTGAGAGCACATTTCCAAGGGGTAGCTTGCCTCATTTCCCTGAAACACAAAAAAAGAACAAAGCTGCTGTTATTCCTGAATTAGCTTAGAGGAACTATTTTAAGTTTCAGCACTGTGAAGATCTCAAGCAATACAAGTTACATAGTTATTTAAATGTGTATGTGTATTTTAAATCCAACAACCATGGACAGTGTTTTACTTGGATAGGTCTACGTTATCAAAACATACAAAGAAATGTAAAACCATTGAGAGGTCTCCTCTGATGAGAGTTCCCATGAAAATATCAGCAGTCCACACAGTAAGAATTCCAATTCCATATTCTACACTCCCAAACCCAAACTCACAGCTTGTATGTTTTGCAAGAGCTACTTTTCATGTCAGAATAATATTTAATTTCAAAACTTCGCATAATGTGCTTTACCATTTTATTTGATTCACAGAAACAGTCATGTCCTTATGAATCATGATGACAAATGTTACTCAGTAAGAATAAGAAAACTAGGATATTTTCTCCTCTCAGCCAACTGCCCATGCCCCCCCCATAGGATTCACCAAGAATGATGCAAACAAGCAGTTTACATGAGCAGAAATTCAGACATACACTTAAATACACTTAAATGTTTTTGTAATGCACTATGTTAGTATGTTCCTGTTTTGTAACTGAATGGGAAGTTAAACTAAGATTTTAAATCCTTGCTGCACTACAACACAGTCATAGGAAGAAAAGTTCAAACTTTGAGGGTACAGTCACTTTGAATTCACACATCCTTTAATCTGCAACTATTGCAACACAAACGCCAAAATACACTAAAATTAAAAGTGGCATTTTGCCCCAAATGCCTCCCTTTGAACCAGAGAAGAACACAGTACACACATGCTTAATGTTTTTTCATAATCAGTCAGCAAAGAGGTGAACAGGTAACTGAAGAGATTCATAACCAAACATCTTCAAAAGATTATTTTTCAGGGAGTGTTTTAAACAAGAAAGCAAAACATATTTAAGATGAGTCTAAGACACATTCTATCCAGCAGTGATTCTCTTTGCAACGTGGAGCGCAAGGATTCCATAGGTGAGCACTTGCACAGGAAGACTTCTCAAAAAATATACAAAATTGAACAAAAATACAAAGATTACTTGACAGAAGAGGGGGGAATTAAAAAAAAAAAAAAAAAAGAGGAACTACATTTAGCCTGGAAGCACGCGTCTGCATTTCCTAATAAGGACAGGAAGGAGCAGAACATCTCATGAATCTAAACATGTCCAAGAGATGTGTTGATGGGGGGGACTGTTTGCTTTTTTTACCTCCATAACACATTCACTTCACTTATCCCCCACAATCCACAAGCACTCTTGCTTCTTTAAAAGAGTCAATACACGTGCTTTGTAAGTGGAGCAGGAGAAGTTACAGCCTTCACTTCTCCAATGTCTACTTACAGGGAGACAAAGTAGCAGAATAAAAACACAGAGGAGGACCATCAGGTTCCTGAAATCTCCAAAGCATAACTGAGATATTTACAAGAGAAACTTATTCCACTGTGGCACGGAATCCAGGACAACAGTGCCATGTGGAAAATACTGGATGGAACCCAAAGCCTCAGAAAAACCAGTGAAGACCAAAACAGGTAGTAAAAGCCTAGTGTATGTATACGAATATAAAAGGGTAGGGGGTATAAACGGGGGAAAGCAGAATTTTGAAACAAGAAGAAACAGGAACCAGGGGATCCAGCTAGGCTGCTCAAGACACGAGGTCATGAAGAGGCAAGAAAAACACCAGACTGGAAAGCTGCAAATTAAAGGAGAAAGTTGAATTAAAACCAGTGCACTTATGCACATACACACATAAATATACAATCGTTACATTAGAAGACTGTTCAGGGCACTTGCATCCTTGTTCAAGTGTTGGCAGACAGTTAATTTCTAGTAAAAGCTGCTAGAAGCAATCTGCCTAGAAGCATAAAATGCTTCTGAAAACTGAGCAGCAAAAATTAAAACACAGAAGTAACTTTTTTCTGTTCACAAGCTAAGTGTAATGTTTATAAGAAGTCTTACTATGCATCTAGATGCCATAACCGAATTATCTAAAGGGAGTAACAAAAATATATTGAGAACAAAGAAAAAAGTGAATAAACCTCAGCTTAATTTTTCTGTGTAAATTACTGCTAAAAGTGTTAAGAATACTTACCTATCCAGGACTGGAACTTGGATATCTACAAAAACACAGAAAAATCTAGTAAGTGAAAATGTAAAAACCACACAATTATTCAGTATTTGTTACATGTATTCAAATAAGGTAGTTAAAACGTAGTTACCTGGTATGATGTGCCAGGTGTTCATCTTCACAGACGAATCCAAAAGTCTAAGTTTTAAAGATTTTCATCTCTTTTTTTTCCTTTTGTATAAATAAATGTCAAAGCTACTCATGCCAAGATTCCTGTTTGCACAGCTGTGACCTGGACAAACACAAAAGTGTTCCTCTATACCAAAGACCTGATCCTTAAAGATGAAGATTAACAATTTGGGTCTATGGGGCAGGCATTTTTCATCATGTTCTGAACAGCAATACAAAAATGTCACCTGTTTGTTCCCAAGTACAATCAGTACATGTACACGTTCTATGAAATACAAATACAATATAAGCCCTGAAACACAAGCGCTAAATAGGTCAAGTATTTTCTTGCTGTTTAAGAACAGGTAAGCAGTAGTTCAGCAAAACAGCACTTCAGAGATGTATTTATAGTTTTAAAACTATATTAATTTATACAGACAAAAGTCACTGTAAAATCTCCAAACAGCATGTCATTTCACCTCTGATGCAGAGAAGTCAGCTTATGCAAATGACTGTAGAGTAACAAGGTTCTAATACAACTCAAGATTGCCAACTTTAAAAAATTATTATAACATATTTCCTGCCAAATCTGTATTTAGAACATCTCACCATGAAGAGTATCTTTTTGTATACACCATATTAACACATTTAGAAATGACTGACACATGGTTTGCTGAAGAAACATACCTTTTACAGTATCAACACCCAACAGCAGATTTAGATTTACTTGGCACCTAAGCCTAGTATTAACCATGTTTTCCTCAGCTGCATCTAGACAGCAGTACTATCACACTGCTGGAGTGGCAGTAGCTTCTCTTGAGTCACACAATTAGAGCAAGTGTCTGGAATACTACAAATACTCTGAATAGCCTTATTATTTTAGAATAGTCCTGACATTTTCTTGAATGCTGCCAGATCCCTTCAAGTTATTCCTGGTTAAACAGCAGCAAAATCATTATGTATACACAAAAACAATTACAGATGAAGGAACAGTCCAGAGTCTACCAACAGAATGTTGACCAAACACTGAATACTGCAGAAGTACCAGTTTACTAGAGAGAAGTTAAAGCATGTCACTAAAGTACTCCAGAGGTTTATATAACACGTTGTTTGTTCCTTTAAGAAAAAGTGTTCTTTTCAATTTTATTCTCCAATTATCCTCTTTTGCTCCTTTCAGCAGCTGTGCCTTTTTACTGATAGGACTCGATAAGCCAGTAAGGATAACCTCTTACTGGACTTCAGTCTGTATTTCTTCTGTATATTACCCATAAATATGTGTTTCTTGATTTATCTTTCTTTGGTAGTTACTTCAAATACTAATCTCTTAAAATCAGTTTTGTACATGCTCCTCCAAGGTAGGATAGTTAAGTGCAATTATTTCAACAAGTTTCCTCTTAGTGAAAGACATGAAGAGCTGTGGATAGAAAATAAAAAAAGGAAATCTGCAATTAGCAAAATTAGGAACAGAATCTAAATTCTTAGTTGAAAGCATTTTACAAAACACCTTGTACTCATTAAGACATCAGACTGAAAACAGTTCTTTGGCACATATTAGCAGAATACACCTTCTAAAACAGTTTGACTGCATGCTACCTTTCTGCATTATCTACAGCTTTTTTAAATAGCTGAGACTTAAATTACAGTATCAGCCTTTAATTCGTTTTCTGCTTCTATAAAAACAGAAACTGTGTTTAAAGGCCAGAAAGCCATAATGTCAGCAATGCAGTCCTCAAAAGGTGGTATGTGAGGGACTACAAATATAAATGAACTCCTGGAACAGTTTAAAAGTTACACGCTTCACAGCTTTTGTTTTTATAGGAAGAGAACAAATTAGTGGGACAAGTGGCAAGAATGGTCTCCTAAGATCTGTTTAGTACATGTACAGGAGTAGCTGTCAAGAGATTTACTATCTCTGAAGCAACATACAAAAAAGCATAATAAGTTCATCCTTGTAAATGGTCATAAACATGCAAACTGCCCTGACAGTGCAGTTGGTTGTTACACCCATGGCTGTCAGACCTATGCACCAAAGCTTCACAGAGAAACAAATCTGCTTTAAGATAATAGAGGGCAGACTTAGACTAAATGCTAGAAAGGAAGTCTTCACTATGAGGGTGGTGAGACACTGGTACAGGTTGCCCAGAGAAGCTGTGGCTGCCCCATCCCTGTCAATGTTCAAGGCCAGGTTGGATGGGGCTTGGAGCAATCTGGTCTACTGGAAGGAGTCCCTGCCTGTGGCAGAGTGCTGGAACTAGAAGAGCTTTAAGGTCCTTCCAACCTGAATCATTCTACGATTACTAACGTTTCTGCATTCGTGTTTATGTACATGCACATCTCACAGGGTGTTGTCAAGACATTTTATGTCGTTCTTCCTATATTTGTTCTTGAACCTTCTACACTATTAATTATCTTTGTTATCATAAGAAAGAAATTACAGTGTGCAAGTGAAACAGTTAACCAAACCATGTCAGCTGGGGAGAAGAACTAGGGATCATCAATATAATCAACTTCAGTTCTCAACTTAGACAAAACGTTGTTTTGCATCATTCACTACTACAACTAGAAATGAATGGGAGTGGTAAGAAAAAAGATGGCAGAAGGTGACAGCATTTAAAAAGAACCTACTCAAAAGACCTTTCTTCCTCTTCCACAGACAAAACTGCTTCTCTATCTTTTCACATTCTTCCCCATAACAAGCACTTATGGAAATTACCTGTTGCAGCGAATTCTTCCTCCTCCTCATCCTTCTTTGAGTTCATTTTCCATGCTTTGCCATTTTCATACAGCTTTAACAATGAATAACTGCCAGCTTGGTGAAGAGAAGTTTGGGTTTTGGTGACAGTGACTGCTGTTTAACAAGTTACTAAAGCTTTGGTTGTCATGGGTCAGCACCATGTTCTTCAAACACCAGACAAGTTGGCAAACTAAAAAGGATGGTATTTGTTATCAAGGATCCAAAAACTTTTGCACTAATAGAACATACCACACGCACATCCACAGTGCTTTAAATATGTATTAAAATTAATATCAGATGAAGCCCAGGAAGCTTTAAGCCATTTCAATATTTCAATTTCTGAATCAGATGTTGGTCACAGAAACATGCAAGATCTCACCTACGGTATATTTCATGTGACTTACTGGAGCAATTAAAGCCTAAAAGGAGTTTACCAGAGCACAGATGAAAGATGTGCCCACAGTTTCTGCAGGCACCACATAAAACGGCTTAAAATGAGACAAACAAGAACAAAGTGTGAGTGGAAAAAAGCAGCAAGAGAAACACCTTCATCTACCACATTCAGAAACAGTGTGTGTGGGGGGGGGGGAAGCAAATCAAAACAACAAAACCACCACTGTAACACCCTCAAACAAATTACTCAATACAGAGAAGCTGGAGAGGAGCATGTGAATCAAGGAAAACATGTTACCAGTTACCTTCCAATATACTTAACAGGAATACCTCATCTGTACACTACAGAAGGAAACTTGTAAAGGAGATGTTATAGATAGTATCAGGGAATTTGGCATTTGTGTTTGACTTGGAGTAATTCAGTCACCTTTTAGGCTTTTCATTGCAGTCACTGGAAAAAAATCTACTTACAGCTAGGATATCACAACACAGTTACCCAAAACTAAGACTGGACTTAAAATACAAACTGGTAATAGTGCAGACTAACAGCCAAAACCCAGAACAAATGAAAAAAAACCCACAAAAAAACAACCCACCACAAGCTTGGTGTCTTACTGTTTCATGCAAAGCAACTACCAAGTACTCGCTTTGTATAAGAGTATTCCAAGCATAGAGTGCAACTCCCCCAAATCATCTCCTCGGAATTAGCAGCTCTCTGAGGCACAATGTTCTACTCAAATACTAAGAGAATAAATCTACCTCTGAGGTTCTTATACTAATGTTGAGTCAGATACTGTGATGCGAAAGAATTAAGTGAAGCCAAAAAAAAAATCAAAAGCATTAAATTAGAAGGCATGTAGAAGTTCAAGCAACTTCAGAGCAGTGACAGTTTCACTGCTGACTCCATATGGTCAATCTAGGGTCTATGAACATGGCAGACAGAAGGAATTAAAGAAATACATAAAAAAACCTGATACCCACCTCAAATTCAGTAAGTTCCAAAATTAAGTATCTTCTAGCAATATGCTGCACTATATTTCCCAATATTACATTAGTTTCCCAGGCCATTAACAAACCCACTCACTCTTCAAAGGGCAGCCTAATTCCTTGTCCCTCTAACCCTGAAGCTGACATAGTATGAGAGCAGTTTAAGGTGCAAGATTTGAAAGCCAAACCCAACCAAAACAAGAGTTTACTGAACCTTCAACAATTACAATTTTCACAGCTTCAGTTCTGCTTACGCCCCACTCCTTCTTGCAACCAAATCTGTGCAGGTGTCCCACTGCATATTTCATGGCTATCACCTTGTCTGTCCACAAGGCCAATATAGTATTTGGAAGCTGGAAACCATCTCATTACACTTCTGGTATTTGGAGCATCAAATCTGGGCACCTTGTTATCCTTTGGAGTGAATATTCAGTTGTCCATATATTCAACAGAAGGAACTGAACAGGTTACAAGCAAGGAATTTTTGCAGGTTATCCAGAAAAGCAAGGGATTACATGGGCAAATGCAAGGAAGAAAAACACAGAAGTAACAGTAATGGTACCATATAAGTAGCACAGACCACAAATGTGACTTGTAAAAGAGTCTGGCATTCAGCTAGTTCATTCAGAATTGTGCTCTCCTACTCTTTAGTGAGTAAAGATTCCCATTAAAATTAGTAATTTTTATTATTAACCAAACTTTAATGGCTTCATGTACTGAATTTATAGAACGGCACAGGTCTTGGAAGAAACACAGAACATGGTCTTTACCAAAGAATTCTTGCAATAGTGCCTTTTCCATAAAAATACTGTATTTTTTTTATGAATACCCATTATGTTTAATTCTTTACTCAACCAGAAAACAGGTGAATATTACAGCAACAGATTATAGTTACTTACTCCTGCACCTCTGAACACAAGTCCATCCGCAGAAGTAAACTATGAAATTTCTGTATTGACCTTTAATCTTGGTATTTATTTAGTTTGTGCTTCCTATGATCTGTTAAGGGTTCCTGGCACATACAGAGATAAGGACTGGATTCAACATGCACCAAATTTTAAGATGCACCCTATATATATATATAAAGAAAAACCACCACACAAACCACATTTGAGCTTGCTTTTAAAGTTATTCCAAGTACTTTGGGGACACAATCGCTTTGCTAACTATGACTGTTGGTTATTGGGAAAACCCATAAACTGTGAGGGGAAAAAAAAAAGCCTTGCAGGAAGGCTATTTATTCTACTGCAAAAGTTCAATTTATTTAGGAATTTCTCTAATGATTTTTAATTTCTCTGACTCAGCTGTAACACAATACTTGAAGCTTCTCAAGCTGAAGACACTAAGCCGAACTTGTCCAACACACAGAGAAAAACTAGAAACTGCTATAATGTAATTCTTGCACCCTTATGGAAAGATGTATGTTACTTTACAACTCTAGATTTACAAAGAGATTGCTAATATGTTTTCCTCTATCTGCTATTCACATACACAAGCATTATCCAAATATTGATTCTACAAGAGTTGAAGAAACTGAGAAGCATGTTTTAAAGGCCCAGATAATGTAGTTACACAAATGTCAAATGCTGTAGAAGGTCTAGTAATATTTTCTGTTAAAAAAAAAATCTGAAAGATGCAGAGGTAATTAACAGGTTTCATTTAGGATTAAAAAAAAACAGTTATATTTATTTAATACATTGCTGTCCAACCAATTTATGGTTTCCTTTGATTAGAGGTATTTTATTTTCTGGCAGCCACAATTTTCAAGATTATGCAACTATCTAACATGATACATCGTAACTCCTCAGCATCTCTGTTACAATTCCAGCTAGCTGTTTAAGACTAGTGACATAAGCCTGCCAACATACTCTTATATTCCACCTTCCTCTTTGGTTACGGCCTCTGCTCTGTGACTGCAGCATAAACTGTTCTCTCCTCTGTACCTGCTGACGAGTGTAATCATCAACCCTTGAATCGATAGTAACTTTTTCTCCAACACTTTCAGTTACACTTCTTAGAACGTTTACTAGAATTCTGATAAACCACTGAACTTGTGTCAGTGTTCACTTCTGATGTGTGATCTTAACTCAAAGGTGAAACTACAAAGGTACAAGGGACAGGTCTTACAGCTGCTGTGAATACCCCGAGTTCCTCACCTCAATGCAAATCAACAGTAAATATCAAGGAAAGCTACAGGTATTCCATAGACAAAAAAGGGCACTGATAAAAAAATCAAAATCCCCCACAGCTTATTTTAACTTACCTTTGGAAGGAGAAGATTTCAAGTTTTAAATGTGTTAACCCCAAAGCAGCCTAGATTTGTTAATGTTGTCTTGAGAGGCAGCACTCTGTGACCTTTAGTACTGAAGTAACTCAAAAAAAGATTAATACCTAATTCATCAACATGGCATTTACATTGCCAACATCAGAGATAATGAACCACAGCAAAGGGGATTGCTGGATTTGGGATTACAGTAGAGATCAAGTCAGGTTAAAGCTGTTACAGCATTCTGGCACTGTTGTTCTTTGCAAGTACACAAAGTGTTTTAATTCCCCTTGCCACATGTCAAAAAAAGAAATAAAAATAAAAAAGTCTTACCACAAACCCCTTATTTTGGATACATTTATTCAATTTGTTCATAACAAAAGAAGCGACAATTCTGTAGAATATACTTCCCTCTTGGGTGTACATCAGGTTCCACCACATCCCCTCTCAGGATGCAGGAGGCAAGACCATACAAAGCCTTAGGGAAAGCCTGCAATTTACTCCTTAGTCACCATCTAATCCAGACTGCTCAAACTCTGTCAGTCATTTTAAGGGAAGCCACTTGTCCTCTAGCTGGCAGTTGGCCAGTCACTTCTGCTATGCTTTATTTAAATCCTCCACTGTCCACAGGTCTCCTCCAATATGAGATATTAATGGCTTAAGGCCATCACAGTAGCTATTCTAGGATATCACAGGGAAGCCCTAAACCAAGAAGCAAACCCGGAATTAGAGATAGCTACTGTTGCCAAAGCTTCTACTAAGCAGAAAAACTAAAGGAATCAAAAGTGTAACTGTAAGAGGATTCAGCCTTTAATACAACTTTGGCTTTATTAATATTAAAAGAAACATAGAAATAAAAAGTGCATCTATTGAAATGCAATAAAGAGTCTTTTTAAACTTTCATGTTTTCAATCTCAAGTGTTCAGGACTGAAAAGCAATCCATAATGTGTTCAGTTATAGCAAGGATCATTTCTATTCATATACATAAATGCCACTGCATTTCCTATCTGAACTCAATTACAATTGCAGAGCTTCTAGCAAAAATCTAAACTTACATGGTCTTGAAGGTATGAAGTACTTGTTTTAATTGTGTGTCTACACATACATACATACAACATTATTACTTAGCTGCAGATAAATGGTGTCTTGAAGAAAAATTGCCTCCCAAAACAGAATGAGACATAAGGACCAAGTAGAAACACCAAAGAGAGTTTGTAAAACTGCGTAAGATGAAAGCAGGATCAAAGATGGAAAGGAGTTTTACTCCAAAGTCCTTGTCCTGAATTTGAAGGAGAAAAGAAGCCATAAAGTCAGACTGTATACTGGTAAAACCATTCACTGGATATGAGTCTGTGTGCTCAAATCATCTTCCCCAAGTTTGATGTACACATCATAAAAATCTAAAAGATAACTGAATTGCTTTAAACTTTGCATAATTTGATTCCTGCATCTCTAATGTGTGAATAATAAAGTTCTCTTCTATGATTTCCCTCAGTTTGCAATGTCAAGTAGAAAATTAACAGTACTAAACCCAAACATACTACAGTTTTTAAAACAAGGCGAGGCAGAAAAAAAGACTGCCACATTTCTAGAAAATTAACAAATTTTGTTATATAGAGGAGAAAAGCAAAATCTCATTTGTACAAGAAACCATAAGCTCTCACAACAGAACAGCTCAGAACTCTCACAGCAGAACAGCTCAGAACTCTCACAGCAAAACCTTGCATAAGCACTGCAATCTGTAAATACAACTTGAGAGAAAACCAGTCACAGGAACAAAAGCGTTAACTTTATGAGCTAACATACGATTCCTCTGTGGTATTAGACAATTTCACTTTTGGCAGTTCCCAGCTACTGCTCTTTAGAGGCAACAACCCAATCTACTTATGCAATCACTATAGAGCTGGCATTTCTAAAGCTTGCATCACTCTTAAAAATTCTCAGAAGCCTGTAATTTTAAGTGTATAAATGAATAATGAACTCTCCAAAAGCCAAGGAAAGGAGTTTCCCTGAAAGATTCTGGAGCAACTCAACCTTTAGTAGAGGAACAATAAAGTTCTGCCATCACTAGATCAGAGTATGATCTGATGCAATCAGGAGTTCACATGACAAGCTGGTCCTCCACTGCTTATGGAGGAGTCACAAAAAAGTTGGCAAGATGCTAATTTTCTTGTTCCACTTATGCTGACACATTGGTTTCACCTTCAAAACCTCTTCCTAGGTTTACTACAGGAGACTCTTCACTGAAGTTTTTTCAACTCCCTTAGCTAAAGCAAAGACCACAGCAGCCTTCTTTCTCAACTTTAAAGATAATTACAATGAAGTTTCCCAATCAATCCACCCCATGACTGTGTTGTTACACAGACAAAGACCACACCAGTGAAAATGAAAACAAAACTATGCTGTCCAACCAAAAAATCTGGAATCCAAGTACAACACAAGTTAGAAGATACAAAGACTGCAAGGCAACAGACATATCAATGAAAAATTATATAAATTAAAAAATCCCAACCGTAAGTCCTTATGAATAATGAAAGCTGAGTTTTAAGAGTTCTAGAGAGCATTTCAAAGGCAGCAATTTTGTTTGTAAGAATATAATGCAAAAACTTATAACAAACAGTATGAAAGAAAGCACAACATGTGACTGATTATACCCAGTGACTAAGGCGCCATGGGATTATCAGAGCTAAGGGTCAACATCTTCATAACAAAGAAATTCATCAACTGACAATAGGGTATTAAAGGGAAACAAAAGACCTATCACATTGATCTTGTTCTTCAAGATACTGATAGATATAAACTGGGCATTGGCCACTTATGAACATCTCAGATTTAATCACTTCATTTCCAAGAAGGCATTTTTCCCTTTATCGCCAAACACGAACATAGCAACTGCAAGCAGTAAATTATGTCAGGCTTGTGTGAAAAAACAGCTCCAGATTTGGAAAAATAAAGTAACATAGAACAAAGATAATAAAGCTCTGCTCAAAACATGATGCCAAAGTATAACAAGCATCCCTGAGAACCTGGAAGGACTGTGAACCAAGTCACAGTTTTCACCAGCACTTACACTAGATCATACTCAAGATATTATCTAGCATTTTATAATCTCTAAAATACAGACGGAACTACTCAAAAGAGTCAAAACACCTATTCCACAAGTAAAATATTTAGTGGGCAATTAAAAGTGCTTTCAGCATCTCCCTTTCTCTGGAACAAATTGGAGATAAAACAGTTTCTGCCCCAAGAAAAAAAGACCATGTTCAAAATTTCCAACACAAAGCAGTAGAACAGTAGTCCAGCAGAACTGGGATTTAATAACTGGCTGCCCTACATAGAAACAGGAACAGCTATTTTACAAGAAGATATTAACTTCACCTAAAGCCATATTGAAATATAATTTACTATATATAGATACGCTCCCATACGGCTGCTTTCGATTACACCAACTTAATTCTCAGCTTCCAGGTATATAAAACCAGAAAGAACTACAGAGTTTCAGCTAACAGCTCTCTAGAACAATCCCAGTAAGAACTCTGCCAAATTAATGGGTAGCTCGATACCTCCCCCCAAAATTAAGAGAAATAGTCAAAAAATGAGTTGCATTCTCTGTAATAGATCCAGTCAGGCACTCTTGCCACTGGAGTTATGAGAGGTGTGAAAGGTGGGCTTCCTTTTCTCTGCAATGGTTTGTAAACATGCTTTAGTATGTTGTGGAAATTATTGTCATTTAAAGGTTCAGTACTTGTTACCATACTTGCAAATTTAAAATTGCTCATGGGGTAATTTTCAAAAGCTAGAGGCAAGTATTAAAACATCTACAGAATCAAACCCCATACCTCTTAAAAATATGGTTTGAGACACTTCAAATACAGAAAAAAAATGAGTAAAACTAAGGGTGACTCAGTCTCCAGAAGCTTCTGAAATTCCTGATTTTGTTTGTACCAATATGATTACACAGAACACCGAAAACCCTAATTCTACAGGCAGAATAGATCACTTTTATTATTCTATTCTAATAGAATCTACTGCTCTTCAGCAATGCTCTGAGCATTAGAAAAGGAGGACCACAGAATCATAGCCTGGTTTGGGCTGGGAGTAACCTTAGAGATCATGTAGTTCCAATCCCCCTGGCACTGAGCCGGGACATCTTCCACCAGACCAGGCTGCTCAATGCCCTGTCGAGGTTAAAACACTTCCAGGGATAGGGCAGCCACAACTTCGCTGAGCAAACTACTTCAGTATCTCACTACTCTCACAGTAAAGAATTTCTTCCTAGTATCTCATCTAAATTTTCCCTCTTTCAATTCAAAGCCATTCCCCATTGTTCTGTCACTTGTAAAAAGGCCTCTCTCCAGAATTCTTGTAGGCCCCCTTTAGGTAGTGGAATAATACTTCTCATTGGAAAGGGGTTTCCAAAAGTCAGAAAATAGCAATAGTCACAGTATCCCAGGCAGAGAAAACAAACCTCCTCCCTAGCTTCTCCAAGAAATGGCTGCAGGCCTGCTTTGCAACTGATCAGATATATCTCACACGTGTATGAGGCTGTGGCAAATATGAAAGATGAGAACCTAGCTGGAAATGAAATGAGAGCATGTTATCCCTAGACAGCAACTGACAAACAGACCAATTAATCTATTTGTTCACAACCTATGTGACAAAGGTCTCTCAACACAAGCAGCTTGTAAACTTTTGGGAGAAAAAAAAAATAAAAGGGAGATCAGCATCAGTTAGTTTAGAAGGCTTCAGTTTTTCTGGAGATTTAGACACAGATTCACTGTTTCACTACAAGTGGTATTTGTAGATGGGAAAGAAAATAAAGACATTCTAGAAATGAAGCTAACATTATACTGCATCATACAACTGAATTATACTCCTTGGTGAAAAAGATTATACTAGAGTGGAATAAATTCCTTATTCATAGAAAGAGGTTGGAAATACTAAAGCCAATGTGATCAGTGCATCTTTCTCTACCCGGAATTTTAGATTTTAACAGTGTATTCAATAATGAGTTAACTGCAAGGGTTAAGGCTTTGTCAAGACTTGCATGGGTATTTTTTAAATGGAACGGAGGAAAAATAAAGTTGATGCAGCTGTACTGCATACAATAGTCTACTAGGAGTTTAGAAGAGTCCAACTTCCTTGATCAGGAAGGTTTAAGTGCCAATTCAGAGAATATAATCAATATTCACACAGGGACTTAAAACAGATTCAGGACAGTCACACATATCAGCAGGCTACTTGATCAAATGGTCTAAGAGCAGAGAAACAGATTGCATAAATAGATGCTGTCATCAGCCTTCCCTCCCAGTTAAAAAAAAATCATGGAGAATTTAATACCACTTAGTGCTAGAAAGGGCCATCTGATTTTGAAGAAGGGATATAAGTGTTTTATGTCTGCCCAACAAGAGGAGAGAAAATGAAAATAGTACAGTGAAAAAAAAATCACAAATGGTAAACAACAATAAATAAAATTGTCATTCATGATCTATCACTAAAGAGGCTGAAGAACACTGCAAAGAACTGCATGAAGGACATGTATCTGAAAACAGAAAAAGTAATTTATTTCATGAACTGACAAGAACAGAAAACAATCAAGGAAGCAAAGATGCAGAACTGGGAAAATTTGCAAATCCAAGGAAGAAGCAGACTATGCTGAAAGGGACCTGTTGCATAGATACAGAATGTGCAAAACAGATTGTATTCCAGTATTATTAACCATCTCTAATAGTTAACAGTAATGTTAATACTTAGGGTTTGGGCTTTTTTTCCCCCTCCCTTTTCAAAAGGAACATAACTTCTTCAGAACTTACAGCTGTCAGCTCTTAAATTGAGACATTTTAACAAGCTCTGGTTTAGTTTACGCCACTCAGGGACTCATGAAGAATTCAGTAAAGAATAAAGATGAGTCACACAGTTTGAAAACAGGCCCTACCAACACTGTGATCCAATAGAAAGGGATCAAAATCATTGTAATTAAAATACCAAGAATTTTACAAAACATTAAACAAGTTTGCCAGGTATTACCAGCTTCCATTTTAAGTCATATAAAAAATACCACACTGACTTCAATTAAGGTTTTCACTGCAATGGACTATTCCAAACTCTTGAAACAGTTTTCTTTATATGACCTGTGTCATGGAGAAAATACTGACTTGTTTTTTTTAAATCATAACATTGAGGTGATGTCAATTCAGGAGTTGGTCATCTGAAATAGTATTCAGATGCAATTAAAAAGACAGATTATTTTAGGTCAAGTTCTTCAGGGCAGGAACTGACTTGTATCATATTTATGTAAAGAATGCAAATATTTAACATTCAGTATCAAAGAGAGACATCTAGCACTTCAGCTATAAGCTAATAAAAGGGTACTCAAAAGATTAAATTAGAATTCCAACCCAGTTTTAGTAGCTTATAAACAATGTCCCAACCCTGGAAGTGTTCAAGGCCAGGTTGGATGAGGCTATCAGCAACCCAGTCTAGTGGAAGGTGTCCCTGTCCATGGCAGGGAGGTTGGAATTAGATGATCTTAAGGTCTTTTCCAACCATAACTATTATATGATTCTATGTTCTTTAAGGTCCCTTCCAACCCAAACCATTCTATGATCATATATCAGATATTTGAAGAATTATCCAAAATCTCAGTTATAGACAGAATCACAGAATAGTTAGGGTCACGCTTCTTTTGATGCAGCCCAGGATACGGTCGGCTTTCTGGGCTGTAAGCGCACACTGCCAGCTCATGTTCAGTTTCTCATCGACCAATACTCCCAAGTTCTTCTCCTCAGGGCTGCTCTGAATCTCTTCTCTGCCCAACCTGTGGCTGTGCCTGAGATTGCTCCGACCCAGGTATAGGACCTTGCACTTGGCTTGGCTGAACTTCATACGGTTGACATCAGCCCACCTCACAAGCGTGTCAAGGTCCCTCTGGATGGCATTCCTTACCTCCAGTGTATCAAACAAAACACACAGCTTGGTGTCATTGGCAAATGTGCTGAGGGTGCACTCAATCCCACTGTCCGTGTCACCCACAAAGACTTTGAACAAGACTGGTCCCAACACTGATCCCTGAGAGACATCACTCATTACTGTAAATGATGTTTGCATTATTTTTGGTAAACAGTCACAGCACTTGCTAAAGAAATTATTCCTTCATCCTGTTAGAAATCGAAGCTTATTAACTGCTGTAACTAAGAATAAAATTAAAAACAGCTGTCCTGAAGAGCTGTAAATTCCCATAAATTGTAAATGTACATAAAAGCAAGCATGAAAGTACATGCAAAGCAGCATTAGAAAAAAATACAGCTATTTATAGGGTCCACAAGTGCCAAAATAAGTCAAGTAGACGCATCCCTGCAGAGCCTCAGTGTCTTTCAGTAATAATTACCAGTTGCTTTGGAAGCTCACAATCAAGAATATAGTCATTCTAATCCAAGGCACAGTACAAATCACAAGTGCATCTACTCCACAAAGAATGATGCAACTGTACATGTAAACACAATCTGCCCACAAAACCACAGGCTACTGTTTTTCTTCAGCTTCCCATCTTCTCTTCATAGGTTGTAGCTCCAAAACTACTGCTTGCAAACCTTAAAGGCACCATATAATACATATGTATTTGTACACCAGTATGGCATGAACTGCAACTCAAGGAACACTTCTAATCTTAGTGTGTCTTAACTGCACCTTGTAAGATGCTGGGTAATACGGATTAACTTCACAAAACATTTTTGACACAGCACAGATGCTAAACAATACCTCTGAGAAAGCAGCCACGATGTAACTATTGCTAAAAACCACCCACTCTCTCACTTAAACCAACTCCTCCCAATTCTTCTGGAATCTTTAGCTGCTCTGACCCTACTACTGAGCATTACAATACTACTACATACAATGCCAAATTTTAAACCACCAGCTACTACTTCCCCCTCAATTTTAGTCCCTTTTACTCATGTGACTTTGTTTTGTCACTAAGAAAGGGAATTTGACCACCTTCTGGCTCATTGCTCATTTTTTCTTGGCTTCTTAAAAGAAAACTTTTAAGAAATGAACTCGCACCAAC
This sequence comes from Melopsittacus undulatus, assembly GCF_012275295.1. Taxonomy (NCBI): domain Eukaryota; kingdom Metazoa; phylum Chordata; class Aves; order Psittaciformes; family Psittaculidae; genus Melopsittacus; species Melopsittacus undulatus. Next base: position 9,053,126 of record NC_047529.1, on the reverse strand, counting down.
ACGAGGGATGCAACTTAACATCCCAGACTACACACAGTTCAAACTTACTAACTTTTCTGGTTTTATATTTGTCACTAATCTGATTTTTAATGCACTTTATGAAATGAAAAACTAAACCCAGCAGTGCACAATACAACTGCTTTAATATTATTACTAAAATAACCAACCTTAGGGTTTTCAATGAGCTATTTCAGGAAAGCTAACCCCATTTTTGTAAGAATTCCTGAAAAACTTTAAGAATATGTAGGGAACAGATATTTTACTAGATACCTCTATGAAGAATAACGATTAGAGTGCTAAGATAGTTTCATTAAATAAAATATAAAAATCAAATTTATTCATTTGGGATTTTTTGTTATTGCTGGTTAGAATTGCTATTAACCTTTTATTTTTTCTAGACTTGTTAGCAGATCTACATGCAGTCAAGCTTTTATCTGAGAAATCTGTGACATGTTCCTCCAGTGTTATCAACAAAGCTGACCCATGACTACTCAGACACCAAGGTGCTAAGCCTGTTAAGTAATGGCTCAATAGTAAATTCAGCTTCCCAAAGGGGGCATCATTACATACACAACACCAAAAGAGCTGTTCTGTCATTATGCCTACGAAATACGCAAGAAGTTCTTTGTAAGCTCAGGCCTAATGTCATATCCATGGAGTTTATCTCAAAAACAAAAAACTCACACTCCTTTTCAAGTTCTGTCAGTCATAGCATCTTTGAGCATAGGGAGTTCAAGGGGACTTCTTTCAACTTCAGTGATGCTATTCAGAAACTACATAGTCAGCAGTGAAACAGTAGTTTTGTCTTTTACTACCTATTAAAAAAAACCCAAACACCTGACAAATGTACAAAAAGGAGCTATTCACAGGGTGACAACAGAAAAGGGGCAGAAAAAGAGAGAAGTACTGACAGCTGAGGTCTTCCTTCCCAAAGGTTCTAGCTGTTTAAAATAAACAGCAAAAAAAAAAAAAACTCCGTATCTGTCACAAATACACTACAGAAAGAAGTTCCACAGCATTTCAAGATGATCCTATGATTATATTCTTGTGAGAATGACAGCTGAAACCATTTTTCCAGTAGCTGGGCTTCCTCACAAAAATACATTAATCCCGGCCTTCACTTCTAGGCTTCCTGTCTGCTACCCCATCCCCTCCTCTCCTATCCTTCCCAATTTGTTACTTAAGTTCTTTAGCAAAAGTCTTACTACATTTTTTAAATTCTTTACCTAATTGGACAATGATACAAAGTGCTTGTGAACTTCAAACTGCATAAGCTTTTTAAAATAGGCGGCGTATCAACTTACTAAGGGAGTTCTGATCTTTTGCCTTAACAGTTTGCTTTAAAAAAGTCCACCAACACAAGACTTCACACATATTCACCTGAGCGTATTTCCTCGCACAAGCTTTTCACAGCTTGGAAGCCAAGATTGTTATTGGCAGTTCATGAGCAATGCTGTCCTTTAATCCAAAGCATTTAAAGTGTTTCTGAGACTTCTTTAATGCAGTTAAGGATTATATGTATCTCTAGGGATTCTTCCTTAATTGTGGAATGGAGTATCAATAGCAGAGCCAACTGAATGTCAAGTTACAAACAAGTCAGATATAGTCTCCAACCTGGTTTGCACCATCTATGTAGCTTCCCAAGCAGTTAAAGTAATAACATGCCTGTGGCTGCGCTAGGTACAATCTAAAAAGCAATATATGAAGCGTTTTAAAGGTCTTTGTGTAGAAGGCCTAAAAAAGCAGGTACCAAGATAAAAAATGTCAAGCTACACATTTAGAAAGCTACATTAAAATGCCAAGATTAAATTTTCCTGTTTAAAAGAACTGTCACCCCAAAAATTACTCTACTTGAGAGATGTAGGTTTTATTCTTAGAAATACCTGAAACTTTAACAAACAAATAACCTTGCCACAGACTTTTCCCCATTCAAATTACATAGAACAGTCCTAAATAGGAAAACAAGCCACAACTTAAGTTTAGCCCTGGTTAAACTGATCTCAATATTTGATATTACTAAGGAAATACAGAATTTCACACAGCGACCAAAACGATCTAGCTACATCATACATCAAGCAGAATATATTGCTTCTACTCCCGTATTTAAATCACTACGAAATCATGAATTTCAAATACTTCAAGCTTCCTGATCATTGATCCAGGGAAACAGCAGTGAAAATACTCCTACAATGCTTGAACTTGCATACTGAAAGATTTATCTGTTCCCCAGATTAAAAGATGTTGGTCCATATCCAAGTCTGTCCCACTTCGTTCAGCACATTAAAGCAATCTTCGTAGCAGATCTTTCTCAAACTGCTGGTGTCAAGATTATTTTAGGCCACTGACATCTAAGAAACTGAAAAGCTCTTATGGGATATAAAAGGCCCATTTCCAGGTGTAATCTCTAAATAAGTCACTTGAAGTGGGTAACACTGCTACAGAGATTTTGAAAAAAGGCTGTGTATGCCCAAGCTTTCAATTACTGTGCATCACCACATGTCTTAAGCCAAATGGACAGTGCCAGCACACTTTCTGATGGCTACATTCTAACTCAAATAATTAATCAGCCCCAAGACCTCGAAAATTATTTACTTCAGCAACTGATTTAGACTTACTTATTTTCAGAGCTACAAACAGTAATTTCTGACATCACATACTCATGTATAAAAAAGGCCTTAGACAAGTTATTACCTCACAAAGACCTCACACTTTTTCATGTGTAAAACAAGAACAATATTCACCAGCTTCAGGAGAGCACAGCAAGATAAGCTCTTACGGGTCTTTGGGAAAGAAAGAACATATTTAAGTAATTTATATAATCAAGTCAGCCAATAAAATCCTTACAGTTTCACAGGAGTTACAATTTTTTTTCTGTTTTAATTAACAGAGGCAGGCAAGTAAAATGAGGTATTTATTTTCTTACTATACCCTACTCAGAAGGTTCCAACTGTGTAACCTTTAAGCATAAGCACTGTTCACTCCTCTCTCGATGTAGATTCATGCCTTTCATCATTCCTTCCTCATCACTTCAATCTTGACTCCCCTAGGGCTTGCTCCTCCAGAAGCAGAGGAGTATGATCATAACAAGGCCCACAACAGTAGCACCTTCCCCATTTCTGCTGATGATTCTGGCAATGCAGCAGCATGTAGGAAGAACAGGAACAGCCAGCCCCTTTTGCCCTTATGGTCTTTCTGTAAGGAACACACAGGAATAAAGCTTCGGAAAAGAGAAAAATATCCTGGCCAGAAGAAGAAAAGGACAGAAAATAGGGAAATGTGTCACTAAATGAACTGGCTGATGATCAACAAAGAACAACACAGTGTAATTTTTCTCCCAATTACAAGTTCACAAATGATATTATCCAGAGCAGGGAGAACAGGCTTGAGAGGAAAGAGGAGGGGCAAGGAAATCAAGACCAAATTGCTTTCAAGAAGTCAGATATTAGCTCAAATTACAAGAAAGTTTTTCCTACAAACACAATTTCTGGTCACCATTTCATATAACTAAACAAAAGTCTTAATAGTTTCATATTCAACTCCTATTCAGATTTGTAACATTTTAGGATAGGGTACAATTTTCTTAAATTCGGCTAAACACAGGCAATAAAAGAGGGTGGGAAAGTAAAAGATTTCTTTTACTAGCAGGGAAATCAAAGCAATGTTGAAAAATATTATGCAAGTGCAATTTATGAATTACAGTAGAATACTATTAAGCATACCCACAATTAAAAAAAGCTATTCTTTCTGCAATTTTGCCAGGTAATCACTGACTCAAGGCCCAGCTACAAGCGAGCTGTAAAATCTTCACTGCTACATTAATCGCTTCTTCAAAGTATATATTATGTCAATCAAAACTGATAAATAATTTTCTTATAGCAGCTTGCCTACACCTTAACAACTTCTTACATACCTTTCTGACATACAAAAATGAGTGAAACGAGGAGACAGCAGACCAAGAAATGGTCTGGCACTAACATAGGTATTTCTGCCTCATTTGTTTCCTCAGAAATAACAAAATTACTAAGACCTCCCTTTCTGACACCAATTGACAGAAGACAGTCCCACCTCTTTTAAAATATGAATTAAAAAAACAAATTGGATGCTATTAAACTCACTCCTTTAAACCTTCCCTTTCAGTGCTAAGTCAGATGCCTTAGAAGATTAATATTCTGAAGATCCTGATGCATGTCCACTACAAACCACTTTCCTCTCAACTACTCAATTTTCATCTCTCCCTGTTAAACTGTTTAACCATGTAAAGGCAGAAATCTATTTCTACTGCAGAAACAGTGACAAAAATATAATTCGTTTTTGAAATGTCTCCTCCTCCACCAACAGGATCTGTGATCACAATGGTTAAGTTTCATATTTAAATTGGGCCTCTGTGCCTCTAGAAATTACTTCCAAAATAAAATATATTTTTTAAATGAAGTGGCTTAAATAAGCCTAACAAATACTTCTTCAGACCAAAGTACACTTGAATCCTAGAGCAGTTATTCTACCTGTGGTGGAAGACCACCAGTTGTCATGCTGTCATGCGTAAGATGGATTACCCGGGTGTCCCCGAGTTCCTGCTACCTGTCACAAAACTGAACTGACCGTTTCAGATGTCTGTAATGATAGCTGGGAAATGATTTGGTAATGGAGTAACTAGGGTTTTTTTCAGCTAAGAACCAACTTATTTAATACAATCCCTGGTAAACAGTAAACAATGATTCAAGACAGTCTTCTGGGGTTTTTTTGGCTTCTTGCAAAAAATGTTCTGCTGGAACAGGAGGCTTCAGTAATTTAGAAACACTGTTAGATCAGATTCAGGTAGAAAAAATGCACCAGAAGCACTGCTACTGAAGTGAGTCAAAACAATTGAATAATCTAGCTTAGAAGATGGTGCACCATTTAACATGGTTTGGGGTGACTCCTGAGGAATTCTGTGTCTTCTGTCCTACAATTAGAAAGCTCAAGATCTGGATATGAAGCCAGAATACACACCACCCAAAGAAAACAGAATTTACCTATCCAAAACCAAGACTGTTTAATAGCATCTATCTGTGCTATTCACCTTTTCCTAGAAAATACTACTCATAGGAAAAACTTGCTAAGTCAACTCTGACAGAAATAGCATATCAACATTACTTCTACCATTATGTAATGGACACATCATCTTATGCTCTGTCAATAGATTATTTTAGAACTGACTACAGCAAAACATTCAGCACTACATTCTTTGATTCACTAGATGTTTATGTTTTATTGTAAGCTACCTACTATGAACACAATACATTCACCTCTTCTTTTCCTATAACTGACAACTCTCCAGTCCTGTACAAATACAAAAGAAATGTTACTTCAAACTGTGAAAAAGAATTGCTCTCTTCAAATAAAGGTTGAAACAAGGTCTATTTCATGACAAGTGAATGCTTTCAGTGACAACATCCACAGTGTAGTGACAGCAAAAACAATGACAGCTAAAAGGTAAGGTTGTTGGTTTTTTTTAATGTTTATCAGCTACTTAGTTTTAAGCTTGGTTTTCAGACTATTAGGCATCCAAGATCGCTGTTATCAGACCCACCATACTGATACAGCTATAGTGAAGACTCTCCTGGTGTAGTTACTGCTTATATGAGCAAACACCTTTACTGGCAGAGATAATATCCAGCATACCTTTTTTCCCCCAGCATTTGTATTTACATATTGCAATTGGTCAGACACAAATACTGTTCAAGAAGTCACAAAGTAATCATCAACATGACTGCACCACCAAAATATGCTAGGACAACTTCAGTTACAACGGAATGGAGGAAAAAGCATAATCATACATGAAAGTTAGGTTCATCAAAGGTCACTAACACAGGCATCATGATTAAATAACATTTTCTTCACATTTATGCACATTAGTGTATCAGGCAAGTGTTTGAGAACAAAATTTTCACAGAAGACCCAACTAATGAAAGCATGAGCACAAGTGCTGTGTGGAAGATGATCACTGTTCATCTGTATATTCACAGTAGTTAGTACTGCAACTATGGTGCAATTTTTAATCATAACTTTTTTCTTTTTAAGTCTTTATTTCACTAATATCTTGGTCTCAAAATACAAGCTGTCTTTTCTCACAGTCTTAATGTAATCCCAGACTGCATGAAGGCATTCAGTAAACACATTGGTTTAGTGTCCAACTGAAAACAAACCTTTATACATTTCAAAGTATTTCTCCAAACACATACCTAACAGACATTAAAGCACACACGCAAAGGCAGCCTGGGCATAGTGCATCAGCTTCTGCTACAACTTTATTTTTTAATGGGAAGTCTGCAAACCCCTGCTTAAAAACAAAAGGAAACCCATTTTCGACTCTGTGAGGTCTAATGTGAAATGTGATAAACAGCTGGCCTTGCTTTTAACGGGTTAAGAACAAAAAAGTTTACACCACTTCTATTTCTCCAGCTGTAAAACCAAGATATTGCCAGAGTCTTCCTGAAGCCAGGGTACTGGATAATTTAGGCTAAAATAAATGTTTATTAAAAAAGGGCGTTGATTTCTTGGCAGCGGTGAAAAGCAGGAGACACCCCTAGTGTCGACGTAAAATACTACAGGACTCCATACTGTATCTCTGGTTTAATTTTACGGCAGCAAAAGGGAAATTTAAATCGTCATGATTTAAAACCCAGAGCGACTCCAATACACACACCTGAACATACCGCATACCTTCTTCCTGCAGTCTCAAAACCCACATGCCTATCATATTTGAAGCGTCAGCTTTCTAAACGCGCCCCAATTAAAGTATACATTATCTAGCCTGTCTCCCTGCCATGGGCTACGTGCATTATAGCTTTCCGGTCTGCACATGAACAGAGAAACGCTGCTGCACCAAGGGCGGGGGGGTGGGAGGGAACCCCATTGAGACTGTAAACCAACCCTCACAGCACATCGCTACCAAAATGCCGGGCTCGCTGATACATCTGGAAAACAGATGAAGCGCAGGCCGGGGAGGGCGAACCCCGGACTAAGGGGAAGGGGGGTTGGGGGGAGCGGAGGAGCGGGTTTGGGGGCGGGAGTGAGGTGAGGGGGTGCCGGAGGACGAGGCGGGGGGAATAGAACGACCAAGCGCCATAAGCGCTGCCGGGGCGGGGGGAGGCGGCGGCGGTAGGCGGCAGAAGGGAAGCGGGCGGCCGTGCCTACCCCCCGGAGAGGCGTGGGACTACCACAGCGGTGGCCCGCGGGGAGAGCGGCAAGGGGAAGCCCAGCGAGGCGGTCGCCTTAGGGAGGACGTGGACTGCTCGGGGGCGGGAGGCAAAGGAGACGGGTCAGAAGCAGGGCAGCAGCAACGAACCGGAGCGGCGGCCGGGCCAGGCCGCGGGGCCATTGCCTCGCCCCTCACCCCCGCAGCACGGCACAGCCGGGTCTGGAATATTCCGGCGGGGCGGGAGCGGGGGGTCTGTGAGGAGGGGAAACGAGGGAGGGTCCTCACCATGGCGGCGGGCGGGTGTCAGGCGTCTCCCCCACAGATGAATCCACCGAGTCCCGGTGTCGCTGTTGCGTGTTCGGCGCCGCCGCGCCCCGGGCCCGACGCTGCCGCCGGCTCTGGCTCAGCCCAGCCCGGCTTGGCTCGGCTCGGCTCCGGCTCAGCTCCCCTCACTGCGGCAGAGGCTGGCACTGACCCGCAACGGCGCACAGGGAGCGGGGGAGGGGGCGCGAGCGGCGCTAACGCTCGGAGGCGGGGGTGGAGCCTCCCACATCCGGGCACCAGCCGCGCCGAGCACCGCCCTCGAGAGGGGGGCGGGGCGCACGGTGACGCCAGCCAGCGAGGCGGGGGAGGGAAGAGAGAGGAGGGGAGGACAAAATGGCGGCGGGTCGTGAGGGGTGCGAGGAAGTAGTAGTCGTTAATATTGGGCTCTATAAGAGTGGAAGAAGGGGGGTGGTGGTTCTTTTTAGAAGGTCTTGGATGTTGAGTGTTGCCGTAAGATAGGTCTGTGTTTGCTGCCTTAGGTCTCTGTCTAGGAAGAGGTTCCTTCAGGCGCTCCAGAGCTGCTGTTTGGCTGTGTTCCTCCACACACACCCTGCTGAGGCTGTTGGAGCCCTTGATGCTCGAGCTTCCCTCTTTGCTGTTGTGTGGAATTATGCTGCCTGTGGAAGAAGATAACAAAACTCATGCAGAATGTTGAGCACAGGTGGCCAGTGAAAGCACAGCTGTGAGTGGTGCCTCCTGTCTTCATCTGGCTGTTTTCTCAGGGTTTTAACGTTATGCTGTAAAAGGCTGTCTAGGTTGGAAGATGCTCAGTACTTCACAGATTTTGGGGTATTGTGTTTCTGCAGTGCTAATAGTGAATTACATAAAACTAAAGGAAATGTGCTGTGATTAAAGTGTTTATGTGTACATTTGTAGTTTGATGCTGGTAGCTAATGATTTATGCTGTATTTTGCAAAATAAAAAGACTGATACAGTTGAACACAAATGAAGATGAAAGATGCAGTCTTAGTAACCCCTTTGAGATGTAGGGCAATGCAACTGCTTGCATAAGTAAGGCTGCCCCTCAGGGAGTGATCTCTATATTGTAAGGCTTTAAGTAGGCCAGATGACACCTTTAAAAACCTCTGTGAAGGGCAGAGCAAAATACAAAGTAAAGATTGGTTGATTTTACATTCCTTTTGATGTTTTTGCCCTTCTTTCTGTGCTCCTTCTGCTGAATGTGTTTATTTTGGAGCATCACGATGCAGTACGTAACACTGTGACAAATGAAGTGGTGATGTGAAAATAATAATTATATATAAAATATGGTTGTGTTAGTACTGCCAAAGAGAAGATTCAGTATCATGTTGATGGTTTTTTTTCAGGCATTTGATCCTTGGCTCACAATAGCTACATATTTTGCCAGAGAAATGCCCATCAATTCTGCCAAGTTCAAGGTGAATGACAACGTAATTTGTAGGCAATGGGAAGGCTGAGTTATTAGTTTGAAACCAGGTTAACTTTTTTAGGACCATAGCTGAGCATGAGCTTTCCAGTTTAAAGTCGTAATTTCCTCTCCCTTCAGCTTCTTCTGGAAAAGGAACTGCTGCATCACTGTTGCCCTGTTTGTGGGAGTCTGAGCCAGCCAAGGGCTAGCAAAAGTTACTTTCAGATTTCCTGAAGAAACCTGGAATCTTGACATCAAATGCTGATGCAAAATGCTGAGAGGAATAGGGCATCTCCTGTACAGAAACCTGATTGGGAACCTAGATGATAAAGGGTGACTGTGAAGTTCAAGAACAGATTTTCTCATTTAACAGATTGAAGCAAATTGCAGCAATAAATGTGCAGTTCTTAGAAACTGTTAATGACTGACAAGGGCTCAGTTCAGAATCTGATATCCAGCATGCCTTTACATCTGCAGAAAGGGGTGAGCTTGACCAGGAAGAACGAAGGAACACGAAGAGTGAACTGAGGAGATTGTGCAGAAAAAAATCTAACAATAAAATAAGTAAATTAAGAGCATGGTGATGAGTGAAGCTGAGCAGTGGAGAATAGAAGGTAATTTGCACCAGCAAAAAGCAAACCAAACACTGAGGCATGACTGTAAGCTTTAAGTTAACAGCAAGTCAGCAAAAAAGGCCTTGCTGTAAGAATCTGGGCCTGGCCACAGTGGGAGGTAATACATAATAAAATGGCCTGATCCAGGGAAGGGATCTCTTGCCTTTTCTTATTAAGAGGTAGAGGTGGCTAGGACAACTTTTCTTTTTTGGGGGAAAAAAACTACTAAAAACCCAATTCTAGTTGCTAGGATGTCTAGAAATAAAACGTTCCTAGATTTCACTGAAAGATAGTATTAAAACTGACTGGACTCAAGCCAAAAAGATAAAAATTAAACCTGAACAACTTAAGATCTGCAAAAGAAAGTAAATTCTGATATAAACAAATCTTGCTACTTACATCTGTGTCACTGCAGGCTTATCTAGCTGATGCAAATCTAGAGTAAAATCAGCTAAATGAAGTTGGCTAAACGAATATGGCTAGAATTTCTATTGCATAATGTAATGGGACTAAAATAAACAGAAATGAGGAATATAATAGCTTAATTGTTATCTTTTTAAGTTGCAAGTACGGACAGCCAAGAACTTGGAAAAAAAATACAGATTTTGCCTTCTAATGCAGGTATGTCACTGCTAGTAGTTTTGGACCTCTAGATGCAGTACAAATATGAGCTAATTAGTTTTTAATTCCTTTCTTCTGTGCATATTTGCCAAAGTAGCTTTTCTTTTATATCTGACTTCTAAAAGGTGTTAAAAATGCAAGATGGCATTTGTTAGCGTGTTGATTAGAGTCTGCTGAAAACCATGACTTGCATTTAACAATTTGCTCTATTTTCTGACTAGTAATTTTGGAAATACTGATACTTGGATATTTTTTTAGACTAAGTTTCAGACAGCTCTGTGTTTTGTCAGCTCCTGGGTTTAATAAAGCTCCTCTGCAGCATAATTACAGCCATTCAAACTAGGATAAATATGTGTACCCATATAATTGGAAGCTGTTTTAGCTACAGATAAATAAACATATGTAAACTCTGTACCAGTTTGGGTTCTTCAGTGTTATTAACAATAATGATGTGATTTGCATAGGGCTTGACCTAATGCTTGGAAAACAATTTCCATGCTCCTGCTCATGTGTCTGGGCTCCAGCTGCAGGTCTAAGAATGCCTCTTTTAAAGTGCTATTTGTGGTGTCTTATCTGTCACTAAATTTTTAGTTCTTTGTATTTTTTAATACAGCATGTATCTGTGATCCCCTAAGCATATCCTTCTTTGTCTGGCCTTGTGCTGTACCTCATGTAAATATCCCTGGATGCAATTTGTATGGAGCATTCATCTCTCTGTTAACCTCAGGGTGTGGGCTGCCACCTAATCAAATAATCTTCTGCCCTGACCCTTAACCAGGCTGTAAGCAGCTTTTCCCAGGAAAGCAGGTGAAGTCTGGGGACAGTGCAGTAAAGCTTGAAAAGACATGTTTTTTAAGCATATGTATGTGGGTTCCAGTAGGTGTGTCCTAAAAATAAATAAACTCTTACTCTTCTTTAATGCTCTAGAAGGGAAAAAAGCCACCTTTTTTTGTCCTGAAGGTAAAGTGGTTTCAGCTACAGTGGACAGGGAGACTGTATTTTGTGAGCAAAAAAGGAAGCCTTTTTAGATGGAAATGAAAACCATCCATTCTCAGCATGTTTGAACTCTAATGATCTAAAATGAACTCTAATGTCTGTAAAACTGATGCACTGTGTTTATTCGTTTCATTTCATTTGTAACAACAGGTAGAATAATAAGCAAATCTTAAGATATACAATGCTGACTAGAACTGCCAAGTGATTGGAAAGATAAAGTGCCTCTTATTTTATCTCTCTTACACCTACATCTGTCGTTTCAGTTGAGAGAAATGAAAGGGAGTCTGCCCTTACTTTCTTGCATATTTGTGACAGCATGTATGAATTGCCAGCATTCGAGAGGGAAGGAGATGGTACTGCTCAGATCCAGTAATGCTCAGCTGAAAAAAAAATGAATAGTCAAATGCAAGAGCTAGAGGCACAGGGGAACATTGCTCTCTTTAACTAGAAAATGAAGAACAGGGCTGTTCTTAAGACCAAAAGAAGGGTGCAGGTAACAGAAGTCTTGTGAAGCTGTAGGTTAATAGGGTGGTCTTTGGCTACCTGGCGGTTTATTTTGCATCACTGCAGAATGCTGGATTTTAAATTGCTAGAGCAAGTGCAGCTGTATAGTTGTCTCTAGCATATGTGCATTTAATGAAACAGTGGTTGTAAATGCTTCTGATCTGTGGATCCTGCTGCCCAAGGTGGTGTGAATTAAATGTCCTGACAGTAGGATTATTTCTTCAGGTACCCTTTTCAGCTCTTCGTGGTAATTAACAGCCCCCAAGGACTGGAAGCCACAGTTTGAAAATCCCTGCATGGCACTATTTTTTTCCCTTTTAACTGGGTTATAAAGAGTGATCTTGTGATTTCCTGGACTTAATACCAGTTCTGGCTAGAATAAACTGGTAAAAATAAACTGGATAAATGAGGTAAAAATGCTTTCTGTATATTTGACCCTGTGCCTGTAATTGTATCATTGTATCAACTAGTGCTGTGCAGAACAAATATATGGAAATAATTTGCAAGAAAGATTGACACTAAAAGGTTACATTTTTCTTGAGACTGTGCTGTTTGCATGATAATTTCATATGGTGATCTTATTTGCCTAGCAGTTGAGAAGATTTCTTGATGGCATCCAGCTATAGCTAGGATTGGTATAATTGGCAGCTTCTTTCTGAAGACATTTGTTCTGGGGAACTCTGATAAGAGCTGTGGGCTGACTGCTCAAAGGCCTTGCAGCAACTGGAGGTAATTGCTGTGAGCACCAGCACAGTGTTTGATTTTTTCACTGATGTGCTTGTCTACCACTATTATAAAGTTGGTTTTGTTATTGGTTTTGTTTAACTTTGCTAGAGATACACATCTATCTGACTTGTGAAATTCTTATCTTTTTTAGTGGCTGATTCTTCAGAAGAGGTTGGACTGCACAAGATACTAATGAGCTATTGATGTATGTAACTTCAGTCTGTGGAAACAATCACTTGAATAATTTTAAGATGGTTATCATTGGTCATGTGTTGGCTGACTGTTTCAGGTTTTGGGCCGGTACAAGTTCTGAAGGTGTTAACTCAGGCAGCAAGCTAGACCAGTAAGTTCTTTACTGTGAGGGTGGTGAGACACTGGTACAGGTTGCCCAGAGAAGCTGTGGCTGCCCAGTCTCTGATGGTGTTCAAGGCAAGGTTGGATGGGGCTTGGAGCAGCCTGGTCTAGTGGGAGGTGTTCCTGCCCGTGGCAGGTGGGTTGGAACTGGATGAGCTTTAAAGTCTTTTCTAACCCAAGTCATTCTATGATTCTATGACAATTTAATAGTGAAACAGCAGTGTCTGAACTGAAACAATGACAAAAGGTCTCTTTATACTTTCTCTTGTGGCAGAGAGAAAAATGGGGAATTGCTTGATTGTTGATCTTCTAACAGTTTGAGTTGAAGACAAATTTTGAATACCAGTAACCCAAGTCTCTCAAAGCTAATCAAAATTGATGGTGTTGTCATGTGGAGTACCTTTTAGCATATCTGTGTGTGTTGTGGGGAGTTTAATGAATGTGTTTAGTGTGAAGTCCTCTGTCTATTAACCCTTTTTGTTGTCATGGAAGAGAAAATAATTGCATTAAAAAATGCTGTCTGTGTTATGATATGGTAGATTGCATCCATCTTAGCTGTGCATTTTTCCATAGCTTTGATTACCATGATCTCAGTGCTCATGTGATCTGTTTTAATTTATAGTGCCATCATCTGTGTGAAAAATTAAGCTGCTTGTTAGGACTTTCAAGTGAAACATGATGCAGCATGATCACATGTATTCATATTCAAGGCCCCCTCAGCTGAGGAGATGAGACAATACAGGGGTAAGCACCATGCGTGTGTGATCCTCCACTCTGTGCCTCTGTTCCATGCAGAGACTTTCTTGGGACTGCATATTGAGGATTCTGGTTTGAAGTTTCAATTTGAGAACTAGGAGGAAGAATACCCCATTGCCAACTAGGTCAGTTTGCCATAGGTTGTGATTTTTTTTGCCACAGGTATTCAGAAGCGCATCTAGGAACACCCAAGGAATTCATGTGATTCTAGTACAGAATACTGCCTGTATTTTTATAGCTGTGACAGGTTTTACTACTGTAGTGGAACTGCATGGTGAAACTGGTTTTGGTGATGCTCTTTTCTTGAGGGGCAAAGCACCTTGTCTGTCAACTGTGCCTGTCTGTCAGTGTTAGAATCGTCACTGGATCCTGCCTTTTTCTTAGGGTAGTCTTCTTATATTCTGGATCTGCAGCATGGGACTAGAAAATCACCTCAGCTGTTTGGTGGTGGGTGAAGTTTCAGTCCTGCTCCACATCTTTCAGTAGAAGAGTGAAGATACTCTCATGCTGTTGGATAAGGATTCTATGTTTTGTTCCCATAAAGTAGGTTTCAGGTTCTGAATCCAAGGTGTTTTGACATTCTAGGTTTTATCATACAATCATAGAATCATTAGGGTTGGAAAGAACCTTAAGATCATCTAGTTCCAACCCCCCTGCCATGGGCAGGGACACCTCACACTAAACCTTTCAACCTGATGCTGGAAGGGATAGACTCTGCCAATGAATGCTTGATCTTTGCACTTTTAACATAGTATGGTCACCTAAGGAATCATAAAAGGATTTAGTTTACTGGCATCCTCTTCCTCCTTAGAGAAAGAGTGGTTAAAAGACCGCAACTTTTTTTTTTTTGTTTTTTTTACAGAGTTATTACAGCTGCTGGGAGCTCTTGCTTTCCACAGAGGTTAAAGAATTCCTTACAGGAATTATAACTTGGCTGGACTTGATGTTAATCTGTGTTAATCTGATGATCTTGTGTTATTTAAGTCTTTGGGCCTCCATGTTGCAAGAGGCTGCCTAATTAAAGGGGGTATTTGCCAGGGATGGGGTGCAGCTTGTAACTGTGGTAAGCTGTAAGTCATGCTTCTGCCTCCTACTTACTTGGCAAAGTACCATCTACTTTCTGATGTGGGATGGATTTGTAACTTCAGTGGATTTTACATTAGCTTCTGATCAATCATGCTGTTGCTGAACTCTCCCACAAGGAAAAAAAGAGATTTTCCTTTTCCAGAGGGGTTTGCAGAGTTCCCAGAGGATATTTCAAAAATCAGAATAAAGACATTTGCTCATATTTTCATACTGGACTTATGCCCCACTAGTTCTGTCTCTCTGCAGATAGATATGCATAATGAAAGTGAAATTCCTAAGTAAATACCATCAAATATTGGGTGACTTAGTCATACAATTTTATTCCCTCTGTCAATAGGGAAGAATTCTGCTCTCTGGAAAATGTCCCACCACCATTGGAATTCTATAACAGCCCAAACAGTTTTTCCACTGGATGACAATTTACTTAAATGTGCTGTCCCTTGTTCAGGTAGGCAGCATTTACATCATATAAGAGATACTCCAGCCTGTCCTTAACGTGAAATTTACTTTCAAAAACCTGCTCCTGTAAGCCTTGTCTGTGGCAGGAAGTGTAAGACCAATAGTGATTCTAATGGTTTTCAGCTGGTGGAGAACTCAGCAGAACATTTTGTGGCTTTCATGCATGTGCTTATATGTAAATAACCAAACAGAGGTTTAAGAAAATATCGTCACATAAAAAGGAGTAGTTCAGATTATTCTTATCAGGGTAATACTAAAGAGACAAAACTATTTGTGTTGAAAAATTCATGCTATGATTTAAAGGACTTTAACTTTATGTCTTTTCCCATTCAGCTGACGTTATTACATGACCCTTTCTGCAGATTTGGGGATAGCTGGTAAAATTGCAATGGAGAATTAGTGCACTGGTAGGTAAATTAACTTCATAATGTCATGAGACCTCTGTAATGTATATAAATCTCAGCATTAAAAAAAGGTGGCAACTTGTTTAGAGTTGTAATAAGCATGTTATGAGTAATGTTACAACTGCATGGGTTGAAAGCGAATGAAGATTTACTGAGGTGTATACTGTCCTGTTGGGCTCATTATTCCCAAGGTAACAGTAGAGACTGTGGATGAGACAGTACTGACAGTCTAACAAACCTCCTTAGTGTAGTTGCAGTCAATGTCTGTCTTGTTATAGCTCACACCAATTTTGGACTAGAATAAACAACACTGTAGTGGCTTTTTGGTCGACGTAATTTGCAGTTTTTTGCCTGACTGGTGCTCACAGGAGTATTTTGCTACCTTCCTGTTGCTAACCAGCAGAGCTAAAAGCGTAGGACATGTCTGGGAAATGTTGATGTTCTGCCCCTCTTACAAATAGAAACTATTCTGAGAAACACCCCTCATGGCATGGTGAGGCAGCATGCTGCTTGCTGATTTTGGCATATGTAGTAAAAAATAAATACAGGTCATCAATACTATCTTGCCCTTCTGGATATGAACTCTTCAGCTCGAGCAACACTTCAGTAGCAAGCAGCTGAAGGCTTTCATTCCCTGTATCTGCATCCTGCAATCGTACCATGGAATAAAAGGGACTAATGCCTCAGTACCAGGAAATACATACCCAGTCTTCTGCTGGATTTAGCTTAGGGTCAGGGAAGAGAGAAGGACTGCTGTTAGGGAGTAGGAGATGTATGTAATCCTTTTGGGAGTGAACCCCTTTCTTCCTCTGCTGACCAGGACAGTCCTGATTGATAGCATGCAAGATGTACCTGCATCTGGGACGGTGAGAGAATTTGTCCAGTGTATGTGGAGGCTTCCCCTTTTTCTCAGACACATGAATGGAGATCTACCTTTCATGTTGAACAACCTGCAGCCCTTCTTGTGTGGGCTGTTAGTTTGGTATTTTTTTTAACTGCTGCTGTGCTGAGTGCAATAAATAGAACATATTTTAGATTAATGCTCCAGGGAAATAATTTTCAGTATAACCTGGTTGTCAACAACCAGGTTTTAGGCCTTTGGATATAGCCCAAAATTGTTTATTGCAAACCTTGGGAGGTCAGAGCCTTTGAAATGGTTGCGTGGACTACGCAGTGTTTTAAAAATAAAAAACTTCCTCAGATCTGAGCTGGGTTCCTTTCAAGCCTCCCAGTTCCTGCAAAATCTGAGTGACCCTTCAAATGGTCTTTGTAAAGAGGAAATGTTGCTACATGATCAAGGACCCTAAGGGTTCTAAAAAAGAACAGAGAGTGTTTAAAGCCAGTAAAGCTTTTGGTACTAAGATAAAAAACATTCATCATTGAAGCAGTCAGAGCTGGAAGCTTCTAAAGCATTTGGGATCTGTTGATAAAGCACTAGATTCTTGGGAGTTCTTTCACTGAACAGAAATAAAACTTAAGCAGGGACTATGCCATCTTTTAACTCATGTTAATGTGGAGTGAAATGTATAAGAATTAAGAAAACAAAAGAACAAAAACTATAGAACTTCCAGTACTGTAACTCTAGGTTTGGGAGTGCATCTTGTTTGTACAGTGCTCAATTAGGTATCTGGTTTGTATAATTGTTAAGGAAGAATTTGCCTCTCCAGTGGCAGGTCCTTTAATTTATTGGTATTTTAGTAACAATCACTGCATATTTTACTGCTCAAATGGTTAATTTGTTAGTGAACATGTATTCTGTTTTGAATATGTGGGTGTTTGTTCTAACTGAAAGCATACATCTGTAGATGTATGCTATAGAACATAACAGAAGCTTAAAATACTGAATTCTTGGCATTATATTAACAAGCGTGTTTGCTCAATTTCTCCATTCATGAGTAGCCAGCTTTCAGTATTCTGTATATTTCAGGACAGTTTTGGTTTTTATTGTGAGGGTGGTGAGGTACTGGAACAGGTTGTTCCAGAGGAATTGTGGATGCCCTATCCCTGGAAGAGTTTAAGGCCAGGTTAGATGGGGCTTTGAGCAGCCTGATGTAGTGGAAGATAGCACTGCCTGTGGCAGGGGGGTTGGAACTGTATGATCTTTAAGGTCCCTTTCAACCCAAACCATTCTATGAAAATTGTACTTTGAGAGAATTTGTGTTGGGATAACTCTGCAAATAACTAGCAGTTATGAGATGAAAATAGCTTTCCAGGGATTGTCTTGGTTCCACTGAGCTATGAGACTGAGGTGGAAGCATGCTGAATCCCTGAGCAGACCAATGAAAGGCTGTTGCTGTGGGCAGCTCCAGTTGCTCACTCCCTTGGAGCTAGCATATACGCTCTCCAGCATCCTTGATGTCCGCATATGGTGTGTGGTTCTGTTCAGGAACCACACCTTAGTCAAATGTGTGCTTATCTGTAGTAATGTGCTGTTCTGATGCAGACCACGGACCAGGTCCAGACATTCTTGCCTGCATCAGGTTTAGCTTACACCCTGTTATTTCTGTTCTGTTTTAAGGGATTACTAAGCACTTCAGTATTAAGCTTCTTGTAGAATTGGGGATAACAAGTCTTGATCAGGACCTCAGTGATTCATTGCTACCAGTATTAACAAATTGATCACTTTAATATCTGTGAGGTGGGTAAGTGTTAACGTCAAAGTTTAAGACAAGTTTTCTAGTGTACATGCTTTTTCTGGATGTCACTTTGGGAACACCTCCACTAATACACTGTTCACATCACCGAGTTTAAATAGAGGATTTTTTGCAACCAGATTTGTCATTCATTTGCTGTGTGACTTTACACACTCAGTATCTGAGGTGGGCATGTAAACTTCAAGACCTCTTTTGAAATGTTCTTTTCCAAAGGCAATAGCACTATTAGGTGGAAGTTTAGGAAATTATTATACAAACACATAATGCATTTACGTGTGCATTTATATTCGTGAAGTATAATCCATACTTACTTTTTAAAAGTATATGATATTCAAATGTGGTAAATTCATCATTGCTTGACATGTCCAGCCTAAGTACTTTGTCGTAGAAGGGGAAAAAAAAAACTTAAGTTCTTCTTGACTGAAAATAATTTCAAAACGTAATAGCAACAGTGTTAGGGGATTTTTATTTTTATTATCTGCATAAAAGAGGTAAGCAGCATAGCTCATTAATAAAATGTCAGGTATTAAAAGGGAGAAAAAATCTTACAAGCTGCATATTTGTTTCAGTATTATGGTCTAAATACATGGTGAATTCAGTTTAAGTAATACTCAACTAAAGTCTTTACTCTTTCATGTTTAAATGAAAACAGGATTCCTAAGACTCTGAACTCTAAAAGTTTGAAAACAACTCAAAATATTAAAGGTATTAATAAAAATATGCACTTTGAGCTGTACAATAAACCATTTACGTGGCTTTCAGCACAACTGATGCTCTTGTGCCAGTGTTTGGGGCATCTGGTCCCTTGCCACAGATTATCTTGTAAATATAAATGAATGTTTTATGAATTAATAGTGACACATATTTTTTTAAAGGATAAAAGGGGATTTAGTTTGACCTCATTATCTAGTTACTGCCTTCTGCAATACAGCTACATACTCATTGAAACAGAGATCCCTTCTATAAATATGTAAATGCTTGTAACTTAAAAATCCTTTGATAGAAGATCATAAAGCTGTAAACCTTGGTGTTTGAGAAGATCTGGGTTTGATTTGGATGATCCCTGAATAGCTACTCAGATTATAAACTGTGTTTCTTCCCTCAAATACCTGCATTGTCTTCAGTAATAGATTTGCATGTGAACTGTAGGAAGGTGTTTGGCCTATTCTTAGAGCAAGTCAAAATTACACTCTGCTTCTTCATGATCAGCTGTACATCTTCCTATTATCTCTTGTGTTATCAACAGTATGTGCAAGGCATAGAGAAAAGTCTTTGCCTTATGGGAATTTACAGCCTAACTGTAAAGGATAGCTAAATGTTACTCAACGATTTTATTAGGGTTAAGATTCACCATTAGGTTTAAGAGTGTGGGTAGATACCAGGTGTGTACATTGGCTCCTTCCATGCTGCTGTAAAAGAAGAGTATATGCTGTTGGCTTTGCCCTTCATACTGGAGGTTTCCCACATATGATCTACTTGCATGAATCTGCATGTGGCTGCTTCCTAACTCAGTTCTTAAATTATTATCCCTCTTAGCTTAAATGTTTCATGTACTTAAAGTTTTACTGAAGTTAATTGTTCTGGCAGTTGGGCTGGGGAGTGAATAATGTGTAGTTGTATTGGTGGGCTGGGGAGAAGAGAGAAAAACTTAAGTGGGTGAAGAGTGCTGTAATAGATGGCTGGGAGTAGAAGCCTCTTTTATTTCCCACTGTTCCCAGTGCACCATCTCCAGCCACAGGTGTAGTTATTGACACCCAATGGGTGAGTAAAGCTGGATTTCATTATCAGACTTGAGACCAGGGATGGATCTGGGTCAGGCTGAGAGTTGGAGTGTAGTGCATGTGGACAGGAAAGAGCTGGCAACAGATGGCATCATAGTGGAAAGAATGAGGCAGCTCATCATCTGGCAATGTTTCTGCTGCATTTTGCCAATTATTTGTTTTTCTTCAGGGAGGAATCCAGTTTTTGGTTAAGTTTTGTCATTGTTTTTTATAGTCATTGATCCTAAGCAATCATCTTGTCTACTCTGAATTTAGTATTCCTAAAATCTAAAGCAATATTAGATGCTAAGGAGTATGACTAGTGATCATATTTTAGGACTAGATTTGCTTAATCAAAAAAAAAAGTCCAAGTTATATATAAGTGTTATGACAAAGGGTTCCCCAAAACCCTAAGCAGAATATTCATCTTTGTGGCAGATGGTTTTACAGTAATTAGTGATTCATAATCTTTTGAAAAGGAAGTAAGCTACTCATGAGTTTATGAACTAAGCATTTTGACTAAACTTGTTTATATTGGCTTACTGCTTTTACAGTAAGCTTATTGTTAACAAATACTGTTTATATTTTACAAGTAGGGGTGATTTAGTTTAGTGATTGTATAGAAGAAAAGTACTTGCACTTTAATTTTTTATTCAGTAAGTATTTCTTAAGCTTTGTTAAACAGTGAGTTTTATTAATAATTCCTGTTTTTCTTAAGCAAGCCCTAAAATGTATAAAACCAAGCCTTAACTTCATCTCTAGGGAGTTTAGCAGTTTAGATGTTAGAAGAAGATGTTAGAAGTCATTGACTAATTTTTCATGTGCTTTTATTTTAGTTCTTGCCATAGGTTTAAATCAGTGTTAACTTGCTAATGAAAAATAGTGAATATTAAGCTTTAAATTTTAATGCTTTTTCTGCATCAGTTTAGTTAAAGAGTAGCTGTCTGTGAGAGGGACAACTGCTTTCTTGCAGGGAGAATTAAATTATATATAAACATTTATTCCATGCTCATCACCATAGTAACTGAGGCCTCAAGTCTGTGTGCTTTGCTGAAGAGGGTTGCAAATACTGTAGTGAGCCAAGGCCTGAACTTCTGTGTCAGAGTGCAGCTTCACATCTGATTGAGACACAGCTAGTCCTTGTTACACCTTCTTGACCTCCCCCTTGTGCCACTCTTGTATTCCAGTGTCTGCAGGTGTTGTGGAAACAGGGAGCTAATGCAACTGAAAAAATACCCCTCCCCCCAAAAAAAAATGAGTGTACACCAAATGGTTCTTCTGATCTGGCTGACCATGTGATTGCATGAACATTAATGAGGAACTGGGGAGAGTAGATAATGTGTGATTGTGATAAGCATGGGGAGACATAGCTGCAAATTAATCTGATTACAAAACTGCTGCTGAAGCTACTTGTTTAGGGTCTGTGTTGTAGCTAAAATCACTGAAAACCAGGTATTGGGTTGGGAGTTAAGCCATTTTAAGTGAGAAAATTACCTAACCTGTATTAATTTTGAAGTGGTTTTGTGGCTTTAGGAGCATATTCCTGAGGCAAGTGTATCTACTGCTTATACCCAAGTGCTGTTGTAAAAAAAGAAAATGCTAAAAAGAGTGGGAATTTGATGTCTCTTCTCATATGCTCACCTCTGAAAAGTGGCCACAGTCATTTATCAGAATGTTCACTTCAGGAGCTCTGTTATAATCAATTTACTGCATCTCTGTTTTCAGTTTTATCTTCTTTCCATCTCTGTCTTGATAATTGCATTCAGAGAAGCCTCATCTTTTTACTTCAGCTTTCCTTTTAATAGCAGCAAGGGGAGTAGCTGGCTATTTTTGTAGTCTATTTGTAAATAAATCTCAGACATATTCCTTTTTCAGCTGCTCTCTCTGTCTTATAAAACACTGCAATAGAATGTGTTCTATAACTATAAAACTTTACTGACTCAGCTTTTAAAACATTTCTCTTAAAACTTGATGGAAGCTTTTACTTTTTATTTACTACATTAACCAGGCTTTCATGTTGAGCTTTTAAAATTATGGTGCCATTTTATTTTGCAGCACACTTTAGATCATCACTTCACCATCCAAGGTCCTGATCCCATGGAGATGTGCTCACTTGTTTAACAATGCATGTTTGAAGTGGTACCACTGATTTATTACTCTTCTTGTACTGTTACCTGATCTGAAGATAGTCCAGTAGTGGGGGGTCCACACTACTTCCACAGTATTTGCAAAGAGAAATGATTGCAGGTGTACAACAGCACTGCTAATCATGCTAGCAGGCTCCAGCATGAAATGTGATTTTTGTATAACCATTTATAGTCTGAGTTTTTAAGAGCTGTAACTCTACTTTTGGCTTGGTTAACTTTTGTAGCTGTTGTAGATGACATTTGCAATCAAGTTGTTGCCAAACTTCCACTCGATGTTAAGGGTATGTGTACTACTGAGCAACTGCATAGTGAAGAGTTGCAGTAAATGCAAAATAAACTCTTAAGACTCTTGACAAAGAAGCTTATGTCACTATAGGAGTCTGATGGCAAGTGAATGTTGGGCAGAAGCTCAAACTGACGGTAGACCAAAGCAGAATGTTGTTGGCAGCAGTTAAATTTTACTGTTTCATTATAGCTGATGTGTCCTTGACTGCAGTTCTAATAAAAACATCTTGTGAGTGTTCCAAGTACTGTTTAAAAAAGAACATCGATGTAAGAAAACTGGAGTCTGCAGCTCTCAGTATGTGGTGTTTGTATTGTGCAAGGTTTTCATCTATTACCCAGGTTGAGTGATCTGATAGCCTCCTAAAAGGACTGTGCACTTTACGTTTCTGGCACTGTTGTGGAAAAGAATGCTTCTGGAACATTGGGGTCCTGTTACTCCTTCAGGAATGGATACAAACGCTAAATGTGATCCTTCCAGATGAGGGTTAAGGTATGTTGACAGTGAGCTGCAGTGGAGCTTCCATTGTAACTGTTTTGTATTAGACATCCACACCCACACACCCCTTTTTGTTTTAAAATCTTGTAGACAGCTGCATCTTTTTTGGTGTGAACACCGGTAACTGCTTGAGCTTTAAAAAAAGTGTGGCCAAGGGAAGTAGTATTACTGTGTTAACATCTTGAGAAGCATTTTTAGCTAGCTTTAAGGAACAAGGTGTATGCAGTGATCATCAGCTGCATTTGACCAGCAAAATTTTCCAAAATAGTAAGATCCCTGTGTGAAAATAGACTATAGAGCAGAGAAGAAAAATTTCTGTATTATCCTTACAGGAGGGAAGATACATCCACCTAATTTTTGTTAAACACCAAAATGTCATAGAGGCCTGACACCTTATTGTCCCATTTGTATTAAAAGCTTCAATTGTGTTAAAAGGTTTCAACTTCTTAAAGACCAGTCAACCAAATATTAGTGCCCAGAAAACCAAACTTCATTGTTTCTGGTATTTAGGAGAATGGTGTGCTACAAGTACATGTGAGAAGTTTACAGAACAGTATTGGAATTGGGAGATACAGTAGAGTTATGGCCTGACTCAGCATGATTTGTGTGAACCTGATGGGGTCTGAAGTCTTGCCACAACTTGACTCAGCCCTTTTTTCTACTGTCAATTACTTTTGCTCACCTATTTTTGTTTTAGTTTTTTTCCTGTTGTAGACATGATTAAAAGCAATTTGGAATAATTCCAGTACTTATTGTGGTGGGTTGATCCTGAGTGGATGGTAGGTGCCCACCAAAGCTGTTCTGTCACTCCCCCTCCTCATCTGAACAGGGAAAAGAAAATACAATGAAATACTTGTGGGTTGAAACAAGGACCGGAAGAGATCACTGGCCAACTACCACCATGGACAAAAGAGACTCCTCTTGGGGAAATTAGTTTAATTTATTACCAATCAAATCTTTAAACACCTTTCCCCCACCCCTCCCTTCTTCATGGGTTTACTCCCGATTTCTCTACTGTCTCCACCCCAGCAGTGCAGGGGGACAGATGATGTGGCTTATGGTCAGTTCATCCTAAATTGTCTCTATTGCTTGTTTGTCCTCAGGGGAGAACTCCTCACACTCTTCCCCTGCTCCCAGATCACTCCCAGAGGAAACAGTCCTTCATGAACTTCCCCAGTGTGAGTTCTTCCCACAGGCTGCAGTTCTTCCCTGCTCCACCGTGCGTTCCTTCTACAGGGCACAGTCCAGGAACAGACTGCTCCAGTGTGGGTCCCCCGCAGGGTCAGAAGTCCTGCCAGCAAGTCTGCTCCACTTTGGAGCAGTATGTCTCAAATCTCAGTGAAGATGTCCATATGCTTTCTAAATGATTTTTTTTCTTAAATATCAGATATTTTTGTGGAGAATTCTAATTTTTAGCTGTTGACACTTCTGCTTCAATCCAAGTACTTTTACAGGCTCCTGCTCTTACTGTATTCAGAGTATGGAAAACAAGAACGTTTTTGTGTCCATTGGTATTTCACAGATGCACATTACTCAGAAATTGCAGTTCATCACCTAGAATGTTTGCAATGTTCTCTTTTATCGAGCAGGTCAAATACCTTAAAGCCACTCTGGATCATAAAACTTCTTTTAAAAGTATTTAATGCTTTCTGTAAATGCTTCATGCATGTTGTAATGATATCCAGGCATCCTGTGAGTATTCCATGTTCCATAAAAGTGTGTGTCCAAATCAATGTATTGTCTTTGCTCCTAAGCTAGAGGTGCTGTAGTTGCCAAAGTTCAAGTTTCACGATCAAATAGCTGTCTCATTGAAGGAGAAACATCCTGATAACTGTTCTGGTTTTCTACACTTGCTTCGTGTTCTTGCTGTGACAGGCAGGAGTTAAATTATGCCCTCTTGAGACTGTGGTTGGACTCCTCAGTCACATCCCCTTTTCTTTAGTTAATATTGTAGTATGCCTCTTCTGCAAGAGTGGCACAAAAAGGAACCATATTGGGATAAAAGATCTGGTACTCAATGTTCAGGGATAAGCAGATATGTAGCTTGATAAGGAATCCTACCCTACCATGTCTTTTTTTCTAGAGAAAGAGTTGAGGCCAAGAGGACCTTAGGGAGGCAAATAATTATTTTAAACCTTCATCTTGTTAGAAAGCAGTACTTAGAAAGAAAGCAACAACCCCATACTTGATGTTTCAGTTTTATGTCTATGATCCATGGTAATTTTACAGGCATGATACAGAGTAGCCTATAATTTAGTTATATAGAGTCTTAGTTATGACATACTAACTGTGAAGCTCTTCTCACCAAACCAGGTTTTGTAGTAAATTCACTGTTACAAAATTTCAAGCTATAGATCAAACAAATTAAGTATCCAAAACTTCCAGAGAACTTTTTGTGTGTAAATATTTCACTGCCACTAAATATGCTTGAAAATGAAAAGGTTTTGGTGAGGTGTTAGTTGGCATGTGTTTTTCTAATCTTTATCAGGAAATGCTTCTCATGACAAGGGGCATTTGTTCCGTTTTCAGAATTGTCTGAGATTTAATGCTTCTGATGTCCCATTTTCTTTCAAAGCAAGTAAAGCAGATAGATGCTTAGGATTTCTGAAAATCAAGCTATGTAACTAGGTATCTAGCTTTGGTTGAAACATTCTGGGTCTGTTTATAAGAGTGATCATTGGAACTGGAGTGAAACCAAGTAATCCTGTTGCCCAGACTTGAACTCTTAATTACATGCCTTGTACTCTGCCCTTCTTTATCTTAAGTATGATCTACTCCAGTGTTTCGTATTTCTCAGTGGCAATTTACAGTTGTGAGAGAGTGATTATTTTCAGGATCTTTAAAAAGTCCATAATTTCTTGTCAAATGTAGGGGGGAAAAATCTACTTAGAGAAACAGGAGTCATGGAATGAGCGTATATATTGACATACTGACTTTGAAGCACAATGTCCTACTGTGAAACTTGATGTCAGTCACTTTAAGTCCTTGTACTTAAGTCAAATGAGTGCTGAAATGCAGTGTTCCTCAGTAAAGATTTTTACTTGACCTAAGGAGATTGAACCTTCCAAGAAGGTCTCGGCTACCTTCCAAAATGTATCACTGAGGATGCTTTTTTCCCTACTTTCTGTGTTCAAGCTTTATCACTATTCACACTGAGCTTTCAGGAGACTCTCTGGACATTTCAGTTTATGAAACATCGGCAACAGATATAATCGTGATGAAAAAAATAAAAGGGACAGCTAAGGCAGCTTTACACAGCTGTCCCTTTTCCCTCTGGGACTCATTAAGTGTTACACAAACAAAACTCTCTGGTTCCCTTTGCTTGTGTAGGGACTTGCAATCTTTTATCAAACTATGTTGTCTGGCCTGTTTTGTTTCATTATTGATATTTAGCAATTTTCATTTACCATATAGCGTGATCATTTTGCAGGGTTAATTATCTGTGAACAGGAAAAGTTTTGTTCTGTAAAACTACCCTGAACATAGAGTGTGATCTGACATGGTCTACAGCTTGTTTGGATGTATGTTTTTTTTAATAAAATATTAGCTTGGGCTTTGATTAAAGAAAAGTTAACACCACTAAGTTACCAGACCAGAGCTGACTTCTCTGACTCAACATTTAGCCTTCTGTTTAGCTGACCATGGCCTGCGGCTGAATCTGTCTTTACTAGTGTTGGTTATGTGTAAGCCAAAACCCAGCTTGCATGCTTATACCATAGTTGGCTTTGCAGTAATAGAGCAAGTACTGAAGACAGGAAAGCCTTGTAATATTTTTTTTTTAGTTATGACTTTAATAGGAGGAAGGAGTTAGGAGCAGCATGTTCTATTTTTTATGTGGCTAGTCATACATCAAGATTGTAAGATCTTTGGAGCAGAAGATATAGTTTGCGTAATCCTTTCTACCTCGTTTTCTCCACAGAGCTTTGATCTGTGATTAGATCTATGTGTATAAATCTGTATATGTAGCTTTTACTTACTCATAGCAGAACCAATTCTTGAACCTAGTACAAAGCTGGAAATGAGGCAAGTAGGGTATCTGTAGCGCTTTGAGTGTACAAACCCATAATGTGTTCTTAAATACAGAAACTAATGCCCAGGCTTATTAGCTGTCACATGCAAAATATGTTTACCCTGATATTTTGAAATTGCTACTTACAACAGGCCTCACGGGCTCCTTGTCCCCTTTGTGTACATGTGTTATTCCCACTGTTGATGATGGGAATTAGCTATACACATCAGGAGGACAATATACCCCCTGGACTAGAACTTAAACAGTAGGGAGTATGAAATCCTCCAGCTATTAGATGACAAGAACAGCACAGCTTCAGCATTGCTCCCACTTGGCTTGTCACCTCTGCATTTTGTGATTTTTTGCTAAGGAAATTGTAATGGAAGTAGCAGCTGTGAAATGTGATGCTAGCACAGTGCTACCTTGATAGAAATTGCAACTCAGAGCTGCACACCAAGTGTGGCCCTTTAAGGATTTTGAATGATGGAAGTGATCTGTTTCTTCAGGAAGGAGCAGCCATCCAGGCTGACCCTAGTGTAAAGCTTATGTCACTTGCTGCATTAATAAATGGTTATCCAGATAGAGGATTGTTTTCATTTGTGTCCTTTAAAATATGTTTTCAAATTTGTATTCAGTTGTTTCATCTGTTAGGCCAGATCTCTTCTCAAGATGTTCTGTTCTCTGAATTGCCGTGGTTTATTGTTTCTTTTCTTGTACTGTCTGGGTAGCTGTTACCTTCAGTCACATGAGTGAAGTTTATATATGTCAGATTTGTCTGGATATAAACGGTGTTGGACTTGACAGTCTCAGTTTCTTCTATGTAAGTAATTGCATGAGGAGGAGGAGTAATAGTGTGATGTAGCACAAAGGTTCAAGAATGGTTTATCTTATATAAGTGCTTGATCTTTTGTTTTCTGGGGGTGTTCTTCATTTTCTGAATCTACTTTGCTGATGCTGTGTGGAAGCTGTCAGGCGTGGGGCACTCCAGAACTGTTTAGGGCTCCTACACATTTCCAAAATGAGAACTACAAAAGATTTGGTCAACTTTGCAAGAGAAAAGCTCCCTCGTGTGGAAGAGAGCAACCTCTGCAGTGACTCTGAGCAACGTTGGGGCGTAAGACTGTGATTTTTTATTAGCAAGAAAAAAGAGCACAAGCCCTGTAGGGGTTTGCAGAGGCTGGAATTTAAAAGCGTGTTCCCTGTTATTGTTCCCAAAGCAAGTTCTTCAGATTTTGCATGACTTATTTCTAATATGTGTCCGTTGTAGCTGTTTGTGGTCTGTAAGTAAAATTGGATCATTTAAATAATATGTGGCCACAGTGGAACCTTTGGTGTCAAAGGTGTCTAAAGCACGAGGGTGCTTTAGTGACAGGACAAGGGGGAATGGCTTGAAGCTGATGGAGGGGAGATTTAGATTAGACATGAGGAAAAAAGTCTTCATTGTGAAGGTTGTGAGGCACTGGCACAGGTTGCCCAGAGGAGATGTGGCTGCCCCATCCCTGGCAGTGTTCAAGGGCAGGTTGGACAGGACTTGGAGCAACCTCGTCTAATGGAAGTTGTTCTGTCCATGGCAGGGGGATTGGAACTAGGTGATCTTCAAGGTCTCCTCCAACCCAAACCATTATGGCTCCATACAGATTTTGCTTTCTGTAGCTCTTTGCTGAAAAACCTAAGTATTTTTGGCACTTCTGTGAATTAAGAGTCATAGAATTTACATAACTTAAAAAAATTTCTCTTTTCTAAATGTAATAGTTTGTTCTGTATATCCTGACAATCTGTATCAAAATTATTTTCAATATTGCTGCAATTGGGGGTCAAAGCTGAACTCAAAGGCCTGTCTGACTTGAAAAATGCAACTGCACAAGAAGCATAAAGATGAATTTGTGGAGGAGCTGGAACTAGAATTCATCTTGATATCAAATTTCTGCTAGAAACAGTATTTTTACCTTTGAGCTGAATATGATTCATGCTTGTGATCTGAAGGTGGAAGGCTGTAGCTCATTAGCACATTAGCAGAACCCTGAGGTGTTTACTTCCATAAATGCTAATATTATCCCCCAAGAATGAAGCATGGGGAGAGGGAAGGGAGGGGGAGAGAGAGGTAGGATAGAGGAGGGGAAGATAGATTATTTAACCTTGCAGTGGAGATTAAATTTACCAACTCAGATTCATTGCCAGGTAGAGGACTGAGACAGCACAGAGTGTGCTGACCCACTGCAGAAAAATGACGTTAGGTGTTGCAAAATGCCGAATTACAATCTTGTTCAGAGCTAGCTGGGTTCTAGCTTGTGCCACACAGCAACATGGATGTAACTTTGGTTAAAGAAACGTGATTTGGCAAATTCTTTGTGACATGTAATGGAGAAGTCAGGTTTGGTTATCTTCATTTATAAGAACTGCGAAGCTTCTGTAGCTTTAGTGGATAGTCTGTATGATAGTGCATGTTAAGAAATGCTGCTGAACTTGAGGGAAAGCAGAAACTGCTCATGAGGCTGCAAGCACCGAAGGCTCAAGTCATGGTGATGAGGGATGCTGGTAGAAGTGCCCTATTCAAGAGGTTCAGTTCTGTGTGAGCTCCCTGGACCTCAGTCTGTCTCTGATCTCCATTTGGACCACAGAGCTCTCGCTGCTGCTCTTCAGGTGCCAGTTTGAATTAAACTGAGCAAGTGAAAGGGAGTTGCGTTTGCATTTAGGAAGTTTCACCAGGTTCTTCAAGTTTGTAGTGTGTTTGTGTGGGGAAAAGTGGCCTACGAAGTTACACAGGGTGTGGGGGAGTCTTTTTGATGTGGCTTCCAGTTTAGAGATGGATCTTGGATCTTAAGGTTCCTTCGTGCAACATGTTTCCTCTAAGTAGCACCATCTAGTGATTGCCTGGAGTATTTTTGATTGCAGCTTTTTTTCATACTGGCAGTGCTATTCTTGTTTCTTAAGAAACTGAAGCTAGTGTTGAGCACATTTTGTCTCCACTCTCGATGTTACATGTTTTTTCATGGAAATTGAAAGAGAGGCTAAGGTCCTGTAACTGAGTTGCTTTGAATTTTATGAAACTATGTATTGGAACAGGGTGTCCATAATGACAGAGGGGCTGCAATATGTGTTGAACCATAGTATTAAAACACCAGAAAATCCACAGGAGATGGACAGGAAATTAGTCCACAGTCCACTGCAAGTTCCACAGTTCACTGTGATATGCTACTGAGAACAAAGGCAAAGTAAAAGTTTTACTTTGTTTTTCATATTCACAGGGCAGTGATTTTTGTGAAACAGTTGTGAGCTGAAAGAACATTGCTTCAAACCCCTGAATCCTCAGCAGTTAGTTTTCCTTTACTGGAGCAGTGGGAATTGAAATAATAATTAAAATATAGAAGAGAAATTTACCAGAGCTGGGCATTTATTCTTGACTGTAATGGCTAATAATTTGTACCTGCTCACTTAAAATGAAGTCTTGTATGAAAATCTGTAGACCATGGATAAAATAATTGCAGAGAAATGGTCTGGTACTTTTGCAGTAATTTAAAGCATGGGTTTGAATTACCTGGTGCAGATTGCACTAAATCCTTCTCCTCCTCCACCAGGAATTCTGCATCTAAGGGGCTACACAGCAGGTAACTCATAACTGATCTGAGATATGATAGAGCCAGCCTACTTTTTCAAAGCATCCTAAGGACCATTACCTCATTTAAACTTTCATTTCTCTGACTTTTAATAAAAGCCCAGAAGGTAAGAAGGAGATGGACTAAAATAATCACTTAATTAAAAACAAGCAAGCAAACAAAAAAAAAAAAACAAACCAAAAACCACAAAATGAAAAGAAAGCACCAACTTTAAACTATACATTCTATATACAGAATTGGCCAGGGCTTTTTGGTTATAGGAAGTCTGAAATGTGGAAGTATCTTGGGTGAATCTGTTGGCATAGCAACTTAGATTGAGCAGAAGGGTGCCATCATAGTCAGAAAATAGTGTATGTTGTGATACTGTTGCATGCTATTGCCACTTCTCTGCAGACAGGGCCCTCTGGGGTTCACATTAAATTCATAATGATTCAGTTCAAGCTTCTAAGAACATTTGGTCCCGGCAGCACATACACTGTAGGTTGATGTAGATCTACCAATGACATTACAACAGTCACTCCCATAAGAGCAGGAGGGCACCTAGCCCTGCAGTTACCATGCAGAGAAGGGGCAGAAGGTCCATTTTACCTCCAACACAGTCATATGGTTCTTGCCTTCATCATCATCAACTGATAGTTTATTGCTTCTCTCAGGGTGGTTTGAAGGTTACAGAAGTTACAGGATGGAATACCGGGCTGTGCCTTCTATGTGGGATAAAGGGAGTAGGAGTGTCTGTTTTCTGGGGGAGGAAAACAAAGGCACTACAGTTAGTGTATGCAGCATTTATATATGGCAGCATTGAGGAAAAACAGAGTATCAAAGCCTTACACTTTGTCAATGCTAATTAATAACAGCACATGTTATGAATTATATATTTTTAATTGAATATTTTGGGCATCAACATTGATGGAAAAGCTGTCATTATTTTTAAGCCTTGTCTCTGATGGAGATCTGTTTGTATCTACATACTGATACCTGAGCAGTGCAACTCACTGCAGGTCAAAAGATTACAACCTCCAGTATCTGAAGGGGGCCTACAGGGATGCTGGGGAGGGACTATTCATTAGGGACTGTCGTGATAGGACAAGGGGTAACGGGTTGAAACTTAAACAGGAGAGATTTAGATTGGATATAAGGAGGAAATTCTTTACTGGTAGGGTGGTGAGGTACTGGAATGGGTTGCCCAGGGAGGTAGTGAATGCTCCATCCCTGGCAGTGTTCAAGGCCAGGTTGGATAAAGCCTTGGGTGATATGGTTTAGTGTGAGGTGTCCCTGCCCATGGCAGGGGGGTTGGAACTGGATGATCTTAAGGTCCTTTCCAACCCTAACTATTCTGTGATTGCAGTGGGAGAACTTAACGGTTCTTCACTTGTGTATATCTTCAACAGAGAAATTCGGTGAGTGTTAGAGCACAGTGGAACCAATCTTTGTGATTGTTTGAGTTCTTCAGCACTGTAATGGCTGTGGCACCTCCACCACTGACCGTCAGCAATGCCTTCTGTCCAAGTTTACTTATTTATATTTTTGGCAACTGCTCATTTTTTTCTTATTTATAGTTGGGATACAGTTGGAATCCCTGTGAATTTCTTCTGTAGAAAGAGGCTGACAAGGTTATATGTAATGTGTAAGGTCATTCATGTGATTATCCTTCCTGAGTGCACAGAACTAAACTGTGTTGACTAATAAGAGAAATAATTACTTTGAAGTAGGAACAGAGAAAATGATGCAGAAAAGGGCTGGTTTCCCTCTTCCTGTGTTGATGCAGTCTTGTGTTCCTAAGGCTGAAAGCCAGGGCTCACAGGGATCTGAAGCTTTAAATGCTGGTCTCAGGGAGAGGGGAAAAGGAAGCAGGCCAAGGAATGCTGGCAAAAGCTGCCAGGAATGCAGCAGGGAAGGCCCGTGGGCAGGAGCGCCTGTCTCTCCTAGCCAGAGATCTGGATCAGCTGCATTAAGGGGACTTTCCAATCGTTGCTTGTGAGCTTTGTAGAGCTAAGGGAAAACATGAATGTTGTAAGACTCATTATACTGCTGCTTTGTGCTGCAGGGTTGACACAGCTATTAATTCAATGCTTTGAGTTTGGAAGCCTTGTTTCAGATCTCAAAAAGGTTAGCATTTACAGGATGCCACATCCTTATTTAATCAAAGCTTCACAAGGAGACTCTGGAAGAATAGAACTGTTCAGCATGGCACACACATCAAAATTTTACACAGCAAGTGAGGCAGGCACTCTCTTGACCAAATGGAAACCAACCTTTGCTGGCACATGAAAGCTTTGTATTATAAAACTTACAGGTTCATCATACAGAAGTTTGCTTATATCTTTTATAGGAAGAATGTAACAGGTGAGGTTTTCTGATACTCTGCCAGTCTGGCATCTGCAAGGGTCACTCTGCATCTGCAAACCAATGGATGGAACCTCAGCTGAAGACAGTGAAACCTCCCTGCCTTGTGTTAGCAGGGCATGGAGACTTTAGCAGTATTGTTTCTTTTTCAGATGCAGTCAGCTGGTAGGAGATACCAAAGCCTGTAGTGGCTGCAGTAAACACAAAGTCTTGTGCAAACTCTAATGATATAAGCCTTGTGCATGATCACAACTGTAATAATCATTGCTAATAACTTTTTTTTGGATCCTGTTACTTAGCAGTCTGAAAGTGTTAACTGCTACCTAAATATAGATGAAGAAGTGACTCTGAAAGACTTCGTATCTTTGTTTCGATCTTTCTTATGAAAATGAAAGCTGGAACACTGCATGAGAAAAATCTTGAAGTCTTTCACAGATAAAACCTTCAGATATGAGTGTCTTGTGGTTTCAGTGGATTGACACATTTTCAGCATTTTTTGACACTGTAATGAATAAATATATATTTAAGCCTAGTGTATTATGTCCTGTTCTGAATTTTGGGGTTCTGTACTAAAATTGAAATATTACTTAGAAAAAGCTGCGTAAAGAACAAAGTTTTCTGGAGATTAAATGCTGCTGATTGAATAATGCATCAAACTGTCACAGCAACAGTTTTTTAGTGACTCAGGCTCTATGAATATTTACCAGAGTAGTCCTGCATGAAAGAAATTCAAACAATTACTTTCCATGGAACTGCTGAAGTCTGGCATCACCTTTACTAGGAGCAAATGTTTGCTTTGTTAGCAGAGCACTTGTGCAAGGGGAGATCAATGGGGCTAGTTTGCTTTATGTGTGCCAAGTATCAGCACTAGTGGTATGAATACTAAACAAACATCACTTGAATAATCTATTTAGGAATGATGTAAGGCCATCAAGCCACATTTCTGTATGCTTAAACCTTATCTAGGGGAGAAGGGTCTAACAGCTGATCAATGCCATTTCACCTGACCCAAGATAAACTGTTAACCAGTCCTCATCCTTTTTATCACTGCCACTGTTTGCAGAAGGGGTGCTACAATCATGTTCAGTCTCAGGATATGGAGATTCCAAGAAACAAGTGGTCTCACTGTTCTTTCCATCCTTTTGAAAGCAACTCACTCCATTACCACCCTCTGAACGGAATTGCTACAAGACTTGCTAGGACATAAAGGAGCTGCCCTATTTGGCATTAATATGGGCATGAGTATTTACCATGGGAAAAGTGTGTTTCCCAGCTAACAGCCTTCCCATGCCAGGACACATTTATTCATTATAATATTTCTCAAATGCTGGAGAGCTAGGACGTTATAGGTCAAAGACGCAGAGCTCAAAGTGAAGGCTTGTCTTCCACATTTTAATGGGATAGAAGCTTCTCTGTTAATTTATTATCATACATATTTCTTGCCGATGTGCTTTCAGTTCACGCGTACAACCAAAATTAGGTTGCAAAGAGAAGCTGTGGCTGCCCATCCCTGGAAGTGATTAAGGCCAGGTTGGACAGGGCTTTGGGCAATCTGGTCTAGTGGAAGGGCAGGGACATTTGAACTAGATGATCTTCAAGGTCCCTTCTAACCCAAACCATTTTTTGTTTCACAGAATCCTAAGTATGCCAGTTTTTGCAGAATATAATTTATTTCTAGTAGTGCAGAGCTAGAATTGATTGACAGCTGGAAGCCTGGTATCATTGAAGCCTGTTATCTGGAACATCTGCTGAAGTGCTGGCAATAACACTTCTGTCTGAAGTACAGATTTCATTTGAATTTGATCAGTTCATTTTTTTATTTGGAAGAATTCTTCGTGTAATCTAGGAAAGGCCTAGGAAAGATGTTAACATAGATTACTTCTAGATTTTCATCACAGTGATATTTGCCTGTATAATGTTGCCTCAGAGCAGAGATGCAGCTGGGTAGCAACCTGTTCCAGTGGTCTGTTAAAACAGTGCTACTGTCAGGTTCTTCTGTCTGTAGAAATCTGTAAATGGTCAAGCTCTTTGATTAAAAATTCAACTAAAGAAAATATATCTTAGGTATATTACTTGTGTTCTAATTCTGTACCTCCTACACTATGTTAGCGTAATAAAATTAGCTTCATTTTATCAATAAGCTCTATTGAATGTTACCACACTAACTGTCTGTATTCTAACACACTGAAACTATTTCCTAAAAACTTTGGATAAAGACCATGAGTACTTTGGACTGGATTCTCAGACAGCACTGACTATGGACCCTCTCCTGTCTGACTTTCTAAAACCAGTGACTTTCTTGATGTAGTATTTTCAACTCATTTATATGGTCATACTAGGGAAGAAATTGTTTATGTCCTTTATTACAAAGATCAAAAGTAATGGTAACCATTTACATACACAATTTACAAATTATTCACAAAGGGAATCACAGATATACAAGAACTGACAGCTTCACTCCAAGTTGGGGATGAGAGAGTGTACTTTTTTCCCTGCTTTTATTTACTGAAATAAAAGATATGTTTGTTGTATGTGTTAAACACTGATCTAGTGTTTATGTAGCACCTTTAGTCATAACCATGCAAATGCTTACATGCTTATCTTTGTTTGAAAGAGTGCAATGCATGTATAAACATGCATGGGATCTGTGCTTTTCACACTGCTAAGTGTTTGTTGGTCAGAAATCCTGTTGATTTGGGTTACAATAGAGTGGCCAGGTTTGAAAAAGTTGATCTGTAGGATTTAACTGTTTTGAGCAATGTGTGTTTAAAACAAAAATGAAGACTACTAGAACTCTTAATTTAAGAACTAAATGTAGTATGGTTGCTGTATCTTTGAGGAATATACTGTATGATCTTAAGATATATACTAGCCATGTTGTTAGGTGTCTGATACCACAGCTGGTTTATTGCTTTTCCTTCATTCAGGTTAGCATATTTCATACAGTTTCCTAAAACTATTTCAGAGACTGTGAAACTTAACAAAGAATCATATCTTGAGAGATTTGGTAAATTAGCAAACTTCACAAAATATCTTAACAGCACTTACCAAAAGGGAGAATGAGTTTCCAAATTCCCTGGTATGAAAGCACAATATCAACAGTGCAATAGCTGCCATTTAGCTAAACCTACAAATATCCATAGTTTGCACATTTTGCTGTCCACTGGAATGACATGTAGGACAAAATGCTTGAAGGAGCACACCAATTTAGGAGCAAACACAAATGCAAATACAGAAATCACCCAAGTGATGTTGCATCCAATTTCTAAGCAATAAAGTAAAACACTTTGCAAGAGTTATGTCTAGTAGAACCATTTAGTGGGAATAATCCAGATACTTATGATGCTATTACGATGGTATGACTTTCTACCCAGCTATCGAATATTCTTTTCCATGAACTTTCAGTATTTTCAGGATGTCAGGTAAAGAATGTTGCAGATGCCATGGTAAACTTAATATACAGTAATAGGCAAAGATTTTAGTGACACCACCTGTATATACAACATAGTTGTTGGAACCTTATGGAACAAAGCAATGTTACAATATGCCTTTGTTAAGGCTTCTTGCTGGTTTAAAAAGGTAGATTCCTCTTTAGGGAGATTGTCCAGCAGTACTGGTTTCACATCTCTTCAATGTGAATCTGAATTCTCCCCATTTTATTTTAAGCCACTGCTAGACTCTTCAGCGGAAGGTCTCTTTATTGATCCACATAAGACTGCGTGTTTCATTTGGTTTGCATTCGTACTCAATACAGCCAAAACTGTTACCCCATTGGCAATGATCCCGCTTGTGGTAGTTGTAGAATTTGACTTGCCAGACTGTTTCAAAAACGCCAATGTCGTTAAACTGCAAGGAAGAGGGAATATCAGTGTTAGTGAGCTGATTATTTTGTTGGTTTCTCTCTCTTAATGGAACTGTGGACCATAAAACAGCTGATGTAAGGGTTATTGTTTCTCAACTCAATAAATCAAAGATCTGTAATGCCTGCTCTAGCAGTCATAAAGTCTTTTATGGTGAGGCATACATAAACCATGAAGGATCAGATTCTCCAGATACTATCTGCTTGCATCTGCATCTGGAAAGGCAAGTCAGTAAAAATGTTCAAGATCCCACATGGATAAATGTTACTAACAGCAAGAATCAAAGCCATAATCCTTAGGATGACTCAGCAGTAGTTAGCCCAATGATCTTCAAGCGGCTTCTATATACTGTAGACCATGTAGCAGCAATCTGATATAGGCCATCACTTCACCTTTGTACCATACCTAGAGGCTGCTCCTTCTTTTGCTTAATCTGAGATCTTTTAACGCCTCTGTATTTTGTAGCCTTGTGTTAGCAGCATCTTGACTGAGACATGCTGCTATTAGACCACTTACTCCTTCCCTGGGATTCTCTTCCACATTTTACGTGAAACAAGCACAAGAAGTTATTTGTGCATTTCTGTAATTGCTAGCTCTACTGTGATAGTGCACTTTTCAAACTGAGGTATGAGTAACAGAAGCTAGGAAGGAGATAATCAGTGTGTTTAGCAGATAAGTGTCAAGTACAGTGAAGGAGTAGTGAGACACTGTCTGTAAATTGTCTTATTGTATTTGTAACTTTGGAGTGAATGAGACTATGGCTCTAGTAAATTTTGTA
Source organism: Melopsittacus undulatus (assembly GCF_012275295.1). Lineage (NCBI taxonomy): Eukaryota > Metazoa > Chordata > Aves > Psittaciformes > Psittaculidae > Melopsittacus > Melopsittacus undulatus. The sequence continues at coordinate 9,015,769 of NC_047529.1, read as the reverse complement.
GAACAGAAATCTCCCCTTTTTATTTTAAGCCACTGCTGGACACCTTTACAACACCAGGAAAACCTTGTGAGGATTTCAAGGATAGATTATGATTTCAGTTATAATGCTGCTGCAGAATTTGAGATTCTGTGCCTCGAGACCTTGTAGAGAATCTGAAGTGTGGGTGTGAAGCCTGTATGTACTGCGGTTGGTCCCAGTAGTATGGCTTGATTGTGTTATGTTGTTAGATGTGGATTCAGTGCTACTGAACAGCACTGTTCTTCAACATTTTTTCCTTTTAAATATTTCCATCACTCACTTTAATGACAGCTCCTTCACTTGACTGTTTTCCATTCCCATCATGTGCCTGGGAGCTGACCTTCAATCATCTGCCTATTACAATCCCACTTGCAAAGTCTGTATGAAAGCCCTTTTACACAGTGACTCTTCCTGAGTTACAAGCAGTCTTCTCTATCCAGTTTTCTCAGAAGGGCATGTAGTTTACTGGGTGTTATTTTAATTCAAGATGTGGTTTGTAAGCTGCTGCTGTGTCATGGACATTGCTTTAAACCTTCCCCAGCCCACTGTGGTGAGTTAAATTTAGCCTTGACAACAGCAAGAATTGCTGTGTGCTGGTAGGGGAAAGTTTTTATTTGGCTCCAGTTCCATGTGTTACCTTAAAGGAATATCTGAAATATTTCTGCTCCTTCATTTGACAAGGGCAGAACCAGATGTCTTTGTCAAAAGACAGCCCATTTTATCTCTCCCAGCAACTAAAACCTTAATTTAGCTTTGGAGTTGTTTGTTTGATAGTAATCCTGATACACTCATAATGCAAGAGTAAAGGTTAAGCACATTGGATATTACTGTGCACAATCCAAAAAGAGAAATTGTCAGAGAGGAGCATCAGCCACCTCAGTGTGGAAACTGAGGAAAGAAAGGCACTTCTAGTAGCATTTGTAGAAGGTGGTATGATACAAGAAGAGCATTTCATTTTGTTAATGTATGAAGGATCTGAATTTCAACAAGACAGAAGGGAAACAAATTCTGTATTCCTCCAATGACCCAGTTTTGCTGAGCTACCCTGAGTAATTCACTGTGGATTTCCAGGAGAAGGAACGAATTAACTGCAGGGATTTTCTACTACCCTGTGCCTCCCCCCAGACCCAGTGTTTAGCAGACGCAGCAGGTTCTGTGGCATCATGAACATTCTGCATCCTCAGAGTTCCCCTGAATTCCCATGACTCCTGCAGCTAAACCCTGGCTCCTCCACTGGGCCCGTATATGGGCTTCCTCAGAGAGGAGGCATGGCCCTACTTGTAGGTCAGGCTTGCTTCTCTGTCTGCTATTCTCTCTCATCCAGTAATATAGGTGTGAACAGTTAATCATTCCCTCTGAATTTGCATGCTAGGATGATTTGGTGACTGTTTATTACTGGGAATAGAGGCCTAGCTTTATTCAATCTGAGACTAGTCTGGCTGAGAATAAAATGAGAGGTTTCTAAATAAGTTTACACCATTTGCTAGAGTTTAGCAGTTTCTGGATAGAGAACATAACTGAGCATTCATGTAATAGGAATGCATCCTCAGATTCTGGAATTCAGAAGCAGGATTGTTGTTTTATATGTATAAACTGTGGCTGTAGCAGGCCAGATGTCTACTAGCCAATTGAAGAAGGAACACAAATTATGTTTTAAAGCAGTTGGAAAATAAATTTTTATGGACCTTTATGGACATTGTGTCTTTCAGGAGTATCAAACCAGTGCTTAACTGCAGGATTGACCTCACAGTCTGTTCCTAATGTGAGTTCAGATTTTATGCCTTAAATAGTGTCCTTATCTCCCTAGGATGTATCAAGATCCTGTCAGTTCTAGAAAAGGAAGTGGAGACAGAAGTTCCTCATAGTTGAAAGAAGTAGGAAATTTTAAAGCCATATATATAAGCCCAGTTTTGAAGAATCGGGAACTAGGTATTAGAAGCAGCTTTTGGACTGGGGTATCTGAGGCTGGTTGCCTAAACCTGTTACAGCTCTGTCTAGCTGAGCAGCTAAATGATGAGTTAAACATGTAAATCCCAGCTGAGATGCCTATATTTAATACATAGAAGTAAGAACTGTGGATATCCTGAGTAAGTACTGAAAAAATCTATCTATGAAGATCAGATCCTAAAAAGGGTTGAGCTCCTGCTTAATGCTTGAAAATCCTATTATTATCATGATTAATATCCCAGGATTTGATTTGTAAAAGCAACTGTTTGGGCAAATAATGTGACTTCACATTCTGATGCTGCAACAAAACACCTCAGAGCTTGTATCTGTAGATCAGACCCTGCTTGCATTTCTTGGAATTGCTTTACTTGTGATTTGACTTGATTTTCTCCATCAGAAAAGTTAAACATCCAGATTTTTTATGGCTCATGTGAGTGTTTCACTTAAGGTTAAATGTGACTATCACAATACGGATGCCTTAATCAAAGCAGCTGGGTTTTAGGGAGCACTGCCCTTTCACCTCCTGGTATAAAGACTGTGAAATTTAACTGCAGTACTCATCAATGGTGTCCAGCAGCCCTGTTCCACTGGTTGAGGAATCATACTGGGCATTAGGTTTTCCTGGATGTTAAAAGGAGGTGACTGTATGCAAAAGTGATTAACCTGGACAAGTACTTCAGGGTAGTTGCATTAACCTAAGATTATGAAGTAGTAACTGCTAATGTGATGTGGGTCTCCACAATTAAGTTAGGTGTGCTGTAATTATTAGAAACACTAAATAGAAATGTTACAGTTCTTATTCTTATTCTATGCTAAATGATGGCTGCAGATAAAAATAGTGAAGATAAAAGATCAAGATGAGAACTTGCATGCAGTGACCAAATGTGAGAAAAAGCTGAAACCTGGTGGGCTAATTTATGAGAGTTGGAACAGACCCTTAAGAGAGCTTTGGATGAAGATAGCTTGTTGCCCCTTTTTGGTACAGGAGGCAAAGAATAAATAGCAAGAATCCCTCAAAACTGTAACCAGGAAAGGGGGAAAAAACCCAAACAAGCAAACCAAAGCCAGAACAAGACAGACCTCCCTCTGCACCCCAAGCATACCAGCCAAAGAGTGCTATGGAAATCTGCCTGCTGTTGTTCTGTCAACTCTGTCACCTTACAGGCTGGAGCTTTTGTCATCTCACTTTGAGGCCACGGCATATACCAGTTCTGGCCCTTGGAGATTCTCTTTAAGGTTGGGATGAGGAGCCACTTGAATTAGAACTTGTTTGTGGATGCAGAGATAATGTAATAATGGAAGGATATGGGGAAAGGGAGAATACAGCCCTGGGTTTGTTTTCACACACACTTTCAGGCTCTGTAGGGTCCTTAGGCATCCTGCAGATGACAGGGGGAAGGTACTAGTCACCCCTTGTGCTTAGGGCATGCTCTGCTTCAAAATATTTGGTGGTGCTGGCAGGCAAAAGGGAGGTCCCTGTACGCCAAGGGCTTGGGATTGTATTCCTAGCCAGGGATCTTGGTGGGAGCTGCCTGATGTCTGCAGTGTCCTGTAGAAGAGGTGAAAGGTTCAGCTCACATTTCTTCCTGCTGCAGCACCTGAAAGGGTGTTGCAGGTCTCTAGAAATCCCCTCACTGCTTCCTGGCCTCTCTTGGCTTCCCCTTGGGAAGCAGGGGTTGTGTTTTCTAGCTTTATTCTAATCAGCAGTCTTACTGACACAAACAGGAGGCAGCAGCTGTGATCAGACTTTGTCCTGGAACATATCACCTCCACACCTCTCTCTGGGAGTCAGCCCTCTGCTGCTGTCCCTTGTCTTCCCATGCCATGTTTGGGGAACCACATACCTGCATGTTGACCTGGATGGGCTGTCTCTCCCCACTCTTGGTATGGGGCACCCCTTCTGTGTCGTAGATCCCTGTGTAAGAGACCACCTGTGCATCCCTCGATTTCTCTTCCAGTGGGACAGTAACACCTCCGATGCCCATTGTTCTGCAAAGAGATGGGATCCAGCTTTTCAGCAGCCCTGCACCCCCCTTCCTTGGCAGCTTGGAGCCAGCATGTGGGCTTGGAGCCTGGCAGGCTCTGTGCTGGGGGATGCCTCAGGGATTTTAGCAGGCCTGCAGGTGCTGCTGACTCACTGGGCTTCTGAAAAATGTCAGGGCTTTGCAGTCCTCCAGAGAAGATGTCAAAAGGAAAGGCAGGAGAGATCTGATCTCGAGTAGCTGGGGAGAGGTTAGTCAAATCCCTTCTTCAGGGCTGCCCCTCCACCTGGAGCTGGTTCCCCACCTGCATCCTCCCTGGTCCCACTCTCTGCTTTGCCATGCTGTAGCAAAAGCTTAGGCATGGTGTATCCTGACATGCAGGGTCAGAGGGGCCTCTTCCCTCTGTCTCCAGGACAAACCGTGGGGAAGGAGGAAGAAAAAGAGCTGGACTTGAAAGAGCTCTGGGGAGAAGGTGAAAAGGGAGAGGGGAGGAAGCGACACCCAAACATGGCCTCTCTCCCGAGCCAAAGCACTAGGAACAGCTGGCCAGGGATGGAGAAACAGAGCCACCAAAGCAAAAAGGCAGGGAGGGAGAAATCACGGAAACCCTGCGCTGTCAGCCTGCCAGGAAAAAACATTAAACCTCTAAAAATAAAGCGGCGGGGAAGGGAGGGCCGCCCCGAGCACAGACTTACGTGGCCTGGACGGTGCCGGGCCGCAGGACCACCTCGATCTTGTACTTGGCTCCGGTCAGCAGCTTGATGGTGCGGTTCTGGCCGAAGCGCTGCCCGTCCACCTTGAAATACACGGCCCCGTCGTTGGGCTGGATCTTAAGGGAGACGCTGATTTTCACGAGGCCGGGAATGTCGCCCATCGCTTGTCACCGGCGGGGGGGGGGAGTGCGAGAACTGCGCCCCTGTCACCCCCTCCGCGGAACGCGGCTGGCGGGAACAGGAGTGCGACGCTGCGAGGGAGAGGAAGAGGAGGAGGGAGGAGGAAGAGGAGGGGCTGCCTGATCCCCGCCGGCCCAGCCCTTCCCAAAAGCAGCGGATGATATATGTTTGTTTTTTCCCTTCCCCAATAGAGACGCAGCATCTGGGAAGTGGATGCCCCCCCACCCCACCCCTCCCTCGCTCCATATCCCACAGTGTAGGGATATTTGCAGCTGCTGTGATTGCAGCCGGTTTCCAGGGAGTTAATCCGGCCCCTATTACTGCAGCCCTAATCCCGCTGTTCTTCCCGGAGGGAGCGCGAGGGACTCGGGCAAGACCGGGCGGCGCCGTTCAGCACCACGGGCGCGGACAGCGGCACGGGCCGGGAGAGCCCCGTGGGGCTCCCCCACCAGCCTGAGCAGAGCAAAGACGTGGGTTTGTGGCTCTTCCCTCCCTCTGTGGTAAAAGGTTTCTGTGAGCCACCATGACTAGTCTGTCGGTTTCTTGCTCCCTAAAGTTAACAGTTAATATCTAGTCTAGTGTTTCTATTGGGATGTTTTTTAGAATCACTTTGATCTCAAACTTCACAAAATTAGAAGCATTGCTAGTAGTTTGACTATTAACAAATCATTATTCTTCAAGATAATTTGGGTAGCTAATTGGATGTCTACCCTAAGAAATGAGCTATGTCAAATTAAGTCTTCTGAGACCCCACCTGGACTCCTGCATTCAGCTCTGGGGGCCTCTATCATAAGAAGGATGTAGAGTTAGAGCAAGTCCAGAGAAGGGTCACAAAGGTAGATCAGAGGGCTGAAGCACCTCTCCTGTGAAAACAGGTTGAGAGAGTTGGGGTTGTTCAGCCTGGAGAAAAGAAGGGTTTGGAAGACCTTAGGGTAGGTTCCAGTGCCTAAAGCTGCCAACAAGAAATCTGGAGAGAGGCTTTTTGTAACGGCATTTAGTGACAGGAGAAGGGGGAATGGCTTTAAGATCAAAGAAGGGAGATTTAAATTAGATATAAGGAAGACATTCTTTCCTGTGAGGGTGATGAGGCACTGGCACAGGTTGCCCAGAGAAGCTGTGGCTGCCCCATCCCTGGAAGTGTTCAAGGCCAGGTTGGACGAGGCTTGGAGCAAGCTGGTCTAGTGGAAGGTGTCCTTCCTTATGGCAGGTGGTTTAGAACTAGATGACCTTAAGGTCCTTTTCAACCCAAACCATTCCTTGATTCTATGATGAAGTACTAACTGGGGAAAAGGTAATTCTGTCAAGGGGAGATCACAACCAGTGATTCATTGACCACTGACTCAGGAACCAACCCCCCATCCCGCTCAAAGAGAAGTAGAGATTGACCATGTGGACCAACTAACATAGGAAGCGAGAGTTGCTTAACACATAGGGAATTGAGTACTAAGTAATGAAAGAGTAATTTAACTTGCTATCTGTGAAGATTGATGTCTTTGACTGCAAAAAAAGTATAAATAGTGTAAGGCCAAGAATAGGTTTCATAATGTGCCCAGCCAGCCTGGTTTCCATAGAGATAAGGGCTGGGCATGACCCCTGCCTCTCAGAACTGTGTGTGGTGAGTTTTGTATGTAACATTCTATCCTTTGATAGCAGTCACTGCCAGAGGGAGTTGTTTGGGGAGTTGTTATACAAATGTAGCCATTGCTTCTCCCACTGAACAGTCAAGAGTGAAACAAAAGCCACTAAACCCCCCCAGCATATTCCTTTGTATAATGAGGGAGCAGCATTATCAACATTAATGTATGAGAAGAATCTTTTGGGTTTGGTGTAATGTCAAAGGGCACCTAATCAAAGAATGGTTGCATCTAATCAAATAGTAAGCTGCAGCAACAACTCATTCCACAGTGGGGGCCAGCATTTGATCACAAGTCATACACCGACCTCTATCAATTTGTTGCAAAGATCTTTTCTGACTCCAGAGGTCCACCAAAATCAGGTAATATGAATCCCTCCAACCACTGTCAAGGTCAACAATGAATGGTTTTGAAAGTATCTTGGAAGTTAACAGATGTTTTCAGATGAGGAAGCAGCTCATGCATCTCATAACAATATGGCTCCACAAAAGAAGACCACATGCGCATCTCTTCCCCATCTTTTTCTGAGAATTCTCATTTTTCATTGTATTCTGCTGAAATTGCTGCACTTTGTGGCTGTTTAAAGTTAGGCTTGCAGCAATTCCCACTTCCGTAAGTTTAAATGTAATTCAGTATGAAATCACAGAGGCCTTACACCTGGGGAATCTGATAGTATCACTTAAAGTGGCATGTGAAGAATAATGGCCATTGCCAGGGATCAGTTTTACTCACCTCTTGGGCCAGACATATCATGTTGTAGTAAATTGTGTGTAGCTGAAGACATTGATTGCTATTAGTTTCCCAAGTACATGAGAGGTCAGATCTATAATGGGTATTTTTTTCCCATATTATTTCTGCCTGAATGGTCATCTTTCTCTGGATGCAGCTCAGGCTGTGACTTTATTCCAGACAACTGTGGCAAAAAGTAGCAAACATAAGGGAGAACTAACAAAGCATATGTCTGAGTAACTGGTTTACCATGTGAAAGTGAAACCTGGTGAGAGTAGAACATTTACAGAGAAGGAATTTTAAACCCAAAATTACCTTTCTTTTTATCAATGTGTTATCTTTGCATACGCCAGCACATTTACTTACCCTATCCTACCAGACACTCTTTATCAGTGCAGATCAAGGAGACAAAGTAGCTTTGCTAAGTCTTTCTGGGAGGTTACTTTTGTTGCTCTCACCTTAATGGCCATGACCAGCCTCATCTGGGGCCTCTACCCACACCTCTGTCCATGGGCCATCAATCAGTTATGTTTATGGGTGTTGGTCTCCAACTCTTCAGTTATGTTTAAGGGTGTTGATCTCCAACTCTGTCACAGATGCTGTTGATTTTGGCCTGCAGGCTTACTACCTGGCTGACATGGAGAGGCCTGATGCTGTAGGCTGTCCCCTCATTGAAGGTGGTGGGATGGGCTGGAGAAACTCAGATCTGTCCAGTCCCCATGGGGATTTCCTATGGGTTCCAGCCCCAAGGCTGCAGCATGGTTACCTGGTACTAATTGCTGCTTTGTAGGGAGCAAAATGTTCTGTAGGGAGCAAAATACTTGCAAGAAGATGGAGGCAGTGTGGTTTTGCCAGGAGCACAGAGGAAATGTGCTGATATTTACCAGGTTTAAAGCTAAATAGATCCTCAAAATCTTAGGACAAGGTTGTATTTCTTCTAAGGCACAGCAGTAATTTATTTCCAGGAACAAAGATAATTTTGTGTCCATTCCTCCATTCCCTACACCTGCATTTAAGGGGTGGAGGTTGGAATCTTTAATGTCCTTGTAAAGTGCAAAACTGCTTTTTTAATGTTTGTTTGGGTTTGCTTTTTTTTTTTTCATCCAGCCCTTCAAATCTATCTTTTGTTTTCCTGGCATTTGAGGCTTCCCAGCCTGTTGTCTGGAGTCAGCCAGGTATGTTAAGCTAATTTCCTTCCCTTGGGAAGGAACATTGCAGCACTCTCCTGTGCCTTGGCAAACCCCTTAATGCTTTTGAAGGGAGTGGTGGGCTCCTTCAGGTGAGCTGCAGCCAGTGTGCTGGGCTATTCTCATCTCTTTCTCTTCCCAGACTAGGACATTCTTTTCACAGTACAGCTTCATTCTCCAAGACCTCTCTCTTGTGCCTAAGCCTTCCCTGCTGCAGCTACATTACCTGTGTGTATCACTGATGAGGGACCACTGTAGGGAAGAGATGAGCATGTCACAGGTGAGGTTGTATGCATCCAAAGAAAAGCCAGAGCCAATATGCAGATAAGCAGTGACTTGCTTTGTGCAAATCTAGTTTGTCTATAAAATATTCTGGAAAAACCTATTTGAGCTCTTGACTGCATCCACTCAATATGATGTCTTTAGGCATGGTGATATGTCAACTGCATAAGGCTTTCAGTAATACTATTTATGCAGGCCTTCCTACTTGGGAGTTAAGGCACTAATCCTTCTGCATAGCTCCACAATAAGTAAATGTGTAAAATGTGCATTGAGGTCAGAACAAGATGGCTCATTTATGATGGCCAACCACAGTATTTAGATTCCAAGGTGATACAGACAATACCTGTAAGGTCTTTTCACGTTTGCCCCTATTTGATTCCTTTCTTACCACAGTTCTAAATTTGGAAATGTTCTGGATTTGGGTTTCTTTTCAAGACACGGATGCAAAGCCACAGTCTCTCGTTTGCTAAAAATAGCCACATATGTGTGATTCCATATGGAGTGAATTGTGCTGAGGCTTGCACCTGCCAGCTCTAAATTTAATGCTGTAATTCTTTTGACACCTCTGCCTCTGCACAGAAGTGGGAAAGGGGTTTAAGGGACTGTAAACCGGAGTGAGTATTTATCACCTTTGCAAACCACTTGTCTGCTATTTTTCCCATCAGTCATTTTGAGCATACAGCATTTGGTTTAATTTCACCTGGAAATGCGGCTTTATTTGATGTGTATTTATGGAGAACTCTTGTGCTCAGTTAGACATGGAGTGGGCTTATGGCATTTACAGTGCAGCAACCATGTTTGAAGAGCAGCTATTCAAGGGCTAGTAGAGCAGTGAAGCTGATGCAACAAACTGAGAAACCACTTCCTTGGAGCCAACACCTTTATTTGCACAGATGGGGTTCCAGTTTTCAGTATGAACACCCTTCAGTCTCTCAGCTCAAGCAGATCCCTTGCTCAAATAAATGTGGTTGATCACTTTTTTTTAAAAAAAATACAATTAAAAAAATCAAAATTATTAATTTTTTAATTTTAAAATGTTTTTAACAAAACAAGCTGAATTTTCTGAGGAATTACAGCAACAAGATCTGCTCTACAGGAACAGGTCACTTCCCAGTAAACGGAGCTAAGATCCTCAGCTCTTGCAGATTGTGTTATTGCGACAAATGTTGCTAATCCATTGTCATTTACCTATTCTGCACAGAAATGAAGAGAACAGGATAGTTATAGCAGGTTTCCACAGTGCAGGTCACTTTCTGCCACCCAGAGCTCTATCCTTCCCTCTGTGGAGAGCTAGAAGAAATACAGCTCTTCCTCTCTGAGTGCAGTGCTGTTCTTTAGGAATGGTATCACAAAGACAGCATGCATCAGCAGTCCAGGCTGTTTCTCACACCTCCCATGGCCACTGTATGTATGGTTAAGGACCGTTTTGCTTCACATTAATGATTTAGCTGATCAGCACATTTCTGCCTGGGGAAGGATGAAGTGTTGATTCCCCTGTGGTGATGTGTGGTAAATTAAACCAAGCCTCAGTGTTAAAAGGATTGTTCCAGACACATGTAAGGTAGAAGGGGAAAAGGAATAGCTGAACTTTGAAGATGAAATAGCAACAATATAGAGAAAAGGAGAGTTATAAACTATATATATTACACACACATATATATATATATCAACTATATATAATTAGCTGGTTGCTTCCAGCTAATGCTGTATGGAGGTAATTTTATTCTTTGACACTGAGTTGCTTAAGTAGCTAATGGTAAATTCTGGAGTGATTGGCTTTGTGCCACTGCATCTAGAATTGCATTTCACATCTCCAAGGGCTTTTTATACAGGTAAATGGGAAACTGAGCTTTTGAAGAATTGTGGAGTCAGCATCCTTTTCTGTTTATATTAAACCACTTTTTAGTATAAGGTAATTTAGATATCCTGTTGAAGAGGATCTGTCTCTGAACATTTCATATCACCAATTTATTGTGCGGGGCCCTGTCATCCTGACTCAGCACAAACACTGAACCAGCGGGAGCAGGAAAACCTATGGAAAAGCTGCCTGCAGGGAGGAAAATACTGGCAGATTCTTATGTGTTTGTTCCACTCAAGCCATTCCCCTTGGGAAAGGGTTTCCTTTCCTCAGGTCTGATGGTCAGCAAGGTAGAGACATAAAAGCTAACTGTGAGCCAATTCTTGGTCCCTAATACTCACCCCAGGCTTTGTAGTATTATGGAGTCCCTGCCCATGGCAGGGGTGTTGGAACTAGATGATCTTAAGGTCCTTTCCAACCCTAACTATTCTATGATTCTATGGCCTCAAGGCAGCTAATAAGGGGGTAGTTTGGCTTGCAGCTGTACAGTGAAAGTTATTTAATATGAGTTGTCGTTGTCTATGACCTGTAGTGTTATCCACTCAGAGGTGAAGGGGGTGTCTTTTCCCAAAGATGGAACCACTGGAATGAAAGGGAAGAGAAGGAGACAGTTGAACTTCTTAAAGCAAAAGGAATTACTGACCAAAAACCATTTTATAGGAGTCTACAAACTCCTGAGTCCACCAAGCATTTTAAGCCTTATGGGAAATGAAGGAAGCCTTCACAGAAATTTAGCTTGGGAAATTCAGTTAGATTATCTCAATTCAGTTAGCTCATCTCAACTCTGAAATGCATCTTCAATTCACTCCAGGTCCTGGGAATGGTAGGCAGATTTTTATGGTAATTTGGCAAAGCTCTGTGGTCACTTTTTAGTGATAATTTTTTACTTTTAGCTGTTTCCAAAAAGCATGAAGGGTTTATTAGTTAATGCATGAGTTTCTGTCTCTAATAATTTTAGAATCTGTTGGCTGATGTCATGTATACTTGACAGTCAGAGAATTAGAAAGCATATATTGAACCTTTGATTTGCAAACTGCCTAATGGAGGATTTGCTTGGTCAGCTCTGCAGCAAGTAAAAGATGCTCATAGAAAGTGACATTTTGTGGTGCTTTGCGGTGTGCTGGTCTAATTCATTTAGCCTACTTGACAGCTAACCTCTTTGGGAGGCCTCAGCATCAAACTCCAAAACCTGATCAAGTCTGATAAACCCTCTGTATCAGTATTTGTGTTTACAAATATGTAAAGGGTGGGTGTCAGGATGATGGAGCTAGGCTTTTTTCAGTGATATCCAGTGGTAGGACAAGGGACAATGGGTGTAAACTGGATCATAGGAGGTTCCATGTTAGCAGACGGTGCATAGTCATTAACCAAGCGAGCGCCCTCCAGCTTGCTGCCAGACTCCACATGCTCACCCGCTGTGAGTCAGACTTCCAAGGCAGGATGAAATAACAGAACTGGTGAGTTGGAAGCCTGTCTCTGAGACCCTTTTGGCTTGCACCAAGCAGCAGCTCAGTACACCAAGCTGTTTGTTTGCTAGAGTTCATGTATTTGTGGAGCGGGCCTTATTTCTTGGGATTGGGCACTAAGATGCTTATTTTATTACCCAGGACTCTCGTCAAGGCTGGCTGTATTTGATACAGTTGAGCGTTTTGTCAGGCTGTTGCTTGTTCTGTCAGAGGCAAACTATAAATACACACGTGCTTCTGCGTTTCCCTATCTCTCTCTCTGTAAGAGGAAATGGGCTTGTTTTCATGTGATTAGCAGGCAGAGGAACTTGTGAAAGTGACACAGCTGTACTGTAAAAATGCCAGCCCACAGACTTTGCTGCCAGAAGAACTTGACTGCCAGCGCTGATAGACCAGGGAACAGGATTGCCTGAGACATGGAGCGAGAACCGATGCGTATAAGGGAGGGGTACTTGGTTAAGAAGGTAAGGGGGGCAGCTTTGGACTGAGTAGAGGAGGAAGCTAACTCTGAACAGGTTGGGGAGGTGTAGGAAAACATACTTTGGTTTCAGTTATTAAAAAAAGGATATTTTTTTTACCAAAAAGAAAAAGCAAATGAACAGAATTCCTTGAGCAGTAAACCAGGGTGGTGTTAGTGATCATAGAGATACTTACTAGCAGTTTTATCTTGTCAGATTACTACATAAGGCATTTTACACATATCTTGGATGTACCTTTGGATCAAAAGATTTATATTTTTATTAAGTAATCTAATGCCCACAGTAGAAGCCTGGCAAGACAGGTAGCAGCTTGAAATGGACATAGACTACTCAAATGCACTTAATTGCTGAGTTAAATAGCAAGGAAGCATAGTGAGATCAAAGAGGTCATATCACTTTGGTCTTGAGGCACTCTGTGGGGCCACAGGTCCCTTTGCAGAGTGAAAGCCATTTGCCACTAACTTTCTCCTCTTGATACTTACATTAGGGTGGGGAACAGTGCTGTGCTTAGGGTCAGTGGTTTAACTTGTACTATGTGAACTCCAAGAAGTATGAGTTCACCCTTTAAGGGGTTTTAGGTCAGCTTAAATTTCTATTTCTGTATTTTGGGGGGGCTTTGTGTCATGTGAGCGTAAGAAACAGCTGATTTTCTGATACTGTAGTGCTGCAGATGTTATAAAAATTGTTCTACCAAAGGGAAGTTTTGTGTGTTCTTAAAGTAGCTAATGATTTCATAGAGCAATTCAAGGAAAACCTGTCTGTGTCTGCAGTCTTTGGAGTAGGTGTGACAGCTTGATTTTTAGTCCAGGAAAAGCTTGCTTATCTTTCATAAGATGTTCTAGATGAGAACAATGTGACCATGTTTGGGTTTGCTGATGATGTGTGTCTGAGAATGCCAGTCTTAACACTGCTCTGCAGTGGCTTCCTTTGGTAGAGCATGTTAGAGTCTGGGCTTTAGGAAGTGCTGGACTTCTCTGTTTATGAGCAGAAAGACTGCTTATGGTAAACCCACAAACAAAAGGAAATTGCAACAGTTCTTGCCTTGGCCCATCATCTTAATTAATTTCTTAGCAGAAAATTGACCAGTGGGTTAATTTAGACTCTCAAATAATGGTAAATTCTTATTGCTTAATAAATAAATACAGAATCAAAAGCAAACAGCAGTCAACCCGTATGCAAATGAGGCTCTTACAGTTCCCTTTTGGAGGTCACATAGTCCAAGCTAAAGCACTGACCCTTAAGCACAGCACTGTTCCCCACCCTAACATAAATATCAAGAGGAGAAAGTCAGTGACAAATGGTCTTCACTCTCTGCAAAGGGCCCTGTGGCCTCATGATGACTTCTTTAGGAGGTCAAATCCTTGTTTTCACTTTGCAGGCATAATGAAGAGGAGAAAAGTACATAAATAGCATTTGTTGATCACTTTCTGTCCCTAGTGTGGGCTGCAGAGGCTAGAAGCAAGTCTTACGCTTAATAAGATCTCAGCTGATGGTTTTTCCTCCTCACCCTGTAATTGAACATAAGGTCTTACTCAGAGTTCAAAGGCCTCTCTTGGAAGGTAGGGAAGCAAAAAGGATGTGACAAACGGTTCATCTGGAGAATAATTAAAATAAAAATAAAATAAAGGCTCAGTGTGTTTCTGTCCCATTCACTTCTGCAGAAATAAAAAGTGCAAATATAACCACATCTGCCCAGCTTTCAGGTTTACCAAATCAAAACAGGCCATTTTCACAGCATAACTGTGGCTGCCTTGCTTCTATCTGCAGCTTTAGCATGGCTCAGCCACCATCATCTGAGGTGGACAGAGATGCAGTGTAGTAAGTCACTTGGGTATCTGGGATTGTGACCACAACCAGCTTCAAAAGTGGTGGGACCACAGACGACACCTAGCTAGAATGCAACAGTCTTAGTAGTTTTAGCAGTTAATCATGCTCAACACAGAGAAGCAGGTTGTTTCTCTCTGAGACCCATAGAATTTTTCTGTGTGTTTCATTATATGTAGGATCTGGCCCTATCTTTATCTCTGTATTTCTTGCATCTAACAGCTGTGTTTCAGGAATGGGAAGTAAAAACTTTAAAAGATTAAATGAAGCACTTCAATTCCTCATCTCAGAGGCTGGAGATCTGCAGCTGAAGACCCTTATACTGTTCGTTAGTCTTACAGTTTATACCTCTATGTCTAGAAATCCTCTGAGGTGTATGCTTTCTTACTAGACAACCAAGCCTCAACAGCTGACTGTATTGTAGCACCAAGTCCTAAATATTGCATAAGATGCCCAGGTTAATAGGACAAGGAGTAATGGATTAGAACTTAAAGAGGGGAAGTTTAGATTGGATATAAAGAAGAAGTTCTTTGCTGTAAGGGTGGTGAGGCACTGGAATGGATTGCCCAAGGAAGTTGTGAATGCTTCATCCCTGGCAGTGTTCAAGGCCAGGTTGGACATAGCCTTGGGTGCCATGGTTTAGTGTGAGGTGTCCCTGCCCATGGCAGGGGGTTGGAACTAGGTTATCTTAAGGTCCTTTCCAACTCTAACTATTCTATGATTATATGATTCTAATGAGACAGTTCTGATGTGCCATTTCACATCCAGAAACTTTGAGGCTTATTCATAATATTGCCACTAGGTCATCTTGAAGACAGTAGTTGGGACTGATACTGAAAAGAAACACCTCCTGGGGCAGGCAGTGTGATTTTCGGACACACTCATGGCTGAGATGGCAAGGGTCAAACAGTGGTGATCAGAGGAATAACAACAGTGCTCTTTAATTGTGTAGTAAGATAGGTGTGGTTGTGCTGTGTTCTCCTTGAGACACTAGTGATAGTTATTTCAGTATGTCAGACACTCCCTGGAAGGTCATATCTTCAGTGAGTATCATGTGACGAGAGTGATATATTGAACATAGTATACACATCTGTTTATTGCAGCAGGGCAGCATGTTTAACACCTGGAAGCCGATGTGGGTAGTGCTCTTAGAAGATGGAATTGAATTCTACAAGCGGAAGGCTGACAACAGCCCCAAAGGGATGGTCCCACTAAAGGGAAGCTCTATTAACAGCCCATGCCAAGATTTTGGCAAAAGAATGGTAAGTACTTTTTCAATAACAATGAAAAAATCGTGATACAGCAAAGAGATAAATGCTGTGACCCACATGCCTAAGTAAAGCTATATTTCCAAATCATTTTATTACCATTTGGTGACCCCACATATTTCACATTAATGATATCTGTATTAATCACCACTGTATTGTTACTGGTAGGGCTTTTGCAAGTGACTAAGAGTCACATTTACACTCAGAGAGTAAAACCCAAAACTGACCTAGAGAAAGTAGTTCAAATGTTGCCTACATATTTGGGATCTCTTAAAGTCAAAGGTAGCAAGTGCACACACAGGTCCTGCTTCCCAGTAAAGCACACAGGTGACTATATTTGCAAATTCAGAGTCTTATGTGACAGAAGAAAGGTAGAGGAAGATAAATGTACAAGCATACATATTTTGTTATAGGGTTCATGCATAATAGTTATTGGTAAAACAGGATTTCCAGTATGAGCAAAGAATCCTATCTATGGTCAGTCATTTGTTATTTCAGCAACTTGGTTTCATCAAATAGGCATCATACCCTCAGGAATTCCTTTGACAAAGGGGTTCCCCAGAATCTGGAAGATTGTACAATTACAGCTTAAAGAAGTTTACCATGAGGATACCTGACTGAAGACAGAAGTCTGAGAGCATTAGAAAAATAGAAAGTGTGAGAGTACATGAGAGAGAAAGCTGCATTTTCTCATATGAGTGAAGAGAATTACACCTGTCCTTAGGTTTTGCGGTAAGCGGAGTCAGGGTCCCTGGTGTCAGGTTTGGACCTGCTAGGTTTCCTTTTATTTTCCTTCCTTCTTTTTAATTCTTTCTTTTGTTTTTTCTTCTTTGTGCAGTCCCCATATTTATATATTAAAAAAGTTGATTCTTATGAAGTCTTTTTAGACTTATATCCTTTTAAGAAAAAGGGTCTCCTACTTCTTTGAGGCAGTGCAATAGAAGGATGGGGCAGAGAACAAAGTTTGCAGTTAATTCTGTGCTAAGTCAAAGAAATTGTAGATGGCTGCCTCTCCCGGGAACACTTGGTAATCCCATCCAAAGCAGGATCATCAAGAGCCATCTGCTTTTCCTAGCTATCCATAGGTGCTGGGAGTTGTCTGCAGAAGGAGACTGTATTGTCATGCCTGGAAGAGAGTTGCGCAATCACGTATTCCCACCCCATGCTCATCATAGGCTTTTTGATCCCTGAGCTGGCAAGGGAGATTGTCCAACTGATTCAGAAGGGTTTAAGATTGACTGCTAGTCATGCCCATTTACTCTTCCTTATTGCTAACAGCTCCTGTCTGAGCCATTCTTGGCACGGCTGGGCAAACCTTGCTGGTTGACTCCTGCAGCTTCAGACCTAACCTTCTGCTTCAGCCAGTGTGACTGTGTGTCAGTGCATTGCCTGGGCACTGCTGAGAGCACTTAGTTACAGCACTTGGCTTTACATCTTTTGTAAACCATGGGTAATAAAGGTGAAGCAGAATTACATCTAGGGACTAGAGCACAGGGCAGGAACATGAAATTACCAAGTAAAGGAACAGAAACTAAGTATATCTGCACACACTTGGTTCTAATTCTACTGTTTTGAAACCATGTTCCTACATTATCTAATTAACAAGCTTCAGCACAGCACTCTACTTATGAGGTATGATGCATGAGGAGAAGGGTACTGTATCACAGATCCTACATTATAATGTTGGAAGTTAGGTTTTTCTCATGAAGCATTCTTTTCCAAACAGTTTTGTGGGGGTGTTTTTGTTGTTTGTGTTTTTTTGAGCGTTTTTTTTTCCTGATTGGTTGGTTGGTTTGGTTTGGGTTTTTCTTTAACTCTTATTGAGGCACTGACATAACTATTGGTCTATAATAGTTGCTAGGAAATATCATTAACAGTAACACATTTAACAATAATGAAAAGATAATTGACCAGCATGGTACATTCTACAAGTTAGGCAGAGAGGTCTAAAGTGTCTGTTGTCTGCTGAAGGCAAAGTAAGAAACAGCCTTGCCTGCCCAAAGGGTTGCTCGAAGATGTAGCAGTTAGCAGAAGATATATGGCATCTGTATCAAAGGGTGATGAAGTCTTTGAGGAGCCTTCCTTTGGCTGCAGTGGACATTATGCTTCATTTTACATTATGAGTTTAAATATTGAGATTTACTTTAGGCTTCGCTTCAGTTGCTGGGGCTTTTTCTGAGGGAGAATATAGAAAAAAAGGAAGGATCTCAGACCTGGGGGTTGAGGCACCCAAACCACCTTCTCATAAGTGAGATCTGATGCAGAGTTTGCTGAAGTCAGTGGAAGCAATCCAGGCAACTTCAGTGGCTGTTGGATCAGATCCTCCTTACTGAGTTGGTGGGACAATTCTGCAATTACATAGACTAATAGCCTTGGAAACACATTGAATTACAATTTGCACTGTTCAAACAAGCAAAACTTCAGCATGCTCGTTTGTATGAATGACACTGTCAATGGGATTGTATACAAGCAATGCCTCTGCATTCCATCCTGCCTTCTCACTGCTTGCATGCCAAAACATATAGTTCTTCCTCTTATGGGAATTATTCTGATTCTTAGTGGTTTGCGTACATTTGTTTCATATAGCTAGAAATAAATGTATAATTTTAGGACAGGAGTTTCAAAGGTGAAAAGTGGGATAATTCTTATTAGCCAGTCTCACTCAAACCCAGTTTGGGACACTGGGCCATGAGCAGACTTTTATATTCATTTGGTTAGACTTTAGCTTTTTGAATCAGCATGTGTATCTGTATCAGGACCTAGCTTGAAAATTCAGGAGACATTTTGCTAAATCAGTTGCCAAAAGCAGGTTCTGTGGGGAAAGGAAGCAATCTTGGATTTGTTAAACAGAAACAAATATAACCTGTTCAGAAGAGACTGCAACTGTATATTTGGAGATTTTGTTTCAAAGTGCATTCATCACCATTCTTCATCTGAAGTTTGATCACTTCTTAATGTGATATTAATTCTGCTATGCTTGAGCTTTCTCTATGGCTTTCCCCATGGCTTTCCTGTGGATAACATTATCATGCATGGTTGCTTACAGTCAGATACGTTTGTCCTAATTTAAACCAAAATGTTAGTATTTAGAACAGTCTAATTGTCTAATTTTCACTAAAGCACAAACAGAAGCGCATCATCAGAGGCCTTGTGACTTGGTCACTTCTAAGTTTGGAGACTCAAGCTTTTCACTGATTTCAGACAGAGCTTAGATGTCTAGCTTAGTGGCTTAGCTTTCCAAGAGCTGAAGTTAAGAGTCAGAGCTTTCCCAATTGCCTCTGTGTACTGGGAATAAACTTTTCATTAGCATTTCACTTTACATAGCTTCTGAGCTCTTTGACTTTGAGATTGTTGATTTTCCATTTGGTAAAAGCTTGTATTAATGATTTAGTATTTCATTCTGTTAACCTAGTGTGTAAGCATGATTCTTGGATATTGGGATTTCATAGAATCATAGAATACTTAGGGTTGGAAAGGTCCTTAAGATCATCTAGTTCCAACCCCCCTGCCATGGGCAGGGATACCTCGCACTAATCTGTTTGCTTTTCACAAATGTACCATACATTGCTTTTCAGGATATAGCTCTTTACTGCATAATAGAAATGGTAGGTGTTGCTGGAAAGATGAATGGTGTCTCATCAGAAACAGTTACTTTTCTGTCTGAAATAGATTTTTCAGGACCCACTGTTTGTAACTTTGATATCTGTCTTCCATGAAAGTCAGTGGGACTTCCACACAATGTCAGGGTGTCAGAATTTTTCACATTGACAGCAATCTGGAAGATGCATACTGGGGATATTCAGAAACGTGCCATTTACAAATGCGGGCCTCAGCGGACTCAGTGCTTTCAGTTCACTGCTGTAGACTCACCACGCTCTGCTCTTTGATGATGATAGCCTCTGCTTTACTTGCCCTCATAAAGCAATGCTGTTGGCTTGCTGATTAGCCTGTCACTTTCAGATGCCTGCTGAGACAGAACCTCTTGTACTTACTCTAATACAACTATGGAACAAATTACAATTCTGCTTATGGAGAACTGTATTTTAGAGGAAGTGGAAACCCTCCTGCCTGAGTAATTAGATTCTGATTTTCTATTGAAAAGATCACTGGATGAATATGAGATCAAATAGTATGAACTTTGGGTTTGGGTTTTCTTGGTTGTTGTGTTGGATTTTAGTTTTCCTTATTCCTTTCCCCAGCTTCCCCCTCCTCCCCCAGGTTGGTGTTATTTTTTTCTGCTCAGAATTACCTTTAAAAGATCTTTTCTCATTTTGGGAAATAGTTTTTCCATTGTTGCTAGTGTGTTTAGATAGGTAGCGATCATAAGATGTAGCCACGGGTGGGATGTACCATCTCCCTACCAAGCCCTTAAAGGTTTGCTAGGCTGCAGATGTGTTCAGCTGCTCTCCAGTGTGACTGTGACCTTTTCTGGCTTTGTGAATCAGTAGCTGAGGTACATGAAGTGGGTATTTTTCCCTCCCTCAGACTAACCTCATCTTTATAAACAGTAACAGAAATTTACACCCACTGTAAGCCTGCAGGGCTGGGCACTTGAGCCTCTCAGTTGAACTTCCAAGCAAAAGTTAAAATAGGCCACTACACTGGTGCCACTCACCTTGGCTATAATGACAATGTCAGGGTCACCCAGCAGGAAATAACAAGAGTCAGTTTCCTGCACTGCCTGTTCATGCTTTTCTTCAGAGGTTTTTAAACGTAACTGTGTAAGGCACTTTCAGTAGTCCCTCAGGCACAGGTAGCCTGTATGTTGTGGTGGTACTGGGCTAACTGTGCCCAACTGGCTACACTAGAGTGACTTCTAAAAGAAACATCATTTATCATTGCAGTTTGTCTTCAAGATCACTGCAGCCAAGCAGCAGGACCACTTTTTTCAAGCTGCCTACCTGGAGGAGAGAGATGCCTGGGTACGAGATATCAAGAGAGCAATTCATTGCATAGATGGAGGCCAGCGGTTTGCCAGAAAATCCACAAGAAAATCTATCAGACTGCCTGAAACAATCAACTTGAGGTTTGTTCTCATAGCTCTGCTCCCCCTTTTACTTCCATCTGCAGGCAGTGTGCCAGATAGCGTAACCTCTGTCTGGACAAGCTATGGGCATGTCTGTCCATGCTACCTCTCTGGTTTCACTCAGTCCTTTCTGCATGACTAAAGATTACAGAGCTCAGAATGTGGCAGAAATGAGCTAGCGATCAGAACCGGGAAAATAATTTTCAATGCACCAAAACTTGCTTATTTATCAAAGGATTTTGCTGATAAGGAGATTTCTGAGCACACTGCAATGGAAAAGGAGACCCCAGCCACAGTGTGATTCTGCCAGGAGAGGCGTTTTTATGCAATATATAGTCTATTTTAAAAATATTTTAAAGCTTTTGTTTGCTTTCCAGAGGAACACTGATGTTAGCCTAAGTTTTGGATGCTGAGGGTAGAGTGGTGCTTGCCAGAGAACTTGGAACTGGCAAATGGAGAAGAACAGATAAAGGTCACACACAGGAAGCCATCTGTTTGTCAGTACTTTAAAAAGTTAAGGACAACTTCTTGCCTCTGAGCAGTAAACACCAAGGTACAAATGAACCTGCAGTGCTCCTTGTAAGACAGTAAAACTGCACAGAGCCAAGATCCAACCAAATTTCACTTCTCTGCTTTAGCAGAGGATCACCCTGACTGACAGGCCAAAGGATGTGACATTTAATATTCATCTTTCTTGTCATTCCAGTGCTCCAAGAGTTCTAAGCAAGTGAAAAGTGGATGTGAGGAAGAAAGTAATGCCAGGGCTCACTGAGGTTACTTGCTGCCTCTGAGGGCATGCAGTCTTTGGAGATGTCACAGTGTCAGATTTTTTGCTCAGCCAAGGACCTTTGGGGGAACACAGTGCAGAGCAGTGAGCTCCTTATTGGCACCAAGGCCGTGGGGCCCTGTGAAGATGCCTCAGGAGTGGGTATTCACTGCTGTTCACACTACATAATTTGTTCCATTCTGAAATCATGGGGGTGTGGTGAACCACTTGAGCACTTGTCCCTTTGCTCCCCTAGCTGTGACAGAAGACTCCAGGCTTTGCAACATGAATTTTTCAGATTAAACTAAGCCATGCTGTAACCCTGCAGAGAGTAATATGCCAGCAAAGCATGAAGATCCTGTGAATGACAATGATATTATCGCACAAACTGGCTAAAGCTTTTTATTTGCTAAGTTTCTGTGGTTCTTTTTATGCACAGTGCTTTGTACCTCTCAATGAAAGATCCTGAAAAGGGAATAAAGGAGTTGAAGCTGGAAAAGGACAAAAAAGTGTACAATCACTGCTTTACCGGTAAGGAGCTCTTGTCCTGCTTTCTCATATAACAAAGGGAGCACAGGCTGAGAGGCTATGGATAGATGAAACAGCTCTATGCTCTGTAGAGCACAGAGAAGTTTAAGAAGAAAGCCTGCAGATGTTTTTCTGACCAACACTGGAGGTGCTTTAAGGATGAATCTTGAAAAGGTGTTCAGTTGTGGCCATGGTAAGCAAGAGAAGAGAAAGAAAATTAACCAGTGCCAAAAAGTTTGATATAGATCTTTGTAGAAAGTTGCATGAAATGCTTAAATACAGAAGAATTATTCCTTTCTGAAATATTCTTCAACAGTGTCACATTGTAATTTCTGTCTTGCTTTCAGTCAAATGGTTTGTGCCTGATATTGTTTGTTCCTTTGTAACCAGGCACCACTGTGATTGACTGGCTGGTGTCTAGTAACTCCATCCGAAATCGCAAAGAAGGTCTCATGCTTGCCTCTTCACTCCTGAGTGAAGGCTACCTACAGCCTGCAGAGGATACATCCAAGGCTGCTGCTGAGGGGCTGTCAGACACCCCTTTCTTAGATCTCAGCGATGCCTACTATTACTTTGTGAGTGTTGCATTCTGGTTTTTATTTGTCTCAGAATTACTAATGCTCTGCTTTTCTCAGGCTTCTTGTTGGGTTTCTTAAGTCCTAGAGGAAAGATTGGACAGAAACAGAGAGATCTACATTAATTGTCTTTCTCTACATGATATTCAGAATGAACTGGCTCACTTTAATATTTGTAAGCAGGACATTTCTTTTTCTCGTACCCTCCTAAGTGTGAACTGAGTGCTGAGTTTAAGCTGGGTTCTTTATAACTTAGGCTTTGTTCCTGGTAATTTCACCAGTGACCAGAATTTAACCATCAGTTCCTCTGATGATTCAGCAGGAGGCAAGCAAGTAATTCATTATCATGGGGCTTCCTGGAATGACACAAGCTACAAATCCTTTTTTTCTTTTGTGTGGAGCCATCAAATCTGACTCAGTGCATGTCACACACGCATACACAGCTTGCCTGTGAGCAAAGAAGTTTTTAATGTCCCCCAATAACACCTGTCCTGGGTAGTTCACCCAACCTTTTTGGTTTATTGCTTCAAGTTCTGTGGATTGATTTGAAGAACCCACAGTACCACAGTCAAATACTGTTTTAAAGATGTTTGCTTATGAACTCATACTAACAAAAAGTATGCCTTCTGTCATGTGAAAATGCTTGAATATAACGATTTTCTTTATATTCACCATATAGAATCACTTGACTTCAGTAAAATGACTCTTCCATTACTTAATTTGTCTTCCTAGAATGTGTCTGTGGCAGGGACACTTTACCTGTGCAGCAATGGAAGCAGAGACACAGTTGATGAAAGCAGCCTTGTGGCCATCACAGCTGATGGCTACCTGGGACACTTCTAGCAGTCCATGTGTGCTCTGCTTACTTTCAGCTTGTTTCTAGTTTGATTCAATACCAGTATGGTGTGAAGAGACCACAGCAGGTCAATGTCTGACTTGTTATCATACAAGTTGGCAGCACAGATGTTTACTCTAAGCCATATGAATGGTTACCTACATTTACATCATTACCATCCTACATTAAGGAGGAGGGAAGCCAAAGAGAAGCCATATTTGTACATGTACATAGACATGCAGCACCTGTGTAACTTCTGAATTTTCTCTTGTGGTCATGCAGCCAGACAGTGGGTTTTTCTGTGATGGGAATTCTAGTGATGATGATGTGGTCCTGAAAGAAGAATTCAGAGGCATAGTAGTCAAACAAGGATGTTTGCTGAAACAGGTCAGTATTGCATATGTTCCATTTTGTCACTGGGATGGTGTTCATTGGATACAGGTTTACACTTTTACAACAAAAAGCTTTAGGGAAGGGATAAACCAGCTTATGCCATCTCCACAGTTTATAGATTTCATCTCTGTCCCTCTTGCCTTAGCACAAAGAATACTTGCTGTAGCATGGCAGCAGAGCTTCTGCCCAACTTTGCAAGGTTTATTGCTCTTACTACAAAATAAGTCAGATTATAGCTTTAATTAGGAAAGGGTGCTAAAGCAGGAGATGTGACAAGTCATTGGTGAATTGGGTAAAAACGCTGCCAATCCAATGTCCCTCTGGATACACAGCTGGATTCAGTTGCCAGTTTTCACGGGCTTTTTTTAGTGTACCTGAGCAAAAGAGTCCTTTCAGTTACTAGTATTTAATTCTGTCCCATCTGTAAGGTGGCAGGTAACTGTATACCTTTCCTTTCCAGCAAAACTTTAAGCAATATGGTGACTGTGATGATAAGATGCTTACTTTCTGGGGCCATTGCAAGCAGATATTAGTGAATGGAAGGCAAGACCAGGATTCTTAAATTAAGAGAATAGTTCAGTTGAAAGGAGCCTACAATAATCATCTAGGCCAACTGGCTGACCATCTCAGGGCTGACCATAGAATCATAGAACAGTTAGGATTGGAAAGGACCTTAAAATCAAGTTCCAACCCCCCTGCCATGGGAAGGGACACCTTACACTAAATCATGTCACCCAAGGCTCTGTCCAACCTGGCCTTGAACACTGCCAGGGATGGAACATTCACAACCTCCCTGGGTAACCCATTCCAGTGCCTCACCACCCTCATAGTAAAGAACTTCTTCCTTATATCCAATCTAAACTTCCCCTGTTTAAGTTTGAACCCATTACCCCATGTCCTGTCACTACAGTCCCCAATGAACTGAAGGTTAAAGCATGTTATTCAGGGCATTGCCCAAATGTCTCTTAAACACTGATAGGCTTGGGGCATTAATAACCTCTTTAGGAAATCTCTTCCAGTATTTGTCCATGTTCTCTGTAAATAAATGTTTCCTAGTATCAAGTATGAACCTTCACTGTTAAAATATTCATTTGATGCCTAAGAAATTTTTTGTGATCTTCATTTGTATTTCTGTTGCTCAATCAGATTACTCGAAAGAAATAGAAGCAATCTTTCTGCTTTTACCCTGTCACATTCACAATGGCCTAGTTAGTAAGAACTTCTGTGCAGTGTAGCTTGTTGAGAAACGTATTTTGAAATGCTGAGAGGAAGTGGTTCATGACAGTCTTCCACTTGTGTTGGTCTGGGATTGGTCATCCTCAGTGACCTGTGGATCATTGCTCAGAAGCGTTACTGCTTCTGATGAGAATGCTTTCAGCAGATCTAGATTTGTCCCACCCATCATTTGAATCTTGAAAACAGCAGTGAGGCATCTACACCCATATTGGAAGATGGTGTTATTTCTGCCTGAGCTTCTCAGCCGGGAAACCTCCCTAGGGTTCTTAAGCCAGATAAGCCTTTTTTTGTTGTTGATTGGTTTTGTCTTGCGGGGAAAGAAGGACCTTCAGCTCATCCTTGCCAATAGTTCACAGTACCTTCCTGCAAGACATTTTGCAGCCATGCTTTCTGGCAAGCATTTAAACCTAGTTTTCAGACACCTCATGTGAATGTCATGACTACCAGGCTATGAAATGTGTTTAGGAGCATCTCCTATGTTGAAGCTGTCCTGCTTCATATGACACATAAAAAGAGAAACTGGTGTGAAAGGCCAGTTGTGCAAAAAAGTGGGATGCAGTGAATACTTCCTGTCCAAAATATTCAGCCTTTTTCCTTTTATATTTGCCTGTTCTCTCATGTATGGGTAAGCTGACTGTAAGTGCTTGCAGGTAAAGCAGTTCACAACATTCCTGGTTTTGAATTTTTCTAGGGACATCGGAGGAAGAACTGGAAAGTGAGAAAGTTTGTTTTAAGAGAGGACCCTGCATATCTTCACTACTATGATCCAGCTGGTGTAAGAGACATTTGGTTTATTTCCTTGTTTGTTTTAAAGCCAATACCTTATAGAAATATCTGAATGGAGTATTTGCATGGGAGTGTGTGATAGGAAAGGCCAAGCAGTACAGGGGAGCTCACATGGCCTAGCCATCCTCTGGAAAAGCAGGGTGAAGGATGGTTTCTGGGTCTTCCAAGTCAGGGAGGCAAGTGTCACCCAGACCTGGAAACGGGTAACCCTGAACTGTGCTCTCACCTCTTCTATGGTGTGATTAATAAGAATTAATGTGTGCTCTCATTTGATTAAAATGAACTAGGCCTTTTTCTATTTACTGGGACATTGAAAAAAAACCTTACAGTTGGCACAAGGCTCATATTCTTCTCATACCTTTGTTCAGGACATGCTAAGTACTCAGCAGATCCTGAATTCCAAATCCCTGAAGAGATTTCTTATTTCCCCCTACCATACCCCCCCATGCTCCATGTCATGCATATATTGAGGATCCTCTGGTTTCCCATGTGACATACCATGTCATTAAATGTTTTTGTTTCTGTTCTGGTGTTGTAGCCACATATTAACATATGAACAGTATCAGAAGTGTTGAATTTTATTTTGATTTCATGTCCTCATCAGGGAGAAGAACCACTGGGAGCCATTCACTTGAGAGGCAGTGTGGTGACAGCAGTGGAAGATATGCCTGACTGTAAGGAACTATATTGAATTAGCTGTATAATACATTTTTGATACATTCTTTCAATCTGTCTGAAGTCACAAGTGGTTTTTACTCAAAGCTAATCTGTGTGCAATGGTCTAGTAATTCTAGAGACTAGTCTATTGCTGTCTTAATTACTGGAGAATGATATTATGGTGAAGGTAGCAAGAGGGAATCTTGTGTTTTTTAAGTTGTTCAGAGAAGACCTGTCAAAAGGATGACACCATCCCTATGTTGGGATAACTGGCCTTAGACAAAGTAAGCTGAGTTTGCTTTTTTTAGCTGATGAGTTTGGGATGGAACATTTAAGTTAGAAATGGTTATGCCACAAATTGTTACTGTTCGCATTCTGTTCCCTCCCAAAACTAGAAACTGTGGGAACAGCAATGGCTGAGCATTGCTGCAAGGAACAAGAAACACTCATTCCATGCATTCTGCTCCCATGGGAGTGGCAAACTCATATCCAGCAAGTTGGCATCTCAGCACCCGTGTAGCCTGTGGTGGTAGATATGAAAAAAAACCAGAGATTCTGGATGTGACGTGAACTTGAATGTCTTGATTTGTAGCTGGCAAGGCATGGAAGGGTTTCATAAACCATAGAATGGTTAGAGTTGGAAGGGGTCTTAAAGAACAGGGGGAATATGGGGAATATGGGGAATATGACCTGTCTGTAGGATTGCAGACCTTTCCACGGTTGAGGATCAATTAACCAGAGACTCTTGAAGGTGAAATGTGCAGAATTCATAGGTTATTTTCCAAGAGAGACCTATCTCATGGACCCAACCTTGCAATTGGTTTGTGAAGGCCTGATCAGGCTCAACTTAGAAAGGAAATCCCCTTACGGTGTGTAAAGGAAGAAACTTTGTGAACACAAGGTACCCTTTCATGTCTGACTTCCCTGTTTCTCTTCCCTGTAGCCAAGAAGCATGATGTCGACAACATCCTCTTTGAAATTATCACAGCAAATGACATCCACTATTACTTGCAAGCAGCCTCACCTGCAGAGCGTACAGAGTGGATCAAAGCAATTCAGGCAGTTTCTAGGACTGGAAAATGAAGATGAGCTGCCAAGAAGACAGACAACTGAAATTAGTAACTTAAAACAGAAATTTCACTGAAAGAAAGCAATATCATCCAGAAAGGCATCCTAAGGCTTGTGGGCTGGGGTGAGGGTGGGCAGTAGGTTTCAATGCTATAAGTGGGCACTAACAAAGTATTTTTCCACTTGTGTTATGGTAATATTTTACTGAATTGTACAGCAGAACATGCGAGAGTAGTGTGTGCTGCTTAATCAGTCCACCTTGGGAAGGTGGTACCTTACACCTTTTTGTGCTGCCACAGCTGGTAGTACAGATTTTACCATTAACAGGGAACAGATCCACGTCACTGTGAGAAGCTGAGCTAGTCACCATCCAGCCTTTGATGCATTTCAATATCTTGAGATATTTTAAAGTCTTCCTGAGACAAACTTTACACTTCCTTCTTTGCTAGATCTTTTTACTGCTTGTTCACCTATGCAAAGGATGCCATAGATTTAGGAAAGAAATCAACTTGCTTGGAAACCTGATCCACTCCTTTATAATCCATCAGTATTAAGGAGGGGAAGAATGAAGACAATTATAGAAACACCTTGTAGAAAGCAAGTACAACTTGATGTGATGACAGCTGTATGAGGAAAAGTTCCCACAGTATTTCAAATACGAAGAAATCTCAGTTCGAGTTGTTTATCTCACCTGATTTTGATGCTAAATTTATCTACAAGAATCTGCTCTAGGACATTATTTCCCTTCATTTAGATCCCCAAAGCAGTTAATAGGATGTCAGGTACTGCTGATTTGACCTGTATTTGAATTAAATAGAAAGGAGAAAGGAAAGAATCCATGGGTTACCTACTCAAACTACTGACTGAAGTGGGTTTGTTTAGGTTTTTCTTTTTTAACCTCCAGCAACATACTCAGTTCTTGGTTCTGTGCCTTAGTTGTATAAGAGAAACCTTATGCTTGCGGTAACTAAAATAAATGTTATTTGACAAGATCAGTTTACCTGAGCAATCCTTATGTTGTTTTCTGGCTGTATAAAGCTTCTAAGTTTAATTTTATGCAGGAATTGAAATTAAAGTTAACATCATATTCTGTATGTAGGCTGTTCCTGATGCAGACTGATGCTTCTGAGTGCAAGTAAACTTCAAAAGTTTTAAAACTCTTGTTCTGGATCTAATAAGGTACCTTATCCTTAATTATTATTCAGATCTCTTTAGTCTTAAAAATATATCTGGATCTAAAGCTTCTCTTCAAGTCTGCTTAATTATACTTGTATCTGAGCTAATGAGTATGAAGGTCTTTTGCCTTAGTAGTGCTTGTCACAAAGGAAACACAGCCTTTGAGGGGCAGCAGGCTGACAAGGCCACCACATCGTCATGCCTATTTAAGACATCCAGGGGAAATCAGCTTCTGGCAGGCACTTCCTATATCTCACACAAGCTGACAGGGCTACTGAAGGCTGGTCTGTCATTCTGAGGAAGGAAAAAAACTACACTGTTTGCTCAGCCTGCTTTTGTGATAATTGCTTTGTGGTTGCTGCTTATTTTTGCTTTCTGAGCTCAGTAACCCCAAAATACTTTATGGCACAGGAAAACAGATAAAACATCACACAACCAAACAATGGAAACTTGCCCAGCTTAGCAAAGAAGGGATGCAACTCCTAATTTTTAATAAAACTAAAAAGTTCTACCATTCTCTGACTTGTCATTTTTCCCTGTGCCCAGTCAAGTGTCCATCTGCCCACGTATGAACTGTATTTTCTCTGGTAGATGATGCTAGCCAGTGTCTTTGTGGAAGAGCTCTGATGTGTGTACCAGACTATAGCAGTAGGGTCTCTAACCTGACAGGTAGCTCTTTTGAAGATAGATCACACACAAGGGTTTGTGAGACTCCCTGTTTCTTGGTGGAAACAGAAGAATGGAAAGTGTATGTCTGATGCCACTCTACCTACACTTCCTGCAATAAACGTTTTAATTTGCCTGAGTCTCATACTGGGAGTGACTCCAAACTGTTCTTCCTTTTAGCCAGGTTCTTATGCATTTCTTGACATCAAGAATTAGCTCTGTATTATAGGGAGAACGTGCCCTAGTCCATTTTCAGACAGGGCCTGACAAGAAAATCAATATATTTCACAGACCTTTTCTCTCTGATGAGCTCTGCACAAGGGATGAATCATGGGACAGAGTTATTATGGGGCTAGTTTTCAAAGACATTTGGTTTCCTAACTCCTGGCAGTGCTTTTAAAAAGCAAAGTAGGTACCTGAATACCACCAGCAGTCTGACCTTAGTTGTTCTAAGTGAGATGATGACAGTTGTCACAATCCTTAAACTGAGTCAAAAAATTTGCTAAGGAGAAAGCTACTGAAGCTAAGGTGGTGATTGACTATTGTAATAGATGTCTGTATATGAAAAGAATAAAGGTACATCACTACAATTTCTAGAGATACTAAATAGATGCTGTCCAATTCAGTATTTAAAAGCAGCTACAAGTCTAGCATAGATCATGAGGCCAACCAAGTTACTCAGAAGGCATGGAAGCGAAGAGACGTCTATCCTGAGTACCAGCACAAGAGAAGAGGGAGCAGGCCTACCACAAGGCATTACTAATTGAAAGAGAAAAACCAGAAGAGCAGACCTTCATGTTTGTGCTTCCTCCATCTATTTTCACCCTCTAACCATTTAAATCACACTTCCATGCACTCAGCAGTTGATACATCAACATCAGGTCCCTTTATACTCATAACATGGATTCGTTCTTTTTTGTAGACTAAAGAGCAAGAAAATAAACCATTGTGGATAAGGACTGTATTTATAATCTTCAATTACTGGAAGATTTGTATGATATAATCTTCTATAAAAATCCTCTTGGGTTTGTGTTTGACTTGCCACATCTCACACTGAGCTGTTTTCCCTGTACTGGAACTCTGACTGTGTACTTACTACAGTCAGATTTTTAGGAATGTATATTAACCATTGCACCCATAAAAACAAACATGTAGACACATAGCTCCTTATTCCATGGTTTAAAAGAAAACATGGACAAAACTGAGGAAAAAGCAAACTCCATACACTGAAAAAATAACATCCATGAGGACTGCAACTACCCAACAAGCTTTCAGCCACAGGTGTTACTTCTTATAATTAAATAAGCACTGCATATGGAAGTAGTTCTGTCTTAATGCATCTTTAGCAGTGGTTTCCAGGAGCTGCTTACTTTTCCTACTCTGTAGCTTTCTTCTGAATGGTAATGTTAGTATTATTTTGTTGCTAAATGTAATTATCTTGGTGCTATTCTTTGTAATGTGCTGGTTTTGGTTTTTATTTGGGAGTAGTTAACAGAAAGGGTTAAAGATCTACTGAAAATGTGGTTTTAGTAATAGAGCAGTTTATTGAGGAATCTTTAATCAAAGTGTGCTCATAAAGAGGAGAAAAACTGTTAAGGCCTCTGAGGTATGATCTAGCGTGCACTGTCAAGTCTCTCTTTTAGATTAAGTTCTCGTTTGTGTTCTTGTAGTATTGCAGGTCAGTCTTCAGTGCAGTAATACTGTTCTGTCTTTGAGTTCACCTTACTACAAATGTTAAACACCAAAATTTTCCCTGTTTGTGTGTTTGCTTTGTTCTCAAATACTTCAGAAGTTATTTCAAGTTTAAACAACTTGCTCCACAGGGCTCTGGTTAAATGCTTTTTACTGTTTGTGAAGTGCTTCCATTTGTTCAGGCCTGGATAACACCAAGACTAAGAAGCCTGAAACCTTAAATAACCTTTTTGATGAGACACAGAAATGTTTTAGCAGATCGGGGGTGAGCTGTTGGCTTTTTTGTTCTGTTTTTCAGTTTGTGCCTTTTAAAACTGTAGGCGACTATAGGAGGAACTTTAAAAAGCAAAATGAGTAGTTCACAGTTCTTTGCCATTTGCTGGCAGTCAGTATTTCTGTGGGTGCCTTTAGTCTGTGATTTGAAAGTGCTTGTATATTTGCCTGTGAACTGTGGCCTTCTCATTGATGTATTGAGACCTTACCATGCTCAGTGTGAACTTCTGTGTGCAGTAGAAGGCAGGCTTCAAATTTCTGTCTCCTCTCTTGAGTTTTCTGTCAGCTAACAGGGAATGTGTGCTCTAGTCTTTTCATCTCTTCTCACCAGCCACCTTCCTTGGAGGAGTCTTGGGGTTTGATAGCTTTGGCAGCCTGAGAAAACTGCATGTGCTAGGCAATAAATAGTGTTAAGTTCCTTAGCTTATCTACTTGAATATTCTTTAAGTAATGTTAAGTTTGTCCTAAAATAAATAAAGGGGAATATAGGTGTTAATGATGGACCATGATATGTCAGAGGTTCTTTTCAAAAGCTAGGATAAAATAAAATGCAAGGCTGTATGCACAGCCTCTGGTTTGAATGATTGTTTTCAGATTATACAATTAAGTAATTGTATATATTTATAGCTTATGTATATATATATGTATAGATTATGTAGATTATTTAGCCTGTAAAATGATCAGTTTTCAGTGTATAAAGTGTCAGATGTTTGCCCTTTAATATCAGAACACAGGATGGATATCTCAGTACTGCTTCTTATGACCAAGCTTGACAGCAAGGGGTCTTTCTACTGCTTTCTAACCCTTTCTCTGCTACCCAGGAGTGGGGCTCCTGAGTATGTATCTCATATCTTTCTGTGTTACTTGTGTGGCACTAAGGAACTCGGAGATGACCTAAAAAGCAAATGGTTTAGGCTGGGTCAGCGTTCTGACTGGTGAAGCAATGGTGCCTTTCCAGATGACTTTGCCTGCCTACCACACATGGCTCAGCTGCCCCAGGGAGCCTTTTTGCAATATAGAGCCTTTGTAATGCTCTCACCAGGCTCCTACAGTGCTGGATTATAGTCTGAAAGAGGAGAGTGGAAGCAGCTTCAGTAGGAAAATGAGATTTAGTCCTGGTCCACGTGAAAGATGAATGTGCCAGGGGGCTGCCATGTGTACTGTGAGTTGTTTTTATTGTGTGGAATGATGATATAACTGAAGTCTGAATCTGATGCATGAAGAATAATTTGAATGTGGTTATTTCATCACTTTTTGAAGGTATTTTAGGAACTACTTTTCCTCTTGAGATGGTGGGGTGGAGACCTACAAGCCAAGCAAGCAAAAAACACCCTTAAAAATCTCCCACTGAAAACAAGGGTTTTTTTCTGTTGTTACTCATGAGATTTCCTGAAACAGAGTTTTTCATTTGGTTTCCAAATAAGCTTTTTCCCCCTCCCTCGATTCGGACAAAGAACTTCCTGTTTCACATTTAAACCAAAACTGTGGCTTTCCACACTTTGTTTCTGATTCTTTAGATTGCTTAATTTTCCCCCCCTTCAGTTTGGTTGAAGGAAAAGTAAAACTGTGTGTGAAAGCTGAGGAAAATGCTGCTTTTTGTACTTCATTGGACTTCCATTGGAAGTGCATTGGGGTGTAAGAAAACTTTTCATATTCCCTGCATAGGCTGCTTTTTTTTAAGCTGGTAACACATTTTCCTCTCTTTTTCCATCCCCGAGAAAGGCCTGAGAAGGAGGGAGGAAAGGAACTGAAGGCAAATGCTCATGAAACTGATGGATTTCTGCTTCATGCAGTTGAAAGGGAGGGGAAAATACATTAGTAAATGTGAAAATTTGCCTTCAGTATGTCTTTCACCAACATCTTGGCTATTAACAAACCAGAGTGATCAAGGGAGAGGAGGAGGAGGGATTGACTAGTTTCATGAAAAAAACCCCTAAATTAAGAAATCTAAAACTAGATACCTCAATTTTCCCAAATCCTCAAACCCAGAGATTAAAAGGACATTGAGAACTTTCTTAATGTATTGCCATTAGCCCCTTTCTCCTTACCAAATATACTAGAACCTATTGCAGTCTGATAAGAGCATCAGTTATAAAAATCAGTGTCTAATCAGTCTCTTCATCTACCTGCTTCCACATCATAAGGAAAAGACTGAGAATCCTTTCTTGAACACTGAAGTATATAAAAAGAAAACCAAGAAACTTTCCTTTTTATCTTTCATTGCTTCTGTTATGTGTGTACGCAAGTGTCCTGCTTTTGAAGGCTTAAATTGCTGTGTCTTGCTCGTATGTGATGGTGCAAGTACAGTAACAAAGTCAATATACATGCATGCATTGTCTTTTAATAATAGGAAGGTTTGTTTGGATCAGATTTTTAACCCTACTCCCTCCAGCAACACCTCCTTTTACTTAAAGCTATTTTAACCTAAGCTTTCTAAGATAAAAAGCAAGCATGTAGCTCTGCTTCTTAGGCATCATAGGGTGGAACTCGAAGACATAAACATCCTAGTGGCATTTTAGATGTGCTACAGCATACCAAGTGGTCTCTGGTCACCCCTTTAGAACAGCAAAAACTTCCTCTCATCTCCTCATATCTACATGCTTTGCATAGATGTTTGGTTACATTATGGATATTAAGTGCTGTTATAATCTACTTATTTAAGTATTTGAGGAGCCCCCAGCATTGTTGTCTCTAAGTATGTGTGTTGATAAAAGTTGCATGTTAGAATGGCTTTAAAGAGCAGTATAATTAAGATAAAATTGTCTAAAGACTAGTTCCAAAATAGAGGTGTCATTAGGAAAGCTGGTTAGTTTGGTCAGCCACATGTGATGAAGCTTGAGGCAAGCTTCTGTTATTGGCTGTACTGTCAAATAGCTGTATATACTGTATCTTGTGAAACCTAGGTGTTAGGAACTCCTAGCTACATTTGTACAGCACTCTTGTTCTTTAGCATTATGACAGAAAAACAGCTATTGAAAATAGTCTCTCAGTTGAACAGATGAATAAAATTCTCACAGCATACTGGCATATTTCATTTATTAGCTGCAAGATACTGCTGATACACAAAAGTATTTTCCTTTCTCAATGTTCTTTTTTCCTCTGTTAGGATTAAAGGCCTGAGGTGGCTGATTTGTTTGCTTGAAGTCTTCCCCCTCTTTCCAGCTTGTTCAATCTATACCTGCAGTTCAGCCTTCAAGTTGAATTCTCCAATAGTTAGCTGGTAGCATCTTGTGGTGTTTTCTGTTTGGTGTTCTGAGATCACTCAGGCATTTAAAAGCAATATTTAGTGCTATGGCTAGTACTTCATCTGATGGCTGATGCTGTCCTGTGGCATCTGGAGAAGTCTTTGTGTAGAGCTTCAAGTGCCTGGCATCTCAGCCACAAAGCAACCTCTGCAGTCAGTGCTTCCACATCTGCAAGCAGTAGCTCCTTTGCCTGTTAAGATTTTTAAGGACCACGCATTAAAACCAGCATGTGCCATTCTAACAGCCTATTTAAATGTGGAACAAAAAAAGCTCATCTTGTACCTAATTTGCATGCTTTAGTAGGCTGGTTTTTATTCCAACCCCCCAGCTTTGTAAATCCAGGGTTGCTGGACACGGGTGGCAGTGTTGTACAGGACAATTCTGAGGGGCTGCAGGTAACTGCTGCTACATAGAATTGTCCTCTAGGGTTTTATCTTGGTAGGTCTCCCAGGACCTCTGAGTTTGCTGCCCATCACCTCTTTCCTTCTCCCTGTTCTAGCCACAGTTTTGTGGCTCAGGTTTTATTGGTTTACTAGAATAGCTGAAATGGGTCTAGCCCTTAGCAGAGGCCTGAAAAAGAACCTCAAACCAAAACACCACTAACCTCCAGTTTTTAGCATTGCTGTGCTGATCAGAAGCAGCTGCTGATGTGGTGTTAAATGCAGCAGGTGATTCCTTCCAGGGCTTTAGGGACAGACTTTTCCAAACCAGCAATATGCTGAAAAACAGCCATGAAGTTGCTTCAGCAACACCTGCAAATATGATAGGCCTCTACCCAAGTTCATTTGGAGAGAAAATAATAACACCACAACTACCAAAATCCTCCCATCTGTATGCTTTTATGGCCCTTCTGTCAGCTCTGGTGGGCTGAAGGAGTCAATCCTAGTCCTGAGCCCAGCTATTCTGTCTTCAGTTGGGATAACTCTGCCACTTGGTACCTTTTAGAGATGACAAGGATAAAGACCAGAGACATTAGTGCCAGCCTATCAGCAGAAACACTTCTTTTGACAAGATTAGCTTTGAGATATGAGTGGTCTAATGAAAAAAGTCTGTGATGATTAAACATCTCGTGCTTTCTTTTTTGTTTAGTGTGACTGTTAATGGCAATGGCCCAAAGCCACATCCTGCACCATGGTGCAATAAAGCCACACTGTCAGCTCCTCCCTTCAGAGATGGAGCACTGCAAATCTGAGTAGTTGCAAGGAAGGTTCTAACACCACATGCAGGTTTGGAAATACAGAAATAGCATACTCTGGTTGAGCTTTGGTGCTGGGCATTTTGATGTCCAGCTGTGTGCAGCAGCTTGGGACATTTTATACAGCAAGGGAGCTTTTTTTTCCTACCAGAAACCTGACTGTTTTAAGCTCATGTTTAAGCCATGTGGGATGTGTGAGTGGAGGACATCCTAATCACTCTGCACCACACAAGCTTCACGTGCTCTCTCAGAATGCCTCTTTGTCTTTGGAAAGCTGGGTGGCAGAAGGTGGGCAGCAGGAAGGCTGTGTGGGTGATGAGATGCCTGGGTGATGGATGCCTTGGGCATCTTTCTGCGGCTGAAACCTGCTGAGTAGGAGGGTAGCAGTGGTGTGTGAGTGCAGTGAGGAGGTCAGCGGGGTTTGCTAAAGTAGAACTTGCCACTTCCTCAAAAACTTGTGGGTAGGAGAGCTGGGTGCTGAAGCACAACAAGGGCTTCACCAGCCACCTAGGTGTGAGGGTAGCTGTTGCATACCCTGGAGTAGCAGGTGAGCTTTGAGGGTTTGTGTGGCCTTGGCTGCTCTCTGGGAAAGGATGCCTATGCATTAGGGCTAACCTAGGACCAATCTTCTTGTTGCTGACATTTCTGTGGTTTTGGTTCAGAAGTAGGAGGGGGGAAAAGATGAACCTAAACTATGTGGTGTAGGAATTGCCACTGTTTGGAGTGATGGATGCTGTTGGGGTGTCTTTAAGGGGAATAGAGCACATCCAGCCTGCAGCAGAGCTGAGAGGCTGAGCAAGTGGTGCAGGGGCAGAGAGGGCTAGAACAGAAGACCAGAACTGAGGTAATGGACATTCCAGGGGGAATGAAATCCCTTAAAGGAGGGGCTCAGCGTGGGGAGGGGGGAAACAAACTTTGTTTTAATGAGAGCTTGTACTTAAATACTTGGGTCTTTTTCATTCAGTAATAGATTTTTCACGAGAAACTTACACCATTGCTACTCCATGTTTAAAGATCCAGGCCTTGTCTAATTTGTTTAACTCCTTGTGTGTTTAAAGAGGTACAACCACCTGATCTGGACAGAAGTAGAGGCATGACAGATACTGGTGATTCCTATGCTTGTATGAGAAGGGGGAAAAGCTACTCCAAAGTGCACAGGGAAACAATTCTGTGTTAGGATTTACACCAGAATAATTGTTCTATTTAAAAATTGTATCCTGGGACATGATACATGAGAGCTGACATATACATGATAATATACTGACATATACATGACATACATGAGAACTGACAGCTGAGGGGCAGGAAAGGAGCAGGAAGAGGGGATAGATGTCTGGAAGTTAGAGACTGAAGGTAACAGGAAGCTGGGTGAGAAGGATGAAGAACTACATCCGTGATTGTGTGCTTTTCCTGTCTTATAAATCAGAAATTGGGCACTCCTGAGGTGATGAGAATGCACTGCTGCTATTATTTTCTTCTTTATTAATTTATATGAACTGTTTTTTTTCACTTCTATCTCTCTTTAAGTCAGGTTAACAAAATACTGTAAGCAGGCAGTAAGGCAGCACCTTCAGTGGAAAAACTGTTGTGCTTAGGTGTGGTGTGTGTTGGGGTTTTTATTTGAGCTAACTAGATAGAATCTCAGAGCAGAATTACTAATAATAAAGGAAGCAGTGTTTGCAATTCATTGAGAGTTGTGCTGCATCCACTATATTGTGCAGTGTTCTTTCTTCTGTGTTACACTTCAGCCATGTTTGGCAGCAGGGTGATATCAGAAGCTTCAGTGGATTTTGGATGCTGCATCCATTTTGGCTAATGTAGTAGTCATCCCACAAGAACAGTGTCAACTCTTTTGGCAGTAAAGGGAGATATCATGCATCTTTACACAACCTAAAGCAATGGGGTCCTGAGACTGGGACTAACACCTAAAAGAATGAATTACAGAAGATGTGTAAGAAACATATGTAGTCATTGCATCATGTCACATAATATTGTGGTTGAGAAAGCTCTCTTAATTAGATATGTTACTCATGATTTAGAAAAGGTACTGGTGCTTATGAGCTGAATGTCTGTTCTAATGGGGAAACCGTAGGAGGCTAAGAGAAGTGGATCAGTTTTGATGAAATCTGTTGAATGTTACAAACTAGAAAAGGGAACACAGATAACATACTGTTCTTGGAAGCATTTTAGAGCTCCCAGTTTCACCTGACTGTTCTGGTTCTTCCTTGGCCTGTAGAGATGGGTGCCTACAACAAATGCCTGTGAGCCCACACACTTGCAATAAAGGGGAGTAAAACGTACTAGATATTTTCACCAAATATTCTGCAACAGGTAAATAATGGTGAACAAATAAAAATGGGTAAGTTGTAAGCAAGTTTCAACTACTGGTTTTGTTTAACCACCAGCATCCTCGAACAAAAAAACCCAATATTGGATGGTAGCCCAGACGACCATGGTCTGTATTTTCAGAGCAGAACTGCTCTACTGCTCCATCTAGCGTTATTTGGCCCTGTTAAAAGTCAAGGCTGGACCTAATTTAAATAAACTCGATACCTAACAGGGGCCTGATCTAGTGCCATTGAATTTCATACTCATGACATTTCTCTCCTTACATTGCCAGACGATCCTCTGCCAAAGTCTACAGTAGTTGATTTTAAATCACTTCACAGTAACTAATTTTCATAAGCATGGTAGAAATCTTGTGTCCTCAACATAAAAAAGGACACAGAACTGTTGGAGCAAGTCCAGAGGAGGCCACGAGGATGATCAGGGGACTGGAGCACCTCCTGTATGAAGACAGGCTGAGAAAGTTGGGGCTGTTCAGCCTGGAAAAGAGAAGGCTGCGTGGAGACCTCATAGCAGCCTTCCAGTATCTGAAGGGGGCCTACAGGGGTGCTGGAGAGGGACTATTCATTAGGGACTAGTGACAGGACAAGGGGTAACGGGTTGAAACTTAAACAGGGGAGGTTTAGATTGGATATAAGGAAGAAGTTCTTTACTGCAAGGGTGGTGAGGCACTGGAATGGGACAGGTTGTGTATGCTCCACCCCTGGCAGTGTTCAAGGCCAGGTTGGACAGAGCCTTGGGTGATATGGTTTAGTGTGAGGTGTCCCTGCCTATGGCAGGGGGGTTGGAACTGGATTATCTTAAGGTCCTTTCCAACCCTAAGTATTCTATGATTCTATCTTTCTACAGAGAATTCATCCCAGATTGGTGAGTGAATTTTGTAGGAATAACTGCAGCAATAGGGACCTTCAAAGCGTTTTCCTGCTTAATTTACTCCTTACTGCTAAGTGAATGGGGAAAGGTGATATTCAAATGGAACTGTAACAAGTTGGTTTTGTGCTGACTTCCATGTTGTGCAACGTGACAGGCATGTCCTCTTTTACTAGCAGCATTTTTTAAAGTCTGTACTAAAAATCAGTGCTGGTAAAGCAGGGTTCATGTGATGGGAGATGCAGGAAAAAACTAAGTTTCTGAATGTCTTTTAGCCTAACTACAAAAATATATGAAGTTGTGTTATCTCTCATGGTTATCTGAGTTGTTTAAAGTAGTAAATTCTGCTCTACTCCTCCTCATGTACATGACTGAAGTGCAGAGAGGCTGTAAATTACGTGGCTGCTTCAATCCTGCCTGGTGCCTGGATCTATCAGTTCTAATCCAGAAATCCCACAGTGGAAATGTAGCACTGCTGAACTCTGACACTTCCACACTTC
This sequence comes from Melopsittacus undulatus, assembly GCF_012275295.1. Taxonomy (NCBI): domain Eukaryota; kingdom Metazoa; phylum Chordata; class Aves; order Psittaciformes; family Psittaculidae; genus Melopsittacus; species Melopsittacus undulatus. Next base: position 8,976,369 of record NC_047529.1, on the reverse strand, counting down.
ATCAGTGGATACAGGTTCAGAGAAGGGCTCAGTACAGTGGGGATTTCAGCTGATCCTGAGGTGGTTGCCTTGTCCCTTTCTTTCCAAGGTCTAGACTTGCCCCTTCCCCAGCCTGCCTCCATGGGCTCTCATGTTGTGCTGCTGGTACAATACACTTCAAGTCAAACACACTTTTTTTTGTTAAAAGTCATCTCTTCCAAAATAAGAAGTGCAAACTGAAATAAAAAGTGCAATCAACATCTTTTTGACAATACGGCAGAGCATTAAATTTACAAATATAAAATAACAGCTGAATATTTAGTCTTGCTTAGAATTTTACAGAAAAAATAATCAGATAAAGTGCAAATAAAAATATGTATAATTTTTTTTTAGAAGGTTTCGTCATGTGTTTGCAAACAACTGATTTTGAACAGCAAAATATTTACAGTTTGGCAGTCTGTGAGCTATTGATAGAAGGTTCTTGTTCAAACAAGCACTGGTTTCTCATCTCTCAAGTTCTGCTTCCAGGATTTCTCCCCTTGTATCAACATCCATGGGATACATGCTTTTCTCTGGCAAGCTGTTCCGTGAAGGAATGTTGCTGTATTTCCCACACAGCCATTCTTGCTTCACTTTGCTTTTCCAGTAGTTTCTCAGTAATGTGATCTGATGGAAAAACAGGCAACTCAAGTCTTGGAAATGAACTGATTTCAGCTGCATTCAATGCAAGTAAGTTTTTGCATCGGAAGGGTAATGCTAGAAAAAGGATTTGAAATGTGTCTTTGGATATCTAGACAAAGCCCAGGAAGGTATGCTGCTACCAAGAAGGAGACCTTCATCTATTTCCAGCTTTTCTGTTCTAAGTTGGGTGGAGAATCACTTCTTGCTTTAATTCTTTGAAAGTAAAGATGAAAACCCTAAACCAGGAATTCATCTTCTTCCTTACTCCTTAAAAGAGATGCCTTTCCCTTTCTCTTCCTATTGAGGTTACTTGTGACCTTTAACTTATCTGGGCTCTTAATGCAGGCTGGCTGGTTTCTTCTCTTCAGCCCTTAGTGCAACCTTTTGTTGCAAGAAAACTGTCTTCAACCTTTTAGTGCAAGAAGATGCTGATTCTGTGTATTTGTTCCTTCTACTTCAAATCCCCACCAGATAAGATAGAGAATCAGTACAGGTAGTTCTGGAAATTCCTGTGCAAGAGGAGCAAGACCTGTACATTCAAAAGGCAGCCACTGCCTGCTCATGGCTTTGCCTCATACTGAAACACCTCTACATGTGAGAGTCCAGAACTAGGTTGTTTTGGGTTTGGGTTTTCCTTTTTTTGCTGCTGCATCTCTCTTTTCACCCTTCCATGGTCCCCCTGCTATTAAACACATCAGATAAAACAAGGTGGGGAATCACGCTGTAGTTGGTCCAGAGTGGTAACTGTGAAACCTCTCCCTTCCTGATCTACCTCAGCTTGCAGGCTGTGACAGATCTTCCAGTGTGATCAGCTCTGAACTCCTCAAAGCAGCTGTGACTGGGAGTGTGTGTGGGGAGAGTTTCAAAACAGCTTCTTGGAGCTTCTCCTTGTTTCCTTGTCTCTAAACTGATTATTTTTTTTCCTCCTGGATGCATGTTGCTTAAGGTGTACTGAAGCAGAGCTATCCAAGATGCAATTGTGGGAAGTCATTCCTCACCGGAACTATTCCCACCAAATACAACCAGAGAGCACATAGTGCCAAGTAGGGGTATGTTGTCTTCTACCCCCCAGCCCTGCCTACAGGAATGTGGGCTTTCTTCCATGCTAGGGCTGTGCAGACTTTGACGGAATGAGTCAGAGAACCATAAAATGGTTTGGGTTGGAAGGGATCTTAAAGCTCATTCAGTTCCAACCCCCTGCCATGGCCAGGGACTCCTTTCGCTAGAGCAGGTTGCTCCAAGCCCTGTCGAACCTGGCTCTGAATACTGCCAGGGATGGGGCATCCACAGCATCAGTGCTGAGGCTGTGTGGGGTGGTGAGAACTAAACGGAACAATCTCAGCTGGCCAGATGTGGTCGTGGGCAGGAAGCAGGTCCGCCTGGACTCATCACTGTGTGCATTTTACCAGATGTCTAGCTGTTGGGATGCACTACTGACCCATGCTGTGATTACAGCGGCTCTCCCATTACCCTGGGGCAGATAAGCTGAGCTGAAGTAATCTGACACGCTTTTATTGCCAATCCCAGAAGCCTCGTTGCTGGCGTTCCCTTTACCTTCCAGGAATACCCGTTCCCTCGGTCGCAGTCAAACTCCGGCTGGCACAAAGCCCGCACGCTCAGGCAGTGGTGTCTCCATAGGCGGTCGTTGCTCTCGATGACGCGGTGCCAGCCCTTGCACGTCACGGACGTGTGACACAAGCTCTCAACGTCCAGGACGCTGAAAATCCGGGAGCTGACCTCCGGTGGGAGGAGAACCACGAAGTCAGCGGGGCCTCCTCCTCCTCCTCGGGTCCCCGTCCATCCCCGCAGCCTCGGGGCAGGCAGGGCACCGCCTGTCACCGCCGGTGGCTGCGGTGATCCGCGGCCCCTGGGCCCGGCTCCGCTCCCTCCGGCATGGCGCTGATCCTGCCCGCTGGGGTGCCCGTGGGTCTCGGTGTGCGGTGCTTGTGGTTTGAGGCGAACCCTTCCGCTTCCCGGCTCTGCCGCTGCGTGTCATGTGACGGAGCGTCTGTACGTCATCAGCCGGCGCGCCCGGGACCCTCAGGCGAGTCTCGGTAGTGGCTGCGGTCGAGCCTTGCCCCGTCCGGTACCACCGAGGTGAGGCCGGTCCCTCTCCCGAGCACATCGAGTTACCAGTACATCGCCGAGGGGCCGGGCTGCGGCCTTCCCCGCCTCGCAGGCCGTGTGGTGTAGGGCGCATCTACTGGCCCTGCCGCTCCCGGCCGAGGTCGGGGTGGTTTTGTATCTCGATGCACCGTGTTCAGAGGGGCACACGCCAAGGCTGGAGCCCGTGCAGAACCGTCACCTCTTGGAGGGGCCTCTTGTGTGGGGCACTGCTTGGTCTCTTGTGTTCCTCTTCGGGAGGCAGCGAACAGCGTGGCCCATCAGTGTGTAACTGATGTGTAACTGATCCTGGCCTGTAATGCAGGAAGCTGTGGACGGGGCGGCAGCGGCTCCCGAGTGGTGCTGTGCAGTGCATGCAGCAGGAACTAAACATATAGACGAGATAGCAAGAAAGAATTCTGTACTGTGAGGGTGGTGAGACACGGACACAGGGTGTCCAGAGAAGCTGTGGTTGCCCTGGAAGTGTTCAAGGCCAGGTTGGATGGGGCTTGGGGCAACCTGGTTTAGTGGAAGGTGTCCCTGCCCATAGTAGGTGAGCTTTCGTGTGAATTGTCGAGTGGAAGGGTAAAGGGTTGAAGGGAAAACAGTTGCAGTTTTGGTGGCTTTGAACTGAGGCTTTTAAACCCAGCACTTGAGTGTGTGATGGCATCTCAAAGCTGCAGAACTGTAACCTTTAGTTACAAGAAGTGCTGGATTCATTGTGTGGCTGATCCTGAAAACTGGGTCTCAGTGGTGTTATCTCACTTTTACTGTAGAATCCAATTCCGGGAACTTTCAAAGCTTTGCAGAAAAATTCTAAGCTGTGATTTCAGCTTTCTCAAAGTTTTGTCCTGGCAGGGACTAGTATAAATTATATACTCAAAACCCAAATCACTACAGTGGAGGTCAGCAGGGATTGGAACATTTTTGTTCAGGATATTTCTAGTGGAAGGTAGAAAGGAAGGAATGTTTGTTTCCTCTGCAAATTGATGTAAGAGTATGTTACATTCAGTTTAGAAGTGTATTAATGTCAACGTTCAGACCAACTTCTGTGTTTGAGTAAAAAGCACATGTTTATATTTGTTTGAATAACAATTGTTTTGCTTTGTCAGGAAAAAAACGCAGGAGGCTGACGCCTAAGAAACACCGAGTGTTCCCCCTGTTGAGACATCTTGTCGTCCATTGTTAATAGAACCAGCTTGTTCCAACCCTGAGGTACAGGGAGCTGCAAAAATGACAAAAAATGCTGCTACTTCCAGACATTCGGTGGGTGCTTAATTTTTTAAGTTAAGGTTTATCATTTGTAGGCATGTGTTGAAAGGTGTTGTGTTTTCTAAACCCAGTTCTTTTCTTCTCTGAGGAGTAAATTACGACAAAGTTGTAGATTCAAAATATCTGTTGTTTTATTGATTAGGACTGTGTGCTACACAGGTATATGAATATATTTGTATTGTGTATTTATGGTTATGATAATTATGGTGCAATAATTTGTTCTCTCAAATATACAAAAATTGCTGTTGCTACAGGAATATTTTGACCTAACAATATTGTAGCTGAGTTCAGTACTACAGAGCAAAGTCCAGGTCTGGGCTGTGGTCTGTGTTGGTACTTGCAAAGGCCTAGAGGAATGAATACCTGTTCTTCCAACCAGCCTAAAAGCCTCTGAAATGTGCATCTGCAGTGTTGGACTGTGGTGATGCTTTGTGCTGGCAACAAATAATATCTGTTTGTAGCATACTAGTGGCCTATTTCACTTGAATTGTGCAGTTGTGATGGAGTTGTGTTGTCAAGATCCATCCAGACACAGAAAGAAGCATCCCGCTTTTCCCTGGCAGCCAGTTTGCTGTCCAGCAAAACAGAGTTTTCAAAGCAAGAATTTTCTTCCCCTTTTAAACACTGCCAAGTCAAATGGCTTTCAGACAGTCTGATAAATAGTATATGGAGCCAGTAGGATTCTCCTTGGTTCTTCTTTTGTGTGTCTACCAACATAGTGCTAAAAGGAATAAACTGATCAACATCATTGTATAGTAGATAATAACAACATCTGCATAAAGGTAATGAAATGTCAGCAGTTACTGAGCTGAGATTTCTGTGATAGATACCTTTGAGTAGTAAGTAGAGATTGAAGCAGATGGAATGACTTAGAGTAAATAAGTATGTCCTGAATGTGATTTTGATGTATTTACATTGTTTACACAGATGAGTTAGAGTGTGGTTGTTTTCTGGAGAAAGGAATTGAAAGAATGCTAGCAAGACTTTTTTGTTGTTTTTCCTTGTTGGTTGGTTGGGGTTTTGGTTGTTTGGGTCTTTGGGGGGTGGGTTGCCTGTTTTGACAAACAGGCATTTGTTAAACCTGCTCTTTCTCTTATCTTTACATGTGGAAACTCTAGACCAAGACAGGTGCTGGTAAAGCTCGTCTTTGAAATTTTCAGTTTGTAGCCTTTTAGATATTTATTCCAAAGGTCTGAGGAGGTTGTTTTTTTTTTCCTGCATTCATGTTTCTACAGATGTCATTTTTCTAAGTGGAGTAGAAAAAAAAATGTAAAAAATCAGGCAATTGGCACCATCCAAAAAGCAGGTAGTTAGCCAGGCTGTGTTTGAAGGACATAATTGGGTACAAACTTGTGATTTAGGTTTTTTCCCCCTCTTCTGTAACTGGAAAAAGGTACTGAACAGTAGATGTTGTTTCAGGCTCCTCCTTTTGATGATAATGCAAGTGAACAGTCAAAATCTACCTGGAGAAAGAGAGTGCTTCCATCTTGGATGCTGGAAAAAGATCTCCTGGTTGAGAGAATTTCTGAGCCTGTACCGAAAGGAGGTAGGTTTGCCGTGTGGTATATTTGCATACCAATATCCATTTCTGTGCTTTGTTATAATTTTCCTCAACTATAATGGTGGTAGTAGAAAGTATTAATGTGTTACTTCTCTTTCCATGCTCCATTCCTTTGCTGCTGACAGAGACTGACTTCTGTTACCTCCTTTCTCATCAGTCCTATAGGCGTGACAGAGTTCTTCATGATCAGTTGATTTTATGTTCCATTTTTAGTTTTTGTTTTCTTTTTAATGCCAGGTAATACACTGTCTTCTGACACCCTTTCCTATAAGCTTTACAAATTCTATGTAGTTTCTGTACCTTTAATTCCAAGCCTTCTCCACGTTTAGGTCACTGATGTGTTGCCCTTCTAAATTGAGTTTCTTCCAGTTTCACAGGTCTTAAAGGTAGTTTTGCTTGGTTTTTTTTTTTGATGGTTGTCTGTGTTAGTTTTTTAACTGTGACTGCATCCAACTTGATCACTTAGCCCAGAGTTACTTCTAGGAGGAGAAGTTCATAACGGTTTCTATATAGTAACTATATTCTGTATTGTTTCATACCAATATGAGGCCAAAATAGAATTGCATATCCTCTCGTCCTTTCCACAAAAGGAAATTGCTGAATGTATGATAACATCCTGCTGCTGTGTATCCGCAGTAACAGCATCAAAATAACTGTGTTCAGTCACTATCAATGGGAGGCACAGGGGTGCCACACTGGCACAATCCCAAGAAAAATTTCTAGCATGTTTGGCTTTGGTCCTGGGAGCTTGTTATGACTTCTAAAACTGCCATTAGACATTCTGTCACAAACTTGCCACAAGGCATTTATTGCTCTGATGACTTTTATTGGTGGAAGTGGAGGACTGAAGAAATGAGAGGAGAATGAATATGTACATTAACAGTTCTACCCCAGTGTTTCTGTCATTCTCTGTGTGCTCCACCCTGCTTGCAGTCATGTGGTGAGGTGTGAGGTGGTTTAGATGCTGACTTTCCTCTGGTAGCCAGTGTATGAACTGTGGTTGATGTGTGCCTGTCTGCTCCTCTGTGTCCTGCAGCTATTCCTTAATGCCTCTCTCCCCATCTTCTATTTCTGCTAAGCTGGTGTATGGAGAAATTTGGCTCTTGATGTCCAAGCAGGCCTGCAGAAATATTTCATACAGTGTCTGACCAATTGCTTCTTATCTCCTACAGTAAATGCAAGTGTCTGGGTGGATTGACCTGGACAATAGTGGCTTTAAAAACGTCTGTCGTATGCCAGTGAACACCCTACCTGTTCCTTTCCTCAAAAGCTAATTCTGAGAAACTGTCTTTTATTTTTCCTTTTGCCTTTCTTTCCCTTTCCAAACCTAGATTGTTCCTTGCTGACTTACTGCCTCAGATGTAAAAATTGCATCTACAAGAGGACTTCCACTGGCTGAGTCCAATGTGATTGTTTTCTTTATGTTTGGGTTGTTTTCTGAGGTTTGTTTATGTTCTTGTTTGTTTGTTTTTAGCAAGTGCTGTATATATGTGCATATAAGGCTTGTATCAAAGACTGAAGGTTTTGGTCATGTAGGAGCTGAGTTGGAGCTGTGAGGGTGTGCTGGGTTCAGCTGTAGCAGTCATTTTTCTCCTTTTCAGTAGCTGGTGCAAAGCTGTGTTTTTGACTTTCAGCCTAGAAACAGCGCTGATAACACCAATGTTTTTAGTTGTTGCTCAGTAATGTTTAATCTGACCAAGGACTTTGTGAGTCTCATGCTCGGCCAGGGAGGAGGGGAAGCTGAGACAGGATACAACCCAAACTAACCAAAGAGGTATTCCATACTACAGCACGTCATGCCCAGGATGTAAACTGGGGGCAGTTACCCAGAAGGGCTAGATCACTGCTGGGGTCGGGCTGGGTATCGGTTGGCGGGTGTTGAGTGGTTGTATTCTCTTCCCTTGTTATTTCCCTTATCATTATTATTATTGGTGGTAGCAGCAGTAATTTGTGTTACACCTTAGTTACTGGACTGTTTGTACCTCAGTCTATGGGAGTTACATTCTTTTGATTCTCCTCCCCATTGCTTCAGGAGTGGGAGGAGGAAAGGAGGGGAGTGAGCGAACTGCTACATGGTACTGAATTACCATACCAGCTGGGCTATAAGCCAGGACAGAGGGAACAGGCAACAGTTGTATGCTGTTGAAGGCTTGACCTTGAAGAAGGTAGAAACACAACCACTATTGGAGCTGTTTAAAAAACCATTATGTGAAATCATGATTCTAGCTTAGAATGGGCTGCTGTAAAAAAACAGCTAATCTCTTCTGTATATCTGAAATACTCCCTTAAAATTGTGAAACAGTTTGCATATTTTTAGGGTTGTATTGGATGGGAAGGTAGAAAAGTTGAGAGCAAAACTAAAAGGCTGCTCTTTCATTTATTTGCCGTTTTTTTTTTTTGTCTGTCTTCTACTGGAAAGGTAAGGCTAATCTGTGGTTTTGAATTTGGGTGTTAAAATTTGGAAAAGTCCTTGTTTCATACACATGACTTTGGCATGTCAGTATTTTGTGAAGGGGAAGAGATTTTGAAGTCATGCAAAATGGCATCAAGTATCTTCCTTCTGAATGCATTTCGCAGCAGGTGGAGCTGTAAGAAAACCAGGACAACAGCCTTAGGTGTCTCCCAGCTGTGTATCCAGAAAATACTACTTCAGTACAGAGATCTTACAGTTTTCTGAGGTGTGAAGCTTTCCAAAGAGAGGCACAATATTTGCTGCCTTTCTGTTGGTTACTATTCTGATTAGTTACATACTATTGTAACTAATAAATATTGGTTATTATTCTGATAGTTACATACTATTCTGATGAAATAATCAGCCATTATGTGGTTGACTAGGCAAGTGGGCATACACTGATTTTGCCATGTCCTTATTGGTGTTTGCTTGTATAAACTGGTAGTCTGAAGTGATACTTACATGATACATCTGTGGTAAAAGTTGTTCTTGGACATGTGGTTTACTTGATGAGTGTCCCTTGTGTAAATGAAATTGCCAGTGTTACTGATACAGTTAGTCCAGACCAATCTTTGCCATGTATTTAGTATTTTCCTCCAAATTCAGTCCAGAATATCCTTTGCCATGTGTTTATTGTTTTCTCCCAAATTTTCCCCTCAAGCATCTGTTTTATTCTAAGATGACATTTTTTTTACTCCTATAAGTGGGAAGTGAAATACATATTGTTGAAACAGCCTATGCGCAGCTGCTGCTATTTCTCATGCTTATGTTCAGTGTTCTCCTTTGCTGTGGCTTTAGATTTCTAACAGGATAAGGATTTTCTTGTAAAATTGCATTCTAAAAGTACCCTTTTATTTTTCTTTTAAGGTAATAGAATGAAAAAAGGCCAAAGATGGGGAGAAAGTAATATGGAGTCATTAGAATCAGAAGTAAATGCGCAGCAGAAAAAAAGGTCAGCTTCTGAAGAAACTATAGAGGATTTTGAAGGTGAAAAGGAAGATCAAAAGAAACGAAGCTGTCTTTCCACCCGTGTTCCTTCATCTCGGGTAATTATTGAGAGTGCAGATGGCAACGTCATGTTGAAGGTTGGGTCTACAACAGAAGTATGTGTTCTGCTTGTGATTTGCTCTTTAGCAGTTGTTTTGAAATGCCAGTCCATTGGCCAGGTCTGTGGCAAGGATCATGGAAGCCTTCAGAGTCTTGGGTTTCTAACACTTTCTTCTCAGGATCTGGGACTTAGGCCACAAATGTCCCGATAGAAATACCAGACTTTCAGCTTCAGAGTAAGAGGCTGGAAGACATGGGCCAATGTACTCTTTCTAGGAGTGGCTTGGTGTGTGGTTTCTTCTTTCTGAAAACTCTTTAGGGACAGGTGATGGTATGACACTGATGTAATGCAACATTGGATTTTGTCCATACTAGAGCCATTGTAGTTGGTGAACTTTTATGATCAGAAAATCAGGGTATGTGGCTCAGCAACTGCTGTGTTTTGAAGAAAGGTAGCATGGAGTGTGCTTATGCCACTATCTTAAAATCTGAGCCAAAAAAAGGAGGAAAAACCACCCCTGAAATACAAAATAAGCTGTGGAAGTTTTCCTAATCTCTAGCATTAGAATTGCCTGGATCTGTTCTAGGATCTGATAAAATACTGTTATTTGGTATGCATCATTGTTTTTGACACTGAAAACTATTCGGGTTTTGGTTTTGTTTTTTTAATTAAGCTTAAGGATAGTTGAAATGATCTACACATGGAGAGCATACCCTGTCAGGGTGGTTTTGCTGTTACATAGTGGTATCTTTATCTGAAAAGAGCAGTGAGCTTTGTTGTTGACTAGCTACATTAATATTAGCTGCAGTGCTGTTTTCTCTTTGTCAAATTACAAGGTGAGTGACTACATAATGAATTACTTCATTTTGCAGTTTTTAAGTGTAAAGCTTTACTTATTTTCTCCTAATAATTAGTCATTTTTATCCCAAGTGCAGTGTAAGATACTGCCTTCAGAGCTTTGCAGGAAAAAATAATGGGTTAGTACAAGCAAAAGTACTAATAAGAGACAGCTCTATAAGACAGGAGTTTTGATATCAGAATCATGCTCCTGCTGTTATATTTAAGGTGATTGAGAATACCTGCCAAAGAGTAGGAAGTAAAAAGGGTGTTAATTCTTCCCAGGGCCAGCAGCCGCCAGGTGGCAATGAGATCACATACGAGCTAGAACCAGGGCCAGCAGTGCTGATAGCTTCGGTTTTCCTTGATTGCAACCTGGTTTTAATTAGTACCTAATAAATGTGAAAGTGTTTGGTCTCATTATATGCAATAGAAGCAGTGGATTGAAGTGTGTAGTAGGCAAGTTGTAAATGGGAGTGGCAAATTAATTTAGTCCTCCTTTTGTTAATGAAGCTGCAGTTGTTTGCTGAGCCTGATTTTGTCAGTCTCAGTAAGTTATCTTTTATCTCCAGTTGAATTACTGAATATGCTGCTTTCAGGATCAGTTGATACTAATGTGGACTTTGTTCTTTCTTAATCACATTCTATCTCAAATCTAATTATCTCTGCTTTTGGTTAACCATTTTATGGGGCTTGCAATAAAAGGAACAAAATAAAATAGGAAACCACCAGCTGATTTTCAAGCTCTGCCAAACACATGTGTAAACTAAGTATAAATTTACTGGAGGGGAACTTAAGATAATAAACTGTAGAAAGCAGAGACCTTAAAATAGTTCTATAATGTTTTAAAGTAGCTCAGCCTTCAGTATAGGTATGCTTTCAGGTAATGTGTCAGTTATTAGGACAGTGTTCCTTTCTTCATTGTGTATCTCATATACTTATTTTTTAAAGCACACATCTCTTATTGTAAATGTATATTGCACCAACATTTAAAATGCAGCACTTGTCAAAACTGAAGTCTTTGCCTGATGATATTTACTGACAGACTTTTATGATTGAGAGTCACAATCTGATGCATTTAAGATGTATTGTGGTGGGATTAAGCTCAACGTATAAATCATGAATTTCCATGGGTCTCCCATATGATATTTTATGTAGAGAAATATATATTCCATATATCTTGGTACTTAAGGGGTTAAAATGAAATCTTTTATTGAAATGTGTGTTTTTCTAGATCCTACTATATCTTCACACATATAATCCTGATTCATTTTTCAGGAACAGTATTTCTAATAAATATTTTAAACTAAAGTCCTTGGATTATTCACAAGCTGAGGAAGTGAGAGAGGAGCCTGACTCCAATGTGAGGAAACTGGAGCAGAGGATGGTTGCTCTTGGATAAGTTGTTCTTTAAAGTGTATGTTTGTGTGTGTGTACTTCACTTGAGCCTTTCATTAAGCAGCTGTATTTAGCAGCTAACTGGAGTTTGGGAAGTGGAGCAGAAGATTTTAAAGGCTGGACCAGACTTTTCTCTCAAGGTCCTTTCCAACCTGGGCTGTTCTGTGATTCTCTTATATTGAAAATAATAAGGCAGAGTTTGACCTTAAAGCTTTTAATTCTGAAGAATGTAAATTTTCAGGTTCTTCAAAATATAACCTTGTTCCACAGAATACATCTGGATTTCCTCTTGAGAATACCATGAGAAACATGGAAGGAAATGGCAAGACTGGAACAAAAAAACATGGAAGTTCTCTGGAAAAAAATGATAGGCAGCTGAATAGTAAACGGTCCACAAAAGTAGGTCAGATCTCCAGTAAAGACAATAGAATTGAGGAAACAGAAAACAAAGAGCCCATTACTGGTTCCACAAGCCACCAAGCTCACTGGGGCAGGACTTCCCAAAATTTTGATGCCCAGGAAGGGATTCTTGAGCCTGATGCAAATCTGGATTATGAGACTGAAATTTCTGATTCACCCAGAAGTGCAGATGCTTCAGAAAGCTCCAGACAAACCAAGCATAAGAGGACACCTTGCATGTATGGATCAGGCTGTTACAGGTAAAGCAAAATTAAAACTAGCTTAAGGCTTGTTATTAAGAAGTAATGTATTAGCTATGGAAGAGGAAACAGTAAAGTTGTTACAAGCTTTGATTTGAAAATAAAACTTGGTAAAAAGAGGACTGATGAGAAGCAAATGGTGTAACAAGAATTTTTAAACTATGAAAGGAGGAGCCAGGGTGTCTTGTATTAGCAGGTAACTGTTAATGTAACCCAAACAAGGAGTGAAGTACTTCAGCAAATTAAAAGATGAAGTGGTGTAGGAAATAAACAGTAAGAAGAAAAGGTCCATTTTAAAAAGAAAACAACTAAAACCCATGTGTGTATGGTACAAGTACTGGAGGGAGAAGAGGTGTAGGTGGTTGAAATGAGCAACAGGCTTGTTTTATTAATGAAACTTTTATGGAAGATGCTTGTATTTATTGAAGTTATTACATGCTTTGTGATCTGAACACTTTAAATACCTATCGTCATCCCTATTTATTTTTAAGCTTTCAGTCCTCCACCTAAAACCAGAACAAGGAATACTTGCAAACTCCATATTAACCCTTTTCTGCTTAGTGTCTTTGGTAATATTTCAAGTGAAGAGCAGTATTTTTTAACTATCTCTTCTGTTACTCATTACCTCTCAATTTATGGTGAAATATAGAAATGTTTTGTGTGATACAAATATTCCAATGAAGTTCAAAACCACTAGTGCTGAGTGCTAGCAAATGACCAGTGACCTGACAAGTACATTTAGGAGAAAGTTTTGAGCTGTAGATAATCCATGTTCATTATAAGCACAAAAGATAAGGGTAATCCAGAAAACGGGGGGGGGGGGGGGGGGTAGGAGGAGTGGTGTGTGTGTGTCCTCTGATTTCTTCTTATTATTAACAATTCTTTTTCTTTTTCTTTTTTTCTTCTCCCCCAGTGGGCTTGAGCAATAGGAAAAAGCAGTGAGATTTAGAAAACAAAGAAGCACAAGTAGTTGGCTTATTGTGTATGTGAGGTGTGCCTACTGCTGTGGATAACTATATAGAATCATAGAATGTCAGTGCATATATATCTATATGTATCAGTAGCATAAAGCTGTTGTGTTAATGAACACATCAGACTTCCACTTTTCATGTACCTTTCTGTTACATACCTCGATTTTTGCCCTCAATGATTGAGAACACGTTTTTTGTTAGGCAGTTAAGCTGATTCAGTAGTACAAACGCAGCCTCTAGTTTGCTCTAACTACCTTTAATTTTGCTCAGACAAGTTTTTCCTTGTGTGTGTGGGTTACACTGATTTAATGCTCTGATACGATGAAGTATTCCTAATGTTTAGGAAAGCAGATTTTAATTACAGGTAATATGGAATAGGAGTTGGCATGTGCACATTTCTTCTGGGGTTTTTATTCTAAAACATTTGGTAGCAATACTTTTGGAAAGTGTGGCCTTATAAGAAAAAAGAATGCTCTGAAAAAACACATAAAATCTTACTTTGCCAGAGAATATTTCTAAGTAGGAAATATCAAAACCATCAGCTTTGATCTTCAGGAAATGTCAGGGGACTAAGCCTTTTTGTTTGCTGCAAAAGAAATATGCTTTCTAGTCTGTCTTAATAGTTGTTTTTGATGCAAGACCACTAAGTAGTCTTTCTGCATTGATGGGATAGCTGTGTTAGAGTAAAGCAAATCACTGTTATCCATATTCTTGACAACATGTACTGAAGTGTGACGTGAGTGGATACTTTGAAGGAGCACACTGATAGCGTATGCACAGTTTTCTGTTCCATAGTGTTTTTCTTATGCAAAAACTAGTTTTAGAGTTGTGAAGGAATGAGGGTTCCTTTGAGTACAACAGGTAGTTGGTTTCTTTCTCCTTCATGACTTTTAACTTTGTAAAAGGTGTCTTCAAACAAGAATATCTTCTAGCAAGTCAACATCTTAAATGAGTACTGTGTTAGTAACCGTAGCATTTCCCTAAAGATTTGTTTTTCTAGGTGAGGTTCGTTATTCATAAAATGTTATTTATCCAATAACTACATGCTCTTCAGTATTGTAGTCTTTATTGTGTACTCTCATATTAAGATATAATTGTGTTTTGGATAAAACTCCAGCATGTTTGGTACATGCTTAGTAAAATAGCATAAATTGAAAAGATTAAGTGTCCTATTAATTTTATTAGACTTCTCTAACATCTTAAACTTCTAGGATATAACCTTGTAACCCATAGTTCAGTTTCTGAATTTACTAATTTGAAAATGCTGCTTTTGAAAGACTCAAGCTTCATGCACACCTCTCACGCCAGGGATGCTTCTTTTCATTGTCCTTCAGTGTCATATTCTCTTTCTGAGATAGCCTGAAGCTTTACCACATTGCAAGAAACTGCTGTTAGGAGGCAAGTGTTCTGTGTGCATTATATCTGGCTATGTTTGTTGTCAAGTAACTTACTCTTTCAGCACTTTCTTGTGTTCATTTTTTTGTCTGCTGCTTGTTTTTCAAAGTTAGAAGAATAGGAAATTAGAACTAAAAATAGATCCAAGCCCACTTCTCCTTTTCAAGGGCTGCATAGAAGGGGTGTGGTAGACCTGTTCTCTGCTGATGGGTGTGTAAAAAGCTTTCTCACAACTGTCAAAGCGGTGCATGCTCAACCAGCCTTTGGGTTTGTATGTGTATTCTTCTAAATGCTTTGCTCCTTGTTTATGCAGGTAAGTATTTTTCCTTTCACCTTAAGCTTGTCAGCCAAAAACCTCTATCTGTCTTGTTTTGAGTCCTGTCTTCTAGTCTTTCAATATAGAACTGGGAAACACATTACATGCAGTTGTGGCATAACTTCAGGTTTGAATTCTGTGACTTTATAACTAATGCTGGTAATTCATTATATTTTCACTACCAGTTTCCTTACCAGCTAAAAAATAGCCCTTAAGATGTCAGGGCTCTCTGCATGTGATTATGAAGAGCCAGGGATTCGTTACTAATCAGTTAAACTTGCATTAGAAAATGCTTCCAAGTATCTTTTAGTAGCTGCACAGATGAAAAACTGAAATGTTTCACTAGGCAATATGCAACTTCTGCTTGAGGTGACTGCATTGATTTTGAAGAACTTGATAAGTTTTATTTGTGTAACGTTTATTTGCATAATTTTTTTGCATCATCAAGGGAAAGTACGCAAATCCAGAGCTGCTGTAAAAGCAGAGCTGCAGTAAGTGTGTTTGAGAAGGCAACTGTTGTAAGACTTTTATTCTTAAAATAGTTTTTAATTGGTTGATTTTTGTGAGAGCATAATTTCGTTTTGATCAAACAAATAACATATTCCTGTGCAGTGAGGTTTTGTGGTGAAACTGAGTAGCTTTGGAGTGCAGCTTACAGCGTGCTAGACGTTGTGTTCTTACCACTCAAACCCCTTATGCCCAAAACAGGAAAAGAAACCTCAAACAATCCAAACCCTTAATAAAAGGAAGAGATTTTTGCAAGGAGGGAAAATGTTTGCTTAATATAAGCGATGCACTTCTATGCTTCTGTTTATTTTGCTGGATATTGTTGCACAACACATAGAAGTGGAATGAGTACAAATTATCCAAGTAAAAGTAAGATAAAATATGATGTTTCTAATAGTCCTGAGTGTCTGAAGCAGGACATATGTAAAGTACTTCATACGTAACATATAATTTGAGGAGCATCATCAACTGGTCCAAAGAAGCCCTGTGATAGGGAGCATACATCAAGATCCTTTTGTTTAGTTTTTTTTTGTTTGTTTTTTTTTTTTAAAGGAAATGGATATCTCCTGAAATACAATAGATTGGATAATCAACAGCTATTAGGCTTTCTTTCCTTAGTGACTATGATGCTACATGTATTTTACTAGGAAGTAATTAAATACAATCATAGAATGGTTTGGGTTAGAAGGGTTCTTAAGGATTGTCTAGGTTCAATCGTCCTGCCACAGGCAAGAACACCTTCCACTAGGCCACGTTACTCAAAGGCCAGTCCAGCCTGGCCTTGAACACTGCCAGAGATGAGGCATCCACAATTTCACAGAACATCAGTTGCTTCTGTATCCCTTTGAGGTGGTGAATTTTGTTTCTAATTACTGAAAATTCTTGCTGCTATTGCTAATACGTAGTAAGCTCTATACATTCAGAAAACAAAGCAAGTAGCCTCTAAAATGACTTGTTCTCACTCATTTTTTAAATGGGAAAAGAAGTAGGCAGCCAGTCTGAGCTTGGGGTAAGAAGTGATGTTTCCTGAGAAACTGTTGTCAAAGACTGGTAAATGCAGCCTTGCAATGATTTACTTTACTGTAAAATTCTTTACTGTGAGGGTGGGGAGGCACAGGAACAGGTCCTCCAAAGAAGTGGTAAATGCTCCATCCCCTGGCAGTGTTCAAGGCCAGATTGGACAGAGCCTTGGGTGACATGCTCTTGTGTGAGGTGTCCCTGCCCATGGTAGGGGGTTGGATCTACATGATCTTAAAGCCCTTTCCAATGCAAACCATTCTATGATCCTATGATTTTTAATGAAACTGTATTTACTTACCCAGTCGTTTACAGAAATGAACAGAAAAGACTGGGACTGTAAGTCTGTCACCTGTGTAAAGAGATCCAAGAGACATTGGTTCTTTCATAAGCAGTGTATGGAAGAGTTCATCTGTAGCTTTCTTGTTGAGTTTCCTGAGTGGAAGATACAAGGCAAATGGAGATTTAAAGTATTAATACTAAATACCTAATTTTTTCAGATGCCTAAAAGGGAGGCCTGAATGACCAGTATTGCTCACAATGCTTAAGTAATCATTCTGCAAAAGTTGTAACAAAAGTTTTTATTTCTTATGGCAGTAGTTGAAATGCTGAAATTAGTATTTGCTGTTGCCTGTAAAGTTCCTAACAGGTCATTGTGAATTTAAAGGAAAGAATGCCTGTGATGGATGTGGGAGCTGTTGTATATGTAGCCGGCTACATAAGTGTTTCTGGCTTTGTGTTTCTAAATGCAGCTGTAGCAAGTGTAAATTAAAGCAGTAGGTAGTTTGCAGTTCAAAGTTGTTCTTCCTGCTTGAGGCAAGTAATTTGCACACACTGAAGGTTATACACTCTGTGAATTAGTGTGGTAAATTACTGAAGCATTTTGTGGATGCCTTTTGGAAAATCAACTATTAAATTAGCTCATATTTCTTGCTTTTAAATATTATGCTTGAAAAAAAAAGTGTCCTTAAAATAAATCGTAGGGGAAAAGTAGATTTGCTGTTGGTACCAGTATGTTCACTTTGACATAATGTTTTGTAATATGTTTTGGTCTGTCACATGGGTTTCTCCTGAAGTCCTAATGTGTTATTCTCTGTTCTTTTCAACATCACTTGCAGAAGTTTTATAAAGCAAACGTTTCTCTAAGTGATGTTTATGGCTGCTTTGTCTGGTATTGTTGCAGTCAAAGCTGTTGCCCAGAAGCAGAATTGTTCTTTCAGTGGTGTGTATATTGGTGTTCAATACTCGCTCACCTTGGATTCAGCTGCGTAAGTGTGGTAGAGCAAGAAGTTGTGGATGCCAGTAATGTGCTGTCATCACTAACACTGGTGTGATTCAACTACATACAGAATAGTTATGTTGTATGGTACATCGTTGTAATTTGATATTTCAGATGAAATGTCGTGATAGCCAGGACAAACTTGACAACATAATCAATGCAATGTCCAGCAGACTGCTCCGTCTAGAATAATACTCTGTCATTGTAAATATTCAAGTAGGCAGTAACTTGCATACAGAACAAAAATAATAGAGCCTGAGCTAACAGGCAAATCCCTCAAGGGTGTGGGGAGTCTTCAAATACAGCAGTTTTTCTGCTGCTGTGTGTTGGCTGTTCCAGCTTGAGCTAAGACTTCAGCAATGTTTTCCATGGCATTTCAATAGCTCCAGAGGGAATCGTGACTCAGCAAGTTGGCCACTGAGTAAGATTCATGCTATAAGACTACATCAGTAGATTGTGTCTGTTGGGGGTCTGAAACTTAAAGCTGATGGCAAATAGGAAAATCTGTGTTTTACTTTCTTTTGCAGCATATGCTGAGAAGAAACTTTTCTCCTGTTATCCTGAAAGGAGGTCTTACATTCTGCATAAAGTTGAATACTAAGAGCTCGTCTTTGTGTAACCACAGAAAAATGAGTTGTCACTGATTCAGTAACACCTTTCTTATCTTCTTGTATTTAAATGCAACAGTCAGGTCTCAATATTTGTTTTTTTTGCAGGAAGAATCCCATTCACTTTCAGCAGTTCAGTCACCCTAATGATGATGACTATTATGAAACAGAGACATTAGCTCAGGATAACAATGATAACCGGCCTGAATGTCCATATGGAACAGCTTGTTACAGGTAAGAAATGCTGTACAAAATGAGTTATCTTGTTTTACAGATTAAGAATGTTCTCCTCTGGAGTTGCAAAATAACAATAGAACAAAGAGTAGTTCTTGATATTAAATTTTGACTGTAACCTTCTGAAATTTACTGCAGACAGACTTGCCTTTAAAGCACCAGAGCCTGTGTGAGCTGGTGAACATGGAAACTACTCAGTGACCTAAAGATAAACACATTTTCACTTGTCAACATCTAGTAAACTGTTCTTCTTTTATATAAGCAATAATTTATTGCCTATATGTTCTTGATATGTAACTTTTAGCTTAAATTTTGATAACGTGTTTGTTGAGATTTTGTACAAAACCTCTTAATATTTGATTTGTTAGAAAACATAATTTAGTCACAGCAATAAAATGCAGTTTGTGGCTGACTGCTGTTTTTGTTAAACACTACAGATTTTCCTCAAAAGATTATTTTATTCCATTTGTTTCCAAATATCTAGGGTTTACACTTTTATTTAGCAGAGTTTAATGACTGCTGTGTAATTGATAAAATGGACAAAAGGATGTATTTTGAGGCAACGACACTTCTATGGAGGTATATTGAAAATAGCAGTTGCAGTGAATAAAGATTGTGCCTGAGCAGAAGCATTTTCTCCTCTGTCTCCCAGAAAGTGTGATGATCCTAAAGAGGGTGTTCTCTCTGAAATGGAACAAAAAGACTGTAACTTTTAAGAAAAAGACATGTTATATTGAGCTAATGCACAGAAAGTGTTTTCTCTTCTGAAAAGCATCTATGAGATGAATTTCTCATCCTGGGATGGGAAATCTGGCTTTATAACAGTAGTGAAATCACCAACATCCTTTTCAGGAGTACAAGAGATGCTTTATCCAAACCCAAACTCTTTCCTTCCAGATAAGAACATCTCTGTGCTGTATTAATGGATCATTTCTTAATCTGTGTTTCGTTCTGTGGTGGGTAGAGGCAAGAAGGCACCCACGAAGCAATGATAATTTTTTCAGCAAAACAACATGTAATTTGAAGAGGCTTTATGTTACATTTGTTGTGTTTATCTGTTGGTTACTATTTGAAGGGAGCATAACTGAATGATCAAGACTCTGTGCCTTGGGTAGGGATTGAATGGTCTGATGCTCACCACAGTAGTAAACCACTGAAATAGGCAATTCTTCGTGTTTCAGTACACTGTATTTAGTAGGAAGCTGTACTTCCATTTGTTTATTCAGATAGCCATCACTTGTAATGCACACATAATCTACTCTGGGACAGCAGTAGCTATAGAATTGTAAATCAAGTTGAAGCATGTGAATTTGTCACAGGTTATTTGAGATAAAACCAGGTTTTTCTGCTGAGGACTGAGAACATAAATCAGCAACTAGTTCTAGAAGCAGTCTTCGCAGCAAGGGTATTTTGTAAAATACACCAAAAATGTCTGCAGCTGCAGAAATGAATCTCAAGTTTTAAGCCTGTCACATGGATCAGTTCTTATCTCACTGAGCAAATGCATCTAATTTTACAACTTTGGAAACTATCTCATATCTTGGTTTTGATCAGACATCTATTTTTTTTTAATGCTGTAAGAAGAGGAAGACTTTCTTAGCCTGATTTGTATTTTCTCACTCTGTAGTCTATAAGCTGAGACGTTGTAGTAAGGCACTGGTCACAGAATTTTACTTTTAAAAATAATGAAAATGATTCATAAAATACCAAGGAGTTTTGGACCAAAAATACTAAGGAATTTTGGTCTTGTTAAGTGTGGAACAAAGTAGTGAATCAAGCTTAAATGGTTTTCTTCTTTGCAGGAAGAATCCTCAGCACAAGCTAGAATACAAGCACACTGCACCTCCAGGTAAGAACATTTGTTCAATACAGCTCAAAGTCAAGGGAAAAACCCCCCAAACCCAGCAACAAATACAAAAAACACTTGGAATAAAATGCTTTCATCTACTGTAAGTGAATAACTCTGCATTTGCAGCTTAGTCTGTATTGCCCTGCACCCTTGCTTTTCTCAAATGTGACTTCTTGCCCTTATCTGTGGCAGGGAGGATTCTGGCCACTGCAGACTTGCACTCACTTTTACACATGTTTTTCAAGTGAAGAGGGGTAGGCTGGCTCAGACACAACTGACACAGTTTGGTTGATTTGTACCTAAGGAATTGACAAAAATGCTATGTGGCAAGTGGCTGTTTTCGTGAGTTATAGGTGTTACTGAAAATCAAACACAGTATAGCATGACATTACTGGATCTCTGTATTCTACTTCCGTTGTTCAGAGCTGAAGTATTGCAATGAAAAGAGGGAATATATTTAGGTGCTACTGAAGTATTTTTCCACATTTCCAGTGGATACTGCAGTAAATTATTTTTATAGTTTTTCTCCCATCCCTATAGCAAATTATATACAGAGAAATATTTTATGCTTTATAAAGATTTATATCTTATGATTTTATACTTACTTTTTGTTCTTATTTTTCTTTTGTTAGGAAATCCTCAGATAGCATATAATTTTTCAAGTCTTGTGATGCTGTAAAGCAAACATTACAAGCATCTGTCATCTATTTTTTTATTTTATTTATTTTTAACCAGTGTTTTTCTTATGGAGAGAACAAAGTTTTGTACATATGTTCTCTTGAGGCTTGGAGGGAGTATAATGAAAAATGAATCTGAGTTTCTATTAAGAAATTTTTTACTCCTGTTTTGTATTCCAGGCTTTTTGAAAAACATGGGAATGTACTGTTTACATTTTGTCTGGTCTTAAAAAATTCAAAGAGATAGTTTGCATTTTCTTGTGCTTTTTCTTGATTATTTGGACTTGGAGATCTTTTCCACTTGAAATCCCAATGCAGTAAACAGTAGTTCAGAGCAGAACAGTTACAGAAATGTAATGACAAGGTATTTTACTTTAAAGATTCTGGATTATGGTATTATTAAGGAAAATTGCATTTATGGAAACAATGCTGTAAAATACTTAAATGCTTTGATATATCAATTTTCTGCTTAAAAAAAGAATCCCTGAACCAATATTAATGACATTTGTCTGCAGATGGCATGGGTCATAATTGTAAGAACAGTTCATCTGGATTTGTTTGGGCAGCAGAGTAGTTTTCATCCTGTAGATAGAGCAGAACCATTGCAGTATTAATTTTAATAGGTCAGTGTTCTGTTGTAGCAAACTCTATGAATAACTGTTGTGCTAGGCTGTAGTCTGTCCTGACTTACACCTTTCTTTTCTCTAGTAACTGAAAGAGCAACCCGGCAAAGAACTTCAAAAAATGGTGAGTATATTCCAATGTTATAAATGGGCACATCAGCATGAGACCACAGATCTGGAGTGCTTTTCCGGCATTTAATAGTGCTGGAGATGCTTGGTAATATTTACCTGAAGTAGCTGTTATTTTAGTAAAACCCAGCTTGCTTTTTTAAAAGTAATAGTGTTGAAATTGAATTTGTGCCAGGCTTCCTGGATAAGCATATCTGTACTTCCCTAGAAGCAGGCAAGAAAACAAACAAATGTTTTAAGCAGACACATGTGGCTGAATCAATTCTTCCTTCCTTACTCAGGGGTCATAATAGGATGAAAGGAATCCAGTATTTCTTTGCCCTGTAAAGATTTATTGCTCTTTAAACATTGAGATATTCCTTCTGCATTGCACTAAACTTTAAATAACTTTTGGGTGATATCTGTGCATGCTTATGAGCTTTTCTTATACTTACTGTGAAGTAATATACTAGCTTGTTAGGACTAAAATGTAGAAGGTTAATGGCTTTGAGTTGAGGGCAGCTTTCATGTTAAACTACAGATATGTCCTTCTTAGTTTCTTGTTGTCAGTGAGGATTATTAGTAGCACAAGCAAGCTGTAGTCTATCTCGATAATGTAAATTGTAATACTGTGGATGAATATCTCCCCATTTACCAGTGGCGCACCTAAGGTTGCTTTGCTGCTGCTGTGTTCACTTACACGTTGCAGGTGCATAAACTCCAGTTTTAAACACCCTTTAAGGTCAGTTTCCAGGCTGCTTTTGTGTATCAGCTTCCTATCTTTCTAAAGCAGTTTAAAAGTGAGCCTTTAGAGCAGTCTGAAAGTCTGATGATATGCCATCTTCACGTTCACTGACCTGAACAAGGCATGAGGAAGTGGAACTGCTGCATCTCAAATGGAAGTGGGAACTGGCTTGTCTTCCTTGAGGACACCAAGGTGTGGCTGGGCATTTCCTAAAGAAACCCTCAAGTTAGAGATACCTGCTTTCTAGAGCAAATAAATAAAAGTGCAAATACCTGTAGTTAGTTTTCTAGGCAGAGTGGTTTTGCCTCCAATTCTGTTGTGGATGAACGCAAGAAGATGCTTTTATTCTTTCCACTGAGAAATTTCTTTCCCATCTCATTTCCTTATCATGTATGTGTGCACTTTTGCCATCACCGAATGCTTGATATGATTGTATCTGTGAACTAGCACATTCTGAGGCTTGTTTGTTACCTGTATGCTTTGCCACATCCCATTATGCAAAGTACCAGCCTCAACCTGATCACTCTTCCCTTGTAGAAATGTGTATTCCAGCACAGTAAGAATTGTTAATAGCTTTGTAAGAACAGTGAGGGGTTAAGATTTTATAATGAGGCAACCAGGGAAGAACTGATCTTCTACACACAGGAAAGAAAGGAATTCATTTGTTAAAGTGCTGATCGCATTTACTGGTTGGATTTTTTCTTTTCTCCCAATGTCTTCTTGACCAGTTTCCTAGCTCTCTTGAGGACAAAAAGGTTGTGCTCAGCAGCATCATGTCTGAGGCAGTCACACTGAGCCATGTAAGATCACAGACAGTCAGGGTTCCATTAACTTTTATTCTGTGCTGTTTGGCACAATTACACTGTTAAGTGCACCATTAATTTCTGTGCAAGTGTATTTAAACTCCACCAGCCAAGAAAAGAAGAGTACTGCTTACCTGGCATTTGACATGGTTGGATTTTAACAGTTTTAGTCTAATTGTTACCAGACAGATTACAAATTGCCTGTAGAGAATGTGGTCTATGTTCTGAGAAATCATAGAAGGCTAATTACTGGGGGGAATAGTTGTAAGGCAGAAAGAGAAGAAAAATGTCAGTTATGCTGTATTAAACTGTTACTACTGAATGACCTCACTGCACTGCTGCTACTTAGCTGAATGATCTGCTGCAGCTATGCAGGATTCTTCTACACATTTCATTGTAGGTTTTCTAGCAAGTTGCTAAGCACTTACAAATATAACTCTTTGAAAGGGGTAGTTGGCAGACTTCTTCTCCCCACATGAAGGAGAAGCTTTCAGAGAAAGCTTCAAGGTCATCTTTACAGTACTAGGGAAGAGGCAGAGTTGTACCCAATGAGCAGCTTTAGGGGCAGTGGGGGTGAATTAAACTGTAGTGGAAAGAAGTGGAGTGGAAAGATGTGGGAAGATGTGCATCATTCATTGATACAATCTGTTGACGTACAGGAATGAAAAACATAGTCTGCTGCTTGTACATTTGTAGGAAAAACATGGAAGTAATATTTTGCCAGAATTCCTACTTCTGTTATAAAATACCACCCACAGTGCTGTGAAAGTGAAGAAGAGCTTTTCTTTGCTAAGCAGGTGTTGGGCTTATTATTGTCATAAGTTTAGTTTGAGAAGAGGGATTTTGTTCTTACTGTATTTAGCATCTTTGTTTTGATCTCTTCCCTCCAAGACATAATTCATTCTGCAGGACCATGGTCTGCGGTTCTTGTAAGAAACTCTGCCGGTATAGGTAAGCATAGGCATGATTGATTTCCCCTGAAGTCAGGTAAACAATAGTGGACTACAGCTGAAATTGGCAGTTGGCATTTTCAGGATCTTGTGCTAGGTGGTGCAGAGTTGGTCCTTCCAAGAATATTGGCCAGGATATTTCTCAGTTACATTACTGGCTGTGTCACATGTCTGACATTGTTCTCAGAGGTATTTCAGTGCCTCTGTAGCCAATTCAACCATGAAGTTATGTATTTGTGAGAACCTTGACTAATGCTTTTGATAACCTTGGGTGGGAGTTGCTATAAAGTCTTAGACTGTAAGGTAATTCTGGACTAGTGAAATAGGAAAATGTAACTGATAGAGGATGTGATCTGACTCTCTAAGATGCTGGTGTTCTTGTTTGTCTGTGATACACACAGCTTGAGTGCCCAGAGCTCTGACCTGAGTTTTCAAGAAGTTGCTAAGAAATGCTTATGGTTAATATAAACATTGATGATTTGGACTAGAGTCTGTAGCTGAGTTAAAAAAACCCAAACATGTTTATAGTTCATCTGAATGATAAGAACTGCTCAATAGATAACCTGTCAGTGATCTCATACAGATGATTTATTTTTAGATGAGATAAGAATGCAAAAATTAGAGGCTGGGAAGAAGAGGAATGAGGATGGGTTTACTCAGAGGTATGACTTAAGTGCAGAATAACACTATTGGAATATTAATAGACTTTGGCCAGTTATGAATTGTGTAAGAAAAATGGAGATGAGTAGGCTTGTGGAACAAGGGTTATGGACTTCTACCAAAATCAGGAAGCAGTAGAAATAGACTTGTTAAAGGCTCACAGCTACTGATAAATAGGAGGAGAAGGCAACGCTGCTATGGCAGCAGCTTTTTATAGACACTGCCAAGTTAGATAAGTAAGACTTCTTCAAATTGCAGAATTACCCTGCCTTGGGGAATGAGTTTAAATGCGCCAACATCTTTGAGCAATTAAAAGAATGCTTCAAGACAGGCTGTCTAAAGAGGTAGGAACATGCTGTGAGCAGTATCCATTTCTTGTAAACAGAGGTTTCTGAGTCTTTGTGTCAATACAGAGTATTGTGAAATACTGTGAAGAGAGAAGCCAATTTGAGTGCCAATGTAAGTTGTGAAGAAGCTGGACGGACAGCAGCTTAGAAAGCAGTGTGATGGAATAGACTGGACTGCAAAACAGGTTGCACCCAGCTCAGGAAAAAGTGTTCCGCTTTTGCTGTTTCTTTAACGCATGTTCAGAAAGGAAGCATAGACTATCCAGCAGGGATCCAAGTTGAGAACATAGGAGGTGAGTGATATAGGAGATTCCTTTCTCTTACCTGAAGCTCAGGAAAGAAATGAATGCGAGTTAAAAGCCATACCAGAGTAAGAGTATAAAATACTGGAAGATGTTGTCAAAAGGCCTGATACTGTTTTCCAGGTGCTGGAAGAAAAGCCAGTAAGGAAAACTTAAAGCGATCAGATGGGTAAGTGCTGCAGTAGAGGTCAGAGAGAGATGGAACAGCTTTTCATGACAGTCTTGAAAATCAGACCCAGAATTATTAGTGTTGGGTGGAGTGCTTTAGTTGATTCTTTCTTCTCTTGAGGAGGGAGACTAAGTATATGGTCTCTGGAAGGTCTCTAGTTCTGTATTTATGATACATGAATATATGACATTTTTGTTCTTACAGGAAAAAGGGCTGTGGAGAAAGATGGTGCCAGTGATGATGAACCAAATGAATATGACCTTGATGACAGCTTTATAGATGATGAGGAAGAGGAGTCTGACCCTATTGATGAAGACTCTGACTGGGAGCCAAGTTCAGAAGACAAGGATAAAGAAGATGTTGAGACACTTTTGCGAGAAGCACGTAGATTTGTTAAGACCAAAATGTAGCTGCACAGAACGTTAGAAGTCTGATCTGGTTGTGTTAAAACATGGATGTGCAAGGACAGGAACTGCTTTGAAAGCTGATTTTTTTCCTCAGTGATGTAGGCATTACAGAAAGATTTTAATGGTGGTGAGGGGGCTCACCAAACCTTTCATTTCCATATGTATTATTTTGTTGGGGTTTCTAGTTTCATTAAGTGGTGGCGCCAGAGGACTGAGCTCTGAAAAGTTTTGTTTGTTTCTTTCCCCCTCATCTATTTCTTTTGCAACACCACTGGTGTCTTTTAGTTTGAAATAAAATTTTAAAGGTTGTTAATGCTTCACCCTCCTGTACTTAAAAGAAGCATCTGCATTAGGAAAACTTTTTTTTTTGCTGAAATGCAATACATATACATAAATATATATATATATATGCATACACTGTGTTGAATGAAGAGGAGTTATGCTTCACACCTGCAGTATTGCAGACCTACTTGGCCATTGCTGGGGAATCTGTCTAAACCAGTTTTTTAATGTTCTTTTAAGTTGATGTAGTCTTAAATTTCATTATTCTGCTCTTGGCTTTCCTTTTAGATGTCATTTCTTTGATTTTCTTAATGTAAGTACTTAAATACAGGTTGTTTAAATCACTTGAGAACAGTATCTCAGTGCATCGAACCACTTGGGTGTCTCCACAACACTTATGGTGTATTTGTTCTTGTTACAGCAGTATCATTTGCTGTGCCTGTACATCACTGGAATTATGTTCAATTCACAGCAAATCCAAAGTCTTGGTGACTGTGTTTTTGCACAATTAAACTTGTAACATAGTGTGGGAAAAACCTGTAACCATGACTCTTGATTTCTAAAGACTTTGGAAGATCCTGCCTTCAGTGGATTTACAACTTCCCTGAGCTTTCAGAAAGGTAAGTTTAAAAAGTTCTAGTATGTTTCAGGACAGATGGCTGGAGCCATGTGAATTTGGCACTTGTTTTTGGACACAATCCTGAAATTCAGCAGGATAAGCATTCTTGTGTGGCTTTGTTCCCCTGTGAACATCTGCTCAGTCATGGCTGAAGACAGACATCTAACTACACTCAAGCTTTTCAATTGGGTGGCAAAATGTTCTCTGTTTAAATTAGATGTCCATTGCTGCTAGCTGGTGCAGGGTTGCTTCAGGATACTGCATCATCTTTGCCAATTGTGTGTCAGAAGCGTCACTCACACACTCCAGATGTCAAAAATACAAACATTCATGATGGGCAGCTGTTTCAAATATGAAGAACATCTGCTTCTGTTGGCCATCAGCATACTGGTTACTAAAGCCGTTTCATACAGAAAGAATCTAGTAGGTGTTTTTTACAATGTCTGATGGTTTCTGTGGCCGTAACCTTCCTCAAGCTGGAGCATTCTCTAACATAGCATTATTTTGTGAATGGCTATTTAAACTGCTCTCAGGAGCTACCACCCTTTACTTTTAAAAGTTGAAAGTCTCATCACTGGAGGCTCACAGAGACATACCACAGAAAAAGCAATTTTAGAAGTAATTCTTGGTTTTGCATATTAGACCAAGTTTTATTATTGATACACTGGGAAGGTCAAAGCTGGAATATAGCTGTGCTATACTGGTAGGTTGAAGCTGTTTCTGTTAAAGTGTATTTTCCTGTTGTATTACTTCCTTAAGTAGCAGGATGTTATTCGGAGTGCTGACCTTGTGTCTCCAGGCTGTTGGTACATTGATGGACCCTACTCTGTTGGAGGTGCAGATGAGACTACCCAGACACTCAGCAGACACTCATATGTCAAGTTACTGTTTTTTTCAGTGAATCAGGACCATGCAATGGGCACGCAGTGTGCTCCAGGTCATGGAGGGTGTTTGAGGTGCGAGGTTCCTGCAGCTCAGAAGCTAAGCCCTGGAGCCAGAAGCTGGGACTGTGAGTGCTGCCTGTTTCCCCCTGAACAGTGATCATTGCAGCCCCACCTTGGCAATGGGAAATCGAGTTTGTATGGCTCTAGCCATACAAATACAAAAAATACATAAGGGGCAGATGGGAAGGTTTATAGGTGAAGCACA
Organism: Melopsittacus undulatus; assembly: GCF_012275295.1. Lineage (NCBI taxonomy): Eukaryota > Metazoa > Chordata > Aves > Psittaciformes > Psittaculidae > Melopsittacus > Melopsittacus undulatus. The sequence goes on along the minus strand of NC_047529.1, from coordinate 8,948,362 downwards.
TTCAAATCCTGTTCTTCAGAGTGAACTATTTGTGCTGAATAAATAAGGCCTGGCTCATTCACTGAGTTCCATCGAGCGGTGGGGTTTGTGGGGCAGAACCAGGGCAAGGCTTTGTGCTTGGGGAGCTGTGGTTGTCCTGTGCTGGTCATGGGGAGAAGGGTCCTGGCCTGAGAAATACCCATGGCCAGGTATATCCTGCACCCCAAGCCAAGCAGGAGCTGCTTGAGTGGGCTTGTGTTGCTACCCAGCTTTGGGGTGCTTGACTGAAAAGCTGGTGTGGAGTCTTCGTTTCGGAGCCATGTTGCAAATGTGCTTCTGCTTGTGGTCTGGTTTCTGTTGCTCTTCTCTCCCTGCTGCTTGCAGGGGAGGAGGTGGCTCACTTCCAGAATGGTCTCCTCACCCTTGTATGCGTCAAAGTCCTGAGGGTCTAGATTGAATTGCACTGAGTTGCTCACTGTTTGCCTCTAATTATCCATTGCTGAGTTTGCTGGTGCCTGACCTTTGGCAGCCCAGACATGAGTGTCTGGAATGAGCTGTAGTAATACAGCTTGTCTCTTGCAGTGCCTTCTGCTGAGCTTGGAGTGAAGATGAGGGGGCAGGGGCAGGCTGGTTACCAAGTCAGCTTCTCTGCTGTATACAGCTGGGACCAGCTCTTTGGTGACTTTCCAACTGTGGGTAAGGAACTCAAGTTGCAAAGGAGTATTCTGAAGGTGGAAAGTTGAACTGAACTGAAATTTGGTAGGAACGAATACCATGTATAGGTGACACCTAGTCTACATTTCAGTGATACCTTGTGCTCATGTGGTGATGTGGTGCTACTGCCTTGCTTGTCCAAGCCAGATGTTCAGTTCCTTTAGCTGACTGCAAGCCAAGTGTAGCCTTTCTCCCTCCTTGCTTTTCCTATGTGCCTCCAAAGTAGCAGTTCCTGACCCCCTCCCTGTGTCAGGAGTCTGTGTATCTGATGGGTCTATTTGTACCCAGCTACATGAAATGGGGACATTTAGCTCCTTTTTCACCATTCTCTCTTTGTAGGTTTGTTGTTGTTGTTGTTGTGATTGCTTGAATACACATACTTCTATGCATGTCATTTTTGGAGCTTTCCAGCTTTTTTTGGAGTACTTCGACAGTTGGCTTTTTCAAAGCGCTACACACCTGGATTTTATTGGTGTGTCTCAACACGCACCTGGATTTTATTGCTGTGCCTGTGACAAGCTTTCTGTGTGTTACCTTCCATGTATTTTCTTCTGGAACCATCAGGATGAGTTTATGTAGTGTTTTTATTTTCCTCAATGGTCTTTTGAGCTCGGGGTGTCTTTTTTTCTGTGGAATGTTACCATCTCTGTGTGTTCTCCTCTATTGGTTTTACTCGGTCCTGGTTTCGAGGGAGGCAACTTTGAGCAACTTTGTGTTCACTACTGGTTCTTATTATTCATGATTCTTTTGGGTTTATGTCAGGTTTTGTCCATTGTTCTCTTATTCTGGATGATGTTAGGAAGGTTGCTTTGGAAGCTGCAGTGATCTCTGTCTCATCAGTGGTTTGGGGGCTTTTCCTGCCAGCATGGGTGAGGGTGCAGTCTGTAGAGTGTAAAAGGGAACTTTTGTGAGTCTGAGGGAGTAGTGTCTATCTTGTCTCAATCTTTCTTTCTTCTGTTTAATGGTGAGAATTTTTTAGCACAGGTGGTACCGGATGTTTGCAGCAGCAAGTGGTCACTACCCTGCAGACACAGGGGGAAAGGGAGAACGCAGACCCCAAAAGTGTTGGCTAAGTGCCTAGGTGCCCAAGTGGTGAAAGCTGAAGCATATGTTGCTATGCATTGGAGGCACAGGAATCCTGGGAATATCTGCATGTCCCTGTCACCAAGGTGGCTGGTGCGAGCTGGTGCAGTTTTCAGTGATGAAGCCGTGATGCTGTGCTGCAGAGGCAGCAGCTGGAGGGTGCTGTTGCCATAGGAAAGTCTTCTAGGCTCAATAAAGCATAGTTAGGTCTGAGCTCCCGAGACAATCAGTCCTCAGAGAAATTTCGTGTCATGTAAGCCAGCCTGGCAATGGGGTATTGCAGGTTCTCATTCTTTGGTAGAGGATCAACGATTGGAGTTTATTTTCCTGCTATTGGTTTATTAAAATACATACTTAATTTTCTCAGTGCCTGTAGCTGGGAATAACTGCTTTTTCTTCTTCTAATCCTCTCTTAGTTATTCAGGATCACCATTTTAGTTTCCAGTTACACTTACATTTTGTTTTTCAGAGAGCTAGTGTGAAGGAGCAGAGACTGGATTTACCTTTGTTTATCCCTGGAGGAGCTGCTGCAAAAGGAAGCAAGCCTATGGTTTTGGATCTTTCCCAGAAGGGGCTGTTTCTTGTTGACAGAGGAGACATGTCTGCCTTCCAGCTTGTGCTATTCTTTCTCTGTCTAAGCATGGCTTTTGCAAGCAGAGCACTGGATAGATGCAGTCCATATTCTATTCCCTTGCTAAATGTTGTCATTCAGTGTAGGTGTGAAAGTGTTTCTGCAGGGAGGGCTGCACAGGAGGCAGCTACCAGAGACTCAAGGGAGGATATCTCTGGAGCAGGTCCATGCTCCCTAGCCTAACTTGTGTGGGTACAAAAAAAGCCTTTCTGTACTTTTTATTTCCTGCACAACTTAAGCTATAGGGAGCATGTGGTCTGGTCCCCTCCCTTGGCAGCTGTGGTTGGACTGTGGCTTGCCTGCTTCCCCCTGCCCGAAGGAGCCACTCAGGTCAGGACCTGTCCCTGCTGCACACTTCAGCACTTAAAGGGAGTTAAGTTGATTTTAAGAGTCTTTCAAATTCTCCATGGAAGTGGCAGGCAGGCAGGCCCTGGAAGATGGAGGAGGATCTGTCATTGCAAAGGCAGAATGAGCATTGTGGGGACAAAATGGGTTTTCTGTCCTCATGCAGGGCTTGTTGCCCTGGGTGCCTGATTGCTGGAGCCCAGCTTAGAAGCAGACATTTGTCCCTGAAAGTGAAAACTGTGACCAGTGTTGGTGTGTTCTGAGTTGGTGCAGACACAGGTGAAGGGCAACGTGGCTATGTGGATGCTCTTATTAGGGAACAGGGGAACATTGCTTTTCTTCAGTGGGAATACCCCTCTTTCTGGGGATCCTGCTCACAACGAATGCAGTTGAGGGTAAAGCACAGTTTTTTTCTTGCCTTACCCAGTGGTCCAGCCTGAAACATTGCTTTGCTGATGGAAAGACCTCAAAATGTCAAAATACAGCAATGTTGCAGACCCCAAAACCTAAATCCGCAGTAGGGGCTGTGTCAGCTGCTGGTTTACCACCCTTTGCAGGGATAGGGGTGCAGTGATGGCTGAGAACACTGGGAAGGCTGGACCAGAAGAACTCTCTTGGAGCTCTCAATGGGATTTTTCTGAATTTTAAAGCAATTCTTTCTCCCATTTTTTTGGTTGGTTCTATAGTGCTTGGTGGAGACTGAGCTTTCATTTTTTTTCCCATTTTTAATAGTTCAGTCTGAGATGGATTTCTGGGTGTGGAAAACTGTCAGCTATTTGGCTTTGTTGCACCAAGAAAAGTCTATGAATGTAAGTGAAAGGAGTATCAGGACACTCTAATATTGCTAGCTAAGCTCCTATAATTAGTACAGGTTTCAGAAGATAAATATGGATGCATAGTTTTGAAAGAAACCATAAGATTCCAGAAGAAGTTACAAGATTAAGCCTCTTGATGATGAAATAATGCAATGCTCTAGTCCCTTAAATTTCTTCGGCAGGCTGGGAAGCAAATGGATTTGGTACTCAGCCTATTCAAAATGTCATTTTGAAGAATGATTTTAGTAATTGTTTTGTCTGACAGAGCAAATTATGAAACCCTTTCCAACGTGCATCTTTTAAGAGCAGCTAATGACAAGAGGATTTGGGCACTTGAATGGATTTGAATATCCTTTTGCTATTAAATTGAATTGGTCAGGCTGAAAGTTGGTCTAATAGGAAAATTCACATTAGTCACTTGGGCAGGAAAATTGTTGCCAAGGAAAATTACAAGAAAAATCATTCACAATGCTGATATTGACTCCATGTTTACTGTTTACTCCATGTTTATTAGCAGGATTTGCTACTCACTTTAAATTCACAAATAGACGAATTATTTACAAAAGCCGCTTACTCCAAAAGTAGGCTATACCACATATTTTAAAACAGGAAGCATTTGTCATCACAATAGAAAAGACTTCATTTCAATACACAAAAGTCCATATCTTATGTGTAGTTTACATGGGTAGGTATTACTGCTACTGTCACCTGCTTTATCATGATTATCAGTTTAACACCTGTCCTTTAGTCACACAAAATCAGAATAGTAATCACAGCACGGAGGGAGGAAATGCAGACTTCATCTTGAGCTGTTGCCTCACATTTGACCAGGCAATCAGCTACTCAGCCAGTGAGTAGCTTGCTGAAGCCTAGAGTCTGTCTCCATTGCTTGCAGAAAGACAGATTGTCTCATGGTATCTGTGCTGTTTTGGCCCCACTTGTACTTTATTTTGAAGGTGTACACAGACTTGGTAAGATACCTCAGCCCAGTTCAGCAGGGTGGAATTTTTCCCACTAACGCACTATAGATTTATATAGGTCCCACCAAAAAACAAGTTGAAACACATCGAATTCCATCTCAAGATTAGAAAACATGATCTGACTATGAGGGCTGTTGAACACTGCACAGATGGTCCAGGGCAGCTGTGGAGTCCTCATACCTGGAGTCAGTCAAAGCCTAACTGGATGCAGTCCTGGAAACCTGTCCTAGCTCACCCTGCTTGAGCAGAGGGGTAGACTAGTCAATCTTTACATGTTCCCCACCTGTAAGATTTTGTGGTGGATTCTGTGAAGAGCTCAGTGGCTTGAGGCAGCAGAAGCTGGCCTTAGAATGCCTCAAGGTGAGAGAAGGGAACAGGTCCCTTCAACATGTAACTGTGCCATTTCCAAATACATAATAGAGTAACACTATATAAAACTACAGAGTGGAACATTGATAAAACGTTCTTATACAAGGTACACAGGAAGAAATTTGAGATTTTCATTGGAGTTTGAAACAGTATTTAGCTTTGTAGAGGATGTGCCTTTCATAAAAGCATGCTGCACACTGGACAATAGAAAGCTGGTGCTCTGTAGACTTCAAGGAGCTTCATCATGAGAGGTAAACCAAGAGGCTAAAGAGTGACATGAAGCAAAATTGGCTTTTTTTTTGCCATCCTCCTTCTTGTGAGCAGAAGGAAAAGGACACCAAATAGCATAAAGCTACAAAGGATAAGCTAAAAGTGATTAAGAGGTTTCTCTTAAGAAACAAAGCAACATGATTGCTAGGATCAGCAGTTAACACTTCCATCATTGTAACAGGCTTTAATGCATTCAACTTTTTTGTTCATCTTAAATTTTAAACAACTCTAAAATGAGTGTCTACATCCCAAATATACAAATGGCTGAAGCACAGCATCAGTCTGAGTTACAGAATTATACAGCAGTCCAGTGAAAAGAGTTCTGGTGGAAGTGCAGAGTAACCTGCTTTTCTAGGACTCTCACCAATGGTGGGTATTCCCACAAACAAGGGAGAAGCTTCTGAAGAGGCATTATTTCCTCTTTACCCCCTCTCCAATATATGTGAGATTATAATGGCAGAAAATTTATTATTTCAGTTTTATGCAGTCTACTTCCTCTGTGACTGGCATTGCACTTGTTCTCAGGTCTAAATCTGTGCTAGATTTGCTTCCACTGTATGTTGATCTCCATCTGAGCAGCATGATCTTCTTGAAGTACTTCATGGTGTTATTTTTTACAGTTACAAAACACATGGTGTTTATCATGCTGTTACTCATAGCAATGCATTGAACTATATAAAAAGCAGTAAGATAATGCTTCTCTTTCACAAAGATGGTGGGGAAAAAGTCACGGACGATTGTGAAGCCATAGAAAGGTGCCCAGCAGAGAACATAGGCAGTCAGGATGCACATCAGTACCATAACAGTTTTTCTTCTGCATCGAAGCCTCTTTCTGATCTGTTCTGTCTGAAATCCTGGTACGGTTTTAAACCAAAGCTCTCGAGAGATCCTGGCATAACACAAAGTCATCGTAATCACGGGGGCAACAAACTCAATGCCAAAGATGAAAAGGAAGTATGATTTGTAGTACATCTGCTGGTCAATTGGCCAAATTTGACCACAGAAAATTTTCCTCTGGTTTTTCACTATAAATAACACTGTTTCAGTAGCAAAGTATGCAGATGGGATAGCTACAAGTAGAGAGACGATCCAGACCAAGGCGATTAGGAAGGTTGCTGTTTGATAATTCATGCGTGGTTTCAGTGGGTGAACAATGGCCAGATACCTGGAACAGACAAACACAAAGTCTGAAGACACTATCGATCAGAGCAGTTTGGAATACAGAGTGGACAGTTAGGCAGAAGGAAATTGCTGTCATTCTTGAGAGAAGGAGAGAGCCTGACCAGTTTATCTGTGAGGAGAGTTAAGAGAATTTTCCAAAGTAGCAGCCAAGAGCCGAGTTCCTAAACCTAGGCAGAAACTCTGGAGCAAGTGGCTGAAGGTTAGGACAGTAGGTACTTGGCAGTCCAAAAACCTGAGCATACATTAGGGTGTCTGAGGGCAGCTTTAAGACTTCAGTCTTAAACTCATGCTTGTTAACAACATCAAACTAGAAAAGTTGCAATTTGGTATAAGTTTTTCCTTTTAACACAGGTAATGTGTCTGAGAGTTATAGAAAGGGGAAAGAGAGGTAATATGCCTGCTACTGACAAATAACAAAATATGCAGGTGATGTTGTACCCAGGATGTGCCATGATAGAGCATCAGGAAATTCTTTGCTGGAAATGAGTTTGAAATGTGAAGTAATCACACCTAGTCAGGTACAGGTAAACATACAAACATGTAGAAGCAGGAAAATGTTTTCCTGAGGCAGAGAACTATTTAAATATGCTTTTTCTTACCAAAGAGCAAAGAGCTGATGTTAATGAATGGATATGGGTGAGTGTGTTTTCAAGGCACTGACAAATGATTGTGTATCATTTTTCTGCCCATGGAAATTTTTGTTTCATGTGTTGGAAGAGAATATTGCTAATTAATCTTAAATATGCTATGTTAAGTAATATGCCAAACCATAAAACTTCAGTATTTGCAGTCCTTATGACTGTAAAGCTGCAAGATGTACTGCACTGGTTCACAAGAAAAGGGAGGAGAAATGAAAGTACATTACTTGAAAGATCCAACAGTTGCCCTCAAGTCAGCTAAAAGGGGGCTAGGACCAAATGGTGTTCACATTCATGGAGTCTGGGCGGGTGATGTTTTAAGATGCAGGAAGAACTTATATTAGCATACGCTCTCAGAAAAAGATTAGGATATTTCTGCTAAAAGGAGTTTTTTATCAGAGACATTCCAGGGTTTTCACTACAATTGTATTTAACACAAAGGGTTTTTTCAAAACCTGGAATTTCTCATTCATTCAGAGGCTACACATAAAGAGCATCCACAGGATATATTGATTCTAAAATAAAATGGAAGGTCAGTGGTGCTTTTCATAAGCCAGATCTTATAAGCAGATGAATTGTTCATCACTCTTAATAGTGCAGGCTAGATGTCAAGGGGCAGCAGAATTAATCAGCCTCATTGTGATCTGATAAATGAATATTTTTAGATCAGGCCCTGTGGAAACAAGGTTGTGGAATAATGTATGTGTATGCATTCATCAGTATGAATATCTGCTCAGCAGAACATTTGGCTGGATGGAGTAAATCTCTACAAGAGAGTCAGGAGGGAGCTTTTGAGATAGGTTTTCTGATTCTCGTTGCTTACCACACTTGGGCTGTGTGTGTGAAATGGTCCTGGAGCACATGAACTGAGTTGAGATGAAACTGCCTTGGAAGATGTGCTCCAAACACGCACATACAACACAGCACGTGCCCATGAGTGCTCAGTCCAAAGGGCCCACTAAAGTTCCCCCTCCAAATATTTACAGCAAGAACATTGGACCCTTAGCATGAGCTCTTGCCCTTCAGATCCTGCCCTTTCACACTGCATTATTTTCTAGTGTAGATGTGGCCATAAGTATGCAAAATTCCTACTTTTCATGTGAATAGACATCAAGGAAGATGAAAGAGAGCCCCACCTGAGGGAAATCCTGTGGAACAGGTTTACCCTCTCTACAAAGGTGAGCTGCCCTTTCAAATGGCATGGGAAAACTTTTCTCAGGAGCATATTCCTTTTAGACTGAAGTCAACAATCTGTATGATATAACCCACATGGAATGGTTGAATGTTACATGAACAAGGTTTCTCTCTGTTTACCAAGTCGAAAGCTCACAAAAAACCAAACCAAAACCAACAAAAGAACAAACCCTGCAGTAGAACTATAACAGTGTGTTCTTTCAACAGACTTCAGTGATTAATTATTTCCAGGGCTGTTTTTAAAGATGCCTGGGGAGATATGCTAGAAATCGTCTGATTTGTTAACAGGCGTAAGGGCTCAGTGACCCATGTTACTAGATCATTCTGGGATGCACTAACAGAGCTTTCCAAGAAGATATTTTAGACGTTGAAGAAGATTAGTAACAGAAAATGGTAATGCACATATGATAGTGTTTAGAAGCTTAACTCTGAGTCCTCAGCTGCTGTTCTAAGGTTATTTTGTTAAGATACTTGTTAAGAATTTGTTTCATAGGAGCTGATGGTACTTTCTGCAACACCAGGACATCTCTGAACTTTCCCAGTTTTTTCACAGGCTTCTTTGGACATCAATAACAGCATAATCAGTTGCACACAGCCTAGGCCTATACAACCATCAGAAGGATTAACTGACCTGAGCCTTTTGGATCAGGCACCAAAAACTGTGAAATATTAGACTAGAGCATAAAATGGCATATGAGAGAAACTGGGGGAAAAAAGTGAAGGGAGATGGGGGTGGGAATCATACCGTGCATATATGCAGAGGGTATACAGAGATGTAGATTGTGTTTGTACACAAAAAATGGCTTGCTGTGATGGCCTTTCCATAAAGAGTTTACTCTGCAGGTCTCTGGCTTTTTATGATGGCTGTGGGCACTGAGGATCAGCTTCATGCCGACATAAGTCTGGCATGACTGATGTGGAGTCCATAGTTCATGAGGCTAAGAGAGCAGGAGTAATAAGAATATAGTTAAATTATATTGTTAAGACTGCTTGAGTGAGAGGCAGGCATAGCCATAGCTCAGGACTGCAGCATAAAACAGGTAATATAGCAGGTGAATATCATTATGTTCTGCTTATTCCAAATCTGTAGAAAAATCTCTGCTAGACTGGGTTGGAAGAGTAGTTTATCACTTTCTGGACAGTGCCATAAATGACCTATGGGTCTTTTGTAACTTGCCACTGTATCATCCTCAAAGAGGTGTAAAGAGAGAGGACAGCATTAGAGGAGAGTAATTTAGCAGAGAGGAGAGTCCTTGCCACATTCACTGAGCATCCACTGCTGGGATGGCTCATCCAGCCAATACCTCAGTTCTATTAAATGGTTAATTTAATGATTGTTGGGGGTTTTTTTCCTGTACAGCATGATAGGGAATAAGAACCCTTTTTTTTGCAGGCTGCACAGAAGTCTGATTTTTGACTCTTTCACACCAAAACAAAACCTGTGAAAATACTCTAGAGGGAGAAATATCCAGTAAGGCAATAACCCTGTTGGAAGCTCACTTGTCAAATTCTGTATCACCAGTCAACTATTTCTCTTGCTGAAAAGTATTTACTTCACTGTTTAGAATCAGAAAAGCTATGTAGGCCAGTAGTAAAAGTTGTATACAGATGTAAACAGATGTATAGTTTTGGATCAGGATTATATAGTGCTGATGAACACCCTTTCCTCTGTCTGTTTCTGATTTGTCTGTTTCTTTCTCCATTTTCCCTTGTTTTATAAATCCTCTCCTACACTTGAATCAAGCATATTTTTATGAAAAAAATCATTTTAATAAGTTTGTCCTTTTGGCTTGAAAAGTTAAATCAAGAAATTTCCACCGAGCTTTCTCTGGAGGAACATCATGAACTTATGTGCTAAAATGTTTATTGAATAAGACACCCAGGTCTGCATAGTACCTACCTTGGCACCAGCAAATCCTGCAGAACAGCATACCATGTTAAAACCCCAGAAATCTGGACAGCCAACCTCAGAAGTTCTGGCCATCTCCTTGTGTAGTAGTCATAGCACCCTGCTTACCTGTCAACAGCAATAGCCAGGAGAGCATTGGTAGAAACATAGAGGGAGACTGTCCGTAGGTAGTTGACTGAGGCACAGAGGATGTGGCCATGCTCCCAGGACAGCTGCCTCACCACATAGTAGTCCATCTCGAAGGGACAGCACACGATGGCCACAATGAAGTCGGAGATGGCCAGGTTGGCAATCAGCAAGTTGGTGAGGTTTCGCAGCTTCTTGTAGCGGGCAAGAGCAGCAATGAAGATGAAGTTGCCGATGCCACAGACCAGCATGATGCCAACCAGAGCCACCCCGATCACAATCTTAGCTGCAAAGAAGGTTTTGGTTTTGGTCATGTCATCTTCACTGTCCAGGGGCAGGTCATAATCACTGTAGCTGAAATTGAAAGGGAAGGAGAAGTTTCGCAAGGAAGTTAAATCCCCATCATGGAGATTGTAGATTGCAGCAAAGTTAGGGTTAACGGTGGCATTTGAGTTATGTTCAGCTTGCTCCATGGCCATGGCTGTCTTGTTATGGCATACGTGGCTTGACTGGCCCTTGGTTTTGTGTTGGAATTACCGAGTGTGGCAGGGTACAACGCAGGCAGGCAAGAGATCTCATCTGAAGTTTCCTTCTGAGCAGTGAGTCACCTTGTGTTTGTCCCCGTAAGATTATAGAGCAACAACTTCATTTATCTCCTTCTGTGGAAGCAAAAAGAGGAAAACATTTCCTGAGAGGAAATTACAGAAAAAATACTGTGCTGGAGCCAGAGCAATAGCCACCTTATTGCCCCACAGCTCTATTGCTGGCTGTGTCCAGTGGGAAAAAATACTCTGTGAAAGGATACTTCTGTTATTATAAAATCCCTGGAGTTGTATAATGCACTGGTTGTTACACCCAGCATTTTTGTTTACCAATGGTGAAATTTTGTTTTCAGCACACAGTGAAATGATAATACAGGAGGAGTGTAAATTCCAGTTTAAACCTCCACCAGCCTTTAAGCCTACATGCTGTCATCCCTGTGCAAGGTAAAGAAGCTAAACTGAGATGACAACTCAATTTGCTGAAAGGTATCTCATGTACCTTGCGGACAGAAGTTTTTGCTTTCTTCTAGATGTGTCGTTCGGATGGATGTGGTAGGTGCGAATTAAAACAGGACTGATGTCCTGGCTTCTAAGTACATTTCTTAATTAAGCAAGAGGTGCCAAGCCCCAAGAAAATAGTGAAGCCAGCACTTTCCTTTTAGCAGACATTAACTGAGTGGGGGAACCAAATTTTCAGCCAGCATAATCCATTATTGCTTCTCCCATATCAGTGGAGCTCTGCCAATTTGCGTAGATAAGATTTTGTCCCATGAACCAGCTTGTAGGGATTTGCATCCACAGACTCTTGAGGTGAAAGGGAAAATCTCCCTTAAACAAGACCCTCTCCCTGTGAATGGTATATTTGCCTTCCCAGCAAAGTGCCTTGAACTTTTAAAGACTGGGAGGAACAGGCTTCCCTCTTTGTACTGCTGCTTGTACCAAATGTTACAAATTTATTTATATTCTACACTGATGTAAAAAAAATAATCTAACCGACTCCCTAATTTTGCCTCTTTAACAAAATTCTAGGAAGGATTTCTTTTTGTTTCTTCCCATGGCACCTCTAGAAATCCTCGCACCAAACTCCCAGCTGTCAGGACAGTCACACCCCATCCTAGAAGAGAATCGGGGACTATTACCACTTCTCTGCATTGAAGCAGTAGGTCTTCAGGGTGTTGGATGCTAACAGTGTCCAGCATGGCTACAAAGGACAATCTACATAGCAGAGCTATTGCCCCCTTCTTTCCCTGGAACCCTCAGCCCCTGATGTAGCAATACTTAATAAAATTCTGAGAGAAACTCTCTCATAACTTCTGTCTCCACATTGCTTTTCAAACTGAAGAGTTGCAGAACAACAGAATAACAGAAAACTAAAGCCTGAAACTAAATAACAGTTCAAACAATTGACTGCTTTCCACGACATCCCCACAGCTGCCTGGAAATGTGAATGTTCATTTAAGAGAAGTACTAAATAAATACTTAGATGCAAAATCTGTATATTGGTCAAAGCAAGGTGTAGTATCTGTTCCAGACAGGTTTCCCTGCAAAATGTCAAGAGAGAGCTTTAACATAAATACAGGCAACACAACCATCCACACATTGACATAACACAATCAGCTAACTGTACCTGCTCTCATCTTCTTGGAGTTCTCAGGCAGCATGGGGGCAGCCTCCAGGTTTGTCCCCTGAAAATGTGCTGCTGTCACAGGAGCAGAGAAAGGATCACTGAAAGCAGCCAGAGGACTTTGCTGAATGATCATTTCTCTCCCAAGCAGGTTTGCCCTGCTGCTCAAGGGAGGATGGCTCCACTGGCTCTGTGCATGCATCTAAAGCCTTTTCTCAGTGGGAGGCACCTTGAAGCTGTCCATGCATTTCTGATTTTAAAGAGGCAGTGCGATACGGAGACAATAGAGCACAGCCCTTTTTTACTCTGCTTTAAGCCCCCTGAATGCATCAATCTCACAGAGTGGCTTTGTTATCAAGTCTGAGCATGGAAGGTTTAAAATCCCAGTCTCCACTTGCTCTTTGACTTTTGTCTGTGCTGAGCAGCAGCTGCCTACACCTGATGTGACACAGAAGCAAAACACAGACCTCCCAGTGAAGAGGAGGGGGAGGAAGGAGGGTGAATTACTTTCCTAGGGACCTTTCTCCATGTATCTCTCCCTGGCTATTGTCTTTAAGACTGCAGTGGTGGCAGCTCCTACAGAAGGAGGGTCAAACATGTAATAGCTGTAAATCAGAGGACCCCTGACAGCTTTCTCTGCCCTCTCAGGGAATTACATAGTGTGGATGAAGGGCAGTGAATCCTTAAAGGACTTGGTGTCCTTTGCTAATGCTGCCTCCTCATTGCTCTGAAGCACTTGCACCTCAGGGAGCAGTTTTCTTGCTTCCCAATTCTCCAGAAAGAAAGGAAATGTACCGCAGATCCCCATCCTCTAATGCAGCTCTGGGCTTAATCACATTAGATGATATTTTCCAGGGTGCATAGTTGGGACACATTACATGGTCGCCAGTGGATGAGACCATAGGGCACTGTCAAAGGTCATGAAGAGTGTAGCAGGTTTGCAGAAACCTAGTTTTCAGGAACTAGTGGACACATAGCTCTAGAAGAAAAAGATGAGGAAAGAAATCTGTTAATATGAAATATGTCTGGGGTAAAAGGGCCATGAATGTGACATTTCTTCCAGGAAACCTGTGGAAGGTCATCAAGTCACCACTATCTGGAGCCAGCAGACAGAAGTGAGAACTTCACAGTGTGTACTTTGCCTTTGTTTTAACAGTGAAATAGGTGAAAGCCATCCAGAGATTCTGATATCCTGAAAGGGTGCAACCACATGAACAATGAGGAAATCAGATGCAGTCTATTTTCTGAGTTCTGTCACAAAAATGTAAACACAGTAAGTACAGGGAGAGGCAAAGTGAACTTAATGCATACATCAGAACCATGTGTAAAAGATCACTAAAATGGGCCACATAAACTTTATATGTCCCTTTAAAAAAGCTAGTACACTGAAGGGAGCCCTTGCAAGCTTTACATTAGGAAGATGCATGATCTATTTAAGGCTTTCTTCAGCTGTCTCACATTAAGTTACCTAGTGAGTTTATCAATCAGGATGATACCCAATACTTATATTGCTTTAGGCTGAAATCTCAGCTGTTGCAGAACTGTCTATCCCCATTGACAGGTAGTATTGGAACCCTTATAACTACAGCCCCTTTATGCTCTAGATTCATGCTCTGTGTGTAGCTTCTGTATGGCAGTTGTTCATCTACCATGCTCCGAGTAATTTTGCTATATGTGTTAAGCTGTTTCTCAGTAAATATTAGTAATAGTGAAATTATGTGATTTGAACGTGCTGTGCATTGTGGTGCTTTGTAGTTGAATAGAAGTCGTTGAATAGACAATGAAAGCAATAGTCCTGACACTTGCCCTTAGAGCCAAATGGGGACAGTGAAAGGTAAAAGATGGGTTTAGAGCTTCCATAACTGTCCTGATAACCTGCCCCACTACAACAAGGCTGGTGGTAGAGGAAAGATTCTAAAGATGTGGGGGGTATGGAGGAGGATTTCCCAGCTTTAGATGCTGTGTAAAAAGTCCCAAAGGCTGCCTTCAAAAACCATAGTTTCTTGTGACTTCTGGTGTAAACTGCTGAAAGAGCATCTCCCTGGGGTGGCCAGGCTGCAGGATGGCCTGGGTGAACATCTTTGTCTTTCTGTGCATAGCTGGGATTTTCATTCTACTGGCATTGCTCAGCCCTGAGGCTTTGCTGTCCAAAGGTCTCCTCTTCCTGAAACAAGGCACTAGGAGGCTTGCAGAGACTGAGAGATGCTTCCTCACAGCCCATATGTGACATCCATTTACTTCATGATCACATTCTATTACATTTTATTTCAAAGATCTCATTGGTTTGTAGAACACGTGATTCTGATGTTGGAATTCTGCATGGGACATTCCTGGAAAAAGACTTTTTATAAGAGCAAGTAGCAACAGGACAAGGGGCAATGGCTTTAAGCTGAAAGAGGGTAGATTTAGATTAGCTGTTAGGAAGAAGTCCTTCACTGTGAGGGTGATGAGGTACTAAAACAGGTTTCCCAGAGAAGCTATGGATGCCCCATCCCTGGAAGCTTTCAAGGCCAGGTTGGATGGGGCTTTGAGCAATCTGGTCTAGTGGAAGGTGTCCCTGCCTGTTGCAGGGGGGTTGGAACTAGATGACCAGTAAGGTCCCTTCCAACCCAAACTATTAGATGATGATGACAACAAAGTTTCTCCTTGATAGCATTTATTGGTGGTTCCCTGATGGTGTCACAAGATTTGACATAGCATCACAATGCACTTTCTGAGACCAGTGTTACCAGTTTGATGAATTCAGGCTGAGAAAGAAAAGTTGATATTGAAAGCTATCATGTCAACAATTTACCTTCCTGTTTGTGTGTTTTTTCATTAGTATGTTCACAGTCTGAACAGGGAAGTTATTTGGATGCTAAATGATGCAAAAAAATTACAATGTAAAATACTTGTTTAGAGACCTTCAAATAATGAATTTCTAAAACTAGCATTTAGCCTGGCAACAGACCTAAAGGACCCTGGCCTTTCATTTCAAAACAGTAAATTCACCAGCTACTGTCAATTTTTTTTCCTAATTGCTAAATAAATTGGACTCTGAATGAGTAATTAATCCTAGGGGACTTACATAAGCTTGCATAAAGTATAGCTGGAGTTTTACAAAGGTTGCTAATGCAAATCAGTTGGTGAAATGTGACAAAAACGTCAGACATCCTGTGATTTTCCGGGAAAAAAGCCCTGAAAGGTAGCAGCACTCATGGGTCATGTATTTCTGCTCAGTATTCTAACCAGACATCCAGCTCACGGGCTTTACTAAATCGAAGAGTGTGTAACTGACAGCAGTGTTTGAGAGGATACCAGACTTGCTTACGTAAAGAGTTAGGTATGTTTTTCTAATACATGAAAACGTGCCTTGTGGTACTAAAGGAAAACAGCTTTTGGATGGAGTTTGGTAAGAAGGTGCACACAGGAGTAATCTCACCATACTCAGCTGTTCCGACGGTGACTTGGGCTGTGGAGAAGTCCTGGGAAGGAGAGAGCAGAGATTGCAGAGCACAGGATCAGAAAGCAGGAGAGAGCAGAGCCATTATTAATGGATTATGTCATCATGCTGCTTTTCTCTTACCCACTTTTTCTTGCTCTTTTACAGAGTATATCACTTCTTGGCTTGAGAAAAGGGGCAAAGCTTCTGAAGGAGCAGCAGTGCAGGTTGTCAATAGCCATAGGCACGGTCCTCAAAGAGGGCTGTCAGCACTGTTTAAACAGCAGACATGGCGCCTTCATCCAAAAGGTTTTTCCATTTCAGAGCTGCACCAGTTTCTGCAGACAGTGGCATTAAAGCAGATCTCAGAGCCAGATGACACAAGGTTTAAAAGAGCTGCACAGAGCTTACTTAAATGGTACAAGGTAACCCCAGCAAAATCAGCAACCTTCTTCCAAATAGAAGCCCCTTTCCTATTACTTGTTTCTTTTGTTTCACTTTTGAATTCTCCTCCAACATGTAGTTTTGGGTTTTGTCACCTTTGGTCATAATTTTGTAAATGTGTAAGAAAATGATGTTTATTTTGCTCAGCTCAGCTTAGCATGGCATTCTTCTGTGAGAAGCCCACCCCTGCCCTCAGTAATAGTCTATGAAATATGTAGAAATATCTATACGAAGCTTATGTTCCTAACTGTCAGTTACCACCCTTACTTAGAGAAGCTTGTCTTACCTACAGCAAAAAATGACAGTATTTGGGGCAATGTAGAAAGCAGAGACCAGCCCAGGGACTGTGCACAGGTTTGGATGCCACAGTAGTAAGACATGTATGACCACAGAAACAACATTTCAGTCTTTAAACATTCGATAGTTTAATTATTAAATAGAACTTTTTTCCCCTTTTATTTATGGTGTGGTTTTTAGGCTTTGTGATAATTTTCTTTAACTCAGTCTTTCTTAGAGCAAATGCCCATTGCCACAAACCTTCCTCTGGAGCAGAACCCCCTTGGAAGGCAAATTTTAAATGCTTTTCTCCCCAGATCCTGCCTGGGCACACTCATAGCTTGGTGGATGCTGATGTGCTAGCTGCAGGCAGCAGCAGTGCGCAGCAGTGCACTGCCTTTCTGTTGCAGCAAGGCAGACGATTGCTGAGACAGCCTCCATTGCTCCCCTCACCAGCTTCGTTCTCTTCTAGGACTCTTCCCTGTCACAATAGTCCCAGTCAGCTCTTAGGGGTTGCCTGATTTTAGACTACAACTGTTAAGACCATTCCCAAAGATTCTAAAAGGCCGTATCACTGTAAGTTCTGTCTGTTCTATGCCAGATATTTGGAATAACAAAGATGAGTGCTTGGAAACTTTTGCCAATTGGAGATAAAAATCAGTTTAGCAAGTTGAAATGTTCTGGTTTGATACTGGCCTCTAAAGAATGTTACTGCAATTACTTGGTATTTCTAGGAAGGCCTTTTCAAACTCAAACCTTGGAGACTTTACCTGGAAATCGGATGTTTTCCTCTGTTTCTACCTCTCTGCCCATTGTACAAAAGAAAACTTATTAGCCAAGGTTTACAAGTACAAAAGGCAGCCAGTTTTTCTTTATTTCTGGACACTGTTCTAAGAGAATGAAGATGAAATAATAAGTAGCTCACACAGAGAAACCTTTGAAAAAAGATTTTAGGATTATCACCTGCGCTGTGTTACCTATATACAAATAACGTGTGACAAATGGTTTCCTGGCCTGTTGGTGAAGAAATTTTGTAATGTGGAGCTCGTGTCTTCTGTATGAAACTATTAAATGTTTCTTAGTTGCACCAGATAAATTGAATTCCTCATTTTAATATCTCTGATCCAGATCAGAAGTCTGCATTTGGCCTCCTCCTCAAAAGCTCTTTTACTCATACCCCATATTCAAAAGCCTTTGAATTTAGAAATATCTGCAAGGAGCTTAATATGTCCTATACATAAGTTAGGCTCATCACTCCTCTGGCTTTTCAAAGACAGTTTTGTTTATTTTGGATCTTACTCAAAGATGCACTTAGTGCATATTCTCTTCCAGTGGGTGCTACGAGCTGCAGAATGCCTTTGGAAATGGAGCAACTTTTTAATTGAAGTACCTCAGTAGGAGATAGACCTCCAAGGAAGTCAGCAGGTTTTTGGAAGGATATAAGTAGGAGAAGCTGGATGCTGCATTCCTTAAAAAAATTAACCATTATCCATTACTACAATCTCAGATTTAAGCTAAACTGTCAGCACTTTCCTTTGCCCTTTCTGTGCTCTGTTGGCAAAGCCCTTTGATTTGTATTATCATCACTTCAGCATCTTTTCCTCTTTTTATTCAGTGAACATGAATTTCTGTTCTTTTGCCACAGACAGAATCCTGCTTCTTTGTGTCTCTCCTTTTGAATATTGTGGTGGTTTTGCCATTGTCACTGGCAACTTGGCATTTCACTCTGTATTTCCGTGGCAGGCAGAATGGTTCCAAGAATTTCCTTCTGCTGTTCCCATAATGCCACTTTTACCTGAAAGACACCCTCCTTTTCCTTATTTCTGCCATCTCAGCATAAACATACAGATCAGCGCACGTCTCTATGCAGCACTTCTATGTCAAGCAGTATGTATGTAAAACACGGAGGTTTGGCTTGTATGGGTGCATGCAGAGAGGGGTCCTATCCCAGGTGTCCAGTTTCTCCCTGATCAAGACATCGAGTATTTTAAGCTCATGCCTCATTCTACTGCCCAAATATTTTTTGGTGCTTCATTAAAAGTTAATAGTTCTTTTTTTTCCTCACAACTGATTTGCATTTAAAGGGCTGTCAGGAGTTCAGTGTCAATCTGAGAAGGATTAATAAACTGTGAAAGCTTCATTGCAGGTATCGTATGTTGCTGGTTGTTTCTGTATGCACTTGAAATAAATTCTAACCCAACAGAATAATGTCTAATGGTAGTTCCATTTGAAGCTACTTAGAGCATGAAACCATAGTCCTGGTGTCAGGATGAGTCATGAAAAGCTGCAATCACAACTTATTTCTGACTTTTAAAAAAGGATTTTAAAGTTCTTTTGATGTGGTGTCAAAACTGTAGGGACAGATCAGCCATCTCTTCATCACATTTTTGAAGTCTGAGGCAGCAATGTAGAAGTGACTGCTCTGACAGGAGATGAAAGGTATGTCCATGCTGCCCAAACAAGGTGTAGAAGAAATAAATCCATCCCAGAAGATACACATCCATGTTTTTGGGATGAAGTCTGTGTCCCTCTGAGCACCCCAGGGCTATGGTGGAGCATGCATACTGCTGCCAGCCCATGGCTCTATGGGAATAAAGATTAGGGTCTATGGGAATAAAGGGTTAGGGTCAAAAAAAGGCAGACCTTAACCTGAGAAAGGCAACTCAGGGGCACAGATGTCAGAGCCAAGGGCTCAGCATCTCCTTCCTATTATGATGTGTGATAGTTAAATACCATGGGGCAGAAGCAACAAAACCCCCACACTGAGAAAAGAATCTCTTTGTTTCCCTGCCACCACCAAAACAGCAAACCTGCCCTTCTCTCTGCTGGTGGTCACAGTGATCCATTGCCCATGAAGCAGTGATCCACAAACCAGTTAACCTGTGTAAGCGTGCTGCCCTATGCCACATTCATAACCTGGATTTTGTGGCTGCATGATGCTGTGCATATCCCCTGCTGCAATGTAATCTTAGCTGATTGTAATAAAGGAGCCTTCAGGCTTCTTCCCCTCAGTATAGGCAATTATACCGCCTGTATGTCCCTGTCTTTAACTAAAAGTGCAGTGATGAGTTCTCATACAAACATCCTTTCTGCCTGATAGGAGGAACGATGAACAGAACAGTTTTCTTGTCATAAAATCCTGTCCAAGGCCAAAGCAAGATAATCTTTCTGCAGATGGCATCAACATGGTGTGCTGCACCACGACTGTTCAATGCTGCACAGCTCAAGGGTCCCACCATCTGAAGGGAGGTAAGATTATCTATACTATCCTCTTTGTAGTGTTAGCTCTACTGAATGACATTTTAGGTGATGATTCAGAAAGTGAGAGCCTTGCTTACTAGAATCACAACACAATAGCACGTCCTGGTTCAAAACAGTGGTGGTCTGCTTTTCATAGAGTAGAAACTATGTGGGCAGATGAGAAGCAACAGGAGAGTGTGGCATAGCTAAAACTGTGTGAGAAGGGCACCCCTCAGTTCCAGAATTACAAGTTCTTGAGGAAGAAAATGTAAACTAAGTCCCAACCTTTTCTAAAGGCTGTTGTTGCTTATACTTGGCAGAGAACAAGATTTACAGGGAATGGTATTAGCTTTTTGAAATCAAACCCCATTAACTGCAGGAGTTTTAAATGATCCACTGCACAGGGATTGTGATACAGTCACAGTGCCACAAAAGTAGCTCAGGAAGAATGGGCTATTCAACCAAAACTGCATTCTAGCTGCTAAATCCATGAAGCCGAGAGATGCCAATCTCTAGAAGTTCTTTCAGGAAGAAACTCAGAGGTTATCTGAGCCTGTTGACTATTGGTACCAAAGTAAATTGGTAGGAGTTCACTTCGAAAAATACCATCCTGTGGCATATGATGCACAAAGGCCAACACAGTGGATCTGGTGCGGGTTTTGAATCAGAGCATAACTCAGCTGCTGTGAGACAATTTTTGGAGGAGTTTCTGTCCATGGGACTGCTGATGAACAGCCTGCTCTTACCCACACTATTTTTCTGAGCAAACTTTTATTTAAATGAGCTTGACATTTTAAGCCCCAAGTTTTCCCAGAAGAAATATTTCATATAAGCCCAAATGGCCTTTTCAAATGAAATTGTTTATTAACCGATTTGCTGTCATTAGCCACCAGAAAGCCCAACTGTAAAACACTTTTAGCTACATAAAAATCAGTTTCCCAGTACCCTAAATGATGTAATTTTGCTGCAGGGAGTTCATTTTGAAGAGGAAAGGATGACAAATTGGTTATTTGAGTACCATTCAGAAGGTTTTTGTAAGGCTCATTTGCCTTTCAGACTTACTAATGGTCTCTCAAATCATTGTCAGATGCCTTTCTACCCAATACCTGAAATATTACCTTACCACTGGAGGTTTCTACCTTACTATTTTCTACCTTTTGCTGCTTTTAGAGCTGGCTGCATATTCCAGGTCTGTAGCTCCCTGTTGAACCTGGCACACCCTTTAGCCAAAGACAAATATTATGAATGAAAGGTGATGAAAAGTTTCCCCCTCCCTACTATGCAGGGACAGTAAGCAATGTTCTTTCTGCCAAGGCAAATGGATTTTCCTGAGCTTTCTGCATTGGTTTCCTGGGCAGGGGAACATTTTTTGCTTGTATTTTCATTCTGTTTAGCTGATTGTGTTACGAGGTCATTTGGTAAAGCCCACAGAAAACTAGACCAGGTATAAATTAATTTCAGCCCTCTTAGTGAGAAAGGTGCAGACATGATGATGTGAAACATTGCATGAAGACCTTTGGGAGGCAAGGAGCTTGCTTCTGTCCCCTGCTAAGGAAGAGACATTTCAAAGTACACAAAGTCAAAGGACCAGTGCTCCCCAGGGTACATCTACTGATGATTGTCTTCAGGGTATGCATTCTTTTGCAGTGAGATTTGACATCCTTCAAATATAGATCTGACTAATGAGATTAAGCCAGGAAATCTAATAGCAGTCAGATGGAGGTGTGCCAGTCTGCTCCTATGAAAGAAAGCTCCTCCTCAGCTGCAGTAGTACCAGTCATAGGAAAGTCTGTAGATAGGGCTGACAAGTCAGCAGGGGACAAGAAAATACTGAGAACCCTCACCTATACCAATAATAGGTCCACTACCACTTCTTATGCATTGAGGCTATTCAGAACAAAGTGACCCTAAGATAACTCTGATCATTTTGAGGGTTGTTGCAGCAGTGCTTTAGAGTTCCTTCTACTTACATTGTTCTGCATTGCTTCTGCTCTTTCTGAGTTCTTTTCCTTAAACATTAATAATGTGAGGAGAAATAGCAAACTAATGCTGAGCTCTGGTACACAGGTCCTCCTGCCTGAGGCAACCCTTCTGCTGGACTTTTAAAGAGAGTCTCTTGATGCTGGTGGGGTGGTCTAAGTCTTGAGCCATCATGCTGACAGGCAAGAGGCTTTAACAAATTCTGCAATTAAAATGGCAGGCAACACAAATTGGCAGTCATTAAAACCAATCCTTTCCTGCTTCATGAAGGTGAACAATTTAGAAAGATCTAATCCGGAAAGGATTAAACATTAATTACATTAGTTTGATTGCCTGGGATTGCTCAGAGATGATAAACCTCTCCAGAAGTCACACAGGCAGACAAACAAGTTACTGCTAAGCTGGATGGGGGTAGAAGGAGGTAGTAAGGGGCTCTTCCATTGCGCTCTGTGAATGCTCAGGCACCATGGTAAGTCTGCTGCAGTTAACTTTCTGTTGTGAAATGATGTATCTGAAACCACTTTGAAGCCCTCACGGTCTGTCGGTGCCTGCTTCACTGTGCTGCCAAATAAAGTGACAAGATCTGCCTTCAAAAAATTGACATGATTTGAAATTTAAAGGAAAAAATGTTTCTACTCTTGTCCAGCAAATGTCACCCAATGGATTTCAGGAGTGGCTCAGATGTTCTTCATGAGATTGTGACCTAACAAATAAGGGGAAAAAATCCTTCAAACCCTTGAATTTCCTGTTAGCTTCTGCAAGCTGTCACTACTAGATCAAACAATGCTCTTTGTCTCCTGAAGGTCAAATTTCACTTTTAATATTATACCTCTTTGCTCCTGACTGATCATTCCCATGAAAATTGGATGAAACTGGGGTTACTAGAGCCTACAAATGGCTAAAAAATTCCACCCCTCCACCCTCCAGTATACATCGAGTTTACCACAGTACTAAAAATTCAGTATTCAGGTATGCATAGTTTTAAAGTTTATCTTATTTTTGTCATTCATTTGATGGGTAGAAATGATGAATGATGTGATGAACCTTGTATTTCTCACTCCTCTGTTTGCTTGCCTTAAAGCTCAAAGTGATCAATCATCACTATCTGCTCTGAGAAATGTTGACCTAGTAGTTTACCCTAACAAAGAGATGAACTCTGTATGGTTCCCTCACTGCTTTAAGCATAAAGCTGCTCTCTCAGGGATGGGGGGAAAAAATCACATCTTTAAACTGAGTATCTAAAAAAGAAAAGACCCAATGAACAATCCCAGTTCTTATAAATATTGATTGCACAAACTCAGTATCAGGCTCTGTAGGCACTAATAGCTCCTAATGACCCTGATAAGCCCCACCTGGAGCCTCCATCTGTATTCCTGCTCAGGAACCCAGGAGCCTAAATTCAGGAATCAAGTTCAGGACAGTTCCCGGTATGTTCTCACTCTTTGCACCAGCATGTTGTCTTGTGTTTGTCTGCCACTTTGCCTCTGGCTGTGTCTCCTGGATGGACCTTAGGTTTACATTGCTGCCTTGGTTCAGGTTTTATCTTTTCTTTCTCTGGATGGACTTTGTGTCTTTTTTCTGGAACACTGCTCTTGCTGAAGCACTTGGTTTGATAAGTGTGGTTTGGGAATGTGGATGTTATTTTGATTATGTCATCTGCAGGCTCAAGAAGGATTCAGGTGTTTTTTTCAGTTTCAAAGTATTTTCTTACACTCTGTGGATAAGAAATGCATATAATGTGTAAACAAATATATACGTGTGTATTATGTATAAAATGTATAAGCAAATGTGAAGTCACATATGTGCTGGGTTTAGGAATAGTGTTAGACTAGGCTGGTAACAAAGCGTTCTTATGGAAGAATTGTGATGCTTGGATAATAATAGTTGTTTTTCAGATCTATATGAGACACGCACCCCCAACATTACTAGATCTTAAAGGAAGCTCAGTAAAGCACACTTACTTGATGTTATTGTTATCTGGCATGTAATTTTGCTGTAAGGCAAAAATCCCTCCAAAATCAATTTCAAGTCTGCACAACAAAGAGAGAAAGTTCACCAAAATATGCCAGTGTATGTCTTGATATATGAATTTAATAGCTGGCCAAGAGCAGGGAGCAGAGGCTCAGATGCCCATGCTGTTAGAATTTTAAGGTCACAGAAGTGGATGTAGACTCCATCAAAGTTGTATTTCCAATAACTTTTGGTTCTTATGTGTAAAGTTAGAGACTGGAATTTATGGAAGAAGTCTTGGAGTTTTTTGACTGGACTATTGACTTAGTGGGTAGCTGTTGTTAACTTTTTTGCTCTCTCATTGTGAATGAAAGGATAACAGCAATGTCCTCTGAACAATGCCTTGATACTTGAAGATGACAAGCACCACATAAATTCATTTACATCCTGAGGACTTGCTGATTTTACATTTATGGGTCCAAACACATGAAGTCTTCAGAATTCCTCTACCTGCACACTTCCTTCCTATTAATGCTGTAGGAATCAGTTGGTTTGTGCTTGCTCCTGTTTCACAGATCTGTTGAAAGTAGTTCTCCAGGTGTTTAAGGATGCACAGATGTTTGCAACTGTGGAAGCTGCCAGGGTAAATTTGTAGCTAAAGGAATGTAACCCAGTAATGTCTCCTGCAATGCAAGCACGCCTTTCTGATTTTCAGAAATGAGCAGTAACCTCTCACTACGGACTTTAGGAGAGATGTTCACACTTTTGTTTTCTCTTTCCACTGAAAACTAACTGTCTATGGTTGGTTCCAAGTCCCCACTTCTGAGTTAAGGTGTGCTGCTCCTATAGGTCATCTCTACGTATTGTCGTGTTGGTTACAGGCTCCCTTAGAATTGTAGCAGTTAGCAAGATGCTTCAAGAGTCTATTCCTCCCAGGGACAGATACTTGGCTCTCTTAACATTGAAATGATAAATTTTCTCACCTCTTTACTTGTATATTTCTGAAACAGCAATCTCTGCATTTACGTGGCAGAGAATGGGGAGCAGAGGAGGGAGGTGTTTTCTGAATGTTCTCTGATTGTTGTTAAGTCTGTTCTTTGTAATACATTTACATTTCTCTCAGAAGAATGTGCACTTATTCTTTGTTGTTTTCAAGTTCAGGGCTTAGAGTATAACTGAGCCTGACCAGTCTGCATTTGAGAAGTGGTAGTAGCAGCACTAGTGTGCAAACTGACATAATTGTAGTACAAGTACATGGCTGGTGGAGGAAAATAAGGGAGATCTGAACAACCCTTCGTCTGGTGTGGGCGCAACTGGTAAGCAATGTTACTCACAGAAAAGCACAGCTAACCTAAAAAAGCAGTGACTTAATATGAAACAGGCTTAGATTTAGTGATGCATCAACGTGAATAGCATTAAAATGTAGTTTCTGGATTGTTGGAGTAACACAAAGGGAGGTATTGATTGTTGGATGATAAGCTGAATCAGACCAATGTTGACCAACATATGAATCTGTCTGTAAACTGTTAGCTCAGCGATTGCTGGTTCATGCTAGGAGCTCACATTTGAATTGATTTAACATTTTTTTCTAGTAGTTTGGCATCACAGCAGCCAGAAGTGTCTCAGCACTTGTTCTTTAAAATTATTTTGTCTTGGATATTATCACATTATTCTGTCCTTGAGATCAAATTCAGCTCCCACAATATGCAGAAGCAACTGGTTTTTCTTTTGAAAAACTGGAAGAAAATGTGCAGAAGCTGTTTTCTCATAATTCTTCATGGTCCTTCAAAGCTTCAGATTCTGTTCTTTCTTTTGAAATAGCCCTTTAAAGAGATTTCTTTGTGATGTGATGTCTGAAATCAATGTAATTGCATTATGAAGCAATGACAAAGTACTCGAAGAGGTGACATTGCTCAGTCTCTGGTAGGATGGTGAGTTGCTGAAATGCTCTGATGTATACGCAAAGAATTTGACAACATATTTCTTGAACAAAGTTATTGAAGAAGACAACAAATATGGGAATTCAAAGGCAGAGATGAATATGCAGCAAAGACATTCTGATCTAGCAGAATATTGTTCTACTGTGTTGTCCATACATAATTGAAGACAAACTGCCTCTGCATGCACTCCTCCCTCCTAGCCCCCCCTATTACTCCCTGGGATGACAGTATTCATCAAGGTTTTGTAAAACATTATAAGAATGAAATTACTTGATTTTCTGCAAAACAGCTGCAGGAATTTGGCTGACAAAATGGGAGAACTAAAGTGAGCTTCAGAACAAAACTGAGCAAATAGAAGCTAGTGGCTGTGGACAGATTCTGTTCTAAGTTTTAAACTTCATATTATTTTGCTCACCATCAGAAACTGCCTTTGCAAAATGTCTTTCTGTGCTTTCACATATCAGACCTTAATTCACTATTGGACTGTCTTTTCCTTTGGGAAAGTATTTACAGGGAAGGGTTTATGTTTGGCATTGGGGGAAAAAAGGCAAGCAGTGCACCTTAATGTTACACCTTATGTAACATTATAGAGCCCCATTTTTACCTTGAGAAGAGCTTAAGCTAAAGACATTTTCAGACAGTCATTTAGTTGTTTGGATAGGAGGTTTTTTGTCCTTCCAAACAACAGAATGAGAACTGTCAGTTTCTAAGTTTGTAGGACTTCAGGATTGCAAAGCAAGTAAAATTATGGGTGATTGTGAAAGATGAGGTTCGTTAGAGTCAAGTAACCTAAAAAAACCTGAACATGGAAGAAAATCAGTCATCTGCTTTTGTTGGGAACAGGCAGAGAGAAAACTGTTTAACCACTAATGTCAAAGGGTGACTTGTCAGCAGATGGATTGCATAGTAGGTAAACCTGGACAATTCAAACTTCTGTGTAGCACGGAAATGGGGATAAACTACTAGTCAGGCTGAAGACTTGGAACCCCACTGAGGCAGATAACCTGCGACAGAAGTTGTCTTCAATTAAAACTTGTTGTGTGCTACCAAGGTGACCTTCAAATTTGCATCAGAAAAGGCACTTTGCTCCGAAGGTGTTGATAGCTCTGTTATAGGGATAGTGGCTTATGGAACCAAATGTAATATCAATCAAGCTTATGGATGGGTGGCCCAATGCCAAGGTGCTGATTGTAGCTTTTAGTCATGTGGGTTTTCTGCAAGGTCCAAAATGTCAGACAAACTGCAGTGTCTAATGGCATTTGTGTTTTTTCTGCAAGTTATTCCAAGACTTAGAAATATCTAGAGACCAAATGCATTTGAATATATGGACCTGCCATTCCACTTGCAGTACCCTCTCAAGAGGGTTTGTAGTGGTGCGTAAAACCAGTCGGATCTCCAATGCAGTGCCTTTGTTCCTGTTCCCAATGATGGTGAGCAGTACCCTGGCAGAGCAGCAGTATTCTATCCTCAGCTGCTGCTGCTTTTCCTTGAGCATAATTACATAGAGTGCAGGCATAGGGAGAATAGGTCTCTAGAGCCATACTTGCAGGTGTGAATTAATTTGAAACAGAAGTCAGGAAATTTATAGAATCATTCCAATACTCTGAGGAAAGATTAAGAAAATCCATGATGCCATAATGTTAAACTAAGTTGCAGTCATCCCCAAGGACAAAAGGATTTTTACAGGGCTTATGTATGCACCCTGTAAAGTTAGGATAGTGTTGCTAGATAATGGTATTTCAAACCTCACCAGCATTTTGGTCTTTTGGATTACTTTACTTATCTCCAACCTAAATTACCTTCAGTACTGCAAATGCTGTAACATTCACGTATTGTGATCCTGAACTTGTAGTAGTGATGAGGAAAGTTTTAGGTAAGCTTAGCTGGTTGGAAGAACGGGTGTGTAGAGCTAAAGGAATAAGGGGAGTACTCATTATGCTGAAGACCTTATGTCCCTTTGCCTGTTTCAGAAAGGGAGGTTAAAATTCTCTTGGGCTCTAGAAGAGGTTAGAATGTGCATCAATGTCAACTGGGAAAGCATCATGCATATTAAAGAAAATGGGGTTAAGCAGTAAATATGACCTAGGCTCTTTTGATAGTATGTTTATTTTTACGTAGCGTTTTCCATGATATTTGGACATCTGGCTGGCCTGAGCATGCCACAGTTGGGACTGTGTTGTTCTTGCTGGCATCTGGTTATGCAGCTGTGTCCTTTCCTCCTGGGTGAAAAGCTTGGTACTGTCATCCCTGCCTCAGTTTCATCAGTCATGTACAGTTATGCTGCAGTTTGCTTCAGGCTACTCTTGGATCCATTTGAAGTTAAATCTTGGCAGACAATATAGCTATTCTTCATGCTTTGTCAGAAAGGCTTTTCACGTTGACTGCCTTGATGCTGAGTAGTTCTACCTTGCTGCCTGTTGTTCCACATGGCAAGAAAAATACTTTACCTCTATTTGCATTTAGATCCTGCTCCCTTCCTGTTCTAGGACCCCAGTTTGAGTAGATACTCCCTTCATTTACATAAGAAATGCCATTGGAAGGGAAAGCTCCATGAACCTGTGTTCAGTTCCTCATTTAATTCCCTAGCCCAGCAGTCCGTTTAGCCTAACTAGTCACTCAGCAGGGGTGTAGCTGGAAAGACTATGGATTTTTTGAGTTTCAGCCTGTACAAGAGCAGAGCAGATGTTACCATGTTATCTGTACAGGTCTGGTCTTGGTCCCAGCTGCATTGTTGCATTAAAGGATGGATAGTTTTTTCTGTGTTTGTTCTTTTTGGAGGAGTATGGGCAGGTTAAGAGTGCACTGTGAATACACAACTGGCAGAGTGATGAAGGCACACCAGTGAAATTCTGCATTGAGAAGTTGTGCATGTAGAAAAGGGCCAGAGGGAGTCCTTTGAAACCAATGCAATCTTTTCTAGTTCAAACCCAGTGGGATTTAACGAGGAGATCAGATAGGGTTCAGAAAAGCTGCCACATAAAGGAAACCAGATATGTGGGTTCCATGTTTCCGTATATTTACGGTTCTTTCAGGTGGGCTGGAATGCATTGGAGTCTGGCTAAGCATGTAGTTACAGATCATGTCCATTTAGTGGTTTCTGTCAGGACGGGGGTAGAGGCAGAGCCTCCTTGGGAGCAGAAAACTTCCTGGAGCTCCCCAGTGTGCCAAGGCCAATTGTGTTCCTATCTGCTCTATCCTGGGTGCAACACTCACCCTTCCTCACCTGTCCAGGGGTGCTCACATTCATCAGATCCCTGCGAAGTAACTCTGAATCCCTTGGCTGTGTGAGATGAAGCATTGTGTGGGAAGTTTAAATGTGCTGGTTTTCTATGTGAATGTAAGGAGCTTAGCCTTCAACTCATTGAAAGTGTGTGGTGCCTACACAGGTCTGCATAAAAAGCCTCAGTCAGCTTTCTTAGCAAAAATATGTGACTTACTGCCAGGTAATTACATCTTTTATAATATACTGAGGTTGACACGGCTTTAATCTGTGAAAATGCCGCTTTGGAAAGCGTATGTCAATGCATGAAATCACTGAACTTCTAATTCACTGAAACCTCTTTTATAGGTTATTTTACACATGATTTACTAGGTTGTTTGCAAATGGTGCATTTCAATTTCTGAGTGCCTGGTGCTGTAAATCCATTCCTTGTCATTTCATTCGATGTCCATGAGTGCTCCTAGGGAGCACGAAAGTAATCAGTACAGCCATTTCATGCAGGATGGATCTTGGAGGATCTTGTGCAATTTGTAAGATAAACTTATTCTAGCTTTGGCTTTCCATTTAGTAACGCATTGCATATGCTAAATGTACCACTGCTATGACTTTAATTCTGGGCACCAAAAATACCTCCAGTAGTGTTCAGGTAGGACAGTGAGTAAAATTTGCTTTGCATTGTTTCCTGCTGCTGCAAGAAAGAATAACATCAGCGTCTTGTCTCTCTCTTTGCTGCCTCTCCAATTAACATTTATTTGAAAGGTAATGAGAGGGAATGTTTGTTTCTTTTCCCTTTTAAGATAAATCTGTTCTGTGTCTTCAAGCTGCCCTTATAGATTACTCGATACTTAATCAAAGCTAAGTCTTAACATTTCAAATCCAGCTGTTTTCAGCAGCAAATGCTAGAGGGTTATTAAATGCACTTAGCCTAGATTTAATATGCCTCAAAACAATTCTCTTTGATTGTAGAGGAAACAGTTTTCAAATTAGCATTTATCCTCTGTTTATCATTGCATTTCCTTAAACTTTTGAGCTAGCACAGATTTACAGTGCTCTCATGAACTGCCCTGCAGGTTTGCAGCATGCCAGCCAGAGAGGGCATATTCCAATACATAGTTGTGGAGGAAGGCAAATCTTCAGATGGGTGGTGTAAAATCACTATTGATTTGCTCTATTTGCAAAGCTGGATAGTAAACTACCTACTCTTATCAAAACAGATGGCTTTTAATACTGCTAGGGGGCTTTTATGTGATTCCTGGAAATATAAACAGTAGAATAGGGTTCAGATTTTCATCTGTTTCAGGTTTCTTCTGAGGAAAACTTGGTATCTTCAGTTATTTGACTGCCACTTGGTACAGCAGAGTCTACTAAATTAAATAAATGTTCTGCTTATTAGCAAGGGGGATACAGGCTGGGCTTCAGCATTTCCTAACTCGCAGCATTTCGGAATGCTGAGGCTTAGTTTAATTGCTTTTTACATACACTTCTCTGAGGAGACAGATTAATGTTTCTGCTGCTGTGTAGGAATGTTCTCCATCATTTGCTAGGAGAAAATGATAGTGTGCCAGTCTTCCTATGGTTTTCATGTTTTTATAGCTTTGCTTTCCTATGTATTGCTAACCAATTCCTACTGATCTTATTCCTGGACAAAAGCATAGTGTGAAAGCCAGAGATTATGCTACAAATCCTTTCTTACTTTTCCACATCTATAATACAAATGCCATGCTTTTCCCGGTTCAGCTGGTAATGCTTCAGATTGTTGGAGTGAGGAGCTGTGAAATAAATCCTTGATAATGCATATGTGTGAATTTAATGGTTATGAGTAGTTTAACCTTGATCCAAACGGAGTGACAACCTTGTCTGGATTTATAACAAGTAGTTATGTTACCAAAGAGATTTAATTGGTTTTGAACACTCTTTTTTATATATGTATTGTATTAGCTGCTGTACTCTTCATAGAGCCAACTATTTTGGAAGTCGCTTGATGCTCGCTTGGAGAAATCCAAGCTATTTTTCTATGCAAGTCTTATTTCACATTGGAGCATCTGATGCAGATGTTTGATAACTGCACACTATTTATTTCCTTAAAAGAAACCTGTATAGATTCAGAAGGCAGTTACATATATTCAGAGTGATTAAATTTTCATTTTGCAATTAAATATTCTAATTCTTCTCTGAAGGAATCTTACTTTTCAGAAATTCTAGCTTCTTGATTACCTAAAAGCTATAGGTAGCATAAGCAGTATGAAGTTAGAGGGATTATATTCCTTAGTAATAAATAAATCTTAATGAAACACATTGAAACAAGACATTAGCACCATGACAGTGTATCTGTTATCATGGAGTTCTGCAAGCCTCAGAAGGCATCTGATTGTACTACTGCTGTGCTGCAGCTTAAATGCTCAGTGACCTCTAGTTTTAAGTGGATTTACAATATTAAAAGCCAAGATAATTTCACTGGACTAAATAGTTTATGCTTTGAAGCAAAATGTTATTGCTTATCTTGCCATATTTTCATAATTGAAAACTGCTTCTGGCTTCCATGTTCTCATGCCCTTTTCTTTAATACTGTGTGAAGAGTATGTTGAAAGGAAGAGCAATAACAGGCAGATATCGTGGGCTGTTGGGAGGAGAGGTAAGAAGATATTATTAATCTCTCTTAACAGCTGTGTTTTCAAAGATCTCATTTGTTGAAGTTCAATGAATTGCAAATTGCTTTAAAATAGAAAAAATTTAGGAACACGATCTATATTAAAGTAAGCAATTGTTGATGATTTTATTGCTCTGTTCTTATACTGCAAAGTTATATGGATTTTATAGTGTTATTAAAATTGAAAGTAGCGCATTTGCAATTTAGACTTGCATACTATTCCGTGTTACCTGAAAATAAAATAAAAGATGAAGCCCATAATGGATATATTTCATTTCAGTTACTGGCTGCCCTTCAGACAAGCTCACATTGCAATTTCCATTCCTTCTGAACAGCACTTTACTTGGCAAGAGGAATTTGAAGTTGCTGATTAGATTTTTAACTTGGCTTTCCACCACCAGACAGACTTAGTAGGGCTGTTGTCTTTGAGATGTAGGGAAAGAATGGCTGGGAAGTTATTAGAGGATTGTGGTTTTGTGGGGAGGCCCAAGGTGCTCCCAAACTTCCTAAATGCTTATAAGGATAAGTATGCCAGAGGCTTTTATTTACGATTCTGTTGATGGAAGATCATTAAGGACAAGTGCATCCCTCAATTTCCTGTGTAACCACAGAAGAGCCCCACAAATACTTGCTTCTAACTCAAAAGTTCTCTAAGCCAGAGTACTTCTGGCAGAAAGGCAAGGGGTTTCTGATAGACCAAAGTAATTTCAAACATGTTAGAAGTGTACTGAAAATATAGCTGATCTACTTTTTAACTAGCTAGCTCTGAAATGAGCAGGTGTCTTTGTACTTAAGTTTTCCTTTTCCATTCCACAACACAGCTTCCTAAGAACGACTGTCCAGTATTGATATTTTAATACTTTAATGTTTAACATTTCAACTTTATATTGCATGTTTGTTCACTTTCTCTGCTAAGTAAATGGCATATACTATTCTTTACTGCCAACATACTGGGTATCTATTTCTTTGAGACCTTACTGGTTATTAGTTGTAAGGTCATCTTGCATAGTTTTATGTATCTTTGACTTTTTTTGCTCTTTGTGTCTCACAGTTGATGCCACCTCTATCGTAATTGACACCATCTGTACCACACTGCACA
The DNA here is from genome assembly GCF_012275295.1 of Melopsittacus undulatus. Lineage (NCBI taxonomy): Eukaryota > Metazoa > Chordata > Aves > Psittaciformes > Psittaculidae > Melopsittacus > Melopsittacus undulatus. Next base: position 8,915,744 of record NC_047529.1, on the reverse strand, counting down.
GAAGTCTTTCTTGGAGAGAGATGGATGCTGAAGAGAGGTAGTGCAGAAAACCAAATTGATCTTCACAATGCTCTCTTCATAGCCTTTTGGCTGGGGCCCATGCCTGATGGGGATTTTATTCAGCACAGAGACATCAAGTGACAGCATGTGTTACTGCAGTTGTGCACCTGCAGTAGGGCAGTCCTGAGTTACTGATTTCTTTGCTAAACAAATTTATCTGTGAGATAAAAGAGAATATTAGAGCTTAGCTAGATCTTTAGAGACAAAGGGCACAATATTTCCTTGTTTCGTAGTTGTTTAAGAAGGTTTGGGATTTATTGGTAATGCAGGTTAGTAACACAGCATCATTTCTCAATAGCGCTTGTGTAGCCACTTACTCTGTCATACACTATAAAACTGCAGAAAAGCTTCAGCTACAAGTGAAATCAAACTGCAGACAGTCTGTGTATAGAAGGGTTATTTATATGAACGTAATTGATGGTACTTTAAAAGTCTGCTTTTCTTCTGATGTGGAAAATTTTAAAGGAGGCACAGATGGGACTTTTTCACAGCTGGAGGTAGGCTTAGCACACCATGTTAGCACTGCTGGCGCCTGTGCAGGCTGCAGAACAGCTCCTGTGCCTTAGGGTAGGGCACAGCTGCAGTTGTGGTGTTTCCTGTGGGCTGTCACTGTGCCCGGCTGATGTACCTGGCAGTAGGGACCCAAGGAGTCCAACTTCCTGGCTGAGGAAGGACATGGGTGCCTGTGAGGTAATGTATCTGCACAGCCTGCTATACAGCCTGTCCTAAGCCTTTTCTATTTGCCTGATCAGGGTATGTAAACATCTCATGCTCTGAAACACTGGTTTCTGTGACAAAATTCATGAGAACAGGAAGAACTTACTTTGTTCTCTTACCTGCTATGTATTTGTCTGGTTGCAAGCATCTATTTTCACTGTTCAGTTGTTCTGCTGCTTTGTGATTGCAATGATCTTTGAGGCTGACTGAACTGGATTGCCTGTGCCTTATGCATGGGAAACCCCACAAATTATTACCTGGCTTTGGAACTGAAGAGGCAATAAATCTATGAAAAATGTCTTTTATGGCTTAAGACCATTAATGTTGCAGGAAATGATTCACCAGTATGCCCTGATTTTTGCTAGGCCCTGTGAATTAACTGGGTTTATGGGATGTGGCTGTGCAGTGAGAACAGTGGCTGTAAGAGATGGAAATCCAATTTGTAAATAACTTTAAAATCACCTTTCCCATGTTTGACTTCTATGTCTGTAAATTCACTAGTTTGATTACTCCTGATGGGATTGGAAGATGTAACTAGGAGAAATCCTGCTATTTGAGAAAGCAGAAGTACTGTGAGGAGGAGGCAGCCTCATCGACATTGTAATTCCAGATTCATTAATGCTGTTGGAGCAGGCGATCACCTGTCTCAGAGATATGCTTACATGTTTTTTTCTCCTTTTTTCCCTTCCTGACAAAGCTCCTAGGCATTGGCATTTTTTTAGTGTTTTTAACCTGTTGTGATTTCCAACTGTTGCCAAATCTGAAATCTGTGCTTTGCAAAACTTGTGAAAAACGAATTGCTGGTGTTAGTTTCCTAGTAAAATAAAATATCTTGGGGTTGTAGAACTGTGATGTTTTAATTAGTGAAGAAAATACGCATGACAGTGAAAGCCATGACAGGTCAGTACTCTTTACTTTCAGAAATCATCTTGCTCTGACCAAATAATAGAAGTTCATCTATTCAATCATAAAGTTAAAAAAAAAATAAAACTAGGCTGGCTACAACATCCAAATTGGTTTTCTCAGATAATTATTCTGAAAATGGTCTAAATAGTTTAAAAGCTGAAGGCTTCTGAACAGAATATACCTAATTACACGAAAATGCATTATTTGGTAGATGTTCTGAGGGTTTATTTACCAACCTCTTCTCTACAGAGTTGTGCAGAAGAGACAAGCTAGTATCCAATGTTTGCTCCTCTTTAATCCATGTAGAGGTTGTATATTGATGGTGGACAATTTGTTTTCATATATAAGCCATGCAAAATGAATGGTTCATCCCACTAATTCATCTTCATGATAAAGCAGTAACTGAAATACATTTCTTCACGGTCATCACCTATGTGCTCCTCTACTTTTACTTATCTCCTCCTGCAGCTGTAAGATAACTTTCCAAGTACTTTACTTGAGCTAATCCAGTGTGTGCAAGGACAAGGAGATGATATACGGTGCTTTTATTGTCTGCCAGACCTGAACAGACCATGCTGTGGCCCATGTTTCATCAGGGCTGACAAGCCTCCTCCAAACATGCTCACACTAGCCCAGATAGTGAATTTATCCTGAATGGCAATATGCCCTCACATGTGCTCAGCTTTCGGCAGTCACTGCAGTGTTGGCAAGTGTGGGTTTGATGTTCTTCCTTGCTGAAAAGGTAATGGGAAAAAAGGTGGGATTTCTAGTTGGTTCACATTAGTGTTGGTCTTGAGCTGTGAGGACCGTATACATAGGCTGAGAAATGAATCCAAGGGGAGGAGCTAAGGGCATGGAGGATATAAAACTGAATAAAGTCTTTAGCAATATCCCCATCTATCAGATTATCAAAAATTAACATTTCTTATGCATATAGTAATGTGGCTTTTTTCCAGGGGAGGCTGAATTTCAGCATTTCATATCTCCCAGTCTGCTCTTTTGTAATGATCTGTTTGCTGTTGGTTACTTATGATTGTCACAAAGGCCATGGTTATGACTAACTGTAACCTGTGGGTTTTGTCATTTGAAAAGATAATCTGTTTATCTCTGAGGGCAGAAAAGCAGCTTAAATTTTTATATAATCAGATATTCTGAAACAGAGAGCCTTGAAGTTATGTTTGTGCCACACTAATTGGGATTTGTGTTTTGAGATTTGTATATGCTTTACATGCAAGCAATCGGAGGAAGAGCTAGCTGTTTAATGAAGGAGTTGGGAAGAAGCTGCCAAGTTTCCTGGAGGTTTTCCTGTTTGGTTTTGTTGTTGTTGTTTTATTCTTAGAAGAAGAGGAAAATCAACATTTCAAACATAATCTTTACACTTCTCCCTTATTCTCTTGAATTTAAAGAAGGTGAAATATTGAACTTTCATAATTGGGATTCTTTTGTGGCTGTTGCAGGGGTCATATGAGTACCTTCCCTTGAATAAAACCTAGAAATACACCTGCTGAAATGCTGTAATTTACTGGGATGTCGCTGTACCCCATAGATTGCTGCCAGTCTGATCCTGTACACTGTCAAGCTTCTCCAACAAAACACAGAGCATCCTCCATTGACCCTGACATTGTCTGACATGAGACATTTCAGCTCTTGCTGAAATTCCTTCAAGCCAGAAGTTCAGACTTGAGGATTTTGCAAATAACACGGGCTGACGTGCTGCACATTCAGTTTTAAAACCAATTTTCTCTTAGGTAGGATGAGAGTATTTAAAGAAGAGCTGAGAATACTTTCTTCCTTGGAGTGCCTTTCCTGTGTTAGGAAAACATGGTGGCACTGAAGAACTGTTGGTAGCTTTATAATAATTAACATAATTTTTATTTTTAAAAGAAGTCAGTTTTTGTGCTACTGGCAATTTTTTCATTATTATTGATTTTTATTGCCACAATTGTTTTTCTGTTCAGTCACTGCCTTCTATTGTCATTAACGATGACACATTGGAAGGACTGTATCCCAAGCTTTCATCTGGACATACAGGGTGTTAGCATGCAACACACTGAAGCACCACGATCTGAAACTCTTACAATTTGAAACAATTAAGATTAGAATGATGCATGTGCTTCATTATGGCTGGCATACCACTTCCAAGATTTTCAATCTTGATGTCCTTTTATTCCGAATGTTTCCTTGCCTATGCAATTAATGTCTTTTTATCATCATGACAAAGAGTTACTCCAGAATGATTCTGAGAAGATTTAAGCTTAGCTTATCAAAGCTTTTGTCTTCTCTGCAATTCATGACTGAAACACGCAGGAACTGCAGGAGCAGTGGCCTCCTGCATTTAGATAAAGAGGTTTATACTTCTGCTCAGCCATTACTTCTTTTATTCTCGAGCTGCCTGATAGATGTAGGGAGAGGGTGGGAAGGCAGGGAGAAAGTTGGAACTTGGGGAAATAAGACACAGATTAAAAGTAGTTTCACTTCTCAGTAGACATCCTTATTAACAACACTGCAGGGTTTTTGACAACCTGGAGCTCTTTGCACAGGCAAAGTCTGAGTTATAACTTGCAAACCCCCTACTGTAAAGCAGAGCCAGTGAGTCCTGCTCCTTTGCTGAAGTCTTTTAGTGCCAGTCACGTATGCTAAAAAGCAAACTGGATAAATGCTGGACAGAAAAGAAGCAGGCAAGACCTGTTGTTGAACTCATCAGCTGCCATTACAGCTATTTGGTCAGGGATTATTTAGAAGGTTGTGCTGAAGAGGGGCAAAGTGGGTTTTCTTTTTCTGGTAGAGGCAGGCTCTGTGAGCTTGTGGGGTTTTTTATTTGGGCTTGTTGAGTGGTTTTGTTGTGTGTTTTTGGGGGTTTTTGGTTGGTTTTTTTGGGGGAAGGGGTGTTTTTGGTGTGTGATGCATTTTGTTTTGAGTTTTGTGGTGTGAGTTCTGTTTTGTTTTGTTTTTAATCTCCATTCAGTAGTTCCTACAATGTGAAAAAAGCCTCTTGGGGCAGGAACTGTTCAAGTGGAGAGGCAGGAAGACTGGTGGTTTCTGAGGTGCAACCTCAGGGTGAAGCAGTAAATGGGCAGTCAAAGGCTAAGTGCCCTTGTCTTGGCAGGGCTGTATGTGTTTTATAAATACAGTCTGAAGTGGCAGCCTAGGTATTCTGAGGGCTTTCTTTACGGTGTGTTCTTTCACTTGCTTTAAAAACTAGATGGTGTTTTTACAAACTGAGTAGCACTGAGTCTGGGAACCCATTTAGTTGTCTTTAGTGAGGGTGAACTGCTGCCTGAGCTGACATGCTTTTCAGAGATACCCAATCTTGCTGAGTATCCAAGCACAACAGTTGGCCACTGCCATTGTGGTCCCATATAATGCTGGCCCTATGCTTTCTCATAGCTTTGAGCACATAGAATGCAGCTGCAATGTGCACATTATCTTTGAGGCAGATTTGCTGCTCTTGGTGAGGTGCAAACACACTTCTGCAGGCTCAGGATCAGCAGTGGCAAAGATAGGTAGGTACAGTGTTGTAGGGAGTGAGGCAACACCTTTTACTCCACCAGCTGGTGGCCGTGAGAAGAGACAAGATGTTTCTTCTGGGCAAACAAGTTGCTTCAATAAAAGAATATTGCTGCTTCTGCAATCCTGCCTGTGAAATGCAGAAGCCAACTTTAAATAACAATTACATGTTTCAGAAATTTCCTAAAAAGATGGTTAGCTACTTATGAATGAGACATAGCAGCCTTCAATGCAGGCATATGTATTGCACAGTCCCAATTAGCCAGTCTGCTTTTGAGGGTTTTTTCCTCCGTAAATTATCTGGTTTTGCATATCGCTCAAGTGTGTTGTATGATCACATAATTACACACAGGGAGATGCCAATTAGTAGTAATGCTACAGCAGACCTTTACAAGTCATTTTGATGTGCATTTTTTCTACTGTACGCGTTAATTATTGGCATTGTTTTTCTCAGGAACACCTCCACTGTGTAAGTGACAGCAGTATAACTCAGTAGTTTCATATTTCTGCTGTGTCTATATAGAAAAGCTGCTGGAAAAGACAACCTGTTATTTAAAAATCAGCACTGGGGAGTTCCTTTTCTGTGCATGCAAAGTTACAGCAGAAACACTGGAAACAGCAGCACAGCTGAAGGCAGGTGCATAGCAAATATCAAATGCCAAGCAGTCACTCAAACAGTTGAGAGCATCAAAACAACATATTTTGTAGGTAAGAATACCTAATGACATGTTCTTTGAAAAGAAGGTAAGACTTGATGGGTTTTTCTCATTAATTATAAGCTACTGATTTATTTTATTTTTAAGCGTCTTTATTTCCAGTGAAGAATACAAGCATGGTATCTAATGAGTGATGATGGGGTTCAATGATGTGTTTCCATTGTTGTATAAAAAAATTGCTCAAATCTCAACAAAAATATTACAATTTCCAGTTCTTTAGTCTAAAACACTTGTTACTTCTCATTTACTTGCTGGGGAGGGACTATTCATTAGGACTGCAGTGACAGGACAAGGGGTAACGGGTTGAAACTTAAGCAGCAGAGGTTTAGACTGGATATAAGGAAGAAATTCTTTACTGTTAGGGTGCTGAGGCACTGGAATGGGTTGCCCAGAGAGGTCGTGAATGCTCCACCCCTGACAGTGTTCAAGGCTAGGTTGGATGAAGCCTTGGGTGATATGGTTTAGTGTGGGGTGTCCCTGCCCATGGGAGGGGGGTTGGAACTGGATGATCTTAAGGTCCTTTACAACTCTAACTATTCTATGATTCTATGAAAGTGTGAGTGTTCTTTATGCACGATATTGAAATGTGGTGAAACAGTTGGGTTTTTTCCCCTAGTTACTTTGTAATTACAGTTGCTAAAGCAATAGCAGATTTAAGTCTGTTTCTCATGTAGTTATGCCTTTTAAGGGTGAGAATATTCAAAGGAGGAAGTCTTGAAGATGTTTATTAAAGATGCACCATACAAACTTTAGATCCAACCTCATTTCTGCTAATGAGAATTGTAAGTAATAGCTATACACGTAGAAAAGTGGATATGAGAAGCCGTGTATTCTCAGGCTTTGTTTGTACATGAAATGGGTGAATAAACATCTCTTCTGTATGCTGGCTGTAAGGTGAATAGATTTTGTATAAGGGCTTCTGAATTTGTCAGTCTAACACAGGCTATACTTCTTTTCTTTGAGACTTAATATTTTGTATTGTGAATTATCAGATAGCTTGATTGAAGTTGCTTCTACTTTTCAGTGTGTGATAGCTTTAGTAAAATGTTTGCGGATGTTACTGTAAGTAGAGTGCATATATACAAATCCTAATTACACTTTTAAATGAACACCTGTGTGAACAAAATCAGTCCTTTCAAAAGTGTTTTTAGTAACAGCAGCAGCACACGGATTGTGCCAAAGTGGATGGTTATGGATGCTGTTTGTACATCTTTGGGTGTTTCTTCAGGGTGAGAAAAGGTACAGAACAGCTTCTGTTGGTATTCTTGTGGTTGTTAAAGAACGTATCTGTGATAGCCCTTGGAAACTGGGTTAAAAGCTTGTCGTGGTTTAAACTAAATCTGCACAGTTCCCCCTTTGTTTCCCCTTCCCCCCCCCCTCACCTTCCCACTCCCGGAGGGATGGGAAGGAGAGCCAGAGGAATACAACTCCCACGGATTGAGGTAAAATCAGTCCAGCAATCAAGGTATAACAGAAATCACTACCGGTACCAATAACAAATCAATGTTAGAGGAGACAAACAGGGAGAGAGAATACGATACCAACCGCCGCCACGAGGCCAGCCCGGAAGAGAGTGCTCACTTCCTCCCCACCCCCGCTTCCTGGCCAGCTTCCAGTTCCCTCTCCGAGCCCAGCCCCGAGGAGAGAGCTAACCCCTCCCCTCCTGGCCAGCTTCCAGTCCCCTCCCCGAGCAGGACGTGCTGTGGTATGGAATACCTCCCCGACTAGCCCAGACCAGGCGCCCTATCTCTCCCTCCTCCCTGGCAGAGCATGAGCTACTGCTGAACCCATGACATAGCTGTATGCTTTTAATATGGTATTCATCTGATGTCTCTTCCTACCTAAATTACCTTATGGTTCTTAGATTTATGTCAAATCCCATTGTATCTAAAGCAGACCCATCACCTTTTTTATGTCTTTACCTGTCACTTTACTGCTTTCTCCAATTCTAACATGACATAATTTCTTAAATACTTGGATAGGACAAGAAAATTCACAGTGTAGTTCTCAAGCTTGTAACCTCGTACATGCCTGTGTGGTCTTCGTGTCAGGTGTTTCACAAAGTGATGGTGCTTGTGTAATATAAGAAGGTTTTTTCAGATTGAATGGTAGCACCCTGATCTCTGAAATGTACAGTTATAGTCCTTGATTTATGTCCTTGCAGCTTAGCTCATCATTCTGCAAACAAAAAAAGGAGAGCTTTGAGGCAAGCTTTAATACGTGTTAATGTAGGGATTGCTAAAGTGTGGTAACAAAACTATTCAAAGTTTAGGACTAATATCTCTCTTTCTAATACATCTTGTAGCCCAGCCAAACAGCATTTTCTGAGGGGAAAAATTATGCTGATAAATATGGCTTCCAAACCTCTGTCAGAAGTTCTTACTCCTTGAGCAAGTGCTAATTCTGCTTCAACTGTAGCAAAGAGGTAGTGTGCTGGGTGACACATTCTGTCATCTTTGTTCTCGGATCCATGTATATCCTCTGGGAAAATAAGTGATAATCTCCTGTTTCTGCTCTTATCTCCTTCTGTATTGTTTTGGATGTACATGGGGCTTATGCTCAAATATACCTAAGGCTGTCAGCCTAGGATGCTGTAGGATAAATTATATGTCGCTATCTGGATGAGCTCATGGGGACCTTTTCATTCAGCTTCTTACAAACTGCACATTACTATGGCGAGTTTATTTCTGACATCTGCACCAGCTCCCATATCTCAACAATCTATTGGCATCTACAGTATAAACAAATCTTCATTGCCCTTGCTTTCGAGGACACATCGGAGAGGGGCCCTGGCCTCAGGGCTTTTACATGTGCCTGTAAAACAAATGAGAGTTGCTGAACAAAAGAATTGTGGCTTCACTTTAAAAGTCATAATACAGAAGAAAAATTACCGCTCAAAAGATGGTTAAAATGCAGATTGCCAGTGCTTTTCCACTTGCTTCTCGGGGTGAAGCTTCCTTCCTCCCACTTTTAGGCACCCTTGTTAATGTCAGCTCAATATTAGGGTACTTGGTTGGCAGCTCTGTAATAACACTGAATCTATTAGTTCTCTGTGGGGTTTCCTGGAGGGCAGTATCATGCTTCATTAAGAAACTTCATGTGACTTTAATAAGAAATCACCAAATTGCACACTTGCTATGGCTTTCGTTTCATTATTCTGATTAGAATTATGGTTTTGTAGAATTGTGTTCTTTATGGTCCTCCTTAGTCTTATGCAATCCTCACAAAACAAAACCACAAAAACCAACCAGAACCCCAGGCAAAATCTAAAAAAACCAAAATCCAAACAAAACATCACCTACAATACAGATCAAATGAGGCTATAATTCTGATTTATGTGAGAGAAAAAGGAAAAAGAAATATTACAGAACAGGCACCAGAGAAAAGAAAAAAATGGAAAAGTATTGGTCTTTAATGGGTTCAGTATTACTGAAGTAGATGAGGCACTGTGCAGATTAAACAGTAAGTTCCTTTAGAAGAGTGGGTAGGACAGGATATGTAATAAAACTAATATGCCTTGAGTCCTTCTAAGTCAAGCTTTGTATTACAGAGCTGAACTGGCATAAATCATCATGAGACAGATGGTGTCACTGGTTTGAAGAGCTTTCCATTCTAATTGTGTGCATTGCTCTGCTTAAGTCACTTGAGAGTAAAGCCACTTCTAAAATACGTGGTGTTTCATAATTACTTTTCCTGCCAGAGGAGCAGCTCTGATCCCTGCAGGCTTGCTGTTGTTATGGTGGTGTAACACTTGGGTTATCTGCCTCAACATTTTCCTTGTAGACTAAAACATGGCCACTAGACACTTCTTTCTGAATCTACCCACAGTGTTTTGCCAAGAGTTGATGGCTTGCTTGCTCTCTGTATGGCCTTGCTAAGGAGGCTTCTCAAAGCTGGCTACAACTTTGGGTACAACTGATCCATTTAATCCTTTACTCAAGTGAGAAAACAAATCAATGATTTATTCTTTAATAAAATACACAAATGAACCTTCTTTAAAGAGATTCTGTATAATTCAGTTATGACATTCAGTTCTCAAAAAGCACAGCTTGTAGGGCAGAAGCATACTTTACACCAATGATAGATCCATGACCCTTAAGCCTATAAATATTGCATTTTTCATTGCTGAACACCTGTTCTTTCTAACAGCTTTTCCAAAAGCTCATGTTTTCTCTGATTCTGCTCTCAATTCCCACACTGAGATCTATACTACCATTCTTGAAACATTCAGGCACCTCAGCTGCCTTCCTGATCAAAATACCAGAGTGGGATAGACAACCATAGGCTGACCACAGTTTTATTTTTATGCAATCAGGCAGTTATTTCTTGGTATACATAGATGATAAAAATAAATGTGGTCACTTATGGAGATTTTGCTCTTATTTGCTTGTGTGCATACGACATCCAATTGTCATGCCCTAGGGACTCTCTGCTACGACAGTAGTTACGGGCCTTTAAATATTACTACCTCAATTTCATGGATTGCCATAAAAAGACTGAAGTGTAGAAGAGAATCAATATTGTTGTGATTTTAGTGGGAATTAAGTCACTGTAAATTCATGATAATCTTGTTCTTATCTTCAAATCTATGTAGTCATTAAGGGTTTGGGTTTTTTTTTGGGGGGGGGGGGTGGAATTAGAGGGTTCCTTTTTCCTAGAAGGAATTCTCACAGCCTCTACCATAGAAGCGCAGATCGTGGAGTGTTGTGCCATTCACTGGGCAGGTACAGTTCTTGGGGGAGGGCTAGAAAATAGTGAGACCAAATATTGGAAACTCCCTGTGTCAGTCATGTTCTGTCTGTTGGCTCTCAAGCATCCAGAATCTGTGCTCGTACTGAATACTCGGTGTCTTGCAGAGGGGAAGCTAGGAAGGTTTTCAACACTGTTATGAATTACAGCTTGAATGGCTTTGACTGATCTCATGTTGTCAAATCTCTTCCCAGTCTAGTGCTCTGTTAGCATGGTTAGGACCAGCATTTGATGATCAGGATGCTATTGGGAGTAAGAATGGTCACAGCAAAGATGAAGGATTTAACCAGGGTAAGTGAAAAAGTCCTTCAGATTGACTTGCAAAATACAGGATGGGGAAGAAAGCAGTTGAGATTTATTTCTATTTGGATAAAGTAGTCATCACTGCAAACAGAATAAGGATTAAAAGCTGGATGAAAACAAAGTAAAGAAATGTCAATATTGGGTCAGATAAACCTTTTAGTGCTTGTAGAAAGTGCTTCTATACATAGAATCATAGAATAGTTAGGGTTGGAAAGGACCTTAAGATCATCTAGTTCCAACCCCCCTACCATGGGCAGGGAGACCTCACACTAAACCATATCACCCAAGGCTTCATCCAACCTGGCCTTGAACACTGCCAGGGATGAAGAATTCACAGCTTCCTTGGGCAACCCATTCCAGTGCCTTACCACCCCCAAAGTAAAGAACTTCTTCCTTATATCCAATCTAAACTTCCTCTGTTTAAGTTTGAACCCATTACCCCTTGTCCTGTCACTACAGTCTCTAATGAAGAGTCCCTCCCCAGCATCCTTATAGGCCCCCTTCACTTACTGGAAAGCTGCTATGAGGTCTCCACGCAGCCTTTATTTTCAGTGAAAATAACTTACAAGTAGTGTAGTTATTTTCTTGTTTTCTTATTATCCCTGTCAATGCTTTTCTTCAATTATCATGTTCTTACTTTGTGCTGTGGCAGTTTGCAGTTTTTGAGTGTGATACCCCAGGTTTAATGTAGCAGCAAGCAAAGCTTTTTCTCATGTATATCACCATAAATTTAATTGCAAAAGAATGCAGAATGTTGATCACCAATCCCCTCCCCCGGTAAAAAGAGCCCCAGAACCCCAAACCTTGGCAGTGTTGTTTTTGTAATTTCCTGTGTACCTGCTCCGACAAGTACAGCACATTTGACCGAGATACTTGCAAAAGAGGGCAGGGACACCTCACACTAAATATCCATTCGGTTCTTTTTGAATGCTTCAGAAGACAGTGTTTTGAGCCTTGTGTTGACATCAGGGAGCCCACTATCATTTTGATCATAGCAGTGATAATCACTTTATTTGAATGAGAAACAGCTGGCCACAGTGTTTTATAAGAATACACAGTTAAAAAAGTACAGAACAATGATTTATATAGATTTGTCTCACTTCTTTTCATCTTTCTGAGGATATTTCAGCTCTTTCCTTTCATGTTTGTCAGTACTTTATTCTAAAGAATAGAAATCAATGACATTCAGTTACAGACGTGATGAGCTGACTCCAGCCAGCACATCCGAGCTGCTCCTGGGGAGCTATGCAAATCCCTTTCAGCATCATCATTCTTTAACAAAAATCAGAACAATCCTCCTGATTTCAGAGACATCGTTTCTATACTCCCTGATTTCACACACAGACGTGCTGCAGTGTTTTAACTGCTGATTGTTCTCTCAACTTGGGAGTTCTGTCAACAATCAGGGAAACTGCTGACTCTCTAATTAATCCACTTTGCAATGATGCTGAGGTACTTTGGGAAGAAAATATCATTGTTTGGAATGAATGCATGTTTATTTAAACAAACTGACAACTAGGCTTTCAGAGTGAAGCCAGTGCCAGTACTTCAGAATCTACAGTGCACTAAAGCAGGCAGGAGACTTTCTCCTGCACAAATACTGTTGTAATCTTCTTCAAACCAGCACTTGGTTTGATATGTTACTCTGTCATCAGGTGCCTTGAAATTTCCTTGTTTCACAAGCCACTGTAGTGTTGCAGTATCAGCACCTTAATCTGAATAGTCACCTTTATTCCCATACTTCATTCTGCTTCTTTATATATCCACAATACTGTTTGAACAACTTCCCTTTGCAAGTCTCTGCATGAATCAAAGCTCACTCGGTTCTGGGGAGGTTCTGTAGTTGCGCTGTGCTTGTGACAAATGCTCTGTTGCCCTCTGTCAGTACCATGTTGGAAGATCCCTATGAAATGAAGGGACAAGAACACAAATAGCCTTGGGGGAGGGGAGTGGGGTGAGAGTGTGTGTGTGTGGGTGTAGAACTACCAAAAAACACCCCACAAAACAACCAAAGCAAAGTCAAAACCCAGAAGTGTAGATGTTTTGAACCTGATTATTAGGATCCTGATAACCCTAATCCTGATTTCTGTCCATGTCTATGTTTGGAGTTTTGTTCTGAATTTTTCTTTTACAGTTTTTGTACCTTACAGTTTCAGTTCTAGATCAAGTTTAGAGCCTCAGTACCTCTGGGATTGTAGGATAGAACACTTCTCATTTTACAGAAGACTACAAGTGGCTTGTGCTGACTTTTTATAGTACCTTGTGGAAGGGCAGTGACTGACATATTGCTGCACTTTCACTGTCCATTCATCATGGATCTGACCTCTCCTTTATGAAATTATCTTCATATTAAATGTATTGATGAATGACTAGGGGAAGAAAAACAAGAGCATTGTATAGTGTAAGAGAAAAAAGGAGAAAAATATGTCTCTGACAGTATTTTGCAAGTAAATAAGTTTTAAAATACTTTGATAGCCTTTCTTGGGAGAAATGGGCAAACAGCACAGCAGCAAGTGTCACTTCAAGTTCATGGTCAAAAAATTCGAGTTTATAGTTCAGAAGAAATTACTTCAGCTGCTTGGGCACTTTATGTAATGGCACTATAATTATAATATCAGTATATCTGTGGCTCCCAAGCTGGAAAGCTTTGCCATATAGGCAGTAGCCATTGAAGAGCAACAAAGTGAGAGGGTGTATGAAGAGTGGGAGGAAGATACTGGAGACTTAATGAACTGAAAGTAAAGCACTTGAAATATAGTTATGTGAAGAATATTTGTTTTTCTCTTGTGATTATGCTTGAATGACTGCAGTATCTGCGAAGGAATTGGGAAGTAAATAACAGCTAAGGATTTGTTTTCTCTAGTTTCAAGAAGGGAAATGATTTAAAGTGTAATATTTGATTTAAATGATCTCTCTATGAATTTGAAAAGTAAGGGAGATTAACTGCAACTTGTTTAAGTCAGGGGGACCAGATCCCCTGTTAGTGTGTACACAGATATACTTTCAATTAATTTAAGGCAGTTGTTTTGATTTATTCTGGCTGTGCTGTGCACACTGGACTCTACCTCATTTGCATGCAGTTGCCATTTGTGCCTGGCTTTTAGTAAGCCGTGCTCACACACCTCAAGTGAAGGCATGAGATTTTACATACAGCTTTTTGACCTGAGTCTGTAGGCAGGAGGAGAGAGGGGCCAGGTAGTTGGGAAGGGACACATTTCACTGGTTATATCTCTCTTCTGAAACAAAGTGATCCTCTTGCCATCGCCAAGTGCACATACTGAGTAAGGAGCAACTGCCCAGGGACTGCTGTGCTGCACAGTCAGTCTGGAAAATGCTGCAGCATTGGTTTAATTATAAAGTATGCTGCTCTGATATACAAGGGTTGTTAAAAAAACCCAACAAAACAACTCACATTATTTCCAAAAAAGAGGCTGGTCTTCAAAATTGAATAACTGAAACAGCAATACTTTTAAAGCTTTAGTACTTCTGGGAAGGACTTTATGATGTAGCCAGAAAGACTGAGTTTACCTCATTCTGATAGGTCTCCCCCAGGCATTGCCTTGATGGGACTTATGCAAACTGAGTGCTCCCCTGCATCTTACATGAGGTTCCTTCAGGTATCCTCCTTGGGGCCCAGCTATGTTCTGGATGTCCTACCAGCAGGATACCTATCTTGCTGATCCTTTGGGTGCTGATGGTCAACCTGGCTTACTCTTCTTTTTTCATGTGTGCATGATGGGTGAAAGTTGTTTCCCCTAACCTTACAAACCTGTCAATTAGACACCCAACCCTAAGGTTGTCCTAGGCTGGACATTTTAGCCAAAACCTCACGTCATCCCATAGCAGTCCTCATCAGACAGTAAAGATGATGCACCATTCACAGGTGCCCTTTGTGTTGGTTGACCATAAACAACAGTTGCTTGCTTTGTGAAAAGGTCTGTTCTCAGCTACTGTCTTTCAGAGCAGCTGCGCAACAAATGTCAAGACACATCCCAGAAAAATGGTCTCCACTCCTCTCTGTATAGCTTTAAGTGGTTGCAAACTGACAGTAAGGTGTGTATGAAGTGAGCCTGCTGGCAGCTTAAAAGCTTTATTTAGTATTCACCAAGCACAAAGCAAATAAATGTATGGTATTTATCCCTTTCGTTTCTAAGGAGGATGATTCTTCTCCTAGGGAACCATAAGGGCTGAAACAGGTTATTTTAAAACTCAGGTTTTTCTATTTTCAATCTAGTTCTAGGCGCAACTTGAACACAAAAGGTAGAAAATGTGACATGCAGGCTGTCAAAAAAGGTCACCTCTAGAACCTTTTGATCTGTTTAACACCCAAAGGCTCTTCTGTCATTTGGCTGTAGCGCATAGTGCTGCTTTAAGACTGAACGTTAGAATGATTTTGTTTTTCTTTTTAAATTGCAACCACTTTTCCAGCAGACCAGGAAAGCTTTTAACCATTGTCACTGAGGCTTGAGACAAAATTGGTAACTGCAGTTTTCCGGCAGCATGCACTTTCCTTACCCTTACTTTCTGGTAAATCAGAAACTTTCACTCATTTTTCTGTGCTGGTTCAGGATCTTGACATTTTCTCTCTCATGCCAGAAAATGCAGATGATCATACTGCGGATGATCAAAATAATCAGCTTCACTGGTCTTATTCAGCCTTGCTACAAGTTTTGTGCTGGCAGTTGTGTCAGGGTGGGAGGGTTTTCTGCCAGCATGCACTGGGCATTAAAGCAGTAGAGGCAGAAGTGAAGCTCTCTGGGTACCCACCCCAAAGCTGGCTTCCTTCAACTGTTCTCTGTGGGTTACAATTTTGCAAAAATGCAAAGGAAGGTAAGGAAACTTTAGATCTAACACACTTGATTAACAGGGATTTGCTGTAGAAATGTTTGTAGCTACAAGTTATCTAGGACCTAGATCACAGTCATTAAAAAGGAGGATAAAGGGGATTTTTGAGGCTGGATTGTGTGATTTGCTGGAATTTTCTATGCTGGGTAACAGGGAATGATTAATTGTAACAATAATCCAACTATAGTACTGTGACTAAAGATAAAATCATATCTAATAAAACTGTAGTATTGATAACAAATTTTAAAGGTAGCTTAGCCTGAATAGGCGTTAAGGGCTCTCTGCTGCCTTCCTCTGGATGGTAACCCTGGACTCTGCAATCATCCTTCTGTTAGCTCTGTTAAGATGGTCTAAACCAAACAAAACTACTTTGCTTTAACAGCAAAGGCTCTCTGTTCCTGTGAAAGATAACTAGCAGGACTGGCAAGTGTTAATTAGGTCCTATTTAACTTCAGTCCAGTCTGGCAGACGACATAAGCCTAAGGGCATGCTGGTGCAGAGCTCCTGAAATAAGGGCCATACATCTCCATCTCCTGAGTAGTGTCCTCAATCTCTCTTCACTAAAGAAATGCCATTGCTGTACTCTTTCCACTGATGATCTGCTGCAACGAAAAGCCTAGAGTGCAAAAAGCCTTGAGCATTGGTAAGAGGAGCAGTCCCTAAGAGTGGAAATAATCATGTGTTCTGTGGTCTTTCATTTCTTTCTCTTTTAGAAAATCACTAACTTTTTAAGTTCATAACTCTTGGTGCATACATGAAAGAGTTAAGTGAAGAAGCCATTTATGTCCTTTAACTCTGATTACAAATGAAACTGTGCAGATGGAACAGGCCTTAATGTCCCAGGAGGCAGGAGTACCATGACATTATAATTAATTCCTAAACACTCAGGAATAGAAAGGTTGGAAAATGTCTTGCACTTGTGACTGCTACCTGCTAAAATACTTCTTAAATTTAAACATCTGCCTGGGTGAAATACATCTTTTTCCATCAGCAGAACTGAAAGCCCTTTGCTACAATGGAAGATGCCAGGGCTCTGCCAAAATGTGTACTCATTCAGCGCTCATTCTCTGTCAGAGCAGGGTTTGAGGGTTCTCCATTCTGTGGTACTGGAGTCAAACACCAAAGCTGTGCAGAAAGAGGAGCATTTCCTGATGCATCCCTGCAGTTAACATTTCTCGTGGACCACCGCTAGCCCTATAGCTCCTCACACTTTGTGAATTGCAGATGGAAACTCCAAATTCATGGAGCTGCCTTAAAACTGTAGAGCCCAGGAACACTTCTCTCTTCTCTGCCCTGTTTTGTGGTGATATGGATTTAGGCAGTGTATTAAGGGCTCAATGCAAACCCACATTTTTTTTGCCAGCAAAACTAACGTTTCCATTGCACTGAGCAGTTCTTCCTTCCCAATCATGCCTGGCGTGGGGTAGGTAACAATCAAGCTGTGCCTCAGCAGGAACATGTGGGCAATCAAACATTTGTTCAGTTGAGGCTCTGATCTTACATTGTTATGAACTGCTTCAGTCCAGAAGCTAAATAATTGGGTTGGTGTGGTGCTGTGCCCAAGCATATGTGTTTTACCTCTGAGCAGCACAGTGATGTTGTTGTTGCATGGTTTACCAACTGGCGATGTTTGTGCCCACCTGATATGTGCATTTACTCTGTTTACACTTACATCTGTCTGCCCTCTTTGGAGTGCATGTATCATTTCTGCTAACATGGGTGCATGGTCACAGGCAGGCTTAGAAACAAAAGGTAGCAAAGTGTGCTTACCTGGCAATCACTGAGGGTGTTAGAACAATCGTGATTACAAGATGATGCTTCAGAATTGCTTGGCTTCATTTCCAGTCATATGTGAAATACCTTTGCAAGTGCCTGGCCATCTGTGTATGGCTCTAGTGTGAGTCCTTCATATTAATTTGGGGGCGGGGGGGGGGGGATGGTTTCCAAAGTATGTAGGTTCCTCGAGCACTTAATGCTACTGATTTTAAAAACATCTAAAACCCCCAGAACATACTGACTGTCAGTGGGATTCAGGCTGTGCTGCTGTTTATCACAAGGTGTTACAACCTCCTTTAATCATCAAGGGTGTACCTAACCAGAGTCCCACTGAAGGGTGCATGAATATCTTGGAGGAGCTGAACTGATACAGTAGGCAGAGTCCACTGTTCAGTATGAAAAAAGCCTGAGTGTTCCATTTAAAATGAAGAACATAAGTAAGGCTATCATTAGGCCAGCCACAACAAACAGGTGCTGTGGTATCTTACCGTTTTTGCTCCCTGACAGTATGCTCTCTCCTGGGTAAAGCATCAGGCAAATCCATCATTAACTATTAAAGGAGCCAGTCTGCCAAAGATCTCTGCTAGAAATGACCTGAAATTTTGTGCCCCAAGTCCTGCCTCTGTTATAGCTGGCCCTGGTCTTCAGCAGACACCAGCATTTTAAGGCCAGAGAGGATGCTAATGTTGCTGTGTGGTTATTTTTGCATGCCCGTGTGATGAATGGATAGCTAAGTCACAGCCTGCCTGAATATGCCAACCTGGGAACCTCCTCAGGTCTGCAATCAATGGTGAGCTGCTGCATAGAGGAGTTAACCATAGTGGGGGTATTTCAGTTTAAGCAATTTTACTATTTCCCTCTCTAACCTCCCCCCTGTTCTCCCCCCCCCCCCCCCCCCTCCCCATCTTTCTCCCCTCCCAGTATTTAAGTTTGTTTCTATTTTACTGTGTGTTTTATTTTTCCTGTTGTGTAGGTTTTTGGGGGTGTTCTGTGGCTTGGTTTTGGGGTTTCTTTGCTTGTGTGGGTTTGGTTTTGGAGTCTTGGGGTTTGCTTTTTTTGGGGGGGGGGTGGTAGTGTGTTTGGGTTTGGTTTTATTTGTTTTGTTTTGGAGTGGTTTTTGTGTGTGTGTTTTATTTACACAGCCACGCTAAATAAGTTTGCAAGGAGGATCTCACTGAGCAGTGGCAATGCTTGAGCCACATTGACAGGTCATGGAATAAAGTACACAAATAGTGAGATCCCCTCTTCCACTGATGTGTGCAGTATTAACTCATACCTTCACCCAGGGAATCAGACAGGCTAGCGTCAGCAGCCAAAACTGTCCAGGACTGAGGGCATCTTAAACAAATCTTGCACCAAGTAACACTGGGACAAATCCAAGCCCTGAGCCTGAGTTTCTGTCTGCAGAGGGAAATTTTTCTGTACTTGGCTGCTGTACACAGACAGTGCTTGTGTGAAGGAGGCAATGACTTCTTATCCTGTAAGATAAGAGCTGGGGAAGGGGGAAGAGAGGAGTGTAAAGTAGCCTTTGCATACAGAGTAGCGGAAAAAAATCTGTATGATGCCTGCAAACTGTTTCTCTGAGGATTACTGAAGAGTAATAAATCATTCACAGACGACTTAGAGCAGCTGTCTGTGGTACGCCATCTCTGTGGACGTAGCTGAGCTAATCTTTATAAAAACCGGCTTCTTGAAAAATGGGGCTTATTCCCAGCTAACATAGGGCTTGGTTTCGAAACTGTCACTTCATAGCTGGTACCTGGGGGGTTTAGCTTGTCTTTTAAAGAAGTCCTTTCTTTCCCATTTCAGAAGGATGTTTTTCCTTAAATGCTTTTATCACCTTCTTTTTCCTTTTTTTTCCTTTTTCCTTTTTTTCCTTTTTCCTTTTTTTTTCTTTTTCTTTTTCCTTCTTCCTTTTGTTTCCTTTTCCCTTTTGTTTCCCTTTCCCTTTTGTTTCCCTTTCCCTTTTGTTTCCCTTTCCCTTTTGTTTCCCTTTCGCTTTTGTTTCCCTTTCGCTTTTGTTTCCCTTTCCCTTTTGTTTCCCTTTCCCTTTTGTTTTCTTCTTTTTTTCCCTCACAAATCAAGGCAGATCTCTCTTCTTTTGGAGGCCACATAATCTTCAATTCTTAGTCAACAAAGTACTTTTGCACATTTTTAATAGAGTAGGCAGAAATATTTTTCTCATTAATCATGTTTTAATGGAGGTGAAATGAGCATTTCCATAACATGAAAAATTACTAGGTTTTGAAACACTTTAATTCTGCTGTCTTATTTCTGATATTTACTTTTTCAAACCAAAAGTGATTTCAAAGCAGAAAGGAAGCAGTTCTTCAGAAATATGAAGAGAAACTGTTTCTACAGCTTCGTAGCTTAAAGCTCAAATGAGAAATTCCTCAAAACTGGCTTTCACTGTGACCAATTTTGTTAAAAGTAAATGAGCATCTTCCGATAAAAGGTATCTATCAAAAAGTTTCTGACCAGCAAAACTACCACAGCTTGTGCTTTGGCACGGTCCCCTTGTTTTCCAAGGGGTCTTTGCAAAACTCTCTGCTTTGTTTTCCAGGGGGACTCCTCCCATGTGCATTTCAGATCCAGCTTTCCATGGGCAGGGAAAGCTGGGGTGTATCCTAAATGTCAAAATATGGGATCTGTTCATTGCCATCTCATTTTAAAAAGGTGCTTCAGCCTGATATACTGGTGGGGTTTTTCATGGGCTGTGGTGTTCATCTGTGTAGCAGTGTGTGCCCTATGCTGGAAGGGCCAGTGTAGCCTTTGATGAGCATGGTGTGAAGGGGCACACAGCAGCATTAATTGAAGGGAAAATAACACTTTACCTATAGATCGCATTTGAAATTGTGCAAGCATGAATTACTCTTTGCATTTATTGAAAAATTCAAAACTACTGTTATTGCAAAGCTGCCGTGGGGAATGAGCCATGGGGAATGAGCCATGGTAGTTATTACTGCTGCTGTGTCTCTTGCAGATGTACGGCTTACTTCTATTAAGCTCCAGCAATTCCCATTAATATGAAACTTCATCTTCCATCACAAAAATGGGATTTTTCAAAAACGTTCACTGTCTGTCCAAACTGCTTCTGTTGAAGTGCTGCCAGTGCCATGTGCTTCAGAGAATTAACTTGAGTGTTTTATACATTGGGCATCTTGGCTGGATATGAAAAAAGAAAAGAAAATGAGAAGCAATGAGCTGCATTGCCAACCCAAATGACTTCAGCAGAAATCCTTCGGATGTTTGTCAGAGCACTGTCTCTTGGAAGCATCTGACAGGCTCTTTTTTATTTAAACAGGACAGAAGAAACTTTAAGCACCCAAACTTTATGGCTCTGGGGAAATGTATTTATAATTTCTAGAATAGTTTGTGTTTTATATACATATATATATTTTATCATCACTTGTTCTTACAGCCTTTGTGAAGAGTTGCCGTCTTGACTCCTCAGGGCTGGTAATTACTGTGTCTGGAGAAAGGGTATGAAAGAGTCAGGAGTTCAGCCCTGAAATGAAGTGAAGAGGGTTGGTCAGGGCCAGGGCTGAGATTCAAAACAGGGTAAATTAAAAAATGAGTGAAGTGGAGATACTTACATGCTGAAAACCTACCTAGATTAAAAAAAGGTAAACACACACACACAAACCCAAAAATCCCCAAACAAAAAACCCAACCAAAACCCCACAAAACTAAAAAACCTTGCAATAAATGTAATACCTATATGATGGCTCTTGACCGAGGTTGGCTTTTCAGTGGTTGTCTAGACTTTTAAAGAAGTGATATCTTACTTCAAATGACTAAGTAGAAACTGCCTCCCTTGCCACACATACAAGGAAGTTCAGCCCTCACTGAAGGAGTTCAAGAGCTATGAAACCAAGAGCTAGAAGTGCTTCTCTATATTATCTCTCTAATTAAAATAAACTGTTACAGAAGATAAGCAAATCTGTGTGGAAAATAAATCAGGTTACAACACTTTTTTTTCTTTTGAGGCTGTTTGGATACAGCTCATGTTGGTGATTCCAAGCTGGAAAAGTATAAAAAGATGAACATTTACCTAAACAAAAGGCTAATGTGCAACCCTAACTCTGGTTGCATTTCTTGTCTCTGGAAAGTGGTGAATTACCTTGAAAGGTTCTATGTATGGGTGCACATAAATTTTGTACTTTTGCAAATGGGGGTTTATTTAAGAATAGTCTAAATACATGGCTCTTCTTTATGTTCCAGCTCTCTGTGTGACCAGAAGGGCTAGTTTTGTCTGTGTAACAAGCAGATGAATTTCATTCCTGCTTGTGTGTATGTGCTAGACACCCTGCCACAAGTAGTCAACACTGACCTGTGCAGGAAGCTTACAGACCTCCAGCCACATAGACATAAGTATTCTCTAGGGTCATCTCTCTGCTGGCAGCTTATATTTAACAGCTAAGAGGCTAAATCATGGAGCTGTATTTATGGAGAAAAAGCACAGCTTCACCTTCTGAAGCTATTTTGTCTATGTAATTCTTTGCTTTTTTTTCCCTTCAGAAGTTCGTCACAGGCTATTGCAGAATGCCTGAGGCTGGAAGGGACCATCAGTGTTCACGTAGTCCAACTTACCTGCTCAAGTACAGTCACCTAGAGCACATTCTTTGGGATTGTGTCCAGAGAGCTCTTGAGTATCTCCTGGGAAGGGGACATAACAACCTTTTTGGGCAACCTGTTCCAGTGCTCAGCTACCTTCTCAATGAAGAAGTTCTTCCCCGTGTTCAGGTGGAACTTCCTGTGGTTTAAGTTATGCCCTTTGCTTCTTGTCCTATTGCCTGGCACCACTGAGAAGAGATCCTCTTGACACCTGCCCTTCAGATACTTATAGACATTGATCAAATCCTTCCTGACTCTTCTCCAGGCTGAATAGGCACAGCCTTTCCTCAGATGAGGGAGGAATTGCTGTATTTCTGGTTTGTGTTTTCATATTTCAAGTGTTAATACACATCTTAAAGCAACCCTGTTTTTCTCTGTTTCTGGCAGTCACAGATAACAAATACACAGATAACAAATGTACGTTCTGTGCTATATCACCACGCTTCTATGGCTGAGGCCTCATTTTTTGTTTGACTCCTGGTTTCTGTGGATACTGTCTGGGGGAGTCAAAAACAGCAGAAACATGAATAGAATAGTGATGTTAGAAAAGCTATTAATAGCAATTATGCAATTTATGTTATTTGTGCCCTAAAAGTACTCACAGCATTAATTTCCTCAAATGCTCAAACTAAATTCAGATTTTTAATCTTTTCCCCTACCCCTCCTAGTTTTCTGTTGTATCTTAATGTTTGCCATCCTCTTCTTCCTATATTCTAGAGAGGCCCACAGCTGCCTGCACTTTTCCTCATCTTCATATTGAGTTTCACATCCTGCTGCAGTGTTCCCACCTATAAAGTTGGAATAATGACCCTTACCATATAAAGTAATAGGAAGAATGCACAGGAAAAACCCCACATGCATAAGCTGGGCATTATATTTGTTATGTTAGGAAATAATTGGAGAGTGCCTTTGCTAGGAGATTTTTTGGAGTGCTATGAGATGAATGGAGGACTTCCATGTGGTCTGCCTTTATTAATCTTGTGGGCTGGGCAATGCTGAGGAGAAGGGATTGCCTGATATTTGCTATGACAACAGTGGGGTAAGGTTAAAAGCAATTAATCTCTTTTTAAGATGACAAATATGAGAAATGGAGAAATAAAAATGACTACAAATCGAACCCTTTTACTCCAAATAAGGAAGAACAGCATGGTGATTAATCTATTTTATCTAAATTGGGCAAACTGATAAAAATGTAAGCTAATAAGCTTAGGTCACATACATGTTGTAGCTTCATCTAGTGATTTCATTGTGTATAAACTTCTTTTATGCCAGGTATGAATAAAAAATGAAACTGTTTTTAGCATCCTTTTAGGTGAACCTGTGGTAATTTGCTGAAATTTATTTTTTGTTGTCTCAGCTATTCATTTGATACAGAGTCCCTTCAGCTTTATCTGCCTGCCTGTTTATCAGAAGTGGGGATAAGCATCTTTTTTGGTCTATATTGATTACCTTTTGGCTACTCATTATTAATGATAAGTTGTTCTAATAAATACCTCGGACTTATATATAGCAACAGGCAAAGTGTAAACAACAGACTTTGGTAGTGAAATATCATAAGCCCTTGGAAGTAGTAAGCAGTCTAGTTCTACGTGTTTGTTCTTTGCATACTGTTTCTTACATTGCTTTTTTGCCACTTTGGCATGTGTCCAGCATCCTAACTGACCATTCAGAGGGAAACCAAAGGCTTCAGGCAAATTCTGCTGCAGACAATGCAAATGTCCGTTTACTAGCTAAATATTTACTGTATTTGTTGGAGTAAATACTATTTGTGTACTCATGAAGAAGTCCAGGGTGATATCTTGAATCTGTGTAAATCAGTTGGAGTTTCACAGCTATCTTCAGAAGCATTCACATTTCTAGACAGCAGCAGTGTGGGAAGCTTATGAAATCTAACTGCCTTAAAGTGTGATTGAAGTTGGCATCTAGACCATATGTTGTTGTAGCTTAGAGCCTATCTAGGTCACAGAAGGCCATGTATCAGTCTTTCCTCGGGAAACAGACATGAGAAAGGCACAGAAAACAGAACAAATGTTGTTGGTTATTTTTCCCCCAGAGCACTTAGATAGTTAGCGGTCACTGTAGTGCAGATCCAGAAATCCCAGTGAAGCTGAGTGAATGGCATACTTAGTCCTGGCATCGTGTAAGAGATGAGCTATTGAAGTTTGGGGCTGTCAAGTCACAAGGTAGCAGGATAGCAGTAGTTTGTGAGTGAGGTCAGTGAGAGGGTCTGCAGGGCCATGGCAGAACAATGCATGTGGTGCAGGAGCTGTAGCCAACTGAGCTCTGGGATTGTTCAAGTTATCTGTGCCTCTTGGCAGGAAATGTTCCCATACCTGTGCAGAGCTAATAATATTTGATGAAACACCTCAAAACTTGTTAGGTTTACTGGTGAATGAGAGCATCTCTCCATCTGCTTAGGGTCTCAAGCATGCTGCTGTGATCAGCTGATCAGTGTCTTGCAGAGAATGACTATCTTCTTGTTGCATATCTGCACTAGGATGTTTGCTTCTGCTTGCTCCAGCTCTAATGCACAATGCAGCACACAGAATAATCGCTGTGTAAACCCCTGGTTTTAATTCAAGGGCTTACATGGAGTCGTATAAACCATCTGAGCTATGGGACACAACAGCATGTGCACCCTCAAACAGCAGTTCTGCTGGTGAAGGCTCTTGCAGAGCTCTTGGGAGATGGCAGTTCATATTTGCTTGCCCTGAGCTGCTCCTGTTCACAAAGCATCTGAGTTTGGCTGCAGCCAGAGTCAGGGATATGAGCCAGATGGCCATTCTTTGGTTCTCAAGGCAGCAGATAGCATTGCAAGAAGTGTTCAGCTTTTTGGTCCCAGAGGGAATGACTTGGATGACATTTGCTGAGGCCAAAGGGCATGCACAGCATGTGTGAGTGTATAACTCCACTGTGTGTCAGCCCCAGAGGTATTGGTCACAAAGCTTGGCTTTTCCAAGTTACTTCAGTCTGCCCAGCTCTGATCAGCCAGGGTTACATCTTAGCTGGGGTAATCTCTTTGAAATAGATTGATAGATGCTCCTCAAAGTCAGATCTAGTCCATATAAAACCACAGGAAGCCACTTTTATTATTCACATCAATGTTGGTTTTTTTTTATATAAGGTAAGGACATGCCTCACTATGGAAGAAGCCTACAGTGTGTTATATTGGCATTTGCATGTTTGCATCAGTATTTCCTGGTCGTTTAACTCTACTAATGGTGGAAAAGCATCTGACTCCAACTGTCTCAAATAAGGGAAGACTAGTTAGAGGGCAGATTTAATTTAAAAAGCAAACAAAACCCAAGTCTAGAAAAGCAGTTGGGAAAGGGTGGGAACTCGTTTAAGAACCTCAACATATACTTAGCCATCTAAAAAGTTAATTAAAAAGCTTGAAAACTCATGCACCTACAGGATAGGATAAGATTCCCCACCCAGAAACAGCCTATTTAGCATTGCTCTGCAGTATTTTGAGGAATATCCTTTGGTGCATTCTGAAAACCAGAAAAAAACCACAAAATTCCTCCAAAAAATACACCACAGAATGCCTGATCTCTAATGCAAGGAAATACTAAACAAATGCATTGTCGAAAGGTTTGAATCCAGGTTCTTGTTCTTCTACGTTTATCTGAGGTATCCATTGCTTTGTGGTTACTTTCAGGAGGAGAGGGAAGGGCAAGCATCTCGTGTTCAGGGAGTTTCATGGTCATGCTTAGCTGAAACTGCAGTTTCCTGGGAATTCTCACTGGTACAATCAAGAAGATGAAAACAAAATTATTCAATTTCATTATTGTTTGTTAAAACAGGGGTATATCAGCTGAAAATTTAGGGAGTAGGTGAGTTCATATTGCTGCAGAGGAAGCTTGGAAGATAAAAGAAACTGTATGAAGGCAACAAAATGAGCTGCTGTCCATTTTCCTTGTAATGTCTTTGCAGCACATCCCTCTGCTTGATGGGTTGGGTTTCTACTGTCTTTAACCAATCTCATGCAATGCAAGGGACTGTACTGTTTTCACCATCTTTACCCAGCTCAAGAAGGATGCAGTGTGTTTCAATCATTACTTACAAGTGTTTTCAAGTTTACTATGTGAGGTGAAAGGAACCAGGCATAACAGTGCTAATCACTAAGCTCCTAGTTCTGCTATAATTGCTGTACTGTTGTCATTTGTGTGTAATTAACATTTATCATGGTATGTTAAAAGATCATATTAATCAGCCAGGAGGATTTATGGTGTTTTCTAGTATCATCACTATCAACATGTGCAAATAACTATTTATGATATTCGAGGTAGATTTTTTTTTCCTGGCAGGTCAATAAGGCAAAAGGCAATACTTATCCATTTATCATTTCCCTCCCTCTCTGCTTCTGTAGTAGATTAGAAACCTACAGAAATTGAGCTGAAAAATAGTGTTCTCTTGGTCTGTAAAACTACAGACAGGTTCCTAACCCAGACAGATATCTGCTACAACTGTTACTTCGCCAAATTGCTTTGTCTCTGACTGTGCATCAGCTCACAAGGAATTATTTTCTTTTGTAAGTGTTGGTTTCTAAGTTCAGGAAATTACTGTCCATCCACATATCTTGATTCTTTGTTGTATACTTCTCTGGTTCACTTTTGCTAGTTGCTCCCTTCTGAGTCTTCTTTATTTAACATCTTCAGATGTTAAACAGAGGAGAAAGGGACCATCTGGCCCCACCAGTGTCACATGTGGAACAGTGTTGTGAGGGTTATTTTGGTCGTTGAATCTTTCTGTGCTTTAAGCTATCATCGTTTTATCTAGGGCATCTTTCCCACAATGTTGTTGAATTGTAGACTGCTTGCTCTATTGAAACCACCTAACATTGTTGTGATGTAAAGAAGTGCTATAATCAAATTTTACAGACAGGGAAGTAAAGCACCTGCCCCCACAGACAAACAGCAGTAGATGCAAACCAAGCTCTGCACAGTAGTAATAAACCAGAAGCTGTTAAATGCCTTGAGGAATTGAAAACTTTGTAGGAGATGCATCTGCTTTTGTTTGGAGGCTCAGCCCTGCCAATGCAAGTGATGGATACTTAAGAAAAAAGATCTTTACAATTCTGCTAATGAGAAACCCTGTGGGATTTACAAAGAGGTAAGAGTTTGCTATTAAGCAGTAACATACGCTGTACTAAGATGCAGTGATTTATTATATTCAAATGGTGCCAGAACTGGTAAGCCTGAGGAGGTGTACCTATATGTACCCACAGGTGTCTGAGCCATTTCTTCACACTCACACAAGCCTTTACTACTGGGTATACTGCTAACGTGTAGCTGTCGATTTGTTTCACAAATGCGATATTCAAGTTGTACAGTTCCTGCCGAGCTTCTGCAAGGACTGTTTTTAGGACTGGATTTGAAATGTTTGGGGTTTTTTTTCAGTTCAGGGCAGAAGGACACTTTTTATTTATCAAAAGGAGAATCTTTAGAAATAAGACATGAGAGTCAAGAGGGGAAAAAATGTTTTCCAGTGTAGCAAATGGCATCAACATTCGCAAGAAGAAAGAGTTTTCAGTCCTTTCAGCTTAACAAAACCAGGCCTCAGCACTGTCTGCAAAATCTGCTCTGAAAGCTTTGTTAACTCAGAGTTAATCAACATGCCAGGTGACACATAATTGTGGATATAGAGCCACAATGGTGCCACAATAGTTTGGGTGTGTTTACTTCCACTGTGGCACTGCAGACACATCCATTAAGTTTATCATGGCTATAACTCTTCCTTTTCAGATGCTAAATTGTTTATTTTTCACATTATAAAGCATAGTATCTGGAATCTGGAGACCTATTCTTGACTTCTGATACTTTCTTAAGGTTGCAGCAGCATGCACACTAGATCTACTGCTACGTACAGGTAATGACTCCCTGTTGCAACTTGACAGTCATGTACTTATGGAAGGGATTTAAAGATGGGAAGAAGTCAATGAGGGGGAAAGGTGGAAGGATTTTCAGAACCGCTTTATACGTTATGCAAAAAAAACCCCCAAATTTTTAAAAGGGAAAAGTTTTTAAAATACAGTATGGTGGGGTTTTTTAGTCAAAATAATTAAGGAAAATGAGTTTTAATGTGAAATTTTTCATTTCTTTGAAAAGTAATTATTCTTGAATGCTTTGATGGTAAGTCTTCAGTCAGCTCTGACTATTGATCAAATGGCTGAAAGCCAAGAGTTATTTACTATCCAAGTGTTACTTAGGCCACAGCACACAATCAGGGGCACTATCCCAATTATACAATGATTATTTTGGAAGAAGAATGTGCCATTTGAATCCATAAATAATGCATTTCATCTTAACGTTGTGAGGGGGGCACTGGCACAGAGAAACTACAGACTTCTGAGAAACTGCTCTGGGGAGATTTTTACAGATGCCATCAGGGAGGCAGGCATCTGGCTCCTGGAAATCAAATGACAAATGGATATCATTTGAGTTTAAGAATACCTGATGCCTGGTTACTTCTGGATTGCTGCTTTTTGCTGAGGACCACTGTTACTACATGGTCTTTCATGTACTCTGGAGCAAACTGGGGACTTGAAGTCACAGCTGCTACTTGGACCTTCCCTATATTCTTGGTGAAGGACACTAACAACTCATCTCCTGACAGACTCATGCCTGTTTGCATATCCACACAGACTTACGGTGCTGTAGAAAACGAGGTTTTCTTGGCCGCTGCTGTGCTCCTTCTTCAAAGCAGCTCATGTGTAATGCTGGACATGCCAATTATCCTCTTGTATAGTCACTCACACCATGTTCTCACAAACAGACCCAAGGATTTCCTGTTGTACTTCTCATCTTTGAAGGTGGTTACTTCCCCCTGCCTGTAACTCTGGCTTTGTCCTCTAACTGATTCACCTGTATCAGTTTTTGTGTTTGGGTAGGTGAAAAATGTGAGGAATTGGTTGACTAGGCCAGTGGACAACTGAGCTGGCAATGCTGAAGGAGAAAAATCACAGCCTCTTGCCAAATGAATTTCTTGACTCAACTCATCCTGCAGCTGCAACATCAGTAGACTTAATATAGGCAAAGAGGAGGGAGATACAGGAGGACCACTTTGATCCATTACACTGGATAAGATGCAAATGTTGAATGTGCATAATGAGTATCTAATATTAGACACCTAGGGGAAAAAATCTGCAGTAATTCAGAGTAGTCTTGTTTGTGGTCAGTACACTGACCACAGGAAATACTGTAAAAGTGCCACCTAATCTGAAAAGACAAACCTAATGCAGAGCAATGCTACAATAATTCATGGAGTGCGCATAGGGATTTTTTTGTGTTGTATTCGATTTAGGATCTAAAATGATGCTAAGTAATTTAACGCCTGGAGTCTATAGGTGCTTAGTGAGAAGAGTAAATTATCCATTAACAAAGGAGTGAGTGATCTTTAGTAAAATAGTGTAAAATCATGTTTTAAAAGGCCATGTTGTAATGCACAGGAATATGAATTACATTGGCATTTCCTGATATTTTCTTTTTTGCTGAGCTTTAGTACTTCTTATGTATTGCTTTTATTCTGTGTAATACTGAGTTCTTTGCTGGAGCATTTAGTTGCTTACATCCTTGGTGTCCTTTCAGCTTCCTTGAATATAAAAGTGGAGGTATTATTCAAGCTAAACATTTGGAATATGGACGTCAAGATGGAGATATTTGACTGACTTATATGAGCAAATGCCTCATCTTTACATTGTTTGTTCTTGTCATGGTACTAAACTGAAAAAAATATGTTATCTCTTTGCCTCTGTTGATGTGTACAAAACTAACATTTGACCAGAAGTGTTGTTCAATCATGACATTCTTGGAATAGGCAAAATCCAGCCTTGTAATCATCATCTCACTTTTTTGTCTTGGCTTTTTCAACTTGGGATGTCATTGGCAAGGTCAGATAGGAGAAGTGGAAGATACTTGGCAGTAGGATTTCAATTCGAAAGGTCAGATCATGTCAGATCATCTTTCCTGACTGCTCTGGGTCAAGTGACAGGAGCGTACTGCCACAATCTAGCTCCTAACAGGGATCATCCTGTTATCTGCAGTGAAGTTACTCTAGATGTGTAACTGAGTGAGGAAGATCATGCAAATTTTGACAAGACAAACAAAAGCCAACAGAACTTACATGTGGAGTACATAGACTGGAAGATTTTTCCTAAGGCTAAAGTGCCATGCAAAAGTATTTTCTGTAAGACATTGGCAACACAAAGAGATCAGCCTAAATCCATGAAGACAGGGAGTATGTAAAAGTCAGACCTTCATAGAATCATAGAATAGTTAGGGTTGGAAAGGACCTTAAGGTCATCTAGTTCCAGCCCCCTGCCATGGGCAGGGACACCTCACGCTAAACCATGTCACCTTCATCTCGGTTTTTTTTTTAGATCCTTCTCTATTGGGGAACATGACTTATTCCTGTATTTCTTGTATAAGAGGTTGTATTTAATAACTTTGTTTGGTCATAAGCTCCTTAGTTGTAGTGTAATGTTTTCATTGGCATATCCAAAGTAGCATATACAGTATTTCTTAAAAGCAAACATAGGATGCATGTTCTGCTTTGTTTCTCAGACACTACTTTATAGTGAAACACTGAAAACTACGTGAAGTTTTGTTACCCATATTTTTCAATGACAGAAATCACAAAAGACTAACAAAATCCTCTACCAGTGACACTATATAGGAAATAAATGTTGCACCTGTTGTAAGTTTTAGAAACAACGTACATAGTTTACACATTCTCATCTGGTTTTGCTTTATATTGATCAATCAAACCTCCCTTTTGATGATATCCAGACAAAACCAGGAGAAGGTGTAGTCTGCAGAGATTAAAATAAGCATTGCTGTATATGGACACCAAGAAAATAGTTCAAATTTTTAAAATGGTCAAAGTGCATTCAAGACCTGATTTTTAGAAGTCCTGACCATCCCCTGACCCCACTGAAATGAGTGGGAACTGAAATGAGAGCCGGTATTGTACAGTAAAGTCACTATTTTTCCATGTATTCGAAAGTTGCAGGGAATGTTTAGGCATTCTTTAGAAAAAGAGACACACATGCTCTGTTGATTTACCATGCTACACCTGTTCCTTGCTGATGTAACAGGCAACTGCATGCATATTGCATTTACAGGCTGAGTTATTACCTGTTTCTGAAAGTTTTACTGAGTATCTCTGAACTGTTTCAGAAGTCATGCATTATAGATTCAGGTCATGGTTGGCAATCTGTATTCACACTTGGCTTGATGCACTGAACCAAAGTGTCTGCTTTGCAACTTGATGGAGAGTAAACCCAGCTGCTGCAAACACAGGGGTAAAGTGAGGCTAAGATTCTGTCCCCTGCAGAATAGTCTGGCTCTCTTTGCTCCTGTGCTCTTCACTTCAGTCTCGGCTGGATCCTGCTCATACAGCTGGGCATGAACCTAATGAAACAATGAAGTCTTCCGGGGCAAGAAAGAGCAAAAAAAGTGAAAAAACAAGGAGAAAGATAACTGCTAGCAGAGGACAACATATACCAATAATAAAGAGGATACAGAACAGTCTACCTCTTTATTCACAGTTAGAGAGGATATTGACCTGTGCATTTTACCTACTTTCGGGTTATTCCTCCTGAGTCTGGAGGTGGGGAGAATGAAACTGTACATTTACACAATAATTTTTTCCTCTGAGGAAAGTCTCTTACTAAGTTCTGGAGACAAGAGTTTGGTTACGCCTCAAAGTGAAAGAATTTGCATTTCTTTCTAGACAATGCATTATTTC
This sequence comes from Melopsittacus undulatus, assembly GCF_012275295.1. Lineage (NCBI taxonomy): Eukaryota > Metazoa > Chordata > Aves > Psittaciformes > Psittaculidae > Melopsittacus > Melopsittacus undulatus. Next base: position 8,883,798 of record NC_047529.1, on the reverse strand, counting down.
ACTAATTAATTCCTCTTTTGCACTGAATGTGCATTTTAAGAGTAAATGGAATAAACAGTACAGAAAGTAAATGTGAAAGCTGTCCCCATGTCTCTGTCATGGAAGGACTGGGCAGGAGGAGGGAGTATTGCCATGTGTTAATGTAATTTGACATCGCTACTTCTTCCTGCAGTGTCACTTGCTTAACCCATCCCAGAACACTCTTTAAAATGAAAAAATATCAAAAGCCAACTGCTGTGTACTGTGGAGCAATTTTGTTAGTGTGCAGTGCTCTGCCTTAGGCCACCTCTCATGAAATTTGACATCAGTCTGTTTCAATTGCACTTTCAAATGGGTTTATCATCTGGGGGGACAGGAGCTTGTTTCATGATGGATTATTGTTACCGAAATACATTCCTAACTGCCAGTCTGCAGAGGGATGTAGCACAAAACCATGCCAAGTCTGTTCAGATTCCTGTTTTGAGAACTGTGAATGATGCAGCAGTGCAGTAGTATCCGACTTCTGACTACACAGGCCACCCTGTAGGCATTCACAGTCTTCTCATCAGCTTGTCTTCCTGAAATCAAGATGCATCACCTAAAGACAGCCCTCGTCATACATAACTTTTTCTCCACTACAGGTGATGTCCTCAGCTCCTCCAAAGCCAGGATCTCTCTGTTCTTTGGGTTGTTATAAGTCAAGTGCATCCAGAGAAGGGCCACAAAGATGCTCTGAGGCCTGGAGTGCCTCCCTTATAAAGACTAAGCTAAGAGGGCTGGGCTTCCTCAGACTGGAAAAAAGAAGGTTCCAGGGAGACCTTAGAGCAGTTTCCAGTGCCTGCAGGGGGCCTACAAAAAACCTGGAAAGGGGCTTTTTATAAGAGTGGGTAATGACAGGATAAGAGTGAATGGCTTTAAACTGAAAGAAGGGAGATTTAGATATTAGGAAGAAATTCTTCACTATGAGAGTGGTGAGACACTGAAACAGGTTACCCAGAGAAGCTGTGGCTGCCCCATCCCTGGAAGTGTTCAAGGCCAGGTTGGATGGGGCTTGGAGCAACCTGGTCTAGTGGAGGGTGTCCCTGTTTATGGCAGGGAAGTTGGAACTTAAATGATTTTTAAAATCGCTTTCAAATCATTCTATGATTGTATGATTCTGATGAGTGTTTTGTTTACTGCATCCCTCTTACAGAAAAATCAGGTTCATGATCACAAGCCTGGTGAAGAAAGAAAACAACCTATGGAAAGAAACTTGAACCCATAGTATGTTGTTTTTATCCAATGTTCAGTGACAAAGCTATTTTTCTCATACTAAAACAGCTCATAGCAGCATGTTCTCCCCCTAAATAAGCTACTGCCATAAACAAAGCATGTAAATTTAGTACTTTCTCAAAAAGAAGAGGATTTTTTCCACTCAGCTGCCTATTTGCAGTCTTGATAGATGTGCAAAACCTCTCTCTACCCTGATTTGGCTGATACTGGAAATTGAATTTCACTGGGAGAAAGAAGTAAGTACTGGGACTGGCAGCCTGGCAGTCACACAAAGAGGGTGCAGTTGTACAAGCTTCATTGCTGCTGGAAATCATGCTTTAATCTGATCTCTCAAGGTGTTTGTCAAAGGAGCAGCTTCTATTTCTTTTGAAATTGAGTATTTAAGTAGGTTTTGGGTTTGTTTCTAATTTTTTTGTGGCGTTTTTTGGGGTTTTTATATTTATTTTTTTTGGGGGGGGGTTGGCTGTTTATGGAGGTTGTGGGGGGGGTTTATTATTGTTATTTTTACAGCATATAAAAAGTGAATGTGATTGTGCACACCAATGCTATGATTCTAACTCACCATTCAGGATGTATGCCTTTTGCCTTGAGATGAATGTCAAAGCTGGTGTCCCATTTCTGATTAAGCTAAAACCAAACAGCAGTATTTCAAAATGGTTTGCACAGGAAAACTTCTGTCTCCATGTAGTAGTAGATCTCCAACATCAGAATAAGTTAAATCCTTCCCTTTGCTTGAAATGGCTAATAAAGTTCCAGTAAATGTACTGTAAGCATTGCTTTGAATACAGGGGACTATTGCCAAATGCAGCCAGGTAGATTTTGCTGTAGGACTGATGACTGCCTCCCCAGGGAGCACTTTAGGGACAAAGGGGTACCCCTCAGAGTACCTCTGTTTCAGAGGGATACTAAGGAGAGAACAGGGTCTCCCAGCTGATCCCGGTGCTTCTTCAAGTTCTGCCTGTTGGTTACTGGAACTATGGGGCTTCTCCTTTGCTCACAGCTGGAGAAATGAAAGGCTGGGTGAGCCTTGAGACTAATGTTTTCTGAAGGTGATAGGAGAGGAAGAGCTGCTGGAAATAGGTAGCATGTTTTCTCAAGTTTCTGCTTTTCCAGTATGTGTTTTATACATCTCATGCCTCAGGGTTGATAATTTGTACTGGTGTGAACTCCAAATTCACAGAGAGACTTTTAAAAGCGTATTTTGCAAGAGGGTTATTGGATAGAAGTCATTAAAAAGAAATGAAGAATGCTTTTTGTGATCCTACCCTGAATTTATCACCTTTGCTCTTTGTAGCATCAAGTACACTGCCTATTCGGCTACCTCTTACATTGTTCATTAGTATTGATTGAGTCAGTGGATCAGAGTATTTTCTACCTGACTTTCGCACAAGTATTTTGGAGGAATTCTCTAGAAGTGTTCCCAGGTTTAGCTGGTACTATGTTTAATTATCTGTTATTTGAACTAACAGAAAAGCTGTGCCTCTGTGTAAGGTCCTGTGAACTGTAGCAAGCTGCAAAAGCTTGGGTTAAAATGGATTTTTGACATCTGTTCCTCCAAAGAAAAACTGGTGATTTTCTGATTGCTTCTCTTGGGGCACAGGTATTTTTAACTCAGAAACAAACAAGAAACAAGTAAACTTTAGCTGGGACCTGTGAAACTCCGATCTTGTATATAGGTGATCATTTCTGAGACCACAAGGCTCAGATATTGTAGTTATCTGTTACCATTTATCTTACAGTAGCAGCAAAAAACCTCAGCAGAGATTAAAAACAAAATTCAGTCCTAACACTCTGTGAAAGACACCTTTTTCTCCAAGAGATTTATTCTTTAAATAGCCAGGTAAATAACAGCAAATGCACAAGGCCCCTTTTTGGAATATGGAAATACATCACATGTAGAAATGTGACCCTCTAGAGCTGAGCGCTCCTTGAGAAGAGCTTTGGATCCTTTGGTTTCCAGCAAATCAAGAGCAACCATCATTTGTCATGGTGCTGTTAAAGAGTCCCATGGTTCTGATACTGTTCTGCAGAAAACAGGAGCCTAAGTGTTGATTCCGTAAATATCTCCCTCCTTTAAATGTGAGAAGTGCAGCCTGCTGATAGCACTTCATTTTTTTGTTTACTTGTAATCCCATTGATTTAAACCCTATATATAGTGGTTTTCTGCTCAGGGACCCTAATTAGCTTTTTTGTGCTAGCACTTGAAAGATGATGGTAATGTTTTTCAGGTTCACATGGGATATCTGCTGGGCTGTCTGTCACACTGCTGCTGGGAACATGGTTCAATCTGGGAACATTTTGGCTTTTATCACACCAGAAAAATCAAAGACTTGGCTAACTGGAAGTGAGAGAAGCATCAGTGATTAAGGTCCAGTATTTGAATCTCATTTGCAGGCTATAAATGTTTATTTGCTTTTAGTTTGTGCTTGTGGGCCCCTTAATGCCTGCAAAAGGTTATAGCTCAAGTGAGGAAAAACAGATTCTTCTTGTGCTGGGAATGCACTAAAGAAAGTTCTGAGCAAGGGGATGGACTTACTGAAGAGACATCTTTGAGTAAAAGGTGAGTTGGTTCACAGAGGGTGCAATCTGAAGGCAATTAGAGTGTTTTCAACAGAATTTCTGAGTCACCTGTTGTAGATGGCTCTTAAAAGTACCTGTGCTGAGGTAAGCTCAGAGGTGAGAGTGGCTTCTTGCGTTATACCTGAAGGGACAGATGTACATACTGTGCAGTTACCACACCTCCCACATCTGTCACCATCCTGCAGCTTGCACAGTGTAAATATGCATTCACAGCCCATTTCAATGCAATACAGAACAGAATAGCATTGTTTATTTCTTCTTAGCCCTAAAGCTGATTATAAGCCCTTGTACTTACTGCAGCTCATTCGTTTCTTAACTGCACAGACACCTGATTCTATAGAAAGGTTTATCCTGCCTGCAAATCCTATGCTGACCACTCTATGTGTGCCTGTATGTCATGGTTTAAGCCCAGGCTGAACCCAGGACACTGTAGCATCACAGATATGCTTTTCAAGATAATCTAAATAGAATGCACTGGGGGGAAGGCAGGGAGCCAGGGCATGCAGTACCCATGTTGGAATGAGCTCTGGAGTCAGATGTAGGCAGCTAAGGACTTTTTTCCAGTCTTGGTCTCCAAGCATGTCTTCTGATCCTCTCTTGGTGTGTTGGTTAGGGCAGACATTACACAAGGTGATGGTCTGATAGCATTGAAGCTCCATGATCAAAAATATCCCACTGGAATCTGAGGACCATGAGAATATATGTGCTCTATGCCTTTACTGTGAAATTCTGGTTTGTACTGGTCTTGGTGTTTGCAGTTTCTTTGAAAGTCAACAAAAGCTGAAGAAGATATTTTCTCTCCCAGCATAAATGTTACTTTTCAAATCATAATCACCAGTGTAAAGGGTTTTATTCACCTACTACTGAATGGCAGCTGGGACCAGATGAGAAAATAGTAAAGATAGAATGAAAGACATGAATCTAAAATATGTATGAGGATAATTTGTTTCTTTTTCTCTGAGGAAATTAGTGAAAATTAGAGAAGAAAACACAGAAAAGGCCATAGCTTTCATATTGAGTACGAATTGATGTGAACTGCTGGCCAGACATGAGATTACTTTACTAAATTTTTGGGGTTTTGGCATTTTTTGGTTTTTTTTGGGGGGGAGGATTTTTTTTTAATTTGTGGGTGGTTTTTGTTTGTGGGGTTTTTGTTTGGTTTTTTTTTGGGAGGAGTGTTCTTTTTGTGTGTGTGAGGCTTTTCTTAGTTTTTGCTTTGCCTTTTGTTAGCAGTGATCTACAAGGTATTAACTAAATTCTGTTCCCATGAGATAACAAGTTTACTTATCCAGTTTCAAATTTGAAATAGTGTGGAAAAATATTTGTGCTCATCTTGTCATATTTATTTTATGTGCACTACTGAGCTACCTTTTACTACATACTGTTCTATACAGAGGTCAGTCTCTGCTGAGCAGCACATCCTGTTTTAATAAGGTTCTGACTACACATGTCAGACTTCTGAACATTGTGGATCAATCCTTGACCAGCAGGAACAATAACTTCATTCATGTGCATTCAAATTCACATCTACAAAAATGTCTAAGTGCCTTTACCTTCTTAGCATTATGATCACAGGATGATTTTCTGATATGGCTCTTTGCATAGTTCCAGGAAGTCCTGCTGTATCTGCAGGGGTATAAACTGACATTAGAATTTAGGTTCTCATCTTTTGAGTTTGTCTTGATCCCTTTCCTTCAACAGAATCCAAATAAGTTAATTGATCATCTGGCTTCTTTGTGACACAGAAAACTCCTTGCCCGTGTGAAGTGATCTATCATTTTGTTACCTTGTGGTGATCTGATAGGAAGATTAGAGACAGACATTTCTCATCCATTTATATTTAATTAGAAGTAGCCATTAGCAAGTTTGGGACTTTCAGTAACTCTATTTCCTGCTTGCATTTATTTTTCCTTATCATTGCTTTCCTGTAACTCTTACGTTAACCAGTAATGATGCACTGATTGATTGTGATGTTGTAAATAAATGGTCAGAACTGGTGAGTGCTTTTGATTCCAAATGGGAGCAGCAAGGCTTCTGATAACTGAGAAATGCTGCACAAATACCATATTTTTATGTTTACTCATACTCAATTACACACTTTTGTTTAGGTACTTCAAATGGTTGTGATGGACCTTAATAACTATCTTGGAATAAAATACGTCTCCTGACTGCCAGTTAGCGTGTCAGAATCCCAGCGTAAGGAGCTTATCCAAGACTTTTGCACTTTCTGAAAAGTTCATTAAAACATCAAAATCGATTCTCATTAATTTTAGAATAGTGCATTTTTATTTCAGTAAATGCTAAGCACCACAAAAAGGTAAGTTGCTGTTAGCAGTTGCTCTAAATCAGATTGGCTTGGATACCCTTCAAAAACCAATTTGCACTCATTTTAAGACAGCGTGATAATGAATTGCATTAATTGTTAATGTTCACTTTTAGTGTCATTACAGAACACGTCCTAAATGCTTCCCCACAGGACAGCCAATCGGCAATACGTGCTGAGATGATAAATGCAAGAAGCCTGAGCATAATTGTTTGTTTGTAATGGCTCAAGCCCCATTGCTTACTTAGGAGAGTGGTTTTGCTCATGTGCTCACACACTTGCAGCTCAGTAACAGAAGTCTCTGGCAGATTTATCTCACTTTGCATCAACAGGATTGACTTCAGCAGGATTTGTACAGACCAAGCAGCAGGGCCAAAATGATTTAAGAAGTATCAGCTATCACGTTCTGACAGAGTTCCGATAACCTTTTGATAAATACTCATTCAGTCTTTAAAAAGGCAAATGGGCTATGACATGAAGCAAAGCAACAATTAAAACGCACTTGAAGAATGAGAGCGTCTCAGGAATCTTTCATCTGGTGATTTATGCACACAAGCCATATTAACTGTTTCCAGGACCAGATGAAATAGAGCTTCCCAGTACAAACCCATCTGAAAGTGCTGGAAATCACTACATCAAAATCAAGAACATTGAAAGTACGTTCTGTTTTTGATAACAGTGTAAAATTTCTAAGGGAAAAACCTTTTTCACACAGAATTGTTAGGGTTGGAAGGGCCAACCCCCTTCTTTAAACCAGTTTTTACCTATCAAAATCTTTTGCAGTGCCTCTGATAAGATCCCTGTAGTGGTTGACTCTGCTTGTACCCTGTCTGATTTATGCTGGTCGTCAAAACAAAAAGCATGAGGAATCCAGGGAAATGTAAATGTGAGAGATTTCCAAAAGGAACTCTTCCTATGGAATTGCCAGATACAAAAGAGAATTCTTCTCTGTAAATGAAAGGTCAGTTATTTGGGAGAGTAGATTGGTAAGGGAAAAAACTGAGTGGCATTTGGAAAAAGAAGGGAAGTTGGAGTAACGAAACAGAGAAGATGAAGGAAAATACAGAGTGAAAACGTTAGGCTTCAAAGAGAAAAAGGCGGAGCGAGTGCTGTAGTAGTACAGAACTCCTATATAGCCAACAGCTACCTTTTAAAGCAAAGATTTCAGTCCCTTTTGATTAGATGACAGGGGAGAGCCACACAAACTAAATAAATAAGGAAGGAAGCATGCAGGAAGTAAAGTCTCTCCTTATGGAGAAAAAAAGGAGGCAAATTCATCTGCTAGTGAGTGCCAGCTGACCTGGTAAGGGAGGACAGGCAAATTCAGAAACCTGTCATATCACGCCAGGGACAAGGGCTGCTCTGAAGGGTTGGGCATCAAATAGTTTCATATTGAAGCTGGTCCATTCTCCAGATTGGAGTTTAATATTTGCAAGGCAGAACAATATAAACTTTCTTTTGTTTGGTTGTTTCTTATAATTTACTGGCTTCTGTAAACACTCATATAACCTTTCTTCCCTTGCTTGCAGAGCAAATATGCTGAAACCACAGCAGTCAGTGGCACAGCAAGACGGGCATGTCTCACTGCTAACTGTTAACAGAGTCATGCTGATGCCTAATTGCTTGTCATGGTTCGTGGGATCAATACTTTGCAGACTACCTGAAGAGTTACGGATAGAAACACCAAATACCAGCTGCTGGTGTAGGTTACCTTATAAATGGAGTCTTGTCAAAGTAGTCAAGTCCTGGAGACAGGATATCAATTCCAAACAACAGCAGTTGATGGTAAGTGTATTTTAAATTCCATTCGGTCTTCTGCACCTGCTTTACACCACCTGAAGGCCCTGCACACTCTTGATCAGTATAATTATCTGTACTCATTGGTTTAAATTTAGGGTATGAATTAGCTGAAAGAAATCAGGCATATTCATCAGTACACTGGAACACTGCTGAGCTTTTGAGTGCGTTGAAGTGAATGAAATTCATTCTTGTTTCATTTTGGGAAAAAGATACCTAGGTGACTAATGGTGGAGGTGGCAGGCTCAGCAATACACAGTGACCTCTTCAGTGTGTAGCATCAGGTCAGATTTCAGGTAGGCTGCAACTAACCAAGTATTATAAAGGTTTTTAGCACATCTGTGGGTAACATGGAAGCACTGCACCATCAGCAGTTACATTAGCAAAGTGAAGGTTAGTAGGAGCTGAAGGTGTTCAGCATCTCTTGGAGTTTGGTTCAGGTGCAGTTTTGGAATAACCACTCCAAATTCACCTGTGGTCTTCCTCTTTCTCAGGCATTAACAGCCATGTCTCATCTTGCCAAAATGCAAATCTCTGCTGTTTAAAGATGCCAGGCACACATAACATGCAAGATACATTGCTATTCAGAATGATTAGAGAACATTACAAGAGAGGACTGGAGCTGATCATTATTCAAATGCTAGCCTGGTAGAAAACAGTTCATTTTCCACTTTGAGTGCTGTGGAGCCTTGATATGCCAAGTCCCTACTTCTATTACAATCTGAACTCAGTGTGAGTGTGTACCTATGCCTACCTCACAGATAAGTAGCACAGACAGATACTAATTCAATGGTCTTAAGTCCATTACTCAGTTTATCATCCAAACAAAGATTTTACAACTCCTGATAAATTTAAGAACTTCTCTTGCACGATGCAAATGATATCCTTAGGGCATGATCTGTTTTTAAAATTTGGAAGTTCCACTTCCTCAGCCAAGAGGCAGGAAATTACCTATAAATGATCCCTGGCTGCTGTGAAAGTAAAGGAAAGGGAATCAGCTCCAGCCATTTCCATTATCTCAGCTTTGTGAGGAGCAATGTACCTCCAAGGTTATAATATTCCTTTTCAGCAATGAGTGATAAAGTCTCATTTTCTCCAAGGATTAATGGGCATTCAGGTATTTTACAGTAAAGTAGACAATATTGATGGAAAAGCTTTTTGAACCAATGGATCTTTGACATCTTCCATGCCGAAAGCAATGGACTGAAGGGTGCTCTCTGCTCCCTGCACTGAATGGCTATCCCAAGCATGAGGAAACTACCATTTCCTTTGCAATCTCAGTATAAAGGGCAAGGCTAGGTCTGATTAGAACTGGAAAAGGTATGTCACCCTGAGAAGTTACCTGTCCAGGTCGTCGGTGTGGTGTGCTCATGCATCTTGACTGTGGTGAAGGGAAAAGAAACAGCTTTCAAAGGCTTACGTTAATTATGCAGTTTACACAAGAAGCCTCTGCCTGTGTCAATCAGAAAGGGCAGCCTTTCAGAAGAGCTGGAGAAATGTTTGCCTTTTCATGAAGCAGAGTTCAGAAGCAGACTGAGGGCAAGGTGATGAAAGAAAGCTGCCCATCTGGAGGCGGTATTCTCCCTGCTTCACTGGTACAATGTTTAATTGAGCCATATCGTCCCCATGTCCCCTCCTTACAGACCATACCAGGTCCCACCTCAGGAGCTCTCTGACCTAAGCCAAGCCCACATACATTTTGGATGATTTCTCCCAGTCATGCGGTCACCCTTCTCATTCTCTAGAGAGAGCAGGAGGTATTTCTAACTAAGCCTGTGTCTTGTAATCTCCCAAGAAGGTAGTCTCCCTGATATCAAGGCTCTCTTGGCAGGGCAGCTCTCTTTCAGCTCATCTTTGCCTGCAAAGTTAAGGATTGCAATTTGTTTCAAAAGAGGAAATTGCCAATGTTTGCTTCAAAAAAAGCATTTTGAGTATTTCAAGATGACATGCAAAGAAATTTGTTCTGAAGCAGGTTCCAAAGCAGCCCTGAGTAGCAGGGCTTGGTAATTTTAAACTTGCCAGCATGATGATGTGTAACCCTATCTTCAGGGATAATCATCTGCATCTAGCAATATTGATAGCTAAGAGGGCAGACATGCATCTGAGTATATTTCTCCATAAGTTTAAGTTTGCAAATGTATATGTGTGTATGTGCATGTGTACATATGTACTGAGGATGACTATGTATTAAAAAAAAAGCTCAAAATTATCACTACTTTCTCAGGAAATGCATAAAGGTTACACTTCATCTCTGGCAAGAGCATCCTGTACAGCTTTCAGCCATACTGCATGAAAACAAACCACAACCAAAAACCTAGCCACAGAGAAGATCTATTGCTCTAAAATTAAATGACTGAATGTTTAGCGCTATCTTTCAAGCTAGGAGAAAAGGTCACATTTCCCTTTCCAGAGAAGTCTCAATATATTGATTCAAGTTGCCTGGAAAAACCTCCAGGCCCTCAAGAATTGCTAGGACTTGTTTTAACATTTTCAACATCTTTAATTGGTGACATGACACAACTAAAGTGTGACTCAGCTATGAATTTATTCGATGATGGAAGAAGTATCACAAAATACTTGTTCTCACTATTTTCTGTCAGCTTTTGGTCTTTGTGGTAGATAGAGTAACAGATTATTGATCAGTGAGCCCTTTTGTAACCTTATCTACTTTCATGGTCAAAGCCCTAACAGCCTGGCTCTCTTGGGAGTACCAATAATGCTTAACGTGCCAACAGCAGCTGAGGACAGGAGCAAAACAAAATATGAAGTATGTCCATAAAAGTACAGGACAGAGCAATGGCTAAATAAGTGGTTCAATTCAGCCTATGAAACTCAGAGAATGACTCCTGTAGGAAGCTAGTGCCCACTTTAAAGCTTCAGCTTTGGGATGAGTCTATTTGGTTTAGGCTGCATGGGAGAAATACAGGCTTTATAAATCTGATCCGTTCTACTGGATGACCCAGCTGCCCTCACCTCAGAGTCTGTTCTTCAAGAGGACCTGTGGGAGAGCTCCAGTTTGTCTGCATTGAGCACGCAGCCTCACAGATAGTGGTTAGGAATTCCCTTGGAAATAAGAAATTGTAGTTTCATTTCCTTCCTCATTACAAAAAGTTGAATTTCAGGTTGGCTTTTCTCCCTCTCTCCTTGGAGGTTGCAATGACTGGAAATGTTTTGCCTTAGAAATAACATCTCCTAGCAGATCAGAAAAGACTGCCAAGCAATTGCCAAAAAAGAGCCCTTGGCATAGATAAGAGAGCTTAGCTGTACCCACTAGCAAGGTAAACTCCTGTGTCTCTGGTCTGCCTTTAGTATCTCTTGCTATGTCTTTTGATCATGGCTTGGTCAATGCCGCTATGAATTAGTAGCTGAAACATTGTTCAGACAACACATCTGGCACCAGCAGGTTGATCTGAGTCTGTTGAGTTCACAGGAAGAGGAATGAAAGTTGCTGAGAAAGTTATGTCTGATTCACAAAAGTAGAGGAGCTTCAGTTCAGGGAGGGAGACTGGGGAAACTGACTTGAGAGAAAGACTCAGGGAGAAACACACGGGAACAGAGTGTGCTGAAGGGAAATTAAGAACAAGAGAGGGAGTAAGGAGGTGAGGAGATTTAAAAACCTTTAGATTACATCCAAAGAGATAACGCCCATAATAAGGTTGCCTTTTTTAGCACAGCTTTATTTTCTTCCAATATTTTTCAGTGCATTCAGTACTCTGGAAGGTGGCAGCCGTAAACTATCACACGTGGCAGGGCTGAAACACAAATCAAAAGACAATTCTCTGAATGGTCAAGGTTACATATGATGTTTCCTTGACGTCACTGCTTCACATCTCATTAGTCCCCAACAGGTTTTAAGATCATTCTCAGCAATGATAAGTGTGTATATGTATATGAGGGGTTAAATAAAACATTGTGACTCATCTTAATCTGAGGCACCCCCCTTCAGATTAAGGCTTGTTATGAAATTGGTTCCCTCTAGAACATCATCAGAGCAGCTGTGCTGGTGCAAACCTGTGGTTCAGGGTCAGCATTATCACCAGCAGAGGCCATTAAGCACGTACATAGAAATGAGTAAGTGCAAGGCTCATGTAAATGGGCCTGTTCCCCAGTTCTCTTCTAGCCTATGCCTACTTCAGTTTGGAGTTTTTATGCAATTGTTTGGCTGCTTAAGGCTTCCCAGTGCATCTTTGCTTTAAAATATCAAAATTCTTTTAAGTGTGATGGACAAGTGATTAAAAGACAATTGAGAAACAAGAGGTACCTGGAAAGTGGTGAGGAAAGCCTGTGAATGCAAAGCTTTTAATGGCCAGAATGTGTTAACCCATGACTAGGTTGTGTTGTGATGGAGGGCTACTTAGGTCATTTCACAAAGGTATACTGGTCTGGGAACAGTGCACACGTTCCGTATTTGCAAAGGACATCAGCTGCTTCACATCTGGATGCTGCTGCTCTCTCTGAAGATATTCAAAACACATCTGGGTGAGTTCCTGTGTAACAGGCTCTAGGTGGCTCTGCCTTGGTAAGGGGGTAAGACTAGATGATCTCTAGAGATCACTTCCAATCTTAATGGTTTTGTGACTGTGCAGTGCAGCCAGTTGCCTTCAGGATCTTCAGAGCTTCAGAATATGCTAAAAAAAACCCCAATATTCAGACTTCTCACAGGACCTGCTGAGATACTTCTTGTCTCACATTTCATGCTTAGTTATAGGAGCAGATGCTCCAGCAAACTTAATGTTTATGTCATTCTTGCTTTCTCTTGTGCACGGTTACTCTTACATGGGTGTAAGAAATTTCTTCAGGGAGAAAAAACAGAAAAAGTGATCCTTTATGTTAAATCCTACCATTCAAGTTGGTTTCAGCAGGTGGTTGTACCCAAAGAAAGCTGATAAGCTTTATCAAGAGTGGGCTGTGGTTGTACCTCAAACAGATCCATGTGTTCCTCAGCAGTTATTACTCACTGATGTTCCATTCATTTCCAAGAATTTTACCATTTCAGAAATGTGAGACTGAAGGTGAATCTTGCGTTATTAACACATTCAGTAAACGGCCCCTTGCCTTGTGGTTAAAACTAAGGGTGTAAGAATGAGACCTATGAGGCAGAAAATTGCAGATAGATAAATTGGAAGTTGCAAAGGAGAAGACAAGCTTTTATTTCAAATTATGATGCATTTTCTTGGCCTTTTTGGGGGGGGCAGTTTGCTTTAACACACTGAACCAAAACAAGTTAATCTTTTGGGCTCAAATGTAGCATGTATTTGAAGCCTATTTCTGCAGGATGTGTGGAGAAGGTTCCTAAATAACTTATGGGAGAAGATGAAGTGAGTGAAGACAGTCATTTTTGCATTTTATTACAAAGGTTATCTTGCTTTATCCTCCCCTACAGCCTTTAGGGATCCACTTTAAAAGCTCAGGTATGTTACTATGAATTACACAAGCTTCTTTCCCGTATCTCTAGGCATCTGTCAACTTTGGAAATCTAGTTATCACATCAGACCTGTTCATTTAGCACATAAGTCCTTCGCAACATGATGAGTTCTTTGTTGAAATCAATGTCTTTTGTCTTAAAAGGCACAAACACAGTCTGTTCTGATACCTTCTAATTTCCTCTCTGTACTTCTGTACCCCCAATAAAAGCAAAACAGTACAGAAAATGACTTCTATGTACTTCTCATTAGCTGGTTTATCAACTGACATTTGATTTCTCCAATATCTTTTTGAAACAACAAAGGCAACCTGTTCCTGCTGTGCATCTTTACTGAGGGCTTTCCAGCATAAGTTATCATATTTAGCCAAGAACAGATGAGAGAATACTTCTTCTAACAGCTACCACCACCTAGAAATAACAGACCACAGATTCTCATCCTTTTCTTTGAAGTGGTTGAAAATTGATCCAGCATTCACTAAGATTTGGCAAATTCACATGGAAAGAGAAAGCAGGAGTATTACATTATTCTCTGTCTTTCAGATCCCCAGGCATACTTTTTATCAAAGAAACCAGCCTGTATTATTGTTTAGCACTTGCATTAGCAAAATACTAAATAGCTGTATCTATGGAATAGGACCTGTGGCACTGAGTCCTTCTTACAAGAGGTTTACAGAGTATAGAAAAGGCCAATGGATAGATATCTTTAGAAACTACTAGGATAATGAGAGGAAAAAAAGGCATATAGCAGACTTCAAACACCCAAAGCCAGGCATGTGGATCTCCTTTTCAGCTGCCTTGGAAATGAATTTCGAAAGCTGTAAATTTCAAGCCTTATGACTGATTCATACGTCCTCTGCAACACACATTTTAATGTATCCCAGTAAAATGGGAAGTTCTAATTCTTTCTTTTTGCACCTGCTTATTAAAATATGAAAGGCTGTTTCATGTCAGCATTTTGAAAAAACTACTAGTTTACCTAATTATGGGCACCTAAGCTGTATCCACACTGTTAAAAGTGTTACTTTCCAGTCTGATAGAAATGTCCTGTGGGACCCCTTTTGCAAGGGCAGTCATTTCAAGTGTGACAGTTGCTTTTGTCTGTGCAGGATGGATCTACAGGAGGTATGTTAACATGTACAGAACAGCAACAGTAATTTTGTCAACAACAGAGGAGCAAAAGCTTCAAAGAAAAACATTAGTGACAAATGTGCTAGAAATACAAAATACGAGCTGGCTGATCCTCCCTGGAGGCAAACCTATTTTGGAAATTGAAAGGTCTTTCTCTTTAGGTGGTCTGTTTATCTGTTGTATTTTGACAATGTATGAAAATGATACCTGAATGTATTTTTCAGATGATAATTGCCCTGGCGTGAAATCTCTGCATCATCTTCTAAATCTTTCCAACACTTTATTGTTCTTCCCTGGCAGTGTTCAAGGCCAGGTTGGATGAAGCCTTGGGTGACATGGTTTAGTGTGAGGTGTCCCTGCCCATGGCAGGGAGGTTGGAACTGAATGATCTTAAGGTGTTTTCCAACCCTAACTATTCTATGATTCTATGATTGTTCTTCTGCTCCCAGGCAGATTCTACATCTCCCAAATGAAGTGGTGTTTTCCCTTCCCATGGACAGTCACTTGGTGGCTGTCACCACATGAAAATACTTGTTTGTACAAGGAGGTAAGCACGGGGAGGAAAAAATACAGCAGACAGTCAACGGGGTTTGCAAAGCATGTTGTAAATTCCTCCTGATACCAGAGGACTCTCTCCACATTTCCCACACCAGGTAAACAAAATCGTGTTTCTCTACAGCTTGCTTTGATGCCTGGGGATGTGTTTCTATGTAGTGAGTGCCACAGAAACAGCCACATAGGGCTCAGAGGGCCCTTGGAATCACTGGTGTCAGCCCTGGCATCTCCTGCCCTCTAGTTCATTCATGTTCAGATCCTTCCTTATTAATCTCACTGTAAGGGAGCAGGATGATTGCAGGCACAGCTCTGGGATGCCAGTCAGCTTTCGGAAGGTGCCCATCACCTGCCAGGTTCCTGGTTGTGTCAGTTCCTCTCTACTTCTCAACAATGATGTGTCTGATCAGGCACTGAAGGGGATTAAGGTTGGCCCTAGACAGCAAAAAATACAGAACTTACAAGAGGTTGTTTAGCTCCAAGACACCAAAAAAGTCAATTATCATGGCTTTAGACTGTGGGCATAAAAACCCACAAATAAATCTGTGCTACTACTCTCAGAGGACAGAGATAATTTTATAGTGGGTAGTGTCAATAACTGAGAAGCTGAGCACACAGGGTAATGTGTTGTCATTGACCTGGGCAGGATTTGGCCCATGAGACATTTTCTTATGCTTTGTTATTTTGCCATTCCAAAGTCAACATTTCTCTTCTCACTGCACCCCAAAATTTGGCAATGTGGAAATGATTTTAAGATTGTTTTTGAGCCTTTTGCAACCTGTAGGACTCTGGCTCTCAGGTTCAATACATGTTTTCTTCAGGCCTCAAGTTCTCTCTGCAGAAGTTCTGGGCAGTATATTCAAGAATTTCCATTTCATTTGTTACCTTATATTGGATTCTATTTTGAAAATTGTTTGGTGCTGGTAGTTGGGGTTTGACATTGAGATCTGGTCAGCTGTTGTGTAAGCTTTTTAGTGAGGCAGCAGAATTCACAGCACTGCTCAGTTTTGAGCATCTGCAAATGTTCTTTCCTTGTTTTTTTTCCTAGGTGCAATCATGCTGCTCTGATGCTTGACAATCTGTATCCTTTATGAAATGCCTTGGTTGGTGAAGCTGGATGATGAACCCCCAAAAGCCGGCCCAAAACAATGCTGTTGATTTCAGGTTTTGTTTTAAAGGAAGGGAAATCAGCAAGATTGCTCCAGTAAACACTGTTCTTTCAAAGATGTAAGTAGGATATTAAAGGTTAGGGATTTTTAAAACATACGGATGTCTGTTCATATCCTTTGGTACATCAATTCCATTATAGTCCTGTATCATCATATTCTCAGATGCTTAAATCATTTTGAATCTAGCACAAATGCACTTCTGAACTTTTACCTTAAAGTCTCACTGAAAGTTATTTGGATTCTTATTCCAAAATGTTTTTTTGGAAGATGGAAGTCCTGAAAAATAGTACTCCTGCAATACTTTAAGATACTTTACTTGTTACCAACCACATATTTTCCTTCTGTATTGCCAAAGTCTTTCATTAATTCATTGACATGTTTAACTTTGTGCTTTTCTGTAGATGACATCTGGGGATACTGGATTCTGCATTCCGTTGGAGCCTGCTAGGAAATGGCTGTGCATACTTTTCATATGTATCATGGCAGGATGGAAAGATCTTCTGATCTTGGGACTATCTCTGTAGGTTTACACCCTGGATATTTTTGTAGGTAAGAGTGAGGTGAGCATATTTGGCAATAATGAGCTTCTATTTCTCTACAAATGCATCCTTTGCCACTTCTCTTTGTCACACTTAAAAATGACTCTTCACAGTCTCTCTGCAACAGGTTTAACTTAGGACAGTTCTCTGCAGTGTAGAAGATAGGAAAAAGTAGGTGTGTGAGATGTTTATGGATATGATGCACAGAAGGGATCTAGGGATGCTTGTCCAGCATCTGCTGACTTTCTCATGCCAGAAAAGACACAACGATTGGGAAAGGAAACAAACACAGTGGGGATGTGGGAAAGGAAATGGAGAAAAGTAATTGGAAGCCCTTGCCCCCTCTCTCTCCCCTATTTCTACCGCAAAGAAATGCTTGTGGGAAATACTTTCATCCCGTATGTGGTGGATGTGTACGCAGAAACTGCTCATTCTGCTCATAGTTCTTATCCCATTTCCTAGCAATTCTACCAGGAGCTGCCTTGCATGCAAGCAGTGAGCTACCAATTTCCTGCTGTAAAACAAAAGGGTATAAGAATAAATTACATGTTGAGCAAGGCAGTTACTCATCTGTTAGTGGATTTTCCCTTCTGACTAGCTTCACTGCAGCCTTTGGCCTCTCTGTTAGTTTTCTCCATCTTTTTCACAGCAGTAACTGTTCCCTGTTTGCAATTCTGCAGGGAAGCAAACACCAGATCAGGACATCAGCATTCTGTCCCTTGTGTCTCAGACTCACCAGGGATCATGTCAGAGGCCATGAAGTAGAAACGTTAAAGTCAACAGCCCGATTCTATTAAAATCAGTGCCAAAATTTCTGCTGACTTCCCCTGCTCCAGCCAGCATCCACATTGAAGATTTCAACAGCAGTCTGTTGCATACTGACACATTCAGTACAGCTTTCTATGGCTCAGGTTTGGTATTTGGGAAATGTGTGTCTGCTCATGGCTAAAGATGAACAGATTGAACTATTTCGGCTCAAAAAAGCCTAGGTTGCTTTTGGAATCTTATTTTATTTTGATAACATTGTTATCTCATTCCACTTTATTTTAAAAATCTGACCTTTCACTAGTTTTCCACAAAAACACTAGTTTTCAGAAACACGTATTTGCTTGAAAATGTTTAATGTTATTTTCACTGAAAGCGTAGAGAAAGAGGAACTTTGAAGGCAGAAAACTTAACAGTCAGTTAAAACTGAGTTGAAAATAGAGAGGCATGTTCAGAGTAGATGGCCATGCAAGATGAGAGCCTAGCCCACAGCCTGTTTCTTTTTCCTACCCATTTGAAGGATTTTAGTCTACCAGCAAGATTTGACAGAGGTTCATCACAGTATTTTTCCACCCTAAAATACTGCCCTAAATATCACTCCTCCAAAGGCAAAGGTAGTAGTAACATAGGTTGAGGTATGTGGATTGGCTTCCTAATGAGAAGTTTGTAATGGGAACCATTCTGTTCTTGCTTTATTCTGTCAGTATGATTATACTTCTGAAAGGGCCTCTGAGCTGACTAACAAAATTCATTAACTGTCATACTCTGTATTTACTTTTACTGTGAGGGACAGTGATACTTTATTATGGCCAGCAGAGGTTAGCAGTGGTTAAGAGCATCTGTTAAGTGAAAAGGCATACCTGGACACTGACCATGTACTTCTGATGGATTATTAGCATGGTGTCTGCAGTGAACACCTTCTGGATCACAACACACCCCTGCAAAAGAGGCTCAAACAGCAGTATCCCATGCCCAAACACACAGCCCAGCCTGGTGGTGCCACATAGTTGAACACCTCCCAGGAGGAAGCTCAGAGAAAGCAACCCCTAAAGCATGTTACTCTGCATGTTATGGATCAGTTGGAATAAAAACTATTCAAGGGAGGGTAGTGCAATGGTGGCTCATCTGGAAGCACCTGGTTGAACCCAGTAGTTGTGGTGTGGTGGCACTTACTGAATGACAGCAGCTGAAATGGGAAGACAGTTCAATTAATGCCACTGCAACCAGCAAAATAGCAGACAGCTGCTCTGCATGGGAAGGGAAGGGGAGGAGTGAATTAGACTCAGATGATGATAAATAACAGCTGGCTGGCAGAAGGCGTTTTGTCTGCCCAGAAGTTGAAAGCTTTTCATTAGAGATAATGTCCCAGCGCCGCCCAAGCAGGACAACCTGCCTCTTGACATGTTGGAAGGGGAAACAAGCTGCTGTTTTGTATTGATAAATGTGCTACAGTATTGATAGGCAAATAATATATTCAATTTTTTTATTTTCAAAATATACATTCTTCAGAATGCAATTAGGAAGAATTTGCCCTGGAACTCTAACATGAGTATTAGAAAAACAGTATCCTTAGTCTTGGGCTAAAAACAAAAGAAATATCTGATGAAACATATAAAGGAGATGCTTTTAGCCTTTTTTAAAAATAGATAAAACATACATTTTGAGTACTGGAACTTTTTTTTGTGATCTTTTAAAACGTTGCTGAAATTATACAGCTTTAATTTTGTCTGTTGTGGTGGTACAGATAATAAGGTGATGAATAGCATCAATTTTATTGATCATACCTGTTCAAACTGCAGAGTTGCTTTCCATCAGTTTTGGTAGAAGAAGAGTGAAGCCTTATTCCTAATCTCTCAAAATATTTTGCAAAACTTCCAATCACTGACTCCTGCTTATGAATAAGTGAAGAAAAAAAAAGGAAAAGAAAAAAGTTTGTTTCTGGGTAAAATGCTGCTGTGCTGAAATCATGATGACTTTCAAAAATGGAAATACGGTGTTGTCAGACCATCATCGTAACTAGTGCTTCTGCAGTCACACAGCCAGCAAGGTCCTGTTTCAAGCATCCCGGTTATCAGTGTTTTCTTAAACAATTTTAATCATAAAAGTAATTTCTCTGGTCCTAAAAATTCCTTTGATTATCAGTTTGCCTGTATTTGAACCAGAAAAGGCCATTTTTTGTCTGAGTGATTTTAACCTGTATTCAAAGTGTTTGCTAACAATACTATAAATCAAAATAGCACAGTGTTCAAGAAGTGGCACATTTCTTACAGTTTATATCAAAAGCATCATCCTTGGTGTGTTTTAATGAGAAGAGCTCCAGGTTGTGGGCCCACTCCTGGGCTCAGGATCCAGCTCCCATGGCAGGGCTTAGAGCCTACCCTGGTCAGACCTTGGCTGCATGCAGCTCTCATCAGCTCACTGTCTGTCTCTGCAAGATAATTTTCTCTTAGCTGGTGTTACCCTACCCTTCACTCCCTCCTTGGTAGAAAGAGAAAAGCAAATAATCCCAAAACCACTAGGTGTCTAGGTGTCTTCAAGCCTCACCTCACTGCTGCCTTGCCTTTATGTTTGGGAAATCCCATTATTTTCAGGATGGGTTTACATTCTGGAAAGAAGAATCACGCTGTTATTCAAATGGCTTTATGCCAGTTATATTTCATGGCAGAAAGTGATTTGGGTGTAATATCAAGGATGAATTCACCTTCAGTTATCTCTATGGAAGCACCGTTATTTACTCTGTTGTAATTGTAGAGCAATGACATCTAACAGATGTTGGTTTTCATTATTAATTAACAAAATCACTTATCACTAGCTTCAACGTGCCACCGATTTTCTGCCTCCTCTGCTGGGAGGAAGTAGTGCAGGAGCAAAGCTCCGCAAAACTGATTCTTGTGTTTAAAGCTGTGGATACAACAAATGGCTGGTTGGACATAGGACAGGTTACTGCAGCTGCTTCCTGCTCCTGCCTGCTGTCTTCCCTGTTGGCAGTTCTGCTCTTTGTCAGCAGAAGGTGTTGCCCAAGAAATATTTGTCCACCAAAATGTTTCTCTCACCCACCTCATCTGTGATCTGGTTACAAAAAACATTTGCATAGAATCATAGAATCATAGAACAGTTAGGGTTGGAAAGGACCTTAAGATCATCCGGTTCCAACCCCTCTGCCATGGGCAGGGACACCTCACACTAAAGCATCTTTGATCCCTGCAAAGGCATGAAATATCTGTGTCTGTAAGAGGAGGTAGAGTATGCTCTCCAACTGTCTCCTAAGTGTGATGAAATCTAATGCATGCACAGACCCTTCATAGTAGATTTCATTCCTTTTTTTTTTTCCCATGGAAATGAAAAATACTTCATCCGTGCCTTCTTGCTCATTTTCCCATCCTTCCTTTTTGAAAAGGGAAGTTAGTTTAGATGTGCTCAGAGTTAAACACATATATAAACTCTACACTCCTTTTGATGTAGCACGGGTGAAGTGAAGATGAGTAGAGTTCAAAGCAGTGACCAGAAACTTCTGCATGTTTCTGGGCATTTTAAGTGTTGGGGTTGTTTTGATTAAATAGGCATATACTTTGTAAGAATGTGTCACCGTAATTCCCAAATCAAAGTGACCATTAATTTCTGTGATTCTCAGTATATAGCATTGAAAAAAAAGCCCTGTTCATTTGGACATTCATAATGTGATTCATTATTCTACATTAAGTATTCTTATCTTGAAAATAATGACTCAGCTTTCATCAGCCACAAGACTCCTAGTTCTTAGTTTAGTTCAAAGATTGGGTTACAACTAAAGTTCTTCCAGAGAAGTTCAGTTACACTGAACATTTAGAGGACTGTTTGCAGTGGAAAGTATTTCTCTTCTGTTTATGTCACAAAATAATCATACTTTTTCATTCCCAATCAGTATTTCAGTATCCATTAAGCAGTAAAAACTAATGGTGCAATCCTTAGTCAGTCAGTCCAGAACCAATGGGAGACAGAAAGGGTCCACAGAGAAGCCAAGGATAATGTTTTAATGGAGAGTCTCTATCTTTTTGCTGTTGTTGCTACACAGAGTGTAAAGCTGTGTACTTCAAATGAGGGGGAAGATATATGGGGCAGGGGGCAAGGAGATAAGGAAAGGAAGGGGTAACTGAAATAATATAAAGATGTTTTTGCATTTCTTCCATGCTAGTGGCAACATCATTACCTCAAACCCAAAACTAGGCTGTCAAGCCACCATAAAGTCTGATATGCTGATAGATAAGGCCTGCTGTGAAGACAGATGCTGCTGGAAACAGACCATCCCATACCAAGGGGACCTGGGACTGAGCTGAGGACCACTGCAGGGATATCTGGTGCAGCACAGGTTAACCTTGCTCAACTGCTTCTGACTGCAGGTAGGAAGGGAAGGAGACCCTTAGCTGGGTGTTCTGCTACATAGCAAAACCATAATGGAACTAATCCCAGAGAACAGGATGGAACAAAATAGCTGGGATTTAATAAGTGAGGACTGTAGGAACTGTTTTGGCTTAGTTACAGGATCAGTGCCTGCTGAGTCCTTGTTCAACAGCCTCAATAACAGGGAGGATATTTGGGAGGGTCCAGTCAGTGCCAAAACCTTCTGCCACATCCCTCCATTGCCAGCCTTATCACAGCACAATGGCAAATGATAGTTATTTAAATGGAAAAACCCTGCAATCTGACATAGTCTCATTTTAAGTGACAATGTTCTCCCCTGCCACTTCCCTTACAAAAATGTAATGGTTGTGATTTCATCCTTGACTCGCTAGTGTGGGAAGCACTGGTCACGATGCAAAGCCACCCACCTGAGAGTGTATGGAGAGTATGAATAATTTGCTCCCCTTCAGCTGTAATAGGGGACACTGATTTCTCAGAGATCAGTGTTTCTTGTTTGCTCAGCACAGTGGTTAGGGACCTCTGCTGAGCTTACAGCTTGAACATGCTAAGCATTGTGCAAACACATAGCAGAAGATGGCTTATTTTCTATTTTAGTTAATGTAAACTTTATAAGGCAGAAAATGTGGGTTTTTTTAATCCATCATGGTGTTAAAGTGTTTTTTGTAATATGATGGCATGCATACCAGAAATGAACAATACTTGGTGCTGTTTCCCCCTGCCAACTCCAGCCAGTTCAATGGCAGAGCAGGAGCTGCTAACCCAGGCAGAAGATGGTCCCAATGATTGTCTCCTTTTACATTTGTTCTCTTAAAGCAGTTATGAGAAATTGCCATGCAAAATGGCAGCTTGAGTTATTCTGCCTATAAGCTAAGGTCAGTCTGTCTAAGGCTTGCTGTCTATCATGGCAGGCACAGCATGTGTTACTTCTTGTGCTTAAGCACACAGTGTTCCAGGAGAAGTCATGAACACCATGTGTGATCTTCAGGGTGTCAGGAGCAGGGTATACAGAGGACAGTCGAATGTGGTAGTATTCAGAGCAAGTTGTTCGATTCAGGTAGATAAAAGACAAGATTTTCTTAATCAAGGGTTCTGCCAGACCCAAAATGCTTCTTTTGTGCTGCTGCCATTCTCCTTACTCAGCTCCAGAATACTGGCTGTTTGTCAATTGTTTTTCCTTCACCCATTTAGATAAAACATGGCATTAAGCCCAAATGAGTTTTTCTGTTTCTTCCCACTCACAGCAAGGGACATTTAAAGATAGATTTATGTAAAAGGCCCACTGCAAAAATCAGTATACTGGCATGACATACCCATCCTGTTGTGGGATAGCATCCCTGCAAATGTAACTTCTCTCCAGAAGCGAGATGCTGCAGTCACCAAGATAAGTGAATAGGTGAGGCTGAGGTACCACCTAAGGCCCAGTACTGCAGTTAGGAAGCTCAGTGGCAAATATCCTATAAGAGATGGAGTCTTTTGTGAGCTAAATAGGAATCTTGTTTTCTTACAAAATAAAGAAGTTTTGCTTCCCAGTATCTAGAAGACTGGGTGCCAGAAAGTAGCTGCCAGTTTTAAGCAGAGGCCTTGTCTGAGTCTAGACATTGCCTGGGTCCAAGCAGTCACTGATGCCACCTGTAGCTTTGGAGAGCTGTTTTTCTGAGTTAGCCTGGCTAAATACAAATGGAAGTCACAGACCTGTCTCCTCATCTTTAAGGCAAACCCAAAAAGGCTCTCACCACCAGAGCATAGCCCTAACACCTTCTCTCTAACAACAGGTCCAGCTCACAGCACTTTACCACCAAGTCTCTGCCACCAGCCCACAGTTCTATCAGCTGCCTCACAGGCTTCCTGGAGCTGCAGGAGGTATCCAGGGCCCCAAGCTCACTGGTGCCCTTGTTACTCTGAGCAGCCTCCTCTGGGACTCAAACCCTGCTGCAAGCTTGTTAAGCTCAGTTCCAGGCACTTAGGACATTCTCTGAGCTGTGCTGTCCATGTGCTGCTCCAACCCTGTCTCCTGGATGGACTATAGCCAAGGCAATGGTGTATGTTGCTTCTCTTGTTCTAGGGCCAAAATTTCTCTTTCTTCTGTTCAGGGTTACTGCATTTCAGTGCAAAGGAGATCTTTCTGCATGGTAGTAACTTACCTGTGGTAGCTGTAAGGCTTTGCAAAGCATTGGGCTTGAGCTTAGCAGTGGAGGAAGGGGCTTATTTATCCTGACAACTCATCTGACTGCTTTGTGTTTAATAAAGTGCATCAAATTGCATAAATTAGCTGCTTCTGAATTGTGAACTGCTATCTTCTGATAACATCTGGAATTCCATGGTAATCCACATGGTGTGTTATTATGCAGATAACTGCCTTGTGATGCAGTGTGTTGTGCAACAAACAGCTCAAATTCAACAGCACAAGATTTTAGCACTGGTTCACTAATAAGCCCTGATCATTCTATATTTCATTGCAGGAGTCTGCAGTAACTTTAATTAAAGGAAATGGGACAGCCTATGTAGTCCTTTTGTGTGTATGGGGATTGGTGGTGTTGATTTGTTTTTGTTTATTGTGCAAGTAGCAGAGCAGATTTCTCTCTACACTGTCTCAGTCTATCTATCTGCAATACAAAGATCCTGGTTCCAATTCATATGTAAGGTGACACTTAGGTCATTTGCAAATCACCACTTTTTGTGGGTAAATGTGCAGCATATATCTGAACTCCCTTCTTCCAAACTAAAGAAATACATATATGGTCTGCCAGAGCTAAAAGGTTCATAGTCTGGGGATCTGAAAGCAATGATCTGCAGTGTTAGGAGAAAGGAATTGATATGAGGCACTTACAAAACTAAACCTGACAGCTTTTTAACAACCTCGAAAAGACAGGACATGAAGAACAAAGAACAAGGAGCAAGGCAACATCCTCAGGAAAAGTTAAGTTGGTTCATTGGACCCTTGTGTGCCAGTCGTTCCTTAAGACAAAGCCTTCTGTGCTTTTTTTTAATCAATGTCCATAATTACAGACTAACCTACCTTGTTCAGACCTGTAACTCTGTTCCTCTGCTCCATGTCTGGCAGCGGTGTGATTTCTGAGCATAAGTCTGTGGTTGACCATACAGGGCCAACCACATGCAAAGTGGTGTTGAAATACTGTAGTTAATAGCTCTGGGTTAATCATACAGAAGCTCTGTTGTTACAAGGTTCTTAGGCAATGGTTAAATTCAAGGAAACTAAAAAGAAGCCAGTCGTCTTAGCTGATGTATTGGTAATGCAATTCTGATGAGGGAGAAAATCTAATTACCACATACTCTCATTGCTTTCCCTTCTCTCACCCCCTCCCAGAGCTGATTTAAAAATGAAGCCATTGATGCAACAATGACTTTTTAGATTGCTACTTTGTGCTGTGGTTTAAGACAGCTTCAGTGTTTTCTGAGCTGCATTTTCATGTCAGTATGAAGACTTGGATGAAGTAGCCTGCTCATGTCAATGAAAAGGAGTTACAGAGGCTGATGTGTAAAACAGCCCCCTTGTTTTTTGGTTTTGGGTTTGGTGTTTTTTAGAGAAACTGAAAATTTACTGATAGAGATGTGTTTTTCTCTCATGTCAGTGCAGCACAGGCTGTGTATGGATGCTGGCAGGAGCACCAGGCAAATACACAATATAAAAAGAGTATCTAGTAGGTGGCACCTGAGCAAGGATAGGTGGGGAAGGAAGGTGGACTTCCCTCTGAGGCACTCAATTATGGACCCTGGTGCAGAAGTGAAAAACAGACTTCTTCACTATGAGGTTGGTGAGGGCCTGGCACAGGGTGCCCAGAGAAGCTGTGGCTGCCCCATCCCTGGCAGTGTTCAACGCCAGGTTGAATGGGGCTTGGAACAACCTGGTCTAGTGGAAGGTGTCCCTACCCATGCAGGGGGGGGATGGAACTAGATGATCCTCAAATTCCTTTCCTTCCAACACAAACCATTCTATGAAACTAATAAAAATATATTAAAAAATTAATAACTAAGTCCAACACTGCAGAACCCCCCCCCACAACAACCACCCATGTTTGGAAGGCTTGATCAAAAGGATTAAATTTATTGTACTGTTTTCTTATCTTTACTTGAAGAAATATGACCTTGTAGCCACAGTTTATGTAGTGGGTGATGTCTAAATAGTTTGAGATGGTACTGTAGCAACACTGACTGATGTGAAAATTGGGTTCAGCTCAAAGCAAAACCAAACATGATGCTGTGCTTACGAATGTTTCATGCAGACATGAATGCAAACAAGGACAGACCTCTCTGCAAAGGCCACACAAACTGTAATAGGAGTGGTGCTGTCAGGGGAAAAAAATAATCATGGTCTCTGACAACCAGCTAATACAAAGTGACATCTGAGAAGTGAAGAGCCAAGCCCTTTGCTGGTGCCAATTAGCCGTGCAACTGGAGGCTTGTCTCTTCTAGCTGCTCTGTACTGCCGTACCAGCAATGGGGCTCGTGTCCAGATGCATTAAACTAAAGAACACAAATCCAGGCAGACAGCATCAGTGAAGTTACCATGAAACATGAATAAGGCAGTGCTGGTCTAGAACAAACCCAGAAATACCTTGTTAAGGAATATTTTTTTTGCCACTGCTGCCTCCAGTGAAGAGCTTTATTGTGTACCTTGAAGAGGAGTACCAAGCATGAGGTGCCTTAGATCACATGTGAAACTTTGTCTACCACACAGTGTTCATGTTTGTGCACTGGTGAACAATGAACAGCATTAGCTAGGTGAGAGTCAAAGCAATGACATATATTAATGAACTTCACTGACGGACACAGGGCTTAAAGCAGCTCCATATCCAGTAGTGGAAATGTGTAATTTCAGACCTATGGGTCTCTTCTGTGAAGGTGCAAAGAGCAGGATCCCAACCTGCTGGACCTGGAGACTGGCTTAAATGCGTATGCCTCTGAGCAACTGCACTCAAGCTTTGCTTCAGCACAGGATCAATTACCGCACATGTGCCCAAATATTACTTCTTACTAAGTATGTGCATGTCCATGTAACCGGTAACTTTTAAGTATTAATAATTCACTCTCCACCACACTCTCTAAAAAGCAAATTGCTGTAAGGTTTCCTACTGATTTCTTGACAGTAGAAGAAATAGATTGTAGCAAAAGTAATCTAAAACACTGAGCTTTGGAAAGCATTAGTGTTGATAGCTCCTGTTGCAGCTCCTCTATCCTGTAGTTCCCACCCCTATCCTTGAGAAGAACCTAACTGCAAATAAGCTTCTGGCTGTTTATCCAAACCAGGAGGCTTATGACTTAATATTACCATAATAAACATGAAGCAGATACTGGACAGAGGGAGGCTCCACAAAGGGAGATAGCAGTAAAAGCAAATGCTTCCTGCAGCTCTTATCCCCATCAAATAATTGATGCAACAAAAGAGGAAGAAAAGAAAATGAATCCCAAAGGCACTCTGAGTTCAATGCATAAATAATTCTGGGCATCAGGAATGGTCTTAGTTACCACATGCTGTGCAAGTTGTGTATTAGCTGAGCACAGGCAGAGATTGGTGGTGCGGAAATACATAAGACAGCAGCAGGCTGGCTGTTCAGTAGTGGATGGACAGCTGCTGCTAGACTCCTGGCTTGGTAATTAGCAACCCAGGTTTTTAGGAATGTTGAGTGCCTGACAGCTCCAGCTGGCTTCTGTCACAGTTACTAGGATTTCAGTGTTCAATACTTTGGAACTTCTTTTTTGTTTTAGCCCTGCATTTACAAATCTTGAGTTTTGGCAGCAGTTTGCTAAACACTAATCCACTGGCAGAACTTGAGGGCTGATCCCGAAAATACAGTATTGCTGTAAAAGCTGGAGGTAGGGGTGATGTGCTAAGGTATATGGATACCTCCATAGAAACTGGCTTTAGTATGCAGGCTTCCCATGCTGCTCTGCCATGTATCATTCAAGAAGGCAGCTCCAAGGGACTTTAGCTACTTCGCTTTGTTATCTGCTCTTCACAGGAAGCTTTCAGCTTCAGTGCTCTGAGTCTGGGTTCTGTAGCAGAGAGAGACAGATAAAACATAATGTTGGCAGGCAGAGATGCCATAGCATAAATGTCCAGAGAAAGTATTAAGAAAGAATGAACTGTTGTTAAGTTTTGATAGACTCCTTTTAAGAGAGACTGGTTTTGAGAAAGGTTGGTGTCAAAGATACCTTGCAACACTTTAGCATAACAGAGAGACAAGTCAGTGGTTTAGCTCATCAGCTTTTCATCATTTATTGGTCTTTTATGTATTCCAGACAAAGAACTTAAATATTTTGAATATCTCAATGGAAAAGGGAAGCTGCTGAAAGGCAAAACCGAGTTTGATAATTTGTTACAGAATATACTTACTGTATTTTGACTAGTGAGATCCTTGCTGTTAAAGTTGCTAACTATTTCTCACTAAAATACTCTAGATGGATTTACTTACAGTTTGATTGAAATTTATAAGAACTTGGGGTGAAATCTGCTGTGTGGAGCTCTGAGCTAAGCATCTGACAAAAAAAGTTCCAAAGTTGTTCAAAACCAGTATTTTTGCTAAACTTTTAAAATCTCCTTTTTTTCTTTACATGAAATGAAAAGCCTTGGAAGCTTACAGGCCTCCACTTCTTTGAATGCCTCAACTTTGTCTTGAGGCAGCTGAGTTGAAAGCTCCCGAAGTGCTTGAGCAATTCAAGATCTATTGATGAAATAGAACAGGTTATTACTGAGACTGTCTGAGAAAGTATCCATCCAACTTGGCTTTTCCTCTGTGTATAGAATTAAGGCTATAATGAATTGTAATGTAATTATGAATGGCTCTTGGGTACCTGGCTTGCTGCATGGTTAATCAAATTGGAGGTGCAGAGCACTCGGCTGCAACCCAGGGCAATCTGTTCTGCAAGGAAGAGATTGAAATAGTTATTCTTCCAGTGTCTCAGGTGGTTGTGTCTCCTCTAGCATATGATGAGGAATGGAATTCTTAATTCAGAAGTTTTTGAAACAAAAGTCTTGGGTTTCTGCACTTCAATTACAAGATATGAAACTACATGTTTATTTCTAAATTCTTGCTGATACCCAAGTATTGCCTAATATCTTCTTGGCATTGTTCCCTCAGTTTGGACAGTAAACTAAATGTGTTGCTTGCAGCCCCTCAGAGACTTGTATTGAGATACCAGAGGCCAGTTCTGTTTGCCAGTATGATGCAGTTACCCATGCTTCCGATTTTAAAGCTAGAATTCAGATGTTATTTCTGTTGTTCTAGCTTAGGCACTGTGGGATCTCACCGGTTTTGTAGAAAGGTGACTAGTGGTAATGAAAGCAATTAATTATGTAATGGAATACATGCAATTTGAAGTTAATTGCATCTCAGTTATTTGGGCTTCTTAATGAGCCACAACTTTAATGATCAGCATCAACAGATTTTGCAGGTGTAAGAAGTAAACGTACAAACAAAAAGAAGAAATGTAATTAAACTCACTTAGAAGGAAAGTTGAAGTAACAAGCAGGAGTACATTCTGGAAAGAGGAGTAATAACATTGAGAGGGCTGAGGGGAAAGCTGACCTGATTTGATGGCTGAGGAAGAAGGTGTGGGAGGCTGATCAAAACCCAGATCAGGCCACCAGATCTAGGACTATTCTAGATCAGATCACCCTTTTTACATGTAGTCAGTATTTTCTTCACTACATGTTAATGTTAACTTATTTACAGCTTTTCAGTACCCTTCCTACTTGCTTTTCTGTCATTGCTGCATCTGTTTTAAATTGTCTTGAAGGTGAAGTTATTTCCTGGAGGAATTTTTGTTCATTTTCCCCCAGCAGTTCATCATTCATATCTGCCATATTCATTGTCAAGAGAAAGATGATTATTGCTTTGGTTTCGTTTTGTTGATATATATGTGTGTGTGTGTTTGTGTATGTATACACTGAGCAATTTCAACTACTTTCTCATTTTTCTTTCTGGAGATTTAGCTATTAAGTAGCTCCTGCCTATTTATGGAGTTTAACCCTTCTAGAAGCTTGACTTTATTTGTTTCTCTTTTTAGTATAATCCAGACACTTGGTTGGTTTTTTTTTTTTTTGCACAGAATCTGTTCCTCAATTCTTCTCTCAATCTTCATTTCTCTGAAAGGATGCAAAGGAACTGAATATTGTATTTCAATTTCCACTTTCTGCATCAAAAGAAAGCAGAATATTGTGCTTATTCCCTCTACTATTTAGGAAACAAAGAAACTGAAGATGAAATATGAGTTGTATGGAGTATATTCTAGTATAATGCCACATCCATCCAGATATTCATTCATCAAAGTGCAGACATCCCTTACATGACATGCATGTCAAGGCAGGCAGGAAGCTTGTTGCATTGCATTATGTTTTAATGTCCTGCTCATATTATGAGCATCTTGCCTAGAGAGGGCACAGAGGTCATGTTATTCCTTTTCTATACAGAAATCCTTTTCATATATGGAAATTGTTACTGGCTCCCACTCACTGCTCTGAACATCTGACACTCATGCATCATGTCCCCATCTGACGTTATCTTTCTTACAAACTGGAGGATATTGCTGACTCTCTGTAACTATCATCATACCTTTTCTGCAGAACTGTCAGCAACCTATTTGCACCTCATTTCACACTTGTAGGTTATTATTACAAACTAAATGCTGAATCTTTATTTGCCCTTCTTTTTTTCAGTCCATTCCTGAAACTTATCAAGAATATATCTGTATTTTGTCCTAAATAGGCCTAGAAAAATATATACAAAGTGCACGTTCAGAATCAAAGGAGATTCATCACTGCAGAACAATCCAGAGGAGTCATCGTTAAAGGGAAATGGATGTCCCAACTGTGAAGCTCAGAAACAGTTGGCAAACCTAATTAGCCAAGGAGTATGTTCGATGAAATGACATTTCTAATTACTTATGTTAAAAACAAATAGTAAAGAAAAAGGACATCAATAACAGAATACAGCATCACAGGAGAAAAAACAAAGTTGCAGTCATCTGCATTTTTAGATGATATCAATTTGAAGTTAAGGAAATGGAAATAAAGTCTCAGTTGCTAATGGAACATGTACTTGGAATGGATCAAGATAGGTGCGAAAGTATCGGGGACAAATGACATTTCTGAGAAACCTACATATATTGGCCTTGTTAATGAAGCTTGGAGTCATGGTAACACTTTTCTGCTTCCTTAGAGCTTGCTTGCAGAGGCTTTTCTAATTGCAGTGTGTTCAAACTTACCAGCAAACAGACATGGAGGGAAAAATTAAACCCTTCTGATGTCTGTTTATTGACAGCAATGGGGATGCAAATTATACTACTCTGATAGAACCAAGCTATGTCTTTGCCAAACCTTATACCAGTCAACAAAGAGCTTTTTTCTAAAAGAGTAGAATATATGAGTCAACTCACTGTTTTTTACCCCTAGAAGTAAATGTAAGTGACTTAACCCACGTCTACTGAACCACTGACAGTGGTGCAACGTTACTGCACAATGTTAACACTTCTGACCCAATCAGTGCCCTTTGTTTTTTTACCTGAAAAAGGAGGGTGAAAAGACTTCCAAAAGAAATCATCATATGAGGTCCCCACTGATAGCTACAGGAGAAAAGGATGGATTGAGTGAGGTGTTTATTGGCTTGAAATTCGTAATTTATGGGGCTGAACGTTGTTTGTTGTTGGCAGTGTTATTACTTGCTTTCAGACATTTTAATTTGTTGTGATTTGGGGTTTTGTTTGTGCTTGGGAAAGAAAGGCATCCTTGTATTAGTCATAGTCATAGTCATAGTAATTGGTGAGGAAGAAACAAACAAATGCTTCATGGAACGGCTGTGAAATAGTTTAGTTTGTAAAACTACCTGAGGAAAGCTTTACCTGTTCCCTCAAAGGCAAGCTCTGTATCTACCCTCCATGGGAGCTTTTTGTTATCTTTCTGCCTTTCCTGGATTGTGAGAGAATGAGCAGGCTTGGAAAAGACAGTTACAAAAGAATTCCTTACCTTCATTTCACCTGAGACAGCAAAGCACTAAAACTGTATTACCTGAAAAACAGAGAGTGTTCTCTAACGCCAAATAGAGGTGTCGATAGAGAGATACTTGTGATATCAGAGAGCTGCTGCCAGAAGAGGGAAGGCTTAAATACAAGTATAGTTTGCTTTAACAGAAAGCCGTCAGAAGTATTTTCTCAACGGGACAAGGTATGACAGAAAAATAAGCTCAAGTAACTTGTGCCTAAAGCCTGGAGGGCAACACAGTGACAATCTCAAAACTGATTAAAAGCAAATGAAATCCGATAGCTTCCAAGGCTATTTACCTGCTAGGACCAGGTGCGCTTAAATGCTTGTCATCCTGCGACTCACAAGGACTGAAAACTGGAACAGCTCTTTTTTGGATATATGTTTAGCACTGGAAATCCCTCTTACCTGTGAAGAGCTGCTTTCCCTCCTAGCCACTTTGAGGTGCTTTTTCCATCCCTTTTGCAAGGGCATGTGGAAAGGTGTGAGTGCATCTTCATCTAGGCTATCTGATGCAGGACATTTTAAGTTTGAAGGGAATAATAAGCAACAGGAAAAGTGATAAAGAAGCATAACAACATAAACTGAACAGGCTAGTGATAAAGGACATGGTATCCAAGACTAAAGCTCTTCATCCACTGGTTGATGGGCCACTAAAACTACAGGCATACGCTCAAAGAGTTACGGCCTGGACTTTGTAACTGATAAGAGGGCATAAAGATTAATAGGAGTATTATGAGATACTGGAGGGGAACCGTGAGACTATGCAAAAATTTTTAAGGAAATCTCTGTGACTTATATGCACTTAAATATGAATATGTCACCATGAACAACACTAGCCATAAAAGATTGTCTCTGATCAGAGATGCCATGCAGAGTCTTGTGTCATCAATAGCATCATATATGTGTACGAATTACTATGTATTTACAGCCACAGTGACTCTGATCCACCCTTTGTTGTGACTGAGCTCTGCTTCAAAAGCAGCTAATAAATCAAGAGAAAGGGAATAGGATCTGCTGGTGTGGACGTGCTCCTCATTTCAAACATGCCAGGCTATGGCCTCCACAGTGGGGGAACATAAAAAGCTTGCAATTACCTGGAATGTGGCACTGTTTCGTTCATGCTGGAAAGGGCAAGGCAAAGGGAACAGTGAAACACAGCAATTGCTGTACTGGGTTGAACGCTGAAGAGTTTTGCTTTTCACAAGAACAGGGGATGGTGGGAAGGACAGGGCACTCCTAAGTGACAGCAGGAAGTGACTACCCCAGCTTTTGCTTTTACAGCTTCACACAGCCCTCCAATACTATTTTCACCATGCTTTGGACTCAGTGAGTGCAAAACACAGCTTGGTCTGTAAAATTTATCAGCAGGGGTGGCTTTCAATGCAGCCACCAGATGTATACAGGCACTTTAGACACTTTGAACAGGAAAAACATGTTAAAAATTACATTTTCTGACTCGCAGCTCATTTTAGGCTGCAGGCTAAGAGAAATGGCACCAGCTCTTCCACAACGTGTAGGAAAATGGCTGCAAGATATGAAAGATTCCTCTATTAACATGTAAATATTATTTTACATGCAGAAGGGTAATATTTCCCTTTGTCTTTACAGAAAGCCACCAGCTAATCTTGGCACACCTTGGGGAATACCTTGCTCTCTGGTGGAGAACAGGAAACTTTGCTTCTGGTAATGGCAGTGGTAGGTTTTGCATATTATTAATTCTTATTTAATTTGTATTTATTTTTCTCATTTTTTGATCTGAAGGACCCTGTGCTGGAATTGCTGTTGGTGAAACTGCTCCATGTTAACACTGCATTTTGGCTTTGGCCTTAGACAGTTCTAATACAAACCAGCCCCATGGCTAATAAAGTGATCTGTAGAGTGTATTTACACACTATTTAAACAAAAAGCAGGACTGCAAGCTTCTGTTTTTCCCTGCAGAAGAGCTGGTTCAAGCAGGGTAAACTGGGCAGCTGCTGCCCACGCTGGAATGACCTGAAGCATGGAAGTGGGAACATAGCTTTGTGCAATGTTTATACAGCTGATTTCTTCCAGGAACTTGGGTGTACCAGCAGCTATGCTCTTACTGCCAAAACATGGTCCCTGGTCCATTTCCTTGTCTTACCCCTCACAGGGTAAAATATTCCTGCATTCTGCTGATCTGAGAGAGCAAACTGGGACAGAGCATAGAAAATCTCTGTGCGTGTTCAGGCACACATTTGCCGTCCTGGAGCTAGATCCATTTATTTTATCTGACGTTACCTTGCGGTAAGCTGGACGTGAATTGAGAGTTAAGCATAGCTGTGGGCAACTATTTTCTTTTTGTGTACAATTGCAGTAATAATTCCAAATAATTTCTTTTGCTATTTTGTTATTTCAGGGTTTTAACACGCGTACGCCATTTAAAATGAAAAGACACACACAGGGGAGTTTGTTGTAAACATGCCTCAAGATTCCATTTAGAATAATTGTGATGCTCCAGCCTGCACAAACCTTTCACAGTGAGGGGATAAATAACACTTTATTAAAGCAGGAAATGTCCACGGTGAAGACTGCAGGAAGCAGTCAACATAGAAATCACTTGCTTGAAAATTCACTCCTTTTGGTGAAAGCACAGCTTCCACTCTGGCATGATTTTGGTGAAACACTGGATGCTGAACTAAACAGAAGCCATTTAAGGGAAATACATATCAACTGTCAATTATAAATGAATATCAGAGTTCATGATTTAATATCTCTATGCCTTGACACTGTAGAGGATGCTCCAAGATCAGGAAGTGATGGCAAATAAGTGTCTCTGAGTTTATTGGGACATACCCTTTTTTTTTAATATATTACAGTGAAAAACAGTGTCCTGCAAGGGAATAACTGTCTATGGTGTTTAGTGGGACTTTTTCTTGGTTTGTTTTCTTGTATGCTTTGGTTTAACCATATTTTATCAGTTGAAAATATGAAATACACTCTCATAACTTCAAGACCTTTACTTGAGTGAAACACTCTAGATTAACATGAAGAGAAGGCTGCGTGGAGACCTCATAGCAGCCTTCCAGTATCTGAAGGGGGCCTACAGGGATGCTGGGGAGGGACTATTCATTAGGGGCTGTAGTGATAGGACAAGGGGTAACGGGTTAAAACATAAACAGCAGAGGTTTAGATTGGATATAAGGAAGAAATTCTTTACTGTTAGGGTGGTGAGGCACTGGAATGGGTTGCCCACGAAGGTTGTGAATGCTCCATCCCTGGCAGTGTTCAAGGCCAGGTTGTATGAAGCCTTGGGTGATATGGTTTAGTGTGAGGTGTCTCTGCCCATGGCAGGGGGGTTGGAACTGGATGATCTTAAGGTCCTTTCCAACCTGAACTATTCTATGATTCTGTGATTCTAACATTTCAGCCACTAATCTTTAATGTATGTTACGAGCTCATCTAGATACAAAGCTTAAGGGAAAGATTTTATTCCATTCTTTTGGTTTTGCAAAACCTCTTGATAGTGCCAGGAACATGGGAGAGGGGTCACAGAACATGCCGATGAAACTCCCACTAATAGCCATTCTGTGAATTTATATGCACTGTTATTGAAAGTCAGTCTTACGTTTCCACGGTCTTCTAGTTTCCAGATAGATTGAAGGAAAAAAAAAGCTTTGCAGTGCTAAAACAAGTAAGATCGTGAAATGGAGCAGGTCAGTTCAATCTGTTCCCTGTTAGTTTTGGAACTTTCAGTGAAGCTATTAAATAAATCACAGGAGACACAGGAAGGAAAATTGTACATCAGAACCTGATTCCTAATGATTTGTAAGATTTACAGTAAAACACTATCAATGCAAATAAATTTTGTCATTTCTGAAGACAGTAGCCATACTTTTATATTAATTATTTTACAGCAGGAAGTATTTTTTTACCTAACGGTTTGTACACACAAAACTGAGTAATTCTGAGAATAAAAAAGGAGCAGAATTCAGAAAATAGGGCTGTAGTTTGTGGGTCAGGCTTGGCAAGTTGTGAAGTTATAGTACTGCAATGGATGTGGCAGTAGCAAGCCTTTTAAAAGTAATTACATCAAAAATACATGTGCAAGGTTGCAAGAATATCTACCAAGTCCAGCCCTGAGAAAAAATGAGGCTCAGTTTCAAGAGCAAAAGGTAGGGTCAAACCAGAAATTGTGTGGGCTTACAGCAAAGAGCACATGGATGAGGCAGAGGGGATACGCTAAAAATAAGTGATGACAAAAAGATAAATTGGTCCCGACACCTCAAAACGACTGGGACGTGTAACTTGGGCGCAGTCTGTTCAGATGTGAAGCAGGAGCTGGAAGATAGGATAAATGAGATAAAAAGTGACACTGAGTGTTCCCCTCCCTTGCTCCCAAGGACAACAGGGGTACAACAGTGACAGCTGGGACAAGGAGTCAGTGAAAGGAGCAGATCAGGCATCTGCAAACACTGGGGCTGCTGGGCCAGATCCTTCCCCAAGGAGCTGCTGTCATTGGTGACCTCAGTGGAGGAGTACTACAGAAGAGCTGTACCATGTGCCTGAGAACCAGAAGATTTAAAGGCTGCTTTTCCCTGTTAATCTCTCTCAACTCCATTTTCTCTCCACAGCAGTAATAATTAATATTTTCCAGGCAGATCCTTCCTAATTCGTTGACCCAGTTTGCCAAGCGTCAAATGGAATCTGTGGCATCATGGAAAAAACAAGAATTCATACTGAAATGCATCATCGTGGGGCACTTGGTGTCGTTTATGCGAGTTGGCACTGGGCATCTTTACTTTTTCTTTCTAATATGCCTCCTTTAAATAATACACATAATTGCATAGTAATGACCACTTTCTATATTTATATTGGGGGGCATGAAATAATGCCATGTGTGGGGATCTGGCAGTAACCCCAAAGCAGAATCATAGAATCACAGAATGCTTTGGGTTGGAAGGGACCTTAAGATCATCCAGTTCCAACCATTCTGCAGGGACACCTTCCACTAGACCAGGTTGCTCCAAGTCCCATCCAACCTGGCCTTGAGCACTGCCAGGGATATTATAATGTATAATGAAGTGTTACTTCATGTGATGGCACCACAAAATTGAGCATGTCTGCTTTGCTTCAAGGGTTGCTAGTGGCAAGGGCAGATAGGACAGTATGGCTTTTCCAAAACAGGCCCCACCTGCTTTGCCAGAGATCTTTGCATTGCTTCCGTGTTCTTCCATTATAGTCTATGTCATATATTTAACCTGCAGGGTCCTGATACTTCCACTGATATCCTCAGAGGTCTGAGGCAAGAGGCATTGGCACTGACTTTCATTCAAGAGACAACTAGTCCCTCATCAGCTGCAAACAGCCATAAATTGACCCTAGGACTTATTTGCATAATGATCTGATCCATTTTGTGCTGAAAAGTTGATAGGAGGCTTTTTGGACAGTAATGGCCTGTGTGAGCCTTTCTGTGCACCTTATTAACTTTACAAAGACAGGCAGCAGATGCTGCTCTGTGTTTGTAGCCTCAAGCTGGATTGTTTGTTATGACAGAAGTAGTTTCTGTTTTAACATATTGGGCACTTTTTTTATGTTTTGGAAGATTTATGATTTGCAAGTATTCATAAAGCAATCCAATCAGGGAAAACAAGTAATTATTCTTCTCAGCAACAGAGCAGTCATTTGAGTGTTTTTCATTGCATGAGAGGCACCTTAGAATCATAGAATAGTTAGGGTTGGAAAGGACCTTAAGATCACCCAGTTCCAAACCCCCTACCATGAGCAGGGACACCTCACACTAAACCATGGCACCCAAGGCTCTGTCTAACCTGGCCTTGAACACTGCCAGGGATGGAGCATTCACAACTTCCCTGGGCAACCCATTCCAGTGCCTCATCACCCTTATAGGAAGAATTTATTCCTTATACCCAACCTAAAACCTTGATAAGCCCGAATAGAGAAATACTTGTATCCTATTAGTCTACACTTGTTCACACCTCTGATCTTGTAGGGAAGGCTGCCCTTTTTGAAAAATTATTACTATTTTATTAAAGAAATGTTCTTTGTCTGAAGGAATCTCAGAAAGGAAAGGAAATGGTGGTGTTTCTCACTGCTGCAAGGATTTTTTCTGAGTTGATTTCAGAAGCTTGATCC
This sequence comes from Melopsittacus undulatus, assembly GCF_012275295.1. Lineage (NCBI taxonomy): Eukaryota > Metazoa > Chordata > Aves > Psittaciformes > Psittaculidae > Melopsittacus > Melopsittacus undulatus. The sequence goes on along the minus strand of NC_047529.1, from coordinate 8,845,760 downwards.
AGCTGACAGCCACCTGAGACTGCTCCCCTGCTTATTGCTGTTGGTATTTAGATGCAACAAAGACTGGAGTCTTGATGACAGCCAAACGTACCGGTAAGGAAATCCCTAAAGACTCAGGCCACGGCAGCACTGGTATAAGACAGAGTGGATGAAAGGCAGATCACTTAAAAGACTAATTAGGACCATGGCATCTAAGAGGCACTTTCTAGCACTGTTCTGAAGCTAGAGACAGATGACACTTTGCATTACAAGTGCTACTCTTAAGTTTTCCAGGCAGCATTTTGTTTTCAAAGTACAGAAGCTTTAAAGTGCATTTTAGTCAGAGAGGTAGAGAGATGTTTAAATAGATGATTCATAACAGGCTGTACTAAGACTTAAAAAAACCCCAAACCAATGTCAAAGTGGCCATTTATTTGTGAGATGAGCAGGCAGAAGTCACCAGGCAGGGTAATGAAGTACCTCCTGGATACGCTGCACTTTCCAATCCTGCCTCCAAATACCAGCACAGCTCAGAAATGAGTGCAATAATACTTTCAAGGAGTGACCCCCGCTCTGCATTGCAGAACAGTGATGATAGCTTTGTGGACCAGCACAAAGGTGAGGGTGGGAGGTACAAAGGTGAAATCCCATGTTCATGTCTACTTCTGCTATGCTTTCATGTTGAGGACAGGTGAACTTGCAGGGTGGTTTTTCCTCTTTTCATGGTTCTGTGTGCATGCTTGGGGGTTCCTAAAAGACTGTAATGCAGTGATTCAGCTGCCAGAAAGATATAACCTGTTGGGAGGAAGGAGTGGATGGAGAGGCTAAGAAACACTCCAGGAGCTCGCTCTTCAAATACCCAGAGACCAAGTCAAACAAGGATTATCATTATTTCCCCAGAATCTGAATTAGCCACTCCAGCCCTTCTCAGCAAGCTGCTCCCAGCAGCAACCAGTCAGAAACAGGCTGGGAATAAACGAACTCCTCTCTTAAGTACTTGTGAATGTCAGTGATAAATGGTGCACCCATGGCCAGCTTCTCCCTGAGGTAGGCAATCAGAGCAATGAACAAGAGACTTTGTAAATAGCTTTATAACACAGAAAATCTTAGGTTTATGGTGAAAGCTGATGTTTTCCACAATATGCATCAATCTGATTAATTTCTATATTTGTAGCCTTCATATCCTCTAACCAGTCTTACCCTGTAGCAACTGCAGCAACCTGATTGCTGTACCATTGCAACCAGCATTGATGGCAGTGAACATATGTATTGCTGCTTCAGCAATAGCAGGGGGTTAATTTCTGAAAAAACTGATTATTTAAGTCTTCTACTCCATTCACAGACTTTATCTTTTTGTTTTCTAAGCTTTTAGTGAGGGAACGGTAAGTGCTTCTGGTGCCAGGCAATAGGACAAGAGGTGGTAGGCATAAACTAAGTAAACCACATGAAGTTCCACCTGACCATGAGGAAGAACTTTACTGTGAGGGTGACTGAGTGTTGGAATAAGCTGCCTGGAGAGGTTGTGAAGTCTACTGCACTGGAGATATCCAAGAGCTGTCTAGACGCAAACCTGAGCAACGTGCTTTAGGTGACCCTGCTTCAGCAGGGAGATAGGACTAGAGCTACAGTGATCCCTTCAAACCTTAACAATTCTGTGATCATGTTTTCTGTATAACGGAATTTATGGCAAGCAGGAGTGAAAAGCAATGCAAACATAAAGGGAGTTAATTTTGTTTCGTACTCTTATTTACTCAAAATTCCTTCATTTATCCTCCTATATAACATTTCCCTTTTTGTTTTTGGTGAAAAGAAATCAGGGAAAGGGTAGAAGCAAACACTACCCATATGTCTAGTGTGGGTTTGTTTTTGTGGGTGTGTTTTTTTTGTCTTTAATACCTTTTCTCTGTTTAATCAGTTTTCTTGTAATTGGTGAATTGTGTTTCCTGACCCCAAGACAGAAACCTCTGGGTTGTTTACTTCTCTCTCCCTAAACTTCAGTTTGCTGCTGGGCTGCCTTTGGCAGCTCTGAGAGCAGAGTGATTCTTCCAGAAAGATAGTGAGGGTTTTAAAAATTGCTTTTTGAATTAGAAGCTGTCTGCTTCACTCTGAGGATGCTGCACTGAAGACATGATCCAGTAGAAATCAGCCCTGCTCAGTACCTTTCATTATGTACTTGCTACCAGAGAGAATTCAAGCGTTCGAGTTTTATTAACTTCCGGAAACTTGAGGCAGGATTTTAGCAGTTCTCTGCTAAATATTCGCAGAGGTGGGAAAGAAAAATCAATTGCATGTGTTTAAAATTCAGTTTTCTTTGCACCAAGTGTGTGTAATGCTTCATTTCATTCTGGGGCTATGTATTCAGCTCCGGCATCATGATGAGACATCACTGGGATGTGTCTGACAGCAGCTCCCTAAAGTGAGCAAACGCCCCTACGTGGATGCTGTTAGGCAAACATCATCATTTGACAGTTGTTTGGATTTAGACTGTGGGTTTCCAGGCAGGGAAAAGCAAGAACAGCTGCTGGCGTCAGAGGTAGGGATGGGGTGCTCTGTGCACCTGATGCTGCTGAGGAGGAAAGGGACCAGTGTCTGGCCTCCGTCTCATTCCTTTTTTTGGTCACTGGAGGCAGGAAGGGCTCCTTAGTTCTGAATGTTTAACCTGGGAGGCAGGTGGGTTTGGTAGCTGTAAGGACTCCAGAGACAGCTTCTCAAATTTGCATGTGCTGGAATATGCGTGGCTTTGGTCCCATTCCCCTTCCTCTGTGAAGGCAGCTGAGGTCAACCATCTGTCTATAACAAGATTCTCACACTGAGTCACCCTGGGGAAGGAGTAGGGGCAGGAGAGGAGAGGGATTCAAGCTGATCTCCTCACACTCCCTAGTCTGCTAGAGGCTCCTGAGCAGGCTGCCAAGCTGGACCTCACACCACCATCTCCACTGAGATGCTACCACTGCATCACCTTTAGTAGCACTCCCCAGACAGCCAGGTTGGCATATACATTATATCTGCCATATACCAGCCCAAAATTTAAGTTTATCATTTTGACGTCTTTTCAGGTTCTTCTCATCTCCCTTCCTCAGTTCTGCTACTTCTTTCATTCAGGGTATTTTTTTCCAGCAGAGATTGTACGTCTCCTCTGGCTCCTGTTTTCTTTGCTTTGTCTGTTACAGGAATTCCGATTATTGCCTACAGGGCTCAAGTACAGTCCAAATTCAGTTCAACTGCCTTTGCACTTTCCCCTTGTCCCCCATAGGAAATAAAACAAACACCTTTTCAGAAAACAAAGCTTGCTACTCTGTTTTTCCCAGGTGGAAGAATAGGTCGTATGGTTTATGGAGCAGTCTTTTCTCATATTTGGAGCTCTTCAGGGAGAAAACCATCTTTATTTTCTCTCTTATATACTGTGAAGTATATTATTGGCCCCATCAAAATTATAGATCAATTATAATCTTCCCTCCCCCCCCCCCCCAAAAAAAAAGGAAATGGGGAAAATTTTAAGCTTGCATGGGACAGTTTGGGACAAAATATTTGCTCCTAAGAGACATTCTGAAAAACAAGAATAGCTCAAATTAGTTATTTGTTCTGAAGTGCCAACGTACTTTACTTGAAGTTTTCTAAATGAACGTGTTAACGAATGGATGTAATTTCTACAAACACGTATTTCAGTTTTCATTGGTTTCAGGATGACAACATGCAGACATATCAGAGTATCCCTAAAATGTTCCGTTCTTCCAAATATGAGATGTTATTTATGAGGTATATAGGTAGGGGCCATCCTGTGCCTCAAGACAACGGGTGTTGAATGCTGAAATGGGATTACCTGCAATTAGCTCAAACCTTTTTCTCACTTTCTTCAGTTCCACTTTTTTGCCCCAGGTATCTGAGGTCTAAACTAACTGTCATTGTCCAGAGATCTCATTTCTTTTTCACATACTGCCTTTTTGCTGCATTATTCAGATAGGGAAACAAAACCCCAAAATGGTTTTAATTAAAAGGAAAGTAGGAAATTGAAAAAGAAAAACCTGAGAATTTACCCCATTTTCATGTCTGATCCTTTGACTGAAAGGGCATCTTTCAGAGTGGTGTTTCTGCCAATGGATATCCAAACTGAAGGAGAACGATACCTCTCAGCTTACCTTGGTGAAGCTTGTCTGCCTAATGCTGCAGTTGGAAATCTGTTACTGCTACAGACTTGCCAGGGCGAAACAGAAGAAAAATTTACTACCAGTTTTATTTTAGTCATGATTGCTACAGAAAATTAAGTGTTGTTTTCTTCAACCAGATTCCCCATATCGTGCCTGCTGTCCGAAGAGCACAGCCTAGCACCAGGTGTGTGCAGCAGATACTCTGCTGACCTGATTTCACAGTGGCAGCTGAGCTATTGCTTCAAGGCACTTATCTGAGCTGTTTTGGTGTGGGGAGGATGTCCTGAACAATGCAGCAGATCCACACCTTCGCATTAACACATTCATCACTGTCAGGGGATTCATAATAACCCCACCAGAGTTGGGTCCCCTCGAGCAGAAGCCACAACTTGTTGCAGCACATCTTCTATTGCAGTAAGGACAAACCCCAGCTTGTTTCATACTGCAGAGTAAATTTTCTGTGACCAAGTCACTGGTGTTACTTATATCAGGAACTGGTGCCTTGGATACTTAATCTCCAACCCACAGCCTACTCCTGCTGTAGGACTACAGCCCTCTGGTGGTACTTATTCATGTATTTTGTGAAAAGCAGCATAGCATTACAGTTAAAACTCACCTTTGGGCCCTGATCTTTATGGTGATGCCTGGAGGGGCAGGAACACCTCTGAGAGCGTTTGGAGGGAGGGGAAGTCCAAAAAGCAAGGTGCGTTCAGCATCCAGCTGTAATGCATTATATGGAAATCATAGAATCATAGAATCATAGAATAGTTAGGGTTGGAAAGGATCTTAAGATCACCTAGTTCCAACCCCCTTGTCATGGGCAGGGACACCTCACACTAAACCATATCACCCAAGGCTTCATCCAACCTGGCCTTGAACACTGCCAGGGATGGAGCATTCACAACTCCCTGGGCAAACCATTCCAGTGCCTCAGCACTCTAACAGTAAAGAATTTCTTCCTTATATCCAATCTAAAACCCTGCTGTTTAAGTTTGAACCCGTTACCCCTTGTTCTATCACTACAGTCCCTAATGAATAGTCCCTCTCCAGCATCCCTGTAGGCCCCCTTCACTCACATGAAAATATTTTCTAAAGCAAATACAAAGGCTGGATGCAAAGCTCCTAAAGAAGGCGGATGGTATGGATCTCACAGGATTGGGAAATACCCCAGAAATCATTGCCATGGCCCTGGAGGCACTCAGAGGCCAGAAGGGCCCCACATGTAGTATGCTGACAGACATCAATAAACTTTTCTATTTCTAAGGCAGGATGAACAAAGTATTCTTCAGTCCTGGGATGTTTGCTTGGTCTATCTTAAAGTGCTTCAGGGACTGTGATTTTGCAAACTTTTATTTCCTATGCCTCATTAGAGGAACACTTAGACTGCTTTCCTCATAACTCATTCATATCTTACACTGCAGAATTTAAACTCATTATTTCTTGTCCCGTTCATCCTGCTCACTATGGACATAGAAAAGAAAAAAACAACAAAACCTTTTTTCCGTGTACTGGATTCTTTCATATTTGAATATATGATCCTTTGAGTCTTTGTTAAAGCTAATCAGCACAAATTCATTTCATCTTCCTCACTGGTCATATTCACAAAGAAGTTCTGCTTTGAACACCTTCACAGCAGCTCTTTTCAGCCATGAGACGTGATGTACTTGGATGTGGCTTTTGAGCATCAGTTCTCAAAATGAAGAATAACCTCTATTTCCGTCTAATAAGAGCTTGCCACAAAATACTTGTGATGTACTTCGTTAGCACATCATGCTCTGAAGTTTTGTTCTGGACTACAGGAACAGTAAGCTCTGGGTTATAGCATCAGGCTCTGAATAAAGTAAAGTAACTTCAAAAGACAGCAATGGTGAACAAAGTGCTTCAGCTGGACTGCACCAGTAGAGGCCCACCATTGTCTGTGATCATTTCATAGCAGCTAAATAGACATACTAACAAGCTATCAATCATATTACTGGGAAAAAACTGAGCTCAGGGCATTAATGTGAAAACCGTGAGCAGGCTGTCTGTGGAGATCTGTTTTGAGTCTGACCTTGTCTTCACCCACAGATGTCAAAAGGGTTCTCCCCATGAGGGAAGGAGCAGAGCAGGAAGTCTTTTGAGTAGGGAGGGTACAGGAGCCTCAGGGCTGCCCCACAGCCAAGACCAGCACAAGCTCAGCTGCAGCCACAGGTAGGGGGGGCCTTTTCCTTGGAACAAGATAGGGTTTCATGTGGATTGTTTTGTTGCTGTTTTCTTTTGTTAGTTGTTTTGATTTAGCATGAGGAACTTGTGTTGACTTAGCCAAGCAGTAAAGAGTAAAGATGCTGAAGAGGGACTCTTCATCAGAGACTGTAGTGATAGGACCAGGGGTGATGGGTTTAAACTAAAACAGAGTAAGTTCAGATTAGATGTGAGGAAGAAGTTCTTTACTGTGAGGGTGGTTAGGCACTGGAACAGGTTGCCCAAAGATGTGACAAATGCGTCATCCCTGGCAATGTTCAGGGCCAGGTTGGACAGAGCTTTGAGTGACATGGTGTAGTGTGAGGTGTCTGTCGTGGTTTAAACCAAGTCCCCCAACTCCCAGAGAGTTAGGAAAGAAAATCCAAAGAATGTAGCCCCCATGGATTGAGATAAGAACGGTTTAATTGCTAAGGCACAACACAAAATCACTACTGCCATTACCACTACAAATAATAATGATAAAGCCAATAAGAAGCGAAAAGAATACACCACCCCACCAGCCACCGACCCATAACTCACTCCACCCTCCCCGGCCAAGCACCACATGCTCCCTCCTCCATTTTCCTCCAGAGCTCCTTCCTCCAGCTCTCTCTCCCAGTTACATCCTGGGTATGACGTGCTATGGTATGGAATACCTCATTGGCTAGCCTGGGTCAGGTGTCCTGTCTCTCCTTCCTCCTGGCCTCCCCTCCTCCCCAGCAGAGCATGTGCTCAGAAAAGGCCTTGAACAAAAACACCCTCAAAACATGCCCGCCACCAAACAACTGCTCCCAGCCCAGAAGTCAAAACACAGCACTGCACCAGCTACAAGAAGGAGAAAAATGACTGCTACGGCTGAACCCATGACAGTGTCCCTGTCCATGTCAAGGGGGTTGAAACTAGATGATCTTAAGGTCCTTTCCAACCCAAATGATTCTGTGATTCTGTGAGTAGAAGCAGGTTGATGGCACTGCTAAAATATACTCGTACATAAGGGATATAGCCAAGTTAGTCAGCAAAGGACCAGCAATTAAAGAAAATCAAACTATACTTTTGTACCAGGGATTTATTGAGCTTACAGTGGCAGGTAAACAGCTATTCTGGGGCAGTGGTGATGTATCACATAGTGCATTTAAACTGCAAAGAGGCAGCCTTCAGACTTTGTTCTCAAAACAAGTCACACATACTCTAGGGACAAGGAAAGATACAAATCGTTTCTTTCTGTTCCTTCTTGTTTATACTGCAGGCATTATGTTAAAGATATTGCACATTTTGCACAGAAATGGTTTTATATACATGCTCACTGATTTAATCTAAAAAGCTTCCAGCAGTTTATCAGATACTTCATTAATGTGCATGCAGATTAACTTCTCAGCCATCTTTAGATGGTTCTTTAGAGCCATCTCTAAATTGGAAACAGTGTGCAGGACACCTTGCTAAAAAATTTACCTTGGTGGTCCATTAGGTGAGCCAAATAATTCAGTGCATAACAGGAGCAGATTGATTTTTCTCTGCTGTTTTGGATGTTCTCTGTTTGAAAAAGAAGAATAACAGTTGCAGTCCAGGTCAAACTGTTTTTCTTTTCAGGCTGTCCCATTCTGGTTTGCTGCACATGAGCAGGCTGAAGGCCAGGCTGTTTTCTTAAGCCACACAACTGAAAGTCAGAGCTTCAGTCACAAGAAGTCACTGACACACAGCCCAAGTCGCAGGAGCTTGCTTTGGTCCCAGTAAAGCAGTGTCTATAGCAAGTCAGCAGAGGAAGCAGCACCAGGTGAGATCTTGGAGTCAGGAATTCCATCTTGGAGAAATGGTTGTAAGAGCAAAACATGCTATAGCAAACCCAGATTTTCCTAGTGGGAAACACAGGATAAATTCTAGCAACAAAAATTGGCTCTGGAAGGGTTGCCCTGCAGTCAGACCACTCTGTTTATGGACAGAGTGTCACTGAGAGGCTTCTACAGATATTTTCATGTTATTTCCTAAGGAGTTAAAGTGCATGAGAGCTAGTTCTGCTTCCAGCCTCAGAGGGATGGGACAGTACTAGCATCAGCTATTATTGCACTCAAAGGCTATCTAAAGCCTAAAACACTCTTGCCATGAAAATACATCTCCCACAATCCAGCAAAATCTATTTTCTAATCTCTTCTGGAAGACTAACTTTGTGAAAAGCTCAGCAACATTGTTCAGCTGGGCAGGCTTGCCCAGCCAAAGAGCTACGAATGCCAACAGGTTTGCGCAGCATGGAGAGCAGCGGTTTCACATGCACCGCTGTATAAAGATCTCCAGAATTCCTAAAAAATATGCTCTAGTTCTGCTGTTTATGTAGTCCAGAGGCTGCCTGTGGAGCTGCACAGTGTGTGTGCAAACCCTGCTTAGGTTTTCTGAAAGATCACTTGGTCTTTCCCCATTGCACTTCCAGATAATCTGAAGCAGATCAGGAAAGATGCAGAAAGCTTCTAATTAGCTTCTTTTTTCCTTCTGATTCAGATTCAATAACACAGACCCAAACCTTAGAGTCTCCTGAGCACCTGGCTTCTTTCTTCACCTCTGCACTTGCCATCAGTAAGGCCACTCTGCATTAAGGTTCCAGTACATGCAATTTAAATATTCATACAAGATGTCTCCATTAAAAATAAAAGTTACTTTTATATACATATATACATATTCATAACAGAGATCTGAATATGGACTATTCAGCTGGGTGAGTAGATGTGCTTCTGGAAGAACAGGCCCAAAACCCAGCATTTTGCAAAGGGGAAGACTGGTAAAAAAGCCATAGAGGAAATACATCTAGCACTTCCACTGAAATCAAAGCCTCCCAGGGAATGGCAGCACTTGAGACTCCATTACAGCAGGCGTGAAGGAAAGGAAGGAAGGACAGCAGTTCCCAGTAGTGCAGTATGTCCACCAAGTCACGAAAAGACATGGCACTTAGCTATCCCCAAGGAAACCACCTTCCCAACAGGGCCATGTTAAGCTTGAGGCTTTAGTAGCACTGCAGCCTTGATGCGCATCACACCAGGTAGAAATAACCTGCAGAAAAGGCTGACATGAAGAAGCGTGAATTGGGAACCGAGCAGCCAAATCTTGGACTTGGAGCAGGAGTCACATTGAATTTATACACCATCCCATCATCCTAAATGATTGCAAACCTGTCATACAACAAAAATCAAGTACTGCCATACACACCAAAATCCTGGCTCAGCAGAAGGCCTCTGCTCATAGCCCTGGGGACACCACCATGGGACAAAGCTCTCCCCCACAGCAGAGCCACGAAAGGCTTTGAGCTCAGCCTCCGAAACTGCAAAGCTCTCATTTTGTTGTCCATGGGTAATGCTTTAATCCGCCGGGTGAAAGCTGGATGTTGTTCTCTTTTATTCCAGCCATACACAATTGCAACCCTGGAAAAGAACAGCCCCTCACCCTCCCATACCCGCTGCTCCTCTGAAATGCTGACTCCAGGAGAGGCAGCCCCAAGGCGGGGCCATTGGGATTTATTTAGTTCCCTGCTGCAGATGATGCCTTTAGTGCCACAAACCGCCCTGGAGACAAATCCTTATCATCTGGGGGGGTGATTATGTTCAGTTCTTCCTCCTCAAACACCCCAGCCGTAATTCAGATCCAAACTGGAGAGGCAGGCAGGCACGCAAGAGGGGAACCCGGCACCACACAGCCCCCCCGAAGCCATGTACAGGAGCAGCTTCCTTCGCGAGGTGCGCAAGGAGAAGTACGAGCGGTCGGACGCCTACGATGAGCTGCGAGGCTCCCCCGAATTCGACAGTTTGGCCCAAGCCCGGGGCCTGGAGAACCTGCAGGAGCTCAACGAGCGCTTTGCCAGCTACATCAACCGGGCACGCGTGCTGGAGCAGCGCAACACCATCCTGCGCAAGCAGCTGGAGACCTTCCAGCGCATGGATGAGCTGGTGGGCTTGGACGAAGCCTTCGCTGGACAGATCGAGTTCAATCGGCAGCGAATGAGGGAGCTGGCATCAGACCGAGCCAAGCTGGAGCGGGAGGAGAAGGATGCCCAGCGCATGCTTGATGAGTACCGCAACAAGTAAGACTTACAAATAGAGGAACATATGGTGGTATTGTTTCCATAGGTGATCTTTGTAGTAAGGACAGGTTTGGTGTCACCACCTCTACTTGTGCACAGGTGATGCTGCTCCTTGTGTATCAGACTTGTAGCTGGGGATGGCATGTAGTAAGTCCATGGTGAAAAGCAAGGTGACTGGACTTTGGGAGTGCCAGCTCTGCATTCCATGGTCTCACTGCCACTAGACAGGCAACTGCCCTCTCCCATCCATGGCAGCAGGTCCTCACCATGGCACACACTGGTTGCTATTACTCATTAGCTTTAGCAGGATTGTGCTGTGGGCTGCCAAGAGGGAATAACCCAATTCAAAAACAAACAGCTCAAAGCATGTCTTGTATCTGAGCAGTGCAGAGTTACACAATCCCAAATATGTCCTGAAATGTGTGGGACATCTCTGAGAAACTCCTATTTACAGGCATTGCGAGATACCTGGGTGTCCAGCCACTACAGATGTGAGAGGAAAAGACAGTAAATAAGCAAATTTTATACCAGGAAAATATCTAATTACCCTCCTCTTCTTCCTTGCATCCCACTATTTAATCTTCTGCTACTAAAGCAATAGCTGTAAGAACAAGTTTCCCCTAACTTCTTAACCTCAGTTGCACCATAAATCACAGAGCAGGAGCCTTGGGGGCTGAGCAATACAAGTGGCTCCTGATGCATCTAGTCCCTTCCCTTCAGCAAGAGGCAGTTTTGGCCATGTTGCTTAATTAATTACGTAATGAGACTTGGTGAGTATTGCTCATAAAAGGACTGCTCGCAGGAGAGAAGGGTCTTGGCTTCTTGTTACTTATTGGCCAGGGTTTTTTTCCTTTAAACATCTGTCTTGGCTAGTTCAGCCAGGAAAATCTGGCAGCAGTGTGGAGGCTGAAGGGGAGTTTTTCATCCTCCCCGCCGAAGGGTGAGGGTGAGCTCCATATAACACACTCCAGCTTAGAAACACTTCACACTGACAGTGATGGGAAGGAGGAAAATTAAATGTTTAAACAAGTTTGTGCAGCCACTCCCAGGTGATGCTCAGCACACTTACCAGAAACACTTTGGTTAAGGCAGAAGGTGAATCATCTGAGCCCTATCTTGCTGCTGCAGAAATACAAAGGCCCTCAAGATTTCATCCCTTGTCTCCATCACAGACTTGATGTCTGTCCTTGCCCAAACCACATGATTTTTCAGTCTGATCCTCCACTGATTCCCCCCTTCTCTGAACTAGAATGTGTAAGACTGATAACATTTCCCTTTTCTGTCTCCAATCATTTTTCAACTGGAAAGAGCCCAAAACCAGATGTGAGATGACATCGAGGCCATCTGTGTCTTCAGGGCATGGTCTGATGATACACTGATATCGGTAGCTGTACAGTCCCAACATCCTGCCGTCCCCAGCCCTGCACACCATCTGATGCATTGTGCTGCCACAGCTGTTCCTGGGGCCACCCTGACATTTGAATTAAGAAAATGAACCAGCTAAAAAAACCCTAATCTAAAAAAATAAGATTTCCAACCCAATTCAGTGGGCTGCCACACGAACGGCCCATGGAGGCTGTGAGCTACAACACAGCTATAGGAACATCAAGCCCTGATCTCTCTCATCTGACAGCAGAGAATTGCCCACCTAGGTGCACTGAGGCTTAATGCTGGAAGTGATCAGATGTCCACAATGCCCTAACTCAGTGCCAGTGTGTTACAAGATCCTGATTAGGCAGGGGTTTTTACAGGCAATGCTGTAATTCAGCTGTTGATTCTGATACTTGTTCATATGTTTTTATTAGTAAACTCAGTATTCCAAAGTCTACCTGTGTATGAGTGTGCCAGCTGTATAGAAATGTTTAGCGCTATGATAGAGCTGGGCAGAACTGTGTTATCTCTGTCTGGAGTGCCTGAGGGAAGAGAAGAATCAGTACAGCCAAACACACAATTCCTCATTTGATTTCAAGAGCTTGCAAGGAAAACCGGCAAGAAAGGAATTGGAAAAAAACAGCCAGAAACATTAAGCTTGTCCTGGCAGCCTGTCCATAGATAACTGCATCCACCTGAGCAGTTTGTGGATCAACTGCCTGTATAGTTCCCCAGCAGCAGGCAAATCCTGGAGGGGAGGAACACCTGGAGAAGGGGATGTGCTTTTGGAAAGTGAGATATAGGACCTGTTGCAGGGGTAGTTGGTGACTTCTTAGAAAGTAAATATGTGGTGCCTTGTCATACAGTTATGAGGTTCACTCAACAGCCGGAAATGAAAGTAGAAAGGAAACCTCTACTATATCCAAGCCAACAACATTGCCATTTGAATGTTAAAGATACACAGGGCCATTGCAATGGAAGGGCTGTGGCCACTTTTTAACCAAGTTGCCTTTGTTTTACATCAAGAAGTGAACTTTGGTCTCTTGGGAGCTGCTGAATTTGACCTGAAGACAGACACAAAAGTTTCTTTAGCATCTGAAGAGAATTTGTTGGGGTTTGAGTTGCAGGAGTTAAAACAAGGCCAGTGCTCTGACAATGTGTACTCTGCCTTCTCACTGTCTTTCTAGCTCAAAGCCAACCTGATGGCTATGATTTCAGCTACTTAAACTTACAAGTAAATCTTTCTAAACAAAATATGGGAGGAATAAAGTTCTCTGCCATGTTAGGGTCTTGTCATGCTCCTGAAACCAGAAGCACTCCAGTGCTGAAGACCTGCTCTTCCACCTGGGTCTGTCCTCAGTCTGCAGCAGGCAGTGTGGGGTTTCTTGCTCCATTTGAAGCATAAAGCATCACTTTTGGCACACAGTGCTTTCAGTGGGGCATTGTGTACCAATTAGTGGATGGAAGTGTGTGTCCTTCACTAATGCAAAGAATTTTAGCTCTTACAACCCATTCTTTCACTTCAAATTCACACTTCAGTAAATAGATTTGTATCTATAAGTAAATCTTTAAAAGTTGCACTTTTGAAAGTAGACCTTTTAAAGCTGCACTTTTGTAAGTAGACCTTTTAAAGCTGCATTTAAACACAGCAGTGACTACCAGGTCTGTATGATTGAGTGTACATGAACTGCTGGAAAGTGGATCTTGCATTACAACTTATTTTTAAATCCTCTGTTGTCACATTTATAGCTTTTCACATTAATATGAATAATTCAGACTCTGTATCAGCAGAGAATTCTTTCTCTTGAAGCTGCAAAGAAAAAGCATTGCTAGGAATTGTTTGGATGCATCTCATAAAAATACTAATCATGCTAATTTTATTTAGCATCATTATTATAGCAACGTTGCATCTGGCTGTGGGAAAGGACTGTATTTCTCTCTCTGATCTTAGGAATGAATGCTGAAACCCAGATTTTAGCACCCTTGACTGAACAGGACTAATTAACTTCAAAAATTAAAAGTCTTGTTAATCGATTATTTCATTTAAAATTCATTGACTGCTAATCTTGTGGGGTTTGCATGGCAGATGATTCCCTGGAAGTCACTAGACACTGAAATTGGCACTGTGCTCTCCAAGCTGCGCCGTCTGGTGATGCTCTGATGATGTGATACTCTTTGGGGCCTCAGTGGAGACCCAACCCCTGTGAGAGAAAACAAAACCAAGTAGGAAAACACAATAGCTGAGGTATGGGGAGCAGTAGGGACTCCATTGGTAAAGCTATTTCAGTCCCTGTCTGCAGGGGTTGTTTGTGCTGCTGCTGCTCCTCTGGTGATAGGGAGATCTTCATTCTCCTGCAGCTGGAGTTAAGGAGGTCCTGCCTGTCTTCCCTCCTCTCTAGACTGTCAAAATCTTGCCCTGTGGCTCTCAGCTGCTCAATAGCAGCTTCTTGGTAATGCAGGTACCAACCAACCTGTTCACAAATCAGCAGAGCGCAGCCCTTATCCTGGCTTCTAGGGTATAAACCACAACCATTACTGGCCTGTCCGTCATCCTTGCAGAACCAGCTTCTTGCAGTTTGTGCTCTCTTTGGCACCCAAATTACTGCTGTCTCTGCTGAGTTAGCAGAGTGTTACTCAGACTGTTAGCAAAGTGCCTTCAGGAAAAGTGAAAAGGAAAAATGCAGTAGGAAAGTTTAACCTTGACTAATGGTAAACCAAGAGGCTTCCTATATTGCCAAAAGAGTTCAGAAGGTTTCAACAGAGAGGCAGCATTTATCTTCATATTAAAGACACAAGGCTGACACCAAACTGGTTACCTGGCCATTGAGGATTGCTAGGATGTATTGTGACTGTTTTCTCTTTGGAGAGAAGCCAGCCCTTGCACTGCAGCAAAAGCAGGGGCTGAAAAACAAGGGCCAGGTGGAGAAACACACTTAGTAGTGGGCTTCCCTCTTGCATTTCCAATGTTCTCATCAGGCTGGCACCCCAGGCTGTAGGGAGAGCTTAAGGGTTTTAACAGATATCTCTAAATCTATTAGGTTAGCATCTCTCTGTTGGGGCACTAAGAGAGGGGAAGGGAAGCTTCAAAGCTCTGATCTGCCTTCTTTGAGCCTGGCAGCCCCCTCCATCCTGTTTCCTTCCCCCTTTTTCCCTAAGCAGTCCAAAGAGGTCTATTACAGCCCTAAAGCTACTTGAGAAGGTGAGAAGAGCTTTTATGTGTGCTCAGTTCTGAATTCTGGTGAGGATTATGCTGTGTTGATGTCTATTGCTTGTACTGCAAATGAAGGACATTCACCACCAGACTTCACTTGCCACCCACCATGAGGGATTCTTGTAGAAATAAAGAAAATGACAGCTTTTTATATCTCTGTATCTCTATTATTTTGGGGAAAGCAAAGGGATAAACTGCAACAGACACTACTTATGTACTTTGGCACTGGCAGCAGATGCAGTTTGATGAGCCACTTGTTCACTACTGATGGCAAAGCCCCGTTACCTCGTACTATAAGATCTGTCTGTGCGGTTTTTTTAATGGGGTCTCATTAAACCATATCTCCTCTTAAACATTTTATATACAGTTTGTTTAGGTAAAAGCATAAACATTAAGAACCAACAATTGAGAAGTTTTGTACTCTGCAGCTAAAAGGTTTTTCTTGAAGATAATTCTAACATACCAGCACAGAGCCCTAATTCTCAGACTGTGGTTTTTCCTCAAAGATAAACACAATATACATCAATTGTTCACTTAGTACACGAACATGCGCATTATGTACTTGAGGACTTCTTATAAATGTATATGAACAGTTGTAAATATTGTGAATATAAGTGTTATAACAGCTAAACCCAGTTATAACTATATATGAACAGGCTACATGCAGTCTTACTAAGACTCACATATGATTTTGACTAGGTTAAAATATGATTGCTGTATCAAAGAGGACACAAAGCTTGATCCATCAAAGCATCCTAATACATCATTAATCATACACAATCAATACGTGAAATTGCAGTCTTTGTGTTTAATGTGTCTGTCATGAAAGTGCTTACTGAACAACAACAGGTAGAATAGAAAACCAAGTGCTCTGTAATTAAATGCTAATTTGCCAATGAAGCAAATACTCACGTGGTAACCACTGATGAACGGCTGTTACTGCAGTCCAATGCTAATCAAACAGAGTTTTATTGTAGATAATCTATTCTTTGGCTTTCTGTGAAAAAGTGATGGCAAATAAGTGTCATTCCATTGTCTTTTGCTATATAAATCGAGGACAAGACACTAATAAATCCTGGAATTACTCTCAGCATCTGGACCAAAAAGAAAGCAATGCTAATGAATAAGTAAATCTTTTGGTCCCTTTCAAGATTCACATTCTGCTTTAGTGTGAAGCACATATTGTGCATGATAGTGCAGATGAAAATGCAGTTTGCAGAAGGATGAACCATTGAACTTCATCTCCTCTGTTCTGTTTGCAGGTATAGAAATGAACGTGAATACCAGCAGAAGCTAAAAGAAACCCTTGAACGCCTTAATAAGGTAAACCTGGAAAAATGGAAAAGGAAAGGTCTTTATAATTTCTTTCTTAAAGTTCATTTACTAAAGCAAGCTGTTTTGAATAAGCAGTGGGAAGATAAAATGTCAGACCACATTTCTTGTCATTATGCACTGATGAAAAGTTCTTCCCTTTCATTTGCCTCCCTGAGCTTTGTGCACTTGGCTGAGCCTCAGTGTGTACATACACAGTGTATAGCACCCTGCTCTCTACAGTCCTGCTGAGTTTGGTTGTGTAGCACCATGCCACCTGCAGCCCACAGCCTCAGATGTGCTCAGGGCTTCACTAATTTGTCAGTAAGACCAAGAACTAGGAGGACCTGCTGAGTAACACTCCTTTTGGAGCATCAGCAATGGCTCCTGCATACGTTTCGGGACCTGGAGTTGACATACGTGTTGCTTCTTCCACATTCAGTATTCAAATTCACTCTTACTGAAGATCTGGCACATGTTTAGGGGCCTTTAATAACTCTTGTTAACTCTGCTAGGATTCTTGTTTGTTTGGTCTTTCCTAACTTGGAAGGCGATTTCTTTCTGAGCGAGTTGAAGTCTACACTCTGAGTAGGAGTTTAGGAAAAGCCAGAGGTAGGAAAAGCCCATTTGTTAGTCTTACCATGCAGGCAATACATGTATCTAAGGGTCTGAAATATGACCAGAGAAAACGTTTGTTGCTAAATACCTTCTCCATGCCCATTTTGTTTTAATATAGCTACTGAATTAAAGTATACTTAGTACTAATATTGTGGCATGAGATAATGCTGATTATGTCTAAATCTTGAAGTTTGGTGTGTCTCAAAGCTCCTCAGCCCCTTGCAGGATATGGTCAGCCCTTCCTAGGACAGACCCTCCACTTCCCATTAGGTTTCCAAACAAAAGAAAAGCCACATTCCTCCCCCCCTACACCCGGCCTTGGATTTGCTGTGAAACATGAGGAGTGTTTCTACCAAGGCACAGTTTCCTGAACTAATGCCATGGGAAGAGAAATGATGATCATCATGATGATAATGGATAAACCCAGAGAAAAGATAAAGTTTACTAACACATTTAGGATGTTTCCAAACAAGGTCCATGAAACTGAGAAAGCCTGATTCATCCTCTCTTGCTGCTAGTTTTTGTTTGAATGAAGAAAATTATGTTTTATCTTTTCCCAGATCTACTTTTCACAGGTTATTCTTCATCTTTGGTACTGGGAAACAATGATAGTGAACCAAATAGAGATATTTTGTATTTCCCTGATACATATGGCAGGAGCTGTTTTGCTTGAGCACTGTCATGTCAATGATACACATGCTTTATATGAAAGAAAATGTGCATTTTAGCATTGCTATCTCCAGTAAGCTCTAGATATCTTGCACCGTTGCTGTTTTCCAGTGTGTTAGCAGGGTTCTGGACACCCTGCAAGGTCTTTAAAACTATTTGTGTAGGCAAATACTTTGTAAGCCATAGCTGGAGCTGGTGGGTCCATCTTCACAGTTCCTCTCAGCCAATCCTCAGCTAAAAGAAAGTGAATTAGTTTGGTAACCCCAAGAAAAGCTGACAAGATCTTAAGCTGTGGGGGATGTTGTTCCCCCAGGTTGTGTCTGGGCTGTCCCCATTGCAGCAGCTCTTTCCATTGAGGCACCAAATGCTGGAGGGAGAATAGCTGTTTTCCGTACAGGTGCTCAAGACATGGCCTGAAACCTGCATGTGTAGATATAAATTCATGCCTTTTCCAGCAGTTGGGAACCTATTGAAAAACCAGAAAACACTATTTCTGGAAAGTTCTAAGGGATTTCTCTCCCATGGTAAACAAAAATGCTGATTCAGCACATGGATCATCGTTCCTGAAACAGCACCTAAAGCAGAATGGATTTTTCTGAGGTTGATTGAATAGCAAATACTGCAAGGTTCAGAAG
This sequence comes from Melopsittacus undulatus, assembly GCF_012275295.1. Lineage (NCBI taxonomy): Eukaryota > Metazoa > Chordata > Aves > Psittaciformes > Psittaculidae > Melopsittacus > Melopsittacus undulatus. The sequence goes on along the minus strand of NC_047529.1, from coordinate 8,827,544 downwards.
AGAATGTGTAGGCTGCACTGTTTTGATGTACAGCATCATCAGTGAAGCTGGTCTACTGGAAAGCAGGGAATAAAAGCATAAGTGTTTTTCCCCTTTGAAGGAATATTTGGCTAGCTGAACACTGCTTTTGCTTATTACACGCAGAAATATTTGCTTATCAGTATTATCTAGAGGCCTGTGGGGGGGGGGGGGGGTGTTTTTTGGCTCTTTCCCAGAGCTCCCAACATGGCCATTGTCCTGCTGATCTTCCTGTCAATAGGAGGACAGGGGAGTGCAGAAAAGCAGCAGCATTTCTGCTGACTGGCTCTGAATGTGCTGGTTTGGATGTTTCTGTATTAGCCACTGTCTCACAAAGCAGCGAGACTGATGGAGAGGTCTCTGGCAGGGAGGCTCAGCAGCATAATGAGACAGCTAACATCTACACATTTTTGGGATAGCACATGCTGTGCACGTGGAATAGGAAAAATCCCCATCCAAGAGTCATGTGCTGCACCCATAGAATTCCGTGGTTTATTTACAACCTGTGATCCATTCACTGAGCTGGTAATGGCACATCAGTGTATGACCAGAAGTCATGAACACAAAAGCAGTATACTAGTGTTATTTAATGATAAACCTAATCAAGAAGGCATGCCGTGAGTAGGAAAATAAAGCTGTTCCCCCCACACTTATATATTTGTAAAATATATTACCATGTTCCACAGAAATTATCTGATATTCAGTGGTTTGTATTAAATGAAATAAAACTGGGAAAATAATGAATTGACCTTTGAGCAGAAATGGAGATTTCACTGGATTTAAATACCAGTGCCACTCATACCTACGTACTTTGAGTTCATGATTGCTAGTCATACACCTTGTCCTCTGAGTTAATTGAACATGATGAACTTTCATCCTCACAAATCCCAATGTATTAGAAACTTCTGCAGCAAGGTTGGGTTTTTTTTAGCCTTGTTCTTCTGTCGTTTTTATTTGCAGAAATGATTCCAACATTTCTGGTATTTGAGAATACACCAAAAGGAGTGAACATACTTCAGACTGTCCTGTTTGTTGGTTTTTATTAAGGGCTTCTTTACTGGGGGTATTAAAAAAGCATCAGGATACCTCAGGTCCTGTCATAAACACTAGAGAAGTTAATGCCTTAGCCTTTTTATCTGTTTAAGTTTCATGCATGATTGCAAGTGTTTAGCATCAAAAGCTGGTATTTCATAGCGTCTATATTACTCGACTCCCAGCATTCAAAAAGCATATGGTTAACGTATTTTGAGAGTACCAGTGCCAAACTGTATCACACTTTATATTTGTGCAGAAAATCAGTGTGTACAATGGGAGAATACAATAAATAAGATGCCTCTTGTTTGTGGGTTTCATAATACGTTAGTTTCTCCTAATAGGTAGTAGGTTGCAATTCTTCATGCAGGCTGCGTGGTCTCCACACCTATGCAGCTCACATCATGGCCAAGTGGCTGCTGTGATTCTGGCGCTTCAACCATATGTACTAACCCTGCCACATGTCTCTGCATTGCAGGAAGCTGACGAAGCACTGCTGTGCAACCTGGAGCTGCAGATCGAGTCCCAGTTCCTGCAGGATGACATTAATGCCACAAAGGACAGATACAAGAAGGTAAATGGCTGAATTTGCTGTTTTCCTTAGCTCTTTCCTTCTAGAGACATGTGTCAAGACTTACCTTTCACCATCTGTTCCAGTGGCAAATTAAAGCAAATCCCATTTATATTTTGGTGGGTAAAGACAGCACTATATATTTCCAAGCCCAATGGCTGGGTGGCTACAAGCATCCAGCTGACTCCCTCAGGTTCCAGTGCCTACAGCTGTAGTAATGTCTTGAATGTGTTAACCTGTTATCATGATTCAACCCAACATGCTGGTCAAGCTGTCTTGTATGTCATGGTAAGAAGCTACTGCTTTCATCAGAGGGGGATATCCAATTGTCTGTACCAGAGCATTCCAGTTAACCAGCAGACATAAGCCTATGGCTGTACTATTATGCTGCATTGAACACATGCAGCGCCTGTCTCCTTCCTGGTAGAGCTGTGAGGCTTGGATCAGGCTACTGTCCCATCTGTGCTGTTTTTGAAAGAAGAGATTCACTTTTTTGGACCACATGCAAAGGTATCCGTGGTTCTCATTTTGAAAAGCTCCTGTGCACTGAGCCTTGAAGTAAGACTATGAACTATACTGTCACATAGCCAATGCCTGTTATGTACCTTCAGCATGAGGAAACTGTTAGCACACATGCACTCCAAATCAGGTCTAAAACCACATTCCAAAACCAAGTCTGAACACAAACTGGGCTTTTATATGCTGAAAGATGCAAATACCTAGGAATAAGCCGCAGAAGTGGAGCATTTTGAAGGGAGCACCTTGCTATAGCATTTTCTAATTAAATGCTTTTTACCTTACTGCAGAACCTTATGGAAATCCAGACCTACGTCAATGTTTTGCAGCAGATCATCCAGACAACCCCTCGTGTGTCCCCTATAACCACTGGCATATGTGAGGCAAGTATTGCTCTTGGTAAATACATAGTGCTCTAAGTAAGAAAGGGAGAAAAAACTAATTGTAGGTTTGGAACACTGGACTGATCAGGAGAATAGAGATTGTGTTAGTCAAGCACACTGTAACATGTGTATCAGCCTCAGAAATGGCTAGTTTAAAGGTAGTTGAAGCAGTTGTGTTTCCTGTCTGAGGCTGGCAGCATATGTGAGTATTTACAGAGAAAGTCAATCTTATCCTAAAGGGGTGGTAAGATGTGCTAAAATTTGTAAATCAAATAAATGGCTACAGGCTAAATGAAAACTTGGTGATTCCTACCAAGACGAGTAGCTATGCCAAGAATGTTAGCTGGAAGAAGATATGAACTGCTGCATCTACAGGGTCTAATATCAACATAAGCTGTACTTTTACAGTCCTGCCAACTGACATCTTTTATTCCTGAAGCCATGCCACAGGGGTCTGCTTGAGGTTCAATACCCATCTTTTTGTTTGCCTTCTGTAGTTTTCTGTTTGCATTTACAGTTTCTTTCCAGTAGCAGAGTTTAGTTTGGCTCTTTTTAACAGAGTGAAGCATACTTTCTGTACACAATGCTGTTTTCTTCCAACCAGGAAAAACTGATAGCAGAGAGGAGGATCCCTGTTCTGCAGAGCCAGCTGGAGGAATACAAGAGCATCCTCTGCCAGCTACAGGCACAGAAATACAAGCTGCAGACTGAGGTACTGCCATCACTAGCCATAAACACAGCCAAGATGCTCATGAACACTGCTCTTTTCATGGTCACACTGTAAAACCTGATTGGCTTTTAATGGGGTTGACTTGGAGGCTGTTTCTTTTAGTTTTCCATCTTTTTCTTCAGCTGTTTCATTCCCATTCCCTCAGTGGTCCAAACTGTCAGGTTTAGATGGCCAGGGAGGGCTGCAGGTATCACAGCCATAATGAAACAGTCTTTGCTTATCAGAGGACATGGTGGAAGAAGGTTTCCACATTGCAACTGGTTTCCTGCAGACAGAGTCAGCAGGAGGTTAGGAATGGAAAGGTCACGCAGGGCTGGTCTGGCTTACTTTCTTACTGAGCTCAGGCTGGAGATTGGCTCCATGAAAAATGATGTGGGACCTTCAGAGCTCTGCTGAGAGGTTACCGAGGCCACTTCAGCACCGAACATTAAAGAGGTCTGTGGTACCCATTCACTGGTACACTGCAGTATAATGAAACTAATGCCAAGGGACTTAGATACTAAATTTAGGCTTTTTAAAAGGTTTTTGCAAATCTTGGCTGTAACATATAGAAAGAAATCAATTATTAAAGAATCCATTAGCCAGTTTTTGCTCCATTAGCTTTTTGTGAGCTCATATCTTTAAAAGCTGTTTGAAGGAAAAAAGAAAAACAGCAAAGTGATAAAAGAACCATGATAAGGAGCTGAAAAAAGCAGAGGAAAGAGCAGAATGAAGCCGTCAAATATCCCACCTCCAACTCCTGACCCTGGCTTTGTCAAGGCACCTATCGCCACCTCCTGGTTGATGTGCTATCCGATACCTGGAGCTGAAGCCTTATGGCACAGCAGTTATTTTTATAGCTAGAATATAAAACTCAAGGAATTGAATTCAAAAAGACAGCTTCCCATTTAAGAAAAGACCCTTCCTTAACCTCCCGTGCTTGGTCTGCAGACCACAGAGATGGAAGAACAGGTTTAGCCTGGCCACAGCTTCCAGTTAAGCACTTTTGCTGTGCGTGAGACACTGCCTGCTTTGCCAAGGCCATCCGCAGTGAGACATCAGTCAGTCTTGTGGGGGCAGGAAGGAGACATCACACCCCTGTTCCCCTGGTGTACGCTAATCCCATTGTGCTTATTGTGGAAAAGAAGCCTTGGGATAAACAAGGGTGCAAGGGGGAAAGTGTTTGGTTTTGAATCACTAACCAAATGCGATGCAGCTTCACACATCATAACAAAACATGTTTGGCCTTTAATTACCCTTGAAACAAATAGTGGGATGCTGAATCATTGAATCACAGAACGGTTTGGGTTGGGAAGGACATTAAGATCATCTCGTTCCAGCCCCCTTGCTGTGGGCAGGGACACCTCACAGTGTTCCAGAGCTGCTTCTTTCACCCACCAATTTTGTTCCCCAGACAACCATGCTGGAGCAAGCGATTAAAAACACTCAGGAGAGTTACGACGATGAAATTCAGCTTTACAACGAGCAGATTGAAAACCTCAGGAAGGGGATAGAAGAGGCAGAGAGGACCTTGGAGAAGTACACAACCGACTGCCGCCAGCTGGTGATCTACCAGCAGTCCCTGGAGAATGAGCTGGAGCGGTACAAACGCATCATCGAGAACGAGGACAGCCGGTAAGGCTGGTTTCTGGGCTCTCCAAAGGGCACAGTGATCACTTTTATCTCCTTTGAGAAACGTATGTTTGAGGGAGTCTAATCTAACCAAAGCTATGGCCATTTCACACCGTTTACTGGGACAGGTTCAGGGTCGGTAATTTAAATAGGTGTAAAATCTGGTCAAGCCTCTGCCAAGGAGAGGGTCAGAGTCATTCTGAGCTGCTTCTTTCTACACAGTCTCCTTTCCGTACACTGTCCTGGCACCAGTGCACAGACATCAGGAGCACACAAAAGCAATCTAAACACCTTCTCCACTGCTCGCGTGTTAGTGATGCTTGCTGGGGTGTTACAGGCAGGTTGGTTTTGCGAGGCTCAGGCAGGGCAAATGTCCTGAAAAGCAAAGCACTCTTCACAGCAAACCCGTTCTTCAGGCAGGTGCTGGAAAACGGTGTAATGCAAGTCAGGGATTTGGGTTGTTTAAACCTAAGGAGGAGCACTGGCTCCCTCTAATGTCCACCATCAGCCTCACATGAGAAAAGGAATAAAGGGAGCTGGACTTTCACAGCTGCATTGCACAGGCAGCAAAGCCAGAGCCCTCAGAGCCGAATTGCTGTGCTGGGTTGTCCAGAAGATGCAGGGGAAGGACACTCACTAATAGCCAACCTCACATGTGGGGAACAGATATTTCCTCAATCTTCAGCCTCTCCTTTTGGACACTGCATTCGGGTTAGGAGTCTGATCAGAATAACTGCCAAAAACCAAAATGTGCATCTCTTGCCCATTTACACCGGGTCAGAATGTTCTCTCACATTCTGGCAGAGCAGACTGGGAAGGCCACGGATACAGTAACCGGTTTGCATAGAGGTCATCCTCTCCGTTTTCATTTTTAACCCCTGATTCCTCAAATATTTTTCCAAGGAAGACTGCTCGGTTTCCGTCTTGCCCTTCTGAAGTCAGGCACATGCAGGTAACTTTGTAATGGCTGCCAAATTTCATCTTCCCAGCCAGCAGGTATAGCTCTTGCTGACCTCTGGTAAGTGTGGATTGACTGCTTGCCCATCCAAAATCCTTCCCATCCTTCCAAAGTGCTGTGCTAAATTACAAACCTGTTGCTATGCATTTTAATTGCTGGTGTACTTTACCTATTGGAGCATCCCATGTCTCCTGCTGGTGAAACCAGCCTGACTCCTGCGAAGGTGCTGTGGCTGTGTTGAATTCCCCAGACAAAAAGCATGCTCCCATCATTCCCTTTGACTCCTCACCACGGAGAAATACATTTCTTTAACCTCCACGCTTCATTTTGCACAATCTCACTTGCTCTTGATGGAAATGATGGGGAGAAATCTGACCGATGCGCGTCTTCTCCGGCAGGTTAAACTCTGCTATAGCGGGAACGCCAGTCACACTCTTCACGCAGATCTATAGACCTGTCCAGCCTCAAGCTTCGAGGGGAAGAGGTAAACCTGTGACATGTCTTCCTGTGTCTGTCAAGAGCAGTATCATTGTATTTTAAGATGCTTTTCCATTTGTCTTCCATACCAACCCCAGCTGTGACAGCCTGACTCCAGCTTGCTAAGTAAATGCTGTGATTTCAGCTGGGACAAGCTGTCAAAGGCCAAAACCAGAAGGAAAAGAGTTTCTTTGCTAATTTCTGCAATATCTCCTGCTTAGGCTAATCAATAGAGCACAGTCAAAAGGCACCTGAAACTATGGCAAGGGCTGGGGGTTTTGTGCTGACTTATTGAGAGTCATTGGTTCACACTTTAGTGATGTGACAAGAGTATCAGGGGGTGTTGAGTGCTGCAGGCAGGCAGAGGACACCCCTTTGTTCTTTACGTCCCATGGCCTGATTTCCTCTGAATGGTGTTTCCTCCACGTTGTAGGACTGCTTGCTAGACCTAGGATGCTTATAAACATGGTGACAAGGAAATGGCCACAATTAAACTTAGCAAAGAGGGGAGTTGATTTACAGAAAGGTGCTGTGGGTGCTAACATACGGATGACTTACTGTAGATTAAATCCAAGGCTCACTGAGGCTCTGCTAATAACAAACTGCCCTGAGAATGGAGATAAGCTGCCAAAAGAGGGATTCTTTTGGAGTGCAGCTGTAATTTTTCTAGCTGCTCTGTGAACCATAGCAGTTGTTTATGGAATGAGTCCATAACGCCTGAGGACAAATCCTCAGCAGCTGTAAATAACTGCAGAGTGCTGTCTTATACCAGCTGAGGATTTGGCCTGTCTCTGGCTATACCTCTGCTTCCTACCTACGAGGTGAGCAGGGCATTTCACCTGTGTTACTGTACCTGCCACATGGGACAGAGCCTTGGGGAAAGCATATTAATATCCCTGTCCCATGTTCCTGTAATTCCCAGTACCAACCTCTGCCTCCTCTGCTCTAGCTGTTCATGACATGGACATCAGTAGCCTGCCTGTGCTCCTGCTCAGCTGCCATGGGCTCTGTGGGTACTGGTAGTGCAGGAGATCAGAACACAGCCCATGGGCAGGGTTTCCCTCTGCATGCGCCTAGAGCTCAACATCAGCTGAGCCTTCAGAAGCACTGGAATAGCTGGTGATGACACTCACTTTCCCCATCAGGGCTGGACCACTCACCTAGGAACCTTGTATTCAGCAGGAAGGCTTTAAATCGGGGTTTTGGTTGTTTCTTTCCCATCCCTAAACCGTAACAGGAGTTGTAAAAGCCAGACAGGCTGTTTCCACTTAGTCCTACTGCCAGGCTTTGGGTACTTGGCTTCAGTCTCAGCTTTAGGAGACGAGGTTCTTGCCCAGTGAACAGGGACAAACCTTGCCACGACACCTGGGAGGAAGGTCCCGAGCCCATCTGCAGCAGCAGGCACTGAGGGCTCCTGATGAGCATTGATGCAGGCCTGGGAGGGGAACCACACACACTTCCCTGTCCTCACACTCTATGGCAGTGGTGATCACAATGCTAAACAGCTACTTGGCCGAGGGGCACACATAAAGTAAGAGGCTGTTTAATGTGCTAATAGGAGCTGTGCTCACACTTTCTGCTTCATGCAGCTCCCCACCTGCAGCAGTGAGGGGCAGCACCAGCATTTGCAGGGACTGTGTTCAGCACTGTTTGTTGTTTGTTCTGTTCTGTTTTTTCCCTAGATATCACCCAGGCCATGCAAGACATCGCCAGTGTCAAGCCCAGACAAAAAGCTCTGACAAAGAAAATTGCCAGGAAAAAGGGGCTGATGTCTAAAGACATAACTGATGGTCTTTCACCTGAAAGAATGTATGAAAGAACTCTGGAAGGTTTTGACCAAGATCAGCTGGAGTTCAGGCACGAGGGCTCGGTCACATGTGAACCTGGGCAGGAAGAATCAGAACTTGATGAGCAAGAAATGGGCCCAGAGGACGTACCCGATGGAGCCCAGATAAGTAAAGCCTTCAGTAAACTGTGTAACCTTGTGAAAGAGAAAATAAGAGTCCACAAGAAAGCAGAGCCTAAACCTGATGCCTATCCCAAAGGGCGTTATGTGCTGGTAACAGGGGAGGAACGCTATGAAGAACCTTGCATCTTGGCCCCCACCGTCCCATCAGGGGCAGGGATCATAGTTTCCAACAGCGATGGGAAGGTGATGAACGGTGGTGAAGTGGAGCCCATTCCAGAGCTACCGGAACCTGCTGAAGAAGTGGAAAAAGAGAAAGGGGTTATATGTGAAAGGAGGGAAGAGTTTGAAGTCCAAGATAAACAGAAGGAGGAAGAGAAAGAAGACATACTTGAATGGGGCAGAAAAACAAGAGGAAGAATTGAGCAGATCACAAAGTACCCAGACATTTCTGAGCCTGAGGCAGTTCCTACCCCTGGTCCGATAAGCCCAACTGAGCCAGGAGTCCTTCGAGAGACAGAATGTGACCGAGAAGATAAGCAGGGCCTTTTGTTCAGGGAATCAGGTTTGCCTGGCTCCATGAGCTACGAGAAGGTGGAGGTGGTGGAGTCCATTGAGAAGTTCTCAGACGACAGAATTCAGACGTATGAAGAAACAGCGATGATTGTGGAGACAATGATAGAGAAGACAAGCAAGAAGAAACCAGGTGACAAAGGCTCTTAAGTGACAGACCCACCCCCCTTGATAGTCAACTTGTCTGGCATAGTTATCAAATGACTGTTTTTTTCCTGACCGAATGATACAGTAGTGAGGTTTTTGCTGTTTGGTATGGAACAGGTTGATACCCTGATGGCAATTCTGTCTGACATAGGCTCACCTTGGGTGCAATGACCATTAGAGTGCTCCAGGGCAACAAGTAATAGGCACATCCTATGCGACTGATTTTCATGATTAGGACACATTGAAAGTAATTAATATTATTATTATTATTATTATTATTACATTGCTGCCTGGCTGTCCACAGGATCCGGGACAAATCTGCGTATTCCTCTGCTGCTCCTATAGCTGCCTTATGATTCCCCATCTCTGACAGCTGCAAATGTTAACTTGTGACATCTGGTTCATTTAATAAAAGTTTTGCCTTCTACTGAAGATACCCACTGCGGGTTTGTGTTGCCTCTGCCACTGACTGAGCATCCCTGCTATGAACAGCAACTGCCTGGGTGCGCAGGAGCTCTTCCAGGGGAAGGGCTGGGTACTTGATAAACAACACACTCCAAATCTCTGCATTTCCACCTAAATAGAGATGAGCTTGGCAGGCCTTTCTTTTTGCATCAAAACACCATCTCTCTGTATTTGAAGTAACATTACTGCGTATCCTCTCAGAATAAAACTTGAAATTCCACTAAAGTGGGGGCTAACCCTTATAAAGAAACTAAAACCATTCACTATTTGTCCTTCACCATCACAACTAAGGTATTTATGGACGCCAGCAAGCTTTTGAGCAGACTGCAGCCAACTCAACCACCCATGTGCTTTGGTATGCTTTTGTTAATTATTTTCTCAAGCTGTAGCATTTTACAGTTTAATAAATACTGCCATGGGATCTTGTTGCAGCCCAATGGAACTCTCTGGGGTTCCTGGAGCAAGCAGTGCCTTCCCACATCCCTGGGGAAGCAAAAAGCAATGCTTCTGCACTGGCCTGTTGCAGCTTCCAGACACCTTCACCACAGGGAAGTTAAAACCAAGGAGAACAGATCCTTCACTTGTGTAACTACTGAGCACTGCTTAAAGTGCTGATGCAGTATTTAGCCTTGGCTTGACTTCAGGCACACAAACATTCCCATTCAGGTACAGACTGAAGCGCTTTAGTGGGTTCCTTCTCACATCCCGATTCTCAGGTTTAGTTTTAACCTTTTACTTCCAGCTGATGACACCCATCAGCTGTGGAGGAAGTGGCTAAACACAGCTTGAGCTGATGTGCTTGAGCTTCAGGATTGCCTTTCCATGTCTCCCAAGACTTCCCTTCAATGCCATGTTGGGTTTTTCCAGCAGTGAGTTCCAATGCAGGTGTAGCATCCATACTGTGACTGTTACCCATGCTTAAAGTGTCACCTTCTCTGAACCAGGGAACTCACACAGCCACGTTTATTCAGGGTGTTTTGCTGACGCTGTTCAGTTTAAATGCTGTAGGAGCTGACATCAGATGTGGCTGTGTTGCTTTTCAGTTCAATTTACTAACAGTGTAAATAACCGCAGAGAAGGAATTTATCAACCCATATGCACGCTGCAATCTGTGAGCTGCTCAGAACTGCTGGGGAAAGCAGGTTTTGACTACTGCAAGGGGAAATAAGGCCAACTGCAGCAAGCAGAAGGTTGTTTAACAGCTCTGTCACAAATCAAGGTGTAAACAGATTAAAGTGGTTCCTAGACAGAGCCAGGGTATAAGCCCCACATCTGATTTCATTGAAATACAGAGAACTAAATGGGCAGCGTAATAAAAACCTGTAGTCAGTGTCAAGGCAGCAACACTTCAGGAGACCCTGGGTTCAGTGTCTTATGTGTGAATATCCCCCTCCAGCTTCATCTTTCTCGAGCTGTTGCTCTTTGCTGCTGACCTAGAAATGGGTTTCTGATGCTTGTAAGCCTCGTCAGCAGTATAGAACCTGCTCCTAAAGTGGGGTTGGTAGCACACATTAGTGAAGAAATCACTGCATCACACAGGCAGCAAGCTCAGATGCAAGGCTTGAACCAAGCTGGTGCTCAGCTGCAGCAACATCAGAAGTCTAAGAACTGAGGCCTGAATTCAGCTACGATCACTGACCTGCTTTCCACAAACAGTGCCCAGTAAGGCTGCAGATGATGGGCTTCTTTCTGTGAATCTGTACGAAAATTATACAGCAACCCTATGAACTATACTAGTATTGTTGATAAGGACAGTGCTGGAAGGTAAACCTCATGATTTATGGGCTAACCTCTCCTTTAAACATACAGTATCAAATGCAGATTGTCAATGAGGTGTTTAAATGCTGAAGTGTTATGGTATTTGTGAGCATCCATTCAGCAGAGCCTGGGATGAGCCCTGGATTACTACAAGAACCTTCTCTTCCCTGTCGTAATCAGAACGAGATCAGGAGGTTCCCTGCTATCTTCTACTGCTGCAGATGGGGTAAGAAATGACAATATTGAACATAAACTGTGCTGTGGGAACACGTGAGCTAAAAAGCACGCACAAGTGTGGGTGGGAAGTAGGGAGGAAGAGCGACACAGGGGTTTTGTGGATCAAAGTGTTCCAAACAGCAGAGAAAATAAAGCGGATGTGGCATTTCCAGAGCTGTCTTCAGAGCCAGAGGGTTTGACCCATGGAAGTAATGCCCAAGGCTCTTTCTAGTCTGCAGCCTCAATCTTCTGTGTCCCACCATATCATGGAGTTAACATAATGCCTGTCACTGTCCATCTGTTGCTGGCAACTCTTTTAGAGGACTGAGTTTATTTTCCCTGTATCCAGCATATAGAGGATACAAACTTATCAGTGTAAAAAGCAGAGGAGTAGGAAATCATCCCTCTCACAGTAGAGTGCTTCCTCCTGTGCACCTCCGGATAGGCAATGATGATTGATAGGACCTGCCAGTTTACAACAGCTCTTTATTTTCCTCGTATTATAAAACATCATCACAGGGCTTTAGTTAAACAGTGTTCACCTGTTTCAAATCATGAGCTTCATTTTCCCCTTTATTATAAATACTAACAAATTAACTTTATTTTCCATCAGCAATACCATAAAAACTTAGTCTGACTGGACATATTTTTCAGCAATCCCCTGATGCAAAAATCCCAAAGAATTTGAAGTAGATGTCTGTATTGTATATACACTTCGTTTTATATATACTTATATCAAAATTCACCATTTCTGTATATCACTCATTATCGTGATCTTTCATGTAATATATTGTCAGCATTATGAAAATATGAACAACCATCTAGCTATTTTGCTGTTTTGCAAGATATTTAATGATTGAACAGAGAATTGCAGAATTACATAAATGCAATGGAAAGTCACATACATGATCATTTAAGATTTCCACATAAGACTTGTCTTATTCCAAAACTTTTCCCACGTTTTAGAAGTCCTTCAAAAGCTTCCAGTTACCTCTTTCTTTGAACACATACACACAAGAAGTTATAATGTGTATGTATCATACATTACATACCGTATGTAATTCTATATGTATTTATAAGCAAATATATGTAACATACTCTGAATATACATATTGTATGTAATATATATACAGAGAGATATATACCACAGGTGCGTCGTATGTATTTAGGCATACAGGTGTATGCATAAATATATATATGGTAAGATTTTCCCTCTGGTATGTATATGCTGCTCTGCGATCTGGGTGCCTTCCATAGAAAATTGCTACCATCAGTGTGATCCATTCACTTCCAAAGACACGAGCAAACCTGTCCCCAAGCCATTTAACTTCAGTGTGTTTTGGCACATGCCTCATGAACTCCAGTTGGTGATTTAAAATGGCCCTGTCTTGTCCTTGTACTCCTGTGGTATCCCAATGTGTCCCAACTGTAAAAAGGCATTGCTGCGTGCCATGAGGAACCTGTGAGTAGTGCTGGGCTGCTTGTCTTAGCTTTAGAGTGTAATTCACATAGACTCTGAGCAGGTTAAGTTGTTTATTTTGCATTTGGATTTGTCAAGGAAAGAACAGGACTCTTATGGAAAGATAAAAGATGGATATTGGCTAGAAGTAACGGCATAAATTACACATTTTTAAGTGAAACTTGTCCACCAGAACCTTTGGGTTACATTTTTAATCTGATAAATATTTACTTACTAAATGTGTTTTTACTACTATGCACCTGATCCACGAGGACAACTCTTATTAAAACCTTTTAGATTAATACTCTGCATATTAAAAATACATAATAAAATTCTGCAATCAGTCACTGCTAAAAAGCAGATCTTGAATCCTGCGAAGACCCGAGGCTCCTGCTTAAAATTAGCATTGGGGTAGGTCCACTGATGTCCTTCACTGTGAATGCCTGCCCAAATATGTGCAGAATCGAGAACCTTTATTACTCCAAGGTTAAAATTGGGATCTCACACCTGAGAATGTGTACTGGTTGCTACCATGAGTAACTCCCCACCAAAGAGGATGTTACTTCTTGTGATAATAGCCAGAGCAGACTCTGAGGGCAAGAGAGATTGCCTGTACACATGTATGGAAAGTGAAGTTGGAACAACTCTTGAAACTGCAAAAAGCAATGATTACCAACAAATCTTCCCAAACACACTACATTTGCCAAGAAAGCCAACTCTGCATTACACATTAACAACTTAGGCATATTTTTCTCCTTAAATATATTTGTGTAACATAAAAATAACAGATCTCTATTCTTAAAAACGAAATCTGAATTAAAAAATTGCTTTGGGACTGAAACTGTGTCCTTTAAATTTCTCCCCCAGCAATTTACTGACAGCCAGGTTGGAAACCCCAGAAAACAGGGGTCTATGGTTGAAAATGCTGACACAGCCTCAGCTTGTGCTGCTGTCGAACATCTCGGGACAGAGACGAGCAGATGCACTTCTGCACACAGGCTGCCAGAAATCCTACATCTCATTCATTCCTTATGTGCTCGTTCTGCTGTAAGATGGTAAATTGATTTAAATTGCCAAAAATAAAACAAAACAAAACTGAAACTTGTGCTTTTAGAATGCCCTGACCCTGTTTGTAAAGCACTTCCCCATATCGCCCAGCTTTGGCATTGCTTTGCCTTCCTTATTGCACGCCTGTTGATCCATTCTGTGGCCGAAGTGTTTGTGTGTATATAGATGTGTTAGTGTATATATTGAAAGAAAACTCCCAAAAGTACTGGATTTCTGCAAATTGGACTGGGAAATTTTCTTTATCTCTGGATTCTTTCTTTTTGTAGGGTCTAGTGCTACTTTGGTTGAACCCAGTGGGGAATGTCCCACTGAAGTCAATGATGCCGAAGGAGCTGTTAGACGTTCAAAGACCTCTCCAGCCACCCTCTTTGCAATTCCCTCTCTCACAATAATTGTAAGAAATGTGCCCATTATCACCAACTGCCAATTTTAAAATTCACTCGTTCATTGTCTTTTTTTTAATACAAACAACATTTAACCACAAAAATATGAAGGGAAAAGCCATCAACTTTTTTGCAGGCTATTACCTATTTGTATGACACAAAGAAAAATAATTTACAGTCACAAACTGTACATAGTATTCGATGGGGGACAGTATATTTGTGGTTTAGAGTAAAAAAAGGATTGCTTCAGTAATTAAAATAATCATTGACGAGATATGACTTTAAAATCAAGAAAGTGTGATAATTTGGCTACAGAGACAATCATTGTAATATGTCTAACACAGAGGTTTGGATAGTAGAAAGCTGAGTAGAGGGATCTGGGGAAGGAAAGACAACGTCATGCAGAACAGCACTAGTTCTTGCTCAGTATACTCTTCAGGCTTCTCTCCACTGCTTCATCTAATTCTTCTTCCAGCTCTTCCTTCTTGGACATGGCCAGTTTGGACTGATAATCTTTTACTATTTGGTCTATATAGGGTGCACTTTGAGTCCCGTGCAGCATCAGTGTCCACTCCTTCAGCACGCCCCGCTGCGGCTGACTGCCAACAAACCCAATCTCTAGAGCCCAGGTGCCTCGGGGGTCTTCTCCCCAAGTGTGTGTGGTCATGAAAGGCCATTTGTCAAAACCCACCTTGGAGTCATCATCCCTGGGGCGCCGGCTCAGTAAAATGGACTTTGTTCCCATCGGTGAGGTCATGTTGATGTTGAGGTCTCCTCTCCTAGTGGAATTTACAGTTATAACTGCTTGGACGTGTTCCAGGTATCGGACAAAGTTTTCCTTCCCCTCACAAGCATCAGTTGTAAGTGTGAGGACCAGCTTGCCACTTGGTGGTATCTTTCTGCGGGTCAAAAGATAATTAAGTGAATTAAAAGGATATACAGAGTATGACATGGCTCCTGCTAAAACTACTGGGTTTTGGTGCCTCACAGAAAAACCCGTATTATTTTCCCTAATAATGCATGGAAGAGTAAGGAAATAGTTGCAAACTTAGCCAGGAAAGGAACATTCATTTTAGAAAATGGTATCAAACCTTGATTTGAAAATACATTATGAAATGTGCACCCGCAAAGAGAGAAGGAATACAATTAAGAAGGGCATACTGCTCTTTAAGAAATAGTAACATATATTCAATAGTTGCCTTTACTTATCATTACTATATTGGTTAATTGCACAATAATGTGTATATTCAATAAAAGAACCAGGAGCAGTCAGTCATGTCAGACAGTCACCGCAAAAGCAGCAGCAAGCAAAAGACAGAGGTGAGAGGCACAGAACTGCAGCACAGACACATAAAAGCCTACATCCTTGCTCTAATATGGGAACCTCATTTGAAAACTGCTTTTCATGGAAACTGTTATCGTTGCCATGCTCCTGTACAGGAAGAGCACACACACTGCGGCAAGAAGTCACACTTGTTTACTGAGCTGACAAAGTGCTGCACCTAAAGTCACAAGTTTATTGGTTATCATAACTTGGCCCTTGGGAAGGCAAACACACAATTAACTGAAGGACATCTGTCCCAGATGTAACCAGAAAGCTAGGCCTGCAGATGGAGCACCAGCCCAGTCCTGCTGCATTTATTTTGTGAGGACCCTGTCATCAAACAGAAACCAGATCTCTGTTATCAGCACAGGGCTCCTTGTTGGAGACAGTCAGACACCTGAGGACACAATGCCTGGAAGTGGCTCACAAGAGAAGACAAACCACTTCGTACTGGGCCGTGCAGTCACAGCTGTCAATGGTCTCACCAATGTTTGTCAATGGGATGAATTACAGACAACAGGGTGCAATATTACACTGGTCAGTTTGGCTCTCTTTGTGCTGGGTACCCACAGTGTTTGCTCCCCATGTGATTGAGGAAACACCTGAGGCATCCGAAGTGTGCCTCTAAGGAAGAGCCAAGAGCATACTGGATTTGAGCAAGGCACATCCATGCCTTCTCAGCTCTTGCAAAGGAGGCTGGTAGCCACTATGTGCTGGGCAGTTCTGCTTGGGATCTCAGCACCAGCCCAAAGGTGCCAAGTGCCTGCTAAACCCTGCAGGGTCAGGATGTAACTGGCAAATACCAGTTGCCTCAGGAACTGGCTGGCAAAATACATTGCAAGTGTAAACAGAATTCTGTGTCTTCACCATCAGCCTGCTGTGAGCAGGGTGACACTTTCCTCTGTCTAAAAGAAATACGTTAAAGACAAGAATTACTACAATCATTAAAAAAGGGAGTAAGTCATGAAGTACTCCAGTCAGCTTGTCATTACCTCTTCTAGTGGCTTCTCCCTGAGCTACCTTTAGCAGTAAAATAGAGGGTCCCCTCTAAAGGGCATTGACCACACTGTGGAAATTAATACTTTCTTTCCAAAATAAATGGGTACCAGCCTTTCCCTTTGCTAATGAGATACTGTGTCCTTCAGAGACCAGTGGAAGCATTTCCTTCAAACCTAGCTTCCAGGAATTCTGTTCTTGAGATGAGCTCCAGGTATTAGAGTTTCCTACATCACTAATTGGCTCAGGCCAGTGTCTGCCCCTCTTTCATAAGAGTATTACCTTCTTGGGAGTACTTCCAGAGTAAAAAGGCATTCAGGTCCTCAAGGCATTTAAACACTTACCTTATACTGTTGTTTAATGTAAGCCTATGTGGCTCTGAATCTTATTAATGCCCTGGAGCAGAAGCTGGTATAACATAAATATTGTATGGCTAAAATATTTGGACATATAATTACAACACCCTTGAGATATATTTTGTGTGCCAAAGCACAGGGAAATGCACTATAATGCAGCCAGAGGTGAAGTATCATAATCTCACAGCTGCCACACACTTGCAATTTCTCTGCATGGGAAGCATCACTCTCAAACCAATCTGAATTCGCATTGTCTCACAGCCCTCACACACTAGACAATACTTTGCAAACAGTTGTGCTTGTGCTCCACATCTCCTTCATAGGAGGGATGACATCAGATGAGAGAGGACACCACAGTGTGACTCTCTTCTACTTATCAACACCAAATGCCAAAGAAATAAGAGCAGTATTACCATTCCACCTGCTTTGCAGACAGCCTGACAACCGCTGACAGCTTTCCTCTCTGCCTTCTGAAGTGTTGCAATGCAAAAGTTATCTCAGCTCTCTAGAACACATGAGAAGAGACTTGCTCTGTTTCTTCCTTTCCTATTAATTAGCATTCAACACTCTTTGCTTTACTAGACTAATTACTATAGTCCAGGTAACTTTCCCCAAAATCCCAAAAGAACCAGCGGTGGTAGAAAAAGTCTAACTTGAAAGGAGCAAAAGAGGACACGGGTTTTCCACACCCTCACAGTGTGCTGCTGCCCAATTGCTACATATATATGTATAGAATATATTCATTTTCACATGAAGTGTAGTACCCAGTTGGAGAGAAGCTGGGAGCTAACAGCTCTCAAGAAGCACACTCCCACGCTGCTGCTCCTCAGCTAATGGAGTAGGATGTCCTAAATCATCTTTGTATCTCCCTAAACCAGACAGATTTAGACTTGTCCATTTTATTTCTTCTTGCTGACCCAACAAAAATCCCTTTACAGGGACAGTTCCTGTTACTTACAAATGCTTCTCCAGGCAGCAGAGAAGTCCTGCACTTTAAATACTGATTACTTTCAGCATACTCTATATTCTAGGCTGTCAATTCTTTTCTGTCCTGTTTCTGCTAATTGACAATGCTGCTCTGGCACTTACCTCTGTATCAACTACTCACCTCTACCTAAATCTGTACTGAGTATGTATTTTATATACACAAGTATCTATACTTATATAAACATCTATAGAATACAGAGAGAAAATGTAAGGCCAAAGTAGAAAAACAACCCAATTATCCATGGCAGCAGTGCAGTGTAGTTTTCATTTCCAAGGAATCTCTGGAGATGCTGGGACTTCACTAGTTTATTGCAGGGTAATTAAGAAAATGTAGATGTTGCAATTCAGGATGCCTATCTCCAGTCATTCTTTGGGGATGTAAATATTAAAGCAGTCCTATTAACATACAGATGTGTCAGGTAATTATAGTGGGGGACCTGTTCAGATCACATACTGAGATTATATTGCAGTAGGGTTAGGAGGTTTTAGGTAGTGACTGACTTTCCAAATCCGTGTGCTGTAAGCACAAAGCCTCTTTTGGGTGCTGTTCTCAAAAGAGACCAATACAAGGCAGAATATCTCTCAGCTCTGGAGCTTGTCGGGCAATGACATCAATAGGGAAGTGTGGAGACAGTGTTCTCACAGAAGAATGGATATTTGGTGCATGAACTCTGAATAACTCTGAAAGATACAACAGGCCATGAAAGGCCCGAGGAAGCTTAAGCAAGCAAGATAAGAAGAAGCTGGAATTCACTGAGTTATGAGAACTGTGGACTGTTGGCAAGTGTTCAAGGTCAAGTTCTCACACCTGTGCTTAACCAATTGTATGTTAGTCACTAAGGGTCTTCAAGACAAGTATCCAATCATGATATGCCAAATTGCTGTAGGTGTGTGTTAGCAATAGTATATAAGGAGTTAATGCTTTGCAATAAATGGCTTTTGGTCTGATCATATTGATCTCTGACTGAGTCCATTCTGTGGCAGGGAAGCTTTACTGAAGTTCCAGATCTCTGGGCTGGAGGAAATACATCATCACCTCTGCATTTCTATCTGCTCAACAGCAGAAACAGGGCACAAAAACAAAGGCAGAAGGAGACAATACTACCTCCCCAACTCTGGCTCAGTCTGTTGCCAGAATACCTCTACCACGTTCTCTGAAGCATGGAGCCAAGCCTAGAAAATGACATTTTTTCTCTTCCTCTCAGATGACCCCCATGCATTTAGGATAAATGAGATTATTTGTCTGCAATTAAATTATGAATAAACTAAATATAGCTCAAAATTAGCTTCAGCACTCTCTTATTTGTTTCCTACCTGTGAACACACACAGCCCAGAAAAATTAGATCTCAGATCTCAGGTGTATAACCTTGGATCCTGCCAATACAAACCCACTTGGAAGGCTGGGAACAAATCTACTCTTTACCTGGCTGAGCTATGTGCCAGGGTGGCAACCTGGTCTGCTTTCTTTTTCCAACAGAATAATGATGCCTTCAAAAAATAGCACTGAAAAGTCAAATTTCAAATGGTATAGGCATAAATTGGCCATTATTAGGTTAGTATTTCAAATAATTAAAACTGAACTATAACTGTTGCAGTCGATTAATATTAATTCATTCACTTGTTGACTCATACACTTTAGCACATGAAAGTAAATCAGAAAATAATTTGACTACCTAGCCTGCAATTAGAGATTTGAAGAACATCATAAACCAAACACAATTAAATGCAGTAGTGTTCAGATTGAATCACTGGTACCTGTAGATGATTGTTTCAGCCTTCTGGAGATAAAACTGTCTACTGGAATATATCACAAGGAGATATGGCCTGGCTGACAGATATTCCATGTGGCAACAGCTTATGTAATTTACAGTACCAGCCTCCCAGATATTCACTTGTGCACAGCTGCTTTATTGAGAGAAATTTTGGCACAAACATACCTGTAAGTACCCAGAAGAAACGGATGCTTCTACTAACACTGCTGCCACTAGCAGTGATCATACAGCTGAGCTATAGAATGCACACCTCCAGCAAACGAGGAACTGAAAGATCATGTAGTTTATTTTATCAATATTTGGAATAGTTGAATGTTTCTGGTAATAGGTTTTCTTAGAATAATAATTCCATTATGGTTCTTTGACTACCTGTGTCTTTGTCAATGTATTTGCATGCTTATGGTCTCCTAAAAGCCTGGAAGAAGCTGTACACATAGACTAGACTATTCACTTACTCAGGTTCCTGTATTGACCCTCCAACACAATGGAATCTCTCTGGAACAGTCTTCCAGTCTTTCGCCATCTTAACCATTGCTCCTGCATCTAGGACACCATAGCCAAACAAATGGTTGAATTCCAGCCCAACGCCATTTCTGCGCCACTGATGAACCTCGTCATGAAGCTGGTTCCTCTTGGAGGTGAGCACTGTCAGATGCTGCATATCCCTCCAGGTAAGATCCAAGCTGTGGAAAAGCACCATGGAAAACAAACAGTACAGATATTACAGAAATTAAAGTAAGACAGTGTGTCTGAGTAAGCCTTTTGGTGAAACTTGTTTCTATGAATCACACAGGAATTCTATCTATACACATATCAGTAACAAAGCTCCTGTTGATTTCAGTGGGAACAGGAATAGGTTTTAATTTTACAGTGCTTCCCCAAAATACAGTCCCCCAAATTGCAAAATAATTTTATTGTCACCCAGAAAACAACTGCATTTAACTACACATAGACCACCATGCAATTTTTAAGCAACAAAAAGTGTATGATATTATACCAGATCCTGAGAATACAAAAAGATGATGATAAAGTTTCACCTTGCCTTCCTCTTACATCTTGCCCTCTTTTCCTTGCCTGCTCCTCCTGCTTTTCCCACAGACCTCTGAGACTCACCCAAAATGAGTAATTTCAGTATTCTGTGAATGTGGGCACACAGGCTGTGGGTGACTGCAGATTTGCATTATAAGGTATGGCAGAGGTTTGTCACCTGTGATATACTAACATAGATGGATGCAGTCAAGTAACATTTGTCTAGATTCGATGATCGTTTTTCATCATCAGCTCTTGTCTTCCTAGATTTGCAGTGATTATGATGACAGGAAGGGCACTTATAAGTTATTATTCTGGAAGCCTTAGAACTGACATTCTAATTCTACATAACTAAAGCTATTCCAGTTGTTTTATGATGAACTCTTTCAACATTACAATATGTCTGATTCAAGCCATCAGCCTAAAAGGATCCGCTTTTCAGCTTTCTGTGCCCCAAGTAATAAGCATGTGTGCATGCTGAATGTACACCAGAATAGCCAATTACTGTAATTTCTCCAAGGTGACACAAGATAGCTGAAAATCAGATATCACGTACATCATTCTTACTGAAATCTTTTAAGAGCTGCTATGGATCTTGGAGCTGTACATTTCCATCTTTCCATCTAACAGATTGGTCTGGGTTTAGGGACATGTCAGACACACACTGTACAAGAACTGACAGGCAGATTGCAGGCCAGAGGACTCTGCATCAGAGATTGTTAGCTGTTCCTGTGAAGGCCAGTGGAGCTCATCCAGGGTATTTCTACACAATACAATTTGACAGAGCCAGCCTGGAAGGAGATAGGAGACCCTCACAGTTCTCCCTTGCCTCCTCAGCAAAAGCTAGAAACTCAATTGCAAACCAGGCGTATTAATTTCAAGTCACGATAGTTTGCAAAAGTAATACCAGTCTTCATGGATAGCCTGAATGAATAATAATCATTACTGAGATATTAAGGTTGTAGCCCAGGTTAAATATGCAGTGATGAGAAAATTCATTAAACCTTTATATTTTTATGGCCATGTTAATTTATTACACGGTGGCTGTCCCACAGAAAGGGATTGATAGCACAAGGAATGATCATCCAAAGTTAAACACTTGGCATGCATGTTTTATGCATATTAAATCTGAAAAACTATACTTGGCCAAAGTAATTCCCTGAGCACAACAATCATTGCTCTGCTAATGATACAAACTCTGCCTCCTCTGCCAAATCTTCATTCTTCTGCACTGCTGAAGAAAACTATTACATAGTGCTCCCTTCGTGCCATGGTTACAGTAACTGAAGCTGTATAACTGAGCAAATGTGGCCTCTACTTGGTAAAACAGTTTAACATAGAGTAAAAAGATGGTATAGGGTACTGTAAGGAAAACTTAATCATTAGAGAAGAAGATAATGAAGGAAGATATATGAGAGGGCTCTAATGTTGTGAATGGCATGGAGATGGTAAATAGACTATGGTATTTATTCTTTAACATAAAAGAACAATTATGCAGCACAGAAGCAAATCACCACCAGTGGGTTATGGAAAAATCCAAGGAAACTTTCCCCACCATCCAAAAATGTTACTGTAGAACCGACTGCCACTGGATGTCACAGGTGCCAAATACAGACAAGTTGAAAAGTGAGACAAATTAAAGGAAGACAAATCTGTCCATGGCTATTAAATAGGATAGGCTGACTGCTCTCTCTCCAAACCACTGATTGCCAAAGCTGCTGTTGAAAGATCACTCTTAATCCCCATTTGTTGTACTCTCCCCTAAGCATCTGTCATTGTAGACAGGATGTGGCACAAGACGAAGTCCTGTTGATACTGTAGGTTTGCTCTTATGTTTTTGTAGACTGGGCATTCTACACTGGATATGTGGAGGAATTTAATAATCCCTCCCTCCAAACAGTGCTGGAGAAGACAAACCCCTGGGAAGCAGTGGATGGATGGAGAGGACACAGAGAGAGCAAGACAGACAGACTGTATCTGCTCTGTGGCTTTGGCAAGGCTGTTGCTCCATCTGTAAGTTACCATGCCTGTCACTACTGTAGCAGGCAGCTTGTTAGCTGCTCATTCTAGCCCCATGCCACAGCCAGCCAGTTTCAATGATGAACAACATTAAACAAACCGCAGGCCCTCTCCTCTCTAGAGCTCACAAGGCATTTCTCAACAGCATACTTAGCCTCCAGGGCCAAGGCGAACACTCCGGCTGCTTCAGGGGCAGCTGCAGACGTTCCCGAGTGACGCAGGGTGCAGTTGCCATACAAATCTGTTGTAGCCTGCAATGATATCAGATGTAATTAATGGAAACAGCTAGTCCATTTTCCTTGCAGCTAGCTACAGACTCAGAAAAATACAGAAAGTGGCAGTTTGTGCCCTGGCTCTTCACAGTAATTGTGTGCTCATGCCTAGGATCTCTTTTCTTCTTTAGAATAGTGTGTAAATTTAAAACCACAACGCCACATAGTTACAGAAAGTGTAAATATCATAATGTAGTAAACTAATGTTCACTAATACTTAGAATTCATAAACTCATATAGGTGGCATTTATTTCCTATAAACACAGTTTAACCAAAGGCCTTAAATTCCCTTGTGGTTGTCAGAAGCATTTGAAACTAGAACTGTGAACAGTATCGAGCTTTCTAACACTTGTGTAACTCCAGAACCAACAGCAGTACCAGGCTGCTATCTTCTGATAGCAGAATTTCGATAGTGTCTGATAGTGACAAAATGATGAAGTGCAGATTTGTCACTAGAACAAACCAGAAGGAAATCTCAGAAACACATTTTATGGGGATAATCACAAAAGTGCCACAGATCATCTTGGCTGACATCAACACAGAGCTGATATCAAGACAGAAACCAGTATTTGTCTCTCTGCTGCTGCACATGGGCAGTGCAGATTACACAATGTGTCTTTGAGAGAGGGCCACGGAAAATGTATAAAAGGTTTTGGCAAAAACTAACCTTGAGTTACTATACCCACATTTTCCACAGTGTGAATTAGACCATGTCCTGGCTAGTCTGAAGATGCTGAAGAGCAGCGATCAGTACGGTGGAAGAGAATCTCAATTACATTTGAACAGAAACTGCGTATTTTCCAATTATAGGTATGGATCTGAAGAGGACTTGAGTATGATGCTCCACACTGCTCAATGGGAGACTGAGGGTGAGCTAAACCCCCGTATTTCCTGTGTGGGTGACTGAATGTCTCTCTGCTCTCTACAGCTTGTAGTACAGAAGCAGTCGGGTTCATGACTGCTCTGCCAGTACAAGCAAGTATGATCTCAAATGTTGACACTTTTAATTTAGATTGTTACAGAGGCCTTTTTCCACACCCTCCTCTGGGAAGAGAGCAATTGAACTTCCAAATATGGTTTCTGATAAAGGAAAACACCAACTCTATGAAGCATTAAGAGATGGAAGATCATTGCTGTTCTCGATTTTAATCCTGCATCTCCTCAGCTGACAGTTTTGGCACCATCATGTACTGCAGATGAGAAAATATCTATCTCAACAAAGAGCCATCTGCTGCTCCAAATCAGACAGAGTTGTAATAGGTTGTGGGAGTGCACAAAGACAGCAGCAACAGCACAATAATATCTGGACTCACCACGCCAGCCTCCGGATTTCTCTTCCTCCCATTACTAAAGGTGGAAGCTAAGGTTGAAGAGCAGCTTTCATCATACAGAGCTGTCCGTCCATCATTTATAGCAGAATTGATGGAGATTGTCCACATGCTTGATGCATAACCATCACAGTTACAGTCATCGTAGCTGCCCCCATCTCCAGAGGCCCAGACATAGATGCTTCCTTTGCCACCTCGGCCCTGTGAAAGGGGAAAATCAACCCCCTTGGGTTAAATTGCAAATAGGAGAGAGCAGCTACCTTAAACTGCACATCTAATTGTAAAGCTAGACATCTATAAAGGAGAAAAACAGTCCAAACAAAATATACATCAACCCTAAACAGAAATAACATGGACTTCTGCAGGTTATTAAATCCAGTTAACCGGCAGGCACAGCCAGCTCTGCAACCTTATGTACACAGAGCACTTCCATTTATCTTCTCTTTTGCTTGACACCCTGAAGGCTCCTGTGCCAGATGCTGAGACATTTTATGGATTCATTAGTGTTTATGTCAAGGTCTAAGTGCTATGAGGAAAGCATTCTTTTAAAAGGGATATAGGTCATCTCACACACTGTGTTTGTAAGATCCAATTAGGTCCAGGCAATGGCTAAAAAACTCTGTAAAATGGGCACCTTTTTATCTCGACAGATTTTTCTCCAAAGGTATCACTGACTCAGAGCTGTTTATCTGACAAACCAGCTTCTACTACTAAGCAGAAAACAAAGTTATGAGACCATATAAATCATCTACAGAAAGATGGTCTACCAATTACACTGAACAGGTGAGAGACTGAAGCTGAAGGGAAGCTATAAAGGCTTCGCACTAGTTAAAGAAATCCATATCCTTTCGCAACTTCCAGACAAACAAGGAGTGGGAAGGGATCAGCTCAGCTCCTTCTTCTCATCCCATACTAAGAAAGAAGCAGGGGTTGCCTGCGGGAGGGTGAGACTGAGAACCCTGACACCAGATCTGATTGAGCCAAAAGCTCAGATCTCTCACTGATTCCAGAGTAGACACCATTTCTCTCAGTTCAGATCAGTGCAATCCAACATCTACTTCCAACAGCACCAGAAGGGTGCAAGGCCTCAGCTTAACATACTGTCCATATGTGTTGAGCAGAAGTTAAAAAGATCTCCTCTAGCCTCTTCATTGTCCACCATAAAACGGAAGTCAAAGATTACACAAACATAGTAACCTGCAATGGTATTATAACAGGGAACCTTTTCTGTCCGGAATTTAAATCAAATCCAAGCTCTCAGCAGTAGCTTCTATTTTTTCATCATACCCCACTGAACAGAGCAACCTCATTATTTCAAGCACGTTAGTGAGTTGCATTATAATCCATTGAACTGCACAGCAGGTTTGCTGCCCCTGGGGTATATAACATCTCAGGACATAGTTTTTAATAATAAAGATGATGGCTATGAAAAAGCCTACTGAAATCAGCCCAAGAACTCCCATAAAGATTTGAAATCAGTCATCTGAGTTTTAAGGGAGGAGGATACTGCTGCAAAAATAATTCTAAGAACAAAATAATTTCAGCAAATTATATATATATATATAAAGATCTGCATAACAAGAACTGTGATCCTTTTTTTTCCATTGACATTTTCCATATTCCACCTTGTGTTCTGACTGCTACAGGGCCAAACCTGGGCCTTGATCTCACTTTAGAGGCTACATCCCAAGCATGCCACTATAGCCACATCACACCACCTTGCCACCATCTGCCTCCTTTGGACAGCCTCTGTGGCAGCTCAAGCACATCTCTTTGTGCCCCAAAAATGCAGGCTGCTGCCCAACACAGAGAGCAGACAGGGATAAGATGTCTGGCATGTATGGACCCATTCTTAAACAACCCTTCCCTTCCAGCTATTTTATAGGGAGGGCAAAAACTTCTTTTCATGTGAAAAAATTCACAGAAGGAGCTTGATGCCTGAAAGTTAGGACTACACAGTGCTCAGCATAAGGAGACAGCCTGAGCCCTGCTTGGCACATTGTTCCATGCTGCCAAAACCGGGTACTGCTGCAAAGTGTTTCACTCCACAGACAGGAATTGTGGCAGACTGGTACAAAACAAGTGTAACAGATTGCTGGTGGAGAGCAGGATAATTCGCAGAGGAACCAAAATTCAGGCTGGAGTTCATGAGTGGAATTGGCCTGCTGAGTGCTGCTGGGGATGGGTTTTATGCATGCAATTACTGTAATGTGAGAATGGCCTCAGGATATAATTTCTATGAGAGTCTTAGTGTTAAAACCCATAATTCAGCTCTTAATACTCTACTTTCAATGGCCTTTTCTTCTTAGCCAGGGCTGGAAAGAGGAGCAAACATTGCTGAAATAAACTGATAGTAGCCCAAGTGTGTGATTTGCAAACATGCTTAGGACTTGCTGCTTACATTTTCCACAGCCAGACCTGCATCAGTGGGATAGTTTGTACAGGCAAGCTATTTGATACCAATCCTCAGGCAGCATTTCATTTACCAAGCAGAAATACATGGCTTCAGGGAAAGCAAATTTTCAGTTCTCTGAATGGTAATAGTCTAAACCAGAAAAATCCCAGTTGGGTCAACTCTAAGTGTTGTATTTAAAGCAAACTGAAAGCTCCTATTTGCATATATGAGTCTAATAATGTCAGTTGCCCAACTTCGGCTACTGTAAATTTAGGCTAAAAAGAGGACTGGAGAAGGTGCGAGTAATACAGACTATAAACACCAGAGGGAGCCTGAAGGAAAATTCAGGAAGAAGGGAGACCAGCAAGATAATAAGGTACATTTTAAAGAGAATCTGCTCCAGAATCCTGTTGAAACCTGCTCGTTTTCCCCCAAAGCAATGCACAGCATTGCACCTACACTTCTGAGGCACTGTATCTCACTCAGAGCTGAAAATGGATCTTGTGGAATCACAGACTGATTTGGGTTGGAAGGGACCTTAAAGCTCATCCAGTTCCAATCCCTCTGCCATAAGCAGGGACATCTTCCACTAGAGCAGCTTGCTCCAAGCCCTTGTGTCCAACCTGGCCAAGGGATGGGGCAGCCACAGCTTTCCTGGGCACCCTGTGCCAGCACCTCACCAGCCTCACAGGGAAGAAGTTTTTTCTAATGTCTATTCTAAATCTCCCCTCTGTCAGTTTAAAGCCATTCCTCCTTGTCCCTGTCACTATCTGCCCTTGTAAAAAGTCCCTCTCCAGATTTCTTATAGGCAATTAGTACATTTTAGTACCAGTTACATTTAGTACTAGCCCAAGAGAGGCTCACCTCTCGATTCAGGCTAAACCAGAATTAAATCTTGGGGAAAGCTATATGCTTAGAATGTCACAGACAGCTACTGAGAAGCTCTCTTAGTGGAAACAGCAGGTTTTCTATTTCCAGTGTCCTTCGTGGGATGCTGTGCTACCAGCAAAAAATATCCCTGAGGAGTTTTCTTTCTCCTTTTTTCATGTTCTAAAAAGCATAATCCCAGAGAAACTTCTTTACTCAACTACCTTGGAAAAGTGGACTGCAGCGTAATTCTCTGTGTAACTTCAGGCATATCTTGAACTCTTAATTTTCTTTCTTATTCTGTTCATTCATCATGCTTGCTAGTCATGGGCTAGTGCCTAAATCAGTGTCTCTCAAAGTTTCAATTGCTGGATCACACTTTCCAGATAAATATGAGTGGTATTTGACAAATAAATCCCCCCCCCCAGCTTCCCTGACTTTTCCCATATAAGGTTGGCAAGTGCCAGTGTGAGTAACAGCTGGGCCTCTACCACAGCACAGCCTCTGCAATGACCCTTCTGGTTCACCCACTCCTGCCTGGCCATTGGGGTTGCTGAAGATGGATAGAAGGAACATAACAGTCTCTAAAGCACATTTCTGATGCCCTTTGGCTTTGGCCTAATCCTTCAGCCATAGATCAGGACTAGCAGTTTCTAACCAGTACAAGTTAAAAACAAAGAACAGGCTCCTGCCCCAAAAAACAACGGAGGTACCAAGGAACAACAGCATCAGGACACCAGTGGGCAGATGGCCTCAGCCTAAGAAATAAAAAGCAGCAGCACCTGACTGAGAGAAGGTATTCTTTTAGGCACAATGAAAAGGTATTTCAGGATAAGGACAGCCAAATGGTTTGCTGCTGTTTATGGACTGTCCCATTTCTAAGGAAGAGAATGTAGATGAAGCATACCTGAAAAATACAGGAAAAATTACAGAACCAAGAATTGCTTTCTGTAACTTACTCAAAGCACATATGACTTTCTAAACACCTTTTTGTGTGCCATATGATATGACTATTTTGTAATTCCTCCCTTTTAGAAAACAGAAGTGTTTCAGCACCTTCTATATAAATGAACAGCAATTTATGTGCCTGCTATGGTAAGAGATAGGCTGGTTTTCCAGGGAAAGCAAAAAATTCTACAGCTTTTTCAAGTCTTTCCAGGGGTCCTACTGATTTATGAATAGGACTCAGTTTCCATCCCCCATAATTTTTGACTGTGTTTTCCTTTGAAAAGAGCATTTATTTCTCTTCAGGACTGAATTACTTTAAAATCCTTACATGTGTTGTAATTAAACCCCACATCCTTCAGTCATGATTGCTCATTTTCTCACAAAGTGCAGTCTGCAGTCCAGGCAGCCAACACGAATTTGCCACCAGGCTGGGGCATGCCATGGCAAGAATAAGGAAGGACTTTGGAAGAGCTGTAGGGCCATTTGACTGCTGCAATGGCTTGGCAGGGAGCATTGAGCTGGACTCTCAAGACATCCTGGAGAACCATGCAGAGATACTTCTCTGCCTTAGTCTCCCCAGTTGCTCCTGTGCATAAGCAGTGTGGCTCTGTGGGGTAAGCCAGCTGGAGACAACGAGTCCTTGGCATCTCTGAACTGTGGCTCATCTTTTGCACTGCCAGGGCTTTCTGAAGCCTGCCTGCATGTTCCTGCATCCCTGATGTGGTGCCAGCTGAAAGCCTATTGAGCCCTCGGTCCTCCAGCTATCTTTGCATCTGCCAGGCTGATTCACCCAGCAATCTGGTAGCCTGTGACTTCCTGGATCCCTGTGCTCCCTTCCTATATGGATTTCTTGGGGAGTGCTACAATCAAAAGCAGCTTCACCTGTGGCTCTCGCAACACGGTGTAAAGGTTCTCAGCTTGTAGCATCAGCCTTGTGGGAATTTAAAGCACAGGGCTGCTGAGTTGCGGCACAGAGATTAAGCAGAAACACTTCTGGGGTCACAATGATACAGCAAAATTTGTGCTTTCAAGCTACATTATTGTCTTGCCTTCTTAGAAAACAGTAATTTAGATGTCAACAAAGAAAATACTTACATTTAGAGCTTCAAATATTGCCATGTTGGCCCAACCATTGATACAACAGCTTTCTACTCGTTATATGACAGTCATTTGAAACTTTGTGAAGGGTAGTAATTAACCCTGTCACAGACAAAGCACAGACTTACAACAGCCAAGGTCCTCAGTTGACCAAGGCATCCCTGAAGAAGCCAGTATCACAACAGAAATCAGTGGCATTTGAGATCTGCCCATCCTGTCCTCAGAGGCACACATCCATCCCTGAGGTGTGTCAGGACAGCAGAGGGTCATTGACCTGGGTCATGTACCCAGTCAAAGGTTGTGTATTGCATCAACAGGTAAGTAAAGCTGGTTATGATGTTTTACAAAAGCCTGAAAACATACCATCAGGTGAACAGGGTAACTTCAGGATTCCAAGCAGATAGGACATACTTGCGTAGGGTTTTAATAAGGTTTGATTTTATCTTACATAAGAAAGACAAGGCACAGAATTAGAATGCATATTCCAGACACAACAGCAATGTGACAGTAAAGGGCTCCCAAGTTATAAAGAAGCTTGAAAGGCTTCCTCAGAAATGGAGTAATTAGATGGCTGCCAGATCATAAACTAATTTTGCTATCCTCACTTGGCTGTTGAGCAAATAAAACCATGTTAGTGGCATCTAACTGCATATGCTTTATTAATGTGCTATCTTCAGTGTATTTCAAAGAACCATAACACAGTATCTGTGGCCTTGGAGAGAGGCAAATGAGAAATATTTCCTTTCATTTATAACACCACCCTTTCTTCTTTCATTGGTGAGCCCAATTACAGAGCCATGATGAGACTATAAATTCTTAATACTGCTCCCCTGGCAGTTTGTACTTGTGCAGCATTTTCTTAGGTAGAACCATATTATAGAAGCAATAACATTTTCACCAGCACAAGCACAAATGGATCATGTCTTATATATTCTAGCTGAGCCAGTGAAGTCTCAAGAAATTAATTCAGTCCATGAGCAACTCCTCACAACTTATAAAAGACTACATCATAAAATAGCGATAGAGAGAGACCAGCTTAGCTTGATTACTTCTTTCTACTGCCTTAAATTCCAATAGCTGAAGCTGGAAAGAACTGGGCTCATGAAATGTCAAATAAGAAACATTTACCAGTTACTGCATTTAAGACAGGATACATCATAAAACACGGGTAGAATTTGTTCTTGAGCTAGTTGCCTTTTCCTGTTTAAGGTGACTGTTAATACAATTCTGGATGCAAGGCAGTAGAGAACAAAAGTCTCTATTTAAGAGAGTTGTGGTGTCACAGTAATCCCACCTACCATCCCTACCTCTCCCTCCAAGCTATCTAGCCCCCCAAAGTGGGCAAGCACAGGTCAGACAAGGGATATGTAAACCACATAGCCTTGCTTTGTCCAGCCATCTATATAGAAAACGCTACTACTACATCACTCTTTCCTTATCTCAAATGTACGTACCTCTCAATCAGATGATATAGCTAGCTGTGCTCAACACTGCTGGGATGCTTTTTCCTACATCTATTGTCCTGGCTTCTTGCTCCGCTTTGAATTTGAGTTTGTATTTCTGTACCTGCACTAAAATCCCTCCATAGCTCATCAAAGAAATACATAATAGAATCAACTAGTCTGGAAAAGGCCTTTAAGATCATCAAGTCCAACTGTCACCCCAGGACTGCCAACTTCACCACTAAACCATGTCACTGAGAGCCTCATCTACATGGTTTTTGAACATCTCCAGAGAAGGTGATTCCATCACTTCCCCTGGGCAGCCTGCTCCCATGCACATCTACTCTTTCAGTGAAGAAATTTGTCCTAATATCCAATCTATACCTCCCCTGGTGCAGCTTGAGGCTGTTTCCTCTTGTCTTACCACTTGTTACTGGGGAGAAGAGACTGACACCCACCTCACTACAACTTCATGTCAGGCAGTTGTAAACAGTGGTAAGGTCTTGAGCCTTCTCTTCTCCAGACTAAACACCCCCAGTCATATTAAACAACACTGGACCTAATACCAAGCCCTGGGGAATACTACTCGTGACCAGCCACCAATTTAGTGTGACACCATTGACCACTACTCTAGGCTTATCCATCCATCCATCCAGTTGCCTTATCCATCTAGGCTTATCCATCCATCACATCCAGTTTCTGTATCTGCAAATACGTGACAAAGAGTGATCAGAAGTGATGAAACTGAGCATGTGAGCAGCCTGGTTGTGATGCAGGGCTAAGATATCTCAGGACAGCCCAGAACAATGTTAGATTGGTGATTTACTGAAACTGTAAAGAAACATACACCTTTTCTCCCTAGACCCCATAATCATAGATGTGCCTCAGAGTCTAGAGGCCAAATAATAAAATCTCATTAAATAGATTAATTTGTTGCTCCTGGCAGATGTGTTTAAAGAAAAAGACAGAATGCCAGAATGCATTCTCTGGGTCTCTCTTTCACAAGACAGAACAGCATTTGTCCCTCAGCCTATTGCAGACTACCCTAAGCGATATCTGGCTCAGGTGCAGACTTGCAGTCTGACAAGTCTCCTGTTACAACTGGCAGCCAGCATCAGATATCCCATAGCAAAGGGTGAGTCTCCCTCATTTAGGTAGGTGCTGGATACTCACAAGTTTCAACCTAGTCTTTAAAAAATAGAAGTTGTACCACGTCCTTTCCAGTTACATCCCAAATATGTCTTTTCTAGCAGTTAGAATTTGCATTAGGTAAGATGGTTCATTTGTATCAAACCAGTGCTGGTAACTATCAAACTCTTGTGGATGTCTGTGTGTTTGAAACTTTAAATGAGCTCACAGCTGAGTTAGCAGGCACTTGAGAACAGGGATGTGAGCTGTGAGCTCATTTATCTTTGCAGTGCAACTACTGCTATTCAGTGACCCAGTCACACTGCTGACTACTGCCCCTGAACAAGTCATGAGATAACACAGTGAGGTGTAGATTGCACTAAAAATGAGTAGGATCATACCTTCATAAGAAAAAAAGCAGCCTGAGTTGCTTTCCCACTACCTTCTGATTACATGTATTACTCTGACAACCAAGCTCATACACATGCCATCCCCTCTGTGTTCAGCCTTAGAAATGCAGTTAGCAAAAGAGCCCATACAGTTGCCAGAGCGATGGACAGATTTTGATGTCCTTATAATCATGTTACTTTAGTGCTGCCTTTATATACTTTACAAGTACTTTAGTGCTGCCTTTATATACTTTACTTGAAGGTGTAATTAAGACAGAATACAAGAATTAGCTTAAGAAATACCTAGAATGGGAAACAGAAGAGGAAAGCTAAGAAGATACATCAACCTTCACCCACTTGGTTATGGCTCCATGTCTTCAAGTCATGAACACAGACATAAAACAGGAGGCTTTCAGTTCCTGCAGTTTTCATCATCTTATCACTATCAGGTAACTAGCTAACCCCAGCATCTAAGCAGCTCTAGAAGGAGGATCTCTAAAGGACACGACAGTGGAATGGAGTCTGGGAGAAGGACAAAACTCTTGTCAGTGAGTTCCACCTTGAGCCAAGTTCCCAAGTGTGGTGATAACAAGGTAAATGTTACCTGTGTTTGCCAACTCAGTTAACTGCACATTCCCTGTACGAATTCCGTATCACTCCTACTCACTTATTTTCAGTTTATTGCATTAGAAGTAAGGATATTAATCGTGCTCTGTGCAAGAGATCTGACATTTCCTTCCAGGACATTTGAAAGTATTGCTTTTAGTTTAATAACACATTTTTATTCTCAGCATGTTGCTTCCTCCCTGCCAATATTTCAGCTTCATCACTAATTTGTGAACCATCACTCTGGTGAGAATCAGTTCTAGACTGAGGAAAGGAATTCCTACATTTACTTGTCTCTGTTTATAAAATATATATTTCTCTTTAGTAAAAGGGGGTTTTATTCTGAAAAAAAATGATCATTAACTAGGTTTACATGTATACAGCCAACAGAAAATTTGATGGACGTGTTATAGACCTAAACTAAGTAAAAGGGTATTTAACTAGGTAAAAGGCTTGTTAGTCTTGCTTTAGATGCAGGAAAGTCTGGGTGAATTTTTCAAAGCACCATGGAAAGTACCCAGCATCCACTGACATCTTGAAATATCTCCAGAAAATCTGTCTCTCCACAAAAAGAGAACAAACTATACCCCAAAAAACATTCTCGACAGGAAATGTAATAAGGAAAATGAGGGTAGATAAAGTTATGATCCCAATGCAAAGAGGTTTTTTTTTGGGATGAAGCAGTCTCTTCTTTTGTGCAGGTATTGCCAGGAGATAGCTGGGACACTGGCACTATAAAATTAAATGGAACTGTCCCCGGACAGCAACACCTTTCTTCGGTAGGTAGGACCCAGTACTATTCCTTCTGCTCTTTAATTCCTCAATGGCTGTTTGATAGAACTGGCTTAATGCAGGTTGTCCTGCTCATTTTATGTTTTCTGATACAGTACAAGAGCAACCCTCCCCAAAGTGCAGCTCAGCATCCCTCTCTTCTTCACAAACACTCAACCTAAGATCTCAGGCCCCCTTCTGATCTTAATACTGCAGTATATTTCTTAAAGAGAATCACAAACAGTTCTGAGGGGAAGGCATTAAAAAAGTAATAAACCCAACACTCCCAAGTATGGGACTGTGACCAGACAAGAGGAGACAAAAACCCTTTCTCCTATACTTAACATTCAAAGAGAATGTTAATGAGAGTGTAATCCCACAAACTGAAGCATATGGTGATAGGATAGCAAGTTAATGAGAAGATCTTTTAAATACCAAACTTCAAAAAAGCATGACTAGAATTTAAAATCTAAACCTTTATTTAGTTTAGTTTGCGTTCCCCTGCCAGGGTTATTAGTGTCTTTTCTGGTCCGCATAGGAGGAGAATAACACAAGACTTACATGCGAATTATTCTATATTCAGAGTTTATTCTCCTCCAACCAACCCTAGTGGAAGAAAGATAAAGTATCCACTAACTGTAAGACATAAGGCACTGCTAAAAACATATCAACTGTGTCACATACCTAAGAAAGATTCTCCCCAAAACAGGAGTATTTAAGGGTATCTTTATGGAAACACTAGATAAATGAAAGTAAATCATGAGAAAAAACACAGCTTATGTCAAGATGACTTCAGAGGGACTTTGAGCTGGTCAGGGGTTTGTAAAGTTTATACTACAAAACTGAGCAGACTCCTGAGGAATTGGTGACAAGTCTTCCTGTGTTATTGCAGCACATTGCCAGTTTTATCGTCAAGAGCATGAAGATGACTATAATTTATGTGTTACAGGCAAAACACTTGAGGCTCCGGATTTGAGAAAGCTTTAGATGCTTCACTATTTACCACAGAAGTAGATTTAATTATCATGTCACAAAACATGGTAAACTGAATGTGCTTCTCACAGCGAGGTGGTGATGGAAGAGTGGGAGAAACTGGCACGAGTAAGAGGAAGAAATAATTTGGATGGAAAAATGAGTAATTGCGGAGCTCCCACACAAAACCACCTCAGATGTTCTGGGGAATTTCAGATCTTTTCATTATGGAAACCCATCTATGATCAACCAAGGGGAGGAGGCTCATTCCCTACAGAATCAGAGCAGCTGCATGACACAAAAGAGATGGAGACAGAGCCATGAAAGGTTTGTTTGTTTCTTTTGGGCTGATTTGTTTCCTTTTTGAGTTGTGGCACACATTTTACTCAATCTTCTAATAGAGGTTTAAGAGATTCCAGAACAATAGTGAATGTCTTTAACAAAGACCACAGACTGTTACTAGTAGGAGGTGGAAAGGTGGGAATAAACAAGGAGGCTCCTGCTACTGGGGAATATATTACCCCATGGACATCTGAAGAGTTGTGGTTCAACCACAGCCATAATAATGACCTGAAATACACTACAAATCCAAAACAATAATTAAATTGGTAGCACACCAAAATCAACAATATGATGCCAGTAGTACAGCTGGCATGTTTCAACCTCGGCAATATTTGCAAGATCAGGCTCTTCCATTTCCATATGAAAAGCATATGTAAGCTGAGGAGAGATAAACACAGCTCATGCAAGACAGCACTGTACCCTTAGAATATACAACAAAACCAATGCCACAACATTTCAGACACAGCATGAACGGAAATCCAAAAGTTGGGATGGTTGACACAATTGCACTGGGTTCTGTAAGAGGACCGTGTGTCCCCAAGGCATTGGTTTCAGCCTGACTGTGTAAATATCATTCTGCCCCAGTATTCAGATTATTAAATAAGACTGTTACCTTGTTCACACCATCTGCCATTGCTTGCAGTGTTAGCTCTCTAGGTCCGTCCACAGTCTTTCCATTATCAGTTGGTCCCCAGCTGGCACTATAAATATCTATGACTTGAGGCATATGACTGATAGAGGAAGCCTCAATAATGTCTGTCATAAATGGCTGGTCAAGCATTCGAATACCTGTAGATTTAATCAACATAAACATGAATTATGTATTACCCAGCATATGATGAAAGCTCAGCACCTGGAGACATCCTCCAGTTACAGGTATTTAATTCACTGGCAGTTGCACCTACTCACTCACCACTCACATTTCACCAGGGCGTGCTTACCCAGCAGGATGACAGCAGTGTAGCATGGCCCAGAAAGAGAAAGCACCTAATTGTTAGCTTTCTGATTACACAGAATTTTCCATCTATTTCAAATCAGTTTTAAAACAGTAGTATTCAGCAATCTCAGCATTTCATAGCATTTAAATAATACTAATAATATTTAAAACAGTATTTTGTAACAACTAGGGAAAACCAAGTACGGCCTCCCTTATCTCTAATTTACACTCAGTGATGTGTTGACACTTCATTACTTTTTCTAAGTACTTTTGCTGTTTATTTTGGTTCTTTTACAGAATTTAATCAGAGAGGGGAAACACACTATGCAATAATTTCCTGGAAAAAATATCATTGTGTCAACACGCAGACACAATAGAAAATACGGCCAGTACTTAAGAGGAAAAAAACAAACTAAAACCTGCTTCCTTTAACCCATACTGCAGTAAAAATCAAATTAAATGATACAAACCTAGGACATACCAACTTCATAAAACCTCAAAGTGTTGGCCATAAAAAAGCCAGTGTGACAAAGACAGCATTGGAAGCTCTTACACCTATCATGCCCCACACATAGGACAGTTTCACTGACAGCCAAACTCTTGATGCCTTTTAAATGAGACCTGAGTAACCAACGATACATCCCAACTCTCACTTGTAGCTTTGAGTTGAAATTCAGTTTTCCCAACAGTTTTAGGACACAGATGGGACAGAAATTAATACCACAGAGCCAAACAGTGTGAATGACAGCAAGTACCCTGATTTGAAAGCCAGTGCGTTTACTATAGTCAGTAAAAACCATGTGCCAAATGCAAGGCTGGAAAAAGTGATCTAAACTTCAAAAAGAAACCAGACCAAAGCTGGATATTCCTGATCTGCTAATGCAAGCTAGAAATTATGAAGTCAAACACAAAGAGCGAGAAAACCCTTCACGTGCCTGTAAAATGAAGATCTTCATTGAAACCACAGAATTAATTATTGACCATGGAGAGATGGGGGAATGACAGAAAGAGCCAAACCATCTGATTTGACTTCAAGGCAAAAAAGAGGTTCAAGAAGCAAAACACATGATGCCCCAGATCCTTAGCTACTGACTTCCAATGCATAGAATCACAGAATCCTAGAATGGTTTCAGTTGGAAAGGACCTTAAATATCACCTAGTAACAACCCCACTGCTATGGGCAAGGTCACCTTCCATTAGACCAGGTTGCTCAAAGCCTCATCCAATTCCATCTGCAAACATGGACTCTCAGCTCTACCCAACTCGACACGTTTCCTCTGACCACACGGTGGTGCTCCAGATGTACACTGTCCTTAGGGAAGAAGGCTGTGACTTTCCAAAATCTCTGGGGATTTTCCTATTAAGTGGGTCCCTATGGAAGATTATTTGTAGGCTGGTGGTCATGAGAAACAGCCTCAATTCACACTCCTCTAAAAGTAGCTGCTGCCAGAATATAAATTTTGTGAAATACCCCATCCCTTAAGGGGATGTTACCATTCCTTGAGAAAGAGGACAAGCCCTGGACCTGCCCAGCTGGTTACTAACTCTCAGTAATACTTTTTGGGGTAACAGCTTAACAAACACTGCTTGGCACTGTTCTACAGTAGAGATTTAGCTTTCGATCCTGTAGGTGACAGGTGAAATATGGCCTTCCCTAAATCTTCTGACACTGCAGTGAAAAAGGGCCTTGACAAGCAGAGCAGAGCTGCCCGTGCACACACACTGTGAACCATTCCTGGGAAGCCGCGGCTGCATCCACAGTGGTGTTTTGGTGTAGGCTGGGGAATGAGAGTGAAATTCATAAGCATCTATCTCTACTTGCTATGCCTTGGTTCTCATGCGAGTCTTAGAGAGGGAAAACTGAATTTCTTCAGATTAAACTAATTCAACACAAGCTGAGAGCCTAATGCACTTCTTGCACTATATTCAGTCTATCAGTGCAGACAAGAGCTAATTGTAAGTAAAAACACTCAACAGACCCAATTTGTGAATGCTGGGTGCTAGGTACCACCCATTTCATTCTGTTCATCTGCTCCTACCACTCTGCATCCCTTGTTAAAATCAAGCAAACCAACGACTGCAGAGATTTACAGCACTGCAGGCCCTGCCTGGTGAGAGCCTAAAGAATAGAAGCAGCATAGGATTTGCCTTTTCAAATAGTTTCTAATTGCAGCAGGAATTTAGATTTTACCTCCTGCAAAATGAGATTTATCACAAATGATCCTGCAGCTATGCAGGGAAGAAAGACTGAAAATCAGTATACCAAAAGGAGGTGGCTTAAGAAGCAGAGTTATTTGTCTGTTATTAAAGAGGCTATATAAAGCTCTCAATTGAAAAGGCAAAACCATGGAGAAATTCCTCTCCTCAGCTGCTGTGAAAAGTAATAAACACATGGCCCAGTGCCAACCTGCAGTCCTGTCCTAGGCAACGCTCCCTGTCTCCACAGTTCTACCTAAGGCACAGTGGCTTAATGACCATTTACACCTTGAGTTGCTACTGTACCTGCCACCTTGGAGTTGTACGCAACTCCCACGCCGCAGATGTTGTTGTTGGCAGCAGCAGACACCTCTCCTGCACACCTTGTCCCATGGCTGCAAAAGGGAAGATGGAGACATCACATGAACTCCAGCTAATGCATGTGCTGAGCTGAGCTGGATCACCACAGTCTTGCTTTGGCATCACAGTGCTTCAGAGGAGAAACATTCCATGGCAAACCATTGAGTGCTCTACTTGGATACACGGATGAGCTCATTCATTCCTGAAGCAGGATATAACCAACCTCCCTTCCACAGTATAAACGATGCTTTCTCTAAGGTTAACATCCATACTTACACTTCATTTAGTTTGAAAGTTATTCAGACCTTTTCTTTTTAACTAAGAGAATCATAGAATAGTAAGGGTTGGAAAGGACCTTAAGATCATCTAGTTCCAATCCCCCTGCCATGGGCAGGGACACCTCACACTAAACCATGTCACCAAAGGCTTTGTCCAACCTGGTCTTGAGCACTGCCAGGGATGGAGCATTCACAACTTCCCTGGGCAACCCATTCCAGTGCCTCACCACCCTAACAGTAAAGAATTTAATCTTTATATCTAATCTAAACTTCCCCTGTTTAAGTTTTAACCCATTACCCCTTGTCCTGTCATTACCGTCCCTAATGAACAGTCCCACACCAGCATCCCCATAGGCCCCCTTCAGATACTGGAAGGCTGCTATGAGCCTTCTCTTCTCCAGGCTGAACAGCCCCAACTTTCTCAGCCCATCTTCATGCAGGAGGTGCTCCAGTCCCCTGATCATCCTTGTGGCCTCCTCTGGACTTGTTCTAACAGTTCCATGTCCTTTTTATGTTGAGGACACCAGAACTGCACACAATGCTCCAAGTGAGGTCTCACAAGAGCAGAGTAGAGGGGCAGGATCACCTCCTTCAACCTGCTGTTCATGATCTTTTTGATGCAGCCCAGGAAACGGTTGCTTTCTGGGCTGCAAGCACACACTGAAGCTGGCTCATGTTCATTTTCTCATCAACCAACACCCCCAAGTCCTTCTCTGCAGGGCTGCTCTGAATTTCTTCTCTGCCCAACCTGTAGCTGTGCCTGGGATTGCTCCGACCCAGGTTAAACTCTTGGGTACTGCCTTGTTACCAACTAACAGTCACAAGAAACTGTGTAAATCACTGTAAATAGTGAAAAAATAAGATCAGTATTAATGTGAAAAAATAAGATCAGTATTAATACTATAAAAGAAGCACGTTCAGTATCAAGCTGAAGTAGCAGAAGGGAGCCACAACAGTCACTACACACCTCAGCAGCAGAGCTGTGGCCTGGCTGACCAGGCCGATAGCCAGCTGGACCTAAGGGCATGTGCACTCTTCTCCTCCAATGCCTAATTCCCAGGAGAGCTGACAAGGTGCTTCAGCTGTCAGCTCACAGAGCTCCTGTTTTCTGCTCAAGTGGGAAATGTCTCGCTTCTCACACAGAAGTCCAAGTCTGGGCTGAGACATGGCATTTCGAGAACACTTGGTATCTCTGAAGTGCTTCACAGCTGTTAACAGAGACCTTTTAACTGGCTCTGAGGCAGTCCTAAAGGAAGGAAGTTGGCATTTTCCTTTCTCCTAATTCATCACAGAAATTAAACTACAGAGAAGATAAATATGGACAATATAATCCAGGTTTTAAAAAATAGCACAGCAGCAGAGAAATTAATGAAACCTGTTCTGCTGTCAGGTTTTTGTAAGTTTAAGATGCTGAATCAATATAAATCCATCTTGCTGCTCACATCAATCCACTCTGTGCTTTAAAACGGTGCATTAAAACTGGCATTGCTCTTACAGATGCTAAGGATTCATGCAATTAGCAAGTGCTGTATGATAAAGCCTATCTGGAGTACCAGACAAACCATTACAGGAGGCAGCAGAATTGTTTTGTTTTAATAATCTTTCTTCTTTCTCTCCCTTTAAGTATCTCTGGCAAAGGTGACTGTAATATTAATAAAAGGGCGAGAAGCAACACATTCTTTTTCCTGCTGTACTTGGAAGAATGCATTTTTAAAGGCAGCTCCATGAAAGAAAATGAGTGGCCTCGAATGTACACAGTGATTGTGAAAGGGTGAAGATCTCCTGTTTTACAAAGGGAGCAGAGAGGAGAGTGACACAGATTTCTTATTCAGCTGCTGGAGAAATTTCTTTCGACAATCAAGCAGGTTCTGCCTCATGCCCTTGTTCAAGGAACTGTGAAAAACATATATGGTTGCTAGGGTTATCAAGTCACCTGTGGGACAGCTACAAGCTGCGGAGCACAATAAATGGCTTTGTTTAGACTTTACATTGGCTGATGCTGGGCTGCAAAACCTCAGTGACAATGCCAGGTGAGCTCCTCCTCTCACAGAGGAAAAGAACTGTATTAGGACCTTCCTGGTGAAAAGATTTTATCAGAAGGTCCTTTCCTCCACTTTGCCTCTGCACTGGCCCATGTGATGGAGGCTGCAACTTGACCTGCTCCAGCAGCTCAGGGTTTAGACACTGTGCTACTGATGGGAGAAGAAAAATCACATGTGATTCAGTGAAAATGCATTTGGCTGAATTATTAATGGCAAAGAGCAGACTTTTACGATTTAGACCTATTTGCTGTTCATGTATCATTGATAAACCCATTGTGGTTTGTACGAAGTGACCCGTGTCATGGGCACAAATCATAGTCTTTCTCTCCAACATTCACCTTTTCACTATTATTTCAACATTTATAACTAGAGGATAGAAAACAATTAAGGATATGTTTACCTATGAACAAATTATTTGAGAGGTAAACCATATATTAGCACATAGAGCGAGTCATAAATTAGCATGTAGAACATTTTCCATAAACATTATATAAATGCACACATTTTACATGAGCATTCATAAAAAGACTTAGGTGGGAGAGGGTGATTCAATTGAAAACCAGTTTTTCCTTCAGCTGGCTTAAATGACATACTTGTACTGGTTATGAGAATTTCACGCTGCTTTGTCTTTGAAAATCACTTCTATTTGTACCACCCACTGACAATGCTATTGTGTCTAACAACATATTTTTTCAAAGGAGTCAGAGATTTTCCTGGAGGCTCCTTTTCATCTGCTTTAAAATCCTTCTGCAGACAGCAAGGAACACGATCCATCCTTCCTAACTTCAGCTGTCTGCAAGGGAAGGCTATGGAGAGCTGCAGTCTCAATAGCTGGGACGATCTGCCTATCTTGACCTCTTCAATTGCTTGCACTGGGCAGCAGTTAAATATGCAAAGCTCAAGGGGACACTTTTGGGGGGCATACACTATCCTTTTTTCATTCACATGACAATGTTGACTTCTGATCATCTGAGTGCTTGCCCAAGGAAAAGCATTCTCCTGTTTGGGGGAACCTGTCACTGTGTTTACATCCAAACACCCCAAGAACTAGCAGTAGTGCTGTAGCTCCTCCTTGACATTTGTGTTGTCACACTGTGGTTAGAAAGAGCTGCTAAATCTGTTTATATAAATTCTCAATTATTATGCTGTTTTTATTGTATTGATTGAAAAAATGAAGAGGAGGCAAGCAGGTGGTTTTACCCTGTTAATAAGAGCTGCCTGGAAGCCACGAGGAGCTCCTTCCTTGATTCAAAAGTATTTTGTTTGGATCCATAGTAAGTAAAGGACATAGTAGGTAAAGGACATTTTTACCTCTGAAGAATACCGGTTTCCAAGATAGCGAATAATTTTTGTCCTACTAACTAACTCTTACCTGAGAGAATACACAGAATACAAAGGCTACAGGAGTGGATATGATCATTGGCTATTTGTACCATAGCAAAAATCTCAGGCAGTTCCCAAAGTGGTCCCTAAAAACAGTCTGAGTGCTGTGGGGCTGCTCCACTTTTAGGAACGGGGCTTGGTTCATGTTCCTTCACACTCCCATTGCTCCTCAGGCTCAAACACAGCCTTTTCCCCATATTGCACCTAGTGTCCCCTGTCTCAGCTTGGTCCCTAGGGTGTGGGTCTGAACACAGCCAAGCAGTCAGTAGGGTAAGCACGGGAATAAATCCCTTGGCTGCCCAGTCATCTATGTGTCTCTCCCCATAACAGGAGCTAAACAGCCTGACTGCAATCCTCTGCCTGAAGCACCACACTCTCCCCTTTCAAAACCAGCTATACTTGGTTTTGTAGGCCAGTGGCTACAAAAACCAAATATGAAAATCCAGCTGCTAGATAGAAAGGCCAATGTGCTTGCAGCAGCCTTAAAAAGCCCAAAGTGTAAGGGGAATCTGTGCTTACAAGAAGTGCAGCTGCAATTAATGAAATACTCCATGCAAAAACCTCTCCTTCTTTTTCTTGAAGTCTAATGACACTTTGCACATGCAGCTGGCAGCTCACAAAAGCCCCTCAATGAACAGTCCTCTGCTTCTAGTTTCACAAATCGCATGAATTGCTCAAATAGAAATGTATTCTTTATGGAAAAAGGGGTATTATGCTATCTTATTTTGAGTTTGATCCTCCTGCATGCATAATATCCAATGGGAGATATATCATTGACTGCAAACTGAACAAAACAGAGTCTTTATTGCAGGTTTCTCTTGTCCAGACACACCCATGCAGCTACACATATGGACAGACAGTCACAGGCAGACAGTTGTAACCTACCAGTAATAATAATTCAGAAGTTACGAAAATAGCTTATATATGAGCTCATCAGCCTGATTAACAGTATAGCAAAGAAATATGCAGAGAAAACCATAATAACAGCTACTCCTGAACAGGTCATGTGGTGTGATGGTTTGCATCTTAGCCTGGAGAAAACATGAAGCCTTCACTGAAACCTTCTTGAACTGCGCAGGCAGGAAAGGGATGCTTTACTGAATGTGTTGTTCCTGTGACTTACCATGCAAGGCAGAAAATTCCCTGTCTCCTTATAGAAACCTCAAGGTTCATGAGAAAGAATGCTGTACTTTCTACATTTTTTTTTTTCTGGAAAGA
Source organism: Melopsittacus undulatus (assembly GCF_012275295.1). Lineage (NCBI taxonomy): Eukaryota > Metazoa > Chordata > Aves > Psittaciformes > Psittaculidae > Melopsittacus > Melopsittacus undulatus. The sequence goes on along the minus strand of NC_047529.1, from coordinate 8,783,817 downwards.
ATAATGAAGGAAATCTGCAAAGCTATTTCTGCATTCCTTTTCTCTCCTTGTCTTGAGCTCCCCATCCCCTCAAGAAAAGAAACAGAAGGAAGTGTTGGGACTTCTCTGGAAACCCAAATGATGTAATTCTCAATTATTACAGATCAGCTGCTCACTCTCAATTCTTCACATGGGTGCCCCAAGTTAAGTCAGAATCACCTAAGGCCAGAGACTATAACCCTTGCCTTATCCAGGACTCTTGGGGCTCATTTTAAGAGACTTTAGGAGGTAATTCTGCCTCCAGGGCCACCTTAGAGAACATGTGGGATTTGGTAACTGTGCCCCACTATAAAATACTTGATAGCAGCACAATCAGTGTTAATGGGGCTTGGCAGAACACACTTAGTTTTATGAAGATCCACACTGAAAATGACAGAAACTACCATTACCCACTAAAGCTAAATTTAATTTTCCTCCTTGCTGCTTCAGAGCTAAGTGGTATCTTTCTCCTACAAAGATCCTTTGCATAAATAAAGCAAGAAAGGCAGCAGACCTTCACAAATTAGAGCCCTAGACTTTCTCTGAGTTTCCATTCACTAATTGGATTCGTATTAGTTTAAAAGTGTTAGATGTCCTTTCCCAAAATCAAGGAGAAATCTCATTGGCATCTTGCTTTGGTTGAAAAATGGCAAGACTACAAAGGAGGACATCACAGCTCCTAAATGTGTTTGATCCATTCCAGGAAGCCTGTGTCTCAGGTGGAAGCACAGCTGCTCCCCTTCTTTGTTGTGTCCCACTGACAGAACTGAGATTTATTTCTTTAGAAAGAAAACCAAAATCCCCCCACAAAACTTGAAGGCCATCCATACAGCCAGAATAAGTCAGAGATGAAAACCACATTCAAATATACATTCCAAGATCTCAGTGGTGCTGCTGTGTAAATGATGTCAATATCAATTCTATCTACATCTAGGAGATATTTGGAAATTCCCTGAAAATATCCCAAACCAATTTTTGCAAATCCCAGCCTGAACCTGCCTGGGCCCCTGAGGAGCATGCTGCAGAGCTGGAGATGCTGGGTGCTGAGATCACCAGGTCATAAACACACCTTATAGATGTGCCTTGGACTCTGCATCCTTGACTACATTAACAACTCGCTAGGAACCTGAGAGAAAGGGCTTTTTTATGGGACAGAGGCAGAAGTCAAGACACACCTGTGGTTTTTAAAAACCCTGTCTCAGTGTGCTTCTGTTCCATTCTAAGAAAAACTGAGTTTAAGGAAACAGCAAAAAAAGTCACACTTTCTAAAATCTGAAGCCTTTTCTTTTGGGCCACTTTATTTATACCATAACTTAAAGACCAGACTTTCTCTTCCTGGACACTGCCTAAGGTCAGAACACACTGAAGGAGGACTGAGTCTTGATAAGTCATGATGCATTCAGGAGAAATAACACAAGAAGCACAGGAGCACTGCTGATTCCAGGTTTATAAACACAACAGAACAGGTTCCCAGTTAGTGTACATGGACATTAACTCCTCCAGTAGCTAGAAATATCACAGAATCAGCCCTGTAATGCTACCCATGCACACTGTCCTTAAATCAAGGTGAAAGACAAATGATTCAGAACTTTACATAAGGTCTAATTGTTTTTTAAACTAGTCATTCTATGTCATGCTGTTTTCTGCCTCTTGTCTACAACTGGATGAAAGGACCTTTTTCCCCCAAAGCCTTTTCCTGTCTCCAGCTTGCTCTCTTTAAAATTAGCTAGGTATGATACTGCCTCAGACACAGCAGATGGGAAACCAATCTATAAAGACTTGTGTTATTGTAATGTCCTAGGATAGCTGACAGAAAAAGGTATAGGGCTATCACCCACTCAGAAAACACAAGCATACACTCCTCTGAAGCAGCAGCTTCATTTATGAAGTTTAAAATGGTTTTTCAGTGCTATTTAGAGGTTACATAAGAAAAATAAGTTAGAAGTAACCTCTAATTTTCAACCAGTAGTGAGACTGCACCTTCTGTTCTGGCAGCCATTGAATTTAGCAGAAAATACCAGCAAATACTTATAATCTCTTAAGCAAACCAAAGTGAAGAGCAGGCTGATCAAAATCCACCTACCTGTTAAACCAGTCATCTGTATAGCGGGGGTAGGGGAAGGGATCGTTACTGCTGAAGTCGTAGCTGGCTTTGGCATTCTGCAAAACACAAAGAAGTCCAGTAAGTCAGCAGAAAAACAGATATGCAGGGCAAAGTGGAACACAAATTGAAGGGGGAGCTGAGAATCATTAGGAAACTGTCCGCTTCATTCTGTGAGATGCATCTGAACACATCCCGGTCCCTGCTGTGCTGTGCCATTTCCCATGCCAGCAACCATGGGGAATGATGCTTTCTGGATAGCAAAGCATCCTGTGGATGACTAATACTTCCAAACAGTGTGGCTAACTGCAAGGTGGTTTCAGAGCTCAGGTTACTACTCAGGGACTGCTCACCAACACTTACAAGGGTATTTAGGTGTTAACACTAGTAGGAAAAAACATTAAACCCTATTTTCCAAATGGTGCAAGTGACCAGGCACTTGGGTTTTCCATCAGAGAATTCTTTTTGAAAAACTCATTTTCAGTCCAATTCAGTCAAAATTGTGCCATTTCTAAAAACATTTCAATGCCTAAGAATGTAAATTTCCCAAAATCCAGATGTGAAAACTGCACTAATGGTCAGCATATCCGCCTGAAAATCTCTTTGCATAATTTCTTGTCTTTCACTTGTCTCAAGAGCTTCATAAATGTGGCTCTCAGGCACTTTTGAAAATGCCATATACCATGTCCCTGCTTTTCATATAGATCTAAATCATTCCTGAATTTGCTGTATCAGCAGAGTTAAGGACACTCAGCAACTTTTTGATGCTATATCTGAGAAGGAAATGGAAAGTTTCAGAAAGTCAAGTGCCATCTTTTTTCTTCTCTCTTAATGAAAAAATAAATGAGGGTGAGTGAAAATTAAGCTTTTAAAAATATTTAGAAGCTTCCTCTCAAGTGGATGTTCACAGAGTTTATATTTTAATAAACACCATACTCAAGGAACATAATTATGTTAATTCTTAACTAATGTGTACTTGTATTCTTTTTAAGATTTGGCTGAGCATGCTATTGAAGATAATTTGAGACTTGTGGCTGAATAGCTTTGCTCCTAAAAACATTCCCCTTCAGCAGATTCTCAGTTCCTGGGGTACAGGAATAGACAGTCCATTGGCATCACCAAAGTCTTTGGGTTTTGGATTCAAAACCCCTAACTCCCAAAACCTTGTGCCAGAATGAAACAGACACAGCACTGTCCTTGATCCTTGGAGGCTGAAACTAAGTCTCTTTCAAGTTGCTGTACAGTGATTCTTTGGTGATTGCTTCAGACAACCTGGTTGTTTATATTCAGCAAAGATAATACATAATTCTGCAGCATTTCAATTGAGCAGAGTTTTACAGAATGGATATCGCATGGCTGGTCTTGATCTCAGACAGAGCTGAATCCCTTTGTGAGTATCCTTATTGATCCCTCTATATTTCCAAACTAAGGCCCTGATTTTCTGCCTGAAGATGCCTTCCAATAATGTCAGCTATAGCCACAAATTCTCAGTGCTTCTAAGTCTCTGTGCCCAGGTGTATGTTTAATTTACCTCTTTTAATTACCACAACTGCTTACACAGCACTTTGAATGGCACAGATTCATCTCAACTGAGAGTAACCAGAACATGACTTTTCAGCAAGGGACAGTGGTCTGTATGTCATGAACAGCACAGAGAAGGTGGATGGTGAGTTATTATCTACTACTTATCATATACAACAACTATTGGGAATCCATAGAAATGACCAGAGGGGAGATTTAGAAGCTGCAGAAAACAAGTAGTTTCCAATAGAACATGTAATGAGTTACAAAATTTATTGTCCCTTAGCAATACAGAAGTTAAAGGCCTGAATGAAATCGAAATTTGGTTAGACAAATTAGAGCTAAATCTGGCAGGGGTATTAGATGCTTCCTTGTTTTCCAGCAGTCCATAGAACACTGAATGCTAGAAACGGGAGGTCATAATCAGGTAGATATCACACAGACTCGGTGACCATGATGCACACCAAGCATCCTCTCTACTGGCTGCTGCCAGAGGCAGGATCATGAGCTGGCTGGAAAGGACCTTAAAATCATAAAGTTACAACTCCCCTGCCACAGGCAAGGGTGCCTCACCCTAGAACATGTCACTCAAGGCTCTGTCCATTGTGGCCTTGAACATTGCCAGGGATGGAGCATTTACCACTTCTTTGGGCAACCCATTCCAGTGCCTCATCACCCTCCCAGTAAAGAACTTCCTTATATGTAACCTGAACTTTCCATTTAAGTTTAAACTCCTTATTCCCATGTCCTGTTGCTACAGTTCCTGATGAAGAGTCCTTTTCTGGCATTCCTGTAGGCCCCACTCAGATACTGGAAGGCTGCTATGAGGTTTCCATGCAGCCTTCTCTTCCCCAGGCCAAACAGCTCCACCTTTCTAGCCTGTCTGTAAAAAGAACTGGGCTGGTCAACAGAATCATAGAATCATAGAATAGTTAGGGTTGGAAAGGACCTTAAGATCATCCAGTTCCATCCCCCCTGCCATGGGCAGGGACACCTCACACTAAACCATGTCACCCAAGGCTTCATCCAACCTAGCCCTGAACACTGCCAGGGATGGAACATTCACAACCTCCCTGGGCAACCCATTCCAGTGCCTCACCACCTTATCAATAAGTGCAGTGTCTACTCCCAACAAGGAGAAGCAGGAGAATCACATCTTCTGGTAAAGTCAAAATAGCAATGATGACTGAGTAATTTCATTAGCAGATAAAACTTACTCTGTCACAGCATCTGGCTTGGCAACCTTTGGAAATGCATATCATCACTTTTTCACTTTCTTAAATTAAAGAAATTTTCTTAAACTATTGCCTTGGACTAGACCTGGCCTGGAAACTATGCAGACTCCAAATAACTAAGCTTAGTTCCAGTGGTTTCCGATCACTTCTTTCAGATAGGTACGGTCTAACTCAGTACTAAATGTAATTAGTTCAATATATAGCCAGCTTCTTGTTCACTCAGAACTTCCATTTTCACTCTAAGAATATTGTGCAGATGAAAATTTAATCTCAGTCATGGGTTAGCTGTGGGGTTTTTTCCCATCTGGAAGAAATACAGTCTTACATAAATAGACCCTAAGCTCAAAGTGGGTCTGGTGATGCTGGTTTTCCAGGACATCATCAGATGCACAAGCACCTCGTGGTAGCCATCAAGGACTCCTGACCCTAGAATTCCCCTGTGCAAAAACTATGACTGGTAAAGCCCTTCTAGCTGTACAGAGGTACCAGTCGTGTCCAGAGAAGTGACAGGCAAAGGGATTCCAGCATGAATCATTCAGCCACTCTACAGCAGACTGCAGCTCTGCTGTACGTCCCATGTAATCAAATGTCAGCTTATGGAAAGGTTGCTGTAGGCAGGCTATAAACAAAGTTGTGCAGCACTCTCCCACATCCTGTAGCTCTTATTTGCCTGATTTTGGATCACTGCACTCAAAGGAAAAAGATATATAATAATGTAGCAGGAACCATGCCTGCAAAACAGGCAAAATTAAGAAGAATTCTTGGAAAGAAAACAACTGCTGACTGCACAATTTATCTTCATTAGGGTCTTTGAGAAAAGACAGCAAGTTTCAGCATCATGAAGGAATATTCCGCCCACACTATGGAAGCAGTGGAATGGGTAATGAAACGGCAGCGACAAGTACAAATGGTCTGCTTCAAGTTCCTAATTTAAACATCAAATCCCCAAATATCTAAACATCAACCTTTTTATTTATTATTTATTTATTTTAAAGCATGAACCAGTGACAAATTGAATCATGTTTCAAAACTGAATCTAAAAGAAAACTGCTTCGGTGGACAGTTACAATCTTTAATCTGTGATGTGTTTTGGGAAGTGAATATTAAAATCTGTGGTTTGCCATTGTCCTCCACAGGCTGGGCTCCCCAGCAGGCAGCGAGAGGGAACTTATTGCTAACATGGAGATATAATAAGGGAAGGAACCTGGGAGGCAGCAACCAAAACCAGTGCAGATGAGGATCTGCAACAGCACACTGAAAACATTCTGCTTTTCAATTCAGATGATTCTGTTTCCAGCTTTAAGACCAAACTGGCAGTTACTTAGACTTGAAGTGTCTAATATTTGGTTTTAAGTGTCACAGGTAGTTGCCTGGTCTTCTTTTCCAGGGAGCAACTCAAGCCACCAGTCTTAGGCACATAGATTAGTCTAGCCTTAGACTACTCACATAGTAGAGATGAATCCTATTACTCATGTTGAGTCAAAACCAGTTCATTGCTTCAAAGTGATCTGAACTTGATGTTTGTCAATCACCATGTATGCAATTACCTATACATATTGTGTATTATATAATAAAAATACTATTACAGAGAGGAATGGTATTTTATTTTAAGGTATCTCTGTTTTTATTTCCTAACCTCTATCTCAAATAATATACTAACAGAAGAGTAATGTATCAGATGATGAGATGCTTTCAATCATTTACCAAGTAATGGCTTGTTTACCACAGCATGAATAGATTACTTCTGCTTGTGTACAGAATTCTGCTTTCTTTAAAAATTAGCTCAGACTGGCATTTCCCAAAGAACTGCCCTGTACTTTTTAAAACACATGCAGTAAAATCTTCTAAAACATTCATTATGTAAAATATGACAATAACAATAAATCAGTTGTCCCATGTGCTGCTCAGATCTGTAGTAAAATTATGTAGCTTGAATAATGCAGCAAGCCCATAAATTCTTACATGGCTTTACAAGCCTCTGAAGTGTAATTCACATATACTTCTCTTTTTCTCCCTAACTCAAGAAATGTGCCTATGCTCCCCTGCTAGTCCAGGAGACAAACTATTAAAGACGCATGTCCTGATAGTCACAGTCTGATTCTGTTCATGATGTTACAGCAGTGATGAAGATAGCCCAGAGATCTGTATCTTCTAAAAGAAGAGAAACATTTATAAGATGGGTGGCACCTGGCCTTGGAATCTTCAGGCAACTGCAAATCCTCAGAGATGTGAAGCAGAAAGATACCTTTTGCTTGTTTGATTTCTGTACTGATCTGAAGAGCGAGCAAACCCCTGGGCTCAAATTACAACATACAGCATCTCAGAGAAACGGTACTAAAATAACACCGAACATGATGTGGTTGCAAAATGAAATTCAGCTTTGTACACACAAGCTTAAGAAAAGGGAATATGCTCACCAGGAGGCAAAAAGGGAGGCAACATGATATTTTGCTTAGGAGAGGTGCTATGAGGCTTAAAAGTCGTTAATGAAAAACAGAAGCGCTGTGTTAAGTCAGTAGTTGTAGAGTAAGCCTTCTCCTCTCTGCAGGGAAGCATGCTGCTCTAGTTTGTTTTGGTCTGTGGTTTGTTTGTTTGGGGTTTTTTTAATGGAAATAAAAAAACCCTGCAACTGCTTAAATATCTCTGCCTCTACATGAACTAATTTACACGTCCAAATAACTACCCAGCAAATTCAGAGCTGCATTCAAGACCTTGGTGACATCGGGAATATATCCACAAAGTAATGGACTGCGCTCAAAAATATTAACCTTAAAGAGCAAATTCACTGTCAGCTCCCTCCAGAAACAAATGCCTTTTACCCAGTTCTTACAGGTACATCATGAAAGTAGTCAGCCCGACAACATCAGCCAGACCTTGAATAATGAATAAGCAGCACACTTCTGCCATCCTCCTTTTCAAACAGCCTCCAAATAATACATCAGAGCATCATCTGAAACAGATGGAGCAGAGAAGTGTGCTGGGTCTGAATAATACCTGAGGTCCCCATGAGCCCTCCTGGTATTCCAGTTTCAGAGGCCTTGCTTGGCCACAGAAGGAGCATGTACAGAGCACACTGCAATGGTGGTTTCATGTTGTAGCTATCAGTGAAAAAGGTCATACTTGAATTTCCTCAACACTCATCAAGCATCTGGGCTTAGGTCAAAAGACCAAAAAATGGTCCAAAAGAACAAAGGACCAAAAAACTGGCTACAAACAACAGGTGACAACCGCTTAACTTAGAACAGTAAGTATAGGTGAGATAACCAGCAGTAACAACTTTAATAATCGAGTTTGTTAGAACTATAGAAAGACATTTATGGGCTGTCCCACCTCTGATGTAACTTATTCTGCAAAACTGAAATGTTTTCACTGCCCAGGTTTAAAAAACAAATAAAAAATGCAGCTGAAAATAACCCACTGAGACTCACACCAACATTTATATTTATCTTCATTAGGTGGCCTTATTTTTAAAGTTGCAGTTATGAAGAAAAATGGCTTCACTGAGATAATTTTACACTGTGTTCTTTTTCTACACTAAACAGATTTCCTTTTTCAAGTAACTGATGATTCTCCCTACATATCATTTGGCACTATAATGGCACACAACCTCTTATTTTGCTTTTTTCCCTATTAATTTCCTTCCTCCTTCCCCTGCAGACAAACTCAGAAAACAAACATGAGTTACATCGCTGTCTGGTACGTGAAGATCTTCAAAGAGAAAAGCTATGGGTAAACCAACTTCCTATTTCACATGGGGACGAAGCACCTAGGCAGCGCAGCACTGATGTATACCATGCCAGTAGACCTAAGCACAGACTTTTCAAGCTTCAAAGAGCAGAAGAAATCATCGATTCCATTCTTAGGCACCAAGACTGTTGAATGCTTTCCCAGAAAACAAAACGAAAATCCAAATGCATTCAGCTAAATGTCATCTAACCCTCTGTGGCTCTCTGCTAATGCTTGGCTCAGAGGCATATAGTCAAACTGGACAAAAGAGAAACAACCAGGAATCACAAAAAGTCAGAGGAAATTTAGGCTGGGCAGAATTTTTAAGAAGTAGAGAATTTTTTTTTTTCTTAATAACATTTTCTTTATAAGCTAGCTTATTAAAATACCCCCCATTTCCTCTCCCCTGTGGCTTCACCTGGCATAGGAAAAAGCGTAAGAAATTGAGGCAGGCATGAGGCTTTATTAAAAAGCAAGCAGCCAAATGAACTTGTGCCTATAATAAAGAAGCTTGCTTCACAATTCACCTCTTGGCATTCTTAGCGTGCTCCACAATTTTCAGGTTGACGTGGAGGAAACCTAAAGCACATCACCAACTGTTAATTACTTTGAGGCAGAGCTCTGAAGGCAAAAGCAAATTAACTGAAAAACAAACCTAACCTATTTCTGCTCAGCCAAACATTCCTTAATTCCAAAATTCCTTAATCCATAAGTATCTTTATGCTATGTCTACAAAATACTAAACGTGTACTGAATGTTCATAGGGAAGCATACTGCTAAGACAAGTCAATTAATAAAATCAAAATAAATTAAGCAGCTAGTTACTGGTAAAGATATCAGAGCAAGGACCGAAGTTAAAGCTTTAAACTATGGAATGAATTCCTTGATTTCTTTAATTCTGGGAGGGGGGAGGAAGGAAGGAAAAAACTGGCATCAGTGTGGCTACAGATGTTTGAGCAGTTGGATTATTTTATCATAATAGCAAATACAAATTGTGCAATGACTTTTTGTTGAAAAATAGCATGAACACACATTTCATCTAGCTTTAGTGTTCCATTAAAATCCTGGCCCACGTTCTCTTTCCAATACATGGATTTTTTCCCCCCCTTCATACACTTCTATTCTGTATTAGTGTGACCTACTAAAGTTGGAGAGTAACAGAGGTATGAACCTGGCAGCAGAGAAATGTGGGATGAGCTAAAATAGGAGGGGAGCTAAACCCTCTTGCTCTTTTCAATGAGTCCCATACAAAGTCTACTAAAATTTGCCCATGGGCTCTCCCAGCAAACACAGCAGCCAGGATTCAGATTATACCCAGCACAAAGGTCTCTCAAGTGGCACCTGGTAGATCAGACAGTTTTACCCATTAGGGTAAGAAAATCTTTAGCCCAGTTGGCAGTACAAACTCTGTAGTCATTCAAACCTCGTCATTTAGGATGACATGGTCTGTGTAATGACTGCTGGGAGAGAAAGCACTTCTCTGCTGCTGGGGTGGCTGGCAGGCGTTGGCACCCACATCGCTCTCTGTGACCCCTTGAGGCTTCACAGTCAGAGTCATTAAAAACTCATTACTTACCTGCAATGCTCCCAGCAAAGTGCAGGAATACTGTGGTTATAATGGTACTCATAAGACAAATTTGGTAGGATATTACATATGATCACTTTAACAGGTCACACCAGCCTCCTATTACAAAACAGGCAAACTGCAGCTTTGAACAGAGGGAAATCAAAGCAGTTTAGATGGTTTGAGGAGTCAGCTACAATAGGCAGATCTGGTCCGTGGTGGTTACGGAAAGGAAAAGACAGGAAATGATATCTGGGGGATACAGAGGAGTTGAAAGTAAGAACAGTGAGACAGAGAAGTGGTTGGGTGTTTCCTTCTTTTGAAAGATTTCCCAGTTGACAAGAGAAGAAACCATTAGCAGCTCCTCAACTGGTGTTTCACCTAAATTACATGAATATGGAAGAAGATGAATGGACCCATAGAAAGGACACTGTAACCGAATCAAAAGGAGGTGAAGATTTCAGATAAGAAACTCAAAAAACATAATGCAAAATACTATCTACATTTCTATAGTCACAAAAAGCAAACACAGGTTGATCTATGAGCCTTAGAGTTAAAAGGTCTTGAAGATCTATTCTGTCTTATTCCAGCTGTGTGCTGACCTCATTAGCATAGCTTGACAGCTTCCCAGGGGAGTATTAAAAATGTGACTAAAATCTGTCAAGACATGCTGGGTTCTCAGGGATTTTAATAGACCAATTTATATGCTTTTGCATTAATGAAAGACTTCGCATTGTTTATTCTGTGTGGAATCAGCAAAACCAATGGGCAGCTAAATCCAAGATTTCAGGGACAGAGCGCAGGTTCTTCAGAACAGAGATGCTCATGGAAATTCACACATATTACACTTTTCAAGTATTTATGCTTTTAAATAGCCCATGATCATTCCAGGTTCTTCTCTTAAAGATTAGTGTATTTGATCCCAGCTGATGTTTTCACAGTAATTTAAGCAATGTCCCAGACATTATTAGCTGACTGAAGGATTCACAATTACTTCAATCAGACGGTATCACTGTTGACTGATTCTGCAACTGAGTTAAGTGCCACTGAATTAAAGTGATTTAGTTTCTCACAAGAAGTGATTCTAAAAAACAAGTGCTAGGATTGCAATTATGAAGTCCTTGAAGACAGCACAACCTTTGTGCTTTCCTTCATACACACTGAGAAATTCACCTTCTTTAGTAAAATCCAGACCCCAACCGGCCTTTCCAATGATCCACCATTTACATCAAAGCTTATGATTAAGCAATAAGGGCAGCACATGGAACATGTGACTGAGATACGGACTACCATATCCATTTAACTTTCACCAAACAACAGCTACACAACACTGGAAGTGGCTGAAGATGTGATGATTAAAAAAAGAGGACTACATAGCAAAGCAAACATTACCAACCTGTTATTTATATGATCTGCTAAATTTGTAATTGCTTTGAACTTAATGGAAAAACTACCAGCAACTTAAACAAAGCCAACATTTTATTAGACATTGTGCACTACTACTCTGTTCCCCTGTAAGAGATGTTCATTATGCTTATTGCTTCTGCTGGGAATGCAATAGGAATTGCGAACATTATAGTTAAATCAAAGTACTCTGAAATACGGCAGGTGTTTTAAAGTATCAACCACCACCATAGCTACTGAGAAGTAGAATGTTAACATGGAGAACACAAACGCATATACCTAAAATCAAACAATGCAAAGCAAACAACCACGTCAAGATCAAGAGCCAGGACATAAAAAATTGAATTCATTTCAAACCAACCAAATTAATTCAGAGACAGAGGTGTTTAAAGTATTGGAGAACATCTGCACCTTCATCTACTCTATTGCGGTTATTACGGTTTTGCAGAAGAAAGCGGACTTCTTGTGCCTCCCTGCTCTTGTCTCCTACAAGTCTGGCTTATCCACAGGGTCTGGCCAAAACTCTCCTTTTAAAATCAGTTGCATGCTCACTAATGAACAGTGGGTTTGAAACTCCCCTTGCCAAAATCACCACTGGGCCTGAAAATCTTTACCTCTGTCAAATTTTCATGCAGCTTTGTGATGGACTCCCCACATGCACTAATTCAGCCTTCCCTGGCAATACCTTGGTAGGCAAAATGTAACTACAGTAAGAACTTTAATTAAATTCCATTTCAATGCTGATGAATACTAAGGGATTTCAACACTGGTTTATGGCCTAAACAGCATGAGCAGTTGAAATAATTGTTCTTTGAAAACTAGAAAATCAATGGAAAAATCGTTAAAACTCTTTTTGCTTTTTCAACCAAAAATGTGGTGTTTTCATTTTAAGGGAACAGAAGCTCTTTATTTCATAGTGTTGAGCTTGGTTTAAAAATACATGGTGTACACTGCCCAAGGGCACTGTGTATCTGACCCTGTCCTCCCAAGTGGACCATATACCAGAGTGGGATTTTGTTGCTGCTGGTTTAATTGTGCTTTAGAAGTAAATACTTAAAAGGAGTTTGAACTGATCCAAAATAAAAGCATTTCACTTTTATTTTCCCATGAACACTTTATAAAACACTGCTCTTCACTAGTAAAAATACTGTTTTAATGAAAGATTTCTGGCCAGTTCTGAAAGCTAACTGGTCTGCAGAAAGGGAAGTAATAAAAAACCCAAAACAATGCAATGCCAGGTCCCTCTATCGTAAATGGTGAGGACTAAAATCTTCCCTCTACTTTTGTTGCCCAAATAAAAGAGGAAAATATTTCAAAACATATTTACTTGGAGAAACCCTGGAGAGAGGCACAAGCCAATTTCAAAAGCACCAGCCAGAACTGATGCATAAATGTCCTTATCTGTTCTCTTCCACCCCTGTGCATTTCTCATTTCAGCAATCTTAATTCACTTTCCATGGATGATGCCTTAAATGAAAATGAATACCACTGCTTAATGATTAAGGTGATTAGCCACCTTGCACTTTCTCAGTGTGCAGTTGATTAATTAAGTACATTGATTATAGAGATAAATAAATGCTGTGGACAATGTGTTGTCTTTAGCTTGCAAAGCGAGTTGTCTTTGGCACCGTCTTACATGGCCTGTACACTAAGCATGCATTTAACTGGAAGATTATTCGTTTCAGGTTGTTCTAATGTAGAATAAAGCTGGAAATGTGGAGGACCATGATGATGACCACAGACTGAGCACCTCTCCTACGAAGACAGGCTGAGATGGTTGGGGTTGTTCAACCTGAGTAAGAGAAGGCTCCAGCGAGACCTTAGAGCAGCTTGCCAGTGTCTAAAGGGGGTCTACAAGAAAGCTGAAGAGGGACTTTTTATAAGGTATGTAGTAACAGGGCAAGGGGGAATAACTGAAAGCTGGAAGAGGGTAGATTTAGATTAGCTATAAGGAAGGTGAGGGTGGTGAGGTACCAGCACAAGGTGCCCAGAGAAGCTGTGGCTGCACATCCCTGGCAGTGTTCAAGGCCAGGTTATGCAACCTGGTCTAGTGAAAGGTGCCCCTGCCTGTGGGGTTTTAAGGACTTTAAGGTCCCTTCCAACCCAAACCATTCTATGAAACTTTTTGCAGCATTCACTGCTGTGAAAACAGGCAAATGCAACTACAATGCATTAGTATCTTTCTGATTCCTAAGGAATTTATTTTGAGGGTATTTTATAGCCAGAAAAAAATCAGTGCATCCCCTGAAGAGGCAAACATCAGTGGAGCCATGCCAACTCCAGCGGTATAGATGATGCTAAGCACCAAGAACTTGCAGAAGCAGTCAGGGTCCAGATATTTCATAACAGGCTTTAGCAAACCCATTAGCATAACATCTTACAGTGTGAGAAATCCAGTTTTCAGCTGCAAACACATCTCTGCATGTGACACAAGTCATCTCTCCTTAAAGCAATCATACCTCTTCCACAAGTTGCAGCCTCCCTTGCAGAAAAAGCCTCTGGCCATATTAAATAATCCAGAGGAGAAATAGTCTCTATATTCTTTTTGCTGTTCCACCATTTTAATTGAGTTGAAAGCTAGAAGGCTGTGTATACACCTATAATTACAGAACATTTTTATCTTTCATCAAGTAATAAGACACGGACATCTCCTTTACACAGCACCATGGCTTCTCTCCCCCATTAGCAGTGCTCATACAGAGCAGCTGTAAGGCAGAGAAGAGGGAGTGTACTGTTAGACTTTGGCATACGAGCACCACTGTGACAGGCACCTGCAAATACAGGTACTGTTGGGAGCAAGGAAGGATTTTTTTTAGGACCCCATTAAGGTTTTCCAGATGTGAAGCATTTTCTGTAAGTGACAAACTCAGTACACAAAGAACTTTATTTGCCTGACTGATCTTACCAGAGAAGGCATCATCTCATTTTCAGCCTTTCATATGTTCAGAGGAAAAAAAACCCAACCCAGATTGCACAAAACAGAGGGATGAGCCCAGAAGCTGATTCTGCACAGAGTAACATAAAAAACCAGCCAAGACTGAAACAGAGAACTTCATTTTCTTCCCTGTAAACTGTAATTTATGCCAGTGAAACTTCATTGTCTTGCATGTCCTGACTGATCTTCTAAATGCTAAAACCAGTCCCGTACCTGCCAGAAGCCATCTGAGCAACACAAACAGTCCAACAGAAGGCCATCGCTTTCAGCTGCTAAAGCATCAGTCAACCTGGCATTTAAATCCTTGATCCATCCTTCTATCCTGGCAAAAGAGAGGTTTCATTTTGTCTCAACTATCTCTTGATGAAATTTCTGCCACAATCCGCTTTAAGAGCATCCATCAAGCAGTGCACTTACTGAATTCTCAATGTTAGTAGAAGGATGCTTTGTGAATTTATCCCAGGTTTTGCTTAATACTTTTTAATTGTTATGCTAGTGATCATTTCAGAAAACCTATTAGCAAAAAGCCCAACTCCATAAAAAACAAGGGAAACAAACCAACCCAAAACCCAATTAGTGATGTGTTCAAGCATCTAAGCAGCTTATTCTGTTCTTTTCTTTTGGATGTGTTATTTCAACATTGCAATTAAAAACTGGTACTAGGAACAACGGCCAGGATGCAGAGCTTGCCCAAAAAATAACTTTGATGTATTAGCAGTAAGGGTTTATTGAAATGAAGTGGCTAGTGCCTGTGTTCAATAACCCTTTGAAATGCAGTAAGAAATGGCAGTGCAACTGTCTCAGGCTCTTTTGAAAATCATGTCATAGGACTCAGATCTCATAAAGCTAACTGAAATCATTCACTGATGCCACGCAAGTATGAACCTGACTCTGCTATGGTTTGGCTTTACACTCCCTGTGGATCCCTTGGGTTGATATTAATGACAGCACAGAGACACTGGGAGCTTCTCAAGGTCTTCAAGAGGGTCTCCAACAAATTTCAGTCTTGGAAGAGTAATATTTTTGTCGCCACCAGTTACATGTGAACTCTGTTTGACTTGGGCAATTACATCAGCTGGGACTTTGTGGGGCAGCTCATCAGGGTCAAAGCAGCATGGTTCAACAGCTGTCAGTGGAGCTTTGTCAGCTTACAAACCCCCACAACTAGGCCCCAGTGATTTTGTGGAGATACTGATGATTTATATTGGTAAATCATTAAGATCAGGCTCGTGGGCCTCCAGAACAACTTGCAGGTCCTTACAGTGGTGTGCAGGGAGGCCAAAGCATGCTCAGAAATTCATGCTAATGAAGGAAACACAGGCTTTCTAAAAGAAAGAAGATCCTTTATGCTGTTGCTAAGCTTCACTACACATATTGCAGTGTATAATTTATCACCTGTACTATTTCTTATTTCTTTTGTGGCTATGAAGATTATTCAATGATGTTTTTGTTCCTCTAGCAAACAATGGAAATTGCAGCTCATAACAGAAATAGAACATTTCCCTGCTTCACTGCTTATGTGATAAGATAATTATTCCAAAAATATGCTTGTTTGCCTCTCAGCAAGACAGGGGGAGCTGTTATCATATTAGCTGGTGACAAGTAACCAAAAGTTGTGAGAGAGAGACTGCTTTGTGTTTAGAGATGTCACCAAATTGGAAAGGGAAGAGAGATAAGAGCACCTGCTGTTCACATTTGAGTATGAAATGGCAGATGACAGAAAACCTCTATTTATTCTAGAGTAACTCCAGTAATTCTTCCCTCATTCCTCACATATGGCCTTTTTTGCTCAGCAAATTCTGTCCTGTGTACAGCTTGAGTGATGGCTGGTAAGGACCTTGGAGGATGGAACATAAAGTGGTACCATAGATGCATGTTACAGGAAAGACAGACAGGTGAAGGACAGCGATGAAGCACTGCTAGGATGACTGCATGTTTGTTTACGCACATGTTACTTCTGTGTAGTTCCAAGGATTTCAGAACCTTTTTTCTTATCTGAATATGTTACATTACCATATATTACTAAGGATTGCTGCATGATTTTCATTTAACGCTTACCAGTACTTTGTATACCTGCTCACACAGTCACCTCTGGGTTTCCTACAGCAAATGTTTGTCTTATTCTCTCTCCATCCCAATTTTTTGAAACAAGCTTTCAGCTTTATGCAGAGTTCAGACATGGAAAACAGCAATTTCTTACTCCTGACCTGAGTCTCCTGGTGTCATCCTGATTTTCCTTACTACTGCTAATCAGGAACAAATGCACTTACACAAGACGGTCAGCTCCCTGCTGCCATAAATGGGATAATGCAGCCACACTGACCTTCACCAGCAGACACTGGCCAAGTATAAAAGTACCACAATATGAGATCAGATTATGTTTCTCATCTTGGCACATCCAGTCTCCATTTGCTCTCTTAGTTTCTTCTTGAAAACAATGTACTGATATTTGTAATGTACACCCCCCACAGCTGCCGTTCTCCTCTTTTATTAGGCATATATAATGTGCAGTCCTTGTAACTTCATTTTTCTTTCTCACTCAGATGCTGCATCTCTGAGAAGTCAGTCCTGAAAATTGCTGGCTTTGTATGTACAGTCTGAGCTGAAAGAAAACCATGAAGTACATTAGGCTTCAGCTTTTTAATTATCAGGTCATAATGAAGGGTTCTCTTTGTGGGGAAAGAAATAATTTCCCTAAGGCTGAACCTCTGCAGGGTTTCCAAGGCTTGGAAGAAAATATTGATCGTTTGACAATGAGCCTCTCTGCATTCACAGTGCAGAATGGAAAATTCCAGCTTTGCCATAACCCCTTGATCCCAGAAAAGCAAGTAGCTATACTGCAGCAAGCTGGGAGGGGGTGCTGGGAGAGAACAGTTCATCCAGGCTGTGAGCAGGAGCACTCCCTTCCATGTATATAAAGTGCATTAAAAAGAGAAATGGAGATTGAAGCCATAAAGCAGCAAAAAATATATGGATGGAAGTGCACTCCATGCAATAGGTCATAGTTCAGCAATTTTTAGAAGAAAATACAATTTGTTTTTTTCTTTAGAGAGCTCTTTTTTTTCCCTGACCCTCTATTTTGTCTAAGTGCTGACCCCCATTAAACTATTCAAGCAAGAAAACCAGCAAGTCAAAAACATAAAAGCCAAATTAAGCTGAGTAACCAATGCCAAGTTTTTATACTTGAAAATGCTCAAGTGCCAAAAACACCACCTTTGAGAGACTTTCTAATTGCTCCCAATTTTCCAAGCAAGATGCACAGACGTTGCCAGGATATGCAGGCGTTTACACACTTGAGAAACATAAGCTGTAAGCTTTTAATTTCCTAAAAATAAATAATGTAACTTAGGAGAAGGCTGTCCCAAAGTGCAAATGTCGTGAAACACCAAACATGTGGCATAGGAATTGTACAAAGGTGCCTGCAATTGCTGTGCCAGCCCAAACTGGGTTAACAACTCATCCCTGAAGAGACTCACGCCATTGCATTTTTATGTCCAAACTGATCTTTCCTTCAGCTGGATTTAAGTCCGTGCCTTTAATTCAATGCCCAAATTACTACCTACTGGCAAAAAAGGCCCCTGTGGTCTCTGAGATGCAGTAGATGCTGTCAGAGCAGCATCTCCTCAGACTGAAGGAGGTTGTGCAGCCTTGCAGCAAGAAGAATAGAGGCAGAGTGCAGGTGAACCAAGCCCTGCAACTGCTGTGCGGTACTTGGGCCACAGAGAGATGGCAGAATTTAGCAGCAGGAGCTGGAATCTACCTTGCCCTTCATCAGATGCCTCTCAGACACAGCAACAGCAGCAAGCTCTGCGTGGGGAGGTGCCAGCACTTCTCACCAGTTACCAAGTTTTATTTATCTTGCATATAATGCGTGAATTGATCAGTGCGTTGCTTGCTGTATCCTCTGGTACATTCAGCACGGAATTAAAAGTGAACCTTATGCAATAAAGATGAACTACACACACACTCAAGCTATTCTTTCTTTTTCTTTCCCCCAGTGCTGTGACAGCCTAGAACTACAGATTTCATGGATAGCTCCTATTTTTCTTTCTGTAAAAAAAACCCTTGTGGTGGTATTTCCTTTAAGAAAGTGATCTTTCAGATGGGATTTCTGCTGCTCCTTTAAATTACTGCCTTACGAAGCATTTGATCTTCAGTCTTTTCTCCCCTGTGTCTGGCTATTAATTTGTCCTGAACAAGTCATGCCTAATTCTACACTTTACATTGGCCAATCGTCTTTTGTCCCTCTTGATCCTGAAAATTGTTCCACTACCGGACCCCTCCTTGCTTGGACAAAGTCCTTCCTGCACAAACCTTTTCAGATTGTCATCTCCAGCTCAGTCTCCTCCCAAGTCCTTCATGGCTGCCATTAAAGGTTTGTCATCCCCATGCCCTGACAGCTTTTCTGCTCCAGTTTTCATACCAGTGTTTCTTTTCTGAACTCTCAGATTTCTCTCCAGCTCTGCTATTTTCTGCTATCATGTCTGTGCACTGTCATTCTCTTGTGTCGTTTTCCATTAACTTCCGAAAACCTCACCATTGCCACTCATAAAACAATACATTTCTGCTAAGCCTGACAAACATTTATCCATTGAGCAGAAAACATTTTTAGAATTAAAAGAGAAAACACTGTATTAGTGAGAAATCTACTTTAGGTCTCCGGGCATAATCCTAGGTTCACTGTAACCAACAGCAGTGCTCCTATTTGACAGTGTATTAGGTATAGAATCATAGAATCATAGAATAGCTAGGCTGGAAAGGACCTTAAGATCATCCAGTTCCAACCCCCCTGCCATGGGCAGGGACACCTCACACTAAACCATGGCACCCAAGACTTCATCCAATCTGGCCTTGAACACTGCCAGGGATGGAGCATTCACAACCTCCCTGGGCAACCCATTCCAGTGCCTCACCACCCTAACAGGAAAGAATTTCTTCCTTATATCCAGTCTAAACCTCTGTTGTTTAAGTTTGAACCTGTTACCCCTTGTCCTATCACTACCGTCCCTAATGAAGAGTTCCTCACCAGCATCCCTGTAGTCCCCCTTCAGATACTGGAAGGCTGCTATGAGGTCTCCACGCAGCCTTCTCTTCTCCAGATGTACAGGCTTTTTGCTTCATTAGCTGAAACATGACTTTTAAAACCAGAATATTCTCACATACTTTGCCCATGCCTGCTGCTGAAAAGTGAATAAAAAGTGCATGCTTTGCCCACATCATACAACAGAACATAGGCACAGAGCACAATTTCTGCAAAGAAAAGGGCTGCCTTTTACAAACTTCTTTATTTGTATGAATCTATGGAAACATCCTACTGAGTTATTCCACTGGGAGATAATTTTGCAGTTAGGGCACAGGGTTTAATTAGCTGCTCTCACATAATTAAGCCAGTTCATAAGAAGTGAAACTGGCTATCCTGCACTTCACCTCTGTGGTCAGCTATTTCCCAAATTCCTTGTGCAATGTAAATGCCTTCTAGATCCATTTATTCTTTACCAAATGTGCTTTGCTATATGCAACAACAAATAAATTCTCATCCTGTTTGTTACTATTTTCCAAATTACAAGTACATAAAATAACTCATAATATCATACCACAGAATGGTTTGGGTTGGAAGGGACCTTAAAGATCATCTAGTTCCAACCCCCTGCCATGCGCACGGACACCTTCCATTAGACCAGGGTGCTTCAAGCCCTGTCCAGACTGGTCTTGAATACTTCCAGGGATGCGACATCTCATTTCAGAGCTGTTCTATCTGAATGGCTCTTGTTTTTACCAGATTTCCAGTTGTCTTTGTTCTTCATTTAGCTGCAGTTGCAAACTAAACCATACTGCTCAGCTGAAGAACCCTGGGCTTCCCTCAGGAAGTCAGTGGCTGCAGGAGAATAGCAAGACCTAAAGCAGAGATACTGCAACCCCCCCCCCCCCCCCCCAGCAGTGAGCTACAGCTTCTTCATGCCCATTGCCCAACAGAGTGCCACAAGCACACTGGGAGAACAGTGCACCTCAAAAGCAGCTGACATCCCCTGGGTACTGGGAACCCTTGTATATGCCTGGAGATAGGAATGATAGTGTCAGCGGGGAGCTGGGAAGAGCCTGGAATAATTAAGAAAGATAAAATCCTCTAGTCCAAAGGTCTGAGATAGTTT
Organism: Melopsittacus undulatus; assembly: GCF_012275295.1. Lineage (NCBI taxonomy): Eukaryota > Metazoa > Chordata > Aves > Psittaciformes > Psittaculidae > Melopsittacus > Melopsittacus undulatus. The sequence goes on along the minus strand of NC_047529.1, from coordinate 8,763,164 downwards.
TAAGGAACAATCAATTGGCACAGCATGTACTGAGAATACACAATCTGCTCTGTACACGCTTTGAAGCACTGGATCAAATCACCTGTTATGAAGGAATTAAGCTGTTCTGAGAGAATTCAAAGGCTAATACATGCCTTGCCACAGCCCACAGCCCCTTGCCCCTCCAAGTGACAGGTGCGTTCTGCATCTTAATAGCAGGATTTACAGCCAATTCCCAGGTTACTTATTTCTGTCCTAAATCCAATATTGCAAGCTGCAGCTTATTTAATGTGAAGCTGCACTGTCATTTCTCCACAGCAAGGCTTGTCACCTTTCCATCCCTGGTACATACAGGCAGTCCCATTTTCAGTCTACTTCTCTCAATGTGAATGTATCATCTGTAAAATAAGCCATTCAGCTATACTGCTGCTCCACTCACTGTTATAAATTTTGTAGCAGAGGGACTATAACAGTAAGAACATCCACATTTTACAGAAAAAAGTCAGCATGTACTTACGTAATTTGATGCAAGATCAGGGTGCAGATAATCAATTCCTGCAATAAGATAGTGACAGAACAGAAACCAAAGGTTATGAGTTTCAGTAAAGAGTTTCTAATGGTCACAGAAGAAAACAAGATTCCTTTGCCACCATAGCAAAATAATCATAGTGAAGAATGCAACTGACTGAAATGAGATTCCAGTTCTTAAATGTGGGCTTTTATACTGGTGTACCATTTCTGAGGCACTCCCAGCTAGGAATTTTCAATCACTTATGGCAAAATCCAGGTGCCAACTGGAAAGGTGAGCTCAGTGACAAAATTTATTGACCTGCTTTGTAGACTAGGTAATTTTTACTTATTATGATTAGTTTAAATCACAATTTATCTTTATACAAGTTCTATCATCTCAAAGGATACCCAGATTAGCAAGATCAGTAACCACTGTATTGGTACAGGGTATAAAAAGGAGTATTTTTAACCAGTGAAAACTGTAAAATAAGCAGATAGAAAATTACCTAAACTAGTCTTGGGGAGATCACTGAGACAAACATGTTGGATTATGTGGTTTTTAAAAGACAACTTTTAATGTTGTTTTAGAACATTTTAGCAAATATCTGAGCATAGGCTCCACACCTTGGTAGAGTACTAAAGACTGCGACAGGGCAGTGATGCAGAATATACTCATTCTAATGCATGGTTTCTTTCTACATATGGCAAAGATACAAATCCCAAGGTATGGCATAACAGAAGCAGCAGATCTATACTCTGATGAAATAAGCTTATCAAGTTAATTTAGTTAAATTATACACAGTTAAATGTAGTAGTTTAGTTAAATTATACACAAGTTAAATTATACACAGAATAGACATCAATCTCATGTTACATTTTGGTCATTACTCTGTCCCATGTCTGCAACAACCACACTACCACACACTCCATTTTATCTGCAAGGACAGTGTTGTATTATGGTGGTTATTCTGATCAATGATTACCTCCCATTAAGTAGAATCTTCAGCACTAGAGTTGCTGAAAGAGACCCATGTATCTGTGGAGAGTCTTACTGATCCAAATGGTAGACAAGACAACAAAAGTCTCAATGAAGAATCATGTTATTCAGGTGCTCTTCCAGAGCTACTGGAAGTGAATATAACGCAAACTACCCCACCTCTTTAAAAGCTGAACCTTATGGGCCAACAGCTTTATTTGACCTGAAACTCAAATAGTTTTGTCATTGTCCCTATTACATTCATGCTCAGCTATTCTGAAAGCTAAGTCCTGCCTCTGTGGGATCACTGAAACTGATTTCTCACATCACCTGAGAGATGATCCCTCACATGAGACTGATCGCTCATGAATATACAGATACCTGAGTCTACTTTCTTACTTCCACAAAAAACTTGTCTTAGGAGCAAGCAGATGAGGACAGATCTCAGTTGACCCTAGAAAATGTAAGTGGATCCAGGTATTTTATTTATTTATTTTTAAAATTATTCAGTCACCATGAAAGGAAAACATTCAAAATTTAGCCCAAAGAAAAGTGCTGAGAGACTGCAGAGATTTCCTGTACTTCAGCAAAGAAACCAGGAGTGGAACAGCTGTGATTTCAAGTGTACCTTTTATCTTCACCTTCCCTGAACCTAGCCTCAAATCAGTAATATATTTAATATGCAGGTCTTTACTGAGATTGAGCATAAAAGTGTTTAATTATTTCAGCTGTCAAGTATGACTTTGAGAATAATGTAACCCAGAAAATGTTTTCTTAAGTACTTTTTGCACAGCAATTACATCCTCCAGTCAATGCCTCCAGAAGTCAAGGGGAGTTTTTCTTTTGGCTTAACGGCCAATATAGTGTGCCCTGGAAGACATCTGAGTGATAATTGCAAACTACTTTTAATGCTTGGATGTCCATGCTTCAGCATCCCTAGTGAAGTGTTTATAACATGTTTTCCCTGAAGATCTCAAAGCCTTTATGGAGGCTGGTAGTCTCACCATTATAAGTAATCCATCATTACTTTTTAATCTTTCTTTGACTCTGATTACATGGAAAAAGCTACTTAAAATATTACATTAGCATTCAGTCTTCACTTACCATCATCCATAATTCCTATGGTTACTCCCTTCCCTGTGTATCCCAGCTCCCATGCTTCAGCTACATTAAGGTCAAGTCCAGGAGTCCCATCTGCTTGACCAGTGTTAATCTGATATATCAGTGAAAAAGAAGAATAGTTTTTTTTACTGGATAGGCACATTTTCACAGCCACTGAAATTTGCTCTATGTCTCTGCATGTATCTTTGGTATGGAAAAATATAATCCATTTGGTCTGGAGTGCACATCTGTACATTTTCATATCTACTGCAATAAGGCAGTAGTAAAAAATCAAACCAAAGCAAAGCATCAAAAAACAAACCCTGTGTAAATTCACTTCTTTGCGGTTGATAAGATTTGGTTAAACCCTGAACCTTTTGGACCCCCAAAAAGACTTTTTTACTTAAAATGTCAGGGCAGTAGGTCAATCCAGAAAAAAATTTAGACCAATGGATTTTACAAAGGACATTTCTATGAGCAAGAAATGCTTTTTTCCTGAAGGCAGGGATTTACTGAAATTCATGACCACTGGGTTTACTACCAGAAACAAGTTATTTGATAAAAAGGTTAGCCCTTCTTCAAGCAGTAAAGCTCACTTGATGAACTTCAAGGGTCTTTTCCAATCTTGTTTCTGGGTGATTCTATGGTCCTGCAATATAGGCAATCCCCTGTACATTCAGGCATTACTCATGTTCACTCATTTACAAAGTTCTCAAGTTCTGTAGGAAAAATTATATGGCTTTTGCTGTCCAAATGCAAAAAATTTTGATTTTGTATCAGACACATCTAATTTCAAAACACATTTTAGTGTATTTTATAATCTACAAAATGTATAGCTTAATATAAATTTTGTTATTTTTATCACTGCAACATTTTGACTGAAGTACTGGAAAGAGTGAATTAATCCATGCTTTATTTTATCATCTCATCAAGGGTTAAGTCCCACCCCTGCTAATGCACCCTCAATCACCTGAAAACTCTTGTTTTAGGGGAAAAAACACCAACCCTATTGGATGGAATCATTAAACATAAGAACTGGATTAAAAGGAAGAGAATATGAAACACTACTCTTAAGCAAAAAAGACCCTTCCTAAGTTAACAAGGCAGCACTGCATTTACTAAGTATTTCATCATAAATAGGTTGCAAGATTAAAATGGGCCAAAGTATTCTATCAACCTTTTATATAATTTTGGCTACTTCTATGTAAAATTTTTTCTTGTATGACTGAAGACTTCTCCCTATAAAATGACACATTAAAAATGAAACAGGTTAGCAAAATATTAATGCCTTTCAACATTAGCTTAAGTCAGAATTCATCAGTTTTCAGCTGTTCTGCTTTTGACAGAAGAGATTCAATTAATATTCGTTTTTCCATAGGACAAGAAAAACCTCAACTTTTTCTAGCCAATACACTAGAACTTTCTCTTATAATTCTGTAATAATGTTTTACCTGGCAACAGTTCAAAGACATGATTCATATGCAGTTTTTGGGGTCACATCAGCACACCAGGAATGCCCACAGGACACCAATACACTTCTCTTTCAAGCCTTCTAAGGATCTTTCCTTTGACTGAAATGAAATTTAGCTCTTGAAACGTGCTGGGTCTTCCCAGCATACAAGAGGTACAGTTAAACACAAGAGGATCAAGCCCTAGATCCATTCCCAAGTTCTTGAGAGATATTGGGAAAGAACTCTTGGGAAACACTGCAACAGCACAGAACGGCTTGAATGTAGATTATGTAGTTATGATTACTGTGATTTTCTTGCAAAACTTACCAGGTACCATTGCTTTGTAAATAAAGGATCATTCATGTTGATGTCAATGTCGTTGATGTCTCTATATCCTCGCTTCCTTCTGCTGAAACCTTCCTGTTGAACAGCTTTCCGTACCTGGAAGGGTTAATTTTTACAACTTTAGCTCAACATTCTTCACCACATACACAAAGGTTCTGTAGCCTAGTTTTCATGGGAGATAAGGATTATGAAATCACACTATTTGTGTCTGTGCCATTCATTTGGCACAGACATCAGTGGCTGATTTTGACTGACTTCAGTCAAAATTTGCAAGAGGTAGAGAGCTACAGGACTACTACAATGGCTGCATGGGGAGGGACATCCAGAAGTGTCCTACCTGCAGGAAAACTACAGCTTGAATGTATTTTAGACATCCTGCAATGTGGATAAGAAAGGGACCTTATCCAGGCACCATTATTACCATCAATCTTCTTGCTATACTTTTTGCCACCAAAATCAACACACTGTTCTTATTAAAAGGTAAAATTATTTAACTAATTCTCAATATGTCACTGTTCCAAGCTGCAGGCATTTGAGAAAATGAGCACGCAGGTTTCAACCATGCTTATGCTTTTCCAGCTTTTTCTCCAGGGTATTTTCAGAGTACTAGATTGCCTTTCCTGCCAGAGAGATTTGCTGGGAGAAAAAAATCTGGCATTGTGTGCTTTCATCATATCCTGAGGTTCTGAAAAACATGTTGTGTAAAGCAATCTACTTTCAGGGATTATCCTTGCAGTAAATGAGCGATAAATAAATACACTGGCAAGAAAAACTAAATGGGAAAAAAGCCACTAAAAGACCATGCTGTCTGAAGTGTAAGACACGGAAATACTGGTTATGAAATACAAATAGCCATAGGTTTTCAGAGATTATTTTCTTTATGAACAGCAAATCCAGAAGAACATTAACCAAGCACTTTAGAAAATAAGAAAAGAGGCACAAATATGTTTGGAGGCAGGAACTACAAATGTCAGACCATAATCACCTCATCTGCACCCATGTATAGTTGCACTCCTAAAGGAGACCAACTTAGTGGTTGTAATTGGAGTAACAGCATGTGCTAACATATTCACAGACCTTGCAGAAGTGCTGTCAAGTCTGGCATACTCTTTTGTACTCTTTAGCTGACCACATGGAACCAAGAGAACAAGAAGAGTCACAGGGTTTACTTAAAAAATAGGTATGTTAAAAACATCTAGCCTTCCTGATCAAAGAGGAATGTTTAAAACCATACACTGAGCACATCTTGAGGTGCAGCAGGAAGACAGTAAGACCCCTAACATTTCCTTAGGCATTTCCTTGAAAAATAAAAACTAAAAAAGCATGGTTATTAAATAAATCTGGTTAACTCAGAGAACCACTTCTATATGTGCAGCTTTGGCATTTCTGATTAAGAATACGTATACGGGAGGTACACTGGTGTGTCACAGTAACTCATACAGTATCAGTCTAAATCAACAGAGGAGGAATTAATCCAAAGGTAAATCAGATCTTGTGTCAGCTGAGTCATTCTTGGAGGTGTCCTTCTGTCTCTGTTAATTAAAAGCAGAAGCCTCAAAAGACAGTGCTCAGTGAGGTGCCTAAGGCTGAGATGAAACTGGGATCTAATGGATGGGGGCTAAAAGCTGTTTTCCTCACAGCTATACTGCTTCATTATAACCCTGAAAACCTAATACCAATTTGCAATGAGCAGGATGAGGCAGCATGCCCTGAAAAGGCAGTACCAAATGTGTCTGAAAATCTACTTATCTGAATTCTAACTCCTTAAAGGTACCAAATGATAAAATATTGAACTGGTACACATTTATATGTGTATTTCCATTACTTGAACAGGTTCATTAAAAGCAGAGCAGATTGAAAACTAAGAATAACCCTTATGCAAAATAAGCTGGGAAGAGGACAGTGATTAAGCAGGACCTATACTAGGTGTACTTAGTGGTGCCAGGTATCTGCACAGGGTAAAGAAAAGTATAAGCACACTGTTTGATACCTCTAAGATAAGGCTCAGTGATGCCATGGAGACAACAGAGCAATCACCTGTCATTATGCCTTCCCCAGTTACCACCCCTGCCTTTCTGCTTGCGACTGCAAACCCCGAGCCGTCACCACAGAAAATAACTCTGAACAGAAGCCAACCCTCACTTAGAGGGATGCCAGAGAAATAGATTTCATGCGTCTGTGCTCCCACGCAGGCTTGCTGGCTCTGCAGGACCTGCTGCATTAAGGCACTGAATTAGGATTCAGTACAAAAGGACTTCTACTAATTAAAAAGCAGTGCTGCGGAGCCCTGGCTTTTCTTTAAGACAACCTGGAGGAAGTGAGGCAGAGATCTGCAGAAATAGCACAGGCTGGTTTCGCTCTCCAGGATCACCCCATGTGTCTGGTTTGTTCCATCTTCACAATGAAAGAGAATTTACTTTCTGTATTAGATTACATTATATTCCAGTTTCCTGAGACAAAGGAATATACCCCCCAAAGAGGTATAACCGTCTCTGAACTAAAACCACTCTGTAGGCTGTTTCCTGATTGTTTCATATGGAGGAGGGTGTATAGGATCTTACCATCCACACATCTAACAGTCTCAGAAATCCTGAAGCTTCTTTTCACTACAGAAAAATTGGGTTTTCCTCACTTTTGCAAATGATGGTAACTTGTAAAATAGCATCCAGAAAATGTCATGAAATATGTCAAAAGGTTTGGATAAGGCCTTGGCAGCTTCTCACTTACGTAAGCTACAAATTGCCTCATTCAGTTGCCTTGTATTAGGATCTTACCCAGCATGAGGTAAGAACTTTCCTTTACCCTGGTGAAAACCATGTCTAAAACGTAATAGTCCCCAGACAAGATAATTTCCTCATATTCCAGAAAAAAATCCCAATAGAACAAATTTGGAAAAAGATTATGTGAATCAAATTAATTGAGTGGAGAACTGCCTATTTAGGGCTGCAGATAGCTGGCTCAGGAGAACCCTTGTCTTCTTGCCAGCTGTGTATCTACGTTAGAAAAATGGTGGTTATCCAGAGCTGGGAACTTGTGCTTTCATATCTAGTCTGGATCAGGAGAGCTGCATCTCATTCTGCTTCTATTTCATGATTTTCTTCTTAAAGAGGAGCCCCCCCCCGAGATATCAGTAATGTAAATGCATTAAGGATCACATTGCAGGTAATACATTTCCAAGACACATACAAGAAAGAACATCTTTACATGTGCAACAGTAGAAAATAGTCAGAAAACATTTTGATCTTGTAATAGCCATAATCCCACGTACTTGTGTCAAGTGCCGACCTGGAATCCAGCTCTCAATCCTAAACACAATGCAACCTCACGCCACCTTTCAAATACTTCTCTAACTGAAGCAGGAAAAACAGCATTCATTAAGACTTGTGCTTCTGATAATAGCATTTCTAAATGATTTGAGCCTGTGAAGCATGCTACGCATCAGAAACTAGTGAAGGGATGAGATTTTCTTACTAAAACAGCCTGAATTTCACCATTTCAAAAGTAGGCTTAGTTATCAGCAACAACTGCCTTTTCTTTATTTCATTCTTAATTTATTTATTCCTTTTTCATTAGGATACAGGATTAAGTAGAGAGCCAATTCTGAGCATCTCCTTTATTAATATGGGGCTCAATCATGTAAAAGTTACTAGCTATGTTGTAATGAGATTGAAGGTCATGTATCAAAGAAGGTAGACCATGGATGATAAGATCTTTACAAGGAAAAAAAGGTTCAAGTATTGATTTTTAATATACTTGTACTTATGCATAGTGCATGAAGTCACTTGGATGATAATAAACCAGCAGGATACTGATGCAGAACAAATTAACCAAATAATCAATTGACTGCGATACTGCTCTGGGAGGGCCAGAAACCACAGCACTCTAACTGTGCTCTATGCTCCTGTGAATGCCAAGATAATCAGCTCCTCGTTTTGATGGAACAGGGTTAATTGTACTGGTGAGCTCCTGCAGTTAAACGACTCTGTTATATTCAGCATAAATGACAGATATACTAAATTAGACCAGCGGGTCCACAAAAGAGGAACAGTACACACAACCCCAACACCTCAACACTCAAGAACTTCAGGACAGGAGAATTCAGGCCAAATTCCAGAGGAAAAAGGGAATCTCACTGGTGACATCTAGTAGGCATGGATTTTCAGAAGCAAACACAGCAGTGAGATCATCAGCCAAAGAAGCAGTGATTCGTTTTCCTCTAAAGCCTCAAGGTGAACATAAGTCTGCTCCTGAAGGTGAAATAAAGAAGTCAGGCTGGTGGTTGGACTTAGGCCCTATGAGAAGGGTACAGAAGATCAGTCTCCCATGAAGGTGGTTTGGAACAGTGTCCAAATTCACAAAGGCATCATCAAATAAAACACCTTTAGTTAGCGGAAGGCTGTTCTGGCTGTGGAGATCATTAATTTCTGGTATCAAAGAAACATGGGTTAGGGTTAGAGAAGTTCAAGTGAGACACAGTGATGTGCACAACTAACTCCCTTTGAAAAGAAACAAGAATGTGGTACCATGCACCTACAGCAACTGCGGGGGTCTAAGTAAACTTATTTAATTTTACTATCCATTCCACATAACCTGACAGGTATATTTATTAGGGAAATACAATAACACTTACAGAGTATGCACTCATTACCTGTATTGTCTGACAGCTGCTTGCTGGTAAGCTCCAAAGATGCCAGAGAGGAGCACCCATCTCACATTCTTCTATGCTTTTGTTAAAGCCCCAAAGTAACCAAGTTTTTTGTGACCCCACACTACACAATGAAAGGAATAATGCCAACTCTCCTCACTAGCAAAAAGAAAGTGCAGACCTACTTGAACTGTAACTAAAGTCAGATGAACCAGACCAAACTGAATCACTTTTAAATGGCAGTGCGGGCAGCTCATTTCTGCTACTGAACCGATACCCTGGGGTGGTGAGGCTGCTAGACTCCATCTAGCCACAGCAGTGCAGAAAATTGATGCCTTTTGTTCTTGACACAGCTGGATCCATCTGATTGCAAACTTCCTGAACCTGTTTCAAGGCCCAGAAAGAATAAGCAGGGATGTCAGGGGGCTTGTGTGTATCACTGACCATCCAATATTTATTAATCAAATGACAACTGCTCCCTGATGCAAGAGAATAACTTTCAAAGGTTCTCATGAATCTCTCCATACATAGCAATGAGTCACTGCTGTTAACTGTAGGTGTCTCTGGAGGATTATTCATAACAGAGTCTCCAAGTGTCTCTCCTACCTTTATCCATTCATCCCTGGGGGTTTTCTGTACAGGGACTCTCTCCCCAAGCTATTTTGCCACTTCTTGGTATTCTCAGTTAGAGACGCTACAGCAAAGATGCAGCAGCTGTTAAATCACAAGTCTGAAAGATTTCATGAAAGCAAAAATGCATCTCTCTCCATCAAAATATCTGTGTTGCTCTTGTTCTATACATTTTAAATGGCTATTTTCTTAATGACAAGCATAGGCAGAATTATAGTTCCTTTGATTTGTAGGGAAAGTCATGCCTGTGGTAAGATATGTCAATTTTTCATTGTTCTGAGCTATTCCTCTACCTTACTGCTACATTTTTGTTTCGTTACTAGTTGAAACAGTGTCATTGGATATCAAAATCCTGCTGCTTTTTTCACTTCTTACAATTAAATGTTCTGCATCAGTTCTAGTTTTTCACTTTCTCTAAACAGCCCCATCTGCCTGCCCAAACACTTGTAAGTGTATATAGACCATAAGCACATACTAGAGCCTCTGGACACTTACTCTGTCCCCAGTCATTCCTCTTGGGATGTCTTCTCAGTTCCACTTGACTCCAGGTTGTGCTCTTTGAGCTTTTTTCCCCTCTCTGGATGTGGTATTGTAAAATGTCACTCTCCCAGCAGAACAAAACAAGGACAAAACACTGCACCATTAAACTCTGACAAAAGCCTGCTACCAATTGCCTTGCACAGCAAATCCTGGCACAGGAGCTGCTCACTAACTCCTCTGCAAAAAACACTGGAAATCGTAACACCAGAGGCACGGCCGCTTAGGAAACTGCCCCAGAAGTTCAGCATCAATCAGGCATTAGTGAAATACGAACAGCCTGAACCCAAAGGTTCCATGTAGGCAATTAACCTTTCATGATGGAAACACAATTGAAAGAACTTGTGTTTCAACCAAGTTCATATCTTTTTACAAAAAATATGCGAGAACTGCCTTGCTTCTGCCTTATTTTGTGACCTTTTGTTTTCCTGATATCAGCTCAGTGCCTGGTAAATAAGGAGCTTTCAAAAATAAGAGGAGGGGAAAAGAAATCAATATTTTTGTCCATTTAGAAGGCCTCTCACAGTTCAGTGACATTCAGGGAGCAGTGAGTAAAGAGACAAGGAATCAATGTGTAAGAAGAGGCTGCAGATCATAGTCAAGCTGCTCAGCTGAGCAATCAATAGCGCTCCTCTAGCTTCTACTTTGAAATGCAAGTGAGTTGTTTAGGCAGCCATGTAAAATGAATGCTGAGATGGATGGTCTGCCATGGGAAATGCCAATTTATTAAACCAGCAATTTTCACAGGATCATGTCCTCTTTGACAAAGCTTTCTTGCTCTAAGATAAAATTTATTAAGGAGAAAGACTGCGACAGAGAAACAGCCCTGGATATCTTGATATGGAGTGCACTGCCTCAAGAACAAGCAAACCATTTCACACCTCAGTTTGGCATCAGGGCCATATCAGGATCCACACTATCACAGGCACTGGCTATTCTGGGAACTCCATTTTTTCTTATTTCCCACTTTTTCTGTGCTTAGACAAGCCAGCAAAAAAAACCAGAAGCATTTCTGAAATCATAAGGAGTTTCCAAAGCAATGAAAAACTGCTTCTTATTCTACAGACAGAAGCTGGCATTACACTTTATGATATATAATGACCAGAAAAGTCAGTCATTTATATTCCAAACAATGTCTTATTGCAAGACAGCAGGACAGTCACTTCGGTTACAAAATCAAAGCCCTCTGTAAGAAAGGAATTCCCCCAGAGATGGGCTATAACTGCAGGCATTAGGCTCTCTGGTGCATTTGGACAGATTGCAAACCACAGGGACACTTTTATCAGCAGCTTGTGGGTAAATTTTGCACTTTGCTCTCTCCCCAGTTACACTGGGCCACAGAAATGATCAGCCTCTCCAAATCGATCGAGCCACCACCTCTCTGTGCAGGTGTAAACAACAGCATGCCTGGTGACAGAAAAGAAAATCAGGCCCCGTGCATGTAGGGCACTATCAACTGCACATACTGCCTTCTTACCTGCAAAATGAGTTGCTACAAGTCACAGTTTTCCCTTCTATGACATACCTTTGCCAAGCAGTGCAGATATATCTCTCTTAAAACATCATTCTTGAGCACCCCCCCTTTTTTCTTCTTTCTCAAGAGCAAAAGTCTTTTCATAGAGATTTTTTACTTATTACAAAGGCCACCATCAACCTCTGAGGTGATACCCAAAGAAGGTAGTTCTAAGTTATATTTGCAATCTCTCTGTGGTCTAAAAGGGTTTTAGTTTAAACAGGAGTCAGGACAGTCCATCTTTAAGATTGTAAACCTTTTGGCACTGAGACTAGCTTCTGGATATGTCTGTGCAGTACAAGAGAGAAACGTGTTCGCTTGGTGCTGAATCTTCTAATTTAGTAAATCCCTCTTTGTCATTTGTTCATTTATAACTTTGGGTTGTTTCTTATATTGCTGGGCAGTCTTCCAGCAAAGGACTTTCCTCCTGCTCACTGGTCCTACAAGGACAAAAGTACTGAACAGTCTGCCTTTATATAACCTCCTTCCACACAAGCAGTAAATATCTGATACATCCCAAGAGAACAGCAGTGCTCATGGGCTAAAGATTCCTTTAACTCTGTTGATTTTAAGTTAATTTATTCCATGAAGCAAGTCTCCAGATAAGTGGCTGAGAAAGTTATCACTTAGAGAAATATCTGTTCAGTTGGGTTTGTATGAGAAGACTCAGCTAGCAGGTAAAGTTACTCCCTGTCGAAGTCTGCCCTTGACTCACCCTGATGAAGAAGAGACTTCCTGTAAATGTGTCAATACTTGTGCTAATGCCCAAACGCATTTTCAGTCACAAAGCATCATTGGTAGCAGCTTTAGCTCTACCTTCATGCATTTCCTTTCTAAGGACACCAATTTGCTTCACAGACCTTAAGTGCACTCCATATGGACAGATTGGAAGTGCCTTGCACTATGCCTGTGCAGGTATGCGTCACCATTTAAAGAAACTGAATCACCAGAGGCTAACACCTTGAAGTCTGTAGCATGTGCTGAATAGACCTCCTGGTCTCCAGAGTGATTCTGCACTCAAAAGCTGGCTTCTGACCTGTGCTATAACTCATCATACATTTACTTCATTCCTCACAGCCTCCTTCCCACTCAAATTTCATTTAATAGCTCATCATTCACCTTGAAATATCTGCTTAGAAAAATACAATACACATTTTCTTTCACAGAATTACTGGCATGGATTATCCCCTTCCCACATCAACAGTAAATACACTGTAATGTCACACGCCTTGAAGAGCTGCATGTTGCTCTGTCCTTCCTGTGATTTATTCTGCTTTCTGTGTGTACTCCTTTTCTAAACACCAAGTCATAAAACAACACACTTCGATACAGCTGCTCCCCAAGCCCAGTGATAGCATTCAGCCATGGTAACTGTAATGGGAGCTGTTTGGGGTTCCTCTCATGCACTGGGGCTTAGAGTACAAGTTTACTTCAGCTTCCTCTGCTGCTTATAGCCCTTCTAGCAGATGGGCCCTGCTGGATCCAGTAGCAGTGAAGCATTTTCATAGGAAACTGTTGCCAGAATCTCAGCTGAAAAGCAGATTCCCAGAATAAAAACTGCTTCATGGCAGTAGGAGGGAAGAAAGGCAGTGCCGCTGTCCTACCTGCAGTGCATGAACCAAGCTGAAAATCAATTTGATTTACATTCATTTCAGAAAGTCTGAATTAAAACAGTTACTTAAAACCAGTTGTGGGCTCTCCAAACCTGAACTCATGGGGCTACCATGAAGAAAAGGTTGGCTCCACCATGTGGAATCTGGACTTTCCCACCTCTGAGTTCAGAAACAGCACAAGTGCCTTTTGATTTCTTTGTCCTGATGACAACCCTGTGAGTGTCCTACAGAATACAATCCTCTTCTGTAACCTCTTCTGCACTGTCATTGCTCACAACAATTATTCCTTTCCTTGTTTCTTCTGCTCCAAAAACAACTGCTGCAGTTTGAATTTGGGGAATATATCTCCCAAAGAGGCATCTGTTTCAGTTAACGTGGAGGGCTCACCTCTGCACAGAGGAGGCCATCACAAACAACCACTCACTCTTCCTCTGTCAGCTCTTGCAGCCTCTGCTCTGACTCAAGTCCCCACTGCACCAGGCAGGCAGTTTGCTAGCACTGATTACTGCCCAGTGCTGTCAACACCTCCCCAGCCAGGTGGTAATGACATCTGCAGAAGGCCATTTGGCTTTAATAAAAAACAAAGGCTATTTTTACAAAGCTGCCTGCCTGCAGTGATACAGCAACAACTGCCAGAAAGTCTAATTTTAATATTTCAAACCTGTAATACTTAAACTTCAAGGTTCACATGAGTGGTAGTGATGTATTAGTGAGCCTTTCTTGTCTATTTTTAATGCCTTCAGAACTGCTGCTATCTCAGTAGAGTTGAGATACGAAATTGCAAACCACTGATCTTCCTAAAGTGCTGCCTGGTGGGAATTACATGGGCTGCACAATGTCTTCTCTCAGGAAATTCTGTAACTAGAAGCCAGACACAAACCAGAAGCCAATCTTATGACAGAGTGAAAACCGCAATTATGCTGCTGCTCGCTTTCATGTATCTGCTCCTGCACCCAACAGCAGGGTAGTTGTTTATAGCACAGCTACTTCTTTATTCTATTACCATAAATACACTGAACAAAAAAAACAAGGGAGTTTGCTCCCATGCATGTCTTTTCCAGCCCAGTAGGAAGCAACTGATGATTTGTATTGATTGGGCTATACACCATAAAGGTTGCAATTGCACTTCTTCAGCTCCTAGATTCAGAGGTTTATGGATCCCTGCCACAAAGCACGTTAATAAAATGAGCAGAGGTTTATGTATCACTGCTGTACAGCACTGGGTTAGCAGCGTATAGCTGCCAGGGCCAGGCCATCTGCCACAGAGGAAGCATCAAAACAGAACTGCTTCTGGAGAGCAATTTCTGTATCAACAGCAAAGGTAGGAAAAGCTGCAAATAAGAGACTGGTTTGCATAGAAGCAAAGAAGCAGCTGATGTCCTATTGTTCTGGCCCTTAGCCAAACCAGTTTTTAATTGTATACTCTCTAAGGCTGACCTTGATCCTCGTCAAGACATGCTGTATGTCAGAATTGTTCTGTTAATCTTCCAAGGTTCTCCTCCAATTCCTGCCTTGAAGCCCACAGACAGCACAGTTGCAGAGCTCACTGGTGCCCAGCACTGCAGCAAAGAGCCCAGCCAAGGCAGAGATATCTACATCAGGGCACTTTTCCCACCTCATCCCACAGTATGGCTGCCATCACATGGCAGAAATCCATCCTTCTGCCCTTGAACTCACAAACTGCCTAGTGCCTGCTTGAGCAGCATATTGAACCCACATTTCCCTAGGGAAAGCCTACAGCTCTTTTCTTGACAAGAAAGTTAACAGGACATAAGTGATTTGGCAGAGGGATCACATCTAGCATGAGACTGTAGGCAGGACACCTAACACAGAGCAGAGATGGGTCAGTAAAGCAGGGAGGAGATGCCATGCCAGGGCACAGAGCCAGCCCCAGCGTAACAGAGCACACAGAGAACTAATAGGGAAGGAAGAACCTGTGGAACTGAGACATTAATACACCGAGCTGATTGAGGCTGAAACTCTCCTCAGCTTGTCACGGTCACAGGGCAGTACAAGGCACAGAAGTGTGATTGGAATATCCTTCATGGGTTTTCTCAACAACCCCCTGAGCAGAGAGGCTTTCTACATCCTTGCCCATGTTCTCCAGCAGCCTGCCCCGCTGGCTGCTGGCCAAGCCTCTCCTCTCTCCAACGCACATCTGCACAATTAAATTAATTGTCACAAATCTTAGAAACAAAGAGGGTTCTGCCTTGATTTCAAAGGGACCAGGACATACAACTGGTTCAGATTTGTCACAAGCCCCCCTATTTATCCACTGCCTAAAGCAAGGAAAAGCGGTCCCCCAAAGACTACAAAACTCATTATTAATTGGAGATGCAAGTGTGCTAGCAGGGATTTTGGTGCCTGAGCTTTCCCTTGTCCCCACTGGGTCAGAGCACAGGCTGGTTTAAATGAAACTATAAAATCATCATCCTGCTGCAAATTCTTTGAGCTTTGCTGCTTTTTTTTTGTCCAGAAATGAGGGAGT
Organism: Melopsittacus undulatus; assembly: GCF_012275295.1. Classification (NCBI taxonomy): domain Eukaryota; kingdom Metazoa; phylum Chordata; class Aves; order Psittaciformes; family Psittaculidae; genus Melopsittacus; species Melopsittacus undulatus. The sequence goes on along the minus strand of NC_047529.1, from coordinate 8,747,376 downwards.
ATCTTTACAGTTCAGTTATTTGCATAAAATAATTAGGCTTTGGGGTATATTCTCCTCCCAGTACACATACATAACTTGCATTAATATTAATAGGGACCTCTGTATTCACACTCATTGAGAAGAGGCTGTACCCCAAGGATCCGAGAAAGACTAAACCCAAAATACACTTTTGCTTATCACTAAAGATTTCCATGCACTCCTGTAAACTGCTATCTTATTATATATTTCTTGCTTTTCCTAGTTTATTTCCATTGAGACAAATATTCAGCAAATCGTGGAGGAAAATCACTTGTTCAGGTTTCACACAGCAGGCAATCAAAAACGATGCATGTGAATTCTATGGAAATGGCTCCTTGTGTCCAAACTTTGAGCCCCAATCCATGTTATGGTTTCCACAGAATAAAAACTTAATGGAGAAGCTTCCCTCACAAAATTGCATTTCTTTGAGATAAGAAGTGATGAATCTCTGTTTAATACTAATAGCGCCTTCTGCACACACATTTAAGGGCTCTTCCAAAAAAGCCAGCATCAACTTGTGCTATGGCAAGTATTGAAGAAGTGGCTTGAGACTACCAGCACTTCACAGGACAACAAAAGGGAGGTCTGGAGAAATAAACTACCACCACAGAAGGACTGACTTTATGGTGGTTTGAACAGATGCCTACACTGGGCTATGAAGTCCCACCTCTCAGGCCACTGCAGTCTGAAGTTGTGTAAAACATCCAGTGCTAAATGACAGAATCATGGGCTTGGAAAGCTGAGGACAACACAATGATGTCAGAGCAGGTACGTCTTTTGTTCTGGGCCTTAATGACCATCACAAAAGGAAAATGAGGAACAACAAGGCGCTGCCAGAGATAGAGCAGAATTATGTAAGGGATGGCCCTGACAAAATCTTGGCTCAAAATGTCATTTTATGAGACTGAGGGTAACAACCATGATGGGGTAACTAAAACCCCTGACGTCCCTGGGAAGGACTGAAATCTACCATCCTTTCTATGGGTAGGGCCCTTCATTGTTTCTTGCTTCCCTTGCAGGAAGGGCAAACCCAGTTCAAGGTATTCCCTCATTTCATCTTGCCACATCTCACCCTGAACTGGATTGCAAATGAGATCAGGGAAGTGCTGTAGCTTAGAAACAGGTTTTTAAATGCAATCATATTCCCTATTCCAATACCAGCTATCCCTGCAACAAACAAAAAAGTGGGAATGGTATCAGAGGAACAAACAGTGAGGACAGGAGACAAGAATACCTAAACTCAGAAACACCACTGAGAAAAACATCAGGTGAAACCACCACACTGGAACAGTGTACATTTGGTGTTAGCTTCTTGGCTGAAGTGCAAAGACCCAGATCTCTTTTTGTCCAAGGATAAACATAGACTCACTCCATTCATTTCCATGAAATTTCAGGTTTCCACTGCTGCAAACTGGAGAAACATGCATCTCTTGTGTTTAACACCATGCGTGTGAGAAGAAAAACTGTTAACAGCCTCCCTGTGGCTGAACCCAAGTTCAAACTTGCTGGGCTGAACTGGTGAGGACAAATTGTTAGTCTTTGCTTCAGAGGAGAATGTCTGTTTCAGAAAAAGTAACCTATTCAGAATACACAACCCTGGGGTGAGGGAAAGATTATAAGGTATTGAGGGGAAATCAGGAAGCAGGGATGTTCAGAGATGTATATATGAGGCTGGAGCACCATGCAGAGCCTCATGAACTGGTATGTTCAGTGCTCCTCAAGCAGCAACAGCACATGGACATGACCTGGAGACCTCCTAGTGTATGTGCACTGTTTTGCATTGTGTTGGCTCACAGATTGCTCCCCTCCAGCATTTCCATCTTGGAGCTTGTGGAGGGATCAGCATAAGCTCATGTGACCCACTGCACAGAAACAGGGCAAAAATCCCAGTGTGATCCCCACCTGAGGTACTTGCTCCTTCACATGCATCTCCTCCTCCTCATTTAAGCCAGGTACCCTGCTCCTCCACAGGTGCCTACAGGTGATGGAAAATGTCCACGGCAATTTAACTTCCCTTTATCATAACTCACAAAGCAGACAACGGTTAGTGAGGAAGAAAGCACAAACACCTCATATCTTACACTAGTGTGTAACTGAACTTATGGTTTAGTAAGGGATGAAGGAAGCAGCTGGTTATTTGGCTTGTTTTACCTTGAGATTTGTTATCAAGCCAGAGTCCTGGAAAGCTACTGTGCTGTCCAGTAAAAACTTACCTGAGGCCCTTATGGAAAACATGGAGGAAAAGAAAAAAAATCCCTTTCCTGTTGTCAACCTTCACAAGAAAAATAAAGGCAGAACTGAGAAAGAGTTCTCTCCTGTACCCTCCTCATATATCCTCTCTCAATTTAACACATGACTTGACACAAAACCCCCATATAAATCTCAAGGACATCATTCATCATGTCTCTCATCAAAGCCCCTAATTCCTCTAGTCAGGGTGGGTAGACAGCTGCTGCTTCAAACAGGCAAAACATATTAAAAGAGGTTTCAAATCACCTCACAAAGGAGACAAAAACTATTCATCATTTCATGCTACATCTCCATCTGAGGGCAACACACACAAAGAAGATAGAACTTCAGCCTGGAGGCAGTGCTTCAGTTTGGGACCAGAGCTAAGAATATGTTGTCCTGGTGTTCTACGGATGCTCCCGGCAGTTGAGGCAGGGGAACTGAACGCAGCTAAATGTCAGCTTCCTACCTGCAGAGATCCAAGAGAGCTCCCATTTCCATGAGCAAACAGTATAATAAAAACCACACAACACCAACACAGCCCTAATTGCTAAGAAATCACTGATACATCTCTCTGCCAAACAACACCTTCCCCAGCCCATCAGCACACATTTGGGGTCAGTAGCATAGTCTGAAGTAGCAGAAAGACACACATCCCCTGCCTGTTTCTTTTCATCTGAAAATGCAAAGACAGGGGGGTGTTGGATTTTACTGTCTGAGAAATGCTGCACCTATATGTTTTAAAGATATAAACTGCTACATGGTCACTTACATAACTTGTGCATAGTTTATGCAAAAAATAGTTGATGATTGAACAGCAAGAATGAAACAGTAAATGAAAAAATATTACTTGGGTTACAGTCTCCTGAGCACAAAGATCTCCCACTCAAACCTTTATCACGCTAGAGATGTAAATATGTTTTCTCCATCTGCTGCTGCTACGCAGGATGAGGAAGTGCCATCCTGGGAAAAGCTGGAAGCAGCCCCGGGGAATCAAGGACAGGAGCAGAGGCAGGACCACTAGCATTGGATTATACCCAGGGACAAATGCCTCCATACAATTCGGTTATTATTTTATGCTTAGATAGCCTGTAGCGCAGTAATTTCCCCTGAGCCTCCAGATCACGCATGTGGAAACACTAAATGACAACAGTAATTACAGTTTAAGGTTACTGTCCTTTGTTTAATTCTTTTGGGCTTCAGAGGATCTGCACTAATCTCTTGGTTTTGATTTTCCCCCCTGTTCTCATCTCAGTTTTCTCATTGTCCAGGTGCTGTAAAGACCACAAATGGCTGTAATCCAGCTGTGGGTTTTATTTTCTTCTTTCCTCCCCCTCTTCCAGAGCAGTAGATCAGCATCTGGAAGCTACTCCTCCGTTTGCTCTGCTTTGCTTTGTGACCTTTTGGAAAATTTAAAGCCTCCCTCTGTTTATTTCCAGCATTTGTGAAATGGGCATAATCCATCTCTGAAACATGCTTTGAAACACGTAGCTAAAGACTGCTTCATTACGTACCATAAAATGCCACAAATTATTTCGGATGGACAGATCATTTCAGTGAGAGATCTGCAAGTCTTAAACCACCAAAGCAGCCCCTTCCTCACCGTCATCTATTTTGCAGGCAGACAAAGTATTTGAGATTTATTTGACTTCACAGCTTACACTGAATTATTCATTGTTTGCAAGTCAGGTAGGTAATTCACCTTGCACACACTCCTCAAGTACAGTGCTAATAAGAAAACTACGATGAGTAGACTCTTCTGACAAATAGCATTCTCAGGTAAACAGCTGTCTTTAGGGAAATACGCCCTTTATGCAAAAATGTTCAGTGTTTCACAGTGAACGGTAGGACACCAGCAGACGTCAGTTTGACTCATACTCCTAAAAGCAGTGTCCTTTTTCATACCTCTCAGTCTGAAATTTGCATTTCTTTCATACACTCAAACTTTCTTCCAAAACTCACTGACACATGGAAGTGAAAACATTTCATAATTAAGCTCCAAATTCCACTGAGAGTGCATATGGCAACTCTGAAATGGAACAGAAAACATTTTTCACTATGACAAGTTGCTCACTGCAGGAAGTTTTCTTCCTTAGACAAAATTAACCAAATCCAATCATTTATATCCCCTTTCCAGGCTTGTCTCCAAACAGACTTCTGGAAGTAAAAAAGAAATAAATCATTGATTAGGAAAAACTTCTTCCCTTTGAGGGTGCTGAGGTGCTGGCATAGGGTGCTCAGAGAAGGGCATCCCATCCCTGGCAGTGTTCAAGGCCAGGCTGGACGGGGCTTGGAGCAACCTGCTCTAAGTGGAAGGTGTCCCTACCAATGGCAGGGGGGTTGGAACTGGATGAGCTTTAAGGTCCTTTCCAACCCAAACCATTCTATGATTCATACTTCTATATATACTTCATATACTTCTGTATATGTCAAATTAACTACTGGGGGTTTTGGTTTGGTTTTCAGTGAATTATAGCCTATGAGTGAAAAATGCTTCCTTCTTTGGAGGACTGCAACACTCAGCTCCCATTACCTCCTCAGAACAGGGTTTAAGAAGCTGTTACGAGAGGAGCTATGCCCTGACTGAGGGAAATGTTAGCCTCCTTAGATGTTTTTAGAAAAGGCAGGATGAGTTGAGCTCCCCTGGATACAACTCTTGAGACAGTTTTAGCTATCAATGGCTTCTGAGGGTAATATCCAAACAGGACTGAAAAAACCTTCAATGCAGATGTTCAGCAAATGGTCATTGTTCAGTGAATTGGCAATAGAAACAGTTGGCTTGTGCCAAGCCCCTTTCCTTCTATGTTTCACAATGGCTATGGACCAAAGACCCAGTGGAGGTTTGTTAGAGAGATCTGGCATCAGAGAGCAAGAGGTCTGCACAGCTGTGAGAAGCTCTAACCCTCACCCTGGTACTACTGCCTTTAGATTCATTCATATCCATTTAGATTCAATTAAGAAGAGCAGTGAAGTGAGCAGTGAGTTACCCATTTCTATGACCAGAAGAACGTTGTAGTCCTGGCTGATAATCAGTTACTTCTTTTAGAACTTGTCTCCCACTACCTATTTTGGGTTGCACAAAACATACTTTTCACATTGTGGCAACTGGATGTTCATTTGGAAGGAAAGAATGAAACTGAAGAAAACAAGCATAAATTATCATGAAACAAAATCTCACAGAAGTTCTGACCAGAAAGGCTGAAACAAAATGAAACTAGGATGGTTTTTTCCCCCTAAATAAAATCACTTGGTGCAGTACACTATTTTCCCCCAATTCGGTATTTCACACATGAAAAGGTTGATTTTGTTTCTGTTATTTTTGTGGCTGCAGTATCAGAAATAAAATGAGTTTGAGTCTCAAAAGTTGTTTTTCTTTAGGAAAATGAATTTTTCAGTTATCCTGACAGGAAAATTTTCATAGCTTTTCTCATAACATGCTCTGTACAACTTGGGGAAGGACAGCTGAGGTTTAGGAGATATGGTTAGATCTGGAAACAAGGAAGTAAAAGTTTAACATAGAGGTTTCCCCTCCTCTTTTCAGAAAATCAACAGTCCAAACAGGAATTCTCTTCCTATAGCAACCAAGGGAACTATACCGAGAAAAGCTCATGTTCCAAAACAAATAAAATGGATTCCAAATAACTTTTTCCCAGGAGAGCATCACAGTTGAGAAAAGAAAATAAAGCAATCATTGTTCAATTATGTCAGTATCTCCTGGCCTAAGAGGATCGGCATTTTTGTCCAAACTCTGCCAGAGATTGCCTGTTGCCTCACAGTGTCAGATCTATAAGATGCATGAGGCAGGCTAGAAGAATTCAGCTTGCACCTATAAGGTTTATAAAAGGTATCTCTCATTTTTAAGACACTGCAGACGTGACTAGAAGGTGGCTTTTCCAAAAAGCAGAGAGGCCGTGATTGCAGCTGCCTTGAGCTCCTTGTTTTGTTGAGAGAGAATGACTCCAGGCATTATGTACTTAAGAGGGGGTTATAAGAAAGATGGGGAGAGACTTTTTATCAGGGCCTGTTGCACTAAGACAAGGGGTGATGGTTTTAAACCGAAAGAGGGAGATACAGGCTGGACCTGAGGAAAAAATTCTTTACAATGAGGGTGGTGAAACACTAGCACAGGTTGCTCAGAGAGGTGGTGAATGCACCATCCCTGGAGAAATTCATGCTCAGGCTGGATGCAGTTCTGGGCAACTTGGATCTAGTTGATGTCCCTGCTCATTGCAGGGGGGTTGGACTAGATGACCTTTGAAGGTCCCTTCCAACCCAAACTGTTCTATGGCTATAATTGCTGACTTTGGTGTAACCACCAGTAGAACAAAAGTGACCCAGTGATCCAGAGACTATGCAGCTGAAGGCTGGGAGAAAAACCAGTAGCTTAACACAGAAGATGAGTTTATCGTATTTGCCAGACAACAGTGCCAAGTTAGATAGGAACAAATGTAATCAATCACTCAGCCTCAGACTCTGAGACAAAACACAGGGGATCTCCTTGCCTCAGTGGCTTATTTTGGTTTTCAGGATCTTGATGAGGGTACAACCAACGCATCTGGACTTCCTCCAAAGAACAGGAATAAGAGAGAACATGAGGAGCTGGTGAGGAAGAAGAGAACCAGCTATGAATGTTAAGCGTAGCACTGCAGTGTTACATAACCTAGAGCCCAGCAGTCATCAGCTCAGTGATACTGCTGTGAGATCAGGACTATCAAAATAATAATTAGATCTGGTCATTCTGGTTCTTCCGTGAAGACTTCATGACTGCAATGCTGATGGTTCCCTTACTGTGCATTCCTCTGTATGAAACATTAATTCTTGGAATCACTAAAGGTAAAATGAATAGAAACAGGCTATTTACATTTATGCAATATGAAATCTGTGCACGTAATAAAAACATATTTATCGTCAGGACTCCGACAGTAGATGGCTATCATAGAAAACATAAAGCTGTATCTTCACAGAAATGTGGCCATTCAGCTATCACTTCATATACCAAAATAATTAGAATCCATTTATGATAGTGTGGAACTGATACTATATAACTAATTTGGACAAATCTGTACCATGGAGATGTTAAGGTATTTCTCAGTCTTTCCACAATGTTTTATTCTGACCAGTCCTGTTCTCCTCTCAGCTGGAAGTTTACAAGGCAAAGAAGCATTATTCAACTTCCCCAGCCCATGACATACATATTAGCATTTTAATTACTATGGGCTATTCTCAGCTGTTGGAAGCACCCATTTTGCTGATGTTCCAATGCAGCATCAAATAATAACTGCAGAAAACTATTCAGAAATAATTTCAATCTGAACCTTTAATTCATTTCCATTGTATTTCCAAATACTGCAATCAACTTTCTCTGACCTTTGGAAACCCCTTTTTGTATTCATGGAACACATCGTGCGTACAAGCGATGATTTCACAGATGTATTTGTAACTCCTTGTTGGCTCGGGGCTGTTGAGTTGATAGCAAAAGAAATTAATATTATACTTAAGATATTTCATATACACTTTGAAGAACTGAAAGAGAATGCTTGCAACAACAGTGTTTTGGAACAGGCTGCAATAAACTAATAGACTGAAATGCTGTTTAAAAAGAAAACACTCATCAAATTTTAAACAGTACTAAAGTATGTTAAATGGCATGGGAGGATGCACTACATAATACGTTTATTGTGTGACATTTATTGTAACATATGCCATTATATCGATTCTTTTAGCTTGACTCTCTTAGTAGAAGTGAGGGGAGTGTTAACATTACAGCCCTGCAACACAAGCCCTGGCACAGGACATTCACATATCCCAGAAAACTACACCAAAAATTGTTCCTGTCATATGTTGCTATTGATTTAACTGTACAACCTCAGCGGCACCACCTTTAGTTATTGCCAATGTCACAGAATCATAGGATAGTTGGGGTTGGAAAGGACCTGAAGACCATCTAATACTAACCCCCCACTGTGGGCAGGGAACGTCATATACAGCAAATGGTTCTGGTCATCTAACTGCACATAAAAGAAACCCAGATCTTCTGAAGTAAAGAAAGAATAAACTGTTATAAATTTATTTTGTTTGATTTGAAATCTACCATGTCACATTCTAAAATACACGGGCATCACAGAATATCAGGAATAATGTTTTAACTAATTCTATATTCTTCCCAAAGTATACATCAACCAGTATATTTCCAAGTTTTCAAAAGGCATTAACTCAAAGGCAGTTTCACAGTCTCCAAACTTTCTGTTAGGCTTAAGAGATTTGCCAAAAGAAAATGGACTCCAAAATGTTTTGCATTGCTCCTGAGGAAGTTTTCCTAGCATAGAGTTTACTTGTACTGAAAAGAAGAAGGTCTAGCTGAATACATCCACTTTCTGAAGTGAAAGTGAAGTTAACCCTGAAGATGAGCTTACACATGGCAGTCTGAATTCTGTCAGAGCTCTAACGTTGGTGACTTGGGAAGGGAGAGCACTTCTGATTCCCCATATGTTTTGCCACCATCAAGCACAAGTGCTCCCAGGCCGTGACTGATTCTTCCATACCAACCCCAGCTGTCCTGACCTGAGCAAGGGCAAGAGGAAGAGAGAGGGGTCACCACACAGTGCAGGACATGCTGGTGCAATGGCAGCCCAAAGAAGGCTTTCATTCGTCTCACCATCAGACCACAGCTGGCTTGAGCTTTCCACAGAGAAAGTAATGATTATCATCAATACCACATCCATGGATTCCTGGATCCAGTCAATATCAAGATATACATGATCTTCAGTGATTTAGCTCAGCACAACAAAGCACCAGATTTCTTCTTCAAAATCAAACTTGTCCCAAACCAAAGCAAATCTGAGATCACAATAGTTTCCACATTAATCCAAAGTCACTGTCTGACACTGTTCATTCTTCTCAACATCCTGCTAACAAAAAGCTTAAATATTCTCACCACTGTCACTGCTTGTATTATAATATTAAACAGATCCCACTGACCATTCAAGGTTGGAAACTGCACAGACAAATAACAAAGACAAGGCCTGCTCCACAAAACAGAGACTCTAATCATCAGGCAGGAAGCAAGAGACAGGAAAAGGCAGAGGGAGACTGGGGAGTGATGCTGCAGTCAAGAGAACAGACATCAACAATAAAGCAGAAACTAAACTAATGCCAGTTCAGCAATTTACAGGCAGCAGAGTGGAGGCTGAGTGTGGTTCTGCTGTCTCAACAGGCTTTTGTAAATCTATTGAACTTCCAAGCAGGTACAAGTATTTTTGAGGCATAAAGCTCATTTTATTGCTTTACTCCATGTATCATGTTCAGCAATACGAAAATGATGTAATTACATGTCTGGAAACAATTTCAGGAGGCCATCTGAGCCATCCTAATGTCCCAGGGTGGTATCAGCAACACCCGAGTCACTTATCATCAGGGTTGAACTGTGTCTTGAAACCACTGACCACATGGACTGCACAGCCCCCAGTGCACCAGGACTCCAGTGCGTCAGTACTTCTATTTTGGGGAAAATTCTACATGAATCTGCACAGTATTGTCTTCACTTATCAGTCTATTATCTTGGGGTACATTCTGTTATATTTTTTTCTAATAGTCTTAGCTTACCCTATAATTCTAGTTATATGCTGTCTCCATAACAGACGCATGTGTATTTTGAGTTTGACGTTATTTTGCTAGTCTGCTATTTTATTATGTGCAGCTAATGGTGCTTTTTCATATAATACATCTATAAAAGATTCTTTAGTGCTGATGTTGATGGACTTTTTTTCTCCCTGAAGCTGTCTTTTTGGTTACAAACAGAAATAATAGACCAATTTAGCTTCACTTTTACATCATGCTAGATATAACTGCATTTGTTCCAGCAGCGTATTGTTTGAAATATTTAATATTCCATGCTCAAGTGTTGTGATATTTTACATTAGAACTGTATTGCACATCACAAATACAATATACACACAGAGCCAACGTACGGGCCAACAATGCCAAGTTTAGCATCAGGAATACAAACTTCTTCATCATGTGTTAATATACTCTCTGCAGTGAAAGGGACTACCTTGTCAACCCTAAGTGACATCTTAAGTACCTGAGTACTTCTAGACCTCATTATTTTTTATATCAGAGAGTTCTTTTTTATTCTTATTACAGAAACTAACTGCTATGCAATAATTGTGGTATCTCAAATAAAGAGCAGCTAAGTGCTTTACAGCTGGAGTCACTGCTGGTTCGCTATGCAAAAGGTAGCTGGAGAAGGCTTTCTGTGAGCAGTTAATCTCCATCAACTCTTCTTGGACAGCGAGAGAGACTATGAAGGCCAGGGACAAGAAGAAATGGGACTCCCTCAGATTCAGTTTTCAAAAAGCAATCACAGAGAATTTAGCAATCACTATTTGCAGTGACAACAGCCACGCTATGTGTATAGTAGAGTCATGAACCATGCTTGCTACTTCAGTATATTTCCATCATCTTTGACATTATCACAAACAATTTCATGGCCTAAAGAGTAGCTTACCCTCTGCACTCCAGAGGCACAGCAGCACCCCCTTACTTCTGTCAGCTGTGCAAGAGGGGCAAAATAGTAGGTAAGCTTTTTTCCTCTCTTGTCAGACACTTAAAAATCCTCTTTGCAGCCCTGTTGATTTCTTGTTTGGAATGATAAAGCTCATATAATACAATTCCTAAAATCACTTATATTTGTCCTACTGGCTGTATGATCCTTTTTCTTTCCACATATGAAGCACAGGTTGAATTCCTCCTTTGTATGAACTGACTAACTCCATCTGCCTGTTTTTAACACTGTGCTGCAATCTCTGCTGCTTCTTCCTTTCCATCTTCCCAGATAACACCACCCATAACCATCCACCAACATCTGCAATGGGTCTAAATATCATAAAAGCAAAATGCTTCATGTAAGAGTTAAACTTGCTCAGCAATAAGACACACACCAGATCAATTATCAGATGATCTAATATGTACAGCTGACTGTGGTTTCATCAGGAAAATAGGGGTTTTATTCTTATAATGCTTGCCAACTGGCTTCATTATGAATTACAAATACAGGATCTTCAAAAAGGGCACTGAGCTGTATGGGAAAGCAAAACAAATGTTCAAGCTGATACCAACCTGAAAAAAGTTATTTAGTAAAAGAATAGGCCTCCCTCTGAAATGGAACAGACTCTCAGAACTCCTTCATCAAAAACACTGGATAAAGCATATGACAACTTATGCCAGAAACAGATAAACCAGGGATCCATTCATGGATGACACTGCCTGTCTTCTGCACAATATGCTTCATTTTGTCAGGATGACTGAAGACAAAAACACCTTCAGCTCTTGTTTGGTGCACAAGCTGGCAAAGCAGCTTCACCCAACAGTGTGTAGGCTTGAGGGTGGCTGCAGTTCTTTTCCAGCATTGGAAAGAAGACATTTCCTCTAATGAGCTTTTCTTGGTTGTTCAATATTTATTACAGGTACTTAAGCAGAGCTTTTATTACTTAATGTTCCATTTCCTTCCAAAAGGATAACACCAGTGCTCATGTAATGCTGCCCTATAGTCTCATAAAATTGATGGCAGCTCCAAACTTTTCCTGGGTATAATCCTACCAGCATGCCAGCCCCACGACAGCATATATTACAGCAAAATGCTAAACAGACTTCACTGGTAAGTCTGTCACCACTACCATCCGCAGCAAGAATGTATAGAAAAGAGCTGAAAACACAAAGGGCTTTCTATCCTGACATTTTCTGCTATCTTTCTACCCTAATGCAGACATCCATACCCAGTATGGGAGGCTGGGGGGACCTGAAGCCTCCCTCTAAGAGTTGAGACCAGGTAGTAAGCCTTGGGCATGACATTCACTTAGAGAATGTCTATTCCCACAGATGTTCAATGTATCTTATATCCGAGGTCTCTGCTGTGATGAGCCACATGGAAATTAACCCCTCTACCCACAGAGGGAGTCAACAGCAGGATTACAGCAGTACACTGGTCAGGTGCTAACTCCTTCCTGTGGGATGGATTTTTGTATTGCTGTCCCTTTGCTTTCAGGAGCAAGCCAGCTTTCCACTCAGATGGAGGAAGCATCTTCGGATAGATTCCACGTTTTGATCCTAAATTTACGAGGGAATAACAATCACTAGCACTGGGGAGGAAGCTGAGAAATCAAGATGTAGGGCATGGAGCAGGGGTAGAGATGCCAAAAATAGCCATTTTTATAAAAGTAACTGTAAATTATTTCATTGTTATGTTCCAGGGGCAGAATTGTCCATCTCCAGTACCAGAAGGCTGGAGAAACAGGTTACACCACCACAGAATTAAGGGGTTCTGACCAAATCAGCAAAGAAAGCTACAATGGCTCTTTCCCTTGCATCCACAAGTCACTGCAGGTACACTCACTGAAGAATGGGGGGAAACTGAGGAAAACTGGGTTCTCCCGACCTTATCATGAGGATTTTCATTTTTGCAAAGGGGAATTTCAGTGCTAAGGGAGAGAGGAAAAAGGCTCCCCCTTTAACCCATCTCATGCCTGTCATTAATGCTGCCACAAAGGGCACTGAAAGTCATCTTAAATTGTGCTGCCACTGCTAAGGGCTGCTGTCTGCTAAGCAGTAGTGCTCTTCCCAAGCTGCAGACCCTCTTTCCCCCTGTTGAAGGTGACCATGGATGAAATACCCAGCTCTGGCAGTACTTGGCAACCCCCTATCCTGGCATTACAGGGCACTATGGCCTTCCCAGGTTGCAGCGGTCCAACCACAAGCCAGTTGTGTTAAAGGGACATAGGAAGGATCTGAGGCAAGGAAGGATATAGAAGATTTTTATTTAGTTAGTTAAAAGCTTAGATCCTCTGCATTTATGGCCCCTTTTCTTCCCTCGTCCCATGATACAAGCAGTCTGGGAGAACTCTTAGCTATGGATCCTGAAGAAGCTAAACAGCTGCCCTCCCCAGACTCCTGTATCAGCATGAGTATCAGCCAAGTCTCTCTCTAATCCCTTTCTTCACCATGATTGCCATCACTGCAATGCTTATATCCAAAAAAATCATGATCTAATGCCAAATTCACTCACCCTCAGTGGAAGATTTTCATTTCACCTCCCCCCCCCTTTGCAGATATGTATTTATTCCCCCAACACAGATGCACTCGCATATAGATATCAGTAATGGGACTCAGCTTTTCTCTGTATATTAAAGCCTCTTTCTTGAGTGGGATTAATCTTGGCAGCTGTCTGACAGGAGAGACTGTGTGGGAGGAAAATGGTTTTATCTAAAACCTGAAAGAAAGCAAAATAATCTTCGAGGGAACAAACTGTGTTTCAACTCTTGCTCCTTCAGTGGAAGACTATTTACCAACAGAATATATGCAACAACAGCAAAAACACAGCGGTATTGCTTTGAAAGGTAACAAAAAGACTGTGCATTTTCTTCCCTTTCCTTTTACTTACGTGGCCACTTTCCAAAACATTTATTAATAATACAGCTGAGTCTCTCCATAGGAGGCCTGAATCTAAGTCAGTTTTGAAAAGCAAAATGAAGTGAATCCAATTATTTTCTTTCAGCTGTGATGGATAGGGAAGGTCTCCACTTCCCATCCTGCCTCTACTGTATTTCCAGAGACAGGAAAGAAACTTTCATACCTTTCAGTATGAAGCATCTCCATAGCTCTAATCTGCTTTTCCAGAGCAATCACATTGATGAAATATACCCCTGTCCCTCATAATTAAAACCAAGGTTTGCCCTTACAGGAGCTGTATTCCCTTTGCTTGCAGGGAAGTCTCCCTTGGAAAAGGGCACCTCTCTCTAAGGTTGTGTTGTGACCTGCACTCAGAAGGCACCACATTTTGCTGTCAGTGTGGACACTGTCTGTCAGTGTGGGCTGTTTCCAGTCTCCCTGATCCATCACTGTGCTTCTCTCCATGTCCTCTTCAGCTCATAGACTGGCTTAATGCCAAATCATTCAACCTTTTTTCTGACTCTGGGCTTCTGTTCCAGCCTGTCCTGCTTATTCTCTCTTCACCTTCACGCTGATGCCTGGTCCCATCCTACTTGGGCTCCTCATTAGCTTTATGTCACTAAGGGCTCTTGCCCCCTGCTGTCACCTCCTCCCTGTGTCCATGGGTCGTGGCAAGGGCTGCCGCCCTGCCTGAAGCTCCAGGGAGTACAGCAGCTACTTAAGTGAAGCTTTCCAAAGCAAACCAAGCCTAATGGCTGACCTTTTGGTCTGAGAAATTTCAGCTAAAGCAATTAACAGATAAATGGCAAATGAAAATGCAATTTTGCATGGGGAATGCTGGATGTCTTATCGCATTAAACATTCCAGCTTTAACATGGAACAATGTTAAACAGACTTCCCCCAGTCCCACCTATTTGGCACAAAAGGTACATATGTTAAAATCACAAAATACAAGTGCACCTGGAAATCATGGACATTTGCATCTGAAACAAGAGCTGTTTCTGAGCAAGCCTCTCCTGGAAAGTTCTCTGCACCTCAGAGAATGCAATCTAAATAACTAAACAGCCTCCATTTGAAGCAATTCAAATCACTGTGGCATTTGCCATGCTGACAGTGAGAACCTGACAGGACCGCACTGACAGCAAAAGCCAAGATCCTTCATGTGCTTGCACCTTCTTCTTGAACAGTTCAGTAGAACAACACACTATATGATGCTATTACATATGTCTTTACCTGCTGCCAGCTCTGCTTCAGGCTTCAGCAACACTAATGTATTAAATCATGTCAAATCCATCATATTTGAAGCTGTTCTTCCAAACAAAGATTCAGTTCTTGCTGCATCTCTAGGAAGGCATCTTATTAACGCTCCATTCCTATCCCCTTGACAGTGATGATGCTTATCACACAACTGCTCTATATGTTTAGCATATCTCCAAATTATTTTGGTGAAAACATACACTAAATTTTAACACAACAAAGCTTCTTTGAGCATTATAAGACACATGCAGAGCATGAAAATGATGCAGTAACCTGTTTGCATAGCGTTTTGCCATCCATCTCCCTGGGCTTTTCAAAAACTGACATGGCTCCTCAAGGGACTTCCTTGATTAAAGAACATTAATTAATTGAGTGAACATCTGTGCTGTTTTTCAACTAATAATTAAAATTAGCTAGGAATTGTAATCTCCTCCAGAGCGAAAAGTATACAGAATAACTGCAGCCCACTTTCTCACAACATTTGGGTAGAGCTAAACAACTACAGCACTTACCATAAGGGTTCCTAAGAGATTTGTAAGGTTCTGTGGTGGAAGTTTGCTTCCTGGCTAGCCTGACAACAGGAACATTTTATTCTTGGCTTCATGCGCTAACATATTAACCATGACAGTGCTGACATTTGTTGTTAAGTAAAATTGAATGTAAATGGTCCAGAAAGCTGCCATTAAATTTAGGAATTATTTTTGGAGTTTGAAATTAAGTACTGTCAACACAACTCATGCTTCCACTTATACATAAATATGACAGGAATTTTAATGACTTCTCTAAACTCCATGTATAACACAAAGAAGGGAAATAAGAGTAATGATTTTAATTGCTCTCAAACTGTATTATAAAACACAACCTACCTGTATGGTATCATAAGAGCTCAAGGACTATCCAAGAGGACAAAGTAAGTAGAAGGGGTAGATGAGAAAATGTCATGTTACATGTGGAAATGAAATGTTGCTTCCATGCCCCTTCCATTCTTTTCCTCACATGGGAGACATTCTCACTTATTTAAACACAGGGCTTTATACCCTGCAATCAAAGGAGGAAGCCAAGGAAAATCAAGCCATTTGTATGCAGTATCAGGAGGACGGGCAGATTAACAGCAAAAATGAGATTTCATTGAACATGACAGAAGCCAGCCAGGAGTCCAGAGACCACCAATATCAGACGATTGTGAAAGAGAACATCCCAGAACAAGAAGGTAGATTCACTTAAGCTGTTCTTAAAAGCACTGCAGACACTTAGTCTAGAGGTAGTCTGTGCAAAAGCCAATCTGGAATGAAGCTATGTCATATGAGGCTGCAATAAGAATTGATGGATTCATACAAATATAACAGATTCTTGTAAAATTTTCAGAGGCTTACAAAAATATGTATTTCCAGTACAGAGGCACCTGCACACAGTAACTGTACTCAGCCACTAGTCTGCAACGTACTCACTTGTATGCTTTCAGTGAAACAGCTTTTAGCAAGATTGGGTGGTTCAGAGAAACGAAAGCACCTCTCTCATGACATCTGTTTAGTATACAGTAACTGTAGGTGGTTTCTCAGTGGTTTACTTTCTGATCCCTGCTTGGCAAACAAAGTGAGGGCAACCTGAGAATTTGTGTTCAAAGCAGGCTGAAAGGTCTCTTCCTCACAGCCCCTCTCCTGTACCTGTACCAGCTTTATGGAAGGGAGACAGGACAAGATACCTTAGAGCACTGGAAGACCTGCAGCAGCCCCAGGGAATCTGCCAGCACTCAGCTCTCAGCATCTCTAATATGGCTCCCAGCCACATAAGCAAGGAAGCAAGTAGCCATGTGCATCCCAGTTGGACCTGGGCCTAAAACTACTTGAAAGTTATGCAGAAGTAGGAAAATTAAGCTGACAATTCATCTGACCTCGCTTGCTCTGCTGTCACAACAATTATGATCTTATTTAACCTATTTTTCTTCTCTTCTTACTCAGATTATCATTTTCTTAAGTGTTCCAACACTATATAATATTTGGCAATAAAATCCTGTCTGGAAAAAAAATGTTCCTTGCTCTTTTTTGCTCACAGTACAGATTTTAAATCCTACTGAAGGATTAAAAAATAATCTAATTGCTGTCATGCTATCATTCTTTAGCCTTATCTACATTCTTTGGGCAGTAAATACACTTCTTATGCTGCATGGCCCCACTCCAGCCTAGTATTATACTAGTGTAAAAACTCTAAAGAAAAGAAAAAAGAATTTGCTAGTGCCAGCTCATCACCTTCTGCAAAAACAGCCTTTCCCTCCTGTCAGAAGTGTTTATGCTTCCGAAAACCAAGCACACCATTTGCAGACTGTGAGCAAGAGCATCTAAAAGAAATGTAGTGATAGGACTAGGTAAAACTTAAACAGAGGAGGTTTAGACTGGATATAAGGAGGAAGTTCTTTACTGTGAGGGTGGTGAGGCACTGGAATGGGTTGCCCAAGGAAGCTGTGAATGCTCCATCCCTGGCAGTGTTCAAAGTCAGATTGGATGAAGCCTTGGGTGATGTGGTTTAGTGTGAGGTGTCCCTGTCCATGGCAGGGGGGTTGGAACTGGATGATCTTAAGATCTTTTCTTACCCTAACTATTCTATAATTCTAAATACTGGACAGTATACGCTCCCCTAGTATCTGGTGTGTACACTATACCCTGAGAAAAAGTCTCAGTGTGACTGCAGAGAAAATGCCACCATTCACACCACAAGGTCTTCTGGACTGGGTGATCCATGGACTAGCAGGATGCAGGGGATGACTGCAAGATGTACCCTAGATGGCTCCTCCCTATGGCAGAGAGACAGAGTGCACAGAGATGTCCTGAAGACTCTGGCATTACTGAGTCTTACTGGAGAGAGGATACATTTTAGACAATGTGGGAGTATTTGTAATAGTGAAATAAATGCAAAAGCTGAGGGCATCTGGGAGGTTTCAAGCCACCAAGCCTGAAAGAAGCATGGGGAAGCAAACACAGCCATAACCACAGGTTTGATCATCACCCTGACCTCATAAAAAATGGTCTGTGTCACATAAAAAAACTGATAGGTGCACATAATGATGAAACACTTACCCGGGAATCCTTTTCCAGATGAAGCTTGTGTTGAAGACTGCGCCTTCTCCTGGCCTTGGCAATGCCATTGTGATAAAAGAAGTATCCAGTATCTAAAAAAGGGAGCTGAGGAAGAGAGAGAAAAAACATCATGGAGCTACTGGCTACTAATATGGATAACATTAAAAACTGATGCATGTAAAGTGACTCAGGAATCTACAAAAGGACTCTGGAAGAGTTATGCAAAACACTCTTAGAAATGTCACTTCTAGGTTATGTCTAAAAAGTATGCCCAGAAGCATTAGTGTTATTTACCACAGGTTTCCAATGCGTAACTTCACTTGTACACACTTGGTACTATTTTCACCTTATGTTTAAGGTTAATAACAATGCCAGTGTTTCTGAAGAGCTTCCCAAATCATATCCTAAAACAGCCAGAACAAAATGAACTGTAAATGACTTGAAACTACCACAAACAATCCTTCAGCAACTGCTAAACAAGGCGGTACACAAGTGCTTTCTGAGCTGTTACAATGCGCCTGAGCTGATGCTGTGAACAGTAAGGCAGAAACTAGTGATTTCCACTCTCAGAAAAACATGGTATTTGGAATTTCTTCTGAACACCAGGTAATAGAACATACGAAGAATATTAAGAGAACAGAATGCTCACAGTGACCAGGTGGGAACAGGTTTGTACAGCTTTAATGCCTAAGACATTTAGGCAGCATGCAAACACTTGCCAGCCCCACCTAAAGCACGTACCAGGGAAGGAAGTTGTAAGTCCATTACTAAATGCATCTCTCTTTCTGCAGGACTGGCAGAGAGTGACTGGAAGGCCAGCAGACATTTAGCTTTGAGAAGGCTAAAAGACATGGAGTTAGGAATTCAGCAACCCACTTCAGGAGTCAGTTAGAAACCTCCATTTGCATCTCAAATTCTACAGGTTTTTCTCCATTTCAGCTTAACAGGGAGCTTCACATTGAACATTTCATGGAGTCACAGAATCACAGAATGGTTTGGGTTGGAAGGAACCTTAAAGCTCATCCAGTTCCAACCTCCTGCCTGGGGCAGGGACACCTTCCACTGGAGCAGCTTGCCCAAGCCCCATCCAGCCTGGCCTTGAACACTGCCGAGGATGGGGCAGCCACAGCTTCTCTGGGCAACCCGTGCCAGGGCCTCAGCACCCCCACGAGGAAGCATGTTTTTTTCCCTAACATCTAATCTAAATCTCCCCTCTGTCAGTTTAAAACTATTCCCTCTTGTCCTGTCACTATAAGCCCTTGTAAAAAGTCCCTCTCCAGATTTCTTATAGGGCACCTTTAGGCACTGGAAGACTGTTACAGTGTCTCCTCTGAGCCTTTTCTTCTCCAGCCTGAAGAAGCTTGGAGAAATCTAAGCAAGTAACTGTATTTTTAAACTAAGCTTCACTTTTAAAAGTTGGGAAGTACGTTAATACTGTGAACATGTCAACCTCAAAGGTTAGGCTGCCCTGCATACAAAATAACTACTTAAAAGAGATACTCCAGAGCATCTGTGACAGCCCTGTTCCTCTCCTTTCTATTATCTACATTTCATGATAATGTAAACCTCTTAGCAGGAGTTCAAAGTTCTCTGCTGAAAAACTGAGACTGACGTTGAGATATGCACTATGAAAACCTGGGCTGAATAAGGGTAGCGGGATCCTGCTGCCATAAAGCAGATACTGTTCCTGTATACAGGTATACACAGTTCACAAATATCATTTTCCTCCTACAAAATTATCTCCTGTTTCATTAAATCTATCACTAGGCCCAGTGCAGTTCTGCAAAGACATTATAGCATACACTCAGAGCAGTGTGGGAATGGGAGATTCACAGTGAATTCTCAAAGCCTAAAATTTGGTCACAGTCCAAAAATAGAGTATGCGAGGATTTGATTTTTTTCAACAAAGTCCTTTTTTATGTTAATTGAAGCATTTAACATCAATGAAATCAAAGCCTTTCATTTTCGCTTTTAGAACTCCATTGTATATGATACATAATACAGAAATGCAAAGTTACTTTAAAAAAAATAAAAATCAAAGCATTCTGTTTCAATATAAAGACCTCTTTTTAAGTGTTTATCAAAGGTTAAGGAGATTTCATCAGTATCATAATGGTTCCTTGGAGCTGATTTGCAGGGCTGACTGGAGAGCTTTTCTGGGCAAATAATCAGAACATCTTGCTTCAGCTCCATACATACATGAATACAACAGCTGAAGCAGAAGGAGAAATGAGGCTTTAAAAGCTCATGGCAGTGGCCAGAGAAGCCTCCAATGCTTCACATCCAGCTTCAGAGCTGCATCTTATAATTCTGTCTGGATTGAGGTCATTCTTTAAAAAGCAGATTTATGTTTAAAAAGCCTATACCTGGCATCTTTACCAACTGGATAATCCGGTATTTCCATAAAGCAGAGTTCAGCAGTAGACCTGACTGTCCAGGAAAAGGCCCTTTCCCCACGTTGAATACATTACTCTATGCTTTAAAAATATGCAGGGAAAAAAACATCTAAATAGCCAGATCAGTTACAACCTGAAATCCATCGCGTGCTAACTACTACACCCAGCACAAGCTGTGGTTCAATTACTCCTCTATTTCAATTACCCAGTGAAATCAGGCTATTTTCCTTCTTTTCATCTCAGTTATCAACCATTCGAATCAATTCCAGTCGAATATTGTTCTTGATGCTCTTCCATTAAGGAATATTCTCAGCAATTTTGAAAGTATCTGGGAATACACAACACATCCACGGTTCATTTTCTGTGCAGGGTTAGTTTCAAGTGCCAGTTAGAATGAAGCAATGTATTACATAGTAAACTTCTAGAGCTGGTGTATTCAAGTCTGGCCAATCCCAGTCAGTACAACAGTGACCAGGTTTATGGACAAAATCATGAATAACTTTGAGACTATTCCACTCTTTCCACAGATATCCCAGTACTCAGTTTACAGTTCACATGGTCTTCATTTTCACACTAATTCAATGAAACTTGGGGGGACAGATGGAAGGCAGTTAAATGAAGGTGATACCTGAAATACTACATGATCAAACACCATAGATTGTGAATAATTAATAGCAGAAGCCAAACAATTTGCAGGAAGAATCTAAACTCTGCAGTTAATCCTTAAAATTAATGTATGCACACAAAGGAGAAGTCAGACACCAGCAAAAGGCCTAAAATGCCACATGCTTTGATGAGGATCTTGCGCTGAGATCTGTGAATACCACAAGCAACCACTGAAGTGCTCCCATTCTGATGAACTCCTGCTACTGAGCCAGTAACTCCCCTGCAGTAACCAAGTGGCAGGATGCAGGCAGCTCCCAGCAGGGTTTACATTCCAGCTATTAGCTGCTCCAGGAGATCTACTCTGATTTGAAGCTAGAGCAAAATAGCAAATAGCAAAATGAACAGTGCATGTAATGAAGTGAAATGAAAACAGAAGGGCTCCTGTACATAAAAACCCCTCCAAAGTGTCACCAGCAATAGCTACTCTGTAATATTCTCGTTGTAAAGCTGGAATCGTATTTGAGTGAAATTCCTGTTTCAGCAGCAGCAGGTTCAGAATGTAACATGGAAGAATGATGCACTCAGCCTGGTGGTTCAGGTTCTTTCTGCAAGACAGAAGAAAAACTCCCTGTCCTCAGAGAAAATTAGTAATTATGTAAGATAACTAATCACTGGAAAGTACTTCAAGTGAGGAGGATTATTTAGAGTTAGGAAAGGGCCTACTATTGCCTTGATGTATAAACATGGACCAATACAAAATAGGACTCTTGAGAACCTCAGGAATTACAGGCACTTCATTACTTCCAATATTCAATATAAAATTACTGGTGAAAAATCCATACAAGCAAAACCAGCTTCATAAATGGGACACAGCAAGTAGAGCAAACTCGTATATACCCACTTTTCTCCTTCAGATTTGCAACCTCCTTGTGGTTACTAACAACTCTATATAAAGATGAAATCCTCTTTAAGCTCCTTCCTAAAAAGGATGTGGACTAGAAAATAACTTTTGAAAATTCAGCCTTCAACTAAAAGGAGGAAAGAAAGACTCTTTAAATGGAAGAAGCTTAGCTGGAAAGCAAAATGGCTTGGATGTACCATTCCATAACAATTCGCATTGTGCAGAGTACCAATACCTCTGGGGTATCTTGGCTGTTCTCAGATTACTGCTCCACCAGAGAAGCCCAGGCACAATTACCATTGAAATAAAAATAACTAAGCTAAACCCACGGTTCACAGCCTTTCTGCACTCCCCTCCTTACATGTGACAAATACTCCCCAACAACAAAAAAGAACAAGAAATTTACTGTGCTGCCCTAGATGCCACTGGGAAGAAAGGTTGTAAACAGGCAGATACGATTCTCCCCTGCAAGGCATTTCTTCTGGCTGCTATAATGTCTCCCTGTAAGTTTTAAGAAGTGACAAAAGGAACATGAATAGCAGAGGAAACTTGGTTCCCAGACCTACCTTTAACATCAAATTTACTGATCCCTTATCTTCGACATTACATTTTACTGACTGACTTCAGGGCTCTATCTACGTACACCTCACAAACAACTTCATGGTGCTCACAAAGAGCTTAACAACAGATTTGATTGCCCCCTTCTATTTTGATGGAACTGATCTCTAGTCTTATTATGCCAACCTTCACGGTGTATCACATAACGCCGCGTCCCTACATTACACTCCTAGCCTTTTTGTATAATTTCCAATGATTTCGTCTTGATATGGTAATATTCTAAAACTGGCTTATTTCAACTTATTGTTAAAGTTCCTCTCCCAAGCTACCAACGGAGACAATGTTCTGCAACAATTTTCTTTTGAGCAAAATCATTTAAAATACAAGCAAAGGGTGATGTGTAACAAGTTACCCCTGGGTTGCCTTCTTTGACTGTCACCAAAATCAGCATAAATGGATCCTTCAGTGAACGAGTCACAGAAAGCCCTTATCCATCCAGGCTGATGACAAAGACCCTCCCCATGGCTGCCTGCCTTTGTACGAATATGTGACCAGGCATATGAGGGCTCCAACAAGCACTGGTGCCAAAGAAACCCTTTGTCTGCTCTGAGGAAAAACAAAATACCTACCCTGCAAATTAAAATAGATAAATACAAACACACAACATCTCTTACCACCAGAACCCAAGCACAGCTCCTGACTTTGAAAGGGGCCATAAATCTGCATAGGTGAGCTCTTTCATCCCATTACTGCTCAGTAATTACACCAACAGAAAACATTACCTAAACCTGGCATGAGTAAATGTACATGGAGCCTTCATGGGCCCTACAGACCCTACTGCTTCAGTTGCCATTATAGTTGAAGCGCAACGAAGTGCCTCCTAGCAGAAATTAGAAACCTTTTAGAAACCTTTTCATCCCAGTTTCACCAAATGCACTGAAGATGCTTATAAATATTCAATATGAATTTTTAAACTCTCTTTCTCTCATTTTCCTTCACCCCAATTAGCATTAGAAATCATTTTACTTTTAAATACACAGATGGGAGCCAAGTTTGAAGTCAAAAGCACTCACTCACTATAGCGACGAGGGCCACGTAAGAGTAGAGCCAGTTGGAAACACAGGCAGCCCCAGGCATCGAAATAACACAGAACAAAGGACAGACAAGAAGGGATTAATTCAAACGTTGGTGTAGAAATGTGAAATAGCACAGAGGACTAAAGCTGTGCCAGAGCCTTCCCAACATGAAATCCAGACCACTGTGTCCCCATAGCCCCAGGCAGGGATTTCACACTTTCTCATTAGTGTGCTATAATTACTCTGAAGGCTCAGCATAAGGATCTCTGGTGGAGCTAGGGATCTGCACAATCTCCAAAGAGCCCTCAAGACTGGCACAGCCAGGTCCAGGTCTAAGTGTTATGATTCAGTCTTCCTGGCTCATTTCTCATTGCACCTGTGTCTTATTTAGCTGCCTTCATCAAAGCTTAATCCAATTGTCCTGACAAAACTGGCTGGTGGAGGTATTAGCCATGGCTTTTACACTCCCAAAATGTCAACCTCATGTTACAACATCATCAGATGAATCTTGTCAAATCAAGCCATTAACACTCAGTACATTTCTCCTGCAAAACAATTCTGAAACACCTTAGATATTTACACGTATTTCCAACTTTGTTTCATATACATGTCCAACCACCTCTTGGGGAATCAGCAGGAGGTGGTGGTAATAAGAAAGGATTGTGACTACTTGGTTGAGAGATCCAGAAGTCTGTGGAAATACGGTAATACACATGGTAACAAGGCTACCTGCTACTGTTATTTAGGATATTGATCATTCTGTATTCCTGTTATCCTGGCCACCTTCCTTCAGAAGTTCTATGATATCTGAAGCCAGCAGAAGTAGCTTCCAATGGTTTCTGAAATGTTCCCTCATGCCCCCAGTGAAATGTCTACTCCTCTAGGAACAGTGTGAAGTCAAATGTAACATCCACAGAGCCTGCAGAACATAGAAATAAAATCTCTGGATTTTATTTATCCAAAAAACAGAACAAAGCCTTTCGTATAGTCCCTCTTGCAAGCAGCAACCACAAGGTCAATGCATCTTCCCAACAGCTGGACATGAGGGTTTTATTAAATATAGGGAAGTAAATGGAAGAAATGGAACCAGCTGTGGACTGCTATGACACGTCTTGTCTGTTCATGTGGAACTCATCTGAACTCCCCACACAATTCATGATAAAAAAGAAGCTATACACTTCTAAAGCATGATTCATCTGACCTACTTTAGGTGGCCATGTTAAAATAAGCAGAGCTGAGCCCCAGAAGCACCTCTTCCATTCCAGAGACTGTAAGGGGAGCACTGTTGTCCACATTCAGATAGATCAATTCCAATGTTAGACGTCTAGTCATCGTTTTCTCATCAGTCTTGTTCTTACAGTATCACACATAGTGCTTTTCCAAGTGCTCGCAAAACACTGCTCCATTAGTTTGATTTCAAGTTTGTAATATTTGGAATTTGATTTGCAGTTGAATGAATCACACAAGTTTAACGTTTTACTGTATTTATCTTGTTAAGTTTGTCACTGAAGATCTTCATCCTGCAAGCACATAACAGTCATTTAAGGTATCAGCGACAAGAGCGTGGATTTGCTGATAGTTTTATCAGTGAACTGGAGAAGCCATTTGAGGCTTTTAAAAGAGTTATTCTAGTTTATGTGAATGGATCTGTGCATTTTAGAGAGATTTCTCTGTTACTCCTCAGTAACCATAAAACCCATTACTGATTCTACCACGTGCACTGTTGAAAGCAGGATACTTTCCAGATTTGAAGAAGAATGCTCTTCCTTATACACTGGCACTTGCATTGGACTGTCTGGATTAATCCAGATTGTCACTATCTCGAATAGGTGACTGTTACTGTTCAGCTGACAGCCTGAAGTGAAGGCCTAGCAATCACTTATGTCCTCTTACGTAGATGTTGAGGATCCTGGAAGAAGAGCCCCCAGTCAAGCCCTGGGCACTAGGAAGAATAGAATCATAGAATCAACTAGACTGGAAAAGACCTTAAGGATCATCAAATCCAACCATGACCCCAGGACTACCAAGACCATCACTAAACCACACAAGAACCCTAGAGCTCAACACTGCACAAAGTCACGGTGGGCATCAAACAGCTGTGTTTTCAGAAGCAACAAATGGCCACTGGGAAAATTAGGGAGCCTCCTCCAATCACTCAGCTATGGGGCTTCATAACAACCGCACACACAACAGACAAACACACTCATGGTTTAGAATAATAAATACAACTCCAACAGAAGTTGAATCAATTACATTTTCTTAAAACATGTATCAGTAGCACAAAATTAAATTCTTACACATTGGGAGAATTTTACTCATCCTAGTAAAAAACAAAACCAGAATCACCAACAAAACCCAAAACAAAACCCCCAAACCCTCCCAGAAGCATCCCTCAAATAAAAACAACAACCAAAAACCAAAAGACAAACAGAAATTATACTTCAGACATTCTTTCCAGGCACTTCCTCCAGACTTTCTTAACTCGTTCATGTCAGTAGTGACATCAAGGAACTGCTCCTCAGGTGTGCAGTGTAAATGACACCACAGCCAGAAAGCCAGTCAGCACTTGACCCAGTTCAATAACTGTGGCTCATCTAGCCTGTGACAATCAATGCTTTAAGAATACAGTTTAAAAAAGGATGGTGCCCTGAAAGTGACTTTGCCAATTCTACATTTTATTACCAAAGCCTAAAATACTTTGGCTGTTAAGTGCCTGTCTCCTGCTTGGAGCAAGGGGGCTCCTCTGCCACTCTTCCAAGGCTCTTCTGTGTTTTCAAAGCATCTCCCAAGGTGATAATATTCTGTGAAAGTTTTCACACCTCAAGTAACCTTCTCTCCAAGGTTGCTCTATCCAGAACCTTTTCATTTGCATTGCCATCCTTGCTGCCGCTTCATATGGTAGCACTCTGCTGTAGGACAGAACCAACACTGACGCTCATCTTCAGAGATGCTGGGTAACCCCAGTGCCTCCTAGTATCAAGAGAATCTCACACAATTACAGCTCTAATGTTGTCTCAGTTGCCTTGCACGTAAAATGGCACAGTCTAATAAGTACTTGTTTAGTTATTTATTGATAGGCTTCATTTAATTAATGTTTGTGCAGCACTATAGACTATGCTATAAAACTCGAACTGTAAAATGCCAAGTGCCATTGTAAACATATATTAGTGGGTATATCTACACATATAATATATATGTATGTAATCAGGTACCTCTTTAACAAATATTTGGTTAATATTTTAGTATGTTTTAATAACATAACACATGATGGAAATCTCTTCTTCATAACAGTATATTTGCCTTAGGGAAAGCTCATAAGGAATAGCTTGATTCAGAGTTTGAAAACTTAAGTGACCATGGTGTATTTCTAACTGAGCTGGATCAGGACTGCTGACAGCAAGTAGCACTGCTAACAAAGACCACTTAGCTTCGCTCCTGATCTGGAACACATCTCTCCTTTTAAGCTTGTAACCAAACAGGTTGACTACTACTGTCTCACAGGAGCCTGGTGTCATATCAGCTCTAAAAACACTGAGATAAAAGCTATGAAATAAAGTTTGCTATTTTTAAAACAGCACTGAGATGCAGTGTGCCCCAGTCCAAGCTACTGGTACTTGTATCTCAAGGATAGAAAGGGGCAAGACATGGCTACACTCTGACATCCTGGATTTCAGCAGAGCAATTCAGCATCTTTTACATCTATGTTCAGGTAACAAAGCATGTAAGACACAACCGTGTGCAAGTGTTCAGCTAATGTAGCCCCAAAAACCAAACTCACAAATTCAAGATTTAAGTAAAAAAAAAGCAGCTCAGACCAGAGTTAGTTTGTTACTGTCAAGAGCTCCTCAAGAAATCACATAAAAGGTGAATTTCACTGATGCGAAGATGCTGGCCCTGACAAGCATGTAAAGAAGATATGCAGCTGTCTATTCAAAACCTTTATTCTTCCCTTTTTAATTCACGCCTGTTTAACGGTAGGCTGCCAACCAGTAGTCAACTTACAGCAAGCACTTCACAGGGAGGTTTTGGTTGTTAGACCACACTGAGTGAGCAAGTCTTCCAGTTCTCAGAGAAGTGTCAATTCCTGGAGAAAAATATGTGCTTGATGGGAGAAAAACTGATGGATAACAAGAAACAAAACCCTGATGTTAAAGTTGAGGGGAGCACTGTTGCTTCCTTTTTGTTTTAATCTGAGATAGTAGGCTTGAGAGGAGCAGGGCAAGGAAGCTTCAGGAAAAAGGCTTTCAGTGGAGCCAAGGAAAAGAGGAAATCTTGGGATATGGCTGTTTTCCTTATTTTTGTAAGGTTGCTTGATTCTGCCACGGGAAAGTCATTAATCCCCACTATTATGAGACCAGGTCAGAAGCAAATTCTGCCATTACTTGTGCCATCACGGCTCCAGTACACAACAGTATGATCATCACTCCACAACAGACTAACTGCACTGAGTGGGGGCAAGAGCCCCAGATTAGAAGATGAAGGATGACACAAATCTGTCTCAATGCTAGCAGTAGCAATGTGAAAGGAAAGAATAGCAGCACCACCTCTTCCCCTTCCTGCCTGGTCCTACCCCATTGACCTTTCAGGCAGCTGTTAAATAAGTCTTTACTGTTTGTTACTACCAATTAATAATCGACAGAAGTTTATTGCCAGCAGAACTTGTGGTCAATCCAGCTTGTGCTGATATGTTATCTTGCTTCTATTACACCAGTAGAGCAAGGTACATGTGGATTTTTAATTAATCACTCATCGTGTTTTAGCCTTTAGAGCCTGGAACACTGGTTTCCTGACAATACAATATATTATTACAATATAATATAGGTTACAATATATTGTTGTCTATATATTACAATATATATAATGTATTTAACATGACTAAAATATGTTCAATTAGAAAGGGGAAAAGGGATTTTGCAGAATGAAATTGAGTGTTTTCATCAGAAGAAAGAGGTAAAAAAAAATCTACTTGCTGTTTGGTTTTAGAGTTAAGTGAAGAAAAGTATGTTTGACTGTGAAGTTTTGGGGCTAAAATGGTAATGTAAAAATTAATAGGCAGAAATGCTGCAAAGACCAAACTTCCTGATCCACAACCATGATTCCACCAATGTTAGCCAATTTTTCCAAACCTGCAAGCGTGTTCCAGTTCTGACTTTTTGTTGCTTCTTTACCCAAATTCAGAATTGACAGTTCCAATTTACAACTGGTTCAGAGTAACTTCTAAATCACTAAATTCAGCTGGAACACAGTTCTAAAATTAACTGCAGAGTAAAGCATAAGGTCCCTGCAGCACCAATGGGAATCCACCAGTCATGGTGATAGCTAATTTACCACATCTTGGCTGCTGCTAAAAGCCTTAAAGCAGAAGCTTCTCCTGCACTTGGTGTTGCATAGTAGGTGACAAGCAGAGTGCTCACTCATAGAGCAGATTTCAGAATCACAGTCCTTCCTTTCGCTTGTGCTGGAAAGGGACTTTTTGTAAGGGCAGGTAGTGACAGAGACAAGGGGGAATGGCTTTAAACTGACAGAGGAAGATTTAGACTAGATATTAGGAAAAACTTCTTCACTATAAGGGTGGTGAGGCACTGGCACAGGGTGCCCAGAGAAGCTGTGTCTGCCCCATCCCTGGCAGTGTTCAAGGCCAGGTTGGACTGGGCTTTGAGCAACCTGGTCTAGTGGAAGGTGTCCCTGTCCATGACAGAGGATTGGAACTTGATGATTGTTAAGGTCCCTTCCAACCCAAACCATTCTATGAGAAGGCAGAAAGGAGAATCTTCTGTCACTGGGAGAGGTGAGGTTCTTTTACCACCCATCAAGGGAAGAAATTTACATGTTTGGCTGTAGGTTAATATCCAATGCCCATCTAATAACAGTACCAGTTTCTCTACTTCTAAAAATAATAACAAAATATGTATTTGTTGAGGCTCAGGGTTTCCCAGTTTGGTTCTATACTCTAGGGGAAAGCAGCTCTGGTAGGTAAGTAAATAATCTAGTTCAGTCATGGGTATGTGGGACACACTGTCCACTGGTTTGATATAAACACCAAGGTCACTCCTTCCATTTGCTTTCTGTGGACAAAGTAGTTAAGAACATAACATTTACACAGAAGTTCTGTTTGAGAAGGCAGGCAATACATGACAAGGAACATTACCTCCCAGTTCACTCCATGAGCAAGTAAACTAGAGCTATCACTACTTCAATTATCTGTTTATAATCCCAGTGTTATCAATGGTAAAACCAGGCTAGCTCGTAATTCCCTTTTTTAGATCCAAGCTCCCGTTACCTGCTGAACACAGCCAGCATCAAGCTGAGTTAGACTTCTGAGCTACTGTCATGAATCCATGACCAAACTAGGTTTCACGCTAGCTGATAACTGTGAGTGGCGGCCACACCACACCAAATCCAGCTCTCTCTGGGACAACACTCTCTGTCCCAAAACACAGCCTGGGACCACTGAGCTGAAATTAAATCTTCATTTCCATAGTATAGATTTAGCTTTTTCAATGACTTTGTAAGATTCAAATGCAAAGCTTGCCTTGATTTACAACAAGAACAACACATCAGACTGCTTCAGGTTACTTGGAGAAATCCTGGGTTCACAAATAGTCGAGCAGCTCAGCTTCCTCCCGCCAGAAGCTAGGGATGGATGGAAGCTCTGGGCTGCTCGCTGCAATATTTATAGCCACCATGCAGCCAGCATCCTGTAGAGACCTGACCCATTTAATTAGCTGAAAAAGTTGAAAGAGAAAGAAAAACAGAGCAGGGTTTCTGATGACTAGGATAGCATTACAGAACAAGGGTACATTTTAGATCATTAACAATAGATCTGACTTTGTTAATACAGCTCTCACATAAACTAGCCACACATGCTACAGACTGGAACTGCACAGGAGGGTTTCCCAGGCAGAATATTTTAACAAGAACTGGCAGAATTTATCATTTATTTTAGCATTTTGGCTTTATTTCCAGTTCACAGAATTTTCCATGAGCACGGACATCTTGCAGGACTTACTAATTGAAACTACCTAACAAATGAGTTCTACATACATTTCAGCAACCACTTTGTAAGTACTTGATCAAAAGCATGTGAAACTTGAGTTGTCTGGTTTAATTTTAATTGGAATAATGCCATAGATGGATGAGGGAAAGGGTCACATGCAAACTTCTACTTAGCTACACTGCAAAGTACTACCTGTATAACTATTCCAGGAAGTCTGATACCCCTTTTTTGTTCATTTTCTTTTTGTTGTGGGGTTACTTTTGCTTTGTTTCTTTAATTAACATGGTCTTACTGGTAAAAGCTGTAGTTTAAATGAAATTTCTACCACCATTGTTCTGACTTGGAATGAGTTAAACACATTAGTTCTCCTACAGTGATAGTAAAAGTGCCGCTATTGGGTTCATTTTCCCATTCTAACTATATCAGTTAAAGTTTTCTAAGTGTGGGTAGGCTGTTATATCTTGACACCTGTCATAATCTGTGAGACAGAAGGCTGTCTTCCACCTTCACACAATAGTTGGGTCTTCTAAGAGATAACTCAAGCACCTCTGTGCTTTTCAGAAGGAGCCAAGCCTAGCAGAGCTGTCAGACCCTGGGACCATTTGCCTGCTAACAGACAAATGCCAAGGATGCAGAGGTTCTCAGATGGAAGCACTTCAAGCTGAGAGTGAATTGACTATTTATTTTTGTCTAGAGTTTTAATCCAAATTTGAACAGCTAACCTAGAAACAGAACACTCTACCTCATCATATGCAGTAACTTAAACCATCTGGGTCTGGCTGTAGGCATGGCAATAGGATCTTTCCATTTGGCCTGACAGCAAAAACAAAGTCAAGAGAGGGTACTGCTACAAAAACAGTTATCTTTTTGCTGCATAGCTCTGCATCCTAAAGTCAGGGAACAAATTCAACTTTGGTGCAGACTAACACCAGTAGATACCCATATTGCTTCTTAGAAATGGTCCTAAGAGTGCTTTTAACACCTGAAAAACCTAACCAGAGGAAGAGAGCTTCAAGTAGGGCCACATACAGAGCCATTGCATCTGGGATCACAAAATACAACACAAAGAATTAATATATCTGGATGTTGTAGAGTTCAGAACTAGCCTGAAAGTTAAAGGGAGATCCCAGACTGACAGCAGGGCCATACTAATGATCTTTGTTTATCTACTACTGATACTAAAGGGACACCTTTGACTATAAATTCCATGGCAAGGTCAGAAATAGCTAAGGAACTGACAGAGATTTGTTTCCTATATATTAATCCCATCTCTCCTGGTGCAAATCCTGAACCTCAGTTGCATGGCACAGGTATCTCCATAAACCATCATGATTCATTTACACAGAGGTGTACATAGGAGAGAAATAATTGCATCAAATACTTTGAAGGGATTTCACAAAACTAGGAAAAGGCACACCAGGAGACATGGTATATGGCAACAGACTATTTCCTGCTACAAAACATAGAATCACAGAACGGACAGAGTTGGAAGCGACCTTTAATACCAGCTAGTTCCAAACCCCCCTGCCATGGGCAGACACCTTCCACTTGGAGCACCACCAGGTTGCTGAAAGCCCCAACCTGCACCTTAACAAAGAACTTGTGGCTGCTCCGCTGGTAGTTCCCCCAACTCACAAGTACTCTCTGGAGCACAGGCTCTAGCAAACAAGTCAGGGACCACTGTCCACTTCTGGTTTCCATGGTGCCATGTCATCCTGAAGCTGATGGCCTGGGATGCTGGCTCCAGCCTGGTGGAGTCAGAGTCTTCTGGAGGAGCTGCTCCTGCTCCACCAGCTCTTGTAAGGTGGGAAAAGGAGCAGGCAGTACCCCCAAGCACCCATGCTTTGAGCACTGATGCTTCTCAACTGCTTAAGCCCCTCAGCCATGAAGCTGAAAGCTGTCCCTGGTGCTTCATACCACACCACAAGAAGCTTTCATCAGGCAGGCACCCGGGGCTATACTGCAGGAGATAGACTGCTTCACATCATGTTCAGTTCTGGTGTGCTGGCATCACAGTGCTCTGGAACTACTGCTCACTTCTTCATTATGTTTTCTCTTTCTATTTTTCTCCTTGATACTGGCAAAACTAAATATAATTTAAATGAAAACAAATAACTGCGCATCCCCAGCTGGGCTGCAGCATTAAAAAAACAAGTGAAAAAAGAATTACTCGCAGCGCATTTCCTGGGTCTCTACCACATGTTCAATTTTGCCAGTGAGTTCAAGCAATATGGAATAAACAAAATTATAAATGCAGGAGCTTTATAAATAGCCAGAATTTGGGATCTTCGTGTTTACTGAGCTGTAGCTCAACAAACAAAACAAAACTTCTCGGTAAAAGCAAGGTTTAATGTGCATGTTTTTGCTGAGAAACAGGACTACATCATGTATTCAAAACAGTAAGAGAGCAATTACAGCAGGGATCTACAGCAGGGGAGTCTGACCTTCATGTTTCACACTCAAATAATAAATGCTATAAAAATCTGATAAGGTAATTATTTTATACCTCAAACAGAGCACCCACCACCACCAAGCAGTTGGTTTGAATCTCCAGTAGAGAAAGCTCTACAGAAACTGGGTTAGGGATGCTCTTGAGCCTGTGCTTTACATTCTTCTTGTTGACAGTTTACAGCTTTCACATGCATAAGCAAGTACATTTAAGTAACAGGAGATTTGTTTTCTGCATCCAAGGCAGAATGTAAAACCAAATAAAAACTCCCAAACCAAAAAAGCATCATTTTGAGATAACCAAAGTACCCCCACGCATGAGATAAACTCTAAGCACAGCAAAACTCTCATTTAATTCCACTAATATTCCTCTTGAGTGTAAATAGGAGCAAATGGGACTTTCCATTTTGGCGCCTGGACTCCACCTGCGAGGAGCCGATGAGCATCCCTTCAATCACAGATGGCTGCTCTCCCTGCATCTCCCAGTTACTTTCTTCCAGGGCTTTTTTGGGAAAGGAGCTCTCCATCATGACCCAGCAGTGTGCCTTCCCACAGCAGGATCAGACTTTTCCTGCTAGCTAATTGCATCTTCCCCCTAATTTAAGTACATCAGCTCAAGACTCTCTCTTGGAAGCTGAACCATTTGCTGTTATGACAAGGCGACCTATTGAAATCTCAGTAGTTGCACAATTAGCATTCACATGGAATTTACTTTTTCTTAGTAACACAGAATTGCAACAGTGAAATCTAGGAAATTAAAGCTCTTGGTTTCCTCAAAAAAAATTACATTGTCCCTTCTAAGAGGTTTTCCTTTTTCTATAATAAAGGATTACTTTTGGAAGCAAACATCCTTTCCTCTAGGCCAGCATAAAACACAAAGCTAATTAATTATTAAACACCTATTAGTGCATGGAAACACTGCAGTCTGAGGCATGATCTAAAGTCCTTGGATTCCAGTGGGCCCATATGGAAAGGTCTAGGCTTTCTGCCTCTTTGCATGGGATGTTCCATTGCTTCAGCATCTGTTTCCACACTGGAGCATGTCTGTATCCTCCATGCTGCCTTCACCTAGCCAGAACTAACACTTTCATGAGCGCCTGGGTTAGCAGCTCAGGTGAAGGCAACACAGGCATGTTTATCTGTAAAGCATGGACCACCATTGATGTGCACAAATTGGTTGATTAAAATATATACACAGAGGTTTAGCCAGAAACCCGGGTAAGAAAAACTCCTCTTTCTATAAACACATGTACAGAAGAACCAGGATTTTTACACAGACAGAATCCCATCTGTCCATCAAAGTGCATTCTGGGCATGCAGAAGCATAGCCTGGCACATTAAATATCAAGCCAGGCAAGCAGCTCCTTTCCAGATTCAGGGGCTGCTCTGTAGAGGACGGGACTTCCCTGTCTCTAGTGTGTGGAATGCAGGATGACATTTCCAGGATCCTGGAAAGAGACCCCTGCAAAGAGCTCCCAAGGCTGCAAACCCATTATTCTGCCTCCTGATCTGCCTTCCCCAGCACATCAACGCCCAGCTCACAGGCTCCAGCTTAGATGCACAGAAATGGGCTGCTGCAGCAAGAAATACAGCTTCTTTATCTGTTAAGTTTTGCTTTTGGTAAGTCTGAATTTACACAATGTAAAAAACCCCAAAGCTTCCAATGTTTCATCCAGAAATTCCTGGACAGCTCCAGAAATCTTGGTCCTCAAACCAGCAGCTTCCTGAGCAAAAACAGGAAGCAGAGAAGTCACAGCTGTGAGAGGGACCTTGGGGTTTGGGATTTAGAGGGAGAAGTGATCAGGTAATACATGAAACATCAAATTCTTTATGCTCTGAAATCCATGTTTGGTTCTTATTTTAAGATCTGAAGCCACTGAATGGTAATTATTTAAAAGCCTTCACCTCAATGCTACCAGAAGAGGAATATTTAGCTGTGGTGGCATTCTACAGATTATCTCAGTCTCGGTGTTGATGAAATGCAAAGAGGTGCCTAAACTCTATCTCCAATTAGGAGACCTTTCCAAAGGCTTCTTCCAACTTCCCTTGTTAGAAATGAATTAAGAATTGCAAGGCAAGGTCAGAGAGCAGCTTTCTCAGCCTACATTAAGAAATGTATTCTGGGGGCAACCATGCCAGGATGCAAATAAAATGAAGAGGGGGGGGGAAAGAAAGTTGTTCCATTTGCAGTTCTCACAGGTAGCTATTAGGAGGACATCCCCATGACTCCTAAGTGCTCGAAGATAGGAAGATTAACCATTTTAAGGAAAGGATACTCTTCATCACAGTATTTGTTTCACCAGGAATACATAGAATCAATGTTGGTAGGTACAAATGGATTGAAAAATTGCAAATGTTAAAAAAAAAGAATCAAAGAGCAGAGAGTTACAAAGAGGTCATTTGGGATTAATTCAGGAAAGGTTAAAGAAAATTCATCAGTATTTTTGAGACTCTTCATGTTAGGATCCCAGATCTAAACACAGGCACCTGTTTACAAGTACCAACCCCTGAATCAATTCATCAAGCACTGAATTTAAAGTGCACATTTTAGCCCACCTAAGTCTTGTAGTGGTTTCAGGATGATGGTAGGAAGCATGGCCAAAGAATCAATTAGAAAGTGCATCTCAGAGTCCATAACATTAATCTTCAAGGCAATGCTTTCTCTTGTATTTCTGCAGAAATCTGCTGTTAAGTAAATGCAACACTCACTTGCTCAGAGATTGTTTGTTATTAGGTAAGAAACATATGCACTAAAAACGTGTAATTTAAAAATCAGCTCCCATATGGTCACGTTAAGAGTGGTTTGCAATGCATGCAGAGAAGAAATCCCTCTCATATACGTCTTAAGTCCACACACAGAAAAAAGCTGAATCAGCCCTTGTGCTCCTAATGGGAAAGTCCCTGCACCGAAACAAAGGTGATTATTTTCAGACAATACCTCTTCTCCCAGGTGGGTGAAGGTAACTGGATTTGGTTTAAGTAAATAACTCATTATATTACCCAAACAATATGTGTGACTGAAGTACACAGAGATCGCTTTTCCTTATGGTATAATTGGGGGGTCTGTTATTTTTTGACTATTTCATTAGACAGCACACCTACCCATGCTACTTTCCCCTGAGAGTTTACCATCAACAGCTCTGTTACCATACACACACACAACCACGTTCAACTTTCTGCCTTGCACCACCATGCAAGCTGACTCTGCAGGCTGTAAGCAGAGAGAAGCCTGATGATAGCAAAAGAGATCAGGAGACTCTGCAGTTCAGCAATACTGAAGAGACACTGGAGTATAGATAGCACAAGCTTTTGTTAACAGCCCACTATCGCCACCCAAACCCCGTTACAGATTTCCCCTGCAGAATGGGGATTGCTATCAGCCTCTCATGGATTATCCTCCAACACAGCTAAAACCCCACGAACTTCCTATTTCCTAAAATTACTGCCTTGCAGCTAGCAGGGTGCTATTTCCACTCGCATTTGTGGAGGAGGGGTGGGAGGCTTTCTGCCTTTTTAGGGACTGGGATGATGTAACCTCAAAACCTCTTGGGACAGCATGTACAGGAGCCACAGCCACCACCGGCCCCCCCACCCTGCGAGCACACGCACTTCACAGCAGGGCTCTGCTCTGCTCCGTTCCTAGAGGCAGCCGTGGCCACGGGAAGCAGCCCCCCCCGCGGCATGTACTGGAAAGCAGGTACGCTCCTCTCGCACACCCGAGGGACTTTCCTCCAGCTCTCTGCTCTGCGGGATTGATTTCCATGAAGAAGCTGTGCACCTCCTAATGTGCCCTAGCCACCCTGGGGAGAAGCACAGTGGAGGGGAGAGGATTGCAACAGCCCAGAAGCTGCATTTCTTCATTCTGCAAAACCCTCTCACCCCCTGTCTCTTGTGCCACAGGATCATTTGAAAGCATCTAGCAAAAGTAATACAAAATCCAGCTATGCAGAAAAGAACTTTTCCCTCTCTGTAAGGCCTTATCAGTCAGATACCCCATGACAGGAAGGAGGGAAAACAGGAGGGGAATAAAAAGAGAAAACTGTTGCCCAAAAAGGCGTATCTAAGTTTCATGTAACAAGATCTAATCCCCACAATGGATACTCTCCCATGGGCATCAGCAGCCCAACTCTGTCACTATCAGGACAAGGCTGTGAGCCCAAGACAAAAGCATCTTATCAGCAGCAGGAGTTGGCAGTGGTCAAAGCAAAAATGATCTTGTCCTCATTTCTCTAACAAGCTCCCACTGGATCTGAGACAAGGCAGCCCGAGGCAGGGAGCCTCACTTCACATGCTCTTTCAGTTTTTTAGATGTGTTTTTGTAATAAAGGTCTTAAGCCATTTCACTCATCCAAGTTCAGGGTACCATTCTCATTCATTTCCTTGGAAGTAGGATCAGGCTTTCATTGCATAACTACCAGGGGAAGATGAAACCCTAAAGCAGTGCTTGTGGCTCCCTTCCCTCCATGCTGCTCCAAGCCCAGTGTTGCCTGGGCATTCAGTCTGCCAGGAGTTGTACTGGCCAGGGCACTCTATTAGCCTCTCCCCATCTACAGCCCAGATCAGACTGTACCCTAAAATATAGAGAGGTCTAATAACTATTTGAATGGGAGAGATTTCAAGTGGAGCTGGGCTCCCCAGGAGCTGGAAATAGACTCCACACCACTGTGGCTACCTCGGATTTCCTGGGACCTCAGGAGAGAAAACCACCTTCAATAACACTTGAACTTTCCCAACTCACATAAATTAGTGACAAGCACTGATTGCTCATCATGCTTCACACAGAGCAGCTCCTTCAAGTTGGTGCATCCTGCTTCTCTAGCAGAATAACAGGAACGTTAAGAGGCCACCAGCCTCACAAACTCGAGTGTCAATCCCCTGTGAAACCTTTCATTTAAACTGCGGGCAAGATCCTCCATGGCGATGGGGCTATTTTTAAGTGCTCCAGGCAGGTTCAATCGCAGCCGCGCACAGGAAGCCCCGGGCAGCCCCAGCCCCAACTCCCGAGCACCGAGAGGATGGGAGCTCAATTGGAGGATGTTTACATAGTAAGTCAAAAAGCACCGAGCTACCATGTGGGAAACTCCTCTGCTTTCCAGTCCAAGAAAATCACCCTCCTGTGCTGCTCCTGAGGAGTGCTGGCAACGGCTCCCAGCGCCGCTACTCCTCGACTTCCCTAGGGAAGTGGGGGGTTAATGCGGGGACAGGCGGCAAGCACCCGCTCCGTCCCTCCTCGCCTGGGAAGTCTTGGGCAGGACCACACTGGGTCTGATCACGGCAGGACCCCAACGCGAAGGGCACCGCGCCCCGAGCCTGCGCGGGCGCTTACCTTCCGCACCCCGCCGAAGCCGTGCTCCGCCGCCACCCGCTCGGCCTCCGCCTGGCCCCCGCCGTGCAGCTCCACCAAGAAATGGTTGGTGTAGACGGCTCCGCGGGCCGGGGCGCTGAGGAAGAGCAGCAGCAGGAGGAGGAAGAGGAGGAGAAGGAGGACACCCCGCAGCAGCGGCGGCGGCCCCGCCGGCATGGCCCCGCGCTGCGGGGAGGGCGGCGGACGGGCGGGGAAGCGCCCAAGAGATGCGAGGGGAAGGGGAGAAGGGATAAACGGGGATTACACGCTAGGAGAGCGGCGGCAGGAGGGGAGCGGGGCGGCGGGGGGGCTGCTCGGGGGTGCGCGCTGCCGGCTCTGCATTCCCGGCCCCTCCTCGGCGCTAATTCAGCGGCGGCCGGAGGGAAGGAAGCTCCCGCCGGGAGGGGAGATCGCTGCGCTGCCAATCACGGCCGGGGAGGATCGCCCCTGACACCCCCCCTGCACACACACACACTCCTAACCCCTCCCCTACACCCGCCTCTACACACCACTCCCGCACCTCTGTCAAACACACACACCCGAATTACCCAGCCCAGTTCAGCACCCGCAGCAGCTCCCTATGTCCCCACTCCCAGTGGGGATGGGGGCTCCTCCAGAGCAGGAGCCGATGCGCAGGTAGCTTTAGGGCAAGGTGGGATAAACACTTGCACCAAAAACACATGGCCAAGGACCAGTCACCAGCACCCAGCTTCTCCTCTGAGCCCACCAAATACAAAGTTGGGAGCAACCCTACATTCCCCGCTCTAGCTTGCACCCCACACCAGTTCCTCACAGGGCAAACGGCAAGGCGCTGCCAGCCCTCTTTGTGCAGAAGCCTGTCCCAGGGCTGGGATCAGGCAGTCCTGGAACAAAGCTGGGGACAGCCTCACACCCAGGACCCCAACTCTGCTCTGATCGTTAGCCTTCATGGCTAAAAAGTTGCTCAGCTCCGCAGGGTTCCAGGCTGCCTCAGCAATCCCCAAATACTTGCAGGGAAAGCACAGACAGGAAAGTACCTGGGCATTCCCTGTGATGAGACAGCCACGGATGGGGAGCAGTCATGTGCTGCTGGGATTTCAGAGGTGGTAGCACCTAAGAGGATGGGAACTGTAAAAAATAATCTGCCATCTGCAAAAGTCCAAGTGGAAACAAAGGGTACAGAACGTGCAAGTTTACATCAAGGTATCACAGAATCATTAGGATTGGAAGGGACCTCTGGAGATCATCTAGTCCACCCACCCACCCACCAAGGCAGGGACACCCAGAGCAGGTTACACAGGAAAGTATCCAGGTAGGTTTTGAACATCTCCATGTGGAGAGGGAGACTTCAAAACCCCTCCGGCAGCCAGTTCAAGTGCTCTGCTACCCTCAATGTAAAGAAGTTCTTCCTCATGTTGAAGTGAAACTTCTTGTGGCTTAGTTTATGGCCACTGCTCCTCGTCCTGTCACTAGGCACCACTGAAGAGTCTGTCACCATCCTTCTGGTACCTGCCTTTGAGATACTCATATGCATTAGTGAGATCCCCTCTCCATTTTCTCTTCTCTAGACCAAACAGGTCCTGCTCCCATAATCTCCTCATAAGAGATGCTCCAGACCCCTGACCATCTTTGTGGCCTTATCGTTTAGTTTGTTCCTACAGTTACATGTATTAATTTGTCATGGCAAAGGTTAATCCTTTGATGGATCCCTGAATGGTCCCCCTGGGAAAGAGTCAGGGAACAGAAAGCACAAAAAGTTAGTACTGCCTTTAAAACAAACAAAATGATAGATTTACTGTAATCTGTTTTACAAATGGTCAAATGGAGTATGGAACTTAAATCAATCTGGGGAAACAAAAGAAAACAGAGATCACAAGTGAGGCTCTTCTTCCATTATCCTAAACTGCTTTAGAAAATGACAGAAGAGTTCACTGCATGATTGTGAATCCAAACGAGCACTGGTTTGGCATGACAAATTATTGATTTCCTTCCTCGGGATAAAAGAAAATCCCTATTCAAACAGAAGGGAAATGGTAACTTGGAGCCCGATCCAAAGCCCATTTAAATCAACATGAGTGCTGTAAATGAATGACTGGCGTTGGAAAAAAATCAAACACGAGGGAAAGGTAAAACATTTGAAATGGCACAGCGGAGAAGGAAAACATCTTTGCAGCCTCATTAAGAGATTATGTCAATAGAATTCAGCTATTAGATGCCTGTTCTAAGCATCTAGACAGTTATTAAAAACAACTTTGTGTGTTATTTCTTTAAGCCAAGTTGCTTGTTTTCATCAATATTCAGCAACACCTCTCCTCACAACATTCTTCCCAGCATTAAAGCAGATCCTGTTGCTTGATGTGTTTCTAGGTGACTTGGGGCCCATAAGATTCTCAGGTAAGTAATACATGCTGGCAGCTTATGCAGGCCCTGCTGGTTTCACCCACAGCTTTTTCAGGATCAGAAACTAAAGGAAAATGAAAAAGAAGAAGCGGAAATGGATTTTCTCTACTTTAAATTCCTGTCTGTGAATATATATATATAAAAGCCTTTCTTCCCCCACAGATCTTCCCTTAGTTAGCATTCTTCTTTCCATCCTGTTGCCAGTCCATAGAAAGGGGAACACCAATAACAAAAGCAACAGAGCAGCCCTTCTGGTTCCCTCAAATCATCAAGACAAGTTCTTATACATATTCAGAAACTAGGACCGTAGTCACACTGCTCAACCAGACCTGTGATAAGTCATTCACTGCACATCTTCTGACATCCCCACCTGCCAGGTGACAGCACTGCTCTGCAAGTCAATGCCACTAAAGGGCTGTATGGCAGGGACTGCATTGCTGAGGAAACAGCACCAATTGGCTCTAGCTTATCAACCTCACCTTGTCAAGCTTTCGTGGCTGTGATGATATTAGAAAAGTAAAAACTAAAAGAACAGAGATTAGGTTAGAAAGGACTGGGTTCAAGTGTCAGCTCCAAATATCACCAAGATAACTTGGTTCTAAGAGGCCATTTAAAGAAAAATTGCCATTGTGATTGGATGACTTTAGAAGTTTAAGACCACACAGGACTACTGGGATTTCTGACCTAGTGCTCTATGTAAAACCTAGGGCTTGTCTGTATAAAATTCTTGCTTTTGCTCTGTAGCTGGGTTTTCTTTTCCCCTTAATATACCAAGCAAGTTAAAAATCAAGACTGATCTCTTAAAGCTGTTGTGGAAATGCTCCAATGATTGCTTACAGCCATTTGTGAAAAGTTGCAACTCTGCCTCTCTAAAATACTGATTAGTCCTACATGGACTTCTAGGTGCTGTTTTTATTATGAATATGTCCATGGAACTGTTGAACTATTATTAACACAGATGGTAGCTTTAAGGTTGTGATGATGAAGACATCTAGACAGCACTCCCTGAGTCTCTTTATGTAAGCCGTATTTTCCGTCCCTTCAACTATTCTCATTAAATTGTTTTACTCCTTGAATTACGAACCATAGCTTCATCAGACATTCTTTCAGCAGAGGTCAGGCCAGTGCTAAATGGATGTTACATCACATTTCTGTTCTTCCTGGGTACTCAGTGTTTCACCACCTGAGGATTTCATTCCGTCTCCTTACCACCGAGCTCCCCTGATGTGCAGCAGAATACCCACACTGACTCGTGCAGCTCTCATCTCCCTCAAGCCCTCTTCAGGATCAACACTCT
The DNA here is from genome assembly GCF_012275295.1 of Melopsittacus undulatus. Classification (NCBI taxonomy): domain Eukaryota; kingdom Metazoa; phylum Chordata; class Aves; order Psittaciformes; family Psittaculidae; genus Melopsittacus; species Melopsittacus undulatus. The sequence goes on along the minus strand of NC_047529.1, from coordinate 8,705,357 downwards.
AGGGCACATTACTGTATCCTGATGGCCATTGAGTTTTATGTGTAGATACTACATTACCCCATGTTACCGGAATACACATCATTTACTTGCATGCAGCCTTCCAAACAATCCAGATCACTCAGCATTCTTCTCTCTTACAGTTTTCAACTTCCTTCTTTAGCCTACAGACTTTATCAATGATGCATTTACTTCGATGTACTGGATTTAAGATATTGCAAAGATCACTTCTTGGATCCAGTTCTCTGGAACCTCTACAGAAACAAATCAACTTCAGCAATAATTCCTACTCTGTTATTATGATTAACAAGCTAGCATGTTTATAGTTTATGAAGCAGTTTATAGCCTGTTTCATAAAGGCCATTTTGATTTTGTATCCGATTTATTCACCAACATATCATACAGTATCAAGGGGCTCCCAGACAGAAGCAATGTCATTGACATGACGGATCAAAAAACCTGCTTTTTTTTTCAACTTCATAGCTGGTCCATAGTTGGCTTTTCTAACAGAAGGTGGATAAACAAAACTGGTAGTTTTACCAGTCAAAACTACAACAGTGGTTAAAAAACTATATAGAATTAACAATTCTAGTTCCCAAATGAATTGCTGAATACATCTTTAAACAACCATTAAACTACTACAAGTATTTTACAAGTAGTTGGCATTCAGTATGAGATCAACAAAGTACTAACATTTAGAGGAGGTGCTTCCTTCCCTGGGGCCCGCATGGAGTGGTACCATGCCAGCAGAGACCAGTATATCAGAGGAATTTTAAGAAGTCATTTCCTTGCTATGAAAGTCAACTGAGTCCTAAGTATAAGATTCACGTTGTTTTGGTCTTTAATCACTGATCCTAGCAGATGCACAGGCAACAGCATTCTGAAGAGCTGGGAATAGAATATTGCCATAATTACATTTCACATGTTAGGAGAGAGCAAAATACATGAGCATCCTTTACACAAGCCTGAGTCTCCCTTAAACCTATCTTTCTGAAGCTGTGAAGTAAGCATACAAACATGCTTTAAGTGGAATCTGGAGCAGGTTCAAAGAGAATACCTATATTTGGAGCAACAGAATGGGATTGAAAAGGCACAAGAAGAGATTTCAGGAGGTAAGATTGGGTGCATAGTTCAAAAGCCCATGGCTGAAAAAAGTTAAACAGCATTGTTTAACAATCTTGCTCAGAAGGTACTAGGACAGGGAATTAACAGACCGATTTGAATAAAAGCTAAAACTAGAGCTTTATATTCTCTGCATATCAAGAACACCAAAGAACCTCTGTAACTGAATGTACAGTATGAGAAAAATAGATCAAACCACTCTCAAGAACTGCCACAGGAGCTGAGTGGACCAACTTGCTTCTGTGTTGGCCCACTTCAGTTACAGGATAAAAGTCACTTCAGAAAGATTCCAGAACAAGTACTCTAAAGGTACATCTATTTATCAGCCTTACTATAGATCATCCCATGACAGTGTGTAAGAACAGGCTTTAAATTGTTTTGCTTTGTTACTGAACAGCGCAGGTATGAGGAAAGCAAAGCAGAACCAACAGTAAATGAGTTTGGGGAGAGCATAGCTACTACTGCTCCACTTGGGGCTGATTGCCAAATCAGCCATGACTGCTAAAGAGGGTTTTCATAAAACATATCTGGACCGTTTAAGCACAATGATGGAAAGACGGATGCATGAGCTAAAGCAGCAAACTGATGAAGCCAAGGAAAAACTGTTTCTGTGTGGAGGTTCAAGATTAAAGTGTTTGGGATATGGTTATCTTAGATGATTTCAAGGTAATTTGACTTATTTTAAAATACTTGCCTGAATATTTAAATTGCTTTATACTATTGGAATATTTTATTACTGTTACTTATAGGCACATGGTTCCTGATCTGCTACAGGTTATGTTAAACACTGTTAGTGAAGAAAGGAGACTACAGCAGGCACCATTTTGTATCTAAGATATGTGAACCCAAGAAGGTTGACAATTACCAGACACGGGATTTAAGAACTAAGGTGAAATATTTCATGCCATCACTGTGTGGGACTGCACAGACCTTTCAAGTTTACAGGATACTTGAAGACTGGAAGCCTAACCCCCAGTTTCTAGTTGCTTAGACTTCAAGTTTCTGGCAGAAGCCTCAGAACACACATTTATCTATACAGGTGTTACACTGCAAAGTGTCAGAGCGAACAAGAACAGAATGTACTAATCTCGTAACATGATAATGCAAGTAGTGAAAAGAAGGATAAGAATAGGGTTTCAGCATCCACTGACTGCAGGCCAGCTGGGCTGAGCAAAGAGGGTGAGAGGGGAAGTTGTAATTTCCTCCTCAAGCAGTTTTGGGTTTTCTTTCACCTGTTACCCCCAGACATAAGGAACAACAGAGGGGCTGGTAAGCAGCCTGGTGTCTGACAGCCAGAAAGTGAAAACTGCTGAGGTAACAGCAAGTTCCCATACTTTATGACCAAAATGGGGAAAAATAGCTTACATGTAAAATGCATGTTCACAAAACAGAAAAATCAATCCCTTGAAAGAAGAGAACATTTAAGTATGCCCAAGGTTATGCCTATGCTGAAAGCCTCATGGATTTCATTGAAATTACAGCATGTACATGTCTGTCTGCTAATGGGAATATGTGCTGAAGTCGTTTCCTGAATCTGATTCTTAGCCACTGCTTAATATCCATGAAGAAAAATGTTCAGCTTTAGCAGTCATGGCAGAGAAGTACTAAAAGTAATGAAAATGTGTGGTTCATTTCTATTAAGAGGATATGCTTGTCACATTCACCAGGCTTGTCTGGGGTTTATGCTACTGAGTTCTCTGCTGAAGACTAAGTCTGTCTGGAAATGAGAGCTTGCCTGCACCTAGTCTGTCTTTGAAATGATATCAAAGAACTGGAATTGCTCAGCAGAGTCAGTTTGGCTCAGATGGTCTCAGTGACAGTTTAGAAGGTAACAATGGGTGAAAGAAAGCTCCTGAGTGAGACCTAGAAATACTACCATTAAAAAAACCCAAAAACCAACCCAAAACCTAACCCAACAGCAGCAGCAAAATGAAGGGAAAAAGGTAGAAGAAAGTCAAGGTAAAAATATGTCTGTGAACCATGGGAATGACTGGTCCAAAGGAATATGGCTGGGTAGGTTGAGTTAGGGATAGAGATCATGATCAGAGGAGAGACTGAAAGTGGAACTCAAACCAGAATATCAAAAGCAAGATGGTCTCCAAGAAATCCACCCACATAGGTGATAAAATGTTCATGCGTCACTATCAAATATAACTGTTTGCCCTCGGAAGCTCCCAGCTGCGTCTCAGATGAAGTACCGAAAGGCTCAGGGAAAGTGTGGAAGAGAGAGCAGTGACTGCAGTTTGTTCAACTTTCTGAGCCCTTGTGATAGTTCATCTCTTTGATGAAGAGAAGTGGGTGACAACATACAGGTGTGGCACAACTAGTAACCAACTCTTCGACTCTGGTGGAGCACTGATTGTCAGCGTCTGCCTGAACATGGGACAAACACCACACACCGTGGTGACAGTTTTCATGACCATTTGCTGGGTAAGAAACAGGTGTTTGATTCTGAATTAAGCAATGTTGAATAATTTGGGTTTACTGTTGTCCATTTAATTCTAGATTTCCTTCATTCAAACTTATTATGCTCCCTGTAGAACATTTAACAATTTTTATCTTATTAGTTAGCAATTATCAGTGTGAAGCAAAGATACATTTTCAGAATCTATATTTCCGTGCATTAGAATTTCAGGCATTGCTTCCAATCAAGAACAAAAAAACATTAGAAAAACATTAGATTGCTTCGTGGATTTTCTTCTTCCTTAAGCTCAAGTGCTAAAACAAAAGGTACAATCACAGAAAAACAATATAGAAAGGCAAGACAGAAATAAAACAAGAAGCTGCTCCTATCTGAGCTGAAAGCTTTCTATGGGCAGACTGAAGTTTGCGTCCATAAATTAGAAATGTGGCACTGTACATTCAGATAAATGTAGGTTTCTTTCAAGTTTATCTTTGAGATTCCGAGTTTCTAAAAGGTAAATAAAACTCTTCCACTATTGAATTTATTCTCCTTGTTGACAGGAGAATAAGTATTTCAAGGCTTCATTGAATAAATATGCCTTTGTTGGAATGTACTTACAAAACTTCTGTATATTCTGTTTCAAATAAAAGCCTTACAGCCCATTGAAAAGTAGAGGCAAAGACAGGAAAACAATCTCCCCCACCACTGTTGGGCTTCGATCACTTTACTTGTAATTCAACTGCCAGTTACTGCCAGAATTAAGTAGCTTGGTACAGGACTGAGGTGAATTTGTGCTCTTCCTGTACCAATTTCACACACCTGCAGGTCACCTCCCTCCCTGGAAAAAGCTGCAGACCAGCAGTGTTTCCTTCCTGTCATCATGGATTTAAAAAGTCTTAATCACCACTATAAAAAATAGAAAAGAAACCCCCCAAAGTAGTTTAAAGCATCATGCCAGAATAACAGTTTCAAGTTATTGGATATTTATCCTGTTAAGGTTCACTTCCTTCAGGATCTTGTAGAATCATAGAATAGTTAGGGTTGTAAAGGACCTTAAGATCATCCAGTTCCAATCCCCCTGCCATGGGCAGGGACACCTCACACTAAGCCATATCACTCAAGGCTTCATCCAACCTGGCCTTGAACACTGCCAGGGATGGAGCATTCACAACCTCCCTGGGCAACCCATTCCACCACCTCACCACCATAACAGTAAACAATTTCTTCCTTATATCCAATCTAAACCTCTGCTGTTTAAGTTTCAACCCATTACCCCTTGTCCTGTCACTACAGTCCCTAATGAAGAGTCCCTCACCATCATCCCTGTAGGCCCCCTTCACATACTGGATTGCTGCTATGAGGTCTCCACACAGCCTTCTCTTTGTCACATTCAGCTGTCTCATTCCCAGGCCCTGCTTAAAAACCTTTCTCCTTACAACCAGTGACCTTCTCACACTCCTGGTATGGAGATGCTGAATCTGGGATGCTGACTCAGGATAAAATCTGGGCACAAAGCTTAGAGGATGCTGCAGAGAGTCTTCTACAGATGCCAGCTTGGGCACTGGGAAGGTCAGAGGGTGTCAGAACCCAGCATGGTGGCATTGGGTGTAGGCTGCACCACTCACCAGCCCAGCCCTCTGCCACCAATTGTACCACAAAGAGCTATGTGCTGGAGGCCACAGCTGGCACAAAACAGGTTAGCACGGGGAAAGGCATAGGGAGAAATGAAAGCTCAGATATATCCCTCCATCTCATACTCACCTTGTATAACAATTGTTAAGACTGTTCACACAATAAAACCTCATTCCAGGCTGAATTCAGAAGTGCTGTGCTGCAGACAACAATAAACAGCCTTTTGTAAAGAAAAATAGAAGATTTTCTGAAAGGCAGGCCATACAAAGCCTACTGAAATTCAGTGGGAGACAGATGACAAAGCCTATCTGTTCTTTGAAATTCTCCCCTGCCAGAAATAATTTTGTTTGCATTTTTGGCATGAAACCAAACATATCTATTCCTACACCTTCTTTTCTGTAGTGCTGCACTCTTCCAAATCATTATCAGGTTGTATATACCCATACTGTCACACTCAGCAGTATCATGACTTCCTAAACAACTCACTGCACATTCATGATTGAAGAAGTCAGTTCTGCCAGTGTAAGGAAAAAGGAAAAAAATATGAGCAAGTAAATCATTAGGAAAAACACTTCTCTCGGATCATCATTCTCTTCATAAAGAAATGCATTACCTGCTATTACCTCTGCTGTGAGATAACGATAATGAACATCACAAAAACGTGTGCAGGCTCTGCTCAAGAGCTCACTTGTAAACCACTGCAAAAACATGGTGTCTGCCTACATCTTAATGTTGCTTGTGGAAAAGAAAGAAGCTGTGAGGAGCAGATAAGAGTTCAAATCCTCAATAAGCATCTTGGTATGGCAAAACTGAAGTCTTGTTTATTTGGAGTTTTGTTTTGGGTCTGATTTTGGATTTGTCTTTACTCTGCTACACAACCAGATTTTAAGGAATGAGAACCTATTTTCCATCAGAACTACCATGCTGGTTTCAAGGCAGGGTGCCCTTCGAGAGACTCAGTAATTTTTAGCTCTTTGCAGCCCTTACCTCTCAATGGGAGCAGAGCTGCATCAGCCTCCCAAGAGAGGACTTGGGGTTCAGCAATTTTTCCATTTGTGTTTCACTTTAGAGAATCCAACAATACCAAAGAAAGAAGAGATTGACACTATGTTTGAAATCAACAGTTTCAAATTCAAGACAATGGAATTTATATGGGAAAGGAGACAAAAGGTCTGGTTGAAGACAGGTTACACGTATCTCACCTAATATAACTGATAGGACACTGGTCTTGCCAAAGCCACAGACTACTATTTTAAAATCCAAAAGAAAAAGCATCTGGCTCCCCAGATGTGTGTGGCTGTTTTGATCAAGGGGTTTTTTTAGCAGCTTCTTTTAGCCATGTCTTGTTCAGGTTACTCTTGGGAGCCATCACTTTGAACCATGGTGATGCATTGCATGAGAACATTAGCAGCAGGATCCCCAACATCATGAAGGGCATCACAAGACAAAAATAATCTCAGTGAGAATCTTACTGATTCAGTGTTCTTATGGGAGTGCATAATATAGAACAGTCAAAATTTTGACTACTAAAGGGTCACAGTAGTGCATTGGAGATACTGAATAACTGTTTGTGCTACCAGGAAATACAATAATAAAAATAATTATGAAAAACTGAAGAAAATTATGCAGGAAAAGAGAAAGAAAAGCCTGCAGTGTTCTATTTGCTATGCAACAATCATGGATCTTATCAAATCACACCATTGTATCTCTGTATAGACGTCGCTGTGTGGTTATTGCTGAAATGTGGGACAAAGTACACCCTATATTCAACTGATACAGGCTGTGCAACATTAGGCACTGAACAAAGGATTATTTTCTTCTACTTTTTTTAAATAAGGAACAGATGGTCACCTTATTCAAGCAGCTGTTAGGGGGGAAAAATGATTCACTATCAGTCACCAAAGGCTAAAAATGGCCAGATTCAGATGCCCTCCCTCCTGCTAAGCAGTGGTATCAGCATTCAGCCTCTGACTGGTATAAGACAGGAGAAAAGAAGTGAGGCGAGAGGGCTCCTCCTGGTCAGCTCTGCCTGCTGCTCTCGGTGGGATATGAGCCATACCTACAAATCCAAGCTGGTGCTGAGCAGAAGCTCTAACTATACCTCAGGTCATTGTTGATGTCCAAGTTCAATGCTAACACGTGGAATTGCCAGAGAGCACAGTAAAGGAATAAGAATCTTAAAGCCTGTAAAATTAAAATTGACTTATTTCAGAAGATTGCATTTTATCACTAGGTGGCATTGCTCTAAATCTTTCAGTGCCTCTCTTCTGAGCTCTTTACTGTATGGGTAATATCCTAACAGCCGGTGAAACACACTGGCTTCACTGGGGTGGTGCCAGCCATGCTGCTCAAAATATGTGTACAACACTTCAGCAAACATACATGGTTAGAGATTTTATTCTTAACTTTGGCCTCAACTCCTCTCTTTACTACTATAAACACAGTCCACAACCAGACGTTCAATTCCTCCAACCAAAAGCCTCTGCTTATTCAGAAGCATTTATAAAACCACCCCAGCCCCTCTGACCCACCTCCACTTCTGCGATTCGCTCTCGGAGATCTTTCCACCAGGGACAGCAGTTGCTTGCAGCTCATGTTTGTGTGCTGTACAACAGCTGTAAAGCCAGAGTGTTTTGCCAATTCACTGCACCACTGGGTTGACTCACTGGCCCATGGAATTTGGAAAAAATGGTAAAAACATTTAAAAGTAGGGTTTTTTTCTTTACTTGAACTGTTGTTGAATTATATGTGAAAGCTGTTGATGGAGCCTGACAGCATGAAATGGAGGAGTAAAAAAGCATGAACATTTTAGCATCTCTGAACCTGAATAAAGTTTCCAAAAGTGCAGAAAGCAAGCCTAGATTTTGAAACAACCTCAGCAAAACATGTGTCCAATTCAATTTCAGAACTGAAATCTCATTCTGACTCCAGTAACTAAATCCTATGCATTATAACTAAGGCCTATGACCCAATGTGCAATGGTACCATATTCCACAGAGAGTTTAAAGCTTCAAGGAGGTAAAATTTAGCTGTACCCAGAAATGCAATCCTGAAATCCTCTACCTTGTTATTACCTAAAGCACAGACATGGAAAGAATACTGTATGCAATTCACATTCAGGAGTCACTGGATAAGAAATACAGCAAGGTCCTGGAGAAGGGACTAGAGCCTAGAACTCCTCCTCACTCTTAGCTGAGGACCTCAGGCACCAGCTGACAAATCATGATCCTCCCACATCTACATTTCTGAGAGATAACAAGAGAGGACATTCAGCTCATCACGCAAGAAATCCCTGTACGTTCACTACTTTATCAGCTACAGCCTCAGTTTCATTGCTAGATAGATACTTTTCTTCCAAGACAGACTCTTTAACAAAATGTACTCTGTGTCCTGGATGGCACTATCTGCTTTACTGATTTGACAAGCTGATTTGTATTTGCCTCTGCTTCAACAAATCAACTTCATTAAGTCAGCAGCAATGACCCTTCCTGTTTTCCATAGCTCAGATCAACGACAAGAGGTCAGAACAGTTCTGTGACCGGCAGCACTCATCATCAACAGATTTTATCCTAGGAATGAGATGATTTATAGCAACCACATCACTCAGTTTTAGGAGAAATACAAGGCTATTCCAGCTCCTTTCAAACCATTTCAGAGCAAATATAAAGTGCTTTTCAGTAGATAAAAAGAACAAATAGTTATTTTCACTTTTAATGATATAATGATATAAAGTTAATTTCCAAAAGTGTAAGAATTGTTATGAAACAACCTTTATTCCCTTTACACTCCTCCTTACAGTCCATCTCACTCTAATAACACACACATGCCTATTTTCCAGCCCCAAGAAGCAAGAGAGCTCCTCACAGAACTAGGTCAAGGAAGCTTTCCCTGCTCTCTGAGCTTGCATAGCCCAAGTGTCATTCGCTGGGCTCTTCAACAATTGCTTCAAGTCTTTGTAATTAGGCATGTGTAACTGTTCAGCCAGATTGATAACACTTACTCATCCGTGCAAAGCACTTGAGCTCTAGAAATGAAAGCATCCTAGCAGTAATGGTAACTATTATCTTTAATCTGCAAAGGCCTTGAGTACACACAGGGGAAAAAATAAAAGGAAAGAAAAAATTAGCTGTTTAACTGAATCAGTTTAGAAACAGTTTAGATAAAATCAGTAAAAATTCCCATATGCTGGCTCTCAGGAAAATGTCTACAAATCAGTTCCTGAACCATTTAGTGGGAGCAGGAAGAGCTGTGTGCTGTGCTCTCAGCCCAAGGTATGTGGCACAGTGTGGGTGTACCAGGAGGTACCACTCATGTCCTGATGCAATAGTTCTTCTTCTCTCTCTTCTTTTCTGAAACAAATCCCTGACAGGCCCAGCCAGCAAACAGCCCCCTCTTCATGAAGAGTTTGGGGAAATTAGGTTGGTTGGTTTGGTTTTCTCTTCTATTCAACCCAGCAAAAGCCAGCCCCTGATTAATATCTCCTTTCCAGTCCTCCTATCTTGCAAGTATAATTTCCTCCTGAAATAGCCCAGTACAGATGCACCAATATAATTCATTTGTATGTACATTGAAAATCACACATTGAATCACCATGACTATCAGGTGACTACCACAGCTTGACACTACGCTATAGACATGGGCTGAGTGTAGCCATTAAGCCATTGAGGAATAATTAAGTAGTCTGATAATAATCTTAAAAATGAACAGTGATCACTATTACTTATATTAGTCACCTTAATAAAACTTCCCACATATACATGGCAGATGATGCTGCTGACAATAAGACTTAAAAAGGAAAACCTGTGTGATGACAGCATGATCTCAAGGGGAAAGTGAGCTCTGTGGTTCAAGTACATGAATTCAGAGACTGAATTCCCTCTCAGATCTATCCCTCACCTACACAATGGGGGCACTTACATAAATTAGGAACCCAATATTGGAACATTTTCATGAAAGATAATGAGGAAATGCAAACCCCTCCCTATGTCTGATCCCTCCAGAAGCAACTGACTGGAGCCTATAGGGATGCTAACGTTTCTGTAGAGAAACAAGCTTTTCCTTCTCAAGAACAGACCACCCTCTCTGGCTGCCTGTTCAAGGTCTGGCATTTCTCTGCTTGGGAAGCAATTCCATTCCTTTCTGTAGCAGCCCTCATGAGAGTCTCAACAGGGCTGAGCACTGAAACGAAAGGTCACCAGAAAATCAAAGCAGCAGTGGGCTGTGAGCTGGCGCTTACAACAGCAGGGTAGAAGGATGGCTTTGTGGCTATAGGCACAGGGGCTTATTGCACTTTTCTTGAACTCCAAGGAGTTGGCAAAGGTATCAGATCTGAATTTCAATTTATTAAACATACAAAGTAAATTCAATCAAATGCTAGAAGGGAAAATGCCTTCGAGAAAGAAGGCATAGTTCTAACATAATATGAACTACTCATATCTAAAGGAAATAGTATCTTAAAATCAGTATTTGCTGCAAGATTAAAGTAAAAGAGCATCTGAGACTGAAGTATTTATTTGCTATCTTTCTGCTGATAATCAATGAGCATTATTAGTTATCTAACATTTCTGACAAAAGCAGGGTCTCTCTTTAGTCAAGAATTTGATGAGTTCCACTGGGAATATGTGCAATAATGGGAATGACTCTGGTTACTCAGATTCATGAAAGACTGAAACTGCTGCAGGCTTTCCAAAGCAAAAAAAACCAACAAGGACAGTCATGGGAACCAAGAGTCTGCCCAAAGGCTACAAACTCCAGCTGGGTTTTTTCCAACCAAAGCAACACAAGAGAAGGGATAGGGCTGCTCTAAAAAGCCCCAAAATCACAACCCCTCCCCCCTCCCCCCCCCATCTAGGGGAAAGCACTGACAAGGAAGGGACACTTAAGACTGGTGCAGTATCGTTATAAGAACAAATGGGTATTAGTAATCCATGTTGAAGCAAGATTACACTGAAGATTAAAAGATCAAGAATTAAAAGAAAAGCATTAAAGGAGTGAGGTCTTATTATAGGTGGTAGGTGGGAAACAGGTTTTAAGATATACCTTGTGAAGCTTATGGAAAAGGCTGTAATGTGATGCATTCATCAAGAAGGGGTTGGAATTGCTAACCTGGTCAAACACTCCCAGTTCTTTATACCAAGTCACCTCTTGGGATATACCGTGCTTCCAATGCTTCTTTTAAAATGAAAGAGATAAGGCAGGGCACATAAGGCTTCCCTCTTTCCTTCCTCCCCAAGAAACATACATGTGTATGTGAAATAATCTGTGTGGAAGTTTCCTTTCTCATCGTGGAATTGCAAACAAAATATTGTCAAACTTTGTTTTTCCCCTATCACAACAGAGAGATCTGCTCTGAAGAAAGGCAAAGAGCTAACACAGAGCATTTAATCAAAGGGTGACAGATTTACAATAAATCTATCAGCAGGGCTTGGTGGCTAATGGATAAATCACAAGCCCATGATATAAGCCAATAACTAAGTTCTATGAGCTGAGCAAATGTCAAACATGGTAGCTGATTTTTTGAGTACAGAAACCCTCCCAAAGACAGAGGTTTCCAGCAGAGTGTCCTACCCCTTTGTTCCTAAGCCATTTTCTGTAGTACATACCCCTCTGGTAGGATGTCTGTGCCTTTTGTAGTGAACTTTACCAGTTCTGACTACTTTAGACGGGGGGAAAACATCCCTAAATATATGTCTTGATCTTAACTTCTCTAGAGAACAGTAAAGGAAACCTAAATGTGAGGCCTTGATCTGAATATGGTGGCTCAGGTTGTTATTGTACCTAGAGGGCCCCACTGGGAAGGAATAGCAGTCTGGGAGCTTCCCAGAAGAAACAACTGAGCTGCAGCTCCCCAGCACAACACTACCTGGATCAGCACAGGAGGAACAGGTCCTCTCCTTTCTCAGAGCCAAGTGGTACCTGGAGGATTGCAATGGTTTCAAGGTCTGAAGAAGCTGCAGCACTGCTCCCCTTTGGATATGGCCAAGGTGATTACATCAAGGAAAGAAGAAAAAGATAAGATAAAGCAAAGGCAATATACAACAGAAAAATTGCATGAAAGAAGAGATACATAGAGAAGAGATGGGGCCAAGATATGTGCAAAGCCCAAACAAAACAGTATGAAAAACTGCTATGGGAAATAAGAAAGCTGAGCAGATATGCAAACAACATGTGCTTCTCTTTGTCACAGCAAACTCTCTGCCTCCTTCCAGGTGGCTTCCCTGCAACAGCCTGCAATAGCCTAAATGTTCATCTCCATATCTATTGATACTAATATTTGACTTTGCTTCTTGCAAAGCACCTGAAACCAGCTCTGAATAATCAGCCAGTGCAGACTCTGCACATCACTAGGGGCTGGAAAGCAGCACCTTTTCAGGACAGCATTATTACAGTGTGCCTTTAAGCCTCTGCAAACAAACCAACTGGTGTTGATTTACCGTGCAGTTCCCTGGAGCCACAGTAAGATTCAACCCACCTACTAGATTCACCACACAGATTCCTCAGAGGTGACTTGAATTACATTTAATCTTTGTCACAATATGAAAACGTTGAGGTGTGAGATGCTCCCATTCCTTAAAATGGATCAATCACCTCATTCCAGGAAAAGGAAAGGAGCTACCTCAGCCTCATCAGACAACACAGCTCCGACTGAGGTCAGCAGAAATTTCACCTGCAATGGAGGCAGCACAGACTGCAATTCTGCACTGGTTTTATTTGGTAGTAAACATCTCTAAAGCAGCCTGTGCCCCAAAATATGCTTTCACACAGACCTGCTGCTCCCCAGCAGGACTGTTTATGTGAAAAGAATTTGGCACTAGCTGTCTTAGATATAAAGGTTCAGATTTACTACTATAAACCTGTGTTATTTCTCCAACACTTTATTTGCTCCTGGCTTCCAACAGTTGCCATAAACCAGAAAAACTACAGCTTTTTTTTGTGAAATGACAGAAAAGTGGCAGTCCTCAAAGCTGCAGAGCTGTGAAAAGGCACTGAATGTTGTATATAGCCTTTCGGACTGTTTTTACAGGAGACCGACGTGAGTGTGCACAATCCAAGGGCACTTCCTCAAAGGCAGCAGTTGAAAGCAGCTTTTATTGGAAACCACAAATATCCTCAGAACAGAGATTCTTCTCTAAGAACTGCTCTCCCCAGCTCCCAGCTTCTCTCTAAGAGTCAGTTCCACAGACCTGATCATTCCTGGGGCATCTGCAACTGTCCCTTTGGAAATACTGTGCCCTTCTAACAGTCATCCCTCTCTCGTGCTGTTCCAGAACTAAGGGAACACAACCAAAACGTGGGTGTCTGTTCCTAGGAAGCCTTTCATCCAGCACAGCTGCAGACTCTGATCTGTTAATACTTTGCTAATTTGTTTCTCAAGATTGCAGGGATCCCTCAGCTCTAAGTACTTCTGCCTGACACATGCTCTGCTGCTTGTATTTGGAGAGCTTCTGGAAGATGTCTGAAACTAAGGAACAGAGCATTTGGACATATCTGAAGATGCTAATGACACAGAGTCCTTGGCTCCTCCTTGGGCTGAGATATCATCAGTGATGCTTTTAGCTAAGGATATAATGAAAGGAGACTGAGGATTTTTGAAATTTGGCTCGGTATTTTAGCAACAGAAGTAGTGCAATGACAAAATCCAGGCATGCACTTTATAAAAAAACCCCTCAAATTGCTAAAGGTTGTAGAAATTTTATAGAGAGCTTGTCCTTACAAGCTTGTTAATATCAAACATGAAAAAAGCTGTAATTCCAAGTACTTCCTAGAATCAGGGTCCCTAATGCACTAAGGTACAGCTTGCCTTTCAAGAGGACCAAAGACGTCAGTGAGAGCAGAAATTCTCTCCACACTCTGAAATAGTTTTATGAGCTAATATGGTCTAAGCAATAACTTTAACTTAAAAAACAGAGCACATACTTCTGCAGAGATGGAACTGATGCAGAGTGGGCAGGTAAAGCCTTCTACCTTGAACAGCACAATGTTCCCATTTCTAAGTGATCTTTCGGTCTTACAGTCTACTTATTTGCTTTCCCCTCTGGCACTTTTGAGCAAAGAGCAGGCTTTTAAAATCACTGTGTGTCCTAATGTTAATGAGCAAGAAAGCATCCATGGGTGTGGGGTAGGATGCTGACTGTAAGTGTTCAAGCTGATTTTGGTCCCAGGATTCCTAGCGCCAGTCACTGCAAGTGCTACATTGAGCTTAAAAGTGCAGCTAACAGAGCTTTTATAAACACTTCTCAGAAGAGGTCCCAGCAGTAAGGAAGAAGGTTGACTCTGGAGCTGAAGGCACTGTCCAAGCCAGTGCCTCTGTGAGAGCCTGGACCACTGGTGGCTCAACCACAGGGCCAGAAACAACAATCAATAGAATGGCTTGATTGGAAAAGACCTTAAAGCCTGTCCAGTTCCAATTCCCTGCCACAGGCAGGGACACTTTCCACTAGACCAGGTTGCTCCAAGCCCCATCCAACCTGGCCTTGAACACTGCCAGGGATGGGGCAGCCACAGCTTCTCTGGGCAACCTGTGCCAGCATCTCACCACCCTCACAGGGAAGAACTTCTGCCTAATATCTAATCTCAGTCTCCCTTGTGCCAGCTTAAAGCTATGCCCTCTTATCCTGTCATTACAGGCTCCCATAAAAAGGCCCTCTCCAGCTTTCTTGTAGGCCCCCTTTAGGCACTGGAAGCTACTCTAAGGTCCTCCTGGAGCCTTCTATTCTCCATGCTGAACAAGCCCAGCTCTCTCAGCCTGTCTTCAGAGGAGAGGTGCTCCAGCCCTTGGAGCTGCTTTGTGGCCTCACCTGAGCAGGTCCACATCCCTCTTGTGTTGGGAGCCCCAGAGCTGAATGCAGTATTGCAGGTGAGGTCTCATGAGGGCAGAGTAGAGGGGCAGGATCACCTCCTTCGACCTGCTGGTCAAGCTCCTTTTGATGCAGCTCAGGACATGGTTGGTTTCTGGGCTCAAGCGCACACTGAAGCCAGCTTATGTTCAGTTTCTCATCGACCAACACCCCCAAGTCCTCCTCAGGGCTGCTCCCAATCCATCCTCCTCCACCCAGCCTGGATATGTGCTTGGGATTGCCTCGACCCAGGCATAGGACATTGCACTTGTCATGGTTACCTGAGGTATCCTAAGGTTGGCATCAGCCCACCTCACAAGTGTATCAAGGTTCCTCTGGATGGCACTCCTTCCCTCCAGACTATCAATAGAACCACAGCTTGGTGTCTTTGGCACACATTATTGCTCTGTAAGTCACCTCATGACACCAGCCAGCACTAAGCCACCGTTTATATGAGAATGGTTAATGGCATAAAGAATGCTAGAAAAGGGAGTACAAAGTAATGGGCAAAGGACAAAAAAGGTGAACAATTTAGGTAGCCTTTAATGTTTGATGCCATACAATTTGAGTCCTTGCATACAGCAGGAGGTATTTGACATTTTCCTCTTCAGAGATTAGCACTTGCAGGTATTGATTTAAACTAGGATTTATACCATGACTGTCACTTTTACAAAGTGCACAGTAAGAGAGATTAGCAAGAAACTGCCAGGCACACCATCCTTAATCAGCTGCAAACTGTTTTCATCCTAAATGTGCAGGTTTGTCAGCAAAAGCAAAATACACATAACTAAATGGGTAGCAGGAAAAGCGCATTCAGTCCAACAGGATAGAAATAGCTACCAAGAAAGGGTGCTGTAAGGCAGCTTTTGATTTTTCACTTTGAATCTGGAACAGGCTCACAATTCATGACACCTCTTTTTAAATCTTACTATCTGGTTTGGAATAGAATTGACATTCTTCTCAAACAGCAAGCTCTCCCCATGTCTTTTGTTGGACATGGGATCTACCTGAGCATGTCAGAATGCTGCCAGCCCAGTTCTCATTACCCAAGTCCCTTGCTGGATACAGTTAACATGCATCCCTTTTCCATCCCAGGAGCTTTCTTTGGAAAGACAGGTTTAAAAACAACACAGAAGGAAAGCATCCACCCCAGCTCTGTGTGCATGAGACCTGCAGATTGAATATATCATTAAGGAGGGTTTTCTTTGGCATAAATAGAGCAAAATGCCTTGCTCCATTCGATTTTCTGGAAGAGTTCAGCATCGACTTTGTCCCCAGTGCAAGTGCCCAAACAGTGCTCAAGGTCAGGCTGGACATGCCTCTGAGCAACCTGGTCTAGTGAAAGTCGTCCCTGCCCATGGCAGGGGGCTGGAACTAGATGATATTACAGTCCTTTCCAAGCCAAACCATTCTGGGATTCTCTGTCTTTTTCCTCTAATACTTTCTGAAAATCCCATTTTTGCCTGCTTGGCAGATATGGAAACATATGTTACAGCCAGGGTGCATTTCAATTACAGAGGATAAAAGTTGCAGGGAAAAAAATACTATATTTTTTGCCTTTCTTCTAGTTACCCAACCTCTAAATTAAAAGCAGTAAAATGGGTGCCTCTTTTTGCTGAAGTCTGCTTGAAAATTGGTTTCCTGTTTAGCCTGCACTATGGGATTTCAATTACTTTATCCTAAAAGTTACAAAGCACCAGATGTTCTTGCATCCAAGTGAAATAGATTAGTATTTACAAGAATTGTATCTTTCTTGATAAGGTTTAGTCTGCACAGCTCTTTATCAATGGTTGCCTGATATGATAGAGTTGTTTCAGTTAGGGTTTGGTTCCCGCAACAAGCACAGCAGGTTTTGTTCATTTTCTGCCTGGATGAGCTTAGGTAAAGCTCAATGCTGGTCCCTATGAGGTACAATTAATCTCCTGAATGGTAAAAACCTTTGATATCTTTTCTGTTGTGTCTAGAACTAATGAAAACTTCACAAGTGCCTTGCCAAGGAAGAAATATGTTGAAGCATGTCCCTATCATTCATACTGCTGTTGGAGGTTGTATTACTGATTCACAGATCACTGAAAGAACATCTGCTATGAAGAGAAAACCATGGAGCCAAACCAATAGAAGAGCTGTCCATGCTGTGCAGGGATCGTCATGGATATAGACACAGTGTCTCAACTGGATTGCATTCCTGAAGCCCTAGAGCTGCTCCTGTGTTCATGTAAGCAGCCAGTTTAAGATCTAGATTTCCTCTTATGTAGTGAAAAGGTTACGGAAACCAGGTTGTGCAGGGCTACTTCTGTGACACAAACTGAATAGCAAGAGAAAGGGCTGAGACAGTGATATGGAGCCTTAGTGGGCTGCTTCAAAGGGAACTGGAGAGATGGGGTGCAGTCACAGTTATCTCCCACTTTCGAACAGTACTTTTGCACCTGGGAGCAGCAGCAACCAGCTTGGCTTCCCAGGCCTCTGGCTTCAAAATGTGTGCTGAACATTTTGATACTTTTCATCTGCAACCTACAGTGTGAGAAAACTGCTTTCCTCATCTGCACCTGTCCAGTGGGAAGCTCTCAAAGGAGCAAGGCAAAACAGCAACACGTCTCCTTGGCCCAGTGGGGCCAATTTGCAAAGGCTGAGGATCTGACTCACACTGCGTTTCTCATTTCTCCTCTACTCATCTGTATTCAAGATGTTTTGCTATCAGAAGCGTATCTTATGAAATAGTAATACTACTCTGGTTTAGTGCCAAGGTTGGGTTAAGGGATGGCAATGCATTAATGCTCCAGGTAATCAGCTCAGCAACTTCCAACTGTCAGTCACAGCACTCTGAAACTATCCTGGCAATAATACATGTTTTCAGATATGCTCATTACCAATGCATTAAAACAGCTATCCATCGAATCATAGAATCATAGAATAGTTAGGATTGGAAAGGATCTCAAGATCATCTAGTTCCAATCCCCCTGCCAATGGCAGGGACACCTCACACTAAACCATATGAGACTTAGCTCTCTGTGTATGCAATGGGTCTCTAATTGCACTGATCCAAACAGCCTGTCATGAGATAATTTTAGTTCTTGTATAAACATCTGTTCTTTAAGGAGGTATACACAACCTGCTCGGGAAGAACGTAATCAACATTTCTAACATTAAATACAACATAACTCAATGTAATTATCAAAGTTTCCTCATGCCCAAGAAAAACAAAAAGTGTCTGAAAGGGTAGAAAAATTATTCTTTTATGTTTATTTCAGTAGGGCTGTAATTTTACTTAGACCACATTTAAAAAGAGGACATTACAGCAAAGCATCCAGACCATATTTCAGTTTTTGCATGAAGAGATAGGTCAGCTCTAATTCTTACGTGAAAGCTGTTTCAATCTAGCTTCAGAAGAAAAATATTCCTGCAATAGCAAACCTCTGCCTCCATGATATTTAATATTTTTTTTATCTTTTCCTACTACCAAATAATTTATGGGATTTGTTGTGTCTCGGTCAATAGAAAATTTGCTTGTGGCAGAAATACACTTTTGATGGAGATCAATATAAACAGGAAAATATTGTTCATAGATTACCTCCCATCCCCCACCCCCCAACAGATGTTTATCCAATTACCAGTATCTGGAATGTTTTTATATTACCACTTAATTTCTGTCACAGAAATCTAACTCTCAGAAATAATACTTTGCAAAGAATTAATGGCAGCTTTGTTCTCCTTCAGCAACTGTCTTCCTCCTGAAGGACTGGCTCCTCTTATAGGGTTGCTTTCCTCCAATTTGCTTTCCAAGTATACAACCTCACCTGACACCTTATTCATCATCCAGTAATGGTGGCAAATGCAAACGTGCCTGCACTCCTGATCTGTTTCTCTTTGCCAGCTGGTACAGAGAGATTGAAGGCAAGAGTTTTTAAGGGCCAAATGCTAGCAGAATTCTGAGCCCTCAGTGATTTATATGAAGTTAAAAATCATCCTTGCTTTTGCATTACCCACTGACATAACAGCTGCCTGGCACCTGAGAGCAGCTACACCACATTTCTATTTCCTGACAGCAGCACTGAATTAGAATGAAAAATCAAAACCCATAAGTCATAAAAGTTCAGATTCTAACTGGGGAGAGAAGAAGCTGAACTTGTTCTGGTTACAGGTAGCCAGAAGTATAAAAAAAAGAAGAGAAGTTCCTCATTTACATTGGAAGATAAAAGAATTTTGGGGTTTGCGGGTTTTCTTCCCATCTGTAAATACCAACATGCAGCATTTCCAAGATGGAATTATTGCCATGGAGCCTATAGGCCATGAAACAGAAAGGAAAACTGGACAGCATACTGAGCAATTACAGGAGATACCTAGCAGGGTCCTAGAACTGCCCTTCAAGGCTCACAGAGTCCCCACTCTCAAATAGGCATTAGTAATACCAATACCAGTGAACTCTCCCCAACCAGAAAACATCATCACATTTTGATCCCCTGCCTTGGCAGTTCTTTCCAGAAATCACAGAGGTTACTCTGTCCTGCAGCTGAACATCTACAGAGTCATCTTTTAACGACATAGTGCTCCAGCTGCTGGACCATCCCTATAAGCCAGATTTCAGAGATGTCAGCACTGGATTCAACCAAAACTTGTCAAACCCCAAATACAGTGTACGTGTGTGTGTGGGGGGGATATCTCCCTTTATGTGGAAAGGGTCATAAACAGCCTTTTTCTTCTGCCCCACTTCTGCCCTGGGGAAGATGCTGAACAGTACCATTTCTACAAGCCTCCTGAAGCATTCCACTGCCTTTTTCCAATCTAGTCTGAAATACTCTTAGATTAGAGTAAGACTGCTTCTTCATACACATCCCTCCTAAGACTGGATGACTGTAATTCAGTGTTTACATTTCAATTACTAGCCTCCAACTCTGCAAGCTCTCCGCTATTCGATGCAAACATACTTCTTTTCCTGTTGACGTGCACAACAGCTTTAGTTAATACACCCCCAGACCACAGAAGTCATCAATGAGGTATTAATTTGTTGTGCTGCTTGAATTACAGCTCCTGGCTGGGCAAACTAAAAGGTCCTTCTTTCACAGGAATGGATCTGTTGCACTTAATTGCGTGTCTTGCTCTCTTTCCAAGTCATCAAAACATTTAAGGTCTCTGCATAACTTCAAAATATCTGAATCAAGCACGAAAGGCTAACAAGAAAAACAAGCTAAGAAGTTGAATGCCATCTCACACTGCCCTGTGTGATTAAAGAGAATTAGAGAATGAGCAGAGAAGCCCTGGAGTCAGTGACATTGGTACTGGGCAGGCATGACTATCTAGGGAGCTGCTGAAAATGCAAGCACTTGGGAATCTTGTGCCGTTTCCCACTGTGGAAGATGAATTAACCTCCACCCTGTGTGCTTCAACCAGCCCAAGAGAAGAGAGAGGGGATGAGGAAAAAGTCAGTCAGATCTGAGATTTATGACATGTGGGCTGTCTCAAGGGAGCTGATTCTAGCAGAGCAGTCTTAAGGCAGAACATGGGGCCAGGATTCAGGACAATGAGATTTTATTCCTCTCTTTGTCCATAGACAGAAAAAGGCATTTTACCTTCCTGTCTCCTTTCCTATGGCTTTTGTCTGCTCCATCAGCTTCGATCAAAATGCTTTGTGGGTTTACAAATTGGCACCCTGATCCTGAGCAAGACAAAGTAGTGCAGCACATTATAAATCAGCATTGTGTTATCGAAATTACATTTGTCTGGGGGGCCACTTCACACATTGGGTCAGAGATTCTTGCCATGCTTCACAATGATGGCCCTTCCACAAGTAGTCTCCCTTCTTGCTGTGTTGGCCAAAGCAGACCTCATTCGGGGGGAGCAGGGGCAGCAGGGATCAAAGCCGATTCCACAGTTTGGAGCCTTCTATTTAAAGCAAAGGACCCAATCACCTATAGAATATCTCATTAAAGCACATTCAAGCTAAATGAAAGATTCTATTCTTGCACAAGCTATCTAATCTAAACATCAGTTTTAGTGTATTATCAACTATTCTACTTAGTCTATTCTAAAGAAAGAGCCTCTTCAGACAATATTATGAGATATTTCTAAAGGAGAAGAGCCGGGCAGACCTCCAAGCTGTTTTCCACTAAGGAAGTTGCTCCCCAAATAAGGCCTACATAGGAACAAAAAAATTCTCCTGCAAACTAGGATTTTTCATTTCTTCTTCAAAAGGCAGAAACGGCTTGACAAGGTGAAGGAACACCCAGAAGCAAAGGACTAACTCCTCACACTGTCTGTTGAGACAGGAAACATAACACTTTCCTAGTACTGATAAAGATGAACACTTTGCTCAGCTTGCCTTACACAGCCATTGGAAATTTCTTGGAATAGGGAAAAGTCATTAAGAATAGGCTTCTTAGGCAGACGTCAGGAAAGATGTATTTTAGGTTATTGTATGCATATATATCCATACCTGTATCTTTGTAGCTAACTAAGGATACATCACTGGTACTGACTGGTTTGTTGAGCATGCCAATGCAAAGAAAAGGTGGCACATCTTTGTTTAATATGTTAATCAAGGGAGTGTACGTGTGTAATACCATCAAAGCAACTGCACTTCCTACACTTGAAAGCCATGGGATGCTTTTTTGGCATCGTGCTGCAGAAAAGAGTTGGAAAGTTCAATTCTGCACAACTATCCCCACCACACCTGCCCTATGAGCTTTCATTGTATCTCCTTTTAGGTCTTTATAAACCACCTCTAAAATCAGGCTCATTTCTTGCCTTGACACAAGATGGTAAGCCAATATATTTTTGATGAAACTCATGGTCCACTTTATTGCAATTGGTTCAGTTGCTATTCAGCAATCCATTAAGAAAAGTGAAATCTACTAAAAGATACAGGGGGAATAAATGCAAATGTGTATTTAACAATTTACCCAAATCATTAGCAAGATTAATCTTGCAAGATTAATAAAAAAAAAACTTAGAGAATCAAATCCATTTCCTCTTTCTGAGCTCTAAGCCTGGATATACCACGAGAGAAAGCTGTATTAAATTTAAAGCTAACCTGATCCCCTCTTTGCTGTCCCTCTCTAAGGGCAAAGAATTCAGTGACATTTGGAAATGGCAGCTAGTTACACACCATGCATTTTTCAGTAGCATCCATTTCAAAGTGATCTCATTACATGGATAAGCTCTACTCACAGCTTGTAGAGAGCTTTGACTGGTCTGGTTTTATTTTTCCTTTGCAAATGACTATAGTAGGAAGCTCTGAACAGTATGCATTTATGAACCTGAGTATAAGTGTGCAGGAAAGCTGTCATTATACAAACAACGAGCACAAGGCACTTACCTTCGGAAGACAATTGGTTTCATGGAGCAAATACCAGCAGCTGTGCTGTCAAATAAACAGAAGACTGTGCTGGATAAGTAATAAAAAATGATCTCTGCATGAGATAGAGGAGAGGAAAAGAAACTAATCATCGGAGCTCATCTTCAGAACATCAAATAATATACCTGACCAATGAAAAATCAAACTGAAGGTCTTATTACAGCTGCACATACAGACAGCACTTGTTTTATGAGACCATGTAAATGTACCCAAAACCACCAGAAGACAGATTTTACCTTGTAGCTTCTTCAACCTGCTATGTAGCCCAAAATCTTTTAAAAGCCCATCTAAATTTCATACATCAGATGGAGGGTTATCTGCAGAGAGAAAAAGAAAATAAATGACTGTAAATATACTGAAACCCAATAAAAATTCAATATCCCCTACCGTATACATATTTCATAAGCAACACAAAAACCTTCTTTTCAATGCATCCTGTAGACAAAGAGGCTCAGATCCTTGTCCTTATTATCATGAGTATTCAGCCTAAATTGCTGCCCTAAAAGTTTCAAGCTCTGAAACACAGAATAATACCTCAGAAGATGAATAACTGATTATCTTGAGATAATCAAGATACTTGACAGTGATGTTGCTTCTTTGTTCAGTGTGAACTCATCTATTCTGCCCGTGGTTCACTTTAGCTTGATGGTAACTTGTTAGCCACCAATCCTGCTTAATTATTCCTAGCTAAAACCAAACAAAATGTTGATTTGGCACTAAACAAATTCATCTAACAGTCTCCATGAAATTTAGAATATTTATCCCTTTGTCTGCTAACTGAACCATCAGTGATTCTTTCTCCACATACTGCATAAGACTTCAGCTATTATTCTAAGCAAATGAATTCAGGACGAAAATAGAAACAGCCATTAAAAGATAATGCTACTGGAAAATTCTTGCTTCCAGTTCTGTCTACACACCTAACTTTAAGATCTTCATCATACTCCAATCAAGCTGAATTAAAATGCTTTCCAAGTATGATTTTGTGCTACATAAGCTTGTTTCATTAAAAATTGGGAAGGGGAAAACCAACCTTGTTACTATAAACAAAAATAGTGCTGATATTCCTTTTTAAGAACTAGGCAGAGTGTACTCTCCCATTCCTTGGCTTTGCAAATGAAAGAAAACGGTAATCAGGAGTCTGTACATTTACCTAGGAACTTCAAAGCAAAACTTAGAAGAAATAACAAGGCATCAAGCTGGCCTTGCAGAAGTCTCTCATGCCCCAAGCACAGCAGCACTGCATGTAGTTCAAGCTGTCAGAAATTGACCCTTTTTGCATACAGTAGCTGCCTAATAGGGCTGTTCTAGCAACAGCACCTAAGGAACTATAAATAATGATCACCTCCAGGAGGATTTTTCTTACACATATCCCACTTAACCTCAACCTGATTATGAGGACATGCAGAGGTTTTATAAACCTTGGTGATCTGAGGCACTGCTCTGTACAGTTTTCTCTTTTCCCAGTTAAGTGAGCCTAGTACACAGTTACCCTGAAGCTCCTTTTCATTCTCTTGTTGGTATAGTAAGGTTACTAAGACCCTGAGGATGTACCCAGCATGTAAGTTTTCACATTGCTACAGAAAGTCCCATGCCTATTCAAATGGAGCAGGACCCTCAGAGCCATGCATGCTTCATGCCAGGAACTATTTTGCATGGAGGGCTCCTGACAGCAATCACATAATGGCTGTGGAGGAAAAGGCATAACCTACCCTGACAGGCAGGACTGACCTGAACTGCAGAGGCAGTCAGGAGCAACATGGATTTGCACAACACAACGTGAAGACACAGTGTGACAGAAAGAATCACAAGGGGCTTTTAATTCCCTATTACAGAACTGAAACCCAGCAGAGCTTTCGCTGATCCTCATGACCACAGCAGGCCAATTGCACACATTCTCCATGGGTAAACTTGCTACTTCAGTCATGGTTGTATCAAGAAAGAAGGGAGGCAAAGCACAGCAGTTGGTAGGGCAATAAACCAGGGCTTTGAGTGAGCAGGAACACTCGATATTTTGTTCTTCTAATTAGTCCTAACATGAGAGTAACACAACAACAGATTGACTTCTTCCAATCCTCTTTGTACCATATATAAAGTGATTATGGCTGCTATTCTGTCTGGGGATTTTCCAGTTTTTCATTTTAAATGTCACAGCTGAGTCAAGAGCCATTGTCAGGAGAACCAATATGCAGTCACTAACAGATAGCCTCTGCTTGTTCTCTCGTCAAAACTATTTCTCATCTCACTGGTTACCCCTCAGGGATAATATGACCTAGAAACCTGTCTGTTTCATAGCAAAGTAGTTTTGAATAAAATGGTCTGCCCAGATTCAACAAACTCCGTCAACCCATGATGTAATAGTCGTAGGTGCTGAGCAACCTCCTATTTGTTAAGGACTTTGTAAAGCACAGACTGTTACCCACAACTTCACTGCCTGCTCTTAAGGTGGTTTCAAGTGTGCTTGTTTCCTTCAGAATCTGTTTTTATATTTCCCAATTACAGAACTGAAACCCAGATCTTGTTTTTATATTTGCCAATCCACATGGAGAGACAGAAAATTATGGGGTAGGAAATTACTCTTCATCAGAAATAGTGTCGGATGAACAGTGGCAGATTAAATGATATCCACACTCACTACTGTTTGTTAAGCAGGACAACAGGCATCATAAGCAACAGCAGGCAGAGGGCTAGGTTGATATCAAGTTGATGGCCAAATGAAATATGAGTAAACTGATAGAGAGATGGCTCCAAGTCAGTCTGTGTTTCCCCCTCTATTTCTTCCATCTCCTCTAGTCCAGGGCAGGGAGCCATAAGCTATCAGAATTTTGGAGAACAGTAATGGAAGTGTGATGCCAATGCTCTAGTTCAACTAGACAGGTAGGTGTGAGTCAGCAGACTGAGAAGACATTAAGAGCATTCTCCCCCTTAACACCTTTCTCCTCCAGTGTTTGCTGGTTTGTGCACATACAACTTAGTTATATGGCCTTCAAATCACTTCTCACTAATTCTCCTCTAAGAACAATAAAAACTAGAGCAGAATGCCTAAAAAGGACAGGAGAGAACAGGGCTTTTCACTCTCTGCACAGTGCTGCTGGAGGGCTGAGTGCTCTTGATCCCTTTGGACCAACCTCAAACAGCTAGACATGCTAATTGCATACAGAGGCAGTTGTAAGCAGGATCCCATGACATAACAACCAGATGTCCCCTTCCTCACACCA
Organism: Melopsittacus undulatus; assembly: GCF_012275295.1. Taxonomy (NCBI): domain Eukaryota; kingdom Metazoa; phylum Chordata; class Aves; order Psittaciformes; family Psittaculidae; genus Melopsittacus; species Melopsittacus undulatus. Next base: position 8,679,800 of record NC_047529.1, on the reverse strand, counting down.
TCAGCACAGAGCTGACCACCTACACCTTAGTCAGCCACCAGGGCTCTTCCTGACAAGGTCTCTGGTATTGGCTGTATGCAGTAGCAGTATGCTCACCTTCTAAGTAGCTGTGTTTAATTGAGCAGCATTTTAACAGTCCCACTTGCTATCAGATACACAAAATAAATCACTGAAAGGCAGGAAAAAAGAATTATGGACGTGAGGTTACACCTCTCCATGCTGAGCTATGGGGTTCATTAAACATGTTTTGTGGAGCAGCAGTATTTAGACCTGCCAAAACCATGGTGCAATTTTTGTGACTGTTCCTTAGTCTCAGTGTAATTCTTCACAGCTACACGGGGCTGGAGATGTGCAAGGCTACATCTCTCTTACCTTTTCTGTTAGGGACATGAGGACCTGTCCCCATGACCACACTGATGATAATGCTATCAGGGATAGCAGCATGAGTAAATAGGTACAGACATGGAAGTTTCCTGGCAAACTGATTCTTCATCCCTCATGAAAACAAAGCACTTGGCTCAGCTGTTATCTTCAACAAGGAAATTTATCATTTGCTTCTCACATAGCTTTCAATTTTCCTGACATTTGGAAACAAAAGTACCTTTGGCCTTACTAAGTCTCCCCCCACTGTTAGTACCTGACACAGAGCTCTGCTGACTCGGCATATGACCTTCTGCTCCTCTGAAATTAAATGAAGGCTCAGAGGTTCCGTTTCCAAGGCAACTCCTTTTGATGCACGCACGAGGTTACATGCTTTGGAGGGAACCTGCAAAGCTGCTGGATCCCAAAGGAAGGACACCTGCAGCTCACACTTTCAGGCTTCCCATATGAAGGACCAGATCCAGTGCAGGTTGAAGCTCTAACAAAGTCCTGTAACAATTTGAGTGTATAAATCTGACTCAACAAGAGTAGCTACATAGTGTGAAAGTAGCAACAGCCTGCATAGGGCTAGAGAAGAAGAAAAATCTTTGCTAAACTCTGTGCTCCACTTAGTGAAGAGGATAGCAGTATTTCTGCAGCCCAAATGAGAGCACTACCTGCAGAAACACAGAATAGCTTTATAAGACAGCAATAAAACTGAAGCAAAGAAGTATCTCTTGGATGTGGCTGTACCAGAGATCCCAGTGGGAGAGAAGGTTTATTGGACACAATTCCAAGAGGGCAAGGCATGTTAGTGAGAGCATCTTTGAATTTTCTGTGTAGGAAACCAAAAGTAAACATGAATAAATTACAAAATTATTGAGTGCCAGAGTGCTCAGGATTTAACAAAGGAAAATTGCCAAAGAAAAAACTCCCAAATCTCACACTGAGCAGTGCTGAAAACTTCTGGGCACAGCAAAGGGAATGAGCCTCTCCAAGCAAGGGTCAGAAAGAAGCTACAAACACTGCTGTAGCTACAGAAGTCCTGAGGATGAGAAAAGGATGAGCATGCCATTTCTGGTGGTTCAGTCTTTGCACAGACTGCATGGGCATAACTCCTGAAACCAGCAGGATTTTTCTATCACCAGAAAAAGAGACCACTGTAGATTTGTTCTTTAACCCCATTACTGTTATTCTTACAAGGGACCATATGCAATCCAGTTTACAATTACGGCAACTAGACTTGATCAACATTTCCCATTATAAGATGCAGGTTTCAGTTGCTTACAACTTGTCAATCTATCAGAATTGCAAAAGCAGCTTTATTTTGGCATTTTAAAATTTACACTTTCAACTTAGAGCTTTAATAGCTACATTTTCCAGGATAAGGCTGGGCTTGGGTTTATCAGAGAACAACGGTGCATGGTAACTTCAGCAAACTGAAGATGCAAGGGGAAGGATGAGTTTCTAGTTAACTCAAGGTTTCATTCCTATTTCTACTGCAGGACTGATGTGTAGTTCTGCACTGGGGAGAGGACCAGGCTTGCATGCATTCTCAAGGTGAAATGGAGCAATAATTCTGCTTGACCAGCCTTTGTCTGCCTGTACCTAAATTAGACAGTTTTGGCTTCTCTCTTTCCAGAGGAGGGAATCCCTACAACTGACGAGGGTGAAACAGGCAGTGATTTCCCATAGTATTGGGAAATACCATGTCAGCTGTAGATGTACAGGGAACACTGAGGTCCTGCTCAAGATAACAAAATTGACCACTCCACATTGAACATCTATCGTGAAACAAAAGGTTAGTGTGATCTATACAGTCTTCACAATGCTGCAACCAGCAAGAAGGTCATACAAACTCAGTGAAATCTGTTAGTAGGAAGGTCACAAGCTACCAAAACCAGTTGGTGTGCTATGACTGATTGCTGTTACACCCCCTAATGGCAAAAAAGTACATCTCTGACAAGTAACAAACATCAGAGAGAAAACCAAGACTATACCTACCTTGCTGCTGTATTTTCTTTGTAGGAAGACACACTGTCCTACTTCTTGAAATAGAGCTGCATGACTTTTGAAAGGAATCACCAGCACAAACATGTCCAAACACATAGCTCTACTCCAAGTTGAAAAGCACATCAGTCGTACTGAGACCTGCCCACCTCTCTTGAAATACAGCAAATTATTTTAGGAAGACAATGGTCTGAACAAAACCTTGCTTAGCAAATACAATCTTGATTGAAAAATATCAGTACAAAAGTAAATAAACAAACATTATAAATCTCTGCATCTGTGTGAAGTAACTGTTGAGGCCACAATTCAGGAAGGTACATAAGCATATCTTTACAGAAAAGAACACATTATTCTTACTAGAGGTTTCTGACTTCAATGGCATCTAGAAACAACAGAACTGAGTCATCCCAAGTTTGTTGTTCTGTTCCTTTGTTTTTAATTAGTAGCACACTTGCTCTATTCCTATGGAGTCATTTGGGGTTTAAGTAAAAAAGAGCTGTAATTATAAAGTAAACCACCAAACAAAATGAAACTGAATTGAGCCAATTCCTCCTATGCTGCTGTCAGCAACCTTCACTCACGTTTTATTTTGGTTTTCATGCTACTTCCTTCCCTTAAAGGCACAAAGCCACCAACTCTTTCCACCAAGGGAAAAGATTCAGTAGATGTAGTAGCCTCCAGCCTAACTAAACCCTGATCTGAGTTTACTCTGGCAGCACACAAAGGCCGTCATCACTGCTCACAGTGGACTGTTAAATGGGTTCTCTGTCTTATCATATCGTATTAAGGCAGTAACTGTAGTCAAATGGCTGTGTACAAACAGTACAACAATGACCCACTGCATGCAGTTTTTCCTGGGACATGCTCTTGCTTTTCATCATCATAGCCACACACAAACTGTACCATCTATCACACAGCACCCGGAGGACAGAGCTGACTTATTCCCCCTGCCTTTTTATTTTTTTATTTAAACCAGAGCAGGTATTTCTGAGGAAGAAAAGCAAAATTGGCAGAGGAAAATGCAATGCAAAATAAAACATTGATGCTTGCAGAATGGATGGTGTGACTGCTTGCAGAATGGATGGTGTGACTTGTTCAAAACCTTTAATTGCATTTTACCATTTGGCATAAGTATTTTCAGAATATCAATCAATCTCCTAAAAGCTAACAACCCTCACAGTCAATGCTAACAATGAATCTCCTACAGATTTCCCTTGAGAACTCCACAACAGAGCACAGGATCCCTTTGCCACCATAACAGAATATTTTCCTTTATAAGAACTGGTATATCTACGGTGTCAAAACCAATTAGCTAAACCAGATACAACATTTAAAGCATTATTTAAAACTTGGATTTAAAGCCCTAGTTTTAGTAGTACTGGTACTACTGAAAGACCACTAGTTTTGAGCGCTTTATAACCATATGTGAAATTTCAGCATTAGGGAATTGGGAGAGTTTGGCCCAAATGTGAAATGGCTTTTGAGAGGCTTGAGAGACTTGTGTTTCCTGTGCTTGGACTCAGAATTACTTGGCAACAAACTGAAAACAAATAAACAGGATCTTTTTCTCCCCTATGCAATGCTTCATATAATTCCAGAGCTCTCCAAAACTGAGTGTTGTGGAAGCCAAAATATAAATAGGCTGAAGAAGAAATTAGACTCATTCATCATTAGTGGATATTAATCAGGATGGCCCAGACAGTGTGGAAAACAGTACTCACCAGATTACCAAGAGCTAAAAAGAAATACACAGGGAGAGATATTTTAGGCACATATTGTTTCACACACTCTTTTCCCTGAGTTCTACCCAAGTAGCTACTGATTGAGACCATTTACTAGGCTGGATCACTTCTGGACTGATGCAGAATAGCATAATGCCTCCAATGTAGAAAAAGAACTAAAGCCTCTAAAATAATTCCAGTTTTGTTTGGTTTCCAAAGTCTGAACAAAGAATGTGACCTGGAATTCAATAGAAGTGTACAAGTGTTGTGATTTTGCACTGAAAATACCTAGGTATTTTATGGCAGAATCATAAATATGGTCATGTAATTTACCCTACCTTTCGTGGCAGTCTTTTGTGATCTAATGAAAAACAAAACTGAACCCAAAGGCCAACAGAGCATGTAAAGAAAAATATCTACCATAAATTCATAGTCAGCAGAGAAATACCAGTTTGCACTGAAGCAGAAATGCCAAAACTTTCACCAGAAAATGGGTAAGCTTTCTATTTACCTCCCAGTAGAGCTACACTTTTTAGCAGTCTTACGGTTTGCCTTTTGCAGCCATCTTACTGGCAGTTAAGGAACTACAGTTGTAGAAAAGTCCTTCCTTATAGCTCTGCATTTCTTGTTCTGCACTTCTGAAAGTGTCATCAAATTACAAATGGGGAAAAACTCATTCAAGCTGCTTTTGAATTAGGCTGTGTACTGCAGTATCAGCCATTTCCAGCAGCCAATATGAGAGTGATCATGGGTTTCATGTCTCTTATCACTCTGCTTCAATGCAAAACATTGATAAAAAGCCTGAATCTAGACCCTCAGGTCAGATAGAGTTGTTGTCTCTGTATACACAAGTAACCCTTTCCATCAGCTCAGGATCTGGTCCACCGACTTGAATAGGAGCTTGACTTGGATCCCTGTGCTTGGAAACACTAGCAACAGGCACTCCTGGAAGCACATATCAACAAATATGCAGCTCTTAAGAGCCCACCGCACAGTATGAAACACAGTTAAGACTACACAAAATGTCAAGCCTTTCTTGAAAGTATGATGTGTCCTGCCCATTCAGCTACATACAGTGCCCCATGTGTTGAGGAACCAATCCCCACAGCAATCTTACATGGAAAACACTTTGTCCCAAAACCCAAAGCTGTTTCTATTGGGAACGTCAACAACCCAAATAGCTGAGCTTGACATTTTCTGGCAGTTAATGTGACTTTTCAAACAAAATTCAGATCCTTCAAGAGAAGTATTTTTCTTTTTTCCAAAGCTCACTTTTTTGCTAGGAAAAAGTAACAAAAGAATAGCTGTTTCTTCTGTAGCTGTGCATACAGCACAGACGTTCTCCTCTGCACTCAGGCAGGCTTGTTCTGCTTCTGCAAGCCAACAAATAAAAAGCAGACAGGGGAACAGGAGAAAAAGCAGATTATGAAAAAAACTACTAAAAATATCCATGTGCAAATATCAAGAACAGAGAAGGCAAATAGCATAACGAACCATAATACCGCTAATGGCATGCAAGGCAAATATTAACTGGGTTTCATGCAAGCTGGATGAGTAAGTTAAGTATTCAGAAGAGTGTATGGAAACTGTATTATGCCTGTGCACCAGGGAAGATGAGGATGACCACCCCTTGGAGCTCAAGCTTTTCTGCAAGAGTTCTCAGCTCAACAAGACAGAGATGAAGAAAACTTGCTGACAAGAACCCAGTAAACAAAAGCAATATCAACACACAAGGCTCTGCTTAAAAGCCAAATGGCTTTTTTTCATTAAGTGACTGGAGGACAATAAAATTAACTAAGCAAAATTGCAGTGTTATAAAAAATAATAGCGTTGTTAAACAAATTGTGCATCAATGAGGAAGGAAGGAAGGAAAAAAGAATCAAATAACTTGGAGGGAAAAGGGCTGAAAATCACAACATACAAGGTCTATAAGAAGTATCATTTACTGCCACAGTGAGTATTGCTGCATTCCTGAAGAGATGAAACAGGCAGTGGTGAACTAAGCAAAGCCATGTAGACAGAGATTGTACAGGGCAACTGCTTGATTTATAAGCTTTTCATCATAGAGATGATTGATTAAAATGCATTAAAGCACGTATATTGTGGATAAGATCTTTAATAGCATGAAATTTTAACTTTCCCTACTTTGAAAACTTAAATTCATGCATTTGTGGTTTTTTTTTTTAATTAGAAAGGAACTGATTACTCATGCAAGTCCCTGAAGAGCATTTTTTCTACATGTTTTATATAGAATATTTACAGTACTAATGTTTATACTCAATTTTATTTTGGCAGTTCTTCTCAGAAACCTCTTGGGTTAAACTAAGACAAAACCCAAGCCTTTCATTATGTTGCACTAAGCAGCTCAAACCAAGACAGTAGAAGTCTTATCACAGTCACACAGCTTGTGTGCAATAGATCATATACCTTGAGTACAATAAAATGATGGGCACCATTAGAATACACTTTAAACATTCATACACCTAATTTTTTTGTAAGCATAAGGAATGAGATTCGTCACTGCCATCAGACATACTGACCCACTGTAACACTCGGTGAGAGATACTGCTAGTTGCAAATCACTGATTCTCCTCTACTCTAACTTGCCATTTTTTACTGGCTTGGATCAAAGCTGTCTGATGCCATGAGGAAATACCCCCATGCTCAAATCTCCTGTGGCAGGCTTAGCTTTGACCCAGTTTCCAGGCTGACTTGCCTGGGAAGGTGAAGAAAGGAATACAGCCTCTCAGGTTGTATAGTCCTACAGGTAAGGAAGGACTATATTGGAACAGGCTTCCCAGGGTAGTGGTGGAATCACCACCCCTGGAAGCATTCAAAAGCCATGTAGATGAGGTCCTCAGTGATAGGGCTTAGTGGTGGTCTTGGCAGTCCTGAAGTAACAGTTGGACTTGATCTTACAGATCTCTTCCAACCTAGTCAATTCTATGATTCTATGCAAAAAGAAAAGAGAAGGGGACAGTTCTGGCTTCTTTGAAATGAAAAGACCACTGTTTGCTCTACCAGGTGTCCCTTAGTGTCACTGCTGCTATCTTATTTTGAGAGTTGGAGAGTGCAAAACATCACTTTCACCATTATTTTTCTTGCAATTTCTCTCAGTTGGTGGGTGATGTGGATATTTCTGAATCAGTGAAAGCAGATGTCTCATTTCCTTGCTGCTACAGTAATAAACAAAGAGGTTAAAGATACAGATACCACTGACATTCAGTTTGCTACATATATGGGAGCTGCCTGTTCTTCCCACCTTCTCATGTACCTCCTCTACCTTAAGTGCACATAGCAGCAAATGGCTATAAATCCATTTGAATCCTGTTCAAGTGCTAACAAATAATTGCTTTGGGTTTAAAAGAATGAAAACCACTAAATCTCAGCCAGGGTAGGCTTTGGCTCAGTGATGTGTTGAAAGAGGCATCCTCTCTCCATCATTCCTCCTAATCTCTCACCAAGAATTTGCGTTAACAGCTATGATCATATGAACAAAACACCCTGCCCACACATATATACCAGGGTGACAGATTTTCAGCTAGCTCATATTGGACAGCTTTGACCCTGAGTCAACACTACACACCAGCACCGAGGGCTACAAATTATCAGAGTTCTCAATCATATTCAAAATAACGAGTAATTATTGCCTCGAGCTCAGAGTTAATTTTGTAACAAAGTTTAAGCATTAGTCATTGATTTAATCCTGATCAGTGACTTAATGGAATCCTATCATTTTCCAATACCACTTTACAAAATGTTCTTTTAAACATCTTTGTAACACAGTATGATATAAAAACATTTGAAGATGACTGGCAAGCTCAAGCAGACATGCAAACCTCAAATGTCAAAAGACCGAACTAAGTGTCCAAAGTCTGGGCTACTGAAAAAAGGACTGAAAGCTTCCCAAGCTTCATTTCTTCTGCTTCCCAAATTACTTTTGTGGCATTTACATTTTCTGGTATTTTTTTCTCCATCCAAGTCCAATCCCAGAAATTCTGAGAGAAAAAGTGATAAGACATAGGCTTTATCTAGCATGACATTAATAGTGAAAGCAATGAAAGAATTATGTCCTGCCATTGACAAGAAAGTTCTGTAGACCAGAGGTAGTTCTGCAAAAGAGAACCAAGTATGTGTAATGTGATTCTCACTGGGAATCATGCGAACTCTGACAAGTTTGATCACAACTGTGCTGCAAGAGCTGAAAACCACAATTACTCCACTCCTCTGAGGATTTGTGCCATTAGAATGCTTCACACTCTCTATGTTTGTTCTTAAAACAATAGCTGAATGTAAAGGAAACTGTCAGCAGCACAAACCCCCTTCTTCCTCCCCATTCCCTCATGGCTTGCAATTAGGCACTGCTGAGAGGTAGGGTTTAGATTTTCTCTTGTCCTAAAGAGAAGCCACAGCTACTGAAATAACCCTAACCCAATGAGAGAGGATGGATTTGTTTTGTGTTTATTTTTACCTTATCATTTATTGTCAATGGCTACTATATCCCAGATGGAGAGAAGCCCTGTCTGCATGCTTACTGAATTCATGCTCCTTTTGAAGAAACAATATCATTAACAACTCCTAAAACAGCTGGAGCTATTTCCAAAAATAATGAGGACAAAGCAAAGCAAGGGCAGCCAAACTGCTTGAATAAAACTGGCTTGACAGTGGTAGAGAGGAAAATGAAACACAAAATAGAAAACCTCAAACTTATGATAGGAGAAAGGGAATGTTGGCAGCCTCACCTTGAGTTCTGGGTTACCTTAGACATCCCTTGTCAAAAACATATATGACATTCAGAGACAATCATGAAGAATAGCGAGAATCTCACAAAAGTTTTACAAAGATGTATGGAAGAAAGATATGGGTTTAACTCTGAGTTGGAAAATGTACACAGAATATAAAACAAATATGGAAGAATCAAGTCAGCAGCCTCAAAGGAAGCAAGAAGTAAAAAACACATTCCTACATGAATTTCTGCATAAGACAACTGTCTCCAACACCCAACCGGTTCAAGGATTCACCCTGGCAGCGAGTCTCAGCCCAAAAGATCCAACCTGAAGGGAGAGAAAGGGATGGAGGAGGTGAAAACAACCACTGAGTTGTGGTAACAGCTACTGCAAACTTGTCACAGTAAAGCCAGTCCTGTATCTTCACTCATAGAGTGTGGGTTTACAATAGTAAAAAGTACCAGAGAAAAATTCAGTGGGAAGGATGAAATACAATGATGTAGGTAGAGTAGGAGCTAAGGATTGTACAGGTATCTTTAGCTCAGGAGAAGTCTTGCAATGACTTGGACAGATTTTTTCTTCCAAGTAATGCATATGCAGCTTTCCACCACTTGAAAAAAAGTAATGGGAAGAATAGAGTGTGAGGAATGGTTTTGAAAGCTGAGATACTCAAACAATCTAGCAACTGGGAAGATAAAGTAAGGTAAAGATAAGAATCAGATAAAAACACTAAAATTTAGTGTCAGGTGAAGGAAGTGCTGGGAAAATAGAAGTGGTTTTGTGGATATCAGGATTAGAAACTAAGGAGGTCAATTAATAATGGAGGAGCCGACTCTAAAGACTCAGGAATACAACACCATCCTCCCTGGTTTGCTTTTGTTTTCTAAACTGTCTCTCCTTACTTTGAAATAAAATATTTGCACACGTTTGGTAAACCTCACAGTACTTTGTAAACAACCTACTAATGGCTACAGTATATGGAAATTCTGAGAAAATGTCAGGATAAGGAATCAGTTGTATCACTTGAAATGCCCCTAGGGGAAATGCAGACATCCAAGTACTGAGAATGACTTTATATTCCAATTTCTATTTCAGAGTATTAAAGCCGAAAATCATACTGGCCCCTGCTTAGATCACGTAGCTGGTTCAGAACAAGATGAATTTCCTACTGATACTATGTTTGAGGAAATTGCTCATTGCATGTTCCCTCTGGCTGGATGCCAAAAGGAAATTAAAGATACATTGGCCAACTCGGCTGCTATGCAGTAGCAGCATCTGAAAAATATGGCTCATGATCTTTGCCATGACAGGGTAACCTCTCTGCAAATGAAAGCTAATAAGATTTGGATTGAAAGGAATGGTGATAGAGTTTGTAACGTCAGGGACAGACTCTCAGCTGCTGGGCTGGCTGTAAGAGCCAGGATAGAGTACTTGCTGAGGACCAGGACCCACAAAACAGTCACATTTATTAACCCTCGTTCCAACCAACTGGTTGACAACAGGGAGGAACTCTGCACTCACTGAGAAACAAGATTTTGTCGGCATTCAGAATAATGCCAAAGTTTTCTGACTGGTACCAAGTCAGAGTTTTCTGACTGCTGATTTCATTTGGGCAGGGGGAAGATACATCCAAGCATTTATCTATTACAACACTGAAGTCTGACAGTTATTTGCTCAAAGGATGCTTAGGAAGCAGAAGTTATACATCTAAGTATTGTTACAGTCATTCAGTCATCTGAGACTTACAGGATGTTTCCCATAACAAAATATATAAAAATGTGAAGAGGAGGTCCAAAGATTTCCTTCTCCTATTTTACTCACGATACTAAATGTACTGCACTGTCACATAGTGACACACACACATTGGACATGCAACCTGTAGGGAACACACCACTTAGTTGACAGTAGGTGGAGGAAGCACAGACTCTTATTTTTACATAAGGAGGAAGAGCATCCCTTCTAAACTTGCAGGGACAGGCTGGAATTTGTGCCTGGGAAAACCTTTTGCCTAGTCCAAAAAGAAAAGGTCACTTTCAGCAGAAGTTAAGACTCCTGGAAGCACTGTCAGTACTTGCTAACAATAACCTCAGTAAGAATGAGAATGGGTCTCAGTTGCAGATGGAGATGTATAAATATTCTCCATGGTTACAGAGTTCATACACAGACATCTGAAGAACGAATACCTTAGTGTCCCATTTAGCTCAAGGAGAATAGAAGCATCTTCAAAAGCAAGTCACAGACGCCATTTAAATCACAGCCAAAAATTCTGATTATGCTATCTGTAACAGAACACACTTCCCAGAAAACACAGTACGCTAGTGAGATCAGCAAGATACAAGTGGGACAGAAAGAAGGTACATATTCAGTGTGGGTGAAGGCCTGGCTGATGTAATATGGCCAGCATAAGAAACTATGCTGTAAGAAAGGCATAGATTAACTTGAAAATGATCATAAGTCTAGAAGACATGACCTATGAGAGAAGATGAAATTAATGTTCTGTCTAAAGAGAAACCATCTGAGAAAGGACAAGATGTAAAAGCATTCAAAACCATAAAAACTGTTGTAAGCAGACAAATAATCAAATAGAGAACTTAGAAGAGCAATCCACTGCAAGTTACTAAATAGAGAAGCCACAACACACACAGAAAATCCTGTGAACCAAAATGGATCTGGACATGCTTTTGTAACTGACAGCATCATATATCATATATCCTTATCTTCTTCACACTCTTCCTCAAGCATCTTGCTGTGACTACTATTGGGAGGCAGACTGTGGTGTAGGATAAACCCTTGCTCTGAACCACAAGAGCAGTTCTCATGTGTTCTCCATACGCATGGTAAGTAGAAGACAGAGTGAAAGGGAAAATTCAGGTTAGTCATGAAGAAAAGGAGAACCAAATGTCTCCCTGCTAATAGGGACAGTGATTTTTCTGCCTGCTCAGGAAAAGGCAGGATCTCTGTTACAACAAGTTTTTCAAAGAAACTTTTGTCAGGGGCGATACATATCCTTCCTTTGGAGAGAAGAATGTACTGGTGACCATCAGGCCTTCTCTCATGTTACGACATGAAGATTTAATATTGAAGGGTTGCTATCCTACCACTCTCCCCTCATGAAAGGTCTCTGGACTGGTTTCAGAAACCTGGGTTAGTTATTAGACATCTGGTTAGAGCACACCTATCATGCTGCAATATTATTTCCTTAAGTGGATTACTAATTAGAACAAGTGAGAAAGACAACCCATCTACCTGAGGCTGCAGCTGGGACAGTTATTTAGCACGAAGGGAAGCACATCTGCCAACAGGCTCAAAGAACCTTCTTTGCATGCTGAAAATATCTTGCAAACTGGTTGCTAGGTGCTCTGCTCCTTGACATTTACATGCTTGAGCAAAAACACATCTGCTGTTTAGCAAAACGTCATAATAAATGTCGTTTTTAAACATTGTCTGCTGTTCTGATTAGCTTGTAAGCAAAACATGAGCATCATTTCAGTTCTTAGAGGAAAGTCCTGTTATATGACAGCCAAATACAGGCTGTCTCTTAAAATGCTGGGGGCTGGTACAGCCACTTGTAGAAAGCAAATTAAAAATCAGTATTTTCCTGACAGTAATATCTCAATTTTAAATCTTAACTAAAAAAAAAAAGGGTTTGTAGTGATAGTCCTATTCATCACCTCCCAATAATGCAAGCTAGAAAGAACGTGGGCGGGTTCATGCAACCATTACTTAACCTAAAAGGAAAAGAAAGTGCATCTTTTAGTAGACATTAGCCTGGACCTCAGAAAGGAATAAATCTGTGTTTGAGCTCTGGTTCTGGCAGATGCACAACAGCTGGATTAGTAGCTCATTGTGCCAGTATGTGCCATTTTTCAGATGTTATAGGAGAACATTGCTGATCTTCTCTAGTTTAGTTGTTGCAGGGACTCTCTCTTGCCTTGGATAAATGTTCTGGGCAGCCATCATGTCAGTATGGAGGCAAACAGGTAAACAAATGCTATGAGGTGGCTTTCAAAGATTTGTGGTTTTGCTGGGCCAATAAAAATAATGACAGAACGTTGCAAAATTGCATCCTCCAAACAGTTTTTTAAATTAGCTTAGAATCACAGAATAAGAACCTGAAGATCATCCAGTTCCAACCCCTTGCCATGAGCAGGGACACCTTCCACTAGACCAGATTGCTCCAAGCCCAGTCCAACCCTGCCTTGAGCACTGCTAGGAATAGAGTATTAATAACTATTTTGAACAGCCTGTTCCAGTGTCTCACTACTCACCACTGAAGGATTTCTTCCTTATATCTAACCTACAATAGTAAAGGATATCATTTGCTGTGTGTCACAGACTCACTGCTATTGTATCTGGCTGTAGCAGGGGCAGCATGAAAAGAGCATTCACTGCAGGACTACGCCACGGAGGAATTGGGCTGAGAAGAGGTAGCCCATATTCCAACTCCTGCTGAGCTATAAGCCGTGGTGAGAAGGGCAAATGAAAAAGTGGGTCCTTATCTCATCCCCGCTGATATTATACAAATAAATCAATGGGGAGCAGAGGTTTTCAACCTCTAAACCCAAGCCAAAGTGACAGTGGTCAAAGCCTTTGCTGGGCTGCCTGTTCAGCGACAAGGCACAAGGAAAAGTTAGAGCACTATGACACCGCCTCCCAGAGAGTGTATTTTGGCATTGCAAGAGACTGACAGCCTCTGAATGACAACAAAGGAGTGAGTGACATTTATACAGTGTTACGGCAGTTTTGGGTACCTCACACATCCATAGCTTCTGCAGCACCATTCAGAATAGCACACTTGGGCTAGGCTTGCAACCTTCAGCTGTTGCTTCAGATAGAGATTAAGAGAGATGGAAAAGGTCTCAGCTGCTCTGTCTCCTGGGACAGCAAGGTGACACCAGGCAGTCCAACACAGACTGATGTGACAAACTCCCCAAAGCTGTTAAATAATACATTCTGTGCTAGTTTGACTTAACTTGAGTAACCAAAAGTCTTCTGCAGCACTGGGTACATTAAAACTACCCATCAGCTGATCAGATCTGAGTTTAGGAACATTGAAGCAACTCAGCACAAGGGCCAGAATTGTCACGTTCCATAGGGTAAGGAAGCTGGAGAATCCTGCTACGTACCAAAATGTAGGTATCTACATCTAGCCACAACAGTGTATGGGGTATAAGGCCAGAAAATTTACACGAAAAAATGATCTTGACTAAAGTATGAACTTAGGGTAAAAAGAGAAAGAGGAAAAAAGTATTTATGTAAATTAGGGATTCTGGGAGACATGAGATGTTTACAATTAAAGCTGATAAAAATATGAAAGGACATATAAAACCCACTTGCTTGTCACCGCAGCCTTAAGGGTTTTCACTGTGTCTTGCAATACTCAGTGCATGATTTCAAGATCAAACTCCTTGAAATAAGAGGCAGCATAAGAATTTGTAGTTGTTTCTTGCAAGGAAAAGCTCAAAACTTGGACAAACCCAAAGTGTAACCCAGAGTGGGCCCAAATAAAAGAACCACCTATAACATGCAGGACAGATAAAAGGAACCATACACATAACTATGTCACAGACCACCAGTGTTGGGATTGGAGATGCTGCAGCCTCCACTGTTCTTGGTACCATGCTTCTGACTCAGATATTCTCTAGAAGCAAAGTCACTGTCACTAGCATAGCAGAGAAAGCCAGCTTTGCCTGAGCACCAATGTCAAGCCAAAAGCATAGAATCACAGAATCATAGAATAGTTAGGGTTGAAAAGGACCTTCAGATCATCTAGTTCCAACCCCCCTGCCATGGGCAGGGAAACCTTACACTAAACCATATTACCCAGGCCCCAATACACATGCTTACAGACATGCCAAGATAGCCTCTCTGACTTCTTGCATGAAATACATACTTCTGCAAGAGGGAAGAGGGATGATAAAGGCCATTGCAGTGCTCTGCATGTTCACTGGATTGCATCTTTGAAAGAGGTAATGAATTTACTGAAGGACTCCCCACCATCCTGAGCCTAGAAGAGCTCCATCCTGTGCCTGTAAGCAGGCACACCACCAGTTATTGCTAGAAGTGATGTATTTGTCCTGAAGCCTTATGGCTCAGTCTGTTGTAATGAATCTAACAATCATGATAATGGAAACTTGTACATCTCTCATAGCAGATGAAAAAGGACAAATGATGATACTATGAGAAAAAATATGAAAAGTTTATCAATATACATCTGACAACACACATTTATAAACAATACAGATAATGCTAGCAGGCATTCAGATTCCCTAACTGTGTAAATCTGTGTTAATTAGAGCTACAAACAGTTAGCAGGGGAGGTCTGTTTCACAGCTTCTGATGTTTATGCATGTTTTGGGGACTATTTTTGAAAAGCTGAAGGCAGAGTAAAGTTATTTCAGGAATGTTTCAGTGTGCTGCTCCTCACACAGCCTAAGTGATTAGTGCTCGGGGTAATTTGTGTGGAGGTGTTTATCACCTTTGTGCTAGTATTTTTTACTACAGAGTTTCTATCAGTTCAGCAGTTGGATACCCAGCTGACACAATGGAAAAAGCGGATAGAATACTATAAATAAAGACCAGCTCAGAGTGGGGACATTTCACTGACACTGAATCTATTCTCACTGGAAAAGGATGGCTTTTTTGAGTGCTCTCTGGAAAAACAGCAGCAGACAGTTACGTTAAAACAAGTTCAACTAAGCATACAAAAAATAACTTACACTCCTACAATCTATTCAAGGTCATGTATTTAATAACTGAGTCTGAGAGGAATGGAAAATTGAGATTCAGGGTCCCACCTTGGGCTGTATTTTCTTCTTATAGGTTTCAAATGTCACGAGTCTAATTTAGTCAGTTATATAATTGAAAATTGATAGTTTTGTCCATACAGTAATAGACTAGAAATCTAATTCATGTTTAAACATTAAGAAATATGCATCCTATTTGGAAGGAGGAGAATCTGGTGGGAATTTTTCTGGAGTGATGCCAAAGATTTCCTTATTTATGGGGAGAGGAAGATAGGGAAAGGATACTTGCTAGTATGAGACAGAAAAGCCTAAAAATTAGGACTCCAACTTGAGCAACTTACATTAAGTTCTAAATTGTACAATAACCTTCCATGAATCAAACCATGAATCAAGATCCATTTTAATCACTCCTAGGAGTTAATGGCAACCATATTAATCAACATGTTCTAATTCATTGCAAAGATGATTACAATAAACCTTTCAGACTCATGTCAAAATACCCTATTCAGATGAAGCCCTTAGAGGAGGTGAACACATAAGAAAAGTTAACATTTGAATCACAGCAAAATAAAAAAGCCACAAATCAAAGCAAACAGATCATCCCAATATCTCAGAGGCACTGTGAAAATTAGCTCCATCATTTCTAATGAGGGATATATCTTTTAGAAAGCTGAGCCTTTTGGAGTGCTGGTCGAGTCACCATAACATCAAACCACAATGCCTTGAAATATATTCCCTCACACCACCTGAGTATGTTGCTCAAGTTTTGGTTTATGCTTAAAGCAAAACCCATTAGTTCATTCTGAAGTTAATTTGTCAGCTGTCACGTCAATGTGATGGCAAATTCTGCATTTACTGACACAGGGGATCTGGCCTCTCTGATTCTGTGTGTAAACAGGTATCTGTAAGTATATTGCTCCTCAGAAATAATTCCAGAGCTGATCACCAGACTGGGTTGCAACTCCAACAGGCCTAGGATCAGCGAGAAATTTGTCATACCAAAACATTGTTTATTATGTACTTTGTAAACAAACCCAAAACACTGATGGGGAGAGATTTCTTATGACACAGGATCCCAAAGCTTTTAATATAAAAATATTACCTTTAAAAGTATTTTAGATCCTGAATAAACAGAGACATGAAGGTAATTTTTTATCACTTTAAATAAATATTTACAAAATATTTTTATTTTCTAAGCGTTCTGGCCCAGCAATTTATTTTTCTAATTCACTAAATTAGAGAACAGGTTGAGTTATCAAAACCTAATTTGTAGTAGAGACCACAGTGAGTAATCTTGCTTAATGAAGCGGTAATCAATGTCTGAGCAACTCCATTATTAGTATCATTACGTTATTCATTTATGCTTTGTATTGCTAAACTCTCCACCATAAACAGTCTTCAAAGGCAAAATCTGCATCAAACCAAAATCTATTACTCCAGAGTTTTGCAAACAACCCCTTGTACAAGTGAAGCAGCTCTCATGAAAGAGAACTGCAGAACCAAGTGGTCAGGTTCAGACACTGGTTTAGTCAGCCTGCCTACAATGAGGCTGGTTTTGTCTTTTAACAAGAGCAGATAAAATGGGTAGAAATATTCTAGCAGTAGAGTTGTGACAGGAGTACATGTTTGCTAGTGGTAATTACAGAGCTTTCTGCAGGAGCATCTCTGTCTGGACCATTTTCTATTGACTATGAGACCATTTGATACAGTGTATTCTCCTTTTAGAAGGGATTCCACTTGGGAACAGCAGGATCTTTTTGGCTGAAATAGTCCCCTTAAAATCCACTAGAAAGCATCAGAGGAAATTTCAACGTGAGCAGTTAAAACATAGCCAAAAATAACTACAAAAATTTACTGAACAACTGAGGTCTCAGGACAAGTGCTTCCACTGCCATCCATTGAAACTGCTCCTTTGGTTTGCATACCTGCTATGGCACATAGGCAAGAGCTCTGAATGTTCACATAGGACACTAGCAGTGTCACTTTCCTACTGAAGGAACTTCTCACATGTGAAGTGTTGTGAGCTCTGTGCAATCTGAGATTTCTTTCGTAAACTGCCTTTTTTTTCCCCAGCAGCAGGAAAGGAGCAGCTTTGTCACCATTTTTTACCAAGTTTCTATAACACTAGTTCCACCCAGTGGCACTTTCAAGGTCTTAAGACAAGGATACCCAAAATGTCTGAAGACCCTGCATCCCCCCCAGCAGTAGCAACAAAAGAAACACAAGAGATGCATAAGTCACTTTGTACCAAAACATCTAGAACCACCTCTTCTGAAAGACACAGAAGTCAGATAATTTCTATAAGCTTTTAAAACCCCCAAGAATCTCCCTTTATCAAGTCATAATGAAGTTTGGTTTATATATAAAACAGATATTTTATTATTTTATTGAAGAACAAGAAAAAGAATTCTCTCATCAGCTTTGTTGCCAAAGTACTCAATAAGCTGGTCAAGGCCTAAAAAAAGCACAGCAGCCCTAGAGGCCTATGGAAGAGTAACCCAATGTTTTCTTCAATTAACCTCTTGCACAAGAGGTAGTGCTTACGTCATGAGATTCAGTTTTACCTGGTGGTATAGGTACAGAGCAATATTTCATAATCTCAAAAAAAGATTATAATTTTATACCAATATCAGAAGCTATATCCTGTATAGTGATATAAAAATTAAATGTAATCTTAGAGATACCTGCTTCTAAATATTACTGGTCTCTGTCTAGATGAATATTAAACAAAGGCTAACAAGATATGGAAAGCTATTACAAAGCCAGATCCCCCATACACCACTGGAATAAATTAGCTGGTTTCAGCTGAGGAGTGCCACAATGACATCTGCGAGAGAAGCAAACATACAGACTGAATTTCATTTATGAAGAAATATTAAAAGAAAAAAACCCATTGCTGTCTAGAAGCAACTTGCAGTAATTGCCTTTACTTGAATAAGTGTATGACCACAAAGCTTTATGAAGCACGCACATTCAGCATGTTTTGAAATGCTAACTAGTGATGCCTTTATAAATTCATGATGTGAAGTTTAGGTACCTTTTCCCATAAGATCCCATGTTGTTACTGAATTGAATCTGCAAAGTAATTATCTGGTTATTCTGTCTGTGGCCTATACACCATCTTAATGTTTATGCACAGGCCACTCAGATATGTTCTGATTCCTTCAAGATTCAGATGAAAGGAGTTAATTACACATGGAAAATTAAGGCTTTAAAACTGAAGCAGGTCAGCTCTTCAATGGACATGGAAAAGCTCAGCTCTGCTGATATAGTTCAGCTGTCTTCAGTTAAGCAACCTTTCCAGGACACATAAAATTCCAAATGTGGAAAGAAGGAAAAAATCAGCTCTTCTTTCATTCCAAACAGACAATGCCATAAGTAAACTTCACGTTCATACATGTGATAGAAACATTATACATGCATTTACTTTGGAATAACTGGTAGCGTTACATGGCATAGTCTAATAATACTGATGCCAGCTTTATATCAACCACTTAATATTCCA
This sequence comes from Melopsittacus undulatus, assembly GCF_012275295.1. NCBI lineage: Eukaryota > Metazoa > Chordata > Aves > Psittaciformes > Psittaculidae > Melopsittacus > Melopsittacus undulatus. Next base: position 8,660,731 of record NC_047529.1, on the reverse strand, counting down.
GGTTCTATGTCAAAAGAAAAACTGTGACACCAAGATCAAGGTCTGGACTAATGGAGATCTTTTAGCAAATCCTGTATTATTTATGAACAAGCATTAATTTTAAGTGATACAGTGAAAGCAGACATTAATTCCCTAGCTCTTTGCCTTAATACACACTGCCAGTCCTGTCTTCCTAAACATAGGACACACACCACTTTATAGCTTGCCTTCTCTCAGGTGTTTCACACTGTCAACAGCTACAGAAACTGCAAAGACAAGATAGAGCCATATTCATTCATAAGTCATCCAGTTTAGGGAGACTTGTCCCATGGCCCACCTATGCAGAACTACTTTATGGTATGTTAAAGGGGGAAGAGATAATATGAAAGTGGAGCGCACTGCCTATAAGCAGTGGGTTGCCCTCTGCCAAGAGAAATTTCCTGAAGTTATTGCTGGCAGCTATCCCTTATGGGAATAGCATCAAGAGGGATGAAAAAGTACCTTAGCTGATTAAGATAAACTGAAAATGAAGACACAGGAAACAGGGCAGAAAATGATCAGATGACACCATTGGCACATCCATCCAGTTGCCATAATCATTACAAACAAGTCCTTTATGGCTTAACTTACCAGAAAGGTCCTTTTAAGAAAATAGAACATAATTTCTCAGCAGTTGGCTTACAGCAAAAAATAGGCACTTCATAGCCCAATTTTGCTACCAGAGCTGTTTCTGTGTCCTTCAGAGTTTCTACTGCACCTCTAGGAGATATGTGATAGTTTACTCAAAGGATGATGACTGAAGAAGATGAAGCATGAAAGTGTATTGCAGCTGAAAACTCACAAAAAAGCAGGAGGCAGAGACAAAGAAAACCCCAAATCATACCAGAATCCAGTTAATTTATGGGAAAGCTCTTTCTTTTAAGAGGTGTTGAGCTGCTCTGCACCTGCTGCTCTGGGCAGAAACTGCACTCCTGTAAATTGACAGATTATACAAAAATAAGCATACTTCACGCAATATTGTTGTATATACTTTGTATATACAACTTTTGTGTGCTGATGTCAGTAGCCACAACTGGCCCAAACACATTGCAGCCAAAAGCTAACCTAGTGCAGCAGCAGATTAGTTTTAAATCACATTATTATAAGAGATGTTCAAGACAAATGCAGTGGTGAGCAAGCGCCCTCTAAAGGACATTTGGTACGAATGATGTTCCTTCAGTTCACTTACATAATATTAAAGTTCAACACCGAACATTTCCCACAGCTAAAATGGCAGCTTCTAACATTCCTGCTTCCCAGCATTTCAAAAGGGTCGTGAAGTGTTTTGAAATATTAGCTAGAGCCCCAGCCATTTCTATTTCTAGACCAAACTGCCCATCACTTGGGGCTACTGAGTTGGCAACAAGTCATATGAAAGTATTAATTACAGTGTATGATACTCACCTGTTCCATTCCTCTAACAAGAATTAATTCCAGGATGTTTTCATTTATATGGGGTAGGAGGGAATAAGTAGAGGGAGAATAAATGACTAGATTTAGTGTTTGGCTGCAGTAAGTCAAAATAAAATAAGAAGTCTTCCTAATTACTCATATGGCACATTGCTAGGCTTCCACATGAATACACCCAGTACGAGAGGGAGAGAAAAATTCAAAGCACCATTCTGTGCTACTAATCAATACCAGTGAAGCCTGTCAGGCATGAAACTGCCTTCAGAAAAACACAGGAGGAGACCTGTAGGTAAAGCCCTACATGCTGTTCCAAAAAAGTCTTAGCCATGCCATGTGGGATCCTTTTGGATAGCTCCCACAGCTTTAGGATGATGCGACAGTCAGACAGAACACTAACCTCACTTTTTCCCTGACATGTGGTTATTGCAGAACTGGTTGCAGAAAACAGGTTTACCAGAAGGTGAAGTTTGGTTTGAAGTCTGTAATACGGTCTTTGCCATTTAAGATCTCTGACATGAACAGAACAGTGGCAATTTCATGCACTGCACACGATGTGGATAAGATAAAGAATATTTTTCCTTTGACAGGATATCGTAGTGATCATTTTCACATCTTAGGTAAGTGAATCAAACATCTCAACATAAAACATCTTTCTTGCTTACAACAATGCTGCAGGGAACAGATAACTCTGATAGTGCTGTATTTTATTGTCACATAACATTCAACTGCAAAACTAACTCAAAACAAAGAAAGTAACTTCCTCAGAGTTTTCTATCTAGCAGGCCCCAAAATCCAGGTCAATTCTATACTTCAAAGCTTTCAGGTCAGCTTATGTCACATGGGCATCACTTATTTGTTTAGGCAATGTAGTCATATAGCTTAAATAGGGACAACAGGAGTAGATGAAAAGGATGTCTTTCTGGTAGGAGACACCTATAAGCTGCTGAACATAAGAAAATTTTCCCCCCAACTTTGCTACTTTGGCCACAGGCAAACCAAATGGTAATATCGGTTGATCCCCATGAAGACAGTAATAAGGCAGTAGTTTGGGTGGTGGTTTGTGGTTTGATTTTGGAGTTTTTTAATTCCTCAGCAGGCTGGCGCTCCTGTTTCTCTAGTATGCTGCTTAAACATGGGCTGATCAAGAGACTTTCTACCTTGGAGAGCAGCTACAGCACTTATTGCTTCAACCTATATGGGAAGATATTTCATGAGTTCCAAGTTTGAAGAAAGTCTACTTCTCAACATTAACCCCCCCCCCCCCCCCCCCCTATTTCCTCTCCTATAATCTTGTATTTTAGATATTGCTTATGGAGGAAAATGATGTTTCTCAAAAGATACTGATCTACAATTATTTCTTTTGGACATTTATAGACTAATAATAAGTTTGCTTTTGGTGTGTTCTTTACAACAATGTGCAGCAGTAGCCAGCTGAGACAGAAGCAGTCCTAGGAAAAAAAGTTACCAGCTACAACCAAAAGAAAGGTGTCCCTGTAAACCTTTCCTAGTCTGCTTTTGGAAGGGATTAGTTGGAAATGTTCACTTTTACAGAAAAGACAGGAAAAGTGGGGGGCAGGAGAGGTGTAAGACGAAACTGAAAGGAGCCTGTTTTAAGGTTGACAGTAGAGTAACATTCCACTGAGGTATCTCTTACCCCTTTTCAGATGTCTTTTGAAGACTAACACCATAAAGGTAGGATGCATCAGTTGCTGTGACTGCATAACATTATACTTTCAAATCAACACTCCTGGCTCTCCACTATTTCAGTGGGCTAAGCAGGAGAATAACAAATATTGCTCCCATTTTTCAGTGCAGATGTCTTGTCAGGAGAAACCTGGCAGCAAATGAAGGCTGGTACAAGAACACAAAATCCCCAAGCCAGAAGCCCAGCCATACACTGTCACACCTACACACATCACCTTCCATTGGCAGCTAACTGCAACTCCTCAGAGACTGCATGCTGGATAAACAAAATGCCAAGTGTGTTACATAAACTACTTTAATTTCTTTGATGAATTGTTCTTCTTGGAAACATATCTCTTTTAGGAACCCATGGTCATCAGATGAGTGATCATCAACAATGACACCATGGTGGAAACGGATGTTTTACAGATTTAAACTAGTCGGTTGTAGAATCACTGTGCAAAACTGAAAGTTACCCTCCCATAGCTGTTTTCATTTGTAAGAACAAATGCTACTCAAAATAAGCTTTAAACAATTGTCCTAGTTTAGCACAGCCAGTCATCACAGTATATATTCATGATGCAGTACATAACCAGCTAGCCCTGTGATAATAGTATCGCCATTGCTACTACCATCTCATAAGCTTTGTAATGAGTTGCTCTACCTGAATTTATTTTGACCTGCCTACAAACCAATTTTGCTTCATTTAGCTGTAAGATTTTTTTTTCTAATTGACTAGGTGTCTATGGGTAATTCATTTTATTTCTGTGTATCTCTGTATGGTATCACTGTGGTTCTATGGCTAACGATGTGGTACAGAGAGATGCAGCCTGATATAACATCAGAGGCTTGGGCAGCGTAGACACAGGATGCAGCATAGAAGCACAGGCAAGGGATGGCAAGAGATAGGGAACAGGCTTGGCACCCCACAGCTAAAAAAATCTTGTGAATGGTCAGTTAAATAAATGCAGAATGAACCTGGAAAAAATTTGGTTTAGGAGTAACAAAGGGAACAAAGACACAGAACGTAACATTAAAATTTAATCTATATGGCCATTTTGCTTAACATGGAGCTGCAGGACAATAAAGAAAAAGACAGGTTTACAACTGTGTTTCTGAAAGACAAAAAGGAATCCAAGTACGTCCCAGAGTAACAAGTATGTCCTACAATAAGGAAGAAAACCATCAACAGGAAAATCTTCTTCCTGGTGAAGGACTCCAGATGCTAACAACTCACCTCAACACCCCCTACCAACACCAGAGTGAAACCACAGATCATAGGACTTCAGGAAATGGAGGAGTTCTATCAACGTAGTTTGCAGTTTACATACTTCAGATGTTATTACCATCACATAAATAATCAGAACTAAAGCCAGGCTTAGGAGATTTCTAAAGAAGCCCTGCATTGCACCTAGCAGCACATATCCAAGCTAATGCAGAACTTCACCTGAGTACCTCATCTAGTTCTGCAACACACTGTACTGACTGAGAGTTTAAATAATAAATCAAATAACCCCTTTAATGGACCATAACTGAAATAACTGCCCAGAAAGAAGGCTCCATCTAATGTTATTGTCCTAGATACAGATCCTCAATTAACACCCACAAAGCAAGCTGCTTTCCAGCATTACCCCAGTCATATACATGAGTTTTACTAGCAACAATTTTCTGTTTAGACTTAGCTATTACCAACTACCTGCAAGGCTTTTTTTCTGAGTCAGATTAGACTCACACATATACAGGGCTCATCATATCAGGCTCCCCACAGTCTTGATGTAGTAAGGAGACAATACAAAGAGGTGTGATGACAGTGGAGTTCTCTCAATCACATGGCTGCAATTGTAGACACTGGGTAGGGCTAGCAGCAGAGGGGACGCTGTTAGCTTTGCACCCTTTCCCCCAGGAGTCTCTCTTTGTCACAACTCTTAAATTACACTGCCATGGAAATACTAGTTTCATTGGCCATTATCCTCCCCAGTCCCTTAGGCTAGAAAATATGAGTTCTTTACAAGTCTGTCCCAGTTGTACTAACATAAACCTCATTATATGCAAATCCAGTATTAACTGGTGTATTATTAACTGGTGTATTTAGGACTCCAGACATAATTTCTTAATTTCTTATCCTGTGAAGAGCTTGAACTAGAAAGGTCAACAGGAAGATAAAAACTGCTCCACCTGTTTCTCTACGGAAGAGGACTTTGTGAGCTAATTATATATCAAGTGTGCTCCTTGTGCCTTCACAAGATAATCCATCACAGTTTCATTAAGTGTTTCTTCATCGCACTGGATCCATTAAGACAAAGATATGTCTATTTCTTAGACAGGAAAATAGCACATTTATTGCTTCATTTTCCTTTTGGTATCATGGATTAATTCTGATTAAACGTTGTTCTCAACAAGACATTGCTGATAGCTTACCTTTTTTTTACAATTACACATAAGGAAAAAAATGTTTAGGAGATGCAAGTGAGATGATGAAAGGCAGCTGGAAAAGCAACAGAGGTAAGTGACTAATGGACAAATTTGCTCTGAATATATTCTCTGTGGAGACTTTCTATTCCTGCTCAAATTTGCTCTATGAGATGACATTCTCTCTCACTCCCCCACACGCCCATTTGCATTTCGCACACAGGTCTGACCAAGAGTAACTGAAGAAGAGAAATACTATTATAGACAGTAAATGTGCAAACCTGACCTTTCTTCTAATTGGATAATGTCTCCTAAGACATTCAAAGTCTGATTTTGTTCTCAGTTACATGGATGTAAATTAGGATGAGTTTCTTCTGAGATCAGAAGAATTATATTCTTAGCCTTTATGCCTTCTGGTGGTCTATTATACACAAGCACACACGTGTTTTTGCCATAGATAGCCGAGACACTTGTCTGCCTGCAGGACATTGCCACACTTGCATTCATCCAAGATGAACCAGCCTCTTTGACTAAGATAGAGGGCAAGATCTAATGGACATCGACAATAGCAATTGATCTGTCTGGTCCCTGAATCATTAGCACGATGACTAGCATCTAAACTATGGCTTGGTCTTAGGTGACATGGCACCCAACAACGTTGCTGTGTAAGGAAACCTATTAATGAGGATTTGCATTCTTCAGGACAACTTCTAAAGATGAGGTCCCAAAGTCAGTAGAAAACTGTAAAGGCTTTTGTAAACTGATGGCAATTAGCCTCTAAGTCATCTGTACTGCTTAACATGAAAGTTTATCTTTATAATCACTAGCTGTAGAAATAAAACTAGCATGACAGTTTCAAACAGAATTCCCAGAGTTTTCTTTTGGGAGGAGGCTACCTTCTGGCTATAAAATTGATGGCCCACTAATGAGAGGCTTGGGAACAGCATGTAAGGACGTGAAAAAGCTCTCTTGCCAGAACTCAGAAGTTCTTCAACTCTTTTTTTCCTAGGTTAAAACTGGACTGAAAAAGTTCTCCAATTAATTTTAAGGAATGCACCAAAACTGCATTTCTGATCAAACAGATTATGAACTCTGATATACAGGGTACCAATTTTTCTAGTTAGTCACAGGAAACGTTGCTGTAGTCACTTTTAATGAGTGAAAAATAAAAGACTTTGTGGGAACAGACAAAGAACCAGTGCAAAAAGGCAGCATGGCTGAAATCCTTGTCCATAAGCTTGTAGAAGAATAAACATCAAAGTGATTTGGGGCATTAGTAAGTGAAGATGGATTTAATCAAAAGAATATTTGCATATGAATAATATAGCTTGTTATACATTTATGGCTATCCATGGAAAATTAATTTGCAATGCAAACCAACTGGGTCAGCTAATGAATGCTAAGGAATGATGAACACCACTAATGACAGAACTGTATTTAATTGGTTTTTTCAAAAAGCATACTCCTTTTGGTAAGTGCTTATTGCACCCTATAAAGATTTTCTAATGTCACTGTGCAACTGGTAAAGAGACCAGTATGGGATGTGGAACCCAGCAGAGCAGGTCATGATCTTTTTATTTCCTCTTATAAAACCAAGGACTAGCTTAACCAAACAAATAATAAACATAGAAAATGCGGTTAAAAAAGACAAGGAAGCTGGTCAAAATGCACTACAGGCAGTTGCAGCTTGTTCTTACCTGTAAAAAATCATTGTGCAGAGAAGGAATTTTTCTGGTGGCATTTGATAAACAGAAGGCAGCCCAATGATGATGGAAAGAGAAAAATCTAACTTTTGTCTTCCTTTCTCCACTCTCATCTTTCCCCATTTGCATGTCTAATGTATATGAGAGTGCCCTGATGAGGGTTTTTCAACTGGCATGTGATGGAAGACAAAGCATGGGGTACAAATTGGCCACACAAAGTATGAGGTATCTCACTGGATACACTTAGGCAAGAGGAGGAGAAAGATGACAACTGAGAAAGTGGTCAGGCAAATACCTTACCACACAAACACCTAAGCACAAATACATTGCCCAGAGAAGCTGTGGCTGCCCCATCCCTGTCAGTGTTCAAGGCCAGGCTGGATGGGGCTTGGAGCAACCTGGTCTAGAAAAAAGCGCCCCCACCTGTGGCAAAGGGGTTGGAACTGGATGAACTTTAAGGTGCCTTCCAAACCAAACCTTTCCATGATTCTATGATTCTCATCTACCCCCATAACAATCATCCATAGATTCTGAACATTTGATAAATACAAGTTGAAAGCACGTGCACCAAGTTTTGCCTTGAAGGTCACTGCTCCCATCTCAGGCTTGCAGAACTGCACAGAACCCTACGCAGCATGAGGGCAATAACAGCACCACCTCTAAAAATGCTTAATGACTGCATTCACAAACCTTGCTGGCAGAGAAGAGTCTGAATCATCATCTGACCCTTCAGTCAGCTTTGAAGCTCATCTGATGGCAGCACTCAGTCCAGAAGGCCAGGCTAAATCCAATGCTAAACAAACCTGACAAGCAGCACACAACATAGATGTAAGGGTTGCAGCACCAACTGATTCCATCTACTGGTTCACATTCTTTGCTAGCACAACAAATTACTAGCATATATAGATACAGCCTAAGAACAACAGGCAAAGAAAATAAGTTCTCTTTTAGAAGGCTATCTGCAAGTTGAAATTATACACAAGTCATAGAAGCTGGTTACTGAGATCAGTGCTAGTAACACTACAAAACGCTACTGTTTAACGCTACCAGCTGCAAAAGCCAACTAAAACTAAAAATTATGCAGCTCATGGAACAAAGAGCAGGTAAGTATCTTCAGATGCATTTGCTTATAGTAGTAGCAATTTTTTTCTTTAATCCATATATGAGCACGCACCCTCCAAACCCCAAACGCACACGAGTATTTCACACACCTAGAATATTACAATTACAAATTGCCTTTCAAGTTATGTGCAACGAAGGCAGCCCAAGATTAGTCTTAAAATAAATCTTAGTGAAAGACAGTATCATAAATGCCTTCATCCAACATCAGGATAGCAGCCTTCCAGTGTTTGAAAGGGGCCTATAAGGATGCTGGGGAGGGACTATTCATTAGGGACTGCAGTGACAGGACAAGGGATAACGGGTTGAAACTTACACAACAGAGGTTTAGATTGGATATAAGGAAGAAATTTACTGTTAGGGTGCTGAGGCACTGGAATGGGTTGCCCAGAGAGGTTGTGAATGCTCCATCCCTGGCAGTGTTCAAGGCCAGGTTGGATGAAGCCTTGGGTGATATGGTTTAGTGTGAGGTGTCCCTGCCCATGGCAGGGGGGTTGGAACTGGATGATCTTAAGGTCCTTTCCAACCCTAACTATTCTATGGTTCTATGATTCTATTTTGCATATCATAGAAGCAGATACTGCCCAAGACCCACTGTAATAAAAAATTCATTAGTAGAAAGATTAGGATTTCCAGTCACAGACCTCTGAGACTGTCACATTTTGAGGAGCCACTTCTGTTTGTTTGGTGAACAAAGGCACAAGTCAGTATAAAGTGTTACTAAACTGTGCCAACTTTTGGTCACAGGTTTTTTTGTATTTGTTTGCGAGATGCTTTCTAGCCATGTTTACAGTAAGGTATCTTCAGGACAATAGAAACTAAGATTTGACGCACAACTAAGGAAAATAAGTGAGCACACCAAGCACTTGAACTATAAGCCTCTATCTGCTCAGAAAATACTTCATAAAGCAACTTAACAGATCTAACTAGTGAAATATCACTCAAATTAAAAACACCCTCCCCCTCTAAATAATTATACCTTTCATTCACCAGTGACATGCAGGGGTTTGAATTTATAAGAGCAGATCATGAAGCTGTCTTTTCCATATTCTGCCATCTGGAAGCTCGTAATATCACACACCTCCATTCCTTTTGGTTAAGAGACTAAATATCTCTTTACTGCCATCTGTTATTTTGGCCCTCCTCATGACTATTTCATGATCCTGTCAGAGTGCCACTTTGCTGTTATTGTCTGTTATGGGGGATGAACAGCTAGGTCTGACATAGCTATGTGTGTAGCTGCACATCCTGAAGGCTCTTGTCAGAGGAACACAAGAGCTCATGAATAGGGTGTGCGAAAGTAAAATTAAATACAAACCTTTGCAGTAAATTATGTGTGAACCTGATGATACTGGTTCCACTCATCCATGATTATTAAAAGTTGCAAGGAGGCTGCTGTCAAGGCTTCTTTGTCCAACTGTAGGATATCGAAGAGGAAATAAGACATCAAACGTTTGCAACATTTTCTGTTAAATAACCTGGTACTTAATAGCAGATATGATTCTGTCAAAGCCCTTTTTGAGCAAGTAAAGTCCTGCTCAAAATTATGATAAAATTCCTTCTTGTTAGAGAACACAAACTTGAACACATGCATTTAAGTATGCTGGGTGTGCCAAAGCGGTAAGACAGCAAGTAAGGTTATAGTTCATATGAATTTGTTGATAGAAACATTGTTGCCATAACAACAGCATATTAGAAGGAAGGAGGAGAGGGGGATGCCAGAAACACATAACTTTAATAATGGAAAGGATCTAGTTTCAGGTCTTCTCTATTATATGCTACTGTTCATTTACCACAGCTAAATAAGCACAGATTGTACACAATGTATTTCAAACCAGCAGGCATCTATTTTTCTTTGCTGCTCCCCACCTTCATCATATCTAAATACTTGAGAAAGCATTAGTCATTATAGTACCCTTGTGAGGAAAGTGGCTTTATCACTGCTTGTTTGGCATTAGGGTAAGTCAACCATAGAGCACCAATTAACTTGCCTCAAGTCTTATTAGAAGTCTATCACAGAAGCAGAATCGCGTTCCACATTTGACACAATTGTACATGACCTTACCTTCAGTATATCAGATGCTCAGAGGCTGGAACACCTCTCCCATGAAGAGAGACTGAGAGTTGGGATTGTTCAACCTGGAGAAGAGAAGCCTCTGGGGAGAGCTTAGAGGAGCAGTCCAGTATCTAAAGGGGGCCTACAAGAAAGCTGGAGAGGAACTTTTTACAGGGACATGAGGGGAATGACTGGACAGAGGGAATAGCTTTAAATTGACAATCTAATTGAGATTAGATATTAGACAGAAATTCCTCACTGTGAGAGTGCTGAGGCGCTGGCACAGTTTGCCCAGAGAAGCTGTGGCTGCCCCATCACTGGCAGCGTTCAAGGCCAGGTTGGATGGAGCTTGGAGCAACCTGGTCTAGTGGAAGGAGTCCCTGTTTGTGGAAGGGAGTTGGAAGGAGATTTCCTTCCAAGGGAACTTGGTCCCTTCCGTGCCAAGCTATTCCATGATTGCACGACATCTCTTCCCATCAGTGCTGAGCAGATGCTCAGCCCAATCGTCAAGAATTGGAACAGGGCAGGCATGGATATTTTGGTAACAGAGAAAGCACCATACAGAGTAACTGGTGTAGTCAACACTAGCGATTCCCTCCTGCATTTGTTCCAATTACAGAACAGGCTCCCCAGTTTCCACTAAAAAAGCACAAAGATTTCCTTACTCGCACAAGCTGTACTTATGCTGAACGAAATGCTTGGAATGGGATCCCTCATCAAAGGGACACCAGCCTCCAGAACAATCAGCAAAGCACAAATTTGTATCATCGGCATGACACTGCCTGGAAGAAGTGCCCCTAAGGACAGAAGTTGTTGAGCTACCAGTAGATGTTGTCTTTGGTTTTCTTCATTCCTCTCCCTTTGTTTTTATTCCTCTGGGGGACAAATTACTGTAGGTCTTTATTTCCCTGGAGCTCCTAAACACTATTATTTTTCCCTAGGTGCATCTGACTCACAACCCTACAACTTGCTTCCTGACAGGTTTCAACCTAGCTCTTCTGACACAGGACAAACGCTAATAAAGGCTTTTTAATTGACTTTAAGAGCTATACATTTTGCAGGGAAAGCTGCTTTTTAGCCATGACCTAAGGTACTTTACTAGTGTGCTTCCCACAAACACAAATAGGATGCCAAAAGGATTTTAGCAGCTATTCACAAGGTTTGTGTGAAGTATTTCTGATGGCCGTGGAAGCTTAATCTTCTACCTATCTATACTGTGGCCATGAAACTAGCCTCAGATGATGTTTGAGTCAACTTCATCACATGCATTTCTGTTAACACAGCTGAATAAAAAGACATTGGCAGTATTTTACTGGTAGTAAAACTGGGGGTTAATAGTGCCTTTTACCTGTAACACACTACTATGCTGCTGCTTTACAGTGCCATCAGAAGTATTAGACAGCGATATGGCATGTAGCACTCAGCTGCATGTCTGCTCATGTCCCTTGCTCCTATTTGTTAGAGCCATGGGCAGTAGGAGTCCAGCTCCCTCCTCCTCTTGGAAAGGTTTGACCCCATGTCTCCCATCTCTCAGCCATATGTGCCACTCTGCAAGTGTGGAGAGGGAGACCACAGGATCTTTGCTAAGGAGGACTTAGGCAGAGGTTCCGCTCTCAAAACCATCTATCCTCCTCTGGAACAGAAATTCAGGTGTCAAGAACAAATGCCCTGCCCTACATTTTAACTAACATACAGCAGTACATCAGTACTAAAATCATTGCATACAAGTTCTTTTACAAGAGCAGACTATTCCCCAAGTCCCTCCCTACACGCAACAGACAAAGGGAGCGCCACAAAATACCATGGGCTGTATTTAGTAACCCTACTGTATTTAGTAACCCTACTCACATGCTCCCTTCCAGCAATGAAAAAGTCATACTACAACATGAAGAAGATAACCCCACAAAATCAGCTGGCAAACGCTGTGTTCTGGACTAGCATAAGCTTTCAAACCACAGCCTTTAACTGAGATAATAGGAACAAGTAATCTGTCTCTCAGAAAAACCTTCCTGACATGGAAGAAATTTTACCAAACAGAAAACAATTGTTGAACACTTTCTGCTGTAAGCAGCAGCAGGTTATTAGTCTCTTAACTTCCCGTGTCTTTACTTTGTGGATTTAGTCACTCTCCATAGGTGACTCTTCAGAGAGACAAGATCTAGTTCTCTTTGTTACTTCTCATAGTACGGGGGCAAAAGGGGTGCTGTTGTGGTTTGGGGTTGGTTTTTTTTGCTTGGTTTGGTTTTGTTTTTGTTACTGTTTGCTTGTTTGTTGCCTTCTGTTTTGTTGTTTTAGGTTTTTTCCATATAAAATTTGCCCAAATGTAGTTTTCTTGGCTATAGCTACTACACTAGAACTAGGACCATAGAATCAATCATAGAATCATTTTGTTTATGAAGGACTTGAAACTCATCTCCTTCCAACTCCCTACCACAGGCATGGCCACCTTCCACTAGACCAGGTTGCTCCAAACCCCATCCAACCTGGCCTTGAACACTGCCAGGGATGGAGCAGCCACAGCTTCTCTGGGCACCCTGTGCCAGGGCCTCAGCACCCTCACAGTGAAGAATTTCTTTCTAATATATAATCTCAATCTCCCCTCTATCAGTTTAAAGCCATTCCTCCATGTCTTGTTATTCCCCTCATGTCCCCGTAAAAAGTTCCTCTCCAGCTTTCTTGTAGCCCCTTTAGGTACTGGAAGCTTCTCTAAGATCTCCTCAGAGCCTTCTCCTCTCCAGGCTGAACAAGCCCAGTGCCCTTAACCTGTCTCCAGAGTAGAGGTGCTTCAGCCCTCTAATCATCTTCACAGCCTTCCTCCGGAATCACTCGAGCACATCCACATCCCTCTTGTACTAGGCACAGCACTGCAGGTGGGGTCTCATACCACCAAGTGCCTGTGGCAGGGCAGGTGTGATGCCAGAGCACATGTGCCTAGCCTTCAAACTCATGGAATTTATTGAGAACTAAGGCGCTTCCCTCAAAATAACACACTGTCTGGGATTCTTAGGGAAAGGGAATAACCTACACATTGCTTCAGCATCTTTATTTATACACATCTGTCAGCATGCTGAAGTGAACAAGTTGCCCTGGGAAAAGAGACATTTGTGCAATGAAATGGTCCCTTTCAAAACCCTTTCAGCAGCAACCCAAGCCTCAAGAGCAGCACATTATTTATCCCTTCTTCCTGTTTCTTATGCAGCATTGTCCTGGAAGAACACTCTTATATTGGCCAGTACTGTCCCCCCTGGAGCTCGGGCACAGCATGTTCCCACTGCAGAGAACACCCTTCTCCTGACCCTGATGAATTATTACAGAGTAGCTCTGATTCAGCACTGACTTGCCTGCACTGCATCATTGAGCTGGAGCACAATAAAACTCTCTTTGCCATCGTCCACAACTCTCAGCAACCTCCACTCTGATAAAAACCTAGTTGTTTTCTACTTCCTCTATTAAAAAGCATCTCTGCATTTCACAATGGTAGCACACCAGCCACTTCAGCCTCCTCAGCAGATTCATTTTTACATAATAACCTTATTTCTCTCCAGACACTAAAAATCTTGGTGTTAAATACCCAGTCTTGCAAGCTTTATACTTTTCCAGGATGAGCAGTTATCTACCCTCATTTCAAGCAGCAGTGACTGAAGTTCCCATCTGAACCCCAACACACTCCAGAACAATTAAGTCAACACATACTAATTACAGTTTTGTACCCTCACTGCCATGAATCCATCTGAACTACTGGCTTTCTGAAAGTTTTTCTACAGTGACGTAATATACAGTGTTATAAAGGAGATTAAACATCCTTTATTATACAGAAGCAGGGAGCATTACTCTCTCCCAGAGCCTTCCCATGAGCAACCCATAAATAGTATGATGCCTATTAAAGAAATGCATGGGTCCTAAATTTCTGCAAACAGACTCCCTGAATTTACATTCCCAACCTTAATTTTTAATATAAATTCAACTACAAGATTTCATAACAGTCTTCACGTAGATCACAGAAGGGTGCCAACAGACTGAATTATCTCATAGTCGTCACACCTCCCTCATTTACACCTACTCTGAGCTGCGAGAACTTCAAGACTTACGTAGTGGGGCTTATTGTAAATGTCAGTCACCAAACTGCTCTTCTTGGATTCTTCAGAGAATGAGTCTTCAAAAATCAGTGGATTCTGGTGTCTTGTTTTCTTGGTGTCTTTAAATGCAATAAACCAACTGCAGAAGGCAATAAAAAAGCATGCGAGGTCATAAAAAACAGAGAAGGATGGTTCAAAACTATGGCTGTAGCATTAGCAGCATTTGAAAGCAGCATCAGTATGAAGCAAACAGCTGTCCTAGGTTCAGCAGTAGCAGTCATTTTTTCTCCTTCTTGGTAGCTGGTGCAGTGCTGTGTTTTGACTTTCTGGCTGGGAACGGTTCTGATAGCACCTACATTTTTAGTTACTGCTCAAATGTTTACTCTGGCCAAGGACTTTCTGAGCTCATGCTCTGCCAGGGAGGAGGGGAGGCCGGGAGGAAGGAGGGTCAGGACACCTGACCCAGGCTAGCCAAAGAGGTATTCCATACCATAGCACGTCATGCCTAGAATGTAACGGAGAGTTACCCAGAAGGGGTGGTGCTTGGAGGGGGTTGGAGGCGGTGTCAGTTGGTGCTCGGTCGGGCAGGGTGGGGTGAGTTATTGGCCGGCGGGTTATGAGGTGTTGTATTCTCTTCACTTGTTATTTTCTTTATCATTATTGGTAGTAGCAGTAGTGATCTGTGTTATACTTTAGTTATTAAACTGTTCTTATCTTAACCCGTGGAAGCTACATTCTTTTGATTCTCCTCCCCAACTCTCCAGGCGTTGGGGGAGCAAGGGGGGGAGTGAGTGAATGAGCTGTGTGGACTTGTAAACCACGACAACAGTAATTACAAACATCCTTTCCTTACTGTGCCAAGAGGCTGATTGTCTCTAGTGTGATGAAAGAAAGGCATGAGATCACCATTTCAAAAACACAGGGAGCAGCGACCAAGAAGTACAATCCAAACAGGGTGATTCTCTGTAGAAGTTGTAAAGATTTGTACATCTAATAAGATCTGCACCCAAGAACCAAAGTTTCTCCTGGAAATCTGGCTTTTGGAGTCCAGTTCTCTCAGACTCCCAGCTTTCATTCTCTGAGGGAACTCTGAAGGTTCAGTAAAAACAGAAACAAAAGTATGATCACAACATTTACTCATGTTTTCAGTCTGATTAATTTTTTAACCTGCATCAGTTTAAAGTGAAGGAGGCATGATGTTCAACATTAGAAAGGTGCAAGTGCTATTCCAGCTTTGTAGACAGAAACTTTGATTTGGTTCCTGATTTCCTTTAACAAAAGATGAATGAACAAAACCGAAACTTCAACAAGATATAAAGAAAAAACAGCTAATTTAAAAAGCAAAATATAAAGATAGTATCTATTACTGTGCAGGTAGAACAAACCCTAGAAGAGTAATTGAGAGACTTTTCAGGTACGTTTACATGCTTGAACCCAACAGACATCAATTCATAAATACAGATTGTCTTCCAGCATGTAGAAAATTAACAAAATAGGAGTTAGAAATCTGACCAAAGGGCTATAGGTCTAATATTAATCACACTTCAGTGCACGTGTCCTGTGGACACCTGAAGTTGAGTTCCTGTTTAAAGTGGGGCAGAGGTCTCCTCTGCGTAGCTCTATGCCATACTGAGTCACCCTGATGTTTATGGCTGAAAATCCAATGAAGGGCTCCTTACCTCAGCTTCCAGTGTCTTCTTACACACCCACACTACACCCCCCCATGTGTCCCATGCCCCAGAGCTGCAAGACAAAGAAAAATTAAAGCACCTGTACAGAGTGGGCAGAAATTCTTAGATTTCATGGGAACATAAGATAGCACCTAGATTTGAGGAAGCATCCTGCCAGAAAAACCCTCGACTGCAGGGGCACAGAAGGAGGCATCAGATGCCTCTTCTATCAGCTTATTTAGCAATTTCAGGTGTTGTGCCCATTCTTTGACCAACTTAGAGCTTTCTGTGGAGGGATTTTATCCGTTTGGATCACAAAGATTGTTGGCCTGATCTTTTTGAAAAAAAAAAAAAAAAGATGATCTATACTACTTTACAGATAGATAAAAAAAGGCATAAGAGGGAACTTGGATCCAGGGCTGAGAACAGGGGTAAGATTCCCTGTCCCATGAGGCTTGGTCACATTTTCTTCCTCAGAAGGCATCAGAGGAGGCCTGACCATGCACCACACTTGCTCCCCCCCAGTAAACCCTGAGACCTTATGCAGACATTGATTAGGCTACTGAACTGTGGCCAGCTCCTCAGCTGTGGAGATGGAAGCAGCCTGACCAGGCAGCATGACTTCTTGCAGGCACAGCCCCAGGGACCTCCGAGGCACTTCTGCATCACAGATATCAGACATGAGCCTCACTTCACAAGAGTCCAACACAGAGCAAGGCACTGGTTTCCATGGCAACGCTCATCTTAAAAAGAGCTTTCACTTCATCTACCCTGCTCCTCTCTGCCCCATATCCCAGGCAAGCATCTCTCCCTGTACCTGTCAGCATGCTTACACAAGGAGTACTTAGACATGCATAGCTTTCTGCCTTCCTTCTGCTTGCATTCCCATGGGTACCTGCGAGGGCAGAGGGGCCTTTAGGGACATGCCTGGATTTTTCTGACAGAATGAACAATTAGATGATGAAAGCTCCAAAGGGCTTGAGAGTGAGGGGGTATTGTAAACTGTGCGCAGTGCCAACTTGAAATGTGATATCACAGTATGAAGACACAACAGTCTTAATATCCAGACTTAATGTCCTACTGATGTATCAAATTCCGAAGCAAGATTCAATCATTGCTTTGGCAATCTAAAAGCGTATCTCCACAAGCCAT
Organism: Melopsittacus undulatus; assembly: GCF_012275295.1. Taxonomy (NCBI): domain Eukaryota; kingdom Metazoa; phylum Chordata; class Aves; order Psittaciformes; family Psittaculidae; genus Melopsittacus; species Melopsittacus undulatus. The sequence goes on along the minus strand of NC_047529.1, from coordinate 8,643,435 downwards.
TGTTAACTCATACTACTGTTCACATTCTCATTCCTCTTTTCCTGTATCAGTAGGCAGTTCTAGTCATGCAAAAACATGAATAGAAAAACCCTCCCATGTCTGTTTTTATACAAAGTGTCTGAAGCTGTCATACATAGTGCATGTTTCTACATTTAGATCCCTGTGGACAAGCAGAAGAGGACAGAGCCCTGCCCTAGGTTCCAACATGCACAGAGTAGTCCCAGAGTCATAGCACCCTTTGTAAGTTACTGGTATGACACCATTACTCTGTTTCCAAAAACCAGGTGTTTTTGTGAGGAGAAAATAGTTGGTCCACTCCTCCTCTGCAAGGTACATTCTGCAAATTTAGTAGTATTTGCACAAAGCAATGCTTCACCTTCACATAAGGATCATGCGCACACCAAACAGGAATTTGTATTTTATTCTCTATACCTGGAGTTATAACATTTTACTGCACAAGGCTGCAGTGTATTTATTAAATTGTCTGCAACTCGGTAGCAGCAAAGCTAATACAAGTGATATTTACATCAGAACTCCCTTTCTTCCTGTAGCCCCTTTACCTTTAATCTCTCACCTATCTTCTAACAGCAATAGCCTCAGTCTGCTCTCTCCCCAGCTCCCAACTTTCTTCCTTTATTTCTAGGTATGTGAAGAATAACTGAGACCTTTTTCCAATACCTATATTTTTAAAAGAAGCAAGGTACTTGAGTGTGCAAGTGGCAGACTACAGACTAACAATGCAGCAATACTCCTGCCTGGCCATTTTCAGTGATTTCGATTACACAGCATGTGGCAGTATCATGCAGCATCCAGCTACAAGCATGAACAGCAACACTACACAGGCATCAGCCATTGCCACCACTTGCCACATTCCCAAGGATACCAACGCTCACAGCAAAATGGGGAAGTCTGGCAAAGCTCATGTATCTTGCAGCAACACCCCGGAGGGGCCCAGCCTCTATGCAGTGAATTCACTTTCAACTCTCAACCGCAGTGCTGAGCTTTGAATACTGATGCTGTAGTGTGGGAGAAGGAAGGGGAGGCAACTGTCCTATGCACATAAACACACAGTAATAAACATTTTCTTGAGACAGGAAATCCATATTCTAACAAAATAACCAATAGCAAATCACAGCTGAAAGCAAATGTTAATATACAGTTATTCCCATTGCAAACCAGTTAGTTGGTTTCTTTCACATATTAAGCTTAGAGCTGATTTCTAGCAATGAAGAGATATTATCCCACCTTCCCATTGTACAGAAGATTACAGAGGCTGCATTAACCAGGAGTTGAAGGTCACTGAAGACTTGTTTTGTCTCAAGAACTTGCTATGCATCTTGCAAGCAAATACTGTACTTGAGCTGATAGCTAAAGCTAAGGTGCCAGATTTTGGACTATAATAATCTATAGTGATAGATAATGCTGAGTAATTCCATAATTAGCTGAAGAGGTGTTGTTTTGGATTGGAAAAAAAATGGGTATCTCCTCCCAGATCAGCATATTAGATGTCAAAGTTTCTGTAAATCATTAAAACCCCACAACATAGAATCTTTCTGTGATTTTACTTCTTCCTACTCATCTTATGGCACTGCAGCTCCCATCCAATTTGATCTTTCAGACAGCATAAACACAGCTATTCTGGAAAATGTCAAACACTTTTCATATCCCCTTAGCTTCAGTAAGAATAATAGAGGATTTGCATGCTGTGTCAGAATGACCTGTATCTTCAATCTTGCAAAGGAAAAACCATAAACGGAAATTTGGATGATATAAAAGATGAACTTTGTCTATTATTTGATTTCAAGTAAAAGAAATACTTGTTGCATGAGTAAGTTTAAGAAACTTCAGTTAAGGCCTAGAGGGACAAAATGCCTGATCTCTATTTACACTGAAATAAGAAAGTGAAATGGAGCAGATGCAGACTTTTATTGAAAAGAGTGTTCAGGGCTTTTTGTTTGACACCTCAGCTCTTCTTTTTGCTTTTCAAATCCATAGAGTACAATAAAAAAATCAAAATGAAAAACTGACAGAAGTTGTCATAAATAACAGTATCTATCCTTCTTACTACAGTTTGAGATTCATGATTCCTCTGAAGGTATTTACCCAGGGAAATTAAATGTTTGTATTCAACAGGAAGAAGTTTTTCTAGACAATACATATTTACCACAACAAAAATCTATGCTCCACTCAACCCCCACTGACTCTCATACAGGTTTCCCAACCCCAAAACCCTGTATGAATATCACAGGTGCTCTCACACAGGCAAACTTCAAGTAGTTTACAGGAAAATGCTGCAGCTTTGCACGGCAGAGTGCACTCCTTCAGCTAAGGAAAAATGGGCTAGAAATGGGAAGAAATTATGTGTTTGGTTACAAAACTTTTCATGGCATGACATAAAAAAGAATACAAAGAGCAATGTCTGTAAATGTCAAGTTCAGGAAAGACTCAAATGCTGTTATTTACCCCCAATTACTGCAGGGTAGTGTGAAAGAAAGCTAGCTACATGTAGTTTCACCACAAACAACTATTTGTAAAATAAGAGCCACACGCAAGACAGGATATGAATTACAGGGGACAAACAGCAGCTAGACGAGCATTAATAATGCGTGCAGGTACATTGTGTTATCCTGTTAAATTGATATTTAGGAATTGTTCTACCAGTGCACAGCACAGGCCTTTCCAGAGCAGCACATACCTTGATGCATCAACTTCAGGTCTGAGAACTTGCATCTTCAGAAAATTACTTTTTGCAGTAGCTTGACTGACAGATTTGCAGCTTCCTCAGTCACTTCCCATCACAAACTAAGATTCTATGATCACAAATTCTCATTTTGCTAAATAAAGTTACACCGAGTTTTGACAACACTGGCAACAAGAGCTCCTAATGTCATACTAACACCAGCTTTTTATATCAGGTCAGATTCTCCTGCAGTAAAAATTTGACACAGTCCAGAGAGAAGGTCAGAATGGGAACTAGATCAATTCATATTAGCAGTGGACCAAAGTTTAATGTTTTTTCATGCTAGAGACAAAGTAACTCAGGGTGCTAAACAAAATCTATTGCCTCAACTCACTTCATATTCTTGATTCTGCTTGTTTTCTCTCATTCTCCCTTACCAGCCTCGGTCTGGGGTAGTGCTTTCTACACAGCTGGGGGGACTTACAGTCCTTCCAGTTACATTTGACTTCCCCTCTTTGAGAAACTGCCATAATTACCAATTATGACTATGCACATATCAGCATGTTTTCTTAAGAACATTTTCTGTGCAAGAGATAAGCCAGCTCCATACCTCATGCACTCGCCTACACTTCAGCTCCATTAGGAAAGCAAACACGTATTTTTCAAAGCAGCTGCTTTGGTCTTGGGGCCCATTCCCTGGCAGCCACACTTGATAAATTACCAAATCATACCAGCTTCGCCTGGTCTCTTTGCTTTTCTGAAAGTAGGTTATTTTTAATATTAGAGAAGGAGAAAAACAAAATTAAAAAAAAAAGTCTTATTAAATAAATGCAATCTAGAACTAGATTATTGGCCCTGGACAAAAAAGGACGATATTTCTTTATTTCATATTAAATACACATTGGTTCATATAATTTTGATCCCTAACAACCAATCTCATCTCAGGTCATTTGGGGGAAAAGGGACTTTAATACAGAAAACAAACATCCACTTAGGACAGCTAATATCTGCATTTATTCCTAGTGCAAATTCCAGTTATGGTAGTGTCTTCCAAAATAAGCATTACTTAATGCAATGCTCAAAAATACAATTAAAACATGAATTAAAGGGGAGGAATGAATGGTACAAAGAAAAACACCACAAAAACACTCAGTGAGGGGCAAAACACCCAGAGGACAAAAGCGGGGGTGGGGGGGGAGGAAGAATAAGTTCCAGTGTGGGTTGAAAAAAAATATCTAAGCCTTTCACATAAAACTTTCACTCCAATTTTGCACTTGCACAGCAGGATATAAAAATACAAGGTATCATTAGAAAGGGCACTTAAAAATATAGGCCTGGGCCCAGTACAGACTTCCTGAGTATAAGACCAAATTAGAGACAGGAAGGCACATTCCCTTCTGCCTTGATGAGGCAGAGCTAACTTCAGTCCAAGGGAGACCATGGATTCGATTCAGCATTAGACTAGACCTGCTATCATGATAGTTATTGTAAAACCGTATCTGTCATCACTGACATGCATCATCCACTTCCAAATGCATCTTCAGTGTTGGAAATGATGGCTATGTAGACTGCTGAAGCAAGCATGAAAAAGTAAATGAACTAAACTGAAAGTCAAGTTCAAGTTTTGACCTCCACTTGAAAGTGTTTGCTTCTCTGTATGTACCTGAGCTTTCCCACTGATTTACTGGCAAAACAGTGACTTCTCAGAAGCTATCTTTATTTGCAGCCTTCAGAACAGCACCTAAGAGACTGACTCACAAGTTTTCTGGGCCATTTACACCTTCCCCCAGCCCTGCAAATATGACTGTGTCCTTGTGAGGCCACTTCCTCACATCTTTCCCTCTAAAGCAACCAGAATGAATTGGCTGTGACATTCAGCCCAAATACTGTCATTCACTAGGGGTCCCTCAACATAAGGTCAAGCCTTAGCAGCTCTTATTTTCTGTCCTTTGTTTTCTTTTGATAGCAAAGAGACATAAGGTTATACTTGACATGACACCAACTTACCTGGAACTGTCAATTTCCTCAAACCACTGCCAAGGAAGCCCATTGAATAGGTTCCTAGGAAAGGTGCTAAAAACTAGGGGGTTACATCTTGGAGAACATGAACAGCAGGTCGCATTTCTGATCAGAAGAGCTAAAAAGCTGAGGAAGTATTCTCTCTTGGACGCTTACATGAAGCACAGCAGTGACAGAAAACACTTTTGTACATGACCTGAAATAACTTCCATATAAAATTTAAAAACAAATTTAAAACACTGCAGTCTACAAACAAGAATGAATTCAGCTGCCCATGAAACACTTGGATGACACACAAATCTAAACCATGTTTTTCAGTGACTTCTAAGAATGATATTCCAGTTTCCAACACTTTCAAGACATGAGTCTTGGCAGACAATTCTGTTTACCAAGTCTTCAAAATGCAAGATGATGTTAGCTGAACAGAAAAATCCATTTATTTTGCTCATCAACAGATTAAATTGTAGTATTCCTATTTGTTAAAGCACCCACCCCTGCAGAAACCTGCACCTCTGCTCCACATAAGCTTGTGGAAGGTGAGAAATAAATAAACCAAAAGCACTTTTACTTCCAAGCTTCCTGAAGAAACTGTCCTTTACTGGGTGTTTTTAGAGGATAGAAAGAGCCCAATAAGTCCACTGACTCATCTCAACACAATGGAGACAAGGTTGTATGGAAAGAATACATAGTCCAACTGTTGTTCTATTTTGTGACGCATCTAAATCCTGATCAAGAAAACATCTCTTCTCAATTTGTTCTTGTTATTCACTTCATCAGAATAGCCTGAAAATAGGAAAGTGTTTATGAGAGACAGGCTGTTGGTTCTGTCAGGCAAGTTGGCAGAGAGACACCCTCCCATAGACCAGGATACTGCAACACTTATGAAATCTCTACCAGATCATGAACCAAAAAGCCATACTTGTTCCTACACATCTGGGCACTGAACCCCAGCTGGCACCAACCAGCTTCTTCAACTCTGAGGCAGCTACCCAGGATGTGTAAATCCAGGGAATTAACCTGGCAGCATGAGTGGGAAGACAGGAGGTAAAAAGGAAAGGGAGGGAAATCCAATCAATGATATTTCAATAGTTAGAGGCTGGCACAATTTTCTGTACTGAGCTGCTTGCTTTGTAGAAGAAAAGCCATCTGTCAGTTTGCTTGATAGCCTAATTCTCCCCTAATTCAATCCTGTTAAATTCTGTGTTAAAATTCTACTGAAGGTATTTTTGGTGTTGCAGATGGAGGGAGAAAGGATAAGTTTGCTTTGACATGGGAAGAATATAGATACACCTTTTTCTTTTTCCTAAACAAATAAAAAAAAACAACCCAAAGACCCCTCCCACCCCCCAAAGCTGCCATCATAGCAACATGAGTAGAGAAGTAGATTTTGTCCTACCCTGTATTAGTCTACAGGTTTTTTGTAAGCTGCTCAGATTTCTTACTATCTTAGATGAGATGAACTAAAACTGCAGCCCTCTTGCTCATTACAACCCATAAGGTTTTTTACATAATCATCCAGAGACTTTAAAACTATGGTACTGGGCTATCCCCATTTGGGGTAGTAACTGCCACAGGATTTACCCAAAAGATATAGAGTCTCTTCCACATGGAGCAACTCAGAAGGGGTTCCAGACCACTTGGAACACCTACAGTCAGGGCTGGGAAGACCAAGCACAAGAAGGCATACAGGCATGGGGTAATGTTGCTGATAGTGAAGATCCCAAGCTTATGTAGTACTCTCCAAAGGGCAGATAAATAAATGCAGAGCCAGGAGCTGTGTAAACATCATTTTAGGGGAACAGAAAACAGTTATCCAACAAACGAAATGTGAAGATGTAAGACAGTCAAGAAAAAAAGTACAAAAGCTTGTTAGAAAGCATTTTTAAAAGCCATCTCATTCCCCCCATAGCAATGATTTGGGGCAGTTATAACTCACTGAAAGCCCTTCACCCTAGCCTCAGCCCACCTTAGGACCCAGAGAGACTATGGAAGGGCAAGCATAACATCGAAAAGGGGGCAGACATTAGGAAGTATCAGTGAGATGTTCCTAGCAGTTGTTAAACCACACCACCACCAGTGTTCTTGTGCTTCTCTATCGCTTTAAGACACAACACAGCAGCCAACCATATGTAAGGGATTTAAAAAGATTCATTCCCTCAACCAGCATGCAGCAGAGTTGAGAAAAATCCATTTGGGAAAATAAAATAAAATGAGTTTAGAAAGTAGAGGAAGAAAAGCAGAAAGGAAGCTTTGAAAATAACTTCTGGATGAAAATGACACCAACAATAAGATGTGATGAATGCAAGGTCATAAGGTTAAGTGTTAAATGAAACCTGCAGCCATTTCTCTCAGCACAGTAATCTAAAAGTTCATAAGACAGGAAATCAGCTCAGACTGTAAACAGTCAAGTGTGAGGGCTTTACATCCTTTCAGAAAGAAACCTTAAAAAAGGGAAATCATACTTTGATGTTATGGGTAGCTCTCTTTAGGAAAAAGGATTAACAGGTGAATTACAATCATAAATATTCTTTAAACACTGTACTGCTTTCTCCATTTTATCCATGCCCATAAACTTCTCTATTCGTATAAACTCAAGCAAGTTTCATACCCATTTTCTGCTAAGCACTTAGACAACTAGCAGATTTACCACTTTGCAGCCTACACACTTTATGGCTGTTAATTTATTACTTTATAAAAGTTATCATATCCAGGGCACAAAGAACATTTTAGCATCCTCCCTATAGAAAACTGCAAGGGAAACTTCGAGTTAAATTCAAACATAAAAACTCATGTAAGTGTCATGGTGACTTCTCAACAGTAGGTACTTTACCAGTTCCTTAGTGTATTTCTAAGCACTTTTATGCTGCGACTTGGTTATTTGGTAACATCTCCCAACATCTTCGTTCATCAGAACTAAAAATAGTAAGGTTGGTTTTTTTTTTCATTTACTGCATCTCTCACATTTACTTACAACTCTATTGAAAGAAACAAGTTAGCAAAAATTGTTCATAGACCTTTGGTCTGTAATCAGCGTGAATTGAGCAGTGTGTACCTATCTAGAGCAGTAAGACTTCTTTAAAATTGCTCCTATTTGAACAACCAGGCACTGAAAGATCCCACAACAAAAATGAAGACTCATCTTGGCTCACTTGAAAAACAGAAATGGGACCTGTATGTCCCTTCTTTACAGCTTAATGCCTAATAAACCCTAGCGTGAATTCACTAGACTTCATTGAACTTCTACAAGTCCTGAAAACCTAGACATTCTACTTTGTACTTCTCAAAAGAGTAGCAATATGAGATTGAGGAAAGTTGGGTAACAAAAACTTAAGACCAGCAAATCTCCCTGTTCATACTTGCTTTTCCTCTAAACACACTGTTCTTCCACTCACAGGAGCATCTGTGATTCAGCTTAATCTTAGGAAATTCATAAATTGCCTGTATGAAGTGAAATGACATTACTTCTCTATCAATTAGATCCCATTTTTCTGAGCACACTGATCAGAACAAATGGCCAGATGTTTACATGAGCCCCATCTGGTTTAGATTCACTGGCCAAAGAGAAGTAATGCAGGTAGAATAGTATTTCCTTTCATTAAGTATAAAGAGCATTATTCATCCAAAATATCTGCCTAATATTTCTCTCAATGTATTTTCTTCATTTTGCTAAAACCATCTTATATTAGCTTGACATCACACGGCTTGTCATCACTGCAATTTTTACCATAGCAACCCATTATCCTACATAGCCACATGAAAAAAGCCGAATGTGGCACTGTCCCTATGCATATGAAGTTTTAATTTAGGTCAGTATTCAGTGCTGGCGGCTAACAAAGTACAGTCATAGGCTGCCTCTTGTATATAGAGCACAAGGAGATATGCACAGTGTGTACCAAAGCAATTTATAGAATGATGTGTGTTGGCAATGCCAAAGGGTTGGAAAACACATTAGTTATACCTCTCAAACTTCTGATTACTTTTTTCCTTAACAATTGTAATCACACTGCTTTTTGTAAGAGAAGAATTTGTGTATGAGCCTCACAGGGATGCCAAGGACTTGTACATAGGTACAACTGGAAGAACACACATCCTCCTGGGGCACCTAAAGAAAAGGCCATGAGCAAAGCCTTAAAATATACTCCTGAAATCTCAGCTGCCTTATTCCACTGCTCAAGGGAGGCAGGCAAGTTTTATCTTAGAGATCTAACCAAGCTCATATCTTGCACTGTAAAAATTAATCTTAATATAAAACAAACACTGAAACTGGAAACACAAATCCTGCAAATATTAGGGAACTTTTTTTCTCTGGCACTTATAAGAGATAACATGAGCTGCCACGTCATGAGGGGCCCAGAACTGAACACAAGAGAGTGAGTTGCAAAGGGCAATGAAGATGGTGAAGGGCCTCCAGCAGAAGTGTGATGAGGAATGGCTGAGGGAACTGGGGGGATTTAGTCTGGAGAAAAGAAGGCTCAGGAGGGATATTATTGCTCTCTACAACTATCTGAGAGGAGTATGGAGCCCTGAGGTGGCTGGTCTTTGCTCCCAAGTAACAAGCAATACAACAAGAGGAAACGGCCTCAAGCTCTGCCAGGGAAGGTTTATACTGGCTATTAGGAAAAATTTCTTCACTAAAAGGGTGGTCAGGCATTGGAACAGGATTTCCAAAGAATTGGTGGAATCACCATTCTTGGAAGTGTTAAAAAAGGCCCTTAGTGAGATGGTTTAGTGGTAGGCTTGGCAGTGCTAGGTTAACAGTTGGACTTGATAATCTTAAAGGTCTTTTCCAGCCTGGTTGATTCTATGATTCTAAGCTCTTTCAAGACTGACATGACAGGAGCTATGGCACAATAGAATCTCAGCACCAGCAACTAACCACTGTAAGTGAGAAGACATTTCCTTGAGCTCAGTACTGTATTTACAGTTGCTCACTATTTGTTTCTTCTTGTTTGCTGCACCACTGAAGGACAACTGGGGAAAAGTTACTCAAAGGACAGCTGCAAACAATGAACTCTTAGCCATGAAAAAGGATAAAGTGGAATGCATTAATAAGGACTAAGAAGCTAGTAAGATTTGGAAATTGAAATTATTACACAGAAACAAAATTATACAATTTAAGTATTTTCTTCTGATTTTCAGCATGGAAAAATTAATTCCCAGAAAGAGTAGGAAGGATTTCACATTATGCCCACAATGAAAAGGGTTGTGCTACTGGGTGAAAAACATCACACTTGGACCTGTTTCTGAGGAGTCAGCAGAAGAAGATGATCCCAGCATAACAGGTTGGTTAGCCTGACCTCAATGTAAGGTTTTAGAACAAACTTAAGAAGGGAAATAAGACAGAGAATAAACAAGACAATATATAATAGAACATAATTAAGAGGTGAAGACGTTTCTAGAGGGTCATTTGAAGAATCAAAATCAGAAGTCTAAAGTATGCAACCCCTAGAGAGAATCCCTCTCAGGCTTCCATTCCTCATTGCACCCAGGACTTGCAAAATCATTTACTTATCTTTCCTATGCCCCCAAGTGGAAAGCAGAGAATTGATTCTGGGTTTTGGGCAAATTCTCAAAAAGCAGTCACACAGTAGAGAAAAATCTACAAATCCCTGTTGCTAGGAAACCCTCCAGGCTTTTTGTTGTTGTTTTGTTTTAAGCCTCATTTCCTTTCCAATTTCGCCTTCTCCATCCTTTTAATCACAGCACAATCTACAATTAGCAAAGTGGCGCAGATGAGTGCTCTACATTTACAGAAACCCCCCAACTCCTAGCAGGGATTTCCAATCCTCTGTAACACTGCCTCCCTATTCAGAGCACTCAGGGTGTCAAGTGAGCATCAACTGAACTCCAGGTACACCAGGGATGCCAAACCAGTAATATCCAGCTCAGATCATACACACTGGGTGAAAGAGAAGATGTAAAAGCAAAGGTACATCAGAGAGGATTTTATAAGGTTTAAACACAGCATTGAGTTACACAATGTATGGAAACAAAGTCAGAAACACTTTAATCTACTAAAAATCCATCTAAACAAAGAAGAGTTCCTAGGAAATAGTCCACTGTTTCTTCATCACTGCATCGACCCACATGCCTCCATAATCTTCCAGGAAACTACATCTAATGCAGTTAGACCCATATTTCCTGCTTCAGGGCCGTTTTACCAGTGACCATTTATAGAAACAGAGTTAATTCATTGGTTTTATTTTTAGCTATCTTTTGTGTGATTATAACAAAATTTTGACCCAGCATGTGATATAAATATGTAGTCCTCAGCTAAGATGACAACTAGGATAGCATTTGTTTCCAGTTTGCCTAAAAGCTGTGTCCCACAAAAATCTTTAAATACCCATAGGAGTCTTAAACTGGTTGCCAAGAAAGCAGAAAAATGCTCCTTACAGGTTGTTTGTACTCTTACCAGAGCCTGCTGCCCATGACACCAGGCTAGAAATTGCTGATACTGAAACTTCAGATCAGATTTTCCAGGCAGGATGTCATCATAACTTTAAGTGCCCCTGTAATGATGAATAAATTATATTACTCTTTCTATAGTTTACTACTGTGCACAAAATATGCTGCATCTGGAAAAAATCCACCCTTCTGGGTAGCTACTTTTATAGAAATTACTGTGTTGGGGGAATTCTTTTATGGGATGAATGCTGAAAGTTCAACTCAAAAGCAGACTGTTTGCTTTGAGTAATGATGACACCTCCCACAAAGGAGCAAAGACAAGTCCTTTTAGCTCTTTTTAAAGGCTCACACACTGCCACAGATTTAGTAAGACAAGATCGAAGCACTCTTCATAAGCCATCAGATTTCAGCACTCCTTGAAGCTCAGGAGGGCAAGGCTACATCTACACGATTGCAGTGTTACTGATTTAGACTTATCCCCACCAAACAATGATTTGATAACATCCAAAGGGTATTTTTCTATTGTGCCCATTTGTCTCAATGAAGCCTCAAGGAAAAAGGAAAACACAAGAAAAAATATTGAGGAGCAGGCAGCTTTTGCAGAAGTGAGAATATAATCAGTAAAGAAGCCTATAGCAGCATACTAAATTGGTTTTTCCCTTGGCCACAGCTACACAGTATTAACAGCATTAAGAATCCAAAATAAGACTAAATCTGTAATTATGGTACATTAGCTTCCTGGTCTTGAGAAACACTGGCAGTTTACTTTCTCACTCAAACTCCTCACGAGCATCAATCTGGTTTTTTATCTGGCCAGATTGCCTTTATTTAGCACTCTGAACACATCAGGTGGCATTTTGGCCAAAATAAATGATGGGTTTCTTGTGGAGTTTCAAACTTAAGCAGGTCAATACCCTCTGCTTCTATTACACTTGCTCAACTGCATGCAGAGCATGCTGAAACAGCCAAGCCAGGATGCTTTAGGACAGTAGATGCTGTTGTTTTTAAAGGTCCAGCAGATATATGTTACATGGGTTATTTCTAATAGCTTTACAAATCTTAAGAATGCTGAAAAGCAGTTCTTCAAAATATACTAGAATTTAATAAACTAGAATTTAATGTACTCTCATTAAAAAAGTTTGTGTGCAGCTTTTGAGAAGAAAGTGTTTTATAATTCTGTAACCATCATCATGTCTATACAGCAGGGAAATGTCCCAACACTTCCTTAGTCAGGACTTTCATATTTGAGAAGTATTGATGTATTTCCAATTCATTTATTCTTAAAAGGCATCATATAAGCAAATTGAAAGCTTGATGTTTACAGACAATGAAAAAACTTACTCTACATAGTAATTATGTTTAAATGTTTCAATACCTCTGTTTAGTTTGAGATCTCCCAAGCTACCACCCAAGATCAAACCCTTATGGAAAATAACGATTCCTACTTAGACTTGATGGTAAATACAGCATGAACCTCCAAGAGACCACAAAAAGCACTATAGTAGAGCAGTCATTGATACTTCAGTGAAATGCTTATTGATAACTAGGCAACCCAGAATGACTTAACAGTGTATTATTGTACTGATAATCCATACTCCCTATATTTTAACTCATTTTAGGGAAAGCTCTGTAAGAACAGAGGTACAATCTTGACTCTACTGCAGCCACTGGTAAAGTCTATTAGAAAAATTAAGCCAAGATTTAATCTTAACCTGCTTCTTCTTGGCCACCAGTGTTAACCTTAGAAAGGCAAAAATAAACTGTCAAGTCTCTTTGGAAGTCTACTGAAAAGACTGATTTACTCTCCAGTTTCCTGACCCTTCTGTTCACAAGAAAGTGCCTTTGTTTCATAATGCATCAATACACCCATTTCTGAAATACCTGCAGCTTTCACTAATAGTTTCCTTCATTTCTCTGAATGCAGATTGTGTTTGGTACCTTTCCTAATTGCAGAATGACGGCCAATCTTTAACCACAGAACACAGCTACAGCTTAAATACTAACACCAAATTTTTGTTCTTATAGAGAAGAAACAAATCACAATGTATTCTATCTATAGTATGTAATTTAAAATTAAATAAGGGTCAGAAAATTACCAGAAGCACAAAATCCATTTCCTTTGGACTTTGATTTTCCTTCAATTTCCAAAATGACAGCAAATACAGAGATGTAAAAATGACACACTAAAAAGCTTCAGTTTTTCTAGAAATGACATGCAACCTGATATTAATATACTGTAAGATGAAACAAAACTGAGCAAAAAAGTCAAAAGGAAGAGCTATGGCTACCTCTGATGTTTTTATTCTCTCTGCTCCAAAAGGAGGGAAACTTCAGATTTGCACTAGCATTTCCTAAAGGATGAACCCAATGCCTGATTATATGTATGTAGACATCTTCACTGTTTCTTCCTTTATTTCTACATTAGCCTGTGCTCTCTAGAATCAAAGCTACTACATCTGTATGAAACAAAATCCAACCATAATAACACATCCTGTATTAGAAGTTTTTGTCCCTGGTACTCAGTCTTTCAGCCTAAACTCCGCAGGGTGAGACCAAAAGAGAAAGGCAAGAACTTCTATACTTTCCTGACACTTAAAATTGTGAAAAGCTACTTTAGTCCCAGCGCCAGTTTAGAGAACCCCATCTCCTGTTCTATATTTAACCAACTACCATGACCCTTAATCCTTTCTTTCCTACATGGGAAGACTTCATTCACCTGAAGATCCTGGGGATACCAAACATCCAAAATACCTCCCTATCTGGAAGGAAATTTTCAGCTGGCCTAGAGTGGTTTTTTTTGGGGGGGTAGGAATTTTGGTGGGTTTTTCTTTTTTCCTTTGGTGGGGGGAGGATGTGTTAATATGTTTTTTTCATTTAAATGCAGCCTTACTGATACCAAAGGATAGGTTACCTGAACTGTTTTGTCAACAGGGGGACTGCTGTAAATTGTCACCAATGTCAGCTAACAGTAGTTTTCCCAGCACCATCCTTGTGCCCTACCAGGAGTTATCATATTGGCAGATCTACCATCAGAAGTATTTAGCTAACTTTTAAACCATATCTACCTCTTGTTTATATGTGGACAAATAACAAAACAATATTGAATAGCTTTCCTTTGGAATAGGAAAAAGAATATTTGTTTGGTTTGATTTTGATTTTTTTTTAAAGCCTGATTTAATTTCACAGATGATGTTTCAGGAAGGGTTCACATGTGAATCAGTGTAACCAAGGAAATGGTAACCTTTGTGGGGACAGAATGAGTGACTAGCATTACTCAGATCTGTTACAGACAGAGCAATTCTGTATAAACACGGTGGGCTTTATCCTCAGCTCCAGTCTCTGCACAATTAATAAGTACAAACTTTATCACATAGTCACACATGTGTTATTGCTGCAGTAATAGGTTGTCTTTGCTCAGGACACTGATGACAGCACTGTCACATTTTACCTGCTAGTAAGAGTCACCAATAGATGTGAGATAAAACGGAAATGTGAGAAAAGTGTTTTGGATATGTGGTTTTCCCCAGAGGTGTATCTAACAACTGGAGACAAGAATTACACATAGATACACTGAACACGTGTTCAATCTTCACAGAATACCAGGTTGAAAGGTACCTCAGGGATAATCTGATCCAACCTTTGCGATAACACGGTTAAGGTCACAGAAACATAAAACCTAAATTTTCTATGGATTTTAATTTCATTGTTTGTGACCCCTTAATGTGTTCTGTCAAAGTCCAGAAATACAGAAGCTAACAGCAGAAACTGTTGCCAGTTTTAGACAAGACAAAACCAAGCTACCAGGATTACCTCGTATATTACTATATGCATTCAGCTTAAAATAATTCTCCTTCCACCACTTGAGGTAACCAATACAGCACAGACCCCGGATGCAAGTTTTAGCTGAACACACAGCACAGGACTCTGGAAAGCATTTAGATACAAGTTTCTGCTCATACACTTGGGAAATCAAGTTATACACTGAAACTATCAATATGCCAGCCTACCGTCTTTCACTTGGATTAACAAATGAGTTTTTATTCCATCACAAAGACAACGTATTTGATAATTTCTACCATTAGGAGTTAGATATTTCAACTGAATTTTATTGAAAGGAAAAAGAAGGTGCAGGACAGCCTGAACAGGACTAGCTATTTTTGTGTACCATTTGCTTTGCCACCACTCATGTACTAGAGACAAATTCCTCTCTGTTGTTGCAAAGCTAAGTGCACAAAACTGCTATCATCCCCTAAAGAGAAAGTTGTTACAAAACACTCTTTACAAAACACAACTTCATCAGTGCCTGCAAAGCTAGTTACAGAAAGTAAGAGCTCTGGAAGAAAACTATTTTGTGCTTGAACTGTAAATGCCATCGGAAAGCTCCACTAAAAAAAATAATTAAAAAATAGAAAATGCTGTATTACCAGTTATAAGAAGGATGTTTTCTGTGCTAGACTGGTGCTGGGAAATGGAAAAGAGATCTGCTCCTAAATGAAGGAAATTGCTCTGTCCGGCTGCACAGGCCTTTCAACAGTGACTCCAAGGAAGTGGTAGCATCTCCCACGCCCATGACACTCCTTACCACCCCACAAGGGACAGTACTTATAGTGGGGTTTAGACAGTATGGAACATCCAACCCCTACATTCCTGAGAGCTTGTAAAGTCCCAGCCTGAGTTCTATGCTGAGAGACATAGATCCTATAGGAGATCTAGTTGTATTTAACTGTGCTCTGGAAACTACTCTCTGCTTTGAAGAGTACTGACAATCTCACGAAAATCACCTGGACTTCACAGATCATATTGGATCAAGCTACAGCTACAGACAGCATTAAATAGCATGGGATCAGGCATATGTAACATCAACTACAATAAAGTGACAGTAAAACTGAGATAAACAGCTTAACACCAGCCACACCTACAAGTCAAAGCAGGGCAGCTGGGCTAGACTCAGTATGGATTTGATGCCAAACCTTTAATATGTTCTCCCCAGAGATTTGCACAGGATTTGCTTTCCATGAAGTAAGGACCAGTAGTGTCACTTAAATTACTCAGGAGATATACAATGTTTTTTTGGCTATAAATGAAATACCACTGTTGAAGCTAGGCTCGTGTTAGAGCCTGCTGCAGGAATAATTTCCCTTCTTTCTCATTAATAAAAATATGACACTGTTAGTATATTCTCTAGACTTTACACTTCACCTATTTTAACAATAAAATAAGACTTACAATAAATAGTGCTCTCCTCCATTTATACTGACTGGTTTTAACTGATGGCAAGCATAATATTGATCATCAGACTCTCTTTCCCTCTCTATTTGCAATAATATCCTTCGGTCAAGTATCTTTTGCCCAAGGAAGTTGTGAATGCTCTATCCCTGGCAGTGTTCAAGGCCAGGTTGAACAGAGCCTTGGGTGACGTGGTTTAGTGTGAGGTGTCCCTGCCCATGGAAGGAGGGCTGGAACTAATCTTAAGGTCCTTTCCAACCCTAACTAGTCTATGATTCTACGTCACTATAAGAGTGTTCACTCAGTAGAAGATTCTCAGCCCCAGGAAGGGCTGCAGTAGATGTCTGGTTGACCTTGTTCAATATTGTTTGCACCTTTATCCTCTCCAATACATACTTACATGGTGGACATTATTCCCTCCTCTGAGTTCATTTAAATAATATACCTTCAAATTAACGTTGTGATATATAGAAGGCCTTTGGCACTTCCTGAAATGTGGGAACCCTGACCTCCAGGGTAGGGCCAGGCCCCAAAATAGGGGCATTCAGCCCCCCCCAGTTAGGTTCCCTTCCTATACAAGGTGCATGGAAGGCAAGGCACTTCACAAGAGCCAGCACACTCAGGAGGTCAGCACAGACTGTAATAAACTAAACAATATCTCTTTCTGGAGATAATGCACCTTTTGGGGACCTGTAAAGACAGATCCACATCACCTGGTATTTATATTTGCAGACTTCCAAGAAGAATTCAGGCACAACACTCCTCCAAGTTGGGGCAGGAATCTGGTGGCATGAAGAGACCTACCCTGTATCACTGCATTTATTCCTCTTTAGACTCACCAGGAGGTCAAAAGGAGTGATCCTTCCTCTCTATTCAGAACGGGTGAAACGTCTTCAGTGCCAGGTCTAGTTCTGAGAGACATGGACATACTGGAGTGAGGCCTGCATATTGCTACAAATATGAGGGTCTTTGAGCCTCAGGCACATGAGGAGAGGCTGAGAAAGCTGGCCTTATTCAGCCTGGAGAAAAGGCAGCTCGTATGCATATAAAAACAGGGTAGGAGGGCCAACAACACTGTTAGTAAAGAGGGAGACTGTCTCTTCTCAGTGGTGTCCAGTGAGAGAGCAAGATGGTCATGAACTGAAATACAAGAAATTCTGCACTGAACAAGAAAAAAATGAAAAAAACCCCAAAACCCTAAGGGTGAGAGAACACCGGAATAGGCTGCCCAGTGAGGCTGTGGAATCTCTGTCCTTAGAGACAGACAGTACCCAAATAGACACAGCCCTGAAAAAACCTCTAACTGGCTGCTCAGAGATTGGGCCATGCATCAGATGATCTCCAGAGATGTATTTCAACCTCAGCTGTTCTAGGATTCCTGCTGGCATCTGCAGGGAGTTCCAACTCCCTTGTTCCAAGTCACCACCTCCTGTAACAACATCGGGAGCTTTGGCTCTCAGGCTCAGTGACAATGCCTTTCCAGAGCCTTGGGTGACATGGTTTAGTGTGAGGAAGAAATTCTTTACTGTGAGAGTGGTGAGGTGCTGGAAAGGGTTGCCCAGGGAGGTTGTGAATGCTCCATCCCTGGCAGTGTTCAAGGCCAGGTTGGATGAAGCCTTGGGTGCCATGGTTTAGTGAGAGGTGTCCCTGCCCATGGCAGGGGGGTTGGAACTAGGTTATCTTAAGGTCCTTTCCAACCCTAACTATTCTATGATTCTTTGACTTTCCACAGTAAGAGTTTCTTAATTAATGTTGGGGGGTCTGTGTTTTGCAGCACAACAGCACAGCATGGCCTCACAAGTAGACTGAAGGATAGATTTCTGTAAATTGTCAAGTTTCTTCATGTGTAAAACCTTATACAAAACAACAAAGCAGGTAATCTGCATCACTGGAAGCACCTTGCCCACAGCAGTAATTTCAAGCTTTTAATTCAGTAGCCCACCACGTTGTAGAGATTGCTTAAACTTCTGCAGAACTGATAGGTGAGAACAATCACCTATTTCAGAGCTCCAGAGAAAGAAGTTTAGACTAATTATGTTTTTCTTGCCACTGTCTTCATACATGGCCCTTTTCTTATTTATCATCTTCTCCCATTCACTCCAGTTCTGCAAAGATGTAACAGAAAAGCCACCACTTTCTTTTTAATTATTAGACAGCTCCTGGAAATCGAGAATAATAATTATTGGCCATTATTATGCATTGAATTTATATCCAAGCTTGCAGCCTCACCTGGACTGCCAACCAACCAGCACAAGAGACTTCCACTCTCCTTTCTTGGTAAAAAAAAAAAAAAAAAAAACAAAAAACAAAAAAAAAGAAAGAAAAAAAAAGGGGGGGGGGAGGGGGGGGATTTGCAGGCAATAGAAGATATTTCTGAAATTTAATGGGACCTCATTCAGTTAAGCTAAAAATGTCATTCCAGCATTGTTTGCTATCTCTTCAGGGAAAACCCCCCATCTCCTGACTCCAGGGAGAGCTGACTCCCCCCAGACAGGCTCCTCAAGCTGATTCCTACTCGCTTGCTTCTAACATCTGCTAGCTATTTGCCACTGCATCTGTTCATTCTAGTTCACTGGTAAAGGTCTATTTTTCCAGCATGAAGCAATGTGAGGCAGAGTTACTGGATCTGAATTAAGGCTCTGATGCACTTAGCTAAGACATTACATAAACTGCAGAGAGAACAGAAACAATATTTTCTGTAATGGTTAGACTTGATGATCTTAAAGGTCTTTTCCAGCCTAGTTGATTCTATGACATATGCTAGCTGTCCTCACCACCCAACTCATAAACACTCATCACAAACAAGTTTACCTTCCTCCTGCAAACATTTACCCATTCTGTATTTCTGCTCTATCGCTCTCCAATGGAAAGCCAGCACCTCTACGCAAATTGTTGCTTAACAGCTTGCAAGCATATACCTGGAAATCTTCAACTTGTTTTAACTATGATGTTACATAATCTCTGTACATGTCAAGGAAGAAACTCTACTGGAGTTTTGAAGACATTATCTTTAGAAATTAGCAGCTTTTTGAAGAGCTGCATATTTTCCAGGCCAGGTTGGACTAGGCTTTGAGCAACCTGGTCTAGTGGAAGGCGTCCCTGCCTATGGCAGTGGGTTGGAACTAAATGTCCCTTCCATCCCAAACCATTCTGTGGTTCTATAATACTAAACCAAGAGACATATTGTGTTATTTGAAGTATATTTGGTGAAGTAGACAGACTTTAAGAAACAATGCAGAAAGACCATTCACATCATTACACTTTGGCCATACTGAAAAGAAAGGCAAGAAGACCCTTTCAAAGGATTCTGATTTTAGACCTCAGACACAGGCCACTGTACTTCCCTGTACATCGGTTAACCCTTCGCATCACCACCACACCTGCAAACCACCCAACACATCCAGGTACTCAGAGCAATGTATTTCAGGGGAAATGCTTGTAGGAGAAAATCAACAAGAGCTTAAATCCTCCCACATGCCATCCTTTTAGCATACCTTGTTAGAAACACACCACTCCTTACCCCTTCAAAGCTTTGTGCCAATATGCATTTGCCACTTTTTTCTCCCCAACCTGTAAATGTTTATGGATTTACCACCACAGTATTTGATTAACTTGGCTGTACATTAGCTCAGAGCTTTTTCAGGGTTAGCCACTTACAGCCTATGTGGGACACACTCATGGTCTCCAATTCAGCAGTGTTTTTGCCGGTGCTAGATTTGTATTCAAATCCACTAGGCGCATTAAGCAGCTCATGCACAGATTTTGTTCCAAAGAGCATACCATGTCACAAAAAGCCACAGAATAAAATCATGCCATTGGAAAGCTCCTACAGGGTCCCTGAGACTCGACACTTGCTATTATGTTTATAGAAAAAGCTATCCTTTCTCTGAAAGAAGCAGTAGCAGCCAAGTTGCCTCACTTCCACATAATTCAGAGCCCAAATTAGACAACTTCCTCCATTCCTACAAGTATCCTCTGAACTGGTTGCTGTTTGTATTGAGGACCAGCTTTAATCACTGTTTATAAAGGCATGAAAGCTGCTTTCACTTCTCTTAAACCATACCCAGTTCTGAAAAAGGCCAGTATTTGCTCCAAGCAGGAGCTCCTATTCATTGCAAGGTTCATGGCCCTCGACTAGGTGAAGGTTTGTTTTCCCAGCTTCAGAGCAGAGACACCTTGTGTGACTTCTCTGTGATGATGCTGGTTTTTATTTAACTTGGTCACCAGCAGATTTAACCTGTACAGTCCATCTTCTTGTAGTATTTCTCCTACAGAAATACATGCCTTAAAACTAGCAATCAATAGTAGAAAGTTCAGACTGGTTCTTTCCTCGTTCTGCCTCCCTCCTGGCCCAAGACTTCCTGTAATAACTCCCTGTAGTCCGTGTCTCTTTTGGCACCGTACAAGTCTAAGTGACATCCAGACAAATGTGATTTTAATTCAGACTTTAATTCAGTGGTGGCAGTGTTTTCTGGAACAGCCTAGTTTCAGTAATTCATACTGGTTTTACCCCTGTTTCCCATTTTTGGCTCTCCCTGTAACAGCATTTCCTAGTCAGGAGTTACTGACAATACTCATATGCATATGCAGGCTACATGTATCTGCAACATGCCACATCAAGCACGGTAAGAATACAAAAAGCTGTCCTGTAAAATGAAAATCTATAGATCAAGGGCTGCATATCCTCCTTTTAGCCCCTTCCCAAGCCCCCCCCATCCTCAAACACACTGCTCCAGGGAATAGCAGCATTTATGTCAAAATAAGCTATTTGTTTATTGCCAAGTTAAATACTAAAGCAATCATTAACACTTCATTAACGCTTCTGTTTACCAGCTAGACAGGAGATGGCTTCAACAAACCAGGCCCAAGGGAAATTAACATTGCTAAAAATTTAGATGCTAAAACAAACATCCCAATTAAACTTGGGGTCACAAAAAAGCCAGCAAGAAAGAGATTTGAAGCTGCACAAGGATTTCAGAGAACATCTGAGTATGTCAGGAAATGCACGTCCCAAAACAGGGCAGCTCTTCTGTTAACACTTCACCTAGTGTGATTTTTTTTTGTTTGAGGATATCCTCACATCTCCTTAATAGGTGTGTGATACAGAGAGAAAGAAAGAGAAATCAGCATCTCAGAGCTGGCAGTGCAAAAGGGACTAGTGCTGTTTTCCTTTATGAAATTCGAGCATGGGCAATTTACCAGGCTTAAAAACAGAAACACAATACCCAAAGTTCCCTTATGTTTCTCTTTAGGACCATGGGCAAGCTGGGACCAGGTGGTAAGGAGGGCATTCCACTTCCAAGGCTGCAACAACACCCCAGAGCAGAGCCATTCCTGCAACACTGTCCGATACACTGGCAAGGGTATTTGGATGTATGTAGGGAAGAGGGGAAGATGCACAGGAAGACACCATCTCCCTGCAAATAGCTTCAGGAAAACTGATGGGAAAATGGACTGTAGGGTTAGAGGCTAATCTTTACAGACTTACTGCAGATCAGACCAGCTACCACTGAGAAATCTCAGGTACAATTCTTAAGGGAGCTTCCCTGCCAAATGAACTGCCTTGAGCATTTCAAACCAGACTTTTGTTACCATTTCATCACCCTCCCTAAACGGTAGCATTATTGTAGTTTTATTCCCATTTTGCCTGTAACAGTTATTTGTCTCCCTTTTCTTCACTGCTAAGGTTATCATTCTAACTCTTCTTAATCTCCACAAATTCTTGCTGTCCTGATGCATCCTGCCCTGTGAACTACTGAAGCCTTTGCTGATCAGCTGTAATGATTAGAGGAGGAGGAAGAGGGAGAGGGAGGTGACGCAGTTTAAACTACCTGAAGAATATTTTGGTTTGCACTCGTTTTTAATCTCAATGCTTTACTCTCAGTATCTCATCAAACAGTAATAAACTCAAAAAAACCCTCAACAAAACAAACCATCATTGAACAAGAGGTTGGATACATCCAAAATCCTGAAAATTTCATCAGCAGATATGAGCTGGGAAAAAAAAAAACATTTCGAGAGCAGAGATTATTTGAGCTGCAGCTCAGGAAAGGATGATTTTAAGATGTTTACACTCACAGCAATATTTAGATTGTAACTCTGTGGGGTAGGATGGTTTTCTACATTTCTATTCCCAATGAAGGATCCCTGCTGCAGAGCTGGAGTTAGTTTCATGGGGGTTTTTTGTGTCATGACTCATACAATGAAGACAGGGATGACACCATAGAGAAATAGTTTTGCGTTCTCCCAAACTTACCCACTGCTTGACTGCATGACTCATTTAACATCAAGTACAAATATAATAAGAAATTTTATTCACTGAAAAATTGCTGTATTTCATAGCAGCCTTTAATGCCAAAAGAAAGTGGGGAAAATCTGGATTGGTAATTAGGTTATATATGTAGTTACATAGAAATTGTGCACAAAGTTCCATGTTTATGACATTTGTAAGAGTCTGACCTGTAAAAACAAGTTCAACCACAGGCAAGGCATAAAAACAGTCATTGCATAAAAACGTGTTTTGTTCATGGAGAAAGTACCAGCACTGTGCTTTCTCCACACTCAGTTTTTCAGAGATTCATCAGCATTGTGTGCTCTGAAGGAAATAGCAACATGCACTATCTTGAGAGAAACCCTATCTTTAGGCCCACTGATGATTGATTTACGTTTGTGAATCTTGCCATTTATTCTGGCTTGTGGGCTCATGAGTCAGTCTGTCATGAGCCAAATAAATGGGTTTTCTCAGACAGATCCATCTCTACAGCACAACACAGAACCCAAAAGGGAGTGTAAATGCACATGGAGTCAGCACACCCTGTTCACTTGGATTGTTTCCTACAACCTGCTGTGACCAACACACAGAGAGCACAGCTCTAACTCATTTCAAGCACTTGAACATCTAGCCAGCTCTCAGTAGAAAGGGAGGCTGTAAACTTTGCAGGATCTGCTCTTTGCAACATGGTGCAGGAGCTCAGCCTGTAAATCCTTTCAATAAAGGAATAAGAGACACTAAAAGATTGTAAGTAAAAAATTATATAAAATGAAGAACAGCAGTACAGATGCCCATAATGAAGTAGAGAAAGCAAAACAAGTCACTGTGAAAGACAAGTACCTTTTCAACACCCTGTCTGGTTTGGATCTACCACAAAAAACTATCCATAAAACTCTCATCTCCTAATGGGGGACAGGGGGGAGGAAGGGAGAAAATAAAACCTTTTTTCTCCAAGACAAATTTGAACCCAAATCATTACTGGAGGAGCAATCACAACCTACTTTTTGGGCTGCTATTTCAAGCAAAACTCTGCTTAAGCAAGAAGCAGCTTGCTTTCCTTAGCACCTACACCTTCCTAGAAAGTTTCTTATCAACAAGAACCCCACATTACTGTAGCTCACAGCAAAGAAGGGAAAGTCCCAGAACAAAAAACACAGGAAGACACAGCCAAGTTTTTAACAATGGACTACAATACAAACAAAACGGCTTCCAGAAAATGGCTCTTCAGAGTTCATTTACTATGATGCATACTTCATTTCTCTGTATTACAGAAATATTCTTCAGCCAAGCTACAGCAAGGTGTCTTGTTTGCTTGAATCCCTACCAGTGACAACCAGAGCACCTGCATTAACATTCACCCTAATGGTTTTTCACTGCCTACCCTTTCACACTTTCTGCTATTAGATAATTTTTTTAAACCTTCCAAGATTAACTCTGTAAAATGATCAATGACATTTTTAATGTTTAAACAAGAAAGAAAAAGTGCCTTGATGCTTCTTTCTCTGTTTGTATTTTTGCAGCTTCAATGGAAAGTCTACAAGCTGGCTTTTGTTTGCTAATTACTTTAATTTGCAGCATGGAGAGAAGAAGGGTTAGCACATGGCAGATAAGCTTTACTCTGACCATGAAAGCAATCACATGGCAAAGCATCAGGCCCTAGGTGAATGATTTCCATGCTCTTTTTGAATCAAGAGAACAGTCTCAGCAGTAAGTTACATTTCCAGAACAAGAAGAGTGTATGCACATCCCGTGCTCTATCGGCACAGGAGAACATAAGCTCATTGACACTGTCCCCCACTTGCCTGCTTTAAAAAGTAAGTTTACACCATAAACAGTTTCAAAATACAAAGTAAACAATTTTTTTCATAACACCACCCTTCTTCAATGACTAGCATCGCTTATTTGATTTCGATTGCTGTCATCTAGGAATCTGGGTGGTCTTAAAAAGGCATTATTCCTGCCAAACCTCAAGTCTCTGGGCAGCTGTTTTTAACCAGCCACATAGTCCCCACTCTTCAGTTTCAGCCAATTCACAATATTCCTCAATATAGTGGGAAATTAGGTTATTCATTGATATTAGGAAGAGAACAACTGGCTTTATTACTGACATTACAACAAGCTGTCTGCTGCTCACCTCCCAGATGCTGCTCTGCGGTTTGTTTCACTAAATAAGCAGGTGTTACCAAGATGACATGCTGAAGCTCATTGTACATTAAAGTGGCAGCTTTAACACAACTCTAGAGTCACATGCTAGGTTCTCCAGTCCACCCCATGGCACAGAGAGCAAGAAAGGGGACAACATCAACACGTGGCTCTCATTTGGGTCCCCCCCAGAGCTGCAGCCATGCACCTCACCTCCCTGACTCATGGTGGACAACTGAGCTGGGAATTTGCTGGCACTATACCTATGCAGAGACCTCAAATAATGAGCTGCAGAGTCAACTGCAGCACAAATATTATTGATATAAATTAAGGAAAGCCTAATTGAAACCAATCTAACAAACTAAGCATGAGGTGAATGCAGAGCTGTTCCATCAGAGAAAACCCCACTGCAACTTACAGAATTTTTCATTTTTTGCTAAAGCTATAATCTTGATGTACAATCTCATCACAGGGCATGAGACACACACAAAACAGGAAAATGGGAATACACTACGACCTTCTTGAAGAAGAAGGCCAATATTTAAGTTTTCAGTACACCAGAGAAGAGAAAATAAACAATCAGAGATCTTTCTCCTATTTCACCTTCTTTAAAGTAGGCAATAGTTTATATTTTTGTTAAGCAAATAGAAAATGAGGACAATAGTTAAAAGCATATGTTACTTTTAGACACATGTTATTCCAAAACCATCCCATATCTATGTATTAGTTTATGTTGCCCCTCAATGCAATCTTAGAGCAGAATTTCAAGCTGGGCCACAGAACACTGGGGTCTACTGTAATCACTTCCCTCCCCTCCACTTTTTCACTTCCCCACAAATCCACTAGAAGATATCGGCAAGGACCTTGTGTGCATTTTGTCTGATATCTTCAGGGGGGTTGGAACTAGATGATCTTAAGGTCCTTTCCAACCCTAACTATTCTATGATTCCCTTGTACCTGTTGTAAGCACCACTAAGCTATGCCACTTGCTGAGCTGTTGCTTAGTCTGAGATGCCACCCTGTGGTTTCTTGCCTGTCCTGCAGTCTGTCAGTAGTTTCTCCAGCTCTGCATAGTAAACCCATTTTTGCTTAAACTCAAGGGTCAACACGGAGCACAGTAATAGCAGAAAGCCAAAGCCTGGTATTTTCTACACACTTAAAATAAAGCCAAAAGGCATTCTGGGTCGTTTTCTGATGCTCTTTCACCCAAAACAAAGCTTTCCTCAAAAAACTATGAAGTTCCTGTGAAAACTTGTCTCAGAATCAAGATTGAAATTCTAGTTTAAAGGCTGAAGAAGAAAAGCCTTAAGCACAACCACCAAGACTGTTTGCCCACCATGTGTTTTTATCCTGAACCAACCAAAGCCAAGGACTTAAACAAAATGCCAAACCCAAGCATTCAAGATACTCTGTAGCTTGGGACTCTTGACACACTGGAGGGAAGTGGTTTTGTTTTTCAGAAGAATTAGGCGTTACTTGCACCTACAAGTGACTTAAACGAGTCAGATTTTAGAGTTACAAAGAATTTGAAGGAAAATTGTTGCTGTTGTTCCATACCAGAAAATTCCCAACCAGTACTTGAAGCAGCACCTAAACTTACACTGCACTCCGACCATCTTAAATAAGGCTCTATGCAGCATATTGATTTTAGTTTAATTTGGAGGGCTTTCTGATTCTTTGACCTCTCTCACATCACAACAGATAATGCCTCTTATGTCAGGGAAGTGCATTTGGAAGTGGAAAAACTGCAGCTCTAAATAACAAACTGTTAGGACTATCTGTATGGAGGACATTCACTCATGTAGCTTGTTTGATCAGCATGCCTTCTGACAGAGAACAGGGATCTGGCCTGTACATTTAATGCACTGCAGCACCTGCTTGTACAGGATGTATTATAAGAGCAGCCTACATATCCAACATGTTCTACATGAATGTTCCACAGCTGGGGATGTAAACTCACCATTTAAAGACTCACTTCAAGTTCAATCCCTTTCTCTCTCTCTCCCTCTCCAAATAAAACTCATCCTTCCTGAAATGCTATCAGGAAAGCCTTGTAATACTTGACCTTTCACACAGTATTCTAAACACTTTGTGCTAATGAAGTAGCTGCATTCATACAGATACAAACACAGTTTAATAGACTGTGGACTCCAGCGTCCTTGAAAATGGAAATGTGGGAAAAAGGCTCTGTTCTCAATTAGCATGCTGCAAATTGGCAGAAAGATAATACATATGTAGTACTGAAAATTAAATTACTGCTTCATAGGTGAAAAAAAATAAAAATAAAAATCAATCTGTCTCTTTGCTATTCATTAAGTTTCATGTAGGAGAGAAATAAGGCTCCAGCAATTTTGTTGAGCAAAAGCTACCTTGACTCTTGGATCTGCAAGTGACATGAGCTGCTGCAACTCCCAAATAATGAGGCACAGAAGAGCTGGCACGTGAAGTCATCTGCCACCATCTAATCCATATGCATGAACTCCCAAGTTAGAAAGAAGGTTCACTGCATAATAGTGAATTTTGTAGCTATATATATAAACAGCTGCTTTTCTACTGCAAACTCCATTTTCTAAACCAGCTCACCCACCAAAAAAAAGTCACCTCAGGTGATCTGTAATTTTTCAAGTGGCTTTTAAAGCCTCTATTCTCAAAGCAGATACATACTTCACATCTACACAAATCAACATTTATCAGCTGAGAAACAAGCCAAGTTCCAAAAGAAACTTACATATAGCTACTTTGTGCTGAGTACCAACCCCTCTGACACCCTGCTCTCCAGGTGCTTAATTCATGTAGCCATGTTTAGCAGGAAAGTTTATGTGTACAGATACTTGAAAACAGTCTAAATTCAGTGTGAGGTCAACTGCTCAACTTTATACAAAGAAGATGTTCCCATCCCCATGGACACAGAACAATAGCTATTCAAAAAGAACAATTTCTTTTTCCACATTTTCTAAACATCTCCCCTTCCTAATTTTAGCTACTTTCAGAAGGTGCGAGATACCAGCACTGAATAGAGAGCTTGGCTTCAAGAGCAAGAATGCTAAAGGCCAAGAATATGCTAGAAACACACACAGTTTTGGGGAGTGCTGTTGTAAGAAAATAACAATCCAAGCACAAGCAGGATGTATTAGGAATTGTATGAAGACAATGCATTTAGTGATAATGGACATAGGTGCTCTGCATTTCAACAGGCAACTGTTCACCGAAGTAAGATTAATATTGTGAAATAAAGATAGCTTAACTGCTTCTGTCATTGGGACAGGGCCTAACCTTGCTGTATATGTTGATACGAATGCAGTGAAGCCAAGGTATTTGTTCAAAATCAAATCAAATCAAACCTCACAATCAAATCAAACAACTCACAATTTCTCTAACAGTGAGAATATTTTTTGTTTCCATGAAGATTTTCATGGCCACTGAACTGAAAACAGAGATTAGTCTGTAACAGAAGCATTTTTGCAATAGGTTCCATTCTCTAATTCGGTCACCTTCTTATGGCAAGCAAACATAGCTTTATGTCATTCTTGATTAGCATTCACCTTCCCAATGGACAGAGACAGAAATCCCTTTCTGATATAGCTTACATCAACAACCTCTCTACTTCCCAGGTTGTGCTAGGGCTCAGTAGTTGTCTCCCCATCTTCTTCAGGCCATGCCAGTGACACACTGTCAGGATCTTCACAGACTAGCGAAGGCAATTCTCCTATATGTTTATGCTTTCAAATTCTACAAGAGCTTCATATGTACCAGTCCCAAGGTAGAAAAAGAAATTAAACCCACTCATTGAGGCCACACAGTACAACAGTTCTCATCTGTAACACATTAAAAGTAGTTCCTATAGAGACTGCAGTGGGTAAATTCTATACAAATAGTTGTTGAAACAGTTTCCCCCACTTTCATCCTAATGTGACCACCCATTTTCAGCATTTATTCGCCGCACAGCCTCTCCCTCAGTATGGCAAAAATTACCTTGCCTCACCTGCTAACACATCCATTCCCTCTTCATGATAAACCCAAATACAACACTCCTCACTACTTGCTTGTCATTCTGCCTTTCACCTTTCCACCACTATTGCAGAATCCAAATCCAGTTGGATCTCCCCTCAGTTTCCAAATGAACACTGACTACCATAAGTAACAAAAAAAAAAACCCATACCAAATTTTTTACTTCTAGCTACACTAATCTTGGGATTCCTTCCACTGGCTTCCTTGCCCTATTTTCAGATTCCTACTTCCCACCTTTGATAATGTGGATTCGTGGATAAAGAACGCAAAGAGCTGTGGTGAACAGCTCAGTGTCCAGCTGGAAACCAGTAATGAGTGGTGTCCCTCAGGGATTGGTGTTGGGACTGGTCTTGTTCAACATCTCTGTCAGTGACATGGACAGTGGGATTGAGTGTGCCCTCAGCAAGTTTGCCGATGACACCAAGCTGTGTGATTTGGTTGATACACTGGATGGAAGGAATGCCATCCAGAGGGACCTCAACATGTTTGTCAGGTGGGCTGTTGCCAACCTCATGAAGTTCAACCCTGACAAGAGAAAGGTCCTACACCTGGGTCAGAGCAACCCCAGGCACAGCTACAGGTTGGGCACTGAAGAGATTCAGAGAAGTCCCGCAAAGAAGGACTTGGGGGTGTTGGTCAATGAGAAACTTAACATGAGCCGGCAGCATGCACTCACAGCCCAGAAAGCAACCGTATCCTGGGCTGTATCAAAAGGAGTGTGACCAGCAGGTCAAAGGAGGTGATCCTGCCCCTCTACTCTGCTCTCGTGAGACCTCACCTGGAGCATTGTGTGCAGTTCTGGTGTCCTCAACATAAAAAGGACACGGAACTCTTGGAACAAGTCCAGAGGAGGCCACGAGGATGATCAGGGGACTGGAGCACCTCCTGTATGAAGACAGGCTGAGAAAGTTGGTGCTGTTCAGCCTGGAGAAGAGAAGGCTGCGTGGAGACCTCACAGCAGCCTTCCAGTATCTGAAGGGGGCCTATAGGGATGCTGGGGAGGAACTCTTCATTAGGGACTGTAGTGATAGGACAAGGGGTAACAGGTTAAAACTTAAACAGGGGAAGTTTAGATTGGACATAAGGAAGAAATTCTTTACTGTGAGGGTGGTGAGGCACTGGAATGGGTTGCCCAGGGAAGTTGTGAATGCCGTGCCCCTGACGGTGCTCAAGGCCAGGTTGGATGAAGCCTTGGGTGGCATGATTTAGTGTGAGGTGTCCCTGCCCATGGCAAGGGGGTTGGAACTAGATGATCTTAAGGCCCTTTCCAACACTAATTATTCTATGATTCTATATACTGGGTTGGAGGTTTTTTTCTGGTTAATATCCAAGGTCCACTGAGAAGACTAAGTGGAAATCCACTTTGAGATTCTGGATTTTGTTCTTGGGAGGACCAAGTTCATAGAAAACACCTATTTTTACTGACTGCAATTCATCAGTACATACCTGAAAAATACATAGCTGCATATATATACAGCACATACTTGAAAAATCATCTTTTGAAGCCCCAGAAAACCATTTGTATGAGATGTTTCAGTTACTAGGTCCACCAGTCTCTGTAATCAGCCCCGTTCATAAGCTACTTCATTGGTACTTACTGCATTTTGCAATGCCTTGCTTTGCCTTACTGATTTTCAGCTGTAAAGAAAGTACAGGAATAACTAAGTATAACAAAATATTTTATCTCCCCTGAAGGCTGCTGATATCCTATGGCATAGAATCATGGAATAGTTAGGATTGGAAAGGACCTCAAGATCATCTAGTTCCATGATCTCATAATCTTCTGGTCAACTGAAAACTGTGTTTTATGCCCAGTTTTAGGTGTCGTTCACAAAATAACTCTCTCCTTCCTTCCCAACTGGTTGAACAGCTGGGACAATGCTGCACAGTTTGGATATGTACCTACACCCACACCTTAGAAAAGAGTGCATACTAAGGAGAAGAAAAAAATAAAATCAATACTGAAGTAAAAAGAACTGGCCCATTAACCAAGTAAATTCTCTGCTCATAATTACTGCTTTAGTCTCTCTTGTTTAGAAAGGGGGGAATACAGACGCATTTCCAGGAAAAGGATTCACACAGGGAACTGTTGTTTCAGACTTCAGAAAAGCTACACTGCATTTCTTTCAACCAGATCAATGAGCACGTTTTAATTGACAGGTTTGTTTACACAAGACTGTACAAGCTGTCAAGGCCCATCAGCACTGGATGGAAAGCAGCTAGCCACCCACTCAGCTCCACACTGCTGACGCATTATCTCGTCTCACAATCCCTGACAGCCCTAGAGGCAGGAACCCTTTTTTCACCCCCTAAATTCAAGAGGTAGCTCAGGAAAAAGTCTCAAAAATAGGCAGCAGCAAGTTTCACTCATCTCCTCACTTTCATGTTTCTGTTCATGAGGACCATTTTAACTGTTTGTATAGAAAATGAGACAGCCAGTACTGCCTCTGCCTTCAGAAGTCTGTGGAGTTTTAGTCACAGCTGTTGACATTGCTTGTTTTTAAACCCATATGATAGGTAGAACACTGAGTCCCAGATAAATCAATCCCTTTCAGCAAAATCTGGGCATGACTGAAGTGTTTCAGCCATACTGAAGGACAGCAGCTTGCAGTGTTACATGGAAAATATCTGCAGAGGTAGATGAAGAAGTTCTTCTAATACCACAGTAGATAATCCACAGCTGCAAAAGAAAGTTCTTCCCCCAGAAGTAAGTAATTATTTCAGCTGAGTCACTGTAGGGATGAACTGGGGTTTATTATATGGCTTCTTCTATCTAGTGCACTACTGATAAATAATGAATTAGGCTGAGCAAAACAAGCTTTTCTCTGAAAATGAGTCCAGCCTTCTAGAACCACAGTAATTAATTGTGTCAAAGTCATCAGACAGAAGAACCTTGTTCAGTCACCACCATGGGAGCAGTCAGTAGCAAAGTGCACACCCAGCTCACAGCCCCAGGAACCCTCTCTCATACAGCACTGCACACTCCTGCACAGAAGAGAGACAGGGACAGAGCCCAGCCTTTCTTCCCTATCCCAGGTGCTGAAGTCAGAGCCAGAAACTTCCCAAATTCCTGTCCTTTTACCTTCCCCCTTTTTTGCTGCTACTCCTTGGTAGTAGTAACCTCAAGAAATTGGTTTGGAGAAGGGCAAGAAAGACAGAAGATGCAAACAAACATTTTCAAATGGAGAAAGGAGAAAAAGAGGCTACCAAGAGGCACTCCAGAGTATTACAGCCTTTCTATTCAGTACTGCTAGACAGTCCAGCTGCATCCCCCACATTTTGGATTAATTCTTAGGATTTTCTTTGGTTAAGTAAGATTTCTTTAAAGGAAGATCTGTAGGCCATTCATGGAAGAAAATGGAACCAATAATTTCACCAAGAAAGCTTTTTAAAAGCACAGAGCAGAAAAACAAGAGGTGCCCTTAAGTGGTGAACACAAACTGCATGCTCACACATTCACAGTGATATTTTGGTTTGCAAATAAATCAAGCAGAACTTCTCCCAAAGGAATCCATAAGAAAGTCAAGCAATAACAACAAAGCTGCATTAAGATTAGCCATCTCTCTTGCTCTGAAGTCGATCAAAATAAGAATGAGAGGCACTGGAAGGCCTTGCAACATAGTCATCCTTTCACTGTAGTCTGCTATCTACAAATCATGCAGGTAGCACATGGGCTGCCCATTGAAACCCACAACTTTTAGCATAAGTGCACAACAACAGTTGCAACATGACAAACATCGTCTATAGCAGCTGCTAAGCTTCAAGAATAGATGTCAGGCAAAACAAATCTAAAAATCTAGCTTTAGATTAAAAGGCAAAGCAAGAAAACATACTAGGGCATGTATTATTAAACCTGCTGGTAAGTACTTTAAAAATTAAGCAGACTTCAGCACACTGCAACCAAGCATACTTTAGTTTCTCCAATGTCACAACTCCCCCCCCAAAAAAAGTTACTGTTTTCACTCTTATAATTATAGAATTAGTCTTTTATACACAGGCCTTCTAACAGAATTGCTGTTCTTTCTGCAAATCATAATGCTATTAAGCCTCCATTTAAGAGGGAGTAATGCTCCTTGGGGATACTGCTACATACAGTTAAAAATATCTGAAGAGCTAAAGTTTTAATAAAGCCAAGGACACGTAGGACTTTTTGTTCATCATTACTTTGAAGATGGCGTTTTGTGGCACTCCTAGTGTGGCAAGAGACGCCTTCAGATCTTACACGGCTTGAAACCAGCATAAATTCACGCAGTGGTACCTGGGACTTGAAGGGCTCTGTAGTGGCAGAAGTGACTTTACAAGCCGAGGACACCCTCGCCTCCCCACAGCCAGGCACTAGAGGGCCCACCTCGGCTGTTGAAGCAGGCACGCAGTTCAGCTTCCCAGCTGCTTGTCAGTATCCTGCAATGATCAGACCAGTTATGTTCTCAGGAAAGCAAAAAGAAATCCTATCCCATCAACTAAAATCTTAGTATTATTTCTTGTCATTTAACTGTAAATATTTTGTACTAAGTAAAATAAAAAAACAACCCTCTTGATAATCCAAATTATACCTTAGATCACAAACAAACCAGCCCTAGAACTACTATGAAAGAAAGTCTTCTCTGCCTACGTTATAGAACTCCAACAAAACGCTAAGATGAATCTGTTATTCTGCAGAACCATAGCGCAATGTTACTCCTACGGATGCAAATGCTCTATGCTTTGAAAAGCACAACTTTAAAGGCTGCTTGAGAATTTCAGGCTCCTGCCTTAAGAACAGCAAAACAGTTATTAACGAATAATAAAAGCAAAGGGAGTTTCTTTTTGCAACACATTTTTTCTCCATGGTACCTGCTAATTCAGAAGCAGCTATTCCTTTTCCCTTTGTTGGTCTTCTTTTATTATCTTCAGGTTTGTTTCTCTGGCCCTACAAGCTTGCTCCTGTGTTTCCCTTTCACTGCATCTTCCCCTGAGACAGGCTTAATAACTGACCTCTTCCTTGCAGTCAGTCTTTTTTCCTACAAGTGCTAAATGAGCACTTTTAATCTGCTATTGCCCAGGTTCATTTTAACCAGGATGGGCAGGTGAAGACACAGCATTTAATTACTGTAGCTGGGATACAAAAATGCATTAAAATGCTGAATTATGTTTTAAAAATCTGAATACAACCTGACCTAGGATTAGGTGTATACACAAAGATCTGTACGTATAAACTATCCCTTACTGAATTTTTAATTGGAGCCTTCTAAAAACAGTATGGGAGCAATTTATAAAGTTACTTCAGTGATTTTTTCCTTATTCCCTTTAGCTCCTCATCAGCAGCAGACTGTCCCTTTGAGAAAACAGTTTCAATTTAAATGACATACATCACCAAAAACAGAAATAACATTGCTTGTGTATGCAGAATCCCAAGCAACTACAAAAGAAATAGAACAGGATTTTGATATATGACTACCAACTCACAAGATAGAAACCTCATCAAAAGTACTGCATAAGAATATGACACAACAAATGCTGATCATTGTAAAGAAAGATTTAACAAGATGATGCATTTTATCAAAAAAAGCAGCTGGCTTTTCATCCATTAATAATTTATTGTTTTGCTAAATTAAATGCAAATAGCCCTTAACAACAACTCCTTTAATCTCAATTAGTTATATAGGCAGAGAGGAGAGTCTGTACTCACTAAACACAATTGAAAAAATTTCATGCATTGAGGATAATAAAACCAAAGCAGATATCTAAGACTTCCCTCAAGCTTTACGAGACAATTACCTGAGCTCTTCACCAGAATTTAGCAGTCTTCTATAACCTGCCCAGCTGTTTTGAACAATCTATGGAGCAGTTATAACTCCCATTTAGCCAAGACTTTAGCTATTATTCCGGGGCGGAGCAAATCTGAGCAGTGAGGCTAATATCCAATTTTACCTGGTTTACATCTAAACAGCTACTTCCCTTGTTCCAAAGGAATCATGGAATCACAGAATCCCAAGGGTTGGAAGGGACCTTGAAAGATCATCTAGTCCAACCCCCCTGCAAGAGCAGGGTAACCTAGAATACATTGCACAGGAACTTGTCCAGGTGGGCCTTGAATATCTCCAACATCAGCTCCCAGAGTTCTAACCCATGTCAGTCCCACTCCCCCCAGGTGAGCCAGGAAAGGTTCTGCACAGAGCCGGTTATGTACAAATTCACTGTTTTACAAAAGGGCGCCCAAACTGATGCAGCTATTATTTCACTGTATCACCCAATAGACTTTCCCTTTTTATCAGGTATTTGATGGAAAGTTTGTTAAGAGGTCTTTTCATCTATGAGAAGCTTATCAGCTGGTAACACTGCAGAGCACAAAATAATCTCCCTGAATTAAATCAATACTTCAGCTGAGACTGATGCTATGACGTTACGAATGCAGGCTGAAAGGGAATTATAGGCTGACAACCGAAAAATTCACACAAGTACAGCCAGAATGTAAGAGAAAGTTGCAGATACCCCAGGCCTAATCCCCTTAAAATGAAGGCCTCCAAGCATCACCACCATGCTGGAGGAGACAGACCTGCACATGAGTGAAATAGACTTCAGTCTTGCAAGCATTAAACTAGTGCATCAGATGCAAGTACCTAAGGATCCATTAATACCACAATATCCTGCAAAGCACCTTTATTGAGCACCCACAGGTTAAAGCAAAGAAACTATGAATCTTCAGCAATCTGCCTGCTAAAAGGGTTAAAAAACCCCAAACAAATTCACTTTGCTAGCAGGGTGTTGTGTCCCAAGCGATCTGCTCTCATACCAGTTCATACAGAAATATTTTCCCTTATCCCAGAGGCTTCAGCAGCAGCCATTTCCAATTTCTCAGAGAAAATTGGCTCTTCAGCTCCATGAAATTCTACTGAACCTGGGAACTATGTAAGTCTAATGGGAAGCAAGTTATGCAGAAGCCTCCAGGAAGAGATTTTAAGCTGCACATATCAACAAACCACTGCCAGACTCAGATCACCAACACAACTCTGTGATGCTGCTGCAGGCCTTTCTACCACAACTCTTGCCAGTACACCTCCCGCAGTTAGCCTTAACATTGCCAACATTACCCGACAGATATTTGAAACTCTAATGTCATACCAATGGCAAGAATGAGAAAACCAGATAACATTTAAATGGGGTGAATCTGGCCTTGTCTAAGTCACAGAAAGACTAAATTTGATCAGGTGGCCT
The DNA here is from genome assembly GCF_012275295.1 of Melopsittacus undulatus. Classification (NCBI taxonomy): domain Eukaryota; kingdom Metazoa; phylum Chordata; class Aves; order Psittaciformes; family Psittaculidae; genus Melopsittacus; species Melopsittacus undulatus. The sequence continues at coordinate 8,607,486 of NC_047529.1, read as the reverse complement.
GTATCTGTCCCAGTCTTTGCCATCACTAATCCATGAGTCAAAAATCCAAGTGAACCCGAGCTAGTAGCACAAACTCTTTTCCCATGCTTAGGCATTTCTTACACAAATTCAAAAACGTTAGTTTCAGAAGTTCACAATCAATTCTGTCTCTTTAAGAATTTAAAGTGGGAGTGCCCCAACTGTGCAACACAGTCAATAAAACATCACTTCGATTTGCAAAACAAAGCCAGTGAACTGGCAGCATTTTCCAAAAGCATTTGAGTGGGTTACTCAAACTAAGATGATAGTTACTGCCCTATCACCTGCAGTAAGCCTACAAGGCTCTCACTTTCATTTGCAGAGGGAGGCTACTTAAGCCTTGAAATTTAAAAGCAAGGACACCTACAGTGCAAGGCAAATTCTAAAACCAGCTACTCTCCTTAGAGTTGATCTGATATACAAATGTCACTTCTAAAGTTGTTACACACTACTACCCTGTAGAGTGCAGCATTTCAAGAGCCTACATTTATCTGAGCAAAACGAAGCATTATCTATGCAGCTAGGTAGCTTGTGACACTAGGAAACCCAGAATGTTCCTGTGCTCTAGTACTCAAAGAAAAGTGGGTTTACACAAGTTTTACTTGAACAGCCTCCTCAGCCACCTACAGCTGCGAGGCAAAAACTCATCAACTGCCATATTAAAAGCCATAGAAATAAAAAAAACAGCCCACAAAAATGTATATTTAAGACACCACACCACATACTAGTCAGAGAAATAAACAGCCTGCTTAATAAATCTGGTGATTCTCCAGCACAAGGAGGACAATAATACTAGATGTGAAAATGGAACTTAACAACTGATCTAACAGCCTCATTCTATATCTTGAAGAAGTCCTCCAGGTAGTTTACAAATAGTGGTGGCAGCATGTGTCACAGAACAGATCACAAGACTTTTAAAATAATATATACATCAATTGAGTGTCCCTCAAAACTAAGAACTCAAAACCAACCCATTTTAGTCACCAGCAACCAAAAATCTTCTCATAATTGTGTATTATTCACAACCTTTAGTCATAACTAATAGTTGAGCAGGAGGTCTGTGCAGGACAGGGCTCTCCTATTCTCCCCAAAGGAGGTGAGGAACAGCTGTCCATGAGGCATATCCTGTATTCTACATGTAGAGACTAAGGCTATACCTCTGAAGGACTGGATCAGCAGTTCAAAGTGCAATCTCACTAACATAATCACAAGTAAACCGTACACATGAGAACAACCTATTCCACACCTTTCCGAGCTGGTTTTCTAACTTCTCTGGGTCAGCTTGCTGGCTGATATATAAAAAACAGTGCCATTTAAAACTGGATGTACCAGAGTGTTTTGCCTCTTGAAAGATTAATAGCTTTTACCTTCAAACAGTTCTTCTTCCTTCATCAATTAAGATCAGAAACAAGAGTAAAAGCAATTTATTAAAAAAAAAAAAGAGAAAAAAAAGGTGCCTGCCAGGATTAAAACAAAAAACATTCTCCTAAAAAATTAGAGGAGGTGACTGACACTACCTGTCAAAGCTTGCTAACATTTGGGCTTGCAGCCAGCTCTGCAAAGGCATTTAGTTTTCTGTTTGATTCACTTAGAGTCTCTTCCCTGCAATGGTTTATGAGAAAAGTGGAAGAGGTCAGCTTGTGTACACGTCCATCTGGGAACTGTGAGTTTGGAGAGAGTGCCAGCTGGCTTAGCTTTTTCTACAAATCTATTCAAGGAGATATCTGAGGTTAGAAAATGTGGCTCATTGCATTTCTGTAGGTTCTGCAATCTGTACTCCTGTGGGATGCCAGTGGCACCCATGCTGACAAAAAAAGGTAGGAAAAGTGTTCATGGTATGTGTGAAACAAGCTATATACCTTGAAGAAAACCTGTTATTCTCATGCTGGGGATGGTTCTGTGAATCCCAGCAGTGCTTCAGTGAAGAAGCTGTTGTGTGATATGACAAGAGGCCAACAGCCTTTACTTGCCTGTATTATCTCAACAGCATGCAAAACCTTCTTAAAAACTAGTAGAGTAGGAGATTCATCAACTTAAACTCTGCTTTAAGTTATATCGCAACACCAACTGGAAACCAGAGCAATGAGTTCCATCACATCGTGGAGACACCTAATTCAAGCTGCACTGTGCCTCCCACAAGAAGAAATGCTTTAGAAGCCTCCAATCTTCCAATCTCACCAACTGCTCTTCACATACAGCCAGCCATCAGCAGTTACCAATTTGAACAGAATGAGAAAGCCACTGACTGCACCCTGCAGGCAGGGTCCTTCCTACTGCCAGATTTAAGTTTCAGCACAGCTAGAGACAAAGTGCCACAATCAGCTCAGGGTAGAGCAAAGTAAAACTGCAGAGCTGGCAGCATGAGGAATTCTTAAAGAAGTGTATCCATCACTCATTGTGCAACAAACAGAGTGATATTTAGTTGACAGGTAGAGAGTGGGAAGTGATCAGTATCTATGTTTGCAGAAAGAGTCAAAATAAGCATTTTACTAGTACACTTTTTCCTCTCCATAAACTCTACTAGCTAGATATTAGTGCTATGTCACTTTTCATGAGAAAGCTCCAGAGCTGGCTTGCAAGGCTCTCTATATTCACTGGTCATATGCAGGGAATTTGAAGCAACTCCAGAAAGTGTCACCACACACTAACATTTACTCAGATATTGTATGAGCTTCCAATCCACTCAATATTTTCCTGTTTTCCCCATTGTGTCTAATGCACACAAACAAAAACACAAGCTAAACAGAAGAATTTGCTCAGCAGTACATTATGACTTTACACTCTACACATATGCTGCAAACAACCCAGGGTGACCTAGCTTAACAGCCTGAAATTATTAGCCTTCTGCCGTGCCTGTTCTGAATACCCTTGAATAGCTACTTCCCTCTGTACTTCCATCCTTACAAGAGGAAAAAAGAAAAAAAAAAAAAAAGAAAAAGCAGCATTTTAAACAGAACTCTATTTGTAACAAAAGGTGACAGCTCAAACCCTTAAGAACAAGTAGCATCTGCTTACAACTCTACAGTATAAACAAACCACAGGCTAGTGAAAGCATACTGAACTTGTCCTGGCAAAAAAAAAAGCATGTCTCCCCCAGGGAAGGAGATGGTGATAATGCCTTAGGGACAGTGATTTTGTTGTCTTCTCTCTATTGATTTGGTTTAATGAGATAAGCTGCTGTATATGCAGCTTTTCCTGTTGAAAAGCATGGCACTCAGGCCACAACACTCTGACCTTTTCTTCCAAGTTAACAGCAAGATCCACAAGTCTGTCTACACTGCAAAAAGCAGCATAAGGAGGAAAGCCTTGAGCTAGCTAAAACCAAGCTGCTAGAATTAGAGTTACAACACTTGTGTGCTTTAAAAGTTGCTCACTGAGTTCAAAGACAGGGCTAATTTACACCAGGTACAGTGTCATTTTCACATGGCCAAGCAGCTTTCAGGAGCCACATCCACAGCTTAGAACACGATTTTGTACCATGTAGATGTAACTAAGTCTGGTGCACATTGAGTACCCTTGCAACACAGGACATGGAACTAAGCAGATACACTAAGCAGATTAAGCAACAGTGACTGGGATGAGCTTCACAAAGCAATGAAGCAAACTTGTGAAAGAAGACACACTCTGTCAGAGTTACTAAATGCAAAGACATCACTCTCTGGTCCAGGGACTTCAAGGATGAATTGGTCATTAAACCAATGGTTGCATTCTTGAATGCCCAAGCTGCAAGATCTGTGTCTTATTCCCTTTGCATAGAACATCTCCCATGTCAGGTTTGCCTCTCTCAGCTCTTTTGAGGTTTCATGCATCTTTCTGTTCCAGTTCTCTACCCAATCTCCCACTACTTGCTTTCAGTCCACAGTTCTTTCACCCCCATTGGTAAAATCTGAGCCAGGAGACTTCACCCATTAGTACACTCCCACATTTACAATGCTGTTCTTGCTTTGAGTTACAGCAGTGATCTCAGAGATCACTGTGACCTCAGAGAGAGTCTTTCTCAGGCCACCATGACAGAGTACTCCTCACGACCTTGAATTACTTCCAACATTTACTATTTTATCTTTGTAACCAAATGTCCTATGCCCCCTGAAAACCAAGTTTTGGTTCTAACATTCACAATCTCCTCTCACAAAATCTAGGCAAAAACATCAACTTCAGCAAAATGAGTCATATTCCAAGGAGAAGGAGCAACATGACAGTAAGAGGCCATATCTACTATGCAGCAAAAGACATGAGGAAAACAGGTCTGTAGTAGAACTGGCAAACAATCATGTCAGCTATGAGTAAAGTTTACTTCTCTGTGCATTGCTTAGGCTCTCTACTTACAGTCTTGAGAAGGAGCTACAGCCTAAATTAGTAAGTTTTGCTGACTCTCTACAGTTCCCCATTATACAGTGTAGTAGGATGACATATTAAGGACCTCACAGTGACTTTGCATCTTCCTCTTTTCCTATTATTTTCATACTGCTGCAGTCCTTTATTCTCAGCTTTCTTCGGGAATTATTATCTTGTCCTTCTTCTCAGAACTGCCTTGCCTTTTGAATCACTGCCAATTATTATTTTAAGGGGCAAAATAATGAGGATATTTACAGATATACTTCAAGCAGACACCTCATAATTTCTCTATTACATCTTCTAGAGTTTCAAGACAGCATGAAGAACACTGCAGAGCACCATTTGCATATCAAAGAAGATACAAGGAAGTTTAATGCTTTTGGCTAGCATCATAATCAATACATGCTACACAGTATATCAAACTAGCCCAACATCAGATCAGTGCTAGCAATTTTACTCTTTGTAGCTCAAAGTACTGCAGAGTGCCTAAAGAAGAACCCAGCCATCAAGGTAGCTGTATTTAGTTCACACAAAGCTGTGTCATTGCTTCCAAAGAGAAGAGTAAGAAAGAATGCATTGGTAGTTAAGAGATGAGTAAGAAAGAATGCATTGGTAGTTGACATTGCTTACAAGAAGCTATTCACTGGAACAGCTAACAACTAATTTCAAAGACTTCCAAAATCCATTAGAACTCAGAAGAAAGTAGAAGCTTTTCTTCTGTGAAGCTTTCTTACTGAACAGTTTCTCTATTTTGCACCAGAACTAGGAACCATCCCTTTCTGTCACCAATAACTTCCTCAGTAACCTTCAGAAATGAGAACAAGTACGATGCAGTTACTCAGAGTTTCAAACACCAGAAATCAGAAACAGGATTTTCCTGTGTCACAGCTGAGAGTCCAGCCCCCCGAGTAAATCCAATCCAACTGCATGTGGAGGGAATTCTTCACCTCTGACTTCCAGAAATTCTGCCTGGGCCTTGAGCAACCTTCAGCCAACAAAACATCACTTAAACTGGTTGATCCCTAACAGAATACTGACTGGTGTGGGCTGTACTCCAACAGAGCCACTCGCAGATGGACTAGCAGCTATTCTCTTCCACACTGCTGTTAAAAGGGTACGCCATATGGGAGGAGGAAAAAAAATAAAATCTGAGTAGGGGTACTACACACCCAAAAGTAGTCCACCAATTGATTTTAATCAATTAAAAATACAGTAGTGGAGGCTAATCTCCTTTTATGGGAATTTCTCCCATCTGAAACCCTCTAACGAATCTTAAGATCACTTCCACTGTTTAAGGGCGTGACTATGGGTAGTGCTTTGCTACAGCCTTTAGGAAAACAAGCATTACCATCCAGACAAGAGAGCTGTCTTTAAGCTGCATTCTCACCACACTGTCATGTAAGACAAGCTTTACAGTTTGTGTACGTGTTCAAGACTAAGTGCTCTTTTGCTTTTTACACTCTTCAGAGACATTCACACCTTTGTTTGAGCAATGCTGAGAAACCCAAGTATTATACATACAAATATTCCATGCTATGTACTAAATACGTATGCAGTTTTACCTAATACCATATATTTTGAGCTCCTGTCTTTTTTTCTCATGGGCTGGCAGTGTAATTTCAGTCTGAGCTAGAAGAACAATCAGCCTCACACCAGTTCCTTGTGATTTGTATTGACATAACACTATTCATCATTTTTTTTAACCCACCCCTGAAAAAACAGCTATTTCTAAACCTGAAAGCCATTTTCTTTTACAAACCCATCAGTAACCTCTGAGAGCTGGTGACAGCCATACAATGCTGGTTCAAGAAAACCAAGCAGGGGTGGAGACTGTAAGGATAAAAAAAAGCCCCACTGCAAACAAGTCAGTGTCAGTTAATGGAAGACAAAGCACCACTCCTTTCCCAGGGAAGAAGAAATAAAGATAAGCCATCTTTCAGCTCCAAACAGGTATTTCCCATAAATAAACATAAATCAGGAATAGTTTGACAGCAAGCACTGTTTTATTAATGACCCAAGCCTCAAAGTTAGCAGTAATATTCTCCAGTTACTCTCTTCCTTACTTTGGTTCCTCCATACCAAGGGTTTAACCTAAAATCTCAAGGGTCATGAGCAGTTTCAGATTCATATCAGAAGCATACCTACTTGCAACAGCCAACTCAAATAAAGTACTCTGGCTGACAGAGAACAGCAGAGCACAAACCACCACATTTAAGATGACAGTTCACCACATCTTACACTCTCCTGCATCTGCCATAAACATCAGCCTCAGTCCAGCTTTTGCAATTCCCCACTTCTCCCTTACTATGCCAAACTGGTGATTCTTTTATAGCAACTGTTGCTTATCTCCTCCCCCCAGCCCTTGATCACAGTCAGGGCTCCAATTAGCCACTCATTAGCCCTGCACCAGGGCAGCTGGCAGTGTCATTTTCCCTCCTCCAAAGCCTTCATGCTGACGTACAGTGAAACTGGAATTTGCCATAGTGATCATAGTGCCTGGCTCGCAAAGTAGTATTAACATCACTTAACAAAACAGGATTTTGTATAAGCAATGCATTCCCTAGAAACCACCTTAACCTTTAAAGAAGAACTAAAGGACCCATGAAAAAAGGGGAATGACTAGACAGTTACTAGAAAAACAAAAAGTCAACAGAAACAGCAGTAACTGGGTGAAAGGTAAAACAGCATGGGGAGCTCATGACCACTGACTCAACTCAGGACAGAAAATGCTTATTGCTTCCCCACCCTCCCCCCCCCCCCCCCCAAGAGTATGTGCACTACTTTACACAGCAAGGGAGGACAATCTAACCAATAGAAGACACAGTACTAACCAATAATACATTTAGTAAGTTCTGACCAATGAAAAGTAATTTGTTCTGAAAAACTTATCTGATGTATGCAGAGCTAAGGTGCTAGCTTTGTGGAGCTGCCACCTAACACCCTATCTCACACAAAATAGCAGATAAAATACCTTGACTCTGTGTGTATATTGGTATTTTGCATGATGGGTAAATGATCGCAGTTCTGGAATAACAATGCTGCAAACTGTGTGTGAAAAGGAGCTCAGCACTTACCAGCTGCCTGGTGTTTTCTGCCACCAAAACTTGTTGTACGTAGCTGGCTGACAAAACACCACCCTACTGTGGGTACAGGCACATCATGCACTGCTTCTTCACCACAGGGCCAGCACACTTCTGGAACACACAGCACTCTGGTTATCAAGAATGAAAAGGCACAACAAAGCTGTGATGGCAAGAACATGTTCTCTGTGGAAGAAACACATTGCAGAAAAGCCCTGAATTAATACCTTGTCATCTTGGCATGGACTTGGCAGTGTTAGGCCTTGATGATCTTAAAGGTCTTTTCCAACCTAAATGATTCTATGATCTTTCATAAGCCCTGAGGCATGTTTATTGTTAGTAGAATAACTAACAAGATGCTTACAGCAATGCATGTAATCACAGAAAAAAAAAAAAAGAGCACTGTAAAAAGTTAGTGCGATCCCAATAAAGAATTAGATAAGCCTATGTGAATCCCTCATGAGCTCAGTCATTCTTTCTGCTAGGAACAAATCAGAAACCTGGCCTGCTGCTGTGCAGTTTGAGCATGTTCTGTGAGGACGCACTGGTATGGGCAGGGGTCACCAACCCTGGCAGGATGGGCTGTGCAAGCAGGACTTCTTGAGCCTGGGGAGGAAACAGTTTCAGGGGGACATAAAAGCACCCCCCTAAAAACTACAAGGGATTTACTGAGAAGATGGACCAGGGCTTTTTATTGAGATACTCTGTGGAGAAAAAGAGACAACAGACATAAAGGAGAACAGGGTTCAGACAAAGAAACTAATTTTCCCCATGAGAATAGTTAAGGACCAAGTTATCCAGAGCCCTTGGAGGTTTTTAATACCGTCTGAATCTATGAGCACTCTGATGTTGACTTGCTTTGGTCAGGAGACCCATAAAGACACTCCTGGCTAGACTGTCCCTGTGATGCTACTAACCATCTGCCTCCTTCTCACAGCCAGGCAGAAGTCAGCCGCTGGATGTCACCCTGAGCTCACCAAACCATGTGGTTCCCCCACAGGCAAACAGGATCAAATCCCATTGCAGCGAGGAGGCTTTCTTAATTACAAACTTTTAACTTCAGGTAATGACTTAGGAGTATTATACTTCTTCAAAGCCAACCCTACTGAAAAAATACACAACGGTGGAGTTTAAAAGCTTCTGAATCCCCACCTAAGGCTGAAAACTTAATGCTAACTTCAGCCAAACAGATGCCAAGATTGCAAGCTAAGAGTGCAGTTCAAGGCCACACCAAGAGTCATACACAACCTTATTTAAACACAAAACTGAAACACACATCAAGCTGTGTATTTTCCCTATGCTGAGATAAAATGAACAGACTGCAAGATCATGTCATATAAATAGCACACGCTGCATGTAAGATTGTGTACATACTACTAAAACAGTAACTGTGAAACTGCTATGATTTCTATAAAAAAACTGCAATGACAATAACCACTGTAGGGGAAAAAGAAATAAACCAGAAAATCAAAAGCATCCTCCACTGCCTGCTAGCATAATATTGATTCTTCTCTCCTTCTCCTGAAAGTCAGTTCCTGTTTATTTCAGCCAGATTTGCTACAGCATGAACACTTAGGGGTCTGAATGGCAAGCTGTGTTCTGCAACGAGCTTCACCTAAGAATGTGAAATGCAGAAAACAGATCTGTGTTCAGTGTTAAAACTATTGATCTTTAACTGTCAGCTTCACATTAATAGGGCTGCAAACTGCAAGCACTCAAAAGTTTCCTACAGACAGCCTATCATTCCCTGCTGCCTTGGAGGAGCCCTTTATCACACAGTGATGGAGGAGACCATTGTTGTGGTGCCCTGGAGGAGCTCTTCATTGTGTAGCCTGGCACTTTGGCCAGCCCCTTGTTGTGCTGTGCCCAAGGACCTCCTCACTGCATCACCCTGAAGGAGCACATCATCATGTCACCCCATAGCCTTTCCTTACATCTTGCCAGAAAAGCCCTTCATTGCACTGCTCCTGAGGAGCTCTTCATCATGCCACACCTGAGGAGTTCTTGACCACTCTGGAGTTCTTCATCATGCTGTCCTGGAGGAGCTCCTGATTGCACCACAGCTGAGGAGCCTGTCATCATGCTGCAACAGAGGAGCTCTTCACTGTGCTGCTCCTCAGCAGCCCTTCATTGTGGTGCTTCGGAGAAGACCTTCATCATGCCATGCCAGAGAAGCCCTTCATCACGCTGCTCTGCAGAAGCCCTTCATTGTGTCATACCAAAGGGGTTCATGCCGCTTCTCAGGAACCCTTAATCACACCATCCCCAGTGACTTTTATCATACCAGAGTTCAGATTGTAGCACAGGTCACCTGTGCTTGTGAGATGACAGTTTTACACAATGTCAATGTACAAAAACAAGTACCTACAACATTATACAGACAAAAAGTGCTGTAAAGTTTCATTTGATTGGAAACCATCCAAAACCTGCATGTTAGATACTGAATTCAGTAGAAAAGCCAGTAAAATACTGCTTCAAAGCCAGATGCTTGATGAATACCACACAGTGAACCCTTATCTTACTTCCTTCAGAATTAGATTTTCAAGTAGCAAAGACAGACTTTGATGCCCCTTGAAAGCCAGCTGTGTTATTTTACTGCACAGAAAAGATCACTGCAGAACAGGGTCTCTGATGGCAGCTAAGGAAAAAGCAAAGAGAAATAAGTATACACTGCTCATGTTCTGCCACGATGGCCCCAGACTTACTGTAACTGCTGAAGAAGTCATAATAGGCTGTTTTTCATTGATACTCCAAACATTGCCATTTATGCAAGCTATAAAAAGACAACATATATATATACCTACTCTATGTTGCATGCATCCTGCACAGGAAGTCTTCTCTTCTTAGTTGTTTTGCTGTCCTGAAGCATCCATAGCTCAGAGAAGCTGATAAAAGAACAAACAGGAACTGAAACTAGTTACATCTGCAAGGTTTTCTTTATGAGAACACAAGTTAAGGATTAACAAACACTGGTCTCTATACCACAGAATGTCTAGTTCCAGCCTCGAACTCTTGCACTGTTAGTGAAAAGGATGGCAACTTTGTGGAGAAATGTATATACAGCTTTTTACATCTGACATAGAACTGAGTACTTAAATAACTGTAAGCGATTATATCAGATTATGATTTGAGGAAAAACTCATTCTTTTTCAATAGCAAATGCTAAACCTCACTTCACAGTTTTATTCATAATCACAAGGCAATATAATGTTTTTTGTTGTGCTGTCTTCAAACACCTATGGTTGCACATACTACCCTGGTTCTCTGAGCTCCTAACATATGCCCAGGTGTAGGGTGCATCTCCATCAAGCAGCAGGCCCACCTAGCATGAATGCATGCAATTGCAAACATCTCATATTGGAAAGCTGTGCCACGGAGAAACAGGAACAAATCACACATTTTTGGTTAAAAAGTAACTGTTTGCTCATAGACCACCCTACCAGAGATCTTTAACTAGTCCTACAACATTCTGTCATTCAATCTCCCCAAAATCGTCGAATTTTACCAGAACTCACTTTCTGAGGTAGAACTGGCATGGAGGCTCAGCACTGTGACCTCCACCACTGCTTTCACCCTCAGGCATGTTTAACACGACCTCCCGCTCCGGGGGGGAGGGAGGCTCAGCCCAGCAGCCCACACACAACCCCCATCCAAGCAGAGTCAGCCGGGGGCAAAGCCCCCCATGATCGGCCATGACCACCCTGTGAGCACCACCCCTGCCGCCATCCTTCCTCAGGTAGTCCTTGCCCAGACCCTTGGGGTGGTGAATGCCCGATCCTGATTGGCTGGCGGGTGCTCAGTCCCGCCCTTCTGGAAGGTTCTCCGCTGGCTGAGGTGCAGGTGGCGGTCCGATGGCCGGTGACTATGAGGGTGGCTTGGGAGTCACACTGGGCTTGTTCCTGAGGCAGGGGGATCCACTCTGCTCTGCAGAAACGGGCTTGTCCATAAAGAAATTACATCTGCTAATGCACATCATTCCTCCAGTGAGGTTCTCTGGGCATCCCAGGGCTGGCTCTGACTGCTGGAGCCAAAGAGGGAGCAGCAGGATACCACCTCTCTTACTTGGAACAGACAGCAGAGGGTAAACAATTGTACCAGTGCTTAGGGGAGCAAGTGAGCATAGAACTGCCTTGAAGCTGGAATGGGTTCTGGGTGGGTGTCATCCCCAGCCTTGCTCCAGCCCACCCCTGTGAGCTGTGGTGCCTGCTTGAACCTGCCCTGCACCAGCACACAAGATGGGTGAGATGCTCTTTCTGACACACTGTTAAAGGCCATATTTAGTTACTAGTGATTTCTCAGTTGTTGGATAGCTCTTGTAACAAAGGTGAATTGTTAATGTGAGTCACAGATGGGTCACCCAAGGAAGGTATCACTAAGGTCTAAAGCATAGTGTAAAGTTAAGGCAGGGAAATGTAGGCCCCACACAGCACGTTTAATACCATACAGACAGCAACTCAAAGGCTATTAGCTTTATTAACAAGTAACAAAGTATACGCAGGTAAAAAATCTCTAAAGAACAAATCCCATGTAGGACTATTTCCCCATCCTAAATCACCCCCTTTAAATGAAAACTTCCTTGTATTGAAGAAAGATCACTTGCTTCACAAACATCTATCATAGGAAGGGCTCTGTGTTCAGGGAGGGTGTCCAGGTTTCCTCCTGTCAGCTTTCCCTGCCAGCAGCCGACAGATTACCCAACCATTGTCAGTGCTATTCACAGAAGAAATCAATGTCCTGAAAAAGAGAGATAAAAGGAAAGATGTGCTGAGATTACTGAAGGATTAGCGCTTCCTTTTCACCCCCCCACAAAGGTACAGTAGATGCAGACACAGAATACAGTATCATATATTCAAAGTACACCATAACAGTCTCACAGTATTGTGGAAAAGAAAATGTTTGTGGGTTTTTTTTGTTTTTTTATTCCTTTTGTGTAGCTGGGTTGATTTGTTCCTGCCATAGATTTTTAAAGTGAATTAGGCAATACCAACTTCTCTCTTATTTCAAATGATTTCCCTGTCTACCTTTTGTTTTTTGTTCCCACATCCATGCCTGGATTTATTAGTCATGTATAACTCTTTATCCTTAAACAGCTTCTAATCACACATGAAAGGATGCCTTAAACAGACTGAGACTATGCAATCCTCTTGCTACAGAGAAATGTGACTAGAAAATAAATGCCAGTATTCTGCTTGAAAACTTCCAGCATGGCATAGCATATTGCTCTGACCTGACTTTCTGCTATTATCTTACATGGCTATGTAGGTCTCGATTCTGTTGCAGGGAATTATTACATGGTGCTGCTCAAACTGTACATTTACATCAGACCAGTGCATATAGCCATCCACTGGAAGCAAAGACAGGGAGCTGTTCCAGAACAGATGCTTACTGGTAATGAAAGTACTCATCTAACCAGCAAACGGCCAATTCTAAGCAATCGAGAGAAGGCAGGCAATCCAACACTGCTCTGTAATACATACAGTCCATTGTGTTGGGTCTATTGTATTCAGTGTGATTCAGTGGTTCAGAAGCAGCAGCACAGAGGAGAAAAAAAGAAATGTCCTAGGATTATTGCTCAAACAGCAACTAACTGGCATGGGTTACCCAGTGCTTCACAAAAGGATGCTGAGAGAAGGTCACAGACAGAAGTGTTTACTTGCAGGGTCTGTAGCTAATGGTGGACATTGGCTTCAATAGTGAAAGTGACTTTTGGGGGAAAAACAAAACAAAGGCCAGAGACACTTGGAGACCCCCAAGATTATGCTCTCTTTCAGTGCAGCAGCTGCTCTTCCTAATACTTTCCCCATCCAAGTCTCTATTGGTCATTCTTCCAATGCTCTTTGTCTGCCACACAGTGCTTCAGTCAAGGGCAGGTGCTGCATGCTGATCAGTCATTAAGCTTTGGCCACCATCAGATCCCCTCATATAAATGGCAGCGCCTTCCCAAGAGAACCTATCATAACACCAGCATTGGGCTTTACTGGTGCAAGGCCAGGAAAGCAGAGGAAAATGCTGGTGGCCTGGGGGAAGGTTACAGAGCTGCAAGAAAGAGATTGGCTTCTGATTTGCAGATGGAAGGGTGGTGTGTGCAACAGCAGCTCTGCATAAAACAGCACATTTAAGGGATATTTCTGGAGCAGGCAGCATATCCATACAAATACTGGTCAAGACACACTGTAGACTGTTTTAAATGCGAGATCCTTAGGGTCACATTTGCAACATACAGCTGAGAGCAGTAGAACAAAAAAAGGCTGTACATGAATTACCCTTTGTTTCCATTGCAAAGTTCCCACATAGTTGAGAATGTGAAGGGTGAAACAACTGTGAAAGTCTGTCACTAGTTTGGTGAAAGAAAATGACTTTCCAGTTAAAGTCCTGCATTGCAGTCTGACAACAGCCCATTCTGGACTCCAGTTCAGCCTGCAGGCTAAGCTATAGCTTTAGCCTACTTCTGCTTCCAGTCCAGCTTGTCATGCGGCAGCTGGTTGTTGTATGGCACAGAAAAGAGCTTAGAAATATATTTTAGTCATTCTTTCATGTTCAGTGATTAATTGCTGCAATGCTTCTGGACCAAATTCAGAATAACCTAATGTCATGTCAAGAAAAGCAATCACTTATCCCAGATTCGCATTTCCTCAAACAAAGCTTCCCTGACACATTATAACACAAATCCTAGTGACTATTAACATGAAAACAAAATTCTTCCTTTCACTTCCTCTGTGTTAATGAAACTCATCTCATAATCTTTAATCTTAGGATTAAAGACTCCAGATACGATTTTAAGATTGACACACTAATCATATTTTGCCATATGCTTCAAAATGCATAAATATTCAATATTGATGAAGGTAATTGCTGTAAACCTACCACTCAATTTCTTTTGAAGCATAGAAATAAGCTACCAGTAAGCACTGATTGTAAACCAAACCATACCAGCCTCTGAGAAAGGACCCTCCTATTCTACTCCTCTGTGAAGCGTGTTAGATTACAAATTGTCTGGTGCACAAGATGCTACTGGACATAATGAGGGGCAATCATCCCTTCAGAAACACAGTCTACTTACAGAACACTAACGTTTCCAAAAGTCTTTTAATGCAGCTTTCTGACATACCAGTAACTGTGTTAGGAGAAAACAAGCGTAAACCAGAAGTTCTATGTAACAGTGTCCATCTACATATACAATTAATAGAGCAGTTGTATACGTTACTGAAGTATGCAGCACAATATCCAGATTCTAAAAGAGAAAGTTTTGGGTAAAACTCATGTGGCCTTGAACGAATACTATTCCAGTCAACAGGAACTCTAATAGGATCAAGGCCTTAATGCAGCATTTGTAACATCTGCAATGTCAGAGCTTATGTTAGGGATTTTACTGAGGCTATTTGCCTGTATAAAGGCCCAAAGAGTGGATCCCTAAGCATCTGTGATATGCTACAATCATCTGCCACCATTATGATTTGTTTTTACAGCGAATTAGCATTACACAGCCAAGTATAATTATGTAGCCAGCTGGGCTTTTGCAAATTCCTTACCGTTGTAGGAACAGTCTTATTTGCTTCTTGATAGACATGTTGCTCTGAGACTAAACTGCTAGGGAAATAACCAACTGTCCCCATATGGTCTTCATACTGTTCTCCATAAACCTTCAAGCAAGGAGATGTATAATTAGGTACCTTAAAACAGTCCTCATCTGGTTTGAGCTAGTTCATAATTTAGTCAAAGGCAGTTACTAATAGTGTTTCTTACTTTGGTTTTAGATTTTCTAGGTTCCAATTAGCTGGCACATTAAAGGAACCATTAACAAAAGTTCTGATCCAGGCATACATTTTTTTGAAGGAAATTAATGCCATCTACAGTTTATCTGGATTCTTTTTTTATCAGTACAGCTAATATTTATCTTTACTTCCCTTAAAAGTTTTATGACCAACTGTGATAAAAGCTTTTTCCTCCATAGTTTCAGCTGCTACAGAAAGGAACTGTGAAGCCCTTCTGCTAAGGTTCAGCTCATAATTACCATATAGCTATTGAAGATATTTCATTAAAACACAAACATCCCCCCTAAAATCCCTCAAGACTCCTCAATCACTTTAAGTTTAAACATTCCCTTTGAAAACTAAGTTGCTGCTTTAAAACCCACAATAGCTCAGCATTAGAACCCATTTCTTGACAGAAATACATGTTAATCTACTTCTGGTTTGCTCATATACACAAGAATCTCCTCTTACACTTCCAGCCCAGAATTCTCCAGAGTCTTTTTCTTTTACTAGTTTTGAGTAAACATAAATCAACTGCCCTTTTTTGATACTAATGAATCTGCAGTCTGGAGCAGTATAATCCTCTTCTGCTCTGGCAAGGGAAATGGTGTCTAGGGAAAAAAAATCATAAAAAGAGAATGAGGTGAATGAATTAAAAAACCTACATACTTTGTAAGTATTGTGTGTGTTCTTGTGTGCACAAGTAAAGCTATTTCTACAGGTAAAAGTAGGTTTTCCTGAAATTAATAAAAGTCTTCAAGCTACTTTTCTGTTAATTTTTCTGTTCTCCCGTAAGCAAAGTAGCGGCTTAAGAATGTGCCATTTCATGACAGTGGAAGTTAAAATCCTTCTCTTTACACTTACCTTACACCTGAATGAAAAATGTCCTTTACAGAAGCCTTTTTGCAGCAAAACTGCATTTAATAAACCCTCCCACTCTGCTTTAAAAGTAGACAAGGCAATGCAAACATAACGTAATTAAATTACTATTAACCATAGTTTTCCCTCGCACTACTGCATCCAACTTCCACAGTAATTTTTGAGGCTACTTTGTCCTCAAAAGTAAAGCAAAATTACTTACAGACGCAGTCATCATCAGCACACAGCTTCTGGTTGGCAAGCTTGTCCATAAAAATCCCAGTTACAAGAGGATACATTAATCCAAGACACAAAAGCAAAACAACCAAATAGACACTTTGTGTCATTTTTTTGCTGCAGAGATTGCCAAATGCACACTGGATCCAGCAATCTTAGTCTTTTATGGAAGAGGCAGACACCTGGACAAACATGCCAGGCCAATGGGAAGGGGCTGTGGTGACATTTCACCCCACCAGAGGAGCTGCAGGCAGGACTAAGACCTCAGGGTCCAATCACAAAACTGAATCCCCTCCCAGAGCCATTCTTCATTAACATTTCAATCAGCAACTGTATTACTTAAATGTTTTAAGCCTTCCTGTAGTTGTCCATAGCCTTAATCTTACCTCAAGCCACGTTTGAGAATTCAAATTAAGTCAGACCCTGGTAAGCAGCAAAGGAAATTACATCCTTCCAAATCCTCAAGATACTCATTTTCACAAATGCTTACTGACAGGTGTAATCTTCACTGGACTGTTAACCCTGTGGCAGTGATTCCTTGTCTGCATGGATGCAAGCAAACCAATTCCAAATGTAAGCAGAGCATTAGGGAATTGAAACCCAGTAAAAAGGCTTTGCAGGTCAGCAATTTAAATTTGAAATGTAGGAGGCCAAGCACCACATACTTGTCTAAACAAGATCCCTTCCACAGGGAGACATGAGAGCAAAACACACAGGTCAAGCCAGGACAGCAGACATTTCACTGAACTCAGTGGAGAGTTTGCAGATGCAAGATGCTGAACAACATACAGTGCCACAGGCCGACTTAAAAGGCCCTCTTTACACTTTGGAGAGGACATCTAGAATTCATCTAACTTCCTAAAACCTTGTCCTAATTTATGTGAGGCAAGACTTGTAGGGAGTATTTTAATTAGAATAAAAAACGCACACATGCACACAAGGGACCACCACTTGAGTTATTGCACTGTAAGCAATGTGCATCACTGCTGTCAAGTTACAGGTTGGTCTGAATCAATCCTTAAGTGACCAAAAGCACACTTGAAGATTCCTCAAATGGCACTCCAGGCTACCAGTGCTTCCATTCTGATTCACAAGGCAGCCCAAAAAGCTGCTGGCTGTACCAGCCTTTCAGTCCTCAGCAGAACAGAGGAAGCTGTCAACTGCCATATGAAATCCCACACTCTAAAAGAAAGAATATCTTGCAATTCCTAGCATCACCTTTCTATTACAGCTGACTTCACCACTATCTTCTCTGATCTTTCAGACCACTACTCCTTCCTCCAAACTCCCCTGTGTGGTGTCTAACCTCCTTTGCAGACAGCTCCACACAAACCCTTTTTCCAAGCAAGTACAGGTGAAGAGCAGTGGTATGCAATGGCAGTCTCACATACAGACTAATGGGATGCAAGGACAGCATAATACCTATGAAAGTATGACTGTAAAAGAAAAAGCATTAAGGTTCATGATGGAATGTCACTTTTGCTCCCTTACAAGAACATGGAAACAATTCTCATTATCAGAATACTTGTGAAATCCTGCCCCCCAAAAAAAAACCAAACAAAAACCCAACAAAAAAGACACCGAAAAGCATGAAAATATATGCATATGGAAATAGGACAGTAATTGAGATGTCAATTACTGCAGCATCCTGCAATGTACTCTAGGAGCAGATGAGATTTTGATTTTCCAGGTCTTGCGCAAAAAAAGTGGTTAATGGAGCTAGTTTTGTGTTTAAAGATCATATAGCACTTGCTCAGAAATGAAATGACTGTGCCAGAACTACATACCAAGATTTTATATAAAAGTTATTATGCTTGCTTGAAGTTATTAGTTGATGCGCATTGCCTCTCATCCTATTGCCTGACACCACCCAGAAGAATCTGGTCCCATCCAGTTGACACCCTCCCTTCAGCTATTTATACACACTAATCAAATCCCCCCGAGCCTTCTCTACACTGGACAAGCTCAGTTCCCTCAGCCTTTCCTCGTATGAGAGATGATCCAGATCCTTAGTAATTTTAGTAGCCATACACTGGACTTGCTCCAGGAACTCCCTGTCTCCCTTGTACCGGGGAGCCCAGACCTGTACACAACACTCCAGGTGAGGCCTCACCCAGGCAGATTAGAAGAGGAGGATCACCTCTTTTAACCTGCTGGGTATGCTTTTCTCAGTGCAGCCCAGGACACCATTTGCCTTCTTGGTTAATTGGTGTATTTCATGTCACACAAGGCTGGTAAAGGTTTTTGACATAGGAAATAAAAACCAAAAAACACCCCAAACCAACCAAGCAATTAAAAAAAAAGGCCAAACCAAAAAAACTCAACAAATCCAGAAGCATTAGGACATGAATTTTAGAAAAACCTGCCTAGAAACAGACCATCAGGCTCATCTGAATTGTCTTTGTAAAGAGCCAAAGAGCTTGTCCTAAAAACATTAAAATCAAGAGCTGGAAAGAGCAGAAGGGAAAACAACAGATGAACTTTTCCTTTGTTGGTTTCTGCTACCAGCCAACATTATGAAGACAAAACCAAGTTAAACAACACTGCTGTCAAGCAGTGCCGTAATCAATTTCTACCCATGCCTAGAAAAAAAGAGTCCACTAATGATAAGCTGTTTTTCCTAAGTGGCAAAATTATTGTTGCTGAAAAGCAGCTGCCCCCTTGGTAATGAGGCTGAAGATTGAGTGTTGCGTTTATTCTCGATATGGTGGCATTTAGCATTCCTGCTCACACATTTTGCTCTGCAGAGACAGCTATTTTTCCAGCGCTTACTTCTGAGAAATGAGTGTCACCTTAAAAGTAGTTAAGCCTATATACTGAGTAAGCCCTGCAAGCCTAACAGATCAATAGTAAGACAGATTTGAGGAATAACATGGCTTGAGAACAGCATAAACTTCATTTATTTTATAAAAAAACAGTATTTCAACACAAAAATTTACTATCCAGTAGACCTGTGGAAATCCAACATCTCTCCTGGCTGCTGTGGAAATCATAGACAAGTCTTAAGATTTTGCAGAGAACAAACATGGTAGCAGAGTAAAGTATCACTGCATTAAAAAAACCCAAATATCTACACAATTCCTTTATAGGAGCATCCGGTTATTTCTTTGCATAGGTGATTTTCATTGCATGAGATGGAGTAATCTTGAATCCTTGGAGAGCATCTCGAGCAGCTCCTGCTTGATTCTCATTTTCAAACTCCACAAATGCAATGTCATGGCGTCCAGGCACTAAGCGAACCTCTTTGAATCCAGGAAACCTTTAAAATAAGGTCAAAGAATCAGATAATATTTCACAGTTTGATAATACATCTCTTATCAGTAGCTGTAAGACCTTATCATAAGCATCTACTAGTATAATAGTTAACTGTTAGTGAAAGATTTAAAGTGAAGGGTTTTGCATGTCCAGTCTTAGAACCATGCCGTAATTAAGGATCATTATCTGGAAGCAATTTAATCAGTCTTGTGAACATACGGAAGCAACTAAAGCTAGTTTTAAAACTGCTCCTGCTGTTATAAAGTCTTTTAATATTACAGTCACCAGCTTAAATCCAGTGCAGATTGATGGTAGATAACTTACACAATCAAAACCAGCTACCAAAAAAAATCGGATTTGCTTTCTGAACAAAGTCAGCAGAACTGACATCTGTAATCTTGGCAGTAAGACAAAGAACTGAAATACTTTCAGAAGAAACTCTTATTTCTAAAAAGTCAGCTTGTCAACTGAGAAAAAGCACACAGGTAAAAATTCAAAGAAGTCTTTTTATTCAAAACTTACTGATTGAATAACATGGACAGCATCATCTCATTTGTTTCCTCAGGCAAGTTATTAAGGAAGAGGATATAGTTGGGCGGGTTGTCAGGCACCTGCAACAACAGAAGATCAAAGCTCAGAAGATTACACACAACTATCTCTCCTCTGCATCTATCTCCATGATTATTTGAACCAAGGCTCTCATATCCTTAAGTATTGCTCATAACATTGCTCGATGGACTTCAGTATACCTTCCATGTAATATGCAGACAGAGTCCCTTGGTTCTGTTACAATGATATACTCATTTGCAGAGGCTCTTATTTCCACAAAAATCACAGTAACATAGTGTCTTAGATGTCACATTTAGACTCCAATTCTCAAGGGCTGATACTGCAGTATTCTCAGCACTGTCAAGGGTGGGACCCAGGTGCCCAAATTCTGGCTGTAGTGCTGTCCAAGACACCTGCATGGCAGCGGAAGAACCTCTGAAAGACTCACATCCTTCTGAAAAAACAGTGGGATAAATACCACATAAATACCCTGCTCACCTGCAGTAGTACTGAAATACTATTGTTTGGCAACTGAAGCCCACAAAACCCATATGGTTTTACTACAGTGCTTTATTTGAATTTATTAATTAGAAAACCCATTAGATTTAAAGTCCTCGAGTCTTTGAGAGATTTGCCTGCTAATATGAATATCTAGCAGCCCACCAGACAGAAGGCTGAGTAGTCAGTTTGCTGACACTGAACTGAAAGACTAGAATCTGCCCAAATCATCAAGGAGATTACAAAAATAAACAGGGCAGCACAACTTCAAACGTTCTGATAACAGTGCCAAAGAAGTTAATGCTTCAGCACAATAATTTCCTTCAGCTGATGGAAGTGTTCCAGGCAGTGCCATTAGAAAATAAACTTCTGAACTCCAAACAAATAACCTACTCAGGGCTGTGCTTTGATGCAAACTGACATACACATATTGTGCCTTGGTACAAATAATATCCAAAAGAAAACCCAGACTGAAAGCAAGATGTTCCCCTGTGGATTATGCATGCACTTCTCAACGACAGTATTCAAGAAAGAGATGCAGGACAGGCAAAGATACTCTTCCATAATATTTGCTCTAGTGCACATCTTGCCTCTTTACTACCTCTACTTCTAACACACTGCAATCATTTAGAAGGTTGCTCAAGAGACAACATGAGTGAAGCGGAGGGAGTTGTTGCTACATGTCTCCTCAATCCTTTGGAAAATAAGACACTTGTAAGGAACAAGTGAGCAGAGAACCCTCAAACTCCTGAAAGGAGACTTTTACACAGATATTCTGGCACCCTGTGCCATCTTCCTTCTTTTGTACTACTACAACAAAATAATTTAAAGGGAATTTATTAACAATGAAGAAAACCCCAAACCTAAGTATCCTTCAACTGATACTAAGGACAGTCCAAGTTTTAAGAATTAAGTGGGATTTGTTAATAATGCAGTTTTCTGTATAATAATTAGAAACTGCCAATTCTTCTTTTATGTCAGCCAGATGCAGTAAAAGTGGAATTTCTTTTGGTCATTTGCTGTGATTTGGCTGGTAGGCAAATGTCTCAGAGCAAAAAGGAAGCTATAAAATAGATCCTTGAGTTTGTGTAGAACTATTATTGATTGAGAATAAAGTAATTTCACACATTAATGCTTTTAGTCACACACACACACACACAGAGAAAGCATTACCTGTTGATTCTGTGCTGCAGTCCCTGGGGCACTGGCTGAATTCTGTGTTGCCCCCTAGTGAGTAAGTACAAAATAGTTTTACAAAGGTGTTCAGTTAGAAACACATAAGCACATATCACCATGTTTCTGCACAACTCAAGAAGTATGCTAAGGCTTTTTTAAGCTACAACCCAAGGAATGTTTGCCATTTATAAGATTTCTGACAGTAAACATAAAGCTCATGAATTTTGCTGGACTCTAAAGCCAGGTAATCAAAATGGAAAAAAAAAACCCAAACCATCAGTAGCAGATATAACCAATGGCCAAGTCAGCAGATATAGAAAAATCACTATTTCTCCACATTATCATATTTTTAATAGACAGGAAGTAGGTAGTTTTGGAAATGAAGGCCTAGACAGGACATACCTAACAAGAGAAAAATAGGCATTTCCACCAAGGACTCTGCTTTAGCAAGGATAACTGAAGCCATTACTATAATAGCTACTAGCAGTTATTTCTTCTTAAGAGATTTCTATATTATGATTTGACTTTTTAATAAATCCTGAAAAATTCTGCCTAGAAAATGTTGCTTTCTATAAACACTCTTATCCCTCCTTAACACCAATTTGTGACTTAGCAAGAAATGTAGTTAAGTAACACAATATTAAAACTCTGTGCCTGACTGTTTTCTGCTATACTTCAGCACATAAATTAGTAAACGTTATTAGTTTAGGCCAGGCCAACCCTTAGTGGAGATACATTTCAAGCCAACCCCTCTTCATCCAACTGTACATGGTAGGGGAGTTGGAACTAGATGATCATAAGGCCTTTCCCAACTCTGACCTTTCTACGATTCTACGCTAGTTATCTTGTTCCCATTTACCATTCAGTGCTTACAGAGCAAACAGGGCACTAAAATACTGAAGGGAAAAGCTGTTTGAGTACTTGAAGCTGGTATTAAAGAAATACACAGCCCTCCTTTATTACCTCTTCAATAAAGAGGTTAGCTCCTCTTTTGGTTTATTGTACCTTTGCCCTACATCTTTATCTTCATCTAGTAATAGGAAAGGAGGGGGAAAAAAACAGCAGGAAAGACTGTATCATCAGCTGCCTCTCCTTAACTTTTAGTGAGTGCACAAGAGTACTAGATATCATTAGACCATAGTTTAAGGAATTGAGATGTACCAAAAGACAACACTTAGTCCTAAAAAGAAAAATAAAACAAAATTAAAATAAAATAATTACCATGTATGTTTTTCGTATTTAACCAGGGAAGCAGCTTACCTGGATAAGCTTTTTATTTGGTGCATTTGCTGACTGCTCCAGAGATTTGGCCTTCTTCTTCTCCTTCCTCTTTTCCTTATCAGCAAAAGTACCACGCATTTTAGAGATGATATCGGAGTCTGTTTTTGCATACTGAATCCGCTTTTTTAAAACAAAAAAACCCACAAACAAAAGAGAAAAGACATATGCAGTTGATGATACTGATTATTTTGCACCATTTTCATTAATTGTGTTCTGTGCATTTACATTTTCCCCTCAAAATGTCTTACATTATTAAAAATATTGTTATGAACTGTAGATACGTTTAGAGTATCTAATCCTCGTGATTAATTCTGAACATAACTATAGAACTCAACAAAAACCCTTAAGATGGAAATTACTAACTTTAACTCATTGAAATCAGAACTCTATTCATCTAACAGCGTCTTTTTAGCACCTGTCAAGGTAAGAGATGTACAAAGTGATGTGAGGATGTGACAGAATTCGAACTATCTTCTATTAAAAGCCCTAGGAGGATTTTTTTAACCCCATTTTAAGGGGAGTTAAAATTTTACAGTGATTTCTCAGATCTTAGAGTTCAGCAAAACTCTGACTTCTTAAATAGAGAGGCAAGTACCTGCTTCAGTCCAAACCAGTTGCACAGATCATGCCAGCAGCACATTGGTGCTGGTTTTCTGACAGAGGCTGCCCAATGCAGTAGTCAGGGAACGCAGATGCAGCTGTGACTATACTTGTGTGCGATATTAGATATACACACACAATCCTACGACTTCTACTTTCAGAGACTATGAGACCCAATACAAAATTACACAGCAGTTGAAGGCATTTTTTAAAATGTTTTTTTTTTGCTTAGACAAAGCATGCATGCTGTAGGCAATATTCAGAGGGACATACACATGAAAGCTTATAAAGCCTTAATCTTTTTATTTCCTATTGCATTTTACTGAGCTCAAACCTCTATAAGGGTAAACAACAGAACTGAGCTTGCACAATTCCTTATCAAGGATTTTAGTGGGGAATCTGAAAGTGTTAATGAAAAAAACTTGCGGCTCAGCAACAAACTGTCTGTGCTCTCCTAAATGCTCAAAGCCACAGTCTGAAAGCTAGCAGTAATATATCCACCCATCCATAATGATACACTTGCATGTATCATTATGCCTCACAAATAGTTGCAGAATTAAGAGATGCCTAATTATCCAAGCAGGCAACGATGACATGTCAATCCTTGCGCTAATGTGTAGAAAGTACAAGCACTTTACCAAACACATTATTAAATCACATTCTATCAATCACCAGTGAATTTGCTTCACTCAAGTTATACTGAAATTCAGTTACTTGGTTTGGTGATGTGATGCATACACAAACAGAACTAGCCATTGATTCACAAAAATAAATCACTGGTCACATCTGGAAAGTAAAACTTCCTTCACCCTACTCACTGTTACCTCAAAAAGGAAGCATCATATTCTATCTATTTATTACAAATGAAATAGCAACCAAACTTACCGTAGATTAGATGCTTACAGTTAAATATTACTGAATTAATTTGCTAGGTTCAACAAAATGTTTTATCATGATCATTATCATGATAAAATATTTAAATAAATAAAAATTAAATAAAATTAAAATAAAATTAAAATTAAATAAAATAAGTATTTAAGATGTTCACAGCTTTAATCCAGCAAAGAAAAATATGCAGCCATCATTTAGGAAACCTAATTGGAAAGTTTAACCCCTGTGTTTTAGCTACAGCCTCTCCAGCACCCCTCTAGCTTGCATGTATTCATCAAGACGGGACACAACTGAGTAACAGTACAAGTACACAGGATGGTTAACACACAAGGTGCAAGTGCCAAAAAACTTTATCATACAATCCATAGAATGGTTTGGGTTGGAAAAGACCTTAAGAACATCTAGTTCTAGCCCCCTAGACCAAGGCTCTGTCCAACCTGGCCTTGAACACTGCCAGGGATGGAGCATTTATCATTTCTTTGATAAATTCTTTCACACTGTTCCAGTGCCTCACCACCCTGGTATCATACTACAGTATTTCTTTTATCTTCAGAAAGCTAACAATGTAACTTACCATTGGCTTTCCATAAAATGGAAAGCCTTGTAGTTGTCTCAAAGCATTGGTAGACGATCCAAGTTCTTTAAATATAACAAAAGCCTGTCCTCTCATCTTCATAGTCTTTAAAGCCACAATGTCGACCACATGGCCAAACTGTGAGAATAACGCATACAGAGACCTCTTCAGTTCTGTTGACCATATGAAAAAAAGAGATTACAACAGGTTACATGCAAATGTCCACTTCTACAGAGTTTGCTGTCCTTCAGCAACAATGTTTTTTGGCAGCTTTAGCTCACACAGAGATATGAGAGTTTTGTCTAAGCTGTTGCATGAGCCCATGTTTATTTGCCCAGTTTTTGTAAGTTAGTGTATAACACTTGCTTTCACACCTCAAATATTAATGCAGTGACAAAGCTGTACTGCCATCCATTCTACATTTTAAGCAAGTAACAATTACACAAGGGTATATATATTTTTTCATGTGCATATATGTACACACACAATCACATATTCAAGTATGATGTATGACAGCCATGAAAGGCTGATCAGAAAATCAGTACCATAACACACAGTACTAAAGAGGTATGGCTTAAAAAAGGGCCACAGCAAAATAATAACTGCTTAAAGGCTAATTCAATTTGGAAATTTTCTTTGTAACTGTTTAACCAGTTCTCTCACACACATGAAGTGTTTTTTCAGTCTGTATCTGAGTGTGTTTTTATATGAGCCCACTGTACTTTACAGCTGCAATGGATTTATTTTCATTATTTAAAATCACCTGACTACAAACCAAACAAAACCTTAATCTTAGCCAATCAAACTAAATCACTGAATGATAAATAAATCATCTGTATTGTGTAACCATTCTACCTCACAAATCTTAGCATGTGAAATACTTCAGCAACATACGAGCACTCTCTTGTTTACTGGTTATAAATCCTATTACCTACAGTAACTGTTAATAATTAGCTTGTAATACCAGCCCACTGTCACTTCCTGCAGCTACTCCTGACGAACCAAACTGCTCTATTTTTAAGCTTTTTTATTGAAATACTTTCTTTAATAATAACTTCTAAACCTCTATTTAAAAAAATCAAATCTGTAAGTTTCATAGGTAATTGGAAACTCTCCATTTAAAAAGTATAAGCACACAGTTTCATAAAGGAGACTTTCTAGTTTATAGGACACTTAACAAGCTACAAAGAACAAAGCTGTAAGTTACATTTATTCAGTAAACCCATCAGTTAAGAAATAATTTCCCAGTAAAACTGTTTGCACTTTCAGAGCTTCCCGAAGCACCCTGAAGAAACGTTTAAGTAGTGCTAATTTGATTCCAGCACTCTGCTCACAAACAGTAACAAATAAACTCCTGTGACTGTACCACAATCACTTTAGATTGTAAGCTAAGCATAAGTATTAAGTGGGTGGTTCTACACGCTGAATACACAGCCAGGTAAGGGCAAGATTGTGATTTCCAGCACACTGTGAGGAGCTGAAGTTCCTCAGCACAAAGCCACCTCCCTGGAGTGCACTGCATAAACTGCAAGGCAGTGCCTCCGATGCAACAACACAAAACAGGCTTGTTCAGACCATATCCACCGCTTCTGCATAGGATTGAACAAATGAGGAGAGCACAGATGACCCCATACCACAGCAAGAGGGGACTGCAGAGGCCACCAAAACATATGTCAACATCCCTGTTAGCATCCATCGGATATTCTCATTAGTCATTCACTGAGAAGCAAACCTGGCCTGTGCAGTCAGCTACACAAATGCAGCAAGGAAGTAACGAGAAGCTGCCTTAGAAACAAGGTCTCTGCCTTACAAAAAGAGACCTATGCATTGTGCTGCATTTGCTGACTTTAGCCGCAACTTCGATGGAAGCAGCCGTCTATTTAGAGCTCGGTTCACACCCGCCGCCTGCCCAGCACCTCACTGCCGGAGTACCCGGTGCTGCGAGAGCCCAGCCGCCGGCCCCGCTGGTACCAGCGACCGCTTCCCAGAGACAAGCCACGGCCCCCATACCTCCTTTCTTAATCTTATCGTTGATGTTGTTGATGTAGATGGTGTGGTTCGGCCTGATGTCCATCCTCGGCGACGGCTGCACTAACACCTGCGGGCAGAGCACACGTGGGACCCGTTACCGAGAGCCGAGATACCCTTGGGCCGCACGCACGCTCCATTCCCACCCTCCCCATGCGGGCCGATCCCACGGACGGCCAGAGAGGCGGTCCTGAAGGCAGCCCCACAGCATCCCACCATACCCCACATCCTCCTTTCTTCCTCCTGCCAGCCCGGCCCCGCAGCCCTGCGATGCTCACCTCTTCCAGCCGCAATGGCGGCCGCCGGTCCTGTCCCGCCCCGCGTAACGGCGACGCAGGCGGCAAAGCTGCTCCCGCAGCGATCGATGTGCCGAGCGCCGATGCCCGGCGACGCCTGCGCAGTAAGAGCCGCTCTGCTGCCGCTCTCCTCACGGTGACACTGGCCTTGGAGCTCCCTGTATTCGCTGCCTCAAGGCTCCTCTCCGGTTTGTGGAGGCCGGTGCAGCGCTCCGGGAAGTTCCGTTTCCCTCCAGATCATCCCCGTGGTGAGAGGTGGTCACAGTCGGGGCTCTTCGGGAATGACAGTGGGGCTTGGAGCTGCCCGAGATGGGGGTTTCCTGACCCGGTGTCAGGGGAGCAGTAAGCAGTTAGCTTCATTTTTGTCACCACAGCTGACACAGCAGCTTGTGGAGAATGAAGGGAAGCGGTAACTTGAAAATGCCTGCAGACATTCATTACTAGGGTTTGGTTTTACTTAGGATACTGAGAGAGCAATGTATCTGAGCATATATAATTGCTTGGAGGTACTTGAAGGATGCCTGTGATAGTGGCAGCTCAGGGTAAATAAACAGCAGAGGTTGAGCTTGTGGCCCTTGAAGTTTTGGAATAGATTTGCAGGCTGCATACCTTCTTTTCTATGAATAATTATGAGGCTTTTTCAGAGCCAATTTAGAGCTGTGAAGGTTTAACCTGGTAGCATACCAAAAAGAGAATATAATCAATAGATCCTGCTTTCTAAAAGCATGAATGTTAGGCATAGTTCTCCAGTTACATTTCAAGCAGAAAACCATTACTTCCAGATTCTAGGATTTGTCTGAATAAAAAGAAAATCTTATATTTAGGAAGCCAAAAGAGAACAACATGGATTAAAGTGAGTTGATTATAAATAAATGGATAAAAATCTGTTCATTGCAATGTTATTTACTGGTGGAAGAGAACAGCGAGCTCCTCAGCTGTTTGTAGCATTGCATGGAATGGGGAATGATGTGCCAGTGTGATGCCATATGCAATGCATACATGCCCCAGATTGAAAACAGGATAGGCAGCAGTTCCAGGCAAGTTTTAGGGGCCTAATTATTTTCCTTGGTTTACTGTTGTAGAAGTAGTTATTATGATGAAGTCTAACTTTGAAATCCAAGCGTAAGCAATGCATTAAATCACTGTTCTTTAGAAACACTGACTGTGCTATATTGTGCATTGATCAGTGTAGTCCATGTAAGTTCATCATGTAGTAACAGTGTTCAAAACCTACTTCCTTGTTACTGAGTCAGCGTAGCTAAGGGAGTTTTTCCTCACAGAATCAAAAACACTGACATGCTATAAATGATTTTCAAAATAAAGCTCTTCAGCTGTTCACAGAGAGGACATGTTAGAGAAAACAAATGCATGGAAAACCTCACCCTGACACAAAGTGAGGAGGAATTCATGGCTTCAGTAATGGATCCAGCACAGCGTGCTGCACTCATGCTTGCTCTGTGTCACTTTAAGCACAGCTGATTTATTCTTGCAGGATTTGAATGCAGTAAAGCAGAAAAGCTGTGTCTTTCCTGCTCCTCAGGTGGGATTTCACAGTCTGCCTGCCAGCTCAATAGCAGTGACATTTATTCTTCAGCTTGGCTTCCCCCTTCTCCTCCCCAAGGTTTATTTGGATTACTTTTGTTTTCTTAATCCCCTAACAAAGAGGTGCAGTGCTCTCATATTCACTCAAACGATCATTTGTTAAAGTCTGAAAGCTTGAAGTATTGCAAAGATTACTTCAAGTTTCTTAGCAAGAGTGCCCATAGCAACTTAGGAAGCAGTTATGATTTATCACCAATATAACAGGCTGGGAACATGCTTCCAGCTTGAACAGGTTGTCAAACAGCACTGGAGAAACAAAACAAAGGGCACAGGGTTCTTGAAAATACCTTTCTAGCAATTGCTTTTCCATCTTCCTGCCCTTTGCTCAGGTCAAGGAAATCCAGCATTTCATTATTATTGCTGTTGTTTGTTATGAAACCTGTAATAAACATTGAGGGGTTTTCCTTTGCCTTCCTTTTCTAAATCCAATGCAATTCTCCAAATTAAAACAGGAGCACGTACAAGAGCTGCCTGTAGTGGAAGCTTCACACACCTCTGCAGTCCTGCTGGCACTGATTTGGTCCACATGCACATGATGCCTCACACTTTTGACTGTTGGTATCTTCCTGTATGAATGTCATAGGATAAGTAAAGTTATTTTAATTGATCAGTATAGAAATGTTGTCACCTCACCTGTGTGTGTAATGAAAATCATATGCTTTTCATTATACAGACACAAGTATGACATTTTCATTATAACATTATACAGACATAAGTAAATTTAATTTGCCGATAACAAAAAGCTGTGTGGTTTGGTGGATATGCTGGAGGCAAGGAATGCCATCCAGAGGGACCTTTACATGCTTGTGAGGTGGGCTGATGCCAAGCTTATGAAGTTTAACCATGCCAAGTGCAAGGTCCTACACCTGAGACAGAGCAACCCCAGGCACAGCTACAGGTTGGGCAGAGAAGAGATTCAGAGCAGCCCTGCAGAGAAGGACTTGGGGGTGTTGATCACTGAGAAAATGAACATGAGCCAGCTTCAGTGTGTGCTTGCAGCCCAGAAAGCCAACCGTATCCTGGGCTGTATCAAAAGGAGCGTGACCAGCAGGTCAAAGGAGGTGATCCTGCCCCTCTATTCTGCTCTTGTGAGACCTCACTTGGAGCATTGTGTGCAGTTCTGGGGTCCTCAACATAAAAAGGACATGGAACTGTTGGAACAAGTCCAGAGGAGGCCACGAGGATGATCAGGGACTGGAGCACCTCCTGTATGAAGACAGGCTGAGAAAGTTGGGGCTGTTCAGCCTGGAGAAGAGAAGGCTGCGTGGAGACCTCATAGCAGCCTTCCAGTATTTGAAGGGGGCCTATAGGGATGATGGAGAGGGACTGTTCATTAGGGACTGTAGTGATGGGTCAAAGGGTAATTGATTAAAACTTAAACAGGGGAAGTTTAGGTTGGATATAAGGAAGAAATTCTTTACTGTAAGGGTGGTGAGGTACTGGAATGGGTTGCCCAGGGAAGTTGTGAATGCTCCATCTTTGGTGATGTTCAAGGCCTGGTTAGCCAGAGCCTTGGGTGCCATGGTTTAGTGTGAGGTGTCCCTGCCCACGGCAGAGGGGTTGGAACTGGATGATCTTAAGGTCCTTTCCAACCCTAACTATTCTATGATTCTGTGAATGCTTTGTGATTTGGCTGGGTTGATCTTCCGTGTTTGACTGCTGTGTTCTGCTGTCTCAAGGAGCACAATAATACCTCCCTAAACATTTGAACATGGACAAAAATGGTGAACAAAATAGCAGGATATAAGGAAATTCCCTAGGAAGCATAAAAGTGGTGCTGTGAGCACTGGCGAAGTCAGTATATGTGAAACCTCATGTATAAGACAGAAAAGGTTCTTTGAAGGGTGAACAATTTGGGGATCTATATTCAATTAGAAGGTGCAAAAGAAAAGGAATTGGGTCCTATAATTCAGCTGTTGCTGGGCAGTTGTCCTGACTGCCTTCCACCAGTGTAAATTGCCAGAAGGATCTGAGGAACTTGCAGTGATTTACAGATCATTGTTCACAGGCTCAGGATACGCAACCTTTGCAAACTAACAAAGCAAAGTGAATAGACAACTGATGGCAGGAGAAATTTAGTATTGACAAATGTGTGGTGAAGCACTTGGAAAAGCATCGTTTAAACCACCTGAATTAACTGTAACCGCTCAGAAAGAGGACCCATCTGACCCCTGTTGGGGAACAGTAAAACACACAGTGATAGGGAGAGAGGCAAGCAATAACACCATATGCAAAGGGGAAAATGTATTGTGGTACCTTTAATAAAGCTGTCCATAATCTAAGATGATTGAATGTAGTACTGCTTGATCTAGAAGAAGCTCCACACATTCATCTGACATTTATTATTGGCAGTTTATACTTTTAATTATTAAATACTCTGCCTGACAGATCTCTCAGGTAGACAATGTAATTTAGTCAAGGGACCTTCACCAGTCAAGGGAAGAGTACACCATCACAACCATGTATTTATTACTAGTGTTTCAGAGGAAAATCAGTCTATCATGATTAATATAATTGTTTGCTTGTAGTATTGACCAAGTCACCTTTCTCCCTTACCAAGTCCATAGGAACAAACAGCACAGCACTTTGTTTCTCTGGATAGATTTCTAGTTTATGGCAACAGATGATAGTTGCATTGCTTAAAAAAAATGGAAAAAAATACCATTGTTAAGTGAACAAGCATTGAATTTTAGATATTTGACATTTGTATTTTATTGTTGATCTCCAGAATAATATATCCATCATATATATCCAGCATTGTTCAGCCTGGAGAAGGTTCCAGGGATACCTTACAGCAGCCTTCCAGTACCTAAAATAGCCCTACAAGGAATCTGGAGAGAGACTTTTTGTAAGGCATATAGTGACAGAACAAGGGGGAATGACTTTAAACTGACAGAGGGTAGGTAAGGTAGATATTAGGAAGTTGTTCCCCGTGAGGGTGGTGAGACATGGGCACAGGTTGCCCAGAGGAGCAGTGGCTGCCCCATCCCTGGCAGTGTCCAAGGCCATGTTGGACAGGGCTTGGAGCAACCTGCTCTGGTGGAAGGTGTCCCTGCCCCTGGCAGGGGGGTTGGAACTGGGTGAGCTTTAAGGTGTCTTCCAACCCAAACCATTCTGTGATTGCATGATAAGCTGTGAAATGAGTGTATTTCATCTTTGTGCTTTATGAAGCATGCTAAGAAGAAAAATAAGAGTAAAATAATCAGCAGAACCTGGACGATGACTCCACAGGTCACACAAGGAGCTTGTTCAACAGAAGCCAGCTGAGTTCACCAGTGAATTATTCACTTTCCCATCTCAGCTGTGTTTCTTTTATTTTAGTGCTCACCAGGTGGCAGCAACTATCACTGCTCTGTTAATACAAAACCCCTGCAATTAGCATCAGTAACAGACCACTTCCCTTCCACCCCCAAAAAAATACCAACTCCAGAAAGAAAATCTCTGCACCCTGGAGAACATGCCAGACCTTTAACAGATGACACTTTTAGGACCTTGCATCTCTTCCGTCCTTGGGGCTAAAGCTTCTCTGAAATCACAAGTATGCTGAGCACTGCCCTTGATGGCAAACTTCTCCTGTTCGCTATATTTATCATCATTGGTAGTTCCCAGTTAGTTTTTGGTGTGTTAATATACTGAAAAAGATAAAATGCGGGTAGTGCTTTTAATTCCATACAGATGGTTCCAAATTAGTTCAGGGTGCTGGGGGTTGTCCTTTTATTAGTACTAATTGGTGGCAGTGCCATCTGTCCATGCTGTAACTCTTCGCTGGGGAGAATAGCAATGCACTGGTTTGATTTATTATTGTGCAAGAATAGCCACATTCCTTCCCTTTTTCTTTCAGTCTGGGTTAACTTTATTAGTTTTACTGGTATCAGCATTCTAATGTAATGTAAGCAATGTGACTTACACTGAGCATTTGAAATTCAGTACTTTTGAATCCTAATACATTGTAGTGTAATGAAATCAAAACTTACCTGCTGAGTTGTATAAAATTGCCTGGTTGTTTCCATCACTTGTTTTCTTGAATTTCACAAACCACCAGTCCCCCAGTGTGAACGGCTTCACCCACATCAATACAAACCAGTTTTATCTGCTTCTCTTGCAGAGTTTCCCTGATGCATGAGTTCTCAGCCCACCAGTGGTATCCTGGCTGCAATGCTGGGTAAAAGGAGAGCAGCAGTGCTCTGTACAACACTCTCACAATGGGCATCAGGTGCAGGAGGGATGGGCTCTCATGGGGCAGGAAGCCCTATCCAGGGCAGAGTAAGGAAACAAGGAACTGGCTGTGGAGCATGACCAGAGAAACCAGCCTGGGTCATCCATGAAGCACTTGGTGTGTAACATTTGCTGTCAAGGAACAGCAAGTGCAAGTGGTTCCATAAAGGAGGGCAAGCCAGAAGCCCAGCATGTCAGACACCAGCATGGCACAGCCTCACTGCACCTGAGCAAGAAGAGCAGATCTAAATCCATCAGCTCAGCCACTGCTTGCTGACCACCAGACAAGACAGAAGCAACAAGAAAGGTCAGAGATAAGTGTACAGCTTGGGCTGTGTGAAGTACCTGGCCAGGCATGGTTGCTGTGCAGCTCAGGTAAGGACCAGAGGTCACAGACTGGGCCTAAACAAAGAGGAGCCCTGGCAAAGCTCCTTACAGCCCTTGTGTCACAGCAGCCTGAGCCGGTCAAGCTGCCCCAGGTCAGTGCTGGTCTTGAGCTTAAGCAGTCAGGCACCTTGAAGGGATGTGTAGTGCTGCAAATTGCAGACATCTGAGGGACTAATGAGATGAGGGTGGATGCTGGGAATGTTACCTGTATCACTGATCTTGGAGCAGCTGGGGAATAGAAGCTTGGAGGTGATGTCTGCAGCAGCCCAGCTAAACTGTGGCAAAGAGGTGAGGAGGAAGCTTAACCTGCTTTATGCATCGTTCATGGGCTGGAAGGCAGGGCAGTGGCTGGGCATGGTGGTCTCACATAGCTGGTGGCACCACTGCGGAGCTGAAGAAACCTCTCCTCACATGAGGAGGGAACACAGCGTGTCTTGGATGGAAGAGCAAACCTGCCCTTGGAAACACGGCTTGATAGGGAAACAGATTTGCCTAGAAGGAGGATCTCGAGCAGAGATTTGGTCCTACCTGAGGAGTGAGGTCTGCCCAGCTTAGGGTATCCACAGTGCTTACTGGCAGCTCACCATCAGCATCCAGTGTAGGGCTCTGTGAACAACAGGATCCCATAAACAAGCTCTTTGATTTCCAAACACTTCTTTCTCAAGCCAGCTCAGCCTCGAAATTGCTAACACCGTGCCAGCATCCAGCTATGAAGCCATAAATAAGCTTGTTTATTACTAGTCTTATGGTTAATAATTACTGTAGTTTGGGCAAACAGCAGTAGTAAGCTCCTCTAACAAGTTCTGCCTGGGCTTGTGTTGAACTCTGCCAGTTCCCCGTACAGATACTAATAAAGCTCGTGAGTTATTTTGATTGTCTCATTCCTTTAAACATTTATTGATTTAAATCATTTAGTTCTCAGTCACAACAGGCACTGGGGTGCTGGTAAATCATACCATCTCTGGTACTTGAATTGGCTGTAAATCTGCCATATCTGGTAGGCTCAAGCTGGCTATAAATTCTTTCAGTGCTCCTAAAGCCTGGCTGGCTGTGGAAATGACTGCCTGTGTTGTGCTGCCTTATATCTGCAGTCGTGCTGGGAGTCAGAGAGCC
Source organism: Melopsittacus undulatus (assembly GCF_012275295.1). Lineage (NCBI taxonomy): Eukaryota > Metazoa > Chordata > Aves > Psittaciformes > Psittaculidae > Melopsittacus > Melopsittacus undulatus. Next base: position 8,572,742 of record NC_047529.1, on the reverse strand, counting down.
CTTCAGTGCCTATTTCTCATTTAGCTTCAGTGTGGTAGAGCCCTTTCCAAGTATTAGGGTTCTCCTGTGCCATCCCTTTAAAATAAACACCCTACATCACCAAATGCTGTAGGTCAAGAACGACATCAAATGCAGCGTCAATCTCCTCTCTATCAGAATTCCACATGGAGCAGCTCTGCGCTCGTTGGCTTTCTAAAAGACTCCGTTCCAACTATGATTTACACCATCCTGCCTTCAGTAATGTAAAAATAAATCTCAGCTCTCTGAGATGAGATCTTGCCTCTGAATGAATAAATTTCCCACCTCCAAAGAGTGAAATGAGAACAGGTGCTTGTATATACGAACACATGAATCTGCTGCCTTAAAATGAAGTGCGCAGGTGGATTAAGACAATCCTTCCTGCTGCACTTCTGGTTACAAAGTAAAGCTGTACAATATTAAGCAGCCAACGTCCTAAATCAAATTAAAATGTCCTGTTTTCAGCCCCAAAGGCAATTATTTCCCATAGAGCTGGTCATAATTTTGCAGAAGAGAACTAGTAGTGACAAACCCCCCTTTTGTTTAAGGGTATTTTTATAAATTATATTCAGTTTTTAGAAAAGGTTTTTGTTCTTCATAAAATGGATGAAACACTTGAACATTTTCAAGCACTGAAAAAGCACTATTACAGAAGGTGTTTTGTTTTTTTCTTGCGAGACAGAGGAACTATGAACTCTTCCCATACACCTCCTGCTGCCTCTCTAATTCTGTGTGAAGTGATAGCTTATCCCGGAGAATCCCATTCAGCCGACACAACTTCTTTACTTTGAGGTTAGTCGTTTTTCAGCTCAATGTGAAAATGTGATCTTGTGGTTGCTATCTGAAGGTACATCTGTGTTGCTGCCAAAGGGAGCACAGGGAGACATTGCTGCTCTAGCAGTAATTTAGCTAGCTCATGAAGTACTAACATCAAGGTGATGGAAACACAGGAGGCCAACTCCTGCGCTACCACTCGTGATGTCTTTAGGGACTGCAGTGATAGGACAAGGGGTAATGGGTTCAAATTTAAACAGGGGAAGTTTAGATTGGATATAAGGAAGAAATTCTTTACTGTAAGGGTGGTGAGGCACTGGAATGGGTTGCCCAAGGAAGTTGTGAATGCTCCATCCCTGTCAGTGTTCAAGGCCAGGCTGGACAGAGCCTTGGGTGCCATGGTTTAGTGTGAGGTGTCCCTGCCCATGGCAGGGGGGTTGGAACTGGATGATCTTAAGGTCCTTTCCAAACCTAACTATTCTATGATTCTATGTTGGGTACGTTGATGGCAGCATTCCACTGCTCTTCCCTGCCCTGCTTGATACAGGTGGATATTGAAGCCATTTAAGAATGTCTGGAGAAGTGCAGCCGGGAAGCAGATGAGAGAAGTGATCTCCCCACCTCTCCTCCATCCAAGAGCATGGGGCAGGACTGGCAGGGCAGAGGCAGCTTGTATGAGCTTGCCAGTGAAGAGGTACCTATTGGGTAGCACCTTCTACACTCCCTTCTCCCAAACCTGCAATAAAGCGTTAGAAATATACTACTGCCTTTTCCACGTTATATAAAATCTCAGCTAAACAATATAGAGAAGGGGCTGCCCCTTTCTCTTTGCTGATTGCAAAATACTTTAGTTTTGTTTGGTTTTGGTTTGGTTTTGGTTTGGTTTGGTTTTGGTTTTGGTTTTGTCAAGCTTCTAACTAGTCCATTGCTCACTCTGCATATTTAGTCCTTCCTAACACTGTGTTAGGAATAAAGCAGTGTTAACCTTTCACAAGTAATGACAAATAGAAATTTGATGCTTGAAAATGCATTTTCTATGAAAGAGAAGAAATGTCCCTATGCAGTGTTATACTACTAAATAAAGGCACAAATCTACTGCTGATCCCATTCTCCTCCACTAGATTTGGGTTTTCCCAGTGGAGACTCCCTCTGCCTCAGTCTCCATCCAGGCACCAGCTGCTGATCTGCCCTGCAAGGGGCAGCCTGTACCTTCTCAGCTATGGTATATCAGCCTCTAACTTCCTGAAAACAGGAACTGTGGGTATGAACTGGCATGCAGAACATGTCTGAGGGAGAGTCAACTATCAGTTGCCCTTGGACTTCATCATGCTGCATCCATACCTGCTCCCTATAGCTAAGTGGCAAACAAGGTGTAGGACTGTCATTGCCCCTTTGGACTCTCAATTTCAGAGGCAGACATCCCTACCCTGGGGAGGGAGTAGCCTGTCCTTCACCCTAAAATGGGTCTATCAGTGAGGAGAGGATGAATATTGTTCCTTGGTGCTTTGCACCCTGTGTGATTTTCCCTAGTCCGTCATGGCTGTAATGGTGTCACTTCTTTGCCCCGTGTACTGAGACCACATGTGTGCACAAATGACCTCAGCCATGGATTGCATCCCAGCTCCTGTGTCAGGGGTTGTATTTCCCTTCTTCAGTGAGTCTTTCAAGAATGTTTTTGTGGGGTATCTGCTTATACACAGAAAACGTCCCCGAGCTGACTTTGTTCAACAGCCACAGCCTCTGAGCAAGTCAGTTGGGGATGCTGTCACCCAAAGAAATACTGCTTGGCAGCCAGATTATATGCCATGAACCATTTCTTCAGGGAATCCATCTTAAACTCATTTTAGACTAACATAGCCAGAGCTGTATATTACAGCAAGGGGCAGCTAACCCTTTAGATCTGCCAAGTGTGATTGAAACCCATTACTCACTTTCTCACTACCTGGACAGTTTTATCCAAGAAAACAATTGTTGGGGGTGGAAAACTTGCTATGCAGACGGTCACAGAGCAATGTTAATGATCCAAAGGGATTCTTTGCCCTGACTTCAAACAAGAGCCAGCTGCCAGAGGAAAAAGCACAGAAAATAAAGTGTTCCAGGGCACACTCCAATCTTTTTCCAGTCAAATTTTGCCTTAGGACATTAAAGCATTAACAATATTGACAGCATTAGTACAAACCTGAGTATTGATTCTTTGTCAATGCAGTGTTTCTTCTTGATAAGACCATGCAATATATCTTCTCCGTATCCACATCCTGTGAAGCTGGCAGCATTTCGGCGTGAGCAAGCCCTGGGGGAAGGCAGACGCAGTGCATAAGGGTCCATTCATTAGTTAAACACTGCAACATTAACTAAAGCCTCACCAGAGGAGAGAGCTTGTAAGGAGTGAGAGACAAATGAGATGTTCATCAGAGGACTGCAGATACCCAGCATAATCTAATATACCCAACATAATGGAAAGGAAAATGAGAAGCTTCCTGGTTTCAGAATACTTGCTTTCCCTTTCTTTCTCCCCCTCCTTCTCCCTTTCCCTTTCCTTTTTCCTTTCCCCATCTCTTTTCCTTTCCTTTTGCCTTTTCCTTTCCCCTTCCCCTTTCCTTCCCATTTTGGTTCAGTTCAGAGCCTCCAGAACAGCAGGAAACTATGGAGAGGCAGGGAAAAGAAGGGCAAATACATTTGTAATTTGAAAACACTTGTGCAAGTCTCTCTTCCTGCATTGCCTTTCTCACCTCTTGCCTGCTTGAACATGAAGAAGGACTTACTCTCAGAGGGAGCAGTCCTCTCTCCTTGTGCATCCACAACAGTGTAAGTTACAAACAGCATCTCCTTTTCCTGCTCTTCTGCTGTTATATACTTCTGCCTAGCTTAGTGTTGTATCACTCAGATCAGAGAAAGCACAGCATCCCAGGACATGGCTCTTTGTCTTTTAGTCTTGGTATTACTGAAACAATCTCTTTGCTTAAAAATGGAAACATCATTTTCCACTTAAAAATACATACATATGCCCCGTATTAGATTCGTCACATTACCACACCTTGATCCTGTAAACAGGGAAAAAAACCACCCAACCATCAAACTGCCCAGCTGATTGCTAACCAAACTGATAAATGAGGTTTGTTTATGCAATGTGAATAGAAATGGGCTTATTATACTTTGGGGTGAAATAATATGGTATGACTTCAAAAATAAATGCCTAGAAAGAAAGATAGAAGTGGTTTTTAAATACAAAACCATGTTAATAATGCTTTCCCCATGCAGGAAAAATGATTCTGTGTTTGAGTCTGATCCTGCAGGAGCAGATACCGCTGATCCACTCATTCATTTCGGCAGGGCTCTCCGGAAAGGTCTCCAAGCAGGATGACTATGGATTGTTAGCATTCATGGAAGTGCCTCCGTGTTTTGTTGCCAGGAAACGGTAATGAAAGTGTAGGGATGCCAGCTTGATGATAGGGATGCAGGGCGGCAGCATTAATCCCATGCTTTGCAGACACGAGATCTCTATCATTTGCAAACACGAATGCCTGCACAGGCTGTCAGAAATTCAGGAAGGTCGTTTGGCTACTGGTTCTGTAGAAATGTGGAATGTTAGAAAAGCTTAAGCCAACAACAGCATCAACGTTAGAGCTCTGAAAAGCTTCTTCTACCCCACAGAATACAGTTTTGTGGGATATCATGGGTAGATTTAGATTAGGTATAAGGAAGATATTCTTTACTGTGAGGGTGCTGAGGCACTGGCACAGGGTGCCCAGAGAAGCTGTGGCTGCCCCATCCCTGGCAGTGTCCAAGGCCAGGTTGGACACAGGGACTTGCAGCAACCTGCTCTAGTGGAAGGTGTTGATGCCCAAGGCAGGGAGTTGGAACTGAATGAGCTTTAAGGTCCCTTCCAACCGAAACCAGGCTGGGATTCTATGATTATACTCACGTGTAATGTATTTGTGCTGTTTGTTTTTCAGGTAAGAAGAACATAACTAAGACGAGTTGCCTCTGTGAGGGTCAGGGACCATCAAATATTGACCTTAGTTAATAAGCAGAGGGATGCTCATGTTTTTCCTGCAATGGCAAAGACACAATCTGGTAAATTAAAATGCAGCTTTTCTATATAGACCTGCCTGTAAGCAGAACTAAGGCAAAACCTTTGATAAGTCCCAAGGGTGGGGATGCAGTGGTCAGGGTTGTATCTAAATTTGAAGCCTTATAGTTTTGTTTTTTGCATGCAATATCTTCCCTCAGTGGGAAACACATCAGGTTCATATTTGCACACTCATAAAATGCTGGGTTTTTTAATGTTTTGTCCCATAGAGAGCATTTTCTGTTGTCCTGCTGACTTTCAAGGGATTAGCATCAGTCCTTAGTAAGGGTAATAAAGTCCTGTGAAGTTTTATGATTCTGCTTCTTTGTTTCTTACCACTCTTTCAGAATAATTAGTTCCAATACACATGGTGAGCATAGTGAACTATAGCAAAGACTTCAGAGAAACTGACAATTTAGGTTTTTTTTAAAGCAACAGCTATTTTTCACTCTGATTGTTTGTAATTAGATTGAAACCTCCAAGGTGGGGAAAAGCCCCACGAAGTAGTGGGAAAATCACAGTGCCCCTGAGCTCTGCTGGACTCTTAATACAAGAGACTGTGCAAGTCAGGGGGCTGATTATAATGAAAGTTCAAGCCTGCTTTTAGTCCTTCTGTCTAATCTTCAAGAAAACCAATCTTTTCCTGTATGGCTCTTCTAAAATGACTCCATGTGTGTATAAATGCTCAGTGGAAAGTACAGCTCAGCTGTACCAACATCAGCAACAGCTATACATTTCCTTGCCATTAACAGTGCCCATCACCCTGGAAAGCTTGCTCATCCTCCCTTAGCTGGACTGCCATTACTGTGTCTTCAACTGCAATTGCAAACAGCTACAGGTTGGGCAGAGAAGAGATTCAGAGCAGCCCTGAGGAGGAGGACTTGGGGGTGTTGGTCAATGAGAAAATGAACATGAGCCGGCTGCAGTGTGCGCTCACAGCCCAGAAAGCAACCGTATCCTGGGCTGCATCAAAAGGAGCGTGACCAACAGGTTGAAGGAGGTGATCCTGCCCCTCTACTCTGCTCTCATGAGACCTCACTTGGAGTATTGTGTGCAGTTCTGGTGTCCTCAACATAAAAAGGACATGGAACTGTTGGAACACGTCCAGAGGAGGCCACGAGGATGATCAGGGGACTGGAGCACCTCCCATATGAAGACAGGCTGAGAAAGTTGGGGCTGTTCAGCCTGGAGAAGAGAAGGCTGCGTGGAGATAGCAGCCTTCCAGTATCTGAAGGGGGCCTACAGGGATGCTGGTGAGGAACTATTCATTAGGGACTGCAGTGATAGGACAAGGGGTAATGGGTTGAAACTTAAACAGCAGAGGTTTAGATTGGATCTAAGGAAGAAATTCTTTACTGTGAGGGTGGTGAGGCACAGGAACAGGATGTCCAGATAAGCTGTGGCTGCCCATCCAACCTGGCCTTGAACACTGCCAGGTATGGGGCAGCCACAGCTTCTATTGGCACCCTGTTCCAGCACCTCAGCACCTTCACAGGAAAGAATTTCTTCCTGATACCTACTTTACCTGCCCTCTGTCAGTTTAAAGTCATTCCCCCGCATCCTGTCACTACGTGCCTTATAGAAAGTCCCTCTCCAGATCTCTTGCAGGCCCACTTTAGGTACTGGAAGGCTCCTCTAAGGTCTCCCTGGAGCCTTCTCTTGTATTTTGTTCTTAATTATTCAAAGAGTACTTCTGAGAAATGTTTAAATTCACAATAATGCAAAAAACTTCCCACAATGCAAAATGATGCAGAACTCCAGAGTGCTGCTCTGGGGTTGCATGTAGAAAGGCTGTTCTGTACTATTGCCTTGAAAATTAGGTACTGTGATAAGGCATTTCCTTTCAGCAATCTTGGGAAGCTCTTCCAGGGCTGATACCAATCTTCTCCAAAGGAAAAAAGTGCACTAACCTCTGGTAAATATCCCTTGAGAGAAGCAAAAACAATCTTGTGAAAGGTATTGCCTGGCTTCTGAAGGAGGGAGCCTTGGTAAGTGCTCCTGTTGACCCTTCCAGATGATGGGATGTGAAAATGGGATGATTAAAGAGGCAGAGCTTGTTCGTGGAGGGGAGCTTCTGAGAGAGAACAAAGCAGAACAAAACAGAGCCCCAGGCACTCTGCATTAGTGGCCTCTTCTGAAAGGATTCAGGGAGAAAGTGAGAAGTGAGATGGTTCCCTGGAAGCTCTTTATCCCTGTGAAACAGGCGTGAGGGGTATGGCTGCTTCTCTTCAATGGCAGGTGCCCACTGCCCTGCCTTTAGGAAGGTGCCTTTCCTCAATGAGATGAATGCTGGCTTTGCACTGGCTTGGCAGTGGGTGGACACCTGGGAGATGTCTACAATGGAGGGCCCACGCAGGCTGCCCTTAGTCAAAGGGACATCTTTTGGGTCTCTGTTAACTGGAAGATGATTTAAGGCCACATTAGAAACATAATACCTGAGAACTGCAATCTGTGTTTATCCTGCAAGAACCTTCAGCATCCAGGGCTGCTTCCCCTTTGCTATCAGCATGCAGGAACATACCGATTACTGCTGCTTTTCCATGTAGGATTAGCAACGTGTCTTCTGACTAAACACTGTTATGAGGTGTTTCATTTCAGCCTCTGAATGGTAAATACACCTTAAAATTGCACTGACTTAAATTTCAGGACTGTATTGATTTACTAGACTCAATTTCATACATGAGCAGGTTGGCTTTTGTTTAGAGGCAGGGCCCATTTCTCTGCGGCATGCCAGACTGGGCAGGTAGACGAGATAAAAACCCGCATGCATGGCATTATATTGTGAGTCTTTTGCTTCTTTTTAAGCAATGGAAGGATTAGATGGAGGGATGCAGGGGCTGTTTCTTGGTTTTCTAACACACTGTTCACTGAGCTCTGCCTGTGCCCTTTCCATCAAGTCTGTGGCATTCCAGGGGTTGGGCTGTGAGCATATGGTTCATAAAACCTCTGCTCATAAACCCCTTGTTCTTAGGTGCTCACTGACTTCTTGTGTGACTGCCTGCATCTCTTTTCCCTTCCTTCCTCCCTATCTCCCTTGTTTAGGCTGCAAATCCCTGGTACTGGCGGAGCTATGCTTCAGCATATCTGCTACCATAGGCTTTCTGGCATGACTGAGTGGATACTCCAGACATTTTATATAGCAATATAAACTGTTATTCTAATAATAATATTACCCTGTTTATTCCAAGGCAAGGAGGGGGAACACAAATTCTGTCTGGCAATGCTTATCATCTGCAAGTGTGTGTACAACAATATCCCATGTGAAATTTCTAAATATGCCATCATCATTATAGTAGCAATGATGCTGCTCACAGCCACCATAAATGCTAGCAGGGCTTTTATACAGGCAGGTATTGGTGAAATACTGTATTAGTGATTTATGTGTTTATATACACAACTTTTTGCCAATAAGAAAGTGATATTGCTTTAAATAATTGTAATACTGGTTATATCTCATATAATAGAATCATAGAATCATAGCGTCATAGAATAATTAGGGTTGGAAAGGACCTTAAGATCATCTAGTTCAACCCCCCTGCCATGGGCAGGGACACCTCACACTAAACCATGTCACCCAAGGCTCTGTCCAGCCTGGCCTTGAACACTGCCAGGGATGGGGCATTCACAACCTCCCTGGGCAACCCATTCCAGTGCCTCACCACCCTTACAGTAAAGAATTTCTTCCTTATATCCAATCTAAACTTCCCCTGTTTAAATTTGAACCCGTTACCCCTTGTCCTATCACTGCAGTCCCTATATCACATATAGAAAATTGCATCAATAGAAACACTTGGTAAAACCACATTTGTGTCTTAGTGTTTCTTCTATTTTGAACCTCTAGTAACGAGTGGTGATTTTTTAATGTAATATTATAGGGCAGATTAGAAATGGGGTTTGTGCTTTTTTTGCTGGATCAGTAATTCAGCAACTGAAAGCCAGCTGGCCCTGCTCCAACAAAATCATTTCGACTGTGAGTTTAAAGCAGGCAATTCTCCCTGTAGCTCATGCAGGAGGATATGCAAGACCTCAGTGTGCTGCCTTCAGCCAGCACTGTTAGATCTGTTAGTGAGACATTGCTAAGCGGAAAAGTGGCCACTTGAAATGAAAAGCTGTTTTAGGTCTTCTTCACTCTTTTCTCTTTTCCAGCACGAGATGTTTTATCTCCATCCTCCTCTTTTCTTTCTACAAAGAATCAGTGGCCACTAGAGGGAGAATAGGTTTGCGTTTGCTTGGGACGTACATGCCTTTTATTCGTGTTAAATACATCTTCTATATGCAGTTACTGACACATAAAACCTGTTTTTCTTGTTCTGCTTTGTGTGATTCTAATCTGATTTTATCTCATGGCAGAAACACAATGAAGTAAGAATGACAAGCTGTAGCTCTGTTAAAATACTTCGTTTGCTTTGATTTGAGTGTGAGTTGCAGTGAGCATTGCCTAATGCCCTGGATAATATTAAAAATAACGTTGCAAGTTAAAGATTACTTAATTATGAATAAGTCATTTCTTATTAGTAAGGGCTGTTTCTGAAAGGAACTGGGACCAGGTGACAGCGGTGACTTGGAAGAGAAGAATCTTTCCAATGGGGTTTTGTTTTGTGCTAAATTATCCCCAAAACACTTTAAAAAATATACACCACTTCCCAAATCTTCAATTTTAAGGGTCAATGACTTTGTCTGAACATCCCTTTCCTGATCATGGACAGTGTATTTTGCATCACAGAATGAAGAGATTAATCTAAAACCATCTGACAGGGACCATGTTCAGGAGCATGTTTCATGGGTTTGCTCCCCAGGCACGCCGTGAAGGGATGCTTTCCTTATGGAGGCTGCTCTGCAGCTGGAGCAACATGGATAGGGATTTTGGAGAGCACACCAACTGCACCCATCCAGCTACCTTTCTAAGGAGGTTCAGTCCTGCCATTCTTATTCCTTATTCAGGCAAAACCAGCCTTTGAAGCCAATGATGAAGCTTATTTTATTGAACTGACTAGAGTCAGTTCAGCAGGTCTCCAGGGGATAAGCAGGAACTACAGGGATGTAAGCTTCTCATGGTATGGTGTCCCTGCCACAGCAGGGGGGTTGGAAATAGATAGTCTTTAATGTCCCTTCCAACCCAAACTATTCTATGATTCCCCTGACGGGCTGAATCCTCCCTTGTCCACCCTGTCCAGAAACACATCTTGTATTCATCAGTCCGTTATTCTCTTTGCACCAACGCTTCCTATGGGCTCCTTCCTTCAGCAGGAACCCACCTGCCCTCCCCAGCTCTGGGCAGCAATCTCTTACTGAACCCTTGCCTCTGTTTGCTATTTCTTTTCCCAATGTGTCTTTTGCCCCTTGAAATTCACAGCGGGACTCATGTGCTGGCACGCTGGGTGGTGGTCTTGGCTTACCAGCCCCATTAGAAAGAAGGTTATATTTATTTTCATGAGCGAGTATCAGGAAAACGGCTTTCCAGACGGCCTAAATATTTCATTCCAGTTGAGAGGAATCTGTAGATCCTTTGAAGATGTGTGCGCCGCCTTTCAAGTACCTCCTAAAATGGTTTTCTTATGGATATTACCATATTCAGCAGCTCAGACCTACACCGTGTCTTTCCCTAGGGATTACAGATAAAGGCTTATCTTATTAAGAAGGCTGACCCGTACTCCAGTCTGTTTTTCCACTGATCCTAATCTTAACATTAAATACAACAAGATTTCACGTAGAAGCAGTGCATTAGGACATAAATGTGCTCTATGCTAACTCACAGTAATCTCTTTATTTCTCTCCAAATTTGGCTTAGCCAAATCCTCTAAAATGTTTTCTCAGGGAACATTATTCCAAGAATATATTTGTCTGCTTTTCCCTGCGGATATTGATCAAATTGCACTGAAGTCAGTACAAGATTCCTCAATGATTTTCAATGTTTTACTTTTGGCTTTGCATCAATTTATATTTTCCCAGCTTCTTATTTTAGTCTAAGCTTGGCTATAGCACTACCCTTCATTTCCATTGGAAATACAGTAATTGCTAAAAATAAGTGAACAGACAATGTAAAATGCATGTAGTGATACTTTTGGTGCCGATGACCTTCTAGTGTCCATCCTCAAGCAGCCATGCATTATTGGGTAGCTGAAACCCACAGTATAAATTGCACACTAATTCCTACCTTGAACCTCTATCGGCAAAGGAAAAGGGATTTTCTGCCATGAGAAGGAACAGAAATGACATTGGAAATACAGAAAGGTTAATAGTTATTCCTTTCATGTATGCCATCAACCAAAACTTCTCTGGCCTAAAGGAAAGCTTCTCATGTGTTTTATTATCTTTCATGCAACTCCTGGCCTTGCGCTGCAGCCTGATGTCCTCCAAGGTGGATACCTGAAGGACACTTTCCTGCCTTAAACCCAGATACCCTGACAGCAACCATAGCTGAGCTCCTGGTTTTAACATGCCAGGCAGATGTCTTTCAGAGCCTCCATCTCTTGCTCAATGATGATGTCAGCATCAGCATCATCTGTCTTGCTTCTCTGGATGCAGAGTGGACAAGTGTGGTCCCTCCAGCACTGTGGCTTGTTGAGGTGCAGCATGGCTTGGGATGCAAGATGCCAACAGGTAGGTGCTCAATCTCCTGTCTCACCCAAAGTCTGGAAGAGACTTCTCTGGAATAGACTTTGCAGCCCCAAACCCACTCCAATTTAATGCAAAAAAAGGTGATAAAAGGGGTCCTGGAGTGAGGAGCAAGGGGAACACACTGCCTATGTGTTAACAAGCCAGGGGTAAACAGCAGTGCTGTATGTAAGGCATTTCCTTGCCTTCATGGTTAAAATTACACTGGCATCCCCAGGAGCTGGGCCCTGACACAGCCTAACAATATATGGCTATTCTTGATCCCAAGTAGTGACATGTCAATGTGTTGTGTAAATCCCATGGTGCTGCCGACAGAACATCTCCAAACACTGTGATAATTCATTACCCGTTATTAGGTCTTTCTGCAGCTTGCTTGCCTATCAAGCCCTGTCGTATTACCTTTTGGACAAAACAGATTGCCTCTGTGTTAATTGAGTGATACACCAGAACACAGAGCAAACGAGGGAGCTCAGCACTGTCCCTGAATTGTAAGTCATCAGAACTCAATCAGGAAAAAATGATCAGAACATCTCCCTGTTGTATTTAATAAAGAAACAAGAAATTGCTGCATTCTGGGGTGGTTGGGGAAAATAATGAGTTTGAACAATAGACAATCTCATTTCTCTTTCCAACTGTGCAGAAATTAACTGTCAACTACAACCACTTATTTTTCATTTCCACTTCTCTGTACCACACTCCTTGTCAGGCTCCTTAGTTGAAAGGGAAGCAGGAAAGGGGACAAAACCAACCTCATTTCTAAGAAGCTAACAACACAATTAGAATGCTGGAGCGTACCCTGTGAACCTCGTGGGTGCTTTTTGTAATGAGAAAAAGTTTCTGCGTTAGGGCAAACCTCTGTTGTGCAAAGCCATCTCCCAGTAATATCTGAAAACAGAGATTAAGAGGCTATGTTTTTACACTGAGAGTTCAAGGTGACATTTGTATATCAAAGGAGAAAGTCATCTTCTATACAATATATACACAAATACAGGCAGTACAGTTGTTTTGCTGTTGTTCTATACCTTATGTGCTTATTCCCACATGGAGGATGTTTAAAACGCTTTGAAACTAGAGGTGGAAAGCACAGCAAAAGGAAAACCAGCTCATAGAAGAATTAATTAAGCAATTAGCAGTAGATCAAAAGCAGCAGAGGCAACCCAGTGACTCTGTGGTTCAGTTCTAACTAAGCTTTGGCTGAAGCCGTTGTGGTTCAGTTCTGGATCAAGCCTAACACAACAGCTTGAAAATGATGATGTGTACCCAGTGGTTTGAATCTTTGCTTGATTAATTCCCCCAGATGGTCAGACACAAAGGCTATTTACAAACTTCTTTTGTGTGGTCCAGCAGACCACAGGAAACGTTTAATGAGGACTTTGATGTTTCCTCATCCTGCCACAACTGCATTGTGGTGGCTTCCTAGGTCCCTCCATGGTGGAGCAAGGAGCTGTGTTCCAGCTATCTCAGTTCAAGAGCCAGTATGGCTGTAAACCCTTTGTACCCTTCCTTGTGGTTCAAAGGGAGATCTGTGTAAGGGGTTGCCAGTAAGGACACACTTCAACCCAGCTAGCCATCTCCCTGTATTCTCCAACCAGGAATTTGGAGGGTCCCTGCATATGTACTGTCTCCACTGGAAACAGGTCGCTACCTCCTGCACCAGCCTCTCATGATGCAGCTTCCAAACATGTGTGCTGGGTGTAGGAAAATGTCAAACACCAGGAAGGAATACACCTGGAAAGATGGGCAGCATTCAGACTGTGACACCCAGATGCCAGGCAAGCTGTTGATGGCCTGCTTGCCAAGTGTGGGAGGGATGGTCACGTTCTGGTTTGTATTATTTCTCATGGGGGTTGGAACTGGATGATTTTAATGTCCTTTCCAACCCAAACCATTCTGTGATTCTATGATGCTAGGATAATCACTATTAGAACAGTGAAGGTCAACAAGAGGGCTGGATGCAGGTGACAAACTGAATGCAGATGATAAAGATCCAAATGAAATGGACCCGCTACCATTATGTTTAGTTTCCCAAACTGTGGCAAGCAGAGCAGTGGCACACAGCCTGGCACAGCAGTGGTCACTGCCACTGCTGCCAAAGGCACCAGGTCCTGCCGTATCTTCTGCAATTGCTGCTGCTGCTTTCCCTGGGCCACTGCCATGGATGGTGCTGGTAGTGCCAGCTCCAGGCAACCCTCCCGGGCTGCCTCAAATTCATTACCCTCACCCTGGCAGCACTGGCTTGATGTCCATGGCATTTCATTGAAGAGAATAAGGTGACTGCACAAAGAACAAAGGGGGATACGAACCAGCACCGGTGGTAGCTCATTAACACTGTGCAGCTCCCAAGGAGAAATTCAAGCTGACAGCTTGGTGCTTATTTACTTGAAACTGCATGTCGAGGCCTGATGGAAATTGAATAATTCTCCTTGCTCAGTGTGGATTCTCACAGCATTTGGTTTAATTCTTTATACAGTGACATCCTTTCTTTTTCAGCCATCAGGCGGCTCCATTTGTACCTTCCATTGAGAAGCTGTAGTGAAGCTCTGGGACTCATCAGGGGGGCACTCGTCCACATGAGACGTTATCCACAGCAAGGTCTGCCATCTGAATACAAGTGTGAGTTCAAACTGGAGATGTGCAGGTGCATCTTGTGCAAAGTGGGTATGAATATAGACCGGACACTTTGCGTGGGATTGAGCTCAGGAAAGCAAGCTGTGTGTATGGATTAAAGGGGCTGTGTTTGTGTGCTGCTGGGCTGTTTACTCCTCATGATTTTGACAGATTGGAAAATCAGGGCATCCAGAGGAGGTGGTAGATTCCCTGGCTGAGGTAGAGGAGTTCATAACACATCTTAGTGGGGACAGCACATCGGGTGTGAAAAGCCCTGAAGAAAGAGGACAATGGTGGCCAAGGTTTTTCCCAAGGGATTCTCCAGAAGTGGAGAGAAGGATCCATGTGTGACAAGATAATACCTACTCCCAAATATTGACCCTTTTAATCTCTTTAACAGCAAGCACTGAGCTTTCTGCATCAAATCAGCAAATACTGGTGACAAGCTCCAGCCTGATGGCAAGTGGGGAGGGATGCCTGCCCAGCTGTCCCCTCCATTGTCTGCCAACTAGAAGAGTGTCTCAGAACACTCAGGTAGAGATCCTGGTTGATGTCTCCTTCCTAAAAACATATTTCAGACTGCAATGGGAAAAGAGCATTATAGCAGGTGATATGTAACCATTGGTTAAGTCGTTAATTCCCATCCTTCCAGGCTATTTACATATAAACACAAGGAATGGCAACTGGTCATTGTCACTGGGAAGCATGCCTCGGAAGGGACTGAAGGAAAGGCTTGTTATTAGGAAGGTCCAGCCTGTCATCTCCTGGGCTTGGGACCTGTTTGCAACAGCAGGAAACAGTGGTATGTACCTGAAGGTGTTTCTGAATGAGCAGGTCCACTGCAAGAGATCAATTAAGAGCAAGAAGGAAGCACAGAAGGTCGTAGTCAGGCATTAATCAGGTACAGCTCCCCTTGTCTCCTTGCCAGCAGGCTGGAGACTTACAGCAGTGCCAGAGATCCCACCTCTGAGCCCAAGGATCATTTCTACCACAGGTGGAACTGGCTTTCCCAGCTCCAAGTGAAGGGAGCAGAGAGGGTCTTTGTGATAGCACATGGAAAAACCTTGGAAATCCTTCCTTAACCATCTCTGCGCCATGTGTTTCTTACAGACACTTATACCAAAGGAGGAATAATTGGGAGCACATGTGCTGTGAGCCTGGCTTTTATTTGGGTTTGCAAACTTTACCAGGTGTTTCTGAGTTTAATATTCAGCATTTATAGACTGACAGCTGTATTTTCCACCAGGGTTTTAAGGCTTTCTGTGGTATGTTTACATATTGTTTTGGGGGTTGATATCTGCAAACTGACCTATGTATAAAAGTCTCAAAAATATCTTTTTCCTGGCAAGTTTTGCAGAAGCCAGGCTGAGAACAGAGGGACTTTCCTACAGCCTCAACCCTTCAAGCATCCACCAGGCAGCTTAACTACAGGATGCAGCCATGAGGAAGCAGCCTTCCTCCTGGATCCTCCTCTTGTAAAACTTGCTCCCTACTGAAACTGCAGGAGATGTGTAATAATTCAGTGGGGCAGACTGAACTGGTGAGAGTATTAACTTATTGTTGAACCCAGGGCAGAAGAGAGAGGGATGCTGACACAGAAATTGGTCAAAGGAGCAAACTTATGTTGCCTGTGGGTGTTATGTTAAAGCCAAGCAAATAGTAGGGATGCTGAATGTGTCTAACTTGAACAATATTGAACTGAGTTCTACTTAGTTTTACTGAACAGACTAATCTATCAGCTAAATTTTGACAGGCTGGGAGAGCTGAGCTTGTTCAGCCTGGACAAGAGAAGGCTCTGGGGAGACCTTAGAGCAGCTTCTAGTGCCTAAAGGGGCTGATAAGAAATCTGTGGAGGGACTTTTTACAAGGGCATGTGGTGACAGGACAAGGGGGAATGGCTTTAAACTGACAGAGGGGAGATTGAGATTAGACATTAGGAAAAAATCACTTGCTATGAGGGAGGCAGTCCAGAGGAGCTGTGGCTGCCCCATCCCTGGCAGTGTTCAAGGCCAGGTTGGATGGGGCTTGGAGCAACCTGGTCCAGTGGAAGGTGTCCCTGCCCGTGGCAGGGGATTGGAACTGGATGAGCTTTAAGGTCCCTTCCAACCCAAACCAGTCTGGGATTTGATGATCCTACTTTCCTGGGTTGAATTTGCATTGTATGAATTACAACCCAAGTGGAGTTATAATAAGGAGTCCCTTCTGCCCCTGCTGCAGGGCTGCACTGCAATCACCCAAGCACTCAGCCCACAGACAAGGGTTTGTCAATGCTGCTTAACAAAACCAGGTCTGGCTTCACTCTCCATAGAGTGCCTGCAGCATTTTGTTTCATGGCCCAGGAAAGGAAAGTAAGTTGTGAAATAGCAAGCCACTGACAATTGCAGGAGGACAGGGGAGCCTGGGATGTTTTGCTGCTTCATGCTGAGTGCGTTACAGGTGCATTAGCTGGTCCAGCTCCCATCTGCAATGGGCGCTCACTACGTAAGTGAAGAAGTGTTTTCCATTTCACAGGAGGATCTCTGTGGTTTGAGAAGCTCATTGTATCCCCTAATGGCTGGTGTCACGAGGCACAGCATGAGGAGATGTACTTACTGAACCCGATATATTTCTTCAATAGCTTTGCTAATCAGAGATGAAGGTTGACTGCCTGAGAGGAGTTAGTAGATGCTCTACAAATTAGGCTACATACTGGTTGGCTTTTCTAGGACCCCTAATGGGTGCTGAAAATCATTACATTTTATTGCATTTCTTTACCACTGGCTTTTATTCTTTTACCCTATTATGTATGTGTGTGCATGTCTGCTTTTTTCTTGTACACACTTTTGAGCTTATTCTTACCTTTCTTAAGTGTTTGTGCTATTCCCTGTCAGCTCGTCACACATCTCTTGGATCCTCTTTAAAGCTTTCAATAGGCTTTAATCAATTTGTCTGATGCTTTGGCAGGGGTCCCCCCACCTGCACATTTGGCTGCTGCAGTGTCAGTGCCTGTGCTCACCAGCATGGTCCTTTGCTGATCTTTAAGCAGCTCCTGCTCCCTCTGTGATTTCCCAATGCCCCCCAGCTCTTTCTCTTCCACTGCAGCACCTCTATGGCACAGCAGAGTTGATCCTTTCCTTCCTTTTTCAGTGCTCCTGTGACCTCCAGTTTGCAATACTCTGACACTGGTGCCGAAACTTCCCTGACTCTTTCCCCTTGGAGTTTGTCTCAGCATCACAAACTCTGGCTCCCTCCTTGCATCTTTCCCATGCTTGTCCTCTCACATTGCTGAAAACCTCAGGAAAAATCCACATTATACGTTTGCTACTTTCTTTTCCATCTCCAAACCTTCAGAAGTGTTTTAATGTCTGACTCTTAGGCCAGAGGTCCTGTCTGATTGTTTAAAGCTTCCTGGGTCTCCAAAATTGTGCTCTTCTCTCTCCAAATCTTGTTCCTTCCTCCTTCTTTCCTATTACTGGCCCTCTATTTCTTCCTCCATTCTTCTCTTTTAAGCTGCTGCACCAGTGATTTTCTAACCCCTTGCCCCAGACCGCTCTTGTTCTCATCCCTCCTATTCTCTTTCTTGAGCAATTTGAACACATAATGGTTTCTCTTTTGCTATAAAACCACCTCTTGCACCTGACCTCCCTCTTTAGACATCACCATTTGATCTGATGCACTGCTGGGGACATCACTTTTCTGGCTTCCTTCTTTATCCTCTCCTTTCTCCACCCCATGGAGCTCTGGTTTTCAACTGTTTCCACATCTGATGGGCTTCCACCCTATCCCCTTTGACCACTTCCAGCAGTCATCTTCCAAATCTCTTCTGTTCTGGCTCTGTTCTGCTGACCTGCCTCCTAGTGCTTCCCCTACACCTCTGGGGTGTAAACACAGGGCCCTTCTGTCTCTTCTCTGTTCTCATCCTTTTTGCATCTCACGCATCTATGTTATCCCTGTTACCACCAGTGCTAATTGCTCATCAGCTGATGTTTTCCTGGCATCTGCCTTCCTCACTCCTTTCCCTTTTTGGAGGCTGTAATCTGTTAGTACGAGGCACCCCTAAAGGTGAGGAATTTGGGTCTGAGACCCTCTTCTGTGTATTGGCCACTTCTGGCTTGTCAAGCCAGTAACACCTTCATGACTTTAATTCAACTATGTTTCTACAGCGTTTTAAATGATGTCTCCATCCTGGGTGTAATTTCCAGGCACTGACAACCCCAAAAAGATTTATTATTTGTGACAATGTTACTTATCCTGCTTTTTTATGTTGTCTTTTACACAGTTACCCCTTATGAGCCAGATGTCTTGCTGCGGCTGGCTGTTCCCTAAGGGAGGATGTGCCAGGCTGGATGCCCAGGCTGTGTTTCTGCAAGCACAGATGAGGGCATGACTCTCCATCATACACCGCACCTTAGCCTATGTTTGAATTTACATTGTTTAACTCCCTTTTTCTCCAAGCTGACCATAATCACCTTTTTCTTGCTATAAGGAAAGGATGGAGTCAGCTCTGATACCTACTGGGAGAGCTGTTGTTTGCCCTGTTATAAGCAGTAAAAAAACAATAACACAGATTTATGATGTTATATGCATACATATAGAAACACGCATTCTTATTTGTCTGTGATGCCCACTGCTTCACCATTTCTCTCTGCTGGAAACATTCCCTCTCTTTGCTGAGGCACTGCCATCTCCATCTGTGCTTTGCTGAATGCATCCCTCTGAGCAGGGTGACACGGTGGGGTGTCAGATCCAGGCCCTGTCGCCAGCCCGATGGTACCAGTGTGGTGACTGCCTGGCCTTGGTGGTGTCTTACTGGTGGCACCCTGGCAGAGTGCACAGCGATTGCACACACACCTCTTCAACATCTATGTATGTATGTTCATATGTATATGTAGAATCACAGAATCATAGAAGAGTCAGGGTTGGAAAGGACCTTAAGATCATCCAGTTCCAACCCCCCTGCCATGGGCAGGGACACCTCACACTAAACCATATCACTCAAGGCTTCATCCAACCTGGTCTTGAACACTGCCAGGGATGGAGCATTCACAGCCTCCCTGTGCAACCCATTCCAGTGCCTCACCACCCTTACAGTAAAGAATTTCTTCCTTATATCCAATCTAAACTTCCCCTGTTTAAGTTTGAACCCATTACCCCTTGTCCTGTCACTACAGTCCCTAATGAAGAGTCCCTCTCCAGCATCCCTGTAGGCTCCCTATATAACCAAGAAGAAAAAAGGTACTAGCAGAAACAGATAAGATATATATGATTATATATGTAGACATATATATAGACATTATCCTCACATTTATCTATCTAGACATCTCTCTCCACCATATATATGTAATGTAGGTGTCTGTGTACAGGGGTACACATATATACAGGGGTGTGATATATATGTAAAGTGTTATATACAGGGTGTATATAGGGGTATATACATATACGTGTATCTATACAGACACCCCTATCTACATCCGTGTATGTATCTTCTAATATATTATGGGTAGATATATATTTATAGGCATGTGCCTGACCATATATGTGTATATATGCATATCTAGGCATATACACACCCCCCTGTAAATAAATGAATGAATAAATAGGTAATAAGTGTACACCGCGGGGGGCGGCCCTGTGGAGAAGCCCCCTCCCACCTCCAGCAATGTCGGTACCACCGCGTCCCTCCTCCCGAAGTCCGCTCGCTCCGGCCTTCCTCCTCGTCCTCGTCCTCGTCCTCTTCCTCCTCCTCCTCCTCCTCCTCAGCCAGCGCGGCCGAGGGCGGGTGTCACGGCCGGGAGGAGCAACGCCTTGCGACCTTGTTTGTCCCTGCACTGCCCCCATAGCCGCCGCCGGGGCAGCCGCTGCGGGGGACGGGCCGCGGTTGCCGTAGCGACATGGCCTAGGCCGAGGGGGGGCGGCCTGCGCTCGGCCCCGGCGGGCGGGGCGCGGGTCGGCAGCGAGGGCCAGGCCGGGCCGGGGCGGGGCGAGGCGAGGCCGGACCGGCGGCGGTGGCGGCGGCTGGAGCAGGTGCGGGCCCGCGTGGCCCGGCAGGGATGAGCCATGGCTTCGGTGAAGGTGGCCGTGCGAGTGCGGCCCATGAACCGCAGGTGAGTGCGGCCCGGGGGGGACAGCGCTTGAAGCGGGGCAGGCTCACCGGGAGATCCGCCGGGACTTCGGGAGCTTCTCGGTGCTCCCGGCGGGCTCCGGAGTAGCTGCCCCAACTTGTGCTGGAGGTGTGGGGCTCGCCAGGGACGGTCAGTGTGCCATGGGCTTGTCTGAGCCCTTCATGATGACGGACAGGTTGTTTTGGTGAAGATGGGAAGCGGCTGAGGGGCAAGGGCCTGGCACGGGTGTACAGCCGGCTTCTGAATGTGGAGGCAAACTGCTTCATCTGGAAACTGCAGCCCCTTCTGCCCGCTTGAAACGGAGGGGTTGTTACGAGTTCGTTGGCAACACCAGTTTGTGGAGGAGTCGTTACGATAAAGGTTATTAGTAGGCAACCTGGAAGTATAAAAGAAGCAGTCTGCCTCATTTATTATAGTGACAGGAGTTTGTCACCCACCTCCTGAGCTGGGTCCAGGAATTAAACACTGTTTTCTTTGGTTGAAGAAGTGCATTATATGCACGAGAAGAGTTAATTTTTGATGCTGTCATTTAAGAACCATATGCTAGGAAACGAGCACATTCTCCTGGCAGTGGTCTGACTTCTGTTCTGGAATGACATAACCAGTTAAAAAGTGTTCTAAAAGCATTGACAACCAATCACGCTCTCACTGTTCCTTTCACTTGTTCTGATGCAGGTGTATTAATAATAATTAGGCTCTGAAATCAGTCAATCGATGCCTTGTTTTCAGTGTGTGTGTGAAACAAACCTTACGAAAATAGAGTTGATTAAGGTAGAAAGGGGAGAATCTTGCAGGGTGGTTTCAAGTGGTTCAGGCAGTTCGATGGAGTCGAGTGGTTAGAGGTCAGGGTTGGTGAATAATCTCATCACACCCTCCTGCTTCCTCGTGCTCCTGCCCCTGAGTTTAACCACATAGTTCTTATACATTTTTAAACTTACTCCATATAAACACTTGAGTTTTCCTTCTCTGGCAGCAGGTCTTCCAAGTACTGGTAAGACTTGGTATTTGTAGTGTTTTGGTAGGATGGAGAAGTTTTGTTTGTGGATTAGAACTGTGATCTGCTGAGACAGAAGAGGGAGGGGAACAGAAAGCAGATGGCAGAAGAGAAAAGGGCTGGTGATGGTGATAGACAGTGGAAACACCAACTGGTAAAGTGTGAGTTAAAGTGTGCGAATGTCATGGTAAAAAATATCACAGGCAACGACTCTATACCTTGAGCTTGTATTGTACAAGGGAGGATAACTTGGATGGAGCTGGATCAGAGCATACCTAGAAAACTATGGAAATTGTGATGTGATGGAAAAGAGGGAGCCAGAGACTAGGGCAGATGGAGGCCTGGTGTGGTCACAGCGATAAGGAAGTGGTCTTTAACAATGAGTAGCTGTGCATAAACCTACTCTGAAAACTAGTAATCATCTGACTGTGGAACTAAGTAAATTGGATAGAGCCTTCCAGTTGAAGTTGTTAAAACCTTGCCGTTTATGGGATGGTGCTTGCTGATATCTGAATTCAGTGTTATGGGAAGTTGCTTCTATGTCTTGATCTTTTTCAGAGGTATGGTTGCTGTTTAGTGTGGTATCAGTACTTCAGTCTGGGAGCAGTGCTGGGGTCAGTGGTGCTCCTCTCCTTCAGTCAGTGCTGGACTTGTGCTGTGTACTGTAAAACATCTTAATGTCTTCATCTTAAAGATCCTAAGCTTTAGAGGATTCAAGAGCTTTTCCTATTGCAATACTAAAGGTATGGTAAACCAGGGATCAGGAGCAATAATCATATTTTGCCTGTATTAGTTTCCCTTGTACATAGTGTAGTGTGAGGCATTCCTGCCCCTGTCAGGGGGTTGGAACTAGATGATCTTATGGTCTTTTCCAACCCTAACCATTCTATGGTTCTCTATCTTCTCTCAGCCATGCTTCCTTCCTCTTCATGGGTCACTGCAGCATTTTACAGAGGAAAGATCTTCCTTTCCAAGGAATTTTCTGATGTAGGTGTTTGTTCTGCAGCACTTGTTTTCAAAATCCTTAACGTGATCCTGTATAGAATTAAACTTAATTTTGTGCGTCTCTCTAAATTAGCTTTAGTTTGTTCAAAGCTTAATCATATAACGCAGCTTATTTCATGAGTCATTTTTAATTAGAGAAGACAGAGTTAATGAATGGTTATGGGTAAGACTCCTGCATTACAGAGCAGTTGCACTGTGTGGTGTCACAGCCCTGCTAATTGTGTAATAAGTCATGAACATGCATCTTGGAATGAATCATGTGATAGGGAGGGGGTTATTGCTTAAGGATTACTTGCTGTTCCATTGCTTAGGTGACAAACTTTAGTCTTTTTTTTTTCCTGCTGTGATTTGTATTTAGTCTTCTTGTTCTCTGACTTGACCTGGAAGGAGTTTTTCATTTTGGTGCTGTTGTCAAAGCCCTTGACCATTCTTAAAGTAGTTAACATCCCAAATTGTGTTACACAGAGGTTACACTGGAGGTGTTTGACTATATCTCTGGATAACGTAATAGAAATTATGTCTGATGGCTTTATTACAGTTATGCTTTGAAACCAGTCATGAGCATGAACTTAGAATATTCAGTTACTTGGCAAGTCTCAGTCTATCCTTTGGTTTCCCTCATTCAACGCTGAATTGCAATGACAGCCTTTCAGTCTGTGCTTATGTTTTAATGTTTCTATCAAGTGGCTAAAAACCTGCCAGCTGACAGAAGACTGGCTTTTCTTCATTGAGTATTAGTCTGCAGAGAGGTGAGGTTTGGTGGTTGATGTATTTTGCTTGGGCAAGTTAACAGTTTTGGTCACTATTCTTTCCAAGGTTCATTGGCTGTCTTATCATTTGGAGGACTTGGCTGGAGAATCCTGTATCTGGTCCCACAAAATGCAGTTTCTCATCAAGATCCTGTCATTCCTCAGCATGGTCATTTCCTGGGCAAAATTATGGGATTATAGAGAAGTGTAATCGGCTTTGAGGCACTTTCCTCATCACTTACTGAATAGATGACTTCAGGTTACTGGTTACTATTCACTGTCTTCTGTATAGTGTGAGATATTTGGGATCCTGTTAAGCCTAACCCAATTCTAGCTCTCTGGTTTTTGCACTGCATCTACACTGTTCAAATAAATACATTGGTTTATGTTCATCTCTTCAGAATCTTAAGAAGAATGAAGGAGTAATTTTTTCTTCTATTTTATGTCGTGTTTTCTCTGCATGAAAACTAGAATTGAATTAGTGTTCAGGGAAAGCATTTTTATACTTCTTTTGTCAGTTAGATAAAAGCATGTAATGTATGCTAAATAAGAAAAAATGTTTTGATATTTAATAAAGGAAACATTAACTTGATTCTTTCAGATACCATCACTAATTCTTGTGCCCCTCCATTTCTTACACCTGATTGCTCTGTTCTACTTGGCTTTTAATTCATGAACTAATAAAGGAAAACAAGCTTTTTTCTGATTTTTTTTTAACCTTTTAAATTTGTTTCTTGCACAAGCTACTTATTGTATTTAACTGGTTGAAGAAATGCTGTGCTGTCCTCACCTGCAGAGGATGCAGCTGGCATCAGAATGTGGGTTTGCACTGCAGTAAATGCTCATTCCCTGTGCTTATCCAGTGCTTTCTCTGGTTGTGTTTATTTAAATGAGCTGTGTAGACTTTCCCACAGCTCTGTCTTATTTCCAATAAAATGGAACAGAAATTCCAAGTTGGTTTAAGTTTTAATTGATCAGTTTTTAATCCTGTGTGCACACACTCCTTAGATTCACTCTCCACACAGAAGTGACTGATGGGGCTGGCAGAAACTTGTGTCTGTGGCTGTAGTGCTCTATGTGGTTACACAGTTATTCACAGTTACCACATAAAGATTAACAACTTCTATGTTTGATAGTGGGGAGATAGAGGAAAATACGTTATATTGCTTAGATGAGGCTTTTGTGTGACTCTGGGGTTTGTTTGGATTAAAAGCCATGCCACTGCTTTAATCCACAAATACATTCTGTGTGATTATTCATTAGATGTAAGGCTTGGCCTCTTGGTTTTACATTAATACAGCTCTCAGTTATGCTTGTAAGTCTAAGTAACTCCTCTGTGTGCAGAGCTGGTGTCACAGGACCTTAGGGAAATTTAGGACCAACATTACATGATTTTCAAAAATAACTGCTTGCACAATCCAGGCCTCAGTATCAATAACAGAGTTTTCAACAGCTCAAATTAATACAGTGATGCAAAGGATAGGGATATAAAATAAGCCGCTTCATTTTACAGGAACATGTGACTAGATTGTTTTTGTAACAGCAGAAAGAGATAAACAAGTGAACAGTAAAGAGCCAGCTGGAGTCTTCATTTCCATTCAGGATGTTTACAAGTGATTTAGGTAGGGGCTTACTGGGAGTATAAAAATTCTAATTAACTATCCATGCTTTTTTGAGTTGACAAGAGAAGCAAGAGACATATGTGGAGATTATGTTATGGAATTTCTGATGCAGGGAAGAGGGGAATGAATTTCTGGCTCATGATGAATTGCTGTGTCTAAAATGTAGATTACTGTGTATATTTTTCATTTTCATGAATTTATAGAGTGTTTTCACAGAATGTGTATAACATCAGGGTAACACAGGTAGAGTAAGAAAAGATGCAGTGATTACAAGCAAGGACACCCGTAGTTAAATCTCATATTTGTCTCTGAAGTGCATGATGAAGTTTTTATGGCATCTGTTTCTGAGCACTGGTTGTTGCTTTTAAGCAGCATCCAGAGTGACAGCAGAAAGATAACTCCGAGCTTAAATATGGCCAAGTGTTGCAATACTGTCACTTTCTCAACTACAGTACCAATGAAGATAAGCTGTGTATTAGCAAGCTGAGTTTGCTATCTCTTATGTTAACTGTTTGAACTTCCTATTTTCATAATGGTGCTTGTTATTTGCTTTATAATCAATACAATTTCCTTATGAAAAGAAGTTGAAAGACCTGTAAGGATAGGTGAGGCTCTGGTGTGCCAGAGGTGAGCTTACCTCTCTCTTGCCTCTGCCTTTATCTGTGTGTGAGTCTGAACCAATAAAAATCTACTTTGATGCTGGCTTGGCAAAATGAGCTAACTGTTCTGAATATGACTTTTTCACCTTACCAAACTTTGTGTCCAAAACCTTGAACCCATATAATGACCTCCCTTTGGAGGTCATTTCCTTTGAAGAAGTGTTCAGAGCAGATACACCTCTCTCCCTGGAAGCAAGCTATACATATGTGTATTTATAAGAACCTTCATACCTTCATCAGTGTGTTAGCATTTGATCAGACTATGAAGGTGTGGGCTCTGATCTGAGTTCTTAGATTGTATAAAATTGATACTAAGAGAACTTGAAGTCTGACTTTGAAAGTATTTTTAGTTATGTAAGGTGCACTAAGAAATTGTTTTATTTTCTATCTCTCACATCTCTTCAAAAGGAGCAAACAGTAGAAAGAGTTTTTCTTCTACAATGTGGTCATGCACACCTTCTCAGGACAGGCCCTTTAGTATAGGCAGGACCAGAGAAGTATCAGCATGAGGATGCACACACTACCTCTCCTTAATAATCACTGCCTCTTACCTGACCTGAATGAGGATGTGCTTTAACAGATGGATTATAGCTGATAGATGGATTAGGCTTGGTGATACCCAGTGAGTATGGCCAGGTTCTTGCATGGGCTGGTTCACTCATTTGGCCTTTGCAGCACAGTAAGGCTGCCAGATGTGAGAGAGCATGCTTGCTTGTTCAGTTGTGAGAAAGAAGTGTAGAATCTGATCTGTGTTTCTCTATAGGTAAAATGAAGTTATTCTTGTATGACTACGTGTTTAAGGTGTAAGACTTCGAGAGAGAAGACAGGAGAGGTGGATGGGCCGCATGCGTGTGCCTGTTCTAAAGGAGCTGTTTCTGACCAGCGTGAAGGAGGGATCTGCTTGTTCAACATGGCAAGGATGTGTGTTCTGTGAGCACGGGTACCAACAATAAATTGTGACATAAACATTTGTAAGTATGGAAAAATACCCTCAAAAATCTCAATGGTGGTAGATACAGCTGATGTTGTAGCTCTGAAGTAAGGATGCAATTGAGCTAGCAGTGTTTGCTAGGAAACACAGGTACTATGTATTGTGGGGCTCCTCTAAATGATATCTACATGGAGCATGTATTTAAGAAAGGGATGTAGTAAGCTATGTTGGAAGGCTGCAAGCACACCATTTAAAAATTAAGAAAAGGCTGGAGAACCTGCTGCTGAAGCAGATGAAGTAGAAGTGACAGTGTGCTCACAGCAGTGTTGACTCAAACCTGTAATGAATAGGAAAGGAAAAAAGAAAATAGAGAAGAGCCTTGTGGCCTTGCAGAAAAGTCTTGGTTGTCAGTGGCAAGAATAAATAAGAGGGGATGTAAGTCTTATAATCAGTATAGGAGCATGGGAGATGGTTGGGTTTTAAGTTTTTCTGGGCATAAGGGTAATGAGTGGTAGATAAATAGTCCTGGCCTGGTTATGTAGAAGATGGTTATGTGGAAGAAACAGCAGCCATGAGGTGGGGGTGAAAAATGCCAAAGTTATTTTACTCAGTAGTTTAAGAAGAACATCACAAATGTAAAGCAGAACAGTTGCTCTTGTGAAGAGTTTAAGTTGCAGATGGTCTAGCTAGGTCTTTCTTAAGGGGTGGTAAAATGCAGTATTGGACAGCTGTGTTAAGGAGTGGTGTCTAACGTGAGTATGGCCTTTGCTAAAATAGGAAGTTAAAGCCAAATGGAGAAGCCAGCACCAAGGATGATGGTTGGCTGGCAGTTTGGATGCCACAGGTCAGGATGTTCTAGAAAAACTTGTTGGACTCTCCTTAGCATTTCCACAATAGCAAATGTCAATAGCGCTGAAGCAAACTGCAGCTTTGGGGTAGAAGCAGTAGAGAATGTCAGCACTCTCAGGTGGCTTGTATCTCCTGAGTTTCACAGCTGTGCTATAGTGTGTGGTCTTTGGACATCAGTGGCTTGTTTTTCTCCTCTTGTTATGCCCTTTCACTCTATGGTTAATCTTTGCAGTTTTTCTGCTTAAAACTGATTAATTTGAACTCAAAAGTGTGCTACAATCACAGTGCCGTTCTTGTTCACAAGTACAGTGTTGAGCCAAACACTGAAGCTGTGGCTTGTGTTTCCTCCATCAAGCCCCTTAGACAATATCTTGTAAAGTTTTGTTTCTGGAACCTCATTATCTGAATTATGTTGGAAAAGATCAAGAAAAATTATGGGAATCATTGATTAAATATATATGTGCACTCTGTGTTACAACTACTGGAATACATTAGGAGATGCAAATGTTGAAATATTTGTAGGGCTTAAATGCTGACAAGAGGAATTAAATGTTTTATTATTACTCCTTCATAGTATCTTGGAAGTAATGGGATGAAGCTTATAATGAATCAGCTTAAACAGTATCTAAGGAACGACTAGAAATGAGATAGTGCAGGTTGTGGAAAAGTCTTCCCCAGGGAAATGAAAATCCAGGCAGCTGGGAAGAACTAATGTGCTTGAAGAAGAAACTCATTACAGGAAACAATCTGGCTTAAGTGGGAAGGTGAGATCAGGTCTGGGTCTTTAAGTAGTTCCTGCACTTGTGGTTCTAGCTCTGACTTCCTCTGTTGTGGTTTTTGCACAGCTTTATACACAGGAAAGAGAATAAACAGGGTATGCAGCAGGATCTTGCCATTTTCATGTACCAAGGAAGGTGTAACAGGGAGGGAGAGGCCCAACAGCTTTATCCTTGTCTTGATGAGCAGCAAATCTTGGAGCAGACGTGACTGCTGCAGAAGGAGCTCTAAGCAGTTTCAGCAAAGTACTGGGTTAACTGGAGAGTTAATGGGACGGACTGGCAGAGATAGGAAGCCCACATATAGTTTACTTCAGTTTACGTGTGCTTATTTTTCTGTCCTTTTTAGTGCTTTCATGCAAATGTTTCAGAAGTTTTTCAGGCCTGTGGGATCTGTCACAATCACTACCTTGTTTTGTCTGACTCCTTCCCTAGCATTGAAGAACAAAGATCTCCCAGTGTCAGTGGGGCCAGAGCACAGTGGAAGTGTGGGTATGTGTGGGGCAATGTAATTAAACTGGCCTCATTTACAGTTTCTAATCCCCCAAACTTTACAGTCTTAAGCATTTAGACTTAAAAACCTAGTTTTTAACAGCATTTCCTAGTTCTTTTATTTCAGTATTATCAAGCACATTGCCAGGTTACCTCGGTGTTTTGTATCCCGAAAATGATGAACAATAAAATACTTTGAAACTCAGCTTTTTGTTGAGAGCTCCCAGAAACTGGCAGAGAAAAAAGTACTGAGTTTCATTGTATAGTAGCTTTCCTGATTAAGTGATGTGAGAGGAAGGTGAGTCTGTGGGTTTCTCAGGCGTTGTTTATTTGAAATCAAGACCAGTTTTGAAATAAATGGGATTAGCACTCAGCTGTTTTAACCTAACTGAGCTCTTGGACTTGAAGACTCTTGAAAGTCTGAGTATCTGAAAGCAGGTATTGTTGCTAAGAACAGCTGACTGAGTTGAAGAGCAAAGTCCTCTGTTTTGCAGTAGCAATGAATACAAAGCCAGGGTTATTTATTGAGAGAGGGTTTTTCAGAGTTATCTAACAGAAAAAGGGCATACATGGCACTCAGCATCTTAATTGCTGGTGGGCAGAAGCTCCTATTGTTGAAGACTCAGACACTTCAAATAGTGCCTATGCAGACTCTTCTCCAAAGAGTTTATATTGTAAATAAAAAGTGATAGGTAAAGAAACTTGGAGTACACACCTCATTTTTCTGTATACTTATAAATTTGAAAGATATTTGTACTTAGATAACTGAGGTAATTTACTGTTCAGTCCAGATGGCTTCTGTGTGTTTCAGTAGAGGAAAAGGATGACAGAACAGCAGCCTTATGAGGGGCTAATAGATCTGTGAGGTCAGGCATGATTTTTTTCCCCTGCATTTCTAATTATGAGTACCTTGTGCCCCAAAAGATTAGGGAACTGCAGAACAGTGCGATTTCTTTGAATTGTACTTTGCTGTACAGAGGATGTTAAGTCAATGCTATCTTTATGACTTGTGATAGCCGGAGTAAAAGAACAGATCAGAAGAAACAAGATATTGAAATACCAACCGCATTCTGGGCTGCATCAAAAGGAGTGTGACCAGCAGGTCAAGGGAGGTGATCCTGCCCCTCTACTCTGCTCTCATGAGACCTCACTTGGAGCATTGTGTGCAGTTCTGGTGCCCTCAACATAAAAAGGACATGGAACTGTTGGAACAAGTCCAGAGGAGGCCACCAGGATGATCAGGGGACTGGAGCACCTCCTGTATGTAGACAGGCTGAGAAAGTTGGGGCTGTTCAGCCTGGAGAAGAGAAGGCTGCATGGAGACCTCAGAGCAGCCTTCCAGTATCTGAAGGGGGGCTATAGGGATGCTGGAGAGGGACTATTCATTAGGGACTGTAGTGATGGGTCAAGGGGTAATGGATTAAAACTTAAACAGGGGAAGTTTAGATTGGATATAAGGAAAAAGTTCTTTACTGTTAGGGTGCTGAGGCACTGGAATGGGTTGCCCAGGGAGGTTGTGAATGCCGTACCCCTGGCGGTGCTCAAGGCCAGGTTGGACAGAGCCTTGGGTGACATGGTTTAGTGTGAGGTGTCTCTGCCCATGGCAGAGTGGTTGGAACTGGATGATCTTAAGGTCCTTTCCAACCCTAACTCTTCTACGATTCTATATGAAATAAAATCCAGGAGTCTTTTGGAAGCTTTATAGTGTCATGATAGTTACAAGAATGTTCCAGGCTGTAATTCAGATCAACTTGGTCATATCCAAAGCTGTATTTTCTGTTGCTTCTGCCAAAGATGGGCATATGCTACATTGTCTTAAAAGCCAGTATCAGAAATGTTTAAGAGGGGGATCACATATAAGTATCTTAAAACTTAGCTATGCAGGACAAGCTCCTATTGATAAGACCATTACTGAGTCCGGTTCAATGCTCCATCTCTGCGGGTGAAGCAGAAAAGTCCCTGTTGAGGTGGCCTGCTCATTGAAGAGTAAATATATTCCAGGTTATTATGCATGGATGATACAGTAGCTTTTTTAAGTTAGCTGTTGCTGAGGAGTTAAAGATTGTCTTAGGTGGCTGACACCAAGCCTGACCTGAGTGGCTGGGAGGTGAAGTCTACCTATAATATTGTTAAAGATGCAAATTTAAAAAGCAGGTCAAGTACCTGATTTAATGTAGTGACCAGTCTGTATGAGTTACTATGGGTGTGCATAGTTTCCCTCCCCCTGCAAAAGCTAGATATCATTTGACAGAAGGTGGTACAAGGACACCCGTGTTTATTTTCCAACAGAGCCTTACTGATGTAGATTAAACTCCTGCCTTTCAGTATTGTAGGTAAAGGCATTTAATCCAGGTTGTCCTTCATACAAGAGCTGAGGTGTGTGTGCTAGTATATAAATTTAGGGAATATTTCTGATGAGATGTACAAGATTTTCCCTTGTTTCTGCATTCTGTATCCCTGGATTTATTGATCCTGGTTTCAGCTGCACTATGAAGAAAGCTCTGGGAGTAGCAGAATCTCCCATTTAACTGCATATTTTGCTGGTATGACAAAAGGCAATGTGGGTATCATTATAGGTCTGCATTAGCAAATTGGTAAGATTACATTTATCACGGAAAACCTTATTCCCACACAAAAATGTGCTTTACAGCACAACTCTTACTTAAACTACCAATTATGTGCACAGTTTCTTTCTCTCAGATGCAATCACAGTCGTATCCATAGAAAGCTGTTTCTTTTCTCTTCAGTCCCTAAGAACTTTTTCTGCTGTTCTCTTGTCTGTGGTCTTGAGGTGAAACTTGAGAGATGGCATAGCCCGTCTGTCAGCCAGTCCAGTCTCATCTGGCAGCTTTGAATCTCTTGGCCGATGTCAGCCAGGTTTGACAGCTTGTAGGGGCCTCGATGGTAATGAAGATGTTCAGAGAAATGCATGGCTGTAAAGGAGGCTGCGGAGCTCCCCTGAGAGAGGGGGAAGCTGCAGCCCTTATCAGCTATCAGAGGATCCACATAGGAAACTTCCCTCAAACCGAGACTGAAGGACATCTGATTGCGGTTGTGCTGCTTGATTTACAATGTGTAGTTGTTAACTTTTAGACTGATTAGTGTAAACATGGCTTCGGTCTTCTATTTATGGGCTTGTAGCGGTATCAGTCAGCAGCAACAGTCACTGTGAGCTCAGGATATGCTGGGCTATTGCCCTGCTGTGCAGACAGCTGTGATTTTTATACAGTGTGATCATGTAGTACAAGTGACTCAAACCACAGTGGATTCTCAGCATCTTGTGTTAAAATTGGGTTGTTTGACTTGTTCTTGTTTTAGGTCTTGGCCAATGTTGTATTGAAACTACTTGTTATTGGTGTTTATGGAAAAAATTACTTTAACCCAAAGGGTAATGAATATGTTTTACATACAAACCACCAGATTTATGTTTTTAACTGCACCTAGATATGGAGTCATGTTTAAAAATAGTGTACTTTGTACAAAATGAATTTGATAAGCACTGAAGAAGTTAAAAAACAAACCCCAAAGCACAAAACTGGAGGAAAAACCTTTGGATAGGAAAGAGAATTTGTGTGATATTTCACATTGCACCAACTTTACTTTTCCTGTTGTTACAGAAAGTAACAAAGGATTTCTTGTGTAGGAGAGTTTTTGTTTGACTTCTTAAAGCATATGTTTGAACTGAGTGTTCTCCTTTCAAGAGTTACTCGGACAAAGGAGGTGTCCCTGGTCAATGGGACATCAGGGCAAAGGTACAGTTAGTATGTTACCAAGTATAAGAAAACACCAAGTTCCTTCTGTGACACACTTTGTGCTTATTTTTGACTTAAATCTACCTTAAATTCTCCTGGTCCTGAAGCAACCCTCATGCTTTCATTTTGTCACCCCAGAAATACACCTGGGTAGTGAACAAGCAGAGTGATACAACAGGAAATCTGTAACATTGTGCTTAAAATGTGAACAAAAGAAGTAACAGGCACTTTGCTGAAAAGAAAAGCGATTGAGCCTGGTTGAGTTGCTTTTACAAGTGCTCAAGCTATGTTTTTGAGTAGCTGAAAAGCAAAATCCCACATCTGCTCTTCAGTATAATCCTCTTCCGATAGAAGTTCCATTAGATGTCTACAGTGAAGTGAATTTCCAAGAGCATATTTTACAGCCCCATTATCTGCTTTGATGCAGAGGTGTTCTGCAGGCAGTTCAGGTAGTGCCTGTGTCCTTGTCTGTGCATCCTGGGAGGTTTGCTGAAGTGGTCTTTTGGAACACTGTGAAAACTGATTGCACTTTCTGTCCTGTCCTTCTTGGTTTCTCCCTCCTATCCCCCAGATGAAATATGTCTCATTCTTTCTGTTCTGTTCTCAGTCATGTCTGACAGGTATTGTGGTAATCAAAACTGATTCCCATAGTACCAAATTAATGGAAAACATAATATCATGATTTTGTAATGAGATAAGCTATAATGAATGCTCTAGTGTCTGGACAACTCAAAATGGATTAATGAAAAGCCACTCATTAAATAACTGAACCTTCCATTGGAGGACCTTAAAGGAAAGAGTTAAAGATGAACATGGCAAAAGACCAAACACATCTTAATAGGGATTTTCCTAAAGCTTCCCTTGTTAATTTGAGCTTTTCTATGCTCTTCTCCCTTCTCTCTGTGGGAGGATCATCAGAAAGCCTTGTGGAGGACTGGGTAAGTGACATAAAGAACAGGGGTCATTGAAAGTTGACTTGGAATCTGGAGATGCTACCAAAATTTGGCTGCCATTGGTATGATTTTGACTAGATGGCCATGGAGGTGCAAAAATTGCACTGGTCTTTGCCCTGAAAATAGGGAATATAAGGGAAGGAGAGAAAGAAACTCAACATAGAGATGTCTGTGTTGGAGCTTCTTCCATGAAGCTGCTGTGTGTTGATATAACTGCAGAATCCTCTTCAGTTTTGGGGACCCACATGCCCATTGTGATGAGCATAAGTAGTTGTGACTTTGCCTAAGTCCCATTTTCAAGTTGTCCCATTACAAGACAAATATACTCGTTCTTTTAAGCATATCTTGGTACTAATGTTAATGTTATTTGTATTAAAATAAAGTGTCAGTATTATTCAAAGTAGGTTTTCAAATTTTTTCCCCTTTCTTTTATTTTCTTTTCTTCTTTCCCCTCTCCTTCTTGAAATTAATTGCTGTGTGACTGAATTTAGCAATAGTAGAGAGTTAACAGCAGCACTGGTCTCATGTGTTTCCTGGTGTCTGTGCCAAGAAACTTGCCTGTTTGATCACTTTGTGGCTTGGTTCGAGGCCACAGGATCATGGATTATGAGTTTCCTTCCCTTGTGATCCTGGAACTCCACGTGGTGTATGAAACAGCAGTGAGAACAGCCTGGAGGCTGTCCCTGAACACTGCTGTGCGAGCAGATTGGGCCTGGGAGGGAAGCAATGGTTCTTAGATCATGAAAGCATTAATTGTCAACTTGTTTTGGCAGCTGGCTCCTTTACGTTGCTTTGTGATGAGAGAGGGGGCTGGAACTTGCAGGGGCAAGTGGGGCTTGTCTCTGGGCTGAGGTAGGGCTTAGTGGTCCCTATGGATGCTGGAGGAGCAGTTTGTTGCAGTAGGGTTCTCCTAGCTCTGAAAGGCCTCAGGAGGGTACCCAGTGCTGCAATAGAGCTCTTTACAGCCTGAATCTTTGCTTAAGGTGGAACTTGAAAGGGATTCAGCCCTTGCTGCACTGCATTGAGTGAGTGCCTGGGAATAACTGGCATCATGCAGGCAACTACTTTATGGGATCCTCTTAAACCCCTTATGTGTACATTATACTTATCTGTCTCATTAAAATGAAGCTTTAACACTTGAGTCCTGTTAATTCTTTTCACTTTTCTCATGTTGGCTTATTCATTCTGATCATTGTATTCCAGTTTCAGATTGTCCTCTCCCTATTCCTTTCCCTACAAAACCCCAAAATTCTATTTATAAGTTTTTCTTATTGTCTAGTGCCTCACAAGGCCTTTTTCTCCCCCATTTTGTTTTATTTTTTTATTTTAACATCCTTATTTAATAATGTTTAGTAATATTATCAGTGTTATCTCCCAAATTAATGACTGTAGGCTCCTCCATTCATATATGGGTGTTAGACTTAAACCATTTTGTATCTATTAATTGAGTAGCTTTAGGTTTTATAACATGGAGAGTTAGCTATATCTGGGAAAGAAAACACTGACATATGTTATTATTTCCCCTCATACCTCTCAAGCATGAAGAAACCAAGACAGAAAAAGCAGTAGTTCTGGCTCAAACTTCATCCTGCTGAGAGTCCTTCCAAACTTCCTAGAGGAAGCAGGTTGCAAATTAACATTTGGAACACAATTCATAGGAAGATAGACCATTAATTGGGCCACATTACCTCTTACACCTTTGCTGAGCAAATAGTTACAGGCAGGTAGGCACTGTTGAGGAAGCAGAATGAATGGTAGCCATCTACAGGCTGTGTTACCTCAATGCCAGAATCTGTTTCGTACTTAAAAATATCACTGAAAACTTCTTCTCCATTATCCTATCTATTACCCATAGCTGTATTTTAGGATTTCAGTGTCTTAATTGTAGAACATAGTAAAAGTTAATAAGGGTGACATGGAAATAACTAAGAGGCATCTGTCTCTTAAGGCATGACTCTGATGTTTTTCTATGGTAAATCTAAATTCAGTCGTAGAATTAATGCTCAAATCATTAAAATTAACTATTTTATTAGCTTAAAAAGTAATGTATTGATATTTGATAGGAAGAAATTTCTCACTGTGAGGTTGGTGAGGCACTGGCACAGGGTGCCCAGAGAAGCTGTGGCTGCCCCATCCCTGGCAGTGTTCAAGGCCAGCTTGGATGGGGCTTTGAGCAACCTGGTCTAGTGAAAGGTGTCCCTGCCTGTGGCAGGGGAGTTTGAGCTAGGTGATCTTTAAGATCTCTTCCAACCCGAACCATTCTATGGTATTTAAATAAGCACTTTTATTTGCCTAATTTTTATTCATTAATGTAGATTTTAAAATGGATTTGCTTTTCTTTAGCATTTCTACTGGAAAACAATGTGAATAGAGGAATAGCTGCACAGTCACATTGTAGAGCTGGGTGATCTAGTGTGCCAGAAGGAAGAAAATGTCACATTAAAATCCTGAATGTGGATCTCCTATTGCGAGGAAGTTTCTCCTTTTCATTTTTGGTTGGTGCAAGCAGATATTCAATAATCACAGAGATACTGTGCAATATGGTAGAGCAGCACTGTATCACTTTAAAGCCCTCTCCTTTCCTTCACACCAGTCAGGCACACCAGTTTGTTGGGTGACTTAGCAGATGGTTTCTGAACAGGCATGTGTGTTAGCATTTGGGGAGTGAGGTTTTGTGTGATGTGTATAGTAGTCCTCCTCTTCTGGCTCTTTTTCTGTGTGCACTTTTTCATAACATGGGAGATGTTATGCCAAAGGTATTACTCTTATGACTAACTATAATGAAATCCCATCTCTAGCAAGCAAGTTGTTATGTGCTCATTTCAGACACTAAGCTTTTTTTATGAGAGTTTTGAAAACAGACACAACTGATGGGAAATAGATTTGAGTGCATGAAAACACTGCTGCACAACTGGACTTCTTCCTGGAATCACTGTGTTCTGGGAAGCAACAAACCTGTGTAGCACTCCCTCGGTAGCAGAGCCCTCTCATGCACTGCTATGATGCAGCACCACTCAAAATATATGTTCAGTGCCTCATTTCTAAGAGAGTTTTAAAGTACTCTTTTGTGGTTTAAATATTTAGTCCCTGTTACCTAGGCTATATGGGTAAATAGGAACTCCTGCTGCAAGGCTGGTGGTAAGAGGCTGGGGTGTATCTTGTAGCATTCTCTTTCGCAGTTCCTTAGAGCCACATAATTGACTTCACTGGGCCTTGGATCAGAGTATGCCAAATTAAGAACAAACCACGTAACTGACTTGCAGAGTCAGACTTCTGAAGCAGGTTTCCCCAAGCTGCTGCTCTGTTTCTAGTTGAAGGGATTTGGAGACAAGCCCAAGTACTTCAATTACATCCCATAGCAATACATAAGCATTGGTCACGACAATCAGGAAAATGAAATAGAAATGAATTCACTTGATAGTTGTCTGTGGTTAGCAACCTGTCATGTGGAGATACGACTGTGGATGATTGTGATGTTTGTTTTAACATACTCATGTCTCTCTCTTATTTTTTATTTTGTTTAGGGAGAAAGACCTTAATGCAAAGTTTATTATTTCAATGGAAAAAAACAAAACAACAATCACAAACTTAAAGGTGAGTAAACACAACTTATAGAAGGAAGTCTGAAGTGAATAGCTGCCAAAATACAACTGGACTGAAGAGTGGTCCTCACTGTACTATGGAGAAGAGCCCTTAGCGCTTAAAATACAGTGTTGAAGTAATTCTCTGGGGAAGCAGGTTAAAGTGTTAACTTGTTGTAGTTCAGTTTCCTGAAAACCACTCCGTAGTCTGTATCTCAGAAGTTTTTCTGAGGTTTATCACTCTGGTCATTACTTAGCTGGAAGATGAAAGCTAACAATAGAAGACAGGTACACACCTGGTAGCTATTATACCTTTGCTTTATGTGTAGAATTCTTGAATTCCCATGATAATGAACTAAACCCAAAGTAACCATCACTTGCTATCATATTTTGATGGTATATTTTAACATTTCTGTCAGCAAGGGAAATCATGCACAGCAAATAGATTTTTGCAAGATAGTTTCCAATGACAAATATGTGAAAAGGGGTTTCAGTGTGTAGTTTGTTTAGATTGATTCATATTACAGTGCATATTACTGAAATACAGTGTTAGCTGTCATGTCTTGAGCATGAAAATAGCCTTAAGCAGCATGTAAGCAACACCATTTTAATTATGGCTCCACAGTGAAATCCTGTTTACAGTGCAAAGGTCTTTCTGGCTCCTATTAATTATATGCATAGAGTAATCCTTTATTATAATCTGAATTGCATATACAAGACTGATTTAACAGGACATAAGTATGGTGACAAAAATGTACTGTGTTGTTAGGAGCAGTAAGCTTAAATCCAAGTAATTCCTGCTGTGCTGTGACATGACTGTCCTTTATGCTGAGTGTATCTGTTGCTTATTTTTTCACTGTTGGAATAATAGGTTAACCTGTCATTATACAGGTTTCTAAGTGTGTTTAGCCTTCTGTTAAATTTGCTTTCTGATTATCTGTTGTAAAATGGTTTTAATTACTTCATTAGGATGTACTGTACCAGCTCTTTTTCTTTATTTTTTAAATAGGTACCAGAAGGTGGTACTGGAGATACAGGACGAGAAAGAACTAAGACATTTACCTATGATTTTTCCTATTTCTCAGCAGACAGTAAAAGTCCCAGCTTTGTTTGTCAAGAAATGGTAGGATTTCTGACTGTTTATAATTGATTTTTCCCCCTCCTTTACTTTTTCTTTGGCTTGAAAGCATTCTTTGAAACATCCTTCCCTTGAAAGTGCTTCTTGTGTAATTTAGAAATTCCCTAGGCACCTGAGAATTTGAATTCTGCTTTGTTTTCTTTCCTTTCAGACTTATCTAACATGAAGTGCTGTGTTTTCTACTACAGCAGGTTAAATGCTTTCTTTCTAGTTCTCTTGTCTGATTGGGCTTGTGAGGTCAAGCTAGAAGAATTCTCTGAGCACTGAATTTGCTTTTGAAAAGCTGTTTTGAAAAAAATCACTTTTGAGAAATGAGGATATATCTTTAATTCACTTAGAAACATATTTATTACCTAGTAGGAGTGGAGTTTTTTTGTCCAGAAGTCTTGGTGTACATTGAAGATGTTCAGTCTCCTCCTTTGAGTATTCAGTTTAGGAAAGGGCAAAACTGCTTTTCTTCCTGCACACTCAGAACAGAAAATCAAACTCAGAGCTATAGGCATTATTGAAGTGAACAGATAGACCCTCCTGGACCTTGCATTGCATGTGAACATTACATTTCTTTGCTACTTCACATTTCCAAATAAATTTATTGAGTAAAATTCAGGTGTTTCGTGATTGTTACCTTGTGTTTTGTTTTGTGGAACTTGGGATGCTTCAAGTGAGAATAATTTTTTCCCCTTTAAAATAATGCAAGGGTTTGAATATGCTGTAAGGCAGTTGGATATATACCGGATGTGCTCTGTAAGCTCCCAGATCAGGGAGACTGGTATCGCTAATCCTAAAAAGCCTCAGATTTAAAACTAACAATAATAAGCAATAAATTAAAGCCATTTTAAAATATTTATGAGAAGGGCAAGCTTTGCCATTATATATAATGGCTATAATTGTTTGATAGGGAATTTATACTTGAAATTTCTATTTAACCATCAGTGTGAGTGTTAGGTTCTCTTTCTTTCTTTTCTTTCTGAAAGTCTTCTTTATTTCACTGAGTTATTAGTTAGAATTGAATCCAAACATTTGATCATGTATATTCTTAAACTTTCTGGGTTGTTAATCCTTGATGATGTTCTTACAAGTAACACTGATTTTGCTATATTGTCTGAAACATAAGAATTACGCATTTATTGGGGCACTGATGTAGAAATATCCTAATTCAAGGAGTATTTGAGTGCAGTGATTGGAACCCTTGTTTCTAGTGGATGTTTTTAAGCAGGCAGTTCAGGCCATATGGCTTCTCTGGAACTTTAGCAAATGCTTGAAGCTGACCAGGCAGAGATTGAGTTATTTATTTTAGTTAAAGCAGTTTTCATCATGTATTTTTCAGCTCTGTTTTTAACTGAAGCTTGGGATTTTGGTTGGGGTTCTGCAGATGCAACAGAAGATTGCCTTAAGTTTTCTCATACAAGTTGATTGGGATATCAGTTTAATACTACTTAGTTTCATTAAAATACATACAATTCTATGATAACTGATTACTGTATTCAGAGTTCTTCCTGATAGAGATGAGTACAACTCCATAAAGCAGTACTAATGATGTATCAGTGCATGTTTGGAGAAGACTGCAAAATGCCCTATAAAGTAGTTACAGAAATTCTTAGGTACCAATTGTGGCATAGGCTTCTGAATATGTAATTCTTGGATCTTTTAGATAGCAGTTTCTTTTTACCCAATTTCACATGCTTCTAGAAAGCTATGTTAGACAACAATGGAAGAAACTTGAATTAGTATAAATGGATATCCAGGTGTACTGGATATGGCTAATTTCCATATAAAAGTGATATTTTTCTTTCTTATTTTATATTTTTCCATACTGGTGCCCTTTTGCCTGTTTCAGGGTGGGTCAGATTGAGGCAACATCACTTGCCCATGTCAGGAGCCTGTAGAGAAAAATGAAGCTAAAATGCCCATATAGAGATTGCTGCAGCAGCCTTGAGTAATGTTTGTTTTTTTTAAGCTGTGAGCTTTATGGTTTGTAGTAATAAGATGGTAACAGTAAATCCTAAACATGGTTTAGATGTCCACGTTCAATATTCTGTTACTACAGCATGTCTCAGACTGCCTTCTTCATCCTTACTGGGGGCTTGCTGAGCCACAAAAACATTGGTGCTCCTGGGCCAAATGTTGCTTTAATTACAATGGGTGCAGCACGTTGAAAACAAAAGGAGTATTCAAACCATGTGAGGGCAATTTCTAAATAAATGCTGCACAAGCTATTGTTTTGCTGGTGTTAGTTCATTTTGTGTTTAATTGGAAGACTGTAGTTAAGCTCTTATCAAGTTGCTGCAGAATTTCCAGTTGACTGCACCAGTGGCATAGAAGAAGGGAGTCTTTCATTCATACTCAACTTGCCATGGAATAAAATTGATCTTGACTGTTGTTAATGTGGTTGCCTAGTGTGCTTTGTTCATGATAGTTATAGTTTTCCATTTGAAAGGCAAAAAATAATAGATGGAAGTCTGTCTAACACTACATGCCCATTAATATGCCTTTTAGATGCAAGATGCGGTTTAGTGTTCAAGAATTAGAGTGAGAGTGACAATTTACAATCAAGCTACTCAGTTTGTATTTTTGGAAGAGAAACTAATAGATTTTTGATATGTGCTGCCCTTTTGTGACAGACCAGTGTCCCAGCCATTTGGTTCTGTCAAAGTCCCATCCTAACAATGTCTTTTCTTCCAACCTTGCGTGTTAAGCCTCTGTGTTCAGAAAACACTGACTGTAGCTGTTCTATCTACCACCTTGAATCACTTTGCAAGATAGAGACAAATCTTCTAAAGGGAAAATGCAGTCATAAGAGTAGTGTATAAAGACTTGGTGAGATAAAAACATGGACATAGAGAAAGGGAAAAAGGCAGGGGGGAAATATAGGAATAGTTACTTAGGGAGGAGAATTCAACTAAGATGCCACTTTTCAAATGACAAGTGAAAGGGAAATTGTGCTTTAGTTGATCTTTATACTCTTTCTTTTTGAGAAGTATGACTGATTACAGCATTGTAACTCCTTTGCTCAAGGGAAGGTCAAGTTAAGTATTCCAAAGACATGCTTGCAATTGAGCATTAATGATTAAAGCAATTGCCCATCACTCCTTCAGGGGAGGAGTGGTAGGATTATACTGTATATACCATTCACTGTTAATAATGACTTGTAGACCCTGGTTAATTTAAACCACGTATACTGCAGAGTAGTAGCCAAATTACGTGAAACATCTATGGGATTTTTGAAAGTCATGTCTGGATTTGGAGACCCAAGTTAATATTTTCATTGAGAGAAATGTGTTACTCCTTGCCCAGTGGCCAGTGGGGGTATGACTGGAAATGAGAGGTAATGATAATGAAAGGTCAGGAATCTGGGAGGGATACTGGAGCCAATATTACAGTGAAAGCATCTGGTGAGAGCTGAAGTTATTAGGTGAGAACAGACTCCCATATAATGGGATGTGAAGGAGGAATCGTTACCCGTTTGTAAATGTTGAGTGCAAAAGGGAAGGGGCTAGCTGATGAAGGAGGGACACTTACCATATGGAAAACACGTTTGCCAGCCTAAGAAGTATTGGTATGTAAAAGCCAGTTAGGGAGGAAATATGGAGAAAATGAGTAATTTTCTTGCACTTGATTAAAGCAAAAAAACCCAAAACCAACCAAGCAGAACCCTCCAAAAACACAACCCAAGGAACTGACAGGATCATTGAAACATTTCCTTTGAGAAGGGGCTGGGTATTTGCTGAACATGGAGAGCTGGCTAAGATGCAAAAAGCGAGGAGATATTAACGGTAAGGAAAAGTGAATGAAGTATTTGAGATTGCTGAAAGAAGCTGGAGCTATAAAAAGAAGTTAATGTTTTTCATTCTGTGTTAAGTAGCTCTCTAACAGAAAGAGAAGTAGAAAACATATTGTTGCAGTGCTGTAAACTAAGTATGGTAGTAAAATTTAGTATTTTATTTGAATTACTGATTTCCTGTCCTCTAGTAAATGTCATTGGTTGATGTCAATAGCTTATATTGCAGTAGTTTATTGTTTAATATTTACCATGCTGAGCTGATGAAAACTTTTTTCCCCAAGCTTCTGTTGTCTTAAAAAACTTTCTTTGTTTTCAGGTTTTCAAAAATCTGGGTACAGATGTGCTTAAATCTGCTTTTGAAGGTTATAATGCTTGTGTTTTTGCATATGGCCAGACTGGATCTGGGAAGTCCTACACCATGATGGGAAATGCGGTATGTTGTATCTTCACAGAATCATAGAATATCAGATTGGAATATCAGGCCTCAAGAATCATCTGGTGCAACCTTTCTTGCCAAAAGCATGGTTTAGATATGATGGCCCAGCATTCTGTCCAGCCGAAACTTAGAATCACAGAATAGTTTGAGGTGGAAGGGGTGTACAAAGGCCAT
Source organism: Melopsittacus undulatus (assembly GCF_012275295.1). Taxonomy (NCBI): domain Eukaryota; kingdom Metazoa; phylum Chordata; class Aves; order Psittaciformes; family Psittaculidae; genus Melopsittacus; species Melopsittacus undulatus. Next base: position 8,530,666 of record NC_047529.1, on the reverse strand, counting down.
CTAGTCCAATGGGCAGGGACATCTTCAACTAGATCAGGTTGCCCAGAACCACTTCCAGCCTAGTCTTGAATGTCTCCAGGGATGGTGCATCCACCATCTCTCTGGGCAACCAGCTGGAAAAGGAGCTATTTACCACCACTCTCTGAGTGCAGCCTGTTTTCAGTTCCCCACACACCACATGGACCACTTGTCTAAGACTGTAACATGTCAGTTCCTCTAGGAGCAGGTTGTGGGAAACAGAATAAAAAGCTTTAGAGAAATACAGTGTCTACTGCTCACCCCACATCAACTGAGTAGGTGGTTTTTTTTCTTCTACACCAATGAATTGAAATTATGCTATTAGAAGAGCATGTTCTTATGGAATAATTACTGATCCTGTCCATATACTACTGACCCATCATGTATCATACCTTCTAGTAGTAATCAGAGGTTTTAGGAGATGTTTCTTTTATAGGTAGATACTTAGGTGGAAAAGTGTGTTTAAGTGGTGCTCTGCTATGTTAGGCACAAGGTAATTTTTGTTCAGAAACAAACCCCAAAATTTCAAATGTAATTACTGATTTTCTGTGCTCAACTTGCAGGCAAAGAATATACTGATTTTGAGGACACAAATGATCAACCCTTTCTGAAGAGATCTGTTTTATAGATCTCTTTCGAAGGGTCAGAAGATTAAAATAGGTCCTTAACCCCTTTTAGCAAAAGTGAGGAGTACAAAAAGGGTGAGAGCAGCTAAATGTAAGTTTCAGCAAACCATGGTGAGATGATGCAGTAAGTTTGGTTTTCAGGATTGAGTTTTGTTGAGTACTTCAGTGTAGACCCTGGAAGAGAAAAATGTGATAGGAGGAGTATTTGACATGCTGTGAGTAAAGGATGGGAGTAGTTTCTTGCGGTTATCTCCATGACTGTCCAAGGACAGAAAGAACTCACTAAACTCTTGGGAATAGAGCAGTTCAAAAAAGGCTGGCTGATGAAGCCTGTTTGCCAGGCAGCCTCTATAGGTTTCACTCACTGATCATGGGGAAAAACATATCATGCCTTCTTCCAGCAGAATTGAAAAGGGGAATATTGCCACTTGTCTATCCTTAGATCACTTTTGAAATGTTGTAAGATTGGCCACTTTGCACCTCCTTTAGTTTTGGAGAGTAAATTAACTGCAAACCTTTCCCTTTCCATTGTCACAGAATAAGTAGCTTTATACTTAGCAAAATAGACTTTTGTAACCAGAAAGGATCTTATGACCTAGCTGTGGATTTCTGTTTCAGAAATTTATAAAAGTGACATTTTTATGAGGCTGCCTCACTATATCTAATGACTGTAATCATCAAGACATTTTGCAAATGAATAGGTGCTGAAGTTTGTTTGACACTATTCAATAATAAAGGTCTAATCTTCTTGCCATGATACATAAATACTTTAATCTGGCTTTGTACAGAACGTGTATAAAATACACTCAGCCTCCAAGTTAAATGCTTGAAAATTGATGGCCCTGTCAAGACTACAGTGCTGTAAGAAAACTTGAATTTGAAATACATTTTATTTTTTTCCCTACTTCTCCTTAAGAAGTATGAATTCTGTTTTCATTTTGATTTCAATATCAGCTGTTCTTTGCTCTGGGGGCTTCTTCATTCTTCTGCAGTACTGTGGGCAGCAATAATTCCAAGAAATAGGTGGACCGGTTAGAGTTAAGTCTTGAGCAGAGATACTGAAATGATCAGAGATCTATAAAATATGGTCTATAGGGAAAATCAGACTTGTGTATGCAGAGAAAGGAAGACTGTGGAGGAATAAAAGTCTTCCAAGATGTGAAAGGCTGCTGTAGAAAGGGAATAATTTGTTTCCTATGTCCAAGGTAGATGGGTAAGAAGCAGTACATAGAAATTGCAGTGAAATTTCATATAAGTAACATAGGCTTTTCATGAGAAAATTCAGCTCTGGAGTGAACTACTTATTTTAGTTCTATAGATTTCCATGACTGGAAACCCTAACCCAGAAAAAAATCCATCAAAGATGTAGTTGATCCTGCCCTGGAGCTGTACGGGGTGAAAATGTTTAAATATAGTTTCTAATAGAGAATGTACATTCTGTAAGATGTACATTTTACTGATAAAATATGCTTGGAACAATGTGTTCTTCCTTTCTCATCACTGTATTGCTATGGTTGAAGTTACTCAATTAAAGCTAGTATTTCCTGTTTTAAGACTCTCTTTGCAGTTGCTAGATTATGTCAGACACTAATGACTTGCCTAAAACTTTGTGATGGATCTTTCATGGTTTTTTCCTTGAGCTTTAATTAAAACTATTCAGGTGTTTCCAAGCATGAGATGAAAGAAAAGTCTTTTTCCTTTTCCCATGTTTAAAAAAAGCCTTAATGAAATAAAACATCTGTGGGAATTTCCAACATTAAACCCTGAAACTTTACCTAGAGGTAGTGTATTGGGAAAGGCAGCTCCTCTGTTACTAAAGTCAACTGTCTCAGACAAAGCATCATTAACTGCAAGTTTCTCCCTTAATCTAGGGGTTATTCGTTTTAGACTAAGGTATGCTCAGGTGAAGGGCTAGGTGTGATAGGAGGAGAGAATAGATTATTATTTCAAACCAACCCTGGTTGGGGAGGGCTCTGATTAAGAGGAGGAAGAAGCTGGAAAAGGGCAAAATGGATAGAGTATGATTGGAAAAAGAAGAGACCTCATGATGAATCAGAAATTATATCTGGACAAAGGAAAGAGGAAAAGGAGCTCAGAAATGACACCTGGAAGTAGATTGCTGGGACAGAGAATGCAGGGGAAACTGAAGAACGGGGACTAAGGGAACCAGCATGGGAGCAGAATGGAATGAGCTTGGGTGGAAAGGGTCAGATTTTATGTGGGATTCAGAGGAGAGGAGAAATGTTTGCCAGAGGAGGGTGCTGCAGGGCAGTCCACTGTCTTCATAGGTTTTTCTTTGCTGCCTGGTATCTGTAAAATCCCACCAGGCAAACTCTTGGGTGCCTCAAGTCTTGGGCTGTGCTTATATTGGATGTTTGGTCTGGTTTGTCCTAATTTGCCTCCTGCTTAATTGCAAAGGCCTTAACTCTAAGCAAGAACACTTCTTGCCTCAGTGGTGCATAGAATTAGTCTGTCGCATCAAATCTTACGTGGTTTTGATCTAGAGGCAAATTACAGCTGACAGACTGTTTTGTCAGCTACTTGTGAGTTTGCAGCTCTGAGCCCAAAGCTCATCTGTATATGTGTATGTCCTTTCTCTTCATTCCTTGGAGCCACGTTCACTCATTTCAGCTCTTAAGGAGCTTTGTTTGCTCTGCTCAGCAGGTAGTTGGTCATATACCTACTCAGACTGTATTGGAATGGGGCAGCTGGGAGCAAGCAGCCCCTCGTCAACCAAGGCCGCAGCTGCATGGCACTCTCCAGCTCCTCTCTGCTGCTGCAGAAAACCCTGGCTTTGATTTACTGCCTTGCTGCTTGGCTGGAAAGAAAGAGGAGAGCTGCATGCTAAGTCTCTGGGTATCTCAGTGTTGTTAGCTGTTGCCTCACAGCCTGATGTGTTTGACATCAGTGGTGGAGCAGCAGCCTCACCGGGATGAGGCTCAATTCTCAAGCATTTTCAAGTGCCAGCTTAACCTAGCAGATGACATCCTGCTGCTGCTGGCTGCTGTGTTAGCTGAAGTGGCAAGAACCCTGTAATGGATAGTCACAGTGCTGCTGGTAAACCGCATCGTCCATAGGGATCTCTGAGAAGGAATATGTTTTTTCAGTTTGCTTTATTAAACCAACTGAGTACTTAATGCATAAAAACTATTTAACTTCAGAGTTGAGCATTTGGAAGCTAAATATCCAATTTAATTTGGCTGCGTTGTGGGATACAGTGAATGTAGAGTTTTAATTTTGTTATTGCATGCTCATTTATCCATTGGACCTGCTGCATCTTTCAAGACAGGAAGAACTGTGAGCTGGGGATTATGGCTTTGAATGAGAATGGCTTAAGGGTACATGTATTTGGCTCTTGTCCCATTTTCTGCAGATGTTGCCAAGTCCATAGTGAAATGAGATAGAAGAAGTTAGAAAAGATAATGTTGAGATAAGGCAGTGCATATGTTGCTCTGAGGAGCCAGTTTCTGCCTTCAACAGTTGGGATTGTTTGGACTACATGACAGGGGCAAATTATATCCCAATAGCAAAGAATTTGAGCTAGTATATACATTCCAGCACACACAGAAGGATTACAGGGGCAAGGTGACTGCAGTTAAATAAAGGGCAAGAGAGGATTTGCTGAAAGGTTTTGATTTCTCCCCCTTTTTCTGGATATTGGAACTCTCTCAACTACTGATCCTTGGGGTTTACTTTTTTAAAATATATATGTGTACATATATACCCTTGAGAATAAGAGCTGTTGTTATTCCAGGGTGATGCTGGTTTAATACCTCGAATCTGTGAAGGATTATTCAGCAAAATAAGTGAGAAAACAAAGCGGAATGAGGCATCCTTTCGAACAGAAGTCAGGTAGGTCTTGACATGTTGATAGTTTGCTGGTTATCAAACTAGTTTCAGTTACAGCCACTTTGTTCTCTTTATCTCTGAGAGAAACGTGTGTTTTCCAAATAACTTTCTATGCTTGGCCTCAGTCCTATAATTGATTTTTTTTGTTGGCAATCACAGTAAAAATGCGCAATAGTTCTAAATTCAATCCAATAGTTGTGCATTTTGCTTTATTTAAATGATAGTGAAGACGCCTTTGCTACTGGTCAGCATCTTCCTTATTGTTATCCTTTATTTCAGGCTGACATTAGGTGATCCTGATATTGCTAATGGCTTCTTCTTTTCTACTTGCTTCTTGCTTTTTTTACCTTTTCCCTTATACCAGTACACTGTAATCTTTACTGTCTTTGGATCTATTATCATAGAATCATAGAATAGTTAGGGTTGGAAAGGACCTTAAGATCATCTAGTTCCAACCCCCCTGCCATGGGCAGGGACATCTCTTTACTTCTCCAGGCATCTTGCTTTCAAACACAGCATTAATGTGGATTTCCTTTTTTTAGAGACTCTTGAATCAGTCAGTGATTTTTCTGATCCTTTTTCTTTCAGTTATCTGGAAATTTATAATGAACGTGTGAGAGATCTTCTGAGACGGAAGTCATCAAAAACTAATAATTTACGAATACGAGAGCATCCAAAAGAAGGGCCCTATGTTGAGGGTAAAAACACTTGTAGTGTTTAGCACTGGATATGCTATTACTTGTATGTGTTCTAAGATGTGGTGTCTAATTACACGGGGTATTCTTATATCTTAAAATATAAATGATGATGGATACAATGCTTCGATATAAAAGCATTAAAGGAGAATAGCCTCTTACTTTGTACCCCCACTTGCTTTCCCAATTCTAAGATTATTATACATGTACAGTTTTTATTTGTAAATTTCTAACACATTTTTAAATAATGTTAAGAGATGCAATTGGCTTTAAGACTTTGTTGACTATAATTTATAAGTCTTTAATGTTTGCGTGGAAAGAACCTATTAAGATCTAATTGTCTTAATCTGTCCTCTACCAGGGCGGGTTTGTCTCTAAAGGGATTATGCTTAGGTTATTGCACTAAATACTTTAGTAAGATCACATGGTTTTTCATTAATTTACTGTAAATGTGTAAGTGGTCCATTGTTCACATGAGGCCTCATTCCTTTCTGTAAGTGATAATGAAGTATGACAATAAACCCTAATTGCAGCAATACTTTGTGGTAATGAGGGTGATTGGAATCTTTTTTTCTAAAGACAGTGAAGTGCACATCTGAGAGTGCTGTAACACTCTGCTTTTCTTTAGATTTGTCTAAACATTTAGTGCAAAACTATGGTGATGTAGAGGAGCTTATGGACGCAGGAAATATAAATAGAACGACGGCTGCAACTGGAATGAACGATGTCAGTAGCAGGTCGCATGCCATTTTCACAATCAACTTCACTCAGGTAACAAAACTAAAGCCTCTGTCTTAATATGTGTTTAAATTCAATAATTCATATGGCAATTAAAAAATCAGGTTAAGTAGGCAAGTATGGGTAGGTAATGACTATGTTGTTACGATCGAGAAAGTTGAAAGTGTAAAAAATACTGTTTTGAGAGTTATAAATACATTTATCAGTGATTATAATATTTAAAATTTACTGTGTAATGTGATTGCTTAAAGTATTTAATAGATTTTGAGTAGATAATTGTTGGGACTTTAGGCTGGATAACAGTGACCAGTGCTGGCATGCTACACAATACTCACTCCTGTCACAGCAGTGAGGAGCATGTTGGGTGAGACCAGCCAGAGCTGAAGATGGGCTATCTTTTATACTGTGCTGTTCTCCAAGGTTCATGGAAAAATCTGTCTCCGTGGCCCAAATCGTAAAGTGTAGAAATGTTTTCTGAGTGTTTTCTTGCTGAGTCTTCATCTGTTATTGTTGGAAACCTTTTTATATTCCTTATTTTATACTGATGGAATAATGGAGAGATTTACCACATTTTCTCAGAGAATAGTGATCTGTATGGAGTAAACTCATTTTCTAATGATTCCTGCTTTTCATTGTGTTTTTGGGGAGGTCTTTTAGACAGTCCATGGATAACCTGGTAGATGAAGTGGAGGTAGTGTGGAGATGGTTTGCTCTTCTGATGGTACTTTTCATGTCTCCCCCCCACACCAGATTTACAGACACACAAAATGCTGTGCTGTTTGCTAATGATGAGTTGCTCATTGCAGTGCTTTCTGAAGAGGATGAGTTGCAGGCAGCAAAAGGTTTTGTTCCACTGTTGTACTGTAAAAGTAGAAGGAAGTTTGGAATAGGGTAATCTGAGTTGATTTATATGAATTAAGATAAATATTAGGCAGAAGCCTTAGTTAAAATTGTAGAATAAAATTGCGATTGCTACTTACTAGAACTTGGAGGCAGAGAAGGAAGTGAGTGTAAATGCATCTGTGTATATTATGGCTTGTTGAAAGCTAAATATAAATATAATATGTTAAAAGCTTAATAAAACGAATGCAGCGCATGTTCACTGTGCATCATGTAAGTACCAATTCACAGTTGGTGTATGTCCATAAGTGGCTAGAAAGTTGCAAATGTTACAATTTATAGACATAACTACTTATGTGGGGGTTATGCAGCAATTCATCATTAAATACCTTTCTGTGGCACCACTAATACACCTGTCTTCTGAAGCTCTGCTATTGTAAGCAAGTTAAATTCAGTCATGACATGAAAAAGGCCACTAGGTTGGCTTCAGTAAAATCACAGAATTTCATAGCTTAACATACTTTTCTTTGTATTATTTTTTTCTTTAGGCTAAATTTGATTCCGAAATGCCTTGTGAAACTGTTAGCAAGATTCATTTGGTAGATCTTGCTGGAAGCGAGAGAGCAGATGCCACTGGTGCCACAGGGGTTAGATTAAAGGAAGGAGGGAATATTAACAAATCCCTAGTTACTCTGGGAAATGTAATTTCTGCCTTAGGTAAGTCTCAGTTTTTGGGGCTTGGCTGTTCTGGGTTTTTTTTTTTTAGTCACTAAATACCTTTCTCTTTATTTATTTACACTTCTGTTCATTTTTACGTATACAAATAATGGCCTAATGCATCCTGGTTTTGAAAATGAATGAATATACCTAATTGCTGCTTCTTTTTCCTCCCTTCACATCACAGCTGATTTATCTCAGGATGCAACAAATCCTCTTTCAAAGAAGAAACAAGTATTTGTGCCTTACAGGGACTCTGTGTTGACTTGGTTGTTAAAAGATAGCCTAGGAGGAAACTCTAAAACGATAATGATTGCCAGTAAGTGTTTTTAAATTACTTTTCTTTGCATCCTGAACAGTTTGTGCTGTATAGTGGCTGTAAATATTTAGATTCCAGATGCTTTGTTAAGGCAGAACATTGGTTACACATATTAATGGGTTTTTTCTTTCTAAGTTTTCTAGTAACGCTCTGCTTTTGCACTCTGCAGAATCTCTTCCACCAGAGCTATATATAGGGTCTCATTGTGTATATGGAGACAGACTAGTTGTTTAGCGATGTCCTGAACAACAGCAGGTATGCCTCCTGAATTTGAGAACTTCATTTTTCATATGCAGGTTGTCTGTTTGGGTGCATCTATCCCTGGCTATTAGGTCACAAATGTAGCAAGGCACCCAGGTTGTGTATGTACAGTGCCAGACATTTGGTTGCTTAAGTCTTTCACACATTCAGATGTGTGTGCCTAATTTCATGCATTTGCTCTGACCTCTGCCTCACTGCTGTGTTTCTTTGACTCATGCACAGTGTAATGATTAGCTAATTTGACCAGTTAAACTTCAAGTTATAGTTCCTGCTTACTGCTGAGGTTCATTTGCTTTCCAGACAGCTGTTACTCATTGTTAATGTTCAAACCTGGACCTAGGTAAAGTCAGGTACTTCTGTTCCCTTATACTTCTCCCCAGGCTGAAGACGACCCCCAGTAGAAAAAGAATTCCAGCCTGGTGTATCTAGTCAATAACAATGTGTGAATCAGTTTGTTTTTCCAAAACTGTGTTTTTGTTGCATTAGTAGCAGAAACAACCTGTCTCTTTTGACATTCAGTATATAGGACTGTCATTTTTATTTAACCTACTTTTTGAATGCACACAGCATTTTAACTTTTTGCCTAAATTCATTTATGATCAGTCATCTTTTCTTTTTATGATTTTATGGTCCAGCAAACTTGCAGTTTGCTTCTTATCTTCAGGAAGCTCTGAAAGGATTACTTGGTTTAAAAACCTACTTATGGCATATGTAGTTCAGATTTTTCAAGGAATTGGAATGGGAATTCTGTTCCCCCCAGAAGTGAAGCTGGGGGATGTTTAAGGATTTTGGATGCTGGAGATGTAAGGAGTGAAGAGAAAAGCAGCTCTGAAATTTCTTACTCATTCCTGCTCAAATGAAATGCAGTTTAGCTGACACAGTCCTCTCTTGAAAAGGTGAGAGAGAGAGCAGAATTGAGGGAGTAAAATACATTGGATCAAATTCTGGTTCTTCAGTTGTTTTCTTACAGTCAAATTTTCTGGATAGCAGTTCCCTTGTTACATGATTTTGGGAGTGTTTTTGGAAACCATGCCACTTTTTTCCTCAGGCTGATCATAGTAGTACCAAAAGAGCATCTTGAACCAGACTCTGCTTTTTCTTTCCTGGCTGTTTAAGTAACACTGTGCTGGTGTCTTTCTTCTTGATGCTTTTTTTCAGTTAATGGTTGAGTAACTTTTTTGACAGAGGGATTGGGAAGAGAGGTTTTAGAAAAACCATGAGCTTTCAGTGCCTATACTAACGATTACAAAACCCAGCCGCTTTTTCAGCTACTTCCTCATCTATTAAGGATGCTTCTCCTAGGCAGAGCCCTGATGGTTGATCTTTTCTCCAACAGTAACTGTACTGGTAATGTGGCTGAATTGCCTAACAGAGCCTGACAAGCTGTCTGGACACATTTGGCCTGCCTTTTCTTTAACTAAACACAACAAAAGCAGGAAGATCATCTCAAACTGTAGGAAAAGCTTTTATGACAAAACAGAATTGGATGTATTTTTATATGTCTATAATGTATTGTAACTTCTTTTCAGAAAGAGAATAATTGAGTAGTGGAGTGGAGACAGTAGGTAAAGTAGGGAAGTAATGGTGTGAGCTAGGGGAAGTGTAGTCTATTGCCAAGTGCATCTCCCCTCATTCAGGGAGTCTCTACCACAAAAAGAGTCTTTTTGGGGTATAAAACCCCACCTCAGTCTCCCGCAGTACCACACACCCCTTTTTTCCCCCCCACCTCCTCACTCCCGGAGGGATGGGGAGGAGAACCGGAGGAATATAACTCCCACGGATTGAGATAAAACCAATCCAGCAATTAAGTTAACACAAATCACTACTGCTACCACTAATAAATCAATGTTAGAGGAAATAAATAAGGAGAGAGAATACGATACCACCCGCCAAAACGAGCCCAACCCGGAAGAGAGCTAACCCTCCCCCCAACTTCCAGTTACCTCCCCGAGCATGATGTGCTGTGGTATGGAATACCTCCCCGACTAGCCCAGGCCAGGCGCCCTGTCTCTCCCTCCTCCCGGCCTCCCCTCCTCCCTGGCAGAGCATGAGCTTAGAAAAGGCCTTGGACAAAACCAAACATTTAAGCAGTAACTCAAAAAGTACGTGCCACCAGTAACCGCTCCCAGCCTGAAAGTCAAAACACAGCACTGCACCAGCCACCAAGAAGGAGAAAAAATGACTGCTACTGCTGAATCCATTACAATTACTGTTGAGAGATAGAGGAAGGGCAGAATATTTTGGTTACTTTATTATTTTTTTCAGGTGTTTTCATATTCTGATTCTCTGAGTCTCTTGTTCAGTTTGATTTGTAAGATTTCTGGTCCCACATAATTTCTGCGTGGTGTTCTCTTCTGGGATTTTTTCGTATCTCTGTGGATGCAGCACTTATCTATATAAACTCCATTGTTTTTCCTGGTTACGTTGCCTGAGAAAATCATAGTGGTTTTTCTTGAGGCATCAGATAAATTCTGTATGCTGCCAGATGCCTGCAGCTCAGTAGAGCAGCGAGGTTTGTAAATTACAGAAGCTCTTCTCTTGTTTTGGTTCTCATGTCTGCTCTTTGTTTGAATGCTGTTTAATTTCCCTTCAAAACTTGGATTGAGCCTGCTGTGGCTTTACATGGAATAACTTTTCCATTTCGTGATTACATACTCATTTTTTATCCACTGTACTTGTAAAATAAAAACAGCAAGAAAGCCTGCAAAGTATCATATACAACACTGATGCTTAGCAGAGAAATGTAAATGTTAAGTAGATTGACAGCAAGATTACTTTACAATACTTGATTGTTGGAGCTGATTAATACACTCTTCTAATAGGGTGTTTATTTAAGCAGAGTTACAATAACATGAAAGTAGTGGAGCTAGGTGAAGAACTGGTGCAAATTGTAGCTGTACTGGTTAATCACGTATTTCTGTCTCTTCATCTGCATTAAGTTTATCTGACTTTTAAAATATAAACTAACTTTACCAAATGAAACATATGGTGCTGGATGAACTGTTTCTGATTTCATCTCCTTAGCTATTTCACCTGCTGATGTCAATTATGGAGAAACTTTAAGTACACTTCGCTATGCAAATAGAGCCAAAAACATCATCAACAAGCCTACTATTAATGAGGATCCTAACGTCAAACTGATCCGTGAGCTGAGAGCTGAAATAGCCCGATTAAAAGCCCTGCTTGCTCAAGGGAATCAGGTTAGCTTTACTTGAAATTTATGTGTAATTTTCCTTGAGTTATAACATCTATTTCTAGAATGTAATGAGATAATTATCTTTCATTATATTGATTTGAGTAAACAAGCTCTATGAGGCTATGAATGAATATTATTTTCCTGATTGAATCAGTTTCCATATGGCCAGTAGACTACCTTTTTTTTGCACAAGGGGAAAAATTGTCATCCCAAAGCTCCGAGCTTTCTCTTAATATAATCAGAGCTCGATTGCAGTGTGCTGTGGAACAGGTAGTCACCACAGCATAAAGAAGCTGAGCACCAACGTCTTTCCTAGGTCTAGCTGGTGGATGAAGAAGTACTTTTAACTAGTATCTTAAAAGAAGTAGAAAGGTATAAAATATTTAAGATGGACAAATGTGAAATGTAGGAGGTTTGAACAATGCATTTTGTGTTTGGCTGCACTGTACATTAGAAAGCATGTAACATGCTAAATATGTAAAAGTATTTTCACTTTTGGGAATTCACTTTTGTTCTTCTCTCGGTATTAGCAGCTATAAACATCTGCTGCACAAGTTCTGTTAGGCTTAATATCTCTTTTTCCAGGATGGTGAAGCCAACCAAATAATAAGGAATATGCAACTGGCTCAGGCCAGTCGTTGCTTCTAAATAATGTCACTCAGGACTGCTGTATTTCATACTTGAGCAAATAGGAGTTGGAAGTATCTGAAATGATACTTCAGATTTATTTCTAGAACTATCTGTTTTTATTTGAGATGGGCTGCACAATGTGAAATGTCAGTTCAGCACAGAATTTTTTAAATAGAAGGGTAGTACTTCAGCTAAATTCTGTGCTATAAAACACTTGCTGAAAAAGAAGATGGGATCACAGTTGGAAGCAGTAATAGGTATTGCAGGTGATTGGAGAGCTCTGCTTTGTTACAAACAATTAGAAAGCTTTATGGGGTTGAATTACTCTATTATACTGGTGTTTCTCTCATATTCTTTAGGAGGGGGAAATGCAATTTATTGTCAAAGTGTGATTTGATTTAGAGTTAGCAAAGTAGATGTAACTTGAACCCCTTTGAAGATCTCATGCTTTGACCTAGCTCCAGGCTGTAAAAGAGTGGATATCACTAAATAAATCTGGTTCAGTTGTAGGATGTGATACATGGCTGTGTGGGAGGCAATAGAGAACTTGCTTAAGTTAATTGAATTTGTGATGGTTGATAAAACAGCAGGTGGTTTTATGTATGCACAGTAGAATATAAATCTCTGTATAATTTCTTTTGTAGTTTTCCTTTATGTTCCCAGAATACTGCAGAAGTATTCTGTAGATCACTGAAGATACTGGTTACCAAAATACAGTGCTTGGTTCAGCATAGGTCACATAATAATGAGTGTTGGTTATGTGTACGTGTTGTATAGCAGTTTTCCTCTTTTAAGGCCAGTCACCTTCATATATTTTTATTAAAGATAAGTAAGATACATATGTATCATGGCAAAATGGTAAACTATTGATGCATAATAAATTTTATGTTTAGCAGAAATACAAAGATAGATGTATGAGGAATTACTCATTATAAACTTATGCCATGTTTTCAGTCATTGCAGCTATGTGACCGTGTGTGTACATGGGGAATGAAAATAGGACTCTTAAACTTATCATTTACATTTGTAATATCTGCTTTGACGAGATTTTGATCACTGTGTTTACAGTGTTTCAAGGTAAAATGACATATACTGGAGTTTAAAATACTTCATCCTAAATAATCAAAGAAGTTGAACAGTTGCATTTCTTTCATTTGATTCTGCCAGAAATTGTTATTTTTTAATTTCTTTTGCTTTTTTTAACTTGATGATGTTTAATTTTTACAATTTTAGATTGCACTCTTGGATTCTCCAACAGCTTTAAGCATGGAAGAAAAGCTTCAGCAGAATGAAGCAAGGGTGAGTAATAATTTCATAAGTAGCTTTTCAATAAAACCAAAATGAAGAAACAAAGAAAAGAAGGGGGGAAGGAGGTGTCTCAATGCAGGACTTGATAATTTTCAGAATTATTTTGTTTTGATACACTGATTTCCTTCCATCAAATAGCATTGTTTGGTGCTTTTTACAAAAAACCCACAAAACCAACAAAAGAAAACTGTGTGAACTTGTAATTTTGTTATACAATTAACATATGATAATGTTATAACATCCCTGGCAGGGTTCCAGGCCAAGCTGGATGGGACTTGGAGCAGCCTGGTCTAGTGGAAGGTGTCCCTGCCCATAGCAGGGGGGTTGGAACTGGATGATCTTAGTGTCCTTTCTAACCCAAACCATTCTATGATTCTAAGTAAGAACAAAGTATATCCTTGATACTTTTCATGCCAGTTCTATTTAATGAAAATGTTTGTTCTCAGGCCAGCTTGCCAAACTAAAAAGTGTGTTTGTAAATAGAGAGGAAAAAGCCACTAAATCAGAGCAATCATTACTCTGTAATCACAGTAACAGTGTGTTCCTTGTGTAGAAAATGCAGCAAAAGTTTTATGGGGAAAATGGGCAACTCTTACATGTTTCCAGGCAATCAATAACTTGTGTTGTGGGGGTAGGTTTTCAGAAAGTTTCAGTCTTTAAATATGATCTGTACAAATATGTTCAGTGCCTAGTTAGCTGTCTTTTCTGGGTCTGAGATCTAGTGTAGTGTGCCTCATCCCGAGTTGTTCTCATCACCCAGCTCAGTGTAGTCTGAGAAGAGTTCTCAGTTTTGATGCAGGGTCCAAAAGACTATAGAAGTAATGGTACTCCAATTTATCTGATTTCTGATCTTTCATTCTTTATTCTATCATTCTATGTTAATTCTTTTCTATATACTTGCTTGTTTTTAAAGCTACTGCAAACTGTTTTAAAAACATAGTATTACTCAGACTTTGGAAGAAGAAAGGAAAGTATTTGGAATCATTAAGCTACATGGCAGCAAATGCTTAGCTCTGAATACTGTCAACAAGATGACAATCAAATGTAGATATCACATCTTTAAAAAACAGGGACTTCTTAGCTGGTTTAAACTGGGACGTTTACACTGGTGCTGCTTGCACCTTTACAGTTGGAGAATGAATGCATTTCTTTGAGAATCCTGTTTTGACCTAAGTAAGTTGCATTGTATCTGTGCATTCTTCAGGATTCCCATTGGTCATACCAATTTATAAGGCATGTTGAAATACTTGTCAGTGAAATGATACATAAAATTAACTTTGTGACAAAAATGGGCAAAATATGTTTATTACTGTGAACTATAGCTGCAAAGTGGACTCTGGGCATCTCCATAGTTTCTGATAGGAATGCATTTTACAACTCTAGTACACACAGGAATCCTTCCTTTGTTGTATTGCATAATTAAGGTAGGACCTGCATAAGCTCAGTGTGAGTGTTCAGTTGTAAGTTGATTTTTTCATAGTCATATTAGGTTTTTAAAACTTTTTATCTGAAAAGAGATGAATCATCATACTATTGGTACATGTTCCTTTTTTTGGTGTAAAAATGAAAGGCTTTTATCTAAGAGTAGCTGAGTAATATACTCTGCTGCCTATATGCTGATTAGAGTACATTACTCGTGCTCTGACAGTAATCACTGCTTGTCCTGCACACAAGTGTTGGCCCTTTGCGTGGGGAGTATATTGAGCATATTTTATTATCTCTTGTCAGCTTCATTGTGTGATTACCAGTCATGATAATTACAATAGACATAATTACTGAAAATTCTTAGTAGATCCTGCAGTAGTTATAGCTTTTTTATATACTTGAATGAGTGCAATAATTAATTTGTTTATGCAGATCTGAAGACTTTTATCACCATATTTAAATCATCTGACAAATATATGATGGCTTTCTTTAATGTGTTGATTTGTCCTTATAGAAGAGCAACTTTGAAATTGTTTCTGAGGAATAAAAGTTGTTCTGGGATGGTGAATGCATTTAGGATAGACCTTCTTCATGTTTTCCTTTAATCTTTTCAGTATGTTTTTTGTTTTGCTATTCCCATTAGCAGCACTAGGAAAGATAATGATGCATTGTAAAGTGTGCTTCCTTTGTTGAAATCTTGAGATACAGGGAGAGGGGAGAAAAGTTTCTTTAGTTCTCATGGATTGATTTACAGCTGATCTGCAAAAGACAACTAGGAAAGTAGACTGCAAGTGGCAAATGTGGAGGTGTTTGGAAGAACTGCATTGAAGGCCTTTAATTTCTTGTTTACAGTGGTTTTATATGTAAAGTAATAAAGGGATGTAGCTGTTAGGGTTTGGTTTTTTTTTCTCAGTTTTTTTTTTCAGAGAAAATAAATTTAAATAATAAAAGTTTGTATATGTTTTTAGACATCAATATATTTAATTCCTGCACAGAAATCTGGTGATTTAGACAACGAAAGTGTGTGGGTATATATATACCTGTATATTTTCATTTAATGTGATTATGTTTCCAAGTCAGACAGAGTTTTGAGGTGAATCTGCCTGAAGCATCCTCTATGAAAGGTTTTGAAATGAGAACAACCTTTGCCAATATGAAGGCTAAAAAGTTAACTTATGAGATGGGCAACTGTGTGAGTAGAAAGGGCAGGGCAAATCCTAATCATTCTGTCAGTCTGACCTTGGAGCTGTAGAAGGTTATGGAGCAGATCATCCTGAGTGCCATCACCTGGTGACCAAGCCCAGTCAGTGTGGGTTTACAAAAGTCAGGTCCTGCTTGACCAACCTGATCTCATTCTACGACAAGGTGACCCACATGGTTGATGAAGGAAAGGCGATGGACGTTGTGTATTTAGACTTCAGTAAAGCATTTGACACTGTGTCACACAGCATTCTCCTGGAGAAACTGCCTGCTTATGGTCTGGATAGGTGTATTCTTCACTTGGTTGAGAACTGGCTGGATGGCAGAGCCCAAAGAGTCGTGGTGAATGGAGTTAAATCCTGATGGTGGCCGGTCACAAGTGGTGTTCCCCAAGGATCAGTACTGGTGCCAGTTCTGCTTCGTATCTTTTTCAAAGCCCTGGATGAGAGAATTGAGTGCACTCTCAGTATATTTGTGGATTACACCATGTTCGTGGGTGTGTTGGTCAGCTGAAGAATAGGGAGGCTCTGCAGAGGGATCTGGACAGGCTGAATTGATGGGCTATGGCCAATGGTGTGAGGTTCAACAAAGCAAATTTCAGTTCTGGGCCCCTTACTACAACACAGACGTTGAGATGCTGGAGTGGGGTCCAGAGAAGGGCAACAAAGCTGATGAAGGGCCTGGAGCACAAGTCCTGTGAGGAGTGGCTGTGGGAACTGGGGCTTTTTAGTCTGGAGAAAAGGAGGCTTAGGGGAGACCTTATCCCTCCCTTATAGGTTCCTAAAGTGACCTCAAAGGAGGATGGAGCAAGGTAGGGGTTGGTCCCTTTTCTCAGGGACAAGAATAAATGGCCTTAAGCTACGCCAGTGGAGGTTCAGATTGGATATTAGGAGAAATTTCTTCACCAAAAGGGTTGTCAAGCATTGGAACAGGCTTTCCAGGGAAGTGGCTGCATCACAATCCCTGGTGGTATTTAAAAGATGCATAGATATGGTGCTTAGGGACATGGTTTATGGGTGGACTTGGCAGTCCTGGGATTAGAGATCTTTTCCAACTTAAATGAATCTGTGATGCTGCACCCAGTGCTCTCCCTCTCCCAGTCTGTAGGACCTTTGCAAGCAGCTTCTCAGTTCTGTGCTCATTTCCCCCAGGTGTGTGATTTCTGCGTTGCAGCAAACTTTGCTCTGATTCTCTCCTGAAGGCTGCCTCTGTGCTTCTTCCTCTGCATGCCATCCTCTGGAGGGCATTTTAGCCTGAACATGCCTGCCTGCATGTTCAAGAACCATAGGAAAGGAGCTTGTTACAGCTAAGGGATCAATCCGTGGCAGTAGACCATTTAAGACTGATGAAGCACTTCATAGAACTCATAAATTTCTTTGCTATTATTTGAAGTGGCTCTCTTGTCCTTTGTTTCATTTTATATTATAGATAAGAATTTTGTGGGCTATTGTAGGAATGGCTACTTATTGCAGGAGCAATATGTTTAATCTAAATGTTTAAGTATTAAACTTCACAAAGAGCTGCATGAATGTTTTGTCCTCTCTGAGAATCTGTTCTCAAGGGCTTTGGAAGAGATGTGATTATTTCTGATATTTGTTTTCTTTTCTAGGTACAAGAACTGACCAAAGAGTGGACAAACAAGTGGAATGAAACTCAAGATATTCTGAAAGTAAGGCAAATAAATAAATTTCCAACTTGGCATTTGAACTAGCCTTAGTGGTCTTACTTCAAAAAAGTTCATGTTCTAAGTCACCCTCTTTGGCTTTTTATTTAATAACACAAAATTTTCTTGGTGTTGTTTTAGATTATTCCAAGGAATTAGTTTTTGAGGGCTTCTAAGGGTAAATATTCAGGCACAGTGGTATTTTTGAAGAAGATTTTAAATAATATTAATCAGGGTTAGCACAACTCTTTCTTTTCTTCATAGTGACCTCAGAGCATGAAACAGCTTATTTCTAACTAATCTTTAAATAACTGAATGTTTTCATTGAGTTGCAAATGAAGATTACCTGGGGCAAGGGCAAGTGGATCTTTCATCTCCTTGGTATTTGTATAGTATCAACAAGGCCTGTGAATAATCACCTTTTAACTTACACTTGGTATCTCAGTGACTATGGTACAGAGTGAATACAGATTTTTGCATTGACCTTCAGATTCGTATTTTGGTCAGAAATGGCTTGTGAACTTGAACAACTTTCGAATGGGATATCAGTGGGATCTCCTCTAGAAGGTCTTCAGATACATTTGACCTAAGCACAATCTGGAGTCCCAGGCACAGGGATTTTTGCAACCAATGCATGTAAGCTGGCCTGTGTTGTGTCCGTTGAATGACTACAGCTTACTTCTGCAGCAGTTAAATCCACACAGAACTCTCTCATGTTTTGAAAATTTAGTTCAGACCCAAGAGGGCAACTTGGAGATTTCCATACTGTGTTTTCTGCATGATGTAGAATGAGACTTATAGAATAGTTAGGGTTGGAAAGGACCTTAAGATCATCTAGTTCCAAACCCTCTGCATTGGCCGGGACACCTCACACTAAGCCATATAACCCAAGGCTCTGTCCAGCCTGGCCTTGAACACCGCCAGGGATGGAGCATTCACAACTTCCTGAGTAACCCATTCCAGTGCCTCACCACACTTACAGTAAAGAACTTCCTCCTTACATCTAACTTAATTCTTCCCTGTTTAAGTTTCAACCCATTACCCCTTGTCCTATCACTACAGTCCCTAATGAAGAATCCCACACAAGCATCCCTATAGGCCCCCTTCAAATACTGGAAGGCTGCTATGATGTCTCCACGCAGCCTTCTCTTCTCCAGGCTGAACCGCCCCAACTTTCTCAGCCTGTCTTCATACAGGAGGTGCTCCAGTCCCTGATCATCCTCGTGGCCTCCTCTGGACTTGTTCCAACAGTTCCATGTCCTTTTTATGTTGAGGACACCAGAACTGCATGCAATGCTCCAAGTGAGTTCTCACAACAGCAGAGTAAAACTTTCGTGTTCTCTGCATGTATTTTTGCTCTCCTGCTGCCCAGTTGTACTGGTAAGATTTTATATTGGCATTTGGCTTGTGATAAAGGTCATAGTCTGAGGTGGTACTTTAATGGGCCCCTTTATGATTCCATACATGCGTACAAGCACACATTTGTGCATCCACATATACACAGAGGAATAATTCCCACAATTTCTTTTCCTGATGCGTATTTTTTCCCCAACGTTTTTACTATTCTGTTAAATAAAAATTGTGAAAAGGAAGTTTAAGCTTTCATGACTTGCTGTATATGCTGAGCAAACACGTTTGGAGTGCAATTCCACCAAGCATTTAGAAGTAATCTTAAAATTCTCCTTATCAATGGCCTCAAACTTGGTTTGTGTAGTTATTTTTTTCCTGTGTATCACTTTTTGATTATTTTTTTTTAAGGTCACCACTTTGTCTTTTATCTGACTTCCAAATAACTTGAATGGCTCCTTGCTTAAAAATAAGAATAAAGCACAAACAGCATGGAGATAGAGCCGGGATGGTAACTGCTGAGCAGATGGTGTGACAGAATGGACTGTTTAATGTCTGTCTAGATACTGAACTGGGAATTAGCGTTTGCATATTCCTCAGAGATGTTTTGGGTCCAATATATTATAATTTGGGTTACATAATTTCTGTGTTATTTTGAAGCATCTATACATGCATCTCTTCACTCGGATCTGCATCAGGGAGTTCATTGTCACATGGAGAATTTGAATTTTGGTCAATTCTGAAAGTGAACATGATGTAGCATATGCGAAGTTTTTAAAGCTCTGTGTTGGAAATGCACTGATTCTTGCACAGAAATTACATAATTGCATGAGGTGTTAACTGAACAGTTCATATAAACGGGAAAGCTGCATTTGTTAATAGCTGAATATAAAGGGCTTAAACACAGAAGTTGTAATTCTACGTTTCTGGTACTGAGCTTTTGTTAATTTAATTCATCCAGCTTCTGTATTTTGCAGTTCCATACGCTGACATGTGAGTACATAGCATATATTTCACTTTTGGGTTAGGGGCAGTTGATAAACCTTTCTTGGCCCTGAAAACCTGAAAATCTGCAAGAGATTTCATGGTTGTACTGTTTTATTTTACAGTGTTTTACTGAAGCCATCCATATTTTTATTCACTTCTTGTTTAACAATTCCTGAAATCTCTGCCAGCGTAAGAGTGGAAAAGCCTGGAGGTTTGCCAGGCTGAGTTGCTGGAAAGCAGATTTTAAACTGCAGAGACCAGTGGCGTTTCTTGTAATGGACTCCCTAGAAGTTCACTGGCTTTTTTGTTTCATTATTGATGTGCCCCCCTTGCACACAGACACCGTACACACTGTTCATTTGTAAAACTAGAATGTCTCTGCACCCTGTGAGAAATGAGACTGTTCTCATGAATGTCACTGCAGTCACAGCTGCAACTTTTTCCGTGCCGTGGTAGAAGTTCAGTAACTTTCAGGATATTCTTCCTTCAGGTATTTAGAACTTTATGTTTGTATTTATGTTGAAAACCTGCTGCCTTCTTGCCTTCCCCCGGGCTTGCAGTCCTGAGGTAGTTGCTGCCTTTCAGTTCCTGCCTTACAGCAGGCTTGGAGAATTCAAAACCTTTTGCTTTTAGGTCTGTAGCACCTTTTGCACCAAATCTTTTAGGCAGTTGATTTTGAAAATTCATGTAAACTGCTGCCTATTACCTATTCATATATGCCTGCCAGATGCAAGTGCATTTGCTAGTAGCTGACTGGGATTTCACACTCTATTATATGTAGTTATGCTTTTCCAGACTATAAATATCAGAGGTCACATGGTTTTGAATTGTTCTCACAGGCTGATGGGAAATCTGTTAATGTTTAAATCCAAAATAATTGAAAGGATTTTGAATAAGCCTTGTATAATACAGGAAGCCAGATTCGTAGGGCACATTGGTGTCTTCTGCTAGATACAGAGATACTGCTGGAAAGTTACCTGGCTTTTACTGAATGCAGTGCTTTCATCAGGCCCCACAAAGTAGGATGCATACTGTTTTGCAGGGAAGATGCTCCTCAAACTTGTTCACCCTTGCCAGTTATTTTGAGCCTTGTTTTAAATTACATCAGCAATATCTAAATGCTACCTTGAAAATAATTCATAGGGAACAGAAAATACTATCCAATACTATCCAGCTAGAAAATACTAAGGAAGAGAATACCATGTGAAGGCAATTTTTTGATTTGATGGCTTAAAATTCAGTTATTTCAGACAGCACAGTGCCATGTATGCAGCTGACATGAACATCCCAATGTTCTTCCTTATTTCTGCTTGTAGCTTTTATCCCCTTTGATGTTTGTGTCTATATAGTCCATCTGAAGAAGCGGTTTTCCATCAGTGTTTTAGACTAGCTTGAACTATGTAATCCATAAATGTTATTGGTTCTTGATTTGGTGCAGAGCTGGCATGGCTGAATGCCATTATCAGCTGTGAACGTCTTGTTGTGGATGCTGTTGTCAGATTGGAAATATACTGAACTGGTGGTGGTAGTATTGGTAGTGTGCTCTCTTTCTTTGTCCCGTTTGGATGAAGCCCTTTTGCAGAGCAGCTGTCTGGGCTCCTCTGAAGTGTCAACTCATACCTAAATCCTGTTTTCATTGTACAAAGATTAGAGTGTTGGGGTTTTGAAATTGTGCTGACTCTATATGAAGTATTCTTTATCTCATAGCATGGCAGCTTCTTGGTGGTCTGAAGTGACAAGCATTGTTTCCAGTGGTGATGTTTGTTTTCATCCTTGACCTCACTATAGCACAACACAACATTCTAACCTTACTAACGTACTACTACAGCCTCTCCCATGTCCCTCTTTTTAATCAGAGGGAGGATATTATCATACTTAATCTAATAAATATGTGGAATGATGCTGCATTGAAAAACAAAGTGATATGGTTGATTTGAAGCCCATAGGCTTTGCGTTATTTCTTCAAGTGTCACCAGCTGTCAAAAGAATTGCACTTTACAAAACAGCACCATTTTACATTGCTTCTCTATCTTCAGTTGTCTTGCAGCCTCGGCACTTAGTTAGCTCTAGGATTTTCCTTTCATCTCATTCTTATTGAATCTTTCTGCAGATTTCTGTTAATGTTCTTCCATACACAAGCCCAAAAAGAAGAGGAGGGAAGAAAAACTGCTCTTTTCCTTCGTTTAGTTCTTTTTGTATTGTTCTGTTAAAGATCAATCCTGGGGTCTGTAATTTCTCTGGATGCTGTCTAAGATGTTAGGGTAACCTATCCAACTTTCGATTTTTCCCTTCCTTTGAGGCTTTAATTGGTACAAAACTTCTTTTGATGTGGCTGCTATATTTGACTGCATGTGTTGTCGTTCTGCTAGAGATCTTTTTTCTTTTACTGGCATCTTACTTTTGTCATCTTTTGTTCATGCTCCAATTTCTTTCCATAACCTTTAGCAGCTTTTATATTAATCTTTTTAAAATGTATACTTCTTTATATAATTCTCTGCTGTATTTTCTTCCCAACTTTCTTTTATGTTTCTTCTCCCCTTTACTGCTTGTGTAGAAATTGGTTTGACTTTTAGCTTTTGCCTTTTTGATGTATCTCATTTGTGCCCACTGTTAAGGTATTTAGATGATCTTTTTTACTTTTTAGTTTGAAGTAGATTTAGAGTTACTTTTCATTTTGTTATCCAGTATTTTGATTCTAATCATGTCATTAGCTTTGTGTGGCAGAGCTCAGCTGATGTCAAAGGATGCACAGATCTGGCTTCGCAGAGTCTATTAAAAGGACAGGATCTTTTCTCTGTGTGTGTGTCTAATTCTCATGATCAATAGTTTAACTAGTAGCTGCTTCAGCTGGCTTTGTCATGTTGGATTTAGTGACAGAGCCTCGCTTTCATCAGTAATACTAATTCTGCTGCAGCATTCTACCACATGTTGTGTAAATATTTCACTGAACTCTCTTTATTGTTTGATCTTTTTGAGTTTTGTGCCCTTTGGTCGAGTACTGGTTAATAGTACATTTTTATGCCTTAACATCGGTTGTTCCTACCTGGGGAAGAAAACTATGTCTATCTTTAAGCATTAGCATTTATAATTTTTTTTAATATGATGCCTTTTTGGGGGAGAGATGAAATACTCTTAACTTGCCACGATGAATAAAGACAGACCAATACCAAAGTTATTTTGGTAGACATACTTCTCTAAACAGGGGACCTTCCTTTCTTTAGAAATCTTGGCTATACCCAGCAAAAACACTAGGAGACTGAACCTCAAAGTAATTGTACTGCTCTTTGTGAGGTTCTGATTAGGGTGGCAGAAGCTAATAGATTTTGATTTTAATCATTTCCTTTCCATGCTGGCTTGAATACCATAGTGAACTCTGTCAAGAGCAGTTTGTTGTGTTCTATATAAATGCTGCATTAGTCTACATTTATTTGCATTTCCAGGTAATTTGAAACCACAGTTGCTGAATGGTGTTTAAACACCATTATCTCAATTCTTCTGCCTGAAGGCTGGGCATACATCACTGTTATCCTGTTTTATGGGATTTTGTTACTTCTTATTAACCTTGACTGGTTTGTCTCCTTTTCCTCTTCTCACTTACTTTGTGTTCTACCTCAGTACCTTGCCCTTCAGGAGCATTTGTTCTTTTCTTTCATTCTTTCATGTTTTTTTCATGTCTGTCTTTGTTTTAGCAACCTCAGTCCTCAGGTGAGAAGTGCTCTCAATTAACACCTGCTACTCACACATAGAATTATTGTGTTTATGAAATCCACTTTTTGATGGCTGTAGGGTAGAGAAGTTGTGCAAGCTCTTGGGCTCCTGAAGAACAAACCTCAGCACTTTTAAAAAGTACTTATATCAGTAATAGTGCTAATAGTCCATTAACCATGGCATGCGCATCATGTGCAAAAACCAGTACTTGTGACACTTCCCCATTTAATGCAATTAGTAGTCAACAGAATCTTGTGGGGTTTGTTACTTTTCCATAGTAAGACTACTAGAACATTATGCATAGACTACTAGAACCTAATGCATAATGTAGTCCTCCATTACTAGTGAATGGCTGTTTTTTTTAAATTTTAAATTTATAAATATGTAAATCATATAAAATTATCTGATGAACAGAAAATACATCTTGAGATTTGTAATTATTTGTATCAACCTCATAACGTTACCATTTTGGTTACCAATATTGGAAAAATGCCTATTATGATTTTTTTACAGAAGATGCCAGTACAGGCTTTAATCCTGCCCATAAAAGGTATGTGTGGCTTTTGACACAGGTTCTAAAATGGTTGTATTAGTCAAGTGAATAGATGGAGTTACAGCAATGGTGTGCATTTATATACGAGATGATGTATGCATGATACTGTATTTGAGCTGTTCATTTTCAGCATTGGCATATGTGTTTATTTGTATGTTTGGCAGGAATATCACTTGTTTCTAAGGTTTTTTCAAATTTCAGTAAGTGAATCATTTTAGTACAATTGTTGCTAGTTAGACATATTGGTGTTGCATTTTGGTTAGAAAGTCTGTTGGCTGTGTCTGAAACATGACTACTTTTAACGGGAGACTTAAATCTGTACTTCATATGAACAACTTTTATTTGTCATTTGATAACTTCCTCTCTTTGTCATCTGTATTAGACAACACTCATTACATACTTCCAATTTTTGTTTCCTTTCTACAAGCTGTGTCTTCTGCTTGAATTTTTAAGGAAGAGGTTTAAGAATCACTACAAAGTTAATGTTGGATTGTGTATCTATGGAGCTGGCAGGAAGAATTGAAGTCAGATGTTACTGCTGAATTTCTTTTCCTTTAGAAAAGTGGATAGAATAACAGTTGTCTTCCTGGGGATGTTTGCTTTCTCAACAATCTTTTGCCCTCCAACAATTATGGAAGATATGTACATTTATCAAATGGAATTTGTATGGGAAGGAAAAACGTACATTCGCATTAAATAGTCTTATTAGCATGCTATGCTTAATAGGATTCCCTTCAGCTGGCTTGTGAGTGTTGTGCAGAAGACAAGATACTAAGAAAGATTTGAAGGGGCTGGTGTTAATAATTCTTTATCTCAGCCAGAAATCGCGCAAGAAATGATAACAGCTTCTCTTTCTCTAGAAGCCCTTTTATCTGTGGTTTTGGTTTCTTCCACTAGATGTCACTGCACATACAAAAATCGTCTTCTTCTGCATGCTTAATTCAGATTTAATTCAGATATTTTAAGGCAAAATGATTTGCAGTATCTTGACTTTCATTGCTGAGCAGATCTACTGAAGTAAGTTTATGAGAATGCCAAAACATTGGTTTAGGAGCAGGTCCCGAAGAACCTGAGCAACTGTTCTGACAAAAATACTTCTGAACAGCAATTCACAGGTGGACTGCAGTGTAAAGTCATTATGTACATGCAAACTTACTGCAATTATTTGGCAGTACGTTTTTCAGTGCTCTTTTTCAAACGACTGTGTATCTGTAATGTCTGTCCAGTTATTTCAGCCATAGCCCTTAAAACATATTTATTTTCTTAACTTTGTAGCTCTGTTGTTTTATGGCTATAAAAGAACAGTTTCAGGGAGAGGGAGTACCTTCTGTTTGACGAGGTAACAGTTGAGAAAGCAAACAGGCTTTTGGACATACAGATCTTTCACCAGCCCACTTCTGCTGTTTGCTTTCTCTTTTAATGGATCTTGCAGTTGAAAAGCCAGTGGCAATGATACGCAGCTGCTATTTATAACTGTTTAACATTCTTCTCTTCATTAATCACTTCTGTAGATTTATAATTGAACTTCAGTACATTAAAATTGAATAAGTTTATTGGGTTTTTTCCATCTTTTTTTGGAGAAATTGTCTGTCAACAAGGGAATGTTTACTGTTTGCAGTCTTCATACAGTTTTTAATCCTGCCTCCTCAGTGATGGCAAGTGATATCTAGTTCAGTGCTCAGTTTTATTAGGGTTTGTTTTCTTGTACCTGGCTTTGTGCATCATTTATTTATTTATTTCCCAAGTGTAGCAGTGGATGTGGTCTGTTAAATCATCTATTCCAGTCACAAGATTTAAAGTTGGGATAAATTGACATTGCTAAATACCACATAGCTTCCCTCTTCCAAAGCCTTTACAGATGGACATGTTCTTCTTCTGGGGGTTGGTTCAGAATCAGGGACATGAAACCATAGCATTGTTTCTCCCTCTCCACTTTGTTGGGTTTTTTTTGTCATTAAGGTAAAAAAATGAATGTATTTATATCCCAGGATCTGTATGCTGTTGGCCAACACACAGATTTCTGCTTTGGTCAGAGATCATCCAAATGTGGCTTGTTTTACCTTAAATAGACATTGTTTTTTCATACTGTATTACTGAACAGACACTGTTACTAAATGATTATTACTATACCTCATCATCCCTATTGCTTCAGTTGGTAAGTATGCCTACGTGAATCCAAACTGAGAAGAAAGTAAATACAGTGGAGAGAATTTGCTGCAAAAGCAAACAAAACACAGACTTTGAAGGGGTTATATGGTTATCCCAAGAAACAAATGCTTTTTCTTCAGGAGAGCAGCTCTCGTTGCTCTTCACTCACCAGTGATGTTTTTCAGTGCTTTGTCCACTCTCAGCACTGGCTTGCTGTTGTCAGAGGAAGGGAAAAAAACTTAATTGGGAAGTGGTGCTACTGATCTACTGTAGCTTTTTTCCTAATAGGAAGCACTATTGAAAGGGTCCCAGCCACCTGGGGAACCCTGAGTGCAGCAGTCAAAAGTAGGCTTCAAAAGGAATGGTTGTCTGATTTCAGGTCTGTCTGCCACCTGTGTTCACCTTGTTAAGAAGCCTCCTTTCTCTCTTGCTGCCTCTTTAGCTGCTTGTGATGCATCTGGGGTGGACTGACCACTTTTAACTTTCGGTTTCTGCTAGAAGGTTGCAATCAGAAGATGCCTAAGGCTGCTGATTGTTTTTTATTTCAGTTTTAAACCATTTTTCCAACTTGAAACCACCTGAACCATCAGAGAAGCACAGTTGGGGGCTGCCACTTCTGAGCTCACCAACCACAGATTAAGGCAGAGTTGAATAGTTTCGTTGATCTGGGCTGTGCATTCCATAAGAATGGTTTCCTCTGGTTTCTAGGAATAACCATACTCCCCAAGTGATTCAGTGCCATCCTCCTTACAACTGGGACCCTGCATTTGTAGATTATCCAGGCCATGCTTAGCTTTAATCCATCCCTAAGGCTCGTAGGCGGTTTTCAAATAAGAGGGAGTCAGCCAGAGTGAGTTGCTTTTGAAATCCTTTCTGCAGCTCAGATGCCACTTGTTCAACAAATCCTCCTGGGCATTTGGTCTGCTTCTCTATTAATTTTCTCGTGGCAGGAAAGGGAACTAAATTGAAAGCAGTGGAAGCTCCTGTTTTAGCCTTCAGAAAACAGAAGAAATATACCCTGAAAGCTGTTTCTTCTGAAGGATCAGCTGAGAAGTGAGAAGGAGAAAGGACAGAATGTAAATTTATCATTGGACTTAGTTACGGGTGGGTAAAGAAGCATTCCAACATTTTAAACAAAACTCCAAAATGTATCTTGAGTCTCTCACAAAGGAGTTGTTTCTAATGGCAATGTGTATTGGATATGAAATACTAGAACTGCTCTATTCTGCTGGTGTTTGTACCAGTATATTTAGTTTCTTACCACATGTTTCTGATAGCCCTTGAGTACATGGTAATGTTGCACACCTGACTTAATGTTTTAATTGGCAAATGAGTATAGCTTTGATTCATAAAGCCATACTGTGGTAGAAGTGCCAGGGGACTGATGTGCTTGTTCGTTTTTCTACCCAACTACAGAGATGATATTTTTAATGGAATCCACTAAGAGATGTCTGAAATGCAGATAGCAGCACAAACCTGCCGCTGTTGCAGTCAGGCTGAACAAAGGACAGGGCAGGTCCAGTTTCTGACTGCTATGTGTCTCTTCAGGTTCATTCACTCTGTACTTCAGTAGCTGGGCTGTGAGGGATAAGAATGTGCTGGCAACCAAGCCTGTGCATCTTCTACTGCAGAATACTTTGCTATTGTGTTGCTAGTCCTGAAGTTTCTTTTTTCTCCTTTGTAGTTGTTGCTTACTAGTAGCATAGTCCTATTTCTTTCTTCAGTTTCTTTCAATAGCAAGGGTTACACGTGGGCCCTGAAGAAGGGCCTAATAGGTTTAAAGTAATCTGTTACTTTAGTTTCATCTCTACAGAAGTAGAGGTGAATTTCTAGGTAAATAATAAACCGGAACTGTAGATGAAACACTTTTTAATTCTCCTATCTCTCAAGAAATGTACAAAAAATCAGAACAGCTTTTAAAACTAATAAATATATTAGCTATGAGACTAGTTGTTTTTTTTAACTCTATGATTCCATGCCCATGGCAGGGGGGTTGGAATTGGATGATCTTAAGGTCCTTTCCAGCCCTAACTATTCTATGATTCTATGACTGATTTGTCATCCAGCTTTAGCAGCAAATGAGGTTAGGAGTCCTGTACATACAGTCTAGTTCACTGCAGTCTTGTGATTCATTCCCAGAGTCCAGTCTATGGAATGAATTATTCACAGGTCCTGTAGAAAATATATGATCATGTAATTAAAGACTGTATTGCAATGCATATGGAGGAAGAGGATGAATTAAGATAGCCTATTTCTTTCTCTTCAAGCCAGACCCTTTCCTCCTCTTAGATACCAGCAGAAAGAATATTGAGGGCAGAGTTGCTGTCTCTTGGCTGGAAGGTATAGTTACCTCCGACTAGGAAGAATCACTAATGGCAAGAGAAGTCTTGTTCTCTGCCCCGAATGTCAACGCTGCTATATGTAAACTTATTTTTCCTTTGAGACTAATGTATGCTCAGTGTGGTCACATGCAGGAAGCTGTGAAGAAGTGAAGCCTGCTCTACTTGAGACATAGCAAAATGCTCTGTGCCCCTCTTTTTTGTTTTTAATAGAATAGTTTTCCCTTAAGCCCAAGCTAGTAGCAGAAACAAGCCTGCAGCAGATGCTCCTGCATGGAAAATGGCAGTTTTGATGTTCTTTTTTTTAATAAGCCACTGGAAAGCAGGATTTTACAAGCCTAGTGTCCAGGAAGCTTAAGCAGCCAAACGGGCACCTCTGCTTACAGTTAACCAAATCCGGCACAGTTCTGTCTGTACAAGGTCTGAAGTATCAAGGAGCAGGCATCTCAATTTGTTAACTTTGTCCTTGTAATTCCAGGAATGAAGGCCAAATTACTGGAAAAATTACTTTGAATCTGCCAAGGCTTCTGATGGAACTCCTTGCAGCATGTTAAGAATAGTGGTGCTATCGGGTGGCACTACTATAATAGGGTTTTTGTGTATTAGTAGACAGCTGCATGTTGGCAGTGAGCATGTGGCAATTGGTTCTGAGGGGGAAAGAGAAACAGTAAAAAATGGAAGAGGTAAGATGACCTTATGAGGTTAAGGCCTGCTCCTATAATTCCCTTATTCTTTAAAGGAATAGCATCATTAATTTTCCATCATTTTAACTTTGCTATCATAGCAGTTGCTCATTTAAGCAGTTCTGCATCTGCCTTTTTATTTGACATTCATTTCAGAGAGCTATTATTGAGGCCTGTGTGGGCTGCTGCTGGAGCACCTGAACTTTCACAGTAAGCTGTTCACAGCAAAGCTACAGTTTTCTAAACGAGGGTAGATTATATTAGGTATAAGGACTAAATTCTTCCATGTGAGGGTTGTGAGACACTGGCACAGGTTGCCCGGAGAAGCTGTGGCTGCCCCATCCCTGGCAGTGTTCAAGGCCAAGTTGGACAGGGCTTGGAGCAACCATGGGGCAAAGGGATTGGAACCATTTTTTAAGGTCCCTTCCAGCCCAAACCATTCTGTGATTCTGATCTTGATTGCTGCAGACTCAACTAGCTTTTCTTGATTGATGAGGGTGGTGTGGTGTAATATTCTAGGAAACAGGGAAAAATCTGATCTGGAAGATGCTTCTCAGGTGTGGTTTTCTTTGTGGCTTTGGATAGTAGAAGTTTCTTCCTTTTGGGAAGCTAAAATGTCTTAATTGTGCTAAATTTTTTGTTTTAACTGTACTGAAAGTGATTCTGGCAGCCAGAAGGATGGTGTTACTTCTTTTCCCCAGTGACTAGGAGGAGAAGTAGTAATAGGAATTTGTGCCTTATCTAACATATGTATGCATGAGGGAATCAATATCCCTTTTCATAATTGATGATTATATAAATAATGAATTTCTTGCTTATAAAAGAAAAGTATTTTTAGTTTTTGAAAGGATTTTATGAAATTCCTAGGATGTTACAGAACGTAGCTTTGGCATGTCCACAGATTCTGAAGCATACACCTCCTCAATGGTGGTGTGTTCTCTATTTCCTCCTCTTTTCCCTTTGCCTCCCAAATAGCACCTACTGCTTTTGTGGCTGATGATCCAAAATTCATTTTGTTATTTCAGAAACTATGGATGTGTCTATAGCTGAACATAGTAAAACATAGGACAGAAATTCGATGTTGTATATGCAGCTTTATAGAATGCAAAAAAAAAGCTTGTTTAACAGAGAGGAAGAGTAGCTTCACTGACACAGAGCAAAACGTGTAGTTTTGTAGTTAACGTGTAGGCTGTCAGATTAATGGAAGTCTCAAATAATCTCTAATATTTCAAAGTTGTTTTTTGGAACAGGTTGTTTTGGGTTTTTTTTTACCCTAGGATTGTCTTGTCAATCAGAATTAGACGCAATTGGAGTTTATTCCGCTGCTGCTCAGTGTTTTGTTTTGGCTGATCTCTTTGTGATAAGTATTTGTAAGGGAGCCAGCCTGCAAAGCAAGGTGGATGTTCATGTAACTGCTTTCTGTGCAAAACGTTACAAGATAAATACTCAGCTCTGCTTCTCCCTTCATCTTTTAGGGAATTCCTGATACTAAGTCCAAGCCAGATTTCACAATCATTTGAAGTCTTTTTTTTTCTCATCTCCTACCTCTTGTTCATTTCATCCATACAGTAAATGTTTCCTCCTGCTTTGCAGTGGAAGATCCTTGTTCCTTGTAGTTCTTTGAATAATACTCCTCTTTGAGAAATCTTCCTCTGTTTTAAACCATTGTATCAGTAACTTTCCTAATACTGGCATTTCTGATGTTTCCTGGCATGCATTCCCAATATTTCCTGATACTGTCAGGATGACAATGTGTATGCTAGTTGTCTGGAAAACTGTTGATGAAATGTCAGCCCATCTTCCAGGAAGCAATGAACCATTCAGAAATAAGGAGTGGGTCTGTTCATCTCTTCAGTGTGTAGTCTGAATAGCTTAACCCATCAATGTGAATGCAAAAAGCTCTGTGGATATACCCATGTTGTTGCCAAATCATTTTTCTGACATCATTGTAGGTTTTTGCAATTAGTCCACAGCAACATTGCTTTATTATGCAGAATATTTTGTTTTCTGATAAACTTCTGTATTTTTCCCTCTGACTATGAGGATGTTAGTGGGATAATAAGAGACTGTTAACAGCAGGAGTACTGTAACAGTGTGAGCCTTAACAGTCTGATGTGACTTAATATCCTTCTCTTTCCACTCCAGTCTTCCCAGAAGGAAATAAAACCTTGTCAGCAGTGACTGACTCATCCAATAGTCTTGTTAAAGAGAGTGCAGGTTCAGTTTTATTTGTTGCAGGGTAATGTGCTTGTGTTTCAGCTTATCCCTCTTTTAGGTACTGAAACATCAGATAGTCCTTGAAGGTATTTTAGGCACCATGTGCTTTCAGTTGGATTTGTCTGTATGAATACCTTATAAACACAGGATTTAGACAAAATGCTGTGGGGTGTTTGATTCTTTTCTTTTTCCCACCACAACTTCCTTTTATGTGAAAGATATCTGTCTGATTGTTTTGCAGGAACTTTTTCAGCAAAAGACTTGTGATTTCAGGCAGCTTCTGACCTAGTTACAGTTGATCCATGAATATCGCCATTTCTGTGTCTGGAGTTTTTACCCTTAGGTGAATCTGGAAGACATAATTAAGACCAAGTAATCCACAACAGACCAGTTAAGGATTTGCTCATCTTCAAAATGTCAACTTCTGTAGAGCTTTTTGTTAAATATTTAGATTTAATGGCTTTAAAAGCCTGATCTGCAGTATCAGGAGAAACTGTGGCGGAAGGATTTGTTCTGAATGTGTTTCATTAAATTCTTGGATTTTCTGGGTAGCACATTTCTATTAAAAGGTACCTTCCTGCATGAGCACTTCTGCAAATCTTCGATTGTCAAAGGTTGGAAGTTCATTTTTGTTTTCAACTGTTTTTCCTTTCCCCCTGTGTTCTTATTTCATGGCTGTGTTCACACAGCATAAGGAAACAAACCCAGAGATAGGCTACATTTGAAAACAGAAAGAACAGTGTTTCAACTTGTTACATTTTGTAGCATTCCAAATGTGCTCAGACCTTAATTGTGTGAAGAAACAGCCTGATGCTATAAGAAGTGAAACTGGTTTATTACCTGCACTTACAAGCTTCTTACTGTCCTCCTTGATTTCCATTCCTGAACTCAGGCTACAGTATTGGACTTCTAACTTCAGCTGGGTAGTGGCATGCTCAGTGCAAAGGTTTGACAAGGTGATGGTGGGCCAAGAAGAGTACTGACATGCCTCAAGAAAATACTGTATTTGAGTCTTTGGAAAAGCAACGACTGGTGTCTCTTTTTCAGTCAAATATGAGGTTGTTTTTCTGTATAATTCCTAGTCAAAGGAAACGATTTGAAATCCATGCCCTAGTCATCATGAGAAGCTTCGTTGCTCTAAGAACAAGATAAGCTGTCCGAAAGCTCTTTTAAAAAAATCAGGATACCTAATTGGGGATTATGTTTCACATGAAGGAATAGCATGTCCTTATTTTACTTCTTTTTTTCATTCCCCAGTGGGATCTACCTGTCATTTGTGCTTCTGTAGCTTCTGTGGCGACAGCATTTTAATGGGAACTCGGAGGAAACCAGAGTTTGCAATATCTATATGGCAGTTGCATTGCAATATTCATTTATTTACTGATTACACAGACACACTCTGAATATCTTTAAATTTTATTTTATTTTTAAATAAATCTTAGGCAGAGTCACTGTCACATAACCAAGAATTACCTGTGTTAAAGAAGAGGAACGTATAGTTTTCTGGCGTTTGAGTTGTTAATTGGCCCCATAGGAAAGCACGCATCCGTTTGTCTCTTTTGGTTACGTATACCAACTTAGTGTTTGTAAGGAAAGCTTTTTCCATTGAGAAATGAAGCAGATAATGTGGCAAATATAAAGTCACACTTTTGGGCAGCTGAAATGTAGATGTTGAAAATGCCCAGCTGAATTACGGCAATCCCCCTGCCATTTACCTCTATTTACACAGTCTTTAATTATGTGATCAGCTCATGGTCTCTCATTATTTCTTTCTCTGGCTTCAGCCATTGGAGATACGGCTTCAAAATCCAACACGGATTTCTGAGATGTGGAGGACAGAGGCTATGGTCTGATGGATCTTGATGAGGGTCATAGGTAGTGAGCATAGCAGAAAGGAGGAGGATTTTTAAGGTTAAAGGTTCTTTTTGCCTAGGGAGATTGTGTCTGTGTGTATCCCTAACTCAGGGAAATCTAAGAGGGTTTTTTCTTGAGGAATTTTCTTTTGGCCATTTTCCTTTAAAGTTGCCCCTCTCTTAAGACCTCAAATGATTAGCTGAATTTAAGACACTCATTAATACACTTAATTGAAATATGCCTGAGAGAGAATTTGGTTCAGCCTGAAGAACAGAAGACTCCAGGGAGACCTTATTGTGGCCTTTCAGTTCTTCAAAGGGGCCTATAAGAAAGATAGGGAAAGACATTTTAGCAGGGCCTGTTGCAATAGGATGAGGGGTGATGGTTTTAAACTGAAAGAGGGGAGATTCAGGCTGGATGTGAGGAAAAAATTCTTTACAATGAGGGAGGAAGGTAAAACACTGGCACAGTTTGCCCAGAGAGGAGATGGATGCACCATCCCTGGAGACATTCAAGGCCAGGCTGGATGGGGTTCTGGGCAACTTGATCAAGATGAAGATGTCCCTACTCATTGCAGGAGGGTTGGACTAGATGACTTTTTAGGTGCCTTCCAATCCAAACTGTTCTGTGATCCTATATTGGGAGTTAAGTTTAAATCTCTGTCTGTCCATTAAATAGGAAATCTTAGTTTTCTTTATTTTTAGACTGACATATTTAAATATTTAATACCATAAATTGCTTTTGGTAGGGCATTATCAAAGTTTATCCTGAACTCAACCAGTAGTATTCGGAAGTAGTAAGTTTTTGTTTACTATCCATCTTTTTGGTTTTAATTTGTCAACTGACTTTCATTAAGAAAGGACATTGTACATGTTAAATTCGAGCTGACTTCAGTGTCGCATAGCCCTGGTTGGCAATGTTTTTAAATGATAATTTTAACGTGCTTCTGACAGCTTATGTTAATGAACCATTTAAATGAATGTTTCCAACACCTAGTTTGCTTTTTACTGGAGTAGTTAAAATTAGACCCATTATGAGGTCTTATTTACCTCGTGAAAATATGAAACTATTAGTGTTTTGGCTGCCTCAAAGGCTTAGGATTGAAAGAGTGGATTTGCCCTCCCTCTCTTTTGATAGGTGATATTTACTTGCCAGTCATTGCAAGTCATTGAAAAGTGCTACATTATGCCTGCATGTCAGTGCATCAGTCTTTTATTTTGATTTCATTTCCATAGTGGGATGAATTTTGTCCACTAAATCTGTAATTTTAAGGTAGTGGAGTTGCTGAGTATTGAGGTGAGAGGCAAGGCTTCCATGATACACAGCATTTGTGCAGTAATGTTCTCAAATCTCAGTCAGATTATATAGACAATGTAAAGCTCTGCCACTGAAGAAGAGAGACTTGCCAGTATTGTGAATGCGACAAATGTCATACCTCCTTTGGGGAACGTGACTTTCTGTTTTATTGTTTTGTATTAGCTGGCAAAAAGTAGTCCCCTGGAGGTCTTTCTGAGAATGCAAAAAGGATGACAGCTCTCCAAGCTAGGGTTCAGACCAATCAGCGAAATGCAGAGGTCAATGATTGCTTCTTGAGCTTTGAGTAGATTGCTTTGCGTTTTGTCCCTATAGATACAGCAGGTTCGTATCTTTAAAGGATATTTAAAGGGTAAGTTTAAAGAAATTCTTTACTGTTAGGGTGGTGAGGCACTGGAATGGGTTGCCCAGGGAGGTTGTGAATGCTCCATCCCTGGCAGTGTTCAAGGCCAGGTTGGCCAGAGCCTTGGGTGGCATGGTTTAGTGTGAGGTGTCCCTGCCCATGGCAGGGGGGTTGGAAGTAGATGATCTTCAGGTCCTTTCCAATCCTAAACTATTCTATGGTTCTATGATTCTATATTAGATATTAAAGATATTAGCTATTAAATATATTAGATATTAATTAGATATTAAAATATTAGATATTAAAGATATTAGATATTTAAAGGTTTAAAGGATATATAAAGGATATTCCTATCTTTGCTATTAGTAGCTGGCAAAGCTGTGCTAGTTCACTCTCACTGGCTAGATGGGCCCTGAATTTTTAAAATAGTCAAGTCTGGCAAAACTACACTCTGCCCAGAACGCCATCCTATAATAGCATGCTGCAGTCTAGATTACGGTGCAAGAGGTCCCTCCCTTCTGATTCTTTTTCCATTCAATTTTGGTTGAACTTATCAAAAATGGGACGGGAACTTTAACCTTCAGTCAATATTTGGAACATCTGTCTTGGCTGTGAAATACAATTCAAATATTCTTTTTTATTACTATTATTATTCTAATTAGAGATGGTTTTTTTTTCTGCCCTTGGTGTGAGGGACTGGTGCCAGATTATAGATTTCTCAGTATAAGTTGGTCTTATTTAATTTTAAAAGGACACTCGGCTTTGAAACAAATAGTACCTCTTTCTTGTGATTGTATTTTGGGACTCATACTCTTGTCATCCTGCCTTTTCCACTTATTTTATGTGTGTTTAGCCTCTTTGACCTGCTCTTTTTTTTTAATGTGTGGTTTGATCTTGTTTGGCATCTATACATGTGATGCAGTTATTAAGTCTAATGAAAATTGCGGTCCTTCAATTACAAGTACAGTTCAAGCATTTAGTGTCCCCTTACGCTGTTCTTTAAAGCAGTTAAATTGCTATCATAGAATCATATAATAGTTAGGGTTGGAAAGGACCTTAATATCATCTAGTTCCATTTTGTTCATTTTTATTTCATTGTTAAAATTGTGAAATAAACTAGTGACATTAAGTGCAGTTAAAGGGCATGGGACACTTCCTGTGTCCTTTCTGCTGGCTTTCAATCTTTGTAGTGTAAAGCGCTGCAATTTAGAGAATTGAAGGCAATTGATAGTATACTATGTGTATGTATACAGTTTTTATTTATGTTCATATGTATGTATATGTATCTTGGTACATACTCATGCTCTGGAGTATCCTCACTTGGAGCATTGTGTGCAGTTCTGGTATCCTCAACATAAAAAGGACATGGAACTGTTGGAACAAGTCCAAAGGAGGCCACGAGGATGATCAGGGACTGGAGCACCTCCCATATGAAGACAGGCTGAGAAAGTTGGGGCTGTTGAGCCTGGAGAAGAGAAGGCTGCGTGGAGACCTCATAGCAGCCTTCCAGTATCTGAAGAGGGGCTACAGGGATGCTGGGGAGGGACTCTTCATTAGGGACTGTAGTGATAGGACAAGGGGTAATGGGTTAAGACTTAAACAGGGGAAGTTTAGACTGGATATAAGGAAGAAATTCTTTACTGTGAGGGTGGTGAGGCACTGGAATGGGTTGCCCAGCAAAGCTGTGAATGCTCCATCCCTGATGGTGTTCAAGGCCAGGCTGGACAGAGCCTTGGGTGACATGGTTTAGTGTGAGGTGTCTCTGCCCATGGCAGGAGAGTTGGAACTGGATGATCTTAAGGTCCTTTCCAACCCTAACTATGCTATGATTCTATGATTCTGTGATATACGTATCATTTTCACTGTTAATAATAGTATTTGAGTTTGGTTTTAGATAGAGATTATTTCACTGGAATTTGAATTGAGGGAAGATGTATGTAGTTGCTAAGGAAAGTTTAGTTTCCTCAACTGAGTTTACCAGCTTTAGAAAAGAAGAGTATCAGCAACTGTAGTCACTTCACGAGGTGCAACCAGTTGCAAATGCCATTTCTGCCGGCTTAAAGCACCAATTATTTTATGCTTTGGGTACACAAAATCAAACTGATAGTTTTTAAAGGCCACTTTATTCTGTCTTTTTGTAGCATCTTCAAATGTTTGCCTTGAGATCAAAGGAAGTATATTTTTTGCAATTTCTGACCTTTTAATAGTCCTTTAATTTGCATTAAAAACTTCACGTAAGTGACAACTCGTGTTTGCTGTCACTGACCTAGTAAAATCTAGCACATTATTTTTTTGGGGGAAAAATAAGGTGGTTATGCCTTCATTAATTACCAGAAAAGCCATTATAAACTCCATTCTCAAAACATAATGAAAGACAAATAGTCTGCTGCAATACTGCCTAGCAGAACTGAACATTTAAAGCTAAATGCAAATGTTAAAATCAGAACTGCTACTCTGACCTATGTTTGTTACGCTGAAGTAAATTGTGGAGGGACTGAAAGCCTTGACTAATAATGCCTTATGAATGGCGTAGATTTGCTGGACTGGTGAGGAGACTTTAATTTTAAGGAGTGTTTTTCTTGTGAAGGCTTCTTTAAAATGGTATATTTATTTCTGCCATATGTCTTTAAAAAATTCGAGCAATCATAACTACTTTTTTCCTGCAAATCTGTTGGTTTTTTAAATAGTAATTTACTACATAATTAATATTTATGTCTGTTGTCTGTGGCTGTTTCTAGAGGTAGCTGGTCCTGGTTTGCTCAGTATGTGCTAGATCTGGTTCTATCCATCAATGATCCCTGCTAGAAACAGCTGTAGGACTGGTTCTCATCTCTGTGGATGCTAGTGAAGCATTTGACTCTTTAGACACATAGGAAACTGTTTCCTTATTTAGAGGATGTGATGGAAGCAGTGGTACTGGGAGGAGAGGGATGTTAGTAGTGGAGGGTTTTTTTTGGGGAGATGGTATTTGAGCTCATCTATGGGCTTGATCATGTTGGATGATATCTTTAAGTGTGATAAATGTTGAAGTTTGCTGATATTAAAGTAGCGAGCTATAATTTGTCTAGCAGAGCATCTGACAGAGGACAGGATCACTCTGAGGTTTAGAATGATAGAACGGAACGATCAGATAGATGCTTCATGCTGTAAGTGGAAAATTCGGGTACCATTGTACATGGTGCTGGCAAAATTGCATATCCACTGGAAACATGGTATGTAACTCATCAAGGTAAAGGAAGGTGACTTTGAGAGAGGATGCATTAAACGCCAGGGAATGACGAGCCTCGTCATATGAAAGGAGGTGCTTGGAGTCTGGTCTGGTGAAACCTTAGTAAGAGAATCTGACTGCTGTCAGTAACTGCATCAATGAATAAATGCTGGAGAAGAACAGTGATTGTTTCAGCTGAGTGTCAATGGTGATGCAAAATACATGAGTACGAACTGACTGTTAGTAAGTTCAGACCATATATTTGAGAAAAGCCCACATTATATAAAGGATGAGAACCTGAGTATAATCTATAAAGTGACTTATTATGATATTTGGGAACTGCACCTGGTAACATAGGAGGTCACTTTCAGGTCTTTCCCCTCAGGTAAGAGAAACAGTGCTAGTGTTTAAGCAGAGGTGAAATTCCTGAAATTCTGCTTAAACTGCAGAACTAATCAAATAAGCTCTCTGGTGTTGTGTAGAGCTTGCTGGCAACTTTACTGTACTTTTACTATGCTCTCCTCTTAATATTGTGAGTACAACTTCAATAGTTGGCTGTGTTGTCTTTATAAATACAATAATGAGCATGCAATGCAATTGAAAATTTGGAGGGGGGTCCATTTGTTTAAGTAGCACTTTTCTTTCAGAAGAATTATATCTAGAATTATTCAGATAATTTCTGTAAATAGAAACTGAAGTCTGTCTGCAGTGTATTCTTCTTCAATCCTGCTATTTTTAATCCATTAAAAACCTCTCCAAACATTAGGGTTCTGCCACCCAAATAACAGGAATAAGCTTTGAATGGAAATTAATAGAATTATTTGTTTGGATAAGGGAAAAATAATATAGAGATGGAACTGGGCCATGGTCTACAGCTGTTTTGTATAAGGGTGGTCATCTTGTTGCATAGTCATTCACAAGGCTGGTTTTGTCAGAGTTTGTACGACTTCTGACTTGGTAACAGGTTGCTGTTTTGCAGGCCTTTGCTCAGACGTTGAAGAACACGCAATAGAAATGCTTCAGAGGTTTTGAAGCAGACTTGAGGCCTCAGCAATTACACGAGTCTGCAGAATTGTGTGGGAGTTGAAGTTCAGGACTGCAGTTAGAGAGTCATTTACATGAAGGACACTTATTGTTTACCAGTGCCATATGGAATTTAATACTTTCGCAAACAGCGTTTTCAAAGCTTCCATAAGAAGGGAATTGCATGCTAGAAGATCATCTGCCTCATCTAAGTAGGAAAAATATTTGCTTGTTTAAAAACAAAAAGAGCAGGAAGTGATGAGAACCAGTATTTTTTCATTTGCACTGAAAGCTTTCATGTTTCACAGGGGTATTTTATTAATGTAGATAAACGCATCAATGTACCACAGTATGGAGATTGATAGAGGAATAATAAAAGCATCACATATCCCAATGTTGTATTTTGAGAATCTTGCAACTCTAAAGATATATTAGACTTGTGTGGAAGGCACAGATGGTGCATACAATAATAAGATAATATTTTGTTGATCTGAGTTCCCAATTATTGGATAATTTAGTTAGGGTGTCAAAGCAATTCATTGTATCAAAAAAGCAGTAAATGTGAATAAGAAATGTTTTCTTATGTTGATTTTTGTGCAAAGTATCTAAAGAACTCATTGCTTTAAGAATTTTTGAAGTATTAGGATCAAAAGAGAATGAGAATTTGTATTGATACCATTGATTTCTAAGGTATATTTACTGATAATGTGCATTTAGACAATAGGAAATGTGGGTTGAAATCAAACTTCAAACATTCTTGTCCTTTGTGACCTTGTTAAAGGAAAAGTTACACTGGCCCTTTAGGCAAAGTATGGTTTATATAACAGTACTCAATTCCGAAATATTTAAACAGGGCAAATGGATAGGAATCCTTTCCCAGAAGCCTTACCATGATTTCTGTGTCTGTGGTTCTTAGATGCCCTGTGCCTTTCTCTTCAAATACCTCCTTTCCTTTTCTCACTATTTCTCTAGCTCATTTCTTGTATCTGTGTGTATTATTGATGTCTGCAGTGTCCTTCAGTTTAACAAGGGGTTGGTTTTTGGTTTTGAAATCCTGCTGCATCATTTTCTCCTCCCTTGTAAATATGCAAGGAAGCACTGCATATTTGGGAATTCTCCCTTTCAGGTTTTATATGCATTCATCAGGGGCCTCCCATGCAGTTACGACTTTTTCTCTCTTTTGAAAGGGTTAACTCTGGAAGCTCAAGCAGTGTAGCCCTCTTAGAGCACATGTGCATGAACTGGGTTTGCCTGGTGTAGGTGTATCTTTTTTGTTGTAATTCAGTAGCAGTATGGAATATTTATTTCTGCAGGTGTAAAATATTTGTTTCCAGTGATTTAACGGGAATATAAAGTGTACTGAATACATAACTGGAGGAGAGCCGATTAAGAATTAGTAACTTCCCTCGTGTACAGTTTACATCTACTTATTTTATAGAGAGCCTAATGTTAATGCCAGGCTACTGGGTATCTTAAGACATTTTTGTGAACTCAGAATAGAATAGCTTATTTCCAATGAAATCAAATGCACCCAAATTATCTGTTACTGTAAGAATCTGGTCTAGTATAGTCTGGTTAAATAGTAATAAAAAAGTCTTTTGCCATTGAGCATTTTTACCCATAATTTCTTTAATTACATGTTATTTGCATAATTTAACTGTAGACATCTGAACATTGCGCTAGCTAAGTAAATTGTCATGTTTTACTGAAAGACTCTGCACAGTGTATTCTCAGCACTGTGTGCCAGCAGCTAACTGTTCGGTGTTTAAATAAAAGTTGAGGTTTTGCACT
The DNA here is from genome assembly GCF_012275295.1 of Melopsittacus undulatus. NCBI lineage: Eukaryota > Metazoa > Chordata > Aves > Psittaciformes > Psittaculidae > Melopsittacus > Melopsittacus undulatus. The sequence continues at coordinate 8,489,666 of NC_047529.1, read as the reverse complement.
GGAAAGTGTACTAGAAATGAAACTGCTATAAGAGGTTCTGTTACTGAAATGGCAGTGTACTAATTACATGTACTCTTTAATACTTGCTGAAGCAGTAACAGCATGAGTGTCACTCTGTTTGTAGATTGGTCAAGGAATATTAGCAATGCCTTTGGGCATGTTTTCTTTTTAATTCTATGTCCCATTAGCTAAAAAAGTAAACTCATGTGGTTCCTTTTTTGTGCATGCATTTAAGAAAATACTGTTAAAGAAAACCCATGTATCTTAGAGGTGTTCTTTATCAAGGACAGTTACATACGATGATTAACTCTACAGCCTAAATAAGTACTTTAAACAAAGATTTTGTTCTTAAACTACCAGAACATATCTTAAGTGTGAGCTACTGCGAAATCAGTTAATATAGCAAATCATTATCAGTGCAAAAGGGTTGAGATTTCACAATAGGTTTTATATCTGTCACAGAAGTGCTAATGAATTTACTGTGTCAGCATATTTCTGGCTGCTGAATCAGATCTAAATTCAAAGAGACAATCATTTGGATGCATGATATAATCCCCTTATTTTAACTTTGACTCAAGGAAGTGTTTTCTTGTGTATTGACTCAATTATTTTCTGAGTCAATGAAAATGAGTTTTTAAATGAGTCCATTTGATGCAGTAACTACTTAAGAAGAAACCCTTTTTGTCCTACTCATGCCATAGACATTTGTATTAACCAGAGTGCTCCCGTGTGGATAGTACTTCACTGGCTTTATTTTCCACAGCTCATGAATGTATCTTAAATACTGTGGGAGTCAGTGTACACTTTTCTGTTCAAGGGTAATTCAAGCAAAGATGTGTGTGGTACATTCAGCTTGCTTCAACTGTACCTTGAGGATTTCATAAATTTCCTGAATTAATATTTTTAATAGGGACAGTGACCTTTCCTGCTCTTGTCATTTGACTTTTGGATTCAGTGCTCCTTAAAATTGTGTTGCACAAGTGAAAGTGACTCAAAGGATGGAATAAACCTAATCATTTTGCTGCCTTATAAAAGCTAATAGACCTTCATTTCCAAAGAGGTCTGTCCTTCCTTGGAAACATCCTTCCTATGCTCTCTAGGAAGAAAGAGGGACAATTTCCCTACTTATTTCTGTCCTTTTTCTTCTTCCACTGTGGGATAACGGAGTAATAAAGATTTGTTATTGATGAGGTTTGTGTGGTTTCAGTTTTGGGCAAAAGGGCACATTTTGGCATTTGGAGGCATCCTTGCAGGAGCTTTTGATTAAGATTCAAAATTTTTAGTGAATTGTATCTGAAGATAAAAGCTAAATTACAGCAAGGATTAAAGACAAAAATATTACACTTAATTGCAGCTACTGTCCACTGCATTTATTATAATGCTCTCTTCAACAGCATGCATTCTGTATGTGAACGATAGTCATTTACAAATACAGGTTTAGAAACTCCATTAGTTCATGTTCTTTGATTTTACATCTGCAACACATCTATTGTAAATCACAGTTATACTTGCTTTATTTCTGAATATAGCAAAAAAGGTGTTAATGTTAAAAGGCTGGAAAGTGGAAAAAACAGTTTCTTTCTTTAGTCTCAATACTTTGTGAGAGAATTTTCTTACCCCATGATAATTTCTTTGCCTCCTGGGATGTCTGTTTTTCCCTCAGCCAGGGATGCTGGCAAATGCTTTGTTATACTGGGGAAAAATGTTCAGCTTTTAATAATTCATCGGTTCCATTGGGCCAGAGGTGCCAGTGGTTCTTTAAATGGCCACCAGTGTTTGAAGTCTTCAACCTCATCATATGGGAACATTATAAATTATGTAAGATAGTATGTGCTATTCAATAAATATTTAAAATTATAGGTATTTTTTACTAAAATTATCACTTGAACAATGATTTAAGCTGTATTCTTTTGTTTTATGCGGTGACAGTTCTGTAATATCAAGGAACAGCTGGGTGCAGTTTGAATGTCAGAGGGTGGCAGGGCAACATGAATCACAGCTTCTTGCTTTCTTTTGGAAGGCTGGAGAACTTGAATTCATCCATGACCAAAGTAGGGTTTCCCATTTTTATTTTGGAGTGTCGTCATTGTGTATGTTGTGTCATCTCCCTTGCTTAGGTGTATCCGTATGTAAAACTTTTTCAGATCAGTGTTGACAGTGTTTTCTGTGTAGGGAATGAGGTTACATCTGCTTTCATCCCTCATTTGCAAGTTGCTGTACTTGGGAAAACACATATAACAATCTATCTGTTGTATTCTTTTTGCAAACAGTGTAGTGTCTTGGTTGGCTCCGGAGATAGGGGTATTGATGACTTGGAGAAGGAGTAGTCATTGGCTGTCAGAAAACTTGTTTTCCATTTTATTAGCACCAAGAAAGAAGTGTGCATCTTTGTAATACAGAGCAGTGATACATCCTGGTGTTGCCTCTCCTTCCTGGGTTGTCAGTCTTCCTTGACTCCTAAAGGCTTAGGTGTTTTACATAGAAAAACACATTCAATTTGAAAGGTGGTGTGTGTACCCATTCACAGTCTCTGTTGCTGTTATCTTCCAGGCCTAGAAGCACATATGATTTTGTTTCAATTTGAGAAATAAACTTTATACATACTAACACTAATTTTGAAGCTATAATTGATTTGTTATTTATGACATAAGCTGTCTGATTCATCAGATGATGTTTTATCCAGGGTTGAAGTCTCCCACCTGTAGTTCTGCTAAATGATGCTTCTAAAGCATCATGACTATACAATGTGGCCCAAAGGAATTTTGTAGAATTGAAATTATGTGCTGCAGGTAGTTCTTACTTTTATTTGCTATTGTCAATGCTTCCTTTACATTGGATGATGTCTTTATTGTTTGGGCTTACCAAATTTCTGATGTCAGGGGTTTACTGTGCAAGGTCCAGTTTATATAAAGGACTGCCAAAGAGTTTTCAGTTTTCTATTCCTTAGCTGTACTGAATTCTGAGGAGTTTTAAATTCTCCTTACCGTTATGCGAGGTGGTACGTAGTTTGCTTTTAGACAACATTGCTTTGTTATGCTCTTGATTGATCTTCCTTATCTGGTATAATTCAGCTGTTTGCCTGGTTTGTTTCAAATAACTCTTTCACAGATGCCCTCAACAGCAAGCTTGGAATGCTAAATGGAATTACGAAAGTCACATTGAAAATTAGGAGAAAAAAAAATCTGTGCCCTTTTTTTTTTGGGGGGGGGATGATATTTCAGAGAATGATTTACATTAAATGTGGTCTAGAAAAAGAAGGAAGATTGCTACTTCTTGCATATCCTAATAAATAGTTTTTTGTCCTTTACAGGAACAAACCTTGGCTCTGAGGAAAGAAGGGATAGGTGTTGTGTTAGATTCTGAACTGCCTCATCTAATTGGCATTGATGATGATCTTCTCAGTACTGGTATCATCTTATACCACTTGAAGGTAAATACATACCTCTATTTCAATAGCCTTTATATGCTTTGTGATTTTGTTCAGTAGACAAATTGTAATGTTAATTTTCTATCTAAAACTAGTTTCTCCACTATAGTTAGAAAAGCTCATTATGTTTCTTTGCTAAGTGAGAAAACTGATTCAGTTAAAACGTCTCTTAATTTACTTGTTTAGGTTTATTCTTAGGGTCAACTGGTTATCCAGACGTGGATGTTTAGTATTTGTGCACATCATAGAATCCCAAGGGTTGGAAGGGACCTTGAGAGGTCATTTAGTCCAACCCCCCTGCAAGAGCAGGATAACCTAGAGTACATCACAAAGGAACTTGTCCAGGCGGGCCTTGAATATCTCCAATGTAGGAGACTCCACAACCCCTCTGGGCAACCTGTTCCAGTGCTCTGTCACTCTCACAGTAAAGAAGTTCTTCCTGATGTTAACGTGGAACCTCCTAAGCTCCAGTTTACACCCATTGCCCCTTGTCCTATCACTGGATATCACTGAAAAAAACCTAGCTCCGTCATCCTGACACCCACCCTTTACATATTTGTAAACATTCATCTTGTTACAAAGCTTGACTTGAAATCCAAATCTAGTTTAATTGCCTCAAAAGCACAGAGGTGGTTCCACACAGGATAGGTGAAACTTGAATTCGCTAATAATAATACTGTATAGTAACAACTGTGAGAAGTTCTAAAAACACTGCCTATTTTTTTTCATGTATGTGTAAACATGTATTTTGTTCAGGTTACTCTGAGAAAGAGGAAGGATAAATTACATCTGTCTTGGGGCAGAAGGGAGATTTAACTGAAAATACTGTGTGTTTCTCTCTTAATTAGGAGGGCCAAACACACGTAGGCAGAGAAGATGCTATGACCGAACAGGATATTGGTATGGAATTTGGCATTTTTTAACGTTTTTTCTTCAGTTGTTTTTCCTTCTCCTAACATCCCAATATGTGAACAAAGCATCATGTTTTTTTTCCTTTTTCAGTTGTCTCTGTGTTCTTGAGTATTTTAACGTTTAGAAAATTTGAGAGATGAATTATGTGGGATTTGCTTCAAAGAGCATGATTTCTCTAACAGCTTGTGGGCTTAAAATTTATGTATATTCATAAACTTGTTACTAATTTATTTCTTGCTTCTCTTGAAATAGCATCCTGTAAACACAGCATCCTTTTTCATGCAGCACCTGTCACAATTACTGCATAGTCATTCTCTTAACCTTTGTATGATGACAGGATTGTTGTAATGTTATATTGTTATACCTAAAGCAGTCCTTGGACTTGAGAGCTGAGTTGAAGAAAATTCTGGAAGTTGGTAAAATGTAGATAGGCTGCTTCTACTGATAATCTCATTCAGTTCTTATGAAAGCAACCAACTGCCAGACCTGGACTGCCCTGTCACATGTTGCTTGGGAGCAGTTTCCTTAAATAAACTGCATCCTTTTAATTCTCAGGTGACAGACTGGGAGTCAGGTAACTTAGTTTGGTAAATTTGGTTTGGTAAAAAAGTGTGATATATTTCTGTGGTCAAGAGATGCTTGAATTAAAATTTCTATATAGATTCCATTAAAGTAGCAAACTTGCATTGCTCTGTGTTATTAAACAATGCAGGTAGAGATAGTCATACCTTAGTTTGAAGAAGAAATAGAAAGTAGCAGAACTGGTTGATAAAAGGGCTGAATGTCATAAAACCTGAGAACCTTACTTTATGCATTCTTGCTAGTCTGCAAGTGTGTATTATGTCCTGTTTTTTCAGATTGAAGCATGATTTCTTTTAAGCTCAAGAAGCTGTCATTATTACCCAGTGAAACTGGTCCAAAACCCCTCTCTCTACAAATACATATATTTTACTTTTTTGGTTTTTGTCAGGAGGAAAAAAGCATTTGCTGATCAGGTGCCAAACTTAGAAGGAAAGAACATTTCATCAAAAAACCTAAACCCAACCCTTATTTCCACTACAATAAAACAATAAACGGGGTCAGCTCTTAAGGTGTGCAGGATGTGATGAAGGAAGGAAAAAAACATTGTCCAGATAAAGAGAAAAAATAGTCTGTAGTGTAATGTGTCCTTAATAAATTCATATCAGCAAGGTAATCTTGTTATTTGTTTGGGACTAACTAATTTATTTTATGTCTTTGTGTTTAGTTCTTCATGGCCTTGATTTGGAAAGTGAGCATTGCATCTTTGAAAATCTTGATGGTACTGTGAATCTGATACCACTGAATGGGGCGCAGTGTTCTGTGAATGGTATTCAGATTACAGAGGCCACACACCTAAACCAAGGTATTGCTTAGTATAATGTCATTTCTGATTTTCTCTCTGGCAGCAGCACAAAAAAAATCTGTGTGTATATAAAGGGGTTATTGTTTATTTAATTTTAATTCCATGTCTTCTCAACTACAGCCCAAAGGCATGAGGAGAGCCACAGAGTTTGACCTGTCAGAGAATTGCCATGCGGTGAAGAGTTCTTGACTAATTTAAGCCACTTCATAATCTTGAGCATGATTTAATGGTTACCCTTTGATTTCGTTCAACGTTTATACATAAGGTGAACTCCATGCCAGGTTGCTCAGGTTGCTGCACTATTAAGTAAAAGAATATTGGTCTCTGTAGGACTAAAATAATATTAGAGACACTCCTGCGCCTCCCTTGAGCTTCAGACCTGTCGTACTTAGCACTCTGTTGCCAAATCCTTTTGTACAGCAGGAGATTGAGCTGGAGTATCTGTTCACTGCAGCTGTAGGGACATGACAGAAAGGGGAAGGCTAACTGTTATGGAGGAAGTTTGGAGAATTAGAATTTTAATATAAAAGCTTTAAAGTCTGGAAATGAAAAAGCTGCTGGGAACAAAGATGTATTGTGTTGGCTTGGAAGGGACTGGCTGACAAGTAATCCGGTAAGTGCTACAGCAGAAGGCAGGGATATTTTATCTTCCAGGAGCACCCAGGATATCTTCCCATTTAGCAATGAGCTGAAGACCTGTTCAGGAGTGAGGCTGTGAAAACAATCTCACTTTATGTTCCCTAAAAGAAGCTTTCAGGGTAAGCAATTCTACAGAAGGAAGACTGCAGTGTTGAGCAAGAGAAGTCTTGAATCTTTTCTGAACTCAAAGAAGTGCTTCAAAACTCTGCTTTCAGAAGGGAAGGGGTTTTGTTGTAGAGAGCAGACACTGATTTTGTAAAGTATCTTATTTCTTCATGCAGAGCAAAAAGCATATGCACTCATTTTTGTTGCAGATATTGGGCAGAGAGGGGAGAAAGCCAGCTCCATTCCCTTTGTCTTATGTTTGAGTAAATCCCACTGATAACTTATTAGCAATAGAAACATTGACATTAATAGCAAATAACACTGTAAACAATAAAACCGAGTTGCAATGACTCATCTTTGCTTTTCATTGCATTTCAAAGGCACTAGAAGCTCGGTGTGCCTCAGAAGAAAGCAGGAGTTTGGATTCAGTTTCCCTCTTCCAGACATATGTAACAACTTGATTTTTGTACTGTGAAGAGCAGAAACATGATTTTTTTCTTTTTCTCATGAATTTCTGTCTAAAGAAATTTGCGACTCAAGGGTAAAGGGTTGCTCAGAGTAACTCCATTGTGAAAAACAGCTGCATGAGCTGTCCTGTAGACCGTGCACCCAGACTGAGACTGAGAGCGAGGTGGCAGCTCGGACATCAGAAGGGCAAAACTGATGAAATAACCAGTTTAACGACTTGTGCCTGATCCATGTATCCTAAGTTTGTGCTAGCATTTAGTCTCACAGCAGGAAGTGCCAGCCTCCTTGAATGTCTGCTTTAGGTAATGCTGATTAACTGCTGATATATTTAAATGTTTCCGTTCATCATTAATAACTGTTCATTTGAAAATGTATGGAGTTTTTAGACTGTCATGGAGTTTACAAAAAAAAAAGAGGCATAGTAATTAATTACCACTTCCTTGTACAGATTGCTGCCAGCATTTGTGAATACTGCCTAATGGGGCCTTTTTGTGTGAATGTGACTTACTACAGTATTTTTTTTTATTCTTAAGAACATGTGGTAGAAAAACACACCAAGCTGTGTGGTTCAGTTGATACACTGGAGGGGAGGAATGCCATCCACAGGGACCTTGACACACTTGTGAGGTGGGCTGATGCCAAACTTATGAAGTTAAACCATGATAAGAGAAAGGTCCTACACCTGGGTCAGAGCAATCCCAGGCACAGCTACAGGTTGGGCAGAGAAGAGATTCAGAGCAGCCCTGCAGAGAAGGACTTGGGGGTGTTGGTCGATGAGAAAATGAACATGAGCCAGCTTCAGTGTGTGCTTACAGCACAGAAAGCAACCGTATCCTGGGCTGCATCAAAAGGAGCGTGACCAGCAGATCAAAGGAGGTGATCCTGCCCCTCTACTCTGCTCTCGTGAGACCTCACCTGGAGCATTGTGTGCAGTTCTGGTGTCCTCAACATAAAAAGGACATGGAACTGTTGGAACAAGTCCAGAGGAGGCCACGAGGATGATCAGGGGACTGGAGCACCTCCTGTATGTAGACAGGCTGAGAAAGTTGGGGTTATTCAGCCTGGAGAAGAGAAGGCTGCGTGGAGACCTCATAGCAGCCTTCCAGTATCTGAAGGGGGCCTACAGGGATGCTGGGGAGGGACTATTCATTAGGGACTGTAGTGACAGGACAAGGGGTAACAGGTTCAAACTTAAACAGGGGAGGTTTAGATTGGATCTAAGGACGAAATTCTTTACTGTAAGGGTGGTGAGGTACTGGAATGGGTTGCCCAGGGAGGTTGTGAATGCTCCATCCCTGGTGATGTTCAAGGCCAGGTTGGCCAGAGCCTTGGGTGACATGGTTTAGTGTGAGGTGTTCCTGCCCATGGCAGGGGTGTTGGAACTAGATGATCTTGAGGTCCTTTCCAGCCTTAACTATTCTGTGATTCTATGTGGTAGGACTTCTAGAGGTAACTGGATTAACGTTCACAATTAGTGTCTGTCCTTTATCTTAAATATATCTTCACTTTAAATCAAGTCTTCAGCTTTTTAGGACAGAATGCCAACACTTCAGTATTTAATATAACATCCCAGTGCTTGGTTTTTATAGCTTGTTAATAAAAGAAAACAAAAAACCTTTTTCTTAAACATAGAAGTGACTTTTAGAAGTTGGTGAGATCTTGTTTATCGATATGGTTGTTTGCATAGTTCCAAAATATTGTTCTGTGTAGGCAAGATGCTTGATAACTTTCAGCAGGCATTCATATATATATATATATATATATATATATATGCATGCCTTTTTGTATATATAATTTTTCCCCTTTGCTCTCTGGTCATTTATGTGTTGGAGCCAGCCAGTTACATTGTGAGATCAGAGCTCCATAAATTATTAAGTTAGATGTAAGGAAGTTCTTTACTGTTAGGGTGGTGAGGTACTGGAATGGGTTGCCCAGAGATTATGTGAGTGCTCCATCCCTGACAGTGTTCAAGGCCAGGTTGCCCAGAGCCTTGGGCAACATGGTTTAGTGTGAGGTGTCCCTGCCCATGGCAGGGGGGTTGGAACTAGATGATCTTAAGGTTCTTTCCAACCCAAACTGTTCTATGATCTATTATAAAGTCCTTCTTTGCTTAGCTTTTGTTGCTCTAGGTGCTATCTGTATTTGACAAACCTTTATTCTTTGCCATTTAACATTCAAGGAGGATAAGAATTGCTGCTTACAGTAAATAAATGAAAAGCAAACCTCATAACAAATCCAGTTATGTTTCCATGACAATATTTACCCTGCACTTCACACCCTTGCATTCTGATGGAGAGCTGCATTGCACAACAGTGGCCAGTTGAACCTGGTGCTTAGGAAATAATGACTGCAGGGTTTCATCCAGATTTTTCCTGAAAGAGGCTTTGATGCTGATGCTTATTTAAGCTCTGCTAAGTGGGAATTAAGATTGGAGAGGTTTTTGTAATGATAGAATAATACCAAAATGTTCATAGCACTAAAAGAGAAACCCTAGGAGTTGTTCGTATGATCTGTCACTGGGATTTGACTCTCATGTCCTTGCTGTTAAGCCTCTCTCCTGTTTTCTTTTAAATTCATGTAGTTAGGGACACACACATATATATATATATATATAACTGTATTCAATCTGAAATGTTAGGTAATTAATTAAGTTCCTTCCACCTAGTAAAGTGGTAAAAATGTTTACAATTATATTTTTGATCTTCATTTGAAAGTAATTGAAGGAATTTCATAGAAACCCTCACTGTCGCAAAAATCCTCCTGCAGGCAGTCATCAAGGATAAATGCTTGGGACAACTGTGAGCATATGAAGCAGTGGCAGGCTAAAAACAGCTTTAGCCCTTTCGCCACAGCAGTCATGGCTATCAGGGTCCCTTTTAGTATGCTCACATGAAAAATAAACCCAGCGCACTTGAAGGAAAGGTCATCACATGAATTAGAGGTCATATCAAAATGACTTTGTAATACAAGCCTACATACAGGTTTATGAAAGGTTATTCTTTTTAAGATTAGGCTGTTTGTGTGGTCCAGAGTTGATGAGTTGTGTATCAAGAAGTGATGTCACAACTTTAGGGCTTTTGCTGTTTACTTGCCAAGACTGAATGACCTTATTTAAGTTGATAAGCCTAATCAAGCTAATTTTAAAGAGGAACATTTCTTATTAAGGACAGCATTTCATTCTCAGATGGTAAGAATTTGTTTATAGTGAGCAAGTGTTCTGAAGTGCAGTTTTTTTCATACTGTGAGTGTAATGGAGACCTTTTTCTTCTTAGAAATGCCTCATACTGACTGACAAATAAATGCTTGATTCTGTAGTTGCTAACTTGGAAGAATTTAATGTTATGTGGCAATAGTGAGACATCACTGACAGTATACTTCTTAGTAGGAAAGTATTAATTTTGGTGCCATTGTCTTTAAAATATGAGAAGAATTGCCCAGAATCTCATTGTTTATGACCTATACCTTAACTGATAAATACAATAATGCATGTGCACTGAGCAATATGAATTATTCAAGGTTCTTCTCTCAGAAAACAGCTATTGGGTATAAAAGTCTAATCCCATTTTGAGTGATAATAAAACTTCAGTGTTGTTCTGCATAGAGAAGGAAAAGGTGAGCGTACAAATTATGGAGATCTGGAGCTTTTAGTGGAGGTGGATTCAAACCTGACTGTGATAAGTAGTGGATGGACAAGTTTGTTCTTAGTCATATTTGTGGACATTCCTGTTGCATCCGATACCTACCAATGGCTTCCAAAGTAGCACCGTTGAAGAGTGCATAGCTCAAACTGGGGCAACTGCTTCCTCTACCTATATTTATTCTTTAACTGAACTGCAAGAACATGCTAGACCTTTGTGTGTGTAAACATACATGGTTTGTTTCATTTTTTTAAGTAGGAAAAGGAAGGAATAAATTATATAGTTCGGTTGGCATAACTGTGGCCATGCATCATCATACACTTGAATTGCCAAAATGCATTTACATTTTGTTCTTGCTTAATGGAAGTCTTTGCTTATATAATCTGTCTGAAAAATTACAAGACATTTTCAGGTACAGAATGTTGTCAGTGAATGCTGTTTATTTTTCCATATTAGGTGCTGTAATATTACTTGGAAGAACCAATATGTTTCGCTTTAACCACCCCAAAGAAGCTGCTAAGCTAAGGGAGAAAAGAAAGGTGAGGTTAAATCAGCATTTGGTAAATTCAAATCCTTTCACAGTTTTCTTGCTCATATAGACATTCCTTGATTATTGTAGAATATGTTTTATTATTTGCTTCACATTCTTTAGTTAATATTTCACCAAAAGAGATGAAGAGTTTGTAAGCACATCAGTGTTTGTCTAATACGTTTATTTTATGGTCTGTTGTTAGAGTGGACTGCTGTCTTCCTTCAGCTTGTCTATGACAGATCTTTCAAAATCCTGTGAGAACCTGTCAGCAGTTATGCTTTATAATCCAGGGTGAGTATATTCCCAAATGTGGTTGTTAAAATTCCAGCTATTCTTCATTTTATTGTTTTGTTCCAGATGTCAGTAATAGACAACATTTTGTTCTCAGGTTATGCTTGTTAAATAATGGGCTCCTGAATGAAGCCAGAGTTTTTCAGAAACGTTACCTGAGTTAGTCCATGCTAGAAAATGGGGTGAAGGGGCACTGACAGACAGCTGTAGTAGCTGGAGCCCAGGAGACAACATTTGCACTGTAGCAAGGCAGTTCAGCACAGTAATACCATGGCAAATTTTACATTTACACTTTCTTCAGAATTAAATATTTTTTCCATAGAAAAATGCATTTTAAACTGAAAATTAAGATTTTTTTTTGAGTTTGTGTAATCATAGAATCATAGAATAGTCAGGGTTGGAAAGGACCTTAACATCATCTAGTTCCAACCAAATACAAGCATAAAAAGGCTGGGAAATTTATGTCTTATGTTCTCACTTATATACCTCCTAGTATGTGGCCAAGTTAGTGTGTGCAAAACAGTTTCATTCTAGTTACAATGACATAGACTCTGCTTATTGAGAGAGGCTGTTTTTAATATTTTTACCAGTGTTCTTGAAAGTGATTTACAGAGAATTGATGGTGCTTTGTTCTAATTTTTTGTTTTCAATAGCTAGTGCCTGTGTTTTCAATTGAGTATGAGATGAGGCACTTTAACCACCTATGGGCTTTTGAAAAATTGGCTGTAAATTGAATTATAGCCTTGGATAGTGCAGCTTTATTCCCATATTTTATTGTGGAGTTGCTCTTTATCCATTAGAATTTAGGAAGATTGCACAAGCAATAACTTCAAGTTAAACAATGTTTTAAATATGGTGAATGTGTAATAACACTGCTGCAAATGTGACTGTTACTCTTTTGCTACTGATCCAGCTACAGACATCTCAAGATGGTGAGCTAGTTGCTGATAAATTACATTTGTTTTCAGAGAGAGATGAAAGAGCAAAAAATTATTTATGTATTTTTCTATTTCTTTAGCTTTTCAAATAGTTCTGTCTAAAAAGTTTATAGTGACAGTTTTTAGTATTATATTTTCTGCTGTTCCTTGCTGTTGTTTGTTACCTCTGGTTATTGATCAGCTACCGTGGGCTTTTCCTTGACTAACAATGTTACTGTGTTACAATCCTGTTATAAATAATTGCGTTATACTGCACAGGATAGACTTAGACTTTGCAGTCCGCATAGAGTAGGACAGATTGTTACAGAATTGCCTCACTTCTGGTCCTTCAGAATTGCAGCACAATATAATTGCATGGGCAAGGCCCGGTTGAAAGTGGGTTTAAGAATGATTTCCCTGTCCAAGGAGTTCTTACTCTTCAGATAATGCCAAATTATATCTTATAGAGAAGGACTTTCCCCATAACATTTATCTGGGGAAAAAAAGAGAGTCTGGAGAGTTGCTTGATTGTCTCTGATGGGATAGAGTGCAGCAAATTCTACTTTGTCACTGATAAGTGTAGTGGACGGTAGCTTCTTTTCCCCTTATCAGTTCTTCAGACATCCTTGCCTTACTTTCCTGGAAATTGAACAGTATGAATAATAAAATGAAATTATCATAGTGTGCAGCATTTTTTAGAAATGCTGCCATTTTTCCTATCTGACACTTCTTGTGACTTTTATTTTCTATTCTTGGGTGTGATTATGAGAGCATGATTGCTGTTGAAATTGAGGATCAGATTAGGAGAAATCCTCTTCATATTCCTGAACACTTCATGCCTGTGTTTTATTAGACTGTAAACTACAAGCAGAGGGTTAATTATTGATATTTTCCTGCTAGCCTGCATTCAATTAATCTTTGTGAACTGGCTTGCAGGAATAGATGCTTTGTCCTGCATAATTTGTAAACACAAGAAAGGATTATGCTTAAGACTCACATTAAAGCAGGAATGTAGGTCTGCATGACTGTCACTTGTTTGTGATCAATAAATCCGAGGTTGATCCATAGATGCTTTACCGATCGCGCTGCATACGTTTTCCTAAATGAGGAAGCTCATGGCTTGTAGCATAGAATCTTTTGGGTTGGAAAGAACCTTTAAAGGTCATCTAGTCCAAGCCCCCTGCAATGAGCAGAGACAGCCTCAACTACATCAGATAGCTCAGAGCCTTGTCCCTGTCTCTCTTACAGGCCCCTTTTAGGTATTGGAAGGCTGCTCTAAGATCTCCCTGGCGCCTTCTCTTTTCCGGGCTGAAAAAACCCAAATCTCTCAGCCTGTCTTCATAGGAGAGGTGCTCCAGTTCTCTGAGCATCTTTGTAGCTCTCCTCTGGACTTGCTCCAATGCGTCTATGTCCTTATGATGGGGGCCCCAGAGCTGCACAGTACTGCAAGTAGGGTCTCACAAGAGCAGAGTAGAGGGGTAGAATCACCTTCCTTGACTTGCTGTCACACTTCTTTTGATGTGCTATGTTAAGCTTCTCATCAACCAATAACCCCAGCTTTTCATCCACCAATACACCCAAGTCCTTCTAGGTGAGGGGATGCTCTCAAGTCCTTCATCCCCAGCCTGCATTGATACGAGGGGTTGCCCTGACCAAGGTGCAGGACTTTGCACTTGGCCTTGTTGAACCTCATGAGGTTCATATGGTCCCATTTGTCAAGCTTGTCCAGGTCCCTCTGGATGGCATCCTGTCCTGCAGGTATGTCAACCGCACTGCTCAGCTTGGTGTCATCTGTAAATTCGCTGAGGGTGCACTTGGTTCCATTTTCTGTGTCATTGATGAAGATATTAAGCAGTACTGTTCCCAGTGGTTGCATATTCAAAATCTAAACCTTTACCCCTATCTTCAGAGGTTTTAACTATGTTTAAAACAGTAGCTGCCATACCTAATAATACACATTGCCCTTGCAGTGCAGAGGCAGATGTCATCCTTAGAGCAATGATTTACTCAAGCCAAACCAAACCCAACCAAACCCCCAAACACCAGAAACCACAAAACAAACCCCAACAAACGTCAAATATGACTTTTTTACTGCTTTTGCAATTGCTGCAAAGAGAAGATAGGCTCTGCTGTTTGCACTGCAGTTACACTGAGCCCAGATCTTACAAATCAGTAGAAAAAAGCATCTTCCATAATTGATGCATCTTTAGGGCTAGCAATTTGGCAACAGCAGCTTTTCAGCTTGCATTTTAGTTAACCCTTTTACATTTATGTTAACGCTAATACTGTTTTCTGTCCATCTCCTCCTTTGTGACAGCACAGGGGGTTTCTGATCATATGGTGAGCTTGTCCAAAATGGATAATTCTGCAGAAAGTGTTACTTTAAGGAGAGCAAGTGGCTGGAGTCAATGTAAATTAAAGAAATTAATGTGTTTTCAATACAGTAGACTGCAAGCATATAGGCTTTAGTAATAATTCAAAGCCAATGGCATTGTATTCATAAAGTTAGATGGCTTGCAGAAAGCTTGAGCTCTGTACTTCCAGCTAGGAATGCTGCTGAGCAAGCCCAGTGCTACAGTGGTAGTTCTTCTGAGTGGTGATTGTGCTCAGGCCGGGTAGAACATTCAGTAAATCTGATGTCTGGCTATTAAAGGCAGGATAATTGTAACCAAGGTGTTAGATGTGGGTGAGCATCTTGCTTTCTGGAGAGGTGCAGATGGAAAAGAATATCCTGTAGTAAATTTGGGTTGTATTTTTCTTTTAGCCATGAACAATGCAGGACGTGGTCCTTTGGTATGATATTTTATTGCTATAGATTGCAGTATCTGTGCTGTCATGGTTTCTCATAACGTAAGGTTGTACAGCCCACCAGCAGTGTAGATCTAGATTCTGTTGCTGGCTCTCTAGGGATTTTTTGTGCAGCTTCTGCAGCTGACTATCCTTCTGCCTGTTGTTGATTTAACTCTTTCAAGACTACCTTTTCCTCCAGTTTCAGTATTGATAACCTAAAGACCCATACCTGAATTTGCAATTTCTGTAGGTTGCAATAAGCAGCTTGAAAGATCTAACGTCTTTAGCAGTCAGTGGTAGAAAAGCCTGTGGGGTATTACTTGCAGTTCTTTTGAAAGAAGACAAATGATGGATCTTGCTTACTACATCTGTCTTTCCCATATGAAAATCAGTGTTACCTTTAATAGCGTTTTCAGATGGGTGGCCTTTGTGTGTGAATTTCGTGGTGTGGGTGTGTGTGGTTTTTGTTTGGCTGTTGATTTCCCATCTGTGGAGATAGTTGCATAAATTTTTGGCTTAACATGCAAAATTCTTTGTTTTGCTTGTTCCCAGTCTTTGTCTTTAATCTGGTGTCATGCAACGCTGCTTCAGATAATAAGCTTTGGATAAAATAGAATTTTGCGCATAGATTTATGCTGAAGATTTAATTTGTGGACCTTTTGTAAACTACATTATATTATAACTCTAAAACCACTCATGAGAAACCTTGGTTTTGTCATGGATTTAGCATAGGGGTTTTGTTTTGTTTTTTTTAATTAATGTCATAAATTGTGCTGCTGAATGGCATTGTAACATCTTTGTATTCCTGCCAGTACTCAGTCTTTCCTAACAGATGTAGTACCAGATCGCACATTTGTGCTGTGTAAATTAAGCTACTGTAGTACTGTGCTGGTAGAAGTGACTTTCTCTGCAGCTTATCTACACTGCTCTTATCACTAGATATGCCAGGTTTTCCAGGAAAATGGTGTCTATTTAATTCAACACTGATCAGATTAAGTTCCTTTGTGGTAGATCTACAAAAGAAGAAAGAGTGGATTCTAGTCTTTAGTATCTCTGTGTTTCTTTCTTTTTAATTTCAAGCTTATACTTTTGTCTATTCACAGTAGTGCTCACATTAATAAAAGGAGTAGAGGTTATGTTAATAAGATTTTTATTACAGATAGACTAAACTGGAAAACATAAGTCTTGCATCTGTGCATTGTAAAACTGGCAGTGATTTGCTATAGCTGGTGATTTCTTTGGTGATGCTGAGATTTATTTTTTTTTTGCCTGGCTTCTTAACCCTGAATTTTCTCCTGTTGTCAAAGAACCTTGAGCCCATAACCAGTTTGAAGCAGATATTGCAGAGGTACTGGTCTCAAAAGTAGAGAATTCCTAAATACATTGAGAAAATAGGCAGCCAACTAAAGATGACAGGCATTATTCTTAGCCCTGGTGAAATAAAGGCAGCAGTATGAGTGCTTTAGAGAACAGAGATACTGTGAATATCCTCATGGTAGCAGAGGCTTCAGTGGAGCTCAGACCTCCTTAGGCACCACTGAATTTACATGACAGCAAAACACATGGCTGCACTAGCCTTTCTCTTTATAGGAGTATTAGCTTGTATAAAATGCATTAAATGTGCATTTTAAAATAACTAGCTAGTGTTTGGAAGCTGTTGCTTGGATTGTTGCTGATGATCCATATTTGGCTATGTGAAGTAGCCATTTTCACTGAAGAAAGGACCAGTTTTTCATAGTTTATTCCTTTTTCTTGAACAACCTTTTGAGCACGGCCAAGATTAATTTCGGTGTCAGGTGAACGTGATTGTCATGATACCACTGTTTAAGGTATTACAGACATTTCCTTAAAGAGAAAAACAGAGTTTTCACCAGTGACCTGTTTTTTGTGTCACTGATTGCTGTGATGGCTCCTTCTTCTTGTATCAGATCTCAAGCCAAAAGCTCATTACCATTTTTATGCTTATACAAAATATGCTTGCCAAATTATGTGTTTTATAGGACAGTCAAAATATCAGAAGAGTTTTGCTCTGGGTTTTGCACATTATGCTAACCAGTCTGAAACGTTTTACTTCATTCAGGGTTAACCAACCATGGGAATACTTGTAAATCATCTTTGCCAACTGTGTAAGCAAAGATGATCTACATCTGACAGTGCCCAATGGACATCTGCATTTCCACAGAACAGAGCTATATTCCCCATGGTCTCTATTATTTTGGACAGAAGTAATGATGAATATAGTGGCATTTGTCAGCCAAGACCTAGGTAAAAGTGATAATGAACAGCTTTGAATTCCAGAGGCAGACCACAGCCAAAGAGAGAGCTTTTGAGGTATAGCTCATAAAAAGAGAGTGAGGGGAGAACCAGAGCTCTTAGTAACCATTGAATTAAGCTTCTGCTTTCTGGAGTTCCTTTAAGATTGCTTTTTGTTCTCTTTCAACACTGTGGATTTTGCATTGTTGCTGCAAAAATTGTGATCATATTAGAAATAGAAAGTTGTTGCCATGTCTTCTTGTGCTGTAATGTTGAGACCTTTCCTAGCCATCGTCCTAATGCAAATGTGAAAGGACTCTTGGTGAAACACTTACATGGAAACTCGGCCTATCTGGAGTTGTGTATAAAAGGTCTACGTTTCCTTATCTCTTAGGAATTGTAGAAAGCTTTTTTTTTTTCTTCATGAATTTGTGAGAAATAGGCAAAAGTGTAATCTGTTAAACCTAGCCTTCAGAATCGCAGCGGTTATAAAGATGCTTCCTGAGCATGTAGGAATCAAAGTTCATTTAAATTGCTTTAGAAGTGTGAGATGATCGGTGTATTTTTTGCATGTTTCCGAGGGCAGTTCCTTTTTGTTATATGCATGTGTATGATTTTAGAAAGAAATACTAAAAAGACCTTATTTTCAAAAAACCTGTCTACATAATTGTGACCATGACAACTTCAGCTGCAGTTCATCATACTTGAGGTTAACTTGTGGTGCAGTCTTGCATTTTTTCAGTGTGTGTATGGCCTATCTCACTAACCTGCAAACCCCTGCAGCTGTAGGAGGCCTGAAATACGTAGTTCTTTATATATTTCGTTGAATATTTCGGTCCATATACAGGTTCTGTGTGCTTTTTCAATCTGTATTTTGAAACACTTCCATAAAAAGACTCCATAAATATTTCAAGGGAAGTTAAAGGAAGAGAGAGACTTCTGTACAACTGTAATAAGCTGATATTAAACATGACATAAAATACTCTCCCATAATTATTCAGAACCTTATCAAACTAAATACATTAAAATCTCCAATTAGATAAATGGTTTGAACTGTGTTCTGTGCTTGAATATTGCACTTTGTAGGAAGGTTGCCCTGATTACATCATGGTGATGTTTGGGTCGTTTTCTTGGGAGGAAAAGGAAGAACAACTACAAGCATGCCCTAGCATGCTTCTATACCTATTTCCCTTCTCAGAAGTGGCCAAGTTAATAAACCATAGGATGATGAGCATCGGTTTAACCATTACTGGCATTTCAAACGCATGTTTAGAAAGAGTAATTATTGAAATTTTACTTGTGGGTTATAATGTGATGAATGTTCTATGGAACTAATGAATTTAACTGCTAATAATACAAACTGTTGTTGACTTTCAAATATTCTGTCCTGCTAATATGTTCTTTCTACCAATTCCTTTCTTAATTGATTGCTCTGTTTCCCCCTGCCTCCAATGGCAGTCTTTTCCCTGTAAAAGGACCGATCTGTCTAAGGTAGAGAAATTCAATTTCTATGTATTGATTGCTATGCCTGCATGTAGTTAACTTGCAGAGGCTATGCTAATCATTCATCTGTCTTGTTTAACTTTTTAAATATTTCCCTCTGCCCCCAGAAATTCATTTACTTTTTGTTTCTACTTGTGTCAGCATGATACCTAATTTGTAACCCTAATGAAGGAGGTATTTTTTGTTCTTGTGGAAAGTAGTTTTATATAACTTTTGATTTGTACCACTGTTACAAACAGACACTGAAATGCTTCAGATCTTCCTATTTTGGGAGATGTTCAGGAAATAATAGCCTTTTAACTGTGTTCTTTGTTTGTTTTTAAATCAGGCTGGAATTTGAGAGACAACAACGGGAGGAGCTTGAAAAATTAGAAAGTAAAAGGTAACATTATTCTCTGTGGTCTTTCTTTCTGCGTGTATGGATGTATACACATTATAAACTCATTTATATCATTAATCTGGGGCACAGTGTTACTCAGCAAGCAAAAGATATCAATAATTCTATTTTGTTTTGTCATCTATGAAGATTTTGGTTTTATTTTCTTGAACTGTCCATTCTTAACTGATTAGTGAAAGATAGCCAGATGTGACCTTCAGCAAATAAAATACCAAACATAAAGGTATGAGGAGGATGGAATATACAAGTGTAATATATTAGTCTTGCTCTTAATTTTGATGGTGTTATTTTAAAGGATAGAATCATAGAATGGTTTGGGTTGGAAAGAACCTGAAGATCATAAAATCATAGAATAGTTAGGGTAGGAAAGCACCTTAAGATCATCTCGTTCCAACCCTCTGCCATGGGTATGAGCACCTCACACACGGACAGGTTGCTCAAGGTCCTGTGCACCTTGAACACTTCCAGGGATGGGACATTCACAGCCTCTTTGGACAACCTATTCCAGAGCCTCACCACTCTCACAGTAAAACATTTCTTCCTTGTATCTAAGCTACATCTCCCCTGTTTAAGCTTGAACCTGTTGCCCCTTGTCCTATCCCTGCAGTCTCTGATGAAGAGTTCCTCTCAGGATGGCAAATTACATTCTTTGTTCATATCTTTTTCTATGGTTTAGTTGCCTTTGGTTTGAGTCTTGATAGGAAAAGTTCATGTTATAAACTCTGCTTCTTTTAAATAAAATCATGGTGCTGGTATGGGTATACCAGTCACACTCATCAGAATGTTATTTTGAAATCAGTTTGAAGTACAAAGAAGGTATTGTTGTCCGCAGGCAGACTGAGCTGACTGTTCTGGCTCATCATGCCTGCTAAGGTTTCAAAAGTAATAGCTCTCACCTTATTGCAGATTGCAGCATTGATTAGATTCATAACCTGAAAGACTTTCTGCCATCTCCGCTGTAGACTGCTCCATTTTGAAAGAGCTTTTATATACTTGGACTAAGTTAAGTAAACTCAAAAAAAACCCTGAAAATCTGAAGCATTAGAAGATATTATTCAGAAAATGGTGCAACAGAATCACTGATGTTTATCCTCTTTGTTATATTTATAGGACATGAATTCAGATTGTGCTGAAGTTGTTTTGCTTGTGCTTTAATTCATTTGACTTTAACTTCAAACAAGACAAGCGACTGGCTTGCAGGTTGTCTCTACATGTATTCAGGCGATTCTATGACGGGGATAATAGTGACCTTCAAGTCTCAGTCTATCCTCATTTAGAATGCACTAGAACCTTTTAAAGAGAAATTGCACAGGGGATCATAGTTTGTCTTAAAGTAATTTGTCGCTCAAATACATCTGTTCCTAATCTTGTAATTCTGTTTATCAATAATTCAGTTGGGTTCATCTAAAGCAGCAATGTTGTTTTAATTTATCTGTTGGCTTGAATTTGGTGAGGCAAATTTCTGATCAAGTCATTTTATGCAAGTTTGTTTGTATGAGACTGTATTTATATATAAAAATACATATTTTTCCTCTTCACTGTATGCACGGACATGTTCTATGAATATTTTTATTGGGTTTGACAGAATTAATAGAGTCTTATTTTCTACTAATGTTAGTGCTATATAACATGTCTTCCTTTAACTTCATATATCCAGAACATTTAATGTTGAAATACACTGAGTCTCTTTACCATTTGTCTCATGCATTGAGTTACTTCCAGGCAGTGTAAGATCTTAACCTGCAGCAAAAGAAAACTATTAAAAAAGCATTATGTATACTGCAAAGTCCTTATCCAAACCTTTTTAACTTCTTAGAGTTATATTGTCTTTTTGGGGAAAAAAAAGAAAGTTTGAAGTATTGCGTGTAATTGTTTTACTGTAGGAAGCAAATAGAAGAGATGGAAGAAAAACAAAGATCTGATAAAGCAGAACTTGTAAGAATGCAGCAAGAAGTCGAATCACAACGTAAAGAGACAGAAATAGTACAGCTGCAGATTCGAAAGCAGGAGGAGAGTCTGAAACGGAGAAGTGTTCACATAGAGAGCAGGTTAAAGGATTTGCTGGCTGAAAAAGAAAAATTTGAAGAAGAGAGATTACGGGAACAACAGGAGATAGAGCTTCAAAAGAAAAAACAGCAGGAAGAAATTTTTGCCCGGGTCAAGGAGGAGTTGCAGCGACTACAAGAACTTAATCATAATGAAAAAGCAGAGAAAATGCAGATTTTCCGTGAACTAGAAAGACTTAAAAAGGAAAAGGATGAACAATATATTAAACTGGAATCAGAAAAAAAGAGACTTGAAGAACAAGAAAGGGAGCAGGTGATGCTGGTGGCTCATCTAGAAGAACAGCTTCGAGAAAAGCAGGTCATGATAGAGCTCTTGAAAAGAGGGGATGTACAAAGAGTTGAAGAAGAGCAAAGAGATCTTGAAGATATTAGAGAATCTCTTTTGAAAGTTAAGGAGGCCCGATCTGAAGGTGATGAAAAATGTGAAGAGTTAGAAAAAGCCCAGCATGATTTTGTAGAGTTTAAAAGGAAACAACTGGAACAGTTGTCTATTTTAGAGAAAGATCTAGTTGAACAAATGGATCACCTAGAAAAGGAAATAGCAGATGAAAAAAGAGCTCTGGAACACTTAAAATTTGCATACGAAGACCATTTAAATCTCATGAGAGATGATGAAAATTTTGTGGACGCTGTACTCAAGGCTGAAGAAGTTGAAAAGATAAAGACAGCGCAATACAGGCTCCAATCCAAAGTGCGCCAGCTTGAGTACCTGAAGAGTAGTCATTTGCCAGCTCTGCTGGAAGAAAAACAAAGAGCTTCTGAAGTCCTTGATAGAGGCTTGTTAGGGTTAGATAATACTCTCTATCAAATAGAGAAAGAAATAGAAGAAAAAGAAGAGCGGCTTGCCCAGTATAGAGCTAGCACAAATCAACTGCAGCAGCTTCAAGAAACCTTTGAATTTACAGCCAACATAGCTCGTCAGGAAGAAAAGGTACGGAAAAAGGAAAAAGAAATCCTTGAATCAAGGGAAAAGCAGCAGAGAGAGGCACTGGAGCAAGCTGTTGCCAAGTTAGAAAGGAGGCACTCTGCTTTGCAACGTCGTTCGACAATAGACTTTGAAATCGAAGAGCAGAAACAGAAGCTTGCCACCTTGAACAATAGCTGCAGTGAGCAGGCAGGTCTGCAGGCTAGTCTAGAAGCTGAGCAGAAAGCCCTTGAACAAGATCGGGAACGGTGAGTGCTGTGGTGGCTTCTGTTTGTTAGAACCTATCCACTAAAAGTGAATCAATGTATACCTTAGGTATTGAGAGAGTGACTTGTTCTTTGTTCCAGTATTTGAGTTTCTTGATGAGTTTCAAGTAGTTTACTCAGAATGGAGGCTTTGTATTGCTTCTTAAAGGATTCTTGCTCGCTCTTTAATTCCTGTTGTGTTCAGATACTTATCCCATCCTCAGCAGTATAGTATTTGCATTAGCCATCACAGTATTTAAATGGTTTTACCTATTGAGAAGGGACTGCCAACCTTATGTTCTGCCCTGAAGGATGTTTATCTCTTAAAATATTGATGTACTACATTTTGTTTCTTTATCAGTAGCAAGCTAGATGTTTGTTCGAGATTTGCAGACTGATAGTTATTACAGTAGATTGCCAACTGTCTCAGCTGATGGTATACTCACCATTTCTCTTATTCAAAGTAAACAGGTGTTTTATTTTTTGCTGTTAGTTTCAGAGCTGAATAAATAGAGTAACCATCCTACATCCATGTAAAATTTGATGGTGGTTTTTAAACTTATTGGAATATTATAAATAGCCTTTAATACAGCCCTGTGTGGCGACAAACCCTTTTAAGTACAAAAACAATATAATCAGTTATACACATATCTGGTAACATAACCTTCAGCCTATGTATAGAGGGCTCAGAGAAAAGTGATTCAGGTAAGGAAGGAGCTTCCTATGAGGAAGAAGAGATCTTTTGTTTTAATTTTAGCCTGAACAAAAATCCACTGGGATCAATACATTCAATCCATGCAGCATGGAAAAAGGGCATAATTGCCACTTTTAAATGTGTTATCTGGTTTGCTAATACTAGAGCTTTGAAACCTGTGATTATTGATGAAACAATGAAGTGTTTTTTTTTCTTGAGGTAGCATTTGTCACTTGCTTTTTTAATATTCCAGTAATTATCTGACTCTTCTTTCGTGAGCCCTTCAAACAGATGCTTCATTAGAAAAAGGACCTAAAAAAAGAAACTTGCCTATAGCCAAATTGAAGAGCTCTTCTGTATCCTTTTAAACCATTGTCAGAATAGCTCCTTTCTATACCCTGTGTAGAGGTCACTTTTTCCTAGCTACATTGTGTGGATTTTAGTTAAGCATTTTCAATAGTGTTTCATCATTTTGTTGTGGATATTGCCATTATTTTTCAAAATTGCCTTGAACATAAACACCTCGTTTTCTGCTCTGAGCATCTCACTTGACTGAAGTCAGCTGTAAACAACTGGAGTTTCCACAAAAAGAGCCCTCACAAGATTGCTGCCTTGTGTGATAAGTAAAAAAATACATTGTCAACTGGAGGACTGAGGTTTAGAAAAGATACCAAGGAAGTGAAAAGGTCTCTTTTTCTTTTCCTTTTGATTTTTTTTTCTTGTTTACTTGAAAGCCCTCTTGCACAAACTGAATAAAACTTTGAAGTCTTTCAGTCAATTGCCCAGGGGCCTGGAAAATTCAGTTCAGAATGTTTTTACGAATGTTGAGGCACAAGAAAATCTTCAGATACATGATAGTATGTTAAACATTTCAGACTGCTTATCACTGTTCTGTTTGAATTTACACTTCACAGTACACAATGTCTTTGGTGCTATAGTAAGCGTATGAATTTTGTATGTTTCTTATTGTTTATCTGGATACCATTATGGGATGATGTGCTCTCGTTCAGAACAGTGTTAGCTCTCTGAAAAGGTTTAAATGCAATACTGATTTGAAATGCTTGATTACTGTAAGTCCATCATAACTGGATAAAAAGGGTTTTTTTATGGTTTAAATACTATGTTAGATCAAATTCTTTCACCTTCAGGAATGACCCCCAAAATGAGAATTTGAAGTTAACTTATAGTGGAATAATGCATATATGTTTTGTCTCTAATGGCAGAGGTTTGGGGCAATAGAATTAACATAAAGCAACTTTAAAGTCTTTGAAACAACGGGATGTATCACTCACAAGTGGCAAGGTGCAGTTTAGTGTATTTACTGGTGGATGCATCACATGGCTGGATAAGTTTATAGCTACAGGAAGTGATATCTTTTGATAGTAGGATGTTTACATACAAATCAAGAGATAAGCTTTTTTCCTTTAATGTAATTCTGATTTTTGTGGTTAAATTGATTTTCCATAGATGCAAACACTCTCTTATATGCATCAGCCATCTCCCATCCAGTTTCCCTCAGGATGCAAGATTGTTTTGCTGCTAATCGAAAGAAACAGATAGCTTCTGGCAGTGATGCAAAGAGTACTCTAAAAATGAAGTAACAATTCAGCTTGCTTTACTCCTGTTTAAGCCTCAGCAATTGTTATCACTTCAATTTTCTGTTTTAACCTCCAGGATGGAATAAAGTCATTGTAGCGTTTTACTTCAGTTTATATATATATATATGCAGTTGTAGGGTAAGTGGTAGAATCCCAACTTTGCCTAGTTTCACCTGCTATTGCAGGATCTTCTTTTATTCTTCAATTTTCAAGTAACCTCTAGGAAAATAATTACCTTTAGAGACAAAGTTTGTAATGGAAATGGGGAAGGTTATTGCTCTGTTACTAAACTAACCTCAGCTACATTACAAGTGAAAAGTGTGCTCTGCAGCTTACTTCATTATAATACAGTTTAATGTGACTAAGTGATAAATAGTGCAAGCAGCACTTCTTGTTTAATACTAGGTGCGTCAGGGATTTTCACTTAAAAATCCAGTCTCCAGTTTTACATATTTTATTCTGTGCATAAATCTGTCTGGTAGGACATGTGTTTGTTAAAATGAGGAAGTTTTCATTTCAAACTATGATTTATTAGGTATATATAAAATAAATGCTATATGTTTTATTATGAAAGTAAACTTTCAAAAACAGATATACATCCCAAAGGAAGAATGGGAAAAGAAAATTTATATGTATAGTACACAATTTAAAGATTTTCTTATAAATATGTTTTGCCACATCCTTGTTTTAGGTTGTCTTTTTCCAGATTATTGCTGTATTTTTGAGCTTACAACATTTTATCCTCCCATTTGCTTGTTTACTTCACACTGGAAACTAATAACTGAGGCCGTTGACAGAGTTCTGTAATGAGGAGAGTTTCTTCAAGTGATCGTAACAGATAGGTTAAGTCTTAATAGTCTTAATTAATATTTAATGTGCTGAGTTAGATACCTTTTGTATTGGAAGCTATTGAAGTTGTATTTAACAGTACTGCTGCTGTAATGTGTTTTTTGAGCTGTGTCTATTTTCCTGCCTGAATGTGCTTGATGAAAAATTAGGATTTTTACATGTTCATAAATATGAATATCTACAATCTTATGTGTATCCAGTGTAAGTACAATACTTCACGTAAGCACTATGGGAATCAACTCTAAATCAAAGCAAATTACATTTTAAGATCTCTTTATAGCCTGGACCAGGAAATCCAGCAGCTGAAGCAAAAAATATGTGAGGGTGATGGTGGTCAGAAAGGAAATCATGGCACGTTAGAAGAGAGACTCTCCCATACCACCTCCCCTACCACTCCAACAAGGCCACAGCCACCTGCTGCACCGCTAGTTGATGACAGGTAGGTAACCAGCGTTTCTGCACTGCTTTGGTAGGAATGCAAACAATAGCTTTAGAAAAGAAATGTTCTGAAAGATTGTTCTGCAAGGGTTGGTTATTAATTAAATACTGTAATTGTACTTAACTAGTCTGGAAATAAAATTAATTTGCTCTATTTTACTTTAAATAACCAAGAGCCTGATCTGTTGCTCCTGTACCGTTTGTTTTAGAATAGAGGGTTGGAAAAATTTAGGATAAAATGTATTTAGATTTGTGTTTACAGTTAGTTACTTTCTTATATGGTATTCCTCTATATATGCTTAAAGCAACAAAGTAAATTAAATTGCCTTCAGCCTTTTTTAATAGCCTGGTATCACTTAAAATCTATTTAATATCTGTTCTTTTTACGCTTATGCATGAAGTTGTCAGTATCAACTCTTGGAACATTTCTTCTGTTTGAAGACCAAAACTTTGTTAGCCCAAGTTGCCGTGATAAAAGTGATAAAAGCAAACCATTAAGTAACTAAAGTTGCCACCTCAGTCTTCTGTTTCTTCTAACCCTCAGTGCCACTTGCATGTACAGCTGTATGCATACCAGTGGCTTGACCTGTGGTCCATTAAATTGTGATAACAAATCATTAACCTTTGCCTGTTAACTGAACACTTGCTCAAAAGTCCATATTCCATAAGGAGGGATAAAACTGGTCTAACGTTAAGCCTGCTAATTAGGAGTTGTGCAGGATGTAGGGTTCATAAGCGTTTCAGAGAGCCCTTTAGCCTTTCTTGATTTTTATCTAACAATATACTTCCCCCCTGCTCCCCGCTATACCTTGAAGGATAAATGCCTTTATTGAGCAAGAAGTTCAGAGGAGGCTCCAGAATATTCATCATAAAGCTGAGGATAATGAAGTTAGTCAATCCTGGTCTACAGAAAGTTTAAAGGTGAGCAGAGATGGGTAGGAGATCCTGTCTTCCATGCACCTTGTGTAGCCACTTGTTTGATATTGTTGTTCAGTAATTTTCATCTTTGCCTATACTTACTTGATTTACCAAACAAAGTAATCAGTAAATTAGGGATCATAGAGTATAGAATGGTTTGGGTTGGAAGGGACCTTAAAGACCATCTGGTCCCAATCCCATGAGTTTTAGATTTGATAGCCTTTATTTCCCCTAGTGGCTGTTTTATGTTGTAGTCCCTTATTTATTTGTTTATTTATTTATTTTGCAGGAAACAGTGTGTAAATGGCAATAGAAAGCTTGCAGATAAAACAAATATCTTTAATTTATGTCTGTAAAATACTGTGATAAAATTCCATCCAAGAAGAACAGTAATTGTGTGTACTTGCAAACAAATGCTCATTTAAGAACTGTTAATCTAATCAATCCAAAGACTGGGTTGATTGACTTCTAAGCTAGCGGTATAATAAATATTAAGAAGAAAATAGTTATTTGTGGCTATTAAAAAGAATGTCTCTTACTATGAGTACTTTTAAATGAACTTACACAAGAAAGGCACTCGTTTTAATAATCACCTGTACCTTTTTTGTTCTTAGGATAATGAGAGGCTTAATAATGGCACTCTTCAACGCAAGCTGAAGTATGAGGTAGGTCATAATTTGTCAGAATGAAATGGTTGTCTTAAATTATGGCATGCCCTATAATTAAGTTTCTTAATGTTTAGCTGCATAATTAGAATTTTGAATTCACAGGCAAGATTAATGGCTTAAAGAGGCAGCAATGCATTTTGTCAGCTGGAATTAAAGTGATTTTTTTTCAGATTTGGCATAGCTTTTTCTTTATTTGAGAGGTGTGGTGTTATTGTGGCTCTTTCGTCCTTGTTTTGTCACAATTCTTAATTTGGAACAGTATCCCTTTCCTGATTTTTAGAGGATAAAATCATTTAGTGAGGAGAGGTTGTCTGAATCCAGAATAACACTTCACGTTTTTGAGTCACAATGAGCTATGAGTGTGTCTGTAATATTAGCAAGCAGCATTGGGTAAGTTTGCCTTTGTCATGGAGGATTCATATGTGTATTTTTAAACCAAGGCTTAGACCCCTCCCACCATATTTGGTTGCCTAACTTTTGCTTGAAACATGGTTAATTATTTGTCTTGGTGTGTAAATCCTAAGTACCTCTATGGATTTAAACCTTAATAGTAGCAGGGTTGTAACACCTCTAATTTGAACTTTTTTTGGCTTTTACGCTGTTATTTTTGAACAGTGTTGGACTTCTTACACTATCTTGATAGTACAGGATCAGTTTTTTGTGCATGTGTGGAAAATACTAAAGGGCTTATAAATTTCTATGTCACCCTTTGACTTTCCTGTGTTTTTTGAGTACAGAAAATATAAACCAAGTGAAATGGATACTGTAAAAGAAAAAGCAGTGGTGAGCTGGGAAGATCAAGCATTCCTGAATCAGACCTCAATCACTTCTGCTGGATTTCCGCTCTCTGGTTTTGAGAGATTATACAATGATTATATCACTTTTGAATGATTGTACAAATCTAATCAAAATCAATCCTCGATTTAAAAAATGCTCAAATCAGAAGGTTTTATAAAGGCGTTTCTGTTTTCTTCTTTTGACATTTTTAACAGAAAAGTCAACAGTGGCAGCCACATTTTGGCTTTCCATTTCTGTCTAAAGATGCTATTTGTGCTCCCAACTTGTTTGGAGAAAACGAAGGAGTAAGAGACCATAAAAGACAGAAGGCATATACAGAGATGTGGGATTTATTTTCCAGTCCTGGAAGAATCTCCTCCCCTTTTACATCAGAGAAGGCATTTGAGAATGAAAGGAGTAATTCAGAGCAGGAGAGCTTTGCTTGTCATCGTGACACTGAAAGTAGTTTAATTCACTCTAAAAATATTAATACTTTAAAGAGTAAAAATGTTCCTTATCAGAATGTTTTATCTACTTCTTTACAAAGTCATGACTTAAATAATGTGGCTTATTCACTCTGCAAGGTTGAAAATTTCAATCATTTTGATGATAAAATAATTACTTCTCCGGCTTGTGACAGCTTAAGAACTGAATCTGAGTGTTCCCACTTGAAACAGCTGTCTCCTGTAGGATCTTTAATGGGTGCTAATGAGCAGGCTGGCTTTAACAGCACATCATGCCTTCTCTTTTCACAGTCTAATGTGCATTCAGAAATAATAACTTGTAAAGAAAACAGTCCATTTCAGACAGTACACCCGACAATTGAAGACCAGTCTAGTAATTCTCAACTTCCCACACAAGAAGCCTCTGATTTGATGTCTTTTAAGTCAACAGCTTCTTATTTTGATGTGAGACCAGAACACACTTACAGTTTAAGATATCTTTTCAGCAAGCTTTCCTGCCTTTACAAAGATACCAGTAGTCAGCTGCTCAACACTACAGTAAACTCTAAACCAATTAAGGAGTTGGGAAGTTTGTGTGACAGAAGTGAGAGATGTGCACAGGCAGTATCATTAATAAAAAATCTGCCGTTTATAAGAAACTTGCAAGTAAATGTGTTCTTCAAGTCAGATGTGAATCAAGATGTGTCCCCCTCTACTGATGATGCCGAATCTCATACTGAAAATGTTGCTCAGCCTGAATCCACTGTGCAAGAGGCTATCACAGTGTGTGCAAGAACAGAAATCTCTGATGCCTGTGCAAGAAAGCCCTCTGAAGGACTTGTATGCTGTTGTAAAAAGGAAGAGCTGGAAAACAGTCTTGTGTTAAGGCAGAAATTTGTGCATTTCCCTGATGTCTTTTTGAAGCTTCAGGTCTGTTCTCTGGAAAAAGTATTGGAATTTTTGACCTGTGCCTTACCTCAGATCTGTGTTAGAATGGAGGAGTTGAAAGGTATATATTGGCTTGCTGTTGGCAGTTGTAAAAAACCTGAACCAGAACCTGCTTGCTTGCTTTTGTTCAGCTCTGTTCTGTATGTTGTTGTTTCATCAGTTGAACAAGACATCTACCACAGTTCTGTGGCAATGTTCTGTGAGGTTCCCATCACCACTGTAAAGGAGATTCAAGTTGGCTTTGCTGGACAGAATATTAATCTTCTATGCTCTGCTGAAGATGATTTACTCACAATATTTACCTATAACAAACACTTCACTCAAAGAATTTGCCATGACATAATGAGTGTTTCGATTTCTGCAATGGATGATGCTGTTTATTTAAATCATCAGCTCCTGAAAGATGATTTGATGCGGATTTCACTTGACTGGACATCAGATGTAAATGACTTAGTTTTGTCAAATGGAGTGAGATTGTCCTGTAAATTTAGAACTGAATTAGTTGATCTGGTTTACTTACTCCATGAAAATATGGGAAATAGTAAACCTTCATTAGGTGATGTTCATGTACTGCTGTATACCTCAGTGAAAGTGGACTGTGATAAGCAGACTGTGCATAGAGCTCTCGTTCTTACAACTACTCATATAGGTCTCTTAAGGGAAAGTGATGTCTTTTATCCTGCACCTAACATTTTGGATGCTTCAAGCCAGGAATCACAATTTGACAGGCTTCAGCTGTGCAGTTTGAATGATATCCGATGTGTAGTTTTGCCAGACAAAGAGAACTTCACAAAACTTGAACTTGTGTTTTCTAGAAAGAGCAAGGTTGGATCTGATTCAGGAATCGATTTTTCTAAATACTGTGAAAAAGAAGTAAATACTCAACTGACAGTCATCCCATCAATTTGTCAAAGCAGTTTGCATATCCCTTCGGAAGTCTGGAAATTAACATTCAGTTCAAGTGAAGAAGCCATTTGGCTAATTATGCATCTGACTAGGTGTTGAAATCCAAATACGTTTAGATACGTTCAGAATAAGAGGCTAATGAATATTGATAATTTTTCTTTTTTAATCAATAGGCAAAAGAGTCTTTTGGGCTGGGAAGGGAATACCGTAGGGTGGATACACACATCTTAGCAAAAATAATTATTACTTGACTGCTTGCTTTTTGTGGGTCTTTGATACACTGTACATACGTTTCCTTGGGAAAGTGAGGAAACTAAATATTTCTATCTTACATGGTAGGTGGATCAAAATTATAATTACAGTGGTGCCCTGATTTCCATTTTGGCTCTGTTTTCTGGCTCCCTCCATGTACTATCTGTCTTCATTAATGTCTTCTGTGTTCCTCCTTGATGACCTTTTCCTTAATCTTTCTGAGTGTCTTTGTTTTCCGTGCATCTCACTTATTTCACGCCCTTGATTTCAATATTTCAAAACATTCAAAATACTATTTTTATCTTACATTCATTGTATGCTGTTAATACTGAGGATGTTTTTAGCTTTTAGACTTACAACTTTGGAAAGAATAGCATTGGCAATTCTGTTTCAGAGTTTTGCATTTAAAGATTAATTCACTCTTGCATTAAAATTTCTCACAAGTGCAAAAGGCTTGTTGGCTGAGTTACCAGGAATTGATGGATTTACCATATCTCTTTTCTCCTGGGTTTGCCCTCTTTGCTCAGGGCTAAGAGAGCATAGGCTGTGTGGAATGAGTGAAATAGAACAAAAAAAATAAATGCAGAGAACATCCAAGAACATCTAATCTTCCTTTCAGATTTCCCTCTCACGTCATTTTCTTGAAGGGAAATAATACATGTCTTTAAGTAATTCCTATTTATTTTGTCCAAATAGTTAACTTGTACTCATCCATGATAAAATAAGTCTTTATATTCCCTTGATGCTGGGAAAATGTGGTGTGAAAAAGAAACTTTTTAAAGGGTGTAAACAGACATCACTTGTGCTTTAAATAGCATTTTAACTTTTGGTCATGTCACTGTACTTGTAGTAAGACAAATGCTTTGGAGTTTGTCACGTGTGTATGTGTTTCTCATGCCATTAAATGGATAGTTAGCAACTGGGGATACTGCCTGACGAAGTAACTCTAGAGTTCTCTCCATACAATGGGTTTGGCATGACTTTCCTCTATTTTTGCTTGCTTACTAATGGGGTTGTTGATGCCATGAGGTTGCATCTTATGGTTTCTTTAATATTACATTCCAAGAAATAATGGAGCAATTGATCATTAGTAAAATATTTCCATTAGTTGAGGTTATTCTTTACCAGTCATCAATGTCATGTGTTCAAATAATAGATAAGCTGTAGTATCTCATCTTTTGCTTCTTCCCTTGTAAAGGGAGCTGAATACCTTTTGAGTCCTGTTGCTTGAATGTGCCATCTGCCTGGTTTGAGGAAGATGGTCCTTGGCAGAAAAAACAGTGGTATCTAATCTGAAATTCTAAATTGTGTAAGCATATTGCCAGTAGAGGTGAAATCTTCTACTAGACAGAGTTAGACTTCAGTCTCTCTACTAGTATAAGAACATTTCCCATTTGTTCTTACCATATGTTAAAACATGATAACGTAGCTCACGTGGGATTTCAAAGAAATAACTTGCATTGGATGAGGAAGTTATGTCTGGAAGGATAAATGTTGGTTTGGGTAGAGAATTATAATGGATTTTTTGATTATAACAAAATTTTCTATTACCTTAAGGGAGTCCAAAGATGAGCAAAATGTGTCACATTATTTTGAAGTATGGTTTTAGTTTTTAACAAAAAAAAGTATACACAAATACCTCTCAGAACTTGGAGTAGCCAGACTAGCTATGAGTTTGAGTGTAGCATCATGTCAGCCCAGTTCAGCAGTGGCTCCTTCATTGAAATCACAAAGGCATTTCCTCTGAGCCTTGCTGAAAGTTAACATTTAGTGGTGCTGTCCGGGAGGACTGTCTTAATCAAGACTGTTAAAGGAAGGCAATTTCTGCAACTTACTCCTTTTCAGATTATACTCCAAAGTTAAATGTTGTGTTCCTGATAATGTGGCTTTCCTCTTTTGTGTTTGCTTTCAAGTCTAGATCCATCAATATTCTGCACTTTTATAGGGAAAAAAACCAAACCCAAACCCAAACTTCACAGCAATGGCTTTTATTCTACTGTAAATTAAGTGTAACATAATAATCAATGTTTATGAATACCAAACCATTATTTAATATATTAGGGCATGTTTTTCACACCACTTGAGATTATTTTCTTCTCTGACTATTAGGTGTTTGTAAGAGTTCTCTGAAAATGACTGCCAATAAATTACTTGTTGACAGAGGTGGCTTCAAGAGTGTGTTTATGGTTTTATTGCTGTTTTAAAACAGATGATATTGTTGTCAAGGCAATGAACTCCTCTTTTTCCCCCAAGGAAAAAATTGCTTGCATTTGTACGCTCCAGAAATGGGTTTTTGCTAAAAAGCCAGTAAAGTGAGGAGAAGTGAAAGAAGGGCAAAATGGAGAAGCGAAAATATTGATTGTGTAAATAGAGGTCTCTAAAAATATTTTTCCATTCAAACGCAAACTTTATTTTTTTACCAAAACAAACAAAAAAAAGAAAGTTTGTGGAAAAAACCTCCTAGATAAAGTCAGTTAATTGGAACTAAAATTCATTTGCTTTGTATTTGCTTTTTCACTAATGCTCATGTTAAGGGAAATGACATTGGCATTTGTAATTGACTGGTAATGAAATAACAGCCTCTCCTTCTTGAGAGCCAGGTGAGGATGCCAGAAAGCTCTCTGCAACACACAGCGTTGAGAGGCATTTATGAATGAGTTTCAGACTTTTCTCCAGCTCCTACACAGTATTGTGTGTACTGGAAATCACCAGGAATTGCTACAAAGAACGCAAGTGTTGATGAGCAGAACTTTGAGCTATATTCACATTTGGAGATAATGTTGGTCAAGACAGTTTTGACTAAGCAACATGCCTTATGGTAGCTGCTAAAGGACTGAAAATGAATGTTGAAAATACAGTTACAGATCAAGTGATGGATAGCTTCATTAAATACAAACATGTAACGTGGTCAAATCTTTGAAGTGATAGTATTCAATCTTTTTTTGTTATTGTTAACTTACACTTGTCATGGTACTGTTATTTTTTAAGTACAAGTTCATTAAGGTTTTCAGACCGAATATGTTCAATTCAGAAAGTAGAGGACTTCTGACAAGGCAATTTCTGTACTTCTTCACTGTAAATGCTTAATGCTCCTTTTGGACACAGTCACTGCAAAGCATTAATCTCTTCAGTTGCAAAAATATTTTAGTTTTGACATAATTCAGAGTTACAGATTCCATCTGGCTGTTAGTCCATGGAATGTGCCCTCATTACAGATACCTGTTTAGATAATTTTGTCCAGACTATGCGAATTTATCGTAGTTGAGTGTTCTGTTAATTAGATGTGATTTCAAGAAAATAGGAAGCTGTTCTGACAGTGGATTGCTGTGATATTTATACCTTATTTAATTATAAAATGAGTTAGGATTTTTAAAACCTAAGCGCTTTCTGATTTACCTAGATCCCCTGCAGCTATGCGTGATATTGTAAACACGTTTCTTATAGAAAGACATAAAAAAGCATAACTGACTGTCAAGGCTTGATTAATATATATGTATTTTTTAAGAGGGTTAGTGCAAAGTCCTCTTCTTTCCCTTGGTTTTGATATCTAAGCTGAAAATGCCTTTTCAAAGAAGAAACAGTATTTTTGAGGACACTTCACCTTCATTTTTTCATGCATAAAAAATGCTGGGGCTGGCTTATAAAAGGAGAACCACTTTGTTTTCAAGTAATTCCTTCATTTTAGAAGTTATTTCTGCCTCCTCCATCCTCTCTTTCCCTGCTCTTCTGGCCAAGAACATTTTCTCGTTTTTAGTGAAGTTCTTTTCTCTTTTTCCTTATGTAGTGATTTTGGTTTTCCTTTGTTCTCCCTATTTGGTATGCACATGAAAGCGGATGGTCTGTCGTTCATTGGGAGCAAATCCAGATGACCTAAAGGACCCTATTAAAATTAGTATTCCACGCTATGTCCTGTGTGGGCAGGGAAAGGATGAGCACTATGAGTTTGAAATAAAGGTAAGTGCTTTTCAGTTGCTTCTCCTTAACGTTTGTAGTTTCTAGGCACACACTGCTTGCATTTGTACAATGGTAGCATCATAGTAACAGTATTAATAGGTGAATGCCTTTTGTTTAGTCATTGCTGGTTTGCTCTGTCCAACTGTTGGTGTTCACTGTCAGCATCACAGTTAGTGAAGATAGAAACAGCAGCTGGAAACATACTGGAGAAACTGCAGGTTCCAGAAATCACCTTACTGACCCCATTGAATTGTATTTTTTATTCACTAAGTGCAATTTTTGGTTCTCTTTCCATTGTCTATGTGGATCGATTGTACACAGGAGGTTGGTGCTCAGAGTCTTGGGGTGAGCAGTTCCAGATCCAAAGTCAAATCATTCAGTTGAAAGTGTTGCAGAAATGAGGATTAAATGCATATTGGTTGAAGGGAAGCCCTTTATTGAGATGTGTCAGGTATACAAATGATTGGAGTTGAAATAGTTACCTGTAATAATGAAAGCATAATCAAAGTATTTTACACATATCCACAACATAGACTTGATTCCTTGCAGGCTCCTTTTGTTGTTCTGATTCCTCCCATGCTGCATTTCCAAGGTCTCACTTCTCCAGGCTGTTTCTCCTCCATTCTAGTGGCTTCCTCAGTTGATCTGTGCAGAAATGCTGGAAAAAATGCATATTCATTTTGTTTCCTCTGGTACCAAGCCAGTGTTTTTTCAAAGCAAGATGTGAAGTCTAATTGGAAATGTGTTCCCAGTGCATGTGGACATGTAGCATAACTGACGTACATGGCATCAGAGACAGAGTTGGCAGCCACCTTCACTGAATGTGCTGCCAGATGCTTCATTAGCTGGTGAAAGTTGGATGAGTGACCTGCCCTCATGGTGTGAAGGACCATTTCTGAACTATGCTCACATTCTCTTTTACAAAGGCTTTTTTTTTAAGATGGGCAATCTTAGCTCTGTGCTAATTAAATTTTCATCTTGAAACGTACTGCACACTTTATGGATGGAATACTTCCTTTTGCCATTTGAACCTTGAACTGAATTTCCTTGGGCCAGCAAAAGCCCAGAGCCAAAAAGGTGCTGAGAGAAGAGTTAAATGGGTATGAAACTTCCCCAAGGACTGTTGTACTTTCCAGCTATTTTCAGCACATGGGATTTACTAAACTGGGTAATGGTTAGTGAAAGTAGAAAAAGTGAAAAGGTATTTTCTCTTATTAGTAAGTTGGTGGATTTCTCTTTCAAGTATTCTCATCCCTAAAACACATGTAAGCATCTGCAAGATCTTAGGATGAAGGGGCACTTAAAAAAGTACGTGCATAAAGACATGGATTGACTTAGAAGGAAATATAGTAGAAGAAAAATGTTGAAAGGGGGTGAAATTCATAACCAGTAAGGAACAGGAGGATATATTTAGGGAGAGATACAGATAACCATCAAACTAGGCACCAGTCTTCTGTTGCTTGTATTTTATTTCTGTGAAAAGCAAGACTTGCTAACTAACCTCAGTAATAGCATGGAATGGACAGATGCTCCAGCTAAGAGCGATGTGTATGGAATGGGTGTTCTACCATACTAGCTACTCCAATCTTTCATCTCTCTCCTGTGCCATCGCTAGACTGCCTCATAAAGAAAGTGCTGCTTAAATAACTGCTTTGATGAAGTTCAAAACAAAGAAATGGATGACACATGGGGTAGTGAAAGGGGTATCACTCTAATAATTGTGTTTCATTGCTGTCGACTTCATTAGAGCACTGAATATTTTACTGAAGCTCCTATGGACCTTAGTTTGGCAGTCTTTGGGCTGCTTCTTATCATTATTCCCTTACACAAATCGATCAACTGTTTATGCCCTTACCTTTCTCTCCAGGTCTCTGTGTGTGTCACAGTGGGCTGCTTTTGTTGCTTTTGGATTTGGCTCCAAGCTACAATCCACAGACTTTCCACAAACTTTTGTATTTCAAACCTTCCCCTGCAGAGCTCTCAGCTCTGCTTTGATCTGTATTAATCTTCAGCTGCTGCTACGGTTATTCTGTGAGAAATCAGAATACATGGAATAGCGATTTCCACCCCATCTTCTGTCCCCCTCTCCCCCCTGAAACATTAGGAAAATAGGAAGACATGGCAGGGGGGAGAGTACATGTATCTGTTTGTTTCATCCCTTCCTTATGGAAGTTATTGAAGTAATTCCCAGTTTCAGCGTTACTTGATTCACATTTATTTTCAGGTGATCTCCTCAGGATGAGTCAGACTTAGGGGAGGGCTGAGGTATGATTTATCTCATGTCCTTTACTATGTCTCAAATAAGCCCTTTTCATCCATGCTCCTCTTGGTCTTGGGGAAAATGGGTGGCTGACCTGTTTGCATGTAACAGCGCTTGGAAATCTGACAGAGACAAGGGATGATAGAGTTGAATTGTAAGACAGTTCCCAAACTTGTGAATCCTAGGCATCTCAGAAGTGTTTTCTTCAGCAGATGTTTCTAGTCATTGTCATTAAATCCTGGCATATTGCTGTGTAGAGGAACAAATCTAATAAATTTCTAAATAAAACCAACATACACATTTCTTCTTATGACAAGCAATAGTAAAGACTATTTCCTTTGTATGCCAGAAGAGAGTGAGTTGCACTTTTCTTGGCAGCATCGCAGAAAGCTCGTAAGTCTTTCAACCCTAACATACCTTCCAAAAATACTTTTTAGTGCAGCTTCAGCATCTTGTCCATCTAGACATATATAACATTTGGTATCAGGCCAGCAAGATGGTCTGTCCGCTCAGGTTCTTCCACTGGATACAGATCCTACTTTAAGATGTTGAGCGAGTCCCAGAAGAGCCTATTGGGGAGAATTCAAAATGGAAACAAATGCATGCTGTGTTACAATTAAGTTAGCACCTTCTCCCTTTCGAGCAAAAGATGTCATGGAGCTGTTTGTGCTGGTCTGCTGTTAAGTATTCAGTACAAATTGATTATGTTTCCAAAAACCCTTCAATTTGAGTTACAGTTTTATTGTTGACTTTAAAGACATGATGGAACAGTAGTAACTTAATCAGGTCTAAACATATTTATGTTTGAGCTGAATTAGAATACCAGAAAACTATTCTTGTATTCTTCCTTTCATGTTGTTGTGATATGAAGAATATTCAGACAGGGCTGTGCTAGCAGTAGCATGTGGGAAGAGCTTTTGTATCGATAAGATCATTGGTATCTGTTCCAGGCAGTGCCTGGGGTTGCAGACAGTACCTATGAACAGCAAGGCAGGAGGGAAGGGGGAACTCCAGCTCACATAAAGGCATGCAAGGTCTCCGGAGAGCAGATGATGGAAACAAAGCCTGGAATCAAGCGCAGCCCTGCAGGGGATCCTCTGGCAAGAGAGAAAGTTGTAGATAAGCCATCTCATTTTTATTCCTCTTTCCCTTGTTCTCAGTTCTCTCATTTTATTTATCCTGTTTTATATTCTTTCAAAACTGGCTTTTTCTTGTTTCAAGCCTTTCAGTCATCTCTGGCGAGTTCTCTAGAGGAGATGATCCGGGCAGATGCACCCCAAAGCAGTGCTTTTCTCCATGTCCAGTAGCAGCTCTGTTCAGCCAAATGCTGTGGTGTGTCTGCTCAAAATGTCTGTGTTTCTAGTCTAAGTTTCTTTCTGAGCTCAGTGAACTATTGCAGAATTGGAGTAAGACAGGAGCAGTGCTTTGTAAGGAAAGTTCGTTTGATAGTTCGTAAGGAAAACAATGAGTGCCCTTTGTCTACCTAACTTAGAAAAAAGAAAAAGCCCCATCTTTCCTCAACTCTATCAGATGAGTATCTTCAATAATAAAGTTTGCAAGATATTTTCAGGCAACTTAGAGATTTTCAGATGCTGTATTCATAGATTTGCATATATCCCCATCCCATACTTACAGAGCACGTAGTCTGTTATGCATCTTTTTTAAATGAGGGGAAAGAATCTCAGCCCAAACTGGTTGTAGGAATAAAAGGCCTTGTTCTAGAAATGCTATTGCTCTGTCAGGTGTGCTGTAATTCTCCTCATTATGTGAGTGAAGTTTGATCTGTCTGTCCTAATAACATTATTGCTGAGCTTCAGGGACTAGTGAAGGTTTTGTTTAGCTTTGAAACTCACTTACCAGTAATATGAGTGGTAACAATAGAATTTTGCAATGCATTACCTCCCATTACAAGAATTACGAAAGAAAACAAAGAGGATGACAGGGACTGAGTCAGATCAAACCAAGCCACCAGAAAATGCTCCAGGGAAAATCCTTCAGTTCTTAGGCAGCACAGATATATGGCTTTGCTGTTTTCCTGCCTATCTGTCTCTAACAAGTTGTTTATTAAACTTTGTAGAAGAAAGCTAATAAATAATTGGCTGCAGGCAGCTTGATTTGGGTAAGTTTGCTATCATGCTATCACCTAGACAGCTGTCAGATGCACAGCCAACAACATCATTGGCAAGCTGACACACATGCTCTTCCCCAGGCTGTGCAGCTGGGAAAGTCCTGAATGCTTGGTGCTAGATTGCTTCCTTAAAGGCATGCTGCTGTGACAACCCTAGGGAAAAAAAAAGTCATTTTTTAATAAAAATCATGTACAAATGAAATTATTGCAGCAAAATTCCACTACTCAGAAAAAATACAGAATTAAAGCAAAAAGAAAGCGGGAATGAGTAACATATTTATGATTATCCATTGCATTCTAATGTTTACTGCGAAATCACTAAGCTACATTACAGTAATTATTCAGAACAAAATGGTTAATTGGTTGATGGAGATCAGTGTAACATGCATATTCCTGAATAGTTACTTTTTTAGTTAAACCTGCCTGTGCATGTTAAATCCATTCACTTGATTTGTAATTTGAGACACTCTTAATAACATACAGTCTTTCATGCTAGTGGACTAGTGCAGTTAAGCTTGCTGGTGGCATGAAAGATGTATTTCATTAGAAATAATGAATCTGCATTGTGGACATGTGCTAGAAGAACCTGTGTTTTAATATTTGTGGAAAGTTTTGATCAAGCCAGTTTTATTTACTTACATCTTTTAGTTAAAATAGAGGCAAAAATAAGAGAAAAAGAAATCCAAGCCTGGTTCTTGATGTCATAAGATACAGAACAATTTCTGGTTTCCAAAACACTTCCCCTGTTTCCATGTTCTGTATACAGCAGCAAAGGCAGTGGGGATGGAGGAGGGTGGAGCAGAGATGAGTCTGTTGCGAGCATGGAGTAGCACTTGTCAACAGTGGTTCCTGGTTTCCTCTGGACTTATTGCTCTGGTCTCTTTTTCTCTTGCTGAGTTATCCTGCTCCATTGCAACTTCCATTACCTTCATAACTTTTTGATAGGCTCAATAGTGAAGAACTACTTGTCAATTTTAGGAGTCACTGTAAGATAAAAAAGCCTGTGTCTTCATGGAATGTGTTTTATGAAAATGCTTATTTTGATCTTCATCCATAAAATTATAAGTAGGCAGAGGTAATATCACATATTAGGCCTGTTAGGCTGGAAAAGCAACACTTTTTCCAGGGTTAGGCAATGCTGGGCTGGCTTTCTCCAGCTCTGCTAGGTGGTGTAGAAAAATCCCTGCAGCTTTGCTTCTTGGTAGCCTTGGATCACCGGAGCTATAGAAGGACTTTGTTGTAAAATCAAAGGCTTCAGTTGCAGCATTTTTATGACCCACTTACGTATTTCTGTCAATTCATTTTATTTCAGACAGTGAATATTTTCCTTTCTCTGGTATTTTTGTTGGTTTCTCAGTTCGAATGAGGATTTTGTGAATAAGTGTTGCTAAGGTTGGCTTGCTGTCCCCTTTCACTCCTGTTGCTGTGTGCTTTACTCACAGGAGCAATTTTGTTGATGTTAATGAAACTTCTTGGGTAAACAGGATGTCCATCAACATAATGATGGCACAGACCAAGAGTGTTTTAAAGGAATATCTTTTACTGAAAGCTGGCATATATAATTATATACCCTACAAATTGGAATCCCATTCTATTTAGCAATGAGCTCTGTCTGAGAAATGTGTATTCATCTTGTATTTTTTGCTTTGCAATCAGTGCTCCTTATTAATTACAGTTCTGTCACTGTAATGAATAAAAACTTAAGTGAACTTATAAGTCCTAATGGATTTAAGGGAACTAAGAATTGCCCCTTTTAATCTGATAAGCTTGTATACTGCATGGTGTTTTGTGCTGTGTGGGTTTACTTCTGTTTCTTGGTTTTGTATTGTCTGATACAGATAACAGTCTTGGATGAGACATGGACGGTATTCAGGCGGTACAGTCGTTTTCGAGAAATGCATAAAACTTTAAAGATGAAGTACCCAGAGGTAAGTTTTGGTAAAACTTCTTTTATAGAAAAGGGTGGAGCTAGAGACTTGAAAGTCAGTTTTTTGGACAATGTTTACTCAAAAAGGAAGGTGATTAGCCAGCACAGCTTCACCAAGGGCAAGTCCTGTCTGACTAAACTAGTGGCCTTCTATGATGGAATGGTTTTATCAGTGGACAAGGGAAGAGCTATAGCTGCTGTCTGTATGGACTTCTGTGAGGCCTTTGACATGGTTCCTCACAGCATCCTCCTCTCTGAAGTGGAGAGATATGGGTTTGATGGGTGTGGACCTGTTGGCCCCAGAGGGGGCCATGAAGGTGTTTAGAGGATGGGAGCACCTCTCCTATGTAGACAGATTGAGTTGGGCTTGTTCACCCTGGAAAAGAGGCTTCAGGGACATGTTAGAGCAGCCTTCCAGTACCTAAAGAGGGCCTGTAAAAAAGATAGGGACAAACGTTTCAGCAGGGCTTCTTGCAATAAGACATCGGATAATGGTTTTAAACTAAAAGAGGGGAGATTTAGACTAGATAGAAGGAAGCATTTTCTTACAGTGAGGGTGGAACACATTGCTCAGAGAGGTGGTGGATGCCCCATTCCTGGAAGTGATCAAGATCAGGTTGGACAGGTCCCTGAGTAACCTGATGTAGTTAAAGATGTCTCTGCTCATTGCAGGGGGATCGTACTAGACTTTTAAAGGTCCCTTCCAACTGAAACCAGTCTATGATTCCTCTCAGCTTGATGCTTCTGGTAAGATTGGCAGCCCCTTCAGCAGTTTAAAACTCCAAAGCTGCTAGGTACAGGATGGATGTTGCAGTGAAACTGCGACTCCATGTGTTGCTTCTAGCCATTAATTCCCTTTACTGCTGACTGGTGTTCCCTGGAGGTTACTGTTTTGTTCGTTGCAAGATACTTGCAGTCAGATCATGTCATCCTGACAACTCCTCATTTAAAAAGCGTTGTTCCACAGATACCCTGTTGTAATAGTGGCTTCCAGGTTTCTGCAAAATGGAAAATTGATCTTTCTGACCACCTCAGAGACACTGGGTATTGAGGATATGAGGAGCTGTGCCTGACAGAGCTTTAGTTCATTGCACTGAGCTTTTGTTGCAAATTACAGCTCTTGGTTTCCACATCTATCTTTTAATCATTAACATTTTGCTTCCTTTCTACTTGTTGCCTTGGATTGAAAGAAATAAATCATTCAAGCAATGGAAATCATCCTAATTTAACAGTTGCAGAAGTAAAGAGCCTGAGTCACATATTCATGGGCAATATATTGAAAAATACCAACATGGCTCAAGAAAGAGAGAAGTGCAGTAGTGTGCAAATGCTTTCTTTGTCTTCATTGATGTATTTTTTGAGCTAAAATCTAATTGAGCCCTTGAATTTTAAAGAGTAAAATATGTAGATCTCTGTTTTGTGGAGATTTTGGTATGTAAGATCATTCCCATTCTGAAACAAATTGAAAAGCAAAGATTGAAACTACCATGACCCAAATATCTGAGGGCAAGTTTGGAGGAAAATAAAATGAGAGAGAGAAAGAGAAAAGAAAAAGAGGTCATCTTTTCTGATTGTCAGAAAATTTTTAAAGGTAAAAATGAGTTTTGAATGGGAAGATTAAATGTTCTCTTTCCACAAATGCTTTTAAAAATATTACTTGTGAATGAACATCAGTCTCATGGTTTTGATTTGAATGAATTGCCATTTTCTCTTTGATGGTAGGGTTATAGTCTGTCAACAGTAATATCCTAATTGCATCTAACTCTTGAAAAAACAGCTAGGCAGGCATCCAGCTGAAATAGAAAAGAACCACCTGAATCCCTCTGCAGACTGATCTTCCCTTTTTTAGGGGAACGTATTTGAGTAGGCTTTTTCAGTCTGTTATCAGTACTGACAACCCATTAAGGAACAATTGTATTTGGTTGTTAGTTATGTTAGAGGGAGATTGCCTTCTTTCTTGGATGGAGTAGTCAGATTCAGAAGGAATGT
This sequence comes from Melopsittacus undulatus, assembly GCF_012275295.1. Taxonomy (NCBI): domain Eukaryota; kingdom Metazoa; phylum Chordata; class Aves; order Psittaciformes; family Psittaculidae; genus Melopsittacus; species Melopsittacus undulatus. Next base: position 8,446,425 of record NC_047529.1, on the reverse strand, counting down.
GATGCTCTTAAAGTCACTATTAAAGCATCCTGTGTGCTGCAGCATAGTAATTCAACCTCTTTGAATCAAGTATTTGTGGTTCACAGTACAAATTCAGGCTTTTCTGGTCTTACAGGAGGGAATGGGTTTTTGGGGGGATTACTTGTTTGTAAGAACATAGGAGTGGTATTACTGGGTTAAAATAAAGTTTGTCATCCAGAGAGACTTTAACAGGCAGAGCGTATAACTGAGAAAAAAGCTCAGTCTAGAGCAAAGGTACATAGTTTTCTTCATCTTGGAGTCTTCCCAGCTGAAGTTGTTTTCACTGTAATGAATGGATAAATATCTTTTCCTGTGGATTTATATATGTTTTCCATTCTCTACACCACTCACTTCATAGGTAGCTTCTATAGGTAATTTTCTTTTGCTGCTTTTTTCTTTTCATTACCTTCTCTCTGTGGTCATGCTTTGCAAGGTCAGTGCCTTCTCTGGTTTAATGTGCCCGTTTGTTTCTTGTGGACACTTCTGTGTTGCCATATGTGTTAGGTAAACTTACTGAGATTCACGTGTAGTACATGAATGGAATTATCTGCTTAATTATGCAGATAATTAAATCTCTAATTTCCATAAAGGATATGCATTATAGTTTGTTTTACTAGGTTATCTGTTCCCTTCTCAACAACTTTTTAAGTCAGGGCAAATACCAAGTCTTAGAAGTTTGTCAGTATAACTTTCCCTAAAATAAGATACACTTTGGAGAAAAATTGTGACATGGTTTGGCTTCTAATATACTTGAAAGAAATGCTTAGTCATGTTACTTTCTGAAACAATTGATAGGTAGCTTTAATAGTATATTCTTCAGCCTTTATGAAGCCTCCACAACAACCTTCAATAAATGATCAGCAAGGTTCAAGAATGCATATCTTTGCTAGGTCCAAAGCACACTGAAGTTCAAGAGAAGTAAGATAAGCATTTGATTATGTCATCTGCTGCTTTTATATAGGTACTGTCACTTAAGTACCTGCTCTGGAAGCTCTTGCAGCACTGATGTTGTCTTCTCTGTTTCACATAGTACAGAGCGTTGTTTTGTGTCTATGGATTTGAGACTTCAGACACCCCAAGGAAATGGCAAGTTTGTGAGCAGAAGAAACCTACCTAACACACAATTGGTTTCTTCTACTCATCAGCATTTCTGCAAATGACTGTGTCCTTGTTTATCAGAGGGGAGCACATTGTGATGGATGAAGTATCATGTTCTGTAGTAAAGATTTGGTGTTTATTTTCTTTGAGGGAATGTCATCATCAGTGTCACATATGTGAGTGATGGCTTCCTGTATTTTTACCTTTATTTAAAGTAGCTTTAATATATGGTAATTTTTTAATTGGCTTTGCAACATGAGTAAGTTCAGTTTGTTTGGTAAGTTGAAAATCATCTGTCTGCTTCTGCTCATCTGTCACTGACCTAATTTGGGAATCACCATGATGCTAAAAAGCATTTTAATACCAAACTTGGCAAAATTACCTCCTTAGTTACCATATATTATTCCAAAGAAAGTTGATGCTTAAAAGCAATGCTATCAGAATCCATCAGAATTGAATTTTATTTTGCATACAGTTCATCATCCAACTCGAAATGAATATTTATAATGAACAGTGAAAATACTGTGGACGTGTTTAATGTACGAGTGTCCTGCTTTTAGAAGTGAACTTTACAGCTCATTAGTTGCTCAGCTCTGAGTTACTACATCAGTATTTTAATAATTTGCTGATCTTGCATTTCGTGTTGCTGCCACCGAGTTCCCAAAGGAATGTATTGGCAAACTGATTTATTAGGAAGGTCTGAAAAAAATAAAGTGTCTCTTTCAGAAGCAGAAACTATCTAATGTCTTCCAGTCTTACGATATGCCATATATTTTATATACCTGCCCATTTCTTCTAATGTCGTTAAGTGTCTCCTGACAACTGAATATGTAATTGAAATGTGTCACATGCAAATCTTGAAAGACTGAAGAAGCTGCACCAGGGTAAGATTGTGCCAGTGGCAAATAAGTACCAAGCATTTAACTGTGCCTGTATGATTGTCACTTGCCCAGCCTCAGCTTTCTTACACTGCTATATTGTTAGTGACTCTCTTACTATTTTGGGAATTGTAATGAAGACCATACTTGGTTTTCAGTTTCAGTCTTTATAAAGGAATATACGTTTTGTTATTAGTCAGAAGCAGGAGTAAGTGGTATATTTGATAGAGAAGAGAGAACTTTGAGAGTAAGATTCTCTTTTTTTCCTCCTTCTTAATCTCTTACCAGTTCATGGTTGTGATGTTCAGTTCCCTCTTCTTAGTATTTTCTCATCTTTTCCCTGTTTCAAAGGACAGCAGCGGAACAATTGTCTACTTGTCTTTTCCTACCCAAATCTAGTGTTTATGAAGTCACTCCTTCATGTGGGAGTCCTTAATTCCCACTTGCATCCAGGCATCTAAGTCAGGGTCTGTGGGGCTTTCACTGTAGGCTCTGCTTATTGACCCCGTCAGTCTTCTTAAAACCTCTTTCCATGTGCATAAAAATCTATATAGTATTAAGGGAAACACTTATGACTGAAGCATTTCTATTACTAATAGGGATTCTCAGCTTAAAATATTAGTGAATCCATGGAGAGCCGCCAAAGAGAAGCTAAGAGGTGTGCTTGCATTTATAGATTCATTCATGGAGATAAGGACACACATATGTAGCCAAGATATCTGCAGGAGTGCCAAATCTATTGAATTCTAACATATTTAAAATAATGTAATAATTTGTGTGTTTGTATTTTATGTAGGGAGATCTGTATATAAACACATATTTGTATCTTTCACAGTCTAAAATACAAAAGGATGATTTATAGTTTTCTAGAGATTTTTAGGCTGTAATTGGCCCAGCTTCCTTTTCTGCTGGTTTGGTTTTTGTCATCTTACATGACTGAATGGATGTATAATAATCATATCTGAAACAACAGGAACATCTACATAAACTTAAACCTTCAAGCCAAAGTTCCCATGTCATCTACCTATACCCTCATCTGCTACTCCTAACAGGGAAAAGAGTGTGCACAATGTATTGCAGTAGCACATCCATGTCATTGATTCAATATCGTGGCTTAGGGACTGTTGCTTAGGTGACAAGATTTTTCAGGTACACACAGTATAGGACAGTAAAGATTGTTTTCTAGCTGTTAGGAAAAAATGCTGTCTGGTTTTCTTTTTCTTTAGTGTAGTGTTCTGGAGGAAAGGTACTCATTGGTAATGTCAATGAGATGAGAGTTATATTCCTTCTTTTCATTTCTAAAGATAATATCCTCTGCTTATCAGACATCTCTTTGTCTGACAGTATCATTCTGTTTGGGTGAACTCGAGGCTCTTGTCAGCTAGGAGTTAACAGACTGCTCTTTGCTTTGCGTACTGTAAGACTTGCATGAAGCTCAGCACAAAATTTCTGGTTTTCAGAAACTGTGAATATTTTTGAAAATATATTGATTTAAAAACATTTGTTGCAAGATTATTTAATATTTTTAAATATTTTAGGTTTTTCAAAACTCCAAAGTAGTCTGTCAGTTTTTTACTGGAAGTATTTTGCTTCTTGGAAGAGGGGGACAAGAAATATCTTAGGGAAGCCAGGTCTGGTTTTATCTATATATACTCCCTGCAACCACCCAAAATACTATGTATATGTTTGCTATCAAAACAGGAGGGATACCAGTTTTGTAATCCTTTAAGTTCTTTTTATATCCTTTCTTTAAGTTGTTTTTTGGTAGTTTTCTGGTACTACTTATTGCTTAGGAGTAATTCAGCTCTCTAATGATGAATCAAGAGGCATGAACTATTCAAGTAACCACCACTGACTGATCTCGCTGCCCCTTTCCTTTTGCCTATGTACTTCTCTTTTGGGTGACTGCCGAGGAAGGATCTCCATTCCCTTTTTAAGTGGTCCATACATCTGGTGGTTCTGATAAGTAATAAATGGAAGAAACCTTCAACGTGAAGCATTGGCACATACAACACTGAGGGGATGAGTCTGAGGTGATTCTTGGATTCTGGAAAAGATTCTCTCCAGGGTCAGTGTTCAGGATGACTGACAGAGAAATGCAGTTGTTGACTAACTTTCAAGACATGGTGGCTGAGTGTTTGTGGATTGTTGTTCTTTTCCCATTCCCCTCCCTACTAGCCTCAGGGATCATTTCTGTCTATTTATGTAATTATTAAATGGTTTTAGAATGTCTTATCAGAGATGCAGAATTCTCCCTCTTCAGGAACAGAGAAATTAAACCAGGAACAGAGCACTAAGGCAGCAGACTTGTGCAGAGCCCGTAGGGCAGCATTTCATCTGGGATCTTGGCTGTCTGGCTGCTCTGATTCTGGTTTGTAACTGTGCAGCTGTAGTGTTTCATTAAATGGGAAATTCATGTTAGTCTCCTGGGATTACTTTGAAAGGGAAAAGGATGAAGAAGCAATAACTTTGAGGTACTTGGCTTGCAGGGCTGGCAAGCCAGTTGCCATGTAACTAGTGAGCTCCTGGAGCTTAGGAGCCGCTCTGGCAGCACAAGTCAAAAGCTTGTTGCATCAGAGCTGACCAGCCTGAAGCTCTGCTGGATTTACCATTGGATTTTCTCATTTACTGGCATAAGCAACTGTGTATCTAATTAATATACGGTGTTTAAGTAGTATGCTCACATTGAATGCATAATGTTGGACATGTGGATGCTTCTAGTGTCCAATTGCAAGTACTGTAAAGTTCTGTAACTAAAAACTTCTAAGATGATATTTACAATGAGTTTGTTCTGAAACCTGTAATGCTTTCATTCTGCAGTGATTGAAGTCCCAGTCGGTTCACAGGTTCAGTGATTGTTGAGATTGATGTTTAGGATGCTTGTGCCCAAGATGCAATTTAAAATTATATGTACTGGAAAGAGAAGGGTATAGCATATAGTAATGAACCTGATGGTACAAATCTTGCAACAATTGCTGTCTCATTATTGTAGAAAGTTCAGGTTTGTCTGTATATGGAAACTTCATTCAGGTTCTTTCAGCCTCTAGGAGTGTTATGACCCTTGGTGAGCACAGTCCATGGCAATGTTTAAAGATGCATTTCTGTACTTGAAAATTCGATACAGTGAAGAAGTAAATGATGTGTTCAGGCTGGATTGGAAGGGTGCTGGATATTAACTAGCAAATTTGGATACTTTGTTTTTAATAATCAAGAATATGTACTGTAGGTTTGCTTTTACACAATGGAAAAACGTTAATAGAAGTAATGAATTTAATATGACAACCTTAAGGCAAGTACCAAGAATGCATAAGCACTTTTGTAGCTTTTTTTTTTTGAGGTAACTGTATATTTGGGCACAGATTAAAATGAAAATAGTTTGCAACATAGAAGTGCTTGTAAATAGCGCGTGCCATGATGTGTATTAAAATAATACTTCTGGCAGAACAAAAAGTATGTATGAAAGCATTTAGATAATAGGTTTTGAAACATAAATCCCAAACTAATGACAGACCTTAGTTTTCACTTTCTGGCCTGGAACTTTGCTAGCCTTAGTCACGTATCTTTACATAAATATTGAAGGAAAAATAAAGTAGTAGTTTTTTGAATGCATTTCTGTGTGTAAACCTTATAATGCTATTATACAAGTATGTCATTAACAGCCTTCACCTTTATTCAGTACAAATTACAGTAATCGTGGTATAGATAATTTTAACATTCATATTCTTGTCACCTCTAACAGCCAGGAAGTACACACACAGGAAGCATATTTTGTCACATACACATTTCCATCTCCTATTCCTAATTCTATTGAATTCAGAGCATTCTGGTAGCCTGCAGGTTTACGTATGTAGTACTTCCATATCAGCTTTAGTTTGCCACTAGCAACAGAAGTGTTTTAAGAGGGAGATCCTTCAATGCTTGATCTGGCCTTTCTGCAGCACAAGAGTTTTGTATTTTTAAAAGAAATTTTAGGACTTTGCTCACTACAGTTTACAAATGAGCAGGAGAATTTATTCCCATAAGTAAAGTATGAAAAACACAGCTGCTGATGGTATCGTGCAGTTCAGTGCAAGTCCGACTATGGGGAAATGTATTTACTCCATGTGGTCCCTCTGAATTCGTAGTTGCTAACCAGGACTGAAGCATTTGAGACACAGCAACCCCCCTGGCATATACATTTCCAGCATAATATGCAATTCCCAATATATTTCTAGTGGGAAAAATGAATTCAGTGTATGAATTTTTCTTGTTGTAAAACTGCATCTGAATGTGTAAGAGCCTTATGAAAGCCTGGCTATGGGTTGACTTGTGATTATTGATGGTTTGGATGATAGATTTGTGCAGCGAAGTTTTCTTGGCTTGGTACAGGCAAGTCTGCAGAAATACATTTTTTTTTCTCTCTCTGTCCTCCTTCTCCTTCCTCCCTCCAGCGTTTTGGTCAATGATGAGATGTTTTTTGGTCTGTCCCAATGAAACCTGTGAGTTTCCAATCATTTCTCTGGGAAAATACCATTAGCTTTATAGCTTTTCTGGTAAATTCATCGTGAGACACGATTAACTTTCAGGCAGACATCAAATGCCAGGTTTCATTGATTGTGCTGTGCAAAAGTCTTACACATTAGAAATGTAGAAATTGAAAGAAGCATTTGGAGAAGGGTGAGGCCTGCATCTCATAATTCACAAAACATTTGACAGAATGATTGCTTTGATTATTTGCTAATCTAATTTTCAAGGCTCTGCTCAATAATGCAGTGAATTTGCATGATATCAAAATATTAATGTTGTTTCATAAGTAAACTAGTTTCAGATGGATAACAACCATCTGTGAGAAAGATACGTCTCTGAGAAGAGCAATTCCTAGACAAAGAAACTTGAGGGTTAAGTGCTTACTGAGATTGAGCCATTTCTTAGTGGCTTCTATCTATAGACTGGGGGAACATCTTAGGCTGCAGATCCATGTCTCTATTTTGTTCCTGCTTGGTGAAAGGCAGAGTGGATGATGGAAGTTTTCATTCTTGCTTTCTTTTTTTTCATGGTTACCTTACTTTGGAGGACTCGAAGACCTGTGCTTCATGAATCATTAGCTGCTATCGACAGTCTCACTGTCTTCTGAGGGTTTTGTGAAGAACAGCATGTTCTCACTGTGTTGGTCAGGGATGTGCAGTTAGTTTAAATAGACTTTTAAGCAGAACCCTTTAGATTTCAGTTGATTTAGGATGTAAGGACCCAGCTCTGAATCTGTTGTCAAAATACTGAGGTTAATTTTGAACAAATAGCATAGAGAGTAGCAAAGCCAGCCTTGTTTCAGCTGTGCTGCCTGGTGCATGTTTTCCTTATACATTTAGACATATAGAACTGATGATGAACACTGCATATCCTAGTCTTCTTACGTCTTTTTTAGGAAAAAAATTACAGCAAAGCTTTAGCAGTATTTTAAATCCATAAATCACTCACTGTACATTCAAGTCTACCTCCAATTTTATTTTCATTTTTAAATTGGAGAATAAATAAGAATACCTTTACTTTTAAGCTCAGTTTGATTTTTGAATAATAGAGATATTGTTAAAGTAATTGCAGACTACTGTATTGCTGAGTTTTGTTTACATATGTAGAGTAGCATAATCTCCATTCTGATTGTACCTGGAGGCTCTTAGGTGCTATAACTCATTCTAAGGATGCTGTAAAACAGATTTCATGTGGTCCTAGAGCTTTTCTTGCTTTCCTGGGTTACTAAAATTTGTGTAGGAGCAGCATCACTTGTATGTAGGCTCAGCGATGTAGTGGTTGCTGGGGACAAACGTTCTAGCCTTCTAGAATGCATCTGGCAGACAGTAAATGTGAAATTTACTGTCATGTAAATGTAATCCAAACTCAAATACTTCCAATAGGTAAGCACATCCCTGTTTTCTCCCTTGCCCCAAATAATGATGTTGACTTCAATACCATGGCATTTTAATCGAGTGTGTCTTTCAGTTTTCCTTGTATGTGTAGTATATAATTGGATCTTGCTTTCTAAGCATTGACCTTCAAGTGCTTGATCAAGAAATTTTATTACACTTGGAAGCAAATATCTATTCTCCACCACCACCACGACTCTAGGATCTCAAGAGCAGTAAATAGGGTATTGCTCATGAAACTGATGGTAATAGGGTTATTTCTAGTCCCCATAGTTGCTTCTGCTGTCCTGCAGATTCAAAATCCTTGGCCAAGCAAACTCCTGAGAATGTATCTTTTCAGCTTATTACATTTAATTAGTTATCTGTTTTTTTAAGCTTTACTTAGGGACAGCAGTGATAGTGGGAGAAAAATCCCAAGCTTGTATGAGGCTTACAGCTATTTTTTAATCCTGTGATAAAGTAGCTAGTTTTATAATGTCTCTAAGACTAGATGTAAGTGAAAATTTATATATAACCCATGTGACTATCCATCACTCTTACTGTTGGAAGGGGGACTAAGGAGCTCCTTTTAATCTTCCCATTTGTGTACTTGGACTTCATTTTCTCTAGTTTTATCATTTTAAATGACGCAGAAGGCTAGCTAACTTCTCCATGTAATCAGTCCAGTTTGTTGTGAGAGTTGCTGCTTTGTATCTATAACAAACTTAGCGGCATACTGCATGTTTGTTTGCAGGTGTATTTCTCTCCGACAGCTGTTCTTTAAGACCCTGAGATCTGCCATTAATTTTGAGCAATCAGAAAGGCATCCATCTAGTGAGCAGTAGAAATTATTGCTGCGCTTTGATGAGTTTTCATTATTAGCATTTCTCAAAAGGCAAGGGTGACTGAAATTTACAGCATCAGTTGGGCCCACGAGACGGGGATGTTCCATAAATGCTGCCAGATGTCACTGAGATAAGCTTGTATGCAACAGGCAAATCTTTCTGGGAAGAGCTGTGAAAGCTGCTATGGTGAATTCTCTCTCAACCTATTTTTGTTGCTTAAATCAAATGGTACTGTGACTTTTTGGTGTGCAATCAAAGTGGTGTGGTACCGAATGTGGTATTGGCAGGAATGCAGTACAAATGGTTCCTGCTCTGTGGCCCACCTTGTTCTGTTGCAGAGACACTTCCATAACCTTGCTAGAAATCCCAGTGGAAGATAATGAATCAAATCCCAAATCATTTTTGAAAGGAAAATAAACATTGGAGAGAGCACCAGAAAATTCCCTTTTCACCTTCTTTTTGAGAAGTGGGATTTGAGCCACACATTGATAAAGATTGATTAATGTGTTGAGCTATGAAGACATGACCTTGCAAACCCAGCAGTTGTTGCCATTCCTTTAAAGAAATAACCAAGCATTGTGACATGAAACTACATGAAAAAAAGTTAATGTTTAGTTTGCAAAATCATGAGCTAAAAGCATAGAGAGTATGTTTTAAACTTGTTCATAGACTCTCTAGGTCAGCATGTGCCCTTGTTCTAGGCCATGGTCTACCATGCAGTACTGGGTTTCTTTCTCCAGAGACTTTTATCCTGAGGCAAGGGATAGATGAACAAGGGAGCAAAATCATGGCTGCAAGGACAGGGTATGTTACAATTTTCCATGCTTATTTTCCAAGTGCATTAATTATTTAATTTGTATTTGTCTGGTTTATATGTAAGATAATGATATACCTTGAGTTGGTGCGTGCAGTTTCTGCACCATCTTACTCTGCCTTTCTGCAAGCTGCATAGAGAACTTAATATATTTGCTTTGGTGTCTGGGCCAATTTTTGTTGCTCTTTTCTTGGTTGATAATCCTGAGCTATGCAAGTAGTGGTTTATATTTAGAAAGATGCCCTGGCTGTATTAGTTTCCCATTTTCATAAGAGAGATTAAACTCCCAAGGCTGCATAATTTTATAGAACTGTGAAAGGTTTGCATGAATTTGATATCTCCTATCGCTCATTTTTATAGTTATTCTGTATTTAAATGCTATCGTACTGCTTATAATGAGCAAAACTATGAAGTAACTTGTCAAATATTACATCGACCATCGTTTATGGCTCCATTTTGGTATGTTATTATTCCGACTAGTCTCAAAATTACTTTAAGGAGAAGAAAAACACCCCTGTAATGCAAGGTAACTTCTGTGACTGCAGTTAATTTGGTTTTTCTCAATAGCAGGAGGCAGACTAAATAGAGGTAAAATAATGCAATAAAGAGTGGACTCCACATCTCACCATAGCTACAAAAGTGCTTATTGAGTCTAGGTCAGCCTGCTTTTTCAAAGGAGAAACTGGGATATGAGAACTCTCAACCCTTCTTGATAATTGCAGATGATTGCTTGATAGGCATATGGGCACAGTTCAGACAGTGAGGCACAGTTAGTGAAATGCAAAAGAGAAATCTTTGGTGTCCAGAGCTACTTGGTAATTTTGCATCATAAGAGTGAGGATATCAGGAGGTGAATTTCTTTTTTGTGCTCTTATCCCTCTTCAGTGACAGAAAAGGTCGAAATGTTCTTTGAAGAAACAGTTATGCCTCTCTGAGGAAGGCGACTGGTGAGCATGCCAGGAAGATATTAAAAGTTCTAAGAGAGTTACCTGGAATTAGAGACAGGAGAGCTGTGAGACCTTGTGCAGCATGAGAAGAACTGGTGAATATGCAGGAGATGACCTGTGGGGGTTAGTTGCAGCATCCAGACTTTGATGGGATTCACAATAGTACTGGATATACTTATGGGAGGAGATGGAAGTGCTTGTGCTTTGTTGCATATCTCCGTGCCAGTATTGCAGGGGAATGATGAGCAGATAAGAGCAGACGTGCAGAGAAGAGATTCAGAGCAGCCCTGCAGAGAAGGACTTGGGGGTGTTGGTCGATGAGAAAATGAACATGAGCCAGCTTCAGTGTGTGCTCACAGCACAGAAAGCAACCGTATCCTGGGCTGCATCAAAACGAGTGTGACCAGCAGGTTGAAGGAGGTGATCCTGCCCCTCTACTCTGCTCTCGTGAGACCTCACCTGGAGCATTGTGTGCAGTTCTGGTGTCCTCAACATAAAAAGGACATGGAACTGTTGGAACAAATCCACAGGAGGCCACGAGGATGACCAGGGGACTGGAGCACCTCCTGTATGAAGACAGGCTGAGAAAGTTGGGGCTGTTGAGCCTGGAGAAGAGAAGGCTGCATGGAGACCTCATAGCAGCCTTCCAGTATCTGAAGGGGGCCTACAGGGATGCTGGGGAGGGACTATTCATTAGGGACTGTAATGATAGGACAAGGGGTAACGGGTTAAAACTTAAACAGGGGAAGTTTAGATTGGATATAAGGAAGAAATTCTTTACTGTTAGGGTGGTGAGGTACAGGAATGTGTTGCTCAGTGAAGTTGTGAATGCTCCATCCCTGGCAGTGCTCAAGACCAGGTTGGCCAGAGCCTTGGGTGATATGGTTTAGTGTGAGGTGTCCCTGCCCATGGCAGGGGGGTTGGAGCTGGATGATCTTAAGGTCCTTTCCAATCATAACTATTCTATGATTCTATGAGGTACCTATTTATATATACGGGTGATGCTGCAGTGTGATAAGTAGGAAAAAGGCAAGCAATTGTAGTTGGTTTGAGTACAGTATGAAGCTGAGGAATTGTTTACCTGGCAGGTTAACTGTAGCAGGGTCTCCAGTACATTCTGACCTCTGTGAGATTTGTTCTAGATTTTCTAGAGGGTATCAAGTAGACGTGGCTCACCAGGCTGCACTAGGGGCCAGCAAAAAGCAACATGCAAACCAGGAGTTCCTCCTGCCAGCCAGAAATGCAAATGTTAAATCCGTTCTGTGGGCAGGTAAAACTTTGACATAGACCAAAAGGATGGATAGTCAGGAAAAAAAGAGCATTCTGGTGTACCTGGGGCAGAACAGGTTCCTGTCTGAGAAAAGATTGTACTGTAAAGGGATGAGAAACCAAGTTGTGGTATAATTGTACTCAGGAGATACCAGAAAAGAAACCCCAAACAAAACAGACAAAAACCCCTCACAAACCCGAAACAAAACAAATTCCCCCCAAAAGAAAACTCCAGTGCATCACTCTGCAATATGATCTCTCTTGTATTTGTCCGAAGGGAGATACTTGCAGGCTGCTTTAGTTAGGATTTTTCAAAGTGGACTCCCTCAAGGAAGGAGGGAGATGCTCATTCCTTTGTATGTGTTTGCCTGACATCCAGGCACTGCAGGCTGTAGCAGCAAGGAGAGACACCACAGAAAGCTGTAAGCGTGCAGCTCTGATGGATTCACAGAGACACCAGGGATGAGCCTATAGGAGATTTTCTGATCTCAGAAACACTACAAAGACCTGGGGGACAGGGGCTGGAGCAGAGTCCACTCAAAGACAGTGAGGAACTGACTGTGGTAGCCTGTTACTGGGGATCTTCTGCAGGAGTGCTGTGTGTAGGAGGAAGGTCATGTACAACCTTTTTCCAGTTCTGCTTCTTGGTCACTCGGGTTTTCTTCGGTTAGGGAGGTTAATTATCCTTGCTTGTTATAATAAATTGTGGCTTTTATTGCTGTTAAAAGCTGTTCAGTCTTCTCCAAGGAAATAGAAGAGGAAAAGTAGATGACAAACTGAATACCCATGAAATAATTCCCTGGTTTAGTTGATTCTGCGATAATGGAAAATATTGTCTTTAATCTTTTTGTCCTCTGGAGGACACTTACCTATGGCATACACATCGGGGAAGCACTGGAGGGTTTACATAATGGAGGACTGTGTTGCTAATTTTTAAAGGAGAACAGGTTTGTAGTATTAGAATTATAGAATCATAGAATAGTCAGGGTTGGAAAGGACCTTAAGATCATCCAGTTCCAAACCCCCTGCCATGGGCAGGGACACCTCACACTAAACCATGTCACCCAAGGCTCTGTTCAACCTGGGCTTGAACACCACCAGGGATGGAGCATTCACTGCCTCCCTGGGCAACCCATTCCAGTACCTCACCACCCTTACAGTAAAGAACTTCCTCCTTATATCCAATCTAAACTTCCCCTGTTTAACTTTCAACCCGTTACCCCTTGTCCCATCACTAAAGTCCCTAGTGAAGAGTCCCTCTCAGCATCCTTGTAGGACCCCTTCAGATATTGGAAGGCTGCTATGAGGTCTCCATTCAGTCATATTTGGAAAAGCAAAATTTGAACTTCAGTTTGATTTGTATTACCTGAAAATGTGACTTAGGTGGTTTTTAAGTTATTTTGTTGGTTTCTTTTTCAGTGGGTAGTGTATGTTCAAATTATTTATCTTTAATCTCTGATTTTTATCTACTTTATAAGTAAAGTAACATTTAATTTGTTCATTAAGCGTTAACTTTTTCCCTTTGCCTAAGGGTCTTGTTATGAAATTGTTTAGAACAGGTGGTTTATTTTAGACAAAATCTTAGTAAAATATAGAAGTTGAGCTTTTTTCTTTTTTTACCATTTTGTCAAATCCCTAAATATTTAGTGCAAGTTCCTAGTTAAGAATACAGCTTTTGTCCAATTTCTTTAAACTCTGTGAGTCTTAGTACGTCTTGAGAAGTTGAGGCTTAAGTTACTTTGTTTAAACTTCAAAAACTAAAAGTAGGACAGTTTTTTCTTTCATTGCTCACTGCAAAATCAAGTCAGGTGCAGCCACACTGGCTGCAAAACCATGCCACATTCTTCTCTTTGATTTTTCTCATCTGTGACAGAGATTTCTGGTACAAAGGATCAAAAAGTCAGACATGCCTTTTGAAAAATGAGAAAATTCAGAGTTGTAAAAGTAACATGAGAGTTAAAGAAGACTGACTTTTTAATAGTTAGCATTTCCTTAATTTTCTTTTTTTGCCTCTTTCCCCCCATTTAAATATATCAAAACACTGAAGCACAAAGAGAATTTGGGATGAAAGATTGGAGATGACTCAGCCTCCATCAATGTCTGCCCTGTTTTTCTTCTTATAAAAAAAATCTTTTACCATATTGTGGGCACTAAAACATAGGTTTTGCCCATCAGAAATAATGAGATGTTTCAATCCTGTAGATTTTTGCTTGATGTTGGAAAATGACACTTTTTTAATGTTTAGGGAGCATAACACTTGGAACTATTTCACGCTTCAGAAGTGACAAGCCTATATGACTATATTATGTGGTATTTTACTTTGGTCCACTACATATTTAAATATCTTTTGCAAAGTACAGTACAAGACTTTTTATTAGCATGTTATATTCTGCTGTACCATAAAACCCCTGAACTGAATTCAATCCAGCAGGTCCCTAGCAAACTTCAGTTAATGTCAGTGAAGAGTCTCCAACTGAATATAATGTCAACTAATGGACACCCTTCACAAATACTGATGACTTCATTCTCTGAAGGTCCTGAAATGAGGGTGCACTCTGTCTTAGGCTGAGCCTTTCATGGTATTGGAGCCTTCATTTGTACTCTCTTGGTTTCCAAAAGGCCGGTCTCCAAATTTGCATCTCTTCCTGAGGATTGGTAGTTGAGGGCTATCAAGATGTATGGTTTCACTGTAAAAGGGTATGCTTCCATACAGATATTGTTAGGTATATGCTGTTTCCAGAAGTAGGTGAATCCTAAGGTCAAAAAGTTGCATGTAAGATAAAAGAGGGGACTAAAGAAAGGGTCACTTCCTGTTCTGCCATCTATTCTTACCAGCATTAAAAACCTGTAGATAACCGTGTTAAACCAGTCCCCTGGCTGAAATGTGAGAGAAATACAGGAATCCATTAAGCTGGTTAAAATTTACTAGAATAACACTTGGTAGGTTTGAAGCACCTTCCCCTTGAGGACTGGAGCTAGTTCTGTCTAAGCTTGATCGTACTAACCTCACAAATACTGTATTAGGGTAAGTATCATTTCTTACCGATAAGGCCGCTGAGACACAGACAAATAACATACCCCCACGTAATATAAGACCCAGAAATAAAACACAGTCTGTATTTATTATAAAGAAATTAGGGAGTAAATTGCAAATGACTGTTTGCCTCTCCTTATGACTGCTACTGCCTAGCAACGATTGCCAGATAGGATAAACATCATTAACAGTAGAAAGTTTAATGTCTGAAAGACATTAGGAGTGCTGACGTGTGGTCTTGAGATGTTTCTGTACTGTTTTAAGATATTATCTGACTTTTCATTTTGGGTCTAAGAGTAGTCCCAGCCTTGGCCACAGTATGTGTATGCATGTGTGTGCATGCTCCTATGTATAGAATGGAATACGTATTGCAGCGATGCTTATAATGAAGTATAGTAGGGAAATGCTTCTGCAGCCAAAATAAAAATTAGAGATCTTGCATGCTACATACAGACGGTTCTCAGGAAATCATTCAAGCTCTCTCTTCCTGCCAGGCTGGGGAATATGCCTCTTAATTTCCCCTGACAGAAAACACATCACCTCATCAGCAACCCTAGAAAACGACAGAACATCCCTGCTGAAAAAGACCAACTGCCAAATGCTTTCATTGCTGCTGCAGCAAGGGGTACAGGGAGAGGAGGGGCGTGCTTCAGACCTTTCAGGGGAGTAGAATAATTTACCTGTAGAGTCCCACCGTTACACTTTGTGTTGCTGCAAAATGCTGATCTCATAGTCAAGGTGTGACCTCTGAAGAGCTAATTTGAGCCAGAGGGTACACAGCTGTTTAACTCTAAAAGAATAATTTATAGTCCTGAATCTGGATAGTGTGAAATTCTTACAGTGTTTGAGCCAAAGCAAGCATCTTGATGCAAAATCTACACCTGCACATCTCTTACATATTTAAGTGATGGAACAAATGCGGCTCGGTTACATACTGTGCTGTGTGCATTAGTGGTAATCTCATCTGAAGTTGCTGTGCAGTTTCTTAAAGGTGTTTTAGCAGTAGTAATAACAAAATTTGAATTTATTGAAATACTTGCTGCTGCAATTTGACTTAAATGAGTGGTTTAGATAAACCTCAACATTCTTGGGAATTGTTGCATTTCTTAGTCGTATAACTACATTCAGAGTCTGTATGTCAAATAATACATCAGGACAAAGGGCCTTTATAGACTGTTGTAACATCATTACTTCAGTATATTTATATTGCTGGGCTTTTCTTTCTTTTTTTATAAACCAGAATTACAATGGGATGAGAATATTTTATCATCACTCTGTGTATTTATGGAACTTGTACACCAGCATATTTTTCCCCGCACTAAAGGAATACCTTTATAAATCAGAGTGACAGAGATCAATGGGGGGGGTGTGTGTGTATATATACATATATATATGCACACTACCTCTTCTAAATATACTAATATTGTATTTTTATATAAATATACTACAATGAATCAGCTTCCTATTACAGTGAAATTACACAGTCACATAGAGGACTGCATAAGTCACATTGCCGCATGAATGGTTCTAGTTCTCATGTTGCAAAGATGATTTTCAAGCTGTGAACTGGGTGGAAACTGTTGCTGTCATGTCTGCGTTAAGTGTTCGGACAGGCTGAAACTAAAGCCTGGAGAGTTTTGAATGTCTCTCTTTTCATTTTGGTGGGGATTAGACTCTTGGCATGTAGTGAAATAGAACACATTGGAATAATTCAGGGTTTCCAAGAGCTGCTGAAGTGATGAAATCTATGGCTGGAAGATTTTCTGTCATATAGCTGGGTGGTCATCTGTGACAGGAATGGTCTCCATTTGTAATTTGTGAGGTGAACAGCTGCCAGTTATTTAGCTAAAAGAGCAGCCAGAGGATCTTTGGTGAAAGAATGGAAGAGAGAAATGTTCCAGCAGGCCACAGGTTCTGCGCCTTCTGCAGCCAGCTCTGTAGAGATGGTGACTGCAGCAGGTGATTAGACCTTTCTAATGCACCCTCTGCAGGATGCAAAATCCTCCCAAGCTGCATGTATGTACGTATAGGTGTATTTTGTATGCACATATGTGTAGTACAAACATAAGTAACATACATATGTAGGCCAAATATGGTTTGGCACATTGGCATTCTGAACTGCTTGGAGGTTTTTATTATATATCATTCTGTATGTCAATAGTGTTCAGATCCAGGTCTTGACCAGCAATGGAATTATGATTTTCATTTAGGTACATGTTGTGACTTTGAACATTTCAGAGCTGAGCTTACTGGCTGAGGCATTTCTCTTGTATATTAAATTTACGACTGTAATAATGGTCTTTCATTGGCTTGGTTTCAAAGATTTGTGCATTGTAGTGATTTGGGAGTGAAGATATATTAAAACTCTGTGAGTAGCTCCTTTGGTTTGAATGGGTTTAGCAAAACTTACTGGCTTTAGAAAATGCAGCTGTTTTTCTCCTGAGATGTATGCAGAAAGCTAACAGATAAAGAAAGCAGTTGGCCTGTCCCAAAGTTTTGTACAATCAGTCCCCATAAGCCTGTTAAAATCAGACTTGATTTAGATGAAGAATTCAGTCCTGATTTTAGCTGTAATCCCTTGCCTTGCCTTTACAGAGCATGTCTGAGGATGTCTTAGCAGTAGGTTTTTTATTTGTGTAGATTGTTATTTTTAAGAGACCCTATTTTAAAATTTTATAATGAAAGTATTTATTAGGAAATAAATGTAAGAACAATTCCCTCAGAGCCAGGAGGGGACTGTGGTGGTAGCTGGTTTATCTGCTTGTTGCTGGTAATGACATGGTGCAGTACTGTTTAATGAAATGTAATTTCTGCAGGGGTGGAGTTTTGAAGTCCTTGCTGATATTAGCACTTATACTCCTATATAGGGTAAGGAGTGAGTAATGCAGTGCAAATAAGTCCCAAGGACATAATTATAGGGAACTGTTTGGTTGTGGACTGCTTGTCCTGCCAACATGAAGAAGCAGGCACACTGAGAAGGACACGGTTAGAGAAACTTGAGGAATATAATTGGAGTGTGCTGGTGAGACTGACACAGAGCAGACATCTCTTCTGTCTCCTCTGGTGCTTCACATCACTTCATGTCACTTATTTGAAGATGTCTAGGCATTTCTTTAAAATTGTCCTTGTTGGACTTGAACCGGAGAATGGGAATAAATTATTTGTATTGCAGAATTCCTCTGCATTTTAAAGATGCTTACATTTGATGTTAATAATGGAGCTCCTCATTTAATTCAGTATATTGCTGCTCCTTGTAACCAGCTGTAAATTCTCTACAGTCCCGTATGTGCTGATACACTAGAAAATGATGTATCTTGTTTATTAGTTCAATATCATCAAATAGCCAGGAGAATTCATGCAGGAGGCATTTCTACCAAGGGCTTTTGCCTGCAAAACAACTCCAGCAATGCCAATGGGAGGCTGCACATTTCTGTCTCATACAGTGAGAGCTAGGAAGAAATAGGTTTTGATGTGCCTTCAAGTGCAAACACAAACTACGTGGAGAGGACTTGCTTTCTTGTGTGTTCCCAGCAGCACTGGCTTAGCAAACCAAGTTCACCGGTAATTGTTACCAACTCTTTACTCTTTTGTGTATTTTCCAGATACAGCTGGCAGGAATTTGTTCAAGCATTTTATTTGTTGGTATACAAGAAAGACAGGCAGTTATTTTCTGTTCTCTCTTACTAGTATAGCTTGCCACAGTTCTTACAGGATGAAAAAGAAATGAGAAGATAACTTTGAACACTTTTGTGGAAGAACTCCTAAAAGGACAGATCTGAATAGCTGTTTTTAGTTGTGCTGCTGCCTCATTTTCAGTGAGATACATGGGATTTTGCCTGCTCATGGGGATTCTCTTCAGAAATTAAAGCTATCCCTTTCAGCGTGGATACACATTTGAATGTGATTGAGCTACAGTTGCATTACAGCTCAAGAAGTCTCACTTCCTATTATCTCTGCTGTTGCCTCAGCATAGGTGCATGCTCTTAGCCTGCCCCTGTTGTGAAGGAAGAAATTGTAGCTCAACACACTACAAAAGGTCACTTGGGTCTGGCTCAGGTGTCAGCTGGAGTCCAGCAATGCCATCTTCCACACCATAACTTCAGTGATATTGTGTAGATCCAGTGATCTTACATTTGCAATACAACATAAGAAAAGACAAATTGCACAGCAGTACAGTTGGAGACCACAGTTTTTAAGAGACTGAAAGCAATCTTTAAGATCTTTCTCACTTCCTAGTGGGTGCTGTCACATCAGATTCAATTTGCACCTTTGTAATCTTTATGAGGGCAAACGGTGGCTGTCTGATTCCTAAATTCACTTCCTGTCTCTCACTGGTGACAAAATACATACTTAGCAGTACTACAGACCAGATCGTAATAACATCAGTAGAAATGTGTAATGTGATATATGCTAATAGCATATAGTGTAGCTCATGAATATTTGGCGTTTTCTTCTTCCTAGTTGCTTCGAAGTTTAAAGAGAATTTTCTCATTTGAGCCTGTCGCTTCTGATACCGATTCATCCTTTCATCTCTTCCAGCTTGCCACTTTAGAATTCCCCCCAAAGAAGCTCTTTGGAAACAAGGATGAACGTGTGATTGCAGAGCGACGGAGTCACTTAGAGGTAATGCCAACTTTTTAACAGGCTTCTGCTGGGTATTTAGGTGGAGAATTCTCTGCTTGACCACCAGAAACCATTTCCATATGGTCAAAGCTAAATAGCCTGCTTGTAAGTATCAAGTTACTTGCTGCCTCGTTTAACACAGGAGATGGCAGCAGTAGATTGCAAAGTAATGAAACATGCCTTAACAAAAGAAATTAATCCTAGTTTATGAAAAAACTCATCTCTTTAGAGATGCTCATAGGAGGTATGTTTATTTAAGGGGGAAAGGTTGTGGGTGAGGTAAGTGTTCACTGTAGACAGATGGTCTCTGTTCAACACAAGATTAAAAAAAATATTGCTACTTTAAATGCAGTTTGTTAGCTGAAGATTTACTATTTTATCATAGTTACTATATCCAAATATGACAGAAGGAAAGCAATATTTAGGCATCTTTGAGCTTTATTTTGTAACCCAGCTCTCTGAGTGTTTTGGGTATCTTTTCCCTTTTGATTAATTTCAAAAAGTAATTTTATCGTGGACAAGGTTACTGAGTTAATGAGGATTTGTGGGTTTTTTTGGTGATTCTGAAGTGCTGCGTGAATGACATAATTTTGACTCCTATCACACATTAAGTCTTCAAATTTCTTTGTTAATGAATGTGTTATTGCAGCCCAGGGGCAGGAGGTGGGGTTTTGGGAAAGAAGAGGCGTGAACAAAGACTAAGCCATACGCCCTGCAACTCTGTTGTAGCCGCATGGGGATTAACTGATCATGCAAGTCATTACAAATTATATTCTTTGTAGAGCTAAAGTAGCATTAAGTAGAGCTTTAGAGAAATTAATATAAAAGTAGATTGCTTCCAACTGGAATCTTTTCTTGCATGTTTTGATTTTTTTCTATGTACTTCACCTTTTCTTTGATCTTCCAACAAAACATCCTCCCACTGACTTTTGATGTGAGGCTGTCTCACATGTGCAAAATGTAGTCTGAGGTGTTTTGCTTTGTGTCCTCTATAGAAGGCATAAAGGCATAGCCATGTTCCAGTCTAGTACTCAGTTTGCATATTTTTGTACCAGTTAGAAATTTAATCCATTAATCTTTCTGACCTTTCATTTATCTGCTAACAGATTTTATTGTAATGTTTGTAGATGATAAAACTGCTGTGTATAGCGATGCTTTAATCATGGTATTATAGTACTTATAGCTCTCTATGTAGCCAGATTTTTAGCTTAAAATTAAATTGTATGTGTTTAAATTAAGTCATTAAAACTTTATGACCTATATATTTTGCAAACATAATATGGCCACTGTTCACATGAGTATGTTTTGCCATATGACAGATAGCACAGTTAGCCATGCTACCCAGTAATCCTGACAAATCAGTCGGTGTTGAAGGAACTGAAGATACCCTGTGGCCTAAGGGAAAGTTAGATAAAAAGGATAAAGGAGCAAAACAAATGTTACCATCCTTGCCATGAGGAATTTGACACAGTGACCTGATCAGTACTCCATTATGTCTGGATCCCTAATCATTGTATTGTCTTTTCACTATATATTTTGCAGTGGTTTCCTCTGGCTTTGCCAGCAGCATGAGAGTTTCAGCTAACATAGCTGCAGCCTTCTTGGTGAAGAGTTAGAGAAACCACCGAAGTGTTCATGGTTTCCAAAGTCGTGTAATGCTTTGAAGGCTTAAAGCGTATCTTCAATTACACTGTGAAAATGGGAGTTACACTGTGATAGTGGAAGAGGGCCCAGACACCAGTTCTATTTAAAGCACTGGCTGTTATGGCCCCGTGGATTTCAGTCCAGTATGAACCTCGAGTACACTTCAGTGCACTATCCAGAAAGCAGTAAATGGATGGATTGCCTCTGTAAGAGATGTGTTTTCTTAGCCTTTGACCATAGTGTATTTCTCATGTGGGAGCTCAGTCAGGTAAAAGGTGAAGGCATTAGACCTTGGTAACAAGCAGAAACATGGCTTGTATTCGGTTGGTTTTCATGCTTGATCCTGTACCTCAATTTGCTGAAAACCCTTTGTAACCTTCTTCAAGCCTCACAAGTGATTTGTTGTAATGGCTACAGTATGGTATAAAAGCTGATTTTATTGTTCCACATGGTTAGTAAAGAGCTAATGAGCTAATACAGCATTTTTAGGAAAATTAAAACAGCTTCCAGGCCAACAAAAATGTATATTCTTACCCAATGTCTGAGCTGACCTTATTGACTAAAAATAGGTGACAGCCTGACAAATATCAGTCCAGTAAGTGTTCTGAACAAATATTGTTTTGTAAAATCATTAGTAGAGTCTTATACTGATGGTAGATGACTAAAAAATTATTCTGCTCTTCCAGCTTTTACTTTAGGTATTTATACATCTTGAACAGGCTATGATTTCATGTCATGTTTTCCATGAACTTTTTGGATTGAAGCAGGGTAGTACAGCTTCGGATAGTCCAGTGCTTTCCACAGGACATATCTGAGCAACAGAAGTTTCTTTATTTAATTTCCTTTCTCTTTGTTAAGTATGCACATAAAAATTAGCATTCAAACTCCAGTGTATACCTGTGTGAGGGGTAAGACAGCTTAAGCTGTCATTTCAGTTGAACAGCCTGGCTAGAGTATTTGCTGGTATTAGCAGCTGGGTACTGAAATGGCCTTGCAGGCTCTTTTCTTGACATCAAAATTAGATTGCAGCTCTCCAGTCTGATCTGGGAAAATGAAGTGGATAGCCTGGGAGTCACTGTAGGTTAAAACTACTCTTCCAATTAGCAAAATGTACAACAATCAGAGATCTGGTTCTGGTGCAGATATCTAAACTGTTACTGATTTGAGTGGCTTTGGCTTTAGTCAGGGAAATCTTCCTTGTGTCTAATTATAAGATTTGTCTAAAACCTTCTCTGTGGGATAGTTTTCTAGGAAGAGTTTGGGTTTTTTCCTACACATCACCTCAGATTCTTGCCCACAGTAGCAGTGCTGAGGACAGCAGTGGGGTTTGTGGTACCTTTCAAGGCAGCTGGAGTCAGGGGGGCTGGCTGAACTATGTGTTTTAAGATTGTCATGAACAGTTACCTTATTTCAGCTTGAGATTGGAATTGGACATGTTTCACTGTAATGGAAGCTAAATTACTTGGAGTAAAAAACTCCAGAGAGCCCCAAATTAGGAGGATTGTGATTTAAAATCACAGTAAATGTAAAGTTCATGTAAAACATTAAGTTCTTTTATTTATCCTAGCTGGTACAAATGATTAATAACCAAAAGCTTCCCCATCCTTGTTGGTCCTTGTTGGTAGGAAAGCACAGTGTGTGTACTGTGAGATGAACCTGAGGAGAAGTCTTTGATCTCTAGAGTGATACAGACACTTTGGGGTCTTTTTGGTGTAGTATAAAGACTTTTGAGCAATATCTTACATTTACATAGAGGTTTGGAAAAATTACATGCAAGTTTTCACAAATGTTTTGCCTACATGTCTTAGGAGAAAACACCTAAATTGTGTTTAAAATTACCTATCCAAAATGCCCTATTGCAACCTGCTAATTCAGTATTTCATCAGGGACCTGTTGCAGGGCAAAACTCTAAATTAATTGTTCCACAGTCTAAAGACTGTAATTTCACTTCAGAGCCAACCTTGCTTGATTAAATCCGCCTTAAATGAAACAGCCAAGAATTCTTTTGATTAAAGTTAATGAATAGAAGTTAGTGTGTATCTATCCCTTCATGCAATTAGAAATCAGTAGATAAGAATACAAGATCCTTTTTCTTTTTTAAATTAAATCAGATGGTGTACATTCCTTTTTTTATTTTTTAAGCAAAAACTGTATGAAGGAAACACGGACTGGAGCACCTCCCATATGAAGACAGACTGAGAAAGTTGGGGCTGTTCAGCCTGGAGAAGAGAAGGCTGCATAGAGACATCATAGCAGCCTTCCAGTATCTGAAGGGGGCCTACAGGGATGCTGGGGAGGGACTATTCATTAGGGACTGTAGTGATAGGACAAGGGGTAACGGGTTGAAACTTAAACAGCAGAGGTTTAGATTGGATCTAAGGAAGAAATTCTTTACTGTAAGAGTGATGAGGTACTGGAATGGGTTGCCCAGGGAGGTAGTGAATGCTCCATCCCTGGCAGTGTTCAAGGCCAGGTTGGATGAAGTCTTGGGTGATATGGTTTAGTGTGAGGTGTCCCTGCCCACGGCAGAGGGGTTGGAACTAGATGATCTTAAGGTCCTTTCCAATCCTAACTATTCTATGATTCTATGATCACAAGAGATCCGTGATTCAGTGAGTGTATCTGTTCCCATTTTAACTGCAGAGTATCTTTTATTCCTTGGTGAGTTGCTAGATCTGTGAATGACAATAAAAAGAAGTTTTCCTGAAATACCAGCTTCTTTAGATACTGCATCTCTGTATCGTATCATTCTCCTGATCATTTTTCTTCTTCTCGTAGACCCAGGCTTTATTGTAGGAATGAAGATTATTATTAGCCCCATTTTCCCATTATGCAGCCAGAAAAGCTGGGCAGGAGTCTAAGCTGACAGCGGATTGAGTTGTGTTTCTTGACTCCTTGGTCAGAAGCCTTGTAGTCATGGGCCTACAAGGCTTTCTTTTCTGCTCTTGCTCTCACTAACATGCTTAGGAAAAAACCAATTGTTGTGCTCACAGAATCCCAGTAGGTTGTTGCCAAAAGGAAAGCAAAAAGTCCCCCAACCCATGGCCTGTTTCCTTGTCTCTGTTCCCTGTTTCTCGTTCCCTGTTCCCACTGCTGCATTTCCTCACGTTTGTTTGTGGATAGCAAAGGGGAACAAACAAAATCCCTGATCAGGGATGCATGATCAGAGAGCTCTGTTGTTGGTGGGAGTCGTGTGTTTCCTTTTGTTGCCACTTGCAATGCTCAGAGAATGAAAGGTCAAACCTTACGTCAAGTTTTGTAGGAGCACATACATCTTTCTGTCGTTGTCTCTGCACTTCTTTTATTCTCTTAGTACTTTGAACCTCTTTAAAATGTAGACATGCTCAATTTATTTAAAATTAATAATACAATTGTCCTTAACCTCCTCACTTCCTAATGTCTGCCGATGAGGTTTTCAATGATAGGTGTTAATGCAAGAGGCAGAAATAAATCTTGTATGAACTTCATAATTCAATTTTGCTCTCAAATCTGTAGAACTGGCAGGGAAGAGCATCGAAGACACTGAACTGACTGAAATGTTGCTGTTACCTGCAGTCAAAGTTAAGCTTCCAAAAAAAGGTTAACTTAGTAGCCAAATGCTTTGTTTTGTATTTAGTTTGTATTCTCACTCAAGTTCCTTTGGAGGTGGTAGCTTCTGGGGCATTTTCTTTTTGGTAAAGGGTTCTAAAGCTGATGAGATTCTGCTGGGTTTGCATGGCTCCAAAAATCTGGATCTGAAGGAAAACATGAAATTATGAAAATAGCATCTTTCCTTGAACTTGAATTCATTCTTGCTATCTAAATGTGTAGTTAGTTTCAGAATTAACACCTCGGTGGCAAACAGTGAAAGAATCATCTGAGGGGAAAAGGATCTCAAAATATTTGTTGACAAATTTGGGCAAAGGGAATGTTTGAGTCTGTTACAGCGACCTCATTGCTTGAGGTTTTCCTTGAAGTCATGAGGGCAGAAACATTTTAATGACATTGGAGATCACAGAATGGTTTGGGTTGGAAAGGACTTTATGATCATCTAGTTCCAACCCTCTGCCATGAGCAGATGATTTGTCATCTGAATATTCACTGAATGAACTTCATGAGTACATCCCACCAGTCTTTGTTACACAGCCTCATCCTTTAATATGTTTAATGGAGACAACCTGCTACATGCTAGTAACAGGAGTTTCTATTGCAAAACCCCTGTCAAATGGATGTTGATCTTTCCCAGCTCTGATGTCAGTCACAGAGACTATTGAAAGCTACTGATTATGTGTCAGTTCAAAGTGATTATTAGAAGGGAATTATTAGACTCTCAACTTGCAACAACATCCTTAATACCAAAGCATTTTAAGAAGAGCTTTAAAGCCAGCTGCTCAACAGCCTGGCTCTTGCAGATTGAATGTTTGCTTGTGACAGTGCAGTTGTAAATACTGCTCTTGGAAGCATCTCAGCGTGATAGGCTTCAGAAGGCATTCAGAATACACTTGATGATCACTGAAAGATAAAAGGAAGTTTTTCCTTTTGTCACAGATATGAATATGCACCAGGTGTGACTGCTGGTGCAAAAGAAAACCTCTGCAAATGTCGGTGTTTGATAATCCTAAAGAAGATTGTTTCATACCCATAGTCTGAACTGCAGAGTCTTGGAGCTGTGATTTTAATTTCCCATTAAAGGAATTTGGATGCAATGGGAAAACAGAAGGAAAGAGCACAGCCACATCCACAAAGGCAAGAGCTTGTGTGGCCGGGCCTTTTTGTGAATATCAATTGTATGAAATCCATGCCATGAATCATTTTCTGGATTAGGTGTAGCTAGTCTGCACCAAGTGCCTTTTATAACCTCTAGTAACTGCTTAAAAAATTAAGAACAAAAAATAACTGCTCTTCAGCTGATGTCTGCCTTGCCTGCAGACAGTAAAACTGCAGTTAGTCATCTGAAAGCAATTTCACACGTCAGGTTCCCATCCTGCAGAGCATCACTGGGGCTGCCCAAGGCACCTGGCTTTTCTTTTTGAAGCGGCACTCTCGAAGAGGAGCTGTAGCAGCTCTGAGCAGCAAAGCATTTCATCTGTTCTGGGTGGTGCTGCTGCTCATGTGGGGCCCTCTTGGCTTCAAAAAGTGAATAAATAAAATGAATTCTACTTATTGATTACGGTCACTAGATATTGGATCTTTTGTGATAAAATGCTTATTCCATTACAGTTGAAGAATTAAATAAGATGTGCAATGCAGAGACCTTTTAGTTTTCTTCCCCTTTGAGAGATTTCAGAGTATCAGAAAATAAGGAGGTATATTTATCATGATTTAGTAAGTTCAACAGCATATAGTGTGAACTCCAGTTTAGCTCCACATCTGAATGTATTTTGCTGTCAGTTCAGAATAAATTTCCCAACATTCTTCTACAAATCATGCTTCAGAGTTGTGTACCTTTATCAGTCTCCAATAATGGCTCTCCACATTCAGATGGAAGCAGATGAATAAAGGGAGCACTCAACCAAGGATGCTGGGTTGAACTTGGTGCTATCCCTTTTCAAAGTGAGCATATCAGTCATCCCCAGTATCTGATTTCACCACAGGAAGTAGAGGGTGATGCATGTCAAATGCTTTGGTAGCTGTTTGCCAAGGCCACTCCAGCAGACGACACGCTCTCACTGCTGGCCCAGGGATGCGTGGTAAATTCAATCCTGTTGTTGTTCTTTCTGAATAGATTTTGACAGGACTTTGTTTTGACTTGTGCTCCGGAGAAAAGATTGGTTTCCTTCACTAGTCAGGTATGTTTTGATCTTCTTAATATGGCTGTTCGTTTCCAAAAGCAGACTTCACACTGATAGAGCACCTGTAAATCATAGCCCTTGCTGCCTGGTGTTATTTTTTTTCCTGCCAGCTAACAATTCAGTTTTCATTGAAGCTACTTAAAGCCAATGAATATGAGCTTTTAGAATGCAGGCGTTGTAAGAAATATTAAGTCCTGTAGATTTTAAATTAATTTCAGGCAGAATAATATTGTTATTTGGGACGTAGACTGACTTCAGAAGTTAATTCATTTGATGCAGCATAATAGTAATTCAACATAATGTACTCATGCCATTAGACTAGCACTGAAAAAATGCTCTAAATAGCTATAATGAATAGTTTGGATTTTGAAAGCCTAGGAGAGCAATTTCACCTTGAATCATAACTGGCATCTCTCAGAATGCTTGTACATTATGAAAATGCAGAAAGGTGTTTGAATTCAAGTGAATTTCAGTACTACCCTGGGTAAAATTAACATTTTAGTGGCACTCAAACACTTCTGGAGTTGTAGTGGTAAAATCTGCTTTCACCTGCGTAGTTGTGGAAGAAACTAACCCTGATTCAAGGAACCGGCATTGCGCTGTACATAAAAACCATAGGGAGAGTTTCCCAAGGGGCTAAAAATGTAAGTCCTGTTTTTCAATAGAATTCAGCTGCTTAGAGAGCTTGATTCTTACCCACTTAGCTCCAAAGTCATTTAAGTACCTCTAAGCGTGCCCAGAGGAGTGGTGTGTGTGGTATTGCTGCTTCTCTATCCGCTTTGGGTTAAGTCCACCTGCTGCAGTGTTAGTGCCACTAACTCCATAGTTTTGTAGCTTTAACAATAGCAAAGGCTAAATTCTTTGTTATCAAGTAAAGTTCTGGTATTACAGCTCCAGCATTTACAGCCATGTTAAACATTTTGGAGCTGTGTAGCTAAACCTGTTCACTAACAGAAGAGCTGCATTAATTTTTTGGTAGGAGCTTTCACTCTTGTCTCCTATGCAGCTCCCTAGCAAACAAGTTCAGCCTAACAAGTTAAGAGTTTACATATGTGTATCACAGTCAAATTGGCAAGATATTTGCTAATAATTAATAACATAGCATAAGTTGCCATGCTTGTATTGTTTCTATTAAGGGAAACCCATAAATCTTGGTTTCCCAGGAAATGTAGCCAGCCCACAGCACAGGCAGCAAATGCTCTGCTCCCCTCAAAGCTGTGCCTGGCTGCTGCATCCCTAGCAATACTGGTTACTATAGTGCCAAGCTTGCTTTCCATCCTTGGTAAGAGGATGCTCATGGAGGCAAAGTCTGTTGGTGAGGCAGCTGGAAGTTTGACACAGGCATGCTATAGAAAGCTGATCATGTACATTGTGCATGGTGATATGTTGAATTTGTTTTGGATGGAAAGTGTTGTGGTGTGGGGTACAGTTGTATGTATATGTAGAAGACCTGCAGACACAGGGTGAGGTGATATTGATTGGGAAGTTCTAGATTTTTTAATTCTGTCTTTTTTTTCAGTGACTCCTAGGTGTTATCTGTAAACAGCCTTGCTTCTGATTAGGCCTAATCAAAGTGAACAGGAAGGGTTTGATTAAAACAAGTCAGCCCTTTATTCTTGGCTTGTGTAACACGGAGCCAGTTAATCCAGACTTGGGCGTAATTAAGGTCTGCCAATCTGAAGCACATAACCCCCTTCTTTAATATTATGACTAACATGATGGCGATTTGTCATTTGCAAATGTGTGAATCTGTTTTTATTCTTCTGACGAATCTCTCTGTGCTCACGCACATTGTGTGCAACTAGAGCAATGTCTTGGGTTCCTATGAGATAGATACATTCTGGAGGTGTTTGTTACCCCTGGCTCCTCAAAGAAGCTTTGCACAACTTTGACAGTGCCCTAATACTGTAGGTTTTTGTAAGGAGAACCCAGTCATCCTGGCCTTTCTGTAAGAGATATAGGCCCAGGTGATCATGTCATAATTTTAGCAAGTTTCTCTCCAAATCTTTCACAGAAATAAGATCCTTCAGGCACCAGGTAGTATCCCAGGCAGTAAGTCTTTTTCTCATTGCTATGAAATCACAGCTGCACGTAATAACCTAAGGGTGAGTGCAAGAGATAAATGTGTATGGATCCAGAAGTGACATTAGGTCCCTGAAGGGCCTGAAATATCACTTGAGATCTTGAGATGTTGAATATCCCATGCTGTCCTGCTCACATACTTTACTCAGATCTGCCTCATGATGACCTGTAATATATATGTGAAGGTGTTGGGGAAAAGAATTGCAGCATCATATTTACTTTATTAATAAGAAAAGGAAGAAGAAGACTCCACAGAAGACCAGAATGTTTCTGAGCTGGTTAATATCTGGTGAATGGGGAGTTGCTCTGAATATGGAATTGCTGGAGGTGAAGTTAATAGTCATAGTCTGTATGTAGTCTCCCATCCTCTTGAGCTGCTGTATTCCAGAGCAGTGTTACCTCATATTTTATATTCTTGCTGTCTGCCAGTTCTTGAAGCAGGAAGCTTGCTCAAATTTAATAAATCCAGAAATGGATCTAAATCTACTTTTAGAGAGCTATCAGAGCATTATGCTGGCAGTTACTCACTGCTAATTAGCCAGTTTTGCTTCAGGTGGTCCCTAAGGGAAGGGGAGATGGTTTCATTGGGAGACACAGGGCAGAAGCTTAACCGGGGTGAACCAAGTTGTGATCTGGAGGACCAAACTACCCTTGCAGGCTGCAGGAGGAGCTTGCTGGGTTCCTTGCCTGGACAAAACATCTAGTTTGGACAGCTAGAATACCTCTTGCTTTGTAATGTTGGGGTATTTGGCATGAGAGAACTCACTCCCTTGGAATTCAGTTCATAAAGAAACTTCCTGTATCATGGCTAATGGCTTTCCTTGTCCTCCACACCTGACACAGGTAATCCAGTCCTGTGTGGTGGTTGAGATGTGTGTGTCTCGGGTGAAGCAGAGCTGGCTTAGCTTTGCAGCCCTTTTCCTAAGGGTTCCTGTCTTCTGCACTCCAACACTAGTTTACCTCCCTGTACAGTGTGTTCATTCCTTCTGACTTTTTGCCAGTAAGGAAAACAAAACCCAACCAAAACCACAAGCAAGAAAGTGATACAATGAGAAGTTTGAATCCTGTTTTTCTTTGGAAGATGCATGATCTCTTCTCATTAGATTCTATGTATAGCATCTCCCTAGACAGGGCCCTTCGCCAGCCTGAAATCTCATGTGGACACCGTTGCCTGTCAGTGCCATTTCAGATGAGCTTTTACTTTTTGCCATAGACTGTAGTTAGTGTTGATAGCTGGCATTGCTGCAGTGTTTCCTATTTGAAGAACCACCCAGAAAGTAATTTGTTTTTTCTTTTTAAGATACCAGTGATCTAAATAGAGAAAGTTGGTTAATTTGGGAAAGGATCCCCAAATGTTCATTTTTCTTTGCATATGCCTAGCAATTTCTTTCTAAGAGACAAAGGCAGGAGATGCACTCCCATTTCTGCATTACAGTGGGCTTCCTTTGCATGCCTTGCCTTCTAAGCAGATCCTTATTTTTGTGATCACAGATTGGAAGTGAAGCACGTTCCTGTCTGCTTGTTTTGTGTTCCTTGGGAAGATCTTACTTTGCAAATACCTAATAGCAGCATGATGTGGTGTTTTAGAGTCAGGGAATATGCTTCAATCTGTCTCTTCTTTTGTAATCAAATTCTTATCCTATAGAAGACAGCTGTTGATACCTGGGTATGCTTTCCTCTATGAATAATTCAAATCAAGATTTGATTTAAAGCTTGCAGCACTTAACACCAGTCAACAGGATAATTATATGATTGGTGCTGAGAGAAACTACCATCTATATTAAAGGGAGAGCGGATCTGGTGCTGGAAGTTAGATGAGCAAGTTAATTAGTCCTGTCTCTGCCACCAGTCACCTTCTGTGCCCTTGTGGTAAAGCTTTGACTGCCACATTGATGTGTAGATGTTGAAAGAGAGGTATTGTTTCAAAGAAAAGAAGCTATTGTTTCAAGAATCCCCACAGCCTTGTAAGATTTAACTTATTCAAGTTTGTGGTGCTCTCAGCTCTGTCAGATAGGAGCAGGTGATGTTCATAATGCTAATTGTAATGTGTTATATTTGAAGAATTTAAAACACTTGGGTTTTTTTTTTATTTAATTGCTGAGAAAAGTGGCAGAAGAGAGAAAGCTCAGAGTTTTCTTTGCTTTCTGGAAGTCCCAGAGTTGAGGAGTTTTTAAGCACACCAAAGTTTAATGAAAAAATCCAGTTCTTGCTAAGCTCTGCTGTTGGTCTCTGAGGCTGTGGCTGTTTGTAATGGCTTATGAGAACAATGTCGTTGAACTGAATTCCTCTTTTATGCCACAATTGAAAGTGTGGTAAGAACACTTTTGCATTCTAGAAAGCTTTTTAATTGTAATAACTTTAATAAATTTAAATTAAAGTTATGGATTTACATTATACCGTATAAAAATTATGAGGTCCCACATCACGAAGTAGTGCGAAAACCATAAGAATGACTTTGCTTTGGTGAAGGATTGAGCATAAGATGAACACTGGCCTAGTGCTAAAAAGGTGAACCCTATTCAAATTATTTTTAATAAGCTTTTGAAATGGTTGCCATTTTGCTGTTTACGTAATTAAAAGGAAGGGAAAGCTACTCAATCTCATAAGTAAAGTAAAAGCTTTGGGTCTCACAGCACCTTGTCCAGTCTTGTTTCATTTGCAAACACTTGGAGTGCAAAATGCAAAGTTAATTTTTCAGGTATGGCTGCCACAAAATTGAAGTTACAGACCCTGAAGGTTTTAATGCATGCAAAGAAGAGAAAAAACACTGCTTTTCCTGTTTCAGACTGCTGGTTTTTTACCCTGGCTTTCTATCTTTTCTTTTTTTTCTGTCTCTAAGCATTTTGTACATGCAAAAAGTGTTTCCATTCTCTAAAGTGCTGCTCCTGAATGTGTGTTTAGACTGAGGAACTGACATCATTGGTGTTTGTTACCCATTTTATATCCTCGTTGCCAGGGTCCTGTGCCCTTACACTGAGATGTTTACACATGTATAATTAGGATATTTTCCAGCAAACCAGCAACGTAGCAGGTTGAGCGCTATTAGTGAAATGAAACTCCTAAGTGCATTTGGAAGAACACTGATTACCAGGCTAAATAATCCAGAACAAATGGCTCGAGTTTTGAAAGGCTAACAAACAGAAATGGCTAATAAACCCAAGCCTTTTGGAATAGTTGTAGCAGTTGTCTAGTTTTTTCTTTCCAAGTTATTCATGCAAACCTAGCAAAAGTAGGATTGCTGTAATGTGGTGCTTTGCATACTAGGGACAGTGATTTAGATGCTCTGGGTGAAGTGCTGGTAGGAAGCCACAGCCCTAATTTGTATAAAATTTGCTCATTTCCATTAAGGCACCCTGAGCTTGCCAGTCTCTGCTTTTTTAAGGGAACATATCAAAAGATACAGTACTAGAGTGCTTCCCACCTAGTTTTGGCTCAGCACCAATAACACTGTTGTGTAAATAGAGAAAAATTGTATCTGCTGCTGGAAATGGATTTAATATAAAAGCTTTGAAAACAACTCTTCCACTGCCCACTGCATCCTGACAGGGGCCTTCCTTTCATCTAGCATTGCTTCCACTCCAGCAGCTTGCAGTGGCCTCCTGGGTTGCAACAAAATCCCTTTTGGATCTATGAGCAAATTTTCTTCCCACTGTCTCTAGCATTTGGGGTTGATGTGATCCAGCCCTTCTCCCAGCTTGCTGTGACCCTCATCCTCTTCCCATCCCATCTGAGATTGAGAAGCATCTTTCCATGCACCGACAAAGACCACCCTTCCTTTTCTTCTCCCTCTTTCTTCCACCTTGTCATCCACATTGCAGCCAACAGGACAGAGCAACCTTCCCCTTTAGTGCCTAGCCACAGCTCTTTAATCGAGACATATGCTTGTGGTGCAAGCACACACTTCTGCTGTTAGTCACTGTTTCCCTCACTACAGGACTTCAGTCCTAGCCAGCATATTTGGGCAGAGCAGCCTTTATTTCGTTGAAGCAACAGCTTCTTTGTGTCAAGGGCACATCAGCTTTGTGTTAGGCTAACGCATCAGCATTGCAAACAAGGGCAAATGCAGATATAGATTTTATAGGAGGGCTAATTTTCTCAGAGGCGGCTGCTGAAGAGCACATAATGCCAAGCCATATGGCTGGAAACCTTCATACAAAATTAATTCCATCATAATCTGGTAGGGTCTGTTTGTTGCCATTTTCCCAAGGATCTTTTTCATGTTCAAAGAATCTGTGATATTCACTGAGCAACTCTTGTGTGGAGATCTGGGAAGATATGTGTACCTGCTGTTCCTAGTTTTTCCCTGTCAGATGAGTATAATCTTATAGAAGAGGGATTTTTTCATTCTGCCATTAGAGTTATCACGCCAAAACAATGAGTAATGGCTGTACAGAAAAGGCATGACAGTCAATTGTCTGGCCATATGTACCAAGGTGAATGCAATAGGTCCTGTAATGTCTCTGGTGAGATATTTTGGTAATTTTGAGTCTTCAGTAGCCATAAACTGGACCTATTGCAGGCACTTTTCAGCACAATGCTTACAATCTAACGGGATGCCATGTTTTACATTTGATTTTCTCCCGTATTCATCCTTCAGGCGTTACTGGATTGGGACATTTTTTAAAGGACCCTACTTTGAACTAATTATGACAAATGTTGATATGACATCTGTTGCTCGCTTTAAATTACCTCTTAGTCCGTTAGAATTCATCTTGAAGGCATTATTATAATGAATTTTTTTCCATGAACATTAATACAACCTGTGGGAGATCTGAATAAAAAAGAAAATTCACCAATCCTGCCAAGAGAAAAGCTGATGTGCCACCTGTTTTTTTCTTTCTTTTTTTTCCCTTGTTTTTTGTTATCCTGCTTTCTGTAATATTAATACAGCTGGTTTCCAAGGTACTTAAATAAGTAACAGGTTGGTAGAGCATGGAGGAATTCTCCTTGAGAGTGAATAATTAGGATTGCTTCCTGAACAAACTGCTTCCACAATGCAAAAGCTGCTGTGTTGAAATAACCAAACTTTGTGTTCTCTAGAGGAGATTGTGCTGTTCTGTCTTACAGATATAATTCCCACTAAATGCAAGATTAGTGAGTAATTTCTCAAGTTGCCTTTTCCTGTGGTCAGTCTGTAGCAGAGCAAAGGAGTTTATCCCTGTACTCCAGATGAAATGTCTCTCTTTGGGTGACATAAAGCACCGGTCTGATCAACGCTTTACCTACTGTGTTTCATACAAAATGTATTAATCTGACTTAGGAAATCAGGCTAAATGATAGTAATAATTCAACCTAGGTGTGATGGAAACTTCATCAGACTCGTGAAAACTAACTGGGTGCTAATGTATATCTGTCAGAGTTCTGTAGGTACAAATAGATGTGAGTTGCAGAGCGGTTGCTGGGTATTAACTTCAGGGAAGGGGAATGCTTATTATGTGACTTAAAAAAAGACTTAAATATATTGGGTAGCTCAGGGAAAAGATGCTGGTAGGTTCTGAGAGAATATGGAAGTCATGCAATCCTTGTGCAGATGGCGTTGATCAAAACAAATCCCTTTCGATGCAAGGCTTATGGAGGCTTGATGAGGGAAGGATTTCTGGAAGTCCTTCTTTGCCCATATGTAGTGAAATTCCTGCAGAATGGATTTGAGGTTTGCACCTGCTGTAGTGTTTGGTAATGCTAGACGGCAGTATTAGCAGGTCATGATTAGGAGAAAGCATTACATGACTACAGAGTAAACCGGAAAGCATCACACAAGCACAGAATAAAACAGTTACTAAGCTTGGCAGAGGAAGAAAGTGGAAAATATTACTTCTCTGCTTTTCCTGAGCTTAATACAGATATTTCAGTTTACCTATTTTATGGATGGACTTAAAAGCAGATGGATGGTTATTAAAAGGAATTTTCACAGTCCATGGAGATCTTGTTTCTTCTTTTATTTTTATACCACTTTTGTTTTTATACCACTGTTTTTTTAGTTCTTCAAAGAGGTCATGATCAGTTTGAGCAAATAAACCTTATAACGTTTTGCATTTCGTTCCACAGAAATACCTCAGGAGCTTTTTCTCTGCAATGCTGAACTCTCCATCGTCTCCACTACACATTGATAAAGTGGGTCTAACTCTATCAAAATACACCATCTGCGAATTCTCACCCTTCTTCAGGAAAGGTGTTTTTGACTATAGCAGCCATGGGACCAGCTAACTTTTGTGCCAGGTGCTTTATGCCAGAGGAGCACAGTTGGAGTGGTGCCTTCACTTTTGCCATGCAAGAGAAATGAGGGGAAGAAGAAAAGTTACCTTCCTCCATACCTGGAAAGTTGCATCAGAACAACTCCACTTAAAGACATCTACACCCCAGCCTGTGTCCTTTACCAGCTCTCATATCAGTGCCTGCATTTTCCTGGCATGGGGTATACAAACTTTTTGTGTAAGTTGCTCTGTTAATACTGTATTTTCTTGCTGAGTTTGGAACTGCTCCTTAGCAGGAGTGCTTCCTTCCCATTTGCTCAGACAATTTGTTCTGATGGTGCGAGAGCATCTCGAGTTTACCATGGTGGTGTGTCATGCTGACAGAGGGTTTCTGAGAAGCCTTTTGGTTTCTGTCCAAGCTGTTTCTTAAAGAACACTTCCTCTTCTGTTGCCTTACAGCATACTGTCATGTTTGAGGTAATGCTCATGCTCCACTGATACTTCTTTCTTCCCTCCCAGACATGTATTTTAACTATTTGACTGTATAATTGTATAATTAAAGGGCCTGGGTAACTTGAATGTTTACAAAAATATATGCAGCAGAAAGAATATAATTTAAACCCTGTAAAAGTCTTCCACACTTGGTTGTTTTGGAGCAGAATGAATCACTTGCCATTAATTAAGAAGCAGAGGAAGCAATAGTTACTGAAGAATGCGGTCAGCATCTTTTCAGATTTTCTAATTACCCAGACTGCAAGTGGATACTGTGCACTCACTGTACAGAGCTCAGAGCTATGCATAAAGCTAATGCAAAGTGCTGTATTTCTTTTTTTGTTTGTTTCCTGAAAAATAGCATCTTCACAATAGCATAACACTGTAAAACCTGAAGTTCATTTGCATCGGTTTGAAATTTACAGGATTTGACTAACAGTGCTTTAAAATTACTCAGGACTCATTCAGACTTGTACATGTATATACAGGTAAAGCTCATTTTATATTGCTGCAGATCCAAATATATATATATGTATATATATATACACACACTGTGACTGGAACTGAATATGTGTACATATTCATATATAATTGATTGTATAAAAATCAGAATCAAACTACTTCCAGTTATTAAAACACATAATGAAAGGTAAGTTTTGTGTGATGCTTGTTATGTG
Organism: Melopsittacus undulatus; assembly: GCF_012275295.1. Taxonomy (NCBI): domain Eukaryota; kingdom Metazoa; phylum Chordata; class Aves; order Psittaciformes; family Psittaculidae; genus Melopsittacus; species Melopsittacus undulatus. The sequence continues at coordinate 8,410,163 of NC_047529.1, read as the reverse complement.
CGTGAAGCATTATTTGTGAGTTGCCATCCTTGACTACCAGCAGGTCTTGGTAATCAAACTATTTCATGTTGTAGAAAATGGTCATTAAAACCTAAAGTAACAACACTGGTGACATTTTTATTCCATAAGCTAAATTTTAAAAACAGCGATGTTTTCTATTTAATATGATGTATAAAAATAACTGGGTTCTATTACTAAGTCTAGTCTGCTGTGATAAGCATTTCTGACTGAAAAAGAGGAGGGGAAGGGGGGAGAAAAGAAAAAAATATTAGACTGGATCATTTAAATTTTGAGAGTATTTTTATTATTTTGATTCATTTCAGTGAAAGCAAAAGTTAGGGTAAAATTTCTGAACCACCAGAGCCCTATTACCAGCAGGGTAGACTTTAATGTCTGTGGATACATCTGACTGTACCTGATTGTCTGACTGGGGCATCTTAATAGCTTCGGTTGGGAGCCAGGTTTTTAAGCTAAGCATTCCAATCATGGAACCTTAGAATGGTTTGGGTTGGAAGGGACTTTAAAGATCACTTAGTTCCAACCACCCTGCCATGAACAGGGTCACCTTCCACTAAACAAGGTTTCTTAAAGCACCATCTAACCTGGTCTTTAACATTTCCAGGGATGGGACATCCAGAGTCTCTCTTTTTCAGTGTCTCAGCACCCTCATAGTGAAGAAATCCAAACCTGTGGATTCCCAAACCATTCCCAGTCTCCCTCACACACTTCTGCACTAGAGAACTGACTTCACCTGCGCTTCATCACTGACCCCATGATCCTTACCATGCCCTGTACCTATTTTACACCTTTCCAGTATCTCCCAGGGCCTTTCTGTGCACTGATGCCCCTGATGAGGGGGACATGTTCTCTCTTCCTTCTTCACTCCAGCATTTGCCTTTGCTAGTGCTTCCCAAATCAGAAAGTGAAGGTTGGATGCTTGCTGGGTTTCTGTGGTGAGCTGAGTAAGTGGAATCTGGTGTTGCTGCACATGTTAATGGAAGATTACTAGCTTCACTTGGCTGTTACTGCCCTGATGCCCATATGAGTGCTTCAGAGGCAGGAACTGGGCATTATATTGTTTTCATATCCAACCCTAAATCTCACTTCAAAATGAGGGTCTTTCCCATTCCTCCTTCTTCCCTGGCCTGCCTCCCCCTCTTACCTCACTATAATTCAGTATGATAAGGAATTAATGCTTCAAGAGTTTTAAAATGTGAATTTTACATCAATGTAGAGCGTTATTTCTTGTGTGCCGCTTCTATGAAAGGACCTGGCAGGCCAGGAAATGGCAAGCTGCTTGATCTGCTGCACAAACCCAGTTTCCACAGATGTCCTACCTGAAAAACAACCGATGGTGCCAGGCGCTTTCCTGTGGCAAGCAGTGCAGTGCCTGACAAGCAGAACTCCATATTGCCACACAGCAAATGCTGGTCTGTGAGAAGGGTTGAGCCTGCGAGACTCCCAGAGGTAAGTCCCATGCTTCGTGTCACTTTGAATGTGGAGAACCTGTTTGAGAAACACACAACCAGACAGAGAGTTGAGTGAAAAAGATGAACATTCGTATTTTTCACATGAATTTAAAAGAGCACTTGTACTCTGCTCCTGTCTGCAGCACAAATTAACTCAGGGAGGACCAGATGCTCTGGTGGTATAAACCTGCCAATAAGGTGACTAATTTATGTTGCCTGGTTTATCTGGCCTGCAGTGTTGAATGTGTACATCGCAAATAACAAAGTAAAGGCCGATTAATCTCTCCATTTAAAATGTCATCAAGTTAAAAGCTACAGAAATGCAAGTGTAAGCATGCAATTAGGACTACAACCCCAGGCTACCAGCTTTTCCCACCTTCTTATCTACCCTTCAATGATACCCAGAGTTTAATCAATGACTGCAAGATCAGGCTAAACTAAGAGGCATCTTTTAATATTATCATCAGTAAAAAAATACGATGGTTCTTTATAACCTGCGGTCTTCAAACCCAGACTTCATGAGAAGTTTTCAATAGAAGCTGAGATGCATTTAGAAATTATTGGCCAGTTTCAAGACATTCTAGCTGCGTTTCTGTGAAGATATCCTCAGGCTCTCAAATTCTCCATAAATTTTATTCTCCAAGTATTGTCATTTTCAGAAACATTGTGAAAGTGTCTCCAGGGCTGGTACAGGTTGGTTGGCTTCTGTTTTTTTCCAAACCACCTCTGTAGCTCAGTGAAAACCCTAAATTGTATCAGGACTCTTTATACTTCAAGCAAAGTGTTCATTTAGGTGCAATAGTATATATATCGGGGCCACTGTTGTTACCTATGCAGCTGAAGTCATGCCTCCATCTAAGTCATCAAATCACTTGGCTCACATCCTCGCTGACCCTACAGCAATTCTGTATCAATAGGGACACATAAAAGAGGCCAAAAAGCATACTGGAGGTGGTTCTGGGCTATTCTTTTGCATGATGACTTGATCAAGATGCAGAAAGCTTTTGAGCAAAGCCTTCTTTTTGGTCTTGAGCCTCTACTTCTTTAACTGAAAGTGCTTTTGCTCTGAATATGCTGCTTCTCATAGGAAAGAGATAAAGCAGCAACAAAAGCCCTGCTGATAAAGGGACTGCTACTGGCAGTCCCTCACTCCCAAGAGCCCACAGTGTCAGTTCAAAAACTGATGCTCAGATGCTGTTGTTGGAGATGGGTTGCTCCAAACAATCAGACACAATCTTTCCAGTTTCATCAGCAGGCCTTTAAAAGCTATTGCAGATTTCCTCTTTACTGTCCATGCCACCTATACTGTATATAAAAATAAGAAACAAGTTTGTACTAGGCTGTGATAAAGCTTGAAATTGTATATGCTAACAGCTCACTAAAGCCCCAAAATTGGAAGGAATTAAGTATTTTTAACTTAGCAGGATGTTTATGGCTGCACTGGGTTTGTTTTCTGTGTTTCCTTAGATCCTGGGGAACTAAAGCCTCAAACATTTGATAAGCTGAAGAGCAAAAATTTGGCTTCCATCCCCATCAAGGGAAATGGAAGATGTTTCCATAGGAAAGACTTCATGAGCAATTGATCTATGGAGTTGCATAGGCCCTGAGATCCAGCAGAATGGATGTAATCCAAATTTATTTTCTTGGCAGAACTCTGATTTTTGATATACTGGATCCTGACACTTTTTGTTGTTGTTTTATTACTTTAAGAGACTGATTTATTATAATGGATCACAGACCTGAATGCTGATGGAGATGCACTTTGTTTTCAAATTACAGCACAATAACAAAGTTACTTGGGAAAATAAAGACAAAGAAACAGGTAGGGAATATGAGCTGTGGCCTGAAAATGGTTTTTATGGGAAAGAGGTGAACTTCCCTGATGCCATCCTGTTTACTGTGGTTAAATCAGTAACAGAACTCATCCAACTGGATGAAGATACCAGATCACAGAAGATACTGTTTTTTTGTGTACTTGAGATTGACTTTAAAACACTGTTGAAAGGAATCTGGGGGGGAAGCCTTATTAAGGGATCACATTAATGTTTGATAAGATGGAGGTGATTTTGGACTAGAGGCTTTAGCCCCATGTCTGGTGCATAACAAGCCCTAGGAGCAAAAAATGCCAGTGGCAGCATGGAAAGCTCTCTTTGTATTTTCTTCTTGATAAATCTGTTTTCTGTATAAACACTGCCACTTCTCTCCAATGTCATGCTGACAGCTCAAGTGTCAGCTCCCCATAGCACAGCTTGTGGGCTCACAAAGAGTTTCAGCAGCATTTTTGTTGGGGTTTTTTGAGATACTGGTCTCAGAAAAAGGAGCAGCTCTAAGAAATAAAGTCTACAGACTTTCCCAACGTCCTTCTCAGTTTCTTTTGATAGCTTCTGTCTTCTCAGAACGGTTTTGTCCTAATGGCTTGTTCTTATTCTTTGTCAGTTTTCAATTATTTCCCTTCTGTTTTCTTGTTTTACAGATGGTTTAGAAGAATATGCTGGGAAGAGTTGAAGAAAAAGGAAACCCTCTATTATCTGAAAAGCGAGAGTGTTCTCCTCATCTTCTGATGTAGCAAAGTGGAACACGAGTTTTTGATCTTTTTACATATTGTGAACTTCTGAGCCTTCAAAGGTCTTGCATGCTGTAGCTTTTGGGGATGTTATTGTACTTCTTCATGATCATTGCTGTATTCTTTTCCGTTGTAATTAACATTTGACATCAGCCTTTCTTCAAATGATCTGCTTGAGGAGAGGGAGCCTTCTACTTAATGGTCTGCTGCATTCCTTGTTTAGGTTCAGTAGGTCTTTGTAGGACTCAACCTTTTGTCACCATTCTTGCCCAGCAGTGTATTTTCTCCATGTTAACCTGTTTCATTTGACGTTACCTTGAGACAATGTTAAAACATTACTAGGAATGCCTCTAGTAATGTGTTTTTCCGTTTCCTTAAGATATGTATCAGAGGACACCGATCGAAATCAGGTTCTAGTCATGTTTCTGTTGCAATCAAGGTTCTTGCTTTTTGTTATTGTGAATTACAGGAGAAATCCGAATCTCAAAAATGAGGAGGGGAATTATTATGTGACTTGGGAAATCTCAGTGTGTTTTCAGGACTTTTGCATCACTTTTGCATTGTCTTTTATGTGGATAGCTAAGGGATGCATGGGTTAGAAATTGCTCCTTTCCATGGTGCAAATGAACATACCCACAGCAAAAGCTTCAAGAATTTTCTGTGGAAACTGGAAACATCTATGTATCAAATCAGCTGCTGTTCCCATTTAGTTTAACAGAAGACAAGGTAATGCACTACTGCTGAAAAAACAAGCCATGGCACTTTTCCATCCATAACCACCTCTAATTCTCATCATTTTAGTAGCTGAGCAACAGGAGGACTGCTGGACAATGTAGGGGCCATAACAACCCTCTGAAAGGTTAGCATAAAACTGTGTGAGCAATTAGATGCAGATCTCAGTTTGTCCTGTATTCAAAACTGTCCAGTTCTGAGCTTGGGAGTATTCATTAGTGCAGTGTGGATAAAAGAAATTGCTAGTTCTGGGAAGCAAGAGCTTCCAGGAGTTACAGTGGATGCCCTCTGTGCTCCAACACGGAAAGGTTGCTTAATAGTGTGTGAAATCAGTGTCTTGGACAAGCTTCCAGACTGCCTGAGCTTATTGATTCTGGCACCTGCTTTCATAAGCAGGTGCTCAGGTTTATGTGTCCAGATGAAGTTACCTCTTAACATCTTAATTACATGCCAGGCTTTGGCTTTATCTGTTGTATGAGTACCACTGGGTGTTGTTAGAAAAGGCAATGGAGAATGGAAATACACCCCCAAAATTGCAAAGAAAATAAAAACAAAGTGTTTGTTCTGAAAAAACATCTATTACTAATTTCTTTATCTGTGGCAACAATAACATTTGCATGGCATTATCTACTGAATGGTACCAGAATTGCTCAACTGTGGCAAGTCCAGCAAATGAGAGCATCCTTCAGCACAGCTCGTCTCATATGCAAGAGGATTTCACTTCCCCCGTTCTCTTGTAGTGATGGAACAAGGTTTTAGGGTGTCAGTGAGAAATGCTGAGAGCTTGCCAGCCTTAACTGGGACTCTGTTAGGGTATGTTGGCAACATGTATTTCATTCTGTATGAATTAAATCAAGGGTGGCATTTGAAAGTTGTACTGGGTAATCTGGCCTTTAAATTCAGGATGAAATTCTACAGGGTGAGTTTTGGCTGCTTTATTAACACCCATCTGGCATCTGCACATTGCAGGACAAAGGGCATGTAATAATTTTCACTATATCATTATGAAGGTCATTGTAGTAGCTTTCCAGCAAGAACTTGATAAGGCTGCTAAATGAGACTGCCTCAGTGATGTCCTGGAGAATCAGTGAGAACAGGACTTTCTTAGGTTGAGTGATTTATTATCCAGGTAGAGGAGCTGGGATGGTGTTACTGAGGCTGCACAGAGTGCTCTGCTTGAAGTTTAATGGTCAGTATCTCTCTCCTTGGAGATACTGTCATGGTTTAACCTGGCAGGTAGCTGAACACCAAACAGCCACTTGCTTACTCTCCCTACACCCCCAGTGGGATGGGGGAGAAAATTTGAGGGGAAAAAAAGTGAAATTTGTGGTTTAAGTTAAAGACACAAGTGGAAGAAAAAAAGATATAATAAAATAGGGTTAGAATATCCAAAATAATATCCAAACAATAGAATATACAAAAATAATATCCAAACGCTCACTGGCCTTTGCCCAGACAGTTCCCAAGCAGCTTTCCCTCCAGTTTATCTACTGAGCATGATGCCCTATGGTCTGGAATATCCCTCTTGCCAGTTGGGGTCAGTTGTCCTCACTGTACCCCCTCCCAGTGTCTTGTGTGCCCAGCCTCCTTGATGGGGGCATGGTGGGAGAAGCTGGAAAGTCCTTGTCTTAGTGTAAACACTGCTTAGCAACAACTGGAACATCAGTGTGTTATCAACATTCAATCCTAAATCCCAACACAGCACTATACCAGTTACTAGGAAGAAGAGTAACTCTGTCTTAGCCAAAACCAAGGCTTATATGCTGAACTTACAATAACTAATTTGTTTTGTGAGCCTGTGATTTGTCTGCATTTTGGCCAATGTTACCTGTTCAGGTGGAAACTTTACAGCCTGTGGTAGGTGCCCATTCAAAATGCAGGGTACTAGAGGTGGCAGGAGGGTAGAGGCAGATGGGGACCAGGAAAGGTCCCTCAAGAGCCAAGTGTAACACCCTTTCCCCAGGTTAACCTGCCTGACAAAGCTCAGCATCCCTGATTGCACCCAATGGCAGAGGAGCTGCTCTATGGCTTCTCTGTGGGTTTCCAATGATATTCAGTTCCTCTGGTTCCTTTGCCCAAGCCCTTTTTAAGATAAATCACATTTCAGTTTCAGTTATTTTGGAGATTAAATGCACATGTTGTGTTGATCCCTTTTTACTGCCTTGGTGTAATTTGTTTGCTTTGCTCTTACATATTGCCAGAGATATGGGGAAAAAACAGAAAGCTGAAGTCCCCATTTGTTTTTGTATTTCCTCTCATTTCCTCCAGCTTTATGATGTTCAAAATCCCCAGTTTTCACCTTCACATAGAAGTACACCTTCAAGGACAATTTTACACTCTGATTAGTCTCCAGGTAACCTAAATTTTTCATTTCCCTTATTATTCAACCTAAGCTTGTAACTGAAACCCAACTCTCATCCCTTTTCGAATTAACCCCTTAGTGCAAAATGTCAAGGATTTTCCAGCTCTATCAACTGGAAGTCAGTGAAGCTGGGAACCTATTGACACCAGGGAGTTAAATCTACAGAATCACAGCTAGTGCTGTGACTTACTAACCCCTCCACAAAAATGTCCAAGAACTGGTGTTATTAGGGTTTTTTATTTAGGGATAGACTTGGGAGAAAAACCAAATAACTTCATAGCTGTAAAGGAAAACAAATAAAGGGCCTGGGAGTGGAAAGCAGCAGTAATGAGGTGCATCCCATCTCAACAGCCATGGGCAAAACAACTGGTAGTTATGAAAGGTTCCTCCAGGTTTCTAATCTCAGTGCAGCTCCGTTGGGATGGTGTGTGTGGTACCTGTGGCACCATGGGGGCTGGAGGGGACTGGGCAGACTGGTCTGGAGTGGCTGCCCATGGGAGGGCTGTTGGATTTAGCTGAGCTGTGTCTGACAGATCTCCCAGCTCCAGGCACGTTTCTTCCCAACAGCCAAGTCCAGCTGCACGATTGGGTGTACATGGGACCATGGGAATGAGTGGATGCTCTCAGTGGATGCTCCAAAGGCCATACCAGGACACAGGAGGCACCCCCCTGCCCCTGCTCCCAGTGCTGGAGCTCTCAGCAGATGGTTTGCATGTTTGAGAAATCGAAGCCAGGGTTTCTGCAGATGCACATGGTACCCAGAGCCCCCCTCCTCACCAGCTATTAGCTCAGGTAACACAAATAGGCCAGGAGCAAAACACTGAGCTTTTTGTAGGACTCCATCACCAAATGCTCCATCCCCACAATGCACAGGGTGGGAACGAGAACCATGGCCAGATGGTGAGGAGGATCCAAAGGGTGTAAGCAAAGCCAGGACAAGTGCTGCCCACCCTGCTCCCAGCTCTGCAGAGCAATTTGTCTTATTCCTCGCATTACTCAGGTACGGAATGGGAATACAGCATCATTTTCTAGCTGCACAAATCACATGTTAGCTTAAAAAGCAAAATGTGAACATGATCAAACACAGGGAGGTGGGCAGCCAAATGGGACACTGAGGTTGGATTTGCAGAGGATGGTATATCTGGGCATTCAGGGGTGATTTTTGAGGAATGAGCTCAAAGAAGATTTACATATATTATTTCTTCCTTGGAGAAACACTGATTACAAGTAATTCAGTGGTCTGTAGGGCTGCAGACTGGCAGTATAGCTTTATGTTATTCGAAATGCACTGCTTTCCTCTTACTGTTGCCTGTGTTTTCTTCTGCAGAAATGCTTTGACAAGATATTGCAGCAATTTTCCCAACAGATCTGATAGTCCATCTCTACTGCAGAAGCTTTAGAAGGTATTTGTTCAAGGAGAGCATCTTCCCAGTGCTACCAATTCTGTGGAAGTAGTAAATTGGGATATTAGTTATTAAATTCAACTACACAAATTACCATTTATATCATTATAAATCTCTCTCTACTGAGCAACCCTTTTTATGGTGATGATCCTAGTATTTACATAAAAATTGCAGTGCGCAAGGTAAATTATGTATTCCAACCTGCAATTTTTGTTAAGGATTTACACATGCAGAATAAATTATTTTCTCCTTCTTGAGCAACAGGAATCATAAATAACGTGCAGAAACAGCCGTAACCATGGTCTCACATGAAAGCTACGTTCCTTCCCTCCGTCACCTGCTGTAATTACAGTGTACATCAATCCCACCATAGGTAGATACACCAGGTTTTGTTCTCCCCTTTTCCTCATACAATTTTAATGACTATCCCTGCTTAGAATACAACATTTTAAATTAAAATATTAAAAATTTAGAAGTAGATTGTTTCCCTGACAACAGCGACAGCAGCATTTAATTCCCCCCCGTGTCATTGGTAAATAAATACATCCAGTTGCTGATACTAGTGAGATAATGTGCCTGAGGCTAATTGTGCCGTTACAAATATTTTGAGCCTGTGCTTGATAATGCAGGTCGTGGTGCTTAAATATGTATGAACTGAACTAATTCAACCTTCTTGCTGCTTGCCAGTGTATTGACAAAACCTTTTGTAACAGGGCTACACGGACATCATGAAGTAGCTGAGTTCCACAAAGTTGGGTGTTGTGGGATTTGGATTTCTTTGGACTTCTGGTGGCAGCCCAAGGGAAGAGGCCCATATGGAATCATGGTGGGTGCAGAGCAGACCCTGCCAGCTTCCTTCAACCCCATGGGTGTCTTCTGGGGCTTTGGGGTGGGTTGTGCTTATGAGACACCCCAGACCTTTCAGCATGTATGGTATGTAAGAGAGCTTTGACTTATTAAGCTGTGCATAAAGATGTCAGGCTTGGCTCTTTGATCTATTAACTAGTCACCAGGACCAGTCCCAGGAGGAGCTGTGTGTGGATGGGTTTTGCTCAGATCCACATGTAAGGTTGTGTTTGGAGCCTGGGGCTCTGTACAGAAGTTATGTCATGCTGGGCTCCTGATAGTGAGGCTGGTCTGGGTATGGCCAGAGGCATCAAACACCCCAGAGGTGTCTGGCAAAGGCCAGATGTACTTTTGGCACTGGAAGTTAATGAGTCAATAAGGTAGAAAAACTAGAGGAGAAAAATGCCAAGCTTTTTGGTCTAATCCCTGTGTCTTGCCCTCCGGCTATGTGAGAAATCATTTAAGTTTACAAGCTCCCTGTTTGCAAGATATGATGCCTGCCATGAACTCAGCTCTTGGTTTTGTCCTACCAAGCACAGAGCTCAGCGGAAAAAGCCCCTTTAAACCCCTCTGTGAGCATTGCTCTTAGGCTCAGCACTGCTGGTTTAGCCTGTAAAGAGCTTTGGCCAGGCTCAATGGTGCTGTGCCTCTCAAAGCAGAGTGCAGCTGGAGGCGAAGAAGGCAGATTCCTTGTCTCTGCTCCTCTGATCTCTGGGTTGAGCCTCACTGGGAAGGGAAGTATCTCCTGCAGGGCTTTGACTTGGCATGCTCCCTCAGGCTGATGGCAGATGAGCTCTTACAGCATTGCTGCAGTATTGAGTTTGGCTACACACATAATTCAATGTTTAAGATACAGGTTCTCTTTATTTTCTCATCTCCACTGCTAATTAAGCAGGTGCTGAACCGAGTGAGAATTTGCTGATGGTGCTAACCCAAATTCCAGCAATAGGAAACCTTGGAGACCAAATTGTGGTCACCTCTCTCTTGGCATGGCACCGGCTTATCCTTCTTAAGACTTGTGTGTGTCAGCTGAAGGCTGCAACCAGCACAGCATACATGGATTTGCTTGGATATGGTAGCTGGATGGGTTTGTTGCCCTCATTTCATCTTCAACAGGACTGTTGAGGCTGGCTTAGATCCTCAGCCCACACCTACTGCTGGGGCTCAGTCACAGTCAGTGGTGCTACGATGTTTTATAGAGTCTGAGGCACTCGCTGTGTGCTGTGGGGAAATATAATCCTGAAAGTAACGTATTTTAGGGAGCGCAATTTCAGCAGAGCAGAGCGTTGCTCCTGCAGGGCTCTTAGCTGGGAAATGGGCTGCCACAAGTCACCTAATAAAGCTCGGGGCAACATGCCATGAATGTACCATGATGGAAGGAAAAGGAGACATAAAGGGAGAAGAAGTAATGGGAGAGAGAAAAGGCTCGAAAACCTGACCATCATGATTCAAGTCACAGTGAAAGGATTATTTGGTTGTGAGTAACAGGGTCAGCAGTTCTATATCTAACTGGAAGAACCATATACTGTCTTATTACAGCAACCTGTACTTAAAACTTGTTAGATGTAATGTGTTGAAATAATGTTACACATGGTCAGCCTTGGTCCAGGCCAGTAATTAATGTGAGCACAAGCAATCTGAGAGGAGATGACACCTTTTGTCAGCAACAGGTAATCCTAGCAAAGGTAAAGCTGAGCAAGCAGTTGAAAGGGAAATCATTAACAGCATTCCACTGCTATCCAAAGTTTCTTCACGTCTTGTTGCTTCCTTAGATGGATGCACTAAACATGGAGAATAGCAAAGCAAGAAAAACCCCTTCATGAGCTTCTGAAGCTGCTCTTGCTGGCTGAAAGGGAAGCTTCCCTTTGTCTATGTTGGTATTTCTTAAATGAGATGCTTTGATGGTCCCTGAGGGACTTAGCTCATCTCTCCATAAAATGTGGAATTTAAAGGCCGTACGCAATTTGTAAGACAATCATATTGTTTGAGGACAGATTAGTTACAAGTGCCTTTAGCACATCTAGGTGTGTTTAGATCCATTACTTCTTTGCTGGAGTCTCTGTCAGCAATACAGCCCCCATTTGGGTACCACACAGGATGTGGCGTTAGGCTGCTTTCTTATGGCCCGGCCAGCCAGCGCTGCGTGTGGCTGTCTGGGGATCCCTGCAGAAACGTCAATTAGCAATAAAAGTTCTGCAAACAAGCATTATGCCATCTCCTTATACCTCCCCTGCTGCTGCTCACAGTCACACAGCAATGTCCATAGCTAAAAAATTGTTGTCATGGGCTTCTGTGGCTCCTCCATTGCTAAGATCAGTGCAAGCTTTTTCTGGACACACTCTCATGTGGAAGCTGGGATGTCAAACTGAAATACAGGATTTAGCTATTAGTGTCCTTTCTCAAGGGATGTTTTTCAGATTGGAGTGCCCGTAGCTTGCATCTAATTCCTCTTGGGCTAAACAGCTTTGCCTTTGGTTCCTGAATGTGCTTTTCTCTCAGGTGGTGTTTCTGCAGGTGACTTGGGAATCTCGTACATCCACACAGCTCAGCAGGCAATATCTACCATTTCTGTCCTCAGTTCTTATCATTATTTCTTTTTTCACTGCAATCTCCTGATTTTAAATAGGAAAATCCCTTATGTCTAGGCAGTGTCTGTCTTCTCTCCAGTGTAATTAATTATCTACTCAGATTAGATTGCTCCATCAGGAGCTTTGTAACTGAGGGAGGCTTTCCCATGTAGAATTCCCTTCCCAGATTGCCCCCAGGTGAATGAGCTATGGATTTGCCCTACCTGTGTAGGGGGGAAGAAGAAGCCCAGAGGCCTTCCCAGCACTGCTATCACACAGGCACAGAGTTGGGTGCATGATGCACAGCCTGGAAAAAGGGTGCAACAGCAATTACCGCATTGGTGACAGCCTTGCAGGGGACATGAGAATTAAATCAGGAACCAGGGATCATGCCTGTTTGTTGCTCTCAGGACTACCTAGAAAAGTGTGTCATGGTGTTAAGCAACTGGATAAGGGCTTGGGCTCAACCTTTCCTCCATTAGTCAAGTGCTTGTGCACTGGGTGGCTTTATACTTCCCACATAGTACCTACAAGGCTGATATGAGTTATTAGGTGCCTTTTTCCTACCTGAACACGATGCCTTTCCTACCCTAGGGCTACATGTCTGATGTGTGTCATCCGTCTGGCATTGAGTTTGTCAGGCAGAGCAGCACTTTGGTTGCAAGCTGACATGGGCTTCTTTGAGCACTGTCAGCAGTCTGTGCAGATCTGGTATGTAGCACTCCTTTGCATGGAGATGCTTCCTCCCTTTTGAAACACTCTTATAAAGCCAGTGTGGTCCAGAGATGAAGGGTGCTGTGAGCACACCTTGCATTTTACTTGGCTTAACTAATTTGTTCTCTTAATCATTCATTATCCACTTGGGAGCAACTTCAGAGTGCGGTTTCTCAGCAAGACATGTTCACCCCTATCACTTGAATATGCTCAAAGCCTCTTTCCTGCATGACTTGACTTAACGTTTTTAGTGTATAGTATTTCAGAATTGCCTTATGATTGGTCCAGCATCACTAACAATGGAATCTGTCATGATCCAAAGGTGTTTGAGGGCATATTTTTACTAAGCCAGCATAAAAGGCTCAGCTGCAGAAGGCCTCCAAGTGCCCCACTGCTCCATGTAAAAGAGTAATAATGGATGTTTTCATTAATGAAAGTGCAAACTGTTGTTTAGTTATTCCTAATCCTGGAGTAATTAAGTGGCTGGAGAGGAGGGTGATTCATACTAACACTCGCTACTCTCAGAGTTCATTTTCTGTATGTTGAATGTGCCTCTAAGAATGAATTTGCTTTGCTATATCTTGTGAATAATTCATTATGCTCTTGTTAAAAAGCTTTCTGGGAAGGGGAAAATAAAAATCACTGTATTTGGTTATCATGGTTTACGACACAACCTAACATTGACCAGTGAGCATTCAAAAGGAACAGTGTGAGGTCTTGCAGGAGAGCGTTTCTAGTCCAAGGTGAGAGGGCTCTGCCTGTGAGTAGAGATGCAGCCTTGTCGCAGTTTTGGTGTTGTAGTTCCTACTGCTGGCTCGTGGTGTTGGAATTCTCCACTTCTCTGTGAATATCAGCTTTCATTTGAAAAAGCATTTTGGTTTTCTATTTAGTTCTCATGACTTAAGAAAAATGGTCACAAATGTAACCCTGCAGGCTCAAAAACCCAACAAAAAGAACTTGAGTTCACTTGACATTTATCTCGTGATTAATATTGGGGCTGACTCGCCGATTTATACTACTTGAAAGGCCGACTTAAATAACCTGTAGCATTTATATACTACCCTTCAGATGTGGATTGAAAAGCCCTTTCAGATGTGAAACTCTCTCCCCTGTGATATACTTGTGATAGATTGTTGCTGTGAATTCCAGCTAATTTGGGCTCATTTTTCTATGGTGATTTTTCTTAATTCTGTCTCACTCACCCGTGAGTGATGGGCTGTGCATACATATTGCTCTTGCTGGGATCTATAGAACCCTGCAGTACCCAGTGATTTCACCACAAAGTTATCTGGCTGGGGACTTCACCTGCCCCAAGGTTAATCTGGAGAAGGGCATGTGTGCAGAAAAGAACTGACAAACAAGAGGTGATATTAAGGAAACCTAGCAAAGAAATCCCTCAGGAAGCAGAGCAGCTCCACATATTCCCCAGCTGAATTAGCTCACAGGTCTTTGAGAATATAGAGTTTAGGAGCAAAACAGAGAGCCTTTCTTCTGCTAACTTTCAGAATGTTCTTTGCTTTGAGTAATGCCAATCTGCTTCCAGGTGGGTTGGGGTTGTCTCTGTGAGTTAACTGGCCCAGTAAGGCTTGGAAGGCATCAAACCCAACCTCGCAGCTAATCCCCTGGCCAGTATCACTTGGCATCTTATCATGTAGGTCTCCTTTCCCCACTTGATCAGAAATAACAGACACTAAGAGGTAATTTATAGGGCACCACAGCAGCACTAAGAGCTAAGCAGTACACCCCAGAAATCTCACTGCTGTGCAGTACATGTAGCACCAATTGCTTGTACACTGACACTGGCATCTCTGGCTCCACTCTATTTTTTCCTACTAGTATTTAGGAGGAAATTTCTCTCCTGTATAGGTGTGAGCTGATGGGGGGGTCAGCAGAGCTCCCTTGCCAAAGTCTTGTTGTCTTTTGCCTTCTGTTACTATCCCCCAACTAGGCAAATATTTCAGTAATCCTCAAATGTGTGACCCTCTCTTTGCAATATTGAGCTTCTTTCTACTTCAAGTTTTCCCAGCTCCTCCAGGTTTTCTCATTCTTCCCCTTTAATGCTATGATCCATCTCTATGTTATAAAGCCTCTGATTTGCAGTTCATATCTGACTTCCCTATGGGTATTATGTCTATTGAGCAAACCCAATTGCCTCCACTTGTCCCTCAAGTGTCCCAAATACAGGCATTGGTGAGGGAGTGCAGGAAATTGCACTGGGATGCTGCCAGGGGATTTATGCAGCGATGCTCTGAGCGTGTGTTAGAAAAGTATGAAGTGTGTTTGTGAGGTTTTAAGATTATGCTTTGAACCATCCCACAGCATACAAATAAATCCCAAACAACCCACCTGGTTTATAAGGACATGCACAAGATGCATGTATGTGTGAATATGTTATTTAGGCTCCCAGGAGTTGGTTCACACATGTGCTCCCCCATGGAAATATACGTCCCTTAATAACGTGAGTGTGAGGTGTGTTTCTTTGCAATTAAATGTGAGTCATGGCTCCCCACACCCAGCTGGCAAACTGAGCCAGGGTGTGCTTGGGGGAATGGGTGATATTTAATTCATGTGTGAGCATAATTAAAGCAGTTTCAGTCTGCAAAATCAACTCGGCAGAGCGCTCCGATTGCTGCCTCTCTGCTCCTTTCTGAACCTCCTCCTGATGAAAGCACAAGGCAGAGATGGTGGGAGCTGGGCAAACCTCCCTTTATCTGCTGAGATTAAGCTGTGATTTGCCCACACACCTGAGGTGAACAATATCACTAACCAAATCAGATTAGAGAAAACAGCAGAGAGAGCAGCACAGCTGCGGGAGAGATAGGAGCGTGAGAGTTGTGAAGGCTGGAGTTCTCCTCCCAGCAAATGAATGGGACCAGATGAAAGGATGAGATCAGTGAGCAGATGAAGCACAGAAGTTGATAAAATCCTCAGACTTTGGAAGATTTACCTGAGCCTATTAAAATGCAGCAGGCTTCCCTCACTGAGGCCATATGAATGGAAGCGTGATTGACAGCACAGCCAAGCCTTTCACCTGACAGCAAAATTAGCAGGGCATGAAAAATAAGCAATGCTGGTGCTTGAAAAGCTCGTGCAAATGACTCTGAGGCAAGAAAAGGAGAATGGATGTGATTGTGCAGGTGGTGTGAATGCCGAATCAGTGCTATTAGCTGTGAGGCTGCTAAAAGGCTTTGCTATCCTGCTAGAAGTGAAGGGCTGCAGTTGGTGTCTGCCTTCTCACACTCACTTTGGTGCTGGGAGGGTGCAGAGGAAGATGAATGCATTCCCTTTCATACATCCTAGTGATTTGGTCAGAAGCCTGATTTAGGTTCATTGGGATGCTCTGAATCCCTTCCCCACCCTGTGGATGGGAGCCAAGATTTTTCATGGCTGCACTGTGTTGCTCACTTCCAGGGATGTAACCGTGTCCTTGCTCTGTGTGGCAGGACTGTAAATCACTGCAGCGGCATTCACACTCCTGGGATTGGAAATCATTGAGACACTGATATTTCCTTCTGTCCTATTGTATCAGCTAGGCTATTTTTCCCCTTTCTTTTAAATATCTCAGCTCACCTCATTATTGCAGTATGTACATTTAACTCAAAAATAATGCTTTGGAATTAGCATGAAGAGAATTAACCACACTTTCCCAAGAAGACCATTAACGCGCACAGCAAGGAATCCAGCATGGGGACTGATAAAAACCCCAAACCAGAGAGCTCAAGAGGGGAGGTTTAATTAGCCTGTGAGGTTTGTCTTTAAATTCTGAAGAAATTAAAGATATTCTCCAGGAGTTTATCATGGGCTCCCGAATGACTTTCATTTGGGAGCCCAAAGGTTTAACCCAATTCTTGTCCTTGTTACACCTTGGAGAAATGGCAGCAGTAAGTACAGGTAAGCCTGGAACCTGAAGACCAATTGTACAAGAAGTTGACCCAGCTCCACAGCCAACATGGTCAGAATGTTCTCCCTTGCAGAAATAGAGGCTTTGAAGGCAAGTTCTTGGTTTAGAACAAGTACTACTGAAACAGGGCTTTGCTCTGCTGCGTAGCTGAGCCTGCAGTGGGAAAACAGGGGAGATAAGACCAGAGGCTGCTTTCCCAAGTTTGCACATTGAAGGCAATTTAACTCGAGGCTGCAGATGAAAGGCTGAATTTGTTTAGTCACTGTCTCCTGGGAAATTACCAAAGTCTTTGAGGAATGCTGCAAACCTCAAGGCAGGCGCTTGTTGTCCCTCTGGACACTTGGCAAATCAGCTTCTTACAATTTAAAGTTGTTCCTAAGAATATAAATAGGAGGAGAATGTGTTTGTGAGGATGTAATACTTCCCCAGAGCACAGAGAAACTGAGCTTGTGGCTGAAGCATTGAACACCAACCAGTGGCATGGAGAGCAGGCAAATACCTCAAGACTCCTGAAACCTAGGATATCGATAGCCTTTTCTTTCTTGTTTTGCATGGATGTGAAGAAATTAATTACTTAAGCTGCACTGTAATTTTATTCAGTCAGGTAATGGCCCTGAAATGCAAACAGGGGGCATCAGTTTTTGCGTGCTATGAGCCAAGTCATTTCTTTACTCTGTTTAGGTTTCCTATTGTGGCACAAGCCAGCCAAAGGAACTGTTCAACCTTTGGTCCTTGCAAGGGGCTGACAGAAGAAGGGCTGCCTTAAATAGACAAGTGGAAGAGCTGGAAGTTTCTGGAGGCCGAATAGGATGAGGAAAAAAGCCCAGTTTTGCTGGCAGAGTTGTGGGAAAGTGATTTCAGATCTCTGCCTCTTGACCTGTCTCATCCCAAAGTGACATTAGTCTGCAGTCTATAGCTAGGGCTCTGGTCATGCAGAGCATCCAAAGCCTTACCGCTTGCTCACTTTCAAAATCAGATGCAAGTAGCTCAGGTTTCTACAACATCATGGTAGAAATCACCCAAGCACCTTCCTCCTCTCACCTGCCAATCCTGCTGCCTTCCAACCCATGGTGAAGAGCCTGCAGTGCCAGCCCAGCAATGACCTGTGGTGTTTGGTGATCCCACTTTCATAGCAAGATGCTCTGTCAGTTGCTGCTCTGCTTTCTACCCCCAGTGGCTCGTTCAGAGGTTGGTTCATTAAGCATCTGGGCACAGTGGGTTTCTCAGTTAATTTGCTGCATGCTGAAGGATGTTTATCACTGGGCAGCATATGCCCAAATTTCCCATGTATGCTTTTGCAGCAGAGGCTTTACATACCTGTCCTGGTTTTCTGCTTCTCCAGGCATCTTTCTCAACATGACATTTTTAGGTAAGGGAGGTTGTTTCCTCAGCACTGGTACTTTGGTGATGTTACCACTTTTCCCCCATTTTAGTGAGTGATTTTTCATTTTGTCTATTCCCATTACTGTTCTTCCTGAATCTCTTTGGATAACATCACTCTTTTTCCCCAGAAAGCTGCCTTCTTTCTCTCCTTCACACATAATCTGACAGCAGCTAACCTTGCTACATCCTTATGTCTTCTTAAGTTCATTTTCACTTAGCAGGTTGGGTTTCTTTTGATTCCAATTGTAAAAGCACAACAGAGGGAAGTCAGCCTTGCATTTGTACAAAGAGGGAAAACCCTGGCCAATGTGGCAATTAGAGATCAGGGATCTGACAGATTAATGCCCAATGTAAGAGCTTCACGAACATGTTTGTGCTGAGCACTTACTGTTAATTATTCATCATTCCAAGGCAGACCTTATCTTTGGCTCGACATCCCAAGGTACAGGGAAGCTGCAGAGTCCCTTGGAAGGGAGAGACAGGGAGAGGTGAAGAACAAGGTAGCATCTCATGTTTTACTGTCTCCTGCTGCTGTGGAGGATCTCAATGGGGTCAAATGGCTGTTTAGCTTCTGCAGCAAAACTCTTGAGGCATTTTGATGCAAGGAAAGATTTATTAGCTGGGCAAACATTTTACATAGGCCTCCTCTGGCAGCAGTAACCACAAGTGGGCTTTGCTGGGATGGTTTTGTTTTCTCCTCCCCTGTTAAGACACTGGTTCCTGTAAGGACTCAGGTGTTTATTGAACTTCACACTGAGGAAAGGCAGCATTCCTGTTGGAGGGGCCAACAGAAGGAAGCAGGAATGGTGGTGGGGACCTAAATACAAACAAAATAGATGTTATTTGTATTCTAGCGTTCTAACCCTGAAGAAAAAAGATGTTATCTATATGTATAGCTGTACATATAGCTGGTACCTTCAGTACCTGAAGGAGGCCTACAAGGCTGCTGATGAGGGACTATTCATCAGGGACTGTAGTGAAAGGACAAGGAGTAATGGGTTTAAACTTAAACAGGAGAGACCTAGGTTGCATATAAGGAAGAAGTTCTTTACTGTGAGGGTAGTGAGGCACTGGCACAGGTTGCTCAAGGAAGTGGTAAATGCTCCATCCCTGGCAGTGTTCAAGGCCAGGATGAACAGGGCCTTGAGCAACCTGGTCTAGTGGAAGATGTCTTTGCCTATAGCAGGAGGTTGGAACTGGATGATCTTAAGTTCCTTTCCAGCCCTTATGGTTCTACTTCAATGGTGTTTGTTGCTTGCCCCATGCATTTTGTGTCCTTTCACCTGTTGAAAGAGTTCTCAGCTGTCCATGTGCTGACCCCAAGTGCTCTAGTATATAAAAGCCTCTAGCTGACAGCAATATCTTTACATCATGTATACAAAATACACAGTCACTGCTTCAGGTTGGCTTCAGGTACTTTCTTACACAACTCAGGCCTGTTCCCCTCATGCCAGCTGTGCACATCTGCTTCTGTGTCCTGCAGTTACATGAGACAGGGCTGCACCGAGGTGATGGAGGCTACAAAAGCATGAAGTGGTGTCCAGTAGTGTCAGCAAAGGGGGAGCAGATCCTGGGAGCAGTGAAGGAGCCCTCGTGCTGCTCCCTTCCCTCAATGGCATTTCTCAGCTGTATGGAAATCTTGGTTGATCTCTGGTACAGATTCCCTCTGGATGTGTCCCAGGCTGATGGCACCTCCATTTTTTTAGGTGTTACATTGTTTTATCTACCTTTATTGATATCTTTGACCTTATCTCTTGGCCTGCTCTGTAAGAGTTTAACAAAAAGGAGTTTTAAATAGTCGAACCTATCTAATGGATGAGTTGGAAACTTCATTGACTGCCTTACCCAGGAGAGATGTGTGCAGCTCATCACACTGAAATTAAATTATATCTTGAGCACCTTTCCTTTGAGCACTGTCATTTTCCTCCAAGAGGCTGTATAAATTGCTTTTTCATTTTATTTGATGTGGCAGAAAGCCAGGACTGGAATCTATTGTACTCCGAATCCTGAGCAGTGGTGCTGGGTCAAAGCAATCTAACATGAAGGTTGTTATCACTGAATGTGTGAGTGCGCACGGTTGAAGAAAATAATGTATTTGCCTGAATTAACACCTAAGTGCATCCTGACACAGAAACTCTGTTCTCACAAGGCTTGTTTTGATTCAGGAGCTCCTGTGAACTTCATTGATTGTTTCAGTCCCTGATTTCCCACGAGTGACAGAGAAGGCAAATCCAGTTTATGGCAGAAAGTCTTCTAAAGATTGTGTAAACCTTTGTACTAATTCTGTTAATGGAGCAGGTGGGGTAAGCTGAAGTGGGAAAGGGACTGCACAGTTGGACCATACAGGGGATGAATTTTGAGTTATTTATGAATAAATTAACATTAATGTCAGAATTTGGTTTATTTTCCAGTCCAAGTACGCTTGATCCATCCTTTCATGGTGATCGGTGTGCTTGCACTGCAGGCTGCAGGTCAAGTGAGCCAGTAGTGCCAGATGTGCTGCTTGGAGATGTCCCACTGCCAAAGGGTTACAGGGCATCTTACTGAGAATGATGGGTGCATTGGTGCTTACCTGAGTGACCCCTTAGTTTTATGTATTTGAGGTGTACATCAGCCAACACATACAATACATATTCCCCTTGCAGAGCCTCCTTGCGTGTGGCAGCAACTGCATGAGCTGAAGTGACCCAGTGATGGGTGGTTACCCTAATTCTGTTCCCACTGCACCCAAACTGCTCTACTCCATCTTCCCAAACCTAATACAGGACAGAGCACAGAGCTGTGAAGTGGTGCCAAAGAGGCAAAAAGGTAAGAGGTCATAGAAAGATCATAGGATATTTAGGGTTGGAAAGGACCTTAAGATCATCCAGTTCCAACCCCCCTGCCATGGGCAGGGACACCTCACACTAAACCATGGCACCCAAGGCTCTGGCCAACCTGGCCTTGAACATCACCAGGGATGGAGCATTCACAACCTCCCTGGGCAACCCATTCCAGTGCCTCAACACCCTCACAGTAAAGATTTTCTTCCTTAGATCCAATCTAAGCTTCCCCTGTTTAAGTTTGAACCCGTTACCCCTTGTCCTATCACTACAGTCCCTAACAAAGAGTCCCTCTCCAGCATCTCTATAGGCCCCCTTCAGATACTGAAAGGCTAGTATGAGGTCTCCATGCAGCCTTCTCTTCTCCAGGCTGAGCAGCCCCAACTTTCTCAGCTTGTCTTCATACAGGAGGTGCTCCAGCCCCTGATCATCCTCGTGGCCTCCTCTATACCTGTTCCAACAGTTCCATGTCCTTTTTATGTTGAGGACCCCAGAACTGCACACAATGCTCCAATGCTTTGCACAAGTCCAGGTAGATGACATCAACTGCTCTACCCCTGTCCATCATTTCCTTAGCCCAGTCATAGAAAGCCACCAAATTGGTCAGGCAGGATTTCCCCTTACTGAAGCCATGCTGGCTGTCACCAAGCACATTTCTCTTTTTCATGTGGCCTAGCATGCCTTCCAAGAGAATCTGCTCCCAGATTTTGCCAGGCACAGAGGTGAGACTGACTGGTCTGTAATTCCCCCGGTCATCCATTTTCCCCTTCTTGGAAATGGAGCTTATATTTCCCTTTGTTTAGTTCTGCTCCTGTCTGGATGCTTTCTTGCCCTCACAAACACACAAACCTACATTTGTGTGTGACACAGGTATCCCAGGACAGAGGATAAGACATACTAAGTATGCAATCAGAACTCATTCAGTGTGTGAGTGATTAGTAACTGCCTTTGTAATGGTGCAAACTGAGGAGGAAATCAAACAATTGTCTTTATACAAAAGAGCTTTGGCTAGTTAGTATTTTATTTTGTATATTTATTTTGTATATTATTTATTCTGTATATTTTTATACATATGTATTCACACACATACATACATGTGTCTCCTGTCTGAATCTGACATACTAAGGAGTTTGAGATCTTAATGGCTGAGTTGAAGCAGGTTAGAGTTATACAAATACAAATTATTTCTGATGTCCAAGTACTTTTACTAATGGTACTTCCTGATTAAAACAGGGTTTATGTCTTTTAATGCACTGAAAATACTGCTGGTCTCCACAACAGCTGTGAAGTCAGTGAGCATCGTTGCCCTATTGTTGTTTAAAACTAATGGATTTCTCTTGGCTTTTTTATAGCTTTCTGTGTTGGCAAGAAATGAACAAGATAAGTTATACAGTGATCAGAGCCAAAGGCCATTAGAAACAGTGAAAAGATGACCACTGACTGCTGAGCTTTGGATCGGACCCTAATATTTTCTTGGAAACAATTTGTGTGGCAGTTCAATCCCATTTATGTTACATCCCTCTCTGGTTTATGGTTCTTTTTAGGTTTGATTCAGTAAAGGACCAGATAAAGATCAGAGCTGAGCAAAGGCTGCTCATCTCCCTCTGTGTCCCAGCTCCTGGCCAAAGGTTTGCATCTCACAGGACAAGGGTTTTGCTGAAGCTGGGAAGTGATGCTGCCTGTGTGCTGCTTCTCCCTTATGGATCCTTCCTACTCTCAGGGCTGTTCCCACCCTGCTCCAGCTCTTGGCTCATCAAAGGTATTATCTATCCTCACCGCTTTGCAACACCTTACTTACATTAGCAGGGCATAAATCTATGCAAGTTGTCTCCCATGATGTTAACAGCACAGATGTGCTATTCATTTTCAGGCCACCACTGGCCACCTGCCACTGGGTTTTATGATGTGTCTGAAGCTGATGGACAGCTTGTGAGTGCTCCAACCAGTTTTGAAGCATCACTTTGAATTTTGGTGTTGTTTTCCTTTCAGACTTCTCCTGACCCTCCCCTTTAAAGCTTTTCTGAGCAGAATAGGAGTGTGGGGAGGAAGATTTTCTTATGGATCTCTTAATTTGTAGTTAATCAGTGAGGATCCTTTCTGGCTTGGGTTCTGTCTAGCTTTAGTGCTGCCATCTCATTAATCGCAGGCAGTTAGCACAGTGGAGACGCAGCCAAGTGTCAGCTGGTATGTGCTTTTTGTCTCCTTTGCCGGCATAATTAGAGTATTCACTGACTATCCTGTTGCTCAAACATACTCCTTTGTGGTGTTTCCTCTGTTGTGTAGCTGTATCTTATGGCCCTTTGGCTGAACTTTGGCTTCTGCAGTAGGGAAAGGAGTTTGGGAGGGGATTGTTTCATGGTGGTAAATAAAATCATGGCTTGGGATATTGAAGTGTTGCTGAGAAGGATCTGCAGGCTGATGTGTTTCCTTGGCAATCCAGGACCCCATACCTAGTGCTCAGCTTCGTGATGGCAAGGCAAGCACATTGCCCTGACGTAGTGAACAGGGCTGGAGAACCGGGATATACCATCAGTGCCCAGAGTGGCCTTCCCAGGCCACTGTGAAGGGTATTAGGGACCACTTGAGGGTGAAGGGGTCAGAAAGAGCTTCCAGGGGCTGGGTGCCTCACCAGAGAAACCCCCCACACCCTGGTAGTGACAGGACAGCAGCATCTCCATTCTCCCAAGCCATCACTCACCTTCATTGAGTGATGGCTTGGGAATAGCCAGCCAGGAGGGACTGGACAGGAGCCTTTGCATGGAGGCATCAGGTTCCCAGTCCTGGTGTGAATATTTTCCATGATGTTTCCTGAAGTCTCAAAACCAAACATCTTGTTTATGGTTGTATGAAATGTCTCATCCAATTATGCAGCAAAATTTAACAAGGGTGCTGTTTCTTAGGTAGCCTGTGACCTGCAAAACCACTGATGCCTTATGCATGGATTCAGCCTCCTTTATTGTCCCAGTCTGGTGCATAAGGCAAAAGCAACCCCTGCCCACTGTAAAGCAAAACTGAAGCAAGGGAGATTCAAACCACTCAACCTGTCCTTCCTCCAGGACAAAACCACCCAGCACCTTTGTGCCACCAGGGCCTCTGTTCACCACTCCAAACTGTATTTCTGGTGTGTGGTCCTATTCTTTTCTCTCCTTTCACCCCAGTTTGAAAGTGGAGCCTCATGCAAGGATGTAAGTTACAGTTCATCTGCACTGTGCATTTCCATCTCTGTCTTCTCTCTGTGATCAAAGAGAGCAGATGGAAATCTTTGCAAAGAGAACAGACATCTCTGCTCCCTGCTGCAAGTCAGGAGGGGGCTCAGGTGTTCTCTCTCATACTTTGTGCTGCAGTTAACTGAGTTTGTCCAGGGGATTTAGGAGGAAAAGATGCCATTGCCAGGCATCTGCGTATGGGTAATTTGTCTTGGTATGTTTTTGGTGTTACTGATGAGAGAGGGAGACGAATGCTTAATTAGGGAATTAACCGTCTTTTAAAAGATTAAGTTTTCTTTGAACTCATTTATCAAAAAGAGGGAATAAAAATGTGCTGCAAACTGTTTGACAGAAACCTCTTTTCTCAGTGTGAATGAAAGGCCGAACAGGTAGAATAGAAGACTTGTGTAATTACCAGATAAACCTAGGACTAGGCTAGCCCTACAGGAGTACTGCTTTCCCTCACTGTGTCAGACTCGTGTGCTGGTCCTATTTTCCCCTTGGGAAAAGGGGGCATGTTCAGGTCACCCTGATTCTGCCCCTATCACATAACACAGAGCTTGGCTTTGCTCCCAAAGTCCTTCTCAGTTATCCATATACCTGTTAGCTGGAATGATGAGTATTTTATGACACCTGAGCACTTTGGGGAAAATGGGAGCTCAAGCATACGCAGCAGTGTAAGACGGTTGCAGGTATCTCAGGGTGACATGGAAAACTTTTGTCTAATGCAGTGTGACTTCCCACAGTCATATCCTAAATTGTGCCTCAACTCTTGAAGCCAATCAGAAGTTAATTCATCCCTCTTCTATTAATAGGGATAAATCCAATTTCCTATGTGAGAGGGAATAACCTTTATTCCCTGGGATGCACGCCAGGACCAAACGTGTGTGCACACACTCACCCCTCCTATGTGCATCCCTCTGGTTGAGACTTAGTGTTCAGGGTGGTTAAAAACACATTTTATGAGCAGAAAGAAGCATTGTACAAAAAGCGACAATATTTATTCCCCTTCGTGAGCGAAAACCAGATATTGGTGGGTTTTCTCCTAGGTTCCTGCCTTGCATTTTGTGGGGATTCTCTAACTCAAATAGACAGGTGCTTGTACAGCAGGCTGAAATGCCGGATAACAACCCACATTTTACATCTTTATGCATGTATGAGTGGAATATGAATTATTCCAAATCTATTGTGGGAATGGAAGGAGTTACCCAATGTGGACTACCTTTTGTGGTGTTGTTTGTGGTCGTGAACCTCAAAGAGCGCACAGCTATTAGTGGTTTCCATTTACAGCAAAGCAACACCTCTGATGCTTCTCTAATATTTGCCAGCGTATGGCTGGAGAGCGGGGATGATCTTTGACTGTGAAATGCCACACTCAAACTCTGCCCCAGGCCTTGCTTTGAGGCTGCATGTAGGAGAGGGATGGTACACAGCTGCACATCCATAGAGATTCACTGGCCTGGAGGCGATGCTGCAGCCTCATTTCCTGTGTGTCTGGAGCAATGATTTAATTTTGCTCTGGGCAGTAAAGGCTGTTACTGGTCTCTTGCAGGAGTAGCAGCTTCTGCAAACACATCCCATGTGAGTGCTCCCGTGGTGCTCATGTGCAGGTGGGTCTGTCACAGGGGTCCCTTGAGGGCTGTGGGTGAGACCCTGGGTGCTGTGCAGCTTTTGAGTGCATGGGGAGGACAGGCAGCCCCTTGGGCACTGGGGCTTCCTAAGCAAACAGAGAATCATAGAGTCAGACTGGTTTGGGTTGGAAGGGACCTTAAAGCTCATCCAGTTCCAACCCCTGCCACAGGCAGGGACACCTTCCACTAGAGCAGGTTGCTCCAAGCCCCTGTGTCCAACCTGGTCTTGAGCACTGCTGGGGATGGGGCAGCCACAGCTTCTCTGGGCACCCTGTGCCAGCGCCTCAGCACCCTTGAAAGCATGTTCCAAGGGATAAGAGTGTAAGCAGATGCCCATGAGCCCAGGAGTAACCCCACTATTGAATACTCCTTTGGGAAAGCCCCACCTGAGTCCCCATCTCCAGGTACTCCAGGTGTCCCCATCCTGAAACATCACCATGGAGCCCAGAAGAGAGGACCCATGTGCACATCTATGCCCGAGCTCCCTTCTCTCCTGCAAGCCTTTTCAGGTAAAGAGCTATTCCCTGCACTGGACATGGTAACCTGGAGATGTTTGCAGGTCGTGCTGGGAGTTGTCTTTGGAGCTGTTGTTACTTGCGTGCTGACAAAAAAAAACAGTGTAAAAAGCAAAACCAGCTTCACTGAAACCAGAAAAGCAGCTGTGTTCAGCTGGAAAACTGGAGCAATAATTGGCACCTCATTTGCTGTATAAAGCTCCAAGGGTAGCTTCTTAACCTGACTCAGTGCTTGTTAACACCTTTGTAAAGTGAAGGTTATGGGTATGAATTTGCTGCACTGGAATGAATCCCTTTGTGTCTACTTCTTAAGCTAATGGAGCATTCTTGGTAATCCTTGGTCATGCGAAGAGAGCTGAAAGCAGACTTGTTCCCTGAAAACAGGGGGTGATGCTTGTGTACAGCATCTGGGCCTCATCTCTCAGGCAGCATTCTTGAAGGCCACATCCTTTGGGGCAGATGTTTCTTGTAGGATCATTGCAACCATATGTGTTATTTACCATGAGTAAATAAAGACGTTCCAGATCCATATCCATCGGCACAGCATCACTGAAGGGGGACAAAGCTGTGTTTTATTCTTTAATGAAAGCTGCTAACAAGATGTCCCCATTGCATGGGGGCTGCTCTACTGCTGGGAATCCCTCACCTTGGTGGGAATGATGCTTTCATCTCTCCTTCCTCTCAAAGGTATGGCCACAAATGTGTTTCCTATGGAATTGTTTAAATAAGCCATAAAATGAAAGGGCTAAGGTAAAGATGCAATAGGAGTCTCCTGTGTTGGCAGTTGTTTTACCATTGGATAATTGCTTGTTCTGGTTGCAAAGCAGGGCTTAGTCAAGTCAGACCTTCTATCTGCACCTATATCAGAATAGGATGAAACTAAAGGTGCTTGAATGATACCCAAGTGCTCCTTTTGAGTGAGCCCTCCACACTGGCTGCAAGCTTGTCCTCACACCCACCCCTGCAGAACACTAATCCCAAGTCCTTTGAGCTTTTGCCTGCTAAGGAAAACTGAAATCAATGGGACAGATTTACCAGACAGCTAATCCATAGCAGTGGTCCCCCCTCCGAGCTTGGTATTCTCTGCAGGCAATACAATGATGATTAATTAAAGCACCCCAACCCTTTCAACTAAAGTTTCTAAAGTGCTCGCTCAGCATTAACTGCAGTGATGCTACATGAGACAGAGAGCGGATTATCAGCCCCAGTTTGGTCAAAGATCCTAAATTAACAACCAGAGCTAAAATCCTTGTACTGTGCAAATCCATGTTCAGAGTCCTGTGATGTTCGGTAGCATCAAGTTTCCACTTCAGGGACCTCCTGTGCCCAGTAACCCTGACAGGGAAATAGCTCAAAACGTGAAGGAGAAGAAAATCTGTTACGTTGTCCTCAGATTTGCTTCAACATTTTAAAACATTTTCTAATAACTTGTGATGAGGCAACTGTAATTACTGCATGAGTTTAATTTAGACGAGGTATTTACCAATCAAATTATATCTGACACAGTTCTTGAAGGGATGGAAGTTATCTTTAAGAAAGAAATCACTGTGTGCATCAGTAATATTCCAAAAATCAATGTTGCTCAGCTGCCCATATTGACCTTCTTAGAAGCAGAGATTTTTTTTAATTACACCTCCAAAATAAGATTAAAACCTTTCATTATACCTTTAGAATTGCCTTAAAATAAACAAACAAAAAGCACCAAAGCATCTCTTAGTGAATTAAAGTTATCTCAGGTCTCATAATAAGGCTTTAAACCCAAACAAATCAGCATGAACTAAAAACCCCCAAGCAGCCCACCCAAACAACCCACCTCTATTATTTTGGGCATGGAGGGGAAGTGAAGCTTTGACATACATTTTGTAAATGTTTTGTTAATGATACCTTCCCTGCTTTTGTTGTTGCTGTTTCTCCTTCAGTGTGCCAGCAGTAAAACCTACCTCTAAGCTCCCAAGGCCTCAGTAGAGATGGTTAATAAATGTTGTTATTTTGGCATCTGAAACTATGCAGCGAGTAATGCCACTCTGTTCGCGCCAGCGCTGGCATCTGTTGCTCGTGAATCACGGCTCGTCGTCAGGATGCATAACTGAGGATCTGCTTAAATAAAAAGGAGCTATTAGCAATGGGGGAAATGAATACACAAAAAGGTTTCAGCTTCACAAGGAAGAAGGAGCATCCTTGGGCTGAAGTGTGCCCCGAGCTCCCCTCAAAGCCCACCCCAGGGCCTGAGGCATGTGTGGATATGTTGGGAGGAGGCAGGCAAAGAGAAGATAACTGTATCTAGGGAGATTTAGGCAGTTTGCAGCTTTACTTGTGGGGTTTTAGCTGCTCTGGACCAGCCCAGCCCGTTAGGTTTGGTCTGTACACAGCTGTGATGTCCCCAGGTGCCCGTGGCTGGTGTAGTGCTGCTCCCATGTGCCAAGCACACTGTGGTCAAAATGCTACAAATGGAAAAGAGATGTTAAAATAAGCAATCCAAACAGACAGGTTTGTGATGGGTTTTTGTTGGTGGTGTTTTGTTTGTTGTTTGCTTTGGGGTTTTTTATCCTCAGGGGGATTTTTGATGGAGAAGCTGGAATGTTTTCAGGAACACGGAAAATATTCACATTCATAATGCAATTGGAAAGTAGTTTGGGATGAAGAAAAGGATTTTTTTTTTCACTTAAAACAATTGATTGTTTCAAAATGGCTTTTTTTCTTTTTAAATATTAATTTGAACTCTGTTCTCTGATACTAGTTTTAAAACAGTGTGAACAGGTTAAATGGAGGGAGAGTATGGGGGTAAAGCAAAACAAGAGGCAAAATGAGCAAGTGAAAGACGGGTGAGATGAAGCTACCATTCCAGGGGTGAAGGTTAGTTGGGAAGTGAGGAGGTATCATCAGATGGGCTTCACCAAGGTGTAGATTTTGATGTTTCTCCTTTTCCCTGATGTTTCCCATTTCTTCAGTGCCTTGGTTGGGAATTCACGTGCCAGTGGAGTTGCAGTGTATGGCGAAGAGTCAAGGGATGAACAAAACATCATCCCAGTGCTCCTCCCCACAAGCCAAGGTGAGATAAATGCACCTCAGCACAGCAACCCAGAGCTGTTGGCTCGGTTTTAAGTAAATTACTCTATGGCTGGAGGGCTTCATGTCCAAACATGTCCTTTGGTGGCTCCAGCACATCCTCACGTGTGCAGCCAGCCCCAGTGGGTCCAGCACAAGGGAGAGCTACCTTTTGACCTACAGCCAGACCATCACAGTCCTGGGCTGCATCTTGGTTTGTTGCTTTTTCCTCAGGACAAGAGAGCTCCAAGATGGAGACATCAGTCTGCTTCAGTCCCAGACTTGCTGCTGCTGGTGGCCAGGAGCCCCAGGGCTAATGTGGGCCTCAGCTGGGCTGATCTGCTGGATCACCAGGGCCACATCCCCTGGTTGATGTCTCCAGAAGTGAGGAAGTATGATGTTTTCTTCTTTGTACTGTTCATCACAGAACATCAGCCAGGTAGACCTGGTGCCTGCACTGCACAGCTGTTTCCCTCTGGATTTCTTAGAGGATGCTGAGCTTAATACTCTCTTTGCATTTCAGTTGAGCATTTGCTGATTAAAGCATTGCTTCATGCTTTAGGAGGAGCATGTCTGATAGCAAAACTCATCCTTGCTCCAAGGTGCTGTATTTGGGCAGCATCTCCCCCACAGGTTGTAAGCTCCTTGCAGCTGGAATAATACTTTGGTTTGTATTCAGGACAGCATCACATAACAGAGTCCTGCTCCTCAGGGCTTCACAATACTGAGATAATACAAATACAACAAATAATGAGTAATTAAGAATCCCTGTGAGAAATGCTCCTGCTGTTTCATGGTCCCATCATGGAGAAAGGCAATGTGAAATGAATTATTGAAGTGTGGGTGCCACATTTTGTAGCCTCTGCCCAGCAGCTCTGACCTTCTCCACAGCCCCCTTGCATCCTGCACTGTACCCACAGCACTGGGGCTTGTCTACCACCACAGGGTGCTGTGCCAGGTGCAGGTCTCAGATCTCTTGCTCCTCTCCTTTTCTGGTGTTTCTGGACATGATGTGGCAGCTCCATCATGTAGCTCCTTGCTGGTTTCCTCCCTTGCCTTGTAGTACAATCCAGTGCCAGGTATCATCCCTGCAAGCACCTGCAGCAGGTGAAGTCAAGCAACCTCATTTCCCCTCTTTAGAAGAACACTTACAGTTGCTGTCTGTAGTTAATCACTCTTCAGTGAACCCAATGTAATATTCATACCCCAGCTGGTGCATGCACAAGGATGAGCAAACACAGTCCACATAAGGAGGGTGCTCAGCAGACTGGGGATACTCCAGGGCCCAGCATGGTGGCTGAGATGCAAAACTTCAGTGTCCAGCACCACATGGGCAAAGCTCATCTGCAGAGGAGTCAACACTGGGGCTGTGGGGTGAACTTAAAGCATCAGCCTGCCTGGACATCCCACCCTCTGCTCCCTGGACACAAGGCAGGTCTTTGGCTCACCTCTGTCATAACACAGAGCCACATGTGTGCGGAAACAACCATAGATCTGCCAAAAATCAGTCCCAGGACGAACAGGCAAGTGCCAAATGTTACTGACAAATGTTGATGTTATCATGACCTTAATGGAGCTACATTATGTAAGCTAACAGCTGAACCTTACCCCATGTTTCTGTTTTGCCAGTATCCAAATTGGGATAGCAGCTTTTGATCACATGGACACTATAGTAATTCTGGCTTTTCAGACAGATCATAAAGTTCAGCAGGTGCAGGAGGGCAGCGCTTGGAGCCCTGTCTCACTATGAGGGATGCTTTTGTCTTTAGACACTCAGCAGTGGTCCCAACAGTCACATCTGTGTTTCCATCCTTGCAAATATGTGTCTTATAATCTCTCTGCTTTGCCCAATTGGTCACAAATACCTCTGCCCCCAGCCCTGTACTACTCTTGTTTCTCTTCAGCTTGTTTGGTTCCACCTTTTGGTCTCTCCAATATAATCACATTAATTGCTGGAGGCATTGTTAATGTCTTCTGCTCTGTAACAGCATAAAGTAAGACCAAGGACCTGAAGTGCACTGAGCACAGCTTTTACAAACTGTCCTGTTGTCTGGTGGTGTGTTTTACCTGCTCCCCTAAAGTCTACATTGGTGTTTGATAGTTTCAGGTGAGCCAAATGGGCACCAGAAATCCCTTTTGTTTTAATGGAGAACCCCAATGGTTCCGGAAAGTCAGTATTTTTCAGAGAAAGCACACTGCATCTAAAAGAAATTGCATATTCTATAGAGACATAAAAAAGCACATAAAATTTGCAAACAGCTGTAGCAATTCTAGGAACCTCACAATATGTTGTTTTTCTTCCAAAGAGGAGCACTTATTGGTGTGAAAGGGGAGCCCGTAATTTGATTATCTCCTAGTAATTTCCTTGTCTTTCATTTCATACCTTTACAGATGTAGGGGGATGTGTGTGAACATGTTCGTTTGCAGCTAGGTTTTGTTTTGGTGGCTTAATTTAAGCAGTACTGGAACTTAAATTGAAATCAGTGTGAAAATGGAGCAGCATTGCAGAGACAGTCCTGAAGGGGGGAAAATCCATGTTGCTAGCTTCAGTGGGGAATTTCCTGTTGTTTTCAGAGCTAATCTTCTTTATATTGTGCCTCCATTGTTTAACATGTAAGGACCCAGGCTGAAAAAGAATTGATTAAAAATCCTGGCAATTGCTGCGTGCCATTAAACTGCATTTCTGCTGTAACATACTTTGCTAATTGCTATGATGTGTTTGATTTAGTAGTTCATTTAGCCATTGCCAGAAGCATTCAAGGAAAAGGTTAATTTTCAGCTTGTTGACTTGTTTAATAGTTTGATGTAGCCCTTCCTCTTTGACAAGTGCACACCAATGGCAGCAAGAGCTGTAACCATCACTCTGCCGGTACTTGAGTTTCCTCGTGCACTGATAAATACTTCAGGCTATAATGGGGTCAGGCTTGTTTGTGATTGAAGCTTTCTGAACAAATGTTGCAGCAGCATAACCAGTTCCTCTGGTTTACTTTTTATAATGAATTTCCTACCTACAAGCTACATTGCAAACACAATCATGCACATGAAGTTCATATTAATTACTTCATTTTCCTGACTGTATGCATGCCCAGCCTCAGAGTGAACTGCAGAGGCAAGGGTTTGTAAGTTAGCATTCCTTGACAGCAACCCCTGGGAGGATACACTTGTGATCAAAGCCTGGGGAAGAAGGACTTTGTCTTTAAGAGGTTGAGTTCGGTGGATACAGCTGGACATTGTCTCACTGCCTGAAGTACAAATAAAAGCTTCCAGTGTTTTGGAGTTCACTTACCATGAGCACTGGAGCAATTGAGTTTGGGAAGAGAACATTTCAACACTCAAATATTTATGAACTTCAAATATGAGCCAGAAATGCTCCTAGTAGACATGGTAGGGTTTTCTCCAATGAAGTGACTACAAATAACCAGAATGCATTTACAAGCACTTTATGAAGGCTAATGGTTTGTATGTATTTTATGCCACAGTTAATTAGCTGTTACAAGCAAACTAGTAACCCAGTATGGGGCAAAAAGCACCAAATCAATCTGGATTGAGGGGCAGTTCAGCAAAGCAGCATAAGATTTTGTATGTCATGCATGCAAAGAGTTGTGGTCAATGGCTCAATGTCTGGCTGGAGACCAGTAATGAGCGGTGTCCCTCAGGGATCGGTATTGGGATCGATCTTTTTCAACACCTTTGCTGGTGACATGGACAATGGGATTGAGTGCACCCTCGGCAAGTTTGCCGATGACACCAAGCTGTGTGGTTCTGTTGATACACTGGAGGGAATGAATGCCATTCAGAGGGACCTTGACACACTTGTGAGGTGGGCTGGTGCCAACCTCATGAAGTTTAACCATGCCAAGTGCAAGGTCCTACACCTGGGTCAGAGCAGTCCCAGGCACAGCTACAGGTTGGGCAGAGAAGAGATTCAGAGCAGCCCTGAAGAGAAGGACTTGGGGGTGTTGGTCAATGAGAAAATGAACATGAGCCGGCTTCAGTGTGCGCTTAAAGCCCAGAAAGCAACCGTTTCCTGGGCTGCATCAAAAGGAGCATGACCAGCAGGTCAAAGGAGGTGATCCTGCCCCTCTACTCTGCTCTCGTGAGACCTCACTTGGAGCATTGTGTGCAGTTCTGGTGTCCTCAACACAAAAAGGACATGGAACTGTTAGAACAAGTCCAGAGGAGGCCATGAGGATGATCAGGGAACTGGAGCACCTCCTGTATGTAGACAGGCTGAGAAAGTTGGGGCTGTTCAGCCTGGAGAAGAGAAGGCTGCGTGGAGGCCTCATAGCAGCCTTCCAGTATCTGAATGGGGGCTACAGGGATGCTGGAGAGGGACTCTTCATTAGGGACTGTAGTGATAAGACAAGGGGTAATGGGTTGAAACTTAAACAGGGGAAGTTTAGATTGGATCTAAGGACGAAGTTCTTTACTGTAAGGGTGGTGAGGCACTGGAATGGGTTTCCCAGGGAGGTTGTGAATACTCCATCCCTGGCAGTGTTCAAGACCAGATTGGATGAAGCCTTGGGTGATATGGTTTAGTGTGAGGTGTCCCTGCCCATGGCAGGGGGGTTGGAACTGGATGATCTTAAGGTCCTTTCCAATCATAACTATTCTATGATTCTATGATTCTAACAGCAGAGAAGCCATAGTGTCACTTTGTTTTGTATCCAGGATGTTGTTATTGCCTATATAATACCCTGATTCCATAATATAATGTTTGTATTTTACATTTTATATAGTATTTCCGGCTTAGATGTATGTGTTTAGCCTATCACATATCTATGTATTTCATTATTTAGCCGTAATTACATCATGAGCAGTAGAAAGAGGAGATTGATAAATGTGCTGGAGTTGGGGAATACTATGAACTGGATCTGATGCATCTAACCTGCTATTTGAAGCACCTGTTGGAGACACATCTTGGTGATTTGAGGGTGTGTAGAGGGAGAGCCTAATTTAAGCATTTAACCTAAAAATGACAGACTGTCTCTTTGAGGTCCTTATTTCTTTCTGTCGATTACCTGAGGTCCTGCTTCTCTACACCTAAAGAGATTTTTCTCCTCTGATGTAGTGTTTCTCGTCATTGACCCTTTCACATGGTGCTGTAGCTGGCTAGGAGATACATAAGCCATTATTAAAAGTAAAGAAATCAGGCTCTGCTGCAAATCCCTGTTGGCCAAGTGCTCCAGGGATGTCCCAGTCTAGGCTGGGATCAGATGCTCCCAGTAATGAGAGGATGTCTCAGATCCCTCTGCAGGCAGCCCTTTAGGTTCATTACATTTATTTTCTTAAGTAAAGCATTTAGCATCCAATTGTAGAATTGGAAAACAGAAGAAAACAGAAACTGTAGAGGAGAAAACCAGGAAAACAACCCAAGTTTGCAACAATACTTGAGACTTTACCCTGTGGCCCCACAATACCAATTTCACGCCATAGCCCCATGGTATGCTGCAGAGAACTCTGTCTGTGGCTCCTCACTTCCATTTGTGTTTGGAATTCAGTTGCTTCTTCAGGGTTGTTGCCATGTTTCAAACACATCTTTATCACCTGATTCAGGTTCTGTTTTCCTCATGAAGCTTCTCTTTTGCATACCAGCATCTGCAAGATGTTGAAGACACTTCTGGGCATGTGTAAGTACTGCTTCCATTATCAAAGGGGGATCCTGAGGGCTGAAGAACTGCAGGCATAAACTGGAGAGGTTTAGGCTGGAGATT
This sequence comes from Melopsittacus undulatus, assembly GCF_012275295.1. NCBI lineage: Eukaryota > Metazoa > Chordata > Aves > Psittaciformes > Psittaculidae > Melopsittacus > Melopsittacus undulatus. The sequence continues at coordinate 8,375,290 of NC_047529.1, read as the reverse complement.
AGGAAGCATTTATTTACTGAGACATTGGTCAAACACTGGAACGGGGTCCATAGGGAGGTGGTCAATGCCCAGGCCTATCATTGTTTAAGAAACATTTGGACAATAACATGCTATAGCTTGAATTCAGTCCTGAAGTGGTAAGGCAGTTGGACTAGATGATCATTGTAGGTCATTTTCAACTGTAAATATTATATTGTATCGTGTCCTATCCAATCCATCCATTATGGCATATTATGAAGCTAGATGCCTCAAAAGCGTCATGTAGTAGTTTAACCCTCCCTGGAAAACATGACTTGCAACAGGCTTGTTACTGCAAGCACAGCCTGCCACTGTGCGTGACCTGCTATGGATAGTGTTATGGGAGAGCATTATTTACACAACCTTTTCCCCATCTCTCAATTCAAGCTCCATTGTGGTGTTTCCAAATAGTGTACATATAATATCACTATCAGTTGCTAACTTGGCGCACGAGTGCCTCAGGTTTCCCATTTGGAGGAATGTAGGGCATTGTGCCACCACCCATTGAAAACCTTTGGGATGCAGATTCCTTCCAGACCCATTCTCTCAGGGTCTCTGAGAGAATTAGAAAATTATTATGGCATTGATGACTCCTGGGCCACATTTTCAATCTCTTTTTTGCTTTAGTGCAGTAAAGCCTGGAAACCCATTTTTGTTAACACTTCATTGAGTCTTCCTGACATTTTCTTTAGTGCAATGTAATTATTATGGCTGCATGTGTTCATTTGATATTCATTCTTTCACATGGCTGTTCTACACCTTAATGTTCATCTGCATGCAGTCGTCGTCGTCTTATGAGTGGGTATGTTGCTGGCAACAATAGGTTGGTACATCCAGTTGTTCACAGGCTTGTTTCAGAACATGAAGCCTGAAAGCACTTAAAGATACACTCAGAAAGCTGAATGGGGTCCTCTATTTCCAGCCTCTGAAGGGAGACAGGATGGTCTGTAAATCTTTATGAATAAGTTGGGAGCAAACAAGCAATTAGCAAGATGGCAACATGTGTGTGAAAATGTGGTGCTGAGCAGGCTGTGCTGAGGCAGAGTGTGGTGCTGGGTCTGATGGTGAAAGACCCTTAGGGGTGCAGGCAGCTAGATCTGGCATTGGGCTGAAACCCTTCAGAGCAGTTGTACTACAAGAGACAACAGAAACTTTTACAAAGTGAATCTTCTACATATCACCAAATGTAAACCTAAAGCAGGCAAACCAGGTGAAACAGGAGTTGAGGGTATTCTGCCTCCACTGAATCTGGCCCACAAATGAATATGGAGTGATGGATACCACGGATACAGATCATCCGGCTAAGTGTTGCGCTTGACAGGATGCTTCCCACAGACTACTTTCTGCAGGTGTGCAGCTATTCCCTTGGATTATCTGAAACTGAAAAAAGCTTTGGAAAAATAAATGGCTCCTCTTCACAGCACCTGAGCTGGCCTGTCTTGAGAGAGCATTTAAAGAGCAGCTTCAGTGCTGTTGGTGGCCTTGCTGCAGGCAGAGGGCATAGATTCGGTGTTGCCATCACTGGACATCTCATCTATGTGAAAAAACAGTCCAGAAAACATCCCAGGTTTTATGTCTGTTCTCCTAACAGAGGTGATGAGCTCAAAGAGGAAGAAGGATGGCACAGAAATGTCTTCAAACCCCAGAAAGCAGTGACTAGCTGACCCCACAAAATCCATGTAATCAATGACTGGCCACCAAAATATAAGTGCCCACATCTCCTGCATCTTTCAGGTTTGTACCCTTCATGTTTGCATAGAAAAGCTTTGAAACATCGTTGAAATAAACCCTGAAAGTCAGAAACCATGTGGCAGCCCTAGTCCCAAAACCCCTGTTTTTTTAGCTAGTCTGATGATGGTTTGAATGTCTGACTTGTGGGTTTGTGTGTGTGTTTGGGACTGGCAGTGCTCTGGTAGACACAATGTAAAAGCAACTGGTTGGACTCTTTTTTGCAGAAAATATTTGTGAAGAAACCATACCCTAAACCACCCAGTAATTGGTTTTCAGATGAAATTTGAATGCTGAATTTTCCAATCCAAACTCCAGGCACAATTTTCTATCACTTAGAGTTTCTTCATAAACTAAGAACATCCTTCCGAAAACCAGATAAACCCATCACATGTTGCAGCATATTTTGGGTTTAAAGGTAAAAAACCAGCTTGCTTCGTGCTGACCTTGGGGAAATATGGCAAATTATCAGGGGAATCTAGAAACATACTTTCCAATGATTTTTTTAAATGGAGTATGTGTTATTGAAGATTCTCACTTAAATTCACTGTCTTCACCTTTTTTTTGCAGCTAAATGTTGGAGAAGTTTTTCAGGGGCATAGAATCATAGACTAAAAAACAGTGAAAGAGACAGATCTCTCTGAAGAGAAGGGGAGCAAGGTAAGAACCCTCAGGAGAGCAAGAAGCAGCATCTACTGCCCCAAACACGTGTGTAATGAGCTTGCTAGACCTTTCGTCTCAAGCTGCCAGTGTGCACAGGCTTTCATGGAGCATCCATAGAAGCTGGACCATCACTCCAGTCCCACCTGTACTGGGCACTGCTGAAGCCATCTCTGCATGACCAGGGATGCATTTCACTTGTAGTTTCTTTCATGAGCTGCCACTGTTGCTATGATAATTCTTCTGTAGCTTATTAATAAGGGAAGAGTAACAGTTAATTCAGGGAAAATGAAAACATAAAATATTTATGGCTGACTTCTGTTTTGTTATTGCTAGTTTTCTTTTTTTTATTCCCCTTTATAAGCCCAGCCTGTGAAAGGACAGATTGGATTTCTGTTTCGGGACTGCTTTATGTAATTAATTCATAGTCATAAAACAAAACAACAAAAAAATAAATCCAACCCTCAAAAAGAGAACAACACAGAGGATCAGCTGAAGCCAGACTTATACGATGGTTTTCATTACGTAACCATAAAAAGCACCGACTGAAAGGGTTTATTGATCACCGAATAATGAAGGAACAAGACTAAGCTTCCAAAAAACGCAGCACCCAATCTATATGGACTGATAGACATAATTGATTCCTTTCAGTGTGGAGGTGTTAACGCAGGAAAAGATTAGGTTATCTGAGAAGAGCAGCCTGAATGTTTAGATTGCTATTCAATAAGGGCTTTGTATGGTACCAGCACTTTGAGGGGGCTGTTTCATATTTTCAGTCTTATCAGTCAACAGCTGTGCATAATCCGCCACGGGTGGATCAATACCAGCCAAAGGTATTGCTTTACAGGGTGGTAATTCCTCAGAAAAGAGAGCATGCATTTAGGCTTCTCTGATAGCATTGATGTCAGTGGGCAAGCTAAAAGCTGGTAATTATCCTTCTCTCCAACACTGATCATTTAAAATTTCCCATGGATTGACAACATGTGGTGCACAGACCATGTGGAAGCAAGCGGCAGAAGAGCAGTCACCTGGCATGGTCCCCTTGTGTCTGACATGCCCCGCTGCAACCAAAGCAATCTCTAATGTACATCTTGCATGTGATGGAATATATCTCTTATGAGGAAAGGGTGAGAGAATTGGGGGGAAACTCCAGGGTGAACTTACTGTGTCCCTTCAGTTCTTCGCAGAGACCTACAAGAAAGGTGGGGAAAGACGTTTTAGCAGGGCCCATTGCAATAGGATGAGGGGTGATGGTTTTAAACTGAAAGAGGGGAGATTCAGGCTGGAAGTGAGGAAAAAATTCTGTACAATGAGGGAGGAAGGTAAAACACTGGCACAGGTTGTGCAGAGAAGAGCTGAATGCACCATCCCTGGAGACATTCAAGGCCAGGCTGGATGCGGTTCTGGGCAACCTGATCTAGTTCAAGATGTCCCTGCTCATTGCAGGGGGGTTGGACTAGTTGAGGTTTGAAGGTCCTTTCCAACCCAAACAATTCTATCATTCTGACATTCTATCAGTCACATCAGAGGCCCACAGCTGGAGAGGGACTACTCATCAGGGACTGCAGTGATAGCACAAGCGGTAATAGATTCAAATTTAAACAGGAGAGATTTAGGCTAGATATAAGGAAGGAATTCTTTACTGTGAGAGTGGCGATGCACTGGAATAGGCTGCCCAAAGAGACTGTGAATGTTCCATCCCCAGCAGTGTTCAAGGCCAGGTTGGACAGGGCCTTGAGCAACCTGGTCTAGTGAAAGCTGTCTGCCCATGGCAGGGGGCTGGAACTGGATAACATTAAGGTCTTTTCCAGTCTAAACCATTCTGTGACTCTATGATTCTGTCATGTCACAGGTCCACATGCTGTGGGAATTAATGTCACACCACTCATCATAACACCCAACACCAAGGGGTTTCAGTAGCATGATCTGCATCCTCTATGCTCTCTGCCTTCAGACCCAGCTTGGCACGGTCTAACGGAGGAGATGGTTTTGATGCTTGGCATCTCTTGCATGAGTGCTTTCATGGGCCAGGAACACTGCTGCAAGAGTCTTGCCATCTGTTCACTGGTGCCATGGAGCGATTCAACCCTGGAAAGGGCGACATGTCAACCCTGCTGTGGGACAGAGGAGTGGAAAGCAGCACTATTTGACTCTGAACCAACTGTGCCTGAACTCCTTCCCCTGTGATCATCAATACCAGTGAAAACCATGAAATGAATTTTGAACACTCTACAAACCCTCACTCCAGCTATCTCTGCCAGTATCCTGGATCAACCTCCCAGGCAGTCCGGGCACCATGAGCTGGAATGGATGATACTTTGTGGCTGTGGCAGAGGTAAAATATTCACTTGTATTGATCCATCCATCAGTTTATAGGCTTGTGTCAAATATTCATGTGTCCATTCCTACCTGTGAAGAATCATGCAATCCACAGGCTCACTCAGGAGCTGTAGTGTAAAGCACCAAGTTCACTGCTAAATTATAGATATCATGTATTAAAGAGAGTACATTCAAGTGTACTACACGTGAATGCATGTGTTTATTTTACACCATGAGGTCCTATTTGTAAGAACTGTGGGGTTTTCTCCCCCTATTTATATAAGAAAAGGAGGCAGCTTCCGAATGAAAATCTCCTTTTGAGCAGAGACCATAAAACTTAATGAAATAACAGCAAAGCTAGAGCTTACAGTTTTCAGACTGGGGCTCCAGATTGGATCAGAGCAAGAGCACCCGTCTCCAGCGAGCTGGCAAGGCAAGGGCATCCGAAACGCTGATGCCAAGCAAATGCCACAGTGTTGCCCAGGAAAACCTGGGGACAGAATTATACAGTCTGGAGAGAGCTGAGCTGTGCTGTCTGAGAGGAGACGGTCTAGAAATCCAAGATGGAATGATTCTGGCTCTTTGCTCCCAGCCAGGGGCAAGACAGTGCTGAAAGGCCTGGCCATCAGCCAGCACTGAAGGAGTAATGAGAGGAAAGCCGTCTGCCTGGCTGTGATGCACTCCTGCTCCCAGCCCCGAGCAGGGATCCCTTCTGGCAACCCTCTTCTCATCCATCAGCTGGCATGGAATCTTTTGCATCCTAAATCAGCTCTCTGGGGGGATTAGAAGCTGGGCCTTCTGCAAAGAGGGGAAAGGAGGGCATCCCTGGTGGGATGTCAGGTGAGGGTTTATGGTAATAACTCTTTGGCACGGTGCACTTTTCATCCAGTTTTTAGCAACGTTATTCTGCAAGCTGCTTGGTTTAATTAAAGCTCCCCAGCATGAGCTTCTCCCTGCATGTACTAAATGCTGCCTTTAGGTCTTTCAGTGAGCTAACTATTAATTTCTGGAAGTTAATCTACGTGCCTGCCTGCTCTTTTGCCTCAGGGGATGGGAGGTTTCTGTGCTTCCTGTCCTCCCGTCAGCCACTCAGTATCCCTCTGTGGATGGCATTGTCAAACCTTCATCTGTTACTTGGTGCCTGAGGGCTGCACCCAGCTTTGGCCACAGGTCCTGATGGGGAAGCTACAGCCAAGTTTTCCCACAGAAAGAAGACATTTCCATGTGCAAATCTCCTTCTAAGGAGTCATGAGGTGGCCGAACAAACACCCAAACAATAATTTAGTTTGTCTACCGTTGCTTTAAAAAGCAAACACACAAAGGAAAAGCCTTTCCCTGGTTATGTAAATCTATTTACAGGTTTAATACACCCAGCAAAGTGAGCAAGTGTCTGCCCCGAAGTCAAAGCCAGCCTGTTTGCTTCTCCCCACCTCTTGTTTCTGAAGTTTTCCTCATATCCATATTTATAAGTCCCACTGAAGAAGAACAGAGCTGTCTCCTTCTGTCATTGGAATGCCAGAAAGAGCCTTTAGCTCCTCAAAAACTAATAACCAATATACTGGGATTGTTTCGCTTCCCATCCTTCCTCAACAGCACATTAAACAGATGTCACAGCCTGCACCAGCGAGACACACGTGGAAAGCAACGACTGTCTGGAGTTTAACAGAACTGAGGGAGAAGGGAAAAGAAACATGTGGAGGAGCTAGTCAGGATCTGATTGCTGGGATCTGGTGGGGACGCCTGCCCTCTCAGCAGCAAAATGAAGCAGAGCTTCAGAGGCACTGGATTCATTTCTGCTCACTGACAGTACATGCCCGCAGGAGCAGCTGTAATGCAGTAATGTCTGCATGTCTCTAGAGGAAGCATTGGGTATGGACACGTCTCCAGGCTTTCCACTACTGCATTTCCCTAACAGCAGCATTGTCCTCAGACTCCTGCCCAAAGCTCGCTGTGGCTTTGTTTCGTGCCATGTCTGTGAGCAGCTGAAGGAGCCAAGATGGGCTGAAAATACATCAGGTGAGAGCCCTATGCTCAGTGTTGCTCCTACTGCAGTGCAGGGTCTTGAATTTAATCTGTGAAGCAAGCTGGATTATGGCTTCCCCGATGCCAGAGGTATTAACCCTCCCTAGACCTAAATCCAGCGTAAGAGGGATGGCAATATCTTGTTGAATTGCAGTAGCAGTGGTGCTGGGTGAAAGCTTCTTCCTGGAAACTGGTATGAATGGATCATGTTCAAAACTCAACAAAGACCTCAACTCCCCCAGGCTTCTCCCAGAGGGCCTCAAAGCAACAAGTCTAACAAAAGGAGATGATTGGTGAATGAAAGAGTGTATAATCAGAGCAAACCCTTAGCTAGAAAGCACATAGAGGTATTGATTAGGGGTTCATAGTTTGATTCGAGGTGTCATGATTGTGATCTCATTGAGAGTCTGGGGATAAGGCGTATTTTTGGCCAAGAGAAGAAGTCTTTCTTAAAAGACAATCATTCTGCTTGAGCCCATATGAGAATATGGATTTGATGTAATGAAATTATAATATAGTAGATCTAATCTATAGGTGCATTGCCTTTAGTACTGACTATTTCTGGGACATCTGTTCATGAACTCAAGCTCATCTTGAGAAAGCCAGAGGTTGCAGCTGTGACACTGGACCAACAGTGGTAAGGCTTTTGGCCTGATGAGATACCAGACCAAACACTTTCAAGCTGCTTCAGGTGACCAGGCCATAGCAGTGCTCTAGAAGGTAAAAATAATGTACTGCTATTGTTGCATACTTGGCAAGGGAAGGCTTCCCTGCCCACAGTGAGCTCCTGGTGCCCACCTGAAACTACTCACAGTGCTGCTTGGTGGACTCTTTTTCTGTTTAAGGACTTCAGCATTCATGTAGGGTTTCACCAAAGGGTTTCATCAGGAAAGCAAGGGTTTGCTAGAGCTGTCTCCTCTTTCAGCTGTAGCATTTTGCTCTTGTGTCTGCATAATGCAAATTCCAAACAGTCCCTATATGTCTTTTCCTGGGGCCATGATACATAACATTGTTGTTGACAGGAATTACCATTTCCTATAAGTCCTTTACTCTTTCTTCTGCCATATAAAGAAAGGATCATGGTTATGACGCAAGGATCCTTTGCTTCAGCACCATAGGCACTCGTAGCTGGAGTAGTCTGTTTACATGCTTTGCTTACTCTTACATTTGTTTTTCTTTGGCCTAATTTAGACTGATGGCCCAAATAATGAGCTTCTTCTGAAAGCCTTGAAGAAGTCCGAAGCAATGTCAGTGCCATGGAGAGAGACCAAAAGAAAAGTGTATGCAATGCAGACAATCCTAGAGCAGGAAGTGGCACAGCTCTTTCTTTATAATGAAGAAAATGTTAATTAAAACCCTTGCAAGCCTAGAAAGAGCAGTTTCAAAAATCAAGTACCTATTTTGTCATATAATGAGGGACATGAAACAATTCTTTTGCAAACGCTGAAGAGCTGTTTTGGCATCTGCTTGCTGTGTTTGTGGCAGTCCCTCTTTGAAAAGAGAGAACTGATTCCTCTGATTCACCCTTAAAAGAGAGAGCTTCCTGCCTTTCTTTATTTGCCTCTGCTGCTGGACTGTGTTACTTTCTTGTATCCTGAGGTGAGGGAGAGAACAGGTCAGGTTTGCAAAGGCAGCAATGGCAAAGCCTAATATGGCTGTGCCTCTTTGCACTCTTTAATGCTTTGGAGGCTTGCACAAGGAGTGAATCATGCCAGAATAATAATGCCACATCTTGTAATTCATTCTCATCAGTTTTAATGAAGATAAAGGGGCTCACTTTATGAATCCACTTGGGCTTAACAAATTAAACATACTGCTGAAAGGGTACATGTGAGCAGAATATTTGTCCTTATAATGTTCATTTAGGTGGACAAAGTTAACTAAGCTTATTCAATATATTTTTGTTTTCTTCTTGCTGCCTAAAGAAGGCCTCACAGCTACACTATCATCTCTGATCTTGTTCCCTGCTCATTAAATACACTGATTCATTATCATTTTACCCCCATCGCTGGTGGTGTAGCATCGATTTGGGTGTCTGGCACTCAGAGGGAAAGAGCAGCAGGGGCAGGGGAGAAGGGTGAGCAGCACAAGGAAATTTCCCTTGATAGCTGCAGCAGCAAACCCAACCACCAAGCAACCAGTCCCACTCGCAGGCAGTCCTCCAGCCCCTCCACAAAGCTTCATTTCATGGCCTTGTATCTATTGATCGCTGCCAGACTGCAGCAGCCACCTGGAAGGGAGAGAGTAACCCTCTGCCTTGCTCGGGAGGTTGGCTTCAGTCTGCAAGTTGCTCGGATTTGTTACGAGCAGATGCTATGGGAAAGGCTTAAAGATAATGCCGGCTTTGCCTCCAGAAACTCAAAAGCAAAGCAAGCAATATCTATTACATCAAACACCTCCTTTCTGTAAACTGCTAAGAAGGATAAGATAATAAACACTAGAATGGAGGTCAATTAACACCCTGACAAGATTTATTTCCAGTAATAAACGATCTCTTGCAAATAGCTATGGAAGTGTTGCAAAGACTGGCTCGCCTGGAGCTGTGACCTTGGATAAAACACAGAGCAGAAGTGGGCAAGCCAATGGGAAACAAAGCTGGGCTGTGCTGGGGATTAGCATTTATTACTGCAATCTGGGCAGCAAAGCAGGCTGTGCACAGGCAGTACAGGAGCCACAGAGGATGGGTCCCTGGTGAAGCTGTGCCATGGAGTAGGTACAGCCGCTTCCTGCCTGCAGCCTGCTTAAAACTGCAGTGATGCCATTCACCACTTGCTTTTTGTGCCCTCTTAATGGTATGGAATAAATAGCTACATGGAATATCAGGTGGTAACTAGGGTTTGACACTGAGCAATGCTGTGCAGCTAAACAAGATCTGTGTTTGGCCTTGACCTCTCATAGACACTTGCGGGCATTAAAATGTATTTTTCCTTTCTTCATCTTTTAAGAAAAGGAGATGATACCTTCAGTTCAGCACTCTGTTGAGATGAAGAGAGGGTATGAATGTCTCCTGGAGGACAGGAGGGCAAAGAGGGAAAGTTACTTGAGCTCTTGCAGTCACTTTTGTTATGAAGAGCGGATCTTATTTTCTTGAAGACAAAACAGAATGTGCAAACACTGAAAAGGAGAGGCAAGAACACCAGCTCCAGAAGATGAATCTTTCGTTTTGCTGTTGTCTTTTCCTTGCAGCTTCATTGCTGAATAAACATAAGCACAGCATGCGGTATTATCAGTCACTCAAAACCTCTGTCAACATGTACCAGCATCTGTCTGCTCAAAATATTTGTTTTTGGTCATAGGCTCACAGCAGTTGTTAGAAAAAATCCCTGTCTTGGCTGGCAGTACTGGGCTGTTACTGGCAGGAGGCAGAGAGGGAGGAAGAGGAAGAAGAAAAGGATGCACAGGACAGCAGCAGGACCACAATTGTCCCACAAATCATAGAATAGTTACGGTTGGAAAAGACCTTAAGATCGTCCAGTTCCAACCCCTCTGCCATGGACAGGGACACCTCACAATAAACCATGGCACCCAAGGCTTCATCCAACCTGGCCTTGAACACTGCCAAGGATGGAGCATTCACAACCTCTCTGGGCAACCCATTCCAGTACCTCATCACCCTAACAGTAAAGAATTTCTTCCTTAGATCCAATCTAAACCTCTGCTGTTTAAGTTTGAACCCATCACCCCTTGTCCTGTCACTACAGTCCCTAATGAAGAGTCCCTCCCCAGCATCCCTGTAGGCCCCCTTCAGATACTGAAAGGCTGCTATGAGGTTTCCCCTCAGCCTTCTCTTCTCCAGGCTGAACAGCCCCAGCTTTCTCAGCCTAAAATCGTCTTCAAAGATCAAAATAGGTTCAGTGGTGCTGGCTTGCACCAACTTACACTTATTTATAGGGGCTGCCTTGAAACACTGCCCATCACTAGCACAAGCAACACCAACAGTTAGGATGCAGAGATGGGCCCCAGCCCCACAGGGTGAACTAACTCAAGATTTTCCAACATAAAATGATCCCCCAGAGGAGCATTGTACAGATTTGTGTGGCCACAGCACTCAAAGCAACAGTATCAAAGCTGGTAGCTCTCAAAGCAGCAACTAGACCAAAAGTTAAAGCACTTATTAGACTGGCAGTTATTTGGCTCAGTGGTTTCCTTCTAGAAAGGAACAAAGATTTTGAGGCCATTATTTAAGGAAACCTGTCTGCAGCTTTCAAGAAATAACGTTTGAGACGATGGCAATTATGTCTGAAGTATCTCTAATAATTATTTCCCACCGGTCACCCATGTGTAAAGAAGAACAAAATTTTCATCTTTTATTGTTGCCAATCTTGTCTTTTCAATGATTTTTTCTTTTCTCCCTCCTAGTGAAAGGCCTTCATCGACAAGAATTCCTCATTAACCTGATAAGACAGCTGTCCCTTTCCTGAACCATTTCAAATGTCCCCCTCCAGGTTCTGAGGCGGCTTTACTCACTAGGTCACGCTACTGCATTTCATCTCCTAGGCAAGACTATCTAATTCGGGACTAATACAATAAAAAATAACAAACAATGATAATACAAAAAATTCTGACTGAAACCCAAGAATCTGCCTGGTGAGGTTAATCACAGTGCAGATCAACCTGACCAGCATTGTGCCTGCCTTTTCTTTCCCCTTTCCCCAACATCATTACTGAAAGTACATTAGAAAAACGTGGCACAGTTGTTTGCTTGCCATATGCTCTGGCTAGCTTTGATTTGCTTAACCATCTTTGACCTTTCCATCCCTCATGGCTGTGTCCAAATAGATATTGCCCTGTGAACCGCTACGAAAGGAATCAGTTCATGCAACCCTCTCCAGCATTTCTGAGCCAGGATCTTATTGCCCTCCATGGGGTGATAACACATTAAAAACCCTCTTTTGCCATCTCATTTATTACTTGAAATTGCTTTGCACCGAAATATTAGAAGATCCAGCATCCACTGAGATAGGCTAATTTTAATGATTAACTGAGGAACTGTTAAATTTTACTTCAGTGCTCCACTGTCATTATGGAATTAGTATCAACGGCCATGTACTGTGAGAGCTGTAATGAGACTAGCTGGAAATGACAGTGCCAGGGAGCTGCAGCTCTATAATTATAAACTTAGCACATATCATTAAAAAAGGGGGAAAAAAATAGGAAAAAGCTCTCCAGAGCCTCACTTTGTTGCCAGATTGCAGTTGGGTCCCTGGAACGGGAAGTCCAATGACTTTATTTTTCCCCTCTCTCCTCCTCCCTCTGTCTCTCTTGCTCTCTCTAGTTGCTTTTAATTAAGCCTGGGTAAAATTAGCGGACAGAAAATCAACACTTGTAAAAATGTCTCGTTACAGGATGATGGTGGGACAGCTTCCTGAGAACTCCAGCAGCTTCTTACTACCCCAGCTGTAAAGCCTGTAGTGATGCCAGGCCTCCTGGTACGCCTGCCATGGCCACTTGGGAAAGCAGGGGAATGGAAGGGGCAAGTAGATGCTAAATTCAAGACTTCTGGTGTCACCCGTTCCCCCTTCCTGGCTGGACACTGATCCATTAAACTTTGCTGCCAGTCAGATGGTCTGTTTTATCACTGCTCTGAAGCTCATATTCCCTCTGGTCTGGTATCTGACACTGACAAGCCAAGGCTGGGCCCTTTGCTTTGGTGGCACTTCCTGCTCCTGCACACAAAACCCAGGCTCCCTTTGGTCTCTGCCTGTGCCATGTGTCATTTGTCTTTGGCCCTTGACTTCATCTCTGTCTCCTTCCCACTTGCTCCCGCCCCCTTCTGAATACCTTCCTGACTGTATCCTTTGCTTCAAAGCATCTCAGTCCTCCAGTGAATAGCCTGGCACTCTTTGAAGATCTAAGCTTCCCCTTCATCAGTTGTTTTGTCTGTTTTCACTTTTCTGTCATGAGCATCTGATCCACCCATTGGAGCTTCCTATCCTCTGACAGCCATTTATGCCTCATTATCTCCTTGACAGTTGCATTTTTCACTCTGTCTTCTCTACTTGATCTTTCCAATCTTTCTCAAACATTTGTTTTCAAAGTTATTTTAACTTTCACCATTTGTTTTCATGTGTTAATGTCTCATGTTCTTACACCATCTTCAGGTCAATGCTCACCCTGACAGTCCTCCCTTCAGTTGTGGGTAGTCTACCTCTCATCTGAAGCCCTGAAGAACCTCCTGTCAGTCTCTCATACATCTGATAGCTGAGTAAGTGATCCTCTGGACAGATTAATCAGGTAGGAACAATGTTTCTATGGTGAGTCCTGGTGGTCTTTAGCTGAGAGGAAGAACATCCTCTTGATGGCAGAGGATATAAGATGGAGGCTCTGCCAGTACAGAAATATCCTGGGGCCTTTTGCTTTGCTCTCCAGTTGCTTTCCCCAGAAAGATGCATGAACATAGTCCTTGTTGTTATCATCTGTTTGTAATATCCACAGGGGCTTGAGATCCACTTTCTGGACAGAATTTCATTTTATCTCTAGTCCTGCTTTGATATCCTAAACACAGGAGTTATTTCTCACTGACCTTGAATAGCAGCTCTTGCACCATCAGAAACCTGCTGTTCCTTCCTGCAACCTTACTTAAATGTCAGGGGTTTTGTGGCAGTATTACAGTGCGAATGCCTGCTCTGTATGCCATAAAACCATTTTCATTAAACCCTATTCCTTCTGTGAGATGCAGTCTGTGCCCTGCTTGGTTACCTGAGGGGGATCCCTCTGTGATGCTCTCCCTTCCCTAAATTGCCCTCCCTAACATTTATGACAACCAAGTCTGATACTGTTTCAAGCTATTCTTGTTCAGCTGAAAACACGGGACAGTACTTAGCTCCAAAAGTTTTATCAGGTTCTCTTCTGTGTCTCTTCTCTATGGAGAGATCTCTTTTGGTGGATAGGGTCTATAGGACATCCTGCAAAAGACATCCTGAGACCTCTCAGAGCATGCAGGAGATGCCACTGTGCATGCTTTAAAGCTGATTCTAGAGATATCCTTCCATGCCCACATTTACAAACCTGTTGAAGAGAAGGCTGGGGAGAAAACTCCTGCTCTAAACACTGTACCCCAAACTAATTTAATGTTAAGAAGCCACTTGTACATGAGCTACAAGAAAGGAGTTATCTGAAGAAGTTTCCTTTGTCAGGAGGTACCAAGCCACCAAAACAAAGGAGAAGCAGTTTGTGTTGAAAACCCATACCTAAAAAAGAAACCAACGCAATCCCAGTTAACCCAATGGCTTCCAGTCTGACCTCAGACCTTCAGGCTACATCACATTCCATGTTACAAAGAAGTGTGGAAGCTGTGATACCCTTTCTTTAACAGTACATCAAAAGGCAATGGTTTACCATGCCAGGGATTTGTTTAGACCAAGCCAAGTTGTGGGTAGTGGTTGATAGCCAGTCAGTACAAGAATCTGTACTGTCAGGACTTGTGTTAGCACCAAGAGGCTGTTCAGAAGCAAGGTCCCATTTTAAGTATATTATGGACAAATACTCTGCATCAAAACAAAGGGAGAACTGCATTGCCAAATATTGCCAAATAAGTACACAATAGCTGTGTATTTTGAATAAAAAGGGATTAACAGACTTTTCTTAGATGAATCTGACCTGTGTCTCATCAGACACAAAATTATGACTTTTTTTTCAGTTCAAATAGTTTTGTGACTTAAAATAATTAATTGTCCATGGCATTGTAATGACAGCACAAAGCATCACAAGGATAGTAAAGGCTAATTGGGCTTCATGAATTTGCACACACAGCCCCCCCCCTTCTCTTTTAGCTAAAACCTACTTCCTTACATAGAAAAAGTAAAAAACCCCAATATCTCTTTATCATTTTCATAGAGATTCATTTCCTATCAAATACATCCTAGCTTTGCCCTATATGCTTGTATTTCCTTGTAGAACCAGGTTATCACTACATTAATGCTTTAAAAGCTGCAATTCAACAGAAGCTGAAGATTCAAATGCATTAAAAACACCCCTCTTTAAAACTAATTTTAAGACCCAGCTTTAGGTCACAGCCATTTATTGATTTTTCCCTATATATACTCTCTCTCATGTTCCTTCTGTTAGAAGCATCTTTCTCAAACAGTAATATCTTGCCACCATAATTAAGCAGGCCTTTAAATTTCTGCAGGTATCACAAACTTTCAGACCAATCTCATGATAATCATTTATCTTAATAACTGCTAACTTGCTGGGGTATTGATCAGGCATTACGTCCTCAAGGGACCTCTTGTCTCTGCGTTTCTGCTGCACTTCTGTTGTCTCTCTGGCTTGTGTTAGCATGCTTGCCTAAATGTGACACTGTTAAAACTGACTTTATAAACATGATATGA
The DNA here is from genome assembly GCF_012275295.1 of Melopsittacus undulatus. Taxonomy (NCBI): domain Eukaryota; kingdom Metazoa; phylum Chordata; class Aves; order Psittaciformes; family Psittaculidae; genus Melopsittacus; species Melopsittacus undulatus. The sequence continues at coordinate 8,360,210 of NC_047529.1, read as the reverse complement.
AAGTTGAAACCAAGGAAAATAGAAGAAATATGCAGTTCTACACCCCCAATCCTTGGTCTTCCTGTTGGGAACATGAAAGCAACTCAATTTGCCCAACTTTTACCTCCTGAAATTTCCCTTTGGCTGAGGCTCTTACCTCACAACCTGCAGTAATCACAACAGTTGATAAAAGTGGGGGATTTTCTGTATCTTTTGTTCATTGCATATGCAGGGAAGTGGGTGTATTGCAGCCCTTAGGAACTTCCTTCCTCTGTCTTTCTGTAGCAATTTCATTTCATGGTGCTGCCTGCTGGAAGCACTGCATTGTGGCCCACCGCAGTTTCTTCTCTGCAGTTTTCCACATGAAAGGGGGGTAAAGTACTTTCCAAGATAAAAAAGCTCCTAATTTATTTCCTGGAAAGTCCTGTGTTTTCAAAACATCTGAAGTCTCTTTATAAGCCTGCTGGAAATGGGAACATTTTATGTTCATTAAAATCTCTTCCCTTCAGAAAACTGTCATGCTAGTGGATGCACTACACCGTTTGCCTTCTGAAGGTATTGGCTGTTATGTACCACTAAGCATTGCTCTAGCACTTGCTTCAGAATAAATTAGCCACTTGAAAGGATGTGGGAAAGTAGTGAAAAAAGAAAAGAGCTAGAATGTGATTTGAGATTTTACCAAGTCACTGGAAAACTTTCATCCGTGTACAACCATGACACAGTTTACGGCAACTTGCTTCACCTTATTTATTTTATTGACAAGGTGGCACCTTACCCAGAAGTAGATCTGTCAGAACTGGCTTCTTGTTGAAGCACAGCGACAGTCTGAGCAAGGGTTGGCATTTGGGCCACAATTATCATTTTATGAATTATCTTGTTTGGTCACTGATCTCTCAATAATCAATTCAAATGGGGTCCCACCCTCCCAAATGCCTCCTGTACGATTTACCAGGTGGGTTATGCAGCAATCAATAATATCAACTAGAGTGAAGAAAAGTCCATACTGTATGATCCAGAGCTCAATATACACAGGTGGAAAATAAAGAGAGGCAAACCTGTAGATGAGATACTCTGAACAGCAAAAGCATGAAGGAAAGGAAGGGTGTTTTAGGAGTGATGCCTGCATCCTTAAGCACTGCACAGATTATGTGGGTCAGAAAGGAGCACAGTGGGAATAAAAAGGTATATCTGTGTGAGTGAAGTAAGTAATTGACTATTTTTGTGTAGCAATTAAGAAAATTGAATGAAGGGGGCTAGAGATATAAAGCATCATAGCAGAGTAGAAATGATTAAATGGGCTGCAGTGGGGAAATAAACAAGGCTAAATATTTGATAAGGATTACTGAAGTAGGGGGTAGAACAAAGACAGGCATAAATAAAGGTAAAAGGAGATCTGAGCTCCTACAGCACACAAGAAACAGGAACCCAGGCAATATGCCACTGGGGCTGTTGGAGAGCTGAGCAGAGAAAGTTAGTGACAAATGACCCTCAGGCAAATTGGCAGCTGTCAGATACAAGAGGGTCCTGGGAAATGGCTAATAGAGTGGTTATTTGTTCCTTAGACTCCAAAAATCCAGGGATCTCTTGCAGGATGTCTGGCCTCACTAATGTCAGGTGTTGCCTTGCAGTCAGCGTCAACAGAGCTAGGGTTTCTCCTCTGACTTTGGGTGTCATGTGCCTGAAGCAGGTACTTGCTTGACCAAATTGTTTATTCTCAGATCTCTTGACTCCAGTTTCCTCCAAATCTGGAGGAAAACATCACAAATCTATCATTGGTTGGTGTATATTGGTTTGTATGCATATTGTCTCCAAAGGACCTGTGTCAATTCAGGCTGTCCAAAGGGACTACATTGTTAGATCTGATGTACTTTGCACAGAAGACAGCAGTAGAGACAAGATTCAATTGCTAGAACTGATCCAAACTGTATCACTAGATAGTTCTTGTAATGCTTCAATAGCTTTCTGTGGAACCAGAGAAGACAGTTTCTAGTCTGAGGATTGACATGTTTATAATAACATATGGGGTGGTGTCTTTGGGGTTCAGAGGAACCTGACAACTGAAAATCTCCATTAGGAAAGGCTCCTCAAAGCTTTTGCCATATTAATAATTCAACATATTTTCTTGTGTAGCAAGTTATTACAGCTTGTCCAAAATCAAGCAGTTAATGGAAGGATTAGCAATGAAATTGGAATGTCTTTGTAAAGACCATGAAAAACAGAGCATTTTAAATGTGATCCCAACTTTTTCTTGCTATTTCATATTTTTATTTGAAGATTGACTTTTCCATCAGGAAGTTCATTAAATCTTTTCAAGGTGTCTCATTTCAGCATACCAATAGCTTCTCATCCAAATGAAACGTCTAGAAGGGTTTTCTAAGAACTTGTCTGGAAATGACATTTTAAAGAAGTTTTCTCAGGGACTCTATCTAGAATGGGTGAAGTCCAGATAAATCTGTCAGTTGCTTTTAAGATGCTCTGAATTAGGTTTGTCTTGCAGGATACTTTTGTCTGTGTCTGGTCTCCATAGACAATACATGCAAAAGCTTTCTTCCAAAGTAAGCAAATTTACCCATTTTCTGTTTCCTGTATGTTTCTTGAATGGTCATCACTTGGAACCCGGGCTTGGTTAGCATCAAGGGCCTCTGGTCTCTTCACTCCCCACTTCTCCAGCCATTAGCTTTGCCCCCTGCAGACACTGGCTAATGCAAGCAGAAGGGCTCTTTAGAGAGGATCCTCTCAGGGGAACTGCCATTTCAAGATTTGGACTTCTTGCTTCTTTGTTCTTGTTGAGCTTACACGCCAAGTATTTGAGGACCAGCTTTGGCTGAAAACACAAGGCTTGAAAGTTAAAGAAGGCTAAGAACACATCCAATTTGTACCAGAGGGAGCCTCTGTAATTCATTTTGTTGGAAGAGGGCACCCAATCAGCAGTACACATATGGCGCAAGTGTTTGGGAAGTTCATAGCCTGGCAAGCGGAGCCGCACCGCTCTCGTCCAAGCTAACAGCAAAGAGACCAGCCCATCTGTGAGCAGAGTCCTTGCGCTGGGGGCTCTTCTCCTCTTCCCTGTCTTTTTTGTTTGGTTGTTATTTTTTCCTTCTCCTTCATTGTCATTTTTCAATGGAGGTAACAGCATTTCAGAAGACGGTGCAGACAGCACAATCAGATTTATAGCATTTCCACTCTCTGCTTCTCATTAATATTGATTTTTTTATATTTCATCTCTGACAGCAAACATGACTCTTACAAAAAATGAAAAGTAATTCCTCTCTTCAGTTCCCAGCTTTTCATGAATGGGAGAGAACGTGCTTTACTCATTCTGAGCGAAACACTCACTGCTTCTCTATGTGGTTAATTACAGTGTTTTGCTTTATTGTCTGGCACTCCTAAACAATTGCTGCAAGTTTCTCACTGAAGTCTGCAACTGAGAAAATAATTCTTCGAGGGAACTGTATTTATTAAGTTAAATCATAATCTGTCGCCCTTTTCTTACAGATTTCAAGGCTTGTGTAATGCTGGGGCAGTGTAAAATGCATTTGTAATTAATAAGATTCAGGATTCTTGGGAAAAGAGCTGGAGAAAAGTTCCAAATGGTAAATTATTTCTTGATGGCAGAAGTTTATATTTTTGTTATCACCACTCCTACATTTTCAGACTAAGGAGCTAATTCACCTCCCCATCAAATCAGGGCAACTGGCTCAAAGTAGTAAAGATGGATATAAGAGTATTTGGCTTTTTATGTTTATTTTTCCACTGTTTTATATCTGCTGATCTGGAAGAGTTCAAAGCACAAAGGGAAAAACCTTTTTGTCCACTCCACCAGCATGGGTGTCAAAAGCTACCCTGGAGTCTGAAAGATGCTGTTCCTGCCTAGCAGACTGCAGACTTGGTTGGCAATAGGACAGTGCCAGCATGTAGAGCCCAGCCATAAAATGCTCATCATGTGCAGTGGGACCTTTACCCTGTGTCCAAGAAATGCTGTGGTCTGTCCTCTTACTTAAACTTCAAATAGAAGGGAAAGGCCATATGTGTGCCTTTTCCTAATGCCTAGTATATATTTTTTAAAGAACAAAGGTTTGGGAAGGGGGAAATCTATTAGACAGGATAGATTTGGCTTATCAGCCTGACTTTTCCCCATGAGTCTGAAATCACAGCTCTCCAGAAAATGAAGCTCCACAGATTGAAATGGAAACTCACTTTTATTGACCATTTAAGACTCTCCTTCATTTTCCTGAAAGCCACTTGCTTGTCACAGGCAAAACAAGTGAGAGCTAGACCACCAAGAGCAAATGAGATAGTCCTTTCCTTGCTCCAGGAAAATCCCCAACTTGTTCATATTAGCCAGGTTTGGAAAGGTCAACCCTTCATCACAGGCCTATCCCATAAGCTGGGGTGCCCTCTAGGGAAGCTCTGCACCACCTCTGCTTGAGTGCTGTTGATGAGAAGGTTCATATTGCACAAAGCAGATTAAAAAACAAATAAATCCCCTTTTGAGAGCTGCTTACAGCTGTAGCTTTTCTTCCAGTATTGAAAAAGGCATTTGAGTGCCATTCAAGCGTCCACACACAGCACAGCAGTCATACTTGAGTTTTCTCACCACATTTGAGGCTGATTCAGTATTGGGTTCATTGCAAATCCCCCCAGGTAAGGGGAATGAGGAGAGCAGGAAGAGGGATGGAGAAATTGGAAGGAGCATGTGGTGAGGAGGACTGGAATCATAGAATTATAGAATAGTTAGGGTTGGAAAGGACCTTAAGATCATCTAGTTCCAACCCCCCTGCCATGGGCAGGGACACCTCACACTAAACCATATCACCCAAGGCCCTGAACACTGCCAAAGATGGGATCAACAGCTCTTTGGTCACTGGGTGCCTGAAAGGGGTTTGAAATGGCGTGTGAAGTTATCAATAGCTGTCAGGAAGCATTGCCTGTGTTCGCTGCTTCACTCATGGCTCGGTACTTAAAATGGAAGGATTGATTGGTTTCAGAGCATGCCATAATCAATACAGCACATTTGGATGAATATTGCTGCTTTCCACCTAATTAGAGGTGACTCGGTTGTTTAGTATTTCAAATCAGTAAAATGCTCGTGTCAATGCTTTAATTTCTTAAGAAGCGGAATACTGCCCTGTTTGGTCTTTGCTTTGTTTTATGCATATGCATCCTCATTTCTGTATTTGCTTATGTTGCTTGCTTTAGGGAATATGCTTTAGTGTTATTGTGGGCTAAGATTGAGCAGAATTTGTCTTTGGGCAAAGCTTGACATAAAAGCTTAATCTGCAGCCGAAACACTTTCCTTTTTCCTCCCAGGGTCGTAAACAGAGTGCACAGAGCATGGCCATCGTGCTCCAATGCTCCATCACCAGTGGTCAGCAAGAGGCGCTGCGAGCTGGCTTTCAGCAGCAGCTTTGCAAGCGTCTGCAGAGCCTCCAGCACTCTACCGGCTGTCACCATGCACAGCGTTACAGAGACAACATCTCAAAATCCAGGCTAACCCTTTCTTAGGGCTCCATTTGTACTGTGGTGTTTTAATGTCACTATGAAATGCCAAGCGATGCCCTACAGCAGTGTGATTGATGAACACATGTCTTGTGGGGTTCTCGCAGCCTCTCCAATTAGCCAGCTCTCCAGCACACGCCAGAGGTGCCTGAAGGGGGTTTCTGCTTGCTGTGGCCATCTGCTGTCCCTGCAGGGAGATGTACTAATGAATTAATCACACAGGACTGAAGTACACGGGTAGAAAGGAGGAGCAAAGGACTCTGCTGTCACAGGGTTGAAGGAGTCTTAGGTGCCCCAAACCAGAACTTTAACATCCCTAGCAGTGTTCAAGGCCAGGTTGGATGGGGCATTGAGCTACCTGCTTTAGTGGAAGGTGTCCCTGCCCATTGCAACTAGATGATCTGTAAGGTCCTTTCCAACCTAAACTATTCCATGGTTCTACAATTCTCTGATTCAGGTGTCTAGACCCAATAAAATCCAGATCTGGACAGTCTGATCCAGAATAAGGACAAAGCAATGTCTCTGACCCTCCAAAGAGCACATCAGCAATAACGTGTTCTCCCTAACTGTCCCCACTAATCCTCCTTCTAAGGATGCATCTGGCAGAAAAGGGGGCAGGCCTATCTCTCTGGTAGATACAGAAACTGAGATGGGGGAAGATGTGAGGTCTGGCTCATAGATATGGCTTTGCCTTGCCCGAATGCAGGGAGCATTTGCAGAAACACTGTCTGCAAGAGAGCAACTGATGAATGGATCCAGAGAGGCATGCAAAGATAAATGAGCTCCATAACCCTTGGCTTTGTCCACTCCTCTAGTCTTTAATAACACCCCAGACGAGGTTAATCTGCATCAAATGTCTCCAGCAGCAACCCGAGCATGCTGAGACAGCCTATCGCTTAGGCTGTTAGCACACCTAGCCACAAGGTTTTTTCCTGTCACAAGGCTATTTAAGCTTGATGCCTGGCAATTTGTTGCCAGTCTGCTGCTTGGAAAAGTAGTTCAAAACAGGACATTTGGTTGTTGGTTGAAGGAGCCCTTTTTATACATAGGTGCATATATATATATATATATATATATATATATATATAAACTAAATACAGCCTTAACCCTTCTCAGCAGCTGAGTCTGTTCAGCCATCTCCTGGCTGTGAGTGCTCTCAGAGTCTCCCCCAGTGTCACCAAACCCCCACAAATGCATATTTCCTCCAAAGAGTATATAAAAAGGCAATAATCCATGGCTAAGCTGTAGCAGGAGCCTGTCTGGGGCACAAGGCAACAGCCAGCATGAAATGCCTAAGCAAGCAGCCTGAGCTGCCTGCTGACTACTTCTGCTTCTGTCTTCCCTAAATTGCACCCATGCTTCTGTGAGAAGACACAGAAAAGGGAAAGTGGGAAAGAAAAGAACAAAAGCTTTTGTCTGTTTTGGTCTGGGTTTAATTGCTGACATATCAGAATTTGAAACCTCCAATTGCCTCTCAGCACCAAGTTGGAGATTTCAAGTGGCTCCTGTTGGTATTCAAATGCGCATCAGGGTGCTGGGGGATCTAATTAGGGGCTATCTAATTGTGAGGATGTTGTCCCAAAATGCAGTGGTCTCTCAGAGACCGGAACAATCTTTAAGGTAAGCAAAGAGAGAGACTTGCCATCAGAACGGGGCTGCCATCATTCTCCAAGAAGAAAGAGATTAAATTAGACCATCCCTCATTTCAAAATGTGATTCCTTCACCCATAGGTTACCAGCACCGAGCCTGAAAGCGACGAGCAGTGGAGATGGGCGATGATGAGACGGTGGCGACTTCTGAATGTTTCTTTCATTGTAATGGCTTGAAAACCCTGTGAAGCTATAAAAGCTTTTTTCCTGGCTGGTTTGGACTTCAAAACAGCCTTTTCTAAGAGGTATTTTTATACAATTCTTCCTCTTTTCGTCCCTTCTCCTCTCTCTCTCTTCCCCTCTATAACCTCTCTCCTCTGCCTGTATTATCCACCAGCATGTTATATTTCCCCCACCCCATGCTGCCCACAAGGCAACAGAGAGGAGACAGCATGGGTCTTTTCCAGAGCAAGGATTGCCAAGCATTGCCCACCAGCAGGACCAGACCTCTCTGTCTGTCCCTCAGGAGCCCATCATGAGCAGACTGCACAGCTCCCAAGGCACAGCTCCTCCTGAGGCTGGTGGAAATCATACAAAGTCAAGTGAAATCCAGCTTTGCATCCCCCCCTAACCTGCCTTCCCCAAACCATACAACCTAAGCTGCCATCACCAGAAGCATCATGGAACACCCCTCTGGAGTGTGGCTGGTGGGCCTGTGCCTGGCTTTCCCCTCGAGGTCTTTCTGATCACTGCGGTTTTGTTAAGAATCAAATCATCTAAATTCTCTGGTGGTTTTATTTGCATGTATTGATTCCCAGAGAGGCAGGAAGTTTAAATTGGAGTGGTTGACTGGCACAGTGTTGGCTCTGATCGATGTGGCCCCTTTAGATGAATACAGTCATCTTGCACTTAATTAGAGATGACTTGGTTATTTCACTGAACATTTCATGTCAGGACAGGTACCCAATGTAGCTGTTCAGCTTGCTGCAAGGGCGAATGTGGCCAGAGGGTAGTTCTGGTTTGCCCATAGATGTATAAAAGCAGATGAGAGAGAGAGCAACAGAAATGTGGAAGGGAGGATGCAGCGGAGGCCCTTAGGAAGGATGGGAGAGTATATTCAGGTTCTGGACCACGTTCTCCATGCTACAGGCTGTTACTGATGTAATCACCAAGCAGACCTCTGCCTCATGAGTCCTTGGGAACGGCTGCAGGAGAAGACAGTGCATATATCAACGAAACAAACATTTATTTGACCCACAGTAAAATCACTTTTTTAAGTGAAAAAATAAAACAAAAAACAACTAAAAAAAGAGATAGAATAAGGGTAAGATGCCCATTTTTTTATTTCCACTTGGTCTATTTGACAGCATTTACGAATGTTCCCTTTCCTCATTCTTATGCTCTGAGGATTATTTATGCTGGGGGAATGAATCCAGGAGGTTCATCTCCACATATAGCTGAACAGCATGAGAGATGCCCCCAGTGCCCTGAAGCACAGTGGTCCCTGAGGCACAGGGGTCTGGGGAACCTTGGCACTGCTGCCCCATCTCTAAGTGAGGAACCAGGTTCCCCATCTATCAGTGCCCTGGCACAGGCACCTGCTGGTCCCCACCTCCAGAGGAGCTTCCTTGGTGCTGGCATCCCTGCTTTTGCCTAAGGTGATGCAAGGAAAGCCAGGGCCTGAGCCCAGTGCTGGGTCTGAGACAGTGCTTGGTCCTGATGGAGTTGGTTTAATGCCTGCACTGCTTAGCATTGGATGTTTAACCACAGATTCCCCAGTTTTGTTTGGGCAAAGTACAGCTGAGCACTCACCAGGCATTGTTATTAAGATTGTATTATGTAAATTAATTGCGTACATAGGCACTGGCATAGCACATTGTAGTGTGAGGATCTGCAGACTCAGGAAATGCCTGCATCTTCTCTGCATTTCCACAGTCTGAAAATGTTTCCTTTCCCTTCCAGAAACCAAAGAACACAAATAGGTTTTTCTTACCCTGGGGCAAGGAGATAAATCATCCAGCACAGAAAAAGGGCATCCTATATAAGGAAGGAAGGATGCAGCGCTGAAGCCTGCTGCTTGCACAGCTCCTCAGTGCAGCAGCGTTAAGAACCACCATGCTATCGCATCAACAGTGTGCTATCTGAGGCATATTCCCTGATTCCTGTACAAATAGCCAAAGGTTTCCCCAGATCCCCATTAATTGTTTCAAATGAATGTTCTCCGTAGCTTGGCTGTATTTATTAACATTCAAATATTTCCTTCCCAGCACCTCTATTTGTTCTTTCCATTGATCTTCAGCTATCATCACCCCTGTGGTGACTTGGGAGATGGTTCCCTGCTGGCGCTGGGTGGGCAGCCATTATCCTCCTGGACCATGCTGCAGGAATCTTGGTATCTGTCTATCAGATCTTAATCTTGGTATCCCTCAGACTGCAAACCTCCTCAGAAGTGTGCTCCAGAGCATTACCTTTTCCCTCTGCAGATGTGATCCCACACTGGGTGTAAACGGAGTCCGACTGTGCCTTGGTGTCTGCTGCACAGTGTCACTTTGATGCTAATTTAACTTCCCAGGAGCCTTTTGTGGACACAACAGGCATGTGATGATACAGACCCTCCAGTGGAGTACCTGTAAATTGCCTGTATCTTCCTCATGCTCTGTGTCTGGTTGGCACATTCCTCATCAGTTCATAGAATTAATGAAGACTGCATCTGTTAAGCTGATTTATGTAAATAAAGTCAAACACAGTTAAACAGTGGGTGAGAGGGTGAGCCTGGGTACCAGGGATGGGATGGGAGCTGAAAAGATTTGGGCTCACAGGTGGGGAATGTACCACAAAGGGCTTGAGGTAAGACATGGGGGAACATATGGTTCCTTCCAAGCATGCCAAGGCACCAGTTGTTCAATAAATTACCATTCAGATTAAAGCAATTCAGCTCCACTTCCTATCAGTTGCTTTTATTAATGAAGTTTGATGTTAATAAAATCAACCACCCAATTTTTCCCCCTCCCTGTCCTGGAGGAAAAGCTGTGGGAAGGCACGAGGAGTGGACCAGGGTAAAAACTGACTCCATTCATGGCTTCATCCCACTGCATTCCCCTCTCAGTGTTCGGGATGGGAATTTTTAGCTTCTTTCTCAGGCAGACATGTTTTGTCACAGGGTCACCCACCCCACACACCCTTATGCTCAGCACAAAAAGGAGGACATGCTCCTTGTCTGTTGATAAATTGGGATAAATAAATTTGGGATTTGGGAAAACTGGGGCAAGCGTAGGGATATGTCTGGTGCAATGGAGTTGTGGGATGTCTTGCAAAGTCACGTAGCTCTGTGGAGAGCAGAGATTTTGTGGTACCATAAAGGGTGGCAGATGGTGAGCTGGCTCAAGATGCGTTTCCTCTATGGCACATCCTTTCTTAATCCCCTCTGGGTCCCTCCACACTCCTGGAAAAATGAAAAGGTCAACTGAAAATCACGAGTAAATAAGTTCAAAGTGTGTCAAGATCTAGGCAATAAATAAACCACCAGCTCTTGCATTGCTGCTGAGAGCTGGCACACGTCCCTGCTAAGCAGGGACACAAAAAGCTGCCTGCATCACTTCTTGCACACCCTCACCCTTCAGGATCGAGTATTTCCTGTTGGACATATGAAATACTTGGGCACACACATGCAGGAGAAATGTGTAAAGGCTTTCATAAGTGATGTAACTTTTGTATTGTCCTAATAGGAGAGGTGAGAGTGACTCTGGTATCGTGATCCGTGTGAATAAGAAGATGCTTGCTACACCTGGTCTGTAACTTTGGGCTCATTCCCTAAATAACCTAAGTCCTCCACATGCTCTTCTGTCCCATCAACCTCCTTGGCAGCACAGTCTGATTCAGAGGATGGGTTTGGTGGATGTCTTTATTCTCTGGTGTGCTGGGCTACTGTAGCTCATATCCCTGAGGGGGACCAGAGGAGATTTAGCTGCAGGTGGAAAGTGATGTGAACCAGAGGGACCCAAAGCAAGCCAGGTAGATGCTCCTGGGTTGGGGGTTATGCATAGGACGTTGGCCCTACAGTGTGACCCCAGATCACTTGAGGCTGCCTGTGGATGGGGTCTGCTGTAGTGAGTGGCCTGAGTCAAGTTAAAGCATAAACCAAGCAAACTAAGAAACAAACTACCTATAAAGAGTTCCTTTCGTGTGCCTGAAACAAAGCATTTGGGATTCCTCTGCAGAAGGTAACAGAAGTCTCCTACTGAAACTGTTCCTTTTGGATAAACACCATTTTTAACTCTAAAGAGATACTTTAATGCATTCAGTATGAGACCAGGGGGGAGAGGGCAGCAGGGGCAGGAGGAGCAGCCAGGAATGCTGTGGGGACATCAGATCCATCTTTGGGAAGAGGAAGCCATCCTGTCACCCCGATTGAGTAATCCCCTACAGTAGCACTGCTGCACAGCTCCCTTGCACATGGCAGGTTGGGTTAAGTAAGCAGCAGATGGGCTCTAACAGAGGTTAGAGTCAAGAGGATTTTTTTCAATATGCCTTTATTTTAATCTCCTCTTAAGCAGAGCCACTCAAAGAAAGCTGTAATTATTGCAGTATCTTTTTCCCCTTCCTATTCCACAAACGCACTTGGCTTTGCATGGCCTCAGAGGCAATTTTATGGAAGAAAATGTGCTATTTTAGCATTTATTTTGGATACATTCCTAACAACAGACTTGCCAGGGAAAAGGTTGGTTTTTTTTGTGGGGTTTTTCTTACGAGAGATGAAATGCCAGCACAGTCCATTATGGATCAATGAGATCTGGCATATAATTATGAAGCAAGCTCCCAGCTCTGCACACCCTTGTCTGCCCTTGGCCCCATATAGCAGCTACCGAGAACATAATCCACATCTGTTGGTCTTGCCTCTTCTTCTTCCCTAGTACCTTTGATGATGGTGGCTCCATTGCCTCCCTGTAATTACCCTGCCAGGCAGCAGGGACAAGGCATAGGGTGCCCTTGGGGGTAGCAAGGTGGGACTTAACTTTGGGGTGTGCATTAAAGCCATGCCAGCTTGTGTTTGTTTTGTTTCTAGCTGTCCCTTGTGCAGCTACAGGCCAAACCTTTCAGCCCCATCTTTCTGCAGGTCCCTTTTATTACAGTCTAGAGGAAGGTTTCCTGCAGGATTTCAGTCCTTCCTGGAGCAGCGTGACATTTGTGGAGGAGCATGGGGTCTCTCAGCCCCAACGATGCACTTGCAGCTGCTGTTGGGTAATACATAAAGGGAAGAGCTGTCTCCTGGAGAAAACAAACCAACCGACCCCTGTGTTTGAACTAGGAAAGCTCATGCCCCACATGTGCAAGTGGTTGACTTGAACAAGGCAGCATGTGGCAAGGCAGTGTGGGGCCAAATGGCCATAGCTGGGGGAGATATAACACCAGTGTGGTGCTAATTGTACCTTCAGCATCCTTTAAAGGCTGTGGGGTTAGATCAGAGCATGTTCCGCTGTAGTGGAGTATAACTGGGGTTGAGTGTAGTCCCTTTGGTATGAGGCTTGGGGGAGGACCTGGACCTCTATCTTGCTGAGTTAGGCCAGGGTCTGGTGTAGGATCTGTGTTTAAGATGGGAGCTGTGATGCTGCATCCCCTTCTGCCAGCCCCAGGTTAACTGATCTGTTAAGTCGCTGTTGCATTTACTAACAAACTTTGTTAAATCACTGTTTCACATCCATAAACACATTGCTATTTCTCTCTTCCAGGTGAAATGTCACTTTCTGTGACAGCAACGCAGCCTCTGCCCTTAGAGGGTCCTGGGTCAGTGTGTGCATTGGGGTCATTTCAGCTGGGTCTGGGGCTGCTGTTTGCTTCTCCCCTCTTATGTGGAGGTCAAGGGGTGTCTTTGGCCTTGGTGCTGCTTTCAATCTCGGTTGCAGCGATGCTCATCAAGCCTGTCCTGTGGGAAGGGGCTGTGTATGCAGCTTGCCCAGCTCTATCCCTCTTTGTTTAATAATGGAGCTGCAAATCCCTGTATCTCTTTGCCTTCCGGTCTTGCTGTCTTTGGATGGTTCATTTAATAATTATCACAGTGCTTCAACCATCTTTTTTTATTGTATTTTTTGGGGACCAGAAAGTGCTCCTGATACCTCTCTTTAATGGATCTTTCATACCCTTGAAACAAGCTGCTTTAGAGAAAGGATGTAAAGGCAGCATCAGGTAAACATGGGGCTGAGTCTTATTTTGGTGTAAGGTGCTGGGGCTTCACTGAGAACAACAGGTTTATGTTCAAGCTGACTGCAGACAGTATTAAGGAGTGCCATATGAGTGGCTGCAAGACGAGCTCTTTGTTCATTTCATGTTGGCTTAAACAAGAACACCCCTCTCCCCTGAGGTTCAGGTTCAAGATGAGGAAGAGAGGATCACAGGAGCACAGCATAACTGAGGCATCCCCAGGTTTTGGGACACCACCTCACCCAGCAGATCTTTGGGGATAGGGAGCTTGATTAGAGGGGTCTGCTCTGCAGCAGTTCAAAACCAAAACTGGCATTTGCTGCCTTCAGCCCCTTCCTAACACTTGTTGGGAGATGCTGAGAACTTCTGCAATTCTACTGTCTCGTTAGACACTTTTGTAAGTCAATGGGGCCAGAACTGAAGTACCTGCTCAGTCTGCTAAGCACGTTTGCATAGAAGTGATACAGCGAAATACAACTTGGTGAAACACACAGAGCTCCTGGATTTTAGCTGTAGCTTTGGGGTTAATGGTGATAAAACAGCAGCTGTGTGGGAAGAGCACAGGATGCCCCCCTGTTTCAGGCAGGCTGGAGTCACCCTTGGCTCAGGCATTGGCAACATAACCCATCCCTAAGCCTCCCTTTCCAGGGGGTTCAGCAGTGCAAGCTGGAGCTTTAGCAGGAATAATTGCAGTTATGGCTTTGCTCTGACTTGACACCAGAGGTCAGCCAGTGCAGGGGGGGTCTTGCAGGGTGTCTCCACCAGCAGTAGGAATTGCTGGAGAGCAGGGTTCTTCCTTTGTAGGGAAGGAAGCAGCGATTCATCTCAGTCCTATTTTCTCCATCCACAGCGAGGCTAAAACAGCAGGAGGCATCTCCATTGCTCACAGCTCCAAATCTCTTTTCAGCTAACAGGTAATGAAAAGCACTCTGCTTTTCCTTGGGTCACGCTGCTGGGCTGCCATGCGATCTCCGTGGCTGGATCGATGTTTCTGCCGCTGTCACGTTTCCACCATCCCTTCTTCCCAGGCACACAGCCATTCACATCTGCCTCCTGCTCAGGTTTGCCAGGCTCCTGATGGGTCTTTGGCCTGAATTCTGGGCAAAGGATGCTGTTTCGGAGCCCTTGGCTCTGGGATGGGGTTAGTGGCTGGCTGCCTGGAGCTCAAGGGCTGCTGTGGCACCCACCAGCCTGTATAATCTTTTGCTGTCCCTGTATCCAACTGTGTATTAACAAACACAGCCCAGGGAAAAAAAGGGCACTCCAGGGCCTCCCCTTTGCAGCAGGGGAAGAAACAAGTGTGCAGCTTTGCCAGACGATTTTCTCTTTATCACAGGTTTTGTCATGCTCGCTCTGTGTGACGGTAAAACCAGAGGGGATTGCAGCCTTTTTCATTAGTTTGTTTTTAAATTAAACTTTATCTTTTACATTTGTCAGTAAAAGTTTGGTCTTTTTGTCTTTTACATTTGACTGGAAACAAACATAAAATGCTTCTTGTTATCCAGGTTTTTAAAACATTGGTTTCTGTCTTTAGATGATGGCGCAAATCAACTTGGCCACACTGAGGCAGACATGGATCTCATTTCCAGAGATTTGAAGCAACAAACCCACAATGCCTATAGCTTTAGCTCAAATTAATACCCAGTACTCAAGTTCTGGTGTCCTCAACATAAAAAGGACATGGAACTGTTGGAACAAGTCCAGAGGAGGCCACGAGGATGATCAGGCACTGGAGCACCTCCCATATGAAGACAGGCTGAGAAAGTTGGGGCTGTTCAGCCTGAAGAAGAGAAGGCTGCGTGGAGACATCATAGCAGCCTTCCAGTATCTGAAGGGGGCCTACAGGGATGCTGGGGATGGACTATTCATTAGGGACTAGGACAAGGGGTAACAGGTTAAAACTTAAACAGGGGAAGTTTAGATTGGATCTAAGGAAGAAATTCTTTACTGTGAGGGTGGTGAGGCACTGGAATGGGTTGCCCAGCAAAGCTGTGAATGCTCCATCTCTGGCAGTGTTCAAGGCCAGATTGGACAGAGCCTTGGGTGATATGGTTTAGTGTGAGGTGTCCCTGCCCATGGCAGGGGGGTTGGAACTGGATGATCTTAAGGCCCTTTCCAACCCTAACTATTCTATGGTGCAAAGACCCTTGGTTGGGGACTGGAGTTCATCTGCTGTCCAAAGCAGTGCTTGAAGGGATGGCCGGGGCTCTGAGGACTGTGGTGAGACCCTTGGCAGCAGTGGAGTGCAGCACGTTGAGATGTTCTGGTGAGTTTTGCAGCTTGAATCAGGTCTTGTGAGGCAGGGAAGGAGGGATTTGTCACTGCAACTCCCCCCTCTGTGGCTGTGGTGAAGCACCTGGATCCACAGGGATGTTTGTTCTCTGGGCTGATGTGAGACTGAGGAGTAAGTTTCTTTCAGATAGGCAGCAATAGTCTTGTTTATAACTTGCCTGGTAGGAGGGCTGCCATTGTGTGCAACTTATTTCTGCATCTGGCAGTGGAGTGGGTGGACTACATCATGATGGGGCAAATCTTGATGTCTAGACAGCAAGGACCAAGCACACTGAATGGCTTCTCAAGAGTGGTTCCGCAGACTCATGCATGAATGCACACTTGCTCTGCAGTGTGTACTTGGTGCTCATTGGGCTGGATGCTAATTGCAAGGACTTCACTATGGTGCCAGTCAATGGAGTTGTCTGATGGAATGCATGCATTGGTCTGAAAAGCCAGGCGGTGGTATGGGGATGTGTGAGATGGCATGGCCTCTAGTCAGTCCTTTCCTTTTGGCTGTGGGGAACACACCAACTGAGCTGCTTGGGCAAAAGTCCTCTCCCTCCTTGCTGAGGGGCTGCTTCCAAAAGCCTCTTGGCCTCAATACTCCCTGAACAATGTGCAGGACCAGGAAGCCTCATACCTGGCTCTTGTCACCTTGCCCTTGGCACAGGGTGTCTCATGCAGGATAAGTGCCCACCAGCACTGACTGTGCCACTTCTATATTACTGCAGCAGGCACATCACTGCAGGAATGAAATGGGGCATCCCTCAGCCACAGCAAGAGGTTGCTCCCCCTGTTCCTGCTGGGTCTGCATTGGAGACACATCAATTCAGAGGCAGATTTTTGTGCTGTTTTCTGTTTTGTGAGGAGGATGCTGAAATGCAGCAGCAGAGCCTGCTTTCCCCTCCATTTTGTGCAAAGATCTGACCCGATGGCAAGGCAGTTTATTTCTCCCTTAGACTGTGGAATTGCTGTACAGCCCAGAGCTCTCCATTTGTAAGATCCTTTCTCTTTCTGTCACTATCTTGTAACTACTCTGTACAGTGCTGTCTGCTTCCCAGTGTATTATACGTGTAGGTTGATGGAAAGGGTTCCATCAGAAACACCAGTTCATCCAGCAAACCAGACCTGCAACCCATGAGCCCACACATGAAAAGGAAAATGCTCTTGTGCCCAATTGTTGGAGTGTTTTGCTTTGGGATTGGAGTGTGGGTTTTCCACCTGAGGATTTCTGGAGAAGGTGGGCAGAGAGAGGAGGCACATGGGCCATGGATAAAGGCTACTCAGTGCATCCCAATGGGGTTCAGGTCTCTCACCTCCTGACAGAGGAGCATGAACAAGTTCTTCAGGCCTCCAGGGCAGAGTAGGAACTTACTGCTGGTTCTATAAAACCATGGGTTACATAGAATCAGACCTATTCATCTAACATACATAATTTAGTTCATACTCTAATACAGAATATTAGATGTAAAACATATAGTACACAGTGTATAGTATAATTGCAAGGAATGAGATAGAAAAGAAAGGGGATTACAAGGAAGGGTAGGAAATGGTGGAGAATGGTGGGGAATGCTTGTGAATTGCCTGGATATACACCACATAATACATGATGTGGTGAAACTATAGCATGTGATGCTTCTTAGAACTTTCTATTTATTGGAAACTGCTAACAAATATCATCCCATTATGCTCTTTCAGAAGGAAATGTCTTCATTCCAGTTTCCAGCAGTACTGGAGAACTGAGGATCCTTGGACAGGAGACCTGTATCAGCAGTTGAACATGTTCAGCGGGAGGCTGGATCTGCCACACTGGCGACTCTGTGAAGGTGTACAGTTGATTCCCACAGTGTTAGTGCTGTGTGCTGTGTCTTGAGGGCTACTGAAGAGTAATTGTAACAACATGAAAACCTTTATTGCTCGAGTCCTGGATCAGGGTTCAAGCAGCTCATCTCCCAAAGAGCCCTTGAGATGGGAAAATAAACAAGGTGTCCAAGCAAACTGTGTTTCTAGAGCCCTGCCTGGGCTGTCTCTGCATGATCAGAGGAGATGGCTCCAACAGTGGGGTATGGTCTCTGGAGCAGGAGTGTTGGGCACTGAAGAGACACAGCAAGATCCACCCACTGTGGTTACAACCTCTGCCATAAGAAACCTGTGGCTATGGATGTAATTCAGTCCTAAGCTGCTGTTTATGATACCCACAAGTGTAGTAATGAACTGTAAAATCATACAATGAAATCTGGGCTTAATGTTTAGATTTTGAAGACACTAAAATTGGAGTACTTAAGGAGGATGAAGAGAAAAGGGAGGAGGGAGGAGAGGAAATCATACCCTCCCCACCACTGTCTCCTGCCATTCTCTGTGAATTCTGTCCTATTCCCTGCCAATCCCTTCTATTTCCCATTGTTCTGAGCTATTTCCTGGCATTCCCCACAATTCCAGGCAATTCACAAACATTCCCCCCATTTTTCACCATTTCCTGCCTTTCCTTGTAATCCCCTGCCATTCCTTTCTTTTCCATCTTGTTCCCTGCAATTCCTCACCATTCTGTTCAGTTCCCCACTGTAGTGTACCATTCCCTGTCATTCCCTGCTATTCTCTTCTGGTCTCATCCATGCCCTGGAATTTCCTGCCAATCCCAACCATTCTCTGCCATTCCACGGAACTGTGCACTATTCGCCATCATTCCCTGCCATTCTGTACAATTCTGCACCATTTCCTGTGATTCCCTGCATTCCTGTCTGTTCCCTTCTATTCCCCACCATTACTCTCCCTTCATTACCAAGCCCGAGGGTTTCTCTTCCATCCCTTAGTATCAGCAAGATATGGGGATGCGCAGACAGCCACTTACCTCTTGGGACAGGCACACATATGTAGACACAATATGTTTCTCTATAGCAGGTACACACAGAGAATCCTGTGTACATACACCTTATGTACCTATGTATATGGCACAGAATGTATATATGGAGTGTCAATATACATACATCAAGAATTATGGCTAGCCTGTATCTTCTGTATGCTCTCTGCTCTCAGCTTCCATAGATGTACCTACTACATGCATGTACCATGTTTGTGCATCCAGTACATTCTGTATGTGTTTACCACAGACTACATATGCGTAGTACATATAATATACATCATATGTAGTATGATGATATAATTGCTATATTGTATGAAACCAATAAAATATATAGGAATACTACACATCTCAGAGTACTATATTAAAGAGATAATATACTACATAACATGGACTGTTCTGTACAGATATAGCACCGGTTACATACACACCACATAAAATGCCACTATTATCTTGTAGAATATATTATACACTGACTATTAAACAGTACATGGTATCTATGTTATCTGTAATATGTGGTCTAGAACATAGCATTTGTAGTAAATTGTTGGTATATATTAACTCCATACTAGAGGATCCCTGTAGGGTATAGGTTACATAGTATTTACATATAGGATCCTGTATATTTACTCTATGCTACAGCCTTTATTGTTTACAGGGTGTATAGAACCAAATTTGATCTAAACCAAGTTTTCTATAGAATACACAGGTTATGTAACTGAATTACATAATGTAAATTATATAATTATTTAAACTATACCATCTAAAATATATTAACTGTACATTTCTGACAGATAGTAGATACAGCATATATACCACATCATGTATTATGTAGTGTATACCCAGGCAATTCACAAGCATTCCCCATCATTATCCATCATTTCCTGCCTTTCCTTGTAATCCCTTGCCATTCCTTTCTTCACCATCTCATTCCCTGCAATTATACTACATACACTGCATACTATACGTTCTACATCTAATATTCTGTATATGAGCTAAAGTATGCATGTTAGATGAATTATCCTTTATGTACACACTATATGCCTCTCCAATTTCCCTTTCCTGTGCAAATATAACCCCCTCTTTACCCCCCCGGTGTGGTGATGATGTGACTTGCAGGGTAGAGAATGGCCTTTCAAATTCAGGATGCCTCTGGGTTCATGGGTTCCCCTGTTTGCTGCTTGTTTCAGCTGTCTCATGATTTGATCTGTCTGTGCTCCATTGTTTGCTGTTCACTCTTCGATTCCAAAACTGATTTCCTGGTTTGGTAGGGAATGGGGGATAAAAAGGAAAAATAAAACTAAAAATCAAGTTCAGGCTTATGTTTCCCTTCCAGAAGGATGCTTCTAGTGAGCAGGTGCTCAGTAACTGGTGTGAAACGAGTAGGAGTTGGAAGTATGCAGCACAGACCCACCCGGCTCCTTGGTCTGTGCAAAACCCAGCAGTGATGGTGGTGCTTCTTCCCAGGCTTCTGCTGAATGATATTACTACAAGCTTGTTCTGTTCTCACCTGCACTGTGCTACTTTGGGACAGCAAGGTGGTTCTCACAGGGCTTGACTTCCTTCCCCTTTTCCTTGAGCACTTGCATTGACTGAGCACCATTTCTAAGGGGTGAAGGGGGTTACTGTCAACAGTTTGCTGTTGAACACCATCCTTTCTTTCTGTTGGAAATCAAACATGATCACAATCCTGTTTTCTCAGTGATATCATTTCTGGATGAGATGTGTCCAGGCACATTGAGATAGACTGGACTATACAGCCTGTACTATAATGCAATTTAGGTTGACCAAGTGTCACTTTCCCTACAATCTTGCAAGATCCCCATGCTCTTGTGAGCATGGTTACCTGGCATCACAGGAGTCCTGTGAAGCTCCTCTAGCACTGCTCCCTCCAAGAGCTTGTTGAACTCCTTGAGACAAGGCTTATTTCAGCTCAGAACACCAATGCAACCACTGGGTTGCAGACCTCCTGCATGCTAGGTGAGCTGGATTCAGAACGGCTTTGGGCAATGCGTGTCTTCGCATCAGGAGCAACGGGAATGTGAAAGTTCTCTGTGGCAGAGGCAAGTCCTGCATTCCAATGTCCACCACGTGCACACGTGTATGTCCTTCTACAGAGGAGAGGGTGATGCTCAATAGGTTCAAACAAGAAGGAAACATCACCTGACTCATGCAAGCAGGAGTGCCCCCCAAGCGACAGACTGCCTGAGCTGCCACCAGATGGAGCAGCCTCCCCAAGGACATCCTCCACTGGCTGCGTTTGCATCAGGAATCTTTCCCCCCCTCCCTTCTTTTTTTTTTCTACAGGAACTCATTACGATAAATGTTTTATCAGTGAATTCCGAAGGAATTAACAGTGATTTGCCACTTACTTTAAAGGGTTGCCGACAATTCTAATGGAAGGAGAAATTAGGGTATTTAAATGTCTCCTGACACTTTTATTTCAGAAAAAAAAAAGACCAATTCAAAACCTAATTAAAATCCCCAAACACAGTTTTCACCTTAAGAGATAGATCGAGGTCATAAAGACCCCTTTGGAAGTTTCTTTGCAAGAGGAGAGGGAGGTTGGGGGTGAAGAATGAAAGCCAATTTAAGGCATACACAGAGCCCTCTGAGGAGTGGTAGGTTCACAAGGAAATCCTGAAAGGCAATCCGATTCCTCTCGGAGAATCTCCCTAAGAAGGCTAAGCAGGAAACGTGGTAACTGGGCCTCCAGACTTTCAGTGACCTCTGATGTTATCAGCTCTGCACAAGACTTCCCTAGTCGCACTCTACCACCTTCCCAAACAAGATGTGGAAGGGGAAGTGCCAGTCTGGCCAGCAGCAGCCAGAGTATAACCAAGGAGAGTTTATTGCTCATCTCATCCTAGCAGACTCACCTGCTCATTGCCCAATCCATGACATCTGGACAAACACTCATTGCTGCAAGGTTGAGCAGCCTCAAATATGTGACCTTCATCTTCCAAAATAAGAGGTTTTCCTCTTGACCCTGTGCTATTCAAACAGGGTAGGACAGATCGTACTTGTTCCTAGATGAGAGATGAATTTATTTTTCTCCTTTTAAACATATACATCTGCCACAGACAAAAACATTCCCTTTGCAGCAGAAATAGGCTTCAGGATGGGGAAAGCGTGCGCCTCCTTCTAGGCTGTGCAGTTCTTCAGATACAGTGAAAACAGAGCTCTTGAACTGAATCCAGCAAAAATCCTGGGTTACAGCTACTGCTGGCATTTCTCTCTCTCAGGTTAGCTCATGCTACTAAGACAGCTGGGTCTTGCATCAAGTGAAAAGGCAGGCATTCCCCACTGCCACGTGTCTCCTGTGCCTTCTCCTTTTCCATTTGGCAGTCAAAAGGTTTCAGGCAAGGAAAGGGCAAATTTCAGAGACAGAATCCATCCATTGTGGGTCTTTGAACACACAGAGCCAGCCCCCTAACTTCAGTTATCAATGATTAAATCCTTAGCCTTGGATAAGAAGAACGAGGGTCCGCATGTGTGTTTTCATCTACACTGGTGCCATGGGAAGAAAAAAAGCCACCTTCCTGACCTTTGCAGTATCTTCTATTGATTCAGTCTTGAAACAAGTGACAGCACAAAGAGCATATAACATCCTGTGTGCATTGCGTGTTCTCTGTGATACCTGTGGATTGCATATTTGGGAGTATTCTTTGCCAGATGATAGATGTCTGGGATTTAGTACTGGTACAGCTGCTGGGGTGGGTTTTGTAACATCCTTGGTGCAGAGATGGGATCAACTCCTTTTTTGTCCTCCAAGGTGCAAAGTTCCTGTTCTCACCCTTTGCTGGTGCTGTCCAAAAATCCCTCCGAAGAATCAGTTCACATTCCACCATCAAGTGAACAATATTAAGTGAGGACCCAGTTGGTTGCACTGGTGATCCCATGGCCAAGCTGAAATGTGCCTTGGTGACAACCAAAACAAACCCCACACAATCAGCGCAGTGAGGAGGGAATAAACACACAAGTGGCATTACCTTGGCTTCAGGACAAGCTTTATTAATGTTTCACTTTAACAAACATCATAGTATGAAGGCATCAGTTCTTTAAGTTCTCCAATACGTGGCACAGACAAAGGAAAAATAAGACTTAGAGGCAAAATGAGCATGTGAGTGGGAGAGTAACAGAAGAGGCATGTGTTAATTGATAGAGGTGCTAGACCATCTATTAGAAGACATTTTGCAAGCAACAGTCGACACTTCTTTGCACTGAAGTAAAAACATACTTTTGGATCAATAAAATTACTTTCTTTTTATTATTATTTTCTTAAAATGTTCCTTTGTATCACAAATGTCAGGGTAAGGCAGATCCTGGATGAACCCTATGAAAAAAAAACCCTTATTCCCAAGAAAATAGATCTGCATACTCTGCTAAGTTTGTAATTCCAAAAGCAAAGCCAGCATGCACTGCATATAGAGAAAAGTCTTTGTTGTTGTTGTTGTTTTAATTATATTTTTATTCAAGTGCCTAAAGCAGAACAGTGTTAATTCACAGAGAGGCTTTCTCAGTGCTTTAGAGAAAGATTGACAATTAGTTGCAGCAAACGTGTGACCTGTTATTACAGACTCTCTCAAACATCCCCTTTGGATGTCTGTGTGGAAGGAAACCCATTCGTCACTGCAGCAGTCACAGCCTGAGGAATATTGTGCCTAATGGTAGGGATGAGTACGAAACAACCATCAAGTAGAGCCTGATACTCTGTATGCAAACATCAGCACCAAAGGGCTGCTAGTTCCTTTACGCCACCAACTGCAACTGCAGTTTGGGTTTAAACCAAAATCCTTGGCATAACTCCCTGTGGGGTGATTTGATGTGAATTTTGCTCTTCCATAAAATCATCTCCCTGCACCTCTGCAGCTCCAGCAAGAATGGTGGAGACTGCATCGAGGAGCACAGCTCCAGCCCCAACTACTGACTGAGCTGAAGAACTCATGCTGCCAAACTACACTCACTTTATGACTAGTGAAAACACCCCACATCTCAAAGCAAAACACACCCAAAGAGACAAACCCTAGAGACACAGCTGCAAATTGTCCTGTAAGGACTTCATCAACTCCTATGTTTGCTTGCTTTACACTTTCCTACCTGGGCTTCATGCTTTGCTGCTCCATCCTTGGTTCATGGTTTCAAAGACTCACTGCTGTTTGAGGACCAAGTGTAATGAAGTTACTGTCAGGGATTAGTGTCTGATGTGATGCACCTGATGATCTATCTGCCTTGGATCTCCTCAACATTTCACACAGCTCAAAGTTGAGCTTGCCCAGTTCATTCCCCACCCTGCAGGCTTAATTCTCTCACTTACCTACATAGAGGGAGCCCTGCAGTCCTGGTCTTTCCATTGCACAAAATGGGAATTGAGAGGACAGATGCTCAGTGCATTTACTCCCCTTCCTCCTGAGGTATTTATCCACTCCTGCCCCACACATTAGGACAGGCTGTTTCAGTCAAAGTTAACCACTGTGGAAAATACACAGGAACATATGGGATGCACCCATGTAGATGTACTACCTGTAAGGTCTCCCACCTGAGGAGGACAAGGGCCAGAGGAGTAGCATTTAGCAAATTTATGTAAACTTAGCAATATTATAAATCCAATTTATAGGATTTTACACCAGCTCATTTACTCCTTCCACAGTCAATCCAATTCAGAGTTATACATTCACTCATCTCCAGGACAGATACATGATGATGAAGCTCCTCAAGATCTTCTGTAGCACAAGTACCACCTGGGCACACAGAAATATTCTTCTGATCCCACCACAAGCAAACATGGTGGAGCTACACATAAGGAAGCAGGGGGCTGCCTTTTTAGGGGCTGTGGTCTCCAAGTGAAATCTGGGGCTTTTCTTGCTTCCCTTTCTAATCCTTGTTTGTCATGACACCCTTTCTAACTAACCTGCTGCTGATGTGAGCCACCAACTGCTGTAGCCAGTACTAGGTGCATTATGGCCATATTTGACTTGCTGTTACACCAGAACATAATTTATCACCAAATCTAGCTGGGATAAACCCAAATCACAGGAGGACAGAGCTACATATTACCTTGGTTTTCACTTCCCTTCCCCCTTTTTTTTTGTTTTGGGCAGGTAGTAACCACCTATTTTGGGTTTCATGCATATTTTTGGGAAAAAAAGGACATAATTGATTAAATTCCTTATGTAATGATCAAATTATCAGCCGCATTTTAAAACAACCTGGACACGGGTTGTGTGCTCTTCCACAGAGTGTACTGTCTATCGGTTTTGGTTACAGCATGGTTGGGAAATGTATGTGAAACCCTTTTGTTCCTTTTCTAAAACTCTCAGCGCAGCATTTGCTGGCAGAACAATTGACATATGGTGAGACAAAATAGCTGCTAATTGCTTTTTTGTAAAAATTAAAAAAAAGGAAGAGATCATGCATATGCAGTAGAAGATATAATGAGGGCTCACACAAGATACGGTGTGAAGTTGTTAAAGCCAGGAGCTGTATTTAAAGACGCCTTGAATGCAGAATGCCTGTTATCCTCTGTCGCTTGCAGGATTGAGGAGGTGTCTGTTGCCTACCCATACCTACAGCTCATCTTTCAGCACTGATTTTATGGGAAAGAGCAGGAAAGATTTGCTCGAGGCCCATTGAGTTATTCATGTGTAGGACCCACAGAAGGAGACGGCACAGTGCAGGCTGGTCATAGTTTAGCTTTCTCATGCCAGAGGAAAGGGAAAGGACAGTGCCACAGGCGATCCTGAGGCATTGGGATGATTGAGTTAATGTGCAAACTGCTTCTAGCACAGACTCAAGGGAATCCGGCCAGTGCCTCTTCTAGCAGCGAGGGTTTGGACATGGTGACCTGCTGTCTGGTGCCGCCAGGAGCTGCCCATTGACAAGCCTGGAGGTGGGCAACGTGCAGGGCTGTCTGTATCAATATCTCTGAGATTCTGGAGCATCTACTGTTTCAAATCTCTAGCACAAGGAGGGTGGTTGTTTATCAGTGTGTGCAGATTATAATCCTTTGTGGCAGCTCATGTTCTCGAAGATTTCCATTTATATCCTAAGGAAGAGTTAGAAAAAAAGGAAGCAGGGGAAGGAGAAAGCTGGCTCCTAGAGGTTGCCTGCAGACAGTACTGCAACTGGGAAACAAGATAGAGATGCTAGAAAAGGGGTGGGCCTGGAAACAGGCTACTCATGATACAATGCAGGAGGAAAAGAGACCCAATATAAGACAGGGACCACAGTTCAGAAGAAACTGTTGTAATTGCAAGGATAATTGCAAAACATTGTTAGAACTCGGAACTCGTGTTTCTTTCTAACAGGCTTACAGAACGAAATGCAATGAAGAACAAAGAGAAATTAAAGCAAAGAGTCATTCCCCCAAAGCTCCCTCCCTCCCAACCCGTGGAGCATCTCTGCGTGCTCTTTTCTGCCAAGAATGATGCCGTAGGATGTCAGCGCCTGCCCGTCGGGTTTCTTCGGGTATCTCCCCTCCTGCATCCTTCCTTAGGCACAGTGGGGGAGAGAAAAGATAGGAAACAAAAAGGAAACAAAAGGCACAATTTCACATGTCTGCACAGAACCCAGGCCTCATCTTTCTAGTATGTATCTATGGTTTCTTTTTCTGTCACACGCAGCACATATATGTTTCACACTGTTTATATGTAACAGTCACTATTATCTCTATAGCAAATTGTGATCATAAGGATTTCTTGCACCATGCTATCTAGCCTGGTATCAGAGACCCCCAGCTCTGGTGGGTGCTTTGGTGCTAGATCACGTACGTTAAACCCAACACATGAAAATACTAAACAGACTCAGCAAAGGGACCTCCTTGGCTCTGAAAGACCCTAATGAGACCCTTTGAAATTGATCAGGCTGATCAACCCTCCCCAGGGACCTGTTCCCTGCAATTAAAGCAGAGGCATCAGTGTCAGGAGGACTTCGATAGAGAGGTGCAAAGGATTTGATGGCTGCTTCTAATCCTACGCATGCCATTAAAATGCTGAGGAAGAGATGGTGTGCCCCAGCTCGAGCCTCTTTGCTTTACAAAGGTGCCAGCAGAGCCAGGTCTTCAAGTGGAATTGAAGAGACTTATTAATTGATTGCTAATTGTGATATTACTCCTGTGAACTCTGCCTTCGTAAAGCAACAATTATTCCAGCTCGAAGTATTCACAGATATTCATTTCCATGGGAAAATGCAGCATGAAACAGACCTACAGGCCATGTGAAAGGAGTAAAAATCATCAGATAATTCTTTTAAATTGCAGAAGGGTATTAACCTTTCCATGTATTCTTAAACAGAGATTCCATTAATTCCACTTCCTTTTTTGATTGAACATCCAACCAGAAGCTAGGGGAAAAGGAAGATTTGTGGAAGCTGTATTTTAATGGTGAGGGCTCTTTCTAGTTTTGCTTCAGTACTTTTTACCAGGGACCCCATCAGGCCTATTTCTCACACCAGCAGTACAGCAGCGTACTGCCTATGTGCTGACAAGGACAAAGGGCTAGGCTCAGTAATAAGACCTTGTATTTTAAATCCCTGTGATACAGCTGCTGCCACTGTAAAGCTGCTAGATTTGGTCTTGAGCTACATGAAATTCCATTATAAGAATAAATAACACATTTTGCTGTATGTGATATTGGCATCTCACAACAACACTACACCAAAGGAAGCGCTGTGCATTAATGCTTAAAAACTACTTTCGAAAGAGAAATGACAACTGTTTCTTGTTGTAATTGGGGAAGAGCCTCAGACTTCTGTCTCCCTACCAAATTATCTGTTTTTATCTAGGGGTGCGGCTGTTTATGTCTGTGACAAACTCTGCTGCAATAATCACCATCGCATGCTCCTGCCATAGCGCTACCATTTAGCATATAAAGCCATAAAAAGCTCCAAAAGGCAGCAGAGCTCCAGAAGGCAGCTCGCTGACTTTGCCTTGTTTTTCAGTGCTATTGCTACATGTGACGTTAAGGCATTGGAGAGCCAAAGGCAATAAACCCCTTGTGACGTGAACTGTTATTCCCAGAATACAGATCGTACAGAACTGAGCTTGGTTCCAACCACTATAAATTGCCTGTCATTTTCCTAAGCAATGCCAAAATTTGTTCATTCGGTTACCCTTCTATTCCTTTTCTTGGTGCTGTCTTGCCTTCTCATGATCTAAGACTGTGTACTGTCTAAATCTATTACAGTTGCAGACTGCTACTATAATATTTACTTGACAAATCAGGTCTACTGGGTGCCTTCATTTTTTGGTGTAATATGGGCTGTATTAGACAAGTTTTTCTTTCCCTTTGAATTCTGTCTTCCTCTTTTTCTTTTGGTAAATTCTATCTAAAAAAAATACAGTAATTTTTAAAGCATGTTTTTCAAGCAGAAACCAAATGGAAAATGGTGTGGGTGTGTGTAATAGCCATAAAGGTCTTACCTGTTACTTAAGCTTCCCTCTCTGTTTCCTTAGGATCATTTATACTTTCAACTTGACTATTCATTTCAGCTGAAAACAAAATGAGACAGTCATCAAATTGTATTCATGATACTTAAGTTTATCACATTGAGTAATAACTGCTTCAAACCCAAAGGGGATATTTATTGCATTAAAAACTCTATGCCATAAATCCATGAAAGGTCTCTTGGGGCAGTCCTCCTAACATGTAGTTCCATGGAAAGCCTGATGAGCAGTGCTGCCAGGGTACAGGCTCCAGCATTGCTAGAAACACCAACTTCTGGATCTGGATTTTCCCTTGAGTCTTCATCACCCAGTCTGAATTTGGCACCCAACCGAGGTGTCCAGCTCAAGGGAAGATGGAGGGAAGAACAGCCAAAAAGTCAATAACTATGCTACTTCCAGGCAGGCAGTATGATGTCCTTCTGACTCTATATCATGTCAATACACCTGTTAGGGTTTTGATGGATTATTTGTAAATTATTCATTATCTATATGCAGAACAGATAATGTAATGGTTTCCTGGATGTACGCAATTTATAATAAGAAAAGTATCTGCTCCTGATTATGGTGCTCTGATGAACATCGCGTTTAGCAATGTTGTGTTCTTTACCCACATTTGCATAGCAAAGACAGGATGCTTAACAAAAAATCACTAAGTGAAGGCTGCTGCACACTGACAAAAGCAGCCTCTCCCAGCCTCTTTATGCTGGCCAGCTTCACTGGTTGGGTTTTCTGAAAATACCATAAAGCCTCACTCATGCTTTACAGAGCGCTCCTGCAGAATGAAGCTTGGTTTGAAAACTGTGGTTAGGCTCTGTCAGCATCCCAGACGAGTACACCTCCTTCTCCTTCCTTACCTACAGCTACGAGCAGTTGACCCCGCCACGCTGATAGCACGTCACATAGAGGGAGATGCTTCATGGGTAACGTGAAAGCACATGGGAGCCCCAGTGGTGCAAGAGCAATCACTGGGTCCCCCAATTTCACAGTGGAAATGGCAGCCAGGCATCAACATCACTAAGTGTGCACACTGCAACAGGGAGGTGGCTCGTGATTGCTAATGCACCAGCAGGTTTCACTATTAGCTTTATCCTATGTGTTTGTGACTATGTTCAGCTCTTTGTATTAATGCTGGTAGGGACAGGAAGGTCTAACTGAAAAATAAGCTTCTGCAGACCATTGGGTGAACCCCCAACAACAGATGTCACTGCAAGGCCACCTCCACAATCCTCTATATTTAGCTGTAAAATAACATGGTAGCGAAGCACCTACCACAAGAGCAGATGGAAGAGCTGCCACCGCACACGGTGGGATGTGAGTCACAGCCCTTGTGGCCTCCCAGCATGAGTTAGTGTCAGAACGATGCTGTTAGCCCTGAGCACGCTACATCTGATCACATAGAGAGACAAGAGTGGCCTTCTCCCCACTAAACAATGCTTTTAGAGGTGTTAAACTGCTGCCTTACGTTAGAGGTGTTTTTGCACCTACCATAATATGCTACAACAGCCAGCAGCTCAGTGAAGTACCTGAAGTTCAAGGAGGCTGTGTATCTCCTAAATTCAGTTTTACCTGCTGCCCCTTCTGCAGCTGTACATGGGGCTTTTTATGACAGAAATGGACATTCCCGTGCAATGGAATCAGACAATCTTCTGCACTCTGTTTTCCCTTTAATTTTGACCTGCTGGGGAAGACCTATCTGTACCTCCTCTCTCAATGTATAAGCTGCTTAACAGTTCTTAAATTATGTCCAAGGAAGGACTTCACCCAAAAGCAAGCAGGTTCTCTGCAGAGGAAAGGAAATAACACAGCAAATAGTTCTCATCCATCAACATGCTGCGGTTGCTGCTGAGCCGGTGGATGTGCGTCGGCAGCAAGTCATCCTGCCTCTCCCCTACAACAAAGCTATGTGCTTAAAGGTCAGCTAGCCAGGAGTCACAGCGTGTCATCTAAGTAGAGAAGACAGGCAAAGAGGAGACTGCAAAACCAAGTTTGGTCATCTACGAGAGAGCGAGTGCATTTCCTTACCCCAGGATATTATGCTGTAGACCTGGCTGATAGATGACACTAAAATATTACTGTCTTGATTGAAATAGGAGCTTGGTCAGACTGCTAATTGCAAACATAACCTATTTATTCAGCCACTTGCTAAACAATGTTTCTCGCTTGCATCCACATAGCTTGGCTATAGCACATTCAGCTGTAACTCCAGACTGCCTGGAAAGAAAACCATCTATCTTGAATTCAACCTGCTGTGCGGTGATGAAACACATGCACCTGTTTACTTGGTAGTTACTTGTTTCCTGGATTTTACATCAACACCATAACGAGCATAAGGGTGTTAGCTGTTGAGATCCTGCTTTTATATAGCTTTGGTGAATCACATGAAGGTCAGGTTGCTGATGGTGCATTCATCAGCTTGCACAAGCTTATGAGAAAAAGAAATAGGAAATTTCAGGTTTGACACTGCCTTCATCTTTTTCTTTCCTCCTATTGTGTCAGCAAGTCAGGATGCAGCTTTCCACAAGCTTGAAATAATAAAGAAGAATGAATAACCCCATTATGAAAGGAGTGACGGGTTTGATCTGCCTAATACCAGCGGGAAAGTAACATCTGCCTTAGTAATCTTTAAAGCTTTGGTTGCATGAAAACAAAAAAGAGGAGAATAAAAAACACTGCTGGCAGGGAAAAAACATCTAGAAAGCCAATCACAAAAGGCGGGGTTTGCCTTCATTAAAAAACACTAATCACCTAATCTGTCCTGGGTACAAGGAGTTTAATACCTAGGGGTTTTCACTCCGATGGCCAATGGAGATTGCCAGTAGCAACCTGTATCTTTGTATACTTGCCTCTATTCATGCTTACGGGCCCACCCTCGGACAGCTTTCCCAATGGAGAATCACACACACCTTTCAAATAATAGTAATTTCTGAAATGTATCACTACTACAGCCCTGCCCACTAGATGAACCAATACTGAGATCCACCCATGCTGCCTAAACCCTCTGCGTTTCTAAAGTGCTTTTTGCTGTGACATGGTACATGAAATTAAAACACAAGAGCCAGGCTGCCAAGAGGTACCTGGTGATATATGCTTGTGCTTTCAGCTGTGAAGCGATGAGGTCTCCTGGGGCAGAAAGAAGGGGACCAGAGAAAAAATAGGCAATTTACATAAAAATTACTGTTAAAAAGAACCTTTTTCTTGCTTCCTTTTTTTTTTTTTTTAAAATCTCAGCTAGTACCCAGTATATTAAAAAATGTTAGGGCTTCTTTTTCAGCAAAATTTAACCCTTCAGATAAAACAGAGCACGGGAGTTTGATCCTGCCTCTGTTCTGGTTTTTTTTAATAGATAATATATGTCCACAAGAAAAATCACCCTGTAATATAAGCCCAAAAGCAATTCAAGCTGTAGTGAAATGCAGGCTTCCCTGAACAGCAGAGCACTTTTCTGCACCCATAGCAAACACCCTTTTCCTGCCCTTTCATATAACTTGGAAAGTTCACAGAAAAGGAAGTTAAAAGATGTGTTACATGTAGAGAAGATCTTATAGGATAAGCAAGTCTGGAAACAAAAAAACCTATCAAGATCATAATTTCAGAAGCTGTCGTCTGATCCAGCTGTGCTGTGCTATGGCGCATGTTACAGTGGATATATGATCACTTTTCTTTCCAGTGGGAAATCCCTTTAGATGTTCTTTTAGTAAATTTGGACTTGGTTTCACTAAGCAGCCCAGACCCTTCCAAGGCTTCAAAACTGAAGTATTTTAATGGGACTATGACTTTTTGGTGTGTTTGTTCAGAGGATGAGGAGAGAAGGCTGGTTTGGCTTTATTCTGCACGCTTACTAGTAACAGCATTATCTCTAGTATGTTTTTGCAAAGGAAATCAATTATACATGCTTTCTTTCCCTGTGCTTGCAAAAACTTCCCTACAGGCCAGTATCGAAATCAGCCACTGATTCAAACGCTGCAGCACGATCTGACATCAGAGAAAGGAATCAGCATTAGGTTCCTTGTGTAACTAATAGCAAAAAGAATATAACTGTTCTGTCTTCGAGATGCAGAAGAAGAGTATGCCTTGAATTTCTATTATGTCAGTGGTGAAGAGGGTAAAGGAAGAGTTAAAAATCAGCCTTGGCTATAAAGTCTACAGTAATAAAAGAAGGACTGTAACCCCAATTCCAAACCCACTGCCATTTGGAGCAGTAAAGAGGATGCTTTGTGTAAAACCCAAGAAAACTCCATATGTAGCTCTGTTAAGCTCTAAGGCCTGACTTAGAGGAGCGGTAAAGGGTCTGTTTCACCAAAAGTTCAGCCCCAGAATGTGGATCCCATCTGTTATTTCTTTACATACAGGAAGACCCTAGAAGGACAATTATTTTTGTTTATGAATATGTTATGCATTGCAGAGCTCAAGCAACATCCTGTTACTCAGCCTCTGCCAGGGCTCTGCCAGACAGCAGGGTCATCTGCTCACCAAGGTCAATGTCAAAACAATTTCATTTCCACATCAGGAGATCTGTGTTGATAATGTCCATAAACCTGACTGGAACTGCTGCTGGATCAACCCAATTGTGACAGCTTTATCAATAGTAAATGTCCTAGGGAGAGAATTTCCATCTGCTACCAGACTGAGCTATGCATGGACTCTGAAGGAGGAGGAGGAAGGGAAATCAGCTGTGAGCTAGAAGGAGGCCAACATACAAGGTCAGAGTGGTTATACACCCAACAACTGCCCACAATGGAGCCAGACACTAGCACAGAAATCTTAAGCAGTATCTTATGATTCCTGTGTGAAACCACACACATCTTGGGCAATTTGATATCCAGACCAAAATTACAATGGGCCTAAAGTATTTCTTAGTTAAAAGGCAGGCAGATTGAAGATACCAATGGAACACATAAAAAGAGTCAACTAGAAAATCAGCGCTACGGCACTGAAAGGTACTTCCAACAGACTTTCAAGACAGCAGAGATTGTGTCAACTTCAAGACTCAGCTGAAGAGATTATAAATGTAAGTCTTATTTTAGGGGAGAAGCAAACAAACAAGCCCCAGAAAGGCACACTATGTATCCGCTTCAGGACAATTACAATTTTAGAAGAGCATACCATCCTTATTTGAAACGTCTGCTGCTTCACATGCGAGGTCAACTTTCATAGGCTCTGCAGATGTTTCCTCTTTCTCTTGCATCCCTGTAAGAAAAAAACAAAGGAGAAAAATCAATACTTACAGTACCGATTAATGTATAATTCTCAGACTGTATATGATTGTTTCTTTCTTTTTCTTCTGGGATGCTCTTACCTTTATAGACTTCGCTGCTTTATAGCAGCAGCCATTAGAGAAAAGGGTAGAGAAAAGGATATAGGGGGGAGAAATATGGTTTGAAAATAATTGCTGCAATAGTTTTAGCAATCTACACTCTTTTCTAACCGGGATTGTTAAAACCACATCATGGTGTGTGCTTCTGCCTCCCTGCCATTCTTTTCTCATCATTTTTGAAGCATCCCTTATGCCCATAAAATGCAATATATGATGGGGACCTAATCACACTTTCTCTAGCTAGCAGAATAAAAATAGATACAGCGAGAGTTCAAATATTCCAGGTAGTCAGACACAAACTAGAATTTGAATTTAGGAAAATACATTTTATCTCAGTAACTCAACATTTTTATCTCTTCTGCCACAGGCTTGTCCGGAAGCTTAGATTCAATCTCCCAACAATATCTGAAATGGAAAAAAAACTTGTGGTTTTGCTGTTTTGTGCACATTTCTCCTAATATTCTGCCATTCAGAGTGCTGAGAAGGCAATTTTTGGTTAATTTCCATCACACTACTACCCTACTTTTGTGGCCGCTATAACGCCTGTTGCATCTAGCCTGCATTTGAACTACAGGGTGTCAGGCTACTGGTTGCTAAGCAATCTAGGCATTTGGGTGGTTATTATGAGGCTGCAAAGTGGACAGAGACATTGCAAAAATGGTTTACTCTTCAGCCGAAATAATTTAGCTCTTCAGCAATAGAGATGAAATGGTCACTGTGCCACAAACAGCTTCCCCTTTCTGTGGAAGTCTGGAGTTGTTTCTTAAGTGCACTTATTTAGTCCATAAACATGTATCAACCATTGAGATTTTCAAACAGTCTTCCTTCCAATTGCATCTGTCATGGAGATTCTAGTTTCCTCTGTGCTTGCTTTGTTGGCAATGTTATTCTCACAAGCAACTTTCAGTGCACCTACCAAGAATCCAAATGCTACAATAAGGACACAACACACAAAGAAACCAACCAAGAAAGCTCAGTTAGCCACCTTGGCAAGCGTAGGGGCAAGTGCAATGGATGACTTTACAGTGATGGAGATGTCACCCATCATTCTGATGGATCTTACTTCTGCAGAAATCCCTCAGTGGATCACCTTATCACCAGCTCCACCTCTTCCTCACAGGTTTAAAATCATCCCCCCAAACAGACAATCAAAATGCCTGTAAACATCTGTGACTACGAACCCTGTCTGTCAGTGAATGCCTGAGATGTCTCCTTTGTGGGTGCATCAAATCCCTGATGTTTCTCCTGGGAATTCAGGAGAGCGAGCATGGTTTTCCCTTGAGGTTTCATAGGCACCAACAGGCACAAGCTTTCCCAGCGCTTGTCCATAGCTCTTTTTGGGTTCAGGCAAAGGATAAATCCAGGTCACTCCATTGCAAAAGCGTGCGCACATGACAGGAACTTGTCAAGTACAAGAAGGTATGTTCAAAATCGCTGCCTGACTTCTCCTAGCAATACGAAATTGTGTTAGAATGAAAGCAT
The DNA here is from genome assembly GCF_012275295.1 of Melopsittacus undulatus. Taxonomy (NCBI): domain Eukaryota; kingdom Metazoa; phylum Chordata; class Aves; order Psittaciformes; family Psittaculidae; genus Melopsittacus; species Melopsittacus undulatus. Next base: position 8,325,578 of record NC_047529.1, on the reverse strand, counting down.
TGTCTAATCAAGGAAGACACAATGAAGTTGTGCTCATTTGCTGGGGGAAACAGCTCAGTGAAAAGTAAAAGGTTGGAAAATCAAAGAGGCCCACCACAAGTGGAGTCTGGAGTGGACACAGCTCACCAAGACACTCACATGTCTGATGCAGTGATTTGGGATCCCTGCTAAATACAAAGGCACTCTCCAACTGGCAGCTAATGCCTCTGAATATGACTTCACCTCCTCTAAACCACTGTCTATTAACCAAATAAAGCAGACTATGTCTTGGCTCCCAGTCTCTCTAACAGCTAACGATACCCAGTTACTCTCTTCTTGTCAGCTCCTGAAGATTCCTGCATGAAGTTCCCAGGCCCTATCCCAAGATCTCCCATTAACTAGCCAGCATGCCTGGCTTCACCACGCTGCCAAAGGTTTCTTGCTTCCAATTTCAGAGCTCTCTCATGCAGCTGACAGGTGTGAAGGATTACTGGCACGGTGAGAGGTGGAGACAGAGACTCATTAAAGAGAAGACATTCTGTGCATATGTGTGCATGGGTACATGGGTGCACATGGGCTAATTAGGGCTGCCCTTGCAGAGACAAAAGCAGAAGGTGCTGAGGGCCCTCAATACCAAAAGCTAAAGGTTCCTTCTCGAGGTGAGACAGAGGCTGGAAAGAGTAACAGCAGCAGTAAATGTGCAAAATTACTTTCCAAGAGGTTTAGAGCCATAAACATTATCAGAGAGCACTAATGCCTGTTCTGCTTTTCCACCTTCTTCCAAGTGTGAATAGAGGATTCCCCATCCATTCTGAGAGGGAATTATGGCCGTATCAGGGGTTTTGTTTTATAGTGTATGTTGATTGTTGGATGCTGTCAGCAAGAAAGTGATAGAGAGAAACAATGTTCAGGGACAAACAAGGCAGAAGATATTTTAAACCTTAACAAAGCCAAGCACCACTGCAAACCTTGGGAAGAGGACTGCACATTATATCATCCAATTTTTGGGAAGACTTTCAAACTTGGTTAATATAAATCTTCATTTCTTCCCTTGCTGTTATTGTGGGAGGGGGACAGGAGCACTCACTGTACTGCCGTGCATGTGGAAAGGGTATTATCCAAAAAGCTTCTTCCCCACAGTGCAGTAAACTCGAGTGCCACACACAAATGAGCCCATTTCACATAAACAGCAGAACTCGATCAATACCAGAACCACGTTGACAACCAATTTATTCTAGAGGCCTCCTCTCACTCCCTTGTTTTGATTGCTTCAGGTTAGAGCACAAACAAGCAAAGTATTTCAGGTCTCCAAGCAGGAGCTGAGAGTTAGGGATGGGGAGGGAATCTGGGAGATACCACTTTCAATTTCAATTACCATTTCCAATTGCGCTCCTGACAGAACTTGTTACCTGAACCCTTTGCAGGCTGGTTACACAACCAGCCCTGCACTAAGTGACAACAGGCTTCCAGTGCGGGCAAGGATGGCTCCCAGCCCTTTGAAATGCATAAGACAGGTATATAGCAGGAAGATAGAAATCTTTGTACTGTTATTTCATCTTTATTTCATCTTTTTTCCTCCTTTATAGTCACAATCTGTCAATAGTTCCACGTGGTTGCAGCTAATATGCTGCTCTTTCTCTGGAGAAATGTGGTTCCGGATTCATGTATGAATCACAAGATTAACATGAAGATGTGGTGGTTGTTGGTATATTAGAATCAATTTAAAAAGTGCCCGAGTACAGAGGTCAGACATCTATTCTCTACACCCCTGAAAAATCTCAGTAAGTAAGAAGTGTAACCCTCCTCCTCCTTCTCCCTTTGCACAAGGTTTACATCTATTTCAAGTGATAAAAGCAGGCAACTATGCAGGCTGAGAAGCTGTAACACACAGCAATCTATAAAACTCATTTTTTACCTGATCATCAGCAAGGCTTTGCTGCGTACTGGAAAGCGCCTTTGTAATCAGGAGAGGGAGGCAGGCTCCTCTCCATGGTAATTCAAAGCAAAACCCCAAGGTAATCTCCCTAGAACTGATGAATCATTCCTGGAAGGTGCCTGAAGTGGGCTCCTGCTCTGAGCTGCCCCACTCAGCAGGAGCTGAGAGGCAGGGAAGGGGAGGGAGTGTGTTTCTCTTTGCTGACTATTGAGGGAGCCTGGGAGATGAGGCTCCCTTGGCAGAGATTGGCCTTTGAGACCAGCCTTGGCAAAGTCCTTACACCAAGTGTGGTTAAGGGATTGTCAAGTGACCTCTGAATCAGGAATGTGGATTGCTGATATCAGTTTCCAGCTTGTTGTGCGGTCATAGACTAGCTTTAAGAGGAATAGAACAACAGATTTCATGCTTTCTTGAGTTCTGTCAGTGCTATCAGGCAACACCAAGACAGCTTAAATCTTAAAAATTCCCCAATTTTAGAAGGCTTTCAACTAAGTGGGAAATCCTGGCCCTAAGATCTTTCTGAATATTTGAGGAAGAAAAGGTTCATCAATAATACAACAGTCCAGACAACTACTATTTTTATAGGCAAAGCGGCAAGATCATTATTCCTGTAACATGTCTGCCCAGCAATCCTGGGTGTTGCCACAGGAATTCCAATAAAATACTATCCTGCCCATGGACAATTTGCAACCAGGGGAAATTTATCAGTTGTAAATTATTTGTAGAGCAGTTGCTTCTACTCATGTTATAGACTTGGAAAAAAATCACCTCTGTCATTATGCAATATGAAAACCACATTGCAGCTATTCTGAACGATCCAGATTTCCCTGATTCATACCCACTGAATGGAATTTATTATTTTCAGTTTAGCTGTAAATATGCTCCCCTAATTGGGAGACACTGAGAGATGGAGGCTCGTTAAAATCCAAATTTCTCTGGTTAAAAACTTGAAGGCACCATTTTTCATCTGCAGCAACAAAACAGACAAAGCTGTTCTGACACACAGCTGCATTGTCTTATCTGCCAAAACCAGTTCCATTTTTCTTGCTCTGCAAATAGCCAGAGCTTTTTTCCCCCCCTTACTCCTTTCACTGTAGCTCTTTGCTAATGTGACTGTCAAGCCTTCATGTACTTTGTTTGCCGCTGTATTTTAGTAGCATTAGAAATGATGCCTCACTTGGAAACTGAAGCTGTCTGTGATACAAGGGCTCAGTTTGACTCCTGTTTGACACCCCCACCTGGGATGACTGACCCTTTTAAGCAGACCAGATTCTACCACATGAAAGTTGCTGTGCTCATGTATGGTTCTATATGCAAACCCACCCAAACTGCTCTTCTCAGAGCTCTAATACAAACCGCAATCACTGCCTGTCTGCACTTTGCTATGTTCAAGTCGGTGAGCAGTTTTTGCCCTTTGCTATCCCTTCTGCAGTGCACAGCACAGGAATGGCACTGCCACAAAGGTGCCTCTCACTATTCAGTGAGGCTTCCTTAACAACCATCTCCATCCATTAAATCAGGAATATTGTACATCGATCAACACCCCACCACCACCAATTAGGCACCATAGAGATGAAAAGAATACTAAAGGACGCAGATTTTGGAGGAGGGTTTTGAAGGTGCTGAGCATCATTCCTTAATGCCACACATGCACTGTCAGGATTCACGGTGCAGCCCCTTCACCGTTAAATGGAATGTTTACCCTCTCTTTTGGCATTTTGGCTTTGTCTCCCAGAGTAACCCAGTGCAATGAAGCTCCCCGTCCCTCCAGTGTAGCGTGCATCATCTCCACTCTCTGTGTTTGTGCATGCAACTGTACCTAAAGGCATCACATTGCTTCCAGCCACTGTTTTTTCCAGCTCAAGCTGAACTGCAATTTTTTTAATGCGATTTAAAAGTGTCTGAGATCCGCTTATCCCTATCCCCTTCCAGCCCTTTATTAAACATACTGTTAGTAAATCTCATTATGCCTCCTTTTCCCTAAAGGTGGGAACTGGAGGGCAGTGAGGATTGTCTCTCAGCAATATGGTCCATAAGATCCATACAAATTGGGCATCTCTAAAATCGCTAATGCCCATCAGGAGCTCTTTGTGGCTTTTGTCTCTCTGTAACAACAGGATAAACCAGCACTCAGCAGGCTCTTGATGAATACAAGGGCATATCGTTTTAAGGAAAGCCCTTTTTGATTTTCCTTTAATTCTCAAAAAGCCTGTGTAAGAGGCCACGTTGCTGTTTTCCTGATGCTCTTTCTGTGAAACCTCTCATCAGAGAAGCAGCTTGCAGCACAGAATATCTGAAATGGAGCACCCAGAAGCTTTCATTGCATTCCTCAGTCGCTGGCTGTTAACACAGTTAAAATGTGGCCTGGTTGTATTCAAACTTGTAGATCACCTTCCAAAGGTGTGTGGCTTCCAAAGACATTGTGCTACATTTCCCTTCCTAAGAATAAGGCAGATAGCATGGTCAGTGGTATTACAAGACTAGACTGGTTTCTGAATGAATAGAAATGGCATGATCATTTACCTTTTGTTCCCATTCTTTTTTCCTGCCCCCTTCTCATGATTTGGTTCAGCTCCTGACCACTAGCACCCCGATCCTGAAAATCGATATAGGTGTGAGGAATTACGCCACTGAGGGCCCTTTGGTGTAAGCCACAGGAAATCTCCAGGTCTAAGGCTCAGCTTTCACCAGGGGGAATGATGTTGGGCATTCAGAAATGGTTTTCTAATGCCATGGACATGGGAGCAAGCCTGATGATTTACGGCCCGCTGTTAGAATGGTACCTGCACTTCCACTCTTCTCTGTTTATTTTCTCTGCACACCTAAAATGTTCCTGTACCTCAGCCTCTCTCCAGCTGTCCTCATAGAGCAACTTTAATTCCTCTTTTCCCCACTAATCTGGGGTGAGGACTTGGTCCTTAATTTTGAAGAACTGATCCAGGAGTTTAATGGTTTAATAAGCCTTGCTTTCCCCTCAACATGAACAACTTTACAGCTCGTGCTGTCACTGGATTTTCCATCAGTACATCCTGTGCCCCTGCTCCATTTCCATCTTGCATTCCCTGTATTTTCTGAGCATTTCAAATGATCTGGAGGCAAGCACAGCAAAGCAATAGCCTGTGAAAGCAAAGATTTGTCAGAATGCCACACTATTTGTTTCAGGAAAGGGGAAGAAACTTTCTGTATGCCTCCAAAAGAGCCACTCCAAACAGGAGAGACTGGGCCAGCCCTCAGCCTGGACTATGAGAAGGAGGTGGGTGCTGGAACTAAACAGAAACACGATCTACAATAGAAGTTATAAGGAATGGATGGGGAGGGAGAGGGTAGGAAGCTGAGGGGACACAAACAGCAAACTGCCCAAGAAGTGGAAGTTAGACAAATTCCTTTCAGACAAGCGCCCTCCTCTTTATGAAGTCCTTGCTCCCCAGATACAGTGGAGAGGATGATGGGGTGAAAAAGCACACCATCCACACAGGCCAAAAGGAGGCTTTGCCTGAGTTTCTGATAATGCTCAGGAGGGGCTGCTCACCCTTATGGCTGCAACCATTTATTTCTGGGGTCACTGCTTCTGAAGGAGATTACTGCTGAGTCAAAGAGTAGCCTTGGAAAATATTCTGCTCAATTCCTTTTCAAGGACACTATTGCCAAGTGTATGAAGAATGAGCTTCAAAGTAGCGGGGAACAGCAGCAGAAGGGTAAGTAAGGAGGGCATATGGGTCTACCTGAAAGGCATTAACAATACACAGTGCAAGAGAAAGATTCTTCCCCATTATTTATCCAGAGGCCCCAACCTAAATTTTGCAGCTTAAAATAAACCAAGGAGGGACACATGAAGTTCAACAAAGTTGAGCTAACAGAGGTAACCTTGCAGGCACACTGTAAGTTTCAGACATTTTGTGATACAAAGATAAAACAGGCAGCATGAAAAATAAAAATTCATTAAAAAAAAACCCGAACTCACAAAACCCCCCAAACCTCAATGAAAACTTGGATAACCAGAAGTAGAGCATACAGGTCACTCTTGCTCTTTGGAAAGAGCACTTGCCTTTCCAAAGGCTCATCACCTCTTCACCAAGCACCCTGTTTTTACTTTAGAAGCCTGCTAACTTTCTAAAACCAAGCTGAACATAATATAAAACTCACTTGCTTGAAAATGAAGAGGTAATTGGCAGCAGTCAGTAACAAAGACCTTAGAGATGATACTTACCATACCTTTTTCCCCTACTGAGACCTATGTTCAATAATGACCTTTTCCCAGAAACAATTAACATACCCTTTTACTTTTTAACTGAGCTCTGCTCTGACTCCTTCAAAGCCAGAATTCTACAGTCAGCTTTCACTATATGGTGATAAACAAGAATCCGTTATAAAGGACTAATTTTGGTGCTCACCTGCTCCAGTTCTCAGGGCTGTTGTTTCAGACCTGGACAGTGACTCATCAAAATAGAACAGATGTTTAAATAACACACACAGAGACACACTTGTGTGTATATATTCACATTTAAGGGCAGTAAGCAATTTTTCATGAGTCAATGGCTGGGAGTTGTTTTCCCTCTGTAAAGAAGGGAAGAACCGAGTGATAGATGGTGGTGCTGGATGCGTTACCCAAAGCGATGCTCCCCATCCTGCTTGGGAAGCGCCATTCACCCTGTGGAGAGAAGCCATCACTGAAATCTTGCTTCTGGATATCCATGCAGCTTTTGCTGTCAGAGGATGTCATTAATGCTGACTGTTGCCCTCATTTCTCCGGTGAAAGCCTGGCATCCTCCTCTACAGCAGTGAGTGAGCCAACACCAGCCAGACTCAAAGGAACAGGAGGGAAAGAAAACATATTGCAAGTGCTAAATTACCTCCTAAGTGTGGATGCCATTTTTAATTTCTACTGATGGCTGGATGAATGTAAGAGCAAAGTTTTACCATGATGACATGAAGTAAGATGTTTCTCCAGGAAATAAGAGAACTACATGAGAGCAAGGGGTGCTCTAACCTTCAGCTGCCCTATGCCAGCAGGCAATAACCACATCCTCCTTTGAACACAAAGCATATACAAATAAGACATGACAAGACTAAAATCTCTAAATCACAGAGGGAATTGTATGCCACCTACTCCCAGTCCAAGAGAAGCCTCAAAGAACAACATAGCTACTACCGTGGGCTCCATGGTGGCAATCATGCTTTTCTACCCATTTCAGTGACACTGACATTTTGGGGAGCGAGGGAGGTGCAGAGGCAGACAGTGACAGTGTAGCTGGTGTTTAATGCCTGAAATACCCACCTATCCTCCTGACACTCTTCCCACAGAGCCAAGAGAATTCCCACAACACCAAAAACACAATGGAAGGGATGTCTTCTGTGGGTTGCTTTCATCAAATAGTAACCCACCAGCCTGGGTGTTATCATCTGCACCATAGGGGCGTATCACCGCATGATGATTGGCTTGGCCAGTATTTCCTGTCAAGGCTGAAGACTGGATTTAGATCACCAAACCAGTGAGGTTTATTTGCTCTTGGTGGAAAGTCTAAGACCAAACCCATAATTCACAGTATGGGGTAGACAAATGTTGCCCACAGCAGAGCTACCAGAGAAGCAACTCTGCAGGCCAGGAGAAATCAAGTGTCAGTACCAGCAGTCATGCGCTCGCTTCTCTTCCTTGCAGAGAGCCATTATGCAGTGTTTTCTAAAATTGTAAATGTTCTTTCTGGCTCACAATGGGAAACAATGCTAATATGCATCACAGGGTGTGAGATAAAATGTGCGGTGCTATTGTTGCCTTTGATTTGTCTCCCATTTATATCAGCTCGCAGTAAGAATTACACAAAGACAGAGCTGCAGATTTTGCTTCTCAACTTTGTCAAATTTCAGCCTTTGTTTGGTTCATAAATTCTAGGGTCTAACCAGGATGTTACATCAGAGGCAGGAATTTACATTTAGATAACAGAATGCAAAGAATACTAACAATCATAATCCTCTCCCCTCTAAAAAGCTCCAGAGTACTTCTCAATTGACCTCAGCTTTGTAAAACAAGGATCTGGCTTATCTGCTTTAAGCTGAACATCTCTTTCTCCAGTAACCCAACATTCAGGCTGGCTATTTAATCTTTTTTTTTTGTGTGTGTGTGTTGTATTTGTTTCTTTCTCTCCCCCTCTTTTCCTTGATTTTACTGAGTCTTGCTCCTTGTGCTGTCCCTTGACTTAGCCTTTCCCTATGGAGCTGGCTCCAGTTTGTAGTGTGGAAAAAAGCCTGGGAAAAGACCCTGAGCACAGTAAGATAACTGCAAGAGGAAGGTCACTCCGTTTTTTTGTGAGATACCTAAACAAATAGGTAGCAGACATTGCCAAGAACTGCTTTCTGACTGCAGGACACTTAAGAGAGACAGCTTTTCTTGCTTGGTACCTATACAAGGCCTCATTAGTCATGGGCAAGTAAAAAGCCAGCAATGTGCATTAGAGCCACAGTAAAACACTCTGGAGAAATCCTCAGTTAGGTTCCTCAGCTCTGACATGCACCAACACTGATACCCAGGTCCACTGATCAATCACATGTGCAGCTCAGTTCAGGTGAAGAGGGCAAGTACTGCTTTATTCTTAACAACACTTCCACTTACACAAGCTCATTGCCACTGTTTCGTACATGCCATGTGGCATTTCTGGGTATCCCACAGCACTGGATGCTTCATTCTGGCTGACCTTCAGGGCACCTCATCGTAAGGAACCAATGTCAGCCGTCAATTATTAGGAGGATGTGGGGAGATGTTATGGACTTGCTCAACAGCTGTTGAACTGGTCACTCTGACAACTTTCTAATCAGCAGAACAAGGGGTCAGAAATTTGCTCTAGGTTTCACATATATCAGAGGCTTATTTGTATCAAAAGAATCTTCATTCAAATAGCAAGTTAAACCAAGACTGGCTTACAACTAGAACACTACTGTTACACTGGCCAAAAACTGGAGCAACTCATCTGAAAAGCTTAGGCATATTCTTTCCCTCAACCACCTTGCCTCCGCTCCAAATTATTCAAGATTCCTCAAAGTCTCGTTATACCTCGAGGCACCAAATAGGAAGTGGAGACCCAAAACACAAACCACATAACACAGAGTCTGAACAAAAGTCTTTAAGACAAAAACAGGGGGAGGAGGAGGAAACTTTCAATTTTGTCTCAATATGGTTCTGATCAGAGACCGTGCTTTCAAAAAGACCAGGATTTTTCCCTTTAGCACTGGAGATCGTATCCCCTCTCTCCATCAAACACTCTTTTAAGACAGGGATTGTTCTAGATGCCAGCAGACATAGGTCAGTATTTTCAAAACCAGGTGACTAATAGTAAAAGCTCTTTAAAATTGAGTTTAGATCCTGATTTCCCAAAGCTCCAAGCACCCAGCAGCTCCAGGTGGCTTCAAAGGATCTTTGCTTCATAAAGTGTTTGGAATGCACTCAGTATTTCTGAAAATCAGGCTACCTATTTGGGAACTTAAAATGGACTGAAATATTCAATTCTCCCTGCACTAAGGATGACACAACCTCTCTAACCCATGCTTAGAAAGCTGTGTAACATTCTAACTATCAGTATGGTTTTTGCCTTCTTTTTCCCACTATAGAATTTACAGAACTGTTAATAAACTCGGTGTCTATCATGAAAACTGGCAGACTCTTGAGCCTAACAAGATAACCATAATTTTCCTTGAAGCCACTGAGCAATTCTATAACATCTCCCCAAATCCTCTTAGTAACTGACAGCTAACATGGGTTCCTTACAATGAGGTGTCCTGAAGGTCAGCTACAATACAGCAGCCAGTGCTGTGGGGTACTCAGAAATGCCACATGCCATACAAAAGCACTGAAACCCAGGCTGGCACACTTGCAGTACTTAGCTCTTCTGGTAACACCATCTCCCTGCTATGGGGTGCCAGAAAACTTAAAGGCTTACACTGAGGATCTTAGAGCCAAAGTCAAGACCTCTACCAATCAAGCCACAAGAGAATAATTGTATTAGCAGCTGATAGCAGAAGACTTTTGTCCTGCTAAAGGAAGATGACGAGCACACATTGAAAGCTTTTCCTCAAGCTAAACTCCTTCAGAATGCTGGATTTGGACCATGTTTTATGATTTATTCATAATGAAGAGCTTCTTAGCTCATGGACTTGCAGATGCCCAAAGCCTTTTCATTATAGAGCTTTCAACTATTCTGGGCTTAAAAGAGAAAAGGAAAGGAAAGGAAAGGAAAGGAAAGGAAAGGAAAGGAAAGGAAAGGAAAGGAAAGGAGAAAAGAGAAAAGAAAAGAGAAAACAGAAAAAAGAGAAAAGAGAAAAGAGAAAAGAGAAAAGAAAAAAAAAGAAAAAAGAAAAAAGAAAAAAGAAAAAAGAAAAAAAGAAAAAAGAAAAAAGAAAAAAGAAAAGAGAAAAGAAAAAAAAAAGAAGAAGGGAAGGAAAGAAAAAGGAAAAGAAAAGAGAAAAAATAAAAGAGAAAAGAAGAATTTGATATTGATAAAGTACTTCTACACTTGGGTCAACCAACAGCAACATCTCCCCTCTTCTTCCCTAGAGCACCCACAGCTGGAGGACAACACAGAGCTTTTGCCAGCACCTAATGCAAGGAGCAGATTTAGAGGCTACAAATGTGCACTATTTCTCATGGTCCAAGTCCGCAAGGATTTGTATGCTGGTTTAAGGATTGCCACTGCCCACAGACTCTAGAAATGCCTCGGTGCCTGTTACTTTCATGAGAACTACTGAAGCTTTCAAAAGAATGCGAAAAGTCCTAATCCCCTGGTGCAAGTGACTTCAGCCTTGACAGACGTTTTCCCAGAGCCACAGATAAAACTGAAGGATTCGGCTATAAAGGATTAGGAGTGGTGTCACCTAGAATTAAGTCACTGGCCTTAAACCATGGTTTTGTTCAGCCCTGTCAATAGCAAATTTCACAATCTTAAAAACAAGGCTTACTGAATTTCTTTAAACATATCTATAGCCTTTTGATTCCCTGAACAGGTTTAAAGGGGAGAAATAAGCCTTGTGTCTTAATGTTATTTTTCAGTTCACACTGCATATCTGTGACAATGCTGAGCACTGATTGAAAATCTGATGAGGGTCCTAAGCATAAAGTACCACTGATCCTCAGCCTGGTAAAACCTGCTGTAATTTGGGAGTATTGTGCAAAGCTAACTTTGACTTCATACTGCGTACTACAAGTCAACAAGGAATTTGCATGGCAGAGGCTAACCTGCACTTACGCATGATAGCCAAAGGTTTTGCTTTATGAAAGGAATATATTCACACAAAAATGCAACAGCTGAAGAGTAAAACCTTACTTAAGCCTCAAACATACCTCAAACATGGGGAAGGAGTAGGAAAGGGTCACTCTCCACACCATGCCATGATGTGCAGGATCTCACACAAGTTTTGGCTGCTTTGCCTCCTGACATCAAAGCTTGTGAAAGTGTCTGGTTCAGGCTAGAAACTGGCTGGGCAGCCAGCAGCAGCCCTGACACTGTGCCAAAGCCACTGCAGCTCCTGTGTCCTGCAGGCAGCGGGTGGTCCGGCTGCACAGGGAGCTGACTGCAAAGGCACATGTGGAGTTGATCGAAGTATTCCCAACAAAACCTTATCCTGAATCAAGTTACTTTTTCTTTTTGCCTTAAAAAAAACCAGAGAGTTTTATGGGGAATGCCACGTTTTTAGGGAGTCATGCAAATGTAGCCTGAGAAGCCCAAGATTTCCAGAGAAATGTTGCTGGCTCTTGCCAAAATTATGAATTGAAGCTCTCAGATTTCTGTTAAAAAATAAAAATTAAGGAAATTAGTATTTTTTTTTTCAATTTGTAAAAAAAAAAAAATTCATGGAGGAAGGAAGAAGAGGGAAGTATTTCTGACTAGCTGACAGGAAGCTCCTATGAGTGTGTGTATTGGTCATTCACACAAGAATTATTTCTGGCAGAGCTAAGCAAGCTATTCTTTAACCAGTTGGAGCTGGAGCAGGCCTGCTGGATATATGTATACAAGAGCAGTACAGCTGTGTTGGAAATCCATGAAACGGATGCTCCAAGTGGGCTGATAAGCACTCAAAGCCATGAAATATAGGCAGTGTCCTCCTTGGGTAGAGACAGCCATGTACAGCACCTCGCACCATTTTATCTCTTCAAGTTTAGGAGCTGTGTGGCGATATGGCAGTAATGATTAATGATGATAGTAACAATAGTAATGGTTACAAAGATCCTGGTTATGCTTCTGCATGTTCCCTGTCAGCAAAATTCTTCACTTAAATTTCATTTCCTTTATACAGAGTAATTCATAACCCGAGAGACAACTTAATACTGTACCTATTACAGCACAATAGAAAGTATAGTGAAAATAGACCCAAATTAGAGCTCTTGGAGTTCAGTTTACCAACTCTTCACTCTCACGGCACGTTTGCTATAGCAAGCTTGAAAGTTCAGCTCCATTTTATTTCTGCCTGTCCTCAGGTTTGCCAATGCTGAATTAATGCAGCTCCTTCGGGAGCTCAAACACGAAAGAGCTCTGCAAATAACTGAAAGAAATGATAAGGACTCCAGGTGACATAGATCACATACTGTACACAGAATTACTTTCCCAGAGTGAGCCCATGTAGCAGCATTTTGTGACATTCATCATGAAAGTTCAGTCCTTGGAGTGCTGCCATTGTGGTCATGCGCAGCCGGCTCTCCGCTGCTAGAGCGGAGCTTATATCCAAATGCCATCCCTCCTGAGGGCAGCACAAAGTGATTTGAATATCAGGCCTCGGGAAAGGTGGTTTTCAATCCTTAGCTGGTTTTATTTCAAACAACCTTTCAAGGGCTGCTAGCAGGCCAATCAGTTTAAGTGTGTGACGGTTCATAGCAACAAAACTGTGAAGTCTCCAGAAACTAGAAACCAGTGGAATGTGGAAAAAAGTTGTTTTCTTGCCAGAACAAAATCCCTCCTAATAGATAGTGCTGGATCAAAGACAGTGTTCCACAGAAATGCAAACTTGCACAAAACCCACAGCACAAAGGCTGTGGGGGCTGCTCGGTGGCAGCCTCTCTAGTGTCCTAGGCTGGACCAACCTCCTGCTATGGATATCTCCTCCCAACTCTGATGTATTCCCCATGTGGGAACACACATCAGCAGCTGCAGGGCTGCTCAGTGAGCCACTGGGGAGTCCTGGCTGTTTGGGGCAATGCCTCCTTAGCATCTCCCAGCAGCAAGGCAGCAAAAGGACAAGTGAGACAGTAACTGTGAAGTGTGCCCAGCAATTTGTACCTGCTGCAGCTGCTCTCGTAGGGTTAGAGCTCACTTCTTCATTTCCAAAGCCTGCAGCAGGCCTGACTACTTCAAGCCATCAGACAGTGCTGGGATACAGTAAAGCACAGAGCAGCTTCAATCCGTGCTTTTCTTTCTGCATACATGTCCTTTGGGTCCTGGGGTCTTTGCCCAAAGACTCTTCCACCTTCCAGTCAATTAAGAGAAAGTGCAAACCACCAGAAAAATGGCATTTCCCAGCAATTTTGATAAACAAAGTATATAACCAGCTACTTTAAAAACAGACTTTGAAATGCCACTGGCTTGCTTCCTTCTAAGCACATTCCCAGGGAGAATGTCAGGTCGCATAACTCATTTGTTATCTATACACAGAGGAGCTCCACTAAGCACCAGCCATCATAAAAATACATCCCTTTTTGTGGAAAACAAATAGAAAAGAAAAATACAGCATCTCTCTTAAAAAAAAGCCAGTTAGCACTTCAAAGTTTACCACATGGTCTGTAAATAGCAATGTCAATACACCAGGGAGCTGCTCTCCTCTTTGTTTAACGACAGCCTGAGTTACTGACATAGAGGTAGTAATGTTACAGGCCTTCCCGGTGACACAAAACTACACTGTGCATTCATTTAGACACGCTCTTTGTATTTTATTCCCCTCAATGGCCTGAAAAATACCAAGAATTGGAATAGTGTAAGAAGAGCATTTCAATCTAGCCTTGTATAAAGCATTGCTCTCCTCTGGGCAGCGCACACCCAGCAACATTGACTTTACATGCACCATGAAGGGGAGTGATAGGGATACAACTGCAATAATTGAGGTCACATCCTCTGTGTTTGTGAGGAAACCCCCTCCCACGTTTTCCATCATCCCTGGACACTTCCATACATTTACAGCCAGCCATTTTAACTGTATCTAAGTGTTTATCTCCCAGGTGCCTAAATTAGCAGTATTTAACTCTCTGATGCAAACATCTGATGGCTGGGTGCTCTCATTTGCCTGTGAATGCCAAACACAAGCCACTGAATTCAATTATGTGGCAAAAGTCCACAGGTACCTCTGAGGTATCTGACATCCCACACAAAATCTGTGCTTCACATACTTAAACAGCTCTCTCCCATGCTTTATAGGAAAGAAGGGAAAGAGTTGCATTTTGGGGTTTTTTTAATCTCATTTGCAGTCGTACCGCGAAAGCTTGGAGATTAATAATAAAAGTGCATATGTGACAATGCAGAAACAAATGCTGTTCAATGTCAAACACAAAGCAAGATGCAAATCCCTTTTTTCTGTTAATTAAGCAAGCTTTCATCTCAACTGCTCTGATCTGTAAATAAAGTTCACAAGCTAGATTCAAACAAGTCTGGGAATTGAGCAAACAACCCCCTTTCCCCCCAACCTAAACCAAAATACCCCAACCCAACAGTCTCATAGCACTAGGTTAGCTAATTATGTTTGCCATGTGTCATTCAAGGGGACCTAAACAGATTAAAACAGGTTAAATGCAGCAGCACTCAGGCACTGTTCAAGGGGCTCTGAATACCACCAGCCATCACCCTGCCAAACGCTGCCAAGAAACAAGGGGCATCCCTGACTATCCCAAAAGGTAAGAATGGGGAAGGAAAGATGGGTGGAAGATAGATGGGAGGACAGACAGACAGACCAAAGGAAGGGACAGAAGAAAGAACAAACGACTGGTCCCCAAGGCTAAAGAACATCGCATATTCCTGCTGCTATGCCTAGCCTCTAAGGATTTGCTTTCCAAGCTCTTTATTGAAATTGTTCAGGTCCTTAACTGATCCCCTGTGGGGTGAACTGGGGAGGGCTGAAAGGCCTTAAGCTAATTAAGCATGGCTGAGACATGCTTGATGAGATGGAAAAAACACAAAGCTTTTCAAAGGGTGAAAACTTTCCGACCATCTGGTAGCGGTGCTGCAAAGAGAAGAAAGAGGAAGGACAAAGGGGCAGCTCTTCAGAGCCAGGAGGTACAGGACTCCTTTAATTACTGGGTCACTGAGACCATTACTGCTCCAAATGCAAGTGAAAGCCTGCAAAACAAGCTTAGGAGGCTCAGCAAAAACAAGAGCTCTTAGCAAGAAAAGCATCTGCAAGAAAGCGAATTGGAGCAGCTTTCCCCAAGATACATCCGCTAATTAGAAATGATAGCTAATAGACGGGGTCAGCGAGGCCCCCCAGATCAGAACAAGCCTTTTCCCAGTGACCTCTCTACCTGTCTCCTCTGACTGCTGTTCTCCAAGCCCTGCAGATGGTGCTCGCTTTAAATTAATACAACCCCACCAGCCAGAAGGAAGCTTCTGTTGTACTTGGCAATACAGGTGAACAGCCTGCATTTAGGTTCCAAAATGAATGCCCCAGGTGTTTCATCAATATGGCAAGCAGCTGATGTGCTCCAGCCTCTTCAGGCCTGGTTAAGGCTCATCTGTGTTTTCTCATCTCTAAGACTGGCTAGAGAAAATCACAGCATTCAGAGAGCAAACTTTGAACACCGGAGCAAAATCTGAGCTATCTCTGCTCTAAATGGCTTTGTCAGCCATGAGCGGCAAAAGTGCCAGCGTGATTCAAATGAAGAGACCTCCCCTGCCTTCTCCTCTCAAATGAGCTGGATACAGCCACGGCTGACTACAGGTGCAGGCTAGCAAAGAGCAAGCTGGTTTCCACACCAGAAGCTGTGAGCAACCCCTTGCCAAAAAGCAGTGCTATGCTAACTCTCTCTTTGGGATGTGAATACATGCAGCTGATTTCCTTCCCTCCCACATGCAGACTCTTCTCCAACTATTTTGGCTGTGTGCTGTGATCCAGTCAGATTCACAAGCTGAGCAAGTACAGGCTATATCCATCCTTGGATGGGAGGCCTCATTAAAAGGAGGAAGCAGTACTGACAATCTAACGCAGCTCACTGCCCTGCTGTCTCCAGGAATCAGATATAAAACCTACGCCTTGACTACCTGTGGTCATTAAATATCCTGAAGCAGATGTGATAAGAACAATGGCATTAACTCCATTCTTTGGCCAAACCTCAACATGAGTATCTCTTCACTAGGCTCCCCTGGAAGGTTCATCTGGAAAGAGTTCCTGTGTCTCAAACTATCACACTTTTAATTCAGTACTGTTAAACATTGGCTGCATTTAATGCCAGAGGGAGCAGTTTCACAAGCAGATTCTGTGATCTCTGTATATATCAGTTTCTAAGCTAGCTCGGGTTCCTTTAGATAGGTACTGGATATATACGTATTTCTTATCATCTGCTTTTCATGCTCACACACTTCAAGACCCAGCTGGATCTGTAAGAAAAACTGCATCCAGAAAATCTACTCCCCTCCATGTCCTACGTAATGCTGGAAGCAGGCAATATTAGAAATACTGTTTAAGGACTTCTTTATTTCTTTCTTCAAGCAAACTTATTGCAAAGCCAGGAAATTCAAGATCAAGCTAACAAAGCATCTAAACTTTTGGATGCTTACCTGAAAAGCAGCTGTGTTCCAGCTGGTCCTTGATGTTATGGGGGGCTGCAGTACCCTTGTATAGTTACTAAGTCATCTGGTGTGGACTGTGCAGTTCAAGACTCATGTTTATATGTGCAGATTTATGATGGGACAACGTTAAGGAAAAAGACAACTGTATAAGGTGGCCACAACAGCTGTACTTATTACACACTTGACAGTTACCACTTTGGAAGACAGAGAGATAAAACAAACCACAAAGGATGTCAGTACTACCACTCCAAGACCACTGTGGGTGTCATCAGCTACGCTAATGTAAGAGGAACTGTAAAATGTCTGCTGTCCCAAGGAGAAGGCCCCAGAAAATGAGGGCACAACTCTGGTCTCTTTCAGAGATCCAGCTCTGTAGACGATTGTGACCACCAGAGAGGAGCTCCCAATATCCAAAGAAAGGACTGGATGTGGTGGTAGGAACTGCACCAAAGCACTGTGAATGCACAAGGTGAGATGCCAAGAGGCAGGGCCAGGACTGAACAGAGACATGATTACAGGAGCCATGCAGTCTCTGAGCCATGAGCATCCAAACCCAAGTGAGGGAAAGGAACTGTATCAGTGCTTACAACTGGCCTCATACCCTGCTGATCAGAGCATGCTGGAAATGAACCTGAATTCGAGTCTGTCTCCATGCTGGAAGATCTCAAACCCCAATCCTCATGTCCTAGAGATCCCCACAAAGCAGCCCCTTCCGTCCCCCTTCCATGCATGCTGGGACACCATTGACAAGAACGTGCAACCTGCAGAGTCCTTTCACACTCGGAGAAGACCAAAACAAAAGGCAGTTTAGTTACTATACACTTGAAACAGCGAGTCCTGCTCAGCTTTCCATCTTCTCCAGACCAGCTGGGTCCTGGGCTGATGGAAGCACCATGCTCAGCACCCCAGAGATGGGGGAGATGCTAAGATACAATGCTGCCAACTACCTCCCTGTTCAATCTGTGAGCTTTTCTGTTAATCTTCCCTGTTGCCTGAATAGCTGGAAGAATCAAGCAATTTAATTTCCTTGAATTGAGCTGTTGGAGTTAGGTACTGATTTTTCAGCACAGTGACATCTTATTTTGAAGCACCTGAGGTATCTCCATTTGCGCTCATTTGACACTTTTGTGCTACATTTCAGGCTGACAGATCATACAAACACATCCAGCAAATGTGTTTTAACTGATGAAACATCTTGCAGCCATGATAGCATTTGGCCACAAATTGGGAATCTCAGTTTCTTCCAGGCACTGAGGCAGTGAACTTGCCACCCTGACCCTCCTGCTATAGACCAGTAACCAGGGGGCAATGGTGAAAAGATTATTGACATTTTCTCTTCAGAATCCAGAACATCATTTTAACTGATTTTCTATCCAGGTAAGAATGGTATAGCCTGTAAGTGACTGCTTATTACCCCCACAGAGGAAATGCTGAACGTGTAAACATGCTGTCTTTCAAGGGCTGTCAAGTCATGTAGGCACTGAGTGGTTTTTGACAGGATGCTGTAAATGGAATAAAGGCATTTTTGGCCTCCACAGTAGCTATGTTTATTGGCAGAGCTATGCCCTTCACACTAGTGACTGGGGAACAAACAAACAAACAAGCCTCCACATCTGCAAAGCAGAGCAGTGGGACAGAAGGCTTATGCATCCCAACATTTCAGTTGCTCACAGACTGCCTATTGCTGCAATTCAAAGTGCATCATTCAGAGCACCTACTTTGCTGGACTGGTTTAAATGCATCTGTGAACACATTCACAGCACACAGGAATGCTTCAGAAAAGGACCTCCAGAGCTCATGCAACACCCCAAAAAGCAGATGCTGAACCCTTTTGTTAAATAACAGGAAGTCCCAAGGAGCTGCACTCCTGCACCACTATGCTGAGGTACCACTACTGCATGATAAAAATACAGATGCACTAAAGGAGATGTAGGAGGCGAGATTAAATGCTAGCTTCCTCCTTGGCAGATCATTCACAGTGACTAGAGACAGGGTCAGCTTGGGCTGTTGGGCTAATGCTACTGGCCAGGTACACTGGTGGTGACCTCACACGCTCGTCTGGAGGCAAAACGCGATGAAAGCCAACCAAGCAGAGGAAAACTGTTCCAGATGGCGAGATCTGCTCAAGAGAACTCTCACCTGTCAACTGCATTAGGAAAAGGTGAGGGGACAGAAAACCTGCTGCCAAAAGATTATGAGAAACAGGCAGAAAAAAGAAGGAGAAAATACAGAGGTATGAGGGAAGTGTAATGCTTCAAAGAATGAGACTGGGTGGGATTTTTCCTGCTCTAGTCTGCAGTAGTGAGAAGCAGATTTAATCTCACTTCAGGTCATGACCTGTCAAGGCAACCTCTGCTTTAGAAGTTGTAGACACATCTTCCCCCTCACTGTGTAATAGTCCCTCCTTGTACAGCACTGACCTTCTCCAACTGCCAGGGGCAAGGGCACCTATGAAGCCATGGTGTACCTCCCTGGCAGAGCCAACACTATGGGATGTGCAGAAGAGAAAACAGAACAGAGCTGAATCACAAATTGTGCCTCCTGAACCCCATGATAGTATGCAGAGGGAGTAAATGCTGCCTTTCTCATAAGAGAACATGGTTAACTACTCATCCACACCATTTGTGACAACTACAGTGAAGTGACGATGTCGTTCCTAGGATCCTAGGACATATGCTGCTTTCTTTGAATTCATTCTTGTTCTGTACTTGAAATAAGGGGAGATTTAGATTAGACATGTGAAAAAAAGTCTTTCCTCTGAGGGTGCTGAGTCTCTGGCACAGGTTGCCCAGGGAGGCTGTGGCTGCTCCATCCCTGGCAGTGTTTAAGGCCAGGTTGGATGGGGCTTGGAGCAACCTGGTCTAGTGGAAGGGGGTTGGAATTAGATGATGTTTAAGGTCTCTTCCAACCCAAACCATTCTATGATTCTATAAATGACAGCTCTCACAAATCATCTCCTCCCCACTCCCGCTGCTTGTGCTTTTCCCCCACACTTAGTTATGTCCACAATCCACTCAATTTCACAAAAATCACTGGCTAAGTGAAGTTTCTTTCTGCTGCCCTAAGTGTGTGGCCATTTGTGTTTAAGAAATAGCTATAAACCAGTGCAACACCTTGGGCAGCATAGTACATCCATACATCATGCAGCCAAGGGGGAGTACAGCATTTTCAGTTCCCAGAGCCAGCTTAGCTGGATCTGTGCATATTCCATCATAAAAAAAAGACTTTATTAAAAGAGGTAGGATTCCAAAATCAATCAATGCATAACAAAATGAAGCCTCCTTTTGTAGCAGACAGAGCACAAGAACATAAAATCTGCCCACAAGGGATCAAATTCTTTCCTTGTGTAGCTCCATGCTCTCCATTGGTGTGCTGGACCTGTTCTAATTTAAGACTGAAGTTCTTACTGTCACAAACAGGAGTTAAGCCCACTGCTCAGACGCCTCTGTAGCTGTATAGTATATTTTAAAATGGTGCCATTTCTCTGGAGGTGCTAAATCTAATTTCCAGATACACTGTTAACTATGATGCCATCTGTAACAGTGCAGTCCTTGGCCAGTGAGCCCTACTTTTTCAATATGTTACAGGAAAACGTTTCTGAGATGTCACTGCCTCTCCCATATTCCTTTCACTTGCTCCTTGGGTGCTATTTGAGATGCTTTGAAAGAGATACGTGTTTCGTTTGCATAAGGCAACACTGCTCTGGAGACCTGAGTTAAACCCAAAGCCTAGTAGGCTTGGACACCACCACATGAATACGGATTCCATTACCTTTCCAGTTTTCATATGCTAAAAGGGCATTATCAGTGCCTTAAAGCTCTTTAAGCCTTGTAGCTCCCAAGTACAAAACATGTAACATCATGTAATACTATTACAAACATATGAGGACTTAAAATGACTTCATAGCGTCTGCTTTTCAGTGGGATTTTATGTTTTTTTGGCATTCTTGCCATGGAAAATAAAAATGAAAACAGCCCTTCAAAATATTCCATTAGAAAGATCTAATTTCTCCTCCAGCTTCTCAGAGGATTTATTTCTTTTAATTCTCTTTATTTTCTGGATATAAAAAAGAGTTCCAAAAATTACTTTACTTGATTTAATGGTGTGTTTTGGTGTTGTAACATGGGTTAATTAAACCAAACAAAGGCTGTGTTGTCAACACTTTCAGCAAGAACAAAGAGATTATATTTTAAAATGAAATAAAAATTGCCAATTCATAATAGTATTTCTGTTCTGCTTACTGCAAATGAAATGAAGAAAGCAATCAAATACACCGAATAAACCTTAAACACTATCATTCTTAAAGTATTCCCTTCTCTCGTTTCTTGTTTTCTTTTCTTTTGGCTTTTGTCTTGTACCCTTACCATCAAGCCTGATAACATAAAGTGACTGTGACAGCAGGCAAAATGTTTAAGCTGAAAAATTCCTTATGTTTTCTACTTCTTATTAAAAAAGCACACACAAAAATGTATCATTTGTCATTGAAAAGAGATGAAAAATAATTAAAACTTAAAATTGATCTTGCCCTACCTATTCTTTACATATATCCAGGCTAGAATCTGATATAAGGAGAATAATGGAATGAAACAGATTCCTCCTGTGGCAGGGAGAAATGAGAATTTTTCCCTGAAACAGGAGGCTGAAATCAGTATCTGGGGCTGTCCACTGACAGTATAATAACCACCCCATCCTGCCAGTGCACAGTGCTGCACAGCATCACCCAGGCAGCAACCCTAGGGAAGACCTACAGGGCCTCTGTATCCCCTTTGTTGCTTCTCTCAGAGCCAGGGAAGAACTGGATATAAGGAAGAAATTCTTTACTGTTAGGGTGGTGAGGTACTGGAATGGGTTGCCCAGAGAGGTAGTGAATGCTCCATCCCTGGCAGTGTTCAAAACCAGGTTGGATGAAGCCTTGGGTGATATGTTTTAGTGTGAGGTGTCCCTGGCCATGGCAAGGGGGTTGGAACTGGATGATCTTAAGGTCCTTTCCAACCCTAACTATTCTATGATTCTATGATTATGTTGGGCAGAGTGTGCTGCCTGATGTGGTGTGACTTCTACACCAACCTGTGCTTAGAAAATGAGTGACCCCGTCACCTCCATGGTCTTGCTGATCCTTTTCCATCAGTGAAGCAATTGCTGGTAGCATCTATCCTTTGCTGATGTAAGAGCCTCGAGACCTCCTGCTTCAGTACTGATAAAGCCACCGCTACTATAACCACAGACACTGGGACAGAAAAGCCCACTCCTATTCAAGCTGCACCATCCGAGTGGAGCACAGAACATGCCCACACAGAGCCACTCACAGGCAGGTCAGCCTCACTCCACTTCAGCTTTTAACAGAGCTACCACAGCTCCTTACCCAAGCAGGACTTTTAAGTGGCACAGCTATAATGCCTTCAGAAGACCAAAGTTGCACTAAGAAATACAGACCAAACAGCCCTTGGGCCACCAGAGATTAACCGCAGCAGGCTGACAAGCAGAATCCGGTTGCAAAAGCTCCTCATCTGGCTGATATTACAACTGCAAAGTTGATGAGTTTTGTGAAGTCCTCAAGCAAATAAAGGCATGTAAAGCGAGGCTTCTTAAAACCTGAACTTATCCCCTGGATAAAGGCACTTTTTTGGCTTTCCAGTGATAACTGTGTACCTGCAACTACTTCCAGCTAATTGCTTTGCAATAGTCCACCTCTCTGCATAGATTATAGCTTTAGACACACACGTTGAAATACTCATTTGCAATTTTATGGCTCTAAATCACTTCCAGCATTTCTGCACAAGGTCCAAATGTGCGCTTTTTCTTTACTAAATATCAATACCTGTCAGAAGCAGATTTTAAAGACATATTTCATATTTAGGGCCAGACTATCCTCTAACAGCCCCCCAAAATGGCATCTGATCCATTCAGTATAGACTGTTACCAAAGACCAAACAAACTGTATCTAATTTGGGATATTTAATCCTTTCTTCCTTGGGCAATTGAATAAAAAAGGTTGGAGCCTTCATACTAGATCTTCCAAAACCACAACACTCCAAAATATCTTTGTATTCTTTTCTTTCCAATAAAGAAAATATCCTTTTAAAGATACACAAGGAAGACATTTTATATATCCTTTTCTTTTCCCCAAGATGTCTCATCCATCTCCACTTGAAGCTGAAAGAAGTCTGATTAAGAAATAATAGGTAGTTACAATTACCATGACTCAAGGATAAAGATGTCAGATTTGTCCAAAAAGATCTTTCTCAAGAAGTACTTCGTTTCTCTACAGCCACGATGTCACTTCAAACCAAGACATTATTTTGACATTATTTATGACTGTACCAATGCACGTAAAACCCTATAAATGCCTGAGACTGAAACTATAAAAAATTGAGAGCTCTTTTCCTGCAGGTTTTGGAATATTTAATTCCCTCCAAGATTATGCCATAAAATTCTCACTCTCGCTAAAGTACAGGTGAGTAAATGACTTGAAAATCCAGCTGTTGAAGTGAAGAATGGATGAAATGATGGCTGCTAGTTACAGCTATTTATGTAACAAAGAAGAACAAAACTTGGCTTAGCTTGAACAGAAATTATGTGGAATTCAAATTTACAGTAAAGAGGCATTGACCAGAAGACCAGCAAAGTAAATCATGTATACTGCAAATGATTTAAACTCTGTCACCTCCCCCAGCCCATTCCTAAGCCTGCCTTAACATTGCATGGTTCATAGAGAGAAAAAGATGGTTCACACAGTTCCCTCAACATGGCATTCAAACAGGTTAAGATGCAACTGCACAGTAATACTAATTGTAAGGGCTGTGTCCTGCTCTTAAGTGAAATCCTGGGAGATTTCAATATCCTTTTTTATAGGCATCAATTATGGCATTGTGCTCCTTGACTGGGCTTCAGCAACAGTCTGCTTCTGCATTTCTAAACTTGTCCAATGGAAAAAAGTGTGTCCTATGCCCAGGGGGGATGCTACTCAAACACTCTAGATTTGTTCCTTGGGGGAAGAAACATGACAGGTCAAGCTTGAGTCATGTTCCACGTAGCACAATAAGACAAAATATTTTATCCTAGATACAAAAGAGATCCAACAGAGAATTACTGGCTATTTCTGCAGTGCTCTGGCTGAAATACTATCCTTCAAAGAGGGAAGAAGCTTCCAGAGATGCTCAGTGAGGCAAATCATCATAGCTAATGTCTTGATGAAGAGAGATGGAAGGAAGTGGGAAATAAGAAGATAGGGGGAAGAGCAGGCTCAGAGGAGGAACTGGCTACATATTCACGTAAATAGACATGAGTTGTATTTCCATGTGCTGCAAATTGTGTTGTGGAAAAACCAGGATGATTAAAACTACAATTAAATGCTGAATGTATGGTCATTACAACACAACAGGACTAATTCCAAGCATACATATAAAGGGGGTGCCGAATGGTCTATTAAAACCACGTACACTTACCTAGTCACAAATAGGTCAGTGATCACCTTTTACTCTGCTTTTTAATAAAGGGATTTGAGAATATTCCCTAATCTTATAAGAAACACAGATTTTCATTATTCTTTCGTGAACCAGAATGAGTGCATTATGGCAGCTGGAAAAAATGAAAAAGGCATCTTAGTTTGTCTTTTTTCTTCAACTGCTCCCTAGTAATACATAACCTTAAGTTACAGTAGGGAAAAAAAGGGAATAAATTGGCACATGTTGTATTTTATTACTGATTTTAGAAAAAGCAAAGGCAGGTTTTTATGAAACACACACAGTGCCTTACATTGTTAAATTCTTCAGGGTAATCTGGCTTGTTTCTTGATGCTGGCAATGGGAAACAGCAGTGAGACTGCCAAGTCTTTGAGTCTTCATTCCTCTGGGCTCCCAGTGTCCCAGAACCTCGAAAGCACTAGGATCCATGACTCCTTGGTAATAATGCACTATGGAGTGACCCTGGAGCTGTGCAGCTAAATGAGCTAGACAGAAAGCACCCTCTAAAATCCCCCCAAACACCTAGATGAGTTGGCAGTAAAACTTGCACAGTTAGATCAGAAGTTTACCTGTGGTTTGTCAGAAGTTTGCAAAATCTGAGACACATCTCAAAACCAGAAAGAAACAGTCATTTTTTTTCCATGGAAAACCAGATCACGGAAAAAATTCCTAACACACTTCAAAGCCACTATCAGTAACTGAGCAGAAATCTAGCTTTAGGTTGGAAGAAGGACTTTGATCTTTTTTGGTCATTTAGTAGTTTCCACAGCTCCAGTGCTGGGGACAGCACAGGTCACAGATGATTCCCTGATGGTTCAAGGCAAGAGAAAGAGAAGACAGAAACAGTAACATGCTACCCTTTGCTCCAGGCTGAGCTTGGTAACACAAAAAAGGTAGAAAGGAAAGACCAGGTTGTCTGCAGTTTAGTAGCTGTTATGTTTGGCTATGCATATAGATCTAGTACAGGTTAAAACCACTTAAGATCCATGTATTTCTATTTAATGGGACTAGCAGTCCCATGTTAGCTTTTTTCCCATGTGTTCTCAGACAAAAATATGCCGTTTTATCATATGTCAAATATACCGTGGACTCTGCTGGAAAACTATTTAACTTAATTAGTTTATGAGGTAGCACTTAGGCTACATAAAATAATGTTACATATCTCTAGCTTATGCCTGGTAATCTATTTCCATTAATAGGAGCCTCTCCTTGAGGGATGTATCTTGTTTTATCAGCCTGAACTGCAGCTGATATCCTTTTTTTACTTCTCTTTGTCAAGATCCACCTTGCTTTGTGGCACACACAAACTCATGTGGCACAGTTCTGTGTGCCCACCAGAATGAGAAACATCTAGTGAGATGGGTGCTGAGTGTGCTCTATGTATTCTTGTACCTGTAAGAATGGAACAAAACAAGGCAAGGCCTTAATTCCCTTCCTTTCTCAAAACCCTGCAAAAGCACCCATTTATTTCCCCTGCCACAAAGACAGTATGTTTGGAAGAAGCTAAACAAAATATCTATGCAGTTACCTAAGTAACCTGCATGTAGACTCAACACATCATCTCTTATCATGGAACTGACTGAGAGCTCACTTAAATTAATGAGAGTTCTTCTATGAACTTCACCAAGCTTTGGATCAGATGAATCCTGCATAGGAGCAGTAGGAACACATTCCAAAATGTTTGGGAAGAACCTTTTAGTTAGTACTTGAACCCTGTAAATCAGGGGCAGGAGAAGTGCCAAAACCAACCCTTTTCTGACATTACCTTCTTTTCCTTAATGTTGCATATTTTAATAGGAGGTAGAGCAGATGGTGAAATATAATCTCTCCACTGAGAACTAAATGACAGTCACTAGCTGTAGGGGACACTAAAGTATTAAAGAGAAGGAAATGTACAAATAATGAGAGTACATTTTGTCCAACTTGCTTTTGACGAGGCATAAAATAAAATGTAAATAATTTCTATTAGGAGGAAATTAACATAACAACGTTGGTATTTGCAATCAGAGCGAGTTTGCATTATGTAACCTGGATCGGTAACTGAGGTAGCACAGTATCATTTACCTGGATTTGAAGTAAGGACTGTATCAATTCTATTTTCACCGGCAGTAATAAAGCACAAAAACGATACCATTAACATGACTGATTATAAAAAGAGGTGATTAGTCTCAACTTTGATAGGCACCTAACAAAGAAAAGGAGAGGAAATGTTGTTTACCTGTATCTGAATAAAGAGGCTCTATTAACCTGGGTTTGCAGTGAAGAAAAGTGTCAATATTGCTAACACTGATTTGCAATTAAGTTAGTGTCAATGTGGCTGGAAAAGGAGTTCATAATTAGGATGACACAGTTAGTATTGACCTGAATTTTCAATAAAAATCAGGTCTGTGTTTTAATTTGGAACTGCAAAACACATCCCTGTGCTCTACAAATGACCATATAATTATTAATGTGCAGTTACTTTACAAATAGAGAATTACTTACATAATATGTTATTCTTTATGTAACCAGGTGCCTGTTTCAACTGGTGACCTGAATGTAGGGGTCACTTAAAATGAAACTTCTGGATTTCTTTGCTGAAGCATTAAGGATTTAAATACTTAACTTCCAGAAAAATATTACTGCTTCAGCAAGACTCTGTGTTCCTGCTCAAAAATTGGTTTCTCTATTAGAATTACTTGTTTTAGTTAATTACTAGTTAAATTTCTATTAATGACCTTGCAAATAATTATCATACTCATTTATTATAAATACTCTCGAAGCTCCTTGTGTACATGATCAAGAGGGTAATTAAATGGACATAAATTGGTTGTTTAATCAGCTTTATGCACTTTAATGCAGAAAACCAACAATTGGGAGAGTATTTATTTTAAAGCCACTTTAGAACCTGAGTGGGCATCTTTTTGCACTTATTTTTCTATGTAAATCCAAGCCCAATATATCAAAACAGCACTCAAGGACAGGCAAAAAAAGATTTTTCTCAGGAAGAAGAAACCAAAACCCCATGCTTTTATGTCTCTTTCTGTGTTTCTCACAATAGAAAAGGAAAACATGAGCCCAGATGCATTCTCTGTCTCCATCTATTTTATAAGTACCTTCTCCTCCTCCTTCTTCTTTTCCTCCTTCTTCTTTTTCCTCTGCACCATGAATCAAAGGCATCTCGACTTCTGTTGTTTCTTCTTGGTTCAACAATGGTTCTGAATAAGTTGGGTAAAAGAAGATGAACAGTAACGACATAAAGGATTAACATAGACTAGAGAGCTTACAGTAAAGCACTGACAGAGAAAAAGGATCCTTTTCCCCAAGAGTACAGATGCAACAGTTGTCTCAGGAAATCCCAGGGGCTGTAGTTGAAAGCAAGGCCTTCATCCTCCAGGATGCTGAGCTTTCTGGGACTTAGCATAAAATGCCCGTATCCCTACTTCAAGCACAGGCCTTTATCAGGACTCGTTGCAAGGTCAGACACACATGTACTTAAGTGTTTTGCTGGACTGGGGACAGAGCAGTCAGCACTCCAAACATACAAGGCTGAAGTGCTTGTCATCAGGAATAAGAAATGCAATGTGAACTTCTTTCCCTAACAGTCACAGTCACTAAAACATCAGCTTTTATCACTGAGAATCCATAGATAGTCCCCTGCATAGGGTGGAATTTAGCATTACCATAAGGTCTGGCTCCACAGATTTAACTTAGTAGGTATGGAGAAAGAAAGATAACTTAAACCCTACTGATAATATGCAAGCAATAGCTACTCTTTCTGCCTGTTAATCTTGCTCTTTGGTTTCAAAGCATATGCAGTACCTTCTATTTCCATGCAGGAGGTTTGGGAATCTGTCCCAGTTTTCATCGCCTCCTCTGCTAAATCATCCTGTTGTCCTGTTAACACGACAAATTGAAAATGACACCAGCATGATGGCTGCATGCAGGCAATGGCAAGTTCCTTAAAACAGGACCCAAACCTAATATACAGCATGGTACTTCTCAGGCAAATACCACTTTTCTTCTGTTTAATGAACAATATTGAACTTAGTTTATATGTGAAAACACCACTTAATAAATTCCAAGCATTAAGTATGAAATGTCTGGTCAAAACTGACCCTTGCATCTCTTTTCTTCTTCTGTTAGCCTTGACACTGTGTTTCTCATAGGATCTGTTGCAAAGCGCTTGCACTTGGCAGTCAGTTTAAAGCGAACAGAATCACCCCACAGGCTTTTAGAACAACAAAAGGAAGGATAATAATAACAATACTATGAACTCTGGATCAATATGGTTAAACCCACCTATTTCAAGACGAGCATCTTTTCCAGTAACATGAGATTACTGCACCACAACTAGTTGGCACACAACCTCTAGCAGCCAACTAGCATTTTCTTAATGTGGTAGAGGTCAGGCTGAAACCCTGGATGCTGAAACTGGAAGAACTAAGGCTCCCAACTGGTTCATTATCTCTATCTTTAAGAATTTTTGATACAAAACTTTACCTTTGGCCTGATCTTGATCGCACCCCATGGGATATGCTGGGTCATTCTCCTGTGTGCCTTTGGAGTCTTTGAGGGAGTCTGAGGAAACAGCAAACAAACAAACAAACAAATCCTGCAGCAGTTTTCATGCTGGAAAAGTCAGATAGTTACTTCAGACACGGGTAGCCCTTAGGTGTTCGCTTCACATGCTAGAGACACTGACAGATTTTCTACCTATTTAACCACAGTCTTATATACTACAAAAGTATACTCGTGGGCTTCAATTATTCAAATTGATTTCAGAGCCTGTACACTTACTGAGCAGTTTTTTGCCTGCAGTACAAATCTTAAACAAGGAGCTGGCAAAAAAGGATGTGTAAGAATAATCGGCAGCGCTATGTAGAATTCTATTTCTAATGAATGGAGTGACACAACACTATGAGAAACAGCACGAACCATCAACTTGATAAATAAAGTGATTTCTTATTCATTTAGAACAACACTTTTCATGGTTGGATTTCCACAAGCTTGACAAGTATTAAATCCTATAACTCCTAGTGCAAATCCTAGCCTCATTTCACCTGATGACAGACCTCCCAAGGTCATTATTGTGGCCAAGGCTGCTGTTCCTTCGGGAGCAGACCACCGTAATGAACTGCCCAAAGCCATATTTTGAACCATAAGTCTGACCACTATGCTCTCTGCAGTCTTCATTAACACAGAGCATTATTTGGTTATGTCAAACAACATTTTCTCACAACAGCCACTCCTTAATTTCTGTGTGGGGATGGAGAACTGCATCATTCCATCACAGCCAGGAAATCACAGCAACACAGCCACCAATTTCAGCTCTGCTCATCTGCGTAACACACAGCTTCCATGGATAAAGAGCTCTCCGAGCCTCATTAAGAAACACCTCTGATCTAACTGAACATATCTGCAAACTACACTTGAGGTCACAACAACAGTAACAGATAATCAGAGTTTGCATTCCAGAGCGAAACACTTTCTGAAATGCTGCTGGATGGAAAACTTGAGTAACAGTGCCAAAAGATCTACAGTGCATGATAATAAGTAATGCTATGACAGTCTTGTTATGGCCCTGCTTCTGGAAGGTTCCTTTCTACAATACAGCACAGCAAATCTCACAATATTCCATAGGATGCCCTTATAAAACTCGGTTCCTGAAACTTGCCAAGAATAATCTCTGATGGGTAAGTGAGAAAGCTGGGTTGTTAACATCTGATCCAAATTTAATAATCTCTAGAAGAGGTATGCACTGAAAGTGTGTGGCTTTAATTAACTGCAAATAATCCCCCAAGGCAAATATTTAATTACCTGCACAGCTTCTTACCTCTTTCGTGGCGTGACAATAAGTTATAAATCCAAGTTTGAAAGCAGAATAACTCACTGATACACAATTTGCTAAAATTTGCCCTTGCTGCACTTTCTTTCGCCCTACTGTGGACTTAAAATGTTACTCACTGCTATCAGCTGGACCACTGTGCTGGCCTTTCACACTAGGATGCCACATTGTGCTATGAGTTACAAGGGATTACCCTATCTGCCCAAATCAGAGCAAAAATAAATTAGAATTTCATCGAATTCCAAGTTTAATCAAAAAGTGAGTAGAAGGACCTCTCAGTATAAATGGGAATAGCACTAAAAATCTGTAGGGAATTTTTAACTGAGCTTTAAACCACTGAGTGAAATTCTGGCTTTGCTGAAGTTTTTGACAAAGCTTTCAGGACATCAAACAACCCAAGTTTTGTACCACCTGTAGCCCCATACTCTCAATTAATATAATCTTTTCCTGTATGGTTGCATGTTCGTCAAAGGAACTGTACAGACAAAGCTCGAATCAGAAGCCCTCTGCCTTAAGTACTGTGCAGACCTTAAGTACTGTACACAGCCCTTCAGACAGCCAAAAGTGATGACAAAGTGTGGTATTACCTGCTGTGGGTGGGAGAGATGCACGTGCTCTGTCCCATCAGACCCTTAGAGCTATCTACTGTACACTTATTGAACAGTGCTTCATATTCCTGGACCTGTGCCTTTAATCTCAGTTCACAGGTGTCACGTTTTCTTCCAGAATGAGGAATGACTCCAATTTCATGCAAAAATCAATCCTCAGCATCAGAGGAACAATTACACACTTTTGGTCAATAATAACAAATGGAGTTTAAGGAGCATTGTGCTTGGCTGATATATGTGCCCTGTCATGCTGCTGTTTGTCATGGAGCATTGCATAGCTTATGGCAAACGACAGTCATCACATCATGTGGGAACTATTATTCCCACCCCTGGGCACAGCTGGCAGCCTGACTCCACAACTGTGCTGAGCATCACTGTTAGGCACCCCAGCTAGAGTCCACCTATGCTATTTGGCACATCTTCACATGTTCCCATAGCTGACTCTGCACAGTTTATTCTTACGGGATTGTAATTTTGTGTTAAACATTCATTCTATCATTAAAGAGTTTTCTAATTGTTCCAGGGCTCAAGAAAACAATTTCACTGCACAGAATTCCAAGTTATCCCAGACAATACACAACGATAATTTTGCACAAGTTATTTTTTGTAAAGCTTGTTTCTGAAAGGAGCAGAACATTGAGTTACTCTCTGGGTGTAAGAGTCCACTGCTCTTATTCCAGCAGCAGAAATCAGACTCTGCATTACTAAGCAGATTCTGAATTTCAAAATCTTTAAGGTCAAGACCATGTCAAAGATTTCTTCTTTTCAAATGCAAATAATAGATCAAATATTCAAGCCAAAAGGTCCAAAGACAGATTTACTTTTAGGATCAACAGGAATAAATTGAAGCAAAGGAATAAACCTAGATTTATGAAGAAAATCTGAGACAAGCAAAAGTGTAAGACCAAATGCATCAGTCAATAAAAGCTGTTCCCAAATTGGATACAAAGCAAGAGTGTCACCTCCATTTCAGTTGGCAAGTAGCTCTAGGAATCTCACAAATGCTGATGATATGCTACTTTCTGCATGCATGTTTTCACCAGGGAAGTTGTATTCCTCAGGCTCAGCTGGTTCTCTGTGCTCACTTAGCCCTTCAGAGCTGTATGGGATTGGGGAGAAGCCAGTACCATAGTCCTAAATAAGTCCAGGGTCTATAAAACCTTTGGTCATTCCTAAGGCCTTCATTCACATCTAATTGACTAGAGAACTAACTCTGTTTTTTTAAATGGCATGAAGCAGTGTTAGTCTTCTCTTAACACAGCTACTTATCTTTAAGTCATACTGTAGAATGCAAGTCAGGATATTATTTTGCAGCACAGTATGCTTATTTTTTTGGTAACACAATGCTGGGCACTATTTACCTTGGGTAACCACAGATTGGGATTGTAAGGGTTAACATTTCTCCAGGCAGGACTGAAAATAGTCAGTGTTTCTGATACTGTGCTGGAGCACAGTTCCTAATGTCATCATTGATCACACACGAATGAACCGAACATGACATTTAATTACATAAATGAACCAATGATAGGCCACTTTTATCTACTGTACATCAAGCACTGAAGGGCTCAGTGAAACCTGAACATCCCTTAGTTCCTCCAAATATGCTTTTACCTGGTGGCTGCAGTGGCAGTAGCAGGAGTGCTTGGCTCTGCACCCCTCCGTTGTATTGAAACAAATGTCTCGTGGTGCTGCATGGTTAAACCCACCTGGAAATTAGCCCCAATCTTTAACAACCCACAAAGAAGATACTTGGACTATAAGCAAATCAGAACATCCCAAAGTATATTCACGGTTCCAACATATCAACTGTGTGCTGAATTCAGCTCCAAGAAAACCATGTAGCTTGCAATAAGCTATCAATCCTACCCTTCCTGCCAATAATCAGACACTATTTTGTCTAAATACTGCATAAACCCCCATGCTTTTCCATGTCATTCATTTTTTTTCTTGACTGTATAAAGCAAAGCTGCTCAAACAAAATTTTGCAAATGCTAAGGAAGAGGAGAAATGGTAAGATCTGAATGTTAAGTGGTTTTAATGATCTTTTAAAATTCACTTCCCCAGCTCTCTCTGTATGGCTTATTTACTGAGTCGTTTCTAATGTGCAACACACCTGGGTCCTGCACACAGCACAGATAAATCACCGTGTTTTAGGGAACTGTAAGAAGATTAAAGAGGGAAAAAGCTGGTCATTATGAAAGAAACAGGTTCAGTGCGTTTTATTTTTTAAGCATGATACTGTGAAAAATGACTGGAATATTTCCAGAGTGAAAGAAATCAAGCAGGCGTCTAAAATTACAGGTAATGGTGTGCACGGAGGCTGCCACATGATTAGGGTATTCTTTTGCCTCATAAACTGAGGAAAATGTGTTAAAATGAAGCCCTATAAAATGGTGATTTATGAGAAGTTAGGGAGGTATTCTTGAGCTTTGACTTTAAAATGTTATTTTTATATCCACCAAGATTTCATTTTAATCTGCCTTTATGACAGATTAGATTTATTGGAGCCAAAGTTTATATGCCTTGGTAGATCAGACCTTTTTAGGTGTAACAACCTGTGGAGATATTTTTGCAAGTGTTCAGGTAATAGACCAGTTCATCTCCACAGGTGGGGTCCACCAAGTAATGCTCTCACCCACCTGTGCTTTGAGCTGACAGAAGAGCATCTCCTCTAACCTCACCTTCTGTCCACAGGAGGAATTTCAGGCACAGCTGGTACAATATCTGTGGGCATCCTGCTGCTGCCATAAGGGGCAGGACCTGTTGTACAGGGCTTTGGGATAGGAAAAAGCTGAAGCAAACCCCTGTCTGCTTTAGTCAGACCCTTCCTAGGAGAAGATGCTGCACAGCTGAAGGTAAGGGTTGAAGCAGGGAGACGGAAGGAGCAGGCACTCGCATCAGACAGACGGGAGCACAGCTGGATGGCTCCAGGTCAGCTAATGTTTAAAAACAAGTAGTATCTAAACAAACCAGCTCAGATTAGTGTTAGCAGCTGCCTGTACTGGCAAAGGGCAGAGCAGAAAAATACCTCTTGAGTAGTTTATGGGCTACAGATAGGTCAGTTTAAAAGGAAAAGTAAATAACCTGCATTATGTCCAGCTCATTGGGACCATTATGGAGGGTGTCAGAACAGGCACTTGGTTGGAAGGTGATAGTTATGTACCTGGTTTAAAAAAGAACCAAATCACACCATTTACTCTGTGTTAGCCAATTTGCTTCCACATAAATCCTCACCAAGGGAGAGGAAAATGCTATCACGGTAGCTGGCACACTGAGCCACAGCTATGGTTGGGGGTGTTGAAACTCTTCCATTAAAAAGGTTCTTTTCCAGTTACCTATAATTGAAATTTTTCAGGCTGAAATTTTCCAGGTCTAATCATAGCCCAAGGGTGAAGTGAAAACATTTCATTGGTAGCTGCTGAGCGCTCAGCACTTCTGAAAATCAGATCATTCATTTAGATGTCTTAATATATACTTAAGAGCTGATTTTAAACACCTCTTTTTGAACATATTGGCCTTTCAGTCAATCTTTTTCACCCACTTATCAATGTCTAATTTATGTCAATTTGCATGGCTCCCCTGCATTTGAAATGTTCCATCTTCCAGTTTATCCCTTCTCCATCATTTTAGGACATCAAGATTTTTCCATGGTTAGAACTGCAGCTGGCCAAATGGGAAAGTCATATCCATGATGTTTTACAGGCAGGATACTTCCGGGCTTCTGGGTTGCACAGAATGCATTTTTAGGGCTAACCCTAGCCAAGGCATATCCCTAATTCTGTTTCTGACAACAGAAGCCCTCCAGCTGACTGCATCTGATTCTGTTTCAGAGAGCAGAGGAATAGTGACTTGCTTTAAATGGGACTCCCACAGGAGCCCAGACTTTGGTGAACACCTGGAAATAATTAATCGCTACTTTATTTTTAAAATTAATTAGCATATGATTTAATTTAGTTGACCTTCAAATGAAAATTCAGTTCTTATTAAGTGCTAATGAATTAAAATCAGTGCATTGTGCAGAGAGACTTTGCCTATGATTGCATAAGGGGGAGTTCATTCTTCACCTGTAGTAAATTCAGTTCCCTTTTTCACCTTTCCATCTGAAAGCCCTACCATTAAATCAGGTTAAACAGTAATTGGTAGGACAGG
This sequence comes from Melopsittacus undulatus, assembly GCF_012275295.1. Lineage (NCBI taxonomy): Eukaryota > Metazoa > Chordata > Aves > Psittaciformes > Psittaculidae > Melopsittacus > Melopsittacus undulatus. The sequence goes on along the minus strand of NC_047529.1, from coordinate 8,290,875 downwards.
TAACCGAGGTGAAAATGCAGAATATTCTCTCTCACGCATGCAAAGTTGTTCTTTAAGAACTAAAAATAACCACAGGTTCAAACCTATCTACAGTGATATACAACAGGGTCCATTTAAAATGGGTTTGTAGTCCCGGCACAGTCTTGTATGGACAGGCGTACTAGACTGAGTGCAGGTTGTCTGATACGTGTTTTATCTGCTGCATAAACTTTAATGACTTTAATCACTTTGCTCTGCCCTTACACTTCATAAAGAGAAGCATCTCTAACTTGAAATACGCTGTGTAGAAAGGATCTACTTCCATATGCACAGTAATGAAGCGCTGCGAAGGTGCTGCCTGGAGATGTCAGCTCTCTTCCTAAGAGCTAATAGTTATGCATGCAAGTTTTCAAGGGTAAAATTGGAACATATCTTTGCAGTATTTCCAGACAGTGGAAAGAGAAACTTGGCACAGACTGGAATAACAGGATACCTCCACAGCATAACAGCAAACATCTCTGTGTTCTTCAATATGACTGCTCTGCTTCCCCTTTCTTTTCCTGAGGACAGAGCACTAAAAAATACAGCCTGCTCAAAGGCCACTTGCATGCTGAGTCCATAAGGACTTTTTTATAGGAACAGTGTCTCTTCTATTGTGAATAACAGAAAAGGTCCACTTTCACATTAATATGAGAGTTGTAATCTCACAGTAGGTTTTCATTCTAAACAGAGCCCTATAAAACATGATTCCTGCACTGTTCCATGCACTTATCACATATATCCCCTTTCATGTTCTCATCTTTGCCCTTTTCCTTTACAAAAACCTGATCAACATGACTCAGTTAATACAAAAATACTAGAACTTCATGGTAGCAGAGCTGCCTGTGGTCTGTTTTGAATATCACCACATTTTAGAGCAATAAATAACGATTTCAATGCCATTGCTATATTCTAATCCAGGAAATATGAGAAAAAATAAGCAGAAAACCTACTAGTCAACCCTAATTGGAGTCAAAATGCTTGTGTTGGTTGACTCACCAGAACTGACATTTGAAAGCCTGCTGGACTTCCACAGTAGGTTTGGAAACCTCCTAATCCAAATGGTTTAAACTATACATTTTGGGAATGTGAAGCCTAGACTTATTTGCCACAAATCTCCTTTGAGGACAATTAGATGAAAGGACTGGAAAAAGCATAATTTCTTTAAATGCTTTACATCCAGTTCATTTAGTTGAAGATAAACTACAGAGATGAGTGTGTTCCAGAACCTGGCAGGTTTTAGCTGTGTTAACTCAGTGGGCAAACAATTTGAAGGCTGAAATATATTTTGGGAGCAGCAGGTGTTTTCAGAAATGCCAGGATTTTGTAAAAGTGCCATTTCCTAAGCGGGAGCAAGTTTTTTGTAACACCAGTGTTCCTTTTAGAACAACTCAGAATCTAAAATCTGAACAGTTGAAGATCTACTAATGGAAATCAAGATTAAAACCATGGCCTGGTGGATGCAGCAGCCTCATCACTCAAAATTCTTGGTTACATTTAGAAAACTAGCAAGTGAATCTCCAAACATGCTCCTTTCCTCAACATTCCTTCTTTCTACTTGTACAACTTTACAAACAAGATATATGGAGGAGAGTAAGTCTTGCTCCTTTCTCCCTACCAGATGTTTTATGTCTTCATTTTGAAGAGAGGTAGGACATCAAAGAGAAACTGCTCTTTGGTTTTCTCAGGATGCTATCACTTCTGTCAACTTCTCCAGAGGCGAAAACACTATACTCATAGCATATTATAGGAAAAGTGAGACCTAAAGCACCAAGATGGCTATATTCCTGAGAAGAGATAACTAATACAATAGATCAAAAAAACTAGAGCACTGCATATTGAAATGGTCACTGAAAAGCTTATCAAAAGACACTGGCTTCATAGTCAGGAACAAGCACTCAAAGCAATACCAAAATGGTGGGATCTCCAGTAAGACTGCAGGCAGCAAAAAAAGAAAATAGGATCATAGAATCATAGAATAGTTAGGGTTGGAAAGGACCTTAAGATCATCCAGCTCCAACCCCCCTGCCATGGGCAGGGACACCTCATACTAAACCATATCACCCAAGGCTTCATCCAACCTGGCCTTCAACACTGCCAGGGATGGAGCATTTCATAAAAATACTAACCCTCACATTATAAAAAAGGAAAACCAAACCTGATGGGGTAACTTACAGATACAGAATACATAAAGAGGCCAAATGTCAGTGAAAAAAGAGAAATGAATGGCAGAAAAATCACAAACTGTGCTGGGGCTGAAACTGTCCCTACTTCTGCATTCCACTAGCCTTGCCACAACTTTAATCTGTGAAGATATCAAAAGCAAAAGCCAGTGCTTTTGCAAGGGTTTGTGGGCTTTTTTTTTTCCCCTGCAGGATAAATCAATCAGTTAAGAGAGCACTTAAATCAACCTGCACAAGGCTTTGAACTCATAATCAGGTAAGTATGTGGGTTCTCTAGTGTGTGTCTTTGGAACAAAAGGGCAAGATCTTCACACCCCGTCACACTTATCTAGAAAAATGAGAAGAGAGTCAAGCAGTGACGCTGAATTAAACATTGAATCTTTTAAAATAAATAAGTTAATGGATGTTAATAATTATGTTATCTCAGTAAAAAGCATTAAAATTTTCTATTAGTCTTTCTTGAAGGCTGTACTGATGGAGTGTCTTTATTATAGATAGCATAACTCCCGTTTTGAATTACCAGTAGTGGACAATTTATAAATCACCCAGGCTTTTTTCCTGACGTATCCCCACAAAAATGCCACAACCTGTAGACTGGCACAAGCAATTAATAGTGCGATTATCATAGGAGTATCAAAACCAGTACATCTGTGCACTGGATCCTATCTGTAAACCAACAACTCCACAGGAAAAAACTCAGCTTGAAACATTTAAATTAGATCATCTCTCTTGTTTTCTAAACTCCCTGTCATTTGGCCTCATGACACTTTTAAATATTTATCACAAACTAAATGATCTGTGTGCCCAGCACAGTCTGCACAAGATAAACATTACTTTCTCCCTCTCAATTATGACTTCATCTCCTCCTGTCTCTTCTTGATGTGTTTATAGCTATTGTGTTTTTCTTTTCCCCCATCAGGAGAGCACTGAATAAGGAGCTACTTTCTGCCCCAGCGAGCCCAAGCTTTGGGCTCATTTCTGATATGTCATGTATGATATTTTAGTATTACCTCTATAATAAGGGGACTTAGGAATTTACAGCATCTCTCCTACCAGCACAACAGCTGGTGCCAAGCGCTTCAATAGAAAGGCTTTCGTAAATGAAAACCCAAGAATTTACCTATTTCTATATTTTTAACTGTGATTCTGGCAATTTCCAGAGAAAGGAAAAATAAAGCTTTATGAAATGTCCTCTTGGGACTGGATATTTTGAAATACAATTTGCAATCTGTACCTTTATCCTCGCTCAGCTCTATTTCTTCTGATGATGATAGGCTGGCTACAGCTGAAGGTTTCGTCTCCTCTGTAAGAACCAAAGGAAATGAAAGAGAAGTTATTCATTAGATAGCAAACTGATGAACCACTTTACTGAAAAAACGTATTATGCCTTATTGAGGCAAGATACTAAACCTGAATTTGATTTGCTGGGCTTCCATCCATTCACATTGCATTCACTGGCTGTTACTGGCCTGATTGTCTCCCCTAAGCCAGGGGTAAACTTACATTACAACACTGCCAGATCAAGTCTATATTTCAATTTCTCTGTATTATGAGAGAGGAACAGCTATCAGTTTCATAAGTAGCCTGGTGTTGCTATTTGCTTTGAGATTCCTTTTTTCATTTAATCCATCTATTTTGAGAAAAAAACCCAATTAAGCCATTCTTAACTTTAATCATGTCCCTGAATCCCACTGGAATCAAAATGATTACATGCAAATGCTTTCCTGAAAATAGAGGCTTTCATCAATCGGGCCTGAACTTTAGGAAGTCCCTGAAAATCTGCAGACTGGAGTTTTGTAATGGCAGAACCTGCAGGTAAAACTATCACAGTTAATAGATAAAACTAGGACCTGAATTTAATAGAACTGTTTAACTTCCACTGTTGCTTTTCCTTGCCAATTTTGTAAGGCTTTTCCTTTATAAGCCCTTGTATTAATTCCTTTCAAAAGCCCTGCCTATGATGATTCTGACAGAATTTTTGTCCTCATATAGAGGAGCATTTTTAACTAGCTTGAAACAAGAGCTCTGAACCACCTGCCATTTTGTCTTTCCATGTGCTGCCTGTGAAGTTCACTGATGATAGACTGGAGGCCCTCTTAAAAAAACCACACAGTAATAGCTGAAAAAATTCACTCTTCGTACACTATAACTGGCTTTTTCCTACTGCATAATAAGAATATATAAATGTTTATGTAATGGACTGGGTAAGAATACAGTGTCTATTTTTATTCCTACATTTTCTCATAATATAGAAGAATACGATTTGTCATTTGTCACACTCGCATAAAGGTTATGCTTTTTGGTTCAGAAAACACAAATAAGAAGTTTAACATTTGATGGGATTGCTCCTTACAGTGATCATTCATAGTGATTAGAAATGCTTTAGGCATAAAACTGCGTATTTTGGAAAATCAGGTCATTTCCTACTGCCAAGAAAGGGTGCAGAAGCAGCAATCTAAAAGTTCCTGATGACGTTTTGTCTGCACAATGCATAGAATAGATAGCAGCAGCATCTCATTTGCTGAATGCAACTAACTCGAGGTAATTGTACAGCTCCCTGCTCTTGTCACTGTGTGAACCAGTAGGGATAAACTTTAAGCCACATAATTTTTCTCTGTAACACTGTGTGCCTGTGGCCAAGGAGGTGATGCATGGACTATGCGTAGGCACAATGCTATCTTAAGGCATGTACCTAAAGCACGTTCCTATTGTATGACATTTTCTGGAGCTGGAATCTAAAATGTCTGGGTCTTTTCTTTGACACTCTTCGTGAGGGCAACAAAACATGACTACCAGTATGAGATAGCAAAAGAATGTACATCATGGCTCTGATAAACCAGCTCTGACAGTTTGTAATGTAACAAGTCATAATGATGGTTTGGGGAAAAACAATGCATTTAAGACACCTCCAGTAGCAAAGCAGTATTTTAGAGTGGTATATATTCCTTGATTCTCTTGGGGAAAATGAAATATATCTTATTCAGTCAAACTGCTCTGCAAATCAAAATACCAGGGAAATACATATCCCTTCTAACTGAATGTAGCTGATAAGCACAATGGGCAGTATTTGGCATCACTAGTAAAACTGGGTTAAAAAGGAACCTCTGCACTCAGAGCTAGGAGCTCCTGGAAGTACTAGCTCTCAGGTGAGCTAGCAGGCAAGAGTACGTGGTATGGTTAAAACCTCAATATTGCTTGGGCAAAGATATGTCCCTTCCTACTCAGAGATTCAAAACAGCTTAGATTCAGACAGAGCAATTCATTCCTCCCTTTTCCCTGGTCCTCTCTGCCTGTTTAAATATAACTAGCATAAAAGTGAAAAACAGAGGAAAGGAAATGTGATTGTCATCCAGCACTTAGAAAATACCACTGCATGCTTATATTGGGAAGGATCAAGGGCTTAGGTGCACAGTTTGCTGAGGCCCATGGGAATCTTTTTTGTTCTGTATTACTATGTGCCTATGGCTTCACCTCCCACTGCCTGCCCTTCGTGAGGACATAAAGAAGAGCTGATAAAGAGGACATGAAGGACTTCAAGCACTTGTGGACAGCATCATCTGTTAACACCTAGTTGCAGAAGACTGAGCTGTGGAGTGCAAGGAGAAATGCTGCACTTCCCCAAACACAGTGCCTCATGTATAGGACAAATAGGACTCTCATCAAAGGAATTCCTCCTCTGGAAACAGCCACAATGCAGTATGCAAACCAGACAAGTCAAGAATATAGACCTTCCAAATTTTTCTGCCACATTTACTGGCTGGTCTTCTTTAGCTCAACCTTCCACAAACCAAAACCAATCTTCAATTCTGATTAAAAAACCAATGTAATAAAAGTTCTGATGGAAAGAGTTTGGTACTCTGGATTAAGTATGTGTAGGCAACATCCTGCACTACAATGAGAAAACCCCCAAACAAGCAAGAAAAGCATTGTATTACATGTAATACTACACTAAAAGAAATCCTTTAAAAATAAGGAGATTTAGACATTTTGATTGTTGCACCAGCTCTTTTGATAACTGATTCATGCCAGTTGTCTTTTGCATTGAAAAGAGTTGAGTAGGATGAAAAATACAACTTTAAACAGAAAAATAAAGAATAGAAAACCTATTGTGAACACAGAGTGACACTGTATTTTAAAATACTGAACTATAATTTATATGCATGCCACTTGCAAAACCCCCTGCTCGTGAACTCTGACATTCCTTCGCTGTATATGAAGTATCTTTCTGTATAGATTTAAATCTTCATAACCCCTGAGATTTGTGCAGACAATTTATTAAAACTTGAAAATACCCTGTAAAATCTCCAGAAGTGCAGTATTCACCCAAAGCCTGCCTCCTCCTCCTCCTCCAAATTTCCTTTTCCCTCATTTCTATTCTCTGCAGAGGGCTACTCTGTTGTAGACAGAGGTAAAATGATTTCTTTCCAGTTAGAGGATTAGCTAGAGGTAAGTCCACCTTAAAAGGAGAATGTAGAGCTGGTAAACTAAAGAGGTAAGTCTGCATTCCTGCACCGCAATACATTCATTCATAATGAATGGATTTTGGTCTCTAATGGGAGAATTGCTCAAGACCTGAGCTAATCTGGTGAAAATGTACAAACATTCTCCTTCAATAGCATTGACTGGGGTTATTGTTCACCAAGGTGGATAAAAACTAAGAAAGTCCTTTAAGAAACTCAGCACAAACCTGCTTTTCCACTCTGGGCCTCCATTTCTTCGGTGTTTTGCTTCTCCTCTGTGCTGTTACCACCTACAGAGGAAAATGCATAAAAAAATATTTATGATATCTTTTTATTGGCCACAGCAGCAGCAATATTAATTGTAACCAATTCAGCATAAACCGCTATTTACAGCAAGGTGCCATGATAAAAGAAGAGGGACATAAAGGTAAAGTGAAAAACCCTGCAAACATAACCAGTCACGTTTAAACCAGTCACATCTTCACATCTCAAGCTAAGGAAGGGGGGGTTAAAGATTTTATTTCAACAGGCACACTGGAAATATCTATATGCCAAATAAAGGTATGTTTCCCTAAGCACCGTCTGCAATAGATGAAACTGTTGCTTTATCTTAGTCTATGCATTTTATATAGATTATTTTCTAGTATTCTTTTCCTCCAGAAACACTTCCACCAGATCCCTGAAGAGACTGCTTCTGACTTGTGGAATCTACTTTAATGCCAATGGAAGGTAAGAATTGGACTGAAAGAATCACCTGAGTTTAACTTTAAAGCAAAAGGCACAATGCCACTTAGCATAAAGTATAAAAATGCATCACAAATGATTGCAAAGAACAGAGCAAAATAAACCAAAGTAAGACTGCTAGCACTGAATGCATTCTTTTCCTTCACAGTCATTCCCAATTTTATCCACTACTTTGCATTCACATTCATTACCCATCTTTTTCCCTTCAGCTTCCTTCTGGAAGGTGGGTACTGAACAGTGAACTGCCACTGAGAAAACTAACACCCCAGGGAACATCTATGGACACAAGATCAACCTCTCTTAACCTTTGCTTGGCCTGATTAGAAACGTATTGGGCAGTCTGTATTTTCAATGATGGAGAAGGCTCTTTTAGCTTCATAATCATATTAGAGGCTGCAGTGCAGCACGCTGGATCAGATGCGGTGGCTACACTCCCTCTTCTCCAGCATGGCAAGGTAGATGGCAAGAACAGCTGAGTAGCAGCCTTAATGAGGCATTTGAAAAACTGACTGCTGAGAACATACACAGCGAGAAAGGAAATTCATTCCCAGGCCTGTAAATGGCTTGGTAATGATACACATATTTTTTTCTGTGATCTTTTCTGGCTCCTGGGTTTTTCTGATTACAGCTTCTCTAAAGCAACATGGTTAAAGTTCTTTGTGTCGCCACTTTGCTGTTACTTAAAACACGGAATCTGTTGAGGAGAACAGCAGTAGCCCAAATGCAGTTATGGGGATAGAAGAAACACTGAGAAAGCATGTGTTTTTCAGAAGCAAATATACGTCTGGTGGCACGCCGCATTCAGCTCCTACTTAGAGGCTGAGGTATGATGCTCTCCTTTTCCAGAAGGCAATACATCCTGGCATCCAGCAGATGGGACTAGTGGAGAAGTATTTCCAGGCTGACCCTGCACGGAGCTGCTCTCAGGAGGAGAGGAGATAGAAAAGGAGCTTGAACCTCACCTGAGAGGTGAGAGGTGGACAGGGGGCAGCTGACAGCCATCAGTGGGGACTCGGGCCTCCTGCCTGTTGGTAACTCTTTGTACCGATTTTAATCAGCCTTAATGCCTCGCTATAGTGATTTCTTCTCACATTAGTGAGCTCTAACCTGTAAAAAATTGCATTACATGGATGACCAAAACGGCTTGATAAAACCAGCTGGGTTTTTGCTTCCCCTGCTTGAAATCCAAAAGCATTATTTTCAAACTCAGCATTCTGCCTGTCCACACATGACAGGAGGACTGCACACAAAACCAAGGTAGCTGTGCTGGAAGATAAAACTTTTCTCTCCCCATCACTTCTTTTAAAACACTGGCTTGAGACTTCGCAAGCTTTGCAGCAAGCCATTAACAAATAGGGAAAAACAGCCTTTGCATCACCAGGATGTGTGTTTCAAAGGGATAAGGTCACCTAGCCCGGGAGTCGCAGGAAGGAACAGTACGTTCGAAGCGATCCCACAACACAACAGCACAGTGATACTTGAAAAATCCTCACCATTAGGTCAGATCCAAAGAGAATACTGCACCACTGCGCAACAAGCGGTGCCAAAGCTAAAAGGATTTAATTATGGCCAAGTGCAACATGTTCTGCTCTGCACAGACTTTACATTCAGAAAAAGCAGGTCAGGTATAAATGGTAACTACCTGAAAATCACTGAAAATCATTTCAGCAATCACCTTGCTGCATTCACAACATAAAACTACATATCCTGATGATCCTTGTTTCTACATCCATTACAACGAGGATGACTATCATCATGAGTTATTTGGCTAAAACCAGGTATTTCAAAGGTTCATTCGTGTTTATTGTTAAGGGATGACATCTCTTGTTAAAGTCACTTATGCAAAGAAAAATGATCATCTGATTCATTAATTATCAGATAAAGCACATATTCATCGGTATGCTTTGTCAACCCAAAGTCTATTATCTCACTGGAGATTCACTGTTTAAAACTGATAAAATAGAAGGATAATTACAGCAATACATTGGATTCTCAACATGTTTTCCATCAAACACTTCATTTCATTCCTTTAGAAAGAGAAATGTAAAAGACTTTAAGCAGAAGTTTCACCTCTTGTACTCTGACCCAGCCCAGCAGACTGACTGGATTGTGACATGAAAATTAATCTTGATCAGCATACTGAAGTACGTGTTGTGCCTCTCAAGGCACTCCAATAGAATTAGAGAGAAGGAAATGCTGAAACATTAAGAGTGGACAGGTGATCCTCAAGTGAATGGCCAGCAGAAGGAAGGGTTAAGCTCTGCCCAGCCTGGAGAATCTCTTCATCTCAGGAGAAAGGGAGGAAGCGGAGTATGAATACACAGATAAGAAAGCAAACTATAGGGTGGAGACATGACTAATCCCAAAGCCTCTGACAAACAGTTTTTCCCATTTTTTAAAACCCTTCTAATGAGCCTCTCACTGAGTGTCTTTTACTGATGAAGAGTCTGTCTGTAATTATTGCTCTCCATTGGAGCTGGGTGCAGAGCAAATGGAAAGGCTTTAAGCAGCACATGCTCACGGCAAAGAGCTGGAAACATATTTTACAGAAGTAGCAAGCCAATTTTTCACCATAGCTTTATTCACCCCAGCTCTCCCTTTCTCCAGGCAGAAAAGCCAGACCCAGCGCATCTCCCTTGAGTCTTTCCCATGACATTATTTATAATAAAAATGTCTTTTCCAGTGGATGGCTTCTACAGTATTTGCCATCCTTCTCTTTCCAGTACTGCCGCAACTGGCGATTGCATTTCCTTTAGGTGAAAGCCATCCTCACAGTATCTGCACTTCTATTATACTAGTAATTGAACAGCAATCTGTCATTCACTCCAAAGGAGGCAGAAAAAGTGGTGAACGGTATGTCGTGTCATTTTAGGCCAGCAAATGTAAATGATTTTGAGCCACATCAAAAGACGAATGGGAACATCTGTTTCTTTTCCCTGGCATGGCAGTGAGTTGAAAAAACAGGAGTTTGAGAATTACAGTAGCACCATATGAACAAAATAAGCACATCAGACACTAAAATACCTACTTCTGGCCATATATTTTTCTTTCCTTTGCCAAGTTAACTTTTGCCTCCTAGGTGCTTGCTCTGTCCTCTTGGCCTTTTTCTTTGAGATCAGGAAAAAATTTGCCCCCAAATGATACATATAGGCTAAGCAGTGATCCATCAGCACACTCAGCAAGTTGGCAGAGCAAGCAGCACTTCTAACTAAACTAGGAAACAGGATACTCTGCGAGTGCCTGCCCACTTTATGTTAAGGAGAGGTATTTAGCATGCACAGTGATACACCAGCTGCAGTAGCAGCCCCAAACAAAGCAGACAAAATGATAAATAATAAGCCTGCAGTTAAAAGGGAGAGGACAAGATCCCTATGAAAGTCCAGAGGACAAACTCTCAGCAGCAGCACCAGAACAGGCTTTAGTATGCTTCCCATTTTCCCTGCGAAAGCCTGGAGACACGAGGCTTTTTACACCTCTCCCTGTTCTTGCGACAAACATGGCAAGTCAAAAATACTAATAGCATGCTGGCCTCTTGGCTCTTCCCATTCCAGAGCTGAGTAAGTGCCAGGTTTGTTCATGCACCTACTCCTCCTTTCTCTATAAGCAGTGACATACTGGAAGCTGAGATTAAAGTCAGCATCTCAAACACTGGTGCAAGAAAAAGACATTTTCCAGAAGAAAACAGAATTGCAGATAAGGTAGTTTTAGTTAAAGGACAAAGTTCTACATAACCAGTACAAACCAGTCTACTTCTACCCCTCCAGCACAGATGCTATTAATAGTAAAATTGTCTTAACTACTGAGAAAGTTGTACTTGTATCATCAATAGCATGACAACAGTCAGAGTAAGGTTCCTTCAAACAACCTCCTTCTTTCTGGAGTAGTAATAAAAGAGACAGAGGCAACACCTCAAGCTCACATCTGTCTGTGTATGCACCATGCCCCTGAGCACCAGGTCTGACCCTGTTAAAACCCTGCTCTTGCCATATGAGTCTGAGTGCATCCTCTGGTTCTCTGGGCTGCCAGTGATTGAGCATCAATCCTGCTATCTGGCATGTGAATGTCTCTTCAAGCTGAGCCACGCTTCTATGCAAATACAAATACAAACCAAGATCTGGCAGATAAAGGATGCCAGTTTTGAATTATCTTTTTTACAGCACAAAAATATTGCCATGGTAATCATACTAATGATATGAAGGTCCTTCTATGATACCAGGGAAACTAATTAATAAGAAAATGAAAAATATAGGCCTTGATCTTACAGCTGTTACATTCTGCACATGAGTAGATATGCTGACTACAGTGAAACTCCTAAACTGCGAGAAGAAAGCACACCTATATCCAGATATACACTCAAGATCATACAGCCTGAAGCCATTTTCAGACCATTCCAGTGGCAAAATGATATCACACATAAAACAAAAAGCACATACACACAAAGACCATTATTGCAGAACTACAAACGCATTAAAATGAATCATTAGGGTGGTGGCCTGAGGTTACTGAGCATTTTCAGTTTGCATTTTAATTTCTTTTAATTAAATTATGATTTAGGTCAGTTTTAATCACTACTTGTATATAACCCCTTTGGGGTAAATTTTAAGAAGGGTTAGTAAAGAGTTATCGGCTGCAATTGTTTAATGGAGTTATGAGACTTCTTCCCTCTGTGCTGCTCCAAGGATTTATCTCACTGCAGATGCAGACCTGAACACAGTGCTGCCTCTGCACCCAGCCTAGCCAAGTTGTCAGTGTAATAAATAACAGGTTTTCATTTTCAGGCAGCATTGTCAAGGAGTGTGGGAAAAGAATGAGCAAACTGTAGCTCGTGGGGATTATCTCAGAGGTTAAAAATAACACTATTGTATTTCACCTATGTAACGTCCTGAGAAATATAGGAGCCTAATCTAAAGCCCACTGAAGTCACTAGGCGTGTTCCCCTTGCCTCACGCCTCTGTGGATAGCAAGGCAAGTAACTCTGCTTCACTATACCTTTCCTGGCTGGGGAAGAACCAGGGGGCAACAGCTACAGCATCAAATTAGGTGCTTGGAAGACCCAAGTGCTCAGATTTATCCCAACCCACTTCATGTATAACATTGATGGGAACGTTGTGCTAGGCTGTTTTTTCACTAGGTATAATTCTTCTTTCTGACATACATCATGACTCAGATTTTGCAATACAGGTGCCTGGCAAAAGACATCTGAAATTTCATTGCCAAAGAGGTCAATCATCGCTATTTCTGACAATCTGTAACTGTGACTGTTCAAAACAAATGAAAGCAGACATCTCCTGGAACTTGAGCTGCTCAACACAACCAGAATATGGACATCACACCCCAGATATCATATGCAGCCCGCACAGAGGACAGACACAGTTGGTACTTGGATGGAGAAGATACACAGACTGCGTTGCGCAAATGTCATCACTGTCATCATAGTATGCAGAAGTTGACAGAATCCGCACATGTGAGTTGGTGCATGTCAAGAAGCAGAGCTTAGAGCAGAACAGAGGAGCCCTGACTCCCAGCCCTACAGGCAGGTCTACCTAAGAAACAGAGAAAGAAAGGGACCTCATACTCGAGTGAAGGTGCACAGTATGATCACAGATTCTATTGTTGCTACGTCAATTTACAATGCATTTGTACATCCCTGGTGTGCCCTAGAGACTAGGGAACTGCACACCACTGCACAACTGCTTTTCAAAGCCACGGCCAAAATTAAACATGAGACCTATTTTAATTTTTCTACATAGAGCTCATGAAATCATTTGGTGGGGCAATGCAGCAAAGTGAAGAAACACATAGAGAAGTCACAGAGGAGATCATACTTGATAAAACCAGCAGGATGCAAAACATGCACTATTTTGCATCAATATTTCAGAAGTAAGCAACTAGCCCCATCCTCTGCAGTGGTCCTGAGCAATCACGATGGTTTACTGCTATTCACGTCATGGTTAGAAATGAGAAATGAATTCCTTGACAGATGAGTCCCCTGCAGGTATTCTGGTTTGTCACTGTGTATAATTCTCTTCTGACAACACTGCATTAGTCACTTTAGTAACTTTGTATTTCGTAACTCAGCTCATCCCAGGAGAAAGAAAATCTTCTCTGAAACATCTACGTGAAAACAGGAATTGCAACTGTTTGCCTGGTACAGTTCACACAAACATATGTACCGCTGCTAAACAAAACCCTAACAGGTAAATGAGCAATGCCATAGAACTGTGTGTCACCAGCAGAGGCCAACATGAGCTGCACTTTCAAAGCTGCCTTGCATAGCCTCTGCATGACAACTTAATGAAACAGTAGAAGCCACTTCAGCAATGAAAAGAAGGGCTTGCTTGGAGAGTGAACACAAACACAAATACAGATAACGTCCTGTTTTCCCCTTGGCTAAGTGGAAGGTGATCACCCGATATTCCGAGAGCTGTAATCAGTCAAGACAGATGGTGGACTTCAAAACAGAAGTGAAAAAAGAAGCTATCAACCAGAGTGGATAGGGGTTATTAGCACCACTTTAAATATAACCAATCTGCATTAAGGTGGAACATTTCACGGACATGTCTGATACACATGCTTCCCAGGAATTTCTTCTGTACTACTTTATCTTAATTAAAAAGAATTCATAAGGATTTGGTTTGGTGGCAAAAAGAATACAGTAACTTCTAAGCTATCTTAATAAGAACTAGCACTTTTAAGGCCAAATAAGAGAGTGTGTGTGTTTGAAGTATAATTATGTGTCTAGATGGTCTTTTTTAGTAGATTATGAGTTGAGCAGAAATTCACTGAAGAATATTGCTTCCCTGTGCGATGCAAAGAAGAAATGTAGCTACAATTTCTCAACTGATAAAAGAACTGCTTGGTATATAAGACAAAGAACTTTTTGAAACTAAGCAGAAGTCAAATCTAGTTAATATTAACCCATACCTTAAAGAGAGAGACAATCAGGAATGCACAATATTAGAAGGCCCTTAGAAAAGATGCTGAGCATTGCTGTGTAATGGCAACACACAGCAGCTGTTGCAGGCATCCCCCAGCCCGTGGGAGGATTACGCCTACCTTGAAGAAAAGCAGCACAAGCCAAGTAGTGTTGATTTTTGTGGGTGCATGCACTATATCCCTCTCTGTGAAGCTAAGGAGTGAGCAGCAAAGGTGCAAAATTCATAGTACATAAAGGAGACCCAGGAAGGGGAAGCTTTATGTTAGTCTCACAATTAAAGACTAAGCTCTAGAATGAGTTTTATTTTCTAGTCCCAAAATGATGCACTTCTGGGGAGGAGGGATGAGAGAGACCAGGGTGTCTCCTTGGTGAGAATCCTACCCAACTGCCGTGACCTCCTGAACCAATGTGTAGTCAAGATAAGATGCAACTCCATTTCACCTCATTTCTGCTGTGAACTCCAATTACTAGACTGACATCTCTGATGGACAGAGCATCCACGGAGTGAGGCAGGTCCCTCAGACTCCTGACACTACCAAACAACATTTCAGACATTTGATGTTGCCCTTGAAAGTCAAGGGGTCAACAGTGTGATGACCCCATCAGGCAAAGGAACCGACTCTACCAACTATCTTAAAGGTGATTTGTGTTCATTTTGACCTTCCTGGCTTGGCTTATCCATCAAACTGTTCTCCTTCCCACCAAGTGAACAGAAAGCAGACAAAGTTCATCCCATACAAGCAATTCCAACAGACCAGCTCCTCGCATATACACTGAGCTCAGCCAGGGTGATTGTGTGAGATCAACAACCTATCAGTCTATCAGGAAGAATCTGGTCATTCATTCTAGGAGAAGCTTATGAGAAAAGCTGGAGCAAGACAGTTTGCAGAGCTCCAGTTCTGTCTTCACATCCCTCGAGGCAGGACAAGGAGGATCCTGACCTCAGGAGGCACAGAATGGTTTTTGTTTCATGGATTATTTTTCTCCTGGAGGAGAAGAAAGATCAGGCATTTGTGCTGCTGTTGTTAGATATATTAGTTGTCCTTGCTACAATATTGATCACCTGCAGACCATAGTGGGAACGGATGGGGCAGCCCTTGGGCAAGCTTCATTTATACCTGAGAAATCCTGAGAGGAAGGAAAGGGCAAACAGTTTTGCTTCTCCCAGTATGAGAAAAATCTATTGCACAGGCTTGCTGTTCAGTACATACAGGAGGACATTTGGGGATGTAGCTAAGAGAAACAAGGAACATTTTAAATTTGTGTTTTATTAGACTTCTCTAACAACTGCTTGCTTTTGCTTGGTGACAATCAGTAGGATGAGAACAGGTGCCCTATGGCATTTGTGCTAACGCATGGCTGCGATGCTGTTGAAAGCACTGCCATTTTGTCTATGCAATTACTTTAGGATTGTGTTATGAAGCTACTGAAGTAAGACGTGCTAAGTTTTGTTTAGTGCCAAACGTATTTTTCTCACCTGAGACTTTACAATCACTCAATCGCTGAGTGCACCTGACCGAGGGGAAAGGCAAAATTATCACTGGCTGATTTTACTCTCCCAGGCCCTGGGAAAGGGGGTGAAGAGAAGAAAATTACACTGCATGTTTACACATGTCAAACCTGAAATACTGCAGGGAACCCGGGAGTAAAGAATGTTTCTCCATGTATCCAGTCTATCCATTTCCCCAGACAATAACCTGCGCTACAATGAAAAACTACCAAATACCGCCACTGACAGGAGAATCTGCTATGCAGTTCACACTTGCGTTTCTCTATCAATGGTCTGATGGCAGAGAACAATATATCTAATAGCATAATAACAGACACCATTAATACTTTAGAGGTTCAGTATAAAATTGCTTTCATTAGCATGTCAAGTGTTTATTTTAGCTTACTGCAAAACAAGCTCCTTACACACAGCCACTTATTTGACTTTCCTTGATTGCAGAGAGGGTAATAATGAAGAAGCCTACTTTCCCTGATCTTCTGTGGAGATTTTTACATGCACTGAAAAGATATTGCTCCATTACCTCTAGCCAATGAGCCAGCTTGGTGTGCTGGAGAAAAATATTACAGCAGAAATATTACTGAACTCAGTGGAATAGCTTTTACAGACTGCCACAAGGGCAGGCATGAGGCTGTGAATATTGCAAGTTGTATTCCCATCTTCAGCCTAAAAGGACACTGACAACTAAGCAGAGGAAAAAATATCTGGTTCTTCCTGTGCCTTAGCGTGCATTTGTTAAATATTTCATATTTACCACGAGGAAAATAACGTTTTATGTTAAGTATCTTTGGACTTTCATTGCTAAAAGCTATGGGTTGGGGTTTTTTGTTTGCTTTTTCATTGTTGATGTTTGGTTTTTTTTTCAATCTTGGGGTACGTAAAGCATGTGAATTATCCCAAAGTTAAAATACAGTGAATACAAAGCACTTCAGTTTTACCATGAGGAAAACTCAATAAAGTTGACCTCAGGCAGAGTCTGGCTTTATCGTGTTTTGTTGGAGACTGTTTATATGCATCAGTTACTCAGACATTCTTTTACAAAGATTAAAAAAAGGAAAAGCATCATTTTGGAAGTGAAGACAAACTCCTCCCTAAATAAAATTACTCAGATGTGTAGTTTTGGTCCATGTCATACTCAGAGCTTTCATAATCTTCAAGGCTCCCCATTAAAAGTCCTTTTAATTAGTCAAAACCAACAACTAATAATTAGAAAGTACAGACTAAATCCTGTTCTCAGACAAATGCGTGCAAATCCCATTTACTGCAATGGAAATGGCTCACAGGTGTGTTACATTAGACTTCAACCACTCGGCAGCTTTATAGGAATTCGGTGTCTGAAGCCTAACTGCTTGACTCCTCTGCAGAACAGTGGCACAGGTAGTGCCACAGAAACCTGATCCAGGTTTCCTCCCTAGCTCTCCTCAGCAAACACTTTAATTACCTTTGTATTCGCTACCACAACAACCCTCAAGTCTAAATTCAGACTTTCAATTCTAAACATTACCGGCCTGATTCCTGCCTAAGGAGAAGAGGACTCCGTCGCCGGCTAGATTAAATTCTGCAGCAGTGATTATGTGTTACAAGCCTCAATTCTACATCAGCAAAATCTACTGTATGGCATCAAATTCAAGGAGTTCAGGCGTTTTACAGCTCGAGGGTAATGCAATCATTCTATTGCCATACTATTTACTTCACCCTTCCAGTGCATTTGTTTGTGCTCCACAAGGTGAACTGTAGGTCACTAGGAAACCATTGTCAGGCAGAGTAAACTAGGAAACCATGTCTAGTAAGCCACAGAAATAGTGGAATAAGTTATTTTTCCACTGGAAGAAAAATCGTACAGCTTTGCAATCCTTCCCCTCCTCCCGTTTTTTTTAAAGACACTGATACAACGACAGCTTCTAGCCATACTCCATATAAAGATACCTCATAAAAACTATTACTGTTTCCCCTATTTAGGAATATGGAAAATGACACCACAATCCCACATGCTGTTTAGCCTGCATACAAATTGACATGTGGCTTGTCATCACTGAATTCTCTAATCCAAACATAAAATTGGTATTCTAATTTCTGTTGGGTTTAGTGCACCATGAAAGGAAAGACGACCAGTCAGGATGAGATTTCTTGGGTCCACCCACACCTTCCAGGTGATGACAGCTATTGCTTTAAGTACTTGCCATTAACAACCAGTCACAATGTTAGTGACAGGATGTTACTAGCAGTTACTTAAAGTGATAAATGTTAACATTTCTCTGCTCTTTATGACTCACACTATACCCCAGATAGAATTATTTTGGGAGCTGAATGCAAAGCGCTAGGTCAAAATGATGAAGATTGTGGAGCCACTGGTTGAGGTGCAGAATGAGACATGTCATTTGAGGAACGTTAGGTCAAAGGGAATCTATGATAAGGAACAGTAATGAATTAAAGATTGAGGTTCATCCTTTTAACTATTTCACATAAGGGGAATTCTCCAGCATTGGGGCATTTTGCTCTTTCCACGCATATGAGAGCAACGGGAACTCTGCACTGTAAAATTAAGTCTTTGATGCTAACATCCTTTAACAACCCTCCCAATGAGATACAGATTAAGAAAAGATACTTTGATTCAATCTTATAACAACATAGACCACATTTACGTCCATACACATCGACAAGCTGCCCTGTGAAGACTCAAGTGCAGGAAAGCATTCTTACAGGAACAGCACTATAGGCATTATGTTAAGCACCTGTGACTTCTGACCATGGACAGATGTAATACATGCATAATGTCTAAAGCCATGAACACCATAACTGGAATGGAAAAGGCTACAGCAAAAAAAGTCTTGTAGTAAAGGAAAGCAAGTATTCATTGCTCCATGTTTTGCAGCAGGGAGCTGATTTACCTGACCAACTTCACCAACCAGATTATGACCCAAGCCTGCACAACATGCATTACATTTTGTATTATTAATTACATGAAGTCCGAACAGGTTAAACATAAACCAGCAACAGTTTCTCATTACATATCAGCAATAATCAGTAGCCCACCACACAAAAATAGCATTTTTAATCCTGAATCTACCTTGAGGTGAAATACACTTCAGAAGAATTACAATCCATGATCTAGGCCAAAAGGTACTTTCCAAGTGTGTGCAAACACTCTTAAATGAAAGTTTTCCAGCTCTTTCTCAGGAATTCAGAGTAAACTTTTACTCTAACATGCAAAATTGATTAATAGCTCCGAAACGGTGTCAGACCACCTACCTTTAGCATCATCTTGCAGGTCCTCAGGCTGCTCTGCTTTGCTCTTTGTGGGAGATAGAGGCTGGCCTTTTGGTTCCAATCCTTTAAACACACAGAGAAAATAACTGCATATATTACTGTGAAATTGTTTTACTGTACCAAATATTACCACATGCGATACCACAACTGTGAGTCCATATTATTTTAACAGTCATTCATTATCCAGTGCCTGTCTTTCTCTTATTAAAATTCATTACTTTATCATCTGGTATAAAAGTCATAATAGGTGTCTTTCAGCTGGGACTGGACTTCCCCTAACTGTCACATGGCAGCAGTGAATAAAACCCATACCAAAGTAATGTACTTCTTCACAAGCTCTAAATCTCTTTGCAATTAGGAAGAAAATTAATAATGTTTTAATTTGTAGTTTTTAACATGACACATATTATACTGCATTATGGAACTATGGAGAAAAATGTGAACGAAATTATCTTTCTCAGCTCAATTCTCTGTTCAATGTTATAACACGGTAACAAATTAATATTGACTAAAATCAGTAATGAAATGAAAGGTAGGGAAGCAAGTCTGATAGTGAAGTGAAATTTAGGAAATGAAAGCTTTAGGAGATAGAAATGTTCAGGTTGAAAAGAATCCATTCCAACCTTTTAGCCAGAAAACAAGGGGAAAATGGAGGAAAAGGAAAACCTAAGTAAAAAACCATAACTGCAGCCAGTTAAGTTTAAGATCACCCTATTTGTCGGGACCAAAGTTCAGTGTTTGCTATCAGTTGGGCAAAGTTTTACAATCATAAACTTTTTCTACAGCATTTTCAAAATATCCTGTTATCTTCGCATACAGTATGAAATGAGTGTTTGCTTGCCATGACAGAGGTGCAAGCTGGCAGCTCAGAAAGGCCGCTCATACAAAAGGGGGGCCAAGCTGGAAATTAATCATAAAAGGTATTTGTAAATTAAGAGATGCAATGAAAGCAGGTTCACTAATTAAAACATTCTTCAAACACCGTTCCTTAACCACGAAAGCAGAGACTGGCAGACAATTAAAACTCAATTCATTGCACCTACCGAATCTATTCAACCGTGACGAGAAAATTACTTTCTGTCAGTGGACTTCCCATCAAGACCCTGATTCCCTGTGGCCAAGTGAGGGTCTGGGTGAAGGAGAAGCCTAATGAAAACATACTTCTGTGCATGCTGGGAAGAAACTTTGACCACTTGTAACCAGGCAGTTTCAGTAGACATATGACCTTGGCTTGATTTACCCCTACCTGCTGTGATGTGAGAAAGTAAGAATCATGGTATTACCTCAAACTGATTAGCTAATTAGCACCTGGGAATAAAGCTACCTACATGTGTATAATAAATTGCTCCAGTGTTCCAGAAACTCGTGTCTGTTCTGCTGTCATACACACCCCACACAATCATCTGTTCTGTATGTCACTGGAGTTTTAAACAGCTCTCAGCAATCAGGTGCCCGGTTCTCATAAAGGACTCAGCTCTGCTATGAGCTGTAGATACTACCCTTGTATCATCTACCTTTTCATTAACACATATATGTAAAGCCAAAATGCTACATGTTTCCAACAGGAGGTATGAAAGAAGTAAATAAGTATGTGGAAAAGGAACTTGCAGAGTCAATGAAGGGGGCCTACAGGGATGCTGGTGAGGGACAATTCATTAGGGACGGTAGTGACAGGACAAGGGGTAACAGGTTGAAATTTAAACAGCAGAGGTTTAGATTGGATATAAGGAAGAAGTTCTTTACTGTTAGGGTGGAGAGGTACTGGAATGGGTTGCCCAGGGAGGTTGTGAATGCTCCATCCCTGGTGGTGTTCAAGGCCAGGATGGATGAAGCCTTAGGTGATATGGTTTAGTGTGAGGTGTCCCTGCCCATGGCAGGGGGGTTGGAACTGGATGATCTTAAGGTCCTTTCCAACCCAAACTATTCTATGATTCTATGATTCTAATATTGTGCTCGCTCAAGACACAAAAAAAGGGAGTGAATTGCTGGCTTTGCATGGAGCCCAGGAAACTCAGAGATGTTCTCTGCCCGCCCTCCTGGGAAACTGGTTATTTTGCTGTACTTACATCCATAAAAGAGAAGAGCCACAGACTGGGAAGCTGTCAGGAATTTACAAGAAGCAACAGCTCAGAATGCCAACATAAATTCCAAAATGGAGATCGGTATGCAAGTAATTAAATTCCATCTCACTTGCTTAATTTTAAGGAATTAGCATTAACTAAAAGAGCCAAACAGTATTGTTCGTGAAAATTCCTTCTAGAATGGAATTCGTGTTTCATTATAGAATTCCATATAGTTCAGAGCATAGAGGGCCCTTAGCAATCACTAAATAAAGCTAGTTACTGCAAAGCAGTACATGCTTTGAGCTTTGGCTCGGGATCAGGAGGTAGACCTTTCCTGACAACACTTAACATAGGACACATCATGTGTCATGTCATCACATTTGCTCATCTGAATTTGAAATTCAGACACAATATTTTGAGGAAAACAAGAGTTTTGAAGTGCTAAGATGAACTTTTTGGAGCAGTGAGGATGTAGGAGTAACCACAAGAACTACTGTGGGGAAAAATCAAGGCAAAACCTGCCAGATAAAGACACGCTTTGTCAAACCTTTAAAAGGGTTTCTCAGGAGCAACGGCGATAGAGCTCAACAAGAACTTCAGCACAAAAGAGAGGTCCTGAAAATAACCAGGCTTTTAAAGATTGATTCCTGCCAACATTCTTCCATTCTTTTAAAAATCAACTTGAATATTTATAATGGACCATATTGACGTACAGCTTCTTTGGTCCTAATACCACTCTGAACTACCTGCCACGCTCCCTTTTTTGGCTGACAACGATTCACATCAGGGAACTGAATCAATAGGAGTATTTCAATCAACACTCACCCCTCTAGTGAGGAATTTTATCATCTAACCAATCTGTGAGGCTTTCACCAGTCCCACAAGTCAAATGTCAATCAAGTTTAAGTGCAAATGTCCAGCCAGGTCTGTCAGGAGTATCTGAATATATTAGATAATATAACCAACAACTTAATTGACAGCAGAAAGATGGAGAGGGAGGAAGCTTACATTCAGAGAAGTCAGAACTGTTACTATCTCAGAAGAAATTATCATTTTGCACTCTATAAAGAACCTTAAAATGCTCACAAGAAGCTACAGAGGCAGTGTCCCAGGAGAACAAGATTTCAATCACAATTTCACTGCTCTTTAGCAGATTTCCCTTATTCCAGACACAGAAAAGGATTTGCACAGGCTTTAAAATAATGTCTTTGTATTTCGGTCAAAATACAACTCTTAACCCTTCCTGCTCTCCACCAGTATATGTTTTTCGGAACAGTTAGCCAAGTGTTACTGAAATTTTGCCTGCAAATTTCTGTTTAAAACCAGCACACCCAGACAAGTGTATGAACTGATCATACTGAAAGCTTTTCTCACTGTGATCATCTGTGCAAAAAGGTTTCTGAGCTCTAACACTGGGAGAAATGATTCTTCTTTATAGGTTGAATCAGAGGGCCAACAAGCCACTTAAATCTCACAGTCAGTCTCCAAGTATGTTATTCCCAAAATCTCTCTCAACTTCCAAATCTCCCTGGTTACAAGTGATTGCTATTTTCTCATCAGGTAAAAAAGAAAGTCTCCCTCCAAAACCTATATCCAAGCATAAGAGTGTGCACACAGTGAAACACATAAGGAAATACTGTATTTATACAGCATACATAATAGGGTTTCCCAGAATTGTTCAAGGCCAGGTTGGATGGGGCTTTGAGCAACCTGGTCTACTGGAAGCTGTCACTGCCCATGGCAGGGGGGTTAGAACTTTAAGGTCCCTTCCAACCCAAACCATTTTTTGATTCAATGATCCTGTTGTTAGTGTGAATGAGATCCTTTGTCCTGCCATTCTAGGCTGTAAGAATCCAGGCTGTGCTTCTCCTAATAGCACATGCTTCTATAATTTCCACATGCAATCACTGCAATTGCACATGCAATTATGGTAGTATTATTATATTGCAAGATTCTGTGCACGGATATGTGAATCTATGGATATAAAAGCAAAGTCCTTCAGAAGTTAAAAGTTTAGAATAATCTTCTCTTAATGGAGCTTGAAACATTAAGCATCATGACTCTGCAGTGTTAAATCACTGAAGTTAAAGGTAGACAAGACTATTAGGTCACCTGGTCCTTCTCTTTGCTTATGTAGGAAATCATTCACAAAGGAAAGTTAAGATGTGGAACTGCACAGGTCCATACCCGCTATTACTATATCTGCCCTTTTGACTCAAGCTGTTCTAACAGCAAACTGTGTGACATATGATAACATCAAAGCACTTTAAATTAAATGGTGCCGTTAAGTCAGCAGCTGCTACAAGATACAGCATCCAGAATAACAAACCGACGGGTTAAAATCCCGTGAGTCAAACACCATTAAAAGAGTGGTTTGGGGTATGTATATTTAATAAGATTAGGTTATTTTTATTTTTTAAATGTTTTTCTTATTCTAGTACATCCAATATATGAAATGCTGTTACGTGATTAACTGGCTAAAATGATCATTTAGCTTGTTGATTTTACAGTATTAATGTAGATATTAATGGACATTATCTGGCAGATGTAATTAAGGTATTCCCTTATTTATTTTGAAGAGAAATCATATAAAGGTCTTTCTGCATGTAATGAGATATTTGCACTTCAAGGTGGTAGAAACACAAGACAGATTACTTTCATAATGTATCCATTACTCAATAATGCACACATTTGGTCATCTGTTATTCCTTACTGCCAGCTAATTCTCTAGCTTTTCCCAAGGCCTGATCTGGTGTGCACTGAAGTCAGCAGACAGATTCCCACTGACTTCAGCTGTTACCAGACCAGGATCTGTGTCTTTTTCCCCCCTAATTCTTGCCGCCATCTTTCAATTAGGACCGATTCTATAACCTCCACCTCATTCTACTACATTCTGCAAATGAAAATTGGCACAGATAGAGTGTACAGCTCATTTTTGTCCTTATTCTCTCTGTATTTTCTCCTGGTTTGATCCTGGCCTTCAGAAACACCCAACCAGTAGAAGTTGGAGGTACAGGAACTTGGGTGAAATTCAGAATACCTGGATCTCTGCCTAAGGTCCTACACATGTCTGCAATATGTGCTCTCCAGAAGCCCAATGTTTCTTTTCAACTTTTTTCCTTCTTCTTAAGTACAGGAATTGGAGAAATAACCTCAAAGCAGACTGAATATGGACAGCTCAAAAAACCAGGGTCATCAATATTGGTGCCAACTGCTGACTCCATCTGTTGAAGTCATGACCCATGAAGTCAAGTGGAATGAAGAATGATTATTCAATTAACATCTCGAGTGGTGACTAGAAGTTGCTACTCTGTATTTCCCCTAGAACAGTGAAAAGCAGATATCCTTCAAACTGATACAAATCTGAGTATAAAAATGAAAACTCCCGTCAATGCAGAAACCATGTAATTATTCCTGTTAATGCATTCTACTATTATTAGAACTTTCATACACAAATAGGTCAAAACGACATAATTTTTGTACATCTGCCCCACTACTGGAGCAGATATACAAAAGACACTTCTTTTAGCTTTAGGTATTGACTGCTGACAATCAATGAACTGACTCCTAAAATATCTCCAAGTGATAAAGAAATAATCAAGTACATGTTGTTGAAGCTCACAGAGACCTACAGGCAAATCTATGAGGGAAGTTATGCTCTCCTCTATCTCATAAGCACAAAGAAACCGGTAGGGAAATAAATTCCTCAGATGACTCAGTTCAGTGATAATTTCCTAGAGTAGCTATGTAGCTTCATCTAAATTAATGAAGCTGTGAAGGATACAAGGCCAGAAAAAAAGAGACCAGCCATAAGTGTAAGTGTGCTTCCTTTTAATTCTAATTTAAAATGCTTTTTAAAAAATCAATGCAATTTGCATAATCTCCATAAAAGCAACAAGTCAAAAAAATGCAAACTAATTGGTCTTATAAAAGTATATATGCCATAATAATGGTAAAAAGTGACACTGGAAACATTAGATGAACACTGCAAAATTCAACTGCAGAATAATCTTTGGCAAATATTTGTTGTTTAATGACGGTCTTTATTTTTCTACGTTTATGTATCTATGTACAACTATATCAATCACACTAATTGTGTTAAAATTTCTGAAAGTTCCTATCCTGAAATCTTCACACGAAAAAGTAATTATAAGTAATAAAATCAGCAGGCCAGAACAGCCACACAAGAATGTGCTAATCCATCAGTGTAATGCGTATCTATGAATATCCATGTTTTCACATCTATGCATATACACCATTCTTCAAGTATTTCTAATTTCTAAGCTAATTAACTGCTTGCATAAATCATCATAATCCATTTGTCTTTAGGACAATCTTGACGATTTAAGCATTCAACATACTGCTTCAAAAGCTTTTATCTCTTGTTTTCTGGCTGGTACACCTCTCTCTGTGGCTCTCCTTTCCTATCATCTCCTATCTTTTCATAACGAGAAGAACTGTAAGTTCCTGCACAGTCACTGGGCTATGATGGGATTAGGGTCACAGAGACCTGGGGACAGTGCACATGCCTGATGCACTGTCACAGATGGGTACCTGCTGCTCAGGAAGGAAAGGCAGAGAAGAGTAGGGGGAGCTACGTTGCATAGAAGAGGATGGTCCTTCACTGCACAAGTCTTATGGAAAAGGAGATGTCCACTGAGAACCTCTAGGTGAAGGTCATCAGGGAAAGAAACACAGGGTGCTGTGATAGAAGCCTGTTACAAAAAGCCTGATCAAGAAGATGAAGTAGATGATGCTCTCTACAAAGAAATAGCAGAAGTCTTCTGACTGGAAGCTTTTGTCCTTGTGGGAAATAGCTAATCCTCTGTCCTTTCCTCTTCTTGTTCCTCAGGCCTTTCTTTCCTTTATACCTATCCATCATTTCCATTTCAAGCCTCTTTACACCACCAAACCCTAAACATCAACATTTGTTTTAAACAACAAACTTGGACTGGGAAAAAAGTCCTCTGAATTATAGTCCAACCGAGTTCCACACATTTAAGAGGCTGTGGGAGAGTTTTGCTACCGTTTTCATTGCAAACAAACCATGGCCACCAATCAGAACTGCAGCTGACTCACGAACTGCTGCATTCACACCTTTTTACACACAAAGAGACTGCACAATTTTAATTATTTCCCATTCATGTTCAAACTAGTTATTAATAAAAACCATCAGTATCAACCAGAGGCTCATTACAGATGATGACACCAAAAAGGCACCCTCAGCCATTCTTACTGTGTACTTTCTATTATCAGGGATGGTTTACCCTCTGTTAAGAAACAGAGATGACTGTTGTAGCATTGGCAATAAATGACTGGCACTGCTTATCACAACCCAGGCAATTAGTTTCAAGAATTCTTTCAGTTCAGTTGATGCTCTGGAGAAGTGATATATTTTAGCACAAAATACTGTTTACTCACCTGTCTCTTCATTCAGCTTAGTCCCATCTTCATTAGCATCATCTGTCAAAAAGAATATTGAAAGAAACTGATTATTAAGAATACCAGGAAATACCTAAAATCAAATATTCCATGTTTCAAATTGCTTATATCTTAGTTGACCTCCTCCCATTTAACATTTTACAGTAAGACCTGGAGGTGGATGGGGAAAGAAGGCCTTGATACTGGACTGTTAATGACCACATACAGGAAATGCAGGGAGTAAAGACAGGGAAAAAAAAATCAGTATAATTTACAGATTTCTGCAAATTATGACTTGTATAAAATGACACTGCTTTTTTTTTCTATCAGAGTTTTTGCTTGATTCAGTTTGCTTTGCTACCTGAGAACAGATGACTATGTTAAGAAGAGAACTAGTTATCCAGAAATCATATAACATGAAGAAGTTACTATGAATTTGCCAGACAGGACATTTTAAGACAAAACTTGGGCTAGCCAAGAATCAAACACTTGTCATTATTAAGATACTATATGAAGAAAGCAGATTCTTTCCTTCTGCAAAAAGTTGCACTTTGGTAACAATAGAATTTATTACCACAAGTATTTTTGGTGAGATAAAAATCAGCAGCCTTAGTTGACATCTAAATAAATCAATGTTCCAGAGTCTTAATCATCTAACGGAGAGCTTGATGAACATTATATCAACTATGTTCCTAACTCATACAGACTCCATTTGTACCCTTTTAAATGGTTTTGGGCATGTGCAAATTCTGTAGTGAGCCTACAGCTTCCACTGAAAACTTAACATCTTTCAAACTTGTGTATGTGCATATTATTCGGCCTTTTGAACCCAAAGGAGCTTTGCAATATTATGATCAAAAGTAATAGAAATTACCAGTAGTATTGTCGTGGTTTAAACCAAACTGCACAGCTCGTCAACTCACTCCCCCCCTCGCTCCCCCAACTCCCGGAGACTTAGGAAGGAGAATCCGAAGAATGTAGCCCCCATGGGTTGAGATAAGAACGGTTTAATAACTAAGGTATAATACAAATCACTACTGCTACTACTACTACAAATAATAATGATAAAGGAAATAACAAGGGAAGAGATTACAACACCTCACCAGCCACTGACCCATAACTCACCCCACCCTGCCCGACCGAGCACCGACCAATACCTCCTTCATCCCCCCAGAGCATCCAGCCCTTTTGGGTCTCTCCCTGTTACCTCCTGTGTATGACGTGCTATGGTATGGAATACCTCCTTGGCTAGCCTGGGTCAGGTGTCCTGTCTCCCCTTCTTCCCGGCCTCCCTCCTCCCTGGCAGAACATGAGCTCAGAAAAGGCTTTGGACAAACCAAACATTTGAGCAGTAACTCAAAACATACTTGCTATCAGCACCGTTCCCAGCCCAAAAGTCAAAACACAGCACTGCACCAGCTACCAAGAAGGAGAAAAAATGACTGCTACTGCTGAACCCAGGACAAGTATTTAGGTCCTAAACTTGCAGGGTCAGATCTTTATTCTGGATCTCCACTGAGATCCAAATGCTGTGACACACACTATGAGGATTAAGTTCTGCTTTCATCAAGACTTGGAGCCAGATAGTTTATTTTAAGAAGCATGAGAACAGAACAACTGGTTAATAATAGAGGCCTTATGTTTGAGACAAGCATTAAAATCATGAGGCTGAGAATTTTCATGGATGCTTGTGAACCTACGGTAGATGAATCTGTATCCATTCTTCTCCCCTTCCACCTCATTCAGACATGATCTGGAGAGCAGGACTTTCAGAAGCCACTATATAGCAACCAGTAACACCTCTCTTGAGTACACTTCAGTCCAGGCCAAAGGACCAGGACTGAAAACTATCACTGCAGATTTTACTTCCTTTCTCCTTATTCTGCAAACAGCTGTTCTGGGGATCAAAAAGGCACATGGACCCCTACTGTACAAACATGAATTTTTACACAGAAATTTTAAGGAGCTTTGACAGGTAATTTTTGAGACAAGAAAATGAAAAATCTTGTTAAAGCCAATGGGAATTCTGCCACTGACTTCAACAGAGCCAGGATTTTCAACTGGAGTCCTGACATTTTTCAGCAAACCACTCAGAAAACATTTGGTTAACGCAGAGATTATTAATTATTCAGTTTCCAATAACATGTTCTTTCCATGGAAGCATTTGTAATGAAACCAGCATGATAAAATTTCAAATTAATCTAAGACTTTACACTAAATCAGCAGAACATAATATCTTAACATACATATATCACCTGGTCTTCTGCGGAAGTTCTTAATTATAGTTCTGTAAGTGACTTGGAATCTGAAATTCCCAAAGCAACAGAATAGCTTCTAAGCTGGCGATAATGGACACAGACAAGAAATCTGATGTTATTAAAAAGTAGTGAAGTCATTATGCAATATAATTATGAAGAGGCAAAAACTGTTTTTGTGAACTAATTGTGAGTTAAAGGCTGTTTTTTATGGGAACAGGAGCCTAAGTCCCACTAAAAGGCAGTAAAGTCCTTACATCATTTCTGAAAATGGGAGTTGGGCTCCAACTGCTTTGTGACATGATCTCTGGGTCACTGTGGTGCATTTGTGGACCCCAATTTGGATCTGAATCTGAGCTGCACTTTGGCACACGACTCCCCAGTCACTCCATGTGTCTAGAATTCCTACTCTCACACTATGAATGCATCTAGTGGAAGTGCTGCCCTGTTGAATGTAAAGCGGTCTCTTTCACTGACCTTGGTGTGGCTGTCTGAAGTGATAAACACCATGTTTAGTTGACAGAGCTTTATGCCAAAATCAATTACTTGAGATAAAAAAACGGCGTTTTAGAAATCAATATCCCAAATTCATTCACTTTTCCCCCACAAGAATCATATTACAGGCAGTTTCTTGGTTCCTGGTTGTGAAGAAGTAAAAGCAAGTAGAAGCATTTTTTATTAAACCTCTATATGCCTAATATGAAACAAAATCAGTGCCAAGATGGCCATAAATTATATTTGCAATACCTAGGTTTTGGGGTGGTTTTTCTATGTTCCCCATGCATTTTTCTTACCCCATATAGAGGAAACCTTCTGGAGGTTTGCTCTGGTTTGAAATATGCATGACAGACAGTGAATTTCAAAGCAAAAGCAGGTAAAACCACAAAAGAATCCAAGAGCAAATCTTTGATACCAATAAACACTTCTTTAAATCATACCATCAATATTTCTTGGCCAAACTCCCCCACCTGACCGACTATAGTGGATGTTCCTCTGTAATCCTCTCCTTTACTCAAGGGCTGGGGAAGGACTCTTTGCTAGGGACTGTAGTGACAGGACAAGGGGTAACAGGTTAAAACTCAAACAGGGGAAGTTTAGATTGGATATAAGGAAGAAGTTCTTTACTGTAAGGGTGGTGAGGCACTGGAATGGGTTGCCCAGGGAGGTTGTGAATGCTCCATCCCTGGTGGTGTTCAAGGCCAGGTTGGATGAAGCCTTGGGTGATATGGTTTAGTGTGAGGTGTCCCTGCCCATGGCAGGGGGGTTAGAACTGGATGATCTTAAGGTCCTTTCCAACCCTAACTATTCTACGATTCTATGATTCTATAACTAGGAAAACATTTTATAGTGTGTGTATGCCTGCACCCACTTTCATTACCCTTTTGGCTACAGATGCAGAACAGCAACCTTTCACCTGGCTTCCCCATTAAAGCCCTGGATTTTGGGAAGCTCTACCAAGATGGCCTTACTGGAAAAGGAATTGCAGACCTTGCAGCCCTGAGATGGAGTAAAACTGACAGTGATTCCCTGCAAGAGGCAGTCCAACCCTGAGAAAACACACATCAGTATTTAGAAGGCTTAGGATACAAGGAAGACATCTAATCCAAAATGTGGGATATGGTTGAGAGTGTAAAATTTTCTGGCCTGTAAGTTGGGCTGTAGTATATAAAATTAAGGTATTGCATTGGCAATGTACGGGAGAGCAGTTTCCAGTCCAGTATAAAATAATTTATAGGTGAGAGTTAACCTGTGATTAAAACTCACCCTCTAACTCATGTTGTCTGGGGTAACTATATCTTGGAAGAGCACAGAGCTTTGCATCTGGAAGCAAACTGCTTGGAATATGCACATTTGTACAAGTCATAGGCTCCCTGGTAGAGTCATGTAGCAAGTGATGCCTGTTACTCCTTCATTCCCCTCTCCCTAGTTAACCTGCCAAGCTCTGTGAAACAGAGTAATTGCACTATAGTTGCTCTTACTGACACTGGGGAAGAGGATGCCTTCTTCTGTCATATACTTTTTATTTTTCCCTTTGCCTTGCTGGTGAGGTTCTTACTCTGTCTCACTAGTCATTGCATATAGGCAAACACAAGCCAGATGGCTAAGACCATCAATCTGTGTTAAGATTTATGTTAGGAACAGAGAGGTGAAAGGCTTTAAATACCGCTGCTAATCCCCAAAGCCATTAAACTGCTGCCTCCTTGTTGCTCATGCTTCTATTTGCATTCTACTTCATGTTAGCACGCAGAGCCAACACTGTACAAACACCTTTTATTTTTAACTGTGCATGCATTGAAGCGCTCTTACTTGAGAGCCAGCTCCACACTGCAGGAGGCTGCTGTTTCATCTGCATTCAGGGCTTGCATCCCAGGCTGCCAGCGCTCCCTCAACACCACTGCTAGCTCCTCCCTGCCTTCCTCTAACCTTTCTTCAGCTGCATTATCTCATCCTCCAGGTTTTGTTCCTTTTCTCAGCACTTTCTGCTGTCACCTGATCTCATGAATCACGGAACGGTTTGGGTTGGAAGGGACCTTAAAGCTCATCCAGTTTCAACCCCCTTCCATGGGCAGGAACACCTTCCACTAGACCAGGTTGCTCCAAGCCCCATCCAACCTGGCCTTGAACACTGCCAGGGATGGGGCAGCCACAGCTTCTCTGGGCACCCTGTGCCACCACCCTCACAGGGAAGAATTTTTTCCTAATCTCTAATCTAATCTCTGTCAGATTAAAGCCATTCCCCCTTGTCCTATCCCTACATGTCTTTGTAAAAAGTCCCTCTCCAGATTCCTTGTAGGCACCCTTTAGGTATTGGAAGCTGCTCTAAGGTCTCTCTGTAGCCTTCCCTTCTCCGGGTTGATCAAAATTTCCAGACATTTCCTCATTTTCAGCCAACACACATGCCTGAGCCTGCTCCCCTTGCAAGTGCAGCTCCATGTACTGAACATAACCAGGGAGGAGCTGGGAGGACACTGGGAACAGACTAATCTCCCCTCATCAGGCTGCACGTACATGCACTGGCAACAGAGCAATCAGATGGGCATGGCTCTACAGGAGGCTGAAGGGGCAAGTTGGTGATCATACTGCTGATGCTTCAAAACAAGACAAACACAAAAGCCCCCACAGAACCTTCAGTACCGACAGTTTCAGCCATCCTGTTGATCTTATTTACTATACAAAACCAGGGGTCCAGCTGAAAAGGTTCCTGCTGTGAAGCACTTGCTGAGCAGGTATTCCATGATCTGCCTGTGCAGTTTCCATAGAACAGCAGAGGATGTGCAGCACAACAGCCTTGCAACAGTTTGGAAAATGGATTTTGGGGCCATCTCTGCTTGCTCAAACAAAAAGCATCTTGTCTCCCACCCTGAGTAGCCAGCAGTGTGGGCTGGGGTACCTGCCTCATGCAAGCTGTCTAAATTGTGACTTAATCAGGTTTCCAGCAACTGAAAAGACCTAGTGCGTTCTCACTCTCCATATTTCTCTCCACCACACTTGTCTTTCCAAAATCTTGTCCCAAAGTTTCACCCATTGGTCTTCATGATCATCATAATATCCTTAAGGAGCTTTATAGTCACTTCTCATGCATTTTCAATCCTTAGTTATTGAAAAATCACTTCTTTTTGATTGCTTACAATCACTGCAGCTACCCAACAGGAGCTTCACAATAGTACAGAGGCTCTATGTCCATCTCAACCTAGAAGAGTTGATGTTTCCTAGCATAGTAGAGCACAAGAGAACACCCTAGGGTTTGATGAAGCCCAAACGTACATAGGAGGTTTGCAATAACCTAGAAACTAACAAGCTCTTTTGGTTGTTTCGAACCATCCAACTCAGTTCTCCACTGGGAGAATACAACACACTGACCAATAACACAGAAAAAGGCAATGTTTTCTTTGAGGAAAAGCAGATTTGGAGATCTCTGCCAGATGAGATCAACTAAACCCAGGCCTGATTCTTTTCACATTGAGTTGTATAAAATTATACTTTCCATAAAGCTTTCCCTTGTCCTCAGTGCTCGTAAGAAGTAGAAGTAAAAAAGAACAAGGTAAAACAAAAGAACCTTTTATGCTTTGGAGTGAAAAATAGGACTTTTGGTTGTGAGCATTTGTATCCTTTAATCATGCAATCCTGCATACGCAGCAATAGGCACTACATAAACCTCCATCTGACACTAAGCAAGTTTAATGAATTTTTTTAGTCTGATTCTAAAGAAACTTCCTCTGATACACTCTGTACATCCTGGCCTTGCTGCAGCATCGGTGCAGTTTTTCTTCCCGTGTTGCTTAGTTACACCAGTCCCACAACACCAGAGTCTCACTGAATGTACAATGTGTTTGTAGCTTTTGAAGCCATATCAAATAGAAATCCTTAGTACCAATCTCCTAAGAAGTTAGGCATTGGTTTTTCCTGTCACCACATAGATGGCTTCTTTTATGTGCTATATCACTTGATCTGCTGTAAAATACATATACGTGTACGAGCCTCAGCTGTATAAGAAGGCTACGTGGCAGCTGCCATTCCCACTGCGAGGGAACTGGACAACATTATTCCAGTGCAGGAAATGGTGCTCTCAGCTAGGATCAGATTTGGATTTCTATTTCCCAGATGCTTCTACCTTACACAAAAGGAATGAGGCGCTCCTTGGGAAAATAGACATCACTTTTTAAAACAGAACCTACTGCAAAACTTCCTTACTTCCTCCATGCCCTAAAATACTGGAAACAACTGGGCTTTGTCTACAACAAGTGCTAAAGTGGATTTCTCACCCCCATCTATGCTAATGTAGTCACACACAAAATGTTATGTTTTGCATGTGGTGACACTTCTAAATTCAAACTCCTAACAAAATCCCATCAGTAACCTAAGGCAGAGGTTGAGACAAATGAGACAAACACAAACTTAACTGCATCCTTTGCAATGAGAAGCACTTTCCAGTTAAAAGTACTTGCAATTAGAAGTGATTAAATATCAGTGGCCGGAGAGGACGGGATAATTCTGGGCATGATAAAAAAGTGCATTTGTAATGTTTTACATGAGATGCCCAAATATACATCACAGCAGAAAGAAAAGATCCCTGATTTATTCACCTTTGATGCTATACAGAGAAAGCTTCTGCTTGTTCACCTGCTGGAGCCAGGCATCCATGTGTGAAGGTCTGAGTACAGAACAGCAATACACTTCCCTCCCTCCTTCCTGCAGCCTCTCCCAGGGCCTAAGGCTACATATAGACCATGCTGATTAACAGCCACTGTTGGACCAGTCCTCTGGTGGTTGAGCTAATCCTCTTTTTAACTATATTTAAGGCCTACAGGCTCTGCATCACCTCAAAGTAAGCATTCTTATACCCTAACGATGTGCTGGGTGAAAAACACAACTACTTCCTTTTGCTTGTTTTCATCCCAGTTCATCATTTCCTGGCATACCTTGTGTTTCTTGTGTTACAAGAGATGGTAAATAATTGCTCCATAGTCACCCTTCTAATTACCACACTCATCATCTTCCCTGTGCTCTCCCACACTATAAATGCACACAGCAGCCTCGTTCTTGCATCGGTATAACCCCTGTGCTTTCAAAGACAACCTCACTACCTCCCACTTCACTGTTTCAATACAGCCCTTACCCAGGCACCATCCCAAGAGCTGGAGAGCTCAGGCATTTGGAACTGACAAATACATAGAAGCAGCCATTTCCCCTGACTTCTGGATTGACTGCAAGCTCCATTGTCAGTTTGACCATAGGAGACAAACAAATGTCTGCAAGATGCTACTGGAGCAAAGAGGAGGAAGCTCCACTTAGCAAAGCTCTTGAGTGTTGCTCTTGACGCAGTTATGGTCTATCCATACCCTGCTCCAAGCCGTGCCATTCAGTTATCAGGAATGAGGAGGCAAACCATTTTCCAGACCATAGAGCAAGCAATGTCATAAGCTTCTGTCAAACTGTGTACAACCAGAGGATCCAAGCCCAGATTCTGAGGGAATTGATACTTTCAACACGCAGTCAAAGTCTAGAGCAATGCTCTGTCAGCAGTTAGCCAGGAAGTAATTCAAAGGGATAGTACCAGGAAGTTTAGTTAGGATTCATAGCAGCCTTCCAGTATCTGAAGGGGGCCTACAGGGATGCTGGTGAGGGACTCTTCATTAGGGACTGTAGAGATAGGACAAGGGGTAACGGGTTAAAACTTAAACAGCAGAGGTTTAGGTTGGATCTAAGGAAGAAATTCTTTACTGTAAGGGTGGTGAGGCACTGGAATGGGTTGCCCAGGGAGGTAGTGAATGCTCCATCCCTGGCAGTGTTCAAGGCCAGGTTGGATAAAGCCTTGGGTGATATGTTTTATTGTGAGGTGTCCCTGCCCATGGCAGGGGGTTGGAACCGGATGATCTTAAGGTCCTTTCCAACCCTAACTATTCTATGATTCTATGATTCAAACTGAAGGAAGAAAGTGCCCATTAACTTTTTATTAGGTACTGGAAACCCAATGCCATGGAACCCCCTCATGGTCTGCATATCTCTTAAGGTGCTGAAAATAGTATCTGAGCCACTAATTACATACACTGCCTCTCAAGCACCACTCCTGAAATGCTGCTTGTGCATCCTCCAACATTACATTGAGATACTGGCAAAAGCAGCTAAGACAGACAACTGCAATGAGTGGTAGGACTGGCACATCAATGCCATGGCAAATGAAGACAAAAAGCCATAGCAAAATTTTGTTTCACAGGTTTTATGGACACCTTTAACTTTTAGTTAGCTTGAGGTAAGTTTCAGACACATGTAAAATGCACAGAAGCTTTAATCATTATGTTTATATTAAACTTCTGGATTGAGAAAAAAAATAACAGTAGCTTACTTATGTTGAAGTGTACATTATCAGGTGAGAGAGAACTAGAGAAAAGCCAGCACCCTATTCCAGTGCACAGGCTCCTCCAGGTCTCTCATACATGTAATGCTTCCTTTGAAGCCTCAGCTACCGAGGGGCAATGAACCACCATGGGAAACAGCAGGGCTGTGCTTCTGCCCAACTGTTCTGAATGAAGTCCCTCAGCAAGGGCTCTTGCAGAAGCCCTTGTTAATCAGAAGGAGAAAGCCAAAGGGATTTCAAACTTCCCCAAATCTTACTCCCTAATGTCTATTTCCAGTGGCCTTTGCATGCCTGCCTGTACCAGTCAGGAAAACTAGAGCCCTCATGACTTACAAGGCACATCACTGCCCAGGTGAAATCTCAGATAAAGGATATCAGGTGCTTCCAGTAAACTGCCTGGCACCTCTCCACATAGTAAAATGAAGCCCATGAAAAATATTTTGTGGAACACATTCAGGTGACGAATTAAGGAAACGAATCAGCTCATGAACATTGCAAATGCAAATAGAGAGGCTAAATTTATCAAACAAATTACTCATTTGATACAGGATTACTTACTAAGGGCTAACTTATGATTCCTTTGCTCACACCGAGGACCGCTTCAGCCCCAGTGAAGTCTGCCATACTAAGCAGTGAGGGTGATGCTTCTCAATACCAGTACAGAAATTACAATCTCTACTTAAGAGTTTGCTCACGTATTAGTGCAGGGATCTGCCTTTTTAATACAAAGCCCTTCATTCAGCCATTTAGACAGTTTCCAATTTGATTCCAAGCCTGGGAGATCTCTTAACAATGAATTTCCTCTGCAATTGTAATATATTTGCACATTTATGCACAACTAGGATGCTGTGCATCCTCCTGAAGTAACAGGGCAATTAATAGTAGCTCTTATCCATATGCTTTGGGTAGAGGGGACAGTGTTTTCATCAACCAGGATAAAAGCAGAAAATGCATTAAATGTCATAACCTGGAATAGAGCAGAAAGTTTTTTTTCAAGATGAAGCAATTTCTCTCTCTTTTTCCTAGCATCAACTGATACGGCTCAAAAAAAAAAGGACAAGCTTTTGGGCTCAGCATCCTTTCATTAGCTCTGAAAGGACATGGAATCTAAAAGCCTGCATCTTCCATCTATCAAATGGTCTAATAAAAGTGCAAAACTGTCCTCTCTCTAACAATTTTTAGCAATGCTTTAGTGAAGTAATTTTGTTACTCTGTTTAAAGTAGCAAGGATGCAATATAACCTTGAATGCTGCAGCTTCACATACCCTTTATAACATTAGTTTTGTGTAAAGAACATTTTCCCCAAAAAAATTATTCCCTTCTCCAATTCACTGATAACAGTGATAGATTTAGAAAGACTTTAAGTATTACAATTTAACCTTTCAGAATATACAACAGCCACCATGAAAAATAAGCATTTGTCAAAGGTCCTTAGAAGATCATCAGTCTGACACATGAAGTAGCTAGGTATACACGCTATACTGGAGGGGAACAGAAAGGTATCCTTGCTTCAGGCTGGCAACTGTTTACAAATACTCTTCATTTTACTCCTATGATGGCATCATAAAAGTATGAATCACTAAGGCAACTGTTGGTAAGTCTAACTTTCCAAGGTGATGTTTTTAATACCATTTGCTGGTCAGGCTTATGGATTTATATATTTAACAATAAAAGTAATGTCTAGTACCTAGGCTCCATGTAGAAACAATGACTTCCAAGAGAAAAAATGGTACAAGTATCAGCTGCTTTCCCAGAAAGCTCACTCATAATACTAGCAGCAATGAATCCAGCTGAGCCAGAACTGCAGGCAAGGATATTTTATTTGCCTGAAAGATATGTAGCAAGCCATTCTCTCGGATTAAGCAGAGAGAATTTGCCAGCGCAGCTGAAGGGAACGGCTGGGCTACTTCCTTCCACCAGGAGATAAGACTTAACTGGTAAAAAGAAAAAGAATGATTAAAAAGAGTCACTGTTTGTTGCACCTAATGTATTAAAACAGTGATCCATCTTAAGCACAGGAGGTTGGTTATTCAACCAAAATAGTCTTCCACCGTTGCTCTTTTTCTACCAGGACATAAAACTCCTCCTCAGCAAACCCCCAAAGGTTCAACAGAAAATTCTGTGTGGATCAGGACTCATTACTTTCTAACCCAGTGCTTTTCTAGACAACCACTAGGATGAGATCCTAAGCCTGAGTAACAGATGAAGCGGTGCTCCCTTGGAGCATGCTGGCTTTGGCTCAGGTTCTGTACAGGCTACTGATTACTGAGATTAAATCAGAAATGCTGAGGCTGTGACAACTGTCTCAGCATTTCTGAGCAGCTTTGCTACACTCCTAAGACATGAAATTACTTAGAAGTCTGCCTCTTCCCCCTATATATTTAAAGTTTGCAAATGACAAGGCTCTTGGCAGTTGTCTTAATATCGGTACTATTACTCGACTAATTTCTTTGGCATTCCACTTGCAAAATAGGCCTAATGATATGTTCAACTAATGGAACAATTTCCCCATATCTATATTCCACTTACTCTAATGCACTGAGGTGTAACTCTCACTTCATTTCATTATCACTTGACTAGCTCAAGCACTTGGATATCTTTTTGGATTTATTAATGCACCAGGTTTAAAGTAATAACTATTTATGTATATAGCTCCACGAATATATTCCTTCTAAGCTTTTTTTGTCCACATCTATTAAAGTAGATACATTTCATAATGTTTGTGAATGTGAGACATGCTTTAAAAACGTCTTGATGTTTTTTTTCTGTAAGCTTAAAGCAGTATCTCAGTGTTATTCTCTCCTGCGAGTGTTGAGATAGTGTCCTATTAATTTAAATTTAGGGCAAGTCTATCCTTAAAGACTTTCATTTCACTACATTAATAGATTCACTTAACACCAAAACAAAAACACCAGAGTTCTGGCAATTCCTTCCATAGTCTAAATATCAGGAATTAACTGTCAAACATAGAGACAGTTGCTAATTCCTTGACACAGAGCTATGTTGATGAAGTCCTCTGTGCAAGAAAACAATCCTGCAAAGAGATGGAATATCCCTATAGAAGAAGAGTCTGCTGATAACTCATCCAAGTCCACTAGGTTAAATGCGGATGGCAATTCACAAGACACCAGAAAAAAAGAGCAGACATGATGGTCATCTGGCAATCACCATCCGGACCTTCAGCTGATGTTCTCACCAGCAGGCTGTAGACGATTGAGGATGGGGCTCACTTCTGCTGACATCTCTTGCAGTGGTGCTACCCTGCAGGAAAGCATCAATTCAAGATGGCAAAGAAAGCCTCAGACTGTATATTGATTGTTAGGGCAGTCCTCCAGAAGATACACCTAAATACTGATAATTTCTGCAGGGATGCTTACAAAAAGCCATCTGGGTAGCATGTATCTTCCGTGCATCTCCTTGCTGAAGATCTAAGTGACTCCTAAAAGGATATACCAAATGTCTGTGGTGATATAAGACATCGCAATCAGATCTCCTGAATCACTGACTACTGACCTAACCACAGGAAAACCTCCTCTGAGTTTTAGATGCTAAACTGTTTCCTTTTAAAGCTCTGGTTCACCAGCCAGTAGATGCTCAGGTCCTTTTGGAAAACAGCATCATTAAGGCATATTGAAACTGTCATTCAGAATCATTAGTTAAGAGAAAATTACAGTGGGGAGCCTCTGGAAAAGAGCCCTAAGATCTTTTACCAATCTATACCAGATTGTGGCTTCTGAGCACTAAAACATCTTTCTCTGGACAGCTGTTCGGGTAAGCATAGGACTAACCCTTCTGGACAGTCACATCCCTCCCAACCACTGCATTTGCTGCGCCTTAGAGGGTCCCTACCACGATCCCCTCTTTGTGGTCACATATCATATTCCCAGTTTTAGTTCAAGCAAAAAAATTGCAAACATTTCAATGCATGAGGATAAACATACTTTAAAACTGTGTTACAACTGCTCATCTACATAATGTGGCGTAATGCAATTATACGTCTTTATATAACATGACACATAACCCCACATGTTCTCTGTGGACAGGAGTTCAACAATGTCAGGTTTTTAAAACCCTCCAAAACAAATAAATCTCTCATCTTCCTCTCTTTTCCCCTTTGGGCTTGCCATGCTTCAGCTCTGAAGCATCTTCTTGTCTCCCAGGCTTTCAAACCCAAGTGGGTTTTACATTTATAACAACAATACCAGCCTTTAATCCATGACTTCAAAGACCTTAACGAGGAAGGTGAGTATTAATACTCTAATCTGTTGACAAATTGACACTGTAGTTTGTTCTTGTCTAATCTGAAGGGCAGGAACGTAGACAGGGCACTGCCACTTTATGCTGTGTGTTGGGGTACACTGCCAACAAAAATTGTATCACACAATGAATGGATTAGACATGAATGCAGTCTTTGAAATGCACGTTCAATGTGTGCCAGACAAAAATATTAAGCAGTTAGAAACCATTCTATGGTACCTGAATAATTCAATAGGTCTTTAAGTTTCAGCTGTCAATCACAGCAAACTAGAGATTACAAAGTCATCTACAAAAAGCTTTGTTCTAGTGAGATGAGACAGAAACATCACAATTTCCATACTACCAGTCAAAGAGAAAGGAAAAAACCACTGTGGCTACTGTGGCAACATGGTCCTGTAGAATTAATAGACACACCAAACCAAAGCTCTGCTTCTATTACTCAAAGGCCATTCCACCAGACAGACAGGGCAGCGAGTGTTTAAGTGACTGCCAGTTCTGAAATGGGTGATAAAACAAAATACTAAAATCTGGATCTTGTCACATATAGTAGGACTGACGTCATAGAAAACAAAATAAAAAGGGAGAAGGTTAGGGTTGATAAAACCCCCTGAACACAGATTTCTAATGATATATGATAAAAATAAATCACAGGCATACAGGGAGGGGGATGAAGGGGGATTAACAAATCTACTATCCACCAGGTTTTTTTAAATTCTAGGAAGTAACTTCCCGTGTGAAACATAAGATGAATGGCTAACATTTCCCAAGTGCTCCAGTGAGAGCCATCTTTCTCCCATTCATTCTTGCACAGGGACAGCTCAAGTTTAAAGTTCTCATTCAGACACAGTTGGGCTCTAACCCCTGTGGTATCTTTTCAGACCCAGAGAAACCCTACCAGCATCGTTAATGAAAGAGCAAAGCATGTACAAAGTGCATGGAAAAGCAATATACACTGGGAGCTATATACATTAGTGCAAATCATTTTCTTCTCAGAGTCAAGAGACCCAGTGCCAGGCACCAGGTTTCAGGAGGAAACACAGATACAGCAGAGAATGAAGAAACTAGCTGCACTGAGCATACAGAAGCAGGCCTTGACTTTGCAAAAGCATTATCACAAGTAGTTTTGCCGGTTCACAAATTTTAAATGTCTGCATTTGTCCGGGATCAGAGCCTCTACGTGCAGCTGATCTTTAAAGAAAGTTCACATTTCAATATTTGGCTGAGGCAGGGAAAGAAGAAAGGATGCCAACTGTTTCCCTTGTGATGCATTGGTTTTCCAAGTCGGATGGCACTCGGTTACTTTACCTACCTAGAGGGAAAAACTCGCCCATTTTCTTCTTGAAAATCTTGTAGTCAACCTCCAAAAAGACGCAGAAGATGATCCGATCCACCTGCAAGAAACAACATTATTCACAGTGAAATGATCCCAATCGTACACATTGGAAGAAAATAATAAAAGCAAAGAAACTTTTAAGCCAACATGCTTTATGCTCCAGGCAAGCAAGACAACATCACAGGGACACGTGTTTTGACTTTATTGTGTGCCTGTGTTGTAATCTATAAACATTTGCAATCACAGCTCACAACTATATCCTTTGCTAACTGCCTCCAGTTTATGCAAACCACTCTTCAGCACAGTATAAATGACTTTTGGCATCCGAGATGAGTACTGGGATGCAATGCTTGATGAAAGAGTCACATGGGGGGCTTCTAATAAGCATACAAAAGAATAAATGGGTAAGCAAAGAGCTCTTTTTCCAGCCCTTGTCCGACAAACCCATTGCAAAACCATTTAGTATTTTAAAATGGCTTTAAAAGGTTTCATGCGGTTTTAATTTACATGAAACCACTTACTCTTGCTATAATACAAGCAGAATGCAGCAAAAACAGAAGCTGATTAGATGACAGGTAGCACACAGGGTAAATAAAACATTTAATACCCCATCTACTTAGCGAGGCTGAGCATATCAATGAAACCACAGCCCATAATGTATGTGCCACCCACCAATGACTTCAAATAAATTGCTCGGGACAGCACTGTGTGTGAGAAGCTTTTCTAAAGGAGACCAAAAAGAAGCCAAACACAATAAAAACCAAACAGAATTACGAAGCCTTTAAGACTGAAAACCACCTACACTGGACTTCACCCCAGCCTTGCTATTCCTTTGTTTCATCTGTTTGCACAGCCCAGCATAAATTGCCTCTGCAGCCAAAAAACCCAGCTCTGGGAGGGAGCTGTGGAAGTCAAAAAGACCTTCTCACAGCTGAGCTGAGGGACCTGCAACCCAATAATCAAGTTTTTCTCTGAAGTGTATGAAAGCTTAACTGGAGTGGGATGAAGCCCAAGGAACAGGGAATTCAGCATCTTGGCTGGCATTATGCTGCCCTCCTGTCTCCACGGGCAATAAGCCGATCTGTCGTAGCAGAGCTCCTCAAGCGCGCCTTTGCACATGCTAGAAAAGGCAGCAGCCTCCCCCTGCAGGGAACCCAGCGGGAGGAACGCTCTCCAAAAAAATGCCTTCTTTCCCTTATCTTCAAAAGAAAACGCTGTCCTTTTGCTAGAGTGGCTCTTCGAAGCAAAGTACAAGTCTTGGCTTCAAAGATACCATTATGCTGAGCAGATGAGGATGTCATTTTAGAGCTCTTTTTGGAGCAGCCTGGTAGAATTCAGAAGGGAACAAGAGCAGGCAATAACTGCTTATGCTGGAAAATGCTAATAGTTGGTACCAAGGACATCTGTGAATCAAAGCTGACTGCAAAACCTGAAAGAACAAACTGCAGGTAGGAAATAATACACTGAAGGTACAGGTGATTTGGGTGTTAAGGAAGAAAGAGGCTTGTGAACAGGAGAGAAAGCAGCAGGGCAGAGCTTGGGCAGACTCTGCTTGCTGGGGAAGATTTGAGAGCAGAGAAACTGCCTGTTGCTGTCTGTTCCTATGATGTCCACAGAAACAAACTGTTCTGGGCATCCCTCATAAACAAACCAGGCTAAGCCTTAAAAGTATTCAGCAGCTACTCTCCCTAAGGGATATATACAGTCAAGAATTCAAACACCAATTAAACACTCAAGCCACAAAGCCACACTCATCTGAGTGCTCTCAAATATATAATGTAAAGCACTAATGACAAGAGGTGCCACATTGTACATATATGAGAGTTTCCACCTAAGAAAAGTGTGTTTTCAAGAGGGAAGCTTTAGACAGTGCATGCTTAAATTACGTTTCTTGTGCAAATTGGTTTAGGGTAGTGCTGGGGTGATGCTAGATTGTCATCGTCTATCTCTGCCTCCCTCGCAGAGCAGATAATCATTACTGTGATAGGCTCAATACATGAACCAGGAGAGACATTAGAGCAAGGATGAAAACTCATGAACCAGAGGAGGAACGTTATTGCCATGCAGAGAAGTTCTGAGTACTCTTCTTCTATAGTTTCATATTCTCTTCAGTAATTACTACAGGCATTTCCCTCATTTTATCCAGTTCTGCTTCTCAAGGTGTTCCTTTTATTTATTCTTTGCAGTTGATAATGATAAAACTTCTGCAATTCTGAGAATTTCTGCTACTTCTAATATAATTC
Source organism: Melopsittacus undulatus (assembly GCF_012275295.1). Classification (NCBI taxonomy): domain Eukaryota; kingdom Metazoa; phylum Chordata; class Aves; order Psittaciformes; family Psittaculidae; genus Melopsittacus; species Melopsittacus undulatus. Next base: position 8,247,331 of record NC_047529.1, on the reverse strand, counting down.
CTTAATTTAAAGATAGGGAATCTCTCTAGAAATGGCAGACTATTTCAAAATTTCTAGCCTCCTGAGTGTACACATCCTATATATAAACCTGTTCAGTTTCTTCCTGGTGTGAGAAAAAGTGCTCTATTTTTAAGTATGCATAAGATATTGTGATGACAGCTGAAATCCTGTGTTTATCTGATTGAATGGCATGTGTTGGCAGATAGTAAATCTGAAATTAAACCATATTCTATCATCCTGCCAGTCATTGACTATTTTATCTAGCATCCCCACCTAAAATAACTTGAAATTAGGTATGGAAAGTAACCCTTGTCCTCACTGCTCCCATTCCAGCTACAATAAGGGAAGGTTTAATTCAAGTGACTAGAAACCTGCCTTGCCTGCTGGCTCACAGAAGCTCAGTAGGCCTTTTGGGATGCGCACTCATGAAAGCTTTTCCTTATTCAAAGAGGAAATCTCTCCTCTTATGTGCTTAGGAAATGCCAACTTGATTAGATGTTTCATGCCACCCCTTTGCAGAGGGCAGGGAATAGCCCCCCCAGGACCCCCCTAAGTATGCCCAGGGAGCCTCCAGTGCCTTTTGTAAGTGCCTGGCTCCTCCACAGCTGACCAAGCACCACTCAACTGCAGCAGAAGTTTAAAGGAACTGCAAGTTGAAGGTATTAAAGCTCATCCTTGATTGACAGCTCCTTTCTGGACGCCAGTATTAGAATCAACCATCCCCTGTCAGAGCCTGATTAAATTCTGCTCGCTTCAAAGCTATGAATAAGTGGATCAAAGAACCCCCAAATTAAGAGCACCACAACACAGGAAGAATGGAGCTGAATTGCATGAGCTGTTCACTTAGTAGGCAGCTTCACAGCTCAAGGCTGCAAGTACAGTGATTGTTTTCAATACATTTATATGTGTGTGTATGTATATATATATATATATATATATATATATATATATCTAACTTTCTTCTTGGGCCCTGCTCTCCTTGCCAGGCTCCATTTACTTTGGAGGGGGATGCCTTCCCAGTGGTTTTGTTAGCTGCACCTGATAGGGATCCATAGACTTTGAGGCTCTGCATGGCTCACAGGGCTGAGGTTGGTTTGCAGTGGAATGGACCCAGAGTTAGTCATTGACACTGGATTTTACAGGGATACAACCAAATCTAGTGAACTGAAAAGCCTTTCCACTGGGTATAAGAGCACCACTGGTCTTAATAGCAGCATCATTGATCTTAATACAAAGCTAGCAAAAATACCTCCTTCCTGGTTTTTATGCAATGGGGTTTTGTTTGGCTGTTTTTTCCCCGATGAGTTTGAGAGCACTTTGCATATAGCAAGTTTTAAGATTATTGGTGGGTTAATGCACCTTGGGTTAGTTCACTCAAACCACTAATGGCCTGGAAGAGCTCCATGGGAGTCTGGGACAGGCAGGCACACCGGGACTGCGCTGTCACCGCAGCATGAGCATGATGAAAAGCTGCTGAGGGCTCCACAAAGCACCCAGCAGGGCTGAGAGCTGCACCCTCTGCACAGGTGAGATGCACCTACACACAGACATCACCAGCCAGAGGCAAGTCTGCTCAGAGAAGGCAAATGGAGTAAGATGGACATGTTCTGCTTGAAGAAATGATTGCAAGCCTCCCCACATCCAAGGCCACAGTAAAGTAAAAGTCTGCTGACACTTTCTGGCAACTTTACATTCTCTATTTATGGATTCTTCAAGAAGAAATAAAACACCAGCCTTCCTAGCAAACTAAAAGCACACATCAAGTACCCTGAAGGACCCTTCCCTTTACAGCAGCGTGCAGGAGAATACTGCATGCATATGCACATACCTGTGACTACAGCCACTGATATGAGAGTTCATACTATACAGCTGTACTAATATACATATTAGGATCAAAAGTGTCTCAGTTTTTATCTCAGCTCCATTGCTGTGGCCTCTGGCAGGTTTCCCCATTCCTCTGACTTCATTTCTCTATCTGTCTGGGGACAGTACTACTCAGTTGTGCACTTACGCATCGCTACAAAGAGGTATTGCCAAGCACAATCCACAGGACATGCCAAATGCTGTCACATGTATAGCTGTGTATATATACCCAGGCACCAAGCAGTATATATCAAGCACAGATTTAAACAGAAAACTGATCAAAAGACATTCTAGACTATTTTATCTAATGAATGTTTCCATGTCATTGCCACCTTGGTCCTAACAAAATGACAGCATTTCAGCGCTACTGAGTATTTCAGGCACATCCCCAGTACCAAGACGTTCACCCAGCAGGCAGTGACTGCTTTTTATCATATGTGACAACAAATTTCATCATAATTTAAATCTTACTAGAAAATACACAATAGAAAAACAATGCTAACTTGTAACCAACGTTTCCTAATCCCAAATCAAATTAATGGTAACAAACAACAAAGAGACTGAAGCAGCTTTCTGCTCTCTGCCTGCGCAGCAAATCCCTTTTATGAAATGCCTTTGCCTGATCCCTCTGGGACCTGTTGTTGTAAGGTGATGGCGAACACCAGAAGCTTGCTGTAACATTTTTAGTGTATCAAACATTCTGTGGACTTAATTCAAAGTTCAGTGAAGCCAAACAGAGGCTTTTTATTGAGTTCAGCGTGGTTGAGTCGGCGCCTATGCTCCGTAACACCAGAAATAACATTTGCCTCCTTAAGAATTAAAGTTCTTGTGATATCCAAATTTCATTAACCTAAATCTTCAGATACTTTCTCAAACATGCTATTAACAGTCACAATGCAGAGCTGCCTGTACCCATTAAGACTCCTTGACTACAGCGCCTGTAAGGAAGAAGCTCTGAACCTTCAGCAGTGCCACAATCCCACATTTTCCCTCTGCTCAAGTAGCCCTGTTGGCTTTCTACGCCTGACAAGACTTCTCTTGTAGAGACCAGTGGGAACAAACCATGTAAATCAGATTTCCAAGGCATTATCTCAAAATCTCAGTTGCGGGAAGCAAAGAATAAGGAGGAAGAGATTTTTAATGCACCACAGGATCAGGCTATAAGTGTCCTAGCTGGTCCCTCATTCTTCTATTTGTGGCAAGGGCTCAGTTTGCTGTTCTGAAGTTTACATCTCTCTCTCTCTTGCTTATCTTCATGGACCCCATTTTCCATCTCTTTCTTCTCTGGTTTTCTAACAGAGCTCCTCTCTGCCCAGGACAGAGCTGATGTTTTGAATTGACTATATGCAGAGGTACACTTCAAAGAGACCAACATCTGTTTCTGCCCCCTTAAAGTACTGGTAAATGATGCTCATGATGCTGACTTTCACCCCTTCAGCCTACCCTCTGCCCAATCTTATCCTCTGGTAATCCTATTGCAACCAACTAACAGATGGAGAAATCAGCTTTGTAAAATAACACAGGCATCTGCCATATCCCTTGCAGCAGCTGGGATCTGCTTTGCCAGAGGTGCTGCCTTTCCTGAGCACCATGCACATCTGGCCAGCTGTCCAGATAGCAGTCTGCCTGACCAAAAACAAAGAGGAGAGAGGACTGCATTCCACTTGGAAATGAGCCATGGTTAAGGCCAGAAGTTTTCACACACTCCTTCCAAAGGTGAGTGCTTCAGGCACTATAAAACCTACTCATTTCATAGCACTGTAAATTAAAATTCAGCCTCCTGGTATTATTACTAATTTCACAGAAACCATTAAAGCACAGAGCTTAGCTGACTGTCTGCTCCTTTCGGCATGACATCACGGTCTATAATTGCAGAATTAGTCTCAAAAAGAACCTCAGTCAAGTATTTATGACAAATACAAAGCTTCGGCGCCGCTTCCATCCTCATAACAAGATTTAAGTGGGGCAGAGGTGTCAGACTGGTGATACGCTGAATTTGACAATCAACGAACTGTGTGATGATGTTCACAAAGCAATTCACCCAGCTTTAAGATCACCTGGCCCAGCTTCAAATCCACTGCAGACCTGAGCCAAACATCCCCCCCTTCTCATTTACCTGAACTTGCAGCCTCCCAGATGAGCCCAGCTACAGGCAAACAGGCAATCTTTGGATCACCCATCAGTCCTGAGGGAGGCAAAGATGTGCTCTCTTAGGACAAAGATCTTTGATTTTCATGGATTTGAGTTTTGAGATTCTTTGAATTTCATGTAAAAACCTAACTAAAAATCCACATTACTCTCAATCTCCTGCAAGTGATATTAATGGAGTGCTGTGATCCCACATCAAGAGCAAATACCTGTTGAGTACCAGCTGTGAAGAAGCAACTCTTACTTAAACCATTATATTACTTAGGCAGTTATTGAAAGAAAAAATAATACGAAACACATGATTTATAAAATGACTTATGCTTATCACAACTAGAGTGGAATGTTTTCTATGGTGGTCTTACTGAAGTTAAAAAACAGAAACAGAGAGTTATTATTAGTGCTTTAATATCCTACTTCATGATGGAAAGCATACTTTGCTTGGAGTGAAAGATAATTAAAAGTCCAAAGGCAATTTAATTAAAAAGAAAAGAAATAAAACCCCAAAACAAACCCACAAACAAAAAACCCCAAAAACAAAGACTAGAAATTTATTACAAGTTTAAAATATTAATACAAACAACATCCCAAAGGAACAGTACATAAGGCTTTGCAGCAATCCCTGCCTCTAAAGCAAAAAGCAGTAGCAGTGCAATTCGCAATGAAACTCGAGATCAATCTAAAACATGGTCAGAATGTCTCTCCCTCTCTATTGTGCCTGCCCCTACAGCTCTGCTTGTATGCAACAGATGAGGGCAAATTTCTCCTTGTATCATATGGGTACCAGACACGCCACTGCAATTATCACTGTGGCACAAGCCTATCTCTGTATTACTGAAACACACTGAAAAGCATAATACCTTGCAGTGAAGAAGCACTTTTACCCACAGATCTCCAACACAGGTAAGCATTAGAGTTCTGTGACAGTCCTGATAGATGTCTGCCTCCAGGTGGAGATTTGACATGCCAAGGTCACAGAGAACAAGAGCAGCAGAACTAGACCAGGACCCTGGGTTGTATTTTTTTTCTCCTGTTCTCACTCAAGCAAAGATGCTACAGAGAAAAAAATCCTATCAATGGTCACAAGCTTCACTGCACACCACCAGTTTTCCTCTGGCGTATCCTGCCAATGTACCCATGTATCGTGAGAATCAAAAATGATAACTCTTTTCCCCTAATACATTGGGGTTTTTTGAATGTTACTTGTTCTCTGTGTGAGAAATCACTCTGTGCCATCAATACTTTTTTAATACAATGTATTATTCAAGAACAGGTAGAGATTTCCCTTTTGGACCTGGCAAGTCTCTGTGCTGAGGTCTTCCTTCTTCTGTGTGAAGAAAGCACCTGCCAGACAAGCTAAGTGGCAGTCCTGAAGAAGCAATCTGGATCTAAAATAGTGAATTATGACAACATTTTTGGAAGAATTTTCATATGGTGAGCAACAAAATTGTATGTGCTCCAGTTACTTATATACTGCATGATTATGTGACAAAGAAGACATGACAGTCCCGTATTGATAATATAAACACAGACTGTAAGATAACCAATAGTAAATCATAAAAACATAGAATCATAGAATGGTTTGGGTTGGAAGAGACCTTAAAGCTCATCCAGTTCCAACCCCACTGCCACGCGCAGGGACACCTTCCACTAGAGCAGATTGTTCCAAGCCCCATCCAACCTGGCCTTGAACACTGACAGGGATGGAGCAGCCACAGCTTCTCTGAGCACCCTGTGCCAGCACCTCACCACCCTCACAGGGAAGAATTTATTCCTAATATCTAATCTAAAACTTCCTTCTTTCAGTTTAAAGCCATTCCCCCTTGTCTTGTAACTACATGACCTTGTAAAAAGTCTCTCTGCAGATTTCTTGTACACCCATTAGGTACTGCAAGGCTGCTATCAGTCCACATGCTTGGGTGTTTTTGCTCAATAACTAAAATCTTTTCAGTTTCCTAAAGGTGAAAAGCCCTGTAAAATCAGCCTAGGATTTAAGGCAACGTCTCAGTATATTTCTTTTGATGGTCACTAAAACTTGTCAGGAAAGGGGCAAGACAGTAGTTTAAAAATGCATTTGTTTTTACCAAGATATCCATCAATCTGCACAATTCACTTTTATGCCACACAAACACGATGACATAAAGCCCATTAATCTTTTCCAGCTTAATACCTACTGTCCTTTGAAGATACATGTTTGGAATATCTGAAGGCGACCTCCATTTTTCACAGTTACCAGTCATAGGGCAGCTGACACAGCCAAGATAATCCTGTATTCAGCGAAACCGGGGGAATGAATGGATTCTGATGAATGTAATTTGCTATCTCAGTGACAAATGGCAAATGTGAAGAGAGGGTATGCATGCAAATATAACTGCGTTAAATAAGGGCTTGTGAAGGATAGTACTCTGAAAATATCTGATAGGCAGTTTTACAACATCCATGCGTTTTCTGAGGAGATAAATCATCAGCTTACTTAAAGTTATCATTACATCCTCATTGTGGATTTCCACTGAATAAGATGGTATTGAGGCACACAATCAAGCAGAGCATTGTAATCCCACAGGGTGAGTTTTTGCACCATGCTTTATCTTACAACATAAATTTTTCAGCATCTTTTTAGTATAATTTTGACTTAAATACCCCAAAGTTCCCAATGATTATGAGCATCCAAAGTCTATTTGGGTGTCAAACCTGTGGCAGAATAATTCCCAGAAGATGCTATGCTCCACTAAGACTAAAAGTAAAACTCTTGAAGCTGAGTTGTCACTGAGGGAGATTCTTGTATTCTTGATGTTTTTACCAGTTTTGTTGTAGTATTGAGTAATATCAACCAATACAATTCCACTCCTTCCAAAGGCCAGCAGCAGAATCAGCACTACTTGCTCAGAGTCCACCACTCTATGCTTGCAACCAGAAATGTAATCTCCTGCTTGCCATCACCATTGTGGCTGCTGCAGGATTCTGGACATAAACCAACTGCAGGCTTTAAAACCACACAGAGACACCAAGTGATGGTACTTCCTGCCCTTCAGACAGGTACAAGTACTTTAGGTTTGGATGCTAAAGACAGTGCCAGTAGGAGACAGAGCTGCCTGAGGCTGGGAACCAGCAGGGAGAGCAATGAGGATTCATGTAGTGGAAAGCAAAGCTCCCTGCTGCTGTACTGCCAAGGGAATCACAGTGACTTCTAGGTGTTATGAGAAGCCACCAGGTCCCTAAGCAGTGGGAACCAGCTGTCAGTCCTCAACAGCTCTGCCTCCCACACTCTTCCCAGTGGCAGGGGTGTGCATCCCCTCCTGCCATAGGATTAGGAGCATGCTGGTGTCTCCTGGCTGGGACAGAAATGTTTGTTTCTGGCTGTGCTGCTGGGAAGCCTTGAGCAGGCTCCTGAGGATGAACAACAAATGTTTGAGCTCAGAAAAAGAGCTGGAGAAACAGTTCCCAAAAGCAGCAGATGATGGCTTAAATATATTTCTAAATGCACTGTTACAGGCAGGGTAAAGTTGCAGTCATGATAAACTCAGCACCAATTTTGCCAGTGAGGTCAAGCAAAGGTTTTACCTCACCTCAGGGATGGGGTACTCTACAACTGTTGACTGCTGCCACTTGGGCTACTCATGTTACTTCCTAAACTACTGACAGAGGAAGAAATTCTCACTCGATCTTCCAAAGTTGGTTTAAAATTCAACTTACTTGAGTGTTTCCATCAAAAGAGGCCAGATGAACCCAAATACACAATGATATACACACCTAGAACCGGGAAGATTTCACCCTAGAAAGCTTTGCACAATACCTTATTTGATGTAGAAGTCCCTCAAAACTGATGCAATTGAGAGCAGTTCCTGAAGAAAGCTCACACTGGGGATCTCCTTTGTTATCAATTCTTTAACCATTCTCACCCTCATCCTACATTCATGTTCATGTTGGCTACTCTTTATCACAAAGCCATTGACATCAAAGCGGGGTTGGATGAGCACAGTTAAGCATTTCCCACCCTGGTGGGAAGTCAACGGCAGAACTCTGGACACCAAGTTTGTCTGATGACAGCTAGGTTTCAAAAAATTCAGTAAGTATCCCTGCACAACTAGGGATGAAGAGTGCTCACTTTAACCTGTATTAGCAGCACTGGTGTTGCAATCATAGAATCATAGAATGGTTTGGGTTGGAAAAGACCTTAAAGATCATCAAGTTTCAACCTCCCTGCCATGGGCAGGGACACCCTTCACTAGACCACGTTGCTCAAAGCCCCATCACCTGCATTGTTATGCAAGTTCTCTTTCCCATATATTCTATATTTGAGTCAGAACATCAGTACAGAAAACACTGATGTGGAAAGTTAGCAATTACTCCGCATTAGGGCAATCAAACTCCTGTAGCGGAAGCAAAGTGAAGGGGTAACATACCTACTACCCACGTTATAAAGGAACAATAAGCATAGGAGTGTTTGCAAAGCTCTTATTCAGAAAGTTTGATGTAGATAAAAAGAGCCCTGCTACAAAAATGTAACAGAAAACCTGCCTTCCTAAGAATTCAGGCTACATCACATAACTTGAAACAGCTCTGAAACCATTGCTTTTACTAAAACCTAGACAGAATCTCATTTATGTAAATACCACCTTATCTCTCTCCTTGAAGAAAATGTTTTATGATTAACTTATCTGTCATTTAGAGATCAAATTAAACTCATTGATGCAAGCTATTAAAGATCATTTTTAAAGGACAAAGGCTGATTTTCTCTAATAGTGTATGTCTCTCACTCCAATGCTAGAGATAATCTATTTGCCACCTGAAAAAAGACAGAACCAGGCAGAAGAGGAAGCTATTAAATTTCCAGTACTACTACAAAACACACTTCCATTCCCAGGATGCTCACTCCAGTGTCTCTCCCAGAAAGGAAATCAACTCAGGATCATTTCCTTACTGTGCATCAGCTAGACGCCAGGTAAAGTATATGTAATTTAAAGAGAAGGTCTATTTATCTCCTTCTCACACATAAATCCTTTTTTCTTGTTTGTAGAAAGTCACTTCTTACAATCACAATTACACCACATTCATGCCTGAGAGACTTCGTGAGGCATGACAAAATAATGTGGGTTTATGTTAAATAAGAAATGACTGTAGAATGATGTGTTATTTTCACAGGATTTCACAGTGGTTGATTCCCAGCATCCTGAAGCAAACCAAGTCAGGAGTCTGTACGATCTAAATGTAACCTCTGTGCATTTCTTGCTACTCAGAAGGGAGCTCAGGAGGAACGATGAGCAGCAAGAGAAGATTTGAAGTAAAACACTTATTCCCCAAGAACTCAAGAACCTGAGCTGGTGCCTGGGTCAGCTCAGGAGGTGGCTGCACTTCAGAGCCTGCTTTTGGAACATTTGCACCTATGTGAGTCTGGGATCAGTAAAGGAAGATCTATGCTTGAAAGCAGACGTGATTATAGATTTGGCATGTGAGCCCAGTCTGTGATTCAGCCAGAATGTCCTTATGTGAAAGGTCATTAAGCCAGCTTGATACAATTGACGAATGTCTTCCCCAGAGGATACTGCAACTTTAATATAGGATGTTTAGAAAAAATCCGCTGGGATATAAATGTCAATTGTATGCCAGCATTTTTCACTAGGATTGGGAAGGGAAAAAAACGATTCATCTCTGAGGGATCACTTCCAAATTAATTTTAATAGATGGTAATAGGCTGACAGTTCTCTGAAAATAGCCAGCAGATGTTCCAGTGCTTTACCGAGTCCCGATGTCTAACCTTGGGTACACTGATTCCACAAAATCCATCTTCTAGACAGAGCTCTGTTTCCGCAGCTGGAATGCTAATGATGGCTCTTAGTGGTTTCTGACTTCTACCAGTGTGTTTATTTCTGCCGCAGATCAGAGCACACGAGCCACAGAGGTGACTAAGTGCAGATTTATGTTTTATTAGAAAGGACAAGAAGTTACCTTATTTATGGTACGTTATCTACAGATAACCTTCGCTCTACCTATCTGCTCATCGTAAGATAAAAAGCATCTAAATTACTAAGATGTTGCTCAAATACAATTGAGAACATCAGTACAATTTCTATAAGCTGCTCAAATGCACTGGTGCATATAAAATCTCCAAAACCATTTATTGTCAAAATGTCAATGCTAAATGCACAGAAATGTAACTTACTTTATGCCATTAATTAACTAATGTGTGCACAGCACTCTGAAAACGTAAAAAGCACTTTGAACACTGAGAGCTAAGCAGCATTATTTTTACTCGTGTGGACTCGCTGTATGAATCATACATAATAATCACCTCTTGTGGAAAGTATTTTTGGTCCACAGCCAAAACCTAACCTAAGATTTGGCACTTCTGTTCCGTAAAGCATCTGTAAATGGTCCTGTTCGGGTTTCAGCTGGAAATTTTCTGCAGCACATTCATTACTGAGTTCTTCACAGTATATACCAGGTACAAGGTGCCTACGCAGCTTTGTAATTAATGCTGCATAGTGAGACAGCAAACATTTCATTGTACTCTCATTTGCCCAAAACATTGGAGAATAGCATCTCAGCAGTGTTAGCTGTGACTTAACTCCTTCTCTTTGATCTGTACAAGATGCAACAAGCTGACTGGATATAACACAGGATTGGGATTCCCTTTCACCTTTGTGAGAGCTGGAGCTCTCACATTATTTAGTGATCTCCCGGTGAAAAGCATTACATGAGAACTAGACGGTATCATCATTATCTGTTTCCACGCTGTGATTTCTTCCCCTCTGATCACCTACTGCCTGGGCTTTTTTTTCCCCTCTTACCCTTTGTGACTGAAGAGATGCCACAAGCATGAGTTTTCCTTCCCAAGCTAGAGTGCAGGGAGCTTTCACAAGGTCACGTTTTGTACCTACAAGCACATCTGTTGCAGCAGCCTTGAACAAATAATGCTTGCCTATCCCATCCTTGCACAAAATTGCTTCTCTGTGACCACATTCATGGGGGAAATCCAAGTTGAAAATAACCAGAAACCAACAAAACTTCACTATTCTCCTGTTCTGATTAACAAGAACAGTGATGACTTACAGCTGGCCTCAGCACCACCTGCACCCAGGTCAGCCTGTGTTTCCAGAGGTTTGGCTTTCTGGCTGACCTGGTGGTGATATGCTCCATCATTGTTACAACTCTCAAATCAGGAGATATTTTATGCATACCTTGTATTTGTTTAAACACATGTCTATCCATAATATAAATTAGTCTGTGTGGGATTAACCTAACCAAGAATTTCTGTTCTACAGGTCTGTCTGGACATTCAGATTTAAAGAACCTTGTCTGTAATACACCCCACCCATCTCCAATTCACTACCCTGCTATACCCTTGACGGCTGACAAGTGTATTTATTCAGCATCGTTTTTTACTCTTGAACTAACAGAGAAAGAAAAACAAGAGTGGGAAATATCTGATGTGGTTAACATAGATCTATAAAGCTTGGACCTATTTTCTCTGCTTGAAATAGAGAAGCTAATGTAGAGATTTTTAAAAAGAAAGAAAGGAAAGGAGGGATATTTGAACCGCCTGACTTCGAACAGATGAAATATTTTAGTGTTTACAGGGTAAGTTTACAAACCGCTCTTGGGACGGCAGCACTGCGTATCTTATCCATAAGGTAAACACAGAGAGATCATATACTGGCTCCCAGCATCGTGTGGCCTTGCAGGATTAGCACTCCATTTGGCACAGCCACCATCCTGGACTCCAGAGGGGCCCCACACTCAAGGCAAGGGGTGCACCAAGCTTGTCGAGAGGGAGCCCAACTGCTTATAACAGTGCTCAGCACCTGCTTGTCTTCTGCCTGGCTCCGTGGTGAGCTCTCAGTTTTCCCGGCTCACAAAGCAGCATCTTTATCTCATTTTAGCTAGGCAGAAAAAGGGAAAATCAGGGAGGGCAGAGGAGAGCTGGCTGCTGTGAATGGAGTGGGCTGGCCCTGCTCTAAGTCAGTGTAGCTGCCGGGGGGCTACAGCAATTTACAACAGCAAAGTCTCTCGCCTGGCACATCACTGTCATGCAGTTGCTCTCCAAGTTCAGTAATTATTGGTGTTAAAAATCTGTACAGTCAGGATTCCAGATATAGACATTATTCAATAATAATAAGCTACAGACTTAGGTAATAATCTCCACTGCCTTTTAATCTGCTGTAGGTGGAGCAGAGGACTAAAGAAAGGATTAAAGCACATATCATGCAAATACTGTAAATAAACCATTTCAGCTCAGGCAACTGACATAATAGATGTGAGTCTACCAGGCACCTCTTTTCATTAACTCCTACTGATTCCCAGTTCCCTGCAACCTCTGATGGGCAGTCCTTGATCTCGTAGCTGGGGTAATTTGTGGCACTTTTCCCCATTACACGGCTAGGACCTGACTGCAACACCTACAGAGATGAGCAGCTCTATTCAGGTTCATTACTACTGACTTTGCCTGCAAGTACTCACAGAGCATCTGCAGAGCTGATCTCAGAGAGGACACCAACTGATTTAGCTTCTGACGTTCAGCAGCCCTGTGCTAAAATCCACACCGCATGTTCCTGTGTCTGCATTATTCATTATATTTAAAACCAAATAATTACTTTCTGTGGATGATGTAACACCCACCCGAAGCTCCACGTCCTTGTATCTGGTAACCCACCAACAAATATCACTTCTGTAAATCTAATGTGCTGAGCGGTAACTTGAACACGTCTAAATCTCTCAAAAGCCAAATCAATTTTCTCACGTAGTTTTCTGTTATAAAAATATCTGCTCCAGGGCTGTGATTTTTATGCCAAGTTGCAGAGCACAATGACTGTATACAGTTAAATTACAACCCTCCACAGTGTGGATTTATAACACATGTAATAGAAGCTCTATAACATTTCAAATGTGACATTCTTACAAATGCCAGTTTCCAAGGGACGCTGTATGGTGGTTGGAGCACCCCTTGATCTGCTGCAAGATGCTGCCTTCTTGGGGGAGAAAGACATTCATTATTTTCTGATTATTGTACAGAATGAAGGTGGCATCTTCCTCCTTCAGAGGCAACTCTGCCTGCTAATAAACCATTCCATTGGAGTGATAGATGATTGAGCTTTGTGGGACTAACGCAGCTTTCGGTTCCTCTGTGCCTCATTCTGTTTGCAGAACTGAAAACATACTGTTGCTGTAAACACCATATTTACATCCTTAACCATCCAAAATCATGACAACAGCTTAAAACTCACAGCATTTCACAGATTAATAACTGTGGGCATCTCTTCCGCCTTGTCATTTCTGAGCTTTTAGGAACTCAAATCATGTTTTCACCTCAGTTTTCCAACTACAAAGACTAACACATATTAAAAGCACATACACGCAATAGCTTAAAAAAATAAATCAGTGTCTTGTATGCCTTCAAAGCTCACGCTTTAAGAAAAACATCAAATATCACAAGAGTTGGCAACAATGTAGAGTGCATTATCTATTCTTCAGAAGTACAGGAACATGAGAAAACCACCAAAGCAGAGGCACACGACCAAGTGCAAACTCCCTGATATGATGTGCAAGGTTGCTCTGGCTCTGACCTGTTCTGATGGAACTCAGACAGGCTCCTTTGAATATGAGGGGACATGGGTCAGGCTTTCTGGCCCTTCTGCCTCTGTGGAAGAGAGCAATGGGTCACATCCCTCGTGCCATGATCCGTACACAAGCATCTCTGCATGGGTGTTTTCTCTTTACTGTGCTGAAAAGGGAGGTGGCATTTTATTGCAAAGTGGATCATTTTCTCCTGAAACATCCCAGAAGGGGCTCTGAGGATCTGAAGCAGCAGAAGGAATAGTTCTGGGAATTAACTTTATACCTGATGCACTTTTTATTACCATGTGCCCCAGGATGTACTTTCACTTGGGTCTGTACTTCTAGGCTTCATCTCCCTGCAGAGCTCTTCCACTGGAGCCTGTAACGTGGCACTCAGGAATAACACCAATGACGTGGAAGACCTGCTGCAGCAATGCTGCCAGGCATGGAGTGAGCAACGCCGCAGCAATCGGCTGTCTCGCACCAAAAACCTACCGCTACCCTAACTCTTCCTTCACTAGTAAGAAACTGGCAAGAAATCCCCAAAATAATCTTGAGAGGATCCTACCTTTGGCCTTGGAAGCCTTTTGTGGGATTTTCTGTACGCGGTTTCAACCTGACCTATTAAGTTTGCCTGGGAAGTCAATGACTTCAATAACATTGCCTGTTGCAAACTCCTGTGAGTGTGTGCTGCTTGATTTGAGAGTCCATGATTCCAGGTGGTGAGTGGGGAAGTGCTGCACACAGGATTCCTTCGGTGAATATCAGTACAACTTGAAAAGAAAACACTCATTTTCAGTAAACACTATAGCCACAGACAGGTTTGAAAGCCTGCGACTAAACATGTTCTGGCAACAGAAAGTAGCTATTAACAATATTTTCAATCAGAAGAACCGAAACGTGCTCTCTGTTGAAATGAGACAAGTATACAAATCACTGGGTTTAGGAGTTTTTATGTTTTCTTACCCCGCCGTGACATTCGGAGCCATTTTATTCACATTGTGTTAATTTAAAAGGATCAAACTGCCTTAATTCAGAGCAATTTTGATTTCAATTCTTTTTATTTTATCATTTTTATGTGCTATTCTTTTTATTTTCTCTTTCTTTCATTTTCCCCCCCTCCTCTGAAGCCAGGTTACAGCAGCTCATCAAAAGGAAGCGGCCTGAATTTTATCTTACTGTTATTGTGATATAGCTGCAGTGGGCAATCTAATCTCATCAAGAAACAATTGCAGTAAAGATATCTAAGTGGATGTCACAGCTCTGCTGAAAGATAATAAAGTGAAATGAACCAAAAAACCAATCTTTCCAATACAAATCACATAGTTAAGTTGTAGTGATTTGCAAGCAGAACAGGAGTGCAAGAGGAGGCAGATACAGTCAGAAATGCCCAACAAACACTTCCAAATTATTTTTAACACATTGGGTGAGTGCATAATTAAGGGATTTACAACATTAAAACCTGGAGCTGTTATGCAGCACTACACTAAATGAGACAATCAGTAACAAGGGAAAGGGTGAATTACACCACCTTCCACTGCAGTCTGAACTACTGTCTCGTAAGATAAACACTATTGATTGCTTTTAAGCCTCCTCTCTATTAGAAAGGGACTTCTAATTTTGTGAAATCAATAATAAAAGATAGCAGAAAAACCCAGATTCTCTCACCATAAGCCTGCAAACAGAAAAGGGCAGAACCTCCCATTAAACTAGAAGATCATCCCTGATTTGCAGGGTGGAGGATTTGCCCCTTGGGCCGCATTCTTCTTCAGCTCTGAATCTGCATCAGCATCCACAAACTATTGTTTTAATTTCCTGACAGAACAAAAATGTCTTGCCACACGTGTTTTAACATCATTATTTTTTCCCCCCTTTTTAATGTCAACTCTGCCTTCAGCACGTGAAAACTAACTCCTTAAGTAGTTTAACAAATATCTTTTCTGTTCCAAAGCAAAGCTTTTGTTAGGGACCAAAATAGCATCAGCTTTCAAGCTGTGGGGTCCTTTCTACTTCCTTTGTCTATTTAACAGCAAAGGAATGGCGTGGCAGTATTGAATTACCAATGCTGATGTGCTGGGAGGCTCCTTGGGTCTCTGCTTTCTGGTGGGTTTTTTGGGGGGAGGGCTATTTTTAAAGGCACGTATTATATAAACCCAACAGACAATCCCAAATCTCTAAGAACAGATATATACAGAACACTTCATAAACCACATTAGGGCAGATACTGTGCATTATATACCATGAAAGATGCCCAATGCGCCTTCCAAGAAAAACACCAGCACTGACTGAACACAGGCCAAGGATTTTCTCATTAGCATGGAGAGGTTAGGCAGGCACCCAGCCTTTCCCCCTTCTGTTTTCCATTTACAGAGGCAACCACTCCTAGGCATGTTATACCTAACCCACAGCTGGATCTTCTACAAAGAAATAGTTGTGGTTTGTGCCTGACTTCTGCTGCTAAACTCCTGTCTGCTTGGAATTCGCATGATTTCCTCTGAAACTGGTGAGGTTTACCATAGTATGACACTGCTTTTCTTACAGTCTAACTGGGAATGGTCATCTCAGGCTGGTATTAAAATGGCAATTTCAGTGGTGACTCTCCTGTTAAAGCCATCATCTAAATGCATCACTTAGTCTTTGATGGCAAATTGTTTATATAAATAAGAGGGAACAAAAATAGCTAGCAAATACCAGGAGATAATTGTGTGGTTAACCCTATAAATGACAGTGTTCCAAGAACAGCAGAGGGATTTTTAATAAACTAATCACAAACAGATTAATAGCTTGGAAAGCAACAGGGGATTTTCTATTCCACAGCAATGGGATTTTCAGCAGACCCAAACCAGTTCTCCTCCAAGTAGAAATGTGCTTATCTAGATCCATCTCCCCTGATCGCCTCACTTCTCACCATAAAGGGAAATCAATATGAGGACTTGTTATTCAGAGGAGTCTCAAAAGTCAGGCACTGTGATTGCACCTCTAATCCTGCAGGAATCTATTTCCAACAACTACATCATATTGAATGCAACAGGCACATTGTTTACAGCTGCTTTGTGAAGCCTACAATATAGGGAAGCATATAAAACCAGATATGGGGGATCCAAGCTGAACTCTGGGTCTGGCTTTTAGCACCAGTTGCACACTAAATGGCGCAACTTAGTTGCACTAAAATAATTATTTCTGAATGCAGACCTCTGTTATTAGAGAAAACACTTTGATTCTCAGCACAGTGCTTATGTATGGATTTCTCCTGCAGCCTTTTGGCCGACCAATTAGGAAAACAAGGGCAGTGTAAGGGTTAAACATTGATCTCCAGGTTCCCCTGGCATGCTATGGAGCTGCTGCTAATAACCCTGGTGGCAGTTTCCTGAGCTGTAACTCACAGCATGATGAGAACAACTTCTGATCTGATGAAAATTCCTCCCTCACTGCAGAAAAACACCCCATCGTTTAAAAGTTTTGAATGTGCTAACAGCTAATTTATTAAAGGGACTCCTGCAGTGTCCATGTTTACAGGGCTCAGGCTGCACACAAAGGAAAGGCCTATTCGATGCACACACGGGGAGCAGAATCGAGCTGTATTTTTGGAAAGGCAGCACAGTGTGCCCGAGAAGAAGGGCTGGACTGATGAAAAGAACAGTTATGATGTTGTGCTGAGACTTCTTTCAGCCTTGACTAAAAAGAGCACAATTACAGACTGGAAAAGGGGAACAAATAAGAATAAGCTGTATTTTAGAAACACCAAAAAAAGTGAAGCGAGTCCCTGCCAGATTTGTACTGAGAAATGTAAAACTTTCCCTGGGTGCTTAGTTACGGTAAAGAAGGAAAATGTACACGAGGGCAGACAGAGTTGGGAGTTTTCTTTTTTCGGGAAGGTTTATACATTTCCCTATAAATCCCAAGTGAAAACTTCTCAGCCCCAAAATCTCTGCCCCTAAACCAGGCGCATCAAAGGGCTGGGAGGGAAGGGAGGCTGCATTTTCCAAAGACTTTTGCTTTTAACCAACAAAATATCTTCCACAAATTTCAAATGAGACTAATGCCCTTATATTCAGCACAAAAAACGCTGGAACTATTTTAGCCATCTCCAATAACAATCACATTCCTTGATGTCTCTCTCTGACAAGCTGTTAGACTGCTGAAGCCTGAAAATGGAAGAAGTCCAAGAAAGAATTAGGTGTCCTCTACATCTAACAACATTACCTCATTACCTGCAAGTAAATATTAGGCATAGCCTGGGTTTAGAAAATAAGGCTAAGTGCAAAGGAGCACCTGGTTAACAAGTTAATGGGCTAAATAATTCTGTATAATTTTCAGACACTAACACTTATGTGTCAGATTTCCTCCTCCCAGCTGTGTCGCTTTGCTGAGAAGTATTCATAAAATAATCTTAACAACTTCGCAGTATTCATTTAAATTAAATATATACTTCAGCTTTCACTAAAATACCATTGTTAGAAGCCAACCACTTGATGTGTTGTCAAGTGACACTCTAATGAGCATGATTTTTAATGGGCTTTAAGTAGCTGAGGGGAAAGAAGTAAAACCACAGCTGAAACGCCATGCTGAAGGTCTGGGTATCTATTTGAGGTACTGAGTTGTCCCAGAGCCCTTGATGAAAATACATGTTTCTGTAATGAGTACGCATACATCAGCACAGACATTACATTTTCCTTACTTCATTCAGCCTATTTTTAAAGTATCAACTTAAAATACATTCACAATATTTTTGGCTCGGTGAATAAATTTACATATTAAGTAGCACTAATTATAAGAAGCAACGTTCTGTTCCTTGCTACGCACAGTCCATACGATCCACATATGTCTAGATTAACACCTTTCTCGCCTTGGTGGGGCCCCAAAACACATGGTATGTTCAGCACAGCACAGTCACATGTGCAATGGGCTGGCGTATGCACAATTTCTTCCTCATTCAACTTTACTTTTCACCTATCCCTTCTTATTTTTAGCCCCCAAGTCTCCTTGCAAGAAGAGGCAATGTTCATAAATCCTTTAGGGTTTACTATGTTTAATCCTTTCCAACTTCCAACTTCTAAGCTTCATCCACTGCAGCTCCCCACTCACCCAAGCTGTGATCCTACCACTATCCCATCCTCCCTTCTCCTTCTGAAGCAAGGAGGTCACAGTGCGTTGGCTAGTTTTATCATCTGAAGTACTGTTAATATCTCAATTTACCTCAAAAGGCTTAACAGTCATCCTCCATCTGTGGTCTTCCTACGAGCAGGATATTTCTGTGCCTCTGCCCCAGCCTGTTTCCATGTGCAGCTGGCTAGTTCTGCCTCACTTGCCCTATAAACAGATTTATATCCAAGTTCTCCACCAAGGACTCATTAATCTCCTGAAGCTGGTCAGCAGCCTTTTCAGTGCTTTGTTCCCTTACACCAGAAAGGCACCTAAGCAATATTTTCTGCCACCGTTCTTCTCTGCGAGGCACAGTGGGTGGGTTTTAAGATGACCTTAATGTCCCGTTTCAGATGTCCTGCTAGCTAAGCCTCATTAATGCCTGGCATGATCGACCACGGGCAGATGTGGCTCCACGTTGCTATCAGGAAAGCCAAGTGGTGATGCCTCACAGTGGGGATGTTGGAAAAAAGAACATCAGGTGAAAGGGACAAGAGTAAACTAGTCTGGAGGAACACACAGATAGCTCACAGAACAGGATTAAACCTCAGGGTTTAACTGACTGGGGACCAGTACACTCTTTACAGTAGTGTTAGAGCTGTGAAGTGACTTGAGTTATTTTGATGCCAGTGGCTGCTCCGCCTATGGGTCAGGGTGCTTTGGCAGCTCTGGATGCACATACACCTCCTACCTGTTTGCACCTCCACTGTGATATTGGCTGGTAGCACAGTGATGAGCTATTCAGCTCATCATCTCATTCAGTCATCACAGTAGTGTCTCTGCTAAAAAGCATCCCAAATCACCCTTCTGTGGTTTCTTATATTGCTCACAATATTTTACTTATAAACAAGTCTGTGACATTTGACATGATGTCATCCATGATCATAAGGTACTGAAAATACATTAAAAATGACCCAATGTGGGTTTTTTTGTGCATGTATGTATCTTTTGCAGTGGTGATAATATGTATGCACTGGGCTGAAAGGCCAAAACTACTTTAGTAGCCATTTGCAAGAGGCCAGTGAACTTCCCTTCTGAAGGTTAGGTATTACATTAAAGTAAGACGATTCCTTATTTATGGATGACAGTCCCTGTAAAAGTCACCACAAGGCTGAAGGAAGAGGGAAGAATATTTCTTACACTGTTCTTTTAGAATGTAAAAAGGGAAAAAGTGTTGATGCCACATAGGACAACTTCATTGCAGAGGGAACCATCCTGTGGAAACACACAAGTCCAAACGTGCAATCTGGTCTGAGGTCTCTCTGGAGCACAGAAGGAGCATCAGCATAGGTTAAAAAAGCTGTGATGCACAGAGGGGATATGAAGTGCCCCAGCCCTAAAAGCACAGAGCAGAAGTGTGGGAGCCCAAAGACACCTTTGGTGTTGCTGAGCACAGCTCAGCACCTTCAGGGGCTATGGGAAAATGGGGAAGTTTTAAAAGAGCATTACAGAAATTCCCCTGTCCCCTCCTACTGCATCACCTCTGAGGACTATTGTAACTTTACCTGATAATGAATGCATCAATCTGAGATATTCAAAAGAGCCTGAATTATTTCAAAGCACTCATCTGATCTGCCTTCAGAAGCTCTGGTACTAACAAGCTGCTTCCCTCCATGCATTTGATTATTTTTCCTAAGCTGCTGGAGATTTTGATGGCAGTCATGAACCAGACTCCACAACAGAGTTCAGTCCATTAAAACAAATTAGGCAGAGAAAAAAATCTCTCTACTTATTGGTACCGCATTTCCCAGTTTGTCCCATATATTCCAGGAAATCCTGGTTATCATATGGACCATAAAGGCTAAGCCAAGCACCGCATGAGGATGTAGACCTCAGCCTCCAATGCCAATAAGGAGCCATAATACCGAATCCAAACTGGTTAAAGGATGCTAGTGGGGTTTGGGCTGTTTAAAGTTCTAGCTTTTGTTGACCAAAAAGAGGAGAGCTTCATTAGAAATCAGTTACTTCTAAAGATACATTTAAGTTTAAGAGTCAAAGCACTGATTTTTGACAGCCTCAAGAAATGATCCTGCTGCAGGATTTGCGAACAGGAACAGCAGAAGCACCATCCAGGGCAGCATCTCTGAAGAGACATGTCAAATTTGTTTGCTGGCTAAGCCCAGCAAATTCTGTCATCATTTGGTACCACAGCAATGTCTGTTGGAAAACAAAGAAAAGCCTTCTCCCAACAGTTAAAGAATATTTACAGATTCGTTACTTATGCTCTCTCTAATCGCCTGCTCTAAGCCTGTGGCTGGGGACTAATTACAGTAACTACTGAAAAAACAAAACATATATTATGCTGTGTATTTTACTGAAAATTTATTATAATGAATTTCAGTGGGAGAAGACAAACGGGGTATTTAAATCTCCTGGCAGAAATGTGTATTTATGAAAATCAGCCCCTACGATGAGGCGATGAGAAGTATTTTTACCTATAAGCTAACAAGATTTCCAACATATGTACCCCTGTAGGTCAAATAACAGACAAAAACCCCATCCTTGGGATACAACTTTAACATTCAATGAATTGCAGGCTAATTCCAACCTGACAAGTACAAGCTGGATGGAACAATTATCCTCAGAAACAGTAATTGTGACTTAACACTGCTTTAAAAGACCTGTGTGCAGATGAGACAGGGTTTTCTCACATTTTCTCTAGTTTGGTTCCTTTCTTTTTTCTCTCCCATAAAATGCAAGCAGGACCTATTCCTCCCCATTCCTCTGCTTTTAGAAACCTATATCATCAGTTTGGACATGATCGATGAAGAGAACTTGTAATTCATAACATATTGTTGTCAAAATCGTTATGCCATACCTGGCAGATGGCTCAGTACTTAAACTAGGAACATCAATAAACACAGCAAAGAGCTGTTCTAAGTATGGTCCCAATCCTTCTAACATACACAGTGCAGCACCAGCATATGCAGAGGACACCTGTGAGATGCTCTTGCTTGCCGCAGCTAGAAGCTTGGCATGCTTGTGGTTTCCTTTGCTTCGATAAGCTGAGCTGTTCCCAATGCAGGTGAAGAGGAAACTGCCACGAGAGTGGGAGTTCTAGCATGCTTTGAACCCTTTGAACCCTATAGGGATGTGTTTGTGAGGCACCTGGTTGCATGTGGGTCCCTGAAATAGCCTTCTCCTCAGGTTGGGACTCACTGATGTGACCTGCATTGCCCCTGTTTCCTCAGTTCATGGGGCAGCTTTTCTGCATAACCATGGCTTCTTTGCTTCTCTTCAGGCACCAAAATGAGCCCAACTTGTAATGCACTTTGGCCATGCAAACCTGGGAAAAGCTTCTCTTCAGCCTCTGTGATAGCTGCATGGAAAGGAAGAAGAATCTACACCCCTGTCAGCCGGATGTGAATGTGGAAAGACCAGGCAGTTGTGAACTGAGGGATTACAATCAGCAAAGTCCCTCCTTTTATCTTACACATTAGAAAAGAAGAAATAAAAGAAAACCTGAGAATAAAGTAGGAATCACTTCAGCTTTCCTGCATAGAAGGGCAAAAAGCAGCCTCAGCTACCAACTTCATTATTTTTGCAGCCTTACAACTTACAGCTCAAACAAACTGCTCTCAGTTCTAACATTTGTTTCTGGTTTCAGACTAGTAGAAATCTAATTTCCTTCTCCCCAAGAGCAAATGTCAGCACAAGCGGGATCTGAAATTTGTTGCTTGACACCTGCAGCAAAGAGCTAAATTGAGAGTAATATTTCAAAGAGGTACTTGGGAGGTATGTGCTTAAATTTGGTTAACAGACAAGCAGGCTGGTATATGTTCCTCCTGCATACCGCCTCTAAAATGTATCCCCCGTCACCCTGGCTTGACCTAAGGCAAAGGAAAGGGAACTGCTCGAACTGCTCTGATTGGAACCATGCAGGCCAAATTCAGCATTTCAGGGAACTTCATATGTCTGGCTTCAGAAACGAGTGTTATGATTTTACACTTCTAAACACACAGGCCAAAAGAGCCTGCCTAGCTTTTATATCATCTGCTGCTTTAACAGTGAAAACAGCCTCCAACTAAAATTCATGTCTGATATTTGTGATTCAGGATAATTCCAGATCAAACTCCTGACTGCTATATGCAATCAGCATCCTCTTCTGCTCTTAGCCTTGCTTTGTTGTCTACATTTCTTCACTGCTGCAGGCAATATGCTTCTGTTTGCAGAAAGAAATCAGCAACCAGTATCAGCTGTAAGCTACCAAGTGCAACCCAGGGGTTTCTGGAGGGTTTATGACTCTCATGGACAAGTATTCAGAAAGTCAGTATTTAATGTAGCAAATCAGCATATTCTGTAATGATATTTACTGATCTTTATTCTAGCTACTCTGTAAAATACACTATTCCAAATACAACCCTTGAGCAGCACAACACGTAAGCTACTTCTAGTTCGGTAACCTACTCCAGGCTCAGAAAGCAGGCTAACTCCTGCCCAGGTCTAACTCCACATAGTAGAAGCTCACAAATTCACTGTATGTTACTGCTTAACTGGTGTGGCTTGTATAATACTTTGGTATAATTGCTTGGCACAGGTCTGGAATTTGCAGTACAGATTTTCATTTTGGGAATGGGTCCCTGAGCTGGAAACTGATAATACTTGAAACTACACTGGCAACTTCTGTTTGAAGATGTCAAAATGCATTTACAGTCATCGCATCAGCCTGAATGGACACGTATCTTATTCTTAGCTAAACAAACACACACTTTGGACAACTGAGCCATGCAAATCTAAGCAGGGAAGCAGGTAAGATTAAAAGTCAAATTGCTTGGCTTTTTGTCCGCTGCTACAAACACACCAGTATGAGAACATATATGGCATTTCAACTTAATAGAGCATAAATGATGTAAATTAACATTGCTTCCACATTGCAAGGGAACAAAGCAATACTAAAAGGATGCGACAGATCTTAAATTTATCTGCAAATGGCATAGCTCCATTAAAGTCATAGGGACTAAGGGTGTAATCTGTTCATCTTCTGCTCAGAAACAGCAATATTTGGCTAACAGTTATTAGTAATTCCACTGGCGTAGAGTTTCTTTAATCTTAAAATCAAGTGATATCTCAAAGGCGCTAACTGGAAGACTGCCATTACTTTCAGCGCCCTCTTCTAAAGCTGCTATAGAACCAATAATTAATGCAAAGGGCAGATTATGCACATGCAGGAGTACAAACATACTCAAAGTTCTGATTCAAGAAAGGAAAAAACCTGACTGCCTGTAGCCTGCCACCCACAGGGACCATTCTACTATTTTTAAGTCAATTAGTTCACCTTCTGTCAAAAGTCAGCCCTCTCTATCCTTGTTAGTGGTGACAAACACAGTTTACTGCACTTATTATTCCTTTAACAGCTCATTAGAATTCGAATACATTAGTGCCAAAGGATCTAAAGGTCATTTATCATCATTTTTTTTTAATTAAAAAAAGACAAAAGCTTTCTAAAATATCCAGGATTGCAATTACTGCAAATGGGATAACTCTGAAACTGAAACAAAACCCAGCAACAAGCATGGAATCATAGAATAGTTTGGGTTGGAAGGGACCTTAAAGCTCATCTGGTTCCCACCCCTGCTTTGGGCAGGGACACCTTCTGCTAGACCAGGTTGTTCCAAGCCCTGTCCAACCAGGCCTTGATCACTGCCAGGGATGGGGCAACTGCGTTTGTTGATCATTTCGAATTAAAAGAACGTGGGACTCACTTTCCTAGCTCCTAATGAAAAAAAATAATAATATATATGTTTATATTACATTTTCTTCAGTTTCAAAACTGAAAACACATTCAAAACCCTATAGGATGATTCTCAGACACTGTACTGATGAGTAACGCTGATACACAAAGAGCAGGAAGAGTCTAACTGACTGATACTATCAAATGCAGGGTCCTCCTACAAGAAACATCACTCAGAAAGCACCATATTCACCATTAAATCTGGTTGTTTTCCAGGACAGTGAGTGCACAGATCTAGTAAATGTCCACAGAACCATATATCTCATTATTACTCACTTGCATTGGGCTTTTCCAGAAGTGCTGTATTACAATTAAAAAAAATCAGATGCATTTTAGGAAAAATAGTTAAGCTTTCTGCATGGAAAATTAATCATTATGTATAATTACAACATAATAATAGGAATTACCGGATAAATAGTGTCATCAATTCCTATAAGGAAAATGCCTCTGGATGCCTTTAGCTGAAATTAATTGAGTTGAACAGGAAAATAGTCTGAAAAGCTGAAGAATTTACCAGAGTGACAAGGTTTTTATATAGTTTGGAACCATCTTATGATTTCTATCCCATAAACATAACAGTTTGTGCTTCATTTAAAAATCACCCAAAACCACCTCCACAGAAATATCATTACCTCTTAAATTTTACAGTAATTTCTCATAAGGGAAACACTATTCACATGTGGGGAAATCTTTAGTACATGGAAAGACTTCAATGTGTATGAATTAGTCTGGGGAAAAAAAAGAAACATGTATTCACAAACAGGTGAATCAAAAGCCACAGTGCAACAAAAATCCTACCCAAAACAGATCAAGGAAAAGTGTTTTGAGGCTACATGTGAGAGACTGTTAAAAATACAGATATAAATAAAGACTGGATAAAGACCCTTTTCAATACCCCTCTAGCCAGCCTAGCAGAATAGCCCTTGCATGGCTTTCCATCATGAGTCCTGCCAGGTCAGAAGAGTTGCTAAGAGGAATCCCAAATGCCAGCCCCGAGGAGCACTGAGTGCCCTCTCACCTTGGTTAGCAGGAGCAGAGGGTAGCTCAGGGTTCACAGCCAGCATCTGAAAAGCTGCCAGAGGGCTGAAGTGGAGCAGAAAGATATCCTCTGAGAATGTGGAGGCCCCAGACAGCGTTGCTGTGTCCTGCTGAAAGATCCTCTGCAGGTGGGAGGAGGCCAACCAGCAAGATGTGATTTACTACCAAGATCCTTTCAGTCATAAACCAAAAAGCTTTTTGCCAAGGCCATGATCTTACACTTCAAAATTTAGGTTAGAAGCAAAGAAAGGTGATCAAGTTAATGCAAGGTAACAACTTACAGCTCCTCACCCGAGCACAGTAACTTATTACTCCCAGCACTAGCCATTTATAAGTGAAACACTTTAACTCACAGCACAGTACTTTAACCCCATAACTTTAATTCAAGTACAGTTTTTAATCAGCATCATAAGCCATTTAAAATGGAGCATTACGGAAACACCAGCAAATTTTTCCTATATGGACAAATTAGGATAATTGACAGTAGATTCTAATTTTACCCAAACCTATGCAGGTCAAAACGACAGTTTTATAAAAGCATTAATGCTTTAATGCTCTGAATTAATGTAGAGAAGCCTCAATTAGTCAACTTCTTTCCTTAGGGAGAATCTCTCCTCTCTATGTTTACTTTAATTAAATACCAAACAATGTCATTGAAAGACATTCCCGGCACCATGCAGGAAGCAAGGTAGTTAATCCGATTCTTTTCCTTTTTGAGGATATAAAGACAGATGCATTCAGAGAAAGGGATAACTGCTTTTAAAATACAGAACTGGTATTTCCTACCTAATGAATTGGAAACCACAAGTATATCTAATGCATATTCATAGAATCATAGAATCCACTAGGTTGGAAAAGAACTTTAAGACCATCAAGTCCAACTGTTAGCCCAGCACGGACGAGACCCCCACTAAACCATGTCACTAAGGGCCTTGTCTACAGGGTCTGTGAATATTTCCAGGAACAGTGATTCCACCACTGCCCTGAGCAGCCTGATCCAATGCATGACTACTCTTACAGTGAAGAAACTGTTCCTAATATCCAATCTAAACCTCCCCCTGGTGCAGCCTGAGGCCATTACCCTTTTTTCTATCGCTTGTTATGAGGGAGAAGAGACCAGACACCTTCTCTCTCCATCCTCCTGTCAGGCAGTTGTAGAGAGCAATAACGTCCCTCTGAGCCTTCTCTTCTCCAGACTAAACAACCCCAGTTCCCTCAGCTGTTTCTCATCAGACGTGTGCTCCAGGCCACATGTTTATTAAAGGCAACATTTAACTACATTATAATATTCCAAATAAAACCCCACAGAAGGTCTGTGCAGCTTATTCTGAAGCTGGCCTCACACGTATCAAAGAACAAAGGTGCATACACCATGGGTCAGGCATGAACCAACAAACCTCTTCACTTGCTATGGAGGGACGATGAAGGATGCTCCATCCCTGGTGGTGTTCAAGGCCAGGTTGGACAAAGCCTTGGGTGATATGGTTTAGTGTGAGGTGTCCCTACCCATGGCAGGGGGGGGGGAACTGCACGATCTTAAGGTCCTTTCCAACCCTGACTGTTCTATGATTCTATGGCAAAAGCTCCTGTATAGACTACCCAGTCTGCACCCAGCTTCTCAATGTTCAACGCCACTTTCAGGCAAGACCATCAGTGTATACGATAGCAGCTATGCTATGTCCTACTGTTCTTATCTGGAGTATTCCCTTTAACTTTGTAAAAAAAGAGTTTGTTGCTCTCAAAACGGGTTTGAAAAGTCCACTCTTCAAGATAAGTGGTCTCAGACATTTTACAGGGCCCAAGTGTTCAGCGTTATTAATGTTCTATGAGGTTTTCATCATGTCATTACTAAATAAAACATCAGCCGAACCCTTCTTAAGTTCTACAGATATATGAGGCAGTTGTTAACTATATTTATATGGGACATTTCTGCCTTGCTGCTATAAAACTCTTCTTACTGCAGTAGGTTCTGATTCAGCACTTCCCTTTCAGGTGCAAAATTCATACAGAAAAGGTGCAAATCTGGTTTGCTCATTTTGTATGGAAGCACTAAAGAAAGCCGCGCTTAATTGACTTGGTGCAAACACATTAATAAGATAAGGTAGGAGTATGCATCCACACCTGAGAAATAGCTGTGCAATGGTTCTGGCCAACATACCAGATAAAAAACCCAACTCTTCCTAGAGCAAGTGTAATTAGTAAAAAGGGTCCCCTGTAGTGAAGCTGAAATTTCTCTAAGTGTTGCAAAGACAGCAACAACTCATGCTCAGGCTGTCCAGCCATGTCTGGACACTGCATTTGCTCAGGGAAATACAGACCTTGCCATATGCTACCTGCTTGCCATAGATACTCTGCAGTGGCAGCTTTTGCTGGAGTACAGGGATTTATAGGGTCTGTCTACAGAGCTGGTGGTTGGGGAGAGTGCAGTTCCCATCAGTCCTGTGCCTTCTGTAAGGGCATCTATGGAGTATTTCCTTCCCTTCTGCTTTAGGGACATGGACCTGCTCAAGCAAGTATAGAGGAGACCAGAAAGATGAACTGAGGGCTGGAGCATCACTCCTATGGAAACAGGCTGAGAGAGCTGGACTTGTTGAGCTTGGAGAAGAGAAGGCTCCAGGGAGACCATGTAACAGTTTTCCAGTATCTAAAGAGGGCCTACAAGAAAGTTGGAGAGGGACTTTTTACAAGGCTACATAGTGACAAGACCAGGAGAATGGCTTTAAACTGACAGAGGGGAGATTGAGATTAGACATTAGGAAGAAATTCCCTACTGTGAGGGTGCTGAGGCGCTGGCACAGGGTTCCCAGAGAAGCTGTGGCTGCCCCATCTCTGTCAGTGTTCAAGCCCAGGTTGTACGGGGCTTGGAGCAACCTGCTCTAGTGGAAGGTGTCCCTGCCTGTGGCAGGGGGTTGAAACTGATTTAAGGTCCCTTCCAACACAAACCATTCTATGATTCCCTTCTCCAAAAGTACCATCCACAAGAGAACAGAGACAAATGTACATCAAAATGAAATGTTTGCCACTCATTTTAAAAGAATGAGAATGTCAAGGGAAAAATAAATACAGATTGAGAGAGATGAGAAAGAAAACACAGCTGTTGAAAGAACAAAGACAATGAACAACTGAGATGGTAAGGAGGAATATTATTTATATATGCTAAAGATCATTTTCAACAGCAAATAGAGAAAGCCATCCTGGGTTATCATCCCTCCCCTCCAAATACACAGGAGCCCAAGGGGCTTCACATTGCATTTTGTGATCTGGCCAAGTAGCCACAGGGCTCTCCACTCCCACCTCCTCCGCTCTGCTGGGCCACTGAGGAAAACAGGGAGGAATATTCTTTCTCTTTTTTATAGCCTGCAGGTTTGGAGTACAGAGAGAAGACAAAGGGCAATGTTAGTAAATGCAAGATGAAAGGTGAGGTGTCATAAGCTAATAAATTCAGAATTAAAGCTTTTGGCTTGCTTCAGATCATATTCGCAGAGCTTTGCACAGCAGGAATTCTCCCAAGACACACCTCAATGCGGCTCTGTAATTAGGCACATGTCTACGAGTTCAGGATTGTGAAATCCCAAGCTCTGAATTCTTAAATTCCCTGAGTTTAGCTCCAACCAATTTCTGAACTAAAGCAATCTTGCTAATAGGTGGCCATTGACCACAGGCTCACATCCAAAGGATGTTAACTTCACTTCAGTTCTGAAACACTGGAACTGCTACATTAGAAGAGACCAAGGGTCCAATACCCTTGTCAGTGCCAGATGCTTCAAAACAAGTTAGATGATTAAATTTTGCTGCAAGCAAGATTAATTCACACACTAAGCAACTTGGCTGAAACCAAGATAGTGGAGAGCCCTAGACCAGATTCTGACCCTTACTGTACAATTTACAGCGTGGGAGAATAAGAAAGATTTCTTCTGACCACAACAGATGATGCCCTGGAGCAAAGTGACTGATAAAAGATTGGCACGCAGTGGTAATTTCATTTAAGCTAGTGTATCCAATTTGGTGTTTTGATCTTTGAGGATAATGTTACAGGGTAACATTATCAAGAGTGCTCAAGCAACCTTAGCCCTTCGGCCCCACTTGCTTTCAGCAGAGTTTATACACTAAATCACGCAAGGATATTTGAAAACAGTCCCAATATACTTGAAGCTCGAGATGGAAATCAGCAGAGGCAACCAGGCTTTGCACTGTGAGCTCCACAGGGCATTTTTTGAGGGAGCAGAAGGGGCTTTTCTTCCTGTCCCTAGTCTCCATCAGTTTTGTACCGTCAGTGTAGCAGCGATTCTCATTCCTCCATGGCTTCACCCCACTATGGCACAAGAAACACGGGAAGCATCCCTCCTTTCTCCAGTAGACTCCCAGACTCCAGTCTGTGCTCATCTGGCCAGCTCCAGAACACAGCAAACATGCTCCCACTTCCCATAAGTTAGTGGGAAATTTCCCTAGGGTAGCCTGGCTTTTGCTTTTCCAGCTCCTCTCACCTTGCAAAGAGGCAGAATATTTCACACTTAGTGCAAGGGTAAGAAATGCATTGGAAATGCAGGTCAGTTGATTTTGAACATCACTGTTTAATTATGGACACATCATTATTTATTTTGCGCTCTGAACAGCTTATCAGGGTGATCCATTCCTTGCAGCATTAATTAAATTCTGTTGGCATAATGTAACATTTCAAACCTCTCTTTCTGCTCGTTGTGTGGCCATATATATAGAATCATAGAATGACAGAATAGTTAGGGTTGGAAAGGACCTTAAGATCATCCAGTTCCAGCCCCCCTGCCATGGGCAGGGACACCTCACACTAAACCATGGCACCCAAGGCTCTGTCCAACGTGGCCTTGAACATCATCAGGGATAGAGCATTCATAACTTCTCTGTGCCTCACCACCCTTACAGTAAAGAACTTCTTCCTTATATCTAAACTTCCCCTGTTTAAGTTTTGCTTTCGAATTTCAGGCTGTTTTCTTTAATTCTCCCAAATTCTGTTCTCTGAGTTTGGTTTTTACACTGCATTCATCCCAAGATGTTAAAATGACGCACCCAGAACACCACCACTGCAGAGAGTGCCACTGACATTCTCCTGGCTTGGAAAGTATATTCCCAGTTTGATGGATGGGGTAAAGCTCTCTTTTTCAGGTAGGAACGTACTGCTTAATCTATGCAGATGGACCATTTTTTCTGTGGTAGAGCTACATGAATATGGATATCCAGCTGTAGTGCTTAGGTGTAATCAGGGAGGGAGATGCAAAACCACAATGACAAGAAGGTCAATATGTTTTGATCTAGTAACAAATCCTGCTGTTGGTGCAGCTGAAAAAGAGCTGGAAGGAAAGGCAGGCAGTAAGAGAAATATATTTCAATAAGTATTTCATTCTGGGAAATGTGATAATTGTGTATGCACAGAATAGCCACCAGAGACCAACTGCAGAAGTTATGTTGATTCAAAATGCATTAAAACAACAGATTAATACACATTAAATAGTGAAAAGATGTATTAAATGATGCACTGATTAGAAGGAATACATAATTTATGGCCATATTATTAAAACAGGGGAAAGCCTGTCATGTTCTCACATGCATACCCCTCTCACTGCAAGTATACTCACAGCCAGCCTGTGTATGGAGAAGTGTTAAATATAAACTGAGGCACTAGAGCAAGTTCACCAAAGGAAGACTCAGCTATAAATGGCCAAGTCTTGGGATCATATAAGCAATGCCATAGTGTAGCCATGGCCGTGAGTGGCGGCAGTTCTGGACACAGCCCTTTCTTCCCACTACCTCTGCTGAGATGCCAACAAACAACTCTGTGCCATGTGGTAGGCACAAGGAGCTCAGTCCTATGCCCTTTTTTCTGGGATATCCTACCCAACCCTGTGTTCCCTACACAGCAGACCTGGGCAGATGGGGCAGCAATCCCCTGCAACAACCCCCACTGCACACAGAGGTGTATGGCACCTGTGCTGCACCACTCTCTGTGTTGGTGCTGAACAGCACTGTGGCCATAGGAGAAGAATGGGAGGCTTAAAAACAAGCATATCTCTCTATTTTCCCATTCCCATGCCCACTGCCACAACAGAAGTGAAAACTGAGGAAGTTCAAGGTCCAACAGAGCCACACTCCTTTTGCAGGTGAAGTCTCTTCTCCAGGCCTGCAGCACCAATGAGAACAATACTATGACACCATAAGCCACCATATTCTGCATTTTACCATTTCTATGCCACATCTGAATCCTGATAGGCAAGAAATACGAAAAGGTCACATCAAAAGCAGAATCTCTTTCAAAACTCCAAAAGAATTAGCAGCATAACTGGCCCATGTGGATCTCCAGTGCTCACTCATGCACCACTAGACATAAACTCTGCCTAAAACTGTTGACAGCAATTTACAATAAATCAATTCATTGATCCCTCCACTGCTGAACAAATATATATTCCCATACAACTTCAATTAGCCTTGTGAACAAACTGACACCTGGCAAACAGAACCATAAATTACCCTTTGATGTTATCACATCCTAAGGCGAAGTACACAGGGGTTGTTTATTTTACTAGCGGGTCCACATTCCTGAGTGTGCTTTACAAGGAAAAAAGGAACCAAAGGCACTATTAACACCTTTGTCTAGGGGACACTTCTGTAGCTGTTAGAAAGTCCCTAGTCTTTTCTTCCTTAGAAAGGAAGGGAGCAATAAGGAGGTGCCACCTGAAAAGCCCGCGACTGGAAGAGGCGCGATGAATGTTACAACGTCATAAAAGAAGAGAAAATAGAAAATGCTGAGGTGTTTTCTCAGCACCCTTTCCAGTCAGAAAATACGTAATGAAATGCAAAATTGAAAAAAAAAAGAATTAAAATGCTGAATGGGGACCATCTGAGACGATGACAGGCAATGAAGCATTTGTTTCAGAGCTCACAGCCAGGAGAGCCCTGCTTTCTGCCACTAAATTATTCTTGGGGAAAACAGCCCTTAAGTATCCATCTCTCCATCTGCAAACTCTCGTAACAGCCTCTCGTAATTCAATGGAGTTTGGAGAAAGTCACTTAATATTCAGAGAGATATAAAGTCCTTTAATAGCGTGAGGTAATACTATAAAATATCACGGTTGCACAAACAAATCAATAACCTGAATAAGGAAGAACAGCCAAAGACTGAATCAGGGAGATGAGAGATGGCAGTCCAACACAATGAAACTATCACAACGTGCTATTCATTTTTCTGAAGCTCCTATGTTCTGACAAAAGGGGTCCAGAAGGTCTAAAAGTTTGGAGTTGACACTTTCATGCTGAATGCTAAGTGAGCAAGTAAGCTATGAAGCCATGAGTCAGCTTTAACAGTGACAGAAAGTTTCATCTATGTTGAGCAGTCTCAGAGCTGCTTCCCAAAGCATCCACGGTGACTGCTCCCTCACCAACATTTTGAACAAGTGCTGTTTGAAAAAAATAAAGTCATTTGGAGCAATTTTAAAAAGCATTTAAGTTAGAAAATCTTGACCTATATCCAGGATTTTGTCCTCTTTCTGCTTTGTTTTGTCAAGCTCACTGTCAAGGAGGCTGAGACATCAGGGATCCCCATCAGAGATGCCCTGGTTGGATTTCGCAGTTTTTTCCCTGTCAATCAAATCAGTTTCTGGCATAGTTTAGCATTAAATTAAGTGTATCTTGCAAGATAAACACAACGCACTCAGTAATTCATTGCATGTTGTTAAACGAAAAGCAAGCAACTAAAGCATTAAACCCCACAATACACACTGAAGATTAATAAACAAAGTAATTAACATCATACTCTACTAGATATATTCCAAGCCTAATGGACCTAGAGGACAAACTGACAGACACAGTCCTCCACAACCAGAATTCCTCCTCCAGGACAGCACATTCTGCAAAACCCAGTGCCAGTGAAAAGTCCAACCTTTCTTACTTTAAACCCCTTAGGCTCAACTACGCAGTGCCCTTGCTTTTGAAAAGCACAACTCTCTTCTAAGCTTCCAGCTGAAGCACTGCAGGCGAGATCCTCATCTGCAGTTAATCAGCATGGCTCCACCAAAATCAACAAATCTGTGCTATTTAACACTAGTCCAAGAACTGACCCCTCTGATATTTCTCAGTGCATTGTCTTCAGCTGGGACTGCAGATGTAATTATTTTGATTCCTGCATCTGAAATATTTGATCAAGAGCAAGTTAATTATGTTCCTGCCAGTAGAGTGTCTGAAACTCCCATCAGTTTTGATGTTCCTAAAACAATACAATATTCTGCAGCTGAGTAAATATTTCTTGGGGGAAGGTAACGTACAAATTGGTTCTCACTCCAGATGTAAATGGCATTTATACAAATTTGCACTGTGGCTTTGATGTGAATCCTATCATCCTCTGCTCTGTGATAACCAAATGCCTATAGACTCACAGCTCTATCAACAGTGAGACTGAACTTCGGTAGTGCCTCTTTCTATTTAGTGCTTTACGCACATTAATGAACTGAGCCACAAGGATCCCATGTGGGGTAAGCATTATTCTATTCATTCTTCATACGAGAAATTTATGATGTAGAAAGATAAAGCCACTTGCCAAGGTTGTGTGAGAAGTGTGGAGTAAAGCTAGAGGGAACTGCAATCAATACATGAGAAAAGTTCCAGCCTTATTGAAGAGTGAGACATGTTTGCAGAATTCAAGCCATACTTTTAATATGTTGTTAGGCAGACAAGTGCCATTCGATATAAGAGCAAGCAAAGAAAAAATACCATGTTATGTTGCTAAATGAGGATTAAATGCAGTGCATACTTATTGAATATGAGAAGGTTATTTTAGCCAGCAAATCATTTTCCCCAAAGGCTTCAACTTATATGTATTGGAATTTCCTTTGCTGGGAAAAAAGTCTCCCTTAGTGCATCCAGTAATAAAATAGCACAAGGAATAACTATTCTGGGTGGAAATTACTGGCATTCATTAACAGTATTGGCTCAGATGTTTGGCATTCTGGAAGGGCTTGAAAAAAAAAAGGGGTGTTTCATCACTGACCTCACTGACAGCAAAGGTAGACAAGTCCTGAGCTGTTTCTAAATCCTGCCCTCTGTTAGGGGGGAATTCTCCAATCAGATATAGAGGAACAACTAAAGCACAATCCGCTGTGCTTTAATAGCACATAAGGAATCAAATTTTGATACTCAGATTGTGTTTTGAAGTTAAACAGTGTGAAAGGATTGTAGACAGATATTTAAGAAGATACTACAGATCAGACAGCTCAAGCCAGACAGTATTTTCCAATAACAATGGTTAACTTGACAGGCAGGAAGACAAATAACTACCTGAGGCAGTAACAGCTGTGGCAGCAGAATGAAATGCTGGGGGACCAAACAACCCTTGACTCCAGAATGGCTCTGGCTTCAGAGCTGAGTATTACAGCATGTTTGAGAATTACTTTAGGAAGGACTACCCTGTCATTACCCATACTGGCTCAGCAGTTATAAGGATGGCAATAGAGATGCTGATTCAGGGGAGCTTCCTCTTTCAGGAAGGAAAAAAGTCACGCCTGGTTGAACAATAGTGTGAACATCTTGTGCCTTTGAAGAGCACTAGGTGCCTATGTTAATGTCCTAACAATACAGAAGAAAATAGCATCACCATTTATTTAAGGAGCAATGAAATTAAGCAAAACAGACTTTCTAACAAATATCTTGCTCTACCATACATAAAAAACGGCCTCTCTATCAAGTTGAAGTAGAAAACTATCGCACATTTTAATTACTAGATAATATTCTCCCTTTAGCATGGAACTATCCCTTTCCCTAGCTAATGTTCTCTATTTCCAGTGGAAATACAACAGTTTGTTGAAAATGAGACTCTGGTCTTGTACATTTTCATATTTCAGAGGTCAATTTGCATACTAATCATGCACCTTTTCTATATTCCACAATACAAACAAGTTCATTTGCAAAATGTGGTACAAACTGACAAGGCATAATAGTTCCTGTTAAAAATACAAACACGAACACTGTGGAACTCTATTTTGTTTTTACCCCCTCTCCTGCTGGTGATAATCACTGGATAGACCTGGCTTTTTAATGCTCTTTTCTGACAAAAAAACCAAAACAAAATAGAAAATTTGTGCTTTATTCTTTACCCATTCTTCAGTGACACACGCAAACACTAACTACTCATAAAACACTAAAAAGAAAGCATCGCAGGAGAGTTTTTGCATGGCTGAAAATAAAACCTAAAATCACATCAAAAGTGTTGGCCCAAAGTCATTTTCAGTGAACCACAACTGTTATTTCTCATGCCAGCTGGGAACATAAAGAGATTTTATTAATGCATGATTTCTGCGTTTACCTCATATTTCTAACTTGGAATAAATTAGAAACAGACTTAAAGGCCCCATTCCACAGCATGAAGTAAACAAATGTGTTTTACTATATATGCTTTTCAGAATGAATTAAATTCACACAGCATTTGCTCTATTTGCTCCCAGCAGACAGCTTCCATTCTGTACACAAGTCTGTAAGAACATCAGAGAAGACAGTGAAGGCTGGCACTTAACCTTCAAACAACAGTCCTATCTCCCACTGCCGTGTTCCCACCACTGCTGGGTCACTGCACTGAACAGCAATGGAGTTAACTGCATTTTAAAAACAGTAAATCCATTACCTTGGCTACCAACTGAAACTGTAATTTCTATTCAGTGTTGTATTATAAGGCAAGAACGCTGATATCTCTAAATCTAATAGTAATTCAATGCAGGAAGGCACATGGGAATGAAACCCCAATGCTCATCCCTACTGAAAATGAAGCAGTAAACAGAAGCAATATGAGATTCCCAGAGAAGCTGGGGCTGCCCCATCCCTGGCAGTGTTTAAGTGCTCAAGGCTGGATGGGGCTTGGAACTACTTGGTCTAGTGGAAGGCCCATGGAAGGGGGATTGGAACTACCTGATCTTTAAGGTCCCTTCCAACCTATTCTATGATTCTATGAGACTGGGGATATAGTGGCTCTGGAAGGCTGACTACAGAGCTGGTTACATCTCATCCCTAGCAGTTTCATCTCATGGCCTGTTCAGAGAAGGATGGTCCCACATGTCAATATGTGAGATCTATTAAACAATATCTGACCAGAAGAGCTTCCAACTTTCAAAAGCAAAATGAAGTGGGTGTTTTGGGGGAGGATGGAGAGGGTGTCTTTTGAAAGTTGAGGATAAAAAAGGAGCTCTGTTGCTCCCAGACTCAAAACCATTGGATTCTTTGGTATTTGTTTAAAGGAGAGCACCAAATTCTACTCCTAATTCAGCCTCATGGTTCTGAATTTGAACTGAACTGAATGAAAGTTGGGTTAGGATCAGGCTGAAGTTTCTACCTTCTCTCTGTGGAAAAGAAAGGCTAAAAGCACCACAAACACTCACTTCTTTTCTCATTTGGTGTGGTGAATACCTAAAATGTCTTGGTGTCTATCCAATGGAAATAAAAGGGAACTCTCTCTAAGGCTAAGCGTGAGAATCAGCTTAAATACAGAATTTCCCCACTAATTTTGGTTTACAGTGAGACCTGTCCTGGGTTCAGCAGTAGCAGTCTTTTTTCTCAGTCTTAGTAGCTGGTGCAGAGCTGTGTTTTTGACTTTCAACCTGGGAACAGCGCTGATAACACCGATGGTTTTAGTTACTGCTCAGTAATGTTTAGTCTGACCAAGGACTTTGTGAGTCTCATGCTCTGCTGGGGAGGAGGGGAAGCTGAGAGGAAGCAGAGACAGGACACCTGACTCAAACTAGCCAAAGAGGTATTCCATACCACAGCACATCATGCCCACTACATAAACTGGGGGCAGTTACCTGGAAGGGCTAGATCACTGCTCAGTTGGGCTGGGTATCAATTGGTGGGTGGTGAGCAGTTGTATTCTCTTCCCTTGTTATTTCCCTTATCATTATTATTGGTGGTAGCAACAGTGGTTGTGTTATACCTTAGTTACTGGACTGTTCTTATCTCAACCCATGTGAGTTACATTCTTTTGATTCTCCTCCCCATCCCTCTGGGAGAGGGGGAAGGAAGGAGGTGGGGGATCAAGCAAGTGGTTGCTTGGTTCTGAGTTACTGGCTGGGCATAAACCACGACAGATCTTAAGAATATACACAGTGTTGCTTACATGGTAGTCACTATTAAGGAAAAAATGCATGGCAGAAATAACAATTATGAGACACGTTCCTTACAAAATATATTTTCCAAGCTGTTTCTATGACAGTTTTTACAGACATATGGGAGTTTTCGTAGCATAAGCACAGATTTCCATAAAGAAATTCTTAATCAGATTTACCATGCCTTCATTTCTGCTTTATATCAGTTTTTAACATCAATGAATATGATCTGGTTGTACTGGTGAAAGCCTGGATTCATTCAGGGTGCTCCAGTGAGAGTTCTTAATTTACTGACAGCAATTTAAGTTCCAAAGGAGATGCACAACACATAATAAACATAATGACAAGAAATAAAATAAGTCAAAACATTGAATCTTGAGTTAGCCCCTCTGGGGTAAATATATTTAGACATTCCAAACGATCGATGAATCAGGTCATCCATATAAATCTGTAATTTCTTAAGTGGAGTGTCTGTTTAGGTCCCATATGTGCTGCATTTATGAATAACAGAAAAGACTGTATATCTTGTCTCTTCAAACTGTGTCTGAATTGGTGTTTTCACTGATAGGGATTCTAGCCATGGTGCAAATATGATACCTCCCAAATGCAAAAGCAAGTACATAACAACACTCCATTTATACGCAAATTAGAAGGAAAGATGATCACATTTTTAGCAGGCACATCTTAAGGTCTCTGAATTCAGGTGTTAACCAAAGGTTTTAAGCAACCTTTCAATAGGTGTTACAAGCATCTCTCCTAATCACCACTGGCCTTGGCAAGCTCCTAAGAAGTTTAACTAACTGTTAAAAGTACTGTGAAAGTCTCATGATTCAAATCAATATCAGGTTACTGTACATTTTGAAGGCAGCACTGTTTCTCTTGGAGGGAAGGAGATGGCACCTTTCAGGTGTATGTAACCTTTTGACTGCTATGCATGTTTAACCAACACTTGCAGCAATACAATTAAATTAGCCAAATGCTGTCATTCAGAGAACATTTCTATATACGACCCAGGGCCAAGAGGAACAAGTGGGTTTGGGTACAAATTCTGGCTCCTGTTCAGGAGAGCACTTTAGCATACTCCTGAGCTAAGCACTGAGGGTCTTTAAAGCCACTGGACTGTAAGCAAATGCTTAATTACAGAATTTACAGTTTGCAGAATTCAGTCCAAACAGCTTGATTTTGCAATAGATAAACACTCTCAGCTGCCGTTATATGGAGAGCTGTTAAGGCTCAGTGCTGAAGTGACTGAAAAGTTTTCATGTGCATGTGTTAGCTGGAAACCATCTCTTCAGCATATCAGAAGAGAGGCAGAGTGCTGAGGCTGAAGATCATTCTTCCCTTAGAACAAATTCAACCCTTTGAAATGTGGTACACCCACTTCTACTCCATGAAGATAAGAAACACAAATAACCCCCACAGTAAACCTACAGAAGGATGAAAAACTCAGACAGAAATCCAAAAAGAGAGGAAAAAAATAAGTTGAAGATCACAAAGTAAGTTTGAAAACATCTTCTGTGCCCAGGGTAGCCTGGGGTGAATTCTGTGAGCACAAGTGGATTCTAAGTGTCTTAAGTGAATTCTAATGAAAGACTCCTTTTCAGCCCTACCTTGCTTTTAGCAGCATTATTTCATTACTATTAACATTCAAGTTTATTAATTGTCCATTGCATGCCTAAAAGTACTTTTTGGGAGCTATAATAGGAGCACTTTCTGTGATGGAGGGAAGACTTTGTTAGCACTTTGGCACTTGAAATGTGTTAAGTGGTTTGAGAGTGGTGCAACTTGAGCCCTGCGTGAAAGTGTAAGTAGCTTCCAGAACATCTGACAAAGTGGGATTTAGAGACACAAATTTAACAAGTGTACACTAATGCAGATGAGTGTCAAAACAGAAAGGAGATATGTCACCTCCAAATGGCAGGTTTTTTTAACTGCTTGAGACTTTAAGAATGCATATTTGATTGCTCATTAAAGTGATTATTGTTATAGAGTTTCTTAAGTGCCTTGTGCTGCCTCTTTGCAAGATTTTCTATCCAAGCCATTCAACTGCCTTTGTTTTCTGTTTTAAAGAACATTTAAATTATTTAACAGCAAACTGGTGCATTCTGGTGACCAAAAGTTCAAAAAATCCCCAGCAGAACTTCTAATGAATAAATTGTGGGAGCAATTTGAAAATTGTAGGGCTTAAAGCACACTACAAATCTCATCTGAGGAATAAAACCTCCTCAAAGAATACTATTTATCATTTCAAACACATTTCCTTGCCTGCTGAGGAAGGAAGGAAGGAAGAAGTCTGAGATCTTTAAGACTGAGCAAGCTGATGAGATTTCGTTATAAGAATAGATTGTACAATTGCAGTAGCCCCAGCCTAAAGCTTCAAAGCTCAAATGTTTCCTGTTGACAATTTATGTACATCAGAGGCCAAAAACTCGGCACACACCAAACTCAGCACACAAAAAAATAGGACCAGAAATCCAAATACTTTAAGAGGACATACATATCTTTCCCTCCTTCTCCATATACATATCCATTACGCCATCAAGGCATTAACCTGTAAGAAGATGCAGTCTCTACCCTAATTAAAAACTAATCAAGAAGCTTGCCTATAGAAATAATGGCAGTAATGTGATCTATACACATGTATTCCCACATTAAAATCTTATTTTCCATTGCTTGCCTAAATAGGAATCCTTTTAGAAACCTGTCTTCAGCTGTGCGAGCCAAACTGTGAGACTCTGGCCCTTTGTGACTGTTAAATCACTGACACACAGACATGACAAGGAAGCAGTAAGGAACAACTGAAAGCAATATGAAGAGAATAGTTTCTATATATTTTCTCTCATGGATCTCTTGCTAATAATTTACAGGAACTACAGCTGAAGTCCAGGATGCTGTGTTCCAGTCCAAAGAACTACCAAATCTGCTTCCATTTTAGGAAACGTTAATGAATCCAGCAAGGGCTGCTCCTTTTACACACAAAGATTAGCTCTCATGTTACTAGAAAGTTTCACAATAGAAGAAACTTTTGCAATATGTTTACATCTTCCCCCTAAAAATGTGGAATTTCCAGGAAAGTTTACTATCTGGAGTACTACTGTGCAAGTGAGCCATGGTGCTGAGGCAGCTTTCCTGCTCAAGCAAAGGTTATCCTTTTTCAGAAGCTGGTGTTCACACAGATGGCAAGAAAGAAGAGATTTACTGTTAGACTCATAGTTTTTCAATTATTTTCATACTGCAGACCTGGATTCACAAAGTAGGACTCTTGGCTTTTCCTAATATTTCCCAAATATATACAAAACAGGTATGAAAATGATCACTCTGCCTGCCCAGTTCTTTGCAATGCTAAAATTTAGTTTCTTTTACCTATAAAACCTAATCTTACACCAAACACTGAGCTTACTCAAAACACTTCTGTTCTTCACAAATATACATCTTCTTCTTTTTGTAATCATATAGTTTTTCAGTCTAGGTTGCATGGAAATAAAGAGGAAATATTGTAAGTGCTATCTATAGTCCTGTAGGTTGACCAATAGCCCCATGCGGAGCATGAATCGCCTGGACTGTAATATCTTATTTAGCACTTTTTCTCAGCTTTAGGCAGATTGGTAGCAGCAAAGGATTTGTTGCTTGCAAATTAATATTTACATTAACTTTCTTCAGTTTCCACTAAATCACAGTTTATAGGTTGGAAAGCAAATCCTCATCTAATGAAATTTAGAGACTATCGTCACCATTCCAGTAGTGGCACGACTGCACCCAGAATTACATCACCCTGTCATATAGGACATTTCCAATGTAATTACTTTGAAATATTCACAACTGGAATGAGGGGGACGTGAATAAAGCTTTTTTTCTGTGTGTACGTGAGATTCTGTTTGTCAGTTTTCCATTGAGAAGCCAGGACACCATCACAACAGGCCCCTTACTTGCAGCACCCGCCTAATGGCACCAAGTCCCCTTTCCTCCTTGTTTCTACTCTTTGTTAGCTACAACACAACCTCAGCCTTTCAGGAATCTGCCAACACTTTGACTTTGTCTTCCAGGAGTTACAGCTGAGCTATCCATTGCTTTGATCGCATACTTAGGTCTAGCCTGTGCACGGATGGATGTTTGCACAGCCACACTAAGTTCAGCACTTTGACCAGGTTGCTTTGCAAGACAAGCTTAATACAAAGTACAATAAAGCGATATGAACATCACTAAATTAAGCAAAGCATCTTTTGCTTTAAGGAGTTTTGCTGAGCAAAAGGAACGCATTTAATGACACATCCCACAAGTCTGGGAAACAAAAGGACCAAGAGCCCAAACACATGAAAACTGTGAAACACGGAAACGAAAGCTGCACCCGCGAAGCTCTCAGGGCCACATTTGAGCTTGCTCCCAAATCCCAGCCCTGCTGAA
Organism: Melopsittacus undulatus; assembly: GCF_012275295.1. Classification (NCBI taxonomy): domain Eukaryota; kingdom Metazoa; phylum Chordata; class Aves; order Psittaciformes; family Psittaculidae; genus Melopsittacus; species Melopsittacus undulatus. Next base: position 8,205,352 of record NC_047529.1, on the reverse strand, counting down.
ACACTGTTCTTCACATTTGGTGGCAGTGTTTCACAAATCTCTCCCCAGCCCTGTCCTGCACCACCCTCCGCAGTGAGCTCAGACGCTGAGCACAGCGAATGGCATCAGGGAACTGATCCATCACAAGACAGACACGAGGAAAAACTATGCTTTGTCAGCTGCCAGGCATGGAAAACGTCTGTCACAAGAGGCTCTGCTGGCCAAATGGGTTTTCCCTTTGCTTCGAAAGGTGAGATCTCTGTCCAAAGCAGAGACCTTCTGCAGGGTATTCCCTACAGAGTGCTGGCTACAAACCCAGCTGGAAGCGGCACGGCAGCTGCATGCAGCCTGCTCTTTCCCTTGGTAATACATCCAATCTGGGTAGCTGGCTTTGAAGGAATAAACAAAAACTTGCCTAGCTACAATCTGGCCTTTTATTTCTTTCTACCACGCACCATACAGTAATAGCAGCTTTCACTATCAGCCTCCTCCAGTCAGGGCTTAAACCTTTGCAGATGCCAGCAAATCTTCCATTTCACTTCCACATGAACTGCAGAAGCCAGCAATCCTCCCCTAGCTCCTTACACATTTCCTAACGTTAACCTACACAGTTCTGAGCAGCAGCAGAAACTGTGTGTGTGTATTTCAAGGAGGCTGCAACCGACTACCTGTCCCCATGAGGAGCTGTGTGCTCAGGCACCAACCTGGCACACAGAAGGCAATGGGTCAGCAATACCACCTAAGCACCAGTTGTCTTATTTCTCCCCTTTGACTCTGTGCAGTCCGTTTGCTTCTCATAGCTGTAAAATTCAATCAAGGGACAGACTTACTGAAACTTCAGGTATTTCTGTCAAGAAAACCATTTAAAGACTTGTTGCTCTATGGCCTGATATCAACTCAGTAATATTTTGTCAGCTCCAAGAGTTTATCTGCTTTGGGTAAATGAGACAGACTGCCCACAGCTTCCCAACACAAAATCCAGACTCTTTCAAAGCCTGCTGTTGCTGTGATAAAATGCACATGATGTTGGTGCTGTTCAGTAAGCAGAAAGCCCCATAGCAACAGCTGCTTAAAGGAACCTGTATTTTAGAAGCAGGCTGTGATCAACAGTTATCAGAAGTGATGTCTCCTTCTTACTGCTCTCTGCTTTCTTTTTGCAGGCACCTGGGCTTGCCTTTTATAAGATACCATCAGCTGTAGAGTAAGTCACAGTACCTACAGGCATCTTTATTCTCCCTGGACATTAATACAACCTAACAGTTTAAAAGTTCTCAAATCCTAGATAAACCTTAGCCCTTGGAGTATCCTTCTGCGCTCATATCTATGGCCTATGAAGCAACTAAAACCTGCTTCAAAGCAAGTACAACACTTCTCCATAACAACACACGTCTGTTGCTGCTTTCGAATGTGGATTAAGTGAATTTGGGAACATGCTGGAGCTGGTGCCATGAGCCCCTTTGCCCAGGTGTGTGTGGATGCTGGGGATGCAGTGGAGTGCATGGGGTGGTGGCAGGTCAACTCCTTCCCTGCCCCAGAGACTGGAGCTGACCTGAGATGCTCTGCGGCTACTGCCTTCATGGGCCCTATGAGCCTATGGGCTGTGTTAGTGAAATCAGCTCTGGTTGAACTGCACATCAAGAAATGAAGTAATAAAAATATAGTAAAGAATGAGGAAAAAAGCAGCATCTGCAGCAATTAAAGCTCTCCTTAATGGTGGCCTCAGTTTATAGTCCCAGGATGTTCACACATGGAGATACGGGACTCTCTGGCATAGGCAAGCCTTTATTCTGTCTTTGCTCCTGGGTTTGATGCACTGCTGTTCTCCCAAGAGAAAGGCAGTTATTTTTCATCTCATCCAGGAGATCTATGGCTGAATTACTGACTACAATACAGGTGCTTGTGTGGAAAGAGACAGCTTGCCAGCCCACAAAGCACATTTAAAATGTCTGGGGATCCCTGGAATCACGCATTCAAACCCCAGCAGGACTGCCTCAAGCCTTCAGCTTTGTAAGCGAAGTAAATCACAGGGGATGTGCTTTAGGGCATGGGGTCTCCCTCACTGAGATGAAAAGCAGGAGGAAGGCAAGAGCTGCCAGCCCTTTGGATAGAGCTGTGTCAAACCAGCTGCACCCACGCTCTCCATCTAGGAGCAAATTCTTTTTCACATACTTAATTAAAATAGACATGGGGAAATCATAAAAGATATGGGAGGGGGTGGGGGGTGGGTAAAGAAGGAAATACATAGAATCATAGAATAGCTAGGGTTGGAAAGGACCTTAAGCTCATCCAGTTCCAACCCCCCTGCCATGGGCAGGGACACCTCACACTAAACCATATCACCCAAGGCTTTGTCCAACCTGGCCTTGAGCATCGCCAGGGATGGAGCATTCACAACCTCCCTGGGCAACCCATTCCAGAACCTCACCACCCTAACAGTAAAGAACTTCCTCATATCCAATCTAAACTTCACCTGTGCAAGTTTGAACCCATTATTACCAAACATGAACATGTTACTACCAAACTCTGCTTAGTGGCAAAGAAAAAAGGTGAGTAAATCTGACGGTTTTATTCATCTTTAAAACCAACGCTTGTGTCCTTCAGATTCTCATAAAGCCAACTCTGGTGTCTTAAACACAGTCATAATATACCTATACATTACCCCCATGTCACTTCATCTGAATCATTAATGTCACGATGAAGGTAACAGTCTTACGTCCCAGGTAATTACTGCATATCTATTAAAATGAATTACGTTACTATTGAAAACGCCTGTTTGTTCCATATCCATCCTGTTAATGTGTGTCTTTTTCTTCATTATATCTGGTAAAATGTCAAACCCACTATGTTGGGGAAATCGATAATTAAATGGCTTCATAGTAATTACTCCAATAACACACATTCCTGCCATTTAACAATACAATTTAAATCCACTAAATTAAAAGTTACACTAACAGACAAAGATGGGCACGCCAAGCACTAGCCCTCAATGAGTCTGCACTGGTCATAAAGTCATTACACTGAGCGACAAGTCTTCTGCATTATATTTTACAGAGTGTTTTATTTGCTCATTTGTTTTAATTGGCACCGTGTTTCAAGGTATGAGAGGTGAGTCAATACAAAACCACAGCAAGCAGCAGCTGTGAGGAAAAGAGCGTGCTGTTCTCATAGGGCACAAACAAACTGAAATCAATTGCAAATCATTTCAGTGTAGCTGACCCCCTGCATCCGATCCGGTATTTACAGTATATACCTACATGGAGACATATGTAATATGACCAGCAGGTCGAAGGAGGTGATTCTGACTCGCTACTCCACTCTCGTGAGACCCCCACCTGCAATACTGCATTAACTCTGGGGTCTACAACACAAGAGGGATGTGGAGCTGTTGAGTGAGTCCAGAGGATGTCACAAAGATGATCAGAGGGTTGGAACAACTCTGTTGTGGAGACAGGCTGAGGAAGTTGGGCTTATTCAGCCTGAAGAACAAAAGGCTCCAGGGAAACCTTGCAGCAGCCTTTCAGTACCAAAAGAAAGCCTCCAAGAAATCTGGAGAGGGAGTTTTTACAAGAGCCTGTAGTGTCAGAAAAAGGGGAATGACTTTAAGATGGAAGAGAGTAGATTTGGGTTAGAAGTTAGGAAGAAGTTCTTCACTGTGAGGGTGGTGAGGTCCTGGCATAGGTTGCCCAAAGCAGCTGTGGGTGTCAAGCTAGACAGAGCCTTGGGCGACATGGTCTAGAGTGTGAAGCATCACTGCCCATGGCAGGGGTTGGAACTAGATGTTCTTAAGGTCCTTGCCAACCCAAACCATTCTAGGATTTTCTCCCACCTTCCCTGACTGCTTCCTTATTTCTGAGGAATAAGGAACATTCACCCCAATGCAGCCTCACAGTAAAATTGATTTGGGATCAGAAAGGCAAACTTTTATCTCCATCATTGCCATTCTCTGTCTCCCCAGGGCTGCAGTGAGAAGGGTGGGCAGGAGCCAGGAGTGTCAAACTGTTGCTTTGCAGGTGGCGGAGATATAAACTATGATCTGGCAATCATAGAATCCAAAAGCTGAGGTATCTGGATTCTATCTGAAGGATGAGCTCTGTTTCTTTAAGCCAAATTCTCTATCCAAGGAGTAACTTCAATGGCTTAGTTATATTTGCTGAGATACGAACATTTTCTGATTCTTATTTTTGAACAACAAATATTTTGGCCTTACCTACCTCAGGGAAAACCTTTCTTTTTTCTACAAGGGGGAAAAAAAAACCCAGTCCAAAAATCCCATCTGAAATTATTACATAGGCAGGAATCCTATACACAAGTATACTATTGTCAAACCTACACTCATTTAAATATCACTTCCTCATAGTTTGTAATAGGTATCTGTAGCCCACATACGGAGTTAACCAGCAACCTCGAAATTCCCAACTGCACTGCAGTATACAGAATCATAGAATAGTTAGGGTTGGAAATGACCTTAAGTTCATCCAGTTCCAACCCCCCTGCCATGGGCAGGGACACCTCACACTAAAATATATATTAAAATATATAGTAACATTATCTTGATTTGCCTATTATCATAGATAGAGAACAATTTCATTTACTGAACATCAGTACCCCAGCCTAAACACTGAGCACAGATGGATGCAGGGGTGACTTCAAGCTCTCTGCTCATCACTATGTTGCTCGCAGGAAACCTTTGCCATGTTCTCCTACAGTGAATTGGGGAACTGGGCCCACAGAGTTATTTAGGCTTTTCTCTCACTTATGGGAAAATTCAATGATCTCCTTCTTTTTCTAAGTTCATCTGAGCCACTGATGTTCAATTTTTGCTGAGAAGTTACAAAACAATCAGTTGACATTTCACAAAACATCACAGTATTCTTCCTCATACAAACATTCCTGCTCAAGCCTTAGCTAGAGTAAAGACCAAAGCCTTCACCCCACTCACCCTTCGGGAAGCCAACCACAATTCCTTCTAACCCTATTGACTGAGGCTGGAATGATGACAGAGTTAATTCCAAGGCCCCTGGTTTATGCAATCATATACCAGATCCTTTTAGATGCTGCCACTGAAAAGCTTTAGGTGAGATTAAGTGGCTGCAGATGGAGTGGGCAGAGCTGCTCTCCTGCCTCTACCACTATCCTCACTATCCTGGACATTCCTATTTTCACTCTGTGGGGCTGCTACTTAAAATGTGTGTTTTGACAGCAGGGAAGCGATTCCCTAGAAGAGTCTGAGAGGGAGCTCTGCTGTCACTCAACCTGAAGCAAATGCTCTGCATTAGGGTGTCTGATCCTCGAGATGAGGGCATTTCACATGCTAAGTGTACTTTCAGTATCACACAGGTCAGGAAAGGCTAAGAGGTGTGGAAGAGACCAGAATGGGAGTAATCACAGAGGGAAAAGGGGGGGGAAAAGAAGCAAAAAGATCAGAGACATCTACTGTAGCAAGCGCTGCGTTATTGACTGATGCTTAACACAGTTATCACACAGAGCAGTACTCCATCTTTTTTAGAATACCTATTGTTTTTCTTTGTATGCTCCAATTTATATTTAACAAGACCTTTCATTCACCCTCTCTGCACCCAAATAATAAACATAAAAAAATCAGAAAGAAAGGCCCACTGGGACTCAAATAAGCTAACACTTACACACTTCTGATGGGAGGGTAAAGAGACCAGCAAAATCATGGTTTCCTGACCTGTATGGGAAGCACTGCTATTATGCTGAGGCAGCACAAGAAAAAAAGATAAAATGCTTTGCTTTGAAACAGGTATGAAACAATGCAGAGTGTGCTGTGTGCTAAGTGTGCAGCTCCTGCTGCTCTGCAAATGCTGGTGTGCTCTTTCACAGAATCACAGAATCCCAAGGGTTGGAAGGGACCTCGAAAGATCATCCAGTCCAACCCCCTGCAAGGTAACCTAGAGTACATCACACAGGAACTTGTCCAGTTGGGCCTTGAATATCTCCAATGTAGGAGACTCCACAACCCCCCTGGGCAACCTGTTCCAGTGCTCTGTCACTCTTACAGTAAAGAAGTTCTTCCTGATGTTAACGTGGAACCTCCTATGCTCCAGTTTATACCCATTGCCCCTTCTCTTTGCCCACATATTGCTTCATGAGATCAAATTAAAAAATCCAAGAGAACCTTTGAAATGAGGCTGAAGTTGAACTTCTTCCTGCCTTTTGAGTGTCATTGCTAGATAGATGCTGACATCTCCCTTGACTGCAACAGCGTTCATCTAATCCATTATTCGCATCAGATTTTAACTTGCACATTAATTAAGAGGATATGGCAGCAGCTTCTGAACTGGTGCCCTGATTGTGTTACAACTGGGAAATGGGATTGTATCAGTCTTCAAAAAAATATAAATAGTGCACAAGATCTGTGAGCTATGAATTATCCATGGATGCTAAATTAACAACAGATATCTAAAATGTACCCTTTATATCATATTCATCCAAACAGAGGATGAGAGCTCCAAACTGCCATCAGTTGCGTGAGTTTCAAAACAAAACCATACTTTCTGGATGTCTGGTATTTGTGTTATATCTTGCTACTTGTAAGCTGTCATTTTAGGCCATGCTTTCCCTAGACTGAAATCTCCTCTGTCCTCTCCAGATAAAGCAGCCCTCTCTGCACATGTATGCTTATTCTCGACAGAATGGTCAGTACTTAGGAGAACAAGAGCATCTTGTTGAATGTTATAACCAAAATAACAGACGTAGTCATGGACAAGCATCCATGGTAGCAAAGAGGTGATAGTAAAGACTACCATACCTTTATATGCATGGACAGGACAGAACTCATAGGTTTTTCCCCTTGCAGGATTATTCAGACTCCTAGAATCATCATTTAGCCAACCTGAGAACAGTTTACTCAGTCACAGAAGTACTATGTAAAACTTATGGAAGCAACGGACAAAGACAACAATTGCATCTCGTTAGCTCTATTTAGACAACATTTAGTCCAGACCTGGAATAACCATATTATTGCCTCGCAAATGAGCAATGCAAACCCAAAGCACTGAGCTTTGATTCCCTAGTAATTTAGCTGAGCCAGTTCCCAAATCCCAGTCCTCCGTAACTGAGCTGTCAGGAGCCCTCCTGACATGTGGCCAACAGGCCCACATCCTCAGCTTTAGCTCAGTGGGCTGGAGCTTGGCATCAGAGCAAGTGGCAGGAGCCTGGTTCAGCCTTCCCATTAATTTGGCAGTGTCAGACTGCTACCTAACCTAAGGCTTTCCTGAGCACAGCCCTGTTCCCCCACTGCATCTAAGATGGGAGTTGGTTGTGTCAACCCCTTTCCCAGCTTCAAAACCAAATCTCATCCACTGCCACTACTGGAGACTACAGCACAGCTCCTTGCTTTGGCCAAAGAGAAAATATTCTAACACTTTTAAAAAGTACTGGGAAAGACAGACCCAAAATGAACATGCCTGGAAACATGGAGCGTATCAGTGCATGTTAAACTTGTTACAAAAGAAAAAAGGGCAGAAAAAAAACCCACCAAAAGAAAGATGAACAATCAATTTTTCCAGAATTTCAGTGCATTTATTTAGGGTATGCCTTTCCCATGTATCATTCCCCCCCCCCCCCAATATAGATGATAGATAGATAGATAGATAGATAGATAAATAGATAGATAGCTCAATCATAAATGAACCTTGTGATGGTCTTGCAAGTCATAACAAATATCTACATGGCACACTCTCAGTTTTTATATTGGTAAAGAACATGTTCTTTTTTTAATTACACCATGTCATTTATTTCAGATGCAAAAGAAGAAAAGCATAATTTGTGCCCCCAAAGCACACCAGATCTATGTATTCTCAGTCCTGGAGTTGGTGGTTATGGCAGGTTCCCAATAAAGGGGATTTGTAGGGTGATGGCCTCCCTAGCCACAGTGTAGAGCCATAAAGACCAATGAAAGAAATTCTTTGTTCCAGCCAGTTTTTAAAAGTAATGATTACAGAAAATGCAATCTTGCTTTTTATATTATTAAGCAGTCCCTTCAAGCAGTGGGATGGAGCTGTGATTTTTTTCTAATTAAAATATCATCATTACCCTATGCATACTGTTCAAAGGAGCTTGAAAATGTCAAGGTTTCTGAAGAGAATCCCTTACTCTTTCTGCCTACTTACCAACTGCAAACTATGCAGACCTTTTATATTGCCAGTGAACACCTAGGATTCCTTCAGTCCCAGTGAGCTGCAGGCTTATAGTGACGGTCTAATTTTTATAGTTAGATGAATATTTGGGTAATAGAGTTTGTCTGAGGCCAAATGAGAAATCAAATAAATGATAATATGACATGTAATCATTTTCTGTGGCTGATAGCTTAATAATAAGGAGCCATTTTAATGCCATGCCAACTCCATAATCCCACAAAATTGAATACAGCGAAATGCATACCTCCTCTATTATATTTAGTTAGCAACTTGCTAATATCGCTCATCTGTTCCACTATTTTCCACAAATCCTCTGCTTGGAACAGGCCATTATTTTATGATTGAAAAATCAGCAAAACTAAAAGGAGCAGCTGTTAAATTCAGCAGTCACAGACCAGATGCAACTATAAATGAATCAAATACTAATTTTTTAAAATCACCTTTTTTTTCACTTTTCTCCATTTGTTGAAATCCAAGTTTGGATCCACAAAGATGTTGCCAATTAGTCCAACACACAGTACAATGATCACTTAGCTCTAATCAAATTCCACATGACATTTAGGTGTCCCTGCCCATAGCAGGAGGGTTGGAACTAGATGATCTGAAGGTCCTTTCCAACCTTAATTATTCTATGATTCTATGACATCCTCATATTTACTCTACTGTTCTACATTTGGACATAGCTGATAACCTCCATTAACTGCTCTGATATTTGTAAGTCGTGATCAAACAGGATGGACTGCAGTGGGAATCCACCGAACCATCTCAACATTACCTGGCTTCACACTTCTCCTTTACTCAGTGGTTTTATCAAATCAGTGCCAAGAATGTCACTTCTAAATGCCGATCACAGAAGAAGATTTATCCAGTGGCAGAGTCACTGACACATAACTCATTCTACAATAACTACTTGCTTCTCATTTTTAACAGCATTAAAATAAAAAATGCTGATGAGAAACCAAAATGGCATATGGAAAATGAGTCTGTGAAACGGGAGGGGTTGGATCTGTCAGCATGGAAGTTCTGAGGAAGGAGCTGACCCTGCTCTATGTTAATGGGTAAACCTTCCATGGGGAAATGTAAGCTGGGAGAGGAGAAAACAAACAGGTGAGATGGACTGGTATCACATTAAAACCAGGGGAAGAAAGCAGCTACAAACATGAGATTGGAGAGCAAGACTAGGACTGTGTCAGGGTACAACATGAAGAGAGCTGGGAGCCACACAAGCGAAGACTTGGCTTGACTAGGCAGTAGGATAACCAACAAGGCAGGAGTAATTAGGAAACAGCAAAATAGTCCAGGTTAGAGGTCCAGGCAGTTTTTCCTAGAGGATGCACAGAGAAGTGACCATGGCATCTCACCATGCTTGTCTACAAGCCAATACACCTGAGAGGCTCTACAGTGCCTCTCTAGAGCTGTGTCACATCAGGCTAACAGCAACTTCTGCGACCAGCTCCTCTCAGCAAAGTACAGAGGGCCCTGATGAGTGACAAGTGGATGCCTCATCACAGCTTCTTCTTTTAAAACCCTAGGCAGCTGCATTTAAAGACCTACACAGAAGAACACCAGAAAGGCTGTCATCACTAAAAAGTTAAGAAATGCATGAAATAAATGGCCCTTACAACCTTCCTTCAGCTCCTTTCTCCATATGCAGATGCCATGGTAACCCAGAACACGAGCAACACAAGGCAGTTGGATTCATACTGGAGAAATGCTCTTCACATTGGCATTTCTTAATTTTTGACTGCTTTGCAGCCATAATAAAGCTTACTTCTTTCAAATGCTGAGTGCTGGTTTTATGTTCTTTAGTAGAGGGCTTCTGAATGCCATCATTACAGCGTGGCATGTGCAATATCGCATGCGTTGTGCCTGCTCTCTGAGGCTTGGGATTGAAATTGAAGCCCCTCAAGTTCTTCAGCCTTTTTGTTCGATGTATGTAATCTTTTCTAATATGAACTTACACGTAGGTTTTGTAGGATAAAATTCCTTCAGGCACACACTAATGCTTTTTCCTCCTGGACTAAATTGTCGGAATGAGCTGCTTTGAAAGCTGTCACAATGACATAAAACACTTACTCTATCTGCCTCTTCCTTCACCGCCAGTGGGCAATATTATTTCATAAACAGTCGACTTCTCGGCTGATGTTGCCCACAGTACAATAGGCACTCTTTTCAAAACATACATTTTAAGCATCCCATAAGGGCTGAGCACATGTACAGTGCCACATAAAAATAAATGGGAATGTTTTACACCACAAATTAAGTACCTGGTGGAAGCAGAGGAGAAACAGTAGCAGAACAGTTATGACATCTTGTTAAGGATGCAGAGTGGTTTTCCAGACTCATGGCAAAACCACTCCCCTACTGACAGCCACAATGGGTACCCATGCCCATGGCCTTGCAGAAACTAGTTTAACCAAGTGAGACAGTCTACTGCCACCCCAGTATCCTTGACCTTTTGCTTATGAAGGCAGTCGGGCAGTATCAGCATTTCAGGCTGCACTCATCTTCAAACATGAAAAGTAGTTTTCTGCCAATTCGATGCTTCTCCAAAGTGACCACTTTGTAGATATGCTCCACTTGTAGTGAAAAAGACTATTAAAAGACTATATAAGGTGGGAAGCATTAACCCAAACTAGCCATGGAGCATCAAGTGCTCCAGCACCTCATGGGAGGAGCTGCTCATCATCTGCTCTTATTCTTTGCACTTTAGACTCTCAAATGAGACTACAGCAACCTCGCACTTAAGAGCATTCCCTTTTTTTTGGGCACACCATGAAAATCAAAGGGCCATGGTGAAAACAAGGCATCTGAAGGAAACTTGCTATGAAGAGCATCAGTGACTTTTCTGACACAAGGCCTTTTTCCCCTGAGAAAAGGAACAAAACCAAAACCCAGTAATACAGATTTTCTCCCTAACTTCTACAGATGGATCTTTAACCAGATCATCTGAAATGACCACAACAGAACTTTGAAAATATCCTTCCTTTACAACAATACACTTCACCCTCTTGCTCATGAATGAGCAACTGCAATTGAGTAGAAACAGCTTGAAAAGCCAGAATAACTCTATCCTCCTTTACTTGAAATGACTGTTGCAATTGAAAGGAAAGCCAGAAGTAGATGAAAACCTATTTTCACTAATGCAATAACAATAATTCTATAAACATGTTAACAATTTCCTGCCTCACTCTTAATTTTATTTTCTCTCTCTTATATTCATTTAGAAGGATAATGATGTCATTTGTTATTCTGTCTAATCTTCGTTGAGCGTACAGGCTAGGAGAAAGACAAATGAGATTGTTGGCATTTAGACAAAAAGGCAGATACTGTGGGACATAATTTGGGTATAACAAATTATTAGGCAGGTACATACTTGTAATTGGTACTTAGTGCTGCAAATTCATTACAAATTTGGTTGCATTTGTAATGGGTCCACAATGTGCTTTCAGCTATTACTTGAGGGAGTAAATCTTACTCAGGCAAGCTGAACAGAATTCAAGGCAAACTCTTCCATGATGAAAGCTCAGAGAAACCAGTGCCACGTGAGTTGGGATTGATGGTTATATTCATCACCATTTCTATTTGGGGTTTTCTGTGTTTTGTTTTTGATTGGTGTTTGTTTTATTTTGGGTTTTGTTTTTACTTTATTACTTCAAATTAAATTTATCTGTAATTTCATTTGTAGAAAGTGGAGACAAAACATTAAACCAGCATGCTTTCAAATAAATCCTAATTACTTACAAATGCAAATGCATCAACTAGCCTTGGACATGCAATTAGATAGCTAATTATTATGAAAGAAGACAACGGCAGATTGTAATACATGCTGTCAGGTCCTGCGTTCATGAAATGTAATATCAGCTTCAAGTGGCCTGGGAAGAAGCTTTTGCTGTTGTTCATGGGATATAAATGATGGATGGAGTCACCAGGGAGATCGATACGAGTCTGCCACAGTGGGAGGTGGTGATGTGTCACCTTGTGCTTTCCTTGGCAGGGACTTGTAAGAGAAATGGCAGGACTGGGGTACTGGTTAGAAACATGCCTAAGTCGTGGCCTTCTCCTGGGTGCTGTCAGCTGCACCGAGGCTCCCACGTGAGCAATGGAGACATTGTAAGAAGTGGGCAAGAAGCACACTTCCAGCTCCCCAATTCCAGGATTCTCTTTGCTTTGGGATTTTGAAACAGCAGTTGCACTGAAATGAACATATTTTTACAGTTCTGCTTGTCTGCAAAGACACTTCTCCATGAAATCTTTCCTGTATAAGCCTCATTCAGATCACTGGCCTATCCATCATCCTTCAAAGGCCTCACGTCTCTTCTTACAAACACGTAGCCTAACTCAGCAACACCACTCTAACAACCCCCCACCATGAGCAAAGTGGGGAGAAAGGGGAAGCAAAGCTCTCCAGAGTAAATTTCCATTCCTAGGCTGCTAGAAGAGCATAGAGCTGACACAAAGGTAACACAGAAACCTTCCCCACATGAGCCACCAATCAGCAGAATGTGATTAGACCATGATAAAACCAGATATGCCCAAAAAAGATTCTGCAGAAGCAATAGCTGGCTAACGATACAGCTCATGGGCTGCTCACTGATGGAAGGGAGATCTTAATCCTCCTAGAAAAATCACCAGAGATTAACAAAAAGCTCTGTTTATTTTCTGTATGTATTTTAAGTAGTTTTCCTGTTGATAAAGTCTCTGTGTTTCCAGATACTTTTGAGGTTTCATGTATCATGGCTCTGATAACAATTAAGAGAACGCTACACGCATCCACCTGAGTTATCTTTTTCCGCCAGGATTTTGCCATGTTGTATTTCCAGCTGCATTCTTTCTGAAATGCTATCACTGCTAGCAGAAATGTAAAACAAATCTGGCATTTACCTTTGTTGCACTGTAGCAAACACACAGAAAGCCTAAAAACACTGAAAGCATTCCTAATTCACTTTGCCTATGGGAATCAAGCAGCAATATGGAAGGCAGACAGCAGTGCTATTCGTTGTGCATCCGCAGCAGCCAACTTCCCCCTCAGACCACTCCTTGTGCCGACTGTTTTGTAGCCTGTGGCACTGGCATGAGATTGCTTCAACTGATTGATTCAGCTCATTCCCGAAGTCACACATTGGAAATGGCAACAACAGTAAAAAGCAGGAGCAAGCAAGGGGCAGGGAGGCAGGAGCCAGACGATGAGCCTTGGTGTAAGAGTAAGTTTAACCCAGGGATTTCAGCAGAGGCAACTGTGGCAAGATGGGATTTGTCATAAATCCCTTTAGATCCCTTCTGGCTGGTGTGAGCACAGTCAGGAGAGAGAAAGCTAACGTCATCTGCACGACCTAGGTGGCAATCAGTGTACCCAACTGTTTCTGTCCTTTGGGATTCTTTTTAAGGGCTCTCAGGGATTTCTCTGTGTACGAACCCCTCACAACTCGTCTGTCATTTTTAGGGCAGTGCTTTGAAGCAGCTATTCAAAATAAATACTATCCTACTGTGTGAGTAGCCCTGTTATAAGCGAGGAAACCATATGTAAGGTGAAGTAGATGACTGTGATTAAAGGACTGAAGCACTGTTTCCTTAATCAGCAATTGACAGTCCCTTTTCTTTTCAAGTATAAAGTACCGCAGCTACTCTAACTACAGCGTGAGATACTTTCTTCTCTCAACAGCTCCTTTACTTCTGGCTCCCCTTTTCTCTCACTCACACGCTTTCATTTCTGTTTCACAAAGCTCAACTTGGCTACAGTACTAACTTCTGTTCTTATTCCAGTATTCTGGGGTGTCATATGATATTTTGTTTTCCAAGATAGGAACAAAGTCAAGCCGTACCAATTCCAGCCACCACAAACACACAGTAAAATGCTTACAGCGACAAGCAGGGAAAAAAACCATAAAGCCTTAAGGTGCTTAAAATGCTATATAGACAGGATCTACACACTGTGCCCCATTCCTGCTGAAATCTTTGATTGTTTAGGCAGCAGTCTATGTCAAAATCCATTTCAATAATACCCTAACTGGCTCAGCAGCCTCCTCTCATTTAATAGATTCAATCATTTCTTGCTGATGGAAGGCAGAAATCACAACTAAAAGATGCCATTTATAGTACATTTCTCTCCTGACTGTAATGTTTTATCACTTACAATCTTTTGGACAAGATTCCATATCTTGCTCAATGTGTCATGAAAAGGGAAAACAAACATGAGGCAGCGGCAGCTTTGTCACCATCTTTACTGAACTCATTAATCAATGTTTGTACCGTTAGCGATCCAAAAACCAAGCAGGACAGCAAAGGCCCAGAATGCTGCCTGCAGCCCTGAGGCTTTTTATTCCTTCCCAATGCAAATAATTTGCCTGTATTTTATAGTGCTAGAAGCCACATCTAGTATTCAATTATTCAGAATACTTCAGCATAATTTGTATTTTATGAGCCCACAGGAAAACCAGGTTAACTGGTTTCTGTCAGATTACGAGTCTAATCCAGGAACTCCAAGCAGCCGGGTCAGATTAGCAGTGCTTCATTCCTTTCTCAGAGAAATCCATTACACTGGAGAGTCCTGATCCTCTACAGCTGAAAAGTGTGGGAAAACTGTCATTAAACTGAACAAAACCACTTTCAAATAATACAACCCAGTCAATCTCTGTTGCAGTAGGAAAGAAATGTATCTAATCAAAAGTGATTTCAAACGTTTCACATCTCTCTTTTAATAACAAAGCCCCCCACCCAACCACAGAACAAAACAACAAAACCCAAAAAACCCTAAAAAGATATTTGGAAAAGATTCATTTATAATAGAAAACATTCATTTTCAGAGTGCTTTAGGGCTATATATATTTCTGGCTGGATAAGTAGATTTCCCAGCACATTCTGAATGCTAAATTGAGGAGGAGGGAGACCTGGTGGGGTTTTGCAGTAAGAAGCATTGATTCAAAGAACGCCCTCTGATGTGTTTATGGCAACATCAGCTAATGACTCTTCATTACATACAGTGAACATCTTTACAACTTGCTCCTTAGGTCTGCTGGAAAGAGCAACAACAAAGTCATTAGGAGTCTGAAAACCATGTCAGTATGCCCCCTTTGGAAAGCCCCAGATGATGTAGTCTTCCCAGATGGTCTCCTCACTTATGGGGAAAGGCCCTGGCTGTCAGATGTGTTGAGCACCTATAATTTAGTCAAGAAAATTTCTTCTGTAGGCTCAAAACTGAGAACTGACTTTGTAAAACTATTAAACCCTCACAATATTAACTTTGCAAAGACTGCTTATCTTGTTATCATGTTGTGTCTTCGATTTGCAGGACAAAAATGCATACAAGACAACATGCATTTTTGTCTTATATGCATTTTTGTCATGGAAATTGAAGGACAAAATGGATTTAGGCTGTATCTTCCAAGGACACTACCTGCAATAAAACGTGGAGCTGGAGATTGCTTATTCACTGAGTGTGCACAGTGGCTTGAGTTAGCCACCTTCAACCTCCCCTTCCTAACTTCTTCAGCTTTGCTTTGCTCTTTTTGTAGCTGATTTCTCACATGCCAGTTATAGTGCCCATGTCTTTTGTGTGAGGGTTGTAGAAGCCAAAACAGGGGTGTTTTAAAGGAGTTGTCTTGAAGTTTTTCTTGTACCAAAGATATTCATCCAGCATAAAGACTGTAGCTACTTATTTTGTGAGGGACTGGAGAGACACTGAAAACTCACGAGAAAATATCACATTCCCATTACTGCTGTGAACATTTCTTAAACTCAGATGTAGGTAAGTAATTAAACTAGAAATATCAATTATAGTAATCAGTTTTTCTACTCACACAGAAGGTAAAACCCATTGGATCAAAGATGATCCTCAGCATCTCCACCTCTTAGATTGACTCAATAACTTAGTTCTATTTGCTCACACCAAAAGTCTCAGGTAACATTATTTGCTACTATTCATCAAATGGTACCATCTTCACAGTTCAGGTAAATGAAATAATACATAATCAAAAGGCTGTTGGTCATGAAGGGACAGACATTTCTGAACAGAATCTTCCATAATCAATGGATTATGTCCCTTAATCGCCATAAATGAAAACAAGAACAAATGCTTGAGATACAGCCACTTTTTAGGAAGAGAGTTAAAATGAGGGTCTTCTCATCTTCACATTTTGGAGATGGCAGATGAAAGGGCTCATATGTCCAGTAACAGCCAACTACACACCCTGTATTTGCTGTAAGCGGATAACTGACCTGCAGATGCGACACACTAAAATCAATAAGTGCACCTGTAGGGATTCTGTAATTTACCCTGCTGTGAGACAGGGACTACAGGGTAAACGTTATCCACAGAGGGTATGATTACCCAGCATGAAAAGGAATTTAATGACCTTGCAATGCCCTCTCTTTGATAGCCACTTGC
This sequence comes from Melopsittacus undulatus, assembly GCF_012275295.1. Lineage (NCBI taxonomy): Eukaryota > Metazoa > Chordata > Aves > Psittaciformes > Psittaculidae > Melopsittacus > Melopsittacus undulatus. Next base: position 8,188,828 of record NC_047529.1, on the reverse strand, counting down.
TCTGTGTGATCAAAAGTATGAGGCTGCACACCGCACCATAGAGTTAATAAACAGTTTTTCCAGGAAATCATTTTCCAGGCACTGAGAGGCTACAGATTTCTACACATACAGTTGACCTTTGCATAACACATAATTCCCAGGTGGCATCCAAAAATGACAGACCCATCTGTAAAGTCATTTCTTCATCAAATTAAATGTTTGATGGCATCCAGCAGATTTAACTTTCATCTAAGCAGAGAAATAGTAACTTGCCCTGTTTTCACCAGTGTGAAATCTGAAGGTGAACACAATGATTAATTATCTCTTTTCTTAAACCATTGCCATTTTTAAGATAGAGCTTCAGCTCTCTGGTGGGGAATATGCCTATAAAGTATGGTTTAAAAAAACTCCAAATTGAGTAGATACTTTATTCAAGATCAAAAGATAGGCAGGTGTCAAAATCCATCTTTGATAACACACCATCCATCAGCTTTGAGCCTCTTCCTAAAGTTTACATTTTTCTTTCCACCGCTACAGTAATGACATGTTGCACAACACATCATGCCACACTTTATATTCTCCTATAAAAGCAATTTTCGTTCTTGTTTCCAAGCCTGTATCCAAGCTTAAGCTTTGCATTTTTGATAAAGTAAATCATACAAAAGGTGCACAATTGCAAAACCAGATTCTTCCCTATTATAATCTCCCCAGTGACTACTATCAAAAGGCAGTACATACCCCATTAAGAGGTGTTATGCTTCTGTATACAAACTTTACTCCTAATAGCTTGTTCTTTCAGAATAAGATTACCTCATTAGCATGGAGGAATGAGTTTGGGTAAATGAATGGTGCCTATATTGTCCATAAAGCTGAAATACTATTACATACATACTTCTCTAGGGAGATTCAAGTAAGATTTAAATCAATTCACAGCACATTTTTTATGATATAAAAATGGGGAAGAAAACTGGTACATCTGGTGTGAGCTGACCTTCCCTTGGGACACAAAACTATTGATCCCATTTTCTCCAGCATCTGTTAGATGTCATGGTAAATGCAATTAAAGATGTGGTATGCTGTAATTCTCATTTGTCTTGCTTTCCTGCAGGCAGAAAGCACCTTTCTAAATTCTAATATTTACCCCTTATAATATCTGTCCCCACTGTCAAGCAGTAACAGCTGGACTTCACTAATCAGGAGGAAACTCTGAACTCAGACCTCTGCTGTTTCTCTAATGAAGAGATGACAAATTCCTCTCCTTCATCTGATTTCTTGATCATTTTTAGGGCACTGACCTGCTCAACACTCAAATTTACAGGTGCTAATTGAACAGGCTCTAATTAAGCCATTTACTACACATGTAACATCACAGCAGAGTAATTTAAATAAACTAAGGATTTTAACACAGAGAAAAAGCTGTTATAGGATGTTGGAAGAATACCTACATTCACTTACACTTCATATGGTGAATTTCTAGTTTTAATATAGACTTGGTTTGAGAGATCCAATGGATTTTTAATGCAAACTTTGTTTCACTAACCAGTTCAATGACGTGTGCATTATACATACACTGCTCCATCTTTTATCTGTATTCCAAACAGAGATCATGCTCTGGATAAATTCTTTATTATTAGCCAACAACACTCACACTGAGCTTTCTATTTCCTATCTTTTATACACAGATGAAAGATTGAGACGATGCTATATACCCATGGCATTCAGAGACCATAACCTCCTTTTAATCACGCAACCGCCCCCTTACTTCTTAATATTTGATAGCCACTCAGTCCTGAACGGACTGAAAATCAACCAATACCTTTTCTATACCAGCAACTTCATCACCAGTGAATAAGACTTCTATTAGAATTTCTGAAATACGTTGATTTTGGGTGCAGTTTTGAAGTCACTCCCAGAATTCCGTAGAAAATCAAATCAATAGGAGGCAGCTTTAAAAGGATCAGATTCTGGCCAGGTTTTGAAAGAGTTGTTAGTTGTGAAGAACTAGAACTCAATAAAACCTGACTGCTTGTTTTCAAATAAAACAAACAAACAAACAAACAGCTGTTTTTGTCTATGTAACACTTGCATGAGGGTTTTAGTAAAATCTTCATTGAATTTTGCCTGCTGTAATACAAAGCAATTACTTTTACAGATGACTTAAGATTCATGAGTAAAAAGACCTCCGAATGACTCTTCCTGCAAACCCCACCTTTGAAAACTTCCTCACAGATGTTGTGCCCTTTGGTGCCACCATGCACCACAGTGTTCCAAGCTGAAGAGCAAACTCCACATCACTAAACCAAACCATCCCACCACTACAGCAGGAACCTCAGTGTGTATTCCTATGAGCACTGAAACAAAGGTGGAAAAGACTGACCACATAGGTGGCATAAGGCATCTTCCAAAATACACTGACCTGCTCTAGGGAAGCCTCTGAGTAACACACCATAATTCTCTCTTAGCAAAAGCTGTTATTCACAACAGGTTTGTTCAACTTCAGGATGAACTTTCAGAGAGATTTACCTACAGAGAAAATCTAAAGATTAAAAAGTCAGACTTCAACATAAAAAATACAGTTTCCAAATGTGTTAAATTTTAAGATGCACCCTTCCTTCATATTTTCATTGGCCCTCAGATAGGTTTAATAAATCTTAGATAGATTTCTGAGTGACTGCTTGTGAAGTAGAGCACCACACAGCAGGAATAAAGCTCTGACACCGAGTGATCTGCAATGTTAAAACTGTCAGACTTTGCAGGTTTTCACTAAATCTTCAGCCTAAATTGCTTTATTAGTCAGAGCTACAGAGAGATTAATATGGCCTCAGAGCCCTAGAGCCAACTTAATTTGGTACCACCATCTGTACTGGCTAGTTAAATGTTTCTGTGTAGTCCTTTTTCTTTTCCCATCCCTCTTAGATGCTCAGACCATTATGGGAACCTGAGCAGGATTACTACTTCTATCAATCCAAAGTTCAGAAGGCCTTTGAGGTTCTTTTGGTAGACATGAAAATCAGAATTTGTCATTTGAGAAAATCCCACCATCACCCTGATTAGGGCTTGCTCCATTTCCCACTAATTCTTTCTGTAACAAAGACACAGAAGTGAGCTAAAGTTACTCATTTTATAGAAGGGTGCATGTAAACAAATTTGGTGCAGGGCAGCTGATCTTTTCCAACTAACCAGTACAATGCAATGACTGTACAGTTAATATCAGATATTAGTTAATATTAGATACTAGGGAAACATTTCCTCACTATGAGGGTGGTGAGACACTGGCACAGGTTGCCCAGAGAAGCTTTGGCTGCCCATCTCTGGCAGTGTTCAAGGCCAGGCTGGATGGGGCTTGGAGCAACCTGGTCTAATGGAAAGTGTCCCTGCCCATGGCCAGAGGGGTAGAACTAGATGGCCTTTCAGGTGCCTTCCAACCCAAACCACTCTGTGAGTCTATGATTCTATGAATACAAGTGTTATAACTAACTTTCTTATATAAAAGAGCCATCCTTCCTCTCTGCTTTTGCAGCTAAAATGTTGAAGAATTTGGCACATTTAGAGCACCCACTGGCACAACTTCTTGGCAGTTGCACAGGTTTTGAGATCCAGTTTGAACATGATGAAGGGATAGCCCCTGACCCACGAAAGCACTTAAATGTATGCTTTACTTTATGGTGGCAACCCTAGTAGTTCAGTTTTAGTGAGCTAACACTGTGCTACCAACCCCATCTATTTCTCAGTATGGATGAATGAAGCTGTCCTGAATCTGACTTCTACTTTACAAGATCTGGGGAGTTTTTCACTTTGTTGTTTTCACAGCTCAGAAGAAGTAGAGAAACAACTTTGCCTCTTGATTAAAGAAGATAACTGTCTACTTTGCCAACAGAAACACACAATTTTCTCTTTGCTGCTCAAAAGGAGTTTTCAAAAGAAGTGGAAAGGCTGGAAAAAATTGGCTTGATATAAAACATTAAGGCTTGATTCTCAATCACCAACTTGAGTTTTTGACAGGAGAGGGAAAAGGTAGACAAGCAGTCCCAAAAGTGATAAACAAGTGGGAAACTCCTTGGGACAGCTGACTTTCTGTTTAAGTGGAAACACAGGCTTGACTGTAAACTCTGGGGATCCTGATCAAAGCAGGTCACCCGCCTTTGCTAAACAGACCATCTGATCTCCATTTTATATCAACAATAGATGAACTGACGAACTAGCCATAAGTCTGACATAATAAAGGCAAAAAGCTTTCAGCCTACAATAAACTTACCTTGAGGCTACACGAATGTCATCTTTGAATGTTTTCTGGCATTACTTGATCTGTCTCACCCAATTAATACTAATACACTACCCAGCTAATACAAGGGCTTCAAGGATTTGTTGCCCATCATTATGATGGTAATGAAGCACTCAGCACAAGATAACACTCATGAGATGGTTTTGCTGTGGTTTAAAAAATATATTCAGAGAAGTAACATCCCAATATTGTGCTGCAATACACTTCGGTTATGTGGAGGTTTATAAATTCTTCTTCAGCACCCTGTGGCTTAAAGATTCTTACAAATGTTATTTTAAAATCTTCAAAATTCACCTGCCATTCACTCTCACTGTCTTCTCTGTTTTAGGAAACTCAGTTTTAGGTACACATATGTACACATAAAGGGATATACCCATACAAAAGCATGGTTTATAATTGCCAATAATTCTATCGTCACTGCTGTAAGTTAAATGTTCTGTATAGTTTCATTCTTGAAAGAAAAAGATCTGTGTTTCTTCTATATGAGAGAATGTGAGATTTTCAAATCTCTTCCAGAAACGTGCACGAGCGAGCTGTCCTAGCCACATCAGCATGAAGGTTCATTTACCTTGATGAAAACCAGGGTAAGGGAATCTAAGCAGAGCCTCCCTACACTTCCAGGGCTAAATAGCTCCTCTAAAGCTTTTATCTACCCTGAACTCCCACTGGGAGTGTCAACATACCTTGATCTCTTTGTACTCTATTCCCCATCTATAAAATGGGGATTAGTCAATGCCAAAAAGGAGTTCTGTAATATATTAAAGAGTGTCAGGTTCTTCAATCACATGAACCACGAATTCCTAAGTACCGCTGCACAAATAAGTTCGCTTCTGCTTCCAATGTAAAAAGTTTTGGGCTTTAATATTATATTTTAACATCTCTTTTTAAAACACAAACCCTACCTCCTTTGCAGAATATGAACAAAAATAATCTCCCGAGACAGCTGCAATCTCAGCATAGTAATTACTACAGCTTCTAATATGCTCATTTTAAAAGGTACAATTACCAAGAAAGAACCTATGTGATTCTATGTATTTGGCAATACCATAAACTAATAAACAGTGTTAAGAAATCTACAATGCATTTTATGGACAGAGCATAACATATTCCATAAAAATTGATCTTATTATTTTGACTGCATCTAGACACTGGATCCCGTCTGTCATAAACCCTCTTACTGCCAGTTAACCTTCGATTTTAACAGGCAGTCCATGCCTGACATCTAATTAGTGACCCAATTAAATCTTTTGCTGTTCTCAGCTTATTTTACCATTTAGAAGTAAAAGAAAGATATCCAGACAGGCTTCCATGAGGAAGAAATTACAACTGCTTTTATTAGCTGTTAGAATAGTTACTCTGGCTGTATAATGAGATAAGGCCTTTGACCATTTCCTTAACATTGGGATGTTTGTCTTAGATCCTCAAAACCATTCCCAGGGATTCTTTTAGTAGTTTTATGGGAACATGGCAGTTGTAAAAAAGAAGAATTATCACTGTATTATGTACTGGCTATACTGCCATTAACAATACTAACACATGGTTCATCCACCAAGGTATGGTAGAAACATGTCCATGGGCACAAAGGCTGTCACAAATTGATAATGAATACCTAAATGGTGATCTATAGACTTCTATGTCCTCCCTTCAGTTAAATTTTACTCACAAAGATTTCACCATTAGCTAACTAGACACTATGAAGTTGTTATGGCATCTGATCAGGGTGGTTTCATTATGTCAATACAGCACAGTTAACTAGTGTGTCTGTTAACTGTTAATCTGTTTATCCTGTGTATCAGCAACAGTACTAAGCTCCTTTCCCTCTTCCCATCTCAGGAGAGGAAGGTTTTTGTTCAACTGTTTTCGTTTTAGATACCTTTTTCCCTGGTGTTTTATGTCTGGAAAGAAGCTTCCATACAGGAAAAGTTTACTGAAGGTTACAGCTGTTACTGAGAAGTCCTTAGGAAGGCATTGGTGCAATGGCCGTGCTTGCAGCAGCATCCCTGGGCTGCCTGCCTGACTGCACTCCTGGGACAGCCCTGTGAATTACTCCATGCAAAGGAAGGAATGGAAGCCTAGTCTCATGAGATCCCTCCTTGTATATCATCCTTCATGCAGATCCCATCATATTTGCCAGTGGTACCACAGGGTTGGCCCAAAATGCAGCAGATATCAAGGATCATCAAGAACTAAACCTATCTGCATTGCCAGGCTGATGGGGGAAAAAACTGAGTCCCCAAGCTAGCTTACAAAGTACTGAGTGTGTTCACAAGAGAGTTAAAGCAGAGCAGCTAATGCTCTGTGAAATCCCACCTTGAATTACTGCACACAACCATCCCTCAAACACAAGCCCAATTAAGGACAACTGAAATTCTTGCTAGCAGGGATGTGAGACTGATGTTCATCTTTAGAAGGGAGGGGTACAAGGCAGGAAAACTTCCTATCCAAACTCACTCACTCCAGGTTTTATGTATGCCATTGCATTTATTTAGAAATCAAAGAGAATTTTAATTCTTTTTTTAATAATGAATTACAGAATTGTTGATGCAACAGCCAGAAATGTAATCTGTAAAAGTCTGTGCTAAGGGTATCTTATTAGAAGGTCTGTTTATAGATGTCCAAAAAGTACTTATCTTTCATTAAATCAATTTGAGTGAGAGTGAGTAGCACCACATAAGTTTCTATTTTTACTAATTACAACTAAAGAGCAATATTAAGACGAGACAGTTATAAATAAAGCTTGTTGAGCAGCATGTTGTTATTTTATAAAGCTTAAGTTGTGCCAAGTTAATGGATGGAACTTCAAGCACATGTGGAAAGAACAGATTTTGTTAACCCTTCCTATGCTAGTAGCTGAAGACAATTGCTATTTCATTAATGGGTGCACCAGTATTTACATCATTCTTTCGATGGTAGTCAAGGAGTTAACGGACATCTGGAATGTGCCTTTTTAAAGATCATGGACACATTCAAACTACTTTTATCTTGGAAGTGATTCGGTGCATCTGATCTACTGTGGTATAAAACTGGAGGAGCTGTCACATACAGTAACTGAATGGTTTGAAGAGAAAAACATTTCCAGCTGTAACATATAACAGTTCCCATACAACCCGGAATGCATTTAGTAAATGATCTTTTCCATGAGAAAGGGTCTACACTGTATCACAGGATTGAAGGACAGCCAATGTATATAGACTAAAGCCAGGATTTAAAATTTATTATTAAGGATTTGACAACTGGATTTTCTGAATTATGAGCTCCATCCTCCAATAACTGAACTAACTCTTTTTCCTTTCTGTATCATCAGCAGTAATAAAGTTTTGGGTGTGAGCGGAAGAGTTCTGTTCTACTAATTTTTCTGTGGCTACCACCACCTGTACTTACTATGCTCTGTGCAGGTTCCAAAAGGCAAACAGCTGGATAATTCCCAATTCCCAATAAATTCCCAAACCTACACAAGTTAGTAAGATCTGACAGAAGAACACGGAGACCAGCATCGAAATGAGTTGTGTGATGCAGAAATACATCTGCAGACTCACAGCACTGGAGATCCCTTGAATCACAGCCCAGTGAAGTTCCGGCTGTCAGACTTCCACATGGTTAAACACTGCAGTCTTTGACAGAGTGTCAATGAATTTTGTCTGTATTGGTCTGTGCACATGCTCTCCTTTGCCTACCAGGCAGATTTACAATCTGCAGTTGAATTGCTAAACCAGTAGATGATGTTGGATATAAGATGATGGTCTTGCTGTTCAGGGCTGGAGCAGTAACAAGCTGACCACCAGTATGATGTGGGACCTTTGTCATATGTGGTTGTGGGCTAAAGCAGCTAGTGGTAAGTGAATAGTTTCCTGTGGAAACACTGGGGTCTTCTAGCTATGTGCTTGGTGGAAAAGAGGGGTAACCTACTTGGCCTATCTTACAGTAGGATATTGCTGCATCTGCTGTTCACAGTTAATTTAAAAATGATTAATGACTTTGTACAATGTCCTAAAGAAACAGTTTTTTTACTAGACTTGGCCATTTTCTCTGTTCTGTATTTTAGGATATAAGAAAAGTGACTGCAATGAAATTAAACTGTAAATAAGCTGTCATGTGGTTCCTAACTGAATGCCCAGATAAGATATGCACTGGCCAGAAAGCCTGTCCCCTCTTTATTTTCTCAACACTGAGGAACACAACCTCTGCAACAAAACATTCTTATCTGAAGCTAATGTTCTTCATCCTTCTGGATAACAATTGTGTAATATTTCCTCCCAGATATTTTGGACCTGCTTACTTCTGCTCATGCAGGCTAATGTTTTACCTTGATGTAGCAGGCTGGACAGCCCTCTCCCAATTCAGGTTTCAAGATATGAAAGTAGAGCCTCTTGAAAAGAATTTCACTACCCTGATCCAATATTAGGCAACTGCTGCATTTGAGTTTGTCTTCGATGGACAAAGAACATTACCTTGTGAAGTTTTCAGCAGTAAAACTACACACCATCAACTAAGAGGTTTTTGCAACATGACTTCATCTGTAACCCATTTCCCTCTCCCGTAAGTACTATGTGACTCTGCTGCAAGAATCGTACTATTCAATTGACTATGTCATATTTCTGCTTACTGATTCTCAGTTTTGTGCAGTTGATGAAACATGTCCATCTACTGCGATGAAACAGCTTTTAGCTAACACTTTGTCTAAGTGAGGAAAAACAATGCATAATTTTGTCACTAAAGACTCTCTAATAATATTAGTTAAGACTAATCACTCTGTATTTTCTCCTATTCTTTATCTATATTACATGCCAAATTATTCCATTATTTTTCACTTTTCCCTTCTTTCTAGAGATTCCTCCCCTTGATTTGCTGTATTCTTTCCCTTCATTGTTCCATTCCCCCATCAAATCTCAGCTAGTCTGTGTATTTGGAAGTTGTTATTGTTCCTTTGTTCTCCTCACTTAGTCTCTCACATCTGCGCAGTGACACACATCTGCCAGTCCCGGTCCTGCCCCTCGCTCCAGTGCTGCTATCCAAATTTTCCTCCCTTTCTCAGATTCTTCCCACAGATGAACAGAGCTCACTCCAACTCTCAGAGAAGTCTTCAATTCAAAACTAAGGCATCTATTACTGGAATTAAGTAATTCCTTCTTAGCTATCATCATCAGTGTGCTCTTTCCCTGCACAGAGGCCAGCTGGTAGACAGCAATATAGCTTTTTATTCTGAAGGTAACAGGGTCTGTATTAAGCCCTTAGTTATACCCTTGCAAACTTCTTGTCTCCCAGAATCCAGAAAATGTAGTCATTTGCTTCCTAGAAATATACTTCATCTTCCCCTTGCTTACTGCACAACTACTTCATCTTTCCCTGAAGAGGAAGCACAAGAGCGGAGGCAAGCTGTCAGTCCGCACATGCTGGGAAATCATCCACCACATGCACTGGTTCTGGAGCTCTGCTCGGTTAATCACAGTAAACTACAAAACCCCAAGATGGCATCTGCTGTATCTAGAGAACATCCTTCTCTGGCAGACATGTAAGACAAGTTGCCAAGTCCACCCGAGCAATGAAAACGTTCGTGAGCAAGTTCTGGCCCATTCCCTCTAGTAACTGAAGTCACTGCACAGCTTCCCATTTGCCTTACACAATTATTAAGAAAGAAGCAGTCTCATTTGTTGGTTCACAGGCTGCAAGATGCAGAAACTAAATACTAACTCCAGGTTACTTGAAGAAGAATTTTTTACTCTTTATTCCTCACTATAGGTATTGTGAGAAGCTCTTTGCACCTCTGCAAACACAGAATTGACATATAAATGAGATTCCAATGCACTTGAGGCTGGCATAGCAAAGGGAAGGCCCCTATTCCCATCAGCATGCCAACACTGCATAGACCTTTCAATGTTTTAATTTTAAATAAAAACCTAAAATGGTCCACATTCTTGTTCCAAAAGTCTTCTAAAGAAGAACAAAATTTATCTTTTGAAGATTATTTGTTTGCATGTCATTCTATAACAACAAAAAGTTGTTTCAATCTATGCATGAAATTAAGTTTCCCTGACAAGGGGAAGAAAAAGAAATAGTTAATCTTCTTTTAAGATGCTCCCATTTCTGGTTGGCCTGATTTCCAAACAGTGCTTGTACCACAACTGCATTTCAATACCTGAATCCGAGCACAAAAAGCACTCTTGCTTTTCCCAGGAACCAGCTGGCTAACAGGGTCTGTAGTGCTCAATCACATAGCGCTTTTACAGCCTTGAGAAACATTTCCCCCCCCCAGATAGCCTTGGCCGTGTTTCTCCCTTTTCTCCCTAATTATCATGAATATACATGCAATAAGCTGAGGTCCTTCTAATGTTAAGGATCCATTTGCTACTGGGTACACTTCCTCCTCCTTAAAATTTTAATCTACCACGGTAACAGAACAGTTGTTGAGGAATCAGTGATGCTGTCACCAATGGACAGCTTTAATTACATTTTGAACAATTTAGAGGTACCCTGGAACTTAAAACAAAGTGTAGACAGCCTAAAAATAAGATTAGAAATGGAAGTAATTAAACATCCAACATAAAATGCAACAGACACAACACTGACCCAGTACATCCCTATGCTACAGTTGTTCAGGTCCATTTTGTGCCTATATACTGTTCACATCATGAACATGGCAAACCAGGCAGGATAAAAATGAGGACGATTTATCTGGATTTAAAGTACAAAAAAGAAGGATTTGGATTAAAATAGCAATTTCTAAGCAATTTCTATACTTGCCTGTAAGAATTGATCAAGAAAACATAACTTTTTAAGGCAGACAGTACCAAAAATTCTATTAGTCTTCTTTTGGGAAACACTTGATATATAACTTATCAGATGTCACAATCAATACGCTACCTTTCATTTTAACATGGTACACGCTAGTGTGTACAAATGTAATCTCTCCCTGTCTCTTGGAAGACTCAGCAGAGAGTGTTAAACTGTAATGCAGAAACTGGTAAAAACTAAGTCTTAAGAGCCAGGTGAAATGAAAACATCTGCAAAAAAACACCCTTTAAAAAAACCAGCAATGTGCAAGTCCAGCCACAAAATAAACACTCTAATGCCTTATTGTCTTGAGAGGAACAGGAAGTCTGTGTATATAAACCCAATGAAAGGATTGCTCAATTTATCAGAGCAGAAGTGCTTTTAAAACCTTGATAGAACGTGCAGATACTCATTAAACATTGCAAGTAGCTCACGGGCAAATGGGCATAACTTTCTCCCATGGGAATATGCAGCAGATGATCAAAGACAAGCAAAGAAGAATAAAACTGGCTAATATGACAGTCAAGGCTGGAAGGATTTGCTGAGATAAGAAATGGTTCTCGGCGTTCTGGCAAGTGTATTATTGTCAGACGTTCAGCACTTTCCATTTACAGAGAGTTCTATTGCTCTTTTTTATTTCAAGAATTAGCATATCAGAAGATGAAGCCTGGAGCTGGTGGGGTTTTTTTGCTTATTAGCTAATCAAAAGCATGTGCTCCTCTACCTTTTGATTTAGAGTACAAAGGAAAAAAGGAAGAAAATAATTCTATCTTTCAAATTTCTTGCTTCCCTGAAAAATACTTACAGGCTCCCTTGGCTGAGGAAATGGCATAAACGCTGCTCAGGAAATCAGAGAATGCATTATGGCGAGCGTTAAATGAAGGTAATTTCACACGTAATATTACACAGTGGATTTGTGAGATTTTTTTTCTATATAGCTATAAATTATAGGGACAATTTCCTCAGAATTTCCAGAAACTGCAGGTGAGAATTCGGAAAGTCTGAAATTCAGCATTAGAGATCAACTTGAACAATTAAAACCAACTGACCACATTTAAAAGTCACGAGCGCCCTGATGGAAAAGATCAAGACATGATTATTTTTACTGTACAAAGAAAATAATCTGTAATAGTTGGAGGCTTTTTAAAGAGAATGAGTTCCCCAAGTCCAAAAGTGTTTATGAACCAAGAAACAAAAATAAGGAGTCTGAGTAAGAAATACGCCAGATAATTAAAAACTGCTTAAATATACATCACCAACTGCCTCATAACTCACAATCAAGATTATACATACAGGGAAAAAAATTGGCATGAGGAAGAGAGAACAGCCCTCCATGAATAAACAGGCACACATACTCAGAACGGCTTGAACAGGGGAAGAAAACCCAGGAGTGGCCATTAAAAACACAAAGGGAAAAACAAAGATACAGTCTATGAGTATGTGCAAGCCCTGCAGCAACCTGCAATGTAAACATGTCTGGAGACATGCATGTAAATAAACTCTATTACTTTTGTTATATGATGTATCAGGAAGGCACTTAACAGAGGTGATGATGTACTTCAAGTAGGAATTAAAGGAGACAGATGAAATTGACAATATTGGAGATGAGAGTAATAAAAGGGTTTTTTTCTTTAAACTGTGTTAGGAACAGAACCAGCCACAGCTCTTTTGGTTGTTGATTAGCAATTGGAAAAGATTAGTTGTCAATACTGATGTAAAAGGGTACAAGCATTCAATGGATTTCTCTCTCTTGTGTCTGGAAAATAAGGCAGAAGACAAAATCATACCATTTAATGATGATAACATTTATCTTTCCTTCTAAAAGTAACCGAGGGTGATGTTAAAGAGAAGCCTCTGAAGTTAGACCCTTTCAAAACAGCAGGGCAGATTAAGCTGCAGGCCAATGCCTTCATAAAGTATTTTGAAGCGATTTTTACTATCAACATCAATTTTGAATAACTCTTTGAAGACTGAGGAAATTCAGGAGGTTTGGAAGAGAGTAAACATGCTAAATATAGCAAAAAGAGCATTTAGTGAGGGAAGTAGGTAGAGACCTGCCACCTCAAATCAGTCCTGGGCAAAATTACGGAACAAGCACCACAGCTTTCTTAAACAAGTAATGGAAGAAGGACTACATCAATCAAGAGTGTTTATAGGCTTGTCAGTCTAACTCAAGGCATGTGCTGATGACAATAACACACGATAGGGTTAATAGAGTTAAAGGTGCTCAGATGATAAACTTCCCTGTGGTATGAAATTCACTGGTGTGTAATATTTTGCTTAAGAAATAAGAGCACTACAAATTTAATGTAATATATTAAATATATGAAAGATAAGCTGACAGGCTTAAAATTGAATCGGATATTTTCCAAGCAGAGGCCAAAGAGGACAAAACCTCTACCCTATTGCTAGTGACCATAAATCCAGAAACAAAGAACAAAGACCATATTTAAGGAGTAAGGACTTTATCCTAGGAAGCAAGTGAAAAGGACACAGCAAGTCACTGGTCACAATGACTAAGGGTGCTGGGCAGCCACCCAATGCTACTGCAACATCACCTTCAAAAGCACATCACAACTGTGCACACATCCAAGAAACGAGAGGAGAAGGATGCAAGAAACTACAGGCCAGTCAACCTCACCTCCATTCCTGGGGGAACTGTGGAGCAAATCCTCAAAGATCCATCTCCAAGCACATGAAGGACAAGCAGGGGACTGGAGAAACCATCATGGATGTATCAAGGGCAAATCTTGCCTGACAAACCTGGTTGCTTTCCATGACTTGGAGAACAAAGGAGGACGAGCGCATACTGGGGATCTGCATTTCAGCAAAGCTTTCATCGCTTTCCCTCACTATAATAGCCTGTAGTCAAATTCTTGTGATGTGGTTTGGATAAATTGCCTATAATGTGAGATCTTGATCCTTGGAGAGATTAAAAACTGAACTGGGCACAGCTGAGAGCAGAGCTTTGGGCAGGGAACAGCATGTCTCCAGAGCAACTTTCCAATCTGAATTACTCTTTGTCTCTTACTCTACAATCAAGCAAGCATTAGCTCCTAATACAACATTACAGTCTTTAACCTCGCAGATTAAAGAAAATGGGTAGTAAGAAGTAAGGTGCAAATGTTAACAGCAATGTAACTAGAACTTTAGTGACCTCACCAAACACTGATGGGTTTTCTAAGACGTTTTTCAGCTCAAAATTAAGACATTAAAGTCAGAGTATTTCTATATGTGGTCTTTTCCAGAAGGCCTATGGGTTGATCAAAATCTTCTTCTCCAGCCTTATAATCTGTGCATCTCTGACAAGGCAGTGGTATTTATTTTTTTCCCCTATTCTAATTCTTAGGAGAATTATACTCTATTATCCCAGTGATGGAAGGAGGAAATAATAAGAGAAGGTGAAACAACTGCAGTGCAAATAAACCAAGAGTAATGTTCCAGCATTCAAGAATCCAAACATGGAAATTAGTCCCGACAGAACATTAAATCACTGCTCCAGGATGCCATCTCAAGTATAAAGCTGGGTAAACTATTAGGAACTCTACAATTGCAAGTATCACTTGGGGAGAAATTCTGACAGAGAGAAGTGATAGACACATCATATTGTGAATATACAGCATTACTACTTTAATGTTTATATGCCCACTGTGTTTCGAAAACAAATGCTTTGTGCATAAAGAGACATAATAAAAATTCCTACTACTTCACAAGATCTCTTTTTTGGTGAAAATATTTTTCCCTATAAACATTTGATGTACACATCTGCTAGGGCTAAAAAAGTCACAAACTTTGACAAAAGAATATCACTATTACTAAAACCTGTGTGCATCACTAAAACGTTATGTGCAAAATGCACATAACGTAGTCAGGGAGTAAAACTTTGCCTCTTATGTTTCTACATACCCAAAATTAAAAGCTTTACAGGATTCCTTTTGTAACCTTTCTTCACTGAAAACAGTAATTCTGAAAACTTTATTTTTAATTGTATAATGTCTATGGTGTTACTCAATGCACTGAAGTCCATGGATGCAATTTGCAGAAGAAAATTAATTATGATTGGTCATAGTTTCACAGGCAATTTGAAGAAGTTAATTACACATTCAAAGTGCTTCTTTCTCTTTTCAAATTAAAAGCAGAACTGACACCAGCATTACTTAACAGTTTATAAAACATAATTATATCCTTTTATTCATGCATAGGCTACATTTTTATATCACTGATTTTGTCCAGTGTGGAAGTTTGTTCCTGAGACCAAGACAGCTCCAATGTAAGAGCCTGCTGGGATTTTTCCCAAATAATGAAAGCAAAGCTCAGTGGATTTAAAGTACAGAACCCCAAGATCTTGCTAGATCTTTCAGAAGAGTGCCAGGAATGCTGGTGCAGCTTCACCTGTTCACCCCTGTTTGAATCTGCCCGCTCCTACACTTGACACTTCAGAACACACAGTTTCCACTTTAAATATTGTCAAAAACACAATTGTCATTTACACTTATCTTTTATCCCCTCTCTGCTGTCGGATCATCCTTTCATCTCCGGCCACCCACACAGCCTGACAGTCTGGATTTCAGCAGAACAGACATTCTGGAATGTCCACAATATATATAGTCCTTGCCATATGCACTTCTCTTACTACTTTCTAAGGACTTTTCTAGTGTCACTTTCTGACAACAGGCCAAATGTTTCTCCTTCCACAGAGAAAAACAAAGAGAAGATGGGAGAAAAACAAAGCCAAAATCCCCTTCCTAAATAAAACAGAGATGATTTGCCTGTGCAAGTAGCAAATCAGCAAACTGAAGAGCTGATGAACCCAAAGCAAGGATGGAAATAGTGGCCTAGAGATATAAATACCTGAAATGCCAGAGAGAAACACACAGTTATGCTCTAGGCCATCAGATGAAAGTACAGCTGATGACCACCCTCAAAACACACACAGCTTCATCCAAGCAGTCTTCCACAGAGTAACACTGCCTAAATGTCAAGTTTAGAAACATATTTCCCTTCTCTTTTTTTGTGCATTTGTTTTCTAGCATACTTGCGGGCCAGAAAAAATACCAAGCCAACAAATAACAGAGAGGCAGAGATCATCTTCTACTTCTTATTTCAGATTTTCCTGACTATCATGCATAGATAAACAACAGTTACTGTGTGGTTACAGTTACTGAACTAATGGGTTATAAACTTGACAGCATCCTTATAACATTCTGGTGTGAGAATATAAAATGCTGCAAGAAAAGATGCAGTAAGAAAAGAGCCTGTACGTACATTAGAAACAATTAAAATGAAGGAAAGGTCCTTTACTCAAGTGCTAAAGTAATGGACAAATGGAGATGATGGAAGCATGTGATGCCTTTTTGCATCACTCTTCATAAAAATGCTGCATTGTGATCAAAGCCTTGACATAATTTCAATGACAAAGACAAGGCATGAAAAAATGGAGAAAGAGTACATTTGGACACATTTGTCAGTGGAGCCTGATGAAATCATTCCAGAGAGTCCAGGGGAATAGTGACCATTCTCCTAAGAATTCACAGATGATGAGAGAAATCCCAGAGGACAAGTAGGAAAGCAAGGAATTTCTAAATTGCCAGCTACATCAACATGCACGTTACTCAGTAACAACTTAGTTAGATGAGCTTGAATCTGGTTTTAAGAACAGTTCTGAGTCAGGAAGAATCCCAGTTCTTCACTTCTATAGCTGAATTAGATTTCATTGTATTATGGTGCATCTAAGCCTTCAGTAACCGTGTAAAAGTGTTTGCACACCTACCTACCAATTCCTCTGACAAAACTGCAGTGGGATACAACCATACAACACATGGAAGTGCTTTAATGGGACTCTGTTAGAGTGAAACAACAAATCCCAAAGCTGCCATTTTTTCTGCCCCTTCAGACTAGATCACAGAATGGTTTGGGTTGGAACGGGCCTTAAAGATCATCTTGTTCCAACCCTCTGCCATTGGCAGGGACATTTTCCACTAGACCAAGTTGCTCCATCCTGCCTGGGCTGGATGCTTGATTTCTTTCAGTCTGAGCTACAACTTCATCCAGCAAAACCTGTGTAGAGCTCTCAGCCCATCTTCTACAGGTGAAAGATGTTAACCGTGCCTGCTTGGGTAAAAGGCAGCAATATGAAGCAATGGTTATTTCTACTCAAAACTTTCTAAGGCTTCTCTAGGATTCCAGAACTAGGAAGCTAAAACGAGGCTGTGCCTAAAGCAAGCACAGAAATAGGATCTCTCAACCAGCAATTTATATCATACTGATCTTCTGCAAGGGATGTAAACAAAACATAAAGTGCTATTTTAGCATACATGCAGCCTCTCGGGTTTGTTTGTAAAATGTTCTGGATCCCATTTTCAGTATCAGATGCATAAGTTATGCCAGGAACAAAGGAGAAAATAGAGCACAAAGCAGACTTCACTGCCTGCAGCTGTCCCTTACAGGTACAGAGTGGATTCTGCCTCACACAGTTACCTGTCTTCAGTGTGTCGTTCCCTGTTTCTCACAATTAGCAGGGCATCAGGCCAAAAGAGAATGTGTGCTTCATTCTACTGCCTTTGTATTTTTATGTATTTGGCTGGTGAATTAGAAAACATACACAATTCTAAGTATTAGCTGCCATAGATAAACTAGCCAAGGAATAAAACACAAAAGTAACAAACCACAACCCCAGGAAGGACAGGGAAGATACACGCTTGCTTCCTCTTTGAAAGAGCAATTGTAATTAGCCTCTTCCCTTGTTCTTCCTCCATGAAAAACAGTGTTTTACCAGATCTTTAACATCAAAGAGCCGATCCTCACAATAATTTTTGAGACAGGTAAGTATCCCATTTCTTTTTATAGAAGCAAGCAGAGACAGATCAAGGTCTAGGCGGTAAGCACTCACTCACCAGAGTCATTGCATTGCTTTGGTACTAATTCTGTGGAATAGCTGCTCCAGTATGGAAGTAAAGGTTCACAGGTGGGCTTTAAATGATTCTCTTAAGTTCACAGTGCAAATCATTATCAGAAATTCAATTTAATCACAGGAGTTCCCAGGGGTGTTTTATATGCTCAGTCCATTACAGTAAGCTACTACGAGGAACAATGATAAGGTAATAAATTGGCTCCTGAAAAACTTATTAAATGTGGGTTTTGTGTTACTGATACCCACAGAGATGACTGAGTTTTTCAAAATCATCACGCCATCCTACAGACTGCTTTCCAGACAATGGGTTACGAAGCCACTCCAGCTCTTTAGCTTTGTGTCTATAAACAATCTGAAGTGAAATGTCTCTTTTCTGGTATTCTGGTCATCAGGGACAGAGCTATATAGAATGAGTATTAGCTCTGCAGAAGGAAAATGTCATGCTTCAGGGGCACAGGCTGAATATATAGGGGGAAGGAGCTGGTTTATCAAGACCACGTTATATGGGTACCCCATATGTAATCCATTTGGAAAACAAAGTAGACTAAAGCAAGGCCAAATTGCAGCAGATGTGGAAAGACACA
Source organism: Melopsittacus undulatus (assembly GCF_012275295.1). NCBI lineage: Eukaryota > Metazoa > Chordata > Aves > Psittaciformes > Psittaculidae > Melopsittacus > Melopsittacus undulatus. The sequence continues at coordinate 8,170,305 of NC_047529.1, read as the reverse complement.
AGATTTCTGGCCCAAAGAAAGTGCAGATACAATTCTGGTGCTAGCATTTAGATCAGAAGTAATGATTCCTTTGGAGCCAGAAAGCCCTGAAGAGGTTACATGTGCAAAATAGAAAGACCTGCTACATACGCAAGTGGAGCAATTGCTCCACATTTTCATAGCCTTCGGAGATGCACGTGCCTAACGCTATCCCCCAGCTTCATTGCTTCCACTGGGGAGAAGCAGCCTGCATTCTCTCACTTTAGCTGCTTTCCTCATTCCTAATACCATCCTCACATTACTTTCAGCTAATTATACTCTGGCCCGTGTTCAAAACCAAAAGCTTGGGTAACCAGGCAAGGTAATGGTTCCTGAGAGCCACCTGAATTCCCACGTGTATATATATACATATGTATATATGTCTTTACCCACCAGGAAACCTGCTAATTCTTTCGACATAGCTCTTGGCAAGCCTCTTTCCAACATTGCTGCACCTGAGAAAAGGGCTTTCATCAGGCTGTATTACACTACACAAATGGAAAAGCCTGCCAATAATTTACTCCATTTGCACACCTAACAAAAATATTGCTTAAATAATTAGTTACAAAGGTATTTTTAAATACCAGTACAACTCATGTATATTATCACTGCAGTAGTAAGTATGTAGTATGTCATTGCCTGGTTTCTAGGTGTTTTAAATTAGGGGGGCTCTCTCCAGTAAAGCAAGCAGAAAAGGATTTAGGACAGTAGTCTATAACATGCTATTTCACACCAGTCTCAACTATGGCTATTTTCTGTCTCCACGGTGAGGATCAGGTGTAGCTTACTGTGTTTGAGAACAGGTGAAACACTGGGAGTACCTGAATCTACACACCTAATAGCATCTCAGGAGCTGAGTATTCACAATAGGTGGTTTCAGGCACCTGAAATCTCTTTCAGCAACCTGTACCCAGATGGGATATTCCCTTGCACATGAGGCATCCACTGGAGAGCTCAGTGCAGGTCCTTATGCTCAACTATGACAAAAACTTCCCCACCTACTAAAGAAAGCACCTAGGCCAGCAGGTCCACACCATGGGGCAGCAGAGAGCTGCTAGGAATCTACAAATTCACCTTCCCAATCCTACCCTCTCTATACCCTCAAGCAGAAAAGTCCATTAAAATAAAACACTTTCAGGCAAATAAAAGTCCCTCACAGGGGACTATTCAAATTCATATTTCCAGTGACTGATGACTTACTTATTTCAGGCTGTCTTTTCTGTGCTGTATATACCTTATCTAAAAGAGCCCATAATATTTAAGTCTTGCAATAAAAGTTGTGAAATAGGGATTCCAGATATTATTAATTCTTAAATCCTGGGTAGCATCCTCCTCCAAACCACTTGAACAATTCATTCCCAAGTTATGTATGCACTAAAACAACTTAAGTCTGTTGTCAACAATTACAATACAAAATTACTCTCCAAGAAGCTCTGCACTTTATGATAAACGCTAAAAAGAGATTAAGTATCCATGCTGCAGCATCACTCCTCCCTGGAAAATCATGGGGATAACCATTCATTTCTTCTTGCCATTCCAACTAATTTATATCTATGGTATTCAAATACATTTGATACTAGTTTTCAAGGCAAGCAAAGCCATTGGCTTTTAAATATTATACGAGTTTTCACTTAAAATATTGGGGATAAACTGTTCATTAATAACAACTTTTACACTCCAAAAAGCACAAATGGTTGTCTCCATTGGTCATTTTTAGAAGGAAAGATACAGTAAGTTAGTAATAGGGCATTAAGATGATAACAAGAAAACTTTGATTTATGGCTTTAAGTAGGATGAATAATGTGAATTAGCACCAAGATTTTGAACAGTTGGCAGTGATGGAATTTGTAAAATCTAATACCTTTCATTTTATATGTGCTTATTATAAAACAATGATCTCTTCTGAAAACCTTATTAGATCCAAGTGCTGGCAACCTGTCCACTACGCACCACTGGAATACAAACAGGAACACACAGAGGAAAGGTTTCTGACAGCGAAATATGATGAGCACGTTCTTCAACATATTGTTTACAGTAACTCAGAACTGTCATGGACAAGGAAGTCCCAGGAGGAATTAATGAGGCGTCAGTCCTTGGACTGCAAACGGGAAATGTCAGACAGGCACTTGCAGCTTTGTACAAATCTGTTACAGGTAAAGCAGACATCTTATGGACAGGTGGCCAGGGTTAGACAACTCCTTTTGCTGTGTTACTGCTAGAACCACTATACCTCTATAGCTGTATGTTCTTCAGCCTTGTCCCATATGAATACAGAAGATACAGTCAATATATTTTTACGAATCCCGAAGTGTTATTACCGTATGTGATACAACTAAATCTGATGTTGCTCCTGAAACCAGACTATAACTGTGGGAATGCCAAGCTGATAAAATAACATACTTTTTGTTCCTAAAATGTCAAAATCCCTAAACACACAACAACCTCTCTGTCATTAGTGCAATCAGTCTGTATGAATTATGAAGAATGAGATTTTATCAAATGTCACTGTTTCTGAACCTCCCCTCTACAAAGATGCATATATTTACATGCCTATATGTACATATAAATATATATATACATTAAAAATCAATGTATCAATTCTAAATGATTTTCTGGTTATTTTTCACTCTTCTGTATTCACCCATAGGATAGTTAGGGTTGGAAAGGACCGGAAGATCACCTAGTTCCAACCCCCATGCTAAGGGCAGGGACATCTCCCACACAGAAAGGTGTCATTTCCAATCATTTTGACCTGGAAACCTCAGGCTGGGAAACACTGGCTGAAAACATTATTTTTGTGATACAAATCATCACTTGCAAGCTTGTCAGTTATTTTCCCTCTCTCCCCTTTCTTTAAACTGCAGTTAATCCTCCACACCATTTCCTACATCCATCCATTTCTTCTTCCTGCCTTAAGGATAAATGTCTCAATCGGCTTCTAATCATCTGTCATCTAACTCCTTCAACTTGGCTATTTTGCACCAAACTGTCCCCAACCCAAAATGATTTTATCAAAATTTTCTCAACACTTCAGTGCCATAAATCTCTATTTTCTATATTTCAATGGATACACATATTTTTCTATGGCTATCTTTTAATGGATACACATATATTTCTATGGATACACAACATACACATTCTGCTTTGTTCTCACAATTTACTAACTGGAATGGAAAGCATTTGAATACATAAACTCAGTGGTTTGGGTTTTTTAACTCCATCCCTCAAATCTCTGCAGGTGTCAGAAATGGTGGCAGACACCCATGTATGCGGAAATCAGGGAAAAATACAAATAATGCAGTTCCAGAGAGAACTATAAGTGATGGTGAAATGAGATCAAAAGGGCTTTGGCTGAGATCCTAAAACTGCAGTCGGGTCCGACTGACCTTTTATGCACTGAATTTAACCGCAGATTGCCGAGGGTAAAGGATGAACTCTGCACCCATTTCACAAACACCCTCCTGTCAGCTAAATGGCAGCAGTGGCAAAGCCCTCCACTTCTCTCAATCTGCCATGTCTATCAACAGGCACTTCAGTAAATTCACCTCTAGCTACACTTTTTCTCTCTTTCAGCTACTCAAAAATTACGACTCAACTTTGGACAGCAAAGTGTTTTCCATATAAAAAACATGGTATCCATGACCACTTCATGGAATTAATACAACCCAATGACCAATCCGCAGCCCTGCACAAATTGCAGGCAACAGTAGAAAGACACATGACCACATCATGACATTGATTTTTAAAATGAACTCCCAATTGGAGTCAATAATGAAATACACTTAAAAATCAATGACATGCCTGCTACGTGGTGATTAAATCTGTAAAATGAAGAAAATCCATTAAAACTTTGATACTTAAACACTCCCAAGTCGCTAACATCCCTCTTTCTGCAATTCATCTTGACTGAACGTCAAGACAATATATTTGACTCAAATGCAGCAGGAGGAATTAGGATTACAAGTCTCAAAGAATGCCCCAAAGCAATTTGGTTCTCAAAAGCTGCAACACAGAAAGGCAGCTTGTGAGTGACCTCTGAGCGCCTCACAGCCATTAATGCTACTTAAGAACAAAACTCCTGTTGTGGTGTTAAAACGCAAAGGCAGAATGATGGCTGCAATGAGTTCTCAGGATGAAATTGTTGACTCAGTAACATCAGTTGCAGCTCTCTGTCCAATCATCCAATTGCATATTTCATCATGACAAAAATCTTGTCATTGCCACTGAGATAAAACCAGGTCCTGGCTACACCACCTGCAGGAAAGCAGCACTGAGCAACACTGAATATTAGCCAAAATTTGCAGTGGGAGTGATGTGTTTGCACTGATGTCTCCATGCTTAAAAAGAGAAACAATCTTTACTTTCAGGTTATTCAGGGATGAAAGTGAGATATGCTGGACTACCTGTTTGGCCTGGATGGCAATCCCTGTTCCTGTGTTTTTTGGAGCCTCACTGAAAATAATACTGTGTTGTTTGCTTGTGAATAAAAATGCAGGTAAAAAGCATGGTACAATCATGATTTACTGTACACAAGTGTACAACAACCTCTAATTACCATTATCTCTGGTTGTTCCAGGTGCAGTCAATAGAAAAAAAGCCATTTTCAATTATCCACAGATTTTGCCTTAAAGGTTAAATACCACCACCTAAGTCCCCACCCAGAAATGTGGGAAAAGTTGGTACCTTCCCTGGAGCAATCTTTATAGGTAGTATAACAGTACTTTACTGAATTGTAGGGTTTCTTTACTGAATTGCAGGGTTTAAAACACAGAGAATTCTGCTGGTAGGTGGGAAAGGAAGAAACATCAGGAAAAAGCTGGGAAATTAGTAAGTGATAAATCAGCATCTTTCAAGTGAGATTCCAATCCCGAGGGCATCTGGCAATTGTCTTAGTTTCAGCTCTCTTCCCGCAATTTTGGGTGGTTAATGATGCAAAACTTGTCAGTGTTGCTGACTTGTTTTTTACCATTTTTCCCATACCCAGGTGCATTTATAGGTTGGCAGAAGCTGAGATTGCTGGAGGAGCCCAGGGTAACTCTGGCCCTAAGAGATGTGCATCTTGAGCAGCTCTTTTACCACCTCATCTAGGGATAGAATCATAGAATAGTTAGGGTTGGAAAGGACCTTGCAGCTGCAAGATTAAGCAGCCCATGGCAGGACAGTTCAGACACACATCTATTTGTAGGTCTCCCTAAGCTCAAAGCTACCTAACTTTGGGCCACTTTGTCCTCCCTGCCAGGGCTGGAAAAATGGCAATATAAAAAACACTGACAGTGGGAGCTTTGCCACCATGGAAACCAATGCAGAAACAGAAGGTATGTGCCCTTTTAGTGAGTCATCTTGTTGTCTTTCTGGCTTGCAATGGTTACAGCCACCCAACCTTGTCTGTCACCGATCTTCACCTACACACAATATGTGCCCTTCAGGGTTTGACACCTCCAGCTGATCTTGTATCTGCTCAATCAAGAACACCACAGACTGACTCTTCACTTACAAAGCCAGTGGACACAGTGAGTCCTTTCCATGTCATGCCAATTGAAGATGGACAGAAAATTAAGCCCTGGGTTAATTTTCATTCAAACGTAATAGATCTGTGTATTTTTATAGGCATCAGATTCTTGACCTATGGACAGCAGAGCCCAGTCACTGAAAATACTGCCACCACACAGCACAAATTGACTTGGCTACAATAGTTTCTTTGCATATTGCTTAAAAAAAGAGAAAAGCCTGCATTTTACTGAGCATTTCTGTATCTTCACACTTGCTCGATGGCTGATCTTTCAACAGCTTTAAAGTCCTAGAAAACAATAGTTTTCTCAAGTTTACCACAAAGTGATGTGCCAGGAAACGAAGGGTTAGCTCTTTAATTGATTTTATTGCAGCACCTACCTATAGGTATCATAACCATATAAAAGCAGGCAAATAAACTGCAACAGCAATTCACATGCTCTTTTAAGAAACACTAGAGAATGTGCTCAAATCGAGGCCCTGTGACTAAGAGCATGCATAAAGCTAAGCGGTGCTGAAGTGTTTCTGAAAGAGCAACCACCATGTACAGGGACAGCCGAAACACTCAAGTCCTTCTCTTCCACACATCTACTTACCACTGGTGGCCCTGAAAAGAAAGGAGCCTTTGCCATGTGTTCTCAAGGTCAATGCAGCAGATAACAGAAGGCGTGTTTTAAACTACAGGCTTTACAGTCAGCTATTAAAGCACCTGTTCAGCAATCATTTCTCCTAACTCAGTTTAAATCATTTGTGAGGCCTCTGAAGTTTTAAACATATATATTTAAAAATATTATTTAATATTATATATTAAAAATATTATATATTGAAAACATAATCACTGAATGCTTTGTTTTGGAAGGGACCTTAAAGCTCATCCAGTTCCAACCCCCTGCTCAGGCAGGAGCACCTTCCACCAGTGCAGGTTGCTCCAAGCCCCATCCAACCTGGTCTTGAACACTGCCAGGGATGGGGCAGCCACTGCTCCTCTGGGAACCCTCTGCCAGCACCTCACCACCCTCACAGGGAAGAATTTCTTCCTAATGTCTAATCTAATTCACTTTCAGTTTAAAGCCACCTTGGGGATGGTACAGATACTGTAGTTTTCTCCTTGGCCACTCTAAAAGCTACAGACAAATTAATAGTTCAATTACAGAAACTCTAAGTGGAGCTTTGGCAAGTTAGGTTATTTTATCCAATTGTTTTTAAGACAGATTTATATTTGGGATGCACCAGCTGACTTAGAAAACACCCAGAGTTAGGCAGGTTTGTTGGCATTAACCTAAAGATTGGGTAAATTATGGAACCAATAAAATGGGCAGGATTTGTACTTTTCAAAACTAGTTGCTGCATTCCTGATTTATTAGCTAGAACTTTAAAGGTTTGTCACAAAGATAAATAAAAGGACATGGATGGGAGCATAATACATGGGCTCGACAGCTCTAAAATACACTGTTTACAGTGAACCAGGAGAGAGCAGTATTTCAGGTCATATTTTATACCTAGCAGAGCGAAACATCAGAACTGATATAAGTGATAACTGCTGTGAAGAGTACAAAACCATCTTCCCAAAGATGGAAAACCTTTAGATAGAGCTGACCAGTGTCCAGTTTGAAAAACTAAAAGCAGCAGCAGTGTTAGAAACAAACTGATGTTCACTGTGAAGGCCTAAGACCATTGGGAAGAGGAAGACAGCAAAGTATTGCTCACCCATATGACAAATAGAATGCAAAAATACATAAAGTAGCACAGGTAATTGATTATGCAGATTCCTGCATCAGAAGAAAAATGTCCCTTGTTCACCACCTTGGTAAATTAAGGACAACAAAAGGGATGATACTTTAACCTTCAAAACTCTATTTGATTCATATGCTGCTATAGATAGTACTTGTAGAGCCCTGTGAGCAGGCAATAGGCATATGAAACAGGAGAAGCAGTTCAACCAATTTTACTCCTTAACAGAATCAAAGCAGACAGTGGCTCACAAATGACGTCCTGGTACTTGGTAAGGTCAATGCCAATTCTGCCATTCATTTTGCTGAGGTCGGGCTTTTGCAACGTCCCATCACGCTGTTTCTTGGCCACACATGCCAAACACTTTTTCACTTTGAGGACCAAGCTGTCATTTCTCACTTTGTTACCCTGCCCTTTAACTGTCACTGAAGTGACACTGATGTATACCCCAGGAAACAGAAGGACAGGTTTTTGTAAGTTATTATGTGCCAGGAACTCATTCGCTTTTAGATATTACAGTTGCTGAGTTACAATTGCCTTGCACCTTATTAAGGCTAACATTTACAATGTTGGCATGTACACAGTACACTCATTAACTGGTTTTGCTTCGTTACCAAGTCTGAAGTTAGTATTTAATTGCCTGGAAACACTGCTTTTTTTAATGCAAGTCCTCTATTCACATTATTCCCCTTAAAGAGGAGTACATTCGGTATCTATATCGTTTCACAAACACGAGGTTTTGGTGTGGGTGTTTTTTAAATAACTCTAAGCAATTAACTAGGAAAATATCAACCAATGCTGAATTTTAAAATTAGTGCTTAAAAGTGAAACTTTCTCAACCTTAAAAAGCAGCATCTCAAGAAACACACCTGTGATTTACCAGAAAAACTATGGCTAAATCTAGGCAAGCCTTGGCATACCACAGCTGATTTCTGGACAGAAATAAAATGTAAGAAACCAGAAATAATGGAAAACATTGGTTGAAAAAAAAATCAATGAATTTAGTGATGGTTTACCCTGTAAGGGATCAGATTCGAACCAGGGACAATCTTGTCCTGAGAGATGAGAGCACTGCAAAGCTCTTATGGGCAGCCCAGGAGGGTTGGGTTGAAGGCAGCAGATGGGCCAGTGGTTGCAGGGGATGTTCTTCTGCAATAGCTGTACAATGCTTCCTATTTGCATCCCCACAAACCAAGCTTTTCTCCACCTCCTTAAGAACAATCCCCACCTAGCCTTTCCCTGCCAGGTGTGAGACACTATTAACAGAGATTTTAATACAGCAACAAAGGGCAGTGCCAGAATTCATGCTTGAGGGGATCCATCTTCTCAACTCCTTGGTGCCACACTAGATATCTTCTTTGAGAGAGGTGCTCGCTTTTATGCCTCAGCAAAGCCTCCTATACCTCACAGAAGGATGAGCAGCTGTCAGCTTGGTGGTGTTCAAACAACGCCTTCCTTCTCTCAAAAGTCTTTTTGTGCACTTAGTTTTCAAATTGGTAGTTGGCCTTTTTTCTTAATCTAAAGACATACCCTCAATATTAATGCATGGAGAATTTTTACACCATTATTGCCATACACCAGCAAAAACTCTCATGTATGGTAGGTTCTCTTGCCAGTAGCCATAGGGCTCCTGTGTGTGACATGGACCTCCACCATCACACAACACAGCAAAGAGAAAAACATGCTCCCAGGTCCTAGTCATGGAGGGCCAGTTTCTTTCAGCTCCCCCAGTGAGAGCCCCAGATTAGGGAGTGCCTGCAGGAATTGGGCACATTCCTGGGGAAATTCTGTCCCTCCCCATTCCATAGAGTCATAGAATAGTTTGGATTGGAAGGACCTTTGAAGATCATCTAGTCCAAGCCCCCTGCAATGAGCAGGGACATCTTCAACTAGATCAGGGTGCCCAGCACCACATCCAGCCTGACTCCGAATCTCTCCAGGGATGGCCCATCCACCACCTCTCTGGGCAACTTGTGCCAGTGTTTTACCACCCTCATTGTACAGAATTTTTTCCTCACATCCAGCCTGACTCTCCCCTCTTTCAGTTAAAAACCATCACCCCTTGTCCTAGCACAACAGACCCTGCTAAAATACCGCAGGCACCGAGGGCTCACCGAACAGTCACACTCCCTCAGGCTCCTTCCTCATTTCCCCCTATATCAAGTACGTTTTTGGCCTCTAGAAGGGAAAAATGACTTCCTGGCTCTGAAGTGTGTTCTAACAGTTCATTTCGACATGAGTTTTGACAGTTCACAAGGAGATGTGGAATCCGCTCCTGCACACTTCTTACAGTCTCCGTGTTTTAGTTTAACGGGGACTTTTAAATAAAAGGAAAAATAAGAAAACAGCTTTCAATGGCTCTTTTATTTGAATCACGATGGAAATGGGATGTTATCACTCTGCCTAGCATTTGGAATGAACAATGGTGCATTTACTTGGCCAGAACCTCACCGCAACCCAGTGATCTGATGTTTTCAAACTTCAGAGTCCATAAATATGCACGGATGTTCTCAAAGGCTGCCAGTGTAGCCAGGCTGAGCTCACAATGCAAGCAAAGGGAGCAAAAAAGCCAATGCTCAAAAAGAAGCTTTATGTAACTGTTCAGAGATTAAAAACTACATAAAAACCCCCAAAGTCCTTTTAGAGTAATGCCTCAAATTGAAAAGTTTAACCGATGACAAATTCAGTGAAAACTAAACCAAACTCTGCTGGCTGTCTTCGCCTTGCTTTTTTCCTTTCTTTTCCTAAATACTTTTAAAATGTCACCGCTCAGAAAGGCCAAACCAATGGCCCCAGATCCTGAAATCCTTTGCCCAAACCTCCTGACAATGCCACATTTCACAGCAAAGAGGGTTATCACATATTCTACCTACTTCACTACTGACCTCTGTCAAACCTGTGCAGACGGGAAACACAGAAGAGCAGAAAATCGCATGTGCTCAACTCTCCAGCAGATTGTTCACTTCAGAAAATTGGCCATCCAGCAATATCACCATTTTCTCTAATTACCTGCCTGCACTCAAGACAAAGTGGTCAAGTCTAAAGCCTCTAAGCCTTTAGTATTTCCCTTGCGTATCTAAGACTAAACTCACTATATAAACCAAAATGTTAGTTTTCAAAGCTGAAGTTAATCTTTGGCTGTGATTAATAAAACAAAAAAAATACTTTCTGAATGACCTGATACAGTAAATGTATAAATTCCCACTGAAGTTTTAATTAAGAAAATCTGGAATGTCTCTTTGTAAGTTTTCATATAACACTGGAAACGTCAATGAACAGTTGTTTGCTACAGTAAAAGTAATGCTCTCCAGAAACTTCACCATTTTGCTTAACTTCTGCCTGTGTTCTCACCAGCCTGAGGTGTTCTGTGACACAGGAACAATGCATTGCTCCCACCCGAATGCTGTGCTGAGCTCCACAGATAATGTAGAAAAAGCAGAAAAGGAACCAACCTAAACAGCATGACAGAACCCAATATGGTAACTTGTAATTTTACATTTCATTAAACAAAAGAAGTAGTGAGAGAAAATACACTGTTGGGAAGCTAGAATGAGCAATACCAAATTTGCAGTCACATCAACATTTCTAATACTTTCAATAGTATTAAGAAACAGACTTCTTTTACCTCTTGATATGCAGGCCTATATTCTGTAGCTTTCAAGTGACACAATTCCAGTCAAAATCCCAGAAACAGAAGAATAGAAGTCTAATAATTGTATAGAAGCACCATGTACTTTTCTTCTGTACCTTTGTGCTCAGGTAATGAAGCGGGATGACACTACAATGATTTTCTGCTTGTTTAACACTGAGCAACACGGTGTCTTCTAATGGTTAATATGCCTGTGTCCTTAAAGAAAGGGAGTATACTGACACTCATTGCAGAAATATATGTTTTCTTGAAATTGAGCCATTTTGCTGCCTCTCAACCCTATAAGCTATATTACCAGTTATTTTCAAAGCCACAGGATTTAGGGATTTAGGTAACTTGGAGGAACTTGAACTTTAGATGATGCATATTTTGAGGGAACTGCATGCTGTGCTGTTCTCTGTGTAAGCAATATCCATAAAAGTTCCATTTCATGACATCTCAAGCACATTCCCTCTAGTAGGTTGGAAGATTGAAATCTTCCTAAATATTCAATTCTCAGCAAAAAAATTATATCCAGCCTCAAAGTTAAATGTAGTAAAACTATGATATGAAGAAGCTGCAAACATTTATGAATGTAGTGACATTTACATACACCAAAGACACTTTGACTTCAGATCAGCTGAATCCTTCCAACAATGCAGTAAGATTTTCTGGTTGCTTCCTATTGCAGTCTCTAAAAATGCTACACAATCAAGCTGCCTATGCAAATCACAGAATCAACTACGTTTGAAAAGGCCTTTAAGATCACCAAGTCCAACCTTTAAATGAGCACATCTTAATTGGCAGTAACTGAGCTTAACTTCTAATGAGTCTATCCAACTGTATATGTCAATGTCTGCTGTGATTGATTATTGGAGCTGATAGCATTTGAAGTTCAGGTAGCTTGTTCGCCCCCCACCTATAGAGTTTTAAGATATCCTTGTATCGAGCAACATTATCTAAATTTGGGTAGAAGTGATTTGGTCAAGAACCTAGGTTTCAGAAATACTTTATTGGAATACTTCTGAATTCTGATTTAGGTGCATAGAAAATAGGATAGATATGTGGATAGCACTTTGTATTTGTAAAATATACCAATGCTCTTCTCAAGAATCACTTGTTCTTCCAACCTAATCAATGATCTGTCCCTGTTCATGATCTATCTCATTTTTTTGGAAACAGATTAAAGCAAGCAGCAGAATTTATGCCTTCTGTTTACATGGCCCACAGCCTAACCTGGCCTAGAGCACACAGCTTCTGCACCCAACAGCACTGCAGTGAATGGTGTGATTCCTACCCTTTGGGGCAACTTTGGCCTCTTACTCTGTATTGAGCAGGTAGCTGTCAATACCTTGCTCAGAGCAGGATCAGCCTTCAGCACAAACCGACAGCTGCTGTTTCAGAGTGCCTATGATAGGACCTTTTACGTTAAAAAAAAGGCTTTATATAAATATATATTTGTATCTGTATATATGCTCTTTTTATATATAAAATTAAGACTGATATAAACAATGATGAATTTTGAACTTTGACTTCACCCATTTTGGCATCATCCTACGCTCAAGTCGTTGCAAATAAACTCACAATTCACTCGCATTACACTGTGGAGCAAGACTAAGGTCTATTTGGGATGCAATTAACTGCCTTTATCACCAGCCAATAATGGCTGCTCACTTAAGATGGATGAACTAAGCATGCAAATAGCAGTACCTCCCCTGAATGCCATTTTATTATGGGGGCCAACAACTCTCTGCATAAAACCACTCCACACCGAGACCTCGAGGTGACTTTAGCTGAATGTGCTGACTGTCAAAGTGGTGATGACTCATCCATGGAAATGTTCCTCATCTATAGTCACATCTTGAAGGCACCAAACCTTGACCACATCTTTCCTGGATACACTGCACGCTGCAATCTGCACTCGAATCTTTGCACTACATAGCATTTTGCTGCCTCCCCAGGACCCAGAATGAACTTGTTCCCATGTACTTCCCTGCAAGTGGGAAACAATCTGCTAGGCAGCATTGCATCAATCCAAATAATGTCATCTACACAGCACTTGTAAGCTCAGCAGTGAAATGAGTCATTCATTCAGGAAAGAATTGCACAATCTGTAAGTAAAAAGCTCCGTTATGAACATTTGCTTTCTGATGCTAAGAATTTGGAATCATGGAAAATTCAGATTGACTGGTCCTTCAAACAGAAAAAATGCCTTATGTAACACTGGTAAATGGACCATGGGTATGGGTAGAAACATCTGTTACTTTAGCAACTTGGGCTTATTTTTCTTTCAACGTGCTAGTATGAAGCACCAAAGAGAAACGACATCTGGCACAGAATATTTCACTGTCAGCTAGACCTTTTGTGACTTGTAAATGTTCTTAGGCTGGGGATGCAGAAAACAAATCTCACAAATATTTTCTGGAACAAAAGCATTATGTGGAAAAAAAGATTTATATATACATATATATAGTTTTTCCCCTTTTAAATGGGGAATGCATTTCACCTTTCATAGTTGAAATGGAAACATAAAAATGTTCTGGAAATCAAACCATTCCTGATAAACTTGTTTGTGTGAGTAGAGTAGGCAAACGTCAAGTGACAGCTGGCACCTGAGATTTTGTAGGAAACACCAATACTATCACTCCTCTATACTGTTACTGACCAGATGGTTATTTATGGGCCTTTTGACCTCAATTTCTTTTAAACTGGGAGTAGCAGAGTTGAACAGAAGATAAGGGTAATTATTTTTAAAGAACTGCAATGTAAAACCAGAGCATTATTTTCTTCCAGACTGACATCAACTTCAATACAAACCAAAAGCAAATTGTCTGGCAGGAAATGAGACCATTTCAGCTGTGGATTCCAACTTTTACTTCACTTTTTTTTTATTTCCCTAGGTAGAATCTATCAACTATAGAAATCATCACCAAATTTTGCTAGGAATTACGCTAGAGAGTACTGAGTCTATATAGAGAAGTAAAAGATTTATCCTGGTATCATTTTGAAACCACATGGAAGTGATACCCTTTAAATGGAACTTCTGTTAAAAGTGGGTTTAAAATCACATCCATGCAGCAGATATTCAAATAACAGTGTGAGTAACTATGTTTTCTCTTTAAACAAAGGCAGCATGAAGGTTATAGTCTTTCTAAAATCACTTTTTCAGACCCACTGAAAGCCTAGTGCACTTAAAAAACCCTAAAACATCAGTTCAAAACAGATCACAACCAAGGTAGATAACAAAGCCTGCCTGGATATCTTACCTTTTTATGCAAGCGAGGAAAAAACTGGTCCTGAGCACACACTGCCACTACAACTACAAATATGAACACCTACAAGCTACAGCTCCACTAAAAACACTAATATTTTTACTAGAAGAAGATGGAGCATATGATATTTCACCTTTTCCTTTGAAGAATCCCAGTCTTGGCTGTATCCCCTACAGCCTTATCCCAGAGTCTTTTCAGTTTTGTCTCCCATGGTATTTTAGTGTTTGTTCTGTAAATCCAGCACAGAAGACCTGCTAGCTTCCAGCTCCCTGCAGACGTTCCTTTGGATGATCATATTCTTAAAAACCTGATATTCATTTATAGCGAGACATGCTCGTTCTAAAGCAGGCCAAATCTGTCATTTCTGGTACATTCAGCAAGAGGAGACTCTGAAGCTGTTTTAATGGTCTCTTAGTCCAAATTTTTATTATAGAAATTCAGTATTAAGCCCTTTAAAGATGTACAGAAGCAAAAGCTTGACGGATGAATGTGCTCTCTGTGCTCTGCAGAAGGCAAGGATGCAGTACACGTTCTCATGTACCTTTATAGGTCACATACATTTATGTTTGCTGTTTGAAAGTGACAGCGTACAACAGTACCCAAAGAGCATGTATAATTGGGATGGCACTACTCTCCCACACCTTCTCTCATGAGCAGATGTGGGAAAAGTTACTCAGTATTTCACTCACAGAGGTAACAGCCAAACAGTTAAGGAAAGGATAACACCAGATGTGCTACGCATTGCCCATGTCCATGGAGCAGTTTGTTGTGAGAACTGGTGCACTGTCGCTGGAATGGCAATTACAACAAACATCCATCCACTGAAACAACCTGGGCCTGTTATTCTGCTTTATGGCATTTCCATTCCCTGTGTTGTTAGTGAGGAAAAAAGTACTCCATCTGACATGCCATAAAGAAGGAGAGAACACAATATGAGGATATAATGCACTGTGTACCTTATAAATAGGTGCCCCTCAAGATTTTGGCAGTATTGAAAAACCCTCCTGAAAGCAAACATAAAGTAAGCGGAGACACAGAATCACAGAGAAGCGGCATAAAACAAGGGAAACTTGTTTGTATGACAAGTAATGAAACCAACCTCCAGGAACAGAAAAGGATAGCCCTGGAAGAAACACCGCAACAAAAAAATGCACAATATCAGCCCACAAATTCTCGCTCTCCCATAAAACTGCCATTGCTAACTTTATCATGTTTACATGGGATACTGGCATGAGTTTAAAGGAAATATTCACTATACTATATATAGTTGGCAAGAAAAAAGGTTTTCTCCAAAGCTTCTGGGAGCTTATGTTTTTCTGAATACATGGAATAAAAGTAGCGATTTGTGCCATTAGAATATATATTATTCTAAAATGTGTCTGCCTAGCTCAATCAGATTTCTTCATTTAAAAATCTAATGCAATGTAATTTTATTCAACTTTGTCGAAGTGAAATAGAACCCATGAATAACCTCTTTCAAATCTCTGCCATGAGAGCAAGTTCTCTAAATGTTATTCTGAAGTACGAGATAATGACTCCCAGCATCTAAACCCCAAACCACTTGTGAAAATTCAGCCTTTCAAAGTGCTCTAACTCTATTACTTCCAGCTGCTTGCATCTGCCCAAATGTACTGAATCTCACACACAAAGCCCGTAAATCAAAGGAGGAAAGTGGAGGAAAACGAGAGTAACAGAACTCTAAAAGACACATACTGAAAAATAATTTGCTGCTATTAGGGTCTACTGAATCCTACGTAGTTTCAAAAACACCACCAGCACTGGAGTTCCTAGACAGCTCTTTCTACAAAAGAAGCCATTTCAGTCTTAAACATGCCTTATATTTCAAAGTAATTTTCCCTCTAAACCTGCCCATTACCACAGTCAAGAATGATTCGCAGAGAAGTCTCCCAGTAAACATATCTCCTCAGGCATGACACTTTAAATATCTGCATATATACATATACACACACACACATATATATATATATATATATATAACAAGTAGCATAAGACAGCTGAAACTGTCTTTCACACTACAAAGACAACATATTTTATAGAGGAAGCTTAAATACATATATAGCCAGTTCAGGTAACCTGCCCTTCCCTCATCAGATGCAAAGGGGTCAATAAAAAGCAACCTCACATTTCAGTAACTTTGAAGACAAACACTTAACAAACACATACAGTTTCTGATGCTTTCTGATTTGAAGTATCAGACCACAGACTAGCAAATGCTCTCGATTCTGTTAAAACACTTCAAGATTTTTTTAATGTGTTTTAATACTTTTCCAGCCTTCCTGCTTATTTGGATTGCAAGAAACTGTGATTGCAGTTTCTTTACTCCCTTTGGTTAGGTTTATTTTTGACAAATATAGAACTGTGATAAAGCCACATGCAGATACACTCACTAGAACTGGAGTAATTTCCCTTTCTCTCAAAGACTTTTGTCCTTCCATCACCAGAGCCAAGGACACTTGTTTCATTTGGTAAAGTCAGCAGTACTCTCCTTCCCTTTCTGCCTGGCCACTGCAGAACAACCTCTCTCCCACACATGTAAAAGGTCAATATTGGATATTCCTCTCTGCCATTGAATAGTACAGTCCATTTCTTTTCTCTTTTAATTTTTTCCATAGAACTTCATTTTCGACTCCAGTCAAAGGAAAACATCAAATACAACAAAATACAAAGCTACTTTTTAAAGTATCTTCATAGGTCTCATTTTTTAAATCATAATGGTACCTTTTATTATCCCAAATTAATTAGTTAATTTAATTATATAACTGTCTTCAGAGGCAGGCACGTATGTCCATTTTCTAGATAAATCATATAGATGGCCTAGTTTCCTTTAAACTTCCCTATATTTTGCCAAATGTGGCAAAATGCTTTGAAGTACAGCTAAACACAGGAAATAAACCTGCAGTTTTACTGAAACCAAAGAATTCTCTATAAAATTCAATGGGAATAAGATTTCAGTTTAAGGGCAGGCCTTGAACTGAGAACAAATTAAAACCACAGAGATACTGAAGAACAAACCAGGTTGAGCATAGATTATACCAAGGATGACCAATCTGCTTTGAATATATACCAGCAGACTTTGCCAGACCTCATTGCTAGCTCCTGTGCCTCTATATGCTGTGTGTACACAGTCATTCTTTCAGACATTTGTCCCAGTTAAAAATGGGACCATTTCACACAAAAGATGCTTGGTGAGGATCTTAGACCTGACACATTTCCCACCTAACTCTTAACTGCTGCAGATTCTTCCAAATTAACTAATATGCCCAGGTGGAGATGCTCTATATAATTCCTTTTATTGGAATCTAAACAGTAGGTAATGACAAAAGTGTTAGGACACAATATTAAATAACTCCACTGATTCTTTTCTCATTAAAACTGAACATCAACAGACTTGTGGTTAGAGAATACACTTCAACCTGAATTGAGATGGCAATCTACGAGAATTTAATGAAATAACTGACCTCAACGAATCAAGTGTCAGAAATATGGGTTCCTCTCCAAGCTGCCTGTGCATCCCACCCGCATACCCTATGGGAAATCATCCTTTCCTCACTTTGCTTCTGAATGGTCTTCCCGCAAGAGGACCATTTTAAAAACCTGTGCTTTTGAAGAAAGCAAAGTACAAGCATGACTTACACCACTTGCCCTTTTATTCCCTCATCTTCATATTTTAGGCTGGTTTCCACATAAAGTAGTTACCATTTCTGTAGTAAGAAAACAAAAAGATCCCTGTCCTCACTATTCCGAGCATTACATATTTTGTTTTACAGCTTTGAGTTCTGGTAGAAAGTAGAGCTTCATTATCTTACTAGTTCTGTTAGTAAGGGGCAGTTGTTAAGGTAATTAGGAGACTAAAATTCGGAGGAAAAAAAATATTATCAACTTCACCCTGCTACACTGGCAAAATACAAAGAGGTAAGCTCTTACTTACACTTCCCTACCATTAGCTCTGCCAAAGGAATCTGTATGTGTTTGAGCCTTAGAAGGAACTCTGAAGGAATAAAGAAGGTATATCACAACCTTTCCCAAATCCACTCTGTGCAGAGCCACTCATTCAATCTCCCGCCTGGGCTCTGGCAGACTCTTGGTAGAGTCTTGGTAGAGCTAAGCCCCACCAGTGAGACTGATGGCTTATATCAAACATGGTCAAAACTTCACAGTGACTCAGTGGTTGAAATGCAGAATGAGCCAAATCCTCAGCACATTTGAGCTGATGGGGTCTGGGATGTGACCTGTTCCTTTGACAGCTTGATCCTGCCTCTAAACTGGCAGGACTGCTCCCATGTGCTTCCTACCCAGGCAGGACAAAGAGCAGGTATCACAAAGCCAATATGCTCGATATATATGCTGACAGTGAGAAGACTCTTTGGGAGCTACATTAAGAATGATAACCATGAGTTGTGCTTTGTTACAGTCACTTACTAGCAAATATTCATGTGGTGTAGAGCAAGTACTTAAAGAAGTGGAAGAGAATAGTATCTTTAAAAGCCAGCCCACATGGTATCCACTACAAATTGCTCAACATTAAACAAAAGACACACTAAAATGACAGTAACGTATCCCAAAAACTATCAGGCCAATGGGTTAAATTTGAAATTTTATGGTGGGATTTGTAATAGGAAAATAAGTAGTGTCTCACCTAGGTAAATCAGACAGTAAACCCTAGGTAAACTAGACTAGGAGGTGAAAAGAAAGTTGCAAAGACAGATGAATGATGTAGCCAATATGGGAGATGAAGATTTTTAACTAGAAAATCTGAGAAAAACTAATGCTGATTCAAAAACTGCCTTTTAGAGTCATTCCATAGAAACGGATGCAGGTCCACAGTGTTTAACACTGTGCTAAAAGAGGAAGGACAAATACTTGCAGATAAGTACTCTGATTGACAGAAAATGGAGAAGTCATTTCTCATGCTGATAAGAGTATTCAGAAGGGAGGTATCAGGAAAAATGAAATGAATGCGGGAATGCAGTGTGTGCTAGAATGGCTGAAAAAGCAATGCCTTCTTCAGGCCTTGGCTCTGAAAAGAGGAGTTAAAATCAGAGTTCCTGGGAGCATGAAACCAAAGAAAGGGTTTCTCAAAAATATAATAAACATTTTACCTAATATTGAACTGGAATCATTGCTATTGTGTGCGGCAAACATCAAGTTATATAATCAAATCAGCAGCCAATTGGTTTGGAAAAGAAAGCTGATACACTTCAGCTTAAATCAATCTTTTTTCTTTTCTCATGCTCTCTGCCCCTCATATTACTTAGAGCACTGTTACGTGGTAGACAGGTCATCCTCTTCTTGGGCACTTTCTTTTTTTCTTCTACTTTTTAACATGCCAAGTGAGATACAGAAAAGGTGCACTTCATCTTGTCAGGTTGTGTCTTATCCTTGCTAACATCCAGAAAATAGAGAAGCCCTGTCTAAAAGAAATAACAAGTGGCCTCATGTGAAGCCTAAAATGTCAGCATGAAACATGAAAGCTTCTTTTCTGCACAGTTTTCACCATAAGATATCAAGGCTTCCAAAGCTTCCAATTTCAAATAGAAAAGGAGGGATTAGAGCCACAAGACATTCACCTGAATTCATTCACTTGCAATCTGCTTCCATGCTCAGGATCTCAGTCTTTAAGAGTATGTGGGCAACATCAACAAGCTCCTACAGGGAAAAGCCCACACTGCACTGCAGAGTATGATAAGAGTTGTTCTTTATTTAGCTTCAAAGGTAAGGCAGATAAACATTTACAAGATTAGCTCAGCACAGTTAACACAAGACTTCTGGGAATCTTGTAAATGTAAAGTTAGAGATGTCACCCTGGAAAAACCATTCCTCAAGTGGAAGCAAATTAAATGAGTGTTTTCTCTCTAAATTAACAGATTTCATGGTGTGCTCCTGGCAAATGAGCCTGAAGTTTCAGAGTCACTTTAAGAGTTAAACTACTGCTTTATTCAGATTTACTTGCAGCCTCTTTGAAAATACTAAATCCTTTTCAACCATATACATATGCAGCCAAACGTCTAATTATATTTTGCCATACAAAGTAGGATGAAATAAACATTCATTTAAAATATCATTATCTTAATTATGGTAATGGCTTCAGGAGAAACCCACAGAATTATGGCTGATGATATTAGTCTGCTCAGTCTTAGAAAATAATACACACCCAACAGCTACATAGATCTAATAATAATCAGAAACAGCAGAGCAGAAAAGTAACTATAGCTTGAGCCATCCTGACAATTTAGTGAATGTTGCTAAAACTAGTGGATAAAGATGCCCTGTTTTCAAAGGAATTGGAGCTCAGCCTAGATTCTTAAGTAAGTCAAAAGAAGGCGGCTTCTTATTGTTATCCTGGGAACATACATGTTGGTTTCCCAGCTACTAACATGCTCCCTGGCTCTGTAGTTCACGACGGAACGAGGCCAACTCCCATAGACTAGAAATCCAGAAATGCCCTTCAGGAGTTTTCCAGCCTGTAAGCAATGGGCTGCACTTCAGCATTAAAGATGATGGAAGAGGAAACAAAAATAGGAGAGCAAGGAGATGGAAAAATTTTGCATACAGATAAACATGAAGGATCTATGACTAGAGGAAAGGGAGGGGGAAAGGAATTAGGAATGCCTTTATCTTCGTAGATAATGCTGCTTTGCCCCTGATCTAGTGTCACTGTACTGTGCTTCTGGCAACTGCACCCTGAGTTAATAAAGAATGAATAAGATAACCACATGTCATCTATTTCTGACTCTGAGACTTGATTTCTTTCCTTGTAATAACAATAGTATTGGCTGCAGGTCTTAAAAAATAATTATCATTTCAGTTCACTTTAGATTGATGATGGTTTCTTTGCTGCAGCAAAACAGGTCCAGGACCACCATCTGTGTGCAGTGCACTACCCAGGGACATGCACTGGACAACCAGTGCATGTTCAGCCCTGTTTTCCCACAATTCCTGAGTAAATCTGATGTTCCCAGGGTGCCTCAGAGGAATTGTACTGTTTATGCAAAACTCCCTCAAATATGTGCTCTTACTGGGAATTAATGAAAAGACGCAGCTGTGACTCTTGCTAGGAAAAGGAAAGGCCTTTGATCATATCACACAAATGGATGCAGTGTCACCACATTTCAGAGAAAGACTGTCAGTTTACATGCTATGGGATTTCTGAACCTGAGAGCACGTAAATACCTCGATTTTGGTGTCACCTGCAAGTGACAAATACCTGCTTATTATAAAAAGAGCATAATAGCTGCTAACAAATAGTTAATAAAAATGGCTTTGTTTTGTTTCTTCAGTGATGAATATGCACCAAGAATACACATTTTTCTTCTCTGCCTTCCAAGGACTTACACTGAACTGCAGAAAGTAGACTAGTCTGCCTCATATAGATAATGATGAGATTTTATGCTTCCAGCAGCAAATCTCAGCCTGTTGTTCTTAGAATGAAGAACAGCTGGTTATCTAAGAGGTGTATTTTCTGGATTGCCAGGGATGTTATGCATAGTGTACACAGCAAAGCATAAGGAGATACAGTCTTCTCACCATCTGGGAACATCCCCCTAGTGTCATTTAAAAATAGGTTATACAAAGGGGATGCTAATGGCAAAGATGGTGATAATAATGCCCAGGCAGAAACTCCTTCAGTTATCAACAGCCTGTCTGGCCCTGACAACAATAGCTGCTGCAGCACTTCAGAGGTCACTGGCACCGGCAAGGCTCACTGAAGAAAGATTGTGTGAATTTTACAGCCTCATTATAAGATAAGAGACAACAGATGGATGCAGAGAGATGTCAACTATTTTGTATTATGCCAAAGGATATTTTAGGGAAGGACTTCCAGGGTTCAACAAATTCCAACAAATGTTTTCAGGGAGAACAAGGGGAATAATTTGCAGGATGTGTAGAAGGTCTTATATTCTAACAGAGAGGCTGGTCCAGCTGAGGAGCTGGCTTCTCAGTGAAGAATCATATGGGAAAAGGCCACTGAAGTGACCACGTCCATCTGTTGTGCTAGAAAAAGGCAGTGCAAAAAAAAAAGTAAGGCAGTCAAAGCGAAAGGTAAAGATATGACCTTTACAGCAGCATCCTAAAAAGAAAAGAGACCACAAGTGAATCTGGGAGAGCCAAAGGAAAAATAAAGATAGCTGGAAGCAAAATGTGGATGAACTTTGGACCAGAGTTTCAGCTGAGTGCCTAGCTGAAAAAAAAGAGAGTAAAAAAAGTGTGTATCTTGAAAACCTTCCAGCCTTAGGCACAGCATGGATTCAAGGTCCTAGAGAGAAGTAGCAGTGACCCCTCATTGCAGGGTAAGGGGCAGCAATTTAGATTGCAGAGACCAGTGAAGGAGACAGGGACACTTTGGGAAATGTGACTGTCGAGGAGCTGAAGCAAGGACTGAAGAACTGCAAACTTCATGCTTGGGTAGGAGAGAGCTGACCCTCATTTATGTGCTTTAAACAGGTTTCTGAGAAACAGACCAAAAATCCCGCACAACACCTGAAAACCCTTGTTCTGTCTCCCTCAAACAGTAACTGAGGTGACAGCACTGGTGCAGTTCTCCAGCTTCACAGAATTGTTGTACTTTGTTCTTACAAGAAATGGTTTCCTGAATGAAACTCCCTTAATGCCTTAAGCATTATATGCTTCAGTCAAAGATGCACAAAGAAAGTGAGGGGAGAGCGATGTATTTAAGGCAATTAGATATGAGATGACATAGCTGTCATTGCTCATTGACTTCCTTTGACAATATCTACTGCAAATGGCACAGATCCCTATGGAAGTCTTTCAGAAGCTCACACTATTTAATCTGACGGCATTTTAATTAGAAATAAGTGATATTTTCTTTAAACAGCCTGAGAACAGGGTGAACAACAACAATCCAGACAGTCTTAAAGCACTTGAGAATAAGGCTTTCAACAAGCGATACACTTTGCGCACGCTCACAAGCCATGTACATAGCTTGGCATGTCAGAAAACTTGAATGGCAAAATCAGGAATATGTTTTCAATGGCATGAACATGAATAGTGGGTGGTGTCTGATTCATTCTCCAAAGAATCCGAGTATCTTGTCTAGCTTAGAGGACAAAACAGGGGAGGGGAAGAAACAACCACATACACGCAGGAAAACCAACAAAAAAGCCATGTTTCGGGATATGTCTAGAACATAAAATCCTACCTAGCATATGTTTTATATATATATATATATGTTGTGGCATGTTATTGAACAGAAACATGCTGTGCCCATATGCTGCTTGCAAGGAGGTGACCCAGCCAGTAATTTGGGGAGAGTGTCTCTTCTACTGCCATCCTGTGGAAAAGCTCCAACAAAAATCAGCTTTGGGCAAACATCAAACAGGAGGTGAGGATGAAACCAACAGTAAAAAGCTCTAACCTTCAGCACTTGGTAATCAGCAAGTGGGTTTTCCAGGCCAAGGATGAAACAAGCCCCCATCTTCCTCCCATGCTGGCAGCCACGGTTCAGCACTGTAGTGTTTGCGATACAGAGCACATGACTTGGGCATTCAGCCACTGCCCTGCCTTTGTGCTCGCTCAGCCCTCATGCCTGCAGAAATCAGCTGGCAGGATTTTAGAGGGGGATGTACTTTCTGTGTTCAGTGTACATGTTTATCCAGGTTCTGCTTCATCCAGGCTACCCCTGGAGAGCCCAGAGTTGATTGTCTTTGGTAGATTCTCCAGCAACTCACAGCTTCAACAGCAGCTGGCCAGCGCCAGCCCAGGCAGCAAGCACAGAGAGTGCTGCTCTGCCAAGCAGAGGCATTAGACCTTTATCATTAGTTGCCACTTTTTTTCCCCATTTTGTGACAAATTCCAGGCAGCCAAAAGCGTATCAAGCAAAGACACAGTTTCCCCAGGTCCCTATGTTTATTCCAGCTGTGTGCCTCCTCCAGGAGAGGAAATACCTCACTTCTGAGTACAGCATCAAGCAAACACAGAGCTACAGAAAGCATTAGGGGTAAGGCTGCTGCTCGTTCTCTGGTTTCAGACTCCAAGATACAATCTCTGACACATGCTTTTAATAGTTAAGTAATTATTTCATAGCTTAAATATTGAGAAAGTGGGACATACGGATAAAAAAGTCCAAGCAGCTGAAACTAAAGATTAAATCAGTATTAACCAGTATTTTCTCCCATAACGGACCCAGTTGTGAAAGTTCTGCAGACTCCACTTCTAACTCAGCAGAATATTCATTTCTAACAGAAAAATCCTGCATAGAGAGATGCAGGCTGAACAGAAGGATTACAGGCACCGCAGAACTCTCTGGGATCTGTTTTCATCTCAAGCCCAGTATAGGTTCTGCTTCTTCGACAATTTTCAGTTCCCCCCTCCGTGCCGTGTTTCTCAGCAGCACAAGTCCTCTGGAGAAATCTTGCACAGATTGCTTGTACCAGTCCAGCCACAGGCTGAGCAATCTGTTCCTGGCTTTTTGTTTTGTTTTGCTTTTTTTCCTTCTTGGCAATGAGCTCTTTAAAGGTACCACAAGCTGTTCCCTTCTGCACCAGAGAACAAGAAATTGTCCTGAAGTTTTAAGTTCACCCTTTGAATTCCTACGTTTCACACCAAGAAGCGCACGCTCTGAGTGGATGTTTAGCTGAGCAGGAACACAGTAACAGACGTAGATTGCTACCAGCAATTTGAGCATTTATCATTTTTGACACAAGACCTTGCAAAAGTTACAGCCATACAGGAGTGTAATTTTGATAATAAATTGCAAAGTCAATTTCTAAAAAAATCTTTTCCCCTGCTATAAACCCCAGACCTTCCAGGAGTTTTCAGTACTTGTACCAAGCATCTTCATGTTATCCAATGACAAGTATGCGTAGCTCATGTATTTTCTTACATCTACCAACAGCAGTCTGCTTGCTTCCTGGTACTGCTAAGAGATGAGCAAAGAGCTTTGCCCTCAGGTACTTAAAGGGGCCAAGAAGAAATCTGGGGACAGACTACTTACACTGGCATGTGGTGACAGGACAAAGAGAATGGCTTTAAACTGACAAGAGGGGAGATTTAGATTAGACATTAGGAAGAAGCTCTTCCCAGTGAGGGTGCTGAGGCGCTCATACAGGTTGCCCAGAGAAGCTGTGGCTGCCCCATCCTTGGCTCAAGCCCAGGTTGGATGGGGTTTGGAGCAACCTGCTCTAGTGGAAGATGTCCCTGCCCACAGCAGGAAACGGATGAGCTGTGAGGTTTCTTCCAACCCAAACCAGTCTGGGATTTTACAATATGTAGCCGTCCATAGCATTGACTCCTTGCATTACACATGATGCAGAGAACTTCACATTCATCCCCACGAAAGAGACAAGAAAAGGCTATCAAAAATGCCTCAGAGGTTTCTAGGATAAAGAAAAGACTTGAAACATTATGCATCCCAGATTTCAAATGGATAATCGACACAATATTGTTGTAATATGAAAGGTTTTTGACCACCTCTGGTTTGTGTAAAGTCTGTGTTATTTCCCATTTTGCAGTGATTATCTGATTTAGAAACCCCAACAAGTCTGGGAGAGTGCCGGGAAGGACCCAAGCCAGCTGGAGTCACTGCCCCATGCATTGACCATGAAACTTCTCCTGTTACCGCCTGCTGTCTCTCAGGACGGAGCTCTTCACACACGGTCACAGAATCTTGTTTCATGCCCAATAAAAAGTGTATGGTTGTTGCTAGGGATTAACTGCTCTTGAAAAATGGAAGGATGAAAACCTGGGTAGCGAGAGAAAAACATTTCTAAGTATAGATGGCTTGTTCCTAATCCCATGGACCACAGGACATCTAACTGGCTTTACTGATCGGTGTCAAAAATAGGGAGGAAGCTGCTCCAATATTGCTGACAAAAAGCATGAGCTGGTTTTTAATGCAGAACCAGAGAAAAAAAGGAGAGTTGCCTTGAATAAATTACGTTAAATTCAGGTAACAACATGTGCTCATCAGACAATCCTCAAAGCCACAAATAATGCTCTTTTTTAACTCTTCATGTGTTCATTGCTACATCTCTGAGCATGCAGTTAAGAACCATTTACGCTGTACACTGTAAAGGGCACATGAAACTAAACAAAAGAAAATTTATTTCCCTTCTATTAGAAGGAAGGGCCAGTGATTGAGCATTGCTCCAAAACAGAATGGTAAGTTATAAAGCCTATTTGTTCATGGGGGTTTTCTTGGTGGGCTCTTTCTGGTGTTTTGGTTATTTTTTCTGTTCCCTCCCCAAGGCAGAAAAAGATATGCTTTTAATGGAAACGAAATTAAAAGGAACATGGATTTAATAATGGGAAATAGCAGAGGGAGAAAGTCACATAACTCAAAACTCATTTTGTGATATCCAAAACGTTTGGAAAATGTTTTATCTGCTTTAGAGAACTTTGAGCTGTACTAAGTTCCCCTACCCCTACCTTCAATTGTTAGCTTGCTAAATATTTTCCCAGAAGGAATATGAATTAAACATTAAAGGAAAAATTCCACTAAATACAGCCTAGAGAAAGCAGGTGCAGCTTGTAGAGAAGTGCCTGGCTCCAGTTCAACTTGACGGTGTAAATTACATCTCCAACATTCATATTGTTGGTATTAGATTAAATTAGGAGTGGATCCTATGAAATCCAAAAAGCGATGCTGATGTAAAAGTATGATAAGAGAAGGGATAGCTGGGAGTGGGGAAGGAATGATGAGAAAAAATGAGTAAGCATGGCAGACTAATGTAATGTATATGAACAAACAAACCCAGTATGAGTTATAGTCTCCATTAATTCTTTTCCTTCCTATATTTACTTTTTTTCTTGCCTAGAGGGAACGTAACATAAAGGAGAATTCCTTGGTTTAGATTATGGTTTTACTATCCAAAAAAAAGGAAAAAAATTCCTGAACCATCTGAATCTGAAGACTCCAGTAATGGGACCCATACATCACAGCAGGTTATCAAAATAAACTTTTATTCTGCTTTGCAGAGCTGGTTATTTCATAAGTGAAGACCTAGGAAGGGACCAGTGCTAAGCAGTGCTGCATGCCCCCTGCAAGGTGCTAAGTGCCTTCAATGTCCATTAAAGTAAGTGAGAATTGAGAGCAGCCAACACTTCACACAAGAGATGCTAAAATGCTTTGCAACACTGAGCTACAGATATGTCAGATCCTGAATGCTTGTTTTGCTGTTTTTTCCTTTTTAACAAGGTCCCCGTGATGCCACTTTCATCCCTGTTCTTCAGAGGTGAAGACAGCACTGGAAATGTGCTGCAGGCAGAACTATGCCATCTTAGAATCCCCTCTGGTTTTGTTCTCACTGGCACACACTGCTGTGCAGGAGTAGGGCTCCCCACACTACTGATGAGCACCATGGGAACCTGCTGAGCCGTGACAACAGCCAGAACAAAGTCAGAGATCTCTGTCCTCCCCAGCAGCAGTATTTGGCCTTTGAGCTCCAACACCTTTCCTTGCTCCTGAATGCTGGAATGTGCAGCAGGGACCTTGTAGGAGCCAAGTGCACACTCCACGCTGCAAATAGCACCTGCAGTGCATATTGCCCCTCTCCCTGCACAAGCACTGAGGTGGCAATGACCTGCTTCATCCATCCATCCATCCATCCATCCATCCATCCATCCATCCACCCATCAGCACCAGGCTGGGGGGAATTTGTTTATATACATCTGGTACATTCTTATCTTATTTGCTCAATGGCAAACAGCATGGGAAGAGTGATCTGCATTAATACCCCAGCTGCCCACGCACTTCCAACAAGGGAGGAAATCCCTGTTTGTGACATGGTACAGCTTAAACTGATGGACTGTGATCCCTTACTAGTCCAAACATACAAATTAGCAAACAAATGAACGTTCTATAAGCTGTCAGTTATAAATGCCTGGCTATAACTGAATGGGGCATTTTTAGAAGGAAATGCAGAAACATATATTGGCTGTGCTGGACAGCATAAAGCAAGGCACTTTCATCTTGTATTATCACAGCTTGTCACATTAACAGGACTACTCATTTCAATTTCTATGGTTTGGAGAAGCCAAAGGGAAACTTGCAGCTGATATAAAACCATGAAGTAGTCCCAGTAGCTTTAGAGCAGGCACAGTGTTTTCACAAAGCAAGTACAAGTGCTTCCTATGAATACAGAAAACACTGCCATGACAGGACTGACTTGCCAGGAGGAGACCCTGTGAAAGAAGGGGTAGACACAGGAGCTACTTCAGTGTGAATAAATTGACTCTAAACAATTTCTTGTCAACTGCTATTTTAATGATCAATTATACATTTCCTGCCATAATCCACAAAACAAAGGCAGCAGCAGTCAGACTCACTAAAAGAAACAGACCTTTAAAAGACAAGAAGTGACAAAATCCATTCCCTTAAAACACAGGAGGAGGGGAGGAGGGGGCAGGAAGAAAAAAAGAAAGGGAAAAGATAAAAAAGAATCATTTCTCCTCAATTTGACAATATTTCTTTTATATAAAGTTAGACCTAAGCAAAACATAGGATGGCATGATTTCAAATCACAGACTGCTTGATATGAAGTGATGGGGCATTGAAAATATCCCTGTCTAAAGCACTGGTTCTAACTAATTTATTTCAATTTAGTGCCTGCCGATACAAAGCTTCGTTAAATCTTTCCCCCCTTCAAATATCTGTCAAGGAACATAAAAAACTGCTCCTGTGCTTTTGTTTCTCTTTAGGAAATATCTGACTTAGAGTGGTAAATGGGAATTGGTGAGACGAGCGCAAAAATAATTGGGACCTGCATGATCTCTGTTGGTATGAACATCCCAAACCACAACCCAGACATTAATAATGTAAACTGCAAGGCTTTGGGAGGCTGAGAGCATCTCCTAGGATACGTACTGGCATCCAATCATGACCGTTTCAGAGACAGGCACCACTGGGAACGTGTGGATTTGGGAGGTGTATGAGTGCTAGGGCCACATGGGTCTGCTTGCGTTTTGAGTGACATTAGGCAAGTGCAAACTTGCAAACAGAAGAGGTGGTACACAGAGATGCTGAACAGCATTGGATGGGAACAGGTTTACATTGCTTGACTGTTGTAATGAAATGACATGCCAGAAAAAGGATTTGTTAAAAGGTAAGGAGAAGGACCACATTTCCAACACTGAAACACAGCCTGCACGTCCAGACCTAATGTCTTTTGGATTAAAAACAAGAGCAGTGGTCACATTGCCCCACAAGCAAGACCCTGATCTGAGAAAGCAATTCAAGTGTGTCATAGCTGTTCTGTTTGTTCACAGCCTGTGACAGTTATAACTAATTTAAACAGCCATAATGTAATAACCCACAACACACCAACCATAACAGTTTACCTACAATGCTCTGTTAAAACTCCTAGGGTGCTTTAGAAACCTTTAGCTACTAAAATCAAGCCTCTGATTCTCTTTAAGTCAGAATGATACCTGGCATCACATCTGTAATTGCCTGTGACCCCTCAGAAAGCCTCATGCAGCTCAGCAGCATGAAGAGCATGGCTTGGCTCTACCTTCTTTCTCCCCTGCAGCTAAGGGAGGAGAGGCTTGCCACACCACAAACCTACATTATTGGATTCAATTAAAGCTCTAGAGGGCAATTCCGCAGCCAGATCCTGACTAAGTGGCTGGAGACAAGCACATGATAGGAAAAAAACCAAACAAAAAGAGGCCCTTAACAACTGATTTTCTCCACTAACCCAAAGCAGGATGTGGAGAGTACTGACAAATAAAGTAAAAGTGAGAGAAAAATAATCTAGCTGCATGGGTTGAAAAACTGTACTTTGCAGAGTGCTCAGACTGCTTTAACCAGGAACTGGCCTTGAGTACTGGGAGCTGAAGGAACAGGAAGGATTTGCAGGGGTAAGTACAGAGCAGTGCTGTGGAAGAGTCAGAGGTGTTCTGAAAACCTGACAGCATTAGCTTTGGTTTTAAGGATAACTGTTAAGCAGCTGCTTAAACGGGCTCAGTCACAACACAGCACAAGAAACGAAACCTCTCTCAGACTGCAGGGATGAACTAATACAAATGAAAGAACAAAAACCCATTTTCTCATTTTGTGACATTTTTTCCTATTTTTTTAATTATTGTAAAGGTAATGTGTGAATATAAAATCCAGGTATAAGCCACCCTGAATGCAGGGTGAATGTCAGGAACGCTCAACACACTAAGTCTGTTTATGATAAGCAGCATAAGAAAAAAGCATTTTAGCAATTGCTACCATACCCAAATACACAATCAATCAGAGACTGTTTACTATCATGGGACAGGTGTCCTCATATCAGCATGACAGATAGGAGTTATGACTTTACACGTACACCAGGGGTGTATATGTTTCTACATACTGTAGCTGAGATTACACTGGTAATCAGGGGTCCTACAACACAGGATGCTATTTGTCAAGACAACAAAAATAGTAAAGGTTATGAAGTAAATTCTGACCTTCAGGAGCTGATGACACGATTCCCATTTGAGTCAACAGAGCTGGAGTGCACCTGCAGTCCCTGCTGCAAAAAGCTTGTGAATTAGATTCATAGCAACAGCATAAATGGAGTGGCATGAAAATGGTTGGACAGTAGGATGAGTTGAATGCAAAATGAATATGTCTACATAATATGTATCATACATAATATATATATATATATATATATATATATATGAATCAAAATGGATTGGCAATTTTCAGTGTACTAGTATTTTATAAATCTTCTAGGTGAGTTGAGTTCAATGTGTGCATTTTACCTCCTAAGCAATGAGAGATAAGTAATGGATTATGAAGATAGAAGCGATTTTCAATTCACTTAAGTTCTTCATGTGATAAGGCTAAAGAAAGCATTCAATTATGGTGCAACATTCAGGTTAACATGGAGATAACAATGGGCATGTGCTTGTTACCCAATTAGCTGAACAAAAGAAAAACGAGTATTTGCAAGGGGGAAAAGAAAGATTGGGTGAAAAATAATTAATCTTGAATACCTACAAAAGTGTAGGTGACACTTTGATAAGCTCACTCATTCCAATTGCAGAAGCAGTCTTTTTTGAGGAATTTGGTGCACTGGGATTTCTAGACACACACGCTCCTCATTCTTCCTTTCCCTTGAAGAAATGTGAGATTTTTCACAGCAATCTGCTCACTAATGAGAATTTAATGATTTAATATTATTTGTTGCTTGAGAGTGCTCTAATAAAGTGGAGGGTAGCAGCAAATCTAATGGAGAAAATAAGGCTGGTACATTCCTTTGCACATTACCTGTCAGTCTTTTTACTTTGATTAGTAGAAAGTAAGAAAATGTAATTAATTCTCACAGCCTACATGTAAATGACATCTTGCCTAGGGCAAATAAAGAGAGAATTTATCAGTGCTGTTCATATTTCTCTGCTCACGTGAAAGGCAAATGCCTCTTTTCAGAATGCTTATGCAGCAGCAAAATGAAGTAATCACTATTATTTATCATAAATACCACAAATACCTCTTCCATAGAGTTACATTGTTCCTGCAATGAATAGCACTTTCATTTCTTGAATAAGCGCAGGAGTGTGTCACGTTCCTCTGGATATTTACAGAAATGTATGTTAAGCACAAACGAAACTATTGCTGGTAAACATGTTTCTACAGAAAATGTTTATAGGAAAATGTTTTATTCCAACTATCATCTCTGCCCCTGTAAACATGAAGGGGAGGGAATACTGATAATGGCAAGCTTTTAACAGAGAGGAGTGCCTCAAGAACAGCATGGCAGCAAACCACCTTCCGGTAAAGCATGTAAAGCCACCTTGCCACTCCAGTACTCAGGTTCTTTCAAAGCTCTACGTGCTTCCACACTTGTGAGTTGCCAGGTTGTTAAGATCGCGTGCTCCAGTCAAGTGACAATGTCATCATCAGGTAGAGCTGGAGAGAAGGAAACCTGCAAACTAGTGGGTTATCACTAGGGAGAAACTGTTGTGTTCTGTTTACAATTCACTATTGCCTGTGCAGGCTTCTGCGTGGCTTAAAAACAGATTACAGTTACAGATTTTCAGGGCTCCCTTACATTAGTCTCTTTAAAAGCAGGGCAATTACTTTCTAGCACCAAACTCATCACCCAACACATTTTCTACAATGGTGATTTCAGGAGCCACTATTTCTGGGGATAAATGCCTGAAATATCTCAGGCTTTTCCATACTCTGTGTTTCAGGTGCTGCAGTGCTGTTTTTCAGAAGCCCAGTGACTGGAGAGTCTCTGACCTCTTACCAGCTAGTGAAATCTCAACTTTATTAGCTAAGATTTGGGGTAGAACAATGAGGATAGTCTACCAGTCACATTTAGTGTTGCTCCCCTTCCTCAGGAATAGAAAACCACCCAGAAAAAGGTCACTTCTAATGACTTGACTTAGGAGAAATTCCCTTCAGGGCAGTAGCCCTATATTGATGTAAAACATCTTAAATATTAAGGGTCACTCCTGAGTAAATACCCGCAAAACCATTCCAGCTTAGGTGATATGATAATCACCTGAGGAGTATTTGATATTAGCTTCTTAGCTGGTGCTGCTAAGTGTGCCTGTGACAGGAGCTGCTGAGCTAACTCAGCATATGAAATTAAGTGATAATTCTAAACACGGGTAGGAGAGAGCTAATTGGAAAGTCCCCTAGCATTAAACAATTCCCATCAGTCTTCAAAAGCATAGTATCAATCACAGCAACTGTTGCACTGCTCTTCCTTTTCTGACATTCTCCAAAGAGGAAATGGGAAAAGCGCAGAACATATAAATCATTTTGATATAAAAAGAAAGTGCTTAGGCAGCCATGTAATGAATCCCCAGCACTGTCATCTAGGTTAAAGGCCACAGAAAGTTTTTGTGAGGCCCTGAGTATAAACAGCATCGCATAATGGAAACCTGGTGTACAGCCTCACACAGCAATGTGAAACCCCATCTTGAACAAACACACAAGCTAAATTCTAAATAAACCCATAAACCAATAATCATAGTAAGATAAGGTCTAAAGCTGTGCATCTTATTCTGAATCTTACTTTGCTTTTTGCATCTTAGCAGCACATATCAGATTGCCGCTTACATTAGTCACTTGCAATCATTTCCATATTGTGAAAAATGTCTGGGCTGCTTTCAAACAGTCCTTCTTTCTTCCCCCTTTATAAGAAGGCAGGAACTGAAGCAATCAGTGGGACTCATGATCTGAAGGTGATGCTATCTCACACAGAAAGACTGCACATTAGCATTAACCATGAAAACCACCCAGAACAGTTACTAGATAAAGAATGAAATGGCTTGTGCCTTGTTCAGAACAGAACCATGCTCCTCTCTGTTAAAAAAACAATAGAAAAGAAAAAACCCCAGGTAGGGCTATTTTTAGAAATGAACAGGTTTTCTCCATCCTACTCAACACATGCCATCCTGGACAACTTGTAAGTTGTGTCAGCAAATGTTTGCTGTGGGCTCTGCAATACACTGTGTCTGTAATTGCCTTCTGAATATTTGTGTGTTTATGCTTTGTACACACTTATGTTCATTTAGAAGCAGCAGCTCCTCATGTGAACTTAGAGAGGATCGATACACTGAAATACATGATTCCAGGTGGGTTATGCCCTCCCATCCGTGGCCCTTCACTGCTCTGCCTGCCCCTCAATGACCAAAGGAACGGTTGACCAGGGTGTTTGGACTCATACTGCCAAAATCCACCTCTCTCACATTTAAGTGGGCATCTTAAACTGCTCTGGCTGTGGCTTTAGCCCTGTATGCATAAAGCTGGTTATAACGAGATACACACATATGCACATATGATGTCCTCAGTAACAATGGTTTGAGATTTAGCAGTGAAAATTAAGCTATAAAGGTTGTGCAAAGCAATGTAAAAGAATAACTGTTTGTTGGCTTGGAGGACCCTTGGAAGATACCTTGGCCAAAGCATGATGCAGAGCAACAGCCAGTTTCAATAAGCATGAACATATTAAGGTAAGCATTTTAAAAGATACAAGAATTTGACTTTACATAAAATTATGAGACTAAGTACTGATTGTTTTAAAATTAATATAACGATGCTGATTTCTAATACACTTTCGATCAAGCTGATAAATATTCATGCTACTTTCATGCTGTCACACAGAGATGAATGAACATGACATACAGCTCACCAAGAAGCAAAAATCTGAGCATTAAACGCATGCATTACAGAAAGGGTATTCAGCTATGACTAGATAACTCTAAGCTCCATTTAGTGTGGTTTAAGAAGAGATAGGCAAAAAGCCAAGGACATTTAATAACAACATTAACAAGGGCAACAAATTTTATTTCCTTTCTCTACAACCTAGGAGCCAATTCCATATTTTAGAAGGTATAAAGATTCCTCTAAGCTATGGACATCAATGTAGCGCTTACAAATCTGCAGATTACTCATATTAGCTTGCAAAATTTACTTACACTTGCATCAGGCACCATTAGTCTTTCTTTTTATGCACCTAGTGTTCTCTCCCGATTCCTCCCTGTAGGATTATCAGTGATTTGCCCTTAGCAAATTCACTTTCATAGTATATTAAGTGGATTTCCCTAGCTTTTTAGGAACTTCTTTGCTCCTGTCATTGTCAGACCAGTGGAAAAAGACTTAAAACACTTCTGCTACAGACCAAACACTGACATTCAACTGGGATACTCAGATTCAGATTTCAGGATACAAACCAAAATCATGCCCATAATGACGGATTAAAAATTTAAATAAGTATGTTTTCTTAGGAGTTTTGTAATCTACAGATAAATTAGGGCAAGACCAAATATTGATAAAGCCGAAAAACCTCAAGGTATGGCAATTGATTAAAAAAAAGAAAAGAAGCAAAAAGCAGTTCTGTTTATTTGGTTTTGAATTTGCAGCAGAAATGGACAATTTTGTCATTCCCACTAATGTTCTCCATAGTAGTAATGCTACCCCATCTGTTTGTCTAAGCCTTTTCCACCCCTAATCATTAATCACTGAATGGTTTGGGTTGGAAAGGACCCTGAGACCATCTAGCTCCAGTTGCCTTACCATGGGCAGGGACATCTCACCCTAGACCATGTCACCCAAGGCTCTGTCCAACCTCGCCTTGAACACTGCCAGGGATGGAGCATTTACCACCTCATTGGGCAACCCATTGCAGTACCTCACCATCCTTACAGTAAAAAACTTCCTCCTTATATCTAATCTGAACTTCCCCTGTTTCAGTTTAAACCCATTACCCCTTGTCCTGTTACTGCAGTCCCTGATGAAGAGTCCCTCCCCAGCATCCTTAGAGAACTCTTGGTACCTCCATTTCTATAGCACTATGAGCCCTCAGTTCCTTCTTTTAATGCTTTTCAGTCACATAGGACAATTCCACCTTGTCTCTGGACAGTGCTGCAACAAAGCCCATCTGATGATGAGCTTGGGTAGTCTGTATTATTATCTGTGGATAAACAACACAGGGAGTCTCACTTTTGAATACCCATCATTAACTTAAGAAAGTCTCCAATTCCGTAATGCAAGACTGACTGAAATAAATTTACTCCACAAGATGACACTAGCCAAAAATTGTTTTGATGGATCAATAGTCCCACACAAAGCATCAAGCCGTATTAGGAACTTTCTGTGTTTTCACCCTCATTTCTAATAAGTTATCGGAAGTGCCATATCACATGCTTTAGATAATGTGATCATATGTCTAAATCAGGTCAGATAAAATCTGTACTACTATTGATGCATTAATGTATAGATCTAATATTTATAGGCATAAAATTGTGGTCTAAATTTCCAGTTCCAATTGTTATTTACCCAGCCAGCAATTTCTGTCCTTTCCTGATTTCTTCAAACTGATTGACCATTTCCATCCACATCAGCAGTAACGATTCTCAACTCCATCAGATACTCATTTAATCCAAGCGACTGCATAGTCAGTCTCAGGCTCCCTGTCAGGTAATCTTTCAATACGGAGACAGGTCCACATATAATTTCTATTCTAATCTCTCAGGCTGAGGATCACTGAACTAAATGCACATAAGGATATAGAAAAAAGAGATATTTAGGGTAATTTCTAGTCAGGTGTGCTTAAAACTGACACACAGCATGCCTTTCGAAGTCATAGGCTGAAGATACTGTACCTCCTTTGGAGGGGACTTTCTAAAGAATAAGCAATAACTTCTACTATTAAAGAAAACCTTGAGTCTATAAAGTTTTTGTTATACCTTTCAAATGGTAATTTTTCCACTAGTGCACTGCATCAGTAGTTACCATTGTCGTGGCTTCTTTTATTTAGCTGACACTGGTATGGGCCTTCTCTGCCAGTATTAAAGGTGCTGCAGTAATTGCTGTAGCTATCTGGGATAAACAGGGGAATTGTCCTCAATTTTCATTGCCTCTTACTTGCATTCGCTTTTAAATTTGGCTTTTGATCACAGCATCTCTTAACTTCACTTTCCACTATCACTGGAAACCTATAAAATAACTGTATTTTCTTTTATTTTCATTCTGATTTTCACTATGAATTTAAATTTTGAATTGATGAGCTGTAAAAAGAAGCAGTCCTGATCCCAGTATCGCTGGATTGAAGCAAAAAGAACTGTTGATACACTTTAAGTCAGGGACACATTTCAGTGCCTGTGATGGTTTTGTTAACTGGGACATTTGATTGGTCAGGAAAGAAACACAGATTTTGGACCATCACAGGATGAGCTTCTATTCTCCATCTGATACTCAGTATCCCAGGAAAGAACTGACCAGGTGGAAGGAAGAGATTGTGAGTCATGTGGAGACCAGCTGAGCAACCATCAGTCTTTCATCTGTTCTTGACAGTGTTGATGGAAAACCGGAGATTGGAATTGGCTGTCCAGGCCTATGAAGATCTTTCCCAAAAGAGAGCTGTCTTTCCCCAAAGCAAGGAAGGCATCTCATATTCTTCTTACAATGACAACAGATACTGCACAGGAAAAGCAAGCTTCTCATGCACACACAGCTCAAGAGGAAGGGGGAAACTAAGGGAAGAGGGCTCATGGCAGTCACAGCCAAGAGTCCAACGTCCAAGGTGAAAAGACAGCAGCAGCAGCTTGGTGGACCCTGAACTAGGGCCAGAGACCAGCCTCCCACAACAGCTGCTGGGCTCTCATCCAGTCTGAGACCTACAGATCCCTCTGAAGAACTGTCTAACTCTTTCCTCAAGGCCCCTAAAAGGACCAGAGAATTCAATTTCTACCTGTTATGGAGCATGTCCCTTCCAAACCCCACAGTGGACAAAGTTTATGCCAAGTTATGGACATGCAATATACAATCTAGCCCGACATTTAATCTCTCACCTCAGCGCTGAAACCAATGATCTCATAACATTTGGCTGCAGTCTGGCTTATGTTATCACAATCCATACAAACAAGAGCAAAGCTTATTTCACAGTTGGATGATGGAACCACTGTCATTTGGAACATGCTATGCTAAACGTTATTGATCATACACAAGGGAAGCGGCAGAAAACTGCTACAATCAATAGGATGATGTCTCAAACTTTTTGGAAATTGGCAAATGCCCCATATCCATAGGTGCCATCGACACACACCAATACCTGAATCCATGGTTATGACAAGATGGCAACAGTCTTGTATAGAATGCTATCAATTTTTTTGCCTGATCTTCACTTTCTCAAGCCTATATCAAACATACAAGAGAACCTGAAACGTAAAGGTTAAACTTAAAACTTGGAAGCATCAAAAGTCTGCTTCTACATATTCCTACAGCATAGAGCCTTTCTCACCATTTCTCATCTTTTGCCCATTACTTTAATTCATTTAAAACCTCTGTTTAAAAATATTCTGGGCAAGCAGCACTATGCACTTCAGTTGTCCAACTGAATGTGTTACTTAAGGAATGTCTTTCTACTTACATTGCTCGTTTTTGTGCTAGCTGTGAGAAACAGCCAGTCTTGACAGTTTATTTTAAGATTTAGATGTTTGGTGTTAAATGATGCTGGGCTTAGAAAGTAAGAAAGTTATTGAAGAAGTTTATAAAATATGTGTTAGCAATTATTAGGCAGTTTCTGTTTACTATAGTACTTGTGCTAATAATCAGGAATAGGGGAAAACCTCCTGAAACCGTAAGAAGTCATTAAGTTGTC
Organism: Melopsittacus undulatus; assembly: GCF_012275295.1. NCBI lineage: Eukaryota > Metazoa > Chordata > Aves > Psittaciformes > Psittaculidae > Melopsittacus > Melopsittacus undulatus. The sequence continues at coordinate 8,132,077 of NC_047529.1, read as the reverse complement.
ATCTTACTATAAATCCCCATCTCAAGTATGTTTTTCAATTGCCAGCTTTGCCAAGTGGAAGATACATTATTTGTTCACACAGCTGGACTAGGAAACTATAGCAAAACACTTATTTCAGTGGGGTTTCTTATCCCCATTCTTTTCCTGCACCTTAAAGCATTTGCTTATACCAAGTGGTTGTTGCTTAAAACTAAGTTACTGTGGATCATGGCAATTTCTGGTTTCTTGTTTTAGCTGGAAATGCAGATCCTGTTACTGTAAGCATACAGGTATACTGAAAATATTTAGGTAAATAAGAGTCATTAAAGACAAGCTTGGAAATAAAGAGGGGCATTCGCTTTGAGTCTTCATTGGTTTGGGATAAGCAAGGGGAGAATTACTCAAGCTTCATTTTGCATGTGTAGTGCTTAAAGACTGATGGGATTTACACAGGTCTGAGAACTGTACATACCCCGAGGCACTACTAGATGTTGTCACTGAACAGAGACATGTGAGTCCAGCTGCTCACCCTAGAAATGGAGCCGTTCACAACACAAGTGCTGCAGTAGCTGTCTTACAAGCATTTTACCCAGCACACTTCAGTAAGAGCTTCTGAAAAGTCTTAGTGTCTCTCACTGGGATTTCTAACAGTCCTTTAATATTCAGTGGGAAATGTTGGCTGTGTCTATAGGTGCACAGCTTTAGACACCTATGTCAAAACAACTCTAGACATTTTCCCCAGAAGAGAGAGGTAAAATGCTTATCATACATTTTCTATTAACATATTACATGTTCTCTAAAGTTTGAACTATTTTAGATTTGCAGAAATGTTCAGAAAGATTTCTAATCTTGTCATGTATCTCCGCTGAACAAGATTAGTACCTTCATACGAGCTTTTATTGCAAAGAACATGAATACAAGGATACTGAAGTCAAAATTCCACTACTGCGCCTAAAATTCTCACAGCACCACATTAGCTCTGTGATCCTGAAAAGATACACGTATCTCTATGCTTACATCTCTTGTCCAAGTGTAGTTTTAGTCATAAGCATATGGAAGAACAAGATATTTAGGGTAATTTTTATTCAGGTGGGCTTAAAACTGACACACAGCATGCCTTTCAAAGTCATAGGCTGAAGATACCGTATCTCCTTTGGAGGGGACTTTCTAAAGAGTAAGCAATAACATTTCAGCTTCCACAGAGTTAGTCATGCATATGACCTAGAGAAGCCTGGTAGGTGCAAGAAGGCTTCAGCACATGCAGGTCAGCCTGCCCCACTGTTCCCCTTGGTACCCAGATTTCTTGACCATAAATGTAATCCTTTGCCTTCACCAAGATGTAAGCACTGGTTCCCCTGTGCTGCCTTCCCAGGCTAGTAGCAGTGGACAGCGCTCACTGTAGGATCATGGTCCTTAATAGCACAGAAATAATAGCTGAAGAGGCACAACTATTTCAGTAAACCTGACTGGAGAAATGAGGGAAGGTTTTCTCCTCTGCCACACTGAGAGCATCTCGCACTTTTGCTCTTCCCCTTGACTCTTGACATGACAGAGGAAGTGTTAATGAGAGGAACAGCACGTGAAAAGTGCTTTCTATCAAGGGAGAAACGGCAAACACTTCTGAAAAGAAACACTTTTCTCACTCACAAAGATGATGGCACAACTCATGCAACTTAGCTTGGTGACTTCTCTAGAGCAGCTTCAGGAGTCGTGCTGCCACAGAAATCAGGGCACAAATCAATCTTGTGAATGACAGGACAAAAGTGTCATCAGGACATGCATTTAACAACAGCCGTAAGTATCAGAGAGTCTCTTTTTAACACCGTGAAGGTTAAAACAAGCCCATGTTATCAATCTGTCTGGAGAGACCAAATGTGAGAGAATGAGGTGGTGCAGTTTCACTGTGTGAGATGATGATAATGTGCAAAAACAACCTGGACACCAATATCAGAAAGAAAAAAGGAAACGGAAAAGCCAATTGCTTCCCTTTGTCTCATGGATAGGGTGATGAGGAACACCAGACTAATCCTATGAGGAACTCAAGTTCCTTGGTGCTGCCCTTGTACCCTGTCCCACAGGAAAGACAAACAGACCTACATGCCCTGGCACTGGTATACAGGAAATCCCACTGCAGCTCCCAAAACCCTCCCTATGCTCACTTGAGAAGCTAAACTATCGCACATGTAGCAAGACAAAGGGAAATGCTCTCTTCTCACCTTATTTCTTCCTCCAGACCAGAATATATGCTATAAAGGGTGCCCATGCAGTTCCTGAAGATTTTGGTAGGGAGTGCAGGTACTACTGTAAATTTAATACTAAGCAACTACATAAATCTACCTTGCTGATCTGGCCAAGTCCATGACAAAACTTCCTCCTCTTTTCCCTTGCTAGCACCCAGTTAATAGCAGTCACAATCTATTTTTTACTGCAAAAATAGAATAGAAAAATTTGTCAGGGATTCAATTGAAAACTGTGTTATAATATGAATCACCCATTTTCTAATCCCCCCCACCCCCATTAAATTATTCTCTGGATAACGAATCAGATATTCTTTTATTAGCATATTTCATTTCTGAGCCTTTCAATACATAAAAATAATGTTTTTTAGCAGGAGACAGCTCTTAGACAATGAGAAGATATTAAATTGTGGGCTTAAAAATTTCCTCTCTGCTGCAAGTCCATATATATTGAGAGGGGAAGAGAACAATTGTGCTACCTCAAGATTCATTAACTACTGATCTCACTAACAGACGGGCAAGAGAGAAAACGAGGAAGGGAGCCTTCTGAATATTTCATTAACTGGGATATTCAATTATTATCACAATGCCAGGGCTTGCGCTGAATTTCTGGTAGAGGCTGTGATTTTAAGACAGAGATAACCGATCAATTTGAGCACTCACAACATGGTTTTCCAGTTTCGTACTAACATCTATTACTCACCCTCCCCTTTGGAAACAGGAAAAACTGTTTCTGTTGTGCTAAAATTCTTAGAATTTGAAGGAAAAATAACTAAAACTTCTAAATGTGCATGTTTTGACATGAATGCTGACAGATGCTTACATGATTTGTTTTACAGAACGGAAGATATACAGCAAGAGGAATCATATTTTTTTCTTTCTTTACCCTCACCAGAGCCTGCTTGTATGACAGAGTGGCTTTTTATGAATTGTGCCTATTTTTCACATTATTCCCCTCAAAACTGTTACCATTTTTAACTATTCTCCTGTAGCTTTGATACTTGCAGCAAGGCTTTTCCTTTTCATTATTAACAGGCATGCTTTTATTTTTCATTACTTAGACATCTACAATATAAATGGAGCCTATGAAATACTTGCCATGCCATTAAAAGCCCTCAGCAGAAGTTATCTTTAAATGGCTCTTGGATGAAAGCACTGCAGCACTGTTTCCTGCACTCTATTTCTCACCCTCCTTAGATATCTAGAACTGCAAAGGAAAAAATGTTGGTTTAATGCCTTTCCATTAAACTCATTAGAAACAGAACTGCTTCTGAAGGTAAATTACTAATAACAGCTACAATAGACCCAAGGAAAGAAATCTTCTATCAGCTGATGGAAAACCACTTGTCAGTTGGAGGCACAGCAACTGAGTAGGAAAGGTAGGTAAGTGAGCACTAGTGAGAGGTTTTCAAAGGATGCTCATGCCTAATGTCCTCTGCAGTTAGCAACTTAGGGCACTTTGTTCCCTGTGAAAGAGTAGATGGATCCATCCTAAGCATCTTGCATTACATACCAGTGAGACCCTCCTACCTATGACGATGGCGTGACAGCCTGTGCACCACTTTGCATCTTACTGTTCAAACAATGGAAATTTGGCTTCGGGAACTGTTTTACTGAAACCGATCCTAAAATATGACTCACAGTTGAATTTTGGGGCTAGTCTGTAATATCAGACCACTCTATAGCTTGTCACAATTCCATTTCAAGCTACATTCAGAGTTCAATACGCATAGGAGGAAAGACAGGGGTTGCTGTTCTCCACACTAATCTTTACTTTTCAAATGCTAATTATTTTGCAGTCTCACATTACATCTTTGATATAAAGATCAGATGTCACAGCCACAAGTGCTGGTTATCTAATTACACACAAAGCACATCTCTCTATTTTGAAAAACACAGTTAATGCACACATTTCTCTTGCTGAAAGCCGATTCCCTTTAATTGCATTGACTTCAGCAATAGCAGATGAGCAAAACTGTCCCTAAAACACAAGCAGACAAAAACATCCCAGGACAAACCTTTTATCTGCAGCTAACAATTATGGGCCATTAATGTTCACTGATGAAAACGCACACAAACCCCACACTGAAGCTAACCTAACCTAAGACATCAATTACATCCAGCAGCATCTAACCCACATATGAAAAACGTGTCTCTCCTGCACATAGCTCTAGCCTCAACCCAAGCTGCTGCAGTGTGGCCACACCAATAACCATTTGTAAAATTACTGCTGATATTTAAAAGGTTTACTATAAAAACCTTTATTCCATGATTCAGGAATTCTGGTAATACATTGAAGTCTGTCAAAAAACCTCCTACCCAAACCAAAACAGCAAGCACCATGTGAGTTCAGACGCTGTTAAAGACACCTTTAACCAAAGCCTTACGTTCCCCATTTCTAAAACTGAGATGATACCACCAATGTCACCTACCAGAGCTGTCAGAATATCATTGGTGATATCTGGGATGAGCCAAGCGCCAACGTTGCTCTTTGATGCTGATTTTGTCAAGATCCTTCTTGCCCAAGGCCACAGTCAAATAAGACCTGACAATAAGCTGATCACTACCAGGCAGGCCATAATATGATAGAGACTGCCTTTGAAAAATAGCTTTAAGAAACAATTACGATTGCAGTTCATAGGATCTCTCTCTATAGAATAACTGCACTCAGTTACTGTTAAATATAATACCCATATACAGACAGAATTAAGCACTTTAAACTTCAGCTCCTTTTGTCAGAGGAAAGGACTTTGTTCATAGAACACTGAGAAAGACTGGGTTTTTATTTTCCTCAGCACCACTATTGGAAAAGATATTTAGTGTGAAAATTAGATACACCTTCAGATTTTTTCTCTCAACAGATAAAACCAACAACAAACATATAAATTCCCTTTACTTTATTTTCAATATAACCATTTTATTTCAGCTAAAAACATGTTTATTAAAGGTTCAATGATTGAAGATAAACTAATCTTTAACTACTGTTGACAAATGACTGCTTGGGGACTCCTGCTCATCTAATAAAGCGAGTCTGCGCTCCCCACATTTCTCCTTACTATCACACCATAAACTATTTTTATAGCATCTTCTATGCAATGCATCACCAGGCACTTTACATTATAAGAGTAATCAGCAGATAAAACACCACTGGAGCTGATAGCGCTGACATTAAATTCAACATCTAGTAAATCAAAACAACATCTAAATCAAACAGGTAAGTTCTCCACATCGATTTGCAAACTCAGAGAAACACGTATTGCTTGCACTTGAGAATGGGAGACAAGTTCAGCGATGTGGAGTGGAGCAATTCAAAGCTTACATTCAATAAAGCTTGCACACAGACCTTAGAAGTTACTTTGGGAGATTTCAAAGGGCCTAACGCACACAGAATGAAAACATCAGATGCTAAGCCCATGTAATGCACATCCAGTTTTCTAAGAACACAGGTTTTAAATGTGCATTAGAGCCGTAGCCAAAAGCAATTCCAATTCTTTCAAAATTGTCTGACAATTGCTTGTATTTTCTCCATTTTGGGAAGTAATAAGCAGCTGTTTCTCTTGCTACAGCAGCAGTCAAATCATTTTATTGAACCACTGAGATGGTAGAGAGATAAAAAGAGTTTGGGAGGTAAACTACCTCGGCCAAAACCTGATCAGAAACAAAATAATTCAACATTTCAGGGATTTTGAAAATAACAGGCTAATATAACAGTTTATTTCAGATTTTTTTTGTTGGGAACCCACTAACCCAAGCCTCACTTATCAGGATTTGTATACGTAACTACACAAAGTCAAACCAATCGTAGTTATCAACAAAATACAGAGATAACCATAAACCATTTTGGGTGATATGGTTTAGTGTGAGGTGTCCCTGCCCATGGCAGGGGGGTTGGAACTGGATGATCTTAATGTCCTTTCCAACCGTAACTATTCTATGATTCTATAAAAAATCAAGTGTGCTTGTTAACATATAGTTGAAAGAGATTGCGATACTCATCTCAGTATAAAAATACTCCTCTATAGGAATAGCACTCCTGCAACAGTGATTATAAACCAGATTACATGGGATGAATTCCAAACTTATATAAATCAGTCTTCAGTATATTTCAGGGAAGAAAAAGCTTTAAGAGGCTGAAAAAAAAAATCAGCAATGAAATGACAGTCAGGGCTTGCCAAAGTCCACAGCTTAGATGCAAACCAACCCTCTTCCATGAGCTGACAAAAAAAGGGACCTTTAGCTAAAATGCCCTGAACTAAACAACATTTTAAAATAAACAGTAGCAAAAGACACACTTTGTGTTGAAAAACAACAGTGTAGCAAGTTCTCCAGTGTGGGAAGAGGACAGATCACAAGCATTATCATAGGACTTTATATAGACAAACACCATTAGGTGGGCTGTATATGTTAACAAAAGCAGCCTGAAGTGTTTTCATACAAATTGCCACATGGAAGTATTTTAAAAACTTGCAAAATCAGATTAAAAGACTTCCTCTATAGGAATAATGAATAAAGGATCAGAGAGGGAAAAGGGGTTTGAGACCGTATGGCTAACAAGGCCAAAGGAGAGCCAAGCCTATTAGCAATGCTAAAGCCTGTGATAGTCAAACAAGATCTGAGATCTATGTACCATTCTATGTATTATAACTAGATTTGCAACTCCATAGTCCACAACTGCTCAGCCATACACTGTGAAAGTGAAACCCCCTTCTAATTTTATTCTTCTAAATCCAACTAACTTATTAGCAGGTACCAATTAAGTCCCAGTGCAGCAAGTTAGGTTATTGCTGCAGTCACTGTAGTGTTTGGCTTTTCATAAAAGGTCAAATTATATATACTGTTCCCTGCAACACAAAACAAAACCTGATTATATATATATATATATATATATATATCGCTTGGATTTAAAAAGCACAATCTTTGCAGTCAGAGAGAGGAGTTGCCTATGCATTGTGGCTCACAATCCAAAACCTCACCTGTAGTGCTTGCGTCCTGGCAGAGGATAGCATTAACACTACCCCCAACTCAGGGTACCAGCACATGGCTCCAACACAGCAAGGCAGGTAATATACCCCTGCAGCAACTTGAATGGTCATGGAGAACAGCCTGCCTTGACCATGCTTCCCTCTCCTCTTTGGGAAACAGGAGATACAATAACAAACAGGAGCCTGCAAGGAGTAAGGAAGGATGATACCGAACATTAACACTTGAGCATTTTACTGGAAGACAGAATCTGATTTTATTCTGGGCTGCTGCTCTGTAAGTACAGAAATGAGAAAGAAGAAAGTGTTAAAAAAGTATACCTTGATATGTGGCTTAAAGTCCTAGCAAAATAATCCCCAATCCTCTTATATTTCCTAGATCTAATCCACACAAATCATGAAGACAAACACAGAGGCAGCAACCTTGGCTATGGCCAAATGACCTCACAAGATATGGTACTGATATTCACGCCATTGCTTATGACCTTGCAAGGTCAAAACTAAAGCTCTTCAAGGTGCTCATATGGTTTCTCATTGATTTTAAACTACCGAAGCAGCAGACATAGCAACTGCAGTATCATCTGCAATAGATGTGGCATACTGTATACTCGGACAAGTTCCCTCACAAAGAGCCAAAATAGGGCTGTGAATAATTATAGGGGAACAAGTAACTATTACAGGGAGCGTGGCCTGCAAGTTGAACACCAGTAACAAAGAACTAGATTGCAATGCTTTGTGATGAAGAGCAACTGAAAACCCCTGCTCAGTGGATTGTGGTTTGAAAAGCTCTGCCTGAATTGGCCAGAAATTTACATGATGATCAAAGGTAAAATAAGTTTAGCTGAAGAATAGCAGAAACGCGCTTCCATTTTTATAGGCAGGATGGGAGATGGCACACTGCAGGCAGTGATGGAAAGTAGTCTGAGTGCTGCAAATCGAGGCCGAGACATTTGTCATTAGATCCAAAATTCAGCTGCACTTAAGATTTTGTTAGTGCTATGCAGGTGTTCAGTCACTGTCACATTAAAGCTCAGGCTGCGAAGCTATGTGCACCTTCAGTGGTCTAACAGGATGGAATTGCGATCATGACCCTTGTTTACTCAGGATGTAAGGAGCAGAGACAGTGGAAGTAATGAACTGAAGATCCCAGTTACAGAACTGGAGGGCAAAGGGTCCTAAGAGTGCTCCTGCTTCATAGCTCTCACTGCCACAAAACTCAACCTAATTGGTGCCTAAGCAGCATCAACACAGAGAGGGGTACCTGCATATACACGTGAATGTCACGAGTTCAAACCAGCCACTCCTGTCCCACTCTGCATCCAGGACTTGCCTTGCTGTGTTGCTAGGACATTTCTATTAACAGGCAGAACATCACATTCAAGAATTCACTGCACCTTTCGTCAAACAAATAGACAAGAGTTTTAATACCTAAGGGACAGCCTGAACCGTAAGTACGTCTTTCATAATGCAGAATCAGATTCTGTTGCTGACAGAGCTGGTTGCCTTTTACATATTCCAGATCCTAAGGTCACTAATTAAGCACTGCACTTTCAAGAAAGCTGGTGTTCAGTTGTGTTAGGTTAACTAGGAACAGGTAGTCACTCAGCTCACCCGTGCTCAAGAAACTGAACTCCAGCAGAAAACACAACAGATACAGGCAACCACACAGCAAGAACATAATGGAAGACATCAATGGCACTACTGAGAGGCACAGACGATGCCAAGAGATTAACAGGTTGTCATAAATGTAGTGCCCTTGAATAGCTTTCAGTTTGAAGGCCTTAGCCAAGTTTATGAGTGCAAATAGTAAATCATGACATATCTGAGTAGCATAAGGAACTAAACACACTGGCTTCCTGGCTTAATTATGATCTAGTCAGAGAAGTACATTTTTCTATATCAAAAAAGTCTATAATCAGAAGAATCATTATCCGGAAGTACACTGTTAAATGGGAGACGGCAGCCAATAGCTATATACATAATTCAAATAGTGAGCTGGGATTACTCACTGGTTCACATCCCCCTGGGCCCAAAACGTTAGCTCCAGCAGTCATCAAGACAGCAAAGCAACAATACAAGTTGATGAACTCACAAAGGAAAATCATCTCACCACTCTGAATAGACATTTACTAATAATAAAACATAAAGAAATGAAAACTCAGGACAGTGTTAAGTCTAAATTTTGTAGGGAACATAGACGTGGGAGAGGAAGCATTTCCAATACTTCTATTTCTCACAGAAGAAAAAATTTCCTGAGGAAGATTGTTACTAATTTCAGCTGCTACCTTGTTCCCAATATTTGGCATGATAAAGAACAGACACTCAGCCCAAGGTCTGTGCTGGAGAATTCAGCAGTTGTAAAACCCCCCATGTTCTCTGCAATAACAGTTATTCCTGCTTGCAAACCTGCAAAATTTTTGACGGAGTGAAAAATATCTTTGCAATGTAGACAGATGAGCTCTACCCTGTGACTATCAAACCCAACATTTCTCTATTCTGATCATGACAGCAGAGCAGAAAAAGTGAGATTAGATTCTGATTGCAGTCACAGGAGTAAAATCTGAACAACTCCACTGATGTACTCACCCTACAGCCAGCGTTCAGTCACCTGAGCCTAGAAATGAAACCTGACAACAGTCTCAATCATCCTTCTGAAAATCTCAGTCTCTTTAAATGTGCCAAAGCCAACCAAAGATGACCACCTGTTGCTGACAGTGGCTACATCCAATTTTCTGATGGAACCTGATGGAAATGCGATGCACCTCATGGGAAGTCTTCTACCTGCATGCAATATTCATACAGACAGCAACATGCTGTGCAAGGCATTTGGGTTCTCAGAATTACTTAGGAATATGAGAAAATACTAGGAAGCTGTAAAAGAACACATGGAAAACAAAGTGTAATCTTAGGGAAGAAGAAACATTTAAAGCAATCAACGGTGAGCAGTTAAAAAAACAAGCTGGAAAGAAATAAAACCTAAAGCCTTCAGTGCAATGTGAGCTGCCTCTCAGCTGGATTAGCAGACTATAAAGAAGAGGAATCAACTTCCCAATTACAATGCAATTATTTCACCAGGTTCTTCCTCAGAAGAGATAATTATATTCTTGCAATTACTAAAGGGACATAAGAACAAAAAACATATCTGAACTGTGGTGTTTCAAGAGACATTTCCTAGTCCAGAAAACCAACAGGCAATTCTGCCTTCACCTCCGAGCAGGGAAATAGTTACAGGCAAGTTAAAGAGAAATAATAATAACAAAAATTAAGAAGCATCAGCATCTCATATTAGCAAAGCCCCGATTCAACCAACATTTCATTTTATGAGCATGCAGTTTAATTACATGCTAGGCTAAAGGAAGTTTAAAATAGGTTACTACATGAACTTAATGAAGAAAAGCCTGGTTCAGTGAGGAGATGGAAAGCTGGAAGGCTGGCTAACCACTGTATTATGAACAACTACATTCTTCCACGACCTTTCACTGCATTTGGCCACAATAAAAATAATCTCATTCCAGATTTCAAGCATGACACTATGAAGAGCTTGCTCTGTCCGTCACAAGGAGTTACATTCTACTAACTGCATCATGTATGCAACATTAGGCAAAACACAGAAGGCAAAAAACCATGTTGACTTAGGGTTGTTCACAACTGCTTAAGGTCCAGATGCTTCCAAGCAGAAACAATGCAAATAAATCTAAAAGAAACCCCTTTCCTGTGGGTTTTTAGTATCGTATGCTTAAAATCATCTTTCACTCTTTCCATGACTTGAGGCATACGACAACAGGCCTGTGAAATCCACTTGAAAATCTTTGCTCTGCACCCAAACTTGCCAGAGGTTAGGGAAAATAATCTTCCAAAAACACATAATATTTAAAAAATAAGCTCCCTCTGATTAACTCTTTATAAAGAAAAACTGACTTAAAAGTTACTTGCTGAGATTCCCTTAAAAAAGTACAAAAATGAGGGTCTTTCATTGCTTCTGCTTTTACTACCTCAACACGCTTTCCGCACTGTTTGTCTTTGCTGCCTTGGGGAAGAGTAACTAGGATTATACAGTGCAAAAATCAGTAGCATTAGCCCTAAGACTGGATGAAACACCTAAAACTTTCTGACTCCTTCAGAGTTATGAAAATGTACATTGACTTTCCCTCTTCTCCCTTAATAATTGCCTGAGGCCAGCCAAGTGCCAAGCAGCTTAAATAAGGAGCCTTAGTACAACTGTGATTACTCATTGCCTTCTCCTGGATGACCATTTTGAGTTCTTTGTACATTATCAAATGTACCTTTAAGGTAACTTTCCAAAAGGTGAATATTTGCCAGACCACTTCACATTCTTCAGGAAAACCTGACCTTTTATATTTCCCCAAAGTTCCCAATATCCTCCAATAAGAATAAATAGATAAATGAATACAGAAAAGCTGTCTTCCCTTCCCCATCTAGCAGTGTGTATCTATGGAACAATGAATGCTGACTGTCCTTTGTGAAAACAAACTACAGAGAAAAGCTAAAAGGCTCAGAATGTTTGGCAGCACAGGTTGATAGAAGATTAATGTTATAAAGAAGCAACATGAGTTGATCAAAACCCTACTAATTTGGTCTAAATGCTTAGGATTTATAGCTGTGCATGTCTTGATTTATGTAAGTGGTTTTGACAAGCATTCCTACTGCTGTAACAAAAAAAATCCCAGTGCTATTGTCTCCTCCTACAACTTCACATCACGCTGCATGGTGGAAGCCCACATCCCCATCACTTTTACTGCCATAAAAGACAGTTTTAGCAGAGAGATGTTTAGGATGTTACCTCATACATATCTGTTACAAACCTAGGGATGGCTGGTGCACAGAGGACAACAGATATTAGCAAGTCCCACCATAGATTTACCATATCCAGAGGCACCCGATAACATTGCTCATCCTTTTCGGATATGGTACATTACTGTCTTATATCAAGACAGTCCATAGCATACACCTACATTCACTTGCTTTATATATGCTTCACAACATATGTAAAGCAATATTTACCATCTTACAGATCCACTATTTCACTTTAATTTGAGTGCTGGGTTCAATGATACTATTTGCCCTAGAGAAAAAAAAAAATAGCAGCATTTTAGGAGGTTATCCAAAGAGCTAAAAATGAAATATAAGGGGTTGACAGGCAATTAGCACAAACAGCTTTTCCAATAAAACTAAAAATGCCCTTTAAGTAAAGAAGAAAACATACTTTATTGCATTAATTCTTACAGCTTCACAAGATAACACTGAAATCAAAGCAGCAAAAGTGTAAATTCCGACTGATACTGATAAAACTAGGAAAGGCCAGTTGTTTTTGGCAAATGTGAGGAAGCAAGGCAGGCTTGCAAATCCTCCAAGCTTACAGCAGAATGACACTGCACACCCGCAAAGTGGGGTTTGACAAGGCAGACTGGAAAACAATCAGCAGCTTGTCTCAGCCTTTCCAGGCTGGATGAATTCAAACAGAAAGCAGCATGATAGGATTCTACCCATGTACATATTTTTTACTTGAAGCTCCTACCATCCCTTTCTAACAAACTGTGAATTGTAGGTTATGGCTCTCTTCGTATAACAAGGCTCCTAGCTAAAAGCAGACCTTGCCTTTTACTACATTCAATTCAAACTTCTATAATGAAACTATAATAGAATCAGGCCAAAAGCTCAGTCCATTTAATCATCTTTAAGTCACATTTGCTGGAACCAAATCCAGATAAATCACAGAATATCCCCCAGCTCAGTGGTTTGGCCACACTCTGCTCCTAAAATACAGAAAGAAGATGAATAAATTAACGTTCAGACCAGCAGCTCATGCAGCATCCTCCCTGAAGACTCTGGTTTCATGCGGGCACCCTGATCTTTTGCAAACACATGCCAGGCTCATTGCACAACACTCTTCCTCTCCTGACCCTCATGGTGCCAAGCTTTCCCATCTGGCTCACATGGCTAAAATGGTGCTACTGCTTAAAGCCAATTTAAGATGCACAAAAATAAAAGCATTTCATGTGGAATATCCCAAGTAAGCATCACAGTTCCACAACTTGTATGAAAGACAGAGGTGAAGAAATGAGAGGAAAGCTTTAATTATCCTGTCTCCTCTACACATCTCTATGCTCACTGTAGTTTCACTCTCTGTGCATAGTTTATGCCCGCAGTTGTATCTGTCAGAGAGCACCTACATCTGAGTTTTGTCAGAAAATTTCCCTATAAGGGAGAGTTTCCCCATGGAGAGCTTCCAATAAAAGAAAACCCCTGGAAGCACCTGTCAGGGCTCACCCTTACGTGGCTCCATCTTTCTGAATGTGCAAGCTTTTATAGCTAATATCTCCTTTGAAGTGTCCCAGGTGTCCAGACAGATCTGATCTTTCATTCCCAAATGCACTCTAATATCCCCCTATCCAAAAGACGGCTCTACTACTTTTTCCTACTAAAATAATCATTGCTTTCCTCCCTTAGAGATGCAAATGTCTCCATAAGCACAATGCCTCTAGAGAGTGGTTACTGAGCAACTCTCCTTGATTTCACAAAGGAAGGAAACCCCTCCCTGCTTCCCTTCCTACTGCAGTACTCCTGTATCACTACAGGATACGTGTGTGTGTGTATATATATATATATATATATAAGCATCTAACAGGTACATAAACATATGTTACTCCTGATTTGACTCTGGACAAATATGTTGTTAATTAATTTCTCTGGGATCATAAAGGGCTTGTAGTGATTTAAAAACCTCACTGCATTGTCTATATTCTTATATTTACAATTCTGCTTGTATTATACCCACCTGGTCAGAAACATGTCCTTCCACATCCGACCTTGTATCCCCTTTCTCAAATTTTGGGAGCAGCACTAAAATACATCCCAGGTGACTCAGGAGTCATCTGCTTACTCCTTCTGAACAAAACACTCTTTTGAAGTAAACACCCTGAAATTTATCACATCTTTCAGACACTTCTCCAAGTGTTTTCAGGGACTGAATACAAGAAGTTTCAGTGCAGATACTTGTGACATGGGTGTTTAACATTGCCCAGTGTGGGCAATGCTGAGCTGATGGGGAGTAAGGTGTATAAAGCATGATTCTTCCATCTTTCTACTTCCTTGTATCAGATCAACCCTTTCTCTAGAGCCTGGGAAATACGATTCAGTGCTCATTCAGGAAAACATTTCTGTAGTTGAATAGGCAAAAGATAATTGGAGCCATTCAGAAGTCAGATCAGGAAAAGCGACAATAGGTATTAAATGCACAAATCCCTTTCTATTGTCCTCATGTGTAAGCACAAGCTTCGCTATACTGTTAACAAAATCCTGCATGTCATATGCGCTCTCCTCAAGGTGAATGAGTGAATGAAGCAAACCATTTCAATAGTCTGGAAGTTTTAATGCAGCCACACAGTGCTTATGTTTGTCTTGTCACTTGGCAAGACCATAACATACATTTGGCAGACCACACAAGTAAGCTAATCCATCCCTTGCCTTCAAGAGCGTACCTACACAAACCTTTGGTAACTTGTTCTTGACATTGATTCCTTTGTAGGCTATGCCCAGGAAATGTAAATTTTCCCATTGGCTCCATTTACTAACTTAAAAACACATGAAATTGGCTAAAACCATGGAAAGAGCTATATAAGTTGAATCATAGAAGTATATGATCATATACTGTATTTTCCCACACTGTTCATTCTCTAACCAGTACACAGAATACACACATTCACAAAACAAGCACAAGTTTAATACTCTGTACCTGTAAACAAGAGAGGAAACTAAAGGGTTAAATAGTCTTTTCCCACATCCCCATCTTGCTGACTGCATGCTATTAAAAACATTCTTAACTTTTCCCTAGTGCCCAAGCATGGTGTTTCTCCACACTTTACAGACACTCATGGATTTACACCAGCAGGTGAACAAGAATTATTGCAATACAGCTTACAGGCAGGGAACTGAGGACAACGAGGATGAGTTACAGAAATGTTCAGTATCTCTGAGTGTTCTATTTGAGATAACTGAGCTTTCTCACTCCTGTTGACTCCAGTCACTTAGCTATTGAAAACCAGACCTTAATATTTCTCCTTGCACACGTGGAAGTTCTGTTCCAGTCATGCGGGATGACTCACTCACAGGCCCAGACAGGCACTAGCTCTCAAGGCAGCTTTCTTGGCCACCATATGATCCTTTCTCTCTTTTACAAGCTTCTATCATTTTTTTTTCATCTTCTCAATTCTGCTACATATGGTGTGACACAACATCCTTATGAAGCTCCTTGAAACAACAGCATCTTTTTTCTACTTAGCTGTGATTTGTCCAAAGCACATGCCATCTGTGCATCCTGGAGAGAAAAAAAAACTGTAGCTACTGAATGCTTGGCAAACTTTTAAGCAAAGGAAAGCAGGTCATAAAATGGGACATCATGGGCTACGTCAACTACAGATCATGAAATCAGCCTTCCCTTAATTATATATGCTAGGACATTATATGTTAATTTTGCTGCTGCATATTGATGTGATGCACAATCTAAATCACAGATCTAGACAATGAGCTACCACCGTCACTCCTAGTTTTGGTCTGCTGGAGATTTGGAGAGGCATAAGAATAAACTCCAATGCCTTTCACAACACAGCAAATACCCAGAACAGCCACCACAGATCTAGAAGACCTGATCTTAATGGGTACAGAGGGATGTCTGTACAGAAGCACAAGTAATTTCACTCATTGAGAATAGAGAAGGGAGGGGAAAGAGAATCCCAGTAAAACGGAAAGTTAGAGACATGCTTTCAGGATGCAAGTGGACCCCAGTGAACACTTATAATGTTAACTCAAGGTTTTCATTTTCTATGCATTTTGAAAAATTAAAATAGCTAAAATTAATTACAAAAGCCTGGAAAGGAAATACTATTCATCCACTTTTATGACATGGAGCTTAATGCTCTGCCAGCATGCCTCACCACAGACACCTCAAGGGGTGACCGTTCCTCCTGACCATTCAATCCTTCACATCTTCTGCAACATTGCCGACAAGCACACCAATTACTGCCAATGACAAGAACACTTTCTGTGCTGTGAAATGGATACCTGGCACTGGACTATGCACCTCTTCTCACAGAGGGAACAGTTGTCAAATGATAATGATTTCTGGCCACTATGGAAAAAGCCTCTATGGGAAAACTCTAGTAAAAAAAAAAAGAAGTCATAAGACAATGACACAGAAAGAGAGTAACAGCAGATGTGATATCATCCTGTCATGATCATAGAATCATAGAATAGTTAGGGTTGGAAAGGACCTTAAGATCATCCAGTTCCAACCTCCCTGCCATGGGCAGGGACACCTCACATTAAACCATGTCACCCAAGGCTCTGTCCAACCTGGTCTTGAACACTGCCAGGGATGGAGCATTCACAACCTCCCTGGGCAACCCATTCCAGTGCCTTACCCTAACCCTAACCCTCACCGTAAAGAATTTCTTCCTTATATCCAATCTAAACCTCTGCTGTTTAAGTTTCAACCCATTACCCCTTGTCCTATCCCTACAGTCCCTAATGAAGAGTCCCTCTCCAACATCTCTATAGCCCTCCTTCAGGTACTGGAAGGCTCCTATGAGGTCTCCACACAGCCTTCCCTTCTCCAGGCTTTCCCCTTTTCCTCTATTAAATATGTAGCACCACCAAAAATCTGATCGCTCTAACCATTTTGCTTTGCTGCTCCCTGAGAATGCAAGAACACAACTGTCTGTGCTGGTCCTGGCAGGAGAAGCCTTGAGACCCCACAGCCCTGCCAGCCTCTGCTTGTTTTCCTGATGCCAGTCCTGATGGCAAAGTGGGAAAGGATAGGACAATGTAGCTCAGAAAAGGAACTGTAAGACCCATGAGGATTTTAGGAATAACTATGGAATAACTGTGGCTTTCTTCTTGATTCTATTAAGTATTTTGTCTGGGATGGGTCCAGAAGAGCCAAGGAACAGCATGGGGCACAGGTCTGTAAGGTGAAAAGCACTGTATTTTCTATCCCCAGCCTGAAGAAACTCAGTCCTTTTCCAACTTTTTAAAAACCTATTATTTTAAATGGAATGGTTTAAACACAGTGACTTTCGAAATTTGACTTTATCACAAAGCCCTGCGTGTGAGCAAAGTTCAGCCTCGTTAATGCTGCTTAAGTGCACGTATGTCCTTGACATTTTGCCATGTCTGAGCAATAGCATTTATTTTTTATTAAGGTCTGGATGCCATTTTTCAGATCCTTGAGCCAGTTCTGTTCAGATTCACACTAAAGCCTTTTTCAGCATTATCATGCGAGATGATTCACTTACAACACTGGCTTCTGGTAAAATTATTCAATTCTGCCAAAACAAAACAAGCAAATAAAATCCTCCTAGAACACCACCCAAGCTCTTAGCCTACATAATAGAAATGTTTTAATGAGAACATCTTCATTTTCCTTCTGAAAGAGTTGATTATAGGAGCTCACGTACAGTCACTACAGTGTTTAGAAGGTTTACTAATTGTCCTCAGAAGCATCTTTTATCACTGTTTCAAGTTTTCACCTATAGACAACCTCCCTTGGGAGTTCTGAAAGGGAATTTGCATTTGTTAAGCCTTCTGCTCAGAAACTGTCGTTAAGGAGGTTACAGGTTAACCAACAGGTTAAGTGGAGCTGCTGACAATGGGAAAACATGGAATCATTTCTAAAAAGAACTGCAAAACTACTATGTGTAAATAAAGATCGTATTACAGGTGACAGAGCAATCTACTCTTTGTTCCTGTAGCTCTGTTAACTAACGGTTGTGGTACCAACTACCAGCCTTTTACCACCTATGACAATGGTACAACATCCTCAACAGCATCTGGTGGTTTAGATCTTTATTCTGTGAAATACTACAGCATGATATACTTGGTGTTGAGGCGTCCCTGTCCATGGCAGGGGGGTTGGCACTAGATGATCTTAAGGTCCTTTCCAACCCAAACCACTCTATGATTCTATGATACATGCAATCAGCCCCTGCAGGAGTAAAAGCAAGTCTAAAACAGAAAATAGAGATCTATATGCAGAGGGTGAAACTGTACTGGGGAAAAGGCAGCAGACTTCTTCATATCTCCTAGTTCAGGATAAGCTACATCCCTTTCATCATTTCTAATTTTTTTACACATTCTGCAGCCTGTAACAAAGGATGACCTGCAGGCACTTTCTGTCAAATGCCTGTCAAAGTTATGGTGTAACAACCTAGAAGGATAGCAACTAAAATGTGCTAACATTTCCTAATGCTTTATTTGAAACTGTTGCTGGTTTGGGGCTGTATTGTAATATACTTATTGAATGTCTTTATTGCCACAGTTTAAAGTGATAGCAACTGGCAGAGCAACTGACACAGCAAATACTCTCTTGGTGTCACTCGCCATCATTACTAGACTGGGAATGTGCAAACCATCTGGAATAAGTGTACATGCAAGGAGGTTTAAGGGGATCTAGTCCAAGGACAAGTTTTGGATGATTTCAATGAGGTTATTCAAATCTCCTTTTTAATAGCAAGAAATGATGTAGAAACAAAAGGAAAGAGGAAAAAATGTTGTCCTTTGTTCTAGCAATGATCAAACCAGAGCACACGAATAGAAGAGTGCATAAATATCTATTGCCACATTCAGCCTAGGATATACACGGCAGCACCCTTCTCTAAGTAAGCTCTTCCTGTTGTTTCCTCGTTCCAGTCTGTTCATCCTTCTTAAACACAAGTGATCACAACAGTATGCTGGTTTCAAGACCATGTTTCTCTAGTGTCTTGCATATCATGACTCTGTCCCCATTTTCACTAGAATATGTCATACCATACCTACTAAGATTGCATTTGCCTTGGTTTCATCACATGGCTCATTCCAGTCATTATGTGATTTAATAATCCCAAGTCTTTTTCCTCTGACATTTTCAGGTGATGAAACTCCATGATACAGCAGAAGTTTTTACTATCCACAACGTGTATTACCTTGTAACTGCCCTGAAAATTTAATCATGTTTCTGTTACTCAGACTTCAGCGTTATTTGCTATTGTATGGACAGCAAAAGCTCCGTGCCTTTCAATCAATTCCATTGGTTTCATTCAACTCTCACACTGAAGCCAAGGGTGGAAACAACAAAGAAAATCAAAACCACGGCCAAAGTCTGACCTTTCTCTAACCTACTTCTTACTGTAGGTATCTCATCACCTCCACAACCTTGGCCAGTCATCCTACAATTTTCTACAGATCTTCACCTTCCCCAGCTAATGAAATTTTCCTACATACAATTGCACAATGTGCTTTACCAAAATGCAGCTGAGATCTAACATTTTCCCTTCAAATCGGAAGTCAAGCCCATTATCAAAGAACAGTATTAGGTAATACCTGAAACAACGTCTTTGCCAAAGTTGATCACATTGATCAGAACAGATGTACACATTTGTAGTGGGCTGGATCATTCTTTTGATGGTCATCCCTGATTTGAAAGACTTATCAGCAACCCTGGCTATTAGAGAAATCATTTCATATTATCAGGTCTTTATGATTTTTGGAAAGGAGATCATGTTGGCTCCCATGACTTCAGGTTATTTATGTAAGGACTTAAGAGCTTGGCTTCCAGCTTCATTATGATACTTTTTGTTTCCATACAATAATTCCTGTGAGGCACTATCTGTCCTACCTTCTGACTGAATGTCTTTATTCGAACCACATCCGTGCTCTTTAATGCAGTCAATATTAGGTGTGCAATATTAGGAGTGCAAGGATGCTATGCATGTGCACACTGAGAACGTGTTACTGTTAAAGTGATGCAGCAATCAGGGTTTCTCACAGAAGAGGAATTACTTGGTATGACAAGAGATGGCATAAGGTTTTTAAGACTTAGTCTGGGAAACAGACCAACCGAGAAGCATCTGTAGGATTAGTCTGGAAGGCAAAAAAAATTCAGTTTCTGGGATGAAAAAATAAAGCAAGCAGAAGTGTAATTGCCTCCAGACCCCTGAGACAAGCACCAGCAGAAATGGGGAGCCTTCTGCCAGGTTATATGAAGGAAGGGTCAGAACAAGAGACACTGAACTAAATCAAAGCCTGCACCTCTCAGAGATAGGCAATGGCACCGGGCAACTGTCAGACTGCATTGTTCAGGGGAAAAACAGCAGCATCTCTTAACACTGCCTTACTTTGCCTGTTTGTGGTCACCTGTTTTATTCCCAGGAGAGAGGAGAACAGAGTGTGACAGCAGCCAAGGACAGCGCCTTGCTGGGTCAGAAATATGAAATTAATCTATACTAAGCTGAGAATGTGAAACTAATCTATACCAGGAGGAGAGCTGCCGACTTGGGCAGCTAAAATTGACAGTTTAAGATAGCTTCTGAATGTGTGAACTAAGCCGGGATGAGAACCGCTTTTATAGTGAAAGGTGTGATCAGCCATTGCTGGGAAAGGAAGGCTGAAATAGGGAACAGGAAACACCAACCCATTATGGCAAGAAAAAGCTGTTTGAGATGTAGGAGGGCTCTGAGCTACTGTTATCTGAGTAGGAGTGCAAAGCCTGGCGATGGCAGAGAGGACTGAGTGAGAAGGAAA
Source organism: Melopsittacus undulatus (assembly GCF_012275295.1). Taxonomy (NCBI): domain Eukaryota; kingdom Metazoa; phylum Chordata; class Aves; order Psittaciformes; family Psittaculidae; genus Melopsittacus; species Melopsittacus undulatus. Next base: position 8,111,310 of record NC_047529.1, on the reverse strand, counting down.
AAAAATGAGGCAGCAAAGGCAGAAAGTCAGGAAGTTACTCCTCCTAAATAAGGCAATATTGCCACATGTAGCTACAGTGATAGGAGATGGATTCTATGTGGAACAGAACAGGGTAGGCAAATGAAGCACATTCCTGAAGAGGGTTTATTATTGTGGGCTCGATCAGTAAGTAGCCCTTCCCAGGCACAATCATGTCCATACCACAGGAAATCCAAAGTACCTTTCCCACTTTGTTGTCACAATTTAACATGCCAAAGACATACAAAAGGATTACTGCATCCATATTCCAGTCTCCTATCCCAGCACACAGCAAACAGTGATGCCATGGTCCAGCACAGATCTCTTTCCAAAGCACTGCTGCCCAAAAAACTGCCTGCAAACTGACACAAGCTGCACTCTTTCCTTCTCCTGTTTCAGATCTGTCCTCAAGATATACTTTGAAGCTGCAAAAGCCCCAAGCAGCTAACCAGTTATGGCCAAGTAGTAGCTGGGGATAAATGATTGAGAAACAAGCTTTTTGCAAACAATCATGCAACAAATAGCCAGTGTAACAGTGCGATTTTAGCTTGCACTAATCTGTTTTCCCTTTCTGATCCTTTCATTTGTCACACTTGCACTTCAAATTAGGCTGTTGCCTCTTTAGAATAGGGGCTTCCAGCTACATGGCACAATTATCTAAATAGTGATCATATTAAAATAACACATAATAATATGTTCTCAGGGCATTACATAGGTACTTGTTTAACACAGAGATGTTAGGACAAAATGCTGCAATGTATCTTACCACAGTGATGGTTTGTCTTGGCATTTCTTTTAATCCCCTCAACATCCCCCTAGGATTATACTGTTACGAAGGAAAAAAGCATCTCAAAGCCACTATATGTGCCAGTTTCATGATAACTACTGCTAAATAATTCACTGCAAACAACAAAGGCTAAAGAGTTTTGTGAAGATGCCATCAGAGCATTCTGTGCACTTCCACCATCTTAATTCCAGAGCCAAATGATTTTGTTTGATTTCTATCCAAAGGCTAAAGGCAAAACCCTGTCACTGATGAAGAGGTGCAAAAAGTGCTGATTTCAGAAAACAAAGCGATTGTGGTGATGACAGCATTTAGCTTTGGTCTACTGGTGGCAGATACGTCGCTTTTATTCAACTTCATCTAGAATACACTAATAAAACATGATAAAAGCCTGCTCTACTTATGGAGGCATGCAGCTGATGACAACCCATAGGGGAAAGTTCATTTTAAGAAGTCAGCATTTTAATTCTGCAGGCAACTTTTAATTTTCCATTTTAAAATGTACATCTTCAGAAAAACATGTTTGATTAGTAAAACTATATACTCTGTGCTGTTATTTGGGTTGAGGTTCTAAAATATGCTGCTATTTACAGCCGAGCACTCTGAAATTAAAACTTCCTGAACGTTATCAAGTGTACTAAGATTTATTTTAGAAAGCATTAGCGCTTGAAAAAGCAGCACACGCTGAAATAACACCACTGAAGGGAAAGTTTGTGTTTGAATGCAGTTTAGCACATCCTGCCTGACTCAATGCATAAGCACCGAAACATTCCAAACTTCTTCAAAGGAAATGCCCAGATGCCATCTATACCATTTTCTGCAGTGAACAGGGCTGATAATCTCACAAGAATAGCTCTTCCTACATCATTTGTCCCTTTTGCTTTGAGCTCTAGCTGGATCCCAAAATGAAGACATTCAAGACGCATAGAATACTGGCATACTTTGAAAGTGAGACTGACTGAATGCTTTTCTGTTCCCCTGATGCTCCTTTTTACTTGAAGGATTAAATTGAAAGATTATACTTACTCTATGTGAATCACATCTCTAACATTTGCCTATCTGAAGGAAAAGAAAACATCAGGTAATAACATCAAGCAGTTTGGGGACCACTCTCTGGCAGAATTCTCTAGCTGGCAGAATACTGGCAATCAAATGCGGATCATACACACTACGTCTTATGTAAAGGAGCCCACATGCCTCTTTGCACTGTGCTCTGCCCTGCCGCACTAAGCATAGTGTTTGTCACTGTCTTTTTGAGCAAAGCCATGCCTGCAGAAGCAAGCTGAGCCTGGGGTGCTTGAGTTGATTTAGATGGACTAAACATTATTTTTTTTGGTCACAACATCAGAGGAAACTTTCTTCTAATAGATTTGGGCAAATGCTTTCAACAAATAAATAGCTTGCCAAAGCCTTTAGATCATCACAAATATCAACTCTGACCTGTAAACTGTAATGGAAAAAACCTGCAGATTTCTTAAATGCGAACAAGGTATTTGTGATCATTATAAATATAGCACTTCATATTTTTCATTCACTTCTGTGCTCTTTTTTCTTGCCCTAGATCTAATCCAATTTCCCAGAAAAGTTGTTCTTTTTCTGTCTCATTCACGTCCACACTCCAGCATTCAGAAGCCAGGAACATACACTATATAGCATATGCTGATACTTGCAAATATCAGCATTGAAAGCAGTGTAGTACAGTGCATGTCTCTGAAAAGAGGCTACAATGAATCACTCCAGCATCCTGATTAGCATTTTTACTACTTTGAAATTTCAACTTTCATTTTTTTACTGCATCTTGATGCACTGTTCTTTCCTTTTTTGGCTGCCTGCAACTCACTGTAACTAAAGAATTCTTTTTCTGGTTTATCTCTGACTGTAAAGTAGTTTACGGTGTTCTGCATGGCAAACAGCATATATAAAAATAAATTGTATGCTAAATATGCTCAGAAGGTAATATGATAGCAAATGAAAGAACAGAAAGATTTAAACCTCCCTTGCTGCCCAAAAGAGAAACAGCTGAGCAGAGATGAGGGATACAAGTTTTGGTTCAGAATTCTACTTCTCGTGTAGAATAAATATTTATATTACATATATGGATATTATCTTTTATACCAATAAATATTGTTTCATGCCACTCCAGAATATCAAATAAGATGAAAGGCTGGACAGGCAGCTGCATTTCGATTCTCCATACAAAGCTACTGTATTTGATTTTAGCTTTTACTGTCATGCAGCAACTAAAGGAACGAAGCAAGCCTGAAATTGCATTGTGCAATGTGCCCCATCACATGTTCAGAGGGGTTAGCAAAGCACCCAGGCACATGCTAGAAGTTATGCACTTGCCTTAGTACTTTGCTGGGGGGGGAATAACTGTGGAGCAAGGCCACTGAAAACACTGACTTCCCAATAGTTATTCTTGGTGCACGTGCAATTCCACGAGTGTTCACTGGAGCAAAGTGCTTTCCCCACACTGCCCCATCCTCTCCCAGAACCAAACTGAAGGAAAACACTCCATCTCTCACAAACAACTTCTAGAGTGCACAGTATATATGCCAATAGCTTAGAAAGTGTTTGTGGATCTGTATACATACTATTTATCAAATTAATTACGTTTAGAAAAAAAAGCATTAACTTTAAACCAGGTCTTTAGAAGTTAAAAATAGCTATTACACTGTGCTACACACTTTACTACTCAAGATCACTGAGGAGGAAACATATAACTATAAATAACATACCACATTTAATAGGGAAACTATAAGAGAGCAGTATATCAAAATCCGCTATTTACTTGACACAACTCACACAGTAAGCTCATTTTTGTTGTAAGTAAATCACCTCAATATAAACAAGGACTTCAGGAAAACAAGCAAGAATTCATAGTCTAACTCAGGAGAACCATAAATCTGAATGCTTCCATATGAAAAAGAGTGACACAAACCCACTACTTGCATCAAATATTCCGCATCCAAGAAATTTATCTTGTTAGCATGCTTCATATCATTACAGCACCATTCACTGAGATGCCAGAACTGAAGGCTCCCCAAACAATCTGAAATGGGCAGATAGGTAAAGCTTTATGATGTTCCCAGAATGGCTGTTTTCATGACATGCCTGAAAGAAAACACAGCCCCTGTTTAATTCTCCTCCTCTGAGTCACTATGCTTCACTGAACAAGACGTAGTTCAGCAGCGTGTCTTGAAGAGTGACGAAAGTGAGCGCTCCATTTACAGCTCCTGAGAAATAAAGATCAGGGCAGGGAATGCCAAGAAAACTGCATTTAGTCAGAAACAGAGACTTGTTCTCCATATGAACACTCTACAGAGCTTTAAATATCACACTTGCACACTCAAATTAATTTTCAGAATTGCTTCAGGTGCAGAATTCCTGTTGAACAAGATAAGCAGAGGCCATAAACCTGAAATGTCATCAGTTCTCAGCAGCACCGCACGGGACTTTCCATGCTCACACTGATTTATTTTTAGCTGACTAAGAGCAAACCTCCTCGGTTATGATACCATCTTCATACCACCATCCAGTGGGCTACTTCATTGCAATGGCTTTTAGATTAAATTGTATTGATAAACCACGGAATTGTTAATAGGATCACACAATGAATTTGTGTTCTGAATAGCTGAACTGACACAAGGAGAAAACCTGAACTGTAAATCTGAACTACATAATTTTACTTATCTTTCTACAGTTGGAAATGGTACACACAGCAACCTAAGCCAATCTTTTTATGACCAAAGTAGGAAATAAGGAGTAGTGGAAAATACTGTCTGCAAAGATTCATTCCACGATACACTTCTGAACATCTATTTTGTGCTCATTACCCACAAAATTCCAAGGCACATGAGTTTACTCACAGTGCTACTCACCAACAGCACATTCTGATCTAACAAAAGCATTCAGAAGAAAATTAGCTACAGTACGTTGCCCTACTGACTTTCTGATTCATGCTGAGATGGCTGCTCATTCAACCCTGCAACATCAACATCACCATGTGACTTATAGGTCTAATTAGCACTCCACAAATTATGAATGGCAAATATTCCCGGTGAACCGCTCCTAAATACTCTGAAGGCTGAGAAATAAATACAGGAGAAGTTTTTCATGGCTTCATGTTTAAGAAATTCATCAGTTTATTATCAGGGGGAAAAGGTTTCTCTGCTATTATGAACCAAGCAACAGACCTGGGTACCATAACAAGTACAAAAATAAATAAGCAGCAACAAGGGGAAGAGATTTCTGTTTAGTTCTGTGACTGTATCTCACTTTGCCTTCACAGCTAGTAATGGGTTAGCATCCTCTTGGACATCAAAGGCAGGCGTGTCAGAGGAGTAAGACTCATGAGTTGAAGGTTTTACACTAAGGAATTAGTAAAGTATGTAAGAGCATCTACTTCCCGTGCAGAAGAGCTCCATATATAACCACTTCCCTCACTAGCTGGCTGATGGGATTAGCATTTGGTTTTTACTTAAACTGTATCAGCACTTGCTTTCTCCTCTTGCCATCAGTGCTTCTTAAGCAAAACTTCAAAGATGAAGCTTGAAGGGCAAGAAATAAGTCCAGTTCTCGGAAGCAAAGTGTGAGCAGCTTCAGTGAGGCATTTCAGCATCTCATAGCGACATTAAACAACAAAAAATAACACACTGAATAAACCGGAATAAACAACTATTTACTCATGTAAGTGCAGAATCTCATGTACAGATCCTGTTGAGGATGGAGAATCTATCAATATGAAGGGCTGCTAATGAAAATAAACAAACATTCATAGTTAGATGCTCTTGCCATTACTCGGTATTCACTGAGTAAAATCCCCCACAATTAGAGCAAGGGATACCAGAGACCCTCAGTTACGCTACGTGTGAAGTGTTTATTTCCCAGTGCTTTTCTAAGCTCACATCTAGCTTGCCTACATCAAACTCTGTGATTGCTCTGGCACATACACAAATAAATACTTAATATTCTGTTTACATCAAAGAAGCTTCATTAGTGACACCGATCAGCAACAAATAAATTTCATGCTGCCAACACAATCCAAACACATATCAATCTCTGATTTTTGCAGGCAGGACTGAACCATGACAAAAGACTCAAGGACGATCTTAAATCTAATGTGGCACATAGAATACTTTTCCTAAAAGTTAATTATCTTGTGATGCTAGTCCAACAAATATAAATCTGAGAAAGTACCAAAAATAATGACTGCTAGAATCTGGCAGGAAAGAACACTTCGTATTGCCTAATATTTCATATCCCTTTTATCCCCCCTCCTCTTCAAAGCACCTAGCATTGGTCGCTCTAAGAAACAGAATGGGACCAGCCTGACATTTGGATTCGGTCACTGTGCCCGTTTCTACATGTTTTCACAAGTCGGGGGTTTTCTTTGTCTCTGGGTTTGTTAGCCTTTTACACTTGGTCTTCGGTTTCCTCTAGAGCCACTGGAGGAGGAAAGACCTTTCTTTTTCAATGGAAGCTAAGATACTTACATGCTGCCTGGACCTGAGGCTTTGAGGTGATCAAGCAATGCAGAATTCCTAATAAAATCATGTTAGCAAAAAGCAAAATTATCAGAAGCAGCAACTGTGAAGTATTTTTCCTAAGGCATCAAGGTCATTTGGCATGTATCTTGTGTGTGCATACAGGGTAAAATTCATTCCTGTGCAGAGGGACAGCATAAAACCTGTGAACCACTGCAGCCTTGTTTAAGGCTTTAAATCAGGACTTAAGTGATGCATAGGCCTTCAACTGGATCCTGGCATGGAGCTGAATTTTATCCACGATGGATATTGATCTCATCACAACTGGTGCTGCTCTTACATTAGGTGTAAATTCATGCATAATTCATCTTAGACGAACAAAATGATTCTATAGCTACCAGACATTTACTCTCTTGCTGAATAAGCCACATCAGAATTTCATTAAAAAAATGAAACCAATATTCCAAACCCATCCTTCTATAAAGAAAATAGAGCACTCTGAACTACATTACTTCATCTTGTGATTGCCTAAAAATGCCTGTCCATCAGCACGTGCCAAGCCAATAACCCCAGAATTAGAATCTGGTAAAACAGTAAGATATTTCCCATCGATATGCCTATACCAACTAAGCAAGCATTTCATAACAGAAAGCCTTTGGTGCCACAACTAACATTGATGTGTGTATTACTAAGGTTAGATAGGGATATCTAAGGGAGTCATTTGAGACCCTTTGCACCTATTATACAGCAGTCAATCACTTCAGGATTTACTGGGGGCAGTGCAGAAGGAAGAGCACTGTTTTCATCAGGAGGTAACACCATGTAAAAGCAGTGCAGAAGTTCTGACGGCGTTCCTGCCATTCTGAACAGATCTATTTACCTTGCACAAGAACATGTGACCTGAACTCATGTGCTGTACACTGTGATAGATAAAAAGAGAGGATTCCCCCTGAAAGATTGACTCTCAAAAACTCACAACAGAGACTACCATTTACTGCAAATGCAAAGATTGCCTTTGGAAGCCAGCAACCAAGTACACAGCGGTTGAGAAGGCTAATGGGAGATAGTGACACGATAACTGTGATATATACAGAGGCAAGTTCAAAGCTGCAAATACAGTGCCTGAGGGGAGTGGCAAAGAGCCAGATGCTTCTGGCATAATGTCCAGGATGTGCTGCATTGACAGCCATCACAACAGGACAGCGTGTCAGGAGATGGTGAGCGTAAGCATCATTTCCTCACATCAAGCACCTAAAATTGATTCTGTTTTCAGACAGGTTAATTCAGGAAAGGCTGGTATTTGGACAAATTCAGATAGGCAAAGAAAAATATGATATCAGACTCAACAAAAGGCACCGTAAAAAATGGTGCAGGGGCTGCTCATGGTTGTGTATCACCACATACATGTGGTGGCCAACCCCACCTGAGGAGGGAAGACTGGCTTCATAAAACCAGGTAAGCAGGTAACACTATGTAGAGATACTGAACCAAAGCAGTTGCTTACCACTGATCTAGGATTCAGCAAATGAATGGCCATGAGAGCATGAAGGAGAGCTCACACATTATGACGATGCAGAGAGAAGTGCCTGCTATTACTTGGAGATGTTTGAGTAAATAGATGTACCCTAATAAGGCTCCTGATGACAAAGCTCTTGTTGTTTCCTTCCTAGGGCCAGGATGGTATTTCCATTGACACTTCCATTTTCTTGTTTGCAATGGGTAGGAGGGAGGCTAAAAATGTGGCTGATGCCCTCCAGCAACAAGGGGTGGGCAGGAAAAGGCACCATGGCACTAGTGCCTTATGGTGCAGCTCTGCCAGCCAACTCTGCAGGGGATGGGGATGGGGATGAGGATGGGGATGGCAGGGTGCTGACCTGACATTAGGGGAATGTATTTTGCATTTATTCCAGAAAGAATGGGGACGTTTTAGGAGTTTTTTCTTCTGGCTTAAGCTAAGAATTTCTGGGTTCTTCCATCCAAGAATCTGACTCATTTTGCAGTAGGAACATTTGTAGCTCCTCTGTCTCTGCAACACAATGTGTAGTTGAGTCTTCTTAGTGGCAAGAAACATTTGGCTGGAAGCCTGCCTGGGAGGAAGGAAGTGAACATTATCTAGTCAGAGCTTTCTGTAGCATGCCTTAAAAGCAGCATCTAGATAGAAAAAGAAACAAAAAAAGGAAACCAAACCAAACACATCCAGCATTAGTTCAAGACCCCAAGACTTCCAACCGGCTTAAAAGCCAATTTAATGCTGTGGATTTTCATTTATTTATTTATTATGCCATAGCTTAAACTCAGTTCAAAATCTCTAATGGCTTAAGGGTAGCAAAGGAAAAGGAACTCAATACCAAAATGTAAGAGCTACTCTGAAAATATCCAGATAAAAGAAAAACAGAATGAGAGAAACAACCTTAGGTGAAGACAGGAATGCAGCCATCCTAACACAAAGCAAAATTCAATGTCAGAAAGTCATTTACTGAAGAGGACAAACAGAATAAAATAGAACACCTTCTGATAAACAGTGCTCAGAAACAGAAGGCAGAGAGAAACTTAGAGGATAAAATACAACACAAAAATCGATTTAATCGCACTTTACAGATGAAAATTTCTATAATTGTTATGGATATTATTGCATTATATATTCCAAGACAGAGGCCATAACAAATACTAATAAATGCAGGAGAAATGGGAAGTCTGTATCAAATATTTAGGTCCTGAAACAACAGAGCTTTCATATGAACCATCAGAAAGAAAAAGGAAGGGTCTTTGACAGGTTTTTAACAGCAAAACACTGGAGATGGTCATGCTTTGACACGGAAATTGCTAGGGCAGATATTACACTTATAGAGCTCTAAGAAATGCTGTATTTTATTTAGCTCCCAAGGCAGCTTCCATAGTTTCAATTGTGGACACTTCTTCAACAAAGCATCCATTAAAAAATGTATTTAACTTCGAATTTTACTTTGCTCATTAACATTTCTGAACTGGTGCTAAACGCTACAGATTCAGTTACTCAGCGTGAATCTTCACAACAGTGACATCACAAATCAATCAAATCCTTCTTTCGATGCCAAATGCATAGAAGCTTTCATCAGTTTGAAAGCACAGATAATATACAAGGACATAATCCAAATATTTGACAAACACACATCTCAAAAGTTACAAGCACATTTACAAAGACTTGAAAACCATTTTTTCTTTATTTTAGTGCAGTCAATAGGGCTTAGATTCTCAAATAGTGAATTTTCATCATTTCCTCTGTTGCTAACTCCCCAAAGAAGGCCAAACCACATTTATTATCAAATATGAGGAAAAATATAACATCTTTATGTTTATACATAGAGTTATAGAATGGTTGGGGTTGGAAAGGACCTTCAAGATCATCTCCTGCCATGGGAAGGGATGCCTCACATCCATGCATGCATTTTCTCCCCCATGAAACACATTCAGCAGATGGCTTATCTAAGCTTAAAGAACCATTGCAGAGTGATGGATGGAAACACAACAATAGAGAAGGAAGAGTTAAACAGATGTACAAGGCTGCTTTTGCCTGCCTGAAGGGCTTGATCCTGCTGAGAAAAAGTGTCAAGTGCTCTATGGAGTCATAAAAGCAAGAGATTTATTCCCCAAGCTGCTGTGTGTGTGCCCAGCAATCCTGAGGGGTCAATTCTCAGAGCAACCAAACTTTAGGAAAAAACACCTTGTTATTTTCTTTCTTCTTACAACCCAGGAAGAAGAGGAGCTTGGATGAGAGTCTAGGAAAGAGGTCTGCTTTCAACAGAGAGCTAAACAGTTTATCAAGATTACATTAGATGACCAACAGGGGTCTCATATAGCTGATTTGCAGCTTAATATTTACCTTGTACCGCTGATTTACAGGCTCATAGGTATTAACTGGACTGCGAGCAGACCATGCAATTCTTTCAACTTTCAATGGGCTTCTTGTACCTTTGCCAAAAGTCGTAATTTTCCAGCATCCTGGATAGTTGCATAGCCAAATGACAAATGCTTTCTCAATGAAGAGAACATAATTTGATTGGATTTCTCCTTAAGCTCAAGCCCTCATAATAATAAATGCATTGATTAAAATCTTGCATGGAAACAAAGGACAAATTAAGTAACTGCTTCATTGTGAGAATATGTGTGTGGAAATCTCCACTTCTATCCACAGCTTCACTGAATTTGGTGAAAATGTGCAATGGCAATGCACTGTAGTTGGTTAAAACGTCTATCAGCTGTCAAATATTTTGCATCTATTCCACTGAAGAGATACTGTTTAAATAATAAGGGGTTTAGATACAGCTCAATGAGCTGTCCTGCTCCATGTCATATAAACAATCCATTTGGTTGATTCTCCAGTCACATTTCATTATTGTGCACAAAAAGATAAAATATACTACTTCAGAGGATCTGTACTTTTAAAATACAACCTATTTGAATGGGTTGCTTCATATAAACAATGTTGATTATTCCACTAGTGGAAATGGGCTGCGGGTAACCTGGAAACAAACCTGACATAACTGATTTACACCAGGAATTCCTCTGCGGCCATCTATGATCCAGTCACATCTGTTAGTCCAGTCTTATCTGCTAATAGAAGCAGTCAAAAATGGTGAAATAATACCAGCTTCATGCCACCCCAAAAGGCATTCATGCATGCCAAGGGACCGGATGGTTACCAGTGATGCACACCACCCGCTACAGTGATGGCTAAATGGGCCCAAGGAGGCAATGTGTACCTGTCACCACAAAACCTGATCTACAAGTTACAACCATTTTAGGAAAAGCACTTACTAAAGTTGAAAGATTTGGGAAAATTTGCTTTTAGAGCACCACAAAATAATGGCTTCCATCTTGCCTTTAGCGGAAAGCCTGAATTTCTGGTTCTGATAATTTCATACTATCAGATCTTAAAATCACTGAAATGCTTTGGCAATGGTTCAGTGGTATGTACCAGGGGTACGTATATTCATGGGTAGGTACCAGGCCTCACACTGGTTTAGTTTTCACTACCTGAAATGTCATTTTGAAGGGTTCCTCATTTAAGATATAAATGCCAGATGCCAGAAAGATGTTCAGTGACCTTCTAAAGTAATAGCACTATCATTTTGCTTTAAGGTACACTGATTTTCTCCTAGGCATGGTGCCCACAAACCAGCCTATGATGTAGTAGCACCATCACAGGATGATATTGGTGGAAGCAACCTTAGACTAGAAGTGACAGTGGACATACGGTGACAATTACTCTGAGGCACGGTCTTGGCAGCTCAGGAGCGTTTGTATTTCCATGTAAGGTATCCAAGTTCAACTGAAGTAAAACTGTCAGAAGTACTTCACTGCATAGGAGCTCCAGTTACATTTCCAAAGGTTACTTAGTCATTCAGGACACCAGCCCCCATGGAAAGCTTTTGAGATTTCTCTCTGAAAGTTAATGATACTTTGGCTCCTAGGTGTATGAGATATGCTTGAAATAAGCCTTAAAAATTTGAGTAACATAAGCATATGTAAAATATTTGCTTGAATGCACCACATTCATCTTGAGCTTAGGGGCTAATGGCAAAGTTTCAAAACCTCTGGTAATAAATCCAAATTTCAGTCAGTTTTATTGGGTCACTGAATTGCTGTATTTTTATAGATGTTACTCCCTATCCCTTGCATCCTGTAGGATGATGACAGTACTGTAAAAGCATCTCAAACTGATATGAGAATGAACAGAGAGTAAAACCCATTAGGGATTTTTGTAAGCATATTGAGCATAGTGTTTATGCTAGATGCTACCTGAATCTCTATTGAAGAGACCTCTCTGACTGAGATTCTTCTAGAGTTCATGTCAGCCTCAACATGGGGATGATAAATGCGTAAAAAGAAAATCTGGCAAGGGAAGAAAACAGACAGTATTTTAAAGTAAATTATCCCATGACAAGATAACCTAACACATTGCTTCTAAACAGAGGTGAAAGGCAGTACTGCAGGGACACTTTGATTTGATTACCCTCCAACAGCTTGCATGCCCATCTTATGTAGCTCAATTCAGGAAAACTTCTGTACTGGCCACAGTCTTGCAGTTCCTGTTTGGGGAAAAAAGGATTCTCTCCCACACAGAGAGATTCGGTAGGATCCTCCCCAGCAATAGGGAATACTCTGGGAGACAACTGAAAATGGAACCTCTCACAATAAGTGTATTTGAAGTGTGAACCGATACAAAATGTCAGCTGCATCTTTCTTACATGTAGGTATCACTCCTTCCTCTGTTCTACCTGTGCAAAAAGCTTTAGTTGCAGGAAAGGGAGATCTGTGTACACCTGGCCAAGGCTAATAAAAAGGCAACTGAAGGAGTGTTTTGGGGAAGATCTTGAACTAGTGGGAAAAATGAACACCAAAACAGGTATTTGTTGCAACCAAATGATGTCTATTGAAACCGTCCTCTGCCTTTACAGCATCATGCCTGTACACGCGTATTCTAAGAATAGACAATTTTCAGAGTTAGCAAAACATGTACACAACACACACAGATCCATGGAGACTTTCAGTACAGAAAAAGAACCTATTTTTAAACAAGGAACTGACACTATAACATCCTCCACCCCATACAATCCAGTTGTTAGTTTTATCTGTATATTTTAGATAGGCTTACAAGCTGTATCCGCCTAAACCGATGCAGAAAAAAGGGACAGAAAAGTACCCCCAAACTTCAGCAGTTTCCTCTAGGTCCCAAGGGACTTGTTCCTAATCAAGAACTTATAAAAAGAGTGTGACACACTTGTAGCTAAAAGAATAAGTCACTCGTGACTCCACCTTATTGTCCATTTATGACCTTTTGTTACGCTGCGAGGATATAAGCACCAAGAGGAAGAAAATATTTGCAGACAACATCCTCCTTACCATTAGCCTAGTAATGCAAAAGGTCTGGCATGCCTTGTCTGGAAGTATGGAAGACTTCCTACAATACAGCACTAATAGCTATAGTACTAATAAAGCTGGCAAGTTTGTCAGTGTACCGTCCAGATGCAAGGTGCTTTCTCTCAAACCCACGTTCTTAAACAATGTTCACTGCTATCACCAAGAGAATATGGGCTAAGGTGTATTAAACTGCATTTTTTATTAGCTTAAAATAGAAGCTATGTTGCTTTTAAACTCTGACCTTTTGATTAGGAATGCTCATTAAGGAAGGTAAAAGTAATCAGATGAAATTCATAAACCTTATTCAAGAATGGCCCTGAACACTGAAATATGTTTCTTGTTACAAACCAAAGGAAGAATTTTACAAGATGATAAAAAGAAACTTGAGATGTTAACTGCAAAGTTATCTGTGGCCAAGCTGAGATGGTTAAACTGAAAAAGTATGGAAAAAATATCAGCTATTAAAGGAAATTTGATTTCCAAGACACAACCGAACATGCCAAGATGGTCCAGTTCTCTCCTGAGACTTAGTAGTTTACAGTTCTACTATGGGAAACTGGAGAGATATAGATGATACTGTACTCTGATAGGGTATAATAGCCTCTAGTTAGATATTAGATGAAACATAGGGAAAGGTCTTTATGTGTGATAAAAGCTTCCAGGTTTCGCTGGCAGGAGCCAGGATGCTGCACTGATACTGTAATCATCTTTCAGTGGTGAGAAACTTTCCTCATTTATGTATTGTCTCCACGCATTTCTTCAAACTATTCTTTCATACATTTTATCTTATTTTACAGTTTCAGTTTAAAGTCAAATTCTTCCACTGTTTGGAAACTCTACTTTTCTATTACAACAAGTAGATTGGGTACATCTAGATTGAAATAGTTTCCCTGTCAACATATCTCTAGAGATCTTTGATGTTACTCAAAAAGACATACACAACATCACATTTTCTCACACTAAGACTTGATTTCTAGGTATGACTTCAAATTGGCATCTGCTAGAAACATTTTCTGTGCTGCTTCTAAAAGAATCAGTATGTGAATTAAATTATAAATCTGCCTTGTCAAGTAATTATCAGTTTGTTGTAGCATCCTTCCATAATAATGACAGTACGGGAGGACTTAATTTAGGATTTCTTCAGAAGGAAGATTGCATTTAGGTCCCTTACAACTAACACATTTGCTGAAGCTTTTTATTATGCAACTGTTGCTGCTGCAAAATGCTGAATGAATCTTGTTCTACACATCAAGAGAATAATTAGAATTATACAGAATCAATAGGCTAACTCATAACTTTTACACTACATGAATCACAGTTTGTTCCCAAAAATAACTTTTAATTCCAGATTGAAAAGCTTTTGCCTTGCTTAGACCAGGGAAAGAAGATGTGAGATAGAGACTACACTTTACACTCCCCTGATATATTTACCCATAAGTAATTAAAGAGTGCTTTATGAAATAAAATATTTATTCCAAAATCAAAAGAGTACTCTTGATGAGCACTTCTCCTCACTTGTACTCTGACCCAGTACTCCTACTTAGCCATATTAATAATGAACAGCTTTCAAAAAGCCAAAATGGTTAATACATTCCTCATAATCTGCTAGTCCTGGAAGCTGAAGATAGTAGTATAATTAATGTTCATGATGAACGTCAGAAAGCTGCTGCTTTGTTTCTTTATTTGTATGGGGGGAAATGGGGGAGAAGGGAGGTATACAAAAAGAAAAGCCATTGAACCCTTTAATATGTAGTCATTTTCTTTTCTTTAAGTATTCCTACAGAAGACCAGTCTCTGAAGAACTGAAAATAATTGGCTCTTTTCACTGTTTCACAAAACAAGAAGCAAGTGCCCAGTCTTGCAATGCTGCCACTGCACAGCAAAGACAACCCATGTGGAGGAGATAAAGAGCCTGCACATTCCCAGTTCACCTCCATGTGGATGAAGAAGAACAAAACCAGAGGGCGCTGCATCTTTATCAACAACTGCCAGTCACTACTGTTATGCCATATGCAAACATGTTAGCACTCATTTGCTGACTTTGTTCACCAAAGCAAAATGCTTCTGGAAGCAGAACTGCTGACAAATATGAAGAGCTGTCATGTGAAGCACTTTGGCAGACCTGCCTAAAACTTGTTGCCTATTGTCATTTTTATTGTGCTTACAATTGCAATAATAAACAATACGTCATGTTCTTCTGCTCTCATTCTGAAGATGTAAATTGCTATTAAAAACCTGAATACTTTTGATCTAGCTTTACGGGGCTGCCTTCTCTTCAGTATTACAGTTCTTGCCATACTGTGCACATAGCAAATGGACATTTTTTTAAATTGTTTTCCATTTAAGATGCAAAAATTGTAGGTGTTTTGGCAATAATCAGACCTCAAAATCTCAAACCCATCTCAAAGAGGCTTAGTACAACAACAACAAAAAAGTATCTGTGTTCGTTCAAACCTGTGTTCATTCAATACATATCTGTGTTCATTCCTTCCCCAAAAGGCTTAACCAAGTGTAATCACCAGTGAGCCACTGTGAACAAGCCTATGGCTTCTCTATGGATGTATTTTAATTGAAAGGAAAACTACAACATAGCTAATGTATACCTACTGCATTCTAAATAACAGCAGGGTATCAATGACCCCAGAAAACAGAATTTCACATGGAAAAAAAAAAGAAGTCATAGAGATAATTACCTTTTAATATTGTACTCATAGAATTGTATTATAATCTTTTCTGTTTGCCACTATCATTTCTCTAATAAAAAATTCATCTAGAACTGGCACTTGCAAACTAATGAGCTAGCACTGTTCATGTCTCATACAAGACAGTGGCAGTGCCTCATATAAGAGAGTCGAACATCAAGAACCGTATTTTAGAAAGTCTCCAACTGAGATTGTATGCTGTTCTTTCTATAAGAAACAAAAGATGCATCTCTAATACAGAAGAACACAGGTTCCTGTATACTGTGCTCCAGAGTGAATATCTAGGTTCCCGCAGACCACTTCCATACACCGCTATAAATCCTGCCTTTGTCCACCATGCTGCTGCCTCAGTAGCCCATGGCCCTGGGCTGGCAATCCACAGCTCTCAACACAGAAGTATTTCCAAGCTGCTCTAGAAACAGAGCAGGAAGAGAGGACGCTATTGCTGAAACACAGAACTATGAGCTCAGCTTCTGTTTTTACATTCAGCTGTTCTACTAATCAAACAAATGATCAGCAAAGAGATAAGATGTAAACAAAAGACCTAGGTCAAGAACAAACTTCCACCTGGATCTTGACCTGTGTTTTATATATGTTAGTGGCACCTCCTGAACTTTCGAAGGTTGAACAAAACATCTCGAAGACACTGTTTAAAGCCCAACTTGACGTTATTCGAAGCAGAATGACAAGAAACAGAACCAGCCAAGGCACCAAGTAGGCAACCAATTTTTTCTACATGTCACTTCCTGAATTGCTTTTGTTTTTAACCAAAACGTGACCTGGCAGTAAATGAACAGCCGAGCACTTATTGCTACCAGATCTCTGAAGCGACACGTCTTTAATAAGACTGCCTTCTGCAATAAACCCTTTTGGTATGAAGAGATGAAAATTGTCCCTCAAAACATATTAGTTAGATTGGATTGATTTATATAACAGCACAACAGAATAGCAAGTCATGAAGGAGAAATAATTATCTTAATAGTGTCCACTACAGTGATGAACTGAAGCAGTTTGTACATTAGTGGGCTATTTATGCCCCCTTTGATTGCATTAGGTTTCTCTGCCTATAGGCACCTTAGAAGTACACCAAGAGCTCTACAATTTACATCTCTCTGTGGTTTACTACTGAGTGCAGCAACGAATATTTGACTTTCTTACGAATTTTTAAAGCAAACTTTTTTGCCTTCTAATTAGTGGCTAGTGGAAGGAAGACAGAAGGAAGAGGGCAATGTATAATCTTTGTATAATATTTTGGTATTTATAGCAAAATAATCTGCTGTTTGGTTTTTAACCCTTCCCAGAGACAGCTATATCACAACCTTTTCCTGTTGTCAAAAAATTAAACCCTAAAGTAATTCCTGATAAACAGAGTCCATATCTGGACTCACAGCATCACTGAAACAAGGAAATGCCATGTTGTTTCCTCTCCAAACTCCTGTTTACATCAATCTTAGCCTGGGTGGCCAAGAATCTGAAATAAGGGGAATACTGTTGAAGTCCTACAGCAAAGGGCATTTCCCAACTGAATGATTCTTCTAGCACTGATAACAGCTGGATACAAGCAGCAAAGACAAGCAGCGGTTTCCATTCCAAACCATATCTCAGCAAGAGAAGTAAGCTTACTCTCTTGGCCATCTGCAGCACGTAAAGAGCAAATCAACAGGGAAATACACTGTGGTCCCCAGCACGAAGTATGAGGAAACACATGCAAGAGGAAGAGTTGGATTCACACAGGCTTTTGGTGTGGTTTTGTTTTGCCTTTATTGAGGGGGAGGTGGGGGAGGGTTGGTGTTTTGTGGTTGGTCTGTTTTGTTGCTGGGTTTTTTTAATGAAGAAAAGCATTGCCATCCAAACTGGAAGCTGTTCCACATAGCAGTGCAGATGATGCATATGGAGCAGCTTAAAGGAATGAAGCTATTATAGGAAGGTATAATCAGGTTACATAGAAACCATTGAATATATTTTTTAGTGGTCATTCAAGATTGCCTGTTGCAACTTCAGATTTTCCAGCATATCTCATTCTGCATCCAAAATGAATTGTCTCTCTTTACAGAATACAAATCAGCCTTAGTGTGTGGGAGTCTTATATTTAGCAAGGCACTTAAGGTACATTTAGTCATATAGCTTTTTATATATTTATCATGTCATCTTGTATTGTCTTGACACTGCATAGAAACAAATAGATATGTTTTTTTTTGTTTAAATAAACAGGCGTATCTTCTTTGTCAGGGTTTATGACTATTTCCACCTCTGTTTTCCTGTAAAAGCTGTTAAATGTGTTTGGTTTTAAACAGCCTTTGGGAAACAATTACTGATAAAAACATTTAGATAATGGCTCATCTGTTTTCGTTCACACTGATATATCAGATATGCCATTCTTCGCTGGATTCTCAAAGAATGGAAGCGGTGTTACACAATATTCACCACCCCCTAGTCTTTTTGTTAATCATCTCTAATCAGTTGTTGCTTCACAAATCAACTTCCTCGTCCTTTTAGGCATACAGTGTGATGCTAATGTGTGGCAACAGAATGCTGATTATAGACCACTGGGTAGCACTAGCTTCCCCATTAGTGGCATCCAGCTGTCCAGATTCATGCATGACCAAAAAGGATTTAATAAGTTAAGATGAAGAGCAGTGAAATGCCTGTGATGAAAATAAGGACAATACAGAAATAATTAATGTGAGGCAAACCATCTTTTCAAAGCAGAATTAGTTCTGAGGTAAACAACTGTAACTTCATTAATCACTAGGTGTGTTGTACACTTTTAAACTAAACTGCTTTGACACCACAGAGGAATGCAGCGTATTACGGAATTCCTGTACATAAATATGAAAGTGAAATTAAGCTGTTTCAAAAGTTGTATGAACCGTTCCTACCAAGTGCCTGAGAACGCTACTCTGACCATTATGTGACTATTCTGAGATTGTTAAAAAGCATCAGCATTTAGGAACTACCAAAAGAATTGACTATGCCATAAGGAAGGATAGCTGTTCGTATTCTGAGTGGAACAGAAGGAGCACAGCCACATTGGTGGATGTATTAACCTCACAGCACAGTGCTAACCCCAAGCACTGACCAGAGTCTGCAGCTCTTGTCCTGGCTGGAGAAGCAGCAACTCAACAGTGCAGAATGTTGAGAAAAACATCATATTCTCCACAGAACAATGCCTCGTGTATATCAATGACAAAGCCAAGCATCTCAGCTGAATTAAGGTCTTTCCAAGAAAGGACTGACGTATTTGTTTCAATTCAGCAAAACAGGACTTTTACTCCCTGTGACTTAGACACTGGTATCTTATAAATATTTGTAATGCTCCCGTTAACCCTGCTTCTGGCATAAAAGCCAGAAAAGAACATAAAAACAGAGTGCAAGAAACTGGGCATTCCAAAGTCTACAGCGCTAAGAATATCCATGAACAGCTTGAGCACTATTTGAA
Organism: Melopsittacus undulatus; assembly: GCF_012275295.1. NCBI lineage: Eukaryota > Metazoa > Chordata > Aves > Psittaciformes > Psittaculidae > Melopsittacus > Melopsittacus undulatus. The sequence continues at coordinate 8,091,981 of NC_047529.1, read as the reverse complement.
GAAACAACTGTTCAAAATCATTTCATTTATACAGAAACCTGCTACTCTTTTGGGTTCCCTATGTTTTCAGCTGTAGGAAACATCACAGTATTACCAGCCTCAAACTTCAATTCTGATGACACTAAAAATAACAACTTTCGTACATTACCTTTTCAAATCAGAATCTGGAAGCTTGCATATGGGAAGCTTCTGTATTTTTCAAATGTAAATCACTTGTGAAATAACAGAAAAGAGCATTCAGAGTGCTGTTATTGTACCTTGGTTGTTCATTACTAACTCTTGTTCCTCTATTACTCAGTGCTAAAGGCTTTTCAGAGGCCTGTCCTTTTTTTGTCCCCCCCGACAAGCTTTTCCATGCCTGCTATTTTTTGCCTTCTGATAGCAGCCTACAAAGACCAAAATCCCCAGCACAGGTTTCCTTCCAAATTGCAAGTACATCCCCAAACACCATGGTAGTTCTTTCCTTTCATATCCAATTGCTGTAAGTTCTAACAGGCTTCAAATAAAAGTGCTGAAAGTTGAGACTAGCCCATCATTACTTTAAAAATGAGCACAGTATTATTTTTCTTACTTTATACATCTTGGCCTAAATTTCCTTAGGGTACAGAACTTGGCTTTGTGTGGCTCTGATATAATAAACAGTCAATGGTTCCAAAAAGACCAGGGTCCAGCTCCTAGCTGATGCAAATTGACTTAAATAGAGCTAAGCAGACTGACACTGGCTGAGGAAACAGCTCTGTGTATCTAATTATACACACAGCAAAAAAGTCACTAAGAGCTCTATCTCAGTTCAGCCTATTTTACGTAATTAACTGTATAATAAAATGTTCCATGATCAAATAGCTCAGTTCCTTTGAAGTACTCACTTTCCATTTCCTTCAATAAGCACAGCTAAGAACAAATTCCTTTATACGTCCATGAACATTTGAAACTATCAGCACTAGAGGCTGCCGTTTGCTATTTTGTGCTTAATCCCAGCTACTCTGGAGAAAAAAGCAAAATCTCCAGCTGGGTGCCGTGACTGCAGAATAAGACTCTTTAAATACATAATGTTCATCAGTTCAACCAGAGTCATGTCAGTTGTGATAGGGACCAAAGCCACACTCTCCATCTCATTCTATGCTGGCCAGGCTAGGACAAGGGCTGAAAAGCTCTCAGGCATGAACAGAATGGTCTGGATTTGAATCAGTGACCTGGAGGTGAAGGGTTTGCTAAGTAACTTCCTCAGCTTCACTCTGGCTCTCTTCTTTAGTTCTCATTCTGAAAACAAAGATGCATTCAGTTTAAGCTCTGCTAACTTTGAGAAGGGGGGGAGACAGTAATTAGCATGCTTCAGTTACATACATGGTTCATTTCTTAAACTCCTTGTCAATTCATTACTCCAATTTTTGACAAAGCAGCCTGGATTAAATCCATAAGTGAATGGATTTATGCCATTTAGTCCCTGAGATCTGAAAACACTCTAAAGGCTCAGTGCATCGCCCTACTCCTACAGGAGCTTCTATGCTACTCCCACAGGCAAAATGTACAAAGTCCATTACATCATTATTTTAAAATCAAAATTCTCTACATATTTTAGTAAACTGCTTCCCAGAATCAGGGTATACACAGTCTGAGAACCATTAAGTTAAAATAACTATTCTTTGGTTATCTCTGCTTTATTTCTCCCTAGAAGCCTGTAAGCCATTCACAGCAGTTCCTGACAGAATGTGCTGGAATACAATAATATGTCAATTAACTACAGTCAACCAGCTGCTAATACCATTTCTCCAAAATGTCTTCATTATTAATGGCAAGCACTGTGGTGTGGCAACATGCTGGAAAGACTAACTGAAAAAGAAATTATGACCCAGTTTTGTGAATAATTACATTGCATTCCCTAACATCTTCCTATCACCTTAATTAGTATAGCTGTGGTTTTAAGTTCACAGATCCAATTTGACCTCCTTTAGCAACAGCCCACAGAGGCCAACCAGCCAGCAAGACCCCACAGTTGTCCTATATTTTCACATCTAAGGTGTGGATGAGAGCAACACTGTGTTAAGTCTTGGGGGAGCACTGAGATCTTATCTGAAAATGTTATAATCTCACTATGTATATATAAAAAGAAAAGACATGGTGGGTAAAGACACCAAACTTTTCTTCAAAACCACTTTCTAGATTATGTGGAAGAAAATAATCTGGAAAAGAAAATGGTAACGGCTCTGCATGACTCTGTATGGAATTACTCATATGGGCGCTAATTAATCTACTAAAAAACTGGGAGACTATTATAAAAGACAAAGCCTTTTTTGCTTGTCCATCATTAGGGCAAACACAGCCCAGGTGACACGTGCCTGAAAGCATATAGCAGCTGGGAGCAGGGCTGCCTGGCGGCCGGTGTGAAATGCATCGATTGTCTCCATCCAGCTCCAAAGCGACACGCGTCACCAGCACAAAACATGCTCCAGGAGCTGGCACAAACTGACACCCCTGTTGGCAGCCTCAGCAGTGGTGCCAAAGGCTGAAGGGAGTTTGTGATTGCTCTGTTCTTTCGTTCACAGATGTTGTCATTTCTGATAATGCTGACATCTCAACACATTCAGAGCCCAGCACCCTTCAACCCCTTCCTATGTGCATCCTGCTGGGCAGCATCACTGCCTTGGCCAGCAAAACCAGTGAATTACCAAAATACCTTAGATGGCACATATAGACTGTTTCTAGAGAGATACACTCTAATTACATTCAAATCTCCTTACTGCTCTAAACAAATGTAAGTTTGAGCAGTAATGCAGTGCACAATAAACAATACATCATTAAAACGTAGGACTGCTGCGCTAGAGTTCAGAGATAGTAAATGGCTTGATAGCATTTCATGTTCAATTTTGTTTTAAATAACAGCTGTCTGTGCTCCTCCATGTCTCTGCAGGAGGAAAAATCAAAGCTAACCCCTCCTCCCTTCCAAAAGGAATTCTTCTACTGTTTAGTCAATTCAAATCTAAAAATAACTGGGAAAAAAAAATACTTGGAAAGAAAAAAGAATGCCTTCCTAATTGCATATTAATTGCTATACCCAATTGTAACTTTCTTTTGCACTAGCAAGTAACATCATTTGTGCCATTATAAGGCTCTCAAGAACCCTGCCAACAGAGAATGTGCATTTCAAATAAGTAATTCAACCTGCCACTTCCCACAGGGTCAATAAGGAGCAGTTGGACACGAAATCCCTACCTAAAACCAACAGCTGCAACATACAAAATAGACCCAGAGCAGAGGTACAGTCTTTGTTTCCTCTCCTGATCCACAGCACTTAGTTAAATGCCCAGGCACAGAGCAGACTATAGAGACAAGTTCACCGCTCACACAGGGGGTAGAGCAGGGATAACTGAAAGGAAAAAACTGCAAAGGGAAAGAAGGTACAAACAAGGGGAGAGCAACATGTATTGGAACCTGCCAAATCCCTGGCTCGGGAGTTCATTTTTACTCTAGGAACCTGCTCTGGGTATGCAGGACATCCAAAATCAACTTCTTTCACCAGCAAGCTTCAGGAAACCTGGTAGCTACTGCAGCACTATCCAGGTCTATTGCAGCTTTCCCTTTCAACTAGGCTATGTGGAACTAAGAAGCCGAATCAAATAGCTTCTTAGCTCTTCACTCCTAAAGCTCCTGCCATACTCTAGGTAAAATACAGTGTCAGCCTACCTTGCTCCTGATTACTCCCAATCCTGATCAAAGGGAATAAAACCCACCCACACTCTTCATAGCTACCCATGGCTCAACATCAGCTCTCTTTGGCAGGCCTTAGCTCATTGGGCCTCAGCAGGATCCCTTTTTCCTCACATACAAAACCTAGAAGGTAACCATAAATTGCCCATAAGGACAGGTTACTGACTATTATGTGCAAATCCCAGTTCACTGAGAAACCTGGCACTGAAGCAATATTTATACTTGTTATTATCTACCTGTAAAGAATTCTTTATTCTCTAATAGCCTCTGCAAAACCTTATGGTTACTTATTTCCCTCTCAGCTTCTGCTATTTGGAAGCACCAGAGCAGCTAGATTTATTTTTGTCATACCATGGCTATAAATTGCATGTGATGGGATTGTCCCTCAAATACATCTCTGTCTCAAAGTGAGCCTTGCAGAATCTGAAGCACATTGCTCACACCACCACAAGCGCTAGTAAATATACAACCATATGTTCTGTAAGTACTTGTACTTTCGACATGGGAGCACATTCAGCCTTTCCCATCTACCTCCTGTAACAAACACTAGTGCTGCCACCATTAAGGATACTAGTGCCTGTCCTTCCTCGTTAGCAATTGGGATGCAAAAATTCTCTCTGTTAAAATTCCAGAGAGCTTTGAGGACTAGCATTAGCCTACAGAAGCTCACCCTCTGGATTTACACTCAGAGCTTTGAATTACAACTATCTTTGATCATCTGTGATATTGCAGTTTCTTATATCCACAACTCCATGTTGCTAATAGGAGCTTTGGTGCCAACAGGCATGCCAGGCACTTTCCAAATTCCCCTTAAGACTGGGGCCCCATCCTGAGGAGCATATACACATAAGCAACCTGTAGTTACAATGGGATTCTATTCTCATATGATATGCCCCATAAAAGTCACATTGGAAAAAAAATGCTTAGGGTATTCTGCAATGTAAGTATGTATATTAATTAGATATTGCACTTAAGCTGTATGAAGCTGTGTTGGTGTTCATATAACCCAACAAAAATAAAGGGCACTTGGGCCTCAACTGCCTGAAGGGAAATATATTTGCTTTGTAAATATTAATGAACTTAACGTGGTGTCTATAGGGAGAGATTTTAACAGAGAACACAGCAGTGAGGCAGCAGAGTCACAGTGAAAGCCAGTCGGACTAAAGCACATAACTTCTACTGTGCCTTTTGAAACATTCCCCCATCATGAGGTTATTGTGACGCAGATCATATATTATCACTGTGAAGTCCCAAAGGAAGATGTTTGTTAAATGTCCACAGTGAGGAGGTTATCATCTGACGGGTATCAAGATTAAATTCAGGGGAGTCAAAGTGCTATGTGATAAGTTGCTTTTGTATTAGGGCAAGGTTTGTGCATTCATCTCAGAACAGTAAGCATCAGTTCAAAGACTTTTTCCACACATTGGAAAGGCATTTACATGCACTCTCACAAAACAAGGTGAAAGTAAAAAGAATTAGTGAAATTAATCAAATATACTGTATTTTAGCAATAAAACAATAGCTATACTTTAACATCTCCACTAAAGGAGAAGACTAGGAATATACAAATAGCGGACTGAGGCTTTATAACCTTTCAGCTTACAAAACCCAAAGGGACAGTAAATGAAAGGTGAAACTTCCAGCAGAAAAGGCTGAAAGCCATGTATAAAACCCTCTCCCCCCGTTGAGGCTTAAATACACAGCCCCTTATATGTGTTTGGGAAAGCTAGATGGAAGAGCCAGAAAAGAATGCAGAGCCTGAAAAATCCCTTCCTTGCACCTCATCAAATCCAGGACATTCAGAGATGGGCTCATAAAAGGCCCCAGTTTCTTGCAAGAGGGAGAAATCAGGAAAACACCTATCCCCTGGATTTACTGTGCAGGGATCACAGGGATGAACATGTAGGAGCCAGTTCTTAGGAGTTTATTTCAGACTTCAGCACTAAGGGGCACAGCAGTGTATTAGCATGTGGTATTTTTAGTCTAATGGCAAAGACAAGACAAATAGGCTGGCTCAGAAAAGTTCAATACTCCTGGTTCATAAAAGCATCCCAAATTCAGTTCTGGTAATATCAAAATGCATTCCTGATTCAGGACGAAGAAGGTGAAAACCAGATAGATATGGGCAATGCCAATATGATTATTTACAAGGCATAACTGCAAGTCAAATCTGTGCCCTGTGCCATAGTGACTTCCATTTCAGCTGTAAAATTATACTGCTTTAAATCTGGTTAATTCTGCTTTAACCCTCAGCCAGTATTTTTCCGTAACCACTGATTGTTTTCCAGTTATTTTACTAGTCCCAAAGGACAGACATTTATTTTCTTAATGTAAAAACCAAAATATATGATTTTAATAAATTAACTGAGTTTATATTTATTATCTATAAACACCTTATGTTAGTAAAAATTAACCTACACTCTTATATGAGATGAGAGTAGCAGCCAGATGAGAACCTGAGCAAGTCTTTTTGTAGACTTTGTTCAAACACTTCTCAGGAAGCATTGTTTATTCCTACTGAAGTAAAGAATTCCATAGCTCAGCTAATTTATGCTATATTTTCCATTAATCCCAAGTAAATTGAAGAATCACATCTTGAAGTCCAGAATCCGCCTGGAAATTTAAGCAGGCAGGTGATACACACCCTTAAACTGCGCTCACATTTGAATTTAAACAAGTTGTTCTGTATTAATTACGAGGTATTTTATCTTGGAAGCCTGCCAGTCATTCCCATGTTTCCACAGGTTCTCATTGACGATGCTCCCCACATCCTCAGTGCTCTTCTCATCTGTTCTGTCATTTCATACATAATAGACAGACACATTTTTCACCTCCCCACGAATACAGTATGATACAGAACCTATGAAGTATGTGGCCAATATCATCTAACCTATTAAATGTCAGAATCATATATCTCAAACTATATGTCAAGATGCTGTAGTCTAGCAGCAATAAACTCATTTTGTTCCTTACAGGGAATGCACTCTGGCTTAAGAATCCATGTGGGCTTCCTTTGGTATGAATTTGTGACCGACTGTTGATGGTTAAGATGCTCAGAGATGATGGTAGCAGTTGGCCAGATAAAATATCATGTGGAAAGACAGAATGAAGCTTCACAAAAGATTCCCTTTTATAGTTGGCTAGCTTGTACCAGTGTTGCCCCTTGTAGGGTGATCCTATGCTTGCTCCAGTATGAGGCCCACCTAATGTAGTTTGATATTTTGCTATTATTCCACCTTCATGTGCCATGCTGGACATTCTGCTTTGAGGAAAATCGCAGGCAACCCAACTGAATTTAAATCAAACAGAAGTGGCAGCTTTCCAGCAGCAAGACAGCTACGTGAGTTTATTGGAAACAGAGCACCAAAAAGCAGACATCGTACGCTCTGCAGGATGCCAGGAAAGTGCCAGCAAAACAAAGCATGTGCTCTTGGCTCGTGTGGAAGGGCCGCTGCCCATGCCAGCAGAGTGGCTTCACTTAACACTGCATTGTACGCTGTGGCTGGGCAGGCAGCGCAGCCGTCAGCTGGTAGCCGTCCACCCCAGCTGCACGTGCCTCCAGCACATGGTGGGCTGCACAGCTCCAGCACCTCTAGGGCATGCGGAGATGCCCAGGTCGCACGGACTGACATTTCTTGTCTAAGACTGATGGAAACATCACCTGAGAGTGAGTTCATAGACCTGAAAACCCTGTGGCTGAAGGAAACCCCCGAATCTAAACTATCCTCTGCAGGCTGGGGCTGTGGAGCAGGAGGTTGGGTGCTGGGCTTCCTGCCCCAGGCTGAGCCAAAAGGACTGTGTGTAGGTTCCTGCCAGCACCCTGATGAGGTCTGGATGCTGACTGACATCAGAGACAGACTTCAGCTGGGCACCTGTTCTATCTGCTGCTGGCAGCTTCCTGGCCATACCCATCCTCAGCAGACAGCTTCCACTGTGAGCCTCCCAAAACACTGTCTTCATGGCAGGAACCTCCTTGAAAATCACACAGCAAGAGGCATAAGCTCTTCTGTATCTCCTTCCTCTTACCCCATCGCAGCTCAATTCCTGCTAAGATCCAGCTGCAATCCATAGATACAGTTCAGTTGGACATGAAAGTGCAGCAAACATAAATCAGATTTATTAATCTAAAGAGCTCAGAAGAAAACCAAAGACTGTAACAGCAATTTCTGTTACACAAAGTATTTTATCCATGTACCTCACTAGAACTACACAGATTGCTACTCCTCATTTATTTCTCTATTCCTACACACCCATGGAGTTAGGAGCACAAGCAAACTCAAGAGTCTCCAGAAGGGCAGCATCAATAACTAATTCTTCCTAAAATGAAAGCTGAACCTCTTCTGCATTGGGCTGATTGACGAGCCAGTTGCAAATATTGGGATTTCTGGCTGAAAGCCAGTACTGAAATAAAGGGACATTATCATGATCCTTTTTGTCATGCAAGAAGTAACAGCAAGGAAAAAATATAACATTGCTTCTATTTATTTTTAAGGTCTTTTCACAGAGCTCACTACAGCACCCAGCCCCCTCCTAACACACAGGAATCAGATGGAAAAAATCAAAGGAATAAGCTAAAATATCAACCCTGAACTAGCAAAAACTTTGTTAATTTAGCTACACGCCTGCAGAATTTGAGTGATTCAGGTTCCTGTTACTGAACTGCCATTAAATTGTAAGGATAAAAAGAATAAATGCTTTGACAAATTTCAATTATTAGATAGTTAACTACTGTAAACACAAAAGAACCCATGCAGAGACCTGACTTGTATTAGCGACACTCATTAGCTGTAATGGAGGTAACAGGAGACATTATTTATGCAGTACACTACGGGTATATAAACCTTTACAAAGATGTTTCCATTGAAAACACCTATGCTAGGCACAGAAACGGACTCCCTTGATCCCCAACAGATTTTAGGGGGAAAGTACAACAGGAAGCAGTGTTTTCAACTTCTCCCTTAGCCCCCCATTTCTATTTGGGGTGCAAGTAACTCAAGACTCTGGCCATGTGAGACATTCACAGCAATCCCAATCTAACATTTCTTTCCAAGAGGGATGAATTCCTGCCTTTCTCTCCACAGCTCTATCAAAATAACAAAAGCTTTTAAAGTTTAATAAATAAAGTATCATGTGTAATGAATACGGGCTCTGTCTGCTTTGCTTTATCAGCCTTCTACCTAAATAGCAGCCTGAAGAACATACAAGAAAGCATCACTGCTTTGGCGGCTTACTTATCATTTCAGAAAATGACTTGCCTGTTGGGATGATAGTTAGGTTTGGGCTTTGGGGACAGCACTGAATCTCTTTGAGCCCAGTGAGGGAGCAGCTACACAGAGCAAGTAAATCATTTTAATTTTGCACAAGTTGAAAAGCATTTTTTCCTCGACTTCAGCTAGATGACAGTGGCATGATGGCTGATTTTCATTTCAATCAGAGCAGCATATGATTACCACCTAATTAGAATGTAGAAATAGAAAGGAGATCATTTTTTAACCTACCCATGAGAACAGTGCTGGGGGAGGGGAGGAGATTATGTTAATCAAATGATACTGGCAGAGAAGAGCTACCGAAATAGCCGCCTGAATTTTCATCGGCACCCTTACTGTCCTTGAGGATCTGTCAGTGGCTTCAATCAAAACCTGCATTATCAGAGCTTTATTTCTGAGTAATAAATACACTCTAAAATAAATACATGTCACTGCAGGCCCAAGCTTGTCATAAAGATCTCACCTGAGGCAGAAATACATACATATATTTTCAAAATTACCTATAGTTTTGTTTTCAGCTCTAAAACTCCAAGCATGAAAACCACCAAAGCAAACCCAAAAGCAGTATTATCTTAGGGGCAGCTGCTTGCATTAGTTATTAAAAATAACCAATAAAATATTTGCTTTCATTAATTAAATATTGTCAGCTTGCTTCTCCACTCCTTTTTAGAATAAATGCAGAAACTCAGTTGCTCTGCCTAAGGGAATACAACTGAGGTTACATTAAAGCAAACTGCATCAGACAATGTTTTCCAACTCTGCGTCTCCATCTGCGTCCTTCTGGAGAGATAAAGGCAAGACCTCATCTCAAGATGCCACTTTGCTTAATTGTCTCTGAAGAATGAAGAGCCAAAATTAGGTTGCTGGGACCACTGAAGGGAGAGGGAAAGAGAAATTAAAAGAAAATAAATAATAAAATGATCCTTCAGGCAAGCAGTCTGCAGAAATAGGGAAACTGGGTTGTCCTGATGTTTTCATGGGCTCAGGAGATAAAAATGACCTTTTGTTAGCTGCCTGACCTGATTTTGAAGGGAAACACATGAGACACGTTCCTAACCCACTGCATTACACCTGGTAGGTACATGCTTATCTAACACCACACAGCACAGGCACTGCCGGACTAATGTGGTACCCAAATGGATGTCATGCTTACCTGAAGAGAACTGCACATAAGACAAATTTGTGATCATACTGGTTTATCCCAAAATCATAGAATCATAGAATAGTTAGGGTTGGAAAATACCTTAAGACCATCCAGTTCAAATCCCCCTGCCATGGGCAGGGACATCTCACACTAAACCATGTCACCCAAGGCTCTGTCCAACCTGGCCTTGAACACTGCCAGGGATGGAGTATTCACAGCTTCCCTGTGCAACCCATTCCAGTGCCTCACCACCCTCACAGTAAAGAATTTCTTCCTTATATCCAATCTAAACTTCCCCTGTTTAAGTTTGGACCCATTATCCCTTGTCCTATCACTACAGTCCCTAATGAAGAGTCCCTCCCCAGCATCCCTGTAGGCCCCCTTCAGATACTGGAAGGCTGCTGTGAGGTCTCACTGAGGCACACCTGCACTACCCTGCCTTGTGCAACAGAGAACAGTGGCACTTCCATTTGCTCTGTCCTGCTGGCCAGCAGGACATATACCTCTCTCCAAACTAGGCACCAGTGCTTAGCACCATTTCAAGTGCCTGAGATATCCTGCCTGGCACACAGATATCCCTCTGGAGCCCAATACCTCCCCTGTGGGTCCTGTGTCATATCTGCCAGCCCATGGGGAGGTCCTGCCCTCCCTGAGGCACTTAACACCAGTGTTCTATTTATTTCAGAAACAATAACTCTGAGTTGAGATGCATCAAAACAGGTTTAGGCCTGGGTGGCCAACACACAGCACAGCTGCTGTAAGTCCTGCTGGACCTCTCAAGCTGCATCCAACACTTGAGGAAGCTGCTCCCTCACTGCCCTACTGTGGCCCTCCTGATCAAGAGGAAGCACGTACTTACCATACTATCACAATGACAAGCTCTGCGAGAACAAGGGAAAAAACATCATCCCTAAAGCTCCTCATCACAGACTGTCCCTTCCTCAAATTCCTACATACCCTCCCCATCCTTTGAAACTCAATTGCTCACACAGCTTCTATCCGCAGGATAAAAGTCTTCTCCTCTCCCCATCCAAAACAGATTTCCACAGATTCCAACTGCACCTGCATTTTGCTCATCCTCTTTTGCTGGCAACATACAAAACTCTTCTGTCAGTGGGATGACGCATAACCACTTACTAAAACACAGGGACCTAAATCTTACATGCCTCAGGCAAAATAAGAAAAAGTGTCTCTTCAGTAGTGATTCTAATGAAAAGGAATCAGGAATATGTTGATTTATTTTCCATTTATGTGCTTTTAATCTGCATCAGTTATTTGGACGGAACATATATTGCAATCACGCCCTGCTGTTTGTTGTTCTGCTGGGGTGCGGAATAAATGTTTTGAGATATTGTACAAGAGAAAGAACAATACTTTGAACTAAATGTGCTGTTAAATTAAAGTCTTTTCTTGAGCAGTGAAACAGTCCTGAGGTTTTTCATGTCAGAGACACATAATGTAAGGCATACAGTGAGCTTTTTTATTGTTCACCCGCCTTTTGACAAGCATAGCGTAGTACTGAAAGTAGATAACAATTTCTAACATTGCAAGCATTCAAAGATACCTGTCACAAACAACCCAAACATAATCCTTGTCCTGCCATCCCCAGAATGTAGTGGCATCCAGAAATTAAGGGTTTCACAACTCTTTTGTAATACCATTATGGGAAATCAGGTGCCAGTATCTCCAACTTGGCCAAATTATCCCAGAAAGAAAACTCAGAACATCCAAAGAGCTTATGAAGCATTTTTAAATGAATCCCAGTGTATCATTTTCCAAAGGATGGGATCCAATTCTATTTTGTGCTCTGAAGAATTGTGCTAAACCTCTAGAGCACTTTGTGAAATGTGAAAATGCAGTTTGCTAAAGAGATAGCCTAGGTGGTCTGCAGTACATTAACTGGTACTGCTGACTGTGGCCATTCCTGTCAGTTTGCTCCAAGGGTTTTCTACACTTACAGTATAACACCATTTACCAGCTTCTAAACTAGATTTGCCCTCTGGCTGCAAGTCAGCAGACCTGGTGTAAAACACGGCCAAAAATTAGCTTGACTAAGAGTTGCGCTGCAAGACCAGAACAGTGCTGTGTGTTACATACAACTAAGTGCAAACTGCTACTTACAATACTGTTTTCCCTAGTGGACTTTCTGTAGTTAAGTTTTAGGCTGCTAAGACTAGGATGGCTGCTGCCCTGCCTAGCTGGTGTTCCTTGTTCACTAAATTACAATAGATCTCTCTCTTGCTTTGTAACAATTAACCTCAGAAAGGAGCTAACTCCATTTGCATGGTAATGAGATATTCATCTGAGCGACATCAGAGTTAAGCATGCTAATAAGTTTTTATGCAAACACCTGAGGGGTCAAGCACAACCATGGACTTGGATAAGAAAACCTTTTATTAAATGCAAATCACTTTTCTTGCAAATCCTATGACAGAGAACTTCGTAGGATTCCAATGCAGCTGCAAGAACGGAGTCATTTAGGTTATATTTTCAGGCCCTCAGGCTAAGGAATATAACCACTGATTTATTTGTATTTTTAATTAATATCAGTGTGGATAAAATCTTCATTATAGCATCAAAGGAGAGAAGTACTACAGGAAGGTAGAGAGAAGAAAACAACAATATGGCCTTATCTTTCCCAAATTTGTCACAGTTTCCTGGGATGCAGGAAGGCAGATAAGACACTGATGCTATAGAGCACAACAAGAGGCTTAGATCAGGTCTCCATCTTACCTACCTATCTGCTTTTGCCAAGTGTACTGTCACACAGGCAAACTTCCTAGTGAGCAGGTTATCACTATGGTCTCCATCCTGCACCCAAAACTTCTTGAATTCATTCAATCAATTCACATTCTACACTCAAAGAGTTTGAGATCTGAGTTAGAACAACCAGCACTTAACATTACCCAGGGGATACCTGCCTGTCAAACATCTTTGGGACTAAAGCAGCAGAACCTTCTCAAAGGCAAGGCAGATTGCACAAAGAGGAATGAAGGGAAGAAGCAGACTGATTCGTTTAATTCTGGCAGAGCCAAGCGCAGGAGGCCTCTCTTGTACAGGAGAGGCTGTTAGCATGACACACTGACTCATGCTGACAGCACAGCCAGCGCCAGGGGAGCGGTTCTGGTTAGCAGCAACAGGAGTAAAACATGGGCAGCCCTCTGAAGTGCTGGCCTCGTGGCAAATCGTTGAGAGGTTTTGCTCCCGGACTGGAACATGTGAATTTAAATATCCAGTGAGTGCAGTGGGAGTTGCTCTATTTTTATGACAGAAGTTTATAGGAAGGATAATATCGTGTGGTTGCAGTAAGAGGAGACTCTGCTGTTGAGACTTGCAAAGTCTCTTTCATTTCTGTTGCTGTATGACGAGCTTCTTCGGGGAAAAGTTTGGGTGATGTATAATATTACTACTCAAAGCCCAAAAACTCTAATCCAGAGGGGTAAATATACACAACATGAAAGGGATCAGATTAACACCTGGCCCAGAGCTATGCCAGGTCATTTAAACAGGTGAACTAGGCTCACCATGCTATATGCATTAAACAACAGCAACCCAACTGTATGCTTCTCCAAGATCTCTCTCAGTGCACAAGTTACTGCTACCTTCAATACAGTTGTTCAGTATTTTTATTCTGCTGCTGACCTATTTATGATGTATAAAACATCCAAGCATGCCATAGTCTAAAATTCAAGCCAGTAGATGGACGAATAGCCCTATGAAGAGGGGAAGCTTTGTACAAGAAAACTACAAAGCTGCTGGTAACTGGACTCTCTAAATGTATCTTTTCTGACATCTAGTACACCTTCCGAAAATGACAAAAACTCTTGGGGATTAGCTCTGAATTGTCATATTCACTGATACATAATATTTGCATCTAACACATCACATGTACACCTCCTAGTACATCAAACAGCATGAGACCAACCTGGTGAGTTTGGCATTCAGGGTGTCAGGAAACATTTAATATAACAACTACTAGCTATACTAGTCCAAAATTCAAAACCCAGCTGTGATATAAGCTCAGTAAGATAGCTTTTACCTATTGTTTTGTAGTCAAGACAGCCTGGGCTCCATTCACTGTCCAAGCATTGTAAACTACAGCTACTTATTTAAAAAGACTTCAGATTAAATTGGAGTTTGTGGGGAGCAAAACAGGAGGTTTACAGCTAGGGAGCCAAGCAGGCCAAGAATTAGAAGGGAATTTATTACAGAGTGAGAAAGGAGGAATCATGCATAGTCAATGCTCACAGTTTACATAATCTACGTGGACCGTAAGTACAGTGCCATTTTGCAAGCACAGGTAATGAACATATATCACAAATACTGTCACTTCAACCATTCCCTGCTATGAACCGCAAGTATTCTTCCAAAACAGACCTGGATCTTTCTAAGGAGAAGGGGAGAAATTCACATGAGGTCCATGGAGGGAACCAGCAAAATGTGGAAGTGACACACTAACTAAAAGAAAGAGGGAAAGGTGACAGACAGGCAGTCTGCCAAATGAAGTCAGGTTTCTTGTAATATCACTAAGAGAAAAGTAATTAAGGGATGTATATATAATACATGCTCAGCTTTCGAGGAAGAAAAGCTTATTTCTGGAGCCAAAAAAGATTTTCAGCCTATTTGTTAAAATTATGCGGTAAAAATGCAACACAGAGAAATTACAAGATGGCAAAGCAGCACAAACATAGAGGTTTTAGCGTTACACTTAAGCATTAAAATTACACACTAATAGACTACAACTACAAAGAACCAGTGTCCAAACATGTACATACACTCCTTAGTATATCTTCTGGAATTTAGCATTCGAATCTCAACACAGTATTTCCTTTCACTTCAGCTGGTAAAAACCAAAATAAACCACATAAAACTGCTAAATTCATACCCTCACACATTAGATTCTCAGGAGAAAAAGACCCCCTGAATATGCTGCTAGAGGAAAAATCCTATTCATTATGCCCCTGGATCCAGAGCTTCTCCACTGAATGCTTTGTTACATATTTTCAGGCAAAATACTGAACAACTCCAGCTGTCTGAGATGTGCTGGCTGTCACCAGGAGGAAACAGGCACATCTTCAGTTTAAGACATCATGATTATTTTATTTGTCCTGTCACTTCTCTGTTGCATTTCTCCAATTCAACACTAGGAACTATCAGCCTGCTAGGAACTCAAAGCTGAGAAAGAGAGAAGTAGAAAGGGGCGATACGGAGAGCATTCTGTTGAAAGCATGTGGTTTTGCCTTGTAAAAATAATCACCCTCATGTTGACACTGGAAGAGGACCAGTCCTGTTAAGAACTCACAGTTGTACCCCGTATTTAGTGAGTGTTCCAGGGAAAACTAACACTTCACTGTGAGCAAACCAAAAACTAATGACAACAGAAAATATGATTGTACAAGTCTTTACTGTAAAGTGACCCCTGGCACACCACTGACCTTTGGTGCCCGCTTCTCCTGACAACTGGTATATACATTTCCTTTCCACGCATCTCCTCATCATTACACAAAAACTCTGACGCTCAGAAGCAGTTGAGGAAGAGAATAGTCTTTTACTTAGCCAGGAAAGATCACAATGCACAGGAAACGCACAGTGTGGTTTCAAACAAAGGTATTTCCCTTCAACTCCAGTGTAGCTTTTCAACATAACAGTCTTCGCCAGCTATATTGTCCTGACCCGATTTCATTGGCCTTATGACTAAATAATAAAAGACTTAGAAGGCTCCAGCCTATGCTTACTTTTTTCCACAGTTTTGGAATCAAAACCAATAATCTCAAAGGGAAATTTGGGAAATTTATATTTCATTCCATACCTCGTTGTGATTCTTGCTTAACCATTCCTTAATAGTGTTAAGGGCAATGACAGCAGCAGGCTCATTTGGAAAACCTAAAGACAGAAGAAATAAAAGATAAATAAAAGGCACACATTTTTCTACACATACAGGAAAACAAAACCGTTGCCTTATTCCCCCACCTACTTGGACTATTTTGGGAATACAGTTGGACAACTCCTTCTTCACAGATTTGTATAAAGGTAACAGCAATTACTTTAGGTATTATGAATTACTTTTTTTTTACCCAGCTAAACAAATTGAAAATAGAGCCAGTGATTATTTTATTGGATTTATTTCTTTATTATTTCAAACTCTAGTCTAGGAAAGCTCCACGGCTCAAGAGGAGTAGAGACAATAGAGAGCTACATGTGCCATCCTAAGCAGGCAAGAATACAACACATGTATCACAATAACACATACTAGGCTTACATTTCATAGAATCATAGAATAGTAATTCAGACATTTCTTAAGGTATAAATGCTTTCTTAAAGCTTGTTTTCTTCAATCCATCTGTCAGCAGAACTATACAACACTATGACCTCAACGCCACAGGCATTTGTGACCTAAAATATAACAAACAACTCTGGAAATTAAGGCATTCATGAAGCATAAGTGAATGAATTTAAGGCCTGATGTTGCATGATATACTAGCAATAAACAATATCAGATATCTTCCCAGGGATGCAGACTTTTTGCTTTGATGGTCCCTATCTATCAAATCTAAAGATGCTTTCACTACTTAGACAGCCTTAATTTAATTTTCCTTTAAATTCATAACTTGAGGGCAGCAAATCATTTTTGTGAGGACTGAAAAATAAAACCCCATAAGCTGTATGAATAGCTCTCAGTAGGTTAGATTAATAGAAAAGTCTTTGAAGAGGTGGAGCTGCAGGCACAGCATACAAGCAAGTAAAGGGGCAAGATAGAAACAGTCATGAAATCTGGCATACAGCTGGCATACATCCAGCCTTTTCTACATCGTACATCACCCCTGCGCCATAAACTGAAATGCAGACATCGCACATTAGTTGATTTGTTCAGCTTTCTGACCTGACACATTATAGAATCATAGAATCAACTAGGCTGGAAGAGACCTTTAAGATCAAGTCCAACTGTTACCCCAGGAAATCCTCCAAACTCACCCTGTTATCATCCAAACTCTTATCTTCTTTAACCCTTTTTCAGAACTCGTGAACTGATAGACTTGGGGGGATGAGGAGAAGAAGAAAATCCCTCCACACTCAGTCACATCCCCAAAGTATTACTCCTGGTAACTAGACTTTGCAAGGATTTGTCCAGCAGTGTGTGTACTGTTTTAAAGTGATAGGTGACAACTATCCACCAAGAGTAGCAAGTAAGATAGCCAATGTTTGGGTAATAGGGACATTTAACATGTGCCTCCTTTGCACCCATTTCTCAATAAAGCATATTTTTAATTTTTTTAACTATCTTTTCTTTTTTTCAGGGTCCAAGATGGAAAATTATCTAAGATCCTACAAGTGTTACTGTGGATACTTCCACTAATGCTAGGAAAATACATTCCTGTGACATTTAATAACACTGCCGCTATCATCAAGGCATATTTCTTATGACACGAAGTAATGAACACTAATGAAACCCAAAGCAGGGACTTCCAACAGCCTCATTTTCATCATATAAAATAAGAGACCTCTAAGCACAACATCTGCTCAAATTAGTATTATCCTCCCTAACAAACTGGGACTTTTAACATTGAAAGTCTGTAGCCTGAGCGTGGTAGATCTTCCTGGACACACAAGGAACACCATGCAGAGGGACAAATGCGTATTTGAGACAACTGATATACCATTGTTTATACACTGAATGGTTTATTTCCAGAACAATTCTCCCTCCAGCAAGATTAACTTTTCAGGCTTATTTTTCACTCCCCTGCAGCAGGGTATTCATCCAAAACTGTGATAAAGCACTGACAATTTTATAGAATCTCTCTGGAAATTGTACGTTATTTAGGAAGCTGCTGCCATACGAACCTATCTTAAACAGAAACTCATCTAGGAAACTGGTGATTAACTACTCCCAAGTAACTACAATATAAAAGAAATAGTTTAGTGGCCAAAGTAAAAAGCCTTGAATTTTGCGTATGATTTCAGAAAATATCTTGACATCTATAGAAGCCTTTTATGACCAGTTACAAAAAGTATTAATAAGTATTTTATACACATTTCTGGTATTTTTAATGAAACAATTACCTTATTTGCTTTATGCAGAAGCAGGATGGAATTTAGCCTCCTGATCCATACCCTGCTCCAGCACAAAGGACCCTGTGCCTCTGACTCTCAAACAGAAAAACATGTTTTACAGGACTGGGTTAAAGGGAGATAAAGCGAGATGGGATCTTTTTAAACACATCTTTGCGCTGTTTGTATCTCTAAGCTACATTTGTCTGCCATAACACTCCTGGCCTGCTCCCACACGTGCACCCAACCCCCTTCCCCACTTTTCCTTTCAGCAAGAAAGCAATCTCAGTGAGCACGTGGGAATCAAATTACTTGAGAGAAATGAGCTCGAGGACCCTCACAGTTAACCGACTGCTGGAGCAGCAGCTCAGGCAATTCTGGCTAAAGGCTCAATTTCACAAAAGATAAAACAGGTAAAGTAATGAGTGACACTGGCCCATGTTACTGCAGTGAGTGCTCCTCCAGAATACTGAAAAGGACAAGGGCACAAAAAGGCAAAGAAGCATTAGCTGTAAGGTACAGGCAAGCAGTGCCTCCATAAGACTTCATGGGGTTTATCTGGCTGGAGAAGAAGGGAGGCTTGGTAGGCTGTATGTCATGGATAGGTGTGGGGTGAAGCATGTACCTATTCCCCCACCCCAGGTCGCTAACTTGGCCTGGGCTTCCTACAGCAGTGCCCACTAATCACATCTCACCATCTATTACCAGGATCTAGTCCCAACCCTTCAAGTACAGCAAATCCTAGAAGCAAGCAGCCATCACTTCTTGTGCTCCTCTCAGTTCAGGGGCCCTCCTTTAAATCACAGACTGGTTAAGTCAATAAGCCAGACTGGTTAAGTCAATAAGCCAGATTGGTTAAGTCAATAAGAACAAGGGTGTGTGGAAAGTTCTGCATGGTTTGAGAGGCATGGTGGATGAAGGAGAGACCCCATGTGCGTGTATGGCCAGGGATGAGCTTTGCTCTGCTCATTCAACACTACTGACTCTGGAAAGTACGTCATTGCTGACCGTCTCCACATGCCTCTGGCGATATGGGTAAAGCTTATATTGCTTCTGTGTCTCCAGAAACACACAAGATCTTGTTACTCTAAGATCTTTCTAATTTGCTTGGAAAGTGTTAATGAAAGCTCTCCTGTTCTTGCCCAGTTGCTTGACAGCTAAAATGTCACTGCAAACAGGACAGCTGCCTTTGTATATGCTTTGAAAAGGAACTGCCGGCTTTAACACTGACTTGGGCACCAGCACTTGCCAAACTTAGAAGCCTCCTTTCCTCCTCCTTGTGTGCTGCTAATAAAGGTGTACCTAATACATTTACTCCCCCTAACAAGACACCTTCACACTCCCCACTACAAAACCCCCATCCTACTACCACCATATAAAATATACCTCATGTGAAACCTACTCCTCTTGATACATCCTTGCACAGACATTACCCACAGTGACAGCTTATGAAAGCTTTAAAAGGTCTTCAAACTTAGGAGCTTCTGCTCCTCTTTCCAACACTTTACCACCTTATTCCTGGAAATTGTTAGTTACGCTGACCTAAGAAATGGCTGCTGAAACAAGGAGTCCTTGAAACTGCATAAGTGTTTGCAGTTATCATGGCCATAATTTTCCAAAGATGCCATAATGAGATCTGGCAGAATTATTTTGGAATATTTGATATGAAAACAATGTGCTGCTTTAGAGAAGGAGAGTGTGGAGAAGAACTGAGAAAATAACTGCAGAGACACACATTAAAGCTCCACTTACAGAACATTAAGTCCCCTTATTTCATTAATATATGGAAAATATGCACTGAATTCCCTGTTGTTAGACTCCAGTCTAAATGCTCAGCCTTTTGTGCTAGCAGGGGGATCTAGCAGAGAAACATTCACACTATTGTGTCTGTTACTGCATGCCTAATCTGGCAGCGCAGTATCTGAAACACGTCTACTACATGTTGTACAATGAATAACACCCCATCAAGGATTTGGGCAGATAAAATTAACAGAAATTTCCTTAAGGGACCTTAAAATTGTATGGAGATGCTGGTAGCTTTATCTGTCTCTCCTACTGTGTTCAGTCCAGTGCTGCATCACATTAAGGAAGTCTAACTTGCAATTGGGTTATGCCACCTCCATATGAAAAGCCCATGAACAACAAACCATAAGTACTAAACAGTCAACCTTTAATACCATATAGCTGAAAATGATCAGAACAGGTTCTGTTGGTTAAGTTATAATACTAAGATGCAAACGTCAATCCAGAAAATCACTTCAGTAGCTGCAGGGGTAAGTGTTATAATCTGTCAGTTTAACTGAGATGCCTAATATTTTCTGTAAATCAACTCAATCCTGATAAAAAAGGGCCTGTATCTTTTTTTGTTAGCGCAGCTCAAGTGCTCAAAAGATTTTTATTCATATAAAATATGCTCCGTTTTCTATGGTTTCTAAAAGACTCATCACAATCTTAATATTCTCATTCTTACTAATTTTAATGGTTTCATTTTGAAGCAAGTCATGGAAAGAACCAAATGCACATCAACACAAATACTCATTATGTGCTCCTCATACTTTCTCAGACAAAGATCTACACTGGCATGTTTGTGCATATATCAAAATGCAACAGTTTGCAGACTGTGCCTGTATTCTAAAATCAAACTCAAGTCTCACTGTCTAATCAAAATGACTGTCAAAATATAATAACTTCCATTTATTTAGTTTATACATTTGTCAATGATGTTTAATAATATGTAAAGGATGTTCTTCAAAGAGTAGCACAACAGTCAGATTTTTAATTGTGGAAGTGTACCAAAGGCCCTCTCTGCAGTCAGTGTGACAAGGTATTTCCACCATGCATCAGGCATTTGTTATGTGGGAATTGTCAGCACCAGATGGCACGAAAAACAAAGATGTTTCCCAGGTTGCTTTAAAAAAAAAGAGACACTAAGCACTTATTTCATATATATTCTGAAACATAATATTATTATTGTTGCTACAAATGCTTTCTGAATCACAATAAGCATGTGAATAACTGAGCTTCATTATGGTCATGTGGGTTAACGCTAGCTATTGACAACACACTAATCACAACACTTCAGCCTTATCGCTTTATGACAATAAAAGGAAACAAATGAGATGCACAGCCCAGCATGCCTGGGGTAGGGTTAACTCAATACATTCACTTGTCCTTCAGCTGTGAAACTAGCAGTATAATCTTGCAACTGATCCCATATAATCATCTTGTCAAAGGTGTATTTTAGTAGTCAAAATGAATTCACTCATGCTAGGTTGATTCCCATTACCATGGTAAATCTGGCCTGCTTGGAAGCAGAGATAGGAGTACCCTACCAACAAGCTTAGCTTGTTGCTATTGTTGAGCTTTTTCTCTTTTTTCCCTGTTTTTTAATAACCATGGTCATGTGGTGACTGGATAAGCAAAGCTGACAAGTTGCTGGCCTGATCGTTTTTGTGGACACTTGCAAGCTGGAAAAGAAATGTCCTCATTTGTATCAGCTGCATTGAAGACCTAAGAGAAGAGCCATGAATCTTCTGTTAAATGACCTACCTTGCCTTATTGAGCTCATTCAGCCAGAGAAAACCTTATTTGCTGTCCACTCAAAAAGTAACTCAGAAAGACTGTGAAATCAAGTATTGTGAAAAGCCAGTAACATTTATGTCACCCCAGTTAAGAAACAAAGCTGCACAGATTCACTGTATCTTTCATAGCCTGTGCTACAGTAATTAATTAGCATGCATACAAAATGTCAAAGGAAAAAGAGAAATCTTCAAAATACATAAACAAAACATTCTTCTGAAGAAATCATTGTATGACTTTCAATTCCTCTCATGCCTTTTCATTTTCCTTGAGTCAAAAAAATCAGCAGCAACAGAAAAATACATACAGTTCCTGAAGAATGATTGCCAATTGCACTCAACTCTGACATGATAAAGAGGCAGCTGCTGGAAAATGGTTAATAAAGAAGTCCAAAATAAGCATCTAGCAACTAACGCGAGAAACAGAATGTCACTAGTATGGCAGTGACACAAAGTAGTTGGAGTACTGTAATGACAGCCCTTCTTCACCCACAGAAGTGTGTTGGGTAATGCAGTGATCCCTGGTTAAGTCATCCAGGGTCCACACTGGTACCAAGGCACATCCTAAACCTCATTCAAGTCAGCGAAACCAAGGCAAGTTGCGGGCTGAAATACACTGGGGTTCTTCACAACAGGGCTGGCTCAGTCTTGGCTTGTCAGAAAAGGCGCCCAGTGTGCACTCATATCTGTGCTGACTGACAGCTATCTCATGCCTGATCAGCACTGCAACCCACCTTCAACTCAGCCGCTTCTTTTGTGCGAGCCTCAAACCTGGACCCATCTTACAGCTGCAGTCAAAGAGAGGTCAGTTACAAGAAGGTGGCTTAGATACAGGAAAACCTATGCCATTGCTGTATCATACCATGCTTCACACTGTCCTACACTGATATCACCAGAAAAACACCCATCATACGGTTGTTTTAAGTCAGGTAAATATGGACATACTGTAATTATTTAGGTCAGGTGAGCAGGTTGAGGCTTGCACTGAGGATTCCACTGAAGAAAAACCAGATTTCAAGTTTACCAAGCTGTTTGATATCTGTTAGCATTGGGAGGAAAAAACATAGTAAGTTTTATGGAAAATGCATTTACACTTGGACTGCTGAGGAGGAATGGAGCTTCCCTGTGAGGACCTTAACGCAGGAGGTATTTTACTGTGGTTCTGCAGGAGAGCTGAGTATTTGCAAGAATCCCACTTTTCTGCAGCAGTCAGGAGATTTTTTATTAGAAGTCAGGATTCTGGTTTCATTCTTTCTCCAGCATTTACAGGGAGTATGCTTGCAGGGGGACCACATCATGGATAAATGGGTTCTCTAACTGTCTTGTAAAAAGATATAGCAAGCAATACTCAGAGACTCTCTAGGAAGCAAACAGCTTCATAGCTGTGCTGTTTACTGCTCTATGTGATGGAGCTTTTCTGTCTGCCAGGGTGTTTCTAATGCCCATGTGCGACGTTAAGGCTTCAAGCTGAGCATAATCAGGGAAACAGCAGAAAGGTGCCACCACAACACTGAAAGGGAAAAGATCTTGCTACTCTGGCAATCAGCATTCTCATATGGTAAGAGAAAGTA
The DNA here is from genome assembly GCF_012275295.1 of Melopsittacus undulatus. Taxonomy (NCBI): domain Eukaryota; kingdom Metazoa; phylum Chordata; class Aves; order Psittaciformes; family Psittaculidae; genus Melopsittacus; species Melopsittacus undulatus. The sequence continues at coordinate 8,068,670 of NC_047529.1, read as the reverse complement.
TACACAAAGTAAATGCAACTCAAGGATACACTTACCCAGGCAGATTCACAATTAACCTACTTATGAGAGTGTATATGCAGTGTTTGCATAGATTACACACCCGCTTAGACACATGTATGCAGCTGCTTGTGAGCTCAAGTACATCATTATTCTTAAATCACACTCTACACCGTATCCAGAATTGCTATTCCTGAAACAAGTGTTGTACAGAGAAACGTTGAAAGAGGTTGCAAAGTGTACATGAGCTCCTTAATGCGGAGTGTTTAATCTTCTACTTATCTGTACATAGCAAGTTGTTTTTGTAGGGTGGCAACATAATACAGCAAAAGTAATTTGAAACTAAGTGTAAAGCACTAGTCAACTGTGAAATCTCCCATCATACACTGAACTGAGCAGCAATGGGATATTGGCTTCGTCATAGTTACAATTCCAACAAGGTTAAATGTTTATTCTAACCTCTGATTTAAATAAAAATGCCTTCTTGTTCTCAACTGAAGTAACATGTAGGGAATCAATCCTGCCTTCCTGAAGTGCCCTGGCTAATGCTGCAAGAGACAAAAGCAAATACCCCCATTCCCACTCTGAATTCCACTTGAAACTGGTAGTTCTTCCTACAAAAACTATGGTCCCATGCAGTGATGCTTAACCTTTGCTGACACCATCCCAGGCCTTCCTTGACACACAGCACCTCTAAGCTCTGAGGGAAGCCTGAGCATCCAGGTATCTGCTGCTGAGCAACAGGAATGAAGTAACGGACCCAGACCTTACACAGCTCGGTTCCCTATGGAAATGCATTTTGCAATTGATTGCAGACTCTAATTGAAGGCTTGCCTGCAGTTGAGACATTCTTGACGTGCCTCTCCTTGCCGAGTCCCCAACGTCTACTAATACATCTGCCACTACATGCTGGGCAGGGAAAGAAAGGGGAGAAATTGCTATAAGCAGCTCTTAGTTTTTGCTGATGGAGTCTTTGTACAGAGACTGTGAGCTGGGAAAGTGCACTGGAGTGCAGCAGGCTGTGGTGGGGAAAGAGGAGGAGAGGGAGGAAGCACAGGACTTCTTGCTGCAAGACAGCATGCAGGGTTTGGTGGAGGAGGGCTGACTTCGGCAAAGACAATATCAGGGTGTTGGCTTCATTAGAGCTCTCAGTATTTCAACTAGAACAGGCAGCACATTGTGACAGGAGTTACAAGGACTTGGGGATACACATGTGTATAAGGGACGTGAGGGAAGACAAGCTACCACAGCAAAATGAAGGGAGATGTCAGCATGAAAGGTCTGAGAAACTTCAGAGGAATAAAACATACATAGGCAATGGACAAAAATACAAAGTCACATAAAGAAAAACAGACAGCACTGCCAGCCCAGCTCCATCCTTTAAATCACTTCCACCACATTCAATTGCTCTGACAGATGCAACCCAAAGACCTAGCTGGATTATCTAAAACCAACAGAGTACTTGGTGAAGGCCATACACGTACAAGAACAAACAAAACAATCCGACATTATTTCTACTGAAGCACAGTTCTTATCTCCTCTCTAAGGGAAATCAAAGATTTCCTAAGAGCACATAAAGAAAATCAGCTGAAACAACACACACTCACTCGAATAAGGAACAAAAATAAGGAAATAAAGATGTTCTTTTATCTTTTTCCCCAAAAGACATACATGGAAAAAAGTCACAGGGTGGGTTGGGTGAAAAAGCAAGATAGTACGTGAGGCATATTTAATCTACTTAATTTACTCTTAAAAACAAATGCATTATTGATCCCTGGTTTGTCTCTATTATTCACACTGTGGATTTTTTCCCATCCTTGCCTCAGGCAGTGATAAAACCACACTCACCGGTCACACAGACCAGCAGCCATCACATTCAGGAAAACTGCAACAGCTAAACTGAAATATTTCCAGATAACCTGAAGTTTAATACATTTTACATGAATGGGGGGAGGGGAGCATTTTATATTTGATGCTAAACGGCTTCTGTTCTTCACTGTACAGTGGTGCACTTCATACTATATCAATACTAGCTACATGAATGCTGCTAAAGCAAGTGCTTGAGCAGGACGACTTGACACACCATTGCACTGTCACAACGTTTTATGCATTAATTTTTTAAGAGGAAGCATTTTTCTCCTCCTTGCCTAGATGCTGCTTCATTTCGGTAGAAGTCATTTGAGCAGCAAGTGGTGAGCTCCATCTGAAAGCACAGATCCTCCTTTTTGTCCAGCAAAGGTCACAGTGTACCTTACTCTATTCTATGCTTCTGTATGTATTAGCAACCAGCCAATTTACTCTGGATACTTCATTTCAGGCTGCATGGCAGCAACCCTGTGAGCAAAAATTGCACCAAAGCCACTAGAAGCCATTAAAACTACCTCCCCATGTTGCACCTAAAATTCTTTTTGCTTGTTCTGTTGCCTGAGAACACAGCAATATACACAAAAGAAGAATTAGAAAGGTTTTGAGGAATTGGATTAATGGCAAAATGGTTTAGAGAAAGGATAATGAAAACTTGCATTATAAAACACTAAAATTACAGCAAGCCTGACTGGTTCTAACTGTGTATCTCATACTTCTGATGCTCTTAGCAAGTCCCCATATGCTAAAGAGTACAGAACAAGCAATTAATGGGTAAAATACAAAAAATCACAAACTTTAGGATAACCTTGACACTTCCACTTTTTTTTTTGTTCATAAGGACTAATTCAGTCACATGCTAATTATACATAACCGCAATAGTACTCCCTTATTGCAGCACTTCTGTTGACTGACAAACAGCCTCTAGCATCAGCTGCCTTTTAAACCCAACAACAGCAGCTGATCGAGAAAATATCCCAGATCTCATCAGGTTCTTCAGTGTGCCAAAAGTTCACAGCATTAACTGTCAAACAAGTATTTCCAAAAAAATATGTTTTCTGCTAATATCTCTAATTTGCATTTCACTCACAATTATGCATTTACCGAGTCTTGCATACTTCAATCAAAAAAGGAAATTAAATAACTAGTTAATGGCACTTCCAATCCCACAAATTCCAATCCAATTTAGGCTTGATATGAACTTTAGGTCTTATTAACACTTGTTTTAAGTAACATTTCCAGCATGTATTCTGACAAGTTGTCACTGTGATTTTTTATTTTCCTTTCTTTTAATCTTATAAGCAAATGTGTTCTGCTTTAGCAAGGAAATTCCTCGTGTTTAGAAAGGTTTATCAAACATCAACGTTTCTGCTTAAACCAACATTGGTAAATCCAGCTTTAAAGTCAAATGATTTCACCTTGTAGGATGCCATTTTTCAAGGTGGGGGGAAACCCCCAGTATACATTTTCCATGTTCTATTGAACAATATCCAAATTAATATAAGGAGAAAAATGTCAATGCAAATGACAAGTACTGTAGTCAGAAGCAATGCTCATATTTGCAAACAAGAAGCCTATGGTATGGTTGGTTAAATCAAGCAGCGACGGATACGGAAGGGTAAGAAATTTCTTTTATCCAACAAACCAGTACAAATAAGAAGCTGCTCTGGACAATTTCAATGCAAATTTCTTACTACCTGTCAGACAACTGAGATTTAAAGACCTCCACTTAAAAAAACAGGCATCTGCAAGCTCAGTCCTTCAGTGAAGGAAAATGACCTCTCAGCTCTATTTCTGTGTAGATGTAGCCATGTAGCAGCAAAAGGGGTTTATTCCAGGGCTTTATTAAATCTATCTTGTGTGTACGCTGAGTATGAGGTGACCCATGTTGTGCCTGGGGAAAATGATGCTTCCGAGGCAAATCTCCACGCTCCACACCACAGGCAAACACAACTAATCCTCTGAGAAACACGACATCCCAGGTAGGTTAGAGACAGGCGTACAGAAAAACATTTAAGCTTATTGGACATAGAAACCTCATTGATTATTACTTAATGAAGCAAACTAGAGAAAATAAAAGATCTTTCATTAGGATAAATGTAAAAAAGAAGGGGGGTCAGTTTCAAAAGCTTCTCACATAATCAAAACTGAATGTGTTGGAGTCACGCTCAAGGAGCAGCTTTAGGTAATGTGATTTCCATTAATTTCATCAGAGTCCACTCTATACATCCATTGAAAACAGCCTGCATTAACACAACAGCTGCACATCTCCAGACTGTGAAAAATACCTTTGCAACATCAAGTAGGGTCAGGTTTATTTCAGTGAGTTATTGACATGCATTCACCACCCACCATGGCACAGTCTTCCCCACATCTCTGGGGACAGAAACCAGCATAAAAACCTGCAAAACTTCATCAAGGAGGGAAAATTATCACTGTACAAGACAAAACATAGACTCGCCATGGCAATTACAGCAGATTTAGAGAGATTTTAGCTCAACTCCCCTTGTAGGACTTACTTAGAGGGGTGAAAGAGCCTTTGCCAGCTCTAAGCCTTTAGAGTGAAAAAGGCACTTCCCACCCTCTCCTCCAGCCACTGCAGTGACCATGGACAAGATGGCAAAGTGTATGTCTAAATTAAAATAAGACTTTATAGTATTTCCTGGCCTCCATGGGACCCCTGTGTGGAGAGACTGGGGCAGCTCCATGGTGGCTGCAGCCAGGTCCACCTTCTTCACCTTATTTCCAACCCCTGTCCTGGTCCCATCAGGGAGAAGGAGTAAGAGAGTGCCTGGGCAGGCATCTGGCAGCCAAGGTCAAGCCACCACACTGCCACAGATTTAGCTGGCATAAAACAGCCTAACTACTCTATTTCACCAAAGCATTTTGAAAGCCTGCAAAATGAAGGCACAACAATATGAAGAAGAAAATCTATAAAACAGCCAGAGAATGGAAAATTAAGGCATGAGAGCTCTCACACTGGTGAAACCAGTGCAAGAGCTTGTTCAAAACCAATCATAGTAGTATTTTTGGGGGTAGGGAAGCAATTCCAGTTGGATTTTTCTAGTTAGATTTACAAAACTAACAGACTGCTGTTCTTGAAGAAATAAAGGTTTATTTTTATAAATCAATTGCTAAAAAAAGGACCTCCACAACAAAGCAAGAAAACTCACAGCACTGATGAGTCAAACCCAATGAGATCAATACTGATGCTTATTTGAAGTATACTTATTTATATATGAGCTTTGCAGAATAATCTCATCCAGCTTGCTTATGCAAATAAACACTACTGAACTTGCAGTAACTACCTGGAGACAGGAAAAGAGCAAAGTGCGTAGGGTTATGGGAATCTGAACATTGCTAAAAATCATTTAGGAAAGCAAACAAAGGTGCAACCACTATCTAAAACAGTTAAGACTAAATAAATTATACTAACACTGTAATAGTTGCCAATCAAACCCTGTTAAAACCACCGTGTGTCCAGCACTTGGTACTTAGAAGTACTCTAGGAACAGAGAAGAAAAAAGTGCTGGATGTCCAAATGAATGAAAGATCTCTGAACTTCATAAAGGTCAAAGAAGGATTTGTATTCCTTAGAAAATATGAGATTACAATTAAGCCTACATGACACAAATGAATATAAACAAAGACTAATTGCTGCAAGGTATCCGTGTTCATGCAAACACCAGAAGAAATGAACTCGAATTAATAAACCCCCTCCTCAAGTAAGAAACTGGAGAAATCTCTATGTAAACTGAAAGAGCAAGAAGGAGGAAAAAATCCCATGAAGACAGCAGTCAGACTAGACTACAAACAGATTCAAAACTGCTTAGAACATTATTTGATGAAAGAGCTAGTGTGCAATAAATAGTGCTAAGCCAAAGGAGGAAACAATAAATGTGTGAGCTTGTGGGACATTTCTTGTGCTGAAATTTTAATATGGATCTTGTTTCCTATCAGTTCCAATCAGATTCCACATATATCTTTCACGTTCTGTGTATGTAAGAGTAGGATACCACCACCAGGTGCACACTGAAAATATCTGATGATTCAAAAAGGATTGAGATACTTTTGAAAACTCAATAACCAAATGAAAGAAGCCCCCACACTAATTTTAACAAACCAAGTTCAGAGTGAGAAAAAACATCACCTTCTATATCCAGTTTCAACACATATAGATGCTAATGTCAAAAGCAGCTCATCTCTGCCCCCCTGGCTTTGCACCACACTCAGACCTGCTGGCTGAAATGTTTGTGTGAACACTCTTTGCTTTGGTCCAAACCAAGTGGGATGGGTTGGTTTCAACAGCTTCAATCTAGGAGGCTTGTTTTCCATCCATCCTCCTTGGGATTGAAACGGATCAGCAAGCAAGTAGACTGACAGACTTAGAGAGGCTGTGAATGCTGGCATGGGGCAGCTGAAGGAATCTGTGGGACGAACAATGCATCCGCAGGTGGAACTGGTGCAGCCAATAGTGCTTAGATTGGATTGTCTGGGTGTTTTGGTTGTTGTTTGGTGTTTTTCTTGCTTGTTTGCTGGTTAGGTTTATTTTTTAAGCAAAGTATCTTGTAAGCATCTGTATCCAACACGTATTAATGTGATGATACTGTCTTAATACTTTAAAACTGCAAATTATAGACAGATAATTCAGGATTGGACTGAAGCACATGATTACCTCCTAGTGTTTACTAAGGATATTTAGATTTGTTGTGAAGGAAGAAGAAGAGAGCTTCATCATCGGTTCTGACATTTTAGGGGAGAAAAGAGCCTTATAATTTAGAGATCCACAGACATTAATGTATTTAGTAGGCAGTCACAAAAATAAGCAATAAATAGAGAGTAAGCTAAATAGCAGGGATCATACATTAAAAGTTACAAATTAAGACTGCACATGAAATTCAGGCAGAACCATTTTGTTTAGTAAGTAGAAAACCAGTGAAATATGTTGACAGTAAGAGTCATAAAAACAAATGATAAAAATAAGTAGATTAAAAAAAAATGTGGAGGTAAGAGAAAACTGAAGACACCGAGAATGAGAAAATGTGAAGCCAAGGCTGAAATATATTCAGTGCAAATATCAAGGTGACCTCTTCCGAGCCACGAGCTTTGATACTGTGAAACTTCAATAATTTGTCACAATTGGTCTATTAAGTAAACATAAGTCAGTATCCAATGTAATTGTTTTTCAAATAGATAATTTCTTCAAATCACATGTAATTTAAACATAATACATCTTTATGAACTAAAAGTCTATGTTTTACTAGCATAAGTGCTGATGGAGAAACATTTCTATCTACTCCTTTTCAGAAACTGTTCAGCTTAGTTAAGGTCAGCATAAATGCCAAGTAATCAACATGGGAAACTCAGAAGAAGGTCAACTTCTAGGAATAGTAATCTTGAAAACACGAAACAAGCTAAGAAAGGAGTTGGAATTTAATTCTTTACCATCAAATGCATGAACTAGAACATCTTTGTCTGCCCTTAGTGAGACAATTCTCAATATCCTAGCATTATTAAATAAATTCGGTAGTAGCTAAGTATTTCCACATCACTTCTGCATGATTCTGAAAATATACATGGGGAATTGATAAAACCTTGTGTATGCACATAAATTAAACAGCTCGAGATTCTTTGTCAGTTGTACATTCTCCACTTTGTGGTTAATAAGCATGGTAAATGCAACCATTGCCTCCAATTGCCTATAGGCAATGAAATGGTGACAAGTCATTAATCAGGTCACACAATAGCAAGACTGGTATAAGATTCCACAACATGAAATCCTCATTAGGAATGACAGGGAAGCATTCCCAGTATGTACCCACATTACCTGCATCATGGCTGACAGCTTTCATTGAAAAGGAGCTTTGAACCTCACATCTTCCTTTGTGAAGAGCCTACTATATACATCAGTAAACTATTGCTTTACTGAAAACTAGTAAATGACAACTTATGAAGTCAATGGCAAAATAAAATAGAAGATTCCTAGAGCACTGACCATCACAGCTCCACATTTTATCATTCTCAGTGACTTAATTCCCCTTATGTCCACAAATTTCTTTGACTGCTTTCCTCAGTATTGGATTTAGCAGTGTGGAAAACACAGCAACTTTTCCGTTCACTTTGGGAGCTAGCCCTTATTTTTCTAGAAGAGACAAAAATCATCTCTTCATTAAGCAATGCCTGGTGATTGAATTGTTCTCTTCTCTCATTCCTAAAGCCAGGGAAAAAAAAAAAAACCCATAAGACTGCAATCAGGTAGCAAATATAGCTCAAAATGTTGTTGTCTTACAGCAGTAATGTTCCTAATGGCATTTGGCTAAAAAATATGTTCTGGACTCATAATGGTCCGCTATATTGTGTTTACTAGTTACAACAAAAGGAATGGTTAAAAACCTATCAGTGATACAATGTTTAGCACCTATTATGGACACAGATATAACTACCTTATGGCAATTAAAGGCATAAGAAAATGATTAATGTTCTGAAGCCATAAAACTGCATCAGTTGAAAAGCTATTATGATTGTACTGTCTACAGCTTGCAGCCTACACCGGGCAATTTACGTCAATATACATTCTGCATAAAACTGATACTCATTTTTTCCAACACTAGATAATGAACTGTTACATAAAGCTTAAACTACACACCACACACTGGTCACTGCTGGAACAGCTGATTTACTCTTATCCTAAGGATGCAACTGGTTTAAGATTAGGTTCTAGATCTTCCTGTTCTGCATTTTCCTCATCTAAATGCCAAACATCTCACACTGTCAGATTCTCCATTTTAGTAATGCGCTTTTGATCACAAGAACTGAGAAACAGGAAAATGGATACAGAAAACATGCTACCCGCCTGCCAGCTGGAACAATGCGCTGACATTTATACCAGCTTTTATTCAGCTCAGGGATGTCTGAAGCAGACCCTCCCCAGGCAGGATCAGCATAATATTATTCACATTGAACAGTACTTTCCTCAACAAGTGACCTGTAAGTGCTACTCAATTTGACTAAGCAAACCAGAATTTGGTTTCTTTTGACAGAACAAGTCACAACGTGTGATGAAAGATGATATTTTCCATATGGGATACTTCCAGCTCTCTGAAAAGCAAAGGTTTAATGCTCTTATTCCAGAAAGAAATGAAAATAGAAAGGGACAGAAAGTCTTCCACTGCCACAGCATGACATACAGTAAATTATTAGCCTATAAATGGTATTGCACATTATTTCTGTTAAAGCGTTCTTTCAAACATCACAGAGAGAAGGGAAAGGGGAAAAAAAGAAATGATATGCTGCATTGTCCAAAACGAAATTGGAAAATGATAGATACAGTTTATCATCTAGTAATATACAGGAAAGCAAGCGCTCCACTCTTTCATATATAACTAATATATTGAAAGGAATAAAAAGAGAGACACACAGAAATCGCTTACAAATCAGACTTTAAAGTAATGTTCTTTCCAAGGGGCTAGGATACTCTTTCAAGAAAGAGATAACAAAGTCTTCTCTGCCCAAAATGAAAGTTGTAAGAAAGTTATGATACACTGAACCAAATTTCTCCTCTGCTGAAGTCAATGAAATTAGAGTCAAAGTGAATAGGATCTATTATAAAAAGCAGCATCTATTCCTCTAAATGCAATGGAATATTTCACAGCTACTGTAAACCACTATAGCTTCTCTGAAACCGATGTATATCGACTTACACCAGCATGAATTTAGCTCTGTTTCCATTTTAGTTAGCATTAGAAAACCTAAAATCCTAGCAGTAGATAGTACAAAGAACATTATTATGAGTAGGTTAGTTAAAATAGGGTCTCATATTCCAAATATAACGCTAGAAGCCACACATGTGCTGTACCATTCCAACAAGTACAAAAGAAGAAAGCTAACTAAAAGATCCCAAGCTTTTTTCCATAGCTGACAAAATAAATCTAGTTCTTCAGGCTTCTGTTCTTTCCTTTTCATCTGGAACCAACCTAGGTCCAATTCCTTGGCATGACTTCAGAGACTATCATTGCTCAGACTGGTGAACAGTAATTGTTGTGGTGACAGGCTTCTTGTACAGTAGCCATAAGAGATCCACCCAAACCAAGGAGCCATCTCTGTTCCTATGGGATCAGACACAAAACCACAACACCGCTTAGGTCGAGCTCACTCCGGGCACCTTGTAAACCATAGCCTAGTGAGTCTTCCTCCTCAGGACTAATCCAGGTGATCCCCATCCCACAGCAGTGATCGAGGAGGTCCCGCATGGCACTCAATAACCTTTATTGCACCTGCCAAACCCTAGCATTGAGAGTGAACAGTTTGTTTATGGGCCGTGCTGGCGACAGGCACACCAACAAGTCCCCTCGTTCAGTCTAATGGGGTGAATTGAAAGATTAGTCTGTCACACTGGCATGAGGCCTCATTTTTCTTCTGTGCTACATAGGTCGCCCCCTTCCCGCAGCCTGTATTTGATTGTGATTAATTCGTCAAGGCTGGCAGTAGAATGGAAATGAAGAAATGGATTGCCAATTACAGTTAGTCTTCCCACAGAATACCCCTCAAACAGGCGCTATTCTGCAGCAGTGACAGCTCAGGAATAAACTGAATGTGGCTCTATTGAGCAGAGAGCTGACCCAAAGTGTGTTTTAAAGCAGAAGGTGACTTCTCACCACCCCTCCCTCCCCAGCTCTTCAGTAAACGGTTGGCAGGCTGGCAGGTACACAAAGAGGCCATCCACGTTTATTTCTGTAGTCACCTTGTTAAGACATGCTGAACTTCTGACTTAACACTCTTCAACAAGGTGCACGTTTGTTTCTGAATACCTTACCTTAGGTAAGCCCGAAGGGGAATTTAATATGTATACTGTTACTGCTAAGAAAACAAAACTAGCAATGGCTCTGCTCTATACAGAAGCTCTTAAAAGCATTCAAACTTTCCCCTGAGCAGTACTCACAGAAAGGTAAGTTTTGACTCTTGCTGCGTTTCCTCTGCAGTAAACCTCATGTGTTCTCACAAGCTGTTTAATATTGCATTGATACAGACAGCTAGCTTAAACTGAATAATCGGATTCTGATAGATTAAGGAAATAGGAAACAATTCCACAACAGCCTGATTTTTTTTGTTAATAATTATTAATATGGAATTTGAGAAATAATACCTCATTCCTGGCAATGCATTCATGCAATTCATTTTACACACCAGCAAATTACTCGGTGCATAAATTCAAAGCTTGGGTACAAATTCAACTTTCTACTGCCTTAGAAATTCGGGTTTTAAAAAAATAATCCCTTTTCCCTCAAGAAAATTCAGACCACTGTAATAGATGCTTCCTTCCAGCACTGAAATTCAGTTAATTTTATACTATTGTATTGGGTATCACATCTTCATACATAAGAAAGGTGAATGTGTTTCCAATAGTCAAAGGCACACAGTGGCTTTAAATGTGCTCTGAAGACAAAAAGGTACAGCTCTCTTCCTTGCCCGAGGTGGCCTTCCATTAACGCATCCACCACCGAGTTCTGTGGTGTGCAGCACTGCAGAATATGTCTTTATAAACAGGATGCTGGCTTAGAAAGAGGATTAGTCATTCATTACACTGAATCATCTGACTTTGCTATTCTTCTCCTGCCTCTGCAGCAGTTGCCCTTTCCAATGATATATGGCAGCATTCCTATCTAACAAAGATGCAGAAAAAAAAGGACACCACAGTGAACGACCCTTGGAGTCAGAGACACCTTTAAACTGTCTTTCGGGTACTTTGATGAGACAGAGAATAGCAGGTTTGTTCTGTTGAACTTTCCTTTCATATCAGGATGAAGAGAAAATATTTGCCTTAAGAACAATACATTTTTACCTTCCACAGGCCACCTCAAGGCACTGATATTTTCACACACACTTCTTCCACACTGCTTGAAGAACCTTCTGACATCAAACATATAAACAAAAGATGATCATGGTAATATAAATTTATTTATATGGTGACTGTCAATATTTGTATTTAGGGTCTCCAGCAGTGACGAGGCCCATTATGATAGGTATCATATAAATACACACTAAAAGACAATGTCTGCTATAGAGAACAAAAAATAGAACAAATAAGGGACAGTTCCACAATATTCTGTGGCCAGACCTATCACTGTGCACTAGAAATAAGGAAAGAATGAGAAAGAAGAGCTGTTTACCTCAGGCATTCACTATCTAATGCAGTCACAGAAGTTCAAAAAGATACAGTTAATGCCTTTTGTTGTAAAACTACTTGATATACATCACACCACATATATTATTCATAGAATCACTGAATGGTTCAGGTTGGAAAGCACCTTAACATTACGTTCTGACCCTCACTGCCATGGGCAGGGATGCCTCACACTAGATTGTGTTGTCCAAGGCTCTGTCCAACCAGTCCATGAACAATGCCAGGGATTGAGCATTCACAACTTCCTTGAGCAACCTGTTCCAGGGCCTCACCACTCTCACAGTAAACTTGTTGACCGTTAATCCTGTTCAACTTTAGTGTCTCATGGCTTCTAAAAGCTATTTAAGGATACAGGAGCACAAACTAGTATAACTGTTCTGTTCTCATCAAGTAAGTTCTATACTGGGAGTGGGATTCAATGTTAACTGAAAACATCTAACAGTTTTCATCTGTAAATGTCAGATAAAACAACTGCACAGTATTACAATGATTGTGGGTGACGATCTAGGATTAAACATCTTATCCTAGGCACTTTTTTATAGCAGCTGAAGTACTGAGAATGTGTGCTGTGTAACTAAGATTACACACAAGACTAGTTATGCCACAGTGCATGGGTAAATGAAATCACTGCTAATACGACACACATCACCTCTAGTACAGGTTTTCAAACCCAGCAGTAGTCTAACAGCTGTCAAGATGATACCTATTTTTCTTTAATTAGATTAATTTTTTACCCAGTTCAGCCTTTCAAGGAAGCTTAGTTGCATCATGAAATTTGACTGAAAGCATTAAACTAGGTGTCTTTTTACAATGTGCTTAAAACTCAAGGGTAACACAGTTCATATACAATGTTTTCTGTAGAAATGGGGAAAGTATGAAAAAGATGTTCTTACAGTTACTAAATTGTTGCACTACAGTTAATCATGAATATGGTTAAAAGACACACACAGTAACACCACGTTCTCCTTCTGAAAAGAAAACCTGCTTTACTCTAGCACCTGATGAGACCTGACCAAGGAATCTGAGGTAATGGTGTGATTCCCTGGTACGAATCTTGCTTGGCAATGAAGAAAACGTGAAGAATCTTGGAATCACAGAAAAACCCATGTTGGAAGGCTACAGCCCCTATGGAGGTCATTTGTTCCATCCTTCTGTTTAAAACAGGAGCAATTTCAAACACGGATGAGGTTACTCAAGGCTTCAGAGAAACCTAAGAGAGCATGCCTTTGTCTTGCCTTCCAACTGCTGACCTCCCAAGATGAAATGTAGAGAAATAGTCATGAATAGCAATATAAAAGCTTAACTGATTTACTTAGTGATTTAAATAGATATATAAATGATTAGATTAGTAGCCTCTTAACTCTTTGTGACAGTAATTTCAAGTTATCTTAGGCCAGTTCATTCTTTATTATACCTTTAAAACTAAATGAGGTGAAAAGACATGATTTTGAGATTCGGCATCCTTCTGCTTCTTCCACAATGCCGTGCTATGTTCCATACTCATTAAAGCCAATGGAAATGGTGGAATTCACCAACAGATTGGGCTCCAAGTTCAGTTTTAGAGACATGCTTTTTTCTGGGTAAAGGGGCAAGACATCATCAAAGAAAAAATTCTGATAGGTATAATTGGGTCTTTTATCAAGAAGGATTTTATACTTCATGTCTCATGCTAATTTAATGTCTCCAGGACAAGGTCCACATATCTTTATTTTCTTAACTTAAATTCACTTCTTAACAAATTAACTTCAAAGAGCTTCAACTTTTCCTGATTGTGAAGCCACAGACCAAACATAAAAATTATCTTGTTGACATCAGCCAGGAAAATTTAGGGAAGATAATTAAGTGATGCTGTTGCTCTAGAACAATGAAGAGATTTAACTTTCATCATGGTAACTGAGACATTTTAGTTCTTTGAATGGAAAACCACAAGTACCAAAACAAACATTATATCTGACCAGCTGAAGCCCTGTTTGTGATATCAGCAGTATGTTTTCTGAATAGCAGAGATTTATTCCAGCTCTTTTATGCTGTGCAGAATGGTTTGCCTGTGAAAAAAATACAAAAAAAAAGTGACAGGAAAAAGGGGGAAAGTGCCTTAAGGGCAATGTGGGTTTGATGCCTTTGGAGATATTATGGCTTTTCTTCAGATAAAGTCTGCAGATATCTATGTAGCTCACTGCAAAAACAACTAGACATAAGCCATGCTAGGAGCTTCAAGATGAAAGCCACTATGAAATAAGAGCAAGAGAGCACATGAGCAATTGTTTCTTGCAGAGTAGAACCAAGACAGTGAGGTTAAAGAGTGTGGGCAGAAGTTGCAAGATTGAAGGAGCAACTGATATAAGCAAATCTAAACTCAAAGCAGTGAGCCTAACACAGGAGCCAAGGCTTTGTAAAGTCTGTCAAGCGTAAGTTCATTATACTTCTGCTGATTTTAAAAACAGTAACTAGGTAGAATCATAGAATATGGTTTGGGTTGGAAAGGACCTTAAAGCTCATCCAGTTCCAACCCCTGCCATGGGCAGGGACACCTTCCACTAGACCAGGCTGCTCCAAACCCAATCCAACCTGGCCCTGAACAGTGCCAGGGATGGGGCAGCCACAGCTTCTCTGGGCACCCTGTGGCAGTGTTTCACCAACCTCACAGGAAGGAATTTTTTCCTAATATCTTATTCGAATCTCCCTTCTTTCAGTTTAAAGCCATTCCCCATTGTCCTATCACTACATGCCCTTGTAAGAAGTTCCTCTGCGGCTTTCTTGTAGGGCCCCCTTTAGGTATCGGAAGGCCGTTCTAAGGTCTTCCCTGAGCATTCTCTTCCCTAGAAGAGAACAGGCTATCTCTTACTAAAAAGAAGAGGGAGAAGACAAAAAACAAGGCCACAAAGAAACTCAGTAGTAAGTGTCCAAAAGTCTAAGTATTCAAAGAGAAATTTCTAAGGACAGTCACTAAACGCTGTTTTAACGAAGGACATGATTTGTCCTCTAATATTCAGGGAAAATGCTTTAAGTTGGACCAGTCAGCAAGAACTTCAAAATAGATAAAATTCTAGATAGTCTAACTACAGGATCCATAAAATGCTGGTTTCCACTGAAAAGGAGAGCTTATTAAGTCTCTTGTCTGGAATCAAGTTTGAGCTTCTTCTTACTAAATACGTCATATGAATGCTAATTTTAGACTGTTGAGAGCTCATTGATTTACACTTTCCAGTAATAATTTTTTTAGTTTTTAAAGTATGGGAAGAGATCAATTAATATCATGGACACGGCACTGTCTGAAATAAGAACACTGTTAAATAATGCATGCAACAAATTTTTATACAAGTAGTAATTAGATTTCTAGGATTACTTGAATATTATAATAGTCATTTCAGGGCTGTTACAATTATTAATTTTAATAATAATCTCAGTTAACTGGTGATCAGTCCCAAAAGCAGCAGCAAAAAATGAGTTATGTAGCTTCCTCTTTGCTAAAATGTTACATTATACAAATCATGGAGTAAATAACAAAATGCAATTAACTTCCCATGACTTACAAAAAATGACTGTTAAAACCACACAGTAGTGTCAAAGGAAATGATGCAGTCTGAGCTGAGAGATAAAGAGCTGCTGATCAGATCATAAAATTGTCTTAGTTAAGAGAATCTTCTTAATGAGAATTTTCTTTACGTGACCTACTGGATTTTCTGTCTCCCTCCCCATCACAGAGAATTCATATAATATCCATTTTCCTAGGTCACCATAATTGACACCACAATATTCAAATGCTAACGATCATGTACAGCATTGGGCCATTGTGATGGTTACAGGGACTCAAAGCACCAAGCAGGAGATAAATACGAGACTGCTTCACAGTTACTTACTATACGTTTGTGTATAGTTGCTCTAAAATATTTGCAGCTAACTCCTTCCTTGGAAAGACGCAGTGCACCCCTTATTAGAACTGCTCATTAAAGAAACATATAATCTTAGGAATGAAATGCCAACAGAAAATGAGACAAAACAGATGGGAAAGATGGAAATAGATTGCCTCAACCTTTAGCCCTGTGTCAGGAATTTATTCTGCCTTAGAAAACATTTGGTTTAGTCTTCTGACTCAGATTTTCAGAGGGCTTTTATAATTCTTCAGTAGTGCACCTGTCGGTTAATCCCTTGTTATAATCTATCCGGGATCACCTCACGGGGAGAAGAGCTGATGGATACACCCGCAGCCCTCTGAGGACTGGCAGGATGAATCGCTCTTTGGATACCGGTGAGGACACACCAGAGGTCAGGACAGCAGTGACACGAGCTGGCACTAGAACAAGGGACCTCTCTCCCCAGATAAAGGCAAAGCAGAGCAGAGGATCTGTGATACCTCCCTGCATCCTGCCTTGAGAGCGTATTATCTGATTCTATTTCCTATACACACTGCTTTTTTTCTCCTCACTTTCTAAGCTTGCTTTTCAGACTCTCCTTTAGAAACACATAATAAATTTAACCTTGCAACGTTTTGCCACAAGCAGGCCAAAAGTTACAAGTAAGCATAAGCGGCCTGATTCTAAAAGAAACAAGTCTTACTCCAGTGTAGTAAAGCTGTTTAAAATGTGGTGAACCTCTGCATTTCCACTGCCTAAATCACTGCAGACATTCTGCACTTTCAAAGGCTTCAAGTCTTTTTCTTTTCCTTTCTCTGTGTTTTTAAAAGAAATGCAAACATACATTTATAACAAAACCTAAGAGCTGCCATTATCTTCTCAGAAAGGACAGATGTTATCATTTTAGTGAAAGTCAAGCTAAGGCAAAATATACAGCTATACTTACATAGAGACAAAGAAAAAAACAACTGGAGACTTCCCCTAGTTACATCTTTCCTTCTCTCTTTCCTTTTCTCTTTCTCCCCTCCCTTAAATTTAAAATAACATTTAAATACTTGCTTATGTTGCCAACAGAAGCATCTAGGAGCAGAAGCCAAATACTGTATTACTTTAAAATACCACTAAGAAAGGAACAAATAGGTGTGCATAGACCGTAACATCTTCAACTCCTTCCATATGCAGTCGACCCCATAATTACCTCTCAACAGAGTACTGTGACAAACATGAAAATTCCTGTCTTCTCATATCCATCTGCAGAGCCTTGCTTTAATTTTGCAGCTCGTAAGGTTTGGAGCACTATTTATCACTATATATCAGACATCCTTGTTCACTTTGCAGGCTGCAAACACCAGAATCTGGGGATAGGTTCTTAAAGGCGTTATAATGAGGTGTTTTGCCATAAAAATCTACTGAAGAAAGTTGCTGCTTTTTTCCCCTCCCTCCTTCTGGCAGTACCTCAGACATAACAAGATGGTAATTACGGGGAACGTGGATGTGTAAATGGTGATTCACTGTGTATAAGGTGAAAATCTGACACACTGCAGCCTAAAATAATGGTTTTTACCCTCAGGATTACATATTTATCAGTAGATTTATTTTTATTACTTTTTTTTTAAACAGATAGTAAAATTGCTTTAAAAAAGGCAAAAAAAAAGAAAAGAGACAAATCAGAAGAAAATCCTTAAAAACCATAGCTGGCCTGAGAGAAGCTGTGATAAGGTTAAGACTGCCTTGCTCGAGTGTTATTGAATCACTCCTGAGGATCTGTTGCTCAATACCCCACTACCTCCCCAGTGATACGGGAGTGCTGCAAGGCCTCTGTGCTCCTCCTGAGAAGTTTCGTTTTGGAGTCTTCATGCTTTTGATATAAAGGAAAGCATTTATTGCAACAGACGAGAGTAACCCAGGAATCCATGGGGATATGACACTTCATAACCTTTTCTTTCTTTGATTATCAGTTTATAAGCATTTTAGAGGTGATGGGGATCTCTTAGGAAAAGATAGCACCTCCTCTTCCACACCCCAAGTGCCTTTAAGCTCTTGTTTTGCAGTCCTTACGAACATTCAGCATTGGTTGCTTTCCACTTCATTTTTTAAGGATTTAATCCCTCATTTGAAGCTATCAGACTCCCAAACCAAAGATCCCTCATGAGTGAATTTCTTGCCAGCGCTCTTTAAATAGGAGCACATTAAAATCAAAGTTTTGTCTCCTGGCTCAGGGCCTTCATGGCAAACAGCCTTCTTGGGGCTTTAACTCATTCAAGCTGGAACATCCACAGTGTTATGGGTGGAGATGGAGTGTCAGGAAAGTGCTTGGGGAGGAAAGGCAGACCTCTCTGTCCAACACCCTTCCCATGAAAAGCCATCTGCCCTTAGCCAAAACCTCAGAAAGAGGCTTGCTTGCCTGTTTCTTCCTGCTTTTCTTTTTATGGGAGAAAAGGAGTGCTCTGCAGTGATGCAAACAGGAAAGGATTGCTTTCCAGAGCAGCATGACTACTCTCTCGTGATAGTAACAGAAAAGGCAAATAATCGAAGCCTTTACAAGAATTTGAAGCAGAACACAATTCAGATTCCTAAATTGGATACACTCAGTTTATCCCTTGCAAATTGCCCTCTTCCATTTGGAGGTGAAACCCAATTCTCAGCCAAGGGCCTCTAAAGGGACAGCATTTGTTTGTATGGATCTGAGGTGAGAAAATCAAGGAAGTGTGTTCCTTCAATAACATCTTATTGGGACAGTCCAGTGTTAACTGCAGGATACATGAAGCAATACTAATCAGCAAGGGCAGCAGGAATGAAGCTGATCCACTTGCTTGTCTAGACACTGACTTGATCTAAAGGAATGTGCATATATGGAGGGGAAAAAACCCAAACAAACCCAGGAAGATGAAAGCACAGCTTTGCAGCTTTTGGGTGTACTTTACACCTCAAACACATCACACTGCATAATTTTAGCACTGCAACTGCTATCAAACATTCCTGAAAATACTGACACCTGAAGCCTGACGCAGGATTGCCTGTTTAATTACTGCTTTCAGGCAGAATGTCTGAGAGCCTGGAAAGAAGGCATTTATTTCATTGAGGAATACAAAGCTTATTAAAATGTAAACAGTAAAATCAATTAGAGATTGTATTCTGCAAACAAACAAACAAACCAACCAACACAAAGCAGCAGCGGATTTTAGCAGAAATGTGTCTGAATTCATTTCCAAAGGTGAAAACAGCAAACAATTACTGAAAAGCATCTGCCACACTACATAATGTTTCAGTAGTGCCATAGCTTTCCAGTTAAAATCAATGCTAACGTCAAGAAAAGCAGCCGTTACCTCAGGAAAAGAAAACTAGAGATTCCTACCAGAGACCCTTTCCAGCTTTCTTTACTGACTTCAGGGAATCATATTCTTCACCTGCTGAAATCTTTTCTATTAAGTAGGCCAATTATAAAAGAAAATCATAGAATCATAGAATAACCAAGCTGGAAAAGACCTTTAAGATCATCAAGTCCAACGACTACCCCAGGACTGCCAAAGCCATCACTAAATGAACGCCTATTATTTGTAAACTCCACTCACTAGTAATTTCCATATATTTATGCCATGTCTTGCCTGTTTCCATAAACTAATAACAAAAATGCATCTATATTAAAGATCAAGATTGAAGTCGAAGAGTCCAGAACTAAAATGCAGAGCTCCCTTCAAAGTTCAAAAAGGGGACCTGAACTAAGGACCAAGACAGAGAAAAAGATTTCCTTTTACTGGAAACCACATTCAGTGAGTTCTAGTGTTTGTGGCAATGGCATCTGTGTGTTCTTCTGCACTACTGGAAATGCAACTCAAGCAGAAAAGGACCCAAAAGTATTTAGATTCTACCTTCTGAAGCCTAATTCGGATTTACAATCAGCAGTCAATTTCAAATTAGAAGTCCTTGAAAAAGAAGAAAGAACCCTAAATATTCCTGTCACTTCCCCCCACATCTGCAGTGCATGATTAGACAAAACTAAAATTACTTTATCTAAAAATTACTGTGTTATTTTCACACAGTGGCAGCTATGTCAAACTACGGTGTTACATGATGACTGCGTTTTTTGAGTCTATTGCTGCTTATCACATCTCTTTAAAACCTTTCAATTGTACAAGTAATCCAACCTATGCACCTACTGAACTGAAAGGAAAAAATCAGCCTCTGTTATTTGTAAATGAAACAACATTTTTGTCCCCTGGTAACTTGCGCATCCTTCCAAATTTCTCCATGGTTTTCTAAATATGGAACAGCTTGTCTTCCTCCTCCTTCAAATATCATGCCCACTTCTTCCACAATGTCAACCAAAAAGCAGCTGACTTTTCATGATGGATTGCCTTAAGATTACAACAAAGCAAGTGACAAATTTTGTAATAACCCTTTCCCCCTCCAGTTCTTCAGGCAGCATTCATTTGCATGTAAATTAATAAACTAAAGATGTGGAATCACAACTCAAGGGAGCTAAGACAATTTCATGCTATTCTAGCAAATTTGCTTGAGGAAAATACACTTTTTACCCAATCTTGGCCATCGGGAAGCCTATTTTTCCCTGCTGAAGCCACAGTAGTTAGTTTAAGAGCTACTGGAGCTGCAGAAGTGTAATCACAGCTGTGGGTCTCGGCTCACAGGCTATGGGCTGTGCTAAGGGCTGCACAACAGTACCTCACTTATCAGCACCCTGGTATCTATTCACATCCAAAGGTTTTGGGTCTCTGTTATTTAACACAATATAAATAGATTTACATTCCAAAATGACATCTGATATGAAATATGACTGTTTAAAATTGTAATAATAGAAAAACTGAGCAAGCAATAAGCAACATCTAAGGTTGTACTTACCATAAATTCCTGTTGAAATACAGGGAAACGCCTGTAAAACAAATGAAAGGGGAAAAAAAATCAGTGGGATTTCTCTTTGCTGAACTTTTTATCAAAACCAAGGGTATTTTTAAATGCCTGTTTTCCAACACCCAGACATTAGATGTAGCCTTTGCTGTTAGAGCAGTCAATTCATAGGCATTTTCATGTCATTATATGAAACATATTCCATATGTATTTCTTACTGCCATGTTAACAAAGGCACATTCTTTTTCTCATCTTGAGCTATGAGCAACATTTGAACTTAGAGTCATTATTAAAACTGCCTTTTGAGCTAAAAATTAATGCCATGAGCTAAAAATTAACACCATAAGCTGGTACAGCAGGAAAAAGAAAAGGTCATATTCTCTGGATAGAGTTAGACAATGTTTCTTCAGTAGTAAAATAAGCTTGGTCAGCTTAAACCCTGCCCTCCCCTGCCTCTTTGCCATGCCCTCATTCACTATACCCTCCTTTCTTGTTTGAGAGCCTTTCATTTCTAACCTCGTTTCTTTCAGACATGTGGTTTGTGGTGTGACCCAACACAGCTGTACTGGAACAAGTCAGAGGCTCGCAAACTGGTTCAGGGACATGAAGACATTGGGTGAAAAGGCAAGGTACCTTTTTGGGTCAGCTTGGACACCACAGAAAATGCATCACGCCACAAGAGATGGTTCTAGACACCGTGAAAGCAAGAATGCCCGTTCATGTTTCTCCTAGTTGTAGATTTGTATTTCTGTGAGCCCGAGTCAGTTTCCCACCAGGAGAAACCAAAGCCCTGGTTTCACAAGAGAGACAATTTTCTTTGTGTGCCATTGATATGTGATAGCACCTTTGCCTCCCACCTCTAGACTGACAGCAAACACAGCTCAAAGGTACCGGAGCACCTGGGACCAAAGTCTCAAATATCCACCCTGAGGCTCCCTCCAGATACCCCGGCGATGAGTCACCATACAAAAGAAAGGCATTCTTCTTTACTTAATCACACAGGAAAACATTATTCAAAGCTAATGCTTGCTTTATATTTAACCAGGGAATTAATTAGGGAATGGTGATTAAGAAAGGAGAGGTCTAATGGAAAGAATACATCCTCCCCTCCCCTCTGAAAATACTTAACTAAAATAAAGTGGGGGAGAATTACAGTCTCATTCCTTCTCACAACCACTACAACTTACATCCTGAAAAATACTTAGCTTTGTAGTTTGTACCCAATAAATCACAACGAATCAGCTCTTTAAGGAAATGAGGAATGGAGTAGGGGGGAAAAAAACATCCACAGGGTTACAGAGCTCAGGCTGAGGTGGCAACAGATGCTCCAGCAATAAGAGAGGCATAAAGGATGATTTTGTCCAGTTTAGAAACAGATTATAAAATTCACCACTGCTGAAGCTTCAAATTAAGAGATAATGGAAAACACAACACTTGTTTGAGCCATTCTTTGCCAGAACTTGAGTAACAGCACATGATTTAGATACTATTATTGGCCACATGGAATGAGTAATGGAGTATTCAAGGTTCCATCTCTCACTGGCCCCACAACTCTGGGCATGGGCAAACAGTCCTGCAGCACATCTGAAATCCCATAGCGATTTGGGCAACACCACATATGGTGCAGGCAGGAAGTAGCACTGCCACCACCAACTTCAGATGCCCACATATGGGGCAAAGCACCCACTGTAGGGGACCATGTGCCAAGATGGCTCGGCAGCCCCTGGGCACTGAAGAAGATCCATGCACCATCTGCCCCCATGTTGCTACAGGTTCAACACCTATGCAAAGCAAAGGGCATCAGGCTGATAGGGTCCCCAAGCAAGATGCAGCTGCTTAAACCTAGATGGTGATCTTAAAGGGATTTACAAGAGCAGACACTGGACTAAGGGATGAGCTCGAAATATGCTGTTTAGATCTCACACTAAACTGTGTAAATTTGGACCCCTGGAGCTGGAAGCCCTAAGGGAAGCCTGTGGGCTCTAAGGGACTAGGCTTCCTTTTCAGCCCTGCTTGCAGAAGAGATAGATGACTGCATTTTCAGCACTGCACAACAGACACCTGCTGCATTTGTTCATCTCCATTCACAGACCACGCTGCTCTGAGGCTGTTTAGCAAGCTTTAGCCAGTAATTTGTGTGTTGTGTGTGTTTCTTAACACCTACTTGAAAATTACTGTGCAGACACGTCATAATCATTACCTTGCTTTCAGTTTCTGTCATGCAGCTGAGACATGAATGAAGCTACAAGAGCACATAAAATCCCATCAAGTTCCTTTGGAATACCGGTCTGTGCCATAACTTAGATGAGCTCTGCCCTCTCCCTCATTCAGAGATGATCACAGCATATAACCAGCAGATGTAATTTCGTAAGATGTGACAGTGCTTTTATTCATTCAAGAAAGACCTGTGCCTGAGATCACATATCAACTGTGTTTCTCTTGGCTCCTAGGGAGACAATTTAGTCTAGATGCCAGGTTGAAATTACTGGCAGAGCCCTAATGGGGAACTCACAGCATGGATATCAACATACTACAATATTTGGCTTATGGACAAAAGGCGTTAAGGTTTCTAACCTTTCCTGTGCATAATAAGATCTTAATTATGCATTTGATTTCAATAAAAAATTCAGGTTCACAGTAGGAAATATTCATTCCCATTTCTACCATAAAATGTTTCTCATCTTAATTTGTTGCTGGTAACTGCTATTTATTGACTAACCTTTAATTTCTTTGCTACTGAAACAGCGTGTTTGCTTTACTTTGAGGGCTGACAGCACTCAAAACAGATGTAACTCTGGAGTAGAACACAAGTAGTAAGAGTGAGAGCTTACTACTACTACACTGCTGCCACCATCTAGAGAAAGAGGCCAAATCAAATCAGCTGCATGAACACTCTAAGGCTAAGAGTGATTTAATTCCTGTAGGAGAGGATGTGGGTACTCAGGCTCTGGCACTTTTTAATTGAATGTTTCTTTATTAAGGCTACAGCAGCAGTGTTAATTAGGATGAAATGTAATGCAGTTTCATGAGGAAAACTTACAATAGTCACCATGTGGAAGCCAGGTTGGACTCTTAGGACATTTCAATAGGAGGAACCTGGGTATTTAAATACTTAAGAGCTTGTCTACAACAAGGGGTTCTAGTTCACACTGAGCTGCAATGTATTAACAGTTATACATTAGATGAATATAATTGCTACATCTACATGACCAGCTGCCTCCTACTGCAGTCCTAATAATTGCTTCCAAAGAGCAAAGACTGTCTTCAAATTAAGTGCTTGGCATTCTGCACCAGCATCCCAGTGTCATTTCTGCCACAATCCAGCCACATACAAGGTAAGCACTTGTCTTCCAGCAAATAACACAGCAGATAATAATAAAATTAAACACAGATTGAGCTTTCTGTGGTTTCACTGCATCATCTCATGAAACAGACTAGCACACATGCTTGAGAGCCTTTCCCTTGTGAAAATGGCATTGCTGAATTTTCACAAAGAACTTGGAACTGTTTAAAAAGGCTTAGTTTTCACTAAAATTGCAAGAGGAAACAATTTTTATCTGATTCTTCAACAAAGTCAAAAGTTCTTAATATCTCTGGGTTGATGGTAGTTAAATGTGTTACGCGCAAAACAACACCATGAGCTTCTCAAGAAAGTTCAAGGTAAGACATATTCCTTTGGATATACTTTATTCATACACACACACACACTTATGCACTCCATATACTTTCTACTTTGACCTTTTTCTTGGTCATGCTCCTTGCTAGCTAGAGCCTGTGCCACTGCTGCAAAGAACCTTGTATCTGAACAAACTTGAGGATGTTAAGACTACTGTTCCCAGTATCTCACTATCTATGTCTCACCAGTGCTCTGGGACCTGTGATACAGGCATTTTGCTAGAGGATGAGCAGATAACTGACCTGGGAAAAGATTTCTTCACCAAGAAGCTTGCTCCTTTGTGAGCCCCAGAAGTGGTCTCTTCATCTCCTCTTTCTTTTCCATAATCTGAGGTGGCAGCCAACCTGTGCTCAGTGAAGATGATGCCTCCCTGTACCACCTCAAGATGGGTTACTTCCCTTCCCCTATCACCTTGCTCCTGAGCTGCTTTTTTATCCCCTTAGCACTGCAAGGAGCTATCTGTTCATAACCTCTCTAATTAACCTTCTCCCTCTTATTTGCCAGAAAGTGGGAAGTTGCTCTTCCAGCTGGGACATGGCTTTGAGCACTGTATCATAGGCCAGAAACTATTAACTTGTCTTCCACTTTAAAGACTATCTCTACAGTACCTTAGCAGCATTAAGAAATTGCAGAAGCACTAACACACAGATCAAAGAAGACACGAAGCTCCAAAAACCTAAGTGCCAAACCACTCTCTGTGTCAGATTAAGCAGAAACTTGAATCCTTGCTTCAATGGGAGAAAACCCCATTCCTGCTGCTCAGAGGACCTGACCCAAAACTCAACCAAACTCTGCTCTTACAGTGCCTCCATTTATTACTTTTGAAATTTGACTTGAGTTTTTGTTTTTCACCTTGATTTATATAAAAATACTGAAGTGAGATGAGTTCCTCTGTGCTGGGAGCATCCTTGGCTGAACAGTAGTACAGTGAGCACCTCTGCGAGATTGTTTGTCTTACTGTCAGTGATAGCCTCATGAACTGAAGTGGCAGGTGAGTGGGCAGAGAGAAAATTGCTTGTTTAAGAGCAGCCCTGACAGCACTGCTCTGCTGTGATTCACGAGGGTGAATGCCAGAGGGACACTGCAGAGGTAAAGCAGAGCATCACAAGGTAAAGCTGCCTATGCTGGAATGAGTTTTGCTGCACAGAGTTAAAGTATAATAAGGAATTTTTCACACCCTGAGTTCCCACGTGTGTGTTCAAAAAGTTCACTGTAACATAAATATATATTTGTAATAACTTTGTAGAACATCACAGGTTAACTATGTTCCCGTTTCCTTCGCACTTTACTACCTCTATGACTTGCCATGTCCACCTTCAAAAGCCAAAAGTATTTACTGCTATATACTAAAGCTATGCTTTCTGCCAGAAATAAATATGTTTAGATAGCATGCTATGAATATCTTTTTAACATTCAGCACCAAAAAGCCGTGGCACGTACATCATGGCATTGCAAAGTGCTGTTACAGAGAGTGCAGCACAGTGCTATGAAAGCTAAGTATCAGCTAAACCACAAAGTAAGCCAATTTAAATGATACCAATTGTTTGAATAATAATTTATTTTCATGACAAGATTTATGATTTGAATCTAGTGGGTGGTAAAGATGCATGGTGGGGAACAGAGTGGTGTATGTTATAACTTGGAGCATGTAGTGGAGCTGCTGCAACTGCAGGGAATATACCAGACCTTAACCAAGCAAAAACAAGCAGGATTCAAAACTAGAACCCTTCAAGCTCATCCATGCCCATTCTGGCAGCATCCACTTAGGCACACACAAAGGTACCATCATATGTGCACAACAGTACCACTCACCCAGGGTTTCATTACAGTGTTGACACCAGGGGTTCCATACCTGCTTCTGATTAGCCCATCTCCATTGTGCAGACTTGGACTTGTGGTACACAACCACACATAGCACCATCTACACCCAGAGCTCAACAGGAGTATGATCTCTAGAGCTCAGGGATAGCAAGAGGCATGCAAGTGCACTAAGTAATCACCCTTAAGTCTAGCATCAAGCAGTGTGAGTTTGTACCCCAGGAGAACCAGCAAACTGCTGCTCCCTGTCCCTTGCCATGACTGTTAGCCTGCCCTAACTTCATTTCTGTGAGCCTAAACAGTCTGACCCCAGTCATAGCACTGTTTTTCAATGTTCATCAAGTAACTTCAGTATCAGCTACCCTGATATTCCTGTTGACCAGGCAAAGCTCCTAAAGCACTTGGGTGCCTTGGATGCCTTTCAAAATAGCATGCTCTATAAAATCACCTATCTCCAAAAAGCACAATAAACCTATAAACTTCAGGGCCTACTGTACCTCTTAAGCTGTACAAAATATCCACAGGGTACACGCATACATATTTAAGACATCAGGAACATTTTAAACATTTTATATCAAACATTTCAGAGCCAGATTTTGCTACTTTTACTAGATCAAATGTATAAACCAAACCATTTCATAAACCACTGACTATAATACTATCCCATTGCCTTTTAAAAATCCTTACACTACCACTTGGAACAAAAATAAAGAAAAACTTATTTCCCTGTAAATCTCCTGCCATAAATTCTGTATTTTCATCATTCTGAACTGTAATTCAATGAGCAATAAATTTTGTAAGTAACTGTCACAGAAATAAAATTTATTAATACAGAATTCTAATGCAACTTCCTACACTGAAAATGAAGAGAAAAAAAATTAAAGGGAAGAATTGAAAATGGGAATGTTTAAGCTCAGTTTTCATTATGGACCATACTAGCGTGTTTATTAATCCATCTTTAAAGAATACAAAAGTAATTATTGCCTCAAAAATGAGTCTCCCGATCACAGCAGATCACACACAAACCTTTAGGCATTCATATGAGCTTCCTCATTCTCACAACATCCAGATACACTATGAGATACAACATCCAGCTGCTCAGCACTGTTAGAAACACCAGGCACATGCAGGTGCTGAAAAAAGTTGAGGGGAATATTGTAGTATAAACATAAGCACCCACCTATTTAAATGCTAAGTTTACATCCCACCTATGTTGAAGGTTCTCTGAGGATGCTGATGGCTGACACAATGCTGGTCAAGCAGCTACAGCTGAAGTTCAGATTCAGACCCAATGTGAAACATCCCTTCTGGATGGTGGCTCACGTCTCCTCAATGTACCTTCATTTACCAGACCGTAAGTTCACATTGCACAATTGAAGGTCAACAGGTTTAGAAAATGATACACAGCGGTATTTACATTTAAAATAAAACCCTAACAGCTGGGTGGCAAATGATAACTGAGAGAAGACTGTTGCAAAGCTACTGAAAGCCTGAAGGACTCCTATTGAGTGCAAATTACTTGCAACAAGCATGTAAAGAACTTCATCATATCTCAGAAAGCACAGAATCCAAGCCAAATATGCGGCCGTTTTCCAGTGGATGTCCATAAGCTTCCCCTGCTGGTCACACTTGCAGACTGCTCCAGGTAAAGATTTACCACAAAGACTGCACTTCTTCAAGTCTGTTTATTTATACAAAAGGGCAGTTAGTGAAAGAGGCCACCTGGGAGGTTAAAAGGGCCAAAAGAACATATTTAATATTTCCTGTTACCAAACTAAACAGATCATGGGGCTGTGGGGAACCCTCTCCTTTCATGACCTGTTTCCCACAAAAGTGGCAATGTTCTCATTGACAAATTGAGTCTCTTGCCTCATGCAACGAGTGAAAATTTAGTTTCATTTTTACTGAAATAATTAAAAATTTCAACCAAAACACAAAAAAAAAACAATATTGAGGAATCTCTCCCAAAGTGTATAAATTATTTTCAGCAGCTGTGCATTGTAACTTCATATGAATTTAAAATAGATTTTTGAAGAAACTGAATCCAGCTGCTACAAGGAACTATGCAAGACAGTGCAAGACTGTAGGATGGAATTAACTTCAGATTCACTACTTGAGGAATGTCACCAAATTAATTACCTTCAAATGCTCAAGTTTACTATCATTCAGTAATTAAAGGCAATAGCTCAATCAACTGCCTGGATAAAGACCTACACTGAAAGTTGGTCAAATAGTTTATTTCATTTCCCCAGGTACAAACTGAGTAGTTGGATGAGTTTTGGTCTTGTTTTCTTTCTGAACTATTTAACATACATAGTTAGAATGAAAAGCTGATGGGGCAACTATGGACTAACAGCTTGGTAAGAATTTTTATACGTCATAGATCATTTGTATGTAGAAATCCTCAGAAGTGAAATTGGACCCTTTAAACCACCACAGAATAGCTGAGGTTGGAAAGCACCCCTAGTCTAACCCACCTGCTCAAAGAAGGGCTGACTAAAGCTAGACACCCAGGACAACAGCCAGTCAGGCTGGAATATCTCCAAGGATGGAGACTTCACAACTTCTGTGGTAAACCTATTCTGCTGTTTCACCAGCCATAAGTGGTTTCTAATGTTTGAATGGGATTTCCCGTGTTTCAGTTTGTCCATTCAATGGGTACCACTGACAAGAGACTGCTCATCTTCACTTCCATCCATCAGGAGTTTATACCCATTGATAACATCTTGCTGCTGAGCCTTCCCTTCTCCAGGCTAAACTGTCTCACAACACTTCCCTTTGTGAAATACAGTCCAGGCCCTTAATCGTCTTTATGGACCTTCACTAGAGTTGCCCCCATATGTCTGTGTAAGTCCCTGAAAGGCAGCACAACCATTTGGTATATCGACCACTCCTCCAAGCTTTGTACTGTCTGAAACATTGCTGGGCTGCTTTCCTGCCCCATCATCTAAGGCACTCAGGAGGATCTTTAACAGTATTGTCCCCACAATCAGCCCCTGGTGTGCACTGCTAGTGAGTGGCCTCCAGCTGGACCTTGTGCCACTGACCACAACTCTTTAATCTCAGCAGCTGAGATAGTTTTCAGTCCACCTCTTACCCAGCAAAAAAATATAGATAGAAACATAATAATTGGCATTATAAAACAGCATCTGCCCAGGATGCCATTGCACTTGAAACACCAACTAAAGCAGCAAAAGCACAGATGATGAAGAGGAAAGAATAAAACATCAAATGAGAACTTCGAACAGATTGCATTTTTTTTCCTTTCTATACCAACCCATGCCAAAACAGGCTTGAAATGAATGACAAAGTGATTCCGAACCACATCTGTGATGTGCTTCTAGCCCCAGTAGAGAACAGTTACGAGTTTTGTCAAGAACTCAGAAATCCCCTTGCTGTTTTCAAGAGAAAGGGACATCCACCTACACCCCCCATATTGCATCAGCCTCTCAGCACTGCAGAGCATGGAGCAGTTGCTAGTTTTGCTTCTGGAGTCCCTGAGCTTTCAGAGTCTATTTTGTGAACAAAAGCTTGAATATTCAACCTCCTTCACAAAACACTACAGATCCAGCCCTTATTACTTTTTAAATGGATATTTACTATTTTCAGAAGACTAATAATACTGTTTAATCATACTCACTTCAATAAAACCCTGTTATATTACAGGATTCCATTTGTTTAGCTTGAGAGGCCACCTTCAAAGCAGTTCTTGGGCATCTCACCCCCTCTAGCATATTTCTACTCACAAGATCCTGCAGGATCCACTGACCTCATCTTCCATGTGTATCCCTAAGAGAAAAGCTAGGATCTTGCTTCATCTCAGTTAAGCCATTTTGAGGCTGGACTTCTGATCTAAGGTTCTCTCTACAGTTAATAAAGAGGGTAATTCAGCTGTTTCAGGTCAAATGAATGGCTCTCATGGGGAACTGCTGACTACAGAGTGAAGCTATACACCTAAGCTAAATTTAGGTGAAACAAATCTCTCCCTGAGCACAGGAAATCATACGTGTTTGCCAGAAAGCATATTCAGGAACTCTCTTTCTCTTGAGTCCTAACCACAGGAATATTCTTTCCATTGATTCAATATAAAATTGCTGCTAATGAAAAATGATGGGTCAGACTTCTCTGGCTTCATGAGATTATCCTGGATGGCAGTCAGCCTCACGGGTGTGATGGCAAAGGAGAGCTTAAAACAGTCCAGGAAAAGGTCTGTCTGGCACAGTCCTGCCTCAGACAGAAATACTCACGTGCCAGTGCTGAGCAGGCACCTCCTGGCCAGCAAATACGCTCTGCTTCTCAAAAAGGCTAATTAAGAACTACACAACAGCCTCAGTCTTGTGCAGTGCTCTCATTTCCAGGAGCACAGCTGTGAAAATCAGATCCGCTGGCCCCAGCACAGGCTCCTGGTAGTCCAGGGCAATTTCCACCCTAAAGGACGCAAATGCTGAGACATACATTGTGGTCAGGATACACAGACGCTGCAAGCCTGGCTCAAGCCCACACAGGCAGGTAGGAGAGGACATACCCAATGCAGCATCAGCATTTCTAGCGCACAGGTCATTACACTTACTAATTCATTCTTAAAGAGCTCAAATTTAGAACACAGGGCCCTGATCCAACCCAATATTGTGCCACATCTGCAGATCAATATGAGCTTTATAATATTTTCAAAAGAAAAAAAAAGGAATAAGAACCCACATGACTGTATTAACATGAAAGGAGGTATACAGCGGCAAAAGTATTTAGTGACTGCAGTGACAATAACTGCTCCATCCCTAACACTAGGTTAGCCTGTCCGTACTGCTCCACCTAAACCAACATACCCAAGGAAATACCACTGTACCTTTACTGTGGTCTGATTCAGATCTGAGCCAATCTTGCAAGAAAAAGCCATTAAGTGACATTAACGTAGTACTGAGATAATTCTCTGACAACCAAGAATAATGAGGTAAATTAAGGGCAGATGGATATTGAGGCTTTCGTCTAAATGCCCTTAATTTTGTAGGTTTTAGACATACTGTCTCCTAAACCTTGGTGCAATTTTAGTTTTACTATTTGTGATATTTATAGCTCCCATTTATATAAGTAATCTGTAATTTTAATGCAAGCCTAATAGTTCCAACTGCCACTGACACAGATTGTAAGATGAAACAGGGAGGATACCTTGTTGAGAAAGACACTGTTTTATTTCCTTCCTGCCACCTCAGTCACTGTGATACAGTGGGTTAATGTCTTACTTGGATTCCAACCTTGTCAACACATCAAAGATCCTCGCAGGTGAAGAGGAGCAGGGCTATGCAATTGATCTCCCCTAACCTGTAATGTCGGTGTCACTCTGGTCCAGGGTGAGTGACTGAAATGCATATTTCTTTTTGAGAGAGGTAAGAGAGCTGCCTTGAAGAAGTACATGATGATGAAAGGTATGAGACAAGAGTAGACCTTGGGAAATGTCAAGGGAGATCACAGTGAAAATTGCCTTCTTTATCCAGAATAAATAACAGCAGTTGTGGATTACACGACTGTAATTCTGTTGAGGAGATCTAGTAACATAAATCACAATAAAGACGACTTGAGACTCTTTTTAAAGACCAAGGAGATTGTTTGTATTTTCTAACTTATTTTCTACTGTTCTCAGGCACAGTCTCCACAGATATTTCTATGGCTATCCTGAGTCCCCTCAATGCAGTGTTTTTCCCCACCCTATTTATTCCCTGCTGTCACCCCACTCTAGCTTTTTCCTTTCCACCCCTTCCACCCCCCTGATGACAGATTGCTGCCATCCGGCCCGTTCTGAATTCATTGCTTCCATTATCACTTCCCTTACAGCTGTGGCACATCTGCTTTCAGATCCACTTTACATTTTTCCTAAGGGCCTGCCTTGCTCTTGCTTGCGTCTGTGCAAGGACAGCAGCAGCTACAGGAGCCTCATATCCATCTGTGGCTTCATTCAGAGACATTGCAAGCAGCAACGCCTGCCCCAACTTCAGCTGCAATCCAAATCCTATTTCTATTGTTTTTCCTCTTTCAAACCGCTGTTGAATGACAAGTTCAGCTGCACCAGTACTGCCAAAAACTGGGTCAACAACTCTGGATACCTCATTTCTGATACTGTAAGTTTGGTTCAGGAAATGGAGAACAACACACTATCTGAAACAAGGTTTGGGGGAAAAAAATCAGCGGCAATGTGTTCAACAGAGCACTTGGAAAATGAGGAGTCTCTGAAGGAAGGTCAGTCCAGGTTTGCAGGTTCTGACACGTTCCCTCATTCTGAGTAACCCCAACAGTATTTCTATCAAATTAAAGGCATCTGCATAATGCTTCACTTGGCATCAGTAAATGTGTCAGGAGATGTCTCAATAAAACTTCAGTGCAAGAAAGGCCATCACACACGTAAGTAAAATTAAAAAGAAAACCAAAATAAAGCCAACAAAATCCCCTGAGGAAATAAGTATATTTTTCCCAAGTTCTTCCAGCTTTCACTCTCTTACAGATACCCGTTCTTCCTCTTGATAGGTGCTACTGCAAAATACAAGGTTAACAATCTCAAATGGAAGTCTGACTTTCATTTTCTATCACTTCCTATTTAACATAATCATCCGGACAGACTTTTGCATTGTATTCAAGTAACAATGCCTTGTCAAAGTCTTCCTATTTTGAAACGGTTTGTATGGCTATAACTGGTACATATATGTTTGAAGTAGTAGCAGTGGCAAAACTGAAGAAAAGGCATAAAGATTTCTGCCTTGTCTTTAACTACGTATTCCCCAAATGAAGAAAACTTCACAGAGCAATCAAAATGGAACAGAAAAATACAGCCATCGCTTTGATTTCGCCGTCTTTTCTGGCTGAGTTGCCCCCAGATGCCCTTTTCATTTCTAAAAAAAACCAGCATATTGAGATCCTGGTGCTGTTGCTTTGAATTTTTTTTCCTGAAGGAAAGACAGACATGAAAAGGTCTAAACCAGAGCCGCATTATTATTCAAGAAACGTTATGAGGAACAGCCACTTGCATTACTAATACTTTATCATTCATGCAAACCATTTAGTGTGAGAGACAAAAGCAGCAAATATACATCTAAACAGCTATGTATGCCAAAGAGATACCAGCTCTGGAGAACAAATACAGCACACAGAGGGGGAAGAGAACCCCAACAGAAAACCACACACAAAATCCCAAAGCAGAGTGGCAAATGAATGAAATGAACTTGCATCTGTGGATGGCAAAGGTTTAAGAAACTGATTTTACTGTTCCTTGTTTTCAAATACTTTGAAGAGACTTAAGAAATTACTGAAAGGTTTTGTTCCACGTGCTATGGTAAAGGCTGCATAAAAGAAAAAGGGAAATATTAGTATTAAGGCCTTAGCTCTTCTTTCTGTCTTTCCTCCAAGATCCCATTGATTTCAGTGAGAGTTCTGCACATGCAGTGACTCCAAAAGGGGCTCTGCTGAGCTGTGTTTTCAGACTGATGCAAAGGCATTAACACAGAGAAATTTCCATTCATGTTAATGGGATCTGTATGGCCAATGATACTTGGTTTTCTTCCTGAGAATATGCCCCTGGTTCTTGTTCTTTTGAGGTCTGCTTCAACGGAATGCCTCTGTCTTGCATTAAAATACAGTTATGAAATTCATAACTAAACAGTACTTTAAACCATATTGTTTAATCTATGACTTTTCCTCTGACAAGTGTGAAAACGTGTGCAATGTGACAGAAGGTTTGCTATAGTAATTGCATGTTGTGATTGAATGATAGAGTAACAACCACGGAAATAACTGTCTTGCTGAAATTGCCGCAGAAGGTAAGTTGCTCCTGTACAGTTTTAACTTATGCACCATCTGTTTTGCCAGTCCTTTAAGTGCTCCTTTAACTAGTTTAAGGGATTTTATTGTTGTTCACAGAGGCACTGCCACACTTTCTCTGACCTTTTGTACATTTTACTTTGGAAAGAGTCTCTGCCCCCTTCTGCCTCTCTCCCTTCAAACCCTGTTCTCCCCACCTGGGACTTGTTCATCCACCACCCACATCTGACAGACCTACCACCCATGTTTTCTAAATAACAGCCACATTAGCTAGCAAAGAGGAGATATGGGCAAAACACATAGGTCCTTGGGAGTATTTTTCCAGCAGATGGAGACACATCCACAAAGTGTTTATTTCCCTAAAAGCTGACATTATTAACCATCAGTTCAAGAATAAAGTAATATTCCAAAATTACTATTATAGTCAAGACTTACTCAGTTGCGAGAGAAGAAATATATTTGGATAATAAGCTCATTTTGGACTCGAATTAAAATGGTAAATCATTTGCAATATAGCACTAAGTAACACTACATTAAACTTAACAGATTATTAAGATTCTGACTCTCTATTAAAAAAAACAAACAGCTGAAGTTAAAAATGAATTTATCAAAAACCCTCTTCAGCCAAAGCATATGCTTTGTCCCCTTTACACATCAGCAAAGCCCTACAATGAAATAACCAACACAATAAAACTCTGTTGTTATAGTGTGGCACACAGTGATAGTACATTACGTTACAACAATAAGAACGAAGGCTCCTTCAAATCAAACTTGCAGGTGGACAAAAAAAAACAGGGGATATCAAATGAAACCAGCATGTTGCAAGTTCAAAACAAACAAAAGGAGATGTTTCTTCATATCAAGCCGAGTGGATGCCACACAAAAGAGAAAAGTTTATGGGAGCTGAAAAATCAATATTACAGATTCACCTAAGAAAAAACCAATGAGGGATTTAAAGTGTGAAGATAAAATTTGCGGATCATAAAGTCCCTGAGCAATGAAAAGCCAGGGCTAGGAAAGTGTCTGACCACTCTCATTAAATGCTTGCTCTGGTCTTACACTCCTCACTAAGCACCAGCTCTCTACCAAAGCACAGGCAGGGCACCAAACGAAACGCTCTGACCCAGCCTTTCATCCTGTCTTTAACAAACTTCCTGAATAATTGTTCAGAGAAGTATGGACAAGAGGAGTGTTTTTTTGTAGTCTAAAATCTGTGAAGATAACAATAATTGCCAAGTAGGAGGAGAGCCACTAAAGCAGCAAACATCAGACACACACAGAGCGAATAGCTGATTCAGGCACACACAGAGAATGCCTCCTTGTCCTCTAACCAAGATGTCACAGAGTCAGCATAGATCAGAACCAGAAATAGTCTAAAAAGGCTCTAAGTAAGATACTGCATTATCTTACATTGTTAGTGCCTTTTTGCTTTATGACAAAATAAGCGTGAGGAAGAGACTTGTTTTATATGCAACTTTCGTGAACATGTTGAATATACCGATTGTCATAATATTTAATGTATTTGTCAGATCTTTCCTACATCTGCAATATCTTCTTCTTGGTAACTCAGTGTTCTACCTGATTGCAGCATTTGCCTTATATGCCCCCCCTAAAACCTCAAAACCATCCCTAGCCACAATCCTCCGAGCTGAGCATTTTATTTGCCTTTCCAGCCAGCACTGTTTTCAAGAAGTCATTCAAAATCACTTTCAGAAGAACTTTCCCCAAGGAGTTACAACTAATTAAGAACCCATCCATGTTTCAGTCATTTACACAATTCCATTGTGGATTCTGCAATTTTTATCTAAAGTCTTTGAAGTTATATATAATGTCAGTCATTCTGAGTCATCAGCAAATTATAGCCCTCTTTACTGAACTGCTGCAAATGCTGTTAAATGGAGCAAAACTGGTCCTGACACTGCTCCCCCTGATAGTACTGTTAACCTCTTTCATCCAGAGGACACCTTTTTTTTTACCCTTTATATTAATCTATCATCTGCTAACTGATTTTTAATCTGTAACTTCCAAAAGCTATAAACTACATCTTGTGATTTTGTCTACTGTTAATAAACAACACTGCCTATTTTCTCAACAATACCTGTCAATGAAAGGGCGGTTGTCATTGCAGCACAAGCCTTCCTAGTCTAGTTGGTGGTAGAAATCAGGCAGGAGAGACTATCTCTGGGGCTGCTGGATAAGACAGTCAGGACTTCCATCCTTAGCTCAGCGAAGGCGAGCACACTGCCTAGGACTGAGTGGCAGAGGTGGGCAAAACCAGCAATACTAAGTGCATGTGGGAGGCCAATACACATAACGTTTCAGTCCAGTTTTACCTGTTCTAGTAATAAACAAGAGAAATAGCTCAAACACTGCATGTTATTGAGCAGCAGTCCCTGACCTTTGTTAGTCTGTACACTGCAAGCAACATCTGCCACTGCCTTGCCTGGCACCCAGACCATAGTGACAGCAATCCTGTCTCCAGCTTGCTTGATCCCATGCCACAAGATGGAGAGCACTGGTAAAGGTCTTTGGCTTTTCTTCTTATGAAGAAAAGATTGTAGTTTATGCCTGCTATGACAGTAAGCACCACTCAGAAAAAGTGGCACACTGATTAATGCTCTATCAAAATACTGTGTTTTAAGCTGTACATGGAGTAGATATGGAGTAATTAACCTGATTACCACAAGTGAGGTATGAAGCTGTCTCACTGCCCTCCTTCAAATTATTCCTTGAAACCTTTTCCTTTCCCATCAGTGTCTAAAAACCTTGACAAAACATAACCTGGTGTTACGCTGAGCCTACTTCAAGGCATGACAGCTAACACTACCTCTTCAGTGGGCTCCTGGTCAGCAGCTCTCTTAAATGCACCAGCAATAAAAACCCATCAGCTGTGACTGATTCAGTCTCTTCAATTGCTGGGTCAGTAAAGACAACCCATAAATCCTTTATGGACTAAAAAGCAGAACATTAAAATATACAGGTTAAGCTAAACCCACTTTAATGTAATTCAGGATTTTGGCTGCCACTTCAACTATAATTAACATGAACACTAATATGTTTAACTGTACTAGACCAAGCATAGCCATAGTACATTTACTGTACTAGACCAAGTATAGCATTATGGTACAGAACAGAAAGGGGACAACTCCATAGCGTGATTCAGGGAAAAAACATAAGTGATCTGGCAAACTGCAGTCACTTCTCCTGTGTCCACCTCCGGAGCTGCAATACTCCCTGATGACGTTCCAAGCCCTCAGAGTTTCTGGGATGTGGCTGTGCCATCATTCAGGACATCAAGGGATCAGTCATAGCACACCTGTAATGGATTCTCATCTGCGGAAAAGGCTTGTCTGGGAATTGCAATATTATGGCAAATTAAGAAAAATTGTGAATGACTTTACATAATAAGGAGAAGGCCAATGAGGATCCAAGTCTTACTCTAAGAACATGTGTCAGACCAAAGACCTTTGACACTGCAGACACCATAAACCATTCATCTATCGGCATTTTATTTTAATGCAAGAACTCCAAGAACAAACAAGTAGTAAACCTCTTTCCTAAAATACCAACACATCCCTTGTACATCACTACATGAAGCTGTGTGGACAAATAAAAGCAGAAGGGGGGAATGGGTCCATCCCCAACTCAAAGCTTCTTAGGAAATTCCCTGAAAGCTGTATAAGGAAAAGATTACTGGTTTTGAGACAGATGATGTACATTAATACAGATTTAGTAGATGGTTGTATACAATACTGCATTTTTTTTTCTATCATCTCTACTTTCCAAATCTACTTTACCAATGGAAGACATTTTACTAACAATGAGTAATTCAAGTTACAGTGCAACCTCAATGCTTTCCTATTGCAAAATAACTTCCCTCCCTCCATTCTTTTGCCTTTCATGCCAGAAAAAACAGCAACATTTACCTCCTCTGTTTCTAATTACTAAGATACAAAAAGAAACTAGTACATGAATAAGAGATGATAGACAACACTTTTCACCACAACCTAGATGCTACACTATGCCAATAACTCCACATATAACGGTCTAAATCGCATGGCCAGGTTACGAATTATTATGGGAAACACAACATAAACTGCTTAAGGGAACTCAGGGAACTCTTTGCCTCAGAACAAGCCTTGACAATCTGTTACTGCACAAGCCAGGAAATAAAAGTATCCGTGTGTGATAGAGACCTGCTATTGGCAGTATATTTTACACAGACTGTGCTCAGAGTCAAGCACTGGAAGGCAATACAGCACTCAGAGAGCGACCCAGACCTCTGCCAAAAAGCAAAAGGCTGCAGGATCAGCAATGCAACGACCAGGGACACGAGACGGCATTCCCAGTAAGCACCTCTCTTGACATCAAGGCTGCAGTGTTGATGCCTTAAGTGCTCAAGTTTTGCAATATTGGTTTTTACGTAGTAGAAATAGCAGTCTGCTCAAATAAAAATAACAGGAGTGCACCACATTCTTCTCTGTAACTGCTCCTGTTGTGGAGATGAAGTCAATCCTGTCACACATGGGACTGTCAACGGCTGTGCTTATGTGGTGTATTCAGTTTCTGACACCATTGAAACACTGAACTTTAGCTGCCTTTTTGTCAATACTACATTCATTGCACAGATATTGAAATCACAGAGGTAATTTAGCCACAGAAAGTCAGATTTACAATCTCACCAATATATTCACTTCTTTCCCGACAGACAGCTGAGGGAGGAAATCAAGCTGATTATGCATACTATGTGAAAATCAGCTTCATGTAAGCATTGCTCTATATTCAACCAAAATTTAAGGACAGCAAGCTAATAATTTCACTAAAGCATAATGGGATAATAAAAACACCCAACTGGTTGGACACTTGGAAACCCAAGCAATAAGCACACAAAAGCCATCACCTGAAGTGCTGCCAGCAGAGGTGCCTCAGAGGTGCACACAAGAGGCATCACTTATCTTGTCTCAACTCATACATACAAATCTGAACCTGACCCAAGACTTAGACCTTGAATAGGTCATCAACTTTTACATGTTAGGAAAAGCATAATCTGGGCACTACCAAAACTGCAGCAATAGGCTTAGCTGAACCTATCCTAATCTAGGAGCAATTTTTCCCAGCGAGCTACTGTCTCAAGGAGTCTCTTATTGAAAGGAGATGGGCGGAATGTCAACATTTCCATGGACTGAAATATTACAAGTATGCCACTCAAATGAACCAATCTGCAGTGTATCATGATAAGAGATGTTATTGGCCCTGTAAAACCTGCAAACCCCAGGCAGGCTGCTGCATATTCTTGGCTAAGCTGATTTCTCCATCGAGGAACTATTTACATACAAACAGGCTTTGCTATAAAAGCATGCTATGCCATTAAAGATAGAAGGGGGAAACAAGCATCAGTGAGACTGTTTCCAAACACAAACATATTTGAAGTTTGCAAAGCATTTCCTTCAGCACACAAAACAGTTTTTATTCAGCCATCTCCCATGTACATTGTTAGAAGGATAAGCTCTCTGAGCTACCAATTAGGCCATTTAGTTCCTGGGCACTGATATAATAATACTCTGCATATAAAGATTGTTATACAGTTTTTCCATTCATTTATTTACTCTTCCTTGGATATACTATTTTACAATTCAATGATTAATACACTTCTTTCTGTTGAATTCTACCTCGTTCAGTTCACAGAAAGGACAATGCAAGTCATCAGCATAAGCATCTTCTGAAGGGTGTACCTTGTCTTCCTGGGCCTTCCTAACTCTCCAAACCACATGTATAGCCACACACACTGACTAGAAATGCTTTGTGAATGTCTGGATCCATCAGCAGCATAAACTTGACCAGGTTTCAGATGGACTCATGACTGCATTCCAGCTGAAGGAGCCAGAACACCAAATATAAAGTTTACATTGGCTTTGAGCTGGCTATACTATAGCAGACAGTCTCTAATCCAGCATAAAATTAGTGAGGTGCAGAGAGGTAATACCTAATATGACAAGGTCTTAGAAATTGAGCCAGTGTAATGATTTTATGCCAGAAGAGTGTCGTTCAGCACATGGCTGTGGCAGCCTTACCGCAGCAGTGAGAGCCCCCAAATAGATTTACTGTATCATCAAACCACACTGGAAATAGAAGCAGCTTGATTTCCTACTGTGGGGTATTCACACGTGAGGAAAAAAATCAGTACCAGAGTTAGGCACATCACTGCCTGACTCATCTCAAATGAGATCTCAAATGAGGTGGGGAGAAATCTGTGCATTTCTTTTGATCCCTGATGGGCTCCCCCCTCACATCCAGCCTTTTAGAGCTATATCAGAAAGACAATACACCTGTCCCTCAGTTTGGCTGACCCAGAAGGCAAGCCTACACAGACCATCACACCGCTGTACTGCTTGACTGCTGGTCCAGCCAACTCCTCTGCTCCCAGCAGCGGTGGAACCTCTGCTTGTGTTTTGACAGTGGCAAGGCAGAGGAACCAATACTTCTTGCCAAGCTCCAGGTTTTGTTTTCAGACTCCCAGTCTGAGCACTGACCCAACACTACCTGGTTCATCATATTGTCTGAGATGCTCAGGCTGCAGGTAGCCTTCAAACTGCAGCAATGCTACTCAGGCTCTCAGCTCTGCTCACTCAGCATACATTATACAGCTGCCTCCTAAGAACAGCCAGCTTCCCCATTTTATGTTATTGAAACAAATTTTTTTTCTTCTCAATTTTGAAATGTTGACTTTAAATCTATTCCCAAAAGAATGGGATTTTCACATTAAAAGTGAATTCATGAGACACAAATAGCTGAGGAACAAAAAAAAACAAACCCACAAGAAACAAGTCACTGCTGTGCTTCTAAATGCAACAGTTTTTCTCTAACAAGTTAACAAGAATTTCAGTTCCATACACACATAAGCTTCACTGACATTATCTCCTAAAGGATTTGGTTCTCTACTGGGACAGAGTACCAAATTCCAGTTCCCTTTGCTTGTCAAGCAGCGCCTTATGCGGCATGAACCTTGTATTTCTGATGATTTCAAGCACCAAATTACTTTATCAGACACTTCTTTCACAGTGTCTGCAAAGCTCTGTAACTTCCTTGTACTTCAGTTAAACTTGATGTCCATCAGCTGCTCAATTAATGGCAGTCACATTATCTGCCTTCTTAAATTAAC
Source organism: Melopsittacus undulatus (assembly GCF_012275295.1). Classification (NCBI taxonomy): domain Eukaryota; kingdom Metazoa; phylum Chordata; class Aves; order Psittaciformes; family Psittaculidae; genus Melopsittacus; species Melopsittacus undulatus. Next base: position 8,027,460 of record NC_047529.1, on the reverse strand, counting down.
GCAGTGTAATACAAGCAGCCCTCACTGTGAGAAACACTTTTGGTCAGACAATGTCTGGTTACAGATCACTGAAAAAGCATTCAGATATGTAGATAAAAAAGGCAAAACATCTTCTCACCTGTCAGCAGAATAGAGGGAAGAACCTTTAGAATCAATTTGCATGTTGGTACACTCCCAAGTGCAAAATGAAACTGCTTTTACTACCCTGCTCGTTATTAAACATTCCATTTCTATTTGCATCCTTGAAGTGATGACATCTTACTGTACATCAACCTTCGGATGGAAACACCCCCCCCCCCCCCCAAACTCATCCTACTGGGATCTAATTACCACAGCTGGATTATGTTTTTATCAAACAGATGCTTGTAGATTTTCTCCTTCACTGTTTCCTTCTGGAAAAGCTCTCTAACATCCTTCTGGAAGTTACCCATGCTGGCTGTACTCTGCTAATCAGACTTCACGAAGTGCAGAAATAGCTTTGTGTGCTCTACCTGTGACAGAGTTTTCCGAGTTGGTATTTCAAAGCAGCTTTTTCAGAGAGCCCATGGTCTCAGCAGCCTGCCCAACCCAAGGCTGGAGCTCTGTAGAGTCATTTTCATGATGCAGTAAATCAGCAACATGAACCAGGTACATCATTAACATAATCTTGTTAGTTTACAAAAAGCACCATACTTTAAAATCCTGTTTCCCTAACAAAGCAGAAACAAACAGCCACAGGCAGCATCTCAGCTCGGCAGTGCCCATGCCTGCAGAGAGCCAGCCAAAGCTGGAAGGTTGAGCTGGTGATTGGCTCTTACCCCACAGCAGATGGGGGCTCCTGTCCTACAGAAACAGCCAGAGGCACAGAGGAATAGGCCAAGGACTAAAAGGTGACACAGTGATGGAGCTGCCAGAGAGATGCCTATTAGAAGCTCTCCAGTGGTTTTGGCTGGGATGGAGTTGATATTCTTCATAGTAGCTAGTATAGGGCTAGGTTTTGCATCTGTGCTGAAAACAGCACTGATAACACAGGGATGTTTCCATGGCTGCTGAGCAGTGCATACACAGAGCCAAGGCTTTTCCTGCTTCACACCCCACCATCAAGGAGTCTGGGAGTGCACAAGGAGCTGAGAGGCTACATGGGTGCAACAGCTGACCCCAACTGACCCAAGGGATGCTCCAGACCATAGGATGCCATGCTCAGCAAACAAAACTGGGGGAAGGAGGGGAAAGGGAGAAAACTAGCAGTGATGGAGTTTGCCTTCCCAAGGTACCATTGTGTGTGATGGAGCCCTGCTGTCCTGGAGATGGCTGAACACCTGTCTGCCCATGGGAAGTGGTGAATTAATTCCTTGGTTTGCTTTGCTTGTGCACACAGCTTTTGCTTTACCTATTGAACTGTCTTAACCCAAGAGTTTTCTCACTTGTACTCTCCTGATTCTCTCCCCAGTTCCACCTGGGAGCAGCAAGTGAGTGGCTGCGTGATGCTTAGCTGCTGGCTGGGGTTAAACCCACGACATCCACATAACCCCAGTGCCACTCTGGGAAACCCTATGGCCAGAAAGTCCCATCTGCCTATTTCAACTTTTGGTTACATTCACAAAGGGCTTTTTCCAGCTCTGCTCACCAAGTCTACCAAGAGTACAGTCACCACCTGCATTTGCAAACATTACTTCTTCCTTTTTAACAATATTCAGTAAAAGAAAAACAAGATGTCAGGGGAACATAATCTCTGCAGGATTAATCTCACCTACATCATCTCTTCTGCCTCTCTGGTTATGAAGCCCCATGCTATAAAGCTTTCCCCCTCTACCCCTGGAGGTACTGAGCAATTCCCCCAGGCTCTGCTGGATCCTGAACTACAGCACTGAGCATCATCAGTGCTCCAGAGTCACTAAGCTCCAGTTATTCTTTCTACTCCTTCTCACAGGAGTTGTGTCCAAGTGAAAGACCAACAAGAGATCTGTCTTACAATAGATGTGTGCTTCAGTTTTAGATGCAGGAACAATATACAACTGCATCATGGCAAGCATTTCTGTTGCAGGGTAGGTGCCCCACAGATAGCTGATATGGGAAAGCTGAAGCTGATGTGCTGCTGACTGGGTCATGATGAAAACCAGAAGATCCAAATAAAAAGAAGCTGAGGAAATATTGGCAACATGATTGTTTATCTCCTGCTGTTCTCCTCTTTTCTTTGAGCTCAGCCAGGTTGGGCTGTCTAAGCTTGACTTGACAGTACCACGTTTCCCTCATCCAATCTGCTATTCATGGGTTCAAATATAACAACAGGAATAAAAATTGCTAATCTCTTATCAGCAGCTGAAGTTTACAGGCTTCATATCCATCAACATCCTCCAGCTCCAACCATTAAAAGCAGAATACCTCAAAAAAAAACAACAATGAATAGAGAAAAATGGAATAGCTCCAAAACGCTGACGCTCCTCCTAGAATATTTCCCCATTGTTTTGAGTTGCAGACAGCGCAGGTCTCACCAGACCCATCTCTATAATGACTGTTGTATGACATAACTTCCCATAACAACAGATATATCCATATAAAAGTATGATAGTGATCAGAAATCCCTACAATTATAATTGTGCTATGCACTATTATTAAAATATCTATATATGCACACACAGTTACCATCCCGGAAGTCTTTGTGCTGGGGAGAGGAAGAGGACAGGGATTCAAACCAGCTGACCAACAACTCCCTGCGCTCCTGAATTATCATTTTTTAACCTTGGGGAAAAATTGAATTCTGCTACTGAATAAATTTAGCATAGAGTCAACTTAATGATCACATTAGTCCCTGTCTGTTCTCCCAATGCCCATTCGCTATTTAATTAACCTATTTTTGTAGGTTACTTCTTGGAGCTATTTTTAAGTAGTTTAATCGAAGTTGTCCCTTCTCTGAAGATGGTTACATGAGTTACCTTTCTTCTACCAACTGTGTCAGCACCATTTGGATGCCAGCAAGGAAATGGTTATACCAAAGCTTGCTTTGATTTAATTTGCCAACATACCGCCACTGAAAACCCATGATTTCTTTTTCCTGGTTTATACATAGGACAACAGAAATTATCCCTGCTACCTTACCAACCTGCCAGAAGATGGATTTGCTTCATTCAAGCCAATAATGCAATCATCATCAGGGGCTGATTTAATTACAGGGGGTAGAAAAAGACCCTGCACGTCATTTTCCTGGAAGCAGGACCCGCACACCAGAGATCTTATGACAAAGCCCTGGCGTGCCAGCCCGCACAGATTGCAGCTGTACCAGCCAGAGGGGGTCTGGTGGTGAATACGCTGACAGAAAAACCTCATTATACAAAATGGGGAAGTGACGTGAGCATCCCTTTTGTCTGCAAAGGGTGCAGGATGGTCATGCCTCACAAGCGAGAGTTGTTATTGTGGCTTGTTTGCAGCAGCTCAGAGTTAACTGCAAAGCTAGAAAATAGGCAGCTAAAAAGCTACCAAAATAACTACTAGGACAGGAGCCCAGGAAAAGCTTAAAAATGTATACATTTGCAGTTTTGAGCATGGGATTTGCCCGAACTGTTTGAAAAGGGAACCTCACAAAAGAGATCCATAGTGAGACTGGGCATCTTTTGGAAGGAATTTCTAATTACCAGGGTAGCATTTTGAGTGATTGTGATATTGGCTGTCAAGATTCCCACATGTCTTTAGCTGTAACAGATTGCTGAAGACTAGTCTTTCCCTTTGAGGAAAACACCATGTCTGAGACTTTATCTGGAAATAACAAACCTGTTCGGTTCTGTATTCTTAGTGCATTTTCAGCTAATCTGCTAGCACATCAGGCTTGCCATCCTCAATCTCTGCCTGTTGAAAACACATCAAACAATTCCTGATACCTCTAATAGCTAAGAGATGATGACTAAGGCTTTCAAGTTCCTTTTCCAAAATATTCCATCTTTGTTTCAGGGAAAAAGGGAGCTTTTTGTACTTGGGGGAAGAGGGGGAGTGTGTGTCCCTGCAGAAGACCTCGGCTGTCTCTGTTATTTTAATAAAGTCAGCTGAAGTCCCTTAAAAGGGGGAGATACAATGCACTCTGTGTAGTGAAGAATCTAACTCCATATTCTCTATGCTCTTCCAGCAAGTAGCTGAAAGTAGGAAGCAGAAAATAAAGGATTGCCTTTAAAATGCAAGAGGATTAAAAAAGTTTTCAAGTAAAAGTGAGAAGCGTGTTTGACAAGCACAAGAATAGCATAGAGAAGGACAACAATAACAAAAGGACTAAGTAATCAGATTACTAGTGATCACAAGGCCTCATCTGTATCGAGGTGCTTTCAAATTAACCCAGCAGAAGCATCAAACATTTGTCATTTCTAACCTTCATCTTGCAAAAATAAAGTTCTGTTCTTCTGAAGTGTTACTAGACGTATATAATAAAATTATATTTAACTTTAATAATTTTTATATTACAGTTTCAGACTATGTATCATTATTAATAATATATATTTTTTATTTTATAGAAATGTTACATATCATGTTAGAAAGAAAACTGTTATGGTAAATCTTTTTCTGCCTTAATCTACCACTACACCACTGCCCATTATTAATGAAATCACAGAAGTCGGTATATAACAATTATGTATATTAATAATGATATGTAATTGGTGTTTTATATTATATATCTGTGTATAAACCCATACTTTTAATACAGCACATTTTGTCACCTTATGTACTTGTTCGAGAACACTGGAGATCTGCAAGATACATAATTTTACAACAAAGATCTTCTCAAATAAAGATACAACCAGCTATTAGGCTTTCTTTAAATATCAGCAATGTTTAGGGTGATAATAAAACAGGGAAGTTAAACACAAGGTACATGTAGTATAAATCATTAAAATGTACAGTTTACTCAGGCTGGCAAGTTTTCAAGCAAGACAAGAATATGCATACCACAAGTATCTGTTCTTTCTGTATTGACTTTAACTTCCAGTATTCTACCGGGATCTTTGTAGACTACCACCCTAATTCATCTTTGGAGACAACATATTCATTAATAAGAAATCCTGGAGTATCTGTTGTGGGTATTTGGTTAGTATACTTTATAACTGCACAAAGCAAGAACTGGTGCACAACCTGAGAAGCTCTTGCTAGATAATTGCTCCATGTGCAGAGGAACATGTGGCTGGCTGTGGCTTCTTGGGTATCTCACTGCATCAGTAATGTTCTGCAGCAGAAAATGACCTTATTATAGCAAGATCTGCCAGTAGATACAACCCCAATCGTTGTTTTTGCTACCTCCAAGAGTAAAATTAGCTCTTCAAAAGGATGTCTGCAAGAATGAAAAGTTGACACAAAAACAGAAGCCGAAACCAGTAGTGAAAAGTGGAAGGAAATTCTTTGGGGTCTTAAACTTCATGTTCCTGCCCCCCCTTTCCATAAAAATCCATACTGAATTTGATAAAAACAACTAGTTTAAGAAAATTAAACAACATCTATTTAAGGAACATGATTGTTTTTTACCTTTTCCAATATTTATCTCTGAATACCTTTCCCTTTCAAGCATATATTTCTTCCTGATAACTGCCTTAAAATACTGTAAATATCATGTAAAATCCCCATTGAGCTGTAAGATTACCTCTCAGCTCTGCTGCAGGTTGATATGCTAACAACCAGCAAGCAGTAAGCTTTCTTGACCTTGATAGTGACTGCAATAAAGTCAAGCCTGTACTTCACCAGAACTGTGGAAACAAGCCCCAGTCTCACTTTTCCCATCCCAAACCCAGATCTGAGGGATTGTTTCAATGAAATTTAGAAATCACACATCAAAGGAACTTTGCTAAACCTGGTGTAAAGGCAAACTTCTGCTTTGTAGGAACTGATAGAGAAAAGATACAGTGTCTGTAGTGCCAAAACTTGTATGAGCATTCACTATCCAGAAAATCAGTTAATAACTACTTGTTGCTCAGATTTTCTGAGCTCTTCCAAAGGGACTTCATGAAACCTGATCTTTACAATGGGGGAGGCAGAATCCTGAAAACAAGTGTTTGGAGGTTAAACTAGGAACTGCAGTGATGACAGAGAAATCTTTCATTACTCTTATTACAATGCACATAAGTGTTGATCAAAATCCTCTATTCAGGGTCAGCCTAATGACTGTGACTGCTTGTCACCCAGCCATCAATCGAGACTGTGGAGAAAGTTAATGGGATTAGAACTAAATTTGTGATGGTCATGACAAAGTCGTGTTCAGTATGCTTACAGAGGTAGTGGGAGAGCTCTGGTCTTGTTAGGCGCTGGCTTGTGGCTAGGAAAAAGCTTATGGGGATTCTTACAAGGGATTTTAGTGACAGGACAAAGAGGAACGGCTTTAAACTGAAAAAGGCAAGATTTAGATTAGACATTAGGAAAAATCTCTTCCCTGTGAGGGTGCTGAGGCGCTGGCACAGGGTGCCCAGAGAAGCTGTGGCTGCCCCATCCCTGGCAGTGTTCAAGGCCAGGCTGGACACCGGGGCTTGGAGCAATGTGGTCTAGCGGAAAGGGGGTTGGAACTGGATGAGCTTTAAGGCCCCTTCCAATGCAAATCATTCTGTAAGTCTATGATTAATGAGGCTGTTGCTGGTTGATCGAAAATAATGATTTATTTCTATGGGGCAGAAGTTTTCAGGCATACAATTGTTTGGTCCTTACTCAAAATGTAGTACACTCTGGAGTCTGTGCTCTTACCAATGCCTGTTCCTACTGCTACTGTCTCATTTTTTGATTCAGACTATGGAGAAAGGCTGCAGAGAGAATGGAAAGCCTTCACATCCTCACTTGATAGCCTGTGGCTCTTTACTTCTCCTTATACATGTACATAATGCTGATTCTCCTTCCTCCTGACAACACCCAAGCACTAGTTTTATTTTCTTTACTGCTCACTGAGAATGTCTTCACATGCCTGACATCATTATTATAATTATGAAGTTTAAGCAAAACATGCTGCCACGCTGAAGAGCTGGATTAGTACCATGACTGCTGTAATGATTCCATACACTCCCCTGACAAAACAGGACCAGGCACCTCAACAATCCTCAGAGATCCTCTGTGCAGAGCTCCCAGGAGCCTGCTCCATCACTCCTTGGTTCTGTATGCACATGGGATGCCAAAAGGAAGCACTGGGATACTTTGGGCACTGATCCATATAGCATCCACAGCATAGACTAAACTATGAAGTTTCATGGGGAAAACCATAGTTGCTAAAATAACCACACATTTGAATTCCTTCCTTTTCCCATGTCCCCAAGGCAAATACGTTTTATAAAGTTTACAGCAGTACAAACCCAGAAATAACCACTATAATAATGTATTCTGACCATACTGCAACACATCCATAGTTCTTGGTTGAGTAATATTTACTGTGTACTCAGTAACTGTAGCTTAGTAACTAGTAGTTAAGTAGCTTAGTAGTAACTGAAGACAGTTCTGGAAAGACACTGCATCTCGCTTTAAAAACTAATGGACTGAGCTTAGAGAAACCCCAAACTTAATTTAAAAACCAGACCAAAACTTGTCTTTGGGAGGGAACCATCCAAGTTTGCATTATTCTGGTTCTCCCTGCATTTCCCTAACTCCACATCTCAGGCTCCTTTCCCCACCCACCAACCTGTGCCTTCCAGGTATTCATCATTTGAGTGGCAGAGGTCTGGTTTATGAAGCCACAATTGGACAGCTGAACTAGCTTCAATTTCATTCCCCAAGTTTTCTTGATTTAGGGTTTGTTCCTAAAGGAAAGTTGAGGACAACACTGATTTTTTTACACACTGCTACCTACAGTGATTCAGGCTCATGTAATGAATGAGGATTTAGTCTATAAAATCTAGTGAAACAATTTGCAATCTCTATGTCAACCAATTTGCCCTACCTTCTAAAAGCATCTCCACAGAGGTTGGAATGATACTGCACTATTCTGAGAGCTTTGCCACTAACTTTGAGAGGGACAGATTGTCCCTCTTGCTCTCATTTTCCCATTTTCCCCAAAGGGAAAAACTCAAAGCCATGCAAAATTTCAGACAACTGGCTTACGCAGAGAGCTGGAAGAGAAACACAGAGGGAACACAAATGTTATATAGAAAGCCAAATTGACTCTTAGTAATGCAGCAGCAAGCATATCCCCTAAAAACAAGGGGCTGACAGTTTAAATGCAAGGAGTTTCAATACTCATAGTTCAAAACTTTTATATTTACCAAACTCTAAAAAATAGTCTATTTGCAAAAAAACCATGAAAAACAAAGTATCTCCACAGGATGCCTGCATGACCCATGCATTGAATCATAAGAACCATTCATAACAGGACAAAACAAAATTACTGTGCCTTTTATTCTGTTTGAGTAAGACTTCACCCACCAATAGTCCTTCTAATGTCCAAAAGTGGCAGAGTGATGGAATCAGTACCCCAAGCGGCATGTAAAGCATTGAATTTCCAGTCTGAATAGCTCACTACATACATTGTCTATTCTTTAAGATAATTGCCACAGGACCTCTTTATAAAATCGCTGCAAGAAGCCTTTAGAAAGCTTACCAACTCTGACCAATACATTAGCTACAGTTTCAATTACCCTGTTAATGTGAAACGTTTTTCAGCATGCAGCCTCACAGAAACCAGCTAGCAATACTATTAACTTCACACTTAGTGGGTGAAAAATTAAGAAAGATTAACATTCAAGCAAAGAAATGCTTAGCTGACTATTGCAGGTAATAATCATAAGCATATAATTACGCCGAATGGAAAAGAAAAAAAACAACATACAAAAGTAATGAAAATGCCAAATCTTAAAACAACCTTATAATGAATAGTAAGGCACAAGATTCACTATTTGTAGGCAATGCTGGTGAACAAATTAAACACACTGAAAGCAAACTACCCAATACAGAGTGCAACTGGAAATGCTGGTAAAGTGCACTCCATAAATTCATGCAAACAAAGGAAATCATTAAAACCAAGTTTGCTTGCCAAAATCAACATACAATAATACATCTTCTTGCAGACAAGTTGTCCTTTGGTACAACAAGTAACTGTGTTAGCCAGCAATGCAATGAGGAAAAGATCATGTAATCGCTGCAACCCAAACTGTTCTTGCAGAAGTAAATGACCCTTTAGAATATACCTTATTTGCTCTCCATATTTAAAATACATTGTTTATCAACTACACTATTCTTGTAAGAACTTTTCTGAAATGGCTGTATTTACTGCAGGAACCAAATAGCTGTGAATTAACAGAAGTTTCTGTTGGTATTTTTCTTCTTTTGGTAAGAAACAACATGAGCTCTGATTGTACAAACAACTAATTCCTGCATTACAGTCCACTGCTGAATAAAGTACTAAGGTTCTTATGTGATTTGCTAAACCACGACGAAGTTAAGCGCATACTTAAACACTTTGCTGAGTCTGAACACAATGTTTTGCTAAGCCCAACTGCACAAGATTGTATATGCTGCCAAACTAGGGACAGGCTGGCATGTAAAGCTTTGTTCATGAGCCAAAGAAGGTTTACTACATTGTGAGCCTTAGACGTTTATTTAGAAAACTTCCTGTACCAAAGACTAGGTGTTGCTAGCTGCAGAAGGCCTTTGGCTCAGTCCAAAGTAAACAGGAAGAGATGTTTGAAACACAGTTAATAGCCTGCAGACTACTAGTACCAAATCACACGGGCACAAGAGCCTAGCCAAGGGAGACATTCCTGCCCAAGCACTGTTCAGTTTAGGAGACCTCGATTCAAATTCACCATTCTGTCTGGGTATTTCACTTGTCTTGGTTGGCATCATGCTCCTCCTTGTAGGTGTGAAATGTCCCTTGAGCTACTGCTTTGATGAACACAAGATATCAGTAGTGTTGCTTATTACACGGCACTGTCTGTCTAGGATTTGCTAGAAGACACCTTCTCTAAACACTCTGGACTCATGCCATCAGCAAAACAAAATTCCTAGTGTTTAAAGATAACACAGGACTGAACTCCCTGCACCACTGGAGCAAAAGCTTTCCAGCCTTTGGCCTCCTGGGATGTTCTTGTTTTCAGAAGAACCCAGCTACTGCAGAACTTGCTGGCTGGATGATGCTACAGCTGCTATCTCACACGTTGTTTCTTATTTCTCTCTCTGCATCCATGTTCTTATTGCCCCAGGTTTTTAGCTCATCTGTCTGGGAAAAAATGCTCAATTCATTTAGAATTCAATCTGCTCTCTTGTTAATTAATATAACTCTAAGCTGCATGATCTCAGCAAACCCAAGCTCGGCATGCTGCGGAAACCTCCTGCCCATACGGCTGGGGGACAGACAGGCTCCAGAAGAAGGAGAGCTGCCTACCAACCCATCCAACCCACTCTGTGCTACAAGAAAACAGATTTCTCCTTGGAGGACTTCCATCAAGGCCTCCTTCAGCTCAGCTTACTTAAATCACTGCTTTGAGGCCTGCTGCAGGCCATACGTGGTGCAGAAAACTACTGCATGCTTCTAGGAGGCAGGAATCAAACAGAATAGTGCTCCTTTGGAAATTAATAATCCTTTTCCTGTCAAATGAAACAGTTTCACATTGTCTTCAGTGCTCCTCTCCTCCTGCCTGCAGTTCTGGTTCTCTTTGGATCGGAATTTGGTGTCCAATTTGGATGCCAGCACAAATTCTTTGGCACAGACTGCACTGCTGGCAGTTGGGCAGCTCCACTGGCAATTTCAAGTTGAAAAAATATATAAATAAATAAATGAGAAAAATCAATCTACAAAACACAAAACAGCCAAACAGATTACTCATTGGCTGGTAAGCCACATCCCCCTGAGGCTGTTGATCAAGCTCTACCCCTGGCTGCCAGCCTGCTGTAGTACAGATGGAAGAACTGGCTGTTAAATCGCTTCTCTCGCCCACAGCTCGGCAGGAAAAGGGATCCCAAGCCCTGCTGGAGAGTATTTCCTTGGTAACTTATCTTGTACTTACCGGTGCCTTGCCACTGCAGAAGCAGCATTTCTTTGCCTTCTGCGAGATGTGAAGGAGATTATTAGTTATTTTCAGGTATTTCATTTACATCAGTTACTCCTTGCAGAACATGAGCACAGTTCATTAGAATTGTTTCATTGCTCAAAGATTTCAATTCCACTGCAACACAACTGGGGATGTTAACGATAAAAAACTTCGCAGCTGCTATTTTGTGGGCTGAACTTCCTCATCTCCAAATATCGCATCACTCTTTCAGTAGTTTTGACAAGGTCTTGCCTGTGTTTATACTGAATTTGCAGTGTTTACATCTTACACTCTACCTGTGTATGTCTATAGCAAACAAGAAGCTCAAACCCAAACAGGTTCTCGATTACATCATGATGAATTGAGGGATTCAAACATAATTTTCTTCCACAGCTCCCTGGGTTTATTTAGAAAGCGTGGTATGGTTGGTTTCAATCCCAAAGCTTTATTTACAAAAGCACTGGTATCGCATTGTGTGCCCTCTGCAGATGCCTGGGAATGCAGCAAAATCAATCCCCAGTTATGATATGCCCCTGACATTCTGACATGGATTAGACTATGATGTGCAGACAGAGATTTGTCTTTTTTCTTTATTTTTATGAAATCCTGCAAATTCAAGCAGTAAATGAAAGGAAGTTGGTGCTTTGCAAACATCACTGTGAATGGCCCTTCCCTGGCTGTTGTCTATATTGCGGTTTGCAGTGATGCACTGGACATATTCCTGTGTAACGTGCTCTAGGTGACCCTCCCTTGGCATGGGGGTTGGACTAGATGATCTCCAGAGGTCCCTTCCAACCCTAATGACTCTGTGAAATGGTCAAGATTAACACCCATTATGATAACATTCTGATGAAATACAAGCTGATAAGTGAATCCCACAAGCACCAAAAGCAAAATCTCACAGACTTCGAGTTAACTGTGAACTAGTTAACTAGTGACATCGCTTTGGTTTTCACTTGGTTTGTATTGTCCTATCCATTTCCTTAGCACATAGTATACAATACACAAAAAAAAGTGCTTGTTTTTAATTTTCCAGTTTAGTGAGTTCTCCCAACAATCTCCTGATTTTAAGGTGGTACACAAGAAATCTGGAGAAAGGCTTTTTACAAGGGCATCTAGTGACAAGACAATGGGGAATGGCTTGAAGCTGAACTAGAGGAGATTTAGCTTAGATATTAGGAAGGAATTCTTCACTATGAGGGTGGTGAGGCACAGGATGCCAGAGAAGCTGTGGCTGCCCTATCCCCAGCAGTGTTTAAGGCCAGGTTGGACACAGGGGCTTGGAGCAACCTGATCTAGTGGAAGGTGTCCCTGCACATGACAGGGGGTTGGAACTGAATGAGCTTTAAGGACCCTTCCAACCCAAACCATTCCACAATTTGGATCTCCCATCCCCACCATCTTGTTTCTCTTCTCTGACAGTGTCCCGTGGAATGAGTGATCAGTGCAAAGGAAGCGTTACTGAAGCCAAAATCTCTTCTCCCAGCCACATCATTTGTTCCCATTAACTGTCACATTTAATCTGTGCCGTGCAAAGGGCGTGATATTAATCAACTGCTTGTATAACTCTTGCTTCTTAAATTATATCCTCCACTTTACCCGGACCTGCTCTGAGCAGACAGTTTGATTAGATGACAGCTGGAGGCCCCTCACAAGCGACGTGACTCTGCGAGTCCTTCAGCCCATGGTTTGGCAGTGGGGATGTGCCAGGATGCAGGCGCAGCCAGTAAAGCAGCAGGACACCCTTGAGAGCCTGGAAGGGACTTGCCAGTCACTGAGGTGACAGCAACAACATGCCACATTAACATCTTCTTGCAAGTTTATTCCCAATCTCCTACTAAGTATTTAATTCTTCCTGTAACCAAATCAGCTTCAAAGCTGTTTGGGAGCAGGGAGAGGTGGAGCAGGCTGAACCTGGAGAGCCCATCACCATGCACATGTTGCATGGCTCTCCAGAGCCCAGGCATGGGCTCCTCATGAGCTGGCAGGCTTAGGCTGGGGGCTGTTAGTGCCAAGCACGTAAAGTGCAGCACCCCTACACAGATGTCAGGTTGGGCCCCTCTGGCAAAGAGCTGTGCAAAGGAAGTTTACAGGTCCAGAAACAGTCATCTGGGACGAATTTCTTCTTGCCAAGAGTTATGGAATAGAAGGACGCTTACTAGGGAAAGGGAAAATACTTTGATTGCTTGGCTAGCACTGGCATGGCAGAAGAAAACAAGCAAACCTACCAGAAATCGCTGAGGCAATGATATTGGAGAAAGTAACAGTCTACATTTCCAAAGGGCAAGCAGAAGGGGGAGGAAACAGGGAACTGTCATAACCAGAAAGGTGAGGGAGATCATAAAACACTGAAGAAAGCTGTTTCTGTGCTACGGCCAAAACTAAACCTAGGCTGTAATAAATCTTTGGGGAAGGTGCCCAGAAATAGAAAATGAAAAGTACTTCCTCAATCATTTTCATTAGGAAAGCCAACACCAGGACTGGATAAGGGTACTTTCAGTATTACTTTTTTTAGCCAAACAGAATCAATTGTAAAGGTTTAGAGAGAAAGTCATGTAAGAAAGGAAAAAACAAAATTCCTCAAAATGGTAAGGAAGTGTCAAATGATCAGCGTGAGAAAGCCTTGGAGCTCATGCTGAAGAAGAGTCAAGAGAGAGAAACACGAATCTCTCTAATATTATTAAAGGGGTCCATAAACAAAAGAGTCCATCGATATCATTTGATCCCTTTCTATGTGGCAGCTTCACACTGAACTGCCCACCTGGTTTTCTTACTCCTTGATGTTTTCCTCCAGCACCAGCCTTTGACTCAAGTCATTGCAGTAAGTACATGGGAAGCTGTAGAAAGTGTTATTGGTGCATTAATATAACCTACAGGTTCTCGGCAGGCACAGCAGACAGTTGCACTGATTGCCTCAGTGTTGCCTCTGTCACTTAGTTAAGCCAGTGATAGACTTGGTGAAGATGCTACACCCTCCTTGTGCCACATTTGGCTCTCTCTCTGCTTATTCTTAAAACCAACATATTCAAAACCAATGTGAGAAAAAAATATATCACCTGAGATCTAAACGCAATGTACTTCTGCTACTGAGCATAAATGTATTCCACCATCAACCAGCAACTAACAGCAGTTCTTGGTGTGCCATGCAATTGAAATGCTGGAGCTGAAAATGAAGTGATGGAGGAAAAGTGGTTATAGAAAAGACAGGAATGAAATGGGACTATTATTATGAAGGTCCTTTAAAATAACACGTAAACCATAAATAATAGAGATCCAAGCTGGTTTAGCAGTAACATGCTGTTACTGCTGATAAGGAAGCTGGAAATGTGTCTGTTAAGTCTGTCCTTTTCTGCCTCAGATGTGAAAGACTTTTTCTCCATCTATTTTTAAGCAGTTGGAGAGGAAAAGCTCTTGAGTTTCCCAAGTTACCTTCTTACCTTTAGTGCATGGTCACTCAGACACAGAGTGGGCAGGGCAAACAGTCCTATAACCTAAACACATACTAAGAACCCCTCAAATTGTTCAATAAACTGTCATTTCCCCTTCAGTTTTTTAATAGAGGAGAAAGACCTGGTGAAACATTATACAACCATGTGCCAGAGATGCACCCAGAGCAGCAGAGCTCAAGGATAGGCTTTTTCATTGTTTCAACACCTTTAATGAGAGCAAAACATAGCTGCCCACCATGGGCTTGACTCCTGAAATATACACGCAAAGGATATTGCAAAATTTAATAGTGGCAAGTTGAGGTGAGCAGGGTGTCAAGTTGAAAAACAAAAGAGATTTACATTCATACTAATGTATAGCAGCGTCCCCACAGGGCTCTAAAAGTGCCGTAAGTCAAACTGAGCTATAACAACAGTGCAACCAGACAATATAGGTGCTTTATAGTATAAAATAATTACAGCAGCTGACTGTACTTTCATAATAATAACAATCTACACTCCTCAACTTTTTCTTTATTTGCTATTGCCAATAGTAATAATCTGTAATACTACTGATAAGAAAGATACCACAATACACACATGACACCGCTGCCCCATGCCTGTTTATGGGAAGTGGTCCTGTGCAGGAGGAGTTTGCATGGTTCCCATCTCAAAACCAGCACCCATGAAACAGGATGCAGGGAATAGGCAGAATGGTATCATTTAATTGAACTGAATCAAGCACAAGCATCTTCTTGTCTTAGAGATCTGCCTACAAGTGACTCCTGCTGTTGTTTTTGACTTGCATACATGACCTAAGTTGCATGCCAGAGCAGGAATTGCTTTCACTGCTCCCATCTGGTGTGACCCTTCTCTGATCTTTATACTGCTGGACAGCACAGGAGGCAGAGAGAAAAATCAAAGCATGCAAGCCACAAGATGATATAAGAATAAATTACGTAAGAAATATGTACTAGGAATTTCCAGTCCCTCTCGGAGATCAAAGTGGCAGTGAATTAAATTGAGAAATAGTTGAAAATGTGAAAGAAAACAGTGCTTGTTTGGTTGTTTTTATCTAATATAGAATTAATCACAGAACTAAGAATGAAATTGAAAAGAACAGGTAAACAGTACACAGATACATGGAATAATAAATTTGAATACAAGATATCTGTCATTATAAGCATTCTAAAAGAGACGCAATGTCTTCCTGGTTGAGAATTGATGCTAGCCCCTGCTAATAAGGGATGAACAGCAGGCAACAGGCAGGATATCCCTTTACCATGTGCCACAGGCTTTTTTCCTTGCTCTTCTGAAGCAGCTGTCAGAGAGCAGACTTTGAATTAGATGGACTCCCACTCTGATCTGTAAGGGCAACTCCTACACAGCCCTAGGCAGAGTGCCAGCAGCGACGGGTGAACTCTTTGTAGAGCCTTGCTTGTACATATAAATCTTGATCTAAAGTACACCCGTGATTTCAGTTCTAAACTGCTCTCAAATCAGGCAAGCAAAAAGTGTCAAACTAGGTGGTGGTTCCTGCCATGTCAATAAATGCCAACTTGGGCTCAGGCTGACATTACTGAATTAATTTGCTCTTCTGCTCAAAAGAAGATTCAGTTTCTTACAGTGAAAGACTAAAAATGAACCTAGTTTCTGGAAAACCTGGCAGCAAAACTGCCTAGCATTTTGCTAGCTTGATCCCTTCTCTTCCCTTCTCTGAGGATCAAAATTAGGCTAAATAAAATGGGAATAAACTGACAACATTGTTATACACAATAATTGTAAATGTAAAGCAGAAACCTAAATTAGGTTATTCCTGTGTATTGCACAAGTCTCAAGAATTCTACATCAAATGTCCTTCTGCCTATATATAATATAATCCTATCCATACATAAAAATCCAAGTATTTGTAGACTTATTGCTTCACAGTAACCGGAAAGCCTTGAATTGATGCAAATAAGGGATTCAGGAGTTATTTTACACATGTGCACTTCTCTGTCTTCAACAGATTCAGACTTTTTAAAAAAATAAATAAAAGCCTTTAACCAACTTATAATAAAATTATCTCTTTTGCTCACAAAAGAAAAGCCATTAAAACTACTCCTCTAATTCAATCAAAAACCTCAGCACCGACAATGCTAAGAACAGCACACACTTCAGATCTTTTCCCATTTCCTAAACTATCACAATCAATTTCTTTAAGACCTGGAACTTATCCTAATTAAGATCGTTGATTTGATATGTTACGAATGACCTCGAGGATTCATTCTAATAAACAGAAATGATTCTTGGCAGAATGGAGCCCTCATTCTTTGCAACAGAAATCAGTTAACTCATTCTATGACAAAACTTGTGGTTTATCATTCTGTCCCAAACAGTATCTGCAAGCACTGACACAGACTTGAAAAGCAAGACACAGACAGGGTGGCTCATCTGAAACAAGACTTAGAATGATAGAATCATAGAGTAGTTAGGGTTGGAAAGGACCTTAAGATCATCTGGTTCCAACCCCCCTGCCATGGGCAAGGACACGTTGCACTAAACCATGAACTGGTTTGAAGATTTCTTCTTTCAATGCAATTTTGACAAACAAAATGAATCAGCCTCATCAGTGGAGAGAAAAAAACAACTCCACGTACTAAATTAAATGACATCTTGCTGAGGCAGGTAACCTCATTTATGCCCCCAAAAGACTACAGTGACTCCGTTATCTCCACAGGCTCATGACTTCTGATCTCACCCAAACATCCAACTAAGCCCACAGCTGGCTTTTCACAGGTTTCAGCTGGAGGTAGCTTGGAGTAAACGACGACAGTGGAGATGTTACACTGCTCTGAAGAGTTATTTATAAACTTTTTTTTTCCTAAATTTGAATAAAATATACATTGACATCCCATCCTAATGTAGCATTTCCAAAAAAATGCAAGCTTAGCATAAAAATTCCCTGGTTACCTACTATAACAACACTTATTGTGAGGGTGATCAAATACCAGAAGAGGTTTGCCAGCAAGGTTGTGGGATCTCCATCTTCCAAGATATTCAAACCCCAAGTGGACATAATCCTTTGCTGTCAGATCCAGATAGCCATGCTTTGACTAGGGAGGCTGGACAAAATGATCTCCAGAGGACCAGTCCAACCTCAGCTGTTCTTATTCTGTGAAACATTCATGAATTATAGAGTAAGAGATCACTACACTGTGGTCTATGAATGATCACATTAATTTTAGTCTAAATGTGACTCATTAATAACTAACTGTAATTCAGAAAATAGGCAGATTTCATCAGGAAAAATCCAATGGTCACAGAAACATCTTCCCCCCTCACCTCAAAACAATTCTTTATGTCAAGAAGCTACTCCACACAGTTAAAACTTCAATCTGCTTTTTATGCATGGAGAAAAAAATGTCAACACTGAATAAGGCTTTGTCAAACATCATTCATATGCCAGTAGAAAGGATAAGGTCATATTATTAAATAATAAATCTTATCTGCTTTTACAGATTCCAATATATTACTGAGAACTGATATCAAACTGGGAGTACTTTGAGCCTCTGTTAATGAACCACGCTACTGTGCTAGGTCAGCACAGTTCTGCTATGCTTTACTGAGGCGATTCTTTTTCACCCCCACTTTAGAAAGTAAAACTTAAACAGCCTTATTTTAGAAAAGAAGGACAAGACAGCACTAAGGAATCAGGCTTTTATGTAATCCCCAACCCCCATATTATCATCAGGGGAGCATATAAATGTGCTAATATGAAAAATCACCTCAATTTTCTACTGCCTCACAGAGAAAGCAATTTTATCCTGAATACTCACTCAACTCTAGGACATGTCCAAGTGCACAAGTGGACAGCAGTATATGCTTTGACTACAAATGCCAAAACTGCTTCTGGATGTTACCATGAATCTTACGGTTATAATGTATTGCAGAAACAAGGAGAATGCAAGCATTCTATTCACTATGCTTATTTTCTTGTGTCTGTCTCAACAGAGTCTGAACACAGAAACCCACCAATTCTGCATCAGTATTTAAGGTAGTTTATCCAGAGGTCACAGTTGTGAACTTCAAGCTCATGTAGCAAGGTAATTACATTAAGGCACAAATCACATGTTTATCATTGTGACAGGGTGCTATACAAGCCCACTCATACTCGTGTCTCTGTGGGGAAGCTCACTTACCACAGCTTTACCCTGTACATGAAGATGAGCCTGACAACAGGAATGGAAGAAACTAGCACCCACTTAGATAATAAAAAACTCAAACCACCAACCAAGCCAAAAATGAAGTATAGATTTCCTTCACACTCCAACAGATTAAAACTCTGATTTGCTGAAATCCATTTTGACATTTCAGCAAATCCATTTATCTTCCTTATGCACCCTGCTGTCTTCCCATCTTTGTTACTCCATGGCTTAAGGTTAGGATAAGGAAAGGGCTAGCATCTTTAGATCTCCACTAAGCATACAATGTAGAAGGCCCCAGCCCTGCAAGAAACACTACAGAACTGGATGTCCAGCTGCAGCATCTAAGAGAACATTACTTCCACAGCCAGAAGAGAATTGCTGAAAAACATCATATTCCCCATTGTGCAAAAAACATTGAGAAGGATCTTCAGTAATTTCAGAACACTACTGTATCCATTTATTATCAAGTCAGGGTAGAATTGCAATGGACTTCAGTGGATTTAACATACTCAAAAACCTGTAACCAGACCCTTCACTAAAATAATTTTCTAATACTGATCTAAGCTAATTTAACATCCACTAGCAGTAGAATAAAACATGTAACATACAGTAAAGGTCACACATGGTTTTCCCCATTCCAAGTACTTTTCTTTGTATTTTTACACTTCTTTCTCTACATTAGTAGTGCCTACAACAGTCTGACTAAAACAGTTACATACAAGTTACCTAACTGCACCTGCACCAAACATGGCTAAAGTCCTTGGGGATAGATACATGCCAAGCATGACGTGTAAATGCAATTTATTATCACTATTACAGTCACAGCTAATGGAAAATGATATGGTGCTGGAACTGCTACAACTACAGTGAAAGTGTGTGTGTGTCTTCACCGGCTATTTCCAAAATAGTTTTGAAACACAAACGTACGTCTTTTTCCAACCCAGCCTATCCCATTATATGTAGCAATTAAATAGCTTAAAATCCATATGGAAGAAATATAAAAAACTTAATTGAGCTGAATGAGCATAAATATTACTTTTTGAAAGGCCAGTGCCAAGCTCTCTCTTTCTACATAACCAATATTGCCATCACTTGTATATTTTGGCCACATACAATGAATCTGCTCATGATATGTTATAGAAACAGAAACACAGAAACATAGAATACTGAGTGTTGGAAAATACCTTAAGATCATCCAGTTCAATCCCCCTGCCATGGGCAGGGACACCTCACACTAAACCATGTCACCCAAGGCTCTGTCCAACCTGGTCTTGAACACTGCTAGGGATGGAGCATTCACAGCTTCCCTGGGCAACCCACTCCAGTGCCTCACCATCCTAACAGTAAAGAATTTCTTCCTTATATCCAATCTAAACTTTCCCTGTTTAAGTCTGAACCTGTTCCCCCTTGTTCTATCACTACAGCCCCTAATGAAGAGTTCCTCCCCAGCATCCCTATAGCCCCCCTTCAGATACTGGAAGGCTGCTATGAGGTTATATAGGTAAATGATACACACAAAGCCAGAAAAGATTAAATTTGATGTCCTGAATGCTTCACAGAAGAAAACCCATTTCAACCAAACTTGCTAAGCTTCTTCCTAATGGTTTATTTCATTTCCGCTTGCTTCTGAACAATGCCAATGTGCACTCCTTGTCTGAAGCAGGGAAAAAGTCCTTACCTGGAATAGGTAAGAAGCTTGCTCCAAATCTGCAATGAACATCATCATCAAAGATTATAGTGATAGGACAAGAGGCAATGGGTCAAACTTGAACATGTGAAGTTCAGGTTAGATATAAGGAAGAAGTTCCTTACTGTGAGGGTGATGAGGCACTAGAACAGGTTGCCCAAAGAAATGGTAAATGCTCCATCCCTAGTGGTGGTCAAGTCCAGGTTGGACAGAGCCCTGGACAGCATAGTCTAGAATGAAGCGTCCCTGCCCATGTCATGGGGGTTGGAACTAGATATCTTAAGGTCCTTTCTGACCCTATTCTATGATTTCCTTACCTTATAGTGGCACTGTTAAAAGGACTAGGATATTCCTTTTTATGTAATAGTGTTTTAATACTTCAGTAGTTACCTCTCAGAATGGCACATTAGTAAAATAGTGGTTAAAAAAAATAAAAATCTATCTATCAAGCATATTCTCTTTCAAGTTATATTAACATTCATGTATCACACATAATGGTGTATAGACACATATATATCCTTTCAGCCTGAAAAGACTAAAGGAAGGGAGAAATGCTAATTTGGAGCTCATACTGAGTAAAAAGGAACAGAATACAAGTTATAGAAAGCTTGGCAGAGAAATTCTCAATATGTATGAGGAAGATTTGGAACCGATTTTACTTCTCCAATGTTCTGCTTATAATAGAATCCACGTCCACCCACGGAATTAATACAGCTAAATTTATGGGAACTCCTTACGCAAATTTTAGCTCACCTCTTTTTCAGGTTATTCGGTCAAGATTTGTCTTATTAGATAGTGGCTAATAATAAAAGGTCTTGTCATGCCAAAAAAAAGCCTTTGTAGTTAGCACAGATCAGTGATTTAAGTAATGAGATACAATTATGCATCTGATTCATGGTGTTAAGGTTGGAGCTAAGATATACAGTAAGTGAAGACATAGAAAAAGATGCTTGGCCTTAGAAATAGGTGCAGCAGCATCAGCAAAGTTGACTCTGCAAGCAGAATAACATCAAATGAAACAGCCCGCCCAAGCACAATCAGGTGAGAGTAAAAATAAAGTTACATATCATTTGACAAAGGCTAACTGCAGGCATGCAATCGTTACACATTTCTTAGCTATTGGAATGGGAATCATTATATCTTCTGGCATAAAATACATTACAAAAAATGTATAATCACTAATTCCATCTCCAAGTTATGGTAAGTACTTTCACAGATAAAAAAATGGGTCAAAAAAGCCACAGTGAAATTGAGGATATGAAAAGACAAAGTCATTGGCAGAGAGAAGCCCTTGAATATACACTTTATCAGCTACATCTTCATTTTCAAAGGGCATCATGCAAGACCTTCCTGTCCCCAAAGCTTCCCATGTGCTGGAGCAGTGGTTCCCAACTGATGGTCAGCAAGGCACAGGCAGTAGCTTGCAGCTGCTCCACCAAATCACGTTAAGCAGTAACACTACCACATCTCAGCTCCAAAATGTTTCCAATGAACACCAAGACCCTGTAAAGAGCCATTTCCTCCAAAAAGTTTGTGAATCACCATTTTGGGTGTCTATTAGGTGAGTTACATCTAAAGTAGAGGGAATTAATGTACTTGCTTTAGTTTATTCTCAATGCTACTGTCACTCTAAATTCGAACTATAATGCTTCAGCCCAACAAAATCTTTGTTCCAAAACAAAGGTTTAATGCCTCAAATGAAGGTCATAACTATTTACCTATCTCTAACCTAGATTCAATATTTTCTCCATGTGATTTGAAAAGATCAGAACAAAGGTTCTAAGGTGTATCATAAAACAAAAAAGGAGTCAGATATCACTAAGACATCTGCCCTTTACCCACACCTATCTAATCTTCACTTGTGTACAATAATATCTTAGGGAATTAATATTCTGTGATAACCAAAACAGAATCCTACCTTAATTGTTTGACAATAATCTGAAAACGTTTGCTTGGAACCAAAAGCAAATGAAAGAAACCACTAAAATTGGATTTATTCTTTCCCTGAAGAAAAGGTATTCTTAAATGTCACCAAACCCATTTACTGCAGTGGAGATAAAACACCAGCTCCTCCCCAATTATTAAAAAAAATCAAACATCACATCATTTTTAGTAATTATCTTCATTAACATTCCTTAGAGACTGATTTGATTCACTGTATGAAACACACTCTTTCTTCTTAACAAACCTTGGTTTTCACCCCAAAAGAAAACTCTGAACAAGTACCAGAGACAGGGAATATTCCATTTTAGCATCTGAAAACTAACTTCTGGTGTCATTAATATGCAATAATCTTCAATTATGACCAGACTAAAAAGCAACTCAGCTTCTAACAAAAAACCTTGTGCGTACTTGATTGACACTGTATTGAACTCAGCAGACTAAGAAAGAGAAGCTGTCATGGAGCGATAATATTATAACTAAGTTTGCCAAAAACCAGACTTTTTTCCAGCTGTAGCTGTAATGACAGCACACAGCAGATCAACAAGGTGGTTTATTGAAGCAGACAGATTTCAGAGGTGGCTCATTTCACATCTCTTTCCAACTCATATGTGTTTCTTCCTCTTCAGTCACACATTGGATAAAGTTTTCTGCTACAGTGACTAGAAGCTTTAGATACAGGAATCAAACAAAGTGAAGGAAAGGTCTTCTGAAACCTGGTGAGAAGCAATAGCTCTTTCCTGCATATTCTCTTTGTAAATGCTCCTTCAGTGTGACAGGAGAGTATGTATGGTACAAGGTGACTTAAGCAGTTAAATTCCTTTTTCCACATACCTCAAGAGCACTTCCCTACCCAGCAGATTGAGGACCTAGGGTCTCTCACTTGGTCCCTTGAAGCTAGCTGCTCCAGCTTAGAGAGATGATTCAATATTTGTTTCCTTAGAGGAGACTGGACATTACATGGAACCTGGGTCTCCCACATGATGAAAAAACTCCTAGTCCTTTGCATCAGTCTCTCCCTATCTGTATCAAATATTCATCCAAATGAATATTAGGGTTTTTTTCTGCAATAAGTAAAACAGGGACATCAGGAGAAGCTGAGGAAGAGGCTGACAAAACCACCTGAGGTTTAGAGATCAGCTGCAGCACCAGGGAAGCAATCATTTTTCACAGCTCAGGAGACTACCCCATCAATGAGGCTCTTCCACATCCTCAACTTGATCTCCCAAATCATCAGGCAAAGGCTTTTTCCACCTGTTCAGTATCTGAATACCAAAACTATCTCTCTGAGGCACCCAGATGCACCAGTGTTAGCCCTGGGGATGGATGGAAGGACATCATGCCTGATGCGGTTAAGGCAAGAGAAATAAGATTAGGAAGAAGTTATAGGATGACAAAATGTTAAACAGTATGGGCTGGAAGACTGCCATAAATGTCAGCCCCAAGACATCAGCAAGTTCTGTTGAGGCTGGTTTAGTGAAGTATCAGCCAGGTAATGCTGCTCTGAAGAGCTGTAATACATATTTGATGCTGGGATCCTCTGTTGAGATTCTGGAAATGTGCCTTTGTGAGAACAAGCCTACAAATACAAATAACACACAGGTTGACTAAACAAGCTCCCATTCATTTCACATGGATTTTACACTAACATCTACAGTGAGGTAGTGATTCTACACTGAAACTGTGTGATGCATTTCATAAACCTCCTGATACCATAATCCGGCAGGCAGCAGAACAATTCTTACTTCTTCAAGTAAGAATATCAGCCTCACTTTTTTACCTAAAGAAAAGCTTCTTGCAGGCCACAGAGAAATATTGCAAAGCAATTACTTGTCTGTAACTGCAGATCAGCCAAGAAAATATTTCTGAGTGAACCTACATCATGTATGTTCATAGGTTAACACTACAACCTACTGCTTGGGCAGTCCTTTTCCAATCATGTGTATATTGGGGCTGAATTACTCACAGAAGTGGGTATATTCTAAAGGTAAGGATGCATGTTGTAGGTTCCTGTTGCTAAACAAACACCAAAGAAGTGGGGACCTCTCCTACAGGTTTAAATAAAAAACGAATATTTTATTTTTCAAATGCTTAAAGATATTTAGGGTTTAAAATCTACATGCACCAATGAAGTTTCAGCTTTTGAGATGGAGGATCCCTTCATACTGTTAAACTCAATTATTACAGGAGATGTAAATGTATTAGTGACAGGAAGAAACTATCACCTGCAAAAATGGATGTAAAAATGTGGACAATTTAAAGTAGAAGAAGCTGTAGGGGCCATAGTAATATTACATCAAAGAGATAATGGCAGTTTAATAGCAGGCTGCCACTGGCAGAAAGGGAAAGTGTAAAAAGCATTTAAAATGAGAGCTTACAAGTTTATGCTACACCATCTACTGCCTCTTTTAACACATTTATGTTAAAAGAGTTAGTTTTACTTAATGTTTTAGTACCTGATTCAGCATGTTATTTACCTTAATACAATCCCTTCACAGACCCACACTCTTGTTAAATGCATCTTTACACATTAATATTACACCAAATTCTCTCAGACTTCTCATAACAGATGGAGGAGTGTGCACAGCAGCAGCTTTAAGACCGCCTAAAACTCACAGCATTTCTATTTTAGACTATTTTGGTTTCAATGCAGTCTGAAATTTCCACCTATCGGGCTGTGTCCTAAGCTGCATTTTTCTAGGCACTTTGAAGAAATTGCTGCAACCATTTTTGCATGAACAGTCAAAACACATTTTTCATAAACATTTAATTAAAAAAAATAATAATCCCTTTCTTCCACTTCTCCAGTGCTGAAACAGCCAGGAGATGAAAAATGGCATTTTTCTGGGATAAGTAATTACATTTTCCAGTGAACAGTGTTTTGGTTTCAAGAAGCTTTTGGAAACTATTCATGGTGGATGTACAAAACTCTTAAGAACAACAGTGACAAATTAAATCAAGTGATTTGTCTCAAGGAAAGACTGGTAAACTGCACAAGAAGGTGTAATATGATAACCCAAGAAGGTTTTTTGCTACCTTGTACCTCCAGCCTCATTTTCTCCACTCCTTATACACAAGGCAAGAAGTCACTTCACTGGAAGTGATGCAGTTTCCAACTGAAAATAGGAAACATAATGTCTCCAGGAACATGGGCGTTTTTTACCTTTTAAGAGGAGGAACTTCCACAGTGCTTTTCCATTCATGTTTTCTAGATTAGTGGTAACATGTAATTTTATGTCTCAAATCACTTTATT
Source organism: Melopsittacus undulatus (assembly GCF_012275295.1). Lineage (NCBI taxonomy): Eukaryota > Metazoa > Chordata > Aves > Psittaciformes > Psittaculidae > Melopsittacus > Melopsittacus undulatus. The sequence continues at coordinate 8,002,026 of NC_047529.1, read as the reverse complement.
TTGCTTACTATGTTTGTATTTCTATGCATTACCTAGCAAGGAGCTTCCTCTCTTGCTCTCCTTCATCCCCTCCAAGAGACAGAGGAGAAATGAATTTACCTGCCTAGTAAGCATTTATCCATATGTCCAGATGTATCAGCTGTGTTGAAAAGCAGGCACACAACAGTGACATGACTTTGCTCATGTCCAACTGTGCCACTGTGGAACAGTTACCAGTTATGCCTACAGTAATCCACTATGATTTTATTAATTAATGAATGAAAACAAAATGTTACAGGGAGCTTCTTCCCGAAGAGTCTAAATCATCATCCATTTCCCAAGAGTGCTGCAACCCTTTAAGCACTTAATTTGCTTCAAGCAAGATTTTGTGTGACGGTTTGGGGCACAACAAGACATGCAGGTACCTCAGCCTCAGATTTTCACTATTCTTGCCCCATTTATGTCTGACATCAGAACAAAAACCATGACCTAAATCATACAGTATTTATAAAGAAGGCTTTTTACATCTCTCACTGTTTTCTCCCTGCAGACTGCCTGGGATATTTGCACTTTGTGAATATCCACAATGAAAGGTAACACAAGTTTTCCTCCTGGCTCCCAGCTTCAAGATTCCTATAGTCTATAGGTAAATCTAACAACAGTTATCATCTCTTCAGAGGAGACAAAAACACCCTAAAAGAGGCCTAGAAAATGTTGAAGAAAGAAAGGAGAAAAGATGTTAATATATGCTTCAGCTTCTGTGGGTTGGCCCACTCCCAGAAAGAATCGCCTCTGCAATTCCTATGAACCATCACAGCTTCTTCAGAAGTCTTCCCATGTTAGAGCAACCAGTCATTCTGTCCTAATCTGTCATCTCAAACTGTGCAGTGCTGGTATAACTAATGAAGAGAAAGATCTATTCCACCTAACGTGTATCATCAATAACACCATGCCGATGCAACTCTTACGTTTCTCATATTGTTAAGTGGCCACAAATCATAATTAAAAGCGTAATTCTTCCAAACTATCTATTCGTACAGAACACTGCAACTTCAAACAAATAATCCTTCAAATACCTGTATTAACATTTTACACTGTTCCTTTATGTTTTTTTAAAGGTTGAGAATAGAAAAAAACCCATAAAATATGTTTGGTCATGGGATATGCCCTCCAGCATTTTAAATAACTTCATTTTCCTAGCTTCCAAAGTAGCTAAATGATTGGAACAACTCAGACAAATTCTCCACCTCTCCATACAAAATACAGGTAATTCAAGTTAGTATTATAACTGTAGTATTATAACTCTAAACCATGTTATTTTCTGAGTAACAGTTAATACACTGTAATGCCTACATGCAAAAGGAGGATGTTGTTAGATCATCGACTTGGTTACTACTACTGTACCTTTTCCTCCAGTACAAAACATGACCATTACATTTTAAGTACATTTAAATACATGTCTATACAAAAAATTAATGTGTGCTATGATTTTTAAAGGACAAAGGAGCTCAACAACATTTGCTACAAACCAAGAGCAATGGTATTCTTGACAGTTTTGCTTTGGCAACTCTATCTTCACTTAGAATCATAGAATAGTTAGGGTTGGAAAGGACCTTAAGATCATCCAGTTCCAACCCTCCTGCCACAGCCAGGGACACATCACACTAAGCCATGGCACTCAAGGCTCTGTCCAGCCTGGCCTTGAACATCCCCGGGGATGAAGCATTCACAACCTCCCTGGGCAACCCATTCCAGTGCCTCACCATAGTTTCACCTGTTGGTCATCAGGAGCTCCCATTCTAGAAATACAGTGAATTGTGGCAAAGGCTTCCTTTCAAATGTCCCTAAATCTTCTCTTTGTTTGCAGTCCTACCCTGCAAAATTTTGTACATGTGTGAGTGCACACTGACCCCAAAGCATAGAAGAGTATCAGCTTTTCCAAACAATTCTTTGGACAGAGTAGAATATGAAAGAAAGCATGTTTAGCCTTAAGGAAGGGTGCAAAAGCAAAGGAATAAACTGAGGATATTAGACCACATTAAGCATTCGACTAAAGTTCATGGACTGACATTAATAAAACCAAGTTAACCTAGAGTTAAAGACAACAAATATTTCATAACCGTTCCTATGTATTTTGATATTGCAAAAATATTAACTAGGATCACTGCCATAAGGAAAGCACAAGATACTGGGAACACTGGGCCATGCAGGCAGGTGTCAGCACAGATGATTTGAGAAGCTATGAGCACACCAACCACCACCAGAAGTATTTTTTAGAATTAGAGAGGGTTCAAAGACTGCCTAGAAAAGCCCTCATCAAAAGCAATTGAAAAACAGGAATCGTTTACCTTAAGCTGCATCTTAGGGCTACGTGCAATGAAGCTGAGGAAACCAGCCTGTGCCAGTGCCCATACGGCACCACTGTAGTAAGGTTGGTGTTCCAGCTGGCTTGTTTTGAATAGATTTAAATATTCAGTGTACTTGTATGTCAGAAGGAAGATGCATAGCAAGGAAGAAGACTGAAGTACAGAGAGAGTGATTAACACACAGAAAAAGCAAATTATGACTTGATTTTCCTTTTATTCCATATTGTCACAAACACTTTTATCAATAACGTAAGACTGAACTGTAGAACTCACTGCCACAGGACAGTTCAGAAACAAATTTACATTACTTCAGAGCCTTCTTGCTAATGGTTTCAAAAAAGCTTGATTTTTTTCATTCTAACTAAAGGACAATATGCATTTACATTGTTTGTCTCAAAATGGCAAGGAACAATAAACCCTATGACATTCCTGAACAGAAAAGGGTTAGAGTGTCAACTGCTTCTCTTTCACATTTGAAAATGCACATCCATATGGGCTTTTTGTTATTAGTATAGGAGATTATTTTTCTGTGATACTTATTCATAAGAGAGCACTGTGTAGCATTTTTATTATGTCTTTCTTACTCTGCTTGATAACCACTTTCATTATCCATATTTTTCAGTAAGAGACCTCAACGGGCTAGCATGACATTTTCAATCACTACTTTTTGCCTTCCCAAAACTGAATCAGAACTCAAAATAGTTGAAATAATAATAATAAGAATAGTAATAATAATAATTTGCATAAACCTAACCCCTCTCAAATCTTTCAACACAGAATCGCACATCTATCCATCAATGGAATCATGATGCAATTAAAAATTCCACAGCTTTCAGCTGGACCAAAATGTTAACTGGTAACACCCAAGTCCTGCAAAATGGGAGCCTGTAAAGCAAAACCAGCAAGCCACCTCTGACTATCCTAGTACCAATGGGTAAAGCAGCAGCAGTGTGATTAATAAGGCAGGTAAACTGCTGCATCTTTCTGTAGTCCTTCAAAAATCATTCAGAAATAAAGAACAGCTTTTCCCTGCCTGTGAGATCAGATTTGGAGATTTTAATGAATCTTCCAAAATCCAATATTCCTGCCAACTGCTTTGTTACAACCTGTTTCTACTTCAAAACCTTCTGTCTATCACTTTCCGACAGTGAGCAAGGATTTATGGCATCTTAGAAAGCTGCCCAATCACCAGTTTTGCAAGATTTCTAAGATACAGACAGATTTAAAACACGGTGTCCTTGACTCGGAGCATTACACCAACCTCCTAATTCTCTCACAACATTCGAGGACAGAACACAAGAGGTAAGGTTAGAAACAATTCTATTTAATTATCACGAAATGTAACTGCTAATGATTGAAAAAAATCCTTTACTGCATGTTCCCAGGATCAGGAATAATATCAGGAAACTTATTAAAACTATTATTTAAAACTGACATTTAAATTGTGTTCTCTACAGAAGATAAATCGTCAAAAAAAATAAGTGTCATAATTATGGAGAAAATAAGCTGTCCCACAGTAGTCATTTAAATGACTAAAGCACTCATGAAGTATTTTCTTTCAAATAAATCCTCTGTTAAACCTATTTCTTTATCAACTTATGAACATAAAAAATCTTATGCAACACCTTGACAGCGTTTTGAAGCATCACTTTGCCTGGGAAGAGGAAGGATAGGGCTTGGATTTTTTATTTGAAGTTAGTTGTTTAAGAGCAAGACATCATCAATTAGACACAGATCCATTTCTCAGTCACATCCTGTCTTCTTCATTCGGATTTGATTCCTGTCACCACCCACATGTTTTCCTACTCTCCCCTGTAAAACGCTCCTTTAGTAGCAAGTTTATGTCAAAGGCACATAATGAAATAATTATATATACAAACAAGCCGCAGCAGACTAAAGGGAATTTCTGTAAGGAGGTAAAAAAAGGGCTGCTTCTCGCCAGACCCGCATTGATCAAAACAAAGCTGTATCTGTGCACATTGACACAAAGAATCTAGACCACCTAATGGCTCATATTTAAAATTAATTAAAACAAAACAAAGCCAACAACAAAAACTACCAAGCACCCAAACCCAACACTTCTCCCCCCACCCCACAAAACCTCAACCCAAACTAATGATGCTGCAGATGGTGCGTAGTTCCATCTCTTTTTCCCAACAATACAGTATAAACGTGTGGCAGTTCTTGCCAGGAGACAAATAATCTTTTGACAGTAATGTTCTTGAGACACTAATGAAAGACAAAGAAGTAAATGTTAAGCAAAACTCCTTTATTATCTTCACACCAGCATTCATCTGCTAACTTGCGCTCCCCGCTGGGAGGCAGGCATCCCAGTGTCTCTCACTGGCATCTATCTAAGAAAGCTGACAGCAGCTTAGTTTAGTTTCCTAGTACCAAAATTCACACCAAAGATGCCTTTAGCCAGTGCCGTGGAAGGCAGCTGTGCCAAGAAACGCTTTTTTGCTTGCAATCCAGTGAAAAGGGATCATTCAATGAAGAAAGCATGGGCAACAATAACAGCACAAACACTAATCAGAGCAGAAAAGGCATGTGGGGATCATTGAGAGCCAACAGCAGTGCAAGTGAAAGTACCTTTATGGAAAAGAAAAGTTAAATGATAAGATTTGGAAGGTTTGGACTATGACCTGTCAAAAGGAACAATTCATAGCAGAAACTTTAACCCATATAAACCCCCAACATCTGCAAGGGTTTCTGACCCTAAATACCTTTCCCCATAAAAGTGAAATGAGACTAAGCCAGCAGTCAGTTTAGATGGGCACATCAAACAAGGACTGTGAAAGACCAGTGAGCCCCCTCTAACATCATACGAAAGCCCTGATGAAGAACTACTATAAGAACTTTGGCCAAGAAATGGCAGCAAGCTTGATCAAAGCTTGAGAGCATTTCTAACAGCACTAGATGCAATTCAGCCCTTACTGAATGATTCTCAAGAGTTACAACCCTTAAAACTAATGTCTTGGGACAGTCATACCACCACCACCTCCTCACTGATTTCTCCAAGGCTCAGCTCAGACCACCAGCAGTCACCAAAAAGCACCCACCAACTTCAGCAGGAACCTGTGCCTGGGTGAAGCTATTCAAGAAGCTGAAAAACAAACCCTACTGCAAACAGCTGCAGAGAGATGCCACAATAATTGGCTGCTTAGGTGATGAAATGGCAGATGAAATGCCATGTTGACAAATGCAAATTAACATGCATTGAAAAAACATTCCTGACTTTACTTACACAATGAAAACTGTAATTTAGCTATTATAACTCAGACACAAGAGCTTGGAGTTCTACGTAATGCTGCAAAAACATCAGCTCAGTGCTCAGCAGAGAGTAAGAAAGTCAAAGAAAGATCAGAAATGTTCATATCACTGCACGCTTTGCCTTCGCTTATACTTCTCCCCAAGTATTTGCTCTTGGCCACTCTTTGAGAGCGGACAACAAGAGTTAGGTAGGTCTTTGGTGTGACTCTTTAACACCTTTCTGGTGCTCCTGCTATGAAACAGTGCAATTTGAGAAGGTGACTGTGAATCGATACATCATTGAATGTACAACACTTTTAATTTAATAGCATCAACCCTAGGTAGGTACAAATGCTTTCCCAATTGTTACACATTTCATGTACAGGATGAGCCAGATGGCTCAACAAAAACTGATACCAATTACAAAAGGTTTATTATTGTATATTGCCATTGCAGGTCTAAAGAAAGCAAAATACAGTGTGTCAAGTTTCAAGGTGCCTCAACACCTTATCAAACTGTGTGCTTAATTGTGACTGAAATGATGAATATATGAAGGTAAAAGTTGCAGATATTTTGAAAAGGACTTTTAGTTAAATATGAACTGAAATAAAAAACTGAAATAGTGAACAGCAAAATCCCATTTATGAAATGGGCTTCTACACCCATGCTGACATTCTTTTTACTTAACAGCAATGACCTAGAGGGAACAGACAACGTCATCCACCCCAGAGAATTCATCCATCCTTTACTACACAGTAATGTGTTACCTAAGAACATCTCAAGGAAAACATATAATATTGTAGTGGCAGTCTCCTGATCCGAGTATGGATTGCAGAATTTCACACCTAAATGTCAAGTTCCAGAGAGCATCACTGTTTCTGAGCACCAGCACTGTGGCCACCCTGGAGGAATAGCTCATGAATTGCAAAACAAAACCACAATGAAAACACAACCAACTGACACCATACAAAAAACATACTGCAGTAAACCAACTCAATCCACAGTGTAAAATGCCAACAGTTTGTCCCTACCAGCTCAATGGCTTCAACTCCGACATTAAGTTCAAGTGATGTATGCTTCCTTGTAACTGTTCTGGCTACCAACTCAAACCAGAAGTTAATTACACATCCAATATGCTGAGTTTTGATTGCAGCAGCTTTAAGATTAGGTTGTTGGGGGGGGGGTTTCACCTGAAGCCACTCTACTGTAAAACCCTTGGATCACTTGTGTGCTGAGGTGCAAAAAAAGAAATGAAGTGAAATATTAACATTATGAGTGAGATGCTAAATGTAGTAAAAGATATCCAGGAAAATGTTTTAAATGGAGGAGGAAGGATTTAATTTCTATTTAAATTCCATAGTGCTCAGGAAAAGAGCAGGAAATCCAACTCTAAGTCCTGTGAAATGCGTTTGATTGGTGCCTTTCATTAGAAAGAATTCTGTGAATCCTAAAAAGGAGCACTACTTTCGCAAGATAAATCTGATCAAAGCATTCCTTTCAGAAAACATCTACTTTTTAACACAATGACGTAGAAAACATCTACATCACAAAACATCTATATTTATAGTACCTTCAGTATTATTTTGACTTTGAAAAAGTACTAGAGCAATTACTTAATGGTAACATTAAACGCATTTTCCTTATATTTACCTGTCTGCCATATATTATATATCAAAATAGACAATAAAATGCTCAGGAACAGACAAATTTCTCTTTGAAACATTCATGTATACAACTGACACGAGTAAAACATCTCTTGGGAACTGAGGTTTTGTTACCTAAGAATCAGCATGTTAAAGATAACACAGGAAACACCTTGCAGTCATCGTGTTGCTGCAGGTGCTGTCATTTGTTTGCTCAAAAAATTCTTTCCTTGCTTCCAATTTTACAGCACACAAATTTCAGATTACAAATCTGAGATACAAGAAATTTCTCATGTAATAAGAACAAAGACTCTGCAGCATCCCATGAACATTTTGACTCACTGTCATTTTCTTCCTTCACCACATCCAGACAGACACATGGAGAATAACAACTAAAGCATATCAGGAGCTACAACCGTTCGAGACTGAATGAAATGGAGAAAGGCAGGTTTAGTCCTGCTCTATCATCCAGGAAAAGAAAAACATAAAGAAAGATCAAGAAAATCCCTCTCACATTCATTATCAGCAGAGCTCCGAAAAGCCATTAGTTTAGATAATCTTTCCTGAACCCATAAAACTGCATTTCTGGTTGCCTATAAGAAATCAAGCAAAATTGCCAGGCAGAAGGTACTCATTCAAAGAGCGTGACTAAGCTTGATTAGCTTTGTGCTGAAGTCATTCTGAAATGTACACATTTTTTGGTACACAATACTGCCCTTGGATTCACAAAACTGATCACTTAGCTGTGATACCATATATGAGCTCAGGAATTGCATTACAGCCTTTGCTAAACGTGGAATTTGTCCAAAAGAAGCCAAAATCAAACTATTTAAACAAAACAAAACAAAAAAACAACAAATACCCCCCAAAACAAAAGGAAATCAACAACCTAATGTAGGACTAAGACAAATTTTTAAAACTTCCCTTTTTTTAAATCTGTAAAGCCCTAATTTTTTTCTTTCTTGTGGTTTGCTCTTAACCAGTTGCCTAGCGATCAGTATATTGCCCTGTTGGAGCAAGTCCAGAGGAAGCCACAGTGATGCTCTGAGGGCTGGAGCACCTCTGCTATGGAGACAGGCTGAGAGAGCTGGGCTTGTTCAGCCTGGAGGAGAGAAGACTACAGGAAGACCTTAGAGCAGCTTCCAGTGCCTAAGGGGGACCTAGAAGAAATCTGGAGAGAGGGTTTTTTTACAAGGGCCTGTAGTGACAGGATGAAGGGAAAATTGCTTTAAACTAGATGAGGCTGGATTTAGATTAGACATTAGGAAACAAATTCTTCCCTGTGAGGGTGCTGAGTCTCTGGCACAGAGTGCCCAGAGAAGCTGTGGCTGCCCCATCCTTGGCAGTGTTCAAGGCTGGGTTGAACAGGGCTTGGAGCAACCTGGTCTAGTGGAAGTTGTCCCTGCGTGTGGCAGAGGAGTTGGAACTAGAGGATTGTGCCATGTCCCTTCCAACCCAAACCATTCTGTGATTCTGTGGTTCCATGTTTCAATATTTTGATGTTGAGGGAGTCACAGTCACAAGCTCTTTGTTCAGGTTTCACACGCTGTAAATCACAGAGGAGACCAGAGGGTACCCCAGTCAGTCACACAAAGAGAACATGTGGCACTTTTTACATGTGTTGGTGCTCCGATATCCACATGCAGTGTTCCCTTCTGTTTTGGAGGGAGCTGTCTCTCAGCAGCCTTCCTCAGTTTCAATGTCTCGCCGGGACACATCTGCAAAGCAAACTGCCCTTCCATGAAGCAGAAATAAGCCAACCAGCCAAGGCTGCATTAATCAAAATGGGAATTTTTTAGCAGGGCTTTTGGTCTTGCTCTGAAGAATCAGAGCTGGGGGAATATAATATCCTGGCAGCCTGAACAGACACCCAGTCTCCCAGATTCGCATTTACAACTTGACTTGACTGGAACCATCCCTTGCTGAGTGCAGAAAACAGAGTTCCTTAAATAGCTGATCTGGCAAGCACCACTCATTCAGGCTCATCTGGCAGAAATAGCATCCGCAAAATCACTGGGAGTTAATAACGCATTCATCGACACTGAAAATGACTGAAAATTCCCTTTTCACTTATTATCCTACCTCTCTAACATGTTTTAAAAGGAACTGTAATTACCATTGTGCACTGTTGTTAGGAAAGAGAAGATCAAAGCTGCTCTATAGCAGCCACACGGTCCCATCTCGCTTTTGCTCTTTGCTAAGTAACAAATGTGTGCCTTGAAGGGATTGCTCTGCCCCAAGAAGCGACTTGTGGGAACGAATTGCAATGACCTTGGGTTGTTTACTGGGAACTTATCAGAGCTACCACTTAGGTGAGTGCGAAGAGGTTTGATGTAAGCAAACCCAAAGAGTTATATCTAGAGCAAATAACACTGTATCTTCTAAAGTGCCTATGGCACCCTATCAAATACAACCCTGCTTCCAAACTTTAGTATGTTCAGAGTGATGAGTCTTTGATATGGTTCACATCTGATCAGAGAGCAAGCAAAAACCTTTCCTAAGAGAAACATTAATGTTAAGCTCACTTCCAACTTTCAAATAAAACAAAATAAACAGAATACAAAATAACCAAACCTCCCTCCTCCAGGTTCCTGTCACCAGGATTTCAAAGTGCAAATAAAGTGGGTGAAACATGAAAATGAAACAAGCCAACAAAAAAATCCTGCTGTTGGAAGGCTTTAAGTAATGCTTAAATGTGTCACCTATTTGCAGCATTTTAACAAAGCTGTTGCTGATGAATGGCTATAAATATAAAAGAGAAATAGGACATAAACAAGAGCCCTAAACAGCAACAGAAACATTGTCTGACTGGATGAGTAACTTATAGCTTAACATGGGATTGATTCACTGGTAATTTATGTGTCTTTTGTCTTTATAAATATAATAACTAATAGGAACCATAAATACAGATAACAAACGTTAAATATGTATTATCATAAGTTTTCCTATACAAAAAAACAACTATAATAATAGTAGATGGTCTGCATGCAAAAAAAAGACTTTAAAAGCTCAGCAGCATTTTAAGGTTCCACAGTTTGTCCTTTTCTTGTAACCTACATGCAACCTTCAGAGCGAATTAGGGACAGACTAAATCACAGGTTCTTTGCTGAAAAAGATGAGAAAAACCAAACCTTTGAAGAATGAATGCTGTATGTAATTTAGGCACTGAAAAATGCATATGCCATCATTAGAAAGTTAATAGCAGGGAAAGTATCAATAAGGAAATGATATATGCAGCAATTTTTGCATTTCCTCTCATGCCAGAGGGTTGAGGGGCAAAATAGAACCCATTTTCACTGTTTAATAATAAACTGGCAAAGCACAGCTCAAACAAGCCTCATTAAGGTGAGTAACTTATGTGCTGTCTTTTACCCTTTAGTAGCCTGTGTGGTTTGCTGCTTAAATTACCAGACACTGTGTGAATTATAGATTACTATAACATATGATTATGGCAAAGTTGGCCCTGCACTATGGACAGTCTGAGCAATGACTCACAGGCAGAAGGGAATGGGTGATGATCTGAGATCCAGTTAGTAATTCAGGGCTTCTAACAAGCCAGCTGGATTACTTACTTGATGAACTTTAACTAGCCTTTTCCCAGAGATGAAATCATCAAGAATATCACTATACAGTACATTTTCTATGCAACAGCTGCATAACAAACCAATGCCTGCATGACAAAGTATTAGTTACTTAACCTAAACTCTGCTCAACTAGAAAATAAAAATCACAGCTTCACCAAAAAGCCTGTGGTTTAGAAGCTCTTTTTTTCCTGGAGGAATAAGTTGGTACTAGCATGCCTATATCTGATTCATAATTCTGCTCCATGTAGCTCTAGCAGGCTTACTTTGAATTACAAACAACTGAGACTCAGGGTGTTATTTTCCCCACAGTATTTAGCTGTCAAAGATACTGATCTAGAACATGTATTGTTATTTACCCTTTTAAAACTTTCTATAGTTGACCTTCCACCCAAAAAATGCTTTGTTACTCAACATGATCCTTCCAATGTTAAGCACATGAGTGGCAGCTGGTCTGGAGGAGCACACGGACAGGAGGCAACCTGAACCCACAGCAGAAGGAAAAATGCACCCTGCAGTGAGGGCAGCAGCCCCCATCACCATTAGGAACTAAATGCATGCCCTGATGGCAGGGCAGGATCCTCCAGAAGATGCTTCCTCCCTCACCGTAATCCATTCCCAGACCTTGCCCCCCTCTTGCACTTTCTAACTTGGTGCTGTTCAACAGCACCTCATAAAATAAAGTACCATAAATGCTCCCAGTCTCTTATCTTTGTTGAAAAAACCCACAACCTCTAGTATTTTAATACCTATGTGACTAAAACAGCATTTCATAGAACCATAGAATAGTTAGGGTTGGAAAGGACCTTAAGATCATCTAGTTCCAACCCCCCTGCCATGGGCAGGGACACCTCACACTAAACCATGGCACCCAAGGCTTCATCCAACCTGGCCTTGAACACTGCCAGGGATGGAGCATTCACTACCTCCCTGCGCAACCCATTCCAGTACCTCACCACCCTTACAGTAAAGAATTTCTTCCTCATATCCAATCTGCTGTTTAAGTTTCAACCCACTACCTCTTGTCCTGTCACTACAGTCCCTAATGAATAGTCCCTCACCAGCACGCAGTGGTTGGTAGTTTAGATGGCACTGCACTGTCATTCAATGCAATGAAGTTTCCACATCCTAAGGAATACTGAGAGATGCTAAAAACCCCATTGACAGTTTCATTTCAGCCTCAGCCGAGAGGGCACATGAAAGTTCACATCTGTATTTTCCCGTCTATCAAACCCCAATAAAAAAATTACAAATACAAAGCATCTGTTTCAGATATTTTTTTTAATATATACCATCAGGAACCATCTATTCTAATTGTTTAAAGGCTTGCAGAAAAAAAACCCAGCAACGATACATAGACATTAAAGAACAGCAACAGCAGTCACTAACAGTTGGTGCTTTGATTGAGATTGAAATAAAACACATTAAAGGTGCTAGGTATCATACACTTTTCCTCTCCTGCCCTTACATCTCTCTTGTTCTCTACTAAAACCAGGATGTGAAGTATCCAACACCATCACATAAGACATCAGCTTATTTTCTGAGGAAACTCAGCAGTCAGCGGTTATCATAAACTGTATTTGGCTGTCAAGCAACTAGATTTTACATTGCAACCATCCAACTGCTCTTAGAACCATTTCTTATTTAAAAATTTGTTGCCAATGAATGCCCTAAAAGAAATTCTCTCATATTCTGGAACCATCATGCAGAAAATAGCAGCTATACAAATTTATAAGGACTTCAGTATTTCCAATGACTGGAACTAACAAAATGTATGGCATACCAAATGAAATGGTTTTGCTTGACAAAGGCTGCAAGTTCTTTGAACAGTGAACCAACTGGGATTCAATATTCTAATTCTCAATCATATAAAACACCATGATGGACAGCCCTGTCAAGCTCATTAATACTAAAGCAACTGCTGATAATTGCTCCAGGTTTCAACCTAATTAAAGCTAAGTGGCTAGATTTGCATATAGTACAATAGAAGTTTCTTGCAATCACACTCCCAAAGGCCTTATCAGCTTCACAAATACAATATCATTAAAACTTGAATGCTAATTACAGTTAATTTCTCAATGCAAATAGGAGTAATTCACTGGATATTTAGGTCTTTCTTACCCAGACTTAGCACTGTAGTTTATCTAAATGCACCCTAGACACTTCCCAAAAATAACACACCAGGAAGAACAAAACGTTCCACCAATCTCCCTTCTCCATTCAGTGTAAGAAAATGATGTCAAATGTTATCAAAAGCATTCTGATAAATTGAGCAAGGTAAGTCAATTAGCCTTTCCCCATTTGTTCCATTTATCTGGCTAACAATGTAAAAAACAAAACAAAACACCCTTAATTAAAAATACTTCAGGTTAAGCTACTGTGCTTGTTTTACAAACTGGTATAACTGTAAATAGACCTTTTGAAACAATCCTTTTTTAAAGGTTTTCTATATAGTGACAAAAATAACAATGTGGAAATGTGCATCTGTTGGGAAAACATGCAAGGTGCATTAAAGCATCTTACAATAACACACTTGTAATGTATTTGTAATCTTGCCTTTAACCTCCTGTGTCAACTGTAAGAGGGAGTAGGGAACAAGGAAAGAGAAAACATTTTCTCCCCTGTGAAATAGCAGCCAACACTCCAGCAGCCTCAAGAGCAGGCTAAGAAACCAGCTTGGTGTGGCAGCCTGCACACTGAGAGCACTGGAGAGGATGGTGATGCACAGCACCATGATGTCGCTTGTAGGAGCAGCACTCTTACTCAAAGAGCCCCATCACTCAGCAGCATGTGCAGTAGTTGATGCTCAGAATATGCCATCCTCTTAGCTCAGGCTTTTCCTATCCAACTGCAGGAGAAAAGCCCAGGATTTTCTCCCACTCCATTTCAAAGCTCAGCGTGGACAAAAGACCAACTTTCTACAATGCAGCGACAAGTCACCTAAGAACAGCTCATCCATAGCTACTATAAAAACATTAGTGCAACACTGACAGTGTCAGCGACTAATTACTGACTCCGAATGTACCAGGGAGAAGTTACAGTTTTCCTCCCGCTGCTGTGAGGGCTGCATTAATGAGTCAGGTGATGATTTCAATTGACAGTCCCTACTATTTTTACACGCATCCCTGTGTGCTTCCACACTCCTCCAGCCCACACCAGTTAAATAACAGGTGGAAAGTGAGTAATTAGGATTCAGAGATACCTGTTTCATGACAGCTGTGTCAGGCAAAGAGGAGTAAACTTCACTTGCTATGTTAATATTCCTGTATGTGGCTTCTATAGGGTCACCAAGTCACTCATGTCACTGTTTTGTATGGAACCATCCTGTCCTTCAACCTGCCTCTGTCCCCACCTGCCTGTCTACTTTTCCACAGAAAAACCTAAACCTCCAAGTAGTCAATTTACTTGATAAAACCTTATTGTATTTTCCCTTTTGCTTCTTCCTTCGGCAGCCTCTCATCCTGGCCTTTTACACAAAGGCTGCAATCTTCAGGTCACTTCCCAAGGCTTCTCCCAAAACATCCAAGTTTTTGTTTTACTTTGACCTAGGATTTATTAAAACAAATATCTATTCTGCCTCCACCCAGTTCCAAGGTATTGGGATTTAAATTACATTCTGCAACCAGATAATCTATCTAATCTGATAATGCTATTTAAAAGATAAAAAGTTATTTTTCACTCTGCTTCTGTCAGTGATCCCATCATCAGAACACCTTTAGACTCAATTTCCTATCCCTTTAGGAGTGTCTTTTTCCCTACCAGACATGACTACAGGAATATGTCCAAGTTAACAGTATGCCAAGGTTTTTAACACTAAGTCAATCAAAAGAGGAACCAAAGCATCCTCCACGAAGCTCTCGCACGCTAACCTGTCAACTAAACAAACAAGCCTCCCTGTTACTTTGCTAGGAAAAGAGGTTAAAACCAAGCAAAGCAAAATAAAGCAAACTTAAGATCAGCCTTGGTTTTCTGTGCACACTGTATTACCTGCTATGGTCTAGGAATCCGAAACTTACCTACATCAACTATTTCCCTACATGCTGAATGAGGCGGGCTTACTCCTGTGGTTAGACCTCCGTACATCTCCAATTATTTGCAGCTCTTCCACTGCTGGGGCTTTGTCCATCACTACTCCTTATGGCAAAAGCTGCCTATTAGCTATCAAAGTATTCCAGTATTTTTGTCTTATAAATTATTACTTTTTGTAAGCCTTTAATCATTTTTGTTACATTGAACTGATTGAAAGCCAGGGACCATGATCTTCAATAAGCATGTTTAAATGGCTGGCAGCAACAGCTGAGCACTTCTGCACTGAAACCCCAAGTATGTGATGATTCATGTCACATTAGAAATGAAAATTGATAGCAAATTATGTAAATTTCTGGCACTCTTCTGCAGAATATTGCCCCTCTATGATAGTTTCCACTGGTGCCGTTTTCTGACATCAATGCAGTGATGTGTGATATACCAGAACATTTACAGAGCCTGCCCTTCTCCACTCTGCAATTTGATTATTACTTATTGATTGCATTTGTTATGCCAACTGAAGTCTGTTTAGGTGCTGAGAGTTTATGAGATGTAGTTCGGTTGCACACCATGGGAGCTTGACTCCAATAGCTTCAGCTGAGTCCACATTCTTTATCCACAACGGCTGGGAAAAAGCACATTTACAACCATTCACAATCAGTCTATCCGAGCATCAAACAATTGCATCGTTTTTGTTTTTGTAAAAACAAACATTTCCTAATGTGTACCAGCAACTGCTCAACGACAGGGTGTTCAAGAGCCCTTGAAGGGTCTTAATTCTCCTGGTAATACCTCAGAAGAGAATAGTGGTGTAGCTGCAAGCCTGTTACTCACCATTAAGAGAGCCTGCTGCTCTAAAGAGGTTTGATTTATTTAATCTTGAGTATAAAATGTGAGAACAACATATTCTGGAAGAGCTTAATAAACACACTAGGAACACTAGAAAAACCTTGGGAAAATAGGAAAGGGGCCCAATGGACACATACCCTTTACTTAATGATTTCCTGCCTTCTGAAACTGTATAGATAAAAATCCCATTCTTATTTTAAGTGAGCTATGATTTGACATGAACTTAGCTCATTTCTAATACTAAATCTTTCAGGATAGCGCTCTCCTTTATGTCTACAGGATTTACAAAAGATCTCCTAAGCCATTCAAAGAAAGAAAGAGAACAAAACCACTTACAGTCTAGAAACACAGGAGGCTTCCAAAGACCTTTTTAAGGGAAAGGTCTGTACATGCATTCATAACAGTTAATGCTTTTGGTCAATATAAACCAGTTCTTCCTACTGAAGGAAAGATCCAAGAACTACTAACAGCACAACTCTTGCTTGCTAATTTTTGGAGACACTTAATCTTGATCAGCTACCATTTCTCTAATGAAATTCAACCTCTTTGGGAGACTAGAGGGTACTAAAATGAGACATGCAAACACCTCACAGATGACCACACTCCCGACCTCTGCATTGTCATATTTGCAGCACACACTAAGGCTGAAAAAAACGTATGCACAAGAAGGAAGCACCTGGTAACTCTTTCTAGGAATAGAAATTGATATAATCTACAGGCAGGGACTTGTGCAAAACATGACCCTGTCCTACACAGCATCCTTGTCTCTAACCTAGAGAGGTATGGGTTTGACAGATGGACCACTCAGTGGATAACGATCTTGCTGGATGGCCCTGGGCTGCATCAATAGGAGCGTGAGCAGCAGGTCAAAGGAGGTGATCCTGCCCCTCTACTGTGCTCTCGTAAGACACCCACTTGGAGTAGTGCATCCAGCTCTGGCACACCCAACATGAGGATGACTTGAACCTGTTGGAGTGAGCTCCAAGGAGACCACAAAGACGATCAGAGGGAGGCCTGGAGCATCTCCCCTACGAAGACAGGGCTTGTTCAGCCTGAGGAAGAGAAGGCTCTCTGGAGACCTTATAGCAGCCTTCCACCTAAAAGGGGCCTACAAGAAAGCTGAAGAGGGACTTTTTACAAGGGCATGAAGAGATAGGACAAGGGGGGATGGATTTAAACTGACACAGAATAGATTTAGATTAAATATTAGTAAGAATGTTTTTGCTGTGAGGGTGCTGAGGCATTGGCACAGTTTGCCCAGAGAAGCTGTGGCTTCCCCATCCCTGGCAGTGTTCAAGACCAGGCTGGACAGGGCTTGGAGCAACCTGCTCTAGTGAAAGGTGTCCCTGCTCGTGGCAGAGGGGCTGGAACTGGATGAGCTTTGGGATTCCTTCCAACCCAAACCATTCTATGATTCTTTAATAGTTTAAGTATCACCCACATAACAATACATCAAATGGTTACATGGCAGATGTATTAAGTGTTTTTAGAAAGTCTTTGACTTCAGCTGTTCCAGTGCCTGCCACCACTCCCACTGTAATTCCAAGGAACTAAGCATCTGCTTCTAATTAGCCCTCTCCACAAGCATTCATACAATTTGAAAGTTTGCCTTGGGTAGGGTTTTTCTTCCTGACCTATACTTATGTTGCATTCATGCCTGAGTATTCCTGCCTATTTGCTATTCTCCCTCTCGGATTTAGCCACTGAAAAAGGTACAATTCACAAGTCAGAATTACAAGGGAATTGTTATCTTTAACAATCTTTCATGATTCAGCCCAAACTATCTAACATTTTATTTGGCTGGAAATGCTTTTATTAAGTTCAGGCTGTTATTTAGGTACTATAGAGAATTTAACTTTGTATTTTATTCTCCAAAGCCTTTTCTGGAGCCTGTCATTTAACCAAAATCTCCCTGACACTTAGATAGCATTCCATTAGTCTCCCCAGACTACCTCACAAAGACTTGTAAGGTGCACGCGTCTTTTATAAGCCATCTCAGCTCTCCCTCCTCTGGCAGGACTACGTACAAAGGGATTCAGCAGAATGTCGTTCTGTGAAATGATACTTTGCATATTTATTCAGAGGAGCCCTACACTTGGGAAAATGCAAGGGCTAGTTTTCTTAACAAGGAGATAATAAAGAAAAATGGTTTCATTTATTTAAAGCACATCTGCGCTGCAAAGGAAAGGTACGATGATAAATCGTAGTAATGCATCCAAGCTACCCAGTTCAGAGACTGCAGCTGGTACAGTGATGACAGAGCTCTTTTTGGTCAAGATTCATGAGTATTTAGGCTGGAATGAGATAGGTTATATTGACTGTCACTTGTACCTGCAGAAATCCTTCAGATGGTGTTTATGACACTAGATTAAGCCTTCTGAAAAACAAATCTAACTTAGGCCAAACACATTACAAAGGCAAAATGTTCCCCCCTCAGCTATAAATGAAGCAAACAGATGCACCACTGAATTGATGCACAATAGATGATGATGAGGAACACCAACAGTTCCTGCTTTTAAAAACATCCATCATTAGCAATTTTAATTAAAGTCAACAGTGCAGTAGGTGATTTGGCTCAGCATCCTTAAATTTATCAAGTGGGCTGTTTCTAATGCCTGATTACAAGCTGTAGACACTACCATCATCAGGCCTAAGCAGAATTAGCTGTCATTAATGTCATTAGCTTCTAGAGGTGAAGTCCTGAAATGAAATATGATGGATATACATTCTCTCAGATGACAGCTGATTTAAATGAACCAGTGCCAACATTGCCATCTCGCAGTTTTTTAGCAATATGTTTCTTGAACCACCAAATGGTTGGTGGTCTCATTAAACTTTTATTTATTTTATTATTACCATCTTTTAGCAATTTTTTTACATTTTCTTTTGAAGCTTCCTGCACAAAGCCTGTGTCTCTGCTTGACTCAGGGAGGGGCAAATTCCACAGCAAGGAATGGCAACAGGGAGTAAATATAAGAAAGTTGCTGGGCTTGTGCTCTAGCACCTTTTGTTACAGGCTCTGACTCACTTCTGGGTTTCCTCTTGTTTTTTGCACAAGGGAAAGGAACTGTACATGCTTAGGGAAGGACACCTCAGTCGATAATTCTGACCCAATGCTAAGTTTTCTCAGCTAAGATAATCATCCAATCTTCCCATCCAAACTATGTCATTTGGTATGACCAAACAATATTGTCTCATGTCTGCTCCTCTTCTGGAAAAGCGCTTGGTTGTGCAGAACAGACACAGGTCGAGATTTAATCCATAAGGATTTAATCCAGCCAGTATACATCAAGGGAAGTTCAGAGAGATCTGACAAGGCACAAAACCCAACAATATGCTGATTTATTTCCTTATAGAAAGAGTAGATTTGCAGTGTAACATATTCTATATTCCAAAGTGAACAGAACAAACAGCAAAGTAAATGTTCCAGCTAGCTGCAGCCTACAGAAATGTGTGCTCTTGGCTTGAAACTGAGAATCCTCTTTTAGGAAAAATCCCTTACCTGTAATTATCCCAATTTAACAAAATTCCTAATTGTCAGACATCACCAGGAGCTGATAAGCAAGTCGGCTTTGCAAAAATAAGGCTTCTAAACTGTTTACTTGGATATGGGCTGCATGTGGTTTACATTTAGTGAGAACAGTTTTTCAGCTGAAAGAAATGAATATTCCATCAGGATACAGTACTGAACTACCAGTTATATCACTTCAATGACATTATTTCTATGATTCTATGATTTGAATTACAGGGGTTTTACACTGTACAGGCCTTAAAAGATAATGTGACCTCATCATACTGGAATAATACTTAAAAACCTCTTAGCTAAGGGTATAAAGTTTGTAGCCGACTACTGATCACTGTGATTTCTTCATATGTAGCTATGCAATAATATATTCATTCCTGTGCAATGTGTGTGGCTCCAAAAGACTACTAGCAATTCAGGAAAAGCATATTTAACAAGCTGGCAAACAAGGCTCATGAAAGCATGCCCCTTCAGTTTATTTTCCAGAACTACTTTCCAATATATTTACTCTGATCCTAAATTGATATTATGCTGTAATGAAATACTTCATTTTGTAACCTAGTTAAGTATTATGATGCCCGTCTGATGCACAGAATTTATGCTCTTAATTTTTGATTTTGTTGCTATAGCTAAGTAAATATTACAAATGTTGTTCAACATAATTTGCTATCTGAAAAATGGGCTCATTTGAAGAAAAAAAAACCCAGATACAAATTTCATACTAAACTAAGGCAATGTTTAGAAAAACCAAGCAGGATGTACAGAAGTGTCTCAGAATTATCAGATGAAAAATGTCAAGCGACAGGGACCTTGTGAGCACCACAGAGTGCTAAAATGCAGTATCACGGGTTCTTTTCCTCACCATCAAATTGCAAAGAAAAGAAAATCTGCCAGACAGCCCTTCATACACTTCTAGGCATCACGGAGGGTACCTCCAGCATGAAAACCTATAAATAAGCAGCTTCTAATTTCAGCACAATTTGACTCTACTTCTGGTGATGGAGAGAGTTGCTCTGATGAGTCCACATCAGAAAAACACACACCTCACCCTTTTGTAACTAATGTTTTTCGTTGTGGCTGCTGTGATTCCCATGAATGTTTACAGGGATTGCACCTACTGAGCACACAGACAGTCCTTACAGAGCCAATACAAGCCCTCCTAAAAGGTCTACAAACTGCAAGCAAGATGAGAGGGAGCAAGTCAATGAAAGGAAGTAAAGTGGAGGACAGCAATGACTGCACAGAGCATGATGGCCACAGCCCGCCAGCTCTATGGGCTTTGTTAGGAAATTGTATATGCTGTGAATTTCCATTACAAGAACCTGCTACTCAAATAATGACAAGCATCTTGCACACTTGACTCCAGACAGCTGAGATCTGCATGCAAATAAGAATTCCTCCAGTCTATTTTTATTTCTTTTTTCATTTCAATCAAAATGAAGACTTTTTTTCCCCCAATACAATTTCCTCTGTACAGAAACATCAAACAATCTCTTCCCCTGCACTTTATGGTGTACACTTCCCAGCAATCCCTAGCTTTTACGAGCTGTCTCATATAACCGGTATTGCAGTCCACTGTCAGGCAGATTTGTACTTTGTCCTTCCCTAATGAGACAGTTCCCCAATTATCGAGCCAACAGACACTGTTTCTAAAAAGTTTCATCCTTTTAAGGACAGGATTCCCACAGGGTGATTGGCAAATTATCCCATGTTACACCCATCACATACACACACTTGCGGAATTCATTCCTGAGCAAGACATTTCTTCTTTATTCCACCAGTTCACATTCTTTTTCCAAGTGTATCGTCAGTGTTTCATTAAACCCAACTAACCTCTCTCCCTCTTCCCATCACAAAAATCACTGTGTTGCAGAGCAGCTACAACAGTAACATCACAGACCAAAAAAAAGGAGAACTGACTCCTTAATAATGCCATCTGTTTATTAAAGCACCACTGTTATTTCTTCATACTATCTAGATAGTTATTTGTGGTTAGGGGAGTGGAGGGACTATAGTGGCTTTTGTCCTTTCTTAATGCCACTTGATGCAGCATCTAATCCCCAGCATTCTGAGATCTGTTGGCTGGTAGAAATTCAAGCACTTGCTCAGTTCCTGTCCCTGTCTGAAACAAACACTGTAATATAGCTCAAGCATCCAATAAAACAAATCCACTTTGTCCCAGGAAATACATACTGAATATATAACGTAAGTGGCAGGAACAAAAACTAAATTGATTATTAAAACCCATAGAAGTGTACAAAAGTCTCAATGTTACCGCACACGTTATATGTGCGCCCTAAGCTAGTTATCTTCTCAGTGTCTGCACAGAACCCTCAGCAGTGAGAAGGAAGGGCAGCCAGACAGTAGGAAAAACAGCAATCAAAGGCATTTATCTCATCAGGAAAACCATCCCCAGTGGCATTCTGGCAAGGAAGAAGAAACAGAAAACCTTGTGCAATTGTGATCAAAACACAACAGCATAAAAACCATGTTTGCAACATAAACTAATGTGTCTCTGCATTGTACAGACAGCTCCCGCAGCGACTGAGCTACCTGCTGATAGTCCCAAGGTTGCAACAGCCTTGCTGCTGGAGATCAACCCTGTGGCAGCACTTCCTGCTTTAAGAGCCTGAGTTTCAGTAAGTTCTGATGGTGGCCCATGCAGAGATACTGGTGGAGCCATAGCTTCCCTAAACATTTCTCCCGACACTTTATCATCCTTCTAGCTAGGAAATTCCTCCGTCTCTAACCTAAAACATCATTCCTATAAACTCAAACTTCTTGTTCTGTCCCCAGCAAACAACACTCTTCAATAACCTTTTATGCACTCATGACACTTTTTTTTTCTCCTCACCTTTAGTCTTCCATTCTCTGGACTTGAACAACTGTTTCTTACACTCTACTCTCGGTGCTGTTTCTAACTCCATAATCATCCCCAGTTGAAACCCTGTCATCCAGTTCCCCATACAGTAGTCCAGTTTGTTCTGCTTAAGTGGGGCAAGAGGTAACTTCATGGATCTTTCCTGTTTAATTGTCACTCTACAGCTGCTTCCGTCTTGGTTTTCCCCACAACAGGGTGATATTTTCAATTCATTTTCAGTGCATGATCCACTACAAACTCCAGTTTATTCTCTAAAGAATCTCTGCCCAAGGCTACAATTATTCCTCAACCTTTCTCGGTTGAATGAGCGTCTGTGTTTAGGTGCAACGATTTACACTTGATCTTGCTGAATACATCTCATTTAACAAAATCCTCATTGAAGAAACAAGACTGTGAGTCAATCTGCCAAGATCATTTTGGAAGAAAGAGCTGGGGGCACATGTAACACAAAGCAGCAGGTTCCCCTTGGGTTAACGGGAGCACAGTCAGCTATAGCAGTTTCAGTAACCAAATGGGAAGACCACAACCTCCTCATCTGATGCAGATGTAAAAAGCCTACATGGTAATTAAGCAGACTTAAAAACTTGATGTAGTAGATTAATTATCAGAGATATTATCTGGGAAATCTTTAAGAGAAGATGAAAGTAAATAAAAACAAGAACTCTAAGCTAGAGAGAAAAGAGAGTTTGAGAATGCAAGATCAGTTGTGTCATTGCTTACAAGTTAAACAAGTGTTTCAAAGAAACAAATTAAGTAGATTTATGACGCTGCAGAGGTTTCCTTCCAACGTAACTCTTCTGATTGATGGATATGAATCTATACCAGACAACCAGATGATAGAATAAAGTTAAGCTTTAGGAATTTCAGACTTATAATTCGTTGCTATGGCAACATTCTCAGCAAGAGATCTTTTCTTAAAAATAAAAAATAAGCAAAAATGCTTTACTTTTTCCCTAAAACATAACTTTACATGATGAGAGAACAAGGCAGGTAAAGGCAAGACTGTAAAATCAATCTGTTAGACCAATACCTTTTAGTACACCATTCTAAAAGCCTTTCTACAATTCAAGTAAAATTCCCCTTCTGTGACTTTTATAATTTAGCATGGGAGGAGCTGAGGACACTCTGAGTTTGAAATTGATATTAAAAATTCAAGTCTCTGAGTTACAACTGAAGATTCAAGGCATCACAGAGGCTAAGTAGTATGTCTTCACTCAAACAAACCTCAAAGAAACACTGCAGCATATCAGAAGTACAACTTTCTTTTAAAGGTGAAAAACACCAACTAAAAAGACAATTTGGTTCTTTAAGTGCCATAAAAAGATAAGTGGCAGGTACCTTTCCTGTGCTTAAAAGCCTTCTGTGCAAGGGATCAGCACTGACTTTCCTTCTCTGCAAATGCACTAGACTTGGCTCCTACCCACAACCATGTACAGCATCCTCTTCTATTTTCCATGCAGTTCACAAAGTGTCAGTTTAGCTGCAATCCAGGCTGTGATTGACATCAGTTAATTAAGTTTTGGGTTTTTTTTAACCAGGAGCAAGTCTGAATGAAGTACACAACAGGGAAATGCTTGATGTTCAGACAAGTTGCAGGGTATCAGATAGCTTCAGAGCGGTGTGCACAAAGAAAAGCAGGACAAGGGGTCCTTCAAAAAAGCCAGGGCACACAGAGTAAATGCTTTCAAACAACATATAAACAGGGGACCAATTTATCCCTGAAAACAGTGACTGCAGCTCCCCCAGTCTGCCTGGAAACCTAACAATTAATTAGCAAGACTCTTATTTAGAAAACCAATACAGAAAACCCAGAAAAAACAACTATTGAGCTATTTTTATTGTTTCTTCTTTCAGTGAAGATCGGTGCCTATAATGTATTCCCTGTGCTTCAGGCAGATGAGGCTTAATTGCTTCAGGGCAGCAATCGCTACTAGTGTGTTAAGGGACCAACATCAAAATACAATTTTTTACATTATTAGGAAATTATGAACATTTAAGAAACTTAATTTGCTTAAATGCTGACTATTTATTCTTAGAATAAACTCCTTGTATTACCTTACATATTTTTCCTCCCATTTATCTGTATGGACTTAAGTGGAGATAAACAGAAACAACGTCTCAAGTATCCTCTTAACCAGACAGAGGATTGTATAGACAAGACTCATCCAACACAAAGGTTTACCCAACACCAATGACATAACAAATAGCCAGAGAAATGCTCAAGTGTCCTACAGTGGGTACAGCTACATGAACAAGAGTGAAGGAAAAAGCAAAAGGTGTTTTCAGGGATGCCAGACAACAAGGACAAACACAAATGTAACTTTACTTTGGTAACCTAAAAGGCAGATGGAGTAGATGACCTGAGACACACAAAGTCCTGTATGCAAATGGCTGATACAGAATTTGAAGGCTTATATGGAACATGACAGATTTGAGAAGATGGGCACAGGAGACAAATGTCAGGGGCTGTTTGATTTCAATGAACAATCCTGCAGATAATCAAATCTGTTTCTGAGGCTCTTACTTCTGCCTTAATGGTTATGAGAATCATGGAATACCAGGTTGGAAGGGACCTCAAAGATCATCTGGTCCAACCAATCCTCACCTATGGCTGGGCTGCTGGTGAATTACGAGCCTTGGCAATCACACTGGCATTTTACTATAGTCCGTCATCTCAATTCTGGCTTTACCCATCATGTCTATTTTTTATATACTGAGTTTATAACATTTTCAGATAAGATTTCAGTGCTTCCACAACAGTTAGCACAGAGCTGCTCTCATATACACCTGGACACCTTGGACACAAACAACCCAAACCATTACCATCTACGCCATTTAATTATCATGTTGTCATACACAGAATGATATCCTTCTTTCCCACCCAACACCCGTCCACCCCCCCATAAAGCTGCATCTCACAATTCACAGTATTTCAAGATCACTGCTCCCTTTCCTCAATACATAAACCATCTACGCACACATATGTGTGAATTTTGATCTAGTCCAAATCTTATTGCTGTTCTCCCAGTCCTTTTTGAACAGAAGTTACAACGTCCATGGCATCTATTGTGTCTCTATAGGCAGCTCAACAATATGCAACACTGAAACAAAACAGTGACTGCTGTAAGTAGATCTAATTTGAGGCCTATTATTAGAGACTATTTCCTCATTATGCTAGCTTTCCAGCATGCTTCTCCCTTTGCCTCTTTGCAGACTGGGTTATTTTTCTCCACCATATGCTACTTCATTTTCTCCCATGCCGAATTACACTGTAGCTGTCATCTCTGGTTCTGACCTCTCTTCCACTGCAGTAGAGACAAAGCCTCCCTTCTGGTGCTGTAAGTGGATGCTGGATGAGGTTATAGTCGCAGTGTCTGTAATCAATTGTCATCATACATCTCTGTCCTTTTCTAGTGTTTGCCATGCTGCCTAATGTAGTATCATTTGTAAATGTAATTAATGGGCTGTTTATGTATTCTTCAAAAATCATTAAGATGTTAAATTAAACTGAGTTTAGTGGTGCACCCTGAGTCACCCTGCACACTCGTGCCCAACTTGATACATTGCCATATATCATTGCTCTTCATTCACAATGCCTCCAGCAATTCTAATTCCTATGACACAATTCATGTTCAAAACAATTTGAACTGTGGGCTTTTTCCTCTTTTTGCATTGATTTCTACACTTGCTGCCCTTTCTGTTCCGAAGATAAGTAACACATTCATGTTGTTACAATTCTTTAATGTCTTCCTGCTTTATTCTCACTTGCTACAATTACTAATGCTCTGATGCTTTGGGGTTTAGTTAATTCTTACAGTATATTACAAATTTCTATCATCAATACCTATTTATTTATAGGTGAGAAGCATACTGCTTTTCCTGCCTTTCTGCAGTAACTATTTTCAATTCCTCATTTTCTCTTTTCCATATTTATTTCATCTTTTTGTTACAGGGGCAATCAGAACATGCTGTCAATCAGCACAGCTGATTTTCACTTCCCTATTTTACACAGGTAACCTTCTTCCATCCCCCAGTTTCTGTTTGTCTTCTCCCTATCACAAATAAATCTGTTGTTGTAATCCAGCCCACACTTGGATGTTGTCTATATGAGTACCTCAGTTCTCTCTATGGGGTCTCAGAATCCTCAGAAGTCTGTACATACTTTCCTTCTGTGTCTACTGTACTGGATCTTGTGAGACCCACTTGCACTTTGCATTCTTGCCTTGAGACTCACAGTAATCTACTGCTCCTTAACTGAATGAATTACACATTTTACTTTGCTCCAGGCTTGATTTGTTCATTAAGGTAGACACTCAAGTAGCCTTCACTTCCCAAAGCATCACTGAAATTGCTGGACTTAGGGCTTTTCAGAACAATCCACGATCTGTCATGTGGACTTTAAAATCCATATTGCTTGCTAAGCTTTTTAATGCTGGTATGAATGAATGGCTCTTGGCTCCCTTTCAGCTTGTGCAGCTGTGTCCTGCAAGTCAGGGTGTTGAGTATTTTTTATCTCAAACAGGTGCACAGTCAACAGCTCTTATCCAGCAAGGAAATAATCCATGGATGATTTATCCCATGGTCATCTTTTCTAACTAAAATATCAGGATAGCTTTCATTAGGCCCATGAGCACGGCCACTCTTTATTATTCCATGTTAAATACCAACCTACCAGCTAGAAAATCCCAAAATTACAGAATCCCTACAGGTGCAAGAATTGCCAGCAGTGACCAATGCCCATTAAACATTTCCCTTCGTTATTTCACTATTTTTCTTACATTATTTCATATTTTCTCTATTTTCTCCCCCCCTCCCCAAGAACTTTCTCACTAACTTGAATGCCCTTGAAGAAGCATTTAACAGAGCCTAAAGCCAGGAATGAGGATGAATGTAAGAGCAACAGCACAGATATTTTACTAGCTCCAGTGAGAATCACAACAGGACAGAAACATTTGTGTTTAAATGCCAGAAAGGAGTTCAAAACATGCTCTGCACCCTGAGGTTGCTTTTACCTCTTACACACCTAGCTTTAAAGGGGAAAAAACCCAACCAACAAACCACCCAAAACCAAAAATCTTTGGTACCAGCTCTCTTTATGGCTGGATAAGGGCAAAGAAAGGGCTCACTGGAACCATTCTGAGAAGTTCAGAGATTTCATTAGCAGAAAAATGCATAATGCACACAGTTTACACCAACAAGAAAGAAACGAACAGTATTCATCAGGTTTGACTCCACAGGACACATCTAACTCAGACTCAAAGCCCTACAACTATCCTGCTCCTCTTCTTAAAAAGCTTCATTTTTCATTTGCAGGGTTTTAATATTGCTAGCTTTCCCCTACTGAATATTTTACCCTGGTTTAACACCACTGGTCCACCTAACATGTTTTAGATTAAACCCCTGTGTTCTAAAATGCCAAACACGCGTGCTATCACAGAACCAGCTGAAATGATGTGAAAGGTATGAAGTCGGGCCCAGGTGATAACTTCTTTCTTCATCAACCATATAAGGAACTATGGATATCTAAGGACTTCAGCTGCAATGATTTGAGCTACAGAATAAAAGCTGCAGAGCTGGAGAGGCAACAGCTACTCTTCCCTCTGGACTCTGAAAGTCTGTCCTTTTGAAGTACAAAAACATAACTTGTATTTCAAGCAACCAAAGAACCTTCGTAATTCAACAGACTATCATGTAATGAGCTATTCTGACTGATTGGGCAGGTGGTGCTATAAGCAGTGCCACTTGACCAATACCTTTCTTTTTAGGAAGAAACACTAATACGCAATGTGTAACAAATTAATCACTTCTCAGCTATTTAGGAGGCAACACTGCATGCAGTTATCCTCCTGGTCAGTGACTTGTCAGGTCTTTTTTAATCAGTAAGACAGTAGAAGAATGAGCCAGGGGACCAGCTCCTTCCCTTTCTGCTGTACTAATGAGGCAGTTGTACTCCTGCTACCAAGCCAACTTTCCCTAACTCTTAAGACAAGCATATCCCTTTCCTGTAGGAACTATTTTGGTTAAACAATATTTAATTTCTTGGTTTTTTGCACATCACATAAAGCAAGAAATCCTCCTGGAGTCCTACCATTATACTTATTCTACAGAGAGGAAACAAAGATCCAAATTAGAAAAAACAATGTGCTCTCATACAGTACTTACAATTGATCTGATGTTGTTTTCTTTTGCCAGTTTCAGAGAGGATTTATAGCAACTTGCCAAGTTTTCTTTATGATCATCAGTGAGATAGCCTCTTGCGATTGGCCCAACAGTATGGATCACATCTGCAAGAAATAAAGACGACAAAACAAGTTAGACATCCTACGGTGAGGTTTTTGGCTTATGTCACGTCTCTCCAGAGCTACTACACTGCAAGTCAATCCGTTTTGGTACTGCACCTAGTCACAAAGGTAGGAACACTATTGCAAGAAAAGTGCTTATAATTGGAAATCACAGAATAAACTACAACTGTGATGATTAAAAGTTAAAAATAGTCAAGGCTCTATTATTAAGTATTTGTACTAAAGGAAAGGGAGAAAGATGCACTACACACTTGTTATGGGTGTACTGCAATCCACACGCACGATAGATGAAATGTTCTCATAAATACCCTAATTCTTCAGGCCTGTACAAGTGTAAATCTTGTACAGCTTCAAAACAGTTCTCACCCCCTGAAGGTCACCCACTGGGAAAGGTCCCTACACAAAACCTCAGCACACTGATAGCGATACACGTCAGGGGTTTTTGTCTAAAACTAAGTCTTTCCTCAGCAACCGCTGAAAGAAAAGCTGTGAGTTATGAATGCGTTATTCAAAGAACGTGCTTTCCTCTCACAGCAGACCAGATGGAGACACCATAAAATAAAACAAAATAATCAATTCAAAGAAACTTATAAGGACCAAAGGGAGAAAAGTACAGGTAAGGAATAGATCAGGTATGAAGCCTCTGGACTCATCAAAATCAGATGCTGCAGTCAATCAAAGTCTCTAAAGTGCTATAAGGAAAATAAAGTAAAAAGCCTGGAGTAAAAAAACCCTGAAAATTGCAAACTAAAAGGTGTCTCTTTTATCCATCCTCTCCCCCCACCCTTGACTAGTAGGAAGCACATTTACTTTCCAAACATCATTATTCTACAGCACACGAGAACACGACAGAATGAGTTACTGTGACAGGTACATAATTTTTCCCCTTCTTTGTCATCCCCTACAATGTACAGCAGCAATAATAAACAGTGGCACTACACTTTTCTTGCAGCATTGCCACAAAC
Source organism: Melopsittacus undulatus (assembly GCF_012275295.1). Classification (NCBI taxonomy): domain Eukaryota; kingdom Metazoa; phylum Chordata; class Aves; order Psittaciformes; family Psittaculidae; genus Melopsittacus; species Melopsittacus undulatus. Next base: position 7,972,659 of record NC_047529.1, on the reverse strand, counting down.
AGGGATTAGGACAATGCATTCAACTGCAGTATTGCTGGTCCCATCAGTTAGGTTGTGTTTCTGTCCCATGTGGGACAGGTTTCCAAGCAACATCTGCTGCAGTTACACACCAAAATACTTTCATTTACTCACAAATCCTGTCGAATCCAAACCTTTATACTTTATGCAAGCTGCCTTTCATTATTTCCCTCCAACCTATACGAAAACGTAAGTGATGATGCACAAATGAACATTAAAATATATGCTGCCTTTTTTTAACTTGTCAAGTCCTGATCATAGAATCATAGAATACTTAGGGTTGGAAAGGACCTTGAGATCATCCACTTCCAACCCCCCTGCCAGGACAGGGACACCTCACACTAAACCATATCACCCAGGGCTCTGGCCAACCTGGCCTTGAACACCACCACGGATGGAGCATTCTCTACTACTTACGAGGTGGCTTATGTGCTGAGGCAGAATGTTTTGAACCTATCCACATCTTTTCCTTAGTCAGAAAACATTGATAATTCAGCAAAAAAACACATGTAGGCAAATCCCAGTGCCTGGAAACACAGAGGAATCGGCTGTGATTGGAAACTGAAACCCCTGAGTGCCAAACTTCCCAACTGCTACAGAAAACCTCCCTACAGAGGAGTAAGCTCAAGGTTAACTACTCATCTTTCCCTCTCAATCACAGTAATTTTCTGCAGTTGTGGGAACAAGATGGACAGATTGGATGATTTCTGTTGAATGTCACAGCTGCCAGACAGCAGCTCCAGCAAACCCTCCCTACAGCATTTCAGGCAACTGGACCATCAAGAAGGTGGTGAGTACCCACTGATGAGAGGGATGACAGCAGGTGAATGAAACAACCACAGTGGCTTCAGTCCAGGAGTTCAGAAGAAAGGTGTGTTTTCCCCCACGGGTTTTAGCCACTATAATAAACTGAGACCTAAGACATAGAACGAAAAAAGAAATAGCAAAGCTAGTTTAAAAATCAGCTTCTGCTTGCAGGAGTGTGAGTACTTCCACTAGCAAAGACTATCTGTTCAGACTATGACTACAGCAGTTTCCTTCAGATTGCAACTTCCCAAGTAAGATTTCTATTTGGAAATGTTGACACTTGGCTGCTGGCAACTTTCGAGAAAGAAAAAGCTTCTCTTGCCTTTTTTATTCCTTCTTGCTCTTTGTTTTTGCAAGAGGCAAGCTGCAATTACTGAACTGGGGGAAGGAATATACTTGTGAATCTGATCTCAATTGAGGTCATTCTACATTTACAGACACTAAGATCAGAAGTACCGTGATGCATTTCAAACTCATAGCACTCACCAGCCCACAAGCAAATAAAGAAATGACTATAAAAACTTAAAAAGAAAGGGTAAAACATGTATAACAAAGAATCATAAAAGGTTTTCCTCTTTCTGCTAAAGCAGAGTTAACTTGCATTTCAAAGGGCAGCTGCTTAAAGGCTGAACCTTAATGGCTTAAATTATTAAATGATTATTTAACAACAAGGAGTTATGTGGAACAGCCCAAGCATCAAGTTCTTGCTTGGGTCTTTCTGTACAAAACTCCCCTTGGTATAATTTCTAGATGTATGTCACTCATTAAATGCTGAACTCCACTCCTTCAGTGTTCCATTATTAAACACTGATTTTCAAAACTCTCAGCTCAATACATGGGAAGTGTTTTTCTTGTCATCTTTTTTTCAGATCTTCCCGATGTAGCATTTTCAGGGTGCCTCATTAGCAGCCCTCCATCACTGCACCAGACACTTGACGGAAACAGGTAACCTTTAATGCAGTTATCAGCTTTTATGTTTTAATTTTTACAATCCCAGAGGTGGCTCTTTAGACAGAACACTGAAGGTGGTTATGAACTGGTTTATAAAATCTATTGTAATTGTTTACAGAGTATCACTGCCTAAAATTGCTTTTCTTCCACACATTATTATTCTGAAACACATGATAGAGTAAGATTCAACTACCAGAGTAGCATTAATAATGTACCTGTGTTTCATGGTCAGTAGATGAACAGGAAAGCAATAATTTATTGTTTACTTTGTCAATGAAATCACTGTATCCCCACATTGCCTGAACTATACTTTATTCTGCCCAAGCTATTCCACAATACGCTAAGGTTTGCTGGTAGGCAAAGCCCTTTGAGATTATACAGGCATAAAGCAAACAAACCCAAACCCGGAAGAGCTCTCCCCCCACCTCCCAGCCCATGCTGTTAATATATGAGGATCAGACTTCACAGACCGAAGCAGAGCCATTTATTTTTAATATATCTACGAAGCCTACGTCAATCTCGCAGCTTGTCTGTCAGAATGAAGTTTTCTTTCTGCTCACACATTCCCCCCTCACCCAGCTGCACAGAGATGGAGACATTTGTTCACTATGGAGCTGGAGGATGCAGGGTGTGCTGGAGGGGGAAGGTTTACAGGCATTTGCTTACAAGAAAATGAAGGGGCAGTAACCCCCTGTAACCCACTACAGCAGCAAGTCCCAGGTGCAAGCCTCCAGCACTGTTGGCAAGGACATAGATGTGCAAGCCCTACTCATCACCCTCCCCACCAGTCAACCCGCAGCCGGAACAAGCGTCCATTCTAGAGAAGCACACAGCCTTTCTAAAGCAAACACAACTTCCACAACAGTAAAGGACCATCACAAACAGAAAGAGGGGAGATTTAGACCAGCTATAGGGAAGACATTTTTTATGCTGAGGATGGTGAAACACTGGCACAGAGAGATGGTGGATTCCCCATCCCTGGAATCCAAGGCCAGGCTGGATGAGCCTCTAAGCAACCTGATGTAGCTGAAGATATCCCATGGAAGGGAGGTTGGACTAGATAAGCTTTGGAGGTCCCTTCCAACCCAAAATATTCTATGATTCTATGATCACAGAATCATAGAGTAGTTAGGATTGGAAAGGACCTCAAGATCATCTAGTTCCAACCCCCCTGCCATGGGCAGGGACACCTCACACTAAACCATAGCACTCAAGGCTTCATCCAACCTGGTCTTGAACACTGCCAGGGATGGAGCATTCACAACCTCCCTGGGCAACCCATTCCAGTGCCTCACCACCCTCACAGTAAAGAATTTCTTCCTTATATCCAGTCTAAACCCCTGCTGTTTAAGTTTCAACCCGTTACCCCTTGTCCTATCACTACAGTCCCTAATGAAGAATCCCTCCCCAGCATTCCTGTAGGCCCCCTTCAGATACTGGAAGGCTGCTATGATCATGAGATATGTGCAAGGATAAGTTCCACTGCAGGAGAAGGCAAACCAACTGCAGAGGGCAATGCAGACAGGAGCACCAGACACAGCATGATGACAAGCTGAAGATACACTGCATGCAGAGGCACAACACCATGGAACAGAAGACACCTCATCACCCAAAGATTTTTAAACTAAGTGAAATGCAGAGAAACTTTGGCTGGAAAAGCCTGGTAGCAATCCCTACTAACAAACAGGTTCTTTTCCTTCTTGGAGATCCCGCACCCCTTTGCTGACTGAGTATTTCTTAATGGAGTCAAACAGGAGCAGGGGATATGAGCATTTCTCTCAAATGTCCCTCAATATGTTCTTTTTGTTCTTCAAAACCAGGTTAAGAGAACAAAACTGGGAGCAGTCAGACTCTCAGAGAATGCCACACTTGCCATTTGTACTGTTTTCACGTCAAATGAAGCTGCCAGCACTGCTTTGAAGCTTTAGATTTAGTATGGTCAGTCTTCCAGCCAAGTTCATTGATAGGAAACTTCATTAAAAAGCTTCTATCCATGTGTTCGTAAATCACTTTCTTTGTATACACAGAGCGTGTGTGCTTACATTCTAACAGTACCAAGGTGGAGGGAGCCACAGGGAAAGGTATATTCTCACTTGGCAGTCAGGCCGCAGCAATGGATCAAGCTGGCTTTAATGCTAATAAAGCTCTTTTGTTTTAAAGGGATATTTATAAGGCAAGGAGATATTAAACTGAATCAACACTTTGAAAGCACAGTGATTCTCCCCTCAAACTCCCATACTGGTCAGTAAAAAATAAAACCACATTGCTGCAGCAAAGAAACTCCACGTGCAAAAAGGCTAATGAAGCTCGTTTTCTCTGGACTTTCCTATTAAAGAAGTCAGTCCAAAATCTTAATTTGCTGTTGGTCTCATAGTTTTATTCTACACTGTTAAGGAGAAAGAGCAGAGCAGCGTGGGCAAAGACAAAACACAACTTCAAGCTGCAAAAGTATGACAAGAAGTGATTATACCTCAAAAACCAACTCTGAGGACTGATGTAATTTACTCTCTTCCCTTGTTCTTCAGAAAAGTGACACTAGATGGCTAAAATATTATCATAACAAGCTTCCCCCAACTCCTGAAAAAGTACAAATAAGTTTCTCTCATTCCTTCCCTTCCAGACGGGAGTGTGGCACATTCACACCGTTAATGAACCAGCCGACCACAGCTAGAATCAATTACGCATTTCTCTCATTCATCCCATTCACACATTCATAGCCATAATCGGCCCATCTAGCTGACTGCATAATGAAGCTGTACCCTGTCAATCACAGCAGGAACCAGATGAATCTTAAGAAGGAAGCTACTGCACTGCGTGTGCCACTGAATAAAAACCTGACGACAACTCGGGAGCATTTATGGCTCCATTTGTAAACCTTATCAGTTGACTTAGACAATAAAAGCATCCACCACATTGGTACTGAAAAGGGGTAGCTGAGATTCAATTGATAGGAAATGGATTTACCTCCGAATATTTGTATGTACTGAGTATTCCTGATCTTAAGGAATGCATGTAACATAACTCTACAAATTAGCTCAACTTGTTAATTCTCTATTTCTTGTTACATACACTTGCACATAAAATGGGCATTTTCAGTGTGTAACAAGCAACTGTTAAATTAAGTTCAGCTTAAATAAACACCACAGGACCACAACTTTATTCAAGTTATTTACCAATATGTGTCTCTAAAACTGGATTAGTGGAGATGAGTATTTTAAATGCCAGACAACACCTTCTATAGATCACACAATGCTACGTATGACTACATATAACACAGCTCCTCAGTTAAGAAGTATTTATTTGCTTTATATAGATATATATTGCATGTATCAGCAGTTAAAGAGACTCAGTTTTTCAGGCTGGGAGCAACAAGCGCTGCTCAATCTGAAGTTCATACCTTTTATAGCTGCTTTCAGTGATTAATTACCTGTTTTGAGTGAACCAACACAATGTTTATTTGCCACAAAAGCTATGATGTCTAAAAGTCATCTGTGTAAAATATTTAGGCCATTATTCACCTAAATGGCATTGTCTGCCCAACAAAAGGTAAAGAATATGTTTATTGTAAACGATTAACCAGCATCCCTCTTTGTGGGCTGGCTGTATATATTAAGTATGAGACAGCAGAGACAGTCAGAAAACAATATTCCCAAAGGGAGAGGGGAAGGATTTGCCAAGCCTGAGAGATCCTTCGGGGAGTTTGCGCTCAATAGCCAGCATTTAGCAAAGCAATTGCTCAGCATCCGTGGGAAGTTCAAAAACACAGAGAGCTTGTTTGCAGTGGTTATACCATTGCCTCAACAGCCGGCCAGAGAACAGTCACACAAGTCAAACCCCAAGCCTTTTTGGCACTCACGCTTGTCATAAAATACAAGGCCCAAGTATGCCCGTGTAATCCCAGAGCTGTTCCCCTCCCATCAGTGCACTCGGAGCATTGCTGTGCCATCAGGGCCTTGCCATTAACGTCAGAAACAGAAGTAGGCTCTGTTCAGGCAAAAGAAGCAAGTGGTGCAATTAAGAGACACTATACTATATCCCAAAGTAATAGGTTTTACAAAGCAATTTAGTACTACGATGACAGATGTCAAAGCAGCGACTAGACAGACAGCCCCACAACTTCAATGGAAATAATTGCCTACATGGAAAGCTAAAAGGCAACGGCTCCATTTGGGATATTCATAATGTGATGTGATACAAATGAACATGAAACGAACACGAAGTGACTTAACATGAAATTATGACATCCATGACTTGCTATTTCTATTTTCTTTCTTTTAATCTGGCCTGAAGAATTTGCAGCAGAAATGCTCAAAAGTTAGCCTGTTACCCCTGCAAATCATGTATCCAGCTAAATTCCTTAATATACCTCGGAAAACATAACAGATGAAATTATGTTGCCCCAAGCAGACTTTGTCCTCATCACACTGCAGCAAGCCTCATTTTGCTGCAGCAGCAGACGAGCTTGGCCAAGCACCCTCCTCATTGAGTGGCTCAGGAAGCACATACCAAGTGACCCCCTTAACCCAAGTAACACCCTCCACCTCCCTCTGACTATTATTCTTTGCAAGTGCACAAGGCTATAGACAAAGATGCCTTAATCTGTCTTTTGGTTTATGTTTGCTACATGCAGGAAAGCATGAACCATGAAGATTATCTCTTTACTTCTCTCTTTATTGAGCACCAAATGATGTTTGGGAGTGAGTCTGGTTTTAATTCAACTAATAATTCAGTCAGGAGGCTTTTCAGCACTCAAAAATAAGCTTGTTTGCCCTTAAATTGAGAGTGTCTACTCTTAAGACACTAAGTAAGAACGAGTTCCAATCTGCTATTCCACAAAAATTTCAAACCAAAATACATAGCACAGTGAAGGATGGAACACTAGTTACATGAATTTAAAAGGTATATTTAACCACACGATTCTCGATTCCAAAGGGAAATGTGCGAATATCGTTCTCAAAACAAGCAACACAAATCAAGTCATAAAAATATGCTTAAGTTAACTTCAGTTTTAGTTTTGGAACTGAATTACAGGGACACAAGTCAGGAATAAGCTAACAATCTCAGCTTGTTAAAGCACAGACCCCTGGCCACACATGGGCTGTTTCAGTGTCCAGCCCAGTTCCCCTGAAGCTGGTTACCTCCGCTGGTGTATTGCACAATTAAAGCATAAATATACCCTTTACTGTCTTGGGGGGCTATTGGGAAACAGAACAAAAAATCCCTCCCAACCATAAACCCCTACTCAGCCTCACTACAAGACATGGCACCAAACTAATTTCATGCAGAAAAGATCAACGCTCAGAACTGAAATTCTTCCAGTCTCCCGTGAGTGCCCAACAGTGCTGGAGTGCCCTAGAGAGCCCAGGACAATGATTTAACAACAAGCTATCGCAAAAGCCTGCTATTTCCTATTTTAAGTATTTGTTTCCTGTGCAAATTATCTTTTGCTAATATTAAAACCATTTCTTATACCACCTTGTATTATTCGGTTGCAGTCACTGCAGGGATGCTGAAACAAAGGCAGGCATCCCAAGACATCTACAGCAAAATGACTAACAAAAACCCATACAACCCAACATGTAATGTGTGCCACGGCCATGGGAAATCCTGAGCTAAGTCTTGAATACAAGCAGCTCCCCATATTGGTTGCAAGTGTCAGAGCCAGGGCTCACTGTGCCAGTACTTCAAGGCTTTCTTTCCCTTAATGAAATTATCTGAATCACTCATATTATTTGTCCTTCACATGGGATTTATGAATATCAGCATAGAAGTTTATGAAACAGTAATCTTCATTTGAAAGGACCAGTGATTATAGCAAAACATTTCCAGAAGACCAAACTAAACAACCCTTAATCATACATTAGCAGCAGAGTAACTGGAGGTGAATCAAGAGGAAACTGCCAGCGCTGGTTTTATCTGCCTAGTGAAGGGACACAAATTGTTTTATCAGATCACTTCAGGTAAAAAGGTTTTTACAAATCAGACTGACAGAATTGTTTCCTTAATAGGAAGTTTGATGGGCTTCTTAAAAGAGGTAATAAAGTACGACTTAAAGTTTCAAGTGGAAACGTATTATATTCCCAGTTTCCCTGCGTCACATACTCTTCCTTGATGGCCGTGCATTACAGAAAGTTACCACTCATTTTACCATTTACCTTTTCTATGTATTTTCTTAAGAATAAGCACCTTCACCCTAAGATGAAGATGCTTAAGAATAAGCATCTTCCACCTCCAAAAACTCTAAGACTGCTTGTTCATGTGGCACTTCTCTAATTCAGCCTTTGCAGTGGAAAATACACTGAGAATGTTGCATGTCCTCTTTAAGAAGAAAGACAAAAAAGATGATAAAATTACAAGGCTCCCAACAGATCTCCTAAATGAACAACCAACAAAACAATGGTAGCTAAATCAGCCTGATGAACTTCGAAGTTTGAACACGCTGCTCTTGGAATAAAGACAGGAGAGCCTTGTTGGTACCATTTATCACCTCTCACAGCAGATTAGATGCAGAGCAAGGAGAAAGAAATGACAAAACTGAGACCATTAAATTCCTTTTTAGAATACAGATTCCCAGTTTAAAAAGACAATGCTGAGGAGACATGTGAACTATGCTACAGGACTGCATTTTTAACAGGGGATGCTGTATTTTCCTCATCAGCAATAAACTGATGAGGAAATTTGCTCTGAACTTGCAAACCACTTTCAAGGCTGGGAGCAGTCCCACTGAAACCAGTGAGACCTTGGCATAATAATAACAAGAATCCAAGCGCAGCAAAGGAAATAACAGCACACCTTCTCCAAGATGAAGAGACACACTTCATCCCTTCATCTTTTAAGGGAAATTGACAGTTTTTCTACTTGTATTTTAACAAGGACAATGTAGTCTCTCCAATTTACTTCACCTTAAGGGTATCCCCCTCTCCTGAACAGAGTTGCATTTCACAGACTTCTGTCTCTAGTCAGTTCTTTTAGAGATGGGTTTCCCACTCAGCCCATCATAAAACAATGAAAAGAGGAAAAAAATAAGCTTGCTATCCCCACCTCTCTCCTAGAGTCACTCAAACGCAGTCAAAGGAAACAGGAACCCAAAGGGAAGTTCAGCTCACTTATAAAAGCCAACTAGATTTCAAGTTGGCAGCGCCGCTTCAGTTGCTTTGTGTAACTGTGATAAGGAAAATAACTGGACAGTTCTTTGAACCATAACATGAGACTTCATGCCTTGAAGAGGAATCTTGCTTTCTATCATCAATTTTATTTTAATTCTAGGTGGCTGAAACCATGCTGAAGTGCCTTCTTGATATCAACATATTCCAGATGCCAACTTGTGGGAATACAGAACACACTGAGCATCCGTGATAAATTCCTTTGACTGTTTCCTCACAGACTTTTCCCTGGAAGTGTTCTCCAGTTTGACAGATAGTTTCATCAGCTGGCAATGAGGCAAAATTAGCACTTGGAATTCACTGCTCTGCAACACATCTTAAAAGCAAACCCAGCAGACGATGGGGATGTGAGCAAGCCTGAATGTAATGAGAGGAGGAAAAATGGAAAGACATGGATCTACACAGACTAGACTATATCACAGATGCAGACCAGAATAAAAACAATAGCTTTAGAGAAGAATTTCAGTGCCTCAACGATGCTACCTGCATGCTTTATTAATAAACCACTTCTCCAAATACTTCAAAGAAAATGAGCAAATAGGCTAATTTATGTTATTAATAAAACCAACAACTACTTTAGCAGAACTAAGCGAATCCAAGGCTTGAATCAAGACCAAGAACTGATCCTTTGCTCAGGTGAGCAAGGGCACAGTCAAGGTACAGTTGCCATAACAGCAGTCTGTTCTGCACAAAAAGCCAACCAGAGCCTGACCAATGCAAACAGGGTCCAATCCACAACTTCCCAGCTATGTCTTGCTCAGTCTTTGGACTCCTTAAATCTGAGCTCAGGCTTACAGCTTGCACTTCAGTCCAGTTATCTCCACAGACTGGCAGCAGGATGCACACTGGGGCAGGCAAGGGGAAAAAGAAACCATTGTTCTGGCTGATCTGGCTCTGTCCAAATGTGGTGCCTTCTCCTTCATGCTGGAATGGCTTTTATCAGTTTTCTTTCAGAAACCTCTGCAGAACTGAGCTTCCACAGATACCACAGAAACATTGCATTGAAATCTGATGATCTTTACTCCCTTCCAGCTTAGAGATCCACACACCAGAGAAGAGGAATGCAAATGTAAACAAAGCACTAAGAAAATACTACCCATCTTTACTCCATTTACTGTCTGGACTGCATTCAGGTCACAACACCCAAACTGGTCACATTTTAAGGCATGTACACTCTCTCATAGGCGGTGATCAGATCAGGCTACTGGTCCACTGTGGTACGAACCTGCCTGCTTACATTGCAGCTTACCTCACCAATGACACTGGTAAACACCACCGCATGTAGAAAGAAGCAAAGAGCCTCAAAGTGCTGGGAGATACAAAAAGCTGAGTAGAGACATGAAATGTGTCCAACAAGGATATATAACAGAAATTGTGGTATGATATTTTGTACAATATGCAACGCCTGTGTAGATTCAAGTGAAAAACAAGCTTTGACAAACATCTTGAGAGTGTTTTTGCATCAGTGGAAGTTGTAAACAGTTGAATTTGCAGCAATTTGGAGCAAATGTACCAAAATAAGAAGCAAGAAAATTATTTTTCTTTTTTTCTATTTGTCAAGATAAAAACAGATGTATTACAAAGTGAACTGTTAGTGACTTGCAGAGGCTTATTGCGCTGCTCATGTTCTCCACCTCAATGTTGCTAGGAAGAGCCCTTGGAAAAACACTGGTGTCACACCTCATTCAGCTCAATCAAGAAAATTACTGAAACAACCTCCTGGAAAGTCATGTAATGACCTAAGAGAGCTGCTGAAGGACAGCCTTGAACTTAGCTTTGCTGTAAAAGAAACACAGTCAACTTATTCTCTAAGTGACATCATAGCATCACACTAGATTGTCACAAGCATTTCATGCTGATTGCAAGTGGGGAGTTTCAAACTAAAGGCTCTTAAATAGGCTATCATGGTTTAGGAACTGGGACCTAGTAAGAATGGGGCTAGAAATCACAGAATGTTTATAGTTGGAAGCAACCTTAAAAGATCATCTTGTTCCACCCCCGCTGCCACAGGCCTTCCACTAGACCTGGTTGCTCAAAGCCCTGTCCAACCTTGGCTGAACAAGCTCATCTCCCACCCTGTCCCCATAGGAGAGGTGCTCCAGCTGTGTGATCACCTTCATGGCCTCCTCTGAACTTGCTTGAGCAGATCCATGTCCCTCTTGTGTTGGCAGCCACAGACAGTGGAAATAATTTGTAAACACAGTAATGCCTTTGAAAAAACACCCTAATGTGGAAATGGTGAAGCTTGCAGTGATGACAAGCAGCAGAACAACATGCCATTTCCAAACATGAGCCTACCCTTTGCTGAGGGAACCTGCTCAATTTCTGGAAAACCATATAGAGAAAAATATTAGTACATTTTATTGCATTTTTATTGAAGCAAAATGGTTATTTTGCCACCTGTAGTGCCCACAAGCTCAATGCATCATTTCTCCACGAAGAGAGGAAATGTCTGCAAGCTCACATTATCCACTTTCATTCCAGCCTGAGGATTCAGTGGGAAGTTGAGAAGTCTGTGTGTAAAGTCGTACTTCACAGCACCATCTCCCCTTGTGTGGCTTGTTGGAAAGACCAACTGGTATTTTCACAGTAAAAGAAGTTGGTTCAAGACTAATGTCAGCTCTCATTGTTCACAAAAAAACCCCAAATTAGAGCACATGAAGCAGCGAACAGTTTGTCTGACCTTGCTCACTGAGCAACATACTCAAGCAAGAACGTGTTTGGCAAGACAGCAGTAAGGAAAACAAAAGGTGGACATGGGCTTTCACAGGGGGGTTGGAACTGGATGATCTTAAGGTCCTTTTCCACCCTAACTATTGTATGATTCTATGTTCTCATGAAACCACTGCATTTTTTTTTCAAGGCAGGCCAAATGCTTGATGCTGGTCATGGGAAAGTATCCTGAACAAATGCACATGGATGTTTTCAATGTAGTTCTCATACCTGAAAATAATGCACTGGATAATGCTAAATCCACTCGCTTTACTACAGCCACTTCCAGGGTGAAGTGTTTAAACACGCTTGAGCTGGGATATGGTTCAGATCACTTTGCAGCAATGGCTCCTGGTGCTGTGAGAAGGTTGTAGATACTAACAGCACTGTGACAGCAGATGGAAGAAGTGAAGGATGATGAATTCAGGATGACGATTTTACTACACTCACAAAGTTTTGGAACAAGGCAAAGCTTTTGCATAAGCACAAAAGCATCTTTCCGTTCTTCAGACAACTCAAATGGAAGCTTTTCAGAAGTAAGTAATTTAGCCCATGCTAGTGCTGTTACTGGCTTCTGATTTAAATGTGTAATACTCTGACTTGGTAGATACTTCATCTTTTGAAGCTAGGTTGTTTTTTCTGCATATTTGCAGTAAAATCTATTAAAAACTACCAATATAGAAGCTTGTAACCTTTACTTACAAGACTGTTGTTTCCTCTGTAGCTGCCTTCAGTTACTTTCAAGATAAGCAAAGATACCAGTTTTGAAAAACTTAAGGGGAAAAAAAAAAGCCAAGCCAAAGAAAAAGATATCCAACAAATTCCATCCCCTTTCCTCATTTCCCACAGAATGAAACTCTCATTATGTGAGTGCTCCTTTTCTCCTGCTTCTCAACCAACAAAGTTTTCTGCTGGGAACTTCACTTCATTATAGACTCCTCATCATCTAAATAATGTTCAGCACTAACAAAGCACCTTGTCATAGAGCTTTTGATAGATGTTTCACAGCCAGCACATTACGGTCAGGATTTATGGGAACGATTTGGAAAAGTAAAAAATAGTCCTATCATTTAGCATAGAAATTACAAATGCAAATTCAGAGGAAGATGGTTCCCTTTTCTTTGTGGCAACAGATTTTTAAACTAGTTTCTGGAAAGGGGACCGTATAATAAACTTCTTATTGTGATAGTAACATTAACTGAGGAGGGAAAATGACAATAGGCCAGGTACCACGTCAACCCTGATATACTACTACACTTCTTTATGAGCACATTACAATTCAGAGAGCTAATAATAAAAAGTGATGCTGAGATGATGAATTGATGCTATGCAATTAGACCTATTAGAATTCACAAGAGTCGACAGGCAATAATCAAACCACTTTCATGCTGCCCATTGCAATTATCTTTGCACTTAAGAATCAACAAAGCACATAATGACTTGCTCTCGATTAAGGAATTCATGAGAAATGGAATTTTAATTAGTGTGGAGAAAATTTGGGCCATTTATTACTTTACAGGACAACAGATTGTAAAAACTAGTTGAATAGTTTTAAGTTTTCAACAGTGATACAGGTCCAGGAAGAACACCCTGATGCTTCCAAAAAAGAAGTCCCTAATAGCATCCCTTGAAATGAGATTGCCAGAGTAAGTGCACGTTCACTTGTGATGAAGTCTGGAAATAAACTAGAACAACAAAAAAAAAAACAAGCCCACAAACAAAACAGTTGGAGCTTGAGAGTAAAATAGAAACAGTTGGTGCTGTTTTCAATTACTAGTGATGAGCAAGTCAGGTAGAATTACATTTATTTGCGGTAGAAACCACAGACACCCAAAGGTCTAATTCTACATTCTCTTCACAACACGAGTAGGACAACAAGGCAATGAAAATGCATCATCAGTTAAAATAAACAGAGCCTGAGTAGTAACTTGAATGCTGATTCAAGTTTTCTTGTAACAGCCCTTGAATAGGAAGATTACTTAGTTTCAAGCAAAATTACTTCTCATTGTTTGCTGATCATAGTACAAAACAATTTACTAATACTTGGGAGAAAAGCACCAGTTAAATTCTGAAAGTGGAGCTCCTTGATAATATGAAATAGAGGTTGATGGGGAAGTTGAACAATTACACTGAATTCCAATGCTATGAAAAGTGCTTTTTAAGAAACGCAAACAAAAATCCATACTTCAAGTGTGAATCCTGGCAGTACAGAGATGAGTATAAAACTATCTGCTCAAGGAAATGAATGGCAAGTCAAATATTGCATCAGTTTGTTACATAGGACTTGGTTTTAAAAAATACAGCCAGAGGTCCAAAATAAAAAGCAGTAAATACCAGGGGGGGCATTGGGATCATTTACAATCAAATAAGAAACAATTTGGATTATTGCATGATCTGAAAAGATGTGCCTCATGCTCTAAGCCTTCCGAATTTCCCATTTTGCTATGGAGAAGCAATTGGATAATTAGTGTTTAAAGCCCGTCAGAATGATGATCTTTGCCACTGTTAGGGACCTATTTCAACATTTCTGGTTCCTGGTTCTGCAGGGAAGCCCTGTCTTCCTAATAGCCCCATTAAAACAACATTCACAACAACCTGAAAGGCTTCTTGGAAGCGATGATGCTTCAGAAAAAGAAAGTAAGTCACATAGGGATTCGCTCCTAAATTCACCACCTATGTGCTCTGCATAGCGAGCGCTTTGGGAGACAGCAGGGAAAGGAGCAGACTGCTGCCCTAGGGCTATCCCTCCCATGAAGGGAACACTTATAGCTGCACAGCCACCATCTTCACTGCTCACAGAATTTACAGGCAAAGGGCCTTTATGGATACATCTTTGTCCCCAGCATCTCCAGCACTGCTGGGATTTCCCCCTGGGATCAGGGAGAGCTCATCACAGGTTACAGCAGTTCAACGTGCTGCTGTCACTTGTGATCAGACAAGCACCGGCGACTGGCTGGCTGAGACACAGGGATACAGAAAGCTGGCACCAAACCCTCCCTGCCTCACTTGCCACCTTCTGGTCTAATGTCAAGTGCAGCATGTTGAAACCAGCACATCTTAGCCAGGGTATTAAACACACTGCTGAAACCTGCCCCTTCTTCCTACCCAGAGCTCATTCCTGCAGCTGCAAAACAACGAGATTGGGGAAGTGGCATATCTTTGTTCACAAAAAGCCAGCTTTGCTGCAGTTGTTAAACATAAGCTTTTTCTGTGAAAATAATGGAATTTAACTGGCCTAGGTATGGCAGCAAAGATGCCTTTAGAAAGGATCTGAGAGCAGTGAACTCCCTTGGAGTCCCAGGGTGAACAGTTCAGACATACCAGGAATTCTTGTTCAGAAGGCAGGCAACAGTATCATCACTTGAAAAACATCACACAGTTAATCCAAAATATGCTTACAAGGTAAAGAACAGAGTTACTCCAAAAAGGGCTCCCAGATTAACATCAAAATCTGTTAAACAGTCATAAAAAGCACCGCGCTCTTGAGGATTGTTACAAGTGAACCTGAACTAAGCAATTCTCTGCGCTGCAGAATTTACAAGATCATGGCTGAGTACCTCATTAAAATTAGGGTTCCGTTAATTAAAGCCTTCTTTCAAGTGATAGATGACTACTGTGGATATAAGCTGTGCATACTGTTGAAATTTCATATTAGGAACAGATAATGCTCATAAAGTTTATTTCCACCCAGGGGTATACATTTGGGGGGCTGTTCTATAGAAGCAAAGAATCACTAGGCTGTAATACAGAAAGGGGTTTGAGAGGCAGAAAATTCTGTAAAACTCAGAAAAGGCTTATTAGCACCCAACCTCATCTGAAAGCCTCTGAACTAACAGTACCTCCTTTTCACAGGCTTCCAGCCTTGCTGAAAGCCACAGAAAGGCTGACAAGGCAACTTGATAGCCTCAGGAATGAACTTTTTTGCACCCTTGCCCAAACCCTTTCATCTTACAATTTAGAAATTATGAATTTCATTAAAAGGCACAATGATAAAGAAAAATCCCAATGGATAGAAGTGTGCCTGACACAGTTCTGAAGACACAGAGTGCAATGAAACATTCTCACCTAAAAAACGCAGTTTCTAGGAAAACAGAACACTACATTTTAATGTTGAACAGGAAAGAGAAGGGGTGTCCCCTTCACAGAATGAACTCCTTAAGATGAGCACAAAAAGTCTTAAGATTGAGATTCATCAGAGGTGACATGGAAAGTCTACTGACTGCAAGGAAGTCAATGAGGCACCTCCACGGTTATGGAAACAGGATGCATCAACTATGCTATATAATACAGCAATAGGTAGCACCATTTAAAAACTTATTTAACAAATAAGCAATAAAATTGCTAAATACAACTTCCTGTTAAAGATTTTCTTCAAGAAGTTACCAAATGAAAAAGTGTTTGAGAGAACAGTATTCAGTGCTATATGGATATTCAAGTATGTGTGTATATATATATATACAGACACACATACTGGTCTATATATATATAGATAGGCCAGTCTATCTATATAGATAAGATAGATATAGATATATATAAAGGGTCAGTTTTTATACCGCTGACCCTTCCAAATGCTTTATTTGATTCTTTAATGGTTTCTGTGGTTTCAGTGAATTCAAATTCTTTCCTTATTTCCATGACTAAAAAAACCCAAACATTATGTTACTTATAAATTAAGCATGTGTAAAGTCTAGATTCTGTTGCAAGTAAACATAGAGAAATTATGGAGGTCAGAACATTTTTTTTATCTCTATCACATCAGATAGAGAAGAGGCAGTTAACTACATCAAGTTACTAATAGCTCTGAACCAAGAGGAACCCATCTACAGAGACATCAGATTCATGAGCACCTCCTGCAAATGCTGTAAAGCTGAATGTTTGGGTAGTGTCCAGAATTAGCTACAACCAAGGAGACCCAAAACCAGGGGTCTTCGTCCCAGTTTTGGCACAATGAACGCAAATGGTGAGAAATGGTATAGGTGTAAAATTGAGCTCATGCTAACCCCATTAGCACCTTATTCCTGTGATTTCACTGGGAGTAAGCTAGCAGGCAAAAAAAAACCCTGCAACATACCCTTAGTATTTTCTTGCTTTTGACCCCTGAAGGGGTCAGCAGTGACCTATGGAGTAAGTAACACAGCCACTGCATTAATGAGTGTAGCAAACACAATACTGTTCCATCTGTTTGCTACTGTGTGAATTTTCTGCCTGCAATGGAGGGAGCTGTTCCCAGATGGGACTTAGAAGTTTCTGTATCTTCACCTGGTATCATCTTGATGAGAAGCTGTTCCTCCCCTGCCTTCCCCCAAAGGAGAGCATCCTTGCTCCAGGGATCTAATTCCCTGCCATGGCTCAGGGCTCCGCAGAAAGCCACTCTCAGCAATTAGGAACAGCTACATGAGCCTTTTCAAAAGGAGGATGCTTTCAAGAGAGTACAGAGGCAATCGGGCCTTGTTGACCAGAAACCAGGACAGGAAAACCCTGGAGAGTTTGTACTGATCAGCTTTTTATTTGTGTCCTTTATCGCAAGGAAAACAGATGAATGAAATGCAGCCAGACATGTTCTGACCGCACAACAAATTAATTTAAACCCAAATTTTCTGCCTTGTATTCCCATCTTTTCTGTATAATGGTGCCCCTACCTCTTTCACACTGCCCCTACCCTTCTTAAATACGATAATGATTTTCTGAAATACAGAATTAAATCAAGCCATATTTTAATACAAATAAATGGAGCAGGAGATAAATAAATCAATATTGAGTAGCATTTTTTACAAGTTTCCCAGAAATAAAACAATTAGCACATTAGCAGCGAGTGTAATAATAAAATTAGCCAATTAGGATAATTAAGTGATTACCACATTGAATCAAAAGATTAGCTGAAATAAATATGGATAAGCTCTGAGATGGGGAAGAGAGAGTCTGCACTGTCCTCTTTCTGTGTCAAATGGAGAGTGGTTATGCAACCCAGTAGATTTATTGCCATACACCCAGCCTAATCTGATCCATTACTCTCGCTGCACTAGCGTTTGAAGAAGATACCTTAAAGGCGAATGAGATTATAGCTCTGCCCATGTTAATTGTTGCTGTAATGCTATTTGCAGCATCCTTTGACATCAAAATTTACTACAGTTATAATCAGTTTTTTTAGGAATGCTACCAACTCTAAAAAAATCTAAAAGGCTTAAATATTAATAGCACTTCAATGCTTCTCTCCCAGATGGCAACACAGCTGACTGCCATTCCCTCCTGTAACACAGCATTGTTTATCCTCCGAATGTCCCCAATAGAAAACCATTTTAATCTTTCGTTGCTGTTGTAAAACTTGATCTACTGTGGAACAAGATAATTAAGTGTCAACTTTTAGATATACAGTACAAAAAGTATATAGAATAATCCAGCTTATACGTCACCCATAATTCAGTGTACAGCTCAGTGGTAATGGGGCTCCAGATTATCAGCTGAAAGGTGCAGTAATTTACCCCTCACAACACTGGACTGAGGTGTAATTCTGCTGCACTTGGTGCATTTTCAGCATGTTTTCTTGCTGTTCCCTTTTCTCCTCCATTAGCCTGCTAAAAGCTTTATGATACCTGTGCTGTATGACTGCACTGTGTAGCCAACTGGAAAGAAGCAGCACTTTGATTACAAGTGTCTGATGACCTGTTAGTTCTTGTAAAAGTTATGGAGTGATTACACAATCTAATATAGGGTGTATAAGGAGATTAGCAGAGGAATAGGATTTAGTATGACTATCTTAAGGAAGACGAATGAAGGAGAGTGAGCAATTAAAGCAGTTGCTCTTGTCTGGGGTTTGAATACCCTTTGAAATCCAGACTCTCTATGCCTCTGAAAACACGCACACAGAGGACTGAGTACCATCTACAAGCAATTCTTTAGTGTCTATCCTTGCTATCCCTACCAATAAAGAGTGGGAAATAATATACTCTGTTAGGAAAAACCTGATAGTATCTACTACATGTCTATTACTAGATGGTTATAAAGGTATGTGACTATAGCAAAGCTACATGAAAATGAGAGAACAAGGGGAGTGGGAGATTTAGGACACGTAGAAAAACTGAAGCTGAACACTAGCACAGCTATTACATACTTTAAATAAATAACTCAGACACTAAGCATCATGCTGAAAAAGCATGGGACCATCAGAACAGGCCTATTCTGACCAAGTCAGAAGTGACTATAAGAGGAACTAAACAACCCTTCTGCAGCCACAATTAATCTGTGGGACCTGATCCTTCAAAGCTGATCACAGTGAAGGTTTGCCCCCATGGGGTCCTGTCCCAGTGCACTCAGTAATACCAGCTGAGCAAACAACACAGGCTTTGAAGGCATCACTTATAAACCGAGATCCACATGCACTCCCCAAGATGGGATGCTATTACAGCCACACAAGCCTGACAAACACAGCAGCTGCCACACTGGCCAGCTCTGAAGGATTCATCCAACAAACTACCCTGCTCCATCATTACAGCTCTGCTGCAATCATCTGGTGACCTGTGAGGGGGACCACACGTGCACAGAAGTTCCTTTCCTTCCCTTTTAACTGCAATGACCAATCCCTGCTCCTGAGAGCTGAGTAGTGTGATTTGAAATACCACAGTAAGACTGCATCCGTGAGGCTCTGCCATGTAAATGAGTTACACGAAGGACAGAAAGGTTTGCTTCATTGGCATATAACCTCTATCTACAACAGTTAACCTAATGTGTTTACTTTATTACCCACAATATGCATCTGTCGAAAGATGCTGCAGTGTGTTATTTAAACACAAACCACCATGAATATTTTTATAGAGCTGCTATTCCCCCTAGCGCCTATTATTTCCATTTTAGCTCAGTAGCTTTCTCAACGAAGGCTCCTTGACGTAGGTCCACGTGGGAACATCAACTGATAAGTCTTTAAATCAGGCTTCTTGTTAGTGGAAGCACACAGTACTATTATCCAGTGACTTGATATTCCTGCTAAAGAGCAGGAGGTCAATTCTCTTCGCCAAGTTAATACCTCCACAGAATAATTCCCTGGCTGGCGCAAGAACAGACAATCTCCTCACTGCATGGCACAGCCCGGGCCATGAGCACTCAGCAGTGACCCCAGACACCAACAGCTCACTGGCAGCTGCCACTGCATTCAGACCTGGGACCGATGTTCTGCCATGATTCACCCACATTAGCCCAAAAGGCTGTTGTGGAGAAAATAAAGCTAACTATGCTAAACTACGTATCAAGGAATCAGGCATGATATTGTTTTTCTTTGATGCTCTGAAGCCAGCATTTTAAAACATTGTTTCTTTGCATAGGTCTATTATTCAAAAGATAAATCCGATTAGTTTAAACAGCATCTGTACATCAGAATAACCCAAGGGAAAAAGCTGTTACTTTTTCCTTTTGCATATATATAAGAAAAAATAAAGTCAGACACTATAAGCAACATGGAGACCAGCCAGTGCCACAGATTTCATCCACATAGTGAAATAGATGTAAACACACATGTATATCCAGTGAGCACATAATCGTGTCTTTTCATTTAAATTCTGCTAGAGTAAATCAGGTATGAATATCTGTCAATGACACTGTTCAGTATTGAACTGGATTTTAAACTTGATGTCAAATTTTCACTTTGACCTGGGTCTCATACAATTTCAGACCAAAATAAACCAAAATAAAACAACCCCCACCTTTGCGGACTATGTATCAATAAAACTGAGTTTCTAGAAAGAAGTGGTTTTGTACCAGCTTTTGAGACAGTCTACAGTAGCAAAATAAATCATTCACACCCACCCAGTGATTCAATACCCACTTTTGAACCATTGTGTTCTTGAATTGACAATAAGCCTTACATCAAAAATTGTTACACTAAGCAGGGACTAGAGCATTTTGACATGATCAACAGTACTGGACCAGCTGTCCTGGTAGAAGACAAGCTGCCATTACTCAACCCAGACATGTATGCTAGTTTTCTTCTTCTAAGGCACTAGCTAGTATCTGAACATTCCCACCACTCCCCAAGAATCAGACTCTCAATTTTCAATTGAATGAACTGAGATCTATGAGATACCAGCATTGGATTTATCACACTACATATACCAAGGCTATTTATAAAAACTTTTCAAACACTCTTGTGCATTCATGTGTGCTTCAAAACAATACTGTAGAATACTGTTATTATAAATAATTGCATGGCAATTCCATCATGCAAAACAGAACGATACAGTTAGGAGAATAAGGCTTAAAGATAAACATTACGAGCACATGAAAAACAACGACGTTCTAGAGATGATGACATGGTTACAGGGCTGACAGATGCTTAATTATAAGGTTCAGACATCAGGGACTGACCATGTAACACATGAAAGGCTGCCAGTATGGTAAACACAAAGCAGTTGAAGCTACTATCATATAAAATGCTCTGAGCCCACAGACAAAAGATAAGAGGTTCTTTCCCTTACTTTTAGGGAAGATTTGCAGTTGTGAACTTCACTGCTTGCAAAAAGGACGGCAGCATTTTGCTGCATCACAGAACGAATGACCAGCGACAGAAAACACTTTGCTTTATTATCATGCCCATATCCCAGCTGGGATCACTTGAAGCACTGGAGCCTCAGCTCAGTTCTGTACCAATTACTCCTTGTCCTTCTGGCAGCACTTTTGCCAGATGTCATTGGCTTTGAGGGCTCTCTGCTTGAGTTCACGTGTTCACATGTTGTGAACATGTGCCACTTGGAAACCGAGCTGGATTTGTCCCTCTCTGAATTCAGTTATGCATTTTCAACAACATCTGGTACTGGGGAAGAACCAAACATCTAGCTGACTTTCAGCAGAAACAGGTATTTATGCTACTGTGTCTTCAAAGACACCATTGTTTCCCCATCATTTGGCCATCCCTTTGGAAGAACCCGACTGGTATTTGGGGAAAAGATACAAAAATAAGCCAAACAAGATAATCCTTCAAGGCAAGATTTTACAGTGGTAGTTACTGACCAGTTTTATCTTGTATTAACAAGTGAACCAGTGTGCACCAGCAGCACCCATTTCAGGAGAACCATTTAGAAACACCCTCACATCCCATCCCACCACGTCCATAGACTCCAGAACTTGAGGATAAACCCAGCTGCTGTCAGGAGCAGATTTTTGTCTTTTCATTTCAAAACTTGAAGCACTGAAAGGCAACTTTAGAGGAGCAGTTGCCTTGGTATAAACGCAGAGCTTGTTGTTCCGTACACACTGGAGCAAGTTCTGTGGACATTTCCAGCACAGATGAACTGAACCTAAGAATGTGTTTTGTGAATGAGTGGAGCAAGAAACAACTATAGCAAGCCCCTGACAGCACTGCCATGAGTTAGATGCAAGGCTATCTGGATGGCTCACAATTACAGATTATTTGTGTCTTGCATGATGCTTCTGCTCAGTACAGAGCCCTCCTCAATGCCAAAATTATTGGGAAGAATTAGACATCAGATGCTAAGATCCCCATAGCCCTGCAATTGGAGCTAGAGGATGACCATGATTTTTGATTATAATGTTGGTTTACTCTGCAAGACCCCAAGATGCAGTGAAGAGGGCTGTTCCGTAATTCGAAATGGCAAAAGCCTGTTCGAAAAGGCTGGCCAGTTAGTTTCTGTCCCGAAGCACTGGGCAAACTGAAATCCCACGAGGAGTCTACAAATACAGCTGTAACAACGCATGCATAGAGAGAAGAATGTCAAGGGTCACTAAAGCCAAAGAGATGCACTCCAATTCAGACAGAGGGTAAAAGCCACTGCCTTTATAAGTTCTATCTCGATAGCATTCTGGCAGTGGTGTAGATTTAGTGGAAATTCCAGTAAGTCCCAACACCATTAAAAAACAAATAAGACTGCTGTATTTATGAGCTCTGGATCTAAGACCTGACCCCATTGTAGGCTTCTCTCTTACAAACCACATGACAGCAGGCTGGTAAACATCACATTATCAACCATCTAGACCGAAAATCAGGATTTAACGGTCAAAAGAAAGAGCATCTAACCAAATTTTTGCTCAATTTCGATAGCTATGCTTTCATGGTCTGCAATTCTTTGACTTTTAGGTTTTATTTCTAAAGGGAATATTGAAGCACTGCATCAGACTACTGCCTGCAACAGTGTCTCCTCCTTGCAGATATCCTGAATTCCTATATATTATCAGCAAAAAGTATAATCTGCACATATAAAGTCAATGCAATAAAAGCTTTTCAACAGAAGAAATTGTGCAAGACAATTACAGTGCTTAAGGCAAACTACTGTTAATGTTTTTGAATACCTAATGACTGTAGAAGAGGATCTGGTTTGAGACCATCTTAAGAACCTGAACGTACATAAGTCCATGGGACCTGATGAAATCCATCTGCGTGTCCTGAAGGAGCTGGCAAATGAAGTTGCTAAGCCACTGGCCATCATATTTCAAAATCATGGCAGTCAGGTGAAGTTCCTAACCACTGGAAAAAGGGAAATATAAGCCCCATTTCCAAGAAGGGGAAAATGGATGACCGGGGGAATTACAGACCAGTCAGTCTCACCTCTGTGCCTGGCAAAATCTGGGAGCAGATTCTCCTGGAAGGCATGCTGGGGCAAATGAAAAACAACAAGGTGCTTGGTGACAGCCAGCATGGCTTTACTAGGTGGAAATCCTGCCTGACCAATTTGGTGGCAGTGTTCAAGGCCAGGTTGGATGAAGCCTTGGGTGGCATGCTTTAGTGTGAGGTGTTCCTGCCCATGGTAGGTGGTTTGGAACATTTGGCTTAAGGTTCTTTCCAACCCTTACTATTCTATGATTCTGTGTTGATTCTCCTTTTTCTCACCAGCTAATAACCTTCATGGCTTTTTTGTTTGGTTGGTTTTGGTCAGCCAACCTTTTATATTTTGAATAAAGAAAGATTTTATTTCAAGCACAAGGAGCCAAAAAAGCCAATCTTGATATAAGCTGAAAATAAAAAAAAGAAGTAGCTTTTATTTAAACCAGCAGAAGTTAAGCATGTGGGGCTGGAGTGTTAAACTCTTATCAATACAGATCTGTCAATTCGTATGAAGTCTTTCCTTTTTATTAATCGGTGTTTCTCTAACATGATGAACAGTGTATTTACCAACCTCAATTCACTTTGTGCAAATGAAGTAGCAAGGTAATCTGTAGACAGTACATCATGCAATAAACTTAAGGTCTGATGACCACTGTGAGCTAAACTATAGTCCCTTCAGATATAAATCCTGCTGTTCTTTGTTCTTCATTCACGGAAAGATTGAAATACTTGGTTTCCCACTAACAAATACTTCAGTTGGCCTTTGTATCACCTTTGGGTATACCAAACCAGCCAATTCTATCATGTATTCATTATCTCTTATGTTACATAGCCAAACGCAAAGCAGAGAATTGAAATACTAAGTCCTATTGCTACATATCTTACAACAGAAACTTCATTTGCATTTATAGTAAATTCAGCTGCACTAATTTGATAACACAGAAACCCAAAAGCTAATTATGTCTCAGAAATTTCAAAGCTTCCTCAAAGTGCTTTGCAGCGAACAAAACCTGAGTATCTTGCATATGTCCAAGCAGAATAAGACATGAGAGGTTTTGCAAGTGTATTGCACAGAACAGACCTTCTTCCTCAATGCAAACAGCATTTGGAATTAAAATAAGGGTACAAGAAAGACAAAGATCAGAACGGGGATTGCTGAAGAACACAATCCACATGAAATTATCAGGATAAGATCTCAAAAAGAACTTTTGCATTCTGACAGACCCTACAGTAAACTCATCAAGAGGAATTTGAAATTCCTGTGAAGATGGAGGACTATAGTGCAGAATCAGAACCTGAGGGGCAGAGCAGGGGAAGTCACACACCAGCAGACATCAGTAGGCAAGGAGTCAGTCACCCAGAAAAATGAAATGAAGTGGGGGCCCCTGGCTCCCTGCAGATTAGGTTTTGAGTATTCCCAACAACTACTTGCCAGGTGACACCTGATGAAAGCAAGGAAAGGGCAAAGCAGACTACAAGGCTTGAAAGGTCCAGAGAAACTCACACTGGCATTCACGGTTGGAGGGGAAACAAGGAAGCAGCAAGCTCTGCTCCACCAACCTACCCCACGCCACCATGTTAGCTCTTTAATTTGTTCTACCTGTCTGCTCAGATTACTTAATGTGAATCTCAAGCTGAAATTACACTGGTGGCCAAGCCATTGGCTAAATTACTTTTGACGGAATTAGGAAATATGTGCTGTAATTGGCTGTTCCTCAGTAATCGACATGGGGCTTTGCCTGATCACCACACTGAGCTGGAAAGGAGATTTCAGGCCTGGTGGGGTTTTCCATACCAAGAAGAGATGATTTCTGCAGCTCCTTGAGACTAAAAGCAAAATTCCTCCTCAGACCATCAGCTAAGCCGCTTACAATGCTTCCTAGAAAATAGACCTAGTACTGCCTAGAAATGCTGAGGATCTGTGCCAAAGGCTTCAGTGGGGGAAAAAGTGATGATTTTACAACTAAAGCTTAGTCCAATATAAGCTTACATACCCACAGAGACCACAGAAGGTAAATGCGTACCCCCCTGTGGGTACCCAGCAGCCAGAAACAGAAGGGAGAGCAAGACCCCAGCCCTTGTAGGCTATTCACGTCCTGCCACTGCTTTTCCTAGTAAGAAACCAAGTCCATCCATGAAATTCACACCAATACATATTTTCCCAGACATTTACTACATGACTTTCAGAAAAATATGCTTCCCCAGAGAGTGTCTGGGCTCACCGAAGCCAGAGCACAGTCTGGGCTGTATTTTCCCCATAGAGGAACAATAACAATACTGGAAGGCTCAACTAAAAAGTTGAGCGCTATATAAAGTGTGCAGATCTATACTACCCGTCAGCATGCACACAGCAGGTACATTTTTCCTTTCCAATTAGTCTGGTATTGGATGGAGGGATACAGGGGGAGGAAAATCCCAACACAGTTTCAAGAGCACAGAGCCTGCAAGTGGACTTTGAGTTCTTCAAATGATTTGTAGCTGATCTCCTGAAGGAACAGAAACTAATGAGAAAAACAAAGTCCCTCTAATCTGTCTTTGCTTGCAAATTCTTTCCTATAATCCCCATCTTTGTTCTCTCCTGGTAGGCTGTTCACCAAATTTACATTTCAGAGTCTTCCCAAACATTCCTTTAGTGCTGCTACTGATACAACATATAATCACCTACCTGAGCCTACTACTTATAAACAAACAAAAGGATTGCCAGTGTTTTTGTGGGCCTCTGAAAAACCTAAGTGATTAAATATTGAGGACATTCAAATATTTAACAATACACTCGGCACACACAAAGAAACCTGGGAATTTACTTTTCCAACAGGGGCTGTCACCCATTTAAAATGAACAGGATGGTGACGAGCTACAGGTGGATTTTACTATCTTAAATTATATTTACAGAGTAAAGAGAAAGCAATAGAAAGTGTATGTGAAGTACCACATAAATATTAAAAAGTAAAGGGAATAACCAGATCTGCCCAGAGCAATGTGAGATCATATTAAAAAGGGAGGAGACCCAAAGGTGAACATAAAACCAGTTATGTTCTTGCATCAGCTCTGAAATTCCAAGTTTTTCATACAGGAAAATCATAAAACAAACTTGGATATGCATGGGGAACAAAAAGTAGCAAAAAGTTTTTATACTAAAGCATTACAGCTGCCATCACTTGAGCTAACGATTGCTATTAATTCCCATCACCTTATCTCCCAAATTAATGAGCTCAGATCACAACAGTCCATAAAAGAACTATAAATCAGTTAAGGAGCAGATGACTTTTCATATATATAAATACACAATGAAAAATTAACCCATCTGGTCAGGTTCCAATTAAAAAGAGGCAAAGAATACAGTCTTCACTACGCTGAGCTCCTTACTTGGACAGGTCACTGAACAAACCCATTCCCCCAAGCCCCACAAGGGCTGTCTGAAAACACCCAGAGCAGAAAACACTTCCTCAAAACAGGAACACCAGGCAAACACCGTGTATCCTTTTGTCTCCCCTGTGCTTCAGCACCACTCTTCAAAAACAGGAGAGGAAAAAAATCCCATTTCCCTGCATAGCAATGCTATCACAGAGCTGCATTTGAAAATCTTCCCGAGATACCTTTAAGATTGAGGGGGCTGGAAGAGGTCACGGAGATAAAGTGCATACAACCATTTCAATCACAAAGCCGAGAGAAAGCAGGGGATGAATTTCAAATCCTGACCCTCACCAAAAAAGACATTTTCCTCTCTCTACGGCTGCATTAATTCTCTAAATTCACTATTTAGGACTTTTACCCTCCTCCTGGGAGCCAGGCACCAGCTAAGGCTAGATGGAAGAGTTTCCCAGACACGTGGCCCAGCAAACTTTATGGACATGGCATAAGTTACTGCAGGTTCTGAGACTTACAAATCAACTATGCTGACAGCATCTTTTTCAGCATCTAAGCGTACATGAGCCATTGACAACAAAAAGTGACCAATTAAAAGAATCTCTTTATAAAAGATACAATTTATCTTCTAGAGATTATTTGCTAAGCAGGACTGAATTTTAAGAAGGTAAAAACCATGTCTTTTCAAAAGGAAGGCTCTTTAAAGTCTTTAAAAACACTGATTTAAGGGAAATGCTCAGCATATACTAGACGTTTGCTTCTATTTGTTGGGGAGCAAGGGGCAGTAATCACTAGGGAGCAAACATTAGGTCTATTTGCCAGGATGAATATTTAGATTCAGTAAAAGCTGGGGTTGTGCCACAGCCTACGTTAAACCTATTAAATCTTTATAACAACTGGCATTAGCAGAAGCATTTGAGCATTGAGGCTAATGAATACATGGGTACTCTCTGGTACTCTGATTTGAATCATCAAAAGGCAATTCTTATCCCAATTCCCAAACTTGGGGATACATCTGTTTGAATATTAGTGCTGGTGATCACAGCAATACCAAACCAAGTCAGACAGCACCATAAGCTCACAGGAAAAACTGGAATAATGAGGTTTACGTCAGTGTTTCTCACAACGGTTTCAATTAAAAGTATGCAAGAGTGATACCATCAAGCTCAAAAGTGGTTCTGCATGACTGAAATGAAGGCCTACTGCACTGACTGTATTTATACTCAATTATTGAGCAGTGACCCTTGACTTTCCAAGGAGGCAGGCAGCCAAAACGCTGCATTAAAGCATAACTTGAAATCCAGCCAGTTTCCAGAATTCTCCTGAAAGGGATTGAACTCTGTGTTGTGCAGAATTAGATTAAATTTGATGATGGTCTTTTCACCCACATTCAGTAACTGTGGCCCTTCTTTCTACTGGAAGATCATGTTTTGACTTGCCAGGCCTCATAACGTAGTGCATGCAATAAGTAGAGAAAACAATTTTCATCTGAAATCACCCCAACCCAATCATTCCACTTCTTGATATCTCGCCCTCTTCTCCCTCCCCAGACTTGTTGGATTTTCTGGCAGGCTCTCAGTTTACTTTTCATTCAGCAGGTTACTACTGGGTTTAAAAGAGCCACACATAGAATCCATTTTTTCTCACTGCAAAGGTGTGATTCAGGAATTAATATCCAGGTTCCCAGCGCAGCCAGGGTCCGACACAGATTTAGCACAGAAGGCATACACTCTATTTGTTACTGTCATCCTGACAATGTGTACCTGAACTGGGGTTTGAACTGAGACATAATTAATGTGAATTGCATGATAGGTTTATAATTTAGCTGTTGCAATATAAATGAAATTGGCACCCACCACTGAGCATGTCTTTGACTACGGAAACATAAACAGGTTTCTTACCCTGTCAAAGCACATCTCACATTCAACCACTGTTAAGTTTCCAATGTTTAAAAAGAAGTTTAGTTGCTTTTCCAATGCATTTCTCCTTGAAATGTTTCAGATTTCTGTTGCTGCCAGAAATTTCTGGTAGTGGCAAATGCATTTAATAATCTTTTAAAATTACAAACACCAAGAACCTACCCTTGTTTTAGAAAAATGGGTATAAAGCACTGCAAAGCAATGGAAACCTGCTGATTCTATTGCTATTGAAGACAAGACGAGCTTAAACAGCATCGGAATTGAATGCTTTTATGTCACATTCATATTTAATCATCACACTGAACATGGGGATTGGAAGTTTGCATTTCATTACAAGTTGTCAACTGAACTCAAGGGGAACACTGGAAATAAAACCAAGCACAGTTCCAATATCAAGATTTTTACTTCTTAACTCCTCATTTTTCTTGAAAAGGAATAGCCAAGCACATACATTTGGAAAACCATCATTAAAATAGTCTATTAAACAGATACTTAAATATCATTTTAAAACATATTTCAGCAACTACATTTATGAATATGCTTATTGCATTAGAAGAAATACTTATTCCAGAACACCACAAGTCTCATCCAAAACTATATGATGATAATATCAGAACATAAAAGGATATACACACATAAGTATATGTGTCTGGGAGCCTGCCTCAACACATGCCTTCAGTCTTCAACATACTTATTTACAATGAAGATACATAAAACTCACTCTGAGAAGCCTCGTTGCATATGACTGAGCAAACACCACAAGCTCACACTAAATGTTCCCCATTCAAGGTCTGCCGAAACAGTGAGAAAACATCAAGCTTCAGCTGCCCAGGGTGCTGGAAGGATTTAAACATTACAGGTAAAATCTGCACTGGGCTTTGCAGGGAGGTGACAGCATCACACCTAGCCAGAGGCAGCTGGGTCTCATCTAGGTTTCCCCTTCTGATGCAAACCTGGGTCTGTGGTTTTGATGGGATAAATGACATAAAAGCTTCATAATGGAGAGGGCTCAGCCTGCCTGGGAGCTACCAGTCAAACTGGGACCACACAGAACACAGAGATGCTACATCCAACAATAGGATTGCTTCTCCTTCCCTGGGATTCTCATGTAGGCACAGGCAGCTGCTGTGTTTTGCATGGGACTGTGGGCACAGTATAAACCTGCCTGCAAGGCTGAGTCCCAGAAATGCCAGATTTGTGCCTCTGTGTTGGGCTTGGCTGCAGAGACATCCTGAATTACAGAGAATAGCTACACCAAGGCTGCCTCCACACAACATATAGACAAATATGCAGCTTTACACATCACCTATTCAGCAAAAGATGTAGTTGTTTATAGATACTACTTCACAGCAGTTATTCCATTGTTTGTTTCCTGATATTCTGAACTCCTTCAAACTATGTCTAAAGCTGCAAGAATATCCAGGCCTTTACAGCTAAGATTTGAAGGATCTTTCCCAAATTACAGTGCAAATTATCCAAACCTGAATTATCAAAACACTGGCTGATCATTACTTTGAGTCAATCCAATACTGTATTTGGTCTGACAACCAAAGAGAACATGCCTGCAGCTGCTTTCTTCTCATTTAACTCACAAAGAGTCAACTGAACGGCAGCCTGCTTGGGTCTTGCAACACAAACTGTTAGAAATACCTTTCTTTCTTTCTCCCAAAGCAGAGATAACCCTTGCTGAAACCAGCCCAGCAAAGCTTTCACCAGCAGCCCCTAAAGTTCACCAAGACTTTCGGCTTTGGGAGACAGAAGAGCTGCTTTGGTAGTGCTGGTGGTAGGCACAGGGCACTTGAGCAAACAAGTCCAGCTCTGAGGCTCACAAGGGATGGGTTAATTCTGCTTGAGCATCTGTTGGCAGATGCAACTCTCACCCAGTCAGCTTTAAATTGGAAACACCCACTGAAATGACGCTACTGGCAGTGTTATAATATTTCATATAGCTCAAAACAGACCCATTGATCCTATTACTGCTGATCCAGCTTTTTTTTCCCAATGTACGTCATCAAAAATAAATCTTTTCCTGTCAATATGGTACATAGGCGATATTAGAGCAATTACAACTGCATTATTGGTAATGAATATAAATCTCAGTAGATCTTTTTTAAATCATATAATATCTTATTCAAAGAAACACATAGGTATCTCAAGAATAGACATAACTATCACAGTTAACCTTGCACCTTACTGTTGTCTGGCTTATATCCTTTCCTCCATCTGCTTTTTGTTTCTGTGAAATAAAGCAGATGTCTGCCACAAAGTTGAAATCTTCTTAGCCAAAATACAGAAGCCAATCAAGTCGAGCCCACTCTCCCTCCCTCTCCACCCCAATTCCCTAATGATAATAGCTGCAGATGAAGCCCATACATATAAAATGCCAGATGTTAGCCCCAATTACTTGTGGTTACCTTACCGCAATCGAGTTTGTGTATATTCTTCTTCAATGTGAAGCCATGTATGCCCCTTCCCCTAGGCACTCTTGATTTCAACTATTTACTCTAATAATTATCTGTGGAAGGGGGATAGAAAGGAAAAGACTGGAGACCTCTTTTGAGGCTTCAAGTGCAGGCTTTGAACATATCATTTTTGATCTTGTTATACTTGTCACGTCTTTATTAATAAGGTCAGATTGTGTTCAACTAGGAGGCAAAGCAGCATGCTGCCAAAAGTAATATGGTTGCTCTCAAAAGGGCAAGATTTGCCCAAATTTGGCTCAGGCTGTACATCAAAACCACAAGTTTTCCTGTGATGAGTGAACATCTATGACTCCTCTCTATCACAGGATGAATCTCATATGCAAGAACTGTGGTCCAAACTGATCCCACTATTGAGGGTTAGGTCTTTCCTTGCACACACAGTTTCCAAATTGTTTTGTAAAGTTTATCAACCATTGGAGGCATAACTGAAATACACAGGAGAAGACGCATACCGAACAATTCAAAAGGCTAAATCCAACTATTTGAGCTCTAAATTGCCTGTGCAAAAATCAAACCCCATGTGATACTTCAGAGACAAATTAAGGATCCAAAAATATTGTAACCACCGCACATTTTACCATGCATGCCAGCTAAAACTCCTCTCTGATTTGCCCCAAGTGTCATGTAAATTACCATGTAACATCCTTTTGACCATCGATAGGCTGTAATTTCATCAAGCAAGCATATGAATCAAATAGCCTCCAGATTTTCTCAGTATTAATGAAAAAGCATTTGTTTCCAGGCACACACAGTATTAACTTATTAGAATTAAGAATGCAACATACAAGTGACAGCTGATTTGGGGGAAAAAGCTTACATCTCTAAAACCCTTCCCTTTTCGGAAAAGCTTTAAAGCAAGCCCCTGTGCCCTGTGGCAACACTGATAAGGAAAACACTTTGCCTGTGGAACTAAGCTCTCCCTAGGCAGCAATTAGCAGCAACTGACAGATCCCAAAGTGCTGAGGATCCCAAGACAAGCTTTTCTTTTTCTCTTCAAGCCTGTCTTGGGGTTGAATTTAAACTTCTCTACTCATCCTCAGACCCGTTTTTGTGGAGCACAGGGGGAAGAAAGGGAGCGCCTTGTATGTATTACTAGCCCAATGCTGACCCACCAACTGGATCCAACTGAAGTGCTGGCCAGGCATGTAAACATTTTGGATACAGAGGACAAACACAGGGGTTCACCATCAGAAAAGTGTGTCTGTAGGGCAATCACAACACAGAAAAAGGGAGAGCTAACAATTTCTCATGCTGCAGGCAGAAAGTGTCCTTCCTGCTACAGGTTCAGGGAGTTTGGATCGCACAAGTTCTCAGCATTAAGAAATCAACTGGAAAAACATCTAAACTAAAACCAAAGCCTTGGCAATATCCACTACAAACACTCTACAGAACAACAAACGGATCTAAGCACTTATGTGGATGGTCCAGCAGTAACATATTAGCGTAAAGCACCCCATATACTGCAGCAAGAGGGCACAATCTTGATCTTCCTTTTCATGTCCTCTGGCTCTGTTTCCTCAATGGAAACAAAAGCTGCACGTGCTGACCCAAGCCCGTATCTGTGGCAGAGCCTGATAAGCCATGTCCAAGGGATCCCAGCTGGTGAGCTCACTTGGGCGAAGTGTGCAACACTCGCCCTCCCCTGCTGTCTCCCGTGATCCTCCGCATCTTTATTCACAGCACACCCTGCAACTGAAAGACCTTTCACTGCCTGCCCCAGCTGGCCTCATTCTTTTGAATCCCCAACAAAACATCTCCCACCCCCCAGAAGATTGTCATGGTTAATCCTTCACTTGCAGTACCGCATTATCTCTTAGTGAAATAGCAAAAACTTCTTCCAGCCCAAATCATGATCCGATTGTTTCATTTCCTGTTCGCTCAAAGCTGATTTTCACAGGTCCTGAGCGCATGATCTAATTGGAAATTTTAATGAAAATACCACATTTCGTTGGAGCTGAACCATTTCAGAGAGACACAGCTTTTCAAACTAGCTTTAAGGGGTACACCTAAAGCATTTAAGTCGACAGGTCAGTAGCCAAGAAGATGGGAGGGCTGGACTCAATTCTATACATTGTCTAATTTCGCAACTTGTGATGAAAAATCTTGCCCTGCCTGACACAGAGCAGGGAGTTGAATCTTTATTTCCCAGCTCAGTAATGTAACTGTCCATCTGCAGGGCTTACACATCTTCTGCACACAAAGAGACTTTTGTAGCTCACCAGAGGATGAAAGCCCATTGTGAAAGTTGAGAGGCGCTGTAAGAAATTCCTGGGTTTTGCAGAGCACCCCAGACTCCAGGTGTATTGCTTTACAGCTGGAAGGGTTACATGACTGTCTTGAGTGACCTGCATGATGCAGGGCACAGCATTTCCCCTTGCCAAGCCTCTCTGTCGAGCCCAACTACTTGTGATTGCAATAGAGCGTAAGATGCGATTTAAACGCTTGCAGTGATAGGCAGTTTCACCGTGTCCATGAGCGAGTTGTTCCAAGGACTAATTACCCTCACTTAAAAATATGGCTTGCATTTCCTGTTTGATCTCTGCTGACTTCAACTCACAGCCGCTGGATCGTGTGGTTTTGTCTGCTAGCTTAAAGCGTCCTTTGCTCCAGACATCTTATCCCTCAGTGGGTACTTACAGACCATGATTAAATACCCACTTAACCTCTTCAGTAAGGTGAGTCCTGCGAGAGCAGATGGTGCTGAGCACCTCTAAAAATTAGCACTGCAGCTATTCAAGTCTGTAAATTGCCATTTGATTGTTTTGTTAGGGCTGGTTATGGAGAGCTGCTGGCACCATCAACATGCACCATGGTCAGCATGGTCCAACCTTTGTTTTTCATACCGCACTTCCTAAAGGCCAAGGACAGTCTTCTGTGTCAGCTAACCCTGCCTTGATACAGCAAGAACCACCCTCTGCCATGACATGAATCTCCATGGTCTCTGTACTATTGGTACCAAAAAAATACCCAAAACGGACTTTGTTGCCAGTTTTTGGCACTTTGAGGAAAAGGGAAGGTCTTGTATTACTAAAGGGAAGAACTGAATTCTGCTCTGTCCATTGAGGGTGAATTGTAGGCACTCAAGTGCCAGGCTTACTGAAGGACCACAGTAGCACCAGCTCTTCCCTCTACTCATCAGAGCAGCAGCAGCCCCACACGGAAGGTGACACTATCAAACCGCTCTGCAGCTTTCAAGCTGTTCAGACATTCTGGGTCTCTTCTGCCCAAGATTCTCTTTTTGCTGCTCTGCAAAAGGCAGCAGTGTCCCTTACCTGAAATGGCTCTTAATCACAGGGGAATTACCCCAGTTCCTTGGCTGCTAGTGTTGGCCCATACACATCCTGCAGCTGCAAGCTACTTCAGATGAAGACCTCAAAAGGTCCAGAAGATGACTAAGTGGATGGCTCTGAGGAAAACCTTTTCATTCACAGAATACTCTTACTAAGCAATGCAGTGGCATAAATTCCTGAACACACAGGGAAACATCCTGGGAAGATTTTTGGGGTGTCAGAGCTACAGCTTTGCACCAGATGGAATAGGCAACTTTCCAGTCTCAGCAAACCACAACCTTGGAAATCTTTAATCAATAAACCAACCCCAAACCATCCAACTGAAGTTCTAGTCATTCCTCTTGCTGTTATTTTTACTGCCTTGTGTGAAATAAGCCCAACACATCCTGTTTTCTGACAAGTGCCTTAATAAACACTCAGGAAGTTGAGAAGAGAGGACACCAACATTGCCTACTTTAAACTGAGAAAGCCTCTTGTGCCCTTGCCATTTAAACCACAGATAATCAAAGGCAAAGAAAGCACATGAAGTGTCAGAATAGGGCCCATGTTGTTCCCATAATTGATAATGGCTTCCAATGAACTAAAATCGGTTCTAATCTGAAGCAATCTTTTGCATCCAGTGAAAGGAGAAAGAGGGTTGCAGCTTTTTAAACCCACTCTCCCCCCACAAGAGACTATGCATACAAGTGTGCATACATGAAAGGGGCACACAAGACCACAAGAGAGAGAGGAGACTCAGGCATAAAATGTGAATAAGGAAGAGGCAAGCTATAGGCCTGCATAATACTCACCAGATTTCCTGCCAGCAAACATCAATTGAATACGAAGCTACTGAAGTATAATTACCTCCTTGTCAATCCTGACATTAACATTTTTCTAACTCTTCAATGACAATCACTTCTTTCAACACTCCTTAATAACAATTCATTTACTTACCCTTTCACGGATGCGTAGGATTGTCAATAACAAAGCAGAACTGGAAAGCTGTGGATCAGATACAGCTACTGAAACTGAACTGGGTTTCTGAACAGCCAGGATATTTCAGAGGATGCTTTCCACTTCTTTCAAGCACCAAGCACAGGAACAACACATTATAAAAAATTACTCTAGTCATTCTTTTCTCTTGGATTACTGAAACTGGATAAATTAGTACTCAAAAGGTGAAGATTATTATGGATAAGCAAATTCGTAAGACCCCCCCCTGCACTTCTTTTTTGGGCAGCTTAAGAAGTACTTTTCACACATATATGCACATAAAGACTACAAGACAATCAAGTTACTGTACCAGTCTTCAGCACTGACACGTTGCATGTCTTGGGCAAGTCACTCAGCATACACTGGCTTATTTTTCAATAAATACTATAATGCTATTCACCTTCAAAATATCAACAAGAGTAAGGAAAGAAAAACCCATTTCAGTGCTTTACACAGCATCAAGTCCTGATGAGATCACAGCAACAATAGCACATGACACTTGTGGATGCTTTCTAGTCTTTCTGAGGCACAACAAACATGATTAAAGCAAACTACTTTGAATAAGATTAACATCACATACTTACGTATAGCACAGTCCTAACCCCTCCACCTCCCCTTTTATTTTTCTATCATTTAAAAATCAAGTTCTAGTCCTTCTGACAAGGTTTCTTGAAAATACAATCCCAATGAGCAGACAGCATGGGGCAACAGAGATGGCTTCCCCTTAGTTTTCCTTTCTCCAAAAGCAGAGTTATCAGAGACTGCAGAAGCTCCAGCATCCCCACTACACAAGAGCATATTTGATCACAGAAGATGGTTGTAGCTGCTCTAGTTGGATGTGAAGGCAACAGAAGAGGTGTGCCAAGTAACCAAATGAAGCAAGACACAGAGGACACTGCTTATTAAACCTTTTTTGTGATTGCCATGAACTCAGAAAGCATGAATTTCATCTAAAATAATAATCCTGTCATATGAACAATATTTGCAAGCCTGGACCTTACTCCCTGCGTTAGTCATAATGGTCCCATACTCTAGCATCAGGATAAGGACCAAGGATGAATCATGATCTCACTGTAATTATCCTGGTCTCAA
Source organism: Melopsittacus undulatus (assembly GCF_012275295.1). Classification (NCBI taxonomy): domain Eukaryota; kingdom Metazoa; phylum Chordata; class Aves; order Psittaciformes; family Psittaculidae; genus Melopsittacus; species Melopsittacus undulatus. The sequence continues at coordinate 7,936,341 of NC_047529.1, read as the reverse complement.
TTCTATGAAGTCTCAGGTGGCACAGTTAGATCCTTAATGAATCCTTTAAACCCAGTAGAGCTACAGAAATACACACTAACCAGCTCTGAACAGATCATCTTTCAATGGTTCTTGCTGCTAAACAGATTTATGAAAGGTCATACAAGAGAATCGCAGTGTTAAAAGGTTAAGAAGTTTCCACAGCATTGCAGGAACAAATTACTGGGAGCAAGCCTGGCCTCACAACCCAACAACCCATCCTTTGGAAAACGATTTCTGTTCTTGATGCACTGCATCTCCAGCACACAGGCACAGCAGTCTTACCTCCAGTACTTAACTCATTTGCCATAGAGGTGGGCCTGACCATCAGAAACACCAAGTAACCACTAGTGCTCAGCATCTTTAAAAACACAACACTATGCTGTTGGAAAAAAAGCTTCCAATAAATTTCACCATTTCTCTGCATCTTTCATTTGTAACACCTAAAACAATAACACAAATTAATAAATTCCTTACAAGAGCAGCTGAGGAATATTGCACAAAAGCATATAACTTCAGCTTTAGTCTTGCAATGAACTCCCGCAGGGAAGAATTCTCCTGTATAGATGTCAGAGAGAGAAACCTAAACAGCTAAATATTACCCAAAAGAAATAAGAAGTGCTAGGCTTTCCTATTAAAGACCTGCAGCCAGTTCTCTCACCTTGGACTCTGCTCTTGTTGAAGTCAACAGCAGAACTCCCATTGACTTCAGCAAGAACAAGGTCATCGTCCCTCTGTGCTGCTGACTGGGTGATAGCAATGTCAGAGGTCCTGAATGTAAAGAAAGAAATCAATAAGAAAAGCCTGCAGCTGCATGGTTACATCTCCCCAGCTACTTACAGGCGCACACTGGGGACTGTCAGTAAATTTTACTTTCTGGAGAATAGCTTCATATGAGAGTATATGATACATTAGGCTTTATCTGGACCCTCAAATGGGTTGAAGCCAAGATACCACCACGATAAACATGACTTGCAGTGTCTGGGTGCCCCACCGATGAGGTTGTTCCTTGTCTGTTACATGCAACCCACTGTGAGCACACAGACAAATATAATGCTCTCTTTTATGAAGCAGCTAATGTCAACAGCGGTGCCTGCACCACATGATTTTATACATCAGGGAAATCCACCCCAAACACTTCCTACGTTGCACAGAAGAGGCATAAAAAGTCAGACCAGATGACTACAACGATTTTGGTATCTGCTTCCATTCATGCAAAACTAAGCACAAAGCTTGCCCTCAATATGTCCAGATACAAAACTACCTTGTCTTTTACAAGAAAAATAAAGAACTAAAGACCATCTGTATGAGCATCCATAGGAAAAATACAGGTCCTCAATAAATATACATACATTACATTCACACACACAGAGGCGTATATATACGCGTGTATATATATATATATGGGAATCTTAATCTTATGCCTTACAGAGAACTGAATTTAATTTACAAGAATTTCAGGCACTTTCAAACATTTTTTTAAACCCTCCTCATTACATTTAGTGTTTCTTTTGCTTGGCATTGAAACAGTGTAAAACCAGCAAAATCAAAAGCATAAGAACAGTTCTGACTGCAATCTAGAGATACAAATGAACCTTTTGTATTACCAGCATCAACTATCCCTTGCCTAAAACCCAAACTGCTTAAAAGAGTGCTTAAATGTGCTTTTACTGAACTTCAGCACAAACTGTCAGTGTGTATTCAGTACACTTTGCCCCAGGATTTTAATTAAAGCCATCAGCCTTATAAAGCACATTGTTTCTACTCCTTTTTCCCCTCTGTATATGTCAGCTTTCTCTTTCTCCAGCTTAAAGTGAAGAGGCAGATTTGTCTGAAGCTACGGCCAAAGCCAAAAATCAAAGCCAGTTCCATTTCCTGGGATGGCTGTGAACACAGTCTACAGCGAGGAAATACACCCACACACATTATGGATGACCTTGGGAGCATCAGTTCATTGACGACGCTTCTGGCAGCCGAGAGCTAGATCATCAAAAATCCTCCTGAACATGGAAGTGCACACAGTGTTGGCAGAGAGACAGCAATCAAATACACTCAGCAAAGCAAGGCTCAGGGAAGGGAGGGGGGAAAAAGCTCATGCATACAGTCAAAAGCAGCCAATCGTCTCTCATTCGAGCCTTGTAAACTGGCAAAAGCTGTGCAACATTTACCTGCTGCATATTTCCATTCTAACTTCTTCCATACATGCTGCAGGTTACATACACAACCCATGAGAGCTGGCCAAGCGCTGTTTCACACAAACACACTGGCTTATCTGGAGCTCTACCACCAAAAAAGTGTCCTTTTTTCTAACCATAACAATGGCATTCTTACAGCATAAAAATAAGACAATGCTATAGGAATAGCTACAAAACATTAACCCCTTGGTAATTCATGGAAGATTAATGGAGGAGTAAAACTTCAGTGACTTGGACAACACTGCAAAAGCTCTCCATATTAAAGGTAACATTCAGAATGTTAAGTAAGTAGCTACAGAGGCAACTTAGGAAAAACTTCTCATGTTGGGATGCACTAAGAATGCAATCCTTTAATTAGAAACAACATATTTGATTCTTTTGCTCTTAATCACCCAAACAGCAAAACACTGCGTTTTTGTCAAAAATTGTTATCTATTGCCCAAAACTTGAACAATTCCATATTAGCGATACCCATCAAATGACTTGAACTTTCAATCAAGCACTGTCTTAGAGGAATGATGAGGCAAATTAGGCAGCAGTAATTTAACGATCAATCCTTGTCATTTTGGGATGACAGTACTGTTTGGGAAAAAGCGAAAGGAAAAATGGATTAAAGTGCTAAAATAAAGACGCTTTGTTCATCTGAATAAAACATTTGTAACTCTGGTCTGAGAGGTTACTTTCACTTGCAGCCAGTTTGATTTGCCACTCATCTTCCTTTGGGAATCATTCTGTTTCAAGTGCATTAAGAGATGATTTATTTGCATAAGCCAACAGAGGGTTATTCTTTCCTCAAAAAACACAGAATGACATTGCTGTACAAATGAAAGAAAATGTTAACAACTCCTGAAAGTTCTCATAGGTGATTAAAGGAATCATGCCACATATCACAGAGTGATTAGCACCAATGCAGCATTTATTACATTTTAAGCATAGCTGAGCTTTCACACTGTTTCCTTAGCTACTAATAAACTGTTTTATACTTGCTCTTCAGAAGCATCTTTCAGGCTAAAAGCAGAAATTACTATCCCACATTTAACCCTTTTTAATATATAATTAGGAAATAAAGTAGCATCACTACACATTTACTTTGGCATCCATCTTGAAAGAGGAGAAAGCTGAAGATGGTCTTTGATATTGTTCTGTTGTTCCCTATTTCTAGGGCAGAGTTGAATCACAGCAAGGCAACAAGGAAGTTATCACAAATCCACTGTTGCCATGCCTCCTGTCTGTGGATGTCACTATTGCACTTTCTAATTACAAATATCAAGGGTGACATTCCATTCTATCTCCCGTGGTAGAGGATACTTCCACAGCAGCCCCACAAGCAACCTGACGTACTATAGCAGATACAGGCACTGGTATCCCAAAGCCTTCTGCCCCTCTCCTCTGATATCCCTGTAGCCCTGCTTCATACAAATGTTTTCATGAGCTTCAATTCCATACATTTCACTCTTTCAGGTTACAACCACATCAGAAACTGCACAGCTGGAGCACAATTTCACCATTAGTTTTAAATTGATGCTATCCATTCCCCTATTCATATCCCACACCTCTCCAAAAAAACCTCACCTTCCCAAACCAACCCTTGCCAGCCTTGGATAAAGTTGGTTATTCAAGCACACCCAGAAGGACCACTCAGGAGAACCAGCTCCACAACCAAAGGTCTTCACAGAGCCCTCACGCACATAGAATGAAGCCCAAGCCAAAACCCAAACACCCTCCTGCTGAATAACATGAATAATTAATTATCTGAGGAAAAGGGAAGGATCAATTGTTAAAAGCTGAGACCATCTCCTTGAGTTCCACAGGGAAGTGTAGCAATGGCAGAATAGAACACTGTAATACAGTACTGTTGAAAGTGAACTTCAGGAGTAACTATTTCCAAAAGTTCTATAGGAGTTCTTTGTCATTTTTCCATACCACCCAGATTACCTTTCCTCTCCTTGCAAGCCCAAGGAACTGGGCTCCCCTTTTCAAATCAGGATTTCTTCATTCAGTTGACTTCAAAGTAGTAAGTCCCCACTTTGAGGTCCCTGACTGGAAAAGTATCATTGCTGTTTTTCCTTTGGGTTTCATAAGGAAAAAGACTGTCGGTCACTCACTAATTTCTCTAGGGCTGTTTTCCACACTGAAGATAAAAATCATATATACTGCTTCCCCTCCCTCACCAAGCCACATTGCAATCAACAACCGTGGGAGACAGTGAGGCACCAGTATGAGCTTAAGACTAAAGGTTTTCAAAAGCTCAAGTTTTTTGCAACTAAGAAGAAAAAAACCAAGAAAAAGGGGTACAGGGATGAGAGTACTTAAAGTCATGGTTGCCATCTCCTAAACTCGCCCAGGGCACAAGCCAAATTATGGACAGATATATGTTGATGGCAATTAAGCAATTGCCTACATTCTGTGTCTATTATAAATGTTAAGTGCTAGCATTGTGTTGCTTAGACATTTAGAAGCCCCCCAGTTTTAGTTTCAGGCTGTGTGAATAAAGCACTGCATATAGAGGGAAGTTGAACCCAAACATTTTTTTTTTTGCATACTGAATGCCTATGTTATTGTGTAATCAAAAATTATGGTTTAGAATGAGTTTAAAGCTGCAACTGATAAGTAAAATTTGGCATCCAGGATGACCATTTATATGCTAAAGTCTGACTGTACACTAAAATATGTAGATGCAGAACAGCTTATCTTTTACAGATAATATACTGCACACATAACTGCAAGTGCTGGATCTAATTTAACAAGATTTGTGGTTATGAACACATGGACACCAAAACTCCAGGATGAATGGTTAAGTTACAGTCAAATGCAGTTCCAGCTGGCTAAGATATAAACAATTCTTCCCCAAACTGCAGTTGCTAGAAAATTTGATCATACCTACAGCAAATGCTATATATTTTTCTCTTTCCTAAAGTAATGCAAGAAACTATTTCAAAAGCCTTAACAGTATCCTTCCAGCTTCCCTCCCTCAGTTATAGGGACAATTTGCCTGTTCAAAAAACAGCTGGTGGACCAAGATGACTGTGAGTCTGGAGATCAAGTCTGTGACTGAATCTGATCTCATTTTTATTCTTTAGTAGAGCATATAGGCATGTAAAACACAGAGGTGGAAAACTACCGCAATAGGAACTCATGTAAGAGAAGAATGCGTTATTGTAGCCGTAAAAGCACATTCAGACAGTAATGAAAGCGGCACCAATTACATATGTAACAGGCATAACATACACTATCTTCTCATAGTGTAATGAATAATAATTAATTTGCACATTGGGGTACATGGTGAAGCAAAATCCAAAGCATTACAAAAGACTCCGGCCAGCAAGACTGATGTCACATTGAATGTCTGTAAGAGAATCCACATCAATTTTCTACTGAGAACATCTTTTTAAGAAATGCAATAATTTAACAGCATACAGGTAAGGTTCCTTACTTTGTTGGTATCACTATAGCTGTAAATTGCAGCACATTGAACATTAAATTAATCCCAGCAACACGAGCCAAGTCGCAATGGTACTGACTTCTGGCTGTTTCAATATGTAACTGGGAAAAAAATCTAAACAAACCCCCCCAAAAAAACCCCAAACAAAGCACAAACCAATAGAAACCAACAGAACAGCCACTGCCTTATTTTAGAAACATTATGGTACTACTGAAAGACATCCATATTGGTACAACCATCAATAACCCATGGATTTGGTACCTACAAAACAAATTCACTTGTGTTTCTTGCTCACAAGAGTCCCTTGAGAAATATTGCCCAAGCCAAATCTAACAAAAGTTAAATATTTATAAATAAGACACAGTGGAAGCACAGGAAACCCCTACTGAAGACATACCCCAGTTTGATTGACTATTCATGTACAGAGTATGACATACGATGGAAATGAATAAAAAGTAAACAACATACTCCATTACTCCCAACATCTGCAAAGCCTATTTTAAACTTCCTAAATTACACAGATGTAACAGCATGGAGCTCTTAAGCCTCGAGTGCATATTGATGAGATTGCGTTTCTGTTTCTGTGATCCTGAAGTGAACAATTACAGAACATACATTTCCGTACCACAACTGAACAAATCCAGAAGGTTAGCACTGCCATTCACAAGGCTGTCTGATGTGTACATCTGAGAGACAAATTAGCAGCTTGTCAGAAGTACACAAGGAATACCTCCTTTTATTCTTTAATAAACTGAAGCAGATTGTGGCTAACTTGGGTCTGTAATAGAGGCCTTATAACAAATGTTGACATTTTTTCTTCTTTATAGCACATCACTCACATTAATGGGGGTAAGAGAAATCTACATAAGCAAGTCCAGAGAAGGGCCACAAAGATTATCCAAGGGCTGGAGAACTTCTCCTGTGAAGACAGGCTGAGACAGTTGTGTTTGTTCAGCCTGGAAAAGAGGAGGTTTCAGAGGAAACTTAGAGCTGGTACCTAAATGGGCCCATAAGAAATCTGAAGAGAGACTTTTGACAAGGACATGTAGTGACAGAATATGAAAGAATGGCTTTCAACTGACAGAGAAGAGACTTAGGCATTAGGAAGAAATTCTTTACTGTGAGGGTGCTGAGACAGTTTGCCAGATAAAGCTGTGGCTGCCCCATCCCTGGCAGTGTTCACGGCCAGGCTGGACACAGAGGCTTGGAGCAACCTGGTCTAGTGGAAGGTGTCCCTGCCCATAGCAGGGGCTTGGAATTGTCTGAGCTTTGAGGTCCTTTCCAACCCAACCCATTTTGTGATACATCAACAACAAAGAATAGCAGAAACTAAACAAGTTACACTCACTTCAAGGACAACTTATTCAGCTCTGGAAAAAGCACCAGGGTTTACCACCTGATTTTACTCCCCAGCTTTCTCTCTCACCAGAGCTTGTTCTGTGCTATCCTACCTGCTGTCCTCCAAGGATAAAAAAACCCTCAGATTCCTGCCCAAGCATTGCAGCCCAGCAGAGGTGAACAGGAATGATGATCTCTGTAACCTCTAAAATTATCATACTTGCACAGGTGAAAAAGTAAACCCGGCAGCTAGAAATTAAGGCAGACCTTTATCAAAAATCACCTGTCAAGCAAGAGTGGGCAAACACCCTGACCCCTATATGCATCTGCTGATTGAGGTCATTAAAACTGAAGGACTCCACAAAAATGCTGTTATCACAAGGACACTATTTCTGAGAAATAATTCTTTTTCTTACTTTATTTTTCCCCCTTGTAACTTTTGATACCAACAATGTTCGAATGAGAGCAAAGCACAGCCTTCACCATAAATCCTTTCTCTTCTCCTAGTCTGCAATTCCCCTGATGTGAAGTCTAAAAGAAAACAAACTAGTGAAAGAGAGGGTGACATGAAAGCAAATCAATAGGAAAAAGAAAGAGAAAACACTGCCAACTTATGTATTCCTTCATAATAGAGTCCAGAGTCAAGAACTGCACATGCTATCCCACTAGGAATAGAAGCAATGGTAAAGCCCTATCTGGAAGAAAGAGGGAAAATTGTTAGTGGAAACAAGTTCTTGGAAAGCCTCACGTTTAAGACCATGCATTAAGATGACTGAAGTTGGACTTGCCTGGAAGCCTCAATGAAATAAAGTGCTACACAAAAGGCAAAAATTCCCCATCCATCAGCAGTTTGGAGCAATGAGGGCTTTGTGTTGTTCTGAGAACACAACCAAGTAGCTGATACATTGGCATCTATGCCCGCAGAGCTACATGAATGCTACTACAAATGTGTGACATGATGCTTTACAGTTAAACATCAGTGCAACAGCTTTGTAATAGTTTTATAACTGAGATCCAATGACAGCTTTGATAAGCAACACAACTGAATCTTTTTCAAGTAGTCAATCCTTTCCCGTCATAATAACTGTTTCAGCTCAACATTGCTCCAAAGCTAGACCATCTAACATTAACAGATAAAGAAGGCAGTTGTGCTACCATGTATGTACCTCTGTAAACCTTTTCCACTTACAGAGAAACAACAAAAACCCACATAAAGATAATCCTCTTTTTCTGTAAGACTTGTTCTAAAATTAAACATTTAAGCACAGTAAGAAGATGGAATATTTTATTTTAAACCAGCAAGACTGGAAACTGAAGCTATTTACTAAAAATCACTGAAATTCTTCATTGCAAAGGATATTTTAGCAATAGAGAGGACTTAGCGCCAACAGAATGCTACAGGACTCTGCATTCAAAGTCCAGGGTAGTAAAACACATCAAACAGCCTTTGAAACCAATGAAAGTGGGTTCTCTCTGTGTGCAAAGACTCTTTGTTATGGGCTTCTGTGTGCTGTTGGTCTCCAAAACGTAATGCTACCATGATGTCATTGTTAGCACTGGAGCTCTAAAAGCCTGACAAACCCTGTTTTCAATTTCATCGTGGATTATTACTTGGAAAACATTTAGGAAAATATAATGAGCCCAAGAGGAGACTCGTAAGCTAACAGATCCTGTCATCTGCCTTTTCAAACAACCTCCAAATCTTCAGCTCAAAGCTGTTCAATTTACACTTTTCATTCTCTTTTTTCTGGAATGGTTTCTCATTTTCCATACTCCATTTCTATCAATAGATTTTTCCATTTGGTAAACAAGGAAGCTGCTGCTTACTTAGAAAGCGACCTTCAAGGCTAAGAAGAAAACCTGCAACTACTAAACACAAAACCAACATGAGCCAAATACAAGAGTATGCACAAGAATTCTTCTGAGAGACATCTCAACCCTATAAATACCAACCACAGCCTGGATAAGGCTTAGCAGAAGCCAACCTGTAGGTTGACGCATGAGTCTGGAATATTCTATATACTATATTATCCCTACTCTAGATCCCCCATGTACATGGGGAAGACTACAGCCAAGACAACCCTTGGGGAAGAGGCACACCCACATCATCATCATCATCATGGTCACATTTTACACTTCTTTCCGTTTTGAGCAGATGTGCTCAACTAGAGGATAGGTCTTCATGCTGCAGACAGGTAGAGGTCAGAAGCCAAGGACCAATGTGAAACAAAGGCATCTGTGAAATACAGTCAGGTGAAAAACACGATGATGAGATGCAATAGGTTTTCTTACTTTTTGTTCTCACAGCTATTTCGTGGAAGTTTTGCTAAGTATCACATCACCCAGAAAACACTGAGTACATTGTTTTAATGCATGTGTGAAGGCAGCGTGATCTTTCTGCTTCACAGACCCACCGTGCGTATGTGTTCCTGAATAACAACGTACTGACATATGTGAGAACAGGCTTGGTTAGATTTCCAAGGCCTGTAAGAGCTGAGGAACAGCAAGTTCACTAGTAACAACAGGGAAATGAAAATGCAAGAGGAATGATTCAATACACTAAACTAATAGTCAGTGCTCAGAAAATGTTGTTAGCCCTATAATGTTACTGTCAAAGGAAGCTACAAAATCAAAAGATACAAGTGGACTTGCTAATTTAAAAGGAATTAAAATTCCAGGCTGAAGCACAGGGAGAAGAGATGTTTTATTTGTCCTCTTTTTATTTATTTTGTGTATTTGATTACATGAGTTGGAGCCTATAATAGAAATAGTTTCCATGAGCAAATTAGACAATAACATTTTGCTCTATAAATCAAGCATCACACATTAATGTGGAGACTACTTTTATATTTTAATACAATCTGTAGAGCAAAACAAGTATCACCTTGCAAGAAATTCAGGGGCCACACAGTGTTGCTTTTACACAAAGGAACATCCTGTTAATCTTTGCTGATTAATTACAGCTGTAAGTATTGCCTCAAAGATCCCAAACCTAAAAGTTTTAACAGAGAACTTCCACTGGAAATATCTGCCAGGAACAGAAAACAGTAATCATTAATAATAATAAAATATTAAAAGGTATAGCTGAGACCAGGAACTGGAATACCCAAGAACTCAAATATGAATGATAGTGTCCTGCTCTGTGATGACAGAGTGTGGTGGGTTGGTTATTTTAACAAAAGTAATGTCTTAGTATGGAATCCCAAAGGAACACACTAAGACAGGCATCCAAGTACGCTTTCAGAAATGCGATTACAAGATCTCCACGTGTAACAACACAGGCATATTCCTTCCAAAAATGAAGCCAGCCTCTAAAAAAGCAAACAAGAACCCCACAGTAGTTAGAGTGTGTTACAGATGCTCATTTCTACTCTCCTGTAAACACAGTTACTGGAGCTCAAACCAAGCAAATGTCAGTCTCACAGTGCCACTAATCAGGTTGGTTTCCACGAGCTGCAGGAGCTTCTCTGGTCAGTGGGAAACCCTTTGCCAGGCTATCCCAAGGACAGGGATCACACGCAGCCTTAGCCAAGCCAGGCATCAGGATGCTCTTAGCCCAGTGCTGCTGCTGGGCTCACATCTTTACCTTCCCTGCTGAGCTGGGGCACAAGTACAACACTGGCAGTTCATTTACAACACGTCTGTCATGAAACCAAACCCAAAATGAGAGCAGCAGCAACTTCTTAAGCACTTACTGATCCCAGGGGTGATAAATATGTTTGTTTACTTGTGTGCAAGTAAAGCTGGTGGTGGAAGGGAAACCGATCAGACTTAAGTGGCTGCAACTCGCATTAAAGAAAATCAAATGATAATATAATCCCAGGAAATTGCCAGGATATAGAGATTGAAAGTGCTGTAGTACCCAGGGCCACACTGGCATAGTGCCAACAACCTGAAGGTCAAAGAGATTCTGTGTGTATATTTACATAAATTTACATCTATTTTGCATAACAAGTAAACACAGTATTACATGCACTTCACAGACGGACCATCCTGAACTAGCTTATCCACTCGTGCGAGAACACAGGGCTGGTGACTCCCTTCTCTATTTTTACACTTCCCATATAATAACTAATTTGGTTTTCCAATGAAATTATGTGAGAAGACTCATCACAGGAATCTTATTCCTCAGAGAGGTTGTGTGCAATAGGACAGAGCAAGGAAGAGGAATACACTGTCCATATGTTTTATCAGGAATCCAGATCCCCTTCTGCTATGCCCAGCATTAAAGAAACTTTCAACTGTTTTTTTGCTTTAGTCCTATGGCTTTTCCCAAACACAAGCTGTAGATTCAGACTTTTCCTTCTTTTTTTTCTAACAGAAGGCGTCAAGAATCTTTCTATCCACATTCAGGATGAAAGGAAAAAAATAAGATATGGAATAACTTGTTATCCATCTGCCTATGCACAGAAATGCAATCCTTACTGTGGTATCTATGGCCATATACAATCACATCTATACGTACTAGGAGAGCCAGAAAGCATTTTTACTGTGAGAGATGAAGTATTCACAAACACTTTCCTGGAATGAAAATGTGGATGTGCCCGCACATTACAACACAAGCACAAGCAATTCCTCTGCAGCTACAATCTGAGTAATTGCTTTCAACTGGCTTTGTGGGATGTTTTACTCTTTGAAACTATCAGTGTCCAAATGTGTCAAACTGCAAACTACGCAGAAGTGCGAGTTCTATCATTGTTTGCAACACGTTGCACCATTTCAGGAAGCAACTAAACCTGAGCTATGCATAAGATTTCCTTGAAAACAAATTACTTCTGGCCACAGTTCTGGACTTTACTCTCATCTCAATTCATCTCTCGTATTTTGGCCTTCAGTTACAGATTCAGGATTGCATCTTTCATAAATCTGCCAACTGACTCAGCTGGAAATTTCAAACCTATAAAAGTAACCCAATGATTTCTGATATTATTGCAAAATAGGAACTAATTATCTGGAATGAGAGAGGGCAGACTTGCACAAACAGCAAAGAACAGCAGGGGAGCTGCAGCGAATGTGCCTTGGACTACACACGTGTCAAAAAGACGGACTTAAAACTATTATCCCTTCCTAGCATCCATGTTTGGGGAACATCTCAAAATTCTAGGATATCAGAAGCTTCTAATTATGATTAAAAACTGTAATCTTAAAGAAGGATCAGACAACCCACACAGCACAGAAATCAGATTTCCAAGTGCCAGCTCTGCACTCTCTGAACTCATTCTGCCTTGTCTCCTGAAAATCCAGACACCAAATGCCAAACACGCATTACATCCTTCAGGCTATTAAGCCCATGCTATCATTTTGCCCTTCTTTTCTTCCCTGGAAGTCTATCTGATTTTGTTTAGAGATTCTTTTGAGAAGCTGATGTTTCACACCACCTTTCGCTTTGCAAACCAGACAAGCGACTAAGTCAAATCTCCTCAGAAATCCTGCAATAACAAACAGGAAAGAGGTTGGGAAATTTGGTTGAGTACCAGATTTTATGTTTAAGCTTCCAGGGAGCTTGACTAAACCAATCAGATTTTGTTTTTCAAGCCAGTTGCAGCAATTATCTGTAATAAAGTAACTGAAATACTTTGCTCCTCTGGACTGATTGTTGCTGGGAAATGAAACCAGTGTGCCTCTAAAAAACCACACACTTTACCATGCATTCCCCTCATCCCTCTAGTCATTTTCTTCTCATCTGTCCAGCTATATTTCTCATCACCATCAATTGCCAATTTGTACCATCATAAACTCAAGCTGTTTTACTTCAGCAAAGTTGATAAATTCCCTATGCTTCTTCATAATATCTGCAAAGAATTTAAGTGAGATTTGCCTGGACAGCCATCACATTTACCATCTTGGGGCAGTTATGCTCGAGACAGCAGTTCATCTTTTCACTTCTAGTCTTGTATTTTAAACAAGGCAAGACATCTTAATATGACTGCACAGTCTAACAAATGCAGCAGCAGCAAAGGCTTTATTTTCTGTTATGTTGATCTATGTAAATAATACATAATCTGGGTACTTTTTTATCTTCTGAACACTGCAGCTCAATGCAAGGCAAGGAGAGGAAAGCAGGGGGGAGATAAATCCCTGAAGGATGATGGCTTTAGATTTTCTTCTCCTACTTGTACATACATAGCAAGAGACACAAAAGACAAGCTCACTGGAATTTAATCTTATTATGATCTGTTTCCACCCATACTTCATAGGCCTGGATGTTAAACAGACACTTATCTGAGCCCTGACAGTATCCAGTAGTGCATGCGCCCTCACAGAAGCAGCAAATAAGGCATTTGTCATCGACAGTGATGATGCTGCTGGCTGAGCCACATTGATGCAACACAGACCCTTTAATCCTCCATAACCTGAGCTGCTGAAATGCTTGAGATCCACCTGAAGTATTTTTATCACTAGCTGGGGGAGTTATCATAGAATTACAGCCCATATTCAAGAATGAAATATGGTGTGGTGTGATTGGCATAAAAGCCCAACAGACTGTTTGGGGAATAGTTTGTTCTTCTAATGTTGACATTATATCATTTGTTTTTGGCAGCTCAACACCACCGACAAGTTTCATCTTATTCAAATTGTCTTGAAAAGCTTAATAACTCTATTTGGCATATCTTTTAGGAGAAAAAGAAAATAGATACATTATTTGTAAAGCAACATATGCCCAATGACTTTGATCTGTGCTGATGCAATCCCCTTCAAGGATAAAAGCAGAGCTGCTTAAGAGAAGGAGTCATCATATGAATATACACTTTCTAGCAGCTTTTTGAGAACACATTTCTACTCAATTAGCACTTACAGTGGTAGCTAATTTTAGATATTAAAGCACTGAACTTTCCTGTTGTCATGCTTTCATGTTACAATCCTCTCCAATTAGAGAGGAATTTATTCAAAATGTTTCCCTAACACATTTTATGTATTTTCTCTGCTTTAAGCTGTTGACTTGACTACATAAATACACAACACAGAGGCTGAAACACAGGTTAAATGTTCAGCTGTTAAATTCCTCCAGAAAAGTGAAATTACAGAATAGCACAGGTTAAATACAGACTACAGAGCTATAACATGATAGGAGACATGTTACTGCTCTTGATTTGGTTGTGTTGAACCAGGAACTGGTTGTGTGATTCAGTCTTTGGTATGTAGATGGCTCTTTCAGGACTTCTGACTACATTTAATCTGATGTCAACTTTGAACTATTCATTATGCAAATGTAAATATACCAGTTATAGCAAGAGAATCAGGGTTAATGCTTTTTGGTTTGGAGTTTTTGTTTATTTGGTGGTGTTTTCTTTTTCCTTTTAATACTGTAAAACCACATTAACACATCTCCTCGTGGAAGATACAAGGCAGCCCCACATGTGCTTGGCATTCAAGTTTACACAGATGCTGACCCTTCATCTGGGTTATGCTTTGCCTTTCATTTTGATCATCCCAGACTGTTTATATGAAAACAGAAAGAGCATATATAAAAATAAATCCCAACACATCTCCCCTCTATCTGGGGCTGTGTAGTTTATGTACAGTGTAAAAGAAGTTCATTGTGAATACACACAGGATCTTATTAAAGCACTTATTAAAAACAGAAGCAGATCAGCACTTGGAAAAATGTGGGATGTTGGCTTCTTGTGGTGGTCAGAAGATAGAACTGAAACACTTCAGAACTTTATTTCCTATCCAACTGCAACTAAGTTCTCACCTTAAAATTCAAACTTGAGTCACAAAGCCACCTAAAACCTGTGAAAAAGTCTAAATCCAAACCACAAATACAGTAGGCATCTCTGACTGTCCTGGCTGGATGTGACTTGAAAGTAAGATCCAAATTCTCTTAACAGTTCACAGAGGAACAGATTTATATCACATCCTTTTTTCATGCAGTGTGTATTTATGCACCTTTACAAGTCTGTGTGATGCTAGCCTTTAGCAACTGGGTACAGATACATCGGTATCTTTATTTTGGGTTAAGCTTTTTCTGTTGTTGAGAACTCTGGGTATCATCTTCCCTATCTCTATCTCCACATTTTGTTGCCTGTGATACTGAAGTCAGAAAATACAGTAGTCTTGTGGGAGACCAGCTATGATGTATGATAGATTTGAGAGTAAATTAATACATCATTTTCTTGAATTCTTATGCTGACAAAAAATGCTCCTCTGACTGTTCCTTGTACTTTACCACCTTTTCTCTGAAAGGCTGCCATAAGATGTCCCATGTATCATCTCTTACATGACAGATATCTTCCCTGATCTGTTTTAGTCACTGTTCTCAGAATTATCCTCTGATTGTTCCTGATTGACTACTCAAGTTCATAGGAAGACTACTCCACCCCTTTCCATATACAGTGAGACTATAAAGTCAGAAGTACATCTCTGAGAAAACCACATGTGATTCACTTGTCAATAGAACTGACTTGCCTGAAGTTGTTAGATGCCACGTCAGTTTTTCCTGTATCTCACTCCAGGCAAGTCAAATATACTTCTAAAGGGCATCCTTCCCATAGTCAAATTCTTAACATTCTGTAAGCCACATGTTCATGGGTGCATAACGAGTAACAGAAATTTGCATCCTCTCCACAGCTGCCTATCAGCTCTTTTCCAAATTCCTTTGGAGTTGACATCATTTTAAAGTACCCAGTGATACACTGTAATGGACTTTGATTGCATTTGTCTTTCAATACACATTATGATCAACTGGCATGTTCACGTTCAGAGTTCTCTCTTAAAAGTACTTCGGAAGTTTTGGACTTGCCAGTCATTATATACTCAGGAGTGGGTTTTGCAGAGAAAACTGAGGTATTCCATTCCTCCTTTCCCAGGTATCACAGAACACTTCAGTTTATTTGATTAGGCACTAACACTTTTTCCATAAGATAAAGTGACTTATGTATAACTTGAGAAGTCACAATACTGGCAGTCTTTTTTTCCATTATGGTTTCTTCTGCACTGTTTGCATTAGCATTTCTTTCACATGAATGTTCACAGCCAGCCACTTCATTTGAATCAGTTGTGCAGCTTGTCTTTTTGTGCTCTGCTACTTTTTCCATCAGCTTTTCCACTGAACTTTCATTTCAAGATCAATAGACTTAGTTGACTGCAATGCAAGGCCTTCCTGCTACCGCCACTGCAATTTTAGTTACCTTTAGAGGCTTACAAATTCACTTTCATTTGGAGAAACTCAAATGGCCTAGTAGGTAAGAGGAATGCAAAGTGTGATTTTCTTTTTAATGATATATTATGAAGTCTTAAAAAGGGCAGAGTTAGTAGCTGTGCCCTACAGTAAGAAAATGGATTTATCTCATGCATCCCATTATGCATCGCAGCCTCAACACAGTAGCCTTGACCAAATCTAATCGGGACTGACGCTGTTACCTGAAAAACAGTAGAATTCAAAGATAAGACTTGAAAACATTCTTCTCCCAGGCATTGTGTGTGCTCTCTGCATCACTAAAACGATACAGCAGGATTTTTCATGAAGCCAGTTTGATTACAGTACAGACTTCTTAAGAAACCCAAACCTAATCATGATAAGCAAGGGCACTGGGAAAAAAATAAATCAGTGTATTAGAATAGTCATATTACAATGGCATAACAGAAAAATTCAGCCTTCACTTGGACCAAAAAAAGACTCACTCTTTTTTCCTCTGTTCCACCTGTTCCTTGTGTGGGACATAGTAACATAACGTGCTTGGTAAATCAGTTAAAATCCTAATTGGAAATACCACCTCACTCACAGCAAAAGCACAGCTGACATATCCAAATGCCTGCTAAAAACCAATTGTGTGAAAACTAACAGGGATTCATTTACTTACCAGAAGGGTTTTGCACTGACTTCTTCCCTCATCTTTTGTATGTTTGTGTGTGAGCAGAAATACACTGAAGACAGTGCTGCATATTCAAAATTGGTATTTTTCCTGATATCTAGAAAACCTCCTGATCAAACTTTGTTTTGTAAAGGAAAACCAGATGGAATTCTTGGATATGGATAAGTTTGGGGGGGGGGGGGGGTTGAGGCTTTTTTTGAAGACTCTATTAGTGAGGAAAAAACCCCACAGTCCAAACATGCACAGCAAACCCCAGCCCTGGCTTCTTTCACATGAGTTTCCATTAAAGCTGATGTTCACTGGCGTAAAATACAAAGCCCTTGTCATTCCTACCCAGTGTGATTTAATTTGCTAGCTGTAACACTACAGGTGGACTGGCACACATGACTGGCTAATCAGCTGCCACCATCCTATGTCTGAGTCAGCACAGAGGGGGATTTAACCTTGCAGTCCCAAGGTCAGCAGCCCAACATTCCCCTCTTCCCCCTCAACACAGCAGCAATAATTGTGCAGATCTGTTGAGCAATTTACTTCACCAGAATGTCAGAGCGTCAACCTTTCTTGACATGCACCAGGCTTGGTGTACACTGCACAGACATGACATTTCCATGCTTTCCCCAGCAATTCTGTTTCAATAATGATCAAGAAACAGGAGAGAGTAGGGAAACGAGGGGAAAAAAGAAGAGAGACCACAAAACAATGTGATAGTTGTTAAAGCATGCCTGTAATGGGTCAGCATAAGAGAAGGTGAACATATTTAAGCTAAAAGTGCCTTTGTTACATAGCAGGAGTCAGTTGTACAATGATTCGCATTTTTAGTAAAATGAGAAACCAAACCTTTCCTATTTTTAAACAAAAAATTGTAATTGCAGGAAAAACCTGACTCAAAGAGCTGTTCCAGCCTATCCACCTTAAATTGCTAAAGAAAATAAGAACACGGAAAAGGAAGGAGGAACCAGAAGCTAACAACTCTGAACTACTAAAATCCCTTAGGATGAACAATTGCTTCATCCCTATTACCATAAACAGAATTCTTGGCTGAAAAACATGATAGAAACCATGACTGAATAAAGGCACACTGCACAGTTAACCAATCACAAATCACACTGAATTCTGATTTTAGAGGGCTGTCTTGAATATTGGAATATCTACAGCTCCAGAGACTTACAGCAAGATTTCATTACAAATAGTGTCTGCAAGTAGAGAAAACAGTAAGATAACAAATGTCATTTCATAGAAAATGGATTCACAAAATCTTTAAGCAAGGTATTTTAGAAGCCTTCCATGCTTGAGAAAAACCTCACACCAAGAAAGCCACTGGGTTTTCTGCTCACAGTGTATTTGAGCTAGAAAGAAATTACACACCATGTTCCAGATAGCAGACAATTGTGACATTTTGGTGCCTCAATTTAGAATGAAAATGGAAGAACAATAGATAATGCTAAAGGGAATCTGAACCCTTTCCCCCAAGCTCCCTTCTGGGGCAGCTGTTCATTGATTCTGTTTTCCAGAGAACCCCGTGGCAGCCCAATGGTAGCCACAAACATGGTTTTTGGCTTGTAGACATCAACCAGCTACTGCCACCACCTTCATAGGCTCAGATCCACTGACTTAGAAACCACACAGACCTGCTTCCCAAGTAGCAACCACAACAGTTTCTCACCAAGCCCTTGCAAAACAAGGACTATTCAGCTGAAGGACAGACCAGTACAAAAACCTACCCAATTTAAGAGCATTTGAGGATTTCCAATTGTGTGATTTTAATACCAGCTCCTAGGTGTAACAGAACACCACTTATCATCAGTTGGCTCCAGGCTGAAAGCCATTCATTGAATTTCACTCCCTCCCCACCTCTTATACTGGATCCATCACACTGGATGGCTTCTCCTGCTGTTAGAAGTTCTCAGAAATCAGTCACCTTAACAACACGCAATACTTCCCAAGCTTCGACACACCAGGGCAGTGAACTGCAGAAAAACACCATAACAAGTAAACTCTGAGCTCTCACCATTAATCCACCATCCACTACAGCTAGAAGGAAACAGAAGCCTGGAATCACAGAATTCCATTGCCCTGCCTCAGCCCATACAAATCCCTTCCCCCGGTGCTTGCATGCAGCTGCAAGCATGGTCTGTTCTTCTGATCACCTCCAACTCTGTGACCTTTAAGATCCTTGCATACTTTCCCTCCCTACAGAAAGTGCCTTAATCTAAACTATAACTGACTTAAAATCCAGTACAAAAGTGTATTCACTGTTTGAAATCCTACTGGAATTTAGCACTATTAGATACAAGGGAGATAAAAGTTGTAGAGCTGGAAAATTGTATATCTAACCCACCCACTGTGGGCATAATCCCTAAACTATGGATAAAGAGCTGACCGCTTCAAAATCCCCTTCCCATTCTTCTCCCTTGGTTCTTGTGGGGGGCCTGTGCACGAGAAGGTAACCCGTGCATATAGAGTGGCAAGCAAACAGCAGCTTCTATACCCAAAATGTCCCTTCTGGATTCACACAGCAGCTGCAAAAACACACACTGGCCAACTTCACTGGATGTCCTACCCTTGGCAAACAATCACAAACACATGGAGCTGCTGGGGAGGAGGGAACAGCCAAGGAAGATGCAACGAAACAGAAGAAAAACAAAATCCCAAAAGAGAAAGGAACAATAGAAAAGGATGAGAGGGGGAAGATGAGAAGGTCCATGCAAGGCAAAGAATGAAAAGGGCAAGAGAGTCTGGGAAAGCGGTGAGGTAAGTGAAGCATATGAGGAAGCAGGCTGTGAGGAAGATGTCCTGCCATCAGCACATAAAACAAGGCTCCTGCTGGAAGATAGCTTGGAACAAATAACTGGCAGAAACAAAGGAAGAAAGTCCACAAGACACAAAGACAGCTCAGTCACACATTAGTAACCAGAATGGCTTTCCAGCCCACAGCTACCCGCTAACAGAGACAGCAACACACTGAAAGGTTTGGACATCATCACCGGCTGAGTAAGTAGGTTAGGCTTGAGAAGAGATGATGCATATCAAATGCAAAATGGATAAAATTAAACATTTATCGACAACACAAACAAAGTTGGGTTAGACTTCCAAAAACACTGAGCGCTACCAAAACACAAGTCAAGTCCTGAGCTGAAGAGACAGCCAATTGAGCCTCCTACAGCTTTTAGCTTAAATGGCTTGCGAGCTATTCCTTCAGGTCTTTCAGAGCGAAATTAGTGCTTCAGTTCCTGCTGACTGCTTTAACTGCTGCACCTGTGACTCTTTAAATTCGCCACAGCTGGGCTGCTCGGTGCATAATGGCACTGTGCATCAGGGAGGGCTCGGCACATAACATGCCAGATCACCTCGGGGTTGGGGAGGAAGGAAAACACAATGTTGGTTCTCATTCAGGTAGGGCAGCGTTTATGTCCACATGTTCCTGTTCAGAAGAGGCAAATAAATGAAAGCTTTTCTCTCGTTCAGTAAGAGACACCCATCTGCTGTCCTAAACCCAGCAAGCTTCATGCTGCACAGGGCAAAGGGAAAAAGTACGGAGAAGGAAGAGGAAAGAGCCACTTCTTTTCTCTGCTGGAGAGGGGGATGTAGTGGTTTATAGTGAGGTGGAGAACAGCTAAGAAAAGGGCTCATTTGTTAGTTGTATTCACACACTATTCATATATTACATTCTCTTCTACATTTATAGCTGCTTGTAGTCAGAAAGAAACTGAAACCTCAAACTGCACATTCCCTGGGCCCAAGAGAACAGACATAAAGCTGCTCCTGAGCCACTTTATTCCTGCATTATCCCTGCTCTGAAGCTACACAGTACTTACAGGCACAAAACTATTCTGGATAGGAGACAGCACTGCATTGTTTGCTACTGGGTTTAGGGTTTGGGATAGAAAATATTTTGTTGGTTGTTTTGATTCCTCCCCTTTCTCTCAAGTTTTGACTTTACCTCCAGGATAATAGATGTGGTTGCACGGTACAGATGCATTAGCCTGACACAGCTTACTCTCCTTGCCAACACAGGAACATCCATACTGCAGGAGTCCAAAGGACTAAAAGGCCCAGACTCCAGTACCACACTTAAATAGCTAACCGATCAATACACTTTGTGTACCAGGCTTGATCTCTAAAGGAGAAATAACCTGCTCACAGAACCAGATTTATTCTTGATTTAATTTGCCTGTGAGGATTTCCTTCTACCCACTTTTTAAACCGTGTGATATAAGCTTGCTTACAGTTAATCCATTTTCCTAATTACATTGTTACTCTCACTATAAAGCAACAGTTGATTAATCAGACTCTTCAATGAAGCAGCAAGGTGTCTGACCTTCTGACTTGCTGTATTTGTACTGAACTTCATATCATATTCTTCAATGAAATAAAAAAAACCCACAATCTATTTCAAGCTATCTTTAGAATAGCTGATTGACTACAGGGAACACATCAGGAGCTCACCTATGGGCAAGTCTATCAACTTTATTCTCTGTCAGCACTTCATAAGTCTTGTATCTTACTACGCACTCTTGCTGTTAATGAAGAAGTATTTCAAAAGACTTTTTCATAACTTCATCTGCATGGGCATGTGACAATTTGTAGTTCTGCAGGATGACAAACATACAGCGAGTTGTAATCCACTGCAGCAGAAAGCTCTCCTAGGAAGCTACTGAAGACCTCTGTTATTTGTGAGAGAAACAGTTATCACTTACAAGGGATACAAGCACTTTTTCCTTACATTTAATGGGTGGACTTGAAGATCTTAAAGGTCTTTCCCAACCTACACGATTCTATGATTCTAACCTGCGAAGTGACTAAATACACAATATGTCAGCAAGTCTACACCCAGTCACTTTCTCACACTCCCAGGCATTTGCCAGAGCATAAATCTCATTCACACAAAATGGAGGCAGAACACAGTCCTCAGTCCAAGAGCAGGGCTCTCAGGGATTTGGGGAAGTTATTTCCCAGCTTTGAAAGATCAACTAAACAATAAGAGGTTTTTTAACTGTCCTTAAAGATTCCCAAAGATGGAAACTCCACTACCTTCCCATGTTGCTTTATTTCACCAGTTTGCTGGTTTTACGAACAGGCAGCTCTTCCAGGCTTGAAAATTGCTACCTTTGGCCATGTTGGTGATGATCATCTTGTTCTTCACAAAGGCAAACCAAATTATTCCATTCTCTGTAATACTATATATTCCAAACAGTTCTTACTTCTTTGTTCTTCTCATTTCAGGCTAACCATCTCCTCTTCCTGTTCACACCTAGCAGAGCCACCACCTTCAGTTTTCTTCAAATGGCCATTCTCTTTCCAAACCACCACAGTATGCTAAGCTGAGAGTTCAGGAGAACTCCTTGGCACCTCTGGCAAGCTATTACCCCATTTATACCTTCAAATCACATGGGGTTTTGTGTGACAATAGGATCTCCTTGACTCCTCATCAGCTTGAATGAAGATCCCTGCCTATATGCTATTTGGGTGGCCAATTTCTGCTAGTAAAAGCTGGTAGCACAACATCCATCCACACTGAATGTCATCCAACTTTTTGTGTTTGATTCGCTAATTTAAGATGATTTTGAATTCCATCCCTGTCTTTCAGTGTGCTCACAGTCTGGACTGAAACATTTACACATTTAATAAGCACACACTCCATTCCATCACCCAGGTCATTAAGGAAAATACTGAACAGGTTTAAGCATGATGATACACATTCACAAAGATCAATAGAGAACAGGCCATTCCTAACCTTTGGCTCAAGGTCTGTTTAATCCAATGTATTACATCTTTCAATTCTTCTCATAGAAACAGAATTTGGGGTGTCATCACCAATACCTTTTCATCTCTATGTCACGTAGCCCCATAAAACAGTAAGGAAATGCAGGATCTGTCTAGTATCCACCTAAAAGATGCTATACTATGGCAAATACTATATTTGTATATTCGATTCTCAAAAATCACATGGAATTCAAATCCCTTTTCCCCAATCTTAAAAATTATTCACAATTGGTAAATGCCAACCCTAAATAGGGCCAAGTTCCTGTAAACTTCCAGAGTTGGAACAATAGCTGAGCTTGAGTACTGCAAGTGAAGAAGCCTACACTTGGAGTGAATTACCTTACTTCTACTTTTAGAAAAAGCTACATTAAAGTTGATCTGTTTTGGCAGGTTTATTTCCCAACATATTAAAAGAGTTCTAAGCACATATATTACATAAACCAGAAGAACTGAGATTTCTTCTCTCCCCCAAAAAATAAAGAAAAAAGATAATTCATATGTAAAAGCTAAGCACACTGTGAAAGAACTAGTCTGGGCTAGCCTGCTGATTCATTTATCAAACCTGTTTTATTTTAACACTGCTCTTCCCAGGGCTCCCCACTAACATTTGGCTAGCTGACTCACTGAATGTTCCCTTTAAACTTACATGGTATCAATTAATAGGTTATAAAACAGACATTGATTTACCTTTAAAGTTCTAGTTTGTGATCTCTGATCCTCTAGGAAGTGCACTGTCACTACACAGGGATGCACTCACATCTTCAGCTGCCTACAGCAAAGGCTTCCTTTACATTCACTGAGGTGAGACTAAGCAGGACAGGGAACATACTTGCCCTGGGTTCAGCAGTAGCAGTCATTTTTCTCAGTCTTAGTAGCTGGTGCAGTGCTGTGGTTTTGACTTTCAGCCTGGGAACAGCGCTGATAACACTGATGTTTTTAGTTACTGCTCAGTAATGTTTAGTCTGACCAAGGACTTTCTGAGTCTCATACTCTGCCAGGGAGGAGGGGAAACCAGAAGAAAGCAGAGACAGGACACCTGACCCAAAATAACCAAAGAGGTATTCCATACCACAGCAAGTCATGCCCAGGATGTAAACTGGGGGCAGTTACCCGCAAGGGCTAGATCACTGCTGGGGTCAGGCTGGGTATCGGTCAGCAGGTGGTGAGCGGTTGTATTCTCTTCCATTGTTATTTCCCTTATCATTATTATTATTGGTGGTAGCAGCACTGCTTTGTGTTACACCTTAGTTACTGGACTGCTCTTATCTCAACCCGTGGGAGTTACATTATTTTGATTCTCCTCCTCATCACTCTGGGAGCAGGGGTGGGGGGGAGAAAGAGGGGGAGTAAGTGAGCAGGCTGTGTGGCAGCTGGGCTTAAACCACAACAATAATACATGCAATTCAAATAGCAGGGTTTCTAGCAAGGAGTTTGGCTCACCTAAAACCCCCCTGACTACAGGCTATTATAAAGGCCAGAGACTATAAAGACAGAGACTGGTGCTCAGGCATATATTGAAAATGACAGAAATGGCTTCTATTGACTCAATATTTCAAATTCAAAATAATAGACGTATAAGAACATCCTTCAAACTAAAATACCACCAAATGGAACAATTGGTGGATGGAGTACAAATTGAATCAGGTTCAAACCAGAGGCTTCCTCAGACATCCACTCCACTGAATATATTCCAGTATGATCATATTGCTTCCCAGTCTTCACCTGAGGGATGATCAAGCGTTCTTGGTCTGGACCCTCATGCTCTCATAGACACACACACTACCTCAAAGACTCATAACAGATACCAAGCTTAGCTACCATATCAAGAAGAAAGTCTTAGTGCCCTCGATCAGATTAGTTACCAGGACAAACAACACCTGAAAATTACAGAATGGCCATTCCAAAGTGGAAGCAATATAAGTGTTTAAATGTAAAGCAATTAAGTGGGTATTCTAAACTATGCTCTTTATTGTTCTTCTTCACTTACTAAACACCTGTGCAACCTGTATATTGGCCTTCATCCAACCTTACAACTTCAACTTCTTGAGCCAGGCTTGCAATGGCATACTGAAAGTACAATTGTGCACCAAATCCACACCAGACACATCACAGTGCATATTTTCACATTCAGTCACTTATTATACCACTTAAATCACTTCTCCAGCTCACATGCCATGGTTTCTTCCTTAAGTGAGCACTCCCTAACTGGAGTCTCCTGATAAAGCTTCAAAAATACCATATTCATTAATTGGAAGATAAGTATTTTCAAAACTTTCATCTTTTAACTGCAAGTTATAAAACACAGTGAAGCATCTAAATGGATGCTGTAGAGAAGGGAAATGCATCACTGCAGTATTAGCACACCAGCTGAAGGAACCTTACTGGACTGGGTGTTATTAAAGTTACTTAGTTATTTTTAAACCCCCTGAAAGATACAGAAAGGGTGATTATCCCTTCCTTCAAAATCCCATCTGCTTTGAATTCTTGCAGCTTCAAAATAAGCACACAGATCTAATTAATTTTAATGATCCATGCTGAATTACTTACCATCGAAACAAAACTATCTAATTTGCTAGTGGTTCTGAATTTTATTGTTTCATCTTTGCTAATTTATAAATGCTTTTCATAAACAGAAGCTACAGCTCACCTTGAAGGAGATACTTTCAAGCGTGATGTATGGCTGCAGAGGCCTGTTGTGGTTTGGCATGCTGGCAGGACAAAGCTGAATCCAAATTAATACATGGAATTTAAATACCAATCACATGGTGCTTTCTTTTTGAGGAGGTTCCCAAATGAATGCAGATCTCAAAGTCAGAAATTGGCTATCACACTTAAAAGGACCAATCCACATTCAAATGAATTGAGGGCAAGGAAGGAGAAAATCACCATTTAGCAAACTTGCACATCATTCTCAGCTAATGTAATCATTTATCATCAAGGAAAGCATGCATAATAACATCTTTTGTAATGGTTTTGTTGTAAGACACTGTCCTGGGTTCAGCAGTAGCAGTCATTTTTCTCCTTCTTGGTAGCTGGTGCAGTGCTGTGTTTTGACTTTCGGGCTGGGAACGGCTGCTGATAGCAAGTATGTTTTGAGTTACTGCTCAAATGTTTGGTTTGTCCAAGGCCTCTTCTGAGCTCATGCTCTGCCAGGGAGGAGGAAGCCCAGGAGGAAGGGGAGACAGGACACCTGACCCAGGCTAGCCAAAGAGGTATTCCATACCATAGCATGTCATACCCAGGAGGTAACGGGGAGAGACCTGGAAGGGCTGGAGCTCTGGGGGGATGGAAGAGGTATGGGTCGGTGCTCGGTCCAGCACGGTGGGGTGAGTTATGGGTCAGTGGCTGGTGAGGTGTTGTATTCTCTTAACTTGTTATTTTCTTTATCATTATTATTTGTAGTAGTAGTAGCAGTAGTGATTTGTGTTATACCTTAGCTATTAAACCATTCTTATCTCAATCCATGGGGGCTACATTCTTTGGATTCTCCTTCCTAACTCTCCAGGAGCTGGGGGAGCAAGGGGGGGGAGTGAGTGAACGAGCTGTGTGGACTTGGTTTTAAACCACGACAGACACACTGCATTCAGCAGCACAGTTTTATATAGCTGTAGAGGGATACAAGAAGAAACATCAACATCAAAAACGAGGATGAAATTCTGACCTCAGAATTGACACAAATTTTGTCATTTAACTCAACAGAACCAGAGTTTTCCTCCCAGATATTTGGGAAAATGAGGAAGTAGGCTGGGACTGTAAAGAGCTCAGTTTATATCCTTGACCTTAAACGGCACATATACTGCTAATCTCCAAAGTTCTTCTCCATTCAAGTTAATATAGCACAATACTGGCAATCACTAGCAAACACTGTCTTACTTGGCATGGGCAAACAGCAAATTCTGACCTAAACATCCATCCCCAGGAGAGTTCTTTAGAGGTATGTGAAACTTAGGTTGAAAAAAAGGCATGTAATATAAAGTCCCCAAACCAACATTTCTATTTTCCCCCATTTTGCATCATTCATCTTTCTTTTCAATACCCTCTTTTGCATCTGCACTAAAAACATCAGAGAGCACAACCTAATTCCATGAATTAATTTAATGTCAAAATACCATCAAGCTATGCCTTCTTCCCCCCATTTTCTTTCAACTCAGGGTTAACTTTGAAGCACCTGTCATGTCCTGCTTTGTGGTTTATATTAGAATCTTATTTCTCTTGTACTCTTTTGAGTTCACAGCAATGACAACTGGCATTTAATAATTAGTTTCCCTATTTCCACAAAAGCACTTGGATTTCAGAGAATATGACCTGTGGGTAGTTTGCATACAGGCACTTCACCCTCACTGATGCTTTCTGGAAAAGGAATGTCTCATTACAATGCAAATTAAACTAACCCGTGTCATGGGTTATTATAAACTATAAAATATCTCACACGAAACAAAACCCAAAACATCCTCCTCATGGGTCTCCAAGATTCTCTGCAATGGATGTATTACAGTGGAGCTTTATGTACAAGACCATCATGTGTTTTCTGGGCCTAAAATCTAACAGTTTCTAACCACTGCTAGCACTTAACCTCCCCCCAGGAAACCCATTTTATCCTTAAATAATTCTTCTCCCCAAATTGGCTTCAGTGTTTGATCCATACATACCAGAAAATGTAGACATTCCTTTACTGATAACATACCAGAAGCCCTAACACAGATACGCACCCTTAATTTCTCCGAGTTTATTTGCATGCTGCAAAGGGAAAAATCATCTACCTGCTAAATTTAGACCACCAGAATACAGGGGGAAAAGGTTATGTGTTTGTATTATAAAATGTTCCTCTGCTTGCAAAATATGCTATATAAATAATACATTATTCTATTAATAATAGATTAATGACCTCCCTCTCCTCCCTGTCACGGAAGCTTCAGTCACTGAAGACAACAGTCAGAACATGGCAGGAGTTAGCAAGGTGTTTTCCATAACTTCAGTTGTGCAGAGAATACTGTAAATGTAGGTGATGTCTTATAAGCTATTATTTAGTGTTTTATGGGGGGGGGTAAACTTGTTACAATTTGCTTACTATTTGGAGAGCCTCCCCTCAGCTACATAGCAGAATTTAGCCTATCTCATCTCCAAATCAGCTAAAACTCTCAGTATTTGTAGGCAACTGATTTAAACTGTTAGCAAATATTATTTGTCTGCAACTCTCATTTAACAAGACCATTACCACTCACCTTTTCCTTGCATGTGCCAAGGCTATGAAGGACTGACACTCAAGAATTACAGATGAGAGACAAAGTCTGTTACCAGCCTGCACTGCCTGTTTTCCATAGGGCTACGGAAACAGATTCAGGACCAGCAACCGAGTATCTGAAAAGTAAAGAACTGCATGCTGCCTTCAATGACTTCACTCACAGAGTATACTCATTCCGGCATCTAATGCTTTGTTTATCATTATCCGAGTTTCTTCCTTATGTTTTCTTTGGTGAGAGGTGGTTTGTTTTTCTTTCCTGTTTTGTTTCTTCAAAAGCTCCACAAGCTGGAGCCATGATCAATTGAGTATTATTTCTCTGGTGACTTGTGCTGCTCAATTATGACATTTCATTTCAACCTTACTCTCCCAACACCTTGCATTAATCCACCCAAATAACTACTGGAGACATTTTTGAGATGATTGATTTTTCACATCTGAAAGACATTTGTTCTGGTATGCTAACAGTAATAAATGAGAGAGGGGCCTTCAAGAGTACAGAATGAAAATGAATGCCAAGATAAATGTTACATTTCAAAGTATAATGACTGAAAAACTTCATATAAACAGGCTGTTTTTTTGAAGAGACTTATTTTCTTCCACCATATATGTATCTATTTGTATGTCACAAGGATGTGAGTATGACATTATCAGCATGATTAGACACAAATTGACCTATTTGTCATATCGATAACAGCTATAGCCAGAGGATCAAATATCCAAATATGCCCTTACACATCAGAGGAGCCTCAAGAAAGCAAACTAATATTTCAAGGACTCAGCAGGGAATACATGACAAATTAGGCCTCCAAAATAATTACGACATCCCAAAGGGAAAATGTACTTCACTTGCAAATTACTCCTAGACTTTTACATACCTTTTAAAACACTTTTTAAAAGGGCAGTATTGTCAGAGTTCATAAAAGACTGTTTTCAGGATCTAAAGGCTCATGTTTTGAAGACCTGAAATAGACCCTAGCACACGACATACTTCGAAGATCGGGATTCTTTGCTGTGAAAGGCCACTGACCTTCCCAGGAAGGGTATTTTCTACAGGGTTTATTTTAAATGCCATGGTCTGGGTAATTACAGTCTCTCATGCTTGTGTTTATACAGATAATACCTGAAATATGGGGTTCAGAAATACCCATGTGTACATGTGCAATTCACACAACTGTTCCCACAGAACCATACTGTGGAAAGCAGGAAAATAGGCAGTGGGGAGGAAGCGGAGATAAGGGTACAGAAAACACTGGAATAATGGGTGAAATTGCTAGAAATCACTCCTTCAGAGGTGGCAGATAAGCTCACTCTCTCTTCCCAGCCCTCCAGTGCAACCATGGCATAGATCTGACACATAATATTTACTTATGGGAATTGGATCATTTTTTAAAAGAGAACCATTAATTTCTCTGCAAGACAGGTCAAGCAGTGCCCTCATTTCTTCAAAATGAATCCAGAATAAAGAAGAGAAACACATAATAACGTGGGGCTTTAAAAACCAATCCCATAGACTTAATGTCTGTATAAATCACACATGCAACTACAAACTGTTTTCTCTTTCTCAAGCCGCAAAGATCTGTTGCCTGAACACAATCAGAAGTTCAACATGTTAGCAAATTTTCAGTTGATCACTTCTCCAGCTTTACACTACTTTTTACTTCAATATAGAAAAGAAATAAAGTGGCAATGCCAGGGGCACCTTCACATCCAAAAATAGTCGGATCTGAAAGCATCTTTTTCTACAAGTCAAGGAAGAAAAGCTAAAAGAAAAACCTCTGTAAATCCCACCGGCATAACACTAAAAGCAGTGAGTAGGCTAAAGTACATTACTTGTTAGTAGGAATGCACGAACAGACAAAAGGTTGCAGTAGCTTTCATATGTTCTTCTATTAAGAGACTTTAAACACTGTGTTGTGGTGCCAGCTTATAAAGAGCAGTGAAACTGAGTTTTTGGAAGCTATAAAAATGAAGTAGGTGAAGGAAGGAAAACGATATTGCATCTGTCAAGTTTTTTAATACAAAGCGATCTGATGACTGCCAGGAAAGAAAAAAAAGCAATATCTATAACTAAAAAAGCCATAGCAACTTTTCCATATAATTCCATGGTTTATTATGTCCATCTCTTTTCCCATTCCCTTTAATGGCTTTGTGATTTCACAGAAAACAGTTTTCATAGAAGGCTCAAGTATGAGCATAGCCCCACCAAAGATAGTGGTCTTACAAATGGTACAACTATATACATGTTTTATAAAGAAGCTTCTGCATAGGTTTGGTATAAAAGCGAAATCAGAACAAACATATCCCAATATTCAAACTCAGCACCACAGAGTTCAATAGAGAAAGACTAATTGCCTCCAAGTACATCCCTGGTGTTTGGGCCACAAATCCATCAGCTTCCCAGCCAGACTGAGGCCTGGGGATTTGGGCTTGTTTCCACATTCTGCAGATTGTGGAAATATGCAGGAATAGAAGGAATATGTAGAATTTCCATACAACTCAAACCATAGCACTGCCAGGCAGGTAAAATTTTATACCTACTAACTAATTCCCAGCAGCTTAAGTAGGAATTGAGGAAAGCCTCCTCTTGAACCACATGTGTATTTTCCCCTAAAGGATGGGGTCAGAGGCAATACGACCTGAATCAGAATATATTTTGGTGCATATTTTAGTATTTTTAAATAAAAAACCCATAAAATTCACACATTTTAACATTTCCTTGCATTCTGCAATCAAAAATACCCTTTAGAATTTTGAAAGCAAACTTCAGCACATTTTCAGTGCTTTCAGCACTGAGTATCTTTTAATTACACTCAAGCTACAACCATTCAAGTTTCTTACAGTGTATATTG
The DNA here is from genome assembly GCF_012275295.1 of Melopsittacus undulatus. Lineage (NCBI taxonomy): Eukaryota > Metazoa > Chordata > Aves > Psittaciformes > Psittaculidae > Melopsittacus > Melopsittacus undulatus. The sequence continues at coordinate 7,905,679 of NC_047529.1, read as the reverse complement.
TCTTAACCTGTTAAATTTACATTGCAAACTGATCAAATGAGTGAATATTGCGTATAAGGTTGAAAAAGTCCAGTATGTCAGATCTGACACTGTTCCATCTGCTACTCACAGCTCAAAGCAACGGTCCTGTATTTCTTTTAGACAAGCTTAATTTCATTCATTCAAGCACTACAACTTAAAAGGCACTTCTGTACATAGGCATCAATTCATTTAAACAGACAAGTATTTGAGAATGCCAGGACAGAATACAATTGGATAGTAGTACTTTTATACAAGCTTCTTTATTTTTTTTTGGTCATTAAATCCACATACACCAGCAGCAAAGCACAACCTGACCGAGACACAAGAGAAGCACTCAGATACATGATTGTGTTTCACAGTTCTGAGACACAACTGCATCATGCCCTAGGGCATGTCACTTCTCTACCTTAGCTTCTGCTCTACAGGCAAATGAAGTAAGAAATAATACTTAAACACTTCCTAACCCTTCTCTGAGAATGGATGTCCTAATTTTTTCCTAGATGCCACATCTTCAGGGCCATAAAATTGAGATGAAAGAGCCAGAACTTGTAACACTGCAACTGCTGCACTGATTTGGAGCTTATAAACTTCCTAATGCCACTATAAATACCGCTTCGCTCATCATGATGTGTATTCCTACCACACAGTTCAGTCAGGGAGAAAAAAGTATCACCAGTGAACATCATCTATTTGGCTTGTGAAAGAGTTGGTTGCAGCCTCTGAGGTCTGCTCTTTCACCATACATGTGCTTAATTCCCATCAGCATTAGTGAAGTTTAATGAAGGATTTACAGAGAAAAAATAGGGTTTTGTATTAGGCTAAGTAAATGAATTGCTCTGCCTTTTGGTCCCTCTTAATGAAAAAATAGCAGTTGCTTTTAAGCACACTTTGTAGTTAGACAAGTCTTTGTTGCTGCAGAGAAACATAAATTTATGGGAGTAACAAAACAAATTGATTAGTGACATGGAAACCACTGAATTCTTGCTTCCCATATGGGAGATAGTTTAGCAACCGTTTACCCTGTTTGTATTTTGTAAGGAAGATACTGCAGACCATCAGCTGAGATGCCAAAAACTGAAAGTCATCATCTTTAGTTGTAACTTGCCTGCAACGCTACAGGCTCCTTAAAGCTCTGCATAAGGCTAAGCAGTCAAGTAAGTTTCTAGAGCGCAGCTAAGTTGTGATAGGAAAGCAGGAAAGAGTGCCAACAGTCTAATTTAAAACAGCTACTAATTGCTGCTGTATGTTATCCAGCCAACTCAAGGCAAACAAAACGATTTCAAGTACAATATATGCAAATCCAAATATCTAGCTAACAAGTCCAAAGAGCAGACTCACATATGCAAGCCATGTACATCTCTAGCTAGGCAATTAGTTGCACACAGTAACATATACAATTACCAGGTCTCCATTTTCACATGGAGAAATTATACATTAGGTACAGCCTAAATGCCACATGCATTAGAAGTAGTAGGAGCTGCATGTAAACCATCTGCAGTGATCAAAAAGGCTTAATGCACATCCAAATACACTTCCAAACATGGTATCCAACACATCTAAATGTGATAAACATGCATCAACCACTGCACACCCTCAATTCTGCAATTTCATATCATCAAATAGAGTGAATCCACAGGCATTTTAGAACAGAATGTAGAATTACAGTTTACAGATAATTTTACAAAATGCCAATATAAAACTGTCCCTTCCTGACCAAACAGCTATACATTTATCATTCCTCTACAAAAAGCTCAGTATTTTAAACCAAAATACAATAGCAAAGTATTGAACTGACATTTATGATAAAATGCATTTGATTAAGACTTAATAAAGTAGTCTGTATATTACCAGTGAATAATGCATTATAAGATAAAGGCAGACATAAAGCAAATAAGAGTGTCAAAGCTAATTCCAATGTGCATTTTTCAGCCATATTACTTATTACTGGATTTTAAAATGCACACTGAGATTCAAGGATCTCCTCTTTTTTTCTAAGCAAATAACCATAAATCCCTTGAAGTTTACCTGATTTAGTCCCATTGCTAAATTAAAATCAATGCCAACTTTCCAGGAAACTAGTTAGTTTCTAGGCTATCTTCATACTCCAAAAAGCATGGTTTAGAAGCAGAACACTTCCAGGAATAAAGGCGAGGTGATTTTTCTTCCCATGCACCAGGAAAAACAAAATATTAAGGAAGAGAATCATAAGATGTGACTGATTAAATATTTTTAGCTGAAAAGAATTTTCCTAAAACATTTCAATATTCATTATGAGCCTTCCCAAACTGACAGGCCATAAACTAACTGTTTCAATAAATGATATTGCACACACTGGATGGCAAAGCACAGAAGCAAACACTTGAGGCTTATGTAAATGCATCTTTTTCCATATTGGTAGCAGGTTGACCTTAACTGAACCACAACAGTAAACCCAAAACCTACCTGCCCAATAATTAAAGTTTAAAGATGTTTGCAAAGGCAAATATTTGCATGCAAAACCAACAGCACATTGCTTGGAAAAATATTTCATATTCAAATTGGAAGTGAGGTGCTCGGAACATCTTCAGTTTCACCAAGTCCCCTATACAATTCCTAACTAAGATTTCCACTAAAACTCTAACCCAAAGTGTACAACAGAATATAGAAAAGTCACTATTAAATTACACAACTCCTAACAATGCAGCTGGTTTTCCTATAAGCCAACTAGACTCAGGAACCATACCCCAAGGCACAGAAGCAGCACTGCGGCATGAAATAGGTGAAAATGGACCAGCCTTGCCCAGATGCTGTCCTGCTGCTTTCCCTGGTTTCCAATCTCTGCAGGAATAAATCCCACACAAGGAGGGATCTCTGTGGTATACAACGGTCATGTTTCTCCTTTCGGTCCTCAAGGTCTGTGGATCGGGTGAGATAAACATGCCAGAGAGGGAACTCACTCTTAGATCAGGTATCACAGAAAATCAAGACAAAGCACTGACACCGACACTCTCGAGCATTAACATGGGTACAAGGCTTCAATTGCTTCCCAATATTTTTACCCAAGACTTCCTCCCTTGGTTTTCCAGCACAGCAGGCTCCCTCCCTGTTGTTTTCCATCAGTGAAATTCCATCCCTGCCTTTCATCTTCCTTCTTATTTGGAAAGTTAAAATTTTACTCTCCCTCTCCCACACATACCAACAAATATAGATAGTAACTGTAAACCACGGCTTTGCTTACACATTAAAGCCCTTTCTTCCACTCTGTGTTTACCTTCCTTACAGAGATAGTCACAATATACATTACTACCTTCCTGAAGCCACAGTCAAGCAACAGAAGACACCGCCAGCAGCTTAAAGAGCATTTAGAGTTCAAAACCATCACAAAGTTCAGGATAAGCCACAAGGCCTGTCTGTATTTCCACTGAATTGACAGTGACTCCCCTTATTTTACAACTTTAATAACCAAATTTGATATTGTGTTACAGGTTCTCATGCACCACAGTAGGCAATTTCTAGAAATCTTACTTATGAACTCTTAAGGAACTTTAAAAACGGAACATTTTAAATCTCTAAGCATTGCTCAATAGCTTGTGCTGTCTCACAAGAAGCTCACTTCCCTTTTCTCCAAATAAATCTCAAAGCACTAAAGGCAGATCACTGGAAAACAATTATGAAGATCTCTGCTCTTTTCTGTCCATTAAAGTATTCTGCAATACAATGTGCTCCTAGCCTTCCCTGGTAAAAGGGAACACTGTCTCCTATCTAAAACAGTACTAGTTAGCAGAAAATGGAAAACGTTTTTGTTAGAACTGAGGCTTCCTGACCTAGATGAGCACAGACCATTCCATGTCCCTGAGTTCCCTGCATGCCACAGATCACAGACTTGCCTTCAATTCTATGTACAATTGCAGAGAAAGCCCCAGTACAACAGTTTCCATGCACTGTATTTAAATTGAACCTTTTAGTGAAGAGCAAAGCTCAGTCAGGATATTAACATGTTTTTAGTGAGGAAAACGTTGTATTGTTTCTCTCTAATCTATATAATGGAAGAGTAAAACCAGCCCAAAAGTGTGATTTATAAACCGTGTGAAAACTGACTGCTAGTCCTGTAAAACTCCTTAGGAGCAACAACAGCATCACTGTGTAGGATGAGTAGCTCTGTAGCAAGCAGAGGGTTGATCTCCTTCTGACTGGTTTGCAAGGGGTGATGTGCTATGCAGACTCCGAGCAGAGTGCTTGAGCCACATCCTGGGAAGTCCTGCTCAAGTGGATATTGCCCAATTTTAATGAAAATCTAAAGCCACTGTCTGAAAACCAGACAAAAGCAGACTCTTTTTCAGAGAGCTCAGTAAACACAGTCGATGAAAACAGCATTCTTCCCCTCATGTTCGAGCACTACAAGTACCAGCCTAGGAGAGCAGTAGGATGTAGCCTAAGACTTGAATTTCCACACACAGCCCCACGCACCACTTCAGTCTCCAAGTTACCAGGTCCCATGAATTTTAACATCTCAAAAGTAAAAAATTACAGCTTAAAAATCCTATCCCCCCCCCTTTACTATATTTTCATGTTTCAGCCAATGAATAAGAACTTCTGATCAAGAAAAAAGAAATATCTCATTTAACAGTGTCTTAAACCTGCAGCCTTTAGGATTGACATTCTAAAAATGTTCTTTCCAATTGGGTAGAACAACTCAAGTAAAAAGCTTTTTTGTATACAAGCTCATTCTTCACGCTGAGTGATGATTGCTCTCCTTGCTGACTTCCCAGGGAAAGAAGAAAAGGATGTTAGATCAGGCCCTGGCAGCAAACAAGCACTGTCGGGGAGCTTCTAACCAGCTCAGAGTATAGGCAGAGCTTGTTCAAGTCTGCCTGCAAATGACCACTGTAATAAGGACTTTGGTAATATAGACCTCAAACCCCCCTCTGTCCTGATGGCAGCACTTGGAAAATGTGCAGAAAACATCTATGTGCAGCATAACTAAGCACAGCTCAGCCTAGGATGATCCAACCAAGATATATTTAGTTCTAATTATATTAATGATTACCAAGGTTCTCAATGAAATATCAGGACCTGCTTAATATTTTAGGCACAAGAAACATTTCAAGGTATGTTACTCACCTTCTGTCTCTGAGATTTACAAGAGAGCAGATCTGTGTAACTGAAAGACAACAGCTTAAGAGGAGAAAGCAGACAACAGCCAGGAAAAGGATGCCTGACTAGAACACAGTGCACAGGAGCCAAGGTAAGTGCACATCATAAATGCGTATAGCAATGCTTGCGTACACAGCAGCCGGGACACTGACAATTTCTTTTTCCTATCATTAAGAACCACTTTTAAAGTTTCACTATTTAATCAGGTCATCTCAGTCGCTGGGAAGACCAGAAAGTTAGTTCAGAAGTAAATTCCTTGGAAGAAGATTGGTCTGGTTCACTGTTATTTTGTCACGCCAAGCAGTCCATTTAACTGGTTCTTTATTAGGATACAGCAAGAATTACCATAGATGACAAACTGCAGATTGCAGTACCTGCAGCTTAGAATTAATTTCAGCCACCTACCACAAGTCATAACTACTGATGCATAGTACAAGTAGCTATCTTGGTCAAAGCAAGAAAAAATTGGAACATCAGAGAAGTATAGAGCTGGAAGAGATTATGTAGTTCCAGACCTTCTAGGGAAATACATTTCCATACAACTTCTATAGAAATGCATTTGCATATCTACAAAGCTACTTCAGATAGATAGATAACTGTATAGGAATTCTCTTCTATAATGGAAATTCCATTAAAAATTATTTTAAGCTTATGACTGAAAAAGTTTTCTGACATCCACTGAAACCATCTTCGCTTCAAATTAATCCAATTGCTTTTTGAGCCCCCCCAAGACAGAAAGTGAATTATAACTGCATTTTTAAACAGAAGCCTTTTAAATTGAAAAACCTGTTCCCATCTTACATTTCTGTAGAAAAAAGGAAACAATGCCTACATTGTTTTCCTCAAGTCACGATTTCCATACTTCCCCACACTCTCATGTCTTCCTTAGAACGGGCAATGAAGTCGTGAGTGTGTAACCTCGGGAGGACCGAAACAGACTGCTACTCCCCTTCCCAAATTTAGGCATGCAATTCCTAGTTATATGCTCATTTGTGCACTGCTTTTTGCCTCTTCACCATACCCATGACACTGTGGTCAGCAAAGCAATTCCAAAAACCCTATTCACTTTAGAAGCCTTTACATGCTTGATCCTGACTATGGGCAGTCAGGATGACTTCATGCCACAGTAACCAGCTAAGAGTTAGCTGGACATTTCCATGCTTCACACCCCTGTTGCTTTCATCCTCATAGCAGCTACTCTGAGGCTGAGCAGCTCAGCCAAATTTACCTCTTAATAAATCTTACTTTTTATTTACAATAAATTCACAAAGGAAATGGTATTTTGTTCCCAAGTCTGTCCTCACACATTATTTGGGGTCTCAAAGGAAGCAGCACTGATATTTTTTAAGTTGTCACTTATTTATGTGTTGCCCTTCATATAAAACAATCTAAACACAGCACATGACTTGATGGACTGAGAAAGCTGGGGCTGTTCAGCCTGGAGAAGGCTGCGTGGAGATCTCATTGCAGCCTTCCAGTATCTGAAGGGGGCCTGTAAGGATGCTGGGGAGGGACTATTCATTAGGGACTGTAGTGATAGAACAAGGGGTAATGGGTTGAAACTTAAACAGCAGAGGTTTAGATTGGAGATAAGGAAGAAATTCTTTACTGTGAGGGTGGTGAGGCACTGGAATGGGTTGCCCAGGGAAGTTGTGAATGCTCCATCCCTGGCAGTGTTCAAGGCCAGGTTGGATGAAGCCTTGGGTGACATGGTTTAGTGTGAGGTGTTCCTGCCCATGGCAGGGGGGTGGAACTGGATGATCTTAAGGTCCTTTCCAACCCTAACTATTCTATGATTCTGTGTCTGCTAACCAATAGGTAATTCCCTCAATGCAGACATTTTATTCCAAAAAGTAAACCTTATAATTTGCCACTACCATACAAGATGACTAAAACCCATCAGCACTTACCTGCCTCACTCACCTTAGAAAGCCAACAAAGGGAAGCTATCCTAGCAGGAATATATCTGCATTTGAACTCCAAAAAAAGAAGACTGTACGAGTCAGTTCACTTAAAACTGAGTATTTTCTAACAGTTCAACCAACCTGTTCAGCAGAAACCTAACAGAAAAAGGCATTGCATTTTCTCTCCGACCTTACACATTAAGCATGAAAGAATAAAGCTGGCACTTGCAGCCTCACCCACTTTCAACAAAAAAAGATAATTTTAAAAACATAGGACTTAATCTCTTTAACCAAACACTACAGTTCTGTCTCAGAAACACGTGCTGCAGAGCTGCTTCAGCTACCATTAGTTTACAATGGAGCTGGCCCTGGCAGGGTGCATAGAGACCACCAAGCTCTTCAAGAGAAGTAATTGGAAGGAAAGGAAAGCTTGCCATCGATTTCAAATGGCTTTGTATAATTTACACTTAATATTTCAAACCTTCACTAATGCAATCAAGATAAACAGAATATTTAATTAATCCCATTCCTAACACAACTTCTTTTGAGTTGTCAGGAACAATCAGCAAACGACAAGTTCTACATCATTAGTCTTTCTTGTGATTGTTTTCAAAACAACTAAATTGTGATCACCAGAGGCCTAAAATACTGCTGGTCTTATTGATTATTGCTGTGCAAAGACATTTTTCTTTCCTGTGTTCTCTTTCCAGCTTTGCACACAAAGATAATTAAGCAGCAAGACAGAGTGGTGCTGATAATGCACGTCCCCAGTTGGGCAGCAAGGCGCCTGGGTGAAGCCAAGCGCCTTCGGTATGCACAAGTGTGTGCTCATCAGCACTCAGCTACCGCACAGGCCAGCACATCTCCTCTATGGCTGCAACTGCTTATTCAGAATAATAAAGACACAAAGCTGTATTCCTATGCAAAAAACCAAATCCTCAACAGATTCACTGACTATTAATGGAAGCAGCACCCTACACCCTCAAAGTGGTTTATGAGCATTAAAACTCAATTAGACTTCTTTTAATTTACATTTTTTAAACAAAATTGTTTAAAGCAATAATTAAAGAATTGGGGTTTAATATTCTGGGAACTTGAAGTTTGCTTCTTGAAAGGCAGTTTCCAAATAGACACAGTCATGTTCTTATTCTGTGGACTGATAGTCAAAAAAAAGGTTGACGAGCCGTGCAGAAATGTCACTGAGATGTTCCACAGGCACAACAACTAAAAAGAACTACAAAGCAATAAGCCAGGCTTTCTATGAACTGAGAGAGGAGAAAGAGTCCCAAAATGAAAGAACAGCCTTTTTTAGGACACATTTTGGTGTTTTGATTTTTCTCTTGTTTCCATATTGAGTTGCGGCTACATTCATCCAAATTATCTTTTGCTTTCCATTGCAAATTCATGCGGGAGCGGCTTAATGTTGCTGCAACCCACAGCATGGAAACCAATTAGCCACCTCAGCTGTATCCTCAGCTTAGGAGCAGCATCAGGCTCACCCACAGGTATTTTTTCTGAAGGTCAAACAGCTGCTTATTTTCCATAATCAGATAGTTAATCAGGAGGAATGCCAGCAAGATGACCAAAAAGGATTCTTGTTCAAACCTGCCATTACACAAAGCATTAACAGGTTTTGTACATCATGTGAAATACACAAAAATAATAATGTACACCTTATTATGTGCATTACATATAATTTGTGCATATGTACACATTATTATGTACCTTACGCAATATAAACAATTCCACTTGTCTTTGCAGCCACACACCCATAACAGAATGGGGGGAAAAGCTCTTGTACAGTTCACACACTGGATCAGGGGACGTAAACGGTTCACAGATTTGCTACAGGGGACATTTCTACAGCATACATCAAACAACTGCCTGACCTCTACATCTATACATTTTAACTAGCAGTTGATCTCAAATGCATTTGTTGGCAATGCTGATTTTCTGTAGTATCTGCATGCATAAGCTATTAAAAGTGTATATAAGTTACAGGAAAATATTCTCCTGTGCATTTAACAAGCAAATAATGTGGCTGAACAGGGAATAAATGTGACTAAGACTGAAAAAAAACCCCCACAGCTACTTAGGAGACTTATTTGTGATTTTCAGCCTTCAAAACTAAACATATTTCAGTACGATTTCATTCATTTCATTTAGATTTCATACTACTTTAATAACTTAATAGTGTGATTGTATGCACAAATGCTCTCTGGTTTGGCATGAAACTGCCAGGAAAAAAAAATCTGCCTCTTTCAGGTTACTGTAAACATCATTAAATTCCTGTAGCGTTTTATGAAGTAATATGCAAATTCCACTCATGATACTATCACTGAAAGTTTCATAAGATGTGTGAATCAGGAAAAGCATTTGACTTGACCCATTAAGGAAAGCGACTTGTTAATAAGTCATCATACAGCATTAAAAATTAAGCAAATGTACATTTTACAAGACTTGCTCATCTGTGAAATAAGTTCATTTACTAAAATCTGGGTGTTTCAGAACGAAATCTTCAAAGGAAATGTTATTTGCAATATTTTAACTCACGGCAAAGAACACTTCCCACCTAACACTTTTCTTTAAAATATGGTCATCTATTTGGTAGATCATCCATCGAAACTGACAAAACCAAGAGAAACTCAAGAAAAAACATTACACATCTATTGCCATTTAAACATATGATATTTTACTTCCACATACTTCTCTCAGTACACAAAAGCTAGAGCACAGGACATCCTGTATTACATGGTAATATGTCAATCCAGTGTGATCATTCCTGTTGTGCAAATGATGACTGCGACAGCTAACATTTGTACATGCATATTTTGCAACAGGACCAGTGCAAGAGGTTCCTCACTTGAATCAGAGAGGCATGGAAGGAAAATGCTGGCTCAGTGATAGATATGAAGGGAACATATGCAAGACACAAAGAATACTAGATGAGTGTCTGCTCAAATGGCCCAGGAATGTCTGCAACAGAATGAGATCTTGTTTAACAAATTACATAAAAACTCCACATATTCTCTGCCTTTTTAGTTATTTGTTTTCTTCCTTAGCTTACCACCATCTCCCTATGAAAGGGCCTAAAAATACCAAACTAAGGCAATACACATACAATCATTGAGGGAAACTGTTCAGTAACGGCAACATGTTCCATAGCACGGGTCTTGGTGCAGCACAGCCAGCTGCAAGGCGACCCACACCTTCTTCTTCTTCTTTTTACTGTGTGGAAACAGCTACCTGGACACAGCTCATCTTCTTTATGTATATACACATATACTTTAAGTGGGGCAACAATGTCCTTGAAAATATCAAAACAATAGTAAAACAATGCCTTGTTGCAATGGAGAAAACAAGATCATCTGCTAAAAGGAAAACTAACATACGAAGGTATAGAAAATGAATTCTGAGAAGGGAAAGTGGAAAACAATCCAGTGAACAACCAACCACAATTCTCTTAAATAAGACAACAAACCTACATGGCATCAGGTAAAGTCAGTCAGACTACTTACTGCCACACAAGTGACATTCTTATCTTCCAAAACCCCTACATCTGCACTAGTTAACAAGAAGACTACATGAAAAGGAAGAAGAGCTCAGAAGAGAATCTGATCTTGGGTGAGATAGAAGAAAATTTATGAAGCTCATTGGATAACATTGGAATATAACAAATTGTTGTGTAACTTTTTGTCACCGTTTTCAATATTTACTGTATTTTTCAGAGCCTGAACTGAAGTTTCAGTGTTTTACTCCTGAAGCAGGATCCTGTACGACAGTAAAATGTAATCTACCTTTCCTCAATTATTGCCTTAAGATCTTTTTGAAGGGAAACCGTAAAACAATGGACTCAAATTCATATGCAGGTTAAGTCAGGAGCTACGTGCAGACTATATCATGCTGCCACACTGCCAAGCAGTAACATTCATATGCTGTACACTTCAATTATTAGGCCTGCCCAGAAAAGTACAACTAAGAGGAAAAAAAGAAAGAAGCAATGAAGAGAAGAAAAGGGATGAAATTAATTTGTTGTCTGTCAATAAGCCTATAAATCCTGCAGCCTTGTTAGTGGCTGTTTAAAAGTGCAGTTAGAAGCAATAGAGCTGGTATCACCTGGTTTTAATTTTGTTTCCTTATGCAAGCAACTGAAATAAAAGTCTTCCTTATAAACAAAATATAAAAGACCTTACAAATTTTATTAACTCCTTTTCATTTACCTATGATAAAAAGCACAAAGAGCAGAGGAACAAAACACTTGAGACTTGAAAAAACAATAATCAACAACTCAAAGCTCCTTACTTCAAGGTTAATGTGAATGAAATTTACTCAAGTTGAACATCACACCAATTACAAAAGCAAAACGATGGCAAGCTCTGATTTTCTAACAGTAGAGGTAGACATGCATGTTTCCAGAATGCCCATTAGATATAGATTTAAGTTGCTCCAGGGACTGATTAAGCCTAGAGAAGTTCTATCAATACCATTAAGCTCGCTAAGATGCAGTTCTTCCCTCTCAATGTATTTATACCTTTGCAAATGAGGACACAACTACAAGTGTTTTAAAGAATCATATGATGTCATGGCTGTTCTTTCTTCTTAACTACAAAGTAAACTGTCTTAAGTATCAGCTACAGACACAAGATGATCTCACCTAGGCAAAAAACAGCAATGCAGAAACAAGCCCTTCACAAGCTGCCAGTAAAGCAGGCCCATTAGTTTGAATGTTGGGTCAAAACCTGAGAAAAGTGTATCAAACAGAAGTGTCTTAAAATGGTATCTTTAGAAAGGCTGAACCTTTTGAGACTGCTATGCAGCCAAGGTTTTTCTTTAACAGTTATGTCATCCTACACTCATTTTTATACCCAACTTAACTTCTACAATATCAGCCTATGAAGGGGCACTTCAGAGTCAAGAACACCACCATCAAAAGCATGTCTTTATGCTACTTCAGATTAGTTCATCTTCATATCAGCATTTCCATCACTACTTTGCAATGAAAAATTGACTAATATTGGTTTTCCTTTCCAAGGGACAACCATAATCCAGTTGAAGACCATGACCCTTTTGCTGGCGACATAAAGTACGTCTTTCGAAAAGCAAACCCCAAACACGCAGTTCCAATTCAACATTGACAACAAGTCAGAGTATCATCCCAACAAGCTTCCCAGCCACATGCCTCATGGAAAAACTGGGTTAAGCAAGGAACTATTACATTTATTCCAGAATAGGATTATTGTCAGGAGTAACGGGAAAAGTTAATTGCACTCATCACCTTTGAGAGCTGACCTCCCAAGAGCATTTTCCTCATTCATCTCCAGGTGCCAGCACAGACAATAGCAACAAATTACATGCTTATTTCTTCATCAACCACAAAGTAATTCCCCCCTACATGACGCTTACAAACATCCTGAGCTGATGCAAGCATTGCTAGGTAAGGATTTATACTTTACACAATTCAATACATCTGTAGCTCTGAGCTGACATATCCCTCACAAAGGCGGCACGTACCCACTGCCAGAAGCCAACAGCTTCCAATGATGGGTTAACCAACTAGAAACAACCGAAAGAAGCCAGAGAGTGAAGGGACATATCTTTAATTTCTAGTCAGATGACACATCAGGCCTTTAAGCTGGACTGAGCAGTGGTGAGGAGCCACTGGTAGCTTCTATGTTGTTCTACTGGAAGAGATGAACTCTAATGACAATGAGATTGTTCTTGTCTGCTGGATAAAGCTGGAAAAGGTACTACATGGGTCTTGTAGAACAAGACCGTCTGGATGCTACATGATTTGAAGGGCAGGATCAATGCATAATCCTGCGAGTTATCTCCTACTAAAAAAAACAAAGACTTTTCTGCTCATGCCCATGTCACAAGCAGAAATAGAGTCAAAGCAAACTTCACTCCTCAAAAAACAGTGAACTCCGAGTTACCAGTTATCTACAATGTGAATACAAACAGGGAGAGTCCAAGCACCTCACTGCAATCATTGCACGATGACATCAGGCAAGCACAAACTTATTTTTGGCACACCTGAAAAAATACATTCCATCTTGGAGCTCATTCTGACCTGAAGAAAGCACTGCAGTACTTTTAGTAGTGATATTTACCCTTACTCAGCACAGGTAATTGTTCTTTATTTAGAGCATCATTTCCCTGTTATTCTTTCAAACAGCAAATGCCATTTTAATCTTCATAGCATGCGAGAGAAATATGTAGGTGCAATAAGGCTAACCATACAAAAAGCAACGCTGCCCTGGGATCCATTCCAAGCCAGAGCGTATGAGTGCAGAGGGGAGAAGCAGAAGGGAAAATTCATTAAAGAAAATTAAAATACCTTAAGCACAGAGAATGGTGCACTTGAGTCTCCCAGTTTAGTAAATAGTTCCTATTTTCCCTAAGAATAGACACAATCTCAGATGAGCTGTTTCCCATTATCCTTGAGAAAAAGAAAACGAGATCACCTTTTAGCTCCCTGCATTACTACTGTCTTCTTGGGAATGTTTAGCTTCTTTAGTGAAATCAGATGTCTTCTTGGATCCCAAATCACTTTAAAGACATACAGATGGTCTAAATGCTTTGCTTTTCATCTTCTTGTCAACTCAGAAATGACAGTCCTGTGATGGCCAGACCATTATTGATCCTATCAAGCACTTAATTCCCCTGCATTTATATGGAGTTTCCTGGCTACCAGTTTTCCTTATTTTTTTTTAGAGCCACAAGATTTAGATGTTCATTTGCTAAATGATTTGTTCACTAATAATGGGTGGATGGGGAAAAAAGAGCAGTCATCTAACATCAAATACTGTTTGGACAGCACTGCGATTACCTATAGGAAAAAAGGTAACTAAAAACCTTGCATCACCAGCTCCCTACCTCCCTTCAGGCAGTGCAGTTTCCATTATGTAAGGAACAGCAGTAGCTGGGAAATGGTAGGATTTAATATATTTAAATTATACAAATTTTAAGTTGGATACGGCAAATGTACTAATTTTCTTCGAATTATGCACTTTACTGATGAGAAGATGACCTTTTACACATCAGGAGGGGCCATTCCCACTAAGAATGAAAAAGCTGCTCCATTAACTGCTCATGTAAACAACCAACACAATTCCTAAAAAGCACGGAAAATAAACAGAAAGGAATATGCACATTCTGAGTGGCACTCAGTGCTGCTGACATTACAAACATGGTATCTAGTAGTTTCCCTCCCCGCTCCATGCAACTTTCCCCACCAAAAGAGGGACGATCATGCTTCTCAAAGAGATTATCATTAACTAGTACGAAAGCTACTGCAAAAAGCTGATGTTGTCAAAGGAAATTATCCAATAATTATTTTCTTATTAAGAACCAAATGCATTTCTCCTTTTGGCCTCTTACCAAAATACTAATTCATGTAAATACTACATTTTATTCGCATTATGCAAACAGGAGAGGCAGCTAAAGCCTTGCAGAGGTTTTAAGAGCTGCTCAGCCTGGATGAACAAATGAATTAACTGCTTCTAGATGTTTTCAGTTCCTCACATCTCTACCTGCTGACTAATGCAAAGCAACCCATTAGTCATCCAACAGCTTGTCCAAGCAACATGCTAAACGAGCACACGCTGGGCATTTACATGCGGTTACCTTAATTTATCAGTGGCTCCACTCCTGCATTTTTTTAACCAGTGCAAATGTTGCTTTGACATTTTTAATTTGCCAGAATCATTCAGCTCTCGTGACTTGTGTCTAATCAAGGCAACCACTCCTTCAGGCCAATAAAACTGAAAAATCACAGCCAATGATGCATACCTAAAATGCATGGCCTGCAGTTCCATCTTGCATTCCACCTTTATTTAGAGGTCCAAGTGCCTAACACAGGCTTACACAATGCACCCACTGCACTTCAGAACTGAAATTCTTCACAACTTCCATAGCCTTGAGCGAAGGGGCAAGGAAAACATTATTATGACTTCATCTCCAGAATGCATTTACCATCCCATAATTACAGTTACATTGAACAGTCGGATGCAGCCGACAGAAACAGATTTTCCCAAGCAAGAACACTGAATCCGATACATTTTGCTGCAGAATTCAGCATTTTATCATCTCTAAGTGAAACACACTGAAATGATGAGAATTTGTTTTCCCATTCTAATAGCGATCTATTCCATTAGTCCGATAGGCAGTCTGTGAAAATGAGGAGTCTCAACAAAGGCATGACAGTATCCTGAAAATAGTCTCTCTGCTTGTTCAATATTTCCATCCTCTTAAATTTTGAGAAGAATGTAGAATGTAATTAGTTTGACAGTTTATGAGTTGTACATTACTGCGTGTGAATTACAGCTATTATAAACAGATTTAAAAAGGAGGAAAAAAACCCAGAAGAAATGATAGTCAAAAGATGCAATTTAGAAAGATTCATATTCAGGTATTCATCTTAAGCAGGTATGTGACAACTTGGAACACGGGTTTTGGTAACTGAGACACATCCCAAGGATTCACGATACAATCCCACATATCCTTCTTTTGTTAATATGCCAGAAATCACAGGTGATGTCAGGGAAAAGCATTACTCCTGCTTAGGTAACAAAGAGCAACAACAAAAAGCTATATTGAGCTAAAGCTGTGCTCTTGCCCTTCTACTCTCCTACTGCTTTGTAGGAAACAGCTCTATTTTACAATACACACACTTCTTGTTTCCATTATTTTAGGATAAATAAAAAGTCAAAGCTTTAAAAGGGTTTGAGTCCTCCTTCCTATTGTGGTATTTTTAGGAAGACAGCCACGTGTGAAGCTGAAAACTCAACATACTATCACAGGAGGAGCACTTACTTTCTCAGTTTACACACAGAGATAACCATTTCATCTATTACTATACTGGAAGTAGAATTTCAAGCTCAAAAAATAAAGTGAAAATGTTCTGACTAAAGCACTTAATTTTCTCTTCTGACACATCCTCATAGGAAAACAATCAGGGAGCATATATATCAAGTCCCTACCACTGCTTGTCTTCAGAAATACTTAGACTTTTAAATACATTTCAGGACATGGCAAATTAAGTATTTCAAACACATTCCCATTATAACCTAACTGTGACAGTGGGAATATTCCAAAGCCCTGTGAAATCAAGAGGAAGGGGAGTGGGGCGTTAGAAATGCTCCCCAGCTTCCAATGGACTTCGCATCAGGCCAAAGAACCATATTATCAAGTCAGATCTTCTTTATAGACTAAACCCTACTTAGCTTACCATAAGCTTCAGAATATTTAGCTGCATTTTTAGCCAATGCTGCTTTTCAAGACAGTAATTCTGTTTGTAATTAGATTGGCGATGCACAAACCTGAGTGCTCACACGATGCAAAACGTTCTGTCCTTAAGTTTTTTGAAGCCAGGTGGCTTCTTAAAGAGAAAGCCAGTGTACGTTCAGGCTCAGGATAACAGTTTTCCATACACCCTCTGGGAATTCACTCTCCGCTTTTGAAATAACTTACTGTGAAGAGCAGAGCACCAAACAGCAGCAACATTCTATGGGCGATACCTCCGGTGTTCCAAAAATACATGCTTCAAACTCAGTAATTGAGAAATTTAGATATATATAGACATTTTCCCAAGAATAGCATTCCTAAGGTATCGTGTGATGGCAAAGCAGTAACACTGCTAACATGAGACACAAACTTGCCTGAAAGAAATGAGCAGCATAATGAAAGAGTGCATACTTGGATCATGTATATTTGAAAGCCACTATAAAAAGTCATCTGGAATAATTAAAGATGGAATAACCCCTGACAGATGTGCTGCTGTGCAGAAGGAAGGAGAGAGAACACTGTCCAGATTGTGCACCCCACTGGATATACAAGCTTTAGTTCTCTCCAGATTTAAAACAAATAGGTTTCTAATGTTTGGGGATGGTTTTTTTATGGCTTGCTTCACTATAGGAGCTTTCCAGAGGAGCAGATTTCCAAGCAGCCTTTGGTTGTATGACATGGGATAGCAAAGAGACATGCACATGCATGAAGAGCCACTGCACCCTGAGTGTCATCAGGCACAGCAAACACACTTATTACATGCTGTAATGTGTCCAACTTTAATAAGCATTCACTTAATCAGTCTAGAAGCATTTGAAATGCTTCCTTCTTCTCCCTATGGGAGGCTTAAGAAGCTAAGCCTGGAAAATGCCTTTCAGCAAGACAAGGCGGTAGTTCAGCCACTGCACCGCAGCCAACAGAGCAGGGGTGGCACTGGCACAGCTCTTCCCTCTGTGCCAAGCAACAGCCAAAGGAACCTATCTCACATTTCTGTTAGCATGAACTTCTCAAAAGAGCAACTAAAGACAACTTTTGCTTTCCTTTTCTTTCACAAATTTGGACTACCCTGACTTTTCCCAGCACTTATCAGAAGAAAGAAAAGGCAATTTTGTCATGGGAGTGCCTTTCTCCATACCAGGAACATAAGCCAAAGTGTTCTGATTTAGATACTAACAGCTCATGAAAGCTGTATTTTCTTAGCTCCCCTCTATTTATCCATCTCCTCCCATACGCCTGAAGAGGACCTTTGTGATCCCAACTGACTGATTCGCTTGCACTGACACTCCCTTTGTCCTGAGATCCTCCCTCTACTTATAAAATGGAGATGGTGAAAATAAGAAGCAAAAAGAATAAGATTAGGAAAAAGAAAAGCCCCAACATGTCTATGTGCCATTTTTCCTCCACCTTCCTACGCAAGCCAAGTAATTCCAACTGCATCAGAGCCTCCTTGCCAACCCACTGAGCTGTGGTGGACTCTGTTCTCTTAGCTTAACATCTTATTTCAACTAAAAGAGAAAAATAAAGATCTTAGAGTTTCAAATACCACCAATACCTCAGACTTAAAGAATGCACTCAACTTGCATGATAATGACCATAATTAGTGTGAGCAATCATTTACTGTCAGAAACTAATATCTCCAACCAAGTATATTAAATTCAATATATTTTCATTAGTCATAATAGACAGAGACTTGGCTTTTAACTGACATTCGCAATATATTCATTGTTATTACTAGCTCTATACAAGAGAATGGGAATGTGGGTGAGGAAAAACGGGAGATTTAAAAAGCACCATGAAAGGCAGGTCTTGGGTTTTCCATAGAGAAAGCTACCCCAAAGCTGTGTAAATCACCTCTCGCAGCCTGACAAGCCCTCTGCATTTTTAATCAGGCCTCCTATTAGCTATTACAGAACATATGAGGAGCTTGAATATGCTGTAAGCCAAGAGACTTATGAGTTAATGAAAAAATATTATATTCAGCAGCTTACGTAAGTAAACCTACTTCAAAGATTTCTCATCTACTGCAATTTCAAAGCGAGGTGAAAATAATAAAGAGCCAAATTCTTTTGTGGCTTGGACCCAGTAAGCTCCAAAGCCATAAATAAAAGCATACCTTGACCCAAAGCACGAGTTCTTTGGCCCTCTTAATAAAGACCTGCTGGAAGAAGCCCCACACTGCTTTCCTCAAAGAGCATGAGGCATTTTATCTGCATTATTCCCCCTGTACGAAGCCATTTCTGCATGGATCTCCTCTTTAAAGAGCTGGAGATTTAGCCATTTATATTTTCCAACTACCATTCAGAGTATTTATCTTCTCATGTGACATGATACTACACAGTAATGCAACTATTGGAAATTAATTATATGAAATGGCTCCCATGGGAAGTAATCCATGCATCACACATTTAATTATGAATATTTCTGTAGTGCCACTAAATCCAGGAGATATCCTATCTGTATATGCTGATGTATTTCAGATAATAATCCCCTGCCACAATCTATTTCTTTCTAAAAATCTCTTTATAGAGACAACCGTTTCAGCTCACTTCCATTACACCCCATGATTGCCAAATAAGAGAAATGATTGCATGCAGAAAGAAAAACACAGAATTAAGGGCATAACAACACACTTAACTCTGTTGGAGTGGTTTGTGTTGCTGTTTTTCAGGGGTTTTTAAATCAACACTTGTTACATTCCATGATTTGTTGAGAACTCTAAGGACAGTAGGAAAAAGCAGATGAATCTGCATAACTGCACTGAACTAGATTATATGTAATTCACTTCCACCACTCTATCAGACAGCAAAAAACAGTGCTCACCAAAAATAAATGCATCACCATTTGTTATATTCAGTATTTACTTCTCACCTTACCTTTTGCTCCCTGAACTCAAGCCATCTTACTACAGGGTGCAAACCAATTCAAACTTCAAGGTTCTTCAGCAAAAGTAAGAGCAGAAAAACACAGCTGAGGAAGTGTTCTGTTGTAGGTACAAAAGGCTTCTCATATGACTTTCCTGAAAAGTAGCTTCCCCTTAACAGCATAGTAACTGGTAGCAGTAATAGGAAGTACTAATATCTAGTTAGTACCTGGGAACATAGAGAAGAGAGGTGTCCAGACCCCTGCTAATTCCAGTACAATATCACATAAACTCTTTCATACAATTTTCAAGTTCCATCTTTACTCCCTCCCCAGCAATCCCAAATCAACAGCAGAACCTAACCTGTGGAATCTTTTTCAGGTTCAGAATAACAAGGCCAGCTCATGCTGCTATCAACATTTCTCTTCCACCTCCCAGCCTGATGTATGCATATCCTATAGGGAGGGATAGCTCTCAATTCTCCAAGCAGGCAACACAACCTTTCCTCCAACAGCTTTTTACCTGTTCCAAAGAGATCTCCCTTGAAGGTAAAGGAGCAGAATCACAAATTCCAGGAACTCACCTTCCCAATCCCATTCTGTTGCTCTCAGAGGCACTGCAGCCTGCTCTTGTCTTTTTTCCACAGCTGCACAGTATGAGCTGCTGATCACCACCCTCTCCTCAGCCCATCTCCTGTGAAGCTGCACACCTGGGTCCTTTCTCCCCACCACCCTCTCCAAGGTATGGAAAGACTTGCCTACAAAATGGCGGTAGCTTTTACTATTCCTTCATTGCACAAAAAAAGCCCATTTCCACACTTTAGCTTTTCTTACTGGTCTTACTGTGGAACTCTGTAACAGATGTTGCCAAGTCCCCCCTCATACTGAGCTTGTTTCTTGTAACTCACAGAATCCTAGAATGGTTTGGCTTGGAAAGGACCTTAAGAGCATTTAGTTCCCATCACCCTGTCATGGGCAAGGACACCTTCATGACACTGTCCACAATTTCCAGGAAGCTCATGGAAGTTCCACCTTAAAAAGTGGGACTTCCACTGTCAAAGTGTTAAATTTCTTCACAACTGTTCTTCCCCCATAAGAATGGCAGAGATAGAGCTAAGTAAACACTCATGCAATGAAGAAATCAAACCTCTTTACATGCTAGTGGTTAAACAACATCCCTCTAAAGCAGTCAAAGTGAAAAACACACAAAGAACTTTTATCCAGGGTGCTGGTCTGGACATGAGCCAGGCTGTACCTGTGGACCTGCAAAACACAGCCCACAGAGTACAAAGCCATGGTGCCCAGTGCAGGTACTGCATTCTACAATAGTAATGTTGAAAACCACTCCACACGTCTTTCCTGAAGAGCAGCTCTCCATCCCACCTCCACCTTTGGGATCAGTCATCTCCTTCATTTATGTGGGGTCAACAGTTAACAATATATCCCTACTGAAAAGCCATCTCAAGATGAAGTTAAGCAGAGACACGCTTACATGCTACTGCTGACTGGAAGCCATTGCTCAATTTAGCAAAGCAATTAGATACATGATTATTCAGAAGTGAACTTATATTCGAACCATCTGAACCTGCCTTATGCTTATTGTTAAGCAGATTTGAGAGGAGTTGTCTGAAAGAAGTCATATGGATCTGATTTTTTCAGATTATTTACAAGCAAATGTGTAGGGCTAGCTGTCACAACACAGGAAACAAATATGGCACATGCAAATAAACTTAAACAGTCCCTCATTTGCAAAATCTTGTGAGTTTTTGCATTTCTGAACATAACAGAATTCAAATCACAAGCCAGGATGATGCTGTTTCACACGAACAACGAGATCATCTTTTGTCAGTCACAAAGTTGTCATCTACATAAGATTTTATTTCCAATCTACTAAGGAATTTGCTCTACCGCGAGTAGTACATCCAATGCGCGATACCACCAGCTGGCAACATGAAGCACTAACCTTTGGATCTTCTTCAGGTGCATGTGATCATCCTACAATCAAGTTACACCAAAAATTCCTCGCACCAGAAACAAATCAGCTGCTTTCTGCTAGAAGCAGTGATTCATAAACCCCTGTATTTTTATTCTAAACAACATTTTCTGTACAGGAGCTTTTAGCACTTCATTACTATTTGTGAGAGTTGCTTATTCACCTGGCACAATGGGTGTAAAAAATGATCAAAATCTTCTATAATGAAGAATCTGAAAGATGATGAACCCAATTTGAATCTAACAGAAAATGGAATTTGCCACTAAAAAAAAATCACTCAACTTGGAAGCTTCTTTTCTGAAGAACAAGTGGGGAAACAGGCTCAGGAGACTATGGAATCTGTTTACAGCCTTTCCCCAGCTATCTCTTTCTACCACACAGAAACTGTAAGAATTGCAAAGAAGTTGTGGGAGCCTAAAAGAGAGTGTTGCTGTTGGAGTGAGTGCAGGTTCAAACCAGCACTGATGGGGAATATGGGCACAGGAGAAACTTTAAGCAACCACTGTGCTGCCTAAGGAAGTTGAAAGAACTAAAAATGTTAAGGTAAAAAACTTCCTTCATCCCCCTCCAAAAAGTCCTGTGGAAATCTAGGCAGGAGTGTCCTCAGAGGACTACTAACTGTCATAAACTGACAGAAGACATTTAAGTTCAAGTCCTGGTCATCTTAATTGGGAGAAACTATTAAAAGTTAAAAAGACAAAGTCACTTCAATTGAAAAAGATCCAGAGGGTCAAATGCAGTAGAGAGGACTCAGCAATCACCTGGTAATGGAGGTCTCTTTTAAGTTCATTTACTGCACTTTGTACTGCTAGAACAGAATGGAATCAAGAAATGCACTGAAAAACCGCTGCTTTGCAATTCCCTCCTTCCATGTCTTCACGTGAAGGAGACCTCTGAATTACTCCAAGCATTTACATCTGTGCAAGGCAGCCTGAGTGTGGACCTTGAAACTGAATATAAGCAAACACAGCTGACCTTCTAGGGATTCCTCATCAGCAGGAAGGGATGGGGAATCACCTGGCCCATTTTGATTTGGGGATCTCTGTTGCAGACCTTCACATCTCTCCTTTCAAGTATATATATATAAGTTAATGACATGTGAGAACCTTGATTATGCCACATAAACCCATACCAGTCTCTTTAAACTACTTATTGTAACTTTGATTTTTATGAAGGCCTTTACCACTGTAGTGAGTGAAGACTGATTCCGTGCCTGTTAGCACCATGCCTGATAGCAGGGATGTTCCTACATCTTCATAACTCTCCCAACAACCCATCAGAGGAGATGACCAGAAATGCTGCTCACCCATGACAAGGAACCCCAGAACAGCTTATTGAGCAAGCACACGGTCCTTCCTCACTGCACTATTTACACTAGTTTGCTTGCTCTAGGAATATTGTTTCAAGCAAGATTATCAAAGGCACAAAAGATGCAGGAGGGAATCTTAGTGGGAAAAATTTATTACAGGAAATTACCACCTAAAAATCCTGTGTCATGAACAGTCTCTCCCTTTGCTTGTGCTTCTCCATCCAGAAGACAACAATACTGGTAGTTGCTTAAGCATCTTTAATGATGCTTTAAAAATGAATGCATTATAGTGCCATTTAGGTGTTACTAGAGATAAGTATAGGCCTTTGAAAGATGACAGACTACGACTGAATATGTGGAGACTGGATTAACTGATTGATTCACACAGGAATCCTTTTGACCATGTAGTTTAAAGCTGGCAGAGCAAAAGCCCTGGACAATGCCGAGCAAATAAACTACAAAAAGCAAAAGACAACAGTGAGCAAAAGAATAGCACCAAGAGATGAACTTTTCAAAGCGAAAAAATGGAGCTAGGAAAGATAGGAGAAAAAGAAACAAATTAAGGCAAGAAAAATCAAATGTAAGAAATAGGATAAATTGTATTAGAGAATTGGGAAAAAATAACATATAAAGAAAAATACAGCTAAGCTGTGCTACAAACAAAATCCCATATAAATGCACTTCCAGTTTGCTGAAACTCAGTCATTTTTACCCAGATGTGGAATGCAGTGAAATTCTCCAGCCTGACCAATGCTGTCTATTTACATGAGGGTAGAGTTCTCCCTAAGAAACTCTTGCTGCATCTGACTGAGGTTAGGAAATGCTTTTACATCCAGTTAAAAGCAGGAAGGCAAATCAGATCTTCCAGCCTGGAAAGTTTCCTAACACACATCTCTTTCCGAGGCAGAAGCAAAGCTATTAAAACCCAAGTCAGTTAACAGGCTGTTAATGGCTCAGGAGAGCCTCTTTCATAAACATTTTGGAGTAAAACATTAAACCTTCCTACTTAAGGAAGTAACCAAAATATAAGTACTTTGTACCAGGACTGGAGAAAATGGCCTGCCTTCCTCCATCCTTCCAGCCTCTCTTACATGGAAATATGAGATACACTTAATTCTTTAACCACCACAGATTTTCTATGTAGATTTCTGAGATCTATTCCAAGATTATCTTCAAGTACTTATATATGCAAGGCAAATTTCTGTATTAGCCTCTGAGGTCTTTGATCTTCACATTCTTTCATTTTATTCGCTTTTATTAGACTGAAATTTCAAAGGAGCTTTACAACATTCAGATTGCATAGCACAATTTGTGTTAGGTGAGTCAGGAAGCCATGCAGGGAACCTGTGTGTAGAGCCACAATGGACCAGTGCTGAGTATCACCTGAATTTTTGCACCTTTTGGTTGGGTGGCATGCTTTAAGGGAGCAATATCACACTTTAAGCCCTGGATTCTGGCTTACTTCAGATCCTTATCAGTAACCAACATTCCATTTAGTTTATTCCAGTTGAGACCACGCTTCAGTTTACAGTGGCTAACTGTACATTAGGATATTCAAGCTCTCTGTCACGAGACATGTAGGTCACAGAAACACAGCATCAGATAATAGGAGCTAAGCCTGCTCTTTCTCTTATCTCACAGATTACAAACTATTCCAGAGTCTAGAAGATGTGTAAATCCTGATTATTCAAGACTGCCACAAGTATCAGTTTCTTGCACTAAGGAACCCTTGGTAAAAAAACCTCCTGCACAAATCCAATGTGTGTATGTTTTTAGAGGACTTCCTAGGGAATGTCTTCCCTTTGCAGCTAGTACCTTCCCACCTGTCCTTCCAGTGTGATAGGAAGCTTAGAATTATACTTCAATAATTATTTAATTAAGATGATCAATTAATATAATTGCCTATAGAAAGCTATCTTCCAGCCTGCACATGGCTTAAAACTCAATCCTTTACTCACAGCCAAGGGTCCCTTCAATACTGATTCAGGCATGTGCCATATTGATTCTCCTGACATACATAAGAACAGATAGAAGTAATATGAGGGTTCAAGCTTGTGCAAAATGTGGCTGCTCAGAAACATTTATTAGCATTTCTGCAACTAGAAGGGATTAATTTGTTTTGCAGTCCTTCATGGATATTAGCTTATGCTCCTTGCAGATTCCAGCCCGCACCTATTCAAGCTGAAAACCTCCATTCGGATCTCCAGGGCCATTCAACAGAGCAAGTCCTACCTGCATCAATCAGGGATAATACATCCCTTTCCACATGCCAGGCTGCTGCACTCCTGGAGGACTGTGCTGCATGTGAAGCCCATGGATGACTGCATGTACCATTCTTGTTCAGAAGGACTTGTCAAATGAAGTTTTTGAGCCTGAACACATTTGCAGCTTTCCTATCCAAAAGAACACTTTCACAATACACAGCACATACAAAAGTGTTATTCCCCAAGTTTGGGTTTCCTTGCCTAGGGAATTGACACTGCTTCAGAAGCTAATACCAAATGGCAAAGTGTTTTCCTTATATAATACTTCAATACTATTTTGGTAAGAGTAAGAGACAAATGCGATACTCCAAGATGAAGATCTTAGAGCATCGTAGAATCAGAATGGTTTGGGTTGGAAGAGACCTAAGAGACCATCCAGTTCTAACTCCCCTGCAATGGGCAGGGACACCTTCCACTAGACAAGGTTGCTCCAAGCCCCATCCAACCTGGCCTTGAACACTGCCAGGGATGGGGCAGCCACAGCTTCTCTGGGCACCCTGTGCCAGGGACTCAGCACCCTCACAGGGAAGAATTTTTTCCTAATATCTAATCTAAATCTCCTCTTTTCCAGTTTAAAGTCATTCTCCCTTGTCCTGTCACTACATGGCCTTGTTGAGGAGCCCCTCTCCAGCTTCCTTTCTTAGGCACTGGAAGCTAAGGTCTCTGCAGAGCCTTTTGTTCTCCAGACTGAACAAGTCCAGCTCTCTCAGCCCATCTCCAGCTTGGAGGTACTCCAGCCCTCCGAGTATCTTCATGGCTTTCTCTAGACTCGCTCAAGAATGTTCACATCCCTCTTGTGTTGGGTGCCCCAGAACTGAATGCCATACTATAGGTGGGGTCTCATGAGAGCAGAGTAGAGAGTCAGAATCATCTCTCTCAACCTGCTAGTCATGGTCCTTTTGATGCACGCTACAGTTGGCTTTCTGGGCTGTGAGCACACACTGCAGGTCATGTTGAGCTTTTTGTCAATCAACACACCCAAGTCCTTCTCCTCAAGGCTGCTCTTAATCCATTCAACTTATTTACATAGTTACTTTACAGAAAACAACTTTTGTGGCTCTATTTCATGTGCTTGTATATGCAAATCCAGAAGACCTTGACATAAAAAGTTCATTATCAACAAAACATTATTTACCAAACAATCAAAGCTGCTAAATTCAAAGGGAACATCAACTGCATGATTGGCTTAACTACACTGTGCAATTTCCCGTCCTCAATTTTGGCTTGAATACCATTTGACATATTTCCAGCAAAATGCAACAAAATTAATTCCCTACTTGTGCCCTGTACAAGCTATGTGATTTACTTAGAGGAAATAAAAAGTTTTCACAAAGTGTCTGATAATGGACCACCTTCATCAATCACTATGGCATTTCCCTCCCATGACTTCCTGCAAAGTCTCTGAATGATCCCGCTTCCTCTTCATCCAAAAGGCAACGTGAGTTTTGTTTAACCTCCCTAACCATAAAACACAGCTCTTCTGTTAATCTGTCATCTACTAATCAGGACTCCATCCGGAAGGGTCCTGAATATCCATTAGCAGCTGGAATGCTGCATTCAAACCCTGGTTCCTAGCAGGAAAGAAATGACAGATTTTGGAACTATTATTGGCCCAGGATAATTCTTCTTCCGCAGATGCAGGTGCTCGTGTGAGTAATTTTTAACAGTTGTAGTGCAAAACACAGCATAAATCCCAGAAGTGCTAATGCAGAATCCTCCCGTCCACAACTCTGACAGAAGTTTCCTAAACACATCTCTCTATTCAAGGCAAAACTTCAGTAAGTACAAAGTGTATTTAGAACAATGTATGTCTCTGGTGAAACAATTGAAATTATTGCATCCTTTAGTTACCAACACAATGAAAACAGTGCTTCTGACAATGAAAATCAGCTTGTTTTCCTGATGGCTACAGATAATATAGTGAGGGAAGTGTGCTGCTGTTCCTATGTAAAATGACAGATTAATTTGATAAATTATAGCTCAGCATGTACTTAAACAAGAAGATTTATCCATCTTTTTTTAGCAGAAGTAAGTGGCATTTCTTAGGCTGGCTTTGCAACTGCAATGTATTCCCAAAATCTCTGCGTATTTCAGAAGTTTCCGAAAGTTGGCACAAATTAATATATCTTATATAATATTTATTACCAGCACCTTATTCATATGGGACTTATTTCGCTCTGTGCTGACATCCAGCATGCAATGTGGGACTCAATTCAGACTTTTTTCATCATCTGTCAAAGGATTCAGAACTTCTCTGCACTCGGTGTTTTAAAGAGGGATTGATGAAATTTTGCACAGAACCGTCTCTGCTTTCTATACATTTTAAACCCAGTTTCTGACAGAATCCTTTTTCCCAAACCTATTTCACAAAGCCATCCTAACAGTTCATGCTACTTCACAATAGAGAAGGAGCTGGGAGCAAATATATTTTACTACCTTATATAAATTACCATGAAATGATGGCATATACTATAATGTCACTGATGTATTAAATGTCTTTTAACCTCCAAAACCTAAAACCCCTCCCAAATCCCCCACTCCCCCTTCCAAACCCCTGCATTTCCACCAGCAGGTAACAGCTGAAGCACAGAATACATAATAAGGTCCATGTAGTGACTGTATTTCAGGAATTTTACCAATATGAAGATTTATGACTGTCACTTTACCCCAAAACTCTCCAACATCAAAGAGTGGTTTTAAAGCACCATGATAGCCAAGAGAACAGCTGTATGGATAAAATATGGCTTCTGTAACACCTATCCTCTTGATGTTGAAAAGTTCAAGGGATGCTGCTTTCATAGTGGTGTCTTCTGGATGTGCACAAGTTCATCACTAAAGCCGACCTTCAGGCAGTGAGTTTCTTTATAGTGACTGTTAAATGTGTAGGAAAACATATCTTAAGGGTGCCATGGAGGTGGTGGGGGGAATCTGAGCTTGCCTTGACTGACATTGTGAAGGTTAAATACTGGGGAAAAGCTGCTGTCAGAAGTTCGTGCTCATTGGAATTCCATACATCAAAATCAGGACTTTATGGAGCTATGGAAACTTACTCCCAAATTCATAGACAAGCACACAATATCACAGATGAAAGGCTGCTGACTGCTGTGCAGTTAAAACTACTAATTTACTTAGCATATTCTCTCTTTCTGAGATCTCCTTGCAGCTGTTCATTGCAAATGATCCAAGGCAACGTTCACACGCTTGAGACAAGCATAGCAAATTTGAACCAAGGAAAAACTTTCAGGAAGAGGTGAAAAGAGACCTGAACTTAAGAGAAAAATACAAACACATCCTGGTTCTAAAGCATTCGCAATGCATGCACTGATTCTGGAGTTTCTACAAAAGCTAAAAGTGAAACTTCACATTACGAGGATTAAAGGGTAGAGAAATTCTGCTCATTTTAGAAATAAGGGCAAACGTCAGCCAGTAAACCCACAGAAGTTGTTTTGTCCTTGTTGCATCTGCAGTACACTGTTAGAGTTCCAATGTATTTTGGGAAATAATATTAAATACAGGTAAGTGAAATTATTAAATGAACAATTATTAATCTAGTCTAGAGGAAGTGGATTAGCAGCATTTTGATAAGAAAAACAAAGGAATGTGAGAGAAGAGAGATTGGGCTGTTTTTTTGCAGCACCTAATCAAAGGCTTGGAGATCTCCATGCAGACAGCTCTGTAAAACCACACTGGGACCAGAGAACTTGTTTTGTGAAACGGGATTGGGAAGCACTCAAGTCAACGGGGCAGGACTTGGTGAACTACAGTAGATCTCTGTAGACTTCACTGACCTGCAAGGGGTTGGAGGCTGCTGTTTTGTGGCACTCCCTCGACCTCTGCACATTCTGTTTGAATTGATAAACTGAAGTTTTGGTAACAGAGTTTTGTTTCTTTTTTGCTTTTGTGTGCTACAATTTGAAGACTCAAGAGGCAAAGTAATTAATAACTGAGATTCTGAGGCTTAAATTCTCTTTGAGTTTTGCTTATTTCCCTTCTTTCCTCAAATAAAACCAATGTATGTCTGCTTGCTTCCAACTATCTGCCTATTAACAGGAATGAAACAAAATGAAATGAAGTTTCATATTAGTCTGAAAATCTGAGCATGCTTTAGGTAGAGATGGATCCTGATCCTTTTATTTAAATGTAATTCCTAGAACTCTTTGAAGAAACAGCTGTTATTGTTAATGACACCTCACACAACATGTATATGCCACCATATGCACATACATGCTCCACAGCCTTCGTGCGTGTCTCATGGTGAAGACTTACTGACATAAAGGCACTGATGCAATCAGCCATGCAGTTCTTTGTACAATATTTCTTTCCACTCTTTTCATAAGTCTCCCACTGTTATTTCAACCTGTCAAGTTGTCAGCGAAATAGTGTCAGTCACAGTTCTTATGTTATAACTAGACATGGTATGTACCCAGGTACTCTCAAGTTGCCTTTGGTGTAAGTTAGTACCAGCTCAGTCTCTTTCTTCTGGCAAGTGTTGCTGAGAGAGATAATCCCCAGCTTCCCTGGCCCTTCACAGCACCTCGAATGAAAAATTAACAACCTGATAGCTTAAATCTACCCATTTCTCACAGCTCCTTCCTTCTGAGCACCCTGTGTTACAGAGCCTCTCTGTCTCCAGTGACGAGGCCTGGATGACATATGTAACACGCAGCTTTGGAAAGAGGTCCTATGAACCTCTACTTTAGATACGCCAAGAGATAAAAGAACCTAGAAAAAACAGAAAAAGCATTCCTCCATCCCATTTCTGCACTCCTGAATGCCTTTTGGGATCTAGCTGAAACCTCCTGATGTCTTCTGGCACACGGTTTTCCTTCTATGTAACACTACCCCTCTGTCCTTCAGCCAAAGAGCTCCACCTCTCAAATACTGCTGAACTACATTGATTCTACTAAAAATCCTGGTTTCTTTGCTTTGCTCCTGTCTCAATTCCCTTTGTTCTCAAGACTCCCAGCTCTGCAGGGGAAGAGAACACAGGAATCTCAGGTTTTAAGCAGAGCCTACATTTTCTTTTGTTCTATGTAAATTATTACAGCAGTTGAGAAGACATCTGATAACAGTAAACATATCAGAGGCTGACAGCTTGGCCCTGCTCTCTGAACGAGTGGCTAACACAGAATTCAGTTAAACATCAGTCATTTAGCCCAAATTAATTACATACAAGGCAAGGAGCAAAGAGAAGACCGATTTCCTGGATGCTCCTGAAAAATGCTTGGCTGACCCAAAAAGCAGCACTGGTAAATCTTCCTCTGCCCTTGCCCTTTCCTTCTGACTAGGCCATAATGGCCAACATAGCAATGCAATTAAATGCCAAGCACCTCATCAGTGTCAGTGTAAATACCTAAGGGAATGGGAAGATAAAGGCTTCTAACATATGTCCCCATGATCACTGGCCCAGAATCAGCAGCCCTACTCTCTGTCTAAAATTGTCCTGTAAAACAAAAAGTCCAACATTTTAAACACCATTCCCTAAAAAAAAGAATTTTTATGCAAAACAAATGTGCCTTCATGAAGGCCAATGGAAAAAAAGTAGGATAATTGATTCTTCCAGAGTTTCTTGATACTCTACTATTTCTCTTGTACCTAAAAGCGATTTTGTTCCAATTTCATAAAATCACAGATTAACAGAATGGCTTTGGTTGGAAGAGACCTCAAAGCTCATCCAGTTCCAAATCCTTGTCATGGGCAGGGACACCTTCCACTAGACCAAGTTGCTCCAAGCCCCGTCCAGCCTGCCTTGAACACTGCCAGGGATGGGGCAGCCACAGCTTCTCTGGGCACCCTGTGCCAACGCCTCAGCACCCTCACAGGGAAGAATGTCTTCCTAATATCTAATATAAATCTCCCCTCTTTCAGTTTAAAGCCATTTCCCCTTGTCCTGTCACTTCTAAAAGGTCTTTCTCCAGCTTTCTTCTAGTCCCCTTTAGATACTAGAAAGCTGCTTTGTACAAAAGCTAACACTGCAGGCTCCCCACCCAGCAGATGCTGCAAGATCCATGCAAGACTTATTTTCCTGTTATGTTTTTCAGATCCAGCTTTTAAAAAAAAATTGTCTTAAATCTCACAAATCTTGTAGCAGTATCAGATCATTATATAGTGAGTCAACTGTCTATTGAAAATGTGATTCACTCACTATACTGAGCAAACCACTGCTCTTTTATAAAATCCATATAAAAGAAAGAAAAAGAGGTAACACTAGGAGCTACAACCACCACCAAGTGGAACACCCAACCTGTGTTGTCTCTAACTATCAAGTAAGCTCTGAAGTCATTGGACAGGAACCAGTTTTGCATTCACCTCTTGCACAGCCCTGAGTATGGGCACATAGACGTAGGCACACATGTAAAAATGTCTGATTGTTGGTAATAATTTATTAACTGCAGATGCCCAATCTCTCTCCATCATTCAGCCTGGGGGGAAATTCTCAGAGAGAAAACAAGCCACTTTCCAACTAGTGAAAGCAGCTGCAAAAGCTGCCAACAAGAAGTACTTCTGGTGATTCATACATCTAAAGCTTTGATGTATTTTCCTGTGCTAACTGCTCTTTCACTTAGCAGACCATTTTTACCTTCCCTTCCTGCCTCTACCCTTCACTGCATATAATATATATATATAAAAAATACATAGGATAAATAATACAATAAATAAATAAACAGTTTCGCTCTTTAATAATTTCTGTCTTTTCAGTGTCACATTTCCTTTCAATTACTTGCATCTTCAAAATCAGTTTTTCTTCTTCCTTTCCCTTCTCTCTCCCATTCTCCAATTGGAATTAGGCTGATACTTGCTAACATTAACTGTTCATGGATTTTACCACAAAATTCTACTGGTATCACTCACCTTGGCTAGTACAGGAGATTACAAACCTGTCCCCATGTGTTCCTACATTACCAAGGAAAGCCAGTCTTTAGGCACTACCAGAATAAACAGCAATCTGTCTGATTTAAAACCCTCTTCGTATGGTTACAGCATCGATTTGCTTAAACCACACATGCAAAAGAGCATGTACATTTTCATTACTTTTCCTGATTGAGAACCTCTCACTTTTTAAAATGCCATTGAGGGAAAATCCCACAAACACATTTCTGAGGTTAAATACTGCAGCTAAAGTAAACCAGGCTTAAAATAAAAAGTTGGCATTTTAAAGGCCTGCAAATAGGATTAGATCTACCCAGCCTGTATAAACATTAATAAGTGGAGCTCCTTTCAGATCTCATGTAGGATGTATGCATCTGTAAGTCATGTGAGGACCAGCACGAACCCTCTTTAATTTGCAACCAGAAGGTCTCAAGGTTGAAAGAGGTGAAACAACTTAACAGAAAGGTTTGCCAGGACATAGATTAGGATCTTACACTTGCAAACCTCTGTTTCTGTTGGCTGCAGCTCTGTCTGATTTCTGCTGAGCTTTGAGCACTCACCCACTATACATCTTTAGCACTCAAAAGATATAAAAAATGGAATTCTTTATCCAAGCTGCTTCTCAGCCTAGCACACCATAAGTAACAGGTTTCTGAGCTAAGATACTTCTCCCTCCCCACCCACTTCCAACCCCATCAGTGCTGAAAAATAACAGGACAGTAATGAATTAAATGATGCTCTTGTTCAGCTGTTCCTGTTTTTCTAGTACTGTAGTTCTACTTCTCAGTAGTCCTGGCTAATGCTTTCTGCAATTCCCCACTGATACTCAGTGGAATGTTATCCTGCTGTAAGCTACTCGTACAAGGAGCCTTTGCTCCTCTGGTGAGCCATTGGCATGATAGGTCACTGATTGCTGGGAAGAAAACAAGTTCTTGGTGGAGAGCTTTGTCCTTCCTATCTTGCTGAAGGACGTTGCAGAGCAGATGCATCACGGACACATCTTTGTCACTTAGCACAGCAAAGCAGAGATAAAAATCAAGAATAAGTAAAGTTTAATTTTGATTTAGGGCTTGTTTTTCTGGGACTTTGGCTTTTTTAATGCTAAGCAATAAGAAAACATACAAGTAAGGATCAAAATCCCACCTCTTGGTTTCAGTATGGTTCCTGTAATAATCCCATGCTTTCCACATGAGGCAAAATTCAAGGCTTCAGTCTAGACTTATAGCAGTGACCTTCCCAATGTGTCTACCACCAAAAGAAATGAACTATAAAACCTGAAAAATAAATCAGAATTTACTCAGCTGTGTGTCCAGCCATGCAATGGATAGCACTTTCCATATCCTATAATCATTATTCAGATGAGCCTACTGTAAAATAGGGATGTATCCTTAGAAACCAAGATCTAAAGTTTAGGAGCTAACAATTTAGAGAAAGAAGTTTATAGAAGTCTAAATGTAGCCTGCAATGTATAATATGAAAACTGACAATATATGACATGAAAACTTATACAACTTTCCATATCCTATAATCTTTATTCAGATGAGCCTACTGTAAAATGAGGATACACCCATAGAAACCAAGAGCAAAAGTTTAGGAGTTAACAATTTAAGAGAAAAAAAAAAGTTTATAAAAGTCTAAATGTAGCTTTCAATATATAATATGAAAACTGACAAGGAGATGGTAGCAATATACCATCAAATCCTTTGCCAAAGTAAATGAAAAAGTCACCCGGGCAGATAACATCTGGATATGTGCAATCTCAATTTAGTCCAAATCCCAATGTAAACAAGTCCGCTGATAGCGGAGGGCTAGTTAGACATTCTACTAGCTTTGGATAATCGAAACCATCTTCCTTTCCTAAAAAAAATAACAAACCTTTCAATTATCAAAGTCTGAGGAAGCAGCTGACAGCTATTGGAGGCATTCTGGGAAAATTGCAGGTTTTCACTTTGCAGACACACACCTCTGCAAACAATTTGTTTGTGTATACAGGTTATAAAGTGCAATAGCACTCAAATGGCTTAATACTTTCAAATAAGTGTAATATACAGTGTATGGATTATATATAATATCAACATAATATATTTTGATCCAATTTATTAGTCTGAGGACAAATACATGTTCTTCTAACTCTACAATGGCATTACTATTATTATCATTTCCAGTGATATCACTATTTAAAGAAACTTGAATGCAAATGTATTTGCAGCTGTGTAACATGGAGTTTCACTCACATACACACACCTCCGTGCAAGGATCCTAACAAAAATGGTAGCAGTCACTCTGGGAATGGTAACAATGCAGCAAGGGAATTCAGACTCAAACAGATTTCATTTAAAGGCTGGGTAGGATCAGTGGAAATGTATCATATTACACCAACCTAATTATACATTGCAATAGTCATTCAGTCAACCCCTATGTCAACTGAGTGCATTAGTATATTATCACTGATAATGAAGTTTTGACAGTAATCTGAAACATCTGCAGCAAGAACCATCAAAGCCACTGAACATAGGATAGCATTAACAACGTATTTCTTTTTTTTCTTTCTTTCTTTCCAGGGCTAACAATACAGTTCTGGGCTAAATGTCACATTAGAAATAATTGTAATCATCTATGAATCAACTTCCATGCCTATTGCTTGAATGCACATGAAGAGGAATAATCTATATAGAATGCAAGCAGATTTCATGCACAAAGCTGGAGCCTATGCAGCAGGTCAAGGACTGAAGAGCACTAACCAGGTTAGGGAACATTAGCAGGTGAGAAGAAGAGAAGAATTCCATCAACTTCCATTGCAAAAGATAACAATCCAAAGGAAAAGCCCATCCATGTGTGCCCAAAAAATCCCAATGGCAACTCATTAAAAAATGAACTCTAAAAACTCCACAGCTCCATGTCCCTGTAGCTAACAAAGTTAAGCAGCTAATTTTTTAAAATAGGTCAAGTCTCTCATCTCTGTGTAACAGGGACAGAAGCAAGTATTAAACTGGTTTATTCAGAGAGAAAGGGATTATCAGAACACTTATTTGCACACAGTTATGCAGAAAAGATCACCTCAAACAAATTCAACAGAGTCCTATTGGATCAAGCACAATACACAAGTAAACCTGATAAACAGAGACAACTAGAAAATATGCCATGAAGTTTCCAAGAAACAACATCAGAGGTAACGTCATATTTAGAAAGTTAAAATGTCCACAACTGGAAAGCTTGATCACCAAAACTATCTAGTTCACACACAAACAAAAACATTACAAAGTGTATGCAATGTTCACTGATAACTATATAAGATATACCACCTCCTGCCTGAGAGATCAACTGGTTTACTCAACTTTCACATAGTGCGGAAGGTACAACAAATATGAACTAGCTTTCAGGTTAGGGATGGAGATGAATTTCAAACTATGGAACCCCTCAATTGATTTGCACAATAAAAATCACATTTCAGTGCCATTTAATAATGAAGGAGTCTGGAAGAAATTGTCTGACTTGAGCACATCATGGCAAAATATCTACAGACACCACTTTCATAAGTGCAAAGATACAGGGATTTAACTTCCAAGACAGACACTGAGACAGCCTCAAAATGAACCACTATAAAGGTATAATTCCATTGCCTTGAACTTTGTATAATCACAGCCTGGATACACTCTGTACTACTGTATCAATTATATATGAGTGCGTTAACAGCACTGCATTAGACATGAATGACATAGTTCCATCAATCTAAGTCTCTGCACTTAAACCCCATTTTTCTGTTTATTCTCTAATGTTGGGATGCTTAAATATTCTCATTCTAATGACAAATGGATACATGGAAAGAGGTCTCAAAGGGCGTGTTTCGATCTTTCACACTCCTGCCGCATTTAGACTATGTATTGTGCCTGTACTTGGGGATGTGTTAATTCTAACCAACTTTTCTTTTACTGAAGAAAATAAAACTCATTCTAAAGTTATTTTATTGTTGAAGCTTGTACTGTCAGCTGAAAAAGGAATGACTTATTTCTGCTGGAATGTAAGTTTCAAAATAGAAAATCTAAACTGAAAACAGTAGCTCAGAATTGTCAGATTAGACAACCTATTGATCTCCTAAATCAAGTTTTGAGATAGAGAACATGTGGATAGTCCACACTTCTTTCAGATACTACAACTCAAATCTTTCAACTACATTATTGTGAGTATTCATCCTTAGGTTCATGTTAAAACAAAGGCATGCTGGGGTATTTAACCTGCTGCTTTGTCATAATTCATAGTTCAGTCAGCCAAAAAGACTCCCATTTAAGAGGCACCCACAAAATAACACTGCAATGTGCCCTACCAAGGGCTCCATATTTGGAAACTGCTCAGTGTCATCTTCTGAGTGTACACTGTGGAAAAAATACTTCATAACTTCACCCAAATGACATGCTTCCAGCTTAGAGACTCAGCACTCCAGAACTGGAACTTCAGATCTCTACCGGTGGAAACTCCTCTCCTTCCTTCATGAATTCTTCCAGGAAAGAAACAAAGCAAAACACATGTCATAGCTGAGATGCATCCATCTGGAGGATATTCAAGTACCACAGAACCCATCAGCATTTCTATCATATTCTGTAATCGCTGCACTGTTCCATTTCAGAAATAACATTTCTGGAAGGTATTTATACTATGTTAAACTTAGATCCCCTGAGCACGCACTGAAGGTAATCACTGGTACATCTGTTTCTGTCATATCTAAATTCATAGCCTAATTCAATTGCAAATAATTAGCTATTTATCACCATAAAGTTCACATTATAAAATTAGAAAGGGACAACATGATCCTAACCATTTGACAAAAGATACAGGCCTTAAAAGGAGGAAAGGGGAGACAACCAAAACAAACCCTAGCAATCAATCCCCTAGTAAATCAAATGCAATCAGTTCTGCTTGCCCATCATCCCCCTGCACAATCCAAATCCCTTTGTTTTTTCACAGACATACAGAATATATTGCCATACATATCACTTAAGTCCATCTTTCATTTTTATAGCCGGAGAAGGAGAATGATTTAGTCAAAATAACATGAGTACACAGCTCTTGTAATACTGTTGTGACCTCGGTTTCCTACACCTACTTTGGAACATTACTATAACTCAACAACTTTTTTCCCTTGCAAGGACATCTTAATTATCCCACCCATGACATGAATGTTTTTGGAAGATAAAGTCTGTAATTAACTTGTTGCCAAACAATATGTTTACCGTCCTTGAAGGTCAGTTCTTGTATAAAGACATAAGGACACTTAACTTCGGGAGATGTGGATTGTAACTGCCATCAAACATTAACCAAGTGGTCATCCATTATCCATAGTAGCAGCAATGCAGTGTAGGAAGATATTTCGAGTACCATAAAACGGCTGTGTTAAAATAAACATCTTCTGAGGCTTGCGACAAGTTAAGTACAACTGGAGAGGCAGTGCTTGACCAATTGTAACAGGGTTTGTTTTCTAGTTAATCTCAGTAGTCAGTCGGTAGTGGGAGAATTTGCCCAAGACAGTCAAACAAGATTGTTCCTGCAGTATAAAATCTGTCTTTGCTGATTGCCCTTGTCAAGAGAAATGAATTTTTGAAACTGTTTTAGAAGATTTTACCAAACCACCTCTAAGTTTTTCCTGCCTTGTTTAGTTCTGAATTTACACTAGAAATATGCACTCATCAGTTTGACCAAGAGATCAATGTTATGCAATGGGCAGTGTGACAGGGCTGGGTAAAGCATAACAAATTTCATTCACCCTGCAAAGCCATGAAGGGCAGCTTAGCACTCCCAATACAAATCCTATAGGTAAGGAGCTCCCTGTTCCAGGCAAATGAGAAGGTAACCATGCTTGATTGAAGATCTTTAATACATCAATCAGTTGCATATGTGAGGCAGGAGAGGTACAAAGAGGAAAAAAAAGGACAAACAATGGAATAAAGAAAGGAATATTGTAATGAAGAAATACATGTAATGTTCTTTTATTCTGCTGTTCCCAGTGTTACTCAGGCTCTGACTCACATCCTCATCACCATTTTGTATTTTTACAGGAAAACTAACAGATACTTGGCCCTTCCTTTGCCTTACACTCTGCTTTAAGTCAGAGACAGATGGAAGGAATGGAGGGCAAAAAAAGCTGCTAAGAAAATCAAAGGAGGAATAAAATAATCTTTGCCCAACAAGACATGCTCTTCTTATCCTAAGCTCACAGCATGCACTCCTCCTGTAGAGGAACAGGTAACAACTGAGAACGTGTGTTTCCCTCAAAGTGTTGGGCAATATGGGAACTACTTGTGAAGAAATGGCATATGGAAGAGCCTAAACATGGCAAACAGGCGTTAGTGAAAAAAGTAAACAGGAAGAAGAAATTCATATGAGAAAAAAGGAGAAATGGAACTAATGAATATTCAAATAAGGGACAGAGAGAATCAACTACAGAAGGGAAAATATTAAGATCTGAGAAAGGGAAAGAATGCCAAAATCACTGAACATAAGAACTGGAGGAGGATGCAGCGTCTGGAGACATTCGCATCCAGGTGTAGCTGTTAGCTCTGCAGTGAACTAGAAAACAAAGCAGTTCATTTGGCATGGGAAGTCCATTAGAGAAGACACTTTGTATCTGTACCTTTCATGCAAAAGTAGTTGATTCAGAGTCTCTGTTCTTTGAAAAACTCACGTATGTCAGCACTTTAGATACTGGAATAGCTTATTCGTGTTGAAACATGGACTATTTGCTGTTTTTCCATTGAGAACAGATTAAATTTCAAGTTCCCCCACTTGGTTAGCAAAAGCATTTCCATCAGCTGGAAACACTTTTCAATCCATCTTGCCAACTTTTGACCTATGCTAGTTTCTTTTGGAAGGTGAAACCGGTCAGGATCAGGCATGGATAAGCAATTCTCCGCTGAGAGCATGTCAAATAGACACACAGCCTTCCCTGAGCCGGAATGCAGCAAATGTGTATTTCTTGAGAATAGACGCTTACTCAGAGCTGTTCATATGGAAGCAAATAACAAGAACCTATGTCACTCTGCAGTTTTTCTTGTAGATGAGCGTAGGCATCACACGTGCTATTCATTTTCTGGAATAATATTGGAGAGTGCTGTTTATATACTGCCTCTAGACCATCTAATTTAAAGAATGTAGCATATTAAAGCAATTGAAAAAGACATTTGTTTTTGCAGCACAAAATGAAGAGTCTGATTACTAGACAAAATAATTGACATACTGTTACACTATGCACATTTGCCTGAATACTATGGTATAATAAGCCATTATATAATAAGAGAAGACTTCAGCTAATCCCAGCCCAGAAACATTCAGTCTTCCTTCTTTCACTACTGTCAATGATCCCCCTGAAGTGCCAGCCAGCTGCAAGTTGATTTTTGACTGAGTTTTCCCCTTTGTATGTGAAATGGAAGAGAGATCTGTTGCTAGGGCTGGCTGGCAGCTCCCGGCACCTGATGCCATAGCAGCATTGTCTTTGCAATACTGCAGATGGAAGTACACCTAAGCCCTGCCTCACGTTCTTCCCATTATTCCTCTTTCACCATCCATCCACACTATTGTTTCTTAGCACAGGTCATCACAAGACCAGCTCTCATGGCTCTCCAATTTCCCAGTGATCTGCTGATTGACTTCTTGTTTGCAGGGATGAAAGCTTCCTGCAGGCTGGGTGCACCCAGCAGAGAATACAGATGCCTTGTTGCAGCAGGAAGAAGAAAATCAGAGCTGAAGTCATTATCCCCTTCACCACCACCACTCCCCATCCTCTGTGTAAATGCTCAGACAACATGCCCCCTTTCTTCTTGAGTGTCAAGCAAAATGAAAAGGTTAAATTTGAAGGTTTGTACGTGGCCTTTGGGTTAGATATCCACTTTTGTTCTACATAGAGCAAAATATTTTTAAAAACACAGCACCAAGAAGGTTCAAAGACTCTTTTTGCCACTTCAGGTGAATTACATGCAGTCTAACACTGCTCCTCAGAGAATAACTTCATATCATGCTTCCCTAAACTGACTATTGGAAGACAACTTCAGAACCAAAATCTTGCACCAGTATCCACCATATCACAGGTGCAAACCTCTTCACTCTGAAACACCATACTCCTTCACCTCACTCTTCAAACAAAAATATAGGGATACTAAATCTGGCTCAGGTTAAGTATTCCCAACTCCAATCTGGTCAAGGTTTCCCTTTTCACTGTCTGTATTTAGCATCTCCATTCAATCCCCTTTCCCTCTTTCACATAGCCACATTTCCTTCTTGCAGCAGGAGCCATAGGCAAAGCTTCATGTGAAAAGAGTGTTACAAAGCATTCAGGTTCCAGTGCCACGTGCCAGGAAATATCCACTAGATGATGGACTGCCCTGCAGACTTCCTCCACATGCCATCACCCATGGCTCACCAGTAGTTTGCTACCCCAGGCTAAAGGCCACTGAATGGAACAACTTTTAAAGTAGTTTACTGATCGTTGTAAAACAAAAGCTTTTGGGTTTTGAGTGTTTTACAGTTAATTCAGAAGTATAGGTGCAAAATGTATGGGCCTAGATTTTGCTTTAACACCAAAAATGATCAAAACAACTCCTTAGCTATGATTTATCTATTTGTTTAGAAACGAGAAATGTCAGTACTGTCAGAAAAAGTTTATGATTAATCTCCATCTATATTCATTCCTCATAATATCCACTTGAAGATGGCATTCAAAAGTATTTTTTAAAGATTTTGTACTTGATTTTCTGTCTCATTCATTAAGAGAGTATTACAGAGAATTCAGGGAAAATAACATTTCTGTAAAACACACCCTTCTACATTCCATATTGTTGTATGAAAACATTTTACAATTAGCTCAATTTTAAGGTAGAAAAATAATTCAACACAAAATGACACAGGGTGACTGGAATAAGCATAGAAAGCGCTTGTGTTTAAACACATGTGAACACTGAAGTCAATAATCTACAACTCAATTGAAAGCTCGTGTGCAGTTTTCTGTTGTCTTAACTGACTGTTTCAAACACTGACAGCCTTAACATTTCTGCTGCATGAATTTCTGACCTCCCCTCAATGAAGAACAGGGAAACTACACAGTTTTACAGCAGGTACAGAGTAACTAAGCAATTCATACCATGCTGCCACGGATAACATCTCCACATACGTCCTCTCCATCAATGAAGTTCACTGAGGAAACCCTGAAGTAAGAGTCAGTTTAGGATGCTTGAGTCACATTATGTTCATCTTTATTTGTTCGCCATAACACAGATAAAGTACTAAAGCAGGTAGTGCAGATTGCACAGAGTGCGTTCCTTTCTCATGAGAAAAGGCTCTCCAGTGAGGGAAGAGCTGTTACACTAATGCATCCTAAGGCAATAATAAAATATTATACACCTTTGGGTATTCTGAACATGGAATTAAGTCATTTATTTATTTAAAGTATCATGTAACAGCTCTAGAAACAATAAGCACAGGAACTTTAACTATTTTTTTGATGTATGAAACAGTTTTGCACATACATACCTGGTGTCTTGCCATGTCATGGCTTCAGAACTGCAGATACTTATCAGCTCAGCCTTAATTAATTTACTCCCAATTGAATACCACATTTAGAAGGAAAGAAATTGTAGTTTTATCCTGGAAGACCACGTCAGTCAAATGGGACAAACTGATACCTTATCTGATTTGTATCTATTCTCTCATCATGCAGAGACTTACTATATAGGAATTAAAATTAATTCTAAAAATACCCAGCTGCTATTGCGCTTATATATTGCATCTTCCTCAGAATAAAATCCTTTTGAGGGAAATAGCTAAGTTGCTCGAGGCTTGTTTTTCTTCCATCTCACATGGACATGCCTCAACCACTCATATCACTGTTCCATCAAATTTCTAATCACCTATGTGGAAATACCTACAAGTTCAACAATGTTCTACCGCTTATGTGCTGCTATTTTGGTGTTTTAATTATGCTACTTCACACAGCAGAACAAAGTTTGACATTAGTAATGAATCCCATAAATCGTCACTTTAACAAAATACATTCCCTTGAGGAGAGATAATAGAGGCCATATGAAAGCCCCCATTTCAGCTTAAAACCTTTTCAAACAATCCTAATTGTTTTCAGAAAGCCATTGGCAGGATTATGCTCTGTCTGAGGCATAGAAGAAGTGAGTGGGTTACATTTCTGTTAGCTCATTTTTGTTTGATTTTTATTGGGGTGAACATTTAATAAAATAATATCATTAAAAATAAAAAATGAAATGAAAAGGGAATACAACATCAATTCAATAGTACTGACTCTGGAACAAAAGCATGACAACATTGTGCTGGAGATGTGCGGTTAACTTTGTGCTACAGATGTACAATCCTTACCATTTTTCTTCATCATTTCAAATCATTTTACTAAGGAAATGGCCAATGCTGTAATACAGAGGCCAGACTATGGCACACAGACATCAAAAAATAGTTTCACATTAATATCCAGGGATTCAGCATGTCGGACTCACTGACTTTACAAACATCAAAGCTTAGCATGTTGCAATAAATTCTATTAAACCAATTTCTTAGAATGCTAATTGTTGCTTTTATAACGGTGAAATCAAGACCACATAGGTATCCCTCTCTAAGGGGAACCGAGCAATCTGGCCTGATTTTTAACTGAATAATGAAAGCTAGTTTAGAAGTTGGGACAGCAGATATTTTGCATTTGCATGCCGTAATTTCTGCAGTAACATGGGCTTATGCTTTGAATCTAATACAGATCCACACAGACACAGTATCAAACACTGTGATAGCAATGGGACCACACTGTCACCTGTAAGGGTTCAGATGTTCCTCACAACATCTTCCTAAGAGAGCTGGAAAAGGAAGTGGAAGCACACAATTCTTTACAGAAACCTGTCCAACTCTTCCCACTGCTCTTGCTTATTCTTTCAATTTGTATATCAAGAATATGCCACTGAGCCCCTCTTCAAGGATAAGCATGTCCCCTGTCAGCTGAAACATGGCAATAGCAATGGATGCTCAGTTTTGTAAACATATTACCATGCATAATCTCAACACTCGGCATTCTCTCTTCCATGTTTTCAACCCATTTACAAAGGGAAGATTTGGCTATTGCCAACCTGTCTACTTTTCCTCTAGTGCACTGTGGAAAGGATTTCTGTGTGCTAAAAATCAGCGCAGCAAAATGCAGATCTTTACATATCTCCAAAGGCTGTCTCTGGAAGGCAGACCTTTTGTACCTGGTTTTTGGGTTCAGAACCACTCAGAAGTGGAGGGAAGTGGACATGACTGAAGGCAGACAGATCCTACTACTTTCTGGCCAAGAAAAAGAGAGCCTGCAGTCCTACTGCTATAGACAAGTGGCCCACACATCCTCCCCTGTGCTGTCCTGGGAGACACTCTTCAAAAGATCTAGCATGTATGCGCTGACCTGGGGATAATGAAGACACTTCTGAATGCTGGCCTGTATCACAGGTTTAAGTAGCCTGTGGGGTCTGGAGCTGCCCTCACCTCACCTGGGCGAATATAACTCACACTAAATTAATTTTCTGAGAGAGAGAAAAGAGAGAATCAATATTTAGTCCAGGATGAAAATGCTTTTCGCTTAAAGAACTCAGCAGTCAAGAAAAATGAGGAGCAATCATTTTGTTCCCATGACAAACAAAAGCTTCCTTGCCAGTAGACACTGTATATTGACAATAACCTGTAAGCATCGTAGCACGCATAGTAATAAGATGGTATTTTGCTGCAGTGGATTTCTGTCTTGTAAACACTAGGTTTTGGTACTAAACAAAAACTTTCAAGAATGAAAACATTGCATTTTCCATTAGATAGCAACATTAAAATATTTACAATCAGCAAACACCTAATCCCTCCTCTGCCAACATCAGTTTTATTTAACATCTCCTAATTTAAATACTGATGCTAGAAATAATGACTAAGAAACCATCAAACAATTCATGATGCAAGAAACAAGAAATACGGGGATTTTTTTGGAACTATCATTCTATTTTATTGCAATTACTTTGGTAGAGCACCTAGCTACCACCAAAACCCTCCACACCAAATTAACCAGCTTTTTATTAACCATGGCAGGTCAAGTAATTAAAAACCTGAAGGTTTGGTAATGAGACTTAACTCAAAGACACTAATTTACAATGACACAGTTTCTCATTTCTGTATTACCTCACATACTTAGTATGAAATCCTTGAAGGGTCAAATCCTTGTGTCATCTAGAAATGATTTTGATCACCCCTATCTGAACTGTATGCATTTTGCTTCTAACACAAGTTCCAGTCTTCACCCTGTCACTTCAACTTGGCCTTTAGTGGCTTGATTCTGCTTCAAAAGATGTTTATGTCATCACCTGCTGCACTACACAGACCTCAGAGGTAACTATGTCATAGGCCAAATAAAACCAGCTTTTGTTAGCCACCCCCTGTGCCAGGTATGAACAGTTCTGGAACTTCAGTTTACAGAATGGAATAAGCTGGTATTTAATTAATCAAAACCACTCAAGGGAAGACAAAATCTCCATAGTTTGGGATGTATTTTAAACAGTCATGACTGCAGTGTGTCCTCGAAGAACTTGATTACATTAATTCTTTCCAATAGCTTTTAATCAAACCAAATCAAATCCTACATGTTCCATTTCACCACGATGAGGTGTTTCTTCTCTTTTGGTTTTTGCAGTTATTTCCAACTGCTATTTTATCTCATTTTCCAGAAAACCAGCACTTGTATGAGTGGTCAGTGAAAATAAACACCAACAGTGATTCAATAACTTGCTCTTCAACAAGGATGAGAGTTAAGTGTAGGCTCACCTTAACTGGTAAGTACAAAGGAAAGCCCAGTCCTGAAGGTGATAACCTGATGTTATAATACCAGATGTTAGAAAATGGATATTGATACGGATTGAGAAGACAGTGAAAACAAGACTACAATGCAATCACAAGTGGTTTTGATTTTATTTGTACAGGGTTTTTGCTGAGCCTCAATAAAATTCCTGAGCTGAAAATAGGTGGAGATTAATCGAGTACTTTAGAGAAGGATAAGATATGCTTGCTCTGTTCCTCCTCTTCCCTTCATATTCATTCATAGTCATTAGGGGACTTGTTGCCTTTTTTTCCT
Organism: Melopsittacus undulatus; assembly: GCF_012275295.1. Classification (NCBI taxonomy): domain Eukaryota; kingdom Metazoa; phylum Chordata; class Aves; order Psittaciformes; family Psittaculidae; genus Melopsittacus; species Melopsittacus undulatus. The sequence goes on along the minus strand of NC_047529.1, from coordinate 7,860,915 downwards.
TTTTCTTTTCACACCAGTCTAGAAACACAGCAACAGCCAAATTCATGCATGGAGAGGATGGCGTAAGCTCCTAGTACATTTCCCAGTCCCCAAACTCATTTAATATAAAATCCTCAAGTTGAGGACATAACAGATATTAAACTGATAAAAACATATGCTCCACTTGATCTTTGCCAAAAGGTCAAGAAGCAAACAGGAATCAGCAGACTCGATGGTTGCTTGGTCTGACTCGGTGCACACACTGAGACTGAAACATCGTCAGACCTTAACACTGCAGCAGCAACAACAATTATGTAGCCTTATCACTCTGATTTATCTCAAGAAGCTGCAGACCCCAAATACCTCACTCCAAGATTTCAATGAGCTCATGATTTTGCACACACAGTAACCGTTCCAGAACAGGAACTTGGGAAAGGTAACAATGCCATGTCCATTCTCCCAAAATATTCCACTCTTGGTCTGGTTATTTCCTCTTTGTTTAACCAAATAAAAAGAATAAAACACCAAACAACCTCCCCTCTAACTTCCTCTTGCCCCCCTACCCCTGCCCCAAGCATTTAAGAAACCTTCTGATTTCTGACTCATTATGGGGTTATTTCAGAACCTTCTCCCCATGAGCTAGACAGCAGCACATCTCCCCTACAGAAAGTATTTCACAGAAGTCTGGAACTTAAGGGAGCTTTTAATAAACAGCACACTAAATACAGAACCACACCGTGCAGTGCATTTTCTGTCTGCTTGCTCGACTCATTAGAGCATCCTACACGCTAATTCAAAGACTACATCTCAGTCTTGCCAAAGCATGAGTTTTAATTACTCTGTATCAAATTCCACAAATATCCACACACAAAGAACACAAAGATAATACTGCTAAGGCTTAATAAAAAAAAATCATCCCTGTGCATGGAAACTAGAAACATCCTTTGAAGTTAATGAGTAATAACAAAAGATATTTGAGTAACTTGGAACAAGACAACAATTTCTCTAAAATTATTTTAATTTTTAAGACTTTTGTAAACAAGCTTGGAAAGCTTTTTATTTCCCATTATATTCTCAATCATTCATTAGAATCACTAATTATTTATAAGAATAGAACAGTGGGTCAAAAGTAAATGTATTGTCACAGCAGAAATACCCAGTTAATATAGTGATGTTGGTGTTCCAAACTGCACAAGAGAGCCAGCCAACTATAAGGTGATTGTTTCACTTTCAATACAGAGTATTCAGTGAATTACTATCAGTAAATCTACTGGATTTTAATGAGTTAAAATATTTTAATAGCACAGCTTTGTTCTTCAGTTTAATCACCTTTCCCTAAGGCTCTGAACAACATTTCAGTATGTGCTTAATTTGCTACTGAAGTCAACAGAACTTTCAGTGAATACTGGACATTAAACACGTGCTTAATGAGATTTACTGAATCAGAATGCATAAAACCCAATGTGAGCAGAATCAAAGCCCAGAGGCTTTAGCCAAGTCCACCCTGAGCTCCCTTGAAGATATGGGGCCTCCAAAATGCGAATGAAGACTTTATAATTCTTATGACATGTCTAACTGTACATCCTTATTGCTGAAATACTTGGATAGCAAAGCACATACCAGACTTTATTGGTCTTTAAAGTAGGAAAAAGGAAAACCCCTTGAATTTACCCTAAACTACTAACTGGAAGCTTTTGTGGAATTTTGTTTGGTATCAGGAGTTCAGCAATACCCTTTGACATGAGACAACTGTTGATTTGTCTCAGGTTTCCCCCAGAAAGAAAATGTAGTATAATTAAAATGTTTTGACTGGAGACAGGAGGGAATGAAGGGTTGGAGTTAAGAGATATATTTTAACTACTAGTTGCTCTGTGAAAAAAGGAGGAATGTGATGCACTATCAGTACCTCACTTCCTCAATCATTCAGGCAAACTGTGCTGCCCTCTCAAATCTGCATATGAACATCTGCAGTATACCAGATGATACTCTTTCTCAGATTAAATTACCTGCATGCCTTTCAGCCCCCTTTTTTACTACCAAAGACAACCAGACCAGTAGCTATTAAAAAAAGAGATTTGACTTCAAGAGAAAGATTCTCCAGATCCCACACTCACTGTAAATGTTCAAATCTGACTCAGCAAGATTTTAATCCTTTCTCTTCTACCTTACAGGGAGGATCTGGTTCTGGCAACAAATGTCCGAGAGACTCTTTCTGCTGCCCAGAAAAACTAACAGTGTATTGGAGAAATGTTTAGCATCTCTTCACAATATGCTGTCCCTGAGCCTTTCTCTAATATGCTATCCAAAACAGCAAATCTGATAAAGACAATCATTTGCTGATTTAGATTTTGAACATACCGATCTTCAATAGGGCAGTCATTAGCATGGAAGGAGTTAATCTTGCCCACTCCTTTACGAGTAAAAAAGGCTGGGACCAGCTGTCACTCAGGTGATGAATACAAGCTGCCAGCCTTTTAAACAGCAGGTACAGCATTTGAGCTCTGAATTAATTAGCATTCAAAGAGCCTAAACACCGCTTGATAACGCCACAAGATCATTTTTGTCCCTTCCCTCAAATTAATACTGCTATTAAGAGGAGCAAGGACACAATGCACTTTGTAATTGTACCGATTAAACAAAGTTTCACACAAAACAAATTAGGGGGTCTTGCCAAGAATGCATCAAGTCAAATAAAGTACTGCTACAGATAAAGTGCAGGAATTCATCTTCACTTTTCCAGGGTATTCACAAAAACACCTAATAGTATGAATTCCTGTGTAAATGCATTAAATGCTTCCTGCATATAAACACAGGCTTCTCAAAAGTTCAAGTTTCTAAATGTTTAAACAGTGGCTTTGTCTCAGAAGCATTCCGGCTATTTCCATACAAGAGCCACTTTTAACACACAGATATACACAGAAATGACATGTTAACAAGGCATGGGAGATTATACTTATGTCTCAAAAACAGTGCTTCCAACAAATAATGTTGCAGCACTGCAACAAAGTCTACACAACCCGGTGTGAAAACCTTTCATCCTATATATCATTTAATTTAAATGACAAGCATATTCTAAAAAGCACCAAAAATGACTGATAGCAGAACTTAATGATGTTTAATAAGTGGCCATCTGTCAACAGTCACGGTGTAAAAAAAGAAGCACATTATGATTTCCCAAAAGATTAGAAATATTGATGCTAATTAAAAGGCACATTATCGTTATCTCAAAGCAATGTCTAAACACTAATCAGACTTCAAGTCCAGCAAAGGGAAAGGGGGAGAGACCTATGGCTCTAACTGTTCCTCAAATGGGTCATTTGAGCTGATAATCTCTAAAACTGGTGTTAGACAATGTACAGATCAGAACTTGGCAAGTAGCAGATAACTCCCAACCGGGTGGGCAAGCAATTAAACCCTGACCCGACCTATGGAAGATTACCTATTTTAAACTCAACTCTTTAGAAAAAATCTTTGGTACATTTGTAAAATGAACCGCAAAAGAAGGGAACTATGTTAAACATGGCATTTCACTGTTTATTTTTTCCCAGTTTTCCATACAGGGTATTTCAAAACAAAATAACACTTGGCATCACCGTGCTCAAGCATATGTTTAATTGCACACTACTGAACTGCGGTGCACTAAGTATTTTTAGTTGAGAAATGGATTGATGTCACACACCATAAGGGATTTGCATGGCCAGTTATGACCAAAACCCACACACAGAGGAATAAACCCACGAACATGGTGTTCCAAAACACTTTTGGCTATTTGGGCCTTTAAGAACACCATTTTGGCATCCAGGGCTGCTCTGGCTCCTCATGCTAAGCGCTATGGATGAATTAGGTACATAAAGTAGGTGGTTCAGGCTGTTGCTAATGTTTGCCTGGAGCTCTAACTTCAACATTAATAGTCAGTTTATTATAATTTAAAATGTGGTATGTATTGCCATTTTCATAATTCATCTCGATCAGGACCTCTTTTAAGCAAACAGACTTCTGTTGACCTCAAATCCATGCTTCGTGTTTGAACAGAAGCATGCAGCAGCCCTTAACACATTTTTTGTCTCAGTATGTATAAAGCTGACAAGACTTTTGCTTTGCTTGCAGAGATGTGAAGTTATAGGCTGTTGGCAAATGTTCCCTGTCCTTGGGATACAAGGGATAGGAAGCATGATATAACTGATCCCACCTCCCACCTAATGAAAACTGTATGTAGAGTCCCAGATACAGCAATACTGATTCTGTGAGCCTTGCTCATCAGTTTAACAATTTTATGAGGCCAGCTGAAGAGTTTTGTGTTGCCAGAGGAACGAGGCAGGCAGGTGGTGTGGAATACTCCAGTACTCGTTGCTGAAGTGAAGCATAGACAAAGTAAAAGGCATGCTGGGAAGAGATGGAGAAAACAGGGATGGCAGAATCACATAGAAACTGTGGAAAAAAGGCAAACTCAAAGTGTCACTGCCATGCTGCAGAACTGCACAGCTACCCTGGCAGTTGAGGCTTAGGGCCACAAGAACCCATACAAAATTAAGAGAAGTCATCTCTTTCCCTCTGTATTTTTCACAGCAAACTCTTTCACCTGTAACTGCCACCACCAAATTAGCATCTCCACAGTGTAAGCTCCTCTAGGCTTCCTCCTTAGGTCAAGGAATCCATTCATCACCCTCAAGCAAAGCATATTTGTATTTTTACTTGTCATTTTCAAACCATCGCTTCACACAGGTGTGACCTCTGATCCTGATTTTCCCTTCCTGTACTCCCCTGGCTATTCTCTCACAGTCCTCCATTATCTCTTCCCTAAGAAATATTAAAAAACTTAAGAAAGATGTCCCTGGTTTTGATTACCCTGTTCCAATCTACCTCCTTGATCTTCAGCATAAACACTTCAATCATTCTGGCATTTTCATTGACTTAAATTAAATGCAAAGAGAGTAATTATTTCACAGTCCCCTTGCCCTTTCATACACAGGTTTTCTGCCTTACACAATGACAAAGTATTACCTCCCAGGTCCTTAAATGGTTCAGATACTTCAGATACACGTTGGATATGAATCTGACATGAGGGGACTCTTAAGTAAACCTTGTGAGGCTTACCCAGTACTAATTATTAGCAATTACAGGGCTTTGCTAATGTTGAGCTCCAATGCTCAAACATGATGTGAGCCATATAACCATACAGTTCTTCCACTGATTAATAGGTTCCTTAGGATCCTCATAAGCACTAGCTACAAGATCCCCTGTATTTTGCAGCCTGCTAAATGCAAATTCAGTGGAGCTGACGCCAAAAGGGAAATTCACAGTACTGGGGAGGTAGATTTGAGACAGGAGGTCTAGACAGACATACAGAAATGAAATAATACCATCCGTCTCCAGTTTTAGCTATGTTATTTACTTCCATCTTCACTACATTTGTTTCAAATTGTCACCAAATACTTTATTCTTTGTGCTTCACAGATTCGCCTTCTGACTCCGCGCAACTGTTGTACACTGTATAGCTGTTGGAGCAGAAGTGCAATATATTAAAAGCTGAATAATTGTAAGTTGGGGCATATGGTGCTAAGGAGAATGTAGGAGTTAGGAGGAAGAAGGGAGTTTTGTTTTGATTTTTTCAAGAGTCCGGATATGACTAAACCTTTATCCAGTGGGCAAAGAAAATATCCCTAGTTTCTGTGTCCTTCCACAATTTGAAAAATTCCTTGTTTTTTTCTTCTTTATTGGCTTTTTTTGGGGGGGAGGTGGGGGAACAGGGAAAAAAGAGAAAGGGATATTTAACATTAAGTCTAATTTGCATGAAAAATAATAAACCTTTCTTCTGGTTCTCTCCTTGTGTCCCAAGAAAATCCGTTCTCAAACAGCACTGAAGTTTCTGCTGAAAGCAGCACAGAAATGAACTAGCTGCTGTGTAAACATGTCAGACTTCATCGCTCACATGCATTGAAATGACCAGCACAGTTCACGCTTCTCAAAGGTATTGCTTCAAGCTGATTGCTGACTCAAGACAAGAACACAACTCTGGTCACAGTGAGTTTCTGAGCATTTTCTCTGCAGCTGCAGGGTATAGAGGCCTTTCTGTTTGTTTTGCCTTTTTTCACTTTTTTCATATGAAACCTCAGATTCTGGAGTACAGTTTGGCAGCACCAGGCTGAATTCACTGCCAGTTTCCTAGGGTACAGAATCTCTAACAACACAAAGCCCTGACTATCTTCTTGCCCAATAAATAATCAAAATTGTGCACCATGATCTGCTTTCAAAATATGAATTCTTGTTTTTATCTCTTGGGTGCAGCTAATCCTTTCTGTCAAAGGGGTTTCATCCCTAACCAGTCTGCCTGTGACATGTTAGCTCCCAATGCATCTCTTAGCAAATCCTCCATGCACAGCGTGGTTCATAGAGTGCACAGGTTGCAGAAAGGACTGCAGGGACTGAGCCTCTCCTCTCTAATGGGATCAGAAAGGCTGTGCTTTCACAGGGAAGATGCTCATCAAAGGAGAGGATGGGAGAGAGCGCGCTGTCAGGGAAGCCTAGGCTCACATATCGCATTTCGGGCGCATAAGCAGAACAGAGCATTCGTGGTATTTGTATTCCTGAACACCTCTGCTGTCGGGTTGAATTACTGGTCACGTGTTTATTGCTGTCATGCTGGAAAGCTGCCCCAGGAGATGTTTGCTTCATACTCAGCAATTTTAAACAGCTTTTCCCTAGGCTTTCAGGGCTAGCATTGTGTAACTTGCTCTCTAGGACTTGTCATTCCTTTTCTCCTGCCCTCTTCTGTCTCTACTTCAATTTTAAGCTTGTTCGTTTTAACCCAACGTATCAAAAGCAAGCACAAGAGGCAGTAAAAGCTGGATATAATGTTTTCACCAGCAGTGAATTATCAGAGGATTCCCTTGGTTTTGCAGCAGGAATAATGGGAATAAACTCAGCGAGACCTACTGGCTCTCCCCACTTACATAGGTTTCTTTAAATGCTGCCTGCCCCTCTATCAACAGCAGTCCACATTTAACGTGCAGCTGGGGAGGGGAGGAAGGTGACAGACATCACCATGCTCTTCTGCTTCCTGTGGTACCCTCACTGACCTCTCTTCTCACCCCATGAAGCCGCTTTCTTCTGCTTTCTCAGGGAAACAGCTCCATTTTCATCCCTTTGACAAGGAAAGGAAAAACACATTTGAATTCAGTGTATGGACACTTGACACCTAAGGGGTGTTTCTCCAGTTATCTGGGATTTTAAACCAGTTCCCACAGGACTCTCCAGGCTTCTCTTACATCTTCCATCAAGACAAGAGTTTCAGTTCACTCAATGACTGCAAGTGCTGCAAAGGCTGCTCTCGATGGGTGCCAAACTGCTAATAACAGAGATTACAAATAGCCCTGTAATCAGAACTTAAAGGTAGTTTTGTCTTCCAAGATGTCTGAGAAAGAGTTTGACTCTGTATATACCCACAGGCATATCCATTCCTACAGTGAAACCATATAACTGAAGGTACTTTGAAAAGCTGGTTTTATATCCTGTTCTTGGATCAAGCACATGGTGCAGCAGAACAACACAGTGACATGTCAGCTCACATCCTGCACCACTTCAAATCCTTTCAGATTTAGCATCTTCTATCACCTCAAAAAATACAAGTTTATCCACAGCAAGTCCTCAAGTAATACTATTATTTACATTATGTTCTATATAGTTATTTAATGTTACAAGCAATTGAGACACGCAAAGTATACTCTATGGATTTTCACCTTGGGCTTTCTGCCGAAGTGCTGGTATTGCAAAACTTCTGTGGGACATCTGCACATACATAAATATTGCTGCAGACATTACAAGTTCACAGACACAAGTCTATAAAAAATGTTTCCTATATATGAAAGTCCTAAATGAACTGAAGGCATTCATTAACAATGTGCATTAATGGTCAGAGATTTCTTCACATAGACCCTATAAATACTTGCAGGATGAATACAGTGCTGTTTTCTGCAGGGGGAATCCTTCTCCTGGAAGTACAGTGACACACCTCCAAGCCAAGCTGCCCAGGGACACTTGTCAAAGTGAGTCTGAATAAACCAAGTGCTTCCCTGCACAGGGAGGTTAGACCCAGCCTCACAGTTCCTATGCTGGACATCAGTACAACTGCTTGAATCAAGACCTCCATGAACCTACTGGCTTTTTTGTTCTTAGTGTCCATGCAGAAGCCTCCTATTTGTCACCATTCCCTTCCATATCTCAATTGCTTTTACAGTTTGACTCGATCTCAAAGGTCTTTCCCACCCTAATGATTCTATGTGTAATAAGAAATGACAAAATTTTGGGTTTGATGAATCACTTGGACCTAATTTTCAATATATTAATGATTGTACCAAGCACAGATGAGAAGTATGAATTTATTTTATGCTCCCTTTCATATGTTCATAGCAATACAAATTCAGATATATTGTAATATTGCAAACTAAACTTCACATCCATTCATGTGGGGAAAACATGCAAGGAACACACAGATTCCTAAATGGACGTTGTTTGTTCAGAATTAGGCCACATTCACTCTCTACACCTTGTAAATAGGCAAGATCCTGAGGATTTAGAAAAAGAGAAAGAAGGGCCATCTGAACGGATTTGGCTCTCTGAACCCATTCTCCCATCTGCTTTCAGAATGGCTGGTCAGTCAGCTGTCAGCTAAACAATTCCCAAAATTAAACAAAAAAAGTAAAAGTTAACTGACATGATATACTAACTGTGAAATGAGAGCACAACAGCAACAAACCCACACAACTCTTCCTCTTGGCCAAGCAGCAAAGCCGGCGTACGTTGTCATTTCAGAGGGACGCTTGTCTCTCCAAACAGAAACTCTGCTTCACCTAATAAATTGGGTTTATGTGCTTATATCCAGTAACTTCAGCTGAATTTAGACACCTGGTGAACTTTGTTGTTGTTGTTTAACTGACTATAAAAGTAAAAAGACCTGCTTAAAGAGACCTTACAAGTGAATTAGATCTGCTGCAGGAAGGTAATAGTAAAGGATAAACAGAGAAAAAACCCACAAATTCCTTGTAACAAAGACTTTGGCTTTTCAAGGCATCTGGTGATCTAAGCAAGTCCACTGGGACCACATGGCACCTAAACAAATTAGCATTTTGTTCAAACTGTCAATCAACAAGATCCTTCCATTCAAACCCAGGTCAGCTGCACTGGCAGCTGTTACTCCTGTCTTACATGGCAGCTGAGGAGTGGGTGGAACACCATTCTGCTTTGAAAACAGCTCCCTAAAACCTTACACTTTTCATTTAAAAAAATCTATACAAACAAACATTGCAATTCCTGGGTGGAAATTCCCCAGCTCCTTCCTCCATCCTCTAAAATGCTAGCAATTAAAAGCCAAACTATTTCACTCTGAACGGCAATCAGTGTGGTTTTCACATCACACTGTATTGCTCATTGTCACTGCATAATGGACCTTAGACCTGGTTTTACACACTAAGGTTAGTGATATAATGCAAACTCCGAGAAAAACACAACAGGAAAAATACTGGTATAAAATGTCCATCACCAGATCAAAGGATGCTTGCAAAGAATTCTGTCAGACTGCCCTCTTAAATTCATTGCAGAAGGGTAGCACCTCACCACTGAAGCAGCACAGTGTGAGCCAAGCAAGCCAGACAGGTAACACCATATAATCCCAACAGAACAGCATGACCAACCAATGTGAGTCTTCAAAATCCTTATTAAAGGTACCACATCCAAATACAGCCTGAAATATGCTATGAGGGCGCACTTGGGAGTGAAGTGGGGAAAGGTGGTGGGCAAAAACAGGAAGAAATGAAAGCCACTCACAAAACCAGATAATTTTCTTGGTCTTCTAACTGTTTGTCAAAATTCTGAGTAGCTTCCTTTAATGAGGTTTGTTCAGTATGAAGAAATAACCCTAAACTTTGCTAAAAACAGTCATAATCTGTTAAGTAGACTATGAACTGCAAAGAACACACACACACATTCTCCCTCTTAGCCAGGTAAGAAAACAAAATGTGATCAAGTCGCAGGTGATAAAAAGTCAAGAACAAAATCCAGTCTCCTTCACTGTGCGTGAACAAGCTGCGCTCATAATCCCTTTCCTAGATATTCCTAGCACACTGTACAAGAGTTTAAAAATGTGTCACACATGATGGTTCTCCTAATACCTTTAATTAACACTACCAGAAGTTATAATGAAAAAGGATTACTTCTTTTTTAATACACTAAGACCTCGAGCTCCTGTTATTTTACATTCTGGTAAAAAGGAAATGAACAATGAAGCTACATTTTGGGATTTAAGATAATCATAAGATTTTAAGTTGAAGGGCAGGAAAGAGGCTTCAATTTTGAACTTGCTTTTAACAGATACAAGCCTTATGTTCCTTTTTTATTACAAAGACTCTCATTTAAAATTTCACCCTTTTGAATTCCCAACATTTGTTCACAAGCTGCATCTTCCCTCTGTCCCAGTATAAATGACAAACATGGGTTCCCACTGAATGAAAGGAAGCTAGTTAATAACTGCCTTTATTGTTATTTCTGGCTGTCTCGTAACACCCTCTGGATCTTGCTCTGAATGCAAAATCTGAGCATCATCCTGGCTTCCATGCACGCTAACATGTGCCTGCTTAAAGTAAAGTATGGCTATTTACTCTCTGCAGACTCTCCTGCTCCCATCTGACAAAGGCAACTGATCCTCTCCTGGCTAAAAGCTGGGCTACAGAGGCACAGCAAGATGATGGTTAATTGGCTCCAAGGGTCTTGGATGTCCATGTGAAAAGCTGTCAGGTCCACCCAAGTATTCACTTCCCAGCTTTTCATGAGGTTCACTCTTCCCTGATTTCAGTGGCAGCTGTAGGAACTGTAGTTGTCCAGGCCTCAGTCTCTTTGCTCCAGGAGTGACTGGAGCCTTGATTCCTAGAGCTTTATTATCTTCTTCAATCAAAAATTCTTTTGGGCTCTATGATCATTGGGCTCTATGATCATTGGGCTCTATCATCATTCAATTTTTAATGATGATGACTGATGCTGATCAATCACCATCAAGTTACAATCAATCATGATCAAATGATGATGATATACAAAGGAGGAGACTTAAGCAAAAGTGTTCAACTGATTGTAACTCACGGACCTTTTAATGCATACTCTCTACAAAGAATTTCCAGGATATGGAGGCTGGGATAAAAGACTGAAAATGGTTTGTTTGGATTACTATTTTTTCATGTAAACTGGTTGTTTCAGGTCTGGGGAAAGCCAAATTGATATCCCATTACAGAGCAGGATGTTGATGCCAGCAGGCATATCATCAGTTCCAAAGATCCACTTATCAAAAGTCTGGTTCTTAAGCAATTGAAAGTAAAAGACAGAGGTAGCAGATTATCTCCCATGATAACAGGACGATAACATACATATCTGTTACTGTGTTTCATACAGTATTTGTTAAGGCAGAGAAAAATCCTGAGTTCAATTCCAGATCCTTGATAAAGGTGCTGCACCTACCACAGATCCATCCCACCCAGCTCCACTCCTGTTGCAGAACACAGCTCGACAACATTCACACCTCTGCTGAGCATGACACAACAGGGGTGTTCAGTGCCTTACTCTACCTTGGAGCAACTTAGGCAGTATCTTTTACAAGTGAAAACAAAACAAGCCCTTAAGAACTTTCAAACCCTCGCTCCAAGCAGGGGCTCTGCTTCCTAAAGAAAATAAACCTTCTATTTTTGTTTTAATAAGGACAAAACAACATGCTACTTTACTCTTGGTCTCATAAACACTTCAACTTTATTCAAATGGGCTTTCCAGGGGAAAGAAAACAACAAACAAAACCAACCATGCCAGGGCACACAAGGGGTATAAAATGTCTCAATTCAAACAAATGAAATACGAAGAACTTATAAGCAGCTGACAAAGAGAACTAAAAATTAAAAGTAATAAACAATGTAAAGTAAAAATGCCACTCGCTCCACCCACAACCCTATTACTTGAGTACTTGAAGATCCAAACTGGCACAGAGTTCCCCACCAGGAACTGTGGGACAACAAAGTCCCTGTTCTGAGAGGTTTTAATGAATGCTGGCCTTAAAATCATGCCCTGTTAATGCTGCAGTGCAACCCCAATGAGAGCCTGAGTGTAACTGAGCTGCACTTAGAAAACCTGATTTAACAGACTGGAATAAACTTGGAAGCTAACTATAACATGATGTAAGACAGTATATAAATTTATTCCCACTGCCAATGTATTTTGTCCAATTGCTCTGGCATGTTATATTGACCTGAAAAACAGCAGCATGTGTATGTGTGCAAATCTGAGAGCATTACACACACACCTCTCCCAGAAAGCATACCTATGCGGGATTGATGGCTGCAGACAGTATTTCTAATGGCCTTTTTAATTGGCACTATGATGATTAATTGGGGCCTTCACACAACTCCAGGAGTTCTCATTACCCAACAGCATGGTGCCCTGGCACACTGTGTGGGTGACTGTTATTACTAAATAGTCACCAGATCACGAGACACTGATAAGATCGATTTTATACATGTCTACAAACCCCAGAAACTGAAGCTTACGACTGAGGCAGCGGCAAGTTCTGATTCCTTCTTAATATATTATTTCAGCAGTGCTCGTATGCTCAAAAGGCCTTCAGAAAGGTATGGAAAAGAGGCCATGCATGTCATAAGGATTAAGTACTCTGGATACTATTTCTTGCCATTGCAGAAGTTTACATTTGCTTATGTGTACACACAGGTATTGCGGTTACCCCACGGTTGCCACGCTGGGGGAGGTTACCACACATCAGTGACTGCTGGCAGAAGAGCAAACGCCATCACACAAACACCTCAACTACACCTGGGTGCTGCTGCCTTGCACTGACAGGAACACCTGATGTGCTGCCGCTTGGGTGTCCATCGAGGACACGTACCCACCACCGGCAGCCTAACATCACGGACAGCAGGCATGCGGGAGGAGGCAACCGGGCGAGGGCTTCGAGGGCTTCTGCTTTTGCTTTTTGGGTTTAAAACACCTCTCATCTGGTTTACTCCAGCCCCTTCTGCCATTTCTCCACAGCACACACGCTCACCACAGCCGAGACGCTGACACACGGCACACTCGCTCCACAATTCAAGCGGTATTTGCTGCATTAAGAGCTTCCAGAGCAGCTCCCTAAGCAGCGTTCCGGGATGCCCGGCTGGTCTGAGGGGCAGACCCGGATCCCCACAGACACACGGGGCGGGGCTTGGCCGCCGCTGCGCATCGGACGGAACGTAACGGAGGGAAACGGTCTGTGGGGAAACGGGATGAAGGGAAACGGGATGAAGGGAAATGGGATGAAGGGAAACGGGATGAAGGGAAACGGGATGAAGGGAAACGGGATGAAGGGAAATGGGATGAAGGGAAACGGAGCGGCAGCCGCGAGTAGAGCCCGATCCGCCGCCGCTGCCGCAGCAATGGGCCCCGGGCAGCAGCCGGCCGAGGAGATGGGGCTGCCCGGAGGGGAGCCCGTGGGACGTGGGGCTAAGGGGACCGGTCGGTGCTTCCCTCACAGCCAGGCTACGGCAGGGAGCAGTGCTGCGGTTGCTGTTACTGCTCAACGTGATTAAAAGGTCCTTAATCGGCAAAAATAACCTGAGCTGATTGAAATTCTCCCGAATCAAAGCCGGTGACAGCACCTACACACACGTTTTGAACTCTGCCATTCTGCTTTGGTGCTCAATAGTTAATACTGCGGTGACAGTGTGCCCAGCACATCTGTACAGCGAAGGATAATGGTCTTGGGTATATTCACAACCTCTACCGGCAAGACCATGCACAAGCCCATGAACGTCTACAGCACAGAATGAAGAAACATTTAGCCATTTAAAAACACTCTGTAAATAATCTCGGATACCATTAACACCATCTTAAATTCTGTGAATGATTTAGGGTTTTGGCACACGCTGATAAAGGACTCGGATTCTCATTAGGATTCTGTAAAATCTTCTTACGCAAATCTCCTGTCAGCTTCAATCCATTAAAAATAATAAAGGTATGCTCCAAATTGGGGACCAAAGCAAATTTTGTTTAGAATTAACAGATTCAATTTACAACGGTGCTAATCGGATAGCACCGATACACTCCTCACTTTGCCTCGACAACATGGTCTAATATGACATTTGGTCCCTTTTACATCACATCGTGAGTCCATAAAGTTCTGGTCACAGCACAGATTCACCCCCATTCATTCAGCACTTGAGGAGTAACCAGGCAAAGCACAAGTTGTTGTGCTGAGCATCCTTTGTACCTTTGCAACACCCCCTTCAAAACCAGAACCTGCAGTAGTAATCACCCACCAGCCAGCAAAGGAGAAAGTCTGGGATCATCTCTTCCCTGATGAACTGGCTTTTCATGCTCTTCCTTTCGTCTTCCCACTCCAAAAAAAACACAGAGGCTTTGCTGCATCTGAAAGGACTTATCAGCCTACATGGAAGAATACTGGGAATAAACAGTATCATAGAATCAACCAGGTTAGAAAAGACCTTTATGATCATCAAATCCACCCATTACCCCAGCACTGTCAAGGCCACCACTAACCCATGTCACTGAAGGCCTCATCTACACAGTTTGTGAACACTTCTAGGGATGGTGATCCCAGGACTGCCCTGGGCAGCCTGTTCCAATGCCTGAGCACCCTTTTGGTGAAGAAATTGTTCCTAAAATCCAATCTAACCTTCCCTTGGCACAGCTTGAGATCAATTCCTCTTGTCCTACCACTTGTTACTTCAGAGGAGAGAGCAGCCACCTTCTCTCTCCATTCAAGCAGTTGCAGATATGATGACCAGCAGAATGTAAGCCCCACAAAGAGATGGGAGTAGCTTCCAAGTGTATGCTTCTTTTAAAAATATTCTTACATTATATATAAAAAAATCCCTCTTCTGATGAGAACAAAGCTCAGGACTGTGTTTCCTGAGCTGAGCCTGTCCTGCTAGAAACCAGCCAGGGACTAGTGAGGACCCAGATACCATTAGGGCACTCTGCAAACCCCAGATACACACATGGGACACCATTACTTTGGAGGTTTGCTCATAGTTGCAGCTCTCTGACACACACGTATTCTCTGAGAAACAACGTATTTGCCCTAGTGCATCTGCAGCTGAGTTCCACCAAAAGGATGCTGGTGAGGGACTATTCATTAGGGACTGTAGTGATAGGACAAGGGGTGATGGGTTGAAACTTAAACAGCAGAGGTTTAGACTGGATATAAGGAAGAAATTCTTTACTGTAAGGGTGGTGAGGCACTGGAATGGGTTGCCCAGGGAGGCTGTGAATGCTCCATCCCTGGCAGTGTTCAAGACCAGGTTGGACAGAGCCTTAGGTGACATGGTTTAGTGTGAGGTGTCCCTGCCCATGGGAGGGGGGTTGG
The DNA here is from genome assembly GCF_012275295.1 of Melopsittacus undulatus. Taxonomy (NCBI): domain Eukaryota; kingdom Metazoa; phylum Chordata; class Aves; order Psittaciformes; family Psittaculidae; genus Melopsittacus; species Melopsittacus undulatus. The sequence continues at coordinate 7,845,536 of NC_047529.1, read as the reverse complement.
AACTTGATGATCTTAAGGTCCTTTCCAACCCTAACTATTCTATGATTCTATGATATATTCCTACAACATACCTTTCCCTCATTTATTGAGCTAAGTAAAGGCAATGCCAATTAAAACCAAGCCAACTAAGCAGTCACTTGTCCTGGAGGCATGCTTTTCTAGCCATGACAGTACCTCCAGAGTAAACCAGCTTTGAAAGATTTCTGAGTTTTGTGGTTTTGAGGGCTTTAAGAACCACTTTTTAATGCAAGTGGATCATTAAGAATTAGTTTAAGTTGTACATCCCTGGAAAAGAAACTACTGCAAATCAACCTTATTTTAAATACACATGAACAGCTTAAAATTGCACCGTATGCCACCACTAACATGCATCAGCTTCCAACTCCAAAGCAGATTTAAGTTTCACAACAGAACTGAAGACATCATTCAGAAACAGATGTTCAAGTGTCATGAAAAGCAACTCTTACTGAATAAATGAACTTCCTCACAGCATAAGAATCAAAGATAAGTTAAATAATAGATGCCCCAATTCAGTATTTTTAGTTGGTGTAAACAGCCACCTCTCTGAATCACAAATCATGAGAAACTGCCATGTTTCTGGAAACTGATATTGATCCCCTTGAAACACATGGCCTTGCACTCATGACTCAGGGCAAGCTTGGCCAGGAGAAGCTCATGGAAAGAAAATAAGGGGGGAGGTGGGAGAGGGATCAGAAGAACTGACACATGTGACACAGGTGTGAGAATAACTGAGCTGGTGAATCACAGATCCCAGCCTTTTCCCAGAGCACTGCTTCCACAGAAAAGAAGGAAAGACAAAAAAGGAGAAGTATAAAAAAAAGGAAAAAGGGGGAAAAATACACCCAACAAATGATGTTTCTGTTTTCAAGCTATGTAGATTTTTCAGGTTATTTTTAAATTTGAAGATTATTCTAGTTTGCCATTCTGGAGCAATGAGGGTAGTAGCACACCAGCTATTGTTGAAATGCACCTTTCCTTCGAGTGTGATTTAATAAGGAGTTTGTAGAAATACTGCAGCACAAATGAACTCCACGTGTTCTCTTCCCTGGCCTCCAGTAGACAGAAAATTGTATTTTCAAAATCCATTGACGTGAGTCCAGTTGCCTTGCCTGTAGAATCTCTATGGTTTCAGACACATCTGACACATCATTTTTGCTACCCTCTCCACTCTCTCCAATCATTAGCAGCATTTCAGGGTACAAGCAGAGAACGCTAAATTAAAGAGTAGAACTCAGTTTTTAAGCCCCAGGGCAGAAAAGGTTGAGCACATCACACAGAAAATGTATTTCACTTCTAACTTGGATTGTCTGTGCTCTCATTACACTACCTAGGCACCCTTTCAGCTTCTCTGTGAAGCAGAGGTATATTAAGCTCTGAAGGGAGCTCATTCTTCTGTCTTATAAGCTAAAGAAAGACATTTCTGGAGTGATGAGAACTGCTTGAGTTGGATGGAGAAGATACTTGAAAATGCCTCGTGGGGTTCCAGCCATACAAGCCTCAGCATAATAGCACTGAATTGGGGGTGTGGCACACCAGAAATTTATAACTGCTGGTGGACAAAGCTTTTATTGCCTTTAGAAATACTAAGATGAAAGGAAAAAAACAACTCTACATGGGGGGGGGGGGAAGGAAAAAAAAACAAAAGGCAAACACAGACAATGAGGTTTTGATGCATTACCCAGACGAGCTTCTATTGCTGTGGGACTCTTCTCATTCATTGAGCTAAGAGGATAATTTTGTGGTGTGTCAGCAGACCGACCGAAGGACTTAACTGCAGTGAGGAGGCTGGTTGGTTCATGCACACCTTGACAAATGGCTAATTGCAGCTGTGGGCTGTTTTGGAATTCTGAGCATTCGTATGTCAGCTACAGAAATCACAAGTGAAATCGGGTAGAAAAGGAGAAAGGCAAAGCACAGCGTGGAGATGGGGAGAGAGGGAGGGTTCGTTACGCACGGCAGCAGAGTAACTACAAAAGGACGTGCAGGAAGAGCACCAGTGTGCGGCTGGTGCCAGTCATGAAAGGTGTCTAGAGGTATTTGGCATAGAAAACAAAAATACAACAGAAGATTTAAAGTGAACATGTGTCTTTTTGCAGAGTTCCTAAAACTACAGGCTCTGGTTCCAAGAAAACAGGGATTATGAAAAAAGCAAAAAAGAGGAAAAACAAAACCAAACCAAATCCTACACCAAACACGTGCCACGTACAAATTCAACCAACTGCCTTCTCATCCCCATGTGTCTTTCCCTTTTCCCCATTATTCTAGGATGAAAGAAAGATATAATCAGTTCAGTTAAATGAAGGCTGGGCAGCAGAACGAAGCTTTGAATGTGGTGAAAATGAGGGCTAAGATCACTGCACACAGAGCAAAACCTTGTTGCTATCTTAGTCATGAAGGACATCCTCTTGTAGGGCCTAAGCTACCCAAGGGAAACTGTTAGACCAGACCCTCAGTGTAATACCTTCATCTTTCAAATCCACACGGAATCACTCCTCATTCCGCAAGGGCTGAAGATGCATTGTGTCATTTCTTTGGGGACCGATACATTGCGAGAAGCGGTTGGGAAAGAAACTGTCCAAAATATTTCAAATTAGTTTCAAAGAATCTCACTCCACCTCACTTTTCATGCAGCATTTTCCAGTCTAGCTCCTCTGAAGAAATAAGTTCAATTTAGGAGGGAAAAAAGGTACAATTTTCTGTAGCTGGAAAAGGCAAATCAATACTTCATAAGTACGGTATGCGCTAAGATAATTAATTTTCCACAATATGCTCAAATCTCAGCAGTGAAAACAGTATAAAGCCAAATTAATGACTAAATACATACTAAGAGCAAGAAAACACTCTTTCGTTCTTGCTAAATAGATTAAATGGGAAATGGTTTCTATGGCTTTCAAACTGCAGCCAGTTTGAACACCTTGAATTCTGAGCCCTATGGATAGTACCATAATTGTCCTTTCTTGAGGGTTTGTTAGAAGCTTCATATTGTATCAAAAACCTTTTTGAAGGGAAAGGCAACCTTTAAAGGTCTCATTCATTTGGACTGAGACTCATTTCCATTATTCCCAAAGCTCACGTAGATTTTATCCCTCTCGTTCTTTGCAAGGTCATATTCCACTGTCGTTTTAGTCGTTACATCCTGAGCTTCAAGATCAGCAAACACAGCCTTAAATGCGCTTCACCCTCACACTAGAAAAAAACCCAAATTCCTTTAGAAGAGGCGATTCTGACATTGCCTGCCTGCAGTTTGACTTCCCACTGCTTCGCAGTGAGATTAAGAATAATACTTCACTTCACAATGCTCACCTCGAGATTGCGTCAGTAATGAAGCACTCCAAGCAGGGATCAGTTAGAACAGCAAATGGCTTTAACATTTCCAGGGAGCAAAGGAATTGAAACATACCATACTGTACGTTTTCAGAACAAAGAGGGGGCTAAAAGACATAGAAATAACAGAATAACAACAACAGCAAAGCATAATTCTTGGTGAAATGTCTTGGCAGAGTGAATGTGTACGGCTCATGTAGCTGCTCAACTGTGTAAGGCACTACGGTTTTGTTAACCACAGCTTAAAATCAACAGTAAGTGCTCGGTAAATTCTCACTAGAATATGTTCTGCAAGTATTTCAGCCTGTTTCCACTCTTTCATGCAAGCAAATACGTGACCAAAAAGCCTTTCTGAAGGAAAATGTTGCACTGCAGTAGTTTCTTCAAGATTAGTTGCAAATTTATTCCCAAATTTCTAACACCACACGCAGATATACATAGGAAGTTCAAAAATACAGACGGCAAATGCACAAGCAGAAGGAATAAAGTACAATCCAGTCATAAAACCTGTCCCCCTCTGAGTGGGATTTCACAGAATCTCCACTGGAGGAAGGCAGGCAATGAAAGCAAATCTGTGGGAGCCCATACTGTACACAAGAATGTGTGCAGGTGTATCTCATTGCATGATATATGAGATATTTCACTGGGAATTGCACATCTTCTGACATGTCAACCCTACAGACCAAGAATCTGATCTAATTTTGATCATTTCTGACAAGGTATTTTTATACAGTGATGCAGGAACAACCCAATGTCAGCCATGAGCCTTTAGAAAAGGAATTGCTACCCCCTCCTCTTCTGAAACCAGGTTGTCTGCAATGGACAGAGGACCTCTCCCCTTCAGAAAAATGACTGCTACTGCTGAACCCAGGACATTGAATCAAAGCAGAAACAGTAATTTGAGCCTCAGCTTTTTCAACATTCACAAGTGCTATTTTATTCTTAAGGGGGACAGGTTGAAGATAGCTCCTCCTATCTTTAGATCTCATCCATGTGCCTCCAGCAATTAGTCTGAAGCTAGATAGGGAGGTGACTGTTAGCTGGTTAGAAATCCTGAAGCCTGGCTCTGTAACTCCTGGAAGAATAGGCAGCTTACAGACATATATTTTTATTTTTAAATGACTCCGATGTATTTAATCTGAGTTATTGAGACAAACGAAATGCAGCAATTTCACACCTATGATTATATCCCCTACATTCACTTTTCAGAGCATAAGTATGCCCCTAAAAGAAAAAGTCTTAGAGCTGGACTTCCCAATGCAGTGAGTCGTTACTAAGCTCAAATGGGGCTGCAAGGATGATAGTCCTGAGGATCATAAAAGGGGCTGATGACACCAGCTAATGAAGTCACTCCTTCAGATCTGTCAGTCTCATCCCAGTCCTTGCTGAATATGTGCCTGTAGCAGTTTAGACTTTAAAGCTTCCATGTCCATTTTAAGCCTACTTAAGGACAAAACTGTAGTATTAAAGGGCTTTTATTTTAATGTAACACTGAGTAGCACTGAGATATAAACTCAAGATCCTGTTTTGTGAGAAACTTTGAGTTTGAAGTAATACAGAGTAATCACTGGAAACTGAAACAAAAACCACCCTATTTCTTGATTTTGGTATTTGCAGACTGGAGCTAATGCAAGCACTGCTATGTACTGTCTGCCACTCAGACTTGCCAGTATTCTTAAAAGGCATGTAAATATTTCAATTATAGCATAATGATGCAATATAGATATATTTTCTCTCTTTTGTCTATCTCTGTTTTGTAGTTACAGTAAATATTTTGCCATATTTTAAGATAAGTCTCAATATATACAAGGAGGAAGGAAAGTTTTCCATTAAAGAACATAATATTGGAAAATCTAATAAAAATACCTTCACAAAGTCCATGAGGATTTTAGTTCAAGGCTTTCTTATTATACTCTTAAATGATTTAATGTCCACACTATGTACGAAGCAACATTATTTATTGCTTACCTTCTTCCAGAGGAGCACTTGAATATTTGCAGAGAAGTACAAATACATCATAAATTTCCCTGTAACCAACATTAAAAATGAAAACAACTGCTTTGTATTAAAGATTTGCACAGTGCCAAACAATGAATTTGGAAGAAAAACATCAAAATTGCTTGAACTGGATCTTGACCGCTACACTTCAGTTGTATTTTGTCCCAGGGTTAATGTCAACCATCTTAGATTAGTTAAAAAGCTGCAGTATTTTCCACTGGCCTTTTGTTTCTGTTCCCATCGTTGCACACAGATACCAAACGTCTCCCTGTTGTAGATATTATGCCAGGCTCCCTGCCCACTAGTCTGGGACAGGATACTGGGAAATCTAATATTTAACACTCCTCTGCTGATGTAGCCCTGTGAAACAGCTCCCATGGGCATGAGACCTGGACCACCAATGGGACACAGCCACAAACCCAGGAAGGAAGGTGCCAGATGAGAACAGGGCTGCCTTGGGCTGCTGGGAGCCCCATCAGAGGGCATGTGTAATTGAGCAAGAGCAGCTTTTTTGTCTTAGTCTGGTTTCAAATCCCTGGCTTTCTTCTCAAGATAGGTGGCAAGTGTTCAGATGACCCAATGACACCTCCTTCACATGAACAGTGCTTCTGTGTGTGTAAAAGGAACAAAAATGGCATCTGAGCAACAAAACTTTGTTCCAGGAATTTAGTAATTTTCTTCAAAGGCACCCTGGAAGTTTGGTTTCCACATGAAAAGTGAACTTCAACATCATAAACCCTACCGATTCGTATGACTGGGGCAGTACTGAATAACACCAGCCACGTTTCAGAGGTAGAACTCAGCTTGCTCAAATCAGCTATGGTATAATTCAAGAAGTAGAAATAAGAGAAGTAAAAGCAGTAGAAAAGGCTCAGTATTGTGCAAAAGAATGATTATGACCAAAAAAAAACCCCACAATGGGGATGTTTTAAATGACAGAACTGTGTATTACAGTCTCAAAACCTAAAGTCTCAAGGGCAACCTTGCAGAGGTGAGAAGAACCTTCACACACAGAACCCCCCCCTCATGAAATAATCTGTACTAATGTGAAACACCGGAGAAGAGGCTGGGATAAACACCAGCCCCAGAGAACAGAGATGGGAAGCCAGCTACCAGGGACTTCAGTGGAAGATGTCAGTCTTTCCAAAACCATGGCGAATGTCTTTGGGCATTATGGAAGTATTCCTGTCACACCAGAAGGTCTTCTGGGGAGGTCTGGGAAGGACCCATCTGCTGTGCTAGGACTGAGCAGGAACCCAACCTGATCCCCAGTGAAGTGGTTTGAGTTGACTCAACTTGGAAGTGCAAAGCAGTTGGCAAGAGGGACAATTCAAGCAACAGGAGCCTGAACAGACTTTCCAGCATACAAATGAAATCCAGGAACTGCAGCAAATGGTTCTCAAGAAAGTAGATTAAGAAAAGTCATAGCCCTTACCCAACCTCTGTGGCCAGAGACCAATAACTGTATAATGGTACAAGCATTGTGAATGGTGCATTATTGTTGGGGAATGTGTAACTACAGCTTCTTAAAAGGGCTCTGCCTGGTCTCAGGGCTTATCCTGCTTAGCTGAAGGGATTATTTTACCACTCAAAACAGTCCCCATTAGTAGAGTTAACTCCTGATTTCTAAGAGGGTCAGGTGCTTGACTACACAAGGTTATCTCGGGGGGGCAATTACAAGCTGGGATCACTTAACCATCCTGCTGAGACTCCTACCTGACAGAGATATTAACACACAAAACCGCTGTCGAACGCATGCTGAAGAGTAGAAGGTAGGGACCCTGAGCATTATCCAGCTTCTGAAACTCAAAGTGAAGATTTTTGGACACATGGAGATTTTGCTCAGTTTGTTACCTTTTCCCTGATTTTCAGGAAGAAAAATGATAAACCAAGTTTGTGAAGAACTCTCAGGAAACACTGAGGACTAGAAGGGATCTCTTTAAGAATAATTAATAAAAGATTCATGAAAGTTAACCTGAGGATTTGATTGGACTGTAATTATCCTCTTGAAACTCAATTTTGCCGGCATCCCACCTCAAAGATGAGCAAAACACAACATGATTCTGTGATTGAAACCTGTCTGCTATCAATCCACATAACTGCCTTATACATCACATGGACCTCCTCATCTTGTCAAGCAAAGAAAAATCTCATAATCAGTTTTAGCACCCCGGAGCCCTTCCAATTCTCAAAGTAATATTCCAAGCAGCTCAAGTAGAGCGGAGTAACGCACAACTCGGCAGCCAACCTATTGTAATGCTATGAAAGAGCAGAACTTCAGATGATAGAGGCCATAAATTTATACAATCCTTTTAAGGCAATCCATACTGCAGTGTGAAGCTCAGATGAGTATTTCTCTCACCTGTTTGTTATGTTGGGGTTTTTTTCCCAGGAAGAACTGGGAAGCAACAAAAGGACAGAAAGTTGCTAGCATTGTAAATCTGTGCATTAAATATATATATCATGTCCTTCTCTAGTCTAGGCTGTGTGCTACTGAATGGGCTATACACATACAAAGAGCTCTTGAACCCTACTTTTCCTGTGTATGTACGCACAGATGAGTGTAAATATGTCCTTGAACTGGAGATGCACCCAATTTCTTACTAATCAATCCCTAGAACAGCATCACAAGAAGCAGTCCATATCTATAATTATGCTTTGCAGGCTGTATATACATATGGTTTTGGGGAAAAGCTTCTGAGTAATAAATGCTAATTTATAGTAATGTAATATATTTATTATTAAATGCAAGTATTCATAATTGAATCTTGGAATGATAGAATGGTTTGGGGTGGAAAAGACCTTAAAGATCATTTACTTTTAACCCCTACCATGGGCAAGAACACCTTTCACTAGACCAAGCTGCTCCAAGCCCTGTCCAACTTGGCCCTGAACACTGCCAGGGATGGAGCAGGCACAGCTTCCCTGAGCAACCCGTGGCAGTGTTGATAGTGTTTCAGTATTAATACTTAGTAATAATTCAGACTGATTAATATAATTTTCTTACAGTCTGCAAGTTAGATTGGAATCGAGTGCATACAATGAACAATTTGTCCACAGGTCTGGGAGAAGCTTCATCTTGGCAAACTCTTCAGAATACCTGCTTTCTAATGCTTCTGTTGCTTCTTAAATCAGCCTGTGTTGCAGTTTTTTAATTGATATTCAAAAGCATTACTATTACAGAAGTAGTAAAGATGCCTCTTTGTTGAAATGTATGGGGCAGAGAAAAAGGTTGGGGTCAAATTGCTAAAGAACTGTTAATTTTGTGTATAAATACAATTGTATCAAAATTAGGGTGCTGGTACAGGGCATTGTTTACATCCTGATGATATTCATGATTCAATAAATCATATTATTGAAGAGGAGATGGAGTACAGAACAGAATTAAATGAAACTCAAGGGATGGAAAGGAGGCTGTGCTGGTTTAACATGTTATTTTCCACATATGGTATCCAGCAGTGGGAGCCTGAGGAAGGGATTAGGAATTCATAATTCTAGATCAATATTTCAGCCTAACAGCGAGTTGTATCATCTGGCTAAGGAATGCCTCATTTAGGTGAAGCTTAAACAGCTGTCGCTAACATTAATTTCTGCACATTTCTTGTAAAGCTCCTTCAACCTTTCATCTAAAAGGAAGTTTAGCACCAAATTCTTTAGCTATTTTTCTAGAGAACAAGCCAGCAGCTCTGAGGCAGAGGGAGGTGAGGGCTTGGGCTGGGGTTTTGTGGAGAGATTCTTCATTTTCGTTTTTAAAGGCCATAAAGTGGTGCCAAACTCTGGCCCCAGTGATAAATACTTTGGCTGTCAGGTCACACTTGGGTTTCTCTGTAGATCAACCCTGCCAGATCTTTGCAGGCTTCAGAGAGAGAAATGGATTTGCCAAGTCCATTCCTCTACCAGCAGTAGGTTGTTTGAGCTTTACTTGTGAAAGTTGCTGGAGGGGACTCACTGAAGTGGTAGTCAGTGCCTTCCCAAGGCCTTTACACTTGTAGAACCACTTCTATTGCATGTTGGAGTGTGGAAATAGATGAAGTTGCCCACTGGAGTATGAATACAGAACCACAGAATGGGGTGAAAACAGTGCAAAAGGGGATTCACTGCTCAACGTTTTACAATTACAAAGCTCCTGCAATCAAGAAAACAAATTTAAAGCAGACAGCAGGAAAGTTAAAAATGGCGAAAGAGAGACAATAAGAATTCAACAAAAAGGAATGGAGAAAAAAATATGTAAAATTCCATTCCTTGAGAATATAGTTAATAAAGATGTAAAAACATTTCCAAAGATCTAGTTACCCATTTGCCAAACATTCTAGTCTCCTACAAATCTGCATTTCATTCCTATCAAGATACAGTAAATACGATGCAGACTTACACAAGGGAGGTGAAGGAGACTCAGTAGGGAAATGAAAGCTGAAAATTCCTGTGGTCCTCAACAGGAGCCACAGCATTTTCCTATTGCATAACACGGAAAGCACAGGTTATCTTTATACAAATAATTCACTATGTATTTAGTGCTTAAATTAGGTGCCATTTCAATGCTTTTTGGTAAATAATTACACTTCACCTTTGTTAGCAGTGCCAACCTCTAGATTAAACCCTGAATCAAGGTTCTTGCCAAAGACTTAATTTGAATCACATGCTCTAAAACAATTCCCACCACTAACTTTTCTCTTGGTAAAATCAAAGATGAGGACTTGCTTCCAATACCTGGAAGGCAATGTTTCAGCTTACTTTTATAGTTCAAATTAAAAGCATGCTTCTGCCTTTACAGCGCAGTGCTAAATTTAAGTTTACCACAATAAAACAAGACTGACACTAATATTACACTGCCGTGGTATCTCTCCAAACAATTACTGTTTACATGTTAAATTAATTGTCTGAACTTTTAAAATGAAAAGTCTTTTGTAGTATTTCACAGCAGAGATACTAAATGCGTCTTACCCAAGTCTTGCAGGTATGTCATTTAGTGACAACGTAATTGTATTTTAAAGTGTGTGTGCAGAAGATTCCCTAGTCTGGTTTTTACTGAGGCTTTACCTACATAATCACATCAGCCAGCAAGGCAAATCTGTCGTGACTGGAGAAAAGACCTCTTTAGGTTGTGTTGTGTTATAACAAATTCATAACAGTTCCTAATGAAGCACTTGCCATCCAGTGAAGTAAGGTGATCAAGTAAGCAGCGCTGCAGCATGACACCATGTGGTAAAATGCCATGGGGAAAGGTTTAACTACAGAAGCTTGCCTTAAATGCTGAGCTCCAAGCAAGCTGATCTGAATTCAAAGTGATAGGAGAAGGAAAAGAGCACTCTTAAGTAGTTCTGGGCTGTACATCTAATTGCCTGTGGACAGAAGCTAATGAAGTCCAAAATCTGCACAGCAAAGCAGAAAACATGAACATGACAATGCGTCTATCTACAAGCACTTGTAGTTTTTAACCTCTATATATCTCACATCCCAAGGCTGCACACAGAGTGCATACGCTGGGTCACATACATGTATTTTTACATTTGTTACCAGGCGGGTCTCCTGTTAGCATAAGCAAATGCTGAACCACTGATCTGATGAAAGCCTCTACCCAAATAAATAAATAAGAGGTGAGCCCTGCCCATCAGGCACAGTGTTTTGTTGTAGGAAGTTTACATAGCCTTCAGGTGCATTCTGGCTCAATGGAAGTGGAACTCTACTTCTTGGCAGAAAACAGCCAAGTTCCTGCTTTTCCACACCGTTCTCCACCCCCCAGCAGATCAGTGCAGGAATGCTGAAGATCTGATGTGAAATTTTCATGAGAGCTTCAATAAGCTGGTCATAGAACCATAGAATCATAGAATAGTAAGCGTTGGAAGGGACCTTTAAAGGCCATCTAGTCCAAGCCCCTGCAAAGGCCAGGGACAACCTTATCTAGATCAGGCTGCCATAGTCCAAAGTGATACAGATGCCAACATATCACTGGGAGCCAACAGGACATCAGATGCTGTGAGCTCCAGCCACTCTGTATTTTGAAAGACTTGAACATTTTTCCTCTTGGAAAAGAAGAATCTTCTCATTTCTAAGTCATTTGATGACTTGAACACTTCATTGAGCTCCACAACAAACTTCTCATAGCACAGCAAAACGCCTGAGCATCTGCAGCTTTATGAAGCTTTGAAGCACACGGTTCACAAATGACAGCTCAGCTACTGTAGGTGCAGCACACCAGCAGCCAAGCTCTGATACTGTTTTAGCTGGAATGCACAGCCAGACTTCCAGACAGACTTGGCCCTCGATGCGTGCAAATACTAGACAGCAGTAAGGAAAACTGCTCTTTGTTAAATGAAGTAACGCAGCTTGAGAGGGTTGTTTTACAAATAAACAAAAGCCTGAAGACCCTAAGAGGCACTGTGGTTTTGGAGGCTGCATTATCCTCTTTGCTTTGGATGACGCCAAGTCAGAACATCTGCCTCAGCTGAACAGTCCACTCCTGCATCCCCAACCGGGGTGAGCCAAAGGGTTTCCAAGCGTGGGCTGTAGAAAGCATCTCAAAAGGATCTGTGGGAAGGTCCTCATGGGACACGTGGACTGACCACCTACCAGACCACCCAGGCAGGGCCGGTGAGATAAATGTGTGCTGCCCGCGCTCCTGTGCCTGCTCTGATAGAGAGTGCCACGGACACCATGAAGTTATCACAGGGAGCAGGGCCTGGGATGCCTGGGCTCTGTTTATTTTTAAGCATAGCCTGGGAGAATAAAACATGCCGTAAGCTAAACAATTAGCCTTCCAAGATAAATGAAATGGGGAGGACAGATATTACAGTGTAGCTTCTGATCTGCCTACGAAGTGGGCTACAGCTGCAAGTCATTACACTGAAGTGAAAATAGATTAACTGAATACATAAACTGCCTGATCCTTCTGTAAAACTGAGCACGGGATTTGCAGGATCTGTAATCCTGCTATTCAGATCCTTCCTTACACTCAGTAGAGATGCCTGAATCCATTCGGGGCATGTCACACAGCTGCTTTCAGTGAGTCCTCCAGTACTGGAAATCTTAAAAAAGGCCTTTGGAACAATATTTAGCTACACTAGACATTAACTATCACGAGTTTTAGGCAAATGCCTATAGGTATTGCTATTGCCCTTGGAGAGGAATGTCTGTAATGTATTATTGACAGTATTCCATAGTATTTGGAGATCGTACTGCTGTGACATTACCATTTTCTGAAATCACCTCTTTTTAGTTTTCAATTTGCAAATATTTGTCTTTGTAAATTAAAACTGTCCATATTATAGAAAAAATAATATCTTAGGGCCATCACTGCTTTGCTGTACAGATCTCTCCATATAGAATGCAATGTGAATATACATGGTGTTTGTGCTTGTGTACACACAGATAAACCCAGGTATGGAGGCGCACACTTAGAAAGTCATCAAAATAATGCACTTTTCCTAGAAATTAGAATGGAATTTAGCAAATAATTCACTAAATCTAACCAACCAATTACTAAATAAATACCAAAAAACAAAACTCTTCAGATGGTAAAGGTGCTTGAGGAAGCTATGACTCGCAGCTCATGCTCTGGAACCCAAAGCTGCTCTTCAGTTCATCCTACAAGGAGGGCAGTAAAGACCACGAAAGGCTCCCCATGATATGACATCCTTACAGTTGGATGACAGTCTAAAATAAATATTCTTTTAGCCATAGATACTGTCACTGAAGCAGAGAAAAAGTGTTCAAATAAATAGTATGCTCCAAGAGAACTACCTCATGGAAATGGTCTCCTATCCTAGGAGACCTCTCCAGGTCTCACTACTATCAAGTGGAGATCTGTTACACACAGTTAACCTAAAATCTCAGAAAGAATCTGATTAAACGCACAACACTTAAGCCATGTTAAGCATATCTGTACTTTTATTGAAATTCTCCCTTAATGGTTCAAAATGCTCTCTCCTGGACCTTCCAGAGGAAGCAAAACCAGCCATGCAATCAACATTATTATACAATAAAAACCTATTCCCTTAAACCACCATTTTATGAAGTTACTATTGTAACTCTTACAAAATCATAATCTAGCCTGTTACTATCAGCATTCATGAATATGCTATTCATTAAAATACAGATATTGGATTTATATCGTTAAATTATTATTTGACAGCTGCAATGCAAAAACCAGCATTTTGGTCAGATTTTAATGTTTCTTTTTGCTACAAAACCCTGCATTATTTGTAATACCCAAACTTACATTTGTAAGCGACAATCTCTAGGGTTTTCTTACACTGTTAGCTTTCAGTACCAGTATGCTCCAACTCCAAACGCAGGAGATAAAAACGTGCACAAGAATCTGCAAAGAGACTCAAGTTTTCTTTGAGGAAATCGGGAATAACGACATTCTCGTAAGGAAGTGATGGCTTTGAAAGTTATCTTTGTCATTTTGAAAAGTGTCACTTCCAGATCATCGTCAAGAGAGGGAGCACAGGCTGATGTGCCAACGAGGGAATGCAAGCTATCACAATATTTCATACGCGAACACAGACCTCCTGCCTCTATGCTAAAACTCCGTGCATCAGAGAGCCTACTATTAGTTCCTAATCTAACAGCAATATTGTTTTGGCAAGTAATTATTAATCCATTCAGGAAATAATAGAGTTGAGTGAAAATCCAGCTGCCACTTCGCAAGTTAAAGAAAGCGTCTGACGATTCTAAAAGATGGTGATATCTAAACTATTGGCATATGTTTTAACTGAGGTATAAATTAGTCACTTTCTTAATGGGCTTTCAGTGAGTGCCCAAAAGAACTCCTTTAAGCCAATTCCCTTTGCTTTTCTATCAAACTTTAAGCTTCAGTCACTTTGTTCCACAGGATAAGAGTTTTCTGATCTAAAAAAGAACTGCAGACAGGTATATTTTAGGAATTCAGAGTTTTGTAATGCCACAGGAACATCTGTTCTCTGTTTAAAGGGATGTCAAATATGTAAATCTTAAAATCACAGTTTATATTTTTATCTCCATGACCAGCCAGGTCATGGAAAGATCAAAACAAAACTGTATTTTCCCTCTGCTCTCAGTTACTGTTGTGTTCTTGACAGGTTTATGTGGATGATCAGTTCAGAAAGCTGCAATCAATTATTCTGTATATACTTTTTATGCAAGCAGCAGGAAAGAAAGAAACACACAAAAAAAGTATTCCTGTAGATATCTTCTTGGGCCAGTTTTCATCACCAAGAAAAAGTACAGGTTTTTTTTGACCAAATCCTTTCTTTTCTTCTTTTCTTTGTTAACTCACCTTAACTCTTGGGATACTTTTCTCTCCCTGTTCCATGATTTTGCTGGTACACTCAAGCATGACAACTGGCTGGGAAAAAGGACCCATTTGCTTCTTTCCACCTAATGCTTCAGCCTCCTTATACCTCACCCAAACCATCTTCTATCCTGATACCCCACCCAAACCATCTTCTATACTATTGCCAATGAGGCTTTTGCACTCTTCTGAAATCCTCTCTTTCATTCAGGACTACAGTATGTAGTTGCAAGAGTTATTTGATCAACCACAGATATAAGAGTTATCTGATCTACTATGGATGCTGAAGTAAATACATTCCCTTTAGTTTGTTCTGGAAAATCTATGTGTCAGAGGTAACAGGAAGATAGTGGATTCCACATATCCTGTAGCCTCCTGTAAGACATAACCAAAGCCCTAACCAAATCCCTCTGCAGTATACAGACTCTTCAGTCTGCAACTGAAGCATCCTGGTAAAAATAGTCATTCCTTACAATTGTCTGTGGGCCCTCTGGATGAGTGAAAGGTTTCATTTTCATTGATTTATCAGCAGTCTTCATGGCAAAATATTTTATCACTTAATTGAATGTTTTTCCTCATTCTCTGCAGTTTCTCAGAAAGCAAAACACAGAACTCCAGCAAAACAAATGAAAATCCCAGTCCTTCCAAGCAGCTTCACATCTGCAAGCACAATTCAGTATCTCTCAGAGCTGTTAACTTTGGCAAGGAAACATAATGTATTCCGAAGGCGGGGGGGGGGGAATTCAGTACAACTCCAGAGACAATCAAGTCCTGTTCAAAATAACACAAGGTTTTCAACATCTTTTGGGGCCCACCTAAACCAGAAATCATTTGAGTTTATGATTAATATGGCTTTTTTTTTTCCCCTTGGTGGAAGAATTCAGATAGTCAAAACAGCTCTGATTGCTAAAGCCTAAAACACAGTGTGAAAGCACTACTATTTGGTAGTGCAGCAAAACTGCAGGCAGGAATCATGGCCATAGATATGAAAACTAACACAACAGAAAAACACAAGTTTAACCACTGTTTGGCTAAAATGGATCCTGTTCTTTTCTAAAGGTAATACTGATGCCACAATCCATCTGCATCCTGAAGAACCTGCATTAAGCCAAAATCAAAAATATGTATTCCATTACACTGGTGCATTATTTCTGCTTGAAAACTCGAGGCCTGAACTGAAAACAGCACTTGTGTGTTCAGATGTTTTGGTTGGCCATTTGCACAATGCACAAGACCAGTGCGTGCACTGACATATATGTACCAGAAATGGCAAAGTAGTAAAAAAAAAGAAAGAAAGAAACCCTCTGTTTAGAGCAGTAAATAAAATCTTATTACTCGTGAAATATAAGGTCAACAGCTCTGGTCTTAAACAGTTGCTCTCCATTTTCAGGCTAGTTTCATAAAACCGAACATGTCAGTTCCTAAAATATAAATGGCCACCAAGAGACTTGAGTCCACTGAAAATATGTAGCGTATCACATACAGCAGATTTTGGTTTTAAACATTCCTTCTAATAGCAATAAAAAGAAATTAAATAACCCAGTGGAGCGCATCTACCTGTTGCAGCCTCTGGTAGCTGCCCCGGGCAGGGGGAGAGGAACACGCTTTGGATACTAGCACTGAAGGGTGGTGGGTCATTAGTCTTTGCTGTCAAGGACAGAGCTTTGCTCGGTTGGCTTCTGAGTATGTACCACTTCTTGGATAAGCTTTAAACCAAATGAGCTGAGTTCACCTTGGTTCTGTTTCAGAACTTCTGAATGCACTGACTAATTATCACCTGTAATACAGGAGCAATGGGCAAAGCAACTTTCCCATAGAGACAGATCTCGACCCTTTCATGCACACACACCTTCTAAGTTCAGAAAGTCAAGCTGCTGAAACATCTTCCACCACTGTTGGTAGCAGTTACTCTAACAGCTTACCTTGCTTCTTCATCCACCCTAAACTCTGAGGCCTTTTGTTTCATTCTTCTTGCATAAAACACTGGCTAAACAGCCTTGCAAAATCTCTTGATACTATGTTTTTTTCTTAATTAATGCTAATTTATACAATTATTACTACTCAGAAGTCAATTCTTCAATAACAAGATGCTTCCTTGTAACCAGAACAGTTTATTCATCTGACCCAAAGTTCACTGAAAGTCCCAGGTTTCAATAACCGACCCTCAATAGACAGCAAACCAGTTCAGAATGTATTTCCTACCACACACGGGACATGCTGATACACTGCCAAGACTTGAGTCTACAGCAGCTGTGTTCAAAATGAGGAGTCATGAGACAAAGGTTTCAACTCATACTGTTGGAAAGGGAAGTGCTCACAAGGGACCCATCCCCAGATGAGACCCAGAGCTTAGCTTAATTCCTATAACACACATATAGGCTCTGTTTTCCTGGCTCCCTAGAATAAACAAGACCTAGGCAATTTCTTCACATCTACCTGCTTCTCCATCCTTTTCCGTGACAATTGTCTTCTAACACATTTGGAAGCCATTAGTCAGTTCCAACCAGATCTGGAAGAGCAGTGGGAAACGGTAGGCAATCAGTTTGGGGAATCAACAGATGGGCAGAGGGGAGGCCCCTGAATTCACCCACACACAGAAGCAAGACAATCCTGCCACTGCTGGCACTGCCAGGCAGACCATGTAGGCGCCAGATGGATCCAGGCTTTGAGCTAGTTACAGAACACCAAAGGGGTTCAGGAACCAATGGAGATTTTGATAACACTCAGGGTTTTTTCTTCCCCTGTGAGCCACAAGACTCTATTTCTAAATAGCTGTCATGATTAAGGATGCTTTCTGAAGCTTGAGGTCATACTGAGCACAAGCAAGTACTTCACCTACCCATGCCACCATCCCTCACAGTCATTGAGAAGGCAGCTGTATGCCCTACTTTATGTGACATTCCAATCCATTTTGTTATTACATTAGCTTACTTTATATGTCTTCCCCATAGATTATACACAAAACAAAGCACGTTGGTTGAAGAAAACCCACCTTGCTTCTCACAGCACATCCTACCTGCAACATCTGGACAAGCTTTGTTTTCTCACTAACTAGTTTAACAAAATGAGGAATGGGGAATAATTAAAAGTGTAAAAGCGTTTTTCATTACAACCTTGCTAAAGCTGGTGTGTCAGTGGTTTGTTGCCTTTATGCTAAATTGAAAATAAAATTCATTTGGATTTGGCATCTATGGCTTGGGGTTGGATTCCAAGTTTCAGAGTTAAATAACTTTCTGTTCCACTGCACATGTGTGCATCTGCAAAAAAGAGCATTTATATATCTGAAGAGATATTAATAACAGATAACAGATTAACTTTCACACTAAAAGGCAAAAGCCATTAAATATTTGAAAACACATTGAGTCATGAAAAGAATTATTAAAAGGGCATTCTGACAATATTCTAATATATTTTCTTACAACATTAAAGCATGAATTTTTGGCTGTAAAAAAAATACAAAATCCAAGTCTCTACATATTGTACACATTTGTCAATGGAAACTTCAGCCTTTGCCAGTGGGCACAGAATCAGTTTAGTTTTGCAGTTGAGAACACAAAGTTCTTTAACAGGCTTCTAGCTGTATTTGAATGATACGGATGCAGTCCTGATAATAAACAGCAAATCTGTTTAATGACCTAATCAAATATACTGGTAGCTATTAGCTCCAGACAGAAGATGCTGAAGAACCATTCTCATTTTTTTCCCCCTTTTTATCACATTATGTTGTGGTGCAAGCTTATTTAAAGAAATAAAATAAAATGCAATCTTAGCTTAGTACTTAAAAACTCTGAAATTTATAGAAAGGAAATCTCAGCTCTCTAAATGTTGCATGTAGCAAGGGGGGAGGGATTAAACATCCAATCATACAATCATAGACTAGTTAGGGTTGGAAAGGACCTTAAGGTTATCTAGTTCCAGCACCCCTGCCATGGGTAGGGACACCTTGCACTAAACCATGGCACCCAAAGCTCTGTCCAACCTGGCCTTGAACATCACCAGGGATGGAGCATTCACAACCTCCCTGGGAAACCCATTCCAGTGCCTCACCACCCTTACAGTAAAGAATTTCTTCCTTATATCTAACC
This sequence comes from Melopsittacus undulatus, assembly GCF_012275295.1. NCBI lineage: Eukaryota > Metazoa > Chordata > Aves > Psittaciformes > Psittaculidae > Melopsittacus > Melopsittacus undulatus. The sequence continues at coordinate 7,826,837 of NC_047529.1, read as the reverse complement.
GGAACTTCCCCTGTTTAAGTTTTAACCTGTTACCCCTTGTGCTATCACTACAGACCCTAATGAAGAGTCCCTCACTACCATCCTTGTAGGCCCCCTTCAGATACTGGAAGGCTGCTGTGAGGTCTCCACACAGCCTTCTCTTCTCCAGGCTGAACAGCCCCAATTTAAACATGGTGTGGAGAGACACTAGAACCAGGAAACACATGCTTTACTTGGTGTTCCTATATTCCTATATAAAAGCAATTAAAAGAATATCAGATACTGGGTAAAAAAAAAAGAACCCCAAACCCCCTACCTGCAGCATTCACACTGCAGCAAACCAGTGTCTCACGTTCCACAGGCTTCCAAACAACTCCATTGCCATTAGCTTGCTTTGTATAATTAGTGTTATTTTGGTAAACACTTCACATTCCAGCTACTTAATACATTATTCACTGCAAATGGCTCCATTCTACTCTCATTAAGTCAGTATCAATATTCAGCAACTATTTGGGATTGAGATTAGACTCAAAGAATATTTTTCCATTGTTTTTATGGAGAGAATTTTCTCCATCTGTCTTTCCCTCTACAAGGCTTTCATATAGACAAGATTATGGGCCAGGTTGGGGCATTTCCTAACTACATTTGCACAATTCCCAGAATGGAGATGACAACAGCAAGCGAGACCTGCAGTCCCAGATCCTAGTGATTCCCAAATTAGGGTTGATGTATGGTGAAAGAAAATGACAGAAGCTTCATCTTTTTACTAGATTTAAGACACTTCTTTTTTCCCTTGATCTGATTTCTCTTTAAATTATCATACCTGTATGCTCCAGGGAAACCAAAGCATCACATCTTTCTTTGCAAGGCTTATAGGGCATTTTTTGGATCAATACCTCAGTGCATTAGACTGCTCTCCAGTGCCAGCTTTTATCCTTCAACCTGTTTCCTTTCAATAGTCTTCCCTTTTTTCTTCCCTCACCAAACTGACATTCTTGGTCAGTGCTTGCCTCCACTCTGCCTTGCCTTCAATCTTTATTTTCTGCCCTGGTTGCACACATCTCAGGATGGGGTAGTTTTGTGAATGCAAATGTAGGATTATTTTAATTCCTCCATTTTCTGCCCGCCACCTCCAGCTGTTCCCTCTGAATTGCAGCACTGAATGCTACTTGATCTTAGCTTTTACTTTTAACTCTTTCTCCCCTTAAAAATACAGTTTCCCTTTGTCTGGGGTATCTGCACTGGTTTTAGCTTTGTGGAAGTGAAAGCATGGGATGAGGAGAGGGGGAGGGTTTGAGCACTCCCAAATGTCTACCTAGCATCAACTGAGAGCAAATATAAACTCTTCAGTTCTAAAACCCCTGCCTCCCCAAACATAAATCACGCTCTGTGTCTGTGGGAAACGAGTGAACCTTGCTTTAGAAAGGATAATTCTCAATAGAACTGGACATTTTGGAGATTTTGCACATGCAGAATGAGTGTTTTAAGGGGAACATGGAAACAAATGTGACAGGAACATTTTGGGGAAGAACAGCGCCCTCCTGAAGTGGAGAACTTCCCACCTTTCCCAAGGGCTCCCAAATCAACAGGGGATAAAGCCACTTCTTCCAAATCAAACCACAACACTGACCACCTATACATGTACACAAGTATTTATTCAGCTTCTCAAATACCCTCCCAGAACATTAACTTTTCAAAATAGCCAACACCAAACACTGAGATATTCTTCCCTATTTCAATTTTCTCCTCCATCACCCTAGTGGAGGTAAATCCAAGTCAATATCAACATCCTAGATTGACAACAATTGTTCTGATTTTAGAGAAACTGGAGGGGAGCTGGTGGGGTGGAGGGGATGGGGCATCATGTTTTCTTTTAAGAAGAAAAAGGAAAAGAGAAAAACCCTCTAACTTTTCCAATACGAAAAACCAGCTTTCTTGAGAGTGAGAGAGATGTCATCAGGACAAACCAGTTAAACCTGAACTTGCTGACTTGAGCTGCGTGGTGTTGTTACTCAGAATAACAAGTTTCTGATTTTCTGTGTGGTTTTATCACCTCACCTTTAGCTGAGTGTTTTCTCCCATTGCTGACCGTAGGTCTTTCTCTCCATGAATAACTCCAATAACTGTGAGCAGCAGGAACCCCCCATGTACACCCTCCCCTTCCCTCTGATTCTTGTCAATAGTACAGCTCCCCAGCAAGATCCCATCAGTACTGATTTATTGTTTTGGGTTTTTTTCCTCTCCTTGGGTAGGTTGTAAGTAAAGAAACATGGGAGCCATCTGTTTGTGGATGTTTGCTGATAATCTCCCAAATGTAAGCCCCTACAGGCCTATCTTTAGGAAGATAAATTCATTTTATTGTAATTGAAAACTTAATTTCCTAAGAAACTGATGAAATGGATCCCACTTCCTACCATGCCCTTCCAGATACAATTTCCTACTCACCAGTCGCAAACTGATCTTCCAGTGTTGTCATTAGCCCAGACAAGTCCCATTGAAAATTTAATCTAAATGAATCATGGAGGAAACTAATTGGAGGGGTTTGTTTTGCTTTCCAAAATCTATTCTTAGCATTAATTAACTATCCATCACCTACGTATTCGATATGTTCCAGCATTCCTGTAGCATAAGGATCAAACTCACGGCCCTACATCCATGCTTGCTTTCCCCTTTGGTCTAGCAACAGTCTTCATTTAGCAGATCCCTGTCTGGCTCTGGTAAGGGCATTGTTAGGGTAAAGCAGGCACTTCATATCCTTTCTGGTGTCATTATCAGAATATGGCATCTGTCTTCTCTTTCCCACCTGTCACAAGTTGGGCTAGAATTCAGGAGCCTGCAAAGGACACAGCCCCAGGGGTCTTGGGCCAACCTCTGTTGTAGTATCAGATACTGGGAATATATGGGAACTGTTCAACTTTCCTCAGCTTCTGTAGCTGAAAGCAAAGGAATACTCCCATGAAGACAGGGAACGTAAATCAAATTAGTCCTGTTTCTGAACATTTCACTTTCTGGAATTTCACATTCCCCAAGCAGTGTGAGCACAATTTGGATGAGTATTAACTTAAAAATGAGGGGGAAAGAGAAGGAAAAAGTAATTGGAAACTGAAAGTTATGGCAAAAAAATAACCTTTTCTGCTCAGGTGCTGACAAAGGGCGTTGGGCTTCCCTCATTACCAGAGAATGGCCTCTGTTTTTCTATATTCGTGAAAGATTTATTTAAAGTCATACAACCAAATCACTGCTGAAAGGTGAATGTTAATAAACTGCCTAAGATGCTGTCCTTTCAAATCTAAATTTAAACTTGCCATATTTACATGTTTTCCTTTCTTGTTTCCTCTCCATACAAATAAAAACCCATTCAATGTCAAGTTCTGAATGTCTAATAAGAATTCAGATTTGAAATACACAGAGTACCTCTCAGTTTATCAGACTCTATGCTGATTATCTCTTGGTTCTCCACCGGCTTGAAGGGGAGCTTGGAAAGCTTCCTAGCTCTGACTCCCAGCAACACTATCATCTCTTCATAGCAGGTTCCTGAGTGAATTAATATTTAATTGTTAAAATAAATTACTGCAAGAACCAAAGAAAAAGCAAAGTTGATTTTTCACTTTATTACAACCAGCCATGCTAGCATGCTAGCTGCTCTTCTCTGATTACATTGTATTGAGTCTGGCTTGTGATATGGAAAAAGATCCCATTAGGAACTGACCTAATCCAATCATGCAAAGAGCCCACAGGCTTAACGGAGAGGTTGGCCCTGTATCACCCATCTATCAAGAGTCCTGCACAATTGTTGTCAAGTAGTAAAGGGCATCGATAGAGCCACAGACTCTGAAAGTAGTTCAGGTATAAAAGCACTTCACAATCAATACCAACTGGGATTATTTATCTTGAAAAAAAAACCCAACAAACCAACCTTCTCCCCGTGGTTGGAAACCTGTCCTGACACATACCAACACATCCAGACATTTGGTTTTGAGCCAGCAGACAGGTAAGAGCAGAAGCTACATCCCTGATTGCTCTTGGTCAGCTGATGGAGTGCCTGTTGTGGCTGGGCACTTGCCTCATCCCAACCCCATACTCAGAGCTAGCTTATCTTCCCACAGCTCTTTCAGCTGCTTCCCCTTAATATGGAAAGCTGCACAACCCTATTTTCACTGAACAAATCCTTTCAGCTGTCAACTTAGTAAATAATCTAAATTTTGGCAGTACTCATCTGTAACATAATTGTTGACAGAGCATCAGAAAGGCTGAGTTTGACGTCTGTGACCCAAGAAACCCTTTGTCATAAAGCTGCTGGAGGCAGTGGCATAGAACGAACCAACCTAATACTGGTGGTTAGGGAGGCTTCCTAGTGCATCCTCTCACTTCCTCCTCTCATTTACCTTGGTAGGTAAGGCTCTGTGAGAATACAGCAGGTCTTTCCCAGGAGAATAGGGATTGCTTGGTGCTCTGGTGCAGGTGGGCGTGGAAACCCCACCAGCACTGAGGATGAGCACTTGGGTCCTGCTGAGGAAGACAAGGTCATGCTAACACAGCCCTTTGTATGTGCAGCTGGGTTCTGGGTGCCTGGCTTGGAGAACAGGCAAAGCATCAGGTCAGCTTGAAAAAGAAAGAGGGAAAAAGCAGACAGAATGAGAGCCTGGCAAGTTCAGTGCTCTGCAAACAGCACTTCCAGCTCTTCCAATGGCCACTGAAGCCAGGTGGGCATTTTTATGGAATGCAAAACCAGTTCATGCTCTTATAATACCATTCTGATTGGTCCTATAGGCATAAAGAAATTAAAACTCATGTTTCCTTCCACTGGTATTAGAGCACTGAGGTGAAGGGGGTGTGTGCGTCTACACATCCTCTCCTCCCTCCAGAAGACACAGTTAAAGTATCTCCATTCCAACCCCTCTGACTGCAATAGAAATGACCAGTACAACTCAAACTAAAAAAGCCAGAGATGCCTCCAGGTGTAGAGGAGAGCTGAGTTAGGGATCAGCTGTATAGACTGGATATACACAAGTCCATAAAACAACTCTGCTATAAAGCACTCAGAGGTCCTGACAGACAGGAAGGTGAACGTGAGTCAGCACAGCACATTTGAGGTAATAAAGACAAACCATGTCCTGGACTGCATTCAGTGCTTGTTACTCTGTCCTGTTTTGGTCCCCCCACGTTTCAGGAGATAAACTGAAAACTGGACAGTGAAGGGCCACCAGGATGATTAGAGAACAATTCATATGAAGAAAAGTTGAAGGAAACGGGCTTCAGAGGAAAGGCTCAGAAGATCTAGTTAAAATCCTGCAATAACTAAAGAATAATAGCTCTGGAGAAAGCAGAGGTACTCTACTCATCACAATGTATTTTGACATAACAAGAGGTAATGGGCAAAAGTTGCTACAGGGGAAGTACAGCTGGATATAAGAAAATATCCTTCACTGTGAGAGCAACAGAGTGTTGGAACAGATTGCTTGGAGAAGTGGTGGAATCTCCTTGCTGGAAGTAATCAAGGCACAGCTTGATAAGCTAATTTAAGGCCTGAAATCTAGGGCCTGAAATCTATGGAATGTCAGACCAGATGATCTCCAGAAGCCTCTTCCAAACCAGACCTTTCTGTGGTTCTGATTCAAAACCAAAACCAAAGACGGGGGGAGCAGCATTTTTCTCTACAAGGAAATACTTCCACAGATTGATTTCCTTCACCCAATTCATTTAGCAACAAGCTTTTAAGAATAATATTAACTCGCTCTTAAAATCAAATTAAAAAAGAGGGCAGCGAAAGCCACCCATGTAACCTGATATGTGTGAATTAATCCAAACTGCTGGGTTGTAAAGCTATGCAGCTCGTTGGAGATACTTTTATGTTTTAAATGGTTAAGATCCAACTCAGTATCAATGGCAAAGAGCTTAAGCAGTCATCAATTTTAAAAGCATTGTTTTATCCCAAATACAAGTGACTCTGGTACTGAAAAAGGAGAATTCCACATGACTTCCCTGCAGTGTTCTGAGGGAAATCAGAGGATGGAGCTGCCCGGCATGCAGCTTGATTGCTGAGTGGTAATCCACAACCCGATAAAATGACAAGAGGCTGTCTGAGACAGAAGGCCTAAGAAATGGCTAATAACAGGCTTTTGATGAAATACCTCATCAAAATCAACACATATGAAAGGAAGAAGATTGTCAAGATGATTTACTAACAAAGATGAGACTCCAGGATCATCTCAGTAAGAGGAAGTGTTATACATTATTTCTACATTCAAATTTGGAGGGGAAAAAACATTCCTGTGTAGAACCTTAGAAGAAACAAGATCCTGAGTTATGTTAGGTACTTACACAGTTTGATCACAATGGTCCAGCACCATGCTGGAAACCACTAGCAAGACAGCATTAAGACACAAAAATGACAATAAATTAACCCTAATTCAGTGCTTCTCCAGGAACTGAGGAGTTCCAGTTCTCCCGAGGCTGGATGTGGCTCTGAGCAACCATCTCTAGTTGATGTTCTCCCTGCTCATTGCAGGGGCATTGCACAAACTGACCTTTAAAGGTCCCTTCCAATCCAAACTATTCTATGAATCTATGATTCTGTTACTTCAAGGCTTCAAAATCTCCAAGTTCAGTTGTGCAATCTGAATACTCATCATAAGTTGCACGTATTATTTAAATATTGCCCCTGAAAACTCAGTCTGATGTTGCCTTATGCAGTTAGGAAAAGGAATTTAACCATCAAAGCAATGATCAACTGGAATCAAAACTGGGCAGAGACTTATGCTCACCAAGTGCTCTTAGTGATGCTCTGAACTGCTCATACAAAGTCATGCTCATACAAAGTCCCTCCTGTTTCTCCTCTAAAATCAAAGCAGCACCACAAGGATATCACTCTCTGAAGTCTCTCTAATGGGAACAAAAAAGGGTAATGGAAAGCTCCTCACAGATGTCTAGCAGGAGAGGAAAGATGCACCCGGTGTGGAGTGCAAGATAGCTTGTTCGGTCTCCCGTTGGGAAACCAACAGGAAAAAAAGGAGAATAAAAAGCACACGCTGAGGGCAAGTAAAATTTGGGAGATGAGAAAAAGAATAAATTACTTTACTCTCAAAATGAAATAAAGGACAAGAGGGAATGGGAGGAAGCTCTGGCAGTTAAAAAGGAGATGCCAAAAATTAATTAGGAAGAAACCTAAATGACACATCAGAAGGAGAATGCAGTTGGTTTGCTCCAGCTGCTGTGCCCCCCTTGCAGAAGGTAGGGAAGGGGAGGAGAGGAGAGCAAAGCACATTGCTGAGCACTGTGCAACAGGGGAATACTAAGTCTGGCTGATGCCGGAGTCTGTGGGAGGAACAGCACAGCAGCTCCCTATTTCCCCAGGTTTGATCTCTGAGAAACAGCACTTAAGTAAATATATGCTCCTGTGGAAGTTCAGCAATGTCCCTGGAGCTCATTCATTTTCTAACCTTTTACCAGCTGCTGGCCTGCAATGGTAGGAGTTCACTTTAAGCCAGACTGGAATTTAAAGGAAAGGTCCCAGAGGTGACAAGCTGCTCATTAATTCACTGTAATGCTTTAGTGCTGGAGGAGCTGTTTTAAACGCGCTATCTGAAACCATTTAGAGCCACCAAATAATTGTATCACAAGAAGCCACCACACTCTTCACATTTACCACTGTTAAAATCTCGCTATGTAATCTGCTGATAGAATTAATGAAGAAAAAGGAGGAGACTGTCATTTTATTAAGAAATGCTAATCAACCTGCTTTTGAAGTGTCCCTCATTTGCATTACAAACATTATTATGAAAATGCAGCATTCTGCCTCTCTGTGCAGCATTGTGCTGCTCTGCTGAACATCAAATATATTCACTTCCTTAGAGCAGGGAAAAAACAGGAATGAAAAATCATGATCAAAGATAACTTCAATTACTTGTTAATTTCACCTTAATTCCACTCTTGGGATAATAAGCCTTCCTCCTAAGTTCCCTTTCCTGAAACAAATTCTGATATATGCTTACAGGTCCCTAAATATATTCCCACAAGAAGCAGATGAATAAATATGCATCAATGTAATTTACATAGCCTTCCCCACAAACATGGTAGGACTGTTCATAAACTCACTACTGTTTACTGTGTGAAAAACTCATTAAGCTCCCTTTTGAATACAGGAATGTAACTTATCATTTATTAGACATATTCTCATTGGTCTTCTACTCAACAACATTGTGAAGGATGCACAGAGACACTTCTATTCTGCAGTAAAAGCACAATAACAGCGATGAAAAATCAGATCATGGAGCAAAACTCCTCACCCCCTTACCTGAATTAAAAACTTCATTTGCTGTTGTAGAGATTTGGTAAGTTGAGAAAAATGAAATGATTTAAGGTGGTTTATCTATAAAGTATTTATTCATAGTATCATGAATATACATTTTTCCCTTGTCACAGAGCACTGAGAGTTAACTGCAAAGTCTTAGGGAAACACACCTGACTCACTGATCATAAACAGGCAGAAAATGAGGGAATTATTAAGTTTGAAAAGCAGGCAACAAATGGGTAGAGCTCAGTTACTTATTTGGCTCCATCAGCTGCATATGAAAGTGATTTCTTGAAAACATTTCTCTTTTGAGGAACTGGTGAGCTCTGAAGAAAAAACTTTATCTTGGATAATTTGTGACCAGCTCTGCCTAAAACCCCACCTGTATAATGTAACCTGAGAATTACCAGTGAGAGATAATTCCGATAGGAAGGAAACCTGTAAAAGATACTTGTCTATCAATATGATATATCTTCTCTGGCTATGGCTCTGAAACTTAATTGATCAGAGGGAATGACAAAATAGGTAAAACACAGCAAACACACACTATTGCTTCTTAAGATACAATTACTTGGAAACGAAAAGTGAGCTTATCTCAGCTTCTGAATAGAAAAATACCCATTAATCTTTCTTTGTGTGTGTGTGTGTGTGTGTGTGCGCTCACACTTGTTCAGAAAGCAGAACCTGTGGACCGAAGGTTGCCACAAGTCCTGTCAGAAATGGAAGCCACCAAATGTTGGGTATCGAAATGGGAAAATCAAGACCCCTTTTACAGACACATCAGAGGATGAGAACAGGCTCTCCCAGAAACTGTTGGACTAACTGAAATCACAAAATGCAAGGCCTCTGGAGACACAGCAGGAATTGTCATGGCACACAGGAGCCCAACCTGCTGTCACCTTGCACATACCATGTTTTCAGAGCAGTTCCTGAAGTGTATTAGCTCCCCAGCCAGCCCCAGACTTCGTGCTTGAGAGAGTGAGTTGGAGCAATGCAAAGAAGAGCTGGGGGAATGCTCAAGGTTGTTTCATCACTCTATTTAGCAGCAGAGATGAACCCAGTCACACTGGGCTTTTATTTCCATGTTTCTACTGTTAGTTACATACTTTCCTTCTTTCCTTGGAAATAAGGATAACTAAGGGATGGGAAAATAAATGTGTGTTTGATTCTATCTTATCTGTTTGGTAGACTCCATCATCACTAAGCCAAAATGCGGATGCTTCTGTGCGATACTAGGACTTAGTAAAATAACATCTCTCATTGGCCCTTCACATGAGCAGGGCTGAACTTTAAGCCTACAGAATGCTTTTTAAAGACAAGTATAGTGATTTGAAAATGACTAAACCATAGGGTACATAAGGTACATAACTCATAAGGTTTATAACTTCTCCTCTGTTTGTCCTTAAACTCAAATTCCCCACCATTTTCATTACACCAGTGGAACAGCTGACCTAATGAAAAGCCAAAATACACGGCCTTCTGCTGTTACAAATGCTTTCTTTGCACACTGAGGGACTTCAACGTTTTCTCCCTGCCTGAAGACCAGGCCAAGGATCATTTGGCCATGGTGTGTTAGGAAAGGCTCTCACTCGCAATCTAATAAAGTGATAGATTCAGCAGCAGTCTGCTTCTCGGTCAAGAGGGTTATAGATTTTCCTGACACAGTAGGTCTGCCAAAGGAAAAAGGTAGACAGAAAATAGGCCATGTTTTGTAAGAGCGGGAGAGCTAACCGTCATCAAGAGTATGTCCCTAAAATGCATCCTTCTCCTCTGCATTTCTGGCTGCAGATGAAAACTACCCATCTCCCCAGCGAGCATACTGTGGTGAATAATACACTCATTACTCTTCTTTCTACCTGGACTGCAATTTTAGATGTCCTTTAAATTTGCTTTTATTTTACTGATCTGGATGGTTGAAATGTCAAAACACCTTAAGGGATATCTAAAACATTATTTACTCAATTGAAATTTAGTTTCTAAACCACAAATGCTGGTCTGTCCAATCAACATGACCTGAAACACAGCATGCTTACACAACAAAGTTCTGTGATACCTTTTCTGGATTTATATTACTTTTGAGTTCTTTCCTCTGCCACACAATCCTCCTAAGGATATAAAACCCCAGGCAGATCAGCATACGATCTGTCAAACAGGCTGCATTCATTTTATTCAGCAATTTCCATTCACAGTATTTAGATAGGGCAGACCTCAGGGAGCTGTTTGAGAAGCTACTCAATTCTGGTTTCCCCTTTCCTTTTCAAATCATGCACCTGTATTACTGAGGACTGTGATTTAAGAAAGACAGGAATAGAGCAGACACCTTGAACCATTCCGATTTTCCCTCTTGGGCTACCACATTTTAAGTGAGAGCACTGCTTCTTCCAGTGGGCACTTCATCTTTTATTGGGGTGCTTGATCATCCTCACTCCTACAGTATTTTGTCTTCTAAGGTTCAACAGCTGTAGCTGTCCTTAATTAAGTCTCCTCTAGTCATATATTTTCAATAGAACAGCAATCTAATAAACAGCAGGAAAACAACATCTATTAAACAGAGTTATTAGAAAAAGAATAAAGAGGAAGAAAAAAATCATCTGGGTACAGGCAAAGCCACTGCTTAGGTGGCTTTTGAATAAGTACCTGCAACCAGATTCATCAAATCCAAGGAACAAATTACATTTGTGGATGCAATCTATGAAGACCTGCCTTTTTTTAGGTTTGGGGTTTTTTTTGCTAATTCACCCCATTCACTGTATTTAATTCTCTTGGCTTCCCATTCATATCGAGTTTCCCTTTTAATCAATACTTTAAACCAACGGCTTGATCCAAAGCCAACAGGGACCAAGGAAAAGTTTCCTTGACTTCAGCAGAATGCAAGCACCGCGACTGTGTTAAGTAACTGGTTTTCACTGTAGACTGACTGTATGCGAAATAAAGCATAAGGTATTTGAAATTGCAGCTTTTTAATAATGCTTCAATACCCCTTTAATCACACAGACATTTGCTCTGGGACTCTGCCTTCATATACTTTCGTATGCCTTCATAAATTCAAACAGAAACTATCATTTTTGTCTCATTTACCCAACAGTGTAAACAGAAAAACATACATTAGAGCACCAATATTAAAACTATTCTACAGCACTTCAAAAGACAAGTCCCAATTTAAACCTCATTCCTTATAGTCTGGATTGCAACTGGGATACCTGGGGCTAATAATTAAACTCCACAGAAATTAGAGAAATAGAACACTGGGGAAAAAAAGAAGTCAATAAAAACACCTTTTAAAGGAATCTACCTTGAACAAATGGGTGCAGTATTCACTGTATTAAACTCTACTGAATGAGAGAAGACCTTAAACCAGTCCTTAGCATAAACGCTGCAGGTGCTACAGAACAACTTCCTATCACTTGCCAGATGCAATTTCATTGCAGGGTGCCTTTTAAATGACAAACAAAAAGAGCTTTGCTCAAGTTTAGTGAAAGCCATGGTGTTAACTTTCATTCACAACACTGCAACACAGTAACCACTAGTGATGGATGCTGAAGTTGAAACAGCAAGACTTTCCTGTCCCATGTGCCTAGGAAAGTCCCATTATATTGTCATTCAGGGATCTAACACATAGCAAGTGCTGCCTCACTTTATTCTTTGGTTGTTCTAAAAATGATAATGTCAGGGTGGTACCTCAAACCTGCATGAAACTGCATGGAGCTAGGGTAACTGTTCACCCCATTTATCATTCCTTTGTTTCTTGCTTGACAGGGATGATAGCCTAATTTTTCCTCTGCATTAATAGAACATTCACATCACATCAAATCCCGAAGTCATTAGTTAGTATATTCACCAGATCTACATTAATAGAGCAATAACTTGATCGCTGGCTTTTAAAGTGCCAATTCAAAGTAGAAAAAAGCAGGTGCTGTTTAAACAGCCTAATCATGATTCTAATTGATACCTTATAGTTAACTCTACAGAAGAGGGAGTAACTATGAGCACTGAACTCCCACATACATTTGAGTTGAAGCACGTGTCTCTCACTCAGTGTTTAAGGCACAAGAGTTATTGGCATGGGAACAAGAACTGCTCCTGCTAATGCTTGTGGATCTCTATCCTCATGAATGTATGCTATTGATTTAGCTTCCAAACGCTGAACTATCAGACTTCCTCAATGTGGGAGAGTTGTAGAAGAACAGGAACTCCAGCCAGAGACAGGATCATTAAATGAAGCACCTCTGAACAGACCTGTTCCCAAGAAGAAAAGCACCTGCTATGATTCTGTACTCTGTAGGTCTAAATCTGCTCCAGGAGATCCAAACCCCTTTGATATTGCAAAGTATGTCAATCTGAATCCCAAAGCCAGTGAAACAGAGAGATGGAGAGAATTTGGGTTAAGAAGAGGCTTCTCCTCATGCTCTGGAAGCTGAAGGATTGCAGAGAATGCCTAAAGCTTGGGAGAAGAGTTTCAGTCATCTTTCCATTAATCCCTCATGGAGTCTGCTGGTTAGGCCTGCAACTCATAAGAGGCTCTGGACTTGAAGTAAACATTTCTCCACGTTCTATCAGGGACATTATGGAGTGCAGACAAAAAACAAGGGAAGTCTGAAGTTGTCTTGTAGTGGGGAGAGATGGGGGGAAAAAAAGCAAATACAGCCCCTTTCACAGTAACTGCCTGACGGTGCACCCTGCTTACTGACTGACCAAGAACAAAGCTCTTGCCTACAGTTCTGACTAACCCACCTCCAGGTATCGTTAGTACATTTTAAATAGGCATGACCCTGATATAAAATGCAGCATAATCTTCTTAAAACTTACCAATATTTGGAGTACATTACTCTATCATTACAAAACTAAATACAGGGAGGAGAGCCTCAGATTTACTGCTAAATACCCTTGAAAGACTGCGCTTTGCATCCCAAGTAAAACGAACAAAACCAAGCAACAAATCTCATGGATTTGTTATTTTAACCATCTCTTATGCAAAATAAATGTGCAAACAGCAAGAACAACAGTACTCAGATTTCAAACGTATTCATTTCACACAACTGTTTATTCATCTGTCTTTTACATAATCCCTGTGACAGGCACTCACAGAGGAACATAAAATCTGTGTTCCCTGATGATACAACTGCACAAACAGGCACGGTTTGAAGTAGTTTGGGCACATCTCTGCTCTGCCTCCAAATCTGGAGGCTTTACTTTGTTTAAGGTACAGGGGTGTGTGTAGGAAGGTAGTGACCAATTTACTGTTCCCTACGTGAGAACACAGGGTAATTGCCTAGTGATGCTTCTTCTACCAGTATCAAAAGGTCAAGTAAAAGAAAAAAGCACAAGCAGAATATATGAAAGGGCACCGTGTCTTTGAACCTTCACATGAAAACTTAACTGGAAACACTGAGGAGGTGCTAACAAAGCAGGAGCACATTCTAAAGCTACTGTTTTGCAAAACTTGGAATGAACAAAACACCACCAAAAAATTGCTGCATAACAAAGTGTGCTGCAGACTTTCCAAGGGCAGAGTTTCAGGATGACCCCCAGAGCAACAGATCATGACCCAGAGGGTTTTACTCTCCACTATGGAGAAAATGAGTGTGGTAGAAGATGAGGAGTGGCCACTGAGGGAGAAAAGGGAAAATATGGAGAAAAAGAAGAGACACCAAAGACAAGGTTCTGTGTGGAAGCAGAAAAAAGATACATAACTAGCCAGGGAACTAGGTGGAGGAGCTTTCAAACATTTAACTTTACAGTGCCTCTGAGGTAAGTAAATATTACCTCTTTTCGCTTCATAATTGAGGCAATAAGGGTAAATGATTTATCAAGATCACACAAGAAGTCTGAGCCAGAGCCAGGAACCCAGATTTATTACCTAACCTCTGCACCACGCTGACTCCTGTGAACGATGTAGACAAACTGCAGAGAGTTCAGAGAGAAAAAAACCCCTAAGACTCCAGGCTGGCAGGAGTGAGATACAAAATGAGATTTTGAAGATAAAACCAGTGGGTTTGGCACAGGTTTTCAACGATAAAGTGAAGAAACTCATAACCTTGCACTTAATTAGATACACAGCAGCTCATGCACGCTGAGGAAAAGCAGGAAAAGACCCAGAAGAAACAGTCATGGCCTGCATGCTTTGTGCCTCTGGTGACGGAGTAAGGGAATGAACAAGAGGGACAGGAATGAGTTACATTGCTCAGGTCAATGCTTTTTAAAGTGCTGGATGTTTCTGACACTCGCTGGGGTAGCACAGGAGCTGTGCAGAACAGTGAGCCTAGTAATTCCTGAAAATATCCAATCCATTCCCTGGTTAAGGAATGATTAAGTACTCGTGGGGCTTCACCACTTCCATCAATGGCTATCAATGGAAAGGAAAAGATAAGTTATTTAGGTTTATCTGAGAGTATATGATACTGGGTTGAACGAAGAACTGTAAAATTTAGGCCTGGAAGAAGTAACAAACCAACTATGGATAGAATTACTCCTTGTGTAACTCTTGAGAAAAAAACAATACAAAACCATACTGGACAAAACTCCCATCTCAATAAATAGTCTGAACACCCATTTCAGCTTTAAAATATGTATTTGTTGGGAAATGGAACAATGGACTGTTTAGTGGACCCAGTTTGACTTATTCAGAAGCGAAAGCCAAAAGCCCCGTCATTTCCTCTGAATGTATTATCTTCATGAGGTGGGTGAATGTGATAAAGTGGAAAACTACTGCTGCTGAAGCAGCGACCTTCTCTATAGAGGACCTGTCAACACATGAAAGATCTGAACATCAAACGGGTTTAAGGTCAATTTTAGCTGTAACCTTTTAACTATTCCTTTAGCTTTAACACACGTAAGTGAAATCACAGAATTGACATCTATCCTCCAGGTCCTCGGCAAAATTGATGAAAACAAGTCTAATTTAAGCAAACTACCCTGAAGAAATCTGTTCCTGGGATATCACTTCTAAGGAATTATTTTACCTATTTATTTTTAATTTAAAAACCATTCAACACAATACAAAGATGAAATGAGAAAGTATAATTAGTGCAAGCCTCAGAGATAGGGCAGCACTTACTGGCCAAGCAGGATGAAAGAGGTCACGGACCTTTTCGGGTTTATGGTTTATGTCCTCAGGTCCTATGTAAGTTAGCTGGTTTTGAAAGAGGTCTTCTTAAGGCAGGGCATCATCTGTCCTCGCTGACAAGGTATATGGCACACATATGTATTTGTTTTTCAACTGTAACTCCCTTTTGTAGCCACAGGCTCACAGTAAGATACAATTTCACTGTGCTTGATGGGCTTGTCAAGATCGAGAATGAATCTCTGTTGCATATTCACATTCCTTTCCCTACCAGCACCACCAGCATCACCACCACCACTCTCAGTGTCTATCCAGGCAGATCAGGATGTTGCTGCTTAAACTAAATCAATTAGCAAGTGCCAGATGTCCAGGGTGAGTCTCTTCCATGGAAGTCTGGTTCTCAGGCATCAGTGGAAAGGTGAAGACAACAGAAGTTACAGACTGATGGCTGTCACAGGGATGAGACTGATCACAGACAGAAATCAGATCAACAAAGGAGAGCAGATGAAGGCAGCCCTACTAAAATAGTCAGATACAAACAGGAACTTACAGTGTGCTATGCAACTTCTTGCCAGATACATCTCTAAACAAATTAGTTTAGCAAATCTGACATCTAATTAAATCTACTCTTTAGCGTGTGCCATTCTTCTTGCAAGTCCATGCAAAAAGGGTTATAGGATATTTTGATGACATTAAACATTAATGGCTAGCTGTATTCTTAAGTCCTCATTCCAACTTACCAGCTCCTAAATGAGAATGTATGCCATGCATAGGAGAATACTGTACAGCCCACGTGAACACATCAGGATCTTGTGTTGCAAGCAAATCTAAAAGCAAATCTATAAAGATCTAGTAAGCACTGGAAAAAACATTAATTAAAACTAATGGGGGAGATATCAAGATCTGTTTTTCTATCAAGTAATGTGTGAGTACTGAGGGATTTGAAACCATTCTGTTGCTATACCCATACGCACTGCTGACAGCCAAAACTCCTAAGGAAACCAATCCTATTGCTCTCTGACGACTGACAATCCCCATGCAGTACGATTTTCATTGGCAGAAAAGGAACATAAAAAAGACAGAAAGGGCAACTTTAAGTTGCCACTGATCTGTCAGACCGAGTTAGAATCCTCATATTATTAAGTAGATTTTTTAGAAAGCTGAACATGGAGCAAAAAGGAGACTTCAAACTTCACAGGGCCTACATCCATTCACAGTAAGAAAATGTTAACAAATGGTTCTTGACATCGCACAATGAAGATATGATATAGCGGGAAATTGTCACCTTGAACCATCATTATACATCTCTGCACATCTATCTTTTTATCCGCGAGCCTTGTCAGAATGTTCGAAAAGAGCATTTTAAAAGGAACTGGAAATACAAGGCTATGGAGGTGAATACCCAGATAGAACTTCTGCAGATCAGCAAAGGGGCAGAGGACTCGTGACGACTTTTCCATGAAAATCCTGTCCTTATAAAGGTAATAAAAAGATAGATGTATCTGAGCAAATGAGACCTGTACAGTGCTCCTGACTGCAAAAGTGACCGCATGTCATACAACCTTCAGGTAGCTGCAGAACTGAGTCTTTGCCACATGTCCAACAGAATTTATGTCCCTATTGCTGTTGCATCATTCTTTAATTTATGAACATTTACTGGTCAAAAAACACTGTAAGCACCCTTAATTACATCATGATTATCTTCTCGATAGGTTGCCACCATCATGTATTGTGACAGCTTCATGTTTTGCTATATTTACAGTTTTCAAATATCACTAAAAAGTAAGTTATGAAATTGCCCATCATTACATAGGCAAGCACACAGCCTGCCATGTTTATGCTGCTTGGGGTGCTGACTCTAAATGTCATACACGTTTATCCAACCACAGGTAACACTGCACCTACATATTCCCAACGCTGAATAATACTTAAATATTGGACAATAAAAAAAAAGGATTTACTTTAAGAAGCATTTAGAGAAACTGCAAAACCTCAACAGAATCACCCATGCAAAACTTAAGGTCAGTGACTTCACTGATGCTGGACCAGTATTCGCAGGTGATTGCAGCTCAATTTTGATGGTGCAATTTGAGCTTCATGTTTTCTAAAATACCACTTAAAGCTAGATAAAAAAGCAGAATCTCCATCTGTGGAGAATACAAGTTTCAGATACTTGTTTAAATATACACAAAGTTCTGTCTTTATGTGGTACGTGATAGAGAACTGTTATTCAGAAAATGCAATCTTAGGACTTGGGCAGGTCTCGGGTGGCTGTGGCTGATGGACAGAAATCTGCTTCTGATGCTAAAACTGAGATTCTCCTTCCCTATCCTTGCTGTTTCCATATAATATCAAGAAAATAAACCTTTTTTTTTCCTACAGTACTCTCTTTCTTTAGGTTGTTTTCATTAAAATGGAAGACTCTTGGCCTCTTTTCTACTATAGCAGCTGCTAGAAACCCCAGGTTCCACCCATCTCCTTGATGGCCTTTGAAAATCTATAGGCCATTATGGGATTCAGGAACGCCAAGCATAAACTCTTCGTGCCTGGATGTATCAATTAGATCTGCTCAATCCATGTTTAAACAGCAGAGTGTTTAATAAGATGCTGTAGCCGACAGTCCATCTTTATTGCTATTTTCTGAGCTGTTAGCACTAGGGAAATCAAAATGAAGCTAGCAAGACCAGGTACACAGCACTATGAATGTATCCTGCTAGTTCTCCTCTCCTTAGGTTAAAATAGGAGTTTCTTATTCCTTCAGCAATTTGGTTTCCACATAAATAAAAACAGACCAGAGAAAACACAGGTTATTCACAGATGGCTCTTCATTCTTTTGTTTAAATCACTTTTTCTCTTTTCCCATTTAATTTTCCTGACATCTTCTCACTTCTATTACTCCATTTGTTTTCTTCCCCATGCTGATGTCCCCAGTAGAACTGTGAAAATGCTAGTGTGGCTGGTAAAAATAAGTCTGGTTGAAATTAATAGGAAGATTCTTGACTCATAAATTTGGCCATCACTGTAAAGAAGTAACTGGGTCCCATTTGAAAGTCACAAAATATGAAACTAGCATATCTCAAACAAGGTAGATTTAGATGAAGAGCCTAAGTCCGTGTGTCAAAAGTTTACCCTTTGCTCTTTACAAAAAAGCAAGAGCCATTAAGTTTTCCTGGCTGTTTCCCACTTGGTATATAACCTCCAACTCAAAATGTTATGTTATTAAGGGGTTTTAGTGTATTTTTCTTTTACTTCTTACCTATTGCCTTAGTTACACAAGTCACATTTTAAACTACTGCCACTGATGGAAATAATCAAAGCTCCAGATGACACATTTCTTATTTTTGCTGCTCTGATTGTAAAATTGATTAATGAGCCCTGAATTTAGAAGCATCTATACTAACAACCTTGCTTTTTAAATAGTCTCATCTTCCTCAGCTAAGACAGAATACCTTGTTACTTCCTGATGGTGAAATATGTACTTCCAGAGACGTTAGTTCCACAAGAACATATTGTTTAGTAATAACAGCGTAACCTCCTGTCACACAATCAAGGTAAAGATGCTGGTGTACAGACACGCTGTCTGATACCCGGAACATCCAGAAAGAAAACCTCACAGTGGTTAAGCACAAGGTCAAAAGTAAGAGTCTGATGCTCAAAACCTGAAAAGTGGAACTAATTTAAATTCTTCATTCAGATGTCATTCTTCTTCATGTAAGAATACTTATGCCAGTTCCAGCTGCTAGTACAATGACTACTAAAACCACACCTTCTTTATATTACCCCCAAAGCCATGTGAACAGATAATCAAAAAAAAAAGATAATAATTGATGAAATAAAGGTGGAAGAGCTCCAATATGTTTATCAATATCTTCTAAGTTTCTTCTGCAAATTGATTCTCTTTACAGCTAAAAATCAAAGAATCATAGAATAGTTAGGGTTGGAAAGGACCTTAAGATCATCCAGTTCCAACCCCCCTGCCATGGGCAGGGACACCTCACACTAAACCATATCACCCAAGGCTTCAACCAACCTGGCCTTGAGCACTGCCAGGGATGGAGCATTCACAACCTCTCTGGGCAACCCATTCCAGTACCTCACCACCCTAACAGTAAAGAATTTCTTCCTTATATCCAGTCTAAACTTCTCCTGTTTAACCCATTACCCCTTGTCCTGTCACTACAGTCCCTAATGAATAGTCCCTCCCCAGCATCCCTATAGTCCACCTTCAGACACTGAAAGGCTGCTATGAGGTCTCCACGCAGTCTTCTCTTCTCCAGGCTGAACAGCCCCAACTTTCTCAGCCTGTCTTCATACAGGGGGTACAAATAATTACTTAATTTACATACAGATGCAATGGTCCATACACACAAAGTAAACTCACTTGTTTTCAACCCACTCCTGTAAAAGCAAAAATAGATTATATCAGCACCCAACCAGCATCTCTTTAGGCAGCATTTTGTCACTAGGGCAAACAACTGCAGGAAACGGTGATTTTTCAGTTATTTGACTGCTCAGCCATGAGCACCAGCATCTCTCAGCATGTGTGAGGAAAGAGAAAGACCCTCATGGTGAGATGGGGTTTCTGTTACAAAACTGTCTTAAGAAAATGAAGAGGGATAATCAATACTAATTATAACTAATAAATCCAACTCATAATTTAGGAACAACATGAGGTGGGAAACACTTCATCCAGAGCAGCGAGACTCAAAGAGGCAAGTTCAAAAAGAGAAAGTGTGTTTCTGAGCGAACAAATGTATTGACACCTCCTTAGCAGCAGACCACAATACACCACAATGCAGTACTGTCAGAAAAAGCAGAAGTCACCCTGGCAGCTCTGGAAGTCACTCAGGAGGCAGCACAGATGAAATGAGAAATCCAATATGTTGGTTTGCCCCTCACTGGAGATGGAGCAAAGAAGGATTTCTTCCTTTTTCGAGAGGAGAGCAGTTGCAGAGAGAGCTGACCCTTCACCCTGCTCAAGTGTGTGGGAACGGGAATGTGTAAGACTGGACATGATTTATTGAAAGGGCAGGATCAATTAAAAACTCATGTTTCTAGCTGAACATTTTATTACCAGTAAGTCTTAAGGCACTATCATGACCAAGGGGTAATAAAAACTTCTCCCGCTGTGGGATTTGTTTCCCTTCGGTTTGGCCAGGTAGCTCCCAATAGCTCATAGGAATAGTTCATGGTTCAGAATGATAAAAGCAGGCCATAAACGTGTGTGTTTAAGGCTAGAGAATTTCAGAAAGATGTCAACAGTGAAATACCGAAAATGACTCAAACTCCCTCTTTAGCAAACTTGAAATATATAGTCCCTATTTAAAGAGAGTAAATATACAGGCAATATAAATGCTATCTAATTACAGAAATTATCTACAGCATATTATATCGCACCCTAAATACAGTTAATTATCAAAGTTTTAAGTATAGCAGGCTTCTCTTCAAATATTAGTACCTCCTAAGTGTCTTTCAGGTTATGTTTTAGATGCATCTTTCCCATCTACTGTGTGTTATTTCCAATGCAGCAGACCCCTGTAGTGAGAAAGTTCTTTAACAAATAGGTGAAAATTTTCCTGCCAAACTTGACAGCTCAGAAGATGATGCAGGTGACATCTTAAAGGCAGTTCTCAGAAGGCAATATGCTATTTTTTTCCACACACACTTGTAGACAGTGTGACACAAAGTACCAATTCCCTCAGGAACTTTGTACACAAACCAGTTTCTTCACGTCTTACCTGAAGTGCTACCAGCAGAATGGGTGTCAGCATTATAACAACAGCAAATACGAATCTTAGGGTTGTGACTTCTGGATTAACAGGGCTGTAGCATCATCTTTTGTGTAGCCTACACCTATCACAGACCACAAGGAGAATGGGAAAAAGTCTCCTGCATTTGTATTGACACTCAATGCAAATTAATGTGGGAGTACTGCTTGCAGGTCTGGGGTCCTCAACATAAGGATGTGGACCTGCTGGAGTGAGTCTAGAGGAGGCCACAAAGATGCTCAGAGGGCTGGAGCACCTTGGCTGTGAAAGAGCCTGAGAGAGCTGGGGAAGAGAAGGCTCTGGGGAGACCTTAGAGCAGCTTCCAGTGCCGAAATGGAGCCTACAAGAAATCTGGAGAGGGACTTTTTACAAGAGCATGTAGTAGAACAAGAGGAAATGGTTTTGAATTGAAAGAAGATAGATTTTTACTAGATATTAGGAAGAAACTCTTCCCTGTGAGAGTGCTGAGGCGATGGCACAGGTTGCCCAGAGAAGCTATTGATGCCCATCCCCGAAGTGGTCAAGGTCAGGTTGGATGGGGCTTCAAGCAACCTGGTGCAGTGGAAGGTGTCCCTGCCCGTGGCAGGGGGTTGGAACTGAATGATCTTTAAGGTACCTTCCAAACCAAACTATTCTATGAGTTTGAAACAAACCTCAGCTTCCAGCCACACAGAGCAATATAAGCATTACTTACTCCAGAGGGAACACATAGCTGAGTCTGGAGGCACCCAGCTACAGTTTACCAAGATCCCACCCACTAGCATTGAGTAGGCAGAAAGAAAAACGTGCTTCAAATCAAACCTGCATCCATGAAACACCATCCTGTTGTTCCCAATTTGGAACATCAGTTTGGGTTCCACCAATCCACAACGAAAACATTACAGCTCTCTCAGGTACTGTTGTGCTGAACCATAGGCTACCAAACAGCATTAACTTCTCAGGTGTCTCATGCACAAACTGAGAAATGTGTGTGCTCTGAGAGTCACCCATCATGTTTTCTTAGCCAGGTTCCTTGAATCTGTGAAGTGTTCACCTTCAGGAGACTGCAGTGGCTATGCTGCTGGGGTCAAACATCTATTTAACATTACGCAAAACACAGAATAGGTTGATGATGACCAAGTATGTGCAAACAGGGAGAGACAAAGCAGAGCCTGAGAGCAAGTTTCATGGGTTTACTGATTTATAGTATTTTCACCTTCTTTTTTTTTTTAGGCCTTATTCTGTGTCCTAAAAACATAACAAAAATCCACTTGAGTCAGGACAGAGGTCAGCAATCACCATTTCAACCTAAAATATCTCCATTTAAATGCAAATGCTAGCCTTTCTTCCTGACCTTTAAATGCTCATTTCATAGAAATGGAATAGAAAGTGTAAATTTTGTGTCTTGGTATCTCTAAGCAGTTCCCATGTCACATTTTTTGTCACATAATGCCTTCTTATTAAATATATTCTTCCTGATTAAATATATGTCATTGTATCAGTGTGCTCTAGCTCCTCAGAGACAAACCCCAGTAATTTTGCATGATGTTTCATTTCAGAGAGTACACAGATTAGAATGGAGATTATCATTGCTTCTTGCTCTCTATTGTTTGAGATAAACCCAAGTTTATGTGATACCAGCAATAACGCTCCAATATTCTTTCTGAGGCTTGATAATAACAAATTTCAGCAATACTAATGCTCACAACAGAGGCTTCCGAGCTCTCCTTGAACCAGTTCATCTACCTTAAATCCTCATTCCCCACTTCAACTACAGCTATGTATCACCCTTAAATTTATTGGCAAATAACAGCCTATTATATGCATTTCAAAAAAGAAAATAAAAGAAATTAATGAATACATCGTTTAATGTCAAGGGGGAAAAGCTGGTTACTGCCTAAGAAGTTATTACAGCAAAGAGCTTCCAAATAGGGCAGGACAAAGTCTAGTGACTAGTAAAGAAGTGTGAAATGTAATATTGAGCTATTTATTGATGTCTTAGCCCTGCTGGACATGGTGTGGCATGATTCCCTCCACTACCTGCATTGTGGTAGCATCTGAGTCAAGCCCTGGCCCGGCACATTCAGCCACACAAACAGACCAAGGAGATTCCTCCCTGCTCCTAGGAAGAGCCACCCACTGTGTTTCTCTTCCACTGAAGTTCTTCTGCAGAGGTTCTTTGCACCTCCAAAGCAAGGCAGGGAAGACCTCGTTCCTTGAAAGAGCATTTTCTGCCTGTTTAAAAAGAAACTTGACACTGCCATTTCAAGGAGCAACAACTTTGTAAAATGTCAGATTTTCAGCCAGAGGGCAAAAAGGAACCAGTTCTGAGGTCACATAGAGTCACATCATCATCACTTACTCAATTATCTGTGCCCTCATTTCACATGTCATGGTCTCCCTTCCTTGTTTCACCAATGAATAATGTTTATAAGTACAGTTGTCCTCTCAGGTAGGCAAATAGGATTCTCTGTGCCTGCACATGCAAAAGCATTCCTGTTATGCATTTTGCACCAATCCAGTCACTAGTTTCTTCAATTAGATCCCATCCTTTTCCATGTATTTTACTTCATGACTCAAATCTGGACAATTTTACTGTCAATGAATTACATAAGCAGAATCACATTGGTGTTCTGGCAAACGTGACTCTAATTTTGATTAAAAACCCCCGTAATTATGCTTCATTATTCCATGTATTGGGGGATGGGGTGAAACGTTTTCAAGATTGATTTTCCATGATGGCATTTGTTCCTTTTTGACTATCAATCTGGCTAATGGCAGTAGCAAGTCAAAGGAATTGTCAGTCTCATCTCTCAAATCAAGAAGTAATGAAGAAAACCCAAGTGTGAAAATCAGTGTTTTGTACAGATTATCAGAGTCATTGCTGGGAAATATTTGGGAATGAAGGATCATTGCTGATCTTCTTCATCATTGTATGAAGAATTTCTCTGCCAATCCTGCAAATTGGAGTTCAACTATTAAACAAATTAACTCCTTAACAAATTGTATGGAGTTTAGAAAGACTTAGGCATGCAAAGGACACAGCACAGTGTCAGACGATCACTAATCACAGCAACCGGAGAATCACAGCACAGTCAATTCAATTTTCAGTGATGCCTCTTTAAGCTCTAATGAACCATGGTGCCCTAATGACAGGTTTCACTGAATCCTAGCCAATCAAGCAGAAATTTTATGGAGAAAAGGGAAAAGCTAAGAAGCAAAACCACTCAATAGCTGTTTTTTACAGCAATGTATTCAACTGTGGATTAATGGTTACCCTTTAAATCTGCAAAAAACTATCATGTCAGAATTTTAACTTAGCAGTGCAGGTTTGACTTGTTTCTCCCCTCTTTGTGCCTTTCTCCCTCCATCCAGAAGTCAGGGAAAAGAAGAAATACACGCTGAAAACCAGTGAAAGGCATTGTGACAGCCTGGTTTGTCAGATACTGTGTCAGTATCTTAGGCTGCCCTCATAAGTTGAACCACTTTGATTTATTGGGCCATTACAGTTCTAGTAATAATTCCAGCACGCTCCCACAACTAATGGTTACTGTCAGGAAGAGTTTCTGTCTTTCCACTTAGCAGTGTTAAAAAAATAATGGATGCAATCCTGACCTCACTGAAGTCAATAGCAAAACTTCCACTCGGGTTCTGACTGATGGAGTTTCACACAGACAGGTCTTCCAAGCTGTAAAATGGTTTTCTAAAAGAGCAATTAAAGTATGCCAAATCAGGATTGTCAGCTGGCAAATTCTGTGCCAAAAGGAAACCTCTCATCAGAGGGATGGGTAGTCTTTTACAGTGCGAAGGACAAAAATGAGTGAGCTACTAAGTGCCTGTCTTTCAAAATCTTCTTGGGCTTGGCTACGTTGCAGGATGAGGTCTGTTTCCACAGCAAGCATCTGAATCTGCTGAGGAAACATGAGCCTGTGCTACAGATTTAACTTCGGTCTTCCTAGGGCAAATCAGAAGGAAAAAGAAGGAAGAAAAGTAATCAATACTTCTGAATGTTTTCTTGTTCAAAGGGAAAAATTTGGATGTTGCTGACTTAGCAAAGATTGTTCTTATGAGAGTTCAAGCTGGGATGAAGAAAGAGCTCTTTGTGAATTTCAGGCCCATATAAGCCTTCTCTTGATAGGATGATGATGATGAAGGACAATATAGAAAAATACTCTTTCCTTTCTGGCTTTAAGAATTACAGTAGAGATGAGTGTGTCAGCAAATCTCTCCCTTCCTCCTGCAGAAGAAGTGGGACATGTCACACTTACTCAAGCTCAAGAGCAAATGAATGGATTTTGGGCCTTACCCTTTGAAGACTCCCAGAAAATCCCTGTGTTATGAAGAAAATTACTTCTACAAAGCACTTAACAGAGGTTTCATGGACAAGTGGCACAGGAGATTCTCTGAGGAAAGGATATAAGAAGTTAGTCTTGCTTGGCAATAGCATAGATCAAGAAAAGTCATATAGTGCTGCCTTTCACCTTTATGTTATATTCAGTAGGTCAAACTTGCTTCCATTCTCCGTCTGTAAAATGGGAATGATATCAGTGGAGTAGTATCATGGAATAACATCAGTGAATAATAATAAAGTAATATCAAGGAACTTCTGATTCAGCCTCTCACACAAGGACAGTATGTCAGATCTGGATATAGTACATCCCTTCAGTCTTAAAACGTGTTTCACTTTGAAGCTACAATTGCTCTCTTCATAAGAGGAGACTGTCTCACGGCTGTAATGCTTCTGAACCGTACAACCTCATATTTTAAATTCTGCATGAGAAGATTCTAGGGCTTCGAATTCTAGACTAACCAGAGACAAATGTGCAAAAAACGTGCAAACCAGAGGAGCAAAACCTGCTTCCACTGCTTTTATATGAGGAGCTAATGAAAATTTAAGTGAAAAAATACTGTTCCATGAAGGTCCTAAAAATTAACTGTATCAATGAATTTGAACAGACAAATGCAATTATACCATCGATATGCTTGGAAGCATTAAAATTAAGAACTAAATCGAGAGCTGCTGTATTGATTTTTGTGACAGAAAGGCATCTACCAGATCCTTCCCTTTTCAAAACAATGTTTCCACTGTCTCGTTTTTTGGTCTTAATTTCTAGGAGTTTTGTTAAAAAAGAAGGATATTGTATGGATGTTTCTTACAGGTCAGTAATTCCCCCTCAAAAGTTTGGTGGTTTTGTGGGCACCTAAGTCCACACAGCCTGAAGAAAACACAAGGTTTAACACTTCATCAGTTTAGTCTGGTCTAGGCAGTATGAAGAATTGACATCAAAACAGAGAATTTTTCACTGCTGCACCTTCATCCTGACTCTGACCCGAGTTCATAATTACCTTCATGTCAGTGAATCAATTCAGCTCTGCTGCTCGAATTCATAAGTACTGACCTTTGATAAATGTGAAAGCAGATGGCTTTGTTGGATCATTGGAAATTTGGCACGTATCACACACCACAAAAACTATGCTGGCCTGTCAGCATCTTTTTCAGCCCTCCTCTCTTCTTCCCCCCCCTTTTATAAGGGTAGAGAGCTGGATCTACACAAAACATGCCTACAGTTTCAATTCTCTCTTCAAGCATGTTTAAGAAGGAAGGTAACAAACCAGCCCTTTCTCATCTGTCCACAAGAGGTTCCTGCTTTCAAATTCAAGAGCATTTAGGGTTAATATTTACCTTTTAAGATCTTTCAGAAGGAATAAAAACGTCTTGACCACACAGACAATAAATCACCAACACATACAACAAAACTACTTAGAAAAAGAGTATTTGCAAGCTTTATTAATCAGGATGACTAAGACAAAGTGGTACATGAATGACTTAGCAGTCTAGGAATTGCCAGACAAGATCATCTAAGTGATTCAACTTCTTCCGTATCATTTCACCAGCTATGGCCAATACCAGATGTTTCTAAGGAAGACACAAGAAATCCAGATGGACACAGTTAAGGGATAACATTATGCTTAAAGATAAACGTTTTCTCCACATTGTGAACGTAATCCGAGTTTGTCTTTTGCCCCGAAGCAGGGTCATCTAAATTACTTCCAAATCCCAGGTTTTCTCATTTAGGTCTAGTTTCACATAGCAAGAAGGCTTATATGACTGCTCTGGTCATGACAGTTTCCCTTCTTCCACCACCAAAACGTGACTTTTGAACCTTTTAGCCAACTTTATCAAAACTGAAATGAAAGGGCATGGAAGTCTGAGACAATCATATTCCCAGAGTATCATGAAAGTCAGCTGACACACCTAAAGAAACACCCAAACTCATGCATCTGCTGAGGGGAAGACAGGCTGTAGCCTGCAGCAATACCTCCTGTTTGGCAGTACCCAGCCAATCAATCACATCACACTTACAGGCTCATCAACCCAATCATGCCTAACCCCAGCCAAAGCTTGTTGACCCGGGAGAGGTAAGGGTCTCCTGCACAGTCTAGGAGAGGAGAAAGAAAGGAATTGCTGTTAATCCATTGGGGATATTCAGGTGACAAAGGACACGCACTCCAAGGAAACCTGGTTTCATTCATTTGATTGAACACTGAGTAACTTGAGAAGCCTGTCCCTCTATGTGTAACTGTTGACTCTACAAAGCTCTACTCCCAGCACCTCCCCTTCCACCCTTTGCTCTTACTTCTTTTGAAGGCTTGGCCTGATATCCCAGAGCTGTAACTAATCAAACATTATGTATTTTTTATATCGGCTTTTGCTTTCTGTGGCTTGTCCCATTTCATTAAACTTCTCCCACATTTTTCCTCATGCACTACAAAGCAACTTCTCACCTCTGTGCTGTATGTAACAACTATTCAATGTTTCTATGCCTTCCTTTACAGGGAAAGCAATCTTTCAGGTCTTTCTGCATAAAAGATTCTTTCTATGCCCCTAAATTACATTCACTGCCTAAATGTGAATCATTTTAAGTTCTGTATTAGTTTCTGTCTGAGAAAACATGTCTAGAAGCCAATGACGTGCACACATGCAATGAATCCATCATCGCAGTATTTTCTGCATACACTTTCAGTCCGTGTCTTAGACAAGCTAATGTTTGGTTCATTGTTTTAGCTGCAATCATACATTGGTCAACATTCATGATAACAAACATTTTTTAAAGGCTGGCGTCCAAGATTCAGTATCTGTCTACAAAAAAAGCCCTACAGCTTTATCAGCAATACAGAACTCTACAGCATAAGGAATGTAGAGACGTCTGAAATTTGGAGATTAATTTCATCTGCTTCTCTTGTGCGTGCTACAATGACAGATGTAATACTATAATATTGGTAATATATAAGAGCACAATAAAAATATTCACTAGGAATTGGAATAAACCTTCAAGGATCATTGCAAACCTGGTTTATGACAGAAGATACTCATGCACAAAGTCTGCACCGCAACAGACAGCAAGAAAAAGCAAATTAAAAAGTAAAACCAGAAGGGAATGACACCAAGACATTTTACTGCCACTAATTCTACTGAATAAAATTGCTACTAACACACTTAAAAGCAGAAAACTATGTGGAACAGGAGGAAACAATTCACCCATGCTAGAACATAAGCTGAACTTCTCATACAAACTTCCTTGTGTGCATGCTAGGGCACAGGGATCAACTTCCCAGGACATCTGAATGATACATGTGCCACTGCAACACGTCCAAGCACACACCACATAAAATACAGCATAATTCCTCATGTAGAGGAAAGGCTCCTGCACCTCCTGACCATTAAACAAGAGGCTGATCAACGTGTCCTAGAAAAAATAATTCTTGCCAACCTATAGCTTTGGCATCATTTTATCCTTAAAAGCCTCAATAATGAGCATCGATGCCTTAATTTGTTCATTCAAACATTAGAGGCTTCCAGATCTATTAATCTGATGCTCTATTTAAATAGCCTACTGAATTGCTAAACTTGACTACATTAAATCTGAATTTTAAGTGATTAATTTAAAACAACTTTTCTCCTGGAACAGCAACTGGCATTTAAGCGTTTAAACTGCTGTCAACATTTAAATTAGTCATATATAAGTGTTTCAACCTGAAGGGGCAATAAATTAATTAGGATTCATTTACTACGCCTTATCATGAACACGTCACAAATATAACCTGGCAGTCCCAGGGCACTGGTTTAATATTTGAAGAGAGAAAAGGAGTGGCTGCAAAGCAGCATGTGGTGGGTGCACATCAACACAGAGCAGTGCAACTCAACAGCGACACCAGATCTGCCAGTACCAGAATAAACTATTAGAACAATGAGGAAGTGGACAGTCAAGAGTGCGAGAATGTGTGGTGAAATCCAGATGGATGCAGTGTAGACAGTTTTCTGTAACAAAGAGGAAGCATTTCCTCCTGGGAGGAGCCAGACTCCTGGGGTTTTATGGAGTTGGTCTGGAAGTCTTTTAAAATGCCTCCTTATGCATCCTTCTTTTCATAAGATTCTATTTTTTTGAAAGCACACTTCCTACTTCTCTATCAGACTGCATATGATTCAAATTCACTGTGATGAAGCTACAGGACAATAATTCGCTCTTATAATGACTGTCCCCTCAGCCAGAAATGTAACTCAAATACATCTTATTGGAGTACTCCCACTTCCTGTTGTCTGAAAGAACAGATGAGAACGTAGCTCTGTGACTGACACGCGGGGACTGAATTGCTGCTCTCAGCTGGCCACTCACTGCTGCTCACCATTTGATATAGCAGCAGCAGAGGCCAAGGGATGCGTTAAGAACATTGGCTCTTGGACCTGTCCTAGTCACTACCTTCAGTACGAGTTGTTGCAGAGCAGAGATGAGGCTCTGGTACAGCACAGGAAGGCAGGTTACATGCCTTTTCTGCTAGTCAAGAAACTGCCTAGTATTTATTGTGGAACACGGATACTCAGCACAAAACTAGCATCTCTAAATCATATCCCACCCTTGATTAAAACAACTAGGAATGTGTGGATCAGCAATGAGAAGTGGTACAAAATACTTAATGACCATTGCTTACGTGTCCACACACAAAACTCCACATATTAATATTGTATTAAATTTACTATTTTCTATTACTGCTATTCCTGTTAATTACTATTACTTGATATGAAGCAGAGAGCAATGTGACTGCAGCTCCTAGGCAGGCAAGGAAGAAGTGCTAAGGGTTTTAGTGTGTCCAGGAGCAGGTCCTGGCAGTTTATGCTCTCTTCCTGAAGCCTCAGTGATGGAAGTCTCTGACCTCTTAGTGACTGGGAAAGCTTTTGTAACCAACCTCACTGTGGTGGTCTATGCAACAGAACACGGATTTGGGAAAAGAAATAATAAGAAAACCAAGAATTGATAATCAAAATAAGTCCACATGGCAAATAGTAGGAAGCCAAACTAACCCCTGCTAGTATCCCAAAATTAATCTCAGTCAATTTTACTTATTTCTGCCAGGAAATAACTGTGAGAGCCACCTGCCAAAGTACTACTAAAACCCTCTTCGTGTGACTGCAATTTCTACAGGAAATTTGTTTAGGAATATTAAGGGAAAACAAATGTTCTCCAACAGTAAAAAAAACCCAGTATGGACAAAAAGCAATTGAGGGGAGGAATGAGTGACACCACCAGATTTGGACTGGCTGGTCTGAACTGGCCCCTTCTGGGCAGCAAGATGGAATAACCAAAGGTCACGAAAGGAGCAAGTGGAATGGAAAATCTTGTTTTCTCTAATCAAATTTGGTGCATACAGGTATGTGTAATCTAATTCCAGGCTGCCAGATTAAGATATTAACCCAATTATGTTCATTTTATCATCTTGTAAAAACGAACCATCATTTTATTTAAATTTGTTCAACTGTTAATGGTTAAGAGAGTAATATATTCTAGTGTCAATACAGTGCCAAAATACATTTCATATAAAAAGCATCTATTTATATGAATCATAATCAGTCTAGACAAGTGCAGAAGCACTTCGTAGTACAGACCCAGAGGCACAATGGATAGTAAATTGAGTGGGCATAGAGAAGATTTACATTAGTGAATCTGAAAACTCATTTCCTGAGCCCATTCATAATGGGGGAATTATTGTCCCATTCCCTACAGACTTTCCATTATCCCATTATAAGGAAGCCAGAACTTCTATCCATGCTTCCATGCCCATGCACATACTGCATCAGGAGATTATGTGAACTTAATTTGGCCAAGGGCCATAAATTCACTGTGAAAGGCAAGTGAAGATACTCTCAATCTGGTCACTAAGGCATGACATCCTAAAATCAAAGTAAGACAGAGCTGAAAAGCCATGCTGAGTACAGCATGTTCTACCTAGGTGGTAAAGATCAACTGTGCTCTAACACATGGGTGCCCCCATATTAACAGAGTAAATATGCATATATATAACTATCTCCTTGGGGCCAAGTGACCAGTTTTCAGATTGTCAAGCACAAGCAAATTGAAGTACACAGTGCTGCAGTTTAGTGGCACTAAATTCTTCCAAATTGTATCCCGCATAGGCAGCCCAAACGCCAATTTGTCTAATGCTACAATGTTACATTGAAGGCAAGGGAATATTAATGCTAGAAAATGGCAATTTGGAGGAAAATGGGATAACAGCAACAGGGAAAATGGAGTTTTTAAATCAGACCCCCAGAGAATTTCCCTTGTCAGACATTTGTTCACCAGAACTCTTCAGCCCAAGCTTAAGTGCTTGGGTGAACTGGGGCCATGTCACCTTATCAATCATGTTCATGTTTAACAAAAATACCTTAAAGTATTTTTAAGTTTTAAAAAACCAATATAGTGGAAAATTTGACACAAAGTTTGCCTATGAAGCAAGACACCATATCCTTGTCAGGGGAGATCTGTTATTTAAAGTGTCACAGGATGAGGAAGACAACTATGAGAACTTTCGAGGTCCACAGACAAGCATTCTCTTTTTCTCAGTGCTTTTCCCCGTTTCCTGTTTTGCCGCCACCCTTCTCAAACACACAATCATCAACTGTAATGAAGGTTTTAGAAAACCCACTGCTTTATCCTATCTTTTACCCATTTCCGTTCTTTGTAAAACCAGCCAGATGGAGTCACCTGCAGGTGACTGAAGCTTACTCTTCAGAGACGGATTCGGAGCAGGTTGTGAAGTTTTTATCAACACTGTGTAACCAGGCCAGGCAGGACACAGAGAAAGCAGACAAGTGAGAAAGAGGCACGCACGTGGCACTGACCTCTCTGCTATGACTGATGTGCACTGACTAATGTGCAATTTATTAAGGCAGGTTCTTGTGGAAGCTATTTGATGTCAACGAGAAAGGACAGCTTATCCAGTAAGGGAGGTTTCAGTATGTCTATACCAATCCTCAGAACCACCCCACAGAGCATGTAAGTAGCTGTTAGGGTTTACTACCCCATGAGATATGTCACAATTACATTAGGTGGGATGCCTGTTTCTCTTGCAGCCAACATATTTAGGCAAATGTAAAGAAGATTACATTAAAGCAGATGTAAAGCAAAACACACATGATGTAAAATAGATGGAAATAAACTATAGTGTACCTCCCTTTGAAAAATGAGTATCTGACCACATGAGCAGCAGCACTGTATTAAGAAAAGACTGCTTGCTGTGCAGGTGATGTACCTCTCTCTAGAGCAGCGCAAGTAAAGCTCACCCCAGAGAACAGAGCACTGGGTGCTTCCTGGCTGCAACATAAAACACGAGAGCAGATCAAAGGTCTTACCTTGGAGCTGTAAAAAAAGGCAGCTCAAAACAAATGCAGCTCCACACACCCCTTCAGCAATCTAGCAATTACCTGTGTTTATATGAAAACTGGACACCACCCTCTTCTCAGAACAGAGAACTCCAGTAGGTCTTCCTTCAACTCCCACTCCAAAGGCTCCGGGAACAGAGCACAGCTCTAACCAACACACAGAGCAGTAAGTATACAACCCCCCCACTCTCTTTCATTAATTAACATGAAGCATTTTAATAAATCAACTATAATAATTATTACTTGAAAAAGTTGTGATGAAGGATCCTAGTAACTCGAGTGGCCTGGAGAAGGGAAGTAGCAACTGTTCATCACCCCCTCACATGCAAGAACCAGAGTTGAGTACAACAGGAACCAACAAAGATGAAAGGAAACTCAGAGGAAAATCAGAGGGATATGATTCTTCATAAAACATGCAATCAAACAGGGAACCAATGTGACAGAATGCTGAAGATATGAAGCATTATGTGCCTTCAAAAGCAACAAGAGACACTGAGGAAACTAAAATCTTCTAAGAGTTTCAACCATTAAACTCCACTACCAAAACTGTCCACAGGCTCCTTGATACAAAGGCCATAAGCCTGTAGTGAACTGTTACCTTCTATCTGTCAGTTTTTCAGGCTGCTTTAAAATTAGTGTGTCCTCTATCAAATATCTTAATGTAAAAACCTATTCAGCTTCGTGGAAGTTCTGTTTTACTTATTTACCCAGCCAAACACCTCTTTCTTCCTGTTTACACACTACAATTATTCATTTATTTTATCGTTTTACACAACTCAAATGCAAGTCTGTTTTATCAGAAGGCATAATAGAAAGATCACTTTAAGGCCAGCACCTCATATAATGTAATTTTCCTCCATTACCCAGTTTGCTTAAAACATTTTGCCTGGGAACAGCCAGTAATAAAAAGCACTTCAATCGATCTCATCCTTGAGCTATGCCGTAATTTTCAATTCAGGGTGTTCGCACCATGAAAAGAAAGGTAAAACCAGAGTCTGTTATAAAAATATCAAGCATATTAAAGCAAAAATTGGTGGAAGAACTTGAGAGATCATTGTTCCCTTGCCTCTTCAATCATTCTAACAATTTCATTCTGAACCCAGCTTAAACATATTAATACAGGCGTTTCCAACATCCACACTATTTCATTATACACCACATGGAATTTTAAAGGTACCTTTTTCAAATGCACAAGTCCAACTGACTTCCAACAAAATACATATTCTGACCTCGTAGAGAAGTTGTGTGTTGGGGGT
Organism: Melopsittacus undulatus; assembly: GCF_012275295.1. Lineage (NCBI taxonomy): Eukaryota > Metazoa > Chordata > Aves > Psittaciformes > Psittaculidae > Melopsittacus > Melopsittacus undulatus. The sequence goes on along the minus strand of NC_047529.1, from coordinate 7,792,789 downwards.
TTTTTAAGCCTTGACTTCAGGGCAAGAATCTTGAGAAGTTTTCCTCTGCTCATAGCTGCTCTAGCATGGATCTTAACTATTCCACTAACAGAGTTACTTAGATTTCACACCACTACAGCCAGTTCTATTTCACATATCAATGATTCCAGGAGATATTACTTGTTCTTCCCTACTTTCTGACAAACTCTGATTTTCTTACAGGGTGAAAGCTATCACTGCCTTTAATAAGAGTGTAGAGATACATCCCTCTCTTCTTTAAAAATTACTTGAATCATAGAATCATAGAATCATAGAATAGTTAGGGTTGGAAAGGACCTTAAGATCATCCAGTTCCAACCCCCCTGCCATGGGCAGGGACACCTCACACTAAACCATGTCACCCAAGGCTCTGTTCAACCTGGCCTTGAACACTGCCAGGGATGGAGCATTCACAACCTCCCTGGGCAGCCCATTCCAGTGCCTCACCACCCTAACAGTAATCAACAAAGCAAGGAGATACAGGTACTATCACATCTTCCTACTCCCAAAACTGAACATTTGGGAACAGTGGGATTGATGAGATGTCAGGATACTCAAAGAAGATTTAAGAAAAATCACTTTTTGTCAGTGTAGGAAGACTGACAGCATTCCTTGACCCTCAGAATACAACAAATAACATCTTCACTGGTGTCTGATCATAATAATGGAATTCAATGAGAAATTGTAAAAATAAAACTGTAGAAACAAAGAAAACATAAGCAATAAAGTAAATGAGTGCAAGACCAGCAAAACCCAAGAAAAGGCCAAGTATCACATCTGTCAAATAGTCCCTATTATTCAACCTTCTGCCATCTCTAGTAGACAGCTCGGAGATAATAAAGTTACATCAGCAGATGCAGGAAGATCCAAACACAGATTGGTCATTTTTTCTAGAGGGACCTAAACTCATCCAGAGACCATTCGAGATCATAAACAAACACTCCCTCAAAGCAGGTAACAAGAAAAGACTCAATACTAAAGTACTGTGTGCCTCTGTGAAAGAAAGACTTGATTCAGAAAGTCATTAAGAGGCACATACCTGTACAGATTTACTTTGACAGCATATTCCATGTCCTCTAAATAATAAAGTTAGAATGGTTTATTAATCAAGCCATTATTTTCCTCTAATTTATTAAAAAAAACACCAAGTTTAGTTTCTTTGTTTTCCACTTGTTTTCTGTTGTTGAGGTGAGAGTGCTTGCAAGTGATTTACAATATATTTAAAACCCACTTACAGTAGTAATATTAGTGGCTTGATATCTGACAATCCCCTTGTCAGAGAGACACAGTTAAATCCAAACAAAGAGTCACACAGCAAAAATAAATATTCTAAGAAACATTTGACAGCCTTTGGAGAGCCAAACCAACCCCATCCACAGAAAACCTCTTGCGGATCTGCGCAGTTATGTCTAAGTGGATTATTTGTTACTAAGTTGTTTGCTTTCCTCCTTTCTTTATTCCTAAAGTCAATACATTCATATTTCACACAAGAAGCTGTTCTGTTTTCCTCTAATTCTTCCTATGTCTCTAATAATTAATTCATTTTGCTTACACTGCAGCAGCCTCAAAATCCTGGTTTCAGTTTCTCAGTAATAGAACTCTGCCAAAGGCAATATGCCATGCCATAACCTCAATTACAACTTACATCGGAGAAGGCTCCACTTATTTTCTGCTAGAGTCACTCTTTTGTCTTAAACGAACTTCTCCGTGGGTTACTGGGTGCCAAAGATGTACAGCAAAAAATGGAGCAGATAATAACTAAAAAATCCATTTCAGAGACAAGATGAAAGATCCATGTCAGAAAACACAGATTAGAGAAGTGCATCACCATTAGTAGTTATCCTGTCAGATGCTTTCATAACTACAAAATACAGCATCTACAAAACATTTGTGATTTAGCCTGCAACAGAGACTTAAAATAGCAAGGGTGGTAAAAAATTACTTTTAAAGCACAGGATTCTCCTATAGGAATAACTGACGGGAACAACTGACAACTTTATTGGAAAGGGTTTACTCATAAGAGAAACTTTTATAAAATATATAACATAGTAAAGATCAATTCTGAATTTCCTAAGGTCTTAAAAATTCCATTTTAGCATTTAAAGAGCAGTGCATTTACCATTAAATAATGAATTACTCCACCCATGCCTAATCTTGCAGTCACCTCAACAGCATTTTAACGTACACAGTGTTCTTCCACTCCCACAACTGGGTGTTCCACCACATCCCTTGCCCCTTTTCCAAGCTGTTGACAGGTATCAACATTCAAGTGCATGTTGCAGGCTACAGCTAATCCTCCTGGAGCCACTACTCCCCCCAGTAAGTCTTTATGGGGCTACAAAAGCACAACGCTCCAATCTACCTTGCTGACAGAAATTCCCAGCAGCCATCCCTGCACTTGCTTTTACAATCCCCAGTTCTCACTCTCATTTGCCCAAGAAAGGACCTCTTTGGTGGCCACACACAAACGCTTTCAACAGACTTCATGTGTGTTGTTCCTTCATTTATGCGTCAGTCAAAAAGGTCACCCGCTCTCTATGAAACAGAAAGCAAATTATGGGAGACTCGTGGCTGGTATAACTGAAGGAGGAAGAATTAGCTGTGCAGTTTTTAGAGACAAAACCTAGAAATCAGTTATTGCCCAGCCCCTGAAGTAGAGCAAAGAAAAAACACAACTGGGTTCCCTGAAAGATGCCTTTTTAGAGATCTGACATTCCAACACGAGTTCAAAGAGTTTCCACAAAGTGAAAAATCCGACAGAAGACTTTGAAAGGCGAATGAAGAAATGCTTTGTCCAATTAACCTCCAACCTTAAAAAAAGACAAAGTCTGCTGGCATAAGATCACAGAAGGCAAAATAAGTGAGAAAGGATCTTTTACAGGGGAATGGCAGAAATGTTTCAAATCCTCCAAAGCGTCAAGAATGACTTGGTGTGAATTTTATTTATGAAATCACCAACATAGCAACATGAAATTCATTTCAATGAAGGAGTTAAGTGTTCATCTTCATTAACACTATTTATTCACCTGAAAAGGCAGAAAAGGATTTTGTTAGCTACTTTATGCAACTCCTGTTGGACGTGCATAGCAAAAGGTAATTCATGGATGTGAATATGACAGAAAAACCCTCAAGTCTGTTTTTCCTTCTACAATTCAACTAAACAGTTGTTAGAAGCTAGGTATTTATTCCCGAACTGTACACAACTTCCTGTGAAAAGAAGCCTTATGAATCAAAATCCTGACAGCAGGCAAGCATTCAGTTATGCATAAAACAACAAAACAACAGCAGCAAACAAAACAAGAAACTCTTGTAAGAATTTTCAGCAACTATTAAAAAATGCATCACAAATGTGATTTAATGCAATGAAGCAGGAAACCACATGATGAAAGTCAGACAGAAGGCAAAGTTTTCAACAACTGCTTAGATTTTACAAGCTTAGTCTTCTCTTTTGATTACAACTGGGAATGGCCTAATGCTTTTCTCCAAAGTGACTTCTGTGCTCAGCATAACTTTAACACGTGTGGCATGTTCCTTTAATCATCATGTATACATACACCAAGCTGTGTGGTTTGGTTGATACACTGGAGGGAAGGAATGCCATCCAGAGGGACCTTAACACACTTGTGAGGTGGGCTGATGACAACCTCATGAAGTTTAACCATGCCAAGTGCAAGGTCCTACACCTGGGTCGGAGCAATCCCAGGCACAGCTACAGGTTGGGCAGAGAAGAGATTCAGAGCAGCCCTGCAGAGAAGGACTTGGGAGTGTTGGTTGATGAGAAAATTAACATGAGCCGGCTTCAGTGTGCGCTCACAGCCCAGAAAGCAACCGTATCCTGGGCTGCATCAAAAGGAATGTGACCAGCAGGCTGAAGGAGGTGATCCTGCCCCTCTACTCTGCTCTTGTGAGACCTCACTTGGAGTGTTGTGTGCAGTTCTGGTGTCCTCAACATAAAAAGGACATGGAACTGTTGGAACAAGTCCAGAGAAGGCCACGAGGATGATCAGGGACTGGAGCACCTCCTGTATGAAGACAGGCTGAGAAAGTTGGGGCTGTTAAGCCTGGAGAAGAGAAGGCTGCGTGGAGACCTCATAGCAGCCTTCCAGTATCTGAAGGGGGCTATAGGGATGCTGGAGAGGGACTCTTCATTAGAGACTGTAGTGACAGGACAAGGGGTAACGGGTTGAAACTTAAACAGCAGAGGTTTAGATTGGATATAAGGAAGAAGTTCTTTACTGTGAGGGTGGTGAGGCACTGGAATGGGTTGCCCAGGGAGGCTGTGAATGCTCCATCACTGGCAATGTTCAAGGCCAGGTTGAACAGAGCCTTGGGTGATATGGTTTAGTGTGAGGTGTTCCTGCCCATGGCAGGGGGGTTGGATCTAGATGATCTTAAGGTCCTTTCCAACCCTAACTATTCTATGATTCTATGTGCATATATGTAGTTATAATGTACTGTTTCTGTAGATACATTCTAATCTGAAGTCATAACCAGTTAATTTACTTCAAATTCAGTTCTAAGCCAGCTTTAAAATAATATGGAGACAAATATAAGAAATGCCATTTGGAAGTTGAACTGAGGCTATCAAGACTATCTTGATGTTTAGCACAGTATTAAAAATTCCATTAAAAAGTGCTACTTTGGACCAAGAAACTTAAACTTCATGTATCAATTCATCTTTCCACACTAAATCTATCTCATGTGGCTCATAACTCAGTTCACATTGACTGTCACAAGCCCAATCTGATTCACAAGAGTAAAACTAAAGAAGGAAAGAAAAGCCAAAAACCATCAGCATATCACCTCTTTAAACCTTCAGTCTGAACTTGCTCTTACTCTTTTTGGCTTTTGACACCTCTGTCATTCTACCTCCGGACTGTTAGGTGGATATCTGGAGTTGATACCAAAAGCAATGCAGATGTCTAAATGTGAATCTGATCTTTCTCTCCAAATTCCTGACATAATGTCACCTCACTTAGGTATGTTCCGCTCTATCAATCAGACCTTTTCATACAACGTACCATGGAGTACCTTTCTGATTAATTTTTGTTTCTACTTTTCCAAAAGACTAACCAAGCATCAAACCTGAGGTGCTAAGAAGCATTAATAATTAGGAAAAGAATTTATAGCATGTACAACAGCTTCATGAGCTTTCTGAACAAAAATCCTTCATAGAGGCAAGATACACATACTCCTGTCTATTTAAACAACCATGGGTGTATCCTGGAGAAAGCACTTTTAAATGCTCTGGGAAATGAGTTGGTCAGTACATCACTGATATAGTCAGTCTCATATCACTGATACAATACTAAGTTGAAGTTTTCCTTTCATCTGCCTCCATGTTCTATCTTCCCTATACCCAAGTCCCAGAGAGAGTAAATGCTCTTCTCCTGGACTACATGAAAGGATAACCACAGTGAATACAGAGAGAAAGTTAGGCAATTAAGCAATACAATCTCTATGACCTTTACTCATCTAAGAAGAATTTGACCTGATGCTACCAAAGTGGTCATTTAATGGAGTGTGGCTCTCCGCTAGCAGTTTGAGCAAGTTCATTTCTGTTGGCCTCTGTATTTGCATTTAATCTTTTATTTAGTCACAGAACACTGAGGTCACCTTTTTAGAAACCACCTACAGAAATAGGGGAGCGAGTGTTACGTTTCCCTGGTTCCCGCAGAACGTTGCAAGATAATGGCAAGCTGAGACTATTTCTTCCATTAACCCTTTGACCCTTCCAGTTAATGGCCTTTTGGTTCACAGAGATGCAACAGACAAAGCTCACTCTGAGATGCTAAGCTATAGGTAACCCAAGCAAGTAGGGGCTCCGCAGTTGAAAAATGTCCCAGATCTATATGATGAACATAGACCACAATTATGCACCAAGTCAGAGGTTCATAATTTGGTCCATTGGTTTAATCACTTCATGCAGCATTCCTAAAACATGGCATGCACCAAAATATTTTAGTTTTGTACACAAAAAGCACAAATAAGCAGATCAGGAAAACTTCCCATGAAAAGTCTCCTTCAAAACAGTGGTTAAAAATGGTGGTAAGACCCTTTTAACTCAAAAAGATCACATGGTAAAATAGCTACAGAATAGGTTTCAAAGTAAAAATCAACATCGTTGTGATAAACAAGTACTTCTAGCTAAACCTTTACTAATAATCTTCTTAAGGTGATACAGGAGGTATTTTCACTGATTTCTTGTATTCTTATTACTGTTTTGCAATGGACTGAGTGGGAAACATTTCATAGAGTGAGGACAACTCATAACATAATGGAGCATCACTGGAAGGAGGAGGCATTTCCCAAGGCCAGTAATATTTTTCACCATTTGGTGCTGAATCCCAGGTTAAGGTGTGCCAATGTTTCTGCTGCCACCCTCCCCAAAATCTCACTCGTGGCACTAAGATCATAACTGACTATAAGAACTTGGCTGCAAGTGTAACCTTGTGCATTTTGCACAAGAATTATGAAGTGCTGGGTGCACTTGGGATTTCATAACCACAGAAGTTGGTATTCTTGGGATTTGGCATTAAAAAAGAAGAAAAAATACATATATATTCCAAATTTTAAAGAGATCTGTGGAAGTCAAGCATTTTGTCTTCTATATTGAATATAAAAATAAAAATACCCTATTTTAAAACAAAGTTACACAAACCCATTAGACAAACACACAGCCATGGGAGTGCCAAGCAGCCAGAGTGGGCTGCAAGTTGAAGTGTAGCAGAGATGTAGGGATGGGTCATTCCACCACCAGAGAGAGAAAAGAGACCTCTCAAGTGTCTGATATAAGGGCTTCAGAAGCACAGGGAAGACAAAGTATAGATGCTTCTGTTCTGATTCCTTTTTTCCCTTACACATTCCCATCTTCATACTCTTTTCCAGCTCTTATCACAGCATCACTAAATGAGTTTGGTTTTCCCATACATGATCTATCTATGGATTGACTTTGCTGGCTGACCTCATACATCTACTCCACCTATGTAACTTTTGGAGACACCAGGATGTGGCCCATGGACCTTTTCCCACACTGTTCCAACCTCAGACTTACCTAATGGGAATGGGAAAGTGCCATGGAAGACAAAGTTGAGAAAAACAACACACAATTCCTAATTAAAATGGTTTTCTGTGGCATGAGAGGAAATGAACTTCACTCCAATAATTCTCATTAAAACAACAGTAAAATAAGATTAATATCAGATCAAATTTTCACAACTCGGCAACACTTCTGTGGGCTTTGGCTCAGTTTCTACAGGAGGAGAAAGCAGATGCTGAGGCCCACTGTTGTGCCTGAGAAAGAATAAGGGCAGAATATCTGTCTAAGTGGACAGAAAACACATTAAAGCTCAGTAGCATTTTCAACATTAAAGTTAATGACAGTGTTTATGTACAAGTTCATTTATATTTTAATTTGTGCAGAAATGGTTATTATTTGTAGACATTCCCATGACGATTTTCAAAAGAGGATCAGGGTTCCGATTAGTGGCACCCTCTGAAATTAAAGTCCTTAGGAGTGGCTTTTAAAGAGAGCGGCATATTGCATGTGAAGTCACACGATACTCAAAAATAGTTCACTTTTTCAGTGAAAAACTTGTTTGCAAACAGATTAGGATGTGGGATTTTTGCCATTCCTTATTCTTTAATTGTCATAAAGGAGACTATATTGCATTGTCCCTAAATACACTTGTACGGCAGAGACCTGTGGTATAAGGTGGCCCTACACAAATTGTGAGAAGGATCCCTTTGTTAGGGGCAGGCAGCTGTTAGGACTCCTTCTGTGGGACACACGATAGCTTAACCACCGGACTGCTACTGAAACTTTATTTAATTATCATTTTCTCAATGAAAAGCACTTGTGAGACACATCCCCTCCTATGTTTTAAAACTAAATCAATTTTCTCTTATGGATTCCAGTTGTTTCAGGATCAGAATGCTCCCCAGAGCTATACGGATCAAACACTGTACTTAATCCGAAGATGAGGCAGGCTAGCAGATGATTCACCCAGAAATATGGGTTATTTTTATTCTTGCTTGTTTTTTGGTGACTGGCACTCATAAAATATCTGAGAAGGCCACAGCTACCTAGTGTTTAAGAAGAAAAAAAACCAACCCACAACAAACCACTTACAAAGAATTAGACCTTTAGGAGACAGCGAATTCCTCCTAGAGCCAAGCGAAAAGCAGACTGCCTCAGGCAGTGTGTCATCTTCTTAGTTAACACATGTTCTTCTTCCCCACCCTTTTAAGTGAACTGTTGGAAACGTTTTAGATCTTGTCTAGAGATAGAAGTTAATTTTACACAGTGCATCAAAGACACAGCATCAACTTATAAACCAAATATTTTTCCAGTAAGGCCTCTGCTTCGCAATGCAGGAGCCTGACTTTGCACTGCTGCTGAGCCTCCCTATAAAAGCAAGTTTCTACATACAAGGGTTTAAGTTGTCTATCAGCAGTATTCAATAAAACAAGTTCAGATTCATCAGGTGATGTTCATCACTGTTTAATATCAAACACTCTCTTCCTCTGCTAAAAAGGCATTTAAAATTTTAAAGCAATCAAAATCACCTCCCATTATGTGATTAGAGCACACATTCTCCTCACTTGTTCTGAGAACAAACAGGCACAAAACCCAAATGAACTATTAAACAATAGCCATTGTCCTAATTATTAATTTAGTTATTATTTGATTATATGCACAAATTAGTTATTACATTTACTTTGTCCTTGCTTCAGTAGATTGGTTTTAATGCTTTGCTTTTCCTTGCACAAAAAATAAAAGATGAATGCATCTTCTGTGGCACTTTCTGCATGCATTATCGATTTAGTTTGATTGAAATTATCCTTTGGAGTAAACCATGAACTTCCAGAAGATGAAGAACAGCTCATCGTATGTGGCTCCTGTTTTACAGCCAGTAAAAGCTACCAGTTACTATGCACTGAATGAGCTGTTCTTGTCAAGAGACTCATTTATCAGCTGAAGAGGAAAATATTGAAAAGGAAAGTCCAAAACAATCTCTGATGCTGTATTTGTGATATGATAAGAAAGAATATTAACGTGACCTCAAGGATTAAAACACAACATTTCATACATCAGCACAGGTATGGGATGCAGCCCAGGTAACCCAAGGGGTTTGAGATACAGGTGTCCTGAGCTAATGACTTCATGTGCTGAGGACAGCTGCACAGAAAGCCTGTTTATCCGAATGGTTCTTCAGCTTGACAGGAAAACCTCCCCTTACAACAAGAGTGCTCTGGCAGATTACCAAATGATTCTTTCATACCCAGATAAACACTTTTAATCCTTAGAGGCTACCCTAGCCAATCCTCTGCCAAATATGATGAATGCAATTAAAGTCTTACCCTACAGTACTAAAATGATAGCCTCTCGTGAGAAAAAGCCAGCTGAAGACACGTAATAAATATCTTCATCTGCCCATATTAAAAACTGAGGCAAACAACCTTCTCAAACAACAGTCAGGATTCCTGCTCTCTTCATGATTTTGTGTTTTAGAGAAACAAAACCAAAAGAATACACTATCAATATGAAATAATTTCAAGGAAATACACTAAATTGTATTAGCTATTACAAGTACAGGGCAATATGAGAGGGCCTGCTGATGAACTCACTAGTATGACATAATAATACCAGTAAATTGAATATAGAAAACATCATGACAGTAGTACTTAAATATTTCCCATGTGCCTGAACAATTTGTGCATTAGCAGCCTATTGCCTCATCACTTACCCACAACCCAATCTGGACTCATAACTCCTTCTGACAAAGACTGCCATTTATTATCCATTCTTACAGCACCCAGAATAGTGGGATACAATTTATATCAGTAATAATCAAAGTAATAGTCATCCAGTTTGCAACACAGAGCCCATGTCCAAGAGAGGCTGCGATTTGCAGCCAATCTGCCAATAAAGATGTGTAGAGGAACCTACATTGGCAAGTGCAGCTTCAAAGAGGCATCATGAAAGGGCACATATAGAAGAAGCCTGGTGCATATAAGGCCATGAAGATGGATTTTCCCTTCTTGCTGGAAACTTGCTGTTATTTAACCTCTTGACCTAAGGCCAGTAAGCAGGTAGCATGTCCCAGAAGAGGCCCTAGCACTGGAGCAAAGCAGAAGAGTAAGACTGCACACTGGCATGTGCAATAAACTTAGTCCAGAACAGAGAAATTGTTCTCCAACACAAGAAGGACGTGGGGTTCCTAGAGCAAGTCTAGAAGAGGGCCATGAAGATACTCAGAGGGCTGGAACACCTCTCTTAAAGAGACAGGCTGAGAGAACTGGGTTTGTTCAGCCTGGGGAAGAGAAGGCTCCAGGAAGAGCTTAGAGCAGGTTTCCAGTACTTAAAGGGGCCAACAAGAAGTCTGGAGATGGACTTTTTATAAGGGCATGTAGTGACAGGACAAGGGGGAATGACTTAAGGTGACAGAAGTTAGACTGAGATGAGATACCAGGAGGGTGCTGAGGTGCTGGCACAGGGTGCCCAGAGAAGCTGTGGCTGCCCCATCCCTCGCAGTGTTCAAGGCCAGGCTGGACACAGGGGCTTGGAGCAACCTGCTCTAGTGGAAGGTGTCCCCGTCTGTGGCAGGGATTGGAGCTGGATGAGCTTAAAGGCCCCTTCCAACCCAAACCACTCTGTCATTTTATGATTCTATAAATGGTGCAAGGTTTTGGTTGTGCCTCAACTCTGCTCCCCTGCACAAGACAATACAGAGAGACAAGGACATCACAGCGTGATCAATATGGCCAAGATGTATATGCAGGGATCATCTCCCTCATCAGTGCATAGGAATAGCACTTTTTACCCACCTCTCTTTTTTTTTTTCCTCTCTCTTCTGCTCATCGTTCCATTACAAAATGGTAGCAATTGAGATAAGACCTTCTTCCAAAGGGATTTTATACATGGTATTTTTCCGAATACATATTTTCATTTTTAGAGTAGATACAGGTTGGTAATATAGACATATAAAGTAGTTATAAATGCAATTATGCCACCAAAGGATGGCAACCTGACAAGAAGACTCTGGATCAGGCTGCTAAGAAAATAAATACCTTGTCAAAAATATGGGAACACTTTGTCACTAACAAGTCTGAAGTGAACCATTTACACAAAACACCACCAAGTCAATTAATTGACAATAACTGGTTCTACTTTGAAGCATCTTGAATTCATGTTTAATTATGCTTAATGCATCATTTTATTCTCCTAACATAACTGGTTAGCATAAGTATATGAAGTGCTGACAGCGACCTTTCTGTCTCAAATGTGCTATTCACAGCTATTTAATTAATCCCTTACGTGTTGCAGGACATACAGCCTAATGTCCTGCAGAAGGGCACTGAATTGGCCTTATTGTCACCATATGAAATGCCATTCATCTCCAAATGCCAAAGTGCAGCATAAGGAATGCAGAATAAGAATAGAAAGTATTTAAAAGAACAAGAGAAGAAACTGTTGAATAGCTTGTTCTTTGATTATCATTACAGATCAACTTTTTCAATGAGAAACCTCCATGAGATTGTTTTCCTACTTATGCTGTCCAAGTCTTTAAACACAGTGACTGCTTTTTGCACTTCAGAAGAGTGTTTCTTCACCAGCCAGCAATTAAGAGCCCAAGGTCAATCAAGGCAAAATTCATCTTCTGCAGTTTTGTAATCTTCCTTCTTATCAAACTGTGTATGTGTATAAAGCACAGGCTGTGAATGGCTGTCAGAAAACAGCTGGAAAGTTTCACAAGCAAAGAGAAAGGGAACTGTATTTAGCTGTTACGGCCCAAGCATTACTGACAATTTGGATTTTAAGAGATTCTATTTCTCTCTTTTCTGATCCATGAGCCTATTTTTAATAGTTCCAAGCACAATTTGAAAATAAAAACTGAAAACAAAATAAAAATAGAATTAAAAACCAATCATAAGTTACTAAAGGTATAGAATGTGCTTCAGGTTAATAGTATTACATTTAAGACACAACTGTGTTTCCCAATATATTTACATATTCAGTTACTTGCTTCAAAAGCATAATCTCTGAGTAATAAAGCGCTAACACCACTTCAACAACTAAACCTGAAGCCTCCCCTCCTAGTGAACTCCTATTTAAAATTCACACCACAACTTCTACTTTTACCAAGAAAACCAACTTAGACTGGTTACATATCACTGAACAGTGACAGCTATTTATGGCTGCAATCTCTATGCACAAATTAGCAATTGTCCTAATTTTTCTTGCAAAGAGGGACAGTTCCTGTTCCTTATTTTGCTCTGTGAAGTCTGAAGCAAACTGATTTCCATGAGGCACCAGGTAAACACAATTATAAGCAAGTAATTCAAATGTCTCCTTTACACTGGAAATGTAAAGTAAATGTAAATGAGATTGACAAAAATGTAACTGTATAATCTTTAAACAGTTCTACTGAACTCCTTTTACCAAATACAGTTCCCCAGATCTTTCTGCTTCATAGTTATTACCAATCGCATGTGCTACTTCTACACACAGGCTAAGCTATTACAACAAATGTATGCTGTATGCAAAATCAATTCTTATTGATTCGGTCTGAAAAGCAAAACTACTTCACTGTTTATATTCCTTTCTTCTTTGTATAAGAAAAAAAACCTTTCATTTCTCACAGCATGAATCCATGCTACATTTGTAAGAGAAATTCTCTTTCCTGAATATGTTTGCTCTGTGTTTACAGAAAGCTGATGGTAGGAGAAAGGCAGGGAGTATAGTTTTGGGGTTGCTGGGCTTTTCTAGGAGTTATAGACACTTAGGTTCATCCCAATGTTTATGTGAAGTCAAACATATCTACATGCCTGTTCCAGCCCATCGAGGAAAGGGATGTGCAGTCTGCGGTCTTTTCAGGTCCTAAAGTCTCTTTTTAGCTTAGCAGGACTAGTTCAGCCTGGAGCTCTGAAGTTTATGCTGTCACAAGTATGAGAGCTACTACACCATCAGGCTTCCAGTGAAGAAATCAATAGGAAAACACTCTGTGTTACTTTACTGTTCACTGGAAAATTATGGGATTAATAATTAAGGAAAAGGTCAGCAGAACTTTGTCCTTTTGCACATGCACAGTACGACCTGGACTACTAACACAGGCTTACATAAACCTGAAGAATACAGAAAGAAATATTTCCTGGCACTTCCTGTCCCTGGGCACTTGCCTGGCATGGTCCCTGCTTGGTCTTTTTGTGTTCTTTTGCAAAACACCTGCTGATGTTTCCAACCCATTTCACTGGGGTATACATTGAAATTCGGTATTGTGCTATTCAGAAAGCACATTCTGTTCCTGGAATGAAGGGACACGCTGGAAACCCAAACGGTTCTTTCAAAAAGCTATCTGAAAAGTGGTGGGATGCCGAAAAAGATGCATGTACCAGGCCTTTGCTTTAATGGCAGAAGGAATTACAAGGTAGCAGGCTTGTTAAGACAACTGATATGTCATGAAATGTGTTCATCCAGTGCTGTGTGCTGTGGGGATGCACAATCATACACTTTGTCAAGAACAACTGGAAAAATCCCATCACATTACAACACAGGACTGCACTGCACTTAAGCCTTACATAATAATTATTATTATTATAATGAATATTTCAAGCAGCTTACATGTATTCACGCTGTGTGTGTCAGAGGGATCTTCCTGACATTTGCTGATAGCTGCCTTTCAGATTTGACAGTTCATACACTATTAATGAACACTGTAAATCCCAGCAGCCCCTCATCACCTCCCGACGGCCTTAAAAGCAGGTTTTTTTTGGTATTTTATCAAAATTGACTGCAGAAACTCAAGCCAGAAGATGAGCAGCGGTGTGTCACTGAGAACTGCAATCTGCTCCATGTAATAAACCTGAGATTCTCTTTTGGAGCAGCTGAGTTTCCGCATCTCCCTTTTCTCTTCTGAATCAATTCTCTATTACTTCTACAACTCTATGCTGACGCTAGCCTTCTATTTGGGCCACTTTTACCTTTAAAGGGTCACGACACCTGGCCAGCAAAAGCATGCAAAGGGACAGTGTGAAAGCCCTCAGGATGGCTGGGAGGAAGAATATAAAGTATAATCCTTGACAAACTGAATAGCTCTTTGAAGCCTGCCATTCCCTGATCACACATCCTTTTAGTATTAGTCTTTCTGCTCCATCCTGGATCTTAACACTAATTAAAGCCTCCTCTCAAAGGCTACAGATATTGATTCTGGATCAGTCTTCTATTCCCAAATAGACCCATAATCTCTATTTACTTCCCTAAATTAAAATCGCCACACTTTTCCCAGAGTTGCTGTGCTTCCATTGTCTCCAGTGGAAATTGCCAGCACCCAGCTCTCCAGGCTCTGGCTGGGCAGTGTGAAAGGCCTGGCTTGTGCAACTCTGAAAATGCTACAAAGAGAAGCCCACGTCAGAGACAAAAGGAGTCCTTTGTTCAGTCCACCAAATCACACAGCTTCATGTTATCAAGTCTCCTCTCACAGCAAGAGAGATTAAACTGCTGTTTTCCAAGGAGAATTGCCCAGCTCCAAACTGCGGAGTTGTAAGAAACTTGAAGCAGCTCCTGGACCATGACTGACCAATCAATAATGGTCCATTCACCTTCAATATGGCCAGCAGGAAAGTGAGGAAAGCAGAGCAGATATCCTGCATCACTGCGAGGTGGATCCCAACAACCCCTCTCTTCAGGAAAAGGAGCTCTGAACACCAACAAGCAGCCTGTATGATTGCTTACACCAGAGGCAAGCAAACTAATGAAAGGAAACTTCCCCTGCTTATTTTACTTCAAAATATGTGAGCCTAGGTAACAGATGCTCCTTGATATTTCCTGTGTTGTCTCAATTAGTGGCCCAGAAATCCTGGGTTTTGGATTCACTCTGAATTCCCCCTTTACTAGACTTGCAATCTGGAACACAGCAGGCATCAGAGAAAATGACTAGTGTGGATAGGTATGCAGCAGAGATCAGAAGTGTGGGTAGGGTATACCTGTCCATTCAAGTACTGTGTGTTTTCAATATCCAGGCATTCAAGTCTCACATTCATCACGTTCAGAGCAAGACAGAATACTTGCTTTTACCTGCAACCTATTCAGTGTACACAGAATCTATATCCACATCCATCACATTCAGTGAAATAAGAGTCTATCTGCAAATGTTGAGCTTCACTTTTCCTGCAGTGATCTGAATTATAATATGCTGCAGGTGAACATGTTCAAATTTCTGAATTGGTAGATGTGAAAAAAGTTCTGCTGGAGCCATTAATAAATGTGACTAATGTGGAAAAAGACTCATTTCAGAATGTAGCTGTGCACCATTAAGGATGCTGCAAAAAGCTCTTTTTCAGCGAGTAAATATAATACTTATGGCAGATGTCAGTGTGTGTAATGGAGATAAAGATGGAGCATCTGCATTTATTACTATAACATGTAAAACACCAGTATTCACAGTGTAATCTACCCAGGCAACGCTGCTTTTAAGCCTTCTATGGCAACATCATGCACCTTCAAATTCATTCATCACATCCACGTTGAACTCTTTTTTTCCCCCACTAAGAACCTATCAGTGATGCCAAGCACCAATGATGAAAACCTGTTTGGGAAGGAAAAGTCTATACAATACATAAAACAGTGAAACCTATCAGCCTCCTGAAATACTGTTGTTTCCAGGGACTGCTGGTCACTGCTGTGCCACATGGAAAAGAAGGAGAGCTTCAAGGGAAGCACATTGTCAGTGCTCCCTTCCCATAAGTTATGCTAATACAAACAGGAAACAAGAAAAATGGAACTCCACATAAAGACTATTTCAATTCCCAAGTCAGGATAATGCCCATAAGCCAACTGGATATGTGAATACCTTTTAACTGCAACCTTGAAGAAAGAGATTTTGTTTGCTGGAAATGAACAGAATTAATGGCTGAATACTGATTAGTTAGGCAAGAGCACCTTGGTCCCTCAGCAACATTCTGATTTGTTTTCTTTTTAATCTCTCCTGCTATGCTGTTGGGAAATAGAGCATCTACTGGCTTCAATGTTGAAATTAGTTTTGAGATGAAAGTAAAAACTCCTAATATAGAAAACATTATAGACAAATGAATCTACAAAGATTAGAATCAAAATAATCTTTGGACAGTGGGTAGAGGGCTAACAGAGGTGTTAGGGGGGGAAAAATCCCATCCTCGCTGCCATAACAGGAGCACACAGCTATTCTGGAATAAAGGGCAGAGAAAAGGCTACATGAAATGACTAAGAAATGGAAAAATATCTACTATAGCCCCCCAAACAGACAAATTCCAAATTCAAAACTGAGTAACAAAAGGGATAATTCTGGGATGACTTCCATTTGAATCTGCTTACACCAGAATCCTTCCCAGCCAGGTCCCTCACAACAGCATCTTTCCCCAGAGCAGAGATTTCTGGTGGAGCCATCCTGATCCATACTCTTCACTCCTCAATAAACCACAGTGGCCTTCAGGGGGGATGGCAGAGATGCCTTGCACTCTGCTGATGGCTCCCAGCAAGGATGTTGCTAACCATTCAGTGATGGGAGATGGCCCTGTCCCACTGACAGACTCTATCCACTCTCAGAACATCAAGTTAAAACTTACATAACATTTACCTTTATTCAGCTTTGTTCCACACCAGAAGCTATGTGGTTAAATAAAGCATGCTCCTACTACAGCAGAGCTATCTGATACAAGACGTTATGTGCTTCTCTAACTGGCAGAGACAGTAAAAATGAATTGTAACAGTCCCTTTCCAGGATGGTCTGAGAATTTGGTTAAGTTCAAGTCTACTGATCCTGCAGAAAAGTACAGACCCACCCAACTATTCCAGGGATTAGCCTGAGAACCCTCTTAACCATGAAATAATGAAACTAAGATAGAACAGCACTGAAATTGTACCAAATGGAGTGTGGAATGAGTATTACATAGGAACAATTTTCTTGTAATAACAAATCTGACTTATTTTTATGGGACTCTAAATAATTTCTTCCTGGACTTTCTATGTGGCTTTTCAGCACTGCATAAATTAATATCAAACAGATATTTAATGTCTTTCCCATTCCTTCTCTAGTTGCCTTTTGGCAACTAGACTTCTTTAATGGGAAAACAGTAGATATCTATGCCTGATATAGCATTTCTGTGATACAAAATTAAGTGAAAGCCATCCATCCAACAAGAGAATGGGGGGTGAAAACACACATGTTCCTAATACAACTTCTTTGAGACTTTCACCCAAGTTTTTCTCATTAAGCTTTTATGTTTGGAAGAGGCCATTATTAAATACTGAGTCTTAGTCCACAAGCTACACAGTAACAGCATCCTTCTTCTACTTGATGAACTCCCATTGGTACCACTTCATTTAGTGTTCCTGTTAACCAAGATGTTCTTCATACTTGTGTGGTCTAAGTAAATTACTTCCATATTTTTTTTGCCTATTACTAAGATTGGGGTTTTTTTGTTGTTGGCTTGCTTGGGTTTTAGTAACCAGCTGTCACAGGGTAGCATTAAAACATCACCTGGAAGCCAGCAGTAGAAATGGATCACTTCATACCTGCTTCAGCAAACAACTACACAGACAGCATTTCTCGTGGCTCCTGGAATCCATGGCAAGTCCCATTTGTTTGTTAGTGTTTTATGATTACAAAGCTGACAGTTCCATCATGAAGAACAGGAGATTTCTATCATTCAAAGAAGGGAACATCATTTCTGCATTAGGTCTTCAAACTGAAATGGAGGATTTCAAGTTTTTCTCCAATTTATAAGTATGTAATGTTTCCACTTGTATTTCTGAGATCATGTTTGGGCATGCAGGTTATCCTCTGCAGTCACCTAGTGGGTCTGCTTTTTTGTTCAGTAGGGCTATATTTCACTAAATGTTTCCTCAGTCTCTGTTGGAATTTGGTATTTACTTTAGTGTATCAGATGGTACAATTCAATAGACTCATGCTTCTGTGGTTTTGTTCTTCAAAACCAGTGAAGGTTTCCATCTAGTGTTTGCTGAAGACACTCGGTGCCATGACTGACAAACCTAAGACTGATGGTAGCCCTAAGAAATGGGGCATCTTCCATCAGAAAAGTTTTGCTGCATCTTCCTTCCCCACTTGGTCCCCTTCAGCTCGCCCCTTCTCCTCTCAGCCACTACCACACCGCTACATATCCAACCTAATGGACCGACTTTTTATATACTAAACAATTAACTATTTTCTGCTGCTCTCTGAATGTGCTGTAACCTTTTCAATCTTTCATTACTTTCAGTTTTGAGGAAAAAGTTTAAAAGCAAAATTGCTGAGCACATTTAAAGCAGAAACAGAAGGTTTTCTGATCACTAACAGAACTCTATATTCTTCTATAATCTCCACTATCTAACCTACCATTTCATCAATATCAACCCTATAGAGATGCCTTTCCTTTTGGTATTTCTGCATCCGTTGCTGCATCCTCTTACATGATTTTGTCTTCAGTTCTTCACTGAAAGTGAAGAACATCTAGAAAGATGTTCAGCTAGGACGTCTTCTAGCTGCTTTCTTCACCTGCCTTTTGATCAAATACTTCAGTCAGTAACACAGAGAGATATGTCCTTAATGTTCATGGAGGCTCCTTGCCTCCATCACTTCCTAGTTTTCCATCTGAACTCTACTGCTGAAGCTGGATTTCAACTAAATATATAATATGAACACCTCTTTGTCCCTGCATTTAATAGTCTGTCTTCCCCTCCCTTCAGACTGCCTCCTTATTCTAACACACGCAACCCAAGAATCTCATCTAGGTTTCTCTACCTACTCAACACACATTTTCTGGATTTCTGGTTCTCATTCACTGGCTGCTTGACTTTTCCTATCCATTGCACAGAAGAGCTCTGCCCCTTATTTACACTCAGCTGCTAAGCTGGGAGGTGCTCTTTCTGCTCTCAAATGAATGGCTTTTCTTCCATTGCTGGCAGGCAGCCATCTGTTTCCTAAAAATTCCTCCCCGCTGCAACCATAGCTACCAACAGTGTTCAGTCACTTCTCCTTCCTTAGCTCAGCTTCACGTGCCCACTCAAAAAAAGAAAGCAATTGGTGAAGACCACAATTAAGAAAACACCATTCAGGAAGTCATTATTCCCAAGGGATTGGGAGAGTTGTGCCAAATGCAAGAGGACGTGAGTGTTTCTTGAAAGTCACCAGTTACGAGTATGAATTCAAATATTTATTTGAGGAACTAAGACTAGCAAACATCAAAGGCTTAATACAGCAACTTCAAATGTCAACTATATTTCACTACCAAATTTTGTAATACCACTTTGTTTCTTTGGGTTGTTTTTTTTTTAACACTCTATTTTCTTCTCTCCTTCCTTCCTTCCTTGAAGTATTCATGGCATATGTAAAACATGTTGCAAACACATCCTTATTCTTTATTCTATTTAGAACTGATACAAATCTAACCAGAAACATTATTAGGTAGATATTAAAATACAAATTATCGGATCAGATATGAAAATCTGATGAAGAAAGATCCTACTTGCATAAGAAAGCAAATAAATGCTGGTACCTTATAACACAGAAGGAAACTGAACTTTTCTGCAACAAAACCCCCAGTGCTTAATGATCCAGCACATAAGTATAATTTGTACAATGAATAATAAGTGAACCTCAACTGCATACACACTTTGAAATTTGAATTTTTTCTTCACAAGTATTACTCTATAGACGTGAATATCATTTGAATTTCAGGTTCAAGGAGGATTAATTCCTAAACCTCTTGTACCTTACTTAACACATAGTAAAACAGTACAAATGTGGAGAAATCCAATGCTTTGCAAACTCTTTAAGCAGAGTATCTACTTAATTTCTAGGATGCAAATTAATAAAAAGGAGAAGCTTGAAAACTAAAGAGAAGGTCACATCATAGGAAACAGCGGCATAATTGGTGTGAAGACAGAGTGTCGTGTTTGAACATTAAACGTGTGAAAACATTTATCTCTTCTTAGATGTCAAACACCTTTTTAAATTATGCACAATTAGACCTAATAAACATCACACTTCTTTTTCAAACTCCTGCACTTTGACTGTGGGCTACACGTAGTCTAAAGCTAGAAGTGTTGGAGACATTTTATAATGCCATTGTATAGAGAGATGAAATCACACGAAATAAGATCTCTGAAAGTTACAGATTGTCGGAAGATACTTTTAACTGTAGATGCCATATTAATAAATTGCTTTAAACTAAAATGCAGGAAGACAGTCATCCCTGAAAAGAATTCTACTTTCATTTACATCTTGTTTGGTGCACTGTACTATGCCATGTCTACAGAGTTTTTATGGGACCTCTGACAGATAGAGTTGTTCACGCTTTTAACTGAAATGTGGTGTGTTCACATCTGGTTAGAGCAGTTTTGTCACTAGACACTCACTCTGTTTTATTCAAGACATACTAATGCATCAGATTTATACTACAGATGGCACTCAGCTCCTGCAAGGGAATTCTTCTTTCTCTGTCTTCATTTCTGAAGAACATTTGGAGAAGTAGAATGAGACCCCCCAAAAAAATCATTCCTATTCACTTAAAATTGTTAACAGAGCAAAGAATGTGTTTTGTGTCAACGTTTAAAATCAATGCGCTTTCCTCTGGCATTTCAGATTTTTTTCCCGATCAATATTTAATGATATATCAGGGACTCAATGAAACCAAACACAAGATCCTACTGAATGTGTTTAGCAGAAGCACCCCTCTGTGTGCAGCAAGTGAAGAAGCAGATGGTGAAGAGGTTAAGTCCAGCTCAAATTCATTTCAAGAAGCAAGTGTAATTCCCATGAGGTTGTGATCTGACCTCTTTTGTAGCTAACCCAGTTCAAAGAATACTATCAAATGCAGCCATGGTGTGGGAATTATGTGGAGACACCATGGAAATAGAAAGATTAAGATAAAACTCCTGATAGAAACAACAGAAGCTGGTACCTCTTGAGTTTTGCCTGACTGAGCTGTTGCCTCCCTGTGTATGAATGCTCCAATGAACTGGATTCTCATGGACAGGCTTTTTTTGGGACAAGCAACTATCATGCACTTACTGCCTTCTGTCTGTTTAAGCAGAGGGCTGTATAAACAGTATTTACAAATGACAGTTTGTAGAACATTCCAACTCAGCAAAGAGGTATTAAAATGTAGGTATATCGGTGACAAAAAATAACACGCCTTGGTTTTTAAAGATCACAGTATATCAGTGCATGGTACTAATTTGCTTAATAACAAATACTTGTAATACTTCATATATGGAGTTTAATGCACCTTTGTAAGAAATACTTAAGTATTATTTTACTGCCAAAAATGATTTCACACCTTCAAGTAGGTGGTAAAGTAAGAACCACACTGCCAATTTACTGAAGCTGTGAATTTCATTTTTCTACCAAAGCAGAAAAAGGGCCCAAAATCACAGGCACGTTGTAAAAATAAAGCCCTGTAGATCTACAAGAACAACAGAATGTGAAGTCATCAAGTTTTCCTGTGAAACCACAGAAGTACAAACACCCACCATGCCTTTGACTTTATTGAACATTTGGGTTTTTAACTGAGCTGGGCAAAGCATTTCTGGAAAACATCCTAATCAAAAAATCAGGAATTTCCCATTGGAAGTACTAATGCTGCAGAATGAAGCTCAGATGACAGGGGATGATGTCACTGACATCACCTAGCTGGTTTCCATTCTGGAATTCAGCAAAATGTTTCCAAGACAAAGCCCCCAGCTCTACAAAGCCAAGTCTATGCAATATTTACATGGTTGTGTACATCCAAGAGCATACAAGTGGAAAGCCTGTACAGTATTTTGTGATGGAGATAGCATCGTAGAAATATGAATAAAAGTCACCTCCTACTTTTCAGAATTGGATTTGAATAACTCAGAATATCCAGCTGTGTCTTGAAAGGGCTCAAGGCATCCTGGTGGGAACAGCCACACCTTCTCCCCTCCCGCATGTTCTCCCATATATCAGAGACCCAACAAAGACAAGAAGCTGGGACACCAAGCCAGCTGATAGGCAATCAAACAAATCAAGTGTTATTGAGGCATCAAGTTTAGATACACAGGTTGTTCTGATCATAAGTATACTAGGGAATTTGGCAGCTGTGTATTTAAGCTGGAGATCACGTCTGTGGCATGAGAAAATAGAGTTTTATCTGAGGAACCCATATTTTCCCTGGAACAAAAATTATAGAGGACATTTGTGAGCTTCCAAAGACCACTGCCACAGAGAACTCACTCTACACAAGGACGAAAAATGGAATGAATGTGTGTACAGCACATAGAGTTCTAACTGCAGTTGCTATGGCTTAGATTAACTTTGAAAAGTAAAGCAACCTCATTCTGAAAAGAACATTATTACTGAGCAGTATGCTAGGTATATGCATCTGCTTTCTGGTTTATTATGTCCTTCTTCAGAAGAAGCTATTAGCATTGGTTTACTATGGGAAGAAAATGAGTGTGTATCAAATAAGTACCTCATCCCAAATCTTCATTTTAACACTTAGGTCTCAGACAACCCTAGTGTGACAAGACAATAGCAAACCAGACGTGCATTCTGGATGTGCACATGCAAACAGCACAGCAAATGATCTCGGATGGCTTCAGATTGTTATACCTGAGTCTGCCACGAGAAGTAGCTTTTGAACTAGAAACTGTTCAACCTCGGGAGCACATATTTTATATTCTTTGGAGGCTCATTAGCACATTTCAACAATCTGCCTGGGAAAATAAGGCTTGCTACAGAGCATAACAGCCAAGCCAAGAATGGGAGATACTTCCACAATTCTGGCTTGCAAAACAGACGGGAACAAACCATGTCATTCACATGCGTGCCCAAACCTGTTTGTTCCCAGAGCTGAGACAGCAGCCTGCTCGTAAACAGCTGTGAGCGGGGCAATGGCATGCAAACGCTGAGCATGTTGGATTTCTTTACTAAGCCAAAGAAATATTTATGTATAATGCATGCTGCCTTCATGTCTTAGGGTATCACAGCCTCAGTGAAGCAATGATCCTGTAAAACCCCATTACAGAGGGTAAGTTTTATGAAATGTATGCTCATACCCAGAGCTGATTAGTGAACAACCAAGTTTCCCATTCATAGAAGAGACACTCTCCTTCAGAAACTCTCAAAGGGCTCTGCTGGGAAAATAGCAATTTCTGATTCACTCAATCATTCCACTTTGAAACATTAATAATAGCCATGAAGCTTTATGTTTTAATATAGAGGGCTCTTTAAGCAGAGGATGATAGGAAATCTCTTCTAAAGTCCTGCAACATTTCATAAGACTTAGTGACTAACAAGCCAGGGCAGCATAACTGGGCATGCTTTTTCACTGCCCCAAAAATACTCTCATGTGTTACCCTAGAGGCAAGAAATGAAGAAAACTTTTGTCTGTGCTTTACAGTAAGATTGCAATAATGCATTCTGAGCCCTGATACTCATGCTCCCAACTTCTGCTCATGCTACAGCCACAGAGAAAGGAGAAGTTCACACAAGGCAAGATCTCCTTGACTTTAAGACGTGCAAGCCATGATGTTGACACATATGTAGCATCTACGTGTTTAAACAAGGAGTTGCACCCTGTGATTACTTAAATTACAGCTTGGAAGTTTAGTCCCCATTACGGCCGTATCTGTCAAATAAAGTAAAATACAGCTTTTGAAGAGATTTTTTTTCATTTCAGTGAAATGAGAAAGCAGAAATGACAGATATTCCTCCAGCTTAGATAAAACCTGAGCTGTATTTTGTTGAGTCAAAGATAGGCGATGCAGAGTTTCCCTTTCCTTCAGAGATTCTGTTGAGCCCCACTCCTTGCCCACAAGCCATGTTCAGAGGTAAGTCCAGCATGCCATATACTTGCACCCAATATTCTGGAGGCAACAGAACAGGAGTCTCACCAACCAAGTATGTCGGGTACCTCCCATCAGAGAGCCTTCCTAAAATTTGTTTTATCCAAAATGTTTTTGCATAAGCTGATTTGTACACATTGCAGAAAATCCCAAGTCATGCCTTGTACTGAACATGCTCAGTAGTCTGAGTAACTGGAGGTTTTGTTGCCATGACCATCAAGAAGATTCTTTGTTATGTTTTAATCCAGGAAGACATGCAATTATAAAATTAACACAAGCAAAATGTTTGGGCATTTTTGCTTTAAGCTCATGCCTTTGATGACTTTAGACAGCCAAACAGATTACAGAGGCATTTGCTCAGCTACTCAGGGGGTGTCTCCTCAGTAAAAGGTCTCATGATTGGATCTCAAAGAGAATGTGTGGGTAGTCTTCAAGGAAAAAGAGTCCCAAGTGATATCAGTTCAATTAGAAAGGATCTGATGCTGCAGCTAAATTCCTCTGTAATGCTATCTGATGTAGGTGACATGAGGTGCATGTAATTTCAGGGCCATCCCCATTCAACTGCATCATAAGGCCTATTTATGGAACACATCTCATTTGCCCTCCACCCCAAAAATACCACAAGAGGGCATGTCATAGGGTAGGAACTGGAATATTTTGTACTATCTGTGCTTGGCAGAGTTGAAAGAAAAAGTAGTAAGACTAAGATAATCATACCCAGTCATAAGTCATGCATAGTATGCAACACCCTGAAGATGGGATTACTATGAGCCAGTCTGAAAATAGGTAACACGCACCTGAAGAGGCCAGAATGGATCACCTCTCAGAAGGCAACAACCCTCTGGACATGCTGGAACAGACTAGTTCTGACCTATGCAAAGAGGGTGTAATCCTTTGTGTGAGACTGGTCCCGATGAGTGTAAAAGGTGTTATAAACCCCAGTGATGCACAGTGGAGGTTGGGAAGAAAGGTGACACCCACTGGCCTTCCTCATCAAAGAGCTCTCATGCTGACCCAGCTCGACCTCAGGGAAGAAGAGCCGTCACAGTCTGCTGCCAGCAGAGCCAACAACATAGCATCAGATGTGTGGTACTGTATAGCTAAGGTTTGACCGATACATTTGACTAATGCTTGATTTTTAGTTGTTAAATGGCATAGTAATTCTGATTTCTACACAGTAGTTCAGCGTAAATAAACCTTTCTTTGTGGTTCCTGAAATTTGCCAGAACATTCCCATCACAGTGTTCCCCAATTTCCTAACCAAAATAGCTTCTACACTTCCTAAATCACCCATATCTGAGCCATCAGTCTTGCACACTAGCTCTCACAAATCACAAAACTTGGATTGGATTATTTCCAAAGTTGAGCCCAATGTACCGATTCAGAAATCTCAAATTCCTTGTCGCTGAAAAGAAATGAAAAGCAATTAATTTACTGTGGAGACAGGCAGGATCAGCTAACTATCTCTGGCAAACATGCTTGAATGTTGGATACGGACTCTATCTACAAACGTACTATCTCACCCAGGCGATCAGACAAACACATCCTCCAAGAACACAAACATACCTGCTAGGCTGGATTGTACTAAAGGACAAGCTTTCCAACTCTTGTATTCTCTTAGAGCAACTATGTGCACAGATAAAGACTATGGATCAATGCCCACGGGATTTCATGAGTGCAAAGAATTCCTTTCATGTGGTAAGTTCCCAAAACTGAAGCGAGCACAGAAAAGCTTTCTATTTAATGCATGAATTAAACGCCCAAGACACAGAGGTCATTACTGCGGATGGCTATGATTTCCAACTGCACAACATGCAAGCAGCAGTCAACGTAACTGCTTAAGTAAAAGTTCACTGCTATCTGCGATAAGGAGCGTAAACACATCTTTTCTCAAGAGGCTGGAAGAAACCCAGGGGAAAGCAAGACAAAGCGAGCTGTGTCACAAAAACATGGTTACGTCTATAGAATGGTAGGCTGTGCAGAGGCATATAGAAAAAGAATCTTTGGAGAGAACAGAGCTGTAAACACAAAGAAACACAAGGATATGCAAAAGGCAGCTAAAACTGAGATCTTGGCATACTGAAAACATGAACGTTACTTTTCCATGCAGGCAGCATTGCGTTTCTCTCCGTACTGGAATGCCATCGCAGACGGAGTGGTATGAAAGTCCCCCCAAGTGTGCATGGGGTGTCTCTTTTTCTATTAATGCAACACGTTAAGGGTGTGAAAAAGAAACAAGAAAAACTGAGACAAACTATATTGGCTCGTGTCACATCTTTCCAAGTAAAGACTAAGTGATGTGGTTGGTTGACTACATGCAAGCAAGATGTTATGCAGCACTTGCTCTTTGATAATGCCCTACTTTAGAACCACGGAGCAGGTTGATTATGTTTGGAAAGCTACATGATCAAAGGAATTCAGAAAAAACCTTTTGAATCATTTTAGTAAATGCCTCTATCAAACTGTATTAGGCCAAATCCTTCCTTTCAGTTTGAACAGTTTGAGCCCTAGCATTAGTCTTCTGCTTTGAAACCTATTCATAAACAAAAAATAAAATCCTTCTCTAAAGAAATGACCACACTAACCCATTATCTTGTGTAACCAAGTGCAATCAAAGAGCTTCATTTACTTTATGTAAATGTCCTCTCCCTTTCCCAGGCCTAATGTTTTCTCATTCTCTGTTGTGTCACCTCCTATCTAACCTAGATACTAAGATCGTCTGCATGGAGACTCTGGGTAAAAAAGTCACTACTGACTAAAAAAAATTAGTGTCTTAGTAACTTAGGTTACTTTGGACAAATAAATACCTTGATTCCTCCTTCTCTGCTCACAACATTTTAAGTGAGTGTGCATGCAATATAGCCAAATATTTCCATATTAATTGCAACCTATATTCTGTCAATAAAGTTTATAATTCTTTAGGATCTAAAATCAAGACTTTAGTATATTGAAGAATTTCAGTAGCCTGTTTAGAGCAGACAAGCATACAGTATGGTATTACACACAGAATTCCTTCATGCTTACAGCATTTCCTCTGTTAATGTTAAGAAACCAGGTGTAGAAGTCAGAACTGCTTCCTCCAAACAGACCCACTCAATCTGCTCTTGTTTCTAGTTAGGTTTCTGATTCAAAGCCTGGTAGCAAAGAGCCAGCACATGGCAGCTGCTCCATTGTCAGCGTGTCCTATGGTACAAAACCTTGAGTCATGGCATAAAAAGGTTAAAGTGTGTGATGGCCATGACAGGATTCTGGGGAGACATTAAAGCTCTCTGAAGCCTTGGCAGTTTATTGCTGAAGTGTAACACATTCCTATGTTTCCTACTGCAGCTGGTCATGACAGTGTGAGGCATTTACTTGTATGGCCATTCTTACTTCCACTCCACTTCTCTCATGAAAACTACAGTATAGTATTAGCAGAAATAAAGGGTGACGACATTTAGTGGACCAAGGACTCCTCTAAGACTCAAACACTAACATTCACTAAACAAAAGTGAAAGGAAGACTTGCCTTATATGCTTTGATTCAATAGAATTTGATGGAAGAGATTTTATCTCCACTTTCCCTTGTTCTGTTTTCACTTAACAGGAAATCTTTATGCATTGGCAGTCAGATTTCACAGCTAAAAAAATAATACCTGCCTTGAAAATTTGAGAGTCTTTCATCTATTTTCTTTTAGTGCATATCAATGGGTGTTTCATCTGAGGCATTAGGATACACACTAAGCTCTTAAACACATTAAACTAACTGGATCAAGTCCTTCAAATGTGTTAACTTATGTCTGCCTTTGCTCTTTTATGAGCAAAGATTCCCTTTTCGCTTATTAATTCTACAAACACCATACTAAAGCAGAATAAACTCGAACTAATTTTTTCTCAGGCCATTTTCTATCCCTTTCCCCTTCATCTCCTTGACACTTGATATATTTCCAGTAATCACACCCTGGATAAGTGACCAGTAACTTAAATACATGAGCAGGAATAAAGTCACTTGTTCCTCTTTCCTGTTGAATCTTTTCTGGTTCCAGCTTTCATTGACTTTCCACTGGCAGCTGAAGTTTGTACTTTCTTTTTCTTCCAGTAGTTTTTGCCCTGCCAATAGGTTCTTCAACAGTTTTGTCTTTCTTTACCCATTGCAGAACTTGTAATAGCTACCTCTTCAACCCTTTTCATTGTTAGATTTCCCAATCAGGCCCTAAGTATCTTCTATGAGGATGAAAGGATCCTCCTGTTCTTGAGCTTCCACATATTCCTTTTACATACATCCAGAATATTGCTACTCCAGACATTTCACCTCTCCTACCAGTTTGTCTATGACCAGCTTATGCTTATCCACATTGAGCTATTAACACTTATTTAAACAGAGTACATCTAATAATTTTACTCACCTATCTAATACTACATTAACTCATACCACCATTACAGCTGAAAGACATTAACTGTAGTATTCAAGCCTTGTACTGGAAGTTGATATTGTTGTTGTTATTATTTTACTCTGGCATTCAGCAAACGTGCTACAGAGCAGCATGTGTACTGATTACAATAGGGTATGGGAGGTCATAACCTACATCTACTCCATGGCAAAGATCTGCTGATTTCAGGGAAATGCTTTTTCCTGCTCTAAACTCGAGTAAAGGTGATGTAACATATGCTTCCAACCAAAAGGAAACTGGGAATCCAGACAAACTGAAGATGGAGGTGAAGTTAATATAAGAATTTACACTGGCAGCTTGCAGAGGATGGCAGTTTTCAGCATCATACAAGTTTGTCGATCCAGCTACCACAGTGAGCTAGGTCACATAATGTTTGGTACCTTTGTTTCATGTATGCACGCTACACACAACCAAAATAACAAGAAAGAGGAGCCATGCCATGGCCCTTTCATGCAAGTTGGAAACTACCATTTAAACAGCCAGGAAAACAACCTGTACAATTTCTGAAGCTTTTTTAACACCATCTCTTTTGGTAACATCACAGCAAAGTGCAAACAGCCACAGCAATTTTACATAAGCACTTAACATAAAAGTTGGTGGGCTTTTTCTACCCAAAAGCACTTGAAATAAGTAGAAGGAGGCAATTCCTCTACATATATTATGTAATTTGGTCTATTTGTTGAAAGAGAGGAGGAGTTGATGACAGGGCCATCATTGGTGCGACTTTTTACATATGTAACTCCTCTTGGAAGTTCTTCATCTCTTTTGCTCCCTGCTAGCTTCAACCATGCTAACAAAAAAGGGAATAGGCAGAAACTTTAACCCCCTGGACGCCAAACAGGAATCCTGATGAACACAAACAGAAAGAAAATACACACGTGTACTGCCAAACTTCAGACTTGACTGCAATAGGCCTGTGATCCACTGTGGCTCACTGCTATCAAAGGATGAACTCTGAAGCTCAGATTCATTCCTGATTTCGTTGTTAAATGCTATGCCAGTGTGACTCAGGTACCATGAGGCCAGAAGATGCGAAGCTTGTGCTTAATCCTTTGGAAAAATGATTTGCTTCTAGGAATGACTTGTACAAGTTTTTATTTCAAGTCAACCTATGTAACATACAAACACTTTGTTTTTACCACACACACACTCTATCTGTATATTCACCTATCCATACACACGGTTCTTCAAGACCTCCCATTCCCATTTCTTTGCAGTCCTAGATGTGACCATGAACAAAACACTGGATTTTCCATTCCCAAGGCCATACTCAAATTAAGGAACTGGAAGGGCAAGAAACCACCTGAATCTGAAACCTCTGTAGCTTCTGCTACAATTAGCTTTCCCAGAAATTATGCTAGAAACATAAAGTATGGCAAAAAAACCTAAACACAGCTTTCTGCATAATAATTTGTCAATTCAGTGCATCTTACAGTGAGCAGTAACACGTGAGCTTGGGATTTTAAAAGCCATTCCCCCTCTGCCTCAAAGAAAGCAACTGCTGGGTCTAAGCGGTACAAGTGACAGCTTGAATATGTTACTCAAACAGGAATATGTAATGTGAATGCAAACTGCACATGGCGAAAAAGGCTAAAACAGACAGGGAAAGGAGGGTAACTCTCTAAAATGGAAAAACATTATTAAAAGATATCTTTGTAATATATGCAAAGCTGTCTTTTTGACTAAGCTATTGACCAGAGGAAAAGGACTACAGGTCTTTGCTATTGTAGTGTGCTGCCAGCTTTCAGCTTTATAGACTCACTTCTCCAGTGAGGTTTGAATATCCCAGGCCTTTGCCATTTTTACCCTCTCTCTCCAGCATTTGAATGAATTTTAAATGTCTAACACATTGAAATTCAGTGAATGAGATGGAATAAAAGTGTGCAGTGAATAATCAGCAGTGAATAACATCCAGAAAGCACTTCTGTATTTCTTTCCTACTGAGAAAAGTGTCCTAAACAACATTTGATTTATTTACCCCGATGCTCTCCTTACAGGGAATGACACTGCTGTTGACTGGGCATTTATTTATGATCAGTTGGTACCAAGCTCTGTGGGTTTCATAGCAGGAAATGTGATATTCATTACTCTTACCACACTACACAGTCTATCTTTTATGTATTATATAGTACACTGATTTACCACAGGTGTAGACTTGAAAACCTGAAAAATGAATATTTAATGATTATAACATTATATATGCCTGTATTTTGTTATAAGGAAAATGTATCAGTGTATTTTGCTGCATATATTACATTATGTTTTCAAGCAGGTCACTATTTGCAATGGCATCATCCAGCTGTTGGTGCCAGACATTTATTTGTGTTTACCTGGCATCACTTCAACCCAATTCTTTCTACTAAAAGAAGATCTACTAAAGACAGGAAAAGCAAGATGATACATCCTCAGTGAGTGATATTATTGAATCTGATAAAACAAAAGAACTTCTGAATCCGAATTAGCCTGGTTTTGTATCCGTGCCTGGTAACCAAGATGTTGCGTGGCTTAAACGACCATTCAGAATATGAATTTATCAGCTGAGCTTTGATATAAGTATTTTTCAATAAAAAGCATTTTCTGAAGAAGAAAAAAAAGAAAAATAATTTCTAAGTTTTCCTGCAAAATATAATTAACATATAATGTAATACTGTGACTGTTGACCTCAAATACAACTTGTGTATAGTTCCATTTATAAGCTAAATAACTGCGACACAATTACTTTGGATTATACTCTATACCTTGAAAGTACATAGTCCATCATATTAACTCTGCTTAATTCACTCATTTATGTGTTATCACATTATTAAGACACATAGAACTTCTGTAACAAAAGCAAGCAGACTAACGCTTCACATACCAGACTTGATGTCAAGCATATAATGGCTCAGCCAACCCAGCATTCTTGATTTGCTAATCTATAGCAATGAAATGAAGCATAAAGGGGAAAAAAAGGGGGAATGGGGAAGAAAATACAAAACCTCCAAAGAAAATAGCAATTCAGTTATAAGATTTTCTATGAAACCATGAATATTTATGAAAAAGCCAGGTTTTATTCACTTAGCTTCAAATGTCTCCTGCAAAAACTCTTCTCAAATATTAAGACACATATTTAAAAAAAATAAACTCTGCATATAAAAGAAGGCCGGAATGAAAGACATGCAGCTTTTAAGATAAGCGTGCTTTCAGTGCAAGCATCTGCACTCAGAAGAGCATTTACACAAATTAACATATTTTATCCACTGTAAGGACCATAAAGCATTTCCAATTCAGCATATAATTTTTATTTCAATTGGTATGACAAAATCTTTCAGTGTAGCACTAGGAGAAGATATAAGAAACTGCAGTGACCAAAGGCAACAGCGGATTTGGCTGCACAAAGAAATGAGCAACAATCAAAAAAAAGAAGGTTTTCTTATTTGGGGCAGAGGCAAGGTATTATTCTCAAATCTACAGAATCAGCTTCTTGTTACCATGAGGTTTTAAAGTCAATATTAACTCTTTCTGAGTGGAGACAAAGATTATGCGGTAGCGTACAATCCCTTCTCTAGACATGGCAATTTTGTCATCAATACACAGCTGAGAGATGTCACTACTCTTGGAAAACAAAAGAATTAGAAAGCTACCAGGCTTGGTACTAAGCCTGGCGAACAAGGTCACTCCACAGTGAAAGCTCTACCACTTGCAGATTAAAGCCTGCTAATACTGTAGGCTAGTTGCTTCATCTACCAAAATTCAAATTGCAGTGCTTTTGTACATGCCACAGATAGGGTCGCTATGGTAGAGCACTCACAAAGGCAATGACTGCTTCCAGCACTTTATTTCATGGCTGCAAGGACTTGTCTTTCTTGATTAATTTTAAGTTAGTGATGAAAATACTAACAAGAGTGAAATCTGAAAAGCACATTTAGGGAGCTACACTGGTTCTTGGACTAAGCCACGATGTACTTCTCTGCAGCAAAACTCAAAAGAGATTGTTACTTCTTAGGTATACATAAGAAAAATATTAAACTACCCTCTAAATATATAGTGCATTTAATTGTATATATAAAGCATCAATATAGAGGATAAGAAGTTAATTACTTTGTCCATTTTACTTGTGCTTTGATGGATTGAAGACATCTTTTCAAGGTGGGTTCAGAAAAGGAAAGGTCAGAAAATGTGTTTTATTCTACATTAATGATTTCTGGAAACAGATTTGGTTAAATACCTAATGTCCAACACGCATCACCATCCCCTGAAAAGACTTTTCCAATAATAACTTATCTTTTGCGCATGTTTATGGGTCACATTTATCCCACCCTACCATCAGATGCTTAATGAATATGCCTGCACTATCAACTTAGCTCTCCCTATTCAGGCAGGCAAGAAAATACATAATAGAATCACAGAATGGTTTTGGTTGGAAGGGACCTTAAAGCTCATCTTGTTCCAACTCCCTGCCATGGGCAGGGACACCTTCCACTAGAGCAGGTTGCTCCCAACTGTGTTCAACCCGACCTTCATTCACACCAGTACATACCTCAATTCAAATCCTTCAGCTAAGCACTGAAAGACAGCACAGATTTGGGCCTTACCAGGCCACATCTCCCCAGCAGACTCCATGTCCTCACCTGAATATTTTTTGGGAGTCAAGATATTATTTTTCTTGCCTGAGGCAGACTATGGCAGAGCTGCCTTTCGCAACCCGGTTTCTCAAAAGGTTCTTAGTCAATCAGATACTGCACTTGTAATAACACAGGTGCATATAATATGGCAGATGCACAGTAATCTGTCTAAAATCTATTGCAAATTATTCTAATGTCTATTACTTTTGGCGTATTTCGTTGCTTCATGAGCGCCACAGTCTCATAGAGTTAGAAATCATTATTTTAATTTGCAAACTGAGAGTCAGGATCCAAAGTTACAGTAAAATTTGCCCCAAAATAGGTGAAGATACCGTGAAGAAGCGGCCCTCACTGCCGCATTTCAATCCTCAAAGCTAGAACTTGCACCTTGAACCTAAAGTCAGAAATCCACCTATGCAAGAAATCATGGCAGCTGCCCTGTTAAACAAAAATCTCATGGAAATATGTCTGAATACACCAGTAATTTGTTACTCTTGCTTAAACAGCGCATAGGAGAGAGAAGGCTCCTGGTGACTCAATGTACCGGCAAACTGGCACTGTATTTACCCATTGTCACTATCTGGAACTCCAGAATAATAAATGGATGAAATGCAGCTCATAAAAATATTCATATGATGAAATTTATGGCTTACATTAAAGCACGTTTAACTTGAAAAATGACTACGTAAAGCTCAACTGATCTGTTCCGTGTGTATACTCACAGTCATATCTGTTTACTTTGGAGCTGCATGTTTGAATTTATTTCTACTTGTGCGTATCCAAACTGTGTGCACGTCCCAAACAGCTGAAACTTTATTTCTTTTAGTTACAAGCAGGTACTAAATTTAAAACAGAGCCTGGTACAATTCAATCTTCCAGACCATAGACATAGCCAAATCCTGAGAAAGACAGTGCAAAACTCCAGTCTGGAAAGCCAAGGCAGAAAGGATGGGATGGATGTGAGCTTCATTGCTAGTGGTGGAAACAACTAGCCCTGCAAAGCCTGGCTTGCTGAGAAGAGGACTGCATTCAGACACCAGGTGCCCCTTTCTTTTAACACACTGTTCACATGGGAAGAAATGCAATTCTCCTCTGTGCACAACACAGCTGTTGTGGGACCATGGAAGCCAACACATCTCATATTGAGCCATCTTTGCCCACCTCAAAGGTTGCTGGGGGCAGGAGGCAGGAGGAGGAGGTCGGCCACATGAATCGACCTAAGCAGGCAGAGCCAGCTGGCTGCCGGTTAGGCAACCCAGCCTAAAGCTTTGACCAGAAAGCTCTTGCAGATGCCAGTATAGATTACATAGGTCTTCTTAGTTATACCTCGATTAGCATAAATAGCAAGGAGTAAGCAGGATTCTTTTCCAGCCCATATGCAAAGTATCTCCTTCAAGTGTTTTTTGCTATAGATAAAGAGTGGAAAAAATGCTCTTAAGCTTCTCACTTTTCCAGTAGCAAGAACACACTTTTTTGGGAGGGAAATATAATACTAGTACTTCTCAACTCAACATCCCCTATATTTTTATTCTGGTATCTAATCTTATAATATAGTGAGGTAAAAATAAATATGAAGTTTCACAATGCAATGGTCTGCACTGTCTTCAAACAACACACCACATTCACAACATGACTGAGTTCCATCAGGAATTTGGAGTCATCCCAAATTCCTTACCAACATGCCACTAAAAGCAGCTAGTAATGAAACACCTATGGACAATGATGCTCTCTGGACATACTACCATGAAAAATTATCACTCTGAAGATATTGATGGGGTAGTAACAGGATGAGGTGTTTTGCAAGTGGACTTGCACTCAAAGGGATAGTGCTGAACCAGAATGTTTCCAGTACAGAATTATTTCTCTTTTGCTTCATTCACAAATCCAGGTCAGCTATACTTCAAAGACCAAAGTACGATTTCCAGCACGTACAAATCAATTCATGCTGCTCATATATTGAGCTTCTTTTAGTTGATATGCTTTGTGTAAAGAGCTGCTATTCTTTCTGCCTCAAGAAGAACCTATCCCTCCCCCTAAATATATATATGTATAAATATAAATATATATATATATATATATATATATATGTAAAGTTGAGTGAAGTTTCTCTTTCTTTTCCTATTCTTGAAACAAGTAAGCCCCAACAAGTTGAAAACCAAACCAGCAAGAGCAGAGGAGAATCAGACAGGGAGACCTGGAAGCAACCAGACGACTTCCCAAAACTATTGTACATTTAGATGTGAATATTTGCAATTAAATGCTATTATAAGTGAATAGCATGTACAACTTGTCCAAACCCAGCATCTATTCCTAGTTCCATTGCATTCAGTTTGCTAAAGAACAGTCTGAGTGACCTGTAATTTACAGAGTAAGTATTCCTCTGAGACAGACGCATTTAATCAGGGTGGGGAGAAAGACATAATTCAGAGGAGACATGTGGATTCAGAATCAAACTCTTCTTAAATCTTTTCTGAACTGCCTTTTATTGGCCAGTTGAAAGGAATTTGCAGTGCAAAATGGTAAGAAATACAAACCACCTTCTTAATACATATGCCAAAACATTTACTTTTCTTTTTAATGCCACTTTAATTTCTGGTAAAATTCCAAACCAAGGGTTTATATTTCATGATATTGTCAACTTTGCATAAAACTACTGGTACTCCTCATGACTTATACAGCCTCAGGGAGATTATTGATTTTTTTCCCCTTCATAAATCTGAAAATGCTCTGTCTCTTCCCAGAGGACCCATTATATTTATTGGTATCTATCCCAAAACAACTGCTCAAGGTTATAGCTATAAAAACATTCGGGGTTTTAATTCACTATGCAGAGACCAGAGAAGCCCAAAGATTTTGGCTCAGAACCTAAAATTTGCCCTGACTGCAAAAGATATGTATTTTTTTTTTATTGTGTGTCAGGACCACAGGGTAAAACTTCTTCCCTGGACAGGGCTTACATGCTCTCTAATGGAATATTAAGCAAATTCTAAAGGAAGGTGAAAAGCGAAACAAGCCCTTCTTTATAGGAAGTTGAGACCAGACACTGACAGTTACCAAGAAACACTGGTTTAAGTAACTACTCTACAACCATTTATTGCACAAATATTTCTCCCCAAACTGAACTTTTCTTATGGAATAACTGAAGTAAAGAAATTATTCTAGCCCCAAGAAGAGACGCCCAGCTTTTGAAAACCATTTGAATGTCTGACATCTCAGATGGAAATAAAATATGTGGAGGTGTGGTCGAAGATGAAAACGAAGATTTAAGCTCTTCAGGTCATTAAAATACAGTCTGCTGCAATGACTGATTACGTTGCTATTGCTTTAATTGGTGTTTGAATCTTCAAAGATAACTTTGCATCAACTTTTAAGCTAATTTATGAAGGAACAAGGCATCACGTAATAATCTTTTCCTCCCTTTACCTGTACTGAATCCAAATGGAAGATTTGCATGTGAATTTTTTTTCAAAGCTATACTAAGCCACATACCCTGTGCTATAATGATCTTCCAAGAGAGTATATGCCTGTGGGATGTTCCTCTCAACACACAGAAAACTGCTGCCAATGTACACCAAGGCACTTTAATCTGAGTCATGGGACTCCTTGTGAACTGATCCATGGCTAACCCTGGAGCAGGTGTTGGAAATAGGCGGAAGAGCATTAGAGTAATGATTTTGATTTCTTTCCCTATGTTATTAGTATGGACTTGAAAGGTGAGGGGAGAACCATCATCCTGAGCACATTACCTGTTTCACAAAGAACCGGTGTGCTGCGCTGCAAGGAAAAGAACACTGCTGCCTCTGAAATCAGCAGCTACAGTAATGTCATTTAGTTTTAAGACATGTAAAAATATAGTCATCACAATAAAAACTGTCG
Organism: Melopsittacus undulatus; assembly: GCF_012275295.1. Lineage (NCBI taxonomy): Eukaryota > Metazoa > Chordata > Aves > Psittaciformes > Psittaculidae > Melopsittacus > Melopsittacus undulatus. Next base: position 7,756,017 of record NC_047529.1, on the reverse strand, counting down.
CCTTTGCCAACAGATTTCACTAAGTGGTATCTGAGATACCATAATTTTGATTACATTTAGAACAAAAGCATATGGCTGCTGTGCAGCTAAAGGACGCAAATGCTGACTGCATATTGCTTTGCACTGTACTTTAATAAATTAAACACAGAAATTGCAGTATGTTATCCATATTCTACATGAAAATACCTACAGCACAATTTATAACTGGCAGCTGACCAGTTGGCAAGGCAGGCCTAGACTTTGCATATCACATGAATACGTAGTCTTTCATTTGTAATCTAGCTTTCATAAAATGAGCAGTAGCAAATTTGCAAGTCTGTAAATTCTATAGTGAACCAACAGAGTCAACTATAAAATCTTGTGTCCCAGGAGTATGGCCTGTTCCAGAAAAAAAGGTTTCTCTTTGGATCATTTTATAGTGTCAGCTTTTATGAACATGTTTGGTAAATATCTATCACAGCACATACTTCTGTTTTGCCATAAACCTTTGAAAGAAAACAGCTTTCAACAAGAATCCAAAAATGAGGGGCATTTCCAATAACCTGAGATTATCAGATGTTAACACCATGAGGTTACTTGCTTTCATGATGTGCTGCTTATTCGTTTAATGGCAATATTTCATAACACTGCTCTTTTCCTTTACTCTTCACAATATTAAGTTGTTATCACCTGATTACTGTAGGAAGAGAATTATCACAAATCTTTCCTGCTTTGCTGAAGTTACAGTTAACAGATTCAAAATGAGAAAAAGACTCCATGTATATGTAGCACTAACTGCACATGGAGTATGTTATACGTACATAGTAATGACAGAAACAGTAGCTCTCAGAAATTATTTACTAATACATTATCATTAAAATGTCATATCTACAGCTTAAAAACCGGTTGTCAAAGTAGGAAACAGTCTACAAGCACCGAACAAACAGTACTTCCTACAATTTATTGAGCAATGTACACACTATATTTTGAACCATTCACATGTCAAATTGGTTTTTATATGACGATTTGTGAGAGGAAAACGTGGAACGTGAATTTACAGATCATTAAAATCTCTCAATATTTAACAATAAATCTTTACATAAATTACTGAGGCTGAGGGTAGGGAGAAAACACAGAGAGAATGGAGGCCTGTTTCAGAATTCAAGTGAGTGACTTCAAAGCAAATAAACCCACCTCTGACAAGCACAAAACATGATAAAATGCACCATTTTTCTTTTCTAAACAAGACTCATTATGAAATAAAACGTCTCTCTCCAGGGGAAAGCAACCATGTTGTATGTTAAAAAAAGCACTGGAAAGCACTGCGCTTGGGCTGAAAGACGCAAACACTGTGCTGCAGCTTTCTTCCTTTGCTATTAGAAGAAGTGACAATCACTCAAGCACTCAGCTGATACAGTGTGCAAGACAGGTTTCTTAACAGCCCTTAGCATCATCTTTAGGGACAAAAAGGGGGTGATTTGGGTCTGTAATTACGTTTAGAACCTGCCTTTGGTTGTCCAAGAGATCACGACACAAAGAAGTCAAAAGGTAAGAAATGACGAAAAGTATTTGGTGTGATCTCAGTATCAACGTGCCAGTGAATATGGCATGATTCACTTGGTTCTGACAAGCTGAGCTGGTTTCCCCCAGTACAAATCTGATTCCTTGCTGCTTCCCTTTCTTTAATTTGGAGCACAGACAAAAATGATGCCTATCATGGAAATTATCATGGAAAATGTTTATCATGGAACCCTATCCCATGATCTCCCATCTTTCCCAGCCTGGCCTCCGCTGACCCCAACATAAAAAGTCATCAAGCAGTTTATGCAGAATTCCACATGAAGATTGCTTATATATATCTGTATGGCAGAATGAACATGTGATCTAGCATTTGCTAGACTTATTTTACGTGTTAGATACTCTACACTATTTTTCCTTTCCTCTGCTAAGCAATGAAAAAAGCATCAGTAGGGTTAACCATGAAAGCATCTACCTTTTGAAATCACACTTCCTGAAATAAATATCCATAAATAAACTTTCTCAGTTAGAAATAGCTAAAATTTCAACTAGAATTGCCTATACAAGTAGCATTTGCTTCGCATTTACTCAGTGTGCTTTACAACTGCAGAGACAGAGACTCGCCCCTCTCTCAGGTGACAGTTACAGCTCTGAGCAAAAATAAAATAGCCTAGTAAACATTTTACTATGAAACACCACTATGTACTTAACCCTTTTTGCAGGGAATAGCAGCCTGAGTAATACTGTCAGGGGAAAAGATGCAGTTTCAGCATGTTTAGATCACTAAGGAATTGTTACTGTTGTAAGAAAGCGCCTCAAGAGGCCAAGACGCATGTCATGACACTGCGATTTTGCATTGATTTTATAGGGAGGATGTCCAAATACTGCAGTGGAGAGTGATATATTCCTATCCTCAGGCCCAGAAGGCAAACCAGAAATGGGTTAGTTAGTGAGAGTCATTAACTGTAAAAGAGAAATTGGAAATGGAATTTGAAAGCAAGATGTGTGAGGAGAATATAAGATTTCTAGCAAAGATAGCAAATATCTGGAAATGCCTTGAATGATGCCTGTAACAGTGTCTCACTTTCCCCTGCACAGAGATTACCTTCCCAGAGGTAAGGTTAAGGTACTGCACCACATTACATTTCCCATTCTCCTGCCTCTGTGTGTACTGCAGCTTCAAAGAATGCATACGAGCACCACATGAACAGCAGCAGGAAATAACATATTTTTTAATGGGAACTACTTAAATAAAGTTTAAAAATCAAAGCTAGATTGCTTAATTTTTAAGGGCTTTGGCTCTGCAATGTACAAGGGTGCTCTAAGATGCATATACCCAAAACCCCGATTCACTTTAAAATTAGTGCTCTCTTAGAAGTATGAATTGCTCCATCTGGAAGTGATTAGGGTTCCAAGGATGTGCAGCATTAAGTAATTTAACTTACTGAAGTACTTCTTTTTTAATAAGCTCTTCAATTTAAAAATAAGAATAGTTCAAAAAAACACCCTTCCTAGTACAGCTGTTGGAGTCACATGAACCACTTTATTCATTTAATGCACTGAAAGAGGTGGGGGAAGGAATTACTTGAAGCCGACAGTAACAATTGTAATAGCAACGACCTAGAGGCACAACCGTACAGGAAAAGAAAGTCAAATACTTGACCTAAAATGTTTGTCTGTGATAGGCTATCCCTTCACATAGCTACCACCTGGATCCTTCTGATTTGCACTGGAAGATCTTGCTGGAAAAATATAGGGAATGCATAATACCTACCCCGCGTGTTTGATTGATCAATAATGCATATACAACTTACACATGATAAATAGTAAAAGCAGCTGTTGTGAGTACAATGCGAAGGCTGATATTCTGAGCACAGAATTCAAAGTGCCTTTCAGAGTGGCAGAGACTGATGCATGCTGACACAGATGACTCTTTTTTCCCTCTTAAAAGGAAGGGGGGTAAATAAATGACTTATTAACTTTGGCATTTGCTTTCACCAGTCTCGCTAGGTCATTATTTGAAGCCAGGCCCAAGAATGTGTTGGGTATCTTCCAATTGGAAGAAGCCACTGAAGCACCAAGGACTGCACACCCCTGGCAAAGGGAAAACTGCAGTACACAGCTGAGGAGGTCAGCACTGATTGAGCACTACTGCTAGAGACCAAATCTTCCTCAGTCAGAAGTACACCCTTTATTTTCATGACTTCCAAATTTGCCACATTTAGTTTCCTGATAGTATCACTATTGAAAAGATTCTCTGTAACACCTGAGAACTCTTTGGAGAATACATCTTGAGTATGTCTTTGAAACTGGCATTTTAAACTACAGTATCTTGCACTGCAAACTAGAACAAAATTAAGTAGTTTTATCTTCTGGTAGGAACTTCTTCCTTGAAAACTCTTTGATGACTATTTCTTAGCTGCTTTTCAGTGGTTTTAACACAAGGGAAGTTAAAAGTTGGTATCTAACAATGGCAGTGTTGGCATTTTTCAGGTTAAACTGTCATTTTGAAGGGTTGAAATGTTAAAGGAAGAGATGCCGGTTTCTCTGGGGAAGATGAAAATTAAAATATATTTCTAACTTCAATGAACTGACACACATCATCAGTTGTATTTTCAATTAAGGTTCTGCAATGTTGATTAATTCACTCATTTGAAAACAATTTACATACAAGATGGTCAGGGAAGTGGAATGTTGCCCTGGGGGAACTCAAGAGAAGAGTCAGGGATCAAAGTCTGAAAGCAAATTGACATATTTGGGGAGTTTTCAATAGCATGATAGCAGTGGTTGAAGATCACAGCAGTCAGATGAATGTTTCTTGCTTAGAAGATGATTACTGAAAACGATTTAAGCCTTCAGACTCTTCACAAACACACAGCCTTGTAATTCAAACTATCAGGAAAATGCCAGCCATCAGTCTAGGGAAATCTCTGAATACCGAGATGGAAATTAGCCTTAAAATTTGCATTTAGGGATGTGTAAGCATGTGGATAGGCTTTTACATTGTGAAATTATTTCCTGGTTTATAAAACTGCACCACCTTTGCCAGCTCACTCCAGAAAACCCCCAATTTTCCCTCTATTTTTAGTTATTGCGATTAACCAGGCATTTTAATAACAAATTGAGCTATTTATAAAGAAACTTATAGAGAAGGATTACCAACAGTTTCTATACTATTTCACTGGGATGCTCCAAGTTAGATTTCAGTTTGCTACACTTATATTGCAAGAACAATTCAAGTTGCAATCAACTGCATGGTCTCTTTGAACTGCATAGAAATATCAGAGATGCAGCATCCAAGGAAATGAATGTAACTAACATGCCATGCCAACACACTTCCTACATAAGGAAATGTTTAGTAAAAAGCACAGATTCTATATAAGCTAAATCACTGTCAAGCAGAAATAAAAAAATAGTAAATATTAGTTTGAACTTAGAGACAACCTATGAAATATGAGAGCATGTGTTTTTTCTTAATCCATTTCATAACGAACAGTGCAAAGTGCCCTTCGCCAGCTGTTGTTGGAAAGCTGTCAGTTCATTTTTAAATAGAGATGTCAAAGGTCTGCAAACCTGTTACTGAACAAGACTGAAAAGCATCTGAGTATGAACAATAGGAAATGACTTTGGGTGATGGGGTTAGGTGCAGGGACACATGATTTTAGGCAACCTTTTGGCTCTTTGAAACTCAGTCCTCTGGAGCGTTCAAGGCTCTACTGTTACCCCGGTGACACATAAATTCCCAGCCGCAAAGCATACCTCAGCCTCCCTGCTCCAGGGCTCCTAATGAGTTAAAAATGAGAATGTCAGCACAGAGGAACCTTCAGAAGTGAAAACTTATGCTATGAACCTCCAGAGGTAAAAAGTAGATCTAAGTCTAAACTCAAATGCAACACACTTCTGCTCTAATAGTACATTCTGCAAACAGAAAGCATCCATGTCAATACCGTCCAGATAGTGACAGACACATAGAAAGACATTTAAAACTCTTACGCTTTATGATGAAAGATACAGTTCTTTATACTTTAAGAATTTTTCCTATGACAGTGTGAATGTCTGTATTTACACTGATGGAATTCTGTACTCTCACTTTGATGGGGACATTCTAAGCAGAAAACTGCATTCACGTAAAACCCATGCCAGTATGTGAGACAGGAACAAAAACTTCTCTATCTGCTTCGAACACCTCGTGCCACAAAAGTGATTGTGTCTGGGCAAAATTGAGCCTGAAGAGAAATTATGTACATATTAATAAGAGAAATTATGTACATAATAAGTCCTCTTTAAATGAGGAATGAATAATACTGTGTAACCATTATCGGAAATAACTACTTTCTCAGGCTGAGAAAGTTGGGGCTGTTTAGCCTGGAGAAGAGAAGGCTGCATGGAGACCTCATAGCAGCCTTCCAGTATCTGAAGGGAGACTATAGGGATGCTGGAGAGGGACTCTTCATTAGGGACTGTAGTGACAGGACAAGGGGTAATGAGTTAAAACTTAAACAAGGGAAGTTTAGATTGGATCTAAGGACAAAGTTCTTTACTGTAAAGGTGGTGAGGTACTGGAATGGGTTTCCCAGGGAGGTTGTGAATGCTCCATCCCTGGCAGTGCTCAAGGCCAGGCTGGACAAAGCCTTAGGTGACATGGTTTAGTGTGAGGTGTCCCTGACGATGGCAGAGTGGTTGGAACTGGATGATCTTAAGGTCCTTTCCAACCCTGACTAGTCTATGATTCTATGATTCTATGAAATCAAGGACAAGTTGCCCCCACCTGCTACGTTTAGCAGTGGCATCAAGGGCTCATTAATGTGAACAGTGAGGAACATATGCTTACTTGTGCAGTGTGGGGAAAAAAGTACGATAGAGACAAATGCATGAAATGCAGAAACAAGTTGTTACATCTCATGCCACCGGTATCATGCAGATAAAGCAATAAAGCAAAACCACAGAGAGGTGTGGCTGAGCTGGATGTCAGTTCTCCCGCATGGTCCTTGGATTAGTGCCGGGTTCTTTCCGCAGCACTTGCGTGTGGACCAATGCACCGGGCAAGTGAAAGACTGATTTATGCTTTTAAAGATTAATAAAGATACAAACCCAGAATATGGCCAAACACAACACACAGTGTTTCAAGAAAGTAAAACCGCGCAATATGTTTAGAGATTTAGATATCAGGAAAATACTCTCCGCTATAAGGGTGGTGAGACACTGGCACAGGTTGCCCATAGAAGCCATCCCCGGCAGTGTTCAAGGCCAGGCTGGATGGGGCTTGGAGCAACCTGGTCTAGTGAAACATGCCCCTGCCCATGACAGGCGGTTGGAAGTGGATGAGCTTTAAGGTCTTTTCCAACCCAAACCTGTCAATGATGCTATGTTTGTTTAAATGATGAAAACTCGAGTATTTAATGTGTGCACAGAGACCAGCAGATTATCCAAAATGCTAACTGCCCATTCATGAAGAGTGCACAGATGAAAAACAGCTTCTAGGGATGGCAAGTCAAAGTAATAAGCCATACTGGTATTATCAGCATCTTGCACATTCCTAGCATCTCCACAGGCACAGCGGAGTCCTTCCTGTGCAGAGTGATGGATGATTACACGTAAGCTCTGCAGAAGGGATGCTGTTACGGATGCTGTTACAGATGCTGTCACAAGGCCCTTGGTTGCTGAGCTTAAACTGCGGGAACTCAGGACATTAGCTCTTGAACTGCCTTGTTCAAATCAGAATGTGCTAGCTGAAAAGGCAGCCAGCAAGCATCTGTAAAACCCTCTTCCCTCTGTGGGCCGCTCTGAACTGGCTTCTCATGCAAGTGAAGGGCTGGATGAGCTGACAAAGCCAATTCAGCAGAAACCCAAAAGCCAAACATGTTTCTTATTTTTAAGACATAGAGGTTGATGGAGGTGTCCATCCACTGGCAGCTCTGACTCCGGAATCTGTGCATGCTTCATTTTTAATGATGTTTATTTGAAGTAGTTGACAGCACCAGCAATAATCACGGCTGCTGTCTTGCTACAGGTAGCTTTGCAGGATCAGGGTCTATGCTACTCATGCCCCCCAGACATGGATCTTTCCCTGGCAAGGATTTAGAGTAAAAGAAACAACAAACAGGAAAATAGGAACATTAGAAGGTTTTAGAAGAAAGATATGGAGGACACATTACAATTGAAAATACTTTAACCATTCTTACCTAATGAAGGCAAGATGAATCTAAAAGACAAAGAAAAGACATCAGACTGCAGTTTATATGCAAATCAAAAGGGGAGAGCAAGCAGTTGCATACCTGGATACAAACCTTAAGTAAGGCAATGAAATATGGCTACATTTTCAATTTCACTAATGCTTTTGTCAGATTATTTATTTTCAGGCAAACATAACAAAGACTTAAAGCCCTTTTAACAGAAATACCCGATGTAAGTGCATGACTGTAAGGATTCTTCTGTAACAATACCAGAAACATCCAACTACTTCAAGAGCACACATTTCTAAAAGTCATATTAGGCAGTGAAAAGAATATGTCCTTTTCCCTTCAGTAAGCCTATTTATATGCCTAAAATTAAACACATGCCTAATAATTAAGCATGATTAGGTTCCAATTACTTCATTTGTGCTCCTTTAGTGCTTCTTTCATTTAATTCTAGCTGCATCAAAACGTGAAAACCAGGGATGTGAATAGCTAAGATTGACTGCCATCGCTTTCAGACACATTTCAGCCCACCCCAAAAAATGTAAGCTTCCTGTCATACACTGTCAGTAGAACTCGTGTCTTCCAAATGAAGGTTCTGAGAACAGAGCTTACACGGCACCTTTAGATTTTATATTTTGTTTGACATCTACCATTTGTGAGAAATGGCATTTTATAACCACTTTCCATCCTGTCTGTCCCTATCACCACCACCCCCCTACACCAAACATAATTGCTTTTGCTATAAATACCTGACAGGGCTACTGAAAGTAATAGAGAATAAGATTTAGAAAGCTCTTTCTGACTGCCTAATAGATTTGCTATATAAGTGCAAATCTTCTAGTGTTAGTGTTAAGTAGTTTCTTTTCTACTGAGGGAAAAAAAAAGAAGGATTTAATCATCTTTCACAAGTGGATAGCACAGTCTGACCAGGGAAAAAATAGTTCTTGTTCTTAAAGCTCATTTGAAAGGTAGCTGATCGTCAGGCAGTGCACTACAGACCTGCAAGTTCATCTCAGAGATTTAATATTAATGTCCTTTTTTATCAGTTTCTTATTTGAATATATCCTAAGTTGGGTAGGTACAATACATTTAATAATCAAGAGGAAAAGGAATCAGGTTTGCCCAGGAAAATCCCACTGTTCTCTGACTCCAATATCCACCAAAGTAGGAAATAAGTGATACGATGCTGCATCAGGTGCTATGGAAAACAACCCTCAATGAATGCTCAATTTACTGAGCGGATCTTAAAAATGTTCCAGAGATGCCAATAGTAACGGAGCAGGAAGCCTTGACAGCAGCAAGGCAAATCAATTGATCTAAAATGACATCCACAGAAAGCACTCCTGGTTTCACTTTAATAGCTAAGTATTCCAAATGAGTTTTAATTTACAGGTATAGCTCAGATTATATGTGTGATTCAGAGCACCAAAGAGCTTCCAGATTAAAATTGCAGGAATGCCTCCCTTACAGAAATTGTTCTGGTCACATTAAAAAGAGACGAGCACAAGATTATCCAAGTAATCTTCGCACTTCTCTTACGACCCAAGTAATTCTGCACACTGACAGAGTTACTGTGAAGACACAACCAAAGCCAAAAGACTCTTCTGAAAGCATCCTTCATATGATTCCTTCAACAAGTGGCCTGGGTTTCAGAAAGGCTCTTCACAAACAGCCAGCACTTGCTCCCCTGTGCAAGAATTCACCTATGTAAAACATATTTTGCTAAACTCAGTGAAGAACAGGATCTCTGCCAGAAGGTCCCACCTTATCCCCAAGATCTTGGGAAATGATGAAATCCTGAAGCAGCACCAGAACTGATGGGTATCTAATATTTCTCACCTGATTACACAAAACGTGAGGAGGAGAAATGTAATTTCACAATTTGCAAAAATAGTTCAGGAATAGATTATGGCAACCCCTGGAAAAAACACCCTTCCAGCAGTACCCCTGAGTGCAAGGGACCTCCCCACAAGGGCACCCCTTCACAGCCCACACCTTGTTCCCTGCCAGGTACCAACTCCCTGCCCCAAGCAGCATCCTCTGATACACTTGTATGTTCTTGGATCATCCAGCACGGTGAGTTGCAGGAGGAACTAGCCTGGACGTGATGGTAACTTGCCTCTGAAGCACATGGGACAGCTTGTACTTCTCAGAGCTGCCGTTTCCTAACATCAAAAAGTAATTAATCTAAGCTGACTTCCATCATGGAGTGAACAGTTTGCCAACAGTTACCACATAATATTATGTTAGAAATCATACACGTTCACTACACTGGAGATGTGCCTAAGGCATTAACTGTAAATGGTATTTTCAGCAGGGATGTGTATGTGGGCATGCGCACTGAAGCAAGAAAAGCCGTGACAGTCATGGATTGCACAACAGTTTCCATAAACAGAATCTTCTGCTGCTTTTCCCCTGCTGTACTAAAGTTTTCCATGATTGGCCTTGGAAAAAAAAAAAAAAGCAGAATTACTCTAAATACTTTGGAATGAAAGAACTGCACCCATCTCAAATCCATCAGTGGAGAGAGAAACAGGAGTCTGATTTCACTGTGTTTGTTCTCTTCCAAGATTTGCTTCAACACATGGTACATTCTCCATTTTAATGTTTCATTTTGGTTCTTCTGTTCAGAAAATATTAACTAAGGAAAAGTTTACTCTGATGGCTAAACATACCTGAGCAGAGGGAAGCCCCCTCAGGGCTTCATCCAGGGATGGCACATCCAGGGATGGAGGGCTCATCAACTGAGCCTTGCAAAGAATGGACCGGTTAGGAAAGGCTGGACATAGCTTAGGTCCTGCTTTCTCTATTTTGGAGCCTGGAAATGGTCTGAAAAGCTATAACAGGCCTTAACCCACACAATATGCAGACCTGCTATGGAGAAGAGTGGCACCTGCAAAATTAAACCATAAGTATGCCAACATCACAGTAAAATTAAAAGCTAAATTCAGTGTGATGGACGAAATTTGTACACAGAGCCAATTCCTGCCCTACATATCATTTAAGCTGTTATTTCCTCAGGTAGTGCAGAAACCCTCTGATGGCATTTTAAGCAGGGTGATTTCACACTGAACCATTTCCAGAAGTCCTGTGAGATACGAAGATCTGCTGGGTTGTTTACATATGTTATGTTCAAAAGGAGGCTTTCTCCAGAAACACTCACGACATGAGGTAGATAAGCCCCAAGGAAGGTATCAGTCACACACACAGAGTAAAGTTGCTCCTTTACAATCTGACATTATCTGCGTAGGCTGAAATACAATCTGTGTTTTCTTCTAAACATTAGGAAAACAAAACAAAAGCCCAAGCATATGCATTAAAATGCTATCAAGAGGAAAATCCATATTACGCAGGTGAGAGGTTCCTCTAACAAAGCATTTGAAACAGCAAAATACGGCAAATACCGCTGTATGCCTTCAAATGCCTGCAGAAAAGATTAGGGAATACAGAAGGCAAAAATAGGAAGACATATTAGCACGCAACAGCATAAGCTAGGAGTGCAAAGTCTGTTCATTAATGTATTATAATGACTTCTGACAGCTTCACATAATGCCTTTTCATCATCACACTGTTTCAATTACGCATTCTCCACTTCCCGCATTAAAACCAGCTTCCCTATTATTTTTCACCTGCTGCTTCAGTATTAGGTTTAAGCACTTATGTCCTTCAGGAAAATGATTTTATTTTCTGGAAGTTAATCACTGATTCCTACAATAAACACTAGGGAAACAGTTCCTCTGCTATGTGAAAGCATCAAGGGAAAAGAAAGGGAAACATTACAATGTGGAATGCTTTGTTATCTCCAGTATGCCATGGTGCTCTATGCTTCACAAACCCCTCGATTAGAAGCCAGTCATGCAGCATAGAGGTGGAGCACACTGGTACAGAAACCTTAAAGCTGGGCTAACTTTCTCCAAATGCTGGAGGAATGATTAAACAGGCCATTATTTTTAACCAGCTATTAAACATGGAAACGAGCATTAAGACAAATGTCTGGAAGCCTGATCTACCAACAGTATAAATTAAAAGATGGAGTTTGCTATTACATTACCAGTGACCTCCTGGGGAAAGATGTACCTTCCAATTTATTTTTTTTAACCTTCTGCCATGAAGAATCACAAGTAACGAAATACAAAATGAATGCATAAATGGGCCTAAATTCTTTCCTGTATTTAAAATAGTGGCTTATTTCATTGCAACAGGGCAAGCAAAGACTGGAAGATGATCTCACTCCTCTCCATGAGAGGCCAACAGTACACATAGCAGTACCCAAGCAGTATACAAGGCAAAGAAGGATGCCCACTGCAGGGCAGAGTGTGAGCAGAAAGGATCACAGCTCCATGGCAGATCCCTACAGCCACTCACAGGAGCAGCAGACCTGAGACATAACGAATGGTGTCCTCCTACGCACGCCTCTGAGCTCACTCTGGGACGATCATTGCCTCAGGGAAATGATCTTTCCCATCCCAAGCTTCGTGGGACACACCCTATCTCCAGTCATGGTATGGGTGGAAGAATTTTTTCCATGCGCTCATAGACCACTCTGTTCCAACAAGTTTGGTGCATTCTTCCTCCATCCAGTGCTGAAAGGTGCCAAGAACCTGTAAAGCAAGCTGAGATTTTTAGCCCTGCTCTAGAGGTGCCCAAAGCCTTACAGGGTTTGTGTTCAGACAACCACCGCAGGCAGAGAAGTGTTACACAGGGCAAAGGATCGTTTAATGACAGTTTACTGCAGTGAGCTTCAGTGTACCCACATTTTCAACCACTTCTCCACTCATTTGGTGAAATAATCACTTAGTAAGAAAAATCTTGACACAGAGCCACAAACCAGAAACTGCTTGAAATTTTCATGCAGCAACCAACCACCCAATTATTCCTCTTCCTTTTCCATCTCACTGAATTTTAACATTGAAAACGGCACGGAGCTAAGATGCACCTTTTTGGACAAAATTCTGTATTTGGTCGAAGTTCTCAACTCCTCTTCTTCTCTGGTCCCTCCTCCCGCCCCAACATAACGCTTTAAGCCCTTAATTAAAGTTTATATGGCTACAGGGACACTCCCAGGCAATGAAAATGTATACTTGGAGGTCTGACAGAATGTATCTTCCAGCAAGCTATGCAGCACATTAAGTAGCTGCAATCTATTTTGAAGGCATTTGGATGCTTGTAGCAATCACGAATTGCTGGACTGAATATTCAACCCCAGGCACCTTTTAAGCAAGACTCTTCAGGTTCCACAGTGCCATATATATGTGTGTGTATATATATATATATGTGTGTGTGTATAGATGTATATATATACACATATATATGTATATATATATACACACATATATGTGTATATATATATATATATGTATGTTTCATTTAAAGAACTATTTCTTGGCCAGATTTTCCCAGGTGCCTAGTACCCATGTACTCATTCTGCAATCTCTCTGAACAGGCGTCTGGTAGGATCTTAAATCAGCACTGAAGTGCTTAGAATTAGTATGTATTAACAGATTTAGGCAATAAAATTTTAAGCTACTGAAAGCTTATTATTTTCATCCTTAAAATCTATTCATGTAAGTTCAGTCACCTTCTAATTCAGAGCAGAAGATTTGAGATTTAAATGTAGGTTCACTTGAAGTGAATTTAACACACAAAAAGTGACAGGAGAGGGAATACGGCTCTTTTGTGAATTGTAGAAAAAGAAAGGAAAGAATAGAAGCAGCAAACAAATTACAAGACCTGTCAACCTCGTTAGATATTGTGTTGAGAGCAGTAGGGATGAATGGGGACTTCCCACTTCTATGCCTATCACAAACAAATGAAAATATATGCATGTCTTTGAATAAGGTGTTTAGGAAGTGACAGATAAGTCTTGGGAAGCCAAGTTTGCTTTTCCTGCTGAGAAAATAACCCAACTTAGTAACACTACGTTCTTTCAAATCCTCAGGACAATGATTCACATGGGGCGATTTTGACTGTTTACTCTGTGTTGACAACCTGAATTGGAAACTTCCTATGCTCTACTGTAAGAAGAAGTCTGAAACGTGACAGCTCAAGCTGCAAAGAATTAATACCTTCAAAATTATACATCTCTTTATAAAGCATCTTTCTTCCCAGCTATTCCAGCCCTAATTCCAGCATTCCACCTTTCTGTTTGTTTTGTCCAAACGGAAGGCATTTCAATCCGGAATGTTATTCTTTCCATAATTTTGGAATTACACACATCACCCATGTCTGGGGTAAGGCCAGAAAAAATGAGGGGTGGAAAAACCCCAAACAATTTGGAACATTATTTCAGTGGCAGAAATCATACCCTCCGGGAAGATCTGTGCTCATTTATGTACTTGTAAAATTCCTTCTCTTAAGACTTCCCTTATTTGAAGAACAGGACCATATGCTATATGAACATAGAGAATCACAGTGCCATCCACAATATCGAAACAGATTTCCCCAGACGGCATACTGAACTCTACAGTAACCATCACAGCACAAAGGGCACAAGCCAGAGAAAGACAACCAATCTCTGCTTGCACAACTGGATACTGCACCACTGCTGCAACCTAACCAATTGCTTTTAAATGTCACAAAAAAAACCCTACAAACTACATTATGCTCTTGAAAAGGCTTTCCAAGGAAGAAGTTTGCACCACCACTTTGCTCAGGCTGAAATGGCATTTTTAACAGCGGGCAAGCAGGAATTTCACGGTCTCAGGAGTCAAACAACAAGCACTATTCCTCTTAAGTGAGTCACTGCTTTTACTTCCATTCCTTTGTCTAATCAGAAAAGGTTCTACCTATTATTTGATCACTATTGTCAAGTAATCTGAAAAGTAGAGGAATGTAAAATTAAAGCTCTAACAAAACTGACATAAGCTTCAAAAAATCATTCCACATCATTTGAGGATTCCTGCTTCACTAGGTTTTATTGTTCTCCAGTTTAGCTAATCTTCTGATATGTAAAGGTCACTGTTCCATGTATTTTGAAGGTTTATACTTATAAAGGAGTGTCAAAATGGTTGTGTAGGTAACTCCAAAATCAATCCCATTAGGGTGGAAAAAAGAATAGACGCCAGAACTCCTCTCTTACAAAGATAAAATGTAAATGCTCTACAGAAAGTGAAAACAGCTCCTCAGGGAATTGTTAGGAACTGGGCAAAAGAGCAATGCAAACGTTTCATTAGTCAAGTAGAAACTTGAAGAAAGAGAAGTGGGAGTGCTTATGAGAACAGCACAACTCTGCCAGCATGGTGCAGTAAGGGAGAGAGCCCGTGCCAGCAAGAAAGCTGGAGATGGGCTTTTTACAAGGGCATGTAGGGATAGGAAAAGGGGGAATGGCTTAAACTGACGGAAAGGAGAGGTAGATTAGCCATCAGAAGAAAGGGTGCTGAGGCGCTGGCACAGGGTGCCCAGAGAAGCTGTGGCTGCCCCATCCCTGGCAGTGTACAAGGCCAGGTTGGACGGGGCTTAGAGCAACCTGGTCTAGCAGAAGGTGTCCCTGCCTGTGGCAAGGGGTTGAAAAGTAAATGCGCTTTAAGGTCCCTTCCAACCCAAACCATTCTATGACTCTATGCCTGGTTCACTGACCTTGCATGCTGAGGTAATGTCAATAAAAGGAAATAAAAGTTTGTACATATAAAGTATATCCCGTTCATACCTTAAAGCATTTAGTAAATTCCACAAGTCTTCAGACACATAACGATAAGATAGCTACTCACAAAGGGCAAAGTGCTGTTAGTTTTCCAGCCAACTTCACTGAGTTTAGCAAGGTTTTCAGGGGGAAGTAGCATTTAATAACACCTCTTGCTTTTCTTAAAAAAAAAGATACATAAATGGGACCCATATTTTCAGCTTCTTCCCTTCAGAAAACTATTCTCAAGACAATTTCCTTCAAAATGAAGAAGGAAAAACCGATTTAATCGTCTCCTTCTCCACTTGTTAGCTATGATTGAATTCTCCATACATTACAATTACATCCTGAATGCACTAAGGATGACTGGCAAAAAAAAACCCAGCAGGATTTACTAATGATCCACCTCAATTTCTTTTACATATTTTTAATTTGTGTTATAATTTAACAAAACATGAAAATGCTGAAGAGTGTTCAGCTGAAAGAGGAAAAGGGAATGATTGATAAATATATCACAGGCTCTGTAATCCAAATATTTTCTTTCATATAAATTCCACTTTCAAGCTTCATTTACAGTCTCATTTGCACAGAGTTGCCAATCCTGATTAGCCCGAATAAAATCCCTAAACATGAAGGTGAAATCTCCCAGACAGTGATACAGCAGATTACAGCACCTGCAGACATCCACTGTGCCACAAGAGACTTGCTTTTTACTTGGAATTACCCTCAAATGAATACCTTCAAACATAAACGTATAAAAGAAAGGCTATCACAGTCCTTAGTTAGACAGAAACCTCACACTTTAACGACTCAAGAAATATGTGCTGTTCAAAGTAAAAGCTAAGAGACAAAGATGTCTCTCTAGCTTTCTAAAGCAATGATCACTTAAAACAGGGAGAACAGCATGATTTTTACCATAGTCTCAAGATGTTTTTAATAGGGTAACCAGTCATGAGTGATGTTACTGTAGCCAAGGTAAAGAAATATCTGTTCAGCCCAGCAGCAGAACACATAATTCTTCATGAAGACCCAAAATGCAACCATCCGAAAAGCCACTGTTTCTTTAAAAACCAAAACCTGATTTTACAAATACTATGCATATTACGAGCCTGATCACAGATGAAACTCATGTCATGAAAGTAACAAATGCCTTCATAAAGGAGGATTTTCACACCAGCAAATCATCACATGCCATCTATTCGTGTTGATTATGGCATTTATTTGGTCAAGTATTCACAAGTTAAAACTCCATGTGTTTAATCATAGTCTGGCCTGCTATAAACCATTATGTCTTAAGACTTTATTTGATCAGAAGGCAAGCTTAGACTAGTTCTTGCAACTTTGAGAAATTGCAGTCAACCCTTTCTCAACATCTGATAGGAAGGAAGCAGAAGGCATGCATTTTAAAATGTGTATGGTTTGATCGATGATACACACGCAATGCTTCAGCAGTTGTGACTGCTAAAAATGAAGGGGTATTCCCTGTATGTAGAGTACTGAACACATTACACCTCACGCAGTAAAAAGAAATGTTAATCATCTTTTTAATGCATATAATAAAACAAAGTGTAAAACCAAGATGAAAAATAAAGTACCTTCAGTTATTGAACTCATATCGTGAATTAAATACAGCCTGGATTAACATAATGGTTCAGATGAGAAAATAGCATTGCCAGATTAACTGGAAATGCCTGAGCTTCGCTACACAGATAACTAATAAAAGAGGACTGGTTTGCTTCTGAGATGATAGCCTTTCCATTTTCTTATAGCCCAAGCTCAGATGCTTCTCTTACGTTTAGTAGGAATGAACCCTAAACTGTCATTCAAACTTTAATGAAACACGAGATTTAGACCCAATTGTATATTAAGAAGTGTTCCTTTCATTAGGTAGATGGAAAAAATAGAGGTAAACACTACAATAAAATAATCATAAGAGTTCACAGCAAACAGAAGCAAGCTGGACAATGAACAGAGAAGGAAAGACATCTGAGCAAGGGTGAGAGCCAGCTGGGAACGCACTAACCTGACCGAGGATGCTCTGCCAGTGTATGAAGAGACACAGAAACGATATGGAGAGATCACCACTAAAAGTGACCACCCAAGGAAGCAGTGGAAAGAGGGGGGGGAGGGGGGGGGGAAAACTTTGAAGAAGCAGAAAAACACAGGGGTAGGGGAGGGATAATATATTCCCAGGCACAGCATTTAGAGAAGAGACACTGTAGTTAAATCTGTTAATTGTATGCCTGCCATTTTATCAATTTGGAGGCTAAAGGTGCAAGATGTAATGGATGCTGGGCTTGGAGCCAAATCACAGCAACTGCTGTTGAACATCCAGCTACTGTAAGCCAATAGGGGTGCTTTTTAGTTTTTAAAACACTGGTAGGTAAACACATTGCTTCCAAACATCCACACCACATCTCCGTTGCAATTTCTCCAATAAAATACACAATAATCCAAATGAGCATTAGCCCTGGTTTCCATTACAGATAGCCTGGAGCTAATAGTTAAATACAACGCCCAGTATGAAAGAAACACGGCGTATTCCACTGCCATAGGCTGGGAGATATGATTGGCTGCTTGGATAATGGGGAAATATGGGAGGAGAACAAACATCTGTACTGCACATGTGGTCAAAAATGGCACTCCCGAGAGATGACCACCTTGGAGGCACTTGTTTCAGAGCAGGGCTCGATGCAGGTGGCCCTGCTCAAAGCTTTCACATAAAGACACTGAATTCACCCCTTAACGGGTAGATGAGGAAACAGTTCTCTCACTGCACAGTGATACATCGAAATCTCAGGCTGCTCACACTGCCAGCTGCTGGAAAAACACAAGACAGGGGCTCACCACACCTGAGTCTAATAGGAATTGCCATTTATCTAATAAAATAGGATTCTTATGAGGAACTAGATCAGATAATGGGTTGCAGAGCCCTTTGCTTACACGTTTCTGCTTCAAACCTGACACTGAATAGCAGTGACAGAAAGTTATTACCAACTGATGCTGGTTCAATGGGTTACCTGAAATCCACTGATACCCTCAGTTGTTCTCAGTGGGTAAGAGATACTCTGATACAAAAGTCACATCCACAGTTAGAACTAATTCAAAGAATACTGTTTAAGCACAGAACACTCCAAAACTTGAAAAAAATTATGTTCCTCTCCTATTGAAAGACAGTCACCCTAAGTGAGATTTGGAAACTTGCTATCATGGTGACCTCTCGGTCTACTGTGAGTTGCATAGCAGCTAAAAGTCTGCACCCTGCAGACATGAGCACAGCCCTGATCTGTCTGGGAAAGGACAACAGCAGCAGAAGGAGCTCTGCAGCTACGTTTTCTTCATATGCCACAGGAACACACAACACACCAAACAGCATCACAACATACGTAAAAGGCTGAGGCTTCCCAGGGTCCTTGGGGTATGGAGGTGAGGGCTTGTCCCACCGCAGAGGACTGCCTTTCAGAGTGTGCTTTATCTGCTGTACAGGGGATTTATTCATTTGTGCTGCCCTGATTTCTTATTCTTAGTCATTGTGCCCTTAAAATATTGTTACTAAAGGGGAAAAAAAAGGACAAAAAAGTCCTCTCTCAGTCTCACCCTCTGTGTATGATCACAAGAGATTCTCTGACCCATGAACTAACTGCTCTTTTTGATAAAACCATCTGGTAGAAAAGCTAAATAAAACATTGTCTAAAATCAACAAGAAAAGGCAAGGGGGAAAGAAGATGAAACCTTGCTGTGGTTTTTAGACAAACTGAAGTGTTACAAATTACAGTAACTTGACAAAAGTGTCTGGAGAACTTAGAGAACAAAAATGATCTCCCAAATGCATAATTAAAGTTCCGAAAAGAAAGAGGACTCGTGGATTTGTAGCTGCAATAGGACATCCATGTATCTGCAAGATCCACGGACCTCCAACATGGAACTTCTTCCTCTTCACTGACTCCTTTGAATTCCCCATGGCGAGGACACCTGCATGCAAATTTACTTTACTTCTACCCTCATTATTCCCAGCATTCCAGGTGATCAAATGTAATTCAGATTTTCTTTCACACTGCTGTTGGGAGTGTTGGATGGATCCTTCCCCTTGCCAAAAGGAGCCAATGCAAGAAAGGCCAAAGTGGTGGATGTGTCATACAAGAGCTAATTTAACTCAGCAGCATGAGTTAGGCCAGAACAATACTGGAAGCATTTTAACTACAGCCACTGCAAACATTTTACCCCAGACAAGATTTTTTGTTCTTATCTGTGGGGTTGGGATATTTTTTTGGTCTTGGTTTGTTTTTCTTTTGTAATCTGAAGGGAAATATCAGCCTTGGCTGCCCTGGTTTCAGCCAAACTAACTCTTATGTCAAACGCAGTCTCCATTTACACGGTCCCTAAGCAGACATGCAATAAATATTCTTTAACAATAAATCACAACAAGAGGGAGTTTTTATGTCCTTCAAAACCCATGCAATAAGGAGGGAGGGATCTTGGCAGTGCTGGGGAGGCATTTTTATTCTTGTGGCCAGTTGTTCAAAGCCAAAACTCATTTTCTGAAGTTGTTGTTTATTGCCAAGTGCAAGATTCTGATTTGAAAGGACCTGGTTTGCATCTTTGTTTATGTTCAACTCTCTAAACTGAAAGAAATCCAACAATATTCATGGCTCCCCAGTCAATTTTGTGTTAACTTCCCTTTCAGCTTCCCATGAATAGGGCTGTATTACACCAAATTAATTCTAAATGAACAGTCTTCCCTGGAAACATTTCTGCTCCATTCTGAGGGGGGAAAAGAAGTTGTTTAAACAAGATTACACCTCTGACAGGATTACACCTGACACAAATGCAGTCCTGTACTTGAATGAATTGTGATTTTCAAAACTGTGGGCTTTCAGAGTGTATTATATGATGTTATTTTTGCTATCCATGACACCTCTCAAAGCCTCAAGGTTTTTTTCTCCCCTGTTTCACACAGAACAGATGTGGAGTTTCCCCAGTTCTACTGGAGGATTAAAAATGAATCATGTGGCTGTTAAAACAAAAAGCTTCAACAAGAAACTGTTTTCTCCTTTGTCTTCAGGAGTACTTGAAACAGTTTACACTCTTGATGACCTGCTGTTTATAACCCAATGGAGGCAACAAGATATTGAACAATATCCTTACTGTATTCTTACTTTCTCACAACCGACCCACAGGTTTCATGCAAACACTGTGTTATAAAATCATACTCAAAAAGTAGTACAAAAGTTGCAAAAAAACAAATGTGATCCAGACAGACACACATATAATTAGATATCAAAGGGGTTATTTTTAGTGTTGCAAAGCATTGCTCATTTATGCATTTATGTATTTATAAGCCTGAAAAGCCTTGGAAAGCTACCAACTGTTTTTACTGAAAGCTAAATAGGAAGCATACTTAGAAGGGTACAGGGAAACACATTCTTTTTTTGCCACGTTAAAACATTACAGTGGTCAGACATTTCTCTGTGCATCTCTTTGATACATCACTAGAAATAGAAGATTTCTGACCACTGTGTCTGAGGTTAAAGGGAATTCAGTATAACTCACTTTCCCAAGAAGCCAGGAGAGAGATTTGTGGCATGACAAATAGCTAAGAAAGTGTATGCAAGAAGATGTAATTTAAAGTTGGTGACAGTTGTTTAATTAACACTTTCTTCTGGCTTCTTACTGTGTAAATTATATTATACAAATTACACTCACCTACAAACCAGCATGCGGGGAGAAACAGCTATAAAAAAGTTTACACTGTAAGT
Source organism: Melopsittacus undulatus (assembly GCF_012275295.1). NCBI lineage: Eukaryota > Metazoa > Chordata > Aves > Psittaciformes > Psittaculidae > Melopsittacus > Melopsittacus undulatus. The sequence goes on along the minus strand of NC_047529.1, from coordinate 7,734,967 downwards.
ACTGTATCTTGCTTTAGTACACTGGCCTCTTAAACTTGCTCTTAGGGCTCTCATCAGTCAGAGTACTGCTGGGGCTTTTTGTTATCGTCTGTTGTTTTGTTAATATTCAAAACCACACAGAAAGGTGCAAAGCCCAGATCAGACTGAGTGCTGTGCTGTGGATGATGCATTTCCAAGTTCCTCTATATTCCCAACAGGGAAACTTTAGCCCTAATCCAGCGAGCTAAGAGCCCCATGCTACAACCACTAAAAACTAATGTTTCTTCCCTGAGCACTGGCCAAAAATCATCTCATCCAGAAACTATTTTTTCTTATCATCTAATTAACCTGAAAGACACTGACATCTATCCAGAAGAGATTAAGTGGTAGAATATTTGCAAGTCCCACAGCGGTGTAAATAATAATGACTAGCAGGCACAGAGAACGTACAAACACACATACAGATAAATGGATGTATAGCTACAGACATGTAGTAATGCAAATGTATCCCCTCTGTCATCTGGGTTTGTACAACAGCACTGATGATAACTCAAGAATCTTCATAAACATCACTGAAAAATCACAAATACCAAAGAACCAGAAGGAAAGAATCTGAGAAATCCAAAAAGAAATGAAAAAAACACCCTAATTCCTTATAAATTTCCAGTTTTGCACAACAACAACAACCAAAAACTGTGTGATTTTGATACTTGAAGGCAAAACGTGGGCTTTTTTTCCACCAGTGTTGAAACAGCATCTTTGGCATGTAAAATAATACTTTTTTTATTATTATAATCTGGTTAATCAGTATTTAGATTCTTTCTTACAGCAATTAAAACATTATTTGGGCCCTGCAGTCTCACACCTGATGTCTTCTCCCTGAAGAGAAGTGTTTCACCAAAAAGCATGTTTTGGTCTGTGCACTCGGTTGATGTGCAATGGCCTCAAAATACCTCTGCTCAGTGAAACAAAGATCTTTATAAAACCATTTTACAGAGCCTTCCCATCCCACCCCTTTCTTAGAGTGGTCTAAAGGAATTAGATTACAGGTAATTAACTTGAAATAGTGCTCAGCTTTCATCTGTGAAAAATATAATCAGAATAAATAAACACAAAATTAGCAGCTTTAAACATTAAGTAAGGAGCGAGGTTTGTGGGTGAGTGAAGGCAACTCAAAACAGCTCCTTTCACATCTGTATTATTCCTCTTGCTTACTTCAGAATAGTCGAATGAAAATAGCTGTGTTCTTATTTATTACCTACGATCTGATTATTTCCATTTGCAAATAATTTGTTGTATTCTTGGCTGAGGAATATGCAGATTCAGCGCAAAAAGGAATCCTATACTTTGCTTGCAAGAAAGAAAATTAGGCTGTACTGGTTTTAAACCATTCCAGCTACAATAACATAATTATTATTAATCTAAAGAAATGATATGAAGTTAATGGCCTCTGAGAGGCTACAATTTTAAACCTTTTTCCTACCCTAGGGAGATGGAGGATCAGCAGTTAGTGTTCCAATTCAAGCCCCAAGCCTGTGACAACATATTTTATAAGCTAAATCCAGGTTTGGGAGACAGGCTGCATATTTTTCAGAGACTAAACCCACATAAATCACAAAGTGCCAACCCACTATGAGGTTAATGTTGTGTTTTACTACAGTAAGCAATTTCTATCACCATTTAAAATGAGACAAGCAAAATTCAGGCAGACAAAATCTCATGCATCAAAGATTAATTTTTCAAGTACGCAGCGTAGGCTTCGGCTACTGAGGGAACGTATTAGAGTGGGAGCAGCAGCAACCGCTGCAGTTAAAGGAGCATAAACATCTCCATTATAACCCATTATAACCCCTTCTCTTTCTCAGCTGACTGTAGTGATCAGAATTCTGTTTATTTTCATGCTATGCTTTAGACTTTGTATTTTTTGTCATTATTATTTGAGTAAAAAGAACCAACTACCTCAAAATATGGAGGAAATAAAATATACCAGCCTTAAGGGCACAACGCCCTGCTCCAGTGCCAGCATGCCTGAGGAATGACTACACACCGCCAGTGTGGAAAGGAATATTCCAGTGGAAATTGTTTTTCTCTGAATCAGGAGGCATTTTAAATAGCACCTTGAACATAAATTAAGCACTAGGAAAGTGTTTACACCTTGTCATTTACTCTCTGTTTCATCAAGGGGCTATCCAGAGAGTGAACCCCAGCTCACTGGATGCTGATGCCAGGGAACAGTGGTACCAAACAGCATGGACAGTGGTCACAAGCACACTGCACTGCAAACTCCATTCTGTAACTGCTTTCAGTAACACCGAGAATTAGACCTTTACAGAAGCTGTAGATATCCAGAATTACAGGAAACAGGCCACAGAGGGAAATTTGTGGCATCAAGTTTCTACCGCCTGACACTACACTGTATTAAGACACACACTGCAAGCCAATGGTGGGCCCAACTACTGCACAAATGGTTCAGTCCTCCACTTAACTATGTCCATGCCCACTCCAGACCTGGATGGAGTTCAGTGTTAAATGACCAGATTGTATCAAGTGGTGCCCAGAAGAGGAGGATTTAGATTTAGCAGTGAGGATCAATAGTAAAACATTTCCTTTAGCCACAACGCATACATTTGTTAACTGAACAATCTGATATGAAATGATGGTTTCCAGCAGTATATGCCATAAGTTAACCATAGCATGACACTACAGAGAGCACTGACAAATGCACACTCTGGTCCATTCACAAATTAAATTTTAAAGAATCTATCCATTACAAAATGTACATGAGCTAGGCTCGAATCCAAGCACAAAGACCATCTACTGTCATGAAAGAAGAGTCCTGCTGATTCATAATCCCACATTTCAACTGGTAGCTACAGCACTTGTCCTTTTCTACCCAGACTGATGACAGACCCTGAGCAGACTTGGAAGAGATGGAGATGCTTGAACTTGTTTAGTTGAAGTTGATAGATGTATTCCCCACCATTGCCCATGAGTCCTACCTTCTCCCCTTCTGTGTGTATGGAGGGGGGGGTGGGGTGGGGTGTGCATAAGGGAGAGACAAGCCATAAAGGTTTACAGTATACCATAAAACCCTCTCTAAAATCTAAGCAGGTTTTAGGACCAAAGAGGTAATCAGCAATATTTCCCTTCTAACACATTTACAGCATATGCAATGCATGCTATTGTTAATGTTAATACACCAGGTCATTAAGATGACTGGAAACAACTAGGCCAAATTAAAACACACTAAAGATATCACAGCATTTATTTTCAAAATGGTCATAAAATATATGAATTGAGCTTACAAAAAAAATCAACCCATATGAAACCTCAACACAACTCAGGGGAAAAACACAGAAATATGTAGCAAGTGGTTTTGTTAACCAGAAAAAAATCCTTTTCCCAAAGAAATCTGAACAACAAAAGTATCACTGAAGAACAAGGGGTCACGGACCTTTGATTAATATTAACTTGCTTTGCTTCATTTGAAATTTAAACATTGAAGCAAAGCAAAAGATTTCAGAAATACAAAAAATGGGATAGTAAAGAGCTGCTGCAGCTCAGTGCTGATTCAGGAAATCCCCATTTAGAGCTTTTTCTGGCTTTTTCCATCTTTCTCCTGTAGGCGTCATGCGGTTTGGCACAATAGTGACAATAACACGATGTTACCCAGCTAAGACAAAGAGTATAGAGACATCCCTCCTGGAAAACTATCAAAGCATTTATGAAGTTTTAATTATATTAAAGATTGTGTCACCCTATGCTTATCAGCAGCCTTTTTCAACTGAAATAGAGTCAAAGTCCTGTCTTGTTATGTATCTTTTCCACTTCTCACTTGAAGTTTTTACTTTTAACACTTGAAAGCAATTGTGGGAGAAGATCAGGGACCCTGACCAAACGGGACTAAGTAGCCAAGTGTGTCTTCTGTAAGCAATCCTCTCTTGTTCACATACTGCTCATTTCTAATGCCTACCTTTCCAATTTGCAGGCTTACCTCTTCCCAGAGCAAATGAGGAGGTAGCAAACTGAACAATCATGCAAAGCTAACGTTCTGCTCATCAGAACCATGCAGAAGGAAGTATTTGTTTGAGTCTCTCATATCAGAAATTTAAATTGCTTGAAACAAGGTTTATGCATTATTATATCAACCACGGTTTTAAAAGTAAGGAAATAGAGAAAGTTCTTTGTTGAATCCTGGGAATTCACATAATACATTTGAATATTATGCCCGTTTTCCAACTGATCAGTTTTGGTGTACTGGAGTCGAGGTTTAGATTTCCAATTCTGCATAATGAACCTTTTAATTACAGCTCTGCAAGCAATCTCCAAGAAAATAAAGGAGAGATTGAAAATCACTACCCTTACAGCCTCACTTTAAACCAACACCCTCCAAATAGTCATCTTTTAAATACAGAAAATTATGTCTATATAATGGAAGCACGCTTTTTAATCTCTACTTTTTAATCTCCACTTTTTAATCTGATTAAACAAATTTAAAGGCTGATTTCTCCTACTGTGCTTAATACTAGCACTCCTCCTAACTACTTATTTCACAGCAGGAACTGTCTTTGAGAGCACATTCACATTATGACTCCAGACTGATCTACACAGTGACTGTGGACGAGAAGACTATGTTATATATGCTATTTCCTAAAGGATATTGCTTGAAGCACTAAAAATATCAAACAAACAGAAAACTTTATTCCATATATTACAGATTTATTAACACCATAAACCAATGTATTAGAAACTGCCTAGCATTTCCAGCAAGGTACCGCCACTGAAAGGCCACCTTTCAGATTTAATTTACCCATGGTTGGCTCTTTCCCATATTAGAGGCTGTAAGATTTTATTTTCCTACGTTTAGGGGGTTTATTCTCAAACATTTTTCAGAACAAGAAATAAACTATTACTAGAAATAGTAGCAATAGAAAAAGTTAGTTTGAGGGTCCTTTCCTGCCAAGGCTGAGGCACCACTCACCTGCGCTGGATGCTGTCACCACACCTTCAACTGGATTTAAGCCCGTTAAATACCTTGCAGAATGGGACTGTATTTTCTAATGTGTTCTGACAGGGTCTTTTTTTATAGTGAACCTCTGCAAGCAGATAACAAGCCATGAGGCTGTTATGGACCCTTGGTTCCAGCCATAAACACAATTTACATTCAGACCATTTTCTGCCAGTAGAGCCAACTGAGACTATTAATCAAATGGGAAAGAAAACAAGCATTTGTACAGCATTTAAGCAGACACAGTTTATCTGTTATTTAAAGCATGACAGTATCAGAGTACTGCTCAATGTTTGAAGACCAGTTGTACAATATTTAGAATGAACCTTTCTTTAAAAGGAACAACCATAAGAAGTACAGAAGTTAAGTAATTGATGATGGCTGTGACAGAGTATTAAAGGAAAACATCTCAGAGCAAAAAACACTGCCTTTTCCAGCCCTTCAAAGCACAATGAAAACTTGGGTGCCTGCTTAGGTGTATGCTGAAAAACAACAATAGATGACATCAACCAAATTATGTATTCACCAAATAACTCAGTTGGCATTTGGGGGGGCTTTGTGTAGGCCTTTAAAGCACAGAAGGCAGATGGTGCTTACACTGACTTCTGTAAAACTGTACTGAATGTTACATTAACTGGTAATTAGAAAACTCAGTTTGATTTCCCTTCTATTTTCATACACACTATTTTTTGGCATTCAAAAATGTGTATCTTGGAAAATTCATATAGCACCATCTCTAGGCTATACACATGGTAATCTTGCTCTGTTCACACTATTAGAATAAAACAATGATGAAAAAAATTAACTACTTTATGTATTCTCTCCCTAAACACTGTTACTTGTGTATTTCACAAACTGCTCCGACTCAGCTGCAACAAGAACAAATCATGGAAAGCCAGCCTAGACCCTAATTCTTTGCATTTTTCAGTCAGACGCTACTTTTCAATCTTACTGTGCAAAGAAATTGTTTCTCAGACCTGTTCTTATTTAACCTAAGTAAACACAGCAAAGTATTCAATAAAAACACATAGATCATAAAGGAGATTGCCAGTGTTTTTTATTTATCAACTACCAGCTTCCTGACAAAGCACACCTTCCCTTCAAGTGCCAAATTTAATTCCAGCTTCCTCCAAGAAGCCTAGAAAACAAAGCAATATGCTGCATGATCTTTGAATACTAAATCTTCTTTAACATGGAGTCCTCAGCTGAAGCCCAAGCCCTGCTTTGTACAGTACACATGCAGGCGGCTCCATCCCAGAGCAGCTTTGCTGATTTCAGCAAACTGCTTCCAAGGAAAGCATTTCAGGATGAAGAACTAGAGATAGGAAAATCCCAAGGGCAGGAAATGCAATTGTAACATTGTGCAATTCAGTTAAATAACAACAAAAAAATAACAATTCATCATGCTAGGAAATACATTTCCCATTTACTATCATTATTCATCCAACTACAATCACGAGAAGGGCAGACAACCAAATAATCATTGCATTACTCAAATTGTTAATGGATTATTGTAGCTGGTCTCCTAAATACAAACAGATAAGTGAAAAGCAAATTCATTGTGAAAGCTGGCAGTTATCCATTCACCTATAACCTTCAACAAACTGCTGACACACAAGACTGCATCACAGCACAACTGGATGGCGAAGTCCAGACCTCCCATCATGTTGCTGCTCTCATCACACAACTCAGATGTAAAATAGTTTCCACGGTTAAATTATACTGCTGTGACCAAGTGACACAGAGTGACCAAAGATACCCAGTGCCTCTATAGCTTTTAAAATAGGAAAACAGAGTCTTGGTTGTTTGATCACTTTCAGATGAATGGCCTAAAAGGTAAAATAATTTAATGAGCCTACAACCAAAAGCTTCTAAAGGGAAAAGCAAAAGAAAACAACAGTCAGTGAACACAAGTATGTCTTAAGGAAAAGATCTAAGAAATCAAGAGTATCCAGTTCTCATCTTCTACATGCAAACTGTGCACTAACCTCCCCGTGCCTGTTTGTCAGTTAATGTGTCCTTCCCCCCCCCGCCATGCTGATGCATGATCAAATCCAAATAGACATGTCTTTGATGCAGTTTCAATTTCTAGGCATATTGATTAAGCAGAATATTGACTTTTCTCTGTGTCTGGTTACAGATTTTATTTCCAACTGCTACTGATAATGGGTTTTCTCATCGTTTTATTATTCCTATATAAAGCACAAAACAAAAAACAATCCCTACAGTCTTCAGACAGGATCCTGTTCTACACACCTAACTTAAGCAAGACCCATTAAACTACTATAAAATTTAAAAGGAGGCCATGCCTCAGACATGACCCTTTCTCTTTCTAACACAGTTCAGTGCTCATTGCTTTGATGCCTTGTATTTCATTTCTCTCATTAAAACACGTGGGAGGAATTATGCATCTATGGATGAGCAGCTTTCCTGTCCCTCCCAAGATATTTTTTTTGTTGAAGGGGAAGAATTAAACATCAAAAATCCCCAGCAGAGTAAATTACAATGTGTTATCTAACAACCCTACCCGTTTTACAGGACTCTGGTGAAGTTTTTGGCCATACACAAACCCAACATAACTGTGACATTGAATGTTCCTCAACAGTTTCCCTGGCCTCTAGTCCAAATCACTTTTCATAAATAATCATTAATATGTGGTGAAGCTCTGTATGAAATATAGCAAAGTTTTCCCGTACATAGCAATTAGCACTGTCAAGGAAATAATTGGTGGCTCCCATCATCATCATAGAAGGTGCCAACAAATGACTGGGAACACAGCCTTCTTCTTTACCTAAGTCACAAAGGGCCACAGGAATCTAAAAAGCCACCTGCTACTGCAGCAGGCATTTGACTTTACCTGAAAAATGTGTAGAGCAAATTGAGAAAACAGATCTAAATATTTCTGAATGAGCCATGTTCCTAGAGCAGACTGCAAATAAAAAGAAAGTGAGCTTGAATTCCAGTTCTATGCTGTTTGTAATGTGTTTGTAATGCTTTCCTGGTATTTGTATTATCACATCTTAACATACTATTCTGTAAGATCCTAACTTGCAGAGATTTCCTACTGTTCCTTCATACATAACGGATTGGCCAAGCAATGTTCTGTCAGCGTGTTAATTTTTTCCAAGACAAGCTCAACATCTACACAACAAGGTCAAATAGCCGACTTCCTATTTTAAAAAGGATGGGAATTATGACAATTCCACTTTCGAGGTGCAAAAACATTCCGGCACTGAGCTGCACGCTGTCGAAAGCTAAAGTGTGACAGATGCCTTCCCAGTAATTGCCAATCAGCCTCTACGTAGCAGCTGAAAACACAATACATCACTTTGATCTCCTCGGCTCTCAAAGTATTCATAATCAAGGAATCTGCATGAAGAACGTGAAATATGCAACATTTCCCAAAACTCTCTCCTTGGAACTTAAATATGGTAATGTATATTTTGTTCATACTTCATAAAGCATTTCCAATCTTTTATTATGCATATGAAATGATACGTTTTGGCTTGCGAAAAATAAACATGAAAGATGCTTTATATTTTAGAGACATGTAGGTTTTCATTGGATAACATAGGTGAAATAATCATTTAGAAAAGCCTGAATTGCTTTGAGGGGAAGACATTATTACAGAACATCCTTAATTAAGTCCCACTGCTAATTTTGTAAAATGAATACCTTGTTGAATTAGACTACAGGGAAATAAAGCCTACATACCAGCTCCACATGCTTAGAACAAGACAAAACCACTGAGAGAGCCTTGACTTACATTTTGCAGGTAGGTCATATCCACACGTGATTTTGGCTTGTCCAGTCTCACAGCCACTCAGGTTGCGGCATTCAGCAACTAAGCAGGGCCCAGCAGCTCTGTGTATGCAGCCATCCACTGCAAAAGAAACCCAGAAACTGTCATTTATTAAAAGCCAGTCTTTCTGCTGACTCCACACTAATACACAGTCACAAACGTTTACTGTTTATGTCCACATTCCCAGCGCAGACCTACTCATCTATAAGCAGATATACAGATATACACAAACTTCTGGCAGAATTAGTCCATGTGTTTATCAAAGAAATAATATTTAGTCAACTTCTGCTAACTGCAAACACCTAGAAGAGCCAAAGCAGAATTTAGATTTCAAGGTTAGAAAAGGGTCTTAAGTCTCATGAAAAGCTACAAAACAAAGTTTGATCCCCAGCTAAGTGCAAGCCTCTCTTTTACTACACACCTCTGATACTTCTACAATTAAGCAGACTACTTAATGTCACCATCCTATTAATGCCTTATACAAAAATCCAATCCAATGCTTATGGACTTGAAATCTAAAAATTACCTTGTTTTGACCTTTTTTCCATTTTTTAATTCTGCATTATTCATGCAATACCTTGGAGTTAATGAAATAATCATTACTGAAGGTTGCAATTGCAGCTAAGTATGCAAGAAAATTAGTAGAGTGCATAGATCTTATTACTCTTGAGAGTCAGCAAAAGAATAGCAGCAGTGGCAAAGAATAAAAAATGGCTGCTGGCACAGCATTTCTGCCCTCTCAATATGCAATCAAAGACATCATTTACTGTAATTGTGGCAAAGAGTTCAGAAAAGGGAAACAAATAAGGGAAATCCTGTGTGAATGAACATGTTAACTGCAGTAAGGCCCTAAATCGGCAGTAATGATGAAGTTCAACTATGAGAAATAGTATCAATTCAAAAAAGGTAAAAGAAGCTCAAGGAAAGGCTAAACAAATATTTCTGGAGACAAGAAAGGAAGATTCTGTATGCATATAGTTCAATATTTAGTTTAGGTTTTATTCCAGATTTTATTTCAGATTTAACCAGTCCAAGGTTACAACACTACCCAACAATATGTTTGAAGCAAATGAACCAGAAAAGGTTTGGAAAGCCAAACATAGATGGGTTTTTAACAGATGCCCAAAAACTGCATAGGTTTCTATGGGCTAACATACCAAGGTTTGAGTAATACAAGGCTTGGGCACACAGTGTGCCTACCAGCCATTCACTGCCCTGGTACCGGGATGCAGAGAGACTGGGCAACCCTCTCACCCTGAGCTGTTTTGTGGACCTGTGTAGTGAATGGCAACCTAGCTGAGAGCTGATTCCCTCTCATGACTAACAGACATAACAAAGTATGTTTTTGTCAGAGTGGATTTGGTATATATATTTATGTCCATAGTGACCCTCTGTTGGAAAGAGGCAGGAAAACAGAGGTGTGCAGCTGTTCTATGACCTTCATACTTGGCCACACCAGGGCGCCTGGCCAATGCTCCCAGCATGGACAACAGTGAGTTCATGAGAAACTGCATGGCCCCACAAGTAAACAACCAGAGATCTGGCATAAAGCCTTGTTTTTTCTAAGGGTATAAAAGCAGGACCCTCTTTTAGCTGAATCTGAAGCCTCACCTATGGGTAGATGCACCACACAGGAATTTTCCCAATTACCTCAGGCTCCCAGCATCGGCTACAACAGGGCTTCCCAGCTTGAAGTGTGGGCCTGGATATTGATTCAGTGATAATTTGTAATGTATTTCTTCTTGGTCTCTGCTCTCTTTATGCAGTAATGATCTGATGTGTTGCTCATTTTCCTCTGTACTTATATATAACATATATATCTGATTTGCTTTATTGTACTTATTTACTATATAGATATATGTACCCAATTCGCATTAGTGTGCTTGTTTTCTTTAGTGTGCTTATTCATTTTAGCGTTCTTGTTTAATAAACTGCACATGTTATACAATAAGTGTGTGGTCGTTTTCTTGTGTACCCTGCCTGTCAGCAGAACAACCTGAAAAGGAAATGATGACTGGCATTGCTGCGTTAAGGTCAAGGCTGGTTTTGCAAGGTGTTGAGTATCTCCCTCAAGGGGAAGGGCAGATAATATCTTTATCTGAACGAAGCCACCTTCTCCATGTGTGAAATAAAACTGATTGTCTTGTCTGAGGTGTTCTGTGCCAGAGTTAATACTCAGATGCCACAGTGAAACTGGTGAAGTGGTTCACTGTAATGCTCCATATTCATCTTGGACACGGTGCCACCAGCTTCCGAAATGACATTTTGAAATACTTTCCATTAAACAGAAAGAGAATTACAGAATCATGTGAATTTTCACTTTCAATGACACTTTATAAATGCTCTTGTTGCAAAGAAGGTGGATGGCACTAGCTGCAAGCACATCAGGCAATCTCTGTGCCAAGACACTGAGTCTTCTTCCTCCACCTTAGCTGAACTTTTGTTTATAACTTCCCCAAAATCTCTGCTTAACACACTCCAAGATGCTAATGCAAGGATAACACTTTGTAACCTCGAGGGGAAAAAACAATGCCTGAAATCTATCCTGTGCTCAGAATGTCCGATTTAATTATTTTCACTTAATTACTAAATGCTTTTCCAAACCAAGCAGGATAAGTAAACCACAGTGCGTTGAAACCTCAAGTATATTTTTATGAGCACCAGCACCACCACGATTTTTACCAACATTAATATTTCCTGAGACATTAACGTAAAAATAGCATTGATGCTTAGGTCTGGCAATTTCTGCAGGATTCTTTACAGAGGAAGAAGTCTTTCACCTCAGGAGTACTGGACAAGGGCTCAAGTCCATGCAATTATTCCGTTGGTAGCAGATCAATCATTGCAACTCCTGAGATCCTTCTTGTCCCTAACAAATGGACACCCTCCCTTGAGCAGAGTCTGTGCAATGATTTGTTCAGGTGCCCTCTCCATCGACTCAACTGGACAAATCAAACACTTTTTCAGTTCCCTTTAACACAAGTCCAGCTCAGAGCTCAGCCAAACAGCAGAACCTCCAAAAAGAAACCACTGCCTCTGGCAGGGAAATGGAAACCCAGGCTTGCCACTTCTAAATCTGCAATGTATTAACATCCCTAATATGTCATCATACCAAGTGCCAGAACAGCTGGGACGGGCAACACTGCTCCCCATCGCTAAACCATCTCATGACGGAAGCATGCTCTTAATACACATACAGCTGCAATACAGACGGCCTATCACTAGTTTCCTGGAGCTGGTTCCACACAGGTCCATGTCCAGTGTTTATAATGGAAGCAGCCTCCAGAAAGATGAAAACATAATTGAAAAAAATTGAATTCTTAACGGAGGAAAATCAATTTAATCATAACCAGTTTTGACATGTGACAAGGAAAATGGAAGACATCTGCCAAAACCAAACAAGTAGACGTGCATATTTCCCTTATAAAGGTGGCATAACAGAAAATGATTGAATACTTCAGACAGGCATAGATGGAAATGCAGACATTAGCATTTGATACACTTCAGTGACTGATGACACAGAAGAATGAAGGAGTTGGGGGCAAACCACCACCAAAAGAAAACCTCAAAAAACCCTGAAAAAACAGACACCAAACCACCTCCAATTTTCTGAATAACCTCTTTTTTCTACCATACATTATTAAAAACTTGAGCAGAGATGACCTCTAGCATCTGTATGCATTTTCCATTTAATACAACTTAATAAATCATGCTAGGAACAAATAATATATACTATCTATTACACAAGTTTGATAATTCTTGAAGTAAAAAGCCAAGCAGTGAAATGTGTTGCCAAAGATGAGCACTCTGCATAACATAAAGAGGAATATTTGCAATGGTAGATTAGCAGATCTAAATGAGAGGCTTCAGCCTCTGCTAAAACATGTCTTAGCTGTATTAATTCATTAAAAAAAAAGCCATGGAATGGGCATGCACAAAACACTTGTGTGAGATATTTTGCTTCCTGGAAGTGTGCACTGACTACTAATGGAAGTATGAGCATTGTTAGCATGGAAACTTTGTGGAAATTACAGATAACGGCAACAACCTCAGGAGGGAACAATGATGGCCAAAGATATACTGTCATTGTGTAGTAAGGAGGAAGAGATTCACTTGATAGTAGTGGCATGCTGCCAAATTACTTTTATAGGAGAGTGAAGAATCTTTGATGTAATGGTTTCAGATACTTCATCTGTATCATCAGTTTGATAGATGCTCATCTGCATTTTTGAAAACCTATTTGGAAAATGTTAAACCATATCTCACTGTTCCTTCCCTGGAATTTGTGAGACACACTGAAAAAGCCAGGCACTTATGGTCAAATCTGGATTGCATCATGTGGCAGTGATAAGGAATTATGCATTAGTACTGTTTTCTACAACCAACGAAGAATGTTGCTTTACTTTGAAGCAATCATTCTGTTTCACAGTATGCCTCTTTTCTACAAGTTGTCTTCCTTTCTAGGTTTATGGAAATGACATACATACTTTGGGTCATTTGTACACACAAGTGACCTGTCATTTCACAGCTATGAGGAAGACGTGGGACAATTCCACAGACAAAACTATCAATCTTAACTGACAAGAAATCCCATCTCTGGTCTGCATGGTCATCATTTGGCACTTCTAAGTACACGTAACACTTGAAGGTACTAAAGACAGGGCTGCTAAGCACCCCTATAGATACTGTGCTTCTCGATATGAGTTTCATGCTTATAAACCAAGCTATTTCTAAGGAATTTTGATAGCATTAATACTCAAAGAGTCCTGCCCAGTGCCATCAGTGAGGTGGCAAATACCCCCTGGATGGTCCCTCTTCTCTTCTGCATTCATCTGCCAGCAAGCAGGCTGCCTGAGGCTCCCCACCACCTACCCCGAGGTAAAACAAATGCTTTGAAAAAGCACACAACCCTTTCATTTTCAGATGAGTACAAAGACTTGAGGAGGCCGACTTATCTTTGAAATGTGAACCTGTTTGGAGTGCACTGTCAGGTATGGAGAGCCCAAACAAATGGGGCTTCTGCATTTACTGCTTCACTGTGGCTTGGGTGGACAAGCTCGTGGAAGATGTTTCCTAGTTTTGAAGACCCACTTACACAAACTACATGTTGAGGGCTGAAGAATGGCTCATGGAGCTTCAGATTTGGCTCTATAGTTCAAGCAGTTGATGCTTGCATAAAGCTATTAAAAATAATACTGCCAGATCTTTTCACTAAAAATAATATTAGCAATCTCATTCCATGCATCCATAAGTTTAAAGAGCCACTAGGGACAGAGTTTTGCTCTCCAATAATTCAGCAGAAGCCGTTAATGAAGAAAAACTCTTCCGAAAGCTACTGCAGCCAATAGAATTGGTTGCACAAAGAAGCTACCTGAAAAGAATTGCTTAAAATACATGGACAAAATCAAATATCAAAATAAAAGTTATAGACAAAATGTCAGTGTACTCAAACCAGTGTGTTAAACAAAAATATAGATATTTGATATCTATCTCACTGCACACTAAAGGATGCGAACAGATTAAGCCCTTTCTTATTTGATGTATTGTAATGCAACTGTGTTTGTTCTCTAGAATTAAAGGGTTAAGGTTATGCAGTAAAAACTAGCTAATTTAGTGATCTACTGTATAGAATAAATTTATTTCTTATAGAAAATCTCTTAAAATTGCAAATGAAGCAAAAGTGCAGGAAACACAGAATTAAAGGTATCATGGGATGCTGCTTACGAGAAAAAAATCACCTCAGCAAAACTAGCTTTGTGGTGCAGATGGTAATAAAAGAGGGGAAGGTAATCAAACACCACAGCAAAAAAATACAAATCCCTCCAGGAATAATAAGGCCCAAACTTCTTTTGTGACCTTGTGCATGAGTCTGGATAAATGGAAGTTAAGATGTAAACAACATATGCAGATTTATCACATGATAAATATTCTATAACATGATACATATTCTATATCAAGAATCTACATAATTCTTTTTTCATAGGAATTCCTGTTCTCTGGTGCTTTTCCAGATTTTAATGTCTTGTTTTCACTAGGAAATTCAGGAGACTTACTTATTTAAGAAAGTAAATTGTGCATGAATTATCTATGAAGCAGTGCTGTTCTTCCACATGGCAAATGCCAGGAGGGAATGAAAACAGGAAAATGTCATTATATCACATATATTTCTAAGGACACGGAAGAGGAAGCTGTTTTGCCTAGACTGCAGCACACTTCTGCTATACATGCCCTCGGTCCTTGTGGACCTTTCAGAAACACCAATTGAAGGACATGTGTGGAAATCAGAAACATGGGGAGGGGGTGTTGGAAAGCACAAAAATGACAAAAAAAATCCTAAACACTCCCCAAAGGCACCCACCAAAACCCCAAAACCCACCCAAAAAAACAACTCACATCCAAAAGCAATCTCATTCTACAAAAGTGGTAAAGCACCTCTACGAAGTTCATTGGAATCAAGTACTGCCAAACTTGCAACTGCACCTCTGAGACTGATGTCAAGGGGAAATAAATCCTGCCCAGCAAGAGACAACAGCTGCTGGTCTAATGAACAAAGGTGGGATCTTCAAGAAGATTAGAACACAGATGCCAGTGGGCTGCCACTGCTGGCAGCAGCAGTTTATATTACAGAGATGGCCTCTGCCATTGGGAAGTTTAATGAACTGAAGATTTTTAATCAATGCACTGGTTTATAGGCCTCCAACATAATTAATTTTAAATACTTCGCATTTATACAGTGCTTTCTGGCCAAGATCTCCAAGAGTTTAAAAGCATGATCGGCTTTAGCCTTAAAATTCTCCATTTAGGAAAAAAAAAAAAGCCACAGATGAACTTGGAGAAGGCTCTTTCACTGAATTAGGTTCACTTTCCCTCCCAGATAATCTAAGTTTATAGTTCCTTAAATATTCTTATTTGCAGAAATTCTTAGTGTCTACACCCACATGAAATCAAGACAAGACTGAGAGCTGAAAGTCTTGATCCTTAAGCTACCAATCACCTATGTGTCAGTTCCCACTCTCTGGATAGTGTCTATCTTTATTTAAGAACCAACATCCTGTGGCTGCACAAGGAGCCTCACTGCACCCAGAATTAAAACAGTGGGTTCACCCCAGCTCCAACCACTAAACCC
Source organism: Melopsittacus undulatus (assembly GCF_012275295.1). Taxonomy (NCBI): domain Eukaryota; kingdom Metazoa; phylum Chordata; class Aves; order Psittaciformes; family Psittaculidae; genus Melopsittacus; species Melopsittacus undulatus. The sequence continues at coordinate 7,719,052 of NC_047529.1, read as the reverse complement.
TGCTGCAGAGAGAGTTTAATGAAAAGTAATAATAAGATGTAATAAAACTATTATTCCAGTACAAACTGCAAGGAATAAAACTACTCATAACAATGGTACGTGTAAGCCTTGTTGTAAAGTCATACATGAGAAACTTATATTCTAGAATACTGTTTAGCTGACATTTAGGATTAAACCCCACCAGTTATTGCCTTCTATGGTGAAAAGTGCTGGGAATTAAATTTTAAAACCTACTGATTGTTTAAGAGAAAGCTGCCCTTAATCTGGATGCAATTCACATTCAAGCATAACAAACACAGCTGAAAGATCCAATATAATCAATGTCCATGCTATATGCTGGCAAAAAGACATATGGAAATTAAGAAGTCAACAGTGATTCAAAATAAAACTCACTCACCCATGGACCTGTTAAATTTTAAGTGTTCTACATTACTTGCTCACAACCAACCATTCTTTCTTTGAAAAAACCACAAAACAATCGTAAACTTACACATTTTGGCAGATTTTTTTATTTTAGTCAAATATCTCGGGGTATCAGAAACTCCTATTAAAAATACAGGAAAAGCCAAGTAAAAGTTGCTCTGTCACATTAGCAAAGGTAATTGGTAAATACCTTCCATTAATGACTAAGCTATAAAGAAAGTGTTTGCTTTATTTCGTGCTCAGGACATCATCCTTCTCAGTCTCCGAGTGCTCCACTCCAACTATAGACAATTATAATGTCAACAGGATTCACACTTTTGTCAGCCCACTTAAGCAGTATAATGGATTGGGAAACATGGGTCTGATAAACCTCTCTGAATGTCACACTTTTGGCAAGGGAAAAAGAACTAGGAGAGGCTCCAACAGTGCTTTCCCCGTTTTTCCGAGTCCAAACTGCTGATGTTAAGGCATGTGTGGAGGAACCATTCACTTCCTTTTAATTGTGTTAGTGTTGAAACACCTGACACAACCACACTCTTCTTCTACAGATGGAAATGAGACAGCAAAGCCATAAATACCTCAATGCAGCAAGCACAAAAATTACATGTTATTGTTTGTTGAGGAGTGAAGGGGTAAGTTGAAGCCTGGTGAAATTTCAGGCTATTCTATACTATTAAACCAAACTCAGCTCACATGCATCCCAAGCGCTCCCCCAGATCCCAAACTGACTGTTAAGAAGCTGTGAGGTTTTTTAATGTGGTATCATCCTGAAGAAATGGGTCTTTGACTCCAAAATCCTTTCCTCAGCCTCCTGGGCAGTCACAGGGCTTCATTTCTGGCTGAATACCACAGCTGGAGGGACAGACTGTAAAGACAGAAAGGCCTATCTGTATTTCACTGCTGGGGTATCTACTTTGGTCTGGAGCTCTGTTTGTGTCAGTCTGCTATTATTACAGGACTCTCATTCTTCACCAAGAAAACAACTCTGAAGCCCAGCTTCAGGCATCAGAGTTTCTTTCTAAGACCACTAAAAATGTGAAGTGTGGAACAGATTAAGACCATGTGAAAAAAGTTGTAGCTGTGTTCCTATGAAAAGGCAGGAAATAGGGAAGGGTTCGTTACACATTGCACCACCCAGTATTAGGGATAGAAATAAAAGTCTATTAGTTAAGTTTTAACCTACCCATTAGGGTTTTATACCTTGAACTTCAATGATGTAAATGTTTAGGGAGATGACACCAGAACTTTTCCTAGCCCTCTGCAAAGTAGCTTCTGCTTAACACTTCTTCCTAGTTCCACACAGAAAAGTCAATGCCCACCTATGCCTGGAGTGAGATGTCAGCCTCCTTTAGCTCCTTCACTTGCTTCTTTTCTTAAACAAGCATCTTTGTGCTTCCTCCCTCAAGCACAGGAGAAAATCACAGTAAATAACAATATTCTTGCTTTTAAAATCTCACTGATACTCTCTTTTCTCACCATGGCTATTAAGCTATGGATGATGTTAGGCTACTACAGATCAATCTGGGCCTAGTGCACAGAACTACAGAGTCTAATTTTCCTCCTGTGCTGTTTGGAAACATGAAGTTAAATTCTGACAAATAGTAATGAAACAAGTACCTAAAAAGATTTAAAAATATGCCTCAAAGGTCAATGAAACTCAGATTTTATTTATAAAAAAGTGATTTACTAATGTTCTGATGCTGTAAGTGTAAATCAAATAAAGAGCACAGAAATGGGTAAGACTCACCGATAAGACCCACTGTCCATTTGTCTCAGCAAACTATCTCAGACACTGGCCAAAGGAAATGCTTAAAAGAAGAGGACAAGATCAAAGAAAGAAGTTACCAGTGCTTCCACCAGTGCATCTTCCAACCCTTCAGTACTGGCAAAAGCCAGACCTGAGCAAGATGTTGTTTCTGCACCACTATGGACAAGCCTTTTTCTTTGGGTTTGTTTCTTTTTCTGAGTGTTTTGTGAGTATTCCAGACTGACACAAGTATTTGGATTCCTATCTTACAATTCTGTGTAGTCCTCTCTGTAATGTGGACAGCAGCATTAGCAAGGAAATAAATACTGCAGATTATTTTGAGTAAAAGCATGCTGCTAACCTAGGAAAAGATAACAGAAAAAAACACTGCAAAGTCTTTAAGGAAGTATTTCTGTTTGGGTTTTTTGCCCATTTAAACACATACAGACAAGCACTTCCTCTCTGTTCAAGAACTGGTTTCTTTGCAATACATCTTTTCCTTCTCTGTAGGTTTCAGCATTATAGGGCTCCCCATGAAAACAACCTCCATAACTTGCAAACATTTCAAAACTATCAAGTGCATGGGCCTGACACAGCAGATGACTTGTATTGAGCCAGAATAAGTATTAGCCTATTTGGAATGCAGATATTAAGCAGTCACCACACAGTGATTATACACATTTCTTCAGTACGATCAGCTAGCAGCTGACAGGCACAGGTCAAGGATTTAGACAGAGAAGGCTGCCAAGTACTAATTGTAAAACGACTGTGTAAAATGAAGCCTTGTAACTGTGGTGCATCCTCACAGCCCAACAGGCCGTTAGCATGTCATTCCTACGAGTTTCACAGGAATAGGGAAAAAATTAACCACATTTTCCTCACTGAAATGGAATGGAAAGTGATCTAAGACCTCCTCTTTACAGAGAACATGGGAACAAAGGCATTCTCACATAGGTCCTTGTGGATACAAAGCCTGAAAGGTTCTGTAGCAAAATATGACTTCTAACTGAGTATAACTCAACCAGACACAGGAGAATGGGACATTTCTCTTCAGTTATTGAGTGCACCAATCACTAGAAACACTAAACATCACTGCTAGAATAAAAGAATACATTAAAGCTTTTGAGAAAACATGGGAGAAGACCCTGAGCCTGCAGATGAAGGAGATACATGATGCAAGGTGAACAGCTCCTCTTCCCTGAAAAATGTTGCAAAAGAAAGAAGGGAAAGTCTGCCAAGATAAAAGCCTTTGTTAAACTTATGGCTTCAAATATTATGTTCTAAACACTTTTTATTAGCAATTTGTTTGTTTTCAAGTCATCTCTTCTAACCCACACGTGTTCAGCTTGACTATGACAGCAGTGAATCTTCATGCAGGTTTAAGTGATGAGTTACCTACAACTAAGTAGGTGAAGAAAGTATCAGAAGAAAGGTTAGTTACAAAAGCAGAGTATGTTCATTTCTGGACACACTTCAAAGGGGACTTAAAAAACCACAAGGATTCTAGGGACTGAATTAGGGCAGCAGCTGGAATGTACAAAGGAGTAAGACTAAGTATCAACAAGGAGGTATTCTTTTGCTTGTAGTAAGGCTTAGCAGGCCATAGGAATACTACAGATTATTTACTGAGTAGCAGCTGGTTTTCTTATTTCCTGAACCATTTTCACTTGTGCCAATTTACTTTTATCGTGAACCACTGAAGGGAGAAAATGTGGCTGAGATACTTCTCAGTCTGCAATGATAGAAACATCGTCTCCATTTGGAATGTTTCTTCCAGCCAGATTAATTATCAGTATTAATTATAGAAAAATTGCCTTGCAATAGGCAAATCCAATTGAACACATCACAATGTATTCAAATGGAATAAATATAAGGGAAGAAAAAGGTAATCACTAGATTAATCGGAAAATGGTGTATGAACAAGGTTTTTCCACACAGTAGTTTAACACAAGCCTGAGAACTCATTGCCCATGAAAAGTCTCAAGCATTCCTTTCTTTTGTTCAGAGGCTATGACAAATTGTATGTGCAACATGTGTAAGACAAAGAGAACCTAAAAAATCTTGCCAAAAGGTAATTTGAAAGGTGCAGGACACAATCATCATTCAGCAATTCTGAACTAGCAAATGTTTCCCTGCAACATGCAAAAATATCACAAAGTACAATTTCCCCTATGAAAACAGTATCGTATCCTGATAGAGACTTATCCCTCAAATCAAATACAGAAGAAAACTATTTCCTCTCACTAATATGTCAGAACCCATTGCAGAATCTGACAAGTGTGTAAAAAAATTAGAGACATCAGCACAACCTTCACACATAATTAACTGTGTATGGAGGAAAGGGGCAAGCTGCCATCAGCAGGCACTCCCTTCCATTTCCACTCCTGGACAGATTGTCTCTGACAGTCAAGTTCTGTTTCCAAGGTAAATGGAAAAGCATTATATTAACCTATGATTGTCAGATATATTCATGACGACTATAATGATCCGTAATTCAAGTGAAATTTAAGTGACTGTGTAACTGTGAATAAAAAGGAGCAAAAAATCCTGAGCGTTTGCTAATTTATTTATTTAATGTCAGAAATAAAAACAGGCTCATGGAAAAAGTGTGACATTAAAAAAAAACCTTCCAAAATTAATGACTGTACTTGGGGGAGGGGGTTTGCAGTGTAGTCTCTTTGGATCAAAATAATTTAAACCAAGGAGAGGGACACAGAGCCTGATAATAGCAAGTGACCTTTATAGGCAATGAAAGACTCTGGATGCAGAAGTTACTTGGGGAAGTTCTCTGAGCTGTTTGCTCTCCAGCCCTCCACAGGGCCGTACCCAACAGCTTGTTTAATCAAGTGCCACACAAGCTGCTTTAACCTACACGAAAGGTAAGCCTGTAATTAATGAACTTATCTGAGCTGGCTGCAACCCTCCTTCTGCTGCATGACTTGTGGGAAGTGAAATTAAAGTACTGAGCACAACTTAAAATTACAATCCAATAATTTTCGAGTAAGAAACCAGGCAACCCACTCAAATGGCTATATTTACCAGTTCTGTAATTCTGGTAATTCCCTCCCAAATAAGTTTATGTTTGTCCTAAAACACTATTAAAAGAGAGATAAGGAACAGAAGAACTAAAGAGCTGGCTGATCCATGCAACATCATTATGTATTATTTAGTTTAATATCTTCTTGTAGTAAATACAAAATCATTATGTGCCATTTTCTTCAAGAGAACATTGTAGTAAATTTGCTGTTGCAACAGAACCATTAAAGTATAATAGTGTACACAGAAAAATTCTACTGATTAGCAAGCAAAAATATGTAATTATAGCCACAGTGTGGGACTCAGTTGGCTGGTGCTTTATTGCATACTGCTTTGTAAGACTACTTTGCTGCCAAAACTAATGAGGAAAATACTGAGTTGTTACTTCCAGTTGTACTAGAGGGTTTTGTCTTGATTTCATTGACATTTATAAAGTGATCATCGCATGTAACAAACAAGCCACAGTGCCAACACTGTGAGCTGCAGTCTACAGTAATTAATGAGTAAACAGCATCAATACCATAGCAATGTTCCATGGATACATAATGTAGTAACTGAGTTGTAAAGAGGCGATGCCGAACAATTCACCCAAAGCATCTCAAGTTCTCCTCAGATCAAGCAATATTAACAAAATAGTACAAGAGCACTGAGACATGACTTTAAAAGGAAAAAAGCAGCTCAATATTATCCCATAAAAGTTGTAGTAAACAGATTAATACGATTCTTCAAGAAAAAGTAGAAAGAACAATACATATCCTGTGATATTTTGTACTATACTTAAGCCTCCAGATTTCCCTTTCCAGCTTGCATTAAAAGGGGAGGAGAGGGAGGTATGAAAGCTGGAAAGGGAAATCTGGAGGCTTAAGTATAATACAAAATATCACAGGATATGTATTGTTCTATCTTTCTACTTTCATTAAAAGGGGAGGGGAGGGATGTATGTTTCTAGCATTATACAAAAAAAGATGGAAAGTTCCAGTCTAAAAAGTTTGCAGAGAAATAAAAATAACAAAGCATTTCTCAGAAGTTAAAACAGAACCTTCGAGCCAGATTCATTCAATTTAGGGTTTTTTTTTTAACTATGCAGTTTAGATCTAAAATGCCACCTGATATCATTAGAAAGAACTTATCATTCCAATGTGCTGAAGAATAAAGTGGGAGGACAGGTAACACTGGCTGAAGATACCAAAGCTCCAAATTCTGTATCAGAGATGAACCCTGGGCATAGATTCCACTTACAGATCATCCTCCTTCCTGGAAACATTTATGGAACAGGATCTTTATCCACTTTTAAAAAAGAAAAAAATACTAATCTTAATAGCTCATGTTGGAGCCATCAAATGCAGAATAAATTTCAACATCATTTTAACATCACTCCACCCACTGTCAGAAGGTGTACTTTTAAGGACAGCTTGGCCTACTTACTTTCATAGCAGTCAAAGGCTTGCAAATAGGAAGTGTTATGCAGGATCATGCAAAAAGCCCAGGGTGAGCTTGGAAGCTTGGAGAGGCATTGTCAATTGCCATCTGTACAAAGGGTACACTAAGCCCCATCTACAATTTTCTATTAAAATTTAGCACTTTGGGTACATCTGCATTAGCAAATACTGAGAAGCAGCAAGATCACACCTGCAGAGTAAACCAGCTGGTGTTAAGAACCTGTTCTATAAATGCTATATGCATTTTTGGGGGGTTGTGTGGGTTTGTGTGTTTGGTTTTTATTTGTTTTTATTTTGTTATTTATTTTGTATTTGTTTAATAAACACAAATATTTATTTGTATTTATTTTATTATATCTGGTCCTAGGACTGAATCCCAATTTTCCAGTGGAATACATTAGGGACACATCCTCCAGTCTGCTTTTACCAAAAAGAAACCAAGCTCATGTGCTCCAAGATATCTGAAGATACCAAAGCAGTGAGGAGAGTCAGGGCATTTCTTTCCAAAGCATATTTTCAGGACCCAACCATAAACAACAAGGCAAATGCACTCTTTAAATACTGGTTTTAGTTGAAATGGGTTTGAATTCTTCGTGTTTTTTATCAGTGCCTGAGCTAGTACCTGCAAGTAAATGGGGAAGGTCCATTCTCACACCCGAGTAAAACAGATTTGGGTGTTGTAGGAGAGCAGCAGTTTTGTTACTGATCCCTAACAGCCTATGCTAAAGTCCCTGTGCTAAAGGAACAATTCCCATCAAATGCAAACTGTGCATCAGCCCCACACAGAAGTCAGCATGATAAGGATGGATATTCATCCCTGAAGGTTTTAGTTGTAAAGAGGCACCAGTGAGCAACGGCAGAACAAACCCATTCAGCAGCCACCCTTGGGTACAAGCATAAGCAAGCCTTGTCTTAGCATAACTAATAGTTATAGTTTGCAGTGGTCATGTTAAGGATGAAGTGCTGGGAAGCAGCAAGACTGAGGGAATGATGGAGAACCTCCTTCAGCATCGAGACAACTTAGGCAAATAATCTAATGCCACAGTTCTAGTTACTTCTGATGGGAAGATGATCAAGAAAAGTAATTCGCTTCTCCCCCCAGCCACCTTCCTCCATAATATTATACAGAACATTTTACACAGCCAAGTGCTTGTGAAATACTCATCTCAGTTCAACCTGAATAAGCAAACATGTGAATATGCTGGTGAACCATTTTATAAGACAGTCTCCACAAGACCTATGGTTAATTTACAATCCCACACCATAAATACTTCACAGGTTTTTCGAGATTACCAGCATCACACTGTAAAGACAAGCTTATCACAGTCCTAGGGAAAGACGATATCCTGCACGCCAATAAGTGGACATCTTAGATTTAATAGTATTAATGTATTTTATTTTCAACATCTATCCTTTCACAGAATCAGAGAACAACTTACGCTGGATTGGATGCTGGGGGTTTTTCAGATCCACCCCCTGCTCCACTTCCATTTACAAAACAAAAGTGTGGTTGAAATAGATCTGCCTTCCATCCTTCTGAACTGATAAAAACCTACAGAAAAAGTTGAGGAGGTGTTCTACCATCTAAAATCCATTGTTATTATTTTTACTAATTATGTTTATGCTTCAGGGTAAAACAACACCCAACACCTATGTGTTATTGAAAATAAATATTTTTCATTATTAAGTTGGAAGAATGAAAGCTAAACAATCACTGGCACAAAAGGCTCACTCAAAAACAGTCCCAAGATGACACCTATTCGGTTTGGAAGGGCACCTATTCGTGGTGATAGCAAGAACCACAAAAAATAGGTGTAGCTAAAGTATTTAAGGAGGATTAAAGGTCTAAGCTGACAGCAAGTACAGCCCAGATTTGAATGCTCCCATCAGACCTCCGTTGTGGAGCCCAGGCTGTTATTTGTTATCTGTGGCCTGAGGTATGCACAACCTGGGCAGGCACTGCAGGCAGAGGCCTGAGCACACAGAGCCTAATGAGGGACAAGCTAAAGCCTCAACTCTCTCAATACATGGTGTGACTCAAAAGAAGGGCTGCCTTTAACCCAGCTGTCAGCAGAGAACTGGGGTTCTCACTTCTTTTCCTCATGTCTAGATTATTTTTCTCCCAATTTTGCTCTTCCTTTTCAACAAGACCAAGATTTTTATAACTACCTCTTCTAACAAGAAGGACAACCTCCTGATCTGTTGACCTATTGCACAAAATGATTTTCATGAGTTCACGCTGCCATACAATGCCTGGAGTTCAAGTATTGGTTCACCTGAACAAATCTAGTTGCCCATTGAAAACATCTACATAAAAGACCCAACAGAAGCATTTTTATAAGTATTATTGTATGAAATCCAGGGGATACAGCTGCCAATGGCCTGACTGTTGTAAATGGGTGAGAGTGAAACTGACATTCATAGCCTTCTAAAAGGCAGTTTTCTTTACTGAACTACAATTCCTACTTGATTTTTTTGTTTAAAACTAATAGGATTAGTCAAGTACCAATATACTGTTCCTTCTCCATTAATGCTTTATGTGTGTGTCAGCAGAGATACAGATATTACAAAAATGCTTTTGAATAGAAATCTCATTGAGCAATGTTTTACAGGGCAGACATAATTTGAAAGCAAGAGGTTTTATCACATCAAAACTCCTTAAGGCCTTACACAGCTCTTTAATTAGAGGATTTTATACTTCACAAAGGAGATGGACACCAAACAAGAAAACACAAACAGGTTAAAATGACACATGGTATTTTCAATACCTTCTAGACGCAACCGGTATCTCCAGAAAGTTCTACAACTCCAGCTTCCCTTCACTTACTCTACACTCAGTTCTTCCATGCCTGCAACCAGGGCCTTTTTGATTTGCTGGTAGGGTACAAGCTGCACGTGCTGTACTGAATCTGAAACACAGGCCAGCAACATGATGCCAACAAAATACATAATGGTTGAGTCTCCCTGGATTTCCTCACCTCCAGATAAGTTTTTGCTTCTCTCTGGACATCCGTTTTCAGGAATGTGCAGAAACCAACTTGTTTTGAAACCTGTAACCCTTTGTCAGGGACATCTGCAAATAACCATTAGATTAAATAACACGTTGGCAATTAATAGTAGGCAACAGACAGCACAAGGAAACCAGAATAAGGGTGTTTCAACACCTGCAGACTGCTCATATAGGATGGGACATAAACAAAGCACAAATGGATACTATCACATATTTCCTTTCCAGTCTGACAAGAAATCCCTGACAAAACTGTCTTGGCCTTCAAGAAGCTCTGGGTTTAACTACAACAATCTGCCCATCTGTGAATGAGTAAATGAAGTGTGTTCACCTGTGGTCACAACATTTATGAAACACAATAAGGATCACGGATGAGACTGACAAGATGACTCAGTGAACATCAGGGTTTGAACTTCCACCTCTAGCATTTATAGAATATTGACTGAGAAGTCATTCAGTTTGAACATTTTCTCATGTTCAGCAGATTCCCTATCGAATATGATTCAGGTTGGTGTTGCAAGCCTAACTACTTGAAAGCAAGCAAATAGCTCCATGAGACAGCATTTGCACTTGTTTTAGATGCCACAGAGTTAACTATTGTAAAACTAGTAATGTCCTCCTGATGCTTCAAACAGATACCCCAGGAGAGCACAGAATAAAAAGTGAAAAGAAAGTTTTGATAGCTGTGTTCAATCTTTCCCTTCTATTATTCATAAACCTGGAGGTTTTAAAGTAGAACACAATTATTAGGGTTCTCAGAGAAACCTGGCTTAATTAAGTTTTCATTCCAACAGACCAGGAGGTAGTCTTCCTTCCTCTTAAAAGCTCTTTCTACTCACTGGCTTAGGGATATGCTTAAACTTAAGCTGATGCAGAAACAGTAACATTATATTATGTAAGGATTGATCACTTCAAAACCAACAACAAAACATCAGAAAAAGTGAGAGGGACTGCAGTGGGGGGGGAGAAGAAGAAATATAGACATTCATATGTAACGCTTTTTGTAGGGTATTAATGCTAGGAAGTGTCCCTAATCTCATTGTCATCAGTGCATCCCTAAATTAAGCCTGAAGGAGAAAATAAACTGTTCCAATGATGCAGTTGACAATAATGGGAGCGACTTCTTGCAATACACAAGACTTCTTGCTTCACATGAAACCTTCACCCATGTTGCTATCAGTCTAGCATAGTCTTTAATGTCACCTTTTATAAACATGTTCTAGGCTTGAGCTTTGTGAAAGGGTTAAAATTGAAGCAGTGCTAAAACACAGTCAAAAATAAGGCTGTATGAGGCAGTCATTACTACAGTCAATTAGGTATTCATGGCTCTGCTCCCTTTCTGCTGCAGTAGGTGCGATTGTTGTACTTCACTGTTTCCCTAATTCTTACGCTCCATTTAGCTCTACTGGTCTGGATACCGCTTCACTACACATCAGAGCAAACCTGCTCCAAAGCGAAGCAGAAACGGATTTATAACGTACAAAACAAGGCACGATTTTTCCAAAGATCCCAAACAGGATTCAATCCACCTGGTACTGCAGAGGGTAAATGTGGGTACCTGAAAGGGCTCTTCAGAGCTGAGGATTTAGGAGCATCCCTTCCTGAGTGCTGAGGCACTTCGGTGAGTGCAGAAAAGCACCATGCTCACTGCAGCAGGGATTTTTTCTTGGCACAGGTATGGGAAAACAACAATTAAGCTTTTGTCAAACATATCCTTTCTCCAACAAACAAACAAATTCTTTCTAAATAGCTGTGTGCTGCCAATGTCTCTCAGATACACAGTTATACAGCCTTTCTTACAAAAACTACTAACATTCAAATGGCATTGTTAAATAACCAAATGTGTTTTCTCTATCTTACTTTCGATTACTCAACATTAGCACATAAATTGACAGTTATTAAGCAAATGATAAATGTTATCTGTTCATACAAAGAGTGCTTTACTGAATCAAAACCATTAACAGTTCCCAAGAGCATAAATGTAATTCTTTTATAATACTGAAAAGGAAAGCTCAAAAAAATAAGATGTGTAGATGTTTTTATACTCAGAAACATATGCAGAGATTCCCCAGAAGAGGCAAGAAACATAGCTGACCTAACACAGTGTAGCTTAAAAATCATTGCAAAAGGAATTTAATGTGTGTAAGATTAGAAAACATAAAGTTTGATTTCTTTTCCTTATGCCTCAGAGCTTCTGTTACGCTTCTAGTTGATTTTACCAAGCTCAAGAAATACTATAAATTTTAAGCATAAACCTACCCTTGTTCAATTTTTTAGCTCCAGAATATATTAAGTATCCTTTGTCAAGCACAATGACCACATTAAAGAATGGCGATTTAAGAGGAAGTTATATACTCATATATAGAAGTTATATATACATAACATACATACAACATGCTATATATAAGTTATATATGTTCAAGTACCCTTAAATCAACTCAGAGGATTCAGAAACACTGCAGAAACTGAAGGGATGGATTCTGAAGATCCTTCCCTTACAGGTTATGGTGCCAAGTAATTGAAGTTACCATCTAGGAGATGGCCCCTGCCCTTCTGTCTTTTCAAACATGGTATATTATGGTGGTACTACTTTGCTGTCTGCCAGGGCAAATCAGAAAGATGCTGTGAGAGTGCTGGTTTTCTGCTTGCAGAAAAGCCTCTCTCCTCAGAGCTGTAAGATATCCCTTGTCCTTTAGATGACTTCTTGACCTACCAACACCAAAGTTTACACAATGTCCATAAACAGAAAATCAACAAAGCCAAAGAGAAAATCTTTTCTGTTGGCTTTGCTCCATCACACCTTCGATGCAAATGAGCAATATGAGGTCTCAGACCGTAAAGTGAATATCCTACCAGAGAGTTAGAATATGGTTCTCCCTAAGAAAGGGAACAGAGGTACTTGTGGATAATGAGACAGGAAATGTGTAAATCCCATCCCACTTTCTCGTTCAGAGAGTTTAATAAAGCAGCAGTGTATCGTGGCACACCAATATATTTTGGCAGCATTTGGAAAGATAGCACCTCCTGAGCTGTGAGCACTGTATTTTACTGTACCCTGTCAGGTTAGATAAAAGCTGTCTGCAACTTTTATATTTTTCCTAGACAGAAGAGTTACACAACATTGCCAAGAAGCTGTAGAACCACACTTGCTGGCCTAGCACTACTGCCAAATCATTTTCTTAAATTGTATTTTCCCCTCTGCACAAAAAGTGCTCTGGCAACTCCACAAACATTCAAGAACGCAGCATATTCTCCATTTACTCTGCAACATGCCTTGAGACAGGGCCTTGGAGAGCCTGGCTTTGGAGACTGAAGTCTTACAAATTCTTAAACTATTTATAAAACAGCCATCATGTGAAATGATTTTTCCTTTATTTTTCCAGTTGCACATTTAGAGAATAAATATTCTTTCAAAATTAAGTTCCCTCCTCTAAAATTAGCCTTCAAGGAGAAAGGCAGAAAGTAAAAAAAAACATGGAAAATAGGGAAATAAGAGCATGTACTAAATACATCAATTATTTTAGCATGTTAAATACAATGGAGAGGAGAGCAAGTTCAGTTAATAGCAGCCTGATTATTCCAGTAGGGCCACTTAGTAGTAGTGATGGAAAGATAACACTTGCTTAACTAATGTTTGTAAAGTACTTTACATTCCTCAGATAGAAGAACCATAGATATGCAAATTATCATCATCATTACACTGGCTGCTACTATGGCTCCATGACTTCAGTAAATAATTAAAGGCTGTGACATTATTCTTGAGAAGCATATCGGAATATAACATCTGGGGGAGGGAGGAACAGACATGACCAATTCCTCCGTCCTATATTTTATGCATGAGGAGTGATACTTCATGGTGTGGTCAGAGGATGACCGCCAAGAGGGATAGCTTGTAGCTGATAATGTTTCCTGGAGAGACTGCAGAGCTCCTGAAGACAAAAAGCAATCAATAAGCTTGAGAGGGAAGCTGCAATAATAGGGGTTGACTTTCAAAGCAGCCTTTCTTTTAAAGAAATGTGTTCAGTTTACCTTTTTGGAAGCTTTTAAAAAGCATCTTCGAGTCCAGTGCTCAATACCTTCAGAGGACAATTACTCCCTTACCAGAAGCATTAATTAATTTTAATTACTCCTCCTGATGAACATTTTGTACAGTATGCAATGTACAAACGTTTTATTCCTAATCCAGGAATTTATTGGTTTAATATCAGGAAAAACAAAACAAAAACAAAACAAAAACTTTGGTTATTATAACAATAATTACAGCAGCAAAGATCCAAAATATGCAACACAAAATCCATAAGATTCTGATTTCCAAACCAGGGAGGCAACTTTGTGAAACTCTTTTTTTTTTTTCCCCAGACTATTTACAGTAAATAGAATTTAGATTGACTTCTTTCTGCTCAAGTGATTCGTGTTACTCATCAATCAGATACTGGGCAACAGGAGCATCCAGTAGCAATAGATGATGGTGCAGCGAAGATGGAAAGGTATGAAGTGAGAATAAGCCTAATAAGTCTTTTTCTTACACACAAGAAACACAGAGAAGTTAGGAGACACTTAAGTTATGAGAGATAGCCATTATTTTCAATGGTGAGGTGATTCATTAAATGATCTTGAGCAGACACATCTGTCAATACTGGAAGAAAGCTACATATAAAAACATCATTTTAATTAAGGTCTTAGTGGATGTCTGTGAGTTAACAGGCATTAAATCATGTTCAAAGAATGTTCTTATTTCATCTGACGTGTTTTCCTCCAGACATTCATCTTACAGGAGGAACACCAAATGCAATGATAAAATGTTTTCTGCCTCTCTGTGTAGGAAAAGATTACTAGCAGGCAAGGAATTAACTTACATTGAATAATCACTGCATGGCAGCTAATTTTATATGCTATACACGGATAGTAAGTTCACAGTAGCTAATTTTGTATGTTACATGTGGTTGTATTCCCATTATATATATATATATTTGATTCCTCTAGAAATTGTAGTATCAAGGTGTTGCTTTAAAACATCTAAAAACATGCACACAATGAAAGCAGGGAAACACCACAAAAAAGGACCCTGTTAATTATATCACAAACTGAAGTTAATTAAACTGCTGACACTCAGGATGGCAAAAAGAATGTCTTCATGCCTATCAGGACCTCAAGCCATGGCTGGAGATTGATGGAGAACTACTAAAAGGAAGAGCAAATGATCTCCACTGAATGCCACAACACCACAGAAAACTGGTTTTATTCCACAACCCAAGAGCAAAAAGGGAGGCAAACTGAAATATGCTGTACAGTAATCAGAAATAGTGGTGTGAAGAAACCTCTGGATGGTTGTTGTCCAATCCATCCCCTCACCCAGGCCAGGACCAGACTTGGTCAATGTATGCATGTGGCATTCCAGTGTCTGGAAGGGAACCACTTAGCAACTCACTTTCAGAAGAACACGGTCCCTGTTGTCTCATTGCTGCTTCTCCATCTTTTGTGTCAGAGATACCTGCACAGCGCTCTCACAGCCCCCTGTGAGAGCAGGAAAGCATCCTGGAGGAAACAAGTCAGCTCCCTTAAGCCCAGACAGGGAATATCTCACCCACTGCTTCCAGGAGGTGACCTGCACTGTGCTCCCCCCATATACACCTATTAGCAACGTGTTTCAGGCCCCATACTTCCCACTTGGGTAATGAGGAACATTTATCAAAACCAGTGTCTGATTTTTTTTCTGGTACGCTCCAGACTTTGCAAAACTGATGCTCTTTCTGCAAATACATTTTCCTCACCTTACCATAACATCAGTGCATTATTTATTAACATCATTTCTGCAGAAAGATTTTCTTTTGAATAAGAAAGTTCTGACTACGAGCACTGCATTAAATATAATAAGAGAGGAATTTTCCACAGATCTGCTTTGGTTTTAAAGGCATGTTTCAGTGCTTTTCCGATTCAAGGCCAAACTCCTTCTTGTACACACATCCCTCAATATTACACATAAGCTAATTTAAACTCAGGTAAAACCAAGTTTCACTGAAAGACTGAAATGAAAATGAATGCAATAATTTAATACAAAGTGCTGTCATATGATGAATAGTACATTTTAGAAGGGCATGCAAGGAAAAATAATTTATATTGTATACTAAATAAAAAGGATCATACTCTCAAGAGCCTTTGAAACATTACTTTCTCCTTGATGAATTACAATGCAATTTTCTAGCCAACTAATTTCACTAAAGAAGATAATGACTGGAGCAAAAGGCTAATCAACTGCCAGTCAGGATTCCTTGAAGCACAGAATGTCAAATATTAAAGCAATTTTTTTACAAGTCATAAAAGCACTTAAGTTCCATGATATGTCATAAAACCTGTGATGAAATGCTGAAGTTGATGAAGCATTCTTAGTTCTCCAGTGATATTTCTAAACAAACAAGTTGCAGCTTTAGCTGAATCTTCCATTAATATTCAGATCTATTAGAGAAGCATCATCACTACACAATTAGCTGTGTAAATGTCAGTCAGAAAACTAAACAGATTAATCACCCAGGTTGTTTTCTCTACCAAGTGTCTGAATAATTGTCAATGTTATTTAATATCTTCAGGAGTGGAGGGAGAGAAGGGAAATATATTTTTAAATCTTCACTTATTAAAGTACATTTTTACCACGCTAGGAAGTGCTATTTGATCATGAGAATTTATTGCTAATTTAAATCCACTTTGGGTTTGTATTCTGTAATATTCCACTTACACCTTTTCTTGTAATTCAGCAGAAAGTGTTTCAGAACTAAAGCTGTATTGAAAAACACTAATTGTCATCATCTTTTCCTTACAAGAAGCACAGGTCACTCCTCTTTTATGTGCGGATAAATGGTATTCTCTGAAGGCAGGACTTAATTATTTTTATGTAGCTTGTCTCTTGCTTGCTATTTTTAAAGTCAACAATTAATTATTTGTCTGGGCTTCTAGTTCACCATCTTGTATATTCTTCTGGGAAAAAGCAAGGCAGCCTGAACCTCTGTTACCCACTTGATCTTGTTATGATGTTTTAAGTTGGATACGTGTTACAAAAGCAGGATGTTAACACTGATGAATACTGGAGAACGGAAGGTAACATCTTTAAGCAATGTAAATCAAGAGTGTTTTCAAGCTCCAAAACCTCTGGATACCAGGAAAGAGAAAAACAGACAGTCCAGTCTCATATCCTAATAAATCTATTTCTGAAAATTGAATACACTGCACAATCCCAGAAGACATTGGAAAAAAAAAAAAAGGTTATAGATTACAGAGTAAATTAAACCTTTTTAAACAGGGCATTGTGTGCCCATTAAAAACTCTGATTCATTTCTGGTCCTTACACAATTAAGGAGCAGATCTATATATAAGAAATTAAAGTAATCAAATGGTTTATTAGACTACCATGTTTCATTCTGCTTCCAAAATCTGCTTGCAGTACAAGGCGTGTATTTACGCAGAGTTGGTGCAGATCCTGTGATGAGTTTACAAAAAGAGTGGATATGATGCATGACATGTAACAAAAGCCCACATTCAGAAAAGATAACTCTCCTAACCACAGTTCAGAGCAGGTAACTCCCCGTACCACAGCACAAGTTCTCCTTGTGTGAGCACACTGCTCCTCACAGAAGTTCCCTCTCCTCTGTTGGACTTGGCAGACACAGAGAAAACATATTCCTCTCCTTTCTCAAAGCACTAATTGCTATATAGCAATTTATACAAGATTCATATGGTCTTACTAATACAGGGTGTTTGATACTGATCCCTTCCCGGGTTATAGACCACATACATACAAAAACCTACAGCAGACTATTCCAACAAGGGAGCTGCTTCCAGCTGCTCCCATGAAGAATTCCTTGACAGTGCCTTGGTAACTGCTATGATTTGCTTATTGCCCCACCCAAAATTCCTGATCACCTCTCCATTGTGCTGGGCTTTCCAGGCCCCATTTCTGCATCTGCTTGTTGTCTCTTGTCCTCCCCTGAGCTCTTCAGGGCAGGGATGGTCTTTCATTGTTCCATGTTGGCAGGGACAGAGAACTCAGTCACTAATTACAGCAACCTGGAGCTATAGCAATCCGAAAAAGAACTTTAAATCCTTATCAGGCGTCAGAGGCAGCAGAGCAGCCTTCACAGAACAAAGCAACACGTAAGAAGCAAGAGAATCAGCTGCATCCCCCACCTATAGGGCTTGCCATTGCTGAACCTCACTCTTCTACATGCTGGGGACAAGAGCACTTTTCCATGGAACAAGAAGAGATCTGGGCAAAGACAGGAAAATTTGGAGGTTTCTAATGCAATAGGCCAACTCCTCAGTTAATAGAGCAGGGACAGGAAAACTTAATTCCCTTTTCTCAAGGAAGAGATTTTATATATATATATATGTGTGTGTGTGTCTTTATGTACACACACACACACAATTCAGGAAGAAAAAAGACATTAAAAAACAGCCTTTTCCAAGGTCCTACATCTTCCTTAGGCCTCTATCTGTTCCTAGAAAAATCTCTCACAATGAAACTACTCAGTATCTTATTATGATCTTTACCTTCTTTCTACCTACCAATCACAGTGGAAACAACTGGTTCATTTCAGGGAGGGAGCAGGAAGAAGCTTAGGTTTGCCAAGCAGCCATTCCACCTTCCAACTGGCTTCCCCACATCCCCCTGGCCTGCAGAAGGCTGCTGGTGATGACAGAGTCAATCAGCTAAGAGTCTAGATAAAGTAAACACATTAGTACAAATTCTCACTGGCCAAACAAGCACAGAGAGCATACAGCTGGAGAAAGCCACTTCTGAACGTCAACCTGCCCATTGTACGTGCTTGCTCCTCAGGAATTAAGCTCGAAGTAAAACCAAGACCTCTACAGGCAGTAAACTGTAAAATGAGTTATAGAACTGTAAGCACAGTAAGACGCTACGTGTTCTATATTCTTTGGATATTAACTCCAAGAACATCCTTCTGTCTCGCCAAACACTTGTTGAATGCTTAAGTGTTTTAACATATCAGGTTTATTAGATCACTGTTTGGAAGTCTTTCCAAGAAAAGTGATCTGGTAAAGCAATCACTGTTTCAGGGAGCAAAGCTGAGCTGCGGAAAGCCACATGTGCTAGAAAAGCAAGACTTGTTTTAAAGCAGTTGGAAGGACAGGGTGGAAGAAAAGGATAGAAATAACTTCCATACAAATCCAGATTTAAGGAGATCAGGAGAGAAGTAAAAAGGTTCATGAAGGCCTACCAGACCTCATAAAATCAGACTTCCTAAGACTTGAGTTATTTTCTGATCATGTACATGGACACTGTAGACAAAAAACACAGCCCCAGACTATCCAGTGCAGTGTGCTGCTTCCAGATCCCTGTCTGCTTCTCCAGTGTTTTACTTTTCTGACTCAAGTGAGACAGGTTTGTTCCTTGATGGGAACATTTTAAGATCATTTGAACCAGATAGCTCATCTATGTCCATACTGAGGAAAAATATGTGCAATTTTTACACTGTAAATTGCTGTCTCCTTCCTCACAAACTTCTAGGTTTATGTTACTTATGTAGGATTAGCCCTAACCCATCTGCCAGCGTGTTCAGGTATGTCTCTGGGTGGCAGGGAAGGAGTCAAAGTGACACAAAAATGCCAAATCTTTCTTGATAAACGAAAGTATATCAAGAAAGAGACAATGCAATACAGTATTCAAGCTGACTGTCAGAACATCCTGAACCCCAGCTCCGACTTCCCAATAGCACTGCAGAAAATTACTTGCACACAAACAAATTAAAAAGACTGTGACAAGACTTGCTATGGAGATATTAGGGAATCGCTGAGGAATTTTTCTTATATATATGCATATATATAACTGCTCTGCACCAGGATTATTTTATGAACAAGTGAATCTCAGATGAAATCACACCAGGGAGTGATGGAGTGGAAAGTAGTGGTGAAGACTGTAATGGGGTGGATGAGGCGGTGGAGGCTGGGAACAGCAAGGCAGGTTCTGGGAGCTGTGCTGACTGTGGGATTCTTCTCATCCATGGCACGTTGTAGAGCAATGAAGCACCATCTGTCTGAGGGGTTTGCAGTCTGAGGGCAGGGAAGCGACAAAGGTACTTGCTAACCTGATGACCTGTGACTTAGTTTTCCATGATGACAGAAGAAGCAGTGCAAATGTAATTTGTGTGAGTTTATGCTGCATCTCATTTATGAGTGCAGTTTCTGACTGCTTTTCCCATTTCTGAGGAATATGCACTAGACTGCCCAGAAAACTAAAGGCTGATGCTTTAGTTTTTCAAAAGTAAAGCAACTCTTATGCACCAGAGCACGGTATCTTTACATGCATGAGATTCTAGCTTTCAAGGCTAAAATGAAATACAGACAATGAGAATATTACCATTAGATCACCTGTCTTCAGAAAACTGAGTAGAGAAAAACTATTTGCAGTATAGATCTTCTGAAATCAGTGGGGTACAGTAACCAAGAAACAGAACACTGATTTTTCCTGCTTTTTCCCCCCCAGTATGCCATCATTTTCTGGGGTTTTTTTCTGGGTTCCCTTGTCACACACATTTATATTAACACTTTCTCCTTCCATTTTCCTGTCTCCACCTCAGCTTTTCCAACAAAAGAATTGGTTTTGCCATCTGTCTCACTCTGCCTCTGCCACCAGGGAACAATGTCACTGACTAAGCCTCATCTAAAATGCCATCAAGATCTAGTGAGCCATGGGACCTTGCTGATTTAGGGACAGTGGAGCGGCATGCACCAGATGAGCATGATACCACTCCCTGGCCTTGCAATAAACACACAGGAAGGGCACGTGTGCCCCAAAGACACCTTGTTGCATGTCCTGTGGCTGTTGAAAACAGCAAGCTTGGATTGAAGGGGCTGTCAGAAATAAGCGGCATTCAAGTGAAATGGTTAGATTTTAGTCCTACTTTCAATTTGCAACTGATTTGTGAGGTTCTTTTCTCTTGAACGTGACGTTCACTGAAGTTATGACCATGATTAAATACTGAAAAGGTTTTGCACCCCTGTCTGAGCTGACCCTTGTCAGTGTCCCAGGGCTGTCGGGGCTGAGGCTTCACCCTTCAGCTTTGCTCACAAGAAAAAGTAGGACATAGGCACATTCTGGAAGCAAACTGCAGACATAATAAACGCCTCCAGAAGCAAAAATAGAAGAACCGTATTCAACATGAGACAAGAAAAGCTACCTACTATAATGTCTATTTATTACTTGCAGTACTTTTTTTCCTACTGTTTTTCTTTGCTATGACTTACCAACTTCTTATATTTCAATGTGTAAGTTAACCCTCTATTTAATCAATACCTAACTATATTGGATAGGCAAACAAAACCTGTTGTAATGGCCTACTGCTGAGAACTAAATACTTAATAACTGAGCACTGTGTTAATTTTGCTTAAACTGGCTTCCACTCCATGATCAAACATCTGGGTAGATAATTCTCACCCAAAAGCTCTATAAACAAGGTGCAACACTGAACAAACCTAATACATGGGTTTGGATTTAGCTTCATAGTTACAAAAGCAAAAGATCCGCACAGCGCTAAGAGCCCACGAGTGCAATTCTTTCCATAGATAATGTTCTCTTTTCTGCTTTCTAAAAAAACTCATTGATCTAGTTTATGATTCAAAGTCTAGATAAGTGCCTGAATATTCTGTTTCACAACTCCACACCTCGTTTCCAAATGTAGGCAATTTAGGAATAATGAAAATCTGTAAGTAGTCAAAACATACGGCGTATAACAAATCGTAACACTTGGGATCAGTGATGGGTAGATTATGAGGAGCTGTATAGTACTGTCTTATAATGTAACAGTAAAGCTCTGTGGGGCCAAGCAGAAGCCAATACATGGCAATAGTTAAATTCTGAATGTATGATAAGTAGAAACGTCAAAACTCCTTTCTCTACCTTTTTATGGCCCTTCCACCTTCAGCTCAGTTGTACAACTCCTCCAGTCACATTAACAAAACTTTGGGGGAGCTGCATCTATGGAATGTATCAGTACAGTGATGTTTTCTAATGGCCCTCAACAAGGCACAGTGCTGGAAGTTTCATCTGGATGTCATTTGTAAGGGGTAGCAGAAGATATACGGTCTATTACATGCTCTGGGGCAAAACTCCCACTGACGACAGATGTAAGAAAGCAGCCAGACAGAGAAATTAGCAGGGAAATAATGAATTTCTAGCTCTCCAGGAAAGTAAAGCCCTGTTTTGGGAAGGATCAGCCTTGTACAACATACAGAAAACCAGTAAAATAACAGAAGGAAACTAATTAGTCGAGATACTTTAGAAGTGTCTGCCTCCCCCACAACACACACAAGTCAAGGACACGACCAAGAAAACTCTGAAGTTTTACACAGTCACTTGGCACAGCACAAGTACACGAGGAACAGACACTAGACAGGAAAACCTGAATTCAGACTACTGAATTTCCTCAAAAGCAGGAAGGTTGAAACTACTGAAAGTGGGGCAGGCGGGCAGTGAAGCAGCACGAGGTTTGCTGCTCTTGCAGGAGGACATTTGTGATGAGAGGGAGCTGCAAATGGGGATGTGATACAGTGAAGGCTGCTTGTTTTCTGAGACAACCAAGTACAACAGATGCTGAGCTTTTTCAGCCTGGAAAAAAGAAGGCTCATGGGAGACCTTGTAACAGTCTGCCAGTACCTAAAGGGGGCCTACGAGGAATCTGGAGAGAGACTTTTTACAAGGGTGCGTAGGGATAAGAAAAGGTAATGAATTTAAACTGACAGAGGAGAGATTGAAATTAGACATTAGGCAGAAGCTCCTCCCTGTGAGGGTACTGAGGCGCTGGCACAGGGTGCCCAGAGAAGCTGTGGTCTCCCCATCCCTGGCAGTGTTCAAAGACAGGCCAGGACCTAATGGAAGGTGACCCTGCCCATGGCAGGGGGTTGAAACTGGATAAGCTTTAAGGCCCCTTCAAATCCAAACCATTCTATGTCTCTGAGATTTGGACTTAATTTAGTAGCTAACTTGTGTTGCTGCACCTATGCTGCAGTGCAGTGTACAGATAGCTGTGCTAGTCTTAAAATGCCTATGGCAGCACAGAGCTATGTTAACCAGTTTGGTGTTTATTCTTCAGTAGATTTTGCAGGCTGTGCTGGAATCCAGGCTCCAGCAGCTCTCAGTTACTGCTAACACCCAAACAAGATCTCCAGTGACCACAGCCCACATGCATCCTCAGAAGTAGGCAAAACCAGCAGATTTGATGCAGAACGAAGGAAACCACAATTGTGTTATGAGAAGAAACTGATTTTGACAGAAATTTTAGCATCTAATCCAAACCTTAAGAGCAATTTTACTGCAGAACAATTCTGTTAAACTGTTGCAATCTGAAAGCAGTTTTATGTCAAGAAGTGGCATTTTCCTCATGTTTTATTCAATTTGAAAGGAATCTCCTTTATTTTACTTCTTGGTGTACAGTTCCAGTGTGTCACCCCGACACAGGGGCATGGGGAAAGGGGGATACCGGCTGTAGCAGACAGGAAAGGGGGACCCACAGAAAGATGTGGGGAGCCCACAGGCTGCTATAGCAGGCATGGGGCCAGCAGCCAGCTCTCTGAAAGCTTCTTCCCATCACCCTGCTGCTATCTGGGGGCACCAGTTGACAGAAACAGAGTTTCGAAGCAGGAAGCTGCCTGCCAGGACAAAGGAGGAGATTGTCTAAAAACCCTCTTTATTTTTGTTCTGTCTTGCCTAATCACTTCAAGTTTTTTTCTGTTTGAGATGAGAGATATTATAGTTCACATCCAAATACAATATGGCTTTTTGAGCTTACAGACTCTGCTGCTGGGCAGATCCCCCCTTCCCAGCTCTGGTCGATTGAAGGTCTTGGAACAGCTTTGCTTCTCCCTTCCCCCAGGATAATCCAAGTATTATTTAGGGTATCTCACCACCCTTAAATGTACTGTTCTTTCTGTAAGCATTTATTCTGTTCCTGAAAATACTTATTTCTTGCAAGCCAGTGTCTCTTTAATGCATTATTGGGCAAAACATGAGAGCCAGCACACAGCATTTGCCATCAGTTTGGAAACTCCTACTGGGTACAGGAGGTACAGGGCTGTGTCTGGTTTGTGAACAGCAACTTCATACTAGATGGTGGCCAGTGGGTGCAACTTCTGGCTAACAAAAAAATGGAAAGTTGCCAGGAGGAAAGCATCTTTCCAAGCCAAACAAACCTTCACTGCACCTATATGCTGTTGTCCAAGGAACTGGTGCACCTCGGAAACTGGAAAAGGAAAGGAGCCTCACCCTGTGAGGGGAAGAGGAAAGGGACACCTAAGGAGGAGGACCATGCACACCATGTTATGAGCCCCCTTGATGTCCTGCCCCTGAAAACAAATAGCCCAGGTAACACTGAGAATGGATTGGCAGTGAAGGATCAGTAGTGTGGGAAAGGAAATACATTCTGCATTGTACAGTGTAAAGACATTAATAAGAAATCACATTTTTCAGGTTGAAAAAAGACTGCAAAAAACATTAATCTCCACATAAGATTATGTAAATCCCACTTCAAATAAACAGCAATCAGTACCTATTTTGATTTTATTGTTAAGAGTAACAATGTCAGTAGCAGCACAGCATAACAATATTTAAATGCCATAAAACACACAGTAGAATTCTGCACATATTATATTGATAAGTTGGAGCTAACCTCATTAACTGCCTGCAGCATTGCTTCAGTTCATTACGTGACACAAGCAGAACAAATTCATATAACTGCATCTAAAATTACAAACAGGTAGTGCAATACTTCTGTGACTATGTCTCAGCAGTGGTATTTATGCAGCCATGAATACAGTCCTGCCAGCCTTTTGGTTATAAAACTGTACTTGTAGGATTATTTTTTATAGAAGTTGGTTGGAAAAATGTGATTTGCCTTCAAAGTTACCATTAAGATTTTGCCTTCAGTGACTTTGTACAACTAAAAAGTCATAGAATCATAAAATGGTTTGGGTTGGAAAGGACCTTAAGATCATAGAATCACAGAATCATAGAATAGTTAGGATTGGAAAGGACCTCAAGATAATCTAGTTCCAACCCCCCTGCCATGGGCAGGGACACCTCACACTAAACCATATCACCCAAGGCTTCATCCAACCTGGCCTTGAACACTGCCAGGGATCAAGCATTTACCACTTATTTGGGCAGACTGTTCTAGTGCCTCACCACCCTCAGAGTAAAGAACTTCCTCCCTATATTCAACCTAAATTTCCCCTGTTTAAATTTAAGCCCATCAGCCCTTGTCCTATCACTACAGTCCCCAGTGAAGAGTCCCCATTCTGGCCCCTTTGTAAGCCCCCTTCAGATACTGGAAGGCTGCTATGCGGTCTCCACACAGCTTCTCTTCTCCAGGCTGAACAGCCCCAACTTTCTCAGCCTGACTTCATACATCCTTAGTATCTACAGTAATTTTACAGAGAAAAAAAACTCCATAGACTCAAATTAAAGGAAGTCAGAAGTACAGGAATTAGAATATTTCTCAGAAAGGTATGGGCAAGTTCACTAGGACAGAAATTCAAACTAAGCACAGATTTCTCAAATCTAAAATGGTCTGTGGTGAAGCTGAGCATTCATGGCAACAGTGGTTTGTAAGGGCGAGAATCCTTATAGAAATACTGTAACAATCTAAATAAGTGCTATTAAAATGCCAAGAGATTAAAGGCTGGGATTAAACACACATGCAAAAACTATTTGCATCTGCAGATGTTGACATCAGATCAGTTCGCAGCTGGACTCCTTTGTTGTCTTAAAAAAGAGAGAGAGTAAGAAAATCAGACCCTAAAAGTACTTTTTTCTTCCATAACAACAATCTCTTTTGTCTTGGACACTGAAGCAGAGTCCAAGCAGCAGCAGGGCGTATGGTTTAGTTAGGTTATAATTCATCTCCACTAAGAGTTATCTGACAAAACCAGTGTGAAGTGTCATTCTTCCCTTCCCCTGGAAGACTGTGAAAGTGGTTTTGTCTTGTTTCATCTGTCCTGTAGGATATAAGGTATCAGGAGCTTCCAGTCTGTTCCTCAGGTTTTTTCTGGCATCTTTTGTCTGTTTTTATCACTTGGGATTGTACCCTCCCATGAGTTTATAAATCTTGGATGAGATCATATGCCACTGCTCTGAGGTCTATATCTGGAAGGTGCCAGGGGTGCAGCACTGTGTGATACTCGCGTGTCAAGAACTACCCAAACATCACTTAACTCTGAAGCCACAGCCATTTACTAATTCCTTAGGGGCCAGATCACAACATGGTGATAGAAACATGGAATTAAGTGCTACAAACGCATATCTAGGAACATCACCACCCCTTCCCTCTTCCCTGACCATAATTCACATGAATACTAGGTAGTTTTCCAGTATATTTTAAAATAAAAAATATCAAATATAGAGACATATATAGAGACATATGCCTGATTCAAATCAAACAAACCAGCAGCTGAGGGATATGACTCTAGGATAGGCTCAGCTGTCCAGTATGTATTAGCTGTTATTGCTTGGGATGTAACAAACCACGAGCTTGGAGCATGGCTTCCTGGCCCCACACAAGACAGAGGATGCATCAGCCTCAGCACAAGTCAAGCAAGAGACCACTGTCTGGAAACCACCACATCTGAAGCTCACTCAGAAAAGCAATGGGCAACAGTCTGGTAAACTTTTTTCCCCAGTGAACAAGAAAACTATAATGAAATAGAGAGCACACTGTCTTCCCACCAGTCACCAGCCAGCACAGATAGCCGACATTAAAGGACTCTTTGATATAACAAAGCAAAGGTCCAGTGGTTAAAATCTGCATCCAGAAAAGCTCAGACAGAAATAAGGTTCATAATTAACTTATATCATGAACAAGCTGGAACAGCTTCTGACACATGATGCTGTAAATCACTTCGAGGCATAAAAAACAGATTTTTGAGGGGTAAAATTTAATTTAAAACTTTTTAATAGAAATGCTGTTTTGAACCTGAAAAAGTGACAAAACAAAACAGCCACCAATCAAAAAAGGGAATAGAGGGATTTTTATAAACATGTGATTGATAGGTATTTTTTCCTAATGCGAATTGAAGACACACAAAGCTTAAAGCCTTTGCAAACAAATTGTGCAGGTCAAGCGCAGGATCTCTATGGGAATCTGAACAAAACCTGACTCCATCAATCCACTAATGCCCTGGAAGCAGCTCTAACAAGATGCACAACAATAGGTTGTTAAAGAGTGTCATTTAGGGGGGTTTACTTTTTAAGTTGTTATTACTCATAGAGGTAAAGTAATACCTTTCTTTTAAATATGAATCATTAGCTGACACACTGCATTAAAAAAAATCCAGGCATTTATATGGCACATCTCACAAAGTAGCTGCCACTGAGATGCATTAGACTATCATCTGAAGTGTGGTCTCCAGGGGGAAGTGGAGCACTAAGTTGGACAAAAAGCTATCTATGTTTCTGTGGGACAACACTGAATGTGCCAGACGGGAGAGATGACCTAACAAGTTACATCTTCAAAGTGAGGACTCAAGGGATTAAAATTAAAAAAAAAAAGTAAAAAAAAACTTAACATTTTCAGTTTGAAAACTGTACAAAGAAGTATTTGTTTGCAGAAGAAAAAGGCCAGTGAGAGAAACCCGTTAGTAACTGCTTCTAAGAAAGGTGATGAATAGATTTATCAGGAAATCATGGTTTCTTCATGTTAACCCTCCTCATCATAAGAGGGGAGAGAGCACAGCTGTCAGAGACTGCCCTGCACAGCAGGACTGGCTTGTGCTCCCAGAGACTCCCAGCTGAGGAGAAACCTGTGCAGTCCCCAGTTTCAGCCCATGGTGGAGATCATCCACGAAACACAGATACCCTAGAGCAGGCTTCCATTCACAACATCCGTAACTCCTGATTTCCAATGAAGGAAGCCCTACCTCAAATGAATTGTAAAGCTTATTTCTAACGGCAATATGGCATAAGTGGACATCCAGCATAAAGGGAGAATGTACCTCCCAGGAAGTGGAATCACAGAATCATAAAATCAAGTAGGTTGGGAAACACCTTTAAATCTTCAAGATCATCAAGTCCAACCATTACCCCAGGACTGCCAAGGCCACCCCTAACCCATGCCGCTAAGGGCCTCATCTACATGTTTCTGGAACACTTCCAGAGATGGTGATTCCACCACTGCCCGGGGCAGCCTATTCCAATGCCTGACTGGCCTCTCTGTGAAGAAACTTTTCCTAATATGCAATCTAAACCTCCCATAGTGCAGCTTGAGGCCATTCTTGTCCTATCACTTACTACTTGGGAGAAGAGACCAATCCCACCTCACTACAACTTCCTTTCAGGTAGTTGCAGAGACTGATAGAGTCCCCCCTGAGCCTTCTCTTTTCCAGACTAAACACCCCCAATTCCCTCCCTCATTCCTCATAAGACTTATTCTCCAGACCCAAATGTACACAGTCAATGTATAAAATGTACACCATCAAGGTAAAATACCATCCTCAATAGTAAGCAAGAAGCAGAAATCTTACCACATTTAAAACATCACAAGCTTAAAATAAAACAAAGCTGAAAGACTACGTAATACATCACCCGAGGTTAGTTGGTGTGCATATGAAGATTTAGAACTGAGCTGGTTAAGCAAGTGCCAGGGATGAGTCTGACCACATCTCTAGTCTTCCTGAGGTGTTTTCAAAATAATAGTTGTATTTACCTGGAGGGGAAACTTTTCCTCCATCCCAGTCTCCTACCTATAGCCTGAAGCTGTATCAAGAGCCTGTAACAGAGTTTTCTGGTTAGTTTCTCTTCTTAAAAGCAAAGGACATTTTCATGCTGCTGTGGGTTCTGTTATCAGAAGTTCTGATTTACTGATACAAAGACAGTGGTATTTTAATTTTTCCAGTTTTACATGGGAGGCAGCATTCAGCTTGATTTAACAAAGCTTTTTCAACAATGAGGCAACATTTGGCTCCAAGTCTGCCATTCAAACATCACCTTACCTTCGGGAATGATGAGTACATTGCTTTCCCATAGCCAGATTTTTGCGATGATGAAAAAGTTCCTGTTAAGCATTGATGCATGTAACTAATTTAGAAAATTAGGAAACTCACTCTTTGTTCATTACCTGAAATTTACAGTATCTGTGGGAAAAATAGCAGATTCTCATAATGTCATCTGTGCATCACCAGTGCTTAGCAAAGGCATTTCAAGATAAGCTTGCTATTATCTGATAGTAATGGGTCCTCTTCAACTGCTGAACTGCATTAAGAGGCACAAAATACTCTTGAAATATTTATTTTCCTTCTGAGCAACAGCTGAAGTATTGACAAAGCAGAAAGGCTGTATATGCAGTCAGAAGTGGAATGCACAGTATTGGCAACCTCAAGTACAGCTAAAATGTTGTCCACGCTATGAAAACATTCACAAAGCCTTGACTTGAAGCATTGAGAGAGTAACAGGGCATCCACAGACATGCTTTATAAGGGCAAACACATATAGAGTGTAAGCAGAAAAAAGAACTGAGGGTATGAACAGGGGCAGAGGAGCTACAGATGTGTAACAACAGCAAATTA
The DNA here is from genome assembly GCF_012275295.1 of Melopsittacus undulatus. Lineage (NCBI taxonomy): Eukaryota > Metazoa > Chordata > Aves > Psittaciformes > Psittaculidae > Melopsittacus > Melopsittacus undulatus. Next base: position 7,689,843 of record NC_047529.1, on the reverse strand, counting down.
TTCCACACACTTTCAGATATGGATCTCCTAGGCATACAGTTGGCAGAGATATCACTGGCTGCATAGAAGATGTTTCTTTTACATCAAAATTATGGCTTAGGATAAGGATTGTATGGAGAACCACTTGAGAGTTAGGAAATGCCACTTTTAATCGCATGTGTACAGCCTTAATTCAATCCCTTACATTAGACTACATGGGTGGCTGCTCTTCCCAAATAACATCTGCCTGACTCAGTACAAAGAATGGGCGATACTCTAACTATGCCAAATTGTAATTCTTACTGTTCAGCATGAGGCCACTTCTTGTTTACTTTTCAGTTTACTTTTTGCTCAGATGCTTCTCCAGATCAGCCATGAAAACCAATTTATAAAAACATCCTGGTAGGAGTCATGACATTTGACACGGAATTATCCGTGTGCCTAGTAACGCACACAGCTTATTTTCATACTAATGAAACAGCACTATTACTTGCATTTCTGAACTGTGTGGAAACCGAGTTGCCTCTTTCACCTCTGAAGCAGTGTTCCACTTGGATACACTCTTTACTGAATGTATTTGTTAAAATATTAAGAAGTCTGAAAATTCAACTATTTTTAAAGCTTGGCCAAGTAATAAAATACTCGGAAGGGGGGGTGGGGGAAGGAAATACTCATCCTGTAGCCAAATATCAAATTTGTACTCTGAAAATCATGAGTCTTAAAGCTATTTAAGGAAAAGAACAATTCTAGTCATATTTTTGAGAACTGGAAAGCCAATTTACCTGAAAAACATGAAAAATGAATAAGCCTGGCAAACATCCACTGATGAATATTTCATTTTGAACAAATAAGTGCATAAATTTACACGCTATAAGAGGATGGTTGCATGCAAAGGATCAAGCCACCTAGAAGCATCTAGCACCTTCCCACACAAACCCAATAGACTTCTTTACTTATAAAAATAAACACTGCTGCAAATGTTTTTACCATTTTCCCTTTGGTATTGCATAAGTAGGTAGGACTTTGGTTTTAATGAGAGAATCAAGTTTAATTCCCCTCATCTTAGACCACCATTGGTCTTGTCCTTCATTTCCCAGCACACAGGAGATTAATACATCCAAGGCACTAACATACTTCCATTTGTCTTGCCTGGGAGCCACAGGAGTACCTGAGCCAGTTAGAGCTGCCCTGTGCTACCAGGAAATTTCAGCAAATGTGTTTTTAAAATAATTCATATCAGAGCAACAAGTTTTTTCCTTTAGAGAGAATATGAATCATTTAATGTCCCCCAAAATCCACTGCTTTCATGCACTGTAGGAAAATAAATATTTTACAAACAATGAACTTCTGCCTCTGTGTCTCTGAATTCCTTTTCATCTCCAGTTCTAAACTCTTTTAATCCTGGTTTCCTCTCTTACAGTTATACCACCCTGAAATGCTAGAAAGATTCAGCAGAAAGGAAGTGGTCTTTTCACAGTATGCTTCCCGTTTGAACTCACTTAATTAAATATGTAAACCTAATGATTTGTCTCAAAAGTATTTGAATATGCATTTTAAAAAATGCAATATACAACAGAAGTCTTATGATTGCAATGATGAAGTCAGAACCTATCATCCTGTAGAACCCACGACCAAATAAACTGACTAATTCAGAGGCTGAGATCTATTTAATTAGTCCATTAAAACAATGTATACAGTTGTGAAATCGGTGTCATTAGAAGCCTTTTCCTTTAATCTGCTTTGAACAGCTTCTCAAATCTTTTCCACTAGGTATCAGCAGGTCTTTAGGATCAAGTATTGTTAGCAAATGTTCTCCTGATGCAACCCATCTGTGAGGTGTTAGGGTTGATCTTTTCTCAACATTCATAACAGTCTCTTCTCTATTGCAGATTATAAATATCAGCAACTGTGCAGAAACAGCTTTGCTTAGACCTGCCAAGACCCTCAGTCCTGCAAAATGTTGAGTATTAATTTGCAGTAAAACCAGTTTTCAAAGGATTTTTAACAATTAGTGTGTGCTTTTTAATACAATTGAAAGTATAATCAGGAGGTGATTTGTTAGGTAAGAACTTTGATTTCTGTACCTTGAGAACAAAACATCAAATGTGTATTTTATAGTATTAATACCTTTTAGTGATGCTCAATTTATCAATAAGCTGTCAATTTACATCTGAGTCACTTGCATCTCTAAATCTTCCAGGGAATCTGCTTAGACATAAACAGTTGCGCATTGAAAGATGAAGCTAAAATAGCTGTAGGAAGGACAAAGGAGGAGGAAGCACATTTTCTACATCTGAGGCAAAGCAAACAATTGCAGCAGTAATTATAGCCCTTTTCTTTAAAGGAGACTTTAGAGCAATTGTCCTGAGGCCACTGAAGGAAGAACAAGATTTAGTTACAGTGGCCATTTGATACAGCAATTTATTGCTTGCTGTATTTTCCTTGAAACAAGATATTTGAGGGAGCCAGTTGCTTGGTGTTAAAAGCTTAATTTTCAAAGCACATTTGAAGAATGATTCCAGATTTTGACATGGCCACTCTCCTTATTGCTGCACACATATTTCCCTTTGCCTATGAAAACAATTCCAGATTCTTTTTTCATTTGGACCATGGCAAATGAATAATGCACTCATGCAAGTGATACAGTTAAAAAACCAAGGTCATGCAATTCTGCCCCTACGTTCTTTAGTAATATCCTATATTGACATTGCATTATTATTAAATTACATGCTGAAATAAGCTTACTTTAAAGCCACTATGTGCTTTATTAAATATTATACTCGGAATATTTTTTCATTATTAGTTCTTCAAACAATAGCTTCAGATGCCTCAGAAGTATTTAAAAATATATCAATGAATAGACAAAAGAATTTCAAGTCAGATCTATAGCTATACCCACAAATATTTTTAAAGACTCAGTATGTAGACATGAGACCAAAATCATCTTTGGGATGATTTATGTGAGCCACTAAAAGTATATTTTAAAATGTATGGTTGACATATTTCAAACTTCCTATACCGATTTGACTTTGAACATATTGAAATCAGTTGTCACAGTGATCTGATGTGGGCAAGTCTAACCTGCTGCCTGCCCTCAGGTCTGGGAGAGCTGACAGAGCTTTGAGCCTTTGAAGGAGCAGCTTGGCACAGCACAGGATTGGTTTTGTCAAGCACTTGTGAGACAGAGAATTAGGAATATGTAAACGCATCCCAGCAGATAAAACCTTTTTTGAAATGATAGCTCCCTTCACTAAATGTTTGATACACAGGAGTCAGTTCTGGCTCCCAAGAGCTGGCAAAACAGATATGGATTTGCTAATACAACATGCAAGCAGCAGGAATATGATGGTCAGTAAATACTGAGTGAGCTAAGCATGTTCCCTCCCTACAGCTGGAAGTTGGGGGTTGTGCAAGGAAGTTATCAGGAAAGTAAAGCAACGAAGATGATGTAAGAAAGGGCATAATCAGAAGGCCAAACTGAATGAAAAGCAAAGAAGGAAACAAAGAAAAAAAGTAAAATAGCAATAATGTTCATATTAGACAAAAGAAAGTGTATGAGAGGATAGATGTGTGTTCAACACACACCTGCAGATGAGATAGGTTGGAATAGAAAATAGTGGGAATGGGGAGACCAGGAACGTCTGAGAGCTTCACATGCAACTGGTTTTACAGGCTCCTGCCAACTCAATCTCTCTCTGAGCCTGTTTCATCTCTGTGACGTTCTTTGCTAAAGCCACATCACACAGAGCAAAGCAGCATGCAAAGCATCCTGCTCCCTCTTCAGCTCCTGTGTTATCTCTGCTCTGACTGGTCACATGCAGCTTCCTGAGGACTCCCCATCCACACCCAGCAGCCTACTCTGGTGTCAGCGAATACGTATGCTCAAGTGCTGCACAATTCATATTCATCCATCATTCTATTCACCGATCTCTGTTCTCCTGTCACAGCTGGGGGAAACAGCAAATTCCCTGTACGTGCAGCTGCTAGAGGCACAGATGGGAACTAGGAGAACTGATGAATCTAAGGCAAGATCCCAAACATTTCACCATTTAAAAAGTACCAAAAGTATTTTGCTTAGGTTTTCTTATCTATATACTGGGATTAACTTCTCCAAACTGTTTGTGCACAGTCCTTTCAGATAGGATGAAGCAAATTCCTTTAGCAATGCTAAATGTCAGTACCATTAACGCCACGGTGTGGTTAGGAGCATTTGCCAAGTTCCCATCCCACCCAAACTTTTGAAACAATGGAATGGAAAAAGCCCTGAAAAACAGAGAGAAATGCTGATGCTGCTCATTGGAATAATAAGGAAGAGTTAAATATTAGTGATCTCAGCTCAGCTTCCAATAGATGGTTCCTCAAAATGTGCAGCTGCTCCTGATTTTCCCTGTCATTACTAATAGTAAATGTCTCAAATGTATCAGATGAAGACATTAAATAAATTAAAATCTAATTTTCCCATCAAAAGTAATTAGCACATTTTTTGCATCCCTGCCAGGTACTTCTCTCATTACTGGTTATTCTCTTTGGCACATACATTGATTAGTGAGAAGAAGTTTGTATTTTCCACTGTCCAAGAAGCGAGATTTATTCTTCAAGAGTACTAGCTAAACCATTTGATATATTTGCTAAGAAAAAAAGAAATCAGCAAAAATAAATATGCAAAATCATCATATAGCTGGCCACAAGAAGTTCCAACGTAACTGGTTTTGGCAGAATCACCACTATCTGCAATGAAGAAATTAAAACACATTGCTGACATTAAGACTACCAAAATAAAGTGGCAATAAATTTGCAAAGTGATGCTGTAATTAACATGGTCCCTGGGGTCTTGAGATGATGTTCTGGCCAACTGCAGAGAAAAGGGGAGAAACTTAAAAGGCACCCGAATGCAGTTCCAGTCTGGCACAGTGCTATGTATGACAGCAATAATTTGTGTCAATGGCTTCAGAATTACTGTCGCTGAGATGTACTTTATCATGTTTCACCCTTCCTTCAGCATACTTTCAGTGCTAGAGAGCAGAAGAGGGGCGAGGTCAAAAGCAATAACTCAGTACACAGTGAAGTCTTCATCTTGATAACCAAAAAAAAGAAGTCTAGTTACCCTTTTCAGTCAGAAACTGCCACTTTATACCACTTAAATGACAGAAAAAAATCAAAGAATATTTTGTTGTATCTAGGTTCAGTCATCCTAATATTCTTAAGACAAACAATATATTGTTATGGATCCAGTTCATATTTCCAGTTCCTGAAGCATATGAGGCTTTTGTCTCAGGAAGTATTCCAGCTTTCTCCATTTTTTTTTCTCAGCTTCCTCAGCTTAGTTGTTTTCTAAGCTTTATTCATCCACCCGTCCAAAGCAGCTACACCCCAGACTGATAGCAAGCTAGTTATAAACACTTGTTTACTCTCGCCTCCTTCCTCTATACTTAATTTATGTTACATTTTAGAAGCTTTTAATTAGAGAGCATCTACTGATAACAGGAAGGAAATGGTTTAAAAGTGCAAGAACAATCTCACAGATAGGAATCAAGTTAAAATAAAAAGAACACATGAAAATGTATTTCATTCTAACTCACAGCTGGGAAACTGTGAGTTTCCCAGTGCCTTCCTTGTATCACTCACTACAATTCCTGCTTTAGCAGACTACCTGGAGATAAAATGCTTTATTCTAGCAAACAAAGACTTTGTTTCCTACATGAGAAAATATTAATATTGCAAATTAATTTGTATGCTAAAAAGATTTTTCCAAATTGCTTTGTCGTTGTTCAAAACACTCTCTGAAAATGACAGGCACCAGGTTTTGTCACACAAGTGTTTTAAACACCATTTGGGTATGCCATATTTCATAGGCAACAATGGCAGAAATAAAAATAACAATAATAATAATCACTTTAAAAAAATACAGCCATTTGTACAAAGATCAGAGCAAATCTCTTGGGACAGAGCAAGGGCTGTGAGACTTGCAGCTTGCCCATGGCAGGCTGGTGAAGCTCCTCTCTGTAGCTCTGGATAGAGTGGGTGCTCTACTCTGAACAGATCCCAGCAAACCACTTCTTACTATTAGATGTAGAGCTGGTCCACAGCCCAGAATAACCACTTGGAAGAGATCCAAAGCTCTTGGCTCTCACATCTGCTTTCTAGATAGTGGTCTTGCCCTTGTTCAGATATATTTATGACCTTCGTAAATTAAAGATAAGGTTAAGAATATATCGCCCTTAATAATGGGCTTTAATAATTAATCTTTGGAATAGATTATTAAAAAATCAGTCTTATTTCCACAACACAATAAATCAAGCACCCTTAAAACACAAAACATACGAATCAGTAAGAACTGGCCACCAGGACTTGTGCGAGTATCTCTGACCTTTCCACATGTATTTTTTCTGTCCTTCTCCTCTCTGCTCCCTGCATAATTCTGTTTTGTAACATTGCTTTTATTTGTCTGAGCTGAAAAGCTCCTGGGACTCTGTCTGACCTCTCAAACGAGATTCCCAGAATACAGCCGTCACAAGAAATCAAAATGGTGCCTCCACAACCAACAAGGTTAAGAGTTGGACTTACCACAATTCATTTTAATTATCTTACATTGCATTGGTACTTCTCCTTGGGGATACTAATTACGTGAGTATGTTTTGTTTCTTTTGCTTTCAGAACATTCCCTTTCTCTGCACTTTCAAGCAGTGTTCTGAGCAATACTTTCAAACGGCACAACATTAAATTCAAGCTTTAATGGTAGATTGGTTTTAATCATCTGAGACACACCAGGCCATTTCTCTAGAATCAGAGAGAGGCCTGACTCATTGAATAACCTGAGTCACACTACTAGGTTTGGTACCTCGATTGTCACTTCTTTTACAAGTTCAATTCTTGATATAAAATATAAAACTATGCAGAACATATTTCAAGTCACAAAGTAAATGCCATGTGCAACGAAAGTGAGTTTTCAGATTAGTTAATGTAATTTGTCAGTATTTTTTGCGTGGCAAATCAATGTGTCCCTGCCTATGGCAGGGGGCTAGAATTAGATGAGTTTTAATATCCCTTCCAATCCAAACCATTCTCTGATTCTATGATTAAGTAAACCAAATCAGCCAACAGTAAGTGTTTTCCTGCAGGCAGATATCCTTTGCTGTCAAAAGTTAAGTTGTTCTGTTTTTGGTACATAGATTTTTATTTTCTTTAGGAGCCAGCAGATTTATTTCAGAGAGAACAGGGAGGCTTCTGTTCAGCTCATAACCATAAAATAAGCCAATACCAGACTGTCAAAACCCACAGTTGCAGACAAAGTGATATAACCAAAAAGATTAAGGAGTTATCATGTATTACTCTCAAGAACATAACTTCTCCTTCAGCCCCCCTATTCTTCTGTCTTGCCACTCTGTCTGCAAAACAAAACAAGTCCAATACTAACAACTGTTCAAAACAAGGTCAGCTGATTTTTTTAATCTTCACCTGAAAACAAATCAGATGTAAGTCAGAAATTGATGTAATATTAACAAGCACAGAAATAGGAACGTATGTTTAAATCAAACAGAGGGCACCTTACATTAGCTAACTTGATGTTTAATTTGAATCCCTTCCAATGCCAGGTTTTACCCCCGCAAAAATGCTTTACAGCCTTGTCTGGGTAACTGAATGCCAACTCTTGCAGATACATAAGACTGACAAAACTATCCCTGGCTTTTCCTGATTTAATCTACAGAATTTACACATAATTTATGTGGGCTATGTATATGAGGGATCTGCTTTTATCAAAATGAGTATTTTCACCAATCTACTTTGGCTTTATTATTCTTCTCAAGCTTTTCTTCAAATGACAAGCAATTCAACACATCTGCCAAGCATCAAGCCCCTAAAACTGTTTTGGTTTATATCCAATGTAATGTGCCCCCAGCAAATACATACTCTCCATTCTCCTGTGACACATTATATTCTCCAGCCAATGAAACACATTGTATAGGAACAAATGTCTTCCTGAAGTATACCTCACAAAAGCAATGAGGGAAACTAACACCTTGGATTGTTTTTCTTTTTTCTTTAATCACAATCATAATATGGGAGGAGAGGAATCCCCCACCATGTTGTCAGCAACAAAAAAATAGGCTTTAAATGCAGGAAGAGTAGGAATTAAAGTTGGGACATATCTACAATCCACTGAAAACATTTATAGGGAAGTTTAATGTTAGCTTTGCAGGTAGAAGTCCTCCAACATGTAGTCACGAGTGAGAGAAAGATGGAATGACTTAAGACTGGGAATGGCACAATGCAAGAACAGGTTCATGCGTGGTATTCCAGGAATCAGACCTACAAGGTGTTGAATGCCCACACCTCAGGTGGTATCAGTAACAGATACGGGATCACTTATTCTTCACAATACATAGATAGATAGATAGATAGATAGATAGATAGATAGATAGATAAAGCCACTACTACCCTGAAATCAGCAGCTTTTAGTACCTTAAAGGGCTAACAAAAAAGCTGGAGATGGACGTTTCACAAGGGCATGTAGGGATAGTACAAGTGGAAATGTCTTTAACCTGACAGAGGGAGGATTTAGATTAGATATTAGGAAGAAATTTTTCCCTGTGAGGGTGCTGAGGCACTGGCACAGGTTGCCCAGAGAAGCTGTGGCTGCCCCATCCCTGGCAGTGTTCAAGACCAGGCTGGATGGGGCTTAGAGCAACCTGGCCTGGTGGAAGGTGTCCCTGCCCGTGGGAGGGGGTTAGAACTGGATGAGCTTTAAGGTCCCTTCCAACCGAAACCATTCAATTATGATGGTGATGATAAAAGCAGAAGCAAAAGAACTGTCTCCCTTAGCCCTTGTACAATGTCAGAACACACCAACAGTTTAAAGCTGTAGACTTCTCAGTACAGCACAAGTGCTATCTAAAGAGAAAATTTTTCACTGAGCAACTGAATGTAGGAACATGGATTTCTCACATAAAGTACATGGTTCGTTTACTTTAGAAAAGAAATACATTTTTACGGATATTAAATACAAACTACCTAAATGCATTGCTTAGTTAGATACAATTGCCATTCCTATTCTTTCATAAGCAATTCCATGTAAAAGGACAGAGCCAGGGCTAAGACCTTCATTTAAACTAATCAGAATAAATGTCAACATAGGCATCAGCAGAGGAAGGCATCACAAAATTAAACATAGAATAGAATCACAGAATCAACTAGGTTGGAAAAGACCTCTAAGATCATCATGTCCAACCATTACCCCAGGACTGTGAAGACCACCACTAAACCATGTCACTGAGGGCCTCATCTACTCATCTTTCTAATAGAAAAACAGTTAAGCCATAACAACCAATAAAGCTTGCTAAAATCCTGGGTACTTTTTTATCCTTAGATGTAGTACAAAATACTGGAAGGCAAAAAAAAGGGGTTTGCTCAGTTTCCATTTGTTTAAAGGATCCAAACATAAAACACTGTCCCTGTGATTCCTGCCAACACATCATTTTTAAGTAAGTTGCTGTATTTCTTTAAGGAGCTATCTGTGCTAAGCACAGACATTTCTGAAAACACAACTGTGTTCAGTCAGTGTGAAATAGAGAAATGATACAATAGGAAAGGCTCTTCATTCCCACCTCCTCTTGGGCAGGAAGGCAGCAGGTTTTTACAGACACAGGTCAGCTGCTTCTGCTGGGAAAGGCACATCTGGAACAGCGAGCTGCATTTAGATAACATGCTCACAAAAGTTATGTCCACTATCTGCTACTTCCCAAACCTGCAAGTTAACATTTTTTAATAATTGTTATTTGTCTTAAATGCTCAGAGCCATGAAGACACAGTCATGTCTGGCAAACTGCTAAAACTGTAAGTCTCAAAAATACAAACCCACTGATAAGGGAAGCACTACTTATCTCCAACTACTCAAATCTCTGGTTGGCACCTACAAACATTCATGTCAGAATTCTTTGGATAAGCCTCAGAGCTGGGTCCACTCATTAACTATATAGTTACCATTGCTCAGGTGCTGACCTTTGCTAAAGTCACCTTCCATGTCTGGACATCAACAAAGACTCAGCTCAGTAGCCCACAGCATTATGGACTGTGTAATCTATTTTTTTCTCTCCAAACAAAGCAACTGAAACACTAAAAGGCAGAAATTAAACAAAGAAAAAATACAAATCAAAATAGAAAGGATGATTCGAAGATTATTTAAGCATGATCAACAAATTATGTTTTTTTTCCAAAGTCTGAAGTATTGACAAACTGATGTACTGCACCCATGACTACATCAGCCCTGCTGTCAGTAATCACTAATCAGGTCTAGGATGTCGTGATGCATTTAATCATTTCCTTTAAACACCTAGCACTCATCACTTAATGTGATGACACAAACCTGGATTGTAAAATGACCTACTGTAGTCTCATTAGTCATGTTCCTCTTTAGCTTAAAAATGCAACCAGAACGAATCTGCACAGATTGAAGCAGACTGCTTTTAGGTAACTGCCCAAATCCATCATAAAATCTTTCCCTTTGCTTTCATGGCTACCAGCAGCCTTGTAATTCTTTAACAAAATTAACCTTGATCCAAGGCAGTTGTTGCTACTGTGAGTGACTTGGTGACATTACTATTGTAAACAACACATATAGAAAACATCACATTGTTTCTGCTAATGGTAAACTTACACTTACAAGACATATTCTCTCTTTCTGTAATAACAGAACAAAGTAGAATCAAATGAAGCAAGAGACATGAAGCCTCTGATCTGTAAACTGCAGAAAAGCTTTCAATTCTAAACCAAGAAGATACATATGGACTTTGATTCCAAAACTATGACAGATTTCTGAAACAGACCATTGCATCTGGTTGGGAAGCTTTTTTATTTGGGAATATTCAATTGCAGGATTACTGCCTCCATCTACAAACCTGAAAAGCCAGCGTTTTCCATATTCTGTAGGAGTTATGTATTTTGGCTGTAATGTGCAGAACTGTAAAAGATGATTGTCTTTGGAATCCTCATGAGTTACAAATAACTGTGTTCTGACCAAATAAGATAGACATGCATCTATGCTCACATACTTTCCTCTATTTCCTACCAAGCTGATTGACTTGAAGAGAGACATATGCTGGTTTGCAGCTTGGCCAATGTGAGTGCACAGGATGCGAACAGCACAGCAAATGGTTAACACACATACTGTTATCCAGGGAAATCGAGAAATACAATCTCAAATGACCAAATATTTCCCCCAAGGAGAAAAAGGGCTGAGTACAACTTCAGTGAAGTGCTACAAATTGTAAAATAATCACCTAGCACTTTTAAAAGTAAAGTAGGAGAAGTGAGAATCAAAGGGTTTAGGTGGTCTAATGCTGATCATCCACTAACACCTCTAATGACTTTTGGCAATTACAGAGATTTCATATATGAACAAACACCTTTTTTCTAAACTGCTGAGCACATACAAATGTGAATTAAGCATTTAGTGAGACAAGCAATTAAGACAAATTAGAAAACAGTTTCATGTGTTTTCTGCCTCACAAATACCTTATAAATGCCTTTCAGTGACCCAAAAAGTGAACAATAAGGACTATGTTAAAGGCTACTGTCAGAGAGACAAAGAGCAAAGACATGCAAGCTTTGTCTACACTCATCCAGAGAAACTCAGCAAATTGCTCTGTCATGCATCTTGTACCTCCCCGGCAATCATGGGAACCTTTGCCCTTTTGCCCTGACAGATTAAATCGAAGCATGAAGGAGTGGGATCTTAGCCAAAGAATATTACATTTTAAAAGCTGACCTAAGCTCTTTTTATTTGCCCTTTCATTTTGATCTCATGATGATGTTTGAGTACTTTCCTCAGATATTGAGTTCATCAATCTCTAACCCTCTCTTAATGTATTTTAGGTTTGTGCATTTCTTCCATTTCAGGGAAGGGTAAGGCATTCTGCACTTTACAGATCAACTTTAATTAAAGGGCCTATAGGATACAGGAGATCCAGGGTGCTTAGTCATAAAGAAAATCTGTAATCCGGACTTTTTTTTGCCTCTCAAATTATGGATATTTTTATGTATTAAGACTTGAAATAGTAAAAGATTTATCACTGGTTTAAATACTGATTTTGTACTTCCATATAATCCATCACTGGTGAAAGGATGTGTGCAAACATCCCTTTCACTCACCCACCCACCCACCCACCATCACCCTTCGTTACCCACTTGCATTAAGAACCTTGTAAGTACTTTGTAATTGGGTGTTCAGCTTTTCTTAAACCTCTGCAACTGACATGAAGATTAATGACATTTGACACTGAGTGAATAACGGCATAAACTCTCATACTATTTTATTTGAAATTAAAATTCTCTAGCCTGCTACAGTTACCTTTTAAATGCGCCTCTGGCATAAAGCTTTCAGACCTGAAAAGCATGAGTGAAATCTGCATGGCTCGGGACTTAAATAATGAAACACTGAATCCTCCAACTCTTTGGGTCTCAAATTTTTGAGAGGCTTAAGCACCTTACAAAGGTTAAATCAAAGCAGCTGTCTCAGCAGAGCTTTAAAATGGATATATCTCTGTTATTAATAGGAATCAAAGCTCATGGACATCTGAACTACCTTCATACTTTACAAAATACACTTCTAAGTTAGGACCAAAGTTTGTAATAGTTTGCATAGGAGCTATAAAAACACTTGCTTGGGCAATTTTACTTGTGGAAACACGTTCAGTTCATATAAACCAAACAAAACTACTATTACAGAGAACAGCATTATAACATTTTAAACAAAAATCAATTTATGAAGCAGCACAGTAGAGTCAGAGTATATCAACTCTGCATTTTTATTTGGGATTCGCTCCACACTGAGCACACAGACTGAGTTTCTGGAATGCCTGATGACTAAAAAGCTAATGTCTCTTCTTTGTACACAATGATCTAATATTACACATGATCACTCAAGCCATCCTGACAAGGTAGCATAAAAAAGCACGCGTATTTGTACACGAAGGATCAATATTTAGAGACTGTATAATTTTTCATCCCTTCAGCTGGGCCATCCTAGAAATTGCTCATCTTTAAAAATTGTATTCCCAGCAAAAAAAAAAAAAAAAAAAGGACTTTTTTGCAGTGTGCAGGTTGCTGTGAGAGATCCAGGACATTTGAGTCCTCAAGATACCCTCTGCTTTCTCTTTTATCATTGGAAAACTCAATTTTTTCCTACTCCATTTTTCAGAGGTAACGGTATAAAAGGTGGTGAAGCAATATTCCAGATAAGAGTGGAGTTAAATTTGATTCTGAGAAAAAAACATTTATTCAGATTGTTTAAAACGCTCCTTAGCAGTATTTTATGACCAACTTTCCTGTAATTCAAATCTTCGGTGAAGGCTGCAAGATGCTGCTCAGCTGTTAATGAGCCCTTATGCCTTGATTTAAAGGCTGAGAAAGTTCGTAACAGATACCTGAAACTTCCAGTAAATACACTGAAGATAATACTAAAATTTAAGCCTAAAAACTGCAAAGAAAACACAAAAACAAAAGGTAAAAAGGAAGAGAGGGAATGAAGAATATTACAGCGGACACAAAGCAAAACATTTGCATGCCTTAGTCTCTTTGACATAAGTATATAATTTGGCATATCAATTTTTATGCACCTAAATCTGCTACTAGTTAATCAGCTTTGGAATACATCAGCCTGTTGTTGATACAACCCAAGAAAAAGGGGTTTCAGGATAGTGTTTTAATGGGCTTGACATCGGCTGTTCCATCCATAACAAGAACCTGTTTCCAAATGCAAATTCCACATTGTTACACCATAACAAATGCAACATATTCTGACTAGCAACAGTAATTTCTATTAGTAATTTATATTAAAGAACCTCCCAGAAGAATTTTGCATACAAGTAATCATCTGTTAACTGATGATCACTAATAACAGTGAAGTTATTAGTAATGTTATAGTCTATATCAGAATGTCTTTTATTATTATGCACCTATTAGCACTCCATACTTACCAGAGGACTATGCAAAATGTTTCTAATAGCCATTGAAATAAAGCCATTTCAATTCAACAGGGAATGTATATGTACTTAGATAGAAACTAAACCTGTTCATTATATGTATACTTAGAATGATGACTGAGACATTAAGCACCTCCATCAGATGTAGCGGGCAGCTTGAGAGTCTCAAAATCCCTTTCTGGTCCTACATATCGCTGAAGAGAACAAGGTGATGGGTTTGTGGTCTCACAAATGTTTATTCAGTGTGCTTTCTACCTCAACTTTATGTATTTTGTACAGAAAAATGAGCTAGCTGGTATTCCATGGAAACAGATTTGGTAGGCCTCTAGGAATTTCACTCTATTTCTCCAGAAAATCAAGCTAAAGATGGGATGGCTTCAGGGATGTTCCAGTCAAAGCATTCCAAGAAGATTACACTTTAAATGGTTAATGCAATTCTGGCAATCTCTTGATTCCTCTCCTTATCCGGCAGCAATAAAGCTCAATTATATAATCTGACACTTCCTATGCTTGGATGCCCAATTAGAGAAATTGAATTAAGTGAAGGATTCCTCAGAAAATGTGGGTTTTCTAACCCAAAAAAGAAAGTCACTCTTGATATGCTGATGTAAATAAGGAGATACTTCTGCAGACAGAATTCATGGAAATTAAGAACAGACCTCAGAAAGTCAAGCAGTCCACCATCCTCTGCCCTCTGATGCTAGTCAAATATCCAGGACATCCCTGCCAAATCTTTATCTAGCCAAGGTTTAAAAAGCCTTTCTACCTATTTAGTATTTAACTGCTACCTAGCTGAGATTTCCTTCTATTAAATCTCCTTACAACAACTTTAAGTTGTTATTTCCCCTAATGTAGCCATCAGGCATAGAAACAATTGATCATTATTCTCTTTTAAACAAAACAAATCCAAGCCTGTCAACCTTTTCTCCAAGATCAGGTTTTAAACACATTTGGTTTTGACACATTTCTCTGGACTCTCTAAAACTGACTGCTGTGCACAAGAAGCAAACTGAGAAATACGTTGCTAAAAAGGCATCTTTAATTCCTTTCCAGTGCGAGGAAAGTATTCACTTTAATCACTCAGACTCCTGTACGTTTAAAAACCCAGACCTGATCTTCACAAACTCCTTTGTAGCTGCTAGATGTGGGGAGGTTCTTGGATATTCCAGACTACAGAAAATCTTCCAAAGCCAATTAAGCTTCATACAGAATTATAGAATCAACTTGATTGGTAAATACTTTTAAGATCATCAATTCCAACCACTACCTCAAGATTGCCAAGACCACCACTAAACTGTATCACTACTATTTGTTATTCCTAAGCAAATATGTAAACTATATAGAATAGCATTGATCCCGTATTTTAAAACATAAAGAAGTCTACGTGAAACTTTGCCAGAGTAAGTGAAATTTCTAAACTTAGAAGTATTTCATGTACTTTACCCCAGTTATACATTTGGCAAGAGTGGAGAAAGCTCCTTAGTTGTCACCAAGTGATCAAAGGCAATTCCTTCCCAGTGGTCTCTGTCATCTAAAGATGACACACAACACATTACAAATATCCCCTTCTGTTAAAATGATGGAGCTAATCCAAATATGCTACATGTGGGTTATGTCTAAGCCATTTTTTTAGATCTGAAATAAAAGAGAGGATTTTTTCTATTGTTAAAAATAGAATATAAGAACTGAAAGTACAAGTGAGGCTGATTGGTATTTAGTTGGGTGAAGAGGTCCTTCAGTTATCAACCCCCAGCCCACAGAACTGCCCAAAGGAAGAGGAATAGAAACATGAAATGATTCTCATTCTGGAACCATAGTTTTGGTTGATAATATGAACAGAGTGGACAAAACTTGCAGTAATTAAGTATTGAAAGACAAGATATACAGAGGTACAAATCCCTCTGCTGATCTGGAACCTGCAATGCAAAGAAGGATGAAATGCGTCAATACAAAGAAACAAAGATTTAAATCTGTGACAAGGTCCAGAGTTTAGTTCTGAACTTCACCAGATTTTAAATTAAAAAGAAATAAGATTCAGCCAAGAAAACTCCATACTTTGAAGAACATGTCTGGACTATTTAATCTAAGGACTGAATCACACAGCTTGGGGGCAGGGGAGGGAAACTAGAGAGAAGCAAGAACTTGGTAGAAGTCCTAGTTGGAAGGATGGGAAAATAATCCAGGACAAAAGAGCTAAGAATTAGAGACAAGGTTACAACTGGGGAGGCCTGTGCACTGATTTGCAATTTTTTGTGTTATGTTTTTTTATTCCCGATTCTGAGTTTATTTTACCTACATACAGCACACATAATGAGAACACACCTTCCCCGTGAAATCTTAAGTTCCAAGAATTGTCACTATCTCTGCATTAACAAATATCAAGAGACTGAGGTGAAACCCCTTCCCGTCCCCATTTACTTTTAAACAAAATGTGCGAAAGTCAGTAGACAGTTTAGCACCTTTGTGTTAACAGTATGAAATACCATGTTTCATAAAGCCTGATGCTTGAAATAAGGAAGGCACTACAGGTTTGGCCAGGCAAGAGTCAGAGTCTGAATGTACGGAAGGTAGAGCAATAATTAGGCTTTTACAAAACAAAGTGTTCATTTCATTTCAGTTAAACCACAGAAATGTTCTTTGTTTACATTATCTACTCCGAAGTCTCATTTCCTTTTCACTTATTACATATATGAGACAGGAACTTCAAATAACAAAGCTGAGGTGCGTTAATAAAATGGAGAATTACTTGCTCTTTGTTATTTACAGCATGTATGGAAGAGAGAGTTGTATGTGCCAACGGAACTTGGGTGAGTGTCAGCACTCTCTTTACCCTTCCAGATTTAAAATAAATTACTCCAACACAGATTATCATATGTATCATGCAGTGTTACACACTAAGGTAAGGAAATAACTCTGATGAAAAACAAAACACACACAGGAATTCTGCAACTGATTTGGTCATCAAAATATCTCTATGGAGTAAAGGAACAAATTATGCTCCCCACCAGTGTTTCAAGGGATATCTTTATTTCTGGAAGTGAAGAGTTATTTCTTGCCATTTTACATTCCTGACTGACAATGAAGGTATGTCTGCCATCCTCTTAATGTACTATCTTTGTTCAAATAAATCCACAGCAATATACTAAGGAAGTTACCTGTTTAGCACACAGCCAGTGCAGAGAGAAAGTCTACACACTGAGGAGCTAACCAACAGAGACTAATTTTGGTTTGGTTTTAATCATGCCTGTTACTGTTTGTGAATATCATCAGAGACCTGTAGATGTCTTAAAATGTACCACATTTGGGGCAGTTGCAGGTTTGTGCCTTCACTGCAACAGCCTACTTTTTGATTGTCAACAAAATGAAATTAAAACAGTGATTGCTTCAACATGTCAGTGAAGTTTAAAAGAAGTGTAAAGAATACTTCTTTAAGTGTATTTCCAGAGATCATTTCAAGCACAGGATCTTGTGCCCAGAAAGGCTGTACTGTCTCACAGCTTCCTCACAAAAGGTTTTCCTTTCACTCCATGATCAAGCAGCAAGGTAACATTCAAATACCACACATATTCCCTTTCATCTTGTTCATGCCTTTCTTCTAATGATAATCCTATTTCCTCTGAGACCATGCAGACATCTCCCCTCTTCTCTACTCCATCCATGGAGCATGAGAGGGAAGACACACCATCCTCCTTCACTGCATCTTTGAAGGAATCAGAGCAACAACATATCCCTTAGTATTTTCTGGTATTCATCTACAAACTATCCTTGCTTCATAAATAATATATGTAGGCATATGGACACCACCACATTGAAAGAATCTGTGATTTATATTACCATGGGTACTTCAAGAGGTACTGAGAAAGACTGTTAGAAAATGCAAATAGGACAGAACAGGATTTTGCTTTCTGAATGAGCTCCATGCCTGCACTTAGAAGATAACCCACTGAGGATCAACGGGATTTTGCCCCAAGAGGAGTCTGAAGTGGTCTTTTGACCCCTCTGAGAAGCACATAACTTGGCTTCTAGAAATGGAATAAACACACAAAAAAGATCCCATCCCAAAAGCTATATTGTTCTGAGACTTCAAAAGATCAGGCCCATGCTGAGTGGCTTGTCAATCATTTTAGTGACCATCCATCACCTCACAGCACTCAAGGTTTTTTTTCTTTATTGTCTTTTTTGCTTCTTGCAAGTCCAAGAAATTTGCTATTTTATAAACTTTAAAGAAACAGCTCTCAAATATTTTTTAAATTATGGGTAACATCTTTGTGGTAACCCATCTTTCATGCAGGACTGTAAATACAGCAACATCCCTTCCCAACTAACACAGTTGTTAACAGAGTGAGAGCATGAAAACTGAAATTCAGATCTTTATATCTGTACTTATATATATACACATCCACATAAACACATTGAGATAGACTAACATATGAAGAAAGACAGTATTCAAGGGCTCACTTGAGCCCTAAGGCACTCCCACCAAGTGACATGAAGACAATTGCAAGTTTCAGATTCACCACAGCTTAGCAGCCATGGTTTTAATTTATAATAATTCGATCCTCCTCTTCCTTGATGTTTCTACAAATACAGGGAACAAAGTCAAGTTCATATTTAATATTTGGGCTGCCTTTGGTTTATCAACCTGTGTCTTTCTCAACTTCAGACCGTGCATTCTTTGCTCCATTTCCAGAGCCAGAAGTTTCAATCTGGTAATATCCGATTTGCCAAACAAATAACCATTAGTAATTTTTTCTCAGGTTTCAGATGCCCAAACTGCAAGGGAAAGAAGTTTGGCTGAGCTTACAATCAACTGAAAGCCAAAACTTCAAAGGAACTCAAGGATTTATTAGTCCTTGTATTCCTAAAATAACTTGGTTTTACTGGTGGTTTGAGGGCAGTAAAACTTACAAAACTATTATTTCTGTTCTGGAAAACCAATGTCCTTAATCAGAGAGTCACTTCTTCTGCACATGTATGGTTAATGTGCAATAAAAAAACCTCTTTCCCACTCCTTGCTCTCACCAAAGAGAAGAGCCGCTGCTTAGTAAATGCAGCTACTAGGCAAGAATGGTTTTAAATAGCCTCAACTTCTTAATTTCTAAAATAGACTCCAGATTAGCTCAGAAGTCACATCTTAATGTATTAACTGCACATCATAACAACTGCTTCTTAAGAATCTCTATAGAAAATCCTCTTCTGAATTAGAAGAAAACAAAAATCACTTGTACTGTTATGCCTCAAGTACAGAAAACTACTTTTCAAGAAACACACATGCCTTAGGAAACAGTAGTAAACAGCACCTAGGTACTGCCTAAGTAGTGTGCAGGAGTAACATCTCCCATAGTATGAATGTGCTAATCGACCAAAGTTTTTGCTTAAAGCTCTTCTGAATGAGCTAGATCCTCCTCCTGGCTTAGGTACATATTACAGCATCTGAGATTGGAAGGGGCAGATATACCCTCAAAAGGCAATTAACTTTAGTGCACTTCAGTACTGTTTATTTAGAAACAGGTCCTTCTGGACAACATTTAAACTGCCAGCATTCCAATTTTTTTCTAAGTGCAAGGTCAGAAAATTCCCCCAAAGGAAAACAAACTAAAAGATACGATGCTGAATAAGGTTCTAAAAGACATTCAGAGAGGTGATTTCTATATACACATTCTCCTACAATGACTACAGTCTTCATTGTACTATATGAAAGTACTCATAGGCATTGCTGTGGTACTGAATACAAATCAAACTATACATTCCAGTACCTCATCTGAGCATGTAATCACTCGACAAATCAATCAGCACTCACTTCACTCAAAAATACAAAGGGACAGATTCACCCCTTGATTCCAGGGGGATCTGCAATCAGAGACTGAGATGGAAAGAGCCCAGGACTGTTCCTGCTTCTCTGCTTTGCCTGTTCTGCTTCAGGCAGTTCCAGCAGGAAACAGACCATATCAATGCTGCTTGCTAATTAAAAGGAGGAACACCTTCCCCTCAGCTGGCTTTTGAAAGAGCCCAAAAGCCAACATGGGAATGGGAGATGAACTGGGATCAAACTTGGAGCTTGGGCTTCTTGTGTTGTACCTTTCCAGCATACGACCCTTACAGAGGATGAGCCACACAGCCCACAGCCAGCCAGGCAGGCACCGCATTCCATCCTAGCAACTGTAAGGGGGTTAGAGGAGAGAACTAGGACAAAAGTAGTCTACCAAAGGGAGAAATAATTTTTCCACAGGCAGTCTTGAGGGAAGACTCTAACTTAGAGATGAACCAGACATGAGGTCAAACTTAAAGGAACATGAAACTATGATTCTATGAAATGCTGCTGAAGAAGAAAGGTAAGTTAAAAAAAAATCCTATATAATAGAGATAGAGCTTTGTATTTGTGCTACCCAAAACCAAGGGGCAAGCCCTGAACCCAGAGATCAGTTAAACCTTGCTGCACAGTTCACTGCAGCAGAGTGACACCTAAATCCTGTGAAACACAAGTATTTCAGGAATTAATTTAAAGTTCATTTTTTACTTTGCAATGGCAGAAACAGCATTTATATCCTTAATAACACATTTTACAGCGGGAAGACTGGCTTATAACCAAACCGAAGTAGTCATTAAAGTATCTATAATAGCAGATATTGTGCCATTTTCCTGCATGTTTCAAAGTCGATGTTTGAATCCAAAGCACTCGGGTCCTTCCCAAAGGAATTTTTTAGCAGGTGGTGTTAATAATCCTTGAAACAGGATTCTCTTTGCTGCACCAGCAAAAAGTTCGGGGAAAAGGGATTATGACAAAGACTTCACCTGACCCAGTAATGCCTATGTCATTTGTCACCTATCATGTCAGTTTTAGAATAAGCAGGTATAACATTTCAATCATAATACTGCAGACTTACTTCTACACTCGCCAGGGTTGAAGGCCAATGTGCTCTTAAGGAACCATTCTCCTGCAGGAAAATCTATGGAAATTAGAAAGAGCTACATCATAAGAGGAACTATCAGTTTTCTTGAGGGCTTTTAAAAACCCTTTCTCCTCTGTTTCATCACTCAAATACTATTTAAAACGTCAAAAACAAAAGGAGGAATGGTGAGGCAGAGGTGAAAGCAGAACGTCTCCACTGAAACAGCTCTGTGGCAGTTTGCTGAAGTCACCTTATGCAAAGGAACACTTAACAGGAATGCTTTATCGTTTTCATCTATGTTGATTGCTCATGCAGTAAAGAATGTTTGAGGCAGCAATGTAACATGGAATCACAGAATCATAGAATGGTTAGGGTTGGAAAGGACCTTAAGATCATCCAGTTCCAACCCCCCTGCCATGGCCAGGGACACCTCACACTAAACCATATCACCCAAGGCTTCATCCAACCTGGCCTTGAACACTGCCAGGGATGGAGCATTCACAACCTCCCTGGGCAACCCATTCCAGTGCCTCACCACCCTCACAGTAAAGAATTTCTTCCTTATATCCAATCTAAACCTCTGCTGTTTAAGTTTCAACCCGTCACCCTTTGTCCTATCACTACAGTCCCTACAGTCCCTCACTATCCTATGTAGGGCACTACACAGTGTCCTATCACTACAGTCCCTCACCAGCATCCCTGTAGGCCCCCTTCAGATACTGGAAGGCTGCTATGAGGTCTCCACACAGCCTTCTCTTCTCCAGGCTGAACAGCCCCAACTTTCTCAGCCTGTCTTCATACGGGAGGTGCTCCAGTCCCCTGATCATCCTCGTGGCCTCCTCTGGACTTGTTCCAACAGTTCCATGTCCTTTTTATGTTGAGGACACCAGAACTGCACACAAAACATCACATAAGGAAGAGCTGAGAGAGATGATTCCTTTCCAATATCTAATCCCAAAGTTGCAGATAATCAGAGTCATTACTTTGCCATTAAATTCCTATCTTTATAATAAATTGAAGACCTTTGGACTCGTTATTATACACTGGAGTTATTTAAGTACATAAGCAAAGCATTTCACTATTAAATATGTACTTTTGCAAAATGCAATAAAAATAATTTATTTCATGTGGGACATTCACCAGACAAATTTTAAATAAACCATACAAAATCTTGGGTATTTTTGGATAAACATTTGAGGTGCAGATGAAAAATTATTACGGATATTAAAAAACTTTAATTGGTTCATTTATTTCATTTCAAATTATGTCTTTCATCTTTTAAACGGCAATTTAGCACTTTAAAATGCTACAGGATGGGTATATCCATATATTTGAAAACAAATTCAAAAGGCAAAATCACTGTATTAACAGCAAATGTAGAGTATCTGTGCCTAGAGATACAATTTACTGGGGAGAGGGGGATGCTTTGCTTTGTTTTTTTATAGGAAAACCAAACTTTTCAGGAACTGGGTCATATCAGAAAGAGATTTCATCTTCTAGTGCTACTGAACCAGAAACATTAATCTAAACCACCCTTGCTTTGATTTGTCAGCTTCGATGCATTCATCTGTGACTGGACAGATCTACTGTGTGGATTAGGTTTCTGAATAAAATTGTAATTTTCATAAATGGTTATTCTGTGAAATTCTACTCTGTGGTGGTTACAGCATCATCAGATCTGTGGGTTTTCTATCAGCTTTTCAATTCAAAGCAGACTATCATGACCACCTTAGTCACTAGAACCAGATTTTACCCAGGGGCAATTCACATTCCTGTAGCTATTTCCCATTGCTATTCCCATATTCTATTTTCAATTCAACTATTCCCATATGCTATAAGAAGGACCTGGCAGTGTTGGTCAATGAGAAAATGAACGTGAGCCGGCTTCAGTGTGCGCTTACAGCCCAGAAAGCAACCGTATCCTGGGCTGCATCAAAAGGAGCGTGACCAGCAGGTCAAAGGAGGTGATCCTGCCCCTCTACTCTGCTCTCATGAGACCTCACTTGGAGCATTGTGTGCAGTTCTGGTGTCCTCAACATAAAAAGGACATGGAACTGTTGGAACAAGTCCAGAGGCCATGAGGATGATCAGGGGACTGGAGCACCTCCCATATGAAGACAGGCTGAGAAAGTTGGGGCTGTTCAGCCTGGAGAAGGCTGCATGGAGACCTCATAGCAGCCTTCCAGTATCTGAAGGGGGCCTACAGGGATGCTGGGGATGGACTGTTCATTACGGACGGTAGTGACAGGACAAGGTGTAACAGGTTAAAACCTAAACAGGGGAAGTTTAGATTAGATATAAGGAATAAACTCTTTACTGTGAGGGTGCTGAGGCACTGGAATGGGTTGCCCAGGGAAGTTGTGAATGCTCCATCCCTGACAGTGTTCAAGGCCAGGTTGGACAGAGCCTTGCATGGCATGCTTTAGTGTGAGGTATTCCTGTCCATGGCGGGGGGGTTGGAACTGGATGATCTTAAGGTCCTTTCCAACCCTAACTATTCTATGATTGTATGATTCTATGATTTTCAGCTCCACTAAAGTAGGTGCTACAATAACCTGCTAGAAAACCAGGCTACTGCTCCTTACCTGTGCAAAGCAAAACTAACAAGCATGTATTCAATTTCAGTTAGAGTAAAATGACTACGAAGATTTCAGTTCCACAAATGATATACAATTGTGTAAGATTTTAAACCCCTTAATCCTTCTGCATCTGGGTGAGCTGTCTGCAGTTAAAATACTCAGCTAACAAGGAAGTACCTTTTGGTGCTCTGGCTCATCATAAAAAAAAGCATTAATGTGCTATATACTTGTTTTAAGCAGATACAATATGTCAAGATCTGGTCCTTAATTAATAAAGTGGAGGCTATCTTACTGTAATAAAGAGCACCATGTTTCAGGAATTTTATTCCCCCATCCAATTCATTCCTGCCCACGTTTCCCAGTGCTCTCAATCCCACACTGTTTTCCTGCTCTTTCCACTCCCTTTCACACACTGATAACTATTCTTTTCCCTTTCCTTTTCAGCCCATCTCCCTTTGTCCTTCCAGCTCCATTGCTCCTACGAATTCCCCTCTCCTCCCACTTCTGCTATTTCCATATTTCTTTTAAAACAAAACATACACACACAAAGAGAAGTCCTCAAAGAAAATCCCCCTTAAAAAAAGAAAACTCACAAACAAAAACTCAAGGAAAACACTGAATAACCCTGCAGCCACACAGAGGTCTGTTGATCTGTATGCAGCAGTAGACTTTGCCTTTTTATTTATTTAGACTACAAACCAAACAAGTTAAGATCGGAGATTAAATTCAGTAGGGCACTTATTTGTTTTCAGGATGCAAACATGGATGGCAGAAGGAGTTTAGGTGGCTTTTGCAATGACTGCAAAAAACAGTCAAAATTAAGCTTCCATCAAGGAGATGCGAGATCCTTCCTAAAACTCACCTTAAGAGCATCCTAGCTGCACCAGCAGGATTACTTACATCTTGCACTACAACCAGTACCAATCTGGAGAGCTCGGCTGTGTCTGGTTGCCATGTAACTATCATCTACCTCCAAAGATACATTCATGTCTGGAATGAAAACTAAGCTCTTTGCATGTTACTGTCTTTAACTGGAGTGTGGCTTCCCCTTTATCCTCCCCTCTCTTGACTTCTCTACTTCTCCAGGCACTGAGATTACATTCCTATATATCAAAGAACGACTGCCAAGGAAATCAAGGAAAGATTATAAACACAGGGCTTGAGACTCAGTCCTTACACTCCTCATATGGCTGGTGTCAAAACAATAAGTGCTCCATATGCCTTCAGACACATTCAGCCTCACGTACTCTTGTCCGTTCATGAGGCATGTGCCACCAGCCTGCAATGAATAGTGAAAATGCACCTGCACAGACCTAAAAATTTAACTTGAAGTTCACATCAATAATGAAGCACTCCAGGTGGTCTGCAAGCTGGGACCATAATGAGGAACTTGCAGTGACACATTAGTTATCAAATGTTGAGCCAGGTCACTACACATGAATAAAGTGATCTCCCTAGAAAGATGAAAGGGGAATTATTTTCTCTTTTTAAGAAAGATTACACTTGCCTTCTGTAAAATGTCTGAAGCAAGACAATGTGCTAAAACATTCAATTTGATTAGACTGGAACTGAGTAAGACACATCAAGATTTATCAAAGAGCAGAAGATTATTCTGAACTGTATATGCAACAGCGGCTAAATCCTGCCTGGTGCCCTCTACACCCCTGCTCACAGCAGATCTCACTGTGCTTGTACCGCCTGCAAAACTGGAGGAGGAATGATGCTGATCTCAAGTGTTGCTTCTGGGGAAGGAAGCAGGGACACAGGGAACACAGAGGTGATAGCACTGGCCCTGGGAACAGGAGCACCTTTCTCACTCCGCCTCTGCTCCCCACTTGGCAATTCCGGGGAGGAGGCTGCCTCCAAGCTCCCCAGGGACAGCCTTCAGGAAGATGCAGGACAAGCATCTGAAGGAAAATCAGGGTCTCCTTCTGTCTGCAAGAGCATGAGCCCTCATTTACCGTGCTTCATACCTGCCCCATCCCCTAGCAAGCAGGAGGGATATGGAACACACTGGGACTCTTCACAGGGAACTTGCTCAGATCAGAGAATGAGGAACAGATGCTGTCTTTTACAGGACTGTTCCTGTTTCAAAAAGCCCAGGCAGTGTATGTATAGGGAAGAACACAGGTAGGATACAAAACTGATGTCCTATGTTATCTGTGCATCAGAACGTCTTCACACAGCCCTGATGGCAGGTCATTACAGCAGACAGCTACAGAAGCAGCTACAGTTCTGATCTGTTCAGTCCCATATGTGCATGACCCATATAGCACATCTAGTCCAAACAACTTTGTGTTCTTCTCTGAAACCAGGCTTTGCCCTTGCTAAGGAATAGTGTGGGAGGAAGTAACAGCATACAGAAAGCAGCTCATTCATACAGCCATCTCGAGCATCCCCTTGCATCCCACAAGGAGAAAACAGAATCAGGATCCAGGAATGAGAAAGCTGAGAAGATCTTACAGCCTTTTCTGAATTTTTACCCCAATAGCTTTCCATAAAGGAAAATTACTTTTCAAACTTTGCCTACTGAGAAAGAAATGCCAGTTACTGTAACAGGGAGCGAAGAAATATTGGACTGCACACTCAGCAACACATATCATGACTGTACAGGAGCTGGCTGATGAAACTTGGAAATGGGGAAGGAATGAAGAACAGGATGGTCCCCTAAACACTTAATAACATTAGGTCTGTTTGAAGCTCCCTACATACTGTAATATTTCTGTGCCTAAGCTCTAGAACAACACAATTATGTCATAAACCAAGTTCAGTTCAGAACAGAGAAGCTCTTCATGTATTTCATAGATGGATATAGTACAAGGACATAGAAAAATACAAGGAGTTAAGTCTCCGAATTTTGTATCTTTTCTTGTTTACTGTTTTGTACTCTGCTTCTTTATGGAAAAGGTATTTCAGTGAGATACCCAAAGATATAATAAAGAGTATCCCCAAAGATACAATACATCAGTTAGCTGCTCTTCTCATAAAAATAATTAAAGCACTTTACAAAAATTATGGGTAAGTTTCCTTGCCAATATGCACAATCCAAAATCAACAGCGTTCAAACCTCTTCAGAAAGATGAACACATATGGAATTGTACCAGCTTGAAAAAACAAAAACAAGCCTATTTACTGCATGACTCTGGAAACTAAATGTAAAGCTTTCCCTGAGAGAAAGCCAGCTCCAAATCTTATGAAGCTGCTTTAACTTAATTGTTTTGAGATGTAAATGTAAACAGTGCAGAGTGACATTCATCATTTGGGAGAAAAACCAAAACCAAAGAATAAACACAGTTGCTGGATCTGAAGCAAGCTGTTCACTGTCCTGAAATAATATAACTTCCTTAGCCATGTTTTCATGCTGAGAAGCTGGAGAAGCCAAAGTGTTGCTTAAGGGCCATTTGAGACACTTTTGCACCTAATGAGGCCAGCATATTTTTTGCAAGATCATCTTATTTTCTTGTTTTTCCAAGCATCCCTACGTGGAAACAAATACCAACTTCTGAAATATCACAGCCTGTGTATTATCACCCAAATAAATCATTGTACTTCTGGGAGGCGGGGGGAAAACAACACCTGGAACTGGAATAATGGAAAAATTAATCCAAAAGCAAAAAATGTGCAGGAACTAAGTGACAAGTTATTATTCCCATCAGTGTGCAGACCTCACTGTCGGAAAGAATTAATCCTGGTACTAATTTGAGGACTTCTATGAACACACACTAAACATAGCTTTTTTAATCTTTTAAAATTTAACTTTCGTAAAACCTGACCACTACCTCCAGCAAGCTGCTCTCAGAAGTCAAACTTACCATTTTTCACATCACCTGA
Organism: Melopsittacus undulatus; assembly: GCF_012275295.1. NCBI lineage: Eukaryota > Metazoa > Chordata > Aves > Psittaciformes > Psittaculidae > Melopsittacus > Melopsittacus undulatus. The sequence goes on along the minus strand of NC_047529.1, from coordinate 7,662,588 downwards.
ACCATGGTCTTATGTCCCTAAAAGGCTCCTTCTGAAGAAACAGTGTTAGCATTCATTACTGTAAGCCATTGATGTATATTTTATTTGTGGTTTTAAACTTTTCAACCACTTTTCTTTGATGCAATGCATAATCAGTACTAGTTAAAAGACTACCTTAAAAAATGGAAGCCTCTGAACAAATTTGGTGATAAACCATCAAAGGAATGGAGTTTGAATTAAAAGCCTGAAGGGGAAGAAACAAACCAAACTTGAAACAACTGAGGTCTCTAAGAAAAATGGCAGGGATGGGGGAAATCTCTACCCTTAACAACACTGGAAAGCTGAATTCAAAACAGCCATCAGATACATCTTCTTTGTTTACCTGGATCTAGAATGAAAACAGGGGATGCTGTCAATCTTGCACCAGTATAAAAGTGAACCTTTGTGTTTCTATACTGAAAATGGTTCAACAGTCAACTGTAAAATCATACTTCAGAGCCCAATGAAAAGTGATCACACAGGATCCTTATATGAAAGGTAGCTTATTTCAGGTCACTGCTACTGACTTGTGGTCCATGGAGAGCTTCAAATCCTGCTTTGAAGGAATCCACAGAAGGTAGCTAAGGCTTAAACTCATGGCTGCACTTCTACTACAAAATGCATAGTCATCCACAGACTACAAAAAGCTGAAAAATGCTTCTGTAGACAACTTTCATGCATTAGTAGTGGGAACGTTGAATGGACACCTTATGCTTTAGAACAAACACACATCAATCATTTATCACATTTTTCTGTTATGCTTAATGCCAAGTTTATGTAAATATAAATTACTAAGGGATGACTAGACACTAGAATATACAAGCTTAACTTATTTTTACTTAACAGACGCTTAATCTGTTACCAGTACAGGTAGAAAAGTTTACTGCAATTCCTGTTCTCTTTATTTTAAAATGACCATTCTAATTTCAAAACACTTTGAGAGTCACTTGCCTCAGAGTAGCCTTTAACATCATTTCATAGCTCAGGTCCTTGAGCTTTAAAAATAATACTTGACTTTATTATTCCAGGGAAAGAATTCGACTGAAAACTCTCCTTCAATGTTTGAACAAGCATTGATGAAATGGTGGCAAAAAGTTCACAGCCAGGCTGGCAGTCACAGAAGTAGTTTTACCATGAAATTCAGATTCAGACAACAGGACCCCTGCATAGTTCAGACCTTTTCAAATAGACAGGGGCAGATCGGTCGTGGAGCGTGGGAAGTCTGCCAACCCTCAAAATCAGCAGTCTAGCTGGGAAAAGGAGTCTGAACTATTGCAACACCTGAAACCAAAACCATAGCACTCATAAATAGTTGTAAATACATTTAAACTGAGTAATATAAACTTTCAGTCCTCATTAGTTCTTCCTACATATATCAATCAGAAATATTAATATAACACCTTGGAACAACTAAATACTCTATGCATTTATTTAACTGCAAAATCAAAGATACAGAAAAAAGGTCTTGCACAACAAAGATAAAAGGTTTCCTTCTTGACTTCAGCTACTGCTAACATTTGCACCTGGTGCTTACATAATTAAATACAGAAAACAACAATTGTACCCTAAGAAAAACTTAATTAGATTAGGCATGTAGTAACAAATGCAAAATTACCATCATTAGTATGTCAGTGTTCTACAAATGGCAATGCTTAACTGCCAAGCCTACAACTCTCATGTCTGATTTATTCCCACAGATGAGAAGACAGCCATTTGCACCCTGTTGAAATTTCAGAGCAAATGCATCCAGGGGAGATTTACTCACAAAGGAGCAGGCAGGAGCACTGCTGTCATCTTTCCCTCAAATTCAGAAGATGTACTTTTGTTTACAGATGTTTTGTGCTACAGAAGCAAAACCAGGTTGGGCAGCCTACCACAAACTAATGAGTCTACAAATCTCTTAGGTGTCCTGATCCTTCACCATTAGCCTTGTGGGCTGCTTCACAAGCACATGCCTTTCTCACAGATGAGCCATTGTGAATGACATGACAGCTTCCTCCCCTCCCCTGCCCGCAAGCAACGGGAATCCTTTAATTTCAGGCTGCAACCAAAAAAAAATTAAGATTCCAGGGAAAAAAATATTTCAATGGGTGATATGGTTTAGTGTGAGGTGTCCCTGCCCATGGCAGGGGGGGTGGAACTAGATGGTCTTGAGGTCCTTTCCAATCCTAACTATTCTATGATTCTATGCTTCTATGATAATCACAGTGCTGCACTGGAAAAGACTGCCTACTGAAGTTTCAGAGTCATAAACAAGAACACAAGGAAGAGTTTGACAAGTATCAGGAGTAATATATTATCACCATATTATCACCAGGAGTGAACTGATCCACCCTGGCTTTCCTCTGGTTATATACAGAATCTTTTAGGATAGTTGGAATACTCTTACCCAGACCTGCCAAAGATCAGAAGCTGTGATGTCTGTGTGCAGAGTCACGTGAGAGAAAGAACTGATCCCCACAGTTATAATAAAACTATAACTTTCCCAATTGTCTTCTACCAGCTCCATTAGGGGGAACATTACTCCCCAACCTTCAAATCCCACCACGACCAGAGATCAGCCTTAGTATGACTATGTATGACAGATGTCAGCCTTGTGACGCCGAATGTTCTATCTCACATGAAATGGGCACACTGCTGTAAGGCTCAAACTTACTGCTAGAAGTCTGCAATTCTCCAAATGCCAAGATACTTTAATTTGTCAGGAATTAATGTGAGCTTAAAATGGATATTTAAATGCTTTGTATATTTAATCAACTTTCCTCAATTATTAAACAGTAAATATTCCCTGAGTATGAGGGTACTGCGCTGTAAGAAGCAGAGACTACAGCAGCTTTCCTGGATAGCTCATACCTGCAAAGGTGTTCAAACATTAACAATGAAATTGTAAACCTAAACAAGTCTTCCTCCCTGGCTCTCCCCTGGAAGGACAGATACTTAACTAAAAGCTAGCACCTAAAGCTAGGTAATATTTAAACTGCTTTTGACAGCAGTTCCAGGGGAGGCCTTATACAATTTCCTCAATAAGAAGTATAATGTTTTAAAAGACATACATGTAACAAAAACACACGATTAAGAATTCAGATTGTTTTTAAAAACATATGACCATATATCTGTTAGCAAACCTGTCACACCACTAGGGTGGACTCTGCCTTCCTTGTGCTGCGATACTAGAGCATGCAATCACACTGCAATCACCAACTCTTTTGGTCTTGCAGAAGGAAAAAGCCTTCCCTTTATTAAGCAACTACAGAGAAGCACTAGGCAAAACTGTGGTCTGACCTTAAACTTTACCATGGAGCCAAGGAATAAAAATAAGAAGTCTGTTTTATGAATTTTTGAAGTGAAACTCGCGTTAAGTGTGCATGGGGCATAGATGAGATTGTTTCTTGAGAGAAGTATAGATACATAAGGTTACCTAGCTATGCAGCCATGAAACATATTTTTCTTGATTAAATAAGGAACTATGGCAACGAAGGGTGCTATGGCCTCCCATATGCTGTAATAATGAGACATAATGAAAGGTCTTCTGGGAGCTCTCCCATAACTGTTTAGATTTTATAGCATAAGATTTGGGAATTAATTTTGAAAAAGAGAGAATCCTATTGAATATTTGATGTGCATTGGCCCTTTTTTTTTTCCTTTATAATGAAACAATTTCCTCTGAACACCCACATTCTTTAGGTTGAAAAAAAATTACCTGCTCCTGCTGAATCAACTCTCAAGAGAGAAGAAGATAATAGTACTGCATATGAACTTTACAGTATTTGCTTAGTATATCCTATTTGCAGATATCATCTTATTTGAATAATCATATGTTTGCAATTTTCCAGCTCCTGATGAAAAACCGACCTGTCATCAGAGCAAATTTCCTTCAAAACCCACATACGACTGTTATCTGTACCTGGTGTTATTAAGAATATTCATTTCTTTTTGGACACTCGTTCCACTACATCTGAAGTTCTCCATAGGAGAGGTCTCATCCCAGCCCATGGTGAGGTCATGCTCCTGTTCTGTAAAAACTGACTCGAAATAATTGTCTGATAAATCTGCCGTTTCTTTGTCCTGTTGTCATTTCATGGGAGCAGCTTTCTGCTGAATCTTTTGTTCCCTGGGAGGGCAGGCTCCTGGCTGCAGCACTAATTGCTTGTAAGCCCAGAGAAGAGGCTAAATTCCACCGCAGCTGGGTTATATCTGGATTGAACAGAGGCCCCACCCTTGAACAAATAATCCCCGTGGAGAAATTACTGCCCAGTCATCAAAGGTGAAGCAATACAAAGGAGGTAGTAACACCAGGGGGTTTATCCTTTTACACCAACAATACTGCCTTCATTCCTCAGAGCAAGGGAACAGCGAAAGGGGCGACCACCATGGTACAGGGAGGTTGGGCTAAGCATTTTAAATCAAAATAGTGATTATAAGATAACCCAGGATGACAACTGTAACTGTAGCTTTCATAAACTTTTTCTTCACTTGCAGCAGCTCTGAAATTAGCAGTTCTCTTTCATTTGCTTGACTAATTAATTCATTTGCTTCAACAAATCATCTGCCTGTTCGGAACACTTCTCCCTTCATCCCAGTACAAACTGGTGAAAGGAAGGAGTGCTACCTGTATTTAGGGGTAGACAACATGACTCAAGATGAGCACTGGTGACTAAACTCTGATTAGGATATGGCATTAAGAGTGAATCTGGCAATGAAAGGGCACAGGCATGCAAATTCAAAGACAGAGAATCTGGGAAAGAAAGGGAGAGGCTTGGTACTAAAACTAAAGCATTCCCCAGTAAAGAAATCAGTGACCTGGGAGCAAAGAGAAGTGAGTGAGACGACACAGGTTTTAGAAGTGGATGTTAAGGTAAGATGTTAGAAAGGGAACACTCATGCCCCACGCCCCAGGTGTTTGACAATAGGGTCTCACATGACAACCTGCCCAGCAGCAGAGGAAGTTGTCACTCATCTCTTCCCCTTCACACTCATTTCCACACCCATCACTCCTCTCTCAGACAGTTCTCTGCTCCTTAGTCACCTCAAAACAAACCTTTTTATGACCACAGTCTGAAACTATCTAAGTAAAAACCCTCCCTAAAACCAGTCCGTCTCTGGTATGTGCATTTAGGCCAGCTGATTTGTGAATGGATGTGATTAAGGGAGCAGTAAACTGTAAAATGCAGGTAGTGGGGCTGGGAACAAGAAGTAGAGAATAAGGTGGGAATCTCAAGGTGAATTTCGGTCTGGTGATTTATAATGTTGCATTACATCCTGACTTGATACAGAAGTTCCAGAATCACCTGGGATTTACCAGACCTGCTTCTTGAAATATAAAGACTTTCATTTCTTTACAGGAATCAGTCCCTTGGGGCTTCAAATCAGAATTCCAGCCTTAATCTCTGGTTGTTGTTTTTTTTTCTTCTTTTTGTTTTGCTGAAGATAACACCATTGTTTTGGAGCAGACAAACAAATTACCATGAAATCTTTAATTTCCTTATGAAATCATATACCAAACTGTGAAGTACCATAACAAATACTGGTTTGCAGAATTTAATTACACAAAAGTAAAACATGAGTTTGCTTTGAACAAAGATGGGATGACGTTCCAGCTGGAAAACCAACACAATTGTACAGTTAGAGACAATATCATAATACATATATGCATAGAGACTGTAAGCCTGCAGGCAACTTTCATTTTGGCACTTCCTAACTTTAAGTACTTGGTTTTGCACCTTAATAACATTCTTTTAACGTAGTGTGTGTATAATACACTCATAGATCACTCAGCCAAGACATAATTGATTTAATCATCCACATTTGCGAATGATTTGGGAAGCTTACTTGACTTTACCAAGTTGCAACCCTGCCCAATAAGAATTAAAACAGATGCCTCTGTGAAGCCTGGAGAAACAGCTGATGATGTAAAAGGAACAGACTGAACTGTAACAGGAGAAGTGTGACAAAAAATATTTTGTTTTTTGCCACTGTATGTGTAGCCAAAACTACAACACTGCAGAGCTGTCAACCCAAATGGCAAATGGGGGGTTCTGCAGCTTGAAAGGATAAATTAGCTTTAGAAGAAACTTGAATTGCAAACGCTACATATTGCAAGGCATTTACCTAAGAACGAGGAAGAAGATGCAAATAAGGGGACTTTGTAAAGAAAAAAACACCCCAACCACTGTTTTGCACATAACTCTATGAACTTTTAAATGTAGAATCACTGAAATTCCTCTGCTGTTGGAAAAGGCTACATTTGGTTGATAATAAAATTAGATACTTTTGTAATCCAGAAGATTCCCTCTTTCTGTCATCAAAGATTTTAAAGTTCTTTGTTGTTAATACGATACAAATTCGAATTACAACAGCCCTTCTCTAACTTAATATACAAAAGCCCCAAGTAAGAACAGTATATTTAGAATTATTAACGGTGGCAGCCTCAAACACATCTGATTTTTCCCTACATACAGATTTCATCTCCATTAGTGTAAAACTGGATATCTAGCAGGATCTTACTTCCAGTTGGTGGTCCTTCTGCTATTCCTTTAGAGAATTTGCTGTGTAACCAATTAAGGTCTAATTGTCAGGAAGTTGCTCTCAGTAGAGAATGCTTTCTCTATTTCCAAACACCATCCTGTTGCGACCCATGAAACTGGTACTAAAATTAAAATCCCTCTTCCTTCCAAACAGGAATCAAAATTCCTTTTTGCAAGACTGATGCAGGCATTATGAAACCCCAGTGAGTTATGCTTTGCCTTCAGAGAACTGATTCTTGCGCTTTTCTATTTGGACCTTTTGCAAAACATACGGTTTCCTTGTCTCATTTTCCCAACTGTAAAATGCAGAAAACATTACTTCTCTGTTTACAGAGCAATCAGGATAAATACACCAAAGGTCTGTGGAGCATTTGGATTCTGTGATAATAATGCTTATACAGATGAGGTTCATCATGTGTTTTCTTTCATATAATAGAATCATAGAATCATAGAATAGTTAGGGTTGGAAAGGACCTTAAGATCATCTAGTTCCAATCCCCTTGTATCAAAGCCATCTTCAGCAGTTCATGTTCCTGGTTACTTAACACCTCAGTTTACTGTTTCCCCACTGCAACTGATTTAAAAAAAATAAGTTTAAATTGAATGCACAAAGTCATTCACACTAAACTTGAAGCCCAAGAAAGGTTGCGGAACTGTTTTGTTTCTTAAATCATAGGAGCTGTCTACTTTGTAGCTTGCTGTATGGCATTAGAAAGAGAATTAGCAACTGGAAGTTGTGTTACCATCCAGTATTATCTGTCAGAAAAGATAAGCAACTGCAAAGGCAGACTTGTACATGCAGATTTTCCACTAATGTCCATTAAAAATCAGTTCCACCTATATAATACTTTTAATCCTTCATTAGCAGTCACCACATTTAATTTTTCTTATTATGCCAAAAGTTCATCCCACTTTACACTGTCTGCCTGATAGAGGCTTCTCAAATCTGGAAGGAAGATAGGCACACAGAACTAAGGACAGACCTTTCCAAGACTCAACCATCCTGCCAGCTACTCTGCTGAAGGTTTTCTTGGCTTTTGAAAAGCAGTATGCTATAATCTGTAAGCGTTCTGCAGAGAACAAAGGAACTTTGGAAAACTGTGATCGGCAAAGAGCAACTCATTTATGAGTAGTGAAACTCTGTGGAAAGAGCAGAAAACCTGAAATGGAAGGTGAGAGGTGATTGCAGACCTGATTTCATAATCCTTCATTCTATGCAGCAAGCAAAGTGTAAACTCTTTCTACAATACTAATAATTTCAATACTTGCATTTTTGCTTGCCTTTATAGTTTAATCATGTTTTTTATTTAAAAATTCAATTCAAAATTGAAAATACAGTGACTAAGAAGTAATTGCTTTATTCAGAAACAGAATTAACTAGCTACCATAAATTCTCTCCATTACGGGAGGTGGTCCTTAATATATGTTTAGGCACACCAGCATGAAAGCTTCAGTGAATGGGCTGATACTCAAAAATGCCTCTATGTCTACAAGTCAAGTACTTCCATCACTTCTTTATTTCATTTATTCTATTTATTTTATTATTAAAATTTTAAACATTGAAATTGCATTTTGTGTTTTCCTCCTACTGAATCCTGCTCCTTCCACAGAAGACCTTACATCTGAAAACCAGGCTTAAAATTACCACCACCCTTGTCTGAGACTAACAAAACGTGTCTTCAGTGCAGTGCTCACTTTGTTCCTACCTCAGCAAAAGGGACACTGTGGAGATCGCTAATGTGAAACTGAGCAACTTTGACAGGTGTCCCAATTTACAGATTTATCTTTAAGTAATCTAACAAATGCTTAATTTTAAAAACTCTTCCATAGGCTGGCACATACAGATACTCAAGTGCCTGACTTAGCACTCCCAGATTCTATTCGCACCCCAGGAGCTGTGCTCTTCAACTACAAGGGGAGAGTCTCAACAGAAGGATTCCAAGATATTTGAACAGCACCTTGATAAATGAAAGAATAACTGTGTTTTCTGCATAAAAGACATACATGTGGGGCATACAGGTATCTGACTGCACGTGGATAAAGTGTTTAACATTTTTAGAGCATATGTCCAATTCATGTAACAAACATACTGTGAATAGCCATATATCATCATATGATATCTGTGAATTAGGGAAGGTTTCTTTTGATCTCTCACCCTGATTTGCAGCTCTGTCCCATAACATGAAACAAAAAGGAAATAGGAAGGAAATACATTCCTTACATAACTGCCTGACTTTTCCAATTGGATTTTTATCACGAGCACCTTATATTTTCAATGACCACGAACTAAGGTCTTTCCCAGTCTAAGAAAATTTATGCTATACTTTTATTTACTTATTAATACACACATACCAAGTCTGACTTCCTGAAAGGACTGCAAGACTCAGTCACAAACATAGGTAGTGACATGCATATATAAATAAGTATGTATGTATTTATACATATATGGCAGAAGCTGTGTTTGTTCATTTTTCAGTTGTGGGTACATAACACTGTAATTACCTGATAACAAATGAAACACAATGAGGAGAGTCAGCACGTCAGTCTATCTGAGAAAGAAAAACGCCTTGATTAAAGTGGGAGCTCAGAGTGTTGTGGACTCAGCACTCGGTAACTGATGACTGAAAAATAAAACATCACTTTCTAATGCCTAATTAAGTGAACACAGCAGCAATATTAAAAGGCTGAGGACAGCAGTGAGTAATTATGCCTGGACACATGAAATGTTACGTTATTTGCATGACTGAAGCACACAGTCACGTTCCTGTACCACTGACTGGGACAGGAGCATCACTTCACAGAAATGCAGGTGGAACATGTATTTTTAAGATGTCATCATTAGGGAAAATCATTTGTGTGTGTCAACGACTACATGTACACATCTGAACTGAACACCTGATCACAAACCTGTACCAGTTCCTGTAAATAGCAGAACATCATTTTATGTTTTTTTAAGTAACTGCTGGGAAAGTGTAATTAACAGGATACAATTAGGCAACAACTAAGAAATACTTTAAATCAATCCACAGACTTCCTGTTTATGATTATTACCCACAACTGTAAGAATGTATAAAATGACTGCAGAAAGGAAGTTATCACTCTATATAGCCCAAGGGCAAAATATGTCTCATATTTAAACAAAACCAACCTCAACAACAAAAAAGAAACTAGAGTAGAGTACACACTTTAAATATAAGCATGGTAGTTTGAGTTAAGGGTCCTTGGAAATAAACTGTACTTATTTATTTATAGAGCTATCATCATTATACCTCTAGATGCACTGCAAAATGAGAAAATCCACTCATTTTAATTACAGCTAAACAAAAACTCACATGGAAATACCCACTGCAGCAACAGAAGGCAGAAAGCAAACATACATACACAGATTGAAAAACAAAGAAAAAAACATTTCAAGAATAACTGACCTGTAAAGAAACACTTTGCTTACACAGGATGTTTGAACGAATTCTATAAATGCAATTAAATTACAGAGAAATCTATTTGCTTTAATCTGATCCAACAAAATCCTCATAAATAATAACAAGATTTTGGGCTGATCTAAACACCTTGAAAAGGTTACTGTCTACCCTGAGCTAATGGGCTACCAATGGAACTGGTATTACTGCTATACAGAAAGAAATACATAAATGCATAAATACTGAAATTTTAATTGGCTGATGCACTGTCACAGTGGGTGAACTTGTGGATACAGCCCTCTCAAACCGCTCTGTTTACAGAGATGAAAAAGAACAGCATGCAAATAGTCAAAAGAGATAAAACATTTGAACAACCCTACAGAATTGTGGTAGCAATCTTATAGCAGAAAGAGATTAATTAGCAACAAAGGCAAATGGCCATTTGCCTTAAATTATCAGTTTGTCTTCATGATCACTATTCGCTAGGAAAATCTTTGTATCTCCATAGCTATTATCTAAATACCTAAGATATGATGATGAAGTGTACAAAGCAACTGAATGCTTTTGAAGATAGTTGAAATCCCAGATGAAGCACATTTGTTCCATGAAGACATTTGTTGCAAGCACACCCCAATCTGACAAATGCATTTGACATGATACAAGAACATGCCAACAGACTGACACAAAAAAATACAAAATAATAATGCTTATTTTCTTGATGAAAGAATCCTGTCAGTGCTCCCTCTCCAAACTCTTTTTTCTCCTCTCAAGGGATGCATTCATGTTATGCGCACGTCATGCACAAATTTGAACTTTGGATTTAAACCCTTGCTTCACTTGCATTTAAATTATGTAAATATCAAGCCCAAGCCTTGTGAAATCCAAAACAGAGAGCATCTCATCCTGGTTCAGGATAAAAGAGGCTTCTCTTCTTCCTGTTATACATTTTGAATGGGCTAGCATAGGGCCAGTCTAGTATTTAAAGTATTCTCACACTGCTAGGGGGTGTTTTGCAAGTTGTCTCATTCCTGCCTCCAATTTTCTCTTGTAAAACTTTCACTTCTCAGCATCATGAATATTCATTTGCTATATAAGTTGATGTGAAGTTACTATTCAGACAGTGCAAAACCTTCTTTTTTATTTTAGCAGAGGTTTAACTAACAGAAGGTGGCCAGAAAATAGTTGTGTACCTGGGTCCCAACCGTGGGAATAAAATCTTTATCCCTGGCAAATGAAAGGGATGTCAAGTAAAGGTATTTGTGTCAGCTCTTCCTTCCTGCCACTACTGTCTGGATAATCGCTGGCTATTGGAACTCATTAGTCTGCAATTAATTGACAAATTGACAGGGTGGCTGGCAAACACCAGTGGCTTTGCAGCAGCACCCTGCCAGCAGTGATCTGCTGTTTCTGCAGCATTAGCAGCAGCCAGGATGGCTGTGCTACACACCTGCTACACCCCTGCTTGAAGATGAACAATTCCACCATCTATCTGGACCCAAGTGGCTGGTGCTCAAATCCAGATGTTCGAACAGTAGTACTAAATGTGACATCTGTGACCTTCAGCTGTCATTCTGGAAGGATGCAGAGCCCCACACAACCATTTGCCCTATCTGCCAGATCCAAGGCTTTACCTTTGAGATCCTACTGGGCTGATTTGGCACTAGATGCCTCTATAGTGGCATACTGACTGCCTCCTGCACCATGCAATTTTGTGCTTAGAACAGCAAAAGGCTCCAGCCACTGAATAGCTCATTTTCCTCCTGATAAACCAGTTCTCCAGGACAGAAGTCTGTCTGTGGTAAATCTATCAGGAGAAAACACTTTGTTTTTTTGCCATTATCATTATCTAACGCAGATATAAAGGCAAACAAAGAAGGCAAGCAAATCCCACTTCAAAATGGAGTCCACCCAATAATGCACAGAGAAACACAGATCCCTGCTGTGATCATGAATACAAGCTCCCCATGCCGTTAAGAGCTGCTTAAAATGACATGCCCACAAACCGTATCTTGGCAGATTGGAGAGGTAGGTCTGGTCTGCTTTTAAGATATGGTAACATACTTATGGCTATATAGGAATTAATTTTCCCCATGCCAGCTAAAGCCCTAGAAAAGACATGGTTACACCAGCCAAAAAAAGAAAGATGGAGAGAAACAGAAAAGCAGACAGATCTCTTGCAGCAATAAACTTCAACTGGGTCCAAACAACGCTTCCAAAAGACTGTGAATATAACTCAGAGTTTTTAAAGACAAAACTACCATTTCTAAGTACAGAGCTGACAAAAATTATGTTCACAACAGGACACGCTAAATGATGATGTCTCCTTCCTGAACTCTAGCATAGGGCAACAGAACTTTATGAGGCAAAAACCACCAAAAATCCATAGTTTGCTATTTAAATATACACTCAATTTAAGGTCAAAGAAAGCAAGCAAATCCAGAAATCAGCACGTAACAAGAACTTGATTACAGTCAGAAAAATGAAGTAAAAGAAAAATGAGCCCCAAGGAAATTAACTGATAATTAAGTGGGGACAGTGGGGCATAAAACCCCCAAAACCCTGCAGACTATCCAAAACCATAAGAGGAAGAAGAAATCACATACATTCATTCCTTAACAGAGCTGTAAAAGAATGAAAGCAAAAACTGCCATACAAAAATAGGGCATTTCAATTTCTCAGCAGCCAAAACTTCATGATACATTTTTAAAAGGGGTCACTTCTTCTCAAAATACCAAGTGGGTTTTTTTCTTCACTCCCTCCAAATGCAGGCAATTTTCTTAATAATTTTCACCTCTGCACTGTTGAACATAATGGGGCAAATAATACATGGTGCACAAATAAGTCATAATGCTCTGAGCAAGTTAACAGAAGCAGTGAGATGCTGAATGTGTGATAAATCCAGACCTGAAAGTGAAATACACCTCCTAATTAAAAATCAATTATTAAAAACAGTAAAGAATGAGAAAGAAAAAAAGGCTCACTCACCAAAGTCATAATGAAATCCTGGAAACTTCAGAGTTATTTGAAAAGCAGAAAGAAACCTTCGACATCTATATTTAACTAAAGATTCTCCTAAGACTCTATTGTGGGTTTCTCGATTTTATGATTAAACAGCTCAGTGAAAAATTGTTTCTGGTATCTTTTGTGCTTTTATCTCTTCATTCCAAATGGTCATGAAAATGAATAGACAGTATTTAAATGGGGAATGCGAGAACAAATCAGTACTTCTGGCTCTGGGAAATCAAAGTACACGGATGCCCTGATGTGTGGCTCTGAGGTGACACAGGGATGATAAGCAGCCACCAAAACCCATCAGCACCTGAGCATAAAACCAATGCACTCCATTTACTGACAACGTTGCCCCCCTGGGTCCCTCAGCGGTTCCCCTGCAGAAGATGGTTTTTACATACATATTGAGTAATGCACAAATGTTAGAGCAGGGTGTTCAAATAACTATTTCCAACTAATTTGAGCTCAATTCTGGAAGATTTCAAACACAGAACAGCCCGAAAGCAGCTTCAAATCACAAAACCTGTTGCACAAGCTTGGACAAGTGGAAATCTCTGGTTTTCATTTTCTGTAAAACTAAGATGCGCATCCATACCCCCAGCAGTGACAAAGAGATTAAATTAACAAGCGTTACTGAAGAGATCTGAATCCCATTACTGGAGAAACTACACTGGTATTATGCATTATCATAAATATTCAGTATCTTCAATCAAAAGAAGGCTCTGGTGTTTACGTATACAATAAAGTTTTAATAATTCACTAGCAATATTTCACATGGAGTGCTGCCGCCACTTCCAGCTGGAAAAAATATATCCTGAACTTAAAATCCAAACACATTCAACTGGAAATGAAACGATGCCTTCTAGGGAGAGATGTACATGTACAGTATCAAGTCCCTTTACCCAGAGGCAGGGACTCCCGGCTTCATCTACCTGAGGCAGGCAGGGGTGCCTCCATCTTGTGCTCCCCTGAGCAAGCTCCAGCCTGCAGGCTCCCTGGACCCTTCCCTTCTCCTAAAGACCAATGCATGCACCCAAGGGTGGAGCCACAGACACCCCATGGTGACTGCACAAATATGGGAGTACTTTGGCAACAAATTTCCCAGGATTTTTCCTCAGAACACTCAGAAAACCAGAGGGAGTGCACTGTGTGAGGACGCACCAGAAACCCTACCCAAGGGCAGCTCCAGAACACAAACCTCAACCATAGCCAAACTCTAAGCCATAAAATAGTAAAATTTGGTATTTTACCTGTGTCACCAGCCGGGAGGAATGTTGTTATCCTTCCACTGGAGATTAAAGAACCTGGGGTTGGGGTTCAGACCAGGAGGGATGCAGGGAGACCTCCTCTGTGGGAGGCCATGGGGCTGCCCTGACCGCCCGCAGCCTGTTGCAGCCAGTTCCTCAAGGGACCCACAGTGCCAAAACCCAACCTGCCACAGGAGCTTACCCACACTACTTATATTACCCTTATTATAAGGGAGCTTCTATAGAATCACAGAGTGTTTTGGGTTGGAAAGGATCTTCAGATCATCTCGCTCCAACACCCGGCCTTGGCAGGGTGGTGAAAGCCCAAAAGGCCAGCAGGAATAAGGGAAGAGGCAGAAGAGAAGGTACAGCAGCATCCTCCCTCAGCCTCACGTGCCGCCATCACCTCAGCCTGCCTGGAGTTGTGGGGAAGACCAGGGAGCCTGGGAGTGGAGGAGATGTTTCTAATTGACAATAGATTAACTTGATTGAAACTCCTCAACATTCACCACATAAAATACAGGCAAAAAACCCCAATCTGACCCGCAGCACCAAGCTCATCCCATCTGCCGCAGAGGGAGAGCCATGTTATCTAGTGCCACGCTGAACGGACATCAACTTTGGAAGTACAGTCCAGCTGAATAAATAGCACGGAAAGTCAATAGCCAAATCCTTTCGGCAGCAGCAGAGCTCTGGGAACCCGGCTGGAATTTGAATATTTGCATTGATTTATGATTTTCCTTTGACGTTACCAGCTGGGAGCAAGCGCCGCAGAGGAGGTACACAAATGGCTCCGCAGGCCCAGGAGCGGCGAGTCAAGGATTACCTTTTAAAGGATTATCTTTTATAAAAAGAGAAGAAAAAAAATGGGTACACTGCAAACAACTAACTCGAATCAAAAGAAACAGATTAATCCAATGGGATTACCAGGTAAGGCTTCCCTGGACTTTACTGTCTGGACACACAGCTGAGAAACGTGCACGGTTCTATTTTAGATAGCCGGGCACAGTTGGCAAGCACCTTTTCATAGGGCACAAATAAGGGCTGACTGTTTGGTTAGGGTGTTAAAACAAAAGCTTTGACGACTTATCCTCAAGCCTCACAAGCAACAGCGATCTTCTGTCTTTTCACAGAGCCCTTTCCCCTTACATATGTAAGCTCTGATCATCAAGTCCTTTTAACTCCAGCCAGGAATGAAGATTAGTTGCTGCCTGTACGACTCCTGTACTGTGAAATTTCCAGAACCAAGTTCTTTTACTTCCCTCTGGGAGGCAGGGGAAGTCACAGAAAACTGAGATCAAGCTCTTCATGGGCTTTTTTTCCCCTGAATTGTTAACAATTGTGAAAGGTTTGATGGCCACGGTTCTACAGTATTACAGACAGCAAAATAGCGTCAATCAACCAACATAAAACAACATCCATGTATTTGGAAACACTACCCACTACATGCACTTGTGTATATCTGCCCTACTAGGAGGCACATTGGTAGCATCGCTTACATGCACTGAAGGTCTGTATTGAATTCCAGCAAAGTGAATGGGGTAAGTAACCAAGGTGGGGGTCTTTTTAAGTATAAAGATAATGCCTCATTCATTCACTAAAATGACTTTTTATTATGTTTTAATTATTTAACATTTCTTTTGAAACCGTTTATTTAACATGGACTCAAGGTTTCCTTGAAGTAAACTAAAATCCTAAATACTTAAACATAACATAAAGCAGCTCAGTTCCTTTATGTTTCAGTTAGCCTTAGTCAGCCTTACAAGGTCAGATTTAGTCTAATCCAGAGGAGAAACCAGATCCAGCAGCAGGCACAAACCCTGACTCTTGATGATATGAAAGGTTATCGACTTCAGTGAGTCCTCCCACCTTATAATTTTACATTTCTATCTTTTGAACTTATCACACATTGTTTTATAACCAAGTAAACACTACATTACTTCAGCATATATTTCACACTTACTTAAGAATAAATAGAACATTAAGCAAAGACTCACCTCCTCCACCTCCGAGAAGGGTGGAATTAGCTGTAAGAAGAACAAAAGGAGAATTGTTAGCATTCAGCTTCCTAAATATAGATGGAGCCAAAACAGAAAGATGCTTCACAAGATATTTTCCATTGTTTCAGTAACTTTCATACTTTTCACTTATCTAAAAACATTCATTGCAAAACCAATCATTTATGTAATTTGTGATTAGGCTTTCCCTTTGAGCTGTTTTGCAATATCTTTGAACATATAAGCTAATAAGTAAGACAGTAATACAGTTATTAAAGCTAATGTGTTGAGTAGCTTATGAAGTTACAATTTTGAAGTAATAATTCTATAAACCACATTCCTTTGTGATTATCAAATGAAGTAAAAGTCTTTCATTTTAGAGAAACATAAATAGACTTTGATGCAACTTTGGGGTAGCTCCCCTTGCTTTCTATGACATTGGACCTTTGAGGGTGACAACAAGAACCCCTGGCCACACCGATACAAAAGCGTGTTTTACAAATGTATGCAATTAAATTGGGATTTCACTCAGTATGCTTAATTGCCTCTGTACCACAATCATCCAGCTACCCATGCCAGAAATGGATAAATCACTTACGGAAAGCAATTTTCAGAGCATGGTGACACAAGACAGTCCTTCAAATTAAGCTAGCACAATTGGAGCCATGCCAAACATTTTCCTTTCACTGCCTAGGCAAAAAAAAAAGCCAGAAGGAAAGCCTAGGCTTCTAAACCTGCCCTGTAGATGTGTGGGAAACAAATCCCTGTCATATCATAACATAAATAGAACACAATATAGAAGCAAGACTATAAGGAAAGAACACACAGAAATAGCCAAGGTACTTCTTACTGCTTGTTGATGAGTAAAAGGGAGGCAATACCTCAAACCATTTTCTGCTCCAGGACAAAGGTAGATGGCAAAATACACAGAATAAATTAGGTATTTTCCAGTATCCAAGCTTCCTATGCTTATACATAATTGTTTCTACAATTTCCCTCTCCTCCTAATAGAAGACTGTAAATTCCCTGCTGCTGTTTCTTTCTATCACTTACTTGAGACTCACAAAAAATGGACAGCTACCTTTGTTTTCCTCATTTCTTTCTCAGACATTCTACAAACACCTTTGACTTAACATCAACTTTCTGCTCAACCATTTGAGCCAGCTTTCCCCGACACTGCAATAAAACTGTCTTCATTGCCAAGCTAGGTTTTCCATCAAAGTAGAATACCCAAGATCTCTGATTTTAAAAGCAACATGTACCACGAATACTATTACCTTAACAGTGACTCAAGAAGTGGCTTTATATTATTCAAAATTCAATGTTCTCTAAAGAAATAAATACGCAGCTTTATATCCAGCACAGCTGACCATATCAAATCAAAGCAAATTACAGACAGTTATCCATCCCAGAACTGGTTGTTCCTACATTCACTGAGTAAGCAAATCATTGAGATAAGGACCTAGAGAGATGTTCTCATGCATCGTTCTGATCCAATACAAGTTTTAATACTCTGTAAGACTGGACAGAGGAAAATGGGTAAATAATCTTTATTTCTAGCCATTTTCAAAGAAACACTTGGAGATGCAAAAAGGTTGGAGCAACAGGCATAGGCACAAAATGGAAACTTGAAAAAGAGGGCAACATAATCATCCATACTTGATGAACATCTCTTGGCTGTCCTCTATAAAGTGCTAGCAGGGAAGAAATATTGCTGTATATAAACTGCCTTTGAAAAAAAATATAATGATAGTAATACTAAATGTGTGCAGACATACAAAGAGTGCCACTGAACTTCAGTCTTTCTATACTTACCTGATCTTGCCCTCACTGAAATTTGCTATTAAAGACACTGATTAAAACCATATTTTTACAGCAGTT
The DNA here is from genome assembly GCF_012275295.1 of Melopsittacus undulatus. Lineage (NCBI taxonomy): Eukaryota > Metazoa > Chordata > Aves > Psittaciformes > Psittaculidae > Melopsittacus > Melopsittacus undulatus. The sequence goes on along the minus strand of NC_047529.1, from coordinate 7,644,496 downwards.
TCCAAAGGCTTCCTGTAACAGGCAAAATCACCTTTCCTGCAGTAAGATGAGTTTATCCGAGACAAAAATCACTGTACTTCATATCAGAAGAAAATGCAAGTAACAAAGTGTCATTTGCCATGAGTCTGCTATTCAAGCTTACTCTTGTTTGGTACAGTAGACTACACCTACAATTACTGTTCTAATTCTTAAATGAGTCAAATTCTAGAATTTCAGCTATTATGTTTGGGAGACTTGAGAGACACAGCTAAGACCTGTTATATGTCACTGTATCCAAAGTTTCCACTGCTAAAAATGTTCCTTCTGATACCCAGCCAACATCCCTATTGCAAACTGCCATTCAATGGCTTCTCAGAGAATTATGTTTCTCTCATTAACTTTTCCTGACAATGTTCATCTTTCCAATACTTTATAAAACTTGTCACTAACATGTACTATAAGTCAGCATCACACACTTCTCTATAGAAACAGCAAAAACAGTTCAAATACATTTTTGGCTGCAATGCTACAGCTATTGAAATTGCAGTAATAACTCACAGGCACTTTTTTGTAAAAGGAATTATGCTCGCATACTAGAAGGAAAATTAAGCCATTTTCCTATGATGCCAGGAAAGATCATGACTGAATTTACAGGATCCTTCCCTGAAAGATAATGTGACATTCAAAAAGCGAGGAGTTTTACTTTCAGATTTTTCAGACTGTACCTGAAAGGTTCAATAAAATACACCTCTCTCTGTCCATCTTTGGGAAAGCCTTACCATTAAAGGAGTAACTTGTCACTTAGCACCAAATGAAACCTTTCCCCCTGCCAGAGCTCAGAGAGCAGGTCAGCACGGCCCCATAGCTGTCATCACATTGCATTACACTGGGGCAAGCACAGCCTCTCTTCTCAGTCCCTCAGTGTTAACCTACAGCTGCATTTTGTCCATCAGTGCTTCTATATGATCAAGTCTCAAAAAACACTGCGAAAGGGGCTCCCACTGTAGAGGTACAGCTATGGGTAGGTATGAGTGACCAGCGGTGGGACACTGGGAGCTTCCATCTCCAGACCTGATGCAGTCCAAACTCCCCCCAAGCCTGCACCACAACCCTGTGCACTTACTTGCACACCTCCACTTGCAACTCAGGGCATGCACAGCCTTAGGTAGCACACACTACAACATTAACAGACAACTAGTACATCCATCTTGACCAGCTTCTTATTTCTCTGTTCCAGAGATGGACAAGATTCAGAAGTCACAGGACACTTGGAGTGGGAGGAAAGAGGAAGACTGAACTGCTACCAAGTTACCAAGGCAAAGAACAGTAAAAAAACAAGCATAAAAGGGGCTCCAAAGAAATGTGAGGTAAAAACTTCTTGCAGCTGATTTTATTCCCCTCATTACTCTTTCAAGTCAACCTTTCTAAAATTTCCTCCTTAAAAACTACACTCTACAATAGATTCCTGGCCATTAATTTTAAAAATCCACTCACAATAAAAACCTCGAAATATTATTTTAATATGGACCCATTTATACTAAGAGGAGTGATGACAGAGAGTGGTCAGGCAGCCAGAATACGTACTTCCTTCTCAGACTGAAACACAACCCACATGGATAGAGCTCCATCTGAAAAACCTCAGTTAGCAATGGCCTGCAAGGGGCAGAGAGCTCACCTGATTTCAAGTATTTCTGCCTGCACCAGTGACACAGGGTTCAATAAAAAATAGTAATAACAATAAGGTAAAACACAATCGCATCTGGGCACCAGTTCCTGCGGTGTACTTCAAACAGTGGCTTCAGGATGAGACCAGGAGATGCAGTGCATCACTACCACTTTAAAAAGGCTTGAACTCTGCATTGTGAGAGACAGATCTCACTTCCAGTCTGCCTCACAACAGCAAATGGAAATACATCTAGAAGTATTAATACGGCTTTCAGCCCTTTAGTTATAGATTTAGCTACATTAGAACCATTAGCAGTAAAATGCGTTTCTACAAAGTTTAGGCTCATCTCTAAGAAAAAACTTACTCTTCAAAAAAGGAAAAATCCATTTAAGAGAAAACACAGCCTCTAATCACTGAGTATAACAATTTAGCCTTTAATGTGATGTTTATGACCCCAAATTCAGCCAGAAATTCAGTATTTCAAATGACCTGGCACCTCAATGGACTTACATTTTTAACACAGAATAGCAGCACGAGGACGGAGCTACTAACCAAACTCCATGAACGCTGCTCCTGTCTACCCAGAATACTCCACTCTTGCCCTAAGAAACAAAATTCCTTCCAGAAAACTTCTGTGGGGGAAAGGATTAAAAAAAAAGAAAAGAAAAATAGAGGACCTGGAAGGAAAGAATTTAAAGTAAGCTCAGTTTCTCATTATAGAATTCCCACAATGAGATCTCAGGTTACTAACATGTACAAACTTGAATAATGAATATACCAGCATATTTGACAAATAAGAACTGGACATGAATGTTTTCAATCTCAGCCTTCTTAATGAGTGAAGTCATACAGCCTTCCAACACTTCTTTGACTGAATAAGCAGATCAGAAACTTTGGCACAGGTCTTTTAACATTTCCCTCAATATTCTCTTTACAACAGCATCCTTGCCAAGAAGTAGGATTATTTGAAATTTCGTGGAAAGAAAATGAATGCTGAAGAAGTTCACCTCAAATGAAACTGAAAATCTTTCTGTGCTGCAAGCCAACAGTGAGAGAAAATGAAAAGGGAGGTATGCATGGCTTGCTTAAACAGACATTTGCAGACACGGAATTAGTTTTTCTGCTGTCAGTTTTGTGGAATTCAGAAAACAGAAAGGATGCGAACACCAATTTCTGCGATTCTCTGGGGATAACATGCTTTTAGCTTTGTTCACAACAGAGCTGAATAACTCTGCTTACTTTTTGTTAGCATATACTCATCTGACAACATTTTAGAAACGTAAATTCTTCTGGGAGTATGTCTTTGTCAAGTATTAATGGCACTAGTAACTTAAATTGACATCTATGTCATACAGCCATGCATCTGTCAGGATAATAAAAATATACTTTTAAAAGATTACTTGATACTGTCTGACTTTGGCAGCAGATGTTTGAGCTTATTTTGATGTAAAAAAGATTGAATATTTTTGTCAATACTTTCTAATTGTGAAATTTATTCAAGGAGACATCTTTATAACTGGCAGTGTTTTAAGACGCAGGACATTCTATTGCCTCAGACACCATTTTTATTCATCAATAAAACATCGTAACAGGCAGCTGGTGAGCAGAGTACCAGTAATTTATGGGATGGGAAGCTACAATTCTTCCAGGTGTTTTGTGAGACATCCTTACCTGTCAGTGGGTTCTGTTTGATCTTTTCTCAAGAAAGCAGAGAGCACAAAGAAGAGAGAGCTAACAACTGCACGTTGCACGTTCAACCATTTTTAACATGAGATGTGTTTTGGTGCTTTAAAGTAAAAAGCTTTAAGCTTCAAGATCATGAAGTCATTCTGAAGTATACAGAGTAAATAAAATACAGACATACACAATATGCTATAGTACAGTCGCCAGTATAATTAACTTGGCTCAAAATACTTCCTTGCACACAAAGCCACGGCAATCAGGAGGTAAAATAACACTAGAGAACAGACTGGGCCGCAGATTTGCAAAGTTATGTAAATGCCTAATTATGCAAAGCAGAGACTACTGGAAATTAGAAAACCACCCAGCTTACAAAATAAGACTGACTTAAAATGTATAGGCATATCGGTAAGCACCACTATTAGCATCTTCAGACACCTATGTGGCTTTTGTAAATACAGCCTTCAGATACTTACCCAATTCTGGAGGGTGTGACAATAATCTGCACGCAACCATACACCAGAAACAGCTCCATAATACAGGCAGCAGTACCTAACTGTTTCCTACAGTGCACAAGTTTTCTATGAACAAGTTGCTTCACTCTGTACCTGGAAAGATCTATTGCCCATTCCTACACTGGCCAAAGACCTGGCCTGGATCCAGCCTGTTCCTGAGAGCTCCTAAAGATGCTTTTGAGTTTGCTCAATAGTTTTGGGCTGTGGTTGCTTTTAATGGGTGATTAAGAGCACATCATATTCCCAATACACACTCAAAGACTTGAGCTTCCATGTATTAAGAAATCTCCTCCAATTCTGCCCATAAAAAACCCTCTGTAAATAGATGTGAACATCTAACTAGCCTTATATTATTGTTAGTAAAGACTGCAAGCTCTCTTTCTAAAAGCCCTGCATGATCAGGAGCATGACCTAATGAGTCCAAACGATTCAGCTTATGAAGTTTCCAACACCTGTATTAGCAAAACAGATGACGTGGGAGACAAAAGAGAGGGACTAAATTTTCCATGCCTTACTTTTTTCCCAAATACTGCAAGTGCACACTGCAAGTTTGTCCTACTTTCAAGATAAATCAAACCTAATGGAGGGCTTTGTGCAATTAAAAGTACAGGGTTTACGTTTGCAACTAGTAAAATGGTTTTGTGGTCATACAACCTGTGCTAATCCACCCTCACAAATTCTGTATAGAGAACAAATTGTTAAAACAATGTTTTGCCATCTCTGCAGATCAAGTGTCATTATCTCCAATTTCAAGCTTGCAAAGGGTATTTCATAGGCATATTAAGAGAGGCAAAAAATCTGCATAATAGTAAGTGCTGAGGAGTTGATCCTGTCAAGGAAATTGCCTTTACAACATTCTGAATTCAATAAGGAAACAATAACTGTCCAAACTTTCCCACCATTTTTCTTCTTCCAATACATTACCAACTCAATATATAACATGCATTTATGCAAGAAAGCTATTTCTAAAAGTTATACATGGCACCCATTAAGCTTCATCAGTCAAATGCAAAGCATCTCTGACATCTGATATAAAGACTTAAAAAACCCCACCAAACCCACAAAACCCAATGTAGGCATGGCAGCGGTCAGCAGCAGCATACTGTTAATGCTCTATGGAAGTAAGCACACAGCTACCAGTGTATCATTTCAAACTGGGAGTACATCAGCGGCATACCTTCATAGCAGAAAGTGCAACATGACAGGTTGTTTCTCTTACAGTGAAATATAATAATTGCTATAATGCAAAATGGGAAAATTAACAGAAACTGAAGCTAATATGTGAGAGAAGTGTTTGGCAGAGAGTACTTCCTAAATGCTGCTGCATAAACTTCCATATGGACTGAAGATTAGGCTTCAACTTTAAAAGGAGCTTAAACTTTTCAGTAGCCTGAGGACTCCACATCACCACAATTGTTTCTTGATGTCAGACAGCCACAGCAAAAAGTGTAACTTAAAGGAATACCCCGAAAAAACTAAATGAACTTCTTTTTAAGAATGGAACCCTTCAGTCCCAAACACAGCTCTGCAAAGCATTTCAGGTGAACTCCTACAAAACCAGCATTTTACACATTCATACCAATGGAATTCATACCCTCCGTACCCATCCACCGGTAGTTTGAGCAAACCAGAAACACCTAGTCCAAATCAAAGGAAAGAAAGTGATGCAAATGGCAAAGCTATCCCGCCAGCGCCCTGTGAAGGACAGTTAGAATAACTTGTTTAATGAGGCTGACCTCATCTTTGGGAGGGCGAAGATGACAGACTTGTTGATACAGAAGCTGTGGTTTGAAGGGAAGGGGCTAGAAAAGACTTAAAACAGGCTGGCAAGCACAGAACCGTCCATCGGCACGTTTTACACCAACCCTGCTGCAGAAGGTATGCTCGTTTCTCACATTCCTCTCATTATTTTCTGGCTAACATGAAAAAGAAAGGCACAAAGCAGACATAATTTCCTTCTAAAACACAGGCTGATAAATTGTCACACACGCTACCAGATGCTAAAGGGAAAAGCTATGAATTAAGATTTCATCTATTTTGCGTGTCAACTTGTGGTTTCCTCAATCACTTAAAGCTGCCTTCTAGATCATCAAGGTATTTTAGAATATAGCCAAGCTGTAAAGCAACAGGAACTTATTTCAGGGCAGAATAAGGAGGAAAAAAAATAGTCAGGTCTACTACAGCCAATTCTTCATCTCATAATTCAGGCCATTTGTGTGGTTTGCAAATGTAACATTAAAGGGAATCAAAGTGCTGCAGTATATAATTAATCCATTTAAGCAGAGTCGTCATCAATATTTAAAAGCCTACGCAAAATAGAGTAAGAGGTAGTTCTGGGTCCTACCTGCACAATTACAAAGCAGTTTTAGTAGTAACTATTTCAAAATAATTAGTGAAATTTGTATAATCTGTGCATCTTTCCACTATCCCAAAGGTACCAGAACATGTTATCTGGAAACCAGAATACGCTGGAGTGAAGTTGTTTGTGCTTTTCACTTTAGTCTTCAAAATTACAACCAGCTCGGAACCTCCCAAAGTCTACCTGTACACAAGGATACCATCCTATGAGCTATTTCTTCTCTTTTTAATTCATTTTAAAACACCGGTATAGTACTTCTCCTGTAGCTCATCACAAGATTTCATTTCAGATTCCATCACTGAGAAATAATTGCCTAATATTTCACTTCCAGAAGGAAAACGTCTGATTGCAAAAAAAAGTTTTAATAAAGCAATGATTATGCTCTGAAAATCCAGAAAAGAAATCAAAAGGTGATGAAAACTAACAGATTTCAGTCTTGAAACATGAATATTTCACATGCAGGCTTCAAACCCATAAAAACACCTTAACTCATTACGAAATCAAAGGCCAATGCTGAAAAGAAGCTACCTGGGGCCTTGCCCTGATAGCAGCACAGGGTGTTTTTCCACAGGATACCCAGCAGTAAGAGGTACCCAGTGGTGCAGGCACACCCTGGGGTGCTTCTGATTTATTCAGAGGTAGACTAAGCAACATCAAGCTTGTCTACAGCTGCAGGGCTCACCTCAGCGGGCACATTTTCAAGCTAAAGTAGCAAGTGTCCACACTGCTGCTGCTTCTTAGGGTACCAACGCTCAGAAACAATATTGAGTTTGAAAAAGCAAAGGAAAAAGGAAAGGAGAAAGAGAAAATAAAGGCACACCTCACGCCCTACCAAAGAAGCCCTCACGTTTTCTTCCAGCTAGGCAGACAAGACTTCACTTGCAAGTTTTGCCGCAAAGTTAGAGGAAGGCAAGGTGTTATTGCACTGTTTTTGCAAGAGCAGCCTGGAAGGAAGATTTTGACAATGAATTACAAGCTCCTGCAAGCAACTAGTGCAGACATGTAGGATTTGAAGAGCATGCAAGTAGAGCACTGAAGTAAGGTCTACTTTAAAATGTCTCCAACTGGGTTGAATGTAACAGGCTCTGCATATGAACGCATTGTATAAGCTCTCTAATGATCTTTTCTTTATATAGCCTGAAATTAGAAGCAGCTCCCACTGTGGTCAGTGTGAGCCACATTACAGAAGAAACAGAGAATCTGCTTATGCATTTTACCGTGCTTTATGTTGTTTTCAAACACAGGCCCAAACTGTTGCTATGGGGCTAAATATTTGTATAACAGTCATGTATTCCTTCATAAAGGAAAGTGGAACTTAATAACCTTGGTATTTCAGTCAAACCAGGAATAATGCATGGCAGGACGCTGGAGAGGGACTCTTCATTAGGAACTGTAGTGACAGGACAAGGGGTAATGGGTTAAAACTTAAACAGGGAAGTTTAGATTGGATATAAGGAAGAAGTTCTTTACTGTAAGGGTGGTGAGGCACTGGAATGGGTTGTCAGGGAAGTTGAGAATGCTCCATCCCTGGCGGTGTTCAAGGCCAGGTTGGACAGAGCCTTGGGTGATATGGTTTGGTGTGAGGTGTCCCTGCTCATGGCAGGGGGTGAGGAATTGGATGATTTTAAGGTCCTCTCCAACCCTAACTATTCTATGATTCTATGAGTATAGTGTTGTCAAATATATTACCCATACTTTATCCGGATTCTTTCAAAAAGTTACCATCTATAAACTAAAAAATAAACCCCAAAAAACATGTGAAAACTATGAAACATATCAAGAATAAAAAGTAGCTATCAACTTCCTTTATCAGAGAAATCAGAAATTGACCCTTTTACAATAAAAGTCAGCTTAGTCAGAGGAAGATTGATTATCCTCTCCTTTTTACTGTTCCTGGAACATCCAGCCCATGAAATGTTTTAAAATGGAGAAATATAATCTAAATTTTGAAAAAAAAAAAAAACTGAAAAAACCCTCCACTTTAACTATTAGCTTCCCATTTTCACATGCCCTGAGAACTGAAAGAGCTCTACTGAGCATCCTTAAAGAAAAGGGAGATCACAAGTGATCAGAATGATGTGAAGGCCTGTAGATATTTTCAATGGCGTGACAGAGCCAAGAGCCCAGATGAAATCCCTGGCAATGACAGGATTTCAGATGGTATGGGACAGTTATTGAGGGTTTTCATCTCTCCTAGCTGCAGATGCTCACAGTTCATGATACAGCTCAACAATTGTCAGGTTGGAGCCATACTGCTGGGTTATTTGCCTACCAAACAGTGCCCTGAACCTAATTTGCCTCTGTATCAGCTGTGTATCTGCTCCTTGGCTACTCCATGGCTGCGTGAGAACTAAACCAAGGACTCAGGTTTATTATACTCTCAAGATAGCTCTTTAACACAAAGATTACAGGCACTTCTTAATGATGAAGGAGATTAAAGCTATTATAAAAAATACATGCAGTAAATAGGCACTGTTGTTATAAGATTATGCATTCAAGCAGATAATATCTGGCAGAAGTAGTATTAAGGCTTTGATGAAAAATTTACTGAGGCTGGGCTGGACAAGAATCTTTCATTTCCTCTGAAGCACAACAGGAGGGCAGGCTGGTGGCACTGTCACACACCAACCATGCCACCCAGAAACTGTCAAGCTGCCACATCTCATCCATAACTTCATAAGCACCATCCTATAAGCACCAGAGCATCAGCACTAACACAGTCCTCACTTCCTGCTAATTCCACTGGTTGAATTCAGATGTGGAAATGTTGCCCTTATTAAGCAGGACTCACACAAGGCTATTCCCATTAGACAATGTATTTTAGCTGTCTAGAGCAGACACAACTTCCGGATGGAGATCAGAACACCATATGTGGAAGAATGCTTTCCCTAAGTGCCCAGAGGAGAGGGAGGCACTGTCAGGTGTCAACATGGGACCATCTGTATTTTGTGAACCCACCCTCTGGGTGTGAATTCACCCTCTGGTGGCAAAGATGCTTGTGGTTAATTCACCATCACCACCACAAGCACTTCCAACACAAATCCTTTCAGCTATAACCACTACTCAAAACCGCAAGAACTGCTTCTACTTGCTATTTTTGCTAACATTTCCTTTCATTGTTTCTTGTAACATTTTGCCCATACATTCAAGAGTTGTACCACTGTGTAAAACAAATAGAAGAAACTAATAGTTTGACCCTTTGCCTGGGCCACAACTCAATCACAAGCTTTTCTGTATTACACAGCACCTAACTTTTGGAGGTATTTGCACAGAAAGCTTCAATAAAAAGGATGGTGGCTCACTACTCAGAGCTTACAACAGAGCAAACAAGGCAAAAGGTAAAAGTCTTGCAAACAATTTCTACAGACAATTGGACCAAAGATAAATTTGGGAAAGCAGATTATCCACTTCAAAATATGCTGCTGGTTTTTTCCTCTTACTGAGTGTTTTCAAAGTGTTGGTCAAATAAGCACTTCTGCGTTTTTGGTTTACCCATCTTTCTGTATGGCAAAAAGGAATATAAATACATGTAGCACAAAGACCCACAGTAAGATGAATGTGTCCTGCCCATGTTTAGTCTTTTTTCTCCCAAATGTTGCAATGTGTACAGCCCACCTACAGCAACCTGCTGAAAACATATTCTTACTAAGTTGGCATTTTAATGAGTTCTCATTCTCTAGAATCACAGAATCATACAATAGTTAGGGTTGGAAAAGACCTTAAGATCATCCAGTTCCAACCCCCTGCCATGGGCAGGGACACCTCACACTAAACCATGTCACCCAAGGCTCTGTCCAACCTGGCCTTGAACACTGCAAGGGATGGAGCATTCTCGACTTCCCTGAGCAACCCATTCCAGTGCCTCACCACCCTTACAGTAAAGAGTTTTTTCACTATATCAAATCTAAACTTCCCCTGTTTAAGTTTTAACCTGTCACGCCTTGTCCTATCACTACAGTCCCTAATGAAGAGTCCCTATAATGAGAGTTCTTATACTTTGCATCAGGAAAATCATAAATGTTAAGAAGCTCCAAGCTTCCATGTAGACCTTTAGAATCCAGGATTTGCATATAACTCACAGTGATCTATTCCACACCAAGGAAACACAAAGAGGGATCCCATCATCTAACTTGTGCACGGCAAACACTTGATTTTATTATTCTAATACTACTAGCATGATATACGAGTCAGCTGAGTACATCTGAAAAATGCACTGAGAAAACAAGAGCGAAATTAGGCAAAGTACAAATGTGGCTTATACGAATACAGAGACCAGTAATGTCAAAGGATATTACAGGCATATTATGCTATATATAAAGGCACATCTGTAAGGCAGGTAAAGTATGTTTTTATAGCTGCTCTGAAAAGGAAAAGATGAATTGTCCTTTAAAGCTCACTATAAAATTACTTCTCTAGTGGCAATTAATAGAGAGAGGCCCCAAAACACCAGTCACAGGTTCTAACCATCAGGGAGAAAGAAATTAAATGACAATTAAAAAACCCCCAACTTTATTGAACATGGAAAAATGTGTTTTCTCTTGGAAAGCAACTACAGCAATCTCATCTCTTATAACCACATTAGCAAAGAAACGGTTCAGTGGAAAACCAGAGAAGATCCTAAGTCCCTGAAGCATCAGGTAGGTACATTACAATAAGAAACCTACACTAGTAAATACATAATTTATGCTTATGGTCCTGGTTTGCAGGAAGAGATGTCCTGTTAATTTATCTCTAATAATGTTGTGATCTAAGAACATCACTCCTATCAATACATGTAAAACCCACAAAGAGTCCAAAATTTGACCAGAATTTGTTCCAGACAGCCAAACCCACACTGCTGTGGCTGGGTAAGGGACCACGCAGGAGCACGGTGCTTTTCTTCCCCTCAAGTCTCAGGCAGTCCTCACTTTATACTTCAGACAAATTAAATCTACTGCAATTAATGATTATAGTTTTTCCTTCAATCAGCCCATATTCCTCTAGGAAATTAACTTAGCTATTAAAAGCCTAAAGGCTGGAAAGGAACCTAGTTAGATGAGTTTTACCTCCTCTGTATTGCCTGTGTAATCAAATGCAGTTTCCCCACCAGTTTAATTCTAATCAGTTTAATTACTTAAAATTACAAGGAAGAAAAAAAAAACCCAACACTCTTACTTCTTACACCAGAACAAAGGAGAAAAGCTACACACGAGTACTGGGTGGTAACACTTGGATACTGCATGTGAGGGAGAGGAAATGACCAAAAATAAAGACAAATTCTCCTGTTCCTTAGCTATCAGACTGAGGAGGTGGAAATGACAAGCCACAAGAATCAAACTCAGTGCAGACTACTGCCAAGGTGTGAAACTGGGGGAAGAGTTTATTACTTCAGTATTGCAAAGCCTTGATTACACAGAACCTGTGTAGCTCTGCTGAGTCTTAAACTGTATTTCCTACTCAGTCTTTTGGCCAAATGCTTCCTGCATAGAGCAGTGGAAAAGCAAAACATGCACCACCCAGGATGGCTTCATTTTCTCTTCCCTTGTAACTGAATCATAGGAGAGCTGATCATGCACAGGGACAGAAAACTGGGCTAGGAGACACACTCTTTTCTTACCATCTCTCTAAAACAAAACTGTTTTAGCTAGTCCACACTGAGGAAGGAGAAACCAAAGGAAAACATGGAGGTAAGCGTTTCAACCATAGAAAAACACTCTGTGGAATCCAAACTGAAGAATAACACCCCAGGAGGAGAATGGAGCCTAAGAAAGAAGTCCAGGATTGAGACACAAAGGAACTAATCCCTAAACCAGAAAAAGAGTGAAAGATAAAGTATAAGCTGCTAACTGAAATGCTCTATTTTATGTGGTATAAAAATACTGAGATGAAAGGTCTCTTAAACAAGTCTGTTAAACACACGCAGAGTTATACAGAAATATTTTATGAGTAAGTATACATGGTTTTCTCTTTATTTCCTAGTGTCATAGAATCATAGAAGAGTTAGGATTGGAAAGGACCTCAAGATCTCCCTTTTTAGAAAGTAATTATTTCATGGTATGTTTCTCTTATCTCTTGCCACAAGAAACTTCTGTGCTAATCAGACAAAACTGCAAGGTAATATCATGCCTTTATTTCTCCCAAAATACACACAATGTAAACCAAATCCTTTCTTTTGTTGCATCTTGGTTTCTTTTTACCATTTTTCCCCTTTGACCACAATGGCTTTGCTGTCTACTTCATCATTTTAAGGACCTCAGTCAAGGCCACTTTAAATCTTTTCTGTCCAGATGACTAATCCCAGTAATCCCATTTAAACTGCTAGTTTACATTCTACTAATAATACTGCAAAGCCATCTGAGCTGTGCAAGAAAGGAGTAGGAGGATGCTGGTGACTCTTACTGAAAGACATTGTGATTACTGCAGAAAGTGGTAAACCAACTGCCATAAAGCAAGGACTGGTGCTAGTCATAGAGATACCAGCACTTAAAGGCTAAAAATATTGGAACAAACTGCTTTATTTCTGCTGAATTCACCAATCAGCTTTGTATTTTGCAATGTGCACTGCGGAAAAGAGGAATTCTGGCTCTTCACAGACAAAAAACGTCGTCCTGCTCTAAAAAGGAAACTTGTGAAATCCAAGTTTTAAACTGTGTTCACCAGTCTTTTAATAATGGAAATCGGGGGGTGGAGGGGGAAGCACCACAGCAGCACCCAGAATCCTGGGATCTGCACAGAAACATAAGGAAGGTGAACTAAATAAACTTTACCAAAAGGCAGCCTATGCATGTTCTTAGAGAAATATGTCATGTCTTTTAAAGAAAGACCACTTTGTTGCAATGCAACTCACGTGCTGCTCACAAGGTCTCCTTCTGTGCTCAGATGTCTGCAGCCATGAAGTCTTTATGAATTCCCTTAGCTTGTAAAGAACTGCAGAAAACAGTAGTATCTTGATGAGCAAATACGCCTGTGCCTGAGTCTACAGCACTCTCCTGAAGGGACTATCTAATCAAGGACATCAAGATATGAACTCCAGGGTAAAGAAGCCTCATACTTATGGTAAATTCAAGTTACTTATTCACCACCTTTGTTCAAAAATACCTGTCAGTGAACATTTACCAGGCTGTAGCGTTAATGGGATCAGGAACATCTAACAGGACAATAGGACTCAATCAAAGCTTTTAAAAGTTCTAGGCTTAGATAAGTTGCCCTCATGTATCCTTACCCACTCCCATAGAATGGCGTGGGTTGAAAGAGACCCTAAAGATAACTAATTCCAGCCTCTCTGCCATACCCCAATGCCTTTATCATCAGCAATTAAAAGGATACTTTAACTAGTCCTTTCCCCAGTTTCTCCTAGACTTTTCTTCTCTTAGAAGATGGGGAAAGCTGCAGAGATGTATCTTGAAAATCCTGAAGGTTCTGACTTTTGAAGCATTAATAAAGCCTCCACTGAATAAAATGAGAAAAGAATTTAGAATCATAGCATATTTAAACATTCCAGAGACATGGACCTAACTCCTTACTAGCTGATGGCTTTTCTGTCTGCTCCATTTGTGATAAAATTTATTTCTTCTTCTGCAAGATCAACAATTATAAAACAGAATAAGAACAAAGGAAAGAAACCCACAAAACCCCCCAGCAACTAAACAAGAAACATTGATCACAAGGAAGCAAATAAAGGCAAGACTGTGACAAATTATTTGCCAAAACCCTCTCTTTTTTCCCATACACCAATGGAACTTTCTCATACATCAATGTATTCATATTCTCAATTCACATTACAAATTTTAAGTGCATCTCTTCAAATGTATCTATGAAACACTTTTAAAAAGATTAATATAAAAGCTGCAAAAGGAGCAACACAAAAATCAGATGCACGTGTTAGTGGGGGACAGAGATACCCCCATCCCCATTATGGGTACATTTCCTATAGCAAATCAAAGACAACTTCCACTGAGACCCACACTGACTGAGTCTCATATGGCAGGCTGAACAGTTATTAATGCAATCAGATGACATGTTCCAATATTACAATATCCAAATTAATCTTTAAAAGAACAAACCTGTATCTGTTTGAAGCACCTAAGACAGTTCTTTGAAATGAAGAGAAAAAGAAAGCTGAAGTAGAAATGAAAACAGCCCATGTTAGTTTTATAACACAGAGGATATTAATATATATGCTATCACTGCCATCTCAGTGAAGCTGAGATTTGAAATACATTACATCCTGCTCATGAAACATCCTTTCATAAAGATAAATTCAACCATTGCTGGACCCAAAGGACTCTTGAGATGAATAAATGCACTTAACCTGTATTTCCTGTTCTTCAAAATCAATAATTCCAGAGGATGTCCATCTGGAGGTTCAAGCCTCTTTCACACAACCTACAAACCAGACAGAACTCAGAGGGGCATGGAAAGCTCTCATGCCACCACCACCACAAGGGTCAGTACTGACTGAACAGCCAGCCTTAAAATGATTAAATTGCCTAATCTGAGAAATACCATAGAAGCAGAAGGCTGGATATGTCCTAAGTATAGTTTCAGCAAACAAATCTCGCAGCTCAGCAATTTCCCTTCTTACTGTTAAGGGATGTTATGACAGCTCCACAGTGAATTCATATTTAAATATAACTTTAGTCCCCTCTTGCATCCTCTGAAACATCCATCACTGTAACTTTAGCCTTTTCATAATTTAAATGAATAATCTTCAGCTCCTAAGTACTGCTTTAGTCTGTTTTGACAGACAAAATTAATACCTCTTGCAGTTACTGCTGGAAAGTACTAGAAGCCCCAGTTATCAGATGCTTTGACCTTGTCCCTCCAGCCAGTTACTCATGCTGTCAGCTAACCTCCATGGGTCCATGTATCTAGCACCCTCGCTGGGAGCAGCCCAGCACGGCTGCCTCACAGGAGATGGGAAGGGAGGATCTGTGAGGATGCTGGTGAGGATCTGCTGTTGCAGCCCATGTGGGATTCAGCAACTGCAGATTAGCCCCAAATGGTGCTTTAAGAAACCAGGCTTCCAGTTACACTTTTGGCACCACAGCACGAGAGGGTTTGTGCTTTCAGAAATGGCAGCTATCATTAGAGGAAAGTAGGTGTTTTTACAACCTTTATAGGGAAAAATGTTCCAGTGACCCCAGTGGTCTCAATTTAACCTGCTGCAAGAGAGAACTGTAGAGCTACTATTGAGGAGAGGGGAAAAACGTTCTATCTTTCTGTCTCAGCTGGGTGATTTGGGGATTTTGCTTATTTATTTAGGGGGAGTTGTAGTTAATGTTAATAGATGCATACTTTGTGTCTTTTGGGACAGAAGTCCCTTTCTGGGTCTTTTGACTACACTGAGCCTACAGATCAAGTGAAAGGGAAAAAAACACCCCAACCCCAACAAAGAGTTCTCTGCTTTCAGAAGTCTCTCAGAGTCCCCAGTCACAAACTGCTTCTCTGGCCAGTCAAAGAAAAGCAAATGAGTGCAGGAAGAGCAGCAATGTTTTGATACTGTTGCCATGGTGTAAAAGTATTACTCCATCTAGGAATTTTCATTAAATTTATCACCAAAATCATATTCAACAGGTAAACCCTAAGTACAGGCATGGCAGGCATGAGACCCTGATGGCCAGGGGCTGAGAAAGAGCCAACAAGCTGGAACTGAATCTTGCCTTATTTCCCAAGTTATAAACCAAGTTTTACTAATATTAATTAAGAGGTTTGGTGAATGCATTAAGAATCCTCTATTAACATCATGTATTAATAATGGTCGATGACCATCTATGAGTGGTTTTGTACTCACATGCGAAAGCATTCTGCTAAGAAAATACAGTGGAAAAAGGATTACGTCTTCCACTTTAACACATCATTTAAAAAGCTCACCAGAAGGAACAAAATCCATGAGAAAGGATGCACAATGTTGTTTATTCATGGGACATCCTAAAGTCTATAAATGATAAGAAAACTCCTTGCATCCAAAGGAATAGTATTTAAAGCTAAATTATCAGTTTTCATCTTGCTAAACAAGAAATACTTTGAGCATTTACTCAGCTGCAGTAAGTAAAACTCTGTGCAATATCACCTACTTATTAAATTCATTGAACTGAAATAATATTCACTTCTTTTGTTGGAAAAGAGAACTACTGAAACTTGCAGCAGCTTTAAAAGCTGCCAGGAACACGTAAGATTTTTCCCAACTGATATTCCGTTCTCCCTTCTCCCATTTTATTCTCCTCGTGTAAATGGCTGCATATACATCACCTCTAGAACATCAGGTTGAGATATTTTTATTACTATTCAACCGCTTAATGCTTTTGCTTTTCCATGATTTACACTTGAAGAATGTAGCAGCAAATAAACGTAATGACAAAAAGTGTTTGCTCAACCAGCCAACTTCAACTAACGCTGCTGAAGGCACATGAGCTGAAAGCAAACTGGGAATTTGTAAATGACAGTGTTTGGACTATCGTATTTCAAAGGGTGCTCACAAAGAATCATTTTACCATACGGTAATGCTCTCTTTGGTTCCCTGTGTAGTCATCAGTCCTTCTACAAAGCAAGCTGGAGCACACAGTGGGTATAGCCACTGAACTTCCCATCCTGTGTAGCAATCTTCCTCTTTCCACCCATTGTATGATAGATCTAGTTAGCTTTTGTTAATATCCTTTGCATTCAGAAACAGCATTTTGCCCTATGGGCTTTACAGCATTTATGCATGTTCAGAGCTGGAAATCTTTATCTGGAGGAGAATATGGCTCTGAAAGAGCTTTCCAATATCTTAAGGGGGCCTACAAGAAACCTGGGAGATGAAGTTCCTACAAGGCATGTAGGGATGGAACAAGGGGCAACGGCTTTAAACTGACAGAGATCTGGATGAGATATAAGGAAGAAGTTCTTCCCTGTGAGGGTACTGAGGCACTGGCACAGGGTGCCCAGAGAAGCTGTGGATGCCCCATCCCTGGCAGTGTTCAAGGCCAGATTGGACAGGGGCTTGGAGCAAACTGCTCTAGTGGAAGGTGTCTCTGCCTGAGCAGGGGGTTGGAACTGGATGGGTTTTAAACCATTCTATGACTCTATGATAAAGGACAGACAATATCAATCTTCAAAACCTTGAAGAGTGAGAGGTGACTGCATTTTGGGAGCACACCAGCATCTTCACTTTGGTACAATTCAGTCAGACAACAGAGTATTCTGAGTTTTCACCCACAGTAACAGTCTTAGGCAGAAATCCACAGTTAGAAACAAAGTGAGCCCATAGCAGAAATGCACACCAAGTAGATCAGGAGAACTCGAGCACTCAGCAGATACTGTCACAAGGAAGTGGAAATGCATCAGAGACTGATTCAGACCCGGTTTTCATCCACAAACACAAAGTTTAAGTCAGCTTGCATGAACTTAAAGTTAGCAGCTGCACTATCACATTACTTATATCTGGCCTCAGACTCCTGCAAGGGACTGTCTTATATGACCATTTCATCCTTCCACAACTACACAGATGTTTAAATATAGACAGTTGCGGC
Source organism: Melopsittacus undulatus (assembly GCF_012275295.1). Taxonomy (NCBI): domain Eukaryota; kingdom Metazoa; phylum Chordata; class Aves; order Psittaciformes; family Psittaculidae; genus Melopsittacus; species Melopsittacus undulatus. The sequence goes on along the minus strand of NC_047529.1, from coordinate 7,626,808 downwards.
CCAAATACCACAATCTGTAGTACTTAATTGAAAGCAACCCTTTGGGAACTGCTACTCCTGAGCAAAGAAACCATCTTGAGCTGAAACAAGATGCTGTTCATCAGGGCCAACAAGCACCACTTGTCCTTTCAGAGGAAAGCCATCCCATCTCAGCACTTCTGTTCTCCTCCCCAACAATCCTTACATTTCTCTTCTTTCCCATGCTCTACACACAACATGAGGACAACCACATCCTCAACCAGGTACTTATTTCTTCTTCAGTTCCTCTCTCAGCTCCCTCCCTAGGTCTATGCTGCCTATCCAGTTTGCTTTTCTACACCCCTCTGCTCCATCTGCTTTCTCTGTCAAGCTGCCCTCTTACCGTTTGCTATCAGCTTTCCACTGAGAAATGACATTTTGCCTTTCAGCTTCACCACATATGGTTTCCAGTACCCGGATTAAAGTGACTTAAGTTAGAAAGAAGGCAAATATGTAAACAAGCAGCTATTAGATGTAAATGCCTAAAGCAGGGTTCATCCAAGCAACATTCGCATTGGAGAAAACAACCCTTTTTTCACTGCCCCAATAAATACTGCCCGCAACATCCCAATTCCATTCCATCTTTCGGAGTAGTTCTTCATTAAAGATACCTCCAAACACCCCTGGGTAGTAGAGAAAAAATCAGATTCAAATGAATTTATCAGGGCTTTCTCTTGGGAGGGAAGGCAGCTGCTAACTACAAATCCTCATCTGATAGCTTGGGAGCTAAAAGGTCACATGGGACCGGGAAGTATCTTGATTGAAGAATAGCCATTATCTTTCCATATGCATTATGATAATCCTTTTGTTTCTCTCAAAAACAAAGCCCTTAAGACCATTTTACTGGACCCCATATGGATCATTTAAAGCTTATCCCTTGTTGTCTCATAAATGTTGGCAATATAATTACACAACTGTAAACAAACATGTCGTGGAATCCTACTCTTGAAAACACAAGTATGTAAGGTCTAGTTGTATATATGTGCTATTGAGATTAGATATGAAGCCGCTTTCAACTACAACTCAAATGTTCATGCAAAGAAGTTTCCCTTACCCAGATTCCTCAGGAATATTGAATTATTAAACAAACAACCTAAATTGGATATTGAATACCAATCATTACCACAATGTGCAAAAGCCTCACTCCCTTGAGGCTGGACAATTTAATCAGCCTACAGGAAATAAATACAGAACAAGCAGAATTTAGTGCTGGTTGAACCTCCCTGGTTCAGCAAGATTTAAGATCAGAAGAGTTACCTCTTCTCAAATGAACTTTACTCTCCCCATTCTTTCTTCCACTTGTTTATGCAATTAATAAGAAATAAACCTCCAAAATCCTGTACTGCAATTGCATTTCAGCTGTGGTAGCTCAAACAAGAGCCCTTCTCCTACCGTTAACTGAAAACTAACATTTGGATTAAAGCCTCAGGGTTTTTTTTCACTTATGACCATTTGTCTGGGTTTTATCCTGTATTTTCCTGCAGGAATACCAATGGCAACATCTAGTTTCTACCCACAGAATTAAACAGTGGAAACCTGAATTAACAACTGAATTGGAGCCTTTACGACATAAATTAATCTGCCCGTATCCTGCCACCTGCTCTACAGGAACTCCTCAGGGGTGAACTTGGGCTCTGGAGCTGTGTGCGGTTAAGATTATAAGCGATGTTTAAACCAGAAACTTAACACCACAATACGTCATCTGGAACACAGAGACTGGGCAACCGTACGTGAAAAATAATTCTACCTAACAGTTCTTATATGTGAAAGCAAAGAAAATACTGAGCACTCCATAACGTGGATCAGAGTCTGCACAAAGCAGCACATGCAACTCAGCACCAGGGAGGAACATGGTGCTGTCAGCATTCTAGGCTGCCTCCAAAACGCCACAGCAGCTCTGGTTTGGGGATGTCACCAGAGCATGGGTAGCTCAAAAGATCAGAAGCTCTTCTGAAAGACAACATGAGCAGTGCTTGCTAAAAGGAGCTTATGGGTCGTGATTATGGGAGAAGCAGTCAACCTGGGAAACCATCAGAAGGCCCAGTTCAAATCCACAGAAGGAGTTTTCTGTTGAGTGGATGGACATACATCAGTTATTTTCTCTCCAATGGGTAGAACACAGGTTTTTTCCCTTAAACAAACCATCCAGAAATAACATTGCTCAGATAGCCTCTACAGAACACGATGCTTTCAAAATGCCACTTGAGAGAAAAATGAGACAGAGCAGAAGCAGCTTTCACAAACAAGGGAAACCCCAGTATTTGATGACGTGCACAGCCTTAAAGTCACTGACAGGCAGTCACAGAACAGCCCATGCTATGTCCTGCTTTGCACAGCACTATCAACTCTCACCTATTACCTGACACATGATGGAGAACACAGAACTCACCTTTACACACTGTTTGCCATGTTTGCTCCATGCAGGATTTTGCAGCCCAGAGTAATTGCTTTTACCAATTTAATCCTTCCTCAGCACTTCCCTCTAATGGCAATTTGCTTCCCCCAGTACAGTTTGCATGCTGCCCAATGGAGAACAGGAGGTGGAAAAGGTGACCAGTGTTATCTCAAAACTAAACAGAAACATTACTGGCAAACTCACTTCTTTGTCCTGTTTTTTCCATCTCAATGCCACTAATGTAACACAGCAAAACACAGCAATCTCAAGCACCCTTGCCCCTGAAACCCCAACATATTAAGCTAAAAAGAGCTACAATGAGGAATAAGCTGTGAACAACAATGTAAGCAAATGGTCCATCCAGCCTTCAGCTCCTTCTATTGCACGCAAATGTTTAGTCACATATACAGAACAAAGAACCAGATTCAGTTATTTTCAGCTAAGCCTAAGACCCCTAGAAAACAAGCTTAAAAAGTTCAGCTGTGACTATTTTTCTGTTGTTTTACATAATTAAAAGGGGAAACCTTTGGAGCACTTCAAGCACTTCATCATTGCCCATTTAACAAACACAAAAAGATGTCTCTTACATCTGGCATCAGCAATGAAACAACCTCATTCGTTTGAAACAAAGGTTAAACAACTGGGAAGCAAAAGCAAAGCACTAACTAAACAGGGTGCTTCCCAAATAAAACCACAAACAATAGAAAGCATTAGCTGGATGAATTCCTGGCTGCTATCTTGACTCTCAAAGAGCATGACTTTAAAGGCTATGAATTTCAAAACCACTATCTCCAACAGGATTAGAAGGTGAAGGACCATCTCTCAGTACTATCACAGTGCCTTATCCTTGCTGTCAATGAAAAACCTGCCCGGTGACTGTATAGGGCTGAGGAAGAGATGCTCAGCTGCAAAACTGGCTAGACCCACTTTTGCAGGGGAAAAATAACATTCATGGGCCAAAATCGTAATGGTTTATAACTTCAGTGATGGATTTGGATGCAAACAGAGTGAAGGACATTTTCTTTAGGTCCCCTGAACAAACCAGGTGATTCAAAATGATAGATAATTTCTAAGACCTGGCAAGTATCTTGTATCTCAGCAGGCACAGCAGCCTTCCTATGAAACAGCCCTCAGAAGATGTTGGTTTTGTTTTAATTTGTGTCTTTTCTTTCTCCTTTGATGTGGTGAGAGAAAACTTCTTGCTCCAAGGCAGCTAACTCCCCCCTGCACCCACACCTGGGATACTGGATCAAAGGCTGGATGCATTCCAGAAGTTATGCCCCTAACACAGGTCAAAAGCCAGCTGTTTTAAACGATTTCAAGTATTACCGAAGAAGTGTTCTGTTTTGATTAATATAATGTATATGCATTAAACTAGACAGTGAAATCCAGGCTGGGTGTCTAAAGAATCAACCGGTTTCAAGTGACTCAGTATTGAAGAGTCGCTAAATGAGTTATTGACCAAGTCCCATCACACTCAGTGGAAACTTTGCTGAGGAAATCTTAGGCTTATCCACAGTGAAGTTTAGAAACCAGACAGGCAGAAACGCAATGTGCTACTTCTGCGCATAAAGAGTTAAGGTTTTTCTTCTACACTTCAACATACGATATGGAAAATATGCCTGTCAATCTCAAATCCTCTAATTAAAATAAGCAAACACTGATTGCCAGAGAATGAGCAGTTTTCATAAACAGATATCCCCCCACACTTCACAGCCACTGAGGACGGTTGCTCACACACACAATTCTAGGAAGTCTATTTCAGCATCTTTTATTATGGACTGAAAACTGAATCTGTGCTCTGGAACAATGGGAAAATTGTTAACAGTATTGCCTCTAGAGAGGGTTGGGTTGAGGTTGGGTTTTAAGACCTTAATTATTTGGTTTTCCACTGCACTATTTTTTGCTGTTGGCTTCAGTGCTATCAGTTGTAATGAAACACATAAAGTATTTTAACCCTGCTTATGGCTCGCCTCTACAAATACTCATAAATTAATAACTCATTGCAATAAAAATCACTGTGCAAGGATATAGATCTGAAATATTCCAAGGCTATCTGGCTTTGCTGGTAATCATACTTGTCTCATGATTTCTCTTTCTAAAGCAACTCTGCCTTTCTGAGCCTGAAAATGGAATACTTCACTGCCTGTGTCAGAATGAGAGCTGCTGCTTCCTCTGTCACTAACTAGAGGTCTGAACAACCCAATGGTCCTAAAAGACTGTCAAAAACTGATGTGGAAAAAACCCCACCCAAAACTAATGTTTAGAATTAAGACTCACACTCATCTCAGTGTGACCACATTGCCTGCTCCTCCACCAAGAAGAGAGAACCTTGTCACAGCATCCATGGGCAAAAGAAGACAATTGTATCCTCAGCAATGCCACTGGACCACCGCATGATGCCTCCATGCTGCAGTGGTCCCAAACAGAAGGCTTGTCCTCATAAGTCAACATGGTGCTGACCTACATCAAACCTGATTATTCAGACACGTATTTCTCTGATGCGTGATTTCACTTTCTCTGGAGCACCCTGTACTGTGCCTGTACAATAAAGTATGGATTCTACAAACGTTCTCATTTAATACAACCTAAAAATGAGCAAAGTCATGTCACAGTAGAACTTGAATGTGGAAAGTTTGATGGGATTTTTCCTAATCATAACATTTTGATAGTCCAATGACTGGACAAACGGAAGTTAAAGGCTTCCACACTTCCATACAACACGTCTCTGATTCACACCCTCGAGAACTGAAAAATGAAAAGATCCAAAATACAGCCTGTTCTTGCAAGAAGACAAGAAAGGAAATCAGTAACCAGGACTGTAGAAATTCAGGTCCCCCATGTCAGAGGGCAACTGACTGGAGTAAAAATGAGGTTACACGTGCCTTTTATTCCCAAGAGGATGATCCCGTACGCATACTTCATATATTTTAGTGAGGCTTATTCTGTACTAATAGGAAGGCTCATGGAGAGTCTGAAGTCCATGTTGCTTTTTATATACAACTTCTTACTGGATTGTGTTTTATCCTGCCCCTGCAATTGCCTTTTCCATGTCCTGCTTCTACCAGGAAGGAGCGCTCCTGCTGACAAGCTTGTGCCTGCTAATCTCGGCTACAAAAGACAGCCTGCCACTTCGTAGGGAAGCAGCAGAACAAGATCTGAAAGGTCCTGCCCTCAGGAGAAGCACTTGTTCTTCCCCTTTCCATACACCAGCCTGGGAACCGAGCGGAGAGCAACCCCAACCCCAAGGAAAGAGCTAACGCTGCTCACGGGGCACAGGGAACAGCAATGCACAAATTCAGGGGCCAGTGATAGGTAATCAGGAGCAAGGAATGCAAGCCACTAAACAAACCCAAATACTATTATTTGACCTCCCACTCCCCTCCCAACATTCCCACCCATGTCTTTTGTACCGTAAGCCAGAGCACAGGATAAGGAACAGACTGTGTAATTCCTTTCAACCCTCCCAATGACCACAGACTCAGAGGCCCGGCCCTAATCTTGCTTGGGGCATTTCTTTGCCCTCTTGTTGATAACTCAGCATTGTTCTACAGGGAGAAAGAAAGGAGGACAGTGAGAAATGATGGATACGTGACTGCTCCACTGACCTCTTCCCGCATACTGCTATGGGATTTTTCTAGCAGGCATAGAAAAACCTAGCTGATTTTTCTATGTAATTCTGCCATTTGCTAGTTTATTTTTGTATCCAGCCTTTCACACACGGCTGATGCATACACCATACATACACATAGATGGTGTTCTGGAAGACCGTAAGAACTGCACTTCTATTTCAAAGCAAACATCCACCTAGCCTGAGATCATACTTCTAACAGAGGCCATGAAAAGAGGACCAAGAAAAAGTAGAACAGGATAATCAAGCACAATATTCCCAAATACGGTTATTCCTGCTGATACTCCATACACTTTCAAGCTCAGGGAATTCCTGGGTTGGCTTTAGTTTCTAAATAATCCTCAGTGGCTTTCTTCTCCATGAACTCCTCCAACCCCTCTTTAAACCATAAGCATCTGCAAGTTGGCAGCAAGTTTCATATGCCTAGTACCCATAGCACAGAAAGCCTGGCTCCTGCATGCTCTGAACCTGGCACTGGCTGTATTTATGCAGGTGTTATAAGGTTTACTTTTTATTACTCTTTTTAATAACTTACTCAGAACATAAAAAGCTTGCAGGCTTGCAGCACTCAGCTTTCTCCAAGCTGTATTCGAGATAATGACGTTACATCTGCCACCTTACACACCAAAACCGTTGTAACCAACCATTTACACCATTAGCAAGTCACCTTTTTCATTCTCGAGCACCCTTATGTTTCGGAAACACCACCTCATTCTGGAAACAGCTACTGCCCGTTTCTGTTTGCTTCATAACCTCTTCCACGTTTATTTTATCTTCAGACACAGCCTCTAAATCTCCAAAAAGACAAGTTTCTGTAGCACAAACCTCTCCAGTCTCTTCCAGGGATACTAAGTCATCATTTACGCTCCCTCATGGAGCTTCCACATGCTCTGCTCCACCTTTCCTGGGCTGTGCGTTGTTTCAGTTGGCAACCACCTGAGACATTAGCAGTCACCAGTCCAGGCAAAGCAATTTTCCTAATCCTTAGGTTATAATCTGTGATAGTTAGAACCAAATGGGTTTTCCAAGGGGGCAGAAAAAAGAAAAGCCAGATGGGGGTTGGAACAAGATGATCTTCAGGTCCTTGCCAACCTAAACCATTCTGTGATGCTGTGAATACACTATGGAAGAAACTTTTTACCAGGGCATGCAGTAACAGAACAAAGGGGAATGGCTTTAAACTGACACAGGGGAAACTGAGATGAGATATTAGGAAGGAATTTGTTACTGTGAGGGTGCTGAGGCGCTGGCACAGGGTGCCCAGAGAAGCTGTGACTGCCCCATCCCTGGCAGTGTTCAAGGCCAGGTTGGACACAGGGGCTTGGAGCAACCTGCTCTAGTGGAAGGGGTCCCTGCCCATGGCAGTGGGGTTGGAACTGGGTGAGCTCTAAGGTCTTTCCAACCAAACCAGCCTGTGATGCTATGATAACAGAATAATCAGCTCTGACCCTCACCTCTCTTTGTTTCTCTAAACAAAACCAGTGAAAAACAGTTTTGTGCTTTGTACAGTTTCATTTAAAGTCTCAAGCCACCAAAAAAAAAGACCTTTAAATTATTCACAGTTGAATGACCAAATCCCTTATTTTTGCCCACGGTTTGCAAACTCAATGCTGATTTGAAGTGCTCAGGTTTAGACTTCTTTAAAAGGGTTGAGGGCACGGTAAAACAGGGATTTCCACAGTATTTTGTAATTCCAACCAAGATAAAATACATAGCCAATAGAAAAATGAAACTCAGCAGGGAGCATTCACATCGAACTGTATATCCCCACCCACAATTACACAAGAATGAGCTAGTCACTGACCTCCTGTAAATAAGACTTTTTTTGCTATGTGCCTTATTTATAGTAACTACAGCAGAAATGTTTTTACATCCTTTCCAGCTTTAGCTACATCAGAGTTTGCTTTTTCTTCACTGACAAACCTCCAGTGACATGGGCCTCATCCTGGAAAGTATCATATACAAAGTGTGTAAATGGCAAAACCTCCAGTACTGCTCAACTTAAAGAAAGTCAAGCCCCCTACAGAAGAAAAAGGCACTAAAAATAAGCAGCTTAAATTCAGCTTTGGGTATTTTTAAATTCATTAGTATTTTTAGGTAATGGTACAAGTAATGCTGAAGGGCTCCAGGGAACAGAGGAGCTTGGGTAAAGCAAGTATTTGCTATAATTTGATTCTGATGAGAATAGAATAGATGGAAATATCTGGAATGTTATTTATAACAAAAAGACTTTACAAGTCACAGCATTTCGACCTGATCATCTTGGCATGCACGTATGTAACTCGTCTCTACAAGCTCTTCTTTAACTGATGACAGAACAAAAACAATTGAATTTGAATAAGAATGTATTTTCCTATTGCAGAAACAGATTTCAGCCAACAATTATGAGGCAAGACTCTTACAGACATCTAAGTTTAACATATTAAAGAGCCTCACTGGAATATTCACACCAATTTTAAGCACGAGACACTTTGCATATATAAAGACAATTACATTAGAAAATACCTTTTATAAATATCTTTTAATCTATATGATTCTTCAGGCATTGTTGCTGCTATCAGCATGCAATTTATTTAGATTGTATTAAAGATTCTGTATATTCATCTGTAAGAAAACAAGATTCTTTGCTTTGCCTTTTGAAGAACGACTATGATAACCTGTCTTCGCTCAGTGTTTCAGGGCTTGCAACCTCTCTGGCAAAGTCAAGGTGATGAATACAACTAAAAAAATCCGTTTCTATTGATGGTTCCGACATTCTTTTCCAAAGCAAAAATATTCCAATCCCTGATCAGATTAATGAGAAACAGAAACAAACAGGTTAATCATTAAAATTACTATTATGAGTTAAACTAATATGGTCTAATCAACCAGAAAGAAGAGACTAAGAACTGCAGAAGGACTACACTGGTTTAAGATGTGGGTTTTTACTTTCACAGTAATATTATATTCAGAGAACAAAAAACCAACAGTGGTCATACCCCCAGCCCTTCGGTTGTTTGCACAATGCTGAAACTCAGACAAACCCAAGATGAAGATTGCAAAGAGGCAGATTTCTCCTCTGCTGTCAACACTTTCACATTTGTGTTGGTTGGCTTGACTCCTTCATCTCCGAGGAATCGTCCCAAAGATCACAGGCAGATACAGAACCAGAAGAGCAAAGAATATTTAAGCAGCATAACTACTCAGTGGGAATATGCAGGGGTTTGTCTGCACATACATTAAGATTCTGATGCTTTCTTTTCAAGCTCCTTTCTAAGTTAGATTTAAAACCAGGCCTTTAAACCAGCATGCTATTTCAACCAAACTGATAATCCTTATCATTAAATGGTCAACCATTTTATAACGTTTTACTTTTGGTATTCACCTGAAAGTATAAAAAGCAAAACAGGTCATTTTGTACTGCATTTTTCTTGTAATATCTGCTTCTTGAGGACAAGGGAAGTGTTGATTTAATCTCGAGCCACAGAAGCAAAAAGCACACTCAGCTTGTACCGTATCAAGCAGGCACTTCTGCCCCAAAAATCCATGTCAGACCAACTCTGACAATGGAAACTGGCAGAGGAAAATTCTCAGCTCTTTGTGGTTACCAGCATTCCAGTGCAAATCACTGCTGGTATGTGTATTATACCACAGCAATGCCATTTTTCATGTTCTACCAAAACTCTCTATGACACACTCCCGACTCTAAGAACAGACAAGCTCCTGTCTTGGATCTTGTCTTGTCTGGGTACCAGAATACTCACCTGAAAACTGATTTCCGATAACCAGTAAAATGTATGTATCATCAATGTCCTCTATAATGTTTGAGACTTAATAAACAAATACAGAAAATAATGAATCACTTTGGAAATGATCCTAGCTCAGTGTAAGGGTCTCTTATAACAGATGAAATATTGTCTTTCGCAATACAGTCTGGCCTGATCCTATTGCATGTCCTTTCCTGTTGGCATAAAGGGCTGCTGTGTCACGCTGCACATTTCAGCCCGTTTTCACCACCACAGTTTGCAGCTGAGTCTCAGATGCGGGTGACTGTGCCAAGAAGGCAAAATTGAGTTCAGCATTACACTCATTTAATTACAAACCCGTCGAGTTGTTACTCAGAGTAGGTTCAATGTCCAGTAAAGTGAAAAGAAGTCTTCCAGCTGAAGTGGAAACCCTACGGAGACCTGTATCAGCCTGATCAATGACATTACACACCTCCAAAATTTGGACAGATGCAATCAGCAAGATATTTTATTCCTCATTGAATAAGTTCCACTATTAAAAATAACTCTGAAAAATTAACTGTTGCCTAAATTTATTCTTCTAAAGTTTCATCACAATAGATGGCTCGTCCACTTGCAAACACCAGCTTCATACAAAGGAAAGACAGCAACAATGCCATAGCAAAAGTTATAGTTACAATCATAGAATCATAGAATCATAGAATCATAGAATCATAGAATAGTTAGGGTTGCCATGGGCAGGGACACCTCACATTAAACCATGCCACTCAAGGCTATGCCTAACCCAGACTTGAACACTGCCAGAGATGGAGCATTCACAACTTCCTTGGGCAACCCATTCCAGTGCCTCACCACCCTTACAGTAAAGAACTTCCTCCTTATATCCAACCTGAACTTTCCCTCTTTAAGTTTGAACCCATTACTTCTTGTCCTATCGCTACAGTCCCTAATGAAGAGTCCAGTTATAATAGCTAGCAACAGTTATAAAGTAATAAAGTAAAAAGCAGTAGTTATAATGTAACCCTAACTTGGGAAATTAGGACAGAAGAAGTACTTGTGAATATTAATAGTGATGACCAAGTGTTGGGAGAACACTGCAGATGTTCCATATCATCTTAAAAATACATCATTTTGCTTAGAATCTGAGATGACTTTAAGCAACAACTCAAATCCTAACACCAAATCAGATGCTTCTGTGACACTCCATAAGATGCACCTTACAAAGTCTGAAATCAAAACCATTAAAATCAAATCACAATCATTTACCTGACTGCTTTGCGAAGACTAGATTTCACTTGGAATTCTATTTTCTGTTATGCCAAATATTCCACATCTAAACCCTTTCCTATTCTGAAGTGGAAAAAAGCCAAAAGACAGTCACAAGCTTCTGCAACTCATTTGAGGGGAAAAAAACTTCCAACTTTTTTAGTTTCAGTGTCACATTTTGTTCTAGATATACAGATATATTTTTAATACAAGCTTATGTTAGCAAAAATCAGGACCAGGATCCAGATCCAAACATTTCAGGCAAAAAGAGACTTTCTTCCCCTAGAAGAAAAAATTCCCTATCAGCTCCAATTTTCCTTTTTATTTTCCATCAAATCTCCACGTTTTTGAACACACAACATTTCCCTACAGGAAAAGCAGCCCTTCAGTCTTTTAAATTGCAAACAGGCTCCCACACCACTGCAAAACCTGTTGATGTTACTGCTGGAGAAAAAAGAATCGCTTTTCCTGTCTAATGTAGCCTTATTTGTTGGATTCCTATGCAAAACATCCCGGAATTTAGTAAAATTATTGCCACGCAGATGCCAACATTGAAACAAATACGGCCTTGAAATTACACCTTGTATTATACCTACGATGTAGGCATTGTAAAGATACTGGTCCCAATAGGATCAGCCATTACACCGGCATTAACCCACTGCAGCATTTCCCTTCCATCTGAAATTCAATGCAGGAGGTAATGAGCTCTGGCAATTTGCAAAGTGTTTCTTTAAAACTTCGCTGTAAATCACATCCGAGACTACAGAGCCTCGCCTCACTAACGTGCTTATTATTTCACAAAGCATTTCCATAAAATTATGAGACCAACAACCATTTCATGGCTTTGCTAAAAATAAGAGGTAAAAATTTATGCAGCCGCAGAATGAAACCCAAGACCATTAAACCCCACTGCATTTTATAACGCTTTTTTGAGAGATTAACAAGATCTACACAATTTAAAGCTACTTAAACACAACTATCTGTGCATAAATAGTCACCATTGCAGTTGCACGCAGTTGACAACCATTTTTGTCACGGAAGAGGTATGATACAATCTGCCAGTGTTTGTCGTCAGAAGGATTTGATATACCACTAGGTTTAAAATGATCCTGAAAAGGAAAAAAACCAACTAAAATTGTTGGGGATTTCATTCACAAAGGCAGGAAGAGTTCTGGGTTTATTATGTATTCTCAAACCCAACCATCATTGACTATTTTGTTCCATACCAATCGTCTTTCCTACAGAAGAGAGATCTCCATGCTGCCCATGTCAACTGTCAGGGCACATGAACTCCTCACTGGTGTATTTCGAAGCAGACACTTGTTTTCATGTCATGAAGGCACCAGCAGCGCACAGACTCCTGAGGATTTGCTTGCTCCATGCACATCCCAGGGGATCTCATCGGGTGCCAAGCAGCCACAGAGCCACGGGAGCAAGCAGATATGGGAAGGGCTTTTAAAGATACCTCTGCCTGTGCATGTTACCTTGCACAGGCCTTCACCTTCCCTTTGCATGGCTGCAGCCCTCAGAACAGCTCCTCACAACTAAGACCCCCAATGCACTCCGTTGCATCCAAGGAAAGGAAATGCTGGTGAGACACTGAGTTTAAATCTGGATCAAACCTAAGAGGTGAATGCAGCCTGAGCCCAGCCTCTGAGCCCATACTAGCAACAATACCTCCAAGTATCAAGGCTTCATATCTCCCTGCCTCAAGACCACATTGGACAGGGCTTTGAGCAACCTGGTCTAGTGGGAGGTGTCCCTGCCCATGGCAGGGGGTTAGGACTGGGTAAGCTTTAAGGTCCTTTCCAACCCAGACTATTCTATGATTCTAAGCAACTCACAACCTTCCCACTCCCTGAATCCTCCTTTTCTCTATCACTCCTCCTTGTTTTAATTTATCATACACAACCAAGCGACCCTTCGTGCGTCACCTACAGGAACACAAAACACAACCAAGACCTTTTAGAGAGAGTCCACAGAAGGGACACAAAAATGATCAGAGGGATGGAATATCTCTCCCATGAGGAAAGACTCAGAGAGTTGGGGCTGTTCAGCCTGCAGAACAGAAGGCTCCAGGGAGACCTTATGGTGGTTTTTAGCTCTTAAAAGGGACCTATAAAAAAGATAGGGAGACTTTTTAGCAGGGCCTGCTGCAACAGGATGAGGGGTGATGGTTTTAAACTAAATGAGGGGAGATTCAGGATGGATGTGGGGAAAAACTTCTTTACAATGAGGGTGGTAAAACACTGGCACAGATTCCTACAGAGATGGTGGATGCACCATGCCTAGAGGGATTTGGGGTCAGGCTGAATGTGGTGCTGGGCACCCTGATCTAGCTGAAGATGTCCCTGCTCATTGCAGGGGGGTCAGACTAGATGACCTTTGAAGGCCCCTTCCAACCCAAACTATTCTATGATTCTAAACAGGGATTACACACAGTTTCTGTTTGCAGTTATTTTTCCCTCACAGCATCCAGGGTTTTCAGAATTGCTGAAGTTGCTTTTTGTAGCCGAGTTTATCTCTGATCAACCTTTCTCCTCTGTTACAGGGAATTTGTCCAACAGCCTTGTCAGAGTATCACCGCAGGGTAAATCTGAGCTGTCGCTCTCACTCCCAGTTTCAGATCTCGCTGAGACACAACCAATGGGACACTTGCTCACAGCACACATCGAACATTTCACATTAATTTATGCTGGGCAACCAGTTTTTAACAAACTTCTAATATTCTGAAATTCCCTGTGTGCCACGATCCTTCACATAATGTGAAAGCTCCTTTGTGTATCTGCAACAGCCCTGGGTTGTGTTTGTATGGTAGCTGTGCCTGAATTTTAATGCATTAAAAGCTTTACTATGAAGTAGTAGGTACTTTTTTCCCCTCTTCTTGGAAAGCACACCCTAGCTCATCTGCAGCAGCAATGACACCCATCTGAATCCCTCTCTCCCCAACCTCCTCAATACGGCTTTACAAGTTCCCACCTCGCATTTCTTCAGCTCTGTGAGAAGGTGACAGTCTCTGCAGTAACGATGTGCAAGCTAAAACACTGGATTTGCTATAACCTTCAGTGAGTTCCTACAACCTGGAAGTGACACAGATTTCTCAGACAAGTAAATACCATTATAAAACTGACAATTAAAGCACTCCTTACAATAATTTTGATTGCAGCCTACCCTAAAACCCTGTCCATCACTTCCAACATCAAGATTACAGCATGCAAAAGGTTTAGGGTACCCTCATTTCTGAGGGGCACTCACCACTCTTTCAGACAGACACAGATATAGAAAAAACGTGGGAAAGGGGGAAAAAGAAGCCTGGTATGGAGTTAACTTACTTGCTACCAGTCCTTTCAACTCAACTCACTCGTGGGGCTACCCTACCAAGGCCACCGCTTGCATGTCAGTGCTGCTCCTGCCAGCCCAGAGTGCAGGGACTTTCCATTAGAAGATCCATACAAAATATGATGAACCTTCAGCAGCTCCTTCCTTCTCTCCCCTCTGCTCCCATCAGGGCCGTACCCATCCCTGCTTTACAGAGGTGACAATTAGTCATCTCTTTTAATTCAACATTTTCCAGCACAACTTCCCACTACTGAGCAAAGTCTTCCAGTTCTAAGGAGCTCTCCTTCCCCATCTTCCTCTTTTCCCTCCAAGAAAAGGGAAAAAACCTTGATATCTGGTAGATGCCGCAGCTCCAACAGCCTTTTGAAGCATTTCATTTTACAGAAATATGTTGTTTCCAACCAGCCCATTCTCACTGTTCATTAGTATACAACTAGCTTTTTTATTGCAAAATGATACTTAGCAAGAAATAGTTCTTTTGCAGATTTCATTCTTCCACTATTTTTCGCCCAGCTCCAATGTATACACACAATAAATAAGCTGTAATTTTGGTTCTAAAACAGCTGTCATCTCGTATGAAAACTCGCTGCTCACAAACAATGTTTATTGCGCATTCAATCCCATAAAGATATAATACCCATAATTATGCTATTGTTATTAAGGCAATCATAACAGATACCATATGGACTTTAAAGTGGCTCTGAGTACAATTTTTTAATAAATGCAACATCACCAACACATTTTGCAAGGCAAATCCATGCCACAAACTGCACGCTCCTGGTACCATCTACAGCTGACTCTGGTTGGGGTTTCTAACGCTGTATGTACTGAGAATAACAATGCAACTCCTCGCTTCTATTGATATCTCACTTCCAAAGGCTCTCTGGACTCGCTGCACATCATGTTTTTAATATAACAGTGATTGCGTGCCAAAATTCAATCCTCCTGCAAATATGCCAACTTGTAGCTACTTTCAAAATGAGCTACTCACCAGGAATTAGTGCCAGGGTAAATCAATGGCACATTCAGCTAGATGTTCTAGCTCTACAAAATGAATTATACGCTATATACAGTCCTTTTGTACACGTCTGTCTTTTTTGCATCTTTATGAACAAAAGCTGAAAAGCCTAGAAATGAAGTTGCAGAAGGCTGTCAGTTATCCAGCCAAGGATTAGCAGAACAGGGAGTAATTTTTTCCACCTGCATATTAAATATGGGATTCATCTATTAGAGTAAATTCTGTGCTGTCTACTAACAGCTGAGAGCTGGTGTGTTGTTAGAAAGAACTCCAGAAACTTGAACTGTAAAAGCCAAAGGGTGGAATGTAATTGGGGGGGAGCAAAATGGAACTTTTGCATGCTTAAACACAGAGCTGCTACTTGCTTGCTGCAGCTGGTATGGACATAAGATAGATCCACAGATGGATTACACACTGCATCTGCCTGGGAACAGTTAGATTGGGAAAATGGGGAGCCAGAAGGAGGTGAAGATACTGGTTGGAGAACAGATCCTGGAACTCAGGCTCATTACAGGCACAAACACCCAGGGACCTTGGCCTATGAGGCTTGTAACAACACAGATCAGCCTGACTTTCGGTCCCACCACCCATAACCAACATCCTCCCCACTGGGAAGGGAAGCAGAGACCAAGTGAAGGTGACACTGCGAGGGTGCAATACAAGTTCTGACATCATCAAACAGGGTGATTAGTCTCTCATCTCGTCAGTTCTTATATAAACCACGGCATCCAGAACTACTGCAGACTGTGTAGCCCTCCTCCCCTCCCCTTTTTTTCTCCTTTAGTGCTTCTCATTCATGACACGGAGTTTGTTTCCTTTTCTCTAAATGTGAGATGCTGCCAAGTTGCACACTTACAGATACACAGTGCTCTTACTGCAAGACTGATAAGAAGCCTGAGGGCTGTCCACTCTTACAGTCAATACCCCTGACCAAACACCAGGTAGCTTTTAGAAGCAACTGAAGCTCATGGAGCTGTGACTGTGCTGGAGGAGAGGACAGCCCTCTCCAGAGTTAAACATTAATTTGCACAAGAAGTTTCAGTGGCCTGATTGTGTCCCATTTATAAAACCTTCTTATTCACTCTCCTTTCATTCCCTTCAGACACTCAATCAATTTTCCATTCACATCTCAGAAATACGACTGCCTTATGAGTTGTGTGCATCTGTACCACGTGCTAATCATCTCCTCCTACAGAACCAGATTCCTTTATCTACTACAGCCTCAGAGGTGCATGTCTAATTTCACCTGACTTCACCATTCAGAGATAGTATATCGTATTTACTTTAGTATGGATTATGCACAGTGCCTTAGGTGCTTATACTACGGGCATTTTAGAAGTGTAAACTTGATTGATTGGTCACAAGACTGTTTTGGATGGCTATAAAATGGATTTGGCCCCCAGCCACGGTTTGCTCAGCACAGATATACTGTAGGGCAGAGATAATTCAACATTTCAAGAATTCATAATGAATATGCTAAGAAGTATTACAAACCCGTATTTGTACGGTTGATATTATACATGCATTTCTAAACATTTCTCAATGGCAATGCATGCTGCAACATATAAGAGAATTCTGGTTGGATATTTATCAGCAGAGATGCCTTATGAAAATGTGTTTTCAATAACTGGTGTGAAGTCAGCCCACTCTCTGCTGATTAGATGCAGTGGCAGTTCAGAAATGGTCCTATTCAGCATAGTAGGAAGCAATCACTCGCTGTATGGAGCCTTGAATTGAGAGCTTCATGCTTTATGCTGAATGACTAAGCGCAAAAGGATCAAGAAGTCTGCATTAATTGCCATCTCCATCTTGAAGGGTGAAAAGAAGCCCCAAATCTAACTCAACATCTTCACCTGGGTTCTCTTTACATGGCTTTTTCAAGAGCCGTTTCAAAAAGTCCACTTCATAGGTTTAACTCACTATTGTAATGCTGTTTTACCAAAGCACAAAAGCACCAATATCCCAAGAAGCTATGGGTTTTATACAAACTATAAAAGCTTAATATCAAGGTCGGTTATTATTTACAGAGTAGTCTCTTCATACCATTTCTAATTCCCTTTCAGGTTACTGACCTGACTTTTCTCTCTTAGTAGTTCTAGAGAAACCATCACAGTCTTAGTCGATATAGAGGAACCCTCATGTAAGCTGATGCACCTCTTCATGGAATCTGGCCTATAAGAGTATTAGTTTTAATAGAACAACCGGGGAATCTTCAACCCAGTTAAGTCATCAGCATAACCATTTCACATACGAGATTAAAGCAGGACAAAACACACACACTGTTCTGTTTCTGCATTACCTTCAAATAATATTCAAACCAATGTATCTCAGTTTTAAAGTGTGTCATATTTGAACCCCAGCTGGCAGTGAAGCCCCACACAGGTGAGTGCAGCAGGACAGGGGAGAGAATCGGAAGTGTAAAAGTGAGCAAACCTGTGAGTTGAGATAAAGACAATACAATGGGACAGAAAACAGTAACAGTAATCATCATCATGGAAACAAGTGATGCACAACACAATTGCCCAACACTCACTAACCAATGCCCAGCCAGTTCCCAAGCAGCTTTCCTCACAATCTATAAGCTGAGCATGATGCCATAAGGTCTGGAATATCCCTTTTGGCCAGCTGGGGTCAGCTGTCCCAGCTCTCTTGTCTCCCAACTTCTGCTCCCCTCAGCCTCCTCACTGGAGGGCACGAGAAGCTGCAAAGTCGTTGACTTAGCATAAACACTCCTTAACAACAAATAAAACCACTGGTGTGTTATCAACGTGATTCTCATCTAATCCCAACCACAGCACAGTACCAGCTAGTAGGAAGAAAATTAACTCCGTGACAGCCAAAAGCGGGACAAAGTGTAATTCTCTTGGTTTAATGCACTTGCATACTGACATCTGTAATGTGTAGCAACATTTCAGCTATCTCCATTTCAAACATTTCAATTTTATATGTTTAAATGCCTCACAGTTGTGTTAATATGGTTTTTAAACAAAAGAAATCAGGCTGATCCTGATTTATTTACAAATTCTCTTACAGAAGGGGGTATATTACTACATTAGTGTGTAAAATATGTATGGTCCAGGTTCTTAAAAACATTGAGAAGGAATTTCTTTTTAATCCTTATGCTTTGAATAATCCTTTGTATATCAGCTCACACTTATGGCTTTATTGCAAGTATAAAGCAAAATCAGACAACTTAGGCAATACCAATAAGATATGTATGACACTTATAAAGGAAAATTATATTAAATAATTTAACTTACGCATATTTTTAGAACATTCTTTGAGTTTTAACTCCATAGCCACAATAAACTAAAGACTGAAGTGACACCAATAAGCACCATTCTTCTTTCTCTGGTGTTTAATGAAACTATGTATTTTACGGCAAGAACCATGCTGTATCTAAGCATGCAGCTGAACTGCAACAGGAAGGCAATGAGAACAAGGGATTGCTTTCCCCCAACCTTCTCAAGTCCAAAGAAGAAACACCCATTTTGACAGTAGAAGAAGAGGTGAGTGGCCTACCTCAATTATGCAGTGCACAAACAAGTTCAGAAACACCAACCTTTAAAGAGGAGAATGCTTCCTTTTAACAAATGTGCTATAAGTAGATAGCAAATACTTTATTATAAGCATGTAAGAATGAAATAAGGATGCTGGGGAGGGACTCTTCCTTAGGGACTGTAGTGACAGGACAAGGGGTAATGGGTTGAAACTGAAACAGGGGAAGTTTAGATTGGATATAAGGAGGAAGTTCTTTACTGTAAGGGTGGTGAGGTACTAGAATGGGTTGCCCAGGGAGGCTGTGAATGCTCCATCCCTGGCAGTGATCAAGGCCAGGCTGGACAGAGCCTTGGGTGGCATGGTTTAGTGTGAGGTGTCCCTGCCCATGGCAAAGGGGTTGGAACTGGATGATCTTAAGGTCCTTTCCAACCCTAACTATTCTGTGATTCTATGATTCTAAATGTGGTAGCATGAAGAGCATTTTTTCAGAGGAGGGCTACCTTGGAGAGAGTCTTCTCTTTAGAGAAGCATGAGTCCAACCACAGACAGCAAGGAACTCTCTCATGGGCCTCTGAACTTTCAATATAATAATTTGACAAGCCTCAACCAAGGAAAAAGCAGTATTTGTCCAAGCCAGATACAAACACCTCTTCCTAAATTGTGAGTCAAGTCAGACTGGCACTATGCAAATATGTCACATTTTTTCCCTATAATAAAAGATGAATTAAATTCAAGTGTTGTCTCCAAAAAGTTCTGCTGGACATCACCCAAGAAGCACTTCTAAGGAAAAGCCACCTTTTTCTCTTCACGACTGTCCTGACATTCACTTACAAGTATCCTTGCAGACTGAATCACTAAAGCACCAAAGCATATGTTCACCTTTAAGAACACATATAGTCACGACTGACGTCAATGAAACAAGGCCCATGCTTAATAGTTTGCTGGATCAGATCCTAGTCCACATTTGGTTACCCATAAGCAGCACTTAATCTGTCGCTGATCATCTGTGTGCTACCATGGCCTCAGAAGATGGCGTGGGAAAACAAGGGAAAAACATAGAGAGCCGAGATGGACCATTATGACCATTCACTGAATCATCAAAAGGGCAGATTACCAACCACAGGCAATGCTTAAAACAAAAATAGGGCTTGGGGAACAATAAAATCATTTTGTCAAGATCATGCTGTTAACTGGCACCTAAATATAAACTAACATGATGCAGCTACCACAGGTCAGGCTACCGCTAGAGTCAAATGTCATCCCTTGGGCTGAGGAGCTTTTAGAACAGTCTTTGAACTTCCTTAAGTTGATTTTTAAGGTAATCCATTAAATCATTACAGTCAAGAAGAGTGTTCTCTCCCTTCAACACAGAGCATCCTTTAGTGCCATTCAACAATTAAATGGGCATTCTTTATACAGTCTTTAGTATCAGTATATGGGACAACAAAATGCTCCCAGAAAACTGTAGGGTTTTGTATCTCAAGGGAAAGCCAAGGAGAGAGGGGACATCAAGCTGGATGGCATTTACAAAATGAAACATGGCACTTGACAAAGGAAAGAATATCTTCTGAGTAGGATGCTTGCTAAGTAGGTCTCAGCTCTCAAGGCGTCAAAGGCAATCACTTTTTTGTCCTGTCATTCAGAGTACTGACAACCTGTGTGTTACCATACTAAGAGAGACACTACTGAAAGGTAAAAAAGTAACCCGATACTGGAATCTTCGGGCTTGTCACCTACAGAAGAACCCATCCAGGGGATCACAACAACATTAGATTTCTTATTTGTGAAACTAATATTAAGAAAACATTAAAAAAAACTCAAATCAGACCTACCCCTCCACTGAATTCCCCAAGTGAGCAGTCCACTAGAGCAGGTTGCTGCAAGCACCTGTGTCCAACCTGGCCTTGAACACTGCCAGGGATGGGGCAGCCACAGCTTCTCTGGGCACCCTGTGGCAGCGCCTCAGCACCCTCACAGTAAATCTGTGCTACAGCACAGACCGAATGGTTCAACCACTCAGTGCTGGGGCACTCTCACAGAATCATAAAATCAACCAGGCTGAAAAAGACCTTTCAGATCATCATGTCCACCCATTACCCTGGCACTGCCAACACCACCCCTAACCCATGTCATTGAGGGCCTCATCTACATGGTTTTGAAACACTTCCAGAGATGCTGATCCCAGCACTGCCCTGGGCAGCCTATTCCAATGCCTGAGCAGCTCTTCTGTGAAGAACCTTTTCCTAAAATCCAATCTAACCTTCCCTTGGCACAGCTTGAGCCCAATTCCTCTTGTCCTCCACTTGTTACTTGGGAGAAGAGACTGACCCCACTATATACAACCTCCTGTCAGGCAGTTGTAGAGAGCAATTAGGTCCCCCCTGAGCCTTCTCCAGACTGAACCCCCCAGGTCCCTCAGCCATTCCCCATCTCACTTGTGCTCCAGGCCCTGCACCAGCTCTGTTGCTCTTTTCCGGACCTGCTCCAGCACCTCAATGTCTTTCTTGTAGTGAGGGGCCCAGAACTGAGCCCAACTCATCTGCAACTCTGAAGTGCTGACAATAGCTGCAGCATCCAAGGAAGATCTGAACAAAAGCTTTTTCCTGTTCATTCCCAATAGCCTAAGTAGACACACTTCCCACTATTGCGTATGGCTGCGGGCAAAGATTGAAACTGAAGATGGTGCAGCTCCACACATTCCTCATCAGGACTGCACCCAGCTGGAATGCTAGGGATAAAACAACAGGGTTTGAGAGTAAAGATCCACACTGTTCTGCCTGAAGGGTTTTTAGGGGGAAAGAGGGAAACCATAGCAAAGCTACTCTTTTGCTTCCAGTGGACGCCACTTTTCTTGAGGCTCACAGAATGTATCCTACAGGCCTCAGAAAGTTCTTCCTCCTTTCCAGAATAAATCTTCTGTAGATCTTTAAACGCAGGCTCTGATCGACCTAGTGTAGTTAATGATGTTAAATCCCATAGCGTGGAGGGAAGCAGCTGCCCTGGAGCAGAGAAACAGCACCAAAGTCTCTTTTCACTTGACTCACAGCTCCCCTTAGCTCCTGTGTGTGTTCTGGCCCCACACCATCCCCTCTGCTCCAAGCACAAAGATTCTGTAAGCCCAGGCTGGCTGCTCTGGTTCAGGCTGCGGTTACAATTCAGATTTCTCTTTTAAACTTGGGCTAAAACCTGTCATCTTTGCAGGGAACACAGCAGCAAACGCATCAAAGTGTTCATGGTCTCCCGATAACTTTCCCGCTGTTTGCCCTAAAGGAAATTCCTGCTCCAAAACTGTCACGAATAGCTTGGGCAAGGGGGAGAGCTGAAGACTGCAGAAGCATCTTAGTAGAGAGAAACACATGATATGTCCCAAGATGCCCTCGTGGGAGCACAGAAATAGTGCACAAACAATAACAGGGGTG
Organism: Melopsittacus undulatus; assembly: GCF_012275295.1. Lineage (NCBI taxonomy): Eukaryota > Metazoa > Chordata > Aves > Psittaciformes > Psittaculidae > Melopsittacus > Melopsittacus undulatus. The sequence continues at coordinate 7,604,496 of NC_047529.1, read as the reverse complement.
TAGCTCTTGCTCCCTGTCCCATGGGTGCTCAGCCTCAGGCTCCTCCAGGGATATACACCTGTACTCCAGGCAGCCACTGCAAAGCAAATCACTGCCTGCTTTGGTGTAGTACAGCCAAGCAGCAGCACCATGATGGCTATTGAGCTTAAATCAGGAGCCAGTTTAAGGTTTCAGTCTGGCTTTATTAGTGAAGCTGATGGACTGAGAAGGACTTGCACAAAGCCGCTGTATCCAAGCCATGGCCCTGGTGGGATGGAGGTAATTTTATTGGCAAACTGTGGTTCAGGTAAGCATTGCTCACTGCTGTTTGCTCCCCTCCTGGATTATCAGAAAGGGAGTCATTCACCCCTTCTGATAAGCATTTTAATGACAGTAACCAAACAGTGCAGCCGTTGTGATGGGCAAAGGAAACCCATTCCCAGAAAGCCATCATGTAACAAGAGATGAAAGATGTTGCATGGAAGGTTGCTGGCTTATAACAAAACGCATGTATATTTACAAAAGTATTTTCCAAAGAAAGGAACTGAACACCAAAAACACAAGGAAAATACAAAGGATGGGGGGAAGGAACAGAGGGCATCAGGCACTGAGCTGCAGGGACATCACACAAGGATGTTTCTGCAGTTAAAGGTTTTAAAAACAACTGGTGGGACAAACAGTAACCCAGCTAATCCTTGGGACTGGCACGCTGCCTGTGTAGAGAGAGCAGCAGCTGGTGAATCTGACGTAAGTCTCTGCATCCAAAGCAGGAACTTACTGTAATGAAACCACAGCCCACATTGGAAAAAAGACTGTAAACTTGAGGGAAAAAATATAGCCAGGATCTCAATACTTTATGTGCTGCTTTAAATTATTTCCATCTAAATAACATAAACCACAGAGTATCACTATTAGGCTGATTCCAATAAAAAGCACCCCCAAAAATCAAAACCATCACTTGGACTGAACCTCGGATCTACCAAAACACAGAGGATGAAGGAATTACACAGCTGGCATCTTCTTGGCTTTGAAAAGTACAAATCTGAGACCTTAAGTGGCATAAAAACACCATTCCAGAAGCCCGAGGCGCTAGGCAGAACTACTTGGACTGGAAAAAATAGCACATTAGTGAACCACCTAATTCAGGATCCAGTTACTCTTCCACCCCCATTAGAGCACTGCAAGAATGTCAGTCTCTTTATCTTGGGCACCGTGAGAAAAGCACCTTCAGATACAAACATCCACACCTCTCCTTCCCCTCCCTCCCTCTCCAAGCAGGAGGAGGAGGGCTAAGCCCACCTGAAGCTCTGAGCATCAATAGGTACTAACCCTCTGCATTTACCTGACCAACTGGTTTCCAGGATTATTGTCTTTCATTCTTTCTTTCAGTGAATATAAGGGGGGAAAAGGCTTTGAGGCACATGGTACCTTTTAATCTTTCTCTTAGTTGTTAGATATTGATTAGTAAGGGAAGAAATGTCCATCTGCACAATGGGAGCAGCGTTCACACAACACCCCTGAATCTCATTTCAGGGATTTCAATTGCTGCACCTGGCAAGGGAAAGGGAAGGTGCGGATTTCACACACAAAATCCTTTAAGGATGATTTTTGGGTGAAGGGATGGGCTGTGAGGCACACAAAGGGATGAAGAGGGATGTTATTTCATATAGGGAAGAGAGAAGAGGAAGACATCAGGCCATTAAATCATTTAATTTGCTCCATAAGCAACTGCATGCATAAACATCAAGACTCCTGGTTGCATTCTCTCTCATTGACCTTCAGTGTCAAATATGCTCAGTTTAGAAAGAAAATGTTTTCTTTTGTCTTTAAACAGCCAGCTTTGTAAAAATAGCTCTGGAGCTGCAAGTCAAGCTGGGTTCTTTTTTGTTCATGCATCACCATAGAAATTGGTTATGGAAAACTTAATAGAAATTGTCACTGGAGTCAGCAGATACAGGCTTGCACTAATCTTTGCCAGCGCCTGTGAGTAAGAAAGGAGACGTTTTCCAGAGCAGAATTCCTCTTGAAACAATGCGATCGTGCCTCCGGGGCTGTGAATGAAGCAAGGGAGCAGAGAGGAGAGGGGAGGGGGGGACAGGACTAAAATGACTCACTATTTTTGCCCCTGACTAGCAGATCTTTCATGCAACGTCCGTCTGCTGCCCCCCCTCGCCCCGGCTCCCCCCGCCGTGCGGAGCTGGGTCACACTGGGAAGCTGTGATTTGCTGTCTCCCTGCCAGTAGCTCCCTGCCTTCTCCCGGTGTACGGGCTGCGAACGTGGCTCCGAGAACACAAGAAGCGCTATGGAAATCCCAGCTCTTCTCATCAGCCGCTCCTCCTTCTTAACCCTTCGCTGATGCCCTCCTGTATCCCAGGCTGCTGCACAGCGCACGCAGCCGAAGCTCGATCCGCAGGGGGAACGCTGCTGGAAGACCGGAGGAGCTCCAATCAAACTCCATCCGGCTTCGACGCTGAGCCCGGTTCTGCTGAGGGTTGGAAATCGCCACAGATTTCTCTGTGCAGGCACAAGAACCAAGTTCAACACTGAAACGGAATCTGTTCCACTTTCTTGAGATTAAGATCTTTCATTTCCAGCATTTGATTTGCAGCTTTTAATGTACCAGAAATAACACTTATCTGAATTAGCTTCTCCATTGCTTTTAAAGTCTGTATCGCACAGATCCAGGCTTCCCCAGTGTAATTTGCTTTGGGATCACCATTGTCCAAAAGAGGATGTTTGCTGCTGAACAGCAGTGGCAGAAGCAGCTCCACGCTGTGTGCTGAGCTAACAGGAGTTTCAGGAGGTATTACAGACCCAGTCTAGCCCCTTCCTCTCCCCATGTAATGTACTAATTTGCTCAGGTCTAAGGCAGCTAGGAAAGGAGACCCTCTTCTCCCTTCCCCTGCAGAAAAGGCAGTTGGATGTCTCCATTTACTTTCCAAAGCGCTTTACATGCCACTAGCATTATGCATCTCACATTTTGACTCCAGTAGCTATTATACTGCTGTTAAACAGCATTATAAATAATAAGTTGAAAACAAACTTAGAAGTATAAATTATATTCACTGACTCAAAAATAGTTGCTTGGGAAGTCCCACACTATAGGGCCACTTGCCTCTTAATTACAGACCACTGACCATATTAACTTTGTCTCCCACAAGTGTCATCACAGGGAAAATGGTGAGATACCAAGTCTGGGTTATAGTTAATAACGTTGCTTAGCACGGATGAAATTATTTCATATTATATTCATTACAGTAATCTTGCATAAAACAATTTCTTGGCTTCATATTCACAGAATTTCAGCATTCTTCACACAGGCTTGCTTTAATTATCTGCAATGATTAACTCTACCATTTAAATGGTAATTTGAAACATTTCTGGCACTATGAGAACAGAGGAAGCTTTATGGTGACGCGATACAAATAGAACAAGACACAAATAGGTCAATGAAACACAGTAAATGTAATGTATCCACTCAAAGTTTTCATTACATTATTCAAATATTTAAGTCTTCTTCATAGATTGATATGAAAGATGGGTTGAAACAACATTTTGTGTTGTCCCTTGCATAAGGATTAGAAACCGAGCTATCTGCCTGGTCTGTAACAGGAGCTGGAAGATGCTCTCATGGCTGGACACACCAGGACACTTCAAAGTACTACGCAGCTTGGAATTCTGTGACTAAGGGAGAAGTAGCTTGCTGAATACTGCTGGTGGTAATGGACAGGCTCCTTCTGCTGCTGTATTTTAACTGAGAGATTTTTCTTCCAAGATGCTGGGCATGGGTTCCTGGAAGACAGCAGAAGTGATTCGGGATTTCATTTCTGCAGTGGCCTTTGAAGGCACTCATTGCCGAACTAGAAACCTGAGGACAAAACAGGCTTTTTTAAATGAAAATCTTTGGGTGAGGAAAAAAGGAATTATGTTTGGGTGTTTAAAGGTGTTTAAGTGATTCCCCCACTTTTAAAGATGTTTTACCTTATCCTGAAAAACTAGAGCAGGTCTTCAAGAACCCACAGAAACAGCATGTTTAACACCAAAAACCAGTGTACTTTTATGCAAGCACGGCAGAGAGATGAAGGCTTTTTGGCAGACACACTCTGTTCCTTCTCCTTCGCAGGGCTTTCACAGAGCCGCACGCTGGTCTGCAGGCTTCCCACGGCAGCAGGAATTTCCTAGGACGTCAGCTTGGCTCTGTGCTGGGCACAGAGAAGCAAAGAGCCTCCACGCACCGTCACATCCTTCAGACTCATCCTTCCTCTGACACGTCCCCCCATCACCGCTGAGTCAGTCGGAGTCAAGCTGGGTGTCCGGCAGCACAAATTGTCTGCGCTACACTGGCTACCGCGCTGCTCGTGCCAGCTGATGAGGACGGGAATGGCTTTAGCGCTGGGAGATCATTTGCCAAGCTGTTTTGCTGCTCCTGAAGCTAATCTGTAATTTTACAGCCTGTTATTTGGTGTTTATAAAAAGGCTTCTATTAAATCAGAGAAGTCTAAACTCTAGCCTGGGCAGAGCTCGTCTGCACATTCAGGAGAGGAATATCTCAGCCAAAAGCATACCGGGCCAAGCTTTGTAAAGTAGTTTATGAAATCGGCCCCAAAATGTATACAGAAAGACGTTTATAACATTTCAAATGGTATTATATTTCACCCCAATTTCACAGTTTTCCTCTTCCTATAGCATAACGACCTAAATTTCCAACCTTGCCGATGGGTTCTTTTAGTTTCGTGTAGTCCAAACACAGGTTTCTTCATAACAGGCCACTTTGGATTGTACAGCGAGAGTCTTTCCAAAAGATCTGACATCCGTTCATTAAAATAGGTTATGTCCCTGGTAGACTAAACGTTAACTTGAGAAGTCTAAACAGATGCTGTAGGAGAAATAAATGTTTCGAGGCACATGGTGAAATAGCAGCACTGCTGTAACCAATTGATCCTGTGACATTACAGCAAGAAGATGCTGCAGCTAAGAAAAACGTCAACTTAATTTCAGCCCCAAACAAGTTATAACAGCAGCAACACTGGCTCAGGGCATTTTTAAGGAATTAATAACCAGCCAGGGTTAGTAGCCTGAGGCAAAGTCAAGGATTAAGCACTCTGAGGATAAACACATACAGCAGCTTCAAATAATGTAGTTGACTTCAGTTTAATCATTTTGTTTCGCTTTCAAAAAAACTTATGATCTCCAGACAGAAAATATAATTCATATCTGAAAAAGGATATCCACATACACACACCCCCCGGGCGAGAGTTGAAGAGATAAATGGGCACACTGTTAAAAATTAACATTTTCCCTCTTACCAACAGGAGGAAATAGCTTCCAATAGTTACAATTAAAACATTAAACCAGAAATTAGGCAAATACTGCCAAAAAACAACCAAATAATATTAATGACTGTACAGAAAAGGTAGCTTAGGTGACCCCGAAACTCACCATTTTCCCCCAGGGAGAGTCATTGACCACCCTTCTGCCATGGCCTTTCCCATCCAGCGCTGGTTACAAAAGTGAGCTAATACACCAAGCAGCATATAGAAACATAATATGCTCCCCCTTTTTTTTTTGCACAACCAGTCAATAAAAAGCAATCTTTGGTATTCCCACTGTTTAAAAGCACTAAATACTTCTTTTCTCTAAAATAAATCAGCCCAACAAACTTCTCTGCAAATGGGTAAATGAACAGCATCTTTAAGAGACTGTCATAAGCTGCAGTTTCACAGGACAAACTCCAACAGAGAAACTAAACAACAGAAGCACCACTTCAATTTTGAATAAATACATTTCCTCCTATCATTCAAAGTCAGGAAGGAAGAGCCACAAGATAATACACTTCAGCATCTTTGTAGCTGAGAAGGTCCAGCTGCTATGCTGTGCAGAAGGTTTCATGTGTATTTACTGTGGCAGACCAAGAGGAGAACGAAGGCTGTTCTACCTGGATGACTTTTTAACACTTAGGTCTAAATACAGCAGATGGCATTTGCTCTCCTGTGGCAAGTACTGTTTTTTTCCCCTTTGTTGTTTCGGGTTTTTGAAGCAGTGAAAGGTCACTCCTTTACATCACTGCAAATATTTAAAGGACATGGCAAAATTCAGATGCTGCTTAAAATGACTTCAGGACTCATCTTCCAATATTGAATACAGTATAGAAAATTACAGTGAGTAACTACAAAGATCCTGAGTTGAATCTTTCAGTCAACACCTTTCATTTCTTATATATAGAAAAATCCTTGGAGTTAGTTAAATATTAACATACAATGGAAAAGCTGTTCATCTTTTTCATCTCTAATTTATATTGATATGGTGATAGAAATGCATTTATTATTCACAATTTACTTTTAAAAATATATAAAAGGATAGGGATTTCCAGACAGCTTTTGAATACTTGAAATGTAATCTGACCTCAGCGAAGTCAGAGGATGCTTTGACATGAACTGAATTAAGACCTCACAATAAGCTTTTATTTGATCATTCTTCATTCAGAAACACAACAGTTCTACCCTCAGAGATTTGTTTGACTGCAGTTGATTCTCGTCAAAACACTTCTCATGTGACCAGCACTTCTCGACTCACCCCAAAAAGCCTGCCACCACATAGAAAAGCATCATCTACCTCCCTGAGTGTGAGCTTTATAAGGGACTCAAGAGCTTTAGTCCAAGTTCTTACATGATTTTCCTGGAGCTCTGTGCAGACAATGTCCCTCCAGACTGAGGCTGAATTCATGCATGAATATCACACAGGGATGTTGGAAAGGTTAACACAGTGAGAGCACACCACCTCCTCTTTGGTGAAGGAACAAATGCAGGAGGAAGAGGAAAATAAAACAACTCCTTGCAAGTTATTGAAGACAGAATGGAAAACTCCAAAAACATGAAAGCAACATAAAACTTTAGGAGGCCCTTATATTCTAATATGGAAAAAAAAATCAGAGTATTTTAGTGAAAGTTACTTTTGCAATTGCTGGTGATGAACTATGAAAGAATGCAATTCCGAGCAGTGAGACCTGTTTTCATTGCCTCTCATAGATGGTATACTGCTGAATATTGAGCTATATTCTTGCAGTGCTTTTCTGCCTATAAATTCTACACTTAACGTAGGGTTATCCATTTGGTGAATTGCAAAAGCATATAATAAAGTACATTTTATCATGTATATGTGACAGCCTCCCTTGCTATTAAAGTACCTTCCAAACACTATCATGCTCTTGAAGAGCTCTAAAATAAACATCAAATCCCAACCACAAGTCAGAATCTCTTTCTTCCCGAACCATCAAGCATTGCCACAACTCTACCCCCATCTCAAAGCACACATATTCAGATCGAATCCAGAGTTTGCAGGGAATGCTCTCATAAATTGTCAGTGTCAGGTGCATCTTCTTTCTGCCTCTGAGGAACAACTGGTCATGTTGTCTTTTCACTCCTTAGGCAAAAGAGCTTCCATGGCATCAATCCATAAACTTGGCAGTATTATAAACTGAAACCTAACATCCCAACTAACTTGTAATAGATTCAGGCTTCTACATTAAGCTTTATTTCTGCCTTTACTCCTAACTCAAAAATGCTAGTTGGTCTAGTATGGTTTTGACAGCTCGTGCCAGCACTTGGGGAAGGTTAGCTGCCTCAAAATATAAAGCAAGAACCACCAAACAACACCTCCCCCCCATCTTCTCTTTGCAGGTCATTTATTGTCTTCCCAGACACTCAAGTGCTGGCCTAAAGTGGAAACTGCTTGGCTAAAACCAGCCTTATTACTCTCCAGACCAAGTACAATACAAGTACTTATTTTTATGCCTTGTCGACATTTGCATAGTCTTTGTGTCTGTCAGCTACCTTTACACAGTGCTATCATTTGTCCTGCCTCTGAATATTTCTCCTCAGAACTCAGAAAATGCTGGTTTCCAGTTAGACAACGTAACTGTCACATCAAAATACAGTCAATCATGTAAATTGTAACACACCGCTCACCCCTAAATCTCTTTCCAAAGCGTATCTGTCACTGAATTTGTGACATTAAGCAGACAAAACTGCTGTCTGCTAAAAGCAGCATCCATAATTAAGTAAGCAGAATATATGAAGTGTGGTACAATAACAGGAAGGTGGATTTCAGTCAACTAAGGCACGGTTTCCATGAGTTAATGTAACTAGCTCGCATTTAACTGTCAAAGTTTCCTCTAGACAACGAAGAGGAATAAATGGCTTAAGACAGCAAGGACTCTAAGTTATCTTCAGTTCCTAATTTTATCAAGCTGTATCACTTTCTGTGATGTATTTCTCTCCATTAACTGTACAGAAAGCTGAGAGACGTGTAGCTCACATTTAGGTGCTCAAAGGTTAGACATATAAAAGAAGGTAAGATAGATCTTTCCTTGAACTAAAATGTTTCATCCAAAAGCACGAGTCTGGATTAGAGGTATCCTCTGTGGCAAACACAAGAACTGTGAAGACTCAGTTTCATGAAAACACACAGTGCCTGTTGCTAGAAAAAACCCAACGTCTTGCTATAAACACATACACAGAGATTGTCTAGGCTTAAATAACAAGTGTGGAGAAGTAGCATGACCTGATCCGACAACTGATGACTGTCATAGGTAGCACAGGCAGCAAAATTACCTGCACTGATTGATGATCCTACTGCTTGAACCCCAGTATTCTTGTAGGTGTGTGTCAAGGACCTGATGCAGGATTCCTGAGTCCTGATGGTCATGCCTTCAGGAATAAAAAGGGCATTACATTCTGGTCAACTTAGCTGGAGTCTAACTAATTTTCTCCCCATAAGAAAGAAGCCAAAAGAGCAGATGCTAACATGGAATGTCAAACTGTTTACCTCATTGCTCTGACAAGAAACCTCACACACCGCATAAAGTATAACTGGACCAGTAAGAAAGGCTCTAGTGTCTGTTTATCCATCTCTGCATGATGTCCTGGCACCTGCTACCTTAGATTTCCATTAACTGGAAATTCCAATGAGATATAAGGCAAAACTTTTCATCATTTGAGCAATTAAGGAGCAGAAAAGTTTTCTTGGAAAGGCTGTAAAATCTCTATCCTTGGAGATATCAAAGCTGGGTTGGACACAGGCCTGAGCAACCTGATCTAACTAGACCTGCATTGAAGACAGAGTTGGACTAGAAGGCTGCAGAAGTCCCTTTCAACCATATGAATCCTGTGCCTGTTCTTTCAGAAACGAGCATCACATACTGTAAAACTCTAATCTGTAGTCACGCACAAGCAACCCCAGTAATACATCATCCTGGTTCTGACAATTTACACCCAGAGAGAAGAAACTCACTTTAGTCGCAGATAAATATGTTAGATAGATTTGCAAAACCACCGCTCTGGTGGCCAAGCTACCATGTTGAAGGTGTGAACATCTTTTATTATTTGCTTTCTGAACCTGAATTTAGCACCTCTCTTCCTGCCCACCATCACACCACCCCCAGGGGAAGAACAAGAGAAAAGTCACCCATACACACGGATCAACCACAAACAAAACCATTTAGAGCAACACTGAAAATTCATCTTTCATCATCTGTGCCACCTAGCAACACACAGCACCAGATCCGACACATTTGCAAATGTGACACAGAGGAGTGCATAAGCACCAGAACAGGAGGAGAGATGAAATCTCCTTTCCCATTTAAAGATTCACCAGGCACCAGAGTTTTCCATTAGTTTTGAAATATTGTCATGCTTACAACAAAAAACATACATCATTTTTAAATTACATAGTCAAGTTTTGAGTAAATACGAGATTGTTGTTGGGGGGGTGTTATGTGATGCTAATTTCATCTTCTGTAAATCAGAAACAGGCCAGGTATTTCAGACATACTGAAAATCATGCTGAACTTCAAAATTAAATGCAGGGTGCCTCTGCTCTGCCTCATCTGTTGTGTGCAGCAGTCTTTGCTCTTTAAATTATTACAAATAACGGGACAGACTTTAAGGCTTTAAGCTCACTTCCCCTCTCAATAACATTCAAATCTCATCTGGGATAGCGAGTAATGTATTACCCTCAAAATTACATCATTATATGCACACTTAATGGCTAGCATGCTGCTCATTCAATAAAAGTTCTCAGTTAGGTACCTGAATTCCTTGCTTACCCACACGTTCCTGAGTCAGGGAAACTGATGCTCACAAACTGCACACAACAGGCCACAAAATGACGGCACATCTGGGGACAGACTCGAGCCCTCCTGGCTTCAGTGTTCCAGCACTGGAGTGAATTTATTGCTCTTTTAACACATATTTAATATTTAAGTAGTGTTATCTATACAAACCATGCACTTGACATCCAGTTCAACAAATGGCATGATGTATGTCATTTTAATTCCTTGGGAAAATTGCAAGATTCATCTACTACAATACTTAGAGCGTCAGTCTAAAAGAAATGAAGTATTAAACATCTCTAATTTCAGTCAATAGTCTGGAAACCATTGCAGCTTCTCACTTTTTAGGCACTCCATAATTCACAACTGGATGCAACACAAGCAGCACTTTATTGATTAGCTGCAGAACAGGTTCTGTGTGTACAAAAAACTTGGTTCAAGCTACATCTCCGGGAAACTTTCAAATGCATCCCACCCCTTCCTGTGGTGGTGGTGTTTTCCTAGGATAAACAATCAGCAGAAGTCAGTTTATGTGATGGTCAATGTGCCTTTAAAAATGTAGTTGGACAGATACATACATATTCATTCTGACAATTTCATCTTGATTTCCAGGCAGCCGTTTCCCAGCTGACGGATCTTTTATATATACCTCTATCTATCTTACATTCCCCACTCTGGACAAAGGGAACTTCATTATTCATCTTTTTTGGATTTTAAACTGTATCATCTTTCCTGCAGAGTCTGAATTTTAGTTTTATAATTAGAATCTTAAAACAGGACCCTACTTTATATCTTTGCATGGGGAGGGGACCACACAAATGCAATGGAAGGTTTGGGACCCAAAAGGAGAGACAACCCAGAGACCAGAACTTAAATGAGCACAGGAGACAAAGCAAAAACCCCCAAATCTGAAAAGAAAATCAGAGTTGAAGATCTAAAGCTGATGAAGAAAGAAACATCAAGACTGACAGCTGTCAAGAACTGAGCCACCTATTCAATCAGCTAAGCAGCTCATCATAGCCAGAAGCAAGCTCCTCAGAACACTTCACTAGCCTCATCGAATCACAGAATCATAGAAGAGTTGGGGTTGGAAAGGACCTTAAGATCATCCAGTTCCAACCCCCTCACACTAAAGCATGCCATGAAAGGCTCTGTCCAACCTGGCCTTGAACACTGCCAGGGATGGAGCATTCACAACCTCCCTGGGCAACCCATTCCAGTGCCTCACCACCCTAACAAGAGAGAATTTCTTCCTTATATCCAATCTAAACCTCCCCTGTTTAAGTTTTAACCTGTTGCCCCTTGTGCCTCCCTCGAATACAACCTAAAGCAGATCGGATCTCATTGTTACAAGCAACCCCCTCTTTGCAGTGGGTCTTCATGAAAGCATCAGTCAGTAGTGTCTGGTGATCCGGTAGAAGCTGGAAATCCATGCAAACAAGGCAAATTACATGGCTTCATTTCACCAACTGTCACCCATAGCAATTTCTGTTGTGAACTAGTACTTAAATGATATACATAGCACCTTGTCATCCAAATCAGAAGGAATATTTGGTTTTGTTTAAATAGGAGGAAAAGTCAGCCAAATGTGTAAAAGTGCATTCTCAGCTCTGGTTGCAATTGATTCTCAGCTCAGATTGCAATTACAAAGATAAAGCTGGAAACCGGAGCAGCACGTGAGCTTTCACAGAATCAAAGAATCACAGAATGCTTTGGGTTGGAAGGGACCTTAAAGCTCATCCAGTTCCAACCCCCTGCCATGGGCAGGGACATCTGTCACTAGAACAGGTTGCTGCAACCCTGGCTTTGAACACTGCCAGAATGGGGCAGCCACAGCTTCTCTGGGCACCCTGAGCCAGTGCCTCAGCACCCTCACAGGGAAGAATTTCTTCCTAATGTCTCATCTAAGTCTCCTCTCTGGGGTCAATCTGCTCAGTCTTCAAGGACTTCAAGGACCTCACAGAAGGTTGCTCTGAGCACAGCTCTAGAAGAGATGAAAAAAGTTATTCTGTTTTTAAAAGCTTCTTAAAGGCAGTATTAAACTTTATCAAGAATACAATAGGAGAAAAGCATAGATTAGTCAATTTAAAAATCAGTTTGTTTTTATTAATACCAAAGAAATGTGGCCTATGAATTTGCAGTTCTCTGGGACAGACAATTTCACTTCAAATCAGAAAGGTGTGAGAACCAAGGAACTCCTGTTCAGGCTTTGCTTCTGTGTCTAGAGCCTCACGATCTCAGCTGCTGCACACTGCTAAATCATAGAACCACAGAATCATGGAATAGTTAGGGTCAGAAAGGACCATAAGATCATCCTGTTCCAACCCTCCTGCCATGGGCAGGGGCACCTCACACTAAACCATGTCTCCCAAAATATCCCTACACACCAAAAGAAGGGAATCTAAAAATCAGAAACATACTTTTCACTTCAGCTTTTCTGCTGCCACACAACCCACTTCAGCACTACTTAGCATACGGGAAACAAATATCTATCTGTTCCTTTATGTTGCTTAGAGAGCTGATTCCTAGATTTCAATTATCAACAGATCTGTGCTGGTTAAAGAACTTAGAGAGGATGTTAATAGAATGAAACAATAATGCAAGACACAACCCAGAAATCCTAGTACCCTGCATTAGCTCATTTCAAAGTAAACAGAAATTAAACGATTTCTCTATAATGTCTCACAAACTGCAAAACAACAATAAAAGGGTAACTACAATACTGAAGAAATGTTTTTATAGGATCCAATTAAGATACTGCATTGTTGGTTTGCCGTTTAGCTTCTGTTCAATGCTTCTTTACCCGTGTCTGACATCCTTCACCCTTACTTCTAGAGAAAAATGCATACTAGCTTGCATTTAGCTCCTGACACAAGAACGTCAGTTTTCAACTTGATGCAAAGGTTCAAGAGCTGGAAAGATTCAGAAGCTGAAGCTCTTTTCCCAAGAGGGCTTCAAACACCAATTTCCCTTTCACAGATAACCTTCCTCATCAAGAAGATGGGAGAAAAGACATGATGGCACAGCAGATCTTGGGGCTATGGCTGAATTTCCTGGTGTTCTGAGTTTGAGAGATGGGATGATGCTACAGAGGTTTGGGCTGATTACGGAGGTCAACTCCTATGTGTGTTTCAGCAGCCCACCTCAGGATGGCAAGTGGCTGCTGGCTTGTATGATGAGCATCTAACTGACTTTTAGTTGCTACTAGGGGGAAAACCACAACTTTTACCTCTTCACAGAACAGCCAAGTTGTGAAGGTACTTCCATCATTTTTACTATTTACTAGCTAAGTCCCTTCTCACCATAACCACTCACTGCCCTACTTGTTATTTACTATGGCACTTTTTTTTTTCCCTGGATGAACAAAACATTTTCCACAAAGGAAAATAATTACCTTTTTCTTTCCTTTTTTTTATACATTGGCACTTTTTGACTTTGTCCAAGTACTATTTTCAAAGTCCACAAGTTAACTTATCATCCATCATTTCAGCCTGATGCAATGAAACAACACATATACTGATAAATCTCCATTTAATGCAAATGGCCAATTGATTCAGCAACTGCCTGCACTGTTCTGAACGAGTCTGCTCATGGTTCTTTAACCAGTTTCCAATACATTGTGAACTGTCAAACAATACTTAACCAGTGATTTATTTTTCAGGATGCTTTATTTCCTGTGACACACACATAAGGCCTGGGTTTATTTCAACTGTCCCATGTCCTTTGTGCAAAATTCTTGTAATAATCTCCAAAAGTATTTTTTCCAGCAATGCTTAATTATGTCAAGCTGATCCCACTTACTGCTCATAGCTCCGTTATCCTCTGGCTTCTTGGTTTTTCCTTCCCAAAAGCTGTTAGATTTAGTTGGAAAGTAAAGAGAGTTTTTACTAGATAAAAACATTAAGGCTGCTTCCTCCTTCACTGTTCATAAAACTTGAAATCCTAATCCCCTCTGTTCCCTTTGCTTCCCCCCAAAGGGCTCAGCCTGGGATGCCGTTGTGAAGATAACTGCCATCATTTCATAAAATGAGCTAGTTTTTTACAAAGTTGGTGTTATTTTGTCACCCAAACATGTCACTTACTACACAGAATAATTCCACCCAGTAAAGCCTTCTATAGATGTATTGAGAGGCTCTTCATCACTTTCTAATTGCCTGTGTTTCCTTCTTGCTAAAGCTGATCAAATTATATTCTAATCTCAGCTCCATGCCAAGTGTGCTGGGTACAACATCTTTGCTTCTTTAGCTGGGAAATGAGGACAGAATAAATACACCACGTACCCTTAGCTGCATAAGGGCAAACCATTAGGAAACAACAGCGGCATCCCTGCCTGTGGTTGTGCCGGAGATGGCCTCCTGCTCCCTTCCTGGTACTCAGTGTTTATTTTTTATTATTCAAAACTCCTATTTATTTATTATTCAAAACTCCTTCTCTGTTCTCCTTGGATTGTTTTTTAGCTTTGCATTAATTTGTTTTGCTTCTAAAATGGAATGTAACAGCTGGTTAGTAGCTCATAGCTCATTTATAGTTGATTCACCTTTTGTTGCGCTACATTTTAGTTCTCCTTATTCAAATGAGCATTATGTGCTGGGATTTTAGCATTAAATAAATGCTTTTCTGCTCAGTTTCACCTCTTACTAGCTCCAAACCCATCAAATATGTTATAAACAAAGGCCTACAACAGAACATATAAAGCAGCACTTAGAAATCCAGTTTTCCAGTGATAGATTACGGATTTACATTCCCAAACTACCAAATACAGTGGTCTCCTTGACCACCCAAATGCAGTGATTTATACACAGTGACAGATTAAGCAGTCTTCCTGGTTACATATCATTAGTGCAAATCAGAGTCATGTCAGATATTGATGGTAATACCTTTCAAAGGTACATTACTAGCCAAGCTTAATGAGCAGCTCTCACATGAATTATTCAGGAACAACAACACTTACAATATATGCATATATATATATATAAATATATATACACTCTCAGATCCTTAGACTATATTCATCACAGATGATTTTGAAGGAAGGGAAAATGTACTCCCACTTGGAGCTAACCTGTACAAAGAAGCAGCAAGTTCAGGCTGTTCAATTTATAGATTTACTGTTGTAAATGCATTACAATGAGTGCAACAATGTATCTCAACTGCAAAAGCAACAACTCCGAAATAGCTAATTTCTAGCATTCAATAAACCCAACTCTTTCTTTGTGTGCTGCAAATCTACTGAAATCCCTGACCAAAATAAAATATTAAACTTTTAAACTTCCATTTAAAAGGATGCAGTCATTCTGGGTTACGTTATTGTATGTTATCAATACGCTATTGATTAAAACTAATCTCTTATAGGAACAGAATAATCCAGTGTTGATGCTTATTTTCAAATTGAGAAGTGATGAAAGCAATTTTCATAGCCCATTTTAAACTTTCACTCAGAACATGTAGCTTAATGGAAGTTAACATAAACAGCACAGAACAGAAGGACTAAAATCTGATGAGGAACAATCAGAATAATTTGGTCTAACAGCTGAAAGGATACACATGTGCAACTAAATTGAACTTTGTTTATGCATTTTGATTTTCAAGCTTTCTCCAAGATGATTGCCCTATCTCCAGTTCTATCAAGGCAAAAAATGCCCCCCTCTCCCTTTACTCTGCTTCTAAATTTGACTTTTTAAATACTGTTTTTTTAATGCTAAGTATATCACGCTATTTAGTTTCTACTCTAAACATCGGCGAAGAAATGTACCTACCGCAACTCCCTGCCAGCTCCTGACTGTCTCTGAATCTGTTACTATTATTTTTATAGTCTCTGATTTGTTTTTGCCATTCTTGGATGTAAGCAAGATGAGGGGAAGCCCCCTTTTCTTTCTGCCCATGTATACCTTTGAGGAATGGGATCATAATTACACTGCCAAACCATTTATGCAGCTGCAAGTAGCACTCCCAGGCACTTCAAAAGAGTTCTTCACCAAAACGAAATCTCAGGCGCTTGACAAGAACTGAAGATGTTAGTTAGGAATGGAATTAAAATGAAACTTTACCTAAGCAGTGGTGCACAGTAAATGATGAGATTTAATACAGAAAGAGGAGAGTCTCGACAAGCAGCCTGCATTATCCTGGTGTTTATATTACAAAAGCTGCAGTACTCTCTACCCCTAAGCGCTTGCTTCATTTCTGTACACAAATTACATCCACTCTGCCAGACACCATTTATAATGGCAGACAATCAGATCAGACACGACACTCCAGGCTTTTTTTAAACTCCATAATAAAAAAGCAGCATGGCAATACATTTGGCTACTGCAAGTTTCCTCCCCATCATTTAATCCGCATTAGTCTTCAACTGCTAAACAACTTCAAAGCCGCTGTACGAAATCATCCTCGTACCCACCCCTCACATGGTACAAGCCTGATCCAGGTGGAAATTACTGGGAAACATCTATTTTTGTGCCACTCTCAAAGTCCAAGGTGACTACGATGGGGTTCACATTGAAAAGTCTTCAAGTTTCCCAAACAAACTTTTTGAGACTCACCAATCCTGGAAACTTGAGTTCAACGGGCTGATTTTTGTGCAGAGATGAGGACAGCAGCAGTTTGTTACATAAGAATTAGGGATAATTGGCTTCACTGTGGCAAGAAGAGAGAAAATCACAGTGTCTGATAACACGGAGATATCAGAAGTTACTTAATTACAACACGTTCAAATTGGTCTTCAGAAGTAGCCTAAAATTCACTGGAAGTTGTGCTTGAGCAATTCCATTTTGCACACTAAGATTAATATAAAACAAATTATCCCCCCAAAATAATTATATTATTCAGTGGTTTTTTAACAGTTCCCTTTCTGAATCTTTGCATTAAGCTTCCTCCTACCCAAGGTTTTTATTAGGAAAATGGATACTGAATCTAATAATACCCTGGACACAAACGACCTCACAAATCATAAAACTTAAAACTAGAAGAATTTCATCTCCCATAAATCAGAGCTCCTCTATTAACTTCAGGAAAGGATTGTGGAAATTTCCATCCCTATCAAGTCTTTCCCTGAAAGAAACCAGACCTTTGAACTGACTAGCACAGGCTGTCCTAGAGAACATAAGGAAGAAGAATTAGTTTCAGATAGGGGAAGACATGAGCCAGTAACAGTGCCTTGAGTTTCACTGTAAATGAGAGCTCAGACAGTGGGACTACTGATGGGGCAAGGACTGAGAGCATAAAAAACCAGGGGCTTCATGGGGCTGTCATAAAAGTAGCTGCAAAAGAAAAGACTGATTTTGCTGGAAGCAGGGGAGAGCTGGTAAGGAAAAGCACACTGTGCTGTCAGTCATTGCAAGGGATCTCTGGAGCAGCACAAAGGGGGTTGCTTCACGTGGAGGTTTTGCAAAGGGCCTCGCTGCCGTTTCTCATGTGGTGGCTGAAGCCAGTGAAGGATATGGGTATTTAATGAAGACAAAGAATCCATCAGAACATGTGGCTACAACACGTGTCAAAACACAGGAATTAAATTCTAGCAAACAAAGTCACTATTAAGTTAGCAAATTGACTTTAGAGTTTTTTCTTGGAAGCACATGGCACACAAAGTTGTAGCCAGAGATCCCCAATACATTTTCAGTCTCTTACAGCGTTTATCAGGTTTGCAATTCTTTGCAGTCAGCCTCCAGCAGAGAATCACTGCTGATCAATTGAGGAGATGTAAACCCCTTTAATACTCTTTATCACTGGGACATGGAAACCATGTCTTGCTTTTTTCTTTTCCAGTGTTACGGAACAGTAATACAATTTTAGACACAGTTCTGAACAATATTAATGGGCTATCCAGTGCAGCACATACGTTAAGAAATCTAGAACTCAAGGGATCTCAGGTTACACTCTCAATGTCTAAATCAATCCATATACAAAAGAATGCAGCACTTACATTTTTCCACATCACAGGCACATTACAGTAGCTGACTAGTGCTTAAATCTGGGGTGATTTGGGTTTTTTTCCTTCTAATTACGTGATTCTGTCAATCACATAAAATTGATTCAAAATAATGACCATTATAAATAACCTCATTACTGACCATCAAATGCTCACAGCTGAATCAAACTCCAGCAACAGTATCTGACAACACTCAGAGGACACTGAGCCGTGAGCTCAGTACTTGCCATGTTACAAAATACCTTAGTTGAGCTGTTCTATGGATAAAGCACTGAAAGATTCAGAGCTGGAGGGCAACAAGTGCAAGAGGTTGTAGCTGCTGCTTCTTCTTTGTCTTGCAAGAGAATACCTTTGCACTAAAGGTCGGCACTGAAAACAATTCTCCCTGTCCCAGGCTGGCACTGGTGCAAGGACCAACAGTGTCTCAGTCATTTTGTATTTAAGGTTCTATCACAGAATCACAGAATGGTTTGGGTTGGAAAGGACTTTAAGGTCATCCAGTTCCAACCCCTGCCACAGGCAGTGGCACCTTCCACTAGACCAGGTTGCTCCAAGCCCTTTGAGCACTGCTAGGGATTGGGCAGCCACAGCCCCTCTGGGCACCCTGTGGCAGGGCCTCAGCACCTTCACAGGGAAGAACAACAATTTGTTATTAACTATTTACTATTAACTATTTACAATTTAAGATACTGCTTTTCTGTGTTGGCAGTGCTGTCCCTGGTCTACTGCACTGAGATACCTTCTCCCACTGGGACATCTGTCCAGGTCACGCTTTGCCTAGAAAGGTTGGACCAGATGATCCTTCAGGTCCCTTCCAACCTAGTATTCGATGTTATGAAAGTCTTCAAAACACTAATAGATTGCAAGAATTTATACAACACAAGAATTGAAGCCATCAAAGCTAACTTTAGATGAAAGAAAATAGGTGCTAAACCAGAATGCTTTCACAGGGAAAGATGGGAGAGTATCAGTGAAGCAACTTGGACTGAGCAGATGGGCACTGTGAACACAAAGAATGAGGGACAGCACTTACCTCTCAAGTGTTCTGTGGAAGAACAGGAAACTGCCCTGGGCCAAATCAATGACAGAACTATACAGAAAGAGTCTATATGTAATGTATCCTACAGGGCTGGAAAGGTACTACTGAACAGTACTACACTTTCTTGCCCCTTACAGGAACGAGAAGAAAATATTTAAACCTGATTAGAGTGGTCTGTTCTTTACTAGTATTAGAATAAAGGCAAGTTTGCACTCATGGAACTTCAGACTGAAAGGTACAGAATCTGTTAAACATCAAATATTAAGATAAAAAACTGTTAGAAAAACTACCCAAAAAGTTAACAATACACCTTCCAAAGGCAGAACTAATGTATTAATGACTCATTTTAAAGAAAATGCATATTTGCTTGTTATTCCCCTAATATGGCACAATAGAATAAGCCCGGAGAGATCAGCGCTTACTTTGTTGATCTTCAGGTTTCCAAATTCCTCTGGTATACTTAATTGCAGTGGATTGAAAAAGGAATAGTACATGGTCCTGCCAATCACAGGAGAAGGCTGTGAAACAGCCCCAGGTAACCCAGGCCCTCCCAGGCCCAGCATTAGTCTTCCACCCACCAACATCAGCATACGCAGTCGAGGGGAGGCTCTGACCCCACTCTTCGGCTAAATTAGTTTTCTATCAACAGTTCCTACTTTCCTGCTGTCAGCTATCCCGACGATGAATCGATAATGCATTTTGATGAGGGCAGAATATATATGTAATGAAAAATATTGATTGGGCTTACATACTTCATGATAAAACTTTTTTATTCCTTTCGCTCATTTTGGTGACTTACACATGCTTTTAGTTGGATTTCCAATTCAAGAATAGATACTTAAGGTCCTTTCCAACCCTAACTGTTCTGTGATTCTATGATTCTAAACTCACGGTTCACAGAGACACTGTTGTACAATCAGGGGGTTGCTGAAGATTCCCGGATACAGTGCTCATGAAAGGGCTTTGCTTGGTTTTGGGGTGTTCTTTTCTGTATGGGTTATTTAAGTACTAACCTAGCCATCACTTAACGTCATCCACAGCTTCTCATTTCTGTGCAACATGCATCATTCTCTGCAAAAGCACAATGGTGCAGGTGTGCGAGTAACAAGAGCCTATAAGGGAGAAGGCTTTTTGCTTGTAAATTAAACTGATCATATGCTCAGTCCTGTTGAATTCTGATACAAATGCATCACGTTAGACCAAATCACCAAGGCCTATCCCACGAGGAACACATATAATTCATCAAGCTAGCCATATTTCCTTTTTTAATTTAAAAAGTCTCATTATCCAGAGGAAGAGCCTCAGAATGTTTTTAATAAACGTGGGTATGTTTTTAATATACGTGTAACTACTACATGTATGAAGAAGGTCTTTTATGAATAACTAACAGAAAGCAGACACATAAACTACATTACTCTTGGCTTGCTCCTCACCTCACCGCTGCGAAGGAGAGAGCACGTCTTTCATCAAGAATGCTAATATATTCTTCCAGCTTACTATTTTACATCCTCTCTGAGGCTTTTAACCACTGGACTGAATCCTGAACAAAGCAATCGGATGCCCAGGAAGAAAAGCGCAGGGGAGCAGGGGCTATTTATCCACTCTTTGCAATATTCTTCTGACGGCGTGAAGCGGAGCAGCCCGCCGCCGATGCCCACCGCTGCTCCATACGGAATGCCGGCGCACAGCGGAAAGGACCTTTCCATCAGATGTCCCCATAGATCCTCCTATTAGCAAGACTTAAGAAGGCCTTTGTCATACCAAATATGCTCAGCTGCTTACCGCATGGCGAAGCAGTGTAAGAACCATTTAAAGATGTGTCTGACATCATTAATCTATTTGCCCTCTGACCCGCGGAGCTGAACTGTAGCTATGGCGACCACAGCTTGACCTTACAACGCTGAGAAACTTGAAAGCTCCATAGTATTTTGGGTCACATTGTTAGGCCGAACAAAGGAATAAAGAAGAAATGTGACAGTTTCCTGGGAATTAAGGTCAGCAGGTCAATTGCCCTAAAGCTTTATTGTTATATGATAAGCAAGATTCGGAGAAATAATTTTTTAGCTATTGGAATACATAAAAAAATAAAATACGAGAGCTTTTTGTTGTCCAAAGCAGAAAATTGGTCTCTGTAAAAGCAATACATAACCCATCATAGAGCAAAATTACTCAATAGCCTTCCCTTTTGCATTAACAGCACAAACACATGGGGAAAAATGGGCAGCAGGTATCAATTTCATATTCTCACCTCAGGTTTATTGTTAATTCAGGCTTTTGGGGGCGTGAGGAGAGTGTTTATTAATGTGTTTCTGAGAGTGCATTTGATCAAATTGTCACTGTTTTCCATCCTCCCTTCTCAAATGATTCATGAAAGTAAGTGGGAATAAGCAGCCTGAATATACCGACTGTGAACATCTGTGTAAAAGCAGTGTATGCCTTAGAATAAATCCAGTAAAGGAACCTGCCCTAACAACATGCTCTCACAAATACCAATCCAAATATTTACAGCCTTAATAAATTAGGCCTGTTAACAATGTTTATACAATTCTGGCCTATGAAACAGTGTTCACTTTACAGATGCGTCAGCACAAGTCATAGATACCTTCATCTTCAAAGTGGTTTAGACTGTAGTCAATGAAAATTAATTCTACATGAAAAGTAACTAATTTACAATGAAAAGCTTTTCAAAGTTCAGATATCCCAAACCACACCGTGTAGGGCCACAAATGTAACTTACAATACAGGTTAAAAAGCAGATGGATACAAAAGATCTAAGTTGCTATGCGTTGATTTATCATGTTGTTGTCTTCTTCTTTACTCATTGCTGAAAAACTACAGTGCTACCTATGTACAGCACAGAATGTATATAACATGCCAGTTTAGCTGAGAGCATTACCCATAGAGGTATAAAGTTTAGCTGAGAGCATTACCCATAGAGGTATAAAGGGAACGTTTGTGAAGCATTGTCTACTTTTACAGCACATAATTAAATGTATATCAATATCAATACAGCGCTTTGGGGTTCTCCAAAATTAGCATATTTTATTCAATTATCTAATAAATATCATATCCCATAAAGTAGATGCTGAATCAGTGGGGCTTGTTCATTAATGAAGATGCATTTCAAGCTTCTAAGGTATTCTTGTGACTATTAAAGAATACAAAAGCAAAATTCCATGCAGCCTGTAAGCCAGCCCTTTTTGCTTCCCACTTTTTTAATACTCCAACTGTGTCTGAGAAACAGAATTCCACAAAACTGGTTTAAAAAAGTCTCCAGACTGCCAGGCTGACAAGAAAGCATGGCCAAAGTTATGCCAAAGTGAGGATGCTTTACTGATAAGCAAAGAATTCAAATGACCTGTTGTGGAGCACAGTCTGAAGCTATCACTGCTGCAGCTGTATCCACCCTGGGAACAACGTTAATGTCTCTAGAAAAGCACAAGAAAAGCTCTATAAGAACAAATTAAAACCATAGAAAATTTGCTTCCATGTGAGCAAGCAGAAGAATGTAATCACTATATGTATATATAAGAGAGATTTACCTGCAACCATTAAAACCCGGAATGCATGATAACTCTTATCAAGTAAATGTCCAAAGCCACCAAAGTCAAATCACAAACCAGACAACAAGTTTTAATAGCGAGGGTGCTTCAGAGGGAAATCATGCAACAGTTCATATGTAAGATACGCAGTAGATTCTTCATTTCACCTTGGAAGATCGGATGCTTTTTGAAGTTGTGCTTGTGACAGCTCTGATAGCAAGAAAATATTGTTGAGAGGTTATTTGGGCTCCATTATACAGAAGGTCATGCTAAATGTCACAAAGGCACACTGGCTTACTTTCATCCTCTCTGAACTTGACACAGAGTATGTAAGAGTCAAAAAGCATCAGCTCTTAATAAACTATCCTCTTGAAATCACTCTATTTTAAGTTAATTTGTAAAATAACGACAAACTAGGAAACTTGCCAGCTTCTTGTTCAACACAGGGTGCCAAAGCTCGGCCCTGAAGGGAGGCATTACCAGGTGCCACGCTCCTATAACCCACTCATGAACAAATACCTGCTCTGGAAGTCAAAAGAGACTCTTTGAAAAACCCCTAAACCCTCAACAGTTATTACTTTCTATACAAGTGAATCCCAGCTGAAGTCACACACTGAAGTACTACTGAGCTGGCACAGAAATGGATAAAAGCCAGGAAATTCTAGGTTTAAGCTGACTCGCCATCCTTAGCACACACTATTGTCCTTTATCCCTAAAATTTAATTAAATCCCAGTCCTGACCAGTTGTAATAAGTAGTACAGAAAACTGATTATCGGAATTGCTTTCCTCCAACGCTCTATTGTGCTACACTTCCTCTCTGCAAAATACAAAAGACTCTATGTACATTTTTCTTTCTCTGTGAAAAGAGGGCTGGGGGGTGGGGGGGGGGGGGAAATCCAGTCTGAACTTTTATTTAGTTGCCAATTGTGCTGTGGAATGAAACTAAGCATTTTCTTTTAAAAGCTGATTCAAATTCAGTACTTAATCATGCCGTAGCCGAGCAAGAGCAGCAACAAATTATGTTACAATTACATTAGAAATTCTTTTACAAGATTTTGTTTTCAGTCACTTCTAATCTTTCAATAGCTGCCATTGCCAGGGCTGATATTTCCCTAACAACATTTTTGCCTGAAACTAGCTGCTCTGATCAGAAACAGTTGGAATGTAAGGAAAATATGAACGTGCACGTGTATGCAGAGCACAGAGAGGGAGGAAAGCAGTCACATTTGATTAGAAAAAGAGTTCTAAAAGCCATAAAATGTTCCTTTATTCTTCTACATAGGCTTTTTTCCCCCTTATTCTAGCAGATTATTTACTCCTCTGCTCCTACCCAATTTGTTTTCTGTGCTGCAGACCACTGTAATATACTATTTCAAAGTTAATTGTTTTTAAAATTTAAAAGGCATATTCTATTAACTCCATTTGAAATAACAGACCCAAAACACAGGCCTCAGGTCCTTGCATTAAACTAGACGCACCACTATGTGGATGACTAAGCCACCCAGAAAGAGGTAAAGGAGCCGGCAGGCAATGGGACACACAAATTGAGAGCAGAGGGTTTAAAAGTCCTCTTTGTCTGCAGCGTTCTCCCTCCTAACCCAGAAGAAGTCAATGATTTGGAGATATCATATAACATCTGTTTTCTAAACAACAAACTAATGCCTGCAAAATGTGAAACACCCACGTTTGAAACAATCCTGAGAAGCCTTAGCTCTGGCTGCCTGTAAATCAAAAAACATTAAAGGAATCTTAATTTGTGATTTCAAGAAGATGCCTATAATCCAGGCAAAGATTCCTACCACGAGATGAAATGTGAATGTAAATCTGCCCATGGTATTCTAAGGCGATCCAACAGAATTAGAAAGTTTTCAGGTAAAAACAGTACACTCGGATAGCTTCAAAGAGGAAAGGTACAATCCTTCGCAGGCCAGCAACAGGTCAGTGCCTGTTTCAGCAATGCCTCATCATTATTCTTGCAAAATGACTTATGGTTTGGCTGCCGCAGCTGCCTTCGCTCTCATCTACCTCTGCTTTTTGCCGCAAACACAACACAGCAACATGTTTGCTGGCTGAGATGAAAATGCAGGACCTCCTGGCTCTCTGGCCCAAAATGGAGCAATAGGTTTTACTAGTATAGAGTCTACGATGAGTTGGGATTTCATAGCCAAGGACAAACCTTCAGTGCCTAGAATCATAGAGTTACAGAATGGTTTGGGTTGGAAGGGACCTTAAAGCTGATCTAGTTCCAACCCCCCTGCCATGGCAGGGACACCTTCCACTAGAACAGGTTACTCAAACGTGGCCTTAAACACTTCCAGGGATGGGGCATCCCAAGTTCCCTGCACTTCTCCACATCATTCCCAGTGGTATTTTTTCAGCAGTCACTCCAAAAGCAACTGATGGTCAACATTAACAATTTCTCTTCGTCTACAGGAGGAAAAAGAACCCAGATCATCTTTGAATGAGAAGGTGAGTGGATCTCAGAGCTGGCCACACGGGATTAATGAACTGCACTGTCTTTGGCAGCCATAAAGCAGCAATCCCACTGCTTAGGTGACTACCAGAATAATCTCTGCACACTTCATCAGTAATTTTAAGAGGCTGTTTCTACTTGAGCTCTCAAGTAACGCAAGCACCACACTGCAGGGGAGCAAAGGGTTGCAAGTCATGACAAAACAACCAGCTGCCACACAATGTGACAAAAGTGCCAGTTTCCATGCCAATGCCACAATCCCTCCAATGAGGCATTTTGCCAACATATAAAAATCTTTAAGACCATGGGGAAAACAACAGAGTAACAGCCCCAGCATGTTATGGGCTCCATTGCTTTTAAAAACACAGTGGATGTAGCGTTAAAGGTTACAGAAAGAACTTGGGTATTTTTTCGTTTCGGGAATTAACAAGCGAAGAAGAAAACTGTTTTTGTAGTGATATGACAGGCGACATAAACCGTAAGAAATTTGACAGCTGCATATGCCAAACTAACACGTTTACCAGGAACAAGTTTCTAGGAGACCTCTAAGGCAGAAGTGCACAGATGCAGCACTGAAGACAGTTTTGCATGGTGATGGGGGGTGGAAGGCCACAGCTAACTAGGCAGGAGGGCTTTGCAGTTGTTTTGCAGGCAGCACAGAACAGTGAAGTAAATAAACAAATAAGTGAAACTGAGCCAGCAGCAATTTGTGATGTGCACTGTCACTGGCTGTCATACGGAGCTGGATCATCTGCTCTCCCAGCTGATGGATTCTACTTGAAACCATTCCACGCATGCATTCAAAGAGAGGTGCCACTAAAGTGGTGAATACTAAACTGAGCCCCTAATGAGGTTTGAAAGTTGACTTTTTGTCCTTCTGAAAGGCATACCTGCAGCACGGTTAGAGCTGACCACAAAAGCCAACTGCAGCTACTCGGCGTGGCACGCCTGACCTCACCACCAAACCGCAGCAGAAGAGGATGGCCCCACTCCCTTTTTGCCATGGCACTTGTCTGGCTCTATCATGAGCTGGATGGAAAAGCAGCACTGCCACAACCTATTTTATTTTGGGAGAAAGTCTGATTTTCTGGCAGCTGAGCTAATGAAAGGGTTGGCCAAACACAAAAGCGGAGATGGGGCTGCCCTCTGTGGTAGCAGCCAGCCAGCTGTATTGTTAAAACCCATTTTCAGATGCTCTTGCCTGGAGTATCAGGGAACTCAATAACCTGAATCCCTTCTGTTTTATGCTTTTAGGCTCCACTGTGTGCACAGAGCACAGAGCTGACCCGGCACAGGCCTGAAATGATTGTGGTTGAACAATCCATAGCAATCATGACTTGTTCGCTAAAGAATTTACAATTGCAATCAGAGCCTCTCTACATCCCCTGGGAAAAATGATCAAGAAGAAATGAAATAGGCTTTGTTATATCCACGAACAATAACGTAAACCAACATAAACTAGAAATAAAGACAAATGCTAGGCAAGCTAACAACAAATTGAGTTTTCATTTCTCACTGGGGTTATTTTTAGATGTGTTCATATTTAAATATGAAGGTAATTTCCCAGTGCAGCTGTTAACAGCTCTTCCTGAGCTTCTCTTGGAGTTTGGGTGTTGCATCTGCTGGCATTTGCAAGGCAAACTTCTGGTTTTAGTGCTTTAAAACTACAAAAGCAACTGCTTCGAGTGTTACTTCCAAAAACCATACTTTCCGTCTCAGGGGATCCTATGGTCATTTTATTTGTAAGAGGTTTGAAGTTTTCTGTATAAAACTACACTGCTCTTCTAACAGGCACCTTGCGTGGGTTTTAATCTAGCCAAAGACATACTGAGATATGTATCAGGTGAACAGCAACTATAAACAAGGTGCTAGCTCAAGCACTGCTGGTGAGTTTAGCAAGGCATGCCTTTAAAGAACTAATACTAAGGTCAAGAACTACTCCAGTTTTAATGAGGGGACTTGCTCTGTTTCCCTCATTCAAATGAAGACTTACTTTTTCCATCAATAAGTGGAGATTGTTTGTCACACATGTTAATGTATCTGAAAGCCTGCTTACCTCAAATCAGAGAGATTAATGCTTTAGTGAGGACCATGGACATACTGTATTTGACGCTGATCATAGGTTCAACTAGCCCTGTCACACCCCCAAGTAGGTTTTTGCTTCCGTAGCAACATGCAAAACTTTTACACCTACAAGTTTTGTTATAAAACCTGAAAATTGGAAATTGATTTATAGTCTAGTTTTATAACCCATCCAGCCTGCCAAGAGAAGAAATCAAAAGTCAAATCACCTATGAGAGTGTATCACTGATCTCTCTATTCCACAGCATCACTTACACTGTAGTGACTGTATAACCAGCCTTCCACCTTACTTGGCTGGGCTGGCAGACCTAGACCTGCCTTTGACCTCCTTTCCAAAGGGAACAAAGATGAAGCCTCTGGCACTGATGAACAAACCTTCAGTGGAGATCTGTGGGGTTTAGGGTGGAGGAGCAGGTGGGAGAGTGACTGTGAAGCAGCTTTGAAAACCTTTTTCCCCATTAAGGACTTTCATAAACAGCTCCTACAGCACAGACCACTCTTAGGGGAGACAAACACATGCTCAACTACGCATGTAAAATGTAGGAGTTTGTTTTTCCAAGGTGAGAAGAAAAACAAGGAGCTCAAATACAAGACCTTGATGAAAGTGTTCATCTAGCACATAGTTGACATACCTCAAAATTCCCATCCTGCCTTCCACAATCTCCTACTTCTCTGAACCATTCAGAGCAAGCCAGACCCTGTTCTTTAGTGACAAAGCCACTGTTGTCACCTTCTCACAGAAGACATCTGTCTTAGATGCTGCACATGGTGCAGGGCAACATCAATCCTGAGCTCAGCCAAAATGCCTTCATTTCCCTGAGTCATAGAGCTGAAGGTCTCTTTGGGTTTATACAGGTTGCTTCTCTCCAGGATCCCCGACATTTCCTCTGAGGCCTTGGGATGGGCAGCAGCAATTAGTGAACATTCACAAAAGGCCAAAGAACAAAAACCTTGAGGAAGGAGATTAAAGATGGATTAAGGAGGAAAAGAAAAAGGAGAATGCCGCTCCAGTTGCTAAGCTTGAAATGACTTTCAGATCCCATTTCCCATGGAACTTCAGTGTCTTACCACTTCAAGGAACTTCATCCTCAACAGCAGCAAGGCATACCAACTAAATAATGCATTCCCATCACCTGTTCAAAGTAATTCCCAGGTCTCAAGCCCTCTCCTCACTTCCCTGCTTACCAGCCAGCTCTGAGCAGACACCCGCCAGAGGGGTGCTCCTGTCCACTCATCAGTGTTCCAAGTCATTCTCTCCAGGTGTTGCAGCTGGGACACAGGTGAAGAGGGATTGCTAGAGGAATACCCAGGAAAGCCGCCAACATGAATGTGCTTATGAGCTTGAAGGAAACAGTATGCCTCTGCTGAGCATGCCAATGCTTTAGAAATGAGATCTCTTTTACAGTCGAGATAAATTCTAGTCCAAATTTCAGTGGTGAAAAGTGAAATCTGCATTAATAATGCATAACGAGGAAAAGTAAATGTGGAGGAACATACATATGCCCTAAAACTACTTCTCTTATTTTCTGTTTAGCTTCAAGGAGCTTTCCACAGTGCGCTCAGCCAGCAGATGCTGAAGACAAGCCAGCTTCCACACTGACTCACACAGATGGCGCTGGTGGAGTTGATTCTTGAACAAGAGCGGCTTGTCTTCTCAACTGAGATAAAGTTCCTGCATATATATACTTTTTCTGAGTCAGGATCTCATCAAATATAAGTACACTCCTCATGGCCAGGGAAATTGCATAATTCCTGGTAACACATTTTTAACCACCACATCAACTTGCAGCTTTCTGACTGCTGTTGTGCAAAGCCATTTCTGAAATGGCCTCTCCTGCTGAAGAGACAAAGGCAGCGTAATCACCCCTACTTAGGACTAAACAAATCTGTTCAGACAATGTAAACTCAGGCCTTCCTGAGAATAAACACTTTTGAGTTATTCATATATTCCACACTGGCACATAGCCTTTTGTAATTGCAGAACCAGGTATTACACAAGCAAATCAGCAAATGCACAGACTCCAGCTCATTGCTGGATGTTAAGATGTTAACACAGACTAGATACAAGCGATGCAAACAACCAGGGTGATGCACTGGGCCAAAATAGCATACTAATGCTTTGATTTGGTTTGCATGCAAAGCAAGGGGTGCACATTATTGAGAGAGAAAGTCTTCCACAGCACTATATCCACACAACTGCCTTAAGTTTAGAAGGAATACCAAATATTCACTTTGGGTAACTAATACATTATAGATCTGCACAGAACTTGGCCACTGTAATTTTACAAGGTTAGTCCTATGTGAAGCTGCTCACCCAATCTGGGACCAATAGGAGAGGGAAAGAAAATAGGAAACTCTTTAAAAGGAGGCCAGAGAAGAAGGCCAATGAAAGAGAAAAGAAAGTTCAGCAGAAGCAGCTTCTCATGGCAGAAGATCAATGCACAAAGATCTGGAATGTAAATGCTCCTGTGTGGGTTTGATGTGCAGAAGAACAGCTATTGGGCATTGCAGGAGGAGGAGAGGAGGTGGGTAGGAGGCAGGGTGTATGCAGAAAGCCTGGCAGAGAGAGCATTGCAATGGCGAGAAGAGAAAGGTGGCAAAAACTGGGGCCAGCAGGGAGGGAAACAAAACACAGAGAAAGGACACAGAGAAGAACCATTTTTGTGGCCTGAAAATACACTCATGAGAAAGAATGTGACTTTCAAGTTTTCAGCATGTAACTATGAAGCACTAAGGTTAATGAAGAGTGCATATGGAAATGCAACAAGAAATGTGAATTTTCACCAAAAGGATGTCTGTTTAGTATTTAAATAGCCAACAGCAGGAGCAGCAGAGTTCCAACACCAACAAGCCAAACAGGAACAAGAAAGGAGTCATCCATTCCCAGCTCCTTCTCACCAAGCCACAGATCACCATTGCCTTGAATATCTCATGTATTAGACATTTTAGTTAGAAACTGTTCTCTGTGAGGCGCTGGCACAGGGTACCCAGAGAAGCTGTGGCTGCCCCATCCCTGGCAGTGTTCAAGGCCAGGTTGGACACGGGCTTGGAGCAAGCTGCTCCAGTGGAAGGTGTCCCTGCCCCTGGCAGGGGGTTGGAGCTGGATGAGCTTTGAGGTCCTTTCCAACCCAAACCAGCCTGTGATTCTATGATCTCTCTACTCTAGAAGGTCAGCTTTGGGCAGCTGTCACATAAGCAGCAACTAAAGCTCCAAGAAACAGAACCCAAGATGAACACTGCACGAGAGATTTTATTATTTTTTCTGCCATTTCAGAAGGTTTACTTTTTTTTAAAGTATTTCTGCTACTGGGTCTCTTTATATAGAGGCAGTGTAAGAACGCATTTACTGCTTTGCTCAGCTCAGGCTAGGCTGCATCCATAAAAACCTGAGTTTGCAAATGTAAGGAATACCCTCAGGGAAGAACAGCATTGTCCTCTGCAGGATTCTTCCTCGCACAAACTAGTTTTACTGACAATCTCAGTTAAAGTTTTCCAGGTTGTTTTGGGAGGACGCTATTTTTCCTCCTTCCAACACATTCTCAACACCTCACCAAGCACAGGGAAAGCCTATTCAGTTCTGACAGCATTGCTTATGTTACATTTGCAAGCAAAGGCTCCATATTCTTCATAGCTGTGAAGGAATTAGCTCTTGTTTCTCCCCAAAATGTTGTTGGGGTGACTTGATGGTTTGACAATATAACAGAGAAAATTGCCTTCTAAATACAAAATCAATCGGCTATTAAGTATTAGAAGCAAACTTTCTTGGTATGAACTTTACCCAGTCAGCTTTCTTTATCCATTTCTGTATGTTGTATAAATCAAAAAATAAATACCTTACTCACAGGCTTTGCAATTTCGAGTACCCTATTGAGTTACTTGATTTTGCTATCAAGAGCACATGATCTTCTAAGCAAAGCTCTTTATTTGCCTTAGGTAAAATAGCAATGCAGTTGCATCAGGGGTGTTTCCGACTTGACAGGGCTTTTTCCTGGGCCTGTTTAGGACAGCTTGAAAGAAGAACAGGGAGAAAGCAGGGAGAGAAGGAAGAGGAATGGCAGAAAACACAGGTGCAGTGGTCTAATCTCCTGGCCTTTGCAGACAGACAAAAGAATAATTACAATTACAGCTATTATCTCTCAAACATTCCTCTGGCTGGGAAAAGAAAGAAAAGGGAGCACTCCTGAGGCCACCTAATTTTAAACCAGTATTTAGTTTTCGACTCTTCATACCTTTTTAGCTTTATTGTGGACTGTCTTGCATGATTCCATTCTCATTTTTGTTGTATCCGATACAGAGCTGCTGCACCAACCTTGCCAAGGTACTTTATGTACGCACATAATACTGGAAGCTGGATTTGACAGGCATTTATTTTTTAACGGAATGTATCCAAAATTGGATTCTAATTTTGACATGGTTGAGATCATTTAAAGATTAAACTCTAATACAAACTGCAACAGATATTTGTTGTACTTAGTCAATATCAGAAAACCTTATAGGACATGTATCATACAAAAGTTCATATATTACAGTGGTTTCTTTTCTTAGATGTCTCTACAAATCAACCAATGCCCAGCTTGGACTTAGAACAGTCTGCTTTGAAAAATCAATATAACCTGATAAAAGCCTGGAGCTAAAAACCACTAACATTCATTTCAGTGTATTTCATTGAATATCAAACTATTACTCTTAGCTTTATCTAAAAGAAATCTGTCCTTGGAAAGCTTGAAGAAGCAACAGTTCCATTTCAATGCTTGAGACAGTTCTCTCCTCTGCAATGAGGATGAGTGATCTCAAGATTCAATTTCACTTCCCCATCAATGTGTTTGGTTTCTTAACATTTCATAAATGTCCTGCCCAGAAATGTTTATGACTGGAATCTGATCTACAGCAGGGCAAAGGAGATCCAAATGCCTGTCAAGTCATAGCAAGAGTCATTCAGGTCAACCTTTGGCTGAGGGAGTTCCCAGAACTGTGATTCTTATCATACCATCAGGGTGCTCAGAAAAAAACCAACAATCATCATCATTATCACATTGACCTAACAGCACCTTACAAGCCTGTGTTATAAACTTACATTAAAGTCCTTTGAAACATGTTATGTAGTGCAAGTGCTGTGAATTTCCCATCTGCCACCTTTTAAACTCTGAGCCCAGGAAGGTTTAACAAGATTGCCAGGTCTTCCGAAGGTGATTTCCCCATAGGCCTGACAAGAACTTTAATCTCCATATCCCCAGCATTAATTAATTCTATAAACAAAATACAGGATAAAGACTATTTTAACTTAGAAATTCAATTAAAATATCTCATTATATTCCTTGGGTTTGATATATCTGTATTAAATATTCATATTTTTATTCCCTACATATGAGTAACTCCATTGGTATTAGCAGTGTTCCTCCATTCTCCTGGAATTCAAGAGGCCTTGAATTTCTGTATTTTAAGACAATGGAGAACACGGTTGAGCTCTCCACATACAACAGTTATTTGGTGGAGAATATTTTACAGGTTACTCACATTTTGAAGAAGTATATTTACAGAGTTTACATCGAAGAACACAGTCAAAAATCTGCTTGCAACAGCACATCACAGACCTTTCAGTACTCCAGAGCAGCTGTGACCTGGTAAAATCTAATTATTTCTAACATGCCCTTTGGAATTCTCCAGGAACATTTACTGTAATTTCTAACTGGTGCCATAAGCACTGGGCTGACCTTGGAATAAAACTGAAAGCTGAACGTGTACCCTATACATCTTTCATGAGTATCCCACAGATACATGTTAAAGTTTAGCAACATGGCACAGCAACAGAACGCCGGGATCTGTTAACTAACACAACAAAGTCAGGCATCAGAAACACCAAAGAGAAATGCTACTGTAATAACAAAAGAATCTCAGTTTAAAGAAAATAACTACAGGATATTCGCAGCATCTCAAAACACCTTTTGCATTACCATGGCCCACTGCTCTGTCCCAGATGATGAGATGCAGACGCACACTAACACCAGGAGTACCTGTATGTATATATTATATGTACATATACATCCACACAGGCATGAATATAATGTGTTATATCAATGTGTATACATGATACAGTTGTATATACTGAGCTGCTCAGGGCACAGCTCACCCTGCCAGGACTATCAAAACACACAATTGTACCTTAACTTGCAGTCAATTTATTGTTAGTTTTTACCCTCCTCAGGGAAAGATGAGAATTGAAGTGATAGAGAGAAAAATCCTTTTCCCTCATTGTCAAGGAAAATCAATCTGGATTTTTTCTTTAATTAGCTGAATAAATACAGCAGATACATAACATTTCAAACATCTGAATATCAAATATATCAAGCAGCATTTAAAAAATCTACTAAAAACCCTCTCAAGAAAAGATGAGGTTTGATGCTTTCTGGTTTCTCTGTATTTGTTTTTGCCAACAGGTAAACAATGAGAATTTAAGTATGCAAACTTTATACAGAAAGGGCAACTACCTGGCAGTTTCCATAGGTCTTAACAAAATCAAGCTCTCTTTAACAGAGCTTGGCCTTGCCATCTTCTGACACCAGCAGAAAGAACAACCACAAAAAGCAGGAGAGCTGGGAACAGCAGAGGCAGCTTTTCGGGTGCCTACATTCCCCCAGCCATCATCTACTTGCGCTGGAGAACTCGCATGGTCAGAACACTGCAGGAGATGGACAAGATCACCTACACACCACTAACAAAAGAAGAGGACACTCATGAAGGCTGCGGCTGTCTGCCTTGAAAGATCCCCTTGCTTGATGGATTGATGGAAAACACAAGACAATGACATTGCAAACATCAACTGCACCTATCAAATCCAACACTACTTGTGTGAGTCAGTAAGCTATGAATAAGGGAGTAAAGACATGTTTAATGAAAAAACATATACGGAATACGTTTTCTAGCTTGCCCTATGATAACCGTAAACTCTGGGGTCTGTTACAAGAATAGAAAGTTTGTTTTCTGATGAAAACCCCTGAAGACTGCAGGGCAGCCTGGCCCCACACATCCTCAACCTTGGTCTCACTGTGCATGATAAGGTACCTGTGTTATCTCGGAGCCAGGGCTGCCCTGGGTGGAGCAGGAAAACCAGGCAGCTCTTATCCCCTCACTGATTTCAGTCATCATTAAGCATTAATACCTCGAGAAAACCCTCAAACCTCTCCCAGCGCTGCTGCTGCTGCCTGCAAGGCCTTAAGCAAGGTGCTATGGCCAGGTCACTGCTGTTAATGGATGACACCAGGAGGGTGACACCACTCATAACCACTTGTTTTAACAGAGTGACGAAAATAACACCTATTTACAATTAGTTTGGAAGCGTTTGTGCTACTCGTAACCATTCCTGCTCCTCAGGCCAAACACCAAGGGGAAGTTGACAACCTGGGTTAAGATCCCAGCATCAACCACACAAATGGTCACTGTGAGGTTTAACTTGTGGCACTAAGTGGACGAAGGGCTCACCACCTCTCCCCTCACAGCCATCATCGGCACCGCTGATGTTCTTCCTACCAAAACACAGGTGAAAACCCTAAAAAACACACCAAAAAACACCCCAAAAAAACCCAAAATCACCCCAAAAACGCCTGCGCCGCCCGTACCCCTCACACCTCCTCCCCAGGCCCAACGCGCGGCCTCCCCTCCCCCGCGCGGCCGCACCATGGCGCCGCCTGCTGCTCCCCCTAGCGTCCGCGCGCCGCCGCGTGCCGCGCCGCTCCCGGCCCCGCCCCTCCCTCAGGCCACGCCCCCTTCACGGTGACGTATGGCCACGCCCCCCACGGCTCCGCCGCTGCCGCCGCGACTTGAGGGCGCGCTCGGAGCTCCGCGGCTGCCCCGCGCTCCGCGTACGGCTCCGCACCGCTCCGCTCCCCGCACCGGGGCCCGGCCATGGGTGGGATTACGGCGGCGCCCGATGCGCTGTAGCTCGGATCGCTTCTTTCCGTGCCCCGCAGGTAAGTGCGGGATAAGCGCTTTTCTCTGCGGGAGTTGCGCGGGTTGGGGTATGAGCGGAGTGCGGCGATAGAACAACAGGAGGAGGATGCGGGAAGTTTGGGCTCACACCTTCCCCTCTTCTTTCCCCCCAAGTCCCGGGGTGCGGGCATTGGCGCTGCGACGGGGAGCGCCCCGCTGTGTGCGCGGCAGGGCGCGGAAGGCGGCGGACACCCCCGCGGCGCCTGCAGACGGCCTTTGCCATCCCCATCACCCGCCGCATACTTGGGGAGCTCCCGAAACTGCCGGTGCGGTACCGGCGTCGTACCCCTGGAGAAAGAGCGTTAAAACCGGGTTCCGCGGGAGCGCAGCCACCGCGCAGCAGCGTCGGGCCGGCTCCCTGCGCCCCTCCTGCGCTGGGACCCTAGCCCCTTAATGGAGCGGGGCGGGGGGATATTGCTGCCCATACCCCTCATTTCTGCCTTGGTTCGCCCCCTCCGTACATACATTTATAGGGAGAACGGGAGCGTCTGTATCATGTCCCCTCCCTCCCCCCCAACCCCTCGGTGTCTCCGCGGGCGCGCAAATTCTGCGGGCGAGAAGCTGGGGAACAAAATGGTTGCACGTACGTTGAGGAGGAATGCAACAGGCCCCAATTCCCTACAAACCGCCCCCCTTGCTGGAAGAAGAAGAGCTGGCTGATAATCCCCCCGGCATCCGAAAGGCCCTCGCCTAGTTTTAATCAACTTTGGTGGTGTTTTCAGTTTATTAAGCGATTGCCTGCCCTCCCATAGACACGGCAAACAGCATTCAGAAACGGCTCGCAAATAAACATTTCATCCACTTGTTCCTCTGCGAACCTCATCTCTACCTTCTTCTCGCCCCAAAACCCGTTTCACGGCTGCCAGATGTGCCAGAGCCTTTTGTTTCACCCGTTTCCTCCAACAGCATTGGGAGCTGCAACTTAGTTGTGGAGGCAAAGCTTGAGCATCCCTGCAGATCTCAGCCTGGCATCTGCCACAGCATACGGCGCTAGGCACAGCTCTGATTTTGGGGTTGGTTTGGAGGTTTTGGGTGCCTCTTTAGTTTCCAAGATCCACCCCTCTCCCTTGGTGGATTAAAGCTGAGCTCTTGCCCAGCCAGCTGCCTTTCTGGCTCGGTTCTTCTGTTTGAGGTAGCCTAAATTCTCTTCTCCCTGACCGCAGAGGGGTTTGGGTGCAGCCCTGGCGCAGCAGCCAGCCCAAGTTGTGAGGAGTGTTGCAAATGCCACGACGAGTGCATGTAATTAATTAATTCGTGGAGTGCTGTTAGCCATGGGTTACTAATTTGGACTGAAGGCAAGTCTCTTCTCTTCTTCAAGGGATCAATTCTGGCTGCTTAAAGAGTGCAGCGGAGTATTTTGTACACCAGATCCCCACCGAAACGCAGGATTACTTCACTATTAAATCGTATTCCTGCAAAAGAGCATATCAGCTGGATGCATTTTCTTACTGCCACTTGGAAATGCAGACCCTGAATCTTCTTTTTTTCTATGTAAATCCTCTGTGCAGAGAAAAAGTATGGAAAGAAGAGGCTGAAAATGCTCAGACTTTAACAAAATTAAATCATTATCCTGACCCCAATTTCCCTGCCTAAAATATACTGCCCAAAAAGACAGAAGCATCAATTATGCTCACCATCTACTGCCTGGGGATACGGCGTCTTAATGAACATTTCTTTGAATTAGAGTGAAAAATGCATTTGTCAATTCAAGTGTGCAAAGACAAGAATGATTTGCTATAAAACAGAAAGATCAGTGTGTGTTTTCCTTGTCAATGGATGCCACACGTTAGGTCATACTGAAGAGGTTTCAGTGCCCTTCCCTCTCCCCCCCCCCCCCCCGCCACCCCCCTAAAAAACACCCTCAAGTTTCCTTTCATTTATTCCAAACCCATCCAATACAGCCCTGGTTTAAGATCGGGTTTCAAATATTTCATAAACAAAAGGTATACCTGCGTCTAGAGAAAGCCAATTATCTTTAAATATACTGAGGTTATTCTAATCCTCCTATTCATGCTGCTATCAAGCTTCTCTATTTTTCCATCCACATTTAATCACTTCTAAAAGCTGTATTTATTTTCTTCCTGCCTTCTGTGCTCCTGTATACCAGAAACAGTGACAACCCTTGGCATAGATTTAAAATGCTAATTCTCTTTTTCCTGTATATTCATACAGTTTTATTGTAACTGCAGAAGGACCAGATAAATACTGGAGTTAATACAATCAAGTGGGAAATAAGAGTCTGTAAACTCCCTAAAAAGAGTTCTTTTTTAACTGATTTTCATTCCCTCCTTTGGAGGCTGCCTCTGTTTTTCTGAACAGGAGACTCTGTTGTAATTAAAGCGAGAAAACTGGACAGCAGCAAAACCCATCTGACTTGTGGCTCTTTAAAGCAGTTTTTGTAGCATGTACCACCCCCCAGTGGGCAAAAAAAACTGTAGTAAACTCAGAGCAAGCTTTAATCTGCAGAAATGAAGTGGATGCCTTTTACAAGAACAAAATAAAACAGCGTTTCTGGGTTGGTTGGGGGGTTATTTTCCCTTCTTTTTTGTTCATTTCTCCCTTTGTCACCAGTAGCTCGAAGCTGAAGGAGCTTGTGGAAGGCGGTGGTGACTAATCAAAGCAATTGCTGGAGTTTGCAAACTTTGCACTGCAATTATTTGAAGTGGCCCCGGTTGGTAGATGGCCATCTTTGTCTGCTTCTCGCAGGAAGCATGGATGCTAATGGCTAGTTATTTCTCAAGTGTTTTCCTTAATCACTTCAAAGCACAGGAATGCACAGAAGAATTAATATGGGATTGCTTACATTTATTTTTCATAAGTCACCAAGTTTCACTCAGGGCAGGCATCTGGAGCAGTGTTCAGCAAATGCATCATCACAGACTCTTCCTTTTGTGAGCTGGAAGGATCCAAGCAATCTTACAGCCTTACTTCTTTAAGGCTTATTTTTTGAGGAGCAAATTTACTGCTCTGGAGATGCACAAATGACTGTTTTAAGTGGGAAGGAAAGAAAACCACTGGGACTTTATCAAGTGTTTAAGTAATATTTTTACATGCCTCATTATTTTGTGCCACGAATTCCCTATCATGTATAATTCCACCAAAACCTTGTCAAGAGGTGGGGTGGGGGGAAATAGATTTTTGCCTTGAAACAATGGCAGCGTTTGTTCTCTATTCTTTCAAGCAGGGGCGAGTTACCTCGGCAGCAGCTCTCAAAAGAAAACCTAGAAGCCATAATTGGCTAAACTCAAAGAGCACTAAAACACAAACCAAAAAGCCATTGCAAAACACTCCCCCTCAAAGTGCTCTTTCAACGTGCAACCTCTGCAGAAGCAGAGTAGTCAAAACAAGAGAGTGAGTAGGAATCACGTAATAGTCTGGATCTTTTCAACCTCGCTTCTTCAAAACGAGGAGAGGTTTTTAGAAGTAAACTTCAGAAGGGAACAACTCGTAGTTCATTTCCATCCTCTGCAGCAAATACTGGTTTGGCTGATCTTAGGCGTGGAGTCAGGCTTTTACTCAGAATCCCTTTCTAAGTCAGATTCGCTTGCATTTGAAGGAAGATCACATAAAAATTTGCATTTTTTTAAAGGCACTTGAGTTGGAACTAATAAGACAAAAGCAGTATTTTATATTCAACTGCTACACATGGGGGGAGCAAATTTCCCCCAAGTAAAAGGTGCAACAAAAGGGCAAAACCAAAAAGCCCAAATTTCACCAAAACACAGAGGTAAAACCTGACTGAAGGGCTTACTCTCACTTTAAGGATCCACTTTACATTCTTTACCCCTTGGAAAGACAGCTAGAGGACCTTCTGCTCGCCCAGCACCAAACAAAAGACTGGGGCACCTTCCTGAAATATGATGATCGTGGAAATTGCAGCTCCTAGACAGGGTGCTTAGAAAGCATTTTGCTGTCACTATCAACTAACCCTGAGTAATACCCTTAAAGAAAACAAAGTATGGGCATTGTTTTAAGGGTAGATTAGCACTGTGGAACTTCTTTTTGTTTGCTTTCAATAAAACAAACCAACTTGGTGAAGCTATTGAAGAGGCAGCATGACCTCTGGAAGCTGAAATGGGTGTGTATGCAGTAGATTTGACAAGTATTTTTAGAAAGGAGCACATTTTGTGCTTCAGATCCATTTCAGAATCTAAACAAATAGATAATTCTGGAATGTAGCTACACTGATGAAGCAGAATTAGGTTTATCATGTACATATATTAACTTTAAATGATACTCTTGTCATTTATAATATGAAAATCACGAGTTGTTTCCCTTCCCTGTTACTTTGATGGCTAGAAAGAAGCCCCTGATCTACCAGAGTTCCTGCCTGCGAACACAGGGGTAGATTAGAAATTCAAATCAGCATTGTGTGACCTCGAGTCAGGAGGTCTTGATTTTATTCACATTTTATCACAGCTTGGAAAGAAAAGAGCTCTTTGGCACCATTTTTGAGGGTAAAACCTCCACCTTTTCAAATATACCAAAACTATTTCTTTTCTCCTCCTTGTTGCCTACAGGGACAGGGGGACAGCTGGACTCATCCCTTAAATATTCTTTGATACATTTTTCTTGTATAGTGCAAATTACTTTTACCATTTAAAATAAGATGTCCCCCTGCTTAGCTGTGCTCCGGCGATAAGTACACACGCGAGGCTCAAGCATTACCACTATCTGTAGTAATTCACTCGCTTTACAGTGTCCCAGAAAAAGTAATTGAAGCATGCAGTTCAGTGAAGTTCATGAAAACATTCAGCTTGGAATAAAGATAAGCAGAAAAGCTGCTGTTGGGTTGTTCCGACGTTACTTTTGTTACCAAAGAAAAGTCATTTTTGCATCCTGAAAATGAATTTTAGCACATACTTTGTGAAAATCGGCTCCGTTCAAAAGTAATGGCTTCTTTCAAACCCATGTGGCCATGAAGCCTCCCAGTCTGGTGTTGCAGAAACCTGGACACAGTGTCTGTACCAGTGGGGGTCACTTTTCCTTTCATCCTGCCGGATCAGCTATAATGACTTGATGTCAGGGAATATTTAGAGACAGCTCAAGAAGGGGAAAGTTGGAGCATGGCAGCAGGATTCCCTTCTTCTCTGTAGACAGATCACTGGAGCCTTTGATATGCAAAAACATTGTTTTCAGCTATGGCTTGAGATATAAAAGGGAAGTGCGAGATATCAAACAATCAAGACCTTAAGAAAACTATTCTAAGTTCAAAAAAAGGAGTGGGGGGTAGGGTCTTAATCCACATTTTTGAAACAGTGTCTCTTCTCCAAAGAGACCTGCTTTTATTTTTCTCACTCTTGTTTTCATGTTTCAATTTGGAGAGAAGGGCTACAAAAATTCCAAGAACTTAATGAGCTTTAGTGCTTTCTTTTTAATCCTACACATTACTGCTGTTATAATAGCGGCAATAAATGAAGGGATGACTATCAACCCGAGCAAAGAGGAAACAGTTTATATGCTAGGAAAGTAAACCAAATGAACTTACTTTCTCATGTATGTATATCTAATATATGCATACTAGAACTTCTGGTTTGCTTAATACTAACTGTTTTTTTACAGCTCTAAGGAAAATGTGGGGGGTTTCCTTAAGTAATTAAAAGTTATTGTAACCTTCAAAGGCCTGTTTAAGAAATGCATATTCCTGTGTCACGGTATATGTTCAGAAAATACCCTCTGTCACAACTTCTCATTAGCTCCTAAGAGATTCCTTTTTTCTACAGCTGTTAAGCACCTCTTTTATTTCAGAGTTTCAGGAATAGAGCCTGGATTTCTATCCCCAAACACATCAGTAATACAGCACAAGAAAACTGGACACTGGAAGACTGTGGAGCTTTTTTTGTTCCATTTTATAACGATTGCATAATTTACCCACATTACATAAGTTACCAAGAAAACATGTATTCCCTTACATACTAAAACGTGGCCACTCAGATTGAGTTTTGGCCTTAAATAAAGCATATGATAAAATATTTATTTATGCCACTGTGGGGGGGTGTCTCATTTTGAGTTACTATTTTCATTATACTGCTGAAAACAAGGTGCAGAAACAAAGCTCAGATGAGCATGAAAGTAGCATCAGGAGAGAAAAGGCTTTTTACCATTCCCTCACTAAAGAGTCTCACCTACTAAAATGGAGTTTTGGGGGAGTTTTGGTTGTTTGTCGAGGGCCTTTTTAAGGTAAATATTTTCCTAAGGAAACAAGTAAAAGCAGCATAATTGTTATCTTTGTCAATAATTTTATATCATTTCATATTCCTTGTTGCTATAGGATATTACAGATTATTTTTGATGGATTGTTTCAAATCGCAAGAGGTTTAAAACAGAGATTGCTTCTGTTTAGGCCTAATATGAAGGACTAGAAGCTACTCTAGTTAAGTTGGTAGGAAGGTAGCTAAGCAAGCATTACTCAGCATGCTGTTTCTTCCTAGCGTTTCAGTTCTGAGGCTTGTGCTTAGTTCTCTGGACAACATGCAGCCATGAAAGGGAGAAGTAAGTAAACGTTAAGGGTTTCTCTCATTTCAGATTTCACCACTTCTATTTCATACTGCTTACATGCTGAGGGGACAGAAACTTGCTATCTCACTGGATACTTGCTGCCATAGTGATATGAAGTAGCCCAAGTTAATAATACCATTCAAAAAATAACCAAATAATTAGAGTTCTTCAAGAAACAGGAAGAGCCAAGACTGAAATCAGTGTTTTTTCCTGAGATGAGGAAAATTGGATAATATGCTAATCTAAGCACCAATTCCACTATGCAAAGTGACAAATACAACAGATCAAGCCCATTTAATGGACAAAACCCACATATGTATCTGTGTTGTTAAAGAGTTGATACAGATGCCTGGCAAATCCCCAGTTCAGCTTCAGCATGTTGCAGATGTCAAATATTAATACAGGATTTGAGAAAAACATTTCCCCTTTCATCCAGTAACTGCTGAATGGTAATTGGCTCCTTTTACACTTAAAACCAAGGAGAGGATCATCATTTATCTCAGTGTACCAAGAACACAAAGCAAGCAAACATTTTGGCCTCCTCCAAGGAGTTAGGACTGGTACTTGTAATCAGGTGGGAAACATCACTTACAAATACTTTGTTACTGCCTGTCAATTCAGGATGACTTTATTTTGTGCTGAAGGAAAGGAAGATGTAGTTACAGCAAAGCTGCAGTAAGGTGAGACCAAACAGCAACAATGTTTTCTTAAAGAGCTCTGTATTTTGCTGAAATACAGCTATTTTGGGCAAACAAGATGTATGCAAGTCATGGATGCGATAAGCACAGCATGATTTACATAGGGGGTGCAACACAACTCAGTGTCCACCAGTTATTAATTCCAGTTTCTTTTGTTTCTACTTTTGCAGGAAATTAAGAGTTCAAGGAAAGCTTTAAAAGAGGAGTTTTCTTTGAAGGACATCATATTTTTGTGGGGTTTTTTTAAATGAAGAAAACCATCTGAGTTGCCTGACATTTCTACAGTACAGTCACTTGTGTTCTCGCAGCACAGGAGGAATTCTTTCCTGCATTACAAATTGGGAAGAAGTGTTAAAAAGTGAGAGTCGAAAAATGGTTCTCTGAGAGGCGTGGATGTATCAGGATGTAGCTACTGTACAACGTTTATACTTGGATAATTCTGGACAGGAAAAAGCAGCTCCATTCCTGACCTCCTCAAGAGGCTACCATCCTTCAAGCCTCAGCATAATGAATAGTTTCCATCATGCGGCGCTGAAGTTACCACCTCCAACTACTACGCTGCACAGAAGAGTTTGTAAGAGTTACAAAGAAAGTAATTCCTGCTAAAGGCATTAAACCAAACAAAAGAGGCTCTTCATTCACAGACTTTACATGAGGACAGAAATAGAGGGAAGCTGAAGCTTTTCTACGCCCCAGCCTGGTGTGCTTATGTACCATGATAAATCTTGGTTGGAATGCTCATTGAGTGTCGTGCCAGGAGCCAGGAAACACAGAGCACCGAGGAGGGGCATCTGAGTAAACACCACTGAGGAAAAACACAGCTCCATGGAGTAAACCGTAAGAGTGACTCGTGAGAAAGACATTCCTTTACTGGATACCCTCAAGCACAAACTTTACTCATACCTTTAAATACGGTAGGATCAATATTAATTTATTTTCCTTTTTGTGCCTCAGAGAATAAAGTTCAATTAATATATGAACCCACAAGAGAAAAGGTCATGACACTGCTTAATGCACAGGTCATCTTACAGACATTCTCACAACCCTAATTACAATGGTAATTGAATTATGTTGTCTTAAAAGCTATAAAAATGCTAATGACCTGAGCTCAATGTACAAACACACTACCGATGCAAAGTACAATTTCAGTCTCAAGAGTTAATTTATATTATCCTACCGTGCACAGTTTGAACTAATAAGATGGGAAAATGTGGTTAAACCTTCCAAATAGTCTCTTATTAGTGTACTGCTTAGTAAAAGACTTTTGAGAATGACTAATATTTAAACATGAAATTAAGCATGTAATGAAGTATTCTGTCCAGTCAACTAGAAAGCCATAGCTCTACCCACTACATCAGGTTGTTAGCTACCTACCAGTTGT
The DNA here is from genome assembly GCF_012275295.1 of Melopsittacus undulatus. Taxonomy (NCBI): domain Eukaryota; kingdom Metazoa; phylum Chordata; class Aves; order Psittaciformes; family Psittaculidae; genus Melopsittacus; species Melopsittacus undulatus. The sequence goes on along the minus strand of NC_047529.1, from coordinate 7,560,787 downwards.
AACATTCACCTTGCTAAACATTCCAGCTCAAAAACCAGCTGCAGTATCCAAGAGATGCTCAACATGACACTGAGCACTTTAGCTTTAGCTGGCCCTTACTCTTTTGCATGTTCTGCTTTGCTGTTAGGACTTTTCTAGACCTCTAGAACAGCTACCACCAACCTTGTGGGTTTGGTGAGGGGTTTATAGTTCACTGAAGGGTGACTGGGCTAGTTAGCTGGCTAAGGAATTACTGCTTAACTTTCAGATATAGAATGATTTACTTGAACTCTGGTATGACTTCAGCTCTGTACTTATCTGGTATTTGTGAACAATACTGTCTGCACATGAAGTGTGAAGGGATTCTTAGAAAGAGCCTTTATGCTTAAGCAAAACAATTCACATGTCAGACATAGCTGATTATGTTCCTTTCAATTGCTATGCAGAGTAACTTATTAACTTAATTGAATTAGTACAAGAAGTAGTACAATTATTGACTTAAGGAAAGTAAAATGTGTCTAAGAGCTTGAATTCTGGTTTTATATGTGTGTTTCACATGTCTTCTGTAATGTTGAAGTTGAATTTCACTGCAGTTTCTTCGCTGATGATCTGGATAATTTTGTTTGTTTGGTTTTTTTAGATTGTTGAAGATCAGAACTGTATACAAATCTCATCATTCCTGACCATGATTAGTGTAACCTGGAGCATCTTCCTAGTTTGGACTAAAATAGGGCTGTTACTTGACATGGCACCACGTTCTGTTAGTGCCAAACCATGCCCTTCAGTATGTCGCTGTGATATGGGTTTCATATATTGTAATGATCGCGATTTGACGTCTATTCCTACAGGAATCCCAGAGGATGCTACTACCCTCTTCCTTCAGAACAATCAAATAAATAATGCTGGGATTCCTTCAGAACTGAAGAACTTGCTTAGGGTGGAAAGAATATATTTATACCACAACAGCCTAGATGAATTCCCCACTAACCTCCCTAAGTACGTTAAGGAACTGCATTTGCAGGAGAACAATATAAGGACCATTACTTATGATTCACTTTCACAAATTCCTTATCTGGAAGAACTGCATTTGGATGATAATTCTGTTTCCGCTGTTAGCATTGAGGATGGAGCTTTCCGGGACAACATCTATCTCAGACTTCTTTTTCTCTCTCGAAATCACCTTAGCACCATTCCCTGGGGTTTGCCTAAAACCATAGAAGAGCTACGCTTGGATGATAATCGTATTTCCACGATTTCAGAGCCGTCCCTTCAAGACCTTACAAATCTAAAACGCCTCGTTTTAGATGGGAATCTCTTAAATAATCATGGATTAGGAGACAAAGTCTTCATGAATCTAGTCAATCTTACAGAACTGTCGCTGGTCCGCAATTCGCTCACAGCTGCACCAGTGAATTTGCCAGGAACAAACTTAAGAAAGCTTTACCTTCAAGAAAACCACATCAACCGTGTGCCACCCAATGCTTTCTCTTACTTAAGGCAGTTGTATCGACTAGATATGTCCAACAACAATCTTAGCAATTTACCTCAGGGTGTCTTTGATGATCTGGACAACATAACTCAACTTTTCCTTCGCAACAACCCTTGGAACTGCGGGTGCAAAATGAAATGGGTACGCGACTGGTTACAGTCATTGCCTTTAAAAGTTAATGTGCGTGGACTGATGTGTCAGGCACCAGAGAAAGTCCGTGGAATGGCTATCAAAGACCTCAGCGTGGAACTATTTGATTGTAAGGACGATGGCATGATGAGCACCATCCAAATCACTACCGCGGTACCAAACACCTTATACCCGGCCCAGGGCCACTGGCCGGTTTCTGTGACCAAACAACCAGACATCAAGACCCCCAACTTAAACAAAAACTACAGAACCACAGCAAGCCCAGTGCGCAAAATCATTACAATATTTGTGAAATCCGTAAGCACGGAGACTATCCACATCTCCTGGAAAGTTGCACTACCAATGACTGCTTTAAGACTGAGCTGGCTCAAGATGGGTCACAGCCCTGCCTTTGGATCTATAACTGAAACAATCGTTACAGGCGACAGAAATGACTATTTGCTTACAGCTCTTGAACCAGAATCGCCGTACCGCGTGTGCATGGTTCCCATGGAAACCAGCAACATCTATCTCTCCGACGAAACGCCTGAATGCATCGAGACCGAGACGGCCCCTCTGAAGATGTACAACCCCACCACCACCCTCAACCGGGAGCAGGAGAAAGAACCTTACAAAAACTCCAGCCTGCCCTTGGCTGCCATCATCGGTGGGGCGGTGGCGCTGGTGGCCATCGCGCTGCTGGCCCTGGTCTGCTGGTACGTCCACAGAAATGGGTCCCTGTTCTCCCGGAACTGCGCCTACAGCAAGGGACGGCGGAGAAAGGATGACTATGCTGAAGCGGGAACCAAGAAGGATAACTCCATCCTAGAAATCAGGGAGACTTCTTTCCAGATGATACCAATAACCAATGACCAAGTGTCCAAGGAGGAGTTTGTAATACACACCATTTTCCCACCTAACGGCATGAATCTGTACAAGAACAGCCACAGTGAAAGCAGTAGTAACAGGAGCTACAGAGACAGTGGTATTCCAGATTCAGACCATTCACACTCATGATACTGAAGGACATGAAAGACTGGTTTGGGTTTGGTTGGGTTTTTTTTGGTTTTGTTTTTTAAAGAAAACGAGAAAAGACTGACTTAACAGTTGCTGTTCTACTGCAAAACACTGGATTAAAAGACTGACAAAGCAATGTACTGTACATTTGCCATATAATTTATATTTAAGAACTTTTTATTAAAAGTTTCAAATTTCAGGCTACTGCTGCGATTAATGTAGTGGGGATACCTGACCACAATTCTATATTTTAGTATTTTTTAGTAATTTGTACTGTATTTTCCTTGCTAATATTGAAGTTACAGACCATTTAACTTTTGTGTTCTACTGAGTAAGATGACTTGTTGACTGTGAAAGTGAATTTTCTTGCCGTGTTGAGCAGTCAGAACATTCATCTGAGATCCTTGTAAGTGTAAGCACAGGCCATTTTTCACTTTGGTATCAATAAAACAATGTTGAACCTGGCAAATCAGGAACATCAAGAAGTGGTTGCAAAAACTCACAGAACTTTCAATGTTGGGTCTATTCAATCTGTAAACCACAACAATATTCAATAAACAAAAATGCGTGTAGTAATGGGCAATATCAGCTGTCTGGATATATCCATTCAACAATGGTGACATCCAATTTAAAAGAAAATAAGCAAATCGATGACATCCATGAGACTGAAGCTTTTGACATGTGTCAAAAAAAAGAATTGATCCCTGGAAAAAAGCCCAATCAAATTCCTAGCAAGGAATTCAGAAATATGTACTAGGTTCTACAAACCAAGGGGGTAGACAGGGCTTACAGATAGGTTTCTCGTTATCAAAGCCAGTGGGCTGCTTATTACAGAGATAACAGTGATGGATGGTCACAGGCATTTGGGAGGCAAGGGCAGGAGGACAGAGACAACACTTGGAAACTGCCTTGAACAGAGAAAGGGCTGAAAGTGCAGTTTTGTAAGGAAAGAGGGGGACAAAAAGGACAGGTAATGTAAGAAGGTCTCAAAAACTTTAGTCACAAAGGTAAGCAGATAATTGGGGAATACAGTGAACAAACAGTATACAGATATGTGTTCAGTATACTGCCATTACAGTCAGGAATACTGCCCATTACTGTCACAGTTTTCCAGAAATTCCTGGATAAATCTTAAGGGTAACATGTTTCTTTCTGCCTTCCTCCTGAACGATGAGCTATTTCATGTTTGAACCCCAAGCCACTCTCTGTTGCCGTAATCATTTGTTTCTTCAACTAAAAACCAAAGTGCTTTGTACGCCCTTTGGCCAGTCTTGTGTGTGCCTTGATCCAACGCTACATGTATCAAGCTTTTAAAAACTTTAAAAAAAGGACAAAAAAATAAAATACCCATTTTTTCATATGTAACTTCACTATGAAAAATACTGGTCTTATTGATGAATAAAGTTGGAAAAGCAGGTTAAAAGAATGTTGCGTCTCTGCAGCACACTGGAAGGAAACTCGCTCAGAAGCAACTTTTCAGGTCATGGGCTTTACCTTTTGCTTTGTTCAGCTTGACAGTATTACACTTGCAGGGTTTCTTTAGTATTGATTGCTTGGAAAACAGGTTTTCACAACTTTCAAGTGTGTCAACAATGACAGGGAGGGAAAGCACTGAGTTACCAACCCTCTGAGATACAAGTTTTTCCTGACTGAACAGCAAATAGAAAAGTATTTTGGACAATATCTCAAATGAGAAGGAATGTTTACCAAATGCCATTCAAATGAGAATTTTAGCAGTGCTTGGCCTGTTTATATCATTAAAAGTGGTAAAGGATGGACAGTGACAAGAAAAAACAGTGACAAACAGAGTGATGGTTTCAGCAGCCTGCAAATGATTCTCCTGCAAGGGACCCATCCTACTGCACAGACCCAGAACTTCCAGTAATACACAGCTCTTTTCATCATCATTTCTCAGATGTACCCAGGGAAGTTCCTCTCCAAACTCCCTGTGCCACGGTTACTGGTTCCTCAAGCTCACCTTCAAGAGCGCCTGCTGTGGGTTCCTGAGCAACAGAGGAGCAGCACCGTGCTTCCCTGCTGACCTTACATAAATCACGTCTTGTCCTTCACGCGGAGCACTGAGTGGATCCACAATCCCAAAAGTAACAAAGAGGCATGTTATTCTGAACATCAGTGAGCTCAGCTTGGTGTTATGCACTAAATGAGGGTAATTTGCCTTATTTTCCCATCAGGTACAAATCTAGGCAAGGGGGAGAAAGCCAAGAGTAAGCACACGGAGCCTCATTATGTTCCTGTGCAAAAGGCTTCCCAAGTAGTAAGTGAAAAAGAAAACCAAACATGGATGGAGAAGACAGACCTGTTTTTCATCTAAGCTAGCACACAGGGACCCCTGTAGCAGAGATAAATTTAACAGATGCGTCACTGGCAGTGGATTACTAGTTCTTTGCCATCAGCTCTCAAAATTAAATGGGTTTTCCTGCATTTTCAAGCAATTTACATGAAAACCTCTCTCCTAGTTGACTCTAAATTTGTGTTGTGAAAAGAGTAAGGTAACACTCAATGGGTACTCTCCCATGTCTCTCCTGAAGCACCTCTGCCAGAAGTAGCCTGGTAATGGTACTTGGCATGTACTACACATCCCAGTGATGCCATGCAAATGGGGTAGAAGAAAATTGCCATTTGAGGAGGGGATAATTGCATGTGAATCTTAAGCACAAGTACTTTTCATGTGCAATATATATACTGTGAGGCAGTAGTATACAAATCCAGGACAGCTTCAACAAGTTGGCCCAGCTGTTCCTGCTCTGCCTCCACCAGAGTGACAACCTGGACAAGTGATTCTGTCCTATGCAAAGAACCAGGCCAGGTCTGCAGGGAGAGCTGGCGTCCTCCTACCACATGTGCTGTCAGTGGGTGATGGCCCATCCAGGCATACAAGATCTTCCTTAGGTTCTACAGCAACCTGTATGCAATGTGCACAGTATTAAGATTAATTTGGCAAGTGGGAGATTGATTACAAATTAAACTGTAATATTTTTCCCTGGATGTACATACAAATTCCTATTCTGCTCCATGTCATTCCCATCTCCTCAAGACTCTTCTACTTATAGTGCTGCTGTTCCAGCACGCAACACTCTAGCACCATGCATAAATCCCTTCTATTAGACAGTTAGAGACATAGGCAAATCGGATTACTACATTGAGCAGTTTACTGCATACATTTACCAAAATAACATTAATCCACATTAAATTTATCTCAAATAATTTTCAATGTACTGTTCAATATTTAATTGTGGAGCAAGGAGTGACTTTCATTTCAGTGTCGCATAAATTTATGTGCGGAGTTAATTTAATCAGCATCCCTCTATATTAAAATACTTTGCCAAGTATCTTTTACACTCTTCATCATCATCCCTCTTTATTCTTAAATTTATCCTGCTCTCCTGAATGGCTCACAGTTCTGTCTGAACCCGAAAGCTGCCTCCAAAAACACCCCGGTACTTTGGAAACCGTATTAACTCTGTCTCATCTCGGTACCTTCCGGAACTGAATTCCCTTCTTTTATAAGCCATTATTTTACCAGCTTTGTACAACAGCCTGAAATACAAGAACTGTTGGGAATTTTTATTTTTTCCTCCTGGCTTTAACAGTACCAAATTCAAAGTATTATGGTCTTGGAACACAGTTACCATTTCTGCTAATGCACTAGCTAGCATGCGAGCTATATTGTGCCAATGCTGTACATATTGAATGTAGAGCAGCAAATGCAATAAAGCAAGAGCAAAAGTAATAAAGCCTTATTTGCTATTAAAATAATTTACTGATGACATAATGCACTAACGCATGTATAGAGACTTCTCTGCTCTGTAAGAGGATGCAATTTTGCATATTCACCTCCAGCTAAAGTTGGATAAGATCTTCAAACGTGAGCTGGCAGCTGCCATCTGCCTGGATTTATCCAAACCACATTTCTTTGGGATGGTTTTGGATGGAACCATAATTTGCACAGATACCCTCTGCTTTCAAAACACCTTAACCTTGCTTCCAAATCCATACCTTGTTTTCAGCATCAACCTGGTACTGATCTTTAACTGTTTCTTCACCTATACCAGAACAAAACCACAAGTTTCAAGCCACAAGCCAGCCCTTGCCACCAGTGGAGTTTTTCTTACAAAGCATAATGTTACTCCAGAACTGGAGTTTCTTGCTCCAAACTAGCCCAGAGTGGCTTAGCTAGAAAGGAAAAGCCCATTGAGTGAAATCAGACATGGAAATTTTGTGATTTCTTCCTTTTCTTTGCAAATGAATTTAATTTTGTGGGTGACAGAGTGGGAGTTCCACCCTGGTGATGAAATGAGAGCCCTTTCAAATACTCTGAAGATACAGCCATGACTCAGGCATCAGATTCAGGACACAATTGCTTTAGAAGGTTTTTCTTTTCATAAGCATGTGTGTTTGATTTAATTTTAATACTTATTCCATCAAATCATTTCCTGCTCCTCTAAAAAAGTCTACATAAAACCCACACAAAGAACGTGGATCTCACTAAAATGATCACAGAGCATCATATAGCAGAGATACTCATTTTAAGGTCATCTCTGAATGATGGCTGAGGAACATTGCTGCCCTAAGGGAAACCAAAAGACTTCGGGAAAATGGGTATTAGAAGACATAACCATCCTCTGCATTATTGATGGTCTAAGGAAAAGGTGCACAACACACATTCTGGAAGCTGAGCACATGTCCATCATGCATGGTTATTGTAAATATCCTAACACGTGAAACGTGCAGGCCAGGAGCTCAGAAGTGTATGACCCAACTTCAGCTGCTGCTCAAAGCCCCTTTGGGTTTTCATAGGATGAAAACATCGTGGAGTGACCATATAAACCCCCTCAAGATTAACAACATGACCTGAAAACACTTTTTGAAATCTGAAGCTGGACCTTCTAAGCTTAGCAAAAAAACTCATAAATAACTTATAAAAATAGAAGCATCTTAATAGGGCTAATTAAATAATCTGACTTGTTCAAGCTGGGTGATAGCATTCATATAGGCTGATGCCCTGTCCTGAACAGCCCTCTTAAGTAATCAAAACCAGGGAGCAGATCCTAGCCAAGAGCTGGCACATGCTCCTGTCCTCTTACTGAGCTTCAGGAATACCTTATTTATAGACACAGCCAAGGAAGGTTTAATTGGTCAACATCAAGGGACTGCACGATGTACTTTAATCATTAACTGCAGGAACATCATTTACAAAGGGTGCCATTATGCACACGTTTTACATAACTGAACTTCTTTAATTTGTGCAAAATCTTTTTACAATATTTAGAACAGAAATGCATGTCTGAGTCATGCAGTCCTGATGTCCTCTTGTGGCCTCAAGTCCCTCTTAGATGCCTACTGGACAAGTGGCTTTCCATAGGAAGACGGATGTCTTCTGGGGGTGTGGGAATTGGTTTTATTAAGTTTAGTGGGGGGGTCCTGGTTTTTTTAAGAGGGATAAATAGTTCTACTGCAAATCTTTTCATCGGATACAAAAGTGAATTGGTTGATGATTTCAAGTGAATGGCTATCTCACCTTAAGACACGTCTAAGGCAGATGCAGGTGGGGTAGACCGTCTCCTCACAAACTTTCCCATCTCTTCTCACAATAACACTTTCCAGGATTTTAACTGGAAGCCTTGACTATTATTTCAAGAAGTGCATGAGGACAATGAGATCAGTTGTCACTGCTGTAAGACTCTAGTCACAGGTTGGGACTTCTTGATTTTGAGATGCATACAAGCAGCGGTACTTACATATGTGTTTATGGACTAGAAGCAGAAATCTTTCAGGCTGGGTAACACAGAACAGGCCACATTAAATCAAAGCCTTTGTCCAACTCTGAGCTTGCTATAGTAACATCATTTCTTAAATGACCAAAACAAGCATTAGCAGCTCAGAGTAAGAGAAAAAGCATCCTTACCTTACACAACATCTTAGGCTGTTGATTAGTATGTGTAGAGTTAATTTGGCTTCCTTAAACTTGAGTGGTGTTTTTCATGGATTCAATGGTAAATTAAATAGACTTTTCCTAAAAGGTAAACCCTTCTGCCCAGGAATGATGCTGTTCTGATGAAGCCAGGGAGTTAAGAAGTCACACTGTAGCTCTTACTCCAGAAGTACATGCAAAACCCAACCTGTGTAAAACCTACGCAGCTTTTTTATATGCCCAGCCTCTATTTAAGGTACATTAATCAGAAACCAAGTTATTTGCATTACACTCCTCTATTAGAGGGATATAAACTAGAAAGTCTATTTTCATTTTCTACGCACTTTGAACACCAACATAAGAACGTGGACAACTACAGAATCTCTATGTGCATTTACCTGTCTTCAATAATCTTCCCATGAAATGATGAAGACCCTTATTTCTGAAGCCTGACAGAATTCTCCAGTGCCCAGAAGTAACACGAGTTCATTAACAGAAAGCAAAACATATACAGGGCAAATGCTAACCCAGTGAGTAAACATGATTTTAGGGCATTAGCTGATAATGCAGAACTTCTGTGCCTAATGTCTTTACAGCAATTATTTTACTCTAAGAACTCTTTAATGGCATGTTACCTACTTCCTCCACTAAAAACCTTTTCATTCCTCCGATATGGAAATGACATACTAAAACAAAAATTAAGCAAAACCCCCACAGTATTCCCAGGTCTTGGAAGTCATTTTGTTCGCTGAAATAGGGTACTTGGCGGCCAAGTGAAGTGAAAAGTACAGGAGAACACGGCTGGGGGAGCTAAATTGCTCTATATGGTTTACTTAGATAAATGAGAAAAGGCAGCGATGGAGGACATCAGCAGCTCAACCACAGCTGTCTCAGATGGACCCCTCAGCTCTCTTAGATATGTATCTTGCTGCTTTTGACTGCAAGAAAATGAAGAGCCAACAAAGTTGAGCACTAGCAGGACCTACCTCTAAGCTCTTCTTTCTAGCCTTTTTCTTTCTGTAAATAAAGCTCATTGAGAGAGTTTATTCAGTAAACATGACAATTTGTATGCAAAATCCTCCTTCATTGTTAACTGCCTCTGTTGACACTTAGTAGAATAGTGCTAAACCCTCCTTAAAGAGCTTGCAATTAAATCCAAGGTAGACACATCACAAAATATTTACCCTAAAGATCTCCACCATTACCTGAGCTTACAAATACATGGCCTTAAGGTGGGGAGGGGAGGAAAGAAACTACCATATATTCCTAAGAAGCTGCTCTTAACACTGCTACTTTCCTCTGGCCCATACTTGAACTTAGGCAGTCCAAATAAACAAGGTCAATTAAAGAGAACGTGGGGGAAGAGATGTAACACCACAAAGTAACATTTCTAATACTGAAAAGTGAATTATACTGAAAATAATTACTGCTTGGTTTATCATAGCTTATCTGTGTAAGGGCTCAGGTTTTTCTCATTACCAGCTGGCCTGGGGACCTAACAGGTGATGGGGCTGCACCGATTGGTGCATTCCTTGGCTGCAGAGGAATTAAGAGGAGCCAGATGCACCTAAAGAACAGTACTGAGGACTGGTTTTATCCAACAAACACCAAAAAACAAATGACACAGCTTCCATGCATGGATGATTTGATGCAATGGCCAGTTTTACCTGTGAAATAAATCCTAGAGGTTTGGTCTATGTGAATTCATACCCAATACTCACTATCATGAGCACATTTTGATTAAGGATGTTAATCCCCCCAGTTTTTTCAATACATATTCTGCATAGAAGTAAATGGAAGTTTGTGCAGTGCAGGTCATCAACGTCTTCCCATTTTCCCTGTGTTACCAACTGCTATTTTTTAACATTTGAATAATTTTGGTTTTTAACTACTAAAAGCACAAGAAGTGGCTCATCAATTTAGTTTTTAGGGTATTGAAGATGGGAGAGGGAAAGGAAGGAGATGGATTACACCAGGGTGCAAATTCAGGCAAAAAGTATGCTATAATATTCTGCAGGTAGATTCCTTGTTTTACTGATGGGGAGAAAAAAAGAGAGAAAGAAACTTTCCCAAACCCAGCTATAGTGACAAAAGGACCTTTAGAGCTGCTCACACACACAAAAAGCATCTTGTTCACAAAGCAACTGCATGAGGTTGGGAAAGGAAGCTGTTTCTTTGATACTGATTTGAAGGTGATACCCTGTGTCCCATGAAGGAGCACCCTGCTGTTACGGTAGGTATAGGCTTGTCTTAACGTCCACTTTAAACTCAATACTGCAAAACTCAAGGGTGAGCAACCGAGCGTGTAGCTCCACAGACTTCAGAAACAACCCTCAAAGCCAAACAGAAAACAACCAACCCTGCAAAATCCTCACAAAGCACCTATCAAAGTGTTTTCAACGCAGTGATGCGGTACAAAGTCAAAGGATGTAAACACTTCTAATCCCACACTTTCAACTCCTCCAGGCTCCAGCCACCGTTGCCAGGGCCCAGCTGACACCTCTTCCAGTGCCTCACCATGCATTTGGGACCTGACAGCTGCTGACTTTGGGTTTACACACTGCAAAAACAGCTCAGGAGGTGATGAGAGTGAACGGCACCTCGTTCTGGTCTGGGAGGTTTTATTACAATGAGTTTAGCTCCAGGCAAGTTGCTGTAATCAGCACATTTTTGACAGGTATTTCATTTTTCCTCCAGAGAATACCTAAGGCTACTGAAAGCACTGGCTGCCACATCAAACACTGTTGTTTTCTTTAAAAGACCCCAAAACAACAACAAAAATTAAACTTACCTATTGTTCTCCTCCTGCTAATAAAGACTAACTTTATCCCCCCTTCAGTATAATCCCTCCAAAGCAATTAAAACGCATTCAAGCAGGTTGAAAGGATACAAGTGAAGTGTTAACAAAAGGCTGGTATGGATTATGCAGAACTTCTGCATCAATTGGCTGACACAAGGCTTCCAGTGGCAACATATCTGCAAAAGAAGCTAAATAAACCTGGCTGTTAAGAAATATTTCTTACTCTGTTTTGCTCACTAGTTCTAGTGAGTTATTAGGTCAGATCCCCTCGTCACTGACCTCTTTCTAAGGTTTCTAAGTCAATCTGTGAATAAAATATGCAGTCTCTGAGTCATTCACAGAAAATCTCTACAGCGCTGCCATGAACTGGTGCTTAAAGACAATAAATAGGAAAATGTCTTAAAAATAGATGCAGCCTGTGTCTGAGTACACTCGGATCCAGCACCATCAGCTGAAGAACCCATCTAGGGTGTGCTCGAGCCTTCCCAGAATGAAGTGGCATTGCTGAAGATAGGGAAATACCCACGCTGGGCATCAAACTAAGGCGTCTGTTCACAACCCGCTCAAATGGTGGTATAGAAGGGGAGAAAAGTTTTCTCCCCTGCTCCAGCAGATGTTGTTACCTGAGTCTGGTCAATAGGCAGCCACAAGAACTGCTTCCTTTGCAAGAAATAAGAATTAGGGTGAACTTCATCTGATGAACAAGCCAGGGATGGTGTTTTCTACTGCTTTTGCATCTGTAGGAAGCTGCCTCTGATGTCTCACCCTGGGGCTTGATCAGACAAGGAAGGAAAAGTAGAGAATTTTAAAGACACTGGCAAGCGCCTGGTCTTTCAAAATGTCATCGCTAATCTTCACATCACCCAGCCTGCTCTGTAATCAAGAGAGAAGAACTGTGCAAGTGCAAATTAGTGTCACTTATGTCCTGAAAACAACTACGGAAGAGGATATGGAATAAGTATGCCTGAAAGCAACATCAAATATATTTTCCATGATCAGATGAGGGATAACTGAAGTTTGTTTCACCTCACATAAAAAAGCCAAACAAACACGAAGCTATCTCCATGACATTTACCATTTGGCTGAGCAGGTTAGTGCTGCATTAGAAGGACCGCAGGCTCAGTAGCAGTGAGAACAGGAAGGCAAGGAGTGGTCCTCAGCTTCTCCAACAATCTTCACACAAAGAGAAGATAAAAAACCCAACTCCTACAAGACTTCATTTTTATTTCTTTTGGGTCTTATCACAAAATAAAGAGGAGCTCCAAGGTTAGCTTAGGGCATTATGCATCCCAATGACTTAATATGAGTAATAGTATAAATTCATGGTGCGTCACCTGTTCAGGTGCAGGACAGCCATCCAAAGAGCAGCCCTGTCATCAATCCCAAGACACCACACACTGACCTGAAACATCTCTGTATTTTGGAAGAGGACAGCAGCATCGTGAGCCCACAGGTGAGTGACTTCAGCACATGAGATGGTGCCAGCACTCCCCTGAACCACTGAAGCACAACAGGGAGCCGGGTGCTAGGAAGTTATCCAAGACCCTTCAACTCTCATTCTCCTGGGAGCTAACCCAGATTTGACTATTTCTCTAATGGTCCAAGAATCACTTGCTACTTAGTACCTGTGATACATGATTATATGTTGATGATGCAGGTTCCTTGAATGCTGTGAAGTGCTGGGGGGAGTTTGCTCTTATATCAACCGTATTGCAAGAGCAATCATTGTACCTGCCTAGGAAAATACCCCCATGTGTGAAAGGCAATGATGATAATTGCAGGTGGTTTGTATTAGAATAAAACTAGCAGGAAATTAAAAAAGGGGAAAAAAAACACTCCTGCCCCACCATAGGGACCAAATTCCATATTCCAACTTCATTTAAAAAACCTGGAAATATTCTGTGTCCGGAAAAATCTTTAAAATATGCTTTAAGTCCTTTTTATAATATTCACTAATGATTTTTAAAAGCTCTTGTAATCAGCCTGAAAGAGACCGGTAATTCCTAGCTCAACTGTAGCACCAATAGAAAGAATCAGCACAGTCTACAAGAGGAATAGAAGATGTACTAAGCAGACATGAAAACAGCTATAAAACACTGAAATCCAACTGCCATAGCAAATCATCTGTTTAACACTACAAAATCTGTGATATTTACTTTTCCATTCAAGAATGCTCTTCAGATGACACCCTGAATTCCTAGAAGCATGTATTATGCACAGCCATGTCATGAAGGAGAATGAGGGCTTCTAAACACATCTATTTTCCATTTTCTTTAAAAGCATAATGTGCAGCAATAATTTCTTTTCCCCTTTAAATTAAATTTCATCAGTCATTGTCCTTTAAAATAAAGATACAAACATATGGTCAGATATTTTTCCGTGTACAGCATCATCATTCTTATGGTAAAATTAATAACTCTTCCAAGCAGCTTTTGCTAACTAGCCAAAATCCAAAAGTAAAGACTGAGCAAATTACAACACTAATACTAATTTATTAAGCTACTTGCAAATGTGTTCAGCTTCCCCTTTTCTTTCTTTGCAGCATTCTAGAACCGTTTATAAAGCAAAACTGCAGATGTTCAACCCTTTGTTTACCCAGGTAACTGTGGCTGAAAACAAAATGGAAGAGACAGCACCAGGGTTACCTCACAGAATCATAGAATGGGTTGGGTTGGAAAGGACCTTAAGATCACCTAGTTCCAAACCCCTGCCATGGGCAGGGACACCTCCCACTCTTACCAGCAGTAAGGCTGTGCTGGAGTGGCTGCTGATGGAGGAAACTAAATAGGAGGAACTCTGATGGATGACACTGCTGGGGTGCTCTGCAACCAGACCCTCCAGAAGGCAGGAGGGAGACCCCTGGAGAGCCGCTAACACCTCCCTTCTGTAAGCCACTTGTCTATACCTTTCCCACTACTTTGTTTTCTGGGCTATGCAGTATGGTTTCTTATACCTGCCATCCATATGGAGACCTGGAAACATTCCACCAAGTCAAACATCCTGGCTACTCTTGTTTTATAATCGAGCTAGCCACGTTTATATTTCTATCAGCACTAATTCTGCTCTTTTTTGTGGCAGTGACAAGTCATGTTGCTCTCTGCAAGCAGAGGTTCACCGCAGCCGAGCACTGCTGAACACACTGTGGGTTCACAAGGCAAATAAAAGCTCTCGACTTTTACTCACAGGTTGTACTGTAAAATTCTCTCATTACAGGTACCCCTATCCCACAGCAACTTCATTTTGCTAAGCTTTCCTAAAACAGATGCTTTTCATGGCAAGCACCGCAACACTTGGCCTTTAGGAGTGCATTTGAAATGGCAAAAGCTAAAAGGCTCTGATTAATCAATGATTATTTTTTCCCCATCAGAAGATCAACTGTTTCACACTTCTACCCTGGGAAAGAACAGAACAAATCCAGGCAACATTTTCTACTCCCCACTCTTACTCAAAGAAATGTGTGTGACATTTATAACCACGGTATAAAAGCTTGTTAATACTATACCCTGGCCTATATAAAAAGGGTTATTGGCTTAACACAATAGGAGACACTCTCGTGAAAAACAGGCAAGGAAAGGAGAGAACAGCTCAAGATAAGCCATCTCTCCACAAACACCGGCTCAAAGGATGAGATTATTAAATGACAGTATTAAAAGTGGCCAACATTTTTCACCTCCTCTCTGCTCATTTAAAAACTAGCTTAAAAAGGCACAACAAAAGCCCAGCCAACGTGCCAGTACATTTTAAGAGGCAATTCTCTCTCAAAGGGCCGATAGCAGGCAGGGAGTGGGGGAAAGGTTTAGTTTAGTTGAGCTAATCTGACAGACTGGCACCTATTCAGAGGTGTTGGAAGAAGTCTGGCGCGTCCACACAACCACCAAGCCCAGCAGTAAATCCTTAAGGAAGACAGGGCTGCCTATGTGTTACATTTGCCTTTAGACTGCTTTTCCTCTGCTGGATTTCTTCTGTTTTCCCTTTTTTCTCCCCAGAGGACTCATTTCAAGCTAGCTCCACAGTCAATGTGCTCTGAAGGGAGTTACTTCCAACGCTTGACCTTAGGGTTTGCCAAGACTAGTCAACACTCAAGACACTGTGCCCATGGGGAAGTACCAAACAGGGTGAGAAACAACCTGCCTGCCAGCCTAAGTGGATTCTGAATTTACATCCAATGACTCCTCCTAAAACCATCCTTTAGCTTAAATAACTGTGCTTTTCTCCTTTTTTTCCTTCCCCTTCCATATACATATAGATAGCAATTCTATCTCCTCTCAGGTTTTCTTTTTCTAGGCTGAAGCTAAGCTCTTCCAAGCTACTCATAAAAAGACCGGTCAATCCTTCCACCATCACCCTAATTACCCTTCCTCGACCTGTGGCAGTTTAAACTCATCTTCCTAAATACAAGTAGGACACCTTCATTCTTTGCTGCTCCCAAATGATGAGGCCGAGCATACAGAATAAATTAATATCCTCCATCCTTAAGCACATGACATCCTCCCAAACCCAATTAACTGCAGAGGAAAGCGGTTCCTCTCACATAATGATCCCGTCCTCCCCCGCCTTGCGAATGTCTCTCAGCTCTGGAGTTGGCAAATTTATTTATCATGCTTCTAATTCTTCTGTAAAGGCTGCTAATGAAAATATTCAGGCATGATTTGATCCTTCAGGAACTCCAGCCGTAACTTGGTATATTCAACAGAACAGAGAAAATAAACTTGTGGTGACACACAGTTATCAGGAACAACAGTGGTGATAGACTTCAGTCTTTAAAGGCGTTTTTACCACCTTAAAACCTCTTCTTGCAGGATACGGGATTACCATGATGCAATCAAATTATGCCCACTTATCTCAAGTATTCTGTGCATCTGGGCCAGCCAGCCAGACACCCTGAAGAAAAACAGAAACTGAAGCAAGACTGACACACACAGATGCAGCAAGACCAGCAATTCCTTTTTATTCGAACTAAACCAAAAAGGAGGACATCATCATCTTCTGGTTCTCCCAAGAGGTCCCTATCATCCACACGAAGATGCTTTTTTAGCACCACAAAACAGCTTGCAAGCACAGATCCCCTATGATACTGCAATTAACTCATTTCCTAGACTGAAATCTCTTAAACAGT
This sequence comes from Melopsittacus undulatus, assembly GCF_012275295.1. Taxonomy (NCBI): domain Eukaryota; kingdom Metazoa; phylum Chordata; class Aves; order Psittaciformes; family Psittaculidae; genus Melopsittacus; species Melopsittacus undulatus. Next base: position 7,544,325 of record NC_047529.1, on the reverse strand, counting down.
GAACAGCATTTTAATTAATTCTTTAAATATATATTCCAATAGGTTAGGCCTTAATTAAAATTAAAAGTGCCTGATAGCATCTTCTTATCTGGTTACAGATGCAGTTCTTAAAATTGGTGGTGGTGATAGAGCAACCACATTAAAAGGGATGTATATTTAATTTCACATTTCTTTCAGTTCAGCAGAATGCCATGAAAATTAATTCAGCCTCTACTTGCACTCACAGAATCTGTCTGGTTTCTGTAGGAACTGTTTTTGCTTCGTTTCAAACACAAGTTTTACAGAACTGTTTGGGACTTAGTACTGGATACATTCCTGACCAGCAGAGATTTGCTGATGCTTAATCTCATATTTCATTCGTTATTGCTTAATTAGAACCCCATTTGAAAGAAGTGGAATAAAAATGGTCCATTTAATTATCATGAGATGTGAAAGAGACAAAACGTTCCAAGCTGCTCCTCAGCAAGTTTTTATCGTGTTTATCACAGGCATCATACATGTCTCTACCTTCTATCTGTATTTCAGCTCTTCATCTCCTGATGCAACTCTTCAGTCAGCACATCTTGCAACTACTCCTACATTTGTCTTTACAACTTTCCTGGCACTGGGGAGCACCACGATCCCACTGTTGGGAGACAGGTTCATACAGCCCATGAACAGCACCACCAGCCACTTCCCAAGCCCCACCTCATGCTTTATCTTACTTTAAAACAAGAAGGCCAGCACAACAACCACAGGAAAAGCTTCAGCAGTATCTTGTTGCTTGGGGCACGCACTGGAGTCCTTTTTAAACCTGGCAGAGTTGCTTACAGCTCTAAAGCAAGCAGCTCTTCTCTAATACTAGAAGAAAGTTTATCTCGATTCACTCTTCTTAACTGCAGCCTCTTCTCTTTATAGCCACCTAATTAACAAACCCAAGAAGTTTACAATGCGAGCACAGAATAACCAGGTTTACCCATTACACGCACAACTGCATCATTTCAGTACTTCCCCATCATCCTTGTTCAGGAACCATTTATGCACAAATGCCAAATTACATTCTGTTTTCAGGCTTGGGCATCTGAGGATAATTTTGGCTTCCTGATAAATAACAAAATGTGCTCAAAACCAGCAATTTCCTTGAGAAGCATTCACAGATTTCAGTCATGTCTGAAACCACTGTCTGAAAGGCTTATTCATGAATTGTAAATTAAAGTGTTACTGCTCTATATTATGCAAATAGTCAAATACTAGCATTGCAACAGAAGCAATGAGCTTGTTATCCTGTCAGTCCTGCAAGCAGACACCTTAGCCCATCATTTCCAAAAGTGCTTGTGTTGCCTTAACTGTACTAGTTTTCATACAGATGATGGATTTACCACTGATTTAAACGAGATGAGATTCACCCAAGAATAAGCACTTGTGAAAAGCTGACCATTTAGCTGTAACTTGTTATGCAAACAATATTGTCAGACTTCATAAAAATTCCCATAAGAGCTTTATAGTAAAGAAATAAGATACCCAGTGAAATTGTGCAGTAGAAAAGTAAGATACTAGATATTAGGGCCCTCTTTATAAAAAGCATCACACAATTCATCTTCAAAACACAGCATATAACCTCATTCGGGTGCTCAACAAGTAGCTTTGGATAGATCTGTTATAGAGCTGAAAAGTTGCATGTGAAAAATCAGAGTACATGCAACTGTCTGAAATTCAGCTCACATACATCCTGACAGACATCCTTTATGGAAAATTATGCATATGGTGCATGTGGGTGGACTGAGACCCCGAAGGGATGAGTGTTACCTCGCTGCATCTCTGTAACGCAGGCCAGGGTAGAGGGTTCAAAGGAGACTGAGCGCTTGGCACATACATCGGTACATAAATCAGTGTATCAGTATCAGCAGCTCAAGTCACATGGATCCCATTAAATCCTACAAAGTTACCTCATCCCTACACCACTCGAGAAGGCAGCTTCAGACAGACACTGCCTCCAACCTACTCCCACTCAGGTGGGATGGGCTGTGTTGGGGCACGTCAGCACAGCACCAACACAGCACCGGTCTCAGCATGCTGGGGCACGAGATCCACACCTCCCATGGAGTGGCTAGCACCGAATGGAGTCTGATACTTGCTCCATTGCTCAGAGCTCTTGCTCCAGTGGGCTGGAGCGCTTCTTCTATGAAGACAGCCTGAGAGCTGGGCTTGTTCAGCCTGAAAAAGGCTCCAGGGAGACATAAGCAGACTTCCAGTACTTAAAGGGGTGACAAGAAATTCAGAGAGGGACTTTCTACAAGGGCATGCGGTGACAGAACAAGGTGGAATGGCTTTAAACTGCCACAAGGGGAGATTGAGATTAGCTATGAAGAAAAGAATCGTTACTATGAGGGTGCTGAGGCGCTGGCACAGGGTGCCCAGAGAAGCTGTGGCTGCTCCATCCCTGGCATGTTCAAGGCCAGGTCAGACAGGGTTTGGAGCAACCTGCTCTAGTGGAAAGTGTCCCTGCCCATGGCAGGGGGTTGGAACTGGATGAGCTTTAAAATCTCTTCCAACCTAAACCATTCTGTGATCCTATGATTTAAAATACAGCCCTAAACAGACAGTACAGATGTGTCTACTGCTGCAAGCCATGGGACTGCAGACATACTACATCATTAGAACCAAGGGCTCAGGTCTAATTGCTCTGCTGCTGCTCCACGGTTTCCTGGCCTGTCTGGAGAGCAAGGCAGAAAGAAATACAAGAACAGTTATGGAAGCTAACAGGATTCTGAAAGCAAGAACACATCTGAGCCCTCACTCCATCTTACTTCATCTTGGACCAAGTAGAGTTACATTTGCTTATATTCAATCCTCTTTATTTCCTCACTTAAACTGATAACAGTTTACAAATAAGGACTCCATTTTAATATATTTCTTCTTTAAACTTTCTCACTGCATTATGTTACTTTCTTTATAAGCTGCATTAGGGAACAGCTTCCAACATCCATACACTTTTGTCCCGAACAGAGGTTTCAAATATATCTGTCATGTTGCATTAAATAGGAAGGAGCCAGGCTCTAGTGTCTTGAGATACTAAAACACTGACAGTATTTGCACGTTATAGCTGAAAACAATACACTGCAGAAGCACCATGGGCTATTCCTATCAGCAGACACAGTGAGCAGAAATAAGGCTTGGACAGAAGGAAAAGAACTGGTATAGAATTTGATAAGACACTTCTGCTTCCTCTAATTTTTCACAGGTATAAATTAGATATTCAGGTATATAACTGGTGTTGGGGGTAATTTTAAAGCAATTAACAGGGTTTGCATGGTGTGCAGGTTTATGCACATTATGCATGAACTAAGCAGTCACTGCCATCATTTGAACCATGGTGACAAGAGAGGTATCTTCAGAAATGATGTCTTAAAAAAGAATATTTGTATGTATTTTGTTTTCTGAACTATCATCTCATGCAGAGCTCTGGCCTGCAATCTACATAACACCAGGGGAATGCTTCCTCTTAAAATGCATTGATTCTGCTCAAGTGAGAAGTTTTGTGCTGATGGGTTTTATGTGCATCTAAGCTGAGCCAAGTGAGCTTAACACAATCTAGCAGTTCCATCATTCACCATCTCACAATAAAACACAGCTTTTTGCTTCTTTCTAATTATATTCTCAGACTGCACAACAGACTCATCTATTCCCAGGACCCTATAATTGACAATGCTGTTACAATATTTAGTCATGTATTTCCAAACCTTAAGAAAACCAAAATACAGAGAAGGAACAGTAGACACTGAACAGGAGGATACTGTCCGTGCTTCCACAAACACTTGAACCGAGTGTACTTACACACCAGCATAAATCAAAGAGGCACAATCCAATTTAAACACGAGTTCTGCAAGGCTTGTTCATTCATTAGTGCATTGTTTATGCTTTTGTCATCTTTTGACTAATTTTACTGCATAGTACAGGGAGATTTACTGTACCATGTTAAAGCTCAGCTCGTCAGAAGAGAATTTTAAAAGGCTGATTTTGTTTCTCTGTTTCAGAAGCTGGAGAGTACATCACATCTTGCTGGTTTTCCATCAGTGCAGTTTCCTGGTATCCCTCTTTCCTTCCCTCTTCCCTTTTTACATTAAGATATACATGTCTTATGTACTAGAGCTATTTTAAACAGGGCACCCAGGAACGCTCCTGTTCTTGTGTGCACTGCCTCTCAAAACACCATAGCTTTCAATTTTGTAGCTGATTCTCTTTTGCTCCAACCTATTTTGCCAGGATCTCTGGTCAAGGAGTTCAGCTCAGCAGTTCAGCACTGACTGCATGGAAGAAAGACAGAGGACCGCTGCCTTCGTATTTCCCTTACTGGGAACAGCACAAATGATTCCACTTAAATTGGTAAGAAACGTTTATGGCCCATTTTTGAAGATGGGGACATAATTCGGTGAAGTATTACCAGCTTTTTGTCTTTTATTGTCTTCCTTAAACAGTTGCTACTGAACACTGTCAGAAGCAGTATGCTGCTCTGCCCTGAGACTGCTGTGCTTGGGAACAAATCACCGCGTGTCCATTGTGGAGAGAAACACCACAAGGAATAAACCTGCTGCTGAACATTACATACACGTTTCTCTCCATTTCACTGCTGAAATGATTTTTTTACCTTGTTTTATTCATGAGTGTTTGCTTTCTATTTCTTAGTTCCTCAGCAGCAACACCCAAAAGGACCATGCTGGGGTCCAGAATAGTGCCCAGAGCAAAAGCTCCCCATGTGCACATCACCAACCTTGCTTAGAAGTTCAAGCCTAGGATTCCATATAGTAACAAAGAGGCTTTGGCACAGTAGACAGACCAGAAGAGACTAATGTGTATTAAGTGCAGAGGAACAGAATAAAACAATTAGAGAGATTTAGATTAGACATCAGGAAGAAATTCTTTCCTGTGAGGGTGCTGAGGCACTGGCACAGGGTGCTCAGAGAAGCTGTGGCTGTGCCCCATCCCTGGCAGTGTTCAAGGCCAGGTTGGATGGGGCTTGGAGAAACCTGCTCTAGTGGAAGGTTTCCCTGCCCATGGCAGGGGGTTGGAATTGGATGGTCTTTAAGGTCCCTTCCAAGCCCAAGCCATTCTGTGATTGTACAACACATTGTACATACAGCATGATGCAACGCAAAAAAAAGCACACCAAGGGCGATACACCTTGTGTTAAGGATTTTCTAGCCTTTTTATTGGCAATTTTATTTGACTGTTCAAGGGTGACTGCTGGTTCCAGACTCATTATTTCCAGATTGTGTCTGGTTTTCCCACATTCAGAAACAAGTGGCCTGCTGCATTTGGTCAGATCAAGGTGTTTCCACCAGCTGCTTCACAACCACTTAGGGAAACTCATCTGGATGCAATTATGACTTTACTGCTAAAGCTTTTGTTGAGTTTTGGTTTTCTAAACACTGGACCACGGGAATCATGTTCCTCATTCAATTCAAGAAAATAAGATGGATTCCATAGACTTTGATGACTTTTGGATTAGGGCCCATAAAAAATGAAAAATAACTCTTTGTCTACTAGGGAGAGAGTTTGCTCTCTTGATCTTAAAGGCTGCACATCAAGTAACTCAAAGTCCAATATGTGGTCATATCAGGTATCTTTATAAACCCAAGTATTTTCACCAGCATTGTTTTCTAGGTAGTATATTTAATGTTCCAGTCATAGTTTAAAATGAAAAATAATTATATAATACACATCTCCAAGAATAAGGACTTGGATTGAAAAAGACTCAGCTCTTGTCAGTGAGGCAGCAAGTTGTCAATTCAGAGAGATTAGCCTTTAAATTAGAAAAAAAAGACAAAAAATGCTAATTTTATTCATGGTTTTCTTTTAGTTTCTCTACAACCAAGATGTAGCAAAGCCTTACATGAGTGGGGTTTACTTTTAATCTGCTGTTTGTCACTAAGCCTAGTAAGGATGTAATCCATACATATTTTATAACCAGTTGATGTAGTTAAAGGCAAAACTGATTAAACACCCCAAGGGAGGGGAGAATCCATTAAACCTTTATCCCAAGGTTAAGAGTTACAGCAGCCACACAAGGTTTTCAGCGTGGTTCTCTATGGGAGATACTAATCCCAAGAGGCGCTTTGAAAGGAAATACCTCTACAGAAACCTCACCTCCGAATCCAGATGCAAGTTGTACCACATGTGGTAGAGGTGTCTGCAACAGTCGGCCCCACTAAGCTCTTTAGCAGAGTGTAGCTTGTTAGTCACATACGTAACACCCAAAGAAGCAAATTAAAACATGTATTTATTCTTTTCTATGACTTACAACCAGTGAAGCCATTAAGGAAAGTGAGAAAATTGTAGTTCTGCAGTAGTTGCTAGCTGCGGGTGTCAACAGACTTCACAGCTCTGCTTTTATCCAGACACATCTGAAGCTTCTCCTGGTTTTCTATACAGCCATGATTAGAGGAAAGCAGCTGCCTTAAACTAACCATACAAAACATAGTTGAAAAAGGGTCTGGGGCTTAGACCTCTTCTGCCCACTAAGAAGTTTCTCTGCCACTATTTTTCCTCCTTGTCACATACTCAAGTCTCTGAAGTAAACAGACATTTCACTCCTTCAAGATACTCACAACAAAACACATAACATTATATTCTGCCTTATAATACAACTGTGTTGGCAGTGTTATTTTTATTACATTAAGAACAAAGACAGAGTAGGATCAAAGAAATATTCTTAGCAAAGCAGTTTTAAAGCAATGTTTAAAAACCAAGTGCAAGAAGGTTGCCTTAGCAGCCTTTTAATAGAACTAGAATGCTGCCTGCTTCTTTCATTAGCAATGGACTGATTCCCACCGTATTATCATGCCGAAATACAAACTGCTGGCATTCTTCCCTGGCATGCCAGCAATGATGCGGCTGTTTCATTCTGAATATGACAACTGCTGTTTTGCATATAATGAATAATCCTATACATAAGTGTTCACTTGTGTGGCTTGTTCATATCAGGCCAAAGTTAGCAGTAACTAAAAGCTATCAGACTATGGGGTATTAAACGATGTAATGATTCACATCTATTCACTCTAAAAACCTGGAGATTGCTGCCTGCAAGCCTCTCCTCTCTACCTGATCTTCCACCTCAGAGTAAGAAAAAGCACTTTTCACATACTGTAAAATCTAGCTAGAACCTAGAATCAGACATGTGACAGCAGGAGAAAGACCAGTTGGACTTGCATATGCTGCAGTGCAGGCTCAGAGGAAACGAGGGAAGGAAAAGATGGGGTTTATTTCTAAGTCTATACAAGCTACTGTAAGATTAACCTAAAGCAAACCTCCATTCTTCATCACCAGCCATTTACTAGATGTGCCTTAGCTGGAATAACCAAACTTTATATATGCTGTAAATGTTTGTCCAGAGATTAGAATGTATTAATAAGGACTTTTGTCTGATAGCTGTTAAGACCAATTATGTACATCATTCTCTTAATTTAATACATGTATTCCCTAAAAAAGTGTTTCAGTAGTTCCTTGGGGTTATTTTGCCAATGAGCTCCACACAAGTTCAATGATGTTGCATGCTAAATACTGGAGGCAAGTCTGTCAGCAAACAAATGTTTCCAAATGTAACCAGTGAATAAAATGTCATTAAAACAACAGATGTAAGAAATGTAAATGAGAAAATGCAAAATTGTTCAATAACCAAGGAAAGCATCAGTGTAAGGAAAGGATTGATACATGCAGCCACAGTAGATTGTATTTGCTTGTTTCTTTGCTGGTAGCATTATAATAATGGTGATGATGTTCACGATTAAATCATTTTTTTCACCTATGTACCATATCTGAAAACAAACAATACTGCAGAGGATGAAACCACGTGTCATTGAAAGACATTGAACATAGGCTGAGAGAGTTCAGACTGGAGAAGAAAAGGTTCATAGGACACCTTAGAGCAGCTTCCAGTGCCCAAAGGAACTGGAAAAAAAAGGCTTGAGGAACTCTTTCCCTAAAGGAGGAATGGCTTTAAACTGACAGAGGTGAGATCTAGACTAGGTATCAGGCAGAAGTTCTTTACTGTGAGGGTGCTGAGACACTGGCACAGGGTGCCCAGAGAAGCTGTGGCTGCCCCATCCATTGGCAGTGCTCAAGGCCGGCAACCTGCTCTAGTGGAAGGTGCCCCTGCCTGTGGTAGGGGGTTGGAATTGTATGATCTTTATGGTCCCTTCCAACCTAAACCATTCTATGATTCTATAGAACCAAGAAAAGTTTAACTTTGATTTAATGGAAACAGTATTTCCCTTTAAGTGAATTCCACATGGCACATGTTAGAAGCTCTGCTCCATTGTCAATCATCTGAATTTATTCAAATGCCCCATGTAACTAAGAAATGGTTGAAGATTTTATATTTTAGGTGAAGAGTTGGAAACCAATACCCGCTGCAGAGAGTACAGAAAATCCTTCGGCCTGACTATATTCAACTCACATTGAGAATCCTTTCAGAGATCTCTCAAGAATTCAAGTCTTCAGTTTTCACCCAAGCATCGCTGTAACAAATCAGAGCATTGCAAAAGCTTCAGAAAAATAAGAATCAACTCACCCCAAATGCCCCACAGGAAACATGTTGACCACATCATGTAAATACCATCCCTTTCCCACCCAACAGCTTCCACTGCACTTGTCCACAGAGCACACACACTTTACTAAGACTCAGACATTTTATTTTTTAGTGGTTATCTGGAATAGACAAAAAGCTGCTCACATTTTCTCCAGAGAACCAGCTCCAGTCACTGCAAGAATTACTGAGGGTAAAAGGAAGAATTCCTCATTGGCTGAACTGAAATCTGCCCAATTAATCCCCTTTTAAAAATGCCTACACTGCACTGAAAATTATACTTCTATTGCATGGAGCAGTGGAAACCTCCCAGCCAAACTGCAAAAGATCCGTCAAAGAACAGTACTGGGGGGTTGAGTTTTGTTACTCTGGGCTGCTGTGGGGAGGCCTTTACTAACAGGAGTGCATGGTTTGGGGTTTGTTTGGGGGCTTTTTTAAGAACACTTTTGAATCTTAACTTTATACCTTCAGATAAAAGGGAAATTCATACCAAAGGACAAAACTTACTGTTAAGTATTGATTTATCTGCTAAGTTAACTGGAACATAAGCTTTGCCACACAGAAATAAGGTATTGGGATAAACCAGTGCAAAGCCATAATAGCTGTCATCTCAAACGAGTGCTTTCCCAGCATGGGATGGGGTCCGGTGTCCAAACATCCTCATTGACATGTCTCAGGTACAGAAGATCTTGTATTCTGTCAGCAAACAGAAGCTACATAACAATTGCTGTCTGTTCCCTGTAGCATCTACAATTCTCTGATGCCAGGAGACTGCTTTCCACTCGATTCACAAAGGGTGTTTGAGTTTTGCCTCTTCAAAAAAGGCAAAATGGTAAATTAATGAGAAAATCTTGAATAGAGACTGCAAGAAGCCTGCATATTCTTGAAGAAGATCGATGGAGCCAAACAAAACCAACTAGGAGACTGTCATGGAGATAATAAAAGCTGGCAAGCTTCTCCTCGACTCCAGCTGCCCCTCGGTGACGTGAGACAGTTCTCATCTTTTCTCAAGACAGCGCCAGTTACGCATCAATGCTTTTGAGTGCCAGCCTCATTAAAGTCTACATTGGTACTGGCTCCTATAGCCAGTGCAAGATTAATATTCAAACTTTGAGTGAGAAGATTGTCACAGTTGCTCCACCAGAGTTTGCATACAAGGAAAACAAGTGTTACAGAACAGGAAAATTACATTAACTGTGTTCGCAAATTGCCGCTCTGAGCCTTGCATACTAATGTATTAATATTTGTTTTTAAAATAAGCATCTGCTACAGGAGGACTGGAAGAGAACATAAAAGCTGACGCTACCCAATGTAAGACGATAGTTCAGGAAACGGAAGGCTCCAGGTCACCAGTATCTGTCCATCACCGTGAGATAACAAGGACATTAAAACTGAACCTCATGAAGCAAGACCAAAGGAAAGGCCTTTCACAAGTGACTGGGACTAAACACAGCTTGGAAACCTTTTTGGAGACAAACTTGTGGGCAAGTATTTAAATCACAGATTGAAGCCAACTCCTGATTACACAGCAGATTCTGAGTGTACAGGGAGAAAAGAGAGATCTTCCTTACCATCAAACAAAAGCTGCTTGGCCATCAGTCAGCAGTAGATACTGGAGTTGGAGACAGATGAGAAATAACTAATACTTTAGAGGTCTCCCATTCTCCCTCCTCCATCACCTCCTCCAGCCCAGTAGCAAAAGCAGCAAACACATGTGCAAAGAGTGCATGACCGTAAGCTGACAAAAAGCTGCTAAGCTAACTGATGGCAAATCTGACCTTGTTAAACCGCTTGGCAAGAACTTAAGAAGATAAATATTATTGTTTCAAGGAGCAGGATTCTCAGGGATACCCATTAAACTTTCGGAATAGAAACCCACGACAGGGTGCAGCCTGGACATCGGCAGCAGGAGAGTGATGTGCATCTGTAACACCAATGAGAAAACTATTCTGGGGATTGAACAGGCACATACAAAATATAAACCAATTTCTTTATTGTTTAATAACATACTGAACACTCCCAAGCTCCCTGAGAAAAAAAAACCTTTAACATCATCATATGCTGCATTTGTTTTAGAAGCCTCATTTTTAAATGTGTGAATAGATAAACAATAGAATAGTTTAACACAAAGCAGTGCTAAATTCTTGACCACCACCTTCCCTGTCTTCAGGGGAGGGCCACAATTTAGCCACCGTCTAAGTAAAAATGCGCTGATTCAGTCCTACTAAGTCTTATAACTTACTTTTGTCTTTTTAATGTCATTTATGACTAAGTGGAGCGAGAGACTACCGATCTGAATGATTCACATAAACTTAAATGTATTATTCAAAATAGTAATATATTATCTAAAAATAGGTTACAAATTATAACACAGCATTCCAAGCTAAATACTGACATTTGCTCAATTTCCCCCTGTAAAAACACAATTCAGTTGCTCTTTCAGTTTTATGTAGAAGTTATAATTACCTCTGAGCAAGCCCAAAAGCAATTTATCACTTAAAGCAACAGTACTGAGCTTTTACCTGTTGTCCCAAAAACAATTGTTCCAACACACTAAATTCTTTCCTTGATAACACCTGAAAGAGCTTTTATAATGACAAGCCTTAAGGTCAGCAAACTGCTACCACAGATACCACTACTGCACCTAATGCCATTGGAGAGATGGAGAACAGGAATGGAATTTACAACTCTGGGGCCATACTCAAGTGAATTTACCATAGCACAAGTTATTCCAGTATCTGAAGGGGGACTGCAAGGATGCTGGTGAGAGACTCTTCATCAGGGACTGCAGTGATAGAACAAGGGCTAATGAATTCAAACATGAAACAGGAAAAGCTCAGGTTAGATGTAAGGAAGAAGTTCATTGCTGTGAGGGTGGTGAGGCTCTGGCACAGGCTGCCCAAAGAAGTGATAAATGCTCCATCCCTGGCAGTGTTCAAGGCCAGGTTGGACAGAGCCTTGGGCTACATGGTCTAGGGTGAGGTGTCCTGGCTCATGGCAGAGGGTTGGAACTAGATGATCTTAAGGTCCTTTCCAACCCTAACTATTCTATGATTCTATTTTACATTATTCTGGATCAATTCTATTTTTCTTAAGGACAAATGTTGGATAAAAACCCAGGAACAGAAAAGCCAGATCCATAATTATACTTTCCAAGGGTGGGAATGCTTTGTAACAGAGACAGATGGCTCCATTTCATATGCTGCACTCCCCCTTGTTTAAAAAGTTCTGCTGCCACCTTATTGTATGGGATTTTAACTTGCTTGTTTGCATCTGTTGTCATATTTTTTGAGCAGTGTGGCTGCTGAAGAGGAAAAAAAATGTTTAGGTTTCGAGATGGGAGTAGATTTTGCCCATTTATCATAATAATCCTCTCAATTGGGATACAGCTATTTTCTCATTAAGAAAAATTTGAAGTGTAACATGATTTTATTGCTCTGCAGTCAACAAAGGCAAAATGGAGCGCTCTTTAAAAATGGAGTAATGCCTCTAGATCAATAAAGGTCACAGCTACACGGGTAAACTACCTCTAAAATGTGCTCAGTGGCCTTTCGTTTCTGAATAAACCTGTCCATGTCCACAGCTAATTGGAATAGCCTGGTCTCAGCCAAATAGAACAACCTTTTACCATTGTATAAGGGCTGCAAGACCCAAGCTGAACATCAGATTAGTATTTCCTGCAATGGTCTTGTCATGTATCTGACCATTAGTTCCTTTAAAATAATCACATACTGTTTATTTTGCACACACGCACTCCACTTATATCATTGGTCTCCATGTGCCCATGAGGCATTGAAGACTCTTCTTAGAAACAAAAGTTTAAATAGAAGAATAACCCAGAAACTAAATACTAGGAAGAGTTTTGCTATCAGCTTCAAGCAGATAAGTTCCTTGTAAAGAAACCATAACAAAGATTCTGCAAGCCTCTTTCCTCCCCTTGCACCCATCTGTTGAGCCACAGCAATTCTGTGGGCTCCCTCAGCAAAGCTGCACCATTTGCACATCATTCTGTACCAGGCAGGATGCTTCCTTTGGCTGCCAGAACCACAGTGCACTGCAATTTACTTTGGAAAGCCAGAACTCTGCTTCTCCTCTTAACCTGTGCTATGCCAGGGAACTGATATTCCTCCCCAGTAGCTCTTGCTGACATGGTGCCTGGACATTGAGTTTGCTAGGAGATATATGATAGAAATACCTAGACAATTTCTCCATCTTTCCCATCACTTACCACCATATCATATAATGGTTTTGGTTGGAAGGGACCTTAAAGCCCATCCAGTTCCAGCCCCCTGCCACAAGCAAGGACAACATTCACTAGAGCAGGTTGCTCCAAGCCCTGTCCAACCTGGCCTTGAACACTGCCAGGGATGGGGCAGCCACAGCTTCTCTGGGCACCCTGTGCCAGCGCCTCAGCACCCTCACAGGGAAGAGCTGCCTAAGATCTAATCTAAATCTATGCTCTCTGTCAATTTAAAGCCATTTCCACTTGTCTTATCCCTGCATAGGTTTGTAAAAAGTCCCTCTCCAGATTTCCTGTAAGCCCCCTTTCAGGTACTGGAAGGCTACTGTAAGGTGATCCCTGAGCCTGCTCTTTTCCAGGCTGAACAAATACAAACTGCATGAAGAGTTTAAACTTTGACGAAAATAAACATTGTCAATGCTAAACAGTTTGGAGCCAGGAGAGGTGTAGGACCCCACCATGTATAACACCAGGCAAGAACGTACATAGTACAACAGTAGTGACCAACAGGACCTGCAGTGGGATCTCATGTTCTCAAGTATAGCAAAGGGGAGAGTCTGTCATAGTTCATAAATTGAGGTGTTACTCAGATATATACCAGTAGGAAAAAATCATTGCATGCCATGCAATGGAAATATCTGCAACTCTGAAAGTAAAAACTTTACTTACTGCAAGGAACAAGGAAAGCTTTGATTTTATAGCAAGTCCCACAGCAAGTGGGTATTAGGCTTATTCAGAGCACACTATAATGCTCATATTTTGTAGTCAGTATTTCAGCTAGTATGACAAAAACCAGCTGAAGGATTGCCACATCACATGAGTGTCTTTCTCCCTCTACCTATACATCCACCTATACAGAAATCCTGTGCATAAGAATGTTTCCACTAATGCTCAAGTCCCATTTTGGCCATTTTACTTTTAATCTCTTTCCACCTTACACTCTCCAACTGAGCAGAGGACACATCAGCTATGTGTTCTCATTAGCTTCTACATTACACAGATGTCAGGTCAAGAAGAACTGTATCAGAGAACCAAAAATTAGTAATAATTAACCAATAGCAGTGCACATGGCCCAAAGAGACCCATTCCTTCCAAGTGGTAAATTATTTCTTAATTATCCCACCGAGATGGAGACTTCTAATTGCAAATACTCTAAGCAAGCAAAAAACATCCACTGGGGAAATCCCAGATTATTAGCAACTGTGCAACTTTCTGCATTGGCTCTGCAAGTGCTAATAGATCTTTTCCAATTAAAAAAAACCCAAGAATTTCCTGGAACACTTCTTCATCGATGCAGATAAGCTTGAAATTGAAGTGCAGGAGGAGGATAATGGAATTGACAATTCAATTTTTAATGTCCAAATAAACAATTCCTCTTCTTCCCTTTTTAGTCAACAAAATGAATTGAAGGCAGACCTATTTAGAACGTACAAATCTAAGAAAATGAAACGGGGTTTGAGCAGCAGACACATTAGCTTAACAGTAGGTGATGTCAATATGTACCTACTCATTTTGCACTTGAGAGGTATTTCATTTGTTCCAATACGGTTCTAGAGATCCAGAATCACTCCTGAGCCCTTTACCCTGCCTTTCCATTACAGGGACAGATGTTATTTAGTACCTGGGAACTTCAAGCTTTTTCCAGGATCCACAACTGTCAGATCTAGCTCCTCACACACTAAAAGAACTAAGAAAGTCCAAAAGTTAACACAGATCTCCACCACCACTACATGGAAACCATGTGTTTGTGACCACTATCGAGCACAGCAGCTTAAAATATCCACATAGCTTTGCTTTCAGTGGTTAGCAAAGCATTATGCAGCCATCTACCGCTGTCCCTTTCCAGCCCATGGGATGAAACAGAAGGGAAAAAAAGCTCTGACACATGTTTTTCCTGGCTCAGTCACAGAACTCAGCACTCACCATCTTCATCCTTAAAGCAGGGGAAGTTCAGGTTAGATATTAGGAAGAAGTTCTCTGTTGTGAGGATGGCAAGGCACTGGAAAAGACTGCCCAAAGGTGTGGTAAATGTTCCATCCCCGGCAGTGTTCAAGGCCAGGTTGGACAGAGCCTTGGGCAACATCGTCTAGTGCAAGGTGTCCTTGCCCATGGTGGTTGTGGGGGGAACTGGGTGATCTTAACGTCCTTTCCAGCCCAAACTATTCTATGACTCCATGATCCCATGGCCTAACAGTCCTTTAGTTTGATCCTGCGAAAGAAGAGACAAGCAGTCCTCCACTTCTGTCTCCTACACAAACCCAGCTGCCTCTTCAGGGGACAGGCAGCAACTTTCCCCCAAATGAGCAAAATTAGAAGTATACATCAATATCCTGAGCACCATTTCTAAACTCTTGCATCTAATTCAATGATCACCTATTTCTTCCTCCAATCCCCCAAAAGTAACATTCTCAGGTGGCCAAAGGCAAGAGGAACATTATATCTTCAGCACATTGATTTCTGAGGCCAAAACACCCTGCAACAACAAGCATTTAATAAAAAAGTCAGCTATAAAATCCTAATGGCTAATTTGTCACTTCAGCATTTCATAACAAGCATTATCAACCTCTCCCAGGATCACAAGCAGCGAGGTTAGGACTAATGTGCTTCAGCCACAAACATTTCTATTAATATGGCTCATGCACACATTTTCTACCTAATTAGCCATCTGTCACCAACTGGAGACTTTCCTCTAAGTTTGAAGGGTAGAAGAGAGTATTATGCACTAAAAGGTAGAAAAATCACAACTTCTATCTCATGGCTGCATGGTTCTTTAAGGCAGTGTATTTGCTGCTGAAAGTTGGAAGCGGTATCTAGGTGCAGAAGGTGCACAGATTTCGGCTCTGTGGGTGCAAAATATAGTTTATAGGCCAAGTGAAAACTGTAGTCAGCACCCAGTGAACTGCTGGCCTTGCAAACAGCCTTGCTGCAGAAAAGAGTCAAGTGTGTCCCCTGAGACAGTCTTGGGGTGACGTAGGGCATAAAATAAAGATTAATAGCCTTTATTTTGGGCTCCCACGTGGGTTGGGAGGACAACACTTTCTGAAAGGATGCCAGTAAGATGTAGAAAGCTTTTTGATTATTCAGCCTACTTTCTTACCACTTTTATTCATGTTATTTTCTACTTCATATACAAACCCAGGCTAAAACGGTTGACAGTAAACTCCATAGGGCAAACGAAATTGGGATTCTTCTCTAAATCTGTAGGTAACATTATCCTAAGTTCCTAAGTATCCTAAGCTATTTTTGAGGTTGAAAAGGAGCAGGGCATTATAGCTGCTACATCTGTTCAGCAACTCTTTCATCCAAAAGTTAAGGCTTTTACACTAAAAAAAAAAGCTCAAAATTGTAATGTTCTCAATGAAAAGAAGTAAGAGCAATTACCCTCAGCAGTATTTTCTAAAGACTGCTTAAATATGCAGCTTTTTACCCATCACAGTTCCCTCAGTACCACCCAATTCGCTTTTTGAACCTCTGTCCAGATGAGAAACAAGGTCATTGCGAAGAAGTCACTGCACAGCAAACCTCTACCACACATAATAGGCCTAGTTTAGTCCAATGCTGCAAGAGTGACAACTAAGTCCAGGCCCTCTTCCTAACTTGCTCCCATTCTCACTGGAGTGCTTATTTTCTCATTAGACTATTACAGAAGAAAAAACTACCAAGAAGCCTCAGCCATGTCTAGGAGCTGACCTAAAACCACACAAGCTGGAACATCTGTAATTAATTGCTATCCAGTGTGTTGCCCAACACATGAGCAGAAGACATGGTAATTGGAGAGGCCCTTTCAACTCCGATTTGTCCAGTTGCTGTGGTTCAGAAAGACCCCTGAAGTCAGAGCAATCTATTTTGATTGTCATTCCTGTTATTCCAGTGCAAAAGTAGCCCCAGAAAGCCTACAAAATGAAAAGAAAATGTGATTTTATCTGCATCAGATCATTCCTCTTTTATATAAGCCTTAATGTAGCTCATAATTAGGCTCTGTTATTTAAGGGAAATTAATAAGAACAGGCCTCCAGATGAAGATTTTTAAAGCACGTCAACAACACAATTTTTTTTGTCACATTAACATATTTAAACGAGCAAAGAGTGGCAGAAACTGGCTAAACCACTGATGACCTCTCATTCTGCTTCAATGCATCTGATATGTTGTGATCAGATACACTGATATACTAATGATACCAGTGGGCTCTTTCTCCCCTTCCCAAACACGAACCAGAGAGAAAAACCAACATCTACAGATGGGAGGTTTTGTTATTTCTTTTAAAGGAAAAACAAGACATAGAATCATAGAATAGTTAGGGTTGGAAAGAACCTCAAGATCATCTAGTTCCAACTCCACTGCCATGGGCAGGGACACCTCACACTAAACCATGTCACCTAAGGCTCTGGCCAGCCTGGCCTTGAACACTGCCAGCAAAGGAGCATTCACAACCTCCCTGGGCAACCCATTCCAGTGCCTCACCACCCTCACAGTAAAGAATTTCTTCCTTATATCCAACCTAAACTTCCCCTGTTTCAATTTTAATGTTACCCCATGTTCTATCACTGCAGTCCCTAATGAAGAGTCCCTCACCAGCATCCCTGTAGGCCCCCTTCAGACACTGGAAGGCTGCTATGAGGTCTCCACGCAGCCTTCTCTTCTCCAGGCTGAACAGACCCAACTTTCTCAGCCTGTCTTCATATGGGAGGTGCTCCAGTCCCTGATCATCCTCGTGGCCTCCTCTGGGCTTGTTCCAACAGCTCCATGTCCTTTTTATGTTGAGGGCACCAGAACTGCACACAATACTCCAAGTGAGGTCTCACGAGAGCAGAGCAGAGGGGCAGGATCACCTCCTTCAACCTGCTGGTCACACTCCTTTTGATGCAGCCCAGGATACGGTTGCTTTCTGGGCTGTGAGCGCACACTGAAGCCGGCTCACATCTATTTTCTCATCGACCAACACCCCCAAGTCCTTCTCCTCAGGGCTGCTCTGAATCTCTTCTCTGCCCAACCTGTAGCTGTGCCTGGGATTGCTCCAACCCAGGTGTAGGACCTTGCACTTGGCATGGTTAAACTTCATGAGGTTGGCATCAGCCCACCTCACAAGTGTGTCAAGGTCCCTCTGGATGGCATTCCTTCCCTCTAGCGTATCAACAGAACCACACAGCTTGGTGTCATCGGCAAACTTGCTGAGGATGCACTCAATCCCACTGTCCATGTCAGCGACAAATATGTTGAACAAGAGTGGTCCCAACACCAATCCCTGAGGAACATCACTCATTACTGGTCTCCAGCCAGACACTGAGCAATTGACCACAACTCTTTGCATGCAGCCATCCAGCCCGTTCTTTATTCACTGAGTGGTCCACCTGTCAAACTGATGTCTCTGCAATTTAGAGACAAGGATGTCATGTGGGACAGTGTCAAGTACTTTGCACACGTCCTGGTAGATGACATCAACTGCTCTATCCGTAACCATCAGTTCCATAGCCCCATCATAGAAGGCCACCATATTATCTGTTGCCCTTTTAAAATATATCATTTTACTTGAAAACACAAACCTTTCCCTCCAGGTGCATGGGAGATATAAAACATGCATTTAAAGTGCCAAAGTCAGTGAGCCCATTTCAGAGTGGGAAAGGCTGCATCTATATTTATGATGACAATGTATTTGCCATGTAAAAAGCAGAGTTATTCCCTCCAAAATTTAAGAGGAGTAAACAGCAATTTAACCAGATAAAGGCATTTTTTCCCCTCACATTTTAGGATTCCAATATTCACTAAACCCATTTTGATAAGAGTTTAAAATTATGTTCATTTAATAAATCCTTTACTCAGCACTACAGTTATCCTTTGAATATACCAATTATATAATTAGGCACTTCTCAGAGTGCTTTGGACAAAAAGACACATTACAGTATTGTCTTCTCCAGTAAAAGCAACAAAACAGAACTCTTTCTGAATACGGACACTGTTGATCTGTAATTGCAAAGCTGGCTCTAAGGCTGCCACTTCACCAAGAAAAAAAGTGCTAAACACACCATTATTTTAATAAGAATAAAATACT
The DNA here is from genome assembly GCF_012275295.1 of Melopsittacus undulatus. Taxonomy (NCBI): domain Eukaryota; kingdom Metazoa; phylum Chordata; class Aves; order Psittaciformes; family Psittaculidae; genus Melopsittacus; species Melopsittacus undulatus. Next base: position 7,525,478 of record NC_047529.1, on the reverse strand, counting down.
CCAATGCAAACACATACAGAAGCTTGATTTGACAAGGCTCAAGTCCCTCAGAGAAGTCTTGTAACTTCTGATTAGATTGATGCCATTTGCATTGCTGCTGTGATGCCAGATGCCTTCCCACTTGGAATTGGACTTTGATGTAATTATTTATAATTAATATAATAATTTTCACCAATTAGTTTTACTGCTTTCTAGTGCTGCTGCCCTACTTATACATTGTTCTTGCAATTTACTACTGAAGTAGAAAGCTGAGTAAAGGAGAAAAACAATTTCATCCTCCTTTCTGTCTCAATGTATTATGTTTTCTCCCCTTTCAGTCCTAAAATGGCCGCATTTCCTGATCAACTGATGTTAAACACACACTTCAAGCACCTTTCAAGAGCTGAAGAGCTAAGCAAATAAAGATCAGAAGAAAGTAAACTGCAGCCCCAAAAGGAAAACAATTAGATACGTCTACTAATAGTTGATCTTTTCTCAGCTGATCAGCAAAAACTGGTATAAAGAAAGAACTGTTTCTAGATACCACAATCATAGAATCATAGAACACATATATATCCTGTTTTATTAACTGATTTCAAAGAGGTGGCTGTGGGATGTACAAGGTCCTCACGTGTGTATTCAAGCAGTCACAACGATGGACCACAGACAGAAGTACCAAGCACATGGCCATTTCTCAAGGCCAAAGAAGTATCATCAGTAAAATCCCACAGGTGTGAGAGCTAAGGCTTGTGTTCTTCACCATTCACAGGTGACCTGGGAAGGAGGTAAAACAGGGAGGTGATGAAGCTCACCAACTGTTTTCAGCATACAGCACTACAAGTCTTCCACCTGCAAAGGTGAACGTCTTACAGGCAAGACTGGCACGGAGGAGGTTGCTAAGGACTGCTTTCCCCCATCTTTTCCTACACAATGATTAGCCAAAATTCAATGAAACTAGCAAGAAACAAGCTCAGAAGAAACCACTGGGTACACAGTTAATCTACAGTATAGTCTGAGCAGGCTTAAGAAGTAACTGGATAAATTTACAGCAGAAAAATGACAAATACTAATATCAGAGAGACCACTTAAACTCAAGCAGTCTCTTGTGCTACCTTTCAGAGGAGGCTGAAAATCTGTTACTGTATGCTCACTGCTCAGCAACCCACTGCAGTCAATCACAGACAGAGCAGTACAACCCTTCTCAAGTCCGTATGAAACACTAGGTAAGTAAACCAAGTGAACACTGTAGCCCAAGGTAAGGTCTTGCCACCAAGAAGTCAGTACGCAACAGAAATCAAGGCTGGGAGAACTGAATCCACTCATCAGAACACAATGGTCAAGGAAGGATTTGTATGTGAACCTCCTAATTTCTTCTACACCTTCCTGTATTATCTGACTTCTGTTTGAACAGTCTTTTATTCTCATTTATAACAAAACCTGCCTTTCCCCCATCCCTATTTCAAAGCCTTCCAACAGGCACTGGAGTGTATGCAGACCCACCTGGAAGCTCTGCCTGGCAGCAGGACCCTAAAACCTGCTTCTAAAACCAACAAGCCTACAGATTGTTTAGCCAAAACCAAAACACAAGCAACAATAAAACCAACAGAAATCAAACACTAAATGCATCAACACGCCTTTAATAGGCTTTCCAGAGGAAGAAAATGCACGTTAGTTACACATTTTCTGCTGAGTACAACCCAGCCTGTCCCTCAGTCTCACTGCCTCCCAAAACTTGAAGGGTTGATTTTCATGAGTGAAAATTTATGATGGGACACCGTAAGGAAAATGACAGGAAAAGGGAAAGAAACTTGAGAACTTGATTACTGGGCAATGAGCACACAGAATTTATCTAGATCTGCAGGTAATTTCTACCCCAACTTAATAAAGGGATGCTACAAGGTAGCACATTTCTTCTTCCCAAGTTTTTTACTTTTATGCAAATCATCTAAAAATCTACCTTCATACCCTTATTATGTAAAATAAGTGTTCATGGAAGAGCATATTGCATTCCCTTATGTCAAGCATGTTTAGAGAAAGCTTCACCTGAGAGCCCTAATGAGGCAGAGGGAAAGGTTCTCCATCTGGGGAATCAGCAGCATCTTCATAACAAAGTCCCAAAGCTGATCTGGTGTTTCCACAGTTGCAGAAGTTCTTGGAAAAGCTGGACTCTATTTCTGCTCTTCCCCATCTCTCTTGGGAAGAAATCTGAAGAAGCAGCTTGCACAGAAAGCCAATCTAACATCACTCTTCCATAAGGTTAGAGAGAAGTAGAGCAGAGCAGCAGAGAACCAGAGCGAAACTGATTATTTGGAGCTAGAAAATCGAAAGCACTATCGATATACATGAGAGGATGTAACTGTGTGCAAGCCTGACGAACAGTGAAAGGAGCACAGGTGATGGAAAAACGTTTAACGGACATGTATTTTGGTAAAGTTTAGATTGTGAAGTATAAATTGCCAGATTATGAAGGAACAGAGAATAAAAAGTCTGATTAAAATAACTTGGGAGGCAGGAAAATAGAAGAAGTCACTGACAGGGCAAAAGACCATGAAAAAAGGGAAAAGTACACAGCAAGATAAGGGAGAGTAAAGAGAGACACGTAGAAGATGGTGCAAGATGGAAAAAAAGAGTGGCTACAAGAAATTCAAAGCATGGCTCTTAATCTGTACAAGGACCCTACAGGAAAGGTAGAAAAGGACTTTTTACAAGGACAATGGGGAATGTCTTTAAACTGACAGAGGGGAGATTTCTATTAGGTATCAGGAGAAAGCAGCTTCACTCTAGTGAGTGACACCCTGGCACAGGCTGTCCAGAGAAGCTGTGGCTGCCCCATCCCTGGCAGTGTTCAAGGCCAAGCTGGGCACAGCTTAGAGCAACCTGGTCTAGTGGAAGGTGTCCCTGCCCATAGCTGAGGGGTTGGAATTAGATTAAGACCCCTTCCAAGCTAAACCATCCTATGATTCTATGATTATTGTAAAAACTAATGCACTGTAACGGTAACCCTTAAGCCCAGAGTCACAGCTCTACCAAAAGTTAAGAAAGTACCAACTCAGATGACACACAAGCCTCACTAAAATAGCCAAGACCCTTGTCCCATTGACCTGCCAACTCTCTTCATGCAGCCTACCCAGTTACAGTCATTGGTCAATGGGTTATTAGGATATAAGGGAGAGAAATTTAACAAAGAATAATAAAACTTTGAAGTAATTTTTGCAAGAGAAGGGGGGGAAAAAACGCAATTCTCAGAAAAACAGCTAGTGTGAAGAACTGATGTAAACCTGTCCAAAAGGGAGGCATGTTTTAGACTGAAACAAAACTAACCACATAAACCCCAGTTGTGCAACTGGCTGTGAATCAGAGACACGCTTGCACAAGTTGTCTGCCTTCAGGAGACTGTGGGAACACAGCTGTGAGGTCCTCCTGGCTTCTCCTGTGCACTTCATAATGCACCATCTCAGATCTGAGGGACATAATGCTTGTGTGGCAAAGTCGGAGTGGGGAAAATGATAGGAGACACCCCATAGTTTAATGTCAAACCAAACCACTTTGATGAATCTGAGGCTGCTGGGGGTTTCCCACCCTCAACATTAAACAGCAAGTTATACTTCAAAAAATACATAGCTGAAAGCATACACTCACACAGCCACATTAGGAGGAGGAACTGGGAAGGCTGGGATTATCCAGACCAGGAAGGAAAAGGTGGAGGGGGGACACAATCCAGGTTTACAAAGCAGTGGGGAGAGGCTGAAAATTTATCACAGAACTGAAATGGGTTTAAAACTAGGAAAAAAGTCCATTTGAAACAGGTCGAATAATGTTTTGCCCAGCAGGAAAAGGACCCCAGAGCTTGCTGTCACCGGTAGCCTGCAACATGGGGTCAGAGACTGTCTCAGCTCCCTTTGTGCAATCTTCTCTCTTTCCTTGCCAAAACTCAGAGCAAGCAAAGAATTCAATTAAAGACTTTCCCGTGACAGTGTGGGGACAGAAAAAGCCATCAGAGGTGTGGTTTGCACCTCCCCCTTGCACATCTAGAGCTCACCACCTATGACCAGCTCACACCCAGGCACTGAGTCCTGCGAGAGCCATATGTCCCACCATATGTCCAGAGGAACCCTGACTTGAGGGAGGAACTGACCCATCTTCACTAGAACACACTGGTGCTGCTACAGTGGAGGCTCCTGGATAAAGGTACCTGCACTGACCCATTAGGATTACAAAGATTTAAGCTTTACATTTCCTACGCAGCAACAGAATTATGTTACTTTGATTTGTTTCAGGCTGAGATTTCTACCAGTTTCCCAGCTTCTTACATTTGTATTTCCTAGACATAGCACGGTAAACAAAGAAGCCAGGTTAACAGATGGGAGGGAATAAAACTGATGAACTTGGATCCATTTCTGCTAAATTGACATGCCCATTTCTACAAACTAGGTATTATATACATCTCACAGCCTACAAATTAAGTAATTCAGTTCCTGACAGACAAAGCTACCCAGAGAAATTAGACATGCTGTTACCTTTGAATGCCCTCAGGGAAGAAAATAAAAGGGGGTAAATTCATAAACTTATTCATAACCACCTATCTTATTCATAACCACCTAATTTACTGCATTACAGATATGAGACCTCAGATTCTTACTCAGTCAGTACTTCTCATAGATAATAAATCAGCTTCAACAGTTCAGTAAAGGAGTTAATTCATAAAGCCAAGACATCCTGTAACACATGAACATGCTGCAGCTGTTTTATATTCAGCGGTTTGTACAATATTGTCAATTCTCCTCTGCTTTGTTTCTTCTAGCTTCTCCCCCAGAAGAATACAAGTTAACTCTGAGGGGAAAAGAACTAAATCATTCCTTAACTACCTCGAGGAACGCACTGGCATGACTATGAAAGCCAAGGGAACTTAAGGGATACAAGGCTGAGATAAACAAATTGACAGAGTGATTTAAGAACACCCCCACAGATCCTCCTCAGGAATATCTGAGAAGATTCCATAAAATTTTATTGTATCAGAGAGAACAACCTGGTGTACGAAGGATCAGAAATTTACCCAAATGAATACAGAAAATGTCTGATAAACTTTGCCCTCAGAGAGGGAAATGGAAATTCTTATGCATGAGCAGGAATGAGACCCAGGGCCACAGCCAGTGCTGTGTCCCCTATTCCTGCAGGAATTAGAGAACATTAGAGAGAAATGAGACATTCTGATGAATGACAAAACATATGAGTGAAAGAGCCTGGAAAGCAGGAGCACAGACCATGAACTTGCAGCATTAAGCTTTTTAAAGTCTCGCCTTCCTGCGAACCACACACAATCAAGTATTCACTTGATTTTAAATAATACATATTGCATATTAGAACTGTGATGAGTTTTTCCTCCAGAAATCATTAGTGCAAAGAACAACCGTGTTCCTAAATGCAGAACTAACAGCTATTAGTAACAGCCTTATTTTAAGTATGAAATCCATATTATTTTTGCATTTTCTAGAACTCTAGTTCCTGACAGTCTTTGGGAGCCCCATCCTCTAAAGTTACTCCAAGGTAAGATACCGGCCAAGGCAGCTCAGGAGCTCAGAACAGCTGGTTTTCATCATGGTCAAAAATGGCTGTATGAAGAGATATAAGCCAGACCTAAGAAACAACCTTCTTTATTTTATTCAGTTTGGAAGCAAATACAACCCACAAGAGCAGTAGCCATCAATATTAGTCTGAACTGAAACAAGCTGTGGCATTCAGAAGTTCAGCTGCAATGAGGGTCAAAGAGAGCAGAAAAAGAGGATTTGAATAGCACAGTGATCCATGAAACTAAAATCAAGGTGGTAAATAACATCTGTGCCCAAGTGAGCTATAATATTTTATAAGCAATAGCAAACAGTTACACTGCTGACTGATAGAATGTATTAGATCATAGAACAGGCAAAATTCTGTTGCCAGTGCTTGCTTTTTTCCTACAGAAAGGAACTTCTGTGATCATTCCTCCCTGTACTAAACTTTCAAGCTTGTCAAGCAACTTCAGGGGCAGATATTAAAGGTGTTTAGTTATATGTCTGGCAACAAACCAGTGAGTTAGTGCAGATTATGGAGACCTAGGTAACAGCTTGCCCGTCTTACAAAGCAGCATATACACACAGCATCAGCCAGGGCAGAGACCCCTTGGCTAGCCACCAGCCAGGGGAAAAAGGCAAAAAGAGAAGAGAAAGAAAGAAGGCATCTGGGGACCTTTACAGGTCCCTTTACCTGAGACCTGACACAGAATCAGAACAGTCTGGGTTGGAAAGGACCTTAAAATGATCCAGTTCCAACCCCCCTGCCACAGGCACCCTTCCATTAGAACATATTAACCTTAATGCACATTTGCATGGCCCCTCCAGAGAAATTCCTAGACATCTCCTACCTTTAGCAATTAGCAAGCAGAAAACCGTGTTTACTATTCCAGCAATGCAAGGACTGAGTTTGTAAGGCCAAGCCATACTTCTGCTGGGTTTATTCATGACAGCCATTTGTTTTACTCCTCTTGGTCAGTGTCCATTGAAGGGGATGAAAAGCAGTCAGTAAAAAAAACAAAACCAAACTAGTGTCCCATTTGTGCCACGTAAGCACAAAATGCACAGGTTTCCTCCTCTTTTGTGGCACAATGAAACTCAAAAAAAGACTATAGTTCATGCTTAAGGGATTCTTCCCCTCAAGTGAATAGTAAAACAGAAGCTTTAAACAGATTCAAACAATTTAGATAATTATTGAATTTTTCTTCTAATCAAGATCCAGATTTTACAAAGTTTTAACTAAGTTTTCATATAAAGAACCATGAGAATCGATCCATTTCACGTTTGGCCATCTACTGCTCAATCCAAGATTAGTAAATATAAGAGCAAGAGTTAAAAAAACCCCATCAATCTACTACTATTTCTTACCCTCAGGAAAGCAGCATTTTGCATGACCCATTATACCCTGATTTTTACCATGCTTTTACATACTGCAAACTGTTGACTGACCAACTTTAAATGTTTACAGAACAAGCTGACTTTCTATATACAAACCCTAAAATGTTTGAAAACTAAGCTAATACACACAGTCAACACCTCTCTTGTGGTTTAGAGTCCAGGATACATCAAATGAGCATAAATTCAAGGTGCTATTACCAAGGATGCACTTAAGACGAATAAAATAGTAGCTCCAACAAAATTGCTGAGAAAGTTAAACCATCACAGGTTTCTAGGATGGGTTTTAGGAGTTTAAACCTTATTTTTCAGAAGATAACTGATTTTTATTCACTCTTTGAACAGTGTCTGTGAGTACTATTCCTGTGTAAAGATGCAATAGCAGTGCTGCAGGAGCAGTGTCATAGAATCAGGAACACCTCACCCTAGAACATGTCACTCAAGGTTCTGTCCAACTTGGCCTTGAACACTGCCAGGGATGGAGCATTCACAACTTCCCTGGGCAACCCATTCCAGTGCCTCACCACCCTCACAGTAAAGAACTTCTTCCTTATATCCAATCTAAACTTCCCCTGTTTAAGTTTGAACCCGTTACCCCTTGTCCTATCACTACAGTCCCTGGATGAAGAGTCCCTTTCCAGCATCCTTGTAGGCCCCCTTCAGATACTGGAAGGCTGCTATGAGGTTTCCAGGCAGCCTTCTCTTCTCCAAGCTGAACAGCCCCAACTTTCTCAGCCTGTCTTCATATGGGAGGTGCTCCAGTGCCCAAATCGTCCTCGTGGCCTCCTCTGGACTTGTTCCAACAGCTCCATGTTCTCATGTCCTACCAGACATGACTGACACATATTACTTGGAGGTAAGAAATTTCCTTCAGAGAATGTGTTAATGTAGAACAGTAACAGACACCACAGTGAAGATGAGCTGTTGTACACATGGCTTTGACGCTTATTATCTAAGTGTTATCAAAATGCTTCGCTTAATTGAGATCATCAGCGTGTGCTCTCACAGAAGGGAAGCTCTGCACCAAGCTGCTGGTGTGATCTTGGTACCCTACAGATAAAACAGGCAACAGTACTGACTCGTCAAATCATCCTTATTTACCTAATTAATAAACTAAACCAAACCTGCACTGTCTCTAATTCATTATGCAGTCTAAGAAAGTTCTAACATCTATATCAAAGGAAACACTATCTTCTGAAAGAAATGCAAATAAAAATAAAGGCTGATACAAATCTATTGTTATAGCTAATTAGAACTGAAACTGAAGTTAGATGTGGTAGAAAAGGCTACTGCTCCTTAAATGATGCAAGCCCATGTAGTAATCTGGCTTACAAAGAAAATAGCAATTACAGATTTATGTCTTATGTTAAACAAGAATCCTGACATCACAGAAACAACTTGCTGCAAGTTTGCTTTGTAATTAGGACTGGTGCACTTTGTGTACGTGGAGAATGAGCATTCCAGTGACTGTTTAAATCACTTTACCTTTCTAAATCTGTATTGCAAACACGGTAATACCAATTAACTGAGATTCATACCCATCATGACATTTCTGGTTATTGTAACTATTGGGTTATATATTTTATCTATACACAAACACATACATGAATAATTAAGTCTAAGCTAAACGCTCCATAAGCTGTCATTTGTGTAGTTGATTTAACATACTTTCCCTCCAACAGTTTCATTTCATTCGACTCATCTGTTTTATACAATCATTTCATGCTAAATTCAGTATTTAAGCACTTGTACTCCAAGTGTAACATCACCTATTGTGCAATGCATGAAATTGGTTTTTCCTAACTCAATTTCTTTCAGAAAGTAGCTTTTCCTCATGTGTTTTTCAATTGTAGAAAGGCAGTAATTTCATTATTGTCAAAGAACTCTTTATTGACTGATGGTTTACATGAAACCGTGTGCTGCTAGGCTGCACCTGAAACACTGCAGAAAGGACTGTCATAAGGGAGAAGTTCCAACGCATCCTGGCTTGTTTGCGCCAGCCTTGCAATTTCTTTGCTATTTCTGAAATAGAGCATCCTAAATTTCAATACACTTTTGAAGCAGCTTGCTGCTTTTAATGATCACAACCATTTTGAAACTAAGCTGAATGGTGCCTTCAGGGTACTGTTATGAAGGGAGGAGAACTGCACTGATCCAGCCAGCAGCACATGCCTCCTCTCAGGCTCTATTCTTGTAGACCATTAGGAATCTGCCATGTTTTGTCACATACTCTGGATGAGGCACTTCAGGGATTTGCTGGCACTTGCCCTATGTGGGATTACTCTGTCAAATCTTATGAATCCTTTGCTGAGTCTTCAGGGATTCTGACAAAACTGAATTCCAACCTCGGTCCCCTCCCTCGCTGAACTCCATAAAGGTACAGGACAGTGATCAGAGTCACAACAAGGAACATCCCTGCCTGAAAATGTCCTCACCCAAGTTTGGGAGACTTGCTTTCCTTATTATTGTAACCTCTTGATTGCTACGAATCATCCTCTCTCTCCCCTACTGCTTTTGTTCAGTAGGATTTGCTGGAACTTCTCTTTGGCACCAAGCTCTGGCATCAAGTGGTACCAGCTGCCTTTATTCAGAAACAATGACTACTTTTGTATTTCTATTAATATACATACCAAACATTTTCATAACAAATATGATTTAGTCACCAGTACTTTAAGTTTCTTCAATCCCTCGTTATTTCTCTTAAGACAAAGAAAACACACTCATATACCCTAATTAAAGTCTAAATATTAGGTATCTGGGATGTTTCCCTTCCTCTGTGCTCAGTCACTGACAGGAGCATGTATCCAATTCCTACAAACTAACAGACTACAACGCACTACAAGCAGCAAACAAGTGTTTCTAATGCAAATTCCATCTGAAGGAAGTTCAAAGAGGATTATTACACAACTCCCTGGCTGGTAGCAGCGCTGTTGGGGACATTAGTAACAGTTCTCAGCAAAGTAGGGAGGTTTAATTCATTGTAAAACTTTGAAGTTTTATAAGTGTCCCAATCACCACTGAAAAGCTCCAGCAGCTCCTGATGACAGCTTCTGCTCATGCTCACCTAAAGAAAAGCTGTCTGCTCCAGAAGTCATTTACTATTATGCTTACTTGGCAATATAACAAGACACACAAGAGGAGAACTTGGTTTCATTATAGCTCATGGAAACAAAATACCCAAACAAAGCTAAATTCAATCTGTAAAATTCACCGTGACTAAGTAAAATGCCATCAAGGGGAACAAAACACAAAACAAGAGCCTAACAAATTCCTGTATAACTTTTAAAACCAGATCCCATATAAATTAGTGGTGGGTACAGACACGTGGCAAACTGCTTCCACAATAATCCTGAAGCTCTGATTCCTGGTGTCCTCCAAGTTCTGTGGTTTGCTTTGGAATAACATGTTTGGTAGTTGTTGAAAACAAGCAAGAGTAAGTTCGGGAGAAGGAGTGGGGAAAAATATTCCTATGGGTTTTGATTTCTTGGAACAAATGCCTACTTCTGGATGAATGTAATTAAAGCTTATACAAGCTTCCTTTATCAGATATTACAAGAATTTGGCCATGACAATGTATGGAAAAGGTTACAAATACCAGGCCTTCCAATGCGCATGTACACTGGCAGCAGCCATCAGGATTAAGATATTAGGATCCAGGGGGGAAATTTAAACAAGAGCCAAAGAAACCCGACTGTCTTCTCCATTGTCTTGGAATTCTCACCACCACCATCCCCACCCTGAAACCCTGAGCAACAAAAGCACACTGCCACCCAGCACTGAATACTTATGTTCCAGAGTAGAACTAAACTGGCTGAGAAAAGTACTGCCTGCAGCAAGCTTCTCATTTCTTTGGATAATCTTTTCCAGCACCAGGATTTGAGGGTTTTCAGTTCTTTAAACAAGTGTTGCTTACACTTTATGCAATATACAGTGAGCACTTGGTAGGAGAGAAAAATAAACACCACACTGGCACTTGGTAGGAGAGAAAAATAAATACCACACTGGAAACCTCACATTCTTTTGCAAAACTGAAAGAAAATGCTAGTTACATGGAGAAGTTATTATCTCATTTGTGGTTGCAAGTACATACAGTTTAACCAAAAACTTCCGGAAGACTCCCCTCCACATACCTGATAACCGTCAGCCAATATTTAATCCCAACTATCATAAGAATTACAGGTGGATTTTAGTTCCTAATACTCTGGAAATGGCCATTACATGCTTGTTATCGGCAGTCCTGAATTATTCATCTGGATAAACCATTATATGCACAATAAGACTGAATTTGGTGTCACTATCCATATACAATCATGGTTTATATGAAATTTTAAATCATCCTGACCTGTTTCATGGGACACAAGAAGCCACAGCAGATCAAGACTCTTCTGCCTCATTGCTGGGTTTTTAACATGAAACCATTAGTCACCTACAGGCATTTTTAGCAGGACAACACTGCATGAAGATGCAACAGAGCGAAGCTGATGGTGAATGTTACACATATAACAGAGGAAAATTAGGACCACCAAGGTTGCACCTGGTGTTGACAGCATCACACAACACTAGACACCAGAAGCACAGCCTGAACCTTCAACAAGCTGGAACCATCGCCACCAAGGGATAAAGACCTGGAGCATCAAACCATGGCTGCCCAGCAAGAGGGAGCATGGACCACCCCTGACAAACACCAGCAGCAAATCTGGAGGCAGATCCAACAGCTCTCAAGCCAGACTGCTGACAGTTTTGATTCTGAGCTGGCAGTTTGGGGTTTTTTTTGAGCTACAGTTTTAAGTAGTCTCCTAATAACAGAAGTAACAGTAAGAACAGCAAAATTCAAGCAAAGTGAAGTTGAAGGATAGAAGCTAAGCCTGTAGAAGGAAAACAAGGTCCTATTTTCTCAGGGCTTTAACTACAATCAAGAAAAGTTTTAGTTTCCTATATAGAAACAAAAAAGGTAAACATTAATTACTGTTAGTGTTTTCCTGTTCTGAACATTTACTTACCCAGGGTTTGGGCTATAAAGGCAGAGATGCCGAAGTTTTTTGTTGCCTTTTGAGAAGTCGTTGCATCCCTATCGTTCATTCCCTAATACATTAGAGACGTGTTACTGCTCTACCACTTTTCCCCCCTTTTAAAACTTTACACACATAAAACTGTCTCTCACATTATTTCATTTGCATGGTAACTCTAAGCAGGAAGCATTTTAATGGAAGGAAAAAATTTGTACACAACCATTCACAGCACCAGTATCTATGAATTAACTCAACGGCAGAAAGATGCGTTAAAAGTGCCTACCAGAACTGATTACTTGCGGGGTTTAAGTGAGGCCACTGTTCATTTCAGAAGAGAGTCCCAAATGGTTTCCCTCTTAAATGAAAGTTGGTAACTTAAAAATATCAGAACAGATTTCTGGCCAGGAAAAAAAGAAAATGCATAAAAGACCTGTCATAAAGTTAAGTTACTGGAAGCTAAATGAAGAACTAAAGTATTTTTTACTACCTGTAAAGTTTATAAGGCAATACTCTTGAAATTCGATGTGCAACGTTTTATTACAAAAATAAACTTCATTTAAAAGCAAATCTTGCCAAAAGTCAAGTCAGTTACTTAAAGAGTGCACAGCACAACGCTCGTTACCAAAACACAGCAGACAACACAGGTACTCACCTCCCACCACTGAACATCCTCAGCTGCTGCTTTACAGCTCTCAAGAATTTCAGCAACAGGAATTACTGCAATACAAGCACGATGAATTACAGCAAAGACTTGCCCAGAAGCTAAATTAAAGGAGCTGTTACTACTTCCATTAGTTATGCATATACACTGCTTTACTCATTTGTACGCATCTGCTGTAGTTAACCTCAGGACTTATCGCTTTTGGAGCGACACAGACTCCTACAGTGTCCTCAGGACAAAAATGGCAGCAAAGAGGTTTCTGGTTCTCCAGCTGTCCCCTTTCTTCAATACTTTTTCATGTGACCAGGGTGGGGGGAAGAGGAGGGGGAAGCAACTATTAACATAGGTCAGAAAGGGGATTGAGTGTACTTCTATTCTGGAGTGTTAGATAAGGACTGGAACTACATGTTTCCAAGTAAGGCTGCATGCCACTAATTCCACATTAATTCAAATGCAGGAGTTGAGGAAAACAAGAAAAAACCCTACTAGTTTATTTGTTTACACACCTCTTCCTGCCGTGTTTCAAAGCGAGAGACTGACATTTATTTTTGTTTTCACAGAGGTGTAGTTTACAATTCCATAGTTAATAGCTGAAAATGCTTTCACTCAGCAATAAACCCAACATTTACTACAGTCATAGAATCGAGATTACACTCAGCTTTTGATCGCTGCGTCAAGGAGGATATTCAACACTTCTGCAAGATGCGAAGGTCATAGTCTGCTTCCCAGCATTGCCATACTTACTCCACAAGCACCAAAATAAGATACAAAGCTGCACAGCCTGTGAGTTTTGCACACCAGAAACCAAAGAGCAAACACAAAAGGGTCACGTACAATTCTAGCAGATGCATGCTATGTATTCATTTCGTCTAGCAAGTTAAGGCGAAAACGCAAGTCAGACTGCAATTACAGACAAGCATTCAGCATAAGAGATGGGGTTTGCAAATGCTGACATTCTCTTGACAGAAAACAAGTCGTAATTTTGACCTGCAACTTGACAAAACCACCAAAGCCAAGCAGATGGCAGACTGTAAATTAACATCTGGAATTCAGGCCTGGGAAAAGAGATGCGTGGAAGGCATTTTTGTAACATTATGGCTACAGCAGCATTAGTTATGTGAAATACCAGATACCTATTTGCAGAATATCTGTCATTTACATTCTGCTGACTCTTCAAGAAAGCAGGGGGGAATCCAAACAAATTATAGTGCTGGTAAAAATCAAGCCTTCTTCAGCTGATTAAAAAGACAAATGAAACAGCCAACGTGCCTTTGGTTCAACAGTTTTATCTCCTTGAAGAAGGAATATCGTGGGTTCAAAAATCTAAACCTAAAACACTTTACACAAAATATGAAAAAGGAAGCAATTTTTGTTCTGTTTTAACACTTCAAACTAATGCTAACCAGTCAACATTCAAAATGAATCCACTGCTAGTCAAATTATGGTTCTAAATCCTCTTACTTGGTGGCTTTTCTTCCTGCAGGATATAATTTAAATAGCCTTGGCTGCTCCATGAGCTCTCTTATTTAAAAGGAAAGACAGATGTTCTTTTACAGGATACTGCTTTTTTACTTCCTGCTTAAAGGAAGGTAACAGAAAAGATAACAAAATCATTAAACTACAGAAAAGAGACTTTCACATTCACAACCACAAGAGCTAAGCTGGCTAACACAGAACTAACAGCAAAACTACTCCAAAATAGCACATTGCCAAGACTCAGGGGCACACGTTTGTCTCAAATGCTATAGAGCAAGGCACATCAACTAACAATGACTTCCAGATTAAAATCAAAAAGCCACAAGCCTCATGACCCCATGGACTCAAGTTCTCCAAAATCCTGCCATGTCAGTTTTCCTGGTTACCAACCTCCATATCTTTGGTTGAGCTCCTGTGTCACCCTTCTGTATCTGCTCAGCCAAGTCTCCCAGGCTCCAATAGGCTGAGAATGTGCTAGGAAGCACCTTGTTAAGGTGTCCCAGATCAAAGGCTGCCCATGTTCCTGAAAAAGAAGCCACTTATCTCAATGTAAACAGTTAGTAACATCCACTAAAGCCCAGTTCAACAAATGGAAACAGTCTGAAACAGACTTCCATTAAAGGTGATAAAGAAGTGAAAGAAGATACTTTAACTGTATTCAAGACCAAGACAAAGATCTACATTAGATATTTTTCTTAAGTTTAACACTTTCCACCTCTGTCTACAGGGCATGGTGAGACAACAATAACTCCAAAAAAGAATCTACCTCAGCTGTGGGGCATCTATTTTAGGAAAGGCTGGATTGCTTTTTGGAGATGCACTTTTGCTCCAGTGCCCGCAAAAGCAGCAGACAACTTGGATGAAAAGCTGAAATCAAAACAAATCTCATACACACAGTTACATCTACAGGAGAAACATTACAGAAACACCATGCTTTTGGCTCATCTATATAAAAGAGGAAATGGAAATTGCATGAAATTGAGAAACATTCCTTTCCTGCATGCAGAAAATTCTTCATTTTACATCAACAAGGTTTTTCCTCAGAAGTGCAGACTTGTAAGTGTCAACAAAGTGGACAAGAAGTGGCACACCACTGCAAGACTACTTCTAATCCAAATACTCTATGACTTGAGCTACAACATTGTGTAATTACATGGGTATATTCAATCTGAGAACTACAAGCCCAGAGCATCTTGTAGAAGAGACAAAAATCAATTTTGTTATTACTTGGTTAGTTATGGCATAGTATAATTAGCTGTGCTCATTAAACCTAAGACAACGAGAACAGAGCATCTTGTATAAACTTTATTGGCAATACTGCATATAATTTGCATCTTGCTGAAAGCAGCAATAACTGCAGCAGTTTTCTTTTTAAAAGGATAAACTTTATATTGCTTAATGCTAAAAGAAATGTAGATTTCTACAGGAATTAAAGTTTCTAGCCATTATTCCTTGAAACCGAAGCAGTACCAAAAATGGGCTTTTACATCTTTGGCTGGAGTAACCCCATCCTGAAGAATCAGGTAAAGTTCATCATCCCTGTTTCTCCTCTAAACCTTCACACCAACATTCACAAGTTATCTGCTCCCTTTGGCTCTGCTAATTTCCACCTTCACTGTTTCACCTCAGCATACCCACCACCACCCCACCACAGTTTGTTTGCAGGGTGGTTTTCCCCCCTGTTCACTTATATTTTCTCAACAATACCATCTTCTCCTTACCAAGAGAAAAAGTACTAACAAAATAAATCCCTCGTTGCTGCCATCACACTATTCTCCCTTCATTTCAAAATTTAGCTATAGAAGTTTCTTCTCTCTGTAACTTAAAATACACTTTGGAGAAAGGAGCTGCCTCCTACCTGCAGCTCTGTGTGGAACGGGTTTCTAAGCACTTCCCACAGTACTTCCTCTCCACCCCCATATTTCATTTTTTAATACACTCCTCCTCTGACAGTGAAAAAACAGCATCAAATGAGTGATAACTGCCGTAAGTCCCATTCCACTTGTATGTGAGAGAAAGACTGAGTTTACAACTACTGCCAAGACACTCTGTATAGAATAAGCTTCCCTTTGCTATTGAAGATTTACAAATTACTGGCTGGAAATATTTTTTCCAGGAACTGCAGCAGAGAAGGTTCTAGTTACTGAGGGAGAACACCAGTCTCCAGTTTCCAGGGTGGGGAGTTCAACCAGTGATTTAAGGTATCCCTGAAAGTACTGGTACGTAATGCGTATGACTTCTGAAAAACAAATAGAAGACAAGCAGCATTCAGAAGAGTGGATAGAGAGGCAAATGGGAATTGTTAGTTTATTAAAAATAAATTGCATCTTAGACATTAACAGTCTGTGTATCCTATCATGCATAAAATTTCAATCCTGTTTTATTTGTCTCAGTGTTACACGAATTGTTTACAATATTCACTGATTACAGTTATATTAGAAAACAATAAAAGAAGGAGTATGAAAACCAAGTCCATTATTTAAACCTAATGTTTAATATTGCTTTGCATCGATATTCAGCAATATCAATTGGGAGCAAATAGGTTTTGTGCGCTATTTAAATAGCAAGAACAAAGAAACTTGATCAACAACAGGAAAGGCATCCAGAAACAAAAGAATGAAGTGACTACATGAGAAGTCATGAAGCGTTTTTAAAAGCATCATTAGAGGTAGAAAGGTAGCAAAAAAAAATAGAAAAAAAAATCCCTTTCTGGAAAAATCTATAAAATTACACAATTGAAATTACAAAGCTTGAGATTGCCCATAATGGAGAAAAAGAATGAAATCTGAAACTCCCCTTTAACAGTTCAAAACCCCAATCCTTATGGAAGCACACAGCTGCGTTGGAGTGAAAGAGATAGGCAGCTCAACATCTTGTATCAGTAACATATGGCTTAAGGCAGGTACAAAGAGATTTACTTCCCATGTGATCCATTAAAATCTCCAGATACGTTTAAAGCTCACGCTGTGGAATTACAGTAATGGAACCGTCCTGGGACCTCAGAGCTCCAGACCACAAGTGTCTTTTGTTAAGAAACCTGCCAAGGCTTGAATTTCCATTTAATATCAGTTTTCTACAAAAATATAGATAGCCTACCTAAAACATATGGACAAATATGCTGTTCAACATAAAGCTTTTTGAAAGGTTTTTTTTGTTTTATTAACCCTTTAAATGGGTCTCAAAGTGCTTTGCTTGTCCAAATGGGACAAGTCTTCAGGAGAGCATTTCCTATTACTGAGTTTAGGGCACTACCATTTACAAGTCCTAATTGCTACTCTCCCTTAGCCATGCAAACTGAAGAAACAGCAGCTATATCATCCGAGACTCAATCAATATTGCAAGGGATGATTTTTTTCAAGTATTTGCATATGGAGAGAAAACAAAGATCACTTGTCCTATAATTCTATACTGTACTGTACTATAAAAGGAAAAGCATGCTGAGATATTGACATAAAGACTCTGCTTTTCAATCTTTCATGTAAATAGAGCCAAGACAACAAATGCAAAAATAAGGATGCAGGCCAAGCATCTCACAACCACATCAGCTGCGCCAGTTGCTGTCTGCTCTCATCCACACAGCTCACATGCCTCTAGCACAGGAACCTTAAAAGCACATTAAATAAAAGTTGTCAGCAAAAGGAAACTCAACAGCTCCTGTTTTCATTTGCATCCAATTTCCAGTGTTACAGATGAGCTCTCCTGCTTTACAGGCTAAGTCTCACTGTAATGCAGGAGCAAGCTTAGCTCTGTTTAGGCCCAGCTGGCTGCCTTAGAGGTTGACCTGCATACATCACTTATTACAACCACCACACTTTTGTCCACATCCACAAAGGCTTGCCAAGATAAACTGTGATAACCCCTTGCCTCGTGACAGTTGCAAGGGCTTCTGTTCTGTTTTAAAGATTAACAAAGTTGGGATTTTTTATTCTTTTATAGATGTGTGTGTGCATAAACATATGTAAGTCAAAATGTATATAACCTGTCCAAATCTTAGGACTGCCTGAGTTGACGTGGAAGGTAACAACTAACAGAGCATTGCTTCAGTTTCATGCAATCTTCCCCTAAATGCTCTGGCCAGATGTTACCTTCCTCATGACTCTCTAAAGAGACTTTCATTAAAACTAAACATCTGGAAAAAAATTAAATTGAAGACAAGTAGTTAAATGCTGCATTAATTAAATTATCAGTTGATTATAAAGCCAGCCCATAAATTCCTTCAGCACTGCCCTGTTTCAAGATTCATGTAAAAACCCTGGCAACCCACAAGGTCTTGCAAGTTACCTGCAAAGAGATACTATTCCTGCTTATAATACACAAAACTTCACTTGCCATCATGCTTTATGAAGACCTGACTACTGAACAGCTCATCTGTTGCATCAAGCAACAGCTCAATTCTGTAACATGTTAACTGATGAATGAATCCAAAGTCTTGCATTTCAATTTCCTTCCTCAGAACAGCAGCCCTTCATTGCAAATTTCACTCCATGAAGTGATTTCAACTCCATCACTATTAAGTGCTGCAAAATTATAAACCTGTGTGTTGAATGACTTGCTATTCAAGGCAGAAACTGCAGACGCCCTCAGCTTCCTGGTTGCTCCAGAGGCAGAAGCTGTGCAAGGCTGGGCCATGCCTCAGCTCAGAGCTGGTGCAGGCAGCATGCTGCATTCTTGTTTTGTGTTACTGAGCCCAGCTGCTACAGCTGTTTTGCACAGGAGAAAGCCCCAAAGTCTTCCTTATGATCCAGCTGACTTTTTTGCTCTCCTATGTATTCCAGTTTCCAAATAGGAGATACTCCTTGCAGGCAGGCTCCTCAAATGAATGCATGTACACCCTGGCTCCATTACACCTGCAGCACACCTTCACCCTCCTCCCCTCACCAAGGGGATGCCTCTCCAGGCTGTCACCCAGACAACTGCATATTTTAGGAGTAAAACTGCTGCAGTGATTTCCAAACACTTGGAATTCAACACACAAGTGTTTCTAAGGAGTTTAGTTACTTGTATGAAATAGTTAAGATACAAAGAGGAACGTAAAACCCGACAGAGGGAAATTTATCACTGCCAAGGCCACGGAGAACCTCCTCCTGAGGCTTACTACTGATGCAGATCACCAAGCTCCAAGATCCAATTAAGAGCATCATACACACCTGAAAGCCACAGTTTTGCTGTTATCAGCTAACCAAACGTTAGTTGACAAAAAGCTTTCGAGGAGCCCAGTAGGGGATTTCAAGGAGAATCAAGGTGCGCCTTTAGCTTTATTTTCATCAAGCTGAAACAGTTAAGCAGAAAGCAGCTCCAAGAAAAATTCATGTCATTACAAAGAGACCAAGTTCTACCATCCTTCCCATCCCTCTTCATTACACTGCAGCCTCAAACCTAAATGCATCCTTAAAGGATTTTCTTCCTTTGTAATGCTATTCTAGTGCCATATATACATGCATCATTTCTGCACCGAGGAGAACAAGATGAAAACTATAAATGAAGAAAACCTGGTTTGTATACAGTTGTCAAGCAAGCTCAATAAAATGCTGCTATATCAAGGTATTTATATTCGAAATGCCAACAGATAAGTCCTTAAATACATTAAAAGTTAAAATAAACTATTGAATTTCTTTTCTAATTCCAAGAGGGAATTTCCAGGGTTGCCCAAGACAGGCACTAGGACTCCTGGGCTTTCAATGGAATGTAACCTCATCCCAACCTACTTCATGAAAACCACCTTTTTTCCTCCCTTTGCCTGGATTTTTGTATCTTAAATATTTTTAACTTTATGTTCGAATAAATACATTAAGGCAAAAGGAAGTATTCCTGTTTGCAGTAAGGCTTTTCAGGAGAATCACAGAAGACAGACAAAGAGGCCCATATGGCCAAAAGCATAGAGAACACCAGAAGAACAGATTCAGCATCACTCAGATCCCACATGCCTGCAGTCACATCATGTACAACACTTGGAAAGGCTGGGGCGGTGGGGAAAAGAGTTACAGGGAATTAAGAGGAATTAAGGAGAGCCTGATTCAAACCTAAGGTTCGAGAGTCATTGTATAAGAAGTAAGGTTTAACTAATTCTTCAATTAAATAATGAGTTTCCATGACTAAAAACGCATGCCATATTTTTGCTTGCCTGTCAACTTCATTAGTGATCCAAGGGCAATGATTTGTGCATATCCACATTTCTTACTTGTACATCTGGCAGAACCGAACACTCTAGAAACTGTTGATAAATTTTTCATTCTCAAGGAAAACAATTTATTCAAAATACCTGGCAATGATATTCTGCTGATTACTGGAGCATTACTATTGTGAGGCAAGGAAAAATACGAGCTTCCATTGGAGAGAATAGGGAATATGTATGTAACATTTATTAGTGTCATAATGAAAGCACCACCTGGTGCTACCTTTCTGTTAACGTATGCTATCGACAGCATCTTGATATACTACTGAACTCATGCATTATGGTTCCGAGAGAATGATCTTGCCTTGCTATAGGAATTTTGAAAGGAAATTGTCATAACATGTATTGCTTTAAAGATGCCTTTAAATTATTCAAGCATTTCTGCTGTTGATTGCTTGCAAAAGCACTGAGAAGTCTGAATTTGAAAAGACAAGATTTGACTAAAAGAAGCCCGAGCATGTGTATTCACAAATCCTTTTCTCATTTGGAAATACTAAATTTCTTATTAAGTCATATGAAACTTTAAGAAAACAAAAAGAAGTCTTCAAAATTGTCATTCCACCAAACTATCTCTGGGTTGATGAAACTGCATGGTTTAGACAGAAAACAAGTTTAAGGTTGTCCCTCTCCAGAATAAATGAACAGACCCAGCTTCCCACTTTCCCCAAGAAAAGGCAGAAATATGAGAGGAGCTGAGGTTTAAACCTTATTTTTCCTTCCTTTAAGAGCAGCACTGGCAAGGAAGCAGGGAGCAGCTCTAGCACAAAGAAAACTGCCAAGAACTACAGCGGATGCTTCCGCTTCTACATTTCTCCTTGTCTCTGTCTCATTAACTTCTCCCCTACAAAGGATTTCTGCTTCCAAAACCCTGGCTACCTGTCTCACTTCCAAAAAAATCCCATTAATTATGACATTCAACACCACCAAGGAATCATTCCAAGGAATTCTGCTGAGCTAAATTTACCACCACCACAAAATAAAGGAAAAAAAAAGGGGGGCTTCAGGAAAACCTACACTGCTTCTTTATTTATTTAATTTTTAAATTAAGTGATTGAAAGGAGGAAACATGAGAAAGTTCATGCTCCCATGCATACATACAAATGAACTCACACATGGCTAGCTACAACCCTCTACTCCTTTCCCTTTCCCCCCCATGCTGGAAGTTACATACATGAAAATGAGTGCAGCATCTGCCCGGAAGCCTGGCACAGGACTGAGGAAGAGCACAGCACAGCCTGACAGGGACAACCAAAGGAGCCTGCAAGGCTGGAAAGAAAGGGTTCTTGGAGGGTGGGCTGAGCAAGCACATTTCCTCACACAGTAAGTAAATAAGCTATGGAAGTAAATAAGGAGTAGGTAATACTCCACTAAATGATTTATCTTCAAAAATGAGATTAGACAAGTCTTATCTCAGGTGTCCTTGTTACCATGACAATATACATACACTGGTAATGACTAATACCATTAAACTGTTTCTTCTGTAGTTTAAACTGAAGAATTAGCAACAAACCTCGTTTCCCCTATTCACAGGTGCATGTACAGCATAGCTAAGGCTGCATGGTCATTGGTGGGGAGGCAGGGAACAGTTATTACACCTTTGTGCTGTCATAGCAGTCTCTTAATCCACCAGATACCACTGCTGGAAGCAGATCCTCAGACCAATCTTACAAAGAACAGAAATAGGAACAACATCTTTGAGCTGGTAACACTACTGTGCAAACTCCAAAACCAAAATAAACCCCAAAATAACATTCACTTTCAGCTGCTAGGGTGTGTTATTTCATTGCCTTCTCATGTCAAAAGAAAGAAACAATTTACGAAGATGTAAGAACACGGGCACTATAACTAGGTGGGCATAAAAGCAGCACATAAAGCCTCACTCTAAGCCACTTTAGGACTTACTCTGCCAATCCTGCAAGTCTAAATTTCACCAGTTAACAGAAAGCAAATAAGATGATGTTAAAACAAAGTTCACAAAACATGCAAGAACCACTTTCTAAGCTACACTCACCACAAAGCCTCCTAAATAACTCTTCTTCCCCTCACAAAGCAACAAACACTATTTAAACCTTGACAGTATTTACTGAAAATTGTGACAAAACTACTTTGGTTTTATTTCTTTAAATACCAACAAGTAAGAGGTGCTATCGCCCCTCTCTCCAGTCTTCAGCCCATATAAGTTCGCAGAACACCAGCCTGAAGAGCAAAATCTACATAAATGGGTGGAAGGAGGATGAAATCAAGCCTAAAGCTCACTAAGCTAATGATTTTTCTATTTAATATAGTCTCTAAAACTGCATTTTAGCTCTTGCCATCATTAAAATATTGCTGGTAGGAATTATAGTACAGCCTGCCATGTCAATATAGTTGCTGTGAAGGTTATGCATTTAAAGAGTTATGGGTTTAATTCAACCACTTGCTTGCTATCTGCTACTTGCTCTTGATTTATGCATTTTAATTGTTCCGGAAACTTTCAAGATGCCTTCTTCTTAACAACCTTCTGTGACATTCTGTTATCAAAACACTCAAATAGCTTCTCTTTTAGGCAAACATTACATAAGGCACAGGTACCCAAGATAACGCACAAGATCACTGTTCCCATTTTCAGCATAAGAACACTACTGGTTACAGCCAAGAAAACATTGTTCAGGTGGTTGAAACTCTGCCCTGCCTCATCTGTTAAAATCCTTTCTTTGTTGTTTCAAATCAATGATAAAGCTATTACCATACTTCTGTCCTTATGCTCAGTTTTCTCCAGAAGCACCCAGAACCAGTTTCTTCTGATTTGTGCTTTCATAATCTGTTCTTAAAACTGACAAAAGTTTATACAATGAAGAGATTAAACCAAAAATAAAGTTACATAAATACAAAGATGAAGACAGAAGAGCTGAAGAATACAGTATTAATAGCCAAAATCAGAGATCTGTTTTTCAGTAGTAACTGTTCAGGTTGTAAAAATATATCCTAACATTAAAGAACAACCAATAACAAAGAATGGTGATTAATTCATAATGTTACAGATAAAGAATGTTAGCTTCTTCTGATACTGTTTCGTGATATGGTATGGTAAATTAAATCCAAATAAAACACACATGGAAGCAAGCAGATAGATGCATTAGCAAGAACACAATTTTTCTTCAGATATCCCACACAGAAAGGCAGCTTCAGCAAATCCCAGCTGAGGGAAGAAATAGGTATCCATGAAACCCAACTCAAGACAAATGACGAACCCTCATTGCTTCCAATACTTTCCAACGCTGTATTGGCCGACTTTTATAAAGCTATTATTCATCATTGCATATATGCATAATAAAGATTATGATTATTGGCTTGTGGAAAAAAGCCACAAGCATAAAAGTGGACAACAGTCCAGTCATTATAAGTAGCATAGATTGCACATTCATACATGACTATGCAAGATAAACTTTTTAAAAAGCACTTTGTCTCTAACTTCATCCATAATGCATCCAAAGACCTTTTTCAGAAGTAGTGAGGGTTATATGCAGATGAATCTTCTTCTCAGCTCCTAAAGTAACACAGAAAATAGAGGTACTTGCTGCAGACTAGCCACAGTTAAATTAGTCTCATGTAATTTCATGTCTTAAAACCAAATGCTGCACTTCTAATAACCACACAAAGCACAAAGATCTTGAGACACAGCAGCGGTCCAGAATTTTAGCAGCAGTATCAAGGAATCAGGTAAGTCCTAAATTCTCAGAGGTCACAGCACACAATACACAACATATGTATATACACAGCTATTCCGCGATCCTATATTGACAGAGACAGAGGAACCAGCTGACAATTAGGAGATCACAAACACCAGGATTTAACACCATGCTGAATTTCAGGCTATTTCCAGGAATACCTAAAAGTCTCAGTGTAATCAGTCTCTGCATTTCCTATACTCTGCCCAAATCAACATTCCTCCTCCCTCCCCACCCCTTCACAGTGGAAGATAGTCAGAAAGCTGCCTGGGCATTTGGTGGTGAATTATGCAAGTGTGCATGCAGCAGCCAGTGCTTGTCAAAGGAGCAGCTTCCCAACAGCACGGGAATAGCTCCCTCCTGGAAAGGAGATCCGAATGTTAAAAAAACAAACACGCTTTTTTCCCCCCATGGTTGTGACTGGCAATACTGTACAATCATAAAGTCACAGCATGGTCTGTGTTGGAAGGGACCTTGAAGTTCATCTAGTTCCAACCCCTGCCATCAACAGGGACACCTTCCACCAGACCACTTGCTCAAAGCTCCATCCAACCTGGCTATTTAAAAATGCATAAATTATGACAGCATCTTTGTATATTATCATGGGACTAAGTACGTATTTTAAAGTTATGAAACTACCTTTCCTCTAAGCACAGCCATGTGAAGGTATTTCCAGCACTGCCTGAAAGAGACCACTGCAACGTATTTTGCAGGTCACCAGACTGAACTGCTCCCATACAACAGAACAAGACATCTTCAGAAAAATCTTAACTATTTTCTCATGGAACCCAGTGTTCCAGCACAAAGTAACCAAGCAGTAAGGTATCTTTCAAGTGGCATGACTGTAGAGAGACATAGCTCTGCAGCACATAGGGGAGAGGGATGGAGTTGTGTGTGTGATTACAGACTGCTCTTCATGGAGACAAGTAAAAGGAACTGTGTCTCAGCTCAGGCAAGACCGCAAAGAAAATAATGAGAGAACTTTTGATCCTAAAGGAGCCCAGAAGGTAGCCCAGGCACATCTCACCCACCATCAGCAACCTGATCAATTGAGAAAGAGGAGGGAAGTTTCTAATGCGCAACAAAAGCAGCTGCCCCTAACCTTCATTAAAAGTCAATGGGACTTCAGCTCTTGATTCTCATTACCGCTTTTGAAAGTCTTCCCTTTTGTCCTTCCACTGCAGACCACAGATGAAAGCAAAAGCTTTTCTTTCTGAAAGAGGCAGCAGCCACTCCAGTTAAGGCTGACCAGGAAAAGCAGAGTTTCACTTCTGCCTTGACCTGTTGGGTTTTTCCCCTATTTACATGGTATTGATGAGCCAAGGGGTAATAGCAGAGCTGCAGTTGCACCTGGAAAAAAATAAATCACAAACATGACCTCTCTTACCACTGCAACTTGGAAGCTTTGGGGGGCTTCACTGTAACAGAGTAGATACTTATTTGTTCAAGGGCTGGTATGAAACATGAAGAGCACATTTACTGTTACCTTAATACTTAAACTGAGGTACTTGGTGATAGAAACCATCATGCGTACATACATGATATCACCAAAAAATTATCTTTTGACATACAAGTATTGAAAGCTCAGGAGTTTACTGATTAAACATGACATGTCATTTAAACACTACAGTTACTCTTCTGGCACTGGTTGAAGGTGTGCCTCCTTGATAATCATAATTTAATCCTAAAATTACAACAAAGCAAACAAAAAACAAAACCCACAACCCTCAGCATGAAGTTTCTGTTTCAAGCTTTTGTTTCCTACCTGGCATTGGTAGCCCCTCAACCCCCCTAAATAAACCCCAAATCCAACAAGAAGGCTATTACAAGCCTTAGTGCCTTCATAAGCCAATACATCCATTTTAATTGTTCCATCACAAACAATAAAGATCTGTTTTAGAAAAGGAGATTTAGTTGCTTTTCCCACCAAATTTCTGTGTTCAAAACCAGGATTGAATAACTGGTGGGCAACAGAAACCAATCCCCATCAGCATACTGAAAAACAAGTCATCCAGGACAGAGTAACAAGCTAATCCATGACTTCCTTGATTTGTTTGCTTGTTCAGGGTCTTGTGGGTTTTAGTGATTAACATAAGGTTTCTAGATACCATTAGCAACTCAGATTGGCAAGTGCAGTTTGCCAGGGTGTAGAGTTCTGAAAGTGAGTTTGAAAGAAAATCCAACAATACACTGTGAACTTCAAAATAAATGAGTCTTGAACATGCCACGTACTCAGAAACCAGGTAATGCTTTCTCCTATATACTCTGTACTTGACCAAAATGCTGTGGTAAGAAAGAACCCAAATATTTGTGCATGCACATCTCTATTTGAATAGTTATTGCTTATTAATGCACCCAACAACAAATCCCCAATAGACACCACATTCAGATCACTTAATTACAGCCACGTGGATATTCCCATTTCTAGGAGTACAGTACAGAGGAGTTCAGCCTTACAGTGCTGCCTTGGTTGCCTTTAATACTAGAGTCCATACATATAAAAAAAACACACATGCCACTCCATGACATCCCAAATAAGTACATGTTGCTGCAATAACTGAACTGTCAATCACTACAAGGCAACTTGTGAACATGAAAGGAGGGAAAGGAGGTGGACTTGGCTTACAACACTTATTCTTACAAAGGAAGAAGAGTTCCAGAGGTCAGTGCTACTGGAAATGAATGCAGAAGCATTTCCTCCATATTTTATGCAAATTGAAACTTATGTCTGATGACAGGGGCAGTGAGGGGAAATGGGTCCATCCTGAGGAGCCAGAGCAGTTTAGCTTTTAAGAGCAAGAGATAGCTACTCTGTAATACTATTAAGAGGAAAGAATACCTTACCAGGTAAGACTAATGGTCGGCCTAACCCAGGATTTTCTCCCTGATGGAAGCAACAGGGGACGATGATGATGTTCAAGGAGAACATGTCAGCCTGGTAGCTGCCTGTGGTCCCTTCCTCTTGCATTCCCCCTGCATCCATAACCGCTCCATTAAGGATGTTAGAGCATACATTTATGTCCAGTCCTTTTACTATTCAGTTATGACCTGTCAACTATGAATCTGTCTAATCATTTTTACTATAAGAAGATTTAGAGGCTGAGAAGTTTAACACTGAAGCTACCCTCTGTTATTCTGAAAGGACAGAGGCAACCAGCAGTCCCTCCCATAAGGAAGCAAGATGGCCAAAACAGAAGTTCAATAAAAAGTCAGCCAGGGTATTTTACAGCAATAGCAGTAAACAATTTAACACACGTTTTTGCATAAAAGTTGGGATTTAGAGGCTGCTGCTCAATGCTAAAGCCCAAGTTCCCCAGATCTATAAACATGGAACAGCACATAGTGCCTTTCTCTACAAAGGCAAGGGGAGCCCAAACACACACTGAGGAACTGCCACAGCTGGGTAGTGGATAACTCTCTCAGCAGGGTAACACAGAAAGACAGTATCAGTCTAATATGCTTATAACTTTTTTAATAGTTAATGTTTCTGTTCATCAAAATTATTAAGTAAAGCAACAGCATTGTCTCACTCTCCTCCATGCACTCAGCACAAATATATTTTTCCCCTTTTGATAAAAAGGTTATGTTAGTTTTTAACATTACACATTGACCTCTCTGGAATTACCCATGGAGCCTTCCTAAACTGACGTTCTGGTCAAACTGGTTGCCTTCTTCACAGTTTGAGGCAACAAATTGCTAAACCCCAGCTTAGCAAACACCTGCTATGACTATGAGTTATCCCCATCCCGCGGGGTTCATTAGTGTCACTTTCGACTGCCATTCCAGCCCAGTTAAGTAGGTCTCCTCTGTGCAGTTGCTGTTGAAAGCTTGTTGTGAACAGTTACAGATGTAAGAACTCGCTTTAAGGCTATGCTCTACAACAACAAAAACTCACAGGAAAGGAAACAGTATTATTTCATAATTGTGCTTAAACATTATTACATAATTTATACATAGACGCTATGAAGTCAAAGCAAAGTCTTACACAACCTGTTTGATCTCATATGTTTACAATTTTCATATATGAAAAATACCTTGGCAACATAGTTAATAGGCATAAAAGTGCCTCTCTGCAATCTGTGATATCCCTAAGTCAATTTAGCCCAATACCTTTAATGAAGTATTGGGGTTGAGACATCTAGAAATACAGAAAGTCAACTGACATTGAACCCCAAATCATGCTTTCAAGCTTGTCTCCTCAATGTTCCTCATTATATTCATGCACAATAGATATTACATAGTAAAATACACACACAGGGTATACCTAGAAATACCACTTCAAAGTGGCTCAGGTCAAGCAAGAGGACTAAAAACCCCCAGGTGAATTTGCAAGGGTATATTATTAATTACCCCAGTTGGAATTTAGCCAGTCAAGCCTGACATCTAAATTTCATGCCAAGTCTCCAGCAGAGCTAGGTGAAACTTTAGAGGTAAAAACTTATTAGAAGTGGTATCTACAAGTGAAATACATCCAGTGTTTCTTCAAGTAGCTCTGGGTGACTTCAGCGTCTTCATTTCATGATTTGCCAGATCTTTTCCCTCTCCATGTAGAAACTGATCCAGCTAAATTTAATAACAAAACTTTAACTCAGTTTTTAAAAATGATTTATCTTTAAGGAGGAAAAACAGTTGGACTAATAAGTAATGCAAACAGATGTATTTCTACATAGTTCTTCAGGCAAAAAACATAAGTTTCACTCAGATACTGGCCCAGCGCCATTCCAAACCCTAGTAATGATTAAAACAAAAAAACAGTGCCTGAATTTTACATGTCAACTTAAGAAGTCAATGGAAGAATGACCTGCCTGGCTATGCTTTCATAAGACACATGTGAGCACCAACTCCTTCCCAAGGTCCATGCTGTTGTTTGCTGCAGAAAGTCAGAACTGCATAAGTAAATGCCGTACATTGGACACTGGAAAACACCTTTTCAAGCTTTCCACCTCAAACTACAACATACAAAATTGCAAGAATTCAATTTTAACATGCTGAAATCAAACCTTGACTGTATACACACCTACCTCCACATCAACACACGTGATAGCAACAAACCCCAATAATCCAAATACCATCCTTGTTAACCATTTCAGATCTTTAGGAACATATGGCTAATGTATACTCACTATATATAGTTATCATCCATACATACTCACAGAAGTCAACTACTGACACAGAGTACAGGATGTCCATTCTTAACAGTGCCATAAGAATATTTTGAATGATTATAGGTATGAGTATTTGCTTGAGGAATAATTTATAACAATAAATAAAAGTATAAAAGCTAGAGTTTCATGATGGTTACAACACTTAAAACTGACAAACTCCAGATTATCTTCATGACCTCTTCTGCTCATCCTGCAGAATTTCTAAGATCAATTGTATCTGGCATATAAAAAGTTAAGAGTATTTTAGAAAATTTAATATTCTATCAGCCTTTACATTCTAGGAACCTGTATTTGTTCTCCCAAATCTTGCACAGCTGTTTTAGACACACAAAATGACCCAAAGCAGGTTTTCTGAAATCAAAAGTCTTAAAGCAGCCTTTTGATGAAGTTTCTGAAGAGTTCCTCCCCACAAATGAAATCAAATAACAGAGGAGAATGCGGGCACAGACAGAGATCAGTAGGTAGAGCTGGCGAGACAGGTAACTCCATACTGTAGCCAGAATATATCACTCAACCTGCTAAAATAGACATACACAAAGGTAAATGTACACTGAGAAGGTTCTTGGAGCTCTTTTTCTGAAGACAGCTGCAAACACATACCCATTAGCATTACTGATTGAGGAAAAGTTTCATTTATTTCTAGTAGCAGCTAAGCAACCTTTGACCACTAAGACCTGACAACTTTAATTAGTTTTAGCTTAAAATGGAACCAAACTTGGCTTTGGCATCTCTCCAAATAATTTTCTCCCAGACTGCTCTCTGTTGTTAGTGGAGCATTACAGTATAATTACTGTAATCTCTTCATAGGCATGTTCCATTTGCTAACTTTCCTAGGAAATTTACAACTTTAACATATAGTTCAAAAATAATACTACAAAAATGTATTTCTCACATGAGCCAAGCAAAAACTTAACAAGAAGTATTCATCCCTCTCTGGCCTGACAAGAGAATTTGTACTTTTCCAAAGTCAGTGTGCCAAGCCTGCGTTCATCTCATTCCATTAAGACACCAGACAGAATAGCTCCATGCACTGTATGAACAGTGAAGCTGCTAAACCTGTTTGTAGGGTTGTTGGGGTTTTTTCAGGTTCAGCTTCTATCATTCCAGACAAGAAAAAGACCATCTGGCACACATTCCAGACATATTAGAAGCTGTAACTATTTCCAGATTAAATAATGTTATCATGTTGCCATAAAACACTAATACCACTTAAAGATTCTGCCTGTCTGATTTGGCCACTTCATCTACATGCTTAACAGAGAGAGAAAATAGCTGGACAACCTATCTATGCACAAAATCAAAGTTATCAGAGGGGGAAGGAAAGGGGACCCCTTCAGTGGAGTATTTTTAACTCTGTGTCCTAATCCACCCTCATATTTCCCGAAGTTTTCTATTAAATTGTCCAACATGGCCTGCCTTTTGCAGAATGAGTTATCACATTGAGACTGGAGCACTCAACAGCACATGCAGCTGTGAGTAAATATGAGGAAGGCTGCCTTGACAGCAACCTGATGTTAATAACTACTGGTAATAGTGTTGTGTATATGGGGATACCCTTGTGTTAGAGTGCCTTCCACTAGAGCATTAAACAGTTTGTTTCATTCTTTGCATAATGCTTAACTTCAGAATCAATGTAACAGTGCTTTTTCTTAGGAGGCTCTTAGTTTCAACACACCAAAATACACATTTACTTACATGTAAGTCAGGGTCATCCTCCTAATTCAGATGGAAGGCGATGGTCCTTTGCTTCTCTATGAAGCTTCACAACTTTAGTCCTACCCCTATGAAAACTGCTCCCTACACAGCTGAGATTTTCATTCTCACAGCAGAAACTCACAGCATGCCTGTAGAGGGGAATTGTCAACAGTGATCTTCGTCCAAAAAGAAGAGAAGACATTATGGATTTCCCACTGTATTTCAGAGTGCAATTTTCATCAGAGGGTGAAATTAATTAAAATAAGATGGGACAGGAGAAGTAATAAAAAAATCCTCTAATTACATTTCTACAGTTTGGGATTTGTCCCTGAGCTACACATCCAGCCTGCCTCAGCCTACACCAAAAATATGAGAAGAATTCAACTGGGCAAAGTTTTCCTGACCAAGCATAAGAGCACTGAATGTCAAAAAAAATAACTACTTTCAATTTGCACATCTCTATCAAATAATAACTTGCAGGAACACGGAGAACAGACCACATTTATTCTAAAAACGCACAACTAAGGCTTTCTGATAAAAGAAAATGAATACATTTCCAAGCACTGGAAACACCATGTGCTTTCTGCCATACACAGCCCCTTGCAGCAAGTCTGCATTTTCATCCCCGCAAAGCTAAAAAGCCCAACCCTATAAACATTACTACACAGCACCTACAAACAGTTTAATTAAACACTGCTGATACCAACTCTTCATAAGCCACCTGCATGGCAACCTCGCATGGACTCCTTATTCGGCAAAATAAAGGCAGCCGTAGGGACGTTCTACTAATGCTTAACAACACGATGCCCTCCTGGGGCACCCAGGTACCAGGCTAACAAGCCACCAGGTCATTCACTGGCAGGGAAGCAGGGTGTAACACAAAGGGAATAGCAGGGGAATTCGCTCAAGTTGCCCAGGCGACAGCAAAGCAACATGATGAAATATTCCCTGTCGCCCAGCAGCAGGGAAAGCACAGCTCAGGCCTCGCAGGTCTGGGCCCGCAGCACACTCTAGTGACCTGATATCTCCACAAGAAAAGCTGAATAAATTCAGTGCTGTGCTGACCACAAAAAACAACCCAAAACCCAAAGAGCAGTGATTTGAACTCTGCCTGCACACACAGAAGTGCATTTGGTACACCTCATAGCACTGCTTCGAGTCAGGGCTACGTGTTTGAAAAACTAATAATCATTCTGGAGTGTAACTTTCACACTATTAAGAGCATCATTTGCTTGCTAGAAGGCAAAGGACAGACCAGCGTTGGTTTGGGACTACCAACCTTTTGCTCTCAACATAACGGGAAGGCAACTGGGGTTATTCTCCAGCTTGACACTTTAGCTCAGATTTAAACATTGATAGCTAATAATTTAGGAGCTGTGGCTTTGCATGTGGTCTCTCACCGGCTGAGAACTTGTGTGCAGCAAATAGCATTATATCTGCATAGATAAGCAGAACCCATCAAACACACCAGATTCAAGAGGTCTTCACACACCATGGCACGTTCTTGCACAGTTTCTAAGTTACAAGTAGTCTTGCACTATAAAACATAACTGGCAATCAGCAGCTTTAACAGGTGGCTCGGTTACTGTAAGAAACAATCCATTTGCAATACCAAAAATAACTAAAGCCACAGGCTACTTCTCTCCCTCTCCTTATGCAAGACTTTCACAATTACCTTACACACATCATCAACAAATACCATTTACATACAGTCACAAACTCAATTGCTTCACTAAGGTTGTAAGGTGAAAGACATTCCACTGAATGGCTGACTAGGACATCTTCATGCACTTGCCCAAGACAGTATTGGGTTGACAGTTTCCAGGGGAAGAGCTCAAGGGCAGAGACAGACCCCACTCATTCAGAGTAAGGTGTTAATGGGTTTTATGGCTGAGAAACTTCTGGACTGCTGTATAATTACAGCCCTAACCCACAGCACCCTGCTCAGGTGACTCTCTCCCACTCACATCTAAATAGTCTCTCATCTTCTCCTAAATTAAAAGCATATCCTAGAGCCTTACTGATCAAGCCTTAAGCACCATCTCCATCATTAATATTTGGGTCCATGGAGTTGCAAGATAAGCTTCAATAATTCAGACGCATCAAAT
This sequence comes from Melopsittacus undulatus, assembly GCF_012275295.1. NCBI lineage: Eukaryota > Metazoa > Chordata > Aves > Psittaciformes > Psittaculidae > Melopsittacus > Melopsittacus undulatus. The sequence continues at coordinate 7,492,565 of NC_047529.1, read as the reverse complement.
CGCTACCAATTTCTCCTGCACGTGCCCACCTGCATTTCAGTGCCATCTTCCTTCTGCCACTAATGTTCAGCGCTTGGGTTTCATCTCTCCCCTTTCTCTGCTTTCCTCTGTGTTTGCTATGCCTTTGTTTCTCATTTTCTTGCTTTATTTTTTTCCAAATGTGTTCAAAAGAAGCTTTTCAATCATTCTGCCATGTCTGTAATTGTTCCTGGTCTTAGCACAAACATGAATCACTGGTAAACTCAAAGTCACATAGACATTACACGCAAACACATAGTTTCTGATATTCTGCTCATATAAAGACTCTGCAGAACAGTTACTACTGCACCTGGGCACATAGAAGTGCATTTGGTACACCTCATAGCACTGCTGCAGGCAGGAATATGTATTTTAAAAAACTAATAATCATTCTGGAGAGTTTAAGTTTCAGACTGTTAAGAACATCATGACTACAGCAAGTACTTACAATGGATCATTGTACTTACTAATGAACAAAGCCTGTTGAAACACTAAACTACATGATTATTGCTTAATTTCTAGATGTGGATACACCTCATTGCCTCTCTGTACAGGCTACACTTTGAAGTTGAAATAATGAACTACAGTGATTAGAGAGCAGCTTTTAAAGGGAACAAAACTTAGTGCCTTTTTATTAAATACCACAGGGGGAAGAAAAAAAAGAAAGCTTCTATGAGAAATAGCCCTTTAACACATCATTTTTCAAGATTTGTGTGTGTCCTTTAATTATGTGTGAACAATTCTACCAAAGTGAACCTGACTGTGCCTAAACTAGAATTTAAGAACTTGAACAGCTTTTTTCAGGTTCAAGGCTTAAATCTATCCAGACCCTACTGCCTTATTTAAGAAACAGTATTTTCATATAATTTGCAAGCCATTGGATATGATGCAGGTATTAAGGTTCAGAAGAATAATGTGTCAGTACCAAGAAGAGTCACCCACGCTCTCCAAAAACAAAATGTTTCAGACAAAAGGGAAGAAAGATGCTTTGGAAGTACCAGATTCAGATTTCTGATACTTCAGATGAAATGGTTCACATAACTTGAGAATGGAAATCCTACAGCTATTACCATTAGCTTCTCCCACTGAGGATTTCAGAAGTCAGCCACTATATGTATCAGTATACAAAAAAAAATCCATATAGAAATAAACAATCTCTTCAAAGCACATCTTTCTTTCCATTCCTCCTTCCATCAGCTCTCTTCACACATGGATACATGTACATGGAAAGAAATTCAATTATGATATTCTGTAGGAAAAGAAAAAAGCATTTAAAAGATTAAAAGATTATTTCACTGAAAGAAACCATTGTAATACAAAATCAGTACTGCCATATGCACACCACTGAAGCTGTATTAATACCTTTACCTCTACCTTGCTATGAATTAAGCCCACTGAGGGATACCTGGACCAGTTGGTATAAAAGTTAAAAGCCTGGGGCTGTTCAGCAACCTATTTTGCTTCCAGCTATATGTACACTTTCTTTCTTACCTAATTCACAGATTCATTACATGCTCTCACAAGAGGTATATTGCAAGGGAACGGAATTCGGAATCATAACTTAAAACTCCCGAGTCTCTCTAATTATGTAGGATTTATCTTCAGTATTTGTACAATGCCAAGCAGCCTGCTCATGGTGCAGACTATTTACTTTGCTAGTCTGGAGGAAACACTTAAAGTGCAGCTAAATTTAAAAATAATAAAAATACAGAAAGTGCAAATATACACATATATTACATATTGCAGTATAGGCACTGAGAATGGAAAGTATTATGCTAAAAGGGCATAAACATCACCTAGAAAGATTGCATTTGGCCACGGAAATATAAAGAATAATCCCAGAATCCAGTTAGAGGCCATGCAGGGCAAGAGACTGCCCAAATTGCATGGATTCAAAGTGCCTGACTCTCTTCCTAAAGGCCTAAAGCTCAAGGCCATGTTGCCCTCCCCATAAGCAGGTCCTTAGGTAGAGCTCCAGGCTCCCCAGCTCACAGCTGGTCCTTCCCTGCTGTAATGCTTTACCAGTTTCTGCATCAAACTCAATGCATGTTTGCCTTGATTCCTCCTCCCTTAAACAAAAGGAAAATAAATTAAGTAAGAAGTCCAGTAACAGTAGCAATACCATTGATAAATCTGATCCACATTCCAAGGCAAGAACAGGTAATGATATGCTTCAGTTTTCTATTTGATCAAAGCAGAAGAAAAAGCTTTTTGCTCCCCATCTTGGCTGAAAAGGGAACATGTCCTAGCTTAGCTCCATCATGCCTGCACCAGCAAATTGACTTAATTGTCAGCAGGGGATTACAAAATACGAAGTGACTTCAGCAGTGCTCAGGGGAGACTCCCCAGGCATGGTGTCTATAGCAAAGACACAGAGGAGCCATCCATCTCACTCACCCCCAGGCAAAGCACAGCAGCCTCGGATCTCTAAAAGAGGCGGACAAGAAACAACAACAAAACTCAGCTTTGCAGGATGATTTAGCACTGGCCCAAATAAGAAGTGGTTTTAAACACATCAGTACAGCTTCCCTGACTTCTGGTGCTCATGGCTGCTGAAATCAAAGGTACAAGGTTGTGATTTGAAACACCCAATTGTAGTTATAAGGCTACATCAGATTAGAGCTTATAGGGTCTTCCTAAAGAGAAAGGGCAACACTGTATCCCTCTCTCACATCCTACTCCCCAAGAAGGATAAGGGTGGAGAGGGTAGAAAGGGAAGCTACAGTCAACACTAGCTGCTCTGCTGGGTGCTAGCACTAGGGGATGGGAGCAGAAATACTGCTCAGCTATACTTTATAACTCAAAGCCTTTTTTGAGTCTGATGATGCCAGCATGAACAAAGAAAAGCCAGATGTAACTCAACCGCAGGACATGGGCACTACGAAAGAAGTAGGGAACCAAAACCTTCCACTGTGTCTCTGAATATATCATAGAGAGAAATACTCCCACCTGAGAACACCTGTGTGCTGTCAGGGGATTCACTTGGAAATTAAGGAACAGGTTCTGTTTTAATCTGATCTATTACTGGTGTTGGGGACTAGTCTGAACCAGAGCTGCAGCCTCTGAAACTGTCAACTTCTGACCTCAGGAGCCCTTCAGCTCTAAACCATACCAAAACACCAAGTTTGGACCTCTTAAGCAGGTTCATTTTCATCTAAAAGGAGATGCAAGGCAGATACATCACTCCTTGTTTTGAAGCAGACCTAACACTGGTCACTCAGCTCTCTGAAATGCTGGGTTTGTCATCTAGTAGTGGAAAAACAAACCAAACCAAATGAAAAGAAACTGTAATTAGCTGGGTCATAGCCAAGGTTAGAACTGCTAGTAGGCAAAGCTCTGCTATAACACAAGGCAAAAATCATCTGCCCTCCAGCACTTGGAGATGCCTTCATCCAAGGAATCAAAGGACAACTCAAAACTGCTGTGTTTGTCCTAGTCCACCCTTCCTCCAGGGCAGATTCGGTTGTTTCTATGTTTGGTAAAGTAATGGCCAAGCTTAAGTGAAAACTGCTGCAGAATCTCTGAAATAAGAGGTTGAGCATAAATTCTCTGTAACTTTTCCCAATATAATTAGTGAACACTACAGGTAAAATGCAGGGTTGTTTGGGTTTTTCCCCTACTATTCTGGAAATCATTATAAGATTGGATTTTAATTTCAGAAGGAATAATACTAGGATTCAGATGGGCAGAAATTCAGAACTACTCAAATACAACTTGGACCACACAACTCAATGTAATCACTTAAGAGTGGATTAAAACCAACAGGATGAAACGTTCAGTTTCTCTGAAATAGGCTATACAACACAAATTCTTAGCAACGTAAGGGAAAATGGGTTGCCAGTTGATATTACCTAGCGTGTCGAGTCACTGAGAAGACTTACATTCCTCTATAACCTGGTTTGATGGAGTTGAAAGCAATACCATCTCTTTCTTCAATAAAAAGTTATTTCACATGACACAAGAGTACACTTCTCCCGAAAAAGCAATATGGTTCACACTTTAAATTTAAAAGCATTTCTAACATGGATTTGCAATGCAAAACATTTTAAATACAAATCAAATATAGCTGTCAGAACAATCTTTTTGAGACAGCCTACAACCAGGCATATTGATATTAACTATTTCTATTTATTACTCTACAGAAACCAACTTTAAAGCATAAAACTAAGGTGCTACAGAGCTGCAGAAACCTACTTAAGTGATTCATGTTGTACACTAGATGAAATTTACTGCACAGTAGATGTGAAAGTGACAAAAGAGAGAAGCAGCAGTAGGCCTAAAGTTTTCTGAATCAGTGTTTTTCCACAGATTTCAACTACTCAAACACAAAAGGCAATAAAACCTTGAGGCTTCAAGGCATTGCTGCTGAAGCCATCTGAGAACAAAGGCCATTACAACATAGCTCCTCCAAGAGCTAAGTCATCTCTTCTCAGGGCAGAAGTTGCGAAGTTCTGAATAACTCCTTTGCAGCCAGGAGGACAGTGTTTGGGATAGGGTACCCCTGAGAAGGAAAGAACAGTACCATCAATGTCCCCTCTTGCCCATATGAGCATATTGTGCAAGTGACAATCCAAGAAGGAGATACTAAGATGAAACTTGAATGCTCTTGTCATATCCGAGAGACGTATGTGAGCAGCTCATCACCCCGCTGGTGTGAGGAAAGCACAGGGCTCTGCAGCATCTTCAGTGCTATAATTAAAAACAATTCCCACATACATCCAAACAACACAGCATGTTTCAGAAACCACTCTGAGCAACAGCATATAAACATACAAGTGTCTATTACTTGCACATGATGCAAACAACACTTGCCATTGTGATGGGATTAACAAGCAAAACCTGCTTTCGCAAGCTTCCACTCTGCTTTGATGTGTAGTTAGCTGCCATTACCAGTTTTTACGACTGTGACAGCAGGTCACACAAAGAGGTTTGAAGCCCAGGTTTTTAAATCCAAACCACATCCTTAACATCAATTTTTATGGAAGATACATTCCAAATTTATAAAGAAAGCAAGTTCTGGATTTGCAGTAGAAATGTTTTCCTTTTGTCAGAGAAGTCAGGTTTTAACAACCATAGGTCAAACCAAAATTTGAACTGCATTTCACAGACCATAATTATTTATATAACAAGTAATTGAAAGATTTTCAAATTACTAACATTTGTGAAAAGCTTCCCCAAAATCTGCACCAAATGGCAACAGTGTAGGCAAATCAGAAACCATAATAAAGGGTGGAAGACACTCATCTTCTACTCAACACCCAGGAGAATTAAGCAAAGCAGTGCCTCCTGCCAAAGGAGAAGAGGAGACAGACAGGGTTAGCCAGACTGCTACACAACAGCTTTTTTGAACATCAACTCTCATTACCACCCTGGTGAGTAGGTATCCTGCTTTCAGTGTCTGTAAGTTAGAGTAGATAAACCTAAAGCTTACTTGCTCCCATCAAAGTAGACCTTCCCTTAGTCAATACTTAACTATGTATATCTAACAGGATTACGTTACACGTAATTCTAATACTATCTATATATAATTAAAATACCAATTCCCACATTAACCTGACTAAAGTCCTTACATTGACTTAGATCATGTGGAGCCGATACCTGTACCAACTCCGAACAATCTAATCCACCCCAATGTGTTTATAGTTACAACAAAGACAGGAAACAGCAAACATATACCCAAACACAGAACTGAAAGGGGGCAACTTCAACACAACACTGATAACCTCAGCCTACGGCTGACCACCTGCTGCCAAGATTTTGTAGGTTTGGAGACAGAGGAGACTTCAAAGAAGTCTTCTCTTTTGTGTCCTAACACACTGCAATTAGTAGAAGCTTGACTGATTTGGGGCTTTTTTATATGTAAAAGATTGAAAACCCCCCACCATATTACATGCCCATCTTGACTGAACACACACTGTTGCAACTATCGGCTTAAAAAACCCACAATCCTTTCAATAATCCCTCACAAGTACTGATTAAAAGTGGATTTAATATTATGAAACGAAGCATAATTGTTCAAGACGACCTTGAGTAGCTTCTTACACCACACTGCTCCATCAGTGCACCCAAGATGACAGTTGCATTGTCAAATGTATGATGAGACAGGCTGATAGCAAGGTCCTTCCTAAATATTTTCCTCTGTGAAGTAAAACAGATGCTCACAGTTCTTCCAAACCATGTCTGTCTCCTGTTCTGTTTGAAACACACACTAGACATACATAATGAAATGGAGTAGACATTTAATAAGTACGAGCTGTATCGATGGCCTATCATCCAACAAGCAGCCCTAGAATACATGCATTTTCTTTCCTCTGTTTAAGTCATTACTGATTTTATGTCCAAGAAAATTAAGGCATATAAGCAAAAAGTGGTTTCACGATAACAGTGACGCTATTGCCACCTGCTGTCAGAAAGCGTTCATGGCATCCCACACCACCTTGCACTTCCCAACCGCAGGAAGACTTCAGAAATACAGCTTTTCAGGGGTTTTGCCCATATGTTGCTATTTTTCTGTAGAAAGGACACACAAGAAAGGTCCAGGGTAACTATGGCATTAACGATCAATATACACAGTAGTTTGATAGTGAGCAAAGTCTACGTTACAGTGCTGGAATACAGGGAAAGTTCTACCAACAGAGGCAATGATTTTAAGTTACCACCCCCTCAAACCACAAAGGATATAATAAAGCTAAAAAAGACGACGATGCAGTGAAAGGCATGACATTTCACATTGCTACTCGTTCCCTTAATTACTGAACACTGCTAGTACCCAGATCCTCGGCAGAGCCCACACAGCTCCAAGTGCCCTGCTTGCAACACACAAGAGTCCCAGGTTTTAGAGACAGAATGTGTTAAGTTCTAGTGGCCAAATACAAACCTGACAAGCAAAGTGATCAAGTGAAAGCACAAACACTACCATGAGTTACTTCTAAACCTGACAAGTCTCAAATTATACAAGTAGCTTCCTCTACTCCTACCCATTCTTTCTCTACACCAGAGTCAGTTACATGAAATTTTTTATTCAGCATTCATAAAGCTCCAATGCTGAATACCAGATTGTTAAATAAATCCACATTCTATAGACCATCAGGTTAGATTAGGCTACTGGGAAGTCTACCTTGCCTGTTTTATGTTAGATTCTCAAAAGATTAACAGACTATGCTGAGCCTAGTCAGAGGAGATAGCTAACTTCATGCCAGGGTATTTTATAGAATCACGGAATAGTTTAGGTTGGAAGGGACCTTAAGATCATCTAGTTCCAATCCCCTACCATTGGCAGGGACACCTTCCACCAGACCAGGTTGCTCAAAACACTGCCCAACTTGGCCTTGAACAGTGCCAACAGCAAGGCAGCCACAGCTACTCTGGACAACCTATTTTAGATACTAGATACTTAGGTATCCTGCACCCTCATTCTACTCAGAATTCTGTGCCAGCATGGAATAACATGAAAAGTCAAATAGCATTGCCCTGAACCTCAGCTTGCTGCAGGTCAGGTGTCTGAGTCTACAATCTGTTAGGTTTAAGGAACTTTTTGAGTGCAATGTTCCAATGGAAAATGTATTTTCTTCTCTATTGCCATTTTTTTTAATAGGCTTCTCAGTAAGTCATTGAACACTTACATCCCACTGCTTGAAATCATTACTTGATTATCAGTAATATGAAGTGCCTATCTGTTTGCATACCTAGCCATACAGCAGGCTGATCAGCGAAGCCTTCCTTGTAGGCATGCAAGGTTTAGGTCTTCCTCCCATCACCTGAGACTCTCTGCTCACAGGCGCTACACATGATTCATCAGGATAACACCTAGGATTGTGTCTGAGGCACAGACCCACCAAGAATTCATCTCTGTTAGCTGAAGCACCCAGCTATGAGTACACTGCTGGAATATACTGGCATAGTGAAAACATTTTCCCCCAAATTCCCCTTTCCCAAAGCACACCATACCTATGAAAAAAGTCCATTCCTGACATGCATGCGCAGCACTGCAAATCCTTCCTTTCTCTGTTCTTAAGTTCTGAGTTACACTAATTGTATCTGGGATGTTTTCAAAGTATACTATGACTATACTTGCTGCTGCATACTTCTGCATTAGTCTTCTCAATCTTGAGCTTTTGTCACATAACCCACCTAAATTAAACAGCACATCTGCTTAATTTAATACAGAGAAGCTGTACTTCTCTTTGTTTTCATCCTCTTAACTGCTATCACTTCACCCAGATTTTTTGTCATCCAAATGATTATCACACTACATGAACTACATTGAAATCAGGCCAAAACTAGAGCAGAAGTTCAACCATGCCTATATTCACCAGCCACACTTAAAATATTTTCCAAAGAAAGCAGAAATAAACTCACTCACAGATGTTGTGATTGCGAATGACCCATTCCCTCAACTATTAACTTTGACTTTTCTGATGAATAAGTAAGGACTACATATAAATTAGCCTGGGGCTTTATGCACAAGTGTAATTGTACCAACTGTAAATTAACTTGAGGAACCTTTGATTAACACCACAGTCTGCTCACACTAAAGATGAAAACCAAATTAGCAACAATTCGTTAGCATTATTGGTTCTATTCCTAGAGGAAATTACAACAGTGTAAGTTACATAGGCAGATGCCAGATGACTCTGTGCAAGAGATTAATAGAGAAACTGGAAAGTTGTATCTGCACACAGGAAATAAAACACTTAAAATATGCTTACAAAATATGCTACTGGACATCAAACTCAGTAAGAAGCTCCCAGCACAAGCAACCATTTATGTTTAGTTCAGCTGGGAAAATAAACACAAAACCCCACAAAATCAATGTTAATAAATGCAAACGTCCCATACAAAAACTTATAAGCAGCTTAAGGGCAGACTGTACCTTTTGTTGATTCCACTTTCAATAGTAGGAACATTTGAATTAAGGTACTTATCATTACAGTGAAACAAAGAACTAAAGAACAATTTCAAGTAAGCTACAGAGGAAGACCTACTGGTCACTGTAAAATAAAAAGGGATAAGTTATGTATACACTAGTTCAGGCCCAGCAACTGACTCAAACACCTTCATAACATTCAGACAGGCCACTTCTAAAGTAATTTCTACTTCAGAAGCTACAAGATGAAAGTTTTGTGTGATAAATTAAGTTGCCAAATGAAATGGATTAGCAATCAGTGAAATTGCCTGGTGTCAGATCTGTTCCAGATTAGAATCCATCCTTTTCCCCACCTGTTCATTAAGCACCAAGTTCAAGGCAACTGCAGTGACTGATTGCACATTAACAAGCTGTTTATGTGGAAAGGCATAGTTCAGCCACTATCTATACTTACACACTCGTTTAAGCATAATTCACTGATAATGTATTCAGTTCCCAGTTTCAATACATTGTACTTATACCTTGATGTGTAATTTTGGACTTGAGAGAAATCGGATGTGTCATGAAATTAAACAGACTGTACTTCAAGGTCAAGGCCAGGAAAAGAAGAGCCCAGAAGAACATCTGTTGCTATCTCCAGTTAAGAAAACAGGAGAATGAGATTGCTGTTACACTAAAATACTTAAACAAGTTGTGAAGTCAAAAGCCTGGGGCAAGAAAGGTGTATTTCATCAGTGAAAGTTAACATTTAATATGAAAACAGCTATTTCATCCTCCAAGTCGAATCATGCAGAGACTCCATTTAAAACCAGCCCTGCAGTAAGCAAAGCAAACTGGACATATTTAAAACCAAACATTTCCCAGTTCAATACAGTTCTTGCACTGGGACAGGGAGGTACAGCAGGGCAAACTCTTACAAATGTGTTAAAGACTCAGCTGTAGTTCACCCCCTGCAAACACCCTTGCCTCTGAAGGTAACCACCAAGACATCCTCCCCTCTGTACTGTTGCTCAGCTGGAACATGCCAAGGAATGCAAGAAACCTGTGCAGCCGGTGTTTGCCAAACCAGCATCACCAGCTGATGTGACTCACTGCAGATGTGTGGATGGGCTCCTATGGAGGAAATCTCTTCTGCAACAGTAGGTGGTTCAAACACTGAATTCCAGCATCAGAAGTTAGTAACAAAGGGTCATAAATTCTTGACTTATTTTCTTCACTAGCTCTTTTTACTGTTGATCAGAGTAAGAGCTTACTTCACTTGTTTTCTCATATAGAAGAAAATATTCCCTTTAGAAAGTGACAGTCTCTCCACAAATCTGGCAGGATTAGAGATGATTCCAGCACCCCAGTGCAGTTTTAGGGGAGCCACCTAGTTGCTATAACTGTAGCAATCATCTGATTGCTAATTTAGAAGCAACACTATGGGTTACTACTGGAAATATCTATTTGGATGAAACTGATCACCTTCCATTTTCTTGTGGATTAAGGGTTTCCACTATCAGTACCATACTTCTGTACTGATATCCAATATTTTTCAAAGTGAAGAAGAATAACATTTCTTCTTGTGTTCTGCAAGCCATCCTACTCCCCCAATCAAATAAGGATAATCTTTTGTTCCCCCCACATAATCACTTCCCCTAGATCTTGCTCCTAGTAAAAACTCACAACACATTAGTACATTCTTAAACTTAGAACTGAGCCAGTAAGATTTACTAACAGAGAAGCAAATGAATACCCAAGGTCAGTAGTGATGAACTGCTGCTTAAGGTACACCAGATATACAGACCTATATCTCACCCATTCTGAAAATGCAACTCCTTGATCTATCTCAGGTTCAAAAGCTGCTGCATATGATGTCACATTTCCCTCCTATATTTATTAAAAATGCAGAGGCAATTAGCTATGTGCGGCTTAGCTGATGCTCTAAGTATTGCACAATTTATTTTTCAAACCTTGCTGTGACTTTTACTATTTATTTCTGTACTTGGGATTGGCAAATGTATGTAGAAAACATACCCGAAGAAGCCTAAAAGTGAGCAGAATGAATACCATGAATGATGGACAATGCTTTCTTCAAATAGGCTCTGAAACCTTCAGTCAGGACCAGTGTTAATACATCGGCCCCACCAAGCCATGAGACCATCGTGTCATACTGCCCAGATTTAAATCAGCAGAGGCAGCAGACAAACAAACTCAAAGGGAATTAATAGTTTTTGAGTCACAACTTGGAACATTCATGATTGACTTTGGACTGCTGCTACATTAACCACGAGCAGAAAGACTCACTCCCTAAACCACATCACACCTCAGAGAAAGCAATTCAACAACATTAAGATAGAGGGAGCAGGCAAAGCAGTAGGATGGGTATTACAGCTTGTGGCTTTAGCATTCCGATATTATGTCCAGTATTATCTGAAACTATTTTTCCTCATATAGCTCATTTGCTGCACAGAAATGCCTTCTATTCGGAAATGCCTGCACTACAAATACAACTTGTGTTAAGAGTTGAAAGGAGCAGAGGGATTAAATAACCCCATCTCCCCCTCCTCAACTCAAAAAAAAACCCCAAGCTCAACTCCTAGGAGTTACATAGAAGTAGGCTAATAGTGGTTATCTGGCTTCCAGGTACTTGAAGCACTTTTGGCATCAGAATGAAGTGACATCCAGGAATTTTTAATCTGTTCAAAAGGCCAGTTATCATCGATTTATGAAGTACATGCCTCAAGGAGAACCTGTTCACATTCTCAGAGTGTAACACCAAAGGAGAGAAAAAGAAAATAGGATTAAAAGTGGAGATTTTTATACAAATTTTACCTGAATCCTTAAAAAAATGGGGGAAAGAACATTATCCCAACAAGACACCTTAGGGAAGACATCAAGTTAAACTAATAACTGTTTGCAATGCAGTCAGTAGCAAGGAGGTTTTAGGGAAGCATTCTGTAAGGGTAACAGATTTACAGGGACAGATAATTGACACAGATTTCAGCAAAATGGCACATCAGCTCCCTTTCTGCAGCTACCTGCTCCATCACACTGCATCTCAGGTTAACTCTCACTCTCCTCAGAAACTAGAAAAATAGATCCGCATTCTGATCACGTATGATTTCACGGTGGCTGTTCTGACATGGTGGTTTCGACAGTGAACAAAGAAATTTTTATTACCACTGTTTCCATAGTTGTTCTCTTCTAGCATAAAGCACTTGTAAGACATTTTTGGAAAGTAACATTCAGTTTGCCTGTTACAGCCCAGGGAAAAAGGGGAACCTTTTGTATCAGGGCTCAGCAATGATACCTTGGTATTTAGCTGTGTAAGATCACCATTAACAACTCTGTTAACCCAACAAAAGAAGTTAGTTCAGTGATCAATCTAACTGTCTCACTTGCATATGAGAAATTTAATAGGAAACAGAATTCAGAGCTAAGGCAAGCTACTAAATTTAGCAGAAGTGTTTGTATAGTACAGCTCAGAAATAAATTGGGCCATACTCTGAAGAGTCACACTGTTTATCTGGATGCCCAAAGGAGGGCACGACAGTAAAAGTCAGTGCCACAAGCAAGTTACCACACAGTCTCACACCCTGTGTAATCAAGTAAATCTACTGATGTCTTGCTTACCCCTCAGGCAGGCATTCAAAAATATAACTGCCAATATATTTGTATCCAAATCTGGAGACAATCTGAACCACCTGGAATCCTTCCACAGCCCCAGAATTTGCTATACTTTTCCCTTTAATTATAGCATGTTTTTGTTTACAGAAGTCAACGTAAATTAAAACATTGAAATTAAGTATCTTCCTGGGGCTTTAACTTGGATATGACTTGCTCTATGCTAAATTATTTATTACAGGAGATAATTAATGGAATTCCTAAATTCAGAGAGGAAGTCTCAAGAGGGTCTCTTCCTTCCTCCTGCCAGTTGCAAGCCCTGGGTTAGGGTCAGTCATTAACAATCAAGGTAGCCAAAAGGCTTTAAGCACGACAAGAACTTGCACAGATTTACCTCTAAAAAGTCTGTTTCATATTCCATGTTTGATAAGCTGCATTTATTCAACTTACACACACAAACCACAACTAGCTTTTGCTTCCTCTCCTTGAGGCTTGGATAAATTTTAGTCACAGAAGGAAAAACAAAGGAGTTCTTTGCAAAAGCAGAGTGTACAAACATGTTTTGAAATATCATCCAAGAGATGCTACAATTTCACTTAAACTTTGGTCAAAAAAAAACTCAGTGTCTCAGTGCAGCAACTTGAGGTTTTTGCATAATATGGAACTTGAACCAAAATATCTTCCTCCTCCTCCTCATTCAGCTTTCCAGCTATCCCTCAATATGTCTAGAAGGTTTAACTTCAAAAGAGAAACACTGAAACTATGAGCAAATCAAAGGCTTACACTTTAAATTTAACTACTGCACTGACATACAGGTAACATTTCATTTTTAAAGGCAACTAAAGGTTAGCATTTTAATCTAAGGATATAAACAACTCATATAGTTAATGTATTAAGCACTTTAGGAAATATAAGATTACAAAAGAGGAATAGAAGAATCTTAAAAAGCCTCCCATACCCAATGCCCTGACCTAGGACTGCTGCTATATATCAGCCCAATTTAGTGAAGCATCACTGCTCCTTCCAACGAGTAGTTCTACCAACATCTAATCTGAATCTCTCATTCAGCCCAGATCCAACTTCTCTTTAGCCTACTTAGGGAAGACATCAGTAGAAACAACTTCTTTCTTTTTGCCAAAGGTAGATAAATGTCAGTAGCAGTCCAGGATATACGTTTCTGGACACTTCAAGAGAATGGGAGAAATCCCCTCTAAATCAAGAAAAAAAAAAGTATTCCTGTTCTAGAGCTAATCTGCAACTAGTTATGGCCTATATTTCAGGGCAGGCCTATGAACAAAGAACCTAAACATAAATTGAGAGAAGTATGCCAATAATGAGTTACTATGCAGTGATAAAGTAAGGAAGTCAGTGAAAGCACTACTGGGAATGTCACCCTGACAGAATATGGAGGAGGGAAATTAAGGGATTAAAGCTTCAGAGGCCTCAGCATCCCAAGTGAGGAGAGGGTCATGTTACCATGTTTTGCCTGTAATTTAGAAAGGCTTTTGTGCCTCAGTTAACTATAAGATTAAAAATCTTTGCATGGGAATATCACCCTCATTACTTGCTGGAGTGCACAAATGCATTTTGAGATAACTATTCTACCTATACTTCACAAAAGCCACTAGCTTGTCTCCACTCTAAAGTTAGGGAGCCACACAGAGAGAACAACATCAAGCAATCCAAGAGAATCTGTTTACTAACTTCCACACTGTACAAGCCAACATTTCTCTGCTCTTTACAGAAATGAGCCAAGTAGCTCCACGCAAGCATACCGATTTTGGCCCACACCTACACTTTATTCTAGCAGAGAGAAGATAACTGCAGTATGTTTCCTTCCAATAAATTAATAACACCAAAAACTCTTGAAAACAAATCCATGCTCCTAAGAGCTAAGGACAATGCCAGCCAAATACTAGGGAGGAACAAACTTCCATTCTCAAGACACACAGGCTGTATTCTTTCTGGGATGGGGAGTACATGCAAGATTTAGCTGAACTTAAGTGTGAGAGTAAAGATTCCCATAGTCTTTCCCAACCAGACAAATTAGCTTATTATAACCTCATGCAAACACAAGCTAATTGCCAAGTCACACCCCCCTCTTTTTGTCACAAGATGCTACACACAGTTCTTTATGATGTATTCACGGAGACACAGCCACTAAGCAAGAAGAGGTACCAAAACATTCAGAACTCTGCAGGACAAATATGATCTCCCTACAAGATAGCAAATATTCAAACCACATAAAACAAATTCAGTTTTCCTATCACCTAATCCTTAAGGTTTTCACATCACCTAGCCCACAAATGGCTTGATTTATAAAAACACACCAGGATGTACTGCAGTAGTAATCAAATTCAGCCTTCTAAAATATCAAGTGTGAAGTCCGAGCTACTCAAGTCAACAGATGCATAGATCATTATTTTTCCTTTCCATGATATTAAAGTCTCCCAACAATCCTTGTCACAAAAGGTGCACAGGATAAGCAGATACACAATATAGAGAAATGAGACTAAAACCCAGAGTTTTCAACCAATTTCCACAGAACATACCAATTTTATGCAACTTTGAAAAGTTCAAACTTGTAACATGGCATTATAAAGGACATTCATGACATAATCCAAAACATTTAACCACCTACCAGCATTAACGATGGCATCGACCTCAAGCAGTGTAATGTCACCTCTGTAGAGAGAAACTTTCTCACTCAGACTTTTCTTCCCTTGCAGATCTTCTTTGGCAGTTTCACCTACAAACCAAGAAAGCATCAAAAGCAGATTACAAACGTGGCTCAGAGATCGCTATTTACAAGTCCAGAGCAGATCTCAGCAGTTCCCGTTACACTGTGTCTGTCAAACTGCAGCATCCTCCCGTTTCGCCTCGAGAGGGCACCGGTAACCTACAAAGATCCTAGCATTTCCCCCAAAAAAACCACACGACTTGCCTTGTATTTGTTCCCAAATAAGAGCTACTATCAAGCACCAATTCCTTACCAACATACTATTAGATTAAAAAAACTGATTGTGCATACACATTTTTGAAGCTAGATCCAATACTTTTCTTCTAAGATAAACCTGCTACTGAAGCAGCAATTCATCCAACACAGAATTATTCCAAATGTGTAACACCACATAGGAACTCCACCTGCCAACAGCCCTGGCAGCAGCTAGAGTGCAGAGAAGAAAAGCCTGAATGAAAACACCAGCACGTTTAACTTGGAGCTTTGCCACCTTACACAAATCAACTAGACCAGGTCAAAACAGGGTGTGAGAGAGAAGACACAACATAAATCAGCTGTCAAAAGATTACTGAACAATAGGTCCCTTATTCCAGTAAACTCTTAATTTTTGCATCACCAATTCACTTTATTTGCATCATACTCAATATATGTAACAGTTTGATTACCTCAAACACATACCTGCCAAAAGCTTGATCTAGTCATGCATTGTGACATTTCCACTTAAAGAACTAACGAGAGCAGGAAAAATTACTTCATTGAATTTTAGATTACGTTTTTAAACTCATTCTTTCTGACAGAAACCAAATGACTCAAGAGGTTCAAGTTCATATATTGGCCAGAAATAAGACTAAATTGCTAAAGTGACAGGTTAAGTGGGAAACAGTTCCAATCTTGAAGTAAAATATATTTTCCAAGTAAAAAAAAAAACACCTCAAGGGCAGACAGAGTGAGAAGGTAGAAGCAGTACAAACGTGCCTCTTTAGTTTTTATATCAAACTTCACTTTAATCAATCTCCACCTGTTTTAGTATACCTGATCAGATCTGTTAGCATCATATGCACCTATAAGCAGAAATAAGAACATTCATTTTGGATCTTGCTCTTCTGACTTCAGCACCAACGACTGCTATCAGAAACCATCACTTATCTCAGTCACTCCAAAATAACCAGCCTCGCTCTATTCTACTGTAGATTAGCTACCACATGCCTCATGCAAAACCCATACCACCTCCATCAAGACAGATGTTGTCACTGTGAGATAAGGTCGCTTTGTATTCAAGTGTGTGTATTGAGGGGTTTAATTCCTCTGCTTGGCTCTGAAAGCAAATATCCCATTGCCACCAGATGGCCCTCGGTGTCTTAACCAAAGCAAAGAACAGCGCTGTGGAAAGGTTCTCACTAGCATAGAACCTTGTGTCACTCTAACCTAAAAGTTATACTGTTCATTCGTTTTTCAACAGAAGATACCACTGTACTTAGTTTCTGAGTTGTATTAAAATAAAAATCAGCCTCTGTGACCAATTTACAGACTCTGATTTATTATCTGCTTTCACGCTAACTGCATTCTGCCTGCAAGTAGGACAGTTGCTTTCCCCATCCCTCCCCAGTGAGTATCACAGTGGAACTCTGCCAAATTTAAAGTACATCCAATCATCCTCCCTCTCCACTTCCCACCCAAGTTACTGCAACAATAGTTACATCAAATCAAAACACCAAATTCTCCAGAGTAAAACCAGTTAGTTTTAAATAGAAAGTACAGTTTGGATACTACAGTATTTGTGCCATTTGTGCTAATTCTCATTATCACTACTTTCAGATTCAGCGGGAAAGCAGAGATGTCCCTTACTCCGTTCATCAGCAAGGTCAACACAGAGTGGTCTGAGTTGGAAGAGATCTTAAATATCATCTAGTTCCAGCTCCGCCCCCCCCGCGCCACAGGCAGCAACACCTTCCACTAGAGCAGGTTGCTCCAAGCCCCAACCTGGCCTTGAACACTGCCAGGGATGGGGCAGTCACAGCTTCTCTGGGCACCCTGTGCCAACACCTCAGCACCCTCACGGGGAAGAATTCCTCCCCAATATCTAATTTAAATCCCCCTTCTTTCAAATGAAAACCATTCCAGCTTGTCCTATCCCTACACATCCTTATAAAAAGTCCCTCTCTAGATTTCTTACATGCCACTTAAGGTCATCTAACTCTTTCTGTAGGGAGCCACATCAACACTACCTCATGATTTTCTATCCTCCACAGCCATCACAGAAAGTTTTTCCTCTACTTTTCACTCTTTGCAAGCACTGAATATATTTGAGTGTGGTTCTTCTGAGACTCCTTTCCCACAGAAAAGCATCAGTAAATTCACTGCCTCATGAGAAAACAAAACCAAACCACACAAAGACACCCTACAGTACTCCTATATGATCTACCATGTCCTCTCCAACAAGTCCCTCACCTGTTCTAGGAAGAGCCCTGATGACTGCTGCCTTTAATACAAAATAGCAGTAAGAACACATGCTGCCTTGCACATCTTTAATAGATTACCCTAATTTCTTTCAATAAATGCCTGATGTAACAGAGGAATAGCACTTGCACTTTATTTCATTCTGGTTGTTACAGAAGAATGCTCAATGCTGATGGAAGCCATGGAGAGCCAAGGCTTGCTCATAAAGACACTCAACAAGACTACTAATATGCCAATAATTACAAAAGTAATCCCAATATCATACAAATAGTTGTGGGAGAGACAACTGCTTTTCTTTCACCATCTGTTCGATCTCTGGGGCTGGCAGACAGCATTTCCTAACAAAGTCAAAACTGATACAGAACACCCAACGTCAAAGCAATTTGTGAGTTTTATAGGCTTGGAATTTTTCCCCAAAGTGCATTCTCAGCCTTTCTGACATTTCTCTGACCTAAAGAATTCTCAAACTTTTCTCCTCTGTCTACTTATCATCTTTAATCCATGTCTTACCCACCCCTTCTCTGGGGTGATTTTGACCAGTAGTAGGGACAGAATATCAACAAACATCTGCCAGGAAAACGCAGCAATACACTGCAAAATAGCCAATACAGAACCAAAGCAAAAAAAGAACATTATCTTTAGTACTGCTAACAAGGTTATTGTAGCTCCTATCAAAGTAAAGTCAGTAGTCACTAAATCATCTTTGCACCCACATATGACAGAGCTCATCCTGTTACATCATTCCTCAGAAGTCTGGTGTGTAACCTGTTTTTAAAGAGACAACAGTAGAGACATCAAGTGCTCTACAGCCTCCTCTTTCCCTCTCTGTCCCAGCCTCAGGAATCATAGAATCATAGAATAGTTAGAGTTGGAAAGAACCTTAAGATCATCCAGTTACAACCCCCCTGCCATTGTCAGGGACATCTCACACTAAACCAGATCACCCAAGGCTTCATCCAACCTGGCCTTGAACACTGCCAGGGATGGAGCATTCACAATATATTAAGAGCTCAAAATCTTCACCATAAGCAGTTGATAATTTATGTCCCATCACCATTTGTCCCCCGAGATCCATGCCTTCATCTTCCATCTGTGTCTACACAAGCCAACTTCCTTGAGCTTTTCCTCCTATTACACACCCATCAGGCTTTTAACCATGCTCCCAACATCTGTGAGTCCACAGAGCTACATCTTTAACTACGAAGTTGTTCAGCTGATGCCTTAACACCAAATAGGCAATCCTATCCCTCAGCTTTACTTACAACTCCTTCCAGCTCACACCAAAGGAAAATGACCTTTACAGTTTACAAATGTGCAGAAAAGCACATTAGAATTAGTAACCAAAAACTGTGCTTGGAAAGAACATGTCCAAGTTCTTCAGAACTGACAGGAAAAAGGTCTTCCAGAACAGCTCACTAGAGGGAGCCCCCATAAAGGGCATGAATCTGCTACATTGGTGCGATCAGGAAGGATGGCCCCAACCTAACTTCATTATAACATCAATTCAGCCCAAATCACTGCCAAAACAGCTAGGGTTTTAAAGTCTAGTACACTTTAAAGTATCTTCATTTTTGAAACAAACCTCAGACATCCAGTTACATAAAACCATACAGCAATATCAAAGTATTTGCAGCCTAAGGGTGGAGAAAAGCCTCCAGCTGGAAGAGCTTTTTAAAAACAAGCAAACCACCTTTTCCATTTTAAAACTACTTGGTAATGAGAGTAGAGTACACACAAAGTAGTAAAACCAATTACTAAAGCTCCATAGTATAAAGCAACACCTATGGCAAAGAAAAAGGCTCTTGGCACTCCGTAAGTAAGAGCAGATAAGAGAAAAAAGAATCAAAGAAAGAACAAGTGAAGAGGATTTACGGCACCTAAGCTCACAGGCTTACAGTATTAAAATTAAATTCTGTTTAACCAGTCAGACAACTTCACGGTTTTCTTCATCTAATTCATAAAGACAGGAGCAACCAACTGAATTGCAAGAAACAAAGCTGGAAATGGGAGATTTTCATTATTCAGAGTCAGCTTTAGGATTCACAGTTGAAGGAAGCAAATTAACTCCAAGTTAAATAATAAGCCTGCCCTCTATCTCAACCCAGCTACAACAGCTACTGGTAGAAACACGTATGCCCACAAGGAAGGCTTCGCCAACAGCACTCTCTAACTTGATCTGGAAACAGTGATGAGAAAAGAAACTGAGTAAGAGATATGAGCCCCAACATCAACCCCAACCAAGAGCCAGCCCCTCCACTCCCAGGAGAACACTCAGCAAAGTCTGGACTGGGACACTCGTCCCCTTTCCTTCAGCTGCTGAAAAGACAAGGGAGCTGAGCGAGCTTTAAGAGTGCATCTGACTACACAGAGACGTGCAGCAACCATTCTGCTGCACACCCTGCATGCTCTTCCCCTCAGTGCCTCCTTTGTTTTTACAAGTGTCTTGTACAGATTAAAAATGACACACTATTAGCAATTACAAACCCCACTTACAACACAGCTTTCCATCCCATTTGTTTCTGCATTGGCTTACAGAACGTTAGAAAAGACAGATTGTGAGATCTGTTACATTACGTGCCTGCTTCTACTCCTACTAACCGTGGATGATTGTACAGGAAAAGCAATTGCTTATCTAAATCAAGATAAGCATTACTTCCATATGTTCCATCACCAGGGGGAAGGCATCCACAGATGCACTCTAGTACTTCAGATTTGTAGTACAGATTTGCTCTATCCCTGCTTGGACTTAAACGAGATCAGAACCCAAGCACAAGCAGGAACATCTGTTGCAGACAAATCACTTCCTACCTAGCCAAAAATTCAGCACAACGTTCAAGTCAAAGGCACTTGATGAACACCAACACCTTCTCCCTGGCTGCTGCACACTCCGCCAATACACACTGCTTCAGCTAATTACCAAATGGCATAATTGGATTAGCCAAAGACTATAGCCAAGAACAAAGCCTAAGGCATACAGGCACCACAAGGCTGGGTGGGACTCTAGAGATGGGTCAAATCCAACCTCCTTGCTCAAAGCAGGGTCACCCAAACCAAGTTGCCTAGGACCCTGCCCCAGTTAGATTATGAGTATCTCCAAAGAGACTCCACAACCTCTCTGAGCACACTGTTCCAGTGTCCAGCCACCCTCACAGTATGTTTTCTTATGCTCAGAATTTCTTGTTTTAATTTGTGCCCACTGCCTCTTGTTCAGTCACTATGTACCACTGAGAAGAGTATGGAGCCATTTTCTTCACATGTGTTTATAAACACAGACCAGATCCCATCTGGGGCATCTTTTCTCCAGGCTAAACCTCAGCCTCTCCTCACAGAAGGGATTCTGTAGTCCTTCAATCATCTTCACGGCTCATGCTGTACATCAACTACACTTCCCACTTCTGTAACACTGACAAATCTGCTGATGTAGCACTCTGCCACATCTCCCAGGTCAGGAGATCATGCTATCTCTCATTCAAGGTGTTTCAGGAGGTATAAAATATCCCCACCTGAGGACAAGTGCATCACTTGATGTCCACTGGAGCCCACATTCAATGTACCACACACTGTCATCCAGTCAACAGTGCTGTAACACACCCCTCTAAAGCTACTGCAAAGAGCTCAGGACTAATTCACTTGATCTAAGTTAAACATGATGCTATCGCTATCAGTAGCCCACAAACAGGGTTGTAAATACAAGCCTATACTTGTGAGCCACAGTATTGCCCCATCCCTGGTGGCATTCAAGGCTAGGCTGGACAGGGCTTTGAGCAAATTGGTGTAGTGGAAGGTGTCCCTTTCCATAGCAGGGGGTTGGAACTGGATATGCTTTAAAGTCCCTTCCAACCCAAACCCTTAGTGTTATGCTCCAACCTTTCCATCAGTCTATCCTACACAGATCTCCAACCTTTCCATCAGTCTATCCTACACAGATCTGTATGTCCCCCACAAAACAAAACTGAGACACAAGAAAACCCTTTAAGTCTAGGAGAAGAGTGAGGAGAGAGGATGGAGAAGCTTGCCCTTTTCCTGAAGTTTCTGTAAAACAAGGGAAGACTTGGTACAGAGCACAGAAGTACCGAGGACCCAAGTTTCAGAAATCAGTAATAACAAATAATGAGGACAAGAAAAGGAACACATTCTCAGTTCCTATTTGTGATGCAACCTGGTCTGCAGGGACAAGCAATTGTCAATTCCTAAATCAGAGTCTTCTCACTTCAGCAGCATATACAGTGACAGCAAAGACACGACATAAGTAGGCTGAGGCCCTCGGGTATTTGTGTGTTTGCTTAGAGAGTCAGCATCCAGCTGCTATGCTTGCTACTGCTGGCTTGAGATTTCATGATTTCAGGTCCACAGGCTGCTGGTTTAGCTGTGACCCAGGAGCTGTGCTTTGTGTATTTGAGGAAACTTATTCAATCACTGTCATCTTTAGTTGTTTTTTTTTTTTAATGTGAGTCTTCAGAGGGATTCAGGACCCTGTGACAGCATATTGGAATCAAAATGTTGTTTGTGTATTTACCAAGTTCTTGCCTAAGCCTGAATATCAGTATCTCAACCTGAGGGATACTAAGCCTTTTGATACACAGATCCTTCTTCAGAACAGCAACATGAGTTGTACTGAAATACTTTAATGGTCAACCTAGGTCACATGAAAGCAGAACTACACTGCATCATATCCAGCTCATACCCCTCCATCCTGTACTACAATCAATCTGTAAGTAACAGTAGAAGTTCAAAAATTGAGAGAAAAACATATTGCATTCCCTTTAGATCACTGTTCATTGTGTCACAGAAATGGCTTCATATTTTGCTGTCAAGCTAAAAGACTACAGACCATGTTGCTTCACTAGATCCCTTCAAAGACAAAGCAGACCACCTTCACTACAAGAGCTATGTCTTGGTAGTATCACAGCATGCATACAACTGCCTGGTATGCTCAAGTCAATCCAGTACCTCCTGGGATAAATACGAGCCTCCATCCAAAACTACCACTACCAGCAACACATACTCCTTCATTCAGCTTTAAAAAATGACTGCAAAAAAGCCTTTTCATGACCAACCAGGCATTCAGACTTCACCAGCATCTGTATTATTAGCCAAGAAGTGAAAACTAATTTTTAATAGGTGCAAGCAGCACACACAGCATCAAGTAGAAATATATATACTAAGATTATAGTGGGAAAACAAATTCATTAGCTTACTAAGCAGTTAGACAACTTTTATTCCATGTTCTCTGGTTTCTGAATTCCCTGCACCATTGCTAAGCAACAGCTTCTCCAGCTGAGCATTACAGCCTTTCACAGTACACACTGTTGGAGCTTAGAAGTAAAAAGTTACTACCAGCAAACTATGAAAGTTCTGCAAAACTGCCAGCAAACATTTCACAGCATTGTCACTCAAGAACCTCTCAGCACGAGATATAGTGACAACTGCTTACCAGCAGGGAGTAGAAACTTCAGTTTTCTAGTACCGGGGGCAGGTAGGTGAGCTTTTATGCAAGTACAGAAGATAACATTTTCTGCATGAAGAAATTAGGTAGCACTTACTTTGCAGCATTCCCCTTCCCCTACTCCCCCAGCTATCACATGTAATTTGCTGGCCTAAGACAGACTAGGGCTTTAATCCAAACAGCAAGGTGCACTGGAACATCTTCAGTATTTGAAGAGGACTCTATTAAGACCCAATAGTGTTGCGAGTCATACTTGCTTGCTTTAAGGACTTGAAAAATAGAAAGCAAACTCACAAGCAGTTAGTTACAAGCTCACTAGCAGTTAGTAGGAAGATTTAGCTTTATCTTCTTCTTCTTCATGCCTAACCTCAAAGCCATTACGTCAATATAAGTGTATGTTGGTGTGCACCGCCTATTCTGTCTGGATTTAGTTATTTGCAATACACTTACAAAGCTTCCCCATAAGAACTCTGCTAACTGAGCAAAGGGGGAGAAAAAGAAAATGGAACACTAATTTTCCTTGAAATATAACTGACCCATCCCCTCAGTGACACTTACATATAGTCTGGGGTTTGTTTTCAGTTAACATAAACTCATTAAATATTACCACAAACTGGCAGCACTGTGGCACACAGTACGTTTGTAGAGAGCAGCATCTTTTTTAAAGATTACCTTACTCACACAGAAAAGATTAACAATACAGGAATAAATCCACTACAGGCTGAACTTCAGCTACCAGTCATATTTGTGCAGCAAATGAGAAACATGTATCTACAACACCTTTAGACTAACCATCAGTACCAAGGAGACAATCAAAAAGGCCCATATTTGCACACAAAAAGCTTATGTGAAAAAGCAAAGGGCAGGATAAGGAAGGTAAATGTTTTAAAGCAATACAGATGTGCAACCAGTTCTACACTTTCTTCATATAGGCATTACAGACAACCAAAGTCTTCAGACTGAATCCTCTTTAACTACAAAGCAGTCTTTTCAAACCCAGCATTTGACCATGAACCTCTAGAGATGCTATTAGTGCAAAGCTGCATGTAGAAAACTACTTCCGCTTTCAGAAAAAAATGTACTTGCTACAGCAGAAGGCTGAGAGTTTTAGTTTTGCAAGATATCCATTCTACAGCATCCTGTCCACAAAATAAAAAACATCTGGAAACTTTGGTAGAGACACTTACACACTTCTGCAAACATGCCAAGTCAACATGCAACAGCTGCATGTCTCAGAGGCTTCCTCCTGCCTTCCCATTTGAATAAGTTACTTCTTAGTGAAATGGAGCCACACATACAATAGTCATTTCAGTGGTTTTCAAAGCTGTGCAAAATAGAAGTTTGTATTTAAATTGGGCTGTTGAGCCTTTTCTCCAGCACAGAAGAGAATTTTGTGTGCATCGTAACACATCTGTACACAAGCACTTCCTAAATGGATGAGGAATTCCAGGTCAACTGGAATTTCCAACTACACATCAGCTAGGTGCCCTCACACAGAGAAAGCCATGTATCACTTCACACAGTTAGTAGTACAACAACTTTGTTGGTTTGTTGGAGACATTTCTATGTGGTGTACAGTTCAGCTCTAGTGAACTGGAAAAGGGAAACCAAGCTTATCTACTTTCCAGTGATTGGGTTTTTAACACATGTGTAATCAACTGTTTAATTGTGCATGAAGCAAATGCAGCTGTGCATGAAAGTTGGTTAATATGGTCCAGAGAGCTCAGTGAGCTTCAACTGCATCAGTGATCCCACCACCTTATCAAGGGAGTTAAACCACTGTCCATACACAGCAGTGAATTTTCAGGCTTGGTTAAGCTTCCCAGATCCAGACAGCAGCAGTCAACAAACCCTGTATGATCACTAATTATTGTTAGCCACACACAGCAAATCCTACTTGAAGAAATAGTTCAACACCTTCATAAATGTCTGTCACATCTAAGCTACAGTCAATTAAGACAAGCCTCACCAGTCTCTTGCTATCTTATCAAAAGAGGCTCCCAGTCTTCTGCAGGGGGACATCAGCTTTTTCCACCTATACCTGAAGGTATGCAGAAGTCACATAGCCAGTTGGCAGGGCAAAACGTCTACATTAGTAAGCAATGACAAGGGTAAATATAACAGCTTGATCTTGGCCTCAGCCTCATCGTAGACACACGGCTTCCAGTGAGGCTGGCACATTGGCTCACATCTGTCTGCAAGAGACTCTGAGGACATATGCCACAATCCATCATAAATTATATATCAGGAGTTTAGCCAAGCTACCATACTGAGCAAAACTACATGACTTTCTGAAACTGTCTCTGTAGAGCAAGAAATTCATTTTGGGACTCGATCTTGCAGCCTGCCATACCCAAAAGCTCATCCTTTATACACAAAAAAAGGTAACAGAAAGAAACAATAATCAAAGGAGAAAAGACAGACATGCATATAAACACAAACTACTAGAAACCAAGACGTATAATCTATTCTTTCCCCCTGCACATATTAAAGTATCTCAGAAAGTTACTATGCTTCTTTCCTTTAGTCTCGAATATGGGACAAGTCAGCCAGCAAAAAACTCCAGGCTGGAACTTGAGAAACCCTGTGCTTTTCTCAGCACTTTCTGAGGAATGGCACATACTGACTTACACACAGCACCACTGCTGCTAAAGCCATCCTTCCTCACACTCCGAGCGAGCCTACCAGCTGACAGCACAGTACATCATCCAGACTTTCTAACACTGGTAAACACTGCCTTAGGGATCTCTGTGCAAAACTTCAGTGCACAGTGATGTTCAACAGCTATAAAAAAGAAGGACTGCTCCTCATACTGCATGTGGAACAGAAGCTTGGGATTTATTAATCTGGTCAAGACTCATGTCACCAGCACTTAAACATTAGAAATATTCTTTCTTGCAAAGACATGCTTTGCATCTCCATCTTCTATTACTCTCAAAAACACATTGAGAGTTTGTAGAACTTCAGTAAAGATACCAATTTACTCTTGAGAGCAGCATCCTTTCCTGGTATTAACTCTTGTCCCTGGAGGAGCTGGCTGCAGCTGGAAATAAGAGGGTTCGCTCAGCTGCATGCAAAAGGTCAAAAAACAATAGCTCTATCAAGGACCTGTATAAGCTTAACACTGTGTGGAACTTAACTTGTTAAAAAAAGAAAATAATCATGGAACAGCAGCTTAAAAAGAAGAGACATCAAAGACAAGTGATTTATTTTCTTAGAAGAAGGATTAGCCCCACTGGATTATGTGTTCTTAATCTATATAAAAAGGGCTGATTTTGTTTTTGCTTTTTAATAATCATCTCTCACACTTGCTGAAAGCAAGATACTTTTTTTGGTTTTCCCCCAAAGCACCTTACAGAGAACTGTACTGCAAGTGTCATTTCTTTGACAGCTAATCCATCCTATAAAGGTTATATGCATGCTGCTCACCAGGGAATTACAAGGTCAAGTGAATACATATTGGTTCTTTTGGTATACTGCATTTCTCCACTACACTAACACTCTGAATTATCCCCCTGTATCAGGGGATCTCTAACTAGGTAGGAATACTTGCCTCAAAAAACAAACTACCATCCCTCCCAGGTTATTTTACACTCAAGTAAACTTGCACCTGGATTTTTTTTCCCATCTCTGTGTTGTGCAAGGCTGTATCTTTGGAAAAGAACAGCTGAGGTATAGGATTTGGACTGGAGAAGAGTGGGGAGGTCAATATATCACATGGTCAGATTTGTACTGCTCCACAACTTTGCATCTGTCCAGCACAGATCCCCAAAGGGCAGCCTAGAGCCTGGGAGAATTAGAGCACACAGAGCTCCGGTTACTCCCTAGCGCACTGGCAGCCTTTGGTATCTACTGCTGCCAAATGTAAACCACCTCAGCCTTAAAGTCACTGCACGTTATGCCATGCACACAGAATCCTGGACACCTTTAGAAGAGACTTAATAAGCTGCAGACATGGTTTGTTGATGTTACCATGCTTATGCACATATCAAAGAAGCAGCAAAGGAATAACACAGACAGGTAACAGATATGCACAAACAGGTTTATAGCCTCGTCCACAAAAAGCATGTCATTGCTTAAGTATTCAAAAGACTTCATTACCATGATCTTCACACAATCCATAGAAGCTACAGATGGCAGTCTCTTAGCTGAGCTTCCCCAGCTATTACAGACAATTAATAAGCAGTGATCTCCGCATGCATTCAAATGACACAGCTTTCCAACCTTAAACACAATAGTCCTCAAGAGACCTCGTGATAAAATGTTTAGCATGAGTAATCAAGTGGCATGCTAATATATAAGTAAGGACAAAACCAAATACGGCAAGAGTTAAAGCAAAGCTGGAATTCACATTCAAGGCCACAGCTAATAGCAGGAGATCCTGAACTGCAGCACACAAGTTATTGCAGTTTTCTATGTGAATTCTCCAGAAAACCTGCTGTACTGTGAACTTAACCAAAGAGTTTCAGTAGCAAAAGCACCATTTTCTTTGACTGACAGATAGCAAGCATCACACTGAGCTAACATATCTCGATTTACTTTCATCCTTGTCACTCAACTAGAAATCAGTTCTAAAAGACAGTTGTTAAAGTCACTGTATGAAAAAAAACACAGTGCAAGCTGATGGACTTGGTTTGGTGAGGGGGGGGGGCAGTCTTGAAGCATACTCATTTCACACAGCCATTACAGACAGAACTTGTTGCTCATCAGGCAACTTTTGACAATCAATGTTCTAGCAGAACATAATTTCTTCTTCCTGTATAACTCACTGAAAACTGAGTGGTGGAGAGAGATGCTATTTCTCACTTGTCTGGCTGAATTTCTCTGCAGCTTAGTAGCAGCATTACTTACCAAAGGCTGTTTGATAATCATCACCTTGATTCCTAGTTCCAGCAGAATAGATACTCATATCAAACAGGGCCATAGGGAGAAGCTCTGAAGAATGCAGCATTGCCTGGGTTTAGTTAACTAGCTCAAGAGATGCTGGTCAACAGAGCTCAGTGTTACCATATAGTTTCTTTTCATCATGAAGCATTTTGAGTGGCTCATCTAGATGCTGTCTCTCTAATCTTGCGTCAACTCACTTTGAATATTTAGAAAGCTATAGATTCAGAGTACAAAGATGCTTTCATTCAATCCTTTTTATTATATATAAAACCCTCAGTGTTTAAGTAGATTAATTTGAATACAGTTTGAACCATATCATTTTCAAAAAAGATAAAGAAAATCCAGAGGCTGCCAAAACATCTAAACATACTTCAAGACTTAAACCAAACCTGCAGACCTTTTATGTAATTTAATTTTAAATGAATATGAACTTTATAGTGACTGTGTCCTTCCATTTTAACTTCATCCAATCAAAAGCTTTGGTTTCCATTAGCAAAGATCTTCAAACCATCACCTGAATTTGCTGTTTTCTTGGCACTGCTGCTATGAATCCCAGAGGCTGTGAGACTCGGCAGGACTGACAGCTACCTCGAGTTAAACTACATAGCTTATTCCATTTTCTGAATTAGCCCATTAATGCAACGAAACATTTTTCTACCAGTGACACACAAAACTCACTGACAACAGAATTCCCAAGACCCTGGTTTTTCAAAAAGCTTTCAAGAACATTTTCTGAAGTCATGTCTCACATTCCCCACTGAAGAGTAAAGACAGCAAAGGAATAAGTATGCACCTAAGAAAGAGCTCATATATATATATATATATATATATATATTTGATATCAAAAAACACTCTATTCATCTATATGGTGACATTTTATTCAGCAAGCATGACAAAACATAAGCTACCACTGCTCTACAGCATGAAAGCCTAACATCAAGTAGTGTATGATAAATAGCATTGAAATAAAGGGATACAAACTCCAGAGCTTCAAAATACAAGTCCATTATTAGCATATTGTGAGGAAGGAACATAACTGAATAGATGAGATGTGTCTGCCTTTGGTGCATCTGAAGGATAAGAAGCAGGAGGTACAATGGGTTATGGTATAAAGGTAATAGCCAGCCCTGCATGACAAGCTCATTCTTCATTTCCACAGCACACAACTCCTTATTTCCTTAATACATGCAGTTAAAGCAAAGGTTACATTTACAGAACTACTTCAAGAACAAGAATTTTTCCCCTCCTAC
Organism: Melopsittacus undulatus; assembly: GCF_012275295.1. NCBI lineage: Eukaryota > Metazoa > Chordata > Aves > Psittaciformes > Psittaculidae > Melopsittacus > Melopsittacus undulatus. The sequence goes on along the minus strand of NC_047529.1, from coordinate 7,463,295 downwards.
CATCTTCTACATTAAAGAGGCCCACTTGCCAGTGACAGCAATGGAAGAAGGGACAGCATTACACACTTGATCTACAAGGTTCACTTGTGCAGCCTGGCAAGTTGTACACAAAACATGGGGTGCTGACAATGTAGTCCTTCTGCAACCACATATACACACCTCAGCTTGCTTCCATCAGTTCAAAGCAGTGGACACTGGGCTTAGTCCCTGCATTCCACATTGCACACACTACCCATATCAAAAAGTATCAGAAATACTGACCAAATTCCATAGCAAAACTCACACCAACCCGATTTCTTACAGCTAGTCCTGGCCACACAAGTAAACCTGCAAAAAATGTAGGCTCTTGGTTTAGTCACAGAAGAGCAAACCAAAGATAAGAACTACACACAGCTGCTTTCAACTGCCAAATGTTTGCAAAGACTTTGCTGTTACAAGAGACATAGTCCCTGTCAGCTGACATTCAGAATTCCCTGACTTTACTCCTCAAAGCCTTCGCATTGTTTACATCCCTCTGTTATAAAGACTTCCAGCCTTGCCAAAATTTACCTTAATATCAACTTTCTCCAAGCTTTACTGGTTTTCTTCAGAATTTTGTTCTAAACACGACTTCATATTAAAGGGTGGAGGAGCAGGGATGGGAAAGAAACGCTTTCATCGACAAACTAAGGTATGTTCTCCAAATATGTCAATAAAGAACACACAGAGGTATCATAGCAATTAGATTGGTTCTTTCCCAATACAAACTTTTTAGGTCATTCCAGTTCCAGCAGTTCCTCACAGACTCTTCAATCTTCTGTTAAACTTCCAGACTGGAATCTCCCAGTGTGGGGAGATGTTAATTTAAATTTGCATTTATAAATAGGTACCGTAAAGCTTTTGTATTTTTCATGCAGTTTTCTTAACAGTCAGTACCAAAAAGTGTGCAGTCCTGAACACCCTTAACCTCCAGTTGAGTATCTACAGGGACTACTGCCAGCCCTTCTCCTACAGCTTCTTACTCCAGCAGCTGATTGATTGCATCCGCTTCACTTTAGTTGTTCTTGGTTGCTTTCTTGATTTCTCCTCATCACTCTTCCTGAACAGCCACTCCACACTTTACTAATCAATCCATCATTTTTGCCACTGTATACAGTGTTAGAAGTAAATGGTAAAGAACTATATCTACATTCCCCATCAGTTGCTGGTTTGGCTTGGCAGACATACAGAGGATTTCCCCCCACCACCACCATTCAGACTTCTCTAGTTTGTTACTGCAAGTAGTTTTTCACTCGAATAAAATATCAGAACTTGTATATAGCACTGCCAAGTCATGACCAATTTCCTCCTACCTGAGCCTTCACTTGCTCTCTCCAGAGTCTCATTTAGTCTCATTTACAAGGATTGTACCAGTTGCCCTCCACATGTCCCAGTACACAGAGGGGAAGTTCTAACCCCCAAGAAGACTTAAACTCTAAATTTTTCACTGTTTTAGCTCAGACAGACAGTTCTTACTCTTGACATGTCTGAAGTGAGGGCAACATTTAAGGGAAATAGAGTGTGAAATGCATGTAACAGTCACATTAATACACATATTTAATTGTACTGATCAGTTGAAATACAGAAGCATTTCAGCAGTCTGTCCTTCTAGAAGTCCACTATTCCACATGGCTTACTTACAACAAACACACCAAAGATAACAAGTGATCGTGGATATTTCTCTCTAGAACACACAGTGCAACAAAAGCTTCAAGTAGCAGTGTTTTAGCACAACTTTTGCCTTCCAGCATTTTTTTTGCAGTGTACTGGTACTAACAGAGAGAATGCAGGAGCAGCTATGAGAAAATGAATTCACCAGTGCCATGATTCAATACCTGCATATTAGACACTGACATTTGGCTTATGCGAAGTGTAACAGCAATTGCAATGTGAATCCACACCTTGTCATGTTCAGCAGCCCAAGTAATATAAGATCTGTGAATTTCAGCACATTATACAGAATCTGAGAGTAGTTCAAATACAGGCAGCCTAGGCTAGCATGGCTAAAGAGTTTCACAGTTAAACCATATGATATACTGCATATCCCCATGTTATCACTCGGAAAAGTCAGGTAATCTATTTTTATGTAGCCTTTTTTAATAGGTGGACAGGCTTCATGGTATCCTAAGATATAAAACAGCTACTCTAATAGGAGAAAGAGGTTTATGGATACTGTTAGAATACAACTACTAATCACTGTTGAAGAGTTCATCAACCTCTGACATTTTCACTTCAAAAGTCATTCAAGATGCTTTTTAAGAGTACACAATAACATTAGCTGTTTATGACATCTGCAAATCTCTCACCTCCTCCAGATTATGCTAAGAAGTGCCACAGTTTTCACATTTTATGAATAACAGCCAATTAGTTCCAGGCCTCACTTCACCTGAAATATTACCATAAAGACCACTTCCACCTGCAGCCCCATTACTCTACACACCTGTTCACACAGGCCACTATTAGTCCTTAATGATATCAAAAAGGGTTAGAAAACTAGTCCTGCATCTGCAGAAGCAGGAAACACTTCAGTTCTGGTAGTCAGATCCTGCTCCAAAACACACAAGCTTCAGCCAAGTAGGATATCAAGACATGGAAAGAAAAAAAAAGAGTTAACCACCTGAAAAGTCATCCCTCTTCTTTCACACCTTTATGTCAACGAAAGGCAACTAGACTAAGAACAAGGCACTGCTACAGAATTCTTTAAGTGAATCAGATTCCCATTTTGGGTCAGCCTTCACTGAAGCAGTTAGACAACTCTACCGGTGATCATAACCATGATAATGCTGCACATGCTAAGAGAAGGATAGTTAATCCAGACTTGGCTCATGTTCCTCAGGCCCAAGAAAGCTAACAGGACCATAAGTAAGACAGGCTTCAAATCCAATCTTCTCCCACACCTGCATTTTCAGAAAACAGCACAACCTGCACACTACTCCTCTGCTTTTCAGCCACCTGTAAGAACACCACCATTTTGCCTGGTTCCCCATATTGTTACACTTGTAAGTATCAAAGACAAAACTCATCAGGCATGGCTGTCTCCTGGACTATCTGGGAAGTAAGATCCATGTCCAGCATAGCTATTTTACACATATAAGAGTAACATTGATGTGTTGTGACTCTTTCTTGAGATACCTGAAGAACTAGTGGATACCAGTGAGGCTTTAAGAAATTTTGTTGGGGTTTTCCCCCCCATTCCTGAAGTGCTCTTTTCCTTGTGTTAGGCTGACACAGCAGCAAGACAGGCCCTAAGCTTTGCCCCCCCTAAAAATGAACTTCAGATTGAGAAAACAGAATAGTTTATATTTAAAAAGATTCTCCTGGTTTACTCACCATCACCTTCACTCTTACTTTTTAAGTCTTCCATCCATGTTGGAATACTTTTCAGTGCAACATATTCCCTCAAGTACTCTTTGCGTCTTTCTTCCAAGGTCATCTTCAGCAGGCGCTCTGTTTAGGGAAAAGAGAAAGAAAAGAAGTTTTGCAAGCTTTTGTATATTCTTGCACATTAGCCAAGTAGTGACCAACTCAGCATCCCTGATGCAACAAAATACCACTTGAGAGAATCAAGCACAGGTGATTCAATGAGTTACAACTAAAGCTAAACACAATGCAAGTGAACAACTGCATGCACCTATTTCTGGATATCCCAGTCCAGACAAAAAAGCCTTTTCACTACACTCTCAGCTGTCCAGACTTCCTCCTCACATCACTCTTGTACCTCTTCTTCCTGAGACTAGTTCAAGGATAAGAGAACAGCAAGTTCATTATGTTGTTTCACACAGCATTTTCTGGTACTAAATCCTCTTCTTCAGTTTTTGCAGATATAAGCTAGAACTTCAAAACAAAAAAGATAGGAAGATCTAAATTGAAACATTTTTAACTTAAATCCTACCAATGCCAGCAAGTAAAGGCAAAGTACAAAATTAAAGTGCTACTACATTACAAAAGAAATCAGAGCTAGAGCAAATGTTCTCTCACTTTGTAGATGGCTGGGGTAATAAGAAAGGTGGTTTCATTTGGCTGGGATTTTTCTGTTCTGCACATATTGTAATTCTCAGCATGAGAAAAATGCTGTCATTTGCTTTAGAAACATCCAGTGGCATTTAAACCCATTTTGAGCCAAAATTCAGTAGCTGCAGAAAATAGTAATATCTGTTAAATACCCATGAGTAAGCAACTTAAGTATGCAAGTGTGACAAACCTTGGCTGAACATAACCTCAAGTGTTAGGACAGACCATTGCCATCCACTGGCTAAACATGCTTCTAAGAAGCAGACCAGGACCAGCAATAAGCTGCACCTGCTGGGTTTAAAGTGCTCCAAAACAGAACCTGGGTTTAAAGTGAGCAGCGTGGGTTAAGCTTTACTGATTTTAATTTGAACATTAACATGACACACTTAGTTACCACACTCAAATACAGATGCATGGCTGTTTTCTCCTGAGAAAGCCACCACATCTTTTTTCAGACATTTAGTGAAAAGTGAAGCCTTGAAGACTACACATTTATGACGGCTACTGCCAACCACACTCTTCTTCAGACCTGGCTATAAATGGAGTGAGTTCTAAGATTAGAACAAACACATCTCAATGACCCAATACTGCAAACAACCCCAGTGCTTCAGTAAGACCCTGTACCTGATTCTTGCAGCCACATCCTCTGCTCCCTCCTCACCTGAATACATAATATTAGCTCAGCATAAGATTCATATCAGGATGCCCATGCACTAATCAAGTTTTTGGGTCCATTTTTACCAGTGGCACTGTACTACTATTACCACAGTAATAGTTTTTCTTGACACATTAATCAGTAATAAATGCTCTTTGATGATTCAAGAGTTATTAGGGGAGGGCTAGACCCATATTATTTGCCTCTGGCATAAAGGACTAGATGGACATGAAAAGAATATTTTGATCTCAAGTTGAAGGAGCAGTGAGCAAGCTGAACATGGAAACTGCTTCTCAGATCAAACCTTAGAAAAAAAAAAGTCGCTTTCACTGGTTTTTGGGTTGTTTTTTTTCCTTACAAATTAAAGTTTCCTAATTATGCAGGCTGCAATCAGCAATCTAACAACCAGAGGCAGGTTTTAAAGCACAGACTCCCTCATCACGATAAACCTATTTTGGTATTTTTGACAGTATTACCATCTCTTCAGTTGACAAAAAACATTTCTCTCCCATTATTCAGGCCTGGTATCTTAATTGGATATTTACAATTGCAAAAGTAAATCTAATGTGATTAGGATCACCATTATGCGCAACAGACATGCACTTAACTCCATGACTTGATCTTCAAGCATACAAAACACCAACTATTTAACAGCACATTACAAGTACTACCTGAGAAAGCTGTCAGGTTTGAAGGACCAAAGCAGAGGAAGTTTAACTGCCTTTTGCTCAAGAAGTTACAAGAGCCAGTTCTGTGCCTTCAAAACACAAGCTCCTCTCAATAAGGCTTTATAAAACTTTGCTCTTGAGAGGCGGCAGCAGCAAGAACTTAAACTGAGTCTTAATTATACACAAACCTCCCTGAAGATGCTTCCAGCAGCCTTAGCTGCAAGCATGGTTTTCTGCCTGTACCTTTATGAAGTGCCTTTGAAAGGTTGTGGGCAGACCAGGCTTGTGCCTGGGACTGAAATCAACTCCAGTCCTGCTTCTACTCTGTTTCAGCTGTCCTCAAGTAAAATCCCTCCTGGGAGAACATGGACCAACCCTTAATTACCAAGAAAGTAATTAAGAAAAGCAAGCGTATTGTCAGTGGGTTTGAACTCAATATTTAGCAATCAGTGCTTTTTCTCTTTAAGAAGTCCTTCAGAGTGTAACAGGCTGAGAACAATTGCACTCCAAGCTTCGTGGGAAGAGCAGAATGAGGGATCACAGCCAGCTTTAAAGGGGTTCAGGAGTACCTGGGAAAGGCAAAAGTAGACATAACAAAAAAAAAGTAAACCTAACAAAAGATTGGATTTCAGAAGTGCAATCTGGGGAGGAAAGAAAGAAGTTGAGCTTCTATAGTTTTCCTCTCTAGTAAAGAAGGTACTTGGAGAGAACAGCCAATCTGAAGAGCAGTGCCAACAATGAACAAAAGTTTCTTCTTTCTCACTACCCAGGCCCAGCATCACCACCACGGAGCTGGAAAGCAGTTACTGGAGCAGAAGATGGGCAAACACTGTTCGTTCTCACTAGCCAAAGAGACACAGAGTTCTGGCAAGCACTCCACAAACATGCCTCCCTGGGCAGAAAACCTCAGCAGCAGTCCTGAGCTCCAGTTTGCTTTCCCTAACATCACTGCACGGATGGAAATCACCATCCTCACAGCTGACTAAGACAACAAAAGCACGCCTGCAACTCAGGCTTTCAGCTTACCCTCCAATCCCTCAACTTGACCCTCCTCGCTGAGAGTTCAAGTTCACACGCCAGGCTATGAATTTACACAGACAGCAGCAGAGCTGGAAGAGACAAGTGGGAGTAATGGGAACAACTCAGCAGAGCATACCAGAAACATTTCCCTATCTGCCCCAGCACAAAACCTGCATTTCTGAACATCACGATACACAGCATTAGGGACTTCCACAAGGAAAAGCAGTGGCTGAGAAGATTTAACTCTATCTTCACTGTTGGTAACAGAAACTTAAAGCATCTGACAGAAATTTGTTGCCTCCACTTAACTACAGAACATGCTTTATAAGAGTTTTCAAGGAGAAAACCATGTCACAAAACTCTATTCACTGAAGAGTGACAGGAGCAGCTAATCTACAGAGAGATCAGTTTATCTGTGTTTTAACAGTTTGTCCTTAGACACACGCACTTGATCTCTGCCACAAAGGATGAAACCCATCCTTCAAACTGGTCTCCTGCCTTCTTAGCAGAGAACATAGAGTCATAGGGATGATGGAAGAAAAGAAAGCTTAAACTATAACCTGATGGTGTGGTTGTTTTAATACCCCTACTCCTTGTGTAATTCTAGGGTTCTTTTTCATGAACCCACCAGGCAAGAAGCTCTCCTCCCACCCCATGTAAATATTTTAATTCCACTGTATAAATTTACCTTAATTCTTACATTGCTTTCCACGTGATCAACATAAAAGTATCAAAATGGCAAGATCTGCATAAATGCTTGTCCCATGGTTTTCATGCTCCGGAGTCTGACAAACTGAGGTAATGCAGAGTGTGTGAGTGTGGGGGGGCTTAACAGACAGGATCAATGGTGGAGGGGAGCTCTGGGAGCCCCATACCCCAAACGTTCCACCGCGGCACACCAACACCAGAAGCTAAACTCAAGCGCATTACACCCGCGGTAACAATAAACCGTCTTTTCCGTGGAGAACATACGGGTTTAAAGGAGGAAAAACACGTTTCGGCGGCATGTGCTTAACTTTTCGACCCGAAACACTTCCACAAGGTGACTTGGGGGCGGGAAGCCCTGAGGAAAGGGGCACGTTTCCAGCCTGCCCCTCTCCTCACAGCAAAGTTCAGTCCGAAATAACCGAGGTGACGGAAAATGCCCCAAAATCCCCTCAGAGCTTCGGGGGGGGGCACCTCAAACACACGGGATTTGGGGGGGGTTAAGTGGCAGACCCCAGGGACAACAGCACGGAGCACCCCCTCCCCCACCCCGTCACCTCAGCGCCGGGCGGCGGGAAGCGCCGCCGGACACCCCCAGCGAGGCGGCGGCTCTGAGGGGACGGGACCCCCCCGTGCCTCCCCCACGGCTGGACGAGAGGTGGGAACGGGCCCCGGACGCGGTGTGAAGGTCGGTAATACCTTTCTCCTCTCGCCAAAGCTTTTTCCGCTTGTTGCCGGGGTACATGGTGGTGTGGCTGGCAGCGGCTTTAAGCTGCAGGTTCCCCAGGCTCACGAGGGGGTGGAGGAGACGCCGCGCCAGAGCCGAGCGCTACCGACGCCGCGCGTCGTTGCCTGCTCCCGCTGCTGCTCCCGCCCGAGCTCCGCGCCCGCCGCCCGGCTCCGCACGGCGCCCGTCAGCTGGGTCACGCCTCGCTCTAACCCGACACCCCCGCAGCGCCCGCCCCCCTCCCCGCCGCCCGTTGGCTCCGCCACACGCCGCTCAGCAGCCCCCTCCTCCGCCCGCCGCCGCACCGGGCCCGGCGGACGCACCGGACAGGAGGAGCCTGAGAGCGGCGGCGGAGCGGCCGGCGGCGCTGGGTTGTGTGTGTGTATATGTGTAACACGGAGGGTGTTGTGAGGGGGGGACCGGAGGGTCCGGTGGGTGCTTGGGTGCGACAGCGGCCGCTGTGCGCGGCGGTGCTCTCGGTACCCCCGCGGGCCGGGAGCGGGCGGGCGCCTCACGGACCGGTGCCGCCCGCCGCCACCACCGCCCCCCGCCCCGCCTCCTCCGTGCGGGCGGGCACAGCGCCCTTTGCTTCCGGGTTGCCGGCCGGTACCGAGCGCGCCGCCGATTGGCCGGGAGGGGGAGAGCCGTTGCTAAGCGACGGCGTCGTGGGCCGGCGGGGCCGCGGCCTGCGGAACGGGCCTGGCACAACGCGTCCGGTGCAGCCGGCGGCTCCGGTACACGGGGAAGCGGCGCCTGCGGTGGGTTACACACGGGAGCTGCGCGGTGAGGTGCCGGGAGCGGGGCTCTGCTGTGGGCACACGTTGAGATCTCTCCTCTCGGCGTGGAGCCGCACGGTGAGGGAGCGCGGAGTCTACCGGGGGATCGGAGGTCAAGGGGGTGCCTCCGCCTCCTCCTCCATCCGTGCTCTTACTGAGGTTCGTTTTCTCCTTGTCTAAACAAACACGCAGGCTCCTGGAGACTAAATAATTACAAAGTTCCCCTGCAGCTGTGCAGATCCTCTCGGCTTCACTCATGGCCCTGCGGAGGTAAATGCCAGGGAAAGGGATTTGGACCTGGAGCAATGAGGGGTTGGCCTGACATAGGGCATCCTCATGGCCCTCACCTGCATCATATTGCTCACAAACCAACACAGCTCTGCTGAGAAACAGTAGTTCATGATGGGACGTAGCTGTGTGATTGAAGCGGCATATGAAGGTGTCCACGTGTTCAAGTGCAAAATGTACTCTTTCAGCTGAGTGTCTTATATACACCTTCTGGTCAAGAACAGGCTTTTCTTTGGTGATATGCTCTTTCGGTTAACCTGCAACAAAGAAAGGTGAAGCACAATGTCATTTCAACTTCTTTTCTAGTAGTTTCTGATAAACACATTAGCATCTCCACTGTTATCATTCATCTTAGGTCACGGTACAGTAAAATCCTTCCTCTTCTCACACTGATGGGAGGGAGCACTCAGTATATCATTTAACCACTTAAAAATCAGACTAAGATTCTTCTTTATCACCTCCCAAAGGTATGTTACCTTCTATCTGTACTTGGATTTCTTCACTTTGCTCAGGTGATGGATGTGCTTTGGTAGCCCAAGCCCAGTTTTCCCATCTTGATACTAAAAGTGAGAGAGAAGCAAACAGGTAAACAGGCATTTAAAAGAAAAAAAGAGAGAGATCTTAGTTTAAATTCCACTTGCTTCTGTGGTGTGGAGCAAATAATTGAACCCATATCCCAGATCACTGCATATTTACCAAGCTACTGAATATTCTAGTGTCCTCTGGGATCTGTTCCACATTTTTTAAATCAATGTTTATTGGACCAGAAGGGGAGAAACGGAAAACTCTCTTCCTATAAAGGGCATCTGCACGCATTCTTCAGCTTACATTTGTAAAAGCAGCTACAGTAGCCATAATTTTGGGATGTAAGAAAGTATGTGCATAATATAAAAAGCCAACAAAATTGTGAAGCCTGATGCTTGCACCAGCACCCATATGGAAGACCAGATAAAAGATGGGAATAAAACTTTTCAACTTAAAAATAGAAATGTTCAAATGTGCCATTTCTAGCAAGAAAATTACTATTACATCAGTTTTCTCCTCCCTTTTTTCTCCCCCTCAGTTGCTGGTGGTACAATTGATTCCACTGAAGCAGTAAGAAATTATGTCCCTGACTTCAGTGTGAGTCTGCTTCTTTCACTTGTTGATTCTGGAGGCCTTAACCAGACAAATGATCGGCAGCATCACACATGGCAGGAAAATTGATCTAAAAAGCAGCATTTCAGTACCTGGATGAAAACCAATCATGCTGCAAAATAGTAGATTATTTTTTCCTGAGAAAGCTGCAGTGAGCTGCACACATGGTAGGCCAAAGCAATGCTCTGAAGGTTTAGAAATGTTCTGTTGAAACAATGAGCATGAAAATAAGACTGGTAGGAAACTGGTATTTGTCTAATGATTTGGGTGTGTTTAGTACATTCAAAGCCTAGTGAACACAATGGTGATGTTCTAAAGAGGAGGACAGGAAAACTGAAAAATGTCATAAAATACCATTTAAGAGCTACATAGCCTGAGCAGGATACTAATAGCTGTAAAATGAGCATTTAACATATGGATAAAGAAATGACTGCAGGGATAGTTCCTATTAGAGATATAATAGGAAATGTAAATTAATATGAGTGTGAATACTACAATAAATACATGAATAAATGTACCAAAGGAGAGCTAGAGCTTCAATTTAAGCTGCTCGATCATCTACCCAAGCATTAAGGTACCTACACTCAGCATTACAATTGCCACCAACCATCTTCATCCAAATAAAGGCAGTGTCATGGCAGATCCCAAACTACTGAGCCTATAGCAAAGATGATTTGAGCAGTTTTAGGTCCCCGGAGGAGGCAAGTTGTAGCTGCTGGATGAGCAGTGGCTCCACATGGGTCAGCTGTGGTGTGTGGGATACACAGCACAACAGAGGGAGAGAGTTGATCTGAGATGCAGATCTTAAAGGAAGGATAAAAATATCAGTCAATGGAGAGGATGGGAAGGTCAGTTTGGCTGTTCCAGACCTTGACAGTTTTAAAGACATCTGAAAAGTTATGTGCAACAGAGGGAAAGACACTTGGATGTGGCAGACTGATGCCCCCTTCATGAACACAGCAGGGCCTGTATTTGCAGACTTTGAACTGAGGGCAGCAAAATTGAGCAGTTATGTGAGAAAAGCCTCAGTGTTTAACAAGGAATTTTCTATCTTCTTCATCACAGAAGCAACCTTCAGAAGCTACTGCCCCATAAACCAGTTTAAAATATGCCTGTGAACTGCACTTAACCTGTGAAGTAGGTATGCTCATTGCAAAGGTCATGTAACATAAGTTAAATGGAATCAATCTTTACTTCCTTATACTTTGTTTCAGAAAGCACATTTATACCCATAATAAAACTCTTCCAGTTGCAGTCAATGCTGTTAAAAAAAAGAAAAGTATGATTGCTTCTTTGATTGATTTTGGGAGGATTTTTGGTTGGCTGGTTGGGTTTTAATAACGCGCAGCAATGATTGTACAGCCATGTTTACCTCATTTTTCAGATTTTATACTTTTATTATTATATAAAGATCTGAATCAATAGTACACAAACTGCAAACAGAATCTAGAACTAAACTCAGTTTTCAATCATTTTAAGGTATGTTTTTATCAAAAGATTTGAGGTTTTCTTCTCCCTTCTTTCTTTTTTTAACTAGAAACTGTCTTGGTTATCCATTGATTTCAAGAGCTTCTTGTACTGCTACAAAGTTAAATGCTGGGGCATGAAAAAAGAAAAAATTACAGAAAGAGAAATGAAAATGACAGTTATCAGCCCTTATCATTGTTTACAATGAGAATCAAACCTTTATTTCATCAGTATTTATACTGTTTATTCAGTTTTTCACTGAATATAAAGAAAAAAGGTAAAGAAGAAAGATGAAAAAAAATCTTAAATGTTTTTGAATTTTTGTAAGATGTTATTTTAATTAATTAAAAAAAGCCAGATTTAAATTAAGATTATTGCCTCAATTTCTACCTCACTGAAAACAAGCAACAGAACATTTTAGATAGCTTCTCATGCTAAGAGAAAATTCTTTCCTCATGTATAGAATCATAGAAATAGTTCAGCTTCGCAAAGGACCTTAAGATCATCCAGTTCCAACTCCCTGCCATGGGCAGAGACACCTCACACTAAACCATATCACCCAAGGCTCTGTCCAGCCTGGCCTTGAACACTGCCAGGGATGGAGCATTCACAACTTCCTTGGTCAACCTGTTGCAGTGCCTCATCACCCTTACAGTAAAGAACTTCTTCATTATATCTAACCTGAACTTATCCTGTTTCAGTTTAAACCCATTACCCCTTGTCCTGTCACTACAGTCCCAGATGAAGAGCCCCTCTCCAGCATTCATATGAATGGTATATGAAGGTACATTTTTAATGTGTAATTTCCATAGCCATTAAATAAAACTGATTTATTATCCCAATAACAAAGCAATATAAAAATCTAAAATGAGTTTTTAAATGATTTAGTAAAAATTTATTTCAACAGTCATTATTCTTACCAAAGCTTGCTGTGTTTACCCATGGGCATGTTGACTTTGATTAAATCCTATGCTGATGCACACTTCCATTGCTGGACAATGGAGCCCCTGCCCATTAACTATGAAGTCTCTCCTCTTGTCCATTCTCATCACATGCTAAAACTGTTCTGAGGTCTTCTGTTACAGCTTCCACAACATCAATGGTAAAATGTCACTTTTCATTAGCACATTCACTCTCAGATACATTACTGTGCATTTAAAACATAAAATGCACATCATGCATCTTTTATTAGACAGCTGCATCCTACCTTTTGAACTTTCAAGCTATTAGGACACCTGGGTCAAGGTTCTGTTATAAATGACACCTCATGACAGGTAGACAGGGAGGTAAGCATTGTATAAACTATTGCCTGTAGTTTGTCTGGTTTGCTCCCTTGGGCAAATGAGCTAGAAAGGAGGGAAGTAACTGTGAGCCCCATTTGTCCAACTGGGTGACCGAAGAGAGATGAAAGGCAAGATACTCATACGTTTCTTACAGCTTTATGAGCTTAATCCATTTTGTCACAGAAATACATTTTGGTCCATCAAATAATTTGGTGACTAAACTATTCAAATAGAGAGAAAAAGAATGTTTCTGTACTGTTGATATGTTCATTAATATGATTTACTAGGGGTATTATTTCATGAGCAGTCAGATGCATAGTATTTCAGTTTAACCACTAAGGTTATACTTGTATCTAGAAATGGTTATTTTTAATAGTAAAGAAATAATAAGCACATAAAACAATTTGAGATAACTGTTCAAATAATCTAATATATGCACATTATTAAGTACAACAATAAAGACTTATTTTCTAGTATTTAGATACACACTTGTCTTTACTTGATTTGTTAGAGCATCAGTAACTTAGAAAATAAATTTGGAAATCCTTCGGAGACAGACCTATTTTAAATCAACTGTTCTGAAAAACATTGTTCCATCATAATAGTATCCTAATGTAGTTCAGTCTTGTCATTTAAATGAGCAGAGCACATTTCTACCTTTACAGAAGTCCCAAAATTGAGTAACAGATCAGAAGTATCAGGTGTGATTTTGTCTACCATGCAAGACCAACATGTATTTTAATTATTGCCACTGCTGTTGTTTTGTACCTGAAATCTGCAGTAGGGTGGATGCTACTGTTCACACCAGCCATATCTTATGATCAAAATCCATGTTTGCAAAGCCAAAAGGAGAAGGAACTTTACAGTTTCCAGAAGAACCTCACAGACCTGAATCCTTTATGTGAAGCAGAAAAAAAAAAAGACAGAAATGTTTAACTTGGACTTGTGTCTGGGTTCAGCATCACCTGAAGGAAAATAAAATACAAGGTAAAAAAACCCCAGCAGTTGATCCAGGCTGAAACTGTCCTCTGCTCCTGGAACTATTACTGACTTGGAGAGGAAAAGAGGAAGAAAAGGGAAGTGTCCCTCCCACCTTGGAACTGACACAGCAGAGCAGGGACTGGAATGCCAAACCGGCACCCTGGTTGCAGCTAGCAAGGAGTTTGCCACAGGTCGGATGTTTGTAGTTGTGATATGCTCATACAAGCCTTTTCAGGCCTTTGCCCACAGCTACTGGAAAAAGAACTACCTTTTAGTTACAGACACTCTGTATCAGAACAAACTAAGATGTAGTTCAGAAAGTGCCACGGAATGGACTCAAGTCAGAGATCAATATGATCAGACAAAAAGCCATTTATTGCAAAGCATTAACTCCTTATATACTATTGGTTACACACATACAGCATTTTGGCATATCATGATTGGATACTTGTCTTAAAGACCCTTAGTGACTAACATATAATTGGTTAAGCACAGGTGTGAGAACTTGACCTCGAAAGTTTGCCGGCAGTCCACAGTTCTCATAACTCAGTGAATTCCAGCTTCTTATCTTGCTTGCTTAAGCTTCCTTGGGCCTCTCACGGCCTTGCTGTATCTTTCAGAGTTATCAGAGCTCTTGTACCAAATATTCATTCTCCTGTGAGAACACTGTCTCCACAAGAAAGTACTTCATAAAGAGGAAAACATTTAAGCACGACATCACTTTCCAGTATGCCACCTGAAAATATGGAATTCCTCCTCAGTCTACAATGTCCTCAGTGAAGAAATGGAGATTGAAAGAACAAATAGAATGAAACAGTCAACGTGACATCAATACAGAAGAACAGAATAAAAAGAAAAAAAGCAGGGCTTAAACCACATACTCAAAGTACATGAAAGTAATTCTATTGACTTCAGCTGGCACTGCTGATATACTATATGACCATTGGGAACTTGACCTTTGCTGGCTGTGTACAACCTTCTTATAATCAAGAGTCACAGCATCAAGTGGCTTTGGAAGCACAGAAGGTAATTAAATGTGATCACATCTATCAGAGGAAAGCACAAAGATAATTTACAGTAGTAGCAGTAGAAATACTTCCTAATTATAAAATTCCTGAAACAATTGCCTATTTTCTTTCCAGAAAAACAACATTCTGGCCTTAGAAAAGCTGATGTGAGGTGACTATAAGAAGAGGTAAACATGCGCATATTGTTGGTTTGGTTCTTCCATTGTCACTTCACACATCTACGTCCATGTTTTGATTTGTACTTTAAGGCTGCAAGGGGCAGAATGCACGTGATTATTCCAATGTGCTATGCCAAATCCCCAGAATACAACTGAGCAACTGGGACTGGTAGAGCTGGGAACTAATTGGTTACTAAAAACAATAAAAGATGGAAGTACTTTTAAAAGACATCTAACATGCTGACTGCATAAAATTAGGCTGAAATGGCATTATTAAAGAAAGCTTTCAAGTGTCAGAAATGAAAGAAGGTCATATATTCTCCACTGAGGAAAGCTAGATCTCACCAGAGGGGACATCCACTTTCATTATTCTGCTATTTTATCTCCTTTGTCTTTTACAACAACTTTGTAGCCAGACAGGCGAAAAAAAAAGAAAAACCATAAAAAAACCCCAAACCCTAAGAGACATGGTTGAGAGGTGAAAGAATGAGCTCAGAGAGTAAAGGATGGAATGTCTGGAAAGATAAGTCAAAATTTCACAATTATATATTGTGCAAAGCTAGTACAAAATATTGATACTGATTAAAAACCAGGCTATTTTGGATGTGAATGTTCTACATCTTACGGTTTTCATTCTAACAGAGATCAAAATCACTGGAATTATACCACTATAAATGTATGTTTAGTTCACACACAACAAGAAAACTGAATTCATTTTTCAACTCTGCTTTTCCATCTCTACTTTGACTATTTTGTTTGTTTTGGCTGTTTTCCCCTCCAAATGATGCCATCTATTCATGGCTGTTTATTGTCACCATTTCTGATTGATTCTGTCAGTTTAAATACATCAATTCCTATGCACCTTTTGTGGACTGGAGGCAAATCTTTTATCAAGGCCCATTTCAAGTTACAAAGCACATCTGCTTGTCAGCGTTAGTGAGATAGTGCTTGTGGTACATACAGAACCATAGCTTGTACAAAACTAAGGAATCACACACTCACCATGGCTGGAGGGCTCACTGCAAATCCAGTCCAAAGCTGCACTGAATTCACATCAGGGCGCTCAGGGCTTTTACAAGTGGGGTGCTGAAAACCTCCAGTGATAGCAGAGCTGCAGCCTCTCTGGGCAACCTGTCCCAGCCTCTGCTGATCTGCTGAAGTTTATCATCATCCTTTGTCCTGGGTTCAGCAATAGCAGTAATTTTTCTCCTTCTTAGTAGCTGTAGCAGTGCTGTGTTTTTTACTTTAGCCTGAAATCCCTTTCTACAAGCTGTAAGTGGAGACTCTTATAAGCGCTATTAGAAGGGCCCTGCCTGCAGCCAGGTGGAGGAGAGGGACAATCAGGTTTACCAGACTGTGTGGATCAGATGACCTGGCCCATCAGTCCCACAGGAGTATAAGGCTCTAGCAGATACCAGTGCACATTTTCCTCTAACGTTTAAAAAATAGCTTAAAGAGTTTCAGATCAATCAACTGATGCACCACAATACATTAAAGTGTAGGAGCAAATCACCGTTATTCTATGTCCTTCTTGCACTATGTTCATTTTGACCATTGTCTTGGACTTCACACTGAATTACGCAGTGTTTAGGCAAATAACTGTTTGTTTAGGTGAAAAAATCTTTCTCCTTGTATGGAGTACAGAAGGGAAAAAAAGGGGCAGTGTGGAAGGTGTCTTTCAACTTGACCAAAACAATGACAAGGTTATTTTGCTTTCTAATCTTACCTCACTCTCTTGTCTTCTCTTGCATTTTATTTGCTTTGCTTAACATTTCACGTTGTTTATTGCTCACTTTTGCATTAGTTGTACACTATTTTTATCCCCTTTAAATACAACACATGCTCCTGCTCCTTATAATGCTTCTAGCACTCCAAAAGCATATCTACATTTTCCTTTTTCTTTCATCTTAATGCAATATACACTATACCCACTTTGCTACTTCCCTCTCAACTAAACTGTTCTAAATGATTTGTTTGGTGCGAGAGGAGAACAGTAATGCAATATAAATAACTGCTTTACCTTTGATCAGCTGGGTATCATAACACTTTAATGATGTTATATCACTTGGCAGAAATTAGTCCATAATTTGTGAGTACAGGTTTTATAGGAGATTCGCACTAATACTCAGCCGCAACACTGGTAATTAAAATGTCCTCCCATCAATTGTATTTTATTGCTTTGTGTTACTAAATAGTATGTTACTGTATCGTTGACATTATAGCTTATGATATATTAGCAACGTAGGATAGTTACATCTTAATTGTTAGAAGATGTTTTAACTCTTTCATTTTTTGTAGAACTCATTGCTTTTAGCTTTAATATATGTTTACCTTGTTACAGTATTTTTTGTTGCTGGTATATTAATGGCTTTTCCTACTGTGCCCTAATCAGTGCAAATCTTTTTATTAAACCCATAAGTATTTCTTAATCTGCAGAAATCAGGTTTGGTTTTATTCCCTCTTCTCAAGCTGGTCAACAGCTGGTTTCATGAGCTCTGTTCTGCTCATACTGAACTTACTAGGAAACACTCTTCTTATTTTGACTGAGAAAGAGCTATTTACTGTAGAAACAGAATTTCATTTACTACAGTGAATCCGAAGCCTTTTGTACTAACAGTATTAAAGAAAAGCAGGAGAAAAACACTCCTGCTGTGAGCTGGGTAGGATTATAATGAGGATCCCAGTGATCTGGCAGCCTTGTCACCACGGCTCCACAATGCTGTCTTCCTCACAGGCCATCTCCGGGCTGTATAGTCATGCAGAAGGCATTTGCATTGTATATCCACTTCCATGGTTTATCTCAAGTTTGACAAAGGTCCTGATATCCTCTTTATAGTAAATCCATCAGTGCTTAGGTACAAGCAGTACAATTAAGGCTGATGCATAGCAAAGTCTCCAAATCATCCATCGGGGTGGAAATGAAGACCTTTTGCCTGCTCTTGCATAGCAACCCAAGAAATAAATGGCTGGATAACCAGTGAAACACCACTTAGTTTATGTTTCTTCATGTAGGTGATTATAGCTATGTACTACACACTGCTTTTTGTTATAGGCTGGAAATGAAGCCCTTTCAAGAAGAGGTCTGTAGTGTGCTCATTACAATTTAATCTCTTATATTTTAATAAGTATCCTACAGGGTTATTAAGTTGTTAGAATTATCACTCTAAAAAAAAGACATTATTAGTTTGCAAATTAAGAAAATTCATCTCCCAAATGCATTCTGTTCGAACAGAAACAAACCAGTTTGATAACAAAATGTACCCTCTTCCTGATAACTTGTTTATTTTCAGCAGCAGAAAGCTTTTTTTTTTTTTAAAACCTCACAGAAACAGTGTTTCAAAACAAGTAAATGCTTTTCAAAGCGTAATTTATCAAGATGAAGGTCTGGTCCCTTCAACAGTCACAAATTGTGCACAAACTATGCACCACCAAACTGTGGTGCATACTCATCATACATGGGACCATTATCTCTCAATAAATGTGAAAAATTTGTCTTAAATACCATTATTTTTTATTAACACCCAGACTGCATCCACCCAGTTAAAGTTTGGAATGCTCCATCTCTGGCAGTGTTCAAGGCCAGGCTGGACAGAGCCTTTGGCAACATGGTCTAGTGTGAGGCATCCCTGCCCATGGCAGGGGGGCTGGAACTGGATGAGCTTTAAGGTCCCTTCTGACACAAACCATTCTGTGATTCTATAATACACAGCAGTCCCATGCATTTGCTGTTTAGGGAACCTTCAGAGCTGAAGCATTAAGTGCCTACCTGGGAAGTAGCCTCCAGGGGGCTCAAAGCAGGCTGTGGTGGTATCTGGAGCAACCTAAAGCAATGTGTGGAGGCCAGCAGGAGCTGAGAACCTGGTTTAATTGTCCGCTGGGTGCCATGGTAATGAGGTTGGCCAAGCTTGGCAAAAAGCAGCGTACACCATTCACATCACTGAGCAGTAACAGGAAGCGAGGGTCAGTCGTTGTGTGCATCCCAAGTTTCCTGGATGTATATATATATATATATATATATATATATATATATGTATACGTCATTCAAATAGTGTGAGTGGTATTTGATTGTACGAACAACATGCAGAAATTTCCAGGGCTAGAAGATTGTTATGACAATAATTCTACAGAGCACGCTGCAGGGACTTGCGTTTCTTGTTGAGCCCCAACTTGGAGGGCTATCATTCCATCTGGACATGGAGATGAAACTTGGGGATACAGCAGACAGGAACAAGAGAGAGATTGGATGATAGCCTTGGAAACACACACAGCTGTTACAAATGATTAGAGTAGTGGGAGGCAATTTAAACAAGTCTCCTGAGGGCAGCTTCCACAGAGAACTTTACATGTGCAGAAGATGCTGAAGAAATAAGCCAATGCACTTAAGAGTGCAGCCACCTGTGTTCACAGATTGTCTGTCCAACCCTGACCACCACAGATGTTGAGGACCATGTGTTTCCAATTGACTTGTCACCAGTATAATCAGGAGGTATCAGGTCTGCACTTCACACAGCAGCAAAGTCCAGCCAATGTGTCATGTATGCTAGGGGGAAACAGGACCGACACACGCTGCCTGGAACTAGGTGATCTTTAGGTCCTTTCCAACCTTAAACATTCTATGATTCATCCCCAGGACCCCAGCAATAAATTCAGCAGATAGCCACTACCTCATGGAAATTATGTTCCCTCCAAGCACCATACATCTTACTACAGATGGACTTACCAGTAATTAGGTGAGCCACAAATGCCTCTCATCTTCTACCCATCTTTCTGGTAGCTGGTCACCAGTACATAAAGCAGTCAGTGAAATACATTTGAACACAGAGCATCTGAAATGGGTAGAACAAATGAGAGCTGATTATTAAGTCCTGAGTCTTAAAAAATGTTTCTTACAGTAACTGTTCTTTCATGCAATAGGTAAAAATTGTGGGGTTTCAGTAAAATTCTTAATATAAAGATATAATATCATTACTGTGGTGAAATGCATCATTATTATTGGAGAAATTAAATAGCAATTAGCTATTATATATAATAGCATATGGTATCAGTGTCTTCTACCTTGCTGCTGACAGGAGAAGAAACTGAAAAGTACCTTCAAGACTGATAAATCACTCCAAGTTCTTAAGCTAGGAATTAGGGATGGAAATGGAAATTCACCAATACAGCAAGAGCTGCCCCACAGTGTTTGAGTACAACTACATTTTGCAAAGAGGTCATTAATATTGGAGCTGTTCATTTTTAGTATCCAAATCAATATCCCATAGATGTGATTTGTGAAGACACTACTTATCAAATGAGTTAAGGTGTTAAACTGTAGCTATGATGTAGGTAAGAAATACTTACCAGACATTTGCTTCCAGATGTAATTATTTCAGTAGTAAATTTTGGAAATTTTATCCCATTTTATGCCTAAACCCAGTTGCATTTCAATGTTTTTATTTGAAATAAGAAGCTATTATCAAAGAAGGTTCTTATCAATGAACAGCATTATCATAGGCTGCTCTCCATAAGCTTTTTATTGCTAATCTTTTGCTGCTGGAGACTTCTGTGTATGTTAGACTGAACCTTTTTTTTGCTGATGCTTTGCATGTGAAGTAATAAACAGGCTTATCAATACACAATCCACCTGAAACCAGTGTGTACTTATTAAATAATTCAGTTAGTTCCTTGGAGGTTGCTTAAGTTGGACTTGAAAATAGTATTAACTCTTCTGAATAGGTAAATAGCTGGGTTCATAATGAAGGACTTCTGTAGTTCCTGGAATAGTAACAGCTTTCTCTGTATGAAATACTGTTAGAGTTTTAATCCATGGTTATCATTATAGACTGCTTCCACAAAGGAAGCAAATCACTTTTCTGTTTATGGCAATCATTCGTTCATCATTTCCCACATTTAACTTCACCCTAAAAATTCAGTAACATTAAATGTTACCAAAAATGTTATTAATCAAAACAGACTTATACACACCAAAGAAACACCTCAAACATGCCTTCTTAATAATAAAATGCTCCTTCTGACAATCTAATTGGACAACTCAGTGAGTTTCTTGTACAAGGATAGCAGTTACTTAAACACACACACACACAAAGATAAATTAGCAGTGCATGTCATAGAGGCAAGTCTCTGCAAAACTTCAGTCTCTTCGTGTTGCTCTAGTTGTACAAAATGGGGTAGAAACAGCCTTAGGGAAGAATCCAAGAGTAATGAGGTTAGTTCAAGTAGAGCTGACAGAACAACTCTCTATCAGTCCCCCAACACTAAGCCATATATCGAGATTCAGCAGGTAAAATTCGAGATTAAAATTATCATAAGAACAGCTACAATTCAGCTACAGATAAACTGTGCTCTCTCCTTTTGTTTTTCTAGTTAAACACACAGCTGAAGATAGCACCAGAAGGTATGCACCATAACACTTACAAGAATTTGAAATGCTGGATTAAGAGTGGACTTTGAAATGTATGACTACATCTCCCTTAGTAGAGTTTCACAGTGAGTTTTCACAATTTTCCCATTGCTATAATAACAGTAAGACCTTAACTTTAAAACCATTTCTGTGTGAAATACAAAATACCAGAGTGCATTTTAGCTCACCCTAGCCATTTGATGGCAATATACATGCTGGAGATACAATGTCACAAGAATAATTAATTGTGACATTGCCAAAGGGACACAACACTTCTCCTGATAAATTCTTTACGTCTTTCCAAAGGGTCACAGTCAGTAATTCAGCTTTAGGCTGGTTTATTGCCTAGAGCAAATTTGATTTTAATAGACTTACAGAAGCTATGGTAAAGGTGATCTAGAATGATTACATGTTTAAAACGTTCCAGGGAAAATAGAAAAGCTGCTGTGCTTGAATTTCTTCATGCAAATAAAGTCTTACCTGAATATAAATGATGTATATTCTTGAACAAGTCTGCCAAGCTGAAAACAACAAAGCATATTAATATTATCATACCAAGATGTGGTATTTTGATCTTAGTTTGATAGAAATAATTTAAAACCTAGATTAAGGACGCCTGCAGAATGCAAATCAGGACTAAGAGAAGGAAATTAAAACCCAGAAAATAGAAATCATTGCAGTAGTTATTTAGGGAAAAAAAAATCAATTAAAACCTACTCTAAAAAAGAAAAAGATCCAATTTTGGAAACACATCTGAGTTTTCATTTTATTGGTTTTTTACTAATTCTCCACTATCCATTCAGGATAGACAAAATAAGGCTGATATCGAAGTGCTTTTGTTAGTACAACTGACTTTGCCTGATGAACCAAGAACAGCAATTCTTGCCAAAATGTTTTTAGCAATATAACTCTGCCAGCAGACTTTTTCACGTGTAATATCCAGCCTCCTGCAAGATCTGTCTCTACCTTTCTTTCTATGCTTAATTTGCCACCAGCTTCTATTTGTAGTTTCACATTATGCTATTCAAGTGAAATACTGCAGTGATTGAGCAGTGATATCTACAGGTTTATAACATTTGTATTAACTCGAGTTCTTTGGTATAGCCTAATATAAATATATATAATATATTGGCTTGCCTAATATAAATAAGCTGTATAGAACTGTCAAAATTGGTCTGATGTTAGAGTCTTGTTGGATTCTCATGGCGTGTTCCTGCATCTGAGCAGGATTAGAGAGGAGTCTGAATAGGTTTCTAGTCCCAAAGGGTAGTGGCTGCAGACAGAAGTGCTTGCTCCCTTTAATAATGGTTGAGTATCATCCATGGTCACAGATGCCATTTCTAAAGTAATGTCAAGTTCCAATTGAAAAGGTAACACTTTGAAAATGAAGGCTAAAATGGGATAAAGAACTACCTGAACCTAACACCTTGCACTCCAAATTCTGATTGAATGATAATGAGGATGCTGAAACTGTATCTCTTCAAAGAATTACTGGATTTTCCCTTTATAGAAAATATCTTTGTAAGAGTTTCCTTCTGGAAGCAAAAGTCGATCAAGAATAGCTCCAAACAATGAGGGGCATTAACAAGATTTGTATCAGCAGTCACGGACAGTATTTCAGTGGGTGGAGGGGGTTGGAGGTGAGAAATGATATGTCTGTTTTGTTCTTAAATAAGGAAACATCAGTATGCTTTTCAGAAACCACACAAATATTTCAGTAGTTGGCTCATATATAAGAAAATAACTATAGGGGAAACCAGAATTTGGGTTCCCTGGCTTAAGAAACAGCTTCTGCAGGATAAAAGCTGAAGCAAGGTTTTTCTTTTTATAGGACAAATTCCAGCGATGATAGAACAAGGCACATAGCTACTTTCACTAGGTCTGTATTTATCCCTGGGCTGTCAGTAGAGGCTATACTGAAGTGCAGTGAATGAAACCTGACATGACCTTTCAGATGTGGCTAAGTTTGGTCAGGCTAATGTGAAATACAATCAGGCAGACACTGACAATAAAATCTTTTAAGTGATTGTGATGCCTATGGCACTTACACTGAATGAAACAATGGCTGGAGAGAATTTCAGTCAACTTCTATGTGCTTTAATCAGGAGTGTTTCTTCAAAGTATAGAGTGAAGGATGACACCAAAATGTGGGCAACGTTAGCTTAAGATGGAACAATCATCCCTAAGAAAAGCCAGCTTTCACGCTATGCCTGTCATGCTTGCAAGGACTGATACAAGTCAATGACAGTAGACCAGACCTCAGTTATTCTGTTGTTAAAAATCACCAACCTAAGAAATTTTAATTCACAGCCATATGGTGGCTCAAAATAAGATCTCTTCAGCTTTAACTCAGAGACTCCCAACAACACTGAAGAGAAGGTACATGGTGTTTTTAAGAAGAAAATATTTCATAACAAAAGTCATCTTTTAACTATTTTGATACCATATTTAGCAATATTAATAATTGCCAAAAAAATCCTGGACACTATTCCAAAACAAACTCTTGCTCTGAAGTGAGGGTGTTTCACATCATATGTTTAGCTGAGTGGTCAACAGCAAAGTCCTCAAGATCTGCAAACATTAACCACAACTGCCTGGGCTAGAAGCCTGGTTTGCTGCCTGTGGGCTGGGCTATGAATGTTGACGGTGGCCAAGAGAAGGGGAACAGCTTCACCTTGGGGTTTAGAACTGAAGTGGAGAGATGGTAACATTTCACAACACATCACTAAGTAAACTCTGAGTAGCCCACCCCCTCAGAGAAACACACACCCATTTGTATCTGCATTACATTTGACAGACATTATACTTGGAAAGAGTCTGTCAGATTTATTATCGAGACACATGCTTTGGTTCTAGGTTTGCAAATGCAAGAAACATGTTAATTTGGGTGAAATAATTGTGATGCATAAATGTAAGCAAATGCATCAGTCTGGAAAAGAGCAGGCTTCCGGAATGAGAGCAATTCAAGGGAAAAAAAGAGGCAAAAAACCCCAGAGATGCAAAATTATTAACAGTAACAAATGGAAGATGTAAATGCTTACTACAGAATCGTTCCTTTTGCTTTTTGTTTCCTGCAGAATCTAACAAATATTAAATATCAGTAAGTATGAGATTTCGAATGTAACACTGGAGTCCTCATACCTGTTATTACCAAATTCCTAGTGCTAATAAAGCAGAATCTTTAAAGTCTTATTGAAGTGTCTTCTGCTAAACAGAGAATGGGCCATTACTCCTGTTTATTAAAAGTCAATACATACAGTGCACATTTTTCTTGCTGATCACATTATTTGCCGGTACCAATTATAACCTATTTTTCTTCAATCTAAGGAGCCCAGATTCCTTCAGCTCATACAATATGTGAACGTGTTTGTGCCATCTCAAAAGCAGATGAGTTCTTAGATGTTTTATTTATGGGATTTCAGTCTTAACAAATGTTGCAAATACAGCTCAGTAGCTCACACAGCAGCATAACAGGACTGTTTAATTCATACCCTATATATTAAGAATAAAGGTAGAGAACGAAGTGACATTCTATTTCAGCTATTGCTAATGTGAGTGCTGCAAGATATCTAGAAATACATAGAAATAAATGTATACCTTACAAATAAAAATGGTTTTGAAAGAAATGGTGCATAATTTATTTTCTTCTCATATCCAGGACACACTGAATGCAATTCAAGGATTAAGAATGTAAGACATAACCTCTCCACAAGTTAACAGCCTTGGCTGCAAGTGCTTGTTTTCCCCACATGCCCTTTGCCTTGTATAAAGCACACTGACAATGTAAGACAACGAAATTGCAATGCTTTTCTAAAACAGATGTCTCTAAAAAACCTAAAGAACAATCTATAACAGTTTCACTTTCTTCTACTTTTACTTGTAACATCATGTCCACTCCAGATGTCCCCTATAGATAATTCAATATTACTGACCAGTTTAATGAGGATTGTCACCATGGAAATCATAGTCAAAGGTCACTTCTGCCTCTCACTTCACATGTATGGTACAAAAATTTCTTATGCATGCATCAAAAAGCTGCAAGTTGCTAGTGAAGCACATGTGTAAGTGGGAATACCTCTTTGCGTGCAGATCAGGCAGAACTGTGTTCCCCAGTCTCATCTTCCTTACTACAGCTATTAAAGAGAACAATCAGTCAGTAAACAGACTTTGCTTTCTGCATGCTCACATTTTTGTCTTACAAACGTGATGTGCTTTCCCGGTGCATCATGTTAATCCCACACAGGGTTAATTTTGATTTCATGCTCTGAGGTATTTCCATATGGCAAAATCTTTGAGCGTTTGCTGAAACATTTAATTGAATGTGGGCCCAATCCATCACTTAATGTGGCATTAGGGAGCAGGTTATTATTTGTTTTAACCTTTCTGTAAAACACAGATTACACATTGTTTCACAATACAAGTGACTCAGTGGGGGAAAATGTGAAGTCAGCACATTGAAATGAAGAGAAGAGTTATTTACCCTTAAGGAAAAACCATGAAGAGTATTTAAACTTTTACGTGTTCCATGTATTTTAACTGTGAAATACACAGACTTTGGATCTGTATTGTGGTCAACAGTAACTTGCCCTGCTGTAGTATGTGTCAGAGGGATTTGTGAGGCAAAGGAGTTTTCTGACCTAGTGCTTTTAGAGCAATGAACCATCTATATTGATTTTTTTTACTGCCAGTCAGAAATCAATTAAACATTTATAGTTAGCAAAGTTTCTATTAAGTACAAGCTAATTCTAGTAAGTTACCTGTGTAACGCAAGTTCCAGCTAAGTTGAGCAACAATGACACTTTGTCTCCTCAGGAAGCATTATGCATGATTTTAAGGACAAATTACAGAGAAGAGCAAAACCCAGAGGAGGGCAGTTTGCACAATGTAAGAAATTACTTCAGCTTTCATAGGGGTTATTCCATTTCTAAGTGCTTTGTCAGCTATCCCAGGTCCAGAGGAGTTTGATTTGCTTTGCTGGCAAAAAGTAATTTGAAAGTAAGATCTTCTACACTTGAGGGAACTGAGATCCAAAGCAACAGTTGTGTTGGTCTGGGAATTTCAATTACTTAAATTCCTCGTTTTTCAAGTAACAAGTAGCATCTATAAAACTCTGTCTGGAAACCTTTGCTAGAGCCAGACTAATTTGCTAAGAGGCTTTGGAATTAGATAAATCTACCTAAAATTATCTGTTACAT
Organism: Melopsittacus undulatus; assembly: GCF_012275295.1. Taxonomy (NCBI): domain Eukaryota; kingdom Metazoa; phylum Chordata; class Aves; order Psittaciformes; family Psittaculidae; genus Melopsittacus; species Melopsittacus undulatus. The sequence goes on along the minus strand of NC_047529.1, from coordinate 7,436,778 downwards.
TTAAACCGATGCCCATCCGGGATTGAAACTATTGAGGGATGCCAAGTGCAAACAAGAGGCTTCTACAAGTAGATCAGCAGCCAAAAGAAATCTAGGGAAAATGTCAGCTGGTTGACAACACAGAACAGACTAAAGTGCTCAATGCCACCTTCTTGTCAGTCTTTCCTGTTACAATGGACCTTCAGTGAAGAAAAACGCCACACTCTTCTCAGTGCTATCCAGGCAGGACAAGAGGCATGTTAAAGTATAGGAAACTCTGGCTAAATATAGGAAAATGCTCTACTTGTGTGAAAGTGTTTGAGCAAAGGTTGCCTGGAGAGGTTGTGGAGGCTCCCTCCTTGGAGATATTCAAAACCTGATGGGACAGAGTCCTGGGCAACCTGCTCTGGCTGAGCAGGGGTGTTGGACTATGTGAACTCCACAGGTGCCACGCAACCTCCTTCATTCTGTTATTCTATGATAAAATGAAGCAAAGAAAGCCAAATGCCTCTATTAGAAAAGAGAAAAGCCACGATGACAGTATTTTCCCCTCAATATAATCTAATATATACCAAAGTACACCCAAAGAATCTCTTATTTAAATTAACTGCTGGATTTTTCCAAGTTGTGCACTGCTAGGGCAATTTTTATTATATCAAGTTGATGTTGTCTGTTTGCTCGTTTCTACTTTCATGTCTACTTTACTGTCATGTGCTGAGATCTCACACTGTCATGTGAGATTGTGACCTTCTTTCCAAGGTCAGCAAATACTCTGATTTTGTGTCTACAAGAAGATGCAATGAACATATCATTTTCTGAATGGTAACTACAGATAGCAGATAGAATTATATTGCTTTCATTGGCAGTCCTTTTTAAATACATTGAAAAGTCTGTTTCTGTTAAATGTTTATTACTGAAGCTGTTTCAGTAAGATATTAGATAGGGAAGAAGAAAATCTCTATCTATTATTGGTGCTGTGTTTTGAGTGGTTCTGTTTGCCTGCAGAACAGCCCAGCAGACCTCATTATAGTAAGGATAACTACCATTCAAGTAAAGGGACAGTCCCCTGCTAGTGATGATAAAGGCACACCAAACATAAAAGCAGATAGCTCAACCATCTATTAAGCACAAAGCAAAGCTGAATACTGCCAATCATTGTACAGAATGAATGATGTCTTTCATACACAGTAGTGTATTCTGAGAGTCTTAAAACAGCTTTATGAGCTTTTTTTTATCTTTAAACTTGTCAAATACATATTGTTCTCTAGTCTGGAAAAGTGAGGACTAAAAAAGGGCATGACAAAGATCTGCAAAATCATGAGTGGTACAGAGAAGTTGGACAGCAACCAAATATTCATTGCCTCTTCCAAAACAAAAACCATGGGGGATCAAATTAAGCTATTGGGAGCTATGCTGGAAACAAATGAAAGAGTTTTGTTCATGTAGCACAGATTAGATTTAAGGAGCCACTTGCCAAAATATGTGGTGAGTGCCAAAAGCTTGCAGGAACACTAGAGGAGACTGGACAACTTCATAGAAAATAAAACCACTGAGGGCTACTTAATACTCAGGCACTATATCTAGGTCAAGAAGTCTCTAAGCTACTTGGTAGATAGAGGATAGAAAGTATCCCATGTATTTACCCTGTTTTTCAGAAACTTTCTTATGTGGCCACTGTTGGCTTTGAGTCTCCTGTTCAGGGCAAACAGAAGCCTGCTCCCAAGGCGGAAGTGTCCTTCCCAAGCAACACAGGGAGGAACAAATAATGACTGAAAACAGAAGAGGTAGAGGGGAAGATTAAAAAATAAAGGTAAAGGTGGGAGATGAAGGTAAACACATGGGAAATGGAAGAGATCCAGACCACCTCTGACAGCACTCACCACTGTCTTCAAGTACACATGATCTGGTGAACAGTGGGCAGTGGTCTGATCTGTATGACCATTGTCAAAGGTCCATTGACCATTGTGAAATGTCAAACATAGTATAAACTGCAGAGTAAATGTGATAATAAGAGGTTATAATTTTACAACATTATTGCAATAAGATAATGTAATTTGGTGCAGTTATATGAATGTGATTGTCTAAATTATAAATACCGCTATTAATTTGTATCATATCAATGCATTACTATTACAAGTTAAATAGCTCCATAAAAATAAGATATTACATATGTCAAGGACATTATGTGTCGAAATAAAGCTTCTAAAAAATGGTGACATTCAATTAAAATGCAGCTTAGCCAAAACCACGCACAGCAATACCTGAATAAAATATTACATTTAGCTGTAATAAATTTTATAAGTACTACAAGGACACCTTAAAAGTACTATAAAGACACTTGTAACATTTTGCAGGACAGGCCATGCTTTGCCTAGGAGAGTTGGACCGCATGATCCTCAAGGTCCCTTCCAACCCAGTATTCTAGGATTCTAATCTTTGATATAAAGTAGTTGTAGGTTTTAACATAACAAAACCAAAGGAAGAAATATGCAGATAATGTTAACTTTTAATCCTTAAAAACACGCACACAAATAGCTGAAAATCTCAGAAGCTGAAGATGAAGGAAGGTAGATTGAGAAGCGTGTTCTTCATAGCAAGGCAGCAATTTTTACTTCTCTAGCAGCCATTCACAGCTCAGACATCTAATAAACAATTCAAGAAATGATTTGTGGTAGCATACTCTTACTCAGTTTTATTATGGGAAAACAAGCATCCAGCATGCTCAGTAAGAACATAAGAAATGTGCACTGAAAGGTTTTAGTACCTAAGGCACCTTCCTATAAAGGGCTGTTGACTGATGCACAACACTCTACAAGGATAGCACTCATGGCTGTAGCACCCTACAAACCAGAGAATATTCTTCCACTTCAACTTTGGCAGGACTGTTGTCTAATGTAACCCTTACCAAGTCAAACACCACTGAGCAGTTTTATTTTAGCTAGTGACAAACGTTTGAAAACACCCATTTCAGCGCATGTATTTTTGGTTTTTAAGAGAGCACTTCCCAATTTGTGCCCCAGAACAGCCCAACTGACTGCCAAGATGCAAAGTGGTTGTGTAGCACACACAGATGCACAGGCACACGTGTGTATATACTCTGCCCCCCTTCTTTCTCATTAAAGGAAAAACCTCTATGGAAACAAAGTCTTCAAAAACACTTTCTACCCAGAAACCAGACTTCAAAACAATATATTTCCTACCAGAGGAAAATGTGGGTTTTCTCTTCTGCTTAATCCTCAGAGTACAATTTCCTTTACACCAAATACAACTATCTTACAGTTACACATAAAGTGGAGGTTGAAGTGCACTGGTGCCAAAAGAAGAATCATCTCTACCTTGGTCTTTTGTTACCTCATGCCATCCTTCCCTTGCACAAGGGTTGATCTGGGTGAAGAAACTGATCTGGGTTTACCTGTAACAGGGCAGTATTTTACTGGTCCTTCTCCTGATGTCTTCCTTTAGGTTTCTGGAGCTTTCAGCATAAACCCAGCTCTGGCTTTAATAAATAAATACAAAGGGATTTAGGAGTCCTCACCAGAGGCTTTATGTAAGCCTGAACTAGACATTGTTTTATCTCTAAAAGTTAGCTTCCAGTTCATCTTTTCTATTCCTTTAATGTTATGATTCTATTAACCCTAACCCGATGCTAATATTGATGTTGCCAAGTAATAGTCATAGCAAGTTGAAACTACTGCTCTGAGAGTGTGGGAAGAGAAACAGAATTGAAAGATCTCTGTTGCCAAAAAAAGTGCATTGTAGTCAGCTTGCAGACAGTGCAGTAACAGCTACTGGTGTTCACAGCAGTGTTCTATGCTCTCTACAACTACTCTTAAAGGCCTTAGGAAACATTCAAATCAAATAATTAAATTGAACCCCTCAATTCTCAATTACAGTCTACCAATGCCAACAAACCCACAGCCATAGGAAATCTGAATGCAGTGGAAACAGTAGCTCCTAATTTACTCCTCACTTATGATGGCTTTGTGCACATAGTGCCACTGCAGCTGTGCTGCTGTGTGACAGCTTAAGGGCAAAAAAGGATTTTGTAAAAGTCAAGCTAAAAAGCACTATTTTATATTTTCTTTTTAAGTGTATAAAGCTTTAATTAGCACTACTCAGCTGGAAAGCTTATACATATTTGAGTAGCAGCAAGATGGAGTTTACTTTTACATGTATCTTGGCATAAATTGGGGTCACACGTAATTATCAAAATGACACTATCCTCTTCGAGATCATTTTAAGAGGATCGCATTTCCCAATCAGTGTTGGGAATAGCTATTTTTAATGAGAGCCACTGAACTTTTAATGTACTTCCTTTTTACTCTTGAAAGGGATTACTTATATTCAGAGCTTCATTCATATTGGAATAGGCTGTTCCATGTCACTTTCTGTGACAAGTACTAGAGTTCTGTTTCAGTCTGTGGTTCCAAAGATAATTGGCAATGTTTAACTAAATATTAAATATGATTCCTCATGAAGGTTTTAAACCTGAATTTTGACGGAGTGTATAAACGTGAGAGATGTTTTGACTATTTTACTTCAGATGTTACGCTACCACTGAAATCTATACTCAGCTGTTGGAGTTATGGGGTTTTCTTTAAATGCTATCAAGGTTGAAATGCTTCCCTGTGGAAAAACATTAGTTATACTTAAAACCCAGGAAATATTTTAACTTATCACAAGCAACCTTTTTGCGTTGCTCAGTTCTTAAATACCAGATGTAGTTTAGAAGAATTTTGGGCTGAGTATAACCCCTCTGTGGCTACATATGCATTAACTACACAGATTATAGGGCTTTCCTTCAAAATACTATGTTATTCCCAGCTGCTGTTTCCTGATGATTCATATTAGATTCACTTCCCATTACAACTCAGTACCATTTAGTGTGCCTTCAACTCCATCACCACTGGGAACTACCCAATGGGGATCTCATTAGGAGAAGAAATCAGGTGCTCCAGATTTAATCAATCTCATTCATAACTATCAGTGGATGAGATCTTCAGCCTCTGTCAACAGCTTCCAGGATGTTCCTCATGGTATGGTTTTGTACAGACTAATATTTAGTCCAGCATAAGCTAAAGTGCTTTAATTGATGCCCAATTTCAAGTTAAGGGGGACCTCCAGATGCCAAGGATTTACTTGTATAAGCATGCTTATGTGATGTAAGATACAGAGTAAAGTAAATGTGAACTACACGTAGCAAATTTCCCTATCACTCAAGAGGGTATTTTAATTGACCTTATTGTCTTCCTGTTATGCCTGGTATTTCTCTGACAAGGTTTATGTTTTGGTTGTATGAATTTTCTTGTGAAGATTACTTTTTAATTTGCTTCAGATCCCAAGGCAACAATAGGATGAGCAGGCAGGTTTTCCAGTTCAAATTATGCACCAAACACAATCTCAAACATACATCTGGAAGGCAGACATTTGAAACAAACCCTTCACTTAGAGGAACTATATCCTACAGGGAACAACTTCCAACTTCTATTGAGGGAAAACATAAGTTATTTTAAAGTACTCTTTATAAAAATATTCAAGAAACACCAGACTGGTGCAGCAGGAATTCACTGCACAAATGCTGAGATTTTACATTATCAGTCTAAAGAAACCACTGTAATAGGAAGTTCAACATAATTGCATATTACACATACCTTCCCCTCCTGTTTTCCATAGCATCCTCACATACTCAGCAATGCAGGGAAAGTCAGTCAAGTTCAGTAACTAAAAACCTATCCCAAGTATTTGGTTAGAGCAGAATTTCTGTATTTCTAAGTAATGATAATTGTTAAAATAAAAATAAACCCTTAGGAACTGTAAGCAACTTGATACCTTAGAAAACATTCAAAATAGTAGGTAAATGCCATATTACAGGAGTTGTTCCCATCTTTTCATAGAATCATAAAATGGTTTGGGCTAGCAGGGACCTTAAAAATCATCAGGTTCCAACCCTCCTGGCCAAGGGGTTCATCTTCCACTAGGGCAGGTTGCTCCAAGCCCCATCCAACCTGGCCTTGAACAGCTTCTCTGGGCACCCTGTGCCAGCTCCTGACCACCCTCACAGGAAAGAACTTCTGCCTAAGAGCTCATCTCAGTCTCCCCTCTCTCAGTTTAAAGTCACTCCCCCTTGTCGTGTCTCTACAGGCCCTTGTTCAAAGCCTCTCTCCAGATTTCTTGTTGGCCCCCTTTAGGCACTGGAGCTGCTCTAAGGTATCCCAGAGCCTTCTCTTCTCCAGGTTGAACAACCCCAATTGCCTCAGCCTGTCTTCACAGGAGAAGTGCTCCAGCCCTCTGATCTTTGTGCCCTGCTCTGGGTGAAGACAGTTGAAATTTCACAAAGACAAGCCATTTACCCATTCTGGCAGCTGGTGCTTTGCTTTTGACTTCAGTAACTCCATAAGCCTTAGCTAAGCTTGCTGTGTATTGCCCAGTTTTACTTTTTCTCTTGTTTGAACTGTTTGTTTACCCATTGGGGAAAACAGGAAGGGACTGACATATGTGATATGCTGCAACTTGATGCCATTCCCCTGGGTTTAGGATAGAGTCTTGCACTGAAGAAGCATTGGTGCTGTTATCAGAGCGCAAGCTTTCTCATTTGGATCTAAACTGCATATTTCTCCACTGTAGCTCAGAGTACATATCTTCAGAGTTCAATACAAGTCCCAGCCTTGAAACACCTATTTTGCTGTAACTTTTGGTGGTGTCACATATACATATTTCCATTTATATTGCACCCGTACCAATATTAGTACTTCAGTTACAAATCTGTACACCATGAGGTATCATTGATTTAATTCCAGTCTATTGTAAGCAGATGGTTGACAACAGTAGCTCCTATCTGGGCCTCCATCCCAGATCCAGCACTTCCTACAATCTGGATAGTAATTTATGACAGAGACACCAAATCCTGGGACAGAAGCCCTCCTTCCACCAGGTATGGGTTATCCTATTAGCTAAAGGGCTGTCACTCTTCAGTGTGTCACCCAATACTTTACTGACTCTATTGGTATCTTATTCAGGATGGATTAATATAATTTTTTTCCTGTTTGTTTAATTTCCTGTCATGGTAACCATGGAGATAAGCTCTGCAGGAATTAACAGAATCATTTGAAATTATATTAAATAGATAATGTCACCCAATATCCATTTTAATGCGTGCCATCCTTTAGATGTTAGCTCAGAATAGTGTTAGTGTTGAGATCCAATGCACTTCCGTAAATACTATTAAACTAATTGATCCAGCTACTAATGGTATCAAGAGACATTTGCTACCACTTAAAATATAGTATTTCCCTTTTCTGGACCAGTTCCAAAGTATAGCATCACATATGGGCAAGTCCCAGAGCTTTCTATTTACTTATTTAAGAGGGGAATTAAAGCATAGAAGTGGAACATTAGCCACGGTTATTAGGAATGCACCTCTGCTGAAAAGGTTTTGAGGATTTATTCAGCACTATCAGTGGTAGCTCTAAAGACTGCTTCTCCATTTTATGTTCTTTGCATTCCTGTACACTGTGGGGTTTTTTTCATAATACTATTGTGCCATTTGCATTCGCTTGAGTAGGTGACTGTGGTGAATTTTGAATAGAAAATTATCCAGGGAATGTATATATACTTTGCTAAATTTAGAATGAAAAATGAGGAACAGAGTTTGCAAACAAGGAAATAAGTAAGGTAGATCTATCATCAACAGAATACAGAATACAGGAAAAAACATCCTTTAATCACAGGCAGCAAGACATCATTATCTTGGAGTTAAGGTTGCTAAGCAACTTAGCTAGTATAAAACCTACATAGCAAAACCATTACTGTTAATGAACTATAGGTATGGTAATAGAGATTAAACTGATAACATTATTTCATGTAGACCCTCATCTGTACAAACCAGACAAGTTGTAATATAAGTATGCAATCTCATTCCCAATTTTCATTATATTTTGCTGAACCATGCAATAATACTGCATAGAAAATACAGTCTATAAGACAATGCATAATGGATAGTAGAATAAATACAAAGTGAGGTATTTGCAAGTACTAGCAAAACTTATTTGCACTTACTAGACATCCTACAGCAAGTGTCTTACCTGAAGACTTCTTCTGCTCTTCTCCTTACTTCCATTCATAAAAATCCCATAGCTGTAGAACATGAAGACCTTTTAGGAATTCCGCGCTTTAGGTCTAAATCCTACTTTTCAATCCCGGTTCATCAGTTAATTTGTCTTAGAGGCACAAAAATAACTCTGGAAAATATTAGTGGAAAGATAAAGCAAGTACATGGTAATAAATCCCTTTAAAACATGCTGTGGACATACTGAATTTGACCCAGTCATCACAAATTGTGCTCCAGGTTTTTACTAAATAAGCATTTGATGTGAAAAGGGGCTGGATACGCCAAAATGATGACTAGAGAAGTTCATGCTGTAGCTCTTATTTATAGTAAAATAAGTCAGGATATGTGAATCACAGAACACGAGTGGGAGAGAAGGGAGATTACACTAAAATTCTACCCTTTCCAGGAGGGCAAGAACTGAAATCCTCCTCACTCAGATCAACACAAAATTCTGCCATTTCAGGACCTACCTCCCTGGCTGCCTTTTGCACTGCCCATTGCCCATCCATGGCCAGACAAACCCTTTACTGTACCACATGCTCCTCCTGCTTCTATTCTTTACCTGCAGACTGTATTCCAGGTATTCTAATCGGTCTTTGTGGGGAAATACACCACATCCAAACAGTGCTATCTAATGAAGGTTATGTCTCAAGCAGAGAATTCTAGAAGCTCAAACAATGGCATGTACAGCTTCAAAATTCACCTGATTTACCTGATGAAATACAAAGGCTTATTGGGTCAGTGTTCAGCTTCTTGGGCACTCTGTTCTGCTGTTCAGACTATAGGGATAAATGTAATAAAAGTAAGAATAAATGGATTTAAAGTTGATTTAGAACTTGAGTTAAACAACCTTAATTCCCTTATACCTTTGAACCATCAGGTCTGCAACAGTACTTACACTAACTGTAGGGCTATGACTACTTTCAAACTACAAGTTTCTGGATCCTTGTTGCCTCAGTACCCATCCCAAGGGCTTTTACTCAAACATTTTTCCTCAGCTGGTCCACTGACCACAAAGCATCACAGCAAGGGAGCGAGGGGAAGACATTAAACACCCAGTGAAAGATTTCTGCTGACTTCAGTAAACTTTGAATCAAGCAAAATAACCATGCATCAAACTATGGTTTGATTAATGGGTTTCAGTGAGAACATATTTAATAAGCAAAACTTGCAGAAAGAAAACATACATTCTTGTTTCTCTGAGCTATCTCTTAGAGCATGAAGTTAAGAGCACCTCAGCAGTGATCCTTCCTGTTGGTTACCAGCATATGACCTTGATCAAGAGAACTATGACACCAATTTCCCATATAAGAACCACAGAAGAGGTCAAATCACAAACTGTCCAGGGAACATGGGCTGTCTTTATAGTAACTGAAACTGAATACAAGTCTTCTGCTTCTCAGCTGAATGTCTAAGCAAACAGATAGTCTTATCAACACAGGAACAGATCTCTAATGGGTATCAACTGTCTGGCCTCTTTGACCTATCCTCTTCAACCACATGGCTTTGAGTAACTTGTTTGACTGTGCCTCAGGCAGTCTGAACTCCCAGATTTCTTCAGCATGAGTCTACCCTTCATTGGATAACATAGATTTGAATGCCCATTTTCCTTCTTTTACCTCTGTACTCAAAAAGTGACTATCAATCTCCTGTGATATTATTCACTCAAATGTAAGAAGTTAGGTTAATTTGGACTAAAAACTTTCCAAACCCATGAGTAGAAATCATTTGTGTTAATAGCTGCAGACTGTCCCCTGTGGATTCCTTTTTCTCCGGTATCATTTATAAACACTGCTTATAACCAAGCTCATTGTTCCACCTTATTTAAGAGCTATTTAATATAATGGCTTTCCTGTTTTGCTCTCTCTATTCTCAGGGAAGGGAAGGAAATCCATGAAAAGGAAAAAAAGAGAATCATCATTTTGATAGCTCTGCAGTAATGAATAGTTATTGCTACCTCCAGACTAGCAGGTAAATGACCCATCTAGTGATTACCGCATCTCTGGAGCTGATTGAACATGTGAAATCTGTGTGGTCCCTCAAGGGCACCTGTTCAACTTTCAGGCAGAAGGAGTTATCTTTCTCCGATCAGAACCTGCTCCTTCTCTTCCTCAGCAGGGTATTGACCTGAAGCCTCCTTGAAATCATAGTGATCATTCTCTGCTGTTATGAGTGCAATTCAGCACCCACAGAACTCTTTCCTCAGAGGGTAACAGAAAAGCAGCTGATCATTGTCTCACTTTTGCAGAGCAAAACAACAAGTTTAGGACAAAAGCACTGGGGGAAAAGCAGATAAATGTCTATAAATGACTCATGTACATACTAATCAAACCAAGATTCATATCAACTTTGCCCACTCCACATATCAAACACACTTTGGATAGAGCAAGAATTTCTTTTCCAAAGTGAGGGTTCTCTCTCCACTCATTTTGCCTTTTCTTCTTGCTTCTTAAGACAAAAGGAACAACTATTTGAGGCTGAACTGCATCAAGAGTACCCTGGCAGCATCACTGTTTGCTCTTCCCCATGAAGTCTGCATTCCAAAGGAGTGGGATACCACACCTGGCACAGTTTGGTACCTACCCAGTGACTGCATCCCACTACATTGGAATTGATGCAAACTTGGATAGCACCAGGTAGAGAGAAAGCACATGTTGGCCCTGCACCATTTGCCTCCTTCCCTTGTTCATACAAGTCAGATCTTCTCAATCTGCTTTCTGTGTGCCAACTTTTTTGTTGTAAAACAATTTCACTCACCTACATTTCATGTGATACATCCCACAGACACCTGCGGCAGCTGCTCCTCTTGGCTTCATCCTGCCAGAGCTCTGACACCGGATGCGTTTTTCCACTGCTCTGTGGCACTCCTTTGTCATACACATCAAGGAAGTGGACTAGCTCATAACTTCAGTTTCTACAACAAATCTGTCTTGTTCAGCCAGGAACTAGAGAGCTTGTATAGTAGCAAATCCCTGCTCCTCAGCTGCTCCACACTCCCATAGCATCTCATGTAGCAAGGCTTCTTGTGAAACCTCTGCCTGGCAGCCTGTTCCAGTTTCCTGCAGAGAACCTGAAAAACCCATTTATCTTCCTGCAATTCCTTTGCAACATTTCCTGTAGTTTTACAGTAGACAAGATTAAAAAGAAAAAAATGCCATCACCAACAAGGAGTTCTGCACTAGGCAACAATTTAGGCTGCATTGTACAACAGAATGTTGTTAGGATGGCAGTTTGTTACAGCTCTGCAAGAAACAGTGTGCCACGTTGCAGTTGTATTTAGATATTGTCACTCAACTATGAAGCTTCCACTGCCTCGGTCAAGAGCCCCGCAAGTGCTTCAGCATGTTTTTCCTTTATATTTAACCAATATTTCAGAGCTGAAGCTGTGGAAAAGAAGTTCTGTTTTGTCCTCATTTAACATCTCAGCATCTTCTTTTAAACTGCACAGTTGTTGGCTTTTCCTCCTTCTGAACCTTCCCTCTCCTGCAGGATGATGGGCTGCAAATGATACATGAATTGTGAATTCAACTTCCCTCTTCCTCCATTTTAAAGGCTCTGAAGATCTGTTTCTTCCTTATGAAAGAATTCATTACATAAATAAAATGAAAATCAATTAAATTTAGCTCCAGGAATATTTTACACATGGTCCAGCACTGTTTCCTTAGGTACATGGAAGGAGCTTTGCTATAGTATCTGCAGGAGGTGCTGTAAATTCTTATCCTTCTAGTCTCACGATCATCCTTAATGTTTTCTATTCCAGATGGTAGCTACCAAAAGACTTGAAATGCACAGAAAAATTATATACCCTGGGTTTCACATCAGTTTCCATCACAGCCTTGATTTTTGGGTTCCCAGCCTTCATAGTTCTCTGCTCGTGTGTATTTATGAATCATTGCCTCCAGTTCTATGTCCAGTTTTCAGTAGCCCACACTGGAAAAAATGCCAATGTTTTTGAGATAAAGAACTTTTTTGTTCTAGATTCAACCGAAAACTTGAGGGTTTGATGTGGTTTTTTGTTTGCTTTGTTGATTTTTTTAATGAAACAGATGACTTACATAGAGAGGGAACTTGGATTTCACCACCAGTCAACTACCTCTCTTCTCATTCTTCATCAGAATTTCCCAGTGTGCCTATGAAATCTTCACTAGATCAAATGGGTATACTTCTTCCTGAAAATTCATTCTGGTTTGAGTAGTGGCACATCCTAAGACAAAAACTTCGAGAGCTTCCACCAGATAAAGTTTGATGCATTTTGTGCCACTGTAGACTTGCATCTCAAGTTTCAAGTGTGCACTCGTGCTTTCAGCCAAGAAATGAATCTGACTGTAGAACTCTGAAGCTTTAATGGCTTCACATTTGATTACACTTATACCTCATTTAGTCTGGCAAAGCGAGAGAGAACTACATTTAAGATTTCATAGAAATCAAGCTCAGGCAGCAAAGCCATAGCTCATGAGACCTGTACTGCTGCACTGAGGTTATAAGCAAAATCTGCTCAGCCATTTGAGTTATGAGTTTCCCAAATAATTTTTCTGTACAAATGACTGTATCCTACATTAGCGGTGAGAGTAGGTGTTAAGTTTTATCATACAATTTAAAACCATACTATTGCAATTTATTTAGGAGCTGACTAAGCTTCCTGTGGGAACTGGTGATGAGCTCCGCTCTGCAAGTGGCAGGTAGGTAGAGATAGTAGTAATGCTGACCCTGATGCTAAAGTGCTACCTAGAAGTTTCCCTAATTCACAAGACTATACTGTACTTAAAAAAGTAGCCGTATTGTACCTTATGTTGTATGTTTTTACTTTTAACTTTCTTTCTAAACTATAGTGAGCTTTGGAAGAAATTGTATTTGTAATGGCTGAAACCACATTTTACCATTTGTAGTTTATATAATCAATTTCAGTTTTCTTATATCATTCTGTTCCTGCAGAAGATGATTTTATCCTTAATGCATCATCAGTAGAATGTCAAGTTTACATGAATGATGGTAAAATAAGAATATCTTATTTTGCAAACCAACAGTCTTGAAATAGTTCCATTAGTTCCATGTGGTGTAGTAAACACGGAGCTCACAGAAACACTCAACATTTTGGTAAATATGGTCATTATTTTCCCTTCTTTTTGGCCTTATAGCTGCAGACATGTGAAGGGTAAACTTGGTTATTTCCAGTGTGAACCCTGGATCTGACTCTTTCCAACTTGTAATTCTTACCTTTGCCTCAAAGAGGGCAAAACAGTGGAGGCTCTGTCTACTTCTCTCATTTTTAGATCCAGCTCCTGTTGCACCATTAGCGAAACAGTCTTTATGGTGATTTATTAGAGGTATCTTGTAGCTTTTCACATGTCACCAATATACTCACACACAGGACCAGGAGGCAGGACAGTCATTCTGAATCATGCTACAACAATAACAGTAAAGCCAAGGCATTATTTCCTTACAAAGAAACCTATCTGTGTATTTTCCTCCATCCCCCTAGCATAACCCACTCTGTGCTGACTTGTTCAGGAATCTTGCCATCAGTAAGAAGTGATCTTACGCAAAGATACTATTCTTGTTTTTTTGAACCATCCAATAATTACTAAAAGGAGAAATTAGGAGCATTGAAAATATTTTCTTGTGCAAGTTTATTCTAGTTACCCAACATGTTTATGCACAGTTTTGTTATGTTTAACCAAAGATGGCTGTTTTGATGTCTTTGTTTTACTTTATACTGCTATTTCATTTCAAGTATAGGTTTTTTAGTTTATTAATAACTGCTGTTAGGTTAAAAAGATTGAAGATATACCAGTTTAAAAAGTTGAGCCTTTAACCACTAAGCTATGTATTCACTAACAGAGGCTTTGAGGGATACTCTCAAGCATCTTGTTAGAATTTTTTGGGGTTGTGGGGCAAAAAGGGAGCAGTACAAAAGGAAACACTGGTTTGGGTGTGTATGTGAATGCGTTTCAGCCCTCTGCTCTAACAGTAGTTCCTGAGTTTTGCTCAAGATCCTCACTGTCCTGCACAATGTTCTGTAAGTCATTAGGATTCATTGGAAGGTATTAGGCTATCGGTTTCAACTAGATTCCATTCAGATACATGGGTTCATTATGAACTCAGGATATGAACTTGTTGGACACAAATAAGGTGTTTGCACTATTACAACAGCACATTTTACACAAAAAGTCATGAGTGTGCTAATTTTGCTCAATAATGTACTTTCAAAGTAAATCTGATTATCCCCATTTACCTGCTTTGGTTCACATTGTGGACCATTTTTGGTGGGCAGAAACTAGACTAGTTTAAGGCAAAACTAAATTGGAACTGCACATCAGCCATTAATGGGTATTTAGTTCAGAGTCTTCACCTTCAAAACACATACAGTGAGTACCTTCAGTGTGCCACACCACTTGTTTTGTTTCTGCAGAACCACATCTACTGCTCCACATTATTTGCTAACACAGACTAAAAAGCTCACAGAACAACAGACTGTATTTTGAGACTTCTTGGAGTGGAAGCTAGTCCTTGTACTTGTTTCATTATGCCCAGAATAATAAGACTCCAGTCTAAATGCTAAGAATTTCTACTATTGCAATAACCATAAACCCTAGAAATATGGCAAAAAGATAAACTGCAAATCTGGAATCAAAGTAGGTTCTAGTTCTATAACTAAAGGGGGACTGAGGCTGCCAGACAGAATGAAAGGGATTGCTTTTCCTTACCACTTCAGTGCTGTAGGAAAAGTAATTAGAACCAGAAGGTGAGTCTCTTCTCTTTCTATTCCTACTGTCAGAAAAGAAGATGGAACAACTCCTGACTTACTAGGTCAGCACAGTTTGCAAGGCTTTGCAAAGTAACAAAGATGCAAGTACTTTCTTATGCCTAAGGTTTGCCCTCTCAAAAAGACATAAGTATAAATCATACACACATAAATATATATATTGATTACGTTTTATACTTTGCTGAGCACTTTCAGAAATACTATCATCAGCTAGGCAGAGCAGGGAAGGCATTTTAAGCGATAATCCTTATGGACACAAAGGCATGTTTTCACATCTCCCCTATATACCAGTTCACTGCAACAAGCATATCAGGTTGCTGCTTTGTGTGGTTCTAGCAGAGTTAACCTGACCTTGTTCTTTAGAGATAAGTCTTTACAGCTGAAATATGTAACTGCTTTCATATGACCTCAAAGTCAGTCACTTATCACCTCCCACACTAAGCCATGGCTATTTTGTCATCATAAATCTCTGCTGAGAGGGGCTGCATGTGCAATAATCACTTCTTTTTTTTGTAAGAAATTACAGATGAAGAACCTCACTAGTTTTGTGCATTTTACTACTTTTCAATCCACATAAAACAAAGTGAACATGTACAATATTATCAAGATTGTTTCAGCTTTTGGGGGTGGGTGGCAAGACCATCTTATTTTAAAGAAAACTTCCTATTATTTCATAAAGACAGCCAAAATAGGGCATGGTAATAATATGGCATTTTGGAAAAAGTATGTATTATTTTTAAGGCTGATTTGATAAATAGCCATAATTAAGGACTTCATAATGGCTTGCTCTAACACAGCTGCTCAAGTAAATCAGAGTAGTATGATGCCTGCCCTTTATTCTGAGTAAATGCTGTAGCTCGACTCAAGGCCAGGTGACAGAATGGTTTGACTGCTACTACATCACACCATGTAGGATGGAAAAAGGCACAAAAGAGTAAAGGGCATAGCTGAGGAGAACAGAGCCATCAACACATGCATAATGGGAAGTGTTTTCTTATAGATGCAGTAATAAACTAGCTGCCTTCTCACCACTAGTTACCCTTAGAGCTGGGAAACTGAATTCCGCTCTTAGAAATCACATAGTAACTCAGTTTCAAACCAAGTAAACTGGAGTTTGTGGCAGTATTATGCAAGGCAATCTCTGTCTCAGGTACAGATTAAGATAACTATTAACATACACTCAGTTTATACTGAAATTATACTTGAACCAAACTCAGAAATGCTGTATATTTGCCTTCTACTTAACTCCAAAGATACAGGACCAAGACCAAGTTACACTAAGCTTTTTGGTTATGAGATCACTGAGCTTATATCCCCCTACTTGAGGCACTAACAGGGGCACCTGGATTATGAGCATGGCTACCCTGCATTGTCTTATGGTCAGCAAAGGGAGAGAGGTGCTGTCAAGGGTAATGCAGGTCTCAGGTGGGGATCAAATCTCTGAAACAACTAATCCCTCTCTTATTTCTATAGGGAATCTTAATCAAAGAACCTTAGTTATGTGATTTATGTTAAATGGATTCACTTTAGATCTAGGACTCTGCAAGCTCATATGAAGAAAGGTTTGGGTCCACAGTGCTTGTCTTGATCAAATTTTTAAACACACCAGAAAACTGGTTTTAAGTAATTCTCATAAATGGATTTAAGTAGTTAGTGAAATAAATAGAAATGTTATTTTGTTATCAAATAAAACAAATCCTCACTGAATCAATATATAAGCCCCTACCTAGATCTACACAGCTTTCCCCTGTTCTCTGAGATGTATTGATACTTAGGTTTGCTGGTGTCCAGATAACACACATCCAACAGAAATCTCTGAAGGAAGTCATTATTACCCAGAGACTGAAAGGATAAAACAGGTAAAAAGAAAGAATTCTCTTTATATGGGATTCAAGTGGGAAAGAACAGAGCACATTTCATCTGTGATATTTCTGATTTTCCTATCACATCTCTAAGGAAAAGATCCATTTTTTATATTGACCAGATGTTTCTGGAAGAAAACATCAGCGTCAGAGCAGCTTTTCTGTCCTAAAGAATTTCAGAAGAGCTGCTGAAAAGGTGTCATTTCTCATGTTTTTAACATAATACTCCAATATAATAGCTGATCTGCAGTTAATTATGCAAGGAAACCATGTAATCCACTTAATGAACAGAGCTAAATATAGAAGAAAGAGGTGCTATAATATATAATGATTTTTGGCAGCTCCTTATATTTAGGGAAACAATATATTCCAAGAAGTTGAACATTGAAAGAGGAAACAAATTCCCACTATATGCCTTAAGTCTGAAGCACTATTCACCAGGGTACTAACAATCTTCAGAGCCAATAGCTCCAGATCTCATTAAACCATAGAATACTTTATGCATATTAAAACACTAACGTCTGGCTGATTGCTCAGATGTGCTGCAGAAGTGTAAAATCTCACTTAGTTCTACTCACAGTTTCCTGTCCAGCTTTACCAAAGTGTTTTTGAACTGGAAAGATGCTCTAAGAACTTCATGTACTGCATATTTTCTTTCTCAAATTGGCGAGATCAATCCACATTCGATTTGATACTGTGACCTGCAGTTATTCTCTCATCAAAGGATTTATTCTTGCATCAGTTCACAAATAG
This sequence comes from Melopsittacus undulatus, assembly GCF_012275295.1. Taxonomy (NCBI): domain Eukaryota; kingdom Metazoa; phylum Chordata; class Aves; order Psittaciformes; family Psittaculidae; genus Melopsittacus; species Melopsittacus undulatus. Next base: position 7,419,314 of record NC_047529.1, on the reverse strand, counting down.
GATACACTATAAACCCTGAAGCATATTAAAAACAAAGGATGGACAGTAGGTTTTCACATCCTCGGGTTGTACTACCATACCCCTCATTTACCTAATCATCACACATGAATATTCTCTGCATCAAAAATTATCGATTATGTACAATGTGCATATTTACAGCCAGTAAAACTGCAAAACAAAAAAGCAGAAGTTGTCTTTAGCTCAATGAATCTTGCAGAAAAAATGTCATTTTGTTACATCAAAGAATTGAAGGAAATCAAGCATAAAATTTGAGGGAAATAGGTAGAAGTTACTTGTTAAATATACACTATGCAGCTCAATTAAAAACTATCTCAAGAAGAACCAGTTCTATAAACATCTACTTGATTCTTCATCCAACTGTGTTATAATTTCATCTCCATCCACTCTTGAACAAGTTTTGACTCTGAAGGGTTAGAGTTTATTAAGCAATTCTTAATCAATTCATCAACAGAAGCTCCACATTTAAGGCTGAAAGCAAGGTTCCCCTTTTTACAAAGAGAAAATAACTAATCATTGCAAATAAGATCTGTGGTAGGTTCTTTGGTATTTGAGCTCTTAGATCAGGATTAAATACCTTTGGGGTCCTTTACTGAAGTCGTTCAGGCTGCCTTGGTATTATGAATGATGCCCCTATGAAGCAGGCAAGGTCATGAAGACGGATGTCAAGCCCCTGAAGTAGTCAAGACCTACGCACAAAAATCTTTATCAATCAACATGAAAAACTCCAAGATATTTTCAAGCAAACAGGACTTCACTGCAGCCTTCAAAACCTAATGGACTGTATTATATGAAGCTGCCAACATAGGAAGCAGACAGATAATCCTTCAGTACTTCTTCACCTGTATCTTTAAGTCAATCTGTAATAACAACTCCTACTCCTGGGCTTAAATTCTTCTTCTAGATAGTGAAATATCTACATGGAAGACAGAAACACGCCTTTTCATCTGCCCATTAAAACCAGACAGTTTTGCTCCTGATGCCTTCCCAAGTATTTAATCCCTCTGTGTGTTCTTACACAGTTCTAACATTGTTCTAACAATTCACATGTCAAGTTTCTCATTTTTATTACATTTTTAGCAAAGCAATCAGTTACAGGAGGTGTGTGAGAAAAGAAAATAACCTTTCAGACCAATGGGATAGCAAAAACCTAACATAAGAAGGCAACAAGAGACAGACTTGCCAGGTCTCGCAGCAGTTGCCATGGTACTGTGTCTGACTTCTACAGTGGCTGCAGACTTGCTCTCTCTCAGGCAGGTACAAGCAGCCACGGAAGTCACATTTCATCCTCTCTGGGAGAGGAAATTTATTGTCCCCTCAGCTCCTGGGCATTAAAACTCCACCTTGTTCACAATGCTGAGAAATACTGAGCTTACCCTGAATCTCACATACAGTGGAGTTACTCTACAGCCCCTCATCACACTGACTCTTCTCTCATTTTCAGCCTCATACAGAACCTGTTCTTGTGAACCTCTCTCCAAAACTTTTCCAGTGTTTTGTATAGCAAAGTAATTCCTGTTGCTTGACTAGTTCTAAACCTTTTGAATCTATAGCATTCGCTTCCCTTTCCTTCACTGAAATCTGACTTACCTGGGTGACTAAGAAGACACTGACAAAGTTCAAATCTTCATAACATTTCTTAATCTTTTCAATTATTGCACTTATCAATCTATATAATGTCAAGGAAGAAAGAAGTAATAACTCCTCCTCCTACAACTTAATGTCATTGACTAAATTGATAAAAGGCAAGTCTCCTTTCCCTGCAGAGCCTCGAGAGGAGCTCTTTTGGTGCATTGTGTCTATTTCACCTAAACGACATCACCTATTCTCAGCATTTCCAGAAGTCATTTTTTGCCTTTGAGTGATCTAAATCTCTCCTGGCTGTACTCCCAGCTCCCATTTTTAGCAGTAGAATTGAACATGTGCCTTGTCACCTCCAGCTAACAACAACAAAAAAATGTTTCAAGTTTGTTAGATCTCTCTCCCTTTTGTCAAACTTCTTATTTTCTTCCATCACCAGAACACTCAAACCTATTTCTCCTTCAGCTAAGCTAAATCCTATCTGCTTGCCTTTCACATAGCTCCCTGAATCCTTTTTCCACTCTCTCTGATCCTGAAGCCATAGTCAATACATTTGACATTGCCCCTTTTCCTGCTTGTCCCCCTGTGTTCTTTGGTTTCTTGGGAATTCAGCTGCTAAAGACCCCCTGCCCTTGGCACCTGGTTTTATCATTCCTTTATCTTTCAAATCTTCAGGCTTTTCATTTTCAGCTTCAGAACTCTGCAGCCCTCACCTAAACTGACATCTCAGGCTTTAGTTTAGCCTATGGTGCTGTCTGAGTTCTCCACTCCAAATACCCTGCTTCTGAGTCCTTTTCATAGTGCTCGCTGTCAGTACTTTGACACCTTTATCCAATAATATCCTTCTGTTTGGAATAACCTCTATAGATTTTATGTTAAGATGTTTTTTCTTTCTTCATGTCTCTTTTATTGACTACAAATCATAGGATTCTTATCACAGAACGTGTAATTCTTTATGTACCTTCATTTTATCACCAGATAAAGGAAGAAAACTTCGAGAAGTTCTGCAGGAAAAAATAGTTTAAAACTTTTTTCCTCAGAAATACTTTCTAAATTTGAAATCAGCAATTATCACTCCTATATTTGCAGAACAGATTAGATTATAGCTCATCACAGCAGGCCTCAACCCACATCCAATTTGGTATGCATCAACGAATGTGGTTTAGGTCCTTCCATGAGTATGATGGGACTATGATGAAGCTGAACATACATAAAATTAACAAAGGAAAGAAGTAGCAATTGATATTGTGAATTTTTACAAGCTCCCAAATGAGAGAAAACTGAAAGGGGAGGATGAAGTGGCTACAGCAGACAGGTACACACAGAAATACATGTCATAAGGAAAGTCAGTTGTGCCAGTCTTTTGGCTCTTTGGTTCTCTGGTGCTCCATGGACTATGCTCTCCCTTTGGCAATTCTCACTTAGCATTTCCCTAAGGAATGAGCTAATCCCTGTAGAGTCAGTATTAAATAAATTGAGCCAAAGGGGATTGGATGGTTTCCCAATATCCCCTGTACCATCAACAAAGTAAAATCTAGAACAGTTGCCTTCCTCTGGGAACATGGGGAAAATAGACACATCTTTAGTGTGTCTCAGCCATCTGTCCCCTCACACTTTATATTAGTCTACCTCTAAGACCTGTTTGCAGGGACGGAAAAGTCACTTTAAAACACAACTATAATCCCCAAAAATACGAATTCAGAGTTATGCCCTGGGTACCATTTATAGAATTCTGGGTCTACCTACCATTCTGTGATGAAAGGGAATTCTCTGATTCCCCACTCCAGTTAGTCTCGTGGAGCTAATGTAACTATGATAAATGAGATGGGATTCCATCCACTTTAATTTCCGCACCCACTGCGAGTTTTAAGTAGTTACACATAGGCAATCCCATGAAGGCAATACAGCTTCCCTGGCATAGCTGCAAACACTACTAGTTTTATAATACTTTCATTTTTGGTGACAAGAGGAAGAGAAAATGCTACCTTGAGTCAAGCCACAAAACAAAGGCTTTGCCCTTAGAAGCCCTTCTGCTTTCAAACTGAATACACAACTGGAACAAATAAGCCGCCCTGGACAGCTTTCATTCCATCCGCAGGGGGGAAGATAGCAGCAACTTCTAAACCACTCTGCAAGCTTTGCACTTCAGGGCCTGAGTAACAAAGGGCAAACAGAAACTATGAGTAAGACCTATTGCTGAATTCTTTGTGCCTCCTGCTCTTCCTTTGCAGAGGCACACTCATCAGGAGCCTGCTGTCTTACACTGGAACTTCCAGCCCTGTAACTATCTGGGACTGCTTAGAACAATTACATGCTTTATATACTGGTGATAAATGCCAGCTTCACTGTAGCTATAGCTTTTAATCCCTTTCAGAGTAGAATATTGTAATCATCACCAGCTTTAAAACACTGCAACAACTTCATGCAGCAAAGGAAAACACATATTGCCCTTGGCAGGGGGTTGCAACTAGATGATCTTAAGGTCTTTTCCAACCCAAACCCTCCTATGACTCTAACTCAGTAATCTGGAGATCAGAGTTCCAGACCTGTTCCAGCCAGGCTCATGTGTCACTGTCAGATTATACATGCAACTGTGCAACTGATTTCTGCGTAAGTAATAAAAATACTTGAGCTCAATCCAGCTACAAGGTTACAATGACTAACAACGTTCTAGTTCTGTAGTCACACATCTTCCTTTTGTACCTTTTTTCTTCTATTTTCCAGTGAATCTGCCTTAGTCATACGGGGACACTTCTTGTATTTACTTTCTATGAGTGCTCAAATAAATGAGTTTCCCTGACATAAATACCTGTGGAAAAGGTATGAATGTGAAGGTCTTATGCCAAGGCATTTGTGGCAACCTGACTTATCATTCAACTCAGAAATGATGTGCCCTCTTTCATGCAGTAAATGGAAAGAAACACACCATTGTGATTTATTGTCGAGTACCTCCAAGAAACACAGCTTGAAAATGAAAAACTAGCCAAGAGTTGTCTATGGTATATAAAGGGAAAGCAGGGCATGAAAAGGTGAAATGAAAAAATACATAGGGAAACCTAAATTATTAAATAAGGTTAAGGGAAAAAAGGACTTCTTACTTGTATTTTAACCTTGAGTTGATAACACCTTTAAATCTTTGTCACTAGTTTTAAATGTGAGCTTTAATACACAAGTTGTGAGCCACCTTTCTTTCCTTAGCTTCCTTCTCGAGTCCTTGGTTAAAGAGGCAGATCTTGACACTTATCAGACATGTTCCTCTACTACAGCTGTGCAGAAGTTACATTACTCTTCCATCATAAGCTTCATTCGCCTGTAGCAAATTTCTACTGCACTGTTGAGTAAAATATAGCAGAACAGAGATTTTCATACTTCGTTTTATAAAGAATTGTGTTTTTTATGCCTTTTGAGAAAAAACTTAAATAGTCAGTAATATTGTCAGCTGTATTAAACATAGCAGGACAAGCTGCAAAACAACTTAATGCAACAATAACTGCAAATCTACACACTAAAAAAGCATAATCACATTCTATATTTCTGCAAAGTACATTATAAAAGATGAAAAATACATGCTTTACTAAAATATAAACTGTATATGGCTCACAATACTGATATTAATGTCCTCATTACTGTTCAATTATTTTCTACTCATGTGTACCATTAATAAAAATATTGTCAGTTAATGGCACTGTACTGAAGTTTAAATTACTTTTTAAATGAAGTATGCTTAGGAAGTCTGTTCCACAAGAACACAGCTGAAAATATGATTGCTAGGAAAACACTAACATCAGATTGATGTAGGACTTCCAGTGGGTGGCTGATGGGGGTCACGGTAGGTCCCTATTCTGAATGCTGACTGCTGCACACATGTACTGCAGTGTGACAGGGTTCACACTGCAAATCTTGAGCTGTAACTTGTGTGCAACCCAAAAACGGTGAAAGAGACTCTACAGAAAATCTCTGACCGAAGAAAGATGTGTGAGCATAGATTTACTGTTCTCATCATTGGAACACTCAAGCATCTTTCTTAAGCAGTATCTCCTTAACATTCTATTCTCATTTCCACTTAGAAGTTTGTGTATGGGATTTAATAGCTTTCCCCCCTTAAGTTTCGATTTCTGTTATCCAACAGAAAGCTACTGGAAAACATATTCAGCACACGTCTGTGCTGTGCAAGTGCCATTTCAACAGATATTTACACTTGTTACAGAGCACAAGTGTTCTACTTCCAATGGATGGTGAAACCTGAGCTAAAAAGAAACTATAGAAGAGAAAAACATCAAGTATTGGGCTGCAGCAGAAATATTCTTCCAAACTATAATGCTGCTTTACTTACCTGACCTTGCAGCCAGCTTCCAAACTTGGCTGTATGTCCAGTTTTAGAAACTTCTTGGGGAAACTGGGCTTTGCTTTGTGCTTACATCGATTTAGTCAGTCCCAAAGCATTTTACAGAAGGAATACATATTTTAATTTCCACTTTAAGATCTTTACTGTTTAGCTACTACTAAAGAGAGATGCACTGATTTACTGGATATGAACACACTCTAAAGAGATGTATTTAAAACTCTGACCTACCTTTTCAGTCACTGTCTCTGAACAAAAGGGCTGAGTACACTTGTCTGCATAAGAATTTCTATTTTAGAAAAGCACAGCTCAGTCTGATGGAGGCCAGCAATGGTCTGCCTCATGCTTTTCTCCTCTTGCTGAGGGGTTCACACTGAGTTCAGGGACTAAAAAAATAATACACTTTAAAAAACATTAATACCTGCTCTAAATACTATTTCTTAAATAAGCTAAAGTTAGAAGACCCACAAAATAAATTGAGTCTAACCAGGAATGCGATTGTTAATCTGGGACCAATTTACATATCCAACATTACATACTTACGAAATGGAAAGATATTTGTGTCTATAATGTATGCAGCTAACACACCTTAATAAAGTACTTTACACTGCCCTGAGTTAAATCCTAGGAATGTAAAGATACATCTTTTAACAAACCTAGAAACAAGTAAACTGAACACACTGCTTGTTTTGTTTGGCAGGCTGCTAGACACAGAGTACGCATAGCAGCCCACCAGGCCACAAAGGCAGGATCAGCCACACAATTCCATTTGCTCAGTTAGCATTACACAGCAAAAGAGGAAGGCAGGAAAGTGTGCTGTGGAAAACTATGAGGTGGGACAAAGTGTGGTAGAGCATAAATCCTTAGCAAAGGCAGTGCCACATTAAGCTGGTGTTCTAATGCACAAGAACTAACTTGCTACTTCCACAGTTGCAGCTCTAATTTTATTCATTCCACTTAACAGAATGATGCAATAGGAGTACTTTGAAAATGGATTCATTGTTTAAGTAATTAAAGCATTTCCATGATTGAGAAACATCTGACAGAGAAATCTTTCACATTCATCCCTTTTTCCACTACTGTCTGCTTGTGTAGGAGAGGTGCAAGAGTCCATCACGAAAACATACTTCAAAAAACTTGGTTCTAATCTTCAAGCCTCAGGGATTTTTGTTTGTTTATTCACCCTCTAGGGAACAGGCAAAGTAGAAGAAACTTCACGAAACACTACAGATGTGTTCTCATGGCCCATAATTTTTACCACTTCAGTCTTGGGGAGGTCACTGCAACTTAGCTAGGTCTTTCTGTTTTCTTTACTGTACTGCATGAAAACAGTCACAAAGAGAATTTCACATCAAACAATTCAGCTGTAGAAAGAAGGGTAAAAATGTCTTTTGGATTCCATCAGTTAGAAATTCTCAAGTGCCCCACACCTGGTTACATCCAATGAACTGTACAACTGCTAGCAACTCTGTGCAGCAGCAGTTGCCTGAATCTGTTTGAGAATCTATCGGCTGTAGGACTTGGCATCCCTTTCTCTTCTAAGTAGGATATTAAAATGTGTTTTTTATCTTTATCATGTATGTTTATAATCTTTATCTTCATTAATGTATGTACTACATTGAGAAAAACTGATCCAACTATACTTATGAGGTTGCACATAGAGAACTGGCCTGATACAAGCCATAACCTGACTTATATTACAATATAGTCATAATACCATGTCAAAAAAGGACAAAACTCTACTGCTAACTCCAACAAAAAAAGCAGATTCTTTCTTGAATAAACTTTCAACTCTATTGTCATCCCTGTTTGAGCCAACACTTTAAAATCTCCTTGTACTGAACAGAGTGAATTCATATTTTACTGTAATGCATTTTGTCAAGGCAGCATCCAATGGGAGCAAGTTACTGCATGAGCTCTAACATAGCTTGCCACATTTCTGCTAGTGTTTTCAATGTCCACATGACAAGAAACTGCCCATTAAATTTACAGACCAATTTTATGCTAACTGTACTCATTACAGTCTGTGAGGAAAACTAGGTAATTGGGCTGTTAGATTTCTATCTTTAGAAATAAATTAGAATTACTGCTTAGTTAGAATAATTTAAAATGTCTGACTGTGCCTGTTCTAAGCATCCATTAACAAACGCTACTCAACTTCCCACTGCATTAAACAGGCCATTTCTCTACACAAGACAAAGCAGCTAATCAACTGGAGGTTGAAAATAAATATGCAGGGAGCAGGCATACAAACCACATTGTTCAAATACATTTGTCTTATGCCAAGATTCATTTGTAAACTCATTTCAAGTGTTATACTTACTAGGTCATGTTGATGTGTTTTTCAAGATGGTTAACTGCTCGAAAACAAATAATATTTACAATACAGTTAAATGGAGCATGTTATCCAAAAGCAGAATATGAAAAGGTAGATGTACAGACCATTTGTATGCTGCAGTAATCAGCACTCTAACATCTGACTGAGATCCCTCTACAGCTAAGGGACTCTGACTTCCATCCTCAAGATCTCTGAAATGATACCCAGTCTCTGTGTGACTGTTCAGAGATCTAGAAACCCAGTCTAACAAAGCCAAGCTGCCCAGTAGAAAATAGCAGGAGTGCAGACACAGGGTAATTTTATATTTATGAAGATATATGAACTCTCTACAGTAAAACTTCCCTGCACTTATGAAGCTTTTGGGTTCATAAACCTGAATCTTTTCCCCTAAGTAAAACAACTAAGTCTACTCCAAACATATCTCAGAGGCCTATAAACAACCATACTATTAACTTTTAATTCCATATCTTTTGAGATAGCTAACCAGAGAGTTATAAAAGCTATCAATTAAATGCCATCTTCTGAGTAAGGGATAATTAATTCCTAGCTACCAAAAAGTACCTGCCACCATGCTGTAAAACATCCTGAATACAGATACAATCACCCAATCCATTCAGTATTCAAAGTTCCACATTCCATACAATAAAGATTCACTGAGCCAGAAGACAAAAACACACACACACAAATTCTAAGCAACTATATGGAAAGCTCATGTCCAAATAAAACAACACAGTTCAGTTTGTTTTGTGGAAGGTGGGAATCGAAGATCAATCACCCAAGCATCAAAAAAGGGCTCTATGTCTGTTGGCTGAACAGTGCTGTGACAGCACCACAGGTCCTCCTGAGAACACCTGAGTCCTGTAAGCAAAATCACCTATGGAATGCTTTGTTGGAGGTGTGACCAAAGAAACCCCTTGGGCAGAAGCTACGTCTCTCCTATGTTTTTGAATTCCAGAAATAACTATAGGCAACTATAGAAATTCACAGGCAAGAAAATCAGGCATGTATAAGATGCTACACAAATGCACATTACACGGATACTAAATTATGACTTCGGTTTTGTTCTGGGTTCAGCAGTAGCAGTTATTTTTCTCAGTCTTAGTAGCTGGTGCAGAGCTGTGTTTTTGACTTTCAACTTGGGAACAGCGCTGATAACACCAATGGTTTTAGTTGTTGTTTAGTAATGTTTACTCTGACCAAGGACTTTGTGAGTCTCATGCTCTGCCAGGGAGGAGGGGAAGCAGGGAGAAAGCAGAAACAGGACACCTGACCCAAACTGACCAAAGAGGTATCCCATACCACAGCACATCATGCCCAGGATGTAAACTGGGGGCAGTTACTTAGAAGGGCTAGATCACTGCTCAGGTTGGGCTGGGTATCGGTCAGCAGGTGGTGAGCGATTGTAGTCTCCTCCCTTGTTATTTCCCTTACCATTATTATTATTGGTGGTAGCAGCAGTGGTTTGTGTTATACCTTAGTTACTGGACTGTTCTTATCTCAACTCATGGGAGTTACATTCTTTTGATCCTCCCCCCCATCCCTCTGGGAGCAGGGGGAGGAGGCGGGGGGGGGGGGGGGAGTGAGTGAGTGGCTGTGTGTTTCTGAGTTACTGGCTGGGCTTAAATCATGACAGGTTTATATTTTCAACCCAGCTATCTATGAAATTCAACTTTAATTTACCAACTAAATCTCACTACAGTCATTGCCTGGAACAGCAATACTGCTCTAAGATTGGTTGGGCATTCTGCTGTTGAGTCAGGAACAAAATCATTAAAGTGGTGCTTTATGGGAATTACATTTTTAATTACAAAAGTGAATGCAATGCTGATAATTAGGGAATATCATTAGAAGTCACATATCAATTGTCAGTAAATTCAAATTAAAGCAGAGAATAAGTCTAGCACTTAATAAATCTTCACAAACAGAAAAACAGAACACATAGTACAAAAGAAGTGGGAAACCCATAGCTTTTGGTAAGAATGGATGCTCCTGCCATTTAGCTGCTAAAACAGTATATACTTTGTAGAGATGAGATGATCAAGAGCTAAAGGAGGGGCATCACATCCATCAGTCAGTGGCTCTGTTCAGGGAGAAAACAGCATACAGCAATTCCAGGATCAACAAAAATTTGAAGCTACCACTTATTAAACCTGTTATCCATTAGATTCCCTTAGTAAATCCTTTGCTTAGGACTGTAATTCCACAGAGTAAGTTATTTTTTAATACTGGGGTACTTCACCTTAAGTTCAAGAGTAGAGCTTCAAACCATTTGAATTAACACATGCTAAACCAGCCACTTTTTAGGTTGTACACTAGGTAAAAAAGGGGTATTATGTGTATCCAATGTGTTTCTGTCCTTGTAGTTTTGCCATCCATGGAAATAGGAATTTGATCAGAAATACGGAATTCTTCATGGTAAGCATATTTATTCACAAGGGTAGTTTTATTCCTCGTTTTCTTCATGTTCTCACACAAACTCTGGGTGCAGTATTACAAGAACAAGTCAATGATGAGAAGTCACACAATGCATGTGCAGATCCCAACTTTAAGTTGGGCTTCTACAAAGCATAAGGAATCCCTACAAAATGTGGGGAAAAAATGCATTAATTTGGATTCATTAGTGCTGGAAAATTGTAGTCTATTTCACGCATTATCATTAGAGAACTGCTTTATGGTGATATATTCTGGCCTATAATGAACACTGAGGACAAGTAAGATTACCTGGTATTTGTCATCACTCCTCCAACACAAGAAACATTATTTCTGAGAAAGACTTTATCTCTTCCTTTATCAATGTACTTTGTACCCAAAGGAACAGCTTCAAATTGTGGGGGAGATCCACATGGCCTTCTTTTGGCAGAAAAAAAGAAGCACCTGGACATTAGCTGCTAACAGAGAAATGTCTGTGAGCAGAATACCCAAAACTCAGAGGGTGTTTTCTCAAAATTTGGTAAGGCTGAAAATGAAGACAACCATCAGTCACATTAAACAGTAACCAGGCAGTCACCAAGAGATCTGCGGGGGGAAGGAAGTCAGATTAAAATCAAGCATAAAAGGCAGTAACATTTCCAGCAGGGAGAAGAGAGAAGCAATCAAAATCTGGTCTGCCACCAAGAAGATGCCCTGTGCATTGGAAGCTATGTGAAGGCCTGAGGGAGGACCCTGCCCAGCAGCCAAGAGTAGCCTGCACGACTGCCATGGGCCCATGGTGCAACCAGCACTGGCCGCTCCTGGGATGTTTTTGCACCTTACCTTGTGGGCTGCTGTGCCATCAGGAGGGTGGGTTACTGGGGTGTAGGGAACAGCACAGTTTACAGTGTGCACACCTCCAAAGAAGATGGATGTAAACAGAGTTTTTGGCTCTTTAACCCAAACCTCCTGTTAAAGGGACAGAGGTGAGCATGTAACCACAAGCTCCAGGGGATTGCTATAGAAGGGTGATTTGATATCTCAACCTGTTTACTAAGGTTTTGTAAACTTCTAGTCCAGTCATTCATCTGTTACACTGCTGCTATTGATTGTGTATGCATAGTTCAAGGACTAACATTTAATTACAAACTATTAACAAATCAACAAAATTACTTAAGCCATAAGCCATTTTCCCCTGCAACAAGCACATGCACTCTCTTCCATGCTTTCTACTTCACACTGATAAGCAGCCTCTGGCTAAAACTTTACTGTTTCAGGTTTTCCTTTTTCTTTTCTTTTTCCTTTTCCTTCACCTCAGGGCACCCAAGATCAGGAAATCAATCAGCTACACATGACACATTTGCTTCAGTACTCCTAACCCAATCAAACTACTGCAATAACTGTACTCCCCCCCCCAAAATCAGCTCCAAAACCTGCACCAAAATAGATCACATCTTTGTAAAATGAATATTAAGTTCTTGGATTACAGAAGTGAAAATTCAAGAAACTCAATATATGTTAACTTCCTTAATGTGGTTTCCTGTGCTCTAATGAGTTTAATCCACTAGATCAGATCTTTGCATAAGGAAATTCTAACTGAACACCACTGAAAGACTGGTGTTTCTTAACTGACAAAGTTTAGGCCACTCTTCCAGAAAACACTGAAAAGAAGTGGCTATTTCTTTTTTTAGGCAGGGTAAAAAAGTTTAATTTCATTTGCTATGGTTCATTTCTGCACTTCTGCTGATGACATTTGTATAAATTAGAGGTAATCAAAAAGCTTTTCCCGTGTTTTAACTTCACAAATTCTCAGCCTTTTGAAAGCATAAGGTCTGCAAAATCTAACGCCTGGGTTCCAAAATGTAGGGCCTCGTTATTATCCCTATGTCCTAAGCAGGCTTCCATAAAAATATACATTGACAGATCTTGCAATCAAAGACACTGAAGAAGTATACTCATTGATCTGAGACTCAGGACCTTTTTGAAGGACCAAAAATCGTAATATCCATTAAGTGTAAAGATATTTCTTTTAAACTTTATTTTAAATATGGGCTACTAATTTCTGATTAGTCAAAATAATTCTCTCTCAAAATCCTTTTTTCCCTTCTTTTGTAATCAGAAGAAAAACATTCTATATCAACATAAAGATTATTAAAACTAAGCTTACAAGAGACATTATGTCACCTTAGCAACTACTTTTTACAAGTTACTTACTCTGCAAAAGCTGATTTTTAACATGCACTTAAGGGTTTAAAGTTATTTCTAGACTAGCAACTGGCAACCATGTTCTTCATTATAATTTTAGAAAGCCATAAAGACTTAAATCTGAAAGAGAGAAATAAAATAGAACAGTCTTATGTGACAAAAACATCTGTTCATAGTAAACTGTTTTCAAAGCTATTCATTCAAGTGTTATACAAAGGAAGAGTCTACTGGAGATCACACTAACCTAGAATTTCAAGAAATACTAGAGCTAAAAAAAATACCTGCAGTTAAAAGACGTACATAAGGCAGTTATCAAAATGTAGTCAGCCAGGGAAATGAACACCTGACCTGCCAGTTGTATGCCCCCTAATTTCAACCAACACTGCCTCAATACCGTATTTATTTCTCCTCACTTCTATTCCCCAGCCATTTCCAAGTGAATGGGGCATCTAAATTTCCCCCCTCCTACTCCTGACTGCTAGGAAAACTTCTATTTTTTCCTGTTGACAAGATATATTTCCCCATTAGCAAACCACATTCTCACTTTACTGTGTATGTATTCCATCTGTGGAACATGGAAACAAAGAACTGGAAGTCCTTCCTTTTGTCTTAGAGTCCTTCAAACAAGTACAGTAGAAGCACTTTGACAATTAGCATTTACTCAGCACATTACACCTCCTCATCCCCTTAACGTATCTGAGTCATGACCAGCAGCTCAGGTGACTGGAAATTAACCTACTACAGCAAAAATGCATAAGTCACAGTAATTTGACATGCAACTTCATCAAAACCTACATGTGAGAAACCGGAGAGCTCCTCCTTGAAGTAAGTGACTTATTTAAATGCAGAGAAGATCTGCAGAGAAATGCAGTATCTTGTATTAAGACAGCTGAGGTATTGGGTTAGATTTAATCTTAAGGGCTGCGAAGTTTATCAGACCACTTTCAGCCTCTCCCCCTTCTTCCACTCTTTTAGAAGGAAAATGCAAGATGAACTCATTCCCCTTGAATAATTACAGGATCAACTTATAAGCAAAACCAGGGAAGAATATTCCTACCCTCTTAATGATGTTTTGTCCCTTCTCTGCCCATTTCTAACTACAAATCAAAATAGACTGATAGATAAAATAAACCCACAAATTGGGCCTTTAAATTGATTTTCTAACCAGCTGAGGAGTGCATGAATGGTTTCCTTTTAAACAGCATTTCTGTATTTTGAAAACTGAACACAGGTTAAGCAGCAAGAGGTAACTTTAGTATCTGTACTAGTCTTCGAATTATAATTCAATAACCCTTCACAGAACATGAAGGCTTCTGCCTACCTTTTCTATCTGGTCTGTGCCACATTACTCTGTCAAACTCCACCTGCTGGATAATCTTAAAGAAAGCCTAGAGAAGCTTTGGTTTCACCAGGATTGATGCAACACCTAGATGCAATGATAAAACTGATTGAACAGCATACCTGATTATCTATTTTCCATGCTTTTTGTTTCTAACATTCTCTATTAGTACTACAATCAGGTGAAATCCCTGGGTATTTTTTCTGAACACCTCAGGTTAATGGGCCATATCTGTAACTCATATCAGTTTCTGGTAATGCGGTTATATATGGGGAAAGTCATAGCTCATGAGTGTCACAGCTAAGGAGAAAACAAGAAGTATACTTTGTGCTTTTCAGCCTCTGATAGTAGAAAAGCAGAAAGTAATGCGTCAATAGAATTTTAAACTAACATTTAAAATATCACTTAATTTTTCAAATGCTATGAGATAAAAGAATAGGCAAAAAAGGCCATGGCACTCCAAACAGCATACCAACTCCTGAGAACACCAATTCCAACCCGATTAACTAATGTGGTATGTACCTGTCCATCTGAGTGCTGGATGATTCTTCTGCTTGCTACTCCTTCCAGTAAATGTAGTCAAATCATGATATGTACATTCTGTTAGAGCTAGAATGGAGCATCCATGTTTCCTTATGGCTGAGCTCTACTATTCATGTGCGGAAACATGAATTCTAGCTTTGGGGGTGAAAAGAAACGCTCCTGGATTTGAGGGCTGTAGGTGATGTGTAGCAACCCAAGATATTTTTATCATGCGGAGCTTACTTAACCATTTCCTTATACACAACTCAAACATTCAAATTTCAAACAGTAACTGACAGTAACTTCTTACCCATAATTTCTAACTCATAAAGCCCATAATAATTTAGATTTGTGTATTTGTAGGTATTTTCTCTTACACGATGTCTTATAAGTACAACTCTTTATTATGATCTACCATCTTTTATGAATACTTAAAAACACGCAGGGTGAAATACACGCAAGACTTGCAAATCATACCTGGCGCAGTCTGTGATACTGAAATGCTGGAAGAAGCATTACATTTGACAACAGTAATTTAATCCAAAGTTAGGAGAGCATTTATTCTTTGAATACTGCTCAAATATTTCTCTAGAAACAAGAAATTAACATAATTTTACACAGCTGATGTTGTAGCATAGGCAGTACAAAACAAAAAACTCCTGCTGTGTGCAGATAATCATCAGTTCAGAATGTTATCACAAAATAAGCTCAAGTGAAGACTATCTGCAATGAGAAGTTTTATAGCAGCTTCAAGACAACTATTATTTTGATGAAAATCATTTCTTTTCTCTTGATACAAATCCACCTAATTTTGACAGATCTCCAAATGAAACTGTTGCAGAGCCTCTCTTGGCTGGTTTTGCCTAAGGAAAAAAGAAGAAAAAAAAGATAGGGCTGATTTTAAGTTTATTTTTTACAAAAAGCTTTTAAAGCATCAGTAATTACAAAAGTATCTTCAAATACAGAACAGTTCAGCATCACATTACCTGTGATTCATGGAATTTCCAGCCAATCATGTAGAAGATCTGAAACGTGGCAGGTACTGAGCCATCACTATTTCCATACATTTCTGTTAGGGCAGGAGAGGAGTGAGTTAAAAAAGGGACACAGAGTATTAGTTCTAAGAAATCCTTAGTTCTCAGAACATTAGAACCAAGTATAACATATTCATCATAATGACTCTCAGTGAAAGATTTGGGACAATAAAAATATCTCATACTGGTGCACCCCATAGTTCAAATCCTGTCATGATAATTTAGGTTAAAAATACCTGTACAATTATGGCATTTTGTTCTACTCCAAAATGCTGTTGCCTTTTTTTCCCCTACAGAGAGGTCAGAAAAAGAGACAAAAAAAAAAGTTAAGTAATTTCAGTAATTTATTACATCTCAAATACTTACCTTGGTATATTGCAGCAGCTGCTAACATTGTGTCCCTGTGTAGCAGAGGTTTTCTATTCCAAGAGCAATTACTCTCCCCCATACCTAAAAATATGTGTTAGCTTTAAGAAAAAGAAGATACGGTATATGCCATGAGTTAAGTGTCATGCACCTATGACAGACTTATACTAAACCAGAGTAAATATAGAATCCTCTGAATATCACTGTAAGAGAGAACATATTGTAAATAATTAGGTTAGTTTCTTACCTATAAGAATCCAAACCTTTTAATGCCAATGCTTTGCAATTTACAGTTTGCATTGTTAGGAATTATTCCAGTTTATGACTTCTTCAGCCCAAGTCTACAGTCATAGGTTTTCTATGGTTTTCTAGTATAAATTTATATATTCTAGTATATTTTATTTGTAAGTTTTAAGCACAAGTGTTTATTCAGACACCACCTACACACCTTTTAACAGATAGGGATCAAAATTGCCAGCCCGTAAGATTTTCAATAACAAATGAAATAACCATAATTCTAATCTCTTTAATCACTTCCTGCATCTGAATGTTTCTGAAGAGAATGGAAGTTTTATTTTCATTAAGGAACTACTCTAAACAGCAGCTGATCTAGAGCAAGAAGATACCCTAAGCTGCCCTGGAAGTTAACAACTAATCGCATATGAATGACTACTTTACAATCCATGACAAATGCAATTACAAAAGTTAAGCATCTCATGTTCATCAGCAGACTCCAATTTGAGGGTATATTTATTCTCATTCCAGAGCACTTTCCTGAATGTCCTGATAATTAAGAAGGCTCACAGGAAAAGTTGGTATGTGGGATATATGCTTCTGTCTCCCTTGCAGGGCTTTTCAGCTACTTACTATGAACAGGCTCTCAAAGAATGGGAATACAAGAGAAGCAGAAAATTCATAGCAGACCACAAAGTAGCAAATCTTTTGACTTCTGCTTCCCAACACAAATCTGCTGATAGGGATAATCTCCTGACTCACAGGAGATCGGGGAAAAAGAAGTAATGCTTTTATTGTAACAATAAGCTTTATTTAAAATTCAGTTATATTTCTTTAAGAAAGAAGTTTCTTATGATGAGGGTGGTGAAACACTGGCACAAGATGCCCAGAGAAGCTGTGGATGCTCCATCCCTGGTAGTGTTTGAGGTCAGGCTGGACAGGGCTCTAAGCAACCTGCCCTAGTTGTTCATGGTGGAGGGGGAGGACCAGATGACCTTGAAAGGTCATCTAGACAGATGACTTTATTTAGAGGATCTATTCTATCATTTGGACTTAAGAAACACACAGTGAAACCCTTCTGTGTCTGCATCACTGATAAAGAAAACATTTTTGTTTTCACAAAGAATATACTTGCCTTGCAAGTCTTCCATAAGTTCAAACAACCCTGGGTAGTTGACTTGAATTTCATCAGTATCCTAAAAGAATTGAGAAGCTTAGTTTTAGAGCATATCAAGCTAAAAGAGTTGCATTATGTTACCCTTCAGTGCAGCTATCTGCCACTTCTGCTCAAACCATGTATTTCTCTGAAGAATACACTGTCTTAACATTTCTAAAAGTTGTTTAGTAGCCCAAATGCAATCAATTTTTTAATTGAAATGCCATTATTTTCTTATTGGGTTTAGAGGAAACAGCAGAAGTGTCCAAAGGTTTTTCAAGCAAGTCTAACATTCACTGACATTTCTCCAAGATCATAATCCAAATTCTACTGGGCCACTAGCCAATGATCCACTTCAGTTGGTTTCATTAATCATGGTGAAGCTGAGAACACAGGCAGTTCAGGCTATTTCGGAGACTTATTGAGCAAGGTGCATGACATGAAGAAGGAAGCACTACATTACTAAGACATTAGTAAATAACAGCTCTCATTTATAATTACCACAGTCAGTGTGTTAAAGCCAGCTCTCGACAGCAGATGTCCCAAATCAGAGACAGCAGTGAACGGTGATACATGAGGAGAAAATCCTCCTTCTCTTTCCAGCTCTGCTAGCTGCAGAGAGCAACGAAGCTCATATAGAGTGTCTCCTCCAAACATTGCACCAATGAATACTCCATCCGGCTTAAGAACTTGGTGAATCTACCACAAAGACCAAAATACAGAATGGTTTTCGTTATTAAGCCTATGTAACTAAAGCATTCTTAGGTTGTAGTGGTTTTTTTAATTAACTTAAAATTAGTTATTATATTAATTTTAACAGACTTTTAACATTGACTGTATTCCACAAGGCAGCTTTTCGTAACACTGTGAGATACATAATCTGTCTGAAAAGACACTATTTGTGTTTAGGAAAGACTGACTCTACAGAAATCACTCTTGCTGTCAGAAGCCACTGAACATACCATGGAAATCTAGGGTAAAACTATTTTCAGCAGGATACTCCTTAAACAATATCCTCAGTTAGTTTGAAAATAAGGTAGATCAAGACAGCTTCTGCTTACTTTTACCTTCTCAGATGAGGGCAACAAAAATAGTTTTTAATGGCTTATGAGAAACAGAGGTCTTAGTTTCCAGTAGTGATTTTCACATTTCTGAACAGAGTAATGCAATTCTTCATATCATAGAATGGTTTGGGTTGGAAGGGACCTTTAAGATCATATAGTTCCATCCACCCTGCCATGAGAAAGGTCATTGTATTATGTCTAATATAGTCTAATTATGCCCAATATTATGTCTACAATAAAGGTAGAGACATGCTAGGTCTATTTTTAACATTAGGACTCAGCCACCAAGGTTGACAAGCTGCTTTCTTGTCTGTAAGTTCCAGCCTCTTTCCTACTGAGAAGGCCAATTAAATTCATGCTTTGTTGTTTCTATAAGCATCGGCAATGATCCCTGGTTTAGATATCCAGAAGAGCCGTATTACATGATCAGGCTAACAAGAAAGCAAAAGCTTCCAACAGCTTACCTTCCTGATTTAAAACAAAAATCCCCTTAAATTGGTTTTCAATTAAGTATTAACCAAGCTACCTTTTCTATACTAGTAAAGAAGCCTTTAATTAAGAGGTAAGAAAATTAAGCATTTGAAGGCAGTCTCCTTTAGTTAAAGCTAGCAGTCCCAAAGTAAAAAATGAACACTGATGCTGAAAGTTGGCCAAAAAAACCTGCTCCCTCCCCTTTGTGAGACATTATAATGTGTCAGTTATTTTTACTGTGGGGGTAAATATATTTGACACTCCAGGGAATGCTTAAATTCCAGAGTAAATGGTATATTTCTTTTCTTTCCAAGTTTTTTTTTTTAAAGTACTAAAGGCTTTCTGATTTCTAATATTTCCATAATTGTAAGTACTCCTATTCTTAACAGGAGGCAGAAAAGCACAGTAATGACTAACCAGCATAAAATAAAAAGAAAGAGATTTGAGACAAGTTTTCACCCGCAAGAAGTAGCTGAAATAATCAAAAATCAGATTCTTCCAGAAGCAGTTTCCATTTTCTGCTCTCAATGAGTATTTTGTTCATTTCAAAATCAAAAAGCCTTTATTTGATTAAAGCTGTATTTCAAAATAAATGAGACATAAAAATTATACAAATTCCATATACCAGTTCTGGAGAAGTTAAAACATAAACAGCTCTTGCATGGCAAGTAGTAAGAGCTAACACATGTTAAACATCATTAGCATTACCTCAGATTACATTAGCTACCATGATCTCAGCTGTTGAGACTATAAAACATTATACAAACATGTTGACTCACTTATTCCAAATTAATTTCAGAAACTAAGTAAGCAGAAATATTAACTGATGCTCCTCAAACTACCAAAATATTGGGGAAAAAAATCACTTGTGTACAACAGGAGCTATTTCTGTGCCTTTTATTTAAAGAAAACCTGGAAATATGGAATGCTCTGAAAAAAAAGTAATGTCAAGTGTTGTCTTTTAGTATTAAAAACCAGTTTCTTACCTCTCTAAAAGCTTTGGGAAGGTCATTCACCCAGTGTAAACTGAAATGAAAGACACATTTTATAACTGCATTTTAAACATGCAAGTAATTGTTACATTATCTCAGTATGCCTCAAAATCCAAAGCAACAAAGCAATTCCTCAAGCTGTTCAAGTTCTAAAAATTTATACAAATAGCTTTTCTTGGAAACTGGGAAGATGCAAGTCCTGGAGAAAGACTGTCAAAATGCAAGCAAGAGAGAAGATACAGGTATCCAGGGCTCCATCAAAAGGAGCAGGTCAAAGGAGGTGATCCTGCGCCTCTGCTCTGCTCTGCTTTTGTGAGATCTCACTTGAAGTATTGTGTGCAGTTCTGGTGTCCTCAACATAAAAAGAATATGGAACTGTTGGAACAAATCCAGAGGAGGCCACGAGGATGATCAGGGGACTGGAGCACCTCCCATATGAAGACAGGCTGAGAAAGTTGGGGCTGTTCAGCCTGGAGAAGAGAAGGCTGCATGGAGAACTCATAGCAGCCTTCCAGTATCTGAAGGGGGCCTATAAGGATGCTGGGGAGGGACTCTTCATTAGAGACTGTAGTGATAGGACAAGGGGTAATAGGTTAAGACTTAAACAGAGGAAGTTTAGATTGGATATAAGGAAGAAATTCTTTACTGTGAGGGTGGTGAGGTACTGGAATGGGTTGCCCAGGGAGGTTGTGAATGCTCCATCCCTGATGGAAATCAAGGCCAGGTTGGACAGAGCCTTGTGTGACATGGTTTAGTGCGAGGTGTCCCTGCCCACGGTAGATGGGTGGGAATTAGATGATCTTAAGGTCCTTTCCAACCCTAACTATTCTATGATTTTATGAGTCTTGAAATCAAATAAAAAAAACCCCAGTAAGAACCATAGGAATAGCATTTTTTTCGTAATGTATACTCCTATTAACTATGCAAGTACATTTCTTACTGCAGTAATGGACTATTCATCTTCCTCTTGTTTTTTTCTTAAACTTACTCTGAAAAGAACATTATTTAACATCTGTAACCAATAAATTAGTTATAAAGAAATTAACACTTACCTTAAGCTACTAACAACAAGATCAAATGTATTCTCTTTGAAAGGAAGGGTTTCCTCATCAGCTACAA
This sequence comes from Melopsittacus undulatus, assembly GCF_012275295.1. Classification (NCBI taxonomy): domain Eukaryota; kingdom Metazoa; phylum Chordata; class Aves; order Psittaciformes; family Psittaculidae; genus Melopsittacus; species Melopsittacus undulatus. The sequence goes on along the minus strand of NC_047529.1, from coordinate 7,398,124 downwards.
CGCTGACTGTAGGGACTTCAGATTCCAGAGTATTTTTCTAATGTTGGGTTACAAGAGAAACAACATCAGAAACTTGCTACTTCTGCTTTCCTGCTTTATGGAATTGAAGCACATCAGCATTCAGAAAGCTACTTACTAAAGCGTTCTCTGCAATATCAACTTGAACAAGTTTTTCAACTGTGTCCTGAAAGAAAATTTAACAAGTGTATAAAACATTTAAATTGTTTATAAATTGACATTAGCAATGTTTCTGAATGCTTACACAAGTTTATAACGAGTTATAAGGAATCTCTTCAACACTTGTTTAAAACTCTATATAAGAGTAGAAAGCATATTTCCCCCTAACATAGCACTTAGTAATTTTTCCCATTGACTAATAGCTGAGATAGAAACAGTAACAGAAAACACATTTTGTGTTTTTAGGTCTAAGTTCAGTCAATATAAACCACAGATTAGCAATCAATGAAGTGCCTTTACCCACAGTGCAGTTCATGAAGGGTAAATTGTTCTGGCTTAATGTCTCCATAAGGATACTTGCCTTTAACAACTAAGTGCATTCAACAGATTAGAAAAAGCACACATATCCCTACTCAAAACTAAAGGTTAACAACTACACAACTGACGGCTTCCCTTGCACTACCACTGGTCTAATCTTTAATACAATATGTACAGAATAACACCTACAAACGGCACATCTTTGAGCTGTATTTGAAATATGAGTAGACTTAACTCATTAAAATTCAGACGATTGATTTAAATTATAATAGAGAACTATTAGCAAAGGAATAAATACATACTTATTGTACACATTTTTCAATATGAAGAGCTATTACCTTGGTTAAATGTTGCGCTATGTAACCTCTTCCAGAGCCAACATCCAAAGCAAGCGGAAATGTCCTAAAGTATAGGTTTAACACCATAAAACTAAAACTATGTGAAGTTTTAGACTGTATCAGGTTTCTTCTACCCATATCCCAATGTCTTCCCGAACTGAACACATTAAGCGCCCTCCCGTGGTCACCTCAGAGAAAGGCGCTCACAACAACCGCCTGTTCCTTCAGCCGTGACCCTGCGGGTGCGTGTGAGGGCCAGGGAGCGGTGCCCGCCTGCCCCGCGGCGCGGCTTACCTGGGGATGTCAAACACCCTGTCCGCTATCCTCCCGCCGACCTACGGGGGAAACCCTCCGATCAGCGCTGCAGGGCAGCTCCCTCCGCGCCCCGCCGCCTCCATACCGAGGCCGCCCCGGTACCTCCTCCCGCAGGTAGTCGCACTTGCCGGGCTCGGCCTGCAGCGCCGCCCAGTTCTTCTGCTTCCGCTTCAGCCGCCGGTCGAAGGGGCTGAGAGCGCCCGAGCCCGACGGAGGAGGAGCGGGAGGAGGAGCGGCAGCGGCGAGGCCTGCTGGCAGCGCCCAGAGCCGCCGGCAGCCGCTGCCCCACAGGCCCGGGACACCGGACCCTGCCAGCGACCGCGTCCCGACGGCCACAGCCGCCATCACCTCAGGCACACGGCCAGCGCATGCGCAGTAAGGCACCCAGCTCGTTGCTTGTCCTCTCTCTGCGCATGCGCGCTGCAGCCCCACCGCTGTCTGATCGGTCGGGAGTGGTTTGTCCTGCTGTGGCTGCCGTAGCGCCGTAGGAAGTGGGGCGCGGGGCATTGTGGGTTCTGTGGGAGCGTGGGGCCGGGTTGTGAGGAGAAGGCAGCAGCAGCAGCGGTGATCGTTAACGGTTGGTGGGCTCGGGCCGGGCGCTGTGGGCAGGGTCTGTGGGGCCGGTCTGTGGGGGCCGGTCTGTGGGGCCGGTCCGTGGGGGCCGGTCCGTGGGGGCCGGTCCGTGGGGGCCGGTCCGTGGGGGCCGGTCTGTGGGGCCCGCTCTGTGGGGCCCGCTCTGTGGGGCCCGCTCTGTGGGGCCCGCTCTGTGGGGCCCGCTCTGTGGGGCCCGCTCTGTGGGGCCCGCTCTGTGGGGCCAGCTCTGTGGGGCCAGCTCTGTGGGGCCCGCTCTGTGGGCCCGCTCTGTGGGGCCGGTCTTCGGGGCCGGTCTTCGGGGCCGCTCAGTGGGGCTTTCCCCGCTGCTGGGCTAGGGGAGGGAGCAGGATGCCATAGCCGGCTTGGTGGGGGGCAGCGGGGCCCTCGGGGAAAGCCGCGGTGGTGCAGCGCTGCTGCTTCCGCCGGAGCTGCTGGTGAGAACGGCCTGAGCTCGCCGAAACGCTTGTCCTCTACCTGACGGCGTTTCTGATCGGAGCTTTAACTGGGAGCGAGCTTGCAGTTTGCCCAGGCAGCCAAGAAAGCCAACAGCATCCTGGTTTGTATCAGCACCGGTGTGGGCAGCAGGGCCAGGGCAGTGATTGTCCCTTGCACTGAGCACTGGTGAGGCTGCACCTCGAATCCTGTGCTCAGTTCAGGGCCCCTCACTAAAAGAGAGATATTGAGGTGCTGGAGCGGGTTCAGAGAAAGGAAATGGAGCCTGTGAAGGGCCTGGAGCACAGGTGTGATGGGGAATGGCTGAGGGACTTGGGGGGTTTATTCTGAAGAAGAGAAGGTTCAGGGATGACCTTATTGCTCTCTATAACTGCCTGACAGAAGGTTGTATGAAGTGGGGTCAGTCTCTTCTCCCAAGTAACAAGTGATAGGACAAGAGGAAACAGCTTCAGGCTGCACCAAGGGAGGTTTAGGTTGGATTTTAGGGACAGTTTCTTCACCAGGAGAGTGATCAGGTGTCCGAACAGGCTGTCCAGGGCAATGCTGGAGTCACCATCCCTGGAAGTGTTCAGAATCCATGTGGATGAGGAGTGGTATGGTTTAGTGGTGGACTTGGCAGTGCTGGATTACTGGTTGGACTTGATGGTGTTAAGGGTCTTCCAACCTAGCTGATACTATTGTGATTCTATGTACCTAAGTCCTGGGGAAAGTAAAGGGCAGAGATCTGACTTACAGTGAAACTGCATGAGGTCTGTTTCGGGACTGGTGGGGAATCACTTCAGGCTTTGTCTGCAGCAAGTGTAAACTTATAGCTAAAAAGGTGACATATTCATTATCTGAAGAAGCTCAGATGTGTTTGTGGCCAAGACTGTGGTAGTTGCAGGATTATTTATAACTCATTTAAATTGCCATATTTTTTAATGTAAAGAGCTTTTTAGGTATAGGTTAGAAATCTGAGTTTGCTTAGTTAATTTTTTTTGTTGTGTGTCTAAATCTACATTAAACAAGTTTTTTAATCATAACTATTTCATTTTGTTTCCATACTGTAGATGTCCAAGTCTTCAACAGCATCAAAAATGTCCTCCCAGCAGGAAATATTGAGCGATGGGCGCTTCAGCTGTGTTACCAGGGATCCCAGGTTTTGGGAGATGCCTGAAAAAGAGCGTAAAATCAAGATTGACAAGCGATTCAGAGCAATGTTTCATGACAAGAAGTTTAAGCTGAAGTATACAGTGGATAAAAGAGGACGTCCTGTTAACTATACTTCCACAGAGAACCTCAGGAAGTTTTATGCCCTGTCAGAATCTGACTCTGATCTTTCAGAAAGTGATGGTAAAGAACGTGCTAAAAAGAAAATAAAGAAGAAAAAGCCTAAACGTCAAGGAGAAGCAGATTCTGCAAAGCTGCTTGGTGATGGTCAGACAGACGGACAAGGGGTGGGCCAAACGTGTGAAGCAGAGACAAAGCTAAATAATCTTACAGATGGAAAACAAAAAAAGACAGCTAAATTAAACTTGAAAGAGGACTCTAAGAAAACTGCAACGGAAATTGGTGGCTCTCAGGGAAGCAAGGGCTTTTTACACAAAGGGGGAAACAAGCAAGGAGATGCATCAGGAGGAAGATCAAATTCGATTCAAAACAAGCAAAACTCTTCACAATCAAGTGGTACTAAATCAGTTAAAGCTCTCCAGAAGGACAGTTCTGTAGGAGGAAAAAGCAAAGAATCAGGTTAGTTGTTCAAATGACATTTACTTGGGTGTTGTTGTTTTATCCATGGAAGAACTTTTGCAAGATCAGTCATAAAATAGCTGACTGACACAGATTCAGTGTTGCTGGAGAATTGGAGTTAGTCAGCTCTTTGTCAGTGCTGACTCTTCAGTAAGGTTACAAACTTCTGTGTCCTCCTAATTGCTGGAGCTGAAGTTGTTGGTTAAAGAAGGAAAATGTATAGTAGTATATAGACTGCTGTATTTATCAAACTGAATAGCAAATATAAGCTCTTATACCATGAATGCTAGAGCATATCAAGGCTTGAAGACTGAATGCATAAAGATGGCAACATCAAGCCATTAATATAAACAGGTATTAGCAAGAACAGATGACTTAAAGAAACTTTCTTTATATTGCTTGCACATTCATGTAGCCTATGTTATTGAAATCTCATTTCTGCCTGTTGATTCTACACATTTAAATAGAATAACAGAACAATATTTCACTAGAACTTGCCATTGATAATACAGTTGTGGGCCTAAAGAGCGATTAGATTAGACAAGCTGAAGAACTGATACCGATCATTTATGTTGTTGGCACTTCCTGATGTAATTTGTTGCATCATTACACATTTCAGGGGTTCTGTAAATCTTTGTGGTAAATAAAAGAGGTTCTTTTTTTTTGTCTTTGTAAAGGATTATACGCAATTCCAACATAAAAATAGATGTCTCACGTTTTCTTTCAGTGACTGCATACACAGAAGATATTTCTGCAAGTGATGGTTATGAATATGCAGAATCAGAGGAAGAGGAGCCTGAAGATGATGAGGAAACAGGGGAAGAAGAGGATCCAGAAGATGATGGAGAAACAGGCGAGGAAGAGGAGCCAGAAGATGATGGGGAGATAGGGGAAGAAGATGGTGATTCAGAAGATGATGAAGAAAGTGATAGTGGACCTGATCTAGCTAGAGGGATAGGGAACATTGAGACGAGCTCAGAGGATGATGAGGATTTAAATGACATCTTTCCAAAGGAGCCAGAGATAGAGCATTCATGGCGTGAGCTAGACAAAGATGCCCTTCGTGGAGATGAGGTAACAATACTTTGTGCATGAGAAGTTACTACATGACAAACTCAGTAATATATGCTGTTATGAACATCAGAAATGTATGCTGCATTATAGGCCTTCACCTAGGAAACCATGAAAGTATCTTTTGTGAAGTTTTTTCAGCCTTTTAGTTACAGAATGCAAGGGATGATGAAATTGGCTGAGAATGGGACTTGCAGATTTGACTGATGTTTCCCCTCCCTTGTAAGCAAAGGGTGTAAGTGAAAGAACAAACAGAACTGAGCTTTTTGGAAATCACAGAGTTTAAACAGTACTGCTTTTGTTCAGTACTGACTTTTTTAACTTTTTTTTCAATATTTGATTTTTTAACTTGTGCTTTAAGAAGTTGAAGAATCGACAGTGAAATAGGACTTTAAAACTGAGCACTATTAGTGTACAAGAAATCACAATGCTCTAGTACTGTTACATGACTGTGATCCTAGTTGCTGTTGTGACTAGCTGTATGATGGTAATGAAATTCTGAGTGCTGATGTTGTAGCTGCACTCCTAAGATTGCAGCAGTCCATTCTGCAATGCTTTGCTGTTTATGTCCTTTTTATCTGCCCTGGTGATTGCTGCTTCTGGTTTTTGCTTGTTTGAGTGAAAGAAGTCTTGGGGAAAATGCTACTTTTATTTTCTCAGTGGAGTTTGTTGCTGACTTTGATTTTTACCAAGGAATTGTGATTTTGTATTCCCCCTGGCAATCGGGAATTAAACCTAGGAATTTTACGCCCTTTTTTTCTCTGTTCAGATTACGAGTAGATTGGCGGTTTGTAATATGGATTGGGATAGGTTGAAGGCAAAGGATTTGCTGGCTCTATTTAATTCTTTCACGCCCAAAGGAGGAGCAGTATTTTCTGTTAAGGTAAGACCTGATTTCTAAAAGGAGAACTGGCTTTTACTGTTTCAAAAAAGATAAAGACAGCAAATTAAGAGCAAAGTAAGACATTTCTGTGAAGAACCAAATGAGATGTTAACATGATAAATTACGAATTGTGTTGCAATTTAACCTGCCATCTAATAAATGTGCTGCTTTTCAGCAGCAGGCATGTATTTAGTAGAATTGGAACCTGAAGCTGTTAACCTCTTGTGTTTACGAGGTTGTCTCTAAGTGCTGTTTTTCTGGGACTAACAGTGAAATTCTCAAACTCTGCTAGGAGGAGACTACATTTCCTTGGCTAGTTCCATTTTTAGTGGTCTTTGTGATAGATAACCCTGCCTTAAATGTGCCTATTTCTAAATGCTCAGCCCCTTTTATCATTGCACTTCTTGTTTCTCGCTGCCTTTGAGTTATTAATAAATTGGTCAAATTCTGATCAGTTAAATTATATTTTCCCATTTTTAGTGTCTGCCTCCAGCTTTCTGAGAAATGTTAGTCTGATCCCCTTTTCTGACAAAAGGGCCACAGTGATATGAGTGAAGTTAGGGCTCCTGCTCTTCATGTATCTCAAAATACTCACATTCTTAACAGGCAGTTTGTTTATTCCAGTGTCTTTTCTGTAAATTAAAATTAAGAGGATATTAAAGTTTATGGAGCTGAACCCATTACTGATTCTAGGTTAAAACCATTAAGTCTAAAAGGCTTGGTAAGATATTTTTTCTTAGCTGGTGTACATCATGTTGCTACAGTTAAAAATTTACTTCTGTGATGTTGTATTTGTAGATTTATCCTTCGGAGTTTGGAAAAGAGAGGTTGAAAGAGGAAGAGCAAAAAGGACCTGTGGAACTGTTTGATCTTCCAGAGAATACCACAGAGAATGATGGGTATTAACTTTATTTTCAGTTGAGAATACAGTGTGTGTAATTCCCAGTGAAAATCCCAATCAAATTCAATTTCCAAAAGTATGTATGTGGACATCTCCTGTGGATACCTTAATTTTATAGCTTTTTTCAAGGGGTGTTTTATAACTGGCCCTGGTTCATTATCAGTGCATTGGAGAAATGCATTATGATCAAACTTCAGGATATTTGCTTGTTGATAAGTGATTCAACATCTTGATTATGTAGCTCATTGGAGTAATAGATGGAACAAATGTGTGTAGAGCTTAATGTAGCTTTTCTTCTCTACAGATTGCCATTCATGCAGTGAACTCCCTTTGCTTACTGTCATCGTTCTTATCTGTGTAATCAACAGGGATCTCAACTTAGGGCAAGAAAATTCCCAGACTGCGATTTCTTGAATGCCACCAGCAGCAGCTCTGGATTAGTAGGCTGAGCTCATCAGGCTACCATTGCCCAGGCTTCCTCAGTCATATCTTTTTGTTTTCCCTTTTATTCTGCTTAAAGGTCTTGTCTGATAGAACTTGAGAGGTTTTGCTTTTATATTTTTTCCCAGATGTTTGGCAGCCTGACCAGTGCTATTTTTTGTGTAATGCATCCTGTTGGACTGCCCTGTATTTGGAAAATCTGAATGCTTCTAAAATAAGTGCATATGTCTCTTGAAGAATGTCTCTAGTGCATCAGGGAGGTTTATGATGAGCTTGCAGTGAATTCTGAAGTCAGCTTCACTATGTGCATCATGGTGCATCCTGAAGTGTTAGGTTTACTGCTGAGTGGGCTCTAGAGCATCTGGAATACAAGAAACAGAAGTCCAGAGATACCTGAGTGATACCTGTGCACATACCATTCACATTCATGGGACAGGTCCTCACCACTGCAAACTCTCTCCTGCATCCTTCCACCAATTCATCCACTTCCCAATTTCTTCTGCTTTGCTTTCTTTCTTGCTGTCATCTTGTGTGACACCACCACCTGTGCTACCCAAGCTAGTTTCCCAGTTCCTTTCCTTAACCATACTGCTTTATGACTTATTACTCCTACACTGTCTCTCTGGCATGAGGATCTGCAGTCCTGTCCACACACACTCAGCTTCTGTTAATGTTCTTAACATATACCCATACTTATGTAGGAACATCCTTTTTGTCAGCCTTGTTAAGAGACAAGATACTTGCAACCGACTTGATAGGAACTTTTAAACGTTACCTTAAATGCTTATGAAGATGCTACTCAATGCCCTGCACAGGGACTCTGACCTGTGCGAAGCAGAGTCAGATACATAAAATGTACACTTAATAACACTGAGTGAATTAGTCTTTTTACTTGAGTAAGACAGAACAGATACTGGTGAAACTTCATGCTGTTTAACATCTAATCTTACTAGAAGATTAGGAGAGTGTTTGGTGCATATTTTTAATGAGTTGAATTAAAATATTTTGCAAATGAGAAACTAAAGCCAGCTCAATTGGTTGTGGTGTTTTCTGCTTTTACAGGCTTTACAGGGAAAAACTGCGGGAGTATCAATTTAAGCGACTGAAATACTTCTATGCAGTGGTAGAATGTGATTCTCCTGAAACAGCCAATAAAATTTATGAGGAATGTGATGGACTGGAATTTGAAAGTAGCTGTTCTTTTATAGACCTGAGGTAACTCCAGCAGTGCCTTTTTACATGTTGGGATGGGAGAATTAAAGCCGATTTAAAATAAAACTTATTTAATTATTGTATTAATTTTATTATTTATTTTATTATTTTTATTTAATATATTATTTAATGATTATATTATAAATATTATACATATTATATGTTATTTAATACTATATATTATTATTTATTTTAATTAAATACTCAGAAGAGTCAATTATGTTGTCTTTATTCTGTAACCAAAATGAGATGTAAATCAGTTGGGCATCCAGGGAGGTGTTAGCTTTCCCTTTGATTCTTTGGGGTTTTTTTTAGTTCTTGTTGAGCATTTTGACTGGAACACAGAAAGTGTGAGAGGATCTCTGTATAGAGAGATTTTTCTTAGAGGAGTCAGTTAAAACATTCTGGTTTCATCTTCAACCTTTTGGTACAAGGAAGTAAAGTGGTAGGATTTGGCAAGCAAAACAGCACCCTGCTTTTGGTTTCTTTGGGTTTCCCTCCCACTCCATTTCTTTCACCAAGGATCCAGAAGTGTCTTTTTAAGGTTTGCTCACCACAGAGAAAGAACATTACTGCTGTTGCCATGAAGCTGCAATGGGTTACTATGCTAACCCCTGTGAATGAGCTGGGAGCTGTAGTATTTCTGAAGTCACGTTCAGGAAGGAAGGAATTTTAACTTATGGTTGTGCTTTACTGTTAGTATTTCCTTCTGTCCAAAAAAAGACTTCCAGTCTGAGCAGAAGTTGTTACTAAATCATAATAACTTTCCACAGAAGCTGGCTCTGTTTGCTGGGGCCTGTGGTATGGGCACTTTTGGAAGTCAGAGATAGGTTTTTTCTTTGAATAAATTTCTAGAGGAACTTAATTTATTTCCTTTGAACCATTTTGGAGAAGATTATCTTTGCCAAACAAGCATGTAACTTTTCCTGCTTTTGAACGTAATGGTTTGCAACAGACGTGGCTGTTTAGAAAAAGCATTGGAGAATTCTAATTTTGTACTTTCCTGTATTTTAATGTCAAGTAGCATTCATCACATTACATTTGCAATGATTTAAAAACTAAGAAAGAGCCCAAGTAGTTTCTCATGTAGCATACAAAGGGCTGGTGTTTTATCTGCTACTTCTGTTATTATGCATAGAATCATAGAATAGTTAGGTTTGGAAAGGACCTTAAGATCATCCAGTTCCAACCCCCTGCCATGGGCAGGGGCATCTCACACTAAACCATGTCACCTAAGGCTCTGTCCAGCCTGGCCTTGAACACTGCCATGACTTTTTAACAAGTTCTTTTTCCTACTAATTGTAACACAAGACTTTGCTAAAGTGTTTTGATTTTTTTTCTGTTTCCATATTCTACTTTATTCACTTTTTTCTTTTGAATTTTTAATACTGAGCTTCCTGAAAAGATGGTTCTTAAAACAAAGAAAACCACCCCAAAACCCACCCCTGACCCTGCTAATACCATGCTGAATGTTGTTTAGTTTACTTCCCCAACATGGTGGTGTTACCCATTGAAAGCCTGTGGAATAGCTGGGCAGAAGCCAGCCAGTTAATCTTACATGTGTGGAGTATTTGTCCATTTCTCATGTTTCTTTTTCAGGCTTACCAGCTTTTTATTTTAGCAGATTCTTTTGTGCTGATGTACCGTACTCATGAAAAGCTTAGACTGTTTATACTATGACATTTCTCAGTGTATTTGAATAATAACACGTTTTATTTGCCTTTAAGATTTATTCCAGATAACATTACATTTGATGATAAGCCAAAAGATGAAGCCTCTGAAGTGAACGTAGCTATGTATAAACCAAAGTACTTTACATCTGCTGCTATGGGAACATCAAAGGTATCTTTTCAATGTTTTTGTAATGTTGTTCTAATTTGTTTAGTTTTATTGTCAGCTTATAAATAAGTCATGGGGAAAAGATTCCTGATTATCTTAAGGATTTCAAAATAAGGACATCAAACATGAAAAGATGTAAGCATGTTACAGAGCCTCAAGTTGCAACCCCATAAATAAGCTCGAGGTTTGGAGTTTAAAAGAGATTTGGCTTCTTTGTTACAAATTAAACTCTATACTTCGACCTCATTATACCTCCTTTACAAGTTGCACATGGAGTTACTTTATTGTTCATAGTTAAGTCTTCTAATTTGATATGTATGTGTAGCTCAACAAGAGCCTTTTTGGTGGTAGTGGCAGGCTTAAACCATTGCCCTCCTTGAAGTTACTCATTCCTACTCTCTTATGTAACAGCCAAAACTTCCATGTGGCCATGAAGTGAACTGAATTGGAGAAGTGATTGGCTGAGAAATAAGTAGTTTCTTCTGTATCAGTTTTCAGTGAGATTTGTTTCACCTCCTGGTTGAGGGTACAGTTTTACAAACACTTCTGTTGTCCACACTGCAATCCATGCATGGTTCCAGGAATGAGTTGCTGGTGGAAAAGGAAAGGAGTTGATACGGCATCAACACCAGTATCTGCTGCCACAAAGGAGATTTAGTGTACAGAGATTTTGTGTTTTGTGACCTGTTGTTGCAGAGCCCTTCAGTGCATGAGGAGACTTCTTCATTCTTTCATGTAGTTAAAACTCCTTGAAACTCAGTTGTAGAACAAGTTCCAAAAAGGTTGAGTTGAATTTATTTTAGTGCATTGTTGTTATACCTCATTGTTTTAGAGAACATCATTAACAGGTTTGCATTGCTTCTTAAATGGAAAGCTTCATATAATTTTCCCTAAAAAGAGAGTTGCCATGTTTAATTTCAGTGTTTCAGCTTCTACAAGTGGCCTTCTTATTTTTAAGGTAGATATCACATGGGATGAGACAGATCATGAACGAGTAACGTCACTTAGCAGGACTTTTAACAAAGAGGAACTTCTTGACATGGATTTTCAAGCTTATTTGGCATCGTCTAGTGAAGAGGAGGAGGAAGAGCAGCAAGGTACTTTAATTAATGTTGTCCACAAGATCATTAGCTGCAGCATTTAGAACACAAGTTAATTGAATATGTAAATTCCCTGTCTTTAGAAAAGGCTTTGAATGTTACTGTCTTCCACAGGGACAATATTATGCTCATTGTATAAAAGCTGTTGTCAGGTTCTGCTATGAAAATAACCTACCTTCCCTCCAGGGCTAAACATCTCTGAAACTGACACACACTTACTTTCTCTGTGGGTGACTTAAAGGTGGAGGCAAATTTCTGGTGAGCACATGGGGGATTTTTGTCCCCACTCTTTTCAATTAGGAAATGAAAGGATCGATAGCAGAACATGAATAGATTGACAGATGCTAAACATTTTTTGACAATACATGTGAGTTGGACATATTAATCTGAAAGCTGTAGAGTTCTTTAACTTTAGTGGAACTTGATAGTCCTTTTTTTATTGCCTGTTTTGTGTGTTTGAGTAAAATGCACTTTTCTGGTGTTCTTTATACACGGTAAGAAAACACACATAAAAGTTGTTAAAATAGTATCTCTAAAGCCACAGTTGAGATTCATTTCAAGTACTAATCACTAGTGTGACCCCAAAGTTACTGCATTCTTTTCGAAGACAAAGTATGTTTCTTGAATTTGGAGTTAACTTATTCCAAGTTTAATAGATTTGTTAGTGAGAATTAAGAGTTTAACTTTAGCATTATCATCACCTTAGCTTTCAAAAAGCTCCCTGGTTTTCATTTTTTGGGCTGCAGAATCTCGACATGGTGCAGTTAATGTTAAACCAAGTTAAATGATAGTTAAACCAAGCTTAATGATTATAATTTGAGTGATTCAAGTAGCATCAGTTATGGCATATTTTCTCTATTGCTGACATGATAAATCTGTTAAAGAAAAGCTGCTTTTCATCGTACATTTGAATGATTTATGTAGAGAATGTGGTAGCTATTCTCTTCACTCAGTGCTGAATGAAGATCTGCTGCCTTTTACTGAAGTCTGAGTAACACTTATCAAAAATTGCCAAATGGTGGGGATTAGGAGTTATCCTAGTGCTTGAGCCCCTGAATAGCTGCTTTCTGAGTAGGAGCTTGCATGTCTTGAGTGTAAAATCATTTTCTTCCCCTTTTTTCCCCCCTCCTACCTTTCTTTCTTTTCTTCAGGGTACCTTATAATTTCTTTGTCAGATTCATCAATCTCTACTTTAATCTCTTCATTACTGAGATAAAATTATTTTCAATAGAACTGGAGGAGCTTCCTTTTCAAAGGAAAAGTCTTGGTTTGAAATGTGAAGTGCTTAATGACTAATGAATTAGATACAGTGCTCACTGCAGAAATCTATTTATGGGTTAATATACTTTTTTGTCCTCTTCATGGTCCTCTCTACATATACTAAAGTTTCTGCAGGGCAAGGGGATACTGCAGTAGCTGCCCTAAGACTGTGCTTGTTGGAACAGCCTACACAGTGTTGAATGTGCTCCAGATCTTAGAAGGTCCAGAGGGAGATGTGGATGTACAGAGCCTCTTCACTCCAGTAATAGTCCTGGGGTAACTAGGGGGAATGTGAATGGCAGTGTAGAAGAGCTGTGCTACAGGCCTTGTGGTATGCCTAAGCTATAGGTCCTAAATAGCAAGGGATGATGTTAGACAATATTTAAGGGTACTTTGGAGTGTGCTAGTGATGTCTTTCAAATGCTTTTGACTCATATACTTAAGAATATAAAGGGAACAACATCTAACTTAAGGTATGTAAATCTCTGTATGGTGCACCAACATGTAAATTCCTGAATTACCGTGCTTGTTTTCACTCTAAAATTCAGTCTGCTCTTAATTAATGATATGTATAACCAAAAAGACAAGACAAAGAAAATTTCATTAAGCCTTAATCAAGTCTTTCAAACAGATGTTGAAATTGATCTATACTGCAGTAAAGCAGATAGCTGCAATCAAAGATGAGTTTGGAGCATGCAAAAGACATTGCAGATTTTTCTGGTTATAGAGTTGGGAAATCTGGCAGCAATCTCAGTTTGGCAGTATCTTGTCAGGGTTAATGTCCGTTTGTTTCTCATCTTACATAAATACACACTTATCAACTGCTCCATGAGCTTTAGTTTCTCAAGTAATGCTTAGTAAAGTATTTAAATGGGAGCAGCAGATGCAGAGGAAAGCATTTCCGACTTCTATTATGTACAAGGCCACCACTAAGTTAAAGAATAGCATCTGTAATAGGGTGGTGATGAAAGCAAATGTCTGGAAGTGAGCAACACTTCAGAAATCTTAAAAAGTAAACTAACATTGCTGGGAAAGAAAAGAAACTGACCTTAAGTAATCTTACCACACTCATAAATCTTAAACCTGGAAATGTCTAGATTCTACTGGTTCTGAAAGTAAGTTGTTCACAGAGGAATTATGTTCCTCTAATGTCCTCATTATGTTCACGTCTTGAGCGCGTTCCCGACCTTTTTATCCCTTCAGTTACGTGATACAAAGCAGGATTCCATCTGACAGCGTTCCATCCAGCAGAATTATGTGGTACTGTGCACGAATGGGAAAAATCAATGTCAGCTGCTTGAATGGGAGTGTAGGAGTGTGATAAGAAGCAAACAAATGTCCTGGACTTTTATTCACATTTTTTTAACTTATTAAAATGTTTTATTTAAAAACAGGGTTTTGCTGGCCCATTCTAACCTTTTTTTTAACGGATTTTTTTTTAACTTAAAATATGCACATCATGAATGTTAATGTTGCCACTATAGAGCACTTCTGTAATGCCAAGTATTTCAGTGACCTGGTAGGCTGTGGTTCATGGCACAAAGTATCCTTTACACTGCCTCTGGATTTTCTGTTACTGTTTGTTCAAGTTAGGAAGCATTTGTGGCGTGCATCAAGTCTATAAATGCAGTTTTGACCATGAGCACCAGTGACTTAGTGCATGGCATTTTAAATGATGCTTCAAATTAAGCATTATGGGGTTTATGCCTAAGATTTTGTTCTGATTTTAGTTTGGGTGATTTTAATTTTTGCAGAGCAACATCTTTTCTGCTGTTCTGCTTTGTACAACACATGGAATACCGGCATAGACCATATGACTAAATACTTTTATCAGGGTATTTGTAATTAGTTGTTCCTGATGGTATAATTGTAGAATATCCTGAGTTGGAAGGATATCCATAAGCATCATCAAGTCCAAGTCCTGGCTCGGCACAGGGAAACCTGAAAGTTAAACCATATATCTAAAGGTTGTTCAGGCACTTGTTGAACACTGTCAGGCTTGCAGGGAACTATGTATAGAGCCCTCTCTCCCTGAAAAATGTCTTACAAAAAGATGTCTTCTGTGATACGCTTTGATTAAGCTTATTTTGATTACCTACCCCAAAGTCTGAACCCATTACCCCTTGTCCTGTCTCTACCCTCCCTAATGAATAGTCCCTCCCCAGCATCCTTACAGCCATCCTTCAGATACTGGAAGGCTGCTATGAGGTCTCAATGCAGCCTTCTCTTCTCCAGGTTGAACAGCCCCAACTTTCTCAGCCTGTTTTCATATGGGAGGTGCTCCAGTCCCCGATCATCCTCATGGCCTCCTCTGGACTTGTTCCAACAGTTCCATGTCCTTTTTATGTTGAGGACACCAGAACTGCACACAATGCTCCAAGTGAGGTCTCACGAGAGCAGAGCAGAGGGGCAGGATCACCTCCTTTGACCTGCTGGTCACGCTCCTTTTGATGCAGCCCAAGATAGGGTTGGCTTTCTGAGCTTTTTGTGTATTTTGTTCGAAGTCTTTGAACAAGCTACTGGCAGAAAGCATTGCTGCCTAAACATCCATCAGAAAGCAGTTCCTTGTGTTGTGCAATGCAGCATGATACTTGAAATCTGGTGACAAGGTTATTTGAACTCTGAACAACCTTTGACAATATATTCAGCTTTTTCCTGTCTTGCAGCTGTTGTCAAGTGTTCTTCATTTGCTTACAGAATGAAAAGGCTCTTAAGGGTTTTTATGAATGTGATGTTGAATGTTTGTTTTAAAACTAAGAAATGCATGTGCTACCTAAATGGGAAAGTGTGACAATATACATTGTCACTTAAATTTCTCCAATCAAAACCAGTGATAAACAGAAATTGGTAGCCGCTTATCCAGTTTCAAGAGACCCTTTTTTAGCTTAAGAATTTCTTCAGTTCCCATCCAGTGTAGCTTTACTTCTCATTTCACATGACACTAGGAAGAAGAAACATCAAAATGGCTTATTTTTCTTCTTGGAATTCAAAGCAGAATGCCACCATGTGTGTGCCTTGGTTGTATTCCCTAAACATTAACTTCAGTTGATCACTTCTTGAGACTGGCTGTGATAGCTTTACTCTCCGTTTCTAGATGGTGATGTTGCTGATGAAATGGAAGATGAGAAACCCAGGAAAAGCCAAAAAGATGATGAAGAGCAAATTGCTAAGTACAGACAACTTCTGCAAAGTATCCAAGAAAAAGAGAAAAAACAGGAAGAAAAGGATATAGGAATGGAGGTTAAATGGGTTCCAGGTAAGCTTTATATATTTCTTTTATTAGCTTGAAGGATATGCAGTGTTGGCCTGTTAACAGGGATATATTGTAAGGTGTTGGATTTATAGTAGTAGAAACTGACCTTTTTTTCCCCATAAATTTAAATCCAGATGGATTACAGTGAGGGAAATAGAAGAAATAGTGACTCAGCTCGGTTCCTCAGCACTAAGCTTCTTTTTGTAGTTTGGTTTTTGCCTGTGTTTTTAGTGAGGTTGTTTGTTCGTTCATCGCTTCAAAGATTTTCTTGAAAAGCATTTGTGTGTTTGCCATAGAGCTATAAAACATACCTGCACTCTTAAAAATGCAAACCAGTATGATTTGGAAACAGTGTAAAATTAGAGGAGAACAGTTTGAAAACCTTGCTTGTGTAATGCTGAAGATCTGGGGGAACAGAGAAGGGGGAGAAGTCAGCTTCCAGTAAGACTTCTTTGGGAGAGAAAGCTGCCAAGGAAGAGAAGTTGGGGGATAGTGACATCTGGGTTTTCATCTGGAAATTAAAAGCATACAGCATCACCATACAGCATCCTGGCAGAACTCACCCTAGGATCTGAAAAACAGCTTTTTCAGGGGCAGCAAGGCACTGTGTTGGCTCAGGTGTCACACTACAGGCTATGTAAGGACACAGCCCGACTGGTAACTGTAAATACTGAGACCAGAGATATACGAGAATCTGCCTCCTTCACCACTGATGGGTTAATTCCAGCTAGGAATGCAATATCTAATTATATGATATGTACACTTATATTATTCTGAGTTCACTCAGGTAACTTCTGTTGAATATAAATGCTCTGTTCTTAAATCTTACTCTGGTCTGTACTGACTCACTAAACTGAATGGAATAGTTTTATTCCTAGCTCTTGGTAAGATCTATATTCTTGTTAAAGCCAGTTAGAATCACAGAATCATAGAATAGTTAGGGTTGGAAAGGATGTTAAGATCATCCAGTTCCAACCCCCCTGCCATGGGCAGGGACACCTCACACTAAACCATGCCACCCAAGGCTTCGTCCAACCTGGTCTTGAACACTGCCAGGGATGTAGCATTCACAACCTCCTTGGGCAACCCATTCCAGTGCCTCACCACCCTAACAGTAAAGAATTTCTTGTGTGTTTTCAGTTGTGCTTATATAATTCCAGTCATTTCTGGCATGAGTTCTCCCAAAACTTGTTAGAGAAAGCATGTATCATGTGCAATAGCTGATGCTTGCTAACACAGCTGTACTCTCATCTTTTCCTTCAGCTGTCCACACTGTGGCACTATTTGCTTTCTTGATGCTACTCACTTCATAGCTTTAATGCATTGTGCCACTGAGCAATCAAGGTGAATGAGCTTCATACATAGGTAGCTATTATAAGATTTTTACATAGTTTTTTTGTTTTCCCCTCTCAGACTGAAGGTGGAAACCACAGTAAAAACAGTTGCTGCTGGGAATGTGTTGTGTATGTATATAGACTGGGCATTGTTTGAACAGTAAGAAAAGCTCCCTTTTTTGTGTTGATTTGGGAAACGTGTTTGTTTGTTAGGCAGTCTGTTTTCCAAAGAATCTTGGGAATTGTATGAATGAAGTTCTGTGACATAAAGTCTAAGCAACACAATGTGGTGACTTAGAAACCTATGCATAGGAGTATATGGAATATCGTTTTAAGAGGGACTAAAGGAAGCTCCCTTTAGTCTCCCTTGCACAGGTTGAGCAAAAAGTTTTCTGAAAGGCTCTGCCTCTTAAAACTGTGCCTTGCATGTTACAAGTAAATTATATTAACATTTAGGAATTGTAGTAGAGGTGGAATCCAGTTTCCTAATACATTGTCTCCCTGTTTCTTCACAATGGAACTTGACTTTAGAGAATCGTGTTTGTTCTGTATTCTATCTAGTCCAACCCCTTCCTTACTGCACCTTCTTGAGAGGCTCCCCAGGCTTTTGCTATATCTCTGTGTTGAGGGAAGGATAGAAAGGGGGAGAAGAAAACCCCAGAAAGCCAACAAACAAACCCAAAAGAAACAAACAAAACACCCTATCCTGATAAATAAGGCTAACTTTGTCACAAATCAGTTGGATGTTTGTGCACTGAGTCAGGTTTGTTCATATAATGATGGGTTGAATATGTATGTGCACCCAATGAAGTCTGCAGTGGTAATTTATAGTATTTGATCTCAGTTTAGCAGCTATGATTTTGCAGTGTACGTTAGTGTTTCCTCATTTCTTAACCTGAAGAATTTAGAGCATTTTCAAAAAACAGGGCTGCTGGAATCACAGAAGTTTTCACTTGCTTTTGCTACTTGGACTGTTCCCCTCTAGGAGGTCTGTCAGTATCACTGTTAGTCCCTGGAATATGTTTTTGTCCGAGTCCTGAGAGTGAAGTCGAGTGTTTTAACTTGGCTTTCCAGCCTAATGTATGGCAACACTTTAGTCATTACTGATTTTAGGCTGCACTTGGAGAGGAAGTCCTGCACACCTGAAAAGGAGATTTAGTTTGTTTCTCTATATATATTGTTTGTATTCTATGGAGCATAGTCAGCACACACTGAACAGTAGTTTATAGCTCTGGCAATGCTGACACAGTTGAGACTGTTCCTTCTTACGGGAGAGAAGGACATTAGTTACGATGTTGTGTTTTTCTTGAACAAATGTGCTTATTGAAATTCCAAAACAATTTAATTATGTTCACTTGGAGTGTTCTGGGAATTCAAGAATAGTTTTTGTTCTAATCTCTTAAGGCTCCTTAAATTTTTCACAACTAGTTTGTCTGTTGAAATATTTTCATTATCAAGCTTTGCCTTAATCTGCTGCCCAAATGTTGAATATACAGAGGGTTACAACAGTTAAACCTAGGAAGCTTTTGAATTGAAAGGCAGAGATTTGAATCAATTTGAGAACTTGAGTTTTGGCACGCGTGGTTATAGAAAGCATACTTTGTGAATGATTCAGTTATTCTTGAATCATAATAGTCTTAAATAAACCACAGTGCCAGCAAAAATAAATCAGATGTAGTTCCAACTCTCTTTGGTCTGTTTCTTTTAGGCACAAAATCAGTGTTATATTTAAGCATCCATCTGTTTTCTTAATCATAACTGATTTGAGCAACAATTACTATCCATCCTTCTGCAGCTCCCAAAACTCCCTTTAGAAGGTGAAGAAGGAGAAGACCACAACTGCATTTCTTGCTGATATGCAGCCAGGTTTTCATACTGTTTTTTCTTCTTATTGGACTTAAACATTCTTCCTTTGGGAAGAATGAGATGTAAACATTTAGCTAGGCTTAAAGGAAAACTTAAAACCTGTTGTCATCAGAAGTAGAATAGCAGGCAATCATATCTCTGTAAAGTGCATAGTAACCCCCAACTGTATGTTGTTACAGGTGATATGGACCTGAAGAGTGCTCATATGGAATATATATCTTAATCTATATCATTGCTTAGTATGTCCTCTGAAGCAGTCTTAGCTCTTGCAGCATGAAGTGCTCAGCACTGCAGTTCTTCCCGCTTGCCATCTTAGCTGCTAAGTGTGCTGGGGTTTTTTCAGGCAGTTATACTATGTTAGGAAAGCTGTCTTGACTTGAGATGGCTTATCTTCAAGGCTGACAAATTCTAATGTTATCAGTATATTTCTGTCTGTCATTCTTTTTAGCTACCTGCAACAAGGTGTTTCTTCCTTCTGGTAAGACGTTACATGCAGGATGAACTTGCTTATTTAGAGTTCTGAAGAACAGAGTTAAGAAATATCTTCTTAGCTTCTAATAATTGACAGTTGAATGCTCTTAAACTTACAAATATTTTCAAAACTCAGTGGTTAGAGTGGTACAAATTCTGGCCTGTCCACCCTTACTCACTCTCCCACCAGTGTGAGAAGCAATATACTTAGGTTTGGAGTAGTATTTATCACAGTTCTAATCCTTTAGCTCAGGTCAGGCTAAAGGTTAAACCTGGCACAGGTTGCCTAGAAAAGATGTGGCTGCCCCTGGCCCATCAAGGCCAGGCTGGACAGGGCTTGGAGCAACCTGGTCTAGTGGAAGGTGTCCCGGCTCATGGCAGGGGCTTGGGAATGGGTGATCTTTAAGGTCTCTTCCAAACCAAACCATTCTGTGACTATGACCTTTCCCCTCCTCTTTTCTTTGCTCATATTTGTGAAGATTAAATAAAATGAGTGTGATTCATTTATTGTAAAAAAATGATGCCAGTAAGGATATAAATTAGCTGTTTCTATGGCTGGTTAATAATCCTACCTAAAGTAGACAATTGCTTTCCCCCTTCTGCAACCAAAAGCCTTTTGACCACTTAAATACACTCTGATTCTCGGGAAGTGGTCTGGACAGTAGTTTCTGAGCCATTCTAATCTGTGGAGAAACTCTAATGTCTTTCATGAGACTGCCAAATACCACAAGAAAGGGTTGCATTTTCTTCCAAGTCTTTTTGTGCCAGATGGATCAAATGATTCTATTTTCCAGGCAAATAAATCAGAAATCTTGTAACCTCCTTGGAGATTTTGGATCTCTCTCTTTCTGGAGATGTGACATACGTTTTTTAGTC
This sequence comes from Melopsittacus undulatus, assembly GCF_012275295.1. Classification (NCBI taxonomy): domain Eukaryota; kingdom Metazoa; phylum Chordata; class Aves; order Psittaciformes; family Psittaculidae; genus Melopsittacus; species Melopsittacus undulatus. The sequence goes on along the minus strand of NC_047529.1, from coordinate 7,377,694 downwards.
CAGTATTTACTGTCTTCATTGGGGATCTGCAAGGTTGCTAACCTGACCAGTAGTTCTTTCCACAAAAGTACTGCAAAATAATATCCACAGTAATAGTAGTTCAGTTTCTGGGAAGCTGATGACGGCTTTCATTGACTTTGGAGATGAAGAGGTGTAAATTAGGAATAACTAAATATTTGTTCTTGTTGTACCAGAGGGTTTCTTAGTGGCACAGTTCTAGTGAACTGATACAATATCCTTCCTTGATCGTGCATTTGTTTTCTGCTTTTCTACCCGATTTTTGTGGCTGTAAGAGTTTGCCACTTGCTGTTAACTCTGGCTTTGTTCCAGGATAGCAGAAGGATGCTTTATCTCTTTTGCTCTACTCTTCCTATAAGGCACGGCTTCAGATCTTGTCCACACTTCGTGTTTCAGACATGTTGTAACCAGCTCTCCAGCCTTTGAATTATTTTTGGAGTGTCAACAAACACAAGAGCAGGAATTGGTGTTTGCAGTTCTGCTTTTCAGAGGACGGATAGGACTCTCCATGAAAGTTGCCCACTTTTTCCATGATGAACTCTGTTTGCAGTTCCTCATTACTGTGGAGAGCTGGAAGGAATGATGATTAGCAGGGACTGGCTAATTGAGAAACCTGGGAGTTGGGAGAGAGAATGGGATCTTCTAGGACATCTGGAGAGGACCAAATGTGATTTCCAAGCAATAAAACTGGTATGAAGGGTGGGAGGGTAGGATTTGGTAAGGTGAGGGCTGGGCTGGGGTAGAAAGGAGTGCTAAAGAGAGACCATCAGGACAAGTAGACTTGGGGAAGAGACAGCAGATAGCAGCCTTGGAGGGGGAAGCAGGAACGATTCCTACATGCTCCCAAGATGTCATTAAAGATGATGTGGACTATAGGATATCTGACTCATTTGTTACAGACGTTTCAAAGCAAAAGTGTCTAGTGAATAAAGCCAGGAGTTACAGGTAGGATAAAAATAAGTCACTGCTCAGCCTGTAAGCTTCTGCCAGGGAAGAGGATTCTGTCTTTCTGCCACTGAACTCTGCGTCCGTGTGTTGCAAGGCAAGTCAGTTTTAACTGCAGGTAGTTTTCTGTTGTTAAAGCAGGCTGGTACTAAGTAGCTGTAAAAAGCTAGATAGCCGACTTGTCTAGCTTAGCTTCATGCATGTCATGTTGTGACATTAGTGCTTTATGCAATAAATTATTTGGGGTTTTTCTTTACATTGTCCTTTGCTTTCTAGCTGTGGTTTTATTTTTACTTTAAATTCGTTCAAATACTAGCTTATTGTTCTCTTTTACAATAACAGGCAAAAAATATATAGGTCATCAGAGATACTGCAGCATTGTCATAGTAATATCACAGGGGCAAAGTTTCAGCAATGGAGATGCTATTTGTAGCAACTCTATTATGTGAGCTAGACATACTGATACAGCAGTTACCAGATAAATGTCTGTGTGGCATGGAGAACACTAGCTATGGAGGTTCAAGCCAGCTGTGAGATGACCCTATATTCTGATAGAATCACAGAGCCATAGAATGGTTTGGGTTGGAAAGGACTTTAAGATCATCCAGTTCCAACCTCCCTGCCATGGGCAGGGACACCTCACACTAGACCAGGTCACTTGAAGACCCATCCAACCTGGTCTTGAACACCGCCAGGGATGTAGCATTTACCACTTCTTTGGGCAGCCTGTTCCAGTGCCTCACCGCCCTCACAGTAAAGTGAATATCTGGACTGTATTCAAAGTGTTTTTGTGAATCTTAACTAATTGTGGTAAAACCCATTAAATACAAGGGCTCCGTGTATGTCTCTTGTTATTTTTATTGTATTACTTCTCATCCTTAAGAGCAGCATCTGTAGACTTCACAGTCTAATGTCTGGAGAGGAGACCTTTCTGAGGAATAGCAAGAACAGTAGGTCTCAGATGTCACATAAGCTCTTCAGACTCTTGTATAATTTATTACTGAAGGAATGTTTTATTTGGAAAAACCCATCCTGTATCTTATTTATAAAGATGTTGTTTTAAGCAATATTCTGATTGTTTTCACAGGCTTGTTAAAGAAAAAGTGGATAATCCTTTTGGAAAGGAGAAAGCAGTTGATTTAAAAAAGAATCAGATTCATCTTGTTTCTTTAATTTACTACTGTTTTTGTTCTAGGCCTCAAAGAAAGTGCTGAAGAAATGGTCAAGAACAGGTTGGAAGGAAAGAATAACCTAACTCCATGGGAAAAATTCCTAGAGAAGAAGAAAGAGAAAAGAATCCTTAAGAAAAAGAGAAAGGTAATGATTGCTTTGGCCACTTGGGGGGAGTTGTTGGTTTGGCTTCTTAAGCTGCTGCTATTGTTTGTTTGGGATAAACGAAAAGTTGGATAGCTTCCTGTACTATTCTGAGGTTAGAATGTGCAGTGGTCACTCATGTGGAAAGACGGAGTTTCTCATTGAATTTGCAGAGCAAAAGCATATTCAGGATATTACTGATCATGAACATGCATGACACAGAATTCCATGTACCTACTTGTGTTGCTTTAAAGCTAAATGAATCATAACAATAGTTTGTTTTCCGTTTACATTTCTGAATGCATTTGGAAGGGTCTCTTTTTATTACTTCCTGCATATCAAGTTGTTATGATACTGATAATTATAGTTTTGCTAATTTTTGGCCTAAAGTAATACAGTTTCCCAAGGCTGGACCAGCAAAGAGTTAATAGCTGCAAAGAACTATCCAAATTTTAAGTTGCAAGAGCAAATTTGTGATGTAGTTCTGTTTATGAATAACAAAATGGCCCTATACTAATGTGAAAATCATTGCTGCTTCATCTTTCCACATGCAGAAAGTAAGTGTGAAGACTCCTGTGGCACTGATGTGCAGAAATAGGCAGATGAATGTTTACACATATGTTAGGAAAAGAAACCATGTGGCATACAGAATCTAAATTCTTAAATTACTATGAATGTAATTCATGTTGCAGATAATGCAGAGATTACTCTTAACAACAGCTTGATTTCAGTTAGTTTTAAGTGGCATTTGAGAGTAACTTCTTAAACCTTAGAATGCTCTAACAGGAATAAGTAGAACTGTTAGTAGCAGAGCAACTTTTGCTACCATAACATTCATATTCAGTCTGATAAATTAAGGCAAGGGACAAGGTGTACAACCCAATACTACCAGTCCACACTCAGGCTTTTTGAATTTTGGAGCACAAAATTAAGCTCCTTGCTACAGTTTATTCTCATTTAGAGCTTTTGTGGTACATAAAGTAAGCATGTGACAATGCTGTGATCCTGTCATTTGTTGGTGTGGTTAGCTAGTGCATCACAGTTTGTGGGTACATCTAATAAAGATCCTTGGAGTATGTAAATAGCCCTTCCTCAGGTACATAAAAAGCTCTCAATCTGTGGAACAGATTTGAAATAGTTGATTCTTCTTTGCTAACAATTTTTGGTGCATTCTAGTTTTAAGATGTTCAGCACAAAGTATTTCAGTTTTTATCCTTATGGTTACTGACAGAAGGAACATCAAATTCCAGTGAAACTTCAGTAGTTTATGTTGATTTAAACAATGTTTGTGCTTTTTTACAGGCTACTGCTGAGAAAGAACAGAGTGAGGATGAGCTTCCATCTGATGTTGATCTCAACGACCCCTATTTTGCTGAAGAACTTGAGAAGACAGGTGGGTCAAGACAAATGACTTCAGGAATAAATTTGTCCTTCCTTTAAATAATGAGCTTTCAAAACAAAGTCAGAGTAAATGAGTAAATTACAAGAGTAAATGCAGAAATAGCATGTTCAGAACAAAACAGAGTAGGTGTCATCAGCCTAAAACTGCAGGTGCTGTCCTTGTAAAATGATGCATATTGTGATAGGTGGAATGGTAGGGAGCGTAGTTCTCTTGGCTTTAACTAGATATCATTATGTAGACAGTTTCTGGGGGTGGCTGTTAAAAACAAGGTGACCATCTGCTCCCCTAAATATTCCATAGAAAATAACATCATTGCCTTCAAAGCCTATTCCCTCTTTTCTAGGAGAAGCCAGTTTTGTACAGGATCCTTGGAAGTTTGGGTCAGTTATAAGAATGCCAAATGGATTTGCATCATAATGTTCTCTTTCAGAAGAAATCATTTTTCTCTTAGTCTGAAACACGTCTTTACTACTTATCCATGTGTTATAGAGAATACCATGATTTGAGGAAAGCATGTTTTCTGCCATGCTTTCCTGGTGAATTGTACATAGGTTATTTCAGAATCTATTTTAAAGATGCCATTCCTTTTGCCACTTTATTTCTCTTTAATAGCAAGATTATGTCGGTACTCTCATACTAATGATTAATGTTTCAGCATTGTATGTGAAATCCCTTGAAAAATGATGTCCTCTGCATTATATAAAAAGTTATTTGTGTCATGGAGGTGCTCAGCAGGGACTGGTTGTATCTGCAGGTTCTTAAACATTCTTGTCCATAATGAAGAGAATAGACTTTTAGTGCTCGTGGAGTCTTTGAGGATTTTACTAATACACATAAAGGTCAGGAAAGTGAAGCTTTTATCTGTAAGTTTACTGATAATCTACTGAAAACCAGAATGTGGCTAGCCCTGGAGGAGTTTCAAAGGAAGAACACAGTGGTTGGCTGCAAGGCAGCTGACATGTTAACCATGATTATGCAGCACAATTTTGTTTGCCTTTCACCAAATCTACCCAAAACAACCTCTCATCTCATAGCTGGGTTTGTTTTTAAGAGCAGCTGGCTTCTCCAGTTGGGGAAAATGGGATACAATCTGCTTTGAACAAGGCTGTAACTCTGCCAGTTTCGTATCTAGGGTACAGCAGTAACTGGAATGATGATAATTTTTCATAAACCTTCCACAATTCCCCTGAAAGACTGAAATGTTGCCCTTGTACTGACTTTTAGATGATCTCAGATTATGCTGACAAGCATATGACAAGATATAGATTCAGGTGGACCAGTGCAGAAACTGTGAGGATGCAGTAGTGCTGTTACTGGTGAATGTGAACCCATCCTCAATTCAGTTGTCATGCATGTGGGTCTTGTGTAAGTTACTTGTTCACAAGCTGAAGCAGTTGAAGCAAGAGCATAAGGAGCTATTAGACAAAGGGTTTAGCAAATTTGAGTGCTGCAAAAGGAAACCTGGAAATTATGGGAAATCTACTCGAGTGTATATTCATCAGGTTTGTCTTGTTCCTGGAAACTTCGTAAAGCAGGCAGTGATTCTTACACTGTGGATGCTTCATCTTGGGAGAGGCAAGGTACAGCATATGCTTAGTGCTTGCTTTGCACATGTGTATAATCCCTGTGTGGCTTTTCAAAAGAACCACAGGCTGAAATATAGAATGCTGCATACGTATGAGCCTTGATGCTGCGTTTCAGAAGCTTGATTCTAGTTTGATATTGTCAAGGAAAAAAATCATTTGTCACTTCTGTTTTACATTGATACACATATTGTTTCAAAACCTTTCTTTTGGCTTGGCCAGTGGCAGTTTTACTGCATCTGTTTCCCTTCTCTCAGAAGAGGTTCATGTAAGACAGAATGACTTTTGTAGCTTAAACTGTTGGAAGATTAATAGTTGAATAGTGAACAGCTTATTAACATGAGAGCAGTGTTCTGCTTTTGGAGATCACTGAATAGCTTCAGAATGCTTTAGCCTATTAAACATAGTTTCTATTGATCCTTTATTGAGAAAAAAGACTACATGTCCTTGCACATTATTGTAACTCCTATAGGTTCCAAACCATTTGATGTCTTCTCATAACCTAATTTGTGACGTATGTAGGAATTGATGGCTTTTTAATGCTGAAAGATAACAGTGTGACTGCGGAGACATGTTAACAGCAAAACCTGAGTATAGTTGTAGAACCTGTACTTGGAAGATAAAGGTCTTAGCTGTATTACTGATTCATTTACTGTGTCTTTGCAAGGCTTTTGAGGCTGACTTTGAAGCTTCTGAGTAAGACAGATAAGAGGTCTTGTGAGAGGAGGTTTTGGTCTGTGGTCAGTCTCTATTTGAAGTCTCAAAATGATAATTAGCTTTTACTGTTAGCACTGGAAAGTTCTTGGCATGCAAAGTGAATGTTGCAAACTAAATTCTTGAGCTGACAAAGAGCCGAATGGCAGCTTCAGGAGAGGATTACAGCAGAGACTAGAAGCTTCTCTCACTGGCTGGTGGCCCCTATCAGTTCTACATAGCAATGAAGACAAGTATCTGCTGCTGTAGGGTGGAAGAAATACGATGAAAAGACGGCAGTGGGGATTAGGTGCTAGGAAAAATACAAGGGTTTGCAGTCACTTTGGGAAAGACTCTTAATACAGTTTTTACATTTGTAAGTGTGCAAAAAGCATGTGGGGAAGTTTCCTCCAGAATGTATGTGGGACAGTGTCAGGAGTGTATTAAAAAGACAGAAAATGATGCATTTATGAATCCTGAAACCAAACTGTTTTCAGTATGATGTAAAAGTTTTAGTGCTAGGAGTGTTTTTTAGGTTCCAAGCTGGTTTATCAGCTGTAGGTATCATAGGAAGTAATCGAGTTCAGTTTATGTCTGTGTTCATGGAAAATAGCTTAGTTTGATACTAGCTCTGGGTTCACCCTCATGCAGCCACAGAAACTGTTAAAGGGATGAAGAAAGTTATGTTCACTTCTGTGTTTACACATACTGAAAGAGGAGGGAAGGTGACTTGAGAGGCCTTTCTTTGGGGAATGGGTGGAAAGGCTGAGGGATTTACTGATTTAACTTCTAGAATCATTGTCTCTGATTGGTGTATCTGTGCCCTGTTTCCTCTTCTGCAGTTTAGCCAGTTCTGGGAAGACACAATTGATTTTGTAGTTGTTGAAGTCTCACACAGACACTTATTTCTCCCTTCTACACATTAGTTGTGTAGGTTAGGTAATAATGTTATCTCTGAATCTGATTTTCCTGCAACTCCTAAATCAACGGTTTAGTTCTTGAGCTGCTGACATTGTGCATCTGGAGAGTTTATTTTTTGATGCTGGTGGTTTGTTTCTTCTAGAAGTCCATTTCCAGCTTGGCATCTGTTTAGAAACAGTCAGAATAGTCAAGGGAGAGAAAACTGTTCTTCAAGAAGTGTGTCCTGTTCCAGGGTATATTTAGTGATATTACTTGACGTTTTTCTGGCATGTTTGTATTTCTGGTCTGACTACAAATCTGGCTTCACAAAATGGAGCCAAATATCTTCCTTGAGAGTACCCCCAGTGGACTGTAATAAATTGCCTGGGAATGTAATTCCAAGCTCAAGGGTCAGAGTATGTGGTTCAGGTCAGAAAACCTTCTGCTTTTCCTGCTCCTTCTTGATCGAGGTCTGCAGGCATTCCAAAGAGAATAATTTGATTTTGCAGGATTTATAAACAGATCTGTTTTCATTAAAGTTACGTTTGACTAATGTCTTAAGCTGTTAGGATTCGTTATGTCTAATCCGCACTGTGTAGCTCAAGTCAGTTCTAGCAGAGCTTCATCAGAAGAATATTAAGTTTCAACAGTCAATTGTAGTTTCAATCCTGTGATCCTGTTCAGGTCTTTTTTGCAAGGGTTTTTGTGCTATATGGCTACCAGCACAAGATGGTCTTTTAGCCTTGACTAGACAGTATCAAAACTGTTTCTCCTTTTTTCACTGATGAACTCTTATTCAGCTGGCAGAATTCTGCTCTCAATACAGAGAAGAGATGCACATTTGTTATTTATTCTGAAGTATTTACTACATTGCCTACTCAAGGAGAAGGAGTGAACAGCTTGAGAACTGCAGGACACTTCAGTTACATTTATGAGTGTATAAACCAGTTCTCTTTTGAAAGGCCCTGGGAGTGGTGTAATGTCATCTGTTTGCCTGCTCTGTTGTGATGCTTCTCTCTTCTGCTCTCTGAAAAACACAGTAAACACATTTTCTCTGTTTTTTGTTGACTTATTTGTGACATTCAGATATTGCTGCCTCCTTAAATTGAACAAATACTAGCAGATTTTTATTGCTTTAGCTGTTTTTTCATAACTTTTCAGCCTTTTTCCACATCTGACATTCAAGTATTGATTCAGAGAAAACAAGTTGCACATACAGGTTCTCTTCATGGGTAACTTATGCTGTCATGCATCAGCTTGAGTAAATGTGTGTATGTCCTATGTTTGCACGTAGGTTTAAAGAAGAAGCCAGAATCGGTTGCAAGTACCTCAGAGGATGAAGACGAAGTTGAAAAACAGAAGGTAAAGTGGATTAAAATGTTGAGAATTACAGATGTTGCATTGCCTGAGTTCTACAGATACCTGTTATGTGTTTGTGAGTGGAACTACTGAATTCCATGGGACAGTGGAATAAAACTGTGTAATTTTAATAGCAAGAGCTTTTGGAACAAAAGCTACCCAAGAAGAATGGAAGCTGGTCAATGCCTCGATGTCTTAAGATGATGCCAGGGTATCTTTCTGGAAGATTATAGTTGAATACAACTCAAGAGTTAGACAATACTGAAATGTAAGGGCACAGAAGCCATACTGGTTGAGCTGATAGTCCCTCTGCTGATCACTTTTATCATCAGCACTGTATGAAACATTTCAGTGTTCAAATCTTGTCCTCTAGACTTTTGATCTTGAAGATTGAATTGTTTGCTACTGCATGTTTGCTTTTCATTCTTTCTCAGAACAAGTTGATTAAATATATATATTAAATTCATGTGTTCAAGATCAGGTTGGATGAAGCCTTGGGTGATATGGCTTAGTGTGAGGTGTCCCTGCCCATGGCAGGGGGTTGGAACTAGATGATCTTAAGGTCCTTTCCAACCCTAACTATTCTATGATTCTATGGTGAGGGACTCTTCATCAGGGACTGTAATGATAGGACAAGGGGTAATGGGTTAAAACTTAAACAGGGAAAGTTTAGATTGGATATAAGGAAGAAGTTCTTCACTGTGAGGGTGGTGAGGCACTGGAATGGGTTGCCCAGGGAGGTTGTGAATGCTCCATCCCTGGCAGTGTTCAAGGCCAGGTTGAACAGAGCCTTGGGTGACATGGTTTAGTGTGAGGTGTCCCTGCCCTTGGCAGGTGGGTGGGAATTAGATGATCTTAAGGTCCTTTCCAAGCCTAACTATTCTATGATTCTCTTACACCTCAATGTTATAAGAATATTGTTATGGAATAAAAAATACTGCCCTGACAACCCTATTTCAACTCATTTATATGTATATTTATGCAGGCATTACTAAAAAGATGCTGTGTTTTTCATAGAAAACTTAATTTCACTGTGTACTTTATTTTGCACCAGGCTGAAATGGCCCTACTTATGATGGATGATGAGGATGATGCCAAAAAACATTTTAATTATAAAAAGATTGTAGAACAACAGAATTTGAGCAAGAAGAAAAAGAAACTTTTAATGAAAAGGAAAGAATTGGTAGAAGATGACTTCCAGGTAAGGGTGTACTCTTTGATTTTGAGGCTCAGATAGTACCTTTGTTAATTATTTTCAGGACAAATTTGGTGGTTTCATATCCTTCCCCTCCCTTACTCTGTCTGAAGGAGGAGAAGTAGGTCTACATCTTTAAAGAGTTACAGATTGTTTTCAAAAAGCAAGAAACACTCTGATAGAGTGTGGAAGGGAACAGACCCAAATTCTGTATAAAACAACAAGACACTATTTATGCAAGGCCTTGTACAATTTGTTGCTTAAAATATGTGTTTGCATCTTCTTATTGTTATCCACTGCTGCTTTCATGCTCCCACTGCTGTCAGTGTCACTGGCACCCATATGGACCACTAGGAGTGCATAGGAGTCAGTAGGACTTACAAGACCAGGCAGCATCTCAGAAACATCTCTGATCTGAGCCCGTCATAGGCAACATACCTCCCTTGAGATAGGATCAGGCTTACAGATGGGTGCCTCTGCCTTTCAAAGTAGAGTCACCTACTACTGTCACCTGCCACTCTTTCCTGGATGCACTAGTAGTTATCCTCTTCATTGGTGTGGCTACTGGTTGTTCCAAATCCAGTCCTGATCAGTTCTCAAAAGCAAACCTCTCCTTGGTCTGCTGAGAGTGGCATATACGGGATTTGCACAAGCATTCACTTGCCTGTTTTACCAATAGCACCTTCTGGCTCTCTACTGCACACTTGCTGGGATTTTGTTACTGGAGCAGTTCCAGGAATGGTGAAGAATCTCATGAGCTATGGCTCCTTAAGCAGCTTGTATTTTATTGTGTTTAAAAGCTTTCCTAATGTGGGTAAAGGTTACCTAAAATAAATACTCCTCTTCTGCCTTCAGGTAAATGTTGCTGATACAAGATTCCAAGCCATGTTTACTTCTCCCCTGTTTAACCTGGATCCTTCGGATCCAAATTTCAAGAAGACAAAAGCAGTAGAAAAGATCTTGGAAGAGAAAGCTCGACGAAGAGAAGAAAAGGAGCAAGATGTTAAGGAGGCAAGCAAGGAGCAGGAGAACAAGATGGCAAAGAAAGGAGAGGTTGCCAAGAAAGCCCTAGATCCTGCCCTATCAATGCTAATAAAATCTGTCAAAAATAAAACCCAAGAGTTTCAGGCAAGGAAAAAGCAGAAATTGAAATAACTGAACTTTGGTTTTACTCAGACTTGACTTCAGTCTTGGTTCTTCTGGCTGTTAGTGCAGCCTGCTCTGATTCCTGCCCACCTAACATTTCCCCCAAACCCACATAATTACGATGGTGAGTTTTGAAGTAACTGGAATAAGCACACTTCACTTCTGCCATAGCAAACACTGGTTTGTACTATTAATAAAAACCTACACATTGACAACATGTAAGTAAGGAATTGATGGGTTTGGGGTGGTTTGGTTTGTATCATGCTGGCTCTAAAGAAAATAGAAAAGCTGCAGGTGGCTACAAAAAGTAGTCAGAATTATGGTTGTACTTGCAAGAAAAACACTTCTGCAGAGGTTTATTGCTGAGACTAAGTGCTGTTAATGATTTTAATTCCACAGAAGTATGTAAAACATATCTCTGTCGATAAAGAAGGTAGTAATATAAGTACAAATTAAAGAAATTTTGTATACAGTTTTTTATATGTTTTTAAAAGATTACATATGTGCTTCATTAATTTCTTTAAATACTTGAAGACTTCCTGGATAACAGAACTAATTAATGGAAATACTGCCAATTAGAAGTATTTCATGAATATATATTGGAAATAAATGGTTTAAATTGGCCCCAAGGAATTGTGGTTAGCTGTGTTTTCTTCTTCTGTGCCTAAATGAAATTAAGTCAAAGTTAACTGTTTTGCCATTGGTACTGCATTCCCATTAATGCAATTACACTTATAGAAAGTCTTCCAGCGTTGCAAGTGTTAAATAAAGAAGTCAAAGGCAGGTCTAGGCAATACTATTTGAAAAACCCTGCTGTTTGGCCATGTTACTACCGGTGTCAATATCTGATGAATATCAGGTATCTGTTGGTACTGGTGAAGGTACTGATGGTGTGGGGAAAATCCATTAGGTAGAAAATGATCTTCCTTGGAGTGAGGGGATTGATTTGTCTTCAGGTTTGGTTTGAGGTTTTTTTTGAGCTGTTTGCTATATCAGCTCTAATGTAAATACAGCATTTATCCAAACAAAGTTTAGAAACAAGGAGCTGAAAGTTAATTTGTAATTTTAAAGAGGTTTGCTGATTTCTAAGACATTCTATTAATTTAATCCAATGATTCTGTGTAACTAGAGGTTAGAAACTATGGATAATCAAAATTAGTGTTTATATGAAGTAAGTAAAAGGGATTACACAGTCAGATTTAGCACGTGAGAAGATGTACACTTAATGACCGAATGGACACAGTAATCCAGGAACACAGTCTAGCAACACAGGAGGAGATGGTTTTTGCAAGACTGCTTTGCAATGTCCCTGAGGAATATTTGCTGACCTCAAACATTTTAGATGTAATTGCTCTTCATAGATGCTTGAACATCTTCAGGTTGAATTTCAGATAATGGAAAAAGATTAGAGTCTTGTGCGTATATTTGATTGAGCTTCTTAGCCTTTCCAGCAATATGGCAGGACCCAGCACAACCATGGTTTGTAGCTTGAACTGACCAACTGGAAAGCTTGGAAACAAGGAAAGCTTGTCCACTAAGTAGCAGGAAACTTTTGAACATGGATGGACAGTGGAAAGCAGCGCAGTGATATTCAGTGAGACATGAATTTATAAAGAAAGAGAGGCAAGAAAGATGCTTTGGGAAGCAGACTACTCCACCAAGGGAAGAATCCTGCAACAAACAGGACAATGAATTGTTGCTACCTAAGAAAATGTTTGGTGTCATGCAAAATTTAGACATACCATGTACTAGTACAGATCGTTCCCAATGTGATTGATTGTGTGGCCTGTATGTTACAGGCATATGAAATGCGCTAGGGACAGTAGCTTGGATAGAATGAGGTTTAGAGATACTCTAACCTTAGTGGTGATGGAAGGGCAAGTCTTTAGGTGTAAAGTCTGTGGAAAACTGGATAAGTGAGAATGAAAGCATAAGGTCAGAAAAGACACTTAAGTGAACAGATCCACCTCGCATGGTGCCCGGTCTCTGCCAGTGGCCAGTAACAGGAGGTACTCATGGTGCACTTAAAATATTACACCTTGCCAATGGGGAAGTGAGGTAAGCTCATGATTGTGTTTAACTGTCTGGTTTGGGTTTGTTTTCAGAAATACAGCTTTGGTAGGACTAATTGTTGCGGGTACTTTGTTAAAATACCCTTTTATAGCTGTAGGAACCATGCAGTTTCATTCTGTGTCAGGGAGCTTACAAATTCTTTTTTAATACCACCTCCCCAGTCCAGTCTCCCATAACTTCATGTAATAATTTGTATGGAAAAGTAAACTTGGTGGGAGATGAAAGGCAACAAACTGCATGGTCTCTTGGATCCTCCAACCCTGCCAGGTCCTACCAACTACTTGTGTTTTGATTGTGTGGAGATCTCGTAGCAGCCTTCCAGTATCTGAAGGGGGGCCATAGGGATGCTGGGGATGGACTCTTCATTAGGGACTGTAGTGACAGGACATGGGTAACAGGTTAAAACTTAAACAGAGTAAGTTTAGATTGGATGTAAGAAGGAAGTTCTTTACTGTGAGGGTGGTGAGGCACTGGAATGGGTTGCCCAGGAGAGTTTTGAGTGCTCCATCCCTGGCAGTGTTCAAGACCACGTTGGACAGAGCCTTTGGTGACATGGTTTAGTGTGAGGTGTCCCTGCCCATGGCAGGGGGGTTGGAACTAGATCATCTTGAAGTTCTTTCCAACCCTAACTATTCTATGATTCTATGATTAATTTGCTGTGTGCCCTTTTACAAAGGTGTGCTCCTTGTTTGTGCACTAGCAATAGGCACAGCCTGCTGTGTTTGACTTGAGTAGACTCATTTGAATCAGTGCTTCTCTTTTCTGCTCCTTGCTTCTATAACTTTACTGGACAACAATGCATGGCATTGGTGAATCTCTGCTCTTCTGGAATGCCTGGGTATGCTGAATGACCTACAGGAACAAAAACTCTCCAACAGCACTTCCGTGCCTCTGGCCTCTGTCCTTTACAGTAACTTTGCTGGAGGACTGGTTTACAAAAATGGTTTTACAATTAAAAAGTCACAAACAGGGATGATTTCTTACTGAAATTAGATGGTCTAAGTCTTTTCTTCATGTGTACATGTGCTGGCTTCTTCTCTCTTACCTTTAGGAAGCCTTGCCTGTATTTGGAAATCACAGGAAGAAAAAATGCAGAAAAATATGAAGGCAGACTTGACAGTGACTTTAACTATTGGTTGAAAACAGTTCTTTTGCTGTGTGATAACCTGTATTGGGTATCACATAAATGCTTAGTGTGTGATAACTTTACCTAATCAGACATTCTTTTGTTGTTGTGCTCAAGCTGCTAAATCCCAGGGTGACATCTTGGTTGGGAAGAACTGCAGGATCTGCCCCAGCATGCATCTTCAATGGAAAATATTTAGTCTGTTTATAAAACTATTAGGTGTAAACCCTATTTTTAACGTATTTAAAATGGATTTTTTCCTTTTTTATTTTTAAAAATCAAGTTATTAATTACTAATTGCTAATAGCTCAAATCCCATCATCTAATCACCATGATTCCAGAGCAATGCTAACCAAATCTGAAGTGATTTCTTTCACTGTTTTCAGCAGAATCGTATCTTGGCAGTCTGGTAAGAAGGGGTTGTGCCTCCTTTAGAATTCCTTGCGTTTCATTGCCCTTCGTATAAACAAAACAAAGGATTGTTTTTGACCAGCTTGTCCTTTTAAACATGAAACTAGGATCTAGAAGTTCTAACCTCTGAACTTTTAAAATATTATTATTTTTCCCTTTCACTAAATGTCATGGAACCAGCAGAAGTGACAGCAATGAAGTAAAATAACACATTACAAACCAGGCCTGTTAAAAGTGAGACAGAACTAATTTTTCTAGCAACTTATATGGAGGTCTAGTAGAAAGAAGTTTGGCTCCAAGTTGGCAGCCATCAGAGCCAGAGTGTAAGCCAGACATTTAAAGATCTAACATTACAAGTGGAAATCACAAGAGGGTTTGATTTATTTAAAACCCAGGAAAGATCAGACAAGCAGAGATGAAGAGCCACGTATGTTTTCTATTATTCCTTCCTTCTTAAAATTAAATGTATTATTTCCAATTAATAGCAAAAGTTGGCTTTTTGTTCTTTTCATATTTCAGTAGTGTCCAAAAATAACAGTAAGTTGTGCTGTCACATACTTTTATAGTGAACAAAACAACCAACCAAAATACTGTGGGTGGTTTTAAATAAAAAGCTTATGTCTGATATATATTTAAAACTAGTACAGTAATTAGGTTGGTTTGCACTTGCCTTAAATCATGAGCTGTATGCTTCAACCTCGGCTTTGTAGCTATGGTAAGAGCAAGAAGTAGTTCAGATAGCACAGTAATTTTCATTATTGCATGGAATACTTCAGTATTGCAACCTTCCTAATGTTAAAATGTGCCTTTTCACACACAGGATGAGGTTGCTGTATTCCTGTAAAGCAAGACAAGGTGACAGGAAGATCTATGTCTTGTGTGTTTTTTCTGTTCTTTACATATGGTGTTACAAATGGGAAGATTTTTGTCAGGGTTCTGGATCCAACCTAGATTAATGTCACCTAAGGTCATTATTACTTTATATCCTCCTCATCACTAGCATATGAGTAATCCCTACTCAGCACTGTTCCAGCTCTGTGTTTCAGCCATGCCAGACTATGCAAGTTTCAAACAACATCACTTCTAGCCTCCAGTGAGCCTGCTGGCAAACCTCACCCTGTCCCATTCTTGGAGACACTCGATCCAAAGGCTGGTTGCCACGTTTTCATGGGCAAATGCTCTTGGACTGTGTCCCTTGCGCTCCTTGGCACCGCACAAATCCCTTGGCTTTGCACTGAAATCCTGCCCAGTGCACTTAGACCTTCCTCTGTGTTTCTGGGGCAAGGAAGGAGGGAAAGGGCAACTGAGGCAGATGGGGTTTGCATTGACTTCCGACAGCGTGAGTCAAGGACGGACATTGCAACTGCCTCTTGCAGTGAGCAACGTGTGTGGCTGAACCACTCCTCAAATGGCTTGGCAGTTTGTCCATGGAAAATGTAAGTCTGAACAGAAGTGGTTACCAAAAGGACTAAAATAGCGAAGTGGCTGTTTTTGGATGGCTTTGACTTCTACAGGTGATTAAGAGTTAAAACTTTGCTCTGGAGTGCAAAAGCCCCTAGGCACAAGCTGCTTCCTTGTTCCCCTATCTGCTCTTCCCCTTAGGTTAATGCCTGGGCACTCAGTGAGGGGAGTGGGCTCCTGAGCTGCCTCAAGAATGGATGCCTTGGGCTTTAGGATGGTTTCGGGACAGGACAGCCTGAACCGTCAGTCCTTTTACTTACAGAGTTCTGCAAAAGTAAAGACTGAGCAGCAACAGCAGGAAGAGAGCCCAGGAAGATGCGGGGTGATGAGTGATGCCTCTGGTGTTGACCAAGAGCTGTTCTGAAGTGCATCCTTACGGCCAGAGGTGGGAAAGAAGGTCAGTAATTCCCAAACCAACCACGAGGTATACTTCTATTTTTCTTGCATGTTTCTCATTTGGTATATTTTAGATCTTTGTATGAGGAAAATAAATACACGTTCCTTGGAACCAAAACCATGTCAGAGAGATAATCAAGCATGGTGCAACTGAAATCGGTTCTGGCATTTGTTACGGTTATGTAAATGGACACTTTTCTTTAACCTGTAGTCTGACATAAAAATGCCATGAGGGGAAGCTATCTTCATTATTCTGTATTTTGGTGTCCAAGTGCTTGACTTAGCACAATGATCTGTTCCGTAGCAGGGTTTTAGTTTTAATTTATTATAATAAACCCCACAACCCTTATGCTCTGTGAAAGCCCATCTGCCTCATGGATGGATCATCACCTTCTCAATCCAGAAGACCAGACTGACCACTTCAAGGAATGTCCTAACTGTTGGTAGGTAGTGTACTGTGTATGGCCCTTTATGAAGTTTAGAGTCAAAGGGATGCTACACAAGGCGATGTCTATAAAGCTACTTACAACACTTTTGTGTTAATATCATAACAGGTGTAGCAGACCAGTGGCACCTAGAAGTAATGTAAATCCATCACTTGAGATGCCCCAGATTACATTTGACAGCAAACCAAGTTGCCTTGGCAAGCAAAGATGCATTAGTCACAGAATGGCTGCCTTACTTTGCTGTAAGTCAAGCTTTTGGAAAGGGAAAAGGTACAATATACAGAAGAAGGGTAACAATAATGAACTTTAACACACATATTAAAAGAGATGTAGTTTGAAAGTGCAAATACTGCCCTAAAATAAACCTGCATCAATTTTTGTACCAATTGCAACCTCTCCAAAACATGAATTTGCTGATAGAACTTGTGAGCTAGTCTGAGAGATAAGGGATTTTGGTTTTCTTCTCATTTTACATCCTGAAGATCCAACCTTCACCAAAGAGAGAATGATTCTGACAGTTATTCTTAAAGCTTCACAGTGAACTTAAGTATCCTGAACTCTCTTTGTTGCAATTGGGTCAGTCTCACAGAATCCAAAGAGGAGGATGTTGTGAAGACTGCCCTGCAGAAATTGTATCATACCTAGAGTGCAATAAACCAGCTTTGGTTTTGACTAAATCATTACCCATGGAGAGCTGCAGAAAGCAACCGTGCAGGTCAAAACCCATAAAAATAATGAGATGATAAAGCCTGGGCTGAAAACCTAATCTAGGACTTACTTAGTCACCAACTTGACCTGTTTTGCCAAAATATGTACTTTTAAATTGTCATATTGAAATCTGCACCATGCTTTGTGTGGGTGTGAATTGAAATGATCTGTGACTCTGAAAACCACAGTTCTGTGTGAGTCCTGGCTTCCTGATTTCCCATAGAGGTTGATGGGAAGATGACTATCCTCCTACAAAGGCCAGTATGTACCCACTACACATATAACTCACTTCCCATCTTTAAGGAATAAAGACGAAACCTCACAGGGATTTACTACGAGTGATTATTTTGGCAACAGCTGACATATGGATATTTGAAGTTTAATTTCTCAAAAGTTCTGTGTCTTATGATTTGGCCCCCATCGAGCTGCGACTGTGAAAGCTGGCTGAAAGAAGGCTGCAATCACACCGAATTAGAGTTTTCTAAGATGTGATAGAATGAGTGTTGGAAGTGACCATGCGTGGGTGTTTGAGCAGCCGGGAGTATATGGAATGCTGTTTAGACAGGTCCAGGATACTGGAGTGTTTTCCTCATGTGAAGTGGCTCATTATCTGGAAAAAACATTATTTTACTGGCTGCAAGTCAAAGAAGGGGCCTCTTCATAGGCAGAGGAAACAACATGCTTGGAGAAGAGTGCAGGCTTATTTATGCTACCTGCAAAGATCAGCCGGTCTTTCATGGGGATTAACAATGTGGTATCCATGTGGACTGATTCCAACCTTTACAATGCCTTTCATGTGCTATTCTCCTTTTACATGCAGTCATTCAGAGAACAATTCCTGTTCGCATTTGTTGATGAAATTCAGCTTTTTCTGTTGACTGTAGAAATGAGTTGCAAAGTTCCTAACCTAAACTAGAATGGGCTGTATTTCTGGGTGCTTGCCTTCCTCCCTCTTGCCCCTCACGGCCACTTCACTAACAGACACTTTATGCTAAAGTAGTCTTGACTTGATTGGTTACAATTGTCCTCTCATCTGGGTCAAAAGAGATAGGAGACGGATCTCTCCTCTTCTACTGCCTTTTCTCAGCATCTCTATCCTTTAACAGGTGCCCAAAATCACTGAAACCTCCCTGGTTCAGCTGTCTGTGTTGCCTGGAATGTCTCCTTTTGTGAAGCAGGGATGAAGCGGTTTTGTTAAGGTCAGGATCTCTTTATTCAAAGCAGCTCTCCTGATGCCTTACAAAAAAGGCTAAAGAATTGTTAGAAAGAACATCTAAACGGTGGTGAAAATCTTGCCTTTCTTGTCTTCTATGTTAAACTGAATATGCTGTCACTGCACCTGAAAGCCACAGTTTATCATCTCCAAATTCTAGTCTGCCTTGAGGTAGCACAATTACTTTGCTATAGGTTTCTTAATGAAGTTATGTCATCTTACAGACAAAACCCAGTCTCAGATGCGTTGTAACTAGTGGAAATATCAAACAGTTTCTTCCTACTTTGTCCACATCATTGTAACAATCCAGTCTGATACCTGAATGTATACTGTCAGACACATGGGCCTGATTTGAGAAAACTTCATACATGCATACGAGATTGCCTAGACTTACTCAAAGAAGCTCCAAAATTTCTCACAAGGAGTTTCCTCAGTGGAGGAACTATAGGACATGTATAGAGTATCCACCCTAACCCTGTTTGACGAGAGTCTGAAATGGGAGTTATGAGACAGGCTGAATTTCATCTTGTTTCCCTGAGCTGAGGGAAATTATTTTGCTTGGCATGGTAGTAAGCAGCTCACCAAGAGTAACAGCAGACGTGAACTGCTTGCATGTGGCTCCTACCCGAGCATTGCTCACATCTCTTTAGTAGAATGCTGCTCAAAATCCTGATCAAAGGAGCAGTTTCCAGCTGTGTTGCATTTAAGTGCTTCTGGTAGGAATGTACTTGTACCTGCCTGAATATTCATGGATGTGTGTGTCTCACATTTAAATTCTTCTTGTTGAGCACATGGGATCACTCCCCTCAATATTTGGTCAAAAACCCCCAAAATAACCCATTCTCTGAGCTTTTCCTTCAGGAATGAGTTTTTCCTTCAGGAAATGGATGTTATTGATATTAAAACAATACTTCAAGTTCCAAGAAGTAATTAAGGGGTGGCATGTGTGTCTGCATTCTTACCTCATATTTTAATTAATTAATGGTTTCATTATGGTGCAGCAAGTGAGAAGAAGCTTCATGGAAGCCTCTGGGCTTAAACAGCCACTTCTATTCAGAACAAATTCAAGCAGCAGATAAGCTCTTTATCAAATTAGGAAGTAAAACCAGTAGAGTCTGCTTCAAGACAGACAAAGTGTAAGACAAAATCTAAGATAATCAACAAGAAATAGAACAAAACCAAAACCAGGCATTAAAGCACAGCTGGGAACTTTGTAAAAGGAATAAAGGAAGCCTTTCATTTCAAACCTGTATACTGAGGAATGATTTATGGAATGAGATCACCTTTTTATTGGAGCAGCACCACAAATCTAGAGAAGAGCAAGGACCAGAAAATGGGAAAAAAAAAAGAAATATTTGGACAGTTTGGAAACTGTCACCAGCAGCACGGGAAAAATTAAGTAAAAGCATCAAAAAACCCAAGTGAAAACAGACATTTGGATTTGAAATACTGTTCTGGAGAATAGGGTAGGACCAAACATTGCCCATGCTCTTAGCTTCCCCCCCTAAAGAAAGCAGGGCTCTGTGATCGCGCTGTCCATCCATCAGTCTGTCAGCCTATCTTCATAATTTGAACCTGCTGGCCAACTTCAAGGAGATCTGACAGAAGGGTCAAGTCAAAATATGTGTAGCTCAGTCAGCCACATGTGCTGCCTCTTTCTTAGCCAACACACAGGAGAAGTGAACAGAGGAAGGGAAAACAGGGGGCAGACAGGGTGTAGGACCTTATGCAGGATGTAAGAGATGAATGCACATGGTCAAATCAAAGCTGCTTTCGTCGTGGTCAATGCTGTGTGTCAAAGAAAGGATGCAGTCAGAAGGCAAGTGTGGTACACCTTTCCTTTCCCCCAGATCACATTGTCCTACCTTAAACATACTATGCAAGGCAAAAAAAGCACTTTGTGGAATCTTCTTGGTTCACTTTTATCATTGCTGTGAAGAGTAATAGGGACTTTGAAAAAAAATCATTTGGCAACAGAGCAACACACACTTGGGATTTGGACCTCTGTGAAAGGAGGCCAAAGATTTTCTAAGGGTTTGAGGACTTCATGTTATTTCCTTGTAGTTTTATCCAACAGAAGAGGAAGCACCT
Organism: Melopsittacus undulatus; assembly: GCF_012275295.1. NCBI lineage: Eukaryota > Metazoa > Chordata > Aves > Psittaciformes > Psittaculidae > Melopsittacus > Melopsittacus undulatus. The sequence continues at coordinate 7,357,214 of NC_047529.1, read as the reverse complement.
GGTAATGTGGAAGACCAGAGCTGATCCCTGTAAGCCACGTAGTTTTGTGTGCCAAGAACACGTGTTGAAAAAAGAGACTTGCATTTGTTCTTGGCATTTTTTGTGTCATAAAAAAAAAAATTAAGGCTGGTCTTTGGAAACAGAAACATCAATAATAAATAATGGAAGCACATTGTTATTTATTGGGGAAAAAGCCATAAAAGGGGTTTCTGTGATTGTAAGACAGGCCAGGAAGGAGCCTCCTCAATGCCTAAGATCTGCTGTAGGAAGGTCAGGACACAGTGGAGGTGGAATAAAATCTTGGGGTAAAAAGGTTAGTTTCCAGATTTTTTGTTTGGTTCTTAACAATTCGGTGCTCAAATTTTTGTTAATGATTAATATACAATACAACTTGTGTACAACATGGTGGCCACAGTCTAAAGCACATTCACTGTAAAAAGAAGACCAAATTATGTTTGTCTTACATGATAAAAAGTGTAAAGTAATCTATTACTTTATTTATTTGCTTTGAAATGTATTTTGGCCACCAAGTGAAATGGGTGTCAGAGGAAGTACTGCAGAAACTCGATGTGTGAAACTTCCCTTTAAAGATGTAGCTGTAGTTTGGCTGAAGTGGGTGATATCCTGACAGCACATCTGCAGAGAATGAATGATCCTATCCATTGTGGCAGGAACTGCTGCAAAAGCTGCATGCTGTGCTCAGGTAGAGGGAAAGAAAAATGGGGAGTTATTGAAATCTTTTATAGATCTTTTAAATAAATAAATTATATATGTATTATGTATCTTTTATATAAATATACCCTTTGTAGAAAATGTTTCCTATTGCTTTTCAGTTTGGAGCAATGGAGCCTGAGCAAAAGGGAAACCTCTTAAGTGAATCATCCAAAAGAACAAGCCTGCCTTGATCTTATGCAAATTGTACAGTTTCAACTTGAAAAAGCTGACCTTTGCAAATGAAAATTTGAGGTACATTTATCTTTGTATCTAAATATATTACCTAAATACGAGTACATTCATCTTAGCGTCAGTGTAGCGTACTCTACAACACAGGCAAGTCCCCATCCATGGCTGTGTTCAAGGCCAGGTTGGTCGGAGCTTGGAGCGACCTGCTCTAGTGGAAGGCATTCCTGCCTGTAGCAGGAAACTGGATGAGCTTTATTGTCCCTTCCAATCAAAACCATTCTATTCTATAGTAGACATCTAGTCTTGTTTCATTGTCCTACACAGAAGAGGAGCAGAGCCTTTAAGTCTACAGGCACTTTGGGAACTGTAGACAATGGGATGACTGGGGGAATGCACCAGTACACAGCTGGATCTCAAGGCTGATGGTAATGTTCACCTGAGAAGGTACCAAGGATATAGAATTTAGAGATGGCCACCCTTGTTCCTGGGTGACATCTTTACAGCAAAGCAGGCAGAAATTAATTGGGACCGAGTATTTCTGTAGCACTACATGAGACTCAAGTGCCAATGGAAGCAGAAGGATGTAAAATATCCAGCTGTTGTGAGCATTCTCTGACATAACTAAAAATGTATTCATCTGTAATCACCGTATTGTGCTTTGCTCTGGGCAGCTGTCACAACTCATGTCTGCTGGGTGTGAGGTAACGAAACCCGAGGCCACAGTCGAACTCCTCACACAGAACCCATCTCAGAGACGGGACTCGGTCTTTACGAGGAACGGTGGAAGGAGCCGTTTGTGAGGAAGCGCAGGGAGAGAGGCGGCACGAAGGCCCAGCCGTGCCCGCTTCCCACCTTACTCCCCATAGTCCCGGGTAAGCCCCGGCTCTCCCCTCGCAGCGCCTTCATCGCTGCCTTCTCCTCGGGGAGGCCTTGGCCGCTGTTTCCCCATCCCGCGAGGAAGCCGATGGAGCTGCTGGGGCACGGCCGCTCTCCAGCCGCCCCTTCCCGAACCTACCGCCATCATCGCCAATGGTAAGAGAACGGAGACACCTGCCCGCCCGTCCTGAGGTAAATGGGGGGCGGGGACCCTCACGGGTCTGAGACCCGCCCCCCCATCGCGATTGGTGTTTCCCGCAGCAGCTGCCGCACCACTCGCCTATCAGAACGCCAATCACTCATACGCCACTTCCGTTCGCCTGGCCTGTGTTACCCAATCAGAGCGAGGCTGTGGGCGGGACGCCTCATCCTCACCGAGGCAACGAGCGGGCGGGCGGTTCCGGGTGTGCGCAGGGCTGGCGGCGGCGGAGGGTGAGTGCTCCGCGCCTGGTTCCGCCCTGCCCCGCCCCTCCTTACCGCGCCGGTCCCGCCTCTCCCCCCCCCGGCCCGGCTTCTCCCCGCTCCCCGCACCCCCGGATCGCTTCTCCGCCGTCCCGGGGCTCCGCGGCCGCCTCAGGGCTGTAACGGCCGCGCCGCGCGGGCTCCCCGGGTGACGTCACCCCCGCCCCTGCGGCCCCACCTCCCGGGGGGGGGGTGGGGGGTGTCCCCCTTGGTGGTTGCCATGGGGACACCGGGGCTGGCTGGGACCGGGCTGTGGTAACGGGCCGGGGGGGGGCGGGGGGAACCGGGCCTGGACCCTTTCCTTCCTGCCCCTGGGCCAGGCCCGTCTTGGCCCAGGGGTTCCCGGGGGGTTGGCAGCGGCCGCGATCGGTTCCGCAGGGGGTGTTTTGTCAATAAAAGTTTGTTTTCCGGTTCGTTCCGTGGCTGCTGGTTGTCCGGTTCCTCGACACCGTCACGGTTGCTGTTGTTCCATCCCGGGTATCGAAGCGTTACACGGCTGTTCGGTCGTGGGGTCAAGCGCTTCTCTCTCGCCCTGTTGCTCTTCGTTCTACCGCTCTCAGGTTTCCTACTGTAAACGCTAAAAGCTCTTAGAAGTTCTGCCACATTCCCAGTATTGAGATGGAGACACTGGTGTGTACATCTCTCGCTTCATCCCTCCTCTGAGTTTGTAAGTGTTTGCTCTGTAGGGATGTTCTCTGTGCAGTGAGCGTTAGGTAGAGCTTTAAATCTGTGAGGAATGGCGGATTAGATGTAGTGCTTATGGTAAGCGCCCTGTGAAAGCATAAGCAAGTCTTTCTACATTAGGTGTGACACATGTGCTTTCGTTTTTCTGAGTGCCTGTGTAGGACTCAGAGTTACATTTTCAGTGCAGTTTGAAATCATTTTGGTTTACCTTTTGGTTCATGACTTTTTATTATGGTTTATGATTCATGTAGTGATATGATAAAGGGGAATGCCTTAGATTAAAAGAGGATGGATTTAAATTAAATATTAGTAAGAAATTCTTCACTGTGAGGGTGCTGAGGCGCTGGCATAGGGTGCCCAGAGAATCTGTGGCTGCCCCGTCCCTGGCAGTGTTCAAGGCCAGGTTGGAGGGGGCTTGGAGCAACCTGCTCTAGTGGAAGGTGTCCCTGCCCATGGCAGGGAGTTGGAACTGATGAGCTTTAAGGTCCCTTCCAAGCCAAACCATTCTGCATTCATCAGGAATCAAAGTAGAGTATATTCCTCCAGTGTTCCTGTGACTGTGCAGATATAGAACAGTGAACTGTGTAAAATGGAGGGATGGGATCAGAAGTGATGAATGTATGACAGCCAGGAAGGAGAACAGCTGAATTCTAGAAGAAGATACAAAGGGACAGATTGGGTCCAGCAGGTTTGTGAGTGAAATTTGAAAGGAATTGAAGAATGGTTTGAGATAGAAGAGGTTTGACAAAATCGAGTTGATGTGGAGTGAATGTTACAGAAATTATTGAGGTGGGTTTGACTGGTAAAAATAAACATATATGTTCAGACCCAAGTGTATGCAAAGGCCTAATTATGGTTTTCAGTCTGGAGTTATGCTATTATTTAATCTTTGTGTCATCTGTATTTTTAATTTCAAAACTGATTTAACTACCATCATTATTACTTTCCCTACCACGACGCTATTTCTTCCATTTTTGCAAGAATATAGGTTCCTCACTTATTCCTCCGTCCATTTACTTAAGTCTTTGTCGTGCCCTTGCTGTAATGACATACTGTGTGGTGTAATACAATGTAGCAAAGTGGAGTCTGTGGAAAACCGACTGTTTCAGCTTATTGCCTGTACTATTGGCTGCTGGAACTTTCTTCATTTTTATAAGCAAAAAGGAAATAAATGCAGTGATCAGGACTTAAATTTTAGCTCTGAAGTTTATACAGGGGACTGTTACCATTGGATGTAGTCCTTATGTGCTTTTTCTGTCTGTAGGATCTACATATTGTAGTGGTCTCATTTTGTATCAATATACACAGTTATAATTACAATAATAAGTTCATATTTAGTTTTTAAATACTATTTTTTTAAATATATGAAGATACCTGTGTATGTTTAGCACCTAAGAAAAAAAGGAATGAAAAGAAATAACTTCCTAGAAAGCTGTGCTAGTTTTCATTATTGAAAGGATGGTTGTGGTAAACCAGAAAGTTTGTTCTGTGCCAGTACTGAGTCTTGCTAAACATAATTTGCATTGTTTTGGTTGTTTGAATGGAGTGGTATTTAGTTACTGGAGTAAGCCATATAGTGTTTGCAAAAACTGTGGTTTAAATCCCATGTATTAAACATCTCTTTTTTCACTTGTATTCACTTTCTGTGCTTCTTAGGTTACAAGCAGACCCTTTCGAGGTGGTAGGAGTGATAGGCATCATATTGGAATGTCTCAAAATGTTATAGAGTTTCTCCATGCATGTATTAACACTACATGCTTTTTCATTTCCTGGATTAATTCAGCGTGTAGAATGTCTCTCTCAGCTTTGCCAGCATTGTTACAAGTGTTGCTTAGGACTTTACAAGCAAGCAGGGAATGACACTTCTAAGAAGTAAAGATTATGGCTATGGAGCATCATCACATTAAAAGCTAGTTAAGCATGATGAATAGAGAAATAAGTTGTACTGATGAATAAAAGGAGAGCATGGAAAGCAGTCTTCTCTCAGGCACGAGCAAGCCTTTTATCAACAATTCCCTCCAATGTCTAGAAGGATTAGTAGGTTCAAGGTAAGTCATAAAAAAGGGCTGCTTTCAACTTGTACCATGGGCTTTGGTTATTTTAAGTCTCATTAATACTGCCAGCTAGGAAAGAGGCAGAATTTACAAGCCCTTCTTTCAAAAGGCATAATCTTCTTGTTTCAAACCTCTCTTCCAAAAGTGCTTTCTGAAGTTACTTGTATGAAATTCATCTCTTGAAATCAGTATCTAACATATGCATGTGGTTCGGTTTTAGGATGATTCCTCTCCAGAGTTTATTTCTGAATGGAAGAGTGCTCTTTTCCAGTAGAAGATGGTGATCCTAATGTATGATCATGGAAAAGGGGTTAAGTTCAGTAGAAGTGTTACCTTCCGAATCGTCTCAGGTTACAGCTGTAAAAGTGATGGTCAAAGAGCCCGAAACAGAGCAAACCCAAAGAGGGACACGAGTGGGATTTGTGCTTGTCCATGCAGGTAAGATGCAGAAGCATAACAGCTGGAATAGAAATAGTGCATATACAAGCTAAATATCAAAATCTTATATGGATTTTGTACTGCTAGTATGTTAATAAAATGACATTAACTTTGAGTGTAAATCTGGGAGTGGAGAGCTTGATTGGAAGTTGTGTTGGCTGGAGGATGTTGGAAACTGTTAATAACAATGCAAGTTTTGGGATGATCTGAATGGTATTTTGTTTTTTCTCCTTGACAAAGAAACCCCCTAAGTTTAAATGGTTATAAAATGTCAAATTCTGCAGTTATCTGCTAAGCTTGGGAGACCTACAAAATATGAGAGGTCTTTTGGTCTATTTCCTTATCCTGTAGAAGGGTAGATGAAACATAGCTGTTTCACTACTGACAGTTTCTTCTCTAAGTTGACTGTAAGGGCAGTCTAGTCAAGTCTTCCTGAAAGCTCTTTAGGCTGTTTGTTCTAGAAACTCACTTTTTTTAGCCTTTTGAAAGCTTTCCTCCAACTTTTGACTTTTTTATCTTGTCCATATTTTAGTGAATTACTATATATTCTTTCCACATCTAATGAAAAGATATCTGTTCAGATGTGATGCACAAATAATGTGTTACGTGTCTCTTATTAATTCTTTTCTAGTAGGTTCTTAGTTAAGTACTATTAATCTTGAAAATATAGAATCATAGAATGGTTTGTGTTGGAAAGAACCTCAAGATCTTAAGAGCATCTAGTTCCAACCCTCTGATATGAGCAGGGACTTCTCACGCCCTAGACCATGTCACCTAAGGCTCTGTCCAACCTGGCCTTGAACACTGCTATGAACAGAGCATTTACCACTTCTTTGGGCAGCCTGTTTGAGTGTCTTACCACCCTCACAGTAAAGAACTTCATAAGAGATTGTATGATGCTGAATTTTATACCTGCATGCTTTTGCATATATGCTCTATATCCTGTATTTTACTGAGTGTATTTGAATCAGTGTCGAAGTGCATAAAATTGTCAGTCATTGGTACAAAAAGGAAATGCCAGTGTAATCTGGAATCAGGAAGGCAGTATCTGCATGTATCTTTATGCGAACTATAGGCTTTTGATAGGTAGCATAATCTCTTTTCCTTTTGCCTTAATTGTAGGTGCAGGTTATCATTCCGAATCCAAAGCTAGAGAATACAAGCATGTGTGCAAAAGAGCCTGTCAGAAGGTATGTCTTAACCACCTCCTTATATACCCTTTAGTGGGTATACAAGAAAGGTATTTGCTAGTACTGTCCCTTCATTATGAATGGGCATATCTGGGTTTAGCTACACAGGGTGTATGCATTTCTAGAGGGAAAATGGAGCAGTTAACATGATACCAAGTCAATAGAGTGCATGGCCATGAGGTGCAGCAGCATTCTTATCAGTGTTGCAAATAGCAGACACCAAAGGATCAGTGGAGGAGCAGGAGAGGGAACAGTGGTACCTGTGTGGAATGTTCATGCAGCTTCCTGTACTGTTCCTGAGGCTGTAGGATTTCTGGAACTAAATATGGTATCTATATTTTTATTTTATCGATGTCCACTCTTTCTGAAATGCACTTAATCTGTAGCATCCAGATTGCTCTGTGAATGCAAAGATTTCTGTAATTTGTTTCTTCTTGACAGCTCTTAACTTCTTAATAAGAGGGGTGGTAGAAACAGGAAAAACAAAACAAAAAAATCTAAACCCTGTAAAGCGAGTAATGGCAAGACTTGGATTTCCATCAAAATTAATGTTTTGTATCTCCCCTAAGAACTTAGCTTTGGAACTGGCAAGTCTTGTCTGCTGTGTCTTGAACAAGAAGCTGGAAGATCTTCCTCCAAAATTTCTGTTGCCTTTTGCTTTCTCCAGGGAGAAGGAGCTAGAGAGGTTGGCAGGCTTTTTAGAAGAGTCTCAGAGTTGGCCTCTGATAATTATCACTTCATCTTGCAGTTCTCTTGCTCAATCCTAATACCTATCTAATTTTGTAATGAAAAGTCTCAAAAATCATCCAAACTTAATACTATCTTCATTAAAATTATGCATTAGCCCTGGTAATATCAATTTTCCAGCTAATTATCTGTGAAAAAAAAGATTGTTCGCTGTTGTATTTAATTCTAATTTGAGATTCAATATAATTCCTTAAGCTTGGTATCCAATTTAAATAACTTACCTGAAGAACAAACAGTTGCATTTTGTCCTGCAACTGAAGCTGCAGACATAGTTGTTTCCTGGGGAGAGAGAGCTTGAATGTAAAGTCTTGTACAATATGGATCTAAAAACTAGTGTGTGTATATAATTTGAAGATTACATTTCAAACTAATTGGTGAAGATTTTGTTTTGTACAGGACTAGGAAAATGTAGGGCTTAGTCACATAATGTTAGAATTTCCTAATTATCAACTAATACTTCTGTTTTTACAGGCAATTGAAAAGCTACAGGCTGGCGCTCTTGCAACAGATGCAGTGACTGCAGCACTTATAGAATTAGAGGTATGAATTTTTGACTAGGAGTAAATATGGTCTCTTCAGTTGCCAGATTTTTCTGTAGGAAGATGCTAATTCAAGTGGGAAGTCTACTGAGATTTCCCGTTTTGTGCTACACTAATTTTATCTTGTTTTTCCACTCTGTTTTGGAGTAAATGTATTTAAAGACTTTAAAAAATGCAAGCTGAAGAGAAGTTGTCTAGTTGGTGCCATTTGGTTGTCATCTTAGGGATGCCTTGTCAGATTGTCTTTAACCTTCAAGAATAAATAGCTATTAAGGACTTACTGGCTCTGCTTCTTAGATAGGAAAGAAAATCATGTTATTGGTCGTATATGTTGATTAGAAATTAAAAGTTCTTGTTCTTTTTCTTTGCATTAATATCTCACACTGAGCTATGTTGTCATATCTTGAAATTATGATGCAAGGATTTTAGATGTAGTTAGTCTTTAGCAGTTCTGTTAACACTCATGTAGTAATTAGAGTTAGGTACCTGTTTCTGAGGATTCTTTCTTGCATTGTGTTATTTGTAACTTTTTCAGTTCTTCAGGGTAATTCTACAAGTGATTGTAGAAATGTAATGCTGCTTGTCTCTCTATGTGATTAAAGGACTCAGTGAAAATCAAGTAGGAGTTTTAAGTTCTCATTCATACCACAACATACTTTTGCTATGAGCTTAAATTAGTACAACTCCAAAGGCATTTTTCCTTCCATTTTTACTGTGATCTCTTGATAGGATTAGAGACTAGAAGCAGGCTGGTCAGAGATATGTGACTTCAGTGTAATATAATGAGGTTTTTTTTCCGATTTTTATGATAAAATATATGTAGAAGGATAAGTACCGCTTTTATTTCAAAATAGTACTTATTAATTAAGATAAAGTCTTGATAATCACAAAGAGATGGGTAGGTGTTTATGAGCTTTCTGGAAACCTCTTTTTGGAGTGGTGAAGCTTTTATGGCATCTAACTTTAGTAAAGGGTCCCGATGAAATAATGTAGAAGAGAGTAAAACTACAAGTATTTTTGATATATAAATGAGGTAGTTTAGTTATTGTCCCAAGTCCACTAATCTCTCATGGCAGTAATGATTGAAACAGGTATTCCTCTTCTCCTGTAAGTAGTAATTGCTTCTTCCTCTCCAACTTTATTAGAAAAGATAGAAGGCAATGTAAGTGTTGTGCTGGGTTTGGAATTTATGGTAGTATTCTAAGAGGATTAGCAGTGTATTTGCTTACACATATGTTGGGAAAGTGTAAATTAACATACTTGATAGGGTTAGCTTAAGGCAGGCAGTATGTACTTTAATGTGTGTTAGACATGCTGACTAGGAGCCAAGACTTCAGTCATACTTTTAACTTGGCAAGCTTCTTGGATTTAAACAGTAGTTTTGGTCTCCACTGAGCTGTTCAAATATGCTTTCATGTGTTATCTTAAACATCAGAATATAGCTAGGTGAAAACAAACAATCTCTCTCTAATGGAGTTATTTCTAATGAACTTCCATAAGCTGAGGCTGCTGCTACTTCACAAGATTGTTTTGTGTGTCAGCTACCTCCTCAGCTAGGCAAAAAAAAGATCTGCTTTGTGTTGGGATTTTTTTTAATGAGCTACACAGAAGAAAACATGTTTTAAGAAGCTGAACATAACAGTTACATATCTCTTTGGAGCTGCACCTGGGGTAAATATTTTATCTTTTGTTGTCCCCAAGAAATTTTTCTTTAAGCTTAATAGATGTAAATTCTCTCAAGTGGCTTCCGTGTAAAAAAGTTATGGCTTTAAGGTGAAATTAAAACCTTTTTATAGAAGCATGGAATAGTTAGGGTTGAAAAGGACCTTAAGATCATCTAGTTCCAACACCTCTGCCATGGGCAGGGACACCTCACACTAAACCATGTAACCCAAGGCTCTGTCCAACCTGGCCTTGAACACTGCCAAGGGTGGAATATTCACAACCTCCCTGGGCAGCCCATTCCAGTGCCTCAATTTATGAAATTTATTTCAATTTATTAAATTAGTCAGAAACCTTTTCTTTTTCCTTGTCTGTTGTTCTACTATTGTGATGATGTGTACCATCATTACGCTTTCTGGTTTAATAATTGTCTTAGGTAGTACTGTTGCACAAAACATACTTTTTCCCCCACTTCTCCCTGTTTTTTCAGATTAAATATCAATTTATTTAGGTTGTACTGCTTCCATTAATGGCTTTCATTTATCCATTAAGTGGTTTATATAACCTCTTAATTGTGAGTTGTTCTCTGTTGTTGGGATAAAGAATTTTTGGTTTGAGATTTGGGCTTCTTTTAAGTTAAGGTACGTAGCTATGCAGTTACATTGAGAAAAATCAAAGGTACGCTCAAAATGGAAAATGGTGCAGATTGCAGTGGCAGGTTTTTGGATCTGGTATGAGAAACTCCAAAATCCAAGTTCAGATTTCAAGATGTTGAAAGGTTTGTATCTACTCCTGTCTCATTCTGAACACCACCTCCAGGCTTTTCTGGAGCTGCATCTTCTGTTTTAATTCTGCTGTTTTTAATATAGCTCTGTGGAAAACAGAAACTGTATGTGACAAGTCAACAAAGCAAACAGAATAGTTTTTCTCATAAATCACAACATTTAATTGGTAAAAATGTGAGTTTGTATGATGTCTTCTGTCTCTCTAATGAGCTGACACGCACTTCTGTTTATGCAGGAAAAACCCTGACTTTGTTTTTTCAAAGTATTTCAGTATTTTGAGTTGGCAAATACGTAGTGAAAATCTGTATGAAAATGACGTCTGCACATGTCACTAATACAGATTAAGATACAGAACAACAAAAGGTTGCATAACATGTGATAACAAATTCCATTGTGGAGCATTGTATGTAATTACTTGATATTTTGGTTGCTGTAGGACACATTGCAGTGAGTTTATCTCTAATATTTAATCACCTTTACAGTTCTGTAGGACTTTCAATGCTGTATTCCAAAAATCTGTGGCCTTTGCACAGCACAAGTATTTTTTCATGGAAGTGTCATGAAAGATTAATTTTATTCCTCAGTTCCACTCAATTACACAACTCCCATTACATGGTATTTCAGCTAATCCAAGAGGCATCACTTCAAAGACTTGTTGAGGCGCAAGACTTGCTCTTGATCTTTTATGAGCAAGCTGACAGTTTGCTTGTGGTATGCTGTCTGTTTTCTTGTTTTATTTGTGCAGCCTCTAAATGGAGAAAGAGCGGCCTTTCTTTGTTGGGGTATGTGAATCTTGATTCTGTGATTAAAATAATAATTACTAGAGAAAAGGTAGATTCCTTCTGTGAAGTAACAAGAGCAGCTGACCCAGAATACTGTTAAAATAACTGTGCTGGTCTTCATAAGCATCAGCTGTATTTGACAACTTGATTAAAGGCAGTTATGTTTTCAGTTTGTGAACTTTTGTCATTGCAGAGAAACAAATGAGCATGTTACCTCTTTCAGCTTTTGTTAATAAATTGTTTCTGGACAAGGTGCTTTGTAAGACTCATCATTTACAAAGACAGTATTGGAGTAACATTTCTTTTTGCGCTCTTGTTATCAGCCACCATATGAAGTCTGAGTTTTTCTTGAAACAAAGGAATTTGGGCATTTTTTCTGGGGGGAAAAAGGTCCCCCTCTGTGCAACTTCCTTAGAACTTGCAATTTTCAACAAAACTACATGCTGGTTGCATTTATGGCTGGCTGTGAGAATGATGTACAATTTCAAGCTCTTCTTCAACTGTTGAGCACTTTAGGAAGTCTGCTGTTCAGGTAGTGGAGACAAGAACCCAAGTTGGTTGTAAAGAATGATGAAGACTTCAAACTTCTAAATTTACTCTGATTTTATTAATACTGTGTGTACATCACTTGTTTCTTTAATCTGACTTCAGTAGAATGTTCGTTATGAGCATTCTTTAAATGGAAAATGAATATGATGGGGAGGTGGAGGTCACAGTTTGGGGTTTGATTTGCTTGCTACTGGAAATGCTCAATTTACCTTTTTGTTTGTGGATATCTTTTTTTGTTTGTTTTTTTTTCTTGTGGATCAGTGCAAAGGGTATTTTGAACCTGTGGATTTACTCAAGGAGTGGGTTTGTGTGGTCGTTAGCAAAATTTGCAGTGAAATAACTTACTATTTATTTTTCTTTATTAAGTTTATAGTAATTAAGATTTTTGAGTACACAATGTCAGACCCAAGAACTTGTCTTCCAAGATGAAAGCACAATGCCAGTGGCCTTGTTGTATTAAGGCAGTTACCACAGATGAACTTTTAATGGGTAATGAACTGGAAGTTGTTAATTCTAGTTAAAAACAATACAATGATGTTTTGCAGCAGAGTGGCTAACAGTAATCGACGACTAAAGTGTTCTTTGAAAACAATTTAGCTGCTGTCATTGAAAGGGACATGACATCCTTGCAGATTATTACTTCTTGTCACTAAATTTCTTCAAAAAATAAATTTTTAATTAGAATGTGTAAAAAAAATGCCTGTAGACATTGAATCCCTTCTAAAGTTGGAAATTAACCATGGCCAAAACTGTATCAAAGATAGTTGGAATGTTCTCTAGTACATGTTGAAAATAGAGCTCTGTTAACTATTTGCCTAGATGTAATTCAGGAGTATTAGTGTAATAGCGTTGAGTAACTTCTTCAAGCATTCCAACTCTGACCACATCTAGAAACTTCAGCATGGCTGTGTTTGCTGCTGGAAGATTTATAAATATATCTGGAAGTAAAAAGGATTCTAAAAATAAAAATGATACCCTCGGTAGCTTAAAGCTTTTTACAAGATGGGTGGCTTGGGAAAATTAAACTTGTTTCCCATCTTAAAGCTTTGTATTATCTCCTTTGCTACAGGTTTACATTGCAAGTTAGAGATACTTCAGTGGTGGAGTAGTTGCCAGGTAGTCTGGAATTTTTCACCTAATTAAAAGCTTATGTTTTGTTAAAATTCCTTGAATAGCCATTTGTTTGTCTTTTCTCTCTTCAGCTTTTCTATGGTGATAGGGCTTGCTGTTAACATGCCAAGCTCACACTAGATTTTCTTGTCTTTTTCAGTCACCTTAGTGATATCAGACTGATCTCTGCCTGGGCTCCTTATGTCTTCAGAAACACATAAAAGTATATTCCTGAAGAAACCTTTTTATTATAATAGAATGATAGAATAAACCTTTTCCTTCCTTTCCCTTCTTCCCTGTTATTGGATACATGCTTTGATTGGGTTCTTCCCCATCCCATGGTAGTCATATAGTTCTTGCAGTACTGCATTTTTCTATTTGAGTGTATGAAGGGACTGCTTCAGGTAACTCTGTTTTCTTCCCCCATTGAAACAGGCACACTTCTGTTTTAATAATACTTCTGCTTTCCTCTGAGGTTTTGAATTTTCATGTCAAAATCCACTTTCATTGTCATAAGCTGTATTCCTCCATTTGTATATCAGAGTCTTGAAATCTTTTGGTCAGGCTTTACAGAGATTTGTATTTTCAAAAAGGAATGTATTTGTCTGGTGTATTTCATGTCTTTGCCCGTTCATAGAAGAAGGTGTGAATTTCTGTTTCCTTGTTTTATAATGGTTTTCCCCTGTCTGATTTCAAAGGCTTTATATCTCATCTCAAGAGATGCTCGGGTAGGTATCAAAATTTTCATGTTTGCACTGTCTATACCAGATCTCCTTTTAGATCTGTAAAGATAGAGCAGACCATCTTCTTGGCAATTCTGAGACCATCTTCATAATTGCAGTCTGGTTGTAAACCTCCACAGAAATTTTGAACAGGTGCTTGGAATTGGGTCTTTATTTCTTTTACTGGAGAAGTTGCTCATGTTGTGACTGATTGTACTGGTCAGATTCCTTCTGAGTCCTGAAATGAAAGAGTTAAGCCACCAAAGAGGCATTTACAGATTTGTTGATGTAGAATTCTTATTTATGCAACATTCTGTGGTATCCTGATAAATATTCCATAGGCATTCTCTTTGTCTTGAGATCATCTGAGTAAGTTGTCCCTTGATCCATCCTTGATGTTGTGGCAGAGAAGGTGCTATGCCAAAGCATTGAACATACCTAGATTTGACACTCTATCCTGTATTTTTTCCCTACCCTCTTTCCCTCTTTTGATTATTATGGGAGGATAGAGACCTTTGTGTCTTGGCTGCAGAAGGGCTCTGGACAGTGTTACTAGGGCTTCTGTTCTGATGGGTCCTTCTCACTCCGTTTATTTGGCCATGGCATCTGCTCTTAAGGTAACAGCTGTGTTTGCTTTGAGGCAGTGACAAATCTGTACTGCATAAAATTCTTCCTCTTTGCTAATGCTTTTGAGTATAATGTACTGAGTGAATGTTTTTGGAACACAACATTAGAAATCTGTCTCCAGGCTTGCAGGTCGATGCTCTCTTGATTACCCATGGGCAAGGAACTTGGACAGCACTAGGAGTAAGTGTTGTTCATCCTAACACGTGCCTGTTTTTCCTTCATCTTCCAAGTACCTTTCACTGTTTGTGTACAGATTCCTTTCTTCACTTCCCTGCTTCTTTTGTTGCAAACTTCACTGATTACTTTTCTTCATACTCATAGAGCCTGGGGAGAATGAAGTCGGTTCAGCCAGCAGCTGCTCTGCAGTCTTCCACCTTTTCAAGGCCATCATCTTGATAGCCTTTTTCAGTCATATCCCACCCCAATCCCTGAAATTTATTCCCTGTGTGCTAAACTGGAAATATTTCATTATCCTAAAATCTTTTCAAATTTACTTATTTGCTGTGAGGCATAGCTATCAAAATGAACACCACAGTGAATATACACAGTGAGTTTGAAGGTCTGTTGTGGTGTGGGATAAAATAGGATCAATAAATTGGGATAAAATCTTGTGTTGTTTCTTGGATGCAGAAGGAAAAAGCAGGTAATATGGATGAGTCGTACAAAGTGAAGATGGAGAGATTATAATCTGTTTCATGATTATGTATTAATCATGTATTATATATTCATGATTTTCCAAGAAGATAGTGTTTTGATGACTCCAACACTAAGAACATGTCAAACATCTTTGTAAATTAGAAACAACATCTTGCAAAACAGGTTTTGAATTTGTTAATTTTAAAGTTAACAAAAGCTTACTGATGTACATCAAATTTGTCTTTCACTTGGGTGCTCTTTCTTTTGTTTCTTTGCATTCAATACACAGTAATATGTACAAAAAAGAATCAGTTCGCTTAACATTTAAGACAGAACTTTGAGCTGTTTCCAGTAGCTTGTTTCCTGATTCAGCTTTTATTACATATACTTTAAAAGCATGGCCATCTAATTTCATTGACATATTCACACGTGGTTTGGACAATCATTTTTCTTTGTTGCATCAGGTTGTTATAGTTGCATCAGTAAATCGGGAAATAAAGTTGCATCAGTAAGTCATAGGTTATTTTATAGAATAAAAACAGATATAAAACTGTGAAAACAGCATCTCTGAAATTTCAATGTTTGCCTGGTCTGGGCTGTTACCTTTCTTTTCTTATTTGTTTTGTTCTTGCACCTAGGAAGGGGATTATATTGAGCTGGCAGTGAGATACCTTAACTGGGGCTGCTTAGACATTCTGTGGGTTTAAAATCCTGGGGACGCTCTGATGAAATGGGAAGGGCAGAAATGGATGTTTTTAATTCTAGCATACAAAGCTTCTTTGAGAACCTTGATTTTGCAAAAAGCTACAAGAAGGTGCTAATACAAGACGAGTTAGGTCTATAACTAGTATATTCAATGTTGTTCCATATTTGCTATGGAATGCATTTTGGTTTTTATTCAGGAAGCTTCCAGATCACAGTAATGACTGTCCTTATGCTAGTGATCACAGAGATCTTACAAAGTGAATTGTTTTGATTTCTTGAATGTCTTGATTTCTGAGTGCCAGCTGCAGTCGTAGGCTTAGAATGTTAAGGAAAGATACAGTTCTGTTTGGCTGCTATGTCACAGTTTCAGTGAGTTTCAGTGGTAGGCTGTGTTCTGTACGGTGATTGTTAGATACTACTTAAAATGTTACTTGGTGGGTTAGAGACCAAATGAAGTGTGTATTTTGGGGGATGGAAGAAGAGGTTTTCACTTGTGTTGTCAGGCTTCTGCTTGCATATACATGGTGTTCTTAAATTGTTGAGTGATTGTTTTTTTTTGTATTAGCGCATCATTACACTTGAGATACATCACACCTTGTAGAAGGTGTAAGGTCTCTATTATTGTAATTTGAGATATTCTGTTCACACTGATGTTTTTGTCATGGAAGATTAAACCACTAGAATAAGAAAGTGCACTGCACTAAGATCTGTGTCATTTTACCAGTTACAGCAAGGTTTTGATCGAGTCTGTTATGGATACGGCCTTACAGTGTTTTGTTCTTATTTTTAGGATTCTCCTTTTACAAATGCAGGATTGGGGTCTAACCTAAACCTTCTGGGTGAGATAGAATGTGATGCCAGTATAATGGATGGGAAGTCATTGAATTTTGGAGCAGTTGGAGCACTGAGTGGTATGTTAACTCCATATTATAAAGCTAACTACTGGTTTAAGTGCAAAGATCAATTTAGTTATTTTTTGTTACTTTTTTGTTTTGGGAGGGACACATTGTATGTACTTCCTTGTTTAAATAAAACCTGCCCCCTTTAAAAAAGGGGGAAGCATTCCTGCTCCCTAAAATACTGTTTGGTGTTCATTTGCTTTGTGTAAAATATTGTCTTATTGATTCACTGATAATCCTTTGATGCAGAACAGTTGTACAGTACTATACAGTATTCACAATGGAGAAGAGTTTGGTCAGATGAATTTGTAGAATGATAACTTCATAATAAAATGGAATTATCTTAAAACATATTAAAATTAAGCATATATTAGTTTTTGTTCTCTATCTCCGTGAAGAACTTAGTGGTATGTAATTCAATCATAAGGTTGCTTGGTGTTTTGATCTCTCAGTTCAGTTGGTCAGATTAGAATGCTACAGGGCCAAAGCTTCCTTTATAGCATCAGAAGGCCATGTAGGGTGCCAGCCTCCAGACTGAAGCCTCTTATGTATTGGTGAGAATGTGCACAGCTGCTCACCTGTCAAGCTGTTTGCTTGGGACATAACATTTCTCTGAACTGTAGATATTTTTTCATTGTAATTCCTTTCACATGGCCAGTTACACTTGGGTTTATTTTATGTTGTTACTGTTACAAGATTAGATACATTTGAATACAGGACTTAGTCTGAGAACTAGTGTGGTTCTGTGTCTTGGTTGTTTTGGAGGTTTTTCTGTGTCCAGTTCTAGCTTTCAGTACAAAACAAATACAGGTAATACATCCCAAATAGGGGTTGTTGAGGTTTCTCTCAAGTATGTTAAACAGCCTTAATTGCTCCTATTTAATAGCTTTTCTGACAAGAATTCAAGCTTTGTTCTTTGTCATAGAATAGTTCTAAACCTTGGTAATAACTTCCTCATGTAGATATGAATCTTAAATAGTAAAATGAAGTGTTTCAGGGCTTGGTTCTTACAAAATGTATCCTTCCAACCGTGGCAAAGGAGGAAATGAGGGAGTGAGAGAAAGCTAAGCCTGAATCCTATAATCCCTATTCTGTCTGGATCGACTCAAGTGAAAGCTCTTTCCATCGTGAAAAATTAATGCTTATAAAACATCTTTGGCTTGTAGCATACTATAGATTGAATTTAAGATTTCTGTGGTAGGAGGTCACTCCTAATATTTCAATATGATTCATTAAAAAAAGAGAAAGTGTGTGTGTGTTGATTAGAAGAAAGGCTTGTCACTACTGATAGGGTATGTGAAGGAGAAAGTAATGAAGTTGATTTTACATTGAAATATAACATAAGGTGTCTCTTACTGACTTGGCAAAGCTCTGGAAATTAAAGGAAGCTGACTTCCATTGCCAAAATGAACACTACATTGCTGTGTGGAAAAATATGTTAATGATCTGTTCCCATTTTTTGCTAATTTTTCTTTTCAGGAATCAAGAATCCAGTTTCAGTTGCAAATAGATTGTTGTGTGAAGGGCAGAAGGGAAAACTCTCTGCTGGCAGAATTCCACCTTGGTAATTGCTTTGTTCTGCTTGACTTTACTTTGGTCTTTTGTCTCTACTGCATGCAATGTTTGAAGGTTATATCCTACCCCAGGAAGGCTGGTGCTGTTTTACATACCAGCCTTTAAAAAGAAGATGAGCTTTATTCTCTGATCTTGAAACATCTTGTGCACTTGGTGAAGCTGTGGTTAGAATGAAGTATTGTGTATAGATGGCAACATCATTTTGTGATAATTTCTGTCTGTGTGATTATTTCCAGTTATGTCATAATGAATTCTTACATTTGTTACTGTAGCATTTTGAGAAATCATTGAGTACATCAAGATTAAAATGGAATTCTACTGCCTTTGCTTCCATCTACCTTTAAAAAACCCAATATAATTCTTACAAGTATATAAAAGAATCCTGCTTTATTCCTGCTTTACTGCTGTCTTTGTGGCTTTGTTTGGTAGGTATAGCATGGAAATGTGCTGTGTTTAGTAACTTCCTCTTAGCCAAAATGGGAAGTTATCTTAAAGGTAGATTTAATAGCATTTACAACAGCAATGAAAATGTGCATTCCTTTATTAAGATGGGTTTAATACTTAGATGGAATACTATGCATCATTTTGGGAAGAATCTAAGTGATGTGTCAGAATTGATGGCTCTTAAAACTGTCTTATTTTCATGAGCAGCTTAAATTGACAAGTAGAGAACTGAAGTGATTCATATTAATATACTGCTATACTCAGTTGTCATACCTGCGGCAGAGATTTGCTACCAATTGCCAAATAATGAACTACAGTATTTGCAGATGTATTAAACCATGATTTATGTAGTTTAAAATATATATATTTAGATTCACAAAGTTTACTCTCCTTCCTATGTTATTCTGTAAAATCAGCCAAGTAGTCTGTAGCTGGATGGTATAGTATTCCAATGTAAACAGTGAGGAAAAGCACTGTTTCAGTGTTCCGTCATGCTGCAAAGGAAGTTCTTAGATCAAAAAAAAAGCCACCCTGAAACCAAACCACCAACAAGCAGATTGTGCATTTAAAACTTTTCTTTAATGAAGAAAGAAAAGAGTAACTGTAGTTAGTAAGAGAACTTACTCTTTTTTCAGGGAAGAAGTATTCAGAAGAAATAAGAACTTCAATTTCTATTGCTGTTAGTAGCTCATTTCTTCAGATATTAGGAGAAAGCGGGGCTTAGCTGGGTTACATTAAAGAGAGTATCAAATGAGGTGGGTTTTTTGGTGTTCCTGAACTAGAACTGAAGTCAGCTACAGGAAAAAGCACTTGTGATTTAGTTTTGTCTGTATCATCACAGTGTTCTCTCAGATTGTTGTAAGGAAGAGTACTTGGGCGTTTTAGCATGTTTGCTGTAACGTCATGACCTATTTTATGCTGCTGTTACTTAAAAAACCAAAACCCGAATGGAAAACAAGCTATATCCTCTTACCCTCAAAGGACAAGACTTAATCTTTTAAAACACTATGCAAAGTCTTAGCTAGCAGATGTTTTTAAAGACAAGGGAGCTTGAACTCTCAAATCGAAAGGTGAACTGTCTTCAGAGCCAACACATACAGTTTACTGTGCAAACATTGTGGACTTCAGTTACCCAATACATATTTTAATTTCCTTTTTGCCATTCTGGATTTTGCACGTATATTTTATTAGAGCAATTTAGTTATCCTGGAAACAATCTACACTAGCAGGATATGATGGGTTGCACTATAGACTTACTGTGATAGATGTTCCTGTACATATGGGGTATCCCAAGTTTAGAAGGATAGAGTTAATGTTCATTGTAGGTGATGAATATTGACAATTTAATGCCTTGCCTTTTTGGCAGGATTTGGCATGACACGTTGTTTTGGGACTGAAATATATACCCGCACAAGCTGGGAATATATGTAGTCAAATGACAAGAGAGCAGCTGTATTTTGGCATTCCTACCAAGTGTCAGGATTTTAATAACTGATTTTTATTTGTGAAGATAGCCAAATTTCATTGTGTTTTTCATGGGCAAATAATGTACTGGGGAGTTTTCCAGGTACTGCTTACCCTAAGGACCTGTTTTGTTAAAGAAGCCTAGTGGTAGGCACTGTTACTATAGCATAATTTAAACTAACTTGATGTTTCCTGGCCGGAATGTTTGGCACATGAACCCACAACAAAAATCAGTAACTGAGATTAGTAAAAGTGGCATTCTGGAGACTCTTGTCTATAAATGAAGATGTGGAGGCCGATAGTTTGGCCCCTTTATTGCTGTTCTGCACCCATTTTTATAGTGACAGTTGAAAATAAATTCAAAGTGGTACATTTCTAGTTTTCAGTAGAAGAAATCCGGATGAGTGGGAATGAGTTTGTTCCAAGTGGTAAGCTTATTGGGAAGGAGTGATCAAGTGTCCTAACTGATGTGTATGCAGTTCGCTGTAAATTGATCTGTGGAACATGTCATTCTGGATCAACATCTTTTCTTCTTTAAAACACAGAATCCCACTGTCCAAACTAAAACTTCAAAAGTTGGAAGTAGAGAATCCATGAATGCATGAGTGCAATTGCTGAAACTTCTAAGGTCCAAGTTACATCTTTCTGCCATATTTTATTTGGCTCAGTGTCAGGATTTTCTCTCCCTGTGTATGCAGGAACAGAAAATACTGACCTTGTAAATATTAAGTGTTATAGATGATGATATGTGTCCTGGTCATTGTATGATTTTACAAAAGAAAACACTATTCTGAGTGCAGTTACAAACTGGATGGATCTTTGGAATTGATCTTTGGTCATAGGAATAGTGGATTAGATGTTTTGTATGTTTGAAGATCTTCTATTTTTTATACTGAAATGGTGACCTTCCTAAGGGAAAAGGCTTATTTACATCTGTTTACTATTAAGTGTAGACATGTAAGAATTGCAGGATGGTACAGATGTCTCCTTTCTCAGAACTCCTTAGTACTACTGATGCCTAAGTTCATGTCTGTATCCCTTTTTCAGTATTAATAATAGCAGTAGTAGTAACCCATATGGGAAAGAATCCCTTATTAGGGTTTTGTTCCCTGCTTTGTGTATACAAGCTTTTATAGTTACTTCACAGTTTTACAGTACTGTAGGTAGGTTATGTACTTTGTGTAGCTTTCAGGGCAATGTATAGTCGAGAAAGTGACTAGAGTGAAGACTTAGACCACCTTTCATCTCTGAACTATATTTATTCAAACAATTTCTTCTTTGTAGCAGTGATTTCAGAGTGATTGCTGCATTTTGTAGTAAACATCACAAAATGAGTTTGTTACATTCAGGATTGCCTTGAGCATCTTTAATGAGTCTCACCTTCTGTATAGCTTGCTTTGGCCTATCTCCCTACAGCCCATATTAAATGGTCCTCTTTGGAGCAGATAGAGCAAGGATAATTGTCTTCTGGGAGAAAATTGCCCCAAAAGGACCATTTTTAGAGACCTTCAATCATATTTACTATTAGTATGGTCTAACTTGCCTGGAACTTAAGGTGTCCAAGCATTGGCTCCTTGCTGGGAGGATGTTTTCATTTTCTACATATTCTGATCTTGTAACAACTGTAGAGTACTCTTAAGTTACTATAATTGCAAAGAGGTCTTTTTATCTTGTTTGTACAAAACCAACTATCAGAGTAGCAGAGCACAAACTCATTCACAGTTTGGTTTTGGGTTCCTCCACCCTTTTGGAAAATTTTCTTTTGAATTACCCTAATGGCTTTTGAAACTTGGTAGGAATTTTGACTGCTTCATGTAGCCCAGTGGCTTTTTTCCCTATATTTCATCTCCCCCAGAAAATTAAGGTTAATGATAGCTGTTTAAAGATAGTTTTGGTTTTATATCAGCTTATAGTATTCCTTACTCATCCTTGCCTGCTGCAGCTTTTCTACATGGCTACATGGATGATTCTCATGGCAACTAAAGCAGTTGCTAGTGCCAGACTGTTGGTTTCCACCCTCTTGCCACCCTGTCATCTTTGGCTAGTATAAATGTGTGTGGCTGTGTGATTACAGAACTTGCTTTTTGGGATGGTGTAAAAAGTCTTCTTTAAGTTAAACCTATTTGGTTACCTGCAGAACTGAGGTCATGCTCTATGTTCTGTAGCAGTCTCTTACCAAATAATTCTCAGTTTATAGGAGATGCAGTCTAGGTAGTATCCTGATTTACTTATTTTTTTTGGTGAACTGTATATTTTAACTTACTCTGCTGTCCTTTCCAGAAATCTGAACTGAAAAGTTTAAAATAGGTGGATGATCTCTGTGGTGTTGCAGAGCCTCAATTAAATGTCTGCTTCACGTAATCTAACTGTTCTTTGGGACCAGAGCTGTAAAATACTTTATCTGTGCCCATCTTACAAGAAGGAGAAGAATCTAGGAATTAAAGCGTGAGCAGCAAAAAAGGCACATCACTTTGTGTGGTTTTCTTGCAGTCTTCATAAATACTAGTGACTGTGTTTTTAAGTATTAAAAAGACAAATATGATGTTCCTTGCAAAATGCAATATTTCTGACTGATCTGTGCTATTCTAGTTACCATATATAAATCTCCTAATGCTTAAGCTTGATACTTTCTCCACCTACCCTTCCTTTCAATATAAATTGTTTTACCAAACCTTCTTCTTTATTCAGTAGAGAATACTGTTTAATTAGGTTTGGCCATGGTTTGCATTTCTGTTTGGTTAATGAAAGTGACAGGTTGTTTCTTGAGCATTAGCTTACCTAATAGGAGACATTTGAGTTCTGGCAAAGTACCCAGTAACTATCCTACAGTGTCTTGCAACGTGAACAGTATTTATCTGGAGCTGCACTAACAATGGTAAGAAATACATATTTAACAGTTCAAATTCTCATCTAGATAAACTTTATTTTTGGAGAGTTTTGTAAGGGAAGACTGGACACCCCTCCTGCATTGGTTAAGTCAGAGAGAAGATTGCTGGAGGCCACACACAGGGCTCTGAGCAGCCTGCTCTAATGGAAGGTGTCCCTGCCTGTGGCAGTGGGGCTGGAAATAGATGATCTTTAGAGTCCCTTCCAACCCAAACCATTCTGTGATTCTGTGTGATCAGATAGAAAGTACCACTTCAAAATACTACGTACTGAAAGCTGCAGGTGTCAGATATAGCACCGTCAAGAAAACTTCCAACAGCATGAATGCTATCAAATTTGTTATCTCAGTAATGTTCTCAGAAACTGTAGTATCAGGTGGCCCCAGAGACTACTCTGTATCTGAAATATCTTCTATAGCCTCATATTCATAAGTCTGGTATTTCTGTAACAGTCTTTACTTCTCGTGTCCCTTAGGCAGCTGTGTTATTTTTATTTCAAAAGTGGGATATGAAGTTAAGATTGGAAGTAGTTGTCCTTTGTTCTGTTGCTGTTGTCAGTACTGTTGTGCAGCAGCTTTCTGAAAGTATATGATTTCTGTATATTGCATTCCCCTTTTCATGGAATCAGATGGTTTTCTTTACAGGGAAGCTTAGATAACTGAGACTTCTTTGTTAGTTTTGTTTATTCCTCTCCATAGAAGCGACATGTCTATGTATATTTTTTTGTTGTCATTCATTGTCATGGCAGTGTGTACTGTCTCACTACTGCAAAGTGTTCACTACTGACTAAGAAACAACTTAAGACTTGGTTGTTGTTGTTTTTTTAGCAAGTACATTAAAAATTCAGTAACTTGTCCTATTTGCAGCTGCTGAATAAAACTCCATGAGATAAACCTTCAGCCTTCTAAATAAGACTTATCTTTAGCTTTTGTTGTACTTCTCAAAATACTTCTTGATATTCCTGTGGCATTGGCTAACTTACTGGAAATACTTTAACCATTCTCGCCTCATTCATCTCATGTTGTTGGACTTCAGGATCTCACTAAGTTGTTACAGAGAGCAAGACTTTAGACTGCTTTTTCCTTTTTTTAGCTGCAATTAAAAGCTGGTGCTATTTATTAATTAATTTCAAACTTAATAGCACTTGTTTTTATCCAATACTAACCTTACTATCAGAGCTGCATAGTCTCTTAATGAAACTACATAAGGTTGCCAAATGTAATTATAGCTGACATTTCTGTGAAATGTAGACAGCTTACAATATTAAATTGACCAAACTAAACAGAAAAAAGTAATTGCAAGAAAAGGGGGATTTGCTATATGGTTTTGTTTAAACTCCCTCTTCTGTGTCTCCTAGCTTTTTAGTTGGTGAAGGAGCTTACAGATGGGCAGTTGATCACGGGATACCAGCATGTCCTCCAGGTATCATGGCTACAAGTGAGTAAACTGGTGGTGTCAGTAGGAAGAACAGGACAGAGTAATTTTAAATGGTACCTCCTATTTTGGGGGGTACATCACTTCACTGTTCTTAACATTCAACTAGCTGATGATATTATGGTATATAAGGATGGTTTAAGTTTACTAATTTTCTATTAAGTAAATAGAAAAAAATGACAAACTACTACTTGAGCTGCAATTTAGCAACATCTAATTCAAGTGTGATTCTAGGATTAAATCCAGTGAAGGACTTTTCTTGGCAGGCTCTGTAACCGCGCTGTCCTGCAGGTCTCCAGATGTAATCCATCTTGGATCCTAGAAGCACCAGCTAGCCACCTGTCTGAATTCATCAGGTGCCAGTTTGACTCTCAGATTCTGTAGTTACACCCATCTCTGAGTCTTTGTCCAGAACTGCTCTGGTTTAAATAGGTTGTCAAATTAATTTACCTTTTTTTTTAACCTAGGTAGGCTTTACTTCATGTAATACGGTGGGATAACCTGATTTGAAAAAGGACTTAGACTATACTGTATTCTAGCAGTAGTCTCTCACAAGAGCCTTTTTCTTTTTAAAGAAGTGATTACATTATATTGTTACACCATCTATAAGCTAGACTAAAAATTAGTGCACTTACCTGTGAAAAGGAGGATGTGGCTCCCTTTCCTTATTTTCAGTGCCTTCCTGTTTGGAAAGTGCAATTATTACTAGTCTGTAGTTTGCTATAGATGAGAAGTCCTACACTTCTTGTGGATGTTACGTTATGTTATGCAGGAATCACCCAAAGAAGGAGAACACAGAAGATTACATGTTACTTTCAGTATTACAGAATAAAATATATGAGTAGTTCCTAACCTAGGGCTCCCATTAACCGTTTTATTTGTTTTAGTTCTAAATGTAGATGAATATCCAGAAACTGCAGTTCAAAGTTGCCAGTACTCCATGCTTAAATGTCCTGAAACAGTGGCACCATTTTACTTGATGATGCCGATATTCATACATATTCATGCTACATTTCATTTTGAACAGAAAGTTTTGATTCCTATGGACTGAAATTTTGCTTTATCCATCTGCTGTCCAAAGCAGCATTTGGAGAACAAGTTTTGGGCTCAGTTAAGCAGAAAACCTTTATTTCTGTGACCCTAGGGAGAGTCACAGAAAGAGTAAAAACATTTAAAGCTTTGGGTTTTTTTGTGTGTGTGGTTTGGTTTTGTGTTTTGTTTTTAAGAAAGTCATTGCAGCTTATGTGTAGGAAATAGAGAAGTAGTCTAGAAGGAAAGTTTCTTGTCTAAATCTGTTTGCATGCTTGAGTTTTCATTGTTCTAGTATCAGTGTGTTGTGACAGGGATGCTTATGTTGTAACATTAATTGCTAGATGATATTTTACCAGCTAAAAGATCTCCTGGTCAGAGCAAATCTACATATTAACGGCTTAAAAATAATGATGACCACTGCTAGTTTGGTTTAACTGACCCAGGTTTTGAATTTACATAAATTTGAATTTACTTTGAAAGGCTTTGAAATTGCATGAGAAGAACAATCCCAGCCAATATATTTTCACAAACCTGCTCCTAAACACCAGTCATTGTCTCCTCAGTACATTCAGCATACTTCTATTTAACAAACCAGTTTGTTTTAGAACAATGACCACAACCAGGATTGGGGAGTTAATCCTATTGCAAAATCAGTGCAGAAATGCCATTTGCTGTTGCAATGTAGATGGGAAAAAGTATTGGTATTAAAGTTGCAAACCCCCCTCAGCTCCCTGTACCCTCTGCTTTCACCAGGGCTGGAACACACATCTGTATAATTGTATGGTTGAGCCATTGCACAGGATGAACCTGCTCTAGGAATGAACTGATGCTGTGAAGCAGACTGTGACTGTTAAGACAGGCTGATAGAAGTGGGGCTATACAGCCTGGAGAAGAGGAGTCTCTTGTACAGAGACCTTTTAATGGCCTTACACTGCCTAAAGGGGACCTACAAGAAATCTGGAGAGGGGGTTTTGGCAAGGACATGTAGTAACTGGACAAGAGGTAATGGTTTTAAATTGAAAGAGGGGAGATTAAGATTAGATGTAAGGGCAAAGTTCTTTACTGTGAGGGTGGAGAGGTATTGGAAGAGGTTGCCTGGATAAGCTGGAAGTGTTCAAGACCAGGTTGGACGAGGCTTTGAGCAACCTAGTCTAGTGGAAAGTGTCCCTGCCCATGGTAGGGGGGTTGGAACGAAATTATCTTTAAGGTCCCCAAACCATTCTATCAGTGTATGTGAATGTTTAGCTGGAAGAATGATTTCAGATGAGAGTAATTGAAGGGTATACTGAAAAAATCAGTGGCAGACACTGAGAGTCAATCAGATATTCTTTGTCATACTGAGGGAGTTACTTAAAACTGAATTCTTCATGGATGTTGTCTAATTCTGTTTCTCTACCTTAGTGTAAATGATAGTCTGTGTCTAGTTGGATTTACAGAAAGGAGGTATATGACTTTTATAGTCTTGTGCTTCAGTTTCCCTGTCAAAAAAAGATGAGATGGCAGTGTCTTCTATTTCATGGCCTAAAATGGACACAGGAGAAAACAATACTAGATTATGTTAAGACAGCATTATTAGTGATTCTAAGAGGTGTCTGGGAAAATATTGCTTCAAAGTTGTAATTTTTCCTAAGATGCTCTCAGTTTTGCAGTATAATCATTAATGGAAGTATATCTGAGGGTTTTCTTTTTTGAAAAACAATCGTAACAGCAAAAAAGAGCAAAGAAAAACCTGAAAACTCAGTTCCAGAAAATGTGAAGTTGATTTCCATACCAGTGCTTAGCAAAGCTAGTCTTGTAACACATGGACAAGCTCATGAGGTCAGCAGGGCTGAAAAGTAACCGTTAACACTGTGTGTGACAACAGAGGCTTGTTACAGCTGAAAAGAAGTTGGGAACTGCCTTACAGGTAACATGTGAGAAAGACAAAATGGATTTTTTCCAGTCTTACAGGGGAAGGAAAGTTGGAAAGAGAATGTTGTTTCCAAGCAACCACAGACAGATTCATCTGAAGTGATCTATTTCATTAAATAATGTAACGAACTTAAAAACCAAAGGGAGACTTTTTGATTGTGCTTGCTACAATTGCTGTAGTAGAGTTTGCATGGAGAATTAAGGGAAAAATAACTAGAAATTATGTGACTGTTGAATAGCTCTGTAAAACTGGAGTAATTGCAAACATCAGGAAAATATGTTTAGTAATATAATTACAAAACCCCAAACCCGACCCCCCAAAACCCCTAATCCAAATCTTAGACATGTACTTGCAATAAATATTAGCAGGAGAACATGCAGACATATGTTTTGGCTTCTCTGTGCTGCACATGGAGGATAAAGTCACATTATTCTGTCTCCCTTTTCCCAGACCTGAGATGGCAGGAATCATGTTATACGTGCTCTGAGGCTGTGGGATGGTGTGGTTGGTTTTGCATGGACAGAACTCTGTATGATCTGTAACAAAGAAAGCTGCACGATCAGCTTTGTGATCACACTCCATAATTCTCTTAGAACTATCAAAGTATCTGAGCACCAAACTGAAATGATGTTTTAAACCATGTTGCTTGTTGAACTGCATCAAGGTTATGTCAGGGCTCACCTGCTTTGTCTTTGGTTTGCCAAGTGTGTGAGGAAATGGGATTTCTACTGTTTGTAGAAATCTGGTGGCTTTCCAGTGTAGTGAGTGGGTGTTTTTTTTTAAATCAAGAAATGTGATCTGCCTGTATTGCTTATAGTCTGCAAGAAAGCTGAATTTATTAATTCCTACCCATACTAGAGCTGAATTCTTGCCAGTACTAGATTCCATACTGGCTTGTTATCTGTGCACACTTTGAAAGTGTGATCAAAGTAATAAGAGTGTAATTACAATTTAGAAATGCTGATTTACTGTATCATGCATCCTCTTATCGATGTTAAAAGTATACTTTAAATAAACAATGTAAATTTGAGGTACATCTTCGACTATCAATATCTGTGCCTGCACTAGTAATAACCAAAATACTTTTATCTGAATTTTTCAGTTCAGCCTGTAGTTGATTTGGTAAAGATAATGTGGTGGAAGACAGCATCTTACTTACAGTGTTACATCTGCAGCAGACTTGTACCTCTAGCTCTTAACAATGTAGAAGTGAATACTAGTACTTCAGTAATTCATACTGCCTAAGAACAGAAATAGCTGCTGTGAGTCCACATAGCTTGATGACTGGAATCCAGGAGTAGCCACAAATGATGCTTCAGGAAGACTAGAAGAACAGAGCAAATAGATACTTCTATTTCCCTACCCCGTTTGCTATCCCAGACTTTAAATTCCTGACTCATGACTAGTTCCTGCATATATGGAGGTTATGAGTGGCATTTCCTGCCATGAAACTGTTGTTTCCTCTTGAGCCCATCTTCATTCCCAGCATCTGCAAAAACCTTTACAACTATAGGGTGTCTGAAAAACTACCTGTTTTTCATTATTTTAAGATTTGCTGAATAAAATCTGCTGGCTTATTGTCAGGTCACTACTCATAATCCTTCTTCAGGA
The DNA here is from genome assembly GCF_012275295.1 of Melopsittacus undulatus. Taxonomy (NCBI): domain Eukaryota; kingdom Metazoa; phylum Chordata; class Aves; order Psittaciformes; family Psittaculidae; genus Melopsittacus; species Melopsittacus undulatus. The sequence continues at coordinate 7,328,487 of NC_047529.1, read as the reverse complement.
ATAAGTTAGTGTTACTGGTAAAGTCACATCTTACTGAACAAAGTGCAAATATAGTTTGGTTTGTCATTCATCTTGTAACAGGCCATTTATTTACTTATACTTGGTTTTGCATTTTTAACTAGTTTTTTGTATGCAAGGAAATTCCCTTTTACCTTACAGCTGCTTGGATTCTTTAATGAAGGAGAGCCTTTTCTAGATAAGTGCCATGCAGATTGTCATACTTCTGGTGACACTGTATGTCTCCTATCTAGCCTGCATCTCCTCCAAACCACCAAGCCTCATCCCACTCCCAGTTCTTTTCTCCACTTAACTATTATTGCATTAGGTAAAACATTTGCCCTATTTCCTGGAAGTCTGCTATGAGGTTCAGGCAGTGGCTCAGGGCCTGTTTTGTCCCTTTGTATTTAGGGTGAGAATGGAGGAGATCTGGAGAGAAACCCAAGGGTTTGGGAGATTTGATTAGGACACTTGGTTAATCTGAATACATATCTGGTTTTAGGAAATGAAGAAGTATTTCTCAGATAAACGAGTGTCTTTTAGCAATAAAAGTTGCCACCTCTGTTCCATAATATGCAAAGTAAATGAGGTCTCCTAAGTGCACGTTTTTCACTGCTAATAAAAAAGGAGGAAAGAAAAAAAGCCAGACATGATGTAAATGCTCCCTAGAGTTGGGCATAATATTGTAGGTTCATTTGCAGTTGTGAAATCTGAACAGCTAAGTGCAGCCAATAGAATGGCTATAAATTAGACAGGAAAAAAGGCTGGTTAAAGTACCCAGAAGATGCTTTGAAATTAGAATCTTCCAGGGAGCAGGAAAGGCTTCTTGGTGGAAAAAAGAGATTTCTTCCAGGAAGTAATAGGAAATGGTATGTTCAGCAACAGTTTACTCTGAGTTCTTGTAAGGAAGGACAGACCTCTATAGTAGTTCCCTGAGAAAGAGTGGTGGGGCTTTTTATATGCTTTTGATGCCAAGTACATTTGTTTTCCCTATTCATGTTGCTGTCTGCTAAAAGTGTGGCAACATGGAAAGTAGCTCGAGCAGTCTTTGGTCCCAACATGAGCGTAAGTGGTGTTAATTTGTCATTTAAAGTAGCTTTGTTAAAATTAAATTAATTTTCATCTGTCTGTTTTCATTTGTGCCATTTATTTTAGCAACTGCTCAACAGAATTCTTCACTGGATCATTTTAATTCCTGTGGGTTAACTAATTTGCTCGTATATTCCTTTTTAATTTGCTTCTCTTCAATAGTTGTATTCTCTCTTAATATGGACTAGAAAGATAAAATGCAGAACGTTCTCCTTGCTGGTTCTTTCAGTTGACTCTAAGAACTGTCTGCCAGGGGGTGCTGTATGATTGGTCAGAGCTTAAGCTGTACTTCGAAGGTTTAAATATATTCTTAGACTTTCCTTAGTATTTTCAATTTACAGTTTGATTCTAAACAAGGGTTGTCGAACACTTACAGGTTGTGGAGTGGTTTGTTGTATTATAATTTGTTCTACCTGTAATAGAAATGTGGGACTTAGTGTTTGTGTTCCTAGTTTGCTGCTCCACCATGGTAAATAGGAAGGTTTGAGCATTGTCCTTGATTTGTGATATAGTGGTGCTAGAAACTTATATTTGTTGCTTCTATTTGAACATGTAATTTTTCACTTAAATATTTTCTCCATTTTCAGCCTAGCCTGAAAATGCATAAGGGAATAGACGTGGGTTGTAAAAGCATGGTAATTTGAAGGAAATGGACTTGTCACTAAAAATGCTTTGTATTAACTTTGGGCAAGAATTTAGTGTAGTATAATAACCAGTGTATCAGCTACATGCCTATTTAAAGTACACAGAGCTAGAATTAACAAGCAGAGATGTATCAATTTTACCACACTTTAAAAAAGTGCCTCAGCCTTGCATTTTGTCCTGTATGTACAATTCATTAGGTTGAAGGACTCCATGAACAGGACAATTCTGATTTTCCCTGGATCATTCCTAAGGACTCTGAAAGGTGACTAAGAAAAAGTTCTGAAGAGCTGTGTAGAATGGGGAATGCAGTTGTCTTTCACTGTATCATTATTTATTCATCTATATCATATATTCATATATATCATGAGTATCATGTATGTCACATATTCATCATTATTCGTCATATCATTATTTAGTAGAACTGTCCATATTTTTTGTTAAATCCTTACTTGTACATAGTATAATGGTAAAAGGAGTTATGGGACTGATCAGGCTGCCAAAGTGCCAACAGGATTAGTACAAGAGATGAGTAAATGTGGAAGTTTTATGGCAAACAAGTGGCACACAGATGACATCTCTGAACTCGGAGATCACTGAACTCTTTCTTTTTCTTCCCCTGACCTGATTGCTGAAAACTACTCTCATCTCCTTCTGTGAAGGGATGATAGAGATGTAAAAAGCCTGTGGAAAAGCTGTATTTATTGTCCGGCCATGATAATGTGGGAGATGGATCTTGTTCTGATGAGTTATGTAATGCAGGTCTTGTGGTCCATTCTCATGAGAGTATCCAGTAACACTGGAACATTTGAAAATAGTCTTAACTTTAAGCAAGATGTGGCTGCAGGATTTTTCTTCTTCATTTGTAGATAGTGTATCATAGTATCAAACACAGGTTCTGATACCACGTATGCTAATACCAATCTCTCATGCAGGCAAAGAGTGTTGAGCAGGAGCTGCTTCTGCCTGTTCTGTGCTCAGCCACTGAGCCTTCTCCATGGCAAACCCTTACACTTCTGCAGCTCTGCTGGGACCAAGTGTTCTGCCCAGTGCTCCCACTGTCTAGCACAAAATGCAGTGCATGTAACTGCAGAGGACTTGTGGGTAGCTCCTGTTAGTACCTTGTGGGCTTGAAGGAAGAATGTGGAAAACTGGGAAGATGTTTTCAGATCTTTAAAGTTTATTCATTCTTAAAGAGACAGCTCCATGCTGCATTGGAGGGACATGTGATAGATATTGCAAATGTGAGACTGAAGTCCTGAGCTTTTAATGTTCTGATACGCTTCTGTTGTCAGTTCTTACATGTCTTTAATCTGGATGAGGCCTGAGCCATGGCATTTAAACACTAACAGACAATCATTTTGTAAAGCTGTGAAGGGTTTTGTTCTTTTTCCTTCCTCTTCCAGCAGCTCTGAAGTAGTTTTATTTATTATAGTACGTACATAAATGTAAAAGCAAAACAGAGCGGCTGGTTGTACTCTGTGGCTTCCGAGACACGGTTCACTTAAATGAGTTTGAGTCCACATGCTATTACTGCATAGGGTAGTAATTGTCAGGGACTTTTATCTAAGAGCACATATTTGATTTTCATCTAAACTTTCAAATTCTTGAGCAAAATCAAAGGGTGTTTTCCAAATAACTTTCTGTAACAATACCTCTGGACTGTGATCCAAGAAGTTTTCAAACTAAAATGCCATTTACCCTCTCTTTCTTTTGCTTCCTCTCCTCCCAGTCAGTAAGCTCTCCCTCTCTTGCTTCCCTTTCTCCTTAGCCCAAGCAACATCATGCTGATGTAGCTATATTGCATTTGTTTTAGTAAAACATGCCTGCCTTCAGCACTGTGTTGCGTCCCTTTCCTCTTCTCAAGCTTGGAATGTGCTGTCTTGATGGAGAAAGTGAGAGTGGGTTTTGTATTGTCATTTAGGACAAACGAAATTTCTCAGCTTCCTTGCACCACAAAGTTAAGGTTTAGAAGTAATGGGAATTATGAACTTTAACTCTTTGTAGGCTTTTTCCTTCTCTGTGTAGCACTTCTTTTCAAAGTAGGTGTTCAGTGGGTTATTTTTCCATGTTCTGGTGCACCATTAACCAAGCACATTTGAATCCCAGATTTTTTTTTAGTTTAGAAAATGTTATTGTATTTTAAACTGCATAATATATTCTTTGTCAAGGACCAAACTTACGGGATGTTTTCAGAAAACTTGAATTATATCTTTCATTTGTTTAGTGTGAAGCTCAATTGTGTTTCTGTTGTCATTAGTAGAAGATAAAACAGCTAGAGTACTAGCCAGTTTAATGGCATTTATAGTGGTTTTACATAGACAGAACATTGTGAAGGCAGGAATAAACTGTGAGCAGGGAGCCTTTTATTTGCTATTAGCCTTCATCCCCTTATTCTAGGAGAAAAATAAAGTGTAAGATTCGATGCATTTTATTTTTAACTGATCGTCTGAAGCTGGGCGTAAAACTATGGCAGAGGAAAAAAAGAGAAATTATTAGGGTTTGTTTTACAAACAAGCCCTTTGTTTCACGATTCTTTGGCCACTTTGGAGGCGTTTGCTGTTTCATCTTGCTAAGAAAATTGGTAATCACTGATAATAAGTATTTGCCTTAAATAATGAAAGGCAGTTATTCATCAGTCCTTGCTAAAACAAAGTCTTCAGTTTTCAGATGAAAGCTAATCCTAATAACTATTCTGAAGTTAAATGTAGCCTCAGCTCAAGAGTTTCACCCCTGGAGAAGCCTGAATAGACTTTTTTTCCCCTCACAATATGGAAAGATACGACATTTCATGCTAAACCGAATAGAACATAAAAGTGATTGAATTAATGCATTAATTCATATAACTCTGAGAAAGGAGGCATGATGTTAAACCCTGCAGAAGAACTTCCCTAAAATAATGCCCCCCTCACAGACAGAAGACACTTAGCTGTTTCTGGTCAAAATTAATGTCATCTGGAAGTACAGAACCATGACTGGCACCTATTATCTCTAGTGTAATTGCAGTATTTGTCACCGTAGGAGCTGATGATTAGATTTTGTAGATAGTGTGATGGAGGAGCTGGGACAGTTTGTGTGTTTTACTAGGCAAACATGCTACCTTCCCTAACCTACACTGTTCTGTGCTTGTGCATTTATTACTTAAGGTATATTACTTAAGTATATTATTAATATTCTTAATTATATTAATTATAAGTATACTAATATACTTAAGGCATATTACTTAAGTAATGGTGCTGTATGATGCACAGGGAGGGGACCGTAGATGACTGATCTAAATTAGAATCTCTGAGCTTTTGATTGAATTGGAGCAGAGGCCAGGAGGAGTTGTGAAATCTCTGTCCTTGAAGATACACAAAACTTGACCAAGTTCCTGTGGAGGTCTTTTGAATTGGACCTGCTTTTCCTAGGAGGTTGGACTACATGACCTCTTAATAGCCTTTCATAACTACATCATTGTACGTTAATGGAAAACTTTCTTAATCTGCCTGTCTGACATGGTCCAAGGTGGGCAAACAATACACATCACAGCATCTTCTGGGGCTCTGGATATCTGATTATGCAGTAAGAGTACCCAGGAACTGAAGATGTTCCTAACACCTGGGGGCTAAGCACAATTTTTTGTCAGCCAGAATTACTGCCTTGTAGAATAGAGTCCATTCTGTAAACATGGACAATCATGGAATCATAGAATGGCTAAGGTTGGAAAGGAACTTAAGATGTTCCAGCCCTTGCTAGCCTAATGTCTTACGTAGTGTTTCTTATTGCCTAGTAAAATATGTCCTACTTTGTTAATAATGATTTTTGTGCCCTGTATTTCCAAGCTTACTGGTACCACTTTGAATTAACAATGCAGATAAGAAGTTACTGCTTAACAGTTAGATCCTTCAAAGTGAATCTTCAGGTTTTTTCTTATTTTGTAAAGACAAACAGAATCTGAAAGCAGAAGGTAAACTCTGACAGTGGTGCAGTTGCTTAGCCAGAGACTGAGCACTTCCATGAATGAAACATCTCTCAAGCTTGGGGAATTTCTTATGCTGTGGAAAAAAATGGCAGGATAAGTGGCAAGTAGGGTATAGTTGGAGTGATGGCTCTGAGTGGCCATACAGCAGCACTCTGTAGCTGGCAGGGCAGCTTGGAACTAGCCCATGTTCTCTAGTTTTGATGTGATATTCGTGCATATATTTGAACTGCTGAACATGCAAATACTGCAGACAGTTTTAGGGCACTGTTAGCATTAGGCTCCAGTACAAGGACAACTTAACACTTGGTGTGTTCAGGTTTGTGTGTATGGGCTCCTGCACCCTTGTGTTTTTTGTTCTCTAGGTGCACCTTGTTGCTGAATTGACAGGAGACAATGGCAGCAGTGGATAATAGGTTTAGGCATATTTATCCCTGTGTCATACCTACTTTGGATGAGTACCAAGGCCAAGCATCATTCTTACCCATATTGTGGCTTTGCCTGTAGGTATTTGCGGTATTTACTGAAGACATATCAACTTGTAAGCTTTCCTGGTAGAAAAAAAACTGTTAAAAACAATTGGTTGGCTTATTCTGGGGTACTTCTGTTTACAAATTCTTGATCCTTGTGAGGGTTTTTATTTGCTCCTCCTCCTCTTCCTCCTCTTAGTAGACTAAAATGATTCTTTGTCTGCTCTCCCTTATCAAGTGTTTGTGTTTTGCCTTTTGGAGCTCATTTCAAACATGAATGTGTTGTCCAAAGCAGCTGCATTAATCAGCTCTGTATGCCAGACAGTTCCTTTCTTGGTGATGGCAGATTAATACATATTTGCAGTTTTAAGAAACTGGTATTCGTTAAGTTTTTTGGAGAGAAATGACAGATTTCTCATTTTAGGTTATATACTTGAATAACTGTGGTAGTTTAAGGTCTAGTTTTATGCACTTAAAAACAAGTTTAAAGGAGAGTTCAGTAGGTGATTTTGGCACCTGTGTAGGGAGCTTTCAAAGAAGTAAAATGCTCACTGTCTGTTTGCTTTGTGAGAATTGTAAATGCAAGCTGTGTGTTCTGTTGGCTATGCAATATTGATTTTATTCATAGGCTGTTCTTGCAGCTGTTCCAATCTTCTGAATAATAGTGATGTAGCTATGTTTAGAATTTCATTTAAAATGACAGTTTTTAAGGCTTATAGATTAAATAGGAAACCTGTGCTTTTTAACTTCCACTGAATTTGTGACTGACCTGTGTATAACTCTGCCCTCCTAATTGCTTGATTTTGCATGATTAAACAGTTGACAAAAGACATTTCTCCCTCTTCCTTCCTTCACCCCCTTTTTTTCTCTGCATTTCAAAAGGGATGTTAGAACAACCTATGGATAATGCTAAGTCGAAAATGATTTAAACTAAATCTGTCAATATCTGCAATTTTTTCTTTCATGAACTGAAACTTCTAAAATGGGAACATGTCATTTTGGTCTCTTAAGCATAACAGGTTTTTTTATACTCCACTTTAGAGAGCACTTCCTTTCTGAATGTGGAACTTAGATGTGGAAAATACATGTTTGTCTTTTCAAGAACTAGGTGGTCTTTAGACTGTGCTGGATTATGGAACATAAAAATATTGCTAGACTATTGTGTGGCTTTAAATATATGGGTAAATATACACATATGCAATTAAGGTAATAAAATAGTAGCCTAATTTTATGGATATCAGAATGAGTTCACATGGTATCTATTTACTTGTCAGCAGTCAAAAACAATAATTTTAACACAAGCCACTTATTCCGTTCTCTTCTGTGCAGTGCTGCTTCTGTGCCAGAGAGACATTTAGACCAACATAGCTTCCATATGTGTTCAGCGAGTTGTTTCTAGCAGATATTTTACCCATCACTGTTGCTGAACAATAGTAGAACTTTTTAACTTAGGAAAAAATGTAAACATCTTGTACTGAAACTGAAATACTTAGTTGTTGGCATTTTTATTGGTGTGTTTTGCATCAGTAAAAATGTGGGGGATGAGACTTCCAAAATGTCAACTTATCAATATTTGTTTAAATTAAGTAAACTGTAATTATTTAAATGCTTTTGAACTATTTTCGTAGGGTTTAGTTTAGCAGCTTTTAAGAGGAACAAGAGGAAGTTGGAGTTGGCTGAAAAGGTGGAAACAGATCTTATTCATCTAAAGAAAAGAAGACAATCACATGAAAAGGTTAGTTCTGCCTAAAATTTTCTTGTGTCATCCTAAACTTATAGCAGATTGCTAATGCATTTAATGTTATATATGATGAAACTAATGTAGAAATAGAAGCCACTTCTTGTTGGCCATCCTAATGGTATAATGACAGATATAATCATAACTTAGTACAACTAAAACTTTCTGCCTTGCTATTTGAAAACCAAACTGTCACTTTGTATCTTGTTTGTGCTATGAAAATTCTTTTGCTCATTTTGAACTGGAAGTTTGACAAATGTAAACACAAACAGATAATTATTTACTGAAACATTTTCTTTAGCTTGGGATCTCTGTCACTGTTTCCCACTTTTTAATGTTCCCTGAGCGCACTGCATTATGGAGCTGGAATTGATGAAATTTGAAATATCAGGTAGGTAAACATGTGCATCTGTGCATGCATCTAGCATTGACATGGCCCATATTACTTGTACTACAAAACTGTTAGGATTCCCTCTGTTCTCCTCACTATTATTTTGAATTTACAGCTTTTTTTAACATTCTCAAATGTCCATCACAGTATTTGTGTTTACTGTTGAATATTAAAATATGCCTCATTCATTAAATTCCTATGCATTAGTTGGGGCCTGTGGGTTTTCAGATTGGCCATTTCTCTTTTCTTTGGTAAGCTGAACTGACCACTGCCTTACATAGTTGCATATGTTGATACAAATAACATATAAATCCCAGAGAACTGACAAAGAAAGTTTATTCCCTATACTCTGTGCAAATGTAAGCCAGTGATAAGTTAGGCAGTTATATTCTGTGTTCTTAGATAAGAAGTTTCCCCAAGCAGGGTGCTAAAACTTCTCTTTTCAAGTACATGAGACCTTATGTTCTGTAAGGATAGAGGGGGGAGGAAGTTAGTTATTAGTTACAGGACTTCACGTACCTCCTTGTGAAACTAACAGTATTAAAATGTAACTTGAGGGAGGAGGGGTCTCTGTACAGTATTGATGTTCATGTAATAAGGGGCAAGTCAATGCTTGAAACATATGCCAATGCATGAGCTTACCAACCTGCAATTTGAAATTTCAAGGGCTCCAGAGTCATGTGCAGCGCTTGTGGGAGAACCCCAAAGGCCAATGGTGGTAGGTAAAGGAGGTGATCAAATAGAGCTCTACTCACTGGTAAGTAATCCAGTAACAACACACTGGTCTTGTCAACTTCCTATCCATGACGGGGGGATGAAAATCAAACCATGCTATCAATGTAGACTGCTTACATTATCCCCAGAGTGTGAGACAGTTGCAGCCTTACATAAAGTTCAGTTTTTCAAAATGAAGTGGAAATGAAAAATCAAATTCTACAAGAGCAAATTCTAAAAAAAAACTAAACCCAAACACCCCCAAAAGTAGAATAATTCTTTCTAAGCTATTAGGAAATGGTCATTTAGCAAGGATGAGGCACCCCAAACTTCTTTGGGATGAGTCATTCCAAAATTTCCCCTGTCAAAGTTGAGCTCCCGTAAAAGGTTTAAAAAGAACTGTTTAAAATCCCTTTAAATACTTGTATAATTAGAAGTTAATCTTGTCAAAGTTAAGTTTTAACTGGTAAGTATTCAGTTTTTCAATTTGCTGTGCTCCTCTGGAGCTGCAGACCTGTCCCTTCCAGCAGGGCTGCTTTAGCAGCTGTTTCATTGTCTGGTTTGCCTCACCTGCTTCAGCCCTATGCTGGAGCTTAGTTTATGTGCTTCTGCTGCACAGTTGTTATAAATTCTGGTCATATTTTCATCTGTGAAATTTTAGAAGTTGGGAGAAGAGCAAGGTAGAAAGGATGTTAAGAAAGTTAAAGTTGAATGGGAATCATAACTAAAAGGCCTATGTGAGGAGATATATTGCAGACTGAAAAAGGCTGAAGGTACTTGGAAGTTTTAGCTCTTGATAAATTTTACTGGCTAAAACGAAACATACTGTTTTACAAAATACTTTTCAGTAACAGTTAAATTGTACCAACCTCAAAAAGAATGAGAGGTTGTTAAAATTTAATAAAGATTATGTAGAAAGTATTTGGCAGTAACTTACTAAAGGACTTTTACTTCCCAAATAAATGGGATTTCTCTTTGCTGTGTTTTTCATTGTTTACCCAGTGTGTGGGATTTGTAGAGGGTTCTGAGGCTGCACACAGTCTGTTAATGACTTCAACAAATTGTGAAGGTGTAGAAAGTTGTAGTGACTTAGATATTGATTTACATAGCTAAGAAATCATTTTTGTTTCTGTGTGAACTGAGTAAACACATTCATAGGGTGACTGTATGATGTGTTAATTCAGCCAGATACCATTCTGAAGTTCCCACTTCAAGCACCAGTAAACATCAGAAGTAAATGTTTGTTGTCTTATAGTCAGCCTGTCTTCTACCAGAGGAAATTGTCATTGAAAAAAGCTTAGCAGTTTGGCCAAAAGCCCTATTTTTAATTTGTCTTCTGCTATTACAAGATTTTCTTATGGCTCTGCTGAAGTTGTAAGAGGAATTGTCCTGTCCTTGATTTGAATAAGTGGCCCTAAGAACTTCCAGTGCTTGTAATTTCTTTTATATAGGTTAGTGTTTCCAAGTTAGTTTTTTATAGGGTAGTTATTTATTGCCATAAATAATATGATTTTCTGTAAGTTTTATTAAAACTGCTTTGTTTTTGCCTAGCTTAACACATGTACTCAAGTATGTATACAACAGTTTGAATTCAGTTTCATGTTCTTCGGCTACTGTACTGGGACAATACTAATGAATGTGTTTAGAAAAGAAAAATACATCTGTCCAACAGAAAAGCATTATTTCTTTCAGTATTTAGTGCATTTCATTTCTTGTCATTGATCATCTTAAATATATCCTGTGAACTTTTAGCCAGTTCCAGCTTGAACACTTTGAGTGAGCAACAGTCAGTGCATAGCATTATGTATTTATTCCCATTATATATGGTGAATTTTGATCACTTAAAGTTTGCTTCACATCAATTTTTTAAGGCAGTTTGAAGGCAATCGTAAGAGTAGCAGCAGCTGTTGGAGTCCTTATGTCAGTTTTACTTATTCTTGCACTTTGAACAGGAGTTTGAATTTTATGCATTTCCTTTCCCTTAAAGAAATAAATTTTCTGTCCCACATCCATACTGAAATGATCTTTCATGATGATAATGCTGTTTAGACTTCAAAGGTATACTTTAAAATATGGGAAAAGAAAGATAAAGACTTGATCCATTCCAGTTAAAATAAAAACAAAACAAAACTAATCTGTGGAATTCAGTGTGAAATAATTCCCGCATTCTGAACACAGAGGTCAGACCAAATATTCTATTTACATACCAAGCAGCCATTAAACTGGAACAACTAGGCTTGTTTATCAAGCTTTGTAGCATTAGATCTTAACTGCCCCTTTTTCAAAAACATGAATGTTGTACCAGTCATGCATACACTGTCAAGATTAGATTGCTATGAGAGTACATTATGCTGTCAATTTTCCTAGAGGAAAATGTTTCCAGAAATTGGTATTTATGAATTGGTCCCAATGCTCACAGAATAGTGACATTTTCCCTTTTCTAAGATGGATTTATAAATGTTTCTTTAAAATACTTTAATTAATTAAATTAATTAATAATTAAATAATATTTATTCAATATTATTAAATAAATTTATTAATTAAATGAATGTAGGTAATAATTAAACAATAAATAACTTAAAGTAATTAAATTAATTAATTAAAATACTTTAATAAATAAAATGCTGCTTAAAAGATTGCCTTTTGCCTTGATAAATGCTTGCTAAATGCTGCTTTAATCAACACAAGTGCTCCATCAAGAGCACCTTAAAGCTGAGATTTTAAAAGACCAAAGTATATTAATGGTTGATATATTATTTTATAACAACACTACTGTGTTTATATCCACTACTGTACTTTCTCTGTTTCCCGTAAAGGGCAGTGTGGGACATAATAGAAGATTTATGTGTTGCCCTGTTTTGAGTAGGAAGATACTGTGAAACCCCATATTTTTAGGGCAGTCTTGATCTAATTGTCATGAAATACAAAATCCTGTTTATTCATGTGGATAGTTAGGTAATAGTATATAGCCATTAATTTCTTCAGTGGTAATTACTTTTTATGGCATTTCAGAACATCTCAAGTCAAAATGTCCAGTGTGTAGTTATCTTTCAGCGGGCACTGGGTAGAGCTCTCCTAAACTGTTAACTCCTTCATAAGGGGCTTGTAAAATGAGGACTATTTATTGTGTTTTCTTATGTACAGAAGAAAGCAAGGGTGAGATTTACAAAATACTTGATAGAGCTCTGCTTTTGTGCAGATGAGCATCTTCCTTTGTGTGTGTTCTTAGCTAAGTTTGAATATTTGGTCCATTATTTAATGAAATTAACTTCCTTTCCTGTGCAAGGTGCTAAGTAAGTAATATGAGGTCTTAGTTTTCACATTGACCTTCAGTTCTTCCATGTATATTAAGTGCATCATAGATTATTTTTAGGTTGCAATACTATATTGTTAAAACCCTCAAACTGCTTCTGTAGTGGATATGTTAGTATAAATTTCTAGCTGAAGTCAGATGTGGAATTTGTTCACCAAGTAATAATCTAGGTCCCTTTGGAATTTGCAATTGTTTTTAAACATGCTAAATTAAGGCATCAAATGCATAAAAGTAATGGCAAACAAGCTGGATCTTGGTTAGTCCTTGTTGGACCCGTATAGAATTTGGACTTATTTTAGACTTCATGAATTGTACTGTTTAACATATTTCTTCTGATTATCTTGATGGGATCCTGGGATTTTCAGCCTTCATATGGTTTGAAGAGTTGAAATGTGAGACATTGAAAGTCTTCTTACCAGCTGCATTCTTCCTGGAACTTCTCAGGCACAAAATGCCTTTTTGTGTGGAGAAGTAAAGTTTTTCCTTTGTAAAATTGTGATGAGCTCTTCATTTACTGGTTCAGAAATTGTAGGGTCATCAGTTTGGTTTACAAATGTAGATTTTTAGTACTGAACTACAGAATTGATTCATGGTGTCACTTCTAAATGTGTCAGTCAATAATGTTGAAACGGGAGGAAACATAAAAATAGGTCTAGAAAGATCTGACAATGTATTTTTCCCATTGGATATGGAATAGAACTGGTCATTGCTGGTTTTCAGTTTGTGGAGTAAGAATATATACAGTATTAACAATGATTCTTTTGCTGATAGCAAACACACCCCCTTTCCCCCCGATTTATATTACTGAGAAGAAAAACTTTGCTTCAGTGATATAGGCTTCCTTCAGAAGGTTGTATGGGCCAGGTTAAAAAAATGCTTCCCTTGGTAAAGATTTCCAGCCTCCTAAATTACAGCATCTAAAAATACGTTGAGCCAGAGCAAGCAAACTATACTACTGAATTTACAGCAAGTACAGATAGGAAATAGTTATTTGAAAGGAAATAATGGTGAAGAAAATTTCTGTGCAACATATACTTGTAAATGCTTGTGGGCTTTTTTGATTAAAATATCATTTAAAACAGAAATTAGTAATATAGCTACAGAAGGCATATATTTTATACGAGAGCCGAAGTAGAAGATGGATGGTAGATTGAGCAAAGTTTTACAGATGCTGCAAAGAAGGCTGCAAGCATTTCTTCTTCACTGTCAGATGATATGGAAAACATACTGATCATTCTAAGCCTCATCCTTCTCAAATGTATTCGCGTTCATTATGGGAGCTCCAAATGTTTGATTTAATATGAAGTAAGATTAAACAGGTGGCCTTAATTTTGTCATTTCCTAACATTGATGGGTTGATTTTCATATCTCTAGTTGTCTATTAATCAAGCTTTTTTGTTATGGGCATAGTTTCCTTTGATAAAGGGGGGCAGGGGATGAATAACAAAACCTTCATCACATTGGTAGTTCTTCCCTGTATAGAAATCATAGCATCTTGGTTAGAATATCAGAATTTTCTGTTTACATGGTAAGCATCTTCTTTGGATTCTTGTTCAATCTTATGGATTCTTTTTTTCTTACATAGCTTTAGAGATCAGGGTCTCTGAAAATGCCATCTCAGAGCTTTTGAAAAAGGCATTTGACACAACATCTTTGGAATAGGTAGCTGAATCATTTCTTAGTGAACAAGTTTCCATAGTTTCCACTAAGGAAAAACCATTTTTGGTACTTTTGTGAGTACGTTCAGGTAGTCTAGTAATTTAATGAGTTCTGAGATATTTTATTACCTTCTTGTTTTCAGAGAAGTTTTCTTTAGGTCCTGCCTGAGGCATGAATGCATTTTTGGAAGATCAATGGCAGCAAAACATGTATGATAACAAATCCATTTTGTTGCTAGGCCTGTCACTTGGTTTTGTGCATGTAAGTTTGCATACTCCCGAGAAACATAAGCTGACTTTAATATACTGTTTTTACTGGTTGTTTCTGTTTGTGTGTCCTGCAGGAGAATGACTCAGGAACACTGGATACAGTTGGTGCAGTTGTTGTGGACCAAGAAGGAAATGTTGCTGCTGCTGTCTCCAGTGGAGGCTTAGCACTAAAGCATCCTGGAAGAGTTGGTCAGGTGATTATAAATTTTCAGTTGGGAATGACTCTTCAGTGTCACAAGCAATTGTGGTATTAAGAGCTGAGGGAGCAAACTGATGTTCTCCCTTCCTTCCCATTAAACTCTGAAGGCATTACCACTGTATTGGAATGCAAGTTTTGTTTTCAGGGTCCTCCATCAGTGTTATAAAATGTTAATAGGTAAGAACTTGTCCCATAGTTAGTTACCTTTTGTCAGAGGTATTAATAAGTTAATTTTTTGGGCTTGCCCAAGAAAGATATCTACTTAATACCACTAAAAGTCTCTTAAATAATTAGAGTAGTTTTTAAATAAAGCTTTCATCAATATTTAGGAAAGCTGTCCTAATTAATTTTTAAATGATCTTGTGAATTGATAGAGGTGACAGAGGTATTGGAAGAACACATCAGGTAGAGGCATTCTTTGTTATTAGGTAAAGGAATTTTGAGGTACATAGGAAATGTCATACTCCATGGGTGTACAGCTGTATTCTTGGCTGACTTTTTCTACTGTCCTAAAAGTAGTTTGGAAATGCATTTAAGGTTTTCTTTTGGAATAGCAGAGCGGAAAGGACTTCATGTAATCAGGGAAGAGCCGGCATTATTTTGTCTTTTGATACCTGTACCCTTATTTTCTGTGAAGTTAGGTTAGACTACCATATGTCTGTGATTGTCACTCAGTTTTGAAAAACAGTGAAAGAAAGATGTAATAGACTGTAATAGATGTAATTGTAATAGACTGTTATGATTTTCTGTTTATCTTTTCTATTAATACTTGGATTTTTCTTAGAGGTTTTTATTTGTTGGTGGTTTGGTGTTATTTTGTTGGGACTTTTGGGTTTAGGTTGGTTTGTTTTTTGGGGGATTTGCTTAATTTTCTTTTTCAGGGGAGGGAGCAAACAAAACACTTTGATTATTTAGACTTATGAAAGATGCCCTTCTTCCTTAGGCAGCTCTTTATGGTTGTGGCTGCTGGGCTGAAAACACAGGAGCTCATACCCCTTACTCCACTGCTGTGAGTACTTCAGGTATTTACTACTTTTATAAATATTTCAAAAAGTTACAGTCTTTCTCAATAATTAGTTTGCCATTTCCAACTAAGGTATTTCTAGGAATGGTGAATTAAAATACTAACATTATTTCCAGATTACATTATACATTTATATGATTTCTTTACATGTAAATCTATGTATCTCTCAGTACTGTCTTTAAATCCATGATTTGATCCCTGTTGGTTGCTTATTTTTGTCTTTTTGCTTAAATAATAGCCATCTGAGTTTTCATCGTGTATTGCACTGAAGGGATGTACTGCATTTGCTATGCATTAAAGGACCTGTTCTCTTGTAAAGAAGTGCTGTTACCAGCCTAATACTGTGCTAAACACAGTAGTCAGAGTTAACAGTGGTCAGTATAGAGAGAAGTGAAAATAATATGCAGATTTCAGACTTAGGTAATGTAAATTACCCAAGTACTGTAAAATTAGAGTCCTGTTACAGAAACAGTGGGAGGAGCAAGGTAACAGTTTGTAGAACTAAAATTTGTCAGAGACTGAAGAGCATCAGAAATAGCCTGTGTTGCTTGTGAAGTCCTATACATGTCTAATTTCCCATATATTTAAGTCTGTCTCACACTGTTGAAAACTTGTGTAGATGCTCACCCTTAAGTTCAGTGTTAGTAGTAACAAGTGTCCTTTTTAGTACTTAGGCAAAGGAAAGTTCTACTGAATGCAGAAATGTTGGAGATCTTTCTACTCAAGGAACATCGTATTAGTTTTAGTTTAATAAATGCTTACCTATGTAAGCCAATATACTTAAATGTTGCCATACTGGGGACCATAATAATACTGAGTATAAGTCCAGTATTAGAGATTGTTAGTAGAAAAGCTGAGGGCACCTTTATTTAATCTTTTAAAACCATTCTTTACAAAGTCAGCTGGATTTGAAGTCTATACAAGTACCAGGAAGCACCCTAATACACTTAGAGATGTCTGGGTTTAATGATGGTCTTAAATAGAAACCTCCTTTCTTTTTGCTGCTACCAATTTTATATAGTGGTAATAACATTATACTATTTATAACTATTGCACATATATATTTGTGTGTGTTACTTTGGTTCAAATCCTCTAGCTTCCATGGCATTGCATTAATACCAATCCCAGTTAATTGGAATAGACTGCTGGCGGTCTATGAAGCATGGCCATCTGTTTATTCAGTGATTTGAAATTCAGACTCGTGGTGTTTAATTAAACTCTTGTTTCTGGTTTTCCTTTAAAGTGTTTGTGTGTGTGAGAGAGAGAGAGAGAGGGAGAGAGTGCAAGATAGAAATGTTTACAGGAAGCGAGAACTCTTCTGTAATCAGTACCATTCTTTTTTCCATTTTCAGAAGCTCATAATGATTTATTTTATAATGTAATTTATGTTTAGTGCCATTTTAAAATATATTGATGCCTGACTTTTGTTTAAAATATGAGCATCCAACAATGTGGACCATGAAGTTAATTAAGGGGTAGAGGGATGGAAAAATTAAGTTATAGGAAAGGTTGGAAGAATGAAACTTACAGCTTGGCTGGATGACAACAGGAGTGGGAATGGGGGCATAAACATCTGCAAATATTCAAAAGGTGAAATTGCCAAGGCTGAGCAAGAAAATAATGTTAACATATATCTTTGTTGCCTGAAATCTTTAGAAAATAAAGGTGCTGCCTAAAATTTGGAAAGCTCTAAGAGAATATAAGTGTTGTCTCTTGGTGTACCTAAAATCAGACTAGACTATATCTGTAATAGTGATTATACCCCCTTCTTGTAGGTTTCTGAACTGGTTTTGTGTGAACATGCATTTAAAAAAACAGCAACAAATGAAACTTGCATGTCACATATAAATAAAAACTCATGTTTCATTATACACTGTATGTAAAAGCACTTAAAATATGTACATTAAATAACTGAAATTTAAAGTCAGCTTAGGTTTCCGTGGTTTTCACAATATAACATTTTATTGTTTTAATTTCATGTCTCTTTAATTTGTGTTTAGGTGGTAAATTTGGCACAAATTTAGCTTAACATTTTTTACAGGGAATATTTTCTCTTCTATAGCAAGGGAAAAAAGAAGAAAATTAGCCTATGGTTGCTGTGTGTATTTGAGTACTGTGAGCGCAGACTTAGTATTTATTGTTAAATGACTTCTCAGAGTAGCTGATTCATCAAAGCACATTTAGGATTAGAAAAACCTCAAACTTGAATGAAAAGTTTAACTCTGATTCCCATAAAGCTTTATTGAAATTATGCTCAAAATCATTAGGTATTAGTATATCTTAAACTGAATAATTCTAACTTTATGATTCCTTGGGAAGTAAGAGGTTTCACATTTGTGTTGGTTGTAACTTTTTTTTGTGATAGGTAAAAATTCAAGTCTTTAGAATTGTTATATTAGGCTATATATTTAGTCTTGAAAAGGGATGTTCTTTGGCATTAGTTTCCTACCAGCAATTTTTAAGGACCAGGTTTTGTAAACCATTTTGATTCCATACTTAGGAAATTGCTCATGCCTTTGGGATTTGAAGGCTATGATCAGCAAGAGATTGAACAGGTTGGGGAGAACCTGTGCAGTGAGGAGAGTTTGGAATAGTAATTCAAAGTATGCAGAATACAAACTCTTGCACGTTGAAATCATTGCAGAATTGGCAGGAATGTAAGAATGGTCACTCTGGGTCAAACCAGAGCTCCAGATAGTTTGGTGTCCTGTTTCAGAGAGAGGGTGTTTGCAGGTTTTGAAGTTAAAATATGTGACCAGGAAAAACACTTCCATTCTGTTGTCCAAGCTTGTAGCAATTTGTGACTTTATAAGCTGGAAATATATTTGTTTTCAATAGGTCGGGATGGCTTTCTTGAGATTTCTCATTTCTTCTTGTACTTAGAAGACCAGTTATTTAAATTTTGCTTGGCATGTTTTTCATATTCTGTGGTTTACCTTTGTAGAAGCTTTCTTGGGCAAAGAAAAGTGTTAGTTTCAGTGCCACAGTTAGTTACACAGTAGGGTTTATTCTTGTGGTTTTTATTAATTTATTTCTAAAATCCTTCTATTTATGCTTCAGTTTGAGACACAGCTTTCAATACCTTTCCGTGAAGAAAAGGGAGAGGGGGGCAAGAGGCATCACCATAAATTACTTCATTAAAAGTACTTCCAAATTCATGTTGCTTTCTTCCAATGGTCATTTCTCATTTGAAGACATGCGTTTACATCTCCTGTTTTCCCTGTGGATGGTGGCAGGCTTCCTGCTTTTGCGTATTCAGGGAGGATCTGGTATTAGTTCTTATGCCTTTAGCAAGTTGTTCCTCAAGTATTCTTGACCATTTTTATTGTGATTTTTGTATAGAATTTGCCGGTGCTGGTGGTTCTGAACTTGTCTGGGTGTGACTTCAAGTTCTTAAACGGTATTTTCTTACCTCTAACAGTCTGTTGGCCTTGTTTAACCAGATTTCTGTGGTTTTATTTTTTGGGGATTTTCAAAAGTTACTTTGTGGTTTATAAAATACAGGCTATTGCAAAACTCGTATTTTATGGCTACAGTTTGACACGGGGTAGGACAACTGAAACCAATAGCTGAAGACTTTCTGAAGACAGGATGGGGGAGACGGTGGAGCTTAGGAATGGCTGTGAATATAAAGGTTTAATCTGTAACTCTTGGTCTAAAATTCAGGTTTTGTATCAATTTTTGGAACCTTTTCAACATATGAACTCTGAAGTATTATTGTCTTGGGTTTTTTTGGTCAATATGGTTGTGATAATTTATTTGAACTGAAGAATAAACATCACAGAAATTCTGTAGGTATCTCAAAAGCAGTGTTAAAACTCAAGGAATTCAGAGAATGTCTCAGTTGCATAGCTAAGATGCCTGAGCAACCTTAACTGTGACATGTAACAACACAATGCAAGTGCCATTCCCCACGAGAGTGATGGTAGAGACTGAGTGAGATCTTGTTAAATTACATGAGCATTACCAGTGGCCTTTATTTAGGATAAATGTAAGTAACAGCTAAAGTATGGGTTTTACTCAACATAGTGGAAGCCAATTTGGTCTTTACAAGCTCATGCATGCACACATGCACACATTTGCACATGCACACAGAAACAAATGGAACAGCCTTTTCTTTAAGTACTCCTTCAAAAAAAGAGGCCAAAACTACACTTGGGAGGCCCCTTGAAACTTTTTAGTGAGTGTTTTTTGTTGGTATATGAATGTAAACACAGGAAGATGGGTATTATTTGGAGGGAAAACATTGTGAACAAAACCCAAATGCAGGAGAAACAATAGCCTATATTTTTGGCTGTACTTTGAGAAAGCATTTCCTAGTTTTTCCTGAACATAATAGGAATCAAAGACTTTGTGTATATTCATCTAATTCAAAATAGTATCATCTGTGACATTGAATCTCCTCCCCAGTTGGAACATTCATGATGATTGTGAACATTCATCTACTAACTCTACCAGAAGTAGATACTACCAGAAGTAATACTACTAGGATAAGAGGCAGGCTGTGTTTTTTATGGGAGATAAGTTGAAAAGTGCTAATTCTCTTTGGATACACAGAACCTTAAATATAAAATAGATTTTGAGTAGAAGTGTAGAGACTGAGAATAAGTTGTGACATTCCCTTTTACATCTTTACACCAGTAGGTAGTAGAAAGCACACTTACTCTTCTTCATGCATGGCTGGTGTGCTTTGTGTATGTGTGTCAGCCATTGAAGCCGGCAAACCTTTTAATACTGCATTTTGAAGATGGACAGAAGGTCTTACATTATTTACACAATGCAGAAGTGCTGTAACACAAAGCTGCAAAGGCTCCAGCTTGCAATAGAATCCATTCAAGAATATTTGATACAAGAAAGGTACAGTGATGAGATGTCCTAGGGAGAATTTAAATGGGACTTAATTATGGTTTATAATCCTAAAGAAAACCAGTAGCATCTGTAAATCTATTGAGCATTTTTTGACAAATCAATTATTTTTTGTTTTGTTGAGAAAATGGCAGGGACATCAGACTGACAGACCCAAACTGCCATGGAGTTGAGAATGCGGTCGGGGAAAAGTCTTTCCATTACGTCTCTTGTTCTTCTCCCCTGTTCCTAACTGACACAGATAACAGCAGTGTTTTAGGAATACATGCACAGACTGTGTTTTCTGTATAAATAAGCAGAATGTGCCCTTATTTCCTTAACAACTTACTGTGTTATGAATTCACCAGGACACTAAAGGACTGGCTGTTAAGGTTCTGGTCAAAAGCAGTGGCTTCTGTTCTCGTAAAGGTGTTTTAGGGATTACATCAAAATACTTTAAAATCTGGGCATACATAGACATATGATGCATCATTCCATGAAGTGAAAAATAGCACATTTTGTATTGTGATGAATTACAGAATTTCTTAGCTTGAAGGAACCTCTGGAGATCACCTAATCCAGCCCCATGCTCAAAGAGGGCTTTCTTGTTTTTTGAAATCCTTATCAATAAGGGAATAAGTGAGTAAGGAAATCCACTCTTCCTCCTCCTGCCTTTTCCTGCTCAGTTTTTTTGTACATATCTGTTCTTCTTTCCAGTTCATTGTGTGCCTCATGGGTGCTTTTGCTAACAAAATGGAACAGGTAATGTGAACTGGGAAATGACACCTATGGGGAGATGACTTGTGTTTATTCAATTGATTGTTGAGCTATGCCATCAGCCAGCATTTTGGTCTCTCTTTATGGATGCCATTGAAGCATAGATTCTTTCTTGAAAACTCATTTTCAACAGGAATGACAGTAATGTGCAAATCTGTAGAGTAAATGTTTTTCACGGAAGCTTTAATGCTGATAAATTGGCTTGTGATATACCACTTTGGCTTTGTGATTCCCATACATTGAGAATAGTGGTGGCTGTGTTCTGGGATCCAGGGACTGCTGATCCTTGGCAGGTGTCACTTGTCTGTCTGGCCTGCGTCCATCTCAGTCCGTGCTCCAAACATCCAGTGGAATTTCACATATGAATCTTGCATCCTGTATAGGTTTGAGCTAAACTGTATGAGATAGATATTACGATACAGTTAATCCCTTTGTAGAAAAATGTGTTATCTCACAAAAACAGTCTTGTCCTGTAAGTTTTTGGGAATAATAGGTAATTTAATGCATCACAGATGGAGCGGCTCCATATGGAGAGGAGTTATGTCATTATTTCAGTGAACCAGAGGGTAGAGGAAGAAAGAAGTCTATCTCCAGACAGATCAGTATTTACCTCTGAAGTGAATGCTTCTGTCAAAAGTTCAGTCTTTGCATCCAGATGCTGTTTGGAGGCTTCAGTGCTATAGCATGTGGTGTCTGAACTAACTCACTACCACCACAAGGCTGTGTGAAGGAGAGGAAGCAACAGGCAGAGATGATTTGTGGGAATGGTAGCATTAAGAAGCAGTCAATTAAACACAGTACCACAGTGTTCAAAGCTGAGGGTTTTGTCCACAAAATAATCCTAATGGTTGTTTGAATTGCCTTTGGAAGGGTTGTTGTGAAGCAGAAGTGGATGAATGCAATAATCAAAGAGTGCTTATTGCCTCTTGAAATTTTAATTGGGCTTAATGTAATAATCTGTTGTAAGCATGAGGCTGCCTGGGCTGTTTAGAAGTGGTAGTCTGCTGCAGAAGAGCCACTTCTCACAGAGCAACATGTTCATAACCTGGGGCAGCAGCCAAATGTGTAGCATTGTCTTCTCTGAGCATTATTACCTGAACTCTGAACACTGGTTCCTGTTTGCTGTATTTCCCAAATGGCTTGAAGTGGGTGAAAGAATATAAAATGAAATGGAGATAACAGCAAACTGAACTCTCATTTTATGTCTGCGATAGGGAGAAAATAGTTGGGTATATTTAGTTAGCTAATACATAATCTAATATTTTCTTTCCTTTCCTATGAGTTTTATATGGCGAAAGTGACATAGTTTGGAAAGGTGTAGTATTTTTACAAGGAGATCTAGCAACAAAGCTTCTGATGAAGGGCTAGGCAAAAAAAGAGGTTGCTTTTTCTTTTACAGTATAGCTGAAATTAGTCTTTTAAAATATATTCAACATAAAGAAGAATGTAAGATGCACATCCTCTTTAATGGAACTACATTTTTCCGACATTCTAACCTCTCTGGAAGGTATACCTGAAGTTCTTCTTGTTCATGCTAATTGAAACAAGTAGGTCTTTCTTAAAAAGTTCAAGTTATCTAGCATTTTCCACTATTTAGAAGTGAAGGATTCATGCATTTGGCATATTTTAACCCTTTAGCTTTTTTCCCCCCTTATCTGTAAAATTGCAGAAAAGCTGGATGTGTTTTCAGAGTGGTTTTAGCTTATTTTGCCCACATTAAAAACTTAAAGCTATAGGAGGTGTTTTTCCACCTTTTCTTAGAGAAGATACTTTAGACACAGTTTGTCTGGATGTTGAATTTGGGTTTTGTTATCTTTGAAACCTACCCAAATTTACTGAAGTGACAGCCTTTTGGAAGATTTCCATTTGCATATTCTTAGTAAGTGTTCATTACTTTGGAAGTTAAATCATCTAAGGATTTTGTGTCTGCAGCAAGAATGTGCTCCATTGATCCCTCTAGGATCAATGCTTTAGGAATTGGACAGGACTTTGTTTGCAGGTGTTCTTCCTGGCAGCAGGTCAGTAAGTTAAAAATTCCCCAGCTAGTACTCAGGCAAGATGCAGCAGCTGATAGGAGCGCAGCAAGCTGAAAGTTACTCAACTTTAGTTTAGCACTGCAGTGCATTCTGCTGGACTGTAACATTTAATGTCTTTTCAGAATTACACTTTCAATTTTTATATTAATATGTAAGTAAATTTATCGATATCTCATCAGATATTTTTAATGTACTAGATTTTGTTCTTTAAAACCCTTGGCTTGCATGTTTTTAGTCAGCTAGAGATGCTGGAAATGACAACCAGAGCTTACTAAAATACAGTTTTCACTGTGTTCCTATTAGGCATAACTAGAAGTTACTCAGGAAGTAAGGCAGAAGTGGTTGTTTTTTAACTTGTTAACTGACACATCTAGGTACTATTATTTAACTGACAGGGACAAAGTGAAAGTTAAAACAAGAAGACTAGATTCAGGCTCTGCTGTATGGAATAGATAATAAAATATAGATAACCTGTAACTTCTGTCTTAAGCTTCTGAAAAGAGAAGAGTCATAGTTTGGCAGTTCAGTAAACTAGATTAATTTTTCCATTCTCGAATGAATGTGAGTAGCGCAAGTTTCCATTTTGTAC
Source organism: Melopsittacus undulatus (assembly GCF_012275295.1). NCBI lineage: Eukaryota > Metazoa > Chordata > Aves > Psittaciformes > Psittaculidae > Melopsittacus > Melopsittacus undulatus. Next base: position 7,304,774 of record NC_047529.1, on the reverse strand, counting down.
TCCTTTAAAACAAGTTCCAACACTTTCGTGTTGAGGTACAGTATGTTTCAATAGCTAGGCAGGCCCCGGCAGCTTGTCAAAGCTCCATAAGCTCTCTGCTTATGGCTTGCAGAAAGCAAGCTAGATTTTCATTTCTCCTTCCATTCAACAGGAGTCTCTTTCATGTCTGAAAATTGAAAACGCGTGTTTTTCAGTGTGGTGCATGGATGTGTGTGTGCCCTCTGGCACACCTGCTTCTAATTTCCTGACTTGAAAGCATCTCCCATCAAAAGAAGCAGAAAAACAATTTCTTTCTGACACGCTGCTCAGAGGCCCTTGCGCTGCAGAAGGCCTTCCCTTCATTTGCCATCTTGGTTCCATTGGTTGAACATTATAAGATGCAGAGCATGCATTGTATGGGACGTTCAGCTTATATTGTGCTGGGATCCTTCTCCTCTTGTTGTGGTTATTTTAAGCATTAGAAATCTACTTGAGAGGTCACTGTGCTGAGGAAAAAACAGTAATTTAATCCTTAATTTCTTGCATGGAACTCAAATTAAGGACCAAAGTCTACAGCAAGTGAAGGTTTGTATAACCTCTGGATTGAGTATTAGTTACTGTTTGGTGCAGAAGTTTAGATTAAAATTCAAGTATTACAGGTCAGATTTCTTACCTTTTCTTCAAAATAATATGCAGTGTAAAATTGTATCCAATAGCTGAAAATAAGAGATGTTAATGAGCTTAAAAAATCTAAACAAAGCCACAAGAAGTCCCATGTACCATGGTTGTTGTGAAAGTTGTGCATACGCTAACTAGTAGAATAGAGCTTTTAACTATTAAAGGTCATTTAAGAAGGAAAAATACAAAATACAAAGCTCTGTCTTCAATATTACTGCCTTATCTGTTTTCTCAGTTCAACAGATGACACATTCACAGGCAGCATCTGAATTGTCTCCATAGTTACCGTGCTGCAGCATGCACCTATCCAGTGGTACACCATTGAATGAATTGTTTTCATTTACTGACAAGCCAAACAAAACAAAATGTTTGAAAAGACTTGGAGCTTAAAAAGCATTATATGTGTACAGATGAACAATACTTTAAATGCTAAGACTGGGCCTGGCTTTGCAGCATAATGGTCAGTGGTTCGTATGTTCATAAAACTTGACTTTGCTAAGCCTTGTTCATTACTAATACGACCAGGTATACATCAAATCCGTGCCTCTCCAATTTAGAGAGAAGGGTGATATGCAGGGCAGTGTCACATGCTTTGCACAAGTCTAGGTAGATGACACTGATTGCTCTTCCCTTATCCCACAGTGCTGTAGCCCCATCATAGAAGGCCACCAAATTTGTCAGGCAGAGTTTATCTAAATACTGGAACAGGTTGCCCAGGGGGGTTGTGGAGCCTTCTACGTTGGAGATATTCAAGGCCCACCTGGACAAGTTCCTGTGTGATGTACTCTAGGTTACCCTGCTCTTGCAGGGGGGTTGGACTAGATGATCTTTCGAGGTCCCTTCCAACCCTTGGGATTCTGTGATTCCTGTACAAACATTGCTCACGTTGACCATAGAGATCCCTGAGGAGGCAATCTGATGTTACTTAGCCCTGCAAACATGGAACAACAGTAGTATTTTTGTCAGCAGAGGGTTTATGAGCAGGCAACATTGTGTTTGCACAGTATTACTGTAAGGGAAATAATTAGTTCACTATAGGAAACAGTTATTTTAGTGAGAAGCACTAATTTTAACCCAGTAAATTTTTCCAGATAGTCATCTCCATTTGAGTCACTCCTATGGAAGATTTGGTCTGTCATTGCAAAGTATTTGCCTCTCAGATATTATGAGCTTCAGTTTACTGAAGAAGTCATCATCTTAACTGGGAAAAGATAATAAATTGATTTAAACTCTGTTTACCGGAAGTTTGCTAAAACAAGTGTATTTGAGACTTTCATGTAGAAGTGAAAAATTCTTATTATTTAGTGAAAAAACCCACAAAGTATACTAATACATGCAGTTAAATGTACTGTACTGTGAGATAGTTGAGCAAATGAACTAGATTTACATTTTCATCAGCTTATGTGCTTGATACAGTAATGTGTTAAGTAGCTTTCACTGTAGTTGCTGGATTGAGTCATGTTAATATAAGTTTTTCAGAAGTTGGCTAATGCTGGTGGTTGGATTACAAGTGAATGGAACTATAAACTTAAGCCCACAACTTTATATTATATGTTATAAATCAGTTTTTGATGGCTATAATTCTGTGTACATTTATTTTGTGTCTAGTCCTAGTATTATCTACAGTGTTTTCCTAGTTTGAGACTGCAGAGACATATAGGTCTGCTAAACCTGCAAGACAGTTCAGACTCCAGTATTTGGTTCTAACTTGAGATAATAGGAAGGACAATTCTGTTGGAATAATTGGGGTGATTCTTTTTCTGGTCAAAGTATGTGAATCACTGCTTAGCTATTTTTCTTGTTCAAAATAGATGTTCCTACATCAAAAACTGCACTCAGTAACCAATCTTTCTTTTCAAAATGGGGGATTATTTTCCTTAGTTATCTGTCCCTGCAGATTGCTGGCATGTGATGTGTTGAAAGATATTCGTACGTACACTGCCCGCAGCAGTCTATATGTTTGCTGCCTTATAGGTTGACATAAATATGACAGAAAGAAATGACTTTGTCTGTGGGGATGTAGAGATGTGTGATGTGTTAGTGGAATTGCAGGGCTGCTTTCCTTGTGGTTGATCCTGGATCACATCAGTGAGCTGCAGCTGTTCTTAACCCATATTAAATTTTCTCTCAATTTTTTTTTTGTAGCAGACTTAATATTATGGGAACTCTTCAATAAAGCCATTGTCTTGGGAGGAAAATAACATTATACATCATACTGAAAAATGGCTATTGTCTTTTTGACACCAGTTTATTAGGAATTAGTCAAAAGTTGTGTAGTAACATCTGCTTTCATTACTCGATGCATAGGAAATGCATAGACTCGTTTGCTTGATTCACATTTTAACTCCCATGATTCTTACCACACAGGGTTCTATTTAGAGATATTTAAAGGTATTAGCAGGTTCTTTTCAAGAAACAAGTCAACTTGCTAAGCTTTTGCTGGAGCATTATGAAGTTTTGTTCTAAACTGTAAAACTTCATAATGATTCAGTGAGAGCCATGGGTAAAATGCACTTGCAGGTTTTTGTGTGTTCTTTGTACATTACTTAGTCTGGAATAAATATTAGATAATTCTCTTGTGGACAAAAGTTTCGAGCATGGAAATAATGAGGCAATGAATAGATAGACCCTCCTGTTGAGGACACTGTATTGTGTGGGTCTCTTGATACTGTCCTAACTAGGATGCTTTTCTCAATAGCTCAAGAGCTATTGAGAGCTAACCTCAATGAAAACACTTCTTTTGTGCTCTCAAGAACTTCCTCCCTCTGCTATGTAATTGTTGTAGTATTTCAGCTCTTAAGTTTTCTTTTAAATTTATAACTGGTTTATACTCAATCTGTTTGCTATACAGAGGATTTTTTGCCTTTCTGATGTCCAAATTGTATGTAGATTCAATGCCAAAGTACCCCACTTCAAACAGTTCAGTTAAATTGAATTGTATTAATCAGGAGACACTGCCCATTAGCAGTGGAAATGGGGAGGTTGGGGGTCCTTTTTTTCTTTCCCTTCTGTGTTAGCAATGTTTGAAGAACAGTGTTTCTAAGCTCCCTTTGCCTGTAAGGGGAAGGGTATAATTGTGTGAAAAGTAACCACGCAGGCGAGATTGTTGCAGTGTGTTGCTTCCAAATGATGGGAAGGACAAGAAGACAGTCTGTAAGTAGCTCCAAGGCAGCACTAGACCTGCTTATGTGTGTTTGTGCAGCATTGTGCCCAAACCAGTCAGTGCTCTAAACTCAGCACATTGGGAAGCATATCAATGTGCCGTGCAGCTCAGCAGGCTGCAATGGAGCCAGTTTGGATTGGGTTTGTTTATTAGTTCTCTTCTTGTGCCAGATCTAGGCTGCCTTCAGCTGGAGTTGCGCAGTTTTCTCTGTTCTGGGCTTGTTAGTGCTTCCAGTAAAGTGAGTTTTATCCATGGAGACTGCTCTTTCTCTCAAGGCAGCTTAGATTGGATTTCTTACCAGCTCCAGCTCTCTGCCACGAGAAAGCAGCTAGATCATTTCCAGCCATAAGTTGTCTCTGGAAGCTATGTAGATGTATTTATGTAGTTCTGCACCTGAGCTAATAAATCCAACTGGTTAGTAACAGTATTTTCTATGGAGCCAGTCATGAGAAAGCCAGTCACCTTGTCATGAGAAATTTGCTAGAAATATGCATGTAGATAATTGGGATCTGATCAAATTGTAATTATCTAAATGTAGATAATTTGAAATCCTTGTAATATTGCAGCTATAAGTTAGTTGTGCGTTTTCCTTTTTTTCTCAACGGGGTAGCACATTACAGCTTAACCAGCACATGGTTAGACCTCTTGTAGCTGCTTCACCTGCTTCCCTGCCATTGAGGAAAAATGTCAGCAAATAGGAGTAATGAGTTTAGTATACATACAGAAGGTGTCACCAGAGTGTTTCCCTGTCCAAGAAAATGCTGATCCAATAAACACACACTGTACCATTCAGCTATAGCTGTATGTACCAAAGCACAGTACAGGAATGGAAAAGAGTAAGGGAGAAAAGCAGCAGATGTGGAAGCATTCTGATAGTAAGAGTAGCACTCATGGCCTGCTTGTCTTTGTCTCCAACAAGTTTCAGCAGATAGTTACAGGAAGCACTGAGGCAATGTTTGTTTTGTTGGAGCTTTTTTGTTTCTCAAACATGCAAAAATTACAGGAATTTTTATTAGGAGTCCAATGAGCAGCCATCCTGTCAAGAAAAACCACAGGTAAATTCATGTATTTCTCTGCTGACAAAAGGCTAAATCACAAAGGCTAAGTAGAAGATTGCATCATGTAGAGGAGTTAGTGGCATTCGCTAAAGATGTTCTTGGTTTGAAAAGAGTTGCCTCCAAGTATCATTCCTGTGAGAATGATTAGTAAGTGGATTCTTTGAGAGAGGATTGCAGGATCTGGATAAAGATGACAAGTCAGAGACAGTCTGGCTGTTTCTTCTCACTATTTCTGTTTATGCTCACTAGTTCTGTTTCTTCTTCCTGTATTTAACTTTTGGTTTATGACTTTGTGCAGTAGAAATTCCAGGAAAGTTGAGAGAAAAACTGCTGACATTGTTAAATTTTTGTGTGACTCAGCGTCATTCTCTTTAAAGAATAAAAAAGTATGGCAGAAACCTCTCATACTGACCTCTCTCCTTTCCCCCCCACCCTTTATTTTTTATTTGGCTGTGATGATGTAAAATAATGACAGTGTTTCCTCCTAACGATTCCTATATTTTGATTGTTCCCAATCTCGATATTTCCTTAGGTTGTGGAGAGCACCTTGTCCGAACCATACTGGCCAGAGAATGTTCATGTGCATTGCAAACAGAAGATGCCCACCAAGCTCTCCTAGAGACTATGCAAAATAAGTTTATTGGTAAGTGTGTGAGGCTAATTGCCTAACCATTGCATAACATGGTTTAAAATGCAACTAAGCCTATGAAATAAAATTTAGATACTTATTATAGTGATTTCTGTTGAAGCCTTATGTTGCAGTTGGCTTCAGATTCATGTTGAGTTACATCTGAAAAATGTTAAATCGAACTACAGAAGAATATTTTAGGAAATCTAAAGGAAAACCCTTGGAAATATCTCAATTGTTATGTGAGTCACAGAATACCCGGAGAGGTTTGAAGAAAGAATTTCCTGCCTGAATCATTGCCTGTGGTGTACAATTGCATACTTTAGAATTCGTGGTTTAGGAACATTAATACAAATTATCCGTCATGTTAACCCTTTTAAATATAACAAGCCTCAAAACCACTGCATGTTCTAATTAAATGCTTTGGACAAACAGATTTTGTTTTGCTATTTACATGATGAAATTAATTTCTACAGAAAGTGATGTACACTTCATTCAATTCCACACCTGGGTCAGAGCAAACCCAGGCACAGCTACAGGTTGGGCAGAGAAGAGATTCAGAGCAGCCCTGCAGAGAAGGACTTGGGGGTTTTGGTCAATGAGAAAATGAACATCAGCTGGCTTCAGTGTGCGCTCACAGCCCAGAAAGCAACTGTATCCTGGGCTGCATCAAAAGGAGCGTGACCAGCAGGTCAAAGGAGGTGATCCTGCCCCTCTGCTCTCGTGAGACCTCACTTGGAGCATTGTATGCAGTTCTGGTGTCCTCAACATAAAAAGGACATGGAACTGTTGGAACAAGTCCAGAGGAGGCCACGAGGATGATCAGGGGACTGGAGCACCTCCTGTATGAAGACAGGCTGAGAAAGTTGGGGCTGTTCAGCCTGGGGAAGAGAAGGCTGTGTGGAGACCTTCCAGTATCTGAAGGGGTGCTATAGGGATGCTGGGGATGGACTCTTCATTAAGGACTGTAGTGACAGGACAAGGGGTAATGGGTTCAAACTTAAACAGGAGGAGTTTATATCAAGTACAAGGAAGAAATTCTTTACTGTTAGTGTGGTGAGGCACTGGAATGGGTTGCCCAAGGAAGTTGAACACCATCCCTGATGGTGTTCAAGGCCAGGTTGGACAGAGCCTTGGGTAGCATGGTTTAGTGTGAGGTGTCCCTGCCCATGGCAGGGTGTTTGGAACTGGATGATCTTTAGGTCCTTTCCAACACTAACTATTCTATGATTCCAGTGCACTGAGTCACAAAATTTGGGATTTATTTACCCAAAGCAAGCCTTTAAGGAGGATGCTTTCAATAGCTTCACTAATTTGTAGCCCTACTCTGAAGGTGCTGTATGGAAGTGACTGACTTCAGGAAAGTCAGATCTGTAGTTCATACTCTCAAAATTTATTGCGCAAGGAGTACTAAAAGCAAGCACAAATTATGCATAGCTTTGTGCAGTTTCATGTCAGTGCATGCACACACACACAGAAAGTAGAAAGCTACTGCCAAGTAATTCATGGAAACTGTCTGATAGAAGACCAAAAAATGCAGGTTTTTTTTAGTTGACATATCTGCTTTAAGTTGCTTTGAGTTTTCTGGGTTTTCTTTTTTCTTGTTTGGTACCTGCTAGCAGAAATGCAGTTCTTCTCTTTCTGTTTAGTCCAAATGTATTTTGCCACCAATTTGCATAGCAGGTGTTTTTATTTTAAATGGTAACTTGTTAGTCTGTGATACATGCATTGTATTCTTTACTGAAAATGTGCAAGTATTTGTATTGGGCTTAAAAACATGGTTAATGTTGCTAAAGCTTGTTTCATACCTGAAGTTATCAATTGCAGAGAGAGCGGAGCTGTGCAGACAGGGATACCAGGCTAGCAGTGTGACATCATTGCTTTGGGAAAACACTTTAAAACCAAAAAAAACCCAAGGGAAAGTGAAAAGAATGAGAAACAGGACCCAAGTAATGCTTGACATGATAGGAAAATGTGGGGAAAAAAGGGCTTATAATTCCTTTTTAAAGCTTCATGTTTTAGTTAGGGATAGGTCTGTCTTGTGTCTTCACAAACTTACCACTGCAAGTTTGTGTTGCCTGACAGCACCTATGTGTCTTATCTTCTCAGTTGTACTTTGGGGTAGTGCTGACATGGGAGAAAAACAGTAAAGCCACCTCTTTGTGTGTGTGCAGGTGAAGTGCTTGGATTCTGTATTTGGTGAGAAAGGATAAAATCTAGAATGAAAACTGATTGAGGAAAACCTCAAAACCCAAATACGTTTTGCTGTTGACCAGTGGCATAGTACCAAGTTTGTAGCTAGTAGTGTAATATAAGACAACTTGGCAACTCTGCAGGTGGAATGCAAAGTTATGCCTTGCTACTGTAGCACAACAGTTAAAAACATAACTTAAGCATGCACTTAAAACAAAAGACTTGTATCAAATAGGGGGGTTTTCCTGTGAGTTTTCATAGATGATGTGCTAGTGGATATCTCAGGATGTTTGGCGTGGTGCAGGGTTTCTTACTGTTGTGAAGCAATAGGATACTGGGGCTTCCAGACTACTTGCTGCTGGCATGGATCCTTTCCTTGCTAGCCTTTCTTTAAGCCCTATTTTGTGGGCTTCTCAAACTTTGCCAGAATTATAATAGAACAAGGCCAAAAAATACTCTTTTCAAATCGCTTTAACGAAGCAGATCTAGAAGGTTTTGTCAGAAGTCAAAATGAGCGTTCCTTGTATTGGAGGGGTGAACAGCTGATTTTGGCAGTTGCCATCAGATCAGCGCTTCCTGTTTACAGAACTCTTTGAGTTCTCCACAGAGCCCTGGGAATCCTTCCAGCTAGGGAATGCCTGGCTTAAACAGTGAGTGCTGTTTAAACAGCAGGTGATGAGCAAACTAATGGCAGATGTGCTTCACTCATCTTTTCTCGGAGCCAGCTTGCTATGGATAATGTACAATTGGTGGTTGAATTGGAGGTGAGAGAAATGAAATTTAGATTTATTTGTAAATTCAATGGCCTTGGTATCATTAGTTGAAGAGCATTGAAGGCTTGGTACACAGTTGAAGAATGGTGTTCTGTAGACACAAATACCTTCCAAGCAGAAGAACAGAGGGTTTTCTTACTCATCATTCCTTTCAAATGTGGCCAAGTTTGTGGAATGTAGTCTTAAAGTAAATGTTTGTGTCATCTCACTGGCAGGAAATCTGGGTTTTAACAATGCCAATCTTTTGAATTGTTCTTTTAAAGCTTCTTATAAAGTATTAGAAATTAATAAGCTGAAAGACATAGTTAGAATCTGATATTTGTTCTTTCCTTAGCAGAAAAATGTTTGTCTATTCCTGTATTTTTTAAGTTGTACTTCATTTCACAAATGAGCAGTGTCTGCAGAAGGATAATGCTGACACATTCTCTGTTAGGAATTTTGTGTCAGATACCCCTCCTGGGAGCAGGGGTCTGGACAATTAGGAGTCAGAGGATATGAATTTTCCTACTACAAGTTATGCTTCTTGAGGAGAGAAAAAGCCTCATACTTGAAACAGTTACAAGACTGCCAGTGACTGTCGTTGCACGGTGTTATTGTTACTTCATATTTTGGTGCTGCATCACTCTAAACTTTGCAGTATCATTCATGGTTTTGTAACAAAGGAATCATGCTATGGAAACATTATTGTGTCTTCTGAGTGATGCAGAGGAAAGGATTTGAGCAGGGCGTAATCCTGAAGTTTCAGGTAATCTGTTTTATCCACTGCAAGTTTATGACTTCACAAGTTTATATTTGATGGTGGACAAAGATGAATAGGCAGCCTCTGTTATCTGTGTGAGAAAACCAGCTGGAAAAACTAACACAACATGGTGATGCTAGATGGGGGCTTGTGTGGGTCCTGCCTGTGCTTCTCCTTGTCAAAAGCATTGGCATTTTACTGGACAGTGGTACCCTTAGTTACCTAACTTAAAATCTGTGAAGTTTGACAGCACAGGTGCTTTTCCTTGCAGCTTCTTTACAAATTCTAACCAGATGTTTTAACTGACTTAGCGTGAAATACAAAGATCTCTGGTTTCAGACAGTGTGCGCTTAAACATTTAACAAATAATGGTGCATGAAATTAAAAGCAGGCTTCATTTAGTGCTTGTGTAGTCCTCTAATGTTTATTTAAATAGTTAGCTTGAAGTTTAGTGGGATACGTAGTAAAAGCAGAGTAGCAAAGAGTTTCACTTTGAACAGGGTGTGTACACAAGCTAAGTCCAGTCGTGCAGGTGATGTGGACCTAAAAAAGTCTGAATTTCACTCACATAACAGTACAAGAAGGTTTAGAACTGTTTAGCTTCACCCCTTTAAAACTGGGGGATGCTGAAGCACTTAATTGGTTACACCATGCCACAGTCAATGTTTAGACCAAAGTTCTGAAGGCTTTGAAAGCTAATGCAAACAATAAAGCTTTCTCTACTGTGGCAGAGTATGAATGTAAAACATCCGATGAACAGCCGGCTGGTCCTTCAGCTGGGTTAGTGTCAATAAAACACTTAGACAGCTTAGTTTTGAGTCTGTGCTAGAGTGGATCTGTCCAGTAGCTACAACTGGGAAAAAAAGTACAGGATAAGAAATGAACAACTCGTATCAATCACAGCTCTGGGGGAAGATCACAAGTTCTGGAGGAAGGAATCTTGAGTGTGAGGAGATTTAATCTACAAGGGGCGTAGAAGAGACAAGTCTTCTATTGTAGCTCTAGTTCCTCAGAACAAAGCTGAATATTGAGGCCATTATTTGCTTTAACACTGTCTATACTGTTAAAACATCTATATGATCTATCCACGGTCTGAGGCTGAACCTGGATCCTCATGTTCAGTTATGGTTGCTCTTACAGAACTGATGGGATTAGTGAACGTGGAGTTGCTCCAAAGACCTGTTTGCTTATTTTTAAGACACCATTACAGCAAATTAATAACATGCAAAATATATAAATAAAACCTTGGTAATGCTTTCTGTATGCCAGATATCTGTAACAGAACAGTGGAGCTTTGAAGAAGGGAAATGTGTTTCATAAAGTATAATTTTGTGACTGGGGGAGGTGAGGATTAAACCAAAACTATTGAAAGATAGTTTTTGTTTGTTTTTTCCTGTTCTTTCTCTCTGGTGTGGCCAGCCACTGCTAACATTATTAGTTAATGCTGTAGTTGAAGTTTTGCTTTGGATTCTTCATGCCAAATTCTTCTGTGCTATGCCAGTGTAACTGGAAGGAACCATGAGCTTCATGAGACTTCAAAATGGTATTTAAAGCCCCAGGTTTTTGTAGTTTTGTCGTTAGCAAGCTATTGGATCAAAGATTTGCCTAGCAATCCTATTTTATTGCCCTAGAAAAACATAAATTTAAGGTAGCAAGCATATTTTAATTTATTTTAACTGATTTTTTTAATGTACAGCAAGATCAATCGTTCTTAAGAGTGGAGAGAGGAAGAATGTGGGAGCCAGATTACTTTCTCCTTCTGATGAGAAAGCGTTATGACCTTAATGTACATGACAGTATTTCACTTGCACCTTTTTCTGTTTAAATAGTAATTAAATACAATGTATATGAAAAAATGTTGTTACCTACATGGTTATTTTTACAGAAGACTGCATTATTATTTCTCAATAGCTTGGCTGTAGCAAAAGTATTTTTAGAACTAAAATAATGAAATGTGTTCCTAGACTTTGAATTCAGTGTTTTGAAAACACTCAAATTAATTCCTGTGTCCAATGAGTGGATTCTATTTAGAAGTAAAGTATAATACTCCTTTTGTACCATTATTTTTACAGATCTAATGATGGATGCATAGTGTTCAGCTATCCAGAATCTTGCTTAACGTACTCCTTTGCAATGAATTGCTGTGTTAATATACAGTCTCCAGCATAACTGCAATCCTCAATAATAAGTTTGTATATCCAGAAATACCTTTGTTTTAAAAAAATTAGTCCCTCTTCTCACTTTATGTTTTTAATTGCTTTATTTGGAAAATAAAATACATTCTCTCTTTTAAGGAATATGCTGTTCAATGTGTATTTAATTTGGCTAGAGTCTGATTTCTGAGAAGAGAAAGAAACAGTCTGAATTTACTGTAATGTAGAATACTGTAATAGACAACTGGTTTTTACTGCTGCTATTTAGGGGTTGATTCCCCACAATTCAGCCAGAGAAGAGAACTGGAGGCATGTACTATATTCTTGCTGATTTTGAACTGAAATGGTTTACCCAGAGTTGGTAGTGAAAGCCACCAAAGGGAATAGATGATGGTGTAGTCACACAATTCACTTCTGGTGACTCTGTGGATCACAGCCTTCAGAAGAAGTGACAAAACAGGTGGCGAAAGAAATGGTGTGTGGAGAAGATCATGAGCCATTGCAGGGGTTTGCAGGTGTCTGTGTGTTCGTGTCTATTTGCTGCATGTGTTTGGAGGTGAAAAAGAATCAAAGAATCCACATGAAAATTAGTGTTGTGTTTTGCTGCAGATTCTTTACATGGAGAGAAATATATTGCCAAGTCTTCTCCTAATGTTTAATAAGAGAGAACCTAGCATATGCAAGTTATCCAGATAATTGAAAATCTGATCAGTGATGATGACACATAGTTGACACAAATACTGAGAAAGTGAAGAAATATGTGATTGGTTTATTTACACACTTTTCTTTCATCTGCTCTTTCCTGACTGTGGGAGAAAGAAAAACATGAAATGAAAAGGTAATTAGAATCATAGAATCATAGAACAGTTAGAGTTGAAAAGGACCTTAAGATCATCCAGTTCCAACACCCCTGCCATGGGCAGGGACACCTCACACTAAACCATGTCACTCAAGGCTCTGTCCAGCCTGGCCTTGAGCACTGCCAGGGATGGAACATTCATAACCTCCATGGGCAACCCATTCCAGTGCCTCACCACCCTCACAGTAAAGAATTTTTTCCTTGTACCCGATATAAACTCCCCTTGTTTAAGTTTCAACCCGTTACCCCTTGTCCTATCACTACAGTCCCCAATGAAGAGTCCCTCCCCAGCATCCCTGTAGGCCCCCTTCAGATACTGGAAGGCTGCTATGAGGTCTCCACGCAGCCTTCTCTTCTCCAGGCTGAACAGCCCCAACTTTCTCAACCTGTCTTCATACAGGAGGTGCTCCAGTCCCCTGATCATCCTCGTGGCCTCCTCTGGACTTGTTCCAACAGTTCCATGTCCTTTTTATGTTGAGGACACCAGAACTGCACACAATGTTCCAGGTGAGGTCTCACGAGAGCAGCGTAGAGGGGCAGGATCACCTCCTTCAACCTGCTGGTCAGGCTTCTTTTGATGCAGCCCAGGATACAGTTGCTTTCTGGGCTGTGAGCGCACACTGAAGCCGGCTGATGTTCATTTTCTCATTGACCAACACCCCCAAGTCCTTCTCTGCAGGGCTGCTCTGAATCTCTTCTCTGCCCAACCTGTAGCTGTGCCTGGGATTGCATATGACGTGAATTAACTCAATGCGAGCATTTCTAAAACAAGACTTAGTGTTGTTGAGTCTATAAGCAGTAGTGGCTGTCTTCTTATGTGCACTTGTGCGATCTTAGTATTTTAGTATGGCCTTAAATATGCTATCTGCTTTAAACTGTTTGCTTGGCAGTGTTATGCTGAAGTAGAACATTTTTGACAATTCTAATTAAAGAGATCATTGTTATTTTTCACTAGAACCTTGAAAGAAGCTTTCACAGGCCTTGCGAGAGGAGAAATGTTACTTGTTAAAAAACAAACCAAAACTTTTTCTGTCTGCAGTGACCTTTCACCACATCATGTTTTATAGCCTGAAGAATTAATGCAACCAAATATAAGATTAGGTCTGCAGACCAAGTTCAGGTGAAGACATTGTCTTTGAAGTACCTGAGTTTCTGAAGCAAAGATTAAAGTGTGCATGTCCCCCCTGAAGAAAACCACTTATTTTCATTTGATTGCAGAAATCATTTCAGATACTTAGCCAGCACTTGGTTAATGCAGTGAAAGTATGAGAGATACTTAGCATCTTGGAGTAAAGGATTTTGATTTGGGTGGGAAAGCTCTTTGCATCTTCCCAGGCCTTGCATTTCTATTTTAACCAAGCATATTTTCCTGTTTTATTATCTGTTATGTTATGCTTGGCTGAATTCTTCATTCACAGGGATTTGGCCACATTCGATGTGTAATAGAGTAGGTGTGATTGGTACCTAGTAGTAGTTCTTGTGCAAAGCAAGTGGTGCTTTAAAGATACTATCTGTTTTTATTAGATCAAGTAAGATACTGCTGTTTATTGAGCATACCACACATTATTTTCCTACAATGTGGGTTTCTGTTTTAATGACCACCTTGTATCACTTCTAAATATGGCTGCTCTTACAGCAAGAGACAACATGGTAAAGCTTTTATTTTTCCTTACAGTAAAGCTTCAAGTTGGTTCTTATTGTTTTGTTGTTATTTGCATGAAAGAAGTAATTTTAATCATACAAATAGCTGTGGGCAAGTTGAAGGAGGCTGATCTGCTCCAAAGTTCTTGTGGACAGCCAGTTTTTTACAGTGTCCATAATACTAGACATAATATGTTAATTTATTTCAAAGAAGATCGTTAAAAGAAATAGCATGAAATGCCTGTTGCAGTGGTACATTCAGCTTTAAATCACAGTATATTGCAAATGTGTGACTAGAGTCTCCTTGGGCTGGAGTGTAAGAACTTGGTTAGTTTTGTGGCTGAAGATGTTTTATGTTGTATAAAAATCATACCATTGTTTCCACATTTGAAACTATAGGAGCCTCGTTTCAAATTACCAGCCAGAAAACAGAATACTTAGACTTCATTCAACTAACTTTAAATCTTTTCCAGCTTCTGATAGAAGACATTTTATATCATATGTCTTAAATTAACAACAGAAAAGCCACTGTAAAAAGGAGGATGTCTTTTGGCTTTTCTGCTAATATTCATAAAACAGCAAGAAAGGCGGTCTGTAGCAGTTTGGTGATGTCTCTCTACAAAGTGCCTTAAATTGGGAAAATGAATAAACTGTAAAAGTGACCCAAACTTTCTTGATTGTTTTCATATGCAACCATTATTATATTAATTATAGTACAGCAAGAACAAAATGAGTCATGATGTTTTTTCAACTTGACACTCCATTTTTTCATTATTATACCTTCACTGATCCATGAACAAACGGTTTTGCTCTCACAAATGTAATTTCCAGTATGTTTATTTTATTCTGTGTAGATCTTTTCCTTTCTGTGATTACTGGTAAGTCAGTAGATGTCTATTTAGAAACCTACTCATTAGCAACGCTAGTAAAAATAAAGCTGATGCTTTTGTAGATGCATTGGTTGACCTGACAGTCTTTTCAACCCTTGGTGACAAGAGTAAAGGGGAAAGACAGGAAAGTCAATTAAAAAACGAACAAGCAAAAAACCTATTCCTATTCCATATAATTCTCCCCAACAATTTTTACCTAGGTTCACCTTTTCTTGCCAATGAAGATGGTGTACTCGGAGGTGTGATAGTTCTTCGGTCATGCAGGTGTTCAGCAGAGCCTGAATCATCACAGGAAAAGCCAAGTTTACTAGGTAAGAAATTCTTACTGATTTTTAGCTTGAGCTAGGTGCTAAATCAGAGTGAAAGATGAAATAAGAACTGTCTGTGCATGTTTATCATTGTTCAGAAGCCACAGAGAAAACACACACAATTGAAATTGTTTGAGATAATAAAACTAGAAAGTGAAATAGTATTTGCCTTGTTTGTTCTCTAAAACTGTGGAAAAGAGCATTCTTTCTGACTCATTATTTCTAAGCAGAACTGTGATTCAGAGGGTTGTGTGGGATCCTTCTAAAACCATGACAGAGAAATAATGGCTGCCTGTGGCAAGGCAGGGTATGTTCCTCAGAGGAAAACCATTGCATTTTTACTTGGGGGCAATGCATATGACTGTTCACTGCTTCTCAGTGGTTTATATGCTAAACATGCTATCTAAAAAGTTATTTGTTCCTCCTTATTGCATGACAAAATGTGAAAATTGGGAGGATACATTTAAAATGTGGAGGGGAAGTTATTTTGTGGCTAGAAGCTTTTTGTTACACCCAGAAAAATCTGTTCAAATTAGGGCACGGTTCCTGTTTGCATATGCAGACAACAGGAATACTTGCTGTTTATATTGAGATCAGGAGAAAACTACTTCACCTCCTATTTCACCTCCATCAGTAGCTGACTGGTTAAAAAAGCTCTGAGCTCTGCAGCTCTTCAGCCATGTTTATGTCCTAGAAATAAGATCCTCATATGGCTTGCTGCTTACAGCAGAGCAAGTGTATTATAGGAAACCATCATGTGGTTTATCTTAGGGAAGCAGCTAGGAAACCAAAGGCTGTTGACCACTAGCAGACAGTGGTGGAAATACAACCCTGAGACAGTAAGGGCCCATGTTCCTCTTTGAAGGCAGGGATTTGGGACTGGGGGCATATGAATTACTTCATTATGACACTTGTACCATCTCCTTTTGTGTGGTGCTCCTCAGATGTGGGCATATGTGTCTTGTTGTTCTTATGCAGTGGGTCACAATGGACCTGTCTAATATATGTTATGCTATGAGAATTAAAGGTTTTATTCCTTTGTATAATCATCTGCTTTATGATTGTTTCCCCAAGTGTTTTATGAACTACTGTCATCATAAATTCCAAGTATGAATTACAGATTGAAAGTAGCTTTCATGTCTTTTAGAATCTGAGATGACAAATTTGATCACCTGCCTTAACTTTTTGTATTAAGGCATGTTTATAGAGTCTTACCTGGTAATTCTTAAATTGCATTTCTTTTTAATTTACAGGCTATTATTTAGAATGACACCTCACCTTTGTTTTAAATTTAGTACTACTTTAGTCCCACTATATCCTAGTATTCTGTCACCAGTGTTTGCCTGCTTACAGCCAGCTTGGAGTAGCAGGCAGAGTGTGTGCTAAAGGTGAGCTGGTGAATATAGTCTTCATAATCCAGTATTTATGGCTGGCTGTTCAGTGACTTCCAGGATGTTAGGGTCAAGTTATTACAGTTGTACAGGATGAGGTGTATGTTATACTTCATGTCTTTGTTCATATTACACCTTGCTGGTTTGCATTACAAGAATCTTTAAATATCATAAACTACTTAGTGTTGATCAACTTGAGCCTGATTGTATTCCTGCTTTTCACTCGTTTAATAAGTAATTTAGCTCAATCCAGTCAATAACATTAATGTTTCTCTACCTAACAGTTGAAATTTGTGTGTTGTTTAAGCTTTTGGTCAACATCTCATGTTACCCAAAAGAGTTTCATTTACATATTTTGCTATTCCAAAGAACCAGAGATTTGAGAGGGGGCTATAGGGATGCTGGTGAGGGACTCTTCATTAGGGACTGTAGTGATAGGACAAGGGATAAGGGGTTAAAACTTAAATAGCAGAAGTTTCGATTGGATATAAGGAAGAAATTCTTTATTGTGAAGGTGGTGATGTACTGGAATGGGTTGCCAACAGAAGTTGTGAATGTTCCAACCCTGGCAGTGTTCAAGGCCAGGTTGGATGAAGCCTTGGGTGATATGGTTTAGTGTGAGGTGTCCCTGCCCATGGCAGAGGGGTTGGAGCTGGATGATCTTAAGGTCCTTTCCAACCCTAACTATTCTATGATTCTATAAATAAAGACTCTTTGTCCATTGATCTTTGGTTTTCTTTCCACTGAAATAGGATTCATACAGGGCAGCTTATTCTAAAAGGTATTTTTTCTGTACCACAGAAATTTCTTGCCTTACAGTGCTTATTGAGTTAATGTATAATTAAACATACCTAGTATTTGTGGTGTTTGGACTTAAAATAAGTTGTGTAACACTGAAGAACATGGTGTGCAAAGTAATGAAATCTCATGTCTTTGTTGCAGGGATATTTTGTGGGTTATTTTTAAGTAATGAAATGAATTGCAAAAAAGTGATTTATGAAATTGTTGAAAATATGTGAAATGTCTTCAGATAAGTATGTAATTTAGGATTTTCATTGAAATTCCACTACTTGTGATAGGTAGCAGTAACCATGTTTCATGCTAGAACATGCCACATTTGTTGTACAATTTAGAAGGAAAAAGTTGTTAAAAGCGTATGCCTAGAGTTATAGAAGGCAAAGACATACTATTTTGAGGGTATTTGGCCAACTTCTCAAAATAGATAAGATTGTCTCCAAAAAATAAATGCTTTCACTGATAGTTGAACCTTCAGGGTGTTAGGGAGAGGTTGGCCTCATCGACCACAGCTACATTGCACTAAATATGTTTCACTCTCTGAAAGCTTTGACTAACCTTTGGCAATATCAGTCATGAATCTATTACGGGGGAGCAAAGCACATACCTGAATGAAGTTCATTTTTCTTTTAAGATGATATCTACATATCTGTCAGAATCTTCAAGTCTTGCCGGGACTGTCTAAACTTTGATCTTCTGCTCTGGGTTAATTGCTATTCAAGGATAAATGGTTCAAAGGATAAACACATTCAGCATGTTGTGACCTTCATCAACCATATTAAAGGAATGTGAGGGATAGGAATGAATAAGAATTTTAAAACCATCTAATGATGCTTTTTGCAGTATGTGAAAGTCTCTTTGTAAAGAAATACCTGGAAATAGCTTTCCATGGCTTCTTGTATAATTCATGTAAAACTGCTCCTGTAATCCAGAGGAAAAATGTAGAACTCAGTGCAATTTTTTAACCCTCTTACAGTATTCTATGAAACACCCTGAATTCTGATCAGCTACTGTTTGTCTTTCCTCCCTTCCCAATTATGTACTTAATGGACACAAAGAACACTGGCTGTGACATAGAGCAGGAAGAATACAGTGCAGTGTTTATAAGGCTCCATTTGATGGAAGCCTAACATATGAATAATGTGCTCATTGCCTGAATTTTGTGTTGTAGCTGAGTAGGAGTGTGTGTGCATGTATAAAGAGAGTTATGTATCTATCAGGGAGTTAAAGATCAATGT
The DNA here is from genome assembly GCF_012275295.1 of Melopsittacus undulatus. Classification (NCBI taxonomy): domain Eukaryota; kingdom Metazoa; phylum Chordata; class Aves; order Psittaciformes; family Psittaculidae; genus Melopsittacus; species Melopsittacus undulatus. The sequence continues at coordinate 7,286,288 of NC_047529.1, read as the reverse complement.
GATGAGCTGCTTAAGCAATTGATAAATTGTGACACTTTCAAACTTAAGAACAACACCTCACTGGAATAACACACACTAACAATATATGTTAGCAGTGGTTAGTTTCCTTAATGATTATCACTACGAACACAGCACTTGGTTGTGTTTTTATATCCTAATTATCCTATATTTATATCCTAGTATAGGATATATATCCTAATGGATACATTAGGATATATAGGGCATATATACTAATGTAGGATGTATAAAATATCCTACATTTATAGCCTAAATTATCTCGCTGAGTATAGGTTGCCAGATTGTGTATAGCTAGTGCTATAAGCAAAGGTGATCAGATCTGAGAGTGCTTTGATAGGGAAGCCAAAATCAAAATGGTCTCTTTCTTTCTTTGGTCTCATCTTTCTTTCCTCTCTTAACTTTGGTGCTCTTTACCCTCTCCCCAAAGAAACTGGGTGATTGCATATGGTCTTGATGTTATTTACCATACTTCTGGGACCAGGTCTTGCTCTAATTTTGCCAGGTATCTTCTTTGCTTATTGAGCTGTGTTATTCAGCTTCCATCAGTCATCTCTCCTGCTTTTTCTGCAGGATTATTTTACTTTCACCAGATGTCTTTTGTGCCTGCTCTATACCTTCAGCTCTCATCTTGCAGACTTTCACTAGTTCTACATGTTTTCCTGTGTCCTACTTGTGCAGCTAAATCACGAAACTCCATTTACCCACTGGTACTTAGTTACATGTTATGTATATGTTTATCCTCAATTCTGTGAAAAAAAAAGCTTGTTACTGGTTATTCTGTCTATAGTGTTGCAATTCTACAGAATTCTTGTGCACTGCCTGCATTTATGCTGCTGTAGTGTGCTCTTGTCTGGGTTCAAGGCAAGCAAATGCAAATTATATCTACTTTTACTTAATGGGTGGAATGGGCCTCTGCTTTAAGTGTTAGTCCCATCTTTTAAATGTAGTTGTAGTTGATATATTTCTCATCTTGGAGGCTCATTCTGGATATTAGTTCTGCAGTGTGTGACTGTAAATGGTGCAGGAAAGTCTTGTTTATTTGATAGCTGTTTCTTTTGAGATAAAATTAACCTGGTAAGTAGATTTTGTTCTTTTTGTCCTTTCCCAAACTGTTTTAAGCTATATATGTTTCTCAAGATTCCAGTTTTGTTAACCTACATTTTATATATTTAACCAATGCATTTTTTTGTGACTTCCTTTACAGTGGAATTTCTGTGGAGCCATACGACAGAGAGCATGTGTGTAGGATACATGTCTGCACAGGATGGCAAAGCTAAGGTAAGCCATGAGGGATAGGCCGTAATACAGTAGAGTGAGGGCAGAAGCTAAGGAGAATATGAAACAATGAAATATATAAGAAATTTCTGTCTTTAAGAGAATGGAAAAAGTAGTGGTGGCATAAGCAGTTAAATGTATTTATTGGGCATTTCTAATTCCTTTATTTTAATTACAGCAGTTAACTAGCCTATGCTAACATATGTGTTACATCAAAAAAGGTGCCACAAGCACATGTCCATTTCCTCTGCTAACAAGTAATTATAATACAGTAACTTTATCCAGCTTGATTCAGTGATACTGGCTATTTAGGGTGGTATGGTATTTTTCTGTGGGCATGTCTTCCTTCAGAGAAAGCTATTGCACCATCAAGGAAAAATGGAGAGGATATGAAACAACCTTAAAGCTGGTTCCTAAAATAGTCTCTGTGATAAATATTTTGGATATTGATGTCCATGTTTACAGGCTCTTGGAGCCTAATAATTTCTTTTTTTTTTTAATGAGAGAAATAATATGTCATAATTGGGCTTGGCAATGGAAACCTGGAGAAGTCCTTAGGTCAAGATGAAAGAGTAGGGATTAACCAAGAGGATGAGCCACCTCTTCTTAGGCACATAGCATTGAAGGGAGAAAAAGGCTTGTATTACAGTGTAGCAATGAAAGCATTTTGGAGAGGTGTTTGGACAATAAGGGTGAATATGGGAGAAGCTGCAAGCAGAAACAGGATCATAATTTTGTAACTATTTATACATGTACAGCTGTAAATATTCGAGATTGAGAGTGAACAATGAGAGATAGTTAAAGGAACTGACAAAAGTGGGGGAATAAGAAGGCGGCTCCCCAGTATGGTTGAGGTAATGGGGGAAGTGGAAGCATTTACTGGAATACTTGCATGCCTTAAAGGAGAAGATGACAGCAAGCAAGTTTATACCAGGAGATAAGCCCAAGACACACACCCAGCATTTTGATGGAAAGATGAATATTAAAGCCTGGAAAAGGAAAGGATTTGAGGGCCTGGATTTGTTGACTTTCTTCAGAAATGGCTTCTTATGTATTTGCTGAAGAAGAAAGTTTAGTCATCAGCAGACTACAAAATTTATTTCTTTCCTTTTTTCCTTTCTTCCTTTTTCCTGTATCCCATTTGCTATAAGTATGAAGGAGGATATGAGTAAGATAACAAGAAAACATACGAAAGAAGGAAATTGACATCAGATATTTCAAACAGCAAGGATGGTGTAACATGCTGGTTAAAGCACTGGGAATGGATGAGTTCATTCTCTAGGAGTAAAATGTGTAGGAAAAAAAGACAAGAATGCTCCAGAAGGAAGAGGAAGATAAAAAGCAGCTGGTGAAGGAAGTGCTGGTAGAGGTGCTAGTCAAGTACTCACTTTCATGGCTTACATAGAATTCTTTCCAGTTAATTATCCATGGAATAGAATGTGGGTTTACTTCTTTTCTTAATATTTATTTCAGGTTTATTAGAAAAGAAACCAAACTCAAGTTAAAAGTACAGACTGGACTGAGTGGAACTAAAGCAAGCTCAGCTGCAGATGTTCTAGTACTCACTAGTTAGCTTTAAAATCATTATCTTCTGTTCGCAGTGAAAGGAGGATTCCTAGAATGCACAACGTGAAATTATTCCAGCATGCACACCTGCCCCCGACTTACACTGAAGGCTCAAATGTCATTGTTTCTTCCTGTACTATCTAATTAATAACTAAATGCTAAATATTAAATCTGTCTGCTAATGAGTACTAGCATGACAGTGCCCAGAGATGTTTTCCTACTCACAGTTGCAACACTTGACATCTGGTGTGCATTGTTTTCATACTGCTGGTAAATTCTCCAGCTGGTAATCTTGATTGCGCTGACAGACACAGCTGCTCTTCTTGGTTCACTTTTAAATTATGTTTTTGACCTTCATTGAAGAGTTAATCCCCCTCCCTTTCTTCCTCCTTTGAGTCTGTGGCCACAAATGCTTTCCAGAGAAAAACCGCAAACGCTTTTGCTGCTGACTTCTATTGATCAAAAAAAGTCTTGTGTCATAAAAGCTGGAATTTTATTCTGCTACAGCTAGGACTAAGTTATAGATGGAAAACTGGGTTTGAAATAGAACACAGTGTATTGCAAGTTAAAGAAAAAAAGAAAAGCCCTTTTCTTTAATAGAGTAACTGTTTTGGTACAGTTAATTTTGAGTGCTTGCCGTGAAATAATGGTATAAGATTTCATGAAAGTACAAAATATAACTTGTTTATGAGTTCATAGCAAAATGATCAGGCAGCAGCTTGTAAGGAAACATCTTGCTTTCCTGTTTTCCTAGGGTGGTAAAGAGCTTCAGTTTTTGTTTCTTTCATCAGTCAAGGACTCAAGTTTTATTCTTAAACTGAGGGATTGTCACAGTGGGTGATTTTGGGCTGCTTTAATTTGATGAACATGAAAACATATTTTTATAACAAGACTTTTAGAAAGTGAGAAGGTTAAATGTCTACTGTTACAAATTGGACTAATATTAGAATCATAATTATATAAAGTGGTACATACTAAGGAAAAAAAGATCCTGCATTGGTTCTTTGTGTGTTGGAGGTTAATGCATTTCACAATAGCACCTAGCGAATGGTGGTTCTGAACCCCAGATGAAGGTTATGGAGATATAGGAGGCCTTTCTTAGACACTTACAAGCTGGATACCAGCTTACCTGCTGACACGGGTATGCTTGAGAAGTGGAAACGTAATCAATTAAATATCTGCAACTCCTTAAAAAGAACAGTGGGACAGGAAAGTGGAATTGGAGACTTGAAGTGGTTTGTACATCCTGACCTGCCAGTGCTTCTGGCTTTTAGCACTGTGAGCTCTCCAAGTACTGATTTGGAAGTATCCTTGCAGCAGGGGTTTATTTCCTCCCAGTTTTGGGAAAGGTTGGGTTTTGCAGCCGTCTGCTCATCTCCAACCTAGACTGCCTGAATGCTAACTCACCAGCATAAAATGGCTGAGCCTGCAAGAGCTGTGGAACAGTTCTGCACTGTGACTAATAATTGCTTGATTTAAAGCATACTTTCTGGAAAGGTGTCCAGTCTTTTTTTGGAAAGCCAGATGCCTGGAAAAGTCACCGTTTCCTGTTAAATGTTGGTTTAAAATGTTTGGTCGAGCATTACTTTAAAAATACCATGGAAGCTTGCCAGATGAACTAAGTTCACACCTTAATGCTGACAAGTCATCTCTGGTGGTGTGTCTTATTACTTGCCTTGAGCTCGCTCTCAAAGCTGGAAGTGTTTCAGCTCCTCCATCACTGATACCACTGGCAATGTCATCTTAACTACCTGCACAATGGATAGCCCACTGACTTCTCTCTGATTCTTACATCCTTGAACCCTTACATCACTGCAATAAGCAACTAATGAAGATATAACCTTGCTGGTTCAACTGTAGTCTTCATCCCTTGTGACATAAGCAGTTTCATAATAATTCAGTGCCAGTGTTTGTCACATCTTGCATATGCAAAGAAACAAACCTTTTGTCTGAACAGCTTTGATGGTTTTATATACTTCTTGGAACTAACCCACACTGCCTGTTGCTGCAACTTATCCAGATTGGGTACTGGAGCCTCAGCTATGTTGAGCTTAAGGGACAGATGCACTCCATTTTAGAAGTTGCCTGTCCCAGTCTTCCTGAAGCAATACCATGACAGATGTTTCAACAATAGCTTTGGTCTTTGGGAGATCAATGGGCTTCCCAAGATCTCCTGAAGCAAGTTCCTGCATTGCCATGTATATGATGGTACAATTGTCATGTAAGGTATGTCATGGTTTAAGCCCAGGCTGTAAATCAGAACCACACAGCCCTCTTGCTCACTCCCTCCCTTTCTTCCCTCGCCAGGCCCACTCCCAGAGGGATGGGGAGGAGAATCGAAAGAATGTAACTCCCATGGGTTGAAATGAGAACAGCCCAGTATAACACAAACCACTGCTGCTACCACCAATAATAATAATGATAAGGGAAATAACAAGGGAAGAGAATACAATACCACCCGTTGATACGCAGCCCAGTTGAGCAGTGAGGCAGCCCTTCTGGGTAACTTGCAGTTACATCCCGGGCATGATGTGCTGTGGTATGGAATATGTCTTTGGCTAGTTTGGGTCAGGTGTCCTGTCTCTGCTTCCTCCCAGCTTTCCGGGAGCATGAGACTCAGAAAGTCCTTGGCCACACTAAACATTTGAGCAATAACAAACTGTTCAGTGTTATCAGTGCTGTTCCCAGGCTGAAAGTCAAAAACACAGCTCTGCGCCAGCTACTAAGAAGGACAAAAATGACTGCTACTGTTGGACCCAGGAAAGGTGATACTCAGCTCTTTGTAACTGTTAGTGAGGCTGTTAAATTATTCTAAGGTGCTGTGGAAGTTTCTGGCTGTGGCCATGAGAATGAATAGGAAATTCTAGTCTGTGGACTTCTTCTGCACTCACCCAGCTCCTTTTGTAGCAGTAACTGCTGCATCAGCAAAGGTCAAGACTTCTAGATTGAAGCACTGGGAGTTTAAATAACTTCATGAACTGGGGAGGTGTGTTTTTTTCTTTTATAGTATTTTGATGTTGACTCATTAATTACTTGATATGAATTCCAGATCTTTGATAAGCAGTTCCCTCTTTTAGATTCCCTGTCCTAACTATCTCCTGTTTCTGAGACACTAGACCTCAGAGTAACCTTCCAGATGTTTTTTTTGTGGATCCATAATAGATCCAACAGCTGATCCATAGCATTGGCTAAGTAGGTCATCCTGTAATCAGAGCTTTGACCACTTTAAAGATACTCTGGCAGCTTTCAGATAATCAGTTTCTATTTTCCTGAACTGATTAAGCTACATTCTGAGAGCTGAAGCATTTTTGTTATCACTGCTGGGAAAACATCTGTATTCTGATGACTGGAGTGTTGCCTCTTGGAGCTCTGTCAATACTGCCATGGTGATGTGTAGTATTTGAGGTCTTAAAAGCTAATATAGCATTTAGTAGAACAGTTTGCATGGAGGGATTTGAGACCTTCCACCATGTAATTTGGGAGGGGGAGGAATAACTCCTGAAATTCACCCATAATGTGATTTTAGATACAAATGGAGAATGGGAAGGAAGGGAGGTTAGTAGGTAGGTTAAAAATTAACTGACTTCTCTTAGTTAAATAGTCTTCGTATCTTCTTGTTCCTTGTCTGCTTGCTCAGTGGAGGATGCTGCAAAGGAAAAGAAGTTCTTCCATCTCAAGTGACAGTTCAGTGTATGCCTGCAATGTGAATTCACATACCAACTGCATCTCTTGAAGGTTCTGGTTATGGGTAGGCAGCCTTTCTTTGATTTAATGTTGTATATCTGTGCATAATCAAGCAGGAGCCCTTTTATCTCAGACAGGGTCTGCAGAGTATTTGTTCAGTCGAGGCCCACAGTATTTTGTGTGCAAAAAGTCTTAAGTAGGCAGGATGTGCCAGAGAACTTCTTTTTCCTGGATCTCCCACATGTCTTGCATTATCTTAGTGATTGAGAGTAGTTGGTGGAGGATGTTTTGGCTTGAAAACAGGTACTTCCTCCCTGTGTTTTCACTAGTGTTTGAAGTCAGCGTGCTTTCTTTGCAGGGAAAAACCCAATCTCAATACCAACAATGTGCAGGTTTGGTCCTGTGTTATGTGTAGGTATTTGAAATATTTTTCAGCTCACTATGATTCTGAGTATGTATAAATGTACTGTATGATCTGCATGTACATGTTCTAACTTTTGCAGTTATTGTAAATGTTGCAGTACTTTTGAGATACCCTTGTAATTCAGTTTAATAGGTTTTAGTTTGTGTAACAGCTACATGACGTAGACAGCACATCTCTAAAAATCTAGTTGTAATATTGAATGTGATCCAGTTCAGCTGCCAGTTTAAATCTCTCTTTTGGCAGATATTTGGTTCTTACAAATTACTCATCTTTATGTTATGACAGGTTTTAATACTTCAAAGCTACATATGCCGTTCTTTCCATTTTCTAATGAAACAAATTCAAGTTGCTTTGTAAGATATAGGGTAACAGTAGTGAAGAGTGTTGCATATTGCCGTGCTTGAAAACATCCATCAGCAACAACTGCTGTCTACACTGAAAGTTGTGGTTGCAAGATGCAGAGACTTATCTTTGAGGGTTAATTTCATTTTCCACTATGAGGAAAGAGTGGGCAGGGAGACCATTTCCAGTTCACTTTTCCTGTTGAGATCTGTTGTAATCAGATTTATTCACCTTTACTAATGTTGCAGAATGCTTTACTAACAGTAGCAAAATTACTTCCCTCTATGGTTGAAGTGATACATGTGACAAACACAGATTGTAGTGATTATTGCTGGTTTTCTTATGATGGGCTTCTATGTTTTACTTTGTGAGTTAAAGGTCTATGAAAGCCCTTTGTCGGGATAAGGGCAGTTATCCAGTGCTTATTGGGTGAAGAAACACATCTCGGAAGAATCCTAATTCTAATTTGAAAATTACTGGAAAAATTTACTGGGCCTGTTTAGTTAACAGAAATACTAAGTCAAATAATTCAGTCTTTCATTTCAGACTACAGAGACAGTCTTTTAACTTCATGAGACAGGAAAAGTATATGTCACTGTTATACTTTTTTTGTTGTTTCTTTAATTGGACTCTTGTCTGGAGACTGGGGAGTCATTCAAATTTTCACTTGAAAAGAACTCTGCATACAGTGAAGCATCCAGTTCCCTCATAAAAATAAGGTATTTATATTTGTTGGAAATAACCTTCAGTGCTAAGATACCAGTTACTTGGCTCATAGACCTTCATGGAAATTATGGGCTCTGAGATGGGCAGATAAGTTCAGTTTTTTAGGTTGATTTCTTGCATAAAGCTAGTAGTTCTGGAACTCTCCTCATTTTTGGCAAACATTTGAAAATGGAGCAGAGAAAATGGGATTGTGTATCCAAGGCATGCAAATGTCAGTGAGATAACCTCACCTAGCGCCTGCAATTCAGAATTTTAAGACATATGGCAGTGTTTTAGAATACCTCTACAAAAGCCTGGGACACTGTGTTGAATAGGTGATTGGTTGGTACATGGCTTTTGACTGTCTAAATACATGTGTGAATGTTTTAGAGATGTGAAAATGCTTTAGTTTTCACCTTTTTTAAAAAAGTCTGTGTTTCTATAATGCTTTATATTGTTATTTTTAGATATGTAATAGTATATAGTAATAACCTTAACCCATGAAATGAATATGAGCTTGGAAAACTGTTAGATTCCTGAGCAACCTTTACACAGAATCAGTATTTTCAGTGCCTGAGAGACAGAAGCTGTTGGTACATGTATCCTTCTGTCTTTTGCCAACAAGGGCAATCATTCTGGAGCCCTCTTTTTCTCTTCCCATCTTCTCTCTCATTTCCATCCCTGCCTCCCCAACCCCCCTTTTTATTTTCTTCTTTTCCTTCCTTATTAAGATTTCACCAAACAAGTTGCACATGGGATATTCTGATAGCAGCATTACCAGTACAGTATCAGTACATTGCAGAGCACTGTCTCCTGTGATGTGGCAGGTGTACATTCAAACCATGTTGGAGGACAGCTTCTCAGGAGACAGAGCAGCAGAAGATGGCTGTTGCTGCCAAAATGGGCTATTACTGCCTAGAAAATAAATGAGATAGTGTGGCCAGGTGGTTCTCATGGTGGAAGCATGTACCCAGTTAAAATGCTCCAAATTTCGAAAGAATATATGGATTTGGTGGCATAAAGTTGCAAAAAGCAATTTCATTGAGTGTATGATGTCCTTGGTCTTTCATTATATTTCATCTCAAAAGTGTAATGGATGGAAAAAGTTTGTTTTATAAATTACTCTGTCTAAAGCACATCCTGAGCATGTAATAAGAAAGCTAAACACATGAAATACTCTCTAGATTTGCCGAAGAACTGAATGTGCTGCCATCTGGTAGTTGTACTTTGTCCTCTTGGCAGCATTTAATTGACTTCAGTTTTCTCATGCAGCGCTGTCTGTCTCTTGGCTTACACTTTATGCTCAATTTACATGGTATTTATGCTTTTAATGAAAAAACAAAGCTGTTGTGACAAACTGATACTTTTATGTGAATAAAAGAAGGAGGCTGGCTCTTTAAAGACTTAAAAAATAAAATCTTTTTGATATTAGTTGTTCTCAAGGCTATTCCAGAATATTTGTCTGTGAGACATGAAGTAAGTCTTGGCATAACTTGTATTTGTTTTGCTGGGGTTTTTAAAATATATGTTAAAAATATGTAACTTCAAAGGTAGATCGAATGTTCCTGACGAAAAGATGAAACCCTGTATTGTCCCTATAGCAGTTAACGCTTATTCCAGGGCAGAAAGACCTGTTGGTTTTGGACTTGAAGGGTAATGGGAAACTTTCCAGTATGCATCAAAAGGGGCTGAGAGATAGTAACATTCCATGGGCAGTGTCTGCAGCACTGGGGTTGAGGGAGTTGGTTGCTCAATGGTTTTGGTTTGGTTAGGAGGGAAAGAAGAAAACGTGTGTTTGGATGACAAGTGCATGGAGCAAGAATCAGTGTCTGAAGTTGGTTAGCTTGTTTTTCCTTTAGGGAAGCAAAATCAAGTATATTATCTTGACTTTTTTCCTTTTGGAGTGTGGGCATAAGGTTCCTCCTTTAAGCTGCAGACACAGATCTGTGGTGATTAACTGGTTTCCTACCTGTCAGGACATCTGCTCATACTAGGCCCTCATGAACCTCAGTGTTCTCTAGGAAAGCAAAATAAATAAGAACTTTCTCAGGGATGGTGGAATTTCTGTGTATGGAGCTGAAGATGCAGATAGCCCTTTCATTCTTAATCTACCTTTCCTTGGCATATGGTTTCCTCAGAGGAACTTCCATGAAGCTGAGTAGAGGATTAATACAGGAAAACTCTTCTCCTGTTTTTGTGCTCTCAGGCACAATTTCCCCCAGGTGTGTGTTCATTCAACTTGTAAAGCTGAGAGACTAATCAATTAAAATTCAATTCAGAGCTTTCCAGTGTTGTTCTTTATTTGTTTGGATTTTATTGTTATACTTTAAACCTAATCCACAATCTGGACTCAATGTAAAGTATGATGTTGGGATATAAAAATGTGACAGACTCTACAAAGAAGTTCTGTGGTTGTGTTTAAAAATAATTCATGTTCTTTGATCTTTCCTTTTATTTACTGGAGATTGTTCTTAGGGCTAAGAACAAGGAGGATATAGCTGTAGGAGTTCATTTGGGAGTTTACCTGAAGTTGTCTTGACTTGGCAATGTTATCCTTTTGTATTACTGATTAGGTAGCATATTTTAAACACAATCATCTTAGATCTGTCTTGTTGTTGTTGTGCATAAAGCAGCCGTTGGTGAAAGTGGTAAGAAGTAGTGTAAAACAGCATCCTTATTTGCTCCATCATATAAAGCCTGCAGTTGACCAGGATGCAAGTAAAGGATTTAAGAAAGGTTTTATTGTATGTGGTTTGGGTGTTTCTGTAAATGGAAATTTACAGGTGGCAATGTATAGTGGTTTGGGGTCTTCTGTATGGGAAACATGGTTTTCCTTTTATAGGAAATGAGTTTTTGTAGAGGAAATGTGTTTTGGACAATCTATTTAAGCATAGCTACTTGATAATATATTGATAGGTATCATCTATCTGCTTATCCCTCTTGCATATTTTCCTTTCCTTGTTCAAAACCTTATTAGAATATGATGGTTAACTAAGTTTTTAAAATAACAAGATCTATGAATTTCATATGGATTCAGTGAAGCCTCACATTTTGCTCCTGCAATTACATAAGGGTCTTTTAGACCTTTGACTTTGGGCTGGGGGTAAGTCAAGCCTATGCAGAAGGTCAATTCATAACTTGGGTCAGAAAACTAATTTACACAGGTCAGGTCTGTTGTAGTTGTAATGAAGAAAATTGATTATAAGAATCGTGACATAACAATATTTCTTCTATTTCAGTAACAAGTTTCTTATGCCTCTTGGCAGCATCTTGGGGCCTTTTATGCTTTTTCTTGTGTTGCTACAATCATCTGCTAATAATTCTGACTAATCAATAAATAAGCAATCTCACAACTGATACCTGCCTTAGAGTGGACCACTGGTTTGCTTTAGTTGCAGCATCTCGCTAGAAAATCACTGGCATTGAACAATGCTGCTTTTACAGTGTCATCTCAGAATCCCAAGGGTTGGAAGGGACCTAGAAAGATCATCTAGTCCAACCCCCTGCAAGAGCAGGGTAACCTAGAGTACATCACACAGGAACTTGTCCAGGTGGGCCTTGAATATCTCCAACGTAGGAGACTCCACAACCCCCCTGGGCAACCTGTTCCAGTGCTCTGTCACTCTCACAGTAAGAAAGTTTTTCCTTATGTTCACATGGAACCTCCTATGCCCCAGTTTACACCCATTGCCCCTTGTCCTATCACCGGACATCACTGAAAAAAGCCTAGCTCCATCATCCTATCCCACTTCTCATTTAGAAATTTTCACAGACCTGGAAAAACCTCTTGGGTCAGTTGGTCATAAAATAAAAAAATACATTTCTTCCACTTGTTTTTCTTCCTTTTTTTATTGTTCTTTCCTTAAACTTACAAAATAACATCTCCAAAAATTGTCGGTGACATTCTGGGGGAAACTGTAACAGATTTGGAAAGAAACTTTTCTTCTTGAAGTAGTCAATCACAGCTATAATTAAAATTGGTCTGAAAGTAGGAAGATGTTCCTGTATCAAGCAGGAAGGCAGGAGATCAAAGTTTTAGCAGTAAAATGAAAACCTTTAACTGTTTTCAACTAAATGCCCCTCTAATGTAACTGGAAACAAGACCATGTAAGAGTAGACACCAGGATGCTCTTATCAAGTAAAGAATTAAAAGAAGCTGCCTCCAAGATACAAAATGTCTTTTCAATGCAATGAATTGTGGTTACTGTCTCAAATCACTTTCTGCTCAATTGATGCAAGTTGTTTTTACTGAACTTTTACATCTCTACTTTTTCTCACAACCCTTTGCCTCATTGCAAGTTATACATTTTGCAGCACTTAAATCTTTTAAATGGGATAATGTAAGTAGAGAAACTGAAATATGTGGCTAGCTGCGCTTACAGGAAGCTGTATTTCTAAATGCCAGCAAATTCTATGTTGTGAGCTTTATATTTTAGCAGGAGTAAAACCTAGTTCCTAACTTAATAATTGCTTAAACATTATATTTTCTGAGCATTAATGAATCACTTGAAGCTTGTAAGTCATGAGGGGAATGAAGGCCAGCACTCCTGCTTTGCTGGGTGTGATGGCTGGAGTGTAACGAGAGCTGGTGGGTCCCTGCCATTGCCATGTTCTGCCTCAAGCCTGTGGAAATGCTGTTATCAGCCCTATTGCATTTTGGGGTTCCACTGAGGCTCTGAAAATTGGAAATGGTAAAGTTTGTAGAACTTCTGACTTTGTTCTGATTTAACACTGCTTTAGCCACTTGACCTATATGAAAGCAGTTGATCTATCTGTAAATGGCTTTTGCTGTAGCTCAGAAATCAACAGTGTTGATGAAAACATAAACAGTTTTCAGAAAAGTGTGTTCATGGGGAGAAAAAAGTCATTACTTCCAACTAATTCAGAGTATCTTTTGAAAGCATAGGAGGTTCCACATTAACATCAGGAAGAACTTCTTTACTGTGAGAGTGACAGAGCACTGGAACAGGTTGCCCATGGGGGTTGTGGAGTCTCCTCCGTTGGAGATATTCAAGGCCCGCCTGGACAAGTTCCTGTGTGATGTACTCTAGGTTTCCCTGCTCTTGCAGGGGGTTGGACTAGATGATCTTTCAAGGTCCCTTCTAACCCTTGGGATTCTGTAATTCTGTGATCAATAATAAACGCACCTAGGAATATACAGGATATTTAACAGATTCATTTGTGTTGCTGAGTTGCAAAGCTGAATTTTTGTGTCCACAAGCACACATACCCATGTTTTGGCTTTTACTCTTATGTTCGGGCTGGAATATAACAAAGCCATCTCAAAGGCCTGCTTTTAAAACTTCACAATGGAAAAAGTGCCTGTTGACAGAAACACAATTGTTCTTTGGGTCCATTTATTTGACAGTTGGCAACAAATATTTTAGAGTAAGTCTCTGGGGGATTTTAGGAGGATGAGCATGTCAAAGGAGGTGATCCTGCCCCACTGCTCCTGTGAGACCTCACCTGGAGCATTGTGTGCAGTTCTGGTGTCCTCAACATAAAAAGGACATGGAACTGTTGGAACAAGTCCAGAGGAGGCCACGAGGATGATCAGGGACTGGAGCACCTCCCATATGAAGACAGGCTGAGAAAGTTGGGGTTGTTGAGCCTGGAGAAGAGAAGTCTGCGTGGAGACCTCAGAGCAGCCTTCCAGCATCTGAAGGAGCCTACAGGGATGCTGGGGAGGGACTATTCATTAGGGACTGTAGTGACAGGACAAGGGGTAACGGGTTGAAACTTAAACAGGGGAAGTTTAGATTGGATATAAGGAAGCAATTCTTTACTGTTAGGGTGGTGAGGCACTGGAATGGGTTGCCCAAGGAAGTTGTGAATGCTCCCTCCCTGGCAGTGTTCAAGGCCAGGCTGGACAGAGCCTTGGGTGATATGGTTTAGTGTGAGGTGTCCCTGCCCATGGCAGGTTGGTTGGAACTGGATGATCTTAAGGTCCTTTCCAATCCTAACTATTCTATGATTCTGTTTTATACAGGGAAAGTTCTTCTTTGTATCCTGATCATTGCAGTTGCCTTATGCCTTGAAGTGTTAGGTTGTCAAGTAGATCATTGTGTCAAAAGATTTCTGTAAGGTATATTCTTCTGTACAGTACTGAATTTTTTCATACCTCCCTAAGAAACAGACTTACAAACCATGGAATGCCAAAGTTTTCTTTTGTCTTCATGCTGGACATTCCTTTCTTCAAGTGCCCTAGGTTATCCAGTTTATCTTTTTTACATATCTGTCGTGGTACTTCTCTTCATGTGTTAAACATTAATGCAAAGAAAGAAAGAATCCTAGTTATTTTCAGCTTTTCAACTTGCTTTGTATTTTGCCCTCAGACTTCAGTGATGGAACATTGTTCAATCCTTTGTATTGTAATTGTTCGATACTTTGAAGCTTGCTTTGTGTCCTGCCTAATTTTACCTCTCTTCCCACTCAGTAATACTCTCTTGACCTTTCCACAGACTCACATTTCAAGACTTCCTCCTGGAGCTGTGGCAGGACAGTCCGTGGCAATAGAAGGAGGAGTTTGCCGGCTGGAGAGTCCAGAAAGCTGAACAGCTGATTCCTCCCTTCGTTGCAAAGAATGTGAATGACTTTTTTTTGTACAATAAGTTTTTTGTGTTTTAACAGATGTTGAAAATTCCACTCTTTGTTTTATACCTGGTCTTGCAACCACGTGCACCATAACTTGAGGCAAGTGCTGCTGTAGTTTATGTTCTCACTCTGTGAATGGGGGTGTGTGCATGTTCATTTTTTCCCAAATGAAATAGGAACTCTTCCCAGTTGTGCAAAGATTAAGATTATGTATGATTAATGTTTGCTTTTTCATTGTTTAATGTTTGCAAAATAACTGAAAGCTTAAGAAAAAGGAAATTAATTTAAAGATATGGTCACAATTGTCATTCATGGTCTAAATTTAAAAGTAACAGGCCTTTTATGTGGCTATATCATTATGCAAAAGTTATTATGGTTTCTAAGTTTCTCAGTGGTTTAAGGAAATCCAGAAGTGGTTTCAACATGAATTGGTTTTTTCCTCCCCAATAAGGAGGACTGTTTTTTTGTCAAAGAATGGTTTCAGTGAAACAAACTAAAGCAAAATTAAGGCTAGAATTGTTGTTAAATAGTCTTATCGGTCATATCTCCGTTCCCAAACCAAGATGTTAATAGCTTCAAGCTGTATGTATCACAAAAAGCTATATGAAGATAATGTATCGTAATGCAGTCTTTATGTATAATGGAATATTACAATGTAAATAAGAAAACAAAGTTTATGGAAAGATTCGATATTATTCTTCGCTTCTGTTTAAAATCTATTTTTAAGAGAGGTACAGAAATGAACATATTACTGGATGCGAAGTGCAATGTGTATTAAATGGATGCTGGGAGGTCTGATACTAGCTTTCTTATTGATAAATCAACTTCCTGAAGTCCAGCCACAGCATGGGTATTTATATAACTGTGTGTAATATGTATGTACTGTGCATAAATTTACTGTAATTCTTTTTATACCTTCCACAAAACTGCATTATGAAACAATGTAGTCCTTGTCTGCCTTGTGAAGCATTGGCAGCTGAATGGTCATTTGTCACCAGTTCTGATGCATTAGCTGGTTCGCCCGAGTCCTAAAACTGAGTTCTGACATACAATCTTCCATTCAGTACTTTTTTTCTTCACAGCACTGGCAGCAATGGAAGACACTTGCAATTAATTAATTGTCCTGATAAGTATGCCAAAGAGAAACTAAAACAGTTCATCTTTTTCCCTGGTGGATATTTGATAACTCTGTTTTCAGAAATAGTGGATGAATTCAGACTGTATTCGCTTAATCGGGCATTGTACTTGCCTGTTTTGTAACGTTGTGCCTGCCTATAACACACATACTTGACTGATTAAATGGTTACATTGATTGTAGTACCAATCTTTCATGGAAAAGAATCTTAATAAAATTTTTTTTAATAGCCTGAGGTCATTTTTCACTATTATGTTATAGTATACATTGAGATATTGTCATCTTTGTGGGGTTTTTTAACTGTGATATCAACGTAGTCCTGTAGTTGAAGATATTTCTATGCAGTTCTGTAAATAACATGAAACAGGGGCTTTCCATGTTGCAGACATAATTCTATGATCTGTCTTGAAACAGTTTGTGCTGAGATACCAGACTGGATCCTTCAGTCTGATGAAGAACTGTACCATGACACTTCAGATACGTTGCAACCAAGAAGCTGTGTTGTCACAGCCATTCACAGTGCTGTAACATGCAGCATTAAGTCATTGTGTGAGTGCTTCACTATGTAATGAGTGAAAAATTGGTTTATACATACCCACATTTGAAAATGGCATTGTTGTGGGAAAAGCTAAGGTAACAGTGTTAGCCTGCTTTCATTCTGAAGGTACTTTTCAGTGTCAGTGTCATAGTAACTTTGGCATAAATTCACTCTTTCATGGAATCAAAATGGCTTGTAAAATGTAAATTGATCAATTGTTTCTTCTCCTTACTTGCTTAATATCTCTTTATGGAGATTTGTATTCCAAGATATATTTTTTCCCCACACTATCTCAATATTTTATTTGTGTGTATATATACACACATAGATACAAACCATAACTCAAACAGCAGGTAACATGTTCTGTGTCTACTTTGGTTTTGTATCTATATAATACTCCAATATATTTTTTTAACTTATTTCGGTCAAATAATCCAGACTTCTTCAGGAAGCTGCATAGGAATCACTGTTTGAAGTGGAGCAGTGTGCTTTTCATTGTCTGACTTTTCCTCCTCCTGCCTAGGTAGAGGAAAAATGAATAGGAAAGGGGTTCTCTTGTCTTGAGAATCACAAGCAAGGTCCAGAGCACAAAGCAGGTACAGGGCTTCTCATAAGTTACTTTTGAGAAGAAAACTGTTGGCACACAAGAATGTCTGTGTCAGTAATTGTGAAGACTGGCAGGAGCAGAATTTCCTATCATCCGACTCCCACTGAAGCCAATGAAAGATCTTACACTACTTTAATCATGGGTCTAATTCTACTGCTAGTTCTATTTTGAACTTGAAAGGGGCTTATGAAAAATGAATGGTGAGCACAGACACACTTTGCAATGACGTGGTCTGTAAACTCTTGTACGTGATGAGTAACCATTGCCACTGGCATAAGCAGATGCAGTCCAAGAGGAAATTACATAGTTGACAGCAATAGCTGGCTAAAATTATAAAGGAAGGGCAACCAGACGAAATGCATATAAATACAAACAATTTGAATACTGTTGATTTTGTACTCAAACACACAATTACATGTCCCAGAGTATTCTGTAGCAGACAGGTTGGTGCCAGAGTAGTCAGTCTTCTGCCATGGTAAATTTCACTGCTAAAAGCTTGTAATAGCCTAAACCAAATTAACATACAGCCCATATTTTTTCCATCTTCCTTTGCTTCTGTGCCTTTATCTTTGCTTCTGCATCTTAACACCATGTTCAGAGAGCTGTGGTTGAGCAAGTCATGGAGGAGAGGCCTGGTATACCAAAGAGCATTGGGAGGTTACTTGAATTCCATTTGGGGGACTCTATAGGTGTGGAGAGTATGCTCCTCTGCTTGTGAATGAACCTCTGGAAAAGCTGTGAAATACAGGAGGTTTGACTGAGGAGGAAGAGGGGTCCTGATTTAGGGAAATGGCAGCTGTTCACCTGTAAAGAACAATACATGAAAGGAGAAAGAGGCCTAAGAGGAAGCAGAGCTGGTAATTAATCCAGGGGTGTTAGCAAGGCTATGGTAACAGCTTTTGTGACTTAAAATGTAAGTTAATAGTAGAGTCTAGAAAAAGAAGGTAAAACTATTGGGTATTACCAGATTGCAGGTGCAACGTTTCACAGTGGCTTGTGGTAGTGGTGCAGCTGGACAGTCTGTAGAGCTCGGTTTTGAGCCGAGTGATGCAGAATGAAACTATATATCTACAGATTTTAAAAAGGAAAATTTGGAATTCCACCATAATTTCTGTTTCTTCTGGTTGTTTTGGGAGTGACTTGGAATGTACAAGGTAGTTTGACTAGGAATTCTAGTCATTCAGTGGTAGCTGGATTAATTTATTCAAAGGCATTGAATTGCATGGGAAGTTTTTATGTTGCTATGTTTGCAAATGACTGAATGCCATCTGCAGTCTGTATGAAGTCCTATTTTAAAAGCACCTCCTGAACCCCAAAAGGTTTGCCACTCTTATAGTATTTGGACTTAGGTAATTCTAGGTGACTCAAATCCTGTCCTCTTAATTCCAGAGGCAACTTTCAGGTTAAAATATGACTGAAGAAAGAATCTGGTTTTCAGGTGAGCTTGATTATCAGGAGAAGGCTTAGAAGAGAATGGAGAGTTGAAGGGAAAGCTTATAATGTGGCTAGGTAAGGAAATGAATGCTCCTGTTAAAAAGCAAAGCATGCAAAAAAACTTTTCCAACAGGGGAAAACAGGAATCAAATAACTATTTTGAAGGAGAGAAAGAATAAGAGGAAATAGTTGTGAGAACTTCCAAGAAACCTGGGTAAGGACTGATTTATCTTTCACAGTGCTAATAAGGCTCATCTTCCAAGGAATATTTGAAGAGGTGAAGGAGTATGAACTGTTACCTTATACCTGGCCAGGCTTTTCATGTGATAGACTTATTTTGATTTAAGGCAAAGTGAGGACAAAGGGAATTTTCATGGCTTTAGCATGGATTGTCAGTAGAGGGTTTTGGTAGATGCCTTGCAGAGGTGTTGAGAAAGTGCCACTGCCTTGTATCAGAGTTCAAATCTTCCAAGAGATGCAGAGAACCTATAGCTTGCAGGAAGTTGTATTGAGATTTTATATGGAAGCTGACATCACCAATAGCTTATGGTAAAGGAAAGATTGTGGGTCTAGAGACAGTGCTGTCTATTAATACAACTTCACTTTTCCTCATTTTTCACAGGGAAGCTTGTGAGAGGTTGTTCTGTAATAGCCCTGTGCTTGCTTATTCACTCCATTATGAGATAACACAGAGATAAGGAGGACTTGTACACTGACTGTTACAGTTTTAGATCCTACAGTGATACAGCATTTATCTGCCCCATAACCTGGGCAATAAATTCTCATAAGGATCATTAGCATCACTTAATAATGATTTGAACACAATAAATGTCTCGTCACCCATTCCTGTCTGTCTAATGAACACAGTAAAATACATTAATGAGCACATGGGCACAGTAAGACCTGATTTCCTATGGCTTTGTGCCTTAAACATAATGCCCTCACCTTAGAATTCTCCAGTGTCATGGTAACATGATCCACTTTCTTTATGTCTTATGCTTCTCTACTAACTCTTGAGTTCACAGTTCCTTGCAAGGTAATATCCTGCTCCTCCTCCCATGTTCCCTATCCCAGAACAGAAGTTCTATGCCAGCTCCTCTGCCTTCATCCACTGCAAGTGGATATAACAGCCAACCCTCATGTTCCCAGTGTCCACATGTCTGTTACACAAGAAACAGCACACGTAAGTGGTGACTGTGTGACTCCTACTTCTTGGCTGCTGGTTTTGTGTTGTCTGTAGCCCCCAGGCTCTACTTTGTGCAAGCTTTCTGTGCCAGTGAGCACCTGACAGATTGTAATCCACTTCGTTGTGTAGAAATTGGCTGACGGGTGCAAGAATTGCTGAAGTTGTACAGATAGATGGTATGAATATGCAAGTGTGGTTTCCTTAGGGAGTCTGAAGCAGCTGCTTTTCCTTGTTTCTTAAACAGCATCTGAGAGACACAGAGAGCTGTATGTTCTACAGTCCCTCCAGGGTGATGTGGGGTGTAAAAGCAGTAAAGCTGGCAGGCTTCAACCTGCTTGTAGTGTAATCATCCCAGAGAGAAAAGAGCTGTGAAGTTATGTGTCAGTGCTCATCCTGGAGTTTGTACGAGCCTGCTAAGGACTATGGATGTCACATCCTTGCATGATTAACCCCCACTAGACTGTGCACCTTTGGACATGTATGGCTGTTCTATGCAGGTATAAATCAGACATCCAGGTGGATTCTCAGAGGAGAAGTTCCCATAGCTTCTCTCATCATCTCTCTCAGAGCTCATCAGCTACAATATCATCATAGATATGATATTCAGGCTGGATTTGCCCTGTTTATTATACTCCATTATATTGCTGTGAATGTTCACATAGACATACAGAGATGAACTAAACTCATCTTTCTGAACCAAAAAGCCTTTCAAAGTTGTTAAAATGCAGTTTTTCAGAAAGCACCACATGAAGGCAAGTGTTTGAGGTGAGGTCCTGTCACCAGCAAGGCCACTTGGAGCTCAGCCATCAGCTTTGACAGAGCCAGGACATCACCCTTGGAGGCATTTCTCTTGGAGGATTTAAGCATTATGAGTCCTTTACTGTCAACACTGGAGACGTCGGAAATGAGGTGATGTGAGATGTTTTTGATGACTCATGCTTATTTGTTGGGTTTTGGTGGGTGTGCAGGGCTCAAAAAGCCAAGTGGAAGAACCAAACCGCAGGCTCCTCTGGGCAAATAATCTGATGCAGCCACGCAATGAGTGCTCCGGTAGCCAAGGGCTCTTGGCATTCGTTCATTTAGGCTGTGTGGAGACCTCATAGCAGCCTTCCAGTATCTGAAGGGGAGACATAGGGATGCTGGTGAGGGACTCTTCATTAGGAACTGCAGTGATAGCACAAGGGTAATGGGTTCAAACTTAAACAGAGGAGGTTTAGATTGGATATGAGGAAGAAATTCTTTACTGTTAGGGTGGTGAGGTACTGGAATGGGTTGCCCAGGGAGGTTGTGAATGCTCCATCCCTGGCAGTGTTCAAGGCCAGGTTGGATGAAGCCTTGGGTGACATGGTTTAGTGTGAGATGTCCCTGCCCATGGCAGGGGGGTTGGAACTGGATGATCTTAAGGTCCTTTCCAACCCTAACTATTCTATGATTCTATAATTCAAACAGTTTTCCTAAAGGTGATAATTTCTCACAGCTCTGGTTTCACTTTGGATGCATGTGTTTGGATGGTATAGACCACATACCATCACAGCACAAATGTTAGCGAGGATACCTTTGCCAATACCACTATGTTTGATGTTAAGTGCAAGCAAACCATGATGCTAGCCTGGATTGTTACACCTGTATGTACTGTACCTGTGGTAGAACTCCTACTGAATGTATTATTTTGGATTGTTTCCTTAAAACATGAGTTGTCTATGACTGATACAGCTGGGCATTGTGATGCTGTGCTGGAAGTCTGCTTCCCCCATTGCCTGTATGCCAGAGGAGATTCGATTTAAAGTTGAGCTCAAGTTGTCCAAATTTGAGTTGTTCTAATCTGCCTTTGTCTCTTACTATCCAAACCATGTTTAGTTAGCAAGAAATTAAATTCGTTTTCCCCATGTTGAGGCCACATCTGGAGCACTGTGTCCATCTCTGGGCACCTCAGTACAAGACAAAGAGCTACTGGAGAGGGTCCAGGAGAGGATGATCATAGGTCTGGAGCATCTCTTATGAGGAGAGATTGCAGGAGCTGGGCCTGTTTGGTCTAGAGAAGACTGAGAGGGGATCTCATTAATGCATATAAATATCTCAAAGGGGGGTGCCAGGAGGATGATTCCAGACTTTTCAGTGATACCCAGCAGCAGAGTGAGGAGCAATGGCCATAAACTAAAACACAAGAAGTTTTATCTCAATATGAGGAAGAACTTTACATGGAGGTGTCAGAGCACTGGAACAGGCTGCCCATGGGGGTTGTGGAGTCTCCCTCCCTGGAGGCATTCAAACCCCAGCTAGATGTATTCCTGTGTAACCTTCTCTGGGTGTCCTTGCCTTGGCAGGGGTGTTGGACTGGATGATCTCCAGAGGTTCCTTCCAACCCTAATGATTCTGTGATTCGTGGGTCTGCTTTGCCCATGATAGCATATGACAAGTGCCTCAACCAATAACTTTTTCATCTTCTCCCCTTGTTGTCCTTTTGAGGAGGGGAAAGAAGAGAGGGGCTGGGTGGGTGCTGAAAGCCACCACAGTTATCAATTACAATTGCACCAAGAACTCTCTTCAGGACTAAAAGCGTTGCAGGAGGTATAGTTTTGGTAGGTTCGTTTTCTCTTGGGCCAGTGAATTGGTTTCTTGTGCTCTGCAGCTGCATGTTTGTTAGAGCTAATGTAAAGGAAACACGGGAGCACACAGCTGGAAGAGAGATGGGGAGGGTGGGATAGCTTTCTTTTGGCTGATGGTTCGATCACATTGGGTATAAAATGAAACTGCCTCCTCATTGCACTCACTATGATTATTCTTCTTGTTGGATGTTGCCCTTATTGCTTCCAGTCTATCTCTGGAAATCACTGCTACAATGCAAGCTGAAATGGATGTTGGTGGGAATAATTCACCGTGCTTATAAGTTGCATTTGTGTCTAATTTTACAGGAATAAACTCTAGTTAAGTGCAGTTCTCAATCCCATGAAGAAACAGATTCCAAAGTTTGGAGGCCAGCCCTTTTGAAGCACAGCAAGCTCCTCTGGGGAGATAAGAGCATGCCAAGGCTTGAGGTAATTAACAGTGTTGTGACATGATGGCCTTTGAAACTAATACTGTGTGTGTCTGAGGAGGGGAGAGTGTTTCAAACCCCATGTTTAGTGTATTAATGCATCACATAACGTCCATGAAAAGAAATTAGCAAACCAAAGGACAATGCCATGGCACAGCAGAAAGTGCTTTATGATACATGATCTGCAAAATGCTGGAGTGTGAGAGCTGCAGTGCAGTTCATTCCCCAGGGAAAAGGATGGATGGATAGGAAAAGCATCATTTTGAGTGTCTTCTTTACACATTAAAACGTTAGCTATTCCCAGGTAGGTTTCGAGAATCTCAACAGAAGGGAGGTGCCTAAATTAGAAGAAAACTCAAAAATAAGGAAACTCCCAACTGTGAATGATGAACAGAATCCCAGGATAAAGTTCACTGTTAAAAAGGAATATACAAGGGGCAGAAGGTCACTGAATTATCCTGTTGTCCAAACCGTGACTCAGACAGAGGTTTAAGTTCCTGTATGAGCTAATGCTGTTTTCTTCTTTTGGTACTTTTCTATTTTATTTGTTTTCAGTTTTTAAACTAAGATGCTTTTATTTCTCCTTGTTAAACTGTTTTCACTTCAGGTATCTCTAAACTCACATGAACTCGTTTAAAACAAAGATGTTTTTACTGCAGTGGAGATGAGTAGTAAGTAGGAGCTAACCCTACGGAGAAGTGGCACCCAAAAGCCTTCAGGTGTCTGAGGAAATGGGGTGGGTTTTCAGCACTCCCTTGTTCTTTGTCTTCAGCCTAGTTTAAATTCTACTCCTCCACCTATTTAACCAAAATAGACAATCTTAAGGTCCTTTCCAACCCATATTGTATGAAATAAATAGAACAAACCATAGACACGTTAGGTGGTCTCATAAATGACACGCAGAGGTAAAAGGCTTCTTTTTACTCCTCCTAAGAGATAATGAAGAACACAAGACTTGTTAAGTTTTTGTCCCCCAAAACTGAACCTGACCTAAACCCTGCCCTGAGGACGTCAGGATTTCTCCAGGATGCTTTCTGGATGTTACAGTGGTGATTTGCAGTCACAGTGCACAGAGCACTACAGCCTGTTCCTAACACCCAGATGCCATTGCCCCTTCTAGCAGTGAGTTACTGTCAAGGGTCAGCAGAATCATTTGATGTCTGAGAAAACCCTCGAAGCCCCCATTTTAAATGATTCTCCATAAGCTACATTTTAATGATGTTTTAGTTATAATGGGTCCAGGTTGGTCAGTAAGTGACATTACCTAGGAAATCCTAGGTGAGGGTTTCTCCAGGCTAGTGTGCTCCAGGTTTTTATGTGCATGTCCTGTTGCTGTTGTATGTTCATCTTTCTTCTCTCTCCCCCCAACAGCATCACTTGTACAATACTAGGAGAGCAACTAAGTTTCCCCAGTTTAATTAATGTATATGGCTAGGAAGAATAAAGAACCACAGTAAGTTTCTGAACTGAAAAGAGACTGATGAGTCCCTTGAGGATCCATGGAAGAGCAAACCTTTATAAAGGGTTTTTTCTCCAATTAGGGCTAAAATCTAGGTTGCTGTGAGTTCCGGTTGTCACGAATCTGAAAGAAACCAGGCATTGTTTGTTCCAGTGACTGTAGAAGAGCTTGATTCACACTTAAGTACTTTCAGGTCCATGCAAAAGCTGGTTTGTTTTGGTTTCTCTCCAGTTTATTTGCCTTTCTCAGATATATTCACAAGTGGTAAAAATCACCTGCACAACAACGTAGTGCTAGGCTTACACTGAATACGAGCTGCAGAAACCAGTGCATCCCTGCTGGCAACAGGGGAGCTGGTGAGGGTGAGAAAGGATCCATATCTGCTGTCTGTATTGATGCAGTTAAGCTCTCCCATAAATACTCCATCACAGATGCCTCTCCATTAGTGCTCATGCAGTCCTTTTGCTAAGAACATTGCAATGTTCAGGTGTAATTTTGCCATCAAAAATCCTGTATTCTTACATAAAGGTAGATACAGGGGCTTTTTGGAGCAGGGCTTACAACAGACAAACCATGTCATCTTTTCTTCTTTGCTGAAGCCTTTTCATCTCTGTTTGCTCCCTGGTGTAGCAATGCAGCTTGCAAACTCATTGTGCATACATGAGCACAAATCCAAGAAGGGTTAACTGTTGTTTCCTCTTTCCTGTCCTCCTCATAGCCTGTAACACATCCCTGCCTGCTGGTGAGCTCTGGAGGCTTCATGCAGTGCTTGTGGCCTCAGTTTTTAGTGGAAAGGGTTGAGGATTTTGATCCAGCTCCAAGGAAGTGATGGGGGAAGCTCCATGATTTACCAGTATATCCTGGCTTTGAAGTCTGGGATTAGCCTGGGGGGAAGGAAGAAGTCCTGCATGATGTATGCTTTGATTTGAAGCTCTGGTGAGTGATGATGTGAGTCCAGTGCAGGACTGTAAGGCTTCAACCCTCTGCTGAATGGGCGATGAGCCCTTCCGCTCTCCTGGGACAGGACATCCCCATATGCAGAGATGGAGAAATCCTGGGATTCCCCCATTCCAGGCTATAGCTTTGTTGACAGAGTTATTTTTCACTTTAGCATAGTAAACTGAGCTCATCTCCTGCTTGGACATGATGCATCTCTCATTACGTTTAATAATTAGAATTCCATGCTTGCCTGCTGCTTCCTCCGTGCTCTGCCAAAGTGAGCGCTCTCTGCTCTGAACAGCTCCATCTGTTGGCACCGCGTTGCCATATCAAAAGGACAAAAAAGGCCAAAATAACAGAAATCCATCCCCCTCAAACCCCAGCAGCAATTGGAATAACCTTTCTGCTTGGATTGGGAAGAGAAATGATGGCCGTGGGGCTGGTGCACCAGTCACCTGCCTCTGAAACCCACTGGGTAAGACTCCTGCATCCCTGGGCTCCTCTGTGTCTTCAGCATCCTCCAAAATCAGGAGTGCCACGGGTGTGCTGAGCACACTGCAGATCTGGGCAGGGGTGAGGAAGAAAGCCCTGTGCACCTTGTGTCCTCACACCATGTCCTTTCAATTCCCCATCCCAGACCTGCATTGCTGAGGGCTGTCAGGGCCTGTGTGTGCTGAAAATGGAAGGGAAGGTGGTGACTGGTGATGTGGAGTGACAGTGTGGGGCTTTTGGGCCCTGCTGGGTTATAACATGTGGACAGAGGCAGGAGCTACCAAGCTGCCCAGCTGGGAAAGAGCAGCTCCATTCCTCTGGGCAGCCTCCAGTGAGCAGCAGAGATGGGGCTGCTGGGCTTGGGCCAGTCCTGGGTCCATGGGAGCTCTGTTCTCACCGAGGGCTGTGCTTAGAAACCAGGGCACAGCGCAGAGATTGCTGGGGTGGCTCTGAGATTGCTATGGATGAACGTGTGACAGAGACAGTGAGGGATGAAGAAGTGCTGCTGGTGGTGCTGAGGTTGCTATGTATGACCGTGGGGCATTGAGAACAGTGGGGGTGAAGAAGTATTGCGGGTGGTGAGTGATATAGCCGAGGAGATGCTGTGGAAGAAGCGTGGCAGGTGGCACGGAGACTGCTATGTCAGACCTGGCCACAGGGGGGTACCACAGACAGTGACACGGTTTCAGCATTGGAACTAGCACGTGTAACATCGTCTCTTGCTGCTCCCTATCCCCTCCTGGATAGAACTAACACATGTAACATCACATCTTGCTGCTCCTTAACCCCTCCTGGATAGAACCAACACATGTAACATCACATCTTGCTGCTCCTTAGCCCCTCCTGGATAGAACTAACACATGTAACATCACATCTTGCTACTCCATAGCTCCTACTGCCCCTCCACTACAAATGCTTGAGAGCAAGGTGTGAGCATGACTCTTGTCCACATAGGGCAGAGCAACAGCCTTGTATATTGTACCTCTGCAGTGTTTTCTCTCCATGGCTGTTGGGAATGCATCTTCAGCATTAAACCTTCACATCGTTCTTGAGGTGTTAGCAAAGAGCTGTGACTGCTGTGGGATTGCCTGGCACACCAATTGGCACATGGATCGATGCTGCTTCCCAACCTGGCTTTGTAAAGACGCTGAAAACGGCCTCAGCAAAACAGTGTTGCTCGAGGAGGCTGAAATTCAACACATTCCTGGTTCTGTTTGTAAGGACCTGGAGCCCAGTGCTGAGTGCCAGCGAATTCAGTCATCTCCCTGGTGGCTCCGTACACATTGGTCTCAGCTCTGTGGCTGTGTTTGAGCAGCTGCCTCGCTTGCACTAGGCTGGCATCAAGGAGGGCAGCTTCAGCCGCCTGGAATCGTCCAAAGCTGGAGCTATTTAAAAACCAGGAGGTTAGGAATATGCTCACAAGCAAATAGTTTACCCTTGTATGGTTTACATGAGCTTCTGCTTCAAAGAAAGCATTATCTGCCTCCTGAAAATGGTGTCTTCTTCCAGCTGCTTGTGGTGTAGGTATGAGCAGGCTCACAGAGCATTTTGGCATCAAATCCGGTTGTTTTCAGTATTGACACCTGGTCCTAAAGCAAGAATGAGGCTTTATGCATTGTACATGCTTATTACTTGTTTTTATGCAAGCATCTTCTTTAAGGGGCTTCAGGATATCAGAAAGCAGTGTTCTTTATAATGAGACTCAGCATGCTGGTATTTTGATGGAGGCTTTGGTTGTTTCCTTCATAAAAGGCAAAAGAAATCTGCTAGCTAAATAAATGCAACGGTTTGGTTCTCATGCTATCAAATGCAGCATGCCATATGATCCAGCCTTATTTGTGAAGGAACAGTTCTGGTTACACAGATGAAAAATTATACTTAAAAGGCAAAACCAAACAGAACTGTGTAGCTTGTTTGCTTATCTTCAGTTGTGATTGTCCTTTGGAGACTGAAGCCTGGCCCGGAGCTGACATTAACACAAGATAGATTGCTTCCATGGATGTCAGTGGGAGTTTGGATTGGGCTGTTTGGTGTTGCAAAACTATAAATGTCTCTCAGAAGGACAAGAGTAGAACTTAATTCACTATGGAAAAAAGAAAGTAGGGTATGAAAACCGAGGTGATGGCTTCAGATTCCCAGATTTCTCTGTGTTAAAAAGGTGTACCTGCAGATTCCTAGTGAAGATGGCCACTTCCAGAGGAGGTCGGGCAAGCTGGATTTGAGGTTTCCCTGCAAATAGCACCTCTGGGTGCTCTTTGGTATGGTTTGAGTTGCCTTGGTTCCAATGTGGGTACTGCCATCACAGGAACAGCAGCAGCGCTCAGCAGGTATTGGCATTTAGGGAACATAGGGCTCTGGATTCTCATGGGCAAGCAGGCATCCAACCTGCGGCCTCAGCAGCACATTGTGGTTGAGGGTTCAGAGAAGACAGTATCCCACTTTGACAGATGGAAGGTAGAGATTCAGCAGTATCAGACAGGGAAAATGAAACAGGAGCTCATTGGGTGCCCCAAGAGCAACCTCATTGTTTTATACCCCTTGTCACAGCACTGGAACAGTCTCGAGCCAGCACTTGCCAACACCAGGGCAGCAGCACAACAGTTTAGTGTCCCTGCTATTAAATCAACTTTCCTTCTGGAGTTAAAGGAAAAGAAGAGAATAAGAAAGCTGCTCACCCCACTCTCTTGCTGCAGCCTCCCCATGTTGGAAGGCAGGAGGCTTTGCTGGCTTGTGTCTCCAGTAGGATTGCTGGATGCTTTCACAGCTGCCTGATATTGCTGTGTGAATTCCAGCCTCCTGCACTTCTGCATCCTGAGATGGCTGTGGCCGTAAGGCTTGGGACTAATTCCTCCTGAACAGCTGAGTTGTAAAGAGACAAATGCCAGTCATAGCTGTGGGTGCATCCCTGGAAGGTGCTTGGATGACGTGTTGGGAGCTTGAGAAGAATGAGGAGTTGAGCACCTTGTAGATGGGAATAAAAGAGGGAAACTAAAAGTGAGCTGCTTTCAGTTCAGAAGCTTTGGGGTTGTACTTCTAACAAAGTGAAGTCTGGATCACAGAAAGCAGCTATGTCCTCCAATCAGCCCCAAATCCTGCTTCTGTGCTGACCGACTTGAAGCAACCTTGAGATGTCTTCACAGTTTGAAGGAAAACCACTACCAGGGCTTGGGAAATGTGAGGGAGTCTGATTTTGGTTACGGAAAAGCTACTAGGCAGAAGTATGAAAAGCTTGCTGGTAAATCATTTACAAGAAAATATCTTGCTCAGCATGGGGTTTGCAATGAAGGGGTCATATTTAATGACCTGCTTCAAATGTAAGTATAAATCATTGCTTCCTCACCAGCTAAATCACGGCTGCCTAATACTCTGTGTGCTCTCCCATAGAAATGCCACTAACTTGTGAAGATGTTGGAGTTCGGAGCCACATGGCCCCTTGGGATGGAGGGAAGTGCAGGAAACATGAGGGCTGTCAGGCATCCCTGAGGGGGTGATGCCTGCCCCTGCCTTGGCTGCTCAGCTCCTGTGTTTTCACAGCAAAACACAAGACCTTTGGGAGCCTTTTGACAAGATGCTAAACTCAAGGAACCTAAATGAAAACATGTCCCTGGTGCAGAAGCAACAACAGTTTTCAGGAGGATAAAGAAGGTGAGTGTTGAGCTTGGGTTCAATGATGCCTTTGATTTACACAGTGAAACATCTCCCAAACTGCTTAGCAGAGCTCATGCCCACCTTGGGGCTGTCAGCAGAGCTTTGCAATAAGCTGCTCCACAGCCACACTGGGCAGAACCTCTGAATCCTGCTCAGGTTATGAGCAATCTGCAGCAGTCAGAGGTGCAGCAGTGATGGCTGCAGGGCCAGAGGATGTCTGTGTATGGGGAGGGGGATCTTCCTCCCCCTGGAAAACAAACATCTTGCCTCTGAAAGGCAACAGCCACTGCAAACATGAGGGAACCCAAGTCCCACATCCATTTCTTGGCTGTGGATGGACTTTGTGCTGCTTTCACCTATGTATTTTACACAAGGAAGTAGGGGAGAAGAACCTCAGTGTAGTGTCAGTGGAGGCAGTAATGCCTTATAAAAGTGCACAGCAGTCGGGATGTCAATTGGTAGCTCCTTACCTTTTTGTACCTTTAGATCATGACTTTACAACCAATCCCTGTGCATCGCATATTCTTTGTCCTTGCTCTCTGTGAGAATCCCAGTCAGCAGATCTGTAGGTCATTTAGAGGGATTTTATGGTAACAATATGCAAGTGAAAGCACTGTTTCTTTTGATGGATGTGTTTAATGCAGTAGTGCTTTTACTTAAGAATGAGAACAGTGAACTTTAATATTACCTCTTCCATCCCTAGTAAGCATAAAAACCAAAGTCAAAGCACATTTAAGGTCTTACTCTTTCTTAACAGAACAATCTTAGCCAGGGAGATGAAATAAGGCTTATGATCTGGCTCCAAAGTAAATGGACAATTCCGGATGAGGGGTGAAGGTGGAGGTGAGGAATGTCATGTGAATGGGAAAATGAAATCTTCAGAATCATAACTACCATGAATATAACTGTGAGAGGGCCAGGAGATCAGCAAAGGACCTACCCTTGTTGGGCTGTCCTATTCCCCACACAGACACCAAGACCAGTGTTTGCCAAGTCTATGTGCATCATTACCCATTTTCCTGCCTCTCTTTTTATCCCTTCTCCTTTATACATGAGTAAGACTTTAATTTTAGAGGGAATTCTGGAAGGCTTTTGTGGGCAATTTGGAGGAGGGGAGACAGAGCAGAAACAGTTTTGTTTCTGCATGCTACTGCAGGGAAGTTTGAGCTCATCTGATGAGGCCAGCAGCAGGCAGGTGTCACAAGCTTGGCTTGTGTTTAACTTCCCAGAGCTTTACTGAGAACAGAATATTCAAAGTCATTATACACAGGCAGGCACAGAGCTCATTCATGCAGGTGTGTCTGTATGTGCGTTGTACACTGGTACATTGTACACTGGTACGAGTCACCCAGTTCTGTCTGATTGTACCTCCTCCATGCCAGGCTGGACCTGATTGTATGTCTGTCACTCCAGGGCCTCCAGAAAGTGGCTTTGCAACCCCAGGTCTCTTCCCTCCCCCGTGGTTGGACAGGAGGGTGCCCAGGTCCAGCTCTTATTGTCATGTGGTTCTGTGGGAGCAAACCCTGTTAAACAGTATGTGACTCTGCTTATACATTTTGCAGCTCCAGATGGGCCAGCATCCACCTGCATTGTAGAGGAATCTCACTGACCAGAGCAACACATCCAAAGGCTGAACTTCCTTCGTGTTGTGCTGCTTCCTTCATGTTCAATACTACTGCAAGGGGCTCACCTAAGAGTGGGATGTTGTTTCAATGGGTTTAATGACAATGCAACAGGTAACTGAACTGATGTCACTAGTCCGGATAGGAACCCAAGGCACCCATACCCGTGTCTGGTGTGAAAGCAGAGGGAAAATAGCACAGGGTTTCTTTTGACTCCTACTCCTCTGACCAATGCTGGAATCCAAAAGACACCCCTGCCTGCTCTGTTTGTTTGTTCACCACTCATCACCCCTATTTACTCACTGACACAAGGGACATTGGCTCATTCGCAGCCTCTAATGACAGCTTAGGGCTCACCACCCTGTACTAATTCTGTGGTGTTAAAAATATAAGTTTTCCCAAATGAGGAGTGGCAGTCAGCATATCCAGGGAATGGCTTTTCCCTAATTCCCAGCATGTTTGCTTTGTCCCACACCTTTGTTTTGGGAGTTGCTGTTTTCCTAGAAAATGAGCACAAAGATGAGTAAGTCTGACTCAGCTCTTTCCAAGTGTGTTTTCCGGCTGTTATCATGTTGGCTGACAAACAAGCTGCTTCTCACAGCCAAAAAGGTGAACTGAAAATGAGGTCAAGAAGCATTGATTACAAGATGAATGGAGGCCTTTCAATTAAGATTGGCCACACTGCCATAGGTTGGTTATTACCGGTCAGACGCGTCCTGAAATGCTCAACAGCTTCTATAGGAGTAATGTCAGGAGCTAAAATTACCAATGTTTCTGTGGCATTTTGAAGAGTAATTCTTACTCTGTTCCATCACCACCTATATCAGTGGTGGTCAATATTTCCCCCTCCATTGATACAAGGGGAAATGACCAGAAGGATAGCAAGTGAGCTATTTATAAAGACATACTGCAATACACACTCATCTGCTCCTGATGAGCTCTGGTCATCTGAAAACCCATGAGGGATCAGAGGAGAAAATGGCTTTGTGTTTTATCTTGTACTTAGACTGTTCATCTACTGCATTTGACCTAGTGCTGTTCCAACATCTGAGCCTCGGAGGCATTTGCATGGGCAAGACTTTCCTTGGTTGCTCTTACTTGACTGCTGAGGTGAGCTAAATGGATGGAGAGGTTCTGTGTGGCCACTTCCACTCACAAGCAAAAGCTCTTTGGTTTAAAGGAGGATTTTGTGTGTCACTCCCTTCAACTCTCCTATAAGTAAGTAGTTTGCAATATATGTTTGCTGTGGATACATGGGTTGCAGAACAATTCATCATAGTCCTATATTTTCAATTGATGTCTGCTCTGTCGATGTGGTGGTCTTGTAACACTTCTAAAATACTTGGGAATATTTGGGGAGGTTTTATTTTTAATGGAAGGAAATGCTGACTTTCAGAAGGAATAGACAGCCCTTTGTGTTGTCTAAAGTTGAAGTCCATTGCAATGCTAAACTAATGGTGTATTTAAACTGCTCTCTGCGGTTTATCTAAGACAGCCATGTAGTGCTGCATCAGGGCTGAGTAGTTTGATTTATATCCATCTCTAAAACCAACTTCCTTATCCATTCAAGTATGAATTGATTAAACCAGGTAGACATTGTTGTCATGCTCATAAAGAAGCAGTGTCAGGTCCTGGCCATGGCTGGGACCTCTCTAGGTGGGGATTTGCTAGTGAGGACCCTGCTGTGCTCTCATGTTTATGCACACTCAGGTTTATCAAAGAACAAATAAAAGTACCATTTGGCCTTCAGGGTATTCTAGCGGTTACTATGTGGTTGTATTTGAGTTTGGGATGAATAACCACCTACAGCAGCTTGCTCCCTCTCACTGAAGGATTTCCTCCCCAACCTGGGTGTATTTCTGTGAAAGTTACCCTGAAATAGGCTTACAGTGGTCTTTGGAGCCTTCAGGTTGTAGTGTCTTCCCATGAGGAGGTGGAGAAGCATGGATGGCTGCTGAGGTTTGCCATGGGAGCTGGCTGTATGCAGTAGAAAGTGTAGTCTTGTGTCTATAGGTCCATAATTAGAACTGTCCTATTAAGGCTGCTTTGGGGAACAAAGGTTGAACCAAAACAGTTGTGCCAAAAGACCCAAACTAGGTACCTCTGTCTCACTGTTCCTCAGCTTGGACACAGGACTGTTCATATCCTAGCCTAGTGTGAGCAGCAGCTAATTACTGCTCTGTGAAGCAAACAACCATGTGCACACACATGTAAGTTATATGGTGAACCAGATGCCCTTCTTCAGACAGCTTTCTGAAAAATGACTTCATATAGGAAAGTTGTGTTTTTCACGTCTGGCTCCCAAACATTGTTTTTCAGTGACATGGTGCTTTCTGTAATTAGCAATGAAAATTCAGGCACAAGAATACAGTGTGTGTTTGTTCCATGAAGAGCTGGGACCATTTTGATATTTCGCAAAGAAAAAAAAATGAAAAGCTCATTTAATACCAGTCCAGCTATTTATACCTCTTGTACAAACTTAAACATAACAAAAAATGCAACATAACTCATGAAGCGAAGGAGCGCCTTTGCCAAGTGTAATATTTGTATTTGGAAACATGGTCTATATTGTATGAAGCAGTAGCCTTCTAACCGCCTCCAAGGTTTCTTTTGGCTGATGTTTATCCAAACAGTCTTGCTCTTCATTCATTTTAATGGCTGAAAGGGAGCTGAGTGTTTTTACACTGTGTGACTGGCACAGCTCAGCCTCTGCTGTTCGGCTGGCGCTGGCTGCCCTCCTCCGAGCATGGGGCAGTGAGCCCCGCAGAGTGCTGACAGCAGGACGATGTGCCTAACCCCCGTGCACAAATGCCTGCCTGTTCTGCCACTCCTCAGCCACATCCCAGAGCTCTGTGCACTCATGTCTCTTGTTCTGCCTTTGATTTAGTCCCATGGGTCTGGCACGATGGAAATGAGAGTCATGGCACCCATATTTAAAGGGGGCAATGCCCTCTGCTGTCGTGGTCATAGGTGACTTGAGCAAAACCAGTGGATGTGGGAGAAGCACTTGCATTGGGGAAGACTTCAGGAAGTCTGGAATATTTGCAACTGGGAAGTGTCCAAAGGCCCCTGTTCTGTAGACAATGGTTGTCAGGTAGAGTGGGAAATGTGTTCTTGCTACCTGATGTGGTAAAATGAGGGTGCTTCCTGACCTCATATGTGAGGCTGGTGTCTTTGTCACTCTTTTCCTCTCTAGGAGAACCTAGCAAATATTCCCTGCTCCTTTTTCCCCCCTTCATCTTTTTATCATAGAATCACATAATGGTTTGATTTGGAAAGCACCTGAAGATCATCCAGTTTCAACCCCCTGCCATGGGCAGAGACACCTCACACCAAACCATGTCACCCAAGGCTCTGTTCAACCTGGCCTTGACTTAAATTATAATAATGAACAATAATAATCTAATCCAATTGATGTGTTGTTGCTGGACTTCCAGAATGCATTTAAGCCTTACGAATTAATGTAGGGACCTACATATGAAGTTAAGCACATGCCTAAATGACTGCAGGACAAGCTTTCCAAGTCCCTGCCCTGAAGAGCCCAGGATATATTTCAAGAGGTCTCTTAAACACAAAATAACTGAACTTTTGGGAATGGTACCATTAGGAATAAGGTGCATTTGCTACACAAAGCAGCGGGAGCAAGGAGCGGGGAAGACATGAGTCATTCAAATGTGAGTCAAAGAGGCATATTAATAATGGAAACTTTGGAAGAAACAAAGACCAAGCCACATTTCTCTCTCTACTTTTCCCATCTGTCAGTTATACCGCACATTACCATAGGCCTCACTGCTCCTGACACTATCACAGCAGCCATTTCTTCATGTGGATGACTTATTCCTGAAAAATGCAGTTGGCACAGACCAGTCTTATTTTTCACGCAAGGAATGCAGGTCTTCCTGTTCCACATATTTTTCTTCAATGAGCGTAGTTATTGTTGTCACTGGGAGGAAAATCCTCCGTCTGTCTGCTAAAATACTTGAGAGGGGGAGATAAAGCATGAGATCTTTTTGTTGTGGCTGAGGATTTCCTCTGCAAGCCTCCACTGCAGTGATTCACTGCTCTTTTCCATAAGGAATGCAAAGCTGGGATGGGTATTAATTATGATTTGCAGTCCCAGGCTAAATCCTCGGCTGGTGTAACTGAGATGTTCACAGGCACCTATGAGGGAGATTTAGGCTGACCTTGGTGGTCAGAGCTCAAACACGTGCCACCTCCTGTTCTTCTCTGGGCTCAGGGATGGGCTGTCACGCAGCTTTGGGAATGCTGCTGGGTGCCATTGGCACTGAGAGGCATTGCCAGGGAAGGGGCATCATTTGTGCTGTCCCCTTTGGTGTTTGCATGGCAAAGCTCAAGGCATTACTTGGGAAACTCTCCTCCCATGTCACTTGCTGATCTGTACCACGGCATGGAGTCTGTTCTTGCCCGTTCTTCTTTCAGTGGAAGAAAAGTATGCAGCTGATGGAGCCATAATGAATTTTGGCAGGGATGAAGCAAAAAACTAGAGACAAGTGTTCTGATTTTTCCCTAAAGTTAGAGCTATTGTTCATTTGGGCAACTTTTTTGTGTATGAAACGAAGGCAGAGATCTGCGCTTTGGGGGAGAGCCACACTGTGGATAAGTGCAAAGGAATTCTGCCACAGCTTCGCCATGAATTATATGTTGTCTGAAGGACTGAACAATATCACAAAGTTCATCAAGAACAGGAACACTCATTTTCCTATCTTTTTCTGCCAGCAAAATGAACAAGCGACTTTGCTTCCTTAAAGAAATTCCATCCGGTAGCTGTGCCAG
This sequence comes from Melopsittacus undulatus, assembly GCF_012275295.1. Taxonomy (NCBI): domain Eukaryota; kingdom Metazoa; phylum Chordata; class Aves; order Psittaciformes; family Psittaculidae; genus Melopsittacus; species Melopsittacus undulatus. The sequence continues at coordinate 7,250,792 of NC_047529.1, read as the reverse complement.
CTCTGTCTTCCTCATGTTCGTGTGCGTTTCTTTGTTCCTGAGTCCCAGATGGGGTTCTGAAAATGGCACAGGGTTGCCAAAACGCATCTGAAGACACACAGCATCAGTATGCACAAATTGTAAAGAATGCGGCCCCTGGAGCGATGGGTGATTTCATCAAAAGTGACTTTCCAGCTACTCTGAAACCTTTCATGTCTCTTGTGCAATCTGCAGTGCTAAAGCAAACAATTCGAGTGCCAGATTGTCATAAGTATCTGAATGCTTCAACTTATTAAAGGGCCACAATCTTATCAAATCAGAGAAAATATGAACTCTCAAAGGAGATTACGCTGCTATAAATATATGCAGGTAGATACAATCGATTTCTCCCCCCTAGGAAAACAACCCAACAAAGCACCCAAGCCCTTTTAAACCTATCAAGGGTTTTTAATTAAAGCACAGAGTTATCCTTGCCAAACCTTTGGTTTTCTGGAGCCCTTGGGCCACACTTTAGTGCAGTTCTGTGCTTCTGGTGGTGTCAATGTGAGCTTTTTCCGTGTCTCACCTGGGAGAGAGAGAGTAGGTTTTGGATTTTGGATGGAGCTGGATAGTGCTGTACAGCCTGGTTTTTGGTTTGGATGTCAGAGCCTATAGTTTATGGAAATAATAAAAAATAACAGAGGAAAAAGTGGATTCTGGATGAGTTAAGGAATGCTTTTGGAAGGGTGGGTTGGCGCTAGGGAGGTAAGCAGTATATTCTGTATGTATTCTGTAGTATAAATTGAAACTGAAACAAGTGCAGGAGATTGATGGAGCTGGGGTAAAGAGGGACAAAACACACATACACACAAGTGTGCTCTTGCAGAGTGCATCACATTTCATGGAAAATGAGAATAAATGAGGAAGTGAGAAGAGATCCAGAGAGAAAGCACAAGTCTAGGAGAGAGAGAAGTAAGGGCTTGGTGCTCTGGCTATGCTGAGGATGACTGCAAGGAGAAAGGGAAGGCATTGCTCTCCATGTCTGCTAGCCATAGACCTCTGAAGCAGAGAGGAAGGAGGCTTATGCAAAACCTTGATGTTGAGGAAGGCAGCTTGCTCAGGTGGGGAGCAAAACCTCCATCAGCAGGAACTTCTCACAGTATATGGAACACTTCTCTGCTAGAAACACTGTGCTCGACCTGCTTTAAGGCTGGGCTGGGCTTCCTTGTAAAGGCTGCTGGAGCCCAATTTTCCTTTCATTAGTGGCACCGCTGCAGCCACTGCCTGCTGTTGTGGTGCCTTTTTGTAGTGTCTAAAAGAAGATGCTATCTCAGAGCAGGGACTTGGATATGGTGCCTGTATTTCCCTCCCCTCCCGTTCCTTTTCCAGGCTCTGAGAACAAATCTTAAATGCTCATCAAGTTTCAGGACAACACATTAAGTAGGTCAAGTCATGACTTTGCCAGCTGATTTATTTCAGAAGAGTAAACCAGTGATAAATTCCATGCAGTCTGATGTCTCTTTGGTAAAGGCATCACCCCTTCTTCACTCACTTTATGGTGTTAGAAAGTCGGTGTTTTCATGGCACTTTTTCTTCAGCTTAAAAGGAGATTTTTATGAAGATATTTCAGTCGCTTCTATGTTATTTTGTTAATAACAAATTAGGAATTCTCTGTGTTCAAAGGCAGGGCTTGTATTCTGCTTGGAAACCTCTTTTCTTTCATGCTGAGGATTTCAGCTGCATCGGTTTCCTGAATTGAATTGCTGAGTTACCACCAGGGTGAACGCAAGGGCTGGCAGGAGGCAGGCAGGAGCACATCTGGCTGGAGGCAGGGGGTGAGGACAAGAGACAGTCTGGGTGAGGAGAACAAAGTGGATCCGACCACTGGTTGCTTTTCCAAGGGTCTACCTACAGCACCAAAGGAGCTCACAGCTGTGGGGTGGACACTGGTGAGCAACAGCAGCGTAAAGGCACAACTGGACCGGGAGCTGATTTTAAGCCATTGCTTTTGTTTTCCTTCCAAACCCTGTGGGGATACAAGCAGGTCTCTATCTGAGGTTGAGGCATTTCTGCCATAGCAGCAGCACTCATTGATGTTTTCTCCCCCTTTTCCTCTCTCCTGGGGCTGCTCCACAGGCAGCCTTGTTTTCCCAAGCAAAATCCCATTGATCAGGCCCAGTGCACAGAGCAGGATCCCATCCTGCCTGCCCTGTGGTGTCTCCTGTGGTCGGGCAGGTGTTTGGTCCTGGCAGAGGCTTTGCCATCTGCTGAGCAGGGAGGAGGTCAGGAAGACGCTGCCCAGCTTGAGGCAGGACACACTCCAGCCCTTGCTTCAGTGTGTTTGCATTCCATAGTCAGTGCTGCTTGTGATCTGCTCACTGGTGAAGGTGTCCTGCGTTGGCAGCTTTGGCTGATGGAGCTTTAGGAGTGCTCATCCCCTTGCCCTCCCTTCCTATTTTATCTTTTAGAAGGGGCTGGAGACAGAGGCAGTGATTTGGGAGCTGATAGCACTGACAGTACCGATTCTGAGGAAGGGATAGGCAGGACTTGAGTTCCCTTCTATTTTGGCCGAATCCCAACTAGCAACAGAAAGAGCCTTATCACTCCTGTTACAGGGGAGGCTGTGTGTCAGTGTGTTCCCATCATTTCCTCCTTACCTGCTCTTTGCTTTGTTGCTCTGTGGCCAACACCTGCACAGCCCATCTGCCCGAGCCCTTGCTCCATAAGATGGGAGGTGATCGATGGGGACTGTGCCCCAACCGCCTCCCCGTGCCCATAAGAAAGGCTTTGCCAGACCCAAGCAATCCTCCGTGAAGGGAACGTGTGTCCTCTGTGCTTCCATCGTCCGCGTGCTTACACAACCGCCTTTGTGACTCATCCTTTTGGCTTCTGCAATTGCATTTCATAAAGCGAAGGCTGAGGTTTCACCCCACAGAGAACAAAGCCCTCCTGGATGCAGGACGATGTATCGTCGAGCCGCCCCGCGAGCGGTGCATTCCTGAGAGCCACTGAGAGCAGACGTCTGCACTGCCTGCACCAGCTGTGTGCACCCTGTGTTGTACTCCTGGAGGTGTGGAGGTTTTCTGTTGCTGCTTTGAGGTGTGGAGAGTGTTTAAGATGGGCACAGGCTTCTTCTTCACACAACCTGGTGGCTGCTCAGGTTCTGTCTAAAGTGATGGTGGATATGAGGTGTAATCACTGGAATCCTATGAAATAGCAGCATTAAACCCAGTTACATTCCAGTGACCCTTTCTAGTTGCGCTTATACCTTAAACAATGAATGGAAATCCATGGGAAAATGATATACAGGTCCCAGTTTTGCCACAGCCATTCCTCTCTGACTTTGGCCAAGTCAATTCTCTCGACACCAGCAGTTCCCTAAAAATCATGATGGTAACATAATTTTTCATGCTCTAAAGCTGTGAGGAAAATTAACTCTTGAATATCTATAGCAGCTGAGACTCCTGAGAGGGACTTAGGGAGCTTTGATGTTGTGGCATAAAACATACTGCATATGCAGAGCATGGCAGACAATACCGGTGTGGTTGTGGTCCTTATGCCTATCCCACCTGAAGGTGTGTAAGGGCTGGCTGTCGTCTGTAGCAAGCACCAGCAGATAATCAGTCCTGTTTTTAACATAATGCTCTCATCAGAAAGGCTGTAGTAGTGGAAAGGCCATAGCTCCTTCCCTATTTTGTCTGCAGATCCTGCCCATGGTAGAGGAGTGCTCTCAGGAGGGAGTTATGTCAGCTTTGCTATATGGGTATAGTTAAGCTAACAGCTCATAGTCCCCTGAAGCTTTTTAGTTACATGCCAATAATCTAATGAAGTTTGCATTACCATTGCCTATGGTTATAGGCAAGCTCCCTTGCATGGAAGTACTAAAAAGCCTCACCCATGTATGTCTGTGTGGGATCACCAAGAAGCAGTGCAGCCTTTATGTTTGCTCAGGCTTTGAGCTCTTTGTCTAACAGCACCAGTAACAATTGGCTTTTACAGTGGGGCTACTTGTCCATGAAAATTGAACTGGGACCGTCAAATGATCCCAGTTAGCTATGGTCCAGATCACAATGGTGACAAGAGAGATGATGCTGTTTCCTTCCTGGGGAGAATCTGAAACAATACAAAATGTGCAATGTTTCATTGGCCATTCCCTGCTTTTTCCTCCCTTGATGAAACCATTTCACCTTTCTTTCCAGATTTCTTTCATTTCTAAGGCACAGTACAGCATGGGTGTGCAGGTGAGGAGCCCATGTCAGCAGACATCAGCCCAAGGGGGGAAGGAGCCCGTGGTCCTGGCACTGGACCAGGGAGGCCAGATATTGGGATGCTGCTTCAGTTTTGTTATAGGTTCCTCTGTGACCACCAACAGCTCTGAATATTGCCCTCTATTCCCTGTTCTTTGCTTCCTAAAACATTTGCTTTGCAAAAGTATTGCAGCTTTTGATTCAGAAAAGTGCTCTGAGGCCTTGGGTGTGAAATACTATGACAAAAGAAGACATTCCAGCCCTTTATTACATAGCACATTTTAAATCATGGAAAATTGGTCTTAAATATAATAAATTTAGCATAAAAAGAAATGCTTTCCAATTGCCTGTCAGGATCCCTTCAGCCTCATAACTGCTTTCGTGTGAAGCAACGAGGGTAATACTTGTTGATAGTTGTTTGTTCCCTTGTTGTCTCGAAGTCGCTGGAAGCAATTTACAAGTTACTCTTGCTCAATGTCTCGGAAGAGAACAGAATGGAAAATGTTGACTTGTTTCTTTTTGGTAAAGAGTGCATTCCCAAAACAACAGAATGGGAGAAAGATGATTTGAGCCTCACCATTGGCTTTGGAGGGTGAAGGATCTGTCCCTTTGTATCCCCACTGCTCGTCAGAGGTGGCATCGAGCAGAAACCTGGGTGTCAGGCCCATGTGCTCATTGCTGTGCCTGTGTGTTTCAATGTCCATTTGTGGTGTTACCATTAAGGAGAAGGATGTTAGGGAAGGAGTCATTAAAGAAAGAACAGCATCATTTACTGTTTGGTATTATGTGTTGGTGCAGAGTATCTTTCCTCCAGTGTGCAATACAGTCCCATTGATGTAACCAGCTTTCGTGCTGGCTGTGCCATTGGCCCTTTACCACCAAAACCAGCATTCTGTTCACCTTGTATAAGTCTAAAGCCAGTATTCAAACACTTTTTGATCAATCAGGGTTTGTTTTCACATGTTGTCCTCATGTATGCATGTCTCTTCATTGAATGAGGATGGCTTTTGGAGCCAGAACGCAATGACAGTGTTTCTGAGGGTTCTTTAAACCATGTTCTTCCTTTGCAGTCTATCCAGGGACACCAACCCACTGCTTTGGGGAACAGATATGACATCTCCTGGGGACTGCATGACTCCCACAGCACTGAAAGCATCACAGTGTGTTCTTTCTGACTTCCTCCAGACAGTCTAATTATATGAGAGAGCATCTCTCTCCATTTGGTCAGAAGATGTATTCTTAGCTAAGTTTACCTAATGCTTTCCTGATTTGTGTGGTTTTTGCTTTTTTTTCCCCTCCCCCTTGAGCTGGACAATAATTGTGATCTTAGTCCAGCAATCAAACATGAAAGAGAGCCCATATGTATAAAGTACCCTCCTCACGCTGGAACTCATCCAGAAGAGACAAATTGTCTTCATGCAGGAGGTCTGGTTTTGCCTCTTCCCATTAAGAAAAAGAAAAACCTGACATGAGAAACGTCTTGGGATAAGTCAGGGCAATGCAGTGGCTGTTGCCAGTGGTGCTGAGCTGTGTTGTCAGGCTTGAGAGCCCAGAGATGCAGTGATGTCTGTGCCATGTGTAACTGCGTTCATTCAAAGCAGACACAGGACTCTGTATGAACACAGTGCTGGTACAAAGAAAGCCCCAGCAGCCCTTAGCATTTTTGGGTGTGCAATGATGTGGGGGATGTCATGTAGCTGTATGTGGGGTGATAGTGCTGCTGTTTGCCTTTGTTTTGCTGCCAGACAATGAACCTCCCTGGAGGGCTTGAAGAGGCTGGAGAGCAGCTATGTGTTGAAAGTGGTGGGCAAGTTTGCAGAAGGCAGCCTGTGGGAGAACAGGTGGATATTCCTGGGAGGAGACAATCTCTGTTTCACTCAAGTTTGCTGCTCCCTATTCAAGCTCTGGTTAAAGAGGCTTTTGCAGCTCACATTGTAATTGCCAGCCTGGAGGTGTCAGATGCACCAGATAGTCCTGTGGGACTCCCTGGCCTTGCAGATCTAAAGCCAGTGTTACCTGGTCTTACCTCCTTCCTAATGCAGGCCAAACACATCCTGACTGTGAGTTAGAAAGCAAAGCTCAACTCTACTTCCCTGTGTCCCTTAAATGCGGGTGATGCCCTGCTGTCTGTGTGCTGTCTTTATCCCAGGACTGAAGTTCAGCTTTGAGGTACATGGGTCTTGAAGTATGTATCTCTTGGGTCTTCGCACCTTCCTGCTCCCCATCAGTGCTGGTCAGGCACAGAGCACAGTGCTGCTTCCCTTCTGACTCAAAGACTGTAGGGTAGTCCCTATGGCTGCAGGGACAATGCCGTGTGTGTAACCAGGCCACCCAACCTAGCAATGACAGATGCGCTTGTGTTTGAGGTTGAGGTTGGCCAAGCTTCCTCTCCCACCTCCATCCTGTGCATGGCTTTGTGCCTCCTGTCTGTGTGCTAAGGAAGATGAGGCCAGGTCTCCCTTTCCATATGGGGAAAGAGCCTAGAGCTGCAAAGTGACCCAAGGCATTGCCCCTGTGCAGCCAGTGGTGCTTGAGGAGAGGGAATCCCACTGTCTCGAGTGGTTGATATGGGTGTGAGACAGAGGGGGTTGATCTTTGGAGCTAAAGCCACATTAAATTACAGGAATACTGAGTGCTGTGCCACTATGGGCAAGGGCAAAACATAGTTATTTGTCAAGGCTAACCACTGCCATTGGCCTCTGTGGGCAGCTGAGAGCTGTGGTGATGCTACCACTGCGAGCATGAGCCCATGTGGGCTGTCGGTCAGGAAAAGAGGCTCAGTGACTTTTCCGTCCCTTACACCTACCCACTGTACCCTTTCATTGGGCTTTTCTGGTGTTGTGTACCTTGTGGTGATTAAACACATGGTGAACTAGTTGGGAATGGGTCTGTGAGTGTATGGCAGGGAAAAGGAAGCCCTCAGCCTGCTGGGGGTGTAAGCACTGCTTCAGCATTCCCTTTGCTAGGCTCCTTTACAAGACTTGCTTTGTGCCTTCTGACTTTCCCCTCTCTGAGACCAGCATTACCCACACACTGATATAAACCCTGATGAGCCTTAATGAGGCCACTTTGCAAGCCAGTGCACTGCTGTTTCCTCTTCTCACCAGCCAGAAGCCATTCCCATTCCTATTTCTGTGTCCTCTTTCTTAACCTGATGAGATGACTCCTATTTCTACACCCTTTTGCTGTGTGTTTCCCAGGCAAGTTGTAAGACGAGGGTTAAGAGAACTGATGCAGAGGCAGACCTTGTGGTGTTTCCAAGCCCTTACTTACTCCTGTGCCTGGACCTGTTGGAACGACCAGGACATCTGCACATGAAACAAAGCTGTGCTTTTGCCTTCTGGTGGTGGCTGCTTTTAGATGGACGTGTCATGCTGGTTGGGTCTCCGCTCCTAAATGTCCGTTCCTAAATGGGTTATGGGGACTTGGGCAGTGCTGGTAAGTTGCTTGAGATTCACACTCACGCTTCATTGGTGGCTGTATGAAGCCAGGTTGTGCCATGGTTTGAAGGTGCTCCCCGCTGCCTGTAAACTGATAGCAACTGATAGTAAATGCTGCTGAGGACACTGAGCATAGGAACCCCTGTGTCTGTGCATTTGCACCTTTCCCATCCTCCTACCTGACCCAAGGAGCCCATCTCAGCCAAAGAGGGCTGCACCCAGTCTGCTCTCTGCAGCTGAGCAGCATCCCTTCAAGAGCTGTCCTTGGGAAGTGGGGAAGGGGATGGCTGCAGACTGGCTTTGGGCACAAACAAACAGGTCAAGCACAGCTGTGCAGAGGCAGGAGCCAGCCTGGAGATGGTGCTTGGGGTGGAAGCTGGTTCCCAAACCTTCTCTGCTCCCCAAACTTTCTGACTCACATCCTGCATCTGCCACCATGGTGCGCAGATGCTGTGCCTTGCTTCAGGCATGTTCTGGAATCATACCAGAGCCCTCCTCCAATCCATGGGGCAAAGCACCCTTCTGCTCTTGAGTGAAGCATCGGTCAGGCCCATAATAAACGGCAAAACCTCTGACATTTAACACATGTAATGTTGTTTGCCCAGTTTTTAAAAGGAAATATTATCTAAGAACTCCTCTGAAAACCAGAGCCACCCACACTTGGTTTTGTTAGGTTTGGCTGGTTTGACCTGTGTCATATTGCTATCACCTCCCCAATATAACATTCTGAATCCCTTATAAATTGTGTGTTTTACTGAATGAAAAGCTTCTCTGTGTGCTTCAAAAATCTCCCCACTCCCCCCAATCCTTCTTGTGATAAAGCACAAACAAGGAAGAAATTTATAACTCCCTAAACTGATAGAAAATTAGCACAGTCATAAAAGGCAAAATGCGACATTTGCAGTGCGGCTGAAAAGGGAAACCAAATAAACCTGCCACTCACAAAGTAAACGGCAGAGCTGAAGCCATTTCAGCTGCACAGCGAGAGCAAAAACACCCTCATCCCCCAGCACAGGCTGAAAGGAAGTGCTCTTCTGCACAGTGTCTGCAGGCACCATGCCGCAACCTACTGCCATGGAGCACATGACGAGAGGATATCCTAAATTAATTTACATAGACATATAAATATATGCATGTGTGTGTATTTTGTATGAAACATGAAACCAGGGATTTCTGAGCCAACCCCTTAATTTGTCTGAAACAGCGCAGGCATAATGGAAACTGCCCACACATTTTTCCATTAAAAGTTACAAAGGGAAAGGATGAGGGGGGGGAAATGGTGATGATAGAAAAACACATGCTTGCTCCGCTGTCATAGACATGCCAAGCAGCCACACAGAGCCACACCAGTTTGCTGGAAGAAGTGTCATCTTTAGTCTGGTCTTTGCCCTCCCTCTGATGTGCTCCAGGATCCGTGTGTATGGAGGGGAGGGACATGGCCATACTTATGCAGGTGCATGAACAGACCCCAGCTTGTCCGTATCTGTTTTGCAGGGTTCCTCTTCTGGGTCATAAAGAGAGCACCTTGCCATGCCACTGTCCTATAAGGGTGGGTGACTGCATGGAGCCTGCAGAGTTACTTTGGATGGAGGGTTATGAGCAGACCTACTGCCCTGACAGCTTCTTGAGCAGCCTTAGGAATGGTTCTCACCAGGTTTCTGTGCTGCCTGCCCAGCCTGAACATGAGTGATTGTCTCCAAGGATGGATGAATGCATTGACTGCTGCTGAGCATAAGCTGTGGTGCCGCACTGGCTGCTGGTGCCTTGATGGTGAAAGCAGGAAGGGGAGCAAGGGGAGGCATGGGGGAGCACCAGCAGCTCCTCAAGCAGACCCTGGACCATCCCCAAGTGCAGGTGCTCCCTCACTGCCTTCCTGCTGCTGACAAGTGAGACCATCACAGGTAGGAAATGTTGGCATCAGGGATGCTGTGTTCGGGCAGGGCATCCCCTTGTCGAGTGGCTCACATGCATCCTGCTACCCCTGCAGGTAGCAGCAGACACTTCCACTGGGAGAGGTTGCTTTTCACCCTCTTCAGCTCATCTGACCCCACTCAGGAGGAAGCATCAGGTGCATCATTTATTCACTGCACCCTACAATCCCAGTGGAGATGCTATCTATGGAAAAAGCAGGCCAGTGAGCTCACTGGCATTTTCTGAAGCAATGCATGTTGACAGTACTAACTACTCTGCACAGTGGGGGGAATGCAGCTGGTAACTAATGCAGGACAGTGGGGATTCATCAGTATGTGTGTGTGTGGTTTTGCTTTTCGCTGTATTGTCCTACAACCCATATGCCTCAGTGTGGGTTATGTTAGTGGAATTTTGCTGCTCCACAGCTGGGCGATGCGCAGCCAGACCCACTCATCCTTTTAACCATCAAAGGTACGTGCTCCATCCATTTGTGTCTGCCTTGGGGCACTGCTCCGCACATCTTTCTCAACAGCAGTGCCAGCTTTAGGTATTCCTGCCAACTTGACCCTAAATCTGTGAGGTAATGTGTATCTGTTGATCGATCAGGGTTAAAAATAACTTGTATGACTTGGCTGGTTCCTCTTGCTGCACAAACAGATGTGCTTGCCCAAGAGAAAGGCAGTCCAGAGGAACGAGAGGCTGGGGTGTGAGGACACCCTGCTCTGGCTTTGCTGATAAGACCCTGGTAAACACAACAGCTCAGATATGGAGCAGTTGTGTAGAGTCTGTAATTCAAATTTCCTTTTGGGAGCAGGATGACTACGGGAGTATTTATGAGTGTTGAGACCACACGCACTGTTTAGTTCTGCTTGTTTCTATCCCACTCACATCTTTGGTTGGGTCATCCAATACGTCTGTTCAGTAGTAACTTCAAAATGTAACAGCTTCTTCTAACAACTGCCCTGTGCCTCGGAAAGTAAGAGCACAAACCCTTCCTCAGGCCTTCTTCTAACGTGAAGAGCTCTGTATTTAAGAGACTGAGCTAAATTTGGCCCTGGTAAACTCCAGCACCTTGCTAAGGACTCCTACACAAAGTCATTCCAGGTACAATTCAAGTCATTGGAAATGAGACAAGGAAAACAGAACAGAAAAAAAGCAGCCCAGCGTTGAATGGACCATAATTTATTGTAAAAGATGACTCTCTTCCATTTTGTAGCTGAAGACTGCAGGAGTGTGAATACTCTCTCAGTCTGTGCTCCAGGACTCATCCTGCAAAAACCTGGTAGGTCCCCTCCAGCAGTTCTCGGGCTCCTTCAGAGCTGCTGGTCTTGGCAAGCTGTGAGTGGGAACACTTAAAGCTGTGTGCATCATTTCACTTATTAGAATAATTTCCTTGACACTTTGTTATGTTCAGTATTAATGATGTAGCAGCATCTCAATAGCACCATAATTTACTAATCCATAAACTGCAGGGATGCGTTTTGTGTTTGAGGAATTGCAACTGGAGAAACCTGAGACTGTAGCTCCCCCCATGCTGCTCAGTGAAGTCAAAAGCAGCGCTTTCTCCCCATGTTGCAGAAAATACCTGTCTTCTCTCTGAGTTGACTGATCATGGAACTACTTATGCCTTTCATCCATCTGTGGTCAATTTAACTGGCTCCTTCTTATGACTTCGCAAGAGTCTGTAAAACCTGGGTTTTATAAAAATGAAGGGGAAATCCCCATGTTTACCCTCTTGCTCAACCAACCATGTTTTGTTACTAGCAGTGTGTGCTAGAATACATCCATGACTCCCCCCACCTCCAACTCCAGCCCACATCTGTGGAGATCCAATGGCTTGGCCAAGACTGCAGTCACCTCGGTAGGTCACTGTTGCAGATGCTCAGTGGCTTTGCTGGGACCACTGTCTCTCTGGAAACCTGGAATGTAAAAGAGCCTCTGCAGCATGTGCACTGCTCCTCTGGTCAGAGTGAGTGTCCCAGGCCCGGGCTGCTTTTTAATCCTCTGACAAACCAACACAAGCCTGATACTTCCCAGGCTCAGCAGACTTGCCATGCACACGTTGATGCTGGGGGAAGCCATGCACATGTACATCTATCCATGAAACTGCAACTGACCAGCACCTGGAAGGTTGCAGAGCTAGAGAAAAGCCCTACAGAATAGGTGTGTATGTGCATAGCAAGAGAAATTGTCTGTTGTGTCCAATCTTTCAGCTAAGACTGATGGCAATGCAAGATTTGCATTGCCGCTGTGTGAGGTTCCACACATCCATCAGCCCACATAACCCAAAAACAAGCATTACTCTAGTAACATTCAGCCTTAATTTTCCAAATGAAGACATGGACTTGCAGCAAGACAGCCTTTTGGAGGATGGAACTGTGTTTATTTACCCATGGTGTAGTTTTTATCTTTCATAAGAATGCAGGTTATCAGCTGCTTAATTACAGGATTATGTACGTAAACTGGCACTCTATCAAAATTTAGAAGTAAAACCTTTGCCTAACAACAGTCTTGTTCTTGGCAATCAAGTTCCATCTGCAGAAGCCTCTCATGTCAGACACATATCCCGCATGTGAGTTATTGTTACAATTCAATAAATACTTTACAAAAATAACGCTAGCTTTTTAAAACTGAAGACATTTTGACTCACCAATAGCTCCTTCCAGACAGCTTCCTGAAAGAACAGCTTCTTCTGTAGAACCCTGTGTACTCGGTGTATGGTAGATGGGGGAAAAGGCCGGGTTGCATGCTTTGTTTCAGGGAGCTTAGAAATGCATATTCTGATTTTCGTTTTCTTTTAAAAAATGACATTTTTTCTCTTAAAAGAAAGAAACAAACAGGTCTCAACACTCTTTGTACTGAAAATTGGGAAGTAACTGATTTTTCCTTTTATTTCCCTTTGACATGGTTTCCTCCTCTGGCCTCACTCCTCCAGTGACCTATGGCATGCCCGGTTTACAGGTAGCTGCCCTGAAGATCTGCTCCCAGTGTAGAACATAAGCCCTGACAGCTGTAGCTCCATACCTGACCTGGCTCCAGGAGTGGGCAGTAACTCTTGCTCAACCACTGCATTGGGCCTTTTCTGCTCCATAGGGAAACCACAGCTACATCTCCCTGCAAGCCTATCCCAGATGGACTGCAAAGACCCGAGCTCGACTGTAACAGGAAGAAAACCAAGATGAAATTGCTAGTAACTGTCTATATTCACTTTTGAGTATTACCTTTCCAACAAAAATAGTCTCCCTTTCTTAGATATGATTAGTCATGAAGTCAATTATAGAGAAAACTGATGCTGTAGGTGCATTAATCTTGTAAACTGTTCCCATATGGAAGAGTGCATTCTTCAATCCTATTGTTTATAACAACTTTTAACTATGTGAACTCCTCAGCTGGAGCCTTGGGGCCCGATGGTGATGGCAGCTGCCCCCCCCCCTCACCCCCATCTCACACTTCTGTTACAGTTGGGGAATAAAATGAAATGCACATTGTTAAATGAACGTTATTGCAGTATAAAATCCTACCAGGGCAAGTTTTATGTATGTCTGTATGTAAAAATAGGTGTGTGTGAGATAGAGAGATATGTGTTTATAAATTACACACACTATGAAAAATACTTATGTATTATATTACAACTATATACATTCATTAGAAAGAAACTGATCAACCCCTGTCAAGGAGACAATGCAGCAGCCGTTATCAGTTCTTTGGCATCCTGGAAACGAATGCTATTTTGTGTCTCAAGAGGAGGAACATCTCAGTATTCCCTTGCTTCTTGAAATTGCTTGTAGTAGTCTTCATCTGAAGGGTTTTCTGTGCACTTCTGCCCATTGTTTGGAGGCCGTGCCTCATTGTATCTGCTCCAGTCACCTTTGCATATAATCCAAGGCAGAATGTCCACTTTGTAATGGAGTTCTGCTGAGAATTCAATGCTGATCAGGTTCGGCGTGCCTGCCCCTTTCCCTCTGGTAATCAGCTGCATATTATCATCATAGCAGCAGTGCTGTGCTGCAAGTGTTGTGCTTTCCAAAGAGAGCATGGAGCGGATGCAATATCGTGCAGTGGGTTTATAAATCTCCAGTTTTTCCTTTGGACCACTCGCATCTTTCCAGCGGAAGTTTTTCCTCTTCAGTCGATCATAGATTTCAGCAGTGCTGTATGCAACTTCTCTGGGGTAGGAGCACGGGCAGCTGGGAAGATCATTGACCACTTTGTGCATATATTTCTTCAAGAACTCACTTTTGCAGCTCATCCATCTTTCGCAGCTATCAGTATCTGTTTAAGGGCAGGAAATGGAAACTTCAGAGACATTATGCAACATCCCAGTTCCTATGATCAGCAATAACAAGTAAGTAACCAGTCCAGCACCAGTGCTTGCTTAAGAAGCAAAGGGCAGTCAGTGCTTGCCTCCCTGCAATGTGCTGTCTTAGCAGATGAAGAAATCACATGTGTGGCTGCCTTTAGGCAGTGCTAGTCTGAATCACAGTGCAGCACTGTGCCAGGAAGAATCTTCAGCTTTCCTCCTACCTGGCATATTCTAATTAAGCTGCAAGCATCCCCATGCAGCACAAGAGGGTTTACAAACTACTATGGGTTTACAAGTGACATAATTGAAATAGGGAAATCGTGGTGATTTGATGCTGGTCTCCAGTTTGAACCTCTAGACCACTCATCTTGTAAGAACAGCAGATTCACATGTTGAAGTTTCTCATGACACTAGAAATGCCAAGGTGGCAAGCAAGGCCTGGATTGCTTTTTCTGACATTCATTATTAAGTCCTAATTTGGTCTTTTCTTTAACTAACAAATATTTTTTCTATTTGGTGTCAACCTTCCCAAAGGTGTATTTCAAGTAACTGTAGTTCAGATGTGGAGACTGACAGCTGGCAAATGCAGCCAAAAGTGATTCAGATTCTAGAAGGGCACATGTGACATAATATTGGAGCATCTGTACATTAGGAGGATTTAATGGCACCAGAGCCATGACTTACATCTGGGATTAAAGAGATTTATAGACTAGTAGCATATTTTAATACTGGCACTTTATTATTTCACAAGAGTCTGGGGAGAATCCAGTTAAACATCTCCTACTCAAAGCATGATTCAATGTGTCTGTATCATGCTATGGGTTTTAAAACTCCCTGCACATCTTGCTCCACACTTATTTAACAGGACTCTGGAGTAAGGCAAAGGCTGGGACCTCAAACTCTGACAGCAAATGTCGTTGTAAAATATTTACTTAGTGATCTGTGTCCTGTTTTTTTATCTCCTTAAAGAGTCCTATTGTGCTCTGCCACCATAGGAGGGAGGTGCTGGGTTACATTATTTATCCAATTAGCCCACATCCAGTGTCAAGGAGTGGCCACACTATGGTTTCATTGGGGGGATGAAATCAGAACGTTACAGATGTGGAACTGAGTTTTACATAGATCAGTGTTGAGTTATGCCTTATAAAATTGCTCTGGCTAGCCCCACTGCAGCGCACACAGTTATAAAACTGTGCACGCTTGTAAAAGTCACTCTTGTTTTTCCTCAGCTGTACCTGAAATGCTTTTACACTATCTTCCATTTGAGGCTATTTCAGCATAATGCTGAAAATTCAAAGCACAGTGTTTGATTTCCTCCCCCCCCCCCCCCCCCCTTCCATTAGCATGGAGCCTTACAGCCCTTTTCTGAACTAGGACAGAGAACCACCAGTTTATAATGAGAGGAGCACAGACATTTACTAAGGCTTAAGAGGAGGCAGGTTTTATGACAGAAACAAGCTAAGGTTCAGATTGTAAACTTAAGCAAGATAATAAATGGCCTTTACTACTGACATTTTTAATGGCAAACTCAAAGCCTTGGTCCTACAGCACGAGTCAAACCAGGGAAATCTAAGGAAGTCTCTTATCTGATACTGGAAGAGTGACTAGGCTGCTTACCAACTTCAAACAGCTTGGTAGCGTTGAAGTCTTCACTTCCTGCAAGTAAGCTCACTTCTGTGGCAGCTGTCCGGAAGGTATCTTCAATCCCTAAGACAAACACATGTTAGCTGTGATGGTGCTTTCCTATTAAAACACAATGAAATCAACTGCCTCCCTGCCACTGCTCCTTCCCCACTTCTTCAAGGTGCTTTTGTTTGGCAAGGCAGTAACCTGAGGTTGCTGCTCAAGGAGGTGTTTGTTTAAAAGTATAATGGCCAAGGCATCTATGGTGTTCAGATAAAGCATTAGCTTAGGCCAAAGGTCAGAAGTTTTCCAGTAGCAGAACTCAGATTATATTTAAGCAGCAAACTGGTCAGTTATGAACACAGTGCAAGGGGCAGCAGTGAGGGAACTGACATTGTTCCTCCTCTTCCTGATGCAAGGCTTGCCAGCATCTCCCAGTAATTCCAGTTGGAGCTTTGCACACACTTTACCAAAAGCCACCTGGTCAGCTTTAGGTGACCAGGACCTATTCAAGAGCACAGGTCACAAGCAACTGACAAGATACAAGCAAGTGTCCCAGTGGAAAGCTCTAACATCTTGGGCAAAATGTGGTGTCTGAAAGAGGCAGTCTTTGTGCTGCTTCTAAAACAGAGACATGCCTGAAGACAGGTAGGTTCACATCCATATATAGGCAACCATATATGAAGTATGAGGAAGAGTGATGCTACTACAAGAAGACTGATGCTTGTTGGTCTTTCCCAGTCTGGGGAGTTGAAAGCTGTGACTAGGCATGAGATAAATAACCTCTCCAATCAATCCCATCTCCTACCACCTACAGCAATTAAATACCAGGATCTTCCAACAGCCTCCAGTTAAGTGTTTGCTATCAGTACAGAGACAGAGGGCTTGCCAGAAAATGTATTAATTGGTCTTGCCAAAGTAAACATCCTCTCATTGCTGTTTTAGGTAGGCCTACCTACCAGCTCAATGCTTCCCTCACTTCTGTGCCATATAGCTTTAAAACAAATGTCTCTTCAAAGAAACATTTGAACAGGTTTGGGTTTTTTTTGCCTCTCCATTGAATTAAAGACCTCCAAAGAGAGCAGAAAGCTCTTTAATATGTGATAACTATATGGTTAATAATGGAGCCTGTTCAGCGCCCATCTTCTTGCCAATGAACTTTCTCCTGATCTTTTGAACTTGGGCATAATAGTGGCTTGCAAGGCTTCAAAACAGCCTCAGGCAGCTCTTCAATAAAATTATCATCGGGTTTTGCCTTAACTCCAGTAGTAGATGCAGAATAATAGATACCCAAGAACCTATTACAAGGCATTAATTCACTGCTGGAATTATCAACAGCAGAAGCTGAGCTTTGTCCTTGTAATTCTAAAAGTGTCAGCACAGCCTCAAAGAGTGAATGTATTTTGCCTGCTGATCGTTGGGGGTCTGTTATATGACATAGTATCTCCTTTCAAGTTTGCCACTGTTTGATGCTAGCTGGTAATAAATACTGGAGGGTATAACTGGGGGCTACATGCTCTCTTCTGGAATTAACCCCTTATTATTGCGGGTTTAGGATGTATGAGAGCATCCAGGAACATTTTTCTTCTGAAGTCCTTAGCATCCATTACCTGGCAATGGATGCGATTGCAACTCACATCTACCTGCGAGTGGGAAACTTCCATCATTCTCACTGAGGATCCTTGTGTCTTCCCTCCAGCACTGCTGACATTTCACTTCCCATCAAAAACCTGACCTCCAGTTTAAGTATTTCTGCCTTTCTGAGTCATTAAGTAAACTCAGTGAAACTCATACCACCAACAGCACGTGTTTTTACTTCTCTCCCATCTCGGGAAGTAAGGAAATCGCGCATATCCCATGCATTGTGGCAACTCCTGCATCACCGCATCACACATTTGCCTAAACCCTAACAGGCAGCAGCACTTAAAGAACATCACAGGAAAGTTTTCCATAGCAGCTTTAAATGTTTATGACGTAGGTTTGAGTGCTCAGCCCTGCTTTCACCACTGTGTGATGGTAAGGATGCCTCTGTTACTGGCATTTAAATGCCAGTGCCTACAGATGGGTTGGAGCTAAGTTAAGGCTCCTTGGCCATATTTTCTGCATACAGTCAAGCCAAAACTATACATTCCTTCATCCCATTGTGCACAGCTGTTGTGGAACCAAGCTCTGCTGGTTTATAATTCTCCAACTATCAAGCACCATGTAAGGAAACAGAGATGATATTTCCACCTTAACATTGACTTTCCAGGACAGGAAATTTTGTAGCTTAATGCCCAATGGACCCAAAATCTCTGGAGTGAAATGTAAAGCAGGTATTTAAAGTGGGTTTTTGTTTTCCATGTTAATACACGTGCAGTCTTAAACCAACTCTGTATATATTAGGCACAAAACTTAAAAGCCATAAAGCTGAGGGGGAGCTCTTTGGTCACAAGACAGGCATGCCCACCCATTGCACAGCAAAACCTGAGCTCACTGAAGTGACAGCACAGCTGTTTTGTAATGCTAACATTCATCCAAATTTGTTTCCATAGTGTAGATTTCACCCCTTGGAATACAAATGTACTGTGCACAGGGATGACTGCTGTAACCTCGGAAAAGCCTGTACTTGTCTTTCAAGTCCCAGGGGCAGGGGACTGGATCTAGCAGCGCACTATTACTAGCAAAGAACCTGAATGGCCCTGAAAACCAGCGTGGCTCTTCCCACTGGAACTCTTACCTAGCCAGGGAATGAATGGCCCCATGGCTCTGTGGACAGAATGGGTCTCCTGCCCCTTGCCTGCCTCTGCCCACTCTCCAGCTCAGTGGACACGATCACACCTGAACCAGCGGCTCTCTGGACATCACACCTGAGTCAGCAGCTCCCTGGCCATGCTCTTACCTGGGCAGTTGGGCCGGTCACAGGTCCGTGACTCGGTGGCCGTGCAGGCATACCCACAGGACCTCGTCCTCTTCTGGTTGCCGCTGCCGCAGGTGACGCTGCAGAGGGACCATGGGCTCCAGTCTCCCTCGCCATCCATGTAATCTGTGTGAGAACAAAGATGAGGAAGGAAATGAAGAAACAAAACTCCTACCGCCCCAAACTACTGTGTAGTGGTTTTTATTAAGCAGGCAAAACAAGAATGGAATCCAGATGTCTCTACCTGAAGCTTGGGCTAAATGCCAGGCATAAGCCTGCTATTTAAATGGTTTTCACACTTGATGCTCCTCAGGGAAATGCATGCAACATGATTTGAAAAAATATTTCCTTTCTCTTTTGACCTTTTGGCAGCTGAGAACCCTCAGCTGTGGAGCTGGGTCATGAACTAACAGTGCACATCTATCCACATCATTTCCCTGTGTACAGGAATATGTTTTCTGACCACAGACTAATCAGGCACAGGGTAAATGAGGTTTTCTTTTTTGTCTTTTCAAAACACACAGCAACAGCACAACAATACTCAATTAGTTTTTAGGATACAAGCATGTTGGGCTATGGGAGGCTGAGGGGCATGTGTGAAAACAGCAATTTGTTTTTTAAGTCCCTGGAAGAGGAAACAGATACTACAGGAATACTGCTGTGAATACAGGGCACTGCATATGCATCTTGCACCCGGAACAACATGCAATTTGTAGTGTTTCATGTGAATTATTAAATAACATCAAATCTGACTGTTTACTAGCAGGAATCTTCCGAAAACAAAGCATAACTTTACTCTCTTCTGGTAGACAGCCAAGGACAGACCATACCAAGTCTGCACCACCATGACTCCGTGCCACTGTAAGTACCTAAACACCTTAGAACCTTTGTTTGCTGAGCTACCCATTGCACATCCCACCTTGTGAAGGCCCTCAAATGGACTCCATGAACCATATACAGTTTTCTTGCCTTCCCACTGGCCACCCCTGCTTGAGCGTCATCTCTTGCTAGGGAATGTCTGGCTTAATGGATTTCTCTGCAGTCTACAGGACATACTGGACTGACCCTATGATTGTAACTCGTAGCCTTTGCTCACTGGGGTTAAAGCAGTACTGGTAGCAAAGCAAAACTGGGCTTAGTGACTCTGAGTCAGCCCTGCTACCTCTTGCTATAAGCTGGATTTGTATGTAGAGGCAAAAGCCAGGGACAGATCCTTGCATGCACTGGCCTCTGTGCTGCATGTGATTCCTACTCCCCCCTCACTGCCATGCTGTCTGTGGGCTTCCTGAGCTGGTTAGAACACCTAACTTGATTTGTACCATATGTAATGACTGATGACAACTCTGTGGGGTGCTATTAAACATTTACTGCCAGGAGTATGGCAAGGTTATATATCTCACTTGCAGCAAGCTGCCTAGATGTGAGCTCTTCGTGGCTGGGATCTCATGTGCTTTTCCTCCTTTTCTTACATAGCTGCCAATTGGGAAGCCACCACACTGGAATCAGGTGTTGATGGTGGATGGGAGCATGGTTAATGCTTGTATGCAAAGACCCAAAATCCTGGGAGGACAAGGGAAACAGAGCCATGAAGCGATGGGTGGTACTAGAATAAAAGCCTTATACAGGTGGATCTGCTGCTAGGACAAACAAGGGGTGATGGGTTCAGACTTAAACAGGGAAGATTTAGGTTAGCTATGAGGAAGACGTTCTTCCCTATGAGGATGGTGAGGCACTGGCACAGGCTGCCCAGAGGAGCTGTGGCTGCCCCATCCCTGGCAGTGTTCATGACCAGGTTGGATGGGGTTGGAGCAACCTGGTCTAGTGGAAGGTGTCCCTGCCCATGGCAGGGGATTGGAACTGGATGATCTTAAGGTCCTTTCCAACCCAAACCATTCTGTGTTCCTAGGATTCTATGATCCTCCTTGGCCAAGGCCAATGGCACATGACATTTTAGGTTAGTCCAGGAAGGCCAGGAGTCTTTTCCAATCAGTAGGATGCTCTGGTGTACAGCAGAGAGCTCTGGGACAATTTCCAAGCCTACCTACCTAGTGTTTATACCGCAGTGTGAAACACAGAGTATCTACTATTAAATATACCACATTAGGTTTTCAGCTGGAGCTCAACCTGTTCTTCCCATTTTTATATCTGTAATGCTTATTAATGTTTTTCTACCACAATTATTTGCAAAAGCGATTTTATTTTACCTGCCTAATATATGAATTCTTGGCAATAGTGTGCCCACAAATAAATGCAGGTGCAGAAAGAAAGGATAGACTTTAACCTTCTGGCCACAAAATTTAGTACATATGTACATGTTTAAATACACAATTCCATGAGAGGTCTCTTTCAATTGAGGCTCTAGAACTGCAAGATAACCAAAATAGGGGAAAAGTAAGACTGTATTGGTGCACGAGAGCCACTCTGCAGTATTTAGGGAATACCACAGAAGTGCCAGGGTAAAAGTGCTGCAGCTTCGAAGCCCTGCTCTAACACCTTCTGGATTTACATTTACATACACCTTGAATACGAGAGTCTCTGCACTACCTGTGAGCACATATTAGTTCACCTCCCTTGAATCATTCCCATGCGGGCAGTTACAGCCCACTGGGGCAGTGAATGACTGTAGCTCCCCTCTGTTTCTAGTTTCTGCAGCTGTTTCACACAACAAGCTGAAAACAATTGTTTTCACCATGACACATCTGGAAGAGAATTACACACGCAAATACACAATGTTCCTGCTGCATATGCCACTCCCCACACATGCACCAACATAATTCATCTTATTTGTGTATCCACCAAATACTACCATGTCTTAGATCTCGCTCATTTATCCAATAATTACATTTGGGTTCCCAGACCACCGCACAACTCTAAATTTGTACTTCTCCTTACTCTAAAAATAAATACGAAACCTTGTTTCCTTTGCTTTTTAAAAAAGCACACTTAGGACTAAAAAAAGGTCCTTTTATGGGATAACTGGTATGATTTTCAAGATTATAGACTTACCAGTGGAATGCAGCTACCACAGTACAGCCTGTGCATCTGCACAGCTTTGTATTTAAAAGCTGATGAACAAAAGCCACATGTTGAAAAATCCTGTTTTGCTTGGCACGCTCTCAGCGATGCCTCGCCATTCTCATTTCCCCCAAACTCGTTTTTACAATCCCAAGATGCCCATACGAGGCCTGGAATGCTAACTTACCATACTCTGGCTGCTCCTTGGACTCAAATGTCCGGTGACTGGGTGCATGACTATCCCACCCACCGAGAGGGTTTAGGAAGTTGCTGTCCTCAGTAGTGCTGTCGTACTTGTAGTCCTGGTCACCGCTGCTCATGCGAGTCAAGGTGGAGGACCTTTGCCACCAGTTTCTCCATTCAGGAGATGGGACTGGCCAGCTAGGCTTGCTGCTCTCTTTCTGCAGATCCTTGTCTGTCTCGGTGTCAGGGCCATCCACCACTTCAATGGTAACCTGTGGGATTCGAAACAGACCAGTCTGTCTGTCAGTGTCTCCTCCTAGTTGGTGGGAAACCTTCTATACAGTGAAGACAAGTGACTGGTGTTGCCTTGCTGTGTAATACTGTAGGGTTCACATGTTGTAAACCATATGTGGGTTACTGAGCCCAGAGATATGTAGCGGCTGAGTGATTCCTTCTGCTACCTCTGCTGAATCAGACCTTGGAACAAAGGCTAGGAAAATCCCTGCACAAAATAATAACCCATGCTGTGCCTAAAAACTTTGCAGGAGAATTCTCTGCCTTATGGGGAAAAGATGTTTAAAGCCGAACATACATGACCAGGGAAAAGAAACCCAAATCTGATACTCTTATTACGCTTGAGGTTCATTTTGAGGCAAGCATGAAGCACACCAGTGTGCAGAACCTGTTTTAAGGACTTGGATTGGCTCAAGTTAGGGCTGAGTAAGACCAGGAGTGCAGATGTGGATGATGCAGAGCGCAGGGTCTGTGCTGGGCTGCTCCTGCCTTGCCCTGCAGCAGCTCAGCCCAGCCCCTTGCATGGCCAATCCTGTGGCACCAGTGCTTTCACCACATCACTGGTGGGCTGTCACCCAGCACGTGAAACCACATGCTGCCGTGATGAGAGCCAGCAGCTCTTCCAACCATCCCTGAGTAAGTCACTGCTAAGCCCTCTGAAGTAGGTCCTCCTTATGTGCTGGAGTACAATGATACACAACTCGTTCATGTTTTCTATAGGAGCCCAGAGCCAAGACTGAACACCTGCTGCCCAATTCCCTCACAGACACATGGATGTAAATATAATTCTGCATAGGAACACCCCTTGATTACTCCTTCTCTGTGTCAAACAATGTGTAATTACGGAACTCTTGGATAAATACTGTGTGTGCATATAAGTGGCTATTTAGGTAGAAATAGGAACTAGGCATCAGAGTCATGCAATATAAGTCATTGGATATAAGGAAGAAGTTCTTTACTG
Source organism: Melopsittacus undulatus (assembly GCF_012275295.1). Lineage (NCBI taxonomy): Eukaryota > Metazoa > Chordata > Aves > Psittaciformes > Psittaculidae > Melopsittacus > Melopsittacus undulatus. The sequence continues at coordinate 7,227,958 of NC_047529.1, read as the reverse complement.
TGAGGGTGGTGAGGCACTGGAATGGGTTGCCCAGGGAGGTTGTGAATCCTCCATCCCTGGCAGTGTTCAAGGCCAGGTTGGATGAAGCCTTGGGTGACATGGTTTAGTGTGAGGTGTCCCTGCCCATGGCAGGGGGTTGGAACTGGATGATCTTAAGGTTCTTTCCAACCCTAACTATTCTATGAGTCAATGCAAGCTTTGTGTGGCCACAGAAGAATTGTAAGTGCTCTGATGCTTCATGCTAATGTATGTGGTTCAGTGATTACAATGGACTGGCTAAACAACCACGATACAGCACTGACTATCAGATAGTTCTATAAGGTTTAATATAGGCACAGATGTATTCTTCATGGTTTACAGATTTAGAAAGCAGTCTTTCAGGACATTACTCCATGAGAACTGGGTTGTGTAAAACCAGGAATAACAGAATAATGTTCTGTTATACTAAAAACAGTTACCCAACTCTATGGATTTGCATTGTGGATTAAAGGTTTCATTTTATACAGTTATTATTAGCAACACCACAAGACACACACATGAAGAAGAAAGGAGTGTCCATGTTTCTTCAGCTACCTGTGAGCCACAGAGGAGTGTGACATAGACAAAACCTAGAACTGCTGCCATAGCTTCGGAGCTGCCAACACAGCTGCACAGACAATGCCCACACATCCTTTTTTGGAGAAAGGGGATTTTGCATCTGTTTCATGCTTTGCATTTGACCATAGACCAAGCCATTGAAATGAAATGGCTCTGAGGCTACTAAGAAGCTCCACTGGGAGAAAGCACAAGAGCGAGGGAAAGTGCAGTTGTCAGCCTAATAGCATCTTTACACAAGAGATACTTTACTCCCAGGCTAAATATGGGCTTGGAATGATTACTTCATTAAACCTCAGTTTCTACAGACCAAGAATTAAAATGGATTTCATAAGTTTGAAGACGTGAGGATTTGTTCAGGGATTCAAGAGAGTTGAATCTATCCAAGGAAAACAGAGTTTTCACAATAAGTGAAAGGAAACAGTGTTACTGAGCGGTCGCAAGGCTTTAGTACTGCCCATGTGAAAATTAGTAGGACTCCAGTATTGTAGTAGCAAGTATATTTAAGACCACATTAACTCTGCAAGCAATAATTCAGCAAAGTGGAAAAAACCCAAAAGCAACACAAGCCCAAACAAAAAAACCCAACCAAACAAAACCTTCTCATAAAAAAGGCAAGGGGCACTTGATAACCATTCCATTTGCTTTGGAAATCTGTAGTTATGTGATAGTCAACCACCGTGAACTCGCATTACTTCAGGCAGGTACAGTTTGAAGAACCATAGGGATTTGATTTGAAATCCTTATTCAGGATGCCAAGTCAGTTTAAGCAAAAGAGGGTTTGTAGGGACAGAGGAACTCCTGCTGAGCTTTGGGCTGCACAGAGGAAGAAAGGCAGGTGTAACACACAAGCTTCCAGCACTGTTAGACCTCACCAGGCCTCCAACAGCACTGCCACTAACTCACTTTCAAGATGTATCTGTGCAATCAGATATCCCCCTTCAGTCTGCTTTTACTACCAAAGAGGCTTATTACAGAGGCCGCTAAAATGAGTTTCCCAACACACTGCCTATTTAAAAACTGAACATAACCTAAGTAAAATCCAATGCTGACACACATCTATATTCCTCTCTCTGCTCTTTTAAGCTTTGATTACTGAGTTATTTGTTTAAAATGTAGCATAAAAAACACAGAGTGAAGGAAATCCTATAAAGAAACTTGGGATTGTCTGAACTGCCACTCTTGGAGATAAAAAACAAAGGCAGCTTCAATTGACTGTAGATCTGTGTGTTTCAGGGACTCAGCCCTGTTTGCCTGCAATGGACCTTCCAGAAGCAGGGAGGAAATCAGTGAGTAAGCCTTGTAGTCCCTTCATGGTATGACCCAAAGTTAGGGCAGAGGGGAGAGAAGAGGCTGCTTCGGGTGAGCTATTGCTCCCTATCCCAGCCTGAAATCCTGAATAATCCAGTATTCACTGAATCCATCCCAGTCCTTACAGACTCAACATTAGCCCATGACTGCACATACATGGTACATGTACCTGACACACAAACACGCATCTTGTTTGATCGGTTTCCACACTGAGGGTTGTTTATAGAAAGGAAAAAGCAATCAGATCTAGAGCAGTTAAAACCAGGCATTTAAAGCAGCTCTGGAAAAGCTTTCACGCTGTGTAACTATTCCAACAAAAACATGTTCTCTCAAAAATTAAGAAATAGATCTGGTTTAGGACTTCTATCTTGGAAACTGTTTAAAAAACTTCTTTTCCTCTGATTTTTTCTTCCAGTGATTATCAAAACTATAGAGATTATTTACTTTCTTTTCTCAAGCTTCCAAAAATGTCTGTGGTAACATGGTCCTGGTCTAAATCCACAGTCATCTCCAGAAGTATTCAAACCTAAAATGAAGTCACTTCTTCTATGGCTGCATGCACTACAGATAATGATGTTCCTCTAAAAATGGTTAAAAACAATTGGCATAGGTACATTAAAACAGCAGATTTGCAGTCACCTTCTAATGAAACAAATGGATCAAGCACAGATGTCTTGAGACACCAACATCCAAGTTTCTCCTGGCCAAAACCATACAGAAGATAAATACATCCCTGCCTGTTGGAGTGCACAAAAAGTTCAGTGTACTTCATCCTGTTTACTGAGACAATGTTTCTGAATTCCCTTTAATGGCATAAACATTGCCCTAAGCAATTGGAAGACCGTGTTTCAGGAAGAACTACATTTGCAATGTTGTGCAAGCACTGGATTCCATGACATTTCTAACCTCTGCTTCCTTGATGCAGATTTTCCTTGCAGAACCTGCCGTTCTATAAAGGTGGGTATGTGCAAGTCAGCAATGAGGTGACTGTAACAGCAGAACAGAAACGAGTTCATTGTAAGATATTGATACAGTAGATGTAGGCTTACACCACACAACTTCAGTTAGAATGGTACCAGTAGTGACACCAAGTCAATTCTGGTTGTGCCTTGACGGCTCACTCAGAACAGTTTGCTGGACTTAATGAAAAGTGAAGGACCCTCAAAATTTGCTGGCAGCAAAGAAGACAATGATGAGAGAAAAGCCCATCAGAAAGGGAAAACAAACAGCTTCCTATACACCTCCCATGTGATTTCATTCTGTTACTCACAGGTAAGAACAATTCTATCTTACTCTGAATAATAACCCTGCCCAATTACAAGTCTGCATAGACATCCCTCAGCTACTTCATCAAATGAGTGCCAACCTACACAAAAGGGAATTTCCACTTGTGAAAGGAAGTGCAAATAAAATGTGTGATCAGTTTTGCAGTCACCTCCTCATCCAGAAGTCTTCCAGGCATGGCCAGAATTGATAAAATGACAAAAAAAGAAGAAAACCAATTCTCCAAACCAAATGGTCAGCCTTTGCTCAACAGCAGCTACTGCAGTTACACTCACACAACCAGTGTGGAAGAAATGCTAAAGCAGAAAATGACACTTGAAATGATGGGTGATAGTACAAGGCTAGAGTGTCTTAGAAAGACCAGTAAGGGTTGTCCTGATCTTGCACACAAAAAGTCATATTGCAATTGGATTACTGCAGCTCCAACTGTTGTTTCTGAAGGATTTCCTAGAAGGCTATTCTTATATTTGTACTTATATGTGTTATTTCATTGTCACCTGACAAATACAGTATTATCTGGGAGCATGTTAATTGTCATAATTCCTGTGATGGTGTTCTGATATCTACCACTTCATGAAAGAGCACACAGCCAGAGCATGATACAGCAATTACCATCTCATGGGAAACCATGAGATGGAATGGGTGGTTCCATGAGATGGAACCAGAGAAGGAATGGACATAAAGAAAGCCCATTGGAGTATCTTTTCCACCTGCTTTTCAGGCTGAGGTTCATGACTGTTTATTAGGGTTTTTTAAATTTCCACATATAATTTCCCTTAAAAATGTTATTTTTGGTCTATGTAGGTTTGTACTAGTAGAAACAAAAAGAAGTTGTGGGCCTTCAAGAAGTAAATGTGGCCATTGTGCTAGATCAACACACACAGGCTTTTTTCTCCTTTCCAGTCTCACAGTCCTAAGAAGAGTCTCAAATTAACACCCCCAGGGTTGTAATTTACAGAGCCTGAAGCCATTGTGCAAAAGGCAAAATGAGCATCGATTCAGCTCTCACCTGCCAAACAGCTGATGAGAAACATGCAAGTCAACAGCTGGCATTATTTCCATTCAAGTCAGTGCCGTACTGTTTAAAGAGAAAGAATTCACTGTAATCCTGGGTTTCCCAACAGAGTAAGCCACCTTTTAGGAAAAGAAATAACCTTTCACTGACTCTGTAATGAACTAATGGGAGTTGTATCTCCATGAGGTTGACCTTGCTGCAGAACTGTCAACCAGGAACTTAAAGCAGCTTTGTGTATCCCTATTCATGCACCTAAGTAAGCAGAGTAAATATAACGCAGAACTTAGGGAGCCTGTTTCAGAACGAGCTGATCTTGTGCACAAGAGCTCTGGGACTAATGTTGCCCAATGTTTTCCAGTTTACAGGACCAGGCTTCCCAGTTCTGAGTCCAGCAACTCTGCTGACACATTTCCAAGATCAGGTGGTGGAAAAAGAGGTCATAGCAGAAAGCACTTCCTATAAAGACAATCCAGAGAAATGTTTCCATTTATCTATTCCCTGGGTCTAAACATGAAATGCTGTTACCAATCAGAGAAGGTTGTTTTTTCCCCTTGTCTTCCTCCGTGGTTTACATACTGTTCAAACAATGATGTTACACTATTTACCTCATGCCACAATCTGGGGCCCCTATACTTCCCTGCCTTCCTTTCCTAAGGCTTTCTGGAAGGCTTGTCCTAGTGTGAGGGATGTACACAGCCACCACATGTTGAGCACGTTTACTACCTTGGCCCATCAAATATTGGCTGTGCTGTTGAGCCAAATCTGTTCAACTTCTTAGCATTGTAAGCCATCTATGATGTAATGGAGTGTCACTGGAGACAGCTTGTACTCGCCTGAACATAGAATCACAGAATAGTTTGAGTTGGAAGGGACATTAAACTACATCCATTTCTGACCCACTGCTACGGGCAGGGACACCTTCCACTAGACCAGGCTGCTCCAAACCCCTGTATCCAACCTGGCCTTGAGCACTGCCAGGGATGGGGCAGCCACAGCTTCTCTGGGCACCCTGTGCCAGCTCCTCAGCACCCTCACAGGGAAGAATTTCCTCCTAATGTCTAATCTAAATCTTCCTTCTGTCAGTTTAAAGCCATTCTCCCTTGTCCTGTCACTACAGGCCCTTGTAAAAAGTCCCTTTCCAGATTTCTTGTCAGCCCCTTTAGGTATTGGAAGACTGTTATAAGATTTCCCCTGAGCCTTCTCTTTTCCAGCTGAATAATCCCAACCCTCTCGGCCTGTCTCCACAGGAGAGGTGCTCCAGCCCTCTGATCATGTTGCTCTCTCACCAACAGATTTATTATATCTTTATGTACATACTTCTTAGACATATCAAAAGAATGGTAATTTTGTGGGCTGGGGAACTATACGAAGCCAGGAATTAATTTAACCAGAAAACCAGTTCTGTTAGTGTATTGTTTTTATAAGTACATCCTAGGCAGAACAACATTTCACGTTATTGTTTTGGTTAAAAAAGACTGCTTATTAATGCCAATTTTGCTTTAAGGCTCTGAATTAAAAACAAATCACTGATTTTTTTCCTCTTCCTAATCCTTTTAGTTTCAAGATGCAAGTGGCTTGTAAGAGGCCATTCCAAACCCAAGAACAGTTTGAGGAATAACAAAGTTTCTTGCAGTCAACTTCTTTTTCTTAACTCCAGGCAGCTGCTGCAGAGATTAAGTCTTGGTTCCATCCTGAGGACTGCATTTTGAAGCAAAACTTAAGGACTTGCTGTCTTATAACCTTTGGGGATGGTTGCATTTTCTAATAGCATGCCAAAAGAGGTGCTGTTCGCAAACAACTTTTGCAACAGAGAATTGAAAACAGAACTTAAAATGGCCATTTAATATCGACAAAGATAATATGTTCCAAAATGGCAACAGCAAAGATGGCTTTAGTGTCATAGATAGGTCTGTAGTGATGCTCACACTTATGCAATCAACACTATCCAAACAGAAAATAAAACCAAAATGAAATCTATGCATTCAGTTAAGGCAAAACTTAGACTATAGATGTGTATATATTATATTCATTCTTTCTTGGTGCTACTGGTAGAGAGACAGGGTGTTCTGACTGCATGCCATAGAAGCCAGGCTGAAAGTTGTCTTGGTTCAGTAAAACATTTTGTGCAGCTCATAAAAACCCCCACACGTTAACATAAATTGTACCTGAATGTTGGGATTCTGCCCATTGATATCTGCTTTTGACAGGTCAGGGAAGTTTGGGAGATCCAGGAGGAAAGATCTGGGTCCATCTCTTTGCAAGGACGTATGCCCGTTCTCCTGCCTGAAGCGCTGCTTGGGGAATGGCCGGTGGGCAGCCTGGAGATCAGGGTATTCTCTTCTGTCCTCGGGGTTCAGGGTGAAGCTGTCCTCAGGAGAATGGTCATCTGCAGTGAGTGTGTTCTGGGGAGAAAAGCAAGGCACTGTAACAACAATAGAGAGCATGCAGTCCTGCCAGTGCCCGTCTCCAGCCTCCTGCCACTGATGGCTGCAGCACATGCACCATTACTCATTACTGAGACACAGAACTTATGACTTGTGTTTTCCAGGGTGCATCTGACTCTCACTGAAATATACTTAGTGACAGTGGTGTAAATCTGTAACCCACCTGAAACAAGATAAACCAGAGTCAGACTTGGGTGCTTAGCCCTTTCAGGCTCCTCTAACACTCCAGCCTTGTGGTGAGCACTCACACATTGACACAAGCGTCTAACTTAGAGCAAATCTGGAAACAAATCTGGAAACATTATGCAACCCCTGGGAAATCAAACAATATCACATTAAACATGTCCCTAAAACAGTGAAAAGTATCTTTATTATAAATGGTTTTAGTTTGCTTTGATCCAAAGTGGAGCAAAAACACTGCCTAAATGCATGTTGAAATTTCTGGTATTAAAAGATTCTACCGCTGAACTGGCAACCTCCCTTTCCCTCCCCTCAGTCTGCAACAACTTCCCATCTCGTCGCCTGTGTTCCTCACCCAATTTCTCTGGTCTTGAACATCTGAACCTTCCTTCCTCTGGGATCTCATTTTCATGTTTGCCTAATGGTGGGATTGAATTTCACCAAGTTGTGGGTCAGCGGTTAATGCTTTTGTTATTGTTGAGCGTACTTTCGGGTGTTGTAGTACATTACAGCAGGCTGCCTTGGAACCAGTAGCACTGCTGCCACTGCCTTTGACCTCACTGAGGAGACACATTTAGTATCAAAACACTGGCTCCCTGGGTTAGGACCAGCCTGGGGACTCGGGAAGGAAACCAGTCCAATCTTCTTATGGCTACAAAAAATGCATGGGGCAGATTGAGCGCAGGTTTTGCATTTGACTCAGCTGAAAAATGTGAGGCTTGAGGTCTTGGTACGACTGCCTGGGGAGCTTTTATTTTCAGTTCATAAAAAGACAGCAAGCATGGAGAGGGTAAATGTTAAAGACCTATCTTTTAAAACAAGCACAATTAAAGTGGAATGGCCACATGTGATTCTGGCTCTACTGAAGCATATTTTTGCCAGCATTTCTGGTTAAACGCAATCTCCATCCAGCTCTCCTGGCTCAAATTAAGCCAGCATACCTTTTGTTAAGCTCTCAGTTAGATAACAGTGCCAATGCCTTTTCCTTTACTTCGTGTTTATTTGCTTAGAAGGTTCTAAACTGACCTTTGAAGAGATTTTTACAATATAATCTGTGCAAGTTATGGGAAAATACCCAGTGACTTAAATAAATCAAGACTGAAGAGTTAATCTGGGACTAAGTGAAATAGTCTCAAGCAAAAAACTGAGGTGATTCTCCTCTGCCCTTCTTGCTGCACTGCATGTGCAAAGAGCAAAAGCAGATTTAGCAGAATTAATGTTGTCTTGGTATTTTCATGATCAGAATGGTTATATTCGGATGTGTAAAAGTCCCTTTTGGCACTTTCAATGTACAGCGTAGATGCAAAAAGCCCAATCTGAATTAATGTAGTGATAAAACTGTATGTGATGTGCTCCTGACAGTTCGTATTGCTTTAAGGCTAAACCAAGAATGCTTCTGTTTGCTGAAGACCAGGTAGGACTTTGAGATGCTTGGGTGGGCCACCCATTAACACATCCCTCATTCAATACAAAGTAGAAAGCAAATCACACAGCAGCAACCTCTGGTAAACAAAACTGAAGGCCACTTAGCTGGCTTTAGGTTCCTTACCCATATGCTAGAGCTTATCAAACAGAATTTAACTGCAAACTTCTTTGTACAGGAGGATTAAATGGCTTCTCAGTTATGTCTGACTAACAACGAGGTGTAATTGTGTCGTTATTAAACTACTTCAGACAGGAACCAAAAAAGATGTGCTACTTAACTAGCTTTTTTCTGGCACATCATGCCCATAATCTTACCTTTATTGAAAATAAAATAACTTTTCATTAAGAAACAATAAAATTCTCACATACAATTTCATGCTTGCCCTAGCTGCTTGCAACTCCAGGAGCATCCTTGATGTGCCACATTAACATACCATACAGCTAGAGCTAGCCAAGGACTTCAGAGACCTTCATTTAATCCTCTGATAAGACTTGCTGTGTGATCTTGGCAGGTCATGGTCTGTCTGTGCCTCAGTGGGGATAACAGCACTTCCCTTCCTCACTGTGATGTTTGCGGGGAGCTCAGCAACTACAATTATAAGGGCTATATAAAAAGTTTTTAATAGTGTCAGACAGATGGAATATCACATGGAGCTAGTTAGAATATTGTCATGGTGAAGTAATGACATCAGGCTGATCAGGCCCACTACCAAGCTGCTTGGGGCAGGGACTGTCATTAATTACAGACTGAGTTGGGGTTGTTTAAGAAGAAGAACTGAGAGGGAACATGGTAACTGCCCTGTCCCAAAGGCTGCTGTAGTGAGGAGGAGGATGGAGCACTCTGCTTGCTCAGGGTGGACACAATCAGAACACCCCAGTGCAATGTTAGCTATGTATTTCCAGTGGCAGTGACGGACAAGATGTGGTCCCCACTTTGGCAAGGGGGGAATGTGGTTTTTAAGTCTTTAAGAGCAGGGCTGAGTAATGCCTGGCAGGAATGACACAGGTTAAATAGTGTGTCTGCAGCCTAAAAGCAGTGCTACCTCCTGCGGTCCCCTTCATGCTAGCACAAGCCCATGCTATTTCTCCTTGGGGCTTGTGTGTCATACTGCAACACAAGCAAATAGAAATGCTCAGTACACAGCATCATTTCACTTATCTGCTCATAGTACCATGCGCAAAAGACCATTTATACCCAGTTTCTAAGATTAATAGAATGCCTGGTTTTTAGGTTGATAATTCTTGCTGTAGTGTCTAAGCTGATCTGCATTATTACTAGAAATGTATATTTCTGGTAAAAAGATGAAAGAAGCTGCTATCAATCAAAAGTGAGCTTGAACTGCATGTGAAGAGAACACTGGCTCATGCTGTTCTACTGCCTTAACTCAGGCAAAGGCTCCTCCACTGCCCATCAAGCAGGAAAAAGTGTGTTCTTCCTGCAATGCCAGCATCCTTTGTGAAGTAAATAGGGTTTGTGTTCCAAAGCTAAGAGATGAAATATATTCTTCTTATTTCTATGTTATTTCACATGTTTATACTTCACACTGTTTATTTTTAGTTGTACACAATTTGTATTCCAATTGCCTTTGGGAAAGCAGCGTTGCTTGCCTTCCTTTGAAAGCTGTATCACTTCATTCTGAGTTACTGACTCAGTTTCTCTGAAGTTCTGACATTTCCAATTCAGGCACATTGGTTTTTTACTCAAATGATGCATCTGCTCAAAATACTTTCAGATAAATCACTTTTTCCCCTTCACTTAACAGCATTATTCACAACTTTCAAATTTCCATTAAGATGATTTTTGGGGGTTATTCATGCCTGCTGCCAGCTACAGTTCTGCTGCCCCATGGGATCAGATATTTATAGATGTTCCTAATACAAAACCAGTTTAGGATTTCTGGGTGTTCCAAGCATCAACAATATGTAAGGGAAGAAACACATGATTGATAGTTGTGTGACGAGGCAATGAAATAAACCCTACAGAGAGAGAATCTGCCATACAGATTGTATTATAACATAACACCTTTCCACAACCATCACTGATAAAGAGAGGGTAATAGTGCAGCACATATCTACATCTTTTTGTCCATCTGTAAACCAGGGAAGAAGAGCAGTACATGGTGAGGATAACTCTAACTGTTGGTGATCCAGGTAGGACCTGGCAGGGTTTAAAGCACCAAGAGTCAATCCCACATGCAGGAAGTTTCCTACCTGACACTGCAGTTTAACTTTTCAATAATCAAATCGGTATTCCAACTCCCTCCATTGCCCTCCTGGTTTGTTTCTCCTTCTGTCCCGTTAGCTGCAGGGAAGTACTATTGGGGAAAGTACCGTTTCTCTTCCCCATAGAGAAGTTAGAAATTGGAACTTGTAAAAATACCAAGTGGGGAAAAACGGAATTTCTCTGCATTTTTGGCATGTGAGGAATCCATCTCCCCCTTCTTTTCCTTATTTTAATTCCATTTCCAGTTCTGGAAAAGCAACAAAGACAGGATAAGTAAGGAACAACTGGAGCTACAGAAAATACTCTGGAGCAGCTACTCCTTCCCTGTCCTTTATATTTCTTACCTTCCTTCATTCCCTCCCCACTTGCCAAACTAAGGGCACATTTGCAAGCATTGCTAATTATGGGGTTGAAAGAATTTGGGAAAACTGATGCAACTTGTATCCCTAACAGCTCCCAGACAGCGAGGGAATCTGTTACCAAATCCCTGCCGCAGCTACACGGCTTTTTTATTTCTTGTGTACTCCTTTGAAATATCTTGTAAAATGATCTTGACAAGAGGTCTTGAATTGAAAAGCAACAGTCTGTCAGTGCACTTTCATGATGCACCTGTACAGCATCTTCAACCACCAGGACCAAGGAACGCTTATTTATTAGGAAACTTCACAGACGCTATAAAAGATTATATTGCTATCAGAGACAGAATGAGGCCTGGGGCCTTCACAGAAAACCATTATGGCCATTAGGACTAGTTTCATTTCCCACCTGCCTAAACAGATTGTTTTGATTTCGAAGGCTGTTGTGTGTTTCCAGGTTAGTGCTAAATGATCACTTTAAAATTAAGCGGTCTGGGGAGGCCAAGCAACACACTGGGATACTGCATGAGCTTTTTGCCTCTGCAGATCTGAGATCTGTAATGAACTTGGCTGATCTTATGCCTGGGATTTATTTAGTCTTTTGTCTATAAGCAGCACAGGACCTCGCAGGAAGAGGTATGAGGACAGTGTTAGAGAAGCAGGCAGTGAGGTTAACAGCTGAAAAGCATTATCAGAGATACAAAGAGAAAAATGTCATCTATGATTAATGCCACATAGAGTCCAGGCAGTCACAAGACCTTTGTTCTGGTCCTAGCCATGTCTTGGCTTTCTCATTTATCAGGCAAATATGAACAGTTGGGTTCATATGTAATCACTGTGTGACTAGCTGGAAGCATGTGGTGGTACTGAGCCCCACAGCTCCGGTTCACTCCAAAGAGTCACTGATGGTTTGGGTCTCCGGAAGGAGACAAACCAGAGGGTGTCACATCAACCACTCGCTACTGAGATGCTCTCATTTGTTCTTAACATGTGCTTGTCCCTGACGTTCACGTACATCAGTGAAGTGAAAGGCCTCACTTATCTTTAGAGAGCTGCACAAATCCATTGTTGCAATAATTAATAGCACGTTTTAGATAATCACTGTTCATAAATCATTTAAAACAGACTACGCTCGCCTGCATGTACACGACTGCTTTCACTAAGGGGCCCCAAAATTGAGCATCTGCTTTAAACATTGTGTAAACAGAAGATGAATCACTGATTACAGCTGCTGATTGCAAAAAATAAAAAGCTCAGTTTATCAGGGTCTGTTCTTCAATAATTCTCTATTTAGTCTAGCAAAATTGGGAAAATGACACTGTATCCAGTTCTTTCCAACTTGCAGTACATCTGCATGCATGGCTAGACCAAACTCAGTCACCCTACAGGGTACTGCTATGGGACACACCAGCTTCAGGTACTGCACAGCTCCTGAAGGGATTCTGTTTCTGTGCAGAGCAGGATGGAGTCACAAGCACTGCTGCAATGGGACAGCAGAAATTCAGAGCAGACATATCGATCCACAGTCAACTTTTTGAGCAGGGGCCATCTGCAGACAGCTTGGGATGCCCAAGGATACACCCAGCCCACTGCAGCTGATCTTGTGCTGCATGCTGGAATGGCTCTCAGGAGCTGCATACAGCAGAAGCAGAGTCTCAAAGCATCTGGGCACATTTATCTCTGATTTATGATTTTGAACTTCAGGGGTTTTTACACTGAAAACTTCTAACCCTCATAGCCACACCTTGAGAACTGAACGTGTAGCCAGGGCTTATGTTACAACAGCAGAGACCCCAGGACTGTAGTGTTGAGGCCCCCTTCACATCTAAGGTCTAGTAAGTCCCAGACTAGTCTTTTGAGGCAGGCGGCCAACACTATGATAGGACCCTTTGCAGTGGAGGAACAGGCTGTTGTCTTGTTGAACCATCAGAACTGATACCTCCCAGTGCCGGAGCAGCCCTACTGCCATTCCTCCGCTGCTGAGCCTGTTTATTCACGTGCGGTTGCCAAGCTTTGGTCCAGCTCCATCCCTGGCAGTGTTCAAGACCAGGCTGGATGGAGCCTTGGGTGATATGGTTTAGTGTGAGGTGCCCCTGCCCATGGCAGGGGGGTTGGAACTGGATGATCTTAAGGTCCTTTCCAATCCTAACTATTCTATGATTCTATGATCCTCAGTTCAGTCTCCAGCTGGGAAGTGGTCTCACCGTGTTCCACACGGTAGTAAACAGTGGGTCTACGTCTGACCTGCTCTGACAGACAACATACTTTTCCTCCGAGCTTAAGGAGAAAAACAACTATATTCTACTCGGATCTGGCAACCTTTTGCTACATGTTGTGGACACACATTTCACAGCACAGCTATTTTTCATGCTCTGCTGTTTGCCTGTATTTCGTGTTTTCCTTCAGCTGGAAAACACAAACAGCATGGTTCAGCTTGGAGGTGAAGAACTGCCAGTTTGCATAAACATTTTGATAATAAAAAGGACTTGGTGGTGATTACAGCTCAATGTCTGCTGGAAAAACAAATGAGGCCCTTGAGCAAGTTTTCTAACGTAGTACACACTGGTGCTTTGTTCTTCCGCAGATACTCAGCCATCCAGGGGATGGCCAAGCACATAGAATTACAGTTGTGCAGGGCTTTGACAGATGTTCAAGGCCAAGGTTTACTTGTAGTTAACAGATACTTCCAGTTGCCTAAGCTGGTGGTAAACATTTTTCTGTTCATCACGACTATGAGGATCTTCCCTATAATTGCTGACTGGATGGAGCTCTCCATACAGGATGTATTATAGAATCATAACATCATAGAATAGTTAGGGTTGGAAAGGACCTTAAGATCATCCAGCTCCAACCCCACTGCCATGGGCAGGGACACCTCACACTAAACCATGCCACCCAAGGGTATTGATTTAGTGGCTGAACAGGCAAATGTACAACTTAAGAGTGACCCAAATATTCCATTCTAATAACCTGTGGTGCAAAAAAGCAATTTTTTGAAAGTTACAATTCTTTTTAAGCTTTAATAAACACTTGCATAAGATCAGTAATGTAATAAAGCTTCAAATAGAATCCATTTACACCGTGGCTAAATTGAACGAGTCTAATCTCAGCCATCGTTTGAAATCTGCATAATAATTTGCACTTCAGGTTCCAGCAGAATGGGAAAATCTGCCTTAAGTTGCAGTCAAAACCACAAAAGAAAGGGAAATCCAGGATATTAATGCTTTTTGTACACCACTTTCTGGCCAGGCTTAGCAGGCCAGCATACACAATGTCAGTGTAGATGAAAGAACAAACATACATCTGAAGTTATTTTCATGGGGTTTAAACTAGGTCCTTTTGCAAGTTTATTCCACTAAATCACTATGGCTAGGATTTCACTAGGTGAACCAGCTTTAATAAACGAAGTTTTCATCTCTCCCTAGCCAAAAGAGTAACCTTACTTGAAACCTTTTCAATTTCCAAAGTTGCCTTCAGCTGTTAGTTTCCAAGAAACAGCTATTCCGAGCCTCTGTGTCTCCCTCTCGTATGCCACTGAATATCCACCCTATGCTTTCAAAAGTCTCTATGACTCTGGCTGTGCTAGCTGGCAGATGTTTTTAGAGACTAGAAAGTGTTTAGTCCCTGTGGACTAAAAGTTACATGATGACTTCATCACATAAGCAAAAGCTAATAACGGGAAAGCAAGAAAGCAGACAAGTGTTATATTCCAAAAACATGATGTTTCCTGTGCTTCTGGCAATATTACTTCTGCGCCTGAAAAAAAGGGCAAATCACTCAAGTCTTGATGCTCAAAACATACACACCATCAAATCACTGCGAGATAATTCACTTGACCCTCCCTGAGCTGCCTTCCCCACCAAGACTCCTTTATTTCCTCTTGGTGGAAGTGAGAGGGTGAAGGCAGAGGAAAAGCAGTGTTTGTTTACATTCAATATCTATACACTAACTATATACCTCCCAACACTCTCTGGAAGGGGTTGCTACTACACCCAGGAGTCTACAGCAAAACAGCAGCAGAAACCTGAGCGGCCACCCCAGGACCACGCACCTCTGCTGCTGCACTGAAGTATTCTTCTGAGCCCGAGTGTGTAGCTTTACCCTTTCCATATAGAAAACTTCAAGAGACTGATACATGAGCAACTGGAAGTCATTAGTATAAATGGCATCTGTAGGCACAGCCCAATAACTGTCTTATTTTTTGTACCAAGACATCAGCAGTGGACATTATGCCCTCTCTCTACATCTCTGTGAACTGCCCTAATGACAGAACAAGAGCAAGCAACAAGGGGAAGCAGATACACAGGAGAAAGGCCTCCCTCCAGTGACATTATGGGGAAGAAGAGCATGTAGATACACAGTACACTGGGACAAGACAATGTGAAGAGGGGAGAGAGAAAGGATTTGCCCTGGAGAGAAGGGTGGGCTTTTAGCATTATGAATCCAGTGAATGTCTATATAAATTTTCTTAGAACAGTAAGGGAGGGGGGGCTATTTCCTAGAGCTGATTAAAGAAGCATGACTCGATTTTCAATTTCAAACGACTCGGGGGGCATTCCAGTCGACTGCAGACAGGAAATGAATACCATACATGCACTGAACAAGGCAGATGCTTTTGAATCTGACACTTACGTGAAAAGAAAATATCTTCATTTCTGTCTCCCCTCTGCCCCACCATCACTAGTTAGTTCTGAGCTATTTTTAGGATAAATGGTTTTATTCTTCAAACTTGTTACAATCTTGGCATGTGCGTGAAGCCACCCAGACGCCACAGACAATAAACTGTATGGAGCAGGCCAAATGCATCTTTAGATTAGTCCCAGCAGCCAGACACAGCAGCAAGGTAGAAGAGGAAAGATAAGCAGTTCAGGTTTGAGATATCCTAACCCCCTCTGCTGAGGAACAGGGATGAGATGTTAGCTGATACATCAGATCCCAGGGAGGGAGAGCTGCTTCTGTACAGACAGATTCCACACAGCAGGCACACTGCAGAGCAGGTTGGAAGTGTTCCTTGGTACGCTGTGGCACAGAACTCACTTCCACCTACTTAAGTGTTTAGATATACATAATATACATCTCTTCATACAGCCTGTACAAGTAAACTGCAATAATACTCATAGGTGTTTAGGGTTTACAAACCTATTGCTACGTAATAGTGACTCCTTTTATCAATGGGAACAGTGTGTATCAGGAAATTGACATGTACAGCTCTTTTCCCCCACCTAGTCCATATGTATACAAACACAGGATTTCAGCTGCAAACTCCTCTCGTATTTTATTGTGGGAAGACTTAAATAGGATAAAGAAAAAATATTAGAGAGGTGGTATTAATCTGGCCCTTACTCTGAAGTTATGCAAATACTTAGTTCATTTTATTTTGATGTTAAAGAGAGCCATAGCTATATTCCAAAGAACACACAAAATTGATCCTCTTGGGAGAGAGACAGCAGCAGAAGAAAGAGGGATGGGTAGGTGAGAAAGGCAGCTCTGATCTACATTATTCAAAAAGCCATGAATGCTAGATCAAAGAAGAGCAAGAATCTAATTCACTGCCGCTGAAGGATTTCAGCAGCTTTTTCAGAGCTATTGATCCTTCAAGGGCAAACTCTTTCAAACACTAGGTGATGCTTCTAGCTAGCCAGATCTCCCACCTTACACTGCCTAAGCCTCACGTAGTTTGCTTTCATCAGCTGGTATACTAGGGAAAGCAGAGAAGCTGAGACACTGCTGTATCTGGGCCTGATGAAGGAGACATAGAGCAGAGCGCAGAAATAGCATGTGTGCATTTTCTGCACCAGATGTTGCCTTTTTAATGGCCATAATGGTCGACGTTAAATAAAAGAACAGATTCCTCACTGAAGAGCTGTGTGTTTGGTGGAGTGCTTTGTCCAAGGGCAGAATGCAGTCACCCTGGGGAGAGCTCTGGGCAGGATTTGTTAGCTCAGGATTGACTTACTAATAAATAAAGAAGCATCTCATATTTGATGTGGGATGAAGGTGGGATAAGGCACCTAAGGAGCTACTGCAGCTCAGCTGGCAAGCAGTGACTTGTTTGTGAGTTTGGAGTCACAGGTCTAATCTGAACACCTAGAAGGCACAGGACCCAACCCTAAATCAAGCCCTGAACTGTCAAATGCACTACAGATTGGCATCTTTCCCCTCCCTTTCCCTTTCTTGGAGTCTGGTAGAGAAGCTTCCAGGTGTTCGGCCTTGTCAGGACACTTCAGGATCATGCCTTAAGCAAAGGCCACTGGAATTGGGTGCAATAAAGCAATTTCACCTGCTGCATCCCCAGATGGTTTCCTAAGAGCTGCCTTTGGGCTTCTGATACAGATCCATCTGTAGCAGGCTCAGTGCTGCATCCATCGTCATGTCCCTGGGAGTGCTCCATTCATTCTGCCCTCCCCGTCTGCTATGCTACACACAGAGCTACAACAGTGAATTACAGATTATTCAGCTCTTTCCAAGCTCTGTTCACAATTCAAAGTCCATCTATTCCCACCAACACTTAGAGCAACTTGGTACCTTAGACAGTTTCATTAAATAGATGACCCTTTTCCTCTGCAGGTTTTGATCTAGAGCTAGCACATTTAAATGCATATCAAAAGCTCCATGACTCTACCAGGCTAAATAGTCCATTTAAAACCTTTGGTGCTATTGTTCCAGTACGCCTGAAGACACAGGCATAGTGTGGCTGCCCTAGGTTCCCTTTTGATATATATTTTCACAAATGTTAGACATATACATATCAACACCTCTATTCTTTCCTAATAAAAGCTTGGGCTCTAAAGCACAAGATGAGGAATAGATACTCTATTGGCCAGCTGCAGCAAGCCTTTCATAAATAACACGACAATCAACCCCTGTAAAGGAAAATGATACTCCAGAAGCTCTATCATGACATACATCTGTTTTGCTATTGCAGGAAAGAGTAACAAGATAGAAAAAGTTAAATGCTGAATGCCTGAACAAAACTCTGAGTTAAGAAGAGATGGTAGTAGTACTGATGGATGAATTGTAAACCACCTGCAAATGTTAAGATTGCTGCACTCTTCTGCAGACCATTAAGTCCACACTGCAAACCTCCAATAGACAGGGACTGTGCTCTATAAAAATCATGATGAATGCAGGCTTGTTTTTATATTATGGAGGTCCTAATCCTCCTCCTCCTCTGCCTTTGCGCTATTGTTACAACATCAAAGACCAACTGCTGGCCGAGATACAGTCAATATGAAAAGGGCGACCAGCAAATTTACTGCTTGACTTCATTCCCTTTAAATGGAATAGGCACCACGGCCCTTTTTCAAAGTCCAATCACAGACATATATCTTTTTTATTGGACATCATGTACAATAAAGTGAAGCTGTAACTTGGAAAAAAAAATAGAACACCTTAAAAAATCCCATGAGGTGAACATTCCTTTATAAAAATATCACTGTGGTTACGTGCTTTGAAAAACTCTGGGCACTCTGCAGGGCAAAAGGCATGGGCTGGTTAGGTTATAGTTTAGCTAAGATGCATACCCATGCCTAATACCTAGTTGGTTCCCAAAAAACCCCAACAACCAACCAAATAATAAGAAGCGATATATTTAAGACAGAATGCCAGTGGCATTCAAACAAACTGAAATGGCAGCATTCATGTCACAAGAATCATTAACTGCTTTGTTATAGCCTGCTCTGTGCAGTGAACCTTTACAGACTTCTGCAGTCCAGGGAATCTTAAAATCAGCTGCACAAAATGGCAATATATAAACTGCACCTTAAACAACTCCTGCCTGATTATGGAGGTAATTTCAAGAGATGCTTTCAGATGAGAGTTGTATCTGTAGCCACTACAAACAGGGACAGTTTTATTGCTATTATATTGCTAAATAGAGGCTAAATAATTCCTTGCTATGAAACTAAGTAGTGTACAAGCAAGTAATATGATGTAGGAGCTGACTATATTGGGATGTTACAGAATCCATGCTAGTTAGCTATGCTTTTTATTTGTTTCTCTGTGTAACTTGTGCAAACAGACATTAGCAAATATCTGATTAATAATGTTAGATATCAAGTCCATTTATAAACCCTGCCCTGATATAGTGGCAGATTAACTAAAGTAATTTTATATTTTATTACACCTTAATATAAAGTCTTAAAACACAAAGATTCTCATAGTAATCTTTGGCAGGTGGTTCCCACGGAGTAATTGTGGTTTCCTCCTGGCAAAATCTGCTGCTGCTGGGATACTTCTAAAGTAAGAAAGATACCAAAGTTATGTGACTAGTTTCTGAAGCACTAACTTCAAAACATAGCCATTGCATCTCTAGGCCCTCTTCATTGCTCCTTCCATTCCATTAGGCTCTGCTGTCAGTCACTTTCTCTTTCTATTGCAGTCTACAGCACAGTTCTTCTGGTTCAAGGATCTCACCTCCTGCCCAGCCTTTCTTGGACATATATGTGAGAAAGTGTTTCAATGACACTGTTCAATTGTTCAATACCTGAATGTTCAACTCACAGAATAGTTTGGGTTGGAAAGGACCTTAAGATCATCTATTTCCAGCCCCCTGTCATGGGCATGGACACTAGATGACATTACCCAAGGCTCTGTCCAACCTGGCCTTGAACACTGCCAGGGATGGAGCATTCATCACTTCTTTAGACAGCCTGTTCTGGTGTCTCACCACCCTCACAGTAAAGAACTTCTTTACTCAACAGGAATGCAAAGGCAGGATGCCTGAAGGGAGCCTTCTGGAAGATAAACTTGACCCATGGAACACTGACTCAGTAACTTCCTTGGAAAGGGAGGAATCCACTTTTTTAGAGCAGCCCTGTAAACAGTGGCAGAAGATGGGGTGCATTATCTGAGTGGTGTTTATAGATACCTACACTGCATTCATAATGGTATTGTGACAAGGGCTGATCTCAACAGCCATGGAGGCAAAGAGGAAGTTTTAATCTCCCAGAGCAAGAAGAGCCACTGTGGAACAAAACAGTCCAGAATCTTTCAGTGCATATGAAACCAACAATGAAACATCATGGATAGAGATGATGGATAGAAAATAGATGTGAAAAGCCACATGCCAAAGCCCAGCTTGTCTTCACAGATGGAGGTTCAAATCATGCATGTTACATGCATACCAGTTATGTACGAAAACTGAGCTATGAAAGATTCAAATCCAAGAGGAACTTCAGCTGGGTCTGCAGCCAACACAAGCCATTGACTTGTCTTGCTTTGTGAAAGTCAGTGGAGCAAGGTCAATTTAAACACACCAAGGACGCAGGTCTAACACAGAGGTGTAAAAGCCAAGGTATGTTTGATCTTCTCAACATAGACTGATTCCACCAAGAGTGGTGAGAGAAAAGTTTCATCTCTGATTTTCCTTATCTCTCTCTCATCTTTATGAGCATCTCCATAACATTAAAAGCACCTGAATAGCACTACTCTACAACAAGAGCTTAGAGGTGAACAACTCCAGGCCTGCTCTCATCTTGCTGACTGCCAAAAGGAAGGCATAACAAAATATGACCCACTGCTTTGAGTTCCCCAAGCACTGAAAAACAAGGGCAAAAGGATAAAGACACTGCTTACCAGTACCGCCCACAGCAGCTCCTCTGACCATGCATTTTACTGCCACACAACTGACCGCTGTGGCGAGCCATCACTTATTGCAATAATAAGTTACATTTTACTTTGTTTTCTTTCTTTTTCTGGTATTTTAAATCGAAAATGTATGGAAATACCAATACTGGAAACATTCTGCTCTTACTGATGTACCAATGAGCTCACTACTCTACCTCTTGGAAGTGTTATCTTTGTGCTCTGGACGGTGAATTTAGCCTGGCATTTTCTGTCTTCAACAGTTGTAAAATCAGTGTCCTAGAAGCACAGTGGTATTAAAGTACAACAGTAACCACTGCATCACTTAACACTCCCTTTTGCAACTTACCAAAGCACTTTGTGCTTTCTGCTCCAAGTTACACTTCATTATTCATTTGTGACAGTGCTTACAGCTACCATTCAGGCCTGGAGACCTATTACACTACACATTGTATGCAAGCAATGCCACAACTACATCTCAACCTCAAAGATGTCAACCTTGGGTTGAGATTCAAAATATCATACAAAAAATAAAGTGTGTCAGTGGCCTAGCTCTGCCACCACTGAAAAATAACGCTTTAAAGAAGTCATCTTTTATGGAGAACGTTATTCAGTCAGTTCAAAGAGCTTTTGAGTAGTACAGACTTAAAGCAGACAGAAAGATAAGAGTCATAACAGAAAGGCCAAGCAAGCATTAAACAACACCATGAACACAACTGGGCACCATCACATCTGTTTGCAAGGAAGACTGGCAAAACATAGAAGAGCATAAAGCAACCAAATCTGACAGTTAAACCTGCCGAAGTTATCAGGATAAAAGTACAAAGAAAGACTGCATTGCTTCAGTTTTTTATGTCTGTAAGGAAACATCTACATTGTCTGAATACATACTTGAAGTATGAGCGCATTTCAAGATTTTAAAATCACAGAATGGTTTGGGCTGGAAAGGAGCTTAAAGCTCATCCAGTTCCAACCCCCTGGTATGGGCTTCCACTAGACCAGGTTGCTCAAGGCCCCATCCAACCTAGCCTTGAACACTGCTGGGGATGGAGCATTCACAACTTCCTTGGGCAACTCGTGCTAGTGCCCTGGCACCCTCACAAAGAACTTCTTCCTTATATACAACCTAAATCTCCCCTAAGTTTGAACACATTGTCCCTTGTCCTATCACTACAGTCCCTGATGAAGAGTTCCTCTCCAGCATTCTTGTAGGCCTGCTTCAGATACTGGAAGGCTGTTGTGACAACTCATACGAATGTAAGCACATGAAAAAGCAGTATAATCTCTTACCATTACTGGTACTCCATGCACTTTTACATAGTAAAGGAAAGGAAAAGGAGAAATTGTTAAGCATTAATATCTACAAATCTGTGCATCTTAAAACCCCAAAGTATTCAGATGCCACAACACAACACAGGCAGAGCTTTCACCTAATCAATAATTCTTTCATTTTTCCTTGTTTTCTTTGAAGACATTTTCCACCATTTTGGAGCACTAAGACATAAGACAATATGCAGAAGTATGAGATATGAGCAAAGACAAAAGAACAACTGCTGAATTCAAAACATGGTTCCCAATATAATGTAACCTGGACTGGTTAAACAGATGTCTCCCCAGCAGAAGAATTCCACAACTGATCAAGGCATCGAGAAGCTTAGTTTGCTGAAGCTTTAAGTACTAGGGCTTGGGTACCTATCAGCAGGTCATAGCATACATGTTAAAATCACAAGGGAGTACACAGAGACCAGTTCCAGACAGTAAAATGATGATGAAATTGCTGGGATCGTGAAGACCAACAGCAGAGCTCCAGTTTTAGGCCTCTTCATGGACAGCTGGCATTAAGAGAGGACAGAGCAGGGCAATGTGACTGATCCGAAGGGCTGGCCACCAAAGCAGGAGGACAGAAGGAGAGATTTTTGTGCCAGTCAGCTAACAGTGAGGGGTCAGTAGCAGTGTGGTTGTACTGTTGCTGTATGGATGTTGCAGTTGTGATGGATTGACTTTGTTCTTCCTGTGTATAACAAGTTTCTCTACACAATCAATGAAGACTACAGAACAAAAGCTGCTCCAGAACTAGTGTTGATTATCCAAGTTAGGTGAACAAATATGAAAAGCACCAACCCAGCTCCTTCCAGGACCTGTTTATCGGTGATTTATCTCTCTACTCTCATTGTCACCAGGGGTGACATTACAGGTGTAGACCTCCTCAGGAGCCAGCCTCAAACCTATCCCTCCTTTCACACTACCATGAGCCAGACTAGCTGCCATGTGGCTCAGAATCCCATGTTAGCAGGCTTCCCTTTAACCATTCTCTCCCCAACACAGCTACAGAGCACAGGTAAGGATAGACTGAGAGGAAAGAAAGATGGAAGCTAGAATGTCTCTGGGACCTCTGCTCTACACTTGCCACTGTGGTTTGTGTCTGGCTCCAGGCCCATGGGAAGGGACATAACACACCATGATGGCACAGAATGAATTTAGACCTACATACGCTCTGGGTTTTTTTCATACAAATACCCCAATAGTATAAAGACCTGGGAAATGATCCTAAACCTTGTTCAAAAGAGCAATAAAGAACTCCAATAGACTCCTCAGTATAAAGCACTAGGAAAAAAACTGCTCCGAGATCTAGTTACAGAGACAAGATTGAGAAGCACTATGTGATTTAATGCCAGGTATTTATCACTGGCACCCTGGCACCCTGTGATTTAATTCCAGGTCATGATCCAAGTGGTCAGTGATGATCCAAGAGGAGCAGCACAGTAACTGTTAGCTGTTGAGTTGAAGTTCAGCCAAATATGCCTCATTCAAGCAGCTTGGCCAAATCTAATGCAGGAAGTTACATTCGTACCTGCCTAACATAGCTCCTTGAAGCCATAACTAAATACAATATTCCTGGGTCTATGTTCTAAATTAGTGCAGCAGTTTGAGATACTAAAAGCTTGATACATCCTACCCTGCAAGTGTGGTAGCTCTTTTCCATCAGGGATGCCCTAGTTTGCTAGGAAATGAATTAAAGTGATAGGTATGAGGAGAAGCTTAATGCTTTATGGGGTTTTCCTGGAACCAGGTGTGGAAGGTAGAAGAATCTCTCCCGGGAGCAACTGACAACAGCAAACAGTCCTCTGCTCAGAGCAGCAGTCTCAGCCCTTCACCCTTGTTTCCTGTCCTATCCTCTGCTTCCATGCACGCCGCAGCAGCAGCAGCACACGTAAAGCTAATCACCCTTCCTTCCCTCTAGATCCTGGAACAAGCCACAGCCCACTAGCAAAACCACTAAAGAGCACACATAATTCTCTCCCCTGGGAGATGAGAGAATGAACTGCACATGGTCTAAGTCATTCGCAAAGCTCAGTGCATAACTGCAAGAACATGTGCTAATGGTACGGGCGAGCGGCAGCTAAGAGCCTATACACCAAAGCCTGCTGAGAACAGGCAGGTTTTACTATCACTGTCAAAAAGCATGAAACGGCATCTTCTATGGTGAGTAACAATCTCACTGATTGTCAAAGCATCAGCTGCTTCATTTAAAAGCCACCTACTCTGAAAGTTGTGTAATGTACAGACTGCTCTTTAGGCACAGAAGGACTTAGTGCTCGTATTAAATACAGGGTGTACATCCACTTACTGGCATCATCTATAGGCTAAAAGGACAGCCTTGGGAAACACGGATGGGGAAGGCTGAATTGACAGCTTTTCAAAGGTGATTTAGATTACCATTACTTACGAGAACTAACCAAATGCAAAGCTCCAGAGCTCAAATAAGCTTGAAAAAGCTCAGTCTAAAACTCTCCCAAAGTAAACAGCTTGAGACCTACTTAAGCTGAGAAAGCCAGAAAGCTGAAACACACCACTGAATCTGGCTGGAGAGTATTTTGTAGTTTGCCTGAATCCAGTAGAAGGGGCAGCAGCAACGTCCAAACCTTAAAAAGACTGAAACATACCCCAAAGGTAACTGACAGTACAGTCAGATCTGGATCTTAGGTGAAAATGAACAGCTCAGCCCTGTGAAGACTCCTCGTACGGCTTGGAAAGTGACTCTCATGCAACCATTCACAAGCGGTTGAATGTGTTCTGGTAGGGCTCAGAGAACATTTCTGACATGCTGTAATTGCTTGCATGCAGATAGAGGAGGGGGACAAAGACAGGAGCAAGGAGATTAAAAGTAAAAAGCTGTTTACAACACTGTGCTTCTTTCCAAATGATGTTCTCTTATATGGCTCTGGCTTTATGTACAACTACCGAGTTTCATGCTAATGTAGCACTGCTGCAAGCACTGCAGTGGAGAATCTGACTTCATGTGCTATGGCATATATTGTTGGTGGCTCTGTTACTACATTTTACAAGGTCATTTTTCTTGGTATGGGAACACTGTTTTTCTTGGTGTGCAAGGCCTGCTGTGGAAAAATTAGAAGTGATGGGAATAAACTTCTCGATGAAATATTTTCTGCCAGAAGGAAAGCACAGATTTTAGAGCATCGTAAAGTGTTACAAACGTCTTCCAAAATTTATGTTCAAGCCTTTCCTTCATTTTAGAGCTATGTAAAAAGATAAAATCTTACCCAAGCAGCATCTTCCCATCTCTTACTATAGCTTCATTTGCTTTTATTCAGAAGCAAAAGTTTTCACTGATTTATTCCATAAATATACTCCACAATGATTTCTGGATGCTAATTCAATTAGACCTCATAGGGATCTCACCAGAAACATACAAACAACCACGAAATCTCCCCCTTCTCCAATTCTCCCTTTTTTCTTTGGTGGAGATGGAAGGAAGGAATGAAATCAGATTGAGAAACAAAAGGCTGACTCCCTCTCACAACTCAAAACTACGAGATGTTTTACAACTCCAGTCTGGATTTCCCATTTATGCTACCACAAATCAGTTCTAACAGCAGTATGAAACTGCAGCAATGCAGAAGTCCAGTGCCTGTTTCTGCAGTGGTGAACCAAGGAAGCCTGTCCCTGTATCTCACCCATCCCATTGAGGACCAGAAGAGTCCCTCAGGATTTTCTCCTTGCTGCTGCACCATTACAACCAGTAACAGCAGCACAACACAGTCCCAGACATCTGGAAACTCCAGAGGCTCACACAGCATGGGGAAAGGCACCAGAAGGGAGGATGAAATAACTTGTTTAATCTAGGATGGAAGGTTTTTCTGGATTCTTTCATCTATCAGCCTAATCAAGTGCAGGGGTTAACATAACTGAAAGGCCAAATCAAAACCTATCCCCCAAAATCCTTCCTTCATTTGAAGGGATGGCAGAAAGAGAAGCTTTTCCTCCGTTAATGAATCAGACTTCAAGTGCAAACAAGCCTCTACTATTTAAATGTCTAACAGCATTTTAAGATTACTGATGATTCCTCCTGAACCTGCTACAGCTCAAGGATGTGTAATTTTGGGGGGCTGGGGATGCTTTTGGGGTTTTGCCTTTTTTTCTTCCAAGTTAAGACTAACAATTGAGGTCCTTTCAGACACACACAACCAAATTCTGACCACTGTGTTAGTGCAAACAGACCACGTCAGCTGTAAAATACCACACCCTCTGTTTGCTAATAGCCAGTTTGTTTTCATACAAATTTGCCTTGTCAAAATACATCCATGAACAGTTGCTGCAGAAATTGCTCTTTCCTGGGTTTGCCACAACGTGTGTAACACACTTCGTCAAATGACATTCATCCAGTGAAACACTGACCTAATCACTTCTCACAGCCTTTTCTCTCTATGGACTTACCAAGACAGAGAAAACAATGTATAAGTGATAGCAACCTGAGAGATTTCTATTTGCTCATACCAACAAGGTTGGGTTTGTGCTGTTTTGCTTTCCACATGGATTCTTTACCTGGGAATGCGCTGCACTATGATTTTGCATGTGCCACAATAATAGCCAAAGAAATGCTAAAGTCTGAAGATCCGAGGGCAAACTTGCCACCCAGCTGTGTGTTGGGATGCTCTGAATGGAAGCATCTGCCTGTCAGAGTACAATTCTCTAATGCAGGTTACAGCAGTTCACAACTAGCAACAGAGTCCATTAAAGCTATAACTCCCCAAAACTGATAGACTTCCATCTATTTAACTGATTGCTCTAATCAATATACTTTCTTCCCATAACGCCTTGTACAGACACACTCTCTCAAATACATAACTGCAGAAACTATTCAGTTGGGAAGTATATAAAAATTTCAATACTACAAATGGCCCAACATGATGGAAATAGGAACTGCTAAAGCTATCAGGATGCTTAAAGGCACAGAGGTTTATTAAGTTATCCATAAAGAGCATAAATGGACAGGAAAAAAAGTCTTGAAGTCGACAATCAACAGATTTTCATGGGGCTGCCAACTGCAATGATGATACTAGAGGATAATTATCTGAAGATGATTTTCCTCTTGCTTCACCCTAACCTTACAATAGCACTCTAAAAAGAGCTCCTCGGGGAAATGGCATCACCCAGAGTTCCCACTTGCCCAGATGTTTCCCTCATTATGTTACAAGCCTGTCAAGAAAAGGCAAATTCAGGGTTATTCTAATGATAGCAAACACCTCATAAAAAACCTCTCCAAATTTACTTTTCCAAGGAACATCATTTTAAAAGGCATTTCAAGCGCCCATGAGGAAAGAAAGCATCATTTATAAAACACTATTACCAGAAATCTTGAAGATATTAAAAAAACCATCCTGGAATGTCAAGCCGATGATAAAACTCCAGCTCAAAGAGAAACAGCATCATGGGGCCTTACCCAAAGCATACGGTTGAGCACTTCCAAGCAGGACTCCCACCAAGTTCATAGAATCATGGAACAGTCTGGGTTGGAAAGGACTTTCAAAGGTCACCTAGTCCAACCCCCTGCAATGAGCACGGACACCTTCAACCTTGGAGGTTTTCTGAGTTCAGAGGACCTGATTCCAGCCTGTGACTGACTGGGATGTCGAGCCCACAGATCTAGGTTCCATCCTGTTGGCAGTGGTTTCGCTTTGTGGACCACCAGCCGCAGGTCCCATGCAAACAAGGTGATCATTTCAGCCCGTATTCTCCTCGTTTTCCCTCACACTCTATAGAAACATGCTCTGCTGGTACTCTGGTTCTTTCTGAGATGACAAAGAGGTTTACCTAAATTTACGGTGATAATTATTATACATTTTCTGTCAGTTCTTTGCCTAATTTTGCTGTTAATTTTTCTTTAAATTGGATAGAGGAAAAAAAAAATGGTTAGGGCCCAGGCAACTGACCAGAGATTCACAAGCTTTGCCTGGGAATTTTGATGACTCTGCAGCTTTTAACAGTGTCTCCAAACATTTGAGATGAATGGCAACATATGACACTGAATAAAAAAGAACCACCTGCAAATAGAAGGGAACTAACAAAAAATCCCTTTACCTCTGCAGGACATAATTCAATGGGATCAGACTGGCTGGGTCACAAGCCCTGTCATTCATGGTTACAAGCACCTATCACCCTGCCGTCCATGTCTATTGCGCATCTTCTGTCTCCCGATGCTTCCCAAGGAAAGTCATGCAGTCTGCTCCCCTATTTCACACCACACACCTATTCGGTCCCCTCTCGCCCTAGGGAATACCGCATCCTCCTAAGAGTGGGACATGCCCGGCTTGCCCTCATTCGCTCTCCCCACATGAGATGTCCACCATTCACTGCGACTCCTGCCTGCGACGCACCAGCAACACGCCTGGGAGCCGCCCTCACACCTCCAACACAGCGTCAGACCGTGGCGCTGGAGCGGAGCCTTTTCCCACCTCAGTCCCCTGGAAGGGGGGATGAAGACACCCCGAAGTGACACACAAGGCAAGCCCTCGGACGGCTCAGTACCTGCGGCAGCGCCTGCGGGAGCCTGGGACCCGGGGGAGGCCTTGGCAGGTGCCGGCTCCATCACCCCCGTCCCGTCCCGTCCCACCGGAGGGCGCGGCGCGGCTGTCGGCACTCACCTGCCGTTGGCTGTGGTTGCCGGCACCCGAGGGCCCCTGTGTGTCGCCGCCGCCGCGCAGCACGGTGATGTGCAGGGTGAGCAGGAGCAGCCCCAGCAGCAGCAGCAGCTCTGCCGCCAGCCGCACCATCCTCTTGAGCCGGGCGGCTTTAGGGCCCCGCGGCGGCGGCGGCCGTGGAGGAGGCGGAGGAGGAGGAGGAGCCGCAGCGGCGGCCGCCGCCGCCGGGGCCGCCGCCGCCGCCGCCGGAGCGGCCCCGGCCGCAGCCGCAGCCCCAGCGCCAGCCGCGGCAGCCGCAGGACGGGCGGCGGAGGCCGCGCCGCTCTCGGCGTCGGTGGGGCGGGCGGCGGGCGCGGGGCAGCGGCGGCAGCAGCAGCAGCAGCAGCGGGGGCCGCCACACCACGGCGGAGCCACGTCGGGGAATATCGCGGCGCTGCCCGGCTGCGGCGGGGGGCGGCAGGTAGCCGCGACGGGGCCGCGGGCCGGCGGCGTCTCTGCGGGCAGCCCTGCAACCCAGAGGCACCGTCGGAGGGAAGGAGCGGGCCGGGCTCCCTCCGCCTCGGAGAGCAGCGGGGCTCGGCTGCCGGCGGGGAGACGCTGTGAGGACGGGGGGGAGCCGCCGGGAGCGTGTGTGCGAGTGAGAGGGAGGAGGGAGGGAGAGGCGGGGGGGGGGGGGGGGGGGGGGGGAGCTGGGGACGACTCTCACATGGCGGGGAAGCCGGGACGCTCCGAGGGGAGGAGAGAGCTTGGGGCTATCGCCTCCCTCCTCGCAAGGGGATGGGGGTGGCCCCTGGACCAGCTTCCCCCCCTCTGCCGTGTCCTCGCCCGCCCCGCTGCCCCCCCTCAGGGCGCCCGTCGAGGTGTCGCCCTGCCCTGCCTTGGCCGCCCCGCCGGGCCCCGGCCTGTCCCCTCGCTTTAGGGGTGATCCCCCGCCCGCTCCCTGCTCTCGACGGGACGGCTGCGGCTCCCGGGGGGCAGAGCGCTGCTTCCCCCCGGCTCCCCTTCCTCCTCCTCCTCTGTGCTCCCCGGCTCGGCCGTGGAAAATGGGTGAGGACGGAGAGAGAGGGGCTGCGAAAAGCTTCAGCTGCTTGCCCTCCCTGGGAGCTGGATACCTGGCTCCATCTCTCCTCTCTCTTCCCTCCAGTGGCCCTAGGGCTGGCAGGGGCAGCTCCGCGCTCTCTCCTGCCACCGTGCGTGCGTGTTTGCAAGCGACTGGCTCTCCTCCTGGCTCCTGCTGCTGCTGCTGCTTCCACACCCAACTTTCTCGCCCTCTCGCACTTATGTCGGGAGAGGTGCGTGTCGGATGCTTTTATACTGCCCTGCCTCCCTCCCCTGCTGTCCTTCCCCCCTTCCCCGCTCCCCCCCTTTCCCTTCTCCCTCTCTGCAGCTCCTACTGCAGCCTAGTTTCCCCCCCTCTCCCCAGTTCTCCTCCTCCTTGTGCCGACCTGCCCCTCCATAAGCCCAGTGCAGCCATCCAGGGCACGCTGCCGAGGCACCCGCACCCGTCCCGCTTCACGGCTGCACCTTGCACAGTGCCTTCCACCGCTGCTCCCCAGGGATGGAGCTGTGATGAAGTGTCCTGTCCCTTCTGGCTGGTCTATGCATTCCCGGCACAGGAGGACTCGGGCTCCTTGGGGTTCATGCTCCTCACTGTTGTTTCCCATCCTCTTGGTTGCTGACTGCATAAGTACAGTGGAAAAAACCTTCCTTTCTCGAGTGGGAGGCCCCCAAATTGAAAATGAACGTGAATTTGAAAAGATGTGAAAATGAGGGATGGATTATTGCTTGCTGTAAATCAGTGTCTTTGCATTCAGTCTAACGGAGCCAAACTTTTTTCTGGTGGCTGAAGATGCAGCTCAGTGTAACAAGGATACAGTTCAAATAAATGAACTTGAAACATAAATAAAGTCACCTAACAGAAAACGGGAGCTTCGGAATTGTTGTTCTTCCGCAGTTGGGAATGTTGTGTGTAAAAGTGAGGATATGAATGCTCAGAGCCAGTGCAAGTGTGTGATAGCTGGGACATCAAATGTCTGAGCGGGCAAGTGGTGAAAAAGACGTGTTCCCTATCCAGAACGTGTTCAGTCTAAGCCCAATGTCCTCAGTAGGGTTCCTGTAATGTAAAAGTGAGATGTGCTTCCAGCATGTGGTGCCAGCAGGTCCCAAGGCACATCATGGGATCCTCTGCCTGGGGTGTGCCTGACCCAGGAAGCTGGAAGAGTTGGGATGTGAGGAGAATCGGAGCTTGTGGGAGGTTTATTGCAGGTCTTGCTGTGTCTCTAGGCTGTGGTCACAAATGGCTCAGAATGATGCCTCGCACCCTTCCAGTCAGGTTTCCTTCCATTGATAACCACTGTAAGTGATTAACCATCAGGCAGGAGCATGGTTAAAGTAACTGCAATGGAGCATCGTTCAAGATGTAACCAAAAGCCACAACCCCAAACCCTTTGGATTTAAGGAGTTTTCATCCACAAACACATTGTGTAAGCACTGCAGTAAGAGCGATGGGCGCAGATGACTGTGCAGTGCCCTAAGTGCGTTACAGCGAGGTACAACCCCTCCATCAGGTTTATAACCATTTAGAACTCATTGATAAATACTTGATCCCGCACCGATGCCCTTGGTTATGCAGCAAATCACACGGAGCTATTTGAGATATGACATAAAACCATCACAGCCTGTGGGACTGTCACGTGGGCTTTAAAATATGTGGTGGGGGTTTTTTTAACCCAAACATTCCTTGGGCTAATCAAAATATTGAGAAGATAAAAACACTGATGTGCTTCAGCTGTCACTGCTCAGCCTGGGCTCTGCACCCAGTGGGACCGAATGGGGCGCTTAAAGAGGGAGATGGATGGGCAGCGAAGAGTCCTCCAGGGTCTGCCAGTGTCTGACCCAGGCTGGTGGCTGTCAGTGGATCCCAGCTGTTGAGGAAAAGTGGAAACTTGGCACGTGAGTTCCGCATTTCAGAGCCTAACAGCACAAATCGACAGCCAGAGCGAGACTCGAGGCTCGTAATGCGAAACAGTCCGAGGACAGCCTGGTGGAAAACACACACATGGATCTGCCGCTGAGCTCTGGGTAATGTAAGTTCTCCCTCGCCTTATGAAAGAGACTGAACCAAGAGACATCTTTAATCCAGATGAGATGGGCCTGTGCTGGTGCGTGTTTCCTCGTGGGACATTCAGTTTTATGCATTAAAGTGCTGTGGAAAGAGTGAGGGACGGAGCGATGCTACTATTGGCAGTGAGTGGGTGGCAGCAAGAAACCAAGGCCTCTTCCCACTTGAAAACGTTGGCATAGAAGCGGCACTGGGATGCCTGCGTGGCTGCGGGCAGGCAGCTGGGGAGCAGGGAGCGCACTGTGAGCTGTAGATGCCAATTTGAATCCACAAAAACGCTGTTAAATCAGACGACTTCATCAATGAGTCCAGACGACCGAAGTGCAACCTATAGGGAAGATGGACTTAAAAGCAGAGGGAAAGCTCACTCTAGCTGCCATCTAGTCCCTGGGAAGTGAAGTGAGGGTTTGCCTGGGGGAGAATATCCATGGGTAGGCTGAGGGGGATGTTGCTCCAGGGATGTGGTAGATCAGGAAGTGGGTCTGATGGTGGTGATGCGATGAGGGAAGTGAGGTCCTTTCCTGTGAAGTTTCACAGCTCACACCTCAGCTTTTACCTCCTATTTCTCTTCAGTGATAAAGGCAGACTCAGCACCTGTGAGTTCCCAGCCCCTCACCAGTGCCAGAGGAAATATATTGAGCCCAAGCTCTTCAGAAGAGGGTTAAATTCACATACTTTCAGCAGCATTTGTGATACAACGTGGTCAGGTAGCGTAGCTCGGCTGATGTGAGGAGTCAGTAAGCTGCTGTAGCTCAACATCTGATGTTCTGCCTCTCTCAAGCCCCACAGATCCTATGTTCCTCACTGCATGGCTTCAAAAGGGGGTTGCTGCTGTTGCCACCGTGTGGTGAGGACTCTTTTGGGGAGGTGTTTCAAGGATCTGTTGGCTTCAGTCACAGCACTGTCAGATGAAGGGCATCCTGGTCTCCCTTACACCAGACTGTCAGCAAACATGCACAAGAGCTGTCCATGGCCACCGTGCCCCTTCAGTGCTCAAGGCCAAGGAACTGTGTCTGGGGCTGAATTTGCAATGTCCTCACTGACACTGCTAGTCGTGTGTCTGTCTCCTGCCATGGCCATCATGACTGAACATCCCATATGCTGTCTACTGAACTGTATACAGTCAGCCTCACTATGTCACTGTGCAGGCACCTACACCTGGTGTTATGAGTCCTTAAAACAAAGTACTGCCTAACTGAACACAACACTTGCAGAGGCTGGGTGGTCCTAGTGCCTGAAATGAATAGTCATTGATTGTACCTGGTCAACTGTGAAAACCCCCTCCTTTTGGGTGAGTGCCATCAGGTGACACCCTTTAAGGCCAGTGTGAGAACTGCTGGATAAGGAGGGGGGAGAAAAAGACGCTGTATGATATATCACAACGTAAGTCACTTTATATGCTTTATCTCAGAAGTGAGGAGCACATAGGGGTGGGTTTATGTCAGAACATCGTGGCTCACTTGGATCTTAGACCCCATTTGCCCCACCAGTTAAAAGGTATTGGTGCTTACCTGCTTGTCCACTGTACTGTCAATCCTGGTACTGCTTCAGGACTACAGAGGCATTGTGTCTGACAAGACTGATAGCTTGTCAGAGGAGTGTAGCCCGTAGAGCCCCATCTGCCCTCCTCAGCTCGCTCCTGCCTGCGCCCACTCCCAGGATGCTGTTTTATCTTTAAGCCTGCGGGTTGCTTTAAAATTATCTGGGATGAAAACCTGGCTCCACTGAAGTCGTTGGCAAAGCTCCCATTGACTTCAGAGGAGCCAGGATTTCACCCTAAGACGCTTTGTAGATTATTGGTGAATGGAAAGCATACGTCTGGCTCCTTGAGGGTTATTATTGTTGGTGGTGACCTCTGCTCTGGCAAGCATTGAGCAAGGTTGGGTAGAGACAGATGGCTAAAGCTTTCCCTGCCTTCTTCCCCTGCTTCCTCACAGGGGCTTTGCTTCACAGCTCATCCTCTTGGATGCTGCTTATCAAGGAATACCTTCCTGTCGCCTGCCGGTGGAATTTAATGCCTGTTTGCCCACATTCCCCTTCCCCCAACACCAGCAGATCAGCAGATAGGAGACAGAATGGCTGATTAGCTTCCAGCTCCAACCTCTTAGCTATAAGCTGCAAATGCACACAACACAAGGGTCTTCTCTTAAAAAAATAGGAAAGGAAAAGAAAGAATAACCTTTTCTTGCAGGCAGCCTAAGTCTTTCTGTGATCTGTGGGTCCTTTATCTCAATAAATCACAACATGAATAGTAACCACCCTCTTTTAAAAGAACTGATCAGTTTAGAGTTCTCTATGTGCCTGCTTCTCCTAGGCCGGTGCTTTCCTTCCCATCTACATGTTTTACCACCAGCTTGGTGTAACGGCTGGGTCAGGATTTCTGAGTTCTGCAGCACCTTGTGTGACAGCCTGGAAATTCAGCGGCCGCTTTATTAGAAGTCGCAGCAGAAGCGGAAATGTATAACGTGTAGCCTGAATGATGGGATATGGAAATGGAGAAAACAGCCCAGTTTCCTGCCTGCTATTTGTTTTTTAATACCAAACCCTGTTTATTTTACACTCTGCCACATTTTCACTTTTCAATATCCTGCACATTTTTGTACTGATGATGTGCAACCGCACTGAAGCATTTGCCAAGATGTGGCAGTATGGCACTGTGGGAATAAGCACATTGAGCAGTGTTTCTAAGAGCCCAAAGAGCCTAAATCCTGCTGACTCTCCTAAGAGCTTGCCATGGGGCCCTTTCTGCCTCTTCAGAGAAACAGAGTGAAACCAGCAACCCCCTTTCCTCTGAACACAGTTGTGTATTGCTGCGGAGGTGCCCAGATTGGTTTAGCTGAGTGCTATGAATTGCTGGTTCCAGCCAGGCGGGTTGGACCTTAAGGTCCTTTCCAACCCAAACCATTCTGTGATTCTATGACATATGAAATGGAGTAAAGGCTCAGAAGACTGATTGAGTTATCTTGGTGCAGCAAATCACAGCACATCGGCTCAGGTGAATGCTTTCCTGTTGTTTTTCCTGGCAGTGGAGCCAGCCATGTGGCAGAGCTGGCTCACTGGCCTGGAGCAGGGAGGCAGCCCCATGTTTTGGAAGCAGTGAACCATTAAATTGGCTCATCCATTAAACTGGCTCAGCCAAATTTATCATTACATTTGAATTATTACATATAATAATGAATAATGTGGCAGCTCACCTTGTGTGTACCTACCCATCTGTGGCTGCATGGCAATGGGTACTGCAGAGAAGGAGCTTTACACAAACACTTCTGGTGGGAACTAAGAGCAGAGCAAGGAGGTGGTCCTGGCCCAGCTTGGTGTAAATCATCATAATGGATTGTATGGCTGAGGCTTGGTTTGGCTGGTCACTTCTAATGAATCTTGCCCTATGTTCAGCAGCAGATGAGCAGCCTTTCTGATGGTTAAATAAAGTAATAAACAAAGCAGTTCACACCTCCCACACCTATGGTTTCCAACCCTTCACTTCCCCCAATACCACATTGCTGGCTTGCAACTAGCTTTTTTCCAAGACTTCTTTGTGACTGTGGAGATCAGGAACAGAATTAAAACCCAAAATATAATCAGAAAGCCAGCTGAGTGGCTGAAGGACAGTTCTGCAGCAGGGAAAGGGAAGGAGGATAGCAGACCAAACGCTGTGATGGTGGGTGAGATGAAGAGCTAACTGCCTTCTAAGAGTTGAGCTGTTTCCATTGCAGGGAGGCTTTCATTCCCAGAGAAGGTAAAGATACCATAGCTCATTCCTTGATGGCTTCAGGTGCTAAGTGTCCCCTGGCTTCACTTAGGTGATTTAGTACAGCTGGAGCACAATCTGTGCAAGGCCACTCACACTCCTGCTACCATGCTGCTGCACTAGCAGAGGTAAGGGTCTCCCTCGTCTTGTTATGGCCTCTGGGTAGAGGCTTCAAGGGGTTTATTTTATTGTCCATACTAAATCGGTTCCTCTACTTGATAGCTGATGCTCTGGATTCCCTAATATCTTTGTGCAGTGCTCTGTCAAGTCCATATTATGCCACATCAGTGAAACATTTGGTTTTGAAACCTGCATATTCTACTGCTTGCAATACAAGTGTGTTGAATTTATGCTGAGGTTTCTCAGCTCACTTTGGAACCAGTGCTTTAGGAGATAAATCATATTAGTGATAAAAAGCCTCTTCTTTTCCATAACAGAATCTGCATGTTTCTAGATAAATACTCCACACCATATACTATAGCAAGTGGAATAATGCCATAGTCCTGTCATTATTGTTCAACAAAGGTGGCAGAAACATTGAGAATGAGGGCAAGTTTTTTTCCCTGCCATTTGCCTTTTCTCTGAGGCCCTTTGGTACCCCAAATCTGGGGCTAGTGACAGATGCAGAGATGTCCAAATGATCTGCAACAACCTTTTCAAGCATAAATGTTTGCTGAGATGCAGGGAGAAAAAAAGGTCTGATGGAAAATAAATCTCTTCTGTAGGGATTCTGACAACGCCCTCAGTGAAGGCTGATTTGTTACACAGCCATTTGGCATGCTGTAAGGAAACAGCAAGAGTTGGCTCATTGTTATTACTGCAGGTGAAGAAATACTTTGTACTAGAGCATGAGCCCCTTCTCTTAATGCTCTCTATCAAGTTGCTGAGGTCTCAGATAGATTTCTGTCAGACTAAGGATGGGCAGTTGGATTAGATGTTCCTTCCACCAGTGTTGAAGTGCAGGCTGGATTCGATGTCCTCCCTTAGTGCACCTTTCAACATAGTGGTGCCTGTGTTTTTGATACTACAATGATAACCGTAACACCAAATAGTGATAGGCTCACTGGGGGATGTCCTAGCTAGCAGAGGACAGGAATAATCTGAAATGTGCTTTTAAAGAAGGATGATTCTATGTAAAACAAAGCAATGGAGGAAAAAAACCCCAGAGAATCTGAGGCCTCACATCTACAGCATCTATTTCGAAGAAAAATGTTCTCTGCTACCGAATTTTAGTGTACTGTCTGGCAAACAAATGTGCAGACTGCTGGTGCTCCCAAGTGCTCTTTGAATAGCAACAGCTTCACCTACTTTCCATGGTGGGATGGTGAAAGTCTCAGCGGATCTGGATGAGATGGTCAAAGCACAGAGATAAGCTGAAGAAAGGCAGCTAACAAGCCTCTGCAGCAGACCTGCTGCCTAGTGCGTGCAGTGAAGAGGGGGGAGAGAGCACAGCCACCCATCAGGTTCTGGGCAATCACAAGAACATCCCACCTGGTCCTGCCAGAGGCAGAGGTTCTGGGCAAAGCACTGTGGTTGGACAGGGATGCAGGGCTGGGCTGGCTGGAGGCTCCTCTTTACATGGCCATGGTGGGTTTACAGCAGTGCTCTGCACTTGAAAGAGAGAGGAGGGGAGGGAGAACAGTTTGAATGTGCAACACTTTGGTGCACACAGCTGAGGAAATCACTGCAGATCAGAGTACGTGTTTATTCAAGGCAGCTGACCTGCCTGTAGGAGATTCTCACCCCTCCGGTACCCTGAAGACAGCAGCAAGTGTGAAACAAAACAGCATGGAAAATGCAATACCTGGAGCTCCACCTTGCTGCCCAAGATAGTTATTTCCTGTGAAACAAGGATTTTTCTCCTCTATTTATTGATAACATCCTTGTGCAGTGAGTACACAAATCCTCGTGGGAGGCTTTAGAAAGACTGCACAAAAAAGGGGCAAGCACCACTGAATAATAAGACAGTCCCATCTGATGGAGCTCAGACTTCATCTTTCCATTGTGCTGGCTATAAATGACCATTTCATACAGTTATATCATATGACAGTTTATATATTTCCAGTGCATTTCCTTATACACAATGTCATTCTCTTAAAACATGGCTTACTGTTGCTATTGGAGCTGCTGGTGGCGTTTTTTCTCTGGATAGTCCCCCGGTCTGGTCCAATGTCAGGGCATTCCGGCCAGCCAGTTTTCATTCCAGCATCACCTCTTCACAAGGTTCAGAACTCTGAGGCTGTTTCTGGCACTAGATCCACAAAGCAGGTGGTTGATAAGATTATTGGCTCAAGAAAATAGGGAATTTGTGGCTGGGCCTGCTATAAAAAGAAATTCTTTTCAATGATTTACAAATAGATGAACCTCAGTGCAGGCAGGATCAGCCCCTTGTGTATGAAGTGTCTTTTTACTGTATATGGAGAGGGTAGAGAGGTTTTTAAAACAAGAAACAACTTGAAACAGAATGAGAAGGGGAGGGGGTGGGAAGCAAATTAACCCTTTTTTGACTTCTTAACCTCAAGTAGCTTTTTAGTAGATCCCTGGGGGAGTTAGTCTGTAAAATGCTCCAATTTACAAGTGGGTTTAACTACAACATGTTGCTTTTCAACCACAGACAGACAGGAAAAGATCCAATTGACACCTGCTTTAGGCAACAAATGGGACACAAAAGATGAAACTCATTTCAAAGGGTCTATTTGTTTGTCTCTTGTAATGGATTAAACCAGGGGGCCACTATTTCAGGATGGATTCTGCTCCCATTGCAGTCAATGGAAGAAAAAAAAAGCCTGTTTGTGTGAGTAAGGCAGAACTGGCCCTTGGTGAGGAAATGAGTTGGTTGTTACTGAAGCTTTACTGACAATTCTGTAGTAAGTGAGGATATAGTACTTCTGAAATGCTTGATTTGCAAGCCAGATGTTTGAAATATGAATATTCACACTTGCAGAACTTTAAACAGACCGATGAAAGTTTGCTGAGAAACAAGTGGGAATAGAAGAATTTTTCTCTTTTATAAGAATGCAAAGCACAACCGTGCCTTTTAAAAACAGGTTTTTATTTATTTGATTCAAGTCTAACTCAGCTTAGGAAATTCTTCCTGTCGAAAGCAATTTCTTCCTGTCTAAATCAATTGCTCTGTGTATGTGTGAGAACAGAGAAAAATTGCTGAAATGATGCTTTTTAGAAATTCAAACCAATGAGAAAAAAACACAATCTAAGAATCACTCCCTCATTGCCAGTAGTTCCATTAAAGAACATGTGAGATAGATAGCGAATTAAAAGCTCCAAATCATCAATATACATGAAGGAAACCTAAACACGTGCATGTCTTTGCTCTCCCTGTGTTGACCCAGCAGTTGTGCTCCCTGGGTGCGGGTGAGGCCATGAGCAGCTCGGCTGCAGCCCAGCCCTGCCTGCCCAAAGGAAAAGAAGAAGAGAAAAAGCCTGACATGAGCATTTTGGCAGCTCTTTGTTCCAAAGAGAACAGAACTTTGTCTACTGCTTGCTGGCCTTTGATTTTTTCTTTTCATGGATGTGGTGGTGGATGGGGTTTCCAATCCCTGTCCCTGCCAAACAGCAAGCCAGATTTTGTCCTTGGATACCTGCCTTTAATCCCCTGGAGCTGCGTTGAGTTTGATGCACACAGAAGTTTTTGCCTGTGTATTTAATCACTAGAGGGGTTGGGGTAGTTAGAGCCTGGGCTGTTATCTGCTGTTCAGCTCTTATGATTAACCTCAGAATTACTTCTTTTCTTCTTAAAGTCCTCAAACTTCAAGCTTGAGTGTATTAAATTAGTGGGATATTTTTCAAGCTTGTTTTTCTAATGCTGACATATATAGAGGAAATAATGAAGTCAGGGAGGCTCCAAAGCAGAAGAGCAGCCTCAGTAGCTGCAGATTTTAACTCCCACCTCCTTAACTGAGTACTTGCAGCCAGCAGTGCTGGTGAGCCTGCCTCAAATAGGCTTAAAAGCTGCATTTGGGAGTCTTGCTCCCAGTGGCATTGCTGCAGCAGAGTACCCGTAGTTTGGAGGCCACTACCTTCAGATGAGAAACTGGACCATGTAGACAAACTATGAGCACCCCAGACCACAATAGATTGTGTGCAAGGGAGCACCGGTTCCAAGGCACCCAGGCAAAGAAGGTGATGGTGCACAGGGCAGGGCTAACTCTGAATTTCCTGCCTTTTGTAGTGAGTACCGTGACCCCTCCGACAATGCTAGGATTCCATTAACAAATAATTTTGTGTTAAATGCTAGTTTTTAGCATGCGTTTACTGGAATGCTTTAAATCTGATTTCTGTCCTTTTATCTCTTTATGGCTCCTTAAAGGACACAGGAGCTTTGTATACTTAAATACTGTGGTGCAACTGCCCCCTCTCTGCAGATAGAGACGATGCAAACATAAAGTGTGTTTCAATCTGCAGGACTAATCTATACAAGTATAAAACACCTTTTGCTGGTAACCTCACCTTCATTAGGGGTTTTTACCCTTCATTAGGGATTTTACTAATTTATCAGTTTTAATTAAAACAAAAACATCATACCCCCTAACTGAAATAGAAGATCTCTGCACAAAAGTACTGGAAGACATGGTGATTCCTGGCTAATAATACATTTTGAGATAGTAGATCTGAAGAGATCAATTGGATGTGTGTGAAACTAAAAGCTGCTGATTGTTGGTGCATTTAATGACAGTTAACAATGGTTAAAGGTGCTGAGCCTGAACCCTGGCCAGGAATCGCAAACTCACCTATGTTACACAACTGCCTGATAAACCAAGTTAAAGCAGACAGCTTCTGGCATCTTGGGGGAAAAATGAACGTGTAAATGTTTAAGTTGCTCTCTTCTGTCTCCTTCTTGTGATCATCAAAGCTGCAATATCTTTTCAAATGAGTTAAATATGGCAGCTTTAATTCTGACTCTAGAAAACACATGGCAACCTTCTTGGAAGCAGCTAGATTACAAACAGTTCTGGTTCATGTAATACGGGGCTTATATCTGTAATGGCACTTACTTATTGTAGAGATCAGTACCAAGTAAAATAGTTGATATGATCATTAAAGAAATAGAGGACTTGCAAGCATAACATGGAAAGAGATATGATACCTCTCCAGTCCACTGGCATTCTTTGACTGTTTCAGCAGAATCACAGAGGAAGCTTAGTTGGCCTTGTAGAAAGACTTTCTAGGGATTATTAACAGAACTGAAGGATCATGGTTGAAAAGGCAAAATTCTACCATTGTCTGGAAATTATTTAAACAGTAAAAATAAATTAAAAAGAGTAGAATAACATACACATACATGTATATTATCTGCACAAATATATATGTGTATGTGTAGATACTACATATAGAAACTGAGAAGTGATGTGCTAGATTTGGCAGATAACACAAAACTGGTAAAGCTAAACAAAGCTGAAGGGAAATAGGACCAAACTCCATTCCCAATAGGCAGTGCAACAATGAAGAAAGTCCAAGTAGACAAATGTAGCAGAAATGATGTTGCAAAAGTACTCCCATGCATTGCTTGATGCTATGGGAACCCCACTAACCTGTATGGGTGATCAACAGTTGCCTGGGGAGAAGTGCACAGAAGAATAAGCTGTGAAGGTTGGGGAGAAAATAATGCTGAAGATACACTCTTGCTGTTGTTTCAGTTTGTGTTTTAAGTGATAACTCTACACCAAAATGAAACCAACAGATGAAAAATTACACATGACAACCAGGGTCAAAGGAACTTTCCCATGTGAGAAGGGACCTAGCAGGACCAAAAGGAAGGGAGCAGCCATACAAGTGGACATGCAAATGTCCAGTCAAAACAGCAACTGGTTTACACACAGGGAAATTACTTCTCCCATATATTGGACAGAGAGAATGCAGCATCATTAAATGACATCACATCTGAAAACAAAAAGGATAACTAAATTATGCCTAGCACTGTTGAAATGTATAGCAGGATTCAAAGAGAAGAGCAGTGAAACCAGAAGAATCAAGAATTTTTCCACAAATCTAAGCATTTCTATGAGACCAAAATCTCCTCCAAAGATAGTGTAACATTAGCAAAATCAGTGGTTTTCCATAGTCCTTAATGTGGACTGCTGTATTTTTTTCAGCAGATATATGGATCCATATGCCGTTCCTGAGCCTACTGACAATGCTTTACTTAGCTGCCTATTGCTGCCCTACAGATTCATAAGCTACAAGCTGAAAATCTCCTTTCCAATCAATTTCCACCCTTGGAGCTGAGGACACAGTCATCTCAAGACCAATTAAAGAAACCAGCTAGTGATGGGAATAGAAAGGTTCTCCATTGGACTTAATTATCTAGGGCAAGGAGAAAACATCCCTTTCATCCAGTGACTGCATAATTGTCTATTATGACCTAAAATCTTGGCTTTAAAATGAGTAACAAAACTCATATTGAATTAAATGGAAGAAGGATCTGACCCGTGGTGGTTCAGACCTTTTGAAGCATCTGATTTGCCTGGCATTGACAAAAAGAGCCTGGGA
Organism: Melopsittacus undulatus; assembly: GCF_012275295.1. Classification (NCBI taxonomy): domain Eukaryota; kingdom Metazoa; phylum Chordata; class Aves; order Psittaciformes; family Psittaculidae; genus Melopsittacus; species Melopsittacus undulatus. The sequence continues at coordinate 7,186,224 of NC_047529.1, read as the reverse complement.
AAAATAGTTCAGTACTTGGACAATATACTTGCAAATATACCTGATAAGCCTCTCTCTCTCAAAACCCACAATCACTAAACCAGACAAGAAACCTGGGCTGATTCTGCCTGTCTCCACAGTGTAGATGTGCATTTATAAGAGAATGTAAGTTTGCCTGTTGCTCAAGTGGAAGTGCAGGCCATACAGAGAAAATGAATTTTGTGTGTAACTTGGAGGTTTCGTTAGGCTCAGGAATGTGTGTGTGAATATATATAGGTATATTATTAAATAGAGCTATAGGAAATCCAGGAATAATAAGCACTCAAAAGACTGGTCAAGGCTATCATTACAAATACAGAAACCAGGCAAAGAGACCGGTTACAGTCTGTGTTAGGCTGGCAAATTGGATTTTAAATTAAGTTTTAGCTGGAATGAGTTTCTAAAGCTATTTTTAGCCTCAACCATGTGAGAAGCACATGGCTCCAGAAATACATTCCCCTCAAGAATAAGTTAACGGGGGTGGGGTGTGTGGAAGGAAACAACCTAAACAATTCAGTTAAAGTTAATAACTGAGTTAAGAATTTTATAGCTTTGTTTTTGAAACATTTGGTGTTAAAGTGGGATTCACTTTTGGAATAATGTGCATTCATATACCAACAGTGCATGGGATGGTAGAGTAATGGGAGGATTCAAAAGGACTTATGTTAGCCTATAGCATCCCTGAATCCACCCTGGACCCAAGTGAGAGGGGGATTATTCACAAGAGCATTTTGGTGCAGCTGTGGTAGGCTCTGACTCTGAAATGCCCCACAAAGGAACCTGCCTTTTCCTCATTTAGAAAGGGCTTTGGGAGAGTGAACCTGCATGAAACCCTCCAGGAATCGTTTTGGATAACTACAGAAGGAAAAAAGCAAAGAAAAGAGCAGATGTAATAATACTCATGCATTGCCACCAAATATAAAGCAAGGGACCCACAGGGTGCACTAAACATGTTTGGCCTTCTGGTAGAAGAGGGACTTGAGAAAGGACTTGTGCCACAGAAACCTTGTCTGTTTCCCCAACTGCATCAGCAGATCTTACAAAAAGGCAATAAGTTCCTCTACAAACCTTTTCTCTTCTCTGGCTAAAGATGACAAAAGGCTTGTGCAATTAAACAGTATCATGTCCTCAGTCTGCAAGCAACATTAGTTAGGAGATGCTCCTTAGCTTTAGGGGTAAAAAAGGGGGAAAAGAAAATAAGAGATAAACGGGGCTATGAGGTTTGTTTATTCTGGATCATTCCCTGATCCAAGAGGTCACAGGCCACTCACTTGGGTACTGCAGCACCCTGCATCTGCAGGTTAATGAGCAAATTCAATCCTGGTAGGACAGCAGACAGGCAGGACTTTGCTGCTTCTGGGAGACAGAAGCATTTTGGTCATTTTGTTCCATTGACATAGGCACCAAATTGTTGTTGTGATGGTAAATTTGGCTCTCAGTCTGCAGGGGACCCTCTGAAGGGTCTGCGGGACCATCCATGGCCAAAAGGGCCATGGAACAAGGACAACTGGACTTCTGTGCTGATGAAAGACCTGGAGAACTCAGCTGGCCCTTCCAGTCTGGGAGCTTTGTTATCTATTTTTGCTGTCCTGGATGGGAGGTGTAAAGGTTTTTCCCCTCATTTTACATGACTGCTTTGTTACACTGGATTTCCTCTAGTAGGTGATCCACATAAAGGTTAAAATAAACTCAGACCCAATGAAATCCAGAAAAGGGACTTCATTAGCTGAAATGGCAATGAGTTGTATTTTTTGGCATGCTGGGGTCTGGGTTTCACCTCCTCTCTGTACATGTCCATGTGTGTATCTCTGACTATGGACTTGATTTTCTTAAACTCTACAGAGAAGTTTATCTTTGGTTATTTCTACTGTGGACTACTGGCTTTGCCTCTTTTCAACCTACAGATCAAAGGCATTATGTAAAAACAGTGCAATTATGACTAAAATAAACACTTGAAACTCTGTTACTGTGATTTCATCCAGATTTTTTTTCCCCTTAGGTTTGTATTAACACTCATGTGACCCAATCACCATTGGTAGCAATAAAATACACATGATAATCCCCTGCTGATCCATACCCAGAAGACTTAAGCGGTTCAGCTTGTATTTTATTTCCTTTTTCTAGTCTCTGTCAAAAGTCCATGCCCTTCTGAAATGTACATCTGATACTTAAAAATCAAAAGAACAGCTAATTAATTGCATCCCACCTCCTCATATGGAAAATGGATCTAAACTAGCATTTAAAACACAATGTGTTTGCTTTAAATAGCCAAATGCTGAGGGACCAGAGAGATCTGTGGGGAGTTTTTGGCACCATATGAAGATTCTTTCAGCCCTCGAATCCCCCACCCTTGAATTCTGTGGTGGGTTAGTAGGGAAAGGATATAAAATTGTGGATTTTTTTTTAAAGGCTTTTCTCTTTGTTTTCTATTCTCCTTGGCTGTGCTCTTATATTTTAATACCATATAATAGTAAGGAACAAGGAGGGTCATTCAAAAATATTTTTTAATCTTTATTAAAACCAGAACTGCCTTTGCTGCTGGATCACATTTACCTACAAAGCCCTAAAAAGGCTAAAGAACTGGAACCATAGCTTCTACTTAGGGTTTTGAGGGGTGCCCACACAAATCTGAGCACTGCTGGCAGTGGAGAATGCCAACCTCTCACTAAGCTTTTACGTGGTGCTGACCACTTCAGTATCAAGGCATTTCCCAGGGGTCCAAAATTAGATACCAGCACTGCTCTTTTGCTTTGGAACAAAGAAGATGCTTTGCTTAGGCCTGACTTTTTCTACTCAGGCCCCCTTTCATTAAGGCATATTTAATTCACCATGATGGGACAGTAGGATGAATTTAAGGGTTTTGGTGAATGAGGAGATGATTGCTCCTGCATTAATAGCTATGAAGTGCCACAACAGCAAGAGATGGGGTGAATCTCAGTCTCAGCTGTGATGTGAGTTAGTTCTCTTGCTTCCAGCAGTACATGTACATTTGGGCTTTTATATGGCTATATACATACTTCACTTTGAGAGTTACTTTCATTGTTTGCACCAGAAAAGGAACTCTAAAAGCCTGATGAAGGTTTCTGGAAGGAATAAGAAGAGTATAGGGAATATGAGGGTTTAGAACAGAAGGTTTAATAATTCAGAAGTATTAAGGCTGACCCAGCCTGTTCCAGAATGTGGGCTGGAGAGCCTATATTTGCTTTTCCTTCTTCCTACATGCTGTACAACCCAAAGATCTATTGCCATTTGCTCAAATCAGCAATAAAGCCCCAAATCACAGGCATTAATGGATTTCTTTCACCTATGGGGCGTTCTATTTCTTGCCCAGTTTGTAAAGGATAATGCACCACTCCACAACTTCTGTGCCATGGACAAGATCTCAAATTTCCATATGAAAGGAGTCAAACTCACTGCTAATACTTATTAAGCCTAATCAGATGATCCAAGTGCCTTGCTTACTCACACAGGCACAGCTACCGGGAATTGTATTGCTGGTATCATCTATATACCACATGGAACATAACATCGATCTATTAGGAACTCTAATATCAATTGGCAGTCATATTAAAAACAAGTAAACAAGAATTAAATGAATGTAAAAGTTAGAAATGGGCCATTTTGAGAGGAGGAGGGTGAAAATGCTTACATACAAAAAGAAGACCAGTATAAAAAGAATGGAGATTTGGTTTGCATAATACATGAAGATGTTTGGGCTTCTCCATTATTGTCTTTGATCTAGAAGAAAAAAACTTCTCAGAAGATTAGGGGAAAACATCATTTAAAAGAGGAAAATGCCATGTTGAAATCACAGGGAACATTCTCATTAGAGTGTACGCATCCTACCTCATGCTCTTTGATGTAGTTACAATAGAATAAGTTTTTTCTTATAAGGAATAGGGAAAAGACAACTTCAGTAAATACTGTGTGCCCACCAGAATAAATGGATCAGCAGTTTGTCATCTTGAATTATCTTGGGGAAAATATCCAGGCAAAATTACATGACAGATAGGCAGACCAAGTATCTTAGGCCAGTCAAAGTATCTATTATTGCTTGTTTTTATCTTTCTCTAAAAGGAAGCTATGTTTGACCTCTAAGGAAGGTCAACAACTTAATTATTGTACTCAAGACAAAGCTACTCTGTGCACAGGAAATGAAAGCTGAAGAGAAGCACTTTGAAAAGAAAGACGTTTTACTCTCTTAAATAAATGAGACCTACAAAATTCAATATTGTTTTCATCTTGACCAAGTCTTCTGGCTGGATGCTAAGTGATGTTCATCTGGTAAAGACAGGAAATCCAGGAGCCTTCCTGCCTTTGCAACACAACAGTTGTAGCAGTGCAAAGCAGCTTGGAAGACAGTCAAAGAAAAGCAGCTTGCACCGGGAGGGCTTTCACAGCCATACTTCCTAAGAAAGCTAAATCCACTTGCTTGGGAAAATGAGCACCTTGAGGCATTTTGATTAAAAACCCCTAAATCACTTCTTGTGCTAGGACACTGCTTAGAAGAGGATAGGTCAGATCTAGAAAGCTGCAATTGGAAGAACAAGGAATGGGGAAGAGCAGTTAGGCTCTGTGATGTGCCACCTTCTGAGAGAACACCTAACATTGCAGTTAATCCAAATAGTACAAAACAGAGTAAAAAAGGAAAAAAATTAAAAATAAAAGAAAGAAAGGCTGTGTCACCATCACAAAATACAAGGACTATGCTTTGGTGCTGAGCTTTTAAACTAATATTGCTTGGCCAGCTTGTACCTCAGGTTTTACTTTGCTGTCATATATGTGAGCTGTGGGAGGTTTGATTGATCTTGAAGGTTCTCAGTAAAAACACTGTGCTGTGATTTAGGCTTAAGTTAGCTGGTGATAATCAGGTCAGCAGGAAGGACAAGCTGTGTAGCTCAGGGAAAGCAAGGAAGAGTACCGCAGGACCATGGAGCATTAGGATTACAGAGGGAATTCAGCTTCACCAAAAAGCTCAGAAAAGGAATGCTGTTTACCAGTGCTGGAAAGGCATGAATCTTCAACAAGGGTGGTCTGGCAAATGGTGTAAGTCACCAGCCACAAGCCTTTTCCAAGGAGGAAAATACACCATTTCCAATGAATACTGTAAAGACTGCAGCCTTGGATGATGGGGAAAGTGACCACTTCACCATCTACCAAATGAATGTCCAGATTATATGGTTTTGGAGAGTTCCTAGGCAGGTGAACACGGGCAAGTGTGTATTAGTGTGCTGCCTCTTTCTGGAGCTTAACAATACATTTTCCCAATATTTGTACCAAAGATTGTACCCACAGGCCATGAGTAAGCATCTGCATAGAAATGGCCTGGTAGCCACCATGGCAGTGTTGCAGCTTCTCCTGTGGTTAATGGGAACTGTCAGCAGCCAGGCTGCTTCTGCTGAGCTCTCTGCTTATGGACTGAAGACCACCCATCATTGTAGTGTGGCCTATTTGGCACAACTGAGAAGCTCCACTCACCATCACTGCTAGTCCTCTCTCTCCACTTCAGTCTACTCAGGCTTTGAAATACCTCCCTGGTGTTATATGGAGGAGAGTGGGAAGTCTAAGAGGGCAGGGAAATCCCTTTTGGCTCCCTATCTGTGGTACAGCCCCACAAGTGAGGCTGGCTGATGCTCAGTTTTGGCAGCTTACCTGATTGACGATGACTCCACAGGATCATGTTTTCTAAGCATCCCAGTGAATTACAGCTCATGTTGTATTTTCAGCAGTCACATAGAACTTAGGAACCTGCATTGAAAATAATTCAAATGGCAAATCAGTAAGGTAAGGTACCTGTGGAAAAATCAATAGCAGTCATGCAATGAGAAGCTACCTTAATCCCCACTCACAAGGAGAATTACTTTAGCACAGGTAACCTTACTCCTGGCATTTCTTACCATTTGAATACCTGACAAATTCTTTCTTATGTAAAAAGAAGAACATTATGAAGGGTTTATGAGCTTCAGAGTGTTGTTTCCAATTCAACATCACTATCTGTCCAACAGATCTTTAGCAATGGTTTGAATTCTCTGATTTCCAGAGGGCCATATTTCTTCACTTACAGTTGGCAGAGCTGCACTAAAACTTGTCAGATGATTGGTGTGATAACTGGCAATGCTCACAAGCACAGGATATTCACCTTGGATGATAATGCATTTTAGAGAGAGAACCAATGAGGTTTCAAGCTCAAAATTTGGTATATTCTGATGTTTTCCAACTAGTGGGAAAATAGGGAAAAATTGCCCCAAACAGACAAGCTTTGGTCTGGCTAACGAGAACAACCCATTAAATAGATTTAACACAAACAGATTTTAGAATGGCAGGGGTTGGATTTAATCTGTCCCCATGTATGTATTGACAAAGCCCACAGCCTGTATCTGGGCCAAGGCTTTCAGGCACTGCTTCCAGGACGTAAACTGTCATCTATAATCTTTGTTTTCAAATGCATGACCTTGCATTTTTCTGGTTTCAAACACATGTTCAGAGGAGTTGAGTTTACCAAGTGGTGCAGTTTGCCTCGCAGACTTGACCTGCCTTGTGTATTTACCACTATGGCATATCTGCAACTCTTCCAGCAGCTAATTTATTTGTTTTTTCTTTCAAATCCTAGATAACAATAATGAATAGCCTGGGGGCAAGAACAAATCACTGCAGAACCTTGATAAAAATACTCTGCTGATATCCTTCTGTTATATCAGTTCACTCATATCTGCTACATTTTGGATAGTGACATTTTAACACTGTTTTTTACTGCTGTCTTTGTTATCAAAACCATACTGAGTGGTGTCATTTTTGTCACCATTTCTTTAAGTAGATGTTGACTATTTTGTTCACCTGATTTTCTTGCAGTCTCAGAACTGACATTGGGTTAACTGGCCTACATTTACATGGGGAGGCTGGAAGAAGGGAGTCATCTCCTTCCTCCTTCTAAAATAATGAAACATTTGTTCACTTCTAGCTCTCTGGAATTTCCCTGGTACCTTATGAAAGAAGGGGGTCCACAAGAGAGGTGGATATAAAATACAGGCTGCTATAAACAAGAGAAAAGAGAAAAGTGATCCTCGAGGCTTGGAAACAACGCTGTAACACTTGGTTTCAAACCAGGGCAGTATGGAAATGGATAATATTTGCTTCTGTGGATCAATAACCTGTTCTGGTTTTGATTCTGATGTGTTCAGCTCCCTTAGAACTACATTCAGTTTCTACAATTTACATCCATGTAAGATCTCCAATGTTAAATTATTGAGTCATTTCCAGCAGCAGCATGATGTGGCCTCACCAAGCACTGCCTGGTTTCCACCTGCTGCAGTAAATTCCCTTGCATTCATGCTAAACTGTGGGCCAGCTTGCACATACAGCAGCACTAGCTGCAGGATTTTATCAGACCTCCTTAAGTAGGCAGTTTTACCTGCTTTGGAGTTTCATTAGGAAAGCTTTGCCCCAGCTTCAACCATTTTTAAGGGTAACAGGATATCACCTGACGTGTTAAAAACGGAGATAACTACTCATCCTTCGGGAAAACATCACTGCATGGAGACAACACCGGGAGACAGTGACAGCCGAGAGGGAGGGTCTTTAGCCTTTCCCTACCACAGACAATGAATTCTCTCCCCTTTCACATTCCTGCATTTTGAGGTTCTGCATACACGTAGCCATTTTGATGGGACAGTAGAGTTGCACTGAAGTCACAGAGTACTCTCTGAAGACTTGACAGACAAACAGATGGCAAAGAAAGGGAGCTCCTAAGGACCAAGAAACTGTAGTCAATAGATATAGCTCTGAGGAACAGCTTGAAGTATGCCCTGAAGTACACGCAGTTATGTCCAGCTGATATTTCTCTTATGTACACTGGGGAGAAATTTATTCTAATGAAAATTCTGCCTTTGACACTAAAACCATCTGAAATCAGATCCTTAACTCTGGAGGAAAAAGGGTACTTAAACATTATGGAATCATAGAATGGTTTGGTTTGGAAGGGACCTTAAACATCATCAAATTCCAGTCTTTGGACACATATCAAAATGAGGAGAAACCAGCTAGAGAGACCTCTTTGGTGAACGATCTGTCTTTAAGAGACTATCCACAGATGTACAGTATATTCAGCTACTTTCCTTCATTCTTGTGAAAAACAACCAACCAACCAACCCCCAAGCATAGCTAGTTAGAGATCCCCCAAGTCTTTTTTGTTAGGGTACATCACATCTGTTTGCTTAGGACACAATTTTCCTTTCATCAAGTATGGTTTTCACAGATACACTATTTACATGGGCACAGGGTCAATCTTTGTGCATTTTTTTTCCACCCCTACTCACAACAGAAAGAAAAGAAAATTGCATAATAACAGAATAGCTTTCACCACTACTTTTAGAGCTGATCCAATAACAGCATTTCTCTTTCAAGAATAACTCCCACTCTCAGGACTACAGAGGTAGAACTGGTCTTTATTCTTCATCGAACATCCAGGGGGCCAGATACCCTGCTGGAGTGCATTAGGGTAGTGGCCACTGAGTTCAGATAGAAAGAAGTCATTCTGCAGCATGGTTTATTTCAGTTCTAGTGAACTCTGAAGGCTGGTTTCCCCAGATGAAGCATCAAACACACCTGCAGAGATAGATTCCTAAGCTTGAAAAGTAGTACCAGCTCCACATTCTTCATTTTTATACCTATTTCTTTTAACATTCATCCAGGAGGCCAAAATTTTAAACTATTTGATGCCATTTTGTGAATCAAGATCACTCCTGTTAGGCAACTATTTCATGGCAATATAAAATTGACCAAAAGGTTTGGTCACCAATAGTATGCGAGGACTCCCAGTGGTTTAGAAAGGGATAGAGAGCTCCAGCTATAGACTTTGTACCTTAAAGTTTGTCTGTAAGTTTATGCCCCATGAAGTTCCTTCTACTCCTTATATGGTGTCCCAGGACATGCCCTATCTCCACTTAAGCTTTTTCATTGATGTTCCTCAACTTTGTAAAGGAAAGATTGAGCCGAACAATGACTCAATAGTTCAGCCAGACCCTTCTGGTACTTGACAAATCTGGGAGCACTAGCTGTGATACACAGCGACTGAATCCACCAGTGAACAAGCAGAGATAGCCAGCTTGTCTCTCCAAAGTGATAGCAGCACAGTCAAAACTGCACTGTCTCTCAGGTATGTTCTTCAGATCAGGAGGAGGAACCACCTCTAATAGTTGCCTGGCTCAGCTAATTTTACTGTAGTTGCATCCCACATCTTCTCTGACCTCACTGGCTGCAAGCTGTCAGCAAAAATATGCTGGCTCCCTCTTGTAGCATTAATTCTGCAAGCCTTTCAGATGGCAACCTGTTAAAAAGAACGTCTTTTGTCTCCATTAATAACAAAGGGTGGAATTCAATGTTATCTTGATGCATTTGTTGCCAGTGGAGTTTCCTTCTAAAGTATAAAAAGCCACTGAAAATCAGTGTGTTTCACTGATATATCACTGATACTAGAGAACTTTAAAAGCCTTCACTGTGCTACTTCCCACATGGAGAAAGTGGCTAACTCTGCCCATGCACAAATGGGCAAATGCATCACTTTCTGTCCATAGCTTGTGTCTTGGGCTGCAGCAAACAAGCACTGCAATTTATACCAGACACTGGAGAATATGAATATTTTCTTTACTACTCAGCTCCAGGAAAGGATAATTACTATAAGCAAAACCAGATGAAAATCTGAGAATATTTTATGATTCACTTTCATTAAAAAAAAATCTCTATTAGCCTTAGAACAATGGGGCCACATTCACACTTGGGGTAACATCACTGACATCAGTAGAATACTACAATTAATTTGGCCCATGGGATCTACTTGAAAATGTAACATACTGTCACGAGGATGACAGCCAAATTCTGTGGAGAAAATCTTTCTATACCGACTCATTTGGCTTTAAACAGACAGCCCAGCTGTACAAGCAGGAATCCAGTGGGCTGGATCTTCAAGTGCAACTCTGCTTACATCTGTACAATAAAGCTCAGTTATCAGTACTTGAGAATTCAACCAAGTGTCTTTTCCAAACCAAATGGGACACCATAGCATAAACATTATTCAATACCAGAATGACACCTATGTGACATTCAGAAAAACAAAGATACTGGGAGATAGAATGTAAGAGCAACCAGGTAGGCAAAGGTCTAACTGAAATGCTGATATCCTTTGCTAATCCTTTCTTATTCTGTCTCCTCTCTCTCCCACCAGTCTCCTGAACCATATTAAGCTGTAGGGAGAATCAGCAAGAAAAGCAGAAGGCTCTTTTGCTGTTTTTGTCATCATTTATTTATTTTTAAACAGAAAATTCTTGTCTGTCCCAGTGATGACGTTTTAATGAATCCATCAATCACTGCAAACCGCAAACTAGAATCCTACATAAGAGAGACCTATTTGTAATACGTGACCTAAGCTCATACCTAACAAAATTAGTTCTCAGGGAGACAATGCAGGTCTTTCATTGCTGTCTCTATGGAATCGTAGATGATTAAGCTGGACAGGGCATTGTGGGTCCTCAGATCCAGTCCCCTAAACCTAGCATCACTTTATCCCTTCGTTGTTCCCTTGAGTGCATTATCTAATCCTTTGCTGACTGATTGCGACCCACCTTACAACTTCTCTTCCATGGGCAAATTTTCATTGTGTGTTGCCTAAGCAAGCTCTTGATCACCCTTATAGGTCTTCAGTTTCACTGTATCAGTGATATTTAGGGTGTTTGGGTCCATGCTATTTTCTCTTCCCTTAATTACTCCAAGTCTTTCCAACACTGTGTTTTGCTGTTTTATTAATTTCTCACACATTTGCTCTGTAAATCTCGGTGTTGCAGGTTCTATTTCAATGGCAGCTCAGCCAATGCTGCATCACACCTCTGCCACTATGCTGGGCTCCTCAGGGCACATTTATAGCCAAATCTTTGACTTTTTTTTGCCACTGCCATCGATATTTATTAAATTACCCAACTTCAGCACGTCAAGACTCAGTTCTTTGCTTCTCTTTTTATGGCTAACAGACTCATTATGATTTCCTTTCATTACTTTTGCACCATATCTCTCAGGTTGATGTTCCATAGTTCTCACTTTATTTATGCCTTTGCTTTCTTGCCACAGCATTGCTTTTCTTTGCCACTTGTCCTCTACCTACAGAAGCTTACTCCTTATACCCAGATAGAGAGGACTACTTAACCAGTTGGGTAAAGAGCATTCTCCCTACTAATTCCCTTTTCCCAAGACTCCCCCCAGTGACACCACTGAGGTGTTTTATATGACTAAGAGAAGATCCTGACTCCACATTCAAAACATCTGAGATCTCCACTCTCACTGATTGTTACTTTGGCTGATGGTGATTTGAACTTCTGTAAATGATTTAAATGCATTCAGCGTGCTGCATTCATGGACAAATCCATGGACAAATATCTCTGCTGGCTTCAGAAGCATCAAAGAAAGCAGTTGCTGCTCCCTCGTGATCTTCAGCATCATCCCTGTTCTGAAAGTTACCATTGTCTAAACTTTGCTTCTATTTACAATCTACTATCTGTCTATGGAGGTGTTTCTATCTGTGCTCTTGGTTAAGTCAAGGTGAACCAAGGTAATGAAGACTTACTATTGAAACGGCCCAAATCAAGCCATGTCTGCGGCCTCATATGATGACTTGACAAGACAGTTTGGGAGGGTGTTTCAAAAAGCATTTTCTAAAGCAGTTGGGCAATCCTGAATGGAATTATTTCTCTCCATCTTTTTCAACTTTCGTTTTTTACCACTTGGTAAAGTATTTTCACTGACTACATCTCCTGTCAGTACTGTCTGGCATGACTATGAAGCTGTTTTAAAACTTAGGTGGCCCTTGATTTTCAAAGAACAGAAAGAGACCAGAACACTTACATTGTATACAATACAGAAATCAAAGCTTAGATGTTATCACACAGCTGACGTCCTTCTGTGCTCACCATGGATGGCATCACACAGAAAATCTGCAATTATGAAGTGAATGGCAATTTCAAAACCTTTAGAAAAAAATATATTCATATATAGGGACCAGCACAGAACGAAGCCTTTGCTCTCAGTGTGCCTTTATTCTTTTGAGGCCCATTATCCCTTGCTATGCTCACTACCAAGATATTTCATTTCCCATCTGTTAAAACCCAGCATGAAAAACAGACAGGGCTCTTGTGCCCGTTTCTCCCTATTTTACACTTAAAAGCTGGCTTTACTCACTGTTGCCAATTTCAGTCCTGTAAGACCACTATCACAAGTGGCCAAATGGAGACCACCCTCAGAGAAGAATCTGCTTTAGCTGTTTGCCTCTCAGTGATCAAACATGGCCAAATTTCCTGCACAGAGCTAGTTTTGAAGAAAGAAAACATTTTTTTATCACCTTATCATTTTCCATTGGGACTGAAAAAGTTCCATGGAAAAACTACCAGAGCACCTCAATCTTAAAGCATTGTCCTTGACCTGTTTCTACACTTGCACTTGTCCTGAATAGAAGACAATCCTTGTTTCCACCAGCTTGATTTATTTTCTTTGCCATTGGTTCATATCCATCATTCCTAGTTATGGAAGAACAAGGCACCTCTTTGCTTTTTCTCTCTACATTGTTTCTCCTTTGTTCTAAACAATCAAGGGACCTATATGCTGTCATGAACACCCGTGTCATACTGGTGTGGTGGGATCTCCTCTCCCGCCTGTCTGAAAATCAGTCTGTCATTTCTTTCCCCCTTCAGGCTCCCCTGTGGAGCCTCAGTCCTGCCTGTCTCCACTGTCTTGTCATTTTGTCTTTGGGGGGTAGTTTCCCTTCCTTTCTTCTTTGCTTCTGAATTGTTTTCCTTTTTCAGTTGAACAAACTTGTTGCTCAGCTTCGTCTCCCATGCACTAGCTAATTTCATCCTCTCTCTTGCGCTTGGGTAGGGTTCTCCCATGGATATCCATCCCCACCCTTCTCTTCTCCAGGCCTTCTTCTTCAGAAAGTGCCTTGTGTGCTTTTGCTGTCCCCTCAGGATGTTCCTCAGTCACATCTTTGAATTCCTGTATGAATTTCAAGTTACCTCCACTTGCCTCTAGCACTTGCATGTTTCCTCCATGACCACGGTCAAATGACATTTCATACTTATGTACCTTCCATCATGTGCCACACTGACATGCAACCGGGAGATTTTGCAACCATCCATCATCTTTGTGAACCCTTTCTTCTTCTGTCCAGTTCCAATTACTCTTCAAAAGGACCTAACAGAGTTAGGTACCAAAATTCCACTGACACCTCCTAGGTGCTAGGTGTGTTGGTTTACGATGCATGTTAGAGAAACAGGAGACTATCACAAGCTGCTAAGCAATAAAAATCCCTGCAACATGATCTCCTGTGGTTGGACATTTTATTGAAATCCTGGATAGTCATTTGCAAAAAAGCTGACACGCAGGGTTTGGATTTAATCTTCACATTTCCACTCAAACTGTGGCATTGTTTGAACACAACAGCTTTGGGATCCTGGCAAAAGAGTAAAACTGGCCAAGCTGTTCCACTCTGGTTTGAATTATCTCTCTTTTTATTTATTTATTTCTGGCTTTGAAGTCTGTGTACTTTAAAAATCAATGAACATCATATTAACAAGCAGACACTAATTACATTTTAACTAACTGGAAAGGCTTGGCTGCAAATCTTTGAAATTATAAATTCACATTTGAAAAAGCTTCCTAATCCAACTGGCCTCGCTGCAGTGAGACACGGACAAAGCCTGTACAGAGTGAAAATGGTAAAAGAATCTGTTTTCCAGGGCTTTTCTTTTTCTTTTTTCCTGATTTATAATTAGTCTTCATCATTGGACTGTCTCGTACAGTAGGTCTGGTAAACGGGGTACTCGTGACTTTTCCAGGACTAATGGAGAAGTCCTGAGATGTGGAGATTAAAAGATCACTCGGATAATAACAACTCTTCAGTCTTCTGTAGCTCTTTTCATCAGTTCAACTTTGTGTTTTACAGATAAATCAGGATCACTATCACAGTTTTAGAAAGGGATGGAAATGAGGCAAGGAACTTGCTGTGCCTCATCTGCAACTACTTAGCAGAGACAGATCAGAACTGAATCTCCTGCATCCAGTTTAGAGCTCTGGTCCATAGGTTACAGTGCAGAGCAACTATAAAATATGAGTGTGCAATGGGAGTCAGAACGTTTGTATCAGGATGTTCTGCACACTGGGAAGTGCCAAAGTGTAAATAGATAATCCAGGAACTATGAAAAATATCGTGTCTCTTCTGACCACTCTGGCTGAGAGTAGCTGTATCCTTGTGTCAGGGTTTCTGGAAAAGCAGCTCCCACATGAAAGTAGGATCCCCAGCAAAGCACAAAACCATTTCTGTACGGTTCAGAGAGCCAAGTCATCACGAGGTTTGTGTGGTAACAACAAGAGGAGAGTAGGACACACATGGGATACTTCTGTCAGAGCAAGCTCCAGGAAACACACAGGGGAAGATATGCTTTTGAAATATCCCCACTGATTTCATCACTTCTGTGCTATTCCAGAACAGCTGCTGGAGAGGTCAAAAGATGAGGAGTAAGCTTCAGACAAGAGACTATCTGCCACACAACAAAAGCCAGCCTGTGCTGAGAAACATGTACTCACTACAATGCTGTAAGCCATATAGGGTTATACTGGACCGCGAAAGGTTTAGCCGTCCACTTTATGCTGTGCTCTGAACTGCTAAGACAGATGTGCTGCTTACTGTGCTAGGAGTAGAAAAGGAGCTACCAAAGAAAGGGCAACAAACATGCTGGTACTTCACACTTCATGGTGTAAGAGGTCAGTTCTATGCTCCAGGAATTGGAGGATACATATACCTCGGCCTATTCACAGGATGCTAGAGCCAGCTCATGTTCACAGCAAATTCTCTGAGACAATTTATGTGGAGGTGATAGAAAAACAAGCTTCATTCGTTTCATCTGGCACCCCTGCTCCACGTCACACATACCAAAATTTCTCTGTCTGTTGCAGCAAATACTTGACTAACTTGTGAGAACTGATTTTCTAGACTTCCTACAATGTCCTCCTTACGTGGCTACATCTGGTTGAGCTGATTTGCCAGAAAGAAACTCATCTGCTGGAATGCCCTCCAGGCCATGCCCTTCTGTACCTGCAAAGAGAGCAGACTGTCATGTCTGTCCTGGAGTTACATCAGTTACACCTAGAGAGCAGCACAGGCAGTTATCACCATATCACAGCCACTTGCAGTGGCAGCATCCCAGCAATGATGGTCAGTGAGACCATCACAATCATCAGTGATGCTGTGCATGGTTATCATTAGGATGATCTCTGAACAATTTTCAGCATTAACACTGTTCTCTGCAGATGGTGGCTCAAGCATTACTGTGAACTGGTTACCCCTGCAGCACAAGCTGTTGGATCCAGGTATATTGATAACAGTTAACATTTTCTGACCTTGGCACAGCATCTGGCAAAAGAGACTCTAAAAATGGTCTATGAAACATAATAGAGTACCAAATATCAGCAACATCTGCTATGGCACCCTATGTATCCTGCCTTCTCTTCATGAACAAACTGGAGTAAAGCAGAGAGTGCAGCATCTCTCTCTGCTTCACAGTCACTATCTTGATATTACAGACCAAGTTTTCCACCAGGCTGGTTAAAAAGATTTAGCAACTCCTGTAACACCTGCACAAAAAAATCATTGCACACAACTGATCTAGTCTAAATCTCCAGGTCCACCACGTCTCTCCAGATCCTGTGTGTTTACATTACCCTTTTCATTTGATTAGCATGTGATACAAATGGCTTTACCATCTCTCCCTAAAGCCACTTGTCAGTGATATACTACATATGTGAAAAGAAACACACTTACCTCCTAAGTAACTGCTGAGCAACCACAATGATTCAGACTCCAGACTCATGTCCTGATGGTGCTGAATTATCGTTCTGTATGGTCACTTGTATGATGCTTTTGGGACCATCCTGAGTGGTCTGAAGTTCTCTCTCACTAATGGATAGAGTGAGATTTTCATTAGCTATTTTTTACAAGGGCATGTAGTGATAGGACAAGGGGGAATGGGTTTAAGATGAAAAGAGGGTAGATTTAGATTAGACATTAGGAAGAAATTCTTCCCTGTGAGGGTGCTCAGGTGCTGGCACAGGGTGCCCAGAGAAGCTGTGGCTGCCCCATCCCTGGCAGTGTTCAAGGCCGTGTTGGACAGGGCTTGGAGCAAGCTGGTCTAGTGAATGGTGTGCCTGCCTGTGGCAGGGATTGGAACTGGATGAGCTTTAAGGTCCCTTCCAACACAAACCATTCTGTGATTCTATGATTCTGTGACTGATCTGCAGTGAGCACAAACAGCACTGGATGTGAGTAAATGAGGGAAACACCTATAGGCTTATTCTGAAGGCATCTGGAAGCCTGAATGTTCAGCTGCCAATAGTGGAATCACATCTGTCATTTCTCAGCTGGTGGTGTGGTTTCTTTAAAATTTGGTCCTGAGCTGTGTTTTGATTTGAAGAACAATTAAACTTTATGCACAAATAAAAAGCAGATCATATATTAGAGAATCTCTGTTGGATTTCTAAGCAGTCCTGAAAGTACATAAACACCTTTAGTGTAGATTGCTTTTCTTACATCATTATTTTGTTCCCTGTCTCAGCAGAACAGGAAAACACCTTCAATCAAACACGTTTTTGGGATAAAAAGAAAAGAAAGATAAAAAAAACCCAAAAGAACATTGAAATCCTACCTTAAGTAAATCCACTCCCATATCTTGGTCCCCTGTGAAGAGCAGCGGCTGTGAAACAGTCCAGAGACATCAGTGTTCAAACCCCTCTGAAACAAATGCAGGCAGCTCACCTCATGCTGACAGGTTGCTCT
This sequence comes from Melopsittacus undulatus, assembly GCF_012275295.1. NCBI lineage: Eukaryota > Metazoa > Chordata > Aves > Psittaciformes > Psittaculidae > Melopsittacus > Melopsittacus undulatus. The sequence continues at coordinate 7,169,345 of NC_047529.1, read as the reverse complement.
CATGGCTGCATTACTTTTAAACCAACAGTATTGACTTCAAAGCAAGCTTTAACCTGATCTACACTTGCGTGAGTGACAGATCAAGCCCATTCTTGGTTCAGCAGCTTGGGCACTTCAGATTCGGTTCAGCTTAGAAATTTAGCACCATCAGAGGGAATTTTTATTTGAGAAGGGAAGATTAAAGCGTGCTGATGAGGATACCAGGAAAAGAGGCAGAGCCAGGTAATGCCTACAAAGCCAAATGTTAATTTCAGATCCTCTGCAGCTGCCAGCATGTTTTCCCCTACACCCAGAGGACAGAATGATCCTATGGTTCTAGGACAGAAACTACCAGACCAGAGAAAACTCAAGAGGGAGGAGAATTGGATGGGGAACCACCTTGTAAGTTCAATAAGGTCAGGAAATTAAGTCTTTCTAAAAGATGAGGTGGGATAAAGGTACAGGAAGGGGCAAACAATTCAGATACTCTGTCAGACAAATCTTGAATCATCCCATAACATGCAGGTCAGTTGAGATTTTATGCAAGATAACAAGTTGTTGGAACTGCAGCTTGCCAACAAAAAGTTAGTGTAATTATTCTTACATTTCTACTGGATTAAAATACAACAACTTCAGCAATTTTTATTTATTGAAGGCAGTTTTTCTTCAAAACCTTCTAAAACAATTACAAAGAACTACATCTCCTGAGAACATACACATGCCTGAAGATGGAGTACATTCTAGGAAGTATGTGATCCTTCTGGTAGATGTGCTAATTCCCTAATAAGTACTCCACTGGGTTTTTTAGTTAAGCTAGCTGAAACAGAGCCTCCAAGCGCTGATCAACTCTAAATCTATTATAATGGATGTAAATCTGAAAGAATTCCACTGAAATTACGCTGGTGGAAAAGCCAGTGCCAGACCATAAATAAGCCTCATGGGGAAAATCTAAAAGCCTATAGTTCCTGGGAGCTTTATTATTGCACCAGCGGAGCAGGGGTTTCTCCCTAACTGTTCCCCAAGCCCAGGGGTAGTCAGCCTGTACTTTCTCTAATGTGTAAGGGATGGAAGAAATCAGAAGAGAGCACATAATAAATCAACTGACAGTCTCTGAGAAATAGCTGTCCTGTCTCCTTAATATGAGAGAGAGTAATGTTCTGAGGGCAGGAAGAATTCGGCTTTAGACTGAAAACATTCCCCTATAGGGGGACAAAAAATGATCACTCTGTAGTTTAATCAATCTCAGGCCTCTCTTTGAGGGAAATAGCGTGTTGCTTGCAACAGCACGTGTAATAATGTTTGCTGAAATATAAACTATGGCCATATACCCCAAGATGAAAGGTCAGAAGTCAACTGAGGATCTGGTCGCAGATGTTCGGCAACAGAGATCAAAACGCAATCTATCAAATTCAGTACTTTTCCTCGAGGAACAGGTTGCAGAAGTTGCTCAGCCCCTCTCCTTCACAGTAAGTGCATTCATCCCCTATGTAACAAAGCTGTACATTGCAAATTGCCAGGTTACTCCAAGACAAAGTTCACATTTCCTATTTTCTCCTTGTCCTGTGCTTATTTTAACGTTTATACAGTGAGTTTGTTCTTATCCACAGCTCCCTTGAACCTCTGCAGTGCTTTTCAAATCCATCTACCAAAGTGAAGAATCATATGACACCATTAAGTCCTCCCCCAGCCCTTGATATATGTTTCCTAAAGCCGACATTTGATATTATGGAATGTGTTGTAATCAATTCTTAAAGTTATAGCACCACTGGATTTTTATTAACTTGCACAACAACAACAACAAAAATCCAACAGAGAAATGGGCCCTCGTAACCAATCAGCCTTGTTATATCCTGAAAGCTGCTTTAACAAGCAGGGAGTAATATAGTGTAATTGGTACTCCACAATTTAATTGTTCTGTTCTTAAATCTAATATTGCAGCTGTGGGTTAAGTTTACACCACAGCTTTCAAGAGAACATGAAAGTGTGGTACATCTGTGCAACAGAAAGCTAAACATCTCTCATCTGATGTGTTTACAATGACATTTGATAGCGTGGAATTGTTTGGAGTTCATTCTTAAAGCTGCAGAACCACTTTTCAACACTGCAAAAAAGGGAAAAAGCCTCCAATCTCCTTCAAGCAACTCAGCTCACATAAGGCTGGCGACAACGCTGCTGCAGGCATTGCAGGGAAACTGCCGGCTGTAACAACTCCTTCAAGTATCATTGAGCTTTTGCCACTCAGGCAGTAGAAAAGGGGACAAGGACACCTTCCATAATCAGTTATTTGAAAAACAAACCACTCAGAAAAGTCTGCATGTAAACCAACCCAACAGACATAATCTATTTCAAGAAATGGTATTAAATGGGTGACTTCAGCACATTTACGAACAGCAGAGATTTCAGTTTTACAGGTGGCAGAACTGCTCACGGTATCTCAGACTCCACATTCTGTATAACTAACCGCTTCAGCTTATGTACTTGTTAGTGAATTTATTAAGCCCATAAGTAGTTCAAGAAATGTAGGAATGGGCCCATAAATGTCATCTGCAGTTTGTGAACTGCAAGTATCTGACTGTTTTGATCAAGGTTTTTACGGGAAAGTTAAATGGTTATTAAAATTATTTACTGCTGCCACACGAAAAGGGAGCAAGCCTGCTGAAAAACTTCAGTTGTGATAAGATGTGATAGGCTGTAGGTCAAATGCGTTAGCAGAAAAACATTTCTGTTTGTGTCCAAACTCAAGTTTTTGTACATTACAAAGCTTACAGATTATTTAAGTGGCCCAGAAAGGGTCTGTGGAGGGGAGGAGGCATTTTCCCTTTCCCATAATCCGCTGTCAGAAATGCATGATCTGATCAGGCTACTTTTCTTGTTCTCAGCATTAGCCTTTTTCTAACGTTTTCTGTCCTTGTAGAAATGCATGGCAGGGAGACTTAAAGAGGTGACTTTCTGTTCATTCCTCTGCAGCAGTCCACGCCGATGTCTTGATTTATCCTCTTTAAGAGATAAAAGTCAATCTCACTGATGAAGCTCAGCTATATTACTATACCACACTGGAATCCATTCAGGTTTTGAACTTTATTATTTCAGTCACAATTAAGACTACCTAAGCCTCTTCATAAAAAGGGGCCATATAACAAAAGCTGTATGTTAGCAACTCGATCAATGGATGCATTCATTCTGCATCAAAAATATCGTAAGAAGGACAGATCCCTGGGGAGGCAAATCTGTATCAATATTTCAGTCTCTTGAATGCAGAACTTTGATACAATAAGATGCAACACCCGAGCTTCCCCTCCTTTCAATTAACTGAGAAACAAAAATTGTCCTTAAAGGGGAGAAATGCATTCGTATTTTTTAGTTTTTGGGTTTTCCTCCCTTTCATAACATCATAATGTTCTCTTCATGGGTGGAAAACTTAATCTTCAAGTTCAAGCCTAGTTTCTTCATACAGTTCAGGATGAGATGCCTTGGAATACCGGGAATATTTCAGTTGTAGAAAATCTCCCAATTCATCCAGAGCGTTCAACACCTGTAAGACCATTATATTGTGTCAATTCTCTTGGAAAAGAAATGAAATTCTAGTAACCTCTACTTTACAGCAGAACAGGAAGATCATAAAAGCATCAGTTAAATAAAGTTTTAAGGGCAAACGGGCAAATGTTGCTTTCATTCCCCTGTAGTAAGTGGCAAAGCAGTCATGGATGTGCAATAGCATCTATAAGAACAGAATTTACTCCTTCAGTAGGTCATGGTCTATTAGTAAGTGCATTAATTAAGCACAGATGAAAAACAATGCTGTTTTTCTAAAACACGGGGAGATAATAATCCAGATAAAGAGTTATCTTTGCTTGTGCAAAAGGAATGCATAAGGCAATACTTCAGTATTCCCCCATAGATCTCAAAGACTGGAGTTGCCACTGCACTTTCTTAGATGGCCCTCAGCCCACAGTGCTGATCAGACTCCTCATAAATAGTCTAAATAGTTTAAGATGTTTTCAGTGCATTCCATTTTCTGCTTGTATTAATATCACAGGCATAATTAATCATGCATCAATATTGTAATGCAATTCGCTAGCTGTGCTCCCAGTTCTCAGTAGATTCAAAAAGTAGCCAGGGAACTCTATGCCACAGAGAAGTGGCTCAGTGTTTTGCAGCATCTGATCCACATTCAAGAGCAGCCAACCTTTTGCCATCAAAGAAGAAAACAGCAATTTTGATTTTGAGCCTGTTTCTCTTAAGCCACTAAAATGAGCTCAAGAACAAAAAGGAGTAATTTAGTAATGGTTTACGCAGAGAGATAGCTTCAAGGTCATTAAGGGAGTTATTCTTGGGAACTTGCCCTTTCATGGATCTTTCCTCTTTTTAGTTCCAGGCTGAGATTCAAAACAAATTTTGCCAAAGGGAAAAGCTTTCATTGTGCTTGTTACCTGTTGTTACCCTGGGTTTGGGCATATTCACAAAGCGTTTGTCCTAAAAACTTTTCCGTCTGCAAGCAATTAAACTCAGGGCATTTCCATTCCTGCATGCTGTAAGGACATTTCAAGAATGCCACAACTACTACAGCAATGATCCCACTTTCAAAGGCAAAAATGCTTCATGCTCAAGAATGATGGGTGGGGAGTGGGTCAGGCCTTCACTAGCACTAGGAAGCAGCAATGTGCAGGTAGCAGGAAGTGAACATGCAATGATGGCTCAAAAATGTAGTGGACTCGACATTTGGGGGCGAAGGGAAGGAAGAAAATCAAAGCAGCAGATCAAGAGTTTCATGTTCAGATCAAATTCATCGCCTATTACAACTTATATAAGCCAGAATCTACACAGTCAACAGCAAAAGCTGACAATGACCAACACAAGGAGGTAGCTATACCCTGTTCTATGCACTCTTCTCTTTATGGCATTTTACGTTGCTAGTAACTACTGCACCTTTAAGAGCAGCAGGAATTTTATTGCACACATGCAAGGCAGATTTCTTGGTGGTGTTTGAGAGAGGTCTGCACTGGTGTGGGAGCTGGTGAGCTGGGCTGAGCTCCAGCTTCCAGCTCCACATGAGTCCCAGGATGCAAATGGAGAGGCAAGGACTCTGCAGGCACAGGTGCTTGTCTGGATGAAGGGGTGGCATCTTCAACTCAAATGCCTTCTGTGTTCATAGAGTTTTTGCTTTGACCATCATACTTAAGCAAAGAGAGGAAAAAGCCTGAAATTTACTGTTAAGCCTCTGTGTTTCATGCCTTTAGATTGGCTTATGCTGAGAATGAAAGAACGTATATCAAGCCAGGCCAAAAACACCTTCGGCAAGAAAGGGAGATGGAAAATTTCAAAGAGTTTATTTTAAACACATTTCTGACTGCGTTGGAATGAAGGTTTATGGTGGAAATCTCAACATACTCTTAACAGTATGTCTGCTATCAGTGAAAGATACAGAACCGAGACAGAACAGACAGCACCAATTAAATTTCATTAGGTTCAAACAGTTCCAAATACTCTTTGCCATTTCCACCTGTACCCCCAAGGCTGTCCCATATACTTCTGCAATTCAAGAAGCACGTGGAAATATGGAATGAAAATAAGAGTATAGAAAACTTGATTCTCAATTATTTCCATCTCGTTTCAGGTTTCCTACTCTGAGAGTTTTGACCTAGCATTTAACTTTTGTCTTGCTGTGCTCTTCATGTAGGTCTTTATTAGTGGTGACAGATTGGGTCACTATTAGAACCAGAAGAACATAACAAGTTAACTGTCCCATAATTTATTTTTAAAAATAGAATATAGAAGGCTAAAATGCCTTTAAAGATCAAGTGACAGGGCCAGAAAAACAAATGTAAAACTGAATTACTGAGATTTGAGGTAACAGACACACAGCTTCTCCTAACTCCTTTGCATCTGAAGTTAATTTCAGCAGGCCATCTGCTGTGCTTACCGTGTCTAACATCTCCCGTGTATGTGCAGCGGACACACAAAACCGAGCCCTGGATTCTGTGATAGGAGTAGCTGGAAACCCAACCACAACCACCCCGATGTTCTTTTCTAACATGCGCCTTGCAAAAGCCCTAAGGAGAGAAAAAGAAGGAAAGAAACAAAAGTAAATTATCTCCAATAAGTTGACCACAGAGAAAAAACATTCAAGTAGAATAAAACAATGGGTAAAATCTCTCTTCAACTGAAGTGGGTGGTAATATTCCCATTGAATTCAATAAGAGCCAGAATTTTACCAGTAGGACTGAGATTCTTTGCTGCTTAACAGCTCATGAAGACAAGTGGGTGTCAAATACTAGAAGTGTGATGGCAGAGAGAGGGCACTGTAGAATAGACATGATTATGTTAATGAAAGGCTTTGAGTGCAAATCAGAGTGTGGGCATTCACAGTCCCTAAGTACAGAAGAGGCTGGACTTCTGGAAAGTATGAGAAGTTGATTCCTGCACTTTAAAAGGAATAAAACAGTCTCTGTGATGGTTTCTTTGCTCTCAAGTTACTCTGCCAATTTAGGAACCTTTTGTGTGGTACCTAGTAGACCTACAGCACATAGCCACCCTAAGCTACTTTCAAATACTCCTTACAGCTCAACCATTACATTAAGCTACTACTGACTTCAGGTATGTGTGTCCAAGTCAGTGCATGAGTGTTGCTTGACAGGTACTGAATGGTAAAATATGCAAAGGCTGTTCAATGATCAAATGGGAGAAAAAGAACACCCATCCAAACCAATTCAAAGACATCCATCCAATCAAAGGAAATGTATTTCTTTGAATAATGATAAAGTTAAAAACAATTCAAATTCAAAATGCAATCAAAAGTTAATAAAGGAAAAGAGAAATTTTAAAACATCTAAATACTGTAACAGCTCAAAATTAAGTCTAGGCCAAATTTAAAGGAGAACATAACTAAACAATGAATTCACCTAACAATGTGTGTTTCTCCTGTGAAGAAATCTACTGCACATAACTATATTTTGTTTTAGTGGATACCAAACAACCTGAATGAACTTGAATAGTGTTTGTTTTGCCAACAGGGTTTTTTTTTCAGTACTTACCCTATCTTACCAGGCATATAAAGGAGTAAGGGGACAACAGGTGAATCATCATTGCCATAAATGATGAAGCCCATTTCATGTAGTCTTCGTCTGAAGTATCTTGTGTTTTTCTCCAGCTGGCGCACTCTTTGGAGCCCTGAAATGAGCCAGTTAGAACAGTCAGTGCAGGGATCATAACTGGAGTCTAGGAACAGGCAAGAAATAGAGATGTGGGTAACAGGTCAAAAAAGGTTGGGTAAAATGTAGGTGTTGCTATTTGATTCGGAAGAAAGACATGAAATGGGCTGAATTCAACTATGTTGATTATTATGGCATTGTAGGACATATGATGGACATACCTGTACTTGTGAGGAGTCTTCTCATCAGCAAAAACAATCTATGATTCTGATAGGTAAACAATTCCCTTTACTGAATTGTGCTGAATAAAGCCTACTGAATAACACACAGCTATTCAGAAGTAGTTGTATGTCTCTATAGATATAGGAATGTAAATAGAATATGCTCTTTCTCAATACAATTCACTATAAAGGGAAATAACCAATGTCTACAGATGATACAGATGCCAGTACATGCCTTATGTTTCTCATTAACAATATATCTTATACTTTTATAGCTAGTTCTATGCATACATGTTTGTTTTGTTGTTTGTTTTTATTATTATTCTGTGACTGTAATTAAGATTAAAGTAGAAAACATTAAACATTATGGGGCAGCTCAAACTGATGCTTTTGTTGCAGTTTTTTAGACAGGAAAAGCATGTGATAAATTTTGTTGTTACACAAGGTCTGATCTTCTGCAGTTTGTTACCAACATTCAGTGTAACTCCAGTTACTCTAATATGCATCTTGATATGTAATCCCTTGCTGAGTTCTGCTTAGATTCTCTGTCATCTTTTATCACTATTATTACCCCAATATCATCATCTGACAACAGACTTTAGTCATTCAGGACTTTCAGATGCAAGTTTTGTCCCTGGCCTCATTCGGTTATGAATCTACAGATGTGTCCCACAGCAAAACTGACAGAAGAGTTGAAACAACTATTTTTTTAATGCAGGAAAACCACAAAAAAGAGCACAGAAAAAATGTGCTTGAAAAGTCATCTCAGCCTTTTCTATTGCAGTGTTATTAAGGAGGTGGTTTCTGACAAGAGCAGTTTCTTCCCCACCCGTTGCATACAAAAAGGGAAGAGCCACATCCAACATTACTGTAGGTAGGAGATATATTATGTCGTTTTCTCACTCCACCTGCATTATACTTCATCAGTGAGCTGATATATGTACTGCTCTTCCAATCCTGTAGGATGCTGATGGGGATGGTGTCACCTACCCTGTACTCAAGTGCCTCCCCGGTACCAGTCCTACGTTCACTCAGCCACAGGATGCATCACACCAGGTCTGTCATCTGCCTGACCTCACCAGAAAGAAACCAGTAACTTTCATTTTCCTGCCGTTCATCAGCCCATACTTACAATATCACTTACATTATGTCACCAGACATGAACACTGAAGCCTCCAGTACAACTCATTTTCTCTTTTTCCCTTTGCTTTTAAAGTACCTTTCTGCAGAGGTATTATGCTTTCACTCTCTATTCACTTTATCATTTTACTTTTTGTTTGCTTCATTCTTAATTTACTATGTTCTGCTGTCACCCTTGTCCATCTGAATGCCTGTTTCCTAATTTCCCATCTTCCTCCTTGTAACCACAAGTGGCCATTCAGCCATCTGTACCTGCTACATACCACCTTAGACAGATTTGTCCTCAGGCCACGTTCTGCCCCACTGCCTGCTGTGGCACATTTCTTCCTATTCCCTCTTGGTTAAGGTGAGCATCACCACACCTACATAAATCCCTTTTCCATTAATCATTTCTGAGCGTGCATAGGTTTGAACAAGATCTACTGCTTCATCTGTTCTGTATCTTCTCTAGTCAAGGTTCTGTCAGTATTCTGGCTGGGAAATTTATAGGGAAACTGGGACTTGCTTCACAGTGATCAGTGTTTTGCTGAACAAATTAAAAGCTCTCATAAAACCAGTGCGTTTGTAACTTTATGCACAAAACTGCCCACGCAGACAACCTGTTAGTTACAGTTTCAGTCATTCAGTTGAAAGCATTCAGTGGAAGAGATCTGCTGGGGTAGAAAAGGCCACAAATAGTTTAACCATCTCTCTAATGTTGCTAAAACAGAAACAGCTGTGCCAGAGCAAGGAAAACAAATGAAACACAAAAGCATCCTACTACAAAGCTTTCCAGTCACTAATAAAAACAATAGTCTGTGGTATTTCCAAAAATATTTTTGGTGTAGTAGATCTCAAAGAACCAGGAGGAAACATTGAGGAGGAGGAGAAATGGGGGCAGGGGAGATGGCAAGGAAAGGCGTTTGGAGAAGAACTGCAGAATAAGGAGTCTGAAGCCTAAAGAGACACTTTTTCCCTTGTCAGAATTCATGAAGATGTTATTAGCACCTCCTGAGTACCCACATTACAAGGAGGAGGGTGGGGAATAACCTGAACTGGGGGCTCAAAACCATCTTCCTATCTTAGCAGCCCTGAGCTAGTTTCCAAGCTCTCAGTCCACAGCATTTGCAACTGCTAGATTTTCAATTAGGGAAAGTTTTCATAGATGCAGATGTTCCTGGCGAGTGCAGTTTGAGACTTGCTGCCTTCTCCTTTCTATTCAGCTGTTCACCGCAAAGCTGGAAACAGAGTGTCAGCCATGCAGGATTCCAGGCCCTTTGGTATTTATCAAACCATATGCACATGGCCCAGAGTCGATCAGTTTGTCTCTACTTATTTTAGGTACCGGAAACTTAGACTCCAAAGCAAGAGGGGGAATCCAGCGAAGGAAATATTAGAGCTGAAAGATGAATTTCAGGCAGTCCCCCGAAAGTCAAACTGCTCTTCCTTTTCCAGTCTTCCCTTGCTAAACCTACATGCTCAACCAGTTTGTGATGGGATGGATTCTCTTTTCAAGAATCCCTATGGAGCAAATTTCAAGCCAGCCAGTGCTTGATGCAAAAGAACCACTTTAGCGTTTTAGCAACAACTCAGAATAGTAATTTCACTTGCAGGGATGCATTAAAGAGCCAAATAAAAGATCAGAGCACTCACATATATCTGGAGGGAAAAAGAGCACATTAGGAGACTATTGCTACACACACTGGGTTTGTGGGTGAATGGTTGGGAGGAACCTATTTCTTTACCAAGTGTCAACACTTTCTTTTCTCATGTTAAGTTTTGTGGTCAAAGACCACATACGCACATCATATACACAGGCATCTTATATACTGTCCTGATAAGAGCAATAAACCCCCTAAGGTTTGTAACTGCATTTCAAGGCTCATTTTTGCTCCTTTATGGGACCCTCCAATGTCAGATAAGGGGCAGATCTGAGAAAAATGTTTATTTTGGTCTCCTTGGCCCCATTTTTCCCTCGCACCGCAGATTAAATCAGTGTAAGAGTGGTGAATAGTTTAGAATCAGATCTTAGTCCAAAATACCAATTTCATTGTGGTATATTTAACCAAAGGCACTGCATTTAAAAACTCTTTTCTTTGATTCTTGAGGCTGTGATCTTGCATCCTTCATTATTTATTCAGTGAAAATCCGTGGAGTTGGACCCCTGAGCTAAAATAATAGAGCTGCATCTATTTGAGTATAAGAACTTACCACTATGGCACCAATAAGAGGATCAGGTCCTTAGACAATAATATATTGGTTTAAAAATTCTTAGTTTGCAAGATTCTTGAGGATTTACAATCTACGCAAATAGCTTATAGCACAGCATGCAGGATGATCAGATAGCTGTATTCTATAAGACATGGGAACCACAGTACAGCCAATGTTCAGAGAAAATATTCAGGACAGGGAAAACTGACCCTTAGATAATTAAAACAAAGCCCACTACTGTTCCAGAGTCTTCAGCTAAGGTTGAGTATGACCTTAGTAAGAGCTCTACATCTTTTTATTAGCTGAAATAAGAAGGACCAGAAAGAGAGAAAACCGAATGATAAATGATTCTTGAATTCTACAAGTTGACAGGCTCAGAAAGTTGGGGCTGTTCAGCCTGGAGGAGCTGCTTGGAGACCTCAGAGCAGCTTCCAGTGTCTGAAGGGGGCCTGCAAATATGACAAAGAGGGACTCTTCATCAGGGATGGTAGCAACAGGACAAGGGGTGATGGGCTCAAACTTAAACAGGAGAGACTTAGGTTGCACATAAAGAAGAGCTCTTTGAGGGTGGTGAGGCACTGGAACAGGCTGCCCAAAGAACTGGTAAATGCCCCATCCCTGGCAGCATTCAGGGCCAGGTTGAACAGTGTCTTGAGCAACCCGGTCTAGTGCGAGGCATCCCTGCCTGTAGGAGGATGTTGGAACTGGGTGATCTTAAGGTCCCTTCCAACCCAAACCATTTTATGACTCTATAATTCTAAGTTATCTTCGTGCTGCTTGGAACTCATAGCAATACACAGCAGCTTGCTAGGATTTGGTTGAAATACAGGGTTAATTACCTGGACGGTACAATAAAAACAGATCTACTGCATCTGCAATCACCTACTGCTGGCAAATTTACAGTTTACATTTGTTGCACTGCTTTAAAAGTATTTGGTTTACTGCAAAGTTCTAAGGTGCTGGCAACTCTGGGAAAAATGTTGATTATATTTTTATTTGACACACATTTTTAGCTCATTAACTGCTGCAGGCTTTTTGAAGGCTTTATAGCTCAAAATTAATATGGTTTAGTTTAAGGAAAAATAAAAAAGGGAGAGAGAAATGCTAAAAGATAGCGGCTTGCTTATAATTTCTTTGAAGCAACAAGACTTTTAAGAGAGCCGCTTGGAATAAGAGGCTTGGTAGATGCTTTGTCACACGTCAGGCTATGGCTTTGGACCTGCTCTCAGTGACCCGCTCTGGAGTTTAACAGCAGGAAGACATCCTCACTACACATCTGAGGACCTGGCCTCAGGCTAGTGTTACCTGGCACAGCTCCGTGCACTTCAGTAGAGCTTTGTTATTTATGCCAGCTGAAGACCTTATCTTGGCAGCAAAAGATGCAGTAAAACTATCAGCTCTCTGCAACAGAAGTTTGTTTTCCTCTTCCTGAGATGTCTGTTTTCTGCTCCTGCAGGACTTTAATAAGCAGAGAAGCTGGCTGCACTCAATTCCTGCACAAACGCTGTACCTTTGAACTCTTCCTGTAGGCTCCTACCCTTTGGAAATTCTGACTCAGAATATTGAAAACAGGAATAAACAACCTGTAGCTTTTCATATCAAGATCTCAGGTGTATTTTAATTGAAAGAGAGCTATTTTTCCTGAACCCATTCCAGGAAAGATAATCCCACACTGTACTTCTTTTGGCACACAGTGGACTCTTCAAGACAGAAATCCACCTGCTTTAATCTTCTCCAGATGTTGTTTCATAGGGTCTTTCTAGGTAATTAGTTACACAATCAGAGATTTACATGCTGGTGTCAGTGTGTGTCTTCAATCTGTGCTCCTTGGATGGAGGACTCCACTCCCTGCTCTCCTCTACTAAGAAGTAGATAGTAAAAAGCAAACTTTCATAGGCTGAAAAGAAATTTGGAAAACAATAGCTCTTCCCCACTAAACTGTTGCAGATGGACAGATTTTCTTTTTTTCCCCTCTGGTTCCATTATAAAAGTAATGCACATTTACCTCCATGTGCATTAAATCACAAATAGAGTGCTATAAAACTGGGGTGCCTAAAGGAAATACGTTCTCAGATAAAAAAATCTTCATAAAGAAATAACTTTGCTATGAACTGGGGAGAAGTGAAGACATTTTCTTCTACAATCTAATGCTAACTAGAAATCTAGTAATTTCAACTTAATTCATCTGCTAAATAATCCCTTAAGGACTTATTTAGTCAGTCCAATTTTAACTGTGAACTGCTGCAATACACTTTCCAGAGCAGATGAAGGGAAGAAAAAGCAACAATTTCAGCTGAAGCAAAAAGGAGAAAGATTGTACAAATTCTGTCATTTTTACCTTATTTCTTGAATGAGTCAGCTCTGCCTACCCACCACCTTGTCTCTATTCAGATAAATAATGTAAGCAATCAGTGTCCTGCCAAAAGCAGGGACAGAGCAGCCAGCCTTGGCTGAGCCTTATTTACTCCCAGCACAGGTGATTAATCACAAGGCACGTCAGTCCCCCTGCCGAAAGCCAGTGCACAAGTGCTCCATCTGTATCACATTAGGTGTTTCTGAAATGCCAGGGATCCAAACACCATTAGGAAAGGCACTTCTTTCCTTTGTGCTCCTCAGGCTGATAACAGCACTGAATTCCTTGGGCATCTGCAAGCAGCATCTGGAATGGAGGAGGGATGCTCACGCTCTATCCTGGCAGCAAAGACACCCTTAAAAGGCGACTCTGTCATGAAGCTGCATGTTGCTTTCCCTGGGGAAAGCATAACTTTCTTTGCTGGGGGACAGGCTATGAGTCACGTCCAAGTCTGATCACATCCCTCCTCAGCCTGCAGTTAATATCATTTGTGAATACAGGGGACACAAAAGGCGTAAGGTCTGCTAGAGGACTACAGCACTGGTTTAACTTGGTGCATGGAAAAAGTGACTTCAAATGAGGTAGAATTTGGTCAATTCTCAGAGCTCCTGCAAATGACTGCAAACACTATTACTCCAAAGCGTGTGTTGTTCAGATCAACTGACCCTTCATGGATAAGTATGGCTTCCTTTAGGTTGAGGACCGCATGGCAGGTGAGTAAAGGTGACAGATTTTAGCTCTGCTTCATCATCCACTGCTTGGGAGAACATCTGTGATGTTCAGCTTAGACAAATAATCATGACAGCACGTTATAGTCATTAGCACCTTCACCCTCATAGTGACCGGGAGCCCTAGTCACAGAACCAGTGCTCTGCAAACAGCAAATAATTCACTTAAGTGCTTTAAATGTAAGCACATACCTATTTGGAATATTAAGTTAAAATTAAACCAGGGCTCAAGCATTCTGCTTGATGGGGACCCAAGAGAAACAGTAGTTTCAAAATGAAATAGCAAAATAAGAGTATGAGAGGGAAGAGTAAAAAGATACACTCGGGGATGACCAATTCTGCAAGCCATTTTGAGCAGGTTCAAGGGGTCCAATACTAAGTGGCTTGCAGAATTGAAGCATACAACTATAGTTTCATGATCAGTTTAGTCTGGCACAGACTTATTTTGTTGCAAAAAGGATTGCTCTTTGCAGCTCCAGTTGCTCAAGTCCTGGCACTGGGATTCACGTAGCCACATGGTAGATTGGCTGAGGGAACCAGTTTGGCTGTAGGCTAACCATTTGTGGGAGGATTGGTTATTTTTCAGCTAGATCAGTTCTCTGGTTCAGTTCATTGCATGGCTGCATGAACACTAACGCTTGGCTTAAGGAAAAGGGGCAAAAATAAGACTTGGACAGGGAGAGGACAAAGGCAAAAAGGAGGGCAAGACTGCTCTTCCTTGCATCAGGGTTGGCTTAGGCCAGGTTTTAGTGATGTGAAACTAAGGGGTTTGGGTTTGCAGAGGACCCTGACTAGCAAAGCTAAAGTTTTCAAAAGACTGCTAAGTGATAGCAATGGAAAATGTTGGAAATTGAACATTTCAAGAAGCTGGTCCTCCATTTCTGCAAAAATCTAAGGCAGGTGGAAACGCTTTAAGAAGGAACCTTTTAAAACCAGACCTTTTTAATGCCAAGCTGAAACAGAAAGCAGCAATCTGCATCTCTCACAAACCAAATGAGCTCAAATGCAAGAACTCAAAGTGTGCTAAAAACAAAAATGAAAACTGGTAATTGCAAAGAGATAAACCAATAGGCACAAATGGAAAAGAAAATGAACATCTTAAAGGAAGGATGTCTGTCTGAAACACCTCAGGAATTATCTTTTCACACAACGGGGGCAGTAGGTTTCTGAGGATACAGTTTGAAAATGTTCAGTATCCCATAAAAACATGGAAAATGCTACTGCTGTTGGTGAATTATGGTTCACCAGGAGTTAAACATTCAAATGAGGCCTTTGCAAATGCTGCAGTTCTCTTTTTACTCCACTATAATCTGTTATTAGTCATCAAGAAAATTGCTTTAGATTTTCCACCACTCTCAATTCTGTCTGCCTAGTGGTTCTGTTTGTTACCTATCACATCTTAGGTGTAAAAATACACTTCTGGTATTCTCAGACAGAAAGGGGGAAAACCAGTCCAAGGTCACAGCTGGAGGGGCTGTGTTGCATGCGAGTGTACTTGAAAATCTGTGCATGGTCCAAACACTCTGAGTCAACTACAGCCTCATCATGGGGATAAAACCACTAAAGCAGCTGTTGAGTTTCCTGACGTATCTCCAGTGGTGTAATGAGAAGCCACGAGGAGAACATAGAGAGAATATCTATATTGTGAATTATAAAGAGTAAATGCCATGGGAACTCCTGCTTCCCATATCTCCAAATAAACGAGGAGGCACATGTTTGAGATGAAAAGGCCACAAAGGCTTAAGAGGGATAAAATGAGGGCTTTTTTAATAGACTATACGTACTGAACTGTGCAACTTGCTGCCTTATGACATTACTAAAGGAAATACAGCTGCCAGCACACTAGAACAACTCTATAACGAACTATGATAGTATCTATGACATTATGGTACCAAGAATAACTGTGTCTGGTTCTACAAGCTCTCAATTTTTAGTGTGCTGTAAAAAACATGGCATTGAAAAACACCAGGACTTGTACTCCACCAAAAATATGATTTCACAGGAAAATAGAAATACATTTGCTATTTTTTTGTCAGTTTCTGACTCCTCTGATAGCCACTCAAGAAACAAAGGACATGGTCATAGCGACCCCAACCTGCTCGTCTTTCCTAGGCAGAAACAGCTGCCTAGTTTGGAGGGAATTAATATCTTGTCCTAATTCATCATTTCTTGTGCTTCATTTTCTCAAGTCACAGGAGAAAACACAGCAAAACAAAAGGAAACTGTTATAGCTGTCTGTGGGCTCTGCAGTGTCCTTCCAGTCACAGTATCATGACATTAATGTCTCACAGCTATCACAAATACTGTTATGTGACAGGCTCGCACCTTCATAGATGGTTTTTGTGTGGGGTACAATGTCTTTTCTGTATCTTTTTACTCATGTCAGTGCAAGGCTTTCAAAATGAGAACATCCCCATCCAAACTGGAGCCTCCTGGTGCAAAGGAAGGCAAGCACACATCTTGCTGGGACCCTTCCACAGCAGAGATGAGCAAGGAGTGTCTCAGGTACTAGCACTGGATTGGAGGGTTGTGTGTTTGCTACGGTTTCCGTAGGCACATTTGCCCCTCTTCCTCTCCTTCCCCACACAAGGCCCTTTTTGTTCGCAGCGTCTCCAGACTGTTTTCTCAGCACCTCATTTTGGTCCTCGTCTCCATCCTTATCACCTCCCTAAGTGCCTGAAAGTGCAGAATCGATGCAGGTGCTCAGGGCCCCACTCCTCTGACTAGGTTCTAGATGGCTTTTGCCCCTCCAAACTGAGCTGGAAGACACTCCTTCACTCAGTGCACCTTCACATTGTCAATATTTATTTCAAATAGAGATTTTTTTTTTATATTTGTAACATGGAATGATAGAGTAGTTAGGGTTGGGAAGGACCTTAAGATCATCAAGTTCCAACCCCCCTGCCATGGGCAGGGACACCTCACACTAAACCATGCTACCCAAGGCTCTATCCAACCTGGCCTTGAACACTGCCAGGGATGGAGCCTTCACAGCTTCCTCGGGCAACCCATTCCTGTGCCTCACCACCCTTACAGTAAAGAACTTCTTCCTTATATCCAATCTAAACTTCCCCAGTTTAAGTTTTAACCCATTACCCTTGTCCTGTCACTACAGTCCCTAATGAAAAGTCCCTCCCCATCACAAGACTCAGACGGCAGTTCATAGACCTGGCAAAAATTACAAACTTGGCTGCCACAGTCAAAATCTTCCACCTTAAGCCTGGAGAAACCAAAGATCTTTAGGAGAAAAGGATTTTGTTAAGAATTGTTTTTTTCCTTTCCCCTTTTACTTCCTCCTAGATTATCAAAGCCCTATGTGCATATCCAGCCTTCTTCTATGGAAGGGCTGAAACTTTTCTGTTATATGAGATAATTGTAGCCTGAAACAGACACCTGCTCTGGATAATTTCCACCTAAACAGTTTTGGTTTCATGGAATTATCTTTAAAGTGCTACCGTATTCCTTCCTTGTAATGAAGCTGTACCCACTGTGTCCATAAACACCTATTCATATCCTGCAGTCATGCCTCCAGAATACCGATCCTGTCCTGGAAGTGCACACCCTGATTCCATTTCCAAACAACCATATTCTTGCTAATTGAAAATAAAGGAAGCAAATATGGGAGATCGATCAGTTAGATACACACCAGGGAAAACACAAACACTGTCACTGAATTTCTGGCCTCTGGCGTTATCTAATCTATAATTGCACCTATGCTACTCTTTTCTGGATCAGCTGCTTAACAAGTTAGTGGAGAATAACTAGTAAGAAACTGATGGGAATGTAAAAGCATGATATCTGGGAAAATAGAAGAGAAGGCTGTGTGAAGTGCTAAAAACTATAGAATAAAGAGTTTTCAGAGCAGCAGTTTAAATGATCAAATCAGTCTTCCTTCTCTTAGTTTTCTGTTAATCTATCAAGGACTCAGTCATGAAATTCAGATATAAAAACATGCTGGGTTAACAGATTTGTCATCCCATTATTTCACACTCTTTGAGAAACACTCTCCAGTTAACATGGAACTTTTTAGCAAACTCTAATTTAATTATTTTCCAAAACATTCCCAGTATTTTTCTTTTCCCTTTGGAAATGCCCTCCAGAGGATAAGCATGTCAGTGGACATGACAGCAGTGGACATCTCCTTATAAAGGATTCCCCACATCATCCATAAGGAAGAGGATGCCATTTGAAATAAATGGCTAAATAAACTCCTTTTATCAACTGAGCAAGCTTCCAGAGGACAAAGGGTGCAATACTACCCTGGGGCAATTCTGGTTCACTTGCAACTCCTCTGCCAGGTGTCTCTGCTATACAGCTCTTGTTGTGTAGCATGATGGCTCACATGCAGGATTCACCATTTCCTATGAGTGTGGACCAAAAGGACTCAGCCAAGGCTGCTGTTGTCCTTGGAAACAAAAATATCTAGGAAGAGACAGTGCTCTCTCCTTCTGTTCCCCCCTCGTTTCTAAGCCACCACCTTCCTCTCTCTGATGCCAAAGCAACACTGTAGTGTGGTCCAGCACAACATTTTTTCCTGTGTTTTGGGTTATGGGGTTTTTTTGTAGTCCACAAGACAGCCTAATGAAGGGAGGCCCACATGAAAGAAAACCCAATAGACTAAAATAATGAGTCTGGCTCGGAAGGACAAGACACATTTTTACACATCATAGCCAGTTTCCTAGCCTTTGTGCAATGCTCTAAGTTGTGATATATGATTTATTCATTTGTTTTTCCGTTCATTTGCATTTTGTATTACAAGGGAAATCCTTAAAAAATAACAGAATACTAATTTATTTCATAAAGGATTTGCGGAAGACTTAATAAGCACTTATTTTGTGCAGAAATACAAACATTGTGTCATTAAACAATGCTTCTGGAGGAGAAAATGATGCAAACTCTTAGCCCTAACACGCACATCTTAAAAGGCTCCGTCTTGAACCAAGTTCTCCTATTAGCCTGCACTGAACTGCATGCAGAATCACGCTAGATGAAGATCAGTTTTAAGAGGCTTTGAAAGTTTGGAAATGCTCTGCATGTTTAATACTTCACATGCGGCATCTCTGAGAGCCTCAAGTGTCTTAACTCCTGGGCAGGCTCAGTGTAAGACCGAGACCGCCCTCTGACGGCAAGCATCTCCTATAGCTGGCGCAGCGAGCAGCACAGCAGGTCAGGCTGCAGGCTTAGTCCCCAAGGTAGAAGAAACATGTCAGAGCTGCTCTCTTAGATTGACCAGGATGTAGACATCAGCACACTCAACCCTGACCTTTCGAATTCCGAGCTGGAAACAGCTGTAACACTGATTTCTGTGCCAAAATGACAAAAGCATCGTTTTTTATGATCATGACCTCGTTGTTTACACATTGCACTGGAGTTCTGCTGCACTTTGTTATTGCACTCGGCAGATTTTGGCACTGGGACTGGATTCTCTATCCCTCCTTTTGCACACTGGGGTCTTGTGAATCTGGCCTCGCTGAAGGGCTGTGATAAACGTCTTTATAGCCTTGTGTCTGTCATGGTTTGAAGCTGCCCTCTAGGGCACTGCAACAGAATAGTGCAGAGAAGCATCTTACCTGTTCTCATATAGCCTTTTTGCCTTTCCATCCCCAGCCTTACCCTAGCCACATCAATCATGGAGGACTAATACAGAACTCTTCTGTTACTCCTACAGGAGGTAAGATAGAACAGCAAAGCACAGTGCTACTGGACCAGTAAAAATGAGATTACAAGTCAGAATCTGTATCTCCCACTGCATGTTACACAATCACACAATTCTTAGGCTTTCCTGACAAAGAAATACACAAAACACCAGCTTTTCTCTGAGTTGGGATTTAAGTCCTAGAACACTGAGCACACAGCAGTATCACTCTGAAACAGCAGCAGATAGAACTATCACATAGTTGTTTTGTTGTTTGCTGTGTAGAAAGCATGTTACACAGAGGACTGGATGGTAGCTGCATCTGCAACTTCAGAAGGGCAATACAGATAAACCTAATACACCAAGCAGTCAATTCTTCTGGGACAAAATGTACTCCTATGCTAGCTTCAGGGTACCACAATTAATGCCTGAGTGAGGCAGGAATTATTACAATCATCTTCTCATACTATTATGTTATCATACAATACCTGCTTTGAAATTCTGCCCCGTGCTTGAGTTCCTTGCCATTTTGAAGGTTCACGCTTACAAAGAAGCTAAGCTGGCAGCATCTAACCCATAAATGAAAGCATGCTCTTATGAACCCTTCCTACGAAGACAGACAATCTATTCCAAGGGCAATTTGTGTACTTCTATTAGTTGGTGCAGATTGGGCTGGCAACTATGGAGCCAGAATTCCAGAATATTTCAATTCCTGCTGTATGTGGATGAGCATGGAAAATGAGAGCTGGTAATGCTTAGAAACATAATGATTTGGATATTAATCTCACAGTAAGAATGACTTCCTTTGCACTGTATTACCATACTATGCTGCTGGATGATATTTTGTGTGTGCCTCTACGCAGCAGATGCTCTACACAGTAGCAGTCAATGAAGTTAAAGAAGGTGGCTTACCTTGTGTTGTTCCATCTTGTCCCATGAGACATTTCATTGCCCTGATGATTTGCTCTGCTACGGGTGGACACATAGATGTGGCGTACACAGCACTGTGAGAATGAGTTCGTAAAAAGTCCACAAGGTCCTTACACAAGCAAAACAAAGCATGAATGAGCTTTGAGCTGGTCAAACAGCAGAACTCCCTCTTAACTACTGCCGGAGTGAGAACATGTGAAAGGAAGAGGATGTTTCACCAGTTATTGGTTTGCTTTCTTGGCTGCTATTGTTACTACATGGCCTGAAGAAACACCAGGCAGGTGCAAAAACTTTCCCATGTAAGTGGGGCAATTACAGCTGAAACAAAAGTCTGGAGTAGAATAATGTTTACTTCTGTGCTAAGACTTATTATAAAGGAGCCAAAATCATTTAAAGGCCAATGAACAGCTGCACTTAAAATACTGCTTGGTTTCTCCCCGGGAATGAAGAAAAGCCTGCGTGACATCAGTATAGTTCCTCTGCCACAAGACAGGAAAAGCAGCCTTACTGGGATCTATCTTTGGCTATTAGCATGTAAATTTCTTTCAATTGAAACTTTCCATCAGTGTGGCAGGGGCAGTCATCTTAGAATTGGTATAATTGCTTTAAATTTCCTTGTATAACTAAGAGCACAGTCTGTGCTCCTAGAAAAAGCATTGATATACTGTAGGCACATCTACAGCACTGTCCTGAATCAAGGGACACTGTAGGAATTGAGCCCTTGATTAAGACCTTCATCATTATGGCAGCTTATACCTCCTAATACAAAATACCAGAGTAAGAGTTACAACACTATAAGCTGAATGCAAGCTAGTGAGAAAGGAGGCTTGAATGAAAACTGGCTTTGATAAAAAATATCACCAGAAAAAAAACCCCAAAGACTAACATAAATTATTGCCAAAAAAGCTGAGTCTATGCAGTAACTCCAATGCTACGGATAAAGATTTACCTAATGTTATACAGGTTATGCATTGCTATATTGCAATTGTAATCCTAAGGGTTTGATCAAACAGCTGACAAGGCTTCCTTGCTCTAGCTGTTGCAGAATAAGCACTGCCACAGTGAGTTTTTGGCTGCAGAAATGAATGCAGAAGTGCTAAGCCTGTCGGGTGAGCAGCTGCCACTAAGGCCCAGAAACGTGAGGCAAAGCTTAGTGACACACACAGGCGTGAAAAGAGTGTTCCGCTTTCATTTAAGAAAACTGCCAAGGATTAGATGATTAATTACTTTAAGCTGCTTTTCAGTGGTGTGTGCTTTCTGTAATTTCCAGCTACATTAGTCACATAGTCTTTGGTGAGAGTAAAACCCTCAGATACAGATTCAAGAAGCAAAGGAAACAAAGAAAATTGATTCTTGATGTATCATAATAGCCTGTTTTAAGTTCTCCAGGGGCAAAACCAAAAAAGACAGTAAAAAACATATACTTTATATTTTTTTACAGCTCTTTTATTCTACTCAAGTGCTATGCTTACTAATGTTATCCTGACAACAACCATATGGGCTGTCTAAACAGGCTTCCTACTCATTCAGCAAACTACTTAAGAAATACATTCAGCAGGGTATGAAAAGGGTAAATAATCAGCAACCACTTGATATCTCTGTCAAGCAACAAAGCTGATGACATTTCACAATGGTGCTGATTATGCTTTCTCTTCTGGTACACCCCCAGTGCTCTACTTTTTGTTGACATCTGTTGTTGGCAAGAGGTTGTTCTGTTAATGTATGCAGAGCAAATGAGGACACGGATTTTACTATTGCAAAAGGCCCTCAGTAACCCTCTTTCCCCATCCTCCTAAAAAATGCAACTATGACAATCCACAACTGTTTAGGATTTTTATTATCAGTGGATGAAGCTGTGGCTTTAATCTCTCCATGTTGCTCCACACACTGTTTGCAAATGTGAAACAAAGTAATGAGCAATCTGCATGCAAATTAATGTAGTGAAGTATATTTAGCCAACCACAACGTGTCTAAACATTTCCAAGACAAACAGCAATCATCAGGATGGCACAGAAATACCCGACCCAAGCAAATTACATAATATGAATATGAGACAAAAATAAGAAAGTCTAACTGATGCGCATTTGGGATCCAGACAAAAATGGCACTAACTTTAGAACAGTGCTCCTGTAAAGCAGTCTGTGCAAAAGGATAATGAAATATATGATACATAATAAGAAGATGAAAAGAAATACATCATATATATAAGAAGATGCTTCCCCCTTTCCCTCCCTGATGTTAAAATGTGTTTTCCTTTTACCTTTTTGCCAGCTATGTATCCTCCAGCTGCGCCAAAGCTCTTTGTGAACGTTCCCATTAATACATCAACATCATCAGGATTCATACCGAAGTACTCCACAACTCCTCGGCCCGATGCTCCCACTGCTCCAATGCTGTGAGCTTCATCCAAATAGAGGTAGGCTTTGTATTTCTTCTTTAAGGAGACTATCTCTGGCAGGCGCACGATGGACCCTTCCATGCTGTGGATGGAGAGAATTATGGATGAACAACAAATCCTGTACTTTCTCTTTAAGATACCACCAGAAAATGTAGTCATTCATTGCCATAGTACAAAAAAGATGTTCTGGAACCTCAATTTGTGTTTGCAGTTTAAAGAAAAACTGCAATGCTTTCCCATCGGCAGGTGAGTTTTAGAATTCAAACAAAAAACATCAGTCAAAAAGATGGTGAACATCTGCAAATTTTCAGCATGTCACAAAAGAGAAGGAAAGGTATAAAACAAGGGGGAGATACTCACCCAAAGAAGCACTGCAGTTCATTACCAAACAAACATTGTAATGAGCTATATGGAACCACTGTAATTTGGCCTGGTCCTTGCTTACTCCATCATCAACTACTGTGGTAGTATTTGGGGGTAACAGTTTTAGAGCAAATTACTCTGGTGCAGAGGAATTGGGCCTAACATACAGAAGAGATGGGCCACATGGAACCCAGGGAATATGCTAGAACTGTAAGCAGTCTTCAGAGCGGACAGAATCAGGGATTAAAAAAGGGAGCTCAGGTCCACTCTTGCCAATTGTTCCTCCTAATATGTGCTTTTTAGGAGATGTAGCCTGCTACCTAATACTGAAAAAGAAAAATGTTTTCTTTCTTTTTCCTTTTACATTTTTTTTACAGCCATGCAAGAATAGGAAACATTCTGAACTTGCACTAATGGTGTATTGAGATTTCTAGAAATAAGAAAAAGCGATAAATCTTTGGTATTGTTTGTAATCACATCAGTAAGTTAGAAAGCACAGAAGAGGTGTATAACAAAATAAAACCCAGGGAGATAAATGGGAAATACACTGTAATCCCATAAAATGAAGTATCTATAGTGTTGCTGTGAAGACTATTACGTCTTGAAAGCCTTTGTGAGATGACTACAGCTACTCTTGGATATGCTCTGATGCACTCAGTATTCATTTCATAATGAGTTAAACACATTCTCTTCCACTAGCTCTAGTGATCAGGTCTTTAAATGCTAAATACTTCATATCAAACACAAAATGAGTGCACTGTGTGCCAGGAAAACCAGTGCTTCATGGCTAAGGCCTGAGGCTAAAGGTCTATCCAATTGCAAATGCTACAAGAGAAAGCAGAAACATCGAGTTTTTCCCAAATTGTACAAAAGAGCAGTGAAACCAACACAACTTTTTGGCAATTGTTAGATCGCAGGCCAATGGCTTTCACAGATTGTTTTATTGCCCCTATATTATGCAGCTGGAAGTTTGGTACCAGAAAGGGAGCAGGATGTTCTTTTAGCACTCAGGAAATCTTTGCCAGTTTTAGTCCTTCTTCATCCTTCAGTCTTCTGAGTCTGCTTGGGAACAGCTTGGTCTCCAGTTTTGAAGGAGACCTGTCCATAGGTGAGTCTCCATTTGTCTGATAGAACAGCACGGGGCAGCAGCCATGGACAGGGGTTGCCTGTGCTGTTCATATTGGGAGGATCGGAGAGCCTGACTGCATGCACCTGGAGGCATGTTTTTGGCTGTCCGGTGACTGTTGGTAAAGCTTGCCCTTTTGTCTTGCCCAGCCATACAAAGAGGTAGCTCTGGGGCTGTATACTGGCACCACGGTCTCTTGCAGTAAAGAGTAAAGGCAACATGAGCTGCTACAGCTATTTTCCTAATGAATACAAAGGCAGAGCCCACAGTCCTCACATAGCCCAGAGTCAAAGCTTAGCCAGCTAAAAATGATCCTGAGCCAGTGGTGTGCTTGGGCAGCATTGTGTGTGCTGGAGATGGCAGCTTTCAGCTGTGTCTGGTCAGCCTATAGGTTGGCTATACTGCCAGAGTGATAGTGATGCCATGGAGCATCCCTACAGAGGGGAGTAAATAGGTATCCCACCCTCCACCTTCCAATAGTACTTGGGCAGATCAACTAGGCAGAGAAGGACAACAGCAGTTTTTTCCACATTTACATGGATGTCATTAAGCTTAGTGGCTCATGGAGTTTCAGATGGGAAAGATAATTTATCTTAAAAAAAGAGTGAAAATAGTAAATTAAAAACACAGAGCTTGATTTGCTGCATATTTGTGTTGTTGCTGAATCCCAGAATACATAGAGCTGGTACATGGCTGGTGGAAGACTTAACCATTAAGAGAATTTGAAGAAATGTTTCTTTCTCATGTGAGTAGGAGAATTCTCTCTGAACTCTAACTATTTAGCAAAGGAAAGCACTTGTGTTCTGTTTCAGTGTTGACTTACTGCTCTTGAAAGATGCTAGCTGACACAAATGTTACAATCATTGACAGAGATCCTAACATGGCCTTGAAGTGTCCATAGAGTAGATAAAGCACTGTTGATTTTGTGTATGTTTTCTGTGTTGCCATTCAAACTGGCCTCAGCCCTCCTGATGGCAGAGATGAGATCTATTCTGCTGCCTGCTCTGTTCTTGGTCTCTCTTTTGACCCTGGTAGATGGTTTGTGATATGAATGCTGCTCTGTTTAGAATTGCTCCAAGATAAAGCTCACTTCACATAACCCCTTGGGTAGCCCAAATGGAAAATTTGCTGGATCCTTCAGTAAATATTGATGTCAACTGAGTTTAAACCAGAGAACCAGCAGTGAACTGTAATTGTTCTGTCTCAGTGTGGTTGTGTCACTTCTACAAAGCTATTGGTCTGTTTCCAGATCTGCTAAAGCACACAGGGCACATCAGAAAAGGTGGATGTAGATGAACTTAAAATGGCTCTGCCCAAGCCAGATGTTCTCATTATGTCTTATTCTGTCCTGTCTTTGTAGCTTGGTGGCAGGGATGTAAAACTAAATTGTAGCTGACCCTCATGTCCCTTGTTTGGTGGGCAGGCACAAAAGCTTGCTTCATTACACACTTCATTTGAATCTGCTTCCAGATGTGAGGAGTTAATCCAAAATTTCGGCATCACTGATTTTGAAGCTTGATTCAATCCCTACCAAACCACTGAGATTCATCCTGATGAACTGTGGAGCCAGGTGCTCTGAGAGACAGGAGGTGTGCACTTGTGCTGGTCTCTTTGCTTGGGACACAGGCTTTCTCCTGATAGGATATTGATGGGTTTTGTCCAGTTTCTTTTGAAACTTCTTGGGAAAAAGTGTTTTCTACATCCTACTATGGTACCACAGGTTCTTATTTTTTGTCAACCCATTATTTTCTTCATATTTGCATGACTCAATGCCCCTAAACATGTCCTATATAGCACCACTATCCTTTCAACATTTAAAAACTCTATCTATTCCCCTTTCAGGCTAGTTTCTAATTGGGAAAATCCTTCTTTTCCTGACCTGTTACTCCCGAGATGCACCCGTTCCTTGTTAATGTTTACTTTAGGTATTGTTTTCTTACATAAACCTTGCACATTCATAGAGCAATCTCTGTTTTGTAGTTCAGGGCAATAGTTGTAAGGAAACCTTCCAGTCCTGCTCTCAAATATAAGCCCATACACTGAAACGATAGAAACATTAACCTTTAATGCTGGTTCCTGGCCAAAGACATTAAATGCTACCCCATTCTTTTCTGGAAGTCCAGTCACTTAATCTCAGGAAATAAAAAATAACCCTGATAAATTTCCTATGGTATTGAATCCCAAGGAACTTCTAATGCACGTGAACAGGCACTGGACAACATCTAACTTATCAGCTATTTTCTTAGCTGGAAGGGAAAATACCCAAATTAAATTAAAAGCAAGGAAAAACCAAATGAAAAACAATTGGTTTTGATCAGTTTCTGGTGCCCCAGAACTCCTGCCCAGGGCTTTGGCCTATCTGACTTCTAGTTAAATATGTGTGCAAGAGAGCAGAAGCCTACCACAAACCATATCAGAACACAGTAACTGATTAATCCTGAACTGGAAACGGTAGAAGCCAAGGAAAACATTAACTGGAATTTTAAATAATAGAAATATGATTTTGCAAGTCATTTTAACTTGTGCCCTGGACACTGCCAAAACTTCTTCATGCTTTTTATGCTGAAGATTGATAGCTAGATGATCTCTCTCAGCTTGGAATTCAAATGGAATATATTTGCTCCTAGGGTAGTCCAAGTTAAGAACCAGCTTTCACTAGCAGTTACAATTACTCCTGATGACTTTTTTCTTCTTAAGATAATAGAAACATTAAAAAGCAAACAAACATATTACTATTTATTTGATGTGTAGCTTGAGTGCTTCCCAAGTCAAGGGGCCAATTCTGCCTTCAGTTGTAAACCGAGCAAAATCTGCGGCTTTTGGTTTCAAACACAAACCTGATTTCCAAACATGCTCATGTTGGCTAACAACGACCCTTTTCAAATTGTGCCAGCTGGTAAGTCCAGGCTTATGCACAGTGCAAACACTTTCACACACTCCTAATGGAAACAGAAGGCAATTTCTTTTTCCATACCATCAACTTCATCATACTAAGACCATGGTGTCCCATATAGTAATACTTCTTTTTTAAAGAAGGAAAAAAATAAAGTTTAATGTTTTTTCTGCATCTCTGGAAAAAGCATTTCTGACAATATTTGCCAAGCCATACTTGCAAGTCCAAGGTATTTTAACTTGGAGAATTGTTCTGACCAACTTATTTCAATTCTGCCTTAGCTGTCCCTGAAGCATAACTTAAGCCCTTTCAGGGAAAAAAAGAAAGAAAGCAGGATTAACTATTGTAAGAAGCATATATTAACAACACTCTGCCTCCTCTTAAACCCTCTGGATGGATGTTAATTCGGTATCTGGCAAACCTTGAAGGAAACTAGCGTTAGCCAATGTGGGCTTGGAAAATTTTAGTCTCTTTCAAAACTCATGGGCCAAGAAAAGGAAGAACATGCACACATTAAATAAAAAAGAGAGCATTTCTAATATTTTCTTTCTCATATGAAATGTTATTAGCTACTTGCTGAATTAGACTGCATGGCCTAAGCCTTTTGCCAGTAATGCTATAAGTAAAGATCAGCTGCGTGCACCTCAGGTTGGCAGCGATGCCAGGACACTGCATGGTGGGGGTGTGGTGGTATTCTCCCTCCAGTCAGAGCAGACTTGCTTTGCAACCACACCACAATCTTCAACTTGTGATCTGCTTAGACTATGAAAACAACCAACCAACCAACCAACCAACCTAGCTACTGCTAGGGCCAGTTTCCGATGGGAGACTATTGGAGACCTGAGCTTTGTTTTTCTTTTAGTTCATGCCTTTCACAAGCATAGACATTCAGGGCATGAGTGATCTTAACATTATTTAGCTCTTACGGTTCAGTTTTAGTGAGGTTCTCAGGGATTTAACAGGTTTTTATTTTGTGTTCTATCTTTGAACTTTTGAGAATGAAATCTTTGAAAATGAACTGCAAAACTAGAGAGGAAGAGGAAACTCTATATCAAAAATACATCTGGAAATCACAGAATTGTAGAATGGTTAGGGTTGGAAAGGACCTTAGGATAATCCAGTTCCAACCCCCCTGCCATGGGCAGGGACACCTCACACTAAACCATGTCACCAAAGACTCTGTCCTACCTGGCCTTGAAATACAGTTATAGTTATTATAGTTGCAAATATGGTGGTGGTAGTGTAACTATAGTGGGTTTCTCCCAGTGCTCGGACTGATCTATGCTTCTGTGTCAACAGTCTATGTTCTTGCTCCCTAGTGGTCAATATCCAGGGTAAAGGATTTAAAAGGGAGTGAAGCTCAGCAGCTGGAGGCTTGTGACTGATGGGAACATTTATCAGTAAAATGTTGGTGGTCCACTTAATTTCTGCATGATCAAAGTCCTTAAACCTGAGTTTTCCTTTAGTAGTGCCAAGCTATGTTTATTTGCAGTTTTGCTCTGTTTATTCTGGTTGAAAGGAGACGTTCAGCCTGCTTTGGATCAGCTGATGTGCTGCTGACCTGTTTCAGCTCTGAGTGACAGGTGTTTAGATAAGGACTGATCTGCTCTCTTTGCAGATGGAAAACGTTAAGTGAAAAGAAAGCACTGAGAACTATGAAGTTGTGATGACAAGAGACTGTAGAAGGATGCCTAATGAAAAAAGCTAATCAGCTCAACTGTGCTAGCACTTCTCAATAAAATGGCATAAACCACTGCCCATCCAGACCAGCTGTATTTCAGCAACACTTGACATGATCCCTACATATAAAGTTTAATATTGCTTTCGTAAACCATGTCACATCCTGTAAATGAATCGTTCTGGTTCCCTTTGCTCTGGTGCAGATGTCACTACTCCACAAACCATCCTTCTCCTACTCCCCATCTCTTGCCATTGCCGCAGTATCCTTGCCTAGATCTCTGCAAACCCTCTCACTGTCCAGATCCCTGCTTCTTCAACCCTTCCCTCCTCTTCATGATCTCTACCTCTTCCCATTCCAGCTCCTTGTCCACCAGAGGTTCCTGCTCCGTGCCATCCACCAGCCCCATGGCTTCCTCTCCAGCAGCCTGCCTTGAGTGATTGCCAGGATGAATCCCAGGATGGTGAGACTGGCTGGTGCCTCTACTTTGCTGCCCAACTCTAGTGGTGGTTTGTCTTTCTGATTGGGTGTAAGATGCACCACACAAGCTATCTGACTTAGGATGCTCTATAATTACATGGTATTATTGATGATTATATTATCTGATGGGTTATCAACGGCACTTCTCATTCAAATTCCTCCAGGGACTGGGGCTAGATAATTCCTTGAAACCCAACCTTTTAATTGTTTTTCCTGTTAAACTGCAGGTCCTTTAGAGCCTACACTAATTACTAGAAAGGTACTGATATCACTTGGCCTATGTTCAGCTTGAGTTTTCAGATTCCAAAAGCTGGGTAAGAACTGGGCATGCAGAACTTAATTAATTCTGAGTAGCTGTCTTTTGATCTGCCTGTGCACAACAGCTTACTCACTTAACAAAACTCCTCACCTACTACAGCTCCATGGATTTTATCACAGCTGTGACAGCATACACCAGCTGATGGTCTGTATTGCTCTCACAGTACATCTCCCACTCCATGGTGACTTGCTAAACCATCATTCAGAACAATACACAGGATCTAACTGGAGCTGCAGGATCCAGGGCTCAGACTGATGCAATGGAAACCAACATATTTATAAGATCACAGAATGTTGTTTTAATGTCCACTGTCATTAAGATTTCTCTCAGAGTCACTTCACTCAATACATCATTCTATCATCAGAAATGACAACAAGTACTCATGTTTCTAAAGCACAAACATACCTGTAAATGCCCTCCACGAGGATGATAATTTTTCTCCATGCTCGGTGGCTTCGAGGCTGCCCATATATTATTGCATCCCTCAGCAGCTTCTCAAGGCTCTGCATATCTTGATTTCAAAAGAAGAAAAAGGAGGAAGGAAGAACATTAACAAAGCTTTTTTGACAGAACTTCTGATTTCCTCCTCAGCACTATTGTTTTCATATGCAAAAAAGGATGACATTTAAAAAAGTGTCCTAAAGATAACTTTCCTTTATGAATAGGCAAGATCTAACATTTAATGTAATTTCCCTGACAGCAATTCAGTGGCAAGGACAGTTACAGAAAGCTTTTCAGCTTATCTGGGAAACTTCTAGAAATTCTTAGCATACATTTTTACTTAAAGGCAAAAGGGAACCACTTAAGTACTGAGGCTAATTGCCAGCAGTTGGTCTGTATGGGCTGATGATACTCATAATGTCTCAAGGCTTCCAAATAGTGAGTTTTTGTTTGCTTTCCAACATCACCAAGAGCACCCCTGAATAACATACATTGGTTCAGCAAGGTTTGAATCGCGCTATGTGAAGCACATCAGGATGGCAGCAAGAGAAATCTTGTCCTTCTCAGGAAGGAAATTGACTGAATTATTGCTGATGAGAAAGGGAGAGAAAACTGGATACAAGCACATGATGTGGGTACACTAATTCAGTGCCAAAATGCTTGGCACTGGCAGAACTTCTATATAAGGAGGCCTGTAACAATGCTGGCAACTTAGCTGCTTTCTCAAGGACTGTGTGTGTGCAATCTAATTCTTGAAGGAAAGACATGGAAGATGCAAGAAAAAACATCACAGGAATCTAACCATCACCCTGGTGTCTCCACATGAATGAACACTCTCCAAAATGAATTATTCTGGTACTTTTCAGGAACTGGAATTGTCATTTCACAGTGTTTCCAAAGAACATCTTACAGAGACTCGTGATACCCCAAGGAATGGCACAGGTAACTCAAGTTATGGATTGAGAAAATCAATACCATTTTTTCCTGATATAACCTCACTGTTTCAGCAACACAATGCAGTTATAAAATCAAACAGTACAACATTAGCTGTTAAATACAGTTGTCCCAAGTGAAGAAAATACACCTGAGATATATTAATATTGACGTGTGATTTGGTTTACACCTAGATGACACCAGGCCATTTGCACAGTAACTGCCCATCACGAATAATCTATGACCTGAGCCCTTCTATCCTGATACCTCACCTCTTGCTAGTACCATACAGTGGTCAGCAAAACATTTCTCAGAAATACGTGTCCTATTCTGCTACTTACTGTGTAATCTATTGACTTAGCAAGACCTTACTTTGATTTAGAAAGCACAAAACATGCGTGATAAGTTGACCCTCGTTTCAATGGTGCCATCATCTGCTCAGCTCAATGAGCTCCGAGATGGAAATACCATTATGTGTAAAGCAATGCAGACAGCAGAGTTTCCACTAGATGGCAACCAAGGAAATAAAAGTTCCTTGATGCTTTAAAAGAGGCATTTATAACCCAGCTGGCTGAGCATTTGCAGCATGTGCATATTTCATGGAAGAGAACTGCTCACCTCCTCTTTTGTTTTGAGTAGATAATACTCATAAATCCTTTTGAGCTTTGAGCATTAAAGGATTCCTCAGGATGACAGAAAGCTCACTCAGTAACTCATTGGGCACCCCCTTTTCTCCACTGAATTGTTTCTCTACTGAAGTCATTGCCATCCAAATAGTTTTGGAACCTTTGAAACCATCCTCTGAATCATGCAGGGTCTTTAGATTCAGTATTCTGCCTACATGTCAGTCCAGACTGGTTCTAGACTTCAGGAAAGTCAGCCTGCCCAGCCCTCTGAGCTAAAGGCTTCAAGATTCAGTTCTTTTAACATGGGGGTGTCCACATGCCAAAAACAAAAGGAAAGAGGAGAGGGTGGGCAGAAGTGAAATGTATATAAACTGTTTAATAGAGCTGTTTCAATACTGCATGGAAGTGAGGATCTCCTCTGAACAAACTAGTGTGGAACGTGAGACCGCTGATAGGGAAGAACCTCCCCAAGGAATGTGCTTGCCTGACTTTACCCATGACATAATGCTGCTGGAGTACAGGCTAAGGACATGTCTGTTTGCAGGAACAGAGCTATCCCACTTTGGTTTTGATGTCTTATTCTGAAGAGCATGTATGTGTGACCCTTTCTCAGGCCTGTAACAGTCAACACATAACTTGTTTCGGTGCAAACAAATTTTACTGACCTTTCTGTTTGTAATCCCTCACTTGGAAAGGGGAAATTTGGACAAAGAGAAAACCTGTTACCTTTAATCTTCTCCCAAAAGGCTGCTTCTATTATTCAAAGTGAAGATGCAGTGCTCTCTAAGTGCTTGTGCTTAGACTTTCCAGAAAATAGGATATACTGAATGCCAGGAGAAACCGTGCAACCCCAGGTGACTTTTGGATATCAAATTATTTGCACATTAAATATAGTGAAACCCTGGGACATTGAGATGATGAATTGCACAAGTCCATCTTGTATAACCAGTTATGGGCATAATAACTGTCCTTCCTTGTTTGACCATCAGAGCCTAGGCTTTTCAGTGGTAATGGCCAATAACCGTTCATCAGTCCAGAAGGTGGTGTTAAGAATTCCACTTGATTTATTAGTCAAAGCACAACCAAATCTCTCCTTGCCTTACTTTCTACCTTCTCCCTACAACATATTGTATAGACATGGAAGATAAAGTTTGCTGGGTGGGAGCAGTGGGTCTCTCAGGCTTTCCAGAATTGAATAGACTTGCATAATCCTTTGGGATCCTTCAGAGTTACTTCAACACAAATGCCAACAACTCAAAATGCCAGTGGGTAGAATGAGCCTGGACCTGGACAGGCAGCCATGTGTCATGCTGCCTCCAGTGCAGGTGGGACTCCAGGCTCCTGGAGAGGCCCCTGCCCTCTCCCAGGCACACTCAGTGCCTCCTCACAAGGAGACAACGGCGTCTCCACCCCTCATCCTTACATTGTAATGCTGGGGGTGTCATCACCATTCCTCTGCGTGGGATGGAAATCTCCTGCATGATGTCAGCTGAATCCTTTTTAATTAAACAGGCTGCTACTGCCCTTATCACATTCCTGTTTCCTTCGCCTTGTGCTTGCCACTCTCATTTTCAGTTTCTCCCATTTTACACTTTCATGCACTTTCAGGCAGACTCTGTGGCTCCCTGTCCCTTCTCAGCCTCCCTTGCCACCACCTATTCCCTGCTGCAGTGCATCTGCTACAGCATCTGCCACCTTCTCTCTTGCTGTCCTTTTGGTACCTTTCCTGGTCACTGTCCTTTCATGATGTCTCATGCGGCTAGCTCCAATGCTGTCCCTCCTTGCAGATCCCTAAAGCAACTGCATGGGGTTTGTTGATCTAAACAGTAACTATAGGACTGTGGAAGGTGGTTTTCATTCTAGTGCAAACTAATCTTTGAAAAGTCCCCGATTTCTGGCACAGTTCTGAGCAGCAAAATCTTCTTTAGAGTCATTTCCCTGAAATCCCATCTTTGAATATCTTTGTTTGGAATGGTGGGAGTGGTGACTACTGCAGCCACACAAACAGTCTGAGACTCCCCTCCCTGCCCCTCAGTAAATACATATCTCTGTACAAGCAAAGGACACTCACCCAGTAAAGCTTCCTGTTCACACTTGGCAAGTCAGGCACATGGCTTTCTCAAATCAGAGAGGGCAAATGCAGACACAGCATGCTAGGAGCAGGATATACCAGTCTCCTCCCTGTGGCAGCGTCTGCATGTGTCACAGGGAAATACACGCCAAACTGGATTAGGCTGCGGTCCACCTATCTGGTGCAATAATCTTGTCTCTGATAGTGGCCAGAGGCTTCAAGGAGGACAAAACCTTACTTGGGTAATGTGCTTTTCATCCTGTGCTGTAATAGTTATAAAACTGCCCTCCCTTCTTAAATTCCAGGGGCACTTACATCTTTCAAAAGGAAAAGTAAAAAAATTAAGGAATCATCTTTACTAAGCCCCTGCAAACCCTGTTTTTGGCAACCAAAGAGGTTTTTTGCTGACTTTAACCTGTTCTTTTATCTCTTTTGTTCCCTCCTTATTTTATTTGCTTTCTTGTTAAAGTCATGCACTTAGAGCTTTCCACTTCTTTTTTCTCTTCTTTAGTTCTTTTTTGTGCTGGAGAGCATATTTGCACTGAAAGGTAAGGACTTTCTGCCCTAAAGTTCCTTCAGTGCTAACTACAACTCCTCCAGGTAGCTGTGTTTTCTCTTTAAGTGTCCTCATGGCACACACATCTGAGCTCCAAAGCCTTAATCTGACTGAGTAGCCTGAGTAATGCCAGGTTTCGATTAACATACATTCACATCTGTTGTCCAAGCAGGAAACTATGTTTCGTATGGAAACCTGAACAGCTCACAGCTGAATGACGCACTTCTGTCACCAACCACCAGATTTGTGAGAACCTCAAACCCCTCTTACTACTTTCACAACACTCTGAAAAGGTGCATAAGGAGGAGCTAGGAATGTACTACTGTGATTCCCATTTCAGATGTGGATTCAAGCAACAGATTAGAGGCCAGATTTTCATCTGCCCAAGGTGCTTGGTTGTGCCTTGCAATTGCCTGCCCTCCCCATATGATCGCTTGCTCTGATTGCATGTTAAAGTGCCTTTCCGACGATGAGAACTGGGTATTTTTTTCCACGTGTCATGATATCAATGTGTAGTCATGATATTCCCACATTCTGCTTGTGCAATTGCAAACCTAAACCTGAAAATGTGACTGCCATTGAGTTGCTTGATGCTATATGGGAAAAATGTAGTAGAATTAGAAGGAATAAATAAATCCCGAGTCTTATACGGCACTTTCTTATATAGACTGATATGAATAGAATTCACTTGGAGGTAGTTAGTAACACACTTAACTTCCCATTATTTGAACAAAGACACTCTTTCCTCTGATACCAGTATATGACCCAGAACTGCTATGTCAGAAAAGCCTTGATAAAATCACAAGCTGATTAATGGTTAGCTATTTAGTTTTGCTTTTCAAGTTTTATTGGAAGGGTCAAGGGATTTTGGCTAATATTTAACCAAGATAAAGGTCAGAGGTTCTGAAAAAAAGTGCTTTAAAATAAAGGCTATTAATAGAAGATTGTCTTAGAAATAAAAAAGAAAAGGTGATAAGTCACTCTCTTCCTTTGCCAGGAAATGAGAACATCCAAAAGTGTTGCCCTCATATAGCTAAAGGACCCCCATAGTTGTTACATGGGGAGCCAGAGAGCCAGGGAGATGTTGTAGCCTCCAGCCTTCCTCCCACAGTGTACTAGCTTTTGGACCATGCTGCTGGCTGCATTTCTACACTTGAAATGTATCTCTTTTCTAGCTTCCCAAACAAATCACTGCTTGGGAAATGGTAACTTGAATGGTGCCTACACCACAGCAGGGGAGACAACAGGCAAATGCTTTTTGGGCATGTCAGAATGATTTTAGCCCACCAAAACCACTACTACATAAATTTTGGATGGCTCTATATCCATTCCTCAGAGCAGAGGCACCAGGGATCAGAGCTTTGCTGCCAGCATCCACAAAAGTCCCTGAAACAGAAAAAGTCCCTTAAAGGCCAAGTACCCTGTGGCATACTGGTATGACTAGTGCAGCATTAAGATTAGAAATAGTGCTAGTGAAAGAACACAGGAAGGGCAGAAATGGAGTATTCTTCCTAATTTCTCTCACATAGGTAGGTTTCTCTCATCTAATTTCTCTAATTTGCTCTAATTTCATCTCTAATTTCACCTAATTTAATCTTCCTAATTTCTCTCATCTATAGGTGTGTGCCTGTGCATTTCCCTCAGCCCAAGACTGTAAATTCCTGTCTGTTTACAAGGAAGGAGTTGTTCACTGGCAGGCAAGATGCAGAGCACATTCCTACGACCAAATAAAAATGGACTTATAAGTCCACAATACATTTTTTTTCTAATATTAACCTTAAGGCTTTAAAACCTTCCTATACACCTGGGTAATGCTTTTGTCAAACAGAAGACATCCAGATGTCTTTTATGTGGGAGAAGCACAGAGATATAGCAATTTTGTCTGTTCTAGCAAAACTGTTCAGATATATTGTGGAAAGTACAGTGCCCAGAACAGCTACCCACATATTGAAACAGAACTTCATTAACTTTAGTAAGAATAAGAATTACATTACACCCAATTAAGGTAACAGGTAGAGATTACGTCTTGGTTTACTAATGAAATATTTATTATTAAAAGAAGCATACTTATTTACTTCTGAGTAATGACAAATAGATCCAGTATTCCAGACTATGTGCTTTGAGATAAAATAAGACAGTTTTACACAATGAGCTAAGACTTTGCAGCATAGCCCTTGAAAGATGAATGTGTTTCAGTAGCAAGTTTGAAATGGGAGGTTTTACTCTCTTTTCTATGAAATATTTTTATCACAGAATGAAGTTTCCTGTAATTTTTCTGTTAAAAATATTTTTTCCATACCACAAGAAAAAAAGGGATGGGAGAGAGATTTACGATGCCACATTTGTTAGAAAGGGAGGTTACTAGCACACACTTGTGCATGTCTTTTCTATGACATTCAAGAAGTAGCTGAATCAAAAAATGTATCATTGCTTCACTGAATTGTTATATCATTAATCCTCCTCATTTTGATAATGATTTATAACTGCAACAAATAACTGCAAATAACAAATGACCATTTATAAATTCACAGCTACAGGCTGGGCAGAGATTCAGAGCAGCCCTGTCGAGAAGGACTTGGGGATATTGGTTGATGAGAAAATGAACATGAGCCAGCTTCATTGTGCGCTCACAGCACAGAAAGCAACCGTATCCTGGGCTGCATCTAAAGGAAAGTGACCAGTAGGTTGAAGGAGGTGATCCTGCCCTTCTATGCTATGAGGATGATCAGGGACTGGAGCACCTCCTGCATGAAGACAGGCTGAGAAAATTGGGGCTGTTCAGCCTGGAGAAGAGAAGGCTGCGTGGAGACCTCATAGCAGCCTTCCAGTATCTGAAGGGGGCCTACAGGGGTGCTGGGGAGGGACTCTTCATTAGGGACTGTAGTGATAGGACAAGGGGTAATAGGTTGAAACTTAAACAGGGGAGGTTTAGATTGGGTATAAGGAAGAAGTTCTTTACTGTTAGGGTGGTGAGGTACTGGAATGGGTTTTCCCAAGGAAGCTGTGAATGCTCCATCCCTGGCAGTGTTCAAGGCCAGGTTGGATGAAGCCTTAGGTGATATGGTTTAGTGTGAGGTGTCCCTGCCCATGGCAGGGGGGTTGGAACTGGATGATCTTAAGGTCCTTTCCAACCCTAACTATTCTATGATTTTATGATTCTATTTTAAGTATTCACACCTCACCCTTCTCCCAACAGCTCTTCTCACATGGTGCAACCAAAGAAGTAGCAGCCAAAGTAAAATCATAGAACAGTTAGGGTTGGAAAGAACCTTAAGATCATCCAGTTCCAACCCCCCTGCCATGGGCAGGGACACCTCACACTAAACCATGTCACCCAAGGCTTCATCCAACGTGGTCTTGAAC
Organism: Melopsittacus undulatus; assembly: GCF_012275295.1. Classification (NCBI taxonomy): domain Eukaryota; kingdom Metazoa; phylum Chordata; class Aves; order Psittaciformes; family Psittaculidae; genus Melopsittacus; species Melopsittacus undulatus. The sequence goes on along the minus strand of NC_047529.1, from coordinate 7,131,774 downwards.
ACTGCCAGGGATGGAGCACTCACAAGATCCCTGGACAACCCATTCCAGTACCTCACACCCTAATAGGGAAGAATTTCTCCCTTAGATCCAATGTAAACCTCTGCTGTTTAAGTTTCAACCCCTTACCCCTTGTCCTGTCATTACAGTCCCTAATGAATAGTTCCTCCCCAGCATCCCTGTAGGCCCCCTTCAGATACTGGAAGGCTGCTATGAGGTCTCCACGCAGCCTTCTCTTCTCCAGGCTGAACAGCCCCAACTCTCTCAGCCTGTCTTCATATGGGAGGTGCTCCAGTCCCCTGATCATCCTCGTGGCCTCCTCTGGACTTGTTCCAACAGTTCCATGTCCTTCTTATGTTGAGGACACCAGAACTGCACACAATGCTCCAGGTGAGGTCTCACAAGAGCAGAGTAGAGGGGCAGGATCACCTCCTTTGACCTGCTGGTCACGCTCCTTTTGATGCAGCCCAGGATACGGTTGGCTTTCTGGGCTGTGAGCACACACTGAAGCCGGCTCATGTTCATTTTCTCATTGACCAACATCCCCAAGTCCTTCTCTGCAGGGCTGCTCTGAATCTCTTCTCTGCCCAACCTGTAGCTGGCCTGGGATTGCTCCAACCCAGTTGTAGGACCTTGCACTTGGCATGGTTAAACTTCATGAGGTTGGCATCAGCCCACCTCACAAGCGTGTCAGGGTCCCTCTGGATGTCATTCCTTAAAGTAAATATGTTCTAAGCAGTTTTACCATGGTATTACATAGTATTTCAAAAGAGCCTGATGTAAGCAACGAAGAGCATAGACAAAAACCTGCTTTCTCAAGCTGCGTTTTGGAAGCTGAAAGATAACTTCAAAATCTGCTGCCTGATTTGAATTTATTTCGATTCTGCTGCACAGAAAGCATGTCTCAGGCACTAGCAGTGGTACCACCCAGCATCTCTTCTATTCTCTTTAGCGTAGGGCAATACTGAGTCAAACAGGATGTGTGTATAACCTGGCACAGCTCCCAAGGAGATGAGCCAACGCATGTCAGCACGCAATTTGGCTCTGTACATGCAAGTAAGAATGAAATGCACAGTAAGCCCGAATCCTCTTTGGGATAGGACTCAGGTTCATTATTTTTTTCTGCACCTTGTTGGAGAATTGTTCCAGCTGCTCATCAAAGGGCCCTAGCTAAGTCTTTGACAACAGTAACATCCTCCAGGCGATGCCCAGGGCCAAGCTCTTTAAAGGGTCATTGATTTCCTTATGTGAAATGACATATATCAATCCCATGTCCTTGGAAAGAAGAGGTGAAGGATATTGCTTTGTTTTACTAGTATACAGAAGAGGATATTAAAAAGTAAGATATTGCTACCCAATGCTGAATTAATACCTATTAAAGCTCTTCAAGTGGTAACTCCAGATGCAAAGTTTTCTATTCATCCACAGGGCCAACACAGCATTAGGAACCTTTCTTTTACATCAAGCAGTATGACACGGGTAATAGCTTAATTCCCCTGTTCATAAGCATGACAATGTCAAAACTAACATACTCTGACAATTTGGGCATGCATGTGCGTGCCTGTATGTATGCTATAAATCCACACATTAGCAAGAAAAATAATCTGGGATCAAAAGCAACACAGCTCTGATCTAACAAAACAAACAAGCACCTGCCTAGCTGAAAAGAACCCTCCCGACGAAGCTGGGAGTTTTGGTTGTGTGTGTCCTTCATTAATCTGCTGTTTTAACTTGCACCCTACAAAGGCAGTCCTGCTGGATTACACTTTCCATTATTATACTACCCCAGTATACATCCTGTTTTCTCCAAAACAAAGGCATGTACATAGTGATTTTAAAAGCTGTTGGTGATATGGAACTTACAGATATGATTAACAAAATACCAGAAAGAACTTTCTAATCATGGAACTAACATACTGAGAGGCTCCCAGTTGGCTGAGAAAGCATGAGTGTGTGAAGTGCTCTCTAAATGCAGCATAGGTTAAGACATAAGGCCTACAAAATTGCAATGACAAAAGGTGATACTCAAATTCCAAACAGTATTTTTGCAAATTTCTAAGGTTTCATTTGAAAATAAGTTAAAATGATGTCTTAGAAATGGCATACAAGGTGCACTTTGGCAAAACGGATCTTTAATCTAGAAAGCAAGGAGTTTTCCCAAAGCAACTTGGATTGGCTTCCACTGATGTTTGCTGAGACCTTTATAAAGACTGTCTATATTTTCCAGTGCTGGAATAATGTTTTTTGGACATGTCACTATATTTTCAGGTTCACACATTATTCTAAAGAATATCAGCTTTAATTTCTCATAAGCGCAAGCAGAGGCTGCTTAGGTATCAGGTTCTTAGCAGCAGAATGAAATACTGGAGATGGTTAGAGACCAAATTCCTTAAAGCAAGAATGACAGCTCCAAGAGATATCTTCACTGCTTCCCTAGCAGCTGAAAGTAATACACTCCTCAAAATGGAATGTCCTCTGAAATGCTGTGGGAAGTGAAACAAGCTTGTTGAGCTGCACACAGCATATATGGGTGGAGAGACTGTGAGAGTATTTGGATTTGGGTAGAGGTAGGTCATCCTGCAAGATGTGATGCAAACCTAAGTTTGCATGGGATATGGCACTGAAGGAACTAAGGGATTGTTGGGAAAAGACTGGTGTAACAAGGTGGCCTAGCATATTCAGATTTGTGGAAGTACATGTTGGGGTATGCTACAGGCTAATCTATAAATAATTACTTCTGTAAAAACACTCAGGTTCAGATGATCTTTAATTCTAGAATGATCTTCAGAAATTGCTTCTTGCCCAAATTATGAATAGATATTAATTATAACACCTTATAATTATAATGTGCTTTTTGTTCCAACAGATCCTTAGGCCTTTTATAGCATATGCATAATTCATTTTTCCTAACCTCAGGGCTGAACACAATAAAGAGAAGGGAGTGTATTAGCTATTAACAAAGGTGATCAGACCTCTTTTCTCTTTCCTTACCACTTCTCTAGCTTCTTAACCTCTGTTGCAATGACTGCCTGGTGGCACAGTACAGATGGAAAGGGGAATTGCAATGGGGGAATAAGGGAAATGAATGAGCTCTTGTCATCAAAGCCCGTCACAATGTCTCTGACAGTAATTTACAGTAATTTACAGCATTTACTAAATAAAAGTTGAAAAGCATGAGTATTTTAGAAGGTAATTACATGATTGCAAAGTTACTGTGGGATTTCTCTACTAAAACTGTACTCAACCATCTGCACCTTTGGAATGGCCCCCTGGAAACTCGGGGTACCCCTTTCAAAGTAATGCCACATTAACATCATTCCACATTAATGTATTGCCACATTATTGCAATAATGTAATTAAAGTGAGGTTGCACTGAACCTGGTAGAAACAGAGTCAGGAAAATACAGACTATCATTTTGTAAGTATATTTACACTATTTTGACTATAGTGACAATAGCAGTAAAGCCTTTGTGACAGCACACTGACATTCAGCACGTCAAAAAGACAGCAATGAGATTAAGACTCTGGATTTTGAAATTCAGGTCCAACTTTATGACCTAAATCATGCACAATAACAATTATAGTATTACACTATTAATTCTTTCCCATTAGAAATCACTCATAGCATTGAACAGTTAATCCTTCTGCCTGGACAGAAGTCTTATCTGGGAACTGGCAGCAAAGCAAGCACCCAAAGGAAGCATTCTGACTTTGAGGTGTGAACAGCTCTGTCTCTAAATATTCCCAACTTCAATACTCACTATTATGCTTGAAGATTCTAATAGTAGCACCTGAAAGCCTCGCACCAAGAACGAGAGAAGTGTGGTTCAACTCATCACTTAAAATGAGGCAGCCCTGTGGAGAAGGAGTACAATAAGCATCTGCATGAACTAGGAGGCTGTTGACAGGCGTGCACAGCATACACCCATGTCTGCGATATAGCATTGCACCAATTAAGTCGTAAGTATAAAACATTAACAAGATTTTCTGACACTTTTCTGAAGTTGCCAGGATGCACTGCAAAGGCAGGCAGAAAATGCAGGATCAGATTCTCACAGGTGGTGCAAAGGGGACAAATATTCCCTATAACTGGAAAGTAGTAAATAACCCTAGTAGAGTTTGATTGGTTTATAGTAAAACCAAGAGATGTTGCTTCCTCTGCCACCTATCTACAGTCTTTTTTGTGTCGTAAGGAAAATGCAGTCACCACCCCATATATAAAGACTGCATGACAGTAATTGAAGGAGGAGTAATACTGAGGCTGAACTGACATCAGCACTTTAGGCTGCAAGGATGAGATCAGGACAGACAGATGCCTCATAAATCCCACCTCTATTAAGATGTGAGTGGACCCTAGGCACCAGGCAGTCCTCCTCTGTTAAACACATATACAGTTCACCTGTAGCATATTTTCATTAATTAAGTTTTTAGAAACTTAAATAGAAATGCAGAATAAATAGATTTGTATATTATATTAATAGGAGACAGGATTCACAGTTGGAATTCAAGATGGAACCCTAATTTAGCTCTGCTTTCTATTACGCATCTTGTGGAGTGGTTTCATTATTCAAAGGTCAATACAACATTAAGTAAATACTTGTGTTGGAAACACAGATTATTCCTAGGTTGAGAGATATACAAATCTGCTTAAAGACTGGTATTCAGAACTATCCCTAGGAGTATACACATCTTGACAAGAAAATGCAACTGCAAGGCTTAATTATAGATAAATATTTAGGAACAGGTTTCCCCAACATAGGCAATTACATATACATGAAAAAAATACATAATATATCGTAATACTTTATAATATTAATACATACTAAATTGTTATAGTTATATTCCGTATAATACATATATTAATACCTTTATTTGTGCCAGATATATCTAACTATCCCACCTTTGACAGAGGCCTGAGTCTCCATATGAGGCCAACTAAGTGAGGCAAAATTGATTTATAGCTAAGCGAGGGACAAGTATCTTATGCTGTGATGTATGTCTGCAGTTTTATACGTTTACCTTTATTAATTCTCTGTATCTGTTCCCTTTGAAATTGCTGGACAACTTCTCCAGCACCATTGCAGATCTAAATTCATGTTCTGAGCAGCTGAAACAATTCTCCCTACTCAACCTTGTCTACATGTACTCTAGAAATCTCTTGCAAAAGCTGGATTCATCTTCAATAGTGAGTGAAGAAGTGACTTGACCTCTATGGCAATGCTTCTGAATCACATAGACTAAGTTCATTCTGTCTCAACCAAGAGAAATTGTTTCTCACTTGCATGACACACTTCATACTGTTTCACACTTGTGTGAACTGAAGAGGAGCTTACCCACTTTCCTGGCTGACAGCAGAGTGTGTCTTCTTGTTAAGTCAGTAGTTGTGATTAATACAGTAATGGATTTTCATGCCTTTGTGTTAGATACCACAAACTGGAGATGAAGTCCCTTCAACGCCAATTAAGAACCCAACTTTTGTCATATGGTCACAACATAGGAGAGCACCTTTCCTGTGAAGACAGGCTGAGAGAGCCTGGAGAAGGCTCTGGAGAGACCTTATAACAGTCTTCCAGTACCTTTACGAGGTCTACAAGAAATCTGAATAGGGACTTTTTGAGAAGACATGTCATAACAGAACAAGAGGGAATGGCTTTCAACTGACAGGGAAGAAATTTAGATTAGGCATTAAGAAGAATTCTTCCCTGTGAGGGTGCTGAGGCGCTGGCACAGGGTGCCCAGAGAAGCTGTGGCTGCCCCATCCCTGGCAGTGCTCAAGGCCAGGTTGGACGGGGCTTAGAGCAACCTGGTCTGGTGGAAGGTGTTCCCGTCCATAGCAGAGGGGTGGAACTGGATGAGCTTTAGGGCCCCTTCCAAGCCAAACTAAACCATTCTGTAGTTCTGGAATTCAACTTTAGACTTGCATTTGCTGCCAACTCTCTTTGCAAGGCTGGCTGGAGACATGGTCACCAGGAATGTTAAATATTGTGCTTTTTGTTTTATGGAAGTGTTGTAGAGAATATCTTAATCCTAATTTTCACCACAGCTAGCTGTGCAATGTCTCTGCAAGTAGTCCAAATGCTTCATCCCACAACACCTGAGACATGGGATGCAACATTTGCTCACTTTTTAAGGAGAAGCAACTTCACTAAGAGAAGCTAAACAACCATATCACTCATCCTTAAGTAGATGTTAGGTATGTCTGATAGCAACACCCCGAACTAGAAAAAATGATGAAGGAGCATATTAATGTTCACAAGGTCATCAGCCTTATGACTCATGCACTCCTGATATCAAGCTTTGTTCCTCGATCAAGCCTTTCCACTTAATGCATGCCTGGAATACTGCAACAGTTGTACAACAATTAATAAACTATTGTTCTGTGCGTTCCTTAAGGAAGTACTCACCTTTCCAACAAGGGCTGGAATATTCATTGAGTTAGTTGCAAAGCCCATCCCAAACACCATAGCGTCTTCCACACCAAGGAACTTGGCCACAAGTTTCTCTAGTTCTACATGTTTGTCTAGGGTGCCTGCAGAAATAAGGACAGGGAATCATAAAGCTCATTAAGCTGTGAAAGTTATTAATTCTAAGGACATAAAACATAAAAAAGAACCAGCTTGAAATGTGCCATTAATGTATATGACATTAAGTTCCAATGAAGATTGTCCATTTGTAACTTGTGGTTAACATGTGGTATAATGCAAGAAAAAACAAGGATGCAAACCAGCTATAACTAATGCTACCAAATACTGTTGCTGTGAAGGTAGCAAAGCAGTTACCTTGGGGAAAAGTTTCCTTTATTCTGAGGAGTGATTTTGGCCTTTTTCTCACCCTTGCAATGAGGACAAAAATACCTTCCTTTTTATAGGAAATGTGGGACAAATATCTTGAGCATTCTTGAGTTCTCTCTGGATGTGAAATCAAAACCTGCTGACAACAAAATTCTTCCATTGCTTCTTGGATGCCAAGGTATATGTACAAATCATAGAATCACAGAATGGTTTGAGTTGAAAGGGACCAAAGATTAAAGATTATGTAGTTCCAAACCCCCTGCCATGGGCAGGACTAGACAAGGCTCCTCAAAGCCCCATGCAACTTGGCTTTGAGCACTTCCAGGAATGAGGCAACCACAGCCACTGGGTAACCTGTTGCAGTGCCTTTCAACAGTCAAACATAAATAATGAGGCAATACTAGAGAGCTTTCCTTGTTGCATGTTACTTATCTAATATTAGCGTCTGGAGTCTACAGACAAATAAGGTGCTCCAGCTATCCAACAAAAGCAATATCTTTCCCACCCAGCTCACAATAGAGGATGGCAAAATACAGATGGCGATAAATGTAAGAGTGTCGTTAAGAGATTGAGGCAATAAATAACTTTGAGCAGTAATGAATCATCTCAACTGTCCAGTCTTTGATTGCCTGGCTGTGCATTGCAGGTACCAAACCAGAAGGAACTCTTACAGGATGATCTGTGGGGAGGAAAAGAGAGTAGCCTTTGGATTCTGGCAGAGCACTTTCCCTATGAAGAAGGCTGTAAGCAGAGACCAGAATTAAAAAATTGGGAGGGTGAATATCTCACTTCACCTGGCTGCACAAATTGATGTCACAGTAGTATAAGCAAAGGGAATTAAAATTGATGGGAACAAGAAATCTGTGTTCATTGTGATGGATAAAGGAGAGATGAATGGGAGAAAGCAGAAGGTTGACTAGAGTGTGTCAACAAGAACGACGAGTCAGGAAGATGATCTCACCTTTCTCATGGAGAAAAGTCCACCAAAAAAGAGTCAAATAGAAATGTCAGCAGTGCAGATTCAGCAATAGCACTAGCTCAGGTGGTTGCAGTGAGGTAATGTTTTCATTATCTGTTCTCACTAAACACCCAAAGCAAGAATGACATTCTTTTGGAAAAAGAATGTGAAAAATACCATGCAGGAAGGTAACTGCCTGCAAACCATGGAGATAAGGAGCAAGGATCATGTGGCTTCTAGAAAAGCCTGGATTACATAGACAGTGAAGGACAATGATGACAAGATCTACAGAATGTGCTTGGCTTCTGCTAGACCTCAGCTAACTCCAGCAAAGCTTCAGGAGTGTCTCTGCACTCCTTGCATCGCATGGATGGTCTCTGGCTTTGTGCTCTAAGTTGGTTAACATGACACAGAAAATGTGGCTCTGCAGAACATCCAGTAGGTGTGAATTGACTCTGCATGAACTTATTTGATGACAGCTACTTTTTGCATTTATAAAGCCCAAGACGCACCAGGATAAGTGCTGGTTCAGCACATAGCCACAGCTTAGTAGCCAAGCTCCATAAAATACAAACCTACATAGTGTTTCAGAGTTGAGCTGCTCACCGGAGATACGAAAATCTATGTCCGAACTTGTAAACTCAGGAGGTCTCAAGCTGTATTTTTATGACTAGATCTGCATTTTTTGCATTTTGGGCCCAGTTAATCTTTAACCTTGTTACAACACTCATTGACAACCAAGGGTTCGAGCCCGATTAGCTGCCCCAATGTTCCCTGCAGATGTTATTTTGCTGCTGGGAGCTATTGGCACAAAGAGAAGATGAAATCTGAAATGGAAGCTTGAAGCCAACTGTGCTATGGTCACAGCTTGAATTAGAAAGGTGTTTGTGAAAACATGAGAAACAAGCAGTGTGTGCTTTGCATTTTGAGGCATGAGAAACTTTTCGCTGACTCTTGCATGGGTAAATCTGACACTACCGGGGTGGAGTTAAATTGCTTTTTGGGGTTGCATCATGTTTTCTGGTTTTACAAACAAGAAAGGCCTGACTCATTACAGATTATCCTATTCAAGCATCTATTAGACGAACCAGAAAGGAACAGCACATTTTTGACCTATTTTTTATTGATTTTGTGATGGCAAAGAATGAGACACTCTGAAGGTGACTGATTTCTACTTATTATTTACTAATTCTAACAGTGAATGTAGGTGCTCTTGTGTACTGTTATTACTTATAAATCTTGGAATACAAATTGGAATGTACAAAACCTGAATGACAAGGATTTGCAAAATGAGCCTCAGTTTTGAATCACTTTAATTATACTTGCAATATTGCAGGTGGTAGCTGAGGTATTGGAGAAGCAGTACAATACGCATCAGTACTGACAGTTCATGACAGCAATATACATTGAGTTCAGCTGATATAGGATATCAGCTTGCATTTCCTAGGTTTAAAGTAAAAAAGATATTTATTTAATAAATAATGCAGCTATCTAATAGTATTAGAAGATTTCTCTAGTACGGATCAGTCCTTGGACACAGTATAAACTGTACCAATTATATCAGTTTGCTCCACTGGAGGAAACATAAGGTCATATATGCCCTGCCTGAATGAGGTTTTTTCAATAGCATTCCCAGCTGGTCACAGAACCACCACAAGAGGCACAAACAGCACTACCAGACAGATGCAAATTTGATCCACTTACACGAGCTGCTACATCTCAAGCTACATGAGAAAGGCAGTAATTACACTAGGCTGCATTAAATACAGCCTTAGCTGTGTCAAGTGAGGTTATCATGACCCTTAAGTGTTGTGTATTGTGCTGAATTCAGATCAGCATCACAATCCAGATAACTAGGAGTTATACACTAGGCATATTTTTATTAGTGCGCTGGATACACAGGTAGCTTCTATACTTGTCCTTAGGATTATTCCACACACTCTACCTGCTCTAATTTTCATGCTGACTATAGCTTGGTTTGACCTGAGAAATGAGGATACAAGTCAATAATGTATGCCATCTTACTGGGAAAGATTTAAGACAGAAACGTAAAAGGAAAGCTATCTGTATTTGGTATACAAATGGAATGCTTTAAGAGTCATTCCAAATGGAATGTTTTATTTTGAAAGCCATTCCTCCCTGCTGGGCAGTTGAAGGCAATAGAGTACAGCAGCGGTTATGGTGTTTCAAGATCATATAGGTGTTATGGAAAATAAAATCAAGATGTTATCAAAAGTTGACTTTCACAATGTTAACCACTTCCACAGATTCCCACAATTTACAAAGCAAATCCCCTTCTTTTCAAATCTGATGACTCAGTTCTCTCCATTAACTTGTCACTGCACTCTTAGGACAAGGAACATGAAACACACTGTGCTTTTACAGGCTTTTATAGGCTTACCCATGTTCTTAGGTTGAAAGTCCTTGTCAGTCTGCTAGACAGATAAAGCTTGAAAATGCACTTCCCATGATCCACACAATTCATTATTTAGCTTTGACACTTTCAGCTTGGACAAGGTGATTTATGCCACTAGGTAGCCTGCCCAACACAGTCTTTCAGGTTCTTATGTGCTAATGACACGTGCTGGTTAAACTGACAACATTGGCAACAGTATCCTGTAACAGAATTTTTTGTTTGGGATACTGATACCCAAAGAAGACAGGAAAATACCTGCTTGTTTCAAATTAAACAACAGCTGGAGGTGTAAACAGATATAAGCAACAAGCCATTGAAAATAAAGAATAGAACAGATTCCCGTAAAAGCCACTTCCACATATGAACAGGAACTGGGAATCCTGTAGATCACTGATGTGACTCACCAACGTGAATAAGAAAATGAGGGCTTGTCAGAGGTTAGGAGGGTGGGGAAGAGAACAAAACGCCTAAACTTCCCTTCCACGTTTGAAACTTAAGGTCACAAATTCACTCTGATATTTGTCACAGATGAAAGAATAATATTACTGAAACACATACTTTTACAAAAGCAAGATTGGATGAGTTATTACTGGAAGGATGAAGAAACAGAATGCATAGAAAGTGTGTTATTCATTTACACCATTCTATGAGAGTGAATGATGCAGGTGGTATCACTGGCCTACAGAGTCCACTATAAGAGCAAACCCCAAACTTGTAGAACAATACATGCAGGCAAGAGACAGGGAGAGAAGCATCCAGTAATGTTATGTAGTTGCCTCATTTAACATTGGATGTGCATAAAGGAACCCTAAAAGATGTGGGTTTTGAGGAAGCATCTGAAAGAACTGGAATGCTCTAGCTTTCTTAATGCTGCTTCCAGCTGATAGGGCTTTCAGTCCACAAAGATGCTGTGGGTGTCATAGCTATAATAATGTACCTGTGTAATTCTCAGCTTCTCAGAAAGAGTGGATTAATTTTAACAAAACTTCCAGTTTAATTGAAATCTTCCAGATTTATTTGCTTTTTTCCTTTATAAAAACACACAGCTAAAATTTACAGTTTAAGTCCAGCCTCTTCATGCCAAAGGCTGAGTAGTAGTGTGTTAAGTGTCCAAATATTTACATGCACATAGATAGTGTTCAACAGGTCACACCTGTAACTCCTAGTTACTCCTGATGCTTTCATTTCCACCTGCCAGAAGACAGACTGTCCAGAGCTTAATCATCCTTTGCAAAGCATACTTTTGCAATGGTGAAATACCAGGAACAAACTTTACCCTTTGATCATAAGTTGGATCAGTTATTTATGATGCGCAAAAGGAAAATGATGTTAGTAAGAGATGACAAAGGATGAAAATTCCTCTCATGAATTGTTTCTTAATTCATACCATACCCTATCAGAAAGTAATCAGGATTATGAAATATATATACACTAGTTCTTATTTATGTGGCTGTATTCCTCCTTAAGCTCCTACTCGGAAACTGCAAAATATGGGAACTTTAGCTCCTTATCTCTCTCCTAACTGAAAATGGAGCATTTATTTATGTTTACAATTAGTTTAAAGTGAGTCTTGGCCATAATTAAAGCTTTGAACTGGCTTAAAAGAGTGAACGGCCAAATAACTATTTTTACCTTCTTGAAATGCTGCTAGAAATTCACATTATCCATTAGAACCTAAGAGAAGGAAGGAAGGGGGATGGAGCTCCTTTTGTAGTTTAAATGTTGGCAGAGGTTTTCAAATCTGGTTTTTAGAAATCAGACCACAATCAAGCACAAAAAAAATCCTCAAACAAATACAAAACTCTACAACTGAGGGCAAGCTGGCCATGAAAAGGCGATCTCTTAACCATGCCCTCCAGAATGAATCACCCCACAAGTGTTCCGTGCAGGCTCCATCTTGTCTTTTGGTCCAAGGCATAATCACAGGAGAAGGATTTCAAAAGGCAGGAATCCTGTTTGGCTGCTCAAATAGAGCTAATGATACATTTGCTGCTGTTACTCATGTATGTCATCTCCATAAGGAGTAATGGTGAGTTAGATAAATAGAGCACTGGAGCTACTAGCTGTTCATGAGACAGCCCCATCACCACCCTGGTGCTAAGCCTAGAAGCATTCAGGGCATAATAATCTGCCTTATCTTTAAAAATGTGTAACTTTACTGATTTTGTTATCGTCTGCAATCAGCAAGCAGGAAGCAGTGTTAAATAATCACCTGCATGTTTCTCCCTTACTAATTTTAAGTTAGGTTGCTTAGAAAAGGCTGACTATATGCATAAGAATGGCAGGATTGGCTCAGACAAAAGGCTTATGATCCTGCCTCCAACAGTAGCCAACTCCCACTCTGGCCATTAAAATACTTTGATTTGTACGTGGAGAATACAGAGGGAATAGATGCTATTTCAAATTTGTTTAGATTCCTATTTGTTCACATTTTTATGAAGCTAAAAATAATAACAATTTTGAAAGGAATATTAAAATAAATAAAACATAAATAAAACATAATATAGAGATTCTTTAGGGATAGTTTAGTTGAAATACCAGAATGTTCCAATTACTCCACTTGTTTGAATAATTTCCAGTTACTTAAATCCTTCAACATTTAAAAATTATTGTCTCAGATCCAATATTTGTTCCTGGAAAACACAACTTCCTGCTTTTTCATGTCCCCATTGCTTTCTTCACTTACAATGAATTAGGCGAAGTGATTAAAAAAGTGACTTTTTCTGCACCTGCAGGACAGGTTTCTGCTGACAAAAGCTGATTTAATTTCAATTACACCCATGATCTGTTCTGTCGGATATGGTAGGTGCAGGTCTCTCTATCCTGATCCTACATGTCTATCCTCATCCTGAATGTCCAGCTGCTCCAAAACTTTCTGAAGGATCTTGCTTACAATTAACTTTTTGCTGTCAATACCCTTTAGGGTCTATTTCCATTCCACATACCACACAACTGAAAAGTCTTTCCCCTCTAAGCAGACTTTGATACAAGCATCTTTTGCCTTCTGCTTATTGTATGCAACCACTTTCAAACGTTCATCCAAACTACTACCCTTAGAAGACATGCCCCAACCATAAGTGCAACTCTTGATCTCTTTTTAAGTGTCTTCCCTTAATGTCTTTTTGATCTTAGTGTCCTTGGAACCACTGAAAACAGGCAGGTTACTGCTTCATAAGTTTCTTAAATGCTGCCTCTGTTGTGAATACTGTCCAAATTTACAAAGCTGTAAGTATGTGCATGTTCCTAAGTCAAGCCAAATCTGTACGATGATTTGTTAGTCCACAAGTCCAGTATTAATGACTGTACAGCAGTGGCAATAGGTATATAAGTAATGAGTTAATATTAAGCTATTAATAAGAAAGTATGCTAAACAACTAGTACTAAACGAAAAATGGCACAGAAAAGGTCCCTTTTGCCCATAATCCTTCATCTGACAGTTGTCTTCTATTCATGTTTGGGGAAGAATGAATGCAGGACAAACATATATGCAGCAGCAGTTTGATTTCTAACTAATTTCAGCATAAAGACATCCTGAGTCAGATAATGGTTTAAGTATTTGTAGCAACTACCAATGATCTCTCCCTCTGTATGTGGCCAGTGTCTCTTAGAAGGTAAAGAAGTATGAAGTTTTAGTGTCTTCAGCCTTCTTTGTATTGAGTTCCTTGGGTCTGGCAGCCTCCAGTGTGGAGACTGCCTCTTGTATTTAGATGGAAACTTCCTACCAGCTTCATACAATGCCCTGCAGATCTTCCAGTGGAAGAGACAATGAACAGCCACCCTGACCACTCTTCTATGCCACATGCAGTTTTGAAGATTTCTGTAATTTCCTCCTTTAGGTTCTTTTTGAACCAGATTGCAGGCATTTCTGACACCTAAAGACAACTAGCCCAGTAGTTCTCCACCCAAACGCTGTTCAAAGGAGTTGTTGCCCCTTCTCTGACACTTTCCAGCTCTGCCAAGTTGTTTTGACTAGAACTGCACAGAGTACCCAAGATGACAGCAAACCACAGCTTTATGCAATAGCATACTGAGGTTCTATGTCTGCCTTTCTATTCATTTCCTAATAATTTCTAGTATTTGACTTGCTTTCTGACCACTGGACAATAAGGTAATGCTTTCATGGAACTACTACTTATAACCCCAAGATCATGCTCAAAAGGGATAATAGTTGGCTTGGTCTTAAAAAAAAGGAAAATATTGTTCTTACAGATTAAAAGTCCCACAAAAGCCTCAGGAATGTGTCTTAAATGACTCTGTTATGCAAAGAAAGTGATTTATTATTATTACTACAATTCTAAGAGAGTGTTGAATTTAAAATGGAGTGAAAAGCCTTAAATCTTGTTATGGAGGACAAATCCAGGAAGACCAGCCACTGTTTTAATCAGTTTCCTATGCTTTTGTGCTTGAAGAGGAATGTCTGTTCCAGTGGCATATGCATTATTTCAGAGAAAGCATGAGCAGGGCTTTGCAGTTCTCACTGAAGTTAATTTCTGCACCATGTTTACACACAGTCTGAAGTTAATTTTCTGGGAATGCAGAATAACTGTTTTACATTTTGCATGGTTTAGCTTCACTAAGTTTCCTTAAATAAAACACAGTTTAGTAAAGATATAAACCACCACATTAAAACAGTCATATTAACTTATTCTGAGAGTAAACTACCTGCAGCAACGTTCTGATATGACAACATTTTGTACCCACTCCACAGTCAGCACACTTATAAGAGGAGTTTTGGCAGAAGCCGTCAAAAGACAGTTTAACCATAATACACTCTTCCAAACATCACCCACATTATTCTTATGTCTTTCTTTGTTTTCCAGTCTCTGTAATCTTCTCAAAGTAGTGGAATGATCCGTCTCTAAAAAGGAGACCTCTTACTGCTTTGAAAGAGATCTTAGTAAAACCCCAAACATGCCAGACACTTAAATGCGCATCAGCAGAACAGTACTTTCAAAGTCAATTATCTTGAAATTATAAATATGTTCAAGTTCTCTTTTGGATTAGGACCCCAAAGGCAATTTAGAGCCTTGGCTCCTACAGCTCACTGCATTTTTTACTCCAAACCACTTTAGCTCAGCCACACAACAACAACAAAAGTTTTGAAATGTTATTTGCTCAGGGTCAGAACCATTCTGCTCTATTTTTCTAATGTGAAGATGGCAAATGATGATTCAGAAAGGTAAGACTTTTCATACAGACTCTTCCTTCTTTCACGCATGTGTATGTGTGCATATATATGTAACTCAGAATTTTTCAGATCTGCTCAACTGTGAACCAAAACAGAGCTGAAAGAGCATAAAATTGTAAGGCAAAAATAAAATAGACTATCCTTATTACTAGTAAGAAACTGTTTTTCTTAGGTTGTTTATGTAGTATTCGGTGGTAGGCAGGCTCCAACAGGGCCAGAGCCAATGAAGTAACCATTGCCCAGAATTGCTCTGTGGAGCAAACTCTCCCCACTGACTACACAGGCACAGGCTCCCTTGTCAGCTGCCTGGGAGAAAATGCAATGACTGCTTTTTTGCACCATCTAAGTCAGGTCTTAACACCCTGCTTTCCTATTTTAGTAATTCTTGATGTCCAAGCTGCTCTCTGAAATTCGCTTCCTAAAAGACTGACACTGACAAAACTCACATAGTGTTCTTTACTTGTAGCCCGTTTTTGAATTATGAATAGTCTGAATTAATTTCATGGGACTAGTTGTTATGAAGGCAATTTGAATAAATCCAAAACTTTGCCCAACCTGTTAAGATAACTTTGAGTACTCCAAAGGAGTACAGATGAAGAGGAAGTCCTAGAAATCCATATAATTGGCTCTCAAAACAAACTAGATGAAGGTAACTAGTAAGATTTTTTATATTTAAAAATAGAACCAGTATTTTATTTTTTTGGGGTTTTTTTTTGAGAATATGTCAAAGTTATGCAAGTCTTCCGTATGAAAAATCCCACAGAGATAAAGAATAAGGAACACCAGACATGTTCTTTGACATAGGGAAAACAACCTGAAAAGTTCTCAGACAAAATAGAATCCAAGAGATAAAGATGCAGAGAAATGTTCCTTCAGTACCTTAGATGACTAGTAATGGTGACCACTTTCAAGCATGCAATTCAGGTTAAACAATATACTGCAGTCACCAGATGGGTCACCTACAAAAGGAAAGTAGGGTCAATCTGTAAACTCTCTCTGGTGTCAACAGTGTATTATCGACAAATCAAACCGTGATGACAAGATAAGAAGTGGATGACAAGGTCTGCGTTACTTTTGCCTGGAAATAAGACTTAGATTACAATAAAATAGTTTTCCATAAGATTTATGGAAGAATAATAGTTTGTTTTAAGAGATAGATACAAAATGAGAATTCTTCAGGTTGCTGGATTAGGGGAAAGAATAGTCTAAAATACTTGTCCATGCTGGGAAGATTACCTGTTCTATTTCTGGCTGATAGCTCCCATGAAAGATAAAGCCTGAACTGGAACCTCGCCTTGTATTTCTGTGGATCAAAATTGTTTTCTCTGGAATGCAGCCTGGTTGCACCACTAGGGCGTAAGGCTTTGTGCAAAAATACAACTGAAGATAACACTACACGCAGTCTCCAAACCAAAAAGCAGACAAACTATTAAGGACATATAATAACAGAAAAGTCAGATGGAACCTTCCCAAATTTATGCATTAGGAGCACAGTAGAAATTTATATGATGTGCCCATTAATGTCCCATAAAACATTACACTGTATTCTTAGAACATTGAATTAACTAAAAAATAAATGATGTGGAAGGACATTTTACTAATCAGAACACTCTGTATGTGGTAACTGATACAAATGTGATGAAATTAAATTTGCCCTGGAACAATTCTCAAAGTCCCAATGTTTATTTTAGTTGTTTTAGAAAATAAGCCTCTTACTTCCATCGTTAAAAATCCCAGGCCTCTATGTGATCCATTTGGTTTTGCTTTTCTAAGAATCAGTAACATGTTTCCTTTCTAAAAGCTCCATATGTGATAATGAATAAAACACAGCATCCCTTTTAATAGTGAAACAAGTAATTGTTTATGCAACTAAAATTCTCTAAGTATCCAATTCCTTCAAGATATCTGTAAGAAAAAGCACATAGTTACAGAAGCTGTGGTGGTCATGTAGCTGTTTACTCACCCATTTCCTGTCTGGTACTGCAGACTCCTGTCCCATATTTTTGTAACTCTATGGTCACAGTTTTCAAAGCATTAACATCCGTTTCTGCAAAGCCGAGGTAGTTATAAGAACCCATATTGATTACATTCTTGATAATCCTTCCTGTAAACCTATAATCAAAGCATATTTTAAAGAATAGTGCAATTTTTCCTCCAACTCCCCAAAAAAAGAAAAGAAAGAAAACCCCACAAATTTTCCCACTGAATTCTGTTCACTGTCAAATTCCTATTTGGGAATTTATAATCCTCCTGCTTTAACATCCCAGAAGTTTTTTGCAGCATTTCTCTATTCCTGTCTAAATGCTGCTCCTTGCTCAGAATGTTTTCTAGATTCTAAGCCGTAGATGGCAATTTGTTAGTACTGGGTGAAAGGGGACTTTTATGGACCTGAATAAACAATCAAGTCTAAAACTTTATTTGAGGGATAACTTACAGACACTATTTTTTCAAGCAAATTGTCAACAGCATCTACAGAGTCATCAGTGTTCACACACAGAGAGAAATTAAACATGGAGAAGATGTTGTGGCAAACACTGTGATACATTCTCAGTAGGCTGAAATATACCCAACCTACACATTGTCTATGTGGTGAATTTCTGTATCTATTTAATTCAGCAACAGGTGGGATACACTGAAAACTTCAAGCTGTAAACTGCTTAAAACTCATGGCCAAAGATTCACTATGGAAGTAAGAAGCAACATATATGCATTGCAAGAAATTACGATTTTCATTATAACAAAGTGATAGGGCAATTGTGTTGGGTTCAAACTGAAACAGCAGGGATTTAGTTTCATTATAAAGAAGAAAAACTTTACTGTGACAGTAGTGAGGCACTGGAACAGGCTTCCCAAGGAAGTTGTGTCTGCCCCATCCCTGGCAGTGTTCAAGGCCAGGTTGGACAGGGCTTGGAGCAACCTGGTCTAATGGAAGGTGTCCCTGCAGCATGGGGGTTGGAACTAGGTGATTTTAAGGTCCTTTCCAACCCATTCTGTGATTCTATGATAAAACGAATTCTGTTGTAATATTCTGACTAAAGGCCTGTTGTTATTGATGAAGCATAAGCAGTCTTAATTCTGCCAATATAGCCAAATAAAACCCATTTGAAATAGATTTCAGTCCCTTCCATACTGCATTTCCAAACAACATTCAGAAGAAAGGGGACAGACTGTCAGCACAGTAGTGATTTCAGGAAAATGTATGCTAATGTGTATTACTGGAGGATTTAGGTATGAGGGGCTTGGATGCAACATTGTGCTCTTTGTAGAGGATACTTCTGAGTCTGACAGCTGCAGTATAAGCTGACTCACCTAAATGTCCAGTTGTAATCATCTGTAACGCGTTCCATGAGGTCAAACTGTGGCCCTGGGACGCTGCAAATTGGACGATTCCAGTTATCCCGTATTCTCATATAGAGGTTTCTGGTGTAAAAGTTCTCAAAATCTTGATAAAGTGGCACAAAATCCTGGTTTGAAAACATGCACAGGGTTATGTTGCTGGGAAAACGTCTGCTGCTGTACCCAAGTCATTCCCATTAAAAAGGAAAAACAGATTCATTAGTGAACAGAGCTCTGTAACAGCCACACGTTCCTATGTCACAAACAACAACTACCAGCAAATATCTTACTTTAATTCCTTGAAATAGTGTTGGTATTTTTCGGGGGGGGGGGGGTATTCTTTTGTTGTTGGTTTTATTTCCTTTTTTAATGGTCAACAAGTTGGCCTAATTCTCCAGCTCAGCATTTGGAAAGCTGGAAACGGAAGAGCTCATGCTTCTTTCACTGGGAGAAACCAAATGCTTCCTTTGCTATGTGTGGAGCAGATTGCAAAACTAAGATAAACAACTCATTAGGTTTCATGAAATGCTGGATACATTAGGTTAAAGCCAGTCCAATGTAATTTATCTGGGCATTATTGACCTAGACTGCACATTCACACATCCAGTTAAGACAACTGATTTGGTTGACAATTTCTATCCATGGATTTTACTTAGAAATTAAGTTAAAAGAAAGGTATGAAATCTAAACAAAGATTTATATGAAACAGCAATATAGGCATATCAGACACTGGATACAATAAGCTGACAAAACAACATGGTATGTAGTTACATATGTGGAAGACTGGAGAATTAAATGAACACGTAATCCATACTGGATGGCGAAAAGATTTAACTAGCATGTCTGGAATCAAAATAGCTCAACAAATGGACAAATCATGAAGTGAAAAGTATATTCCATGAGAATGCTGACAAAAAGACTGCACCATGATATTTCATCAAGTTGCACATGCATCTTTGGAAAGCCGAAACAGGAAATAATTTTGGGAATTTTATTTGTAAGAGGAACAGTAAGACTATTTGCATTTTTCCTCCATTATGGCAAGCGTTACTGTAAATGATGGCTCAACCTGCACAGATAAGGAGGAGCAATAAAAGATCTAAAAGTTAAAACCACAACTGAACCTGCTGAGGTGTAAGTTTCACTTGAACCATGTGGGATAATTCAGGCTACATTCACTCTGTAGCTGGGACACTGATTGCTGAGTGCTCTGTGATCAGCAGCTCAACAAACAGAAGTCAGCAATTACAGATGTTAGCACTGCCTTTTGCTACGAAAGACAAGGACAGCCATATGGGGCAAAGAAAAGTTTGGGTTTAAGCGGTTAGGAGAGATGATATATCTAACAATGAGGTATTTCTGAGTTTTCTTTTTCTGTGGATTGACCTAATACACCGAGATTCTATTTTGTTTAGAGTGCTCTGGTGCTCTTTGAACATCTCTCTGTGTGAAAATTAGGATTTTACATTCATATAGGGACATATTCATACAGGTGTTCATTCTGCAATGTGCGTCATTCCTCTCACTGCTATGCAGTGATCTTCTGTAAGATGAAAGTTGTTTGCCTTGTTAATTCGGTAGGTTATTGCACATAACTTGCAAGTAGGGGAATGCTCAGCTGTGGATACATAATGTCTTTTCCATACATACTTTTTGTTGTTCTCTTTCTGCAGCAATGTGACGTTTTTCTAGTCCCCAGGCTCTCATAAAATCTCGCAGGTAGCCAAATATTGTTCCCACTCCAAAACCCAGGAAAGTAAGAACAGCAACATACATTGGTGCCTGTTCAAAGTGCTCAATAAAGGTTTTTTTGTAGAGAGTTCCATTTGATACACCATTCTTCTGGAAATACAGAACAGAAACTTGTGATTAATACATTTCATCTCATCAAAGCCTAGACCTCAAACCTCAAAGCAAATTATTTTCTCTAATACAATGCAAATTAGAAGAGACATTTAGACCTCACAGTGTATCAGTTGATGCAACCTAAACTTCAATAAGAGGATTTTTAACTCCTGCAGTTGTTACTGACCACTACAAGTGTTTTCCATTTTCTCTCCTCTCCACCAATGACCTCAATTGCAGGTGTCTTCAACACCACTCCCTTGTCTATTTTGAAACATGTGAAACTTATTAAATATTGGCAACATATTATTGTGTAATTGGACAATTATTTCAAAGGTGATTAAATGGAAACCACAGTACTCTGGTCTTGCAAGACAGAGCTATAAAAAGGGAAGGGCAGCATTAAAAACTCACCTACACTGCATCTGACTCTGCTTCTGGAAATCTTGTGAAACACATTGCAACAACTAACCTATATACAGCAAATCCTGTCTGAAATAGGGCACATTTTCCATGAAGTTTTTAGGATCTGAAGAAGTATCCAAAACAGCCATGATCCCAGCCTTCTATTACAGTTCTGACTTCACAAATGCTTTTAATCATCTTTTCAGTGAACTCTCCCACACTTCTAAGGGTATGTAAAAGAAAAGGGGGAGGAAGGATGAGGGGAAAGGAGACACACAGGTAACCTGCTTCTTGGAACTGGTGACCCTATTGTGACTAACTTCTAGAAGTATAAACCCATATGTGGACAAAATAATGTTTCTTGAGAATATGCTAAAATTTCCATGTATGTATTGAAGAATCTAAGTTTTTCAGTTTCAATCTTCTCAAATCAGCTTCTATTCAGTAGGCTTATCAGATTACTCTTTGGAAGAGAGGTAACTCCCTTATTTCTGCAAAACACAATGGCTTTTACAGTTACTGTCTAGTAACAGCCAGCCTGTTAATTCAAAATAACAAAATGCAATTCAGAAACAATAGTGACCTCTATTAAAAAACCTAAAACAAACAGAAAAATCCCATACCTTTCTAAGCATATTATAAAGCAAATCTACCAACACATGAAGAAATGCCCTTAATATATTCCTCTCTGTGGGACTAAACTAAAAAAGTAGCTGATGTATTTATAGAATGCAATTGTTTTAGCAAGCTAACATAGAATACTCATACTAAGAACAACTGCAAATTCATATTACTTGTCAGAACCAGAGTATTATTGGTCTTCATGCTACATTAAAATGCCTTTATCCTTCAAATGACTTTGATTTCAGTAGTAATTTGCTGTCCAACCCCAGAGTCACAGTTTTCTTGGGAAAGAGTGAGAAAAAGGAAAGGAAAAAGAAAAAGGAAATAAAAAAGGAAAGAAAAAAGATGTTGTGCATAAGATGAAATGTAAAGATTTTGAAGGAAACACAAGAAGGAAAAAATTATTGGTATTGCTAAATAGAAATATTTAGACTTTGGAAAGACTTTGCTCTGTGAAGGGGAAGGAGTGCAGGGCTGGTTCTCACCATGTGAGGGTGGACATTTGAAACAATGCTACACGCACACTCACACCTCAGGCTAATCACTCTTTTAAGGCAACCCATTAACCATGAAAATCATTTTATGAGGATGAGTTAAATACATGGCCAAGTCGTATTTCACATGAGTCACAACAGCTGTGTGCACACAACATTGAGATAAAGTAAATATTTCATCAAGGATTAAGCTCAACCATTTTACCTTACATTTGCCATGAGCTAAGAGCATACTTATGGTTATCTATGGCTATTCAGTTGACATCACAGCTTGTCAAGCTGTGCTGATGTGATAATGCACCTGAGCCCAGAGGAATTACCACAATAATTTTATCAGTTTTATTAAGAAACACTTTATTGTTATATATCTTATTTGCAATGGAGCAAGGAAGCTCATATTAGACTCCTACATTGCAAAACTCTTCTTCCACAATAAAACTCTTCTCCTTTGGAGTTCTCATTTCAGTCACTGCTATTTTATGCATTCAGTATAACATATGTGGCTAAACATGTAACCACTATCACCTACAAGTAGCTAGTAGCAAATGGCATCAATAGTAATAATGTGAAGTCAGGCTGTGACCCATATTCTCCAGTCTATGGATAGTGAAAAACAAAAGCCTCCAAATAGCCCAAAGTTAGTATAAGGCTGGGAGAACAAATTCAATACAGGGACGTCTTGTCTAAAAACTGAAGGGAGGGAAGCAAAGAGCATTTCATTCATCCCTAAAGTCCCACCAAAAAAGCAGAAGAAAAGTCTTGGGATTGGAATAACCAAAACAAGTGGTTTAACAAGCTGCTTCTAGAGAGCAGTAATGTGGATGCTTTAGTGCAACACTTCAAATCCAAGCACCGGGGTATGGGTGACTGACTGAACATCATGAGGAATTGCAACAGTTTCAGCCAAACTGAAAAGGCAGTGCACGAACGGTTAACTGCCATTTTACATTGCATTACTGTTGACTTTGCAGATGTTAACATAAAGCTTTATTTGAGGAGAAAGAGGTGAAATTGGAGACTGTGCATTTAAAGCGCTTAGGCAGTGAAGATAGATGTAAGTAAACGTTTGCTGGCACCAAAATCAAATACAGCAGATCCCATACATATGCCTGAAATGATTCAGAGATCACTAGTTACACAATGTGTACACTGCTGCATTGTGCACTCACTAGTATATTATTACCTGTAATAACACCTGTAGCATACAGTACATTTTCCAGCTCCATATTTCAACTGTAGCAATCCTAAATATCAAATTAGGCAAAGGTTCTAAAAAACTAACCAGAGAATTGTACTTTCCCCAGTATATTCTCCCAACTTCCAGCAATTGGTGGCTTTGAGATTCCAAAAGCCTGAGATTGTGTTATCACAGTTAAGAGTCATCAGGGAATACTTATGAATTTGCTCATAATTTTTGAACCCACAACTACTGTGGATATAAACTGTGGATTCAACAGTTGATTTAATCTGTAAAAATGGATTTCCTCTTTTTGTTATTGCAAAATTGACTGATAATTCAATTTGCCCATTTACTTTGACCGCTGTTGTCCAGCTTTCCTACTCAACCAATCACACGACTCAAGTTTTCTGTACTTAAATGGCTTCTGCCTCTCCACTTGTTTCTTCCCAAGATGAAGAATCCTCATCGATTTAGTTCTGGTCTAGTTTAGTGTCCTGGTCCTTACACAGATTAAACAAAATTAAATATATATTTTAATGCTCAACTCTTTTCACTCTGCAAAGTTCAATAATACCTTTCTGAAAGGGAGAGGAAGGAAATCAACATTGCATGCACACCTGAGGGCACAGTATGGATCTGTACATCTTCAAATGTTTTGCCTTGTTTTCAGTTGCTTTTTTTAAAGCTTGTTAATTTTTAACATTCTATTTGCCTTCTTGCCACAGTTCACAGTTTCAGAAATCTCTCTTATGATTAGAATATATCCTTCCTTTGTTGGAATAAATACCTAATTCAGCTCACACTATTGATGCATTCTCAGGATCATTTCTTCCTCCAATTCATGGATTGTTTTCTAGTGACCTACATTTTTTTCCACTGTTTTATCACACCACACACTAACACTGAGAAATTTCTGCAGTGTTTGCTGTCCAGAGTTAATTTTTCACTCCCTGAAGAATTTGGTAGTGTCCACACATACTGACATCTATTTATTCTCTCCCTTTTTCCAGACCATTGGTGGAAGTGTGAGAGGACACAGGTCCAATGAGAGATCCCTCCAGGACTTTGTTCCCAGCCTGTCCCTGGTCACCGCATTAGAAAAAGTCTTATATTTGTAACCCTAATTCCCCATTTCTCTGGCAAAAAAAGGCTTTTAACTTAAGCAGTGACCCAGAGTTACTCAGCAGTTCTATGTTTGGTTTCCTTTAAAAGTCTTGAGTAAATAACCTTTGTGATATGTGATCCTCTTTTTATTGGCTTGTTTTAAAAATTCTACTGGCATTCCAAACCAAAATAGTTTCCCAGCAGTCTGCCACAGAGTAAGTACACTTTCCAGGCACAAATGCAAGGAATCTGCTAAGGCAATGTAAAGACACCCAATACAGAATGGCTGTAGCCAAAATTCAAAAGAAATAGATGCTTTGCATAGAGTTTGAACAATCTGGAATTTCATTGATGTCTTGGAAGCCAAAAGCACAATTAGGATACGCAACTTCAGCGTGTTGAGACTGCTTAGCTTGTTAGATGATGCTGTCTTGTACTCTCCTGATATCAAAGGCTACACTGGCTGCTCAGCTTTGGAACTCTGTAGCACATAGCTGCAGAAAACCCATGTCAACAGAAAACCCATGTCAACAGATTTGGCAGTGGCCTTAAGCCACAGCTGCAAACTGATTTCCAGTAAGACACTCACAGCAAGAGATTTCCTGGACAAGATTTTGATGCCAAGGAAGTCAACAGGAGTGATGCCAATACAGTAAGGTCAGTTTGAAGTTAAACCCTTCTTAGATCCCCATATTCCATAGTTATCCAAAGCATTTTGAAACTCTCCCCTAATGAAAAAATGGAGAAATTAACACTAACAACAACTCTAACAGTGTTAATAGAATGGGCATCCTTACAAAACACTGAATATATTGGTCACACAGTCTTAATCAAAATAGCTTGCTCTAATAATGTAAACTAATCTTGAAATCTGTTAAACACACTCCTGGCAACACCTTTAAAGGAGATAGTTATGAAACATGATATTTGCACTAACAAAGTAAAATGAAAGATAGCTATGCAATAGCATAAGTAATACTTCAGTATTTGTTCATAACACCCTTAAAGATAGGAGAGAATTTTCATCACATTCAGGTCCTGTAGCGTCTGGAATAGTGCTCATGAGACAGATTTGTACCAATGGGAGAGCTAAGAGTGGAACAGCATAGACATTGTGTTACATGTGTGCTGGCCCTGATGAGGTTACTAGCGAAGAGGTAACAATTTCTGCTGGTGTAAGTTAGGAGTAAACCTGTGTGAAGGGAGTTGCATCAAGGGAACAGACATGAGAATTCATGGTTTCATTCAAGTTCCTTAAAAACAACATAAACTCTAAAGAAATCCAGAAATCCCAACCTGCTTTTCGAACCCTCTCCTTAATTTAATATTGTTTCGTTATTATGGCCACTTCCAATACAGCAGCAGTAGGTGCAGGGGACAACTGTATCCTTGAAATAAACTACTGTGAGAATAATAAAGTCTTCCAAAATATAAGCACCCCACTAGGAACAAAATCTGATCCAGAAGCAGATGTAACTTTATTTTACTCTCCCTCAGTTTAAGAATGTTTCACCTGTTTCTGGATGAGATTTTATCATGTTGCTGGATAGAACCTATTAAAAAAGCAGTGCAAGTTGATTGATCACCATAAAGCTTCCAAGACAGATATGTACATGAAGAGATAGGTGTTGAAAACTGTGAAACAAGTAACAGCTACATTTGCTCAATATCTGCCAGATTTCAAGATGACACTGAAATACTGAGCAAATTAGGACAGTGCATTTCTACAGTTAAAAACTGACAGCAGAACAGAATGATAATCCCTGCTGCAACATCTGATTGTTTGCAGATGGTTTGGTTCCAAACAGACCATTCCTCCCTGACATTAGAAGAATAACATCTGGGACAAGACCGCAAGGAAAGTGATTTTAGATGTCCTAGGATGTGCGAGACAGCCACATGGCATACCAGGACCTATAGAAGCCTGTACCCTTCTGGAGCAGAAGCTGAAGACAAGGTGCTACAGGTAAACATTTTAGCCGTGAGAAGGTCTGGCAGAATCCCACTCAGAACTTGACACTGGATAGCCACAGATTGAAATGACTGTTGTGCAATACTGCCTCTTATGGGTCATCGTCACCAAAAGACTGGGTCTCACAGAATAAAACTGCCAGGTTTTATGCAAGCCCACAGGTGACTGCCATAATTACTATTTTTTCCCCAAACCGCCATATGTAGACACCATTACATACCGGGGGATTCTTAATGACTGTATGCAGCCCCCAGTAAAAGAAAAAATGAAAATGAAATAATGAAAATCAGAAGTTTCCGATAATGAATACACTGTTGACACATAGAATGGTTTGGGTTGGAAAAGGCCTTAAAATCATCTAGTTCCAACTCCCCTGCCATGGGCAGGGATGCCTCTCAGTAGACCATGTCACCCAAGGCTCTGTTCAACCTGGCCTTGGACACTGCCAAGGATGGTACAATTACCACTTCTCTGGGCAAACTGGTCCAGTGCCACACCACACTCACAGTACAGAACTTCCTTCTATCCAACCTGAACTTCCCCTGTTTAAGTTTAAACGCATTCCCCCTTGTCCTATAACTACAGTACCTGACGAAGAGTACATCTCCATCATCTTTGAAGGCCCCCTTCAGAGGGGGCTATGAGGTCTCCACGCAGCCTTCTCCAGGCTGAACAGCCCCAGCTTTCTCAGCCTGTCTTCATACAGAAGGTGCTCCAGCCCCTGATCATCCTCATGGTCTCCCCTGGACTTTCTCCAACAGCTCCATGTCCTTCTTATGTTGAGGACACCAGAACCGCACACAGTGCTCCAAGTGGGGTCTCAGAAGAACAGAGATGGAGATTACTTCACAAATCTCTTCAGTTACTGTCAGTGATGTTCTTTAAGTATATATGTTTTTTTTTTCTGATACAACACATTTCAGATCATACAGACTGAAGTTTCTCAAATGTGAGTCAGTAATATCCACATAGGGAATTCATAGCTTACTGTGCTATACATACAAGACTTAAATTAAAAATAGTTATTAAACTTATCTGTCTAGAAAGTGCTAAAATGAAGGTCACAGCCTCTTGCAACGTGAAAACGCCACAAGAAAGTAGAATCTTCGCACTACGCAAACTAAAAAAGCAACCAAGCCAAAGAAGCTTTAGTTCCCATTAGTGTGTGTCTGCAGAACCCTTGCTTAGACTGAGTGTTGAATTCTCTTGAAGTTTCAGGATGAAGATATACACCTGGTAGTAAGGCAACCCACAAAGACTAAGAGTAAAATTTCCAAGGCTGGCCAGGCGGTTTAGGAAAAGTAAGGCAGCATCAAAATAACTTAAGAATCTGTGTGCTATTGAACTTGCCAGAGATTTAGGATTAACAACACGGGACCTCTGGAAAGTTTTCACTCTGTAAACAGTGCTAACTGCTGCTTGTTCTGTTCTGCTGCTTGATGTTTGTATGAAGACTGAGTCCTTTCACCATACTGTTCACAAGCACCAGGAAATGGCTTTTGATTTGATACACAACTGTCATCTAATTACTGACTAAAAACTCACAGTCTCTCTGTAAAAACTCTTGACAGCTTACTACAGGCACATACCAATAAAGGTACAGAAAACAGGATCTCCACCTTCCAGAATTGCATTATTTTTCAGCCAAGTACAAGTGAAACTGTCAACATATTTGCCTTATAATAAATTATTTCAGCACCTAGTAATCAAGTCCTGCAATGCAGACTATGATACCAATGTCATGAAAACACAGATGTGAATGACAAGCACGTTAGAAATATACTGTTAAATAGAAAACATTGTTATGTAATTAGGAAAACAATATTCTTCCTATGTAATTTTCAGACTGACATTTTGATGTTAAAATGATACTTTGAAGTGCAACATAGGACTTCAGAAGGATCAAAGAATCATAGAATAGTTAGGGTTGGAAAGGACCTTAAGATCATCAAGTTCCAACCCCCCTGCAATGGGAAGGGACACCTCACACTAAACCATGTCACCCAAGGCTTCATCCAACCTGGCCTTGAACACTGCCAGGGATGGAACATTCACAACCTCCCTGGGCAACCCATTCCAGTGCCTCACCATCCTAACAGTTAAGAATTTCTTCCTTATATCCAATCTAAACTTCCCCTGTTTAAGTTTCAACCCATTACCCCTTGTCCTATCACTACAGTCCCCAGTGAAGAGTCCCTCCTCACCAGCATCCCTATGGGCCCCCTTCAGATACTGGAAGGCTGCTATGAGGTCTCCACGCAGCCTTCTCTTCTCCAGGCTGAACAGCCCCAGCTTTCTCAGCCTGTCTCCATACAGGAGGTGCTCTAGTCCCTGATCATCCTCGTGGCCTCCTCTGGACTTGTTCCAACAGTTCCATGTCCTTTTTATGTTGAGGACACCAGAACTGCACACAATGCTCCAGGTGAGGTCTCACAAGAGCAGAGTAGAGGGGCAGGATCACCTCCTTCGACCTGCTGGTCACGCTTCTTTTGATGCAGCCCAGGATACGGTTGCTTTCTGGGCTGTAAGTGCACACTGAAGCTGGCTCATGTTCATTTTCTCATCAACCAACACCCCCAAGTCCTTCTCTGCAGGGCTGCCCTGAATTTCCTTTTTGCCCAACTTGTAGCTGTGCCTGGGATTGCTCCAACCCAGGTGTAGGACCTTGCACTTGTCATGGTTAAACTTCATGAGGTTGGCATCAGCCCACCTCACAAGTGTGTCAAGGTCCTTCTGGATGGCATTCCTTCCCTCCAGCGTATCAACAGAACCACACAGCTTGGTGTCATCAACAAACTCGCTGAGGGTGCACTCAATCCCATTGTCCATGTCACTGATAAAGATGTTCAACAAGACCAGTCCCCAACACCGATCCCTGAGAGACACCACTTGTTACTGGTCTCCAGCTGGACACTGAGCCATTGACAACAACTCGTTGCATGCAGCCATCCAGCCAGTTCTTTATCCACCTACCAAACTGATGTCTCTGCAATTTAGAGACAAGGATGTTGTGTGGGACAGTGTCAAAAACTTTGCACAAGTCCAGGTAGATGTCATCAACTGCTCCAGCCCTGTCCATTGGTTCCGTAGCCCCGTCGTAGAAGGTCACCAAATTGGTTAGGAAGGACTAATTGGCTTAACAACTTCATTCGCCAGCTCCTTCAGGACCCGCAGATGGATTTCATCAGGGCCCATGGACTTGTGCACATTCAGGTCCGAGATGGTACCTAACCAGATCCTCTCCTACAGTGGGCCTAAGGTCTTCATTTGCACAGTCCCTGTGTCTGCCTTCCAAGACTTAGGTAGTGTGGTCAGAGCCTTTGCCAGTGAAGACTGAGGCAAAGAAGTCATTCAAAACCTCAGCCTTCTCCAAATCCAGGGTAGCCAGTTCTCCCGATAGCTTCCGAAGGGGGCCTACATTGTCCCTAGTCTGTCTTTTATTTTCAATGTATCTATAGGATCCTTTCCTGTTATCTTTCACAACCCTAGCCAGGTTGAATTCTAGTTGGGCCTTAGCTTTCCTAACCTGATCCCTAGCTTCCTGGACAGCATCCCTGTATTCTTCCCAGGCCATCTGTCCTTGCTTCCACCTTTTATAAGCTTCTTTTTTTCCTTCAAATTTTCCTCAGCAGCTCCTTATCCATCCAAGGAGGTCTCTTGGCCCTCCTGCTGCACTTCATTCTAGTTGGGACACAACACTCCTGAGCTTGCAGTAGGTGATCCTTGAATATCAACCAAGAGTCTTGGACCCTCCTGCCCTCTAGGGCTATATCCCATGGAACCTTACTAAGCAGGTTCCTGAAGAGGCCAAAGTCTGCTCTCTTGAAGTCCAGGGCAATGAGCTTGCTGCACGCCCTTCTCACTGTCCTGAGGTTCCCAAATTTGACCATCTCATGATCAGTACAACCAAGGCTGCTCTGTAGTGTCACATTTCCAATGAGCCCTTTTCTGTTGGTGAGCATGAGGTCAAGCATAGCACCTCTCCTTGTCAGCTCCTCTATTACTTGCAGAAGGAAGTTGTCTTCCACACAATCGAGAAACCTCCTGGATTGCTTGTGCTGGGCCGTACCATCTCTCCAACAGATATCAGGGTGGTTCAAGTCCCCCATGAGGACAAGAGCCTGTGAGCGTGAGGCTGTTCCTTGACGCAGAAGACTTACTCTTAAATAACATTCAGGAAGAAAAGGAGTTGGTAAAAGTCTAGAGACAGCAGTGACAGCAGGTCCAAACTAGAACAAAGGTGAGCTTGGAAGGTGCACATTTATTCGCCTTCAGTTTGGAAGTTTTTATGCAGATATTTATATTCATTCAAGAAGTCTTTTAGCCTGGTATGTCAGGATATGAATTTCTAGCCTGGCATACACTTGAAGCAATTTGCATTCTGTTATCAGTGGATGTTATTTGCAACTATTAAGTAAACTGTCTCCTCCATGCAATTTTCACAAAACCTATAGATCAGCACAAGTTTTCATCTGGTATGACTTTAGTCCGATGAGTAGAACTGCACATTGCAGAGCGGTCATACTACAGTGTTTGTCAAAAGAAAAGCTGCATACATAACTTTACAACACAGAAACTCAGAGGCATGCACACAGGCTCAGGACAAATGACAGTAATAACCCATGGAAACGCAATATCATGGTGGGGACAAAAATCTAAGAAAACACTACTTTGAACTGTAGGTTTCAGGAATTGCAGTATGAACCATAACAGATACTATCCAACTATCCAACATGAACTAAGACACTTACATCAAACAGTATATGGGAGATTGAAAAGCCTGCACAGTAAACTCTTCTCCCAGTGGCTTTACATCTATGCAAACAATATCAAGAAACACTAGAAAGAAAAAGGAATATGTGTACCTGATACAGCTGTTACTGTTTGCCATTACTCCCAGAAAAATTCAAACCAAACTCAATATAACCAGGATTGCATGAGGACAAAAAGGGAGCTTAATAATTTCAAATTATTAAAGACAATACAATGAAGTTCATTACCCAGAGAGATATTTACGAACACCAGAAGCCATTTCCTAACCTTACAGCAATTACAGAGTAGAAAGCCATGCATGTTGAATCAGACAAAAGACCAGGATGAAACGCTTAGGTTAAAGCAATCCTGACATAGTTCATGGCGTCAAGTTGCAGCAAGTGTTTTGTTTTTATTTCCAAGGCTTAGAGTAAGCTACAAGAACTGCACTGCCGGACCACATCAGAGTATCTCTTGATCATTCAAATCCTATGGCTTTAGCTTTAAGAGCAAACAAACAATCAAAAAGATGAAAAGCCACTTCAAAGGCTGTCAGTTCCCACACACCACTGGGGATGATCTGCTAAGACAAGAGATTTCTTCCAGAAGTGATTTAGCATTTAGAAATTCATCCTATGGATCTCATACATTTTTTATAAGAAGCTAATATTTGTTAGGATCAAGACTGTGAATGAATTGAAAGATAATTGAGATGGAATAACCAGACTGTTACGGTGATTTTGCCCAGTGTGGATTCTGAGCTACAATCAACATGAAGCAGTCCACCAGCTCAATTTCCCACCTCATGAATCAGCAAGGAACACCAGAAAATGTTCTAACTAGTATCAGATTGCACTCCCTGCAAAATTCCCTTGTGAACAAAACGCTACATGTGAACAGTCAGATCTTATGCACTAACTTGCATACCTGGTGTAGCGCTTTAAGCTCAACCAGAAACTCAGAGCCAAGCAGCCTCTTGCTCACTCTCCCCTTCTTCCTCCCCTTGCTTCCAGAAGGATGGGGAAGAGAATCAAGAGTGTAATTCCCACAAGTTGAGATAAGAGCAGTCCAGTAACTAAGGTATAACACAAACCACTGCTGCTACCACCAATAATAATAATGAATCATTGAATCCCAGAGCTTTCCACACCATATAGTACAACAGCTGCAAACAGGACCAGGATTTAACACAGATAACAAATCAGAGCAGTTTAATTCTGAGACATGTATCTGCTTTCATAAAAACATAGAATCAACCAGGTTGGAAAAGACCTTTAAAATCAAGTCCAATCTTTACCTTAGCACTGCCAAGGCCACCACTAAACCATGTCACTAAGGTCCTCATCTACACAGGGTTTAAACACTTGCAAGGATGGTGATTGCACTGCTGTCCTGGGCAACCTGTTCCAATGTCTGACCACCCTCTCGGGGAAGAAATGTTTCCTAATATCTGGTCTAAACCTCCCCTGGTGAAGCTTGAGGCCAATTCCTCTTGTCCTATTGCTTGCTACTTGGGAGAAGAGAGTGACCCCCACCTCACTACATCCTCTTGTGAGGAAGTTATAGAGAGGGATAAGGTCCCCCCTGAGACTTCTCTTCTTCAGACTAAACCTCCCCGGGTCCCTCAGCTGTTCCCTATTGTACCTGTGCTCCAGGTCCTGCACCAGCTCCATTGCCCTTCTCTGGACCAGCTCCAGCTCCACAGTGTCTTTCCTGTAGTAAGGGTCCCAGAACTGAACACTGGATTCAAGGTGCAGCCTCACCAGTGCCCAGTACAGGGGGACAATCCCTGCCCTGGCCCTGCTGCTACACTGGTGCTGATACA
This sequence comes from Melopsittacus undulatus, assembly GCF_012275295.1. Classification (NCBI taxonomy): domain Eukaryota; kingdom Metazoa; phylum Chordata; class Aves; order Psittaciformes; family Psittaculidae; genus Melopsittacus; species Melopsittacus undulatus. The sequence goes on along the minus strand of NC_047529.1, from coordinate 7,098,887 downwards.
GGCCAGAATGCTGTTGGCCTTCCTGGCTGCCTGGGCACACAGCAAGCTCATGTTCAGAATGGATGTGTCCCTGGACTTGCCTGGAGTGTGCCAAATTCATCACAGGGTTCATATGTTGAAACTTCAGAAAAAGTCTCAGGCATCACTGGTTCCCAAGATGACAGCATCAGCTTTGATGAAGTCTTCTGGAAGGCATAATGCACGGGTTCCTTGTTAAAGATCCACAAGTGCATTCACACTTCCTACCTGAAAGCTGCATATCTTTAGAATAATTTGCACATTATTCTATTCATCCTGAGAGCTATGCATGGGTTAAGTTGAAGTGATGCCTTCCAAGACATTGCTATTACTGCAAGGAGTAAAAAGTATCATATTTCAGAAACACTACAACAGAGAAAATCACTGCCAATTCTGTTAATGCAATCAGAGTCTTAGCTGGATTTATGCTATTTCTTCAAGGCAATTAACTATTTTAAAATAACATTTAAATACAGGTCTGTAGGCGTACCATGGACAGCGAGGGAAGAGAGAGACATGAAATCCCATAATAAAAAAATTACCAATCTAATGATAGGGAAAGCAGAATTTCTCATGAACAGCTGGGAGAGAGACAATCGGGTTTTGTGTTGCTAGTTTTGCAGGTAGGGGAATCAAGAGTTCAGTACGAAGACAAGCATCTGTGTAGAAAAGGTCCTTCTCTGAAGTAAGATAGGACTTAAGCATCAGAAAAGAGGACCAGGGAATAAAAAAACATTCAAAATAATCTCACTTACTGTGTAGTACATGGGTTTTTATGACAGAAGAATTTGAGGAAGATGAGGGAGATAGGCATTCTATAAACATGCCAATAGTCTCACAGCACACCACAGTGGGAATAAATTTGAGAAAATGAACAGCTTGACACCTTCAAACACAAGGGAAGCTCTCCTAAGCAAGATCGCAGGAATTCATTTAAATAATAGTTAGGCAACTTGGCAGCGGTGACCATGGCATAATTAGAGTCAGATGGACTACAGAATCATAGAATCATAGAACAGTTCGGGTTGGAAAGGACCTTAAGATCATCCAGTTCCAACCCCCCTGCCATGGGCAGGGACACCTCACACTAAACCATGTCACCCAAGGCTTCATCCAACCTGGCCTTGAACATTGCCGGGGATGGAGCATTCACAACCTCCCTGAGCAACCCATTCCAGTACCTCACCACCCTCACAGTAAAGAATTTCTTCCTTAGATCCAATCTAAACCTCTGTTGTTAAGTTTCAACCCATTACCCCTTGTCCTATCTCTACAGTCCCTAATGAAGAGTCCGTCACCAGCATCCTTATAGGCCCCCTTCAGATACTGGAAGGCTGCTATGAGGTCTCCACGCAGCCTTCTCTTCTCCAGGCTGAACAACCCCAACTTTCTCAGCCTGTTTTCATATGGGAAGTTCTCCAGTCCCCTCGTGGACTCCTCTGGACTTGTTCCAACAGTTCCATGTCCTTTTTGTGTTGAGGACACCAGAACTGCACACAATGCTCCAAGTGAGGTCTCACGAGAGCAGAGTAGAGGGGCAGGATCACCTCCTTTGACCTGCTGGTCAAGCTCCTTTTGATGCAGCCCAGGATACAGTTGCTTTCTGTGCTGTAAGCACACACTGAAGCCGGCTCATGTTCATTTTCGCATCAATCAACACCCCCGAGTCCTTCTCCACAGGGCTTCTCTGAATCTCTTCTCTGCCCAACCTGTAGCTGTGCCTGGGATTGCTCCCACCCAGGTGTAGGACCTTGCACTTGTCATGGTTAAACTTCATAAAGTTGGCATCAGCCCACCTCACAAGTGTGTCAAGGTCCCTCTGGATGGCATTCCTTTCCTCTAGCGTATCAACAGAACCATACAGCTTTGGTGTCATTGGCAAAGTTGCTGAGGGTGCACTCAATCCCACTGTCCATGTCACTGACAAAGATGTTGAAAAAGAGTGGTCCCAACACCGATCCCTGAGGGACACCACTTGTTACTGGTCTCCAGCTGGACATTGAGCCATTGACCACAACTCTTTGCATGCAGCCATCCAGCCAGTTCCTTATCCACCAAGTGCTCCACCTATCAAATTCATGTCTCTCCAATTTAGAGACAAGGATGTTGTGTGAGACAGTGTCAAACGCTTTGCACAAGTCCAGGTAGATGACATCAGCTGCTCCACCCCTGTCCATCAGTTCCGTAGCCCTCATAGAAGGCCACCAAATTGGCCAGGCAGGATTTCCCCTTAGTGAAGCCATGCTGGCTGTCACCAAGCACCTTGTTGTTTTTCATGTGCCCTAGCATGCCTTCCAGGACCAAAGCCAGCATCAAAACTGGCTTATGTGATCAAATCAACGCATCATTTAATAATAATTTAACAACATGACAGGTTCTGCAACCCACCTACCCTCCAATTACCTTGCGAGAACCCCAGAAGGTTTACAGAGTAACCTGGATTCAACAACTTCTGCCCTAATGCAGAAAAGCTATATATTTTAGCAGATGACAACCAATTATTTAACTTTAGGTTTCTTTCCCACCTAAAACTCTACGGAAACAGTAACATCCCTCTCTACCTACTTTTTGTTTGGAAATTATCAAGGAAAAGTAGTTTCAATCTATAATGATTAAGTAATGCCCACTTCTATACCTATGAGAAGCTCACAAGTGGAACTGTCCAGGATCCCTGAAGTAGTACAACAGTTCTTCAAGAGGCTTTCTCTTCCTACTGATTTGAATTTCTGCCCTGTACAATTGGAGAAGATGACCTGGGCTTTGATGACTTCTTAATGTCTATTTAATTGTAATGATTTTCATTAACCAGTTTTAAATTGGCTAATTCAATCTTGGAACTCAAAACAAAATAATAGCATTCTAGTTCAAATGCTTGAATATTAATAAAAAAGAATCCAGAAATAAATTGTTACATGATATGTTTTTTTGGTACATCATACATTAAAACACTCTTTGTAAGTGGTTCCAGTACTTATGTAAAAATCATAGCACTGAAGATAAGAATGTCTTGCTTTCTCTCAACTGAACATTATGGCACTATTAGGTTTACAGAAATCACTCAAATGAATGCTCTCCAGAGGTTTCATTGCAGTCTAGGTATAGACAAAAAGGAAGTCCTCACCTCACCTTGTACTAATTTTCATCAGTGGATTTGCATCTACCTAGAGGCAAACATCTACAGGCTGTTGGTTCTCGAAGACATGAAATAGGAAAAAGCAGCACACCAGAACTTCAGGAGACAAATCAGGTGCAAGAGTACAGAGGGAAAGGGGTAGGTGAAGCATGTTTTGTTGGTTCAGCAAAGGAATGTTCAAATGCATAAGAAGAAGTAAAGATTTAGTTGAATTATCATTTGAACTTTAAAAACTTTAACCTGTTTTCTAAGAAAGCAATGGCTTATTCCCTCATGACATCTCTCTACCTGCAAGTAACACTCCAGTAGCTTTTTCTGAGCTCATAGACCAATTTCAATCAAATGCTATGGAAGAGTAGAGGTCGTTCAAGATACAAATTTCACCTTGCTAGGGCAGAGATCCAAATCTATGTGCTGAAGGAAAGACAGCAATAACTTGGATATTTATCCATTCTTGGTGTGAATTACACAAGTGAATTACAAGTGTAATGACCCATGAACCAGCATCTACATAGTTCTGAGCAAGGTTTACCCTGTTACTTGCCCATCTGGAAGTATGGTAGGACATGGAAGCCAAAGACCTGAGAACATGGTAGGCAAGCTGGTATGTTCTGGGGTGGTAGAAGGTGCCGAACACAAAACAAGATGAAATCAAACTTCATGAGACCCATTGCTCACGGCAAAAAAACCCAAGACATTTCACAAGCTTTTGCCTTACCTCCAATATTATTTCTTCCCATATTGCTGAGGGACAAATTAAAAATCAATACTCAAAACATTGCTACACCATGAAAGTAGTTTAGGTAGACATTAGTGTATGTTAAAGTTTTCATTTATACTGGTCATAAAGTGGTAGAAACCAAGGCACTCAGGAAAAGCAGGAAACAGAACAGCAGAATAACAGATTTCAGGAGAGCACAACTGTACTCAGAAATAACAGGCAACTCTATCAGAAGAAATATTCAAGCTAAAAAGAGAATAAAACCAGCAATCTCTTAAGAAAATAAGGGCAAAGGGACAAACCATTCCAGTGCTGCTAAGCAGTATGTAGGTGTTGGATGAAGCACTCCATCCAGCTTTGGGCAATGCTTTTGGAGGAAGAAGAGGTAAACTAAATGGAGAGATCTGGGAAGAAAAGCATAAGGTCTGGTCAAGTAAGTTATGAGTTAAAAATGAAAGAATTTGAGCTTCATGTTCTACAGGGAGGAGAAAACCCTAACAACTGGCAGCCTGAGAAATCTCTAAGCATGTAATAAGTGTAAGAGGAAGAGAGTAATCTAAGCTCTGCGAAGCATCAGCATGAATAAATCACAGCCAAGGTAGTCTAAATCAGACATCAGAAAGAACTTTCTACATATAAAAGCAGTTAAACTTGAAGGTAGAGCAATGGACATGTATAAGACATAAGCAAACCTCTGTATAAAACAAACCTCTGTCAGGAACATTTTACGTATAGTCACAGCTAATACCGTTTAGCAAAAGATATCAGAAAGCAGTGCTTTCTCAGTACAGTGGCATGGCTTATGGGATAAGAGGGTCCAGAATAACCTTCAAGTATTATAGCATAAAATTAGCTCTGGATAAAACTAAGTCTGCTTTGCATAGAAATGAACTAGATGACATCTTGAAATACTTTTAATCCTTGTTACCTATTTCTCCCAATTTCCTTATGTTCAGAAACGTCATCATGACACAAAAAGCAGAATACAAAAGATGGACCACACTGAAAATAGACAAAACATGTTTTGCACTGAGTGAAATGCAAGAAGACAGCGAGAACATTTAAACCATAGATACTGGAAGAAAGAAGTAGATGTACAGAGTTTCTGATAAAATTAACATGACTCTGGCTTTTGGCAGCTGTCTGTATTTGGAGAACTTCAATCTGTGCTGCACTCTTGACCAATCAGTGAACAAACTTCCGGCTAACAGACTGTGTAGACAGTCTTTTGCATGCTGTTCTGTTACCTGTGTCTCATTAACATCTCTACATAACACCATTCTAGTATTACAATCCTCTTAAAGTTAAGAAGTTTCTCTGACTTTTCCATTAGTCTAATACTTCTGTTTGCACATCTGAGCCTGTGTCTAAATTTGGGATGTACCAAGACAGACCAACAGTAGCTGGTAAAACAGACTAGGCAGAACCACCTAGAAGGGATGTGCTGAAGCTCTGATCAACTGTACACTTTCCTGAGCTACCCAGTACATTTTCAGGAGAGACACAAGATGCCTGCACACCAGCCTTATTTCTCAAATACGACCATTGTCAAGGAAACCCAAAAGGTTTCTCTCAGAAAGGAACATAGCTTTAAAGCCCATTAAAATGCAAAGGTTTTCAAGTACTAGCAAAACAGTGTAATGTTTCTGTAAATAATAGTTGTTATTTACAGTTGTAACTGTATAACACAGCAAAGCTTCACGTAGAAGATAAAGAAACCTTTTTCAGAAGACCTCATGTTTCACCTCTACATTTCCAATATAACTGCAAAAAAAAGAAATAAAAAAAAGGAAAATTACTAACCTGAACATAAGATTAATGTTGTGCCCTTCTAGAATGGCTGCTACAAATACATTTGTGCAATGAGGCAAAGAACGAGCCATTAGAAAAGGTCGGTGCAGGTTTCTCAACTGTGTGGAGAGAGGTCTCAAATTTGTTCTGACAACTTAAATTCATCCAGTAACTACTCTGAGAGGGTGAACAACGTACTCACATCCTACCACCTAGCAGAGAAAAATATGATGTCATTATAGGGCAAGAGGTAATGGGTTCAAACTGAAACAGGGGAAGTTCAGGTTAGATATAAGGAGGAAGTTCTTTACTGTGAGGGTGGTGAGGTACTGGAATGGGTTGCCCAGGGAGGTTGTGAATGCTCCATCCCTGGCAATGTTCAAGGCCAGGATGGACAGAGCCTTGGGTGACATGGTTTAGTGTGAGGTGTCCCTGCCCATGGCAGGGGGGTTGGAACTGGATGATCTTAAGGTCCTTTTCAACCCTAACCATTCTGTGATTCTATGATCATTTACTCCTGAGAAATTCCACATGTGCAAAGTAATATGACCTTAACAGCATGTCCCATAGCACAAATCAGCTGACAAAGAATTAATAAACCCCATTTACAGTGGGGGAAAACCCAGACAATCTCATGCACATAAAATCCTCACAAAATCAGTCTCAGGAGGCACTCCTGTAGGTGAGTATTTAGATGTTTCAGACACAATGCTTCACAGTGAATTCTGAAACAATACTTGCATACTCTGATTAACTCCTTATTTGACATGCTTTCCCATTCCACAGGGAAGGAAGCTCTGCATCTCCTCATTCTCATAGAGGAACTCCATCATCCTAAACTGAATTAAGACGTTTTATGTGTGCATCCTAACAGCTCCCTTATGGACTAATGGTTATTTAGCCTGTGTAAAAAATTACTTGATACAAAATCAAGAAATACAAGAGGGACATGCAGAATAACCAGCATAATGCAAGACTATCCTTCTGTGGGGACCAAATCTGTAACAGATTGGATGGTTGCCTCTTTTCTTAATTTTCATAGGTCAAAACTAATATCTCCAAGCAGAGCAGCTCCTGGAATATAAAAAGTAGTAAACCAGTATTTATAGTTCTTACATATTAATTTTTTTCGCATTCTGCTCAAGAGAAAAAAAGTGGAAGCTCTTAGAGCAAAACTCAGGTAGAGATGCTCAACCGCAGGGTCTCATGAGGGAGAATCCAGTGTTTATCAGTGAGGGAATATGGCTAAGGCACTGTGAGCTCCATTGAACGCACAACTCGGTACTTGGGAAAGGCAGCTATAGGCATCAGCACAAGGCCCTGGAGAAACTCCTAAAACATGATGAATCTTTCTTCCAGAACAACAGAACTGTCAGCTGGAAAGACTAATCTATGTCATTAGACTGTGTTACCTGTTCAAATAATTGCTTGAATTATGGGAAGACCTGATGTTTCCAATCATGTTTCTTACTCTTCTCTTTAACCAGCAGTGCTTTCACTCCTGTCTGGCAAGAGATCACACATGATATCCTCTGCTGCCAGTATGTCAGTCTGTGTGGCAGGGGATTTCTGCAATGCCTGAAGGCCAGGTCTTGCCTCAGTGACACGCAGGGGATCCTGGCCCACAGCTTGTTCAGGAGCTGGCAGGCTTGTTTTCTGCTTCCTGACAATGAGTTTTATGAAAGCAAGATACCTTGGCTGTACCTTCCCTCTGCAAGCTGCTGTGACACTGGAACTGGGCTCAGCACAATCAAAGCAGTGGTCTGGCTTGGGTCTTCCCTACATCCATGCAGAAAGAGATGGCAATACATATCCCATCCATTTCTAGAGTCTAATCCCAGAAGTCAAGTTTAAGGGTAAATCAATGGGACATTTCTACTTTTGGATGGAAGGAGGGTTAAGGCAGTTCAGATTAAGCTAAGTGCTCAGTATAGCAAAGTCCATCAGAGCTGTTGTGTGAAATGATATAGAAATGTACAGTGAAAGGCATTTGCTTCCCTGAGGGACCTTGAAAGGTACCAAGAAAAAGTTATGCCCATTTCTGAAGAGCTGGAGAAAAGTGTGAAGAGAGATAATATCACTTCATGTCAAACGCAACATAAATCTGTGTTCAGGTAGTTTACTTGCAGGTTTGCCTTACCAAGTATTGCTGCTGCATTCTCACGGAATTACTATAAGCCAAAGCATGGGAGTAAAATACAGTATTTGTTAATGAACAAAACAGATCAGAAGTTGTTTGTTTATTTAGAAAGAAAAACAGTGAAAGAGTATTCTAACTGGGATTCTACTGTAGACACATTGCCTGAAAAGATAGGCAAAATTCCTTGAGGACAGCCAAGCAGTAAGATTGGGTCCTGCACCATACCTAGGGAACTGAAAATGCAATTTTACCAGCGTAGTGGTAAATGAAGATATGCAGAAAGGTTTAGAAAATAAGAATAGAATTATGCTTAAGTTTCAGCTTATCATTTGACACTTAAGTTTCAGCTTTTCAGTTTATCACTTCCCGTCTTGATGGGAATGGAATGTCAAATCTTTAAAGTACTCTTAGTCAGATGCATCACACCATACAGATCATTTGCATTAAAACAGAATATAACCTCTGGGAGAATAAGTACATGCCAAGATAGAATAGATTTGACATGAGAATTCCTGCACTGCCAGAAGAGAGGATCACAGGCCTCAGAATTTTGAAAGCTTTTTACTTTCTGTGGGAGCTGTTCCAAAAATCTGACTCAGTTTGCAAAGCAGAGCTGAATCATTTTGGAATTCCATAGATGTTCCTGTGTTTCTGTAGGGAATGAGAGCTGATGTTTCCTGTGTTACAGACCTCAGTAGAATAATGTGAAAGACTTGCACTCCTACACAGAAACCTGCAATTCTATCCTTGTTTTCTAAGATCCGTGTCAGTCCCCACACAGCCTTCAAATCTGATTCTGGTATCTTAAAGAGACAGATTGCAGAGGAGACCATGCTCCCACAGAAACACTACAGCCGAATTTTGGATTTGGAAAGAAAATAGTGAAATTTTAGAAAGAAAAAAGTGAAATTTTAGAAAGAAAAAAGTGAAATTTTAGAAAGAAAATAGTGAAATTTTAGAAAGAAAATAGTGAAATTTTAGGGAGAAAATTGTGAATGAATGTATTAAAGTGCTCTTACAAACACAAACAGAAGGAGGGTGTTGCAGTTACATAAAAGGTTATGCTAGAATTCTCTTAATGGCAGTTTTAACTAAATGCTCATTCAACACTAAAGTATTTCATTGCTGAGTACTACATGTTACTCAATACACATGCAGGCTGTGAGATAATTCATGTTTCTGCAGCTATGTGCTTGTCAGTGCTATTTCTTTGCTATGTGCAAAAAAAGGAAGTTAAAGATAAGTCAACACTCTTCTTTTGAGATTGCAGCTGCTCACAGATCTCCATCTTCCCCTCCTTGCACCATTCCTTGGTTCCTTGCCTTAATCCTGGCTGAGATCACCTGCCACAGACTCAATCCATCCACCTTTCACCTCCTCTTGGCTTTCTCTCTCTAGCCTCCGGCTATGCCAGCACCCCCAGAGAGCTCGGCACTCCCCTGACCTAATTCTCACAGTGCATTTTGCTCCCTGGGGCAGCTCCACCTTCCTCCACTCGAGCACTACCACACTGCTCAATGAGGCTGGCTCCTTGGGACAACCCAGCAAGCCGGACTCTCCAGTTCAACCACTGCTTTATCTCACTCCTCCATTTCTACCCTGTCACTTGTGAGGGAGCTCTTTGTCCCTTCCCTTTGCTTACACAGATTTTACTGAACTTGCCTTCAAAGTGAGGAGTTACAAAAGTTCAGCTGTGATTCCTTGTCCCTGACAGTGCCATTTGAATAATCAGGTATGCCTGATTCACAAGTGTGCTTTTCTCTTAACAGGTGTGAAAATGGGATCTATACCAAACTGTTTATTCATAATTGTAACCTGCTTGGCTTATGACACTCATGTTTTTTCTATCTACCTGATGAGTAATCTGAATATGCGAAACTAACCACTATTAGATAAATTAGATATCATGCAACTGAGAAATTAGTTTTCCTGTTCCAAAAGTGATCAGTACCCATACATAAGGACCTATTTCTGGCAGCTCTAGGGACATCCATCCATTCCAATATCTCACTTGTGCATGCCATTTTGATTTTATTCGCATTTTTTTCCAGTTTAATTGTCTTTTCAAAACAAAGAATGCTTCGAAGTCTTCAAAGGCAATGTTCTTATCTACTCAATTGGTAAAGCAATGCTGTTTATGAGCTCTGCTGAGTTTTACATGTTGAACAATATGGGCTGAACAAACCCAGCTAAACCCAAAATCGCAAACTCCCGTTCAGTTTGGCAATTATCTGCCAGAACATGTGAATAGGTAAAGGGCAGGTGCGTCTGCTTGTTTTAACCATGGCTAAATGAGGTTAATATAGAAACAAGACTCCAGCAGTTGTTTCATGTTAGAGAAAGAAGTTCTTTCTCTAATAGCATTGAAATTAATACTGGCTCATTTGCCTCTACCAAGAGATTCAGGAAATTGCACTCGAAGATTTATCATCAGAATTGGTAACTGTCATGGTGATCTCATGGGTAAAGCTCATTCCTATTTTAAGAAGGTATAGCTGACAAATACAATTGCCTACACATGATTGATGCTCATCTCGCATACCTGTGCTGAAATACTGCATCACAAACCCTGAGTCCTGTGGAAAATGACCTGTTTTTTTTAGCCACACAGCTAAAAGGGAATGTAGCACAGCCAAGAATGCAACACACTGCACAACAGTGACTAAACGTAGCCTTGAAATGTCATCTATAAGCCAGGGAGATGTATAGGGCTGGAACAAAGGAAGGTAGAAATAAACAGGAAATGGTGAAGTCTGCAAACAAATCACTGTCAGTCATGGTGGTTACTTACTGAGAAGCATCAGGGTGAGGAGATATTTTGATTAGCTTCATCAGCAAAACTCAGAGCAATAAGAAAACTAAAGAACCCTCAAACCATCCTCTGTCAGTCATTTAGACTACATTTTTAAGACAAAACCCTTCTTTGGATATCTAGTTAAAAGCTAGTTAAGAGGCTTTCCATACTATTCAAGTTAGTTTGCCAATGACACCAAACTGTGTGGTTTGGTTGATACGCTGGAGGGAAGGAATGCCATTCAGAGGGACCTTGATACACTTGTGAGGTGGGCTGATGCCAACCTCATGAAGTTTAGCCATGACAAGTGCAAGGTCCTACACCTGGGTCAGAGCAACCCCAGGCACAGGTACAGGTTGGGCAAAAAGGAAATTCAGGGCAGCCCTGTGGAGAAGGACTTGGGGGTGTTGGTCAATGAGAAAATGAACATGAGCCGGCTTCAATGTACACTCACAGCCCAGAAAGCAACCGTATTCTGGGCTGCATCAAAAGGAATGTGACCAGCAGGTCAAAGGAGGTGATCCTGCCCCTCTATTCTGCTCTCATGAGACCTCACTTGGAGCATTGTGTGCAGTTCTGGTGTCATCAACATAAAAAGGACATGGAACTGTTGGAACAAGTCCAGAGGAGGCCACGAGGATGATCAGGGACTGGAGCACCACCCTTATGAAGACAGGCTGAGAGAGTTGGGTCTGTTCAGCCTGGAGAAGAGAAGGCTGCATGGAGACCTCATAGCAGCCTTCCAGTATCTGAAGGGGGCCTATAAGGATGGTGAGGAGGGACTCTTCATTAGGGACTGTAGTGATAGGACAAGGGGTAATGGGTTGAAACTTAAACAGGGGACGTTTAGATTGGATATAAGGAAGAAATTCTTTACTGTGAGGGTGGTGAGGCACTGGATTGGGTTGCCCAGGGAGGTTGTGAATGCTCCATCCCTGGCAGTGTTCAAGGCCAGGTTGGACAGAGCCTTGGGTGTTATGGTTTAGTGTGAGGTGTCCCTGCCCATGGCAGGGGGTTGGAACTGGATGATCTTAAGGTCCTTTCCAACCCTAAGTATTCTATGATTCTATGATTATATAAGTAGCCCTGAAAAACAAAATATTCTAATTATGATTACCTTAATCTTAAGGAAGATACAGTTAAAGCTCTCTTAAAAGGCCTAACCACCAACCTTCAGCCCAAGCTTACAGAAACTACCTGTCAAAGATATGCATACATTCCATTTCTGTCTTTTGCATCCATTCTGCTTTCTGTTATGCTGATGTCCTGAAATACAGCTCCCACTAGAATGCCATTGCTGAGTAGGTGAGATACTTGATCAGTAGGAGATTAACTGAAAACCTGCAGCCTTTGTGAAATGGATAGAAGCCAGCTAGATGAAAATGATGAGTCTGAATCTGCTCATTTTTGGACCAGTCTCCTTTAAAGATGAAGAACTGATGCGCGACTGAATTAGGATTGAATTAATGTGAAACAGTAAGTATAACATTTAATTTGAACTCAAGTTTTATCTGTAGCTAGACTGGTAGAGTAGAAACATCCCATGAGAAATAAGACTAAGATACATTTTTCTATCCTGACTTACTAGCAGCAACTAGAACAGGAGGTGGGTCAACTGCTCTACACAATACTGGTAACAAATCACTGATATTGGAAAATGTGGGCAAACTTGGATGAAAATTCCTGTGAATGAAGGTACATTTAATAGATACTGCTCCTACGTATACCAAGCATTTTACAAGAGGATAGAAAAAAGTCTTCATCTCGGCAAGTTTACAAACTAAATCAATTCCAGAGAAATTCAATTGGAAGATACGCACCATGCAGAAATGAACTAGAGCAGAATAAAGAGAGCACCTTGAACTCTGGGAATAATAAATTCTGGGTTTCTACATCTGTCTTATGTTGACTGAGTTTGGTGTCAAATAAAGTAACATATTGACAGAAACTTCCTTCTTATTTGAGGCACAGATCCAATCTCTTTTCTACTGTAGATTCTCTTGGGTACTGGAGGAATGAATTCATGCTGCAGCTTCTCTTTCAACAGGGAATGTGCAGGGCTTTTCTCCTGTGCCTAGCTGCTTGCTTTAAGGAAGAAGTAGATGATAAGCCTTTGTCAGATCTGACTGAAAACGGCTGACTAGTTCACAAGTCATTAAGGAGTTGATAGATAGTATCATTAAATAAGTCTTATTTCTGTAGGAAATGAAGCCAAAACCAACCAAGATTGACTGCTACCATGCTGAAAGAACAAACCACATATGTGGGTTTTTTTTTCCCCTCATACAACACTCCCCTTCCTGAACCACATACATTTTTTACACCTATAAAGTGTTCAGCAGGGAATAAAAACAAGCCAAGCTGATATTCTAAGCAAATGCACATCTTGTCATTGAATGAAATTTTGTTTCCTGTAAATGTGAACAACTTTATAACAAAATGATCAGATTACAAGGCTTTGTTTCTCATCAGGTATATAGTGAAACAATCAAAGCAGCCAAAGTCTCTGACACGATACTGATGAAATCAAACAAAAACCTGCTATGCTTCACTTACATAAATCCATATAATTCTCAGCCTACAGCAAGAAATGTTTTAAAAAGGTTTCTAGTTATACTGAATCACAGGTATAAAAACCTACTGATAGTACCTTATCTCTGCAAATTTTACAGTATTTTCCACCTATTGATGGGTAAAGCAGATATTTCCCTTCTGATTTGCTTGATTTAACTGTGCTGTGCTGAAAACAAAGTTCATACCAACATTTTAAATCACAGCAATTAATGTATACTTTGGGCTAGGGTTGCAATGGAAGCTGACAGGGCTCCATTTTTTGGTCTGCCATGCTTGGCGATGCCATCTTGTTCCTTACTAGCAGAGAGTCGGTTGACTTTCACTCTTGCGTAACCTGTAGAGATGCATCTCTAATACAAAAGCCACAGTGATTTCTTCACCAGATCAAAGACGTGATGACAAAACTTCCTTTATATAGTAAGGCAATAAAGAAATTTCCCTTGTCACAACAGAAACTTAGGAAGAGCCAAGATGCTAATGAAGTGCAGAGAAGAGCTTGTTGGAAATGGATGGGTGAACATGTGTGCTTGGGTAGACATTGTGCATTGGGAAGACATGGAGGGAGATGGAGGGATTTTGCAGACATTACTTCATGCTGGAAACTGCTGCTATAATGAGAAGTCCTCTTGCTGGGTTACTACACTGAGCATCAAAGCCCAAAGGCCAGGGCTTCGGGTAAGCTATCCATCCTTACATTGGACATACCAAGAAAACCCAACAGCCTCCTTGCAGCCCTTCTTGTTCCTGTATATCTCTGCTTAAAGACAGTAATTATTTTTTTGCAGAATTTTATCTCTTTAGCTTTCACTGGTGAGCAAAGGATGTGAGGAGGCCAATTAATTCCTTTTGAGGGATGAAATAAATTACACCTCTCTTGGGACAAAAGGTTTAACCCAAGCGAAACTGAATTTTATTAATGCTACTCCTCAGTTCCCAAATCACATCTCCTGTCTCAGGACACAAACTCACTCCTAATTATCTTACCAAGTCTTACTAATGTACATAACATATCCATCATTTCACACTACTGCATGTCAATATACCAGTTCCATTCACATACATCTGAAAATAAAGACAGCTTACAGAATTCATAAGCTTTCTATCCCTTGAAAATGTGGATTTTAAGAACAAGCAAATAGATTTAGCATATACAGCAGCATATTTGTCACAGAATAAAAGGCAAAAACAGTAACTATTTTCTTTAAAAGGTGTGGAATTTGGCAAATGATCACTTTTGCTTTGGAATCTGTAATTATTCCTGCTTGATGGTGGGTAAGAATTAGATTGTAGAAACAAAAGCTCTGAGTTCAACTTGGAGAGACACCATTTAAGAATTCCACTGAAAACCAAAACTTATCAATAGACAAGTTACATCCACATGGGATTCTTCCTTGGTTACTTGATAACTTAACTGTGCTTTTCTTAATGGGGGATGAAACAGGACACATGGAGAAAGCAGAATCTACTGCATAACACCCTTTACATATTTACCCCCAGATGCACCAATGCAACACGTAAAGACTCATAAAAATCTCACAATTGGTTCTCTTATAACCTAAGGCAAGTGAAAAGAAACTGAGGATGATGACCCATAGGTGATAAATGGTTGTGATTAGAAGAGAGGAAAAGGGGTGGAGATTGCATCAAAACAGTTTAACAGTGTTTGTATTCTTCATGATCAAAGGAGAACAACAGAAGCCAAGAAGGTTTTCTTCTTTGGGATTAACACACCCTTGCACCTGCTAGAACCTCCCAAACAATCTTAGCACCCACATATGCAAACAAAATGCTGTTTATATAGCAGTGATGCAAGGATAGAACTGCACAGGAGAGCAAAGCCTTATATAAAGAAGATAGGACGCCAAGAGATGTGCAGACACAGATTTTTTGTGCCAAAGTAAGAAGTTCTCTTTGAGCATGACTGATGTCAAGAGTTGCTGAAAGTTCAAAAGCTCAAACTCATGAACTTACATGAACATGATCTTAAAAAGCTAGAAAAATACATCGATTTTTCAAATGCTTTCTTGGACCATGAAATTACTTCAACAAAAGTTCATTCACTTTGAATTGTTTCATTCTTTGAGTCTGTATCTGAGATTTTGAGGCTGATCAGCAGGTGGCCTGAGGAGGAGATGTATTTGATCAGATCAAGGGGCTGAGATGCTTTCAGGGCACAGCTGACAATAAGGTACAATGTGACAAGCATGGGTGGTCTTAAATGTATTTCTCAAGTTACATTCCTGGCCCCCAGGGTTCCCATCTTGACACATGGCTGTTAAGACTGGATAGAAACAACTGTACCCTGCCCTCTCTAGGCAGTGGCTTTGGGTGATCTTTACAGATCTCCCCCCCAACAGAGTGCACAAAAACCTGATCACAGATACCTTTGTCATCAGGAAGTACAGCCTGGGGACCACAGAGGGAGCAATGTGTCTTTCAGACACAGTTGTGTTTATCTTTCCAAAGACAAGCACAAAGTTTTGTGGAAACACAAGGAATAGACAGAAAAGTGAAATACAGGGACAGACTGAGGTACTGAAGAACAGCCCCAGGAAGCTTAAGAATGTACAAATGGCTGCTGCTGTTTCACTTGTAGGCTGACAGCTTTGAGACTGCTAGAAGATTACCCAGGTTGAAGCCTCAGATAGACAAGTGTGAGTCACAGAGAGGGATGTATGGCAGTTCTTCAGACAACATGAATCATCAGCAGTGACAGGGAAGCAGAAACTCCAATGGAAGTTCCTGGGGGAAGCAGAGTGCAGCATGATGTCAGCTGAAATGGCTGCAAATCTCAGCTCCCCACTGCAAAGTTCCATATTTCTATTGCTGAATGAATAAATCCTCACTTCTTGGTAGGCTAAGGGGAAAAATGGGTCTTTCAGAAGAGGGGGATTGACAGAGCACATGTCAAGGCCTGTGCTTGGCCAAAAGAATAAAGGAAAGGATACAGCTGAATAATATCTAAGAAAACTGAGATGATCAGAAGAACAGACAAGACTACACTGCTTGTTCTCCCACAAATTCAAAGTGCTACAAGAGTGAGAAAGTCATCTGGCCAGAACAAGTTTGTGCTAAGACATGGGTGCACAGAGATGGTACCTGCCCTGGGAATTCAGCTCTTCTCATTGCAGTTTTATACTGAAGACATCACACTAAATGCTCTAGCTATTTGGCTGAACTGGTATAGGGTGCCCAGAGAAGCTGTGGCTGCTCCATCCCTGACAGTGTTCAAGGCCAGGTTGGATGAGGCTTGGAGCAACCTGGTCTAGTGGAAGGTGTCCCTGCCCATGGCAGGAGGTTGGGACTGGGTGAGCTTTAAGGTCCCTCCCAAACCAAACCATTCTGTGATTAATATATCCTAACCTGTGAAATGCCCCAGCTCCTTTTTGGTCTGGCACACAACACAGCTGGTTCTTCCTGCCTGCTCTTCTCCTTAAACAACACTTTCCTTCCCAATTCAACATACATCCCATAGTGACAGCTCTCAGACAATAGTCTCACAAGACTTCTGGCTTGATTGCTTTCTAAAAGTGTTTCCTGTGGAAAAACTAGCTGCCAGGAATGGCAGGAATTCTCTGGCCGAGCCACTGGTCATTGTAGGGAGATTTAATTTCCTGTTTTGCTGGTTAATGCCACAGACCTCGCCACAACAGAAGTTTCTTTAAATAGATATTTAAAAATAACAAGTCATGAGAGAGTTCATATGTCTGGTGGCAGCAGAAACTGACCTGCATAGGCATCCCTGCCCATGGCAGGGGGGTTGGACCTGGATGATCTCAAGTTCCTTTCCAACCCAAACCATTCTATGGTTCTATGATAAATTAAGGGATCTGTATGTCT
Organism: Melopsittacus undulatus; assembly: GCF_012275295.1. Lineage (NCBI taxonomy): Eukaryota > Metazoa > Chordata > Aves > Psittaciformes > Psittaculidae > Melopsittacus > Melopsittacus undulatus. The sequence continues at coordinate 7,081,876 of NC_047529.1, read as the reverse complement.
CCTAGCCTATAAAACAGGATTTGAATCCCTACAACATGTTTGCAAACAGCATTCTCTGAGAAGCATCATGATGTTAGGTAATAGTCTGGTGAAAACACTGGTTTTATAGAGACTGTGGGAAAATAATGGAAGATTGGTGGGAAGGATTATAAATATAGTCAAATGACCTGAAGCTGAAGAGTAGAAAACACACATATACTAATTGTTGTTTAGTCTTGTGTGTTGGTAAAGTGGAAAATCTGTCCTTAAATAGCATAGGCCTGTGACTGACTTAGAATCAAACATGCTTGAGACATGCTGTGGGACAGATCAAAGCACAGTGGCAAACTCCATCTACACTGATCCCTGAAATACAGGAGAAAACAGAAGGTTTGGTCATCCTCTGGCATTGACTGAGCTCCATGGCACCTGCATCTCCATTGGATGGCCCAATACTGAGTGCTGAACCTCAGTGGCTACTTTACTGGCTACATGGGCCCTGTCAAAAGCATGGCCTGAAATAGGTGATGGGATGATGGTTATCCCCAGATAACGGGAATGTCTATGTATGTATTGCCATGGAAAGCAGCACTGGATTCTTCTCACAGGTTAACAGGGAGATCGGAATGGTTATTAGTTACTGGACTGGGAGCTCTTGACTGTGAAGTTGTTTTACTATGGAGTAAAATGAGAGAACGGGAAAAGGAAGTTGGGACTTTACAAGATACAACGGCAATTGTGCAAGAAGTAATTACTACTCTAGCAGAGCGGTGCTATGGGCTGCAAGATACTGCAGAACAGTTGATAGTGTGTATTGCCAACAAATTAGCTGGGGAGTGAGTGATCAGCTGTGCTGATCTTAGCTGCTGGCTGGGGTTAAACCATGGCAGCCCTTTTTGGTACCCAATGTGAGACATGAAAGTTTTAAGACAGATTTGATTAGAATGTGCTAGTTCAAACTCATAGTTGTTTCTGCTGTTGAGCTGTTAATTGATAGGCTTCTGTGCTTGGGATGGGCCTTGATTACCTTATTGTCTGTTAATGTCCAGTGTTCCTTGGTGGCTGCTTTTTGCTTTCACTGCCTGCTGTACTGATCATCATCTCACTCTGCTGTGCCTGGGGACATTCTGATAACAATGGTGGCTCATGTATTGATTATGGGATTCAGTCAGACAGGGAGCAGTAACAAGAGGTATCAAACTGCAGATTCTAGAGAAGCATCCACCTCAGTCAAACCCTTGGTTATACCAGCAGTCATAAATGATACAGGTCATGTAAATGCCCTAACAAATACCTTGAGAGAAACCGGGGCTGTAACTCTGGGACCGTCTGTGCGGGTGGTGAATAAAGAAAATCTGGTAAAATCAAGGAGTTACATTGCAGGCAATGAGGAAACAAATGTGGAATAACCTTGTCCAAGTTGGTGTCCCACAGTCAGAAATAAATGGGATTACATCGCCAGAAATGTTTCTCTGATGGCAAAAGTTAGCTCCTAAGCAAAAGAAGCCAACCACCCCTGGCCACACCACTAACTCTGTGCCCATCTTCCACCCTGCTCACCACTTCAAGGCAGGGCACTAAATGGAAAATGCCAGAACAGCAGAAATGAAGGGTAGATCTCCCAGAATTGCTGCCACTGTAGCCTCTTACTGTGAGGGGGACTGACACACCTATATTCCTTTAACCATAAAGTCTGAGGGGATTTTACACGTGTCAGCTCTAGTGGATTCTAGAGCTGAAGTTGCTACATTACACAGTAATAATAAGAATAAAGAAGCCACATCACAGATCTGTGGAGACAGAGGAAATCTGACCCCTGCCCTCTGAGCTAAGGTTACCTTAGCGGTGGGAAACACAACTCCATTTACTAGGATAGTGTTAATTGCCCCAGTGAAAGAGTATATCTTGGACATTGATTTGTTGGCAAGATAAGCAATACTTTAAATGATTGATCTTAATTCAAGACTCCACAAGCAGGATTTGCTATTTGATCCATAGCCATCTTGCATGGATTCCAGAAGTGGGATCCTGTTGTGCTGCCCATCCTTGCAAGGTGCTAACTGTAAAACACTATCATATTCCAGGGGAGAAAGATGAAATTATTCAAACCATTCAGGCACTTCAACAAGCAGGAATTGTTCAGGAAACCATGACTGCTTTTAGTAATCCTACTTGATCAGTTCAAAAACCAGACAGCACTTGGAGAATGACTGTAGGTTATAGAGAATTGAATAAAGTCACCCCCCACTTGCAGTTATGGTACCAAACATAGCTACTCTTATAGAAAGTCAGCAAAAATTTACTACCCTGGAAGGTGGTGACAGATTTTTGCTACCCATTTCTTTTCAATAGCCATTATGTACTTATAAAGCATGTACGTGTAATTGTGCTATTTGTACACAGCTACATTTAAGGGCATTGTATAGGCTATGGGGAAAGATAGAATGAAGTCAGTGAGCCTTGAATACCTGGCAGGCTGATTACACTGGCCCCATGCTCCTTTTGAGGTAGTGGCAACATGAATTCAATGCAGTGGATATGTTGTCAGGACTGGCTTTTGCAAAACCTACCAAATATGCTAAGCAGCACAACACAACTGAAGCTTTAGAACAACACATTCATCAATACACACCTCCTCATCAAATAAAGTGACCAAGGAACACACTCTATTGGACATAATGTCCAAGATTGTGCTCAAGGGCTAAGGCTAGATTCGATATTCCACATTGTCTACCATCCCCAACCTAATAGCTTGATTGAAAGAATGAATGGGACTTTGAAGGAACAATTAAAGATGTTAACTATTAGTAAAACAATAAACACTGGAGTTCACATCTTACTAAAGCAGTTTTTGTCTTAAATAGCCAGAATATTCATAATCAAACCCCATACAATTTTAATACAACACCTCCAGAATGAAATATGGTAAGCACTGAAATTCTTCCAGATGATATCTCCCCCAAAATACTAACTCCAGGGGAAAATGTAATCATGTAAATCCCAGTGGCTGTATTGCAGAATTATGCTATGCTAATACCATTTGATGTTAATGGTCCTCATCGTTACTTTTTCTAGGAAGGTAATGGGCATACACCAAGAAACATTACAAAATCGATTGGTGGTAGAATATCTCCTTCTTTGACACCATAAACACTGCTCCAGTTTTGAAGACATGTGTTGTTTCAACATAACTGATGAATCAGCCAGCATGGAGGCTGACATTCAGCATCTTGAGAGCTTAAAGCATCAAATAAAACAATCTACTGGTGGTGCCTGGCTGGTTGAGTGGTGTAATTCCCTGACAGGATGAATGGAACACCCAATTCAGAGCATTATTGTAGTGATATGTTCCCTCCTTTTTCTATATGTGTTTATTATGTGCCTCTAAATTTCCCTGCTCTACACCCCACAAGCCCAAATGGACACCTCCAGCTTTGTCAGTCTCAATGGAAATGGTGTCTTAAACAAGGGGGTGGAATTTGGGAAAATGATGGAACATTGGTAAGGATTATAAACATGCTCCTGCCTGTGTCAGCTCACACAGAGATGCAGGTAGCCCTCAAGCAGCCATTATCTTATCCTATTGCCCATTCTATTCATGAACTTGCTTCTGCAATGTCCTGCAGTCAGCTATGCCCCTGGCTGACATAGTAGGTAGAAAATGCACATTACCTTGCCTGCTTCTAAAGACTAGACTGCTGTTTACAGCTTGCAAATGAAGTTAATTCTCATGCTGAAGGGACACAAGTAAACAGGCAATGGGACAAGCCACTTCATGGCTTTCTTTTACTATCTCTACTGAGCAAGAGTAAGCTGCTTGCCAAGTAATTACCCACAGAAGCCTCACTGGGGCTTTGGTTCAATTCTGTCCAGTTTTACATCACTGCAGCTGACTCTCACCAAAGAAATACTGTGTCCTTATGCTAAAGGGTCACAGACTCACTTAGGCTGGATGGGGCCTCAGCTGGTCTCTGGTTTGTCCTTGTGTTCAAAGGCAGGTTAACACCTAATTCCCAGCAGGGTGCTCAGGGTTTTTCCCAGCTGGGTCCTGAAAGCCTCTATGATGAAGGCTCCAGAGCAACATGTCCCAGTGTTACCTGTATGTTGAAGCTTTTTTTTTTCCCATATATGAAACCTCTCCAGCCTCCAGGCAAAGTATGAACCATTAACCACTACTCTTTGAGCCCAATGATCCAGCCAGTTATTAACCCATATAGTAGTCTACCCATTGAGACCGTAATGTCCCAAGGAGCATAAGAGGACAGTATTACTAGAGTCAGGGTAGATGACATCCATCATTCTGCCCTCTTTCACAAATCTGGTCACTTCATCATAGAATACAATCAGTCAGACAAACATTGTTTGTATTTGCTACAACCATGCTTGCTATTCCTTACCTTCCCCTATATGAAACTACATTTCCTAGAAGTTATCCTATCTTTTGAAAACACATGAAGCATTTGTCTTTCTGAAGATATCAGGGATGATTTTTGATCTGTCAAAGATGGTAGTGTGTGATAGCAATATGACATCAGCCGGCACGTTTGGATGCTTCCTTCTGATCCCATTCACTTGTGTGTGTTCTCAATAGATCCAGGACTCAATTGTCTTCCGCTACTGGTAGTTTGACAACAAAGAGTCTTGGAAGACTTCGGTGGTGAAAGAAAGCATGGAATACCTCAGCCTTACCACTAAGTTACCCACGCCATTCAGCAATGAGCCACATTTCATGTGTTTGTTCATTTACTACTGATGTAGCTATAAAACCTCTTCTTGTTTCCCTTGATGTTTCCCCACAAATGTTGACTCCTGGTGAGCTTTGTATTTCCTGATACCATTCCTTCATGCCCCTGAAATGTTTGAAAATTCCTATTTCATAACCAAATTTCTGCTTCTGCCTTTTGTATATTGCCTTTTTTTTTTTTGCACTGCAGATTAATCATAGGTTATCTGTTTAGCTGAGCCAGCCTCCTGATACATTCACCTGTTTCATGCTCTTGTGCTAAGAGGAGGTTGTCCTTAAAGACCTGATATGTTCTGTCTTCCAAGCCAAAGCGAAGCACTATACACTGCTTTTGCCAGGCAGGGCTCAACCTACCAGAATTTAGTTAGCTGAATTAAGAGATTTAAGGTGTTAACACAGTAGTGACTCCATCCCTACAGGAAACTTATTGTGCCATGTGATCCCTAGCCCTGCATGTAAAGTCTCATGCAACACACAGGTAACAGTGACTCTTGTAGCAATGCTTAACATGCCTACACACTTGTCACATCTCAGTCTGCAGAAAGACTTCTTCAACATTTCCTGCTTCCAATGCATTGAGCTCATCACATAGCAGAGTAAATGACAGAAACAAGGGTGTGGATCTGAGACCTGTGATTATTAGCTGAGAGTGCCGGTACAAAGCAACAAATTTCTGGGGCTCGAAACCAAGGAGAAGAGAAGGCAGGAACTGAGGATGAGGAGGTCATGTCTGTGGTGCAGCTGAAGTAACAGGGGTAATAATTGGTAGAGAACTGTGACTGGAAACCAAGTCTCAGTATTTACTTGTCATCACTACAGCTATGAAACCCAGAGGGCTTATGACGATTGAGCTTTCCACTAATGCATGCGCAGTGGAACAGGTTCAAAAGGCTTAGGTGCTACAGGTAAAATAAGCTGGGCCTAGCAAAGTCCCTTTTCAGTTTGTTTTTACCCAAAGCAACACCAAGAAATGAAGATACTTCAGAAGAAGATGATTCTGTCAGTAGGTCACTTTATGGTTGTGTAGCTGAGGCTGCAACCATTCTGAAAGGCTGTGTCTGATCAGCCTTAACCCTCCCTTCTTCCTCTTCTCTCATTAATAAACCTGATCATGTGACTCTAATTGTGGGAATCAGCTTATATTTTCCCCACAGGAGTCATTAACATTTGTATTGAGTTTGCATCCAAAATGCCCCAGTTGCATAACCCCTGCAAGCACACATGAAATAAGTGCTATCTGTATATGTGAGAGGACAGAGCACAGAGAAATTACAGGAGGCATTTGCAACATACAAGAAAATGATTCCTATGAGAGCAGTTGCAAGGCATATTCCTTTCACAACTGTCTTTTTAAACAACCAATATTTCTTTAAGACCTTCACTAGGGAGTAAGTGACATTGAAGTGCACAAAGAGGAGGAAGAAAAGCAGGGGAGCCAAAAGCATGGCAGGTACTAAGGCAGCTGCTGGAATGTCAAATCAATAGCAGAGTAGAACAGTTAGGAGGGGGACCGGATGTCACAGGACAGAGGGTAAATATAATCAGCTTCTGAACTGTAGAACCCCCAGATGGCAGAAGCTAACACATTTTGGGGCTATCAAATAAGTAAGGCAGATGTTGCTGCGTCTGACCTAATCCTAAACTCTTATTTTCTTCCAGAAGGGAGACTGAAAGCCCTAGAAAAGGCTGTAGTGCTGTTCACTGCAAGTGAAGTGCCATTCTCAATGCAAGCTAATGTCATTCTCAGTGCAGAACAGAAAAAAAATGAATTTGCAAATAGTTTTATACTGTCTTGAAGATATCCAAGGAAATGATCTATCAAAAAAATTGCTGCATGTATACTTTAGGAAAAAATGTTTCTATTAGACAAACATATTTATCTTTTTAAAAATCCAATGTTCCCTACAATTGACACCCAATCAACAGCAATATAACAGCAAAAGAAACCATTGTTAGGAAAGTACCTTCTCCTGAATACTACAATTGCATAAATAAATAGGTTATCTATTGAACTGTGCTTTGGATAAAGGCAAGTCCAGGCTACAAGTTCTGGAAGAACATAAAGCATCTGCCTGTCTTGAAAGCTTTAAATGGAGTGAGAGACATGGCGCACAACCCACCTGCCAAAGCTTATGTCCTTACTCTGGCCCACCTTCCAATGAATCATACCATCACAGAATGGCTTAGGTTAGAAGGGACCTTAAAGTTCATTCAGTTCCACCCCTCTGCTACAAGCAGGGACACCTTCCCCTAGACCAGGTTGCTCCAAGCCCAGTCCAGCCTGGCCTTGAACACTGCCAGGAATGGGGAAGCCACAGCTTCTCTGGGCAATCTGTGCCAGTGCCTCACCACTCCCATTGAGAAGAACTTCTTCCTAATACGTAATCTAAATCTCCCTTCTTTCAGTTTAAAGCCATTCCTCCTTGTCCTATTCCTACATGTCCTTGTAAAAAGTCCCTCTCCAAATTTCTTGTAGCCCTTCTTTAGGTATTGGAAGGTTTCTATAAGGATATATGCTACAAGGAATGCAAGGATGCATGGCTGTGGGGATGTGGTTAGGCCTGGGTTCATCACTATGTGGAAATCTGTGCTATCAGCTAGAACTGAACGAGTCAGACTTAAAATAATCACAGAAGCCATTCAAACCAGCAGTCCCACCCCAAAGGTGTAGATCTCTTTCCCCACAAGAGCAGTATCTCTTCTGGTAGGATGCTTCCCTACTTCTTTATCACTCGGATACCTCCTTTCCTGTCCTTGGTATGCCACAGCTTGCTAGAAGCAAAGAGAACCTCCCTACTCGCCCACATTTGATCATCCCTAATTGCCTTCCCCAAACCATTAAACAAAATACTTTCTTTGGTAACCTGGGGGTTTTGCTGTATCAGAATTGCTTCTCTCTTTCTGTCATGCACTCACAGACACAAAAAGTGTCCTTACATCATTAAAATGTGAAACACATTGTTCCTGAGCCAGTGTTTTCAAAAACAGTGTTTCCAAAGCTAGCATTTCCTGAAGCCAGTGCTTCCTGTGGGCTCCCTAGATAAAAGGGTTTATGGAGCAGATTTCTGCAAAGCCTGGTGTTCCAGTCAGTCAATTGTGTGCAACTATTGCTACATATTACTGGCTTAGAAGCCTTCACTGTGCCATCTTGCTGCAGCCTCTGTGCCACCAGTTGCCTCTCTCAAACCAGAATGCTCTCCTTTCCTCCTTGCAAAGTAACACAGCTGTCACCAGCTCCAAGAGTTTCAGAAATGCCACAAGTCTTCAGTGCTACAACCAGCATCATCAGTCATGTCCCCTGAATATCCTAGTACTGTATTTCACCTCCACTGTAAGGTGTTTAGTAGTGAATTAATTTATTCAATAAGCAGTAAAGTACATATACGTGTGTGTGCATGTGTGTGAAAGTGTTAGGGTAAATTGGGTCAAGGTGGAGAAAGAGCAAAAGAGAAGGAAGGAAGGAGGATGACTGGAATCATGACAAACCTGGGTCTGGTCCCTGCACAGAATTCCTTGTGCACCCAGCTGCCATACTGCCTACTCCTCAGATCCCAGCTGTGAAGTGGGAAGCACACCTTAGTGAGGTGTTGCAAATGCAAACACCCTGGAAGACTGTGTGAAGCTGTGCATCTAGAGCAGTATGCCATGTAAACAGCTCAGGTAGGAAGGAACAGTATCTGTTCGTGTAGAGTAGGATAAAGCATAAGTACCCAACAGGGTGAGGCAGCTGGGGTGGAGAAACAGACCAGACAGGAATGGGGAGATTCCTACCAGGAATGAGATTCCTGGTTCATACAGGACTCCTGTCTGTTATTGTTTCCTTCTTTCCTAATCTGTGTTTGAAGCAGGGAGAGAGGTGAAATGGCATGTAATTCGGACACAGTGCTAGACCCGGACATTCCAAATCTGCCTGCGATAAGCCTCCTGAACTTTCTAAGGCTTCGTTTCCTCACCACTTCCTCAGCCATGGATGGTATTTATCAGTGGTGCGGTGCTTCTTTCACACATCACATGGCAGGGTAAAACCTCCTGTCCTTCAACCACATGGTGCTTGTGAGACCTTACTAACCTAGCAGATACATCCACTAACATTTTCCTCCATTTCTTTGCCACCCCTTTCAGGCCACTCTTTATTTCCTTTTTGCTCACCCTCAGCAATATTCTCCTTTACTTCTCTAGCCATGGCTTTCCTATTAAGGAGGAAATTCTAATTAATCCCCTAATGGGAGTCTACTGCTTTCAAAACTGCTCACTTGCAGCAGGTTAACAATAACTGAATGGCAAGGCTTATTGAAATTTGCCACTCAAAGTGAAAGCAGAGATTTCAGACATCATTGCGACAAACAGCTAATACATAAAATGATGACATATAAAAGGATGCCAGATTAGGTTTCTGGAAGTGAATCCCAAGAAAGGCCTTTCAATCATTGCACAAGCGTTTTTGCTTTCCTCATCCTACTACACAAGCCAAAGATTGGGAAACACCGGTACCAAGGGAGACACCTAAAGCAGACAATCATTAAGCATGACACTGGGTGTGCCTTCATTAGAGTGCTAGGTGTGTGAGAGCCCCATTTCGAGAAAGATATAAGATAGCAGTTTAGTTCTAAAACAGTGGAGTCCTTACCACAGCCACTGTCTAAAGCTTTCAGCAGGGATGGTTAGGTCAGTGCTCAGGCTCCAGAAGCAACCTTCTCCTCTCCTTTCTCACCATCACACCCCACTGTAAAGCCAGCCTTTTTCTTGTCACTACAAGGCTTTCTACTAATGACCACATCACGATCCAGAATTAGGACACTTCAAGGCAGACAGTAGGTTCTCAGAACAGGCATCGCAGACAGACAACCTGCAGATCTGGGTTCTTTTGGCAGAAGCAGACCTTTGGTTTTGTGGTTTATTCTTTAGGTTGCTACATGCCAAGTGCTCTACAAAACGTTTGCATAAATGGGGAGTGCTGGTTTCAAAAGGAACAGCTTGAGAAACTAGGAAGCAAACTGGCTCGGATTTTAAGCAGTACAAGACTAGAGAGAGCCGGCATCAGTAAAGGGCAGGCATCAGTTAAACCAACCTTGCAGTAATGTAAACATCAAGAAAAGACAGCTTCCCCTGCGTATGTTTTGGTTTTGGTTATACTTGTACAGCAATAAATCACACTTTAAAAACTACTCCATGCACACTTTAAATTGATAAAACAGTGTTCTATTACTGGTTAATGCAACATGAAGTCAACTCCACCATTGGTTAAGCTTTAGAAGGAAACTACTGCATTTCAACATGCAAGTGTTTGTTGTGTTTGATATGAACTAGAGACTAGTTAATCCACAGAACCAGCAGTAAGTTGCAGTTTAGGATAACAGAAAAAAAATCAGCTTCAGGTCCCAAGATTGTAAAACTTAACATATAAGCCCAATCCATACAACCTGTTCAATGGAGACCAAGACTGCCATGAAACTAGCTAAATAAGTAATGTTGCAACTACTTATTTTCAATATAGAGGCAATTAGGGTAAACAAACCTTACCTTCATTCCTTTCGTAATTCCATTTTTCTTATAGATCCCACTTTTTAAGAGGTTATTCTGTTTCTGATGATGATGGTGATGTAGATGTCCATTGCAGACAGCATTGGGATTAGCCATCTGTTTAAATTAGTCAGATTCCCAGTTCTTAAGGGTATCTCAAGTCTTTGCTACAAAAAAAGAGAGTGGGACAAGCAGATAAAGTTCTTGGTTAAGGCCTGAAAGGTATCCAACTGGTCTGTCAGGATTTTCCGGGATGAGAAGAAGATCTATCTTTTGCAATATCTTAGAAACTTAAAACTGTTTCTTTCATATACCTTCAGCCCCAGCAAGCTAGATCGCGAAATACATAGCAGGAGGTGTGCTCTTAAAATCTCTGAGAAATACGTCTCATTGCTGGCTATTGTATGAACACAGCTTCTATGAGTCAACAAGGCTGCTGCAGCTATCAAGAAGTGGGTGGATTCAGAGGCGGAGACACTTAAAGATACATTACCTCTTAAACATCTCCCAGTGAGGAACATTAGAGTTTCTCCTCCTGGTTACACTGAATGTAGAGCTACGTTATTCCATTTAGAGTAATAAAATGCTTGGAAAATTTAAATAGGGTAATCTTTAAAATTACAAGGTTCATCTTGCTCAGAATGTATTGGCTGAAAAAGTAGGATTTCACTGAGTGGAGAAGAACAACTTTTTCTTTTCCTGTTTTTTTAATCTCTTCTTATATAGGTAGCATGATAGAAAAAACATTAATCCTGCAAGGAAATGGAAAACATTTCAGTATTTAAATGACATTTTATCTAGAGCTAGAAACAATATATTTAGCTCTATCCTACAGATGTGTGCACAGGTGTTTACTGGAGTGAACTGTCCCTTTAAGATCAGTTTGGCCAGTAATAGGATAAACGGCATGATATTATAATTAAGAGTAAATGGACTTTTAGAAAGTTTATTAATCTAGTTTTAAAACTAGTCATGTTTTAATCACATATGAAATTACTAAGCAGGACTAACATACATCTTTGCTTTTAAGACACGAGGAAATACTCATGTATAGTGTCTTTGCTGAAGCAAATTCTCATGTTTCAGATTTTAGTGGCAAAACATGAAAGTGTAAGAGTGTCTGGCAGCATTTGATAGAATCTCTTCCTCCCAGAAAGATTAATATTATTATGGAGAGGGATTAAAGGAAAGCTGTATTATAATATCCATTTTGGAAAACAGTAAGGATGAAAGACTGGGAGAATAAAAACACTTGGAGTGTTTTAGCTAGAAAAAAATTACCATGTCAGCAATGAAATGTTAGTGATACACAGAAAAAGCAGCCTACAACTTGAGTATGTAGAACTCAGGAGGTTAAATATTTAGTGAGCCACTGTAAAAATATACAGGGAAACACTGCGTTGGTTTTGAAAACTTGTCTTAGTCATGTATTGATTTGCTAACATGTATTTTCTCCTTTGAAGTGGTTTGCAAAGTGGTATATCTTCAATGGAAAAGTAGGAAATCTTCTGGTCCCTACTTAACATAGGCCTGGACTGTGTTTAAAAGAAGTATCTCTGCATCTTTCCCTCTGCATTTCATCTCATTTCAGAGGTGGCCTGCAGAAACTTCCATTAAGGCCTGCAGAAAACCTCCATGATACACTATGGAGTACATCAACTGAAAAAGCAGTCCATTTATAACCAGGTTTGATTTTTATATCATTTGAAAGAAGCCTTCTACCACATATTTCAATTAATAAGACAGTATTAGTTTTGGTCAAGAAAATAGCCCCTTAACTGACTAGAATGACACAGAAACAGTAAAACATCAGAATGCTTTCCTTCACAATTATACCAGGTTCACCACCAGAACTCAGATTTCCTAGGTTTGTCTTTTTGGTGTTTTTCCTAGGCAAGAATGCCTCATTTCTGTGTGAAAGTCTTCTTTTTAGGCTTCATTAAGGCATCTGCAAGGATAAGTCAATTACAAATTAATCAAGAATATGTAGTGATAAGATAAATTGGTCATGATAAGGGGCTAGAGGTTAATATTTACAGGGAGAAGACTGAGATAAGGACAAACCTGAAGAAGGGTGAAAGAATAGTCAGTGATACTTTCCTGCATCTCTCTCACCTATAGTACCACGACAAATGCAGCACAATGACATAGAGCATAATCTCTGCTCCTGGCAACCCCCTCCCACCAAAATCTTTCTTCATTTGGGAATTGTTTCCTTGACTGTCACAGCAAAACTAAAACCTGTAAAACACATCATCTGTTCAGACAGTGACTGATCATCTTGATCCTGTTGTGATAAAGACAAGGAAACTTACCCAGTGGACTTCTTTCCCTTAACAGTCTCAGTTAGCACCTCTGCCAGGTATGCTTCCCAACAGACTCAGCACCTTTGAGGGCACAAAGTGGTATAATTAACATATCAGGTGTGTCTTATTTGGGTTTTTTTCCCCCCCATTAGGTTTATGGGGAAGTAGCATCTGATTAAATAACAGTTCAGGTGATACAAATTCTGTCTCTAATCCCAGGCTGTAAGTCTACACCTTTCAGGGCCCATGAAATATCAGTGCCCTTATATGAATAAAAAAGGGAATTAAATATGCTACATTAATTTTAGCTTCCAGTGTCTGTAGTATTTAAGATCACAAACAAACACCACTTAAAAAAAATAGACTACTTTTAAATAAGAATTTAAATGAGCAATTTTGAAAACCTCAGAGAACAGCTATCCTTTAGGGTCTCTTTTAACCACACTGTAAAAGCCAGAGCTCACAAAACAAATACCGCTGAAGGCTGAGTAGAATTACTGCCCTGATTCCATTCACAGCAAAAGATTTATAGAAGGGATGAGTCTGGACAAATACACACAGGATACACATCCTGTAAACAGGATGTGGTATTTCTCCTGCAGAAAAAGAAATATGTTGAATTGTGCCCTTTAGAACTCCATCTTATTCAAAGCCATCTGTTACTCAGGCTTCTTTATCCGTATCTATCATGCTACTGATTTGCTGCGCCTAAATCTATTGCTCACAAATATGAAAGTCTATGCATTCTGGACACTGGAGGAAGGACTCAGTGATGTACTTTGCAACACCAAAATGACCAACAGTGATGCCCTGTCTCTTTTTACCATTCTGAGAGGCAAAAGGAAAGAAAACTTACTATGCTGACTATGCAAGAACTGTGTGCATTTAGCTGCAGGGGACCCCAATCCTACTAATATTGTATGTGCTCCTCACTTTAGTGGCTTGGGTTCTGGTCAGAAGTAACAGTTACCCTTCATACATTGGCAAGAAGATGATGAATTTCTAAGGTTACTAGCAGACCACACACCATGTTCTATGCAGATGCCAGCAACGTTTGTAAGCCATGGCTACAATTACTATAAATCTGTAGGAAAACCCTCAGTGAATTCCCCAGATCTAGGTTTTATCCTTTGCTTTGTCATTATCATGTCAATGCCATTGGGTCTTTACTGACTCACCTCTTGAAATTAGGATAAAAGTGTTTAAATCCTTTGTAAATGCACTGGGACTAACTGCCAAGGAGTGTGGTGGAAAAGTAAAATATATACAGTTAATTAGCAGAGGTTTAACAACAGAGCAAGGAGAAAGGGAGAGGTAGGGCTCTGTCTGAGCAGTCTCTCAGTACTTGAACAAAGCCACTTTTCTGCTATGCATTACCACTGTTACACAGGATAGGTTAAAAGGCTCAACTTGGCTGATGAATTCAAGAAATAGGGACAAAACCATCTAACCTTCCATTACACTTCCAGCCTAGTCAGACCATGTAGAGTCATTAGGGTGGCCACAGGGTCCCCATGCATGACATCACTACTAGATTGCCTACTGATAAAAAGAGTACATGTTGCAAGAAAGCGTGAGAGCTGATCCCCAGAAACTGTAATGTCATAAGCCGGAATGATTTCCACATGGCCCATGCTCATCCCAGAGAACAGTTCCAGCATAGTTGTGAAATGGTCTTACGATGTAGTTGCAAGACCTTGATGATTTCCCTTCACGACAGGTGTAAATTTACATGCCACATGAAACAATAAGGAGCTACACAAAGGCAACTACCATTTTTATCCTTATTTTCATTGGACAGACACCAATGTCAAAGAGGAGCTCAAAAAACTGGGTTCCTAACTCAGTTCCTTTGTTAAAAGTCATGGTTCTAATAACATTTAATTTAGCTGCAGAGCATGCCCCCGGTTAAAAAGCATTCTTGCTCTCCCAGTTGTTTCTCTTACAACAGTAGTTTGCCTTATAAATTCTGTGTACCATTGTTACCTTATTCTCTGTTTAGGATCCCAGTACATTCAGTACCTGTGGACCCATGGATATTGGAGACAATTCCTGCACCAGATATGTAAATGACTTACAGTATAGGTTTAGTGTGAAGTGTCCCTGCCCATGGCAGGGGGGTTGGAACTAGATGATCTTGAGGTCCTTTCCACTTCTAACTATTCTATGATTCTATGAACACCAGTGAGGCTGAAATAAATGAACAAATAGGGAGACACAACAACAAACTGACATAGGCAACAGCAAATACCAGGTATCAGCTGGTCAGTCATCTCCCTGGGTGTCTTTCCAGATTCACCCAGGCTTCATCAACACTGGCTGTAGGCTCAACTTCATAAATGTTCAGATGGAAGAACCTCAATCCACGTATGTTTCTTTAAACCCTATCTGAGTAGGGATATCACCCTATACCTGGGCATGAAACTGCGCACCAATGCTGATGGATCCCCTCAAGTGCCCTTGCACAATTGCCCTTTGGTGGATAGAAAAAAGCTTTGAAACTGGTTAGGAAATAATCATAGAGCATCTCAGAACCAAGACCCAACGGCATAGGTGTATGCATGCAACTAGCATTGCATCAGAGACATTGCAACATGGTACAACAAGCAGTGCTCCTCCAGCTCTGGCAGGTCCATATATCATCTGCAGAGCTCTGGGGCCCGCGCAGATCCCCTTTTTCACCTCTACAGACTGGGTGCTGGAGGAGACAGAAGAGCACAAACAGGCTTCTCAGTCGTGAGGTAGAGGGGGCTATGTATTCTATGTCTTTCATCAGATATTAGTGTCTGGGAAGTGCAACCACAGGGAAATACACATTTTTGCTGGGTTGTGTGAAATCTGGAAGAGAGGTTGTGATATCTCCAGGACAGGAAGGTCCTGCCAACAAGGAAGTCTTGCACCACTTAAGAGATAAAGTTCATTGGATTTACTGCAAAAAAACTCACATTCTGGTAAGAAAAAGCACAGCCAGAAGTGTGGGCACAGGAGGAAGAAGCTATATCCAGGCATAGGAACCAGGGGAGCAGGCAAGGACTTGGAGGGTGCAGTCTGACATGCTTACAGCCTGTTGTTGGACCCATCTATTGAAGAGACAGATTAGATTTATACAGTCATTTCATTACTTGCTATAAAAACCTGAGTGAAGCAAGAATGCCAGTGTAGCACTTTTGTCCTGTCAGCACGAACAAATGACTGTGTGCCAGGAAGCAACCTCTTTTTTGTATTTACTTTTTCTCCTACTTACATAAACCTCTTTAACTTTTTCTCTACAAGTTTGTATCAAGTATTGGTGAGTTTTCCTTAACATTGCCCCTGTTTTAAGGGACAAGCAGATTGCCATTCTGTTGGCAGATGTCCTTCCTTCAAATCCCAGACTGCAACTAAACCTTAAAAGGGGTGAAAGCCTCTTCAAGGACTAATGGATGAAGAAGTGTTGCTTCATGCGTCAAAATGTGACTCCAACCTTCTGAGTTTCATTGATTTTCCCTAGAAAATTCACTTTGGTTTGTGACCTATCAGGGTGCAAGGACTTCTGAGGGAACATGGATTTAAGTACCTAAGGAAAAAAAATCCTATTGTGCAAACATGCAGTTTTGACACATGGATTCACACATTTGAGGGGTCTATAAATGACTGAAAATTTCATTTGCTATGCTATGAAGCTGCAGCACTCCATGCAATTGTCTTGCATTGAAAAACCTGATTATCCTTTTTTTTACCTCCAAATGGGCCTTGAAAATTTGTTGTTACTCGGTACAGCAACAGCCCAGAGAGATCTGCTGATTTTTAACCACAGAGGTTGGACATCACTACACAGGGGTGGGAGTGCATCCTGCTTTCAGACTCATACCTCAAGGAGGGGCACAACAATACAGCTCTGTAGAAAGTCACAGGCACACCAATACATGAAGAACACTTCCACAAAGAAAATTCAGAATTCCACATTTTTCCATAGAAAAATTTCCATTTTTCCATTTTCTGTTCCCTACCTGTCATCTGATCCCGTTTCTAAAAGGAAAAAAGCCCTCCTAAACTCCTTCAAATCCATTTTTGGCAGTCCAGAACAGGTGTCACCTTTAAAACTTGACACACCTCATTAATCCTCTCCAGCTCTTTTCTTTGACGGATAGCTCAAGGGAAGCTCTTGGGAAACAGCATGAAGCAGGCAGAGACTTGATCTTTTACATTTTCCATCTGAATTTCATCCATATTGCTTTATCATCGCAATCTATTGTTTCTCTCTGTCCTTGCTTTCAGATTTTTGCAGACAGGCTCTCAGTAATGCACAAAGAGCTTTTGGCCTTCATCCATCCTGCCTGCCCACAAAATACTCAGTGGGTTCAGGAAAAAATATCCCACAAACAAACACAGAGTAGCCACTGAAAATGTTGGGAATTCATATTGTACAGAGGCAAAGCAGTGATTTATCTAAGTATTTATTGGGAACCAAAGGTTTACTTTGATGTGAGTAAAGGCACTGACCTGGCCAGAGTGTGAAATCTACATTACATATAAATCATAAACCAGTGCACCCATTGAAAAGACGTAAAAAACTAGGTGCCCTGTATGAAAACTTGTAAGACCACCCAGGCTGGTGTGTCTTATTTGGGTTTTTATGCTTTCAAAACCTTTCCTTCAGGCTTAAAACTCCTGTAAAGACAGAGGTGAATTCAGTTGAATAACTTGATTACACTATGTTAATGAAGAGATTAGAAAATGGTTTTAAATGTTCTTATCGCATAAGCTGTTGGTTTGAGGGGCTGAGGTGCCAGGGAAAGACAAGAATGTTTGACAAAACCTCCGTTGAGAGAGGAGTAAAGTGCGAGTAATTTACATGTAGATATGTTTCTACTAATTGCTCTCTCTGAGGAGAAAGGAGAGATTTCCTCACACCTACATGAAAGTACGTGTTTTCACAGGGAAGCTCAAACGCTGCTGACTAGAGCAGATGCTCCATTTATGTTGTTTGCCCATGGCACAGAACACGGTCTGAATTTGGCATCCCACCAGCTCTATGTCTTTTGATTTAAATTTGTAGGCTCTTCAGAACAAGGCCCTTGCATACCGAACACCGCACCTCCAAGTGCTTGTATAACAGTGGAAATAAATTCTCTTTCCTTGGAATGCAGAATAAACTGCACCAGACTATTCTGCTGTTTGATGTCAGTGCAAACAGAGCTCACATGCACTAGTGAAGTTAATTCAAAGCAGAGAGTATCACATGGATTGCCAGATCATTACTGATAACCCAAGTACCCTCAATTGCAGTGGACACATCTAAACCCCCAAACTAAACATGGTATGCTTAAAGCTTCTCATTTTAATGCTGCATTCTGATACACCCTCCCTGGATGTACTTACTGATCCAGTGCTACAGGAAGAAGCTGCATTGAAACCTTAATGTATATTTCTCTGAGCAGCAAAAGTGGCTAAAAGGAGATGTATGAACTAAATGCAGTTGCTTTACTGATTTGAGTTATGCAGGACACTACTGTATGTCTGAATGTCAGATCATCTGATTCTTGGATAGCAAGATCTTTGCTTAGGTATCTTGTTTCTGTTATTTTACCACCTTAATATGTAGCTGTTAAAAAGACAAATGCATCATGTTTCTTGATACAGATGTCATTCCCTCCTCCATAAGTGTCTAAGTTTCATTCTCCATTTGCACTGTAATAACACATTATTTAAGTGAATATGTCAGGGGAGTAACAACTGTGAATAAGTTACTAGTTGTAGCAGACATCTTTGGTTTCTAATGATATTTTACTCCTAACTTTTGCCAACAGTGTGTCAGCAACTGGCATAAGTTTTGGTTGACATCTGAAAAACACTTTAGATTATGAAATCCATAGTTCGTTTACTATAGACTACTAGAAGATGACAGACTGGCATAACCTAAGCTTCATGTACCAGCATGCACGCATCATTGCGGATGTTATTCTTGAACTAAGAAAGGAAACCGCACACTTCACATCTCCAGTTTATATTCCACAACCATTAATGATGAAATCGACTATTTAGGCCACTGTTTAGATAAAATTAATAACATTCTCTGGTTGGGTTTTTTTCCCTGCTTATAATCAAACGTACAGATCTTAATATCCTAAATCTGCAGTAGCTCACTTATGTAAATAAAGGAGGCTGTAAGTTATGAGTAGGAAAAACCCCAACAGCACTAGGCTTCCAGGTAGCCAAGTTTCTACTAGTTAATCAGATGTATCACGGAGGAAAAGCACCATGATTCAGGATAACTCTTACCATGATTAGCAGTTTCTGCTGTCTTCTTGGCATGTGATTCTTATAGACATTTTTGGAAGTCAATTAATATTACAGGGTTGTGCTTGTCTGGACCATTTAAATCTGTTTTCCTGCTCATGGCAGGGGGGTTGGAGCTAGATGATCTTAAGGTCCTTTCCAACCCTAACAATTCTATGATTCTATTAAAATTTTGGATAAGGTTCCCTGCTGTTTTGCTGTCACTACCATTATTTTTGTAGTCCCTCTTTGGGTTTTTTTAATGTCTATAAGCTGAAAATTAAATTAGAATATCATTTTATGGTCTAAAAATTTTGCATATAAGCACTGATTTTGGATATTTCTCTTGAGAAATGAAGCTTCTAAATTCCTCTTTCTTTCCCTTTTATTTATTCTACCATAAAACATACGTCCTCAGACAACATGTACTCTCTATTAACAGTCTGCTTTCATCATAACCCAATCTATTGGAAACTCAGTCACAGTGGTGCTTTCCTCTTAGTTTTACCAGGTTAACTTTGCTTTTGGGTTGTTATGTAGACTAGAAAATTATTTCATCACTGTTATCATAATTTATTGGATACAGTTAATATTAGGTACTGAAATACCATAGAATGAGTTTAATATGATAATGATTTGAGACCTTCTCCTTTCCAAAACTTTTGGATGCATTTGAGTCATATTTTCAAGTACTAATGCAGTTGTTGAAAGCTGGAACTCTCTCCTGACAGAAAGTTAAGTTCTAACAGCTCCAAAGGTGGAGGTTAGAAACACAGATTCTGCTGCAATATACTCATAGAATTATTGTAGGAGAGAGAGATTTTTTCTTACTTTTTCATTTCAAATAATTCTGCTTACTCTTGAGTGCAAAGTTGGTACAAACACTTTTCTAAGACCTTCTCAGGTGGACATATTTAACTCCTGTGAGATAATAGAAGGGGAAAAGTATCAGAAATTACCTTGGGTTTGAATCCCCAAACTTTCATATTTAGGGAACTATTCACACCCTTAACACAAGAATTACGAGTTTATCTTTTTCCACTCACTGTACAAAATAGTCTTCTGGCAGATAGTCACTGCTAGAGCAGTCAACAGTAAAAGAGGTAACCAGTTTATCACTTGTAAAGAGGACAATCAGAGCTTATCCACATCTTCCTTTTCAATCTGGATAAAATAGTTAACTTTACTCACTTCTTGTTTATCAAGCAAGTGATTCTACTCATTTTCTATTATTTTTAAGTATACCAATATGAACTCTCCTATCCTTCTCAAACTACAAGTATGCCCTGACAAAAAGAATGCGTTCACCAAGGCACAGAAGAAACTTAATAAGCACTTACACCAAACCCTTGTATTTGG
This sequence comes from Melopsittacus undulatus, assembly GCF_012275295.1. Taxonomy (NCBI): domain Eukaryota; kingdom Metazoa; phylum Chordata; class Aves; order Psittaciformes; family Psittaculidae; genus Melopsittacus; species Melopsittacus undulatus. The sequence goes on along the minus strand of NC_047529.1, from coordinate 7,061,710 downwards.
TGTTCTGTAACAAGCTCTACTGCAGGTCTGAGTAGAAAAAGCCCACCAAGTTTTCATTTTTTTTGGTGAAACAATGAAATCTGCTTTTCTTTACTTACAAATCCTGCATCTGCTTGTTCTTTCATGATGTACAGTAAGATGACAGGTTGCAAACCATATACATATAAATGTACTTTCCCCCGGTTTCTTAAGCAATCTTACCAGCACTTGATCTGAGTGTATCCAGATGTCAGTCAGCTGTAAGTACCCATAACAGTAGGAATTTATTGGTATTTTTGATATATGGTACACATATCTGGTTAGGAATCGGTACCCAACCCCAGGACGTTTGCGGCACCAAAAACTTTAATCTTCTTGCAAGGATTAAGACTTTATAAACTGCACAGCTGATATGGTTTTGTCCCTATCTTATGATACAAAAACACAAAAGGATCTGACTGGAATGTTATGGTCAGACAAAACCAAAAGCAATACAGAAAAACAGACCTAGACAAAAAGAATGACAGTACGGTAAGTAGAAGCCTGCTGCAAAAATACAGCAACAAGCATAAGTAAGCCTAGTATAACCTTTTACTCTAGCTTCTTCCACTTGAAAGTATCATGCCATTACTACATTCTTACCTGGTATCTGATCAACAAGCTGAATCTGCAATTCTCAGTCCTTAAATGAAAAACTTCATGTAGCTAGACACGGGGAAGTCAATAGAAATACTCATCCAAGCCAAAAGCTGAAAGAACTTTACAAGAACCAGGGAGAGACAAAACCTTTGTTTGGCCATTTTTCTACCTACCTTTTTCACCAGCGTTGTGAGCCATAGCTGTATAACTTCTATAGCTGTCCAAAGCAGATTCCAGTCTACTTTTCTGAGACCTCCTGACAGTCTGGCTAATTTGTTTGCTGGGCTTCATAATTTGGAACAAGTCAGTGTGGTATTGTCACTGTTTCCAGTCACTGACGTGATGAATGGGGCAGAGACAGCTCTGTGCCATCTGTTCCTTCTCTGTGTCATCACCACATCAATTCAGACAAGTTGCTCTTAGCTACAAACATCTGGAACATTAAAACAACTGATATTTAACAGGAAAGAAAAATCTCCTTAGTATTACTAATGAAACTGAATCAGATGTCATAGCTTCAACCTATGTTTAAGGATGAAATTTAAGTCTCAGAGCAGGAAATTAAGAAGTGATTTCACACAAAGCTTAAAGGTTATTGTTCATTGTTCCTGTAACGCAATTGTTCAGTGCTTCGGGAGGCAAGAGATTTATACAGGCCAAGATGAAGGCTCGCAATGGGACCCAGTTAAGAAAAAAAGTAGCATTGCAAAACACCCCAAATCCATTTTTAATCTAACAAGTGGCTCTTTTGCAATTCTTACTCATTCAATGAAGCACTTCATGTGATTAGACCCAGTGAGGTCAATACCCCTACTCATCCAAGTAGTAGTTATGCTTCAACACATTTTTATTAGAACTACTAAACTTAGTGACATGATACAGCAGATTATTTGCCTTCCTCATTGGCAGTGAACAAAGCATTTTAAGACATGACACAGAACTGTTGTGTTAAATATGTTATCTATAGTCTCATTTCCTTTTATTGTTGCCTATAGTTTTGCTATTCATCATTTGAGTTCTGTATAACCTACCTTTTAGGGGAATACAGGCTGAGAGATAGATAGATAGATAGATAGATAGATAGATGGATAGATAGATAGATAGATAATTCATATTTATGGTATTATGGTAAAAGCTGTTAGCCAAGTTGCCTTATAAAGCCTAAAAGTTCTTCATTCAGTTGCCTCATGGTACTTTAATATGGTTGACATTAGTTATTTTTACCCTACACGGTCAAACAGATGGAAGAAACCAAATTACTGTTTACTTTGCCTATTTCCAAATCCATTTGTTTTCTGTTTTCACTTGTGCAGAATTTCTTGTGTCTTTTGAGACTTCTGCTTCATCTATGGTTTTGCATGCTCAGTCATAATTCTGTTTTCAGCAGACTTAGCTGCAATTCATCCTCAGTTTCATGCCCCCATGAAGTCAATGGGGCTCTGAAGAGGTACCAAGGGTCAGATGGAAGGATGAAAAGGTGAGTGAGAGTTTAAAAAGTCATCCTAGAAGTTGATCTCAAATGCAGGAATGCCAACATTACAAAACCCAGGAATTTTAAAAATCCACCAAGTTCTGAGACAGATGATTTCTGAAGTTGGTTGAAGCCTTACATTTAACCATACGATGTAATTTTGTCAAGAAAATAAAACGTTGTTGTTCCTTACTTGGGGGTACTTGTCCTTAAGATTTAGTGTACAAGTCTGACCCGTTAAGCATTTGTTACAGAAGCTTTAGGAACACACTCTGGTATTCCAAAACACTGTTTCAGGAGCTTGGACTCAACAAGTTCAGCTCACAGCTGGTGCATACACCAGCGAATAAAATAATCTGAAGGTCTTTCAGAGCAGCAGGTTCTGTTTCAATACATCAGTTTCAGTCACAAGATTTTCATTAAACACACTCTTACAGGAAGCCAGTTTATGATTGGAGTCTTGCAACTGCCATGCTGAGATGCCATAAAACTAAAGCTTCTTTCCTCCTCTGGTGTTTATTCACGTTGATATTCCATGTAATGTCTAATTTTGATATTATGTAAGGTAGGTTTGTCAGGCCTCAGTAAAGAAATAGAACCAAGGGTTGCTTTTTTCCAATAGTTCTTTTCTGAAACAAACCTCTATGTCAAAGCAGCACTTTTATATCACTGGAGAAGTCTAGGCAAGCTGAGACTTAGAGGACTTTTAGGTAGGCCTCATTCTACTTTCCAGCTATGTGCATTCATCCTTTAGCTTGGAGAGGTGACTGAGCTATATTTAGCAGCCTACTGCTTCCAATGGGTTTCAAAGCAACCTTTCCTGTACATGGGACTAACCTGGAATACAGTTCTTGTGCTGCTTTTTCAATGTTACTGAAAATTCAAGCTTGTAAGTGATCTCCTGCAACTTGTTCTGAGACTAGTGCATGTCCTGCAGTTCCAGTGCTTTCACTGCAGCTAACAGACATCCAAAACAGTCTTTTACCTCGAGTAGTTCTTTCCCCACCTGCTATTCCTATGTTGGCAAACAGCTGATGTCATGGATTTACTGCAGCATTAATGCTGTTCCTTTGCATATGGTTTCTTTCTCTTCACTGGAGGAAAGCAAGCTGAAAATAGAGCTGACTCAAGACTTCTGACTGGGACAGACAACTAAATAGTCAGCAGGGAAGGTGAGAACTGAAGGTGAGCGGAAGCTCCATAGACTCTCTTTTCTTTGAATACAGGTGTATAGAGGAAGGGGGGGAGCAAGGATTGAGAACTGATGGGAGATACTGTGGAGTTTGAGGTTTACTATTGTACTTCTGAGAATGAAATATGAGGAAAAAAGGTTTTTCTCCTTCTTTCCTTCCCACAGCGACCACCATGCTGTAAACTCCAACCTTTCCCTTGTCAGCTCTAGCAGCTAACTTATCTCCTGAGGTTTCTAGTCCTGGTAATGGAAACAGCTGAGCCACAGCCATTTTACTGCCCTAGCTACCAGCTGCCCTATGTGACTGCCTCCTTTACATTATACCAAAGGCAGTCATTAAACAGATCTGGCAGAAGCACTTGATTTTGGGGGTCTGTAGCCCAATGAACCAACAGATTTACACCAACAGGATTAGTAGAATGTGTGCTAATGAAGAGTCCCTCCCCAGCATCCCTATAGGCCCCCTTCAGATACTGGAGAGCTGCTATGAATCAAATTATTACAGCTGTTCACAGTGTAAAGGTAAGGCTGAGAATAATTGTTTATAAGGTACAGCAAAGTTCCTGACCATTCTTTTAAAGTTTCTCAAATCATGATTATTAAATGTGGTTACAGCTTTGAATTTTCTTTACACGGCAGTCATGGGCTTCACAAGACCTCACTGTGTATGTCTGTCCCTCAGCATCACATTCAATAAAATCCAAATTGTTTTGCTATCTTTTAATGTTACAAGAGCACTAATTGTTGCTGAGTTAACTAACACCAGTAAAAAGCAAAGACTTTCAGGTTAACACCAGGTGATGTGGCAACAAAAGTCAGGATACTGCCTTATTTAGTCTTTGTTCTGACCTCACAGCATATATGATCATGTGTGATCCTGATGGAGGGTGGATTTTATCAGATACTAGGATTTCCTAAGTAATTCACCAGGACTATGAAGTTCCTTGTCAGTTCAAAGCTGATACTGTTGATATGTATTTACTGGACTCACATTTGGGCCTGGTACTGTGAGAGGATTATTTTCCCACACTCAGAGTTGCCAACTGTCACAGTTTAATCAATGGACCATTTAATGTTTTCTCCTGTAGTTTTGGCTCTGGAGCAATGAGACTTTGTGAGATTAGCTTTAAAGTTTGGTTTGGTTTTTTGTTTATTTGTTTTAAAGGACAGCATAGGAACACTTGAGTTGGTGCTTGTTGTATTTTCATGTGTACTTCTACAGGTGCAAAGGCAACAAAATAGTGTCTTCATGAAAGCTGGGATTTTCAGGTGATATACACCTGTGGGAACTAAGCTTCAAGATAAACAGCCAGTCTAGTGAGATCCACTTTGAACCTGAAGCCTTGGCAATTCTGCCTATGCAGCATTTTGTGATATTTATTATCCTCTGAGACTCAGATCAGTGTTTCTTCCAATAAAACCAAGTTAATGAATTGCATTTTTAATTTTCAACTGACTTTCTACACTTGAATTTTATTTTCATAGCTTAGTTAGAGATAAGAAGCAGCTCACATTATTATTGTTGCTGTCCAGGGAACTAAAATTATACTTCATAGAACTTTCTTGTTTTTCATTATTTCTTTTAGGTCAAACCAAAAACTGTTTAGAAAACGTTTTCCTAAGCAAACACTTAAACCCATTTGAGTTATCAATTTTGTGTTTTTACCTTTTGGATTTGTCTCTGGAGGGAGAGGGGAAGATCCCGTAACTGATAGACTGTTTTTATAGCGGGAGGCAGAAGTTCAAGTTCATTCTTTGCCAGATTCATAACAGATTCTCAGCCCTTTTCTGCAGAGGGACTCAAACCACTGGATTCACGTCCTTCACTCTCTCACACTGTAGCCAAATAAAATTTTATTCATGTTCCTCTAAGGAGCATTTTTCAGTAAAACACATGAAGAATAAGTACTGGTTTGGGAAAATAAGTTCAGAACTTCCTGAACCTTCTGCTCCTCAGAGTTTTTTTATATTTCCAATTTACAACATGGGTTTTTTTTAAATAAATAAAGTATATTGTAAAATCAGCCATAAATCCACAGAAAGTTGCCTTTAAACTTTCATTCTATTTAACTGAAGAGTATTTAGATAGCTTTTTTTAGAGGGCACTTTACTGTGGATCATTGATATTGGGCTTAAATGAGTTAAATAATACAAAATATGAAATAATACATTGCTGTAGCTGTCCTGGTGCTTACTCTTAACAATATAGGTTCATAACCAGTAGGATTTGTGTCAAACATATCTCAATGAGGCACAAGGATTAACCAAAATCTGGAAGGGCATAAGGTACAGCCAGGTTGGATGGGGCTTGGAGCAACCTGCTCTAGTGGAAGGTGTCCCTGCCCATGATCTTTAAGGTCCCTTTCAACCCAACCATTCTGTGATCTATTCTATTCCTTTGGCAGTTGCTGACTTAGACTCTCAAAATTAGAACAAACATGAAGTGGAGCTTTTCCTGACATGCTATAAGGCATGAAAATACAAGTGTAAGCATATACTTTATGTTTATTAACTTTTAAAGTTCCCGAGAAGCTTCTTATCTACTAAGATGTCACAGACATGAAAGCTCATTTTCTTATTTATCCAAAACTTGATATGTAAAACTGGAGGAATAAAGGACCTTAAAACTGCTCAGATGAACGAACTTGTACTGACCTCTGATGGCTGTGAATGTGTATGAAACAGAGTCCTGCAATTTGTGCTTCCTTAGGAGCTCCAGTACTCTGATTAAAATAATGTTGACACGACAAGAAAAACAGCTCTTTTGACATGGAAACCAAGTTATTTATAAGGGAGTCCTGAGATTATTTTTGCTTTGCATCACCATTTTCCTTTGACAGCATAGTGAAAATGTATACAAGTGTTTGCAAGAAAAGTTATTTCCAATGGAAAGTCTGTTTTTTTCTGTCTTTCAGCTGTTTGAAAATTGCACAAGAAGGTTTTATTGAAAAACCTGTCCAGCTTATTCCTTCTTTATGCATGAGTTCATCTTTCTGATCACAGGGAAGAAAACACATGAAGCATGAAATGGCTACTGAGTTCACAATCATAGAATCACAGAATGTTTCGGATTGGAAAGGACCTTGAAGTCACCTAGCTCCAACCCCCTGCCATGTGCAGGGACACATCACATTAGACTGTGCTGCCCAAGCTCTGCCCAGCCTGGCTTTGAACACTGCCAGGAATGGAGCATTTACCACTTCTTTGGGCAAAATACACCACAGAAGACCTGATTTCTAGTACTGCTAAGTTGTGAGAATGAACTTCACCAAAAAGGTTGGCAGGGCAGGGGGAGAAGTCATCATCATTCTGTCAAGATTTTCTCCAAAGGATTTGTCAGAAGTGATCAGAGGCAAACTCTGATCGTTTCTAGAGCTTTATGCAGGACTTTGATTAGCAGCACCTTTCAGCTTCTTAAGTGGAAATGTCACTATTATGATAAAAACCCCAAACACCAACATTTGAGTCTTACAAAGATGGCCTAAACAAGCCCCAAAAGCTTGATAAAAGGGGCTTGGGAATGAAAGAAACAAGTACCTTGGTACCTTACCTGCAGGAAGAAGCTGCAAGCCAAACACCTACTTTGCGTATCTATCGAAGACTATAGAAAACACCTACCTTTTGAGCAGTCCGGAAGAATCACATCTCACAAACTTGTTACAGCAGAAGTAGAACACAGTGCATATAACCAAAATTTCTTTACCCTATCCAACAATGTACCACTAAGTTTTCAGGAAAATCAGCTGGTCACTAGTATAATGGTTCCTTTCTAAATAACTGCTCTGTGAAAGTGACACCCTCTATATGTCCATGGTCATATTTACTGACTTGGGTGACTCCAGATATAAATTACTAAGTGAGGCTTGACTCTCAGTGCTTGGGTTGAATGGCTGAGAAGTTAGAGACTTTATTTCCTCTTGGTTCACCACATTGCACAGAGCAAGGCAGAGCTGAGGAAACAGCCCACACCCCATTACAGAACTGGATGGGGTGTAAGGATGGTGATGAGAGCAGAACATTGTATATGATAATCTCTTATCACTTCTACCTGTGTTGTCTTGATGAGGCAGAGTGACTCATGCAATTGTAACAGAAGTGGTGATCTGGTCTCTTGTCCTGAAGTACTTCTGGTGGCATCAAGAACTTGTTGGAGTGCTCAGATGCCTCAGTGAACCACTCGAGGCAGTGTGCTCGAATACTGGCATGTGAGCGGTGTCACTTCTGTGCTCCATCTCAACTCTGTATTCAATCCCCCAGTAGCTGCCTCAGGAAACCTATTCAATCCCAAAAGAAAAAAAATAAGAAGCAATCTACATGAAAATCTTTAATATCTCTAAAACATTGTTCAAACATTTATAAAACATTGTTCCTGGACATTCAACATCACAATGTTCATAGAGATCCAGTAACAAGGCATTGGAGCCAAGTAATGGTTCATGGCGGATTCCGCTAATTCAACTCAAATCCCTGGCTTAGTTGGGATTCAGTAGACACTGGGAGCCCCCTCAATTTCTTACATTGACTTAAGTATGGATATTCATTGCAAGTTTCCTCCTGCCAGTTGGGTTTTCATAGCAGTAGGAATATTTAAAACTAAAAAGAAAATAAAAGCCTCTTGGCTTCTATAACCAGATTGAAAGATTTTTGGTCTTAAAGTTGAGTCCAAAGTAATTAAGTTGGAGAGAAAGCTTCCAGTTTCTTTTGCTGGGCACTGAATCAGGTCCTTGGAGCTCAAAATCACAGAGGGGAACATGAAATCTGCTACAGAATTTCCATCTTGTTGGATGGTTTGACTTTTCCCAATTTTATTTTGTCCTACTTTGGAGAAAAATTCATACTCATAAAATACTAAGCAGACTTGCAATTCTAAAATGCCTTCAACTATTTCATATTAAACTGGAAAACGCAGCATAGTAGCCTCTCAAAATAAAAGGAAATGAGAAAGGCCAAAGTCAATAACAAGATGCAAACAAAATCAGGTCATTGATTGCTTTGAAACATTTACAAACATATCTGTCACCAGTACAGTTGGGATGGGAATAGTCCTGCAAAGAATTATTCTGATGGAACTTCATTTTTCCAAAGGAAGTGTAAAAGCAGTAGTCTTGGCACAGCAACCCTCATACCCTAGACATTGCCAAGAGCCTTTCCTGAATTACAGAGGTTCAGTTGCTCTGCAGGGAAAGGGCAAGGAGGGTGTTATGCCAACTTGATAACACAAGGCCATTAAGACACCATTTCAATGTTTGGTTTAAATTAGAGAAGCCTCATTACTGCACAATATTACTGTGTGTAAAGACGGGGACTTTAAAGGTTGAACTTGCCAAACAGGATCTGAATCCTGAAAAGCTCTTGCCAATCCCAGCTAGCCGGAACCTGATACTGGGTAAAGCACTTTTACTCAAAAGCACTTTAAGCCTAAAGTGGTCATAGAGAAAATCCCAGCCATTGAGGAAAAAAATCCCTGCTAAATCACAGCATCCTCTCTGCACCTGTTTCCATCTTCCTCTAGGATTTTATGCTGCCAGAGAATCGGGCTTTGGCAAAATTAAGAACCTTGCTTAAATGTATCAGAGACTTTTGTGACATAAGAAATATCACTACTTGTGAGCTTTAAATACAAGCAGGTGTGGTTTTATGTAAGAAACGACAAAGTGGTCATGAAAGATATGCTCTTAGCTTATACTGCTTAGGTTTTTGAAAGGCAGGTAATATTATGTGCTATAAATTGAGTGAGAAAATACAGCTGGTTTGGTACAGCACAGCACTTGTGTGAAGTCTAAAATCAACAGGAAAACTACTCATTTGCAGGTGAAGAAACAGAGTATTGTGAGTTGCTCAAGTCACATTTCCTTTCACCAGAGACCTGTTGAAAAGTGGTGCCTGGGTGGCACTTGCAGACCTGCTGCTGCAGAGACAGCAAGCATTGGTGGCTAGCAAGCCTTTGAGCTGTAGCCTGCTCTCACATAGATACATTCCAACATCAAAAAATATACTCTTTTTAATTTCTTATTTAATAGTATTGGCACATTAAAGTGTCCTGAGAATGCAGTGAATCATATATATACATATGTATATGTTTAGAGACTTTAAAATTAGAAGACAGCAAATATGCACACACACATCATCTATGTTGGTTGGTTTTAATTTTTGCCCTGGCTTGGAATGTGCCAGTTGGATGATGGGTTAATGTTAAGCATCATTATTTAAGACTAGAAATACAAGTGTATGTCTTCAACTACTGGAATGTCCTTAATACTGAGATTGATTTGTACAGTCTAAAAACCATCTAAATAATAAACATCTTGGGTCAAGTAATTCCTTCATCAAATGGCTTTCACATCAGTGTCAGAAATGTATTACAGAGCATATAATTCACAGTTCATTTTCAGGGATAATCACACAATTAGCAGGAAAATTGGCCAATTTATCAAAAATTTGATTATGTTTGAGAGCATTATGCTAATTCCATCTTATGATCACTTGAATTTTGGTTTCTGAACTGCCACTATTAGCACAGATTAATGTCACTGCATTCAGCTCCAATCAAATCTATACCTAAAACTTTTTGGAAGAAGATGATAAAATTGGTTTTACCATTAAGCAGAGAAAGTAAAACTGAATTCACACTTAGTGGAAGACTTTTCAGCTTGGTGAGGCAGTAGGATTGTTTAATCTATATTGGAAAGGGTTGGACACTCATCAACTTCTTGGCTGTCCTTAGTAGCAGAAAAATATTGCTGGTTATGCATTTTCTAGAAATACAGAAGAGTATTTGAGCTGAAACACTTCATACACTTTGTTGACCTCAAAAATAAAGGTTGACCATATTACTCAACAAAGTTGACTATTATAAAGTGAGACTATGTACTAGAAAACTCTTTGTAATGCTATGACTCTCTTCAGGGCACTCAGTGCAACTTTACCAGATGTGGGTTGTTGGGGAGATATGTCAAGAGAGGAAAGGGCACATAGATGAACTTTGAGGAAAATAGCTGAGAGAGGTTTCCAAGTTAGGGAAGCACAATACACTAAGAGATATCAATCAGTGTTAGTACCCAGAATAACCCAGTATAACTTCTGTGATAGTACAGTCAGAAAACTCTGGATGCAGTGGAGATGGAATATAAAGAATTTATTCTTACAGTGATGTACAGACTTTCTTCTACTGTAGAGTAAAATGAAGAAGCTCAGAAATAGGTTTGGGATCCTGGGCTATTAATTAATATTTAAGAGAGAATAAAAACAACTAAAAAAAATCACAGGAAATTGAGTTTTCATAAGTGCAGGAAAGTCAGAAAATCTCAGGTTGTCACTCTGGGGTGGGAGGATGAATTGTACAGAGATGTCAAATACTGTTCCTATGCTAATTGCACCTGCTTCAGTGAAGAGCAGATGACTGTGGCACAGAAAGCCTACAGCTGGAGAAGCACTTCAGAAGTAGCTAAATCTGAGCAGGTACATCTGGCAAGGAGAACAGCAGAATGCCACATGTGAGAGAATCAAATTGAAATATACAATTGAGTAATGAGCCAAGAGAAGGAGGACTATTACTTGCCTATGGGAAAAGATATATTACATTCAAGGTAAGTATAGTACCATCAGCACTGTGATCTCCTTAGTAGCATAACCTGGGTATGCTGCAGTTAAAATCGTTCATTGCTTAGGATGTGCTGTGCTGTAATTAGCACACACAAGGTTGCATGAGGTGAAGAAAAGAAGGAAGAAAAAGAAAGGACAGCAATGTCAGAGTGCTTCAGTTTTACTGTGGGATGGATTTAGCTAAGTCAACTTTAGGCAGAGGTATAGCACTGATCTTGTAAATTGTAGTGTCTCTCCTTCACTATGTTTCTACCTCAGGAAAGCTGAGGTGTATAAGTTATCCTGAGGTTAAAAGGATAAAACAAACATACATACAAAAACATGGCTTCTTTAGCCTTAGCAAAGACAAGCAGTCAGTTTAATTTATTGTAAGGTAAGCAGAAGGTTGTACCTAGATAAGAATATAGCCCTGACCTCACATACTTAGCCAGAGGCAAGCACCTGAAGTGTCACCTTCCCCTTCGGTATTTATAGTGACATATTCCACATTTGTTATCTTGCTCTAACAAACTCATCTGTCTTGAGCAGCGAAGGCAAAACCTTCTCCTGTTTTGGTTTTGGGGTCAAAGGCCAAGCTCGGAGAAGGTTATTAACAAACATATTTGGAATTACTGTAAAACTGTTTTAGCATAAAAAAGGCTTGTTTTTGCTCCCAAATTTCTGAGGGTTTTTCTTCGCTTTCAGTAGACGTAATGTGGCTACTTTCTGTTGAAGCTGTTTAACTTTTCCCTTGCTTTCAAAACAAATCAGTTCCCATATCCCCCTCCCGATTGCTTCTGAGAATGGAGTTATTTATGCAGGATAAAACTTGTATCTTGCTCTGAGGTTAGGGATCAGTACCTCTTCCCCAGGAGCTTCTGGAAGTGAATATCCCAAACAGCAGCAGTCAGCAATTTCAAAACCAGGTCATTTAGATTAAAGGGAAAGATGCAGGCTTTATAGATTAAAATGGAGTCAGAGTTGTGAAATTCATACTAAATACAACATAAAATCAGAACCAGACTAGACCTTTTTTGTTATAATTTACTGACTAAGCAAGAATAAAACCTTTCATAGCAGAAAAGCCAGCTTCTCTTAGAACTAGTGCACCATCTGTCAGGAATCTCCCCTGAAACTGTATGACCTTTTTCTTCTCCCCTTTTAACGGCCTTGTGTTAAGGTAAGAACACTCTTTATTAGCAAGTGGGACATGAGGATAACTCCTAACATTTGCATATAGAGAACTGAAATACTTTTCCAACTGAACTGTTCATTGAGTTTGGACTGAAATGACAAGATTTACCTTCTACACATATTACAAACATTTTTGCATATCAAGTACATTAAAAACTGATTCTAATCCTCTGTAGGGGCTGTAGAAATTATAATTAATAAAGCCTGCCTATGTAGTTTTGAAACTCTCAGGAAGTTACAGACTGAGTGACAGGTATTCAGCTCACAGCAACATCTCTTGGGATGTTAACAAGCTGGCTTAGCCCAGCTGGTACCTTTGTCCTCCCAGCTTTATGAGTTTGGTATCAGCTGAATCTTATTTAGAGCATAATATTAATCTGCTGATGACAACATATGGGATAAACGCATCACAAGCAGAAGCTGTCAAGTCTAAGCCAAATTACTGGAGGAAAAAAAAACCAGCACAGGAATGCAGAATATGAGGTTTATGATTATCACATGGAATGCAGTGGTCATCTCCTCAGTGTCTGTATACAGAGTATCTTCACCAAAGCAATCACACGTGTCAAATATTCACAATGGATGTCTGCCACAAAATGCAGCAAACAAATCACTTGTGCAGCTCAACCAGTATGGTTTTCTCCTCTACTATTTAGTATAATTGGTTATTTTGATACCTTCCTTATGATTGTCCCTCTCCCTTTACCTTTGACATCCATGGGCTGTTACCCATTCTTGTGATTTCAGTGACCTACAAAAGAACACGTGACAGAACATGAAGACAGAGAAAGAAACAGAATTAGTTTACACCCATTTAAATTACATTAGAATTAACAAGTGACCTTTTACTTCACTCATTTTTAATTGAAATTCAGTCTATGGGTACTCAGAGGAACACATAGGGTGTGATTTTCAACAGTGGCTCAATTTTTCCAGCTTTAAGTGTAATTTGCCTCAGCAGGGACAAAAAAATAAGCAAAGGCAAGCCAGGAAGCTCTTGAAAATTGCACAGTTTGTGACAGATAAACACACTGATAATATCTCCATTGAAATCACTGCGGTTCAGAGCTTAGTCCTGAGTACCAGCTTTCAGCTGTAATGGAAGTGAGAAGAGCAACATGCATGAGGCTTACAAATCCCTGCCCAAACCCCCAGCACTCTGGTACCATATCAGAAGTTCTCCTTTGTGTTATTGTTACCTGGAAGAGAGATAACGTGAGCTTGAGCATTACCCTGAAGACTGTGGTAAGAGGGGGACCAGTATATCCACTATTTTATAGCCATCTCCTAAAAAGATCTGGAGATAAACAACAGAATACAATCACCTCTGTGGTATTGGGAACTAAGCCTATTTATTTATAGGCCCCAGATCTAAGAAAGGCCCCAGATCTAAGAAAGGTACAAAATCACTTCAAAGTAGAAGTCTGTCAGAGTATCTTGGATGGGAAAGATGATATAATGGCTCAGACCCTCAGCCTTAATGGCAGTGATGTGCAACTAGGCTAATTTATCAAATTATAGACATGGATCAGTAGATCTGGAACAACCAAAGACCCAGTTATTGACTATATCACTTAATGATCAATATTATAGAAAGGTTTTTACTAAAAGCCGATAATACACAAAATATAAGGATTCAAAATACCTAAGTCAAACCTTACATTAAACCCAACTTTTTAAAGATAAACATGGTTGTGATCTTCATTAGTATGTTCTTTACAATACATATATGAAGGTGTCATACACATCCAGGAACAAGCTCATCTGCTGCTTTACACTGATACGCATGTTGAGATCAGCTGTGTGTTTGCTCTCCCCAAGCAGTGGATCAGTGCTGAATCCATCACTTTTGATGGCAGCTCAGCACTCAATTCTGCAGTATAGAATTGTTACTTGTGAAAAGATGCAGAAAACCTCTGTACAACCAGTAACACGCTGATGACAAAGACTTGCCTGCATCCCAGATGTCTGCAGCACTCCCAGGACCCATTTTCAGACACATGCATTTCCTTTTTAGAGGACTTCTGCTCAGCCTGAACTTAAACTGTCCACAAACACCATCTGCCTTTGCAATGAGCACTGTTCTCATTCCTTTCTGGGCTACCGACAGCCCACACTGGGACCTGGAAACTAAGCATGTTGCTGTGCAATCCAACAGATGGCTGTCTTGCATTTCTTTCCATTAGCAATCGCATTTGCTACAGAGAAACAACTGTCGCTGTTCTCTGGAATCTACTTTGCATCATGATTTAACATGATTTTGCAAAAAGAAGGAATAAGAAATTCCCTAAATGCTTGTCTTCTATATAGAGGAAATTTCAACTGTGACATGACCACTTCACTGTTTAGATATGAAACTGCTGTACTAAACATTCATTTTTTTTCCTCATTAAACCTCATCAATGACAATACCAGACTTTTTTTCTGCTTTTACTTGAACCTTCACAGTCTATCTATACTCAGCAGGGTTAAAATGGTCAGTGCACATAGACATAATCATCATCCAGCGTAACTAAGAGTAGTATCTGGTCTATACTACCTTGAAAATCAGAAAAATGATAGAACAGTTCAATCAGGCCTTCAGAATCTGGAAGTCAGCAGTTATTTATGGATCCTAAGCAGACTTGGTTAAATACCACAAAAAGCATTGAATAATTTTGTCATAAGCACTGTCAGCTCATTCAGTTATTATTTGTGGCTTATTAGTATTAACTGCATATGTGTATCTGCATGACGAATGTTTTCAGCCCTGAAGATGTTTATGAATCCTAAATAATTCACAATACCCAGTGAATAATAACCCATGCTGAAAAGTAATATCGCAAGTCATTATGGGTTAGATGGTTTTGCTTATTTTCTCATTTTAGCAGACTAAATTATCTAAACATAGTGTAGAAACAGAAGACTTGCCTAAGCAGACACATCTAATGCCTGAAAAATACCAGATTCTTAAAGAAACAGTAGCAAGGATAATTCACCAAAAACCTTTGCAATACTATTTACTTGAATTGGCAAGAGCTAGAAGAACATTTTAGCAGTTAACACACTCATAGAAAAGCTCATCAGTTCAGAAACAGGACAAAAGGAAACAAAAGATTAATCAGTTCTATAGTTCATCAAGAATAATCTTGAACACTTCTAGTCCATAATGGACTTAAAGATTTGCAATTAATCATCATTGTCAGAGTAAAATCCTCCTATTCTTTAGGATTAAAATGAATTAGACTGCATTCCGGACAACTCCATCGTTCAACAGACATAATAAACACAACTTGAAAGAGTATTTAGTTCAGGTTAGTGGACAGAATTGCTAAAGACAAGCTGGAACATATTGCTAACAGATACTTGCATGGATACCAGTTATGTACTCTGGGGACAGTTCACTTGGTATCAGTTCCTTGTCTTGCCTTCTCCTCTCTCTTGACAGGGGATCTTTTTTGACATTGCAGAGGCCGCTGGATGAGGCCACAATCAGAAAGGAAGAAGCCGGTGATGATTTTGCAGAGTGTCTTTGCCTGGAGCCTTTCATCAGAATCCAATCGCTCTAAGTTGCTAAAGACTGTGAGGATGATGATGAAAGATGGGGACCTCAACAGCTCACCAGGATGCTCAGTCACTTAGAGGATGTCCACTGTTTACAGTACATTCACATGCTGGTGAACAAGAACAGGCAAAAGACCAGGGATGTGCCACTGATTGCAGTAATGATATCCCAGAGGTCCCTGTGTTCCATGTACCCTGACATTTCATTCTCAAAAATATTTGGAAACAGGAGAGTGAATAATGATCCCTAGGTTGAACCAGCACAGCTATTATTATGATCTTATATTCCTCTAAATGGAACTTACATTTCTTCTGCAAATGGGGAGAAGTCAATCTTACCTTTATGGTGATGCCTGTGTGCATTTCTTGAAAGCATGGACTGCACAGCAGGGGTTTCATCTGCAATAATCAATGGCCAAATATTTTTTTGTAGCACTGAAAAGAAATCAAAGCCCAAGTTTTTACCTGAAAAATATCTAGCCCACATTTATATAACACCAGAATATATTAAAAGACACTATTTGTGGAGTGGGACAACCACAGGTAAATTGTTCCTTGTCCAGCAGTTGGCATAGCTCATAGTTGAAGGGAAAGTTTTATGGTTTACATAAGTCCTTGCACACTGGGGACTCACAAAGCAAACACCAAGACAATCTTTGCTGGGAACAAATCCCTTTTCAGACTCTCTGCAATTCTTAAACCCATGGTCTCATTACCTCACATACAGCAGGCTTCTTCCTTGTATGACTTATTTCAACAGAAGACTGTTTTCTAGTGCCAAGATTTTGGAAGTTGTCCAGACTGCTGGGTTCTGCTGAAGCTCCCTGGCCTCTTCACAGACCCTCATCACCATAGCTGGCTGATACAGTGACTGATAGTCAGTCTCTCATCACAACCAGTCTGTCACCCACAGATGAATGATCACAGCCAGGTCTCCTCAACATATTTCAAGGTTACCTTGGCATCTAGATGAAACTTAAAATCCCTAGCAGTCAAAAATAACTTCTGGAATTGGCTGTGGAGAAGAGGGACATTCTGCAAGTCTTCTCTGTAAGTCCATTGAAGAGGGCACTATGGAAGTGGCACCCTGGGATGTTGCCAGGGCTCCAATCAATATGAGTACTTATTCATTCCAGTCTTGATGGACATTATCAATAGCTCTTTCTACGCAGGCTGCATTTTGTATTTACAGTTAGTGGACTCACAATGGAGCTAACAAACCTTTTATTCTTACTTTAATTTGCTTTCACATCAGTTTGGCTAAAACTTGGGATTTTTCCCCTCATTCTTCATTCCTTCTTTGATCAAATTCATTCCTGCTTCAGAGTATTTTAACTTTCTATGTATCTGAGTTGAAGGTAGTGAGACCTGCTGGTCTGGCAAGTGAATAGACTAACACTGCATTTCTAGATATGGACAGAACATCTCATACTATGGCACAGTCTTCAAGAGAGTGCTCCTCATTCCCAGGGCATTTAAATTTCTGCAGTTACTCACAGCCCTCCCCAGGAATTACCTTTCCCATCAGGAAATACTTCAGTTTTTGATGTGGGGATGACTTGCAGTTTGCATTCCTTGACCTCCTCATTGGGATGTATGATGATTCAGCAGACTGTTGTCACTGGAGCTGATTTAAAATGTACAAGAGAGGAAATTATGATTTGCCTACAAGTCTGACACAGCCCATTTTAAGATTGTCAATAATATTAAGGCTGTTGTGAATAGATTTTTCTCTGTGTGTACTTGTGTTCGACTATTTCAGTTTAAGTAGCAAACTATAGGAATCTCATTCCTAGATACAATATGGTTTTGCAATACTCTCATGATGCCCACAGCCCAGTAGGGGTCCAGCAATACCTATAAGGATGAAGACTACATGGATTATTTCAGAAATTAGGTAGCAGAAAGGGTCTGCATTGAAGAGATATCTTCTAGTAATGTTGTCACAGGAAAGAAGTAGCTTATCTCTCATCTCTCATTCTGTAGCAGTGCAGGAAGATCACACAGAACTACACTTGCTTTCTGACAGCAGAAATCTTTGACCATACTGGTGTAGTTTTCCAAGAAACCAGCTCTGATATCTCCTCTCTCTGCTGCAGCACTGATGTATCCTTTGTTAAAGACAGGACATAGTTCATCTCTCTTCAAGTACAAATGCCTTACAAGTCAATTCTGTGCTTAATGCAAGCTGACAAAAGGAGGTTTATACACTGCAACAATACCCATGCCACTCACACGGAGAGAAGATACTTCAAGGGCAACCTTCTCCTATATGACACAACTACTGCTTTGGCAAACAGATGACTTGCAGCAATAACACTGTTCCCTGCTTCAAGTCCCTCGGCTAGACCGTTAACTTCTATCTTGTGGCACAGTTGAAGATTAATCGGCATCTTAGCTTGCAGTGGTGTGGCTAATTTAAACACAAGCACACTGCAGAGAGCAGAGAGCCTGAAGGGGAAAGCTGGTGGGCCTTGGAAGCAAAATTATTTGCAAAACCTGAAAAGGAAATAAATAAAAGTGAATGAGTGATCTATTAAAAACACATTAATGGCACCTACAAATGAAATTAAATCTCAGATAATCACACTAATAGAAGGGTCTCTGGTGAGCATTAGTGCTTAATTTTTCCTTGTATTTGGTGAAGGCATATATTAATTAAAAATGCTTATAGAAGGTAAAGGCTTGACAGGAATACTCTCTGCAGGCTTTCGGAAGGGAGCTGCTCTGTTAAACAGCTATTTTAGAGGAAAAAGCCTCTACTCTATACAACAAAGGCAAGACTATTCTTCAATAAATCTTTTTTAAGGCCTGTGCTTTCTAAATATCCTCTGTGGCTAGAATTGGATGGAGTAGGCTGTATTCTACAACTGATACTGTTCCCATTGTTTAGTTAGCTTGTACTGGAAATAAACTTTCATCTTATCCTCCCCCTCGCTCTTACACCCTTTTTATTGTTACCCTTTTATTGAATTGTTGAACATCCAAGAACAAAACCAGACAATCTGATATGTCGAATGTATTGTACAAATGAGGAGGGCAAAGCTAAACACACATTCAATAGTGGGCATGAAAATATTATCAGACTTTGAGGCAGAGACAAGCCAAGACCATGTCACTAATGAGACTATTCAAAGTAATTCTGAAGTTATGATTCTATTGTCATCCAGTCCTGAGAAGGAAATGTTTAGCATTTGAAAAATGAATAGTTAATCATTTTGCAGCTCTCTGGGGCACTCTGTCAGGATTTTCCTCTTTGTTCTACCCCCCTTTTTTTCCCTTTCCTTTTATTTTTAACTCTCATCTTCTCAACACAAGCAGTGCTATGAAAACAGAGAGGATTAGAAGTTGTCCCTGACATGCTTCATTGTAAGGTTGTTAGTTTTGTCTTTCTGCATTTATTAGTTTGAATTCTGCATGAGGCA
Source organism: Melopsittacus undulatus (assembly GCF_012275295.1). Lineage (NCBI taxonomy): Eukaryota > Metazoa > Chordata > Aves > Psittaciformes > Psittaculidae > Melopsittacus > Melopsittacus undulatus. The sequence continues at coordinate 7,042,686 of NC_047529.1, read as the reverse complement.
CCTGTTAGCTGCTTAGAATAAATCAACAGGAAGGTCACACATGGGTTTGTATTGTATGCTTGCCTTTTTAAGCTTGTTGGGAACTCAGTGCTTTGCTATACAAGAATAAATGCTGGAAAGAACACCAACCATACTGTAAACACATTTCATTATGTGAACTGTGTGTGAATTGTGTAGGCTCCTCCAGCAAAAGTTAATCTTAAAGTCCTGTTGCCAATACTGTCATAATTAACAGGGTAGCAATGACAGGAGCCTCTGTTCATGGTACCATTTAAGTAAGCAATAGCTATGGCAGATAAGTTTAGCTACAGCTATGTTGCATGAAAAGAAATGAGCACTGCAAAAAGGCACTTAGAGAAACAAACAGGAAAGATAATGTATGGGTGTAGCTCTCTGAAAGCTCAGATAAAAAGGCCTGCCTGTGCAGTCCATTATGCTTGGTAAGTCAAGGATGGGTTGCATAAAAGCAACTGTTGAAGTTTAACACAAGACTTGATATTCATTACGGCTCATGAGTATGTCCAGTTCCCTGTGGCCTTTAAAAACTACAGCTGGGCTTTACAATGAAAAAGGTTTCTCAGCAACACTACCCATTTCTTTAACACTGCAGCATGTACATTAGACTATTGCATGTGCCTAAGGAATAGAACATGAACTCAGTGCCCTCTTTGGAATGTGGAAGGAGAGGGATGCAACCATTCTGAATCCCAAAGCCTTTCTCACCTCGTGGTGGGCTCCACAAGCTCTCACTGCTCCTCCCTTAGAAGCTGCACCACTCCTATGAAAGAAGAATTCAGCACTGATGAGGTCAGGAAGAGGGAACAAGGGGTGTTGTGCTGCAGTTCCTGTCCTAAATCTTGCTTGCACGTTTTGTATTAACGTTTGCATTTTGCTTGTATGGCTTCAATGTTTTTAATTATATTTTCTTTATTATCAAAGATAACATGCTATGGATGCTACAGTTTAGTCTATGCCCAGTTGTATCTCCTTTTTTAACCCCATCTTTAAAAAATACATTTACTATTTTTCTCACCCTTCCTTGCAACCTGGCACTGCAGCCAATACCAAAGTCAAAGCACAGTCAGAACATCCTTTCTTGCGTGAAGTCTGAGAGTTGTAAGTTAAATTCATTCCATACTGAAGCTCATGGCAAAGCTTCCACTGACTTCTGTAAGGTTAGACTTTTCCCAGTTATTTCAATCTCTGAAGAGGCAAATCTAAATTTTCCTTAGCTTTAAAGAACATTCAAATTACAGGTAATTATAAATATTGGGCAAAACCGCCAGAGTTACTCACCCAGAAGGAACATTTTGAATGTTGGTCAACCAGGTTCTGTTTTTCCATAAAGAGAGGGACATTTCAATCCCTATTTTACAGATGCAGCTTCAAGGGCTTATTCCAGCAATAATCAAGCACAGAACTCCTAAACATTCAGCATTTGCCCATCATTAACATACAGCACAAGTTGGCCTATTCCCCAGACACTTCATTCAACAATAAATTCTGATGATAACGACACATTGAGGAGGAAAACAGAGTAGACAATAGGAAATAAATGAACTACCAGTCTGCCTCGAAGTGTTAGTGGACTGGCATTATTAATGGTGTTTTCTCAATTCCATTGATGGGCACCATGCTGCAAGAAACATGAAGTGCCAGCTCACTACTTCATGTAATTTTTCATCTTTCTGACAAAGTTAATGGATCTATATAAGTTTTTCCCCCAGGTGTGAATCTGACCAAACATTTAGACATGTCATTGCTTTGATAAACTTGCAATATAAGAAGGATGGTGGCAGAAGCCTTTTTGAGAAGGCAGAAGCAAAGACAACTGTAGTCTGTCAGCACAGGTGAAGGAAGAGGGGCTGAAGAACGTAATACTAGTGATAAGTACCAGAATTTTACTTCATTAACCAGTGAAGAGTGAAGCTTTTTGCTGGCCATTTTACAATTCTCTCATTTGACTTGTTTACTGATGGAAATGTTTGCCAAGGAACTTTGGAAAAATAGTGACATACGAACAATCTGTTGTGGCATATTGTAGTGGTGGTGTTTGTGCTGCTATAGTTACTAAGCTTTTAGCATTTTTTTGTAATTTGCCTTGAAAAAGCTGGAACTTGGCATGAAGTTTTTGGTTGCCTTCATCTTTAAGTCAGATGGTTTTCATATTTTTCATTCCATTTTTGTAGGGTTTTTTTGCCTGTGTGAAGAAGAGCCTGGAGATGTGCTGTGTCAAGGGAAAGAAAAAAGCCTGCTCAGATGAAGAAAGCAGCAGAAGGTGGGGAAACAAACCTAAATGCATCGTAGGATGTGGAGAAACAGGTGTAAACTTCTTTTCAAGGTGAGAAAAGTGTTTGGAGGTTACTCACATGTCTTATGGAACTGCAAAATTAAGCAGGCTATGCAAAAAAATAAAAGCCCTTGGGATTTTACTTCATTTGGTTTCAGATCTTACAATGATGATTTACTTCAATGCTAGGTTTTTGTACAGGACAGTAGCTTGGCTTAAATCCCTGGTTTTCAGTGTGTCCATTAGATGGACTCCATAAAGACAAAACCAACACCCTGAGGGAAGTATAAGCTTCACATATTTTAACTGTGGTCAAAAAAATGGTACAGGAAAGGCCAAGGATGAAATGCTGTACAAGCACTTAAGAGAGAATGAACTATGCCATCAGCAACACCACCAAGAAAGACTGAACAAAGAGAAATATGTCTCCTGCTTCTGTCTGATTAGGAAGCCTGAGCTCTGCTAGGCTAACACTGACCTGTAAGATACTTGTACTATAAGTCTAAACCAGAACCTCTTGCTCAAGTACTTGAAATGCCATGTGGCTCTGCTGTGGTGGGACATAGAAGTGCCTACCAGAAATGGGGAGTGTACAAGCACAGCAGACATCTGCCGTAATGAGGTTCAGGGAGGAACTGAGAAATGAGCAAAGAGAAATAGAAAAAACACATAAATCCCAAACAAAATTATTGCTGAGTAACCCAACACTAAGGAAAAGAAAGTACTATGTAAAAATCACCCTTGAGGGAAGCTGGGAAGTGATACGTGTGACTGGTGTATCTTACCCCATTTGGGGATCTTTCCCATCACTTCCTAAGGCTCTACGTATGGGTAGTTCCCATTATTGCTAAATGCATTAAAATACTAAGTTTCAGTCAGAAGAATCCTCACTCTCCCTGAACCACAGCCCACACAGAACATCCTATGCTCCTGCCAGCTGTCATCCTAAACACATGGAAAATCTTATCTGACATCTGTAAGATTAATAAGACATTTAGCTAGTGCCATGGAAGTCTTCCCTGTTTGAACTTCATGTCTTATCACAGTTCTGCAACATTTTCTTGACACTGAACTTTCAATAGGTCTTTTTGAGAGAGGAGGAGGCTGAAAGAGGATTATTTTAGTGCTGTTGATGAACTTGTTGACAATAGTACCTGTTCTGCACAACATGAGGAAGAAAATATATAGATGTTTCTGTTTGTTTTCGACACCTTGACTTTCTTTGTAGTTTAACAGGTGGATTAACTTAAATCCAGTAGCTTTCAAATGAGTAAAAAATAACTGAAAAATATAGTGTATGCTTAATCAACAAAACTGATTAACTCAGGATAATGTCGCTAGAGGTTTGGTGTGATGAAGTGAGATTAGACATGTACGTCTACCAATAGGTATAATCTATCAGCGTTTGTATGGAAAGAGTAATATCGATGATTATATTATTTGAAGTATACATCCATATCTATATATTGCTTACACTGAGATATCAATGCATATATTAGAAACAAATACTAACCAAAAGAACAGGTTGGTTTTTAGAAAGAAATTCCCCTCTTTAGGGAGTTTATGTCACAATATATCTTTTGATTTACTTTTCAGGAGCTCACATCAGCCACTGTAGTGTGCTGGATACCTACTTAAGGACCTCTAATACTAGTCTGCAACATGACTTCTGTGTTCTGCTGTTCCCTCCATAAGTCCCCGTCCTGCTGTCTCATATCGTGAAACACAAATTACCCGTAAAAATGATAATTCTCTTATTAGTTTTAAAGGTCAAATCAAATGATGTGGAAAATATGCAGTGGCGTGACATATAATTTACATAATTGCCACAAAAACACTGCACTAAAGCTGTGGGGAGGGGGGAAAAGTAATAATAGAAATTATAAAAAAATAAAACCCCATCAAGTTTCAGTGAGGAAAAGCCAGTCAGCCAGATTTGCAGTGAGAATAAAGTGTGGCTGAACCACTGACATGCGAACAGCACTAGCAACCGAAGCATGCTCACCACATTCAGTTCTGAAGGTACTCTCCTCTTTTTCCCACCCCTCTCCCCCAAATATACATGCACAAAATGAGAAAGTGAAAATTAGAGATTTCCCACCAATCCTGGTTTTTAAGATGGTTTGTTTCCAGATACGGAATGTAATTTTCAAGGTCTTTATACAAATCCACTACCCTTCAGCAAGGGGGTGGACACAGACATGACGTTCTCCATCCTACCTGATGTCCCAGATGGTGTCACATGGAGCTAATGAGGTGTGAGCTGAGTCAGTCCAGGGGCTGCCAGTCCCCAGCATCCCCTTTGCAGGCATTGGTTTTCCCTTGTCTAGGCACTTGAAACAAGCAGGTAAGGGACTTCGTGAGGATGAAGGTGCTGTCAGCACAACCCTTCTCTTCCGGGGCTTGGCACCATGGACATGGTCTGTGGATCTTGCTTCTCCTCCGGACACAGTTCAAGTGGTGATAAGCAGGAGCTTCAAATAGTGACCCAATGGAGGTCTCATGGAAGCTGAAGCAGCAGCTGATATGCCTGTATAGGAAGGAATTAAACTCAGCTTGTAGCTTAACAGTGATTTCCTAAAAGCCCTCACTTACAGAAAACAGACTTTGAATAAACATAGCTTGAATCCATTAAAGGAAAAACCAAACCAAAACCACCATACATAAAACAATGTAAGCTATTTAAAAGCAAGCTTAAGATTTTTTTCTAATGTATAATTCTTGTTTAAATTCATTAACTGGCTGGGTTTAGCTGATGATTTTAGAGGCATTTTATACAGGAATTAAACAACCCAAAAATCTAGTAATAAACTTGATGCCTGTTCATTTTTACTTAAAGTTTAAGGTGCATCCTTCTCCTAGGACACCAGACATTACACAAGGCTTTCTGCACGGTATATCTGACAACTGAGACAATGATGCTTATTTCTGAGATGAGGACAGCAAGTTGTCCCTCTTCATGTCAATGAAGTACTAACTCCGACTACATCATCGGTTACTACGGCTCAGTCTTGTGTTCTTGTATGTGTACTGAATTAACCATGCTTATGTCCATTTTGCCTTTATTTTTTAATATCACAAAGCCAGTCTTACTTTACTTTGATTAATTAAAGTTGATCTTGCCTTAAAATAAGGAGGTTGAAAATAGGTGACTATACATTAGAAAAATGGAGTAGGATATTGAGGAAAAGGTGTTCTATTACATCGTGTCTCTATCCTGGATTTATAATCCAGTTCATTTCACATCTTATGTATTTATCACCCAGATTCTTAATAGAACTTTTTAATCAGTAGAAGTGAAAGAGATCACTCATCCAGTTGACATATCACAAATTAATAAAATAAGCAATGAATGAGAAAATCCAAATGGTCTTTCAAGGCCAGAAACCTTCCTGCTTCTGAAGTGCAAAGCTGTGCTATGAAACAGAAGAGGTAAAATTCTTTTAGCTGTCAACGGATATTCATATAATTCACTGACTATATTAAAGGAATCCCTATAAGATATCTGTTCAAGGTCAAGTTATTTTACATTTCCATATTAGAAAGAGGAAAAAAAGTAATACAATGACACACTGAAAGAGGGTATCAGGTAACTAGATAAGGAGCTTTTGTGATCTAGGCATTTGGAAAGCTTAGAACTGATTTTAGAAGTGAGTAATACTGCTCACTTCTTTATAGGGTCATATTAACAGCAGCCTCAAAATTGAAGCTGAGCTGAAATATCCTGCTGTCGTGATCAAAGTCAGTTTGCACATGGCTATCAGAGACACCACAGGTTGAAATAAATTATGAAAAATACTGATCAATTGCTAAAAACTCTTTAGAGTTATTAAATATTATCAGAAATGCATATATATAATTAATAATCATGTCAATTTCCTTTTCTCTAAGCCTTCGTACATGTTAATGCATCAATGTTATTAAAGCTTAGGAAACAAACAGCCGAGTAGTGCGTATTCAAACACCTAATTCATACTACTCCACCTCTTCTCAACCCCTGCCTTCTGTTTTTCCTGCCCATTTGCTCTACCTTGTCTCTGACAGCAGATTTGAAGGGTGACAGCTGTCACTTCTGATGTTAGTACAATACCCAGCACAACCGAGCCTGCAGATGTTAGAATAATAACAATAAATCATAGTCTGAAGGGACAGCTCAAGCAAAGGGAATAATACTTGTCACAGAACAGTTGGACCTCTAGGGGTATCTGGGCAAACTCCCTGTACTGACCACAAACACTCTGATACAGGCTTGGAAGGGTCATGCTGAGAATGAGGAGTTCACTTTCCTTGGCTGACACCACATGCTGATAGGGTTTTTGCATCACACTGAAATTGTTCTATTAATGCATGAATTGAGATCAACTATGATTCTGCACAGCACTGTCTTGGATTTAAATATGTTCATTTTCTTGAATTTGAGAATGATTATAATAATTATTATTAACAGTAGGCTTCTCACAGGCACTGAGGCCAACTTATAGACTTTTATCCACACAGACAGCAGGTAGAAATTAGTCATGCTTTCTAAAATCTCATAGCACCGAAGTGGCATAATGCAGCTTTAGTGTGAGTCCTGATCCCAGTATATTTCATTAATTGTGGTAACTATTGATGCTGATGCCGTTCCAGCCCAACTGAGGAACAGAAGGTGTAGACAAGAGGTTTCCTTATGGCTGGTGCTGGGGTCAGAGCTGTACCCAGGAACCGGTAAGACTCTGATCCTGTCACCTTAATGCCAGTCTTGGTATCACCCTATTAGAGAACTATTTCTTGGGTCCATAACCTGAATTCTCCACTATCATGGGATGAAAAATATCATTAGAAGGCAGATTATAAAGTCAAACATTTGCTATTGGTTTCTACTGTGATCAGGAATGAAGAGACACGTACCGTATTTTATTCCTATTGACTTTCTTCTCTTCTATATTCTGTTATCTGCAGGGTTTCGAGGGCAGACATTGTCCTTGTGTGCTGTGCCAAACAACACGGCTCTAATCCTTGGGGATTATTAAACACTACTGCAGAAAACAACACACACTTCTGGAACAGAAGAGATTGAGAACTGTGAGGCCCAGCTTTAGATTTATGAATGTAACATGAAGATGTCCAGAGCATCACAGCAGTAGCCAGTTGTTGAGGGGCCTGGCTGGGAGCCTAGCACTGCAGGTAGCTGTGCAAGCCCAGTCAAAGGCCTTATAAATTGAACTTCTATTGTCATTTCCTTAAGTGGGATAGAGAAGACACACCTAAAACAAGTAAAAGTTGCTGCTGAAGACAGTGGGAAATAGTTATACTTCTACCAGATCTTAAGATTAGGCAAAGCTTATTTTTCATTTGTAGCTGGGTTCAGTATGGGAGTACATGAGCACTATAATCTGTCTGTCGTATAACAGCTCCAGACGGGATTTAGATGAGTAAAAGAGACATTTCTGAAATGTCAGATGAGAAAACACACTGAAAGAAGAAGACAGACCTATGCTGCAAAATGGGAAGATTATGCACTCACCAGCTTATACATCATTACTGATTGCTGCCAGCAGATCAGAACAAGATTGTACCTGAAAGACCAGCACTGAGGGAAGAAAAAGAGAAAAAGAAGTTGTAGACTTCTTTTACAGCAATTTGTCAGAGACTATATCTCAGTTTTCCACACCGCAGTAACTACCATTGGCTGATACCCATTAATATTGGTGCTTTTTCAGTAACAAATGAAAACATGCCCATTTTTTACTGAATAAAAATGTTAAATATAATGTGGATGCATAATCGGCCTTTTTTTAACACAGTATTTAGAACTGTTTTCTCCACTGCTGCACATCTTGCTTTATGCAACACTCCTCTGCATTATAGAGGCTATGACCTTGTTTCCAACCAAGGCTGATGACCAAGCTGAACTACAGTTCCCTTACCCCTATCTTAAAGTGGTCCACATCAAACTAAATCCTTCCCCTTGAAGGCAGACTGCAGGTGACAGAGTAATTTCCAACATGAGAAAAGCTCTTGGATTCATCTGCTGTAAGCTCTTATGCTGGGAATGAATGAGATACCTGGAAGATAGGCCGGCTGTATATATAGGATATATATATCACACTCTGAGACAGTGGGAGTGAGGACCCTGCACTGGGATTTGAGGTTATGACAGGTGGGGATTCCCTTTAGCTCTAGACTTGATTTGAATGATTTTTCTGAGAGCTGTCAGATGAGAAAACACAGGAACCATAGAAGAGAAACACAGCTGCTGTTATCCAACCACTGAAATGGTGCTATATGAGGATTTCCATGTGGACATGTTGAATTTAGGCGTAAGGAAGCAGCAACAAAATGCTCCTGAATATGGATTCCCTAGTCAGCCATACAAGTATATTATCCTTTGGGGGCTGCGTGTGTGTGATACCCACTGGGTGCTATACTGTCATTCAGAAGGATCCAGACAGGCTGGAGAGATGGGCAGAGAGAAGCCTTTTGACATTCAACAAAGGGAAGTACAGGGTCCTGCACCTGAGGAGGAATGACCCCATGCACCACTACAGACTGGGGCTGACCTGCTGGAAAGCTGCTCTGTAGAGAGGGACCTGAGGGTCCTGATAGACACCAAGTTGTCCATGAGGCAACAGCATGCCCTCATGACCAAGAAGGCTGATGCTGCCCTAGGCTACATTAGGAAGAGCATTGTCAGGAGACGGAGATAATCCTCCTCTCTGCTCAGCCATGGGGATGCCTCATCTCTAGTACTGTGTTCTTGGTCTGTACTGAACTGGACAAGAGGAACATGGAGCTCCTGAAGCAAGTCCAATAGAGGGTTACTAAAATCATTAACACTCTGGAGCTTCTCTCATATGAGAAAATGCTTCAGTTTAGAGAAGACTCAGAGGGGATCTGACCAATGTGTGTAAACACCTGAAGGGAGGGTGTCAAGAGGATGGGGCCAGGCTCTTCTCAGTGGTACCAAGTGAGGTATCAGGACAGGAAGCAATAATTCTTAACGTGTGTGCATAACTAAACTAGTTTTAGTGCATAAACTAAAACACGAGGGAGTTCCACCTCAACATGAAGAAAAAACTTCCTTACACTCTGAGCATTGGAACACATTTCCCAGGGAGGTTGTGGAGTCTCCTTCCCTGGGAATATTCAAGACCCCTCTAGGCACAATCCTGAGCAATGTGCTCTAGGTGACCCTGCCAGAGCAGGGAGGTTGGACCAGATAAACTCCAGAGGTCCCTTCCAGCCTCATCCATTCTGTGATGACTTAAACTGTTTTCAGTGACACAACAGCAGTGATTTGTCTGCCTAAGGCTGGTTTTTGACAGTTGCTGAGACATCAGAGTCAGGCCAAGAAAACATAAATGTGGACTATTCTGTCAGCCAGTCTGTCAGCAGATCACCTCACCTACTACACATGGCCCATCCACAGAAAATGAGCAAGACTCAAAACAGATCACAAGTGAACACATTCCAGTGCAAGAGCAGCCAATTAATTGATCCTCCACCCACCTGAAGAAGACACCTGATGGCAACTTCACCTGTGCTTGAGCAGGGTGATAGCAGGTAGGAGGTGTTTCAAATCTGGCATAAACAGTAGCTCATCTCATAGGTTTCAACTGCTTGTCTGGCAGATGTCAAGGTAAAGAGTCCTGAAGTGAGCTCTGAAAGATGTCTTCTTCCAAGGGCAATGTTTTTTGGTTGTGTGACTATGGTTTGTAAATATTCCAATCTTTTTGTTTTTTCCTCAAAAGGAAATAATCCAAAAAGATCCCAAAATAATCCAGTGAACAGAATGGAGCCCTGTGAAGAACATTCACAGCCACATTTCAGGAGCTGTTGTCTCAATTTCTCTAAGAGGCTTGGAAACATTTCCCTCCAACTCTGTTTGAACAGAGGCACAAAACGAATAGAGAAGACAGATCAAATGACAGCACTCAGATTTGGTCGGGTTTCATTGCATCCTCACTAGGGTTAACATGAGAGACTGTCCTGAGCCTTCTGTCACTATGCTTTATGTGCAAGCTGCGGCAGGACTTCTGTCAGCAGAAGTTATATGTACCAATTGAGGGCAATATATCATCTGCACAAGAGCTCGCTTCGAACCGCAGCGTGCGTTTGCTCTGTGAAATTCTCTCAGCCAACTAACTTTTCTTTCTCATCAGATTATTTTTCCAGCAGGTTTTTCCAGCCTGTTACAGAATGGATGTTGTGACACATGAAAAAATCCAGTCTGCTCTTGTCTGTACAGAGCAAAATATTGCTCTCTGCTTAACTTTTCAGTGATCACCAAACAGAGGAGCAAATTATTGCTGCAGGAGGGCTGAAGCAATTTATGCAATATTTTCCTCATGAAGACTTACTGCTATTTCTCAGCAGTCATGATAGAAAAAATACATACTGAGTACCTTATTGCTTTTTAGCATTCATAGAGTTTGCAATAAGCAGGAGTTGACAAATTCAGTAGTCAGACAGAGGCGATGCTGCTGCAGCTCCGTGTTCCCAGGGCCAGTGAGCAGTGGGGATGAGCAACCTAATAGGTACCCACACAAACTCAGGTATACAATTAATATATACACGGACACATGGCCAGTTATATGGCTCATTGTAGACAGAAATGCTAAGCACTCACATAAACACCACCACCACCAGCCTCCTCCTGTTTTCCTCTCTGGCTGAGCAGGATGAAAACCTGTTAGTGGAAAACATACATACACATATGTACATCAACATATATATCTACACACAGAGTGCAGATGCCCTAAGTAACTGGCCTCAAATACTCACTCTATCCAATAGCTTGCCATCAATCCTTTCCCTCTCCAGCTGCAGGTACCTTAGGACCAGCAGCCCCACTCCAGCTGCTGGTCTACAAACACACTGGCACACACACTAGATATTCCTTCAGTAACAGGTCTTAAGCACTCAGCCTACCCAATAACTGGCTCTGACCCTGCCATCTCTATTTGCCTCACACAGACACATGCAAATGGATCCCACTCAGTTGACCCCCACAGATTTACACACCTTATGGTCTCCCCAGCAGTAGTCTTGGACTTCTGGCTCCCTGCCCTAGCCAACTTGTAGCCCCTCTGGTCTCTCTGGTATCTGGCCCAGACTCATGGTTGCCTTGATATCTGGCTCCCAGGCCTCTTATTCTACACAGTTAGTCCAGTATTATACTTGCACAGTGATACACACATTGTTGGTCGCTCCCTTTTGATAGCAACACAGGCAAATAAGATCCTATGATCTATGGTCAAGCCTCTGTTCCTGCAATGAGACCCCCTTACACACACAAATGTTAACAGGCTGGAGTTCCTCACCAGCAGGATATTTAGAAATTGAACTTACAGAGAACACAAGACTAACTGTGGTCATCAGGAGGCTCATCCCTTTCACTCCCTTTCTATTTTCCCTACTTCTTCCATCCCAAACCACCTTAATCCCTCTCGCTGCCTTCGTCTCCTCCCCTAAGCCAATAAATCTAAGTAGTCCAAGATGTTCCTCTCTGCACCACATAATGAGGCCCACACCTCTGGTGGCAACTTCCTCTTGTCTGTGAGGTGCTTTGGAGACCATCTCCCATTGACCCACAGCGCTGGTGGCCATCCAGCCCCTGTGGCTGAGGCTCCCCGGTACAGCCACAGTAGGGATACTGGGGTCCCCCAAATGCTATGGTGCCTCTGTGCTCCCTCATGTGGGGGGAAGAGCCTTCATCACATAACCTAACAAAACAAACAATACCAATGTCTTGAGCACTGCAATGAAGAGCAGAAATATTGTTGGAAAAGTACAGAATTATGCTTAGTAAAGCCTGGGCAGAACACCAGATTCAAGACTATCCAGTGCTCTGTTTTTCCTGCAGAATGAGGCATCCTACAGTTACTCAGAGGCACGGTGAATTAAGAAGTTATATTGTATTTCAGAAACAGAAATACAGAGTGCTCAGCAATACATTTATTATGGAACCAATTTAAGCTACAAGTTAATACAAAATGTTTCTGTTCTGCATTCTGATTCTGCTGTTATTATGTTTGTTAGTGATTTCAGGCTGTAAGCTTCATACAGAACTACAAAGGTATCTGAAATCAGTATATTTCCATACTTCATATAAGATAATATTAAAAATCAACACTTTTGGTACATTCTAGCTTATTTATAAAGTATAGAACATATTTTTGTATATGAAAATAACAATGCACACAAATACAAAGGTGTCTAGGTTATTTGAAGCTGGCAGACAGTTTACAAGGTTGATGCAGTGCCAGTACACCAGTTTTGTGGCTGATTGTACAGAAAAGGTTAATTTCAAACTCAGATCATGTAGTTTCCATGCAGATATCTTCCTTTTCAACCACTTTCTGATGATTTACTGTAAATGAACAACCTGGCATAAAAATGGCTCACTCAAGACGTGAGGCATCAGCTCAACAGCTGAAAAATGTCAAAGCAATAACATTACAGCCTTAATGCCCTAAGAACTTCATATCAATGTGGTAACAAAACCAACAGGGTGGTTTGATAAGGTTTGATATCCCTGACTAATGGAAACAGAAGCTCTCTCTGACAGTCCCTAAAGGGGATCTTGTCTGCAACGCTGAACTGAAGGAAGGCGTTCAGCAGTTAAAAAGCTCAGGAGGGGGGAGAAGAAAAGGAAAAAGAAAGAAAAAAGCTAGAAATCCATGTAGTTCCTAGCCCTGGGGCAGAAGACTGTCTTATTTAGAAGGGCCAAATGTTCTACATAGATCAGACAGTCCAACTATGGGCCATCACAGGATAGGAGTTCTGAGAAGCATCTGTCCTTTCTCATTTCATAGAATCATAGAATAGTCAGGGTTGGAAAGGACCTTAAGACCATTAAGTTCCAACCCCCCTTCCATGGGCAGGGACACCTCACACTAAACCATATCACCCAAGGCTTCATCCAACCTGGCCTTGAGCACTGTCAGGGATGGAGCATTCACAACTTCCCTGGGCAACCCATTCCAGTGCCTCACCACCCTTACAGTAAAGAATTTCTTCCTTACATCCAATCTAAACTTCCCCTGTGTAAGTTTGAACCCATCACCCCTTGTCCTATCACTACAGTCCCTAATGAACAGTCCCTCCCCAGCATCCCTATAGGCCTCCTTCAGATACTGGAAGGCTGCTATGAGGTCTCCACGCAGCCTTCTCTTCTCCAGGCTGAACAGCCCCAACTTTTTGTGGTTTTTCAGATACAGGGCAGCCTGCACACACCCTTATGCGAAGTCCCTAATTTCTGGGGATTCATGAGAATTCTGATGCCCCTTTTCTTTTTTTCCATAGTAGCTGCTGTGTTATTCTCCAAAACACAGGTACAATCAGTCTACCTAAGCAAGTGAGACGCTGCTATCATCACATAGAAAGCAAAAGGAAACATCAAGAAAGTAGAAAGTATCTACTGTATTTTAGTTAAGGGTGACTAAACTGGAAGTGACATCTAATATGAGAAAGATTCCACATCATTTTCTACAAAGAACAGTGTGTAAAATTGAGAGTAAATAGCATCTGAATTGAACCGAGCACCTTCAGCTTCTGTAAGGCTGAGATGTGGAGTCAAATCTATTGTGAGACATAAACCAAACACCTCAGAATTTCTCAACAGAGCCAGATGAAAACTGACCTCCCCCCTCCATCAACATCTCTTGACCAGAATCAGAGATGCCAGATGCACTGGGACATGTCCTGGTGCAGGTCAGTATGGTGACCCACTTGAACCTGTCCCCCAAAACCCAATCCACAACAGGTCTTAGCACAGAGGACAGAGTTTGTGGGGAAGAGCAGCAGACTCAAAGCAGAGAAAAACAGCTGCAAGGAGCAGCAGTGAAATGAATGGGTAAGAGTTCAGACCTCCTCTGGTGTGTAACCATACTGACAAAGAGAGACAAAAAAAGGCTGAAAACCAAAGTAACATTTTTAAAGGTCTAACCAGGTATTCTTGACGTTGAAGTAAATCAGTGGAGGTTCACCCTGCTTCAGAGTGCAGACATGGACCCGAAACATGACATTAAAAATGTGTTAGCATTATTCTGGTATTCAGCCCAGGCTGTGTATGAGAGCACTTAAGAGAAAGAGACAGTGTTTAGGAAAGGTGGTGTACGACAGAAGAGGCTGCAAACTCTTTTCTTCCTCCTTATAGGAAAGGAAATTTCTCCAGGCCCAGCTGAGCAGCTTCCCCAATGTGAGAGGAACAATTACCATCTAACCCACAGAGAGCAGGGTCAGCATTATTCAGCCAGGCTGAGTTATGCAGTTCTTGCTGTACTTTGAGCATCTGTTGAAATGCGTTTTTGCATTGTAACATGCAACTCGGTCATGGGGCTCATGATACTTGGCTTGTCACTCTGTGTTAGCAAATGCTACACCCTTTGACAAATTCTGACTCTGATGGAGTTGACACTTGGTATAGACACAAAAGTCATGGATAAGCACAGAAATGACTGGTCTGATTTTCACAGCTATAGACCATCCAGTGGTCTAAAAGCTCAGGAGATTAAGCTTTAAAGTTTTGGTTCGTTGTAAAGAAAACAGATGCAAATTTACATTCAGCTGAACATCGCGCAAGTTTGGGATGAGTACGATTATAATTTGCACCCATATCTTCTTTGAAGGCATGGGATGAATCATCTGCAGAAATTAGTTGCAGATGGAGGCTCAGGTCTTGGGAGGCTTGAAAGATTCCAGGCTGTTTGGAAGGGTTTCAATTTGCATCCACAGCCAGTTTGAAATGAAAGATGAACCAAACCAGCTAATACACATTGCAGTAGATGGTGAGGATCTCCTTTGTCTGTTCCCTGGAGGAAACTTCTGGCCTAATAAAAGGCTACTAAAAAGAAAAAGAATATTTCTTTTCATGTATTTTGCCCACACTGTAAAAATCTCTTTACCCTTGTCTTGTATTGCTGTTGTGTGCCTGCTGTAATCGAACAACATAATGCAAAAAAGAAATATTATACAATCTGAACACAAACATAATGAGTATTGAAAAACATCCCTGGCAACAACCAGAAGTTAAACAAACACACACACAAAATTATCTTGCCTAGGCATAACATTTCTATTAGAGAAGGCAAAGAGATGAAATGCCTTTGTGTTGGAAAGCAGGGAGGGTGTTTCCATACATATTCATAGATACTTCTAGCTAGTTGTACAATTTTTTATTACAAGAACATTTGTGCTTTTAGAACACAAACATCATCTTCTACATTAAACTGTGTCCTGGATAGAAAACTTTTGCTGCTCAAAACTGTCACAAAGGTGTGGAGAAGAAATGGGATGAAGCAAAATGGGAGGTGGGTTTCCAGTTACTGGCATAATCACACAGACATAATACTACAAGAAAGGAGCCAAGGAAGTTGTGGCTACCCCATCCCTGGCAGCTCAGTGCCAGGGTGGATGGGGTTTGGAGCAGCCTGGTCTAGTGTGAAGTGTCCCTGCCCATAGCAGGGGGTTGGAACTAGAGGGTCTTAAGGTCCTTTCCAACCCGAATCATTCTGTGATTCTAAGATTTTTCAGGTTAATGATGCACATGGAACTTAAGCTTACATGGGTACATCTTAGAAGAGCAACTAAAGGGTTGAGGCTGAGACATTGAAAGCAATAAGACAACATTAATAGCATTTGTAGATTTGGTAGGGTTGTTTTGCTTTGTTTTAAAATCTATGCCTACCAAATATTATTAAGGAAGCTTCATGTATTTTTGTCTTCCCTTGTACTTATTTAGACAGAACAACAAATTAACTGGGTTTTATGCCAGTTCTGAAGAGAAGTTGAGGAGGAACAACTGTAAATCATGCAGGGATTTTAATCAAAAAAGACCCCCAACAAACCAACCAAAAACCCCCCAGATATTAAAAAACAGAATTAGAGAAAAGTGATTGGTGGTTTCAAACTAACAAGGAACCACAAGGATTAACAATTTTATTAACACAAAAACCTGTATCTTCCAACGGTTTTGACAGGAGCACATGGCACTGAATCATAGAATCATAGAATAGTTAGGATTGGAAAAGACCTCAAGATCATCTAGTTCCAACCCCCCTGCCATGGGCAGGGACACCTCACACTAAACCATCTCACCCAAGGCTTCATCCAACCTGGCCTTGAGCACTGCCAGGGATGGAGCATTCACAACCTCCCTGGGCAACCCATTCCAGTGCTTCACCACCCTCACAGTAAAGAATTTCTTCCTTATATCCAGTCTAAACCTCTGCTGTTTAAGTTTCAACTCGTTAACCCTTGAATCTGGAATGTTCTAACTGCTGCTAAGATATCCATGCCCATTATTGTAACACCAGCCTCTGGCAAACAGGTATTAGTATGTTTTGATTTCACTACATCAGCATGACTGTCAACTTTCTATTTTTCCTGCTAAATCTTTTATGTATTTCTTTCATATACATGTATAATAATATAATACAAAAATATATACATGTGTATATATATATATATGAAATTTAAACAGTTTTTTTCTTTATTTCCTCCCTAAACCACAGCAGACATAAACCTTTGCTGGCTTTACAACATGATAACCCTTAATGATAATTTGGAATGAAAGAGATTAAATTGTGTATGATTATAGTATCAGTTCTAAACATATCAGGTCTTGAGGCATTTAATTTTTGGAATATTCTAATATGCCCATTTAAAAATACACTGGAGAAAAATGCTGACTAAAACCATTTTTCTTTGGGCAATAAAACATCCCAGGATTTCTTCATTGGCACATATATTGCTCACTACAGTCCACCTGATGGAGCACAACTTTTGAGAGCAGATTTTCCCTTTTCCCCCATTTTTTAGCTTTTCTTCTGCTATTTTGGGGTATTTCAGCTTATGCTGTCAAATCTATTTCTGGAAGGAGAGATAGGGGATAGTACAGAAACTAGCTAATCAAGCCCCATTGCTGTCCAGCATCAACATGTGCATATCTCAAGTGACTTCTCTACTTCTAAAGTAAAAGTCTAAAAAGAGCTTTTCCAGACATGCCTGGCCCATTGTGTCTAATACAGGCCACATGGAACCAAGCTCCCTCACTGGATCATCTAATGAGAATGAATGAAAAGCCAGACTAACAAGGCTCTGCTAAATTGGAAAGTACACTCATACAGATCACATTTGTTTAAATTCCTAAATATGTAAGAGGCTCTGTAATAGTGTCACTACCACATAAGGCTGTAAAAGAACAGATGTGTATCCAAGAGACCTATTCAAGCAATAGTAGATGAAGCTAATAGCAGTAAACACAAGTTGTGCTAGAATGCTAATGCAGGTTCAGAGGGAGCTACCTTTTCAATAGTACCAACATGAGTATCTGTGTTCATGTGTTTTTCACCAGTTGATCTGGAGCAATCCTGCTGTGAGATCATAGGGCAGGAGTTCTCATCCCTTTTTGGGGAGCATCTGCTCCCCAGAAATGTCCCTCCTCTTTCTGAAGGATGCAGATTTCATTTACATCAGAAGTATCATTGATTTTCTCCTGTGCTATGATGCCCACTGCCTAAGAGAACTATTAACATAAATGAATAGCTGATGAAGCTCTACAACAAGCACCTGAGGACTCTGGTCCATGCAGCAGCCCTTCTAAAGGGAAACATTTATGGTCCAATTTAGGAAAGAAATCAAGACCTAGATGATGATGATGGCTTTTAAAAGTAAATGGCTCTAGATTAAGATGACTTATTCTGATAAACACTTTGCTAATTACAGCTGCCTGAAATCACCCTAGAACAGCTGATCCCTTAAGTCAGAAGGGCCCCAGGCATGTGGCTGTTTTGGTCAGGCTTTTATTTGACATCAAATTTCTATAAGTCTGCATTTTTAATACATTACAATGAAAACTTTACCCTTTCTGCCTTAAGAAGACCAATATGGTAAGTGTATTGCCCATTGAACAATTGGTGCCACCTTCAGGAAGCACAGTGCTGACTGTTATAGAGTATAGCTGTAGCTCAGCACTCGGCACACAGCTTATGACAGTTATGCTTAACAGTTTGATTAATGCTGAAGAACCTAATATTTAGGGAAGAAGTACACTTAAAGACCATGACAGTTCACTTCTTGTTTGTGCTTTTTCTCCCTCCCTTTCCCCACCCCTGTTTTCCCAAAGCTTAGTTCCTATTCCAAATCCATGGCCAAGTCAATTGCAGATCTCACAAAGACTAGGAATGCAGCCTTTGGAAATGCTGGCCAGGTGACTGGAACAGCAAAGACTTATTAGCCGTAGCCTTCTTTCCTTTTGGGATGTTAGGCATGTTTTTCATTTTCTGGCAGAGGTTAGTTAAGATTGCTCCTTTCCCTGTTCAGCAAACACAATTTTCAGTGGAGGTATGAGATTGGAAATCTGACCAGCACTGTGCTCAGGGTAAAAAGTAGTATTCAAGACAAATCTAGTGCAATAGCACAAGCAATCAAGTATCATCACAGCATCGCAGGATGGATGGAGGTGACTGAGCTTATCTTAATCCAACTAAGCCAAAAGCAATGTTAGAAGACAGGGGAGTAAACAGCAAAGAATGGTGATCAGGGGCCAAGTGCAATGCACATTCATGGTTACAGGTGTTCAGTTAAATTTTAATTCCTTTTACAAGGCCCAAAAGGGGGAATCCAAAATGGGAAAGTGTCATGAAACTGGTGATTCTGTTCAGGCTCTCAATGCAGTTTTTAGCATGGTATCTGAGGCTTCACATTACTCTTTGTTTGGTTGCATCTGACTTTACTCTTGCCATTTGCATCTTGGTCATGTAACCCAAAAGCTGTTGCTAAGCTTATTTAGGGACATGCTGGTGCAAGACAGCAAGGAACATTAGAAATCCAGCTATAAAGTCAAAGGTATGAGGTTTGTTGAGCAAATATTGTAATTTCTCTTTGACCTGGGGACCTTCAGAGGCCCCTAGGAAATACCCAAATTTGCATCAAGACTGTGAAGAGTTGGGATCAGGTTTCCTTTATGACTGTATGATATATAATCTTCTATGAAGAGCTCTTCTGTAAATACTTTAAAAATATCTATTTATTGGAGGTGGGCATGTGTCATAAGCTTCCTATCAGTCAGAAACAGTCAGTATAGACAAGCTTTAATTTGATCTGAGACTTGGAGAATAAAAAAAATCACCTTTCATTCAGGGCACTAACATATCATCTATGCACAGAATATGGTTTTGCTTATGAAGTATTAATGTTAATATGATTTCATGCCTGAGTAAACAGGATAGTAGGTCTATTTCTATGCATGTGCTTTTAAGAACCTTTTTGAAGGAGCCAGTTATCCACTGAATAATAAGGCAAACTCTAAATAAGAAAGAGAAAAAAAACCAACGTACCATGAGCTTGAATTCAGAGTTAATTCTTTCAAGCTCTATAAATCTTCTGTGACTGTCAAGGCTTATGCAGGACATACTTGCATCTAAGCAGCAAAGATTAAAGTATAAGATCAATAGATGTAATCAAAATGTGTTTCATTTTTTCCTCTCTCAAATTATAGCTAATAAGACCTGGAAAGAATTGAGAGTATGTCTGCAAAAAGCAAATAAACTCCAGAGATATAACCTGATAAAGTAAGAGGCTGGTTGAATATACTGCTGTTTGGTAGAAGGCACTGGAACATTTCCAGTTCTCTGCAACTTGTGGAAAAGAATAAGAATAATGCATGTACATATATACAAGGAAACCAATAAAGGGCAGGATCCAGAACTCACAGAATTGTAGTGATTTAGACCCAAGCCAGATGTTCACCAAGCAAAGAACTTCTTTTCCAGTTTTGCTCGTATATTTAACCCCTGTTCTTCCAGAAGCATCATCTTCTGCTAAAAAGACATCCAATTTTTGTATTTCTCATGGGTAATTCCATTCAAGATGGATTGAATGAAAGAGATAAAATGCATCACACAGCACATGGCAAGTTTGCACACAGAGGTCCATGAGAACAACACAACAGTGTTGTTCTTTCTACTCTTTCTACTCTACCCTTTCTATTCTGCCAGCCCTTAGAGTCCAGTGTACACCTCTAGAGATCACTATGGTACTGCCGGGCTCTAAGAAGCTTGGTATGCTCAACTTGAGCAAAGCTTTCCAGGAATGCAGTTCCGTACTTAGACACGTACCAAGATTTTGGGTTCTGATGCATGAAAAAGAGCTAGAGTCTGTTAAGAACTTGCCAAAGAGCACCATAAAGAGCCTGATGGAAGCACAGAGCCTGGGCTGTGGCAGCAGCAAAATAGAGATAAAATTACATTATGCCAGAAAGAAATATTAGCAAATTAATGGCAGCATGACATTATAAGTATGTAGCAATAGGTAAGCTTCAATGCCATTTTCTAGCAAATAAGATCACCAGAACAAGTATTCAACAATGGAGAAGAGTTAATTAAACAAGAGCTTGAAAAAGGCCGGGTTGCCCATGCTTCATCTTGGAACTTCCCGGTCTTATCTTTACCAATAAAACCAGAAGAGCTATAGAGTGCAATTAGACAGCTCCTTAAACCAAAAGAGCCTCTAGAGCAGTTGCAATCTAATGTTAAAACCCATGCATTTTGCTTCAGAACAATTTTGTTCCACATTTGCAAAGTTAAGCTTTTAAGATAAACCTATTAATTTTATCCTTTATATCTTGTCTAGCAAAAAATCTGACATGAAGTAACCTGCCATGCACGAGGCAGTCTGTACTTTTGTGGGTGGCAAATCTGTTCACTGACAAACTTCTAGGAAATCTGTCACCCAGCAGGCTCTGGAGGTCCCAAAAAGCAGCAGGACAATCTGCTACAGACCTGCTTGGGGCCTTAGCTCTAGGTGGAGAACGCACATGGCCATATTGCAGGGGGTTGTTCTGTCTTGGCAAGCAGTGGCTAAGCATCTTTGGCAAACGGCAAGAAAGCAGGGAAGAAAATTAGAGGTCGCAAGGAGTACCATGAAAATGGACTTATTGGCAAGTGCCTGTTGCAAGACAAAATAACTATAGAGAGGCAGGAGCTTCAGAAACACCTGCGTTCACCAACTGTCTTCCCAATCACTATGAACTGTCCATTTCCATGCCTGGAGTTTGACAGCAGAATATGCAAAGTTTATTCTTTGATATGTTGAGCATCTCTTGCCCTTGTATTATTAGTGATGCAAGCTATAAGAAATACAATCAAATTGTACAACTTAGGTGTGTATAAATAGACCTGTTTCAATTTAAAGAAAAATAAACTTTAGAATATAAACTGGTTTAGTTTTCCTATAAAAGCTCCCTTTTACTGTGCCAATCAATTTTGGTTAGAAAATACTTGAACTTACCTCTGGGATACAAGCAATTGATCAAACCTATAAAACCCAAGGTTATTGATTACAACTATGGCAGCACTAAAATTATACGAGATGATGAAATGATCAAAACCATGCATTTATGGCTTTACGTGAAAAGTAGGACTGCATAGAAGTCCTTATAGTCTAAGGAGCAATGAAAAAGCATCACCACAAGGAAAAGAAACAGAAAAATACTGTATATCTTAAGCTGTCTGTAGAGTTTTGATTTAGTACTAGGGGGTTAATCCACCCTGGACTGCTCCCAAAGAGCAGTGACACCATTAATCATTCTTCTGACTGGAAGAAATGACAAGATCTCTGATGTTGTGTGTGAAACAGGAATTTTTGTTCCTCAAAAGGCAGAGAGATTTGAAATGTGGCTCTGGTCCAAATTGGAGAGTAATATATAATAAATATATCAGAAGTATCTAATGGGGACATTTAAAAAATGTTGGTTTAGTTCTTTAGACATTTACGCTATTTTGAAATAGAAAAACCTTTTGCTGTGTTAAAAAGTCACAGCTGAGATGAAGCTAACACACAAAAATCTCAAATCAGAACAAATGGCAACATCAATGATAAAATTATAAGCATTAAACAAGTCAAAATCATAGAATTATAGATGGTTTGGGTTGGAAAGGACCTTGAGATCATCCAATTCCAACCCCTGCCATGTGAAGGGACGCCTCACACTAGATCATATTGCGCAAGGCTCTGTCCAACCTGGCAGTATGGGGTAAATCAGGGTCTTCAAAAACGTCTCCTCCTTTTCTTTCCCCCTAAAAAAAATGTCCACCCCAAAAAAATCCTTGCAAAACGTTGAAATTAATTTTCCTTTGGATCAGATTTCAAATGACTCCCTCAGAATTTACCCAGGCAGTTGTATTTTTGAGCACCGCCAGCAAATTATAACGTACCTGTATTTCACAGGGGATAGAAGTTCCTATTGCTTCTGAATCTGCAATCCCCTTCTGCCTCCAGGGCCTCCCACAAATCACATTTCTTCACCACATCAAGATTCAAGATAAAGCCAGTCCCTGCCCATTCCCATTTCTACCAGTGCCAACCTGCAATAAAACCTGTAAATGAGGACAAAACAGTCAATAGCAAATTTCCCTTCAATCTGCATGTTGAGGCCTGTTCTTCGTTTGCACAAGGGCAGTGTTACAGCTGTGGCAGCACTGAAGGTAAGAGCAGAGACCTTGCTTGTGCACAGGTCTCCTACTTGTGTGAAGCACTGTTTGACTTCATTTGCTTTTTCATTATTTCAAGTTTATACAGGATAAAGTTTATCTCCGTCCCCCCTTCCTCAGGAGACTTATTTGTTCATCAGGCATTTAAAAAACGCTCTGTTAATTTCCATCTACATTGCTGCTTGGCGCAGGGGAAAAAGAGATGCTTTTTATAGATTTATTTAATTCACAGATGCTATTTTAATTGGTCTCCCATGCAATTGTCTCTCACTGGGAATCTGGATGGCTCTGGGGAATTGGCAGCAACTTTCAGAGCTTTTTCAGGTCAGCGATTCAGATGTAACCAAAGTCACTGGTGAAAACTGTTCAATGGGCTGTGTGAAATAAAGCAGTGATTTCAGTCCGGTTGCAGCTTGACAGATTACCAGCAAAAACGATTGGTGATTTTATGGGCCTTTCTGGAAAAAGAGCCAGAAAATTAGCTTCTGCAAATTACCTTTCACATTAGGGCTGAAGGCAGCCATCATACTTGCAAGCTTTATTATCAACACACCTGTTTCATGGTCAGTTATGGAGATTTCCAAATCCCATCAGTTTGATATGCTGGTGACAGTTTGCCATGCTCTGCTCTAGACTGAGAGGTCTAATCTCTTTAAGCCTCATCTATTATCCAGGGAGGGTGGGATGGAGATGCTAGTCCTGCATTACCCTCTTCAGAGCTTACCTTACAGAATTAAGAGCATATATCTGCACGGAGTGAAGGGACTGCCTTGGGCATGTAGCCTTTAGAAGGTTAAAATCTGCTTCTATAACCTTCTACCACATGCCCCTGGCAATGAACTGCAAATACTAGGCTACACTGTCAAATAACGCATCAGACCACTGAAGTCAGCTAAAAACACTTTGGCACAGCAGTTAGGGGTTTTATCCCTCATCGAAGTTTTGATCCAGTTGAGTTCTAACTGGACACTTCGCTTGCAATTTCCAGCAAAAATAGTTTTCCACCTCACACTTGTGTTTGATGAGCACAGGTTTGTTTTCTAAACTCTCACTCATCGTATTGACAAGACTTCCTTAAGGACTGGCTTAAAAGACATAGCGCAGGTCTTGCTTCTCTTTTTCCCCACAAAGGGGAGAAGTTACAATGGGGATTTGTGCCAGTAGTGAAATACTGTTCTCATAGAGCACAAAATCTTACAGTCTTTAAGGAATGGATGCACTGATTCAGCTGCAATTAATGTATAAACCTAGGATGAACAGAAGATGCGTGTGTTCTGCAAATTCCTAGCTAATCTTTTCCATTCTCACATTAATTCCTATTAAGAAAAAAATAACAAGGAACTTAATTTCTTTATGGTTACTTTGCCTGGCTCTCAGTGGTGTGCCAATATATTTGGGTTTTGTTTTCTTGTAAGGTTTGCAGTGAATTGCCACTGGTAACAAACTAATGAGGTTGTCAAAAGCTACAACAAAACAGTTCTGCAATTTATGTGGGCAGGATAGACTCTATTCAAAATATATTAAAAAGTACACAAGAAAAGATATGAAGCTATTCATTTAGTGTCATGTAAGGAAAAAATCTGAATGAGAAATCAAAGATATCCCAGGAGAAAGAAGAGATGCAGAAAGAAATCTAATGGAAACCCATGTTATCCATGGCAGCAGAAGTGGGAAGCAATACACAGGTAAAGCCCAGTTAGTGAGTACTGGTTATAAGGGAAAACCTATTTTCCCCTTCCTTATTCAATAGTGCTTTGGCCAGGAAAAAGAAGTATTCTATTCTGCATACTTTGATCTGGCGTTAGGAAGCTCAAATTCAATTTATGATTTAAGGTATCCATGAGAAGTTTAGAAATTCAGTCCCACAGAAAAGACAAAAAAACCCCACCAAGCTTTTGTTACTCCACACTTCAGGGCAGGAGATGCTGGGCTATCTTCTGTGCATCACTGACAGTTGATTTTCTGCCTGCTACTTTTCCTCCTGCTAGTCAATGGTCATTTTGCAGTTAGCTTTATTGACTTCTGGAAGCGTCAGTGGTTGGAAACAGCTGTTTGAAATCCATGGCAATCCCCAACCCCATAGAAGAATGCAAATAGGTAAACTGCTGTGCAGTAATCCAGAAATTAGTAGGTGTAATACATCATCTTCTATTATAGCTGTCAGTCCTGGAGGGTCTTGGTTCAGTGCCAAAAGGCAGGAGGCTGCACAGGAGACTGCACACCACAGAGCTTTCTGAAAGCACAGCTCCAAAACTGTGGGCAACCATCCCTGTGAGGCACAGGCTTGGAGGTGCTGCCTGAGCACAGGCAAAAAGACACAGAAGGTGAGCAATTGCGCTATCAAGGGCTCATCCTAATTAACCTAGGATGAAATAGGATAGGTAGATGATGCCCAGTCACAAGCACTGTGGTATGTTGACACCTAGGATGCAATCAGATCCTGAACTGGGGGAAATTAACATGGATTAATGAATGGTGTAGTTATTAAAGCAGAGAGAACCTGTCCTTCTTTTGTTAACGCAGTGAACAACACATATGCATCATCACTGACATGGAAGGATACCTGATAGCAAAATACTTCTGTGCCAGGGTATACATACACAGAGTTCTCAATGTTCATATGTAGGTGTGTCTGTTCTGGCTTTACTGAAGCTGTTTACTTGCTCCTGGGGAGACAAGATGTAAAGCATACAGGTGACAGAGGATAGAGTTATGCACAGTGTACCTAGGCATCCTTGGAGTACAGCAAAATACTCCAAGAGCAAAAGGAACAGGTGAATAGAAAGCCAGTTATGAAAACAGGTTGGAAGAGAAGGCAGGAATGCAGCAACACTTGTTCTAGACACCTCTCCAGTGTGATCTCCAAGTGGAGACAGCTTATTTTGGGACTGAAGTACTCATTCTTGCTCCCTCCCTTCTCTCCATAATCCCTACCAATCTCTCCTACCAAGGCAAAGAGCACTGCTTTACTCTCTCTCAGTATACCAGATGACAATGCAAAGCAATTCAGCACTTGACACACTGGGAACTGAGTCATCCAGCAAGGCAGAGAGCTATGGGGTAGAATTCCTGACAGCCACCAAAACGTTATCAATCCCTGCTTGCAAATAGGATACGCTGGATGCACTGCAATTGATGGGGAGCCAGAAGCACACGTTGCTGAATGGTTCAGATGTATAAGTTGAAGAAATGGGGGAATGAGTAGTTCTTACTCCACGACTGAGCCATCCTTTGAAGACAAGTTAAGAGCTGAGAATTCATAGAATCATAAAATCATAGAATAGTTAGGGCTGGAAAGGACCTTAAGATCATCCAGTTCCAACCCCCCTGCCATGGGCAGGGACACCTCACACTAAACCATATCACCCAAGGCTTCATCCAACCTGGTCTTGAACACCGCCAGGGATGGAGCATTCACCAGACCACTGACAGAACTAGCTCTGAGGAAAAGCAACCAAAACAGTTGCTGCTTACCCCAAGAAGCAACTCAGGCCATTCAATATGTAGTAGGGAAGAGACATTGGACCTGGGGATGCATTGCTCCCTTACACATGACTTGTCTTCATAGCTATTAATATCTACTTCTGCAAAAACACCAGTGTCATTAGTTAACCAGCACACAGACAGGGAGTGGAAGGATAACTAGGCTCTAGCTGTGCGAATTTTCAATGTGCTGTAGCTAAACAAACTTTGTAGGAAGAATGTTACTCACAAAAAGACTGAGCTAGCAAAACTAGGTTCATGTTCCCACCCACTGAAAGAGAAAGCTCATAGCAATGATAGGAATCAGGGTTATCGGGTAATTTAAGTAACTATGCAATTCCCTGACTGCTCCTCTGCAATTTCTGTAAAGTATCCAGTTTCTGGGTGGAAGCAGCATTAGACTGAATTCCTTAGGGAGTGGAGAGCACAGAGAAGACAGAAAGAAATATAAAGAAATTAAGAGTATTCAACAGCCTGTGAAGCCAAATGAATGAGATATGTATCAATTGATTTTCACAGTATATTTGTGCACAAGGTCAAATTCAGATTGATTTCTCATGGAAGCACAATATCTGCTAATGGGTGCATCAACATATATACACATAAATAAAACCGAGCACTCAAGTCTGCCTCACGTATCTCTTTCAGAGCACTAATACACAGCGTATGTGGCACCATGACCTACCTGCAGCACAAGATCTGCTTTATTGTGACTTTAGGGACTTACTCAAATGCTCAGCAAGCAGAGGCATCAGAACAGTAAAGAACAATATATATACAGAGTAAGGAGCAGTATCACTACTATCAGGCTTTGGTCTGTTTTTTACAGCTGCAAAAAATTGACCTATGCTTTAAAGAGCTTGTTTGTGCTGTATCCCATTACTACCAATTCTATGCTCTTTCCAAGAACTGGAAAACAGGCTGTGGATGAACTTTCTTGGCCTACCCTGTAGAGAGCATCATGTTCACAGAAGAAACTTCCAAGTGGCATCTGGAAGACTTCAGTGCCTGACAGTGTTATGTCCCAGGAGCAGCGACTTCCTAACCCACAATTTGAAGCAGTGACTGCTTCCAGGAACAGAGCTAGTTCTTACATATTGATTTTAAACACTGCTGCTAACCATGTCTTATTTTGGGGCTAACAGAGGTCATTTTGGTGAAACTTTCCTGTGTTTCTGTTGGTTTCTCGCTTTGTTTTACAAAGTTTTGAATTATTCATTATAAAAGTAAAGAATGCTGTAAAGAATCTATTGAGATTACAGAAAATTCACTTTTATGCCTATATACTCGACAAGTTCTTGACTTTTCTTCTAAGAAAAGAGCAGAAGTTGATTTTATCTTGAAAAAAGGGTCAAAACCAGCTTCTAACTGGCCCCTGTAATTGCTGTGTTGAGAATCAGTGTTTTTTTAACCTTCAATAAACAAAATCCTGGCCAAAACCTCTGTTTCCTGCTGGCTGTGACAGCACAAGTAGAGCAACTCAGTTTTAGCTCTTGTCTTTAAGGCTTGTTATAAGTGTCAGAGGAAGAACAAATTCAGCTTTACTGTATTTGACTATGGTAGTGGTCAAGCACAGGCTTATCATCAGGACCCTTTGTAATAACAGGAGAGAGGTGGCACTTTCAGAGGGGATTTTATCCTACCCTAGGGATGGAACACATCATTCTCTGGGACCGTTTACCTCTTTGTGTAAATCATAGAATAGAATCATAGAATAGTTAGGGTTGGAAAGGACCTTAAGATCATCCAGTTCCAACCCCCCTGCCATGGCCAGGGACACCTCACACTAAACCATGTCACCCAAGGCTCTGTCCAGCCTGGCCTTGAACACTGCTGGGGATGGAGCATTCACAATCTCCCTGGGCAACCCATTCCAGTGCCTCACCACCCTTACATTTTAAACTAGCTCCTGACTTCAGAGTTGCTAAAACTAGAATGAGTATCACACTGTTTTCATACTCCTCATACAGACCATGCTGGAAAATTAACAGCCACAGTCACCTGCAGTGATGAGATGATCTCAGATCATGGTCACAACTGCACATCCCAGTCTTCCTGTATGTTAATGGAATTTTCTCATGGGTCAGCAGATTAAGAGAATTTTAAAGTAAATGCTCAGTTAGTTACAGATTCTAGTGGATGTAAATGAAAAAAAAAAAAAACCTTGTAAATTGTACTTTTAAAGTGCGTTTTTTTATTTTAAACACAGTTCATCCAACCCTCTATAAACCACTTAAAATTTCTTGTAATTTAAAATGTATATAAGCTTCACTTGATTATCCTTGATGCTCTTCATTCAAATGAAACATTACTCAAAGTGTGAGTATTTTCAGTGTAGCTGAAACAATCTGTGGTAGCAACACTACCCAGCATGGAGTTTGCAGTTCATTCCTTAGGAGAATATTCATCTAACACAACTAAAAGCATTTCACAGATGAAGCATAGGCACATTCTAGGGACAGATGTTCCCTGTGCTACAGAGTATCCTATGAGGCTGTTGTTAGCTAAGCATAATAGGCATAATTTTTGCCATTTCAGGAAAAAGCAATGAATGTTTTACATGTAGGCACTCTGGAACTGTGCCTGAGTGACATGCAAGAAGACCAACTGATGTCCCAGCAGAGAGGAAAAATTAAATGTGAACAGATGGACTAATTCAGCATTTTCCAGTAGTGAAATCCAAACGTGATAGAAACCTGGCTGGCTACAGATGACAAAGCTTGTCTCAGTTCAGTCCTCTAGCAATAACAGCAGACTCCTGACTTTTATGTCCCCCTTCAAATTAATCTTCTTCAGGAAGCTGGCATTTCATTGGGTTTGAAGCAGTCAAATAACCCTCCTCCTCCTGGGGCTTCAGTTTCAAATCAGAATTCAGTGTACCACTTGCTAGACTTGTTGCACTCAGTCTATTCAAGAAAAACCAAGCCAATCTGCACAGATTGTTATTTATGTGCACCAATATCATCTGGCTGGGAAAGGTCAGGGTAGAAGAAAAAGGTTTTGTAGGTCAGCCTTGAAGTGCCCTGCAAGAGATACATGCAGGTACTTCAACAACTCTTTTCAATATTGCCAGCTTCTAGAAGCTGATGAGCCACTACTTTTCTGAGCACTGCATTTAAATAGACCATTAAAAACGCTTAACTGGAAACAAAGAAAATGAGCAAGAATACCCACCAAGCTCACTCTCACTTGTCACCTCCCACCGCATAAAAACCTCAGTTACTTGTAATCTCCAAGTATCACAGTGAACCATACAAGGTGGGTTAAGGCACTGGGCAACAGTAAGAACATAGACAAAGTAAGTGATTTCTTTGATGTTTGTTGGGGAGAAAAGTTCTGGGGAATCTGAATCACCTTGTTCTTTCTACATGGGTTGAGTAAATGTGTCATTAAAAACCCTCTACTTCACAATGTTTTTACTTGCAATGTTTTGAAATTTATTAGAATTTAAAATCCCCATAACTTGTTTTTTTAGAGAACAAATGGTCTTAGCCACCCTCAATATGCAGCAATCCTCCTGTTCAACTTTCAGTTCTCTTAAAAAACACTGAATTTTGAGAAAGAATAATTTTTTGTTTTATTCCAGCTTTCAACACTATTACTAAATTAAAAGCTACCTTGAGGGTGGTGAGGCACTGGAATGGGTTGCCCAGGGAGGTTGTGAATGCTCCATCCCTGCCAGTGTTCAAGGCCAGGTTGGACAGAGCCTTGGGTGACATGGTTTAGTGTGAGGTATCCCTGCCCATGGCAGGGGGGTTGGAACTGAATGATCTTAATGTTCTTTCCAACCCAAACTATTCTATGATTATATATTTCCACAAAAAAGTTTTTATGAGACAAGTCAGGTGGGCAATGCAGGAAAGGAAGAATATGTAGTAGAGGTGGTAAGATTTTAAGTTTGTGACAGAATGCATAGTTAAACTTAGATTTACTGAATTCCATCAAGCCTCCTGGAGCTTACTGTCTTTTTCAGCAGGATAAATTAGTTCTTAATTTCATATCCTTATATTTCATCTGAAGTTTATACTCTATTCCTATGGGCTGTGTTGCCATTATGGAGAATTAACAGAAGCCTAAAAAAGAAAAGGTTCCATATTTGTTTCCCCATAATGGTAGTTGGTTGTTAATTGTCTATGTTTCCAGCGACACACATGGTTCTGCAGTTTTTCCTGGGGTTTGGACTATTTGTATAACCAGACAGTCTCCACATAGATTCTTTCCCTCACAGCTACCAAAATGCTAATTCCCAGCTACTGGAATAACACTGAGAACAGCAAACTGTCAGTGGGCAGGCTGAGGGCAGCTCACAGTCTCTAGACAGAAAATTGTTATAGAACCTTTTTCCATATACTGTGGTCTGCAATGACTAGAGTCAAAGGCAATTAGGGATCACACTTTCTTCACTCTACCTCTATGCTTACCTAATGACTAGTGGAACAGACTTGTAATGACCTGGAACAGAAATCTATGATGAATGACCTACACGGGAGATTAATCTGTATTATAGGTTCCTTAGTGCAACAGCATGTGTAATGCAAATTCATCACCTGTAAGAAAAAGAAAGTGAACCAGGTTTGAAGTTAGAGGGAGCTGCATATAGGGTGAGGTGCTCTGCTGAGCTTCTTGTTGGCTGGTCTAAATACCAAGTAAAATCGATTTCATCAAATCATATTCTTTCACAGTGATTTTTGCTGATACAGTAAAGAGTGAAGCTGAACTCCTTTTAAGAAAGTAAGCATATTGTTATATCAAGAGATTAAAAAAATATATAAGCCTGGGTACTCTTATGAACACTATAGGCGTGTAAGTAAACTGTTGAATATAGAATAAACACATGAAATAAAGAAAAAGTAAGGCAGAACAGCAATAAAATAGAAGATGCTGATAGTAACTGAGATTTACCTATACTAAGAAATGCAAAATAGAACAGAACCAGAACTATAGTGTAACAGTAATGTAATTGCCTTTATTGCAAAGTGCATCCCAGTCTAGCAATTGCATTGTAATTCTTGTCAATGAAGGCTAGATTGAATCACTGATGACGAGACCCATTAGCTTAAGACTAAACCAAAGTGTCAAACAAAATCAAAACTGTAAGCAGGGAAAATGCTACAGCAATATCATGTAAAGGGTCTCTGACCAAAGATCTATGTACAAAGGAAAGTAAAGCACAAGCATATGCTGTTCAGATAAGTAATCTTTAGAGTCCTCTCAGTCTGGTTTTCCCATCATGAACTGTTCAGTTACTGGAGTCTGTAATACAGCACCTTGCCAACAGGGGTGACCGCTTTCCTCAGCTATCTTTTACAGCACAGGTTTCACTAGAGCAGGGAGGGAATTTTTATCCAGCAAAGCTTCGAATTGGCTCTAGGGTGCCTTCAGTCAGGTTATTACAACTTTGACAATAACACAGGCTTTTGGAGTTCCAGTTCTGTGTAAGCTGGGGAAGGACAGGCCCTGAAGAAGGGTTCCTGGGCTCAGATGCTTTCCCTGCTAAAATAGCATTTCCTCAGCCCTTGATCAATGCACCACAATTGCTTCTTTCTCCCCTACAGCCTTCGGCTGCTCTGCTGTTTATCATCTCTTACGAGGAACATGGCTGAGCAAAATAAAAGATCAAAGGAAAATGAACTGTCTTCCTTCTAGTACTAAATTAACCTCTAAAGAAAGAGACACCAAGTGATGTCAATTGGCCAAAACAGATTTTGATTTACCTTTCAAAGGCAGGAGCATGTATGCTTCCAGTAACCTTTCAGTACTATTGATTCAGGTCTGCTTATCTTAGATGCTTAAGAAAACTAACAAAAGAAATTTGCTTCTGCTGATAATACTTCTGTTTCTCTCCAATAAAGTATTAGCAATGAAAAAGTAGACAAATGAGATAGAGTATTCCCCCCCCTTTATTGGAGCCCTGCAGTAACTGTATTTGCTTATGTTAATTTTTGTTAATGTAGCAATGAGTGCCTTTGCAAGATAAATTTGTTTTGCAAGCTAGTTAATAAATACAGTACCGAGGTCTACAGTAAAGAGAGGATCATATTCCTCTGCTGATGAAGTGGTCTTGGATATTCCACTCAGACAGATGGCCTTAGCTCTATTTAAACTTCACTTCTACAACAAAGGAACACATCATTTAAGATGGGTTAGTACTCAGTAGATTTAACTGAAAGGTGGTGCATCACTGTTGTGGTCATCTGCTTGTTTCTTTAGAAGCAGCAGCACAGGAGAAAAAGTAGGAAAACTATTTTTTTTCTAGAAATTATTCTTCCATGAATTGAATAGGAAGCAGTTGCCCGTTTTCTGATACTAGTCATTATTTCACAGTCTTCTGTCCCATACATTATGAATTAAAGACCTCCTGAAAGCTAAGAGACTGAAGGAACAGTCTGTGCATTCACACAGAGACAGCTTACACCAGAGCTGTCATTAACTTATGCTTAGGCGTAAACCTTTAGTGCAATTGAGGATGTAAACATGCAATGATAGACAATTAGGCTAAACTCAAAGGACATCTACTTTGGTATAGAAGATACTTAGATGGGACAAAGGAGAGTCCTGTTGTAATTCTGGATGAGGCTGTGAAGTGTCAACTCCATATGTTTGTCACCTCCATGCTACAGCGATTAAACAATTATTCATTTTGACTAATTATTGCAGCATTGATGGCATAAGTTTACCTGACAAAGTGTTTGGGGTTTGATGAGCAGGTGGATACATTTTTGTAATGAGGAATTACTTGATTTCTGAAAAAAATACTTCTTTTACTGTGCACAGGGAAAGGAGAAGAAATCTACTTTAGTTAACACAAAGGAATAACCCTTTCAGTGATAAGCAAAACTAAAACCTGAACAATTAGATTCAAATACATATTAGTTTCAAATGGAGCACTTCATTACAGTTTTAAGCCCCCTATTTTGTTTAAGAAAATCTTCAGAGAAGCTAGTTCAGCTAAAAATAAACACATTCTTCAGTTTGAGAACAAAAACTAAAGCAGAAACTACTTAGACTTTTCCCATTTTTATCTCTTTTTCTCTTGTTTCCTTCCCTAAAATGAAGAGGCCAATGGAATAATAATGCCATTTGCTAAAAGCACTATTGTCACCAGATTAGTCACTTGAAGAAGTTCTCATCAAAAAAACCCTGATCGTTAATTTGCTTTGTTCTAGTCACTGACACCTTTCACTGGCCTGTACAAAACCTCCTGCTGCCTGGAACATGCCAGCTACAGTCACTCAGATATTTATGCTTTCATTAAGAACGTATTATACCAGCATCACTACAGATACATTTTCAGCTGTACTAGTAGCAAAGTAAAGATAAATCAGTGGAGCTATAAAACCCAAGAGATTTCAAATTGCAAAGCTCACAAATAGTGGATTATGTTCAGTAAAATCACAATCAAACACCACTATGCCACTGATTTCAAACAGTCCTGTTCCAGCTGTGCTCATTACTCCCTATTCATCACTGGTTCCCTTTCTTTGAGGATTTTTAGGGACTGAAATTCTTAAACTGGTATTTATAACATCAGTAAGAAAAACTAAGGAGAACAGTTCCCTAATACTGGGTCCTGAGCACTGTTAGGCCAAAATCCATTAATTCCTTCCAACAGATTATCCTGTTAATACATTATCGAAGGTAACACAAAAAGTTTTCAAAGCTCCTGCACTTCTTATTGTTGAATAGCACTTCCTAATAGCCTAGATATGATCCATAATTTTCTATATTGCTTCTAAAGTACAGTTCACCACACCTACCCTTAGGTGACTGATAAAAACTACTGCATGAGTCCTTTGGCTTAGATTCATGAGGGACACAGGAAAACTGGGTTCAAGTGAGGTGTCTAATGATCCTGTAAAAAGCACAGGGAGACTTTATCATCTAAAAATGGATTAATAAGCCAGCAGCCTGGAGGAAAAAGAGGATGCAGGAAGCTGCTTAAGCCATTTAATGCAGTGAAAAAGAAACAAGTGCTAAACATTCAACGACACTGTCCTCCCTGCGCGCCAACCCTTACACGCTTACATTTAGCCTGAAGTAGAAGCATAAGTTGGACTGGGTCCTACACACTGTTTTTTGCACTTACGTGCTCAAGGTAGCCATTTCCCTCTTTCCAACAGCATTTAGGCTTTGAGAGAGCAATGCTGTGTTTACTCCTATTCTTCCCTCTCCACACCTGCAGGTGACTTTCATCACCTCTTTATAAGGCAAGATGGGGTCTTCCCTTGGGAATGGAGAAATACAAGTTTGAATCTGTTTCAGCTGAAGAGGTTATTGATCCAGGCCTCCGACTTCACAATCACCAAGTGGACTGACCTGGTGTTGGACACAAAGGGGGACACTTGTCTTTTACTCCTTTAAAAAGGAAAAAGGGGATGGGGGGAGGAATAAAGCCAACAGCCTTTGACACCTGTATGGAAATCAGTGTTAACAACACCTCATGATTCCACCTTCCTCTTACTGGAGAAGAGAGCTTTGTGCCTATCCCACTAGTTTGAATGGAAGATGTTTAACACGGCCACACTGCCTGTGGATTTCTACAGGCCTAAAATTCAGGTAGAAACTAGAGTAGGATATAATATTTCTACCTCAACTGCACTATTATAACCAATGCACTTGTTCTTTTGGATCACCTTAATCCTTTAAAACAAACAAAAAAACCCCAACAAATTGCAGACATATAAAATCTTGTTTCTGATTCTCAGCAGGATTTGAAATTGCCTCAGAAAATTGGACTGATGGATACCAGCCATTAATCCTTCTCAGCACAGAAAGTACTTCTCTCATACTGCCATGAAAAATTAACCATATTCTTTGAAAGAAGGAAGGACTTGAATAACAATCGTCAGTCAGTCATGGCCATTAAGGAACAGCAGCATCTCCTCCTCTCTGTGCCTGAACTCTGGTCGTTGGACATTTTTCCTCAGTGCGTGCAGTGACAGATCACTGGATAATTTATTACTGGAAACTAATGGCAGCCCAGCAGCCCTTCACTTCTATTTTTGGACTGTCTGATTCAGGATGGTGTTAATTATCACAAGATAACCAGCTATATGACAACCTCCCTACAAAAGAAGTGATGTGTGATAGAATGAGCAAGAGAGATACGATTAATGTGAAGGAACCAGTCAGGGACCTGCTCGCAAAGGATCCTCATGTGCTACCATAACATCTGGAAAAGAGCAGAGGGACTAATGGCAAAAAAGGAGCTCTTCAACGTTTCATCTTGTTACTGAAAATGAAATTTGTTTTGAATGCTTTCAGATGGATGTTACAACCAGTCACAGCCAAGGTGTTGCTTATGTACCATATAATGAGTGAAAAACCTATGATTTGTCAGAGAACAAGCTTGTAAAGCAAGCTTTGCCCTTTGAGCAAAAATATGCCCTTTGAGCATAAATACAAACAGGAAGCTAATGTCTATGAGATAAAACAAACAACCATCACACAACATACAGTTTGTAACTTCATATTCTACTATGGCAAGTTATGTGATCCTGCCTGGAGGTTTTTAACAACAGGATGAACAACCTTCTGCCAGGAATAGGAGACTTGTTTAATCCTGTCTTGGGCAGAGGATGGATCAAATGACCTTCTGTGGTCCTAATGATCCCAGTTCCTATAGCAAAAAGTGACCATTTTGTCACCTGGTCAGTAAGCACAGGAAGAATATGCATGCTTTTCCTTCTCATTTCACTTTCAGGCAGAGCAGGCTGCTGCTTTAGATAAATATACTTGGAGAAACTGTCTCTGTATGCAGAGTTTGCCCTCTAGAGAGGGCTGAGGGCTGGAGGAAGGAAGTATTACCTTCCCATTTTGTAGACTGGATGTTAGCTGGGAAGAGCAGAAGCCTTAGGGAGGAAAAAACTTAAGCTCTTATTTACAGCCAAGGCTTTGATATCCTCTTGACCTTACCTGCCTAGAGGTAGGCATGGGCTTGAATGCATTCTTGAATGAGGAACTGGCAGAACAAATGACTCATTTAACTCAAGGGAATCTATGGTACAGTCAGAATTGCAAACTGTGGACACAAGTTGTTGGGCTGTGAATCAGTGACAAATTTATCCTTTGCCTCCCTGTAATAGTGCAACAGGGAAACGCTTGATGTTTATCTGACTTAGCACAAGCCATGCTAAATACTATATCTACTATGGAACATTTAAATGCTGGATGGGGAAGAGGAGGCAAAGAAAAAGGCTGGGAGGGAGAAGAATTAGGGATGACATTTTCTGTCTTTTAAAAGTCTGACCTTTTGGAAATATCACTGTGTACATTTTAAATATTAATAAAGGCACTAGCTGTTAGAAGGCACAGGGCTGTTGTCGGGGGGTGACCTTTTATTGAAGTAAAAGAAAATTGACAGTTTTATTAGCCATAGAATACTGCAAACAGAAGCTACAGGAAAAAAAGCAAGCAAAAAGCTGTCACTGTAATTAACTACATTCTGTAAATTAATCTGAGGATCTGGCTGTGTCTAAGTATTGCTGTGGGTCCCTCTGTATCTTAGCCCAGACTTACCAACAGCTTCAGAGTCAAAAAGAATAGCATTTCCCATTTCAGTTCTTTAAAGAGATGCTGGTCCCATAGAAAACCACCATGGCAGTGGGACAAAAATCAGTGTATTCTTCGTGATCATCTCTTCTGTGTGTCATTACAAGGCATCCCCCTTAGCAAGCCTGGGCTAGAACACCTTTTCGATCATTATCAACAGAAGGTGTAGAACAAGGAGCATACAGATATTACATCAGACCTATTTTTGCTTCTCAGGATTTCTAAACCTGATTAAAAATCCTTGCTCAAATGACCTAGACTTACTCAGACTAGAACATTGGTGCTGTATCACTAGCAAAAAGCAATTGCTTTACTGGTTCCTCCTAAACTATTCTTTTTATATTAAAACTAAATCAGCTGAATTAACTTCTTATCTTCATTTTGCTGGCCATAATCTCCAGGGTTGAGCTGTCTGTGACCTAAAGGCAGCTGATCCAGCACAGCTGTGTAACCTTGACTCAGACTTCTGAGAAACTTGTTAAGTTCTGAGAATGAGCTGTGAAAAACAAACAAGAGTAGACCCATCCAAGATAAGCAAAGTAAAACTGTAGGCAAAGGTAAGATTGCTCAGATAAGAGAGTTAGCAGCTCAAGGACTTCACAGAGAAAAAAGCCATCAACATAAAAACTTATAAAGCCCTGCAGGTATAAAAACCAAAACCAAACCACACACCCTAAAGAGAGACTTGGAAGTGGAAAGTAAATCAAGGATCTCTGCTGTAAAGAGAAACAGAAATCCTTCCCCACATGAATGAAGACTGCCTAGACAGTTCCTTTTATCCAGGCAAGGGTAACAGGTTTATGAAGAGTTAATTCAGATTCTTCACATTCTAGGGTGAACAAGGGAGAGGAGAAGGCTTGTCCTTCAGATATCTTTTACCAACAAACAAGGTGCTACATAACAGTCTTGCACTTCACTACCATTTACTTCATGTGATAAGGTCATTCATATATTTCAGCTCCATTCACTGTTATTTTCATTAGTTATGTTGTAGTTCACACCTCAGAAAAAGCTGGATTTATAAGCTATATCTAATGTAGTCACAAAAGGCAAAATCTGACCTCTATTATGTTACATTCTGCATATTGGAACAGGTTGCTCAGGGGGGTTGCGGAGTCTCCTACGTTGGAGATATTCAAGGCCTACCTGGACAAGTTCCTGTGTGATGTACTCTAGGTTACCCTGCTCTTTCAGGGGGGTTGGACTAGATGGTCTTTCGAGGTCCCTTCCAACCCTTGGGATTCTGTGAACCTATAAGGCATTTCAAAGCATAGAGTTTGGAGCTGGTGCGAATCCCATAAAGCCACCTGAGCCTGTTTTTCAACACAGTCCCAGCACTAAGGCTAGTGGGAATGATGAAGCCTTAGAAACAGTGAGCAGCACAGGATCCACTCTAGAGGGAAACAAGCCCATCCTAACCTCTTTTTTACTTGCAGACAGCTAAGGACCAGCACACTCACCACAAAGCAGCTTTATGCGTGCAAGCAAGAGGTGGAGGTTAATCTATAGACCCTGGGTTTTCCTACTGCATGCACTAGATATAAACAAATATGCAAAGTAACAACTAGAACAGAAAATAACCCTTTTTCTTTCTTAAGGCAGGTATAATTTATGTTTCATTCCCATTTTTTCTTTTTGGAATTACATTCTTTGTCTGGCAGAACACAGGCTACTTTTGTTTGGAAAAACAGGCAGGAAGGGAGAAGTTAATCCTAAACCAAATATTTATTCTGAATGCCAGAATTTAATCAGCTAATTCACATACAGACATCAATAGGAGATTGAGTACAAGCTAAAAATACGGTCAGGAAGTCAGGGGTAAATCAAATGGGAGAGAAAAGACAGTGGAGTAATTGCAAGGAGATTTATAAGTCTCTAACCTGGAAAAATAATCTAGGTAAACTACTATTAGACACAAAGAATGTTAACAGTAATATAGAAACACTGTGAAAGAGCATGCATCTATCCTCTTACTATATTGTTCTATTTAGAGGTGCCCAGTTTCTCCTTCCTCTTTTCTCTTTGTGTTGATAAAGTTTAGGATGCCTTGAGGGGCATTGTTGTATTACAACAGTATGCAACACCCATGACAGACAGACAGACAGACAGACATATCACTGTATTGAAACCAAGAGCACAACTAGTCCATCTCAAGGAAAGGAGAACTGGCACATACCACTGACATGCAGCTGATTAATGGTGTACAGGTCATGCAGCTTCCGGGACAATAGCTTCAACTGAAAGGGGAGTTAATGATTATTCTGGGGCCTACAAGGATACCAGAGAGTGATGCTTCATCAGGGATTGTAGTGATAGGACAAGGGGTGATGGGTTTAAACTTAAACAGGAGAAGTTCAGGTTGGATATAAGGAAGAAGTTCTTTACTGTAAGCGTGGTGAGGCACTGGAATGTGTTGCCCAAAGAAGTGCTAAATGTTCCATCCCTGGCAGTGTTCAAGGCCAGGCTGGACACAGCCTTGAGCAACCTGGTCTCATGGGAGGTGTCCCTGCCCATGGCAGGGGGTTGGCAGTGAATCATATTATGGTCTTTTCCAACTCAAACCATTCTATGATTCTATGATGCCTGCTGATGTCAATGTAAACCATCTTCTTTGATAGTAGGCTCTAGACATGCAATTACTTCCTCCTCATACCGCCACTAATATCCACACCAGAAGCATCCAGAACCTGGCATATGACATATTAAAGAAAATGTATTTTTGTTATTAAAAAAAAAAGCTAATAGAAATCAATGTTCTGTGGTGGTTTCACTAAACTTCAGTTGAATTAAATGTCTTTTCTCAAGGCAGAATAATATTCAGAAAGTTATTAAAGTTCCCAAAGCTCCAATGTGAAGGACAGTTATTTAGGGATGTAAGCGAGAAATAGATTAAAGACTAAATGTTACATTATTTGGTGATAATGGGAATGAAAGCTTTTACAAAACCAAGTTGCTATAACAAGTTTCCTTGATTAATTTATGTGAAAGATTCCTTATCCTCAGAGGTCTGAAGACTCAGAGTAGGCTGGGGAGCATCCTTTTGTAGAAAGGAATAAACTTCTTTGATTGAGAACACCTACAGTTCAATCATTTCAACAAAACTCACACAGCCTGTCTGTAACTAACACTGATTACTTTGAGTCATGGACAGGCAATAATCTCCTCTGAGCACTTTCCATCCCAATCTATATATTTGTACTTGAGTAACAATAGCAAACCACAAATTATTGGTCTTTAATAGTGCATTTTTCCTTTAGCATCAGGAAAATTATTCATTTTTGTGGTTTCTTATTTGGGAGATGCAAGGAATGACTGGGGGATAGAAGTCTAATGGGCAAATCAATTTCTTTCCTTCACTTTCAAGAGATATTTCAGTTCTCCCCATCCCTGGCATTTGTAGCTACCTTGAAGTTGAAAAGGAGGTTTTTGCTGAACTGCAGCCTAGGGAAACTCCTCATATATATGAAAAGCGAGTTAGTCTCTAGGGAAATGGCTAGAGATTTCAGCTTTTTGTCCAGAGATCTGAAGGTACAAAACATCAAACGGACATGAAACATTCAATTGATACTCCAGCAGAGAGTAAAAAAGCATTATATCCAGCCTATGATATAATACATTTTAATGCAGTCTTGTCTACGAATTCACTTCCTGTGGATCTATTCATGCCTGTGCAAAGACCCTGCACTAGAGTCCAACACACCACTAAACCCCTCAGGATTAGTTCCATGACCAAAAGTCAGAGAACTTTACTTTTGGGATGCTCAGCATTTGGTATAAAACAGCATTACAATTTCAATGACAATGAAAGTTTGGAGCAAAATACATCATCCATCAAAACTATACCCAGGATACCTGAGGAGTGAGACAGGAAAATATGCATGTGCTTAATGGTACACACAAGACCACAATTATCTGCTAAAAATAAGTTGTCTTTTCAGAAAAAAAGTAATAACTGGCACATACTCAGAAATCTGGTTTTGTCAGCAGTGAAACACGCCAAAGGGCAGGCAAAGATATGGGGAAAATGTGTGTTTCCCTCCCCCAGTCTGAGGTATTTGTTCACAGTAGAAAAAGAAAGCTTATTTTCTTTAAAAACTAGTATTAAAATAGGTCTTCACAATAAAGATAATTTCGTCATGCTCCTGATTCAGCGAAAATATTATCTGGTCTCAGCAGAAGTCTTAATATTGGAATTA
This sequence comes from Melopsittacus undulatus, assembly GCF_012275295.1. NCBI lineage: Eukaryota > Metazoa > Chordata > Aves > Psittaciformes > Psittaculidae > Melopsittacus > Melopsittacus undulatus. The sequence goes on along the minus strand of NC_047529.1, from coordinate 7,001,689 downwards.
GCCACCTTCTTCCTTTTGAACTGCAAGGAAGTTACATGAAACCAAACAACTGTCACAGGACACAGAGAAAGTAATCCTGATAAACAGGAGGAGAGTAGAAATCCTGGAGATGAGAGAAAGGGAAGGATAAGTCTTTTTATCAGTTCTTATGAAATCACATGGTATTTACAGAGCACGTTGCATCTGGAGGGATGTGAAGGTGTTTGGCATAGTCTGGAGATACCAAAAAATATCCAGGCCAACATTCTGAAGTCAAAGTTGGCATTTTAATCAACAGTCTGTTCTGTCTGTGCACATGCATTTCCTGAGGGTGTTTCCTACCTCTACCAGAACATGGCGCAAGCAGCTTGTGCTTGCACCAGAGAGATGAGTGGGAAAAAGACACTGTAAGCATATGGTAAGCTGGGTTGGCTCCATGACAAATAAACTGTATGTTATCAGGCAAGGATGAAGAAGAAACAGAGAAGATACTCAGGCCTGTTGGCTCAAAAAGTTACAGCCAGCTGTTACCAGTCAACCTTTATTTATTTATTTACATTTACATTTCCTGCCATTCTGTGTTCAGTAAATAAGAGCTTTAAATCCCCAGTGCTTTCAGTATGGTGCCTTTCAGCATGACAATTCCCAGTCCTGGCCAGAGAGCGTTAACAGCCTTTTGTCTCCTAAAACACAAGTCTGCACTGAGGTTAACAGGCTCTGCAGAGCTACCACACCACTCACTTTCTTGCCTTTCAGCATTAGACTACATTCATTTTCTGTAGTCATGTTATGGAGCATCACTATGTACAAAGATTATTGCCTAAATCGCTTTTCACTTTGATTTAGTGGAAGAAAGATAGTCCAGTGACTGGAGCTACAGATTTTCTATACGATTGGGTTATTGAGAGTCTGGGGCCCTCATTTATCTTCATTTTTCTTGAAGATAACAAGAAGCATACTTCAGCTAGGTCTATAATCCTTCAAGGCTCCTTTTATACGCAATAGAAAGCAGGCTGAAGGTAGTGATCTCCCCTCTGACAACACTGAAAGCTGACTTTGGTATCTTTAAAGTTTAATGAGAAGGTGAAGCTTTACTTCCAAGGGTATAACAGTAGTTACCTCCCTTTGAGGATATTACATAGAGATCACAACACATTCAGACATTGTGGTCTTCCAGGAATGTATATGATGGTGAAACAAGCCTTATAAACACTATTCAGTGTCGTCTAAATCTACATTAAGTTTTGTGCTTAACTGCACATATGTTAATTGACTCATTTGGAAAACTTACGAGTAGGACAACCCTGGAACAGAGTAGCTCCTTTTGACTGAAAGGTATGAGACAAGTACACCAGTTTTACCCAGGGATTAAAGTTTCACCAGCAGTGATTTAAATCTCTGTATAGATAGAATTCTCATTAAAGGTTTTTGGAACCAGTCTCTTATGGTGTAATGGCAGCTTCAATTTGAGATATCACAGTTCTGGGCTTGTTTACATGGAGATGTGTATCGCTCAAGTGGAGACAATGCAGAGGAGAGTTAGGAAATAATCAGAGACCTGGAAAACATGAGCTACAGAACTGGATTTGATGAACCTGCACTAAAATATTAATAGAAACAGGGAAAACGTGGTAATACTACTCAAGCATTCAAAGGACACCTGCCAAAAGGAGTACACAGTGGTGGATCAAAGAAGAAAGAGACCTGAATTACAACAAAGACTGCTTTCCAAAGTCCGAGATGCACATTCCTCCTATCACCTCATTCAGACATACATTCTTCCTCTTCCTCATTCTTCCACTATTCAAACACTATAAAAGTGCACAAACCCTTCAGCAGGTTAGTTTTAATATTTTACTGAAAGTATTTGTATTAATGTGACAGACGTAGCTATCTCCCTGCAGTTACAAACTCTAACCTTCATGTCCAGTAAGCATACTGACAAAACAGATTTTCATAGAGAGCAAGAAACAATTTCAAACCAAGTTTCAATCAATAGCATGTTGCACTAGGAAGACTTTTCAAAGGTGGTTTGGAGGTTCTCTTAATTTTCCTTGATTCAAGAAAAGGTTAAATAAGATTGAAAAACCAAAATCACATCTCTCGTGAGTATTCATGTTGCAAATACTTGACATAGATTTTTGATTTACTTTCAAGTAAATACTTGAAATAGTTCACAGTGTATTTGAAGGATAGTTGTTAGTGTTTCCTGCATATACATTTTCTTGGGAGCTTAAGATACTGTTTATAGTTCCTATTACTTCTATACTTCTGCTTTCTTGCCCCACGTGCAACAAGTGCTTAGAAAGCAATGCACACACAAAACAGATGTATCTATGTAATCACATTCAATCCTTGGTGGTCAGTGGAGAGCACATCAATGCTACACATGAGTGCAGAAATAGGTGTCTGAGGCTGTGGGTGCAAGAGGATGTGGAAATGGACTTCAGCTTTTGAAAGCTGTTCTTGTAGCATATCAATGCGCAACTTGCACAAGGAATTCCCGTTTACATCATGTTGTCAGATTTACTATCTGTCACATCCACACTCCAAAGGAAGAGACATCAGCAAGCACTGACGCAACTGCTCCCAAGTTTGACTGGGAGCTACTGGCAAGCAACTGGTCTTCAAGGAAGAGGGTCTTACCTGAAGCCAGTCCCAACCCATTGCTTAATGGGATATATTCAGACTTTGCCCAACGGGGCAAATTCACACAGCAATTCAAATATAAATTCAAAGAAATGGGGAGTAGGAAAAAGCAAATGCCACCACCATGGTGTTAAGGCTTTTTACTTCAAGGCCAGCTTTCTCTTCAGAGCTACTTGATGGTTTTTCCTAAGCAATAGTGCAAGGAATGATTCAAAAGAACCTGCAAGTTTATAGTAATTTGCATGAAGATGAAACACGGGGGCAAACACAATTAAACAAGTCACAGAATCACAGAATCCCAAGGGTTGGAAGGGACCTCAAAAGATCATCTAGTCCAACCCCCCTGCAAGAGCAGGGTAACCTAGAGTGCATCACACAGGAACTTGTCCAGGCGGGCCTTGAATATCTCCAATGTAGGAGACTCCACAACCTCCCTGGGCAACCTGTTCCAGTGCTCTGTCACTCTTACAGTAAAGAAGTTCTTCCTGATGTTAACGTGGAACCTCCTATGCTCCAGTTTACACCCATTGCTCCTTGTCCTGTCACTGGATATCACTGAATAAAGCCTAGCTCCATCATCCTGACACCCACCCTTTACATATTTGTAAACACTGATGAGGTCACCCCTCAGTCTCCTCCAAGCTAAAGAGCCCCAGCTCCCTCAGCCTCTCCTCATAAGGGACGTGTTCCACTCCTTTAATCGTCTTTGTGGCTCTGCACTGGACTCTTTCAAGCAATTCCCTGTCCTTCTTGAACTGAGGGGCATAGAACTGGATGCAATATTCCAGATGTGGCCTCACCAAGGCAGAGTAGCGGGGGAGGAGAACCTCTCTTGCCCTACTAACTTTTTTCCTACTTGATAAGGAGGCTGGAGGGCAGCACTCAGCAATCCCATGCAAACACAAAGGCAGGCAACTTCAAACCAGCTAACTCCTGTGTATGACAGTCACCTAGTGACTAAAGAAATGTCTAGAAGCTTTATGTTCTAAGCCTGAAATCAGTTGTTAGAAGAAACAGTATTTCACTTTAGTATAAAATACATCTGTATTTCTGCTGAATTCTGTGTTCACGCTCCTACACTATGATTGTTCCCAGTTTTCTCTTCCCTCAGGAGGTGTAAGAGGGTAAGTAAGCCTAATAACAATTTATTTCATAAAAAGATTGGCTGACACTCTCTCTGCCCAAATACTTTCTCTTTGGTCCACTCAAACAGAGAGAGTAGAACTCACTTTAAGGATATCCAGAGTACAGGACTGCAGCTATGCTGTGGAGGGCTGATATACCGACCAAAACCCAGGCATAGGGGATAGATCTTGATTCCTAGTTCAATAACAGACTTGACAATTTGTTAATATGTGGCCAGATGGTATATTCCAGACAGCTGCAAATGTGTGGGTGTAGAACAGACTGAATCCTGTGCTAGTGTAGATCTGAGCCTCTGTAAGCAACACCTACTGAAAGGTAGGGAAAAGTGCATCCAGATTTGGATTTTGTGGCCACAAAGCCCACAAAATAGCCAATGCAGGTGATTAGATGAATCATGTACCTGTCACTACCTAATAAATGGATATTCTCTCCCTTCCCATAGCCCTTTGTCACCATTTACACAGCAATGAAGATATCTTTGCAAACTTTTTTGCCTCTTCAGGTAGTAAACATTATAAATATGATGCGCAGTTAGCCATAATCTAAATGCATGTATCTATTAGGTTCTAATTTTACTTGCACCACAATAAACAGGTACTGTAATAATTATTGACACTTTTGCCTAACTACATTTCTGGAGTCTTTACTTACACAAGCACCATAGTTATAGCACAGTTATAGGCCTTATATCAACCTTCCAGTATCTGAAGGGGGGCTATAGGGGTGCTGGGGAGGGACTCTTCATTAGGGACTGTAGTGATAGGACAAGGGGTAATGGGTTCAAACTTAAACAGGGGAAGTTTAGATTGGATATAAGGAAGAAGTTCTTTACTGTAAGGGTGGTGAGGCACTGGAATGGGTTGCCCAAGGAAGTTGTGAATGCTCCATCCCTGGCAGTGTTCAAGGTTGGATGAAGCCTTGGGTGATATGGCTTAGTGTGAGGTGTCCCTGCCCATGGCAGGGGGGTTGAAACTGGATGATCTTAAGGTCCTTTCCAACCCTAACTATTCTATGATTCTATAGTTTCCAAAATCCTCTGTGCCGGCTCTCTGACAGTGCTGCATTTGGAAATCGTGAGTGGGACTTTAAAATAGGTTCAGCATACAGCTCACACTGTTCCCATCTCTGACATCCATATGTGGTTTGGACAATCTGGAGCTGTCTTTGAAAGGCCTTGCTCTGTCTATTTTGTAAAGTGAAGTTCTATGTTTGCTTCTACCAAGTTCTGCAGTTACAGCACCTTAAGATGTCACTAACTCGATAAACAATGAGATTTATAAAACAGTCGGATGGCTAAATAGGCATATACAGGATCAAATGTTTGCCACACAAGCAATCAAACAAATTGATGAACATGAAGAAAACGATTACAGAAGTACAACCGTTCTATTATTAGCCAGCAATCTGCATATCTTCCTCCAATTAATGCCTAGAACGGAGACGCAAGTCAGTTGAAACCTAATTACTGGCATAACACTTTGTTGATTAGAAATGCAGAAACAGTCATTGCTTCTACTTCATTTATACCAGGCCCACAATAACAAGCCAAAGGATGTCAGTCAGTCACAGCTTTCCTGTCAGAAGTTTCTGCCGTAGCAATAGCTTCTAGTGTAAATGCACTCCTCTACCCATGTCACTCAGCTCGGTAATTGCCTTGCCACTCACATAAAGAAAACAATTTCTGGCTTTGATGGGATTTTGCTGGTGATGTGAAACTGCTGCTGCAATCTCTGCAGCTAGGTGTTAGATGGGTTACTTTGGGGGATCATAACATGAAACTAATCTTTAAGGAAGCAGGTGGAAAGGGAGAGAGACTTGCAAGTTGGTAGGTGCTAGGAAAATGGAGCTGAGTGATTAACAATAGGAAAGTGTTAGATGAAGTGGAACCGAGACAAGAAGGAGAAAGCAGAAGCAAAGAGAAGTAAGCTGCTTTGCCATTTTCCTACCATCAGAAACATCTCTCAGTTCAGCACATCTTTCAGAAGCTCTTATAAAACCACAGACACTGATTTTATATGTCACAGGTAGATGACCAGCAGTCTATAGTTTCAGCCCAGGCTTTGTATTTGAGCCTCCCCATGAGCTGATGCAAAGAGTTTTCCTTTCAATATGTGACATACAGCATTTTCATCACATCATGCGCATTCCCAGAATTGCACATCTCATTCTGCTTCCCATCCGAGGTGAGCCCAGAGTCCAGCTTCAGGTTTCTATGGGATACCTGGGGCTCCCTCCCAAGCTCCCCACACTTTCATGCAACTCTGCATGACCCCAGCTAGACTTAATAGAAGGACATATACAAGAAAAAGGCTCTAGGATGGCAAGCAACAGCCAGCACCTGCAGCAATGGAAACATGATTTCCTTTAGCCCCCACACTCCCTTACATTCCAGGGGGATTTATACTGAGGTTTTCATGGACATCGATAAGAAAAGTATAACTTATCCTTCTAAGATGATTCAAAACCTACTCAGAAACACAGTTCTTGGGTAGCAAGACGAGGACAAAACGAATGGAAGGGTTTTTATTGATTTATAGAAAAGTGCATACAGAACATAAGCTCATTTCAAGACTCTTTTTGAATGGAAAGCCATAGCAGAATGAGGGTAAAGATACTTATAATCAAAGGAAAATAATAACCACTCTTCAATATCAGAGAAAATCTTTAGTCTTATACCTTAGGTGTGCCCTTGCAGCCATAAGGGACAAGTATAAAACAGGCAAGCTGTCCATGAATAGACACAACAGTTATGCTTCTCCATTTGCAAAGGGGTTTGGGTATAAGTAAAGCATTGCATGCAATTAATGCAAATTATTGTCACTTCCACATTTTTCCACTAGAAAAATGAAGCCCCAACTTATTGGAGTCCTAGAACCTGAGAACACCAGAAACACCAAGGATCTCTGTCACATTTACCCAAGGGTCTGACCCACAGACACATACGTTCCAACAGGGAAAACATGCTGAACCAATCTGTCCATTTCAGCTCTGGGTTTATTTCATCTCTTGCTTTAACGTTCAATATTGCTACCCTAACATCCTGTGACAGGGCTGAAATTAATTGTCTTAGGTATTCTTTCTATTTTTAAGCATACTCCTGAGGGATATGAATTATGAAGTTCTTCAAAGCACCAAGATCTTCATCTTTTCACTGTGTTGTCTATATCTTAACCATGGCATACACCTTTAGCGAGTAAAATTATATTAAGTTATTGGGAAAAAACCTTTAATTCTTAGCTCAAACAGTTCCAGTTCAATTGCAGTATTCCATCACAGCAATATTAATATATTTTCAAAACCATTTTTGCAGTTAAAAGGGGTAACAAAGCCTACTTTCCTCAGGGTGACATCAAATCTGATCTTTTGAGTGATTACCACCCTTTTTCATGCAGATAAACCTGGATGCACACAAACAGCAGATTGGGGGAAACAAAGCTCACTCTCCCCCAACCCCACAGAAAGCACAGTAACTATTCTAACCTTCAGAAAAGTCATGATGACTGTCAGTATATGTCTCTTCAGAAACACCCAAAGCCCCCAGTGCAGTCAGGCTTTAAGTTCTAATTCTAAAATAGCAAAGAGAAACAACATTTAGGGATTAATAGTTGGGTTTTTTTTTTTTTTAATCAAACACAGAATAAAGCTTTTAAGAAAATAAAACCATGAAGAAATCTTTGGGGAAAAAAAACAACAAAATGAAGCAAACAAACCAACCCACCCTTGGCAGGTAACCTGGCTTTGTATTGATCACTTCTTGTTCTTCACAGACGGTGAAAGATTATTTTTAGTGTTGATTATGCACTAAATTAAGTGGGACATACACAAAAGATATATCCAAAATAGCCCAATGCTTGGCTTTACTGTAAAGGAGATCACCAGCACTACCACAGTGTTGATTTGTGCCCTAGTTTTGGCAGCTTATATGTCATAGAATCATAGAATACTTAGGGTTGGAAAGGACCTTAAGATCAGCAAGTTCCAACCCCCTGCCATGGGCAGGGACACCTCACACTAAACCATATCACCCAAGGCTTCATCCAACCTGGCCTTGAACACTGCCAGGGATGGAGCATTCACAACCTCCCTGGGCAACCCATTCCAGTGCCTCACCACTCTAACAGTAAAGAATTTCTTCCTTATATCCAACCTAAACCTCCCGTTTAAGTTTGAACCCGTTACCCCTTGTCCTATCACTACAGTCCCTAAAGAATAGACCCTCACCAGCATCCCTGTAGGCCCCCTTCAGATACTGGAAGGCTGCTATGAGGTCTCCACGCAGCCTTCTCTTCTCCAGGCTGAACAGCCCCAACTTTCTCAGCCTGTCTTCATGCAGGAGGTGCTCCAGTCCCCTGATCATCCTCGTGGCCTCCTCCAGACTTGTTCCAACAGTTCCATGTCCTTTCTATAAGCTTAAAATACCACCTAGACAAAGACATTATGCAAAATACAAGGAGCTATTCAGGCAGAGTTTAAAGTGTAATTAACCACTAATTCAGAACAGTTTCCCACACACATGCCTTTCTTTGGAGTTTTCAGTAGCTCTCTTACACCCTATTCCTGTTCTCTGAGGTTTTCCTAGTTTTGTAGTCTCTTCCTTATATTTATTTTTCCTTCCAAAAAGCCACTTTCATGCTTTCTTCTTTGAAAAAAATAAATCTGTAGAATCACTATGCAAACAGGTCAGAAACTGCTATGTGCTTTAAAGAGGAAAGAGCATATTCAGTACATTGAGAAGCAATAAAGTGTACACGTCAGTTCCAGTAAAAGCAGAAGAGGTTTTCAAGCTGGTTTTTCCAGCTGTAAGGATTTGTCCAGTACCTGTTTGCTCTGAGAAGCTTGTAAAAAACCACAAAAATAACCATAGTTTACAAGCAACATTAACACCTGCAAGACCTACCTCATACCACTTTCTATTTCACTCTTTATTGTGCTTGTGCCTTTGAAGTGCACAGATTAGGGCATGTTCCAGCCAAGAAAATAATACATTTGGAACGAAAATGCAAACCCCACATCCAAACCCTTCACATACATCAGCTAAAGCAAACCATAGGGTCAGGCCAAGAAGAAACCAAGGGCTTCTCATTAAAAAAACAAAAGGAGAGAAACTCTATCATCAGCATGGCAAAAAGGCAGCAACAAATAGAACCAACAAAGACTGCCCAGGGACCTGAACTCATACCTCACTGTTTCACCTTTGCCTCATCTTCTGAACTCAGTTCATCTCCCCTTTAGAACATTTCCTGTTTCTGAGGTCCCTATTTGCTCTTCACCTGTGGCTCCAGAGCAGGTTGGTTAATTTGGCTCTGATAACTATTAGTCACCAAGCAACAACCAGCATGAGCTTTTACACAACTGTCTGTGTTTACTCATTTATCCTCTCCCTTGTCTGGGGGGAAGATCGTAAAGTCAGCATGCTGCAGACAGGAACAGAAGGAAGCACCTCAAATAAGAGTAAAGTGCACATCTCTCACTTAATTAAAATCACATTAATGAGTATTGATAAAGAGGAACATCTAGGCCAAGACCGAGAATGCTGTTTTGGAGACAAGAAACAAATGCAGCTGCTGATCAGCACAAAAACTGTCACAAAAGCTTCAACTGTTTGTAAGAAATGGCATTACATGTGTCCCAAAAGCCACCCTTAAAGCAATATAATACAAACACTGGGACAACTCTGTTTGATAGAAGAAACCCTAAAATGACTAGCATGTAGCAAAACAGTTTGCATGGTCACTGTAAAAGTACCATGAAGCCAAAAGACATAAATGTTGCATAAGTAAACTTATGGGTTTAACAAAGCACTACATAAACACTTCTAAACACAATTCGGTTGACTTGCTAAAGAGAACAGGAAAAGCTCAACACTCCAGTGACCCTCTCCACAAAGCAGACCTGTCATGCTTCATGTTAAAGACAACCTCATCAAAGCTTATGTGAACAGGTAACAGCCACGCCAAGAGTGCAGGAGGGCAAGAGACCCCAGGTGAGTAAAGAAACAGAGAAGTCCTTGAAAGAGAGCTTTGAAGCTTTGTTTACATTCAACAGCAACAAGAAAACCCTGGAGTACTGAAGTTAATGTAAACCCCGGGATGACAGCATACTCAGAAAGCCAGCCCTATGATGGGTGAATTGGCCCCTTGTCTTTGATAGCTGAGAGGAAAATGCCTACGTGACAGCTACAAGTGGTGGTTGTTGTGTAGGTTTCTTTAAAGTTTGAGGATTCTTCTTGCTGTGCCTGTAACTGCTTCCAAGGTTGTAATCAAGAGCTCAATCCTTTGTTGCTATACAATCAATTTGCTTTCTTAAGCTTATTTTATTATTTGAACTCTCCTGGTTGTGACCCAGTGGTGGCTCTGGCAATCTGAGATACACAGGTTCTCCAGAGGACAGAAATATCCAGTGAAAGGAGATCCCACAAAGAACCTGTAGAATGCCCCATCAAAAAGACTGAGTGCCCTAAATATTGTTATTATCAGGATGCAGGACAGAGAAAAGAACTACCTTCTGACAGTGATAGGACAAGAGATAATAGGTTAAAACTTAAACAGGGGAAGTTTAGATTATCTATAAAGAAGTTCTTTACTGTGAGGGTGGTGAGGTACTGGAATGGGTTGCCCAGGGAGGTTGTGAATGCTCCATCCCTGGCAGTGTTCAAGGCCAGGTTGGACAGAGCCTTGGGTGATATGGTTTAGTGTGAGGTGTCCCTGCCCATGGCAGGGGGGTTGGAACTGGATGATCTTAAGGTCCTTTCCAACCCTAACAATTCTATGATTCCATGATTCTGTATTATTCAGTGACCTGCAGATAGAGAAAGAAAAAGTTTATTATGACATGAGAGAATCCCACATTGTGACACCTTGACATAAGCAGAACCCAGGATCAGCTATCTGTAAGCTTGTAAGGAAACGTGACTTTCATCCAGCAACCTCGATTTCAAAGAATATTTACATCTCCTCTAATCTCCAGCTCTTAAGGCTATATTGGCAGTACTGTGTGTGTTGGTTTAAAGAACTGCATGATTATTAGCGGCTGTATCTGATTATGTGCCAATTAATGCAAGAGCTCCCACAGAGTTAATATGAAGGCTTTCCTTTCCTTTGCTGTTCATTTTTATCTATGACTTTGAGAAAAATCTATTAATCACCCCATGCATATTCTCTCTGTGTTAATACAGTCATTTATTATGGTTATTAGGCTGCTATAAATCCCAGGAACTTTGACAGATCTTACAATTTTGGATAGGGGATTATATAAGAAACATTTGGCAAATCATTTCTAGGAACTAAACATCCTGTCTCTAAACCACATGCCCCCAGAAACACCAGGCTTGCCACTTGTGTCTCATTCTCCAGTGTGCTACTCAAAATACCCCTCTGTCTCTCTGGTTTCAGATATCAGTATTCGTCCTGGTGGACACTAGTAACCACGGAGGCGCATAAGTGTACTGACTGGAGACCACATTCAGAGACCAGAGATCAGCTGGTACGATGGGGAAGACCTAGTCACACAACATGACCTGAAGCTGTATCCCTTGACAGGGCAGGGCACCCTGGCACCAGAACCAGGCAGCCACCATGGCCATCTCTGGGATTCACTCCAATAATGTCTTCAGGAGACACCTCCTGCCCATCCCAGCAGGTCTGTGCATCCGCCTGTGCTTAGAGCAAGCAAAACATAACCAAACCCTTTGGCAGTGATTTTTCAGCAGCTCCTAAAAAGGCTTGTGATTCTGAGTTATCCTAGCTTAGGCCAGCCTGCTGCTTTTGAAAACGCCCCTTCTTGTCCTTAGAATACTTTGCGTGCAACATTAATGTATAAATATTCTGGGAATTTATGCTCTCTACCTCAAAGTGACTGCACAACACAACTAGAAATATCACCTAGAAATAACCACTGATTTAGAATTGTAAACTTTTTATTCTCAGCCAGCTGGCTTGTGATACGAGCTACTCTATATTTAAAAGCATAGATTTCTTCATTGCTTCTCTCAGTTTGGGTGACTTTTATGGTATCTCTTTGCAAAGCTCTTTTACCAGAGCAATGATTTGCTGTACACATAAGCCACCAAGCACCTGCAATATGACGTTATATTATAGATAATGTAGTTTAACATGTTGACTGATTACAGCACAATTCTATGGAATAGGATGGAAAGTTTTGCTGGTCTGTGAGGCCATTTTGCTACTCTTGAAGCATAAATGAGTTTATTTTGTCATATCCTAAAGATCAGCCATATCATCTGCAATACACATGAACAATGTATTTGCCATTAATCCAATGGTTACTAATCTGTTTTGTGGTAGAAACCATGGCTCAAAACACAGGCAGAGGAAAACAAGGGGTGAACTTAACACAGTCATAAGATGTTTGGTTTTACAGGTAACACACCCATGGGCCAGCTGTTTCCAAATGTGGCATTAGTCAATGAAGTGTAGAAAACAGCCAGATTACATCATTCAGAAATAACAACCCATTTGTAAGATGCACTGTCTCTACAAGTGAATATATTAGTGTTATTAATAATAGCCTGATATTAATGCAAAGCTGTGCTGTCACCTGCCACAGAACAACGGCTGTGTGTATAACTCCATCAGTTATTACATTACAAGAATGCCTGAAGCCTTATGCTGACAGCAAGGGAAGCATGTATGAAATTTAATGCATTTAGCTGGGTAAAAAATAATAAAAAGTTAAAAATCATACCTTTAATTTAATATATGCGTGTTCTGAACTGTGGCAATTACCCACAAGTCCACAAAGAACAGTCTGGGCTTCAGGCTATCAGTTTATAGGGATTATTCTTATGGATGATAGCACTTCATGGTTTCCCAAACAGGCTTGTTCATTACATGGCTTTCTGCTAACAGGATTTCAGCAAGATGCCCCTTTCATATATTTCAGGGGGAGGTTCCTTGAACTATGAAGAATACCAGAAAAGTGACACAAGAATGATTTCAGCATTATAGGTAAAGCAAATACGCAAACAGTGCATTTTGTTCTGGCACTGTCTTTAATCAAGGAAAATGTTTGCTCAGCCAGGAATGAATGAGTGAATGAATGTATGTGAGCTGAAGGGGAAAACAGACCCATTCAGAATTAACCCCATTTTCCAGCTTAATTTTTAACACAAAGTGAAAATAAATAATCATCACTTCATATTAATCAGTGGACTCAGTTATTCTCACTTAAGTAGGGTTACAGAAGTTTATGTTAGCTGAAAATCATGCCTGTTATGCTTATTTGAATCTGTAGCCTTCCCAAAATCTATTCCAGATATATGAATGGGCTGCATACCCTGCTGTGCTGAGAGCATCCACGTACTCCAGTTGGATCCTCCTTAGCCATCAGCAAATAGACCCTTTTGGGAGTAGGCCAAGTCCCATTCTCAGGTCACCATGTTGGCTATATATGTGTGAAGCATTAAGATGGAGGGTGAAAGTTACAAGTTTAAGATTCCAACAGACCTGTTTTTTGCTGTTTTAAAGCTCAAAACCTAAAGAACTTGGTGCCATACTCTGTCAGTCAGTTCTGGGTTTCTTAGGTAGCCTGTCAAGCCAGCTGGTGTCCAGGGGCCATGCCAGCAGTTTGTATTTATTGTGCAGTATGCTGAGGAGATAAGGAAATGGGTCACAACAGCATCAGAAACACCACATCTATTAAGCATATTTGCCACCACAATCTTGTTGCCATTGGCTTTTTCCTGTGCAGTTCTACAGAACTCATAAAACTGTTCTTAAATATTGACCCATTTTATTTGCCTAGTTATCCTCTTGGCTCGTTTTACTCTAAAGTAATCAATACTGTGTTTACCTGGCAGCACATTTCCTCAAACCTTTTCTAACCGGCCAGTAAAAGATCAATGTTGAGAAGTTTGCTTTTTGCATTACTGCTCTAACTAATGGCTTATTTATTCAGAAAGAACACGTAGAAAGGTTTAGTCTTATCTAGCAAGCAGGGTTGTAAAATATTGCTCTTTTTGAAATGGTGTCTGGAAGTTGAAAGGGCTCAGGAGAGTCCCACTGAAATACATTTATGCTGGGAAAGAGATTGTAGAATCATAGAATCATAAATAATAGGGTAGGAAAGGACCTTAAGATCATCTAGATCCAACCCCTCTGCCATGGGCAGGGATACCTCACACTAAACCATATCACCCAAGGCTCTGTCCAACCTGGCCTTGGACACTGCCAGGGATGGAGCATTCACAGCCTCCATGGGTAACCCATTCCAGTGCCTCACCACCCTTACAGTAATGAACTTCTTTTTTGAATCCAATCTAAACTTCCCCTGTTTAAGTTTTAACCCATTACCCCTTGTCCTAGTGTAAGAAGCTGTGCCTTTTCACAGATGTTTAGGTTTCATTTAGGAATTGAGATCAAAATGTTTTGCCTTAGATAAATTGGCATTGCAATATTTGGTTTGTGAGACAGAGTCAAAACCTTAGGATCAGTGTAGTGCTAACACACGGCTCTGGCAAAACAGAGCCTGCAGAGGGCTTCCCGTAGGTCGCTGCTCCAATTTGATAATATAAGCCAGGATGAGGTGTTTCAGTGTGGTTCTGCAAACAGAAATTCGTTTTTATTTGAAAAATATTAAATTTAGTTTTTATTAATTAATTACTTTAATTACATTAAATACTTTTAGTCCTAAAAGTTATTATTTGGACATTCCCCTCTGGAGATCTTTCTAACTTTGGTTCTGGATTTAAGTTTAATATTTGTCATATTTTAGTGTGGATTTGTTTTCAAATGCAGTAATCTTCCACAATAAAATACATTCTAATTTTGTAGCATTTCCAGTGTCTGAATCTGTTTATCATAATCAGATAAACTGAACTAGCCTAAACATGGGGTAAACTGTTTTGACTGCCTCTAATATGCATTGACACTGCTTTAATGAATCTGTTGGGATTAGCGCAACATTTTGTTGGTAGAGAAAAATAGTAATCTGCCCATTGTTTTACCCGGCAGGAGTCTTTCAATTTCTAAGTAGCATTGTGTTCTGCTAAAGCACATGCTTCACAGCCTGGTGTTTATTTACATTTCATGCAGGATACGTGATCAGCAAGGAAAACGTGCTGTTCTTAACGCAGTGTCCTTATTGAGGTGAGAGGGGTTGCTCATTCACTGCTTTGAACTTCCTTTTCTGCAGGTAAAGGACCCTGCTAATAAAATACCATATTCAAATACATGGTTGAAGTCTGTGCTTAGGCACTCACGATGATTTTATTGAGCACCTCATCTCTATAAACACCCTGAAAGCAGGAGAAAGGGAATAACACTGGTCGTTCCCAAGTCTGCCACACTAAGCTCCTCAATAAAAGCAGGTGCTTTCACCTGGAATTTCTTGTTATTAAACACTAGGAAAAGCTATGGCACAGAAAAAATAGAACCTGCTCCTTTGGATGTGGCTCTGATACCCCAGCATTGATGGCAGGTGGTGAAATACCTCAGGGAACTAGTGAAAACCTCCTTGCAGGATGACAACATGGTCCCAACAAAGAGTGGCCATGCTGAGGAGACCTGAGGGGCACTGCTTGGCCCTAAGGGGAGCTGGACTTGGTCGAATGGGCTCCCTCACCTCAGAGGGTTCAACATGAAGGCCAAGGTGTTAAAATGGGCAAGGATGTTGTGAGCTTTCAGTTTTATCTGTCTGACCTGGGGCACCCTGGAAAGAGCAGAGCAGCGATGCTCTGAAGAAATGGCTTTTTAAACACGGTCTCAAATGAGGTGCTTTGAAATCTAGGCAATCACAATAAAAGAGTTTTGTAGAAATGGAGTATATATCTATATCCCTTCTGCTCGCCTCAGAATCACTAATGCTATCGAGTGTTCACCTTCAGTCCCTATGCGCTGTAGTTTCTCTTCGATGTCCACCCCTCTGAAGTGTCAGCTCTGATGGATTAAGCAGAGGATTGCTGTGCTGTGTTTCTGCTGAGAAATAAATCCTTTTCCTCTTTGTTCCTGCTGTCCATAAGATAGCGTACTGTGAAAATAATCTGTGGTTACCACTCTTGATCAAACAGAAATGGTTGGTGAAGCCCAGCATCCCTGTTACACTGGGAAACATCTCACTTCCCTCTATTGCTTATTCAGTGCAAGGACACCCAAAAGTCCTGCACAGGGCTGGGACACACAGGGATTTAATCCAAAAGAGCCAAAGTTCTGATTTTAAAGAAGATCAATTGGACCTCATTTCAGTCCTTTTGTAGATGTCCATGCCCATGGCAGTGGGGTTGGAACTAGATGATTTTTAAGGTCCTTTCCAACTCTAAATATTCTATGATTCTATGTTCCAAGCCAGCATGCAAGTTGGCATTATTTAGTTTACCTCTGCTTCACTTCCCAAGCTACAGCCATTTAAATTCAGAATAAAAGTGTATAAAAAATAACTAAAGGCATCAAACAATAAGGCAGGGACAGATACTTCACAGATTTCTTCTATAACTTTTGGGTCTTCCTATTTTTTTGTTAATTATTTGAAATACCATCTCAACATTTCATTTCCATTCTTCCCAATGCACCTTCACCTATTACTCTCTTATTAGCTTTGACACTCCAATTTTGAGCCACCCACTCCAGCATGCTAAACACTCCACAATGATTTCTACCTTTTACACATGATAATATTGCTGTTACCAGCAGCAGCCTCATCATTTACTCTGCACTAAAAAAGCCATGAGAGGTTCAGCCCCTGGGTAAGCTTTCTGGCTCCTCACTCTAATAACTAGTGCCACTAACACAATAAAATTTTATATCATCTTTATTGGATTCTTCCTAGAGAATTATAGGAGGAGCACTGGTTTGTAGAGCAGATGTGTGAAGCTGCAGACAGAATTGCATCTGTTTCCTTTTTGCCACAAATTGTTTTGTATCGTCCCCTGTTGACTAGAAAATTTAACATACTGTCACCGCGCATCACGTTTGTAATAAAATCATTGTTAAGCATAAACACATTATCCCCTTTCTACCTTTTTTTTCACCTCCTTTTGTTTCCAATAACAAACTGACTTTATTTACTCCTTCCTTCTCATCCCCCAAAATAGATTTTTCTTCCAGCCCTGGTATTCTGGCCCAGCTCCAGAAGTTTGATGCTGGCTTTTACTGCAGTCCTGAGAGTGAAACGGAGAACAGGAGAGGTGGGGAAGTGTCAGTAAGAATCAGTGGCTTTCCACTAAATCAACAAATATTTGGCACTATGTTTCTTGATAGCTGTTTTTTTTTACCCAAAACCTGTTGCCTGTGAGTGGAAGAGAAATAAGTCACTGTCCAGATCCAGATAAGGAATTAAAGAGGAAGAAAACCCTGTCTCCAAGTTGCCAGCAGCTTCTATTCTCCAGGCTTGAGTGATACCCTACTACTTTTGCTATAACTGAGAGTGCTTTTCAACCTTGCACCTTCCTTCGTTACTGCAGCCACTCTGGTTTTCAGGCTGCTGAAGAAACCAGCTCCTGGTTGCTGATTAACACAGAAAACAAAGACATCCGAGACTGCATTGCCATTCTCAGGCTAAGACAAGCTTATTTTGCACATTTTCCTACCCAAGGGAAGATGACATGTTAACATAACAATCATCCAAGGTAATACAGTTATCTTTGAGAGATACATCTTTTTGAGGGATGGGGCCACACCAGCTGCAGCTACTCTGCCTCCTTGGTGCTCAGCTGCACAACCTCGGAAAGCAGGAAAGCAAGACTCTCCTCTGTCTGCACCATCTTGCATAGACATGGTGCAAAACCCCACAGGATTGCTTGGAGCTATGGCTGTACATCATTCCCAACAATAGTGTCACCTTCTGCCACCCTCACAGGGGAGCACTGCTGTACAACTAAATATTTGGGTACGGTGCCAAGTTGGGAATGCAGCCGACACAAGCAATAACGAGGGGAAGCCGATGAGATTATGGCTGAAAATCACATCAGCAATAAAAATGACAGGGATAGTCACAAGCCCTTTCAAGGGCTCTGTCTTATTTGCATTTTCTTATGCTGCTCAGAAAACTTAATGAAGTTTAGCTTCTGTCATTAAGATAAACCAGCTCTGTGGTGGTGCTGTCACCCGTACTAATTAAAAGTCAGCCTCCAAGTGCTTAAAGCTTGTCCACACTTGAAAATTAATTCCATTTGAGGTAGCATATACCTTTAAATTGCAGCAGCCATTCCACCTAAACGAAGATACTGATTTTGGAATAAGAGTGCCTTTGAACTGGGATCAGATTGGTAGAGCAGTTGCTTCTTTGCCCTGTCCCAAGGTAAGAAAACTTCGCATAGGAAATGATTGAGGGGTACCTCTTTCTAAGCATCCCCATGCACAGACGAGCCTTCAGATGGCTGAGCGACAGCCACCTTCCTTTCTGCATGCTTCTCTCTGCATTGTGCCTCACCAGCTGAGCTAAAGCTGCAAGCAACAGATGATACATTTCAGCAAACAGTGTGCTGAGCTAAATGGATATAAATGATCGTTATTAAAGTTTTAAGGACCTGCAGTGTATAAGCAAGACTGCTGTTGCTGTGTGAAGCCTAAAGAAGAAAACTTAAAAGTGGACTAAAACCTTTCTAAGAAAACTAAAGTATTTTTTAAATATTTTATGAACAAGTTCAGAATAGAGGAAAAAAGGCTGTGAAAAGTTGGGATTATTTCTCTTTATGTGCATGCAGAAATATAACTATCAACCTCTTTAAGAGTAGCTAGAAAATGAACACTAGGGAATATATTAAGTTGCTGTTACCTTTAAGGGTGCTTTTGCATTTATTCTGAGAGCCCCTGTATCTGAGACATTTGGAAATCAAGGAGTACCTTAAGAGCACAAAATAAAGTTCTCAGTCTTCCTTCCTTTCATATCCTGCCCTCTGTGCTGTGTGTTTAAGACTGAATGCTTTCCTAATGCTTGCTAGCATAGAACAGCTAGAACAGAAATAGCAGCTTCACAACATCAGTGCTGTGGAAACATACCTGAGACAGAGCTAGAGAGGACATGGAGAGGAACAATGTGACATGCACAGCTTGGCCTTCGTTGTCTAGCTTGGATGATGTTCACAGGGTAGAAAGAGGCTGTTTGAAAGGAGAGGCTGTTCCCACTCAAAGGGACATAACTGGGGGGAAAATGAATGATATTTCAGGTGTTCTCCAGATTGTTTTTTAAAGGGCTCACAGGGCGTAGCTCCAGGTTGGCCCTTAGGTTTCTGGCATCTCCAGCTAGTGAGATTGGGAGTTTTATTCAAGATCTGAGATGAAAATCATTCATTACCTGCGAGAGGGAAGGGATCATAACACTTCCCTCATCCATTTTAAGCAGAGATTTTGGAGAATGTAGCAGTAAAATGATAAATGGAGAGCCATAGTTAGCAAAAGATGTTCTTCACTTGAAAATAAACAATTTGGCAGTCCTTGCAAGGCTGTCTGACCATTCTGCTTCACCTCTAGGACCAGGGAAAAATAACAGCATTTTTCCCCTTCTACATTGAAAAGAAAATTGTGAGTGCAGTGTGAATGGAAATGGACTTCCCTTGCTGTTAAATACAAAACACTTTAATTATCATCTACTTGCTATAAAATCACAGCCTGATTTCCCACATGGCTACCATCTATTTTTGGTGGGACTCCTACAGCATGTTTTGTTCAATGTCTGCAGAAGATACTTTCAGAGCAATTGGCTGAAGATTCAAACAATGCCAGCTTCCTACAGCATGAATGGAAACCTCTGCTCTGGACGGGATGCTGGTAAAACAAGAGCTGCCCTCCACTGAGTTATTACAGTGCAATACTCCTGAAGTAGTAGAGATAGATAGTGAATACTAATAAACAAAGCCCTAGAAAAACCACAATAAGACAACCTCCTTTGTATATCGGTGTTCATTTATATTGTTCTGTCCCTCCTTTCATTTTCTTATGCTTTTCTCAAATTAGATGCTTATTACCCTGGATGGTCTTGTATTGACAGTGCCTGGGGAAACAAGTGGCAGAGTCACTCTAGCACTAACATCGCAGGACTGATGGACATCCAGTGAGCTGTTGTACCTCCAAGAAAGACATCATCCTTTTGTGAAGCTACAAGATCTCAGGTGGTGATTCTCCTTACTCAAAATGCAGCCACAAAATCTTCCTACATGGTGAAATGAATTCTTGGGAGGAGGAACACTACATAATTATTGCCCAGAGGAACATGTCCAAGAGACACTACATATCAGACACCAACATATGTGCAAGTAGCTATTCTATGATCCCACAGAACAGGACTACACAGTCGCATTCCAACCTGAACTGAAGGAAAATACAGCATGCAATTGGCAGTGGCCATCCATCTGGGATGAGGTGTTCCTCCTGCTGATATCCAACAGCTCGCTTGAAAATGAGTTGCTTGGCAGTGGAAACGCTTCCACAGCTGGAAACCATGAACAAGTCAAAGCAAATAAACAATCACAAAATTAGGTTTAAACCAGAGAATTAAACATTTCAAACATAATTTGAAAGCATATCAAAATTGGCTGATGTCTATGAGAGCATTTAGTAGCTCAGCGCTTCTCTGCTGCACTTCAGAAATTAAGGAGAGAAACAGAGGACCAGTCTTAGATGAAGCAATAAATAATGGACACTTTCAACACATGATTTGCATTTGAATTAACTAGGCAGCTAAATTAATTCATCCATTATGAAAGGAGAATTTTACTGTCTATATTTTCAGGCTCCCTACTGTGTTAAGTTAAAAGGGCATTGAGGCAGGGACTACTAGCTTCATAGAAATTGCTACTAAATTAGTTTCCCCTCAGTTATTATCTATCTCACACTCACAATTTGAAGCCTAATGCTGATAGAAATAATTGTCCCAAGGCCTTGTTTTCACTCTACTGCTCATAGTGGTCAGGGTATGCAACTATGATGGCTCTTTTCTGTAATACGGGACTAACTCAAAGGTTTTTGCCTCCTTCCCCCTAAGGGTTAAATCACATAGCCAAGGTTATTTTGTATTAAATACCAATTTAAAAGCCTGGGAAGGCTGAGGGCAATTTCATTGCAGCATTAGTTCAATTGCTCCCTTGAGATAACATCAACTAATCTTAAAGTAGATAGCTGATGCTGTATGACAATAGATTATTAATTATATAGCTCATAGCGTTAAGAGATATCTGGAGGAAGACAAACTTGGAGACTTACAGAGTTGTCAATATATTACATTGGTTTTAATAATTCATTAATGTTGTGTTTGCAGCTGAACAAAACTTATATTTTTGTGAACTGTACCACCAGGACCTTCAAAGTCATGCTCAAAAAAGCTGAAAACATTGAAGAAAGGGAAAAGAGAACTACTGTCATCTCCCCTTTGCAAAGTAACAACAGCAGAGGAGGGCCTGTAGCTCACGGTTTTGTGATCATTGTGCCCTGCACCCTGGTCTATCTCCTTCCTCTCCCTAAGGAAACATTTTACTTTTTCCCCTTTCATTTCTTCATAATGTAGAATAAAATTATGACAGTCCTCACAATGCCAGGATATTACTCCATCAGCCCATAGATTTTCCTCACTTCACATGGACCGTAACAGTTGAACGAGGAGGAGGAAGGGAGAAAACAGGAGGGTAATAACTCAGTGCTACACTCCTTGCAATGGGACCATGATCCACCATCTGAGACAGCTCTGGCACCAAAAGCAAACTGTTAGAAACAATTAAGCTCTTTCTTTGTAATGCCATGACAAAAAAAGCTGCATGAATCAATGCCTGCTAAAGCCACCCAAATAACTTCCACCATCCTTCCTCACTATCTATCAATTTCTTCCATGCAGAAAGCAAAGTGTGTTGCGGTGCAAAAACACATCGTTACATCAGGTCCAAAAGGACAGTCTCCTTCCTGGTCTGTTTTTGGCAGTGAGAAGATGGGAGCAGGATTTGTGACAATGTCGTTGCTGCCCATGTCACTTCAATACCAAACAGGACATTGTGTATATGTATTTTCAGCATTAAACAGAAGCAGTGAGATATGTTGTCCTGTAAGTCACATCCATCAAGATCTAAATCCATTTAGAGAATTGCTAAGGTTTCTTCCCTTGCTTTTAGTTCCAGAGAAGATTAAAAAATTTACATTTAAACAGAGTGACCTGAACACCACAACAGGATGGGACTTAAAATACTGATTTTCTTAGCAGTCGAAGGTTGCAGTACAAAGCATCCAGCACATGCAGAGCAAGGATAGACGGATATTGACTAGAGCAGCTGATGCCCTGGAATGCTAAAGGATAACTTTAAAAGTATACGCTAAATAAGGAGCATAGAAATTACTTGGGTGAATACAATTAAGCTACCTGAAACGACTGGCATTTGCAATTGGTTCTTGCAATAGCCATCTTCATAGTGAAGAAACTCTTGACTGCTCTTGGGTGGAAAACAAATGGAGCTGATTGATTCCCCAAAGGGCTCTCTGATTTATATAAGCTTGCAAAAATTTAAAGACACAGATTTGTAGCTATGGTGTATCTATATATCCCTTTTGTCACCATCAGCCCCTGGCTGGGAAGGTGACGCTCCCTTTAGGGGCCTTCTCAAATACTAGGCAATTCAGTAACAAAGATAAGAAAGAACAAAAGTATCTCACAAATGACAATTTGAGAAGAGGATTTCTTCAAGATTCATTTAAAAAATTCAATATCTATTTTATATTAAATGTTATTTATGCATTCCTTGAGCCTTCTAATTGAGGGGAAAAAGCCGCTGCCTTTCCCAGGCTAACATGAATAAAGCAGTTGCCTATCATATCAGAAGCATTTCATAATTAATCCTGTATCTCTGAAAAGGTCATTTATTCAGGATGACTGACAGGTGCCATAAACTTACTCTCATGTCAGTTCAGCTCAAAGGAACACAAAGCAAATCAATTCAGCCTGGTCAAGTATAATTACCTGCTGGAGCAGGATACGTAGTTTTGCATTTATTATTAACAATGCACAGAAGCACTAAGATCAACAGGAGTTTTCATTAGTGTGAGGTCATACATAGCTCTTCCTTCCCAAGTGCTTCATTCTCCTGGAGTTTACAACATGATCATTGCAGTATAACAATTTTATTATTATTTGTACTGTAATTACATTAAGCCATTAACTGGAATTAATTGGAAGCCATTAGCTTCCAATTATAAATTAACAAATTACAAGGTTCAGCCCTAGATTAGGAAGACCAAGATTTTAGTTGGAGGGCAAAAAAAGGTTCAAGGGGATGTTTCTAGGAACCGGAAGCCTGCATGCTCTGACAGGACTTGAATCTGGGGCCTCAGCTCTGTTTTTTTTTATTGCCTGGAAACATTTTGGGTTTGATTTGGGTTTTTTTTTTCCCAAATGTATAGAGAATACACATATCCTGGGTGAATTGCTTCACTAGCTTTAATCATCCATGGTTATAAACCCCTCAGCGCTACTGGTACACTGTGCCACTCAAGGGACTTAAAAATTACACCACTTCAATTTATGGATGAAACTTATGTCTTTTCTTTTAAAATAAGTTTTTATTTTCTGCCATTATTTCATTTAACAATTTAATGGAAAACTACATATATTTTCTAATAAGCTGATGTGATATGACAGGAACTGATTAGCATTATTCTAGATTCATTTTTTTCTCACCACTTCCTGGTATCATACAGTTTGGGAATACTGGGCATTTAAACCCAAATGTTTTTTAATCTGTTTGTTTTGTTGTCACTTTACCAACAAATGCTTGTAAATGGGATACTCATCAACATAAAAGTCAAATACATATTTATGTACTTACATGATGTTTATAACTCTGAGAGAAAAGAGAAAGGCTATAGAGAATAAAATGATTGATTGGTGGCAACCAGCCAAAAACTTCAGACAAATTAGGTTAATATTTTCCATATGTACACAATAGTCAATCACAAAGTTAGGAAAATGTGAAGTTCCTGAAGGAGAAATTTAGAGCATCCTTGCATAGGTAAAGTGCCTGCTAGCCTGCAGCATAATTGTGTTGTTACTTAGTAATGCTCATGTCAGTTTTGGTTTTGTATGTAATGGCAGAAGTGCTCTGATACAATAAAATTATTATTTAATAATAAGAAAAATAAATTTAAAATAAAAATTAATCACAAAGACAGAGACATTACACAACACAGATAACAAATTACAAAGGCTGACCTCATTGGATTCACTGCTAAACCACCCTGCAGGCAAATTTGACAGCATGCAGCAGACTACGATTTCCCTGATGCCCCTCCAGAGCATCGGAAACTACCAAGGTTCCCAAGGATTTCTCTAATCATATGCTGAATAGCATACAGGCAAGTTATAAGACATTTAAAGAACAAAGACTGTAATTCTATACAATGCAAAATGTAATTTGTCTTTTTTTGTAAGGTTTGTGCTGAAGTCCTGGCTCTGGAGGTAGTGTAGTCAAAATCAATTCGCACCTCCATTCATCGTGCCTCAGGGATGAATGGATGCAGTCTTTGTGTCACATCCATAAGAGCCACTTCCATTATTCTCCAATCCCCCCAAAACAAGTATAATTCAATTGATTTTCTCTATGCCTCTGAGGAGGTTACAAAGGACAAAGCAGGGTAAAATGAAAGAGCAGCACCCTCCTGGTAGAGCTCTGGAAGTGCTATGAAGCATCAGTTAACAGAGGATGCTCGTATGCAGGGGTGTCTGGGAATGGGGGGCTGTTCTAAAACTCTGGCAACAGGAATACCAAAGGATCATGCTTTTAATTTATCAATCTTTGCCCAATTATGAAAATGATGATTCCCTGTGCTTACATATTTTTATCATGAAATTGACACAATGCATAACGGACTTCTTCAGGAACCAGTTTCTTGTTTTATTCACTATTAGATGCTCCTAAACTACAAAAAGCGTCTGTATAACCCCAGTATCCTTCTATTTCTGCCTTGTTTAGTGGAAAAAAATAACACTTTCTTTAATATAATTTTACCATTAGAACTAATGGGTTCACCAAAAGTTTTCAAGTTATGGAGGAAACACCATTTTTGATTATTTTTAATTTTCTATCAAGAGAATCTAAATGAAAAATAGCATTTTCAAGTCCAGAATTTGAAATTTAGAATTTTAAGTTTAATACTAATATTCTTTGCAGAAAAAAAATGAAAAACAAAATAAAACCAACACATCTCACTCTTCCAAATCACATTGTTCTATTGTTTAAATCTCAGTATTTACTGTGCATGGAACAAACCAGTATTATTATTCGTACTTATATGGCACCCTGTCATCAGAATATGGATATACTTACATGAACCTAACCAGCTATATGTATAAGGACTACATATTCCCAAATATTCTGCTTATTCAGCATAGAAAAGTGCCATCTCCTTTCTTAAATTCATTTAAGCTGTTATAAAATTTCTAAAGCTTTAAAATAAAGCCTTTTGTACATATAGTGATCAATGTGGGACAGAAATACTGTTGACCTGGGACCATATAGACTAAATAATTTAATCTGAAACTCAGTATGGCTTCCATAGTGCCATTATCTACAAGGCTTGAGGGATTTCACATGCAACATCTATAGGTAGACTTGCTCACATATACACTTCCAGCCGTGAACTCAGTTTAAAAAAGCTCAAAAGAAGTTTAATCACATAATTTTAGTTCTCATCACACCAGCTGAAGACAACAGTAGCCTCCAATCTAGCTTCTTCCTTCTTTAAAAGGAGGTTTATGCTGTGGCTGAGGTTTTGGTCTGGTAAACACCTATGGGTTTATTCTTCTTGATCAAAGCCAGAAACCATGATATCCCTCAGGATGAGATGCTGTATTTCCTTCTTCACTTCCAAAACCATAATTCAAGCAGGAGCAAAATACCTTAGAAGTTAGTTGTTAAAGGAAAAAATCCCACCACAGCTCATCAGGTACGTAGGCTGATACCCCTCTGACATTTCCTATCTCCCTTGTTCTGCCTTGTGAAACCAGCACCCTTCACACTCTTAAATTAGACCTGATGATCTTCTATTTGGTTATTGAAGAGAGCACAAATGCGCCAAGCTCTCTCCTGCTGAGAAGACCCCAAAAAGCATATGGATGTGGGAAGCCAGAACTCCTATTCTCCATACTGTTTTTCAAACTTTTCCTAATTTATATTTCTGCAAATATTTTCTTCTCAACAGAAGCTCCATCCTGGGGGTGTGTGTGAAAAGACGATAGAACGTTTCACAGGTGCTAGTAAAATAGTTTTACAGATTACATTGGAAAGAAACCAAATGTTTCTTCGATGTTTTGAAGAGTTCCTATCTCCACATTTTTCCAGCAGTGGCAGGGTTGTAATTATTTCTGTACCACCCATCTGGATCCTAAGAGTGACTGAAACATTTCCTAATCTTTTAGGGAAAACAGTAAATGATAGCCTGAGCTCTCTTATGGAAGAACATTAGTAACAAATCAAAAGCATCGTCATCCAAACAGAGGAGAGAGGTTTAACCACAGGGACTGTACCTGCACATGTCAGCAACAACTTGCTTTCTTCAGATGAACAACACTTGATGAGACAAGGGCTAAACTCACAATTACCTACATATTTTAGAGTCGTAATTAGCTGCAATATATATCCTTCACTTTAAAAAGCTATGAATAGATAGAGTAAATGCCAGGGACTGCCATCTGCTCCCTAAGCCATAATTAACTCCCTGATTACAAAATACATATATATTTATCTAATTAGTTTTAATAGTGCTGCTTTTGCTGATGCTGCACCAAAAATAAGGTGAAGAAGCAAGTCCTACTGCTTGATGGAGAGAGGCTGGAGATGTGAACAGCTCTCACAGGGAGCTGCTCCACAGGCCAGCATGGCCTTGGTGGGGGTAGAAAGGTATTAAAGGACACCCAAAGCAGCAAACTGCTTCCCACCAGAAGGTTTGGCAAGACAGCACCCAGGGCATTGCTAAGCCAGCCTCTCTCTGCATGTCCCAGCATGGAGCATGATTCAAAGCTTGTCTTGCATCTCACACAAAGCTCAGGGTACTGTGGGTGACAAAGGTGAGACACCAAGATGATGGGTGCACAGACAGGCATAGCCATGCCCTACCAATGGCAGATGATAACCAAAAGTTGCTTCTTGAAACTACTTGAGATTACAGCCCATATAATTTTATTGGCAACGTAGTCCAGAAAGACTTTCTATGGAGACTGGGATACTTAGCTATTTTATTCAGAAAAAAATATTATCTCTTAATATGTATTTTCCCCAGCTCTCTCTGCATTATAACTGGTGATGCATCCGCTGTTAATTTCATGGTAAGTAGCACTAATGCCTTGCCACAGGACAGATTTTGTCATAAATTTCACATTTTGATTGCAATTCAGACACTTCCTGCAGGATAAATACATTTAGGGCCAGATTTTTAGAGTATTTCAGATGCCAAAGGGTACATTTGACATCGATTTCTGGGAAAGCTGGGAATCGAAATGCATCAAAATTCACTTGCTCAGGCCAACCTCACTGAGTCACCCACTGAGTTTCCAAGGGCTATGGGCTATCTGAATTTCAACTTTAGATTAGGAAAAGCTGTCATTATGGTAAGCATGGGACTTCTATACCAGTCTATACATGGGAAATCTCCACCAAAGGAACAGACCCACATTGTGATTTGGCAGGACTCTATGTGTCAGTTTTGGTGGACTTGGCAGTCCTGGGGTAACGGTTGGACTTTATGACCTTGAAGGTGTTTTCCAGCCTAGTTGATTCTATGATTCAAAGCTGCTGTCGCAACTTGCAAACCTTCCATAGCCCTCCCTTACTATGGGTGAGATCTTTATCCAGTGCTGCTTCTCCCCCAGGGATTACAGCTTCTCCCTTTTCACCGCCACATGGATGGCACTGGAACTCATCACCTGCTCCCATGTCATTTACACGAGAGAAGAGTCTGTCATCCCAGGCAGTGATTTCACCAAATCCATCATCAAAGCCTGGTAAATGAAGTGTGACAGACTTGTTCTCACTTAATGCCCGCAGTGGTGCCAGATGACAGGAGTGACACTGATGCTACTATCCCACAGCAGACCAGGTACATTAATTTAGTGACACATATGCCTGTCTCTATTTTATAGATATCTCCCTCTCTACACATCCCTCCCCCCCATATAACTACCTGTGATGCCATTAATTCCAGCTTGAAGGGTTGAAAAAATGTCCTCAGAAGTCCTTTTATTTCAGCAGATGGCTGAAATCTCCTGAGCCCCAGAGAGCCTGCACAGCCACTATTTTGCATGGTGTTGAAGCTTTAGTTCCCTTGCTTTTCTGGGGAGCTGAGGGCCCTTTGCAAGTCTAGATGGAATATTATTGCTCCAGTATTGTCATTATATGCTGTACAAAACAGGCTATATTGCACATTACAAGTGGGAGGAAGCTGAGATCAGAGGTCTTTTTTGGAGGAGATGAGGGAATGCAATTTCTCAAATGAGACCAGTAAGATTAGACAGCCCTCTTTAGAGCCTGTTCCTCACAGCCTCTCTGACTCATAACAAGGCAACTGCTTGAATAACAGAATAGATAGTTCTGTTCCACTAAATAACCTGGGACAGGCTTAATTCTCACCTCTCCTGCAGAGCCCACGAGCAGTGAGCTGAGCAAGAGGGTTTTTATCTTGTAAGATTAAGACATGTAGCAAGCTAAAAACATGAATTACAGATAAAACTGTGCATCACCTTAGGCCTGTGTCTCTGCTGAGAAACCTGCAGAGCTCTGTTCCTTTGGCCACAAGCATCCCGCTCCCCATTCTTATCTTTATTCATGAAATTAGGAGCCTATTCTTTAAGGCCATTAGCTAAAGCAACTTTACCACTCTAATAGTCTTTGCAAGTCCTCACATCTGACTCCTGATGGCCTCTCTCCAGAAAAGCACTTAAGTATATCCCTCTGTAGTCAAGGGAACATCCTCTTTGGGGCTTCATGGGAACGTCTCAAACACTGGGATTCACAAGCACACTGTTAAATCAGGGCCTCCTGCTTATCTCTCCAATTAACTGCATTAGGCTCCTTGATTATAAGCAAAGCAAGGCAGATATTCCATGCTGTTTGTTGGGGCAATTTTGCATGTTGTGTGAAAAAAATTATTACTGTCATCTTAAATATATATATACACACACTTATCAGTTATTAAAACCATCCTGCTTTTTCAGAAAGATTTTTCTGTCCCCACAGTATCCCCATCTGATAGACAAAAGCTTCTGTCTGTCAGGATCAGGGATACTGTGGTCTCACCCTTCATGTGATATTAGAGATGTTTGAGTGAGAGGACCACTCTTCATGATCATCTTGGGTAACGAAATTGAAACAAACACCTCAGATGGAACAAGAAGGACCATTTTCCTTCTGTTAATTTATGTTTTATCATAGATTTCAATTAAGCTGGTCACCAAAGCATGCAGAATTCACCTATTTCTTGCTGCTGCCTCTACAAACAAGCAAAGCCAAAGCTGTGTGGTCCCATGATCCCAACAACCAAGCTGTGCAAAATGTTCTGGCTTCCTCCACATGCTCTGGCATTGAATTGTTTGCTTTTGCTGCCAGATCGGATGAAGTCCTCTCTTCTGCCTACTGATTTTGCCACATGACCTGCAAACAACCATCTGCCTTATGAAGCCATGTTACCTTTAGCAGGACCATATACTTCTGAGTGCTGACCAATGATAAACGTTCCTATTTCCCTCTTTTGAAGCAGATCTGAGCATACCTTTGCCTAGGGAGAACAAGCAACCCTCTATCTCTACAAACACCTCAAGTAAATGTCCACCTTCCTCCCAGACTTGAGATGTCTTTTTACTGTAGTCAGTCTCCAAGTTTCATTTTCACATTCTCCAGGCTTCTCTAAATGGAGAAGCACAGTGACAGTAGAAGCATGGACATTTAGAGGACCACAGTAATGACAAGCTAACAGTACATTAGCAACTACAAGCTATGAGCTTTGCCATGGTCAGAAAAAGCCTGCTGTGAAGGTAAGAGCAAATGCTTTTTGCCCCATTGCTTACTGAAGGCACAGCACCTCTGCACTGAGCTAATGCCATTCAACTCCCCTGCTCCAGGTTAGCCCTGCAGTGATTTTCAATTGGCTTTCTGTCACCTCCTTAGTCCAAGAGCCAGCTTCCTGACAGTGGGCAATGAGTGTGTAAATGCTCTCAGGTAGCTCTCTTAGCAAGGGTCTTTCCTTAGTCAAAAATTGAATGACAGCATGATGCCTTTACCTGTCTACATCCCTGACATCGACCACTTTTCTTATTGATCAAGCACTTCTCTGGCAAGACTTAAAACCAGGGCCAAGCAGCTCTGATTTATGTGCAGGGGACATTGCAAGAAGGCTTACTAAAAAGCACTCAACTCAAGGTTTTCCAGGAGCCATGGAATAATGCTGGTGCAGTATTTTATCCCCCAAACCTATTAATGAACCACAATTAAAGCAGAGTCATTCTCTAGAGCAAGACTGCTGAGCCAAGGCAGGTTAGTCACCTGAAGCTGCATGGACACAAGGGCATCATGCAACATGCTATAGACAGCAGACTCTTGCTGGGAAAACTCTGGGATAAGGACTAAAACCTTTAGGGAATTACAAGACTGAAATCTGTTGCCTTTCCTCCGCAGTCATAAACAGCTTTTGCTTGCATAAAGGAAAGGCCAGGTGAGTACAGCAGCCTTGGTGCTGTTAAAGCTCAGCACCACATGAATTTCTTTTAGACCCTTGTAAAGTGGCTCAAGGCTCAGTAGGAGGAAGGGGAAAGTGTATTTGATGGCTGGGGCAGAGAGGCCAATGAGAAGCCGTGCACCCTACTGCTGAGCAATTCCATCAGTACTGCCACTGCAATAAAATAGGTAGCACAGCAGCAAGAATTACTGAGATTTGTGCCTGTACCAAGTTAAAAGCTTTGTCCGAAGATGATGATTGGGTCCAATGTAAAAGGAGAACCTATTTTGTAGAATTGCAGCTCTTAGCTTTTCTTCCCTCTTGAATTGGTCTCCCTCTGTGCTGCTCCGGGCATGTGCCTCTGTGCTTGGCTATTATTAATTGTGTAAAGCTGTTAGGGACCCATTCACATAAGAAATGGTGAAAGCACATCATCATTCTTGTCTAAACTTCAGAACTTGAAACAAAACCAAAACAAAACCCTAAAACATGGGTTCAAATGAAAGTGCTAGAAAAAAGATTCAGACAAACTTATAGGGCAAACTCCTCACTGTAACCAGATTCACACATACCAAACCAAGAGCTGAAACCTTGGGTTTTGTATTTTCATTACCCCATAAAAGAAGAGGAGAAAACAAGCCACAGAGACTCATTGCTAAGTGAATGACAGCCTGAAAGAAATCAACTTCATTCACAGTTATCTTTTTTCTCCAAAGGGATAGAAGTCTTGACATCTTCTGAAGGACAGAGCACGCTTCAGATACAACTTTCCTATTCATAGTAGTTAGAAATCCAAGGCAAATATATATGTTTGGTCCCCTGATGTTCTCCTGCATAACACTGAAAATTAAGGACTTTTACTCAGACAGGTTTCTTTTATGGGTTTCATCTGCACACACCTGAAGATCTTCCATAATTCAGTCTGAAAGCACCATCCATCCATGCTAGTTTGTGCATTGAGTTTCTATCAAGCTACGACACACTTCTTTCAGAAATGAAGTTATTGCAGCTATTCAACTGAAAAATACAATATCAGCTCTCAAACAACTTCTATTTGATGTTTATTCTTAGACCACTGTAACTTGCTAATCCTGCAAATAACTCCCCAGATACAGGGATGAGCAACACCTCCCTCCCAGCAGAAACAAACCATTTTGCTAACCTGGGAATGTCAAGAAAGGGCTTTTAATACCAGTATTTGAACAGCACTAAAGGCCAAGGTCCTTCTCAAACAACTTCAAGTCAAGAGCTACAGGATTCTTACCCTTCCTGCTCAAAGAGGGTGTCTGTGTGTCATACAGGCAGGTTGTATATTTTAAAAGCCAGGGTCACTTTTGTTCTTAGATAAAGAGATTTGTTTCTTTAGACAAGTTATTATTCAAACAAGTTCTCCATAGAATTTGAACAGGACTGGAGACAATTTCAGGAAAAGCACAGCACTCACATTGGGTGTAGAAAGGGCACGGGGTGTAAAGCAGCCATCTGCAGCACTTTATCTCCTCATCAAATCTATAAACCAAGGGACTGTACTTTAGGAAAGAATTGTTTGAGAAGGGGTTACACCTCAGGAAGCTCAGCTGTGGCTGGGTTACTCATAAGGATCAAGTTCTTTTCTAGAATGGATTTTGTGCAGAAATCCTGTTGTTTTGCACAAGAAAGGTCACATGGATAAAAACGTACAAAAAGCCACTAACAATACCCAAGCATTTAGTCTTTGAAATAGTAAAAAGGGAGAGATTCCTCGTTCGTGCTGGTCCCTTATCATAGAATCATAGAATAGCTAGGGTTGGAAAGGACCTTAAGATCATCTAGTTCCAACCCCCCTGCCATGGGCAGGGACACCTCACACTAAACCATATCACCCAAGGCTTCATCCAACCTGGCCTTGAATCATCCAACCTGAGCTCATGGCTATGTACGAACACTGCCAAGCCTTCCTGGAAGGGCGGCCATAAGGATCAGTGCACTGTGCTTGGGCTTCTATTG
Organism: Melopsittacus undulatus; assembly: GCF_012275295.1. Taxonomy (NCBI): domain Eukaryota; kingdom Metazoa; phylum Chordata; class Aves; order Psittaciformes; family Psittaculidae; genus Melopsittacus; species Melopsittacus undulatus. Next base: position 6,969,305 of record NC_047529.1, on the reverse strand, counting down.
TCCCTCCCAAAACAGATAACCTGGTGGTCTGTAGATCAAGTGAGAAGTTTCCATCACATGGGCTTCTCCTCTGAAAAAGTGCACTTGACAGAAATAACACCTGGGAAATAATTGTGGAGCTTATTTCATTGGAGTCACTTGAATCTTCATATCAAAACAACCTGATGGAGTGAAAAAGTTACAATAAATTGAAAACAGTGAGTTTTGCCTTTGAAAACATCTTCATTTTAATCTCTGCCTTCAGGGCAAAACAGAAGGTCAACATCTATGAATTTCTTCAAGGAGAGAAACTCTTTTCTCAGCCCTCTCTTAATGCCATCACATTCCCAAAGCTACAGGTTAAATAAAGTTCAGCGGCCTGCATAATAGGAAGGTATAATTTGCAGAAGATATAACTATTCAACACTGCATCCATAAACACAGAACCTGATTCCTCTATGTCATCAATACAAGCACCATTCTGCATTTCTTCTTGCCCATTAAATAACTGCATTCTCTCAGCTCCACAGAGGCAGCAGCTATTATTCCTCACAAACCCTGCATAAAGGTGGAGGCATCATCCCTTCGGGGCTGAACAGGAGCAACGTCAAGATGTCCCACATCAGCACACACCAGTTCTGTCACTGTAGCCCAAGTTTCCTGGCTTGGCCCCAATAATAATTTGTCACAAGCCATTTTCTGACAGTACAAAAATACCTCTTATCATATATGTAGAATATTGCAGGTGAAAGACAGAAGACCTGAACACGACAGCCTCCAGTCCAGAAAGCCCTAGCTTGTTGGGAGCATGCATATATATGCTGTGTATATACACCAGTATATATGCTGTGCTCAGAGGTGGTGGGACAAATGAGGCACTAGCTGTGGAAAAAGGTGTAAAAAGATAGGGAAGAGTGGTTATTCTGGGAAGCACAGCTTGCATTTCACCTAGGGTTCTCCATCAGTGTGTGCTGTTCACAGGGAGTAGCTTTTCAGGAGACAGCCAAACCAGCTGCTAAACGCTGCTCTTGTTTCTAAGGCACCCCTCATCAGTCAGGATAGCTGATAAGGGGTGCCTTAGGAACAAAAAGCTTTTTTAGCTTTTTCTACATCAATTCTCCATAAAAAACATCCCCAGGTACATTTGAATGATGCTGCCTTGCAGTTGGAGGTGAGTAGCTACATATTTCCTACTGACCCACAGAGGCTGGTGCAGGCAGAGAGAACACATAGGGCATCCAACCCAAGCAAGGGACACTGAGCCCAGCCCACAGATGGTTTCAGTCACCCCAGGGCTGGACCACTCAGCTGTGGAGAATAGTATTTTAAACTGCTTCCAAAAGGAAAGACTCCACTCAGCACAGAAATACAGCATAAAGCATCTCTGGGTTTCATCCAGTCCTGAAAGATGGGTCCAACCTACCTGGGCATTCTGACCTTGCTGGTGAGCTACCAGCTGGGATTTAATCCTTATCCATGAAAGGCATTTTTGGGTTCTTTCTGGTCTTTAAGAAAGGAGCATCTCACGGTGCCTCTGCAGCCAGGGTGCTGGTGGAGGCAGATACATCCTTCTTCTCTCCTCTGGCTTGCAGCAAGGCAGATCAAGGCACTGACCCTCAGACAGAGGTCTTGCAGTCTGTGGCTAGCAAAACTGGGGACAAAAGCAGCCTTTCACTTGTAAAATGAGATCTGCCTGCAGTGCTATAATTCATTACAGCTCCTGAAAAGAAGAATGGAGGTGTCCTGACACACGTCCTCTACACGTCCAGGGACCCGGTATCTTGGTTTTCACATAGAAATGGCAAACACAGCATAGATTTGTTAATTCCCATTCTTTCAAACCATCCTGAAGACCAGAATGAAGCCCTGCTATTCCTCTAAAAGACAAACATACCATTACTACAAGCACTTGCTCCAAGATGCAGTCATCTGACAATGAACTGCACCTTGCATGGGAATCACCCCTCTGGGATGGGTATTCTGTTGTGGTTTCTGTTAGCAGCATTCTGTTAGCACAAATGATCCCCCTTTAAATAGTTGTCAGGTTAACAAAGCAAAGCCTACAGAAGACACACAACACCAAATTTATGATTGGCCTGGATGAGTTTAAATCCCTGAAAACCAATAGTTTTGAATTATGTCACCCCTTGGCAATTACATCCCAGAAAGCACTCACCACCACCTCCATTCTCTGCCCCAGCTTTCCCCTCCTCAGGCATAGGAGGATTAGACAATGTCATACAACTCCTGCTGCTCCCCACATCCAGACCACAGAGCCATTTGTATGGGCCATCCCATGTTTCCATGTTCCGTGTTTACCCTCATCCTGCTTCCCCATGCTCACCCCAGCAAGAGAAAAATAAACACCTTACAACCACTTTCCTATACAAACAGACCATCCATTCTCATTGTTACCTTGCTCCCTGAGACAGCAAAGATATCTCTAAAGAGCTCAGCCTGAGGCAGAGTTTTGGGGATGGAAAATGCCAGGTCAGACACGGGGAGCTATAAACAGCAGCGAAGTCCAGGGTAAAGGCAGATAACTGCCACTTAGGTCAGGCAATGTGAAATTTAGCTTTTTCTTGCATGATATAACAAAATATGGGAAAGAAATTCACTTGTTTGACTAAACTTTGTCATTTAGCAGTTGGTTTGGAGAGCACCAAATTTAATTTGAAAATGCTATTATGAGAAAGGTAAATAACAAAACAAATCTATTTGAGTAGATAGAGCCTTAGGGGCTATTTTATTTTCCCTGGGCCAGCTCACTCATTCCTCAGAGTCAATATATATCAAAAGAATAATTTATAAGCTTTAATGAGGATATTGATTTGCAAAACCCACTCTATTGAAGTGAATGGAGAAGAGGCTACAGGGGAAGGAGCCTTGTGGGCTGTGGCCAGAGCCTTGTCAGAGGTTAGAAACCTTCTTGGGGCATAGAGAGCTAGCAGGAGGAAGGTGAATGATACAGCCAGTCTCACCTCTCACAGCAAGGATTGACATCAGTGTTTCCAAACAACTCACCATCTAATTTGTACTTATGCAGAAGAGCCATCCCATAACACAAATCATCAAGCAATTAACATGCAACACTTCAGCGAGACTCTCCGTTGCTTGTTGTTGAACTATCTTCAATGCCATTAATGAGAGCTAATTAAATCAATCAAGTCACCACCGTACTCAAACATGACTGCAGTTACTGAACCGGTATCAGACTGGGAGTGTTTTCTTAGGCACTGTAAATATCAAGATGCACATTTATCATGCTGTCCTTCCAGCATACATCTGCTCTCACTGCTGCGCGCTTCATTTATCATATGTTGTCACCGTCCCTACCCCCAATACATCTAGGTGTCAATTAATTCTTCCCCATGCAGCTCAAGTGCATCGTGCTGAATAATCTCTATCTTAATATGTATCCACAAGCTCTCCTTAGAGGGGAGCAGCACCGATAAGCCACATCCCCCAAATTACATGACTGTGACCATAACCTCTCCATCTCTATACTGTGAGTTATTAAAACCTCAAACCACCTCTGCACATGCGGGTATTCTGCAGGGGAAGTGATGGCAGTTTTGACTCCCTTCTTCCCCCAACAGGCAGTAGATTTGCAGCATAATTCAACAAAATAAACTTTTGTGAGAAGAGTTTCCAAGAAAACCCTTCAAGCAGGTAATTTCAAAGTGCTTTTAAGAATTATGAGTATTCAAATAACAGATTTATCCCAATATCTGCAGTATTAGGCAATGACATTTCTGCTGCACCACCAGCCTATGTTCCTATTGCTCTGCTACTGTAAGCATACAGGGGAACGATAGTCTTTTTCTAAACAGGAGCATCATCTCTCATTATATTATAACATTTGGTCTCTATTTATGTTTCTGCTCTGTCTGGCTAACTCTCCTTTTTATTTACAAATCAGCTATATTAATGTGCTTTAATTTTAACACTGGTTGTTTATTTTACAGATAAATCAGTTGGCAAAGGGAAAAAAAGCACACCCTAACAGAAAGCAGCACCAGCTCTGACACTATATATACATTTGTCTTTGCTCAATAGTAGACTTAAAATTAATGGGTTTTTTTAACTTCAAAACATTCCTGGTGGTGTTTTCTGTGTCTTAATTATAAAAATACTGCCTTATAGCTCAGAGGGAACAGCTAACTAATGCACCATTCATTTCTTGTGCACAGCTTAGCCATAGAAATGCATCCACTGCCCTGCCAAAACTGAGAGAGAGATGGCGTGAAGTCCTTGTGTGTGTCCCAGACAGAGGGACATGCACAGGAACCCACACACAGAAGAGGGGCTCCTGTGAAGAGCTGCAAGTAAATCCTACTCAAAGCACCAGACATAAGCAATTGCAGAAATGACACCTTGTTAGAGGTAGCAGCAGCAACTAGCAAGGTAGGAATTTCATCAAGGTGCATAATTCCTAGATGAACTTACAGGTGGGTTTGCCTTGGCTGTGCAGCCACATGAGGAACAACAGGTACAGACTTCTTGTGCCTTGATTTCTCTGAACACATTTTCCTGGGGAAAAAGGAGAGAAATGCTTCAAATAAACTGCATTACACTGGCATGAGGCAGACTATGGCTGAATAGGAGATCAGTTCTTACCCCTTGGTCTAAAGGGCTTTCACAGCCTCATCTGAACACAGCCAAAGGAATAATAACTTGGGTCAGTATTATTATCATTATTATTATTATGATTGTATGTAATGTCCCAGCAGAGATTAATGCTGGGGGATCCCTTTTCACCCTTCATCCAGCTGCAGAAGTACCCAACAGGCAAAACAGCGGCCTTCTGATGGCAGATGACAGCCATAGTCATTGCCATACATAGAAAGCAAGTAGCAGTTTCAGTCTCTGTGGTCTCTCTGGGTACAAAGAACAAGAGTTTGTTTCTTTCTTTCCTTCCCCCAAACCTAATTTCTTCTACCAGTAAGCAAAGCAGGTTAAAGATGCTGCAGAAGAGACTGGCAGAGCACAAACCTGCTTTAGCATTGCTACCCATAGAGCATCAGCTAAGCCTGCATTAGGAAAGCATTCAGGGAAGCTGATTAATTACACGGAAAAATCTCAAAGACAATGTGGAAAACACAATATATTTACAATATTTGGTTACTCTGGGTTTTGCATTCTCTTAACACCCTTCTCCTAATGTTTATTTCCAGGCACCTATTTTCTACCATGAAAGTCACATGGGAAGAACAATCCTCTCCCCTTGCAGCAATGACCACAGAGACAATGACCAAAACCCAAGTCACATAGTGCTATATCTCACAGAGAGCTTCGGTCCTGACCCCATTGCATTGGTGAGCTCCTCAACCCCTAACACAAGTTCCTCCTTCACCTTTGTGTCCTGCTGCACCAAGTGTAAGGCCAGGGTAGACTTGTTTATTGCATAAATACACACGACTGCATAGGTCTTTCCAACTTCAGAGAAGATCAATTAAATTCTTTACTTAGAGGAAAGAGTCTGATGAAATTCTTAGTTTAATCCACCCAATATCATTCAGTTGAGTAAATTCATGTGGCTAAAAGCATTCCGGCAGTTAGAAGCATTTCATCAGGCGCATACACATGATTTTGGTGACAAAGTGATTTTTGTCAACAAAATACTGCCTGGCACGCGTACAGAAGCTTGTTTAGCAGTGAGTGAGTACACAGCAAAGGCAGGAATCAGATCCCGAAGATTATGCAGTTATAAAAAGAGAGGGAAATTATCTGTTTGTGCCAGACTGTGGGAAGCAGTTTACATGAAAGGAGAGGGAGTTTACAAGGCAACACCAGCTTCCTATGAGCCTTCAACATTAGTGTAAATCAAATCACCAGCACAGAGACATGGTCACATTGCATGGGTGTTTCGTTTCCTACTCTGCTTTTGATCCTACAGTCAGTAGGTCTGTTTAATGTGTTAATTGCAAACTCCTCTGGTCTTTGTCCAACATTTCTGCTGTTTATTGGTGTGTCTGGCATCAGAAACATGCAAATAAGGCGACAAAACTCTTCTGCCTGTTGTGGATCATCATGCCTTTATGTAGTCTGCTTTGAAAAGCCATCAGCAGCTGAACTTTGGCCCCAAGTCTACAACCCTGTAGATATTGCAAGTAAAATCCCACTCAGCCCCATGCATAGGATCTGACAGTCATGGGAGGAGTATTGCAACCCCTTCACTGGGCTGTATCCTCAAGCAGGAAAGGACAAACCGTGTAGCTGAGCAATAGCCCAACAGTCTTGGCTCCTGACTTTCTCAAGGTCTCCTGCTCCCAATCTGAAGTGCAGTCACTGAAGAGACTGATTTACTTTTCTGATCAACTTAAACAAGGTGCTTTGTTAAGTCAGAGCCTAAATCACATCGTAAGACTGGAGAAGCCATTGGTACCACCTCAGGGTACTTAAGTGGCATTGCTGTCAGAGGCAAGATCAGAATCTGTGCCAATATTAGTATCTGCACTCATCTAACAGAAAACCTGTTGTTTTAGTCTATACAACAATAAACTTGTATTTCACTGGCTTGGTTCATGGCAGTTCTCACACATCCATAAATGAATGGTTTTAGGCATAGGAGACAACATGAGACGTGTATGGAGGAGGCAAGGACCAAAAATCATGGGCAAGTCACAGTGGGGAGCTGAGTGCTGTGTGAAGTAATCCACAAGTATAAGGGAATTAAAAACACAAGGGAGGATACAGCTGGTCAGTGCTAAGGAAGCCGAGCTGTATGGGGTAACACATGCAGGAGCAAGGAAAGGAGTTTCCTACAGCCAAAAGGGAGCGCACACCAATACAAACACACAAAAAGGAGGGGTGGAGTTTACAGCAGAGAACAGAGCTACTGAACAGCATCTGTCCTTGGGAGATGCTGGCAGACAGAGGGAGGAGGAAGCCTCTGAGCAGGTTTATTTATTTGTGGAAGTGCTTTTTACTTCCAACTGCACCAGAGCTGCAGCAGGAACCCCCAGCTGGGGAGAGGCCGTGCAGGGCACACCGGTGTTTGCACACCCAAGTCAAAGTGAAGCTGCTTATTCTGAGTCTTCAGGGTGGTACAGAAATGCTTTTCTTTCCAACTCCCAGAAGTCAATGGAGCAGCAAGGGGAAGCTTCCAGAGTGTTGAGAAGCAAGAAAACATCTTTCAGTAGGTCTCAAAACCTTGTCTGTGACAGGAAAAGGGGGCCTAAAGTGATGCTGGGGAGGGACTCTTCATTAGGGACTGTAGTGATAGGACAAGGGGTGATGGGTTCAAACTTAAATAGGGGAAGTTCAGGTTAGATATAAGGAAGAAGTTCTTTACTGTGAGGGTGGTGAGGCACTGGAATGGGTTGCCCAGGGAGGCTGTGAGTGCTCCATCCCTGGCAGTGTTCAAGGCCAGGTTGGACAGAGCCTTGGGTGACATGGTTTAGTGTGAGGTGTCCGTGCCCATAGCAGGGGGGTTGGAACTGGATGATCTTAAGGTACTTTCTAACCCTAACTATTCTATGATTCTATGAAAGGACATTAAGGCTGCTACAGGAATTAGGAGTCAAGTTTTGCCTACCTCCTGCTGAGAAACACCTTGCTGTGCCCTCCAGCACTTGCCTTTTTCTTCTATGCCTTGCAGTACCATACAGCACTAGTAACCAATGCATCTCTTCCAGCAAACCTTCTCTTTTGTCACTGTATTAGTTTCTTCAACATAATCTTGAAGCCTTTGAGCTGTACTTGCAGTCAGGAATTTGCAAGGGGAGCTGAAGTGCTCCGATAGGAGAAGCTTGAGCAGCAAACCCTGATTTTCACACTGGTCCACTTGGAGATGCACATCTGGCAGCAGGGCTTAAATACCTGGGTAATGACTGTCCAGAAGAGAAATTAAATTAGTCTCATCCTTTTCCCTTTGTGGCAGCACTTCATCTGAAGTGGTAATAAAGAATAATCTCATCAACTAGGCACTGGCCACCAGTGTAATTTGTCTGCTATTGATCTGCGGTGTGATTTAATGGGGTGGAAAAGCAGGTACAGGGGATGATGTTCTGTCCCTCTCTAGGTTAAGCTGGACTTTCCCAAGTCTCACCTCCTGATGGGCTCCACTGGCCCTATCTTGCTCCCTCCATGTCACACTCATGGGTGCCCAGCTCAGGCCCTGCACACACATTTCACCTCCAGGTGCCCCAGAGCACAAAGTCCCCAGGACTTTCAAGAAGGAGAAATGGTTCAAATCAGTGCTAAGCTGCTGAACCCAAGAGCCTGCAGGCTTAATCTCAACCTGCCACAAAAGGAGAAGAGATTTAACATCCATCAGGCTCTCACACCCAAACATTTGCCTTGGGAAAAGGCTTTACACTTACTCTGTTGGCTGACATTTGCATTCTTTACACCAACAATTGAAAGCTGAAGCCTCCCCACAAAACACCTGGAGATTTATGACTATTGTCATCAACAGGAACTGTAAAATTAAAACACAAGAACCCCCCCATCCATAAACCAGCTCTGCCTAAACCATGCAAAAGCCATAAAAAGGAGCCGCACGCACCAACCCATAAATCCCAGCTGTCCTGTTCCTCTGGCTTAATACCAAGTGATAAAGATGCCCCAGAATGGCTGCCAGTGTCCCCCCCCCCTTTGAGGATCGTATACATAAATAACGCCACAATGATCTCATTTGAGTCCCTTAACCAGCAGAAGCCAGTTCTAGGAGCCCCAGCCAGTCTAGCTGGAGCGACTCACAGTGAGCTTTGATTGAAGCTGACTATTAGTGGATACAATTAAGATGCCGTTTCAGTTTAAAGATGAATTGGCTGTGCAGCGACAAATAGTGAATGCTTATTGCTGCCACGCTGAGGCAGGTAATCAGGGAATGAAGCTGTAATTGTGGCACCTCTTGTTTTGCTTCTGCTGGAGCGCAAGAACGCGAGATTCAATTTAACAAACAATTTGCCACACGGCTCATGCCTGCTGGGTGGGAAAGCTAAGCTTGCTGGCAAGGCTCCCTTGGAGTTTTGCTCCTTTTTAAGCCTGTTATAAGCAAACCTGGCACTTGCTTTAACCTTTGCACCAAAGCGGAAAGGAAGAGGAGAAAGGCAGGAGCATCACTGATGTTTTGAGAGCGTATCTTGGGCTTCAGCCAGAGAGGATAAAAACCACACACACAGTGGAAAGTGTCATCATTCTCTTGATGCCTTTTGGGTCTTTGCAAGCATCTCCGGTGAAACTAAAGGGCAGCCAGGCCAGCATCCTGGAGCAGCAAACATAGATGTGTGCAAGGAGTGAAAGATTTATATATGCTGAGAGCTGCTCTCCCTCTGCAGGAGATTCAAGCTGGAGATGCTGGATGAACTTTAGGACAATTGTCCTTTCTTCCCCCCCTCAAGGGAGGGAAGGGTGAACTGAAGAAGTTACATATATAGATCAAGCAGCTCCTCAGCAACCTGCTTCTGTCCTGCTGTAAGGGAAGGAATGTGGAGACACTCTGCAGAGGTTAAGCGTCTGGCATTTAGAGGACTCCAAAAGATGTTAGTGCAGAGATTTCCTGGACCAGACTCACAGATCAGGGCTTTCCTGGTTTCATTACCTCTGTCTGGGATCCATCCTTGCATACAAGGACTGCCTCCAATTTTCTAGTCCAGACTCAGCTCCTCCAACAAGGCCGAGTCCATGGATGTGTTACAGTCAGTCTTTACGCATCCTTCCTGCCTCACTGCTGTTAGGGATTCATAACTGAGCAAGTGACTTAAACTTATATAAAACCTTGAATCTCAAGGATCTTATTCTATCTTTTTAAGGCTAAACATGTGCTTAGTGACATGCTTTAATGGTAGACTTGGAAGTGTTTAGGTAAAAGTTGAACTGGATGATCTTAAAGGTCTTTTCTAACCTAATTGATTCTATGATTCTATGTTTAGAGATCTCAGAACCAACCAGGACCTTGTTACTTCTTCAGGATGCAGACACTGACACAACTCTTTTGGTCAAAAGGACAAAGAAAGCTGTCCTTTGGTTGCTATTCTGGCCTAGCTCAGAAAATGAGGACATCAGACAGAGAGATCTTTTCCTTTCAGTTTGCTTTGTAAGTGGTTCTGTTTCTCCTCCCCACAAACATACAGGAGTTAGAGGACATCAAAGAGCACAGAGGAACATTTAGTGGTTGGTAACTAGAAAGGCTCTAACAGAAACCTTAAAGCAAAACAAAACAAAAAGCAAAACAAGAGACAAAGCACCCTCAGTCTTCTGAAGTGCTGGTGGTCACAGTCTTCAGAGAAAACATTTTCTTGCCTACAAGTACAATAAGGGACTCACCATCAGTAGGATCCTGTTCTTCACTCATCAGCCTTGGAAAAACCCTGGGACTGCCAGCAGCAAATTTAATGGGACTTCAGTCAGGTGCAACCTGAAAGGAAGAAAAGTCCATCTAATTAAAGTTCAGAGTTTGGATGGAGACAGGTATCAGTGTCAAGAGCTGTGTGCTCTGGCAAAGCAAGAGGCAGAGAAACACAAACAAATGCTTCATAGTTTGTACATCAGCAGCACTGAGTACTTGAGGAAGGTTGAGTGTTGAAAGGGAATGATCTCCACACTGGTGAATGCTCATGTCTAACACCTACAGCCACCAGCCAGCCTGGCCTCCTTACAGAGCTTTCCCTTGCTCACATGTCTTGCAGGAGACTCAGCCCTGGCCAAGAAGTGATGTCCATTACAGGGTTATCATTCCGAGGCAAGATGATGCCTTTTTATTGATACTTATTAAATAACCACCATTGCACCATGAGGTTTAGTTTGCTGCTCTGTAGTTACGGAGCTGAGGCAGATGCCCTCCATTGGAGTGGCATGACAGACTACAGAAAACCAGGACTAAACTTAAGTAGCTCTCTCACCTCTCCCAGCTGAATAAGAATGCATCTTGTTCTTTCAGACAAACTAGTCACAGGTTTCTATTTAAAGGACATGAGAATGAACAGCAAAGAAGCATTTGGACCCATCCCAGTGCATATATTGAATTCAAAGCTTTTGGGCTGGCCAAGAGTTTCAGGTGTGCTGATCTTAGTGTGAAGGCTGCACTTTGAGGTAGCTCACAACCTGAGCCCTCAGTATCCCTTGTATTGCAGGAGCTATTTAGCACCTGCACAAGGAAAGGTAACTGGCTTGGCTTGTAATCCCTGTGTGTGCCTTGACAGCAGAACCTGCTCCCTGGCCAAAGATTGGAAGCTGTGAGTTTAGGTCATTAGGGAGGAAGGGGACAGATGTGGCACTTCATAATATCTCCTTCAGGCTGCTGTAAGCACCTAATGCAGGTGCACATTACAAAGAAAAGAGGTATATGTGTCCCAAAGGTACCTATCTCTCATGCCCAAGCTGGCTAGAGACAGACACTGCAAATATCTTTCCCTTCTGACACAAGTAGGTCATGTTCACTGTTCTGCTGTACACCTGGGCAGGGAAATCAGGCAGAGAAAGGTCAAATACCTCACCTTGCAAATGCTTGCATGAATGCTTAATCTCTCCCATGAGCAGTCTCACCAGCTCCAATACAACAGTAGATATTTCATAAAGAAGAGGAAAGATCTCTAACCTGCTGCCTGCCTCTGAGGGGGTTTGGGGAGTCAGGGGACAGAGGTCCCAGAGCCCCACCGAAGCCAAACCCCAGTTTGCATCATCCTTCTGCAGCATAATTCCAGCATCAAGCCTGATGTAAACATCTCTACCACCAGCATGGTTTAGCTATACAAAGCTCTGCCAGAGCTGAGTCCCTCTGGCTTTAACACACAGAAGGCTATACTCACATTTCCTGGCAAACCACTCCTATTATCTTAGGCCCCAGACACAGCACACAATGCTCTCTGATCCAATAAACCTCTATTATAACAAACTGGAAAATGATAAAACCACCCCAAACAAACCAACCACACAATGAAAATACACAGAAAAGCTCAATCCCTTTAAGCCTGCCCTCTGCCACATGGGTGGATCTCCAGTCTTTATACTGTATTCCTTCCACCCAGAAAAAGCCTGGAACACTCCAACCCATCAGCTGGAGCCATTTGAGTCTTCTAATGAGATAGACTGGGCAGCCCTGAGTCCATCCCCAGCTCCACCTTCCCATTACCTTGGCCAGCTGCTGAGTGATCTAGGAGCCCCTCAGCATCCTCAGTGAGTTGAAGCCTTTAAAGGGACCACCATCAATCAGCCATCACTTCTGAATGGAAGGAGACCTCTCTAAGGGTGCATCCACTGGTGCTGCCCCTTCAAGACTCATGGGGTCACAAAAGGGACCCCCAGGGCCTACATCTGCAAAAAGCTGTTGGGCATCACTAAAAGTGAAATTTATGCCCTGGTTGGAACAAGAGTACTTCAAGCTGCTTAAGTTCTTCGTGTCGTGGATACTTGAGCCCTGGTGAACCATAACTCACTGTTCTTATCTTCTTAGGGCAGGGGACAAAGTTATACAGCAAATGTTAACTACAAACGCCTTTATTTGGAAACAAATACATATGTTACTGCACTTAATGAAGTCAGCTAAGGAGATGGAAATTAGATCATTTAAAAGCAGAGAGCTCTCTCACATTGTTTCAGCAGAATCATCTCTTTTGTTGCCAGGCAAGGGGCTCATTTGGGGGAAAAACAAACACATCTTTTATGATTATGGCCATTCAAAGCAGTTTCTTGCACTCTAAATTGTCTAACATGAAGGATCAATGGTGTCCTCAGATGATAGTTTAATTAAAAACTCCGCCTTTCTTCCAGTTGAGATCTGTAAAACAGCTCTGGATGGCTGATGGATGGTTTGCCATTGCCTTGCCTCCCTGCTTCTGGGTGTTTTATTCAGACTTTTAATTGCTGCCATTTGAGGATTATTGATTAACTGTAATTGCTCTTTTTCTCAGGCATCTCCCTAGTTATCTCCAGCTATGTGGTCTATGCAAAAGATGAAAGCGGAGTGCTTTAGAACCAGTAATGGCTTTTCTTGTCTGTTAATGAAGATATAGATAGCTTGATTATGTGTGTGTGGGACTCCTCTGCCTGGACCCTACATTGGCTGGAAATTGAAAGTGGGTCAGCTTGCAAATTCTTTTTCTTTAAGGAAAACACAATAAAATCCCCCCCTGACCTTTATATTGTCCAGTCACATTAGACAGAAACTAGACCAATGAACTCTTTACACTCAGGAGTTTCCTGGCTTTCAGGACAGGCAAAGGGAACACAGTTACTCCTCCTCCTGTACCTTTGTATTTCAGGTACGTTTAAGAGCTCACGTTTCACAATACAGTGTTATTGCACAGGGAGCATCACCTGCAACAGGCATGAAGCTGCTCTTTGTTGCAGGTTTAAGGTCATGCTTTTAGTCTGAGGATTATGATCTCAGACTGCAGTGTTATTGGAAGGCAGGAAATAATCCTGTCAGAGTTGATCTGATAAGTCTGGTGTACCTTAGTGTATAGATTGTGCAACTAAACCAAACCCCCACCCTGTGTCATTAATTCCACAGCAATCACTTTTAGAAGCTGATTATCAGCTACGTGGGAGTCCAGTACCAGAACCTATCTAGAAATAAGTTTTATGGAGCAAGTGGCTTCCACGAGACTTACATAACAACAATAATGAAATACAGTAATAGAAATGATCCCCTTTAATCTTCTTCCTTGGGGATGCCTGTGCTCTGACACTGACCTGCAGCCAGTGGGGAAGGCAGCACCATACTCAGTTCTACCCTGGATGCACCACTGCAACCAGGTTCCATCATGCCATGGGAAATACTTCTCATCCATAGACTTCATGGACGTCCACAGCCCTAAGAAAATAGGATACAAATGGCAGCAGCAGCAGCTTTGGCACCTCCACCCTGCAATGAGCTCACCAATCCATTAACCTTTCCATGGTATAACCAGGCAGCCTATCACTTGTATATGATGCTGCTGGAAATGTAAATTGAAGTGTAGCAGGCAGCAAGGAGACATACGAAGGGAATCATGGATATCTCATCTGGTTTAGACAAGACAGCTTGGGTAGGCAGCTACTAATTGGGAGCTGAGGGAAACAGCTTCCCCGGCTGCAGGCAGCTTGCAGAGAAAGGAGGTATAGGGTTTCTGCATGAAGGAGCTGACTGCTAAATTGAGTATGGTATTGATAGCAAATGCATTTCATCATCCCATTATGTATGTATATATAAAAAATACAGCAGAGAAAAAGAAAAATGAGAATTTATCAAGCTTTCTGTGCCTTTTCTGAATTTTCTAGGAAACATTTTCTATCAGTGCACAGGGAGAGACAGCACAGGAGGGAATGCTTTCACTTAAATGTCAGAGGCTGAAGCAATTCCTTACGTTTTGTTCAATGAAAAAGAAATTTAATACTGAGGCTTATTTAGTAAACATGATGGTCAGGACAATGTTTTTGGTTTCTACACATTAACACAATTCTGTCAGTTCTGCATTTTGAAGAAGAAGGCATTTATTCTGTACAAACCCATGAAGATTCATCATTACTTACTAGGGTGACCTTCATTATTAAATCTCTGCTCTGCAGTGAGCAGTGGACACTCTTCAGGCACATGCTGGGAACTTCAGCTGCCTTTACCCTTGAGTTCCTCTTTAGTCTCACAAAGTAAGACTAACATCAAAACAAGGGAAAAAAGGATCATGAAAGAATAAAGAGGTTCCCCTGGGTACAGAAGACAACCTTAAGTGCTGGACCATCCAGTCAATGCAAGTCACACATTTGTTTAAGGACTGCAGAAACTTAAAGAATTAAGAGGGGAGAAATCCCACTTCTTTTGACAGTAAAGCACCTTTTGAAAGGTTGTAACTGAGAAAACATGGTATAGAAATAGAGGGGCAAAGAGCAAGGTGGGAAGGAAGCAATAAAGGATTTTATAGGTGAGCTCTACCTTGAAAGCTTAGCATAAATGTTATTCCAGTTCAATTAAAGGAAGTTTCTTGCAGTGCTTTAGCAAGTCCTCTTTTCCTTTGTTGTAATCTAAATACATTTCAATAGATCTTATTTTCATGTGATTCAAGGAGATTGGTAGTAGAAAAATTCCAAAAGCACCTTATTTTAATAACACATTTCCATTAAACTCAAAATTTCAGCATGAATCCCATTCCTTTGGAAGGCAATAGGTTTTTTACATTTGGCTTCAGTCAGACCATAGGCTGATGGTGAAGTGGATGGACAGTGTATATGTGTATTGTGGACATCTGTGTATCGACCCCAGAGAAGATAAAATGAACTCCTGGGTACCATTAGGGAAACCTGATCTGGTCCCACAAGCAGGGACAGGGAGCGACTTACATTATCTCGATGTGCCAGATGCACACATAAGTAAGAAGAGTGACACAGAGCACTTACACTGGATCACTCACTGTATTAGACAAGCATCTTCATTTGATATACAAATTTAGATGATGGGTATACCCACCTGAGTGTGAAATTCACCCCTAGTGTAATGCATTTAAGGCAAGGGCACGCATTTGACCATCTGACTAAGCAATTTGAACACATATTCACTGCTAACTGAAGTAATACATCAAACCTTGACTTGTTTCACCAATATTATGGAAAAAAGCATGTTGTGCGAAGGGAGAGCAGGCAGCCTGCAGCCACTAGGTGGGATAACAGCCTAGCAGGCAACGGGGCTGGGAGATCACTGTAACAGAGCCTGCACCCAGCCATTGACCAGCATTGCTTACAAGGGATGGGCAAGTCGAGCATCACATCGTGTGTTAAACCTGCCTTGGGCAGGGAGGAGATTTAGGAGACTACAGCATCTCTTTAAATATTCATTAATGTTCTCTGTAATTGCTCTGTTCCCGTTCAAGTGGGTTTATAACTTGACTATTGCATAGGTCTGTAATTGAGCTTGACACATTTGTGAACATCCTAGCAGGGATGGTTCAGAGCTCTTGCAAAAACTGTACTGCTGTAGTAAAGGAAATGGGCAAAACTCTTGAAATCAAAGGGACTGGCTTAATTTGCATCAGAGGGACTTGACCTGGAGATTTTTGTGCTATGCTTTATGGAGTAAGAAAAAAGAGAAAGGTGATAGTTCCTCTTTAATATTTACAACACATCTTCCATGCACCTTCAACAGCAATGTTTATTAAAAATGCATTAATAGGTCTGGTTTTGCTTCAGGCAGGGGGATCTTTCACAGGATAGGCAGCTTAATTTGGATCTTAACGATGATGCTGTTCTGCCTCTGTTCTGTGAATTAATGCATATGAGAGATGAACTCCAGAGCAAAGATGTAAGAGCAGGAGTTTTTGCACATAAATGTGCTTAAGGAGAAAAGCAAGAGCATTTTCTCCTCACAGCTTAAAGCAGCCCAGAAAGCTCCCCAAAAGAGCAAGAGGAAACCAACCACTGAGTAGGAACAGAGAGACAAAATAAGGCTTAATTATTAACACCATCACCCCCCTAGTTTGTGTATGTGAGTGGCTTTCTCACTCTGTTTTTTGCATGTAGAGTTGCTGCATTCCTTTATTTTCCTTTGTACAAGTATGTCTCTTAAAGGAGGCGGTTGTGCAAACCCACTTGCAGACCAAGTGATTGATTATCATCATGTCTAGTCTCTTCCAGAAGCCAATATGATGCTGCAGACCTTGCTTCCATTGATAGGTTGCCATAAGAAAAATCCATATGGGCAATTAGGCTCCCAGTATGAAGGGGCTTTGCACAGAGGCTTGCACGTGACTTTGCCAGGTAACAGAAAGTGATTTCTGCAGGTTAACTGCTCAGTAATAAATTGGGCATATATATATGTAATATATGCTTATATACACAAAGTATTCTGAAAATGGCAAAGATGCTTTTTTGGCAAGAGGAGACTGAAAATGCCTCTTACATGAGTTAAGGATGGGGAATCTGTAATCTTTAAGAAAATGTAGGACTGAAATAGTAACGAATCCCATGCGAATCTCAAGCAAGAGGTACAATACCAAGACTAGCAGGTTTCTTCCACCCAAAATCCTCTCCCACAGATGCAGTCTGATGATATGGGGCTGAATAAGAAGTCAGGCTGGTGTGAACAGATCACTATCATAACTAAATTAATGATGAAATATATTCTTGGGCATCATAGCACTGATTTCCCTTCCAATGGGAGCCTTACCTGCCTCTGCAACTGTAACAAAAACCATTATGGATCACCATGGAAAGAATATTCTGGATGATCCAATTTGCCTTTCAATTTGATTTTGTAGCATTTTCAATAGGATTTAGAACTACAAATCTAAATCAGAATTATTTTTATGTATGAGAGAAATACCCTAATGACCCAGGCCAGAAAACAAGCATGGATTAACAATTTTCAGCCTAAATAGCCACAACAAGAAAAGTGTAACAGGAATGAATCATCATTAGATTTCAGAAGCTGCTACTGGCACTGGCCGCTGTAATTTCTCACTTTTAACAATCAGGCATTATAAGGGAGCTTGTATGTTGGAAAGTATCAGCTCTCTCAAGAGCTACACTGACAAGTCAGGCTCTGCCGAAAATAGCACCCAGCAAGGGAAAGAAATGGAACATTTATTTCTCTTAGGTGTAGTTTGCTACAAATAGGGCATCACTGGAAATACCTTCCATGTATTCCATGTAGGGCACAGCTCAGCCTCTCCGTGCCTCCTCCTCAGCACCACTTCTGTTCCTCCTTCCACTTTGTTTTCTTAAGAGATCAGTTGAAGGTGCTCAGGTTTCCCTTGGGTTTAGGAGATCTAAGTGTGGCAGCAAGGGCCTTTGACAGGCTGAAAAGTGACTTGTAGGTCTCAGAGGAAATCAGCCTCTGACATGAGGACACGAGCCCTTGGTGTTTGGCATTGTGCTTCCACCCTGACTGCATCTATTATTGTTCCATGGGCACTGAAAGAGATGTCAGTCACATGGCTAAAGGACAGAGGAGAGCCATGGGAATGAGAACCCTCTGGAGTGACATGGTTTCATGCTGTTTCTTTAATTTTTTGTCTGGCAAGTGAAATATCTTTCACCAGAAGGTGGGAAAGGACTTGGAACAGAATTGATCTTGGCTGAGCAAACATTTGACAACGTTCTGTGGGAAACAACCATCTGTCTTGGGAGATATCAACTCCAGGAGATATTGATGGCACTAAAAATATCTGCCTCAGTCCACAGTCCCACGGCATGCGGTTTTCAAGTGTGGAGAGAGCTTCAATCCTGCAGCACTAAACCTTATTTACTTGTATTTTTGGAGTGTTCACTTGCCAGGTGTGCAGTGAAAGGCTCTGCTTTGTTCAAGATGCAGCCGCACACGTTTTGGAGCCTGGGTTGAGTGGAAACTGTAGAGGAGCTGCAAGAGAGATAATTAATATGGATTAAATGGGGAAAAGGGCTTTGTGCTCTGCTTCGCAAGTACAGACCGTACACAGAGATGGATGTCTCTATCTCAGAAGAGCTGCCTGGACCCAGTTTGGCAGGCTGGTTTCTTCTGAGATACATGAGAAGAAAGAAAAAACATAGTCTTTGAAAGAAACTTTAGAAACGTTCTATGAATTCAAAACAGCTCTTTACAAAGAGGCTAATGCATTTATTGAAACTGAGAAGCAGGCTGCATCCCATGAATCGTTAACATTTAGACCATTTCAGCCTTCCCTGTGTGGATAAAAATCAAGAGAATCCCAAGGTTTTCCATGGAGATGTGAAGATGGGGCAGCCTAAATTCACCGATAAGTGTTCTGCACAGAAGTTGACATCTCCACTTCATGCCTGTGATTTGCTGGTCTCCTGCTGTCCAGGCAGGTGCTTTTCTGTGGGCAATAGTTATTTTTTACCACAAACCGGAGGTCTTGCCACCAGGACATATTCCTCCTTGGAAAAGGCAGTCATTGGCCATCAGGGATCTCTGTGGGGTGTCAGAGACCAAAGCATTACAGATGAAAGCCTTCATCTCTAGTCCCATACCTACTCCAGTGTCTTGCTCTCTCCATCTGTGATCAGTGCAAACTCTCCACCAAAGGGATGCCAACATCCACATCTCACAAAGACCTTCAGCTGCAGTAAGAACAAGGTGTAAGGTGTGTTTGAGATGTGTGTATGGCTGTTGCCCAGGAGAGTCAGTAACAAGTGCTACAAACTCATGCCAAGAGCAAGAACAAATGATGCTTCCTGCTGACATCCCCCTGTCACCAACAGCAGCCCACCAGTGAACCCAGAGCTGGATGTACATTCTCCATGTTTAGTCTCTGTTACAGAGGACTTCTTTTCTGTGGCCAACATGACAATCCCATGGGAACCCACGCTGCTTTCCTTGCAGAAGAATGACTGTTCAGCATAGCCAAATCATTGAAAGGCAGGGACATGAAAAGAGGCAGGCTTACCAGAGCATAACTTTTCGGCATGATGAAGAAGGCTAAAATAAGCTAGATTGGCAATAACACTTTAATGATGATTATAATAATATCAATGCATGTTGAAGGCCTGTGGCTGAGTCTTCCTCAAAAGCTGACTTAAGTTATACAAAAGAGCAAGAGATATTAAAACCAGTCAGTGATGGAGGAGAAAGATGCAGTGACTGCTTCATCCATATATACTCAGGTGGACAAAGAAAAGGGGGTGTTCTAGCAGTACAGAACAGATTGACAGAAAAGAATTCCCATTTCTGGAGTAGCTGAGGGAAAAAAAAACAACATAAAAATGCTTTAGGAAACAGCAGCTTCATAGTTCTGGAACAGTGAATGCTACGTGTGTGGGGAGAAAAGGAATAGGGGCTTGCTTGCTGGGCAACTGGAGCAACCAGAACACTCTGGGGAGTGATAGAGATATTGGATCATAGCTAGGAAAGAAGTGAAAACACCTGGAAGGGGAAGCAGAAGGGATTTCTTCTTGCACATACAGTGAGAGAAGGAGACGAGACCAGGTTGATAGGATGCACCCTTCTTTAATGATTTCTATTTTTAGTTGGGTTTGTTTGCATGACAGTTCTGAAATAGGATAAAGTACAGAGAAGGGCAATGCTGCATAATGTGGACAGGAAAAGGGACCTGCTCAGCTTTTTCATTTAAATGCATGAAAATCTCTGTGAGGGGGGGACACATGAATTTAAAAACATTGTGCTGAAGTAAATGATGACTCCAGTGACAGAACAGGCTCATTCTGAAGGCTCATAAGCACTTGCTGAAATGATGAACTGTGCTAATAGTCCCAGGCTGTGTTTCAGGATGCTCAGTGTGGCACTGACTCAACAAACACATAAGCAAGACAATTTAACACCAGAAAGCCCTCTGTAGCTCTTCAGCAGTGGGACCACTGCTGTGCTCACAGGGACCTACCTGCAGGGATGGGATGGATGCTACAGCTGTGGAATGGAGCTGCCCATCCACAGTGCACTCCTAGGTGGGTGTCAATGGGTGGTGTGACATACCAAACTGCTTCTGTAGGAGTCACTGCACACATCCTGCTGATCTTCTCTGTCTCTTTCATCCCACTTTTTCCCTGACAACAGCACTGCTCTGCAAGGCAAGGATGCAGCCATTGCAAACTGGCCTCATGGGGAAATAAGGGAGGAATGGAAAAGCTGATAGATTCAGGCCTGGACACAGCCATGGAGGGGATAAGCATCCCAGAGTGTAGTGACTTGCAGGTGTGGTGGTGGGAGCAAAGAGCATGTGCTTTGCTTCCTGCTTAGGGGTGACACAAAAATCTCAGTCTGTGACACAGAGCTGGGGAGCTGCCGTTCACACTCTGGCTGCCTTTCTCCACGCTTCATTGTGCAGGGTGACAGAGAGGAAGAAAACACTTGAGAGACACTAGATTGCTGCTCAGGGCTGGAAGTTATTGGTGGTGTCTTACCTATGGGAGATCTTGCTGCCTTTGAATCACCTTTCCCGGATGTCCAAACCCAAACACGTTGCTTTTTGGCATCTGAGGGTACATCATCCTATCTCATGAAGCACAGGCTGGCCTGAAAGCTAAGGACATGAAAAGCAGGCCATTATAAGTAATAACCAATGACTCCACATCAAGCTCCTTATTCCCAGACCTTCAAAACCCAAATGAAGCCAATTAATGTAAAGAACCACATATGGTCACTAATAATACATACATTTCAGTTGTCCTGTGCAAGCCAAAGCATTTCTGCCACATCATCAAATGCATTTATATCTGTGCACTCTTTATTCAGTAACGATTTATTTATGTACAGTTATGGTGCACCCTGAAACACACAGCTAACTAATTAACTCATAGCCACCTGGAATGGCAATTAGCACAACAAAATCTGGAGCAAATCCATAAGACTCATCATGGGATGTACACGCTTGAATCACTGAAAATAGTCAGTCTCAATGGTTTTAACTCATATAAGGAAAAAAACATGCATTTCAAGTTGAGGCTGTTCACTGTTAATGGCAGGTCTGGAATATCAGGCTCTGATTGTGCACGAGGCATAGGCTTAAGGTCCCTTGGCCTTCAAGCCTGCACAGTGGGATGTGCCTTTCAGTATGGTATTAGAGTTAGACCAGAGAAAATAATGAGCCTTTTATCTCATGGAAGCATAGAATCATAGAATAGTTAGGGTTGGAAAGGACCTTAAGACCATCCAGTTCCAACCCCCCTGCCATGGGCAGGGACACCTCACACTAAACCATGTCACCCAAGGCTCTGTCCAACCTGGCCTTGAGCACTGCCAGGGAAGGAGCATTCCTTCAAACTTATCCTGCCAACAGTTCATGGACTCAAGGTTTTGTGATGGAGAACAACAGATCTTCATGGAACCATTGTACAGGAACCTAAGCAAAACCAAGTTAAATTTGGGTGAAAGACTTCACACTCTGTGTGCATATGCAAGAGGGCTGCTAAGTTGATAGAAAGCCTCTGATATTTTAACTGCTGGACTTGAGGCTCCTGGTATTTCAGTATTTACCATCTTGCCTCTTTTGCTACAAGGAAGAGTCACAATGATTGGGCATTGCTTGTGTAACTCCACACTGTGCATTTGCTGCTGATCAGTGAGTTTAATCCTGCTAGAAACGTGGAGGTGGGCTACAAAAGGTGAAGCATTTCCTACCTGCATTTAAGCTCCTTTGTTCCTGTTAAAGGGCTTTGCCAAAAATCAACGACAACCTGCCCACTCCTATGCGTAATTGTCACCAATGTGTGAAAACAGAACTCAGCACAGTTAGTAATTATCCCTTCATCATGCCAATGTGCTTCTGATAGAATAATCACAATCGGAAGACAGGTGAGTCTCCTCCTTCCATTTTCTGTTTGCTATTTTAGCTTCTTTTTCTGCTAATAAGAATACTATTTCTGTTTTAAAGAAATAACAACAAAACCCACCTTGGGAAGCCTGTGCCAGTGCATGCAGCAGTCAGTGACAACATGTCCCCTGACCTGAACAATCAGACTCTGCGGTAGCAAACAGCAGTGGAAATCACAGGCACATGAAAATGCTGGAGAGAAGGGCACATGAAAAGCATCTAAAGGTGAGTTTGAAAGAGAATTTGGTGCCCATCAAAGGTAGCCCAGAGTGTGCACATCATCCAAGGGCGATGTTCATTAGGATTAGTTAACTAGTAGTTTCCTTGCTGGTTTTTAACCATTTGTTATTTATCATGCAGCCTAGGCTGCTCTGCAATAAACACTAAAAGGTTTAGGATAAGCAGCAGGAGTCACTCCAAGGGAGTAAAGCTCAGCATGTGCCCTTCAGCTGGAAATCATAAACATCCCTGGAACCACATAGCTGACCCCTGAGGTGGGAGAGGAAAACCAAGAGCGCACCTTTCCTGATCCCTATGGAGGGAGCTGACGACAGCCAACCTTGATCTGTGCATTACATGCAATGTAAATGCATCTGTTCTTGCTATTCTTACAGTAAGTTTGATCCTAAATTTTGCCTTTACCTGCAGAGCCTTTAAATTCATTCCTGTTGTTCCTCTTCTCCCTGTCTTTAAGGACTGCTGCACTAGGCAGTCTCTTCCTCATTTCCCTACCATCCAAAAATGTTCATATTCCTCCTCAACTCTGTATTCATCACATTTAGCTATTCAGAGATATATTTGAGAAATAAAATAAATAGAATTAAAGAAGTTAATAAAACTTACAATCCTGGGAAAATATTTGCTTTGGATATGGTATAGAGACTTTAGGAAGCTGGGAACTCCCAGTTTCAGGAACTGGGAGTCTGTTTTACCTGGTACAATGCCTTTTTTTTGCACTACTGATCAGAAAATGCTGGTCTGCCCCTGAACTGTTTATTCCAGAACTAGTGAGCACTGGCAGCTGTGCCCAAGAGTTTGAAAAACCAAGTGATGCTTCTAATTTGTGTCCAGCTTATTTAGTAAGGCAGCAGAGGATTTAGGAATGAGCCCAGATTAATTAGAGACTTATGTGCCATTTTACAGGACAGCAAAACCAGTGGCTGTCTGTCGTTTTAGAGTGACTGAGCTGTGACTTCTGTACAAGAGAGCAATGATGTTGCTGGTGGAGGTGAGAACAGCCATGCACCCATTTGCAAGTGGTTGGAGGACTGGCCACCTCTCACGCAGAGCAAAGACAAATAGCATGGTTGTTTAACATCGACTCTATTAAAGCTCCTCATTCCTCTGGCAAATCCAGTTGACTTTCAGGACAATTAAACTGTTTGTGCCTCCATCCAGTCTGTTTGGTGCTGTTAAATTTCAAGGCAAAATGAGCCTCATTTAAAACAGCAGCATCAGTAATAGCACAGCTCCTTGTAATGAGATCCTCTCGTCTCATTTGGTGACTTAACAGTGAGCAATCACAATTGTTAGCAATGCAAATAAAGCCTAACTACTGACATCTGAGCCAGTAGACAGGGACAGGGTTTGCACATGAGAGGTGAAGTTTCAGGCTTCCTCAAAACAGAAGTCAGCCCCTTCCTGCACAAAGGCCAGCAGTCCCAAGATTTGGGATTTCACTTTTGCCACCTCCCATCCAGAAAAGTCTCCCTTTGCACAACCACAAACCTTGGCAAATGACCATGAATCCAAGCCCAAAGCTCTCACACAACGGTTTCTAGGAGTAACCCTTCAGTTCATGTTCTGCCATAGCAAGGGCATGCTACTTTGTTCTGAGTGGCAGCCCTACAAGCACACATAAGGACCTCTACAAGCATTTCTGCATGCCACTCTGGTGCTATGTGTTTCTTCCATAGAATCATAGAATAGTTAGGATTTCAAAGGACCTTAAGATCACCCAGTTCCAACCCCACTGCCATGGGCAGGGACACCTCACACTAAACTATGGCACCCAAGGCTTCATCCAACCTGGCCTTGAACACTGCCAGGGATGGAGCATTCACAACCTCCCTGGGCAACCCATTCCAGTGCCTCACCACCCTTACAGTAAAGAATTTCTTCCTTATATCCAATCTAAACTTCCCCTGTTTAAGTTTGAACCCATTACCCCTTGTCCTGTTCTACAGTCCCTAATGAATAGTCCCTCCCCAGCATCCCTATAGCCCCCCTTCAGATACTGGAAGGCTGCTCTGAGATCTTCCATCTCGCCTTTTCTCACTGAAATTCAGGAGAACGCATCTTTCTGAACAAGAAACATGAAAATCAAACCAAGCTCCTACAGAGAAACCTGACCAGCACTTGGCATGACACTGCGCATGCATTTTCCCCAAGGGGAGGATGCAAAAGCAAACAAAACATGGCAGATGTTAGTCGTGGTGTTTAATGTGCTGTTGGAAGGTGCTCAGATCCTATAGCGCTGAGAGCTCTGAAGTCTACGGTGCAGAAGCCAAACACTTCAAGATGAGCTTTTCATGTTGCTCTGTTTTGAAATACTTCATGATGTGGCACAGAATTAATTTTGGCAAGAACAGATTTTCCTAAGCAAGACAGAATGATAAAACATTACACTTCATGGTATACAGCTGAAATGACACTACCTCAAAAGACATCATCTCATGTGAAACAGATGATCCAAATTGATTTCTGAGGTTTGGTTTTGCCGTCAAAATGTGGAGAAGATGAAGAACATTGCAGCAGAATTTCTCCAGATTGAAACACAGGCTGTCCTCATGCACAGAGCTTCAGAAATCACAAGTTGTCTTCGTCTTTATAGAATCATAGAGTCATAGAATAGTTAGGGTTGGAAAGGATCTTAAGATCATCCAGTTCCAACCCCTCTGCCATGTGCAGGGACACCTCACACTAAACCATGCCACCCAAGGTACACCCATGTCATCTTTTCCAATCATTAAAGGAGTAACTACCTCAGTTTGTATCTACACTGCAGTGACAGACATGGTTAAATTCTCAGATGTATTAAATATTTCCTAAATGAATGAAAAGGAGAATAAACCCAGCTCAGTTTGTGCATGATGCATTATACCATCATTTGACTTCAGGATGTTGGAGTTTGCTTTATCAGGGTTTGACACTGTCTACTTGACTAAGCAGTCGCTCAAACTGAAAAGGTAACAAAAACACTGACAATGCCATGTCTGTGAGCTTCAAAGGCCTGACTAATGGAACATGGCTTTTGCTCTTAAAGGAACTACTTACCCATTGCTTCATCTTCTGCTCACCACGGATCATCCCATCACTTGCTTAGAGTTGTGGTGCATTTCTCTGTCCAGTAAAAGAATAAAATCATAGAGACAGAATAAAAAGTTTCATGGCTCCTGCTTAAGGCATCAGAGGTACCTTGTGGTTTCTGTATGAGGGCTCATTAAAGATACATTATGGAAGCAAAAGAGCAATAGCTGCCTGCACAGAAAAGGTTTGCAAAGGTGTGGGGAGTTAAGAGCAAAATCCTCTCCTAAGGGAAGCAGTGAGAGAGGCTGCTTTACACTTCTTGACTCCTCGTTCTGATTCAAGCACAATGTCACAACCAATATACATCCAATTGCTCTTTCCAGCCAGGGCTGTTATATCCTCAGGGAGAGAAATCACAGCCTGGGATGCAGGCAGCGGTTGTCTGGTGCCTCTTGCGCAGTGCCCTGCTGGAAAAGTCACAGCGCAGTCATCTCCCTGGTGGATGTGGAACCAGATCTAACCCATGATGGGAATATCCTGAAACTGCCAGGGATGGGGGGTGACATGACCAGAATGGGTGCCCCAGGGCTCTCCAATAGCTTTCCTGCAATAAGCTCCATCTTCTGTGAGCTACTGACATGAACTGTGGGAAAACGTTCCCTAAGGAGAGAACCCACATCACTCTGGAATCCCATTCCTGTTGTAGCATCATACCCCACACCAAAGCATAATTCCAGAACAGATACAATTCAGTGCCACCAGCTGCTGATGTTAAAAAGCCCAACAAGACAACAACCCCCAAACATAATGAAACAAGTTGCCAAACCCCAGGATGTTATTTAGATACTGCAACACTCAGAAATTTCCTCATTATGAATCTTCACTTCCCAAAGCTTCTAGATTTTGGACATTCCAGCTTTTCTCTGGAAGCAGGTAAGCAAGAAAACTTGCCCTTTTCCCCTCTCTTATTCTTTTCCTGAAGGAAATGTGCCTAGCCTTCAAGTCATATATTGCATAAGGTACCCTGGAGATCAGCAAGCAGATTTGCAGTAGCATTCAGGTTCCTTCTTCATGGTGAATTTAGGATTACAGGGAGCCAGGTATAACTTCATAAAAAATTAAAGGGAGTAGAAATATGCAGTCAAAATTAGCATGCAAAGTGGAAGCTGTATTTTTTAATGTGAATATTAATTCTACAGAAAAGAAGTAGAAGAAGTACCCTTAATAAAACAGCTTTGTCTTTTAACCAAAGACATGATTAAAACAAGCTCTTTGAAATAAATCCCCACCAAATATACCTGACAAAATATACCAGGGAATTCTTTCCTCTTCCTATTCTTCTGTTGTCACATCTGTGGGGTTATCTGTGCTGTTTCATTCAATACATTTCAGGTAGCCTGGCAGCTTGTGACTTGTAAATCAGACTAAGATCCAGGCAGGCAGCATGAAGAGCTAAAAGAAGTTACTGCAGATCAGGGAAGAAGGGGGATTGAAGCTGGAATCAGAGCTGGTGCCTAAGAGCAGCTCTGTGGGTGCAGGGTGAGGTGTTTGCCAGTCCCCTATATGGGGTCAGGCTTGTCACCCCTGTGTCACAAGTGGCTCTGTCCACATGCCCTTTCACCCATCCAGAGCCTTTAGGCCTGGCCTAGCCTCTAAAATGAAGCAGCAAAGCTGGGTTTGAGCATTGCAGCAGTGCAGAGGAAGTGGCTGCAGGAATCTCGCTCCATCTGCAATCATTGTGAATTGTGCCTTGATCTAGGAAGGAAACTCGAGGAATTTAATGGGAAAACCACCTTTTTGGAGGAAATGGCAGCATGTATCCCTATGCCAATTCAGTAGGAATAGCTGTTTAACATAGGAGATGTTAAAATAAGCATTTTTGTATCTGTCCTGTCCTTTTGACACCAAGTTGTAAGAACACGGCATAAGGACAGGTATGTCTGCAGGCATGCGAAAGCATACACATCAGCTTCTTGTCTGCATTGCCCAGACGTAGCCAACAGACTAAGCAGCTCAGCAGCCCGGAGAGGATTAACACATCAGGAGCAAAATGTAATCAAAAAGCATATTTTCCCTCCTGTACATGCTGCATTCCTGAGTACCAGGATGGGGACAACAGCTACAGGGACTGCATTGTATCCAGCGTCACACGGCATCATTAAATATCAGATTAAATAGCAGATAATTTAGGTAAAGACCAACAGGCACAAGGACATGCAGAAGCGTTATCAGCCAGGACTCCAAGGATGACAGGTTGTTACCACAATTTCCTAAGAGGCTACAGCTGTGAAACTCCCTTTGTCTTTTATTTCTCACCCTCCCACTCTGCAACCTTCAGAAACTGGAGCTTAAGTCTCTTTTAAGTTGATGTGCTACAAAGGAACCGAAAGAAAGACTCAAGGGGAAGATATTGGCTTTAGCTATTTGATCCAGCTTTTTACATTGCTATTCTATGCCCAATTCTGGGGAAAAGAAATCCCTTTATCCTCCGATTCCCCACCTAATCAAAACTAGGCTATTTTATCCAAATAGCAAAGCCACGTTGCTTAACGCCTGCATTGATTTCAGCCCCCGGAGAGTCAGATCTGAAAGATTTTCCTTGAAGGACAGTCAGAAAGGAGAGCAATTTCTGCTGCTCTACCTTTGTCACAAAATACTACTCTTCCCATCAAGAAAACAAACGTTGTGCAGCAACATAAGGAGGGAAGGCACCAACAACGATGCAGGCAGCAGCCCTGCTCTGCCACATCAGTGGCACAATGTGAGACCAACAAAGGGTGCTGCAGCCCCAGCTCAGCTTTCAGTGGGATTGTGCATTTTGCCTGCATGGGAAAGCATTAGGAGATGATGGCCTGTGCCACGGTCCCCAAGTCTGGGCAGGAACAGGGAAGAGTGGCTTTTATCAGGGCAGGTCTAGCATCAGCTACAGCTTCTTCAGCAGGAAGATGCCTCCATTCCATTTCTTGTGACACCAAGGAGGGAGACAAGAACTACAGCACTAGGGTGCCTGGGGTGATATACAGCACATCATACACAGGTATGGGGTATCTTGGATGAAGCCTTGCTTGGCATGGTTAATGTGAGGTGTTCCTGCCCATGGCAGGGGGTTGGAACTGGATGACCTTAAGGTCCTTTCCAACCCTATGATTCTATGATTCTATCTTCAAACCCCCCAGCTCTAGCAGGTCCTCCTGGGGAAGCAGTAGCTGCAACCGACACTATGGAAACAGGGGACTTTGATCCCAGCCCTAGCTTTAACCCAGCCTGCCCCCATGGATAGAGATACGGGGCAGTGGACAAACAGAACTTCCCACAACTCACACAAACAGATACTCTTATGGGGTTTCAGGTTTCTACTGCCTCCACAGGGTAGATATTGCCAAAGGTGAAACAGCATTAAAGATCTCTTTCTCTCAAGGAAAGCAGGCTTTACAAAATGCCACAGGAACTCAAGCACAAGCCAACACCTATTTAGTATCTCAGTTTTCCTGGAGATTTGCAGCAGGAGCATGGAAGAGTGGAGATCCCTCAATTTCCCTTTAAAATACAACCTATCAGAGAGGCAGGAAAGAGCACTTTGCATCTCTTCCAGGTATCCCCGTTACACAGAGAAAACAATTACTATATCAATGGAAAAATCAAAAGCTGTAACTTGTTTTTCCTTTACAGGTGTCAACTCCTGAGTAGAAGATTGCAGCTGGGGAAGCTGATTTTTGGAATGCAAATGGAAAAGCTCTTTCTGTAGATGTCCTACCGGTAATAAGCTGTGGAGAACACAATCCCTTCAGCTCCTAAAATCATGCAGATGGAGCCCAGCCGTCATTACACAGTTGGGTCCCGAGTAGCAGCAGGGAGAAAAAGAGTGGATTTCAAAGTAGTTTCAACAAGAAGATGAAGCTGTTCAATTCAGTCAGGAATTGATCTGGATAATTCACTGTGCAAATGAAATATTGCACCTGGGTTTTGTTTCTTTTCTTTCTAATATCTCTCTTTTTCTAAATACATGTATATATTCCTAACATTTCCTCACATGCTGCTCTGTCTTGCTCTTTACTAAAAGATGCTGCAGAAGTGTTATCCAGCTTTCAACACAAACACAAACCCTAAAACTATTCTTAACCTCATGCCTGCAATCTCAAATACTCATAACATCAAATATGGCCAGATCTAGTCTACCCGTTAAAGCCAACATGCACTTCCAACAGCAAGCCCTAGCCCAGACCACTGGTCTCCATGAATTCCAGATTAAGGTCAGGCTGATACCTTATCCTGAGCTCTGCCTTCACTCTCACAACTCCAAATACTTGCAAAATGAAATGCATCACTGCCAATCTCCCATACAGGGAAGAAGGCTCTCTGCTAAGCAGGGCTTACCTGCTTCTACTTTCCCCTCAATCTCCATTTAAATCTTACCCTGACCTTTGTTTCAGTACATCAAGGTTAACTGCAGTGTGCTCACACTGGCAAGCTAAATCCTTCTGAACACTGCCTTGCACCAAGTTATCTTGTGTGCTGACAACAGATGAAGCAGAAATAATGGATTTTCATTCTTTTTTGCAGCAGAGCATCCCTGAAGACCTTGCACAAGGCCCATGATGCCCAAGGAGATGATGTTGCGTTGCCATCCCCTGTTGCTGTTAGTCCTGCTTTAAAGACCCTGAGGTTTTCTTTAAACAGAGATGCAAAGATGAATTTACTGCTTCAAGAAGCAGAACTGGTGGTGCAGAAAGACACCAATTACTGGATTATGATTTGCTTTGGAGCTTTGCAGGCCAAGACTTCTGCGAAGACATTGATACTGAGGCCTTCTCTTTTGTACTTTTGAATGGATTTCTTTGGTGGTTTGGTTTTGGTTGGTTTTATATGTAGTTATTTGTTTCTTTATAAAAAGATCCTACAGTCCTGTCTCCTATTTTCTCATCTGAAAGTTTATTTGGAGGAATCATCTCCTTTTTACCCTTAGTTAATCCCAAATGAATAAGAAGATTCTGAGAATATACAGAAAGACTTTGTCCAGTCAAAACACTGACAACTGGTCAAATATAAAGCAAAATGCATCAGGCCTGGTTTGCAGCAATGTTTATGAGCTGGGTTTGCTTCCAGTTGCAGATGGTTATTGGTATTTCTAGGGCTCGATCCAGACCTCTGAGCATCACAGTTGTTGTTACCAAGCCCAAGAGCTTTGGGATCTGGCATGCTTTGCCTCAAAAGAACATTGCAAATCCATCCACACAGCTGCTGACCTGCCCCAGGTGCTGCATCTGCATACAGCAGCATAGGAACAGGTCAGAAGCTTGCCAGGAAAAGAAATGAGCACATTTAGGGGTATCTGCATAAATGATGGGGAAATCTCAGGTGATCTCAAAGGGAGTGTGATCAGACCTGAGGATGGTTGCATGTGGTGATTTCCTGCTTTCCTGCTTCTTACCCATTTCCAGCCCTCCCTGCTTTATCATTTACAAGATGGCTATTAAATTGCAAGGCTGGAAAAACATTCCCTGTTCTCCATTTCCTTCACTGAAATCACACTGAAATGGCACAGCTGCCCACTGCTGAAGCCTGCATAGCAGCTCCAGCCAGAAGAGTCAGACACCTGCAAGAGGAAGGTCTATCTTCTCAAAGCAAGTAAATCACTCCAATATATTGTGCAACAATGAGGCTAACTCCCAGCCAAGACAATACCTTTGGGACCTGCTGGTGAAGGCAAACGTTGCTCTCAGCCCATCCTTGTGTACTGACACAACAAGAAGCAACAACCTATTGTGACTTTTGCAACAGCATCAACATTTCTGTGAAGGATGAAGAGGTCAGCCAAGAGATGAGGGATTCCTTCCCTTCCTCCAGCACACTCAGCTTTAGAAGGAAACTGAGTCACTGCTTGCAAATGCTGCAGACAGCCCAGGCAAGCATCCAGCAGCCTTTAATCTGGATCACTGTGACCCCAGAGGAACTTCCCTTAAGGGAAACACAGATCCACTCTCACCTTCGGTTGCTTTTGGCAGTGCTAACAACGTCTGTCAAACACCAGCCTAAAAATACCCTTCAACAGCTGCACCTGTATCCTTTTATTTCTCAAGAAAATCTTTGCTTTTTACTTTTTTACTTTGAAGTGCATGCATAGACAAAGGAAATCAAAACCAACAGGGGATGTAAAAGCATTACTGAAAATGATTACAATGCAATCTTAGTTAATGAGGTTGTAGCATACCTTATTTTCTCCATTTAGCATCATATTAATATGACAGACCCTTTTTGCTTTAAACCACCAAGAAGTACCAAAGTTCATATTAAGTACTGATGTTTGGTATCATATTAAGTACTGATGTCTGGTACCTAAGAAGTAGACTCATCACTGGGGTTGCTATGGCAAACAAGCTATCAGTCAGGAAATGAAAGCACTGCATAAATACTGAGTAATTACTCAGAGAAGTAACAGTGCTAGAGCAAGAGCAAAACCTGAAGTAGCTTCACCCAGTGGAATGCAGCCAAATCCCTTCTCTACAGTTACTGGAGATCTGTGACTGCAGCATATTCTGGTTCTGCTTTTTCCAGGAGCTACTCTTCTAGGCTGAAATGTACTTGGGAAGGTTTCCCTGCATCACACCTTATCTGAACTGAGTAACCTGATGTCGTGCAACCACTCTGTAGGTTCACAGGACATAATCAAAGCAGAGCATGCTGCATCTCTCAACAAAAATGACTAAATGGAACCTGTTCAAACAGAATGGGGAGTGGTGAAATCCTCATTGACTAGAGCATTTCTGACAGGTTCCTGTCGGCTGTGCATTGGCTCCATGCTGCTCAGCATCTCTGTCCATGATTTAGAGGGAAAAAGAACACATCAGAATAATGACTAGTGATGTGTCACACATGATGCATGACACATACCCACAGCAACACAGAAATGAGTAGGACGATGAATAACAGCAAAGCCTAATCAAGTAAATCCAGTGAAGGGCAGCTGCTACTGGAAATATGTTTGAAGTTGCTGAATGGCATTCACAGTTAAAGGGAGCTACAGTGGATTTCCAGCCAGGTAGCTGGGGAGAGCCCCTCCTGCTTTTCCCATCTGCTGGCTGTCCTCATCAACCAGGGCTGCTGAAATGGTCAAGAGATTTGTCTGTCATAGAATCACAGAATGGTTTGGGCTGGAAAGGACCTTAAGATTACCCAGTTCCAACCCCCCTGCCATGGGCAGGGAAACCTTACACTAGACCATGTTGCCCAAGGCTCTGTCCAACCTGGCCTTGAACACTGCCAGGGATGGGGCATTTATGGCTTCTTTGGGCAACCCATTCCAGTGCCTCACCACCCTCACAGTAAAGAGCTTCTTCCTTATATCTAACCTGAACTTCCCACTGCTAGTGCTGTGCTTACCTCCTATCCAATGCCCTGGAGCCATCAAAAACAAGGGCGAACTTCAGAGCATCCAACTGGGAGAAGGGAATCAAGTGAGGAGATCAGTGGGTGGTAGATAGAAGAAAGCCTGTGAAGACAGGAGAGAGTTTTCATAGCTCTATCAGAAAGTCAGAGCTAAAGACAGTAAAGCAAATGGTGTTATCATATTATGAGCTTTTAATTTAAAACTTCCTATTGTTGAGAGCTGTCAGAAGTCCTTTCTGGTTGATGTGCCTGTTAAAGGCTGCATCCAGCCATTACAGTACACAGGTTATTCTGTCTAATCTTCCATATTCCAACTCTCTCGACCTTCATGAGCTGAGATACATCCTCCCTAAGGTTACATGAGAGGTTTTGTCTTCCTGCAGGCTATTGTTTCTCACTGTAGAATAAATGATGCCTCAGCTCCTTAAAATAACCCAGATGTATTTCTGATACCATTGCCATAAAATTCAACCATTACAGCAATAAAGAACTCAACAAACCAAAGACTCTCAGTCTTGTTACCTCATTCCAGTTGTGCCTCAGCTCAGTACAGTCACTAAAGTGTTTCTCATTTCTACATAATTTTTGGGCTACTTCTGAATTTCATAGATGAAAAAACAGAAAACCAAATAGCTCACTCTATCTTATGCAGCTGCATAAATCTCTGTACAACCAATGTCCCACCAAAAGAATCACAAATCACATGCCATCCCTGCCAAATCCCAGTTTCTCCCAGCTTGATGTGTGGTGGCAAAACACAGATGGAAGGCAAGGGCTGCAGCCAGTGCACTTTGATTTTACTGCTTTTGGGTAAGCTGATAGTGGCTGCTGTTGAGGCCATGTACATTCAACAGTGCCCAACATCAATATGAAAACATGGGTAGGGACAACTCACCCTCAACCATGTCACCCAAGTCTCTGTCCAACCTGGCCTTGAACACTGCAGGGGTGGAGCAGTCACCACTTCTCTGGGCACCCTGTTCCAGTGCCTCACCACCCTCACAGTACAGAACTTCTTCCTTGTATCTAACCTGAACTTCCCCTGTTTAAATTTAAACCTATTGCCCCTTGTCCTATCAGTACAGTCCTGATGAACAGTTTATGGAAGAAGGAACACAGCTGTAAACACCCAGGATGCCCTGACTGGTATGTCCACAGCTGACAAGAGGTAGGCAGAGCATCCGAGCTCTGGAAACTCTTAGAGCATGGCTTACAAGTGTCCTCTTGTGCAGCACAAGAGAGAGCTGAGCCCCTGCTTCCTAATTGGCCTTGGGTTCACCTCCTTGCCTGTATTACACAGAGCACCAAGCCTTTGTGTCCTCTGCCCTGTTCAGCACAAGACCCCTTCTGGGCTTACCAAAGACCAATATCAACAAAACTTAGCCTGGGCAAATGAAGATTTCTTTGTTTTCCCCTTCTCCAGGTATGGTTTGAGCTTTCACCCCATTTTCCTGGTACGTTCCTCTCCAGCTATTTGAGGTTTGCAGTTACAAGAACGAAACCTCCAAATCACTTCCCTCCATGTCTTTCCACTGGTCATAAATGCTAATGTATTAAATAACCCCACCGTGTGCTGAGGGACCCTTTACATTATTTAAACTCTATCATTCAGGTGTGAACCTTTCCATTGATTTACCATTCACTTCTCATCCTCTCCTGGATGCATTAAACAGCTGCAACCCACAACTGGTATTGAAGAATAACAGTTCCATTTGTTTGAATCTGACGCAGCGTTGCTCACTTTTGGAACCCATATAATTCTCCTCACTACGGTTTATGTGACATTAATGACAAAATAAATAATTCAGCATGGTTTTCACCCAAATGTAGCCCTGTCAGAGACTAATATATAATCTTTGCTGGCTTATTTAACAAAACAAGCCGCTGAATGGTACTTTTAAAGGTCGAAACTCTCATTTTAATGGAATTTGGTGGCAAAGCTCCCCTGAGACCCTATGGTAACTAACAGGTACAAGCTCCTGCCAACCTGTCTTCTCATTTAGCACTCACATTTGTGCTCTGCACATGTGTCTTCTTACCCTGCACATCTTAGGCTGGCCTTTTTAAGGAGCTGCACTTAGCTTAAAGGCACCATGAACTGAAGCTGAACAGCACCAGGAATGTCTGCACAGGGTAATTATGAGAAAAGAGAACTCCTGCTTCACTAATGATGCCCGGCAGTGAGACTTCATGAATGAAACCACTCCTATTCTGGCTCTCAGTGGTGGCTTCAGTGATGAACCAAGCCACTCCAAGCATGTGAATAAGGCTGCTTGGCTATAGAAGCACTTTAATGAGACCACTATTAAAAAGGAGAGGAAAGGGGAAAAGTACTTATTTTTTTTGTACATTCATGGCAAAATTTCCAGTAACTTCACCGAGGCCAGGATATGCCCTTCTATTTTTCCTTCATTTCTCATACACTCATTCCTACTTGTTCTGTGTTCATTAAGGCTGTCCCTGAGCTGCTGTGTTAAAATTGGTGTCGATACCTGTATAATTTCTGCATAAAGGAACACTCCTATCAGAAAAACCTTGCAGCTTACAGTGCTGCTTTCCCTTAGAGGTGTATTGGCTCCAAAAGGATTTTAGGGTTGCATTTGGATCAAGAGCCTTATTTCCTCCTGGGCAACCTGTTCCAGTGCCTCACCACCCTCATTCTCTCACCTGATTTTCTCTTTGTTTGGATGCATTGCTCCTGAGCTTGGACAAGGTGATCCTTCAATATTATCCAGCTTTCTTGGGCCCTTCTGCCATCCAGGGCTTTATCCCATGGTACCCTACCAAGCAGAACCTTAAAGAGGCCAAAGTTTGCTCTCTTGTAGTTTGGGGCAGTGAATTTACTGTGTGCTTTCCTCACTGCCCTGAGGATCTTGAGCTCCACCATTTCACGGTAACTATTTATTGATTAGCCAGATTTGACTGGCCCTTTAAAATCCCTTCCCTTTGATCTGCAGGATTGATATTTGCCTGTAAGCAACACATTCAGAGCCGGCAAGTGCATCATGCCAAATTATTCTCCCCTGGAGCAGGGTCATTTTGGTATCCAGATTGGCTTTTCATTTATCCTGGGTCTGAAAAGTGATTTTGCTTTCTTTCAGCTTCAATTTACCTAAACTATTGGTATCTGATTTCTGATTTGGCAGAATTGAACTGTCTAGACTGCTATCCAGGGTGTTTTTCCTCATGTCCACGGAGTCTGTTTTTCCTGTTGTGCAATTGCAATTGCTGTTTGGAAAGATCATAGTGTGCATTAGGTAGATGATGAAATAAAGCCTAATGAATTCTCATGGAGAGAGAAATCATTAAAGCTTGTGATTTGAAAATCATAAATGGCCCATTTCCTTCAAAATAAGATAATAATGAATAGATGTTACATTTCAAAGTGTACTCTAAGTAAAACTGATAATGGTTTCCTTGGAGCTGGAAATTATGTGCCAGGAAAAGGATGCATCTGCCCCAAAAGCAACAGAGATTAACAGAGAATCAGAGACAACCAAGGTATCTATTTGGGCTTTTCTTCCCCAACTCTTGCTCGACAGCATTAACACAGTGAAGAGTAAATATAAAAACCCATAAAAATGGAAAATAACTTATTAAATGTGATGCAGAGGAAATTTACTGTGGGAGAATGCACTGCTCCATTCCTTCAGTGAGTTCATCTACTGGAGCTAAAACCCTCTAGCAAACCCCAAATGCTGAAGCTACACACCATTCACTTATTCACATCCTCCTTTTTGCAAACAAGCTGACATGACTTTAGGGTCAAAAACTCATTTTCCTTCATATCGCCCTAAAACAACCAAACTTGCAGACTGAACATACATAGGTGAGGTTGTCATGGAGTAGATGACAATCAATGACACAGCAATGGTCATAATCTAAGCCTGCAAAGTGTCTCCCACCCAGAGGAGATTGGTACCTGAGAAATGTCAGACTTGGCTTACCACCCATGCTCCATCTCTGGTAACCATTAACATTTAAGGTCAGAGGAAGAGCCCTTAAGTTTCACGGCTACAGTCTGTGTAGAATGGTTTGGGTTGGATGGCACCTTAAAGTTCATGTCCTAGTTCCATTTATCCTTCCTATGGGGCAAATATATCAGACAGAAAAAGAGGCAAAAACTTAAATTGACACCATGGGGACATCAACACTGGTCCCATAATATGTCATGTATGGAAGCAAAAATCAAAGTGTCCTCTTTGTATAAATGATCCAAGAAAAACACTGCAGCCAGGCAGAGAGCAGCTGATGGCACAGCGGAGCTCCTGCAAAAGGTTATCTATATTCCTAACTCTACCTATGGTTTGCAGTCTGATTTGCTCAGTCCCATCTTTGGTTTAACTGTCCATTTAGTTTGAATTGCATGCAATACTTAAGGAAGCATAGGTGGGACTGACATGAATACAAATGAATTCCTTAGGTCTGGAGTTATGACAATGATACCAGGAAATGAATTCCCAGGGGTTTTAAAAGAGGCGTAAAAAAGAAATCACTGCTTCCCTTTTATCTGAGTTCCTGACACTTTCAGCTTCTAAAGACATTACCTAAGTTAACTTTCTGCACTAAACTTTTTTATGAGAGAAATAAAGTTATTTTCCTTCCAAATAAAAAAGCATACTCCCCATCATAGCAGCCCTGCTATCATATTTAAGGCACCTCCCAGGGTAGAGCTATTCCAGATTAGAGAGCACTTTCATTTGAACCAGAGGTTGGATTGTGCTTTTCATTTCCGTACACCACAGAAAGGCTGGGATCCTCTGGAAGCAGTGCTGTACCATTAAGTGGATTGACTGCATTCAGCAATGCAGCAATTTCCAGAGACCCCAGAAACTGCAGCCTTGAGAACACTGACCAGTGCCTGGTCTCATTTGTCACAAAGCGTGGGAGCTGCTGACTCCTACTTGCCCCTGGGTCCTCCTGAGGAAAGGGCCATGACAAAGAGGGAGGGAAAGGCAGAGCTCACTGCAGGCACTGACTCCTTGGAGCAATAACAGTATTCCCCCTGTAAAGCAATTGCTGTGGGATTTTGAAGACTGAAATCTGCTGTGCTTTATTCTGACAATGAGAAGTGTTTTGTTGCTTTGTTCCCAGCTCTTCCACCCGGCTGGGGCCTCCACATCCCATATTTTCCTCTCATGCCTCACTTTCCCTTCCCTTTGAGCAGGTTTGGGGCTGGGGAGGAGTGGTGATGACTTTTCAAGCCCTAGTGCCACCTTGATCACAGAGGTCAAGGCAAGTCAGTCATCTTGTGTAAAGCTTTAGCTCCTTTGGGAAGATGCTCTTTAAAACCAGCATCCCTGGTTCACCCCAACCCACCGCTCAGGTCCCACAGCACTGCAGGCTCTGGTGGAGAGCAGGGAGCAGCCCCCTCATTCACTGGCATATTGAGAAGTCTTGCTGGCAAGCCTACACAGAGCCTCCTCCCACACCTCTGAGATACCCCGGGTGCTTTTGTCAGCAAAGCAGAATACTAGCGTGAATAACACCAACAGTGTCAAGGACAGCAAAGAACAATCAGCCCTGCTCTAAATGCTACCAGAATATTTATAACCTGAGTGTTTTGCCCAGGGAGCTGCAGCTTAATTTAGGCTCCTGCTTCCTGCTTACTTTCCTCTCCCCAAACACATGGTAGTTTTCTATCTTTACTCTCCAGAGTCTTTTATTTCCAATGTCCTGAACTTGTATTTCTCCTTCCCGTAGCTACAAACTCTCTTCCTACTGCATGAAGCAGCCCAGCTGGTCACCTCTGCTGGCAACGCTCACAGCTTCACAGGATCAAGCCTATTACAATGAATAAATCATTCCCAGCTATCTGTGCACATGCTTGAGCAAGGTTAGTAAAACTGGTTGCACACAACAGGCTACCCAGCCCCAGCTATATCCTCCTATATCGGTTTGAGAGTGGCTCCTTTCAGGTTTATTCTTACTCTTTCAGTTATTTTCAGTAGTCCAGAAGTCAGCTCTGCTCAGTAAAAGTGATTGAGCTGGTCCCTTCATCCTCCCTGAGCTCAGCCAGTGCGGTTCTGTGCACTGACACAGATATCAGATATAAAGGGATTTAAGGACATTAACTGGCAGTAGTGAGGCTATGGGTTAAGGATGTTCAGTAAATTCACAACCAGATTTGAAGTGATGTGGAAGTCCTAGCAGGAGCAGGCACAGGCATGCAGAAGTTTCACAGCTCCTACCATGCTTGCTTAACTTGCCCAAGTCATCACAAGGGTAATCTGTGAGTACCCTTGAGGGAGGGAAGGAGCACAAGGCTGATCATTCACCCTTGCGTATGGCACCTTGCTCACTCTGCAGAAAGGATACCCCCAGAATGGCCCACATCCCTCTCATATAGCCTCTGACTACATGGTCCATGTGCATTCTGAGACTCACGTCCCCTTCAGAGTGTCTTTTCAGCCCCTGTCTTTGCTACAGCCTCAAGAAATACAGTGTCTGCCTGACCCCAAAAGATGAGGTTGCTGGGTTCCTCTCAGCTTTCACTTTGGGAAGAGCACAGCTCATTTCCTATGCACTGGAGTAAATGTCTTCCTTGCCTTCAACCAGTGATGCACGTCATACAAAGGAACAGTGGATTAAGGACTTCACCACTGCAAGCATGTAAACGTTATTAGAATTAATGGGAAACATCAATTTCTAAGATGCTCTTTTAGACAGATTTTATGCATTAAATAGAGGTAGGTGAAATGTTGCATTACAGCAATTTATTCATGGAAAAAAAATGCAGAGCTGATGACTGGCTGAAACCACTGACCATCACTGGCATTGGAATGGGAAAATGATCAAAATGCTTTCATTTTGTATTTCAAATTATAACCCAGGTCTAAGTAAAAGGTATTGAAAAGCCCTCGACACAACCACCAAGAAGCAGACCTAAAAAGAAAGGGTTTTTACTTCTGCTAGCTAACAAATAATTCAATTACTCACCCAGCACTAACATGAGGGCAGAGAACTGGAGCGTTCCCTGCCATTGGCACAGGGGAGATTTAGGTGGGTAATTCCATTAGCACTGTGGGAGTCCCTGCACATCAATCTTTGTGGCATTAATGAGGAAATGAGGTAGCAATAATAGAAGTTTGGGAACAGTTCCTTGGCTCCACTTCTGGATCTTAAACAAGGACATCTCAGGTTTCCCACCTCTGCCAGAGCACAGCTTGTGCACTGCTAAATCTTCACATTGGGCTCCAATGCAGTGTTTTAGAGGTCTCACAGTGGCCCTGGAAGCAGGGAAACATAAACCATAGCAAGTAACAAGAAACACAAGTGCTATTTCCTTAGCATTCACTAATTTGGATGCCTTTAAAAGCTGTGCATTAAACAACATGGTAAAGGAAGAGAAAGAGTTAAGCATTCAGGAGTGAGCAGATTTGCTCCCACAGCAAACGCACAAAGCACTTGACTCTGTAACATCCTCACCAAGTAATTGTGTGAAGGCTCTCGGTGTCGCAGCTATTGTTTCATCTCCTTATCGACACTGCACACTGCCTCGGGCTCTGAAGCTCTTCCCTGAGAGGGCTCCCCTCGGGATGTTCACACACACGCAGAGCCCCATTAAGATGAAAGCGCTCCTGGCCTCTGCCCATCTTCCTGCACTGTGTCTGCAGACTCGCACGATGTGCAGCAAAGGAACAGGTTTTGCTTTTAAGTTAGGAAAGTATCACTGCTGCTGGGAAAAAGAGAAAGGGAAAAGAAACCCTGGCTGCTATTCCAGTGGTGGCTGTTCCCAGGAAAGCCTGGTCTCTAGGCCTGCTAGACCTAGAGATAGGACCTGTCAGATAAATCACTTTATGCTTCCCAGCAGTTCCTGCTGCTACATAATCACACCAAACTGGTTTATAAATGAAAACTCAAGTTACTCCAAATATTGGTCTTATTTAAAAACAAAAAAGTAATCTCTCTCCAGCACCTAAAAGGAAGAAAATAGCATCTGCATTCGGGGACAGGCACCCACCTTTCTGAAATCACTCTGTGGCAAGGCCACAAGCACCACTGCTCATGGGAAGATGGGAGCTCACCAGACTGGAAAGGAAAGCACCTTCTCAGCCAGGGCTATGGAGACAACCACAGAACCCTGCGCGTCTTCCTCTTGATCAAAACCTGGACGGAATGTTTTCCTCATTCTAAAGGGAAAGAATTCATTTGAATTGTTGTGGTAGGTACAAAAGCTGTTGATTCTACAATGTCCTCTCTGGTTTTTAAGGTACTGAAGGAGACAGCCCAAACCAGCAAAAACTGTGTGTCTATTTTGTAATTTATGTTGGTTCTTGACAGCTTTTCTTTCTGGCACACCAATGCTCCTCCCTTCTGACTGTCACAGTTTCAAATGAACTTCTGATTGAGCCTTTAAGCTAATCAAGGGTTCATCAGCCCCTCAGTAGCACATCACAAGGAGATGCATTGGCCACCTGGATCACAGATTCATGCATCCACAATACCAACATACCAGCACTTTGCTGCTAGGCTGTTACTTCAAAACTCTGATGCTCTTCTCACTGTGAGATGCAAGAGCAGTTAACAAAGGAAAACCTCTCCCCTCTGACCAAATCAAAAACCCTTTCCTGCTGGTTAGGTATCAGTCCACATCCCAACCTGGCAGGCACAGCTTCTCCACATAGTACTAAGGTCACTGAACTAAGACAAGCAAAAAGTTGATATGATGCCTCCTTTTCTAC
Source organism: Melopsittacus undulatus (assembly GCF_012275295.1). Lineage (NCBI taxonomy): Eukaryota > Metazoa > Chordata > Aves > Psittaciformes > Psittaculidae > Melopsittacus > Melopsittacus undulatus. The sequence goes on along the minus strand of NC_047529.1, from coordinate 6,927,832 downwards.
ACAGTTGACTTTGGAGGGTGAAGACACAGCATGTATTACTACTTTTGTCTTCTCAAGGCTATCATTTCTTGGAAAGAAAAGCTTTTCTAGGGTCCCAGAAGATGCAACTGAAGTGGTCATGGTCCATTTTTCCCTTTTCCCAACCAGGCCTTTACACTCAAGCATTAACAAAGTCCTTACGCAGCAATTACATGCCCTTTGCTTCACACAGGTAACATGCAATTACATACACTGTGACTGCATCTGTCTTGGTCCCAGCTTGGTTAAAGACTTGGCTAAATCTGATTTGGGCAGTGCTGTGCACTAGATATCTAGTGCTCAGCTAAAGCAGAAGCAGCTGCAGCAGCTTACACCACCTAAAAGCCTGCTCTCCAATGTGTGTATTCCACCCTGGCTTTACAAACCATTTTGCAACTGTGTTGTCAGCTCAGGAATTTAATTGCAAGTCTCATGATATTGGGTGGTGGTTTTAATGAAAACTCCAGCTCCTGGGGAGCGCAGGAATCTCAGCTTTCATTTAAAACCAATTAAGTCTCCTAATTGCAGCAGCAACCCGAGAACACCCAGCAAGAAAGTCCTAAAGGATGAAATCTGAAGGTAAATAAAAAGACCCTGTTCCTTCCCTGTACAGTTTTCATTTAAGAGAATGCTCCCAGGATTTTCAAACAGATGACACAGGAGGCCTGACTGCTATGTACAAAGCTTCAATTCAGAAATACTAGCATAGTACAATGGGCCTGCAGAGAGAGAAGATAACAATTGCTCCAAGCATCAGCAATGACTTATTTTTATACTAATAATAAGATAAAAGCACTTTCACCATAGCTTGGAAGAGGTAAACACATACACTGATAGCAGCCATTAGAAACAGGGTGACACAAGGCAGTTTAACAGCCAGGCAGAATTACCAGTTGCATCCTTTTAATGTTTATTTATCACCAGGGTGTGAATTCAGCTGGGTTCAGGGATTACAGGGCAGCTCTGGAGTGTATCTGGAATAGAAGAAAACACAGCTGAAGTTTTAAACAAAACTAGAGCATTGTGAGTTATGTCCAGTTTAGCTCTGACAGTCAGTGTCACAGCCGTTCCCAAATCTTGGAGCTTAGTAGAATCATAGGATAGTTAGGGTTGGAAAGGACCTTAAGATCATCCAGCTCCAACTCCCCTGCCATGGCCAGGGACACCTCACACTAAACCATGCTACGCAAGGCTTTGTCCAACCTGGCCTTGAACACTGCCAGGGATGGAGCATTCACAACCTCCTTGGGCAACCCATTCCAGCACCTCACCACCCTAATAGAAAAGAATTTCTTCCTTATATCCAATCTAAACCTCCCCTGTTTAAGTAGCTGGAAAGGAATAAAGCCTGTAATATCTACAGTATGGTGGGAAAGGCTATGGCTGTTTTGACAAACCAGCTGGCTTGCAGAGGAAGGGAATAAGGATAGCCAGAGTATTCTAACTTGTATTCTGACCGTAAATGATGATTCTTTCTTCTCACTATTCTCTGGTTATTAGATTCAAGTTGAAAAAAGCAGTTTTCCTTATGTTTACACACCCACACAGTTAATTGGAAGTAAAAAGTATGTCTTCTTATGGCCAGAAGTGCTACCCCTGTTTGGGAGAAACAGGTTATTGTGCAAAATTCATGTAATTGGTTTCCATAGCCCAAAGCAAATCAGCAACAATTTCTTATAGTGGAGGAGCAGATTTATACTGAAGTGTCCCTTGAAATTTCTCATTCAAAGGCTGAGGGTTCTAATGACTGCCTTCAAATTGCTATCAGCAAATGTCTACGCAAAAATGAAATTCAGTGTGCAATTTGGCAAACAGCTGTACGTTCACAGCCTTCAGCGACTAATCTAATCTGGGCTCTAATTTCTCTTTGTGTAGATTTGTAACGTACACAGGCTTGAGCTTAATAAGGCCATTAGCACAAGTACATTTACTCAGGCCCATAAGCACTTGCAGAATGGGATCCTGTTTATAGTCAGCTGGCACTGGGCCAGCCCCATCCCTGACCGGTGTTGTATAAGAGAAAAGGATACTTGCCTTTTTGCCCTTTCCCGATAGGTTTCTTATTGACCCCCATGGTAAAGACACACAATGGGCTTGAAACCAAACCATCTCAGAGCAGCCCTACAGAGACACAAACCTCGGGTCCTGGGTAAGCCTGGTCCATGACTGGGTGGCTGCACCAAGGCAAAACAAGGACCTGCTTGCAAAGCCTGGGAGGGTCTGCTTTTCCCAGAGCAACTAGTATCTATACTGACCCCTTCCCAATGGGATGGCAGTGCAGGAGTGAATTGCCTGCTATTTCGTTCCCCCTTCACTTGTGGATGAGCCTTTTGAGTTTCAAGTGAGGGACTGCCTCTGATTAAACTGAATCTAATGTGTGTGTTTATGAGACGTTTTGACGCACAAACCATTTTTCCTGTCAGACCCAGATACAACAATGATGATAACTCGAATGTTTGGAGTCACATGGCTTTGGAAAGCTTTCCTACCATTACACTCTATGAATGTTAACAGGTCTAGCTAAGTGCAGGCAAAGACTAATGGCAGTACTTTCTGCATCTCCTTTTCCCACCAGAGAAGTCTATGTAACATTGGCTGGCAGGTCTACCCCAGAGAAGGGTGAATGAAGGTGCTGTATATTACTCTTATGATTTGTACTATAATGAGTTTATCTTTGCTTCTCCCACTAAAAACAGGTTGCAGAAGATACCACTATGAGTTAAACACTTCATTGGTTTCTTTCTGAAATGAGAAATCTCCCTGAAATACTGAGGTGTATAAAAAGCTATAGTATTTTTCCAGAGTAATTAGTAATATTACCATTAAAAGCATATTCAGAACAACACCATCAAACCCCCAAAACCCCTATTTTAGAACCATAACTCATTGAAGTAAATAAGTGAATACAAATCTTGACTTTAAGTCTGGTTTTCAACCTGTTGTTTTCTGGACAGGAGCCCCAGAATTCCTCTTTGTACCCCTGTGGGAAAGCCCAGGAGCTTGTCACTGCTGTCTCCTTTAGCCTGCACCATCCAGAGGTCTGTACAGCTCTGATTTACACAAGCTAGAACTGGCTGGTTTTGCTGTGTGAACCCTTTCATCCACCTTCAAATTGAGGCAGGATGGCACCTGTGCTTAGCACAAAGCAACAAAACAGGTAAGGACTGCTCAGATAATGTGTGTCAAACTACCATCCACCGCTCAGCTTTCCTATTTCTACAAGTGTGGCCATACTGCCTCTGTTCCTGGCTCCCCCTCTGTTGATTATTTCCTTCCCAGGGGGAAAACATGAAGCAAGCAGAAAAGGAGAAGGAGCAAAGGCACAGCACAGATCACACGTGTGCTTTCAGCCTTCAGCCCCTGAACTGTTCTGCACAGAGGAGGAAGGAAGGGGGAAACAGGGAAAGAAAACCTGGGAAACAGCATGAGGCAGGGTAACCGAATGGGAAAAACCATAGCAGCTGGGTTTGCTGGGTGAGAAAGCAATGAGGGAGCAGACTGAAATATAGCCCCACACAGCAGGTCCTGGAGGAATTTACTGGAAACTTGAGCAAACTAAACATCAATGAGAGCACAGTGTCAGCAAAGCAACAGGGTAAACAGGCAGAGCTACAGTGAGAGAACACTGACTATTCCCTATATTAAAAAATCACAATGTTTTTGCTGAAGGAAAATAACAAAGACTGTTGAAAAGCAATTTCAGTTGAGCACGATGCTCACTGAAACCACTGGAAGCTTTTGCATTGTCTTAAATAGCCAATATACCAGAACCTCAGCCCTTAAGCAACTAATTACGGGATGAACTAGTCATGCAGACAGCCATGGGATGCTCTTATGCTCTTTAGCAATGCAAAAATCATCCACAAAGTAGAATATAAGATGCATCAGTCATGCCAATCACAGCATTTATTCACATGATGAAAATTGGCCCAAACCTACATTGTAGTCAGGAAATTAAAAGTTGGAATCAATGCCCTTACAAACAATAAGATTTGCTGCAGGGAAGGAAAACATTAGAGAAATCCAGGCTCTTTCTGGCACTGTGGTGGTAGGGGGGCATTTCTCTTTTGTTATACCTCCAGTACATGTCTGTGTAAAGCAGGCATCTGATAGATGAGCTGCTTGGCAACTGCTGGCAGGCAGATGAAGGACCAGCACAGTGTTGTATTGGTGAAGGCTGGAAAGTAGCCACCCCTGCTTTGGTTTAACTGGTGTATAAGCAAAACCTTTCAGAGGAGTAACCTTCCTCAGGTGCCTTCTGTCTAAGGTGACCAGGAGTTTTTCTCACCCCATCATAGTACCTATCCTTAACTGCAGTAAGAAAGGCCTAAGACAGACAGAAGGCTTTGCTAAACTATGGGTTTTTGCAAAGGGAGATGGATAAGAGACAGAAAACATAACAAAAGCTTGTGGAGCAAGATAAGGACAGAAAGAGATCACTCAGCAGTTATTGTCATGGGCAAAACAGACTTGATTTGGGGAAATTAGTTTAATTTATTACCAATCAAATCAGAGAAGGGTAATGAGAAAATAAAACCCAAATCTTAAAACACCTTTTCCCCTCACCCTTCTTCCCAGGCTTAACTTTACACCTGATTTTCTCTATCTCCTCTCCCACCCCAGTGCAGGGGTATGGGGAATGGGGGTTGAGGTCAGTTCATCACTGTCTCTGCTGCTCCTTCCTCCTCAGGGGAGGACTCCTCACACTCTTCTCCAGCACGGGTTCCCTCCCACAGCAGACAGTCCTCCATGGACTTCTCTAATGTGAGCCCTTCCCATGGGCTCAAGGTAGAGATCTGCTCCACCATGGGCCTCCATGGGCTGCAGGGGCACAGCTGCCTCACCATGGGCTGCACCACAGGCTGAAGGGAATCTCTGCTCCAGCACCTGAAACACCTCCTCCTTCACTGACCTTGGTGCCTGCAGAGCTGTTCCTCTCACTCATTCCCACTTCTCTCCAGCTGCAGTTGCACAGGGACGTTTTCCCCTTCTTCAATGTTATCACAGATGCACCACCATCACTGATGTCTGCCTTGGAGTCAGCTGGCATTGACTGCATTGGACATGGGGGAAGCTTCAAGCAGCTTCTCACAGAAGCCACTCCTGTAGCCCCCCTGCTACAAAACCTTGCCATATAAACCCAATACATGGATCATTACCTCGATCAGCCAGGAGGGACCATCTGGCAACAACTGCTCACTTCCCCTCAGTGCCATACACCTCACTGTCTGCTCTTGAGAGAGCTTTGAGGGTACATGATACCCCCAGTACAATAAGTAGAATTAGAAATCAGATCCCAGGTTGAATGTTTTCTATCACTGCTGTTACAGTCTTATTTATAAAAGAGCTTAAAAACCCTTTGCCTTGAGATTTCACACACAACAAATGCATTTGCAATGACACAATGAGAGAAACCCTCAAGTGCTTCCAGAGCCGGAGAAATTGATAGACTTTTCCATGGTCTGTGGGACCTTCGCCCTCATTAAGGTCAAGCCAAATTACCTTAGGAATAATTCAGCTACAACCCACAGCTCCCTGATTCTGAACTGATAGATTATGCAGCCATTAATCAGCTCAAGGTCTGCTTCTGCTTTTGACTTTCAGAAGGTAACCTTACTCCATGCTGGTCCTTTTATTGAGTTCCTCAGATACATTCGTACTCAGAAAAATAAATCTCATTCCCTGCTAAGCATTGATGATTCCTCATGTTTCGTGAAAGACTGAATTCACTCTTTAATACATTTGTTTGTAATGCACCAATTTCATTTTGCCTGCTCCCAAGAAAGCTGATTTCTATTCAATGGGCTAGAAGACGTGAGATACTATATATCACTGTACGTCTGTGCCTGTAGTTAGTTGCAGAGCCATAAATTTGGGAGACAGTAACTGATCTTCAGTTAATTTCCTGCAAAGTCTGAAAACTTTGTCGTGGGTGATCACTGACAAAGATATAACAACAATAAAATAACCCAAGATGGTCAAACCCAATTTAATAGTTTCCATAAAGATCATTTTTATCAGAGCATTGCAGGACTTCATTCACTGGTGCAATATCACTCCCTCCATGTAACTGTGATAGTGAAAATGCACTTTTATGTCATGCTTAGTGGGTTATTTTTGGCTAGGATTCCTATAGGTATGTTTAGCTCTCAGATCCATATCTTTAATAGCAACTACCTGTATTTCCAAGGGCTGAATTTCACCCAGTGAGGATGTCCAGCGAGGTTTAATTTTGACAGATGGATTTAAGGGCATGGCCTTATCCTTCACTGTGTGCTTCAGCTCCCAGTGGATGGTGGGTATACTCTTGAAATAAAGCTCTGTCTTTCCATTCCTGTCATAAAGCAAGCTGTAGCACCACCCGTTCTTCATTTGTCTTAATTATAAATATATCTTCTAGCTCATGAAAAAAGAGAACTCCCTATCATAAGTGACTAATGAACTTGCAGCTCTCCTGCAGATACAGTCAATAGCCTTCCCGAGGTCCTTATGCTGAGAGTCCTGCTTTAAGTACTGCTTATTTACACGGTATCTACATTAGCTGTCAATTAGATACAGCTTTGGTTGGTTTAATCACTTTACCATCTAGCCAACATCAAACCTCAAATGAGCCTGCAGAGCATCAAGTCCAGGCTTGCAGCACTGGTCTGTAAGGGCATGATTTTGAGGCAGCTGTTGAGAAAACCTTTGTTAGAGACCCCCAAAATACACAAGTATCAAAGATCAGCAGGGGACCATGTCCATTGAACTGTCTCACATTGTAGCCAGAAAAGGAAGAAGGCACTCTAAAGGATCAAGTTTGCATGCAATTACCTTCCTATTGAACACCAATACAGGAAATAAGAATTAATTACAGCTTTCCCTATTAAGGCCAAAAAAAATTCTATTCACCACCTCCCTCTCTTTACTTAGTACTATTTTGCATAAATATATTTAGCTATCAGGTGAATCAAGCCCCACATCTTGGCTTGGCATTATTGACTGTTCTTAGATGGAAAGATAGACAACTTAAACAGCAGAGGTTTAGATTGGCTATAAGGAAGAAATTCTTTACTGTGAGGGTGGTGAGGCACTGGAATGGGTTGCCCAGGGAGGTTGTGAATGCTCCATCCCTGGCAGTGCTCAAGGCCAGGCTGGATGGAATGGGTGACATGGTTTAGTGTGAGGTGTCCCTGCCCATGGCAGGGGGTTGGAACTGGATGATCTTAAGGTCCTTTCCAACCCTAACTATTCTATGATTCTATGATTCTAAAAAGCACTAATTTGTAACCTTGGGTTAGGTCAGTGCATACAGTGAACTCAGCATGTAGAAGAGTTCGTTTTAAATACTATTTAATTTTAAATGACTCTTTTATATTAAATACTACTTTAAAATACCCACAGTGCTGTCCTGCATACTTGTGCATGAATTACAACAAACCAGGCCACATGTGGCAGGGCACCTTTTACTGCTGAGTGGGTCAGTGAAATGAAGGCTTTTGGTTTCATGTTGCATTACTGAACTTTGTGATCTTTACATTAAACCTGAAGTGTCTGATGCAGAGACGGGGTTTAGGTGTTTTTTAAAGGACCAACTTTCTGCAAGACACAGGGAAAATATTTGGTAGATACTCCACGTACTGGGTTAAAGTGTTTTATATAAAGAACTCAAAAATAGTATTTCAGTTTTTCATTTCTTAACAGACATTTCTTGTTCTGTTTGACTTGAAGAAATCAGTATATAAGCAAGACCTTTATACTAACCCCAGCTGTTTCCTCTTCCTTTTTATGGGAAACTTTAATAATAACAAGTGAAACATTACCATTTGGTTCTTGCCTTACTCCAATTACTCTTTTCCTTATTAGATCCAGCTCTAGCCTCATGAGACCCTTATTGTCTTCTAAAAATACATCTCACACAACTCATTGTAGGGAAAAAATCAGGCTTTTAAAGGTAAAACCAGAAGACAAAGAACAACAACAAAAACAGGAGTGAGAAGAAGAAAGAGTTTGCTATTCTGATTTTTTTTTGTTATTTTGGGTTTGGCTGTTTTCTCTTTTTATTAAATGAAACTCTTGTCGTTCCTGAGGGGAACCAGATGATGCAGTGCCACATTTGCCTTTGCTTGGCTCATGACTGGGAACTGGTGTACAGTGCTGACTATGTGCATTCAATATAACATCACTTGGGCACTCAGCAGATGAAATAGCCGCAGCCCTAAGTAGCCACTCAGCTGAGGAGCTTTGCAGCTGTGGGTGTATCTCTTATATCCATATCTATCTATATGTATCTGTACATATCTCCAAATTCACACTACTTGTGTGTAAGGCAGATTTTCAAGACTTTAAAATCATAGAATCATAGAATCATGAAATGGTTTGGGTTGGAAAGGACCTTACGATCATCCAGCTCCAACCCCATGCCATGTGCATGGACACCTCCAACTAGATCAGGTTGCTCAAAGCCCCTGGTCCAACCTGTCCTTGAATGCTGCCAGAGATGGAGAAGTTACCACTTCTTAGGGCAACCTATTCCAGTGGCTCCCTAGCCAAACAGTAAAGAATTTCTTCCTTATATCTAACCTGAACTTCCTCTGTTTAAGTCTGAACCCATCACCCCTTGTCCTGTCACTACAATCCCTAATGAAGAGTCTCTCTCCAGCATCCTTGTAGCCCTCTTCAGACCCTGGAAGCCAATCTGAGGTCTCCACACAGCTTCTCTTCTCCAGGCTGAAGAGCCCCAGTTTTGTTAACCTGTCTTCATAGCAGGCAATGTGAGTGACATGTTTCTAGAGGAGCTTTCTGCTTCTGCTGGAGAAACTCCATAAACAATAGATTTTAGCACACAGCAACACTTCCTGGGACATTTACGGCCAGACTGTCAAAGCTGCTCAGCACCTGAAATAGTCAGTTTGCCTAGGAGCCCCACCGCTAACTTTAGCAGCTAAATGAGAGCTGACCTCAACCATGCAAGTCAGCTCTTTGGAAAAGTCTGGCTACAAAGCTTGCATCTAAACTGACTGCTCCCCAGGCAAGTGCTAAATATCTTCTGACATTGTCCTCCTACTTTTGTGTCCTAACATATGCAGTCTGCTTATTTATAGAATGTGTGAGCTTCATATACAGCGGGCTGAATCCCTCAGGACAAAGAGTCACTTGGCTTTGCACAGTGCGAAAGGCTTGTTCTGCTCACCTACCACACTGGAGAGGGCAACAGGACCCAGATAAACCCAAGTTCAAGAGTATTCCTGTGAACAGTAACAAGTGACAAGAACAAGAGTAGGAGGGGAGAAGCGGATGAGCAGAGTTTGAGAGCTCCGGGCCCACCACGCGCAAAGGGGAGCGGAGGGAAGATCCCAACACATCATCAGCAGAAGTCCTCCTTCAGCCACCTACAGGGATTGCATCATTTGGAAAGATGTGCCATATGTCCCTGCCTGGCCCGAGGGCTGGAACATGCCAGGGCTGAACAGCAGAGCCCTTATCCACAATATAGGATTGCATGTTGGAAACACAGCCCCTAAGCCCTATGCTTTTACAGTGAAATAAAGGTCCACTAATGCTCAAGTAGTAAAAACCAACAACAGCTACCATTCAAAAAACCATCCATACTACAAATCATTTTTGTCCAGTTTGAGTTAGTGAACCTAACAAATACGAAACATAACAATAAGAAAATTACAAATCATCAGAAAACTAAGCTGATGCTATTATATTTGGATATTGGTAATTTGCTTTTTCTTTCGTACTCTATGCACAATAACATAAAATCATGTTATCACCCCTAGAGCTGCACACAATTGTGCACAACGCTCTAATGAAAATGTATCAGCCTCCAATCTTAGGATGGACACACTACTTTCTGCAGGTGCAAAGAACTGATCTGAGATGTATAACTACGGAGAACAGTATCCATCATCATGCAAGCCTCCATCCTCATCAGATGTAGGCAACACAGAAAATTCCCTTCATCTAAAGCCATAGTGTATCCTGGTGGGCACTGAGCTCTCGGGCAGTTCAATCATCATATAAATAAGCCTTAATTGGCATTACCAAATGCTTTGAAATTATATTGCCTGCTGCTGGCACTCCAAAAGGTATCTCTCTGGAGACAGGAGAAAAAAAACCCAATAAATCAAAGATCATTTGCAATTAGCTGCAGCAAACCCATACCTAACTGGTAGGCATCCGGGGTAAAAACATCATCAGCCAAAATGGCAAATGCCGTCTGGTTTGTCAGGAATTGAATGTGTAGCACCAAGCAAGCAATTAGTACAGACTCTGATCAGTGAAGCAGACAACCATTTGCCTTGTTATCTTGCTGCCTGCCCATGTGAACAGCATCAAACAACTATTAAGACACCCCACTCCCCCCAAAGGGAACACCGGTGGTGAGTATCTGAAAACCTCCTTGTTAACAAGCTAACCTTTGATACTGCTGAGAATACAAGGAAGCATTTACCAGCCACTGTATTGATAATTATGGAATAGAAAATGGTGGCTCATTGTCTATCCCAGTGGGAAGAGAAATAAATAACACATGCATGGTTCACACTGGGCCTATAGTGACCAGCCCTTTCATGGCATGTCCTAGCCATGGGCAACAGCTGCCAAAAAGGCAATTGTCCACAGAGCTGCTCCCCTGGGGCTGTTCAATGCAGGGGTGATGTGTATTTGGAGATGACTCAAAAGCCCTTCTGCTGGTAACAGGAGGCTCTGTGGCACACAACCCTCAGGGACCCCTAAACACCCTGTTTAAAAGCATCCTGAAAGGCCACACGCATGGATGGGCACGTCAGGGCTGAAACACTCAAATACAGTGATTTTTGGAGCTGTGAGGTTTTCCTGAGGCCCTTCAAACATGTAAGGGCGGGGAACCAGCTTTAAGCAGAATATCTGATAGTAACCCAAGAGGACTTAAATACCCAATTATGCTTCAGCATCCAGGCATCCAAGCTTGTTAGGGGTATAAACCCCTCTCCCATTTATAGCCTAACTCTGTTTTGTCCCCAGTCACATTGCAAGGAAGGAGAAGGGCACACCAGAGCCTGCACCAGGCTCCCAAGGGGTTGTATCTTACTCAGGCGCAGCCTTTGCATCAAACTACCAGTTATCTTCTCAATTAATTGTAGGTATCATAGTGGTTGACAGGACAGCCTTACCACCAAGGGATAATTTAATATGACTAAACTGTAATCAAAGTGTTAATAGCCTCAGAATTTAATCTGTGCCGAGAAGTAGGATTTATAAAAGGGAAAGGACGACCAAGGCTAAGATGAATAATGTTAGTTGTAATATTACAGCTAGTTGTAATAGTATAATTAGTTGTGATATCCAGAAATAAAAATTACTCTGCTTTGAGTTCCAGGACGTGTGCCAAAAAGGAGCCGTTAGTCACAGAGCTGAGGAGCAGTTACTCAGTCCATTATCTCATACACCGCAAGGACCAGAAATGAATCCTACATGTCACAGGGAAATTAAGACTGTATTTTATGGCAGGACACTGCTTTTAATTTTAGCCCTTTAACCAGATCCTTTCAGATTATCAGTGTGCTGTGCTTTCCCATTTCCACCCTGAACTAAGCTTGGAGATGGGTATCTGCAGAAGCCCTCCTGGCTCTCGACAACCATCTGGCTGAGCTCCATTTGTCCATTGGGCATGGCCCCAAGTTGTCCCTCCTGCACAGGCTGTAGCAATGCAAGCTCAGCTCTAGCATCTCAGCCTGCTTCCTTCCTCCTCCCTCGCCACAGTCTTCTGGAAGAAAAACCTTCAATCCAAACACATAAGACCCCAGCCTTATCCTGCCTTTTCCGTACAGTGTAAGGATGCTGGGTGATGGTTTGGCTTGCCTCCATCAACAGGTGCTGCTTCCTTCTGGGGTTAGCCATCCCCTGCTGCTCCCTGGCTCCGTGCTCAGTAACACACATAATCACTTCTAACCCCAAATTGCAGAAGACATCAATAAAGCCAGTATTCAGCATCACAATGCATAGTCAAGAAGTTACACGAAAGCATAAAGTGATGTGACTGAGAAGCACTTTTTTACTCCTAATTATGATGGCAGCCAGTTTTTACCATCCCATTGTATGACAGACACAGAAGCAATTGCTTAAGCTGGTAGGGATCTTTTAAAAACCACTTTGAACGCCCTCTCTATTATACAAGTTATTTTAAAACCATTTCCTGCTTTTAGGTAGCAATAAAGAAATTGAATGGTTTCCCAGGTTGTGCTTATCCTTTTCTCCTTCATTTCCTGCTACGTACTTTCTTTTCTTCCTGTTCTCTCAGTGCCAATGTGCTTATGAAAGAGGAAAACAAACCAGGAAAGAAAACTCACTCAAGGGAAAACAGACAGAAAGAAGAGAATAGAGGCAAAGTTGTGATCTATATGTTTTGCTTTGAAAGGGAAATCACCTGGGATTGAAGTAAGTGAGACTTTTGTTCTCTTACACACCACCCCCTTTTCCTCCTGGTCCTGGCTGACTTGCACCTTCTGGCAGGCACGTAGGTGCTTGTTTTGCTGATGAGGGCTGCTGCTCCACAGGATGGAGTCACCAGAAACAGTACTCCCAGGAGATGTTTTGTGTAAGGGATAAAACAAGCACCAAACTGCATCTCTGCCGCCCCTTCCTTTGCACACACAAAAGCGATGCTGAGGTCTTGCTAAGGCTCTGCTCTCAGTGTTGTATATGTTGGGAAAGACACCGCTTAATACATATGGGGAAGTACTTCCCCATGCACACACAGGAGCCCTGGCGCAGAGGCAATTAAACACTCCAGGCTGCACATGCTCACACAATTACCTTTTGTGACTGTCACTAAATAAACGCTGCACTGAGCCAATAAATCTTAGAATGGCCTCATTTTTCTCTCAATGACGCCTCAGGCAAGGCCTGTGTGGCCCAGCAAGGAAAAAGGTTAACTTTTGCTGAAATCCCCTAATCCTGCTTATCTGCTGCTTCTCCCTAAACATCTGCCAGCTCCAGACACCTGCTATAAATACCAGTTTGCCTTGCAGTGGTTCCTGGAGTCTATCAGCAAACCAACCAATTAGTACTGTCAGCGGATCATTCATTAACTGAAGTCTTCGGTTGCAGCTAACCTCAGACTAATTGTGGATTTAGCTCCTATCTAGTAAGATCAAATCAATCAAAAACCAGAAAGAAGAAAAATGAGACCATGGGTAAATACCAAAGATCAATAGGTAATAAATTAAAACCTTAATTAAAATCTTACCTGAATGCTAACAAGAAACATGACATGAAAGAGTTTATTTCCCATCAGGTTATTCTGATTCTCATAATGTTTTCTCCCTAGTTCAAACTTGGAACTCCTTAAATACATGGTTAAAGAGTCAGAGTAAATTTTGGTGTTCTAAGATAGACTCTTGCCCTCCCTCCAAGCAAAGACCCCATGCAGGCAGCTCAATGACACTTTGAGGGTGAAGAGCAACCACATGCAAGTGCAGGCATTTTCCCTGCAGGTTTTCCCCTGTGGATTTGGAGCTGTAGCTATTGACCTTACTGGCAAGGAGGCAATTTTACTGCTGGTTGCTCTTGCTCTTTGTGCAGAAGCATCGCAGCTATTAAAGGAGGAACAAGAGCTAGTTGCCTCTTGTGGGTCATCAGCAGATGTAAATAACATCTATGCATCTCTGCTGTGCAAACCACAGAGTAATTAGTGGGAGCTGTGAAGCTGAGAAGCTGGTAGCTCTTCCTCCCTTTGGAGATGCAAGGCCTGTGTTGTACTCCCTTCCTACTGTTGCTTTTAACACTGTTAGGCCAACAAGAATATGAGACAAAGAAGGCAAAAGAGCCATGGCTAGTTTTAAACTATGCTCAGGTACAACGCTGTCAACCATATCAAGACCGATGCATCAACAAGTTAATCTCTATGGAGGCCAAGAATGAAAGAGGGAAAAAAGATCAGTAAATCAGTTTTATCAGATCGATACACCCAATCTTAATGTGATCCATGGGCCGGGTTTGTTGGCAGGAAAGCTCTTGGACTCAGTCTGCAGGAGGTCTGCACACACCCCAACTTCAGATACCACCAAACAATAATCTCTCCCTCCCTGCCACTAGTTACCCAGCCTCTGAACTCTCATCACCAATGTTGGTGTATGAGCACAAGCACCATGGGATGATTCAAACCCAAGATCATTTGACTTCAGGTTTGGCTCTGAGCACCCACCTGTTTCTCAAAGTCTCTGCCGCATTTGCAATTGTAATCATAACCAAGATCACTTTTAAACTGAGCTGTGCAGGACATGGGTGCTCCCAAAGGAACTGTAGACCGCTGCATCCTCTAGACTGGGAAATAGCATATGGGTTACCTGATGATTCTATGTGCTGTCCTTATCCTAACCCCATCCTTTGCTTTGGGGGGATGATGGTAAGACAAGCAAATTTGGTTTCATGCATGTGCGTGAGATATCCCAGCTCTTTGAGTATCCCCTTTTGTCCTCCTAGACCCTGGATCTGATTCTTCTCACTGTGTCAGCGTGCAGCTAGACAGGAACCAGGTCTCCTTTCATATACTGACTTCCATAGCACTGGGCTGGAAACTGCCAGCCAAGAGAAGGAAGGAGGGCAGAGGCATTAGCATCCTCTAGGCATCTGTTTCACTGCCCAGCTCTCAGTTGCAGGTGAGGCTGAAGCCAGAAGACCTAATGAAGCAGAGAAGAACAGCTACACTCCTGACATAAAAGGCACGGCAAGCTTTCATCTTCTGAGAGGTTAAAAATAAACAGTTTAGCTTCAGCAAAGTGGTCTGATTAGAGGCAAAGAAAACTACACTGATTTCCATGGAAATGGAATATTTTGTTGCTGCTACTTGATCTCGTTGAAATGTATTAAGAACACAAAAGTGCGTTTCCAATATCTGGAGAGTGCTGGCATATTTTAAAATCTTAAATTAAATTGATTTCTTTTAAAAGAAAGCTGGCTGATTTTAGTTTCTTAATTACTTCATTACCACTGGAAACAGAGCATGCTTTTGTAAAGCTACAACAGGATATTATAGAAACAGCTGCAATCCACAACAGAAGAGATACAGACGTAGGCAACATCTCTACAGACAAATCAGGGACTTAAGATCCTCTATGCCCATTATTTCCTCCCTAAAACCAACAAAGAATTGCTCCTTAAGTCATGAATCTTGGTAAATTTAAACCAGATACTAGTTTCTATGGAAAAATGATCAATCCCTAAATTTTGTTCACTTCTTTAAATGTATAGGAATACTTCATAAGGCCTGCCTACACGTGCTTGGGAAGCAAAATAACTCAATTAGTTCGAGTTCTCATCTCATTACTGTGGTACATACCTCCATAGGGAGGTTTCTTTCGAATGAGCAGTGTCCTCTTTCAGTTTAACTCATAGTAACAAAATAATCACTCAAAATGGGACACCATTGTCATGACCTTCACTGTGATAAATACTAAATACAGGTGTGAGCAAAATGCTGCTTTGCTAGCACAGTTACCATCTTTATAGACATACCGCAGGATGGGATCAGCTCCAGCATTTCCACACGTACCAATGAGACGTTGTCACAGCAAAGCCCAATTGAAATAAATTTTCTAACAAACAAATGCTAAAAAAAGCCCAAATCTGTGTTCTTGGTTAAAATAACACATTGTGCAATTGCAAGGAAAAAATGAACCAATTTCTCCTTCTATTTCCTCAAAGTGAAATTTCAACAGAAACAATAAACTCTTTAGGTTTTCACTTTAACAGTGTGACATGTTTTTGACAGAAATCTTATCTTATTGTAATTTTAGGTGACAGAGCAACTTGGGCTTCGAACCAAAAGGCTGCTGTACTTTCTATCTGTATATTATGTTTTCCTACATGCTTGCAACTAGCACGTGCTCCGGTTCCAGTGGTGAAGACCCGGGAAAGAAACCAGAGCTGGGAAAGACTTCCGCACAAACCACAGACATCCTTAACCTGATTTAGGACACCTTACCATTCCAGACCAGTCACATTAGGTATTGATTAGTATAAATACTGTGGCTCAAGGGGCTTGCCTCTTCTCACATAATGGCCTCATGAAAGCAATTCTTTGCATTACACTGAAGACCTTTTTTTGGCTAAGGTTTACTATACATTTAACATGAAAGATTGTCCATAAAAACATTTGAGAGTGGATCCACAAAAGGATGGAGGCATTGAAATACATAATTTGTGGTGCCTGCTAATTTTCATAGCCCTGACCCAGGTCCCAGAACTCCTCATTGAACGTATGGGGAAAACCACAACAGACAGCAGGTATGGCAGATACTCAGTGACAAACACTGATAAGGAGAGTGGATGTAAGTCCCATTCCTGTATGTGAACATACATGGCTAATGGGAAAGCAGACAGAGACTATTAGGTGAAGAGCCTGGTAAGTACAGGAGATGGGTGAATTATTTGTAAACAACAACCTGGGTAAGGGTGTACCTACCTTCTTATGGCCATTACACTCTTCCCTTTTTAGCTATTTGCTGATGATTCTCTGCTCTCAAATAGGCTAATACTGCACTTGCATTGGCTGGGTCAGCTAAAAGCTCCTCAGTGTTTGGTACTTGCAGCCACATGGATTCTCTGTACAAACTTACTTGCATTAAGGAATGGATTTAAGAGCAGCAGATCAATGCCCAGGAGAGTTGTTAGGGTGGAATACAGAGACCTCATCCAGAGATGAAAGGAAGAACAGCATGTAATAATGACAGAAAAGGAACTCATCAGCTGTATTTTTACCCATTGTGCTGCACCTGGCAGACAAAAACCCCAACCAAACAATCCCAAAATAAAGAAATTGGTGTATTCAGTTCTCCACTTTAGTAGTTTTGCTTTTAACAATACCTGAATGTGTATTCAACCAGCAGATCCTAAGTGAAGTATTTTTTGGACACCTGGTGGTTTCAACTGTGTATGTATTCTTCAGTTCCTGGCCAAATACATTTCTGCTTCACTGCCTGCAGGAAGATCACCTGAGGAGAGCAGAGCAGAGCCTGCCAGCCCCACATGTCCCCTAAACAAAGCTATAGGTATGCATCAGCAACTTCTATATACAGTCCTTCTTTGTGCATTAGTTTCCCCTTTGTATCACCTGTTCAGACCATGCTGCATTTTAGCTAGTGTGGGCTTTACCATCCCTTATGCTACCCACTTCATGCAGCTTAACCGAGCCTGCTGGTTGCTCCTGTGCAGTTGGACATCCTCATTTCAGTATTACAATCAAGCTGAAAGGCATTGCCATTTGGATGTTGTTAAACAGGAGCCGCCTTGCAACTTTAAACACATAGGCAGGAGAATTGTAATGAGGCATTTACACGTAACTTCCAGCACGTAACAGCCAGCTCAAGCAGCAAACCATTCCTTTGTTATATTGAGTTTCTCTTACAACCTAACCCCATTTGAAATAAGCCCATACTTCTTTCTTCAGTGATAATTGATTTAGACCATCCTGAAATGAATTCAAGCTCAATAAAGGTTGTGGCCTGATGAAGAAGTGCACCTTTGCTGTGCAGAGGAATGCAGCTTGCTTAGGAACCTGTGAAAGCCACATATCTGCAGGTGGGAGGTTAATTTCCAACAGCCTGATTCAGCAGTAAAGGAATACATACTAAATCCTCCTCAAACCTTTCAGACACAAGCACTTCACAGCACTGGGAATAGATTAGCTCATTATGAGCTCTTTTTAAACAGAAATCTCAAATTCAACTGTTTTGCCCAAATCAGTCTGGTTTTTACTAGTTATATGTAGCACAGAGCTACGTACATGTTTATTTAGTATAGCTGGGGGACCAGCAGGGTTTTGGGGTTGCTCAGACATGGGCAGCACCAGCATGGTTCAACAGCGGTGTTAGCTTGCAGCTCCCCTGCTCCGTCCTTCCTACCTCTGGGGCAGGAAGGGACTGAGTGATGGATCTGCTGGGACACTGGGCAAGACTGGCTTTTTCCCTGCCTTTTCTTCAAGTGTTAGGGAGGTAAGAGGAAAAAGGCTTCTCTTAGCTGTGAACAATGTCTGTCCCTGCCACAGCTACTGCTTTTAGGCCACTTTTGCTAAAGCAGGAGAGAATTTGGCTTCCTGTTTCTTACCAAATGAAGAAAACCTACAAATAAGCAGTATTTGGGTCAGCAGGATCACATTTATAAGCCATAAATCAAATCCAACAGACCTTGAACGCTTATTTGTATCTCACAGACCACAGCTTTAAAAGTCCTGTGAGTCCTGATGCTAAACTGCTGGATTTTGTTTCTGCAGCATGTAGAAGGCTAATCAGGAAACTGCCCTGAAGGGGTCTGTCATCCACCACAGTGATGCGCAGTGTGCTGACACATCCAGCAGCAAATAGCACATGCAGCATTTTGCTCACAAAACCCCAGCTTCTGTCATATAAAGCTGTATAAATGATTGCATTGAGTTGCTGCTGTATTCTCTGAGTGCGGGACTTCTGGCCTTTTGCATGTAAGGCTGGCTTCATGTCTTACATCTCTGTTTTGTCCTCATTACACATGGTCATTTTGCTTTACTGGCTGTATTATCCTCCTCTTTGAATCCCTCAGTTCTCTCATGTGATGCTTTCTGCCACTCCTAAGGATGAAGTCCGGTGAGTATCTCTTCAGAGCATGAAGGAGGTGATCCTGCCCCTCTACTCTGCCTTCATGAGACCTCACCTGGAGCATTGTGTGCAGTTCTGGTGCCCTCAACATAAAAAGGACATGGAACTGTTGGAACAAGTCCAGAGGAGGCCATGAGGATGATCAGGGACTGGAGCACCTCCTGTATGAAGACAGGCTGAGAAAGATGGGGCTGTTGAGCCTGGAGAAGATAAGGCTGCGTGGAGACCTCATAGCAGCCTTCCAGTATCTGAAGGGGGTCTACAGGGATGCTGGAGAGGGACTGTTCATTGGGGACTGTAGTGATAGGACAAGGGGTAATGGGTTGAAACATAAACAGCAGAGGTTTAGACTGGATATAAGGAAGAAATTCTTTACTGTTAGGGTGATGAGGCACTGGAATGGGTTGCCCAGGGAGGTTGTGAATGCTCCATCCCTGGCAGTGTTCAAGGCCAGGTTGGACAGAGCCTTGGGTGCCATGGTTTAGTGTGAGGTGTCCCTGCCCGTGGCAGGGAGATTGGAACTGGATGATCTTAAGGTCCTTTCCAACACGAACTATTCTATGATTCCTACACATTATCAGATTTTCAAAGCCTAAATAAATTGAGCTTCTGTGTTGAGAGATAAAACAGCCTCCATGTGTGGGAAATAACAATTCTCATCGTCAAAAGGATGAGAAACTGGTCATCCTCCCTTAAAAAGTAGTGAAGTATTTGTCCTTTGGTTAGCAGAGGAAGAAATGGGCTTGAAACACATTACTGGCAAATCCACTAAAATAAACTTCCCACAGAAATTCACTACCACACAAATGCCTACATTCAGGAGTAAATATTACTCAAAAATTACAATGTGTTCATATGCATAATGTTTTGCACAGTTTGCATGTGTTTGTGTTTCTCCCATTTGAAGACAAGCAAATCATGACCTGTAGATCTTTCCTTTCCATGTTATGCTTCACCTCCATAGCACTATTTCTGTCTGGGTTCTTGTCAGTGCACACTGCTTTAAAGAGAACAGTAATTGCTACCTAAATTAAAATGGAAAACAGAAAAAGGGCACAATTATTTCCCCTTACGTGAGAAAGAATGATGGAATTTGATTAACTTCTTTTGAAGGAGGCTCTCAGCTGATGCTGCTCCCCTTTCACAGTGAATCTGTGCTGATGTGCCTGTGTGAGCCATCCCCAGCTCTTCACTGCTGCTTCTACAGAGATATGTCACTGATAGCTGCACCGTGCGTGAAAGACACACAGCTCTGAGTACAAGCAGGTAGGGCTGTAATTCCCTCCATCACTGCAGCAATGAACCTCACTTTTCCAGCTGTTTATTCACTGTTACAAGGAGGGACAGAGATGACTCTTGTGAGAGCTTTCCTGTGTCTGCCTGACGATCAAAAGAGGGATTTGTAGCTGCCTGGGGTTCATGAAGATGCTGGGCTGCAGTGACAAGCAGCCTGGCCAAGGTACAGGTAGGGGAAATGTGTTTATTTAGCCATCCACAACTTGAAAGCATTGAGCCTGTAGAGAAAGGGCAAGTGCACATTCAGTAATCGCCCCAGTTAGGAGAAAGATCCACTTCCAAAGCACATAGGAAAGAGGAAGAGTTTGCTCTTGGGAGGTACCTGGGAAGGAATAAAACATTCCCGTTTTACACTGCCTAAAATATCCATGAGATGAACAGAGATCAAGTAACAGCGTGTGATGGAGAGACAAGCAGAGGAAAATACACTGAAAACCCGGTACCCTTGCAAATGAACACGTATAGAAAATGGGCAGCTCAGTCTTCACAGCCTTTCCCATGGTGTAACACAGCAGTGAGTCAGAAATATGAGTCTGTTTGGCGACATCAAACAGCATCTTTAAAATAATGGAGAAAGAGGGATGGAAAAGGGCCCCTGCTATGCTCTGTAGAAGAACATGCAGGAGAATAGCAAATATGGCCCAGCCGTGGATGGCAAGAATAAGAAAGGGCAATATCCCCTTGCTTTCCTGCTGGTGGCTCAGTCGTTGGGGAGCTGGAAAGGTTTGGGAGGGCAGAAAGTGGATCCCAAGGGATCTCTCAGGAAATCACCACATCTGCCTTTTTGGAAGAGAAAAGTGAAATCAGATCATTTAGGCCTTAATATATGGTTGCCTTTCCTGATAGTAAGTCTAACAGAAGTTACAGTGGATTTTTCACTGACAGGATCAGTTCAAAGTCGGCTGTGTCCCTGCTTTGGATAAACTTCTGTTATCAGCAAAGAAGTAAACACCAGCCTCTCAAAGGGAGCTTCCAAGGAGTCCTACATCCCTCAAAGCACAGCTGGAAAACTGACCTTGGAAAGGCTACATATTTCAGGCATTGCAGATAAGTTAGCTGAGCTATGGTTGAGGCTGCAAGTAAAGGGGGCTGATGGTATGAGAGTGGCAGGTTGTGGAGCACATGGGATGGCAGAAACATACTGAAATACCAGCTTTGCTGCCTCTAATTGCACAAGTGGCTTCTCAAAAGGATGGGGAGAAATATCCCAGGAAATTGGCTGTCTGAGGTTACCAAGATAATAAGTATTTTCAGAAATCAGCACCAGTGCCAGAAAATAAAGTGGAAAATCTCCTCCATGGAAACTAGAGAAGGCAGAATCGGGAATGCTGGAGCAGGGAGAAAATAGAGCGATGAGAAAGCCAGATAAATGGTAAGGGAAGACTCCTTTCATAGAACAATCTACTGTGGGGAACGTGAAAATGAAGTTGGCTCTTGGAAGAGAGGAATCCCACCCAAAGCTGCTTTTCTGAGGAAGGGGATTATCTTGGCTTGGTTCCCTACCGCTTGTAAAGGCACAAGGGAATTTAATTAAGCATTGCTACTTTCCTAATTGTTGAGGCTATCCTCAGAGGCCCCAAAGACTTTGCAGGCTCTGCAGTGCTGGTCTGGAGATGGGATTTCTCAATTAACAGTAGGATATGGCAAGCAGTGAGGTCTGGGACTCGGTGCCCTGGTCAAACAGCAGCTCCATCAGTTTATGAACACTGCAGTAATTCTGCTGAGATGGAGCCAGCTGAGGGATTTATTTTGCCTGTTCTGTTCCTGCAAATTCACATGGAGTTTTCCATAGGGTATGAGCACAGTCTTTACTTGCCCTGTGCCACAAACCATCCTGCAGTGCTGCTGGGTGTTCTGCTCTGCAGGGACCACATTTCACAGCCTATGCATCCCTTATATCTCAGCCTGTAAGTGGGAGGATGCATCAGCCAGCTCATAGGTTAACAGCTTTCAGCTCCTCTGATGGAAAAGCCAAATTATTATTAATTAAAGCTGGCTTGGCACTGAATGCAGGCTTAGGATCTATTCGCAGTCCAAAACTTGCTGATGTTTGAAGCACCACTGCTCTGTTCTCTGGACTTGCAAGTGTACATCTCAATACATAAAAGGCATCTGATTTTTCACAGGTGTGACTTCCAATTGAAGCAAGCTGACAGAGTAAGTGCTCTGAGCTTTCAGGGTTTGTTGAAACAGTCCAGCCTTGAAATTACATAAAGAAAGGGGGAAAAAAAGCAATTAAACCCCCTTTAGCCTCATTGCAAGCTTTTGCATTTTTGTATTCAGAAGTTCAGCCAAGTGAGCAATACGAAGTGACCACAAATCTGAGATGAGCAGAATAATAATACATCCTTATGGCAAGATGCAAGGCTTATCCTCCTTCCCCTGCCTCCCCAGCTCCGACTGCCCTTCTGACTCTCAGATATTGTCAACAGAACTGTCAGCTTCTGGGCTTCAGATAAGAAACAAAATACTCATGCTGAGGTTTTCATCACATCTGATGCCTTCTGCCACAGCAATGACTCTCCTTTAGCAGCCTATCAGCACAGGGGACAAGGCTAAGCATGGAGATGCCCTACCATACAACTAAGTGGGGTAAGCAGGCTATTTGAGTCCAGGCACCTCACATTGAGGGCTGTTACCCAAACCACTTCATAACAGTGTTTTGGGTAACATAGTAGATGAACAGGTACCTGAACCCAGCAGCAAGCTCAGAATAGAGGAGAGGTCACTGAGATTCGTATGCTAGCTGATGCTCATGTGTTAAAATGCATCTCAGAGGTGTGCTCTTCAGGCCAAATGGGGCTGGTGAGATGACATGGACATGCTCTGGATGTTGCATCCCACACCACTGTTACTGCTCAAAGGCAGAAGCACTAACACTACCCAACAAAACTACTGCAGGATCTCTGACTTCAGTGCAATCTCACTAGTGGGTATCTACTTTTGTAAACCAATGAGCTATTCTTGCTGAGCCCTCCTCTACCTTATTCCTCCTCCAAAATGACCCAACAACCTGAAGCAAACATTTGGAACTGAAATGTCTGTTTGAACAGAGTGAATAATAAGGGATGGAGAGTGTTAGACAGGTACAGGTATCACTACAAGCCCTTCCGATAACAACAGATTCCGATAACAACAGATTCAGACCAGTGTACCATGTCTTACACACGTACCTATATTAATAGTTTGGATCTCTTCTAGGATTTGGCAGGAGACCTAAAGTTATCTTAATATCTTTCTGTTGCCTTGTCAATAGCACATCCCCAATAACCATTAAACAAGGTCCTGTGCTGTCATGAATTCTTACTAGATATACTGTAATTGCTATTCCAAAAGGAGCAAAGTGCGGAGACTACAACTGTAGAAAAATAAAAGAGAAGCTGCTCTGGAGAATTAAAGCAAACAATACCTGTGTTATGTCCTCTCCACTCCACATGGCTCATGCCTGAATGGCTTTCCACTATTGCTTTGGGTTTGCTTTTATTAGATCTGAGTAACTCATTGATTTTCTTATGGCATGACGCGATGAAATCTGAACTGACGTTACATTTCACTAATGTACAGCCTCCTTGAGCCAATAGCAATTCTGTCTGCTGTGGCTCTGCACGGGCAGGGGTTAGGTTGGGAGACCTTCCTTTAGCTCTGTCACAACCTCTTGAGCTTTCAGGACACTTGTAAGTAAATCAGGCATTCACAGTTCAAGCAGTGAGCCAGATTCTGAAGGGTTTCTCCTGTCCCATGAAAAGCAATTTTTACTGGAATGGTATTTCAATCAAAACTGATCAAGGATGACCTGATCCAGTCCTTTAATATCAGTAGAGCAGATATAAAGTCTGTTGAGAGTGCACTGGCTCTTCTCCAGAGTCTGGAAGCATGTTACAGTCTGTGAACTCACCCCCATGACTACACTCACTCAGCCATTGCCCCTACCTTCAGCTTCGTTTGGGACTGAGTTTCTCCACATGAACCCAAAAGCCAGTGGGATCACCTCTTTCAGGTCAATAACCTGATTTATAGACACTGTTTAGAGGGAAGACTACATGCATGGTGTGTCTTAGCTGGCTGACCTTCTCTGCTGACTCTTACTTCTCAGCTTTCCAGGATTACACTGGATAACCTGCAGAACAAGACCAGGTTGGATGAAGCCTTGGGTGATATGGTTTAGTGTGAGGTGTCCCTGCCCATGGCAGGGGGGTTGGAACTGGATGATCTTAAGGTCCTTTCCAACCCTAACTATTCTATGATTCTATCATTCTATGATTCTATGATTCTATGGTCTTTCATCCCTTCTGGACTCCTCCATTTTGGGCAAGAAGGGAACACAACTTGGGACGTTTTAGGAAAGAGTTTGCTGCTGTGACAAACCCTCCCAGCTCCTGAGGGGGAGGCTGAGCTTCCCAGAGCCCATCCATGAGGACAACCCACCTCAAGGACACGTTTGGCACATTAGTGTTACCACAGGACTGGGCTACACTGGCAGCTCATTGGAAACTGCAAGTAACTTCCTTGGCAGGATGTCAACCCAGGACCAGAAATCACAAATAGATTTCCATATGTTGTCAGGATGAATTTCATTTATCAGCATCTGCAGCAATGTGAATTTGAACTCGCTTATCTGATGGACTAGGTAGAAAAAGCTATTATTGTACAAATACACGACATAGCCCATGAGCATCCCTAATTACTGTTATTATGATGTTTTACTGAGTCTGTGGACTCCCACACTTCCCTGTAGCCCACCCAAATTCTATTATCTGAGGTACTTTTCCCACACAGCATCTGCCAGTTCATCCCTAATAACGCACAAAGGTTTTAGCTTGACAACACCCCCCTTCCTTCATTTTCTTGGCTCAGAACATGATGCAAAGCAAACTGAAGCCTTCTCCTGCTTCTGCCTCTGAAGCAGAAATCATCCTTTGGGGGCAGGGCTCAGAAATGGTATTAAATTAGAGCAGGGGGGAAATGCAGATGAGCTCTTTAGCTGGGCTGTCAACAGGACCATCAACCCCTACTCCATCTACCCCCTTTTGCTTGCAACTGACAGCTCCTTCCCACTATTTCTCTATATTTATATAGGGTTAAATGAGTATATATGTGAAGCACATCTGGAACACATCCAGACCAGCTCCTTGATATGCATGCAGTTACAGATGCAAAATATGGCATTTCTCACCCAAAGTGACCCAGCAGAGCCAGCCTTGGGTTACATTTGCACTGGGACAGGCCAGGAAGTCACTATATGTTGCTTTCTGCCCCAAAACCACAAGGCTGAAACCTCCAGCTAATCACCTCAGCTAGAACCATGAGGTCCAGAAGAGGTACAGCAAGATACTACAGGACAGTGTAAAGCTACATCAGGCCCAGCAGTCACCCTTTACCTGGCCAACACTCATAGTCTTCACTATCATCCACCCCCAAGTGAGTCTAAGAAGATAGGGAGTAGCACAGAGCACAATCCCTGTGGTCTTCCCAGAGAGGATGCTCAGAGAAGGTACTTAAAAACAGACCTAATAGGATAGCAGCAGTGAAAACATTTGACCTTTCCTACAACTCTAAGTCTGAGAAATTAAAAGTATATAAAAAAATATAAAAGATATCAAAATTTGGTCTGCAAGAGCAGGAAGAAAACTCCATACACTAAACTCTGCGTTTTCTTGGGGTTTTTTTCCCCTCCTCCTCTCATTACTCAGCTCTAAAATGTCATGGAAACAACTTTTTTCTTCCTTTTCCACAGCCATACTCACTCATTTGAAGCTAAAACATTATCTAAAGAAGGAAGCAGTGGGACTGACCTTGATCCTAGGCTTAAACTATCTTAAATTTAAATGCCTGTTCTCCAAGAGACCTCAAACACATTACTCAGGCTCTGGGAAGTTAAAAGGGAAAAAAGGTACTTTCTACTTCTCTTGCAGCCATGAGGATTAAGACCCTGGGGATTATTCAGTTCTTCAGTAATGTTCTTCATCATCGAGATCTGGCAAGATTAGGTGACTAATTTACTTGCTGATGTGAGAAATGTTCAGGTTCAGAGGATTTTTCTTGTCCTTACCTGAACTCTCACGGAAGAGGAATCTCTCATCTGAGTAATGACTGATTCACAACCAAGTTATAGGTCTCGAGGGAAGGACATTTAGGGTTTTAATTCTCAACAGTCACATCTAATTCCTCTGTGAAAGATGCTATGACACCGAAAGAAGGAAACCAGTTACATCAATTAAAAACAAGCCTCAAATTTGTCAGAAAGAATAGCTTAAAAAGGTGGGTAAAAAGCCAACACGTTCTAAAGTAGAAACAAACCCAGCAGCTAAGAAAGAAATAAACCTGAAGTCACAGATATGTGGGATTAATTTCTCTGATAGATTTTCTGCTCCCATCTGCTGCAATTAATTTTTGGTCAGAAGGTTTGCATCAGGCTGATTTCACTTGATCCCCAAGAGTCTGAAAGTTATAAGGCTGGGTAATGATCTTCAGCCCCTGAGAGGCTTTAATACAGTAATGAGTAGCCCTCTCTGGGAAAGCAGTGTGGGTTTCATCACTAGCTTGACTGGTTTGAATCTGCAGAGATTACTTAAAATCAGAGACCTGGAACCTCTCAGGGGTTTCTCAACAGCCTCTTCCAAGCTCATTGTTCAGCTCAAGAATGCTTGTTTTATGGGACTTACCTTGGAAAGTCTAACTGCAGGTAACGTCATGAAAGCCAATGGAGGATGTCTGAGCCCAAGAAACATCCCTTTCTTCTATGTCATGCTCAAGCATCCATACTGAGCAGGAAACTAATGACTTCTTGAATAGCTTCTCTAGATGGGAAGTAATCAGTCATTACTCTAATATTGCAAATGTAATAACTTTGATAAGAAATGGAATAGAGAAATATAGCTCCAAGGCATTTCCTTCTATATCCCAAGGTACTGAACTGGCTTCTGGGTATTTCTTAGCTTTCTACCCTGTGCGTAATGGATATGTGCACCCACAAATACCACCAAGCAAGTGATATCTACTTTATTGTTTGGCTGACAGCATTCCATGGCACACAGAAGGACACGGCAGAGGTTGCCACTGTCTTTGTGCACCCACATCACTGATGCTGCTCTCTTCTCCAGCACTGTTCATTGTATCTTATTCAAGCATGCTCTTGAAAAACTCCCCAGGGTTAGCTTTATGCAACACAGGTAAAACGTTCAGAAGTACTGCACTGATGTCAGGAGGCCAGCACTCATTTCCAAAGCAGATTTGGGCCGTCATCCAAGGAGATATCTAGGTGCCAAACACCCATTTGGTGGAAGCCGTAGGCAAGTATGTCAGTGCCTGAGGCTGTAAGTGCAGCGATAGCCCCGAGTGCTCCCAAAGGATCACAGACATGGGCTAACTCTGTCACTGCAATGTTCTCAACAAGCACGGTGTTGCAGCTTGGTGGATGAATAGCTCTCATAAGAAACCCAGGGCTATTTTGCATTATTCCTCTCTGAATAAGACTTCCATCCAATCCCAAATGTTCACTCCACTAAGATGAATCGCACTCCCATTCCTTCTCTATTGTTGACAGAGCTCATTTCCCCTATTGTTCTTCTATAAATCAGGGTAATTCATTCAGAAATGAAATTCAGCCTGATACAAAAGCCCTGGCAAACCCAGGCGCTCTTGAAGAGAGAATGGGAGATGCCAGCCTCCCTAAAAAGAGGGAATTTCACTGTGACTTCTTCTGGCCAAGTTTCATGATGAATTTTGACATGAGATCTTGAGAAACACAGACTGTGCTTTAGTCCAACTTAGTGATAAAGAAATACGCAAAACATGGTTTATTTCCTCCTTTTCCTTGCTGATTTCTTTCTGTTAATAATTTTAATTAACACCAGAATTCTTCAACAGCACGTCATCTCCTTTTTCATTACAGGTGTTAATTGCAGACTCAAATAAAAGGTGAAGAAGAAATTGAGGTAAACATCAAAAGCAGCACAACACTGTTGGATGTGTGGAAGAACAATTAATTGCACAGTTGTCTTCTTAGGGCTTTGGCTGATTTATGAGAAAGTTTTATAACTACTTTTTCTGTATCCTCGTGCCTATATGCAATTTTTATATAATATATACATGTTAAGCTGTTTTCTTTATTCCCCAAGGAAATTCTTTTTCCTCAGATGTACCTTGCTCAGAACAGCTCAGTCAGATCCGAAGCACACTCAGAACCTAAAACCTGCTCTACATTTTTACTTTCAATACTAATTTTAGAAGTTTTTATCAGTGAGTGCTACTGTTCATATCAAACACTGAAGCCTCTAAAACCTTGGCTCAAGGAATATCAGTTATCTCTGTGTACATCCATACATAGTTACACAGATGTTGTATGCACATATAGGCACAGCAATGCTTTCCACTGATTATTATCCCAGAACCAAAATACCTTATTGAAATACTGAAGTATAAAAGTGAAGAATACAGAATTCCAGACCTTCATCTCACAAGGTGAACCACCTGTAACATCCATAGTTCCCAACAGCAATGATTTCGTATTACTTAAATATCAGAAGAAGCAGGCAAACAACTCAGCAAAACAAAATCCCTGAGGATTCCCAGAAAACAGGGAGGTTGGCAAGCAGGTGTTTCCTAACAGAAAGTAGATATGTTCGCACTCAGTGCAGGGAGGAGGTGATACCCAGTGCTGCCTGAGAGCACACATAGAAAGGCAAGGGCAGCGCTGTTCATCTCCAACACTTCCCTGCACAGGGATTAGATAGAGTTGCAGCCCCTGAAAGCTTAACCAACAAGGATAAGGAGATTGCCAGTCTGTGGCAGTAGGAGCTACAACCTCTTTAGTTGCTGCAGCTAAATCAACAGGCAGGCTGAGCAGCATGTTTGAGCCTTCAACCCTCACTGCTCACAGTCCTGCATATGGGCACAGCAGAAATCAGTGCAACAGAAAAGCAGAGCAGACTGCTCAAGGTGAAAATCTCTCATTTTCTCAGCTTCATGTACCAGAGCCTGTGATTTGGAGCATCCCATCCTTGTCCTCAGGCATACCAAGAGAGGGAGTACAGCATAACTTGGTTGCTGATCTGATCTGCCTTCAGGGTGCGTTATCCCCAGTGTCATCCTTCCTGCTTTCCCCCCAAACTCATAAGCTCCTTAGCTACATCACAGGCAATAGAAGGCACTGGGTGGCTTGGCCAAGCACCATTCTACCACATCAATGCTGCATAAGACATGTCTAATGTTCACCTCCTAAGAAGCCCTATGCACCCTGATGGGTTTAGGTAGGCTCTATCTGCCCACGAGGATGAAGAAGGGCACTCTCCACTTCCTGCCTGCCAGAGAGCATTGGAAGGATGGCCAAGGGTTGAGGACACCTACCCATATTGTCATTAATAGAGAAAGATAAAGCCTGTAGCAGGTAAAGATATATCTTTAGGCAATAAAGAACATAAATAGGCATCTGGTAGATCATAACCTGTCCTTTTTCTGCCCAGAACTGACCCATGAAGAGCATGAATATTTATAAGAGTTTTGTCCATACTAATTCAGAATTATGTGGTCATCTCCATTTAATAGCTTCCATATGTCCTCTCCTACTGCCTTACATCACATCGCCCTTACTAGTTATGACACTTTAAAGAATTAAGACTTCTTTATTCTCACCTGGAGGTCAGATTTCCTCTCAATAACATCCAATTGCACCCATATTGATAGTCTTAATCCTTTTTATTCCTCTTTGAAATCCTTCCAGCTTTCATTCTCCACCAGTTTTCCTCCACATCCTGCTGTAAAACAAACACGTGTAAGTCCCAACATGAGGAGCTTCCAAACAGAGCTGAGAGCTCTCCCAGCAGACGGACTGAAGCTCAGCACAAACTGTCACTTCCAAAGCTGCTGTCCCTGCTTCCACACAGCTCCTTGGAAAAGGCTGTCTTTACTGCTGAAGCTTAGGGACACTCTAACATCCTTTAGCATCTGGTGTATTCACTTGTATTAGAGAAAGGCTCCTGCATTACAAATTCACACTTAGGCTATGGGGAAATTACATGTCTCTCTAGGCCCCTCTTTTTCTATCAGTGAATTGCCCCTAAAAAATTCATCACTTCCCATTTTCCAGGTCCAGAAGTTCCTTAATAGCTTGTATATATTCACTGATCTTTCTGGATTTTTCTTACATCCTGATTTGTGTTATTCAATGAGCATCAACTTCCTTTTCAGTGCATTTTCCCCCTCATTTATAGTTTCAATTAAAAATAATAAAGAGAAGACTAAAGGCGACTTCTCTTCCCAGTCCAGCTCTCCCTCCCAAAGAGAAACAGTGCAATAACTTGCTGGGCAATCCCTCAGGAAGGGCTCACTTGATATAACTACAATATCTCACAAACCTTTCCAGTTTAAGCCCTCAAAGGAGCCTCAGGAGGAACACTGCTGCACGCAGCTCCAATGCTTCATTTTTCTAAAGAAGTCCTTGTTGGCCCATTAGATGCTCACTTCATATTGGTTCGGTCCCTGATTGCCCCTTTACAGCCAGCACCCTCTCCTTTCCCTCTGTGTTTCATGTATAAAAGCAGATTGCTTATGCCCCTCACCTCCTTTACCACCTCCTTCAACCAGGAAAGAGGATAAAGTCAGATTTGGGGGCCAGTTTGAATGGGGCTACTCAAGCTTTCTATTGCATTGCTTCCCCTATTTCCTTGCCAACTTTTCCCAGTTCCCAGCACTTGCTTTCCCTTTCAACTCTTGCATGCTCCCCTGTGAAATGCTGCTCTCCTCTCTTGTGGATTTTCTTCTTCTTCAGGGTTTATTTTCTTTTTCTAATTTCCATTTTTACCAACAGGAACTTAGACCTGTTCTGCTTTAATTACTGCTCCACTTTGCATCCTCCAGTCTTCTTCCAACCCCTTTCATTTTCCCTGCTTCCTCCCAGTGGACCTGGCCCACTCAATTTTATAATTCCCTATAATTTACTTTCTTAAATGTAGTGCTATGTGCATAATTCATTCATAAATGGCTTCTTTTTTTCCTACTGGGATAATCATACAATCTTATGTAGCACTTTGTTTACATCTGTTGTTATTCTCTCCTTCCTGGTAATTATATATAGAAAGATACATATTTGGGGCAGGAAGGTAGAAGACAGCAGTTCATGCTTCAAACCCACATTTCCTTCTCCTTACTTCCCCCTCCTCTTCCCATAACCAAATCCTGTTCCTCTAATTCAACAGGGATGACATTCCTAACACAAAATAAAGCAGACATTGCTTTATGGCAAAATACAAGTGAGCCAGAGCCAGATCAGGAGCTGATGTAAATCAGAATAGATCAATTGTCTTCAGAGAAAATGCATCACTTTCTAGCAACAAAGCAAATTTTAAGGAGCTCACTGGAGTTGTGCAGATACAGGAATCTACCTTTAAATCTGCTCTTTTAGGTTGTTTTCTTTCTTTCTCTTCAAATTATGAGCTAACTGACTTATCACATTATTTTTTGAGCCATTAATAGTGTGGAGTCTAATTTAGAAGCAACGCTAACACACATTAAAACCAAGCAGCACAGATGACAAAATTATCACACCTTCCCTGGTACTGGCAAGCAGAATGAGGGCTGAATGCTTGCACATGTGGCTGACTTGCATTAGTGTGAAAACTAGTGTGCTTTGGGGAAAAAAATACTGTATTTTATTATTCAAATCGATTCCTTTTTCATGTCAATTTGTGACATGACATCCATTCCTGTGAGTCTTTCCTGGCAGGAGCGAAACGTGCTCACATGTATCTTTGATGTGGTTTTACTCTACAAATTATCACAGGACAAACAGTGACGAATAGCATCTATCCAAACGTGTTGCCTTTATATGTGCTTACTACGCAGTGAGGAGAGAGCCAAAAACAACCCAAACAGACAGGAAAATATACAGAGCATGACTATTTGTAACATATATGCAAAGAGTTTCATACAGCAGAGACATATCCCTGGGCTCCTTGCTGCTCCTTTAATACAAATAAGAAACATATAAAGTACCTCATAAAGCAGCTTGTTGGATTTTATTGCAAGAAATCCATCAGCCATCATATTACCATGCAAATCCTCTTACTGTATTGTCTGACAACAGCATTTCAAATAAAAACAGGGAAAAAACCCAACAACCTGGAAATAAATTCCTTCTTTCATGCGTGTCACCAGCTCCCATTAACAGCAGTGGGAGTTTCTCTGCAGGGGCCTGCCAAGGTGAGAATGGACTGCCCACCCATCTCCCCTGCTCAGGGGACCAAGTTGTGAATTGCTACCTATGTATTCTGTTGCCCTGAGAGATCAAAGCATTAAATCAGGAATAAAAGTGATTAAATCCCAAGAATCAGAATAATTTGATAAAATAAAGGTGCAGAATTAGGGATTTTCTTGCTTTTTGAATTAGTGAGACAAAACCCTCCCACTTTTCTATGCCCTGTGGGTCTCAGAAGGTGCCCATCAGCCCACATCAGACAGAGCAGGACAGAGCTGCAGCTTGCGGGTTGAATATGCTGGAAAATATTAGAAAATTGTATTTATTCTTTTTTTTCTAGAAAATTTAATTTCCTTAAAAATGTCATTTCCTGACGAAAAATTTCCTCCAGTACAAGTTTGCATAAACCAGATTTCTTCTGAATTCTGTATTTAAATTAGAAGCAGTCAGCTCCAAGCAGCTTCAGAGATAAAGGCTATTTGTGGGGTTTTCTCTCTTTCTATCCAGAAGTCCTTATAACTTCTTTCCTTCTTAAAGAATGCCTGTCAGCATTAACCCCCATTAATCAAGTATTACATAAAACATCAACCCTAAAGATCCTCTGCCTTTGGTTTAAAGAAAACTCCTGTTACTTTTTCATGGTTTAGGGTTTTCCTATCCTTTGACACCACTTGAGACCCAAAAGAATATGGACGAATTTCAGTCTAAAGAAAGAAGCTTTAATTTCACTTAATCTCATTCAAGATGACAGCAAGATCCAATCCTACACTACTCTCCACTTTCTATACCGTAAAAGCAGCTAAAAAGTGGGGTTGGTTTCCCAGGCATGCAGCTTCTATTGCTAAGTGCCAACATCAATTATAATTGGCTACAAAGATTTCACATACCTACAAACACCATGGGAAATATCCCACTAGCTGCACTGACAGGCTGGTCTTAAAATGGCTTGCTCCAAGCAAGGTTTGTGTAGATCTTGATACTGTAGTGTCTCAGACCTTGCGTATATCTTCACCACAGTGATGCAGCTATTGAACATCCTTATAAAAGGCTAATGTTCTCTACAAAGGAAGAAAGGGAAGGGCACCAGCAGTTATCTCCTTTGTGCTTTTGAAAGAGCCTCCAAGGGATTTATCCACATTCCTCTGTTTCCCAAAACTCTGTCCTCCACCACCACAACAGAAACGTGTTTGGAAACTGAGCTTGGTTGAGGGAGTCACACAACCACTCTTAGCCCATCTTCCAAACAGCCCTGGCCACAGATGTGTGTCATAATCAGCATCAGTCTTTCAATATGGACCATCTCCAGCTGAGCAGGACTAGGAGCAGAACTGCCCCTAGCAAAAACTCATGGCCTTCCTCTGATCCATCCCTGTGAGCACCCATCTTCAACAAGTCAGTCCAGCTGTGGTGTGGCAGCCACCCCACCAAACGCCACCTCAGCATCTCCCTTCCCTTGTATGACCAAAAGCGGCAGCGCTCACCCACCCCTGTACCATTTGATATACTATATGTATAGAATTCATCAGTATTTCATATTTGCCAATTCCTGCAGACCTTTGTAAACAGGAAATAGCTTTTTAATCAACGGGGCTGAATAAACAGAAGCAAGAGGAAGAAACTGGCTTGCTGCCCTCCTTGAGGGCCTATGGAGTAGGGACCACATAGGGAGGCTCGGCTGTCAAGTACATCACAGGGTCAAGCTGTATTTTGAATCTATCTTTCAGTAGTGGTGGGTAGATAAAAGGCAAAGTTATAATGTTGCATAAGAGATAAGAAAGTTAAATGGTGCATAAACAAATCTGATGCTATGTTTGACCTGTGGAGGAGGGGAAGAGCTGGATATACCTCCTGCTGTACATCATCTAGGAGACAAATGAATTGGTGATAGGAAACTTATTCATATACTTCATAGGCTTCTGCCATTCACTAAATGGTAGGTAATAAACCTTATTGGATTTCATGTCTTGTGGGAAATGACTCTTTCATAGCTTTGTCCCTTTAATGGGTACTCATTTAGGAAAGTACTATATAGGTTTTATTGCATCAAAAGGAATAAAAGATTTTAAATGAATCTTAATGCTCTCTCAAAGTGCTAGAGTCAGGGACTTCAAGCTAAATTCACAGCTAGAACCAGATTCTTTCATAAGCTTTTAATGTAGAGAAGGAAAACTTTGGGGATAGAAGTATTTTACTTTAACAAGCTTGAAGTCTCCTTTCTTTTATTTACACAGGTAGCCTCTTTCCCCTCTCCTGTTTTCTCTGTCTCCAAGCTTCTCTTAAACCTCCTTACTCTCCTCCTCCTCATCTCCCTGTGTCCCTCTTCCCTTCTGGCCAACATACCAGCTCCTGCAATGAACATACACAGTTTTCTTCCCCCTCTGTTTCAGAGCTGTCTCTCTGGAGCTTACCATTTGTATATTCTCATGTATTGTATTCCCCCACAGGCCTTTTATTGATGCATCTGGGAATCATAAAATAACACACTCTTGTTTTCTGGCATTATTGCCCTGAACAGTGGAAATGCCATAAAAGCAAGAAACACTTTCTTGCTCCCCTGCTTTCTGAGGCTCACACCTACCTACCCTGAAGCAAGTCAGATTGACAATCTCACAAAGATTTCCCACAGGTCTAAAGACATGATCTGCTCTAATACTGCTGACTACAAAGACACCCATAGCAACCAGCATGTATTTGTGTGTTTGTCACAAACAACCCCATTTTTTGCAGGTATATTTCACATAGGCATCTACTTTCTGCACATCGATCTGCACCATGCCCAGCATCCTGGGAAAGACCAAATATCCAACATGGATGAATCTTCTCCAGGTGGTATTTACTCCTCTTAAACTACTTGGTTTTCCCCTTTAACCATTTGCAATCCATTCCCTATTCCTTCTGCAAGTTTTCCTGCAGAAAATGCAGGCATTCATGACAACAACTCCAGCTTCCTCATACACTTAAACTCCTGGAGCAGATCATGGAAAAAGAAAGAACCAGTATTTCTAAGCTGCAGTCTAGGTCAATGTACAGTTGAGGAGAGTAAACCCTTTACATTAATTTCTCAGGCCTGCACTGTAATCTTACAACATGCCAGGTACCTATGACATGAGTTAATCAGAGATGAGCATACACAGATTTTTGTAGAATTGGGAGTACCTGTAGAAACATCTTTGAACATGCAGCGTCCCTGGGATGTAACCATACAAAATGGCATTTTTCTGTTTCAAGGTATAGGTATACAACCAAGACCTATTTAGTTAGGAAAGTGTAGCAAGTCACCACCTGTAGATGAACCATACCTGCTAACTGAGCTGCCCTTTGAGTTGAGGTATAAACCATCTGTGCTTAAATCACTGTAAAACACAAGTCCATAGCAGGCACCTCTGCCTGTATGTACAACTTCACAGCTGCGGAGTTTTAAATGGCTTACATAGGCAGCAAGCAGTCAGCCTCTAACTAGGTGATAAAACTGCTGATTTCTGTTCTTATTCAAATCTTTTAATTCCAAATCAGTAATAAACTTCCCTTTCAATGACTCCAGGAATGATTTGCTTTGTCTCACGTATCTCAGCATCTAAAGAAGCTTTGACAAGGAACATACCTAGAGTTTCTGATATAAATATATAATAAATCTAATGTTGTCAAGCATGGTGGCATTTTTATTTTATTTTCAAAGAAAATTTAATCTAACTTCCCAGGGGATTCTTCCCTTGTGTCATAACAAAGTCTGACTCTTAATGGATTTCCCATTTTCTTTCTGTCTTGAATAATGACAAAATTGCTGCACAGAGAAGTAGTGTTCTATAATATGTCACAAAACACAAGCAGGACGTGACAGTTGTCTTTGAAAGGCTGGGCTCAGCTCAAGTCCCCATTTCCAGATTCACAGGCACTAAATTATTCAGCATCTCCCCACAATCAGTCTCCAGCCAGACTCGGAGGACAGGGGAAGTCTGAATGCAATAGGGAAGAAAACAGACAATGAGAGGGAAATGATAATAAGAAATAAATAAATCAATAAGTAGCACTTAAGGGCCAAACTTCCAATCTTTGCAATGTTGATATAAATCAGCCAAGAATCTGGCTCATAAATATCCATCTCTACATGTCATTCTAAATAAAGGACTTCTTACATTATGGAAGTAAGAGGAATTCCTGTATCCTTTGGGGGAAAAAGCCTCTATTACACTACATTATAAACCCTTATGTATCAAAAGACTAAAAGCCACTTCACTCTTCATGGCCATAATTTTCTTAAACAAAGTCTAGAATCCTTTCATTGCTATTGAACATCCTTATAAAAGGCTAATGTTTTCTACCATACTTTGGATGACTGGACTGTCATGGTTTAAGCCCAGCTGTAAATCAGAACCACACCGCCTTTCCCTCATTCCTCTCCCTTCCCAATCCCCTCCCTCCCCTGCCCTGGCTTCCAGAGGGATGGGGAGGAGAATCAAAAGAATGCAACTCCCATGAGTTGAGATAAGAGTAGTCCAGTAACTAAGGTATAACACAAACCACTGCTGCTACCACCAACAATAATGATAAGGGAAATAACAAGGGAAGAGAATACAACTGCTCACCACCCGTGGACTGATACCCAGCCCAACCAAGCAATGATCTTGCCCTTCAGGTAACTGCCCCTAGTTTACATCGTGGGCATGACGTGCTGTGGTATGGAATACCTCTTTGGTCAGTTTGGGTCAGGTGTCCTGTCTCTGCTTTCTCCCTGCTTCCCCTCCTCCTGGCAGAGCATGAGACTCACAAAGTCCTTGGTCAGAGTAAACATTACTAAGCAGCAACTAAAACCATCGGTGTTATCAGCACTGTTCCCAGCCTGAAAGTCAAAAACACAGCACTGCACCAGCTACAGAGAAGGAGAAAAATAACTGCTACTGCTGAACCCAGGACACTGGACCTATTTTGCTAGCTCATAAACTGCATTGGACCTTTCTGGCAGAAAGAAGATCTAGTGTTCAGCATATATAGAGTTGCATTTGTCATCTAAAAAGGTAAGTGAAAGTAATTTTTTCCAGTATATGTTGCATTGCAGAGCTCAGGCAGGAAGTCCAGAGCACAGCAATTAGCGGGTGAGCAACCTTGCACTTACAGTACCTTGTGTTCTGTAACATTCATTGTAGTGAAAAGTCACCATGGGAACCTGGAGGTAATACTCCTGCTCACATCCCTGATCATATTTCACTATGCAATTACACAAATGCTAATTTGCTTTGTTGGCTCTACCCTTGAACAGCACAGACCTGTTATTTAAGAGAGGTCATTCCCTGTTAAGCCTGGTCAAGAGCTGAGGTTCTTTATGTGTTACTCCCAGAGGTTGCTGTTTTTCTCCCTACTTAATTTTGATGATACTTGCTGGTCTTCACTGTAGCTGATCCCAAAGCACTCTGCAAGGAGGTTGGGATCATTATTTCCTTTCAACATGTGAAGAGGCTGAGTCACAAACAGATGACTTGGCTGTGTTCTACCACATGCTGATGACCAAGGGAGATGCAGAACTCAAGTCCCTCAAAGATTTAGATATCCACCCCAAAGCCCATTGGCACAATGACAGGGGCTTTCTCTAATGGCTTTGGCTCATAGAATGGTTTGGGCTGGGAGGGACCTTAAAGATCATATAGTTCCAACCCCCTGCTGTGGGCAGGGACACCTTCCACTAGACCAGGTTGTTGTAAGCCCCATCCAACCTGTCCTTGAATACTGCTGGGGATGGGGCATTAAACATCTTGCTTTAAAAATATCTAGCCCTTGCATCCCATCAATCATATCTTCTTTATTCCCTGTCTTGACTGTGACCTGTTTTGCACAGCTCCCATCTCTTCTCCTTCCTCCACACAATTCAGTCCTACCCATCTGGTACCTAAGCTCAGGGGCCATGCAGGGTGCCCCTGCTTTGCACACTGACAGGACAGAGGCTCCCATCAGACATCCACCATGAGGTGGATGCTGTTGAGACTCATCAGCTTCACAGCAGAGCAGCTCTTGACAGTATCCCAGAGAGAAGGAGAGGGAGTTGTGTAATTGTTCTGAAAGCTTGCCAAGCAGCTTGTTTGCAGAATTAAGCAGTCTGTAGTATAATTAACACAGGGAAAATGGTATGGCCTTTTGTAACTTGCTATACAAGGTAGCTCATTTCCTCATCCTAATGTGACAGGAGGACAGGGACCATGTGGATGGGACAGCCACTGAATGCGCCTGGACCTCTGCCCTGTCTCGTGTCCCCTGCTATTCAAAAACATTGTGTCGCTTGCATAGATGCACAATGTCTAGACAGATAACTCATGGGGCTCTAAAATAGAAAGGAGGAAAAGGGATTGCAAAGCTGATCCCTGCTAAACCCAACTTCAACATATCTTGGTGCTGCCGTCCCAGTTTAAGAGCCCTCTACTGAACCTTCCAAGATCCTCCCCCTTCAAAAGCAGCACTGAGCCATCAATAACCACAGCCCTGGGCCAGATTTAGATACTCTCAGTTTTCAGCATCTCCTGTGATGTTTGTGGCAGATTTTTGCTCTGTACCAAGGAGCACTGAGTCCTTTACAGAACCCAACCATCAAACTGGTTTCCCAGTGCTACAAGAGCTGATATAAAAGCTGAGAAGGAGCTTTCCACAGCCTGTGGCAAGCACTGGGTCACTCTGAGCTCATCCACACCTATTGTTCTTCTTGCAGAGAAGGTCTGTTGGGAAGAAGGAAAGATGGTCTTATCAAAACACCATTGTGTTTGTGGTCCACCACCAAGCAGTGAACAGAACAGTGTCTCTTCACACAACTTCACCCTCACCATTCCACATTAAATTCTTTCCTTTGTCCTGCTTCTACTTTTGTATTTCTTTGCTAGTTGCTCACCTTTCTTTTCCACCCCTTTACTGGAAAGCCATTCCGAGCCGTGGTCCTATGCTGGGCCAGCTCAGTAGTCAAGAAGTTCCTCTTGCCAGTGACTGCTGGAAGATGCTGCCATGAGTGATTTCAAGCCCCCCTCTTCCCATCTCTCCCACCCCTATACAGCACTTTCTCTTTTATATTTGTGAGAGGCTGGAATATCACAGGATAAAGAGACTGCAGCTGTGTTGGGGAGAAAAAACGGTCACGCCTCAGCAATTTACGGACAATTTCCCATTAATAAGAGATAATGGAGTGCAGTTCAATGGATCTGCAATTGTACACTTGCTCTTTGAGAATATGGAGGGGAATCTGACAGCAGTTTGTTGCTCTCAGAAATGGCATTACCATGATTTTGTGTATCCCATTGTACACAAGGGGAGAGTTGGATAGTTTGAAATGGTTTAACAGCCTATAAAGGAAAGCACAGGTGTATCAAGCTATTGAAATGACCTCAAACACTGCTACTGAAAGGGAAACATCCCATTCAAATGACCCATGGGCTCACACCTCCCACCTGCATAGCTCAGGAGGTCAGCAAAGGTCTGTTGGATTTGTGGATGTGGGACCCAATTCAATTCTCCTTGCACAGGAGACAAGGGGATTTTCAAGGAGACACTCAAGGAGATGTGTTTAGCTGCAGAGCATGTGTTGGCATGCATGTTTCATGGCAAGTCAGCTTGATTGACTTCCATACGTCCCACAGGAGCTTAAGGGGAAGGCTAGTCTGATCACAGGCTCTTGCTGCCCTGGCACCGTGATGGTCTGAAGTTATACTTCCACTTTACACTCTAGACCACCACAGGAACAAGAAGACTCAATCACTGCAGGGAGGCAGAGCAATTAGGGCTGAAAAACATGGGTATGCAGCATCACAGAATAATCAGTTTACATGGCCGGATAAATCTGCTCACCTCTATAAAAGGTTATCCCTCTTCAGACTTGCATACAGAGTCCTGGAGAGTCACACTCTGGTGATTAATGGTGCAGACTGTTCCTCTCAATTTCAATTTGTTGTCCTCCAGGATAATTGACTCCCTCTTAATACCTTATGAGCAAGGGCGGGCAGAAGCCCATATTCTCCATTACTCATATTTCTGCTCAAACCCTCTGATACATCTCTGGCTTAAAATTGACTTTTCCACCCCTAAGGCTACAGACAAGCAGAAAATTTCCATTTAAAATTCACGTCTCTCTCATTCTGTAGTACTCTGCTATTTTGGAGATAAATAGCTTGAGTTCCCAATGAAGATGTATTATCAGTTGTTTTACAAGGGTGTGATTATACCTCATGTTTTCTTATAGTCTCTCTATGTACTAACATTTTGTTTGTTGCAGCTAAAGCATTTCAAGCATCACTTCAATGTGATAGCACTTAAGTGCAAGACTTACTTATTCTTGCACTTTATTCCCTTTATACTGATACAGCACTTGCTTATGAAGAGTCCAACACAGAGGACATTACTATCCAAAAGAAATGAGCCCCTGTTTTCCATCCCCCCCTAGACTAGTTGTATTGACAGATACCAGCTCACCCATTACATTTTTAATGAACTGTAAGAAAGGAGTTTCAAGTCTCAAGCTTCTATAATGAACCTAAATCTTATCAAAGTCTGCAAGCCAATGTTTTTGCCAAATTCTTTAGAGTCAATTACTATTATCTAGCTTAAAATATCTATTAAGGAAAGAAAGGAAACCATGGGAACTGAGGAGCTACACCAGCTCATAACAAGACTTCCTTGAGAAAGGAACCAGACACCACCAAAGCAACACCTTTCAGATGCAGGTATAAGCGGAGATGCATGAATTCAGCACATGTTCATGCAAACCTTTAATGTGGAATCTCTCCTCAAAGCTCAGGACAGATTCTCTTCACAACTTCCCAACCTGATCTAAGCTCAGCACAGCCTAAAATCAATCACATTTGACGTGGTTTCCAGTTTTAGTGTAGGTCTCTCACAGTTACAGGCTCTTCTGAAGGACACAGATTATGGGCTACACCACGAACACCTACATGCATCTCCTGTGACATCCTTAAAAATTGAAGCAGAGCTTTTTCTAGACAGAAATATTACTTTCCACTGGGAAACTTAATGACCATAAATGCATCCATTTTCTCTGGCAGGCTCTCTTCCTTCTTAGTACTAACTTCTGAGACCAAGGCAGACATTGTCCAGCCACTCGGTGGGTGACAGATCGAGCCTTCTTAAATCTCCATTTCCAAAAAGGACATGGAACAACAGCATTATCTTTCATGGTTAATACAGAGGAGTTTGGTGATCTACTCTGGATAACTAACACCTGTACCAGCCTTTCTCCCAGCCAACCATCCACCAGACCATCCTTTCCCCATGCAGAAGGGGTATTAAAGAGCTGACCAGGACACTAGGGCTTCCCAGTAATGCAGATTCAAGCCCTGCTCTTTTCAGACCTAAAAAATACCTAGCATGAACCAAAACACAAAACTAAGCCCAGAGAGGCTGAAGTCAACTGGTGGAAAATATGTTTTGCATTCCATAATATATCAAAGGACATCTTCTTTACCTTTCAAATAGCCTGAATTTCAGGAGGCACTTTAGCCTTGGGTGATATGGTTTAGTGTGAGGTGTCCCTGCCCATGGCAGGGGGGTTGGAACTGGATGATCTTGAGGTCCTTTCCAATCCTAACTATTCTATTATTCTATGGATTTTTAAATAGCTCAACCGAAAACCAGCTCTCTTAATGAAAACCACTAACAAATTACTCAGCTATTATTAATCTTATGCAGAGATGCAACTGTTTTCTAATTGAGACCCTTATTTAAGTAAATACTCATCTAGACTATTTTGGAAAGATGACAAGTCTTCTTCTTGGCCTCCCTTTCTCTTGATGTATTTTCCTTTGCATAAATATGACATTAGAAACTGAAAGAATCACTTTCTAAAACAATGACTCTATCAGCAAAACCCTACAGTGCAGAAATCAATGGCACCACAGAGATCATCTTGGTAAGCAAAGACCATTTTTCCCCTTTACTACCATTAAAACACCTCTTGCTTTTAGCAGGACTGCGGCTCAGATTTGTGTTTTGGAACCTGAATCATAACTGAACATGTGTAAACATCATGATTTTTAATGCACTGCAGTAGGTAGTGAGGGAATAAAGATGCCCCAGTGACTCCCCTGACAGGGCTGTTCAACCCAAGGGGGAAGGGAGGAAGGGTTATAGAAGATCTTGCCACATTGAGAAGAAAAGAAGTAGACACCTTCCTATTATCACGCTGTGCTTGTCTCTGGGAGCTTTTGTTCCATTAGAAACTTGTTAATTGCTGCCTTAGTAACAAAGGAACAACATGCTGTGGTGGGACTATTAGGAGCCTACATGGCTTGTTCACCCTTAGAAAGGCAGAGGGGATTAATTGGCTGTGTATTCTTAGAAGATGCAATAAAGCAGGATAATCAATTGGTGTCAGCATCTAATAATGGAGATTCTTTACCAAATGGAACAGAAAAACCCCCAGACCTGGTTCATCAAAAGCTATAG
Source organism: Melopsittacus undulatus (assembly GCF_012275295.1). NCBI lineage: Eukaryota > Metazoa > Chordata > Aves > Psittaciformes > Psittaculidae > Melopsittacus > Melopsittacus undulatus. The sequence continues at coordinate 6,885,310 of NC_047529.1, read as the reverse complement.
CATCCAGGGCTGCAAAACAAGAACTGGATGTAGAATTTATGAAGTTGTGCACAGCCAAAAAGAAATAGTAAGAAATTTAGAAGGCCATCATCACTTTGTCTATCTGGTGAGGCTGTGCCTTCAGAAAGGAGCTCTGCAGGCTCACATGAAACCATAAAATAACTCTGTTTACTCAGAACACCAACTGCTCTATTATCTCAGCTTGCTACAGAATTACTACACCAATACAAGGACTGAAATGCTTTTTCAGTCCTCCTTGGCAAAACAGAAGCTTTTTGTAGATCTCCTTTACCTAATGCAGCAAATTCATGCTGTTTCCCTGGAACTGCTACTTGCTTTTCCTTTTGATTCCCTTAAGCAGCATCATATAACACACTTAGAAAGCTACACACTTAAGTATTAATCTTATGGCATGTTTTCACGATAAGAAATCAAATGGGTGCCTAGCATGGTCAGTTTGCATGAGGTCTGAGGTCCCCACAGCTTTCCCCATACATGTTTGACTCAGATACCCAGTATCAACTCCAAATGGTATATACCAAGACTGGTTTTCTGGAGCTCAATTTCAGTCAACCTCCGTTTCCAAGTGGGCAGTTAAACAAGTCTGTAGGCACTGGTAAGCTGTCAGTCTGTTGTGGCACTGCCAGGCAAGGAGAATTTAGCCCTTATTCAACTGGAGTAGGAAGTTTTTGGGGAAAACAGAGTGGGATCATAATGGAAGGAATAAAAACTCACATATGTTGTACATAATTCTTAGATCTATTAAGCCAGCATATTAAAACACCTGACCTAAAAAACCCAATAAATTCAAGCACTTCACCCTCCCCAGCAGATTGCCCACAATGGACTATCTTGTCTTGTAAACATCAAGTAGTCATCTTCTCATCTTTACTATCTCATAATATTCACAAAGCAAAAGAGCCCCCAGAATTAGAGTGAGACAATCAGAATTATCTGTTTCTTTGCTTTCTGAAAACTATTTTATGTTTTAAAAGTAACCAATAGCCTTTTCAACAAGGGACAGCAGACAACAGATATCATGTCCCTTTCCCCACCCTCACAGTAAGCATCCTCAAACAGAGAGCTGTCAGATGGACTCAGATTTAATCCTCATCTTGAACAAATACCCTTTGTTTATTGACAAGTGGAGTCTTTTCTTCTTTGTGTATACTCACCAATATTTGGTATGAGACAGAGAAGCAGAAAGGGATATGGATGACCACAAGGACCATTCTTTTCCCACAACATAGACCCTTTGTGCAAAGTAAATGCCAACTGTAACAACAGTTGTGGTTGCAGCTTGCCTGTAAACCCTCTTCTTCCCTCCCAGACTCCTTTGGGTTCAAAAGCAAGCTGCAATATAGGTAGCTTTAGCTGTGTTTATCCTAAGAGACTCCAGCAGGACCAAAGGTACTTTCCTGTTATAAGGAATCCAAACTGTTGGTTGGAAGCAAAGGGCAGTTCAGCATGCACAGATTTACCCTCTGGATCTTGGGCCTGACCCCTCCCATGCATTACTATGGAAGGGCTATTTTCTGTTTGTGTCTTCATATGAATTCAAATCGCTAATGAAGTTGGGAGCATCACAGGGTTTTAGTGGTATATGGGATTAGACCAGGCTTAGATAACTGAATAAATGAACTGACTTAATTAGCTCTCCTGAAACAAATTATTATACAGTGCTCATTTCCAAGTCTTGTACGAACCCCAAAGAGTTCTAGAAATGCATTAATTCCTTGAATAATAAATCTTAGAGTTTTGCATACCTACTGCAATTATGATGGATAATGAGATTTTAATTAATCAGGCCCAGATTTTTTAATGCTGTTGAAGAATGGAGATACATTAGGGACCTATTTATTTGGTAAATCTTAGAGGGGAAAAAAAGAGCAGAAGGCAGCAAGAATAACAACAAAAAATTCTATGTTAAACTAACCTACATCTAACAGGCTCTTTAACAACATCCATCCTGCAAACATCCCTATATTAAATATGCACTCTGTAAACTGTCAAACCTTGGTCAAAGTATTAACTTCAGTACCTCTCTAAAGCAAAATACAGTTATAAAACATTATACCACCTGGAATACACTCTTGGCTTTACACAAATAAGATCTTTTCTAGTTTAATATGAATGTTGTATGTACAAAGATTATTTTCTTGCTCATATATTCTATGCTCCCAGGTACTTAGGAGTGAGAGGCACTTATTATTAACATGGCAAAGCAGCCATTAAACCTGTCTCTCAGATTTTTCACACCCTTCTTAGGAGTTAGCTAAAGATCTCGCTTATGCAAAGGCAGTGGAATTACAGTTGTCATTAATTATAAATCAGTTTCTAATATGACTGAGAGCACAAAGATTGCAGGGGGTCTCCTTAACATGAGATTAGCATTTTCGTGAAGTGTAATTATTTTGCAGGGGAGTCTCTGGCTGGGTTTCTGACACCGTATTGCATCCCTGCACTTACTACATTGACAAGAGAGATCTTGTTCATCACAGGGAGAGTATTGATGCTCACCACTTCCCTTGGATGGAAAAACCAGGAAAAGGGACTTGAAATTCTAATTCCAGGTCCCCTTTCTTCTTAGCTTCTTTTTGATCTAAGGAAAGATGTCACTGGATGTGGCAGGGAAAGCCAAGAGAGCAGCACCTTGGAAGTGCAAAGTGAACCCTTGCATGTGTTTTGAATGGGTGGAAAAAAGGTAGTGCTTCCAGTTTAAACAGAACTGAATTTCAAGTCTTAATGTGAAACTTTGAGGTTTCAGTTTTTCCCCCCTTCTTCATTAAAACTCGCTGGATTTGACACGGTAAATGGGTTTGGGCTTCGACTCCCTTCCTCCCCCTTAAAAGAACTCTAAACCATCTCCTCTGAGAAGGCACTTTCCTTGGAAAAATAAGGTCAAAAGTATGTTTTATTAAACCTAGCAATTGGCAGTAGCATATTCAGGCTCATTTCCCCTCTCTTTGAATTGCTAACCATTGCACCAAAAGAAAGAAAACCAACTCTTACTGAGGCACAGAGAAGGGAAGAGGGGAGCAGAGCCCTCCACAGCTTTGGCGCAGCTGCAGGAGTCTGATCCCAAAGCCTGAATTTACAGCAGCAGTTAGAAGCAGAAGTCCTTTTGGCTTGAGGAATTAGGAAACCAGGAACTTTCAGCCTAGAGGAGATTTTCTTTCCAATCTGTATCTTGAGACTCTTACATAACGTTAGAATTCCAGGCCCTGTAGGAACCAACCAGATGTGTTCTCCTTGGCATTTCTTTGAGGAGATCTTAGGTTAAAGAACACATTTTCTTCTGTTCTTCATTTCCACAGAACTGCTCACAAGCGAGAGCCATGTCCCTGGTTTGAAGAGCAACCACCAAGCCCTGAGCTGCTGTCGGGTTCCTTTGCATTGCTTCTCTGTGGCAGCTATTGCACCCATGCCAGAAAACCCGCAACAGGGACACAGAGGATGCTAAATGCCATCTAACCCAAAGGAACTGAGGACACAGTGGTCAAATATTGCTAGGATATTCTGTTCTGTATCTGCAGAAATAGTAATCACCTTAACAAAAGAGGGACCTGTCCCAAGACAATGTGCGTTTCCACTCAGATCTCTACAGGAGGGAACCTGCCGTTTATTATTAGCATCCATACTGCTGCAACCCACCTTGTTAATTCCAGGATTCATTTATAAGCTGCTTTGATATGTTCAGCTCAGCTCTTTGAGTACAGCAATGCTTTTTTGTGCAGCTCCCCCCCCTCCCAAGTTTGGTTGCCCTCCCCACCACCAATCTAAATTTGCTTTTAAGTGCTAGGAAAACAACAAAAAAAAGTGTGAATTTGCCACTTCTGAACATCTTGTCCTCTTAATTTGTACAGTGCTGGTTTGTTCAGCACAGAGACAGTACTAGGAACAGAATAAATTTAGCTGCAAGCAGGGTGGGGGACGGCAGAGCCACAGAGGGTAAAGCACAGAGGGGCTCTGCAATGCTGCTCTTCTCCCATTGCTCTGTGAGCGGGTTTCATCATGCCCCTGCCCTCCTTCTGCAGCCTTGTCTTTGCCAGCCGCAGGTTGGAAACACCAAATCCATGCACCAGATCACATCAGTTTCTCTTCCTCCCTTCTTCCCGTTTTCCTCATAAATTCGCCTTTCTTCAAATTAGCTTTTTCTTGTGTGTTTTTGCTCCTCCCCATTCCTTTCCTCTTTCCAGCTCTCTGTTCCCTGGATGCCACACACCCTCTTGGGGTCTATCACACTCCTTTGGCACCCTGTCCCCTGCTCCCAACCCACCCTCTTCCCTCCCCTGCTCTGCTCCTCTTCAGGCACACCTCCTTCACTTCCTATTGGTTTCCCCCAGACCCTTTCTTTCCCATTATTAGCTCCATCCCAATTGCCTCCCCAGACTCCTCCACTTGTCCCTCGCTACACATTGCTCATGCTCTGTACAAGGAGGAAGCCAACGAAGTCACTGAGCCTTAAGACCAACGCTATTGAGATTAGATAATGAATATACACACCAGAACCACCCAGGAAAACAACTAGGGACTGAGATGAGATGGAAAATTAACTGAAAGCAGAGAGCAAATACCTTTGTGCATCTGGGCCTAAAGGTTACCTTGGGGAACCCTGGCAAGCTGTTCTGTGCAGCATACAGGCAGCTTGGAGAAAATCAGTAACAGCAAATCCACATGTTAACCCAGGCAGCTTTATGAACCTCTTGCCTGTTCAATAGGAACCATCATTTTTGGTGGGAATAAATAGCAAGTTTTCCTCTTTTGAAACGAAAAGGGCAACAGGAAATCAGATTTTGTTATTTCATAATATCAAGCCTTAACATTTTATTTGTCAACATAACGAGCTCATGGCCTTCAAAAAGGAGAGATGGAATGGCCAGCTTCATCTTTACTGCATTTATTTTATGTAACAACTTCCTTGGCTGAGATGAAGACAGAAATGGACAGATCAATTATTAGCCCAAGAGAGTTATGTCTCCTTACGTTTATGGAATAGAAATAGGCATGTAAACCATGATAAGTGGTTATCTCCAGCCAGCTACAAAGCAAAAGCAGGTCAGAATCTGCACTGATAAAAGGCATCTTGCACTACCTGATTATCAGCATCATAATTTGGGGTGTTTAATGTTTTTTTTCTTGGAGTGAGAGCCTGCCTATTCTTTGGGGTCTGTGGAAGATTGTCACACTGGTAATGGGCAAATAAATATGTTAATTTAACACCAGCAATTCCAGAGCATAGCTCTTCACCCCAACAACATGAGTAAATGTCTGCCTACCACCACCTGCTAATGAGACCTTAAATCACCCTCCAGGGCTCTCCAGAGCCTGAGGTGCATTGCTCTGAGGTGCCCAGGTTTTGCAGTCAATCAGAATGGCACCAGGATTGCAGTAACTCATGCCTCCCCCAGGAAGCCCCCAGATTGCACCAGTTAGTCTCAGCACCAGGGATGAATATAGAATCACAGAGTGGTTTGGGTTGGAAAGGACCTCAAGATCATCCAGTTCCAGCCCCCCTGCCATGGGAAGGGACACCTCACACTAAAGCATGGCACCCAAATGGGTGGCAGAGCTGTGGTGCCAGCACAGCCTGATGGCTGGGGCTATCTCCAGATTTTTTCCCTAAGCTTTACAGGAAAGCTGAGGACAGTCAAATGAAAATTGCATGCAAACAAAGGGAAAATTACTTTTGATATGGTTGATGCTGCCCAGATCAACCCCAAGCCAGAAACCCTGTATTTCATTAGCACAATGATGGCCTAATGAATCAGTGCAATTGCCAGGCATAATACTATTACAGATATTCCCGAATCTGTCCAGCAAATTATACACACTTTCTCAGTATATATCCACAGAAAGCAGAGTTGTGAGACAACAAATGCATTTGTGTCATCAGCCTTCTCTCATGGCAGTGAATGGTACTGGGCTTGGGACAAATGCTTTTTCTTCTGCTTTCACCATCTCCAGCACCTGTGTGAATAACACAGTTCCCAGCTATGATTTCACCACAACCATTCTTTCCTGCAGTCTTTCTGCAAGAGCCTGAAACAAGTCCAGCCTGTGGGCAATAAGGTTTTATTGCCAAGCACCATGAATACATTATATTTGATACCGATGAAATAATGTCTATCCAGACATTAATGTCTATCTGTTACTGCTTAGAGAGACCATGTGCATAATTGTTCACACAGGGGCCGCTTTGACTGTAATACACCCTCTTGGTCAATCTCTCTGCTTGTAATAGATGCATCAATGTCTCCTGGCCCCACCAACCTCATGTTGATGGGTAAGAAAGTTAACCTACCAGCTAACAGCATGTGCTCATCTGCCACACGGGACCTGCTCCAGAAACTCCTATCCCAAATCACAGCCACTGACAAGCCATGTCCCCACATAGCCCTCCTCAGCCACAGGAAAACAGTTAATAACTGCATGGTTGAACATGCCTGATACTGAATAAGCTCAGGTATGGGACTTCTGGTTTGATGTCATGATATCTGTATAGAGGAATAAATATATAATGTTTATTTCACTCTATCAGATATAATTTTAACAAACATGACACAATTTTTACCACATAACAGAATGCCTCTGTTAAATATTATAAGTTTCAGTGCTTCATAATTGTATTTCAATAGGCACAAGAAATATTTTGCTGCACAGTGAATGCATTTCACTAAATAGTTTAAATTTGCACTTTGTTGGAAATGAATGTTCATTTTATATTGTAATTTTTTTTTACTGCAGAATGTTGCCATTTTAGTATTCGCTGTAATCACTCCACTGTGTTGCAAGCAAATGTCATTTATACGGTATGTAAAAACGCAGAGGATTCAAGGGATCTCAGGCTGAAGTATAAATACATGCAAGCCACGTAACACAAATAAACTTACTCCAGATGGTTGCTTAGCACAGATAAAATCAAATCTTGCCATCCTAAGAAATTAAATCCCCAGTACAAATATAGGCAATTGAGTACAGTTTCTGCTGACCAAAATGGCCAGAAAATGATCACTAATCCAAACATAATAAACATAATGAAGTTTTTGACACTAATAAGAGACCAAACGTTATGTTTTCCAGGTGATTTAACAGCTTTTCCACCTGAATGTTTGAGAAACCCCAGCAATTCCCCCAACTATCTGCTGCAGAAAATACCTTATGTGTAGATATCTAGAAACTATTGATACAATAAAACAAACGATTCTAAAAGCAACAATGCTTTGTTTGCTCCTCTAGCATTACAGCTGCCCGGAGTACTTACAGTACAGCCCAAGAGCATTAGCAAACAGCCAAGCTATTTCTTCTATGTTGATAGCCACCTTATTGCTTTCAGCAGCTAGCAAATTAAACCTTCAAAATAATTCTCATGTGCACTGACTGTAAAGTGAATTTAAATTAAAGTAATACATTACAAGAAAAGCGGGTACCTAGCCAGAGTTCTCAGCAGCCTCCTTCTTCTTCCCAACCCATCCTCACTGCGCGCAAATATAGTTACACGGTTCACACCTGCCAACATACATCTGCACACACCATATGGTGCAGGACACACCTTATCCCAGCACTCACACGCATATGTATTTGCAAACACCTCCTGCCACTGGGAGACAGATGAGTCCAGCCAAGTGCTACTAAAACCAAACAAGAGGTGCCTTGCTGCCCATTTCTCCTCTTGTCAGGTACCCATACATCTTCCCCAAGGGCAATTCAGAGCACAGAGCAAGCTTTAGAAGAGCAGCATTCACCCCAGATACATTAAGCAGATGAAGGCTTGTGACTGTGCCTTTACAGATGGATATGAAGCCAAAGAACTGAAGTTACTCACGCAACATCACAAAACAAACCTACTGTGGGACAAAGGCTCAAAGAAAAAGCTTCTATGAACGTGCTGGTCCCCTTCCCCTTGTATTTAGATCCCCTTGTATTTAGTTAGGACCTGGCAGCATTCTGTGAGGCTGTCTCATACTTTTCACTTGCTGGCTGCAGTGCAGAGCTAAAAATTACACTGAGAAGTCTGTAATTGTTCTGTTTTCTTGATGTGGTGCAAAAAGGATGGAGGTGAACTGATAGATCTGAAGTGTCCTAAAACAGGCTATGCCCTCAAACACAGCTGCTTTGTTCTTAGGCTGATGGGGATGTTCAAGCCTCAGAATGAATGAATATCATGATACTAGTAAGAGATGAATTACATTTCTGAGAGGTAGCTATTCTTGGTAGTAATTCTGATGAAAGTCAGCTTAGATGAGAATTAGGGAACCCACTTCTTACCAAAATATTCATTAAATAGTAAATTTAGTAAATATTAAAAAAATACACTGTTTGAAAACCTGTTCCTTTGGTTTTCATGCACATATAGCTCAGTTCTAGCTACTCCTGTACCTCTTGCTTGAAGATTTTAGGTCATGATCAAGGACAACCCTCAGAATCTCTGCTCTTATTTTAGGTCAAACTCAGGTTAAAGTTAGCTACCTGCAAGTAATCCCCTGCAAGTGTCTCAAGATCATCATAGCAGAAATTGCTCCTTAAGTCAGGCACTAGGCACACTCAGGTGGGGAAAGGGATGTAAGCAGACTTAAGTAGGCAGAAAATACTGTGAAGGCCAACCAGCGGTACAAGTATACAGCACATAGGAGAGAAAGCCAGCAGCAAAATGAAAGCAGCCCTTCTCACGAGAGGCATTGCTCTTCCATAGGACCACAAAAAACACCAAGAGACATTTCCTTGTGTGGCTGCTCAGGCCCTTGTAGAGCAGTACAAACACCATTAGGCTGCTTTATGCAGTGGAGATGCCATGAAGCTCTGCAAAGCAGCCCCAGAGCCTTGAATTCAGCAATTCTCTGGGGATAGATAACACATCCTACAACTCCAGAGACCCTACCTGCTAGAAGACAATGCCTGGTCTGTGTCCCAGGTGTTCTCAGCTGGGTTTGAGCTGTCTAGGGGCACTCAGCTGGGAAAAGCTTAGGGCTCTTCCACCTCAGCTAGATCAGGATGTTAGTGCACTTGCACCAGCTCTGTGTCTGCAGTAAAGGCCAGCTGCTATAACACTCTATTACTGATGCTCGCACTTTTCCCATCCTGCAAAAGTATGTCTCACCTCTTCATTTACTTCACAGTTGGGCATGGCTTCAATTATTAGCTCTTTTGGTTTGAGAGGTGCAGAGTAAGTAACAAGCTTTCTTCTGTAAGCTCAGACACTTCAGAGGATTGGAATTTAGCCCTGCAAACCTTAACAAAACAAGGTCTGGCTTAATTCACTATTAATATCCCCTCAATGGCAAATAACGAATTCCTTCATCACAGCCAACACAAGCCCTCAAGGCTCCCTTTCATACAAAGTTGTATGTCATAACTCTCCTTACCCCTTTTGCACTAACAGATATGAAGCATCAGCTCATTTTACTACCCGTGCAGTGCAGCTTTGATTACCCACATCTGCTCTGTACATTCTTGAGAAACATCTAGTAATGTTCCTCCTGGATTATTCCTCAGCATTTTAAAGCTGCCCATGGTGCTGTCTGGTATAAGACTGGATTTACCAGCATTGCACTTCCCAACTCAGCTTTCCAGGTTGGAAGTTTCCAACCACAGCCCCTTGGAAGCCTGTCAGTTATGCATGGGTCCAGCATCGGAGCAGTTTAGGCACCCTTTCACAGAAAGAGACCGATATTGCTGGACAGGAACTGTGTTATCTGCACTGCAGGCCACCGAGTGCTCCGTGTTTGCTGCTAATTAAATTCACTGTTGGAAACTCCTTACATCTCCACGTGATGCATAGCTGCAGAGCTGGATCTTGCCCCTAATTGCCTTTTGTAGCAAGGTTATAAAAGTCATGCTGTTATGTCCAGATATGTCAGGGCCCTGACTACAGTACATGATCATAAATGACATTAATACGACACTGTGCTGTACCAAAAGTTGGTATTAATGCAGAAGTTTCAATCCTCTCTCAGTATGTTTTTATTGTGATCATTTAAGAGCTGTATTTACACAAGGAAGTGAAAGACCATTAAAATAAAACTCAAAGTTTGGGGTTAGCTATATAATCTAAAAGACGTGTTAAGTTTAAGACACAAGATAGTCTGTATGAGCAATAGTGTTAAGTGCCAGGTTACATGATTTCCCTAGTAGCATATTAGCCTTCATTTTCTTCAACTGAGCACTGAAGTAAACTGGGTGAATGAGCACATACCAATGCAGCTTTGCTTGCAATGACTGATTACGTTACTTGGCAAGGAGCTAAGTGTCAAGCGATCACTATACACAACACAACCAGATGCCTTTCTCCCACTCAGAAAGAACTGCTGCACAGTTTGACATTTGAGCAAGATGGATAAGAGGGACAGAGCTCAAACTACACAAAACCATCCCAGATATCACCATTTTTGGCATCAACTATGAATGAACCAGGGAAAAAAAGCAAGTTAACCCAGCCTGAAACAAGCTTCTTGGCACCAGCATTGTTCCTATTTCCATATAAAAACCACATTCCTTGGGAACCTGACTCCTTCTCTGGGCACAGTCACTTGTGCTCCTGGGCAAAAGATTAGAACTACTTGTCTCACCAGATGTCACAGTCAGAATTCATCCATACAGGTTTTGCTGTGTGAACTGGAAGTCTTGGGTTTGCTTTAGGTAGGGATAGGTGCTACTGGATCATGGAGTATTTTTCTAAGGTAATTGCCTAAAATTGATTGGGGAAATTGTTCCTTACAAGTGCTTATTGCCCATATCTGAAAACAGAACACCAGCTACCAGTTCAGATGGAGATACTTCCATACAAAGACTAGACGTGCCATGCCAAGATATCACCTGCAAACCAAACACACATGGCACAGACTTGCCTAAGACCAATACCAATTGATTCTTACCTAATTAACCAGTTAATCATATTCAGATTGCATTTGGCCTGGAAAATGTCCACTAGTCCTATATATGTAACATATTTCCATTAACATTTTGGAAAGCTTAGCAGCTTGCAAGTGCTTCTATGTTTGCATACAGCAGACACCTGTACAAGAACAGTCTTAAGGACAGACAACTAAAACTACATTACACAGAACTTACTTGTTCTATGTCAGCAATAAATAAAGATAGAATGAGTCAATAATAAAATCCAAGTTTGTCAAACATTTTAAACAAAAAAATAAAGGACATGGGACAGTCTTTTCCCAAATGGCTTTCTATTTAGACATGCTCTTACCCAGGCCAGGGTAATAAAATATGTTAGCCCTTTCCAACAGCCAGATCTCAACAGAATTGAAACTGTCAGCAGCACATCTCTAACTAAAAAGCACCATGGAACAAAGTTTGCCTTGCTCAGGAGCAGCAGCTCACACAATATTACATCAAGTTTTTCAGCTTACAGACAGAAGAAAAGATTAGGTTATCCCGTCTCTTCCAGTCCCTTACATTCCCACCAGGAATCCAGGTAGGACTTCAATGGCTTTGGTTTGTCTGAAGCCTATTTTTAAAGGCTTTCAGTCTCAATGTGATCATGAGAGTGAGGCCAAAGGGGAAACATTCCCACAACTCACTGAGTGCTTCTGTTTCAAATGCATGGCAGAAACTTGTGAAATGATTTCTCAGACGGCAAAAAGAAAACCTTGGGGATCAAGGCATTATTTGTTGTTCTGTGCCTGGAACATCTGAGAATTCCCTGTAATGGAAGAGGAGACCATGGGGAGCTGTAGATGTTCCCAGCAGCATCTCTCTCCATCAGCAAAGGCAGTCCCTTCTGGCAGCTCCCAGTATGACAGCTATGTCACAGAGGCCTCAGTAATACTAAAGTGTTAAGATCCTAGTTAAGCTGCACTGGTGTTCACCAGTAGATGAGGAGAGATGATACCCATCTGCATATTCATGTTTTTATAAGATAGTTGTAAAACCAGTAAGCACTTGACTACACCTGCAGCTTAGCACCATTCCTTAGACCACTACTAGTTTCTTATCATAATATAAAAGACAGTAACTGCTTGTATTCAGGTACAATGGAGACTTTCCGTCAGTGATTGTGTGATAGGAAAGTAGAGCATCTGTTTCCAGAGCGTCTACAAGTCAAAAAGCACCATTTTACTGGATGAATTACATACAGTTTCACACATTCTCACATTTGCTTACGAGCAGTATAGAAAAACCCAACAAAAACTAAAAGTGAGAAAGATTTCAGCATGTACATTATGAAAAGAGTCACATGAGAATGACATTAGAGGGCTGCAGGAAGCTCAACAGACCAGCATTAGAGGTTTGTGGGAACATATTTTCCAAGCTGGTTGCTGATTCTTATTTGCAATTCAAGAAGTCTGTGATTGATCCGACCATTGTTTCTTCTCCTCTCACTAAAGTCCTTTCCACCCTCAGGGAAATACCAAAGAACAGTTAGTGAATAACCCACTTAAGGTATAAACCTGTGGCATTTGGAGGCTATTTGAACTAATGCTGGCATTTCATTTAATGATATCAAATAAAGAATGATACCGCTTGATTTCCCTCCCACCACTCCAATCAGCAGCAATTGCAGTCTGGGTCTTGGGTTGAAGATTATATTTGCAAATTAGATTTTGGGGGGTGGGGGAAATAAATCTGTTAGCTCATGGTTTGATCAGGAGTTTGAAAGCTAGTCTCCTAATGAAAGGGTGAAATCTTGGCTGCAAAGTCAACACGAGCCTCATACAGAATTTCTCACAGCTCTTTTAATAGCATAAATGTTTCAAGCTAGTACATCTGGGTCTCTGAAACAGTGGCAGCAGTATTTCAAATATCCTCCAAGCCAGCTACTTGGATGGGCTTGAATTGGTGACAATAATGGTGAAGATTAGCTTCTCAGGCCAAATAGAAGCAAGCCAGGGCCACGCAGGCAGGCTTTGCTCCCTCACAGGAAACACTTGAGTGAAGCAGGATGCCAGGGCTCCAAAGGGGAGAAGCTGGAGTGTATATCAGCACACGTGCTGAGTGGCAGAATATTAACAGTTTTGATACTGCAGCTACTCTGAAACACGTATCACTGAATGCATAAAGGCAAAGAAGAGAACCATAGAAATCAGTGCAAAACTAGAAAGTATCTGGCATGTTTTGGCCATCAAATAATCAATATTTGGTCCCCAAATTGTAACTGCTGCACCAAAACTACATTTAGGCCACATGAGGCACCACAAGGGATGCATCCAGCAAAGCAGCACATTCCAGACCTTTCCCATCAACATCAACAGGATTCTCCAAACAGATCATTTAAGGCAGGTCACAAAATGGCAAGATACCAGCTGTTTGTTTACATTTACTTCTTTCTACTTACATTTTAACACAAACTTCTTCTTAAGACAAATCTGACCGAATTAAGATACAATGATGCCTCTTATTCCAACCATTTTAATTTGAGAAGCAAGCCAGATTGTATGCCAGTGCTTCCAACAATTAACTTGCAAGAAATCCTGTGATGAACCTTAGTCTCTTTCACACTGATTTTATTATACTGCAGCTCTTTGCACTTGTTCATATACAATTTGAAAGTAAAACACTGCCAGGCTAGCAGGCAAATCAGTGACCTAAATGTTCTAGAAAGTAAAGCAATATATGCCTCAGCCATCCTGCTAGGCTTGCAGAAGCAGCAAGAAGCATCACCAAATAACTGGAATTCAATAATTCCCCAGAAGCACTGATTTCCCTAACCTTGGGAGATTCAGATGCAGCTACTAAGGGAAAAGTAATCTCTCTAGCAACTCACTACAAAAGGAGAAAGTGGGATGCTCAGGAAAAAGCAAACTCTGAAAACAAGATTATACACTAGAAACTATTTAGGAAGAGAAGGGGCAGAAGAATTCTTCTCTGCCAAGCAGTACCCCAGGCCAGAGGGTTACAGATCCCTCCTCTGCTGATGCTTCCTTTCTGCTTTGATCACAACCACCTTGATTTTTGTATTTAACTACTGGCTTTGAAGCTCTTGGCTATGGGAATGAAATAAAAGGATCTGTTACAAAACATCTAATGATTAGCCATTTGGTCTGACTAGCTGAGCTTCTTTTAAATTTAGGCAAGAGAAGCTGAGCAGGCCCTCAAGCACAGGATGCTTGTGGTCTCAACTAGACCAAAGACAAATCATTGTCTTCCATTGAAAGACAAAGTCTTGTAACCCTGCTACTAAAATGGTGTTTTGATAATACCCTGTGGAAAACTGTCAAGAGCAACCATTTAATGTCATGTTTCTACCTTTATGTACAGCTCTTATTACTTCATATGCATTAAAAATGCATGGCTACTTATAAATCTTTGATTAAACTACAGACTAGACCAGTTAAATTTTTCAACTCCTTTCCAGGATAAACTCTATGGAATGCATATATGCCATACAGGACATGGTATACTTAGCAAACAGGAACACTGGCATTCATTCAGTGGAGAGCAGCAGCTGTTCCTGGGATTGATACCAAAACCAGGAAGGCAGAATTTGTCCTATTTAGCAAATCATTATGTTGGAATGGTGAGAGGCAGCCTCAGTGTTACAGAGTGGTGTGTTTAGAGATTGAGAAGCCCTCTTTCTCTTTTCATTGCTCCTTCTCTTACAGTCCTGGAGACTCTTATGAGCTGGTACGATTAAGGTTTTACAGCTCCAGGAACAAGAGGATCATACCTGACAGGATAGCCAAGTTTCCTAAAAAACTGGAACAGTAGCCTACAAACTTACCTGTTAGTTGGAAGGCATTGCTCATAAAAGATGCATAGCAGCTATTGACTAAATGCATTGATCCAGCCTCCTAAAACAGCTACTCTTGACAAAGCCACCCATATATTGTCCTATTTACAAGCATTCTCCACCTCACATGCCCTTCAAAGCCCTAATCTTAATATCTTCTGCTGCACCCCCATTTCTATATAGCCATCAGAGTCCTTAACAATCAAACATTACCACCACAATACCTGCTACTAAGGCCAGTCAGCCTGTATTAAACTTGCTGCAGAGGCAAGAGCACCCCTGAGGAATCTCTTTACTCTCTGGGAAATGAGAGGTGCAAATCATTCCAAGGCCCTTGATGCTGCAGAGGCATCCTAAAAACAGAGTTTGGTTAGCCAAGACCTTAGCAAGGGCAATGCTGAGAAGAGGAAAAAGCAAAAATAAGTATCAACATGTAAAGCAGATTTTGGAGGTATACAACACACTGCCTGAAAGAGATCCCATTGCCACACATTGAGACTTACCACGATAACGTAGATGTGCTGCCTTCCTGTTTAAAGCCGATCTCAGAAGAAGGAGGTATTTCCCTGCCCATATGTTTTACCAAGAGAGGTAGTTTTACTGGACTTAGGAGTCTGAAATCACAGGGCAATAAAACCCCCATGACCTAAAGGAAGGGGTGGAGAAGAATTCTTCAATCACTCAGGTGGTGGTGAAGGGAGATTTGGACCCATTATACTCTGCAGTAGGTCCTTGTGGAAATGCACCACTCTGCTCTTAACCCTTGCAGCACCAGCATTCCCCCAGGCCCACTTGGTGCCATCTCCTTGCGGGCTGTTTCACCACCCTAACACACACACACTGCTGCATTTCATGCTTTGAAACAATCTCCTAGTGCTTAGGTACTGTGCAGATTACAGCTAGCAGGCTCTACTGTTTTTCAGCCTCTTTTCATTTCCAAGGCAGTATCAGGACAGCTGCTCTTTGGAACTGCCTGTTCCGTGTATCAGGAGATTATGAAGAAAATGTGTTATTGCCATGAGGGCTGACACAGCCATTTTTTCCATCTATACTTACTGATATTTTTCCCCCCTGATGCACTGCATTATATGAGCTCCTCTCTCAGTTTCATTTTTTACAGCCATTTTTTAATATCCTTTCAAAAATGCATGCATTATTTAGCATGCTGCAGAGTGAGGATAGGCCAGGTGTGAATCATTTGACACTGCAGGAAAACAAGTTCTCTTTGCTGTATAATTACCAAATCTGCTTCTACAGAGAGCTTTTCTCCACACATGGGCTACAGCACTCGCTCACATTATGTCATTTGATAAATATTCAAAGGTCACCACACCAGGATTTCCTCTAAAAGGGAGAGTGCTTAGAAATAGGGGACTAGTCAAAATTAGGGGAAAGAGTCATATATGAAGCTTGGAAGATCAGAATTTCTCCATAGAGCTGAACACTGAGGAAAGGAAAAGCTTTGCTTCCAGTTCCAACATTATCTGAGGAATATCAGCTAAAAAAGAGAAATAGATAATCTTACCAGGAGTGATAATGTGTTTTAAAGTGACAAATACTTCTTTTTTTTGTGGGGAGAAGGGACTTGGTGAAACATAGCAGATACAGACACCATTTAAATGGTAGGTGATACTATGCAATGTTACTATGCAGGCGCAGTATTATCCCACCCATGCCAAATTCACCTTAGATGTCATCTCCTTTTCACCACAGCACAGAAGCTGTCCCCTTCAAAACCAACTTTTTCATGTTTTCCTTTCATTTAGTCCCCAGTTAGCTTTTTCAATAGAGTTAAACTGGAGGCTAATCCCTTTGATTTGAGGGTTGTCTACATGAGGGTACTTGAGAGCAATCAATTCAAACTAATTAAGGGTTTAAATTGAAGGCAG
The DNA here is from genome assembly GCF_012275295.1 of Melopsittacus undulatus. Classification (NCBI taxonomy): domain Eukaryota; kingdom Metazoa; phylum Chordata; class Aves; order Psittaciformes; family Psittaculidae; genus Melopsittacus; species Melopsittacus undulatus. The sequence continues at coordinate 6,868,735 of NC_047529.1, read as the reverse complement.
CAGAGTCAACCTGCATGAGTCCACTTTATGGATACCTGCTCACAGCAGCCTGACCACAATTAAGCAGAGTTTGTTTCCACAGTGGACAATGTAGGCTATGTGTGTAGGATGCATCCAGTTCGTCTGGGTGCATTAGCTGTCAAACTTCCATGAAACCTGAAATTACATGTTAGCTCAGGACATCCTCCCAGTGATAACACAAAACCCCTCCAACCACTGCTTTGTGCACTCAATGCAGGCACACACTTCAATTACTTCTATACCTAAATCAAACTCCAATTACTTTAGTTCCCAATGAACATCTACTCGGAGCACTGGTTTACTACAGTGTAAGACTTAATTCAGACAAAGCATCTCTGAGCAGCCAGGCTATATACTCCGGTGTCACTACCTAATGTGATCAGGAGCAGCTGGGTTGCAAACTGCTGCTTCTCATTCTCCTAAGCAAGGACACAGTGCAAACTGATCTAAAAGTTCACTGTCCTCTTGGATTGACAGGGCTAAGAAGGGAAATACATGTGTGTGTGTGTGTGTGTGTGTGTGTGTGTGTGTGTTTTAAAGGACAGATTTAAGCTGCTGGTCTGTTTTGCTTGACCATAAAAAAACCCTCACAAACTGTTTGAAAATGGCACTCCATTATTTGCACAGAGGAACCCAAACAACATAATCTAAAGCTCTCCTGCACAATTCTGCTTTTGAGACATTCCAGTGCCACAGATCATACAATGGTTTGGATTGGAAGGGACTTTTAAGATCATCTAGTTCCAACCACACTTCCCATTAGAACAGGTTACTCATATGATGACCGTATGAGCTCATGAAGACATAAAAAGTATCTTCCAACCATCACCCCTTTTTGCCTTTACTGGGGGGCCTCATCCCTGCCTGCTGGAGCTGCTCTTTGCAGACCACCCTGTTACAAACAGCCCATCAACTGTGTCCTTACCTAGGGAACTTGGCTTTCAGGCTCTGCTCACAGCACTGCTTCCCTGCTAATGCTGAGCAATGCAGACAACATGAGCAGACTGCTTACACATCCTGTCCTGTCCCAGTAAGAGTCTTTGCTGCCAGGTTACAAAATCACACACCAGCTTGTGCCCTAGTTTTTGGCCTGGCATACCTGGCTTCCCTGTACAGTAACTGAGCTTGCACAAGAGGAGGCCAGAGCTTGCACACAGCCTGGGCATCCAACTCACAGGCATAAGGCAAGAGACTGAAGTTCCTCTAGACAGAAAGGGAGCTGAACACAAGTCCTCAGCCTCCTTGGAAAGAACACTGAGCCCTGGGTTATTTTATTTGGAAAGTACTACCCTCTCCATCACCCTCAGCAAATAATAATACAGTTACATGTAATAATTTAGTGTTGTAATAGGAAATATTAAAACTGCCAACCCCTGTTCATGCAACACCTCCTAAAGAGAACTTCTGTGCTTTGAAAAATCAACAATCCAATAATTAAATGGGAGGTTACTGTGATCCTCTCTGTGCAGTTGACTTTGGTCCATATGCAAGTGCTGTGTGTCAGCTTTCCGTACCAGCATCAGCATATGGGATCAGACACAGATGAGGAGTTCTGAACTTTCCTGCAGACAGATGAATGAATTCAAGCTGAAGCAGCAGCACAGATCTTGCCCTAGCCAGCACAAAAATAGTACAGAAATCAGTTTTCTACATTTACCTCTGTGTGGAAGGGTTTGTGTGTTCATCAGTGAGCTCCTAGGCTAAACTTCCATAAGAGCTATAGCTCTTTATTTCTACAGTCAAAAGGATGTAGAGTTTTGAATATTAGCACGACGTTATCTTCCTTTTTGCTTTCATTGCATTCAGCAAGGCTGGCTCCACTAAATAGCACATAAATCTTAATTGTCTGTAATCTGTAATAGAAAGATGGTTTTGTAAAAGGATTCCTTGTCAGACTAGTATCCATTTTGTAGCACTTTTTCTTCCCTTGTTCTCTCTCTTTTTTCTTCTATGAGAAGGAAACAGAGATTTTCCCTTTCTTTTTATTCTTTGGCCTGATCTTATTCTTGTAGCTGATATGTAAGAGCACTGGTACAATGTAGTTTTTCATTTGGGCACCTTTTTAAAGATGGATTCCATTGCATGATCTGACCAGTGAGAAATGACCCAGCACTTCCCCTTGGAATACTAACACCGAATTATCTGGCTTCCTGGGGCCTGATGGAGATGCAGGGAGAATTAAAAAAGATGACTGCACAAGAGCAGTGGTAACTGATGTAGGGTCTGCCTGCTGAGCTTTTGACCTCAGCCGTTTCTACAGTAACTGCACGATGCATTGTGCTTTCTATTCTCAGACTCACATTGGAAGCCAATTAAATTAAAAGGCTATTCATTTCATTACATTTGTCTCCAGGACGCTCAAATAAAAATGCAAACGATTCCTGTTCAGAGTTTCCCACATCAGAGAAAGTGATATTGTACTGCTAATTTGTGATAACAATATAAACCAATATGCAATCTGCACTGATTTAAAAGATGTGCATAGGATGTACATTGAACTTACAAAACACTGATTAAGGAGATCATGAAATTAAATCTTGCAAAGGGCACCTCTTTCAAACCCTCAAGGCAGCTCTTTTTCTTGCTTTAATCAGATAGCTAATCATTGTAGCTCACACTTTCCAAGAGCCAGATTCATCAATACTAGGAAACATGGATTTGCAATATTGAACAGTTACAGTCTCAGGAAAGCTTGGTGAAAATAAAAGCTGTAAAAAGGTGGCTGGTAAGCACTTTGCTGCTTTAAAAAAGGCAGTGGAAGAAATGAGACAATAGTTCCTACTAAAACTAAAGCAAAAATCATTTGAGGAATGATCCTTCAATTTGAACACTAAAGAAACATATTCTCGAACATGCTGTTTCCTTAAGAACTGGTTGTGACTCCAGCTCAGTAAGAAATTGCCATCACGGAAAAGGGGTTGACATGGAACATTATTCTACTGCCTGTATTTTTATTCTACATGAAGCTTTTGGTATGGTTCCTTGTGTCACTTAGAGTGATAGTAATTTCTGATCTGGAGGAATGACCTTCACATTGAAGGGAACAGAGAGGACTTGAACACCATCATGCAGGATACAAAATAACAGCCTGCAACATGCCATTTACAGATCATTTTTGCAGGCTAGCAACCCCAAATTGAAACTTGCCTATCATCAATGGCAGATCAGATTTTAGGGCTTTTATAATGGTCATGGTACTGAAGGCTTGTTGATAGAGTAGATGCGGCTTATAATGGAGGCAGCAGCCTTCATTGCAGCTTATCTAGACATGGTTGGCAGGATATAATAAGCTAAACGAGGTTGAAATGACAAAAATGTCTCGAGGCTTATGAAAACCTGGAACACTATTTAAAGGAAAACTTGGCAGTTTAGACACAATTGACACACACTTAACTCCCTTTTCAGATGGATGAAATAATTCTGGGTCAGAAGCATTCACTTGCAGTGCTCAAACTCATGGACCTTCCACCACAAGTGAGCACAAAGGCAGCTCTCTGGGTTGAGAAAATGAATTTGTTTCTCCCTGATATGAATAAATCAATTTTGTTTTCTTCCCTTCCTGCCTCTCAATACAATTTCAATCAGTTGTTGAAGTACTTAAGACAGAAAATTCAGAAATGAAAAACAAAATAAGATTTCTTAAAATGCCTTTGAAATAGTAGCAAATATGAAAATTTCATGAAGGTCACACAAGCAGGTCTGAGTCATCCTCTACTACAGTGAGTAGAAGGCACTCAATAAAATGAAAGGCAACTGCTTTAGAGAACACTGAAGGAGAGGCTCTTTTCAACAGTGTTTATTATTAGCCTGAGGATTTTATGCTGCACAGTAGCAAACAGGTCAGCAGCTTAGCTGCCTTCCATAAGGCCTGAAAAAACCCAATAGTGTACTGCAAGCCAAAACACCTAGAGGGGGTTTTGTATGTGTGCACACATGCGGATGTATCCAGTATAACAGGTAGAACAGCAGAAAGCAAACTTTATAGAAGAAGGGCCATAAACTCTGTGCAGGCACATTTTTCTATAGATTACCCTGCTGTAAAGTTTCTTGAACCACCTTCTGATATGGCCGGAATGGGCCTTGCTGAAAGAGAAGATAAAGAATTAGAAAATCCATAGGTCTATCTGATATGGAGCTTCCAATCTTTTTGTAACCTCTGTTGCCCAATTTCTTTTCTTTGAGATAGTTTTCCTTATTATTGCAATTCCTTTGAAGAACATTGACCTTGAATTGGATGCAATAGTGATGGGGCAATACCTTTTTATTCCTGTCCCAGTCTGGCAACTTTGATGATGAGGTCTCCAACAAGCAAGCTCTGTCTTTAGTGATTTATTTTTGTTTGCTTCTCTAACAACCTAAGGTTCTAATAAAAAGACCAATAGCTCTTCAAACATTTATCTTTCTGTATGACATCTTCCAAACTAAGCCTTTCCCAAATGTGAGCTTATTTGAAAAGATAGAAAAGGAAAAGTCTATCCTGGAATTTTCAATCCATTTTTCTTAAAGGAAAAAGCTGTTTAAAAATGCAAACTTTTCTTTTCAAAAATAAAGTATTTTTGGTGATTACAGAAAAATTGAGGGAGAAACTCTAAGTAGAACTCCCTGCTGCAATGTAATTGTGGTCAAAGGCTCAAACAGATTTAAAGGAATACTTGGCTTTATAAAAGAAACAACATTTAGTTACAATAGCTAAATAATAAAGAGAAGTATGATGGGAAGGAAAGAAAACTTATTTCATAGGAGGACTTGACAATGCATTCAGGACAAGACCTGATTAGGACAGATTACCTCATTTCTTTCTTTTTATGCAGTGTTCTGCACAATCACTTCAGGCATGTTTTATTGTCCAGTGGTATGAGAAGACCTAAGATCTGGAAGTTTATTCCTGTGAAAGTAACAGAGAAAATACACTATTAAATATGGAAAAGTATCTGACCATCCTGATGATGGTGGATGTTGATGGTGTTCACAGATACTGTAGCAGGTACTTATTCTATTATGTTACTCTGCTTTTGTATTTTTATTGGGACAGAAAATTAAGTACTTTTTGCATGAGAGTGTTGAGAAAAAAGAAAGTGAAAAATAGATTTGATTTTCTCTGCAAACTTGAATAGTTTTTAAATGTAGCTCTTTCCAAAAATAAAAAGCATTATAAAGAAAACAATTTCTGGTGAAGAATAAATCAATGTGAGTTTTTCCTGGCACACTCCAGTAGAGTGGCTAATGTGCCCCAACCATGAAAACGCAAGATACCAACTAGCCTACAGGAAACCACTTGAAATCCCAACATCATGGATATGGGGTTTCCAGCACTGCCACAGTCTCGGTCCACCCAAATACTTCTGCTGCACCTCAGGACCTGCTAGGCACAGCCAAAGGTGAGTAAGGAGTTTCCATGGTAAGGCAGAAGAAAGAGAAAGCTGAAGATGGAACACCCCAGCCCCACAGAATTTAATACAACCAGAAAATCCATTAGACAATCTTGTGCTTATTTATTTGGTGTGGGTTTGTTGTGGTTTTCCCCTCACTCCCTTCTTTCATCACTGCTGAGTGACTTGAAAGTCAATATTGTAGGGCTTGTATCATTGCTATCCAGGTAATATTAGGATATTCAGAGCAACATCTTGATTCAAAATGAAGTTGGATCACATCTGTAGGCGCACTCTTCTGCCCTCACGCTGATTTCCACCTGCAGCAAAACCAAAGCTAGATGAAGAGGAAACCAACAGTGAGAATCATAGAATCATAGAATAGTTAGGGTTGGAAAGGACTTTAAGATCATCCAGTTCCAACCCCCCTGCCATGGGCAGGGACACCTCACACTAGACCATGGCACCCAAGGCTCTGTCCAACATGGCATGCCCATGTCACTGACAAAGAAGTTGAACAAGACTGGTCCCAACACTGATCCCTAAGGGAACACCACTTGTTACTGTTCTCCAACTGGACATTGAGCCGTTGACCACAAAAGAAGTGCACCTTCTCCACTGCTTATTACTTCCACTGAGGATGAGGTGGAGACCAGTTATTCTGCACATATCTCAAACATGCTCCACCACCTTTGTATATATGGCATAAAGACAACTGTGAACACCAGGATCTGAACTGCAGGACAAGGGGAAGCAATCAGGGGGATACAATACATTCGGGGGGAATGCAAGGTCCTTTAAAACTGTTAGGAGAGAAGTGCAAACAAATCACAATATGGTAAACTTAGATTCTGAAGGGTGACTATTCCTGTGGATGCTTTCCCCTATTAAAAACATGCCCCAAACCCCTACCTTTTATAACATAGTGCCAATAGAGACAACCTATTTCTCACTAAGAGTAAACTCAGCAGACTAAGCTGTCCAAAACACCAATCTTCAGTGCTACAGAAGTAGGACATCTCTAAAATAAGCCTTCTTGTAAGGAACATTAAATAAATAAATAAATAAGAATCTCAGAGTCACATTTTCAATAAAAGCTTACCTAAGGAAAGAAATAAGTCCTCTGAGACTTAAACCTTCTGGTTTAAGCTTATACTGAGGCCTTTCTTATTAAAGTTATGGTGGTTTCCAAGGAAAGCCATGGAGAAAAAAGGAGTATCACTGTAAAGAGAATTTTATTAGTTCATTTACATAATTAGAAGTTTAAGCCATGAGGATCAGCCATGTTCTGGCCAGAAAGGTCAAACGCGAAGGTCTTGAGTATTCAGATTTTAGGAATTAGGCCAAAAGATAGTTTCAAGATTAGAGGGTATTTTGACTGAACCTTTAGTTTAAAGTCTCTCTCAAGTAAACCTAAGTGAATTACATATAATTTTTCATGACTGATTAGAGGGTACATTTGACAATCAGTTGCATCTCACATTCTGCTACCTACCAGCTGGAACATTGATGAGACTTTTTATAACTTCATTATAGCTACCTTGTGGAGCCATTTAATCCTATAAAATCTTATAATACAGATGCACAAGTAAAACAATACCAGCTGCTGGCTTCTGGTCTTGTCATGTTGCTTTACCCATTTACTTTGTCCCATACCATACAGCATATCCCCAGTGCACAGAGAACATCCTGAAGGATGCTAGCTGCAGGAACAAGCTGATTAGCTGAAGTGATTCTCCTTCTCAAAGAGGAACTCTGCAAGGCTCTGGCACAGGGCTGTCCTCTTTAGCTCAATAGCAGAACAATCCTTAAGAATTTGGATTTTGGGGATAAAATGGCTTAATGTCAACTTTGTCATTGGCTCTACAGCAAAACAATGGAAGATGAAAAAGCATTGTAACCAAGCAAGGTGACGCAGCTCATCAACATGCAGGACTTCTTACCATGCGGCACACTTGCAAGTGCATCACATTTCAGTGGTATCATTTATCTTTATAACCTTTTCTTGCTAGGCTGTATTTCATTTCTTTCTTTGTCTGACCTCCAACTCCTCTGCCAGAAAAGAAGCAGCAGCAATGAGAAAGAGAGCAGAGAGAAGTTAGCAGTTTATACCACAGACTTTGTGACTAACTGCTGAGTAGCATCTCTTCAGAATTAACATAATCTCTGAAAGGTTCCCATATGTCGGAGGCTGACTGTGTGCATGTATGCTAATCAGCTTCAAATTATAATCAAGGTATTAGAACACAACTTTGCTAAGGCAATGGCTGAGAAGATCAGCAATTTTTCCTTGTTGAGAAGAAAACAGAGCTTTGATGGGGAAAATCTGATTCCTATCAGCTTCTGGCTGATCAGTGCACAGCCTGGGGAGGGAAAGAGCCCTTGCAGGGGGACCACCCTCATGTCCAAGGAGTGTAGTAGCTATGTCATGTCTCTCCTGTTTCTCTCCAATAACAATGCAGAGAATTACCTGCAATGCAGAACGGATGTTGTCTAGATTAAGCCTCCTTGCCACAACTGGTGAGACGATTGTATTGAACCATACAAGTAGCCTTAGACAGCAGCAAGGTGCTGAGTGACTCGGCTCTTCTGCACAGCAACAGCAGGTCAGTGTGCTTCAGTCCTAACAGGGTGGCTTCAGTCTGTCTTCTCCCCCTCTAGGCCTGAGGACTTCTCTTTCACATGCCCCCAGCAATCCATCATGCCACGGGCATACAACACAGATCCAAATGCATGCATGTTGTCTGGGCTCTGTTTGCAACAGCAGCTGTATGCAGCCTCTCTCACACGTGCATGCCTTACATGACACAAACAGAGTTGATGATGATAATTTAAACCTCACATTGGTTCTCTCCATTTGCTCCCTTTCTTTGATATACAGCCTGGAGGCCTCTCCATAGGAAAGAGCAGGTGTGCAAGTTGCTAATAAGATATTCATTAAGACTAGATTTTGATAGGGATGACAAGCCAAATCACCCCTACACTTCTGTTTCTCAGCATCCAGCTTTAAGAATCACTTTATTTACAGCTAGGAAATTACCTGCAGCAGTGTTGCTGGAGAACGAAAGCCTACAGTAACGTTTAGTTTCCATTTCAGCTACTCTACATTGAATATTCCCTTTGGAAATTCAGAGAGCAGCTACATTGCCTGGTACATGTGTTATACAGAGACAATCAGAATGAGATATTTGGGCATTGACCTGCTTGATTATTTTTGGGCATTCTCTCCTTCCCACCCCAAACATACATTTGTGAAGCATGAAATGCATTCGCCTTTCCTGACTCAGGCCTATTCTTTTCCAATCCTGACAGAACACTCGAGGTTGGCAAGTGAACTGTGCTAGGCTGGGTCATGTTTTCAAATGAAGACAAAAAACCCACAGCCCTGGAGTAGATTGATATAATTTTGGTTTCATAGCTGACAATCATTTTTCATCATTGTTTTGAGCATGAAAGATTTAGCAATGGATGCAGAAAACTTCAGTGGCACAAACCTTTGATGTTCTGTCAAGCAGCTTTGCTTTTCTCCCCGTCACACACACTGCAAGCACAAATTACTCCCTGGCAATCCTGGGTGAGGATTATGAAGATTATTAAATAGAAAGCTGAGGTTTAAGGAGTTATTGAAAGTACTTTTGCTTTTCAGCAACAACAGCAAACAAGCAATTGTGTCCTTCACAAAAAGCCCTATTCTCTTATATTAATGTGCTGTTGATTGTTCTCTCTCTCAACTGGTCTCTTTGGCTGGGCATTTTCACCTCAGATTCCAAGTAATCAAACTTTCATGAGCATTACCTACTAAGAGAAAGCGCTGAAACAAACAAACCAGGAGCATTAGCAATCTGCTTGTGGGCTGCATGCACAGGCACCGAAGCTGAGCAGAGCACGTGTTTGTCTGAAAGCCACTTGTGCTACTTGGAGTGTGAACCCTGCAGAAGAAAGCTACATGGTAGTATGGAATTAGAACATAGAATTCTGTTTTATTTTAAACTGCCTTCATAAATGGATGTACCATCTATTTCACTATTAATAAAAGAAAGCAAAGCCCAGTACTCTGAATTCAGGACTATTTCTGCCCTGGCTCAAGGTCAATGGGGCTGTCCAGAGGTTCAGTTCATGACTACGAGTGATTTTTATCATCCAAACAGGCTTCAGCTGCAAGATGGAGATAAAACTTCTCTGAGCAATTGATCTGCCCAAGGTTACAGAAGGTGGGGAGGTTAAAGAGTATCAGCATCTTCCTGAAAGCCTTGGAAATTAATACTAAAGATCATTATTAAGATCTTTAAATATGAGAATGATACCTAGGCTCTGTTGCAAATATTTTATTGGAACTGCCTTTTTGAATCAGCTCTAAGGCAATCTATGAGGAGCACAGTTTAATGAAGGTATGGGAAGGAAGTAGCAGTAGTAATAAGTTGTCTGTAGAAGATTTGTAGATGAGGGTTTTACACATATAATCACATGCAGGCAGATAGGCATTCAGATCCCCAAAAGCTGGGTTTATCCAGTAATGATAGGACCAGGTAATTCACTCCAAATGTCTAAAATTTCATTGCTTTCAGGATTTAAAGTGACCTCTTCAGAGGCAGTGATGGAAGATCAAATGTAACAAGCTTTCGCAGTCTTACATCTTAAGAGTCAATGAGACCATACACACACAACTTATGGGATAACTTTTTGGTGTGCTAGCAGTGTTCCTCAGTGTTCAGTTATCAACTACCCAAATGAACTCCTCAGGATAAAGCTACAACTCCAAAACACTGAAAAGAGCTGCTGAATAGCATTTGACACACACACACACACAACTATTTGTAGATAATCCTCAATCAGCAAAATTCATTGACTAAATTATACGTGGTCAGTTATTCACCCATCCCTCACCACATAAATTTCTCCCTCTCCCCTTTGACAACTTCCTAAAATGATCAAATTGCTGCTCACAGCCCAACAGTTTATCCAGCCTCTTGCCTTTATGTCTCCTTTCCAGTTTGCTCCCTCTGGTCCTTTAGTAAGCAAAGCCTTCTGGTTCAGTAATTTGGCAAACCAGTGAAATTTTTACTTGCAATTATATAAGTGCTGCAAGGCATTCCAGTCAGCAGGAATGCCATCTAGGAGATTCACAGCTGTAAGAATGCATAAACAGCCGTTGTTCCCTACCACAGGGCTTTCATTGGGAATGCAGTCTGTAGTTCGGAACACTCTGATTTATTGGAGTGAGAGGCAATGTGAAAACACTGTCAGGCTTCTGGAGCTACCGAGATATTAGACTGCTCCATTCACGTACATGAGAAGGACAGGAATCTGGTAGGATATAAATGAGAAGATCCTGGAGGTGTGGGGTGGGAGGAGGAATGATGTGGGCAAACTTAGCTTGTGATTAGCTCTAAATCCTGAGAAACATTAAACAAATTCTGGTTGTTTCCTAACTTACACCTTCCCTTTCCCACTGTTCCTGTATTTATAATTTTCCAGCAGAAGTAAAGATCCATATTCCCCTCCAGCTCCTGGCTTACAGCCACTCAGGCCAGCAGGATCTGCCTGCTCTGCTGAGATCTTTTTGCTACACCTTCTTTAGACACCACTTATTAAAGTCTTCGACCTGATGTATTTGTAATTCTGCTGCTAAGACCTTACTTACAGAAGATGCTGCTTTGGCTAACAAGGCCTTCCACCCAGCTGTGGCTCTGTACCTCTCTCCTTTCTTCCTCTCACAGCTACTGTAATCTCACTGTCTGAGGAATCTCTTTTAGGCAAGAGAAATGAGCTCTTTTCTCACACATTCTGCACAGTCCCTGGTTTATATTGTTCATGTAGTAGCTATTAAAGGGTAAACTGCAGCTACACAATTTGTGCTGCACAGATTTCTTAACCTGAATTAGCCTTGTCACTAGTGACAATTTGTATTAAATCCCATGGGCTCTGTAGACAGCTTTCAGTCCTGAACTAGCCCCATAACTTACTTCATATCTGATACCCTATTTCTGGAGTGTAAGACTCTGTATATTTTACATCCTCCTCAATTCTAATCCTGTTCGCAGGTGATCTTCCTCTGCACTGACTCATTGCAATTAGCCTGAGAAGAGCCAGCCCTCGTTTTTGCTCACATCCTGCACAGAAACATGGAACCACTGACATTACCCTGCTTTCCTACCCCCATCCTGCAGGCCTTACACAGCCAGATATGAGATTTCCTTTCAGCTCCCTGAATTCAGTGTTGAATCCAGCTGGTCCTCTTGCAGTAGCACCAGAGGAGCCAAACTGAAGTCAGAGCTTGGAGCCAGGATGCTCTACTACAACAACTGCTTACATAAGCTGATATAGCAAGGCAGGCTATAAGAACATAAAAATCCGTATCAGTAAAACATCTTTTTATCTCATTTCCTTCTGACTTGCTTTACAGGATTCTCCAGCAAACTTATGAGCTAGTTAATCCTTGTTTATTTCAGCTATAGAATATTGTTATAGCATTTTTCTTACTCTCGGTGTGTTTTTTTCTGCACAAATATCACTATTCCTAGCTTCTAGCTCCTCAAACAAAATGATCTTTCCAACAGAGTACATTGCACTAGACCTCCTTAATGCAGAGTTTTCCTTTCAAAGTACTTTTTAGGGCTCACTCCTGGGTTGATGAGGGAAGAGAAGGCAGGTGAGCCATCAGTTTTGAGATGGGCAATGGACTGCAGCCCTGAACTAGTCAATCTGCAGCTAAACCCTCTGTAAGGCGGCTTGCTTCCACATGGTGAACAGGTTTATTTATTCTTCTCACATCTCATACCTAATGTTTCCAATGTATTCTAAATAGAAAAGCACCCAGCTTCTGTCCTTGGATAGCAGCCCGGTTCTCCTTGACTCCACCAGCATATATGGACTATCCAAATAAAGAATTCACCTCGGTATAGTATTTACACTACATACTAGTCATTAAAACAGCCACCAGGTCCTGTTTCATGACCAAAGATATACATTCCAGGTCATTACATAAACTAGCTTTATAGTGCATTTGCAGAGGCCATTAACTCAGCTATAGCCTTCTGCTCACCCTTCAGAGGAGGAACAGGGATGAAAACCCGAAACAACAACACCTTACTCTCTGTTCCTGCAGAGATGCTGGTACAAAACTGCAGAAACATTACACATGTCACTCACTGCCTGGTTCCAAGTGGGAACTTGACCTAAATTCTGTGGCACACCAGGAAAACCAATTTGAGATCTTGCAGCTAATCCAGCGAACACGAAAAGCTGAGGCAGTGCCTTCTTGGGAGTAAGACTGTGCTATGTAGCCGTCATTTCCAGGACTGTCTCAGATGTCCTGTGACTCATTTCCCTATCTCTAAAACAGGGCTAATTTTCCTCCCTCACACAGAGGTGATAACGAGAAGAAAGATCTCAAAGATTACGCATTGTCCATAAAAACATGTCTAGTTTAATTTGGTATAAATTGGCTGCAATTTTAAAGTTTCAAGAGTAATTCAATTCACAGGTTTTTAGTGCTGTTTCAAAACGCTACTGTCTATTCTGCTACTGCAGTTTGCTTTGCAAATCCACAGCTGTCAAATACAAGTCAGTAGGGAAAGGGGGGAAAAGGTGGAGGTTTTTGTAAGGAATGATCAGAAGCAAATTAATTCATGTTGGCTATGAATTTTGCATCAGTAGCTTTCAGTGCAAATCCAATTGTAGTAAACAGTTTATATTCCTCCTTTAGGTGTTGTTTTGAGCTACCTTCAGATGCATACTGACCTCCCTGAATCGCTTTATAGGCTGTTCACACTGCAGAGATTTTCTTTGCAGCAGATACCCCATGGCTAGTATCTTCAGGCTAAAAGCTGACACTGCACAGAGCTCAAGTATAGTATCTAAGTGGAGCTATGCTGACTGATTGTTGAGGGTCTGATTTGTAATTAAAGAGTAGAAAACTTGCCTTCTGAAAACAGTTCTGGGATGAAGATGTAGCCTGCTATGAAATCCATGGCTCTAGACTTTCAGACAACAGCTTTTAACATCTTCTGTGCAGAGAAACAGCTGGCAAGAGATACGTGTTTCATCGCATAACCAGTCACAACTCACTGCCTACAGAGCTGGGCCACCCAGTGGGATCATAGAGTGATCCTATACATGAAATCAGTAAAATATTCCAAGCTAAAATTAAAATAAATTATTCTATGTAATTTAGTTAATCCAGTTACAGGTTGTCTCTGGGGGAAAAGCCACGTTGGATGGTTTTCCCAGCAACCAGTCCTCACTGAAACCATCCTCCCCTGCTGCCACCAAGAAGCAACTGATGAGAGACCTTAGCCTAGTAGTACCCAGTTTATAAGAGGAAAAACCCCAAAGGAAAGGCATAATAGAGGCCCTCCTGATGACACTCACTCCTCAGGGCTGCATGTCCATCTATAATAGCCAATAAAACATTTCTTCCAGGAATTATTTGTGCCATTTCCACTGTCCTTTATAGTGCTGGTTGGTGTCACCTGAAGAACTCTTCTTGCCAGAGCTTTAAACAATGCAGACATCACTTCAACTCAGATTTGACACTTTTCCTCAGGATTAAATAGGCTACTCGCAGACAGGCAACTCACTAACTTCAAAGCATCCTGTCTTAGCTAACAAGAAACAAATTGCTTCCCCAGTGACTCCTCTCAAGGGAGTAACACAGGATAAACCTGTGATATTTGCATTAACTCATCTTTAAACATAAAGCGGAATAGATTTTGTTTCTTTAATATGTTTCCACATTTTTTAAATGGACTTGTTTTAAAAGCCAGTTCCATGTTTGCTTTGGGGATACTCTGCATTTTTATTTACCTGTTGGCTGGCAGTTCATTTTATGGGGGTATCTATTGGAACTAAAGCATCTGAGGATTACACAGATTTTAGAAAGCATTTACATCTCAGGTCACTTCCATCCCATTTTTCAGTAATGCCACTTTTCTCAGTTTAGTGACATTTAAGGGTATTGGAAATCTTTCAGTGACAGAGCACACCAGCGATCTCAGCTGCCTGAGGAAAGCAGGGGCTTCACTGAGCTTGTCCTGATACCTGCTGCCCATAGAGCAGTTTTGATGAGCAGATATCAAAGCACTTTGCAGAAGCAGTTGGTTTTATCCTCTCATTTTCGCAGCAGGTGAAATGGTGATATAGAAGAGAGAAGGGAAAAGGACTGTTTGAAGGGGAACGGAAGAATGTGTATTTGCTTTTCCTTTTTACTCACAAAACAAACATAGATTACAAGGTGCTTGCTCACTGTCCTCTCCAGTCATGTCAAAGTACTTTGAGACTGTTATTAAGGTATTTGTGTGTTACCTGGCCTTGTTTCAGGACTCACTGTCCAGTTACCTACGGTTCCCTTCACTGTTGGAGGAACTCTGTAGCAGATCAGATATAAAAGGAGACTACGCATCACCCCAGTGCACATTCAGCATCTTTTAGTTTAGTCTGACAGTAAAAATGGACTTCAGTAAAATGCTGCCAACAGAAGGACCAAGAACAACTCAATTCTGGATGGAAAAGTGTATGTATGTGCAAATCTGTAAGACTGTAAGTTCAGACATACATCAAAGCAAAGAAAAACCTGTCTGGGGCTCAGCCACCAGCTCCTCTTCAGCCCAAAGAGCTGCCAGGCTCCAGGCACACACAGGACTGCAGTTGTGAGAAAACAGAGCTGTTGTGCTGTTTTCACTGCTGATCTAACCCAGAACAGCCACACTCGGTGTCACACAGTGTCAGCAATGACGCCCCATTGCCTGAACAGCTGCATCACTCCAAGCCTTTATCTTCTGATTAGCTGCAAGAAATCAGCTGTCACACAGAAATCAGACTGATTCTGATGTAATTCACATTGCATTGTTTGGGAACAGTGTTTGTGCAAGGATTCTCTTAAGACAGACATGAGGCTCTGTATTTTTTAATGCAGTTCACAACTGAATGCTATGAAGTGCTGGGGAAGGGGAATCAACACCTTGATCACTAGGTAAATACCTTTGAGTTCTTCACTGGTTTTGGGATTTACTGTTTAGCTACTCCAATTCCTATCATGTGCAAATGTTTCCTATATTAACAGGAGAAGAGTGATTTGTGGGCAGTGAATTGGAAACAGGACATCAATTTAAAGGGGCCATTTGGGGTTAGCACAAAATGACAGAGCAGCAGGAAGCAGTTAAAAGCTTCCCCCTCAGCAATCAAAGCCCTGCAATTTGAAGTCTTTTCCTTCGATCAAGCAGTATATTGATGAGAAACTAGTTCTGATAATGACCTTTGAAAGACCTCTTTCTGGCCTTCTGGGGTCATTCCTTTCTTTTACTTTGGTAAAAAAGGAGCTCAGCAAAAGCACATAATCTACACAATCGCTTGAGCAGCATGACAACAGCAGAAACCAAGGGAGGAAGATTTCCTCTTCCTTAACTTGGCTTTTTCTCCTTTGAAGGGTCCTGATCTTAGCCTGACTGTGCTTAGAGTACTTTCAATATGCACATGTTCCTCTCTCTTACCTGCTTGTGTGAGGACATTGAAATGATGGATAGCTTATCCTTACTAATTCATTAGTCCTACTGTAATCCAATGCACTAGTTCCTTCCTGTGCTGCCTATTTTTAAATTGCAGTCTGTAAGCCTGCTTCCCAGATCAACTCACACATCTCATTCCAAGCTTTAGGTCATCTAACTCCACTTTTTTGGTGCTGCTGAAGTGAAACCCTCCTTCTTACAAAGGCAGACATGGAGTACCAAATGACAGCTTTCCTTGATGGGAAACAGGAGGTGTTTGCTCCCAGCCCTCCTAACACTGGGAGTCATACTTCATTCCCTGAAAATACCCCTCCAAACAGTGACAAAAATCCTGCCAGTGCAGACTGCACTGCTGGTAAATGCTAGGAAGGAGTCAGAACACCACAGTATCTTTCAGCTGGTTTTACTGACCATTCCACAACTCGCCTTCAGGGCTCCAGTTTAAGCCTCTGCCTTTCTCCAGTACCCCAGAGCTAGTGATACCAATAATTACTGTGACTGCTCTATTGGGGAGCATTCCTTGTAAAATGAGGAGAAAAGTGACTGCCATTAGCTGGTAGTAACCCCAACTTTTACACACCTCATGTTGCACTTCAGTGATTTCTAAAGCTCCCAATAGCAGCTCAGAAATGCCATGAAATGCCAACCCAGTATGAACTCATCCTGCCAGTTCATATTTACTCAGAACATCAGCAGGCTTCACGCCAGATCTGGGATCATCCATCTCCCCCCAACAGGTGGGAGAAAGGTGACACAGAAACCACAGAACTTGCAAAGGCCATCCTTTGTGCTCCAGGCTAATTCACCAGAAAGGCATCATGTTGAGCCCCTGCTCGATTCACATTAAATCTGTATAAGTATTTAATAAGGGAACACAGCACCCTGCTACTGCAATCCTTGGAAACACAGGGGTGCAGGGAAAGCTTCCTCACCCAACTGTGTCTCAGGACTCCTGCTCTCTGCCATCTCATTACATGCCAACAAAGACAGTGCACGGAGGAATGAAGGAGAATGCTTGATATGACAATTACAGGTTACATTTGAAAACTGTTTTCTTAAGCAGGGTCAGTCAGCCTGCTCATGCCCTAGCACTGAGAAGGAAAAAAGCCTTATATAGCACATATAGTAAAGAAACTACTCTATGAAGCATGGAGGGCAAAGGCAAAAACTTGTACAGGCTTTATTCTAAGGCAGCAAAACAACTTCTCCCTTTGTAGGGTTGAGGAAAGTCTCAAGCATAAGCAAATTTAAAAACCCATTTAAATAGTTGTCATGACTGTATTCTTACCTTAAGTCTGTTGATTTGTCTCCCATGATGCCTGAATAGTTCCGAAGCCAGTTTACCTGCTATTGTCTGTGCCTGATGTGAGCTGTGATTTCTGATTAGATACTTTTCCTCTGTATTCCAGAGCTCTGACCTTCATTTCTCTGCCTCAGCATCATGTCTCCCTAAGCACTAACGGTGTCTCATGCAAGTAGCACTACCAGCCCTGGTGGGGAAGAATAAAAGCAAGAACATGTCACACCTTAGCTTAAGACTGCAACCAAAGGGTAATCTGGAAGTGTCTTTTTTGCCATACCTCCACACTCTGGACATTCTGAAGGATTTAGGATTTCTAAACTAAATACAGTTCCTTGGTTCTTTTATTCATAAAAATTCCCTTTACAGAAACAAGCCAGATATGCCAATCTCCAGCTCCCTATGAATTTAATTTATTGCATCACAGCTTCCTAAGAGCAAGATGTTAGAGAAGAAAGCAGGTATTTGCATGTATGCTTGTAAGATAGACATTGAGTCCTGTCCCCTGCCACCTCCCCTGAGCCCACTGGGACTGTTCACTTTGTAAAGACAGAAGCATGAATTAGCCTTTGCAGAATCTCAGTTCTTATACCCTAAAAACGTGAATTAATGCTCATTTTCTATTTCAAGCGCAGCAATTGGCTGGAGAAAGTGAGACTAGGGAACACTGAAATACATATACACACAAACATGTAAGAATTATCCTGTCCTCTCCTGCCATGCTAGTTCAGCATGTCCAGGAGAGCTTGCAAGCAGCTCACCAAAGCACTGCTAGGATATCCCACCCTCACTCAGCCAGTCCTTTTCACCTTGGAGGTGCTCCAAGTCCCCCCCAGTCTCAGTACACAGGGACTTTGATCACATGAAAACCTCTGTCCCAGAGCAAGAATAAACAGCCCATGGTCCTGGAGAGCTGGACAGCCTTCCAGAACAATAACATGGAGAATGGGATTCACAGTTGTGAAAAACCACACTCACATGCCGTTCAGCAGCCCAGCTATAACCTTCCATCACTGAGAGCATTGTGATACAGGATCCCAGTTCTTTGGCTCATGAAATCAGCTTACAACAGCCCTGGGATCTCCCACTACTGCCTCCATGCAATGGTCCCTCATTGCATGTTATGCCTTCAGATTCTACATGGGGCCTCAATTGTTAGACATGATGTTCAGCATGTGGTTGCTATCACATTAAGGCAAGACAAGGTGTTTCCCCCTCGAGGAAATGGAAACCCTTCCTCTGTACTCAACCACAGCATCACTGCTGACAGTATCTCCCCATGCAAGCTCTTGTTTGTTGTTAGGCTAAAACCAGACACGGCTATTTTTGAAATGCTGATGCTCCCCAAGCAGCACTTAACATCACTGTGAAGCTTTAAAATGAGATCTAGAAAATTGCATTTGCTAGTATCTGTTGAAATGCAAACCCCATTGGAGCAGGATAGAGGATCCCTGAAGGCCAACTATGTTATCTCTGCCTATAGAAAACAATTAGAAAGCTGATTTTAAAATGCTACAATTAAAGGCTTAATATAAATGCATTTGTGATGCTATCAACAAGCTTGAAGACTTCAAGAAGCTCTTTCAAAATACCAGTGCCTTTAAGCAAAATAGCTGTGTCTGGTTTTCCTTTGTGCTGAACAGACAATGGGCAATTTACACACCCCTTCTAATCTTAAAAACACTTTATCCATGCTATGTATTTTATGTGCTATGAATTCCATACATAGACTGTAAAAATCTACATAAAACCTCACACAGATTTACTGTTCTGCCTATAGATTCATGGCTGAAGATAAAGCATAGAAAAGCTTAGGGGAAGGCATATAAAACCTGATGAGCAGGAGTTTTGTAAGATTAATAGAAAGGTTTCTACCTGTATTTTAGATAATCAGATTACGAGGGATTTCAAAATTAATTTCCCTTTCTTGAGCAGTTTTATGTTGTGTTTTGGGAATAATCACACGAACAGAACATTGCAAATGAAAATCCTGGGTTTACCGAGGTCACTAGGGCAACTCCTACTGATTTCAACTGGGCCGGGGCCTCACTTTATGGGGAAATCATAGGGAGAAAATGAATCCAGACTTCTGGAAATAGAGCAGCATGCCAAAAGGCTTTTTAATTTTATTTTGAACATGGTCACACTGCCATGTGAGAAAGCAGCTCCTTTCATTGCCTCCAGGAAATCAGCAGGTATTCCTGCTCCCACTGATTGCTTACATGCATGGTGGAATAGCCTGGCTTAAGAGCTACTGCTTTCCAGTGGCCAAATCCTGCTGGTGGGCTTCAGGCCCCATCTCACCCCTGCGGCAGGATCCTCTGTGGAATGCAGAGCTTTGGAGGACCAAAAAGACCCCCATTTACAGCAGTCCCAGTCAGCTTCCTTAAGGAGGTACAGACTTGTCCTGGGCTGCAGGGTAAGGAGTTTTGCCTATCAGAGGCCAAGGAATTTTGGGTTCCTGCTCCCAAGCGCTGAGCACTTGCAAGGAGCCTGTTTCAGATGGGCCTTTGCCTTTGTGAGAGGCAGTGGCTGTCAGCTCCTGAGGATTTTCCAACTAAGTGGGACCAGAGAGCCCTTCTCCACCAAGCAGGATTTTACCTGTGAGACAAACAACTGAATTCAGCTCTTGGAGTTGTCTTCCTCCCAAACCCAGAAATATGTTACCCCATTTTCCTTCCACTTCAAACTCCATTTTTTTCTGGTGTGAATACACACATGCTTCTCCGCATCACTGAACACAGTGCAAGAGACACAGCTCTACCTAACACCGATTTCCAGAATAAGAGTCATACTGCTTTCTGTCAGATTTGAGCCAGAAATAGAGAATTTCCCTTAGGATGAGATTTGCCACCCTTTGTTAATCTTGTCCACTTAATTCTTACCTATTTATCAAAGGTAATTGGATCTTAAGCACCAATTGTATCTAAGATACCTAGCTAGACTAACGCCATTGTGGTCCTTCCTGCACTAAATCACACCGATAGCTACCACACATTTATGAGCTGGTATAATTAGTACACAGAACAAGGCATACACAGTTCTTGTCTGAATCCAGTTCCAGCTAATGAGAAGCACTGGACATGTAAGAGAATTTGGATCAAGAATGTAGCAGTGTGGTACCAAGTAATTCTAGAAGAACAACTTACCAGAAGTGACAAATCTGATGCCTGTAAACATACTTTATCAGAATTTTGGATGAAGTCTGAAGATGCTGTTTGTACTGGGAAAGACCTCCTCAATTAAATTTCCATGTTTCTATATCACTAAATTTCCATGTTTTTATATCACACTGTGAAGTATTTCTTATCATTAGCTAGTAATATCCAAAAGGTCTTGGAGCTGGACATCATGGAAGTGAGGCTTCAGCTTCACTGATCATAAAGTATATTTAAAATGAAGTTTTGAACCTCCTGGAAGAAAATCATTAAGTAAGAGAATAGTCAGAATTCAGAATAATATTACATAATTAGCTTTTCAGCACAGAACAGGCTCTTGGCACTAACCATGTCCTTTATTCTGATCTATCAGAGACTGAAAACCACGGCCTTTCCTGTGCCAACTGTCTTCTGGAATAAACATGAGACCCTCCCCCTTCATCTTCACATACTTAATAATATTAATAGAACATTGAAATATTAATGCTCGTAGACAAGTTCTTTCATAAAGCACATAAATGAATTCATTCACTCTAGCTCATTAGCTTAATCGCCAACCTTTTTACAATGTAACTGATTAACATTTTCATTGTTCTTCCTTGTTTTTTCCTTAGACTTCTACTTCTTTGGGGATCAAAAGATCTCTGAATACACAAGCTCAACAAATATCTGTTCACAACTGTACAACAATAGAAATGGGATGAAAGGGATAACGAAGCAAAAGCTTTCACAGTTCATGCTTCAAAGATACTGCAGGAAACAACAGTTTAAGAACCATTTTTATTTGTATGTTTAATGCAATTATACACATTCATGAGTCCAACAAGATCTGCACTGTGACATTAAAGATACAGTACAATAACATTCAACATGAGGTACTTCATATTTATATATATCTGTCCTTTATAAATAATGCTGTAAGCCTGCTATGGTCAAACACTGCTCCAGCACAAATGGGTGTTGGGACCTGAAGTTAGCTGAGTTTATCACAAAAAAAACCCCAACAAAAACAAAACCCCCGAACATTTCAGTGCAATAAGTATGTAGAAATCAAAATGTTTACTTAAATACTATTTTAGATAGGCAGAAAGTATATTACATTATACTCTCTTATCACAGATTCCCCTCTCCAGGAAAATCAAACATACAAGTAGCAAAGATGGCCAGGTATAGTTTAAGACAGAATCTATGAAAGGATCTCTATCAACATGATATTTACATTCCAGGTTGATATGGCTGATGCTTTCAAAATGTCAATCAACATATTCAAGCTTCGATGCTGATGCTAAACCAACCAAATCCACATTTAGACACCTACTCGAGTGCCCTCATGTGCCAAGGTGAGTGGTGCTAGCACCTTCTTATATACCAGTACTTGTTAGCATCAAGCAGTGCTTAGAATCAAGTCACGCTGTAAACATCAATAGGTGTTTGGGGGGCTTACATTTATTCGCCCATATTGAAAAACTTTACATGCACCAGCTCCTAAAACCTGGAATGGATTCAGAGGAATTGCTTTCATCCTACTTCGTCAAAAAGATTCCAGAAAAGTAGTAGATAAAATAATAATTAAGTAACAGCTCACTTTCTACATATTACAGCTACACAGGATTCTGATCTCCCACCTTCTGCTCCAGCCAATGAACGCAGTGGATACCTCACCTTTATTTGCAGAGAGGTAAAAACCAAAAGATAACTTAAAAGTGAGAAGCCAAGCCTAGTTCTAGAATGCAGTACTCGCCAATTTGTCCCACCAGCTGAGGCACCGGATTTTTTTCCAAACAATTCAGAATGCAGCTTGCCACTGCAAGCAACTTGTCAATCTGATCATCACTCAGAGTAATTACATCTACATCAACTGCTCGCTGTAGGAAAACTTAATCAGCTGATTAGCATCTTTTTCTGCTTTCAAATGTATTTAAATAAATGGAACTGCTGCTCAGAGGTTGTCTAAAAGCAGATGACCACTGCCTCATCACAATCTTAACATTCCTTCTTGCTGTTTCTCCAGCAACTTCTCCTGCAGTCCATACGATTTATACTCTTTGTCTATTTTAGGCTGCAGATCTAAATATAATTAACTGGAGGTTTTTTAAATCTCTCTCTCTCTGGGAATTTTCAATGGAGCATTCTGTTTAGATCTCACTAACAGTCTGGATTATGTACATCTGTTACAAAAAAAACAAAACATTTTTCTATATATTTTGAGGGTATTTACATTTCAGAAAGAATGTCACTTATACACACACATGTGGTATGTATGTATATAAAACATTAAACACTAACATAGGTGAAAAGCATAGATCTTGCAGGGAGGTTTTTTACCTGGCTCTCCTTTTATTACCTAGAGAGAAGATCTGGGCTTTGGCCATAAAGTGTTTGATGTCTACACTCCAGTTTTCCTTACTTCAGATGGCATTTTGGACGCTGCAAAGATGTATTGGCACTTTACAATGGCCAGGGGCCAGGATTCCAACTGTCAAGAAACACTCAAGAGTAATAGTATTAAAATGGTAAGAAATCATATGAAAAAAACATTTTTATTACAAAACTGGCAAGTGAATTTAAGGTTATGCTACATTAATGCGTTGATATACTGTTACATTAATCTTCAGTCTGCCTAAAGAATCATTTGGTCCTCTCATTTCATTAAAACGTATGTAACAAACAGAACCCACTTCAGAGGTGAAATAAGAATGAGATGCTTTACAACAGGTAATGTGCCTCTCAGAGATCTAAACAACTGTCTCAATGCAATGGTGAAAGAATTTATGTTTCTACAGTACCTATACTTATTTATACTGGTTTCCTTCCCTGACAAAAGGAGTCATGATCCCTAATACTTTACCAAAAATGATACAGACATGTAACAGGAAACTTGGGAAAAATAAAAGAAAATAGGAAAAGGTTCTGTACCACATAATCCTCTGATTGACGTGTAACCATAAGCAGTTGCAAGAGATCCAACATTAACACATTAGAGAAGACTTCCTCCTCCTCACTTCTATCTGATGACACATTAAGTGTAATATGACCACAGTTGGGAATCTTTTGTCTTTAAATTTCCACTCATAATGTATGGTAAGAAAAAGAAGAAATCTCATATTACAGAAAAAAGTCCAAGTCAGGATTGGTGCATTCTTTTGTTCCTCTATAATCCATCTCTACCATGTTTAGAAGGAAGAAAAATAACCCACCCAAAACAAACAAAAAATTACCCTGCATCAGAGGATAGCTATTAATTCTCATTCACTTAGCAAGGGTTCAAAGAAAAGCCATTTAAATAGCAAATCAACTTAAATGTAGTAAAAACTAGGTCATGGGAGTAGAATTTCAAGAGCTGCATACACAACTGGAACATGTGCAAGTACTTCCTTGCGTGTGAGGTGGGATTCCTAGAAAATGAGCTTTCAGGGATTTTGCCAAGCCCACATCTCCACCGCACTGTAAAAACGTCTGTGCACTGTGGACACAGTCAGCATGCTGCATTAGCTTCCTGAAAGTTGTTTGCTTCTCTCCATCTTCCCCTGCAGCCTTCCCAAACAGCTGGCCGCAGGAGTCTCACAAGATGAAGGTTTAAACCTATGATTTTTCTGCTTACAACTGAAGCACTTCTTTCAGCTCCAGTGATCAAAAGCAGCTCAGTTTATTGAAAAGCAGACAGAAGAGTGAACTATAAAAGAAGGCTCTTAATCTTCTACCCCAAATTCCCCAAATAATTACAAGCAGAAAATGGAGAAAGAGAAAACGGATCAATGAGGACAATGTTTAGTGAGATACAAGAGAAGGACATCCTCTGGTGATTCACAGGTGCATCAAAAAAATGGTCAGCATCACCAGCAAACAAGCACCGCTTTTACAAAGCCTTTAAAACTTGCTTGTCCAAGAGCTTCCAGTTTTAATATTACACTTAAACTTTATCACCAACAATGGTAGAAGTATAGCAAGCCAGTAACTTGCCCACAGCATTTAGTTATGTATTACCTGTACTGATCACATATCTGCAAAATAAAAGCTAAGCATCAGTAGGCCTGAACCAGACAGGCTCTTCATAGCAAAATGCTTTTTGCTTTCATTCAAGCATAAAATATGAGTTCGGGAATTTGCCCTCCCTGTACCCCAGTGCCATTTGTACTGTCCGAAGAACACTGAAACTGAACAGTCACCTTCCCACACTGAACTTCTGTCATTCCTTCTTGTCCAAAATAGCTGAGTTCATTACCATCCAGAATCACGCTAGCTGTGTAAAAGGTGTCAGGCTCAATCTGCACTGGATATTCAAACCACACGGGAAAAGTGTTACTAGAACCGTCTGAGAAGTATTTACTCAAGTTCTGGCCTAGGATAACTCCTTGTCGTTTGAGTTCAATCTTGGCACTGTACTCTGCTGATCCACAGCTGGACCCGTACAGCCCAAAGCCAGCAATAAACACTCTCTTATCAACAGCAAACTGGATGCTGTCACACCGGCCCCGGTAGCGCCACTGGTTGCTGCGGTAAGCGCAGGACTGGAAACGGTGGCATCGCTGGGGAACGAGGCCTTTCCGGGGCTTGCTCACAAACTGTAACTCTGGCTTCTTGGCAGCTGTGTACCAGAGAAAGATATCATTGGTTTCGTTGAGAGTCAGAATCCCAGACTGAGCAGCACCGTTGGCAAAGTCATCGAGTGCCATGGTAGGGATGCGTATCAAGTACAGAGCCTTCCCGAGGACTTTGCGCTTGTTCTCTATGGTCGCTGTTAGCTCTTGTCTCTGACACTCCACTTCAGCCCAGTTTAGAGCTGCTTCGAAAACAACAATTTCTTTGGCATTCAGAGTCTCCCTTCGGAGAATGCTTTCAAGTGTCTGAAAATCAATGTCACAGAAACCCTCAGATTTCAAAGCTAGCTCAGCTTGGGCATCAATCACTTCCCAACAGCGCTGGGTCAGGTCAGGTTCCTCGAATAAGCAGCTCTGGGAAAGCAGCACACAGGCATTCTTTGCACTTAGACTTGTCTCTAGGAAGTTGACGCAGGCGCGGGCAAGATGAGGGACGATATACTTCTTGGCAGCATAAAGAGTGGCCAGTACGGTATCTGCAGCCAAATCAATTTCGTCACAATATATGTATCTGAAATAAAACACATGGGTGTAACACTGCTGCTTAATGCAAACATGTAATTTGTCAACAGCATCTGAAAATTTGGAACAAAGAATATTTAAGTGGCTCCACATGAAAACTAAGCAGTGCTTTTGGAAAATATTGATTAAATCAACTGAGAAAGTACAAACCAAATTCATCACTCATGTTAGGACCAGTAAGACCGTGGAAAAAAACAGGCTTAAATCTACAGTGAATAGCACTTCACAATTGGGGTACATGCTATGTAGACAATAGTAATGTTTACAAACTATGGCTCCTCCAGCTCTTATTTCCTTTCATGCATGCTTTGGTTAATGAGAGGCTGCCTGCCCCAGGCAGTAGCTCCTCAAGGGCTACCTCACTTGCCTAACACAACAGTCTGTAACACATGCCACAAAGAGTACTTGGACGGGTGTCTTGTGATGGTGAATGGAAATTTATTGAGGTGTATAGATAAATACATAAATGAAAACAAGTTTGTTGGGAATAATTAGGTAGTCTAAGCAAAGAAATGCCATCAAAGTATATTAGGTGCTATCTATTTTCCATAACTACTGGGTTGGGGCCTTTTAGGGTAAGGTAGGGTTTACACAGGGTGGTGAAGCATACAGGAAAAGGAAAAGGCACAGAATTATAATTTTAGGTTTCTTAATGCTTACAGCATCCTAGCTCCACTAGCACAGCGGAGCTAGAGTTTGAGAGCACTCAGTCTAGAAACCAAGCGCTCTCAATCTCATTGCATAGGGAGGAAAAAAGCTTTACTGCTCTGCTACTGTGGTGGAAGAGATGAAGGTGGAATTCTATTTATGTGACTAAACTGCTGGGGTTCCTGCTCAGAGAAATGAAGCATTGTGCAGTTTGTTCTTTTTAATATCTCATGCTCCAGGGCCCCTCTGCAGCTGGTGAATGCTATGTGATAAAACCATGCCAAATGCAATTTTACTCTTCATAGGGATAAGCAAGTCTTGATGGTTATGGTTGATAAAGTGTCTTCCTCCAGTAAAGCTGCAGTTGCATGTGACCCTGTAGTAATTAAATTTTTCTAGATGGCAGGTTTCCCAACACAATGAATTTTGTGCAGATGTGCTTATAAAGTGGAATTAGTACCTACACTGTTCACAAACCATGTAAACAACACCCTTAGTGACATGGTTTAGTGGTGGCCTTACCAGTGCTGGGGAACGGCTGGACTTGATAACCTTAGTCTGTTCCAACCTGGTTGATTCTATTATTCTGGTTGTAAATATCTTTGTATTTTTGCAGGTGTAGGGTACTATTCTCCAAGCCACACTTAGCAATAATTCTTGAGCAGATACTGCTCAAGCAATAGAATAACATCAAAGAGGTTTCAGAGAAAAAGAATACTTGCACAGACCCAAACCTTCTTTTTTTCCTTTATTACTTAGTTTCAGCTGGCCTATTGTAATAACAAAGAGCACATCTATATATCACTGGTTAAAGGCTTAGCTCCTTAGTCCAAAAAAATTTCAATGTAACAATTCATTCGTTTTTATGATTCTCCTCACTGTTCTCCAGCTCTTTTCTCCTCTCTATTGCTTCTCTTTGCCTGCTAATACAGTGGAGAATGATGACATCTGTTTTAAACTGAAACAGTACAAAAGTAGCTAGTTTAATATTCATGAAAGCAAAGAACTAATATCACTGATTTACAACAGACACAGCACAGATTGGCTGTCAGCACTACTCCACACTTCTCACTCTGCCAGTGCACCTCCACTCTGGTGTGCAACTACTGATATCCCAGTTTCACCCTATTCTTAAAGGAGATTCTTCCAGACCACAGGGTTTGACGGTTTAGTAACACATTCATCCTGAGATGAGACCATGGTTCTAATCTGAACAGTCAAGATTAGGGTAAAATATAATAAAGACAGGAATTCAGTCTGTCAGCTAGACTATGACTTTAACCCTATTTTTAAAACTGGAGACAACAGCCAAAGCAATTTTACCGGGAGAATAAGAAGTATCTACCAGTTTCCTATGTTAAACATGGCAATACCTGATCTGATATTTGTTGGCAGCATGCCTGCTATATAGAACAAGTAAAAAAATATTTATAAGAACTTACTGTCCAGGGAAACTAAACAAAAAAGCTTCAAAACCAAACCCCCAAAACCAAACTCACAGTGTTTTCTGATAAAGATTATGATGCATCCCTCCTGACTGGGGAAAGAAGCATATGAAGGACAGGGCTGCTTTGCAATAGGTATAAAGTCTTTTCCTTCTGTAGCAGGAGCATCAGGAGCCTTCTGCCATCCACTGCTCACAGCAGCTGCAAGCAACACTCATGGGGCTGAGAAGTGAAGGGGACCATGGCTCCCCCCAAAATGCAGCACATGCACTGACTCCTGTGATGAGAGGAACACTGCACTGCTGAGCAACATCCCTTTTACCTTCCCTGCACCATCCCTGGCATTTGCAGCAGGTTCAGGCACACCGCATCAGTGGAAGTTAGCACTGGCAAGGTCAGCTCAACATCCACGCAGATCACAGACTTTTTGTGCTTTTTCTTAAACTGGGTTGTTGTTCTTTTTTTAATAAAAGCTGAGAAGATGAAAACTGCCATGGCTCCAGCCATGCTCTCAAAGATAGTTTCTGAAATTGCCATGGGCTAAGTAACATGTCAAGACCTAGATGTCAGTGCTGATACTCAATTTTCTAGGTTTGCTCTCTGAACATATTTTTTAATGATAAATTCAGAAAGCATTCACGTTTTCTATGGCAAATCATGTTTAGCTATAGTAAAATAGATTTGCTGTTCAAAAAGAAAGGGGGATCAGGGGAATCTAAGTATCTTATATTTGTGCCTTATAAATTCTGCATGAAAGTAAAGCTCAAGTCTGAGTTCTGCAGAAAACATCTGCAAAACCAGAAAGGCCCAAAGCAAGGATCCATAATGCAGATACCTACATAATGTCACATCTAATTTCATATTCCAGGTCTATAGAACACCTGCGTGACTTCAGCTTTTCATGGCAGTTACTGACATTTGCACAGCACATTTCTGATGTTCATTTACAAAAACTCTGTGCAACAAACTCTTCATACAACTTTGAGCATTCATCTACAGTGCCACTGAAATGTAAACGAAAAAAAGGAAACCATTCTGTAATCACAAGCTAGTCAAAACAATCTATGAAATACATTAAATTGCTAGACAGTGATTACACCTTTACCTGCAAGAAAATCTGCAGCATATTAAAAAGATCATTATTAGATACTAATGTATATTCGCTATCAGAAGGCAATGGCAGTTGTTAAAACTGAAGGCAAAAAAACCCCAAAGCCACAGCATTTCTGTGATGGAGCATTTCACTTTAATAATTAATTTATAGATGCATTCAAAGACAATTCAGCAGGAGAGCTGCTTCATTATGCTCATTGAGGAAAATGATGGCATTTCTTATTTTTGCAAGAAGAAAACTAATGATCATGTAAACCGACTGCTCTTCTTCCATTAGAATAAAAACCCTACTCATATAAACAGCCTTTTTATCATTTTCCAAATGCATCAATATGATAAATGAGGAGAAATTTAATTTGTGGAGGCTATATTCAATAATTTAAGGTCATTTTTCTAAGACAGGACCTGAACATAGCAAGTTTATAGAAGAGCTGGAACGACATCAATAGACAAACCCAGCAATTCTAGGTCTGAAGAGGGGTTTTTGATGTGTTTTTAACTTCTCCCTATGCTTGCAAAGTAGAACAGGGTCTTTTTTTGTTACAGCTGACAATTCTTTTTAGTAATTTCATTCCTTTGTGTAACATGTGTAGTGACAAATCAGATCAATAGGCATTACAGTATACAATGTGCCCAAAGATCCCCTGTCAAAGTCATTATTTATAACTGCCTACATTAGTCTAATATATGCGTGCCTGGAAGTAGAGGGGGAGAACAAAATGAGGTAAAAGTTTAAAACACTTCAAACACAAAAAGAGGAATCTTTTACACAACTGCTTTCTTTTTGTTTACATGCAAGTCTAATAGTTTATCTATGATATTACCAGTGCATGTATACATCAGAAAGGAAAACACATCCAGGAGATGGATGATGCTTACTTCAGCATTGCGAGAAAAGCAGCAGGCTCAACATCTGGTATACGGATTTCATCTTTGTCCTCAGCAAGCTCTCCGTAAAACATCGCATGGAATACAGAGCTTCCAACAGCCAGGACATACTGTTGAGAAAGGGAAATCTTATTTTATGCTTTAAACTGAAAGCACTGCCAACAAAAACAATGTGGGAGAGCCACACTGAGCATACTGGGCTTCACTGACAGACTCTATAGACACACTTCAGTAAGTAATGAATTCAAAGTTAAGAACAGAATTACATGTTTTTCCTGCATTAGCTACTGGAAAACCATTATATCCACCACAGAAATTAACTATTTCTAGAAAATCTCAGGAGTAATATAAATCAACAGCATAAAGCAGCACATCTAACTTTACAATGACTGCATTAGCCCAAGCAGTGTACTGTTTAACTGAAAACACAAAAAAAAATCAAGGGACAGACTATTCCATTGCATGTAGCCTTTTAAAATACAGAATTAGGGCTGAGCCAGACTTCCATGCTATGTCCTGGTGTAACCATGGGAGCTCTCCCCAGCTATCCCTGCCCAAGCTGATAATGCAGCTGTTGCTTACTTTGTGTCCTGGCAGCCGCTGGGTCCCACCTGGTGGCCCGACCACAAAATGAACATCTGCCATCAAGTCATTGTTGAACATCACTGCATTTCTGCAAACAGAAGTAGCATGTTAATTTATGGCATCCAGTAACTTTGTTCTTTCCCCAGACCCACAACAGAGAATCTCTTAACAAGTTAAAGTTGCATGTCAATAAAGGGAAGCAGGTCACGCTTTGTTTTAAGCTCCTTTACACATCATCACACAAATATACTAGAGAAAAAACTAAGGGGGGCTGGGGAATGTGTGTTGTACGTGTGTGCAATAAAACAGAACGCCCAAAGAACCCAAACTTATGAGAACTTTTCAAAGTCAGGAGCACGTATCACTGAAAATCCCTACAAAGGTCTAACAGCAAATCTGCTGCAGCTTCCAGCAGCATTTTTATTTACTCAAGACAAACAGCTGCACTGTCTGGAAAAGAGATACCAAGATATTTTCCATTACCGAAACGTTTGTTTCACACACACAGGAAAAGAGAGAACTATGTTTTCTCCAGCAAATTAATGTATAACTAAACATTTGCACTACAAACATTTTGCTACTTTTTCACCACTCCATTTAAACAGTAAAAATCAACTGCCCTGCACTTACCTCTCTCTGATGGTTGGATAAAGTCCTTGCCAATTAGGTGCCGGAATAGTGTTGTTGTTATTGAGATTTTGCTGGTGGTACTGCTGGACAGCAGTTGTATTAGTGTTGGCTGGTTTCTTTCGGGGGAAAATATCAGCAGCCATCTTCTTCTTCTTTTTGGTCTTCAAAGTAATGATTTCATAGCAAACTGGAGGCAATTTGCTGCTGCTACTGCTGCTGCTATTTCCCTTCTTAGAGCTCTTCTTGGACCTGTTCTTGACCGTCTCTGGAAGCATCAAGAAGAAGGTGAGACATTTCATGTTCTTTCCTTTCTCATCTACCATGAGTATACTTGTCTGTAAAGCTAGACAGCCTAACTAGCTAAGAACATTAAGAAATGCACACAGAAGCTGTTAGAGAGCAGCAGAGCTGAGAGTTTACTTCTTTTCCGGCAAGACAAGGTGACCTTTTCAGCACACCAAGTAAGAAACTGGCTTTAAGTTTGATCCAGTACTTGAATCGTTAAATACATCCCCATCATTCCAGCCAGTTTTATTTCTTTCCAGATCTCCTGATCAGGAGAAAGAGCTACAGCCTGTGAAGAGGGTTCGTGTGTGGCTGCAGCATCGGCTTTCTGAAGGGGGCTAAGCCAGACGTTCACGACAGCACTGCTAGTCTGCTCGGCAAGCTGAACTTGTGTGTTGAACTGCTCGGAGCAGAGTAGGTATTGCAGCCCTGCAGATGGAGTCAGGCAGTGTTCGGTGGGAGCCAATAGCTGAAGTCACCGATAAGGATTGGAGCCAGCCGCACAGTGACACCTATTGTAACGTACGCCACTCTGACATTAAAGCGACAGCAATTGCACTCCTCATTTCATACGCAGCGCTGAGTAATAAAGTAATAAATGGCACACACAGTTGCGTAAGTGCATGACTGGCCAGAAGCGGGTGCGTTTTAGCTCTCCTTGATGCTGCCTGGATTTTCACGGGGGAAGCAATAAAAAGTTGAACTCGGGTAGAAAGACGTATTTGAGTCTAAATATTTCCGTGGGAGCTATTTCCACATGCAGTCGGTGTTAGTGTGACTTCATTTGTTTCTAGTATTCCCACAAATCCCTACCATAACAGTTGTTCAGCAAAAGCATGCTATAGATATCAGAACCAAATTAAAGCAAGCAACTAGCAGCAGTAAAGACAGCGAGGCAGTTAAACAATCCCTTTCAGCACGGCTTCTACTCTAGTGTAACATGAATAGAGATGAGGTCACAGCTTTAGCTTTAACTCCTTATGTTTCTAGATAACGTAACCGCCTTTGACAGGGGTCCCAAATCACCAGGCAGTGCTAATTAAACCAGCTTACACCAGCCACGGCTGCACCACATCAGAAGAAAACTTGGAGATGTACAATCAGATTAAAGCAAACCCGAGTGAATATACTTAATCAATATTTCAAAGCATTAAATGAAGAAGTCGGAATGATTTAGTCTCAAGCAGAAATCACTCCTTGCCATGCAAACACACTCTGATTTTATTCACACATTCTACAATAAACAGGATATAAGGTATGCCAACCAAACCCATGCAAATAGGAAAGAAGATTAAATTTCAATTATCAGTTTACACAGAACTTAAATTTAGTTCAGATTTCCTTAATAGCAGGTCAAGTGTATAAAACACCCACGCAAGCACAGCAGAGAAATAAAAATATTAGGTATTTGGTGTCAGTATTTCACACCTTAAAATATCAGAGGGGGATAATTCAAATACAAATATGTAATTATCTTCAAGTCTTTAAGAAAAAAAAATCCTCTTTGCTTTTAAAGCAAATTTAACCACTTTTAACCATAATTAGTTTTGCTGGACAAGAGCACAACAGTGAAATTAAAGTGACCAAAGGCTGGTGGAGAAATGGCTGACCTTGCTGAAATCACTGACAGAAATCTGCCCCCCACTTTCAACAGGAGCACAGAAATGTTACTGGGGCTGTTTACTGACACACCATCACAATGGCTTGAATAAGCAATTGCTTTGGCTTTGTAATGCAATCTCAAGAATGTCTTTAGCTTTAAATGAAACTGTGCAGGTATTTCAAAGATTATCAGGTCTCCTTGGGATACACTCTGTATTTAAGCACTAACATAACCCCCTGGCAGTTGGCCATCTAGAGACTTTGCTGCAGTGGTTTGAGATTACACCATTTCCAGACACATCTGTCCTCTCTGCCTGAAGTCTCTGCTTATGGAAGGAAGAAACAGAAGGATATGTATCCATGCCTCAGCTGCTACATTTCACAACCTAACATCTTAATGCAGAATCTCCTTCACTAGTAATTTAATAGGAAATGGTGGGTGTTGCTGAAAGGCAGAGATACATTCCTAAACACATCAAGAGGCAGGTTATGTAATCTCCAAAGAATTAATTTCTAGCAAGCTTTTCTCCCCTCACTCACCCCTTTTTTCTTCTTCATCTGCAACAGATTGATTTGGAAGGAAAACTAACAACCTCAGCCATACTGAACTGTAGAGAGGTAAAAGAAGGGGTCAAGATTAAAAAACTCATCCCACAGATGGGATGTTTATAAGTGCTTGTAACTGAGAGTTTAGAACAGGGACACAGCAGGTATCCTTTGCACAAAATCTGAGCTTGTTGAGTTTGCATAAGTGTTTTTCCTCTCCTTATGTAAATTTCTCAGCCCGTCTAGTTGCAAAAATAGCCCTTTTGCCACTGCACAGGACAGACATTTCAAAAGGAAGAAGTTGTAAAAAAAAACCCTTAAAGATATAAAAATCCATGCACTCTTCAGAAAATCTGATTCTCAGCACTGCAGCTGGCAAAAGGTGAAAGATAACGGGGGTTAGGAGATTCGTACCAGACTGGATTTTCATTCCATAAATCCATTTTATAGACTACCAAAGAACATAAAAATCAAGGTCCTTGAACACTTTTTCAAATCTTTTGACCAGTACAAACCCAAAGATGATACACACAGCACAAAAAGATCACTGGGAGGCTACAGAAGAGAATAACAGAGAGACTGACTGGTCAGCTCAGTCTGGGAAAGAGATTGTAAACATGAACCTGTGGGAGTCCACCATTCTTTTGACTTCTGTAAAACACAATGCATGTATAGTATGTTGTGCTTTCCTGGGAAAGGAAGGGAGGGAGAAATGGCAGCTGAAGCGGGTTCTGCCTGAATCTAGAAGTCAGACAGACCCCCCCCCCCAGTAGACAAGAAGTATCTATGTGACAGGATAAAACCCCACTGCAGTAAACAAAAAGCCTGACTGCCAACTCTGCCTGTTCTTAAGCCACCCACCAAAACCTGTGGTCTGTTATACCCAGAAAATAGCATCAATTCCACAATGCATTCTGAAAGTTCCTTTGAAAAACTACAAACCTGTTACAGGCTTTATACCACCATCTTTCACTGCACTTTATCAGCTCAGGAACCAGGTCTTCTAAACCAATCTTTAGATGTGTGAAATGGGAGAAAACCCCAAAGAAAAAGTGCTAGTTGCACTCACTGTTCTTCCCATTTTGGCAGCAACTTCCATTAATTTTATTACAACATTATTTCCTTCTTTTACTCTACATTGTTAATGAATTTACAAGTCAATGTTTGCAGTCAGTAAAAGCCCCATAAGCTACTTCCTATGAAAGACTAGGCAAAATCCCAAGTTCAAATGAGTTTGTCTCAGGCAAGAAGATCAAGGAAATTGACCTTCTCTCACCTAATATCAATTTCTGAAAGATTATTACAACGTGTTCCTTATCTTCTTCAGCAATTCTAATTTTTCTTCATTAATTATATATTAACGGAACCGAACTTGATATACACAACTTAGAAAAAGGGAAAGTGCTATTCAAAGGAACATTAATCTTTATTTCATAAGCAATGTAGTCAAACCAGAAATATTTTAACTTAAAGGCATAGTAAGTTCCATGCTTCATCTTAACACTGGCCTAATGAAAATCCAGAATGACAGAGGTGAAGAATTAAGCAAAGTGCCACATACTGAGGCCAAGATACTACACATAAAGTTACACGCCCCTTTCAAATTATCAGGAGCAAGTTACAAGCCTTTGCAAACCAGCTCTTGATTAAACATTGGGAACAACCAACACATGGTTTTTGGTGTTCAAATCCAAATGTGTGCAATATACCTATGAACCCCGTTTCATTTAATCTTTAAGACCGTAACGTATCTTGACACCATTGTGAGGGTTGGTATAGGAATAGTATTACAGCACAATTCTTGGTACAACTTTTAGCAGTATGGTACTACTATAATTACACCTCTCTACAGGTAAGTTCAAAGCAAGAAATCATTTAATTTCCAGGTTGATTGGAGTACTCTTCCTCATTCTACATCAGGCTCTCCTGCTGCAATAATAAGTTTACCCAAGTTTTCATTTGATTTTTTTCGCCTTCTAGTAAGTTGTGTTTTTCTCTCTCATTTACAGGTCAGTTCTTCATGCGGAAATGTGAACTGGACAATTCTATAGACAAGTTTTCATCAAAATTCCCAATTGTCTGTTACAACCAGATCACAGAATCACGGAATGGTTTGGGTTGGAAAGGACCTTAAGATCATCCAGTTCCAACCCCCCTGCCATGGGCAGGGACACCTCACACTAGACCACGAATAAAGGAGTAAATTCCATGTAGGCAATGAGAAAATGCATATATTTCTTTTTTGCAAAGTTGCCAAGTCTCTCCCTTGGAAGTTATTACGCCTATGCATTATTAAATTCTTTGTTTAAACTCTGAATTTCCCCTTACAAGGAAGCAAATTTCAGATGATGCAACTTGATTAACCAAAATAAACACACCATGTTACTGTTTAGCAAACAGTACCTGTCCGCTGCTAATTTTCATTGAATTTGATGTTAAACAGTCATTTTAAAATGGAAAGTACAAGTTCAAAAACAAACAAACAAACCCCTCAACAAAACCAACCCACACAGCTGAGGAGCTTTGTTCTGTTTACCTATCTATGAATTATTTAGTCACTTGGAAGAATCCTCAATCACCATTCCAACCCTGCTGTTTATCAAAACACTCATTTGGAAAGGGGACTGATAGCAAGTAAAAAATCCATTAGAGTTGACAAAATCTTCCAGCCTGATTGACAGCACTGAAAGTAACTAAGAATGCATCCACTTGGTAGAGTCTTCTATAGGGGAAACCAAAACCAACCAATCAAATAAAAGCAACAAAAACTACCCTAAGCAACAAAAGCAAACCGCAACAAAACCCAACAAAAACATAGAGACAACTTAAAGCAGGGAGAAAGTGGGGCAAAACTGTAAATTTTGACAAGCCAGAATATAGGGTAAAAATCCCAAGCATTTCTTTTCCATATAAGCCAAAAGAAAGGAATCAGAGTAGAATCGCATTTTGAATTGAGAGACTTTAAGCTGAAGTTCAACTTGGCTGAGTCGGATATTTCTATACTAGCAACATACTCATTGGCAAATATTTTTAACTGCTTAGTTTTTAAGCTATCAGGATTTAAACACTGCATCATATAATCCACTAAGATATTTTTTAAATTTTTTTCCTAATTGTCCTTAATGCTTTAAAGAAAACTAAAGCAGAAAGGCCTAAATAGCCCAAGTCAACAGGCAAATACAAACATATAAAATAGCTTAATGAATGAGTATTCAGATGTCTTTTACTCTTTCATTCTTGTATTATTTTCTGTCTCTGCATGACACTTTTTTTAGTCTCCCTACCAAAGCAACCTTAATCTTTTTAATATGTCCTTTTTGAATCTGGTCATTTTCACTTGGTTTTTTTTTACAGCAATATCCTTTTTGAGACAAAGCAACCAAAACAAAACATTATATTTAAGGGTAACATTTAGCCCTATGTTTACTTGCAAATAAACATCCACTTTCCTTTTGTGTGGATTTCAATTGGCTCTCCACAAACCTGTTCTTACACCAAGTGCAACAACTCCTACTGTTATTTTTTTCCCCAGTGAGTTTGGTAACTTTCTATTTATGCCCCAAACACAATGTAATACAAAAGTCTCCTCTACACTGTTGAGTTCTGCTACTGAAGTTGAAGGTTTTGTTCCCAGCCGGGTCAAAATAAATATAGCTAATGTACAAAAGTGAGGAATAAAAGAAATACTTAAAATTATCTTGTATTTTCATTATGATTTCAATACCATGCTTGCTGCAGGAATGGCAGTCCATATAAACCACAACCGTGTAATGAAAGGCTTATGTTTTAACAGCCTACAGTGAACAACATGTTTGATCCCATTACAGTGAATTATCACACAAACGTTCCTTTCTGTGTGTACAGAAAGAAATAATGTGAAATGCTTCATTACAACATGAAATACATGACTTTATCAGCCTGCTGATATTCGCCAATATCATAGTTTGGGAACCGCAGGTAGAAAATATCCCAGCGCAGAATTTGCCATTTATTCTGTAAGCATAAATTTGCTTCTTGATAGTTCAAAGTAGAACCAAGAATTATGAACTACCTCTGAGATGAGAAAGCCTGCAACTACAAAATGAGAATTCAATTCAAGGTTACAGGAGATAAACTGTTTTTCTTCTAATTTAAAAGGAACAAATTATGCATTTATTCTCCACCACTACTACTCCTGCCTGTCCATTTCATGTTGAGTTTTGCTCTTGACAATCTGTAGAACTCATTTTTTGACCCTTTCTTAATAGTTGCTGTTTTTTTCAAATTCATTTCTAAACATGATATTGCAAACCTGAAAGCATTCAACCCTTTTTCAAAGACAGAGGTCAACTTTAATTCTACTCTGCCTCTTACCAAAACTGACTTACAAAGGAAAGATCAGATAGCTCAGGAAATTGGTAAAGAGATACAGTGGTTTTCGTCTCTAGGTCACTAATTCTAAATTGACCAAGGTCAACAGTAATCAAAAGTCATTAGCATTTAATGATCGTTCAGTGCCCTGTGAGAAAGAAGCTAGTGATCTTAGTGCACTTCAGAAAAAAACACCGCCACAATTAGTACTCACATGCTGCCTATTTCAAGGGAGAGATCAGGATCGGATGACTACAGACAGAACTTCCTATGTTACAGACAGATCTTGCCTGGGTAGACAAACCTTTATCCTAATTCTAACCTGGCTCAGAATCTAAGGGTCTATAAAGTCTGGTCCTGCTCCCAAATGTCTTTTTTTTCCCCCTACACACAGTAAGTCTGCAAAATTCAAATGCCAACGCACATAAAGAGAAGACACTTTCCCCGTGAGTCCTCACTTGTGAGAGCCAATGACACTATAAGGGTAACTACCCCATGAGGATCTACAGGGAGACTGCATTACAGTTGATTATGTTGGCATACAATTCAAGGACTACATTTTTCATGATTATCTACATTCACCACCAGAGTGTTGATGCACCCTGTGGGACTAAGTAGTGGGAGAGGATATTGCTACAACACACACCATGTTTCTTCTGTGGCCTGCAAACTTCAGTCCCCTAGGAGTGTTGTGTTACCAGCACCTTCCAACAAGGCTCAGAAAAACGGGGGGACTACTGTAAAGCTTGGTTAGGTGTTGTAATGTAAATGTCCTTAGGGTCTGTCATGAGAAAAGTAAATTGTTCTCATCTACAGTTTTACACCTAGTAAACTTTACGGAACATGTGGCTTGAAAGCCGCAGAGCAGATCAGCAGCTTGGCACCCTTGTGTTTACAGCAGAGGAACATACCTTGAAGCAGTCAGAGTCTTATATGGGGAAAAACTGGTACAACTTCATGTTCCCACTGCATTTTAAGTGAGAAAAGAGGAAGGTTACCCAGTCAGTAAAACAGGAATGGGTCAGCCCATTGGCAAGCCAAGCACTTGATAAGAAATACATTCTCAAACACAGTGGCTTTCACTTCTCTAAAACTGAGAATCAAAACCCATGAGTAACAACCGTTGCACTGCTTTTACAACTGTTTACTAACTCCAATTTTTAGATATGAGAGACTGACTGCTGCTGACCTAAGCTCAACGGAATGGAACCAAACATACATCCATTAAATGGCACTGTTCTGAAGTAATCTTCTTTTGCCACAAGTTGGAAGCTGTGGATCTTGTTGCTGCCCTTAACTTTGTTTCCAGACTCTCACAGCACACGCAGCTTCTGTTTCAATGGCCATTCCACAGACGAATTAAGATGCTGCCAAATTTTTATCTTATCAGCTGTTTTACAAACAGATTTACTTTGCTGAAGATACTTCAATCACACCTATGCCTATTACATTGCCTATTACAATGCCTATTACATTGATTGTTCTTTAGTATTTCAACCAGTTTCTCCTCCTCTTTACAAGTGAATGGCAGCTACTTCGCAGTAATGAATTTTCAAGACGAACATACAAACACTCCTGAAATTCTGCTTTCAGAATATAATTTTAATCATTAAGATGTAGTTGTCTAGCAATGTTAGCATACCCTAAATGCCTGATCTCCTTCACAGTAACTGTTTCAGAGACCCTAGGATATGCTAGAACTTTAGTAGAGAAAAAGAAAAAAAATTAAGGAAGGTGCAGTAATAAAGCATAAAAGCATAATAAAGGAATGGGGCAAGGTAAGCATACATACACATTAGTGTTATGTATTATAAAGTTTTATATAGTATGAAAACCTTTACTTTTTCTTGGTATACATGGAGTAGTATCAACTTGGTCTGATAGGAGAGTATTACTGAAGATAAGAATCAAATAGCACTAGGAAACTGAACACCCCTAGTGCACTTTGTACACCTATAAGTGTACTGTATCACCCTAACATTACACAGTATTTCTCTGTGCTACATTCCTCCACAGAAACTGAGCAAGCCGTCTAATAGGGCAGAGCTTTCTTTCATCTCGGAGTTGGACTCTATGCTAAGAACTCCAAAGGAAAGCAAATACTGCAACAAAGGGATAGTGTAAGCTACTGCATACATTTCTGTTGTAAGCAATACATAGCTAGCTTCGTCTCCTTCCCAGCATTAAAGAACGTGTCTTGCACTTCCCTCCCCTGTTAAGTGGGCAAAGTGACAAACTGTTAAATAACATGGCATATTATGGATCAGATTTTAAAGGGACTTTGTTTCACCAGCTACTGCAAGCCTACATATAAAATATCACACCTATACAAAGCACAAGCAAACACACTACCTGACTGAAGAACTGTTTTCTTTTAACACTCTCAGAAACTCCTTGTACACTCTGAACAAACAGGAGGCAACAAAGTCGTAATTCCAGAGTTAGTTTCTGAAGAAAATTACTCCTTCAAATTGCTTTGGATATGAAGAGGAGAAACTGTAGATAGGGTGGATACAGAATGTAACCTAGTACGTAAATATCCTGACAGAGGAGGGTGTTATCAACAAGTCATTCAGCTCTGTACTGAAGTATACATGATCCTCTGGTAAAATATTTATTCAGGAGATCAGGTAATCCCAGGATACAGGTAACAGGGATGGTCAAGGTGATGTCCCAAGATACTTTCCAAATCTGTTTTCTGGGATTTTACACCCTACATACCCAGGACAGCCAGCACTCATTCACAGATCACCAACCATTCACCAGTGTTCTAAGAATGCACTTTCCAGACATTGGAGTCACTTGGTTTTCTGTTACTCTAGCTTGTGGAGTTATCAACTCAGGCAGGGCAGCAGGATCAGAAAACAGAGAAGCCAGGCCTGGCAAATGGGAAGTGTGCAAATGTGAATGATATGATCTTTCACTTCAGCTTCCCTCCCACCTTGTTCTCTGACATACATACATATAATGTGGTTTTGTAATTAAGGCACACGATTGGGATTTGACTTTATGGCAGAAAATAGAAGACAAGTTCCACCACACAAAGCTTTTAATCTTTTCCTTCCAAGATTCCCATCTTTTATTTCCTTCCTCTTCCTTACCTATCAGCTCTTTCGAGATAGAAACTGTAGCTAATCACTTACTTACATAGTGTCTCACAAGATAGGGCTTACTTGCCACCTCAGGTATCTGAACATTTGCTTGTGTGAAACAAAGTAATAGCCAGCAAGGCCTGAGGAGTTAAGGAAAAAAGTATCACAGAACTACCTTGAATTACCAGAGAAAGCTAATGCTGGGCATGAATGATATTCTGCTGCAAAACTACTATCATTTGCACATGACAAGGGAATACTTAAACTTCTTCTGACAACATAACACAGCCTTTCATTGAGCCTAACCCAGCACTGATGCTTTCATCACTTGAATAACAACTATTGGGTAACTTCAAAAACAAATATTTGCTTACAAGCTCTAACAAGTAAGTGACCAAAGAATAAAAATTACTGTTGCAACTTGCACCTTTATTCTCAGCCTTAAAGGGCAGGCTAAAGGAATTACGTATTGCTTCTGAAAGGTGTTTCCTCCAGGGCAAAGCTGAGGATCTCTGGAAGGGAAACACAAGGAAAGTTATTGTGCACTTAGCTGCAGGGTACTTACTGCTCAGGATTTAAAGGGGAAAAAAAGAGTCCTGCACTCTGCATTCAACTTTGGCAATCCTGCAGAACTTATTTCAAATGAATAAGGCTCTGAGACATTTGATTTACCAAGTTATATTACCCAAAATACTAATACAATACATTGCAACGTATGCATGTACTTTCTGTGTGAAATGATTGGATCAGTTCTTTCCCACCAAAATAAAGCCATTTGAGGCTTCCCTCTAGCATAAATGTTACAATACCATCAAATACAGCATTGTACACCTATAACCCATGATCACCTCTCTCTACAAAAGACAAAAAGAGCAGGACAGGGATTGAAGCTTGACATATAGATTACACGCTGAAAACAAAGTATGGTGAAGACCAACAACAATGTAGAAAACTTGCACCAGCACTCTTCAGGTGAGACACAATCTGTCATTTTAAGTATGTATATTAGTAATCATTTTAGGAACACTTAAACATCATAACTTGAATTCAAACTTTTCCTCCCTTCAAGTGTGAGCAACCCACTACTCCTTGATGGTTTTAAACGCATGACCTCTCAGGAAAAAGTATAGGCAAATGAATTTATAAACCTGAAGGTTACCACAGGTGGGCTTTCTAAAAGCAAACATTATAAAGGTGTAGGCCATTAACTGAAACTATCCTGACTTCACGAGAAAGTCTGGCCAACAACATGTGGAAGAGGAGGTGATATTTATGTGAAACCGGGCGCAATTAATTGTCCCTCTACTAAGTTTATTGAGTTGGCATTTAAATTACTTATTCTTCAAAAGAAGCATTACTTGAGGGAGGGGAAAAAAGCCCCAAACCCCAGTTTTTAGCTTCGTGTAACTCCGAACTGGTCCAAGAGGCAGCGCTCCCGCACACCCCCCCCTCGGCCGCGTTGGCACTGCCAGGTCCCAGCTCCGGCGCTCCTCGCACCTCATGTCTGACCCCACAACACCGCACTACCAAAGCGGTTTATCACCCCCGGCACCGCGAGGAAGCCAACCGGCTCCAGCACAAAAGGCAGCTGCATACACTTGGAGGGGAGGGGGCGAGAATAAAACCCCTCGAAGCGGCTGCAGGCACACACAAGGACTCTGACCCAAGGGGCTCCGGATCACCGCTCCCCACACAAACTCCCTCAGCTCTCACTCGCTCTTCCCAAGTTTCGCAGCGGGCAGCGCTCAGGTGCGGCCGCTCCGCTCCGCCCCTCACGGAGGCGTCCCCTCAGGAGGGCAGCCGGGGACCAGCGGCCGCTTGGCTGCTCCGGCTCCGCTTACCCCCGCCGATCCCACCCCAGCGCGGCCCGCCCGCCGCCGGTACCGTGCGGTGGAGCCGCACCGAACGCTCCCGTTCACCCTGCCCAGCGGCAGCTCCCTCACCGGGACCCAACGGGGCCGTCCCGGTGCGCCCCCTCACCCACACGTTTGCCCCTCCCGGTTCACGGCCGCCTCCCTCCGCCGCCCTCCCCTCACTGACCTGAGGGCACCCCCGCTCCCGGGGCGGCGCGGCCCCTCGCAGCGGCACGCGCGGCCCCGCCCCGCAGACGCGCATGCGCACGGCCTCCACGCTCCCCCCCTCCCACCGGCCTCTCCGCGCGGGCGGGGCTGAGACCTCAAGTGCCTCGGCGCCGGTCATGGCGGCGGTGGGGGTGAGTCCTGAAGCAATGGGATGGGGTTAACCCCGCATCCCCAGTTCACCTTTCCTATGGGGCCGTAGTGTGTCGGCAATGGGCCCCGCCAGCCGCCTTCCTGCGATCGGGTGGGGTTTTTACCTCAGAAAGAAGGCCCCCTCCGCATTACAAGGCCCCGCTGCCCGCTGAGGTGTTGGGGTGTCCGTGATAGCTAACGCTGCGATTCACCACCAAAACCAGGCCTTTGGCACCAAAAGGAAGTTTAGAAGAGGTGGGAGACAAATGATTGCCTTTTTCTTCAATTAAAAAAAATCTTTTTCTTTAATTAAAAATTATTTAATTAAAAATTACAGTGCCCAAATTGCCCATGGCAAGGGGGGGTTGGAAGTAGATGATCTTAAGGTGCTTTCCAATCCTAACTGTTGTATGAAATAGAAGTATATTCTTAACTTACCGCATGCACCAGTTTGAAGATTTGCCCTCTAAAAAAAGAAAAAAGTTGTATTTTTGGTGTGCAGCAATAGTTGTCTGCGCCTTTAGACAACAGCTTTTTGCGTTCAGTATCGGAAGGGGGCTACAAGGACGCTCGAGAGGGACTCCACATCAGGGGCTGCAGCGATAGGACAAGGGGTGATGGGTTTAAACTTAAACAGGGGATGTTCAGGTTAGATGCAAGGAAGAAATTCTTTACTGTAAGGGTGCTGAGGCACTGGAATGGGTTGCCCAGGGAGGTTGTGAATGCTCCATCCCTGGCAGTGTTCAAGGCCAGGTTGGACAGAGCCTTGGGTAACATGGTTTAGTGGGAGGTGTCCCTGCTCATGGCAGGGGAGTTGGAACTGGATGATCTTAAGGTCCTTTCCAACCCAAACCGTTCTATGATTTGCAAAATTATAATGACCAAATGTTTTTCCCTATAAAACACTGTATTTGCTCATCCACTCTTACTCCCCCCACATCTAAGCAAGGAAAGCAATAAAAATAAACCTTACAGCAGAAACTCCATCCACAGGGTCCATGTTCCATCCCAAGGCCAGCAACAGGCAGCCTAAGGGAGAACCACTTTCCCCTCCCCCCCATTTTTGGGGGTTTATTTGGAAGTAAATGTCTATTAATAAATGTCTTAATGCTGTACATCCTTGCTTGTGTGTTTCCATCCTGCAGAGTTAAAGTCAAAATACTTCTGATTTCTGAAGAAATAATTAACAGGGATAGAGGCACTTCAAGGATCAGCACCCGGTTTTATCTGGGAGCTTCATAAATAAGGGATTTCTCATAACGTTGGTATATCGAACCACGTGGGAAATTAAAATGCATTGCTAACATTTATTTTTAAAAGCATAGCAAAAGGCTTTATTTGAAGCTTTAGGGTGGGTTGTTCGGATTTTTGTCTCCCCTGAAGAAACAATTATTTCTGGAATCACTGCTGTGTTCCAGCTTTAGCCTCCTATGAACATTCATTTACCTATATTATGTACAAGTTATTTTAGCAGATACCTTCACAGCGTTAAATTAGGCGTATCTGTGGATAATCAGTACTCTCTTTTCCCATTCTAATATTTTAGCTATTAAAATAGATAAGAAACTAAATAGCAACAATAATAACTGTATACACAACACACACTTTATAGCTGTTATGGATTTTAGCAGCAGAGTACATGTGTTAAATTGTAGTGTATAAATGATAATTTAATTGGGACTTGGGAAGCCAACAAAATACTCATTGTCTGAGGGAACTTACAGCATGTTGTATATAACTACTGTAATTTTCCATCCTATTTTCAGACTGAAGGTAAAAGGCCCTTTTGCTACTGGGGTAATTTATTTGGGCAAGTGGTGGGGAAGAACCCTTTTCTCCAGTTTAGAGGAGGTTGTTTTGCAACCTGAATTTGAAATCCTGTAGTGGGAAAGCATCATCTGGGCAGAAACCCAAAATATCCCAGCGTTAGAAGATCAAGTCCTCTGGTATCTCCCATACATGCATTTCTGACTGAGAGGCAGCAGGGGCTGCCCAAATTAGAGG
Organism: Melopsittacus undulatus; assembly: GCF_012275295.1. Taxonomy (NCBI): domain Eukaryota; kingdom Metazoa; phylum Chordata; class Aves; order Psittaciformes; family Psittaculidae; genus Melopsittacus; species Melopsittacus undulatus. Next base: position 6,823,867 of record NC_047529.1, on the reverse strand, counting down.
CTCCACTCAACATTTGCTTTGGGGTTTTTGGGCTCCTTAAAGCTCTCCTGCATTTTGAGCCTGGCTCATTCAGCTGTGCACAGGGCTCTGGACCATGACCACCTTTTATCCCCCAGAAATCTTCCGATATCAACACAGAATTAAACTGAAGCAGTGACCACCACCCTGCAGCAGATGTTGCTCCATTGTTGTATCCACAGCTGGTAGTGCAGGAGGCCACACACAGCACTGGAGCATCAGTCCCAGCCCACCTCACCCTCAGCCCGCTTTACTTATGGGGACTTACAGACACAGGATGATGGGTTACACCTCTCCTGCATGGTCCAGCTCAAAACACCTGCTCAACAGCACAGCTCAGCTACTTGGCATCAAAGCACTGGCGTTCAGAGCTGCAGTCTCCTCTTGCTCCTGCAATTGCACACCCAGTATTAGTTACCTGCTTTTAAGCACACAGATGTGTGGTTATCTGAGTTAAGCAGATATCCATGCAGCTCACTGCATTTTTTAGGGATGTGTTTTGTTGCCTAGCACTGCAGTTCACTGACAAGTTTCAGCTCAACTCCAGAGCAAATGAGCCATCAGATAAGCCAGACCTGGCCAGAGCTGCAGTACTGGGCCACCAAAGCTATCTTGCAACAGGAGATGAAAAGTGCTCCTGGTGCTGCTGGGATGTCCTCTGTCCTTGTGCTGTCACCCTTCAGGGTAACTATATATAAAGTACACATTAAAAAAGCTCATGAGGAAGAGGAGCCACAGCCTAAGAGCAGCTGCAAAGGTCTTTGGGGATACCCCTTCATGGGTTCGGAAGCCAGCTCCCAAGCCCAGGTTTCTGGGCAAGCTCCAGCCTTCCCTTTTGCAAACCAAGGGCTACACTACTGGGGAAAGTAAAGCTGAACTGGATGGGTGTTGAGGAGAGCTCGGAGTATTTTAGTTGGTGTTTGTAAAGCCATTTAACTGGGGTAGGTTCTGCTCCGTGGTGGTGGCCAAATGTGTGTTGCATCAGATTCAGACTCATCTGTTCTCCTGTCACAGGCATATTTTCCAGGTATTGAGCAGTGCTTTCCAAAGACATACTAACTTGAAGAACCATTTAAATATTAATTTTCCAGTTCAACTTGCATGCTGGGAATGCTCTTCCAAGTACTCCAGGGTATAATTAGTTTCACAAAAAAGCATCTTCCCACGAGGCACTTTGCTAGGGCTGACCACATTTCCCTTCCACATCTCCCCTCCTCCTCTCCAGCCTCTTAAAGCTTCACTGAATTACTTCACACAGCCTCCCACAAAGGTTATCATCTTATGTTTAATAGGGGGGAAAAGCGCAAGAGATTTACTGCAAATGGAAGCCATTACTGAAACAGTTATCAAATGAAAGAACAATATAATAATGTCTAATCATAAAGATATGAGGAGTTGCCTGTCAGAAGCAAACACCCAACTTGTAAAATTAGCCTGGGCAGCTGCTGCAAGCTTTTGGCAGGCAGGACAAGACCCTTGAAACACATAAAAAACACCCACGTTTTGCAGCTATACAGGCTGCAAATCAGGCACCCAAACTGGGACCAGTCAGAGAGGGATGTATAAGCATTCCAAAGCCATGGAAGGTTCATGTGAAGTAGAGATGGGGGGGAAGGGTGTCAGCTCAGCACTATCCCAAGCATCCCCAGGGTTTTAGGCAGGCTTTGGATGCATCCCAAAGCTAAACCCATTATTTCCAGCACAGTTGTCACTCATTGTGGCTGCCAACCCCAACTTTTAGGTTAAATATTAACTAACTAATAGCATACAGTGTTGAATTTTGTCTGTTCCTTGACTTAGAAGGTCATGTCAGGTCACACAAGTTATGAAACTATTGCTAGAAGACTGTTTCCCACTCCAGTGTATTAGCACAGACAGTTTTCCTCATCTCACCTATTTCTGCCCTTTTGCCAAGAATTGGGGCAGAAAACCCTTTACGCTTAACCAAACGACTATTAACCTTTCCAAGATATAAGCACACAGCCAAGTGGATACCCATGTCTATCACAAGGGAGGAAAATATTATATTAGCAGAGGAATCTTCTACCTGAGAGCCAGCATCTATCAAGGACTGCCCAGCCTCCCTCACCACAAACACCATATCCCCAGTAACAGCACCTCAGCTCTTTCCCCCCAAAAATTACTTACTTTTAGCAGCACAGTCAGTTCTCACACCTTCTTTCCCACTAGACACATGCATTCTATGCATCAAGCCAACTCTAGGACCCAGCTCCAAGTTTCCATTTCAAGAGTCTGTGCTCCTCCTGCAGCCTTTTATAGCTGGAGCCTATCATCATTATGCCCCAGGTGCAATAGTCCTAGGTGCCTTTTAACCCTTCCTCACCAGTCTCGGAAAGGCCAGTGATACCAGTGGCAGCTACTGGTGCTGTTTCTGTTTTCTGTATGCAGTGCCACTTGTTTTGGTGCTTGGATGTGAAAGTGTTGGCCACTGTGATTTGTAAAACAGCTTCAGATGTGGAAAAAGATGTGATTGGGAGCCTTCCTAATGTGGGATGCTAACTAAGCCTAACTTGAATGCAGATAAAATCCCATCACAGCCTTGCTAGCAATACCTGCTTTTAAACAGCCTGCTGACTTTTAGCCATAGCTTTAGAGCTTGAGAAGGAGCTGAAGCCCCTGGGGTGTCTGCAGGAATATCTGCTTTTCTGAAACACACCAGAATAAGGCATTTGATGTAAGCCAAGGATCCAAACCCCCCCAAAGCTGCTGTTTGGAATTGTCTTTTGGAGACAGAGCGTAAGGGTTATTTCAGAGGGAGCAGTGATATCCACAGAGACAGAAAGGAATGGACAAAGGTTTCCGTTAACGTGAAATTTTGCTTCAACCATTCAAATTACAGAAAGAACATTGCCTGACAGCTGCAGGTGAGAACCTTCTGCTTTCATCAGTAAAGAATATCAATAAAAGCCACATTTTTATTGTAGAAAAATTCAAGGAAACACAGTCCATGGTCATGTTTTTCTTCCTAACAGGATTATCCATTGAAGAAGGGAAAGATAGAAAACTGAGGGTTTCTCTTCAAAGGCAGGTTGCAGCTTGTGGCTATGTCACACCAGTGAGTTTCCTCCTGATTTTGGGAACACAAAGAATCATAAACCCTTTTCCACTGTGGAGGTGTGACCCTGAGTATTGGCTGTGCACCATGTGTTGGCACCGTGCTGGACATGTGCAGCGCAGCTGCGGGCAGAACCCTTCCCAGTACATGGGTGCCCACATCCCAGTAGGCTGGTGGTGTGCTTATGCACTGGGGAGGCCAACAGATGACTCCAGCAAGTCTGCTCCACTGCTCAAGTAGTCAAGCCTCCCACAATCTGTGGGTATTAAAACCTACCTGAAGGTCCTCAGAGACTTCTATTAACTGGGACAGTCTCTGATGGCAACTGCTTGTGGGAAGTGATGAAAGAGCTGTAGAAGTTCCTCTGGTTTCTGGCTGGGCTATCACCCCCAAGCAGGGGGAAGTGCTAACAGCATATGAGTTTGCACAGGATTAACAGGCTTCTGAGCTCTGATGGTGGAAGAAGATGGTGCTTTAGTAGAAAAATTAAAAAGGAAAATGGTTATTCAATTTTACTACAAAACCCCAAGGCACGATGAGGAGTAAGATGTAAAAATGCTTGAGAAAATTAAACTGGCAATAGGGAAGGGCAGAATGTTAATAACAGCAGCCTCAATCATCCCAACTTACAATGGGTGCACCCTGTCATAATTTTCATGTATCATCCAAGTGATCACAACAGGTTTGACCTACTGCTTCTTAACTAAACTGCTGTAATTATTAACATGAATGTATTCTCAGGAGCTGACAGGAACAACATCTCAAGTCTCTTATTGTGGAGCAAAATACGTGGGGATAAATCTCACCCTTGGTAATTTCTTATGCATGGCTGACGGACCAAGTAGAGGGTGTACAAGAGGATGATGCACACAGCATCTACACGCACTGGGAGTGCATGGGCATGGGGTGTGTATGAATCTTCACATCCTTTAGAGTGACTGAAGAGATCAAACACACATTGTTTCTGTTCCAGACAGATTACTTTTCCCCATCCATCCCTCTGCATGTTTTTTGATGACAGTGTATGAACAGGGTGGATAATCCAACCTCAGCTCCATGGGGAGAGCTGGTCACAGCGGTATTCACCAGCTTTGCCTCCTGCTGACTATGTATTTTTTAATCCTGTTCTTTCAGTGCCTGGAGGAAGAGGACTGACTCCCTCTGCTCTTTGCTTCTGCACAGCAGAGAGCATGGATTAGCCCTGAGTGAGGCATCTTGAGAGCTGCAACCATCTGGTTGTCATTAGTTTGATTTGATGGAAACGGACAAATGTAACAATTAGTATAGCAAAACCTCCTAATTTAAGAAAAAATAAATAGAAAAAAGATGATGGTGATTGAGGCTGGATGGGGTTTTAATTTTGTGCATGAATGAAAGAACACGTTAATTAAAATCCAGAGTTTATTTGTTAGGCTTGTTTTGTAGCAAGCTGCTCCAAGGTCCCTGAACCTGCTTGACAGCTCATGTCTTTGTCACACAGCTCTTGAAATCCTCCACACTGGATTCCCCCCACAGTCCTCTCCTCTATCCATTCACACATTTCTGCTCCTGTATCTCCTTCCTGACAGCCCACAGCCCCTCACTGGAGGATGGGTTGTTGCCTGCAATAGGAGCAGTGTGGGGACACTAAGGTACAGGGAAGACACTGGCATGGTGGGGTGTTATACTGAAGTGCCATTGTTTCAGCTACAAGTGTTGTAAAAGCAAGAGGCATTCAGCCTTTGACATTAACCATCACTGGAGATGTCTGTGTTAGCAACTTACTTTTCAAGCTCAATAGGTAGTCTAGAAGAAGCTTCAAATGGCAACTAAATATACTACATGATAATTACTACAATTCCCTAAATGCAGAAATAATGCCAGCAACGAATTTATTCCCTGATGGCAGAGGATGCTTTGACCCAGTCAGGGAAACCACAGGATAGAAAAAGCTTTGGATGTGATGGTCCCACCACTGGATGGCAGATGATAGTGCTACCAGCCTGCTGGGTCTCAGGGTGACCAGCACTAGAGCAAGGCAGGCATGGAATCACTGCTGTAATAGTTCTTCCTCTGAAATGTTTTTGTTCTGAATAAGTACTTGGCTTTAGGAAAGCTGGCTGACCAGCAGGTAGCCTGGTAAGCTGGAAAAGGGCACATCAGTCCCAGCCAAATCCTGTGTGTTTCTAGGAGCCACAACTGGGAAGAACAGTCTTGTTTTGTGAGTAAGTAATCCCTTATAGGAAAGCTGTTTTCAGCATGGTCACATTAGAGAACTCACAGAGTCTGAAAATCCAGCACTTGTAAGAATACCACTGTGACAAGTGCAATACAATTATGGGAGGAAACAGTGGGTTTGGTGTGTATTGGCCTCACTTTTGTGCCTGCCCTGGTTCTGCTTGTCAAAACACACATTCAGAGCTGATATGGTGCATGTTTAGGCATAAGTTACCCAAAAGCCTAACTAGAGGTATGCCCAAATGCTGCATTTTAAGCTTTTTCCCCACCTCCAGATTAGCTTTAGGAATTAAATATTTCAGCTTTTCCTTCTGACACTACATTTTTTTTATTCCATTTTATAATAAAACCTACAAAAAGAGTTTTAAAAGACTACATAGCAAAGAGGATTAGAGAACCTGAAAATGAAACCACTTTATGTTTTTTCTCCTCTATTCTCCTTTGGTTCAGCCAGTGACCCAAAAACCCCTCATTATTCATACAGCTGAAACGAGTTGTATCAGCGTTCAAGAATTAAATGCAATTAAATATGTGTACGCAGCCTAACAGCAAGGTGATTTCTCTACAAGCTGTCTGGTTGTGCATTAAGAGCTGCTGTTGGTGGGCTTGTTGCTGAGTTACATTATTTCCCCTGAGATCAAAACAAATCAACATTTCCCTGCTCGGTGTTTCTGAAGATGATTTTTCAGTAACAGCTGAACAGCAGGATCTGGAAGTGAACTGGTTTATAGACAGAATATTAAAGTGGAGGAAAAAATCAAAGACTACGTGAACTCAAGGAGAGGAGATGGAAGAAATCACTATTTTTTTACCTAATTTGGGTTTTAATAATAGTGTGTGATTTCTCACAGGTCAGAAATCTAATGTGAGTGCGCCGGTGCCCTTGCAAATTACCGACCCTGCTGTGATTTGTTTAAACCAGACCATAATGTGACCAAGGAGATGGGACAGAAGTGCAGGGGTTTCAGAAATAGGAGGACCCACCTCTAAACATGCCACATTTCCTGTTCTGTAGGAAAAAAACACAAGAAAAATACAACTGCAGGCTCTCAGAGTGAGATACCATGCAGTGAGTACAGCACTTCCATCTAGGAAATAACCAGGACATTATATTGCTGGGTTTATTTTAACTACGCACACTTCCATGAGAGGTCAACATGTTAAGATTATTTCTTCTGTGCAGTGTTCTGGGAGCTCTTTTGCTGTTTCTTTCCTCTGTCAATCTGCAGCTTTTCTCTCCTGACAGCTGCCAGCTTTGCTAAATGAAGGACAGATATTTCAGTGAAAGACGCTTTTCTTTATTGGGGGCAAAAAGCAGGAGGGGGATGCAATTGTACTCATCACCTGCAGGCAGATACATTGCAATTTTTATTTGTTTTTTTTCAAGGAGATGATGAAAAGTCTGTTTTGCTCATTGGGGTTTAGTGGAAGAAATTGAGCTGGTTTGTGACAGAGGCATGAGAAACTGTATGAATAATGATCCCCACAGTCTTCAACTGGACTGATACCCAGAGGACATGTCCCTCCTTGCTCAGGGTGGTCTCCCATCACTTACACTACTCAATCCCCATAAGGGATGTGCCCCCAGGATTGTACTGTACTTCACTGGCACAGACACTGAGGTTCCTCTCAGATTTTGGGGTTATCACTGCTCACACTGCACAAATAACAGCTCTGCATTTGGAGCAGAACAGGTCTTAGGGTCAGTAAAAGCCGGAGGATGCTGTGCTGACAACACAAGCCTGATACATTATTTAATAAAAAGTGGTCATATGCATGAATTTTGCCATCTTTAATGCTCCTGCTTGCAAATCTCTGTGTCAGAATTGATGTGAGACGCAAACATCCTTTAATTTGATCTAATTAGCAATAAAATCCAGCCGGCTCAGCTGGCACCAGCACCCTCCAGCCAGAGCAGCTGTACTGCTTTACACCTATGGAGATTTTGGCCAAAGCTTTGCTATAGCTGAGCTCCAGTCAGTAAATCTAACATTGATTTTCAATCCTCCAAGTAACACAAAAAGGATTATTCTTTTTCCTTGCAGGCAAGCAGAAGATCATTACCACCAGCACAGCTTTCCTTAGCATCAAACTGGGCTAATCGACCTGTGTGGTAAAGAACATGCTTCCACAGAAATGAGTATTTGTTCTGCTTTGCTTTGTTTTTAATAAAAATAAAATAACAATTTATATAGTTCTTTAATAAATTATTACTTGCATTTAGACCATCATAGTAGGAGAGAGACAAACCAGAACACCAGTGAAGGACAGCACATGTCCTAAATACGTGGACAGTTCAGGATTTCTCCTCCCAAATCAGGGGGCTATTGTTTTTGTCCCCCGCAGCATCACCACTCTGCATCCTTTGCATCTCTGTTGCCAAGTCACTTCTGCATGAGCATAGCAAAGATTTTGAGACAACACTTCTTAGTCTATCACCTCATACATATATAAGGAAGAAGTTCTTTACTGTGAGGATGGTGAGGCACTGGAACAGGCTACTGAAGGAAGTTGTGAATGCTCCATCTTTGACAGGCTCAAGACCAGCAACCTGGTCTAGTGGAAGATATTCCTGTCCATGGCAGGGGGTTGTAACTAGACAATCTTAATGTCTTTTCCATAGAATCACAATCAGTTCTATGATTCTGTGAAAAACTGATCGAGGGGAAGCATGGATTTGAAAAAGCATACCAAAAATTGCTAGGGAAGGAGAAAAGGCAAAGGGATGGGATGCCAGTCAAAGCACTTTCAGGTATTACACACTCATAGCTGTAGTTGTGTTTAAAAACAGTGGGCCACTAGCAGCCTGCAACAAGCAGCAGATGGCTATGCTGTAGCAACCATCTATTCCCTTTGAAAACAATGGTGCCTGTTTGTAAGAATAAAGTTACACATTTGCTATAGGTAAATGTGCTGACAAAAGGAGTGAAACTAGAAGAGGGAAAAAAAAAACCACATTCAATGGAAATGTCTCCTCATATGTAGAAGTGCCATTGATTTGTGTCCTGGACCTAGCATGAGACTTGATAGGAAATGAACCATCACCGGTGTTTTCCCTGCATGAAAGAGGCAACATTTCAAGCTAGTTTCCACCTATATGTGCATGACATATGTGCGTCCCACCTGGGAACACATGGAAAATAAGTTACCCACCATTCCTTGTTTCTGTACCTTGAATATTCTAAGGCTTAAAAATGGCCAAGATCCAGTACAATGGCAGGAAATACCAGATAAGGGCATCATCATCTCCAGACTTGTGCTTTTTGTGATATTATAAACCATTGTGTTTAGTTAAAGACCCTCCTCAAGCTCCCAGTGTGAGCCTATTTATAGATGGTGGGGGAAGGAGAAGCTCCTGTAGCAATCTTGTGCATCTCTTTCCTTAAGATCTCCCCACAAGTACTGATCCTACTGCATGTTGAAGCAGCCTTTTTTTGATTTCTTCTGATAGTGGGATCTTACTAATTTAATGAAAAGAGTGCAATAAATAATAGTAATGAATGCCATCAGCTAGCATCTGCTGCTCAGGAACCATGCCTGCAGTCACCAGCTCCAGGTTGAAACATCTCATCTTCTCATCAGTTTTTGCAATATGAGGAGAAAAGTCTTGTCCCATTGCAAGCAGCACTGGAGTGAGGCAGCACATACCTGTCTAAAGGAACACTTAAAACAGGGCATCAGTGCTGAGACGTCTCATCTTGCAGAAGAACCACCCAGATCTCCAGTGCCTCAGGCAAAAGGCAGTGTGGTGCACCTCGGGGTGTCCCCAGGGCTCCCCATCCCAGTTCCTTGCCATGGGTTTTCCTTCCCAGGCCGAGCTGTGGCTGCTCAGCTGGTGTTTTCTAAATGGAAAACCAAGGTGGAAGATGACAAAAGATGGTAGAAGCAGAGCTGAAGGAAGTACTAAAGCCTTGCCAATGTAAGCCCATGGTGACAGCTCCAGCCAGCCATGACTTCCATCCTGGATTGTGTGGTCTGCAGGTCTGGTATGAATTCAAATAAGAAAAGTCTGTGACATAGTGAGTAAAAGTGACAACTCACTTCCTCATGACAAATTCAGCTTAGAGGTCTCCCACCAGATTACTAATCAGGTCCTTCTCTTTAATTAGCCATATCTGAAAGGAGCAAAGCCCTACTGTGCACAGCTGCCAGCTCAGCAGGAGACATGCATCTCCAGGGAAAACATTCACATCATCAGGATAAACCTGAAATTGAATCTTATTCATATAATCAAAACATCTCTGATGATTCACTTCCCATCATTCCTGTACAGCATTCAGGATATAAATAGCTGTGTTTTAGGTATAAAAGACATGTGAACCATCCTCCTGGTAGTCTTCAGTGTGACAGAACAAGTCCAGCAGGTTTAATGGCTGCTGTTCCAGAGTATAAAGGGAATATCAATCATAGTTCATTTATCATCAGGTACCTGGGGTGGACGCATGCTCTGCATAGCAGGATTGATGGACTTGTCAGGATGCATAGGGATCAGTTACCAAGAAGGACCCTTTCATTCAGAAACAAGACGTTTAGGGTGAAGACAGAATAACTGTGTAATGACATATGAAGTACTTCTTAAATGGTCACCCAGGGACAAGTAGTAACAGAAATGGAGCTGGATTTTTCCTTGGCCAAATACTAATTACAAGGAATGAAGAAAAATAAATGTGCAGTGAAAAGCCCTTCTAAAATGGTGATGTACCTTGCATAATCTTTATAAATGTGCTGGCTAAAAAAACCCTGATTTCCTCTAAGTGTGTGACAACGGAAAAGTACCAGAGGTTTCAAATGGAGGGCAGGTGAGTTCTAGTTCATGCAAAGATTAAGTCCATTACAGCTGGGAGCATTTCATGAATCCCATTAAAAAGGGCAGATGCTAGACTCAGCAGAAGTCCTGTCACCCTCATTGCTTCAGACATGAACCCAGGCATGCAATACAAAGCCTTAGACAACCCTTGGTACATCTGCAGCAATTGCATAGTCCTGGTGGCTGAGGCCTTTGCTAAAGAACTTGCTGGGATGGAAGTTCTGAGAAAGGTAAAAGGTGCCACCATGATCCTGCTGCTTCCCAGGCAATAGCTGTGTGCCTAAGATCACTGGGAAAAACAAAGCTTCATGGAGGATCAAGGCATATGTCAATGACTGCTGACTGGTAAGAGCCATGGGAGACAGATATCCATTGTATTGCCTAGCCCCAAGTATGCAAAACACAACTTCAATGCTAGTTAAGTCATGCTTTTAAGTAGAGAACATCATACTGCACAACATTGTGATCACTATAGTGCTGGTATTAGATGTCTCACCATTATTTTCATGTATTGCTCACCCTCCGTGAGTTTTGGCAGCCTGAACCTTTAGGAGAAAAGAAGTCCTAGGTGTAACAGGGATGCTCTGCAGGGCTTATCAGAGCCCAGCTGCAGCAAGCACGTTTAGCCCAGTCCCCAGGAACTGGATTTACTGGGAACACTGGGGTCATACAGAGCACATGTGGCATCTACAGGAGAGTGTGCTGCTGACCAGATTCCAAAATGCTTCCACTGTGCTTTTTGCTCTTAATTACCAGTGTTTGAAGAAATAAAACCCACAATTTAGATAACAACAATGTTCAGGAAGACTTCAAATGCACGACCTCTGAGTTGGAACTGCCTCGCATCAAGAGAAAGAATGAAGCAACATGGTCTGCGCTGATGGTGGGGGCTACGCATGGTTTATCATAGCCTGTAACATGGACATCCCGTTGTCACCCTCCATCTGGGTTTGTCCTCACACTGCCAAGCTCCCTCCCAGGATGCTGGGAACAGCCATAAGCACCAAGTGAGCTCTTGCAATGTGCTTAATGAGTGTTCGCCAGCAGAAGATGAATGCGAAGGAGAAATCTGCAGAGAGATTAGCGAAGCGATGCGGACACCAGACAAGGCAACTTCAGTCGCTCTTTAAGGAATACATTTGTACCTAAGCTAACAACTCCGCTAGTTTCATACGTCATTAGGCTAATGATCTGTTTAAATAGAATCATCAATCATTTTGTTATTAAACCCCTTTGTGCCTGGCAACAAATTGATGGGAAATAAAAGCATTGGTAGGTTGTTTGAGGATTATAAAATGGTACTTGTAAAGCTCCCACTGCTTCTATGCAAGGTGAAGAAGTGCAGAGGAGCTAATTGATTGTGCCAAAAACAAGCCTCCAAAAGTGCTGCAACTTAAATAGGAATAATCAATCGAGTTGCCTTTTATTTGTTCTGACGCGCTTCAGCCTTCCAAGTGTACATTTGGGTCACATTTTCAGCTTTTTTCTCCCACAGGTCCCAAAACTTGTGTTTCTCTTTTATTTACTAAAAAGAAAGGGAAAAAAGAAGGAAAAATAGAGGGAAAGTTGAGAGTTTCATGAAACCTGCAGCTCCAGAATCCTATTACTCTTAAGGATGATGTGAACTGATACTAGAGTCTTTATTTTGGAATTAAAATACCGTACTCCTACTCAGAAGTTATTAAATATCTTAAAATCAATTTCAGAATTTGCTCTTGGGAGTCTTTATTTTAGTAACTGGTTGCAGGGAGATACCATAATAGTTCCCTGCTTTATTCTGAAGTTTTGCACTTAAACCATGAGTGAACCCCTTCCATTTCACAACTGCATTGCTAAGTTTAACTTCCGTATTACAGCCATGGGTTTTGCAGGGAAACCACATTTTGTGCATCACATCCTGTATGAAACACATCTTTACTTTTCCCAGGAAGCAGTTAAAACCTATGTTTATTAACCCCGCCAACAGCAGCTGTTGAAATGCTATAGCTGTGCCTGTTCTTCATTTCCACAGCTGTAGCTCCTTGAGGAGAACAATGAAAGGTCAAAGGCAATAGCAGCTTATTTTCCTGCACCAAGGGCTAAGTCCTTCTCCAGCCCTCATCAACTACAAGAGCACAACCCCAAGTGGCAGGTGAAGAGACATCGGTTGTTCACTCTGCTTGTAACACAAGAAGGAGGTGCCTTTGACTGACACTAGCAAGAGCCAGATTCAAAAAGGGGCAGGAAAAGATGGTTCTTCACATGATGGGGAGAAGATCTGGGGCCTCTCTACCCAAGGATGCTGAGATGCAGGAGCTCACTTTGATTCAGAAGCAGCACTTGGGCTGCACAAGCACTTGGGAATCCCAAGAGGGTTAATGGACAGGCAAAGCACTTCAAACTTCTTAGGGGTAGGGGGTGAGAAGAGCTTGTTCTTGCCTGCAGGCTTCAGTGTAGGGATGAACTGCAAGGTGGGAGCAGACTCCTTCCTTCTGCCAAGCAAGTTTTGAATATCCACCTTGTGTTACTGGTGCTGACTGATCCAAAAGCCAGTCGTATCTGCTGCCTGCTATGAAGAGGCTTTTCTACTTACACAACAGCTTGAATTGTACATATGAATATAGGAAGAAAAAGGCTCCTGAAGCTCGATTGCCTGGCTCCAGCACCACACCAGTGTATGAGGAGTAACAGCAGATTCCTGCCTGCTTCCTAAGCCCCACCAAATGAATATCTTTTGCCCTCAGCTCCTATTCCACTGCAGATAGCATAGCAATGGCCACCTGGCAGAGTGCCTGGGGAGGGTTATGATTGGTCACTTTGCCATGACACGCTTCAGACCATGGCCTTACAGAGCAAACAGACCATCATTCTACACCGAGAGGACAGAAGAGCAAATTGAAAGGCTCTGCAAAGCAACATAGGCAACATAAGTCTTCTGACCATCTACTGTATGCTCTAAAGACAAAATAGCTCCCTAAGCCTTTAAATGTTATAAAAATGCCAAAAGCAGAAAAAAGACAACTATTGCACCATTATCCACAACATTTTTATGTCTCCATCCTCTACGTATGAATTTTTCATGTTTTCTTTAATAAGTATTGGCACACCAGAGAATACTGTGAAAGACAGCATAAGGGATATAGAAAGTTAGAGGAGTGAGCAATAGCAAGTTAGTCCCACAGTCTGGAAAGTGAGCTTGTTTTCAGCTATTTGAGGCTGAAAACAACTTTCATTTTAATTTGCTGATTGAAGCCAACAGCCTTAATTCTTCCTTCATGACAAATTAGACAAGGAACCATGACCAAGTCAATTTAGTTGGAAGCTAACTAATGAAAGAGAATGAACCCAAATTAACATTTCCACTTGTAGCATTACCTGAGGGTAGGGTTAAAGTGGCTTGGGTGCTTATTTTTACATTTCTATGTCTTAACATATTTGTGCTTCTCTTGAAGAAGTTGGTAACTTAAATCTGGGTTTGAATTTAAATGCCTGAGCGTGCATTTTCTTGGGGCAGGAGCATCCCTATGGTGTGCTTTACCCGTAAGCTCAGCTCTAATTCCCTCTTCGTGTTTTCTAGAGCGGTAGCCAAATGGATGGTGTTAATAATACATGTTCGCACTGCATGCTACATGCTGTTGCCGCATCCTAACAGCGAAATCCTTTACTTTTAATGCAAATAGGTATGACAGCAAATTGATATATTTCCCCATTTGTTCCGATTTTGAGAGGAATATGGATTAGAGCTGCCTTTTGGGTGCATGAAGGAAGCAGATGCAGGAGCATTTATGGGAGCACATGGGACATTGCCCGGTTTAATCTGCCACAAAGTCATCGCTCACTCATGTCCTCTGAAATATTCATTGGCTGCTGTGCTGACAGTGCCATTGCTGACTCCACACTGAGCTCAGTCCTGCCCTGACCTCCTCCTCAAGGAGGTGGCACTGCCCTGCCAGCACAGCGATTCCATGAAGTGGTACCAGGGGCGAGCTGTGTCTGATGCCAAAGCAGATGTGAATTTATGGCCCTCTTCTTTCTTGTGGACTCTTAAAGCTCAAATATAATTAGTTAAAAGCCTTTCTAATACCACCATCCTCCCGATGAGATGCCTTTCTGGAAGTTCAAGGTAAAACCTTAGCTGGTAAGGGACTGATGCTATAAGCAGGGCATAGGGTGAGCAGATGTTAGCAAACAGCTAAACCCACATGCTCAGTTCCAGCTCCATGGCAGCCATGCATTGCCACCTTTGCCAGCAGTACATTCATAACTCAATGCTGCTAAAAGCCTTAGATTATAGTAAGAAGGCAGGCATATACCATAGCTCTGTGGGCTGCTTTTAGCCAGATGGTTGAACTCCCGACACACTGGCACCATTATTTTTGTTAACAATATGAAAGATGATAATGTTAGAGCAGGGCCCAGGGCGAGTGTGCAGAAAGCACTGCAATCACTTGCAGGTGACTTATCTCTGTAATGTGGCAAGTCAAACTTCTGGCAGATGCTCTTTCTATTAAAGCAAGATGAGAAAAAGGCCCCTCGGCATCAGACTGCCAGCAACTAATGCCGTGAATCAGCAGTCATGTTGTTAGCCAAGCTCCTCCCCGTGGAAAAGCCTTTTCTCCTCTCTACAGACTTCCTTTGGGCTTATTCCTTGCTCCCACACCTGCATCCCAGCAGCATGGAGATCTCCAGGCAAAGGGACCAAGGTCCATCACTAAGAAGGACACTTTCAGAAGCCTGTTTAATGGATAGAAAGCTCCAACAACCCAACCCAGCTATCAGGGTATCAAACAGAGCAGGCCAGACCCCAGCAGAACCCCCCCATGGACTTGCACCCACCACCCCAATATGCAGAACATTTGGGCTAGAAGTCTCTCCTGTTAAAGATTTATAGTGTAATTAAGGATTTGTTAGGCCAGAATAAGAGGGAAAATATGTACAAGATATTGCAGCTTTGGGGCACCAGAGGTAGCTCCAAAATACGATGGTACAATGTGCTTTTGATGGAGCAAACCTGAGACCCAGAGATTCTGAATTCCTCGGGAGTGCTCAAACCTCAGGAGATCACAAGTTAAAACAGGATGTGGAAGCAGCATCCATGCACAGAAATGTGGAGGTCTTGCTGGGGCTCAAACATGGGATGGACCCTTTATAGTCTCTCAAGGGCAGCAGCAATTTGGGGTGCATACCTAAGCAGAGATTTCTGATGCTCTGAAATTATGGTATTGCTTACATGCTTAAAGAGAATAGAATTAAGACAAATACCTGATCATCACAAAAATGCTGCAGCAGCTCCAAATACAGTTAAGAGAAATCTGGTTTAATAGTAAGCCTCCACCACCATTTCATGCACTAAAACCTCAGAATCAGCATAACTGCTTCAGTAGTGCCAAGGACAAATTAAGGAGGAAAGCAAAAAAAATCTAAGTTTGTATCATAAAAAGTCTCTAAAACAATAAGTTATGTTACTAAAATGCATATTAAAGTACTTAAAAATCCCTCAATATAATTACAGAAAATAAAGACCAATGGAATTCGTGCCTAATGAAGTCATTACTGGAGATATCTTACACAAACCCAATTGCCTTATGTTCCTCTTGCCAGATTTGGAAGGGAAAGTCTTCTGTTTTCCATTATGAATAGGCTAAAGTTAGCTCCATCCTTAGCCTTTGACACTGTCCACATCAGATTTCTTTTCATCAGCAAGGTTAAATATGGAGAGACACCCTAAAGAGTCACATTTGCAAAGCTTGAAAATCAGCCATATGCAAACATAACTTCATTAAAATGCATGAAGAGTGGTTCAGCAATCATGTAAATGGAAAGTTAAGAGGCAGAATAAACAGCACAAGGGACATGGGTAGTGTTATTGGAAGAACCAACCTCTTTGTGGACCAGGGCTTATCACATAATGGTTTGGGTTGGAAAGGACCTTAAGATCATCCAGTTCCAACCCCTCTGCCATGGGCAGGGACACCTCACACTAAACCATGTCACCCAAGGCTTCATCCAACCTGGCCTTGAACACTGCCAGGGATGGAGCACTCACAACCTCCCTGGGCAACCCATTCCAGTGCCTCACCACCCTCACAGTAAAGAACTTCCTCCTTGTACCCAATCTAAACTTCCCCTGTTTAAGTCTGAACCCATCACCCCTTGTCCTACCACTACAGTCCCTGATAAAGTGAATGTTTTTAAAAGGGAGATGCTGGTTTGGTTATGAAGAATGTTTCTACCTGCAGGGCTGGGAAGAGTTAAACACCCCCAGTCTGCACAACAGCACAGATTTTCCAATCCTTTGCCCTTTTTTTTCCCTTTTCCTTTGAGTGGGTTTGTTTGTTTCCCTTGGAGCTCAGCACTCACACACAATAGGCAGATTTTTCAATTAAGCCATTTTTTTCCACTTTTAGTCTTCAATGGAGCCCAGGTGCCAATTGTTTGCTGCTTGGGGTCTGCCTTCCCCTTCCTGCTGACAGTTTAACCCCCTTCTCTCATCCCTGCTTTTGGGGGTGTCATTTGATCAAATACACTGCTACTGCAGATGGCCAGTAAGGGGTTCTTAATGGTGTGTATCAGGTATAAGTGACATTAAACAAGGCAGTATATATGGACCTTCCACCTATTAATTTAGTGACAGAAAGACAAATATTAACTAGTCATTTATCTTTCCTTTGAAACACTTTTCATAGTGTATTTATTTATAAAGTGAGAAATATTTTGCTCTTCTTAAAAAACCCCAAATCACCAGCAGCCAGTTTAGGCAAGCCTCTCTTCTGAGTTATTTAAGTAAAGCTAACAAAGACATTGCAATGATTTCTCTTCTAAATCCCTCATCAACCCATCACTTGCTGGAGAGGCAGCTCAGCAAGCTTTAGCACACACCATGCTTGTCAAGAGCAACCTCTTTGACTGCCCCAGCCTCTGAAAAGCACACATACATGTTTTACACAGAGCAAGGATTAAATTAGGCCCAGGCTGGGGCTCAGCTCAGTTGCAGTGTCACTGCTAGAGGTATTAAACCCTTCCATAGATCAGATTGATTCTGGTTGTCATGTAGCCACTGTGTTGCTGTCAACATGCTCTGTTGCGGCTTACCCTGACGTTGTGATCGAGTGCTTGGGGTTCTGCCTCATGTATTAAACATCAAACTGTGTGAGCAGATGAAATCCTCTCCCCGCCATGTGTCTCACCCCGTGTGTTGTTCTGCATCATTGTTATCAGAGAAGGAAAAGAGACATGGCCAGTTTTAATGCTGTCATGTCAGAGCTGCATCTTCAGGTGAAGAGCACCTGAATTGCATCACCTGCAGGCATCATGCCAGCAGGGCAATGTTAGCAGGGAAAGGCTGGCAAAAAGGGGGGGGAAGAGGGATTTAATAAGAAAGCTGTAGAAGAACCCTGACTGGAGAACATGAGAATGAATTTAAAACCATACTCTGAAGAGCTGAAAGGGAACGTTTTAAAGAATAAGACATCCAGCCTGGGATGAAGGACTTGCTCTCTTTCCATACCCTCACAGTACCAGAATCCATCAATAAGCCACCTGTGGAGACTGGATACTCCTTTCAGCCTTGCAGAGGGCCTTCTCCAGCACCATGCACCAGTCATTACTCTTCCTGTACCATGCAGGGCTGGGCTGCATGTAGCCATTTGCCTCTTTTATAAACAAGAGTTAAACTCAGGATAAATAATTCAGTATCAAAACTTAACAAAAGAATCCCCAAAGGTATGGGAAAAATGAGCCTAAATATCCAAATAGAACAAGACTGAACTACTAAGAGACAGATCACACTCCAGAACAGCAGCGGTGTTTTGGAAGGGAAGAAATAGAGAGGGACAAAGCTAATACCATTTAGGGATTTATGCACAATGCTTCCATCCCAAGCAGCATTTGGAAGTGAAGATTTAGTCGTTTATCACATCCCAGTTCACTCTTCCCCTGAAAAAGCAATAGGAGAACCAGCAGAGTGGGACTCTGGACCTGCTAATTGCCAAAACAACGTCACCTACAAGCCCAGAGGAGCTTCACCCCTGGCAAACACTGTCCCCTTGGTGCTTTCTGAAGAGATGGGATTTAGAAGGAGGCTTTGCAGGGGAACAGTTTCAAATGTCAAAGGGGGTTAAAAATACATAAATGC
Organism: Melopsittacus undulatus; assembly: GCF_012275295.1. Lineage (NCBI taxonomy): Eukaryota > Metazoa > Chordata > Aves > Psittaciformes > Psittaculidae > Melopsittacus > Melopsittacus undulatus. The sequence continues at coordinate 6,805,636 of NC_047529.1, read as the reverse complement.
TGTGAAACCTGATGAGATCTGGGACAAACTGAATGGGCAGGTGTCTCAGCAGAGGATCTTTGGCCAATGAACCCAGGTAAGCCACAAAATCGGTGATGAGGAGCAGGGAGTGAAGCCCAGCAGAAGATGCTGGTGACATGATCTGCCCCAGGCAGGGGGGTGCCCAGAGAGCCCAAAAGCACATGTCCCCATGCTCAGCAGGCAGAATCTGCCTGGGACCACAGCACCTGCCTTGGGCTAACCCTGTTCTTTATTTTTCATAAGCCATTCAAGTATGTTGTATTTATCATTACTGCTCTCTAGATAGACTTGTTGAAATCAGCACTTGGTCCCAAAACTGAAGCCAGAGGCATGTACCCCTGCCCATGGCAGGTGGTTGGAGCTAGATGGTCTGAAGATCCTTTCCAACCCGAACCATTCTATGATCCTACAGACAAATAGTTCAAGACCCAGCTCTGATACCAGGCCAAAAACCCATCACACACATATGAATTTGGCAGGGATTATTGTACTGAGTGAAAGAACATTTCAGGTTTCTCCTCAGCTGACTTTTTAGGAACTTATACTAAGCTTCCTCCCCAAGAGAGGCTTCAATGATACCCCTGCACAAAGGAGCAAAGATTAACACAGTGTTAAGACAGCTCAGCACTGAGAGCAGCACGCACAGGCTGAGCTGCTCCAGGTGCTGCTTGGTGAGAGACAGCTTTCTCCAGCAGAGCAGCACCACAGACATGGCTATTGACTGGGAAAAGAAGGTTTAATGTAGAAAACACAGAGTTTGCAGAAAGCCACTGATATTATGGTGATATCCAAACGCAGGTATTAGGAATTCTTCAAAGTTGTGAAGTTCCCAATGACAACTATAATATTCCCCTTGCAAACTGGCCCACGTGTTGTGTCCCTCTGCAACGCAACCCTGTTGTGGGAAGGGGCTCCTCACCCCCTTGGCTGGGTGGCTGTAGAGGGACAGCAAGGGACACACTCACACTGGGTCCTCCCCAGCAGTTCTAAGTGACAGAAATAATTTCTCCTTAAAGGAGCACTTTTAAGGTTGCAATTTATATAATAAACCAAAAATCCCATCTCTGGCACCATAAGAGCAAGGTACACACCAGTGAGAATCGCCCTCTGGCTTTGCCTTCCATGCAGGTTTCAGGCTGACCTGGTTTGCCTTCAGATTCCTGCCTGGTTCCAGGCATTATGCAGCAGTAGTGATTAATTACAGCATGTTACAACTGAGATTTAAGTAGCTTCTGTTGAATTTGGGAGCTTTTATTTACCCAGCGTAATCAACTTGTGTAATCCAGGGATTTGGGAACCATCAGGAAAATGGTTCATGAAAGAATTAAAGGCTCCCATTCCCAATGACATTGGTGGGACAGCTGTGGGAGCTGAACTGCTACCTGGGTAAATTATGCTTCCAAGCAAAAAAGGGGGTGCATAATAGCTTTGGATCTGAAGTGGACAATGTATTTTGGAAATAGGCTAACATATGTCTTTCTGAAGAGTATAGCCACACATGGATTTGGAATCGATTTAATGCACAGTGCTTTATGCAATTATACCTACAGATGCCTAAGTGAGAATTTAAATTAGCATTAACTTGATAGCTTTTGCTAAAGGCAGAGAAACAGGAATGGGCACTAGGCAGATTTCCCTGTAGAGCTCTGCTGATCCCCATCAGTTCCTGAGGCACTGCTCCAAATGTAAACCCTCGTGATCTCCTTAGCAATTAGGCCCTCTCCAGCAAGAGCCTCTATGCTCAAGTGGATTCAGAAATGAGACCCCATCGCTGCACAAATCACAGTTCTGCAGTGCAAAGTATCACCATTTGGTCAACAGAAGGAATGCCGCTCAAACAGAAGGACCCCACAGGCTCATAAGGATGATTCTTACCCAGAAAGTTAACAAATCCATATATACTTGTCCAGGGACTTAGGCATTACAGACAAGTCAATGAAAAGCACTTATTAACACATTATTGGCAGAATATGTGTGAAAATGCACCAGTAGCCTCCAGCACACAAGGTACTTTGATTCTGAGAACTGTCAAGCTCACTGCAGAGGCATTTCACAGTTGGTCTGTGGACAGGTTGAGTTTCAGGCATGTTGCACTTCCTGTATGTGGTTTGGTCCTGCAATACCCCCCCACAGAAACCACTGACTGTTCTTCTGTCCAGAAGCCCTAAGACAGCTCTAAATTAGCACAAATAAGTGTCTCCATTTTAGTGTATAGCACACTTATGTTAGGGTTTAGGAAAAAGATGTTCCACCTCATGAACAGGACAAGAGGGACCAAAAAGTCTCCTTGGATGTGCAGTTACAGGAGAATGACTGAATAATAAGATCCAGCCTGAGCACCTGCATTTCTCACTCTCCCTTCCAAGCCCCTCTAATGTTTGAGTCAACATGAATAGATGCAATAGCAGTTCCAACCACCTATCCAGAAACCTAATTTACCAATACAGCTTAACTTCACACTCACATCACTTTTAAGAATCCCAATCCATAGGGGTGAAGAGTTGAGCTGTCAAGCCACACTGGAAGAGTACCATCAACAACACAATTAAGGTGTCAACATCAACAACCTTTTCTACCATTATTTTGATGGAGAACTTGCATGCAAATCACAGCCTTCAGCTACATTTATTAGGAGATGCTCACCTTTACATCTGGTACCAATTTAATTCACCCAGAAAGCTTCTGAGAACTAGGAGGCTTTGAGGGGGACCCTCAAAGCTGACATGACAAGCTATATTTGCAATCACCAAGCTGTGTGGTTCTGTTGATACACTGGGGGGAAGGAATGCCATCCAGAGAGACCTTGACACACCTGTGAGCTGGGCTGATGCCAACCTCATGAAGTTTAACCATGACAAGTGCAAGGTCCTACACCTGGGTCGGAGCAACCCCAGGCACAGCTACAGATTGAGCAGAGGAGATTCAGAGCAGCCCTGTGGAGAAGGACTTGGGGTGTTGGTCAATGAGAAAATGAACATGAGCCAGCTTCAGTGTGCACCTACAGCACAGAAAGCAACCATATCTTGGGCTGCATCAAAAGGAGAGTGACCAGCAGGTCAAAGGAGGTGATCCTGCCCCTCTACTCTGCTCTCGTGAGACCTCACCTGGAGCATTGTGTGCAGTTCTGGTGTCCTCAACATAAAAAGGACATGGAACTGTTGGAACAAGTCCAGAGGAGGCCACGAGGATGATCAGGGGCTGGAGCACCTCCTGTATGAAGACAGGCTGAGAAAGTTGGGGCTGTTCAGCCTGGAGAAGAGAAGGCTGCGTGGAGACCTCATAGCAGCCTTCCAGTATCTGAAGGGGGCCTATAGGGATGCTGGTGAGTGACTCTTCATTAGGGACTGTAGTGATAGGACAAGGGGTAACAGGTTGAAACTTAAACAGCAGAGGTTTAGATTGGATATGAGGAAGAAATTCTTTACTGTGAGGGTGGTGAGGCACTGGAATGGGTTGCCCAGGGAGGTTGTGAATGCTCCATCACTGGTGGTGTTCAAGGCCAGGTTGGAAGTGGCCTTGGGTGACATGATTTAGTGTGAGGTGTCCCTGCCCATGGCAGGGGGGTTGGAACTGGATGATCTTGAGGTCCTTTCCAACCCTAACTATCCTATGATTCTATGATCATACATTTTCATATGCTTTTAAATTATGTGTGTGATTACACTATTATTGTCCAAGAATGAGAAGAGCATTGTGCTCTAGCTTGTGCTAGCACAGATGCTCTGTGCTAGGAAGGTTCCTGAAGAGCCCAGGTTACTCCAGAAATGGCAAGAGTCTAGATCTGAGGAGTACTGAACATGGTTTTGGCTATTCTAATACTGAGCATGGAGGTGAGCTGCATTTTACATGTACTCCTCTGACGTGACAAATCCTCAAGTAACACATGGGCAAGAGCAGGAGAATAAGTGTCTCATGGTTCTGCACTGAACCACAAAGGCTTTTAATGCTTTTTGGATGGGCAACACCCAAAACCCAGGAGGATTAAAGGACTGCAGAAGATGTCTATTTTAGACACTAAGGTTTGCACACATGGCTCATTGCAGCTTCAAAGCTACCTATACCCCAAAAGCAACCTTTACTCTGTGATCTCAATAAAACCCAACAGATCTCAATGATACACCAAACTTGTCAGCTACTCAAAGGGAAATTCTGAACTGTGCAAACCAAATAAGTGTTTTTGTCTGACTGTGGTAACTACAGGAGACCACAGAGGCAGAGAGGTTTTTACCCTGTTACTAAGGGATGTTAGGAGGTTTGGCTTCCTGATGAGCCAAAAGAGTTGGAAGCAAACACACAACATAAAACTGATTCAGAAACAACCTGATACCCTAATTTCATATAAACCCAAAGCCAGAAGACACAAACAGCTGCAGCAGGGAAATCATCAGGTAGGGACAGCACCATCTGTTCACTGCAGATGCAGCAGTACACTCGGATCCTTCCCTCCTGAAGGGAGATGCAGGAGGAGCAAAATGAGATGTGCAAGGGCACAGCATCTCCTGGGCACCTCAGTGATGGCAGGAAAGCAGATTGACTCCAGAGGACTGGATGCTGCTTGTTAAACTGCAGATTTCAGTTTCCCTGCTTCACTGCAAGGAAGCATCTTCTGATGAGCTGACTAAATCTAAGCTGTGCATGTTCTCTCCTTGGCAATCCACTGCTTGGAGCAGCTTCTCCCTTTGGGAGCTCTCAGAACCAGCACTGAATGGCTGATAGGGTTTTAGAACACCTGGGAAGCATTTTTGGATGTCTCACCTGCCGGAGGAAGTGTCCAGATGAGCACACACTGTTGCTCCCATGATCAGGAGGCTGAATTTCCTTGTTGGCATGGATAGGATGAAGAGGCACTATTGCTTTGTATGAAAACCAGCTTGTGAGCCATTGCTAAGGGGGAGATAATTAAGACAAGCTTTCCTGCTGTATGCAGAGAGGGGACAGAGGGGATGATTCCCTCCTTTCCTGGAATCTCCTGCAGGATCCTCCATGGCTGTAGAACTCCCTGCAGCTTGCATGGGTAAGGCTGTAACCCCTAGACTACTATGGAGAAGTTCAAGCAGCAATAGTGAATCTACATGTCTTCCAGCAAGACTCTTATCTCAAGGCTTGAAGCCTCGCATCCCAAAATGCACAACAGTCAACTCTCAAGCACACTAAAAGGCTTCATGCCTCTTCATTTCCCTACTGTAAATGAATAACATGACCTTGGGGTGCTGCTTTGTAGCTTGGTTTTCTTTTCTTCTTGGTTGAACAATAAAGGAACAGCTGTTGAGATATTTTTTTGGTTGTCATTCATTGCAAGGATTTGTGTGATAAGTATTTAGGATGTGCTCTCTGAAAAATACTGTTATTAGAGCAGCTTACAAGACACACACAATATCTCAGCACCACTCCTGAAGCTTTGGGTCTTGCTAACCTGCCATCCACCACTGCAGCTTCTTCTAGGTGTCAGCATGGCAGAGTTATAAATCCCAGCACTATTTGGCTTTGCAGCAATGTGGCGAGTTTCTAATTCACATTACTATGACCAGGAAGGTGGGAGGATGCGGGTTGGGCTGTGTCAAAGAGATAGGTGCTTGTTGCAGGAAGATGCTGCAGTAGTCAGCTGGATGGGAAAGCCTTGCTCAGACCCTGAAAGGCTGCAGCACTGAAGTGACTCAATTTCCTTAACACTGACATTGTGTGAGTGCTGAAGCTCACTTCAGTGCTCCACTGGCTAATAGTAGTTTTCGTTAATATTTCATTTCTTTCACTATTAAATTCCCATATAAGAAAGCATTAACAGTGAAATGGACTTTTACCTGCTGACCCTGATCCTCACTTAATGACATCTTTTTGCTTTGCTTTGCTCTGTCCTCCAGCCCACCTCGCCTTCTCCAAGGTGACTTGCTTAAGGACATATTCTTATAGCAGGCAAAGCAAGGATCCTGAAGGCAGAGAAAGCCTCACACTACAATACTACAGCTAAGACAAACCAAAGTTCTTCTCCGAGTTCAGGAGGGTTCATAACGGAGGCTTCAATGCCACATGGTTTATTGCTAGCTAGAAGGAGCTACATGCCCACAAAGCAACTCCTGGACACTCCAGCTAGTTTAAAAGGCAGACAAGCTTGCTCCTTTGTAACTAGAACTAACTGCAAGACAATACTTTTCCAAGAGTTATTCTACATCTGTGGCCAACAAGTCTCCCAAGTAACAAGCCACCAACCTCAGCCCAACCCTTGCTACTTAAGTGGGATATTCTTGGTCTCAGCTAGATGTCCCAGATGTTTCCAGCTGCCAACACAGCTCACCCTCAGGACAAGAAGCTTGGTCTGAAATTCTCTTGATACCAGACTATTGCTGTTTGCTCATGTTCCTGCTGTTCTCCAGGTCTATAACCAAAAGAAACCACCATCCAACAAGCTGTAGCTACAGCTACAAAACATGCTGACTGCATTGGAGGAATTGCATAGTCAGCACAGAAAGAACACCTATACACCTATACTGCTTATAAATCAGGACACCCAAAAAGTGGTCAAAACACAAGGTCTATCATAGACAATTCAGATTTTTTAAAGTATTACTGTAATGGAAATGTGCAAAAGAAATTTAAAAGTTCAGGAACCCAAAAGACCTAATAATAAACCAAATTGGGGCCTAATGTATAACACACTAATTTGTAACTATGAAGTGCAGATGCTGGATATGACTCAATAAGATTCTCTGACATTTCCTTTAATTGTAATGGTATTATAATTAATAGAGTGGAAAAAATATGAGGCAATACAATCATTTCCTTACTGGATGTGGTGTCAAGGCTGTAAGAAAAATGAAACAAAACACAATAGCCTGGGGCAACTCAGCCTCCGCTCAGGCACATGGTGGGGACTGAGCATTTCCCCAGGTGCTCAAACCTTTGCATGTATCCTATGGATCCTTAGGCTCCAACACCTACTTGTGTGCATTAAAACATTCCTTGGGTATTTATTCAAGGTGAAACAGCAGCCAAAATGGAACAGACAAAATAAATGCCATGGCTGAGATGGGGAAAGTTCAGAGCATCAAACACCACATGGTCTGAACTGCCTTGTGAGTGTGCCCACAGCCCCACTCTTGGCCCAGCTTGTGTCTATTCAAATTAAGGATTTCATGACCATTTTTTGTTTTTATTCTTTAATGTATACTTATTCCTATCTATTTTCTGTCAAACTTGCCTCTTCCAGAATCATTTGAGGCTTTTCTGTAGTACATAGTCTGCAGTGGAAATCACAGAGGCTGGGGCTGGGGCTCACTACCACCACTCCACAGCTCCTTGCAGAGACAGCTTTGCTCAGCTGTTCCCCACTGACAGCACCTCACTTTGGACTTACCACAACTCCTGGGGTGTCTTATCTGATGTGATGCAAAGCAGAGAGAAGCTGAGGATGATGAGAAATTAGCAATCCAGCTCTCCAGGCTCTGCACCTTTTCTTTTCCCCTCTAAAAAGGGAAAGGCTGTACCAGGCTCTTCTATGACATTCAGCAAGAGCATCACTGAGGAGCATGTCTGGGAACCAATCACCTATGTGTGTCCTGACTCCCAGTGGTTTTATTGCACTGAGCAGCTGCTTATCAAGAAGGAAGAAACTAGTTTTGAAACTTAGGTTTCAAGTTATTCAGGACAAACTGCTCTTGGTTTCTTAAACATTTTCATCTCTATTTTAAATTCAATTAAAGCTGATACCAACTTGAGTGGCAGCTTAAATCACTTGGGAGATTTCATTTAAACAAAATCCACTTCTCTTTCGTTTATCTCACAGGTCTGCAGCAGCTGGGGAGGATTTACACTCCAGTCAATAAAACCTCCTGCTATGCAAAGGGTGCCAGACCATAACAGCATAAGCCAGGGATGGGGCCCCAACAAGGGCTACAAGAGGAAAGTCCTCCATAGTGAGCTGCAAGCTGTGTTCTTCCACTTGGTGCATTCCAAAGGTTAGTTCTATCAGCTGGGCAGAGCTGATACACATGGGCTTAGAAGATGGAAGAACAAAAAGCAGTGTTCAAGAGGCAATGCTGCTGATGCTGCCCCTGAGTCAGGACTGAAGTGCTGCTCCCCATCCTCAGTGACTGCTGATCAGTTTGACAGTGCTGCAAATCACAGCACACAATTAAACCCAAAGTTCCTCACCTTTAATTATTAAAATGAGAGTCCAGAACCCTGACTGCTGATCCGGGTCTGCTCTCTATGATACCCTTCATTTCTGTTTGATACACACCACTAAGCCAGGGAATGGCAGTCTGGAACTGCGAGGCAGAAGATGAAGTTTCCCTACACTGAAGCACTTTGCTCCTTGCTTTCACATGCAAAGGGCTGCAGCTGAACATGGGACACCTTTTAGAAGGGCTATACCGAGCACCTCTCCCATCCTATGTGTTTTTTTCCCTGACTATAAAGCACAGCACCCCATTACAGGAACACATTTTGGGCTCCTTTCACCAAGCTGGAAACCCAAGGGCATTTTGCGAGGTGAGGAGAGAAGCGTTTCATGGTGATTTTAGAAGCCCTCAAGCCTCATGTGGCCTTTGCATCCTGTACACTGCTGTGAGTTATCCAACCTGTCACAGGAGCTGGAGGCTGCAGTGCAGCCCGTAATGAAAGGAGACCTCACATCCAAAGAATGGCACAGCAAAGCTCAAAAACCCATTGGAAAGGAGAGAAAAAGGCAAAGGGAGAGATAAATGCACAACAGGCGCTATCCATGAGCAGAGTCAGAGCTCCCACTCCTCCTCCTCTCCTCTGGAAAAGCTCTCCTCAATAGGTGAAAAACATGTTTCTATATTTAACTCACTGGCTGAGCAGAAAATGTGCCCCTGACCCAGCTTGATTCACCCAGGACATCCTATTGAGGGGTTTTTCAATCCAAACACACTGCTAATAATAGGATGGATGATAAAAAGCTGCCATAACACCTTATTTGTGTCCCTAAAGGTCGAGACTAATATTCTGCATTTCATAATTGCTCTGTCTAACCCTTTTTGCCTTTTGCAGAGTATTTACTGCTTCTCCTCTTGCCTCAGCTTTCTAAATAAAGCCTCTTATTGATTCTGGACTTTCTGCTCACTCCAGATGAGCATCACTAAGGCAGAGAAATTGGTCAGCAAGGCCCTCCCCTCATTCCCCTGCTACATATTTTGTGGGTTTGAGTTAAATATACAGTAAATATAGGATGGAAACATAAGACTTGCTGCCTCACACACAATGCCAGTATCAATGGTCTGATCCAAACAAGAACATCAAGAAATGGGTCCTGACACACTGCAATGTTATGCATCTTTAGAATAAAAAGCAAGCCAGACTCCAAAGATAGGAGTCTACAAGCCAAAACTCAGCTCCCCTCAACAGCAACTATTGGTAAGACATTGTTGTGGGTTTCAGGTTTAACATCATTGCTGATGCTGTCACCTGGTGCTGTCCTGGTACAAGACAGGCTTTTCCACCTCCATATTTCAGACTTCCATCCCTTGGATTAGCTGCCCTGCACTTAGTGATGTCTTTGACCAAGGTCCCCATGGTTACTGTAGAACACCACACCGTGTGGGCTTACAGACACACACACAGTTCCACTGACAAGATCTCACTAGTTTTAGGCACCTTTTGATCTTTCCATCTGTGGGACCAAGCACAGCCCACTGCGGCACCTCAAATTGAGCCATAAAGGGGTCTCTTTGACCTCCATTCCTGCAGTTCTGTCACCCAAACAAGACCTTCATACCTGGTGACCAGGCCAGGATGGAGTACCAACCTCAGCTATGAGCTCCCTTGCTTACAGTCATTTGTAAATTACAAGTCTCAGCCTTGATGCTATTAAATGGACTTTCTTGTCCATGAATAGTAATAGTACACCTTGAACTGGATGTAGACCATGCCCTTAAGTAGCTTTGGTTTACAGGACAGGTTTCCTGCTTGCCAGTTGAGGTTTATAACAAACTACACATACATTTCTATAGCCACTTGGATCACTGTTACCTTGGTTCATACTGATTTCATTGAGCCTATCTGTGCTATCATGGGATTACTTTGGCCCCCAGGTTAGACTCTCACATTAGGATAGAAGCCCAGCAGACAAGCAGCATCCCAAGGATCTGGTGTGGTACTTGAGTCTCACTGAATCTGTTTTTCTTACTCTCTCCACAGTGAGTCTATAATTGGCCAATCTCCATATACACTTATACAAATTAGACTTGTAAGCTTTACACAAAGCCTTTGTCCATAGAGTTCACCCAATAAACAGAAAATTAAGGTTACTGGTTACAATTTAGACATAGCTTTGCTTTATCCATCTCTTCAACAGGCAAGAGGTTTGCTTGTCTGCTTCAGAGCTACTTGATTTTACATACCCTTTCCTCCACAACCAAAACCTGAAGTACAAGATCTCAGTAAGGAACTGTTTACAGAGGGATTTGAGCATTTATGTGCAGTTGTTTTGTCACTAGTGAACAAACAAGGCATTAGGTCTGTTCCTGATCAGCAGGGCTTAGTTTAAACAAAAACATCAGTTGAGGCTGCTCTGGGAGGATGGAGAGCTCAGAGCTGGAGCAAGGCAGAAAGAGCCCTGCAGATCCTTACCAAAACCCAAAGCAGATACTTTCCAAGGACTTTAAGAGCTGAAGCTGTTTAAGCATCCATGTAGCCCTGCATACCAGTCTCTAACAAAACCAAAAGCAGATGCCTTGGGGAAAGGTATAAGACTAGAGCAAACACAGAGCTATGCTTCTTGCAGATACTCCTCCAGCCTCAACTATTTGCCATTTGTGGAGCTCATGAGAGGACATTCCTGCATCTTGTGGTGGAAAAAGCCATGAGTGCAATCTCTACCCACCTCCCCATGTTACCATATAGACAAAGGTAGGTTTTGTGCCTCCCCAGTGTGACTGAGGAGGAATAAACAGAGTCTATCCACTGGTGGAGCCAGTGACCAGCTGGAAAGGGGGTTGTATATCCATCAGGATTTGCAGGCTCCAGGCAAGCTGGGCTGAACTGATGTTCTAATAGAAACACTGAATGTAAGCCCCTCCAAAACAAAATAGCAGTGAATGGCAGTGGGTAGCATTAGTACCACTTCCTCTCACACACTGATGCCTGAATAAGCTTCATTTCTGCACTTGATGAGCTAGCACTTTGCAAGTACAGCCAGGATACCTCCTTGTTGTTCAAAGCACAGAAAGAGATGGGGATTGCATCTTCAGCATTCATTAATCATCATCATCATCCATTTTCATCCTCAGCAATCCGGTGTTTTGCAGATGTAGCCAGAAGATTCCCTTTCCTTTGATATCCATGAAAGAGGACTTTCATCCAAGAAGGACTCTGAGCTCTTTTGCCTCTACTTCTATTAAATGCCCAGCAAAGGACAGGGTCTCTCTGCCAGCAGCAGGGAACAAAACACCTCACAGGCACATCGACACAAGCCCCAAGATGGACCACAGCAACTGGACTGGCAAATTGCTATTATCTCTGCGTTAAAACAGGGCTTTTAGCTGTCATATTAGAACATCATAAAAGCTTTGTTTTATCATCTGAGTAATTAAAATACACGAAGCACAGAAACTAACTGACAAGATCCAAATAAAACCTCTCAGCCAGTAACAGGGCTCAGGAGGAAGCAGTTTCTTACACATCCCTGCAAAGCCCAATGCCCAGGAGCATCCCACTCGGCACTGCTGTCACCAGGGAAGTCCTCTTTGGAGCCAAGGCTTTGCAGCCCTAATGTCACACCCCACAAAGAGCTGGGTTTGGTGGAGGGTGGAAAGTGGTGCTGCTGCATAGCACAATGAGGGGATAATGGCATCCCACCTTCCTGCAGCAGGCAGCACCCCACAACCATCATTGTATGGCAGAGAATACCCTCAAGACATGCTGACAGTTCTGCCCATCTGCATGAAACCCTCCCAAGCATCAAATAAAGATATTTTTCTTTCATTGCAAGCTTAAATAGATGCTATTTATCAGCTTTCTTCCCATGTTCCACTGTTTCTGTCACAGCACCACCCAAGGCATTACAGCACTGCAAATATTTGCTGGGTTTAACTGGCTTTTACATAATTACTTTCTTCACAGAAAGAAAACCTGACTGGGTAGTGCTGATAGTGCCTAAAATTAAGCCTTTATAGAAGCAGTTCAACATCTCTCCAAAAATCAACGTCTTCTGGGCTCGGCTTTGTGTCAACAGCGGAGATGCTTCTATCTGTTAGCATCTATCTGTTCTTCCTTTCTCATTAAAGCTGGGCAAGGATTGTTCTTCTCTCCTCCCCCTCTGCAGCAGCTTTATCTTCGAGTGGGATAAATAAGCAGCACTGAGCACTGGCAGCAACGATTCATTGCACTCACTGGCCTCTCATTTCCCATTTCAACCTATCATTCCTTCCCCTGTGCAATCTTAACTTGCACATAGTTGTGTTCTGCAAAAAGCACTGGGAGACCTTGAATTAGCACACAGTGAAAGTCAGGATTAGGAGGCAGTCACTAATAGCTGGATGCCCTGAAAGCCTCACATTTAATGGAGTGATAAGAGATTATTTACACTGTAACATTAAGAATCCTGATATCCAAATGTCTCATTGGCTTGAGATGTGCCCTTTAATTCCTGTTACCTTGCTGAAACCTCATGTCAAACCTGCGTGGACTGTGCCTGCATCAAAAATGAATCACTTCTACCTGCTGGAAGCCGATTTTTCCTGGCTAGATTTATGTGTGTGGGTAATGGGGTGTAATAGAAAGGTGGTTGTGATTCTCACGTCAACTTAGATGAAAGGATTAGCACTTTAAAAGAGCAGATTAATCTCTGTGAGAGCCAAAACCACCCCCCTGACCCCTGCCACAGACGCCTGCTGCACCAAACAACTATAAAACTTGAGTGACTTAATTTAGGGAACTAAAACTTGTTACAATAAAACAGACACATGGTAGGATGCATACAGACCCATAGATCATCCATGCAAACCATGGACCTTGTGGTTAATTAGGCGTTGAGAACATGAGGCCATGTACAAGACACACTTTGGTGCCTTCCAGAAATACTGAAGCAATTACTGTGGCTGGGTATTGCCCGGATGAGTGTGTGCCAGAGCATCACCTCCACCTTCCCTCCCTCCCCATCCACCAGGACACACAGTACTGACTTCACTTGACCCTGTGCTGAGCACTTTTATTTCTTTAATGCATTAACAATATCATTAACTTTGATGCTTTGGCCATTTACTTGTTACCAAACTCAGTCTAAAGCCATGAGCAGCTTATGGAGAAAATAATTACTCTCTACTCACACAGAAAGACAAATAAGGAGACCATCCTGATCCTCTTGTCTGATCTCTTGCTATCTCCCAATAGGGTCTAAGCAGTCTTCAGTGAATAAAGGCTAATCTTAAACTCCTAAGAACATCTGTCCTAAGAGGACAGGACCTTGACAAGGGGTCACCAGAAATGGTATGGATGCCCAAGGAATGGCAGTCATTGGCAGAACAGCAGTGTCTCCATTTTAATTGCCTTTTAAAATACTAGGAGGCTTGAAAAGCCAACATCTCATATGCATTAAGTTTGTTTCATAGATTCAGGTTTTGTTTTTTAAAGAGTTAATCCCAACTGCCATTGAATGGCCACAAGAAGGCAGGAACAACAGGGACCAACAGGGATTGTTGACGGAGTGGCAGCAGTTATAGCTGAGAGCAGATAGGTTCAGCTACTATGAGTCCATCCTGGTAAACACCTTCCTGGCCCAGAGAACCCAGCATTTTTGTCCCTGTACTAGTTTTCTGGACTCAGTCAGTGCATGAAAAACAGTTTTTACATTGCTTTTCCCCTTCACACTTTTACTTGCAGCACCATACCTTGTCTCCTTACCCCAATCTCAAACTCTTATCTTCTTTTCAGTGTTGACCCTTGATTTTATTCATAGAATCATGGAATGGTTTGGGTTGGAAAGGACCTTAAGATCATCCAGTTGGAATCCCACTGCCATGGGCAGGGACACATCACACTAAACCATATCACCCAAGGCTCTGTCCAACCTGGCCTTGAACACTGCCAGGGGTGAAGCATTCACAACCTCCCTGGGCAACCCATTCCAGTGCCTCACCACCCTTACAGTAAACAACTTATTCCTTATATCCAATCTAAACTTCCCCTGTTTAAGTTTCAGCCCATCACCCCTTGTCCTATCACTACAGTACCTAATGAATAGTCCCTCACCAGCATCCCTGTAGGCCCCCTTCAGATACTGGAAGGCTGCTATGAGGTCTCCACACAGCCTTCTCTTCTCCAGGCTGAACAGCCCCAACTTTCTCAGCCTGTCTTCATACAGGAGGTGCTCCAGTCCCTGATCATCCTCGTGGCCTCCTCTGGACTTGTTCCAGCAGTTCCATGTCCTTTTTATGTTGAGGACACCAGAACTGCACACAATGCTCCAGGTGAGGTCTCACGAGAGCAGAGTAGAGGGGCAGGATCACCTCCTTCAACCTGCTGGTCATGCTCCTTTTGATGCAGCCCAGGATACGGTTGCTTTCTGGGCTGTGAGCACACACTGAAGCTGGATCATGTTCATTTTCTCATTGACCAACACCCCCAAGTCCTTCTCCACAGGGCTGCTCTGAATCACATCCCAGACTGGTATTTAAAGATATATATATATATATATATATTACATATATATATATATATAATTTTTAATTATTTTGCCCTTGCAGGGAGCCAACTGCCACCAAGGAAACTGATACCACCAGAGCTATCCCCTGCTCTAATTTCCCAGTTCAGAACCATTTGTTATGGCAACAAACACGAGCATCAGATGAACTTTACGGAGTTCTTCTGCTTGTAGGTTACAGCATGCTTGGTCAGATGACTTAGCAACAACAAGTCAGGCTTTAAAACACAAAACAGGCCAGAATTGCAGGCCAAAGGGCTAAACTTTGGCACTTTATAACAACGGTAAAAGGGTCTTACAGTTGGAAGATTTTAGTGTTGAGGACAAGGATGGCTCAGAATTCCTGGTAATGAAGCTAAGCTAGTACAGAAGATATTATCCCTTTCTTTTGACTGAAATGCAGATTACTTCATGTTGCAAACTGAAATACATACAGCAAACCTCTACTCCTCTTCAGTGAGTTATTTGCTAAATCATATCAAATGGGCAACCCCACACTCAAACAGATTGCTCCAGCCCTGACCCTGGAGCATGCTTGCAGTAGGAATTGCAGATAATTCAATGATAATTCTTTGTGCTGGCTCAGCTCAAGGCTTCTCTTGAGCAAAGAGTTCAGCACTATGAAATCTGCATCCCAATAAAATCACTCTATGATATAAATAACACCCATTTTCTCTTGGCTGGAACCAACATGTTCGTTAATCTCAGCACCTCAGGATGGACTTGGTCTGGCTCGCCACAGAGGAAAGGTCACTGCTTTGTCAGCGTTGCTCCTCAGCCTCCTCTCATTAAATTTCCATCTAGATGCCACATCCTTTGCTTGTTAAAATGCAAGGATATTTGTAGGATTAGCTTAAGATTTGCAAGACCAAACAGCCTGAGGGGCTCAGGGCTCAACAAACCAGACCAGTGTGCATCCCCAGAGCATAATGCTGCCAAACAGTTCAATTCAGTTTGGCATCTAGTAGGAGCCAACACAAGATAATCTTCTTTTAGGTCTGGTGAGTACTGGCTGTTCATTTAGGGTTAGGTCAAGGAAGGAAGATATAGTGCTTGGATGATTGGCTTTGCTAGAGCAAACCTGCCTCATTAGGTACCATCTTGGGGGCTCAAAATCTACTTCTCCATGACTCCGAGCTAGAAATTCAGCTACAAACAGCAAGATGGAGGAAAAGTCTGAAATGACACCAGAAAGAAAATGTTAGGAAAGAAACAACCTTGTTATCAGCCAAAGCACCCCCATGAGATATCCTTGCAACTGGCTTTGTTGAAAGCAGCTGGAAGGAAGGATATCAGCAGCCTTGTCTCTGTATCATTCCCAGCATCTCAACTAGATGCTACCTTGTTTCCCCAAGCCAGCAAAGAAAGATCACTTACGGACTCTGCTGTTACACACGTCCACCAAGAGCTGGAGATGAAACTGCCAGCTTTGTGCCACCCCAAGTCTGCCCAAAGCAAGAGATGTGCCATTTTGGGGAGCATTAGGCTTTATAAGCAGTTAAGCACTGCAAATCCTATCCATTCTCTGCAATCATGAGTTGCAAGGGCAACTCTGAGGCAGTATGGTAGAAATGTGCCCCATCTGCCACTGTTTCTATCCATATACAAGCACTAGGGATCCCAAGGCGATGGGGATGTGACCATGATACTTTTAGGTTTTTACCTCATAATAAATGAGAAGGCAGCAAGACAGGCCTCAGAAACAGCCTTTTCAAACCTAGAGAAAATATGTGTTTTCCAAAGTAAAACATTACATACATTTTCTTCCTCCCAAGAGGAAAAGCAATGGGAGAAGGTATTGCAAGTGAGAGGCATGAGTCACATCTCCAGCAGAGAGGGACAGTTGATACCTCAGATTATTACATTTCTCTCATCACCAGATCTGTTAAGCAGAGATGAAATATTCATTTCATGATGAAAACCCTTTGTCAAGCTCCCTTCTTTGCAGAGTCAGTGCTATAACCCAGCCTGCTTAACGCAGTGTGTGCCTTAAAGTGACCGCAGGAGATAGCTCTTGGTGCGAGTCATAGTTTGCAAGCAGAATAGCACAATCTGTGTTGTTCCAATTAACTTTTCCTTAGGAATCATGGTTTTGATCAAATAGATAAAATGGAGCCTTCAGGAACGCAACCTTCCCACCACACACATCCCATTACACTGTCATCAGTGGCAATACCTGCAGAAAACACCTTAGAACAGTCAAGTTTTGAGCAGCGAGCTGGAGAATGATTCAGCCTCCATTCAACAGTTATTACTGTTAGAACTGTTTGTTCACCCCTGAGCTTCACAGTCTTATTTCTGCTCTATGCTGCTCTGTATCTGCTGCAGATTCTCCTGGTTCAGGGTAATTTGGCATTCCTAAGGCACCAACTTCAAACATCTGCTGCTGCTGGCAGGTAGGAGCATGCTTTGCTCTGCAGCTGCTTGCTGTGCATCTACTAAAGCATTCAGAAGACACAGGGGTAAGTGAAGCATGGCAAACTGCATTTCACCCCGTCCATCGTTACTGCAGTGGGCCAAATAAGCATGAGATCCTCCACCTTGCTACACCACCTGCTTTGCACTCTAGCCACTCAATTCAGCCCAAACCCTAATGACCATGTTATTTTAGGCTGCCCCTGCAAATTCTCCACATTTAAACTATTGAATTGAGGTTTTTACCCTAATGACTATTCCAAAGGGCTTCTAGTTTTCCCACTACCTTCTGCATTCAGCCTAATTCAGACTAGTGCAGCCAATCTGTATGAGCCCTCCTCCTTTTTCAGGAATATCTGTTCCAAGACAAAGGAATGCTCAATGCTCCATCCACACCCTTCCCACCTCTCCACAAACACCCTCCTAGCAGGTTTTGCTGCAGGCCCAACATGATCATAGAGCCGGTTTATCAAGACTACTGTTACACAGGAGGAGGTGCTCAGGGGTAGAACTGGTGCTACACGTTATAGCACTGTGGGCAAGCCCAGGGTAGTGAAGGTGAGGAGAAGGGAAGGCAAACACTTACCCAGCCACACCACAGCCTTTTCTCTTCCCAGCACATCACATTTCTCCAAGGCAGCATCTCCCCAAGGTGGCATTGATGTAAAAAAACCCATGGAAGAAGCTGGCAACAAAACAAGCAACTGCTCTAAGCCCAAGGAACCTTTGGGAAACTCCCCTCTGGGGCAGCAAGTGCTACTAAAGGACCATGTTACTAGCGGGCTTTGCAGGGAAGGCTGAGAAGCCCGAGTTCTCCAATGGCATTAGCTAGGCCAGGCCATCACCTTGAATATCATCATCCTCCAAGAGACAGGGCTGGATCCCTAGCTCTAGGGTTGCACTCAGAAACCACAAAACACTCTGAAGGATACCTGGAGATGATGGGGAAAAGAACAGCAAGGAGTTCCTCTGCAAGTAGAAATAACTGTACAGGAAAACACAAACCCCATAACACCACCTCACAAAGCCATACTGCTAGGGGAACACTTCTATCCCTTCTTTATATCTCCTCTCCCTACATTCATCAGCAGCATCACCTGGGCAAGCCAAATGCCCCACCTGGAGGAAGGTGAGGACTGTTCTTTACCCAGCAGATACCATTTGCCCATGAGATGTGCCCAGATCTCCGCAGACAAAGAACTTTAGCAGTAGAAACAACTGCAAAATGACTATTTGATGCTCAAACAAAGGCTGATGATGCCGGGAGGAAGGTGACTCAGATGCATCTACATGTTCCTCCTCAGAGCTCACACTCGCGTCATCCTGCGTCAGCCATCAAACCAGCTCTGCTTTACCACTGCAGAAACCTGTTTTACGTGTCCTTATTCCCTGCCTGATGGTTTCTTGCGTAGGTGGCAGCAGAAAGGCTATGGCAAAACATTGTAGGGCCTGTCTGATGAGAGATGATTTCATTTGTCTGAACTGACACTTATCTTACCGTGGAGATGGGCAGTTTATCCCTCTAATTTAGCCCAAATGGCTCTTTTTTTTCCAGCTCACATCCCAAAATGATTGAAGAAAACAGCTCGAAGGGGTTTCTAAAATAAAAAAGATGTCAGCAAATTAACAGCAGCTTTATGTTCATGCCTTGAGTTTCTGAAGATGAAACCTCTGTATCAAACACTTGGGCTACCTTGGGCTCATCACTTGTGCTTCCTGTGAGTCTCACTGTCCCTCTGAAACACACTATGAAAGTATAATTGACCCACCAACCCCAAATTTGTCTCAATCCTAGTTCCTGCACCATCCTGCAGGTATATTTTCTCTAAAATGAAATTCAAGTAGGAAGTGCTTTAGGAAATGCTCTGCAGCTTCTCCTTCCCCAAAGGCCCAATCTGCTTTAATTGGGAACATACTTGAAGGACAAGATTTGGATGCAGGGAGTGAAACTCACACTTCAGAAGGGCCATAACTGGTCTGGTAAAGACATACCACTTTCAATCAGACTACTGGGACTTAGAAAGATATTTGAAATCTGTTGATATACCATTCTATAGTTGTTAGACATGTCTGCTCTCAAAATCAGCTTTGTCTGCATTCATCTGGCCTGCAATGAAAGTAACTGCCTTTCCCTTTACTGCACTCTGCTCAGGATCAGTCCAGATCCAGTGTATTTCAATTCCCATAAGACAAAGGGCAGCTGATAGACATGAGATGTGGTCTCTCGAAGTGGCTGCTGATGCCTTTGCTTCCAGGCAGAGCTTTATCAGGAGACGGCAGTTTCCTCAATGGGTTTTTGTGTCCTCTCTGTGATGACACTCAGAGAGATGCCATGCATGGTACAGCTCCATGTTGGCAGTCAATCCAAGGCAGGGCCCTGGTGAGGACATAATGAAGCTCTCTCCTTGTACCTGTGCTGGCAGTGATGAGATGCTGACCTTGGTGACCTGATGCTGTGTTTGCCATTGTGTCATCTATGGCTTGGAGCCAGTCTCCGCAGCACCATGGGAAAAGCTATTGCAGCCTTGCTCTGCCTGTAGGCTTAATGATACAATGCTTTATACACAGCAGGAAGCTCTGGCTCAGAAGTCAGCACTGCCACGGCCTGGGGGAACAGGTTCATGCTGACAGATACCCAGGCTTAAGCTTCACTCTAATAGGATTAGAACAGAGGCATTTGTTTCCCTGGCCCAATTAGAAACACCAGTTATGGGGTTTTTAGCAGCCTTCAGAAAGCTTCAAGCAAAACCAAAGAGCCTCCACCCTCCTTCATATTGCCTCTCATTATGGTTAAATGCAAACCAGTAAGAATAAAAACTACCCTTTGCCTCCCTCCAGTCAGTCTGTCCTGCAGTAGACATAGACTGAGACAAAGAATGCTGTAGCCTCAAAGAGAAGTACAAACCCCCTCTTTTTCTAACTCTGAAATTAAAGCTATCAGGATCACACAAAAGGATTACTTCTGTTTTGTTTGTATTTTCCTTAGTTTGACTAATTTCTAACATTAATGGGGTCTTAAATTTAGTATGGTTGGAAAGGTAGGTGGAGATGTCCCACCAATAGACCAGGCTGTGCTTAGGAGTTACTGGTGGGTCCTTCTCCCTCAAGTGCAAGGGCACCAACCAACCTATGCTGGGCCCATGGGGTCTTGTGTTTTGGGGGTTTTGTTTTTTGCCCAGACCCTCACAGCTTTTCCACATCTCCAAAAGGATTTTTGCCTTCCAGGAGGTGCTGTCTTCTGCGTCCCCTCTCTTTGTGCTTAAACTACACAAAGCTCGTGTGAATGCAGTCACTGCCAAGAGCTCAACGCTTCCAGCAAGCATGGTTAGCACTAGCCAAAGGATGCACAAGGAGGATCTGACAGGCAGAGAAGCAGAACAACCTTATGTAAAAAGCCAATTGTTTTCTTTCAGGAAATAAGACCAAAAGACGTCTATTTTTCTAACCTACATATTAAACACTAGCATGGGGATGAGAACAAAGACCATCCTGCCCTGTCCTGAATGCTGAGGCTTGGGGAAAGAGGCAGTGAAGTCTTTTTGTAACTTCAAAGGGTATCAGTAGACAGAGAGAGGTTTCTAAACTATGTAGATTCCAGCTGTAGGTAGACAGATACTTAACAAAACAAGTGACAGATTAGCCCAGCACATTGCAAGCAGCAGTGTGGGTATTTTCTTAGCTAATTGCATCATTAGCTCATCTGCCCTCAAAGTTAAAGGACCTGTGAGCAAATTAGTCCTCTCATCATCGGTGTTGTGATCTTTCTCCAGCTCTGCAGAACAGGTCTCTTGCCCTCTTTTGCCCCTGCTTTCCCTTCTATAGAGGTGATAATTTCCTTTTCATAGTCTAAGAAAACAAGAGGTTAACCCCAGGAAAAGTACACATTGGTTTTGATTGAAGGGAACGCATCAGAACCAAATGGGTATTAAACCAAGGGAAACTTCAAGACACATGTGCCATTTTTCTTCTTCATTGAAAGCACAATGAATCCTCAGCTCCTTCTCTTAAAGCTTATAAACAGGGTTTGGAAGTGCATTGAGCATGAGCGGAGTCATCATTCTAATGCTGCTCTGCAGAGCCAAGCCAACACACCTGTAAATTAAAGCCCCTTTTATCAGTGCAGGGGAGGGATCCACCAGTGAGTTATCTCCCATCCACACTGCAGGACAGATTACAGATAGAAAAGGGCAGCATGCCAGGGAGGCTGGCTCTTGCTCTTTCCAATTGTAAGTGACCTGTCACCAGTGTTTCTTTTCTCTCATTTGCTCTAAATTTTGCGGTAGCTTTTTGACCTCATTAGAAGACTCCGAGCCCCAGCTTGGGCCTGTTGTCAGTAGGAAATTGAACCAGTCCCAGGGAATATTCAATCAAAACAATGTAGTCACAGCAAAGCTTATCATACAGCTCAAAATGAAGATAACTCAGCTGCTGGCATTTGGCTGTGATAGACAGCAGTGCTGCAGCGATGCACCCTTACTGCAGGCTGCTTTTGGGAGCATTAAGAGACATGGGATTCGTTTTCCCTTCTTATCCACATGATCTCTCCTCCTGGGTTACACCAGCCATTGCTCTTGGTGCACATGCATGTCAGCCATCTGGCAAGATCAGCCATCCCTTCCTCCTAAGGGCCTGAAGGAAGGAGCAGTAAGGAGCCCATACAATGGGGAAGCAGGGCAG
The DNA here is from genome assembly GCF_012275295.1 of Melopsittacus undulatus. NCBI lineage: Eukaryota > Metazoa > Chordata > Aves > Psittaciformes > Psittaculidae > Melopsittacus > Melopsittacus undulatus. The sequence goes on along the minus strand of NC_047529.1, from coordinate 6,783,870 downwards.
AAGAGCAGGAGAGCCAATGCAAACAGTGCCAGTGGGGTGCAGCTAAGCCACTTGTTGCTTTTTCAGCATCTTATCTGCCCACCATGCACATGAAATGGCAAGCTGGGATCAACCCCAGATGTTCTGGGTTGGTGCTGTTGTAGTAGCTGAGTTGTTCCTATGCCAAGCCTTACTCCTCCAGCTAAGAGTAAAGCTTTTTCCTTCCCAAGAATTCAGAAAGGAAGAAGACAGTGAGATTTTTCCTATGGCTCATTGCTGAAACATGGCCATGACCAACCTGTGCTTCTCCTGCTGCATATGGATAGAGGGGTTTGCAGCATACAGATTCCACACAGCCCATCCTTATGTTCAAGAACATGTGCTGAACATGCCCAGGGCCCAAGCATTGTCCAGGGATGATCCAATGCTGGTTTTGTGCTGAGCACATTCCCTGGCATGGATTTGCTTTCAGGCTGTGGTCAGACATGACTAAAGCCGCCCTGGTTGAGGGGTGAAGAGTTCTCAGCTGTAGGAACATAGGCTGGCTCACACTGTTTGCTCTGAGGGCTAGCAAGCTGTATTTACTGGTGTAGCTGCACCCTCAGGTCAAGGCACAGGCTATTTAAAGTGTCAGACAGGCTAATTAATGGGTTTTTCAGAAGCATCAAGCACTCATTACCCCACAGAAAATTAGTGAGAGCTTCAATTGTTCAGTGCCTCTAGAAACTGGGTATCTAAACACTGTCAACACTGAAGGCATCTCCCAAGTGCATCCTGAACTCACAAAGCTGGTTGAAAGGCTGTTTACCTGCTGTGATTGCTTCTTTCAGTGCAGCAATGGGATGTGAGTGGGATGGGCTCAGCACCGAAGGGTGCTTGGCATCATCAGGAACCAGCTCTTTTAGAGCTGACCATGTCATCAGAGCACAATAGAGCTCAGCACCAGTGCAGAGGAAAACCCGCAGCACATCAGCCAGCTGGAAAAGCAGGGACAACCACAAAGAGCTTTCTTTGCTGTGTCACTCAGATGTGCCCAAATGGATAGAGAGCAGCAAGGGACTGAACACAAAATAAGGCATTAAGAGACCCTGAAAGCAGCACCAGTTCCTGCTCTGTGGATCTCACCCTTTGAAGGAGAGGCTCTCAGCTCTGGGAATGTTTTCAGACTGATGTTCTATTTCCCCTTCACCAGCAGCAATAAGCACAGGTGAACCAGCAGAGCCCATACAGGCACTTATTAACCAACTGGTTCCCATGAGAAGATTCCAGTTCCACCATCTGCTTTTAGGGTTCTATCACAGACAGTTGGTACTGCAAACCTATAAACACCTATTTCTGGTAAAATGCCTCCCAGCTTCCCTTCTTAATCCCCATTCTCTTACTTGTTGTAGTTCATGCAGGTATGTTTAGGCCACTTGAGGAGTCCTGGCTTCTTCACCCACTGAGTGCTATGGCTCCATAGGTGTCTGTTTTGGAGAGGCTGACACTGCTGCAGCATGACCTGTACTTGGCAGCCTGTGCTGTGCTGCTCCCACAGCAGTGACATGTTTCCATCCACAGCTGCTCGAGTTAAAAGCTTGTCACTACACATCAGGTGGCAATGCCGAGATGCAAGTCCAAGGAGACAAATTCCAGTCCAATGTGGACAGCCTGCTCTGGATGCTGAGGAAATGGGGAATCAGCATCTGAGCTACTGAAATGTGGCTTCATCTGCTTATGGCAGAGTCTCCCCCCTCTCTTTCTAGAGAAGTGCATCAGAGAAAGGAGGTCAGCTGGGAATTTGGATAAATGGTGAAAAAGGCAAATTTCCAAGTGCTATTGCTAGGGCAGAACATGGGGCAATGGCATTTCCTGCTCCCAAAATAATGTGACCCAAGCCCCAGCCCTTAATATTCATGAAAGGCTGAAACTGGCATACATATGATTAGTGCAGGCTGGTTATGAGGAACAACATTGCTTTGAATTCTAGCACCTCAGGTGCCATAGGATGGTCAGCTGAATAAAAGAGAGCAAGATCATTGGCTATGGATATTACAGGCAAAGATAAAGGAAGTCTTAAGAGGAAAATCAAGGCTGGAACTGGATGATCTTCAGGTCCTTTCCAAACCTAACTATTTTATGGTTCTATGATGTACGTTTCACTATAGCACCTTGGCTGACACTTTCCTCTTCACAGCCTTTCGAGGGCAGTGCTCACATCCTGAGGGAGATGTTGGTGCACGAGGACCCTGTCCAAGGCTCTCTTCTGTATGGTGCTTTGCCTGTGATCTTGGGTAACACGGTGCTTTTGGTTGCTCCCTGAGGGGAATAAAGGTAAATTAAAAGAATACTATAGTGTTAAATGCATTGCAGATCAAGAATTGCTTCAGTAGCATAGCCCAAATGTGTGCCCTCAGTAGATGATCCCAGTTTCATATCCTTTAGGCAACATACCAGAATTGGCAAGGAAAAAACCTGTCAAAAGTGCTTTTTTCTCTCTTTATCCCCTTGAGTGTCCAACTCTTTTTGCTAAATCTCTGCAGTCTGGAGTTTAAATTACCATTTCTGACCAGTGCAGAAACAAGTGATGAAATATTCATGAGTTGTTCATACATTTCATCTTACGGAAGCATCAGCCAGCACTAAATTTGCATGATCCAACCAAAGAAGAGAGAAAAGCACTTTATATAGCGATATTCAAAACCTTTTATATAGAGAGGTAAACCCAGCAAGTTTCTGTCCTTCCTTGCACAATCACACTTGGTTTGAAGAGCATCCTACTAAATTTGCTTAGGTTGTGTATATGTGTCATCTGGACCACAGGAAACAAGGCAGGGTTAAAACACCCAACAAAACAGTGTTGAAGTTAACAAGACCAAGGTTCATAAATCTTATGATAGAAGCTTGTAGAAACCTTTCAAGGCTCATCCAATAAAGCCCTATGGCACTTTGTTCTTCCTCCCTCAAATCTCCATCTGTCTGAGCCAGCATCAGCAGGAAATTTTGCATGGAAGCTTGCCAGATAATATAGCTACTTCATCTGGCTTTCAACTGCCATTAGTTCTAGGGAGTTCTTCAAGGAATATGCTAAAAATCTCTATTATCTTTAAACTATGTCCCAAGTTAGAGGTGAGCTATGTGTTGCCTTTATGTACTTGGGTTCTGTCTTACAAATAGAGGTAACTTGTGTGCTTTAATATCATATATGCAATTATCTTCCATCTGCATTCTGCCCCCTTCACCTTGTCTTACACTTAAAGTTGAAAATGCTCCTGCTTCCTAGAAATGCTCAAAAGTCCTTTAATTTAATTAAATCCACCTCACTCCCCTCTAAAGTACCCCAAACCTTCCAGATACAGCAGTTTCACAAGACTAAGTGGATTTGACCCTCAGCCCTTGGCTTCGGGTTAGACTTTGTTATCCACGTTCACTTGGACACTGTTCAGTATCCACTGACATAAAGAGGAGTTCCTCACCATGAGCTGGGATGACAACTGACCTAAGCTCTTGGTTCTTCTTTTACAAATAGCCTCTTTGAAGTCTATTCCTTCCCACCGTATGGCACAGGTGACACAATGTGCCCTTAAATGCTTCCAAAACAAGTTCACTTTAATCTGGCACCTTGTAGAAGTGTTTTCATGAGGATAGTGTCTCATAGTAAAGAATTTCTTCCTAATGTCTAACCCAAATATCCCCTCTGTCAGTTTAAATCCATCCCCCCGGTCCTATCGCTACATGCCCTTGTAAAAAGTCCCTCTGTGGACTTCTTCTAGGCCCCCTTTAGATATTGTCACATATGGAGATTGGCTACATAGGTCCTTTTCTGAACAGCCTTTATGAGAAGCCATAAATAGATAGAAGAGCCCTAAAGGGAATTTCAGCTATAGCCATGTAAAATTTGCTCCCAAAGGCAGAAGCTTACTGAACAGCTCAGCAGCATCCCCAAACTGCAGGATGGAAGGGCTGGTGTGGGGTTTCTGGGAGTGCAGGACCCTCTTGGAGGGACAATTGGCCAAGTTACTCTAACATGGACTGTCCCTTCTTTGCAGCATCATTCACAGCCTGTTCAGGGGACACTATCAGGGTCACACCGACAGCGGAGTACTGGCCCCTCAGGGCCACTATTGTGGTGTCCTTGTATTGTAGAGCTACATATAAATAACTGAATTTTCTCTCTAAATCCCAAGCATTTTATCATGACAAGGACACACAGAATTGTAGAGAAATGCAGGAAAAGAAAATTGTCATTTCTGGGGTTTACCAAACTTGGCAGCATCTCCTTGACTTTATAGAGCGATCATTTTCAGAGCAATGAACTTTAATTGGTGTTCTTCCTCTGTTAATACAGCGGAGCCTTTTCTCACTATATTTTTAATAGTTGGAATATGTCATTTTTGATCTACATTTTAATAATTACTAGAATATAATTTCAAATTAAATGTGCCAAAGACGGTATTTGCATGCTGCTGTTCTGCCTTGGGCGTTAATGAAGTACGATACTATGCAGCAGGCACAGTTGTGTTATGTGTAATGACACAAATTGGATGTAAGTAATACAATTATTCGTGGTGTAACACAACTGCTGCACAAATAGTGTTCCTGACAGTAAATACCATTGTTATGATAGGAAGGTACTGCTAACGCCACTAAGCATTACAATCAATTCTTGATAACATCATGTGAACCAAGCTAATAAATTAGGAATTATATGCCTCCTGCACATTTCTGCCTGGGGAAGGGAGGACCTGTTTGCTAACAGAGTAACAAATAATCCTGCTGCAAAAACAGTGGAGAAGGCTGGAAGTTAATAAACCAGTAACATCCAAATGTGCCACCTCCTGTGCAGGAACGCTGACTTCTGCAGAGTGACACACAGGGTATGTAAAAGAAAATCACCTTTAGCAAAGCAGAACCTCTGCTCCGGCCCCAACAGCAGTAACAAACCCCAGAAATAAGATGTAGACTTGCTGCCCATGGGAGCATCCTGAGCGCTCATCCCTGATGAAGGGCTATTGGAGTGGAAAGCAGCACAGCTTTCTGTGTGCAACACAGGGCCCCAGGGCTTGGTCCTGCTGCTTTCCATGCTTGCCAGCTGCACCTCTGCGACATACCACCTCTGCCTGCCCCGTGCATCTCTGCCCAAACCAACACATCCCATGGGATGGAAGAGGAAGGGCAGGATGCCACTGCTTTGATGCAGAGTAGACTTCCAAACCCCAAGACATGAGATGGTTCAGCAGGTCTGGAAAAGACTATGCAACACGAGTTATTGGACTGGAAAAACAGAAGAGAATTATACAGAGGAGTTTGCAAACTCCCAAATGAACTGCTGATGCTCCCTGCAAAGGGAGTGTTAGCAGCTCTCATTGGTAGACTTAGAGAGCTACATAAGCCTTGCCATTTGCTAAAGGAGAAATTGGAGAAATCACTCAAACGAGGCAGGGATTAAACTGAGACTGAGCTCAAGGAAATTTAGATTACAATGATGGAGAGGAGGAGAAGATTAAAACTCAGGGCTGAGTGAGTAATGCACAACAAATGTATTCAGATGAATCTCTTCCATCGAGGCAGTTTCAGGGCTCCCATCACCTTGCAATCTTTAATGCACTTGCTCCGCTGGAGGAAAAGCAGTGCTGCTATTTCTGTCTTTCACTTGGGAAACACAGGGAGATTAAGTGTTTTCCTCAAGGTGACCCAAAATATCTATTCCAGAATGGGAGAATTTCAGGTCTCAGCATAGCCAGGGGACCATCACTCCTACTCTGAACAGTGGGCACATTTGTTCCTCAGGGTTTTCCTCCAGCTTGTAATTGTGGATTGCAGATCCCTGTCCAGAGACACCCCACTAAACAGCCCCTAGTCAGTGCCATTATCTTCCCCAGGCTGCCTTTCTCTGCTCATCTGCTGAAGGCACCAGGAATTCTCTTTGGGACATCAAGAGGTGCAGGGTGAGGGTGACACATTGGGCTGGCATGTCTGCTACTCCTGTAATGACTGCAGCAGGGGATGCAAATGGTAGAACCACCTGCAGTAATGACAGTGCTGAGACTGTGCTGTGGGATGGAAAGCAAACTGGGGGACTTGCCTGACAACTTGATTTGCAATTAGATTGACTCCATTTGAACCCCAGCCAGATGCATGGATCTTGTCACTGTAGTTGGATCCTCACCATCAGGATCTGTGGCTGAAATAAGCTTCCAGGGAGCGTCTTCCTTGTGCCTTTTGAGCTTGAGTTGGGAAAAAAACTGTGAACTAGCTCCTGTTGGCTGTTTAGTTTTAGTGTAAGTGGATTTGCCCCCAGCTACTAGAAATTACAGTGCTACTCCTTCCACTGCTACCAGACAGTCCATTAGTACTCAACAGTTTGTCATAGGAAAATACATCACTGACGGCAGACAAGAGACAAAACTCGTTTTAGACTCGCAGCCGTAGCACACAGTTTGTCCCCAGTGTTCACACCGATGTCCTAGTAAAGACCATTACTTTTCATCCCCTGCCAGGATAATGTAAAACGACAAATGAAGTGTCCAGGCAGCACAGACTGGAGCCAGCCAGGGGAATGGACCAACCATTTGATTACAAGCCTCGCTCTCCTTCATCTTGTGGCTGCTCCTGTTTGTGATTATGCGCCAATACAGCTCCAAGGAGGATGAGTCAATGCTGTAGCCAGTGAAGGTGCATTTGGGGGAGAATCATAGACTGGTTTGGGTTAGAAAGGACCTTAAGATCATCCAGTTCCACCCCATGGGCAGGGACACCTCACACTAAACCAGGTCACCCAAGACTCCATCCAACCTGGCCTTGAACACTGCCAGGGATGGAGAATCCACCACTTCTCTGGGCAGCCTGTTCCAGTGCCTCACCACCCTCACAGTAAAGAACTTCCTCCTTATATCCAATCTAAACTTCCCCTGTTTCAGTATGAACCTATTACCCCTTATCTATATTTTTCCTGGGCTTTCACACACCTGCCCAGATGCCAAAACACATTTTCTGTTGCTTCCTCATCTGCAAAACGTTTTTTATTCCTCTTTCTCTCTTCACATCAGCCCATTTGTCCCTAGCTCTGCTCCCAGAGCACAGTGGCTAGTTTATCTTTGTCCCCATCCCCAACTTGATGCTCTAGCATCCGCTGCCACCTTCAGCTCCTCATCAACGGGGCTGTGTCTGACTGCAATACACCACCATCATCCCACAACTCTACTTGTATCTGCCTTTCCCAAGCAGGTCCTTGCAGCAGGCTCTGCAGAGGCACACGGATCATACAAATCCCCCTTCCCATCGCAACCAGCACCAGTGGCCAAGTGAATGTGTTAGTAACTAATTTACATGGGCATGATTTACATGCTTAATTAGCTTTGCTTTTATTTGCAGTATTCACAAGGCAGAATATTTTACCACAAACTGCTATGCCTAGAGCCTGTTTGATTAACTACTGAAAGGAAAGCGTTTCAGTAGCGTATAAATGAACCACCAGAAAGTCAATACATATTAAAGGATTTGAAGGGGTTTTTTTGTTTGTTTCCCAACTAAGCACACTTTATGAACAGCAGGGAAGCAAAATTCTGAATTCAATGCTAGTTTATGACTTCTTTTTTCCTTGCTGCTCAAAACCAGTCTTGGGGCCTTGCAGTCTTTCTGTGTTCACTTAACCATAGTTAACAATAGACCTTTTCTCACTCTAACTTATTTCCCCTATACCAGACTTTGAAAAAGGGCTGAACTGGAGGCATGAAACCTCTTTGGCAAGGATCCTGTCCACGGACCAGCACTCAGGGGCTCGTTCTGCTCAGGAAAATGAAGGTAAAACCTGTGCTGTTTGCAGCAGCTTCCCCAAAACCACACTGCATCTTGAACACTTGCATGGCATTTGCGGGCTAAACCTGTTGTAACTGTATGTACGAGCACCATCTGTTGGCTGTTCCTGCTTACAGGGGGCAAACTGCATCCCATTTCCAGCATAACCTTTGCATGACACAAGGGACAGTCCTATCTTTAAGCAGCGCCTTGTGGACAAGCAGCCAGGCAGAGGTCAATGGGTATCACCACATAATCCAGGCTCTAAGGAGGGGAACTTGGTGGCTCTCTACCTGGGATCACATCCTGATGTCCTCTAGAACCAGCTGCTACAACTAAGGATGCTCCACCTCTCCCTTTTCCTATGCAAATAACATATTTTGGCCTCAACAGCCTGAGAAAATGAATTCAGCCAAGGTTTTGGGAGCATTCAGGGTGTTTGGCCACTACTCCCATTCAATCATTTTAAGAACAAAGGGCTACAAATCTGCAGCAATTTACAATCTGACTTTCCAATTAAGGATTCAACATGGTTTTATGCCTTTTAAGTGACAATATTTGTCAGGCCATTTGTTCAGTGCATTGTCTGCATGTGCAGTTACACAGGAATTGGTTTAATTAAGGTTAATTGGTGGATAATTAGAGCTGCTGCCAACACAAAAGAATGGCTGCAGATCAGGGAGAGAGTCGATTCCTATCCAGCTCCAAAGGACAAATAGTGTAAAGCAGAGATTACAGCTGAATGGTGAAAACCCAAACTGCTTCATATTTTAGCTCTCATGTTTTTGTAGAACAACATGTCTAACTGCTTGGCAGTGTCCTCCCTGGAGCACAGAGTCCTGTCCCAGGCAATGAAGCATCCTTACTAGTGGAAGGTGTTTGCGCTAGTAAACCTTTACAGCTGGATACCCTGCCAGTGCAGTGGAACTGTGCAGGATGCAATCCAGGGAAGCAAAATGGAAGGGGAAGAAGATACTGTGAAGAAGAAGCTGTGATTTATTGCACAATAAACTCACCTGGGATTGCTGATGTGGCACAAACACAGTGGGACCAGCTCTCCAGTCTTGGCTGTGATGCTTCCAGGTGATGCCACCAGTGTTTGAAGGACAACTATGGGGTGGTTCTGGCATCAGTGTCTTGTTTCTGCAACAGTCCAGTGAGATGATCACCACAGAGCATTCGTTATGTTGCTTTTAATTCTCCTTCCCATGGGTACCCCATTTTTTAGTACTGAAAGTAAAGCCAAAGCAGTTGTTCTCAGCTATGAACTCACCTGCTGCCACCATCCTGGCCCCACTTGTGGCTCTCCAAGCCCAGGTTTCCCAGTTATCCCAGTCCAGAGGTGCTGGGAGCAACCTCCCTCTCTCCTTCGATGTGAAGGTTCCTTAGATGGGGGTCCTGGGCCACCACACAGCCCTGGCAGCTTTTCCAGATGGCAAACCTTGCTCCAGCAGTGCATGGGGCCAGGTTAGAGGACAGCTTTCCAAATAATGAAGGAAAATGAGAAGGGGAGAGTGGAAGATTGTAAGATGAGGAGAATGAATAGACTGGAAACTAGGTGAAAACCCCACTGTGCAGTAAATAGGGTCTGACCACCCTGGTCCTGTGCATGTGTGTGCTCCTTCAAAAGACCCAGAGACAGCAAATTCAGATGAAGGAAAGGATTTCCCCTGGCTCACAGGGGCAGCTACTGACTCTGGGTTATTCTTTGAGCACTGACAGGACACTGCACCAGCTGAGGGAAACACAATCCTGCTTTTGCCAAGCAAGGAATTGCAGGGATCTACCGAAAAGGTGATTTCCTCTTCTGCTCCCCTTGACCAAAGACTTTCCACAATAAAAAGTCTTCACCCTGCCCAGTAAAATCCTACAAACCTTCCCATCCCCATTGCATACAAATTCCTCCTCGTTACCATGGTGAAAGGAGAAGCAGCGGCTCTCCCAGCCAGATCAGCATCATCACTCCCCCTTCTGCCCCGTGCACATGCTCCTCCTAAGAAAGAGAAATGGTCAGCAAGGAAGGATCAGAGAGAAAAACCCCTTGTTCTTGGCACAATGCCTCCACACATCACCTTGCCCACAGCAGCTCTTGAGAGCCAGGGCAGTCTAGGGAGTGAGCAGCACAAACAGCTGCATCAGATGCTATTAGAGGCCAGTTAACACTCTTATTATTGTTTAGGGAAAAGCCAAGGGAATGGTTGTATAGCCCACAGAAAGCTCCAGAAAGCCTTGCCAGGCTGAGCCTGATGTGTGCTAGCAATGAGATCAGGCCCTCTCAGCCCAGTATTCCCCCCAGAGAAGCCCATTGTCAGTGGCTGGTGTCTAAACAGGCTGAGAAGAGGGAGAAGTTTAGAAGCAGCACAGAGTTTCCAAGCACAAGTGGCTGGAGTTTGCCTGTGTGCAGAATCCTTGCCCTCTGTGGGAAGTCTTCCCCTTTTCTACCTTAGCTCTATGCACGATGCCTGGTGGTGCCATCCCTGCCCCTGTGAAGGTCCAGGAGCATCTCTGAGGAAGTAATACATAATTCTGTCGTTTTGCACCTGCAGGTTGGAGCCTGTTGGCTTAAACCTCTCTCCACTTTGTTTCTGCTGCTGAGGGCATGATGAGGGCACAAAACAAGGTGTTTCAGCACTGAAGGTAGCAGTGACCGATAGCACACCCACAACTGAATACCTTGCTTCAACTTAGCCATGGTGCTTGCAATGGGATCCGTTCTCCTTAGTTTAGCTGTCTGGGAATTAGGTGCACAAGCCAGGATCCCTCTGTGGTCATTGGGAGATGCCAGGACAACACGAGGGCAACTCTTCCTTCCTGAGAGGGATATCTCAGCCCAGAGATGTAACCTGCTGCAAGTGATGCAGGTCCCACCCCAGCTTTCTGATCCATCTGACTTCAGTGAACCCCTATGGAAAACTGTACATAGCACAGTCTTCCATTATTAACCCCTGACATATATCAAGCCCAGTGTAAATCTAAAGCAAAGCCAATTTCAAAGCAGTCCAAAGGAGTGGTCAGTGCTTAAACTTAAAAGCCCCATATATTACGAGTTAAAAATGAGCAAAAGGATTGCAGAGAGAATTATATGCCTGAGAGAGACTCACATTATACAGGTGGTTTTGGGTTGCTAAGCTGCAGGGAACAATCAAGGAAAAGCTTCCAAGGGCAAAGGAATGAAATCACAGTGTTGTAGAAATCAAAGGGCTCAGTACATGCATGAACAGGAAAGGCAGCTTCATGTAACACAGAAAAATGTAAGTAAGCAAATACACCACTGTACAAGTGAAGTAACAGCCATTCTTTCTATGTATTTTACCGTTGCACTGTGATGCACAGCATCAACCCTCTCCTTCTTAAGTCCAAGCAGTTCCCTTGACCTTTGGAGTTGCAAAATGCTGGCACCAAAGTCTCAGGAGAACACCATGAGAGTGCAATGGCCAGGTCTAGGCACAGGCAATGTGGTTTGGCTCAAGCCATGGAGAACATCAGGTTGTCAGAGCCATCCACACTGCTCAGCCCATCCCCAGATGGCCTTCTAAATGGTCTGATGATGTGAAGGATTTATGATTTCCAGAATACTGCTCTAAGATACCACTCAGCACCTTGGAAAGTGAGGGATGAGCTTCTTTCTCTGGTGAGGACCAGGGAAAGTCAGGATGGCAGCTTCCCAGAGCTGGGGAAAAACCTTATGTAAAGATGATAAAAGTGAAATTAGCTCCTTCTGAAGAGTTTCCTACATAGAAGCCAGATGAAAAGCTGGCATAAGTCAGCACTGCTGAACCGGCTGGTGCCAAGTGTGAGCTCCAAAAGGAGTGGAAGTCCCCTCCACCAGTAACTTTAGGCAACAAAATGCTTTGAACTTCTTTCAAACACAATATATGGTGCCTTGGGAAGGAAGGGCAGCTCAGGGGTCTCACATGTGGTGTGGGATCCTCACAGTAAGGCTGTCAGCTACTTACCTGTTATTATTGCTAAATTACAGGATTCAATAGACAACACAGCTGTGTGAATCACCTCCATCCCTGAAGGCCAGCCTTTCTTATGACCCTAGCGGCTCTTGAATGAGGCCATGGATTATCATCATCATCATCAGTACATTAGAGGGTATGAGTGTGTGTATTCCTGTCAATAAAAGCTTTCTGCCACCTTTTTTATCACCTCATTGTGCCCAAAGGGTCACATTTCCTCTGTTGGTTCAAGAATGCAATCATGTTGGGATGGATGTCCCTGCTGAGAGACTGTGGAGATGCCCTTAGCAATTGAAGGAATGGGAATTTGCTGCCTCTAAATTCATACAGGAGTAGGACAGATAACTAGATCGACCATTGCTCCCTGCTTTATATCTTCTGGATTACCTCTCCCCTCCCCACAAATGTGCCAAAGGGAATAGCACTTGGCAGCAAAATCATGCTGCATTCAGCTGGTGGCTGTCAGGTGCTCACTGTTCTCTGCACACTTACATTAGATGCAGTTTCTTAAGCAACATTTGCATTTTCCTTCTATGGGGCATTTCACTCTCTGAGTATTGGTATTTAATGTGCTCCGTTGACTGAACTCCATCCCAAGCATGTTTCATAGCAAGGATTTTTGTTGCCACATTCAGGTTCACAACTGAACAAGTAATCCTTGTGAACTCTATTTGTTGATCCAGAGCATCCTCTTTAAATGTTCCTGACGTATTGGCCATCCTGTTTATTGATTATAGTCCAGAATGTACTCCTGGTGAAGTTCTAAATGTAACACCACAGAAGACTGTTCGGCTCTAATTCTCTTCTTACACAGCCTTGCACCAAGCTCATACTAATAATATGAATATCTTCTCCAGAATAAGTCAAAGGAGCCTGATTTGAGAATCAGAAACAGCTCAGTTCTACATTTATTATTTGCTTGTTATAGCAGCCTCACTGAGCTGTCAATCCAGTCAGTTATGCAAGGGATTCTGTCCATTAGGTGCTTTTACTCTGTTAACACAAAGGACTTTGTTTTCTCATTAATAAATGTGTTTAAAATAAAATGTACAATACCTGGAAAGGTTAATATGACTTGTGTAATGAAACACGTTAGGCCATAACTCAGGCACCAGCTAAAAGGAAATTGCTCTTCAGTCCATTCAGTCAAGGCAGTGTATGTGGGAGAGGGAAAAGAAAATGGAAGGAGGATAAAGAAACAAGTGGAAGGGGATGTTTAAGACATAGCTGCTTAGATTGGCATTGTTTCTTGGCTTTAACCAAGCAGTGTGAAGTGCAGTGGTGAAAACCAAAACCAATAACTCTTCCAACCACCAGCCAGCAAGACCCCTGACTGTAAGTATACCAAGTACATTTTTCTTACATAGAATATGTTGGTATTCAGGAGCAATAGTCCCTGAGTATTTCTGCTGCCTGCAGAAGATGGGAATCAAGGCCATGTTCTCAGCCCTGTGTGTCCAGATGACTCCTATGAAAGTTGTTCTAGATTGAGAACCAAAACGCTGCCCATGGCTAATGCAAAAGGAGGAAGCAGGCACCTTTACACTTCAGAGCATGGGCTGTTTTCAAGATGTGGCAGCCTGATTCGTTTTTAGCACGAAGCAAAAGTAACCGTGATGCAGCAATTTTCTCTGGATTGCACTCTAATGTGCACAGCAGGCTTTTTTCTCCCCCACACCTTGATTTCTTGTTTGGGGATGCTGTTTGTTGCTTAGCTACTGGATGCTGCCAGAGCTGAAAAGCGCTGCTTGCAGTGTTGACAAGAAGGAATTTGTTCTTTATGGGGAGGAAAGGGGAAAGGAATTATCTCCTGGAGATACTGCAGGTACAAAGCAGGCAATAATGTAGTGGGAAGGATGGGTAACACCAAGGGAGGATATTACCAGTACTTCACTCTTCTAGATTTGGTTTAAAAACAACAGTAAAAAGTCTTAGGCCCTGTGAGTGTCACCAGCCTCTAATAAAAACCCCCAAACAAACAGAAAAAGAGCAATAAAACCAGACAAAAGCACTGCTAGAAGCTGATACCATTCTGATGTGGACCCTGTTTGTGCAAGAAGAGCCCATATCCCTGATCTTAACAGTCTGTTGCTGTTAATGGTCCTGCACCAGCTTTGTACCTGTAAGCAAATTTGCTTCTGTGCAATTTGCACTTCTTTCCATATTCAGGAAGTAAGTGGGTTTTAGAATTATTTTGATTGCTAATTACATTAGTTTTACACGCTTCTGGCTTGCTTCAATAGGCATTTAAGGAGAGAGACTTTTAATAGAACATTAATACAGAGAATTAAACAAACAGCTTAGAGTAATGGAAAAGCTTTTAGCTTCAGTTTTGAACTGAATTACAACTGGGTTGCTGGGTGAAATCTCCTTTTGTGCAAACCAAAGGAGGTCTGTTATCACACATACAGTATCACTGTCTGCCAGGAATGCTGACCCTGCAGAATCACATGCAGCCTGAGCACAGACAGCACTTGGGCTGCCCAAGATAGGGTACAAAGAGAGGCTGTGGGACACAGTGACAAGCAGCCAGACGCAGGGATGATTTATGTGCTTGCTCCCATGGCTAGGAAGTGAGCATCTATTTGAAAGGCTTCAGTGTGAGGGGGGTTGGAACTGGATGATCTTAAGGTCCTTTCCAACCCTAACTCTTCTATGATTCTGTGATTCTAACCCTGTTTGCTTCAGCTCTCACTTTAAGACCAGGCTGCTCCTTCCTGCATCTCTCAGCACAGACAGTGGGAAACTAAAGAGACTGAACTTCTTCAGGCTGTCATTGATTCTTGAAACCAAACCCAGAGCTGTTGTTCCAGCCACTGTTTTGCAAACACTCTGTATGTGGCAAACACACACGCTGGTATCTCCCGAATAGTGGATTTATTTCCTGCGCTCACACAATGTTTTAATGTAACTGGTACAAGGATGTGCAAAAACTCATTTACATGCAACTTATGGTGTGCAAAACTCACTGTTTTCAAACAGCACTGAAGAATTTGGCTTCCTGTATTTGTGTACTTGGCTATATGCAGCTGAGCTGCCTAATGAGAAATGTCCAATGTATTTTTAATTGTTAATATGCAGCTGCCCAGACAGAAAAGCACTATCACAGTCCCCCAGCTCTTTCTGCACACAGTTTTACCTCCCTAAGCTGGTTCAACAGAGGCTTAGGTCTATACCACAAAGAAACCTACCTTGGAAATGGCCGTATGCCTCCACCTTTGGACCTGGAGCTGCAGTCTGAATACTCCGATTTGGAAGTCTCTGGGTCTGTGGATGTTTCACTTTGGTTTTCCCTCCATCTCCCTCATCTTCAAGTCTGGTGCCAGAACTGACATGACAGAAGCTTTCCTCTGGCTCTTATGGGCAAATGTTCACACTTCATTTAACCCCTAACCACCCTTGTTTCCCCAAGGGGGGATACCAATCTTCTGGAACATCAGCAGGATGAACCAAGTACAAGGTCTATGAACATAGACAGAGGTATGGTTCTTTGGTTTCTGGGCACAAATGCCCTTTGGAATGTGGGTGGCCAGATGAGTTAAAACCTTTTGATCAATCTCAGCACATGGAGTGGATTTAATGCTGGCTAAGCCCTCTGCCTCCATATCATAAGGCATCAAGACAGCACCAGACAGAGCCCAAGTGATGTCAATGAACTGGTTCCCACTGCCTTTGGTCCTTCACTGACCCTGAAGGGAAAGATGATTGACTGAAATACTATATACCATTGACTGACTGATAACTGCAGGGGAGAGTCAATGACAGATTTTATTAATACTTAATTAAGACAGATAGAAGAAGACTTCCCTTGGCTAATTTGCTCCCCTGAACTTGCTTATGTTCTATTTCAAAGTGAGACTTAGAAAGTCAAAGCTAATGTGTTGAGCATTGCAACTAGCTCCATTTGCCTGGGGAAGTTAGCATAATCCCAGCTGAGCCTGGAGATTATCTCTCCAAGGGATTCTGTCCTTACAAGAAGATAAGGCAGTCAGTGCACTGCCACAGCATATTTATCATAGAGAATAAAGCAGAGAACAGCAGTTCTGCCTGGCCACTGCCCAAGCCACTGCAGAGCAGGCAGGTTGGGCTGGCAGGCTTCGTGTGGACAGCACCAAAGCTTGAGTTGCTGTTCACGGGTGCTTTGACCTCTTGTTCTTGCAAAGGGTGAGGAAGGCAGTTGCTCACTGAGCCTACCCTATGGTGCAAACTGAGACAGAGCATCTTTAAACAGTCAGGGGAAGCAAAAAGGACTCGTGTCACCTCCAGAACTGTGCATCCTTCTCACCACTGCCTGTACCATTCCTGGTTCAGGTGATAATTTTGTGATGGGACATTTATTGATGGAATAGTCTTGCATCTCTTGGGCAGAGTCACTCTCTGAGTGACTCTAGGGATTGATCTTCAGATCTTCAAGACCTTCCTCTTGTGCTCAGGATGCCTAGATGCAGGCTGGCACCAGTTTTGGCTTAGAGCAGACCACAGAATCATAGAATCATTTAGATTGGAAAACACCTTTAAGATCCAACTGTAAACCTATTACTGCCAAGTCCACCACTAAACCATGCCCCTGAGTGCCACATCTACAGCTCTTTTCAATACCTCTAGGGATGGTGACTCAATCACTTCCCTGGGCAGCCTCTTCTAATGCTTGACAACCCTTTCAGTGAAGAAATGTTCCTAATACTCAGTTTAGCCCTCTCCTGGTGCAACTTGAGGCCATTTCCTCTCATCCTATTGCTTGTTACTTGGGAGAACAGACTGACCCCCACCTTGCTACAACCTCCTTTTGGGCAGCTGTAGAGACCAAAGGGGTCTCCCCTAAGCCTCCTTTCCTCCAGGCTGAACAACCCCAGTTCCCTCAGCTGCTTCTCATAAGACTTACAGATCCTCATGGTAGAGTCCAAACCCCTGCAGAACCTCTAGGCAATGCTGTAATGACTCTTATGGAGCCAACAGTGCAGATTTCGATAGCTCATGTGTGCACTCAATTTAAAAGAGAAAAGATAAACCAGAGACATTTCAGTGGCACAGAGCCTGTGTGTACCCACACTGCAAGCAGCATCGGTTATGCCAACAGGCCCACCCCAGAACAAAGGCAGTCACACGCAGGGAAGCGAGCCCTTCTTCCAGGAATATCAGGCAGTGCGGGATATCAAGTCCTAAGAAAACACTGTGTTCCCCCAGATCAGTTCCACATGTAGGGATAGACTATTTGCCACAGCTTCTTTCCAAGGATTGTGTAAGAGAGAAACAGTAATAAAGATGTGCAAGAGGGAACATTTGTTCTCATGCTGCAAACAACAATCAAAACTCAGGCGGCCAGGGGTGTCTGCACCATCTGATGACTCAGACACAGCAGCACGGAGGGAGCCACCAGCCACGTTCAGCCATGCACTTCACCTTCCTTGAGAGCAATCATAATGAGGTTTTTTGTCCTAAAAGGAAAACGTGCAAATGAAAACCAAACTAAGAAGTATCATAGTTATATATCCATATATATGGATATATAATGGATATATAACATAGTTGTATACCCATATATATCCATACTGCTGGATCTGAAGATACCACTGTACATCTTCCTGATCTGTCACCTGGTGCTTAATTTGCCTACATAAGCAAAGCACCATACAGATGTGTCAGGAAAAGTGAGTTGTTACGTGAGTGATTATAAACGGTCAGTGCATCTGCATCAGTGCAAACTCTGTTCTGATTATGACCTGCTTACTCCTCTGTGTGCCAAGATCAACCAAGGTCAAAACACCAGATTAGAACCATAAAATGGTTTGGGTTGGAAGGGATCTTAAAGCTCATCTGGTTCCAATCTCCCTTCATTGGCAGGGACACCTTCCACTAGAGCAGGTTGCTCAGAAACCCATCCAACCTGGCTTAGTTCTGGTATCTGGTGAAGATTCCTATGTACTATCGCTGATGTGGTTGTTTCATGTGTGTCTGCCAGCAGTAGACTGCTGGGAAGGGGTAAGCAACAAGCCCAAAGCTTTGGGGACAAGAGACATTTCAGGGCACATCAATCTCACCAGCCAGGATCTCCAGGGAGAAGCCAAGCTACTTCTGACCCAGGAGAAATCCTTGCTGGGGAGAAATCAACTTCTTGTCTTCTTTGTCCCTGCTTTGAACCTTGGTCCAACACTCCCATGCAAAGCAAAGGAAGTACCTACCAGTTGCCCTTGTGGAAGGCAAGACTCACCCTACCCCTGGTCTGCTGCAACCAGCAGAGGTAACTGAAACAGGGTCCAACTAAACCCACCTTAACTGCTCTGTGGGCCATGTAGGACAAGGAAGAAGGGAGGATATCTGCTGGCCTACAGCAGGATGTACTGCTGTTTGTACCTGCTCCTGTATCCCAAGGCAGACTTTGTCTTGGGGATAATGACCACCAGCTCATCAGCTGAGGTACTTCTAATGTAATATTGCCAAGGGACAATCTTCTCAATATTCTTTCACTGAAATTATCCAATGCTTTCATCTTAAAACTGCAGAGTGTTTTACAAAAAGAAATTAGATTTCCAAACACCCCTGAATGCAATAAAGTATTATTAAATTAGCTTTCAAAGCCCTTATTGTGCTGGTTTTGGCTGGGGGTAGAGTTAATTTTCTCCATAGTAGCTGGTACATGGCTGTGTTTTGGATTTGTGCTGGAAGCAGTGTTGGTAACACAGGGATGTTTTAGTTACTGCTGAGTAGTGATTACACACAGCCAAGGCCTGTTCTGCCTCTCACCCACCCCACCAGTGAGCAGGCTGGGGTGCACAAGGAGCTGGGAAGGGACATGTCTGGGACAGCTGATCCCAACTAACCCAGACTATATGGCATCATGCTCAGCAATGAAAAGCTAGGGGAAGAAGAAAGAAGGGAGAGAAACTGGAGTGATGGTGTTTGTATTTCCAAGTCACCATTATGTGCAATGGAGCCCTGCTGTCCTGGGGATGAGTGAACACCTGCCTGCCCATGGAAATGGTGGACAAATTCCTTGCCTTGCTGACGTGTGCACCTTTTCCTTTGCCTATTAAATTGTCTTTATCTCAATCCATGAATTTTTTCATTTTCATTCAATTCTCTCCCCTGTCCCACTGGGGGTGAGTGAGTAAGTGACTGCATGGGGCTTAGTTGCCAGCTGGGGTTAAACCATGACACCTTATGCCTGACAACTGAGCAGTTTCTGTATATTTGATCACATCAGTTATGCTTCATTAGTGAGTCTCTAAACATCCACTGCAAAAAAACAGTAGAGAAAATGCATTTGATTCTGTTATTGCCTTTGAAGAGTGTGTCATCCATTACTGTGTTATGGGTAAAATGCTTTCGCTAACACGATTCTTGTGGAAATTGAAGCCAGAGGTTTGATTTTCGTTCTGAATCATCAATCTCATGAGACATTGTTCTGTTAGTTTGCAACTAAAGATTATAATAAACTAGAGGTAAAATGAAACATTTCTCCTATTCAACTCAATGTATGTGTTACTCACACACACATGCACAAGGAGTTCAAACAACTGTGCAGTCACGTAGTACAGGGAGCTCCCACCACTTAGAGCAGGGCAGAAGGCACTGGTCCGTGTGCCTCTTCTGAGCTCAAGAGGGTCTTCATGGCATGGCTGAAACAATGGATTGGGATATCTAAAATGCACAATTCAACAGACATTCATCTGGGGACTGGATTAGGCTCCTGTGTAAAGCAAAAGGATGTAAATCGTCTTGAAGTTTCTGGAATGAGGCAAATAACCTGAAATAAAAAGTTGATATCAGCTCCAAATGAGGGCAAGAAGAGTAGGGGTAAGGAGCAAAGGAAGATGTGGGGGTTTAACAAAATAGAAGTAGAAAAGGTTGTTTGAACAAAATGGCCTTTTTGACCCAAAAGTAAGGGGCTTCACTGTAGCTTTTTAAAAGAAATTCAGCCTAGGGCCATCTCTAAATAAATACTGCTTCAATGTGAAATGTTTTAAATGTTCTGCCTTAAAAATGTCGGAATGGAGTTTTTCAAATTTTCCAAGAGTTTTTTCCTCCCTTTAAAATGGCTTAAAGAAGACTTGGTTGTGAATTTCAGATTGGTGTCAGTGCACTCCAAAAGGCTTTTTATGTAAAAAAGGTAAAAACAATTATTCCAGCTTGATCTTTTTCACTTGCTCTGATCAGAAATGTCCTAATCACCCTACTACTGTACTGTGGCAGAAGTTTTCCCATTACATCCTTACTCCAGGAATCATATCCATTTTCCACTCTCACTGTCATGCCTTACTGTCATGGTTTAACCCCAGCTGGCAGATAAGCACCATGCAGTCACTCACTCCATCCCTCCCTGGTGGGATGTGGAGGAGCACTGGAAAAAGGTAAAACCTGTGGGTTAAGGAAAGAACAGTTTAATAACTGATGTAAAGTAAAATATACTACTACTATTACTAGTAAAGAAAACGGAGACAACAGCAATAGAAAGATGAATACAGCCTAAGAAAGACAAGTGATGCACAATACAGTTGCTGACTGATACACAGCCTGTCCCTGAGCAGTGATTAGTGGCTCCCAGCTAACTCCCCCCAGTTTCTATACTGGTCATGATGTGCTGTGGTATGGAATGCCCCTTTGGCTAGTTTGGGTCAGGTGTCCTGACTGTGCTCCCTCACAGCTTCTTGTGCCCCTCCTCACTGGCAGAGCATGAGACTGAAAAGTCCTTGATCAGGGTAAGTGCTACTGAGCAGCAACTGAAACATCAGTGTGTTACCAGCATTGTTCTCAGACTAAAGCCAAAACCCAGCACTGCACCAGCTGTTAGGAAGGAAATGAACTCTATCCCAGCTGAAACCAGGACATGTACACATCTGGGCAGCGTCTGCCCAGTACCTAACAGCAGGTACTTATTCTTCTTTTTCCTTAGACATTATAGTATTTAGCAAGATTAACATTTCTCAGTGTGATTAGCAAGCTAAAAAAGGAAGGCAGTTGTTATTGCAGCATTCACAAGGATACAAATAAGTCCATTTATTGAATAGATGCAAACACAGCCACTGGAAAACAAACCCTTTTCAAATTATCTTCTTTCTTTCCTCTACCTGTTTACTAAGAGGTTCTTAAATACAATGAACCATGAATAATGACCCTTTGGCTTCCCTCCTACACTCCAAGTTATTGTTCTTCTATAGTGGTGTAACTAACAGCTTCTAGTTATGCACAAGACTCCTCAACATTGCTGTTAATTATGGACATTGTATTGCCAGGATAAAATAAGAATAAAATAAGTATAACAGATTAATGTCAGGATAAAATAAGAACACAATTTACAGGTTAAAGATCAGCCTACTTGCTGCAGTCACCTCAAAGCCATGCAAGTGTGGTGGTTTAGATCCAAAAGTACCAGATTTTGTCAACAGCCTCGAAAGGAACTGAACAGAAAATACTCTGCCTGCTGTAGGTTCAAATAATGGCTTTTACCTTTAGAGGCTGAAGTAGTGTTCAGAAAGGAAAGGAGAATACAGCTGTGGTGGACCAGCAGAGCTGAGTCACTGCACAAACCAAGCCCTGCAGCCATGGAGCTATAGTGCAGGACTTAAACAAGCACAGAACTCTATAGACACAGTTTTGAGGGATGCCCCCAGCCCAGATAACAGCTTTGGAGACAACAGACCTGGAAACAGCTTCCAGGACTGACCTCGAAGAAAGAGCCTGTGCATGTGAGCACACAGCAGTTGGCTCAGCACTCCACACCCAGCATGGATGGCATGGACATGCTTGGGGGCTATGTCTGCAGGTCATGGGACAAGAGAAGGCACTCACTGACCTGAGATCATTCACAAAGAGCAGAGATGAGACATACAAAGTGGGCTGCTTTGGGGAGTGCTTAGGACTCAGCCCTTATGCCAACAAGTCAATGCTTTCCCCGGTCAGTTTGCAAAGCCAGTTGCTTAACACTGTGTGAAACCAGCAGCATAGCACACATCTGATCTCCAGTTTCTCCTGGTCTAGTTCTCAAACCAAGAGGCACTACTCCTATTGCTCTTCCCTGCTACCAGCAAATAGTGTTTTATAAGAACAAGCTAACCTAAGTCAGAAAAATAAGGATTCCCTGAATTACTGTAATTGAAATGTAAACATCTATACGTTGCAGCCCCACCATGTATCATGCACAAACCTCTCTCACTGGTATTCCATGATGAATTCCATACAAACACATCAGGAATTTTACAAAACACTGTCAGCCATGCCTGAAGTTGCCAAATATCCTTGAGACATTTCTCTCTCTTGATAATAATACTGTGCACGACAGCCACAAATAGGAAATTATTACTTTTTGTGATGGTGTGAAATTTACTGCATAAATGGGGCGGAATGAAACAGCAGTTGCTTGGTTCACTTTCAGTATATAGAATACACACTTAAATATAAAATCAGAATATATTTAAATCTGAATTTTATACGTTCTGCACCATTATATCCTCCTAGGGCTGGCAACATCTGGAATCCAATGAAATGCTGAACCAGCATGACATTGCCCAGGACTCCCAGCTGGCTGATGGCATCAGCACTCATCAGAGCAGAGGGTCTTTAAAATAAGTAGTTTTGCAGCAGCAAATAGTCCCAAGTATTGACACCCCTCCAAAACCACAGCCTGGGATGCCCAATCCTTCAGCTCACCTCTAAACAATGTATTAAAACACTTCTGCAGTATTTTTATTACTTCAAAATTGGAGTTCAAGCCAAACATTTGGTTTGGGATGGAGAGAAGCTAAATTAAAGCAGAGGTAGATTTTTAAATAAAAATACATTTCACTTCAACAGCAATGGAAAACTTCAGTTTGAAAATGTTAAAATGAAATGCTGCTTTGGTTTTGCTATTTCCCCAAGCAAAGCAATATGCAATAATCCATCCAAAGAGCTTAGGTGTTCCCATTGCTCTGAAATAACTGTTGTGAACTGAGGCAAGAAAAACCAAATTCCAGCTATTCTGTGGCAGTAATATAGCAAGGGACACAATATAGAGCGGTGTGTGCCCAGGAATCACTTAGGGCACCATATCAGAGTGAGTGGGACAAATGGTGACCATTGGATTTTGCCTTTCTGGTCTTCTCGCAGGTCACCATCCAGGCGCAATCAGAGGGAGCAGCAGATTTCCAAGGCCTTTCCCACTCTTATGTCTCCAGTACCCGGAGACATCTGACCCTGTGATTCCCATATACACTTGATTGCATAGCTGCTCACTCCTGGGAGGTGATTTGCTGGTGTTATTACATGTAGTTATAAGACTAACATATCTGAAAGCTGCTTGTGATTCCAGACATTAGTAGTTTGGGGTTATGCTCTACAAATAGTTGTGGCTTGGAGCCCTATATGCTGTCGTCATTTGGGTTATGACTTCTGTTAGCACACAGTCATTACTCAGCTCTGATGAAACTCTATAACAGAAAGATCATGTCAGTAAAGCTGATAAGAAATTAGACCCTCTCATGTTCAAAGACAGCTGATATCTTGTTCCAGGCATGGTTGAATAGGGCTGACAGTGGAATAAAAAGTTATTTGCCTTAACCAAATTCACTTTATAGGAATAAGTATAACTCACAGAGAAGAAAATGTATATGTAGCAGATTGCTCCAAGTAACCATGAAGCTAGATGGCTGGCAAACACTTATCTGAACAGCTTATCCTCACACTGTTTCCATTACTCTCACTGGGTAGGCAAGAAATACCACGAAACAACATGTTCTCTGGGAAAGCCTTAAGGTCCTAACCCATATGTCAGGAGCAATCATATAGATGTAGGGCTGGCTGCCATTCAGCAAATGTTGATCCTTTTTCAAAGTGGCTGCTTTGGTTGCTCTTTGACTTTTTGAAATACATTATACAAATAGAGAAGGAGGGTAACTGGCTCCAATAATGGAGCAATCACAGCAAAAGCAGAAATACTGTTATTTAAGATGTTAAATTTTGGCAACATTTGCATGAACTTTAAGTTTTGAAGAAAACCATAAAGTATAATTTTTCCCTCACAATTCAGTGCCATTTAACACCATTCTGTCTGGCAGAAGCAGTGTAGGAATACAGAGATGCACCCACATCATTATTGTTCATTTTTGTGTTCTCACATGCATAAGGCAGATTATAACCCAGCAGACTTTAACCCCAGTAAATAGATTCACATCGCATCCCTCCCTTTTCCTTACATACTGCATTCTGAGAACCAAATGACAGATTATAAACCCAATGGTGATTATATCACCCCAGGGGTCCTGAGCTATTCCATGGTACCTAGGGAAAGCGTGTGAATTCTTCTTACACCTCCTCCAACATCACATTCTCCATTGTCACTAATAACACGAGCAATGGACTGAAGCTGACCTTCACAGTGGTTGGAGCAAACTGTGATTCCCATACTGCTTGGGTGACAGTGTGGTCCAATGCCTTTAAGTGCACTTTATCCTTGTGCTACTTGTGAGTCCGAGTTCCATGTGAAGCATTCACACCTCCCTTTTTTTTAATCAAATAAAGTAGGTTGAAAAGTTTAGAAAATAAAATACTCCTTTTAAAGGGTTTTTGGATTTGTGAGAACACTGCTTGGGGGTTTCTGTCCCTGCACCTTTAGTCTCCTCATCACCTACGCTTGCCTAGAAGAAGGTGATTGAAACAAAGAAGGAAAAGAAAAGCCAGACTGGATGAGGCTTTAAGCAAGCTGCTCTAGTGGAAGGTGTCCCTGCCCATGGCAAGGGGTTGGAACTGGATGAGCTTTGAGGTCTCTTCCAACCCAAACCATTCTAGGATTCTATGAAAATAAAACCCCAAACAAATAGAGTAAAGAGGTCAAAGTCTCCTCTTCCAGTGCTTTACAAGTGAATATTTTTCAGGAGATTGAAAACCAATAAATGTAAAGTTATTCTTAATCTCTTCTGGAATAAATCCATTCCTAAAAGTGGAAAGCAAGCCAATTTTGCACCTTAAATCTTTTGCTCGCTCACTTTTATTCCACTTGGAGAACTGCAGTAGGAATTCAAGGTTGCCAGATGCATGAGGCTTTTTTTGGCATTGCTCCTTGTTACAGAATATAAAACCTAGAAGACCTAGGACTGAGGCTTCTTTTTTCCCTTAATAACTGTATTATGTTGTCATTCAGCCTCACAGCAGGGATGCAAAACTCTCCTTTGAATTACTGGCATGTCAGTAACTCGCTTACCACATACTGCTTTCTGAAGGAAAAATACCCTCCAAAACCCATCAAAGTGTACTTTTCCTTTGATTTGGACAACATTTCCAGACCCTTATTTCACTGACAGATTAAGTCATTTGTGCAATGAACTCTGGCATGAGTATTATTACCTTGGTCCTTGTTTTCTATATGCTTTTTTACACACTTTTGTCACTATTGTTGATGACAGCATCCAAATATCTTGCTATATTGGAGCATCTTGGCCACATAGGATTGCTTCTTCTGACCTCCCTCCCTCCAACTTGCTCCTTTCAAAACATCTTTCCATATGCTACCAGATAAGCCTGGCCAGGTTTTGCTCTGATTGTGAAGCAGCTTGGGCTGGAAGATGGGGAGACACAGAGCAAAGCGTGCTCTGAGTGTATTCACCCATCACAGGACTGGAACCATGTCTGTAAATCACAGTCACTTGTAATAAGCTCTTGAAAACTTAAATCCCAGGCACTCAGTCTTGTGGAGGGAGCTGTACCTCCCACAGCAAAACAGTAATGTCTTTCCCTCTGCCAAGAGGCAAGGAAACAGGGTGACTCTCCTGATTACACTACACAGTGCAAAGTACATCTTTTCACACACAGCAACCACACTGAGAATCACATGGACTGGAAGAATGGCTCCACTGTTCCTCCTCTCATTTATTCTTTAGAGGCTTGTTGTTCAAACTGTTTTGCTTTTGATGTATCTGCATAGATTATAGGCAGACAAGCTGCTGACCACAAGGGTATACAAACAGAGTTTGCCTGTTAACCGCTCACACTGTGTTTGTTCCAGATCCACAAAGATTGCAGCTCCAGAGCTGAACTTGGGGTGAGCAGTTCAAACAAATCCCAGATCCCCAGGCTGAACTCAGTCAAACTGCTCAGTTTCACCTTCCATATCAAACGCATACATAATTATAGAGATAAAGGTATACTGAGCCCTGATGTACACAGAGGGCTGGTGAACTCTAGCCGACACCTGGAGATGCTGCTCTTTTGCTTAGATCTGCTTGGAAATTACATGTTTGATCCTTCATTTTTAAATTAACATTAAAGAAGCAGTGACTGCAGAGTTGCTTTCACAGGGACATTCATATACCAGAACTACTTGTATTGCTTTTCTGCCACTCAGTGCTATAGTTTGGAAAATGAAAGATGAACCGCTCCAAAAACTAAAATCATCTACGCTATGCACCATGTAGCACCATTCACCTACTAACATTAACTTCTTCCTAAGGAAGGTTTCTAAAGGGAAACAAAGATTCTTAACAGTGTTTTCCCATGAAACCTGCTGTGCAGCCACAGACCTGAGCTTCTAATTTATTGCAGACTTCAAACCATGCTGGGGTCCAAACTAGCATCTAAAATGCTGCTGCAAACTCTTTCTGCAGCCTGACTTTGAACACAAATCATGAGGTCCTTCTGAAAGCACTGCATTGAATCTGTAACTCCAAAACTATGAGCAAAAGGAAGTAATGTCTGGACTTTGTACATACTCTAACTTATGATATACATATTTTGCTAACCTGAGGGTGAAGTAATCTTCCTTACGTCCAGTATCTATTTCTTTTGAAGGAAGCAGGTTGTAAAACATTCTGGCTGCAGGGGAAGAGGAAGATGTGTAGGTCCACAGCTGCTTTACTGCTGCCCTGGTGCCTCTGCAGCACTTGGCAGCCTTTGGGAGGGCAAACATTCTTTCACTGGGTTTGATCCACCCTCCTGTTAGCAATAGGAATATTGCTCAGAGGTGAAATGACACAAGAGGCTCAGTGCAGTTTAGGGTGTCCTCGGGTGTATATTTCTTTGCTGTGTAAGGAGGGCAGCAGACATTTTTGCTGTAGTTGTCACATCAATAAATGTGGGGTGTGGGATGTTCCTCAGAATAAAAGTACCCTGAACTCATCTGTGTGACTTGGAGAGAGCTACCCGAGCTCCTCAGCAGGAAAGAAACAGGAGTCTCTGAACACAGCACCCAATCCAGGGTCAAGCCCAGTCCTATTGCAGCACAGCCTAAGGAACACATACCTTCAGGAACTGAGCTGCCACGTATGCCAAATACTAAGCTGTGACAACAACGAGGTGCTTGGGAGAAGACAAATGACAAACCTTAGAGCCAGGAACAACAGTGAAGCTGTGCAGGCATCAGTCAACACAAATTCTGCATGTCTGAGCTGTTAAACAACTATAGTCACGCAGCCAGCACCCGACCTGCAGCGCTACCCAGCTCCCCAGCAAATCCACTGATCAAAGCAGAGGAGCAGCCTTTGCTAACCACATGCATTAGTGAAAGAGGTGGTATTACATTAGTTTTGGTGGGTTTTAGTAAAGGTATGCAATCAGATCTTCTCATCTACAGGCTAAGGATCACATAGAACACCCAAAGCAGCAAAACAGCAACTTTTACCTTTAATTTACTGTCCAAAACACAGCCTAGAAAGGAGAGTCCCCAAAAAAGACCTCTCAGCAAAATCTCAGCAGCTGTTGTTTGCAGAGACTTTGTGTTGGGATTACTGAGCTCAGCCAGTAACAAACCCACCAACCCAGGTGCCCAGCCAGCTGTGACTGGAGATGCTGCACAGCTTTTCCCACCAGGCTTTCTAATTAAAATCAGAAGAAAAAGAAGACTGATTCAGCAAAAGCAGAGTATCACAGATGAAACACGTATCTGCACAAGAGATGCTAAGCACATGTTTGTGCTGCTGACTCCACATACCTCTGAGCTTGCCGTGCTGCTGCAGGCCTGATCCAGCTTGTGGGGCTGATGTTGTGGTATAAGCTCCTCAGGTGATTTGGATATTAGGTTAATCTCTGTGCCTCAGTTTCCCCACCTGTGAAAAAGGGGTAACATTTCTCCCATAAGGGCTATGAAGAAACAAGTGGGAAAGGAGAAAATGTGCTCAGCTGTAATAACACAGCCAACCCTGAAATGCTCAGGGTTGCAAATCCCTGCTGTGCCTGTCCTGCAATCTGGACCTGGGAAGGCTTATCTACAAATGATGGGAGGCTAATGAAGCCAGGCAGCCACCCCTGCTCCTGAGGCTTTGCACTGGCAGCCACAATGAGATGTTCAGTGCATCTCCTGTCATTCATGAGCAAACAGAACTGTAACAGATACTCTCCAGTATTCATTCTGCTAATTGCTCCCCTTCTCTTAGCAAGCCAAAGCACTAATTAAACTTTGTGACCCCCTCTGAACAGCCTGAGGTCCTGCCCGGTTAGCATGGACAGCCAAGCATCACTCAGGTTAGTGGTCCCATTCCCACCATGCTCCTCACAGAGAGGCCAGAGCTGCTTGTGAATCAGCCACTGAACCATCCCACTGGGCACAGTGGCTGTTTAAAGGCCAAGGGTTTGCTATAAAAGGCTGCCCAATAGGGTCTGCCATGGCTGAGTTACCTCCTGCCCCAGTGCCAGAGGGCTGCATGCGGCTCTCCCTGTATTTATATGATTCCTGTCTTCTCCACAGCTTTTTCAGCAGCTTGTTTGTCTGTATGGAGAATGCATCTCTTCTGAAGGGCATTCAGGTGAGATGCTCTGGGGCAAATGTGAAAGCACTGAGGGGGGTCTGATAGGAGAATATCAAACTGCCACTGGAGAGAGATCATAACTGATGTGGGGATTTCAACAGAGACCAATTCAGCCTTCATATGTGCATACTTCAAGGGACAGAAGGTATCGGTAATGTGCATTAATCATGACTCTAAACCAGGCCCATAGTGACATCTCTCCCTCCATCCCCTTCTCCGTGCTTCTCCCCAGTGTCTGAAGCCCAAATTCCATCCCCATCTGGATGGGTTTTAACACAGTGCTGCTGCAATCTGCTGCAACACCGAATTACAGCTGCATAAAGCCTGGGGTCTGCTGAGCCAGGCCCTGCAAAGTCACATTTTTCTCTTTCAATATGTGAAAGAAAATGGGTTAGGCAATGCCTTCTCTAAAATGACTAGACATATTAATGCCTTCAGTATATGGTGAACAAAAGAGGCTAAAATTGAAGGTCTGCCAGGTTTTCTCATTAAAACTGTATAGTTGGAGCTTTATTTCTCAGCTACAAATAGCTGTAGGCTGGAACTTGGCAATATGAGCTCCGACAAAAAGTGCATTTTCATTTTCTGAACCCTTTTTTTTTTGGTGCCTATTTTTATATTATGCACATATAAAGAAACAGTGGTCTGCTGTTAGAGATGCTTTTGCCTTCCTTATGTTATAGAGAAGAGCTGACAGCCTGTATTTAAAGGTGAACTCTCTTGGTAGTGCAGGCTTGTGGCTGACCCCTTGATGATTTTAACATAGCTTTAGGAGTGTGAAAATAGAGCTATGGGCTAAACCTACACTGTCAATGGAAAAGAGCAATGAATTCCTCATCAGTGTGATAGATACACACAGTGGTTAGATATGGCATATTCTTCCCTCTGATTTCACAGTCCCGTCTTTGTTAAACTGACAAGCTGTTATGTGGAATAAACACACCCAGCACAGCCTGGGTCTGTCCAGGGCACCCAACTTCCTAATGGGAATCTCGGCAGTTTGCTGGTACCTGCAGAAATCTGACATGTGAAATGGTGGGTGGGAGATAAGTGTGGATAATAAAAGGCTTACAGCAGAAAGCACTAAGGCAAATCACGTTATGGACTTTGTTGTTACTCTCACCCTAGACTGTCTCTATCTCTCCCTCAGAACTGGATTTGGGCCTGACCATGAATAGCTCCTCACTCTTCTGTATCATCTATATATTTTCCCCCCATCCCTTTCACTGGCAGAGGGGATTCTTTGATGCTTTTCCCCCTATGGAGTCTGTTTTCCAGTTGCCATGGCCATGAACAGCCAGAGAAGCAGGGTTCCCAGGAACCAGAGAACAAGGCGGTCGGTGATAGCTCAGTGCAGTGTTCCAATGGAATAAATCAATTGTTCTGACTAATAGATCACACAGGCTCGGACTTCAAGTTCAGGTCTCAGGCTTTCAAGCCTGGCTGCAAACAGTTGGAATCTGGTAAAAGGACAGATTTTCCTCCGGGATTACCTCAGTGTGTCCAGGCTGGTGAGAAATCTGCAGTCAATTTAAGTTGGTCATGCTCAAAACCAAAGCATCACAAAAGATATTTCAGCCTTTTCCTGACAATTCCTTTGATGCTCTTCCAGGAGGTGTGGTTGGGACCATGCTGCCCAAATGTACATCTGCCAAGAACTTAAATCACCTTTGTGAGCCCTCTCTGAGATCTGGAGGCTGTTCCCTGGCAGTGGATCCAGGGCTGGAGGGGATTTTCTCAGGGAAGTTCATTTTGATGTTAAACACCTGAATTGAACCTGGAGACTATTAAGAGCTGTGACCAAAAGCTGCCAAAAGAAGAGACAAAATAGAAGGACCCAGGAGTCCTCAAGGACTGTTATAGCCTTGGGGTATGTAAGAATTGGCAGTCGGGAATGGACACAGGGATATTTTACATCCAACTCCTTGTTTCTGAAGGAAGCCAGCTTCAGAGGATGATGAAAGACATTTTCCTAAGGCAGAGTGAACACATCCCTGTAACAGTTTAACCTAACTCCCAACTGTAAAAGCTTGGGGCAATCCAACAGCCCTTGCTGGTTTGTATTTTCCCCTTCAATACGATAAAGCCATACTGAAGACAAATGGAACGTTTCAGTCTGATATTACATTCATTGGAAAACATTGATTTACTTTGGTTGAAACACAATGCACAAGCCCGCATCAAATTCCTTGGTTAGAAAAAAGCACACATCAATCAAAGGGGAGAGTCCCTGTGTTCTTGAAATGAAACATCCTGACCTGCTGTTCTGGAAGCAATGCACCTGGAAGTTCACCTAGATTTAGTTTGAAAAGATAAAAAAGGCATTTGCCATCTTCTTCCCAAATTCCATAAACTTTGAGTTTAAACCAAGACCATCAAAACAAAAAAACAACCATTTGTGCACTTGTGTGTTAGATGCTCTCATCATTTCATTCTATGTCTTATTACATTTTCAGTCTTAGTGCTGTCCTGCTGCACTGATTTCCACAGCTGGATTGCAGACATGTTAAGAGAGCATTTTCCTCCCTCCCTCCCAATGAGAGCCTGTTTTGAGCTTTGCAACTGTTTTCCTTATGGATTAAAATAAATGGCAAGCTTGCAAGGGAATACATGCACTCATCATTTAGCTCAAGGAGCATAATAATCATGTAGGAGCTCAAAGATACTTGGTTCTATAAGTCTGTGCTTTAGATTACTTCTGATTACTCCCTGTTTGCATAAGTGAAATTTAAACCTCAAGTCAATCTCAGGGCCTTAGTACAAAGCACGGAGCCCATCTATCCGACCCACTAAAACCCCTTCATGGGACACTGTGCTGTGCTCAAAAAGGGAAATATTATAGAATCATGGAATAGTTAGTGTTGGAAAGGACCTTAAGATCATCAAGTTCCAACCCCCCTGCCATGGGCAGGGACACCTCACACTAAACCATGTCACCCAAGGCTTCATCCAACCTGGCCTTGAACACTGCCAGGGATGGAGCATTCATAACCTCCCTGGGCAACCCATTCCAGTGCCTCAGCACCCTCACAGTAAAGAATTTCTTCCTTATGTCCAACCTATCCAGTGAACAGCAGCTCAGAAATGATTTTATAATGTTACCTGCTCTACCTGCTCATTTCCTGCTCATTTCCTTCTGTGTTGATGCCTCCGATTCGCTGTGGTCTGGTTAAGACTTCAGGAGCAGCAGGCATCTTGCACAGCTTTGTGTGCAAAGCTGAATTTGGATGTCAGCAATTTGTTATTGTTACCTCCTGCTGCGTGATAGGGACGTGTTCTGCTCAGCAACAGCTGAATAATTTCTCACTGCTTGTACCTCAGATTAAAACCCCTGAAACCCTCCTGTCTCTAAAGACCTCCAGGCAGGCAAGCATGGGAAGACAACAATCAGCTTGGACACCAGAGATAAACCAAACAATTACCTGATGGTGATTAGCAGCTTATTAACACAAATCTGATTTTATCACTGCAGGTAGAATTCAGTATGAAAATGTTTGGTGAGCGCTGACAAAGGCTTCGCTCCCTGCCATGGCAGTTTGCAATACCCCTGACAGCACAGCAATGAAATCACAAGAGCTCCTGGTATGTGAAAGGGTAAAAGATGACTGAGAAGCATGTGAAAATAAGGGAATTGGTCCTTTGCATACACAGACATTTGCTTTCAGAAGCCCAAAGATGAGCATCTCCTGTAGGAAACCAGAATTAATACAGTACTCCTGAGACAGAAATATATATGTTTCTTTATAAGTTACAAGCACGATTTCCCATCTTCAGTTATTCAGGGAGAAATCACTCCTGTGACTCAGGACAGAAGGGCTGCCTGCTTTTTAATCATCACAGCTTTTGGGGTCCCCATGAAAGCAGCAACAATCAGAGCTGAGCCTCACCACAGGCTCTCCCAAGTCAGCCCCTTCCATGCCTCCCCCATCACCATGGTTTTCAGGCATGCAAAGCAGCTTCTTTTACCTTTTATTTTTAGTGTAAATAGGTAAAACATTTAAGCTTAGAAGTAACTAATTACCCTCCCCTTGAGCTATCCCAAGGACATTTTCAAAGCGAATGACAGAGGACTGCTGATAAATCCATGTATTTCCAGATAAGGAGGAAAGCAGTGAGGCTTTGAAGAGGGTATCTGTGGCAGGCTGAGCAGGAGCCTGCCAGAAAGTGTCACGTCCCTGCCACCTTGTGACAATGCGCTACAACTGCATAAACCCCAAACCTGCAAGCTTTTGGATGGACCTGGCTCTTCTCCATCATCTCCAGAGGGAACCCCAGGGGTTCACGCAGAGCCCAAGGCAGGGATGAAATCACTGCCACGCTGTCTGGGGATTAGACCCTCTCTGCGGGTTAGAGTGGCTTGTTCTCTTCCTGTGATAGGGAGACATACAGTGACTATTACAAACCCCATTTTGCCAACATCCAGGTGCTGTATAAGATGCTGGCAGAGACCAAGGCTTTTTAGAAGATCTTTGGGCTGCCTGGATGAGAGGAGACATGATCCCACCACAAGGAATGGGACCTCAGGAGTTTCCACACCAAGGCAATGAGAGCTGTGGTCCTTCCCAGAGCACGGATGTGATTTCTCAGTGGTTGGCTCTGTTTTTCCTCCGAGGCAGAGCTCTGCAGAGTGCTTCAAACTTGGCTGTTTATGAGGGGGAAAAACAGGTTAGCCAAGTATTTTATCCAGACTTATCTGATGTTTTTGCCTGCTTTGCCTCTTCCTGACTTCCTTGTCCTAAGAAAACAGCTGCCTTTGGCCTTCTAAGGGGAACGTTTTATGTAATGCTTGAAAAAACAACAAAAAAGTCAGTGTCTTATTTTGAAAGCCTCAGCCAAGGAGACACGTTATCACAGCTTCTCCATCCCCACTGCATGCAGAGCTGCGGCACTGGGCCAGCCCTGCTCCTCCTCCATTCATTCCCAAATCTGCGCAGAGAACTGAAGGTTACTTTGGTTTTCCATTGTTCTGGTTTTCCTGCAAAAGACCTTTTAGTGCCATTAGCCCTTGATGGAAAAGGCCTTTCTGCCTCACAGGCTATATGACAGGTTACACAGGCTGTAGCAGCAGCCTTTGCTCCAGCTGTGGAGGCATTTCTTCTTCACTGGTGCCTGCCTGGCATAGAGGAAACCCAGCTCTGCTGTGCTGGTGCCCGCACACGTGATAGGAAGAAGTCATCACTGTCATGAAGAGCTTGTACATAGGTTTTCAATGGTATTTGGGCACCTAAATACCATTGGCTTCCACTGACCTTGATAAACCTGGGCACACACACAGATTTATGCCTCTGATGCTGTAAAGAATGAGAGATCATCGGTGGGAGAGAGGTGCATCATCTTTAATGATCTTTAATGTTTGCTTTGCAGAGATGCAAATACCTGAAGGAACAATCTGTCATTGCAAGAGTTTTCAAATGGTAATTGCATGCTACAAGGGCAGGGAAATAGAGTCATCAGAAGTATAGCCAACTGTCTGTTGTCATAATCTAGGTATAGTGGGTGTCTACTGCCTTGGTGTGGTCACTGGTGGCTCCTCAGGACATCAGCAAGACCACTGGGAATACAGCCAAAAGATGAGACTGTCAAATTTTAGTGACAGATGATAAAACATGGTTGAACATTTGCTTTGCTCAATACCATGATGCTCAGCTCCCATAGATACTGTAACAGGTTGATTTCACCATCAATGAGAAGACAAATGTGTGGTTATGTTGTCCTAAAAGTAACCAACTGAGTAAAAGAAGCAAGAGGAAAGCTAAGAGGTTCACCATTACCGTTAATGTAAGAAAAAAGGGATACCAAGTCAGAATATCGGAGTCCAAACCAACAAAAGAATGCAGTTATTAATGAAATAGCCTGAAGGCCTATGGAAATCATTGCTGGAGGATGGTGTGGACACAAGCAGTTTGCATAGGCTCAAGAGCATGTGGGGAAGATATCCTCTAAGGGTCACTAAACATGTACACAAAACCAAATCCCCATCAGGAAATCCTCAAATGAGATGTAATTACAGAAAAAGGGAGCTACTTGCCCTCTTCTTTCTGTCTTTCAGGCGTGATTCTAGATACCTTTTACAGTTTTAAAACTAGTTTTTAACCATCACAGTATCATTATAAGTAGCATTTCTACACTACTGCAAAAATAAGAATTGCCAACAATGGGGCCCTGTCACTCTTCGTGAAGTAGAGCCACAGAAAGCTATAACAGAAGTTTGATAGGATAAGTCAGTCCACAGTGAGTGCAAACTTCCATATGAGTTGGCAATTCAGCTCCTCTACATCAGAACTCTAACTAGGACAAGTCAACCTCAGGCATCATGAATGGCAAGATAAAAAGAGACACATTGAGGACATCATAACATCACCAATACAACTTCCATGCCAAGTAATGGTATGGATGGCACAGAGAAGTTGCAAAGTCTTTGCTGTGTCATAATAGAAGTCCTACAAGCCACACATTTGGGGTCTGTGTGTTTTAGTTTGAAATCAGTGGATCACCATAACTGAAGATGCTTAGTTCTGCATAAAGGTTCTTTAAATAATAGGCTTGTAAAGCTGTCTTTGTCCCCATGCTGAGCCAGCTAGACACCAATGAACATAGCTAGTATGATCCTGGGTCTGGGCTAGCTTGGTAAAGTGGCAGTGACAATTCCCCATGCTACCTGAAAAAGCTTGCAGCACCTCTGGCCAGGGTTTAAGCCTGAAATATCCCTTGTTCTGTAACTCAAAGGCATGTTACAGGACAGTTTACAGGCAGTGTAAGTAGAGCTTAGAGACAGAACAGTCATGGGTCCTGTTATTCTTAGATTTGCTGTGGGTGGATTCACACCCCATTGACTTCTACTTTGAGTACAAGACTTTAAAACCCTGTCAACAGCAGAGACATGCCTAAAACCTTCCTGCCTTTGTTAGCACCAGCTCATATTCATGCAATCCCAGGAACTGGAGGTGATCAGCCACCAGCAAGGGATTTAACACCATGGCAATTACACCTCATAGATTAGATTGGGGCCTGATGACACAGTGTTAAGAATGCCTGTGGCAACCAGCAACCTGTCTGTCTTAAAGCTGCTTGCAAACAAGAAGAGATGTCACCCGTCCCACAGTATTATGTGCTCTTCTGTTTTACAGAATAATAAGCCATGGAATCCTTAAGGAAATGAAAGGATTTTTACAGACTCCTACTGGGAGTGAAAGTTATCTGAGGGAGAAGAAAATGACATCCCATGTGTCTGAAAATCCCATAGGAGCAGACTGCAGAAGTATTCCTCTGGGCACAATAATTTAAGAGAGAAATAAGTTAAAATAGTGTAGAAACAGAAATAATGTCTAGATTTAATACGCGGAGATGGACAGGAGCTTTAGGCCTCTTCCTTGGGTAGAAGTTTGTGTGGTCTGTGTGTGACATCACCCAGCCCAGATAACAGCCTGTGGGCATAGTATGGCAACAAAGGGAACAGAAGAGCAGCAAGAGACAGGAAGGATGATTTACTTTGGAAGGATATGTTTTGGTTCTCTAGGAGGAGGCATTCAGGGAGGAATGGTTTTGCTCGTACCTTGGTCTTCGTTGCACAGTGAAACATGTGAGTGCAGTTAAGAATATGTAAGACATCAAACTGTGCCCAGCACTGTGCAGTTTCTTCCCAGACTACAGTGTACATGTGTATGTAATTGTATATCTGGTGCATATGTAGTTCTCTGGCAGATCATACAGGACCTATAGAGAAGAAGCCCATCATAACAAGCCCGAAAAGACTCAACTATTTCTGCAATAACAGATAAGCTCCTCCTCACCATATTTGACTCCATGAGGATCTTTCCAGCAGATGGCAACAGCAGACCGGTTTGTAGTGCAAGGACAGCGTTTGCAGGCTGCAGAAAAGCTCCGTGCTGTACCCAGCACCTTCACATCTGCTTCTTCCACTCCCTGTAACATGCTGGCTTGGTACCCCAGGGCACAGGAAAAATCAGTGCTGCTGATAACTGCAGCACAAGCTCTGGAGCTCGTGGGTTCTGACCTCGTTGTGTTTATGGGCCTGAAAACATGCACTATGCATTCTGAACAAGATAAAAATACAGCTTCCCCAAAATACGCATTTGTCTCCTATATATCTTTTTGCCATATAATAGCACAAGGAGGGATTAGGTTGGAAACACAAACATGAATCATAAAGAATACAAAGCATCTGACTGAGGCAGGGGAGTTGGAACTAGATGATCTTAAAGTCCTTTCCAACCTTAACTGTTCTGTGATTCTATAACTGGTGTTTCACCAAAAGGTCTCTATTCCATGTGCAAGAAGCTGGATTCATGGAGCAAACTTTTAACCACATTCTTGTCATTGCTTCTGAGCCATCTTAAACAACTACTCTTAGGAAGTGCTTGGTTTTGTCTCAGAAAGCATTACCCTGCTTGAAACTGCAGGCTCAGCTCTTGGCCTCTGGAGGAAGGAGCTTTGCTGTGGACCCCAGGTGCTGCAGATGCCAATATCCATGGAAGGATCAGGGAGACTCGGTGGCTGAGCTCTGCCTTGCTCTGCCAAGCCCTGGGGAAGACGTGGGAGTTACATTTAGTAATCATCACTCCTGTGCCATTATTTCCCATCAGAAATATATGAGAGCACTATTGTTTTTAATAAATAGCAACGTTGTTTTGTCCTTTGCAAAGTATAACCTGAATGAACCTTGACGACATATAACACAAGATAGATTTACGGCTGAAGGGCCCAGTCTTTTTCTCCAAAACTCAATGAACGTGTAGGTTTTCCCTTAAGCTGCAGTACAGGCCAGATGCAGGCAGTGAAAACGACTATTCAGGTGTAACACGAAGCTTGGGGACCACTGGAAGGGCTGTGAATGGCTATGAATGTCGAGTGATATTCCTTGGAAATAAAAGAAGTGGAAAGAATTAATTCATAAGTTCTGCAGGGGAATCATTATACAAGGCTTGAGTAGGGGAGAAATGCCTGAGAGCCAAAGCTGTGCTTCAGTGGGATCTAAGGAAGTGATTTTGCAGCATGGCTGTATGCAGTTTAGTTTCCACTGAAATCAGTGAGCAGTGGCCATCCTGGAGCAGGTATCACATCAGCTGTGGCTCAGGAGACCTGGCTGTAAGAAACTCCAAGCCCCTGCAGGTTATTGTCTCCAGCCCTACCTCCAGAAAAGGGTGATATCTGTTACTATTCCATGTTTGCTAAATGGAAGAGCTGCTGCACTGCTCTGTCATCTTCACATGACTGATAACAATATCATAATCACACACTGAATAGTTAGGGTTGGAAAGGACCTCAAGATCATCCAGTTTCAACCCCCTGCCATAGGCAGGGACACCTCACACTAAACCATATCACCCAAGGCTCTGGCCAACCTGGCCTTGAGCACTGCCAGGGATGAGCATTTACCACTTCCTTGGGCAACCCATTCCAGTACCTCACCACCCTCCCAGTAAAGATCTTCCTCCTTACATTTAACCTGAACTTCCCCTGCTTAAATCCATTACCCCTTGTCCTATCACTATAGTCCCTATATGCTCTTCATCATGTTGTGGGTGAATGCCACAATTCAGCTGTGTTTTGCTTCTACGTGAATCTTCTATGCATAGGACTGAAATGTTATTTTAACTCTTTTCTCCTCTCACCTACTACTTCAAGATAAAACAACATGCTGAAAACCGTCTTCTAACTGCCTTAAGATCTTTTATCACTCATGGTAACTCATGACGCACTCGCTGCATGCGTTATCTTTATGTTAACACTGCTTACAAATGATGTGTATAAACCCAAATCCAATGGAGCAAGTTTCCCTTTGCTTGCATTTCACTAAAGGGGCAGAATTATCACCTCGCAAAGAACTTGCCTCTACTATTGGAATTGAAAACTCCAGCACACGAATTCCTGCCACACCACAGCACACAAAGCTACTGCTTTTAATTAGTTAGGCTGAGCACTTTTCAGTTGTTCTTTTGCTCTTCTAATGAGGAGCGCTGTGAGGTGTCTTTGAACTAGCTACAGACTTGAAAGATTTAGTAAACAAGGACTCTTTATACCATTTCTGGTAAGAGCTTGTCCTGACAGATGCCTTCTTCCTCCTGAGGTTTAGACCACAGTTTGATCTTTTTCCCCCCCTTAACCTCTGAAGCATTTCGTAACATGATGGGCAGAGGCCCAGCAGTAATTAGCCTGGTTGAGCATTGGAAGTGTAGACAGAAGAAATGATTGGGAGTCATTGCTATTCTCAAAGCTGACACTGCCTGGTCCTTAGGTCTCAATCATTACAGACCACACTCTTGAGAGGCCCTGTCCAGCAGTCCTGATGCATACAGATGCTGCGGGAGCTTGGAGACTGCTTGCTGAGATATCCACACAAGCTGTGCTGCCTGCCACAACCCCTTGGGATAAATCAGTTCCTCCCTACTGCTGCCCCAGCATTGTGAACACAGAAGCAGGA
Organism: Melopsittacus undulatus; assembly: GCF_012275295.1. NCBI lineage: Eukaryota > Metazoa > Chordata > Aves > Psittaciformes > Psittaculidae > Melopsittacus > Melopsittacus undulatus. The sequence continues at coordinate 6,745,003 of NC_047529.1, read as the reverse complement.
GGACAGGTTAGCATGATGGCAGTGCACAGACTGCCAGGTGTCACTCACGTGTACTGGGGAGGAAATCTTACTTGTCAGAAGTTTCCATCGTGACATCCAGAACACTTCCAAACCTGGAAGTGATAGCCTGGCATGGTGCCCTGGGCCATGTCTTAGATAAAGAGTTATTTGTCTCCTGTACAAGTGCACTTTATCCTATTCTTACAGTTAAACACTAGAACTACCTTCAATCATAACACCTGTACGACCGTGCTTGCTCCTGTTAGCTCAGGGACCCCTTCCTATTCCTCAGGCTTCAGAAACTACTGAAACCCTTGTGTTTTCCTGACAGCCACCCACTTGCAAACCTTTCACAATGACTCAAACACCTGCCAGGTTTTCTAACACATGTGGCATGGTGGTCAGGACCTCCAAGAAGTATATTGTCTGTTTGAGAGAGCATTATGTGCCTGAGAAAAAAGCTGAATGCTACCTTAGCTCTGGAAGTCCTGAAGGTTTGAAACCCTTCTGATCATGTTGAACACACATTCATTAGCCTCTGGACAACTTACCCAACTGGTAAGCTGGAGAGGACTATTTCCATATGCCAGGATTAGTTCAGACTCCATCCATGCTGTGGATGTATTAATCTGATCCAGAGTTGATACTGCTGCCCTGGTCAGCAGAGGCTTGTGCGCATCCACCCATCACCACGGACAGTCTCTGATGCTGTTATCAGCCTGGAAGAGATTTGAGTGAGCCATTTGGACTGTGTTAGCATTGCCATTGCAGCCTGCCCTTGAATCCCAAATTCTGACAGAGCCATTCTTCCCAAGTTTTCTGCTAACAGCTATACACTCCAGCTTCTGTTTCCCAAGGAAAAAGTCTGCAGGTATGTGTCTATCCCATAGAGACCTGAGCGAGGGACTCCACAGGAGCTCTCTGTGCTGATTCAAGGGAACCAAGGGGTGTGATGCTGAATTTAAGGGCTGCTCTGCCCAGAGAGCAGTCAGGGCCAGTATTCAAGCTGTAACATCCCCTCAGAGGGAGGAAGATCTGAATCCCTGCAGTTAACTTGTTCCCTGAGGTTTATCATAAAGAAACCTAGTAAGTTGTCCCTGCTCAGCTTCAAGACTGATGGAGTAGGTTCAGACAGCCAGTTATTGTGAACTTTTCACTGATGCAGCAATTTGCCAGGAAGCTTTACAGGATAAAACTTACATCCCCAAAGCCATTGTAAGTCATTCTGAACTTCAGAGAAATCAAAGAAAAACTAAAATGTCCAGACTGATGCACAGCCACAAGGGACAGGAAAAGTGGACACTAATAATGAAGTGCCTCTAAACTTCAGCTGATTCTCAGCAGTGCTGTATATCTAATGGGAGTAGGAAAAAAGGAGCCTACAGCCACTTGGTCCAAATGAAAGGTATACTGAATAATTAAACATGCATTTATCAGCATAGATAGCCAGTACAAAAATATCAGTCTCTTTTTTTTGACTCAGGATCTATCTGATAAAGGCCTTTTGGCTGTATTATTGACATATTTGTGGCTATTGCCTCTTTGGAGTCTTGCCTACACTAAAATACGAAATTGCTGCTTTGAAGCACCAAATTCTCTTTACTGAAGCCAATGGTTTATTGCTCTATACTGGGACATACTGGGTATCTTATTTTCATTCAGAGAAATCAAATAAGCTTTTCCAGTACAAGAACCCTCGGCAGCAGCAGAACTGCAGTTGCCACAATGCTAGCACTAGTGCAACTAGACGGGCCAGAAATCAACACCACCAACATAACTTATGGGTTTTTAGTACTAGATAAAGCAAAATCCATGCCTTTAAGAAGTTAAAGCTGCTGAGGTTAATGCATTGGGGTTTTGGGGTGGTTTTCATTTGTGCTGTGCTCTTGTGCACTGTGCCAGGTACTGCACGAACACAGCAAGCCATGATTTTTTGCCTGGAATTCATGAATATTCAGTTTTGGGCAGCTTTAAGCACCAACCCGAGGTGGGACACAGACCCTGGCAGTATAATGTGTTTAAATAAGCTGATCTCCTGCAGAACAATATTTTGAAGGATTTTAAATGTTTGGGGAAAGAGCTGGCAAAGCCAGCAATCCATTTCACTCTTCCCATCATGAGGTAACCCCTCATCAAACACTGGCTTCTAAAACAAAATCTGGCTCATTTGAAGTTTACCACATTATGTCTCCCAATCTGCTTTCTTAGCCTTTCTCTTCCTCAAACGTTGAGGCTGCATTGCATTTTCCCTCCTATTCTGAGAAAACACAAGGCTTTGCCAATAGGCTCCTTGCTTTTCTCGGTTATTTTTAAGTCTTTTGCTAAAGCTCACACTTTCTTCTGCAGCCAATGCCTATTGTTTATGGAAGCAGCTCCAATTTACTTTCTATAAGGGAAAAAAACACTAATCTACTGCCTCGAAAGCACTGCAACTATTTGCATTGTTCTCCTGCATTGTTTCGCTCACAAAAAAAGGAATTCTTTGGAACCACAGAGGCATTGAGTCTCCTTTGCTCACTCCTTTTTAGCCCCCGATCTCAAATAGCGGCTTTCAAGCATTGACCTTTCTTTCGTGGAGGTCAGCTCCTTATTTTGGGTTGGATTTCCCTGCTGATTGTTCTGTGTTTCCTCCCTTGCTGAGGCCGCTGCCACCATTCCTGGCAGGGTGACCACCCTGTGCTCATAACCCAATGGAGCACAAAGCCCGGCTGTGCGTGGGTTGATGCATGCAGCCATGGGCAGAGTCAGACCGCCACAGCCTTTCCTATCTTCACATAGCCAAAAACCCCACCAGTTGCTTGTAATAGCCACAGATCATAAGAATCTGGCCAAAGCAGTTGTAAGCCACCTTGTACGCATAGTGTATAACCATGGTGAGAAATGCAAGAGCAGCTTTCTAGAGCCATTCTCAAAGAGCTTCATCCATGAGTAAGTAAGATCCATCCATCATAGTAAGACTCACATAAAAGCCTGATCTTGTGTGCCCGAACAGCTGACACACTTCTCTGAACATTATCCAATGGGAATAAATACTTGTCATCAGATGATTGCTCTTTCTCTTAAGAAGGTTTATGCTTAATATTACAAACCTTCTGGAAGGACACAGAGAATCCATCCCTTTTCACACAGTACCTCTGAACTAGTTTGTGACTTTATAAAACAGTGACCCCCAGGTAAAAAGCAAAAGCAGGAGACACATATAAGCCTCACTGTGAGCCTTGGAATTAGTCAAGTGTCTAATATAATCTTTAAACAAAGATCTCTTTACTGTGAGGGTGGTGAGGTACTGGAATGGGTTGCCCAGGGAGGTTGTGAATGCTCCATCCCTGGCAGTGTTCAAGACTAGGTTGGACGAAGCCTTGGGTGCCACGGTTTAGTGTGAGGTGTCCCTGCCCATAGCAGGGGGTTGGAACTAGATGATCTTGAGGTCCTTTCCAATCCTAACTATTCTATGATTCTATGATCTCGGTGACTCTAAACAGACACTCCATTTTCAGAAGGCAAAGTTAAGCTGTACAGTACAGATTTTCTGTGCCGAAGGAGCTCATCTTGGATCCTATATGCTGCCATTGAGCCTGGCAACAGATCCTGTCAAAAAATAAACTCGGTACCTCTCAAAACATGTACATCTTGGTTCCCTGAGGATTGCTGCAGGCCCAGGAATCTGGAGCTCTGAGGAAACAGGCTTTATTTTAGAAGCAACATGTTCTGGTGTAGTCGTAAGAAAATACTCACAGAGATTCCAGTTCACCGGGAATTTGAGAGCTGCTCATTCGGGTCTGACTCAGGATGTAGCCCAACTGTGAGGAGACAAGGTTTCTTGTGAACTTGAAACCCTGCTTCGCAGCCAAAGCCTGTCAAGACCCTGCTCTCAACTTGCATGTACAAGGCACAGAGATAATTAGCGGAGCCTTTAGAAGACTCATTTCAGTTTGAAGTCGTTTCAGACTTTGAGTTCAAACTGGGACAAAGTGCATTCTTTTGCCCAAAATATTTGTGGAATTTTTTCACTTCTTCCTTGATAATAGTTTCCATCTGTCATCGACTACAGGGGAAAAAAAAGTCCAAATTTTAACAAATGCTCACTTATTTTTACATCCAGTTTGTAATTCTGCAAGCTTCAGAAAACTGACCGAGCAGGTAAAGGTGTGGTAAGATGCTGAGAACCTGTGCTAGTCACACTTTGAATGCGCTTCACTGACAATGGAGCTTTAAGGAATTACAAGGTGGAAAAAAGGAGAGAAAATGAACCTCTCTCCCCCAAATCCTCCAGCCTTGGCAAACATCTACTGTGTGCAGAAACAGTGCGAGACAGAAGGAAGGTGATGAAAAGGAGGAAAAACACCAACATCTGAAATTTCAAACTGTTTTCTAAAAATTGAAACAAGATGAAAATTTAAATGGAAGGGAAATATTTTGCAGCACTCAATACTTTCTTTTTTTTATATACAAAAGTCTATTTTGCAAGATAAATGTTTAAGACACAAATGTCGGCCATCTGTAACTGCAGCAGTGAGCGAGGCAGCAAGATGTAAAAGGTGTCGTGGCAAATTGCCTTTCCTCCATCTCTTGAGCACCACATTTAAATGAGCTGGCCTGTGTCCCAGAAGCAGCAATGCCATATTTGTGTTGTGAAAAATGCAAGGTGCTCGGCCTGAGAAATGTGGCTTCCCAGCAGCACAGCCGTACTGTGTCTTGTGTCCACATGAGCTGTTCCAGAACTACTTCAATACTACACTTGTCACTGCATCTGGAGTGAAATGTTTCCTCATCTCTATTTCTGTTTCTAGACAAATCACTTTTTGCTCCTTGCAAGTAATTTGTGTTACAGAAATATGCTACCTAGGAGTAAAAAGGACATAAATATTCATAAGTGGCTCTCATGCAATTGTCTGTGTGCTACTGGTGTGTGTCTGAACACATGCAAGTATAAATGTACATATACATATACCTATAGAATGCCTGTGCATGTTCAGTGGCTCAGTTTCAGTACACCTCTATACACTGATGTTCATTATATGAAAAATGTGTGGTTCTTATTTTAAAACCCTAAGAAATCAAACAACATGAAAGCAGCTGCCTCACTTCAAAATCTGACATGGGATATCTTCCTTGAACTCATTTTATCAAGAACCTATGTAACACTGTTCACATGAGATACTTACCCAAAAGGTAGTCTGAAGTTTATTCTAAACTATCTGAAAAAGTATTAACTTCCTTCTTCAATCTCTCTTTTAACCAATTCTTAACACATCTTCTCACCCTTTCATCGATCCCTCTCCACAGCATACTCCTATTCATCTTACTAATGAGAGGCAGATTGATTTCTACCATTTCACCTTTGGTTGCCTTATTGACACACCAACTGTCCAGAGGGAGGACAATTACCATTTGGTGGCAGTGACAGAGAAGCTCGGTTAGAGGACACTGGAATACCTGATGCTCAGCTGCACTCTGAGCTGCAAGGAAATTGGGGCTATTCTGATTTACACAAATTGAGTATCTTCCACCTTAATTATGAGGGTTTTTTGAGAGCTAAAGCTGACCCATAAACTGGTCAGAGTTTCATGGCAACAGTCAGCTTGGTCTCTGTTTTAAAATGAATGACTGTGCAGAATTCAGGGTTATCTAAGTGATTACATACCTATACACATGGCAGAAGATTAGCACCTTCCATACATACCTTCTATCAGTGTTATTCTTATATGCCCAGTCACCTCTGCCAGTCCACTCTGAGATGTGAGCTGTGAGAAATGCAGCTGTTGCATTATAAGAGAAGTGATTTGGAGGACACATCTTTCCACCAGTTCAAAGACTGTTTAAACAGCTCAAATACTGCATTTTAATTTAGGATTTAGTGTCTCTCTTTTCCCAGGACTACATGTTAAAGGAAGTTCAACCAACCGTCGTGCTGTATCCTGTTTTCCATGTTAGCCCAGCCTTACTTGAAGAGATAATATATTTGACAGATTTTAGGTTGGCTTTATAACTCTGCATTACCTCCTTTTCCCCCCACTTTGTACTTATGATTTGTGATGGGCAAATCTCAAAAGATTAGAAGCTTGGCTAAGCAACTGTAAGTCTGAAGTTTACTTCTCAATTTTAATACACCAGTTTCGCTGCAACAAGTGTATGAATTATGTGCCTCTAATTCATGGGATGTGAATGACCAGATACATCAGTGTACTTCAGGAAGAGGAACAACTAACAACTATATTTCCCAGGAGCAACTAACATAGCTACGGTGCCTAACAATTAAACAGGCCAAGGGGACTAATGGGATTTCAGTAGCATCAGGAGAACTGAGAGTTAAGGGCATCAGTGGATTGCTGTACTTTGGAGCAGGACTCAAACGCTGTGTCCCAGGTAAAGCTTAAAGCCTTTACCCTTTGGATGCTCCAGCTGGACACAGGGTAGCGGGTAGACTTACCCCATGGAGGCTGAGGTTGCTATACGTATGGTGTCCTTACAAAAATGAAAACATGCATACTCCCTGGATGGACCAGTAACTGGAAGGCATGCATATTGTGCTCTGGGCTGCAGAGTGCACTCTTAGCTCACCCTCCCTACAAGACACTGTTATTCTGAGTGTGGAAACTTTCACAGTGATTCTTCACTGACATTTGGCACCACTTTAAAATCAACTTTCCACAGAGATAGATCAACTCCAGAATTGGCCTCAACTGTATTTTCTCACTGAGAAAGCAGACGGGAGATGAAAATCAAGGTTTAATCCTGTTGCATGCTTTACCAAAGCAAAATACAATGCCTATCTGGGATTTAGCATCTCTATTTACCTATTGTATGCCTGCATATAACTGTGAACAAGTATGTTCTTGCTCTGCTTCCGAGTACAGGAGATAATGGAAAATAGATCTAATGAGCAAAACAAATACATCTATTTTTCTTGTGAAGTTTTACATTAGCTGAAAACCATGGCTGCAGGCAACAGGCAAGCCTGACTAAAACAGGGTGGTTTTGATGAAATTCTGCTTTGTCAGAAAAATTCTCATCAGGAGGCTCATGAAGATCCCTGTGGGTTATAAATGGGAGACAAGCAGTTCACAAGTGTTTGAGCTTTATGTGTGCACACCTGCACAAGTCCAGGATGCAAGCATTCTGGGGCAGGGGTTGGGTACACGTTACCGGTATTGGCCATGGCCATCCATCAACCTGGATATTGCAAATCTTTCACAGAAAATGAGTTCTCTAGCATAGGCAAAATGGGTACTGAGCTTTTTGGAAGATTTGGCTTATAAAAAGAGGTACAATAAAAGCCCTGTTTCCTCCAACGGGTGCTATGAGGCTTGGGGAATGAATGTTTGTGGAGCACTCAGCCCCTGGTATGAAAAGGTGCTGTAAAAGTTCAAAGTATTGTTATGGCATACTTACTCAGCAAGGCAGGGAAATATCAAAGGCTTTCTTCTCCCAGCTGGCTCGGTCTTATCTCAAGGAACTGTTGGTGGGTGGTGATTGCTCTCAGGGACTGGTGATGACAGAGGAGTGAAGGCACTAACCTCACTCACAGAGCTGCTCTGGGCACCCTCCTGGCTCAGCCAAGGCTCCAGTTCCTCCTCGGTGCCTTTCGGTGCATACACCCTGTTCCCAGAGCAAAGCTCCAGATGAAAACAGAGAGCTCTGACACCTGGCTAATGGAGGCACTCAGGCAAGGGCTTTCACTTCTGACTGGTACATTGGGAAATAATTGATACAAATTGCCTCAGACACTCGAGGCTACTGGTCCTCCCTCCCACAGGCTATTTTCAGGCCCAATTAGGCAGATAAAATGGCACCAGAATTCATTTTTGTACACTCTAATGCTTGTTTTTTTAATTTTTTTAATGCTTCTCTCTAGATCTATGGTAAATATCTTAATTGCAAAAAGCAGATAAAGGGATTTCCCTCCCCATTCCTCAATAAGAGATGTTCAAGCACCGCAAGACTTGCTCCCTGCAAAACCACTTAGGGCTGATTGCAGGGGAATTTGCTCTCACCACCTTAAACCCAAAGCAAATAACAGAATACGAAATAACACATATTCTTGGCATCAGGCTGCACAAGAGCTCCCCTAGGTCTGCTGCAAAGCAACGGCTAGCCACCCACCCATCACAAGATGATAAAATACAATTAACTAATTCATTATATAAATATTTCGGGTGGGGAGATATGAATCGGCTTATCTCTATTATTGTTATCGTTGTTATTAGCTGCTATTTGCTAAGACTGAGTTTGTTCAAAGCCTTCTTTCACATTAAGAAGTCCAAATCCCCATGTTAAATTTCACCCTCAATTTGACGTTGATTGCTTTTGTGAGCTACTGAGGAACAAAAGCAGGGAGAAGAGTACAACTGGCAGGATAGTATTATTCACAGCTGTTATTCCTAGGATTTAAGGACAAGCTATTCCCATGCTACTTGAACATAATTCATACACATGAACAAAGGGAGATCCGTAAATCCTCTCCAGTAAACCCCTTACCTATGTACTGCTTCCTAAGGTAAGTAGCTATAGTGACTGCAATGGAAACTGCAACACCTGACTGGTCCTCTCCTGGTTCTTGTGCTGCCACAGACTCCTTCAAACTCTTAAAAGCTCCACAGTCATCTGGAACAGGCAAGTCACAGACTGCACCTTCTGCATCCAGGCGTGCAGGTTCGGGGCTGCCCATCAGAAGGGTAAAGTGTTGGCTGTGTCAAAGCCAACAGGAGTTTTGCCACCAACTTCAATGGGGGCAGCATTTTGCCTTTGTAGTATAAGCCGATGAAAAGCTCTGCCTCATAATCACATTCCTGTGGCTTAACATGTAAGTGCATGTTGGCTGTGCTGTGGTGACTGCTCATGTGCATATTTCTCAGCCTGCAGGACATGCCAGCAATGCCACCTGCTTTACCCCACAATGGGAGAGAGGTAAAGAAGTTGGGTTCTTGCATTTGCCATGGGCAGGGCTGGTAGGATGAGCTACCACAGTGTCTCTGATTTGCAGTAGCTTGATTGCAACCTGAATCTGATACTTGATGGTAGATGGTGATGAAGTGGCACATGTTAAAAAGACTGGGGACTGACAGTTGCCAGCTGGTCTGAAACAGGGTCCTGGGCTATGGGCACAGTAAGGGGAGCCCTGGGGGAGCTCCCTAAGGGAGCAAGAACATCACAGCCTGTTTGTGCCCTCAGGGCCCTGACACAAGCATCCTAACCCCAGGGCAACAAGTGCTTCTTTTTCGGATGTTAAGACATCACTAGTTCATAGCACTTTAAATGGATGTGAGCACCACAAGCTCCTCTTGCCTTAGCATCTTGTGTCACAAGCCCAACATTTCACTGTGTAACCATATATTAAGTACAGTACACAGACTACAGTGTACCTTCACATAACTCAAACTCTGTAAAAAATATGATACTTAGAATCTTAAATAAGTCATCAGAAAGTAATTTTTTTGGCCATGAATAGAACCTTTGTGGCATCAGACATACTATTTCTGCCATCATTCCCTTCTGAATACAATATATAGATAACCTTTGGGTTTGACTTTCTGCTCCCATGTATCTCTTCAACATGTCTCAGCACTAGGATGGCTGATGACAGGGGAGGAATTAGGGCTTCCCAATACTGAACTAAAAATCTGGGGCATAAAACCCTGAAAATATCACCAGATTCTCAGTATTAACTGCACCAAAGTGCATGTATTTTAGACAGTCCATGCTGTAACCTTACCTCAAAATAGTGGGTGATTACAACCACTTACATGAACAAAAGTGAGTAGGTCCTGATTCATTGGAAAAGTCCTTTAAGAGTCTAGTTTTACACCTAAGACTTCATAAGGTACTTGCCCTATTTCCTCTTCTAAAAGGGCTCATGGTTATTGTGAATAGCACCTTCATCACCTACTTCCTTGACAGACATCCAAGCATCTTATTATACCACTGCCTTGCAGTAAAGCTCACCATGCCGTCTCCTTGTTCAATCCCAGCCGATGGTGCAGGAAACTCTGGCAGCTGATCTTCAGTAAGGCCTCTACCAAGATAATGAGACATTAGGGAAATACCTAACTTCCAAGCAGCAAAAAATGACACTCTCACAGGCACAACATTGAGGCAGTTTTGTCTTCTGTCCTTTGTGATAATGGATTCCTGAAAAACTCACTTCTCCATAGGCTTTCAAGAAGCCTTTGTAAGAAGGGGTAATGGAGTAAAGAGGATAAAGGATCAGTGGCTGTAAACATCTGAAATGTTCAAAAATGGGAGTAGAATTTTATTGCTGATAGCACTGTGTTGACACTCTATATTTATGCATTCAAGCTCTCTTGACTTTCCTTACAGAAATGACTCCAAAGGAACACTTTGCTTCAGTCTCACTTTGTAATGCCCATAAACATACCAGAGATGAAAGGTACCTGGTTGAATTTGGGTAAAAATAGATGGGATTTTGAAAAGCAGAAAGAGATGCCTGGGAAAAGCAACCTACATATGGTCTTAATCATGCCAATGGATAACCCCCACATCACCCTTTAAAAGGTCATCTGATAAACATCAACATTGGGCTTTTCTCACAAACCCAACACCTAAAATTGCTTCAGGCTACTGTAATACGGCATGAGAAGTTAAATTAGAAGCATATCTAGAGGTAATAACACCTCTGAGAGAGAGTCTTCAAAAGCCTTTGCCCCCATTAAAGGATTAGAAGAGCTGCATACATATCAGCAACTATACCCCATCCAAAGAGAAAGAGAACAGGAGAAAGAAATCAGCATTTTGTTCTGATTAGCTGCTTTAATTAATGTAAATTTCATAATTACCTCTTTTTCAACAGTGCTGCAAGCCTGCCATTGGGGAATACTATAAAGAATACCATTACAAAGTAGCACTTTCAAGCCTTCCCCTCTCTCTCGACAGGGTCTGATGGTGATCGTTCTAGAAAACATGTTGATGAGGCACACAAAATAAAGCAGTCTCCAAGGAGCTCATAGTCTAAGGTTCAATTGTTTTCAGGAGTACGCAGAAGAAAAGTTCTAAACTTGGAGATGAAACTATTCAAGAATAAGAATGGGGCCATTAAATATTTCTGGAAATGTGATAATTCTGTATGAAACAATAGAAAAAAGTATTAAAAAAGAACAGGGATAATGAGAGTCAGTACATTCAAAAGCACTTTTTTTATTTGAGCATCTTCCCTTCTGGAAGCAAATCCACCTAATTTTCCCAAGTGTTCATATTTTGAGATTATCTGCCCCCAAAGCAGGCAAAAAATAGGTTTGATTGTCCAAGAAATAAGGATGCAGGCAAAGGGCACATCCCGAGGATTGAATGCTGGCTGGGAAATTGGAGGGCTTAAGGTGAAAGCAAATCTCTGTATCAAGGTCATTGATGAGGTTAGGATATTTTTAAACTGGGGAGGAAACCCCTAGTCAAATGTTTTTATCCTTTGGGTGTTTTTTCTCTTGTGCCTGATTCAAAGCAGGACAAGTTCAGTGAATCTCTCCACTCATCTAAATTGAGGTCTGAACTATGCCAGCACTATAGGCTTTATGAAAGGTTAGATGGAAATGGAACTTCACTCCCATTGTGATAGACTTGAGCTATCCTTTTCTTCTAACTTGCAGCTAAGTCAGAAATCTCCCTGTGTTTTGGTGTTCATAGAATTTCCTATTTATTTCATCCCCACTTCACATTTTCAGCTCACACATCAGGAAACACGATTTCCTTAGGGCTGGCTCTACAGCTCTCACCCAAGAACAGTAGATCAGGCTGTGTGGCTTCTCCTTCAGATTTCATTCTCACCATACAGGATTTGTGGGGGTCCAGCCTTAATTTCCACATCTGTTCAAGGCAAACAGGGCATGACAAAAGTGGCCTTGTCCTTTCACAGATACAGTAGCTCTGAACTCCTAAGTTACCTCCCTCTAAACTCCTAAGTAATCCTTATGAGCTTTCTGTCCTGGACTCATGAGAGGGGAAGAGTAGGGCAATTAAATTTTCTTTCCCAGCTTCCACTGAAGAGGACACATTTCTGAACCCATTTCTCCCAGTGTCCCTGTATTTAACAGGTCCTGCCCCTGCAGACTCCTATCTTAAGAGCACACAAGCAGAAGCAGGCTGCTGCAGCAGGAATCCAGAAGCTGGAGCTGTCAAACTGAGTCTTATTAGATACCAAAAGGGCTAATAAAAGAATAGGTGTTTGTTATATTTCTGGCAGGGATGGTTGCTGAAAAGCCTAGAGAGAAGGATCCTGAGACACCTCAGCTCCGAAGTTCTGATGCATGTATTTCTAGTTGATCAATCTCTGTGTCTTTGTGACTGAACTAACTTCCCACTTGAGGCTTTTGACAGCTGGACAAAGTAGGGTTTGAGCTGTGCCTTGCTTTAAGTAAGTGTGGAGAGATGTTTTCAGTCTGACCTTGCCAAATCAGTCCCTGGCTTGGGGCGTTTGCCGAGATCCAGGAAAGATTTTCCCACTGAATTACAAGTGGGAAAAACTAATTCTATCCACAGTGATTTGATGGAGTATTGAAGTGACAAGCATTTTGGGAGATATGAATCTACCTTATGATCTGCAGAGCCTCTAGCTTCATAAAGCAGAAGAACATACTTCTACATGTTGATCTGGTGGTGGTGGAGATAGTTAAAAGTCAATTATAAAGTATAATTTTCAGAGACAGAAGGAATATTTTTAACCACACTGTGGCTGTGTTCAAGATTAACCTCCTGTTATTAAAGAGATAAGATTTGGCAAGAGCAAATGTGGGCTTTGTTTGGCTTTTTGTTCTTAAGCTCACATATTTTGTTAAAGTATATCAGATAATGAGATGTAAAAGCATACATAGAGATATAACAGGGAGCAGCAGCATAACACAGAAGCAATGAACAGAATGTAAATGCATAATCATGGGCAGCAAAAGCAAATCTTCCACATTCAAATGCTTAAATATGTTTTTCCTCTCTACTTATTTACTCTTATTCTTAAAGCAATTAAAAACCAAATCAAATCAATGTAAGAACTGGCATTCAGGATTTCAGCCTGGATCTCCATGCCATACAGCAATAGTTGCCCTCCCTCACTTGCTGCCCTGCTCTCTATTTCTTCCCCCTAGACAGTTGTCACTGTGCTAAATAATTATAATGTCACTTTATAAGATTGCTTTTGAGACCTTGAGTTGGTTTATTTCATATATTACTTTGACTATTTTTACTGTCATAATCAGTGTTGCTCTGAGAAGATATTTCCCATGAGCATATCCCATGTTAATGGTGAATACACTACCTGGTACTTCCTAGAGACATTGATGAGCTTTTTAACATATTCCAGAGAATTTATGTTCTGCTTTTAAATACCAGCTCTTCCATAATATTCCTCTTAATAACAATGAGATTATCGGGCCTCTACCAAGTGTACTAACTTCTGCTGGAGCTGGAAAGTTGCCACGTTGAAAGCTGACTTCATCATACCCATGTCCTTCTCCTCCTTTCCATTTTGGATGGCATTGCCCTGGGGGAGAGGCCCAGTTAACACTGGCTGATGGTGCAATTGCTGCTCTTTTGGTCAATCCATTAAGGACTGAAAATGGGACTTAATGAGCTTGAAAAGCATAAGCTAAGAAAATAACGGCATAGGTAGAGTGTCAGCTGCTCACAGGCCTCAACCTGTGGTCTTTCTTCACTGGAGTAGAAAAAGCGTAGATGACAGCAAAACAGGCTCACAGGCTTGCTCCCGAGTCCTCTTTTCATTTGGCAATGGCTAACATCTGGGGCTAGAACAGGGCAAGAATCAGCCAGGACTATGCAGTGGGCAAGCAGCCATGCACCTTACCTTATCCTTGAACTGCTTTGCACCAATCAGGCTCCATGCTTCTGTATTTACTGGTAACATTCAATCAGGCACGAATGCAAAGCCGAGCCTGGAATGAGCAAGAGAAAAATGAGTTGTCAAATACTGCATTTAGAGAACTTAGCAAAGCATTTAAATAAGTTATGGTATTGGGATCCTGACAAACTGCTCAGCCAGAGGAATGGAAATGGAAAAAGAAAAGGCTATTGATCAAGTAAATTAATTTTAAAATCTAAAAGTGGTTTAAATAGATTAATAGCCCCTAATACTGAATCCAAATTTGCTTCCTCAGGCAAAACCTCAGTTTCTATGTACGCTGAAATTTCTCCACCCAAGCCAGTCAAGCCTTTCTGTTTTACACGGAGGGAAAGCTATGACCCCCTGATTTCAACAACCATACTGTGTGTCAAAGGCCAGGAATCCTGGATTATCTCACAGAAGTCAGTTCCCAAACTCCCTACTGGCACAGTCAACAACATGTTCAAACAAAACAGTGCAAGAGAAGAGCACAACTAACTCTTGTTGGTTGAGCACACCCTTAAATGCTTTTCTACAAGCTTCTTTGAGCAGCCTTTTCCAACACAAGCCTCCTTTGGCTCCCAGAGAACTGGATATTTCAGACTGATATAAGAAACATACTGCCACAAACAACCTGATTCCTATTTAGCAAGAGACAGCAGCCATTAGTGAGACTTCCCACCACAGCAGATAACCAAGAATAATATCCATTTGCTAGAAATGCAGGCTCAAAAGATGAGAGTTCCTTGCAGAGGTCTTCATTGACCTCCTGTACAACGTTGGGCAAGTCATTTCATGCCTCCCTGTTACAGTTCTACAGTTGTAGAATGCAGGTAACGATACTCCTGAACTCCTTTGTAAAGTGCTTTGAAACCTACTGTGAGCAAAAGTCTGTAACCCCCCACCCCAAATACTTCATTAATAACTATCTGCAGTGACGATAATACATGAAATGTGTCACAAGAAGCTATTTAAAAGCTCAGTGCATTTCAAGTTAACAAAACACCCATGAATTGGAAGTTCAGTTCTTATACTTTTCCCTCTCATCTAATAACATTTCTAAGATGGCTTTTTGAAGTCAGAACAAGTGAAAATGGAATTACTAATTGCATTTTACTCATTTCTACCTAACAAGATTAATCACAGGTGCCAGCACTGGCACTTGACTGACTATGTGGTCAAAGAGGTTAATAGAAAGTATTAGTGGGAATAACTCAACATCGTCAGTCCTGTCTGAATTGGACAAGAAAAAATTAGTCTTTTGCTCTTTCTGAGCTCAATTCTTTTGTTCATTTACTACTTGCAAATATGGAGCATGTTGATCCCCAATCCACTGTGCTGTATTTAGTTCCTACTGGAGCCACTTTTCCTACCTGATGACTTAAGACATGGGAGTGGGTCCACCCAGTGCATCATTGGATGGAGTTGCTCTAGCATTAGGTGGCAGCGAAGGTGATTTGTGTAAGGGGATCCTCCACAACCTTGAGTTATTCCAATAAACATGCAAACCTTGACTGTTCTCCATCATATATATATATATATATATATATATATATATATAATTTGGCTATGTGGAGGGTGGTTTTCAGCATGCTTTTACATGTGGTTTGGCGATGTCGAGTGTGTTTCACAGCTTGCTTTTACATGTGGTTTGGCTGCAGCCAAGCTGATTTACTGTGAGTTTTTACATGGAGCTTGGCTATGCTAACACTAGGGTCTGCATGACTGGGATTTTACTACCCCTGTACTAAGACAATGAACATCATAATAACTGAAGATCAACTTTGATAAAGTGAGAAGTCAAAACCAGCCTGGCACTGTTCCCTGCAACACCACAATAAAATATTCAAGTACTATTATGCCCCAGCTTCCTCTATCACGATAAGAGCACTGCTGCCCCAACTCCTGATCTGAAGGTGCATGTTTTCTGTTTCAAATGCAGGGGATTAGATATAAATCCTTACCTCCATTTCAGAAGTGGGATCCAAATGGCTTCCAGCCATGTCAGCTCATCTACCTTTGTGTGGGTTTCATGTACAGTCATTAATACGCTACAAAAAAGAATGTGAATTATTAAACCCCTTTTTAAGCAGCCCAAACCACCAAATGCAGCTATCTACAGCCAATAACTTCTCCAGGCAGCTTCAGCTGCATAAGTTTTACAGTGACAAACCTCACATGAGAAGCACCATTTTTTCCCAGCTGACCATAATAGGCTCACAGAAATTGTTATTCCCAACCCACACAAACACTGGCAAACTGAAGTGTAAACATGGAAGTGTTGTTTTGAAGCAAAGATTCATGCATGTCTTTTGTCTCAGGTTAGCTCCTTTTGAAGCTTTTGTCTACGGACTGACCCATGCTAGCTGTAAGAACTGTTGTCTGCATAATGTTAATCAAGTTAATTCCTTTCAGGGAAACAAATTATTCACTGGCTCTTTTCACCCCTAGAACAGGGCTGCACATCCCTGCTTTTCATTGCCTGGATCAAGGTTCCCATCACATGTGAATTTCTAGTTCTACGCTTCAAATGCAAGATGGAACAAAAACTTTCCAGATTTCCCATCAAATAACTCCCACTACTGTTCTAATACCATTTTCCCTTCCTTTTATATGCAGTAACTTAGACTTACATGCATACAGGCTTTATATCAATTGTCTCATAACTTGTCTATTTTCCCCTGTCAGGTCTCGAAGGAGGGAAGATAAGGCTGGGAAGGAAGGTAAAGGGGGAATTACAGTTAAAGTGAATTCTTTTCCAAGGATACACTGAGAGACAGATATATTTTCCAGATGCTATTGAAGGACTTAACAACTTAACAGGGCATTAGATGTCACTTAAAGCTTTTAATCACATACCAGGGGCTGAGCTGCAAAAAGAGACCAACACACAGAGCACATTAATAAAGTACAGTAAATGCTACTCAATGTGTAAGTTGTCTAGAAATAAACAGGCTCAGAAGATGAATTAGAAAAGGCAGAACAAATCCTTTCACCTTTGCTCAGTTTTAGACAGTAATCTGGGTGAGTCACCATCAGAAACAAATATTTTATCTGTGAAAATGCAAAGGCAACACTCCACCTATTGATGCTTTGATACAGGGAGCATTTCATAGGAGCAGCTTTTAAATGCACATCCGTACCAGCTCTCAGTAATTTCTACCCCTTGGTATAAGCGTTCTGCATCCAGTTACACTGTTGTGACCTGGATGGGGGCTGCAGCTGTCAAAGCACTTGCGTGACTGAGCGCAGTGTCTTCTGGATGACGCTGTGATTTACCTTTTGTGTTTTCCTTCGGCACAGCAAGCTTGCTTGTCCCTCCCTTTCCTGAGCTCAGAACTGGTTTGCAGAACTTCCTCTTCCAGAGCTGGAGGCCAGATGATAAGTGTAGAGGAGGGTCTCGCTTTTTTGTTGCTGTTTACTTCTTTTAATTCTGAATTCCATGAAATAAAATGCTTGATGGTCTGAACCTAAAAGACACAGATATTTAGAAGTGAGACATCTCATTTCAGTTAGCATTTATAGAATTATTCCCAATTTCAGTTTTCATAAATTGATGCAGAAACTCAGAATGGAAAGCATTGCTTGTAATTATGATATGCCCCTATTAGCTGAAACTCACTTTAGGTCACTTTTCTTTCCAAATGCCTTTTGTTCAGTAGAGTTCATGACTTACTGTGCACTGAGGAGACACTGGAATTTAACAGCTTTAACCACGTTTCATTTATCTTTGTAATCACGCTGTAAACAGCCTGTATGAAGACACACAGGTCATCGCATGCACTCATAAGACAGAGCAAGTAACAGTGGCAAGGGAACATGCACAGCCTTCTTTTAGACCAAATTCCTGTTTAAGCCCCTCAAGAGAAGAGTAAAAGTAAGCTGTTTCTTCTGCTAAAATATGGCAAACAGCATGACTGGAAGCAGAAATGCTGAACATCACTTGGGGGCTCAAACTGCAAGCTAATGCTTTTCAACCCCTTCCACATGCTGGCTGAAATGAACTCAAGGTTTTTTACCACTGTTATCATATCGGTTCATATCAGAGTGCCACATCTGAAGTGCAAGGATTTGGTTTCAAATTAACCACATTTTTCATGTATTTCATCTGAAATTTTTACTGCCTCTCAGCACTTCCTTTACTGGATCCTTCACAGATCTGGAAGCTGCAAGATTTCAAAATCAACAGTTTTGGAGTTCTCTCCCATAACTTCTCATTTTCAGGTTTCTCCCTCAAACAGAAAAGCTTGGAGCATTTGTAGTTTGGGGACAAGAGTTAAAGTTTGCCCCTCAAAAGCATGACACTTGCAGGAAAAGTGCTGGTTGTTGCAAGTCTGATACAATTGAAAGAGGCCCTGTAAAACAGAGGCAAAGCTTCTTCAACTTTGCATGTTTTGTGGGTTCTGGTGTTTTCACTGTAGGTTTTCAGAGCTAATGAAAAAACCCATGGGTCCTTGCCCTCAAAGGTAATATGACCTGAGATTTAGTTATCAACATCCTGTATCTGTGAGTTACCATAGTGCAGAAGACATTTGTACTTTCAAAACCAGTAAGGTTTGATCTTACCCACTGAATGTATACGTCAATCTTTCTGGCACTATCAGCACCAGACAGCAGAAGGATGTCCTGTGCACAGAACTGTGCTATATAAATGCTTTGCAGGTACACAGCCTAAATAGCTTTTCCCTTGGGAAGTTAGTGCTGAGCTTTGCTCTTCCAAGGCTGTTTCCCATCCATCCAGAAGCCCTGTGCTGGAGTGGCAGCCTTTGTGACACAGTCTGCTGGAGCTGCCTGAATTATGTCTTTAAATCATTCCTTCTGCCAGCCCTCCCACCGTCTAATATCTCCTGCTTTGTTGAATTGGAAAATGCTAGCTTGCATTGACTGCCAGCATTTCTGCTGAGGGCAGATATAGGCAGCTACATAAAGAAGGCATTGGCAGGTTATGCTGTTCCCTATATCTGCTGTGAGTAGACACCTCTGCCAAATTGCTCAGGCAGTACTGAAACAGAGATGTTTCCAGATATCTCAGTGGAAGGGAAGATGAAGAACAGTAGAAAGTGTTGAGAATCTTGTAATGAAGAACAATGCTGGTCTCCTTTTAATAGAAATGCTGATTTTCCTTCCTTTTTAAAGCAAAACAACAAACAAACCAAACAACCCAGACCAAAGGGTAGCTGAATCATAGAATAGTTACTGCCTCCTCCACTCTGTTGCATCATGAAGGACCTCAGGCTGGTATTAGGCTTCTGTCATTCCATAGCTTTGCTAGCAAAGCATGCAAGAAATGGGGATACCACTGGCAATGCTGAACTCTTAAGACAAGGAAAGGATAAAAGAGGAGAAGGAAGAGTAAATTCCATGTAGACAGAGTTTTAGAAGCCTGTTGCGGCCCTGGGAGAATGGATACCACCAACCTCCCAACAGTAACATATGAAGCTAACGCATTTTCCACCCACTACTGAAATGGGTAATAAATGCTGCTAGACACACAGGCTAAGCTCACTGCTACAGCACTTCTCCAGGCAGCCAGTGCTCTACAAACAGCAAACCTCATCCAGTCAGGGTAAGCCAGTTATGGAAGCTTGCCAGAGGCATAAAAAGAGTACGCTATTCTCTCTTTCTATCCAAACAACCCTTCTGCTGTACACAATGTCTCTCCACATTCACACACAAATACATATTGCTGCTAATATAACATATCATTGAATTTCAGTACCCTAACAACCACAGCACCAGAAAAGCTGTTAAGCATTAACTAGTGTTTTGCATCAACCACTCAGCATGCTGTGAAGATAGCGAGTGCCGTGAGCTCAAGAAGAAAAACAAAAGCTAAGCCAGTAGATAAACTCAAGCTTTTAAAGTTCTTTCCTATTACTTTTCTACTCTTTTGACTCAGTCTATATGGAAATAACTTCTTTCCTAAGTGCTAAACCCTGCACTGGATGCTGCTGACGGATGACTAAAGAAATCTGTCTTTCTTCACTGTTCCTTTAGCCACAGCTCTTGAATTTGATCCCAAAATTAATTCTCATGTTGAAATGAAGTTCTTCATATTTCTCAGAATTGTTTTTTGGAGAGAAAGTAGCACTGAAAGGAGACATCACTGTCTGTAGGGGTGATCAGTCCAGATAGGTTCTTAAATTATAACGTTTCCCATCAAATAATGCAAGGTGTAAATATCTGAATAAAGGAAGGAATCCAGGTAGGAGACCAAATTCCTGCAGATTCCAGAATAATAATTCATTCATTGCCAGGGATATGCAATGCTGAAGGTGCCCAGAGCTGTAACTTTTGACTAATGTTTCTAAAACCCCCAGAAACGATCCAGGCATCATCCTCATTTTATTCGCATTGAAGAAGCAGGGACCTGCAAGCTGCAGAGTTGTAAGGACTGAGCAGAATCTAACCTATTACATACATAAAAGCCAAAAAAGGCTAATGAACTAGAGACTACCACAGACTCTGCCCTTTCCTCTGCTACCTCGACTTGTGAGCAGTATAAATTAGCAGTTAATGGAATTGTTATTCAGGACTGCAGCACCTGGAGAACATGCAATGTGGCACTGGTCAGAATGTCACATGAAATCACAGGCTTTTTTGCATTAGAGAAGAAAATCCCACTTATCAAATTCACTTGCAAACCACCCTGCTTCTGGAACTGGAATGTGATTTACCTGAAACATTACAGAGCGATTTTAGTGCTCCCAAGACACAAATCAACAAGAATCAAATTCTTTGTTTCCTCTGTTTTCCTCCTTCTCTATGTTTTCTTTTTCTCTTCAGTATTTAACAGCAGCAATTACTCTGGTATAAAGTTTTTATTCAACACTTAAGCCCCAGTGCTGCAATCTGAACAGGCAACGACCTACAGCGAGAGAAACCCCATATGTGCAGAAAGACTTAGACCTGCCTAAGCCAATTGGAAAACTCCTGAGGCAAAAGAAAGGAGGAAACTAGGTGAAAAGACTGTCTGCAACAGTACATTCCATCGGGAATTTCATGTCTCACATCTGCCTTGGTTCCCTTCTGAGATGCTTCTTCCAACTCAAACTGTTCTGATTCTAGGGTTCTATGAAGAACAATTCAACAGTTTGCCATCCTCACACCTTTTCTAGTCTCTTGTGTTAGAGATTTAGCAGCATTAATACAGAGTTTATTTGACTGCTGAAGAAAACAGCATTCCCAGGACTGAGGCTGGTGTACATTCAAATGAGGATGCTGAACACAGTCCATGTTTGAGGCAAAGAGAAAAATGTAAGTGCTTTAAATGAAAGCACAAAATGGCTGTGCTTTGATTTAAAACTCCCATATAAATAGATCTGTAATTTGTGAAAGCCCTAGACAAGACGCAACATGACCCTCCGCAAAACTGTTCCTAGGCTTCAGTGGTGAAGTCCTGATTATGACGGTTCCCATGCTGCATCCAATTTCAGCACAATTTAGAGTGTGGTCTTCCAACAAAAATCAGCATCTCAGCATGTTATCCTGGAAATATAGCTGAGCAAATCACAGTCAGTACTGAGATTAAAGGGGAGGGAGAAGGGGGGAAAGGAAAACTTCTCACCAACTCGCAACCAGTAGTCTTTGAAAATGAAATACTCTTGCTAAAATCCCATCAGTTTTTCTTCTGTGAGTATATTATATGGAGTCTTGTAGATAACTAAATCATTTCTTACAAGTAGGCCAAGTCGTTGCATCAAATTTTATTGCAGTTCTGAAGAGCTATAGAAAATGGCTGCTTTTCTCATTAGCCATACAAGAGAGTAGATTTCTCAGCTGGATCACCTTCCTCACTCCTCAACAATACAGTCCAAATATGTCATTAAAACCACTGCTTAGATTTAATTTCAGTAATCAATTCATTCATTAATTGGTTGCTAATCATACACATAATCTGCATATGGAGAAATGCAACCATTTTGTGAAACAGTCTGGGCTTTCCCATAGCCTTGGATATGTGTGCTTTTACCCTCCACAGCAAGAAGCAGGATAGTCCAAGTCATTTTGCTATCATTGCATAAACATAGTTGAATAAAAGCACAAAGGTATAAAAATGTACTTTCCCCACTATGTTTAAGTCAAAAAGAACACGGAGCATTCTGCATACTGTTTGCTGTCATCCAACCATCACTCATTTCTGACCCTGTAGCCACTTTCAGAGATGGCTACAACAAACAAGGGTTGAGCATGGTACATATTAATCTATATTAGGAATAATTTGTTTTTTAAACCATTGTCAAGAGCATCTGCAAAATCCCCTTCAAAGCCCAAAGTGCTCTTTCCCTTAGTTATGCCATGCTGGAAGGAGGTTGCTCTATAGCCATCAGTGATAGGAGGCTTAGTGTGTCTGACCAAAACCAGTGAAGTATGGCAAATGGTCTAGCTGAGGGAGGAAAGCAAAAACATCCAAGCAGAGGACAGATAAACAGCACTCATCAGAGGAGAAAAAGGAACATAGGGGCAGGAAAGGAAGACATAAGCATAGAGGAAAAAGCAGCCCTTATGAAGGGCTGAAGACAGAAAAGAATCCAAGCATTCACAACCCACATAAAGTGAGGCCAGATAAAGCTAATGATACTCCAGAACCTGAACATGTAGCAACCAACAAGGCTTTTACTCTGCAAGCTTTTAAGCTATCCAAGGTCTTGCTAAACTCCTTGAAGATGTAGAAAGCTGAGATCTTTTCAGGACTTTTCCTTAACTATTTTGTATTGTCAAGAAGTAACCCACATAGAAATAATTGCCCATCATCTTCTACCCAAGCTGAAGACATGTTCAAGGCTCCCATCAGGTTCAGAAAAGCAGTTTGCTTTGTGGTCCCTGTAACTTCTTGCCCACGAGATGCTTGCCATAATACAAGCCCCTTAGCTTTTCTAATTAACAGTCTTTGTTGTAAGAGTTATTCCTGTTGTAGTAACCTGTGAGGCAATGGCCTCACTACAACAAGCCCTAGGACACCATCTTTCTTGTCTGTTGTTCCTCTGTACCTGGCAATACTCATGGACTTCCAGCTCTGCAACACCCCCATTGCTCTCAGTGCTCCCTAGATGTGGTGTCCAGGAGCATAAGTCGTTAGGGTATATCCCAAAGCCTGAGTCTTGCTGTGACTCTCAAGGCCACTCTTGACAGCATGCTCCCTCTTCTGCCTCTTCTTTAGAGCATTAAAAGAGGGATGAGAAAACAGAGTAGAGCAAAGATGGACTTCTATGGTGGCCTCAGGGGTAGTTGTAAGGTCCCCCAGGACAGAAGGCAAACAAACCAATCTCCCTGCATGATGTATGCTTTGAAATAATAGTTTCCCATTCTAGGGCTCCATCTGATGGTTCTTCTGGTTCACAGGCTCATTTTTCTTGAAACCTTCTAGAGCAAGACAGAGTAGCAAGTGACCTACCTCTTCAAAGCAGGTTTGAGATTAACTCAACAAGGACTGGTTTCCCAAGCATAAGGTTAAATCCTTCCCTAGACCAATGAAGAGAAGGTGTGTAGGTAGGAGCTCTCATGTGTGGCTGGTGCCCCAGATGGGGTTGAGTCAAGGCAATCAAGACCCATTAATGCACTCAGGGCCCTGACAAGTTGCCCCTATTTCTACAAATCCCTCTGGGGAAGAGGGTGTGTTTGTTGTTTATGGGGTTAAGCCATCAGTTTGCCTTTCTTAGCAGCTGATCTACAGTCCATAAGACTTCCACAAGCAGAGTTTGGGACTGGGATCAGGAAACTAATGTTTAAGTAAATAGGAGTTTGCTTCATATCTGACTGGCAATACATTACACTGCATACACCAGTGGAGGGAAAGGACTATACAGAACTTGTTCTTATAAGAAGCCAAAGCCTGCATTCACAGGGAGGTGAAAGTAACACCTCTTTCTCTCTCCCACTTTTCTTCACTGTATAACCTGCTCTAGATTTATATACATAAATGCATAAGATATATAACACTTTATGTTGCCAAAATCAGTAAAAAACAGGTCCATTGTGTGAGTAAATATAATTAAGATCTTCCATTCATAATTTCCAGGAGGTGACAAAATAGGAAAAGACTGGAAGACACAAAATTAATTGCCAATGCTAAGTAGAGAGGTGACCCCATTTAACTCTGATGTCAGAAGGTCCAACATTAGAAGTAGGTCTCAATCCTTACGTTATAGTGTTAAAAAGCTGAATTGATAAACAACTCAAAATATATGTAGTTAGAATGTAAATGCCAAAAGAAATCCCTGGAAGTTCTAGCCCCTGAACCAGTACTGAGTCCAGGCCGTCAAACAGATTCATGATGAATCCCAGATTGCATAACAAGCATGAACTGGGTCTAGTAACATGGATCCAGAGCCAATGATAGAGGCCAGAATAGGTAGGTGGCCTGTTTTGATGGAAACGTTTTCCCCATTGCTTCCACATTAACAAATCTGTTCTTGAGGCAGACAGAAACCTCCCTCCTTCCCTGCCCCATCCAGTATCCAGGGCTGAGCTGTCCTTGCTGGCATGGTCCATACTGCCCCCCTGCCCTGACTTCTGGGATGACCACTTCCTCCATGCTATAGCTCTGAATTCTCAAGAACCATTTGTAATCAAGGTAAATTCAATAGGAGACAACTTTGCTGACTATAGGGAGCTTTCATAACATCAGGGACAACTCAGGTTAATGTTTTTTTATTCCTCCTTCCCTGAACACAAGCTATCCCAGAACCTGTATCTGAATATTTAGTTCTCATGTATATTTATTTAGTTAGCAGTGGCATTCCTATTTTTATAGCTGAGAGTTTTTAACTTTCTTGTTAGCAGCATTAACAAGGTTTACAGCATATAAAGCGAGCTGTGGCATTTAAAAAATGTTGGCCTAATGTAACACCAGCAGTTTTTTATACCCATGTTCAATGGCAATCTCCTACTGACAGGCAGAATGCATTTCTATGTCTGGGCAAGTTTATAGATGGTGTTCCCACCTCTGGGCCACAAGGTCACAAATTTGTTTCTGATTCTATTAACGAAACACTCAACAATGGTAAGTTTGTGTGGGGTTTTTTCCTTCTTTTATGAGAGAGGACTGTTTTATGTGATCCAAGATCTTAAAGATACTCCAAGGAGTCTCTGTCAAAGGCTGGGCCTTTCACCCCCATGCCCTGACCAAAGAATGCTGGCTGCAGATTTGAGAAGCTTTGCCTGGCAGTTAGATAAAACAGATTTCAGGGAAACCTGACATGACCGAAGACAAGACCAGGCAATGTCTCTGTCATCTGCCCATGTGCAGTTATGCTGCCTTCAGTGGGGTTTCATAGGGGTAGGATTTGACTCTGCACCAAAAGGATGTACAGGAGTTAAAGGTTCATGATACATGTTCTCAGTTCCTATTTCTTCAGCAGATGCCCTGTGCAACTCTAAGGACCTCACCCAAAAGCACTGTTACCCGGCCCTCCATGCCTGTGGGATGGAAGGAACAGTATTCCTCCTTTGCCTATCTTCATCTGTTTTGCAAGATTTTAGAGGCAAAGCACTAGTAAATGAAGGCACTCCATACATTAATAAGAATACTTACTGAACTCATGGCAAGAACAAATAAAAAGAGGAATACCTCAGAGATGGCTCCTCTTGCCCTATGAAACACCAACCTTATTCCTTCTTGGAATTAATTTAACAAGGTATTTTCTCCTTTATGCCATGTGAAGGCTCCAGCTGCAGCTTCCTTACCGTAACTGTTTAGGGTGTGATGCCGAGCCTCATTTAACAAAGGGGGAAGAAGTAGCATCCAGGCTGGCCTCAGCCATTGCTGACCTGAAATCACTTCATGCTGGAACACTTTGTGCTCTGGGACTTTGTGGCTATGAACACACGGACTTTTGGCTTGAGAAGTGAATGAGGGCCAGCAGAAAGACTGAGTTTATGGGATAAAACTAAGAACACAGAGAAAGAACCAGCATTTGAAGGAGGGAATATAAGCTTTTGTGTCTGTTGAAGGAATTTCAGCATCATCTCTTACTGTCAGAAGGCAATCATGAAAATGCAGAAGTGCAGCCCTTCATGTGGGATGCTTTGGGTTACTGCGGTTAGGAGGATCAAGGCTAGGTATCACATGCCTTTACTGAAGGGAGATTGCCTGGAATAAAGCAAGGAGCCAGAATTTCTAGGCTAGGAAAAAGGCTGATCGTGTTGCAACAGAGCACAGGAAAGAGAGTTTGGCTGCACTGTCTGACTGGGGGCCTTTTAGCTACACAAGAGGAGTCCAGGTCTATTCTTTCTCCAATTTCCTTATGCCCCCAAGGAAGCTTTTGATGGAAATTTGCTTTCATTTATGGGAAGACTGGAAGATAAGGGCCAGGCTGTGATGAGCATTTGACAACAAGAAAGAGGGTTCAAAGGAGAGGAAATGGCCCAAGCAGGATTCAAAATTGACTTGTGCAAGTGACAGACTCCCATGGCTGGTCATTACAAGTGGATGCTTTTGAAATGTGCCTGTTCTAAAACACTCTGAGGCTTGGATCCAGTAAGATACCATGGTCTTTTCCAACCCTAACCCTTTCTATGATGCTATAATTCTGTAAGATATCTGTGCTCTTTAGAAATCATCATCATGACACAGATTCTTGTGACTCACTGAGGTACCAAGTGATCTTTTGTGCAGTATCACCTGCTCCAGGTTCTTTTCTCCATGGTAACTCTGAGCTTGGTTATTTAAAGGCAGGATGACAATAACACACAAAACTACTACTAAACATCTTTGCTCAGAGAAGACATACGTATTCTTGTGTTTCTATGCTCTACTTGGTTGCCTCATAGGTAATGATTTACGATCACCACGCAATAGCTTTTTTAAAACAGATTGCAACTTGTCTTGCTACTCCTGAGAATGGCAAGTTTTCTTTTGGAGATGTTTATAATTTTCTCAGGTTTAAAAAAAATTCCCATAAAAATTCCCTTAAAATTCCTTTAAAATAAAAATCTATAGGTAAGCATCAGGTGTGTATCTTCCTACAATGCACAGGCAGTTCTCCACTAAAGCAAACAACCTGCTACTGTTGTCCCTATTCATTTGGTCACTGGTACAAAGCACTTGGGCAGTTTGTAGCATCAATCCTGTGAGAAAAGAATGGTTTTGACAGAGTCAGAAAAGAATTCGAAGCAGCTGGGGTGGTTTGTCCATGACAGACATGATTAATAAATAAGCAGTGATCAATGGCTTTGCACTGTGGATATTTTGATAGTTCCAGGGTTGTTAGTGAAATGCATTCAAGGCCATGGGGAGACTGATATTTTGCTATTTGGTGGCATCAAGATGCAAATAAAGAGGTTGATCACAATTTTTATATCAATATTATGAAAAAAGCAGATATTTACCTTTCATGTTTATCTCCACCTACAAGACCTTCTCACGAAGCAGTTTTCCATAGCTCTTCTGTCCCGTTAGGCATGTAGAACAATGTACTTCAAAGCACTTTAGCTTTCATGTTTCCACTGAGGAGTTTCCCCTCCTGCAACATTATATATATATATGAAATCAGTGCTAAAACAGCAAAGTATGGTGACAAATACTGCAACTCATTTTGCTCAGCAGCCATCTCTATAAAGCAGCATTTATGTGCTAGAAGACTAAGAGCTTGCTGCTGAGAGAGAAGGACAAATACCTGGGGCTGCTGTGCACATCTGGTTTGGTTTGGATCCATCAGCCTCTGCAACACACTGTGAAAACACCACAGAAGTGGCTGTTCTTATGAAGTGCAGTAGCAGATCCTGAGTGTGTATTGAGCTAGATCCTCAATGGGTATAAATCAAAGTAACTACACTGAAATCAATCCAGCTACTGCTCTTTGCACACATGATACGTCTTATGCTAGGCTCCCAAGTGCCACAATCACCACTCCAATCTTTCTTATAACCAGCTGCTATCATGCCACAAGATATCCATCTCTTCCAGTAGCTACCCCCTGCCCTGTGCTTCCAGGGGTTCTTTCCCTTCCCTCTGCTCCCCTTTCCCTCCCTTCTTCCCCCTAGGACTGGCATCACTCAGCATTTTGGCTAGGAGACCAATTCCCCAAACCGAAAACATCAAAGCATATCTCGGGTTAGATCTCATCCCAACCTTCCAAGTTTGTTGACTTGGAAAGTGAATAACTAATAAGGCAGCATGCCATTGTTTTCTATTTATTATAATGGAAATAAATTGCTGGCTTTAAATCAGGCACTGATTGTTCCTTTGATATCACTGCCAGGAAGCAAAATAAAATGGCTTTTTAAAAATCACCTTTCACAGGGAGTGCCACAGGCATCTGAAAGAGGAGCCTTTTTCCATGTCAAAGGCTCTACCAGAAGTGCCAAATACACCAGAAGAAACATTCAAATCCTTCCCTATTAAAACAAACAACAAAAAGAAGAGTGTGAGTGCAAGAGGAGGACTGCCCGGCCGAGCTGGCACAAAACACATCTCCTGCAAGCACTCACGAGGCTGCAGCAGAGCTGGCTCCGTGGTGAGGAGCGCTTCCTGAAGGATATGGAACACATCCTTTGCAATCCTTTTTCCCCTCAAAAAGAAGCAGGTGGGCTGAATGAATGACTCTGCCTGGCAGCTCTTAAACTAATAATAAGAGACTTTAGGAGCCAAAAAGACAGAGGGGTGGCTTTGCCTCAGAACTTGAGCCACCGATAAATCTTGCTTGTGTGTTTCTTTTGTGTTTGTTTCATTTCAAGCTACACGGAGCAGTAATTTCATTGCACTTCCAAGGCCTTGGAAGGAGGGGTGTGAGTGAACAGCTGCTTGGTACTGAGTCACTGGCTGGGTTTAAACCATGACACCTCAGCGTTTTAGCTTCTTCCCTATAGAATTTTAGGTGCAGACTTGCAGGTGTTTGAATTCTTCTCAGAGTGCTACCAACTTTAGCTAATGTGGGAATATGTTGGGCATTGGCACCACTGTGCCACGCATAGAGAGGAGCTTCCTTATTGGAGTTCATAGCTGGATCCAGATCTTAAGTGATGCAGAGCACAGTGGTGTTTGGTTTTCATGATGTGCTGCAGTTTGATTTGGCTTGGAACAGAGGATAAAGTGGAGTGCCAGATTCAGATCTCGGGCCAAGCTTGGGTTCTGTATTTCAGCTACCAACCTTCATCATGGTTTGGCAAAGTCATGCCCTCACCTGCTCACGCCATGTGGAGAGCACCTGTGATTTGCTGGGAAGGTGGTTGATCATGCTGTGAGAAACTCCCAACCTATGAGAGCCTGTTTCGACTGATTCTGGTTGCTGCAGATGATGTGCATGGGAGAGCAGAACCACTGGAACATGCTCAGACTTTTCAGCTGCAAAGAAAACAGAAATGGTGTAAAGCAAAGCTGTCAGGAGCAGACTGCAGGTTTATGCCTTCCTTTGTTGCCGTGACTCTTGGAACCAGTGCAACCTGTTCATTTGTAAGACTGGGACTCAAATGCACAGCAGCAGCATGACCTGAGAGTAAACTTGGAGAACTATATAACTGTATCACTTTCTACGAAGCCTGCTTTTGAAACACTCCTTGGTACTATCTCTAGCTACTGTTCTTACATATCACTTGCTGGAAGACCCTTTTTCCAAACATCAAACCAATGCCCATAGCTTAAATGGCAAAAGATCGGTGTATGGTAAACGATGCAGTCTGCTAAATATTAAGGCCCTGTTTGACAAGGATCTTATGCCTATACTTGGCTCTAAATGCATTCCTACTCTGAAAAGTATTTAAGTGTATTATTAACTTCCAGGCTTTAGGTATGTCCCACAAAATGGGGTAATATAACTGGGACCTTATAAAGTGCCTATGACATAGGTGCTTTTCTGAATTGGAAGATTTGAAGGGCTCCCACCAAAGTGCCCTGGGATCAAGTAAAGATTTTCCATTGGCTTCAGTGAACATTCAGCTAGGTCCTAATTTTTATACATATTACCAGCTTATAACAGGATATTTGGAAAGGAAAAGGATCTTTTTTTTTCCACACATTTGTGGCAGTCCAATGAAGTTCCCACTGATTGCAAAAGGGGAAACATAATCCCCATTTTTAAAAAGGAAAAGAAAGGAAGACCCAGGAAACTACAGGACAGTCTCACCCCTGTGCCCTGTAAGACCACGAAGCAGATCCTCCTGGACACTATGCTAAAGCACATGTAAAACAAGGAGGTGGTTGGTGACAGCCATCATGAGTCTTCACAAAGAGCAACTTATGCCTAACAAATTTGTTGGCTTTCTATGGTGGGGTTCCAGCACTGATGGGCAAAGGAAGAGTAATTGATATGACACTGTCCTCAACAACATCCTTGCCTCTAAGTTGGAGAGACACGGATTTGATGGGCAGACCAGGGGAATGGCTTTAAACTAACAGAAGGGAGATTTAGATTTGATGTAAGGAAGAAGTTCTTTACTGGGAGGGTACAGTGGAGAGACATTGGTACAGGTTCTCCAGAGAAGCTGTGGCTGCCCCATCCCTGGCAGTGTTCAAGACCAGGTTGGAAGGGGCTTGGTGCAACCTGGTCTAGTGGAAGGTGTCCCTTCCCATGGCAGGGGGGTGGGACTGGGTGAGCGTTAAGGTCCCTTCCAACTCTGCCATTCTATGATTCTGTAACTCTATGGCAATACCATCTCTTCTAAATTACTTCTGAAAATTAAGGTTGTGATTGTGACTTGATGATCACACTTTGGTTTGAACCTTTTTGAGTATATATAGGTTTGCTAACTCTAGCACTGCCCAGTAATTTATTTCCCAGGTGGGCTACAAAAGTCATCTGGAAGAAGGAAAACAGTGTCCAAGTGCTTGCTGTGCAAACAGACAACTGTGCATCTGTAAATTGCTTGATGTATGTTGATCTGTCATATCTGAAGAGACAAAAGCAAATGTCAGACCTGAAAATCCAGTCAGCATTAATATTCTGACACATGAACTGTTACATGATATTTACAGTTCCTCCTTGGAGACTATGGAAACATTATATTGTGTCATGCAAAAACAGTATTGAACAACGTTTCTGCTTCTCTACTCATTCCACCCAGCAAGTTACTGGAATACTTCAATGCAAAGAAAGGACTTTGCTAAGTGAACTCCTTTTTTACAATCTCTCTTTGCCAATATCTATGACAGTATAGGAAAGTGTTTCCCAAGGAATTACGTCCTGGATGCAGCACAGCTCGGATTGGTGCAGCACTCATGGTAAAGTTATCTTAGTTTAACTTTAAAGCAGCACCTCCCTGAGGACCTCTCAATTCTGGAACGAGCGACACGTTTCTGTGTTCTGTGAGAGCATGGATTACTATTAATCTTCTGGACATGTTACAAAGATCAATTTATAGTCTCACAGAGACGGAAAACACAAGGGTTTGGGGGCAGGCAAAAGGGGGAATTGGCTGCTGTTGATTACTGAATGTTGTTAGTGCTGAAAAGGAGAAACTTTTCAGGGCAACTTCTACTTTCTTGCACTGCTTGCAAGGAAATGCAGTGTGAACTGGCACAGATACATGGACTGCAGCGCACCCATGTTCCTGCAGGCCAGCAGGGATTTTTGATCCATATATTACAAGCTCTGTAGAGGTGCTGTGTACTAAAAAGATACAGCAGATGGTAAGGAGAAAGCTTTCTTTTCCTCTCTCCATTACAGTTTTATATATAAAATCATGGAATCACAGCTTGTTTGGGTTGGTAAGATCACCTCGTTCCAACCCACTGCCATGGGCAGGGACACCTCACGCTAAACCATGTCACCCACGGCTCTGTCCAGACTTGCCTTAAACACTGCCAGGGATGGAGCATTTACCATTTCTCTGCTCAACCTCTTCCAGTGCCTCAGCACCCTCACAGTAAAGAACTTCCTCCTTGTATCTAACATGAACTGCCCCTGTTGAAGTTGGAATGCATCACCCCTTGTCCTATTATTATGGTCCTCTCCAGCACCCTTGTATGCCCCCTTCAGACACTGAAAGGCTGCTATGAGGTCTCCACACAGCCTTCTCTTCCCCAGATTGAACAGCCCCAACTTTCTCCGCCTGTCTTCATACAGGAGGTGCTCCATTCCCTTGATCATCCTCGTGGCCTCCCCTGGGATGGAATTATACCAATTACTTTGTTCCCAAATTACCTTAACCTAGAACAGCATCTTGCCTGTGATTTGCAATGACAGAATTCTTTAGCACTTCCAATATTATGCAAGGCTTCCAGTGAAAAGAGCAGGAGGGCAAGAGTCTGAGCAAACCTATAGTATGTGCTTCCCATAACATTCAGCAATGTATGTTTTAAAATTCTCTATTCATTCAGGTTGCAGACCCATCAGTTCAAATACTTACCAGAAGCCACTATAAGACTATAGCAGAGGCAATGCACACTGAATCTGTAGACATTTCAATAGCCATAAAAATCAGTGAATAGCATTTCTTCCAGTTCTACCTAAATCCTACTTGAGCCTCACTCAGTAAAGTGCAATTCTTAACACTTACAAGGAACCCAGTACAATTATGTTTTCAATTCTGGCTGATGAAAAGTAAGAACCACAGAGTTTTGTATCACTTCCAACCAAAAGAGTCAAATGGCCTAAGTTTACCCAAAGTTTCACAAACACTTCTGCAAGGAAACACTTTGGGGCATTTTTACAAAAGGTTGGAAATGCCCCGAATTCCATACCCCTGAGTTTAAAGCTTTTCCAAGTTTTTTGTTTGTTTTACACAACTTCCACCATGATTGCTTTCTTACCCCCGTGAGCACCATCAGGATTTTATAATCGGGTCACTTTCCAGGAATTACAATGAAGAATTTTAACTCTTGGTGCAGAGAAAGGACAATTTTATTGGAAAATGTCATTTCTGGAAGTGCCTTTCACCAGAGTGATCCTTTCTGGTGGGTCCCAAAGGACCAGTCACAGGAAGAGCTGATATGAGGTGATGCTCTGCAGGTGGCTCCTGGCTGTTGTTTCACCCTTAGAATCATAGAATCACAGAATGGGTTGGGTTGGAAAGGACCTTAAGATCATCCAGTTCCAACTCCACCACCATCAGCAGGGACACCTCACATTAGACCATGTTACCCAAGGCTCTGTCCAACCTGGCCTTGAACACTGCCAGGGATGGAGCATTTACCACCTCTGGGCAGCCTGTGCCAGTGCCTCACCCTCACAGTAAAGAACATGGGTCCCTTTCAGCTCCTGAAAAGCCTTCAGTGACACAAAAGACATTTAGAAGTGTGATGTGTCTACAGGCTGCACTTTACTTCCTGTGGGCATTTACTCAAGTTCTCCATCTGTACTTTGACCTGTTCCTATCTACACAGAGGTGCCCAGTGCCTGGGGTGATGGGACACAGCTCTGCCCTGCTCTGCCTGGGACCTCGGGCACTATAAGCAGGGGTGATGAGAGGTTCAGTTCCAAAGCATGCTGCTGGTCTGAACTAACCTCTTCTGTGAGCCTATGAAATGCTCATGGAGATGCACCTTTAATGGGAAGATCAGCTACAAACGCAAAACAGATGCTAAAGGCTTGAGAAACACATACACAAAGAAGAAAATTGACATTTTCAAAACCATGGTCAGAAGCAGGAGCCAAACCAGGATTTGCAAACTTCCTCTCCATTGTTTCATCTATACTGCTGCTTCTTGAATTTAATCTTAAATCTTGACAATTCATGGTCTTTCCTGGACATCTTTTATCCCATATAATGCTAAAAGTTTGATTGCTAAAATAAACATCCCAGTTACAGACAGTTTTCCAACATCAGCGAAATGGTGAAGTTCCTATTCCCTAAACACCTGTAAAGCTTTTATTTTCCCTCTCCAACAAAACCAAGATGACCTTCTCTTTCCCTTCCCCTGGCACTTCTCTTGCTACGGCCCATGTGGCTTTCTTGGACTCTCTTAGCCTCAAATGGATTTTCAATATGAACTTTATGGTTAGTAGTACCCCCTTCCCACTAAAATATTGCAGATTTCTGTGGCTGTTCTACTTCCAGAGTTGTCAGAAGGATGCAAAGCCAGGCTTGTTACATGTGGACACAATTTAAATGGATAACAATTCATTAGGGAGTTGTATTTTATTAAGGCAGTTTTACTGAGATATGGTATGGTTCAGAATCAGAACCTCCTACAGATGTGTGGGTTTTCTCTTGTGGAGGACACCAGGTTCTGAGGACACCGAAAGCAATAGCCCTTAATGTCTCACACCATCTCCAACACTTCAACCACTATTATTGCGAGTCACATTTTAATTCCCTCATTGATAGCTCTGACAAGAGCACTCAGTGGCTTTGACTTTAGCCTGGTGCAGAAAACTTTGAGTTATCTGTAACACGTTTCATAGATGGGACATTTCAAGGGTCTGTGGCTGCAGCAAATGGGTGCAGGCTTGATGCTACCTAATCAGAGTGAAAACCCCATCTCCACAAGCTGACACATCACCTCAGATGCTCCTTGGTCCCTGTTAGATGAATCACTCTTCCCTGAGATCATCAGAAAAATGATCACCCCTTATTAACTCATGTAGACCCAACTGCCCTCCAAAGTTATCCAGCAGCTAAACTGCACACATGTGTTAGCTCAATCCTGTACCTGATGCCAACACATATGCATTTCGGCACTGAAGGCTATACCACCTATAGTGGCTCCCACTATAAAACCAGCATGTCACTGTGGGAGTTGGTTGGGAGGAATCTGTGCAAGCAGCATCTCCCAACAGAGAACTTGGATCAAATGTTCAACAGTCCAGGGGTGATCGCTAGAGCCTACCTGAACTTAGACCCATGTTTGTTCCCAGCCCCATCTTCTGCTGCTCATGGCTGGACACCCAGGGTGGACCTACTTTATCCACTTGCCATGTCTGTAACATCTGTGCTCATGTACTGCTTGTGCGGGTGTCCTCCTTGGATCCCAGCTTGGTCCCCATTTGGGAACAGCCCTCCTGCTGCTGCTCCCTGGCAGCAAAGCTCAAGCATATCCTTAAGTAATTCCAGATTTTTCCAGATTCTGGTTAAAAAACCACTGATTCTTTTGCCTTCAGTCCTGGCAATGGTGTTGATCTTCATCACTCTGTGTATACAAGTTGCAAGGATGACAGCTCTGTAATTTTCTTATAAAGCAAACACGCTTCATTTTACCCCTGACAGCAGGCGATCCAGGGCCAGTAAATGACTGGCAAATACATTCTATATTCATCTCTTCCAGTATTTTGGCTTTACTTTTAATTTGCCTGGAGGCAGACATTTGAGATAACAGCTGTTCTGGTGATATTATCAGCCATCTACATGTCAAGAGAATGCCAGGAAAATGCCTGTGGAGTAGACCTCTTGAGTTTTTGGTTTAACTCGTTTTGGCAAAGGAGTGAATTGTCAAATTCACTCCTTTGTCCAAGTTATGCTCACAACATGAGAAGAGAATATAATGGAACTGGTTTCTACTCTTTGAATATGAAGAAATGTCTTTTCCTGCTAACAGAGCACATGTTCCCACCTTGCTCTTTGATGTTCTCCATATATAAGTGTACCAGAGCAATCCTTTCCCAGACTTCTCTTTTTGCTGGTAAGCAATGTCAGAGCACATGTACCACCAGGAAAAGTCCCTGTGATTCTCTGAAGGCAGATGTGATTTGTTTGCTGTTGTGTAACCATGGGGTGCCCCAATAAACCCTGTTAAAAGGGATCTTTACCCTCCCATGGAAGGCACTGCTTAGCTTTTTGGGGTTCAGTTATAAAGTTTGCTGGGGAAGAAAGGTTCTTTGCACACTGAGGTGGAGGGCACAATGTCAAGAGTCATCAGTGAGTAGGTCCAGAGCTCTGTCTCACAAAGCTGAACCATCTGCAAGAGGACCAAGTAGATTTATTGGTTCTTTAGAAGATGCCACCAGGAAGGCGTTGGCTTGAGAATTCTTATATTGCATTAATTTGTTTTTCCAGAGAAATACAAGATGGAAAACCAAAATGGAGCTTTGGAAACAAACTGGGATGTGCCCCTAATTTAGTATCTTGATGATGATAGACCAGTTTGTCCAGTTGGTTTAATGAAACCGAACTTCCTTTGTACTAGAGAAGCTTATTCATTATGCTTTGACCGAAAATAATTCGTATCTAAGGATCTCAAACATCTTTACTGACATTGGGCCTGTGGGAAGATAAATAGTTACACCTATGAAACGATCATTATTCCAAAGGAGCTATGTAAATCTAGGCAGTTTTTGTGTCTGCAGTCCTGATGGATTGAGCACAGAAAATGAGGGTTTCTGCATGAATATTTACTGTTTTCCCATAATCTCCTACCATCTGTCAATAGTGCAGTAGCAGAGATTTCTTTCTTCCATTCCCCTGAAACTAGAGAAGTCTATTTTGCTAGGAACTAAGAGCTCAGTTCTTGTTTGCATCCTATATGTCCTAACCAACCATGGGCAAGGTATTTAGACTGCTGCAGCCTGCTTCCTCACTTGGAAAATGAGCCTACTTCCTAAAAATACAGTTAAGTATTCAGATACCACAGAGAGAGAGCTCAACAAGATACCTGTGCAGTAAAAGAAATAGGTGTGAAAGAGAAAGCTGACCTTGAAGGCAAGCCTTGAACAGAGATCACAAAGGTTAACCATCCAAGTAAACTGTTACCAAGCAGATCTTGTGGCTTGTTTCCCAAAGGCAGATTTTCCAGCTTTGACAAACCTGTTTCTAAGTATAGTCCATTTACAAAAACAAACAAGCATTTCTGCAAGCTTTGAAGACACACAAATTAATACTTTTACCAGTGCAACCAACATTTCCTTATCCCTGCTTTCAGTAGGTGTGTGAAAACTCATTTTCACCCATGATATTCGGGGGCAGCTGTTTAGATCAATGTGAAATGACTACATAGGAGAACATCCTTCATATTTCCCAAATTTACAGAGCTCAAAGAGAGTGTTAATAATGGAATAAAGAGCATTTCTTTTTGGATCTTCCAAAGACAAGAAGAAAATGCTGCCTGCTTAAACATGGTGGAACCAAAAAGCTAAGCTGTATGATACGGTAATTTGCTAAGCACAGCTTTGCCTGCATGCTTTCATCACTGCTGATGTGGTAACATGAAGGATTTGTTCAGTGTAGGTGAACTCCCTCTTCCAAATGTCTCCAGGCTTTTGAGCAATTTCAGTTTCTGGAGTTGAAGGGTGTCTGTCTCACAGTGAGTAAGCTTTGAGGGCTGGGAATGTGATTGTGTCTTTTCTACACCATTGTGGCAGTATTGTTGGGTTGGCTGAAAAATGCTTTTCTTTGTTTGATTCCTAGGGAAGTTGAACCAACAAGAAAAAAATGAAGTATCTGCTTTATTTAAACTGTGAAACGTTGTATTTCTTGTGAAAATATGGGTAGAGGTCTGGCCCATTTGATAACATTACTGTTTAGTCATCAAGATACAATTCCTAACTAAAATGCATTCTAATTGAAGATTTTATTTCTGCTTTTTTATATAAACCCAGCAAATATGTTGCAATCAGTTCTGAGAAGCAATTTTTCGTGGAGAAAAGCTTGTCTCAAAATATCACCTAACTCTAGAGCTAGGCAAAAAAGAGCAAAAGAAATGTCTTTCCTTTGTAAAGCACCACAGTGAGATGAAAGCTGTCTTTTGCCACTGCTGAGATTTACATTATCACCTAGATATATATTGCCCATAGGGCAGGGATAAACTTTCCTGCTACACATCAGATACTGACCACTGCTGAAAACAGAGGCTGGTCTTAAAGAACTAACATCTGATAAAGACAACACGTTCTTGGAGCTGAGGTGCTAGAAACAAAGGTAAGAAGGAATTCAGCGTTTCATTACTCTAAAGCTACTGGTTATTACTTATGGTTTCCTTTGGACACTTTCTCTTTGATATTACAGTATCAAACACCCGCATAACAATCTTCCAGTACTATGTGGTTCATTAGGAAATAAACAGTGCCTTTCTCTGGGCTTCTCACCTGGAATTTAGAAAAGGGGCTATGCAAAGCTGCAGTGAGGAAAAATAAAGGAGACAAACAAGGAAACGTCAATTAAGATTAATAAGATAATACCTGCTGTGACTGGCTTGGCAGTCATGCGTTTCCTTTAGCATTTTCTGTGCAATTCATTTCTGTGAGATAAATACAGTGAAGTTAAGGGGGGGGACACAAGTGATGAAACAGAAACTCTCATTGAAATTATGTCTTTCATGCTTTTGGACCCCTTTTTTTAGTTAACAGTGGCTTATTCTTTGTTAGTCATTACAACAGACAAGTATCCCACACCTACTAAATGGGATGTAAATTCAAACATCCATGAGAGTACCTGTTGGCTATATACATGTAGTCTCTGTTGGTGGCACCTGAGATCTTCCTGGGGTTTTTGAGCTGAACAGGAAGGAAGGGGAGTCTCATGGAGAGGAGAAAGGAATGTGTGAATGACTCTAGCTGCCTGGAGAGGAAAGGTCCCTTCTCCAGAAAGTGATAATGATTTTCAAACACAATCATCCTCAGACAAAATATGGAAACAGTCTGGGAGAAGAAACCAAAACAAGGTGTCTCCTGCACCTCCTTTCCCAGACAGCATCCCTCATCACCCATGATTACTTTTCCCTTTGGACTCTATTCATCTCTTTCAGCACAATGGCACAGTTCATGAGGGAGCTGGGAAAAACACTCATCCTCGCCTAGCCCACAGCCTGGTACGAGACATGGGATTGAAGCCCTGAGGCAAGGAAGCCACGGATCCGGGGCTCCCAGATCTCTATGTTGTCTCACACAGTGCTATTGCATCCAAAAGGCAACACTTAATGTCACCATTTTTTCCACTGAAAAAGCTGCCTGCCAGAATGGAGGGCTGGGAGCACTGTGGGATGCACAAAGGCAGATGGAGGCGAAGCCTGATGTCGTAAGACAAATGCAATGGGAATTTGGGTGTCCAAATTCCCCACATGAAAAGAGGAACTTCCCTTTACTCTCCTATCTGATCTATATACACACTGTTTTCAGGGAGGGAGTGGGAAAAATACATTTTAAAAGTTAAGCAGCTAGATGCCACTTTTCTGCATGCTTTGAATCAAAACGAGGTGCCTTATCTGCTCCAAACCGTGCTAGGCAATGTGGCAGGTAAGGTGGCAATAAACTATTTTAGCTCCTTTTTTCCCTTTCATTATATTTAAACAGTGATATTTTTGCTCTGTTAGGTACAACTGCATACAGGGCTACAGCTACAAATACAGAAACAAACCTGTGAGGGTCTAAGAGACTGGAAGGGAGCATTTATAAATCTCGCTGTTAAGATGGTACCCAGAAGAGATGTTGGCCAAGTGAAATAAAGGACTTACCACTCAATTAAGTCATGGAGCTAGACAATCTCAGAATCATAGAATCACAGAATGGTTAGGGTTGGAAAGGACCCTAAGTTCCAACTTCCCTGCCATGGGCAGGGACACCTCACACTAAACCATATCACCCAAGGCTCTGCCCAACCTGGCCTTGAACACTGCCAGGGATGGAGCTTTGTTCTGGGAACCCAAGTAAGGGACTGGGAGACAAATGCAGCCTATTGCTACCCTAGAGAGACCACCAGCCTTCCTCAAGGAA
Source organism: Melopsittacus undulatus (assembly GCF_012275295.1). Lineage (NCBI taxonomy): Eukaryota > Metazoa > Chordata > Aves > Psittaciformes > Psittaculidae > Melopsittacus > Melopsittacus undulatus. Next base: position 6,705,652 of record NC_047529.1, on the reverse strand, counting down.
CACTAGGGCACTTTAGAGAACTTTAACATGGGCCTTCATGCCAACGTATGAGAGCCTTCCTGCAATGCAGGCTGACACCTCAGGTCTTTTATCTCAGACACCACTTCAAATGTTTCCTGTGCAGAGGTGCTGGTGCTACAAGGAGGTTGCTTGGCTGGCACACTGAACCGGAATACTTCTCTGCCATTCCTTTTGATGCAAGAAATTTGTGTTACCTGTGACCACTTGCCTTTATTGCTAGAAACCATGTCTTTCTGTCTTGCTTCATCTAAAACAGCCCATTATTTCTCAGTTCCTCTCTCTGAAGGCATTGTGTACAGTGAGTGACCCACTGCTTGTTTTTGCAGAACACCTCAGGGAAGAGGGCCAAGGATATCTCAGTGTTTACATACCGGGATGTGATGGCCTCATGTTGCCTGCAGATATGTTCATATCAGTGCAAGTCCAAGGTCAGATCTTGTTGATGAATGGTATTTCTGAGCTCTTGTTATATACACATACCCTTCCAAACTGTGCTAGACTTGCCACAAGCTGTTATCAAGAGATGGAGCCGATGGTGAATCAGCCTTGGCATGCAAGTCCTGCTCTGCTCCCTGTGCTCCGGCTGATGCTTCTTGGCTCTTTAATCTATGTAAGGCAGAAACACCAATGGACATGGGCAGTGCTTTGCAGCAAAACCCATTATTTACCAAAACACTGGATGCATGGGACTTAGGGACCGCTGCAGAGGTCAAGTCACACCAATGGGATGACCCCATGTATTTGAAGACAAACATGTGCTCAAGTGATCTGTTGGAACACGACCTGCAAAGGTTGATCCTCAAAGTTACTACCAGTGACTTTATATCAGTCTTAATAGTACGAAGACTCAAACACTTCAACACCTAGGGGTACAATGTGCCATTTTAAACAACCATTTCTCTTTTAAGGTATACAATCAATGAGCTGTAATATCAGTGTCAGCACTTGATTTGGAACATACACCTGAAACGTTGTGGAGAAGCATGATAAAGAAACTATGAAATGCATATATATTCATTTTAAATAAATCAATGTGGTGTTCTGGGATCAGGTGGGATTCTGCAGCTGGAAGAAAAAGACAAAAGGAGGTCATTAGATAGACTTTTAACAAATCAATTTGTTAATTAGGGATCAGGTGGGATTTTCCAGCATGAGACAGAGGACAAAGAAAGCTCATTAGCTGTATTTTAAATCAATCAATGTTTTAGGTGGTGTGGGATTCTCCCAGAAATACAGGAGAGGATCAAACGGAACAGATGCTAAAAGCTGTCACTTGAAAATATGGTTGATGTAAGAAATAAATGTTTCACACTTACTTAGGGCATCTGTATTTTCTAGGCACCCCTTAGGACACAGCCAGCATGGTCAGGCTGGAACCCTTGGACAATTCAAATATTACAGAGACACCTGTAATACTTTCAAGGAAATAAAGAGGAAAGGTTATTTCAGATTCGTGTGGTTCACCACATCTGGCAAACTGATTTCAAAACGTTACAGCATTCAGAACTATTGGACATGTCTGAAGACCTTGGTCCTAGTCTTTTACCTGAGTCTGACACAGGAAGGTGTCAGCTACAAGGTATAATGACTTCTGCCACGTTCTCCTCTGCAATGAAGTTCTGTAGGTGCTGAGTTCTCTCCTGTGGCATAACAGGACAGGATTTGCTTGTTCACTGGACACAGTCCACCTCTCACTTGCACAAGGTCATGGAACCATGGTGATCACCAGAGCTGACTCTATGCAGGCCCTGCTGGGGCTGATGTGACTCTTAACAAGCACCATTTATCTGTGGACTTGTGTTGATGCAGCTTCTGAAAGCAAAACATGATCCGAGTAAGAAAGGGAGACAGGGAGGTTGAGAAGGATGACGCTCAAATGACCAAATCTGGCAGCATATTTACTCTTTAATGTCGCAATGGAGAACAGCCATTCAAAGCCATCAATACATATTAAGGAATGCCAAGCACTACAGGAAGCAAAAGACTTCACCATAATCACTACCCACTTGTTCCTCAGCATGCTGTACATTAAAAGGAGCTCTTTGAGACAGCTTTTCTTCTGCTGCTTTTCTTCTTGCCTTTTCTCAGTTTTGCCCTATCTGCTCTCCACAGATACTTGCTTACTGCTGACGGACAACACCACATCTTGCAAGGCTAATATTTCCTGAGGATGCATCTTGTGTTGCCTGCTGCCTGCACAAATGAGATGCACATGATAATCACCTCCTAGGAACGCAACGGCTCATCTGTCTCACTGTCACATCTGCCCATGGCTAATAGGTGTGCAGTATTTGATGTGAATTTAAAAACCCTCCTCTTCCAAAGGTCAGGAGATCAAAAGTTCAGATTTCATTGGGAATTGCCAGAAGAGCCCAGACTGCTGCTCACTGTCCCAGCAGGCTCCTCGTATGTGATAGCAAGGGATAGGCAGCAGCTCACTTGCTGGTGCCGTTGTTTCAACAGACATAAAATTGGAGACCCAGTCAACTGTAGCAAGGAATAATAAAGACACTGAGTTACATACAGTCTTCAGAAATTTCCTCAAAGGGTCTTCAGTTTATTTTCTCACCTCAGTGTGAGGCTTAGCTTTAACAATATGGTTGCCAAAAGGGTGGTTCACCCTACGGCTTAGAGGAGCTGGTGTGATGGATAGTGGATACTATTTCAGCAAAGAAACACTGCCTCGAGTTTTAATCAGCTATGTAAACTAATAGAGCCTTGCTCAAAGTATTTTTGGTGCTTCCTTTGTGAGCACATTCTCAACAGCGAATAGAAAAACACAACCTATGTGTGACTTACAATGCCACTCTTATAAGAGGAGAGTCATGCAGAGTCCAAGCACAGCAGCATCTTCATAGGTTCAAAAGCCAGCAGTAAGACTCAGTCTGTGCTGAAACCTGACCCATAAGGTCTAAGACAAAGAGCAGTTTTATTTTCCTGATTTTTCCACAAAAACATTAAAGACATTTGAAGTTTTGAGAATGCAAATAAAGAGCATAAGATTGGTGTTTTGAGACAGGGTTTGTTTCTTGCAGCAGGAACTTAACCAACACTTCATGTTTTCCACTGAAGATTCATAACCCATTACCCAGTCATAAAAGGATGTTGTTTTCTTGCAGGAAAAAAATCAGTGGTTTATGTAAAACTCATTTTCTGTACATCACCTTCATAAAAGAAAAGAAAAGGAAAAGAGGGGCCCTTGGACCTCAGGAGAAGGCACGCTTCCTGAAAGTGCCAAACAAGACTTAACAAAAGCAAACAATCCTGTGGCTCCTACTCAGCCACGTTACCTTGCTCTCCTCCTTCAGGGGAAGTCCAACATCCCTGGAAATGGGAGACACTGAATTGCAGTTGCAATTCAGAAGAACGTCAGTCAGCAAAACACTCAAGTACATACTTGAGTGCTATTAGCATAATTGGGACACAAGTGTATGATTGAAGTTAAATATGATTAAAGTTAAGTTTCTTTAAGATAAATGGATTAATGTAGATGTTCAGGTAATTTTGAGCATCAAGGACAGCAAATTTAAGCAATTTGTCCAAATTTACAAATGAGTTTTACAGGAAACCACCATTTCTGATTTCACAAGTCCCGATCTCAGCCATCCAAATACCTGAAAGCTTGTCATTCCCTTCACTCCAGTATTGACATCTTGACTATTTTCTGCATGTTACTATGATGCCTTTTGGAAAGCCAGTCAGGGGAACAATGGGGTTCAGTTGAGGAGGGGGCTGAGCTGGATTCGCCATAAACTTCTGTATTGAGAATAGTTGGTCTAGGCAATTTCTAGACATTGGCAAGTTTAGACACCAAAGTGTGCCTGGCTGTACTAGAGAGTCACAGAAGAATCAGGGACTGCACCTTTATACCTTTTATTCTGCATACACAGTGCCTAGTCCAATGCTGACTGCAAACAGGAGGAACCTCCCATGAAAACTAACCAAACTCCCCCAGAAGAGTCAAACCCAACGTGGTCCTATTGATTAATTACCAATAATTTCATCCTTTTCTTTGCAGTCTGTGATTAGGATTTGCAAATCAAAGCTATTACTCTTCAAAATGCTAAAATGGCAGATGCTTTAGGAGCAAACAGCCTCACTCCCTTCAAAATCCACTAGAGAGAGCCAAACACACTTGGGGCCCCAGCCCAACTTCATCCTAGTCTTCAACTTAATATCCACTTCAGGGATGGGAAGCTCTGCTGGATGGCTTCAAATTTGCCTCCAGACTGTTACTAATGGGGAGGACTCCTTTATTGTTTCTGCAGTGTTAGCAGAGGCAGTCTGGCATTGTGCTGGCAGTGGAAGCTGCCACTTTGGGAAGAGTTTTGATTAAAATACACATTGCTTTGATCAGTGACTTCCCTGTAGTGTAAGATAAACACGATCAGCACTTTTAGTTGGTGTTCATTCCTAAGGCACATGCTCTGAAGTTACTGCACTACACTAAGCAAAAGCTTGAAAGGAAATCATTGTAGCCCAATAGGACTTGGAGTTACCCTGAGACTAGAAATCTTCAACTCTAACCCAAGGAGAAACCAGCCCTGCCTTTCCCCCTCTGCCAGTAGGGTCTTCCACATTGACAAGTCCCAGAGGTGAGGGTTGAGATCTTTTATAGCAAGGCTATATGTCAGAGGAGGAAAGGTACGAGAGCATGTTCCAGAACTCATTTCATGCTTTACGTCTTTACATTCAACACCAGAAATATCACACAAGTACACTTCCCTTCAGTTGGTGAAGCTTGTTTGAATCTCACAGCTGGGGCCCTGGAGGAGTTGTCTGAAGTGCAGCCATGGTCTTTATGTCAAGACATTTAAGCACTACTTTTTCCTCTTCTTTTTTCCTCCCTTTTTTCTTGTGAAGCCAAGATGATGTCTATTACAGGAAACTAGTATAGCTGTTAACATAAATAGCATTCATGGAAATTGTTTTCTGTACTATGGCTTTGTAGGCAAAATTAAACTTTAGGAATTTGCTTTAAAAGTTCTGATGCTCAAGGCTTTACATTTCTAGGGATGAGAATGTAAAAAAATATACATGATTAAATATTTTCTCAGAGAATGGCAAGCAGTTTAATGATGTTACTTATAAGCTCATAAAAGAAACACAGGAATAAGAGGAAAACTTTGTGTTATGCTTTGTTTTTTTAAGCTGGACTTTTAATGACATTATCTCCTTGGAAAGGGTGATTTCTCTAATCAGGGTAGGAGCCAGCCTGCCCTTCCTTTTGCCATCCTTTAGACTGGGCCAGATCCTGAGTAAATACCAAAAAGGTGGAGTACCACCAAAATCAACGAGGCTGTCCCAAAAAAGATCTGTGTATCCACTCCTCCTACTACCTACAAGGCTGTGTGCAGCGGGTAGGTGCTGCTGTCGAGTCCAAGTAGTCCACTGGCACTGATGTCTCTCCTAGGTTATGTGCTACTCCACTGTGTCTGTTTGAGGGCCCTTTCTGATAAAGTAACAAACATACCATAAAGCTGTTTTACAAGCCAGGTCTCACTCTGCTCTCCAGCTTTTTCTCATTAAGGGCATTGCTGCTTCAAGGAAGTTTAAGCTGCAGCACATTTAACATCTGCATTCCTTTGACGTGTTTTGAAATGATTTGAAAACAACTGGGGAGAGGAGGACGAGGTTTGGGGTTGGGGGGGAGCTGAGTGCTTCAAAGAGAAAGCACATCAACATATAAGCCCCAGATTACATAACTAGCCCCACCAAGGAAATAAATTAATTTGTTTCCCAATGGCTTATTTATATAACCCTTTAATTATAGCTAACCATATCGCCAGTATTATACCATGGGAAAATGTAAAACTGTTAAGCAACCTACCACTCCGCCCTCTCCAGACCGACAACACAATCGTTAAGCAACAGCTACATGTTAGGACATCGCCTGCTCTTTTGTCTTCCAAAGGTATAGTTCAATAATGCGGGTATGAAAATGTGACCTCAGCTGTAACTCTTTTTCTAGGGCTCTTGTGTGTTCCTAAACTCCATCTCCCTGATGGGTCATAAAAATGGGACAGCATCTGACCTGCTTGTGACACAAAAAGGGATATTGTTGAAAAATTCCCTGTTTTTTCCCAGTCTGTACATGACTCATATCAGCAGCTGAGTGCTGTTAACTGCGAGTGCTGTTCAGTCTGTGCTGGCTTTTCAGATGTGGTAAGTTTAGGTAGCTCTGTTGACTTCAATTACAGCATTTCTAATTGCTTCTAATTCAGCAGACACCAGCTGAGACCCTAGCTTTTGCCCTACAAAAGGCACAGTGTGTTAAAGCAGCTTGCTGCAGCTCCTTGAAGCTTAATGAAAGCTACATATTAGGAGTTATTAGGCCAAACCACTGTGATGAATAGGATGGCAGCAGTTAACAGGGAAGATTGTGCAGGTGAGAAATACCTGAAATGGTCAAAGCAGCCATTTCAATCCATGCTCTGTCCAGAAGACAGTACATTGATGTTTATACAGGGAAAAAAATCTGGTGATGTGAGATAAAGCTGATTGTGATATGTGGATAATGCTAAAACTTACAACTAGGTTGCAAGAAGGGTTTCATTATAAATCATGGAAATTCTTCTTAGTGTTTTTATGTTCAGATTGGTTCTCAATAGGCAGATCGTGGAATCTTTCAGGTACAGCAACTTTCTGTCTGTAAAGGGGGAAGTCTTGGTAGCTTTGCATTGCTGTAATATGAACAGCTTTATTTAGGTACAAAGATAATGCATCTTAATACTGGATGTATTAATACCTAATACAGCCAGTGTAGCTGGATATTAACAGCCCTATATACGACCAGATTAGAACTGGTTATCAGGGACGTTTGGGAATCAGTCACTTTATCAATGAAGCTGGGTATCCTAACAGATAGGCATCCTGTCCATCACATGCTAATAGGTTCAGTGCAAGAGCTACATTAGGTGTTGTGGGAATGCCTTGAAACCAACCCTGCAGATTAGAAGAGAGTCATTCCAGGCTCTGTATTCAAGAATCCATAATACTATGTCTGAAGTTCAATAAAGAGCTAAGGAGAAAGTGTAATACACACGGGAACTGCCCACAAGAAAATTCCTCAATTAGCTTGCTAAATAATCCTTTCTTTGTATTTATTTTTAATATAAAGATGGCATAAGTGAGTTTTAGCAAACCATTCCTGCATAACTCGGTGTGCGGAGGGATGAAGCAATGCTATAATTCTATCTCCTCCACCCTTTGAAAGCAGTATTTCGTTGGTCATGTCTGCGATGCCTGAGGTTGGCCTTTAGACCGAGTTCTGCACTCTTAAAAACAGATCAAAAGAAACTTGGTCATCTCCTTCAAAAGGCAGCCGTTCTCCTCCCCTTTCTCACAGAGCTGCAACATGAAACAAGGCTTAGTGTTGAGGAATGTCTTCTGTAATTCAGTGTAAATGTTCTGGCTCACAGTCTCAGCTTCTTAGGTGGGAATAGCAAGACAGCTATCTTCAGGGGATGGTAGAATAATGCTGTCAAATGTGACCAGTGTTTACCTACCCCAAAAGCTTGAGAACAAGAAAATACATAAAGAAAGCAGTGTTCTTGAATAGTATGCTATAATTATGTGATTTCTCATTTATAAGTAATTTTTAATCAAAAATTAAGGCTTATACAGGTGAGATCTATACAGACATTTACATCTCTTGCTGACGTTTCAAATGACACTCAGTTACACAGAATAGAGAATAACTATGCTGAGATGCAGAGGATAAGATTGATATAGAGAAAACATAAACAAGTCAAAACCCAAGCATCAAATTCCTGAGTCTTTAAAAAACTTTAGCTATTAAATGTTTATTTTTTTCCCCCTATAAAGTATCATTTCCTGATTTTGGCCTGAGATAGTAAAGTACCTTGAAAAAGACCATTTCCATTTTGTGTTTAACTTAGCTGAAGCCAAGACCTACAAGAAATCACTAGGGAAAACAGCCTTTCCTCCTGTTACTGGTTGTTTGAGTCAGTCTTCTCCAGGATTCCCTGATGATTCAGCATGAAGTTAGCAACACAAAATCATTCAGTATAATTTAAGGTCTGTTCTGAAACAAATTTTCTCATTCAGAAATCCAAGAACTGAAAGCTGGTCCTTTGTGAAGTCTGGAGAGTGATGTACATAGCATTAAAACCCCAAAAACCTTAAGTTTCTGATGCAGCATCTCAGGGCACTCACTATGCACCACATGCAGAAGCTTTCCAACCCTTCATGGTCAGTCTAGACTCAGCCAGCTTGAGTTTCATAGCTCTGGGTCTGTATCAGCATTTATCTCTACCCTGCAACACGGTTGCTTCATTGCACCTTACAATAACTAGAACTATGTTTGAGTGGGAGCTATGATCATGTAACTGGCAGGCAGATGTGGCTTCCAATAATCTGCTCTCCCGCTGGGAAGAGCAAGAAAATACCATGTAGCCACAAAACAAAAAGCCTTCTGGCTACCTAAGATCTATGAGAAGACCTGGAGAAACACTGTAAAACAAGGATATGATCTGGAATTGATTTCCATTCTTCCTAATATTCCTCAGTAGAACAAAACATCTGTGAGCTGGATAGCTCTGGACAGCTGGTTCTGGAGAAAGGCTGGAATTTACCCCACCAGGACATAACCTTCTCTAAAGTGAATAATACCACCCCAAAACCACATCAAACCTGAATAGCTCCAGCAACCATTTGCAGTTCAGGAAATCAGTGTGCTGCGTTGCTATTTGTAACCAATATCATTTTGTCTTCACTCTGTGCCCACTTTCTGGTCATGCAACATAGTCACATTGCTGACAAAATGCATGGAAATGGGGATTTAGAGTCCACTGTGCTATGGGTAATGAAGTTAGAGGGGAAAAGCAAAACCAAAACCCACTCATGTATTATAAATGGTTGGGTTAGGCAGCTTTGCAAATGATACCTAGAAAACCCCCTGAAGGTTTGAACTTTTGTTAACAAGAATAAAAAAAATGAAATAATGTTTTCATTGACTGAAAAATGTTCAGTTAAATTCTGCCAGAAGAACATTTTCAGTGGAAAAAAAGTCCAAAATCAAACCCCTGCAAACAAAATTTACCAATAAATGGACTTTTTTGCACTTTTTAGAGAAAACTTTTTGAGATTTTCAGTTACCTCATGAAAAATTAAAACTAAAGAAGTATTCAAGGAGCCAGGCTCTTTCCTATGGACATCTGTGTTCAGCTGAAAATTCCATTTACTGACAATAGTAACTGCTGACAAAGAAGTTTTGATCAGCCTAGGAAACGTTGGCACCCTGTGTGTAAATGATTCATCACTGACAGGTCTTATTCCATGCATGGCTTCTTTGTGTAGGCCAGTCTCCAAAGGGAGAGACCATGAGGAGCTACTGGGAAGCTGGTAGGATGCGTACTTACATCTAACCACGCCATCCTTTTGGTGGAGCATTTGCTGAAATGCTGAAGTTTGCTTTTTCTCCTGAATCTTCACTGATCCTACAGTAGAAGTGCTTACACTGACAGCACATTTCTACCAGCAGAGGATCTGGGCCTATTTTAGCCCTCTTGACTTCTTTTTTGGCATGTTGCTGCAAGAGGGTTGGGATCCTGCCAGGACGGGGGTGAACAGAACAACATTCCTGAGCTCTTAGTAGTGTTGACCATTGTATTGATGTGAATGCATAAAACCCTTCAAAGGCAGAAAGGTGACTCCCTGTCATATGCAATGCTCCTTCTAGTCCTTTCAAGCCGCAGACCATCAGTATAGTCTGTACCTGAACCCAGGACACGCTGCTTTCTCCAGTGAACGAGTGATGGAGATTATTGTAGTGAATAGTAACAGTAGATGAGGTGCTATCTTCCCCTTTAAATTGAGCCATTCAATTTGTCATGAATGGCTGAGCATTTCTTGCTGGCATTTGGGACTTAGATTTCAGCACTGGGGATAAAGAGAATAGGATCAATGGTGAAGCTGAAGTACAAAAAGACGGAGCAAAAAAGAGCAAAGGACTAAAACCAATGGAGACAAGCAATTACAAGGTGTATTAATGTACACTGGGCTAGGCTGGAAAGAGGGAAGAACTCATTGTTATTCTGGGGGATTTCTTTTCCATGAAAGATAAAGGGGAGGGAAGTGAATATTTGTTATTTGGACAATTGCAAAGCTGTGGCTGCAAAGAATAAAGAGACCTTTTAGAACATGGCAGCTGCTTCTGAGCCTCGAGCGTGGTACTTGATACTACCCTCCTAACGCTTTTTGGCCAGCTTTTGAGAACAGCAAGGAAGGCATTCAGAAGGAAGACAATGACAAATGTCAAGAAAGAGAGAGGAAATCTGGAGCTTAAAAGACTATTGAGTGACAGGCGCCTTAGATCAAAGGCAGACATTTACCAGGTATTTATAATTGCAATGCTAATGGAGGTTAATCATAGAAAGCAGAGCCAAAGGGTGGATGTCTATTCAAACATTAAACATACATGCATATTTAATATACACACACATACATAAACACACATACGTATGTATATATGTACACCAAAAGCCAGCTGGTCATTCAGGCAGTCATTGTCACCCGTTCTGGTTTTCTCTGGGTTGCTAATGGAAAGGAAGATTTTGCAGACAGATAAGTTGAACCCCTTTATTGTCAGAGCCAGAGAGATGTTTGGGAGGGAACAGACAAGATGGGACTCAGATACAAATCAGTGGAAAAGCAGAGTCAGAATTTGTTTCTTTACCAAAAGGAAACAAACCTCTGAATCCATGCCCAGCAACACTTCATGGCTATTAACACAGAGAAAGGAGAAGCAATATTAAAGGACTTTTAAAATCAGGTATCTTATCTTGCTAATTTTGAGGGCTGGATTTTCCAGGACCTCAGTACCAGGTACACAACTAAATGAACATCAGCTTTTCTAAAGGCTGCACAATTCTGCAAACATGGGCTCAACTTTGAGCACTTTTGCTTACCAGCCCTTTTCAATCTTATCTCTCTCACAGACATGCTCTCTCTTGTTATCATTCTTCCACCCATTCCTTTCCTATGCCACACACAGATTTCAATAAGCAAAACAAAAACATTTCCTATGGGAGTCTCTCCATACTCATGTTAAGAAAAAGCCGTGCTTGTTCGCCCTCTGTGGCATGTAGCAGTCCCTGCTGTGTATTGCAGCAAATACAGCTACAGCAAGACTTAACTGTGTCTAGAATAATCCCTACTACCACAGCTATGTCTGATTTTACCAGCAAAACCATTCTAATGTCATGGACTCTCAGATCTAGAAAAACAAATGTTACTTATAACAAAATGCCACACAGAAACTATTAATGAAGGACCATAGCAACACTAAGTGTATATATCCAGAACTCCTCACCCAAAGACTGCCAGTGATGGTGGGGTTTACCCATAAATCAACCACAGAAGGTCTAGGTCTTATGTGTCTGGACTAATTCCTGAATTACAGGGTCTTCTAGCAGAGGTTTTAGGAACACATAGTACAAATAAAGCAACTTTTAAAAATGCAGTATTTATCCAAGAGGTATCTTGTCTATAAGGAAAGATGCTTGCAGTCATGGCCTGTATACTACCTACTTAACCACCATCAGAACCCAGTTTTCTTCATATAGAATAATTACATTCATACTTAAATAACATGAATTTTGTCTCCTTTTTGCTAGTTCCTATACACTGAAAGGAAAAGGATGCTAGGCATGAGAAAGCAGTACTAATACATAGCTAAGACAGATATATTCACCTTATGGGTAAAGGGTGCTTATGCTTACAGTGAATCTGTTATGCTGATGCTTATGCTGCAATGCGCAGCCTCATCCCTGCAGCCAAGAGCTGGGAGCAGTATCTGGCCTTGGGCTTGCTGTCCTCTTTGGCAGTCTCTCCATCCTGCCTGCAGATTTGAGATCCATACAGCAGGGTGGGCAACCTGACAAAGAGCAAGAGAAGGATGGGGTGAGGGCACAGACCTGGGCTCTGAGGCACGGGGGGACTGATGCTCTGTGAGTAGGACCACACCATCACACATGGTTTGGGCAAGTTTGAACAACCACTGAAGAAATGCTCATCTTGATTCTTCCTTTTGCAGAACTGGAAGGAAGAGGGATAACGGGGGAAGGGCAGAGAAAGATGCACACCCACACGTAAACCAAAAGTAATTTGCTATGAAATCACAGCAAGTGTCCTGTGGGTTCACTTATTACCGCTAGCCAAGGACAAACCAAGGTATTGTTTTCTGTCTTGCTGTCATCTTCATACACTGTTTGTCACAGGTGTTTCATGCAGCACATAAATCAGGAAATACAAAACCTGAATATAAGGGTCTGCTTGAAAGCCTTTCTGAACTAATGCAGATAAGAGATGCTTCTAAATGTCTTTGTTAACTGAAGTCCTGTGGCATCATTGCATTGAAAATGAAAAAGGAATTTAAAACGTTAAAAATGGGCCAAACCTCTAATATACCATTTTCTGTCTGGAATAGGATTATGTTAAAATTCAGAGGTTCAAGCCTGAGGCTGGAGCCAGACTACGTTTTGGGTTTGTCAGCATAATCATCCCATGAACAACTGAGCTGATATTCAGCCCCAGCAGTGGGAAGCTTATAAATTCATTTGGAGCAGTCTAGTCTTGCAAGAGCTCTGCCATTTTGGACAGCACCCAAAAAGCAAGCAAAAAGAGGCCCCTGGATGTTTTTTTGGTTATTATTATTTTATTACTATTATTTGAATAAACCCACTGTAGGTTCTAAACAAGTTCAAATCTAGGCAGACATGCTAAAACAAAACCACCCTTCATTCTGGGAATAGGAAAGAGATGAAACTCCTGTTCAGTCCCATCTCTGCTTTAGTGATACCTATCTTACAGCATGCTCCTTCTAAAAATGAACTAAGAATTACAGCAGCTTCTTACCAAGGCTCCTCCCTGCCATAAACAAAAATACATCTTGGATCATTTTGCAATAGCTGAACAGTTAAAAGCCTTTCTTAACAACTAACAGTTTCCATAACAAGCCCTCATCACTATTTTGACATCCCATCTAAGATTGGTGATCTATCTGCTGGAGCACAGATCCTTGCATGCACATCCTTACTGCTGGCTGGAAACCCTTCTTCCCCTCTGCACCACCCTTCACCAAAGAGCTACTCCTGGGATGAGGTTTTGGTTTCTGTTGGGTGACATCAGTGTCTCCCTGGAAAAGCAGCGTTCCCTGGGTGTTTGAATCTCATTGCTAATACTTGTCAAGTCTTTTTTGTCTTCAGGTTAATTTGACCTTTAGTCACTCTTCTGGTCATATTCAAGTATTTCTATCAATAGAAGACTGAGAATGTGGTTTATTATCTCCCCTCTTTTATCTTACATCACTTTTGGAAGTTAAAAAAAGGGCTGTTCTGGCTTGAGGCTGCACAGTATAGGGAAAAATGTCTGGAGCTAAGCAGATGTTGTAATTTTATTTCCCATCTCAAGCACAAGGTAGGATACATGTATACTCCTGAGCCACCTTCCTGAACATTGTCTCATGTATTATTCTGGTAGAGGGTTGCCTGGCTTCCGAACAACTTCTATATATTAGCCACTGCTCCATTGTATGGAGGTGAAGAGCCACTGAAACCTCAAGTAATAATTGGTATCAGCTCCCTTTTGTTTCTGTAATAGATTTCTATATGGAACAGTTATATCCACTGGGCAGAGAACCAAAGCTTCCTAATAAAGAGCAGGACAGTGAAAACATACAGCAATGCTTTCCCCCTCCAAACTCTGCATGCACAGTAAGGACTAGAGGTAAAACATTCTCTGTGCTAGAGTACAGGTCAGTACTACAAAGAGGAGATACCCCTAAGGGCTGGTGTAACAAGAACAAAGAGAGGGAAGGCAAGTTTTGGTGCTCCTCTTCTCCCCCCAGTTCCCTCTGCCTTAGAGATCGTTGGCCTGAAATCACAGCAAAGCCAGTCATCGTTACATCCATCCCACTCATGATCTCTCACTCCTGCTCACCCAGACAAGCAAAACTGTGTGACTTAAAGGACTATAAATAACTGAGGTCCTAATTTCTACAAGCTTTCAGTGTATTAACTTCCTCTCCTGGCTGAAAATGTCTGTGAAGCAGCACAGAATTCCTATTCCCCCCTCTATTGCCGTTATTCCCACAACTACATATCTGTTACCGCCTCAATAGTTCTTTCTTCATTGCATAAATGGAAATGAGGTGGCCCAATGGGTAGGATGCTAATCAGCCTTTCTATTCAGATGTTGACTCTGTGAACTCTGCAGATCGCTGCACTCAAAGGCATGACTGCATATCAGACAGACATCCCTGATCCGGCTTGTTCAGAGGTGACCATGTCACTGTGGCTCTCTGTGCATGGGTTAGTGGTAGTTAGCCAAAAACCTCTGCAGCTCTCATTGAATCTCTCCCCAAATATAAATTCCCCTTTCAACACACCCAAGCAAGGCAATTTTAGTGCAGGTGTGGCTACCAACCAGCCTACTGACTGCAGTGCGAAGTGTTACCAGTGCTCTGATAGGCACAGACCTAAAATTTATGAGAACTTAATATGACTGAGTAATCTCTTTAATGTGTTTGATGAAACAGAAGATAGCAAGGAAAGAGGAAATTACTTAATTCTGAGGTATTTTAAATCTAGAAGAAACTTTTGGTCTGTTTTAAGGTCAAGACCATTCCATTTTAACAGCCAAATAAATTCCCCAATCCTGTATGGTACAAGGAGACGATTCAGCCTTGATTCCTCATAACCATCAGCAGCAAAACTACTGCTGCACGCTGCTTCAACAGGAACTGTGGGAAACAAGTGTAATAACCTGAGTGATCAGAGATAGATGGAGTGGGTCCTGGGCAAGGAAGGAAAAGGAAGAGAAGGAGGATAAACACACAGATAATGGAAATATGAAGAGCAAGAAGCAGAAGTGGAAGAGTGAGCTGTAGCTGAGTGAGACTACAAGCCCAGCTAGTTATTTGCTATCTGACCAAGAGCCACCAAGCTTTAGGAGTTTCTATTCTCTGAACCAGTGGTAAACACTGTCTGATTTAATTAAGTTTTCTGTCATTATTTCTATCATATGCATCAGTGAGGGAGAAGGAATAGACACTCCATCGGATAGCGTAATAGATTCCTGTTGTTCCCTTTGCTACGTGGTATGTACAAACAGAAAACTGCTGGCTCCCTAAGAGGTAGGATGGAAAAGTCCCATCGTACCCACATAGATTTGAAAAGTGGGAAAGGCAAATCCTATTTTTTATTTGCCTTTTTTCTTTTTATTTATTTGCTTTTGCTTCTTTCCCAGGCACTTTCTTCCTCCTAGGTCAGCCAGTTTAAATTGGAGCCTGTAGCAAGAGATCCATTTCTCACCAAACAAACTCCTCTACAGGAAAGCTCGTGCCTTTAAATATATTTCTGACCAAATTTTCCCTCTCCTCCCCCTTTCTGAATTTGCTTGTTTTATTTGTCAGCTGATAATATGGGCAAAATAGTGCCTCTGCCCTACACGGGAAAGTCAGTAAAAGAGCTTCTCAGGAGTGACTGGAGCAGCTGGGGAATTCATCTACCTTGGCAGGGAAGTACCAATCCCTCCACTTTTCTAAGCTTAATAAATACTTGCTCTCTTCAGCAATAATAAACCAAGATCAGTCTCTTGGGGAAGAATTCACTCCAACACGCTGTGCTATTTCAGTCATGCTGAGCTTTCATTGGTGGGAGATATAAAAAAAACGGGATGACAAACTCTTCCAAAAAGGATAAAAATAAACACATCCTAAAAATGGGCTTCATCCTTCTGGCCAGTCCTTGTATGGAGTTTCTTTAAAGGATGCTCAGTGTGCATGGGAAGCAGTGTTCAGTTAAAAGCACTTAGCACCTTCTGTCTTCAAGGCTCTCCAAAGCTTTCCAAGTACAAAACCTAGAGACAACATATGAGTATCATATGCCAGGTTTATAGAAGGTATACTTCTGATTTATGCCTCCCATGCATCATTCATGGTACTTTTTAAACAGCCTTCGTTCCACTGTCCCATCTGTTTTGCGTACATTCCTGTAGGAAAACCAGGTTCGGGTCTCTGCTTTTCCCATATCCCACCACCCAGGTGAGTTTGGGCAGAAAACAGAATGAGGGTGCTACATTGTGCATAGACCAAGGATGATTTTATGTCTAAAAGCCCACATTTTTCCCATCTCCACTAGTGAAAAAGCACCGTTAGCTAGCAAAAAATCAATAGGTCTTTCATCATAGAAGACACTTTGTAAAGGCCTCCACACTCATATTGTTACGGAAGCACTTCATGGAATAGGCAATTATTGTTGCAGGGCAAGTAACTGATTCTTTTCACTCACTGACAACTTCCAAACTATTTTGAGTTAACCTGAAATGGAAACACAGATTTCTTTTCATTTGAGGTAAAAAAGAAAATGGAAGGAAAAAAAGTTCAGTTCAGAAGCAACTAAACATTACAGTCAACCCAAAGTGAAATACTAGACGTTAAAGGTAGGCATTTTACAAAGGAATGTTAAAATCTAGTTGAAAGAACTGCTGGGCAATTCTTCTACTTTAGTAAAATATATTAGTCACTCCCTTTGTTCAAATAGGGAAAACATGCAGCAAACTACTTTTCCCAGCATTAGAAACGACATCTCATGCAGTTGAGGCCATGGGCAACACACCTCCTGTTCAGATGCAGGACCTTGTGCAACCCCACACTCACCAGCCATAGAGGAGCTGAGTCACTGTCAGAACATTACAGATGGATCTTTAGAGCTACACTAAATTGAACCTAAGTTTCAAAACTGGAACTATTGTCTCACAAACTGTTTCCTACCTGTATGACTAAGGTGTTTACAAACCAGACAACTTTCCCACTCATAATGTATATGAATGGGAAAGTACATGAATTCACCTGAATCAAAACCTGAATATCACAGTCCGTGTTTAAAAGAACTGAAAGACAGGCCGGGTTGGATGGGGCTTTGAGCAACATGGTCTAGTGGAGGGTATCCCTGCCCATGGCAGAGGGATTGGAACTACATGATCTTTAAGGTTCCTTCCAACCTGAGCCATTCTATGATTCTATGATACTCAAAAGCACTACTTAATCTCAGTTTGGCTGGTTAGCTTTCGAGATCTTGTATATTTGTGTATGAACAACTAGTATGTTTGAAAACAACTATATGTTAACCACTATATATGTTGAAAACAACTGTATGTTAAGAAGGAGGAGTACAGCTGCCTTGTTAGGTGAAGTCAGTATTATGAGTATGTCAGTAAGGAAAGACTGAAGCTAATGCTCTTAACAATTGTTTCAAATCCAGACAAAATCCTGAAATAATAAAGGAAGCAAAGATCTCCATCATAAACACACTTATTATTTCCACATGGTGTTTGTGTGTGTGTGTTTGTACAGTATATGCAACTGAGCTTGCCTTCACAAAGTAGAAATGTTTCGCATTCCATACTCACAATGATTGTTCACATAAGAGGCCTCAAGGTTTATTTTCTGACACACTGGAGAATCCAGGAGCCTTGAGAAAATCAGTGTGATCTGTTCAACAGTCCCTGCTTGGAGCTGGGTAACTAGTACAGTATGTTTACTGTGAATGTTCATAAGCCTGAGCTAAAGCCCACTGAAGGCAGTGAGGTCAGGCCCCTGTAAAAGGGTATGAATGTTTCTGTTCTCATCCACTGTTTCCAGCATTTTCAATAATGGCTCTTAGGATCACTGACAGAATTGGAGAGTTTAAACTGAACAGAAAATAGGCAACCCTAGCCTAAAAGCTGATGTTATTGATCCATGTGATCCAAGACGGCTACTTGAGTCCAAAAGGTGGCTGCTTATGCCTAATGAAAGAACTCAGGCCAAGATTTTATCTGCTTTTAAACAATAGTATCTCATTAGTTCTACTTCAGCTTTAGCTGCCTAAATCCCTTTAACAACCTAAACACTACAAGGAAAGAGTATGGATTACCACAATCCATTAACATGGAATAATCAATGGTGAGCAGTGCTGCTTTTGGTGATGAAAGACCTAATTTTTGTTTATAATGAGATGTCTTAATGGTTGTCAAGTGATGTAAAGTATAACTTTATTATTATCCTCATGTGTATTGTAGCCTCTTGTATTCTCCATGGCCCTACATATACTACTCTTCAGCTTGCCCAGTAGGCACACGTAGAATAACAGTAATAATTTGCTTGGCTAAATATTCTGAGACCACCTTCCACATCAGAAGGGCTCTATAATAGCAATAAATGTTTTCTAAAGTAAATATTAAACCTCAGTCATACAGAACCCGCAAAGACCACTGTGTTCACATCCCATCAGACCCTTAAGACAGAATGCACCATCGTGATCCTCTTTAAATCTTTTCTGGGGCCCTATAAAATACATATATATTTGCTATTAAATTTAGCCTAACCACTTCCTAAACTCTACACAGTCCTAACTATTATCTGATACAGTATTTCCTACGTGTGTGTGCAGAGCTGTGGATGCAAAGCAATCAACCTCCTGTTTTAAATGTGTGAACAAGCAAAGCAGCTTTGGAGGACTTTCTTGTAACTCTTTTCTTCATTTGCCTCTGGATCCTTTCTCCTTTATTACCTGAACATCCCTCTAGGGCAGAACTTTGCAGTTGCCAGTTATTCTTGAGGAAGGAAGGTTTTAATGAATCAGGAAATGAACCATTTAACTCCAAGGTCTAACACATCATTTCTTTTATACAGTTAGCCTTGTATTTTAATGATTTGGCTGCTTTTTCAATAACTGAACTTATTGTTTCTCTTTCTTTTTTGCTATTTTTTCTCCTACCAGTTGCAGTGCTCACTTTTAAACACTTACTTAAGTTTAAAACTAAGCAGTAAGGTCTTGTCGAATTTTTCTGCTTTTGAAAGACTGTTTTAACTATTTCATTGCTGCTCTTGCTCTGCACCTGCTGCTCTACCCACATATTATAATACTGGAACCACTGAAAACTTAAGACCACATGCCTGATGTTTTTAGCACCACAGCAGGCAATGACACCTTCTTGCGTACACACATTAATCCAAACACTATCTAGTGGCAGTAAAATAAACGATTTCCAGCAATGTAGCCAGAAGATGTACACTTTGAAATCAAAAGCAAAGGCATCACTAAAGGGCTACTGACCTCTCAGAGCAGTTAGGGAGAAATAAAGTGCAACTTCTATTAAAGTCTGTGAAACCACCTTCCTACATGACCTTGGAAAACTCTATAAATGCTCCATTATTCCCAAAAGGTTTCAAGTGGAAAATTCACAGAAAATAAGACTTTTGATGACTATTAAGATGCAACCTCTGTCTCAGCAATCCCCTGACCTGACAGCTGGAAGACAGAATCATAGAATCATAGAATGGTTTGGGTTGGAAAGGACCTTAAGATCATCTAGTTTCAACCCCCCTACCATGGGCAGGGACACCTCACACTAAAGCATGCCACACAAGGCTTCATCCAACCTAGCCTGATGCTCAAGGATCTATCACAGAAGATTCATTCTGTCTTTCTTTGACACCACTGAAGGATGAGACTGATCCACTACAGCAGCTCTTCCAAACCTTGCAAGAGAGTAACAAACCTATTACTGTTTCTGAAGTCATTCCAACTTACAGCGATGGAGATCATGTACACCCCAAAAAGCTCTACTGAAGTCAGTGAAGAGGAATCATTGCTCACATGGTCTACACTACATGGGTTTGTATAAAATACTACGGTGGGTAGGTATATGAGGAAAAATAAATCAGATCTTTAAGCACTGTCTGTGTGTGAGTAGCTCTTCATATAGGTTCAAGTTATACTGTTAAAATAGTCCCTTTGCTAAAACAACTTCAGCCGTTCAGGACCATGTTTCTAAGCTCTGCCACCCATGGAGCTCCTTTTGCCTGTGGGAAATGAAAGTGATAAGATTTGCATGAAAAAGAGTTTGGGAATGAGCTCTGAGGCCTCGGTGCTTTGACAAGCCCTGGAACGAAGGTTGAAGGACATGGAAGGTAAACAAGCAAGCCTTGGAAGGATGGGCCAGGATGTAGTGGCAGGAATCTCAGCTGGAGGTCAGAGGATGTGAGAGGGTCTGCAGCTGGAGGCCAGAGGTTGTGAGAGGGTCTGCAGCATTGTGATTGGACTATTAACCTAGAGAGTTTTACAGGGGCCAATGAGATTGAAGATTGTATGTATGTGCAGGTCGGAAAAGTACTGAACAAGGGGATAAAAAGGGCTTGGTGGTAATAAATGAGGATTTGAATCTCTGCATCAACTTGAGTCCGTGTCGTGAAATGCCACATTTGCCCATACGAGCTCCATTATCTTTGGTTTGCTTGTAAGAGTGACCAAAATGATGAAGCTTCCAGCTAAGGCCTTCATAGGTTATGAGGGAAGTTGTGGTGTTACCTTATATCTTTTACTTTTCTACAAACACGACCTACAAGTCCATTTTGTACTTCTATAAATTGGAGCAGTTTCAAAGTTTGCTCTCATTTATACCATCAAACTTCTTAACTGTTCCTTTGGGAAAACTTTAACCCAACCACTCTTGAAGCCAGTTCCTATCCTATGGAAATGCCATTGTCAATTCTTTTGAAGGTATAGTTAGGGTTTAATGTTTTGGTAATCCCTGCTTCTGGGATTTTTTTAGTTAAATGGTGTTTCCTTAGGCCAGGCTTAAAGCCAATTCTGTGCACAGCTGTTCCAAGCTAGAGGGGACGTATATCTTTATCCTGCACTAGGGTTCGATGCAAGCAGTTAGGTTTCACTTTCAAAAGAGCATATGGAGTCAGGCATTTAATTTGCAACAAGCTGGAAAGAAGTGTTGTAAATCCTATAATGTCCCTAAACACCCCAGCCAAAAATATTTTCCCAAATAGTCTTTCCAACATAGCATAAGGGACGCTTCAGTTCCTGCTAAAAAGCCACCTATTGTTTAGACATATTGGGTTCAGGAGGTAAAAGGAACCTGATTCTCATTTGATGCAAAACTGTGGCATCAGAAGGACCCTGCTCTGCACAGTCAGCACTGATCCTACACTGGTGGTGGTCTGACCCAGGAGGTGCAGCTCTGGCAACTGTAATGGTTGACACATGACTATTAGTTTTGTCTTCAAAATAGTAGTTGATCTGCATTTATGTCATTCATAAGTGATAGCTGCATTCCCTTAAGGTCTTCCTACAATGACCCTGTTGCTTAGAATTGAATAGCTACAGCTTAAGGCAGCCAAGTCAGCCCAGTACAAAGTTCTCAATTCTGACACCTTTATCTCGAGAAGTACCTTAATCCAAAGCCAGTCACTGAAATCAAGAGATGTGTCTACACCAGAAGTGGCAGGCTATTCCCAGTGTTTATTCAAGGCCTTAATCTAGCTCTTACTGAAACCTCAAGGAGTTTTCCCACAGATCTGAAGAGGGCAAAGCCAAGCATTTGAGTGGTAGCACAAGATCAGATGTCATTTAGAAACCAGATGTTCATGGATATGCTTGCGTGTCTATCTTCTGGTTGCTTTGGAAACTGCTTGTCAGCTCCACAGAGCAAAATCCAGTCTAGTAAAAGAGCTGCCTTCAGAAGCAAAACTTAAGTAACAATCTTCCACCTTTGTTAATTAACTAGAGTGGATTTACTGCTTCAAGGTAGATTTAAGAGGAGTTGCTACTAAGGATAATCTGTGCACTGGGTGGGTGGGTAAGTGTAGGCAGAAGTTACAAACACTGAGCAAAGGGGTTGTGAAGAGGTGTAAGTGTGGCCCTGGCTGGTCTGGCAGGTATATACAGGGGAATACATACATGAATTGCTGGATAAAGAAACAGGGGTTGGGACAGAATTGATACAATATGTTGTAAGATACAAATAGGTGTGAAGTTTTACAAGTCTGACTTGAATATCTTGGGTGATAGGTGTGGTGTACACAAGTATGGACTACAGGAGTAGGTGCTATTGAAGGGACAAGGACCGGCGAGGCTGTAAAATACATGTACTGAAG
Source organism: Melopsittacus undulatus (assembly GCF_012275295.1). Taxonomy (NCBI): domain Eukaryota; kingdom Metazoa; phylum Chordata; class Aves; order Psittaciformes; family Psittaculidae; genus Melopsittacus; species Melopsittacus undulatus. Next base: position 6,683,676 of record NC_047529.1, on the reverse strand, counting down.
TGATGAGGTTAATGTTGGATGATCAGATTTCACTATCAGCAGCTGTACTGCTTGGAAATTGCTGTCTATAAAGGGGTGAATGTATAAGCAAGCACGTTATGTTTCCCATTTGGTGCACTTTCGGTCTAGTAGATGCATTATCTCTTGTGCCAATGGTATGAAGCTCAGAAGAGTTGAGATGCATGCCTACCCCAGTTGTAGAGCACATGTACACTCCACTTCTGTTTTTATTCTTTATTCTTATTACTTGATTTGTTTAGTGTGAAATACATTATAGTGCTGGGGGGCAACAAAACAGAGACAAAACAGAGCCTGCATTTCAAAAGGAGAAATGTGTTTTGGCTACTATCTGACATAAGTACTTGCAAGTACCACCGGCTGGCTGCTCAGACACATGTATCAGCACCATGGCAGGGCTGGTCATCAGCTTCACATCACTTGGTAAGACTGCATTCGCTCAAATGATGACTGGATCAGTGCCTGAGTGACATTGTGGCACCAGTCCCAAATCCCACAGTCCACGGGCAGGAGTGCCAGACACAGGAGAATGAATGTGCCTGCTTAGTTCTAGGACAAAAGAAATAAGAACTAATTCTGACCTTTTCTTTCTCATACTTCTGACTCATGAACAGCCACCCAGCTTCAGCTGATAATAGTTTATTTCTTACTAACCCCAGGTTCTGCTTTCTGGGCAGCTCTGTGCTACATAGAGTGCTAAGTAAAAATAGAAAATACAAAACTCAATCCTTGCCCCAGGATGCTCCTCCTGTGGCAATCTGGAAATGATTAAGTTGACACTTTAAAACTCATCACCATCACGCAGGGCATCTCTTGCTCTGAAAGGTGACTCCCTCTGGATAACACATGAAGAACTGGAGACACAAAGCACTAGGCAAAGATTTAAGACTCTCTGTGGGTTTATTATCAGAGTAAGTAAACAGCATATCATGCTTTTACAGATGAGTAAACCTAATACAGAGGCAGGGTTGACACATGCCACCAGGGACTTGCAGAGCTCACGAGGAACCCGATTCATCCCTAATGGTAGAGAACAGGGGAGATGCTACTTTCTCTTTTTCCTTACTTTTGAATATTCTTTTCCTTACATTTGAATATTAGATGAAAAAAGGTGACCATACCATTTTTAAAACAAGAGCAGCAGTACTAAAGTAACTGTCTGGATTAGAACTCAACCATACAGAAATTCTTCGCCATCTTTATTGCATCCATGAAGCTTAACTCCAGCTCTTGCCAAAACCCCTATTAAAATTCCTACATCTACAGTATCCTCCAAATATCAGCAAATTCATACTTGAGCAAACAGAGAAACCAGATCCCAGCAGTAAAACTGCAGTCTGTGAGTGCGAGTCAGAGTTAAACTTGCTCCCACACAGAAGCAGGTTCTCACGTGAGATTATGCAGCATTTGTGCTGCATAAAAAGGTGCAAAGACACAGAACAACTGGAGCATTCTAGTCGTTCTTGTGAGCAGCCTGGATTTTGGGACCTTGCCTACTCATTGGGGGCTACACTGCCTAAACTAAGCTATGGGTACTTTTATGATTATAATGGCAAAATAGCCGAGACCTCAGCCAGTTTAAAACCTCTGTCCTTCAAGCTTTACATTCATAAAACTTTAAGGACTGAAATGCTAAATGGGGATACATCGTGGCTGCTTTACAAGCTTAACATCTAAAGGGCTCAGCAGAGGCAGGGTCCACTAAGTTCCACTGCCCTGCAGAGCTGCTAAGCTCTGAAAGGTTTCTGGGCTCACCGGCTGGACCACACAGCTCTTGCTGCCCACCACAGCTGTGGGGCTCCACAGGGCTCCCCCCATCTCACTGACATAACAAGAGGAGCAATTCCTTCTGAAAATCAAGTGTAATGACTTCCAATAAGGAAATCTGCACTCAAATATCGATGCCTGCATTCCCAGGTTGCTGTTTTGGTAAAGTTATAGGAAAGCTCATTTCCTTCCTGTAAACAGGGTCTCACTCTTTCCACAGCAGCACTTGAAATTTGGTCTGAAGTGGTGAAAAGTGCTAATATCTTTGTGGTTTAGGGGGGAAAAATCAGTTACGCTGTATGTTTATACACATTTATGCCTGTGTGACTGCTAAAGTTCCCATTGAACTTCCTGAATAAAAAAGGTGCCAAAGACTCAGGAAACATCACTTTTTTCATGTTAAGAAAACTCCTGTAATTTAAAAAGTGCAGATGAGATTATTTTGGAGGAAAAAAAATCCAAATTTCTGTTTTCTCTTACAGTGCAATTTGCTGCAGAGGAAAATCTTACTGCTTTGAAAAAACTGGAATGGTGAAAGATGCAATTGGAATGAAGGGTTTCTGGACTTAACTCTGGACACGTTATTGATGCTTCCATCCTAGATTTCCTGAGGTGGCTGTGTGAGATGAATGTGCAGTGCTGATTGCCAGCCCCCTGTCTTAACTTTATTATGCAGAGTGCTCACAAAGTGCTAACTAGAGCCTATTATTCAGTCCATTCAGCTCACACCTGGTTCTTAGTGAGATGTCTCACTGCTTTAACGCAATGAACTATGGCTTTATTGCACTCCGCTATTTCCTCCTCCCTCCAGCTTGAAAAACCACACTTCAATCAATGGCTGATGTCAGTGTGGGAGTAATAACCTTCATTTATAGCAGCAAGTAGGGACATCTGGACAGGCCAGGGAAAGAGGCAGGGAGTAAAGCCATCAGGATGTGTAGATTACACCGTTATCATACGAGTGCTTGGTTTCAGGAAAGCTTTTTAGTGTGGAAATATCCAAAATGCTCATTCCTTCAGCTGAGGGTTTTTCCTCTGGAGGACATAGAAAGGTCAAGAGGATTGGGACTGACAGCATAGCAGGGGTAGGTAGTGTAGAATAATACAAAGCATACAAATACAAATAATACAAAGTAGAAAAACACAAAGCACATTATAGCTATTCAGGACAATCCTTAAGGAAGATGAACTGATGGTATTAGAAAATCCAGAGCCAAGTACAAGAGGTCTAACCTCAGAGTCAAGTGGCACCCCAGTAATACAGGTCCTGCAGCCAGTTTTGCCTTCAGGACAAACCAATGAAGCTTTCAGCATTCCCCTTCCCCTCATTCCTACACACTGATAACAGAAATACTTTCCTTTTCCTGTTATTTATCTCCCTTCTTAGCCTGCTGTGTCTTTCGGGGACAAGGATCATTTGTATGTCACTTATTACTACTTGGGGGTTTTTAGGGGGAGTTGTAATGGTATTAATTATTAGTACAGGAAGGGTACTGAAAGGTACATCCTCCTTGTACTGACGGCCAGAGCATTCCCATCAATATGTTGTTTGTTAGCAATGAGGACAGAGAGAACAGATACCTGTTAAAAACTTGCCTTTTCTAAAGAATTAAATCCCTGAAGAATCCATGACATAGATTGATGGGAACCAGCGCTTAAACCCTCCTTGAACTGGGAAGTTGGTTTTGTGTCAGGAACAACTGCGAGCTTTACTCTGTTCAGCTTTCTGCGGTGAAAACTTAATGCCAAAAACCTTTTTGCATGGAAGGTGTTGTAATTCCAGCTACTGGACAAATCCATCATATTTCTTTACTAAATTACTGCTGAAGGGAAATTCCATTTTCATGGAGAAACTGAAGCATTTCCACAGCAAAGATGACATTTCCTGGCAAATTAATACCTTTTTTCCCTTACCATGCCTGCTGTTGATTTAAAAGCATAAAAATAAAGTGATTCTTTACAAGAACATAACACAATAAATAAAGAAGATATCAGTTTGCTTTTGGTTTTAGTCAGCTGACATGAAAATAACAATTACTTTGCAAGTTTCTAGATCACTAAGCAACTTCTCATGATCCAGAGATGCTCAGCTTTTGGCTGTTATGAACCAGATATTTTCATCCATGGAAAAAATGAGCATTCCCTTGGTTAAATACCTATCCCTTTAGGCACTTGGGTCCCTTCTCTAATATGTCACAAATCAATTATCTGGTTATCCTCTAATTTATTAAACCTCATGGCTCGGATTCTGAAAATACTTGGATGCTGCTGTAATGCATTTTGTACCGGCAGGGCGATTTGGGCTAATACATTGTGCACGACTCAGCCGAGGCATCTTGGCATTCTGAATCGATCTGAACCGTATTGAATACAGTTTAATTAATGTCCAATGTACCGTGCCTTGGTGGAGCAGACAGCTGGCGGCTTATCTTGCGTGACCTTGGGTGACAGACACAATCTGGGATAATGCTAATGTGTGTCTTTTGTCAGTTGATACTGGGGGAGCCAAAAAGTCAGGGCTTCAACAACCAGACGATTAGTACATATCCATGGGGATAAAGATGGGAGAGAAGATATATCTACCATGAAACTGTCTCAGTAACTTGTGATTCGCAGACAGACTAATGCCAGACGCAAGGCAATAGGCTTTCATTTTACAAAGTATCTTATGCTGTTTTCAGCAAAATAATTAATTATTAAAAAGAGGGAATGAAGGCATGGGCAAAAAGGCTTGAAATAGAAAAGGATTTTGTTGGAACTGGATGATCTTAACATCTTTTCCAGCCCTAACTATTCTATGAAATGAGCAGCCTGCTCACTAGCTTAGGTGCTGTCACAGATATGGGCAGACCTTGTCTTAAAGAGGTGCAGTGAGGCAGTCAGGTGCCTGGAAGGAGTTAGGGTACTGAATGGAGCTAGTGCTTGCTTGTACAACCTCACACTGGAGAAGTGAGTAAGGAAGAGACCAATATTTTTGGTCAAAACTCACTGATGCATGGAATCAAACTCATGGAGAAAAGGCTAAGACGACAGGAAAGCTTGTAAAGCCAAGAAATAATGAGAGGAGTAACAGAGGACCTCTGGGATCAACCCCTGATTGCTCACGTTTGAATGTAGGGAACTGTAAAATGTTCCCAAAAGCAGACTAACCTGTTCAGAAATTCTATTAAAGAAAAACTAGAAGCATTAAAAAACATTCCAGTTGGACAGACATGGAGAAATTATGGAGAAATCATTTTCCTGAAGGTTAGGGAGAATTTCCTAAAAATCATTTTTCCTTGTCTAAGTACAGAATCCACATTGGATACAAACCCCAGATGACCAGAAATGGAAAACTGAAGTCTATGGATCACCATTCACACTTATTTGCACAGAGGAAGATACCAAGTTTCAGTATGCTTACCCCACATGAGTACAACATACTGAAGATGGAGAAACCTTTCTGCAGCTTCAGAAATACTAATAGTCATTTATAGCAATGACTATTAGAACTGAAGAAATAGGATTGGAACTAGATGATCTTAAGGTCCTTTCCAACCCTAACTATTATATGATTCTATTCTCTTACATATGTTCACAGCTTCTTCTTTTCACCTCTAGGCACCTTGTAAAGCTATTTCTGATGTTCCTCTGGCAACTGGAAGAGAGGTTAATGGGAAAAAGAGTGTACAGTATCTCAATATAACTGCCAGTGATTGCTGGTGCCCTCATTTCTCTGGATCATAGAATTTGTCTCCATCAACTTGCTAGCCAGTCTTGTGCTGGAAACATTCAATGGCTGGTGTGGAGCTGCCACAAGAGGGCTTTGTTGAAGGCCCTCATCCAGGTTTCTATATACTGCTAATATAGAAATAAATAAGAATAATAGCAACCAGCCCCATACTCAAAAACTAAATCTGGGTTTGGTTTGCCAAATCTTTTCTGTATGCAAATTATGTTCAAGTTTCTGCTTTCCTTTCATTCCCTTCATATTAGTCATATTCTGGGATAATACCTCATTGCTGCCAGCTGTTGCAAGCTATGTAACATGGAAAAGTGTAGCATGATCGTTTCTTAATGGATATAAGTTAATAAAAGTTGGTTAAAAAACCTTAGAAGCTATTCCAGTAGGGCATTAAATTCAGTCTATTATGAAATAGTTCATGCTAATGACAGTTTCTTCCATAGTATGAATTGTAGGGGATTCTTATAGTGTCAATGTATCTTATTCTTCATGCTGTGGTTTGGAATATTTTAGGTTAATTTGGAAAAAAAGCCCTAAACTTATCTAATATACAAAAGAATACTACATATATATGAAAAGACATAGCAGCATTAAATACCACAGTGTAGGTAGCTGTTGATGTTCCCTAGGTGTGCCTCTTTAACCTTCAAAAACAGGAAGAAAAGCATGATTTTGTTCATTGTTTTTGAAACATAGGCTTATGCCACTAATATATCAGCCCTTTATCACAAGAGAGAGCTTGAAAACTCCAACCAAAGCCAGCTTCAAATCACTGCGTATGCTCAAAGCAAGAAGACAAACCTTCCAAAAACCCCTGCCCAGAAACTGTCAGACCTGTAAATGTTGAGCACTGCACTCTGCAAACAAGACCAGCTCAGAGAAAGCAGTAAACTTCCCTTAATCCTGAACTTCCATATCAAATGGAAACTTGCTTGAAATGAGCCTTTATCACATCCTCACCTCTCCATTTCAGATGAGGGTAAAGAAAAGTTTTGCAGAATTACTCAGGTTTGGTTGGTTTTCCTTCAATCCGGTACTATTTGAAAACTTGATTTTCCACTTTCTCACTAAAGCTGCTCTGTCTGTCCTAACTCTGCAGTCTGAAATCACACGCTGGACCAGACTGGCTGGAGCTCCTTAATAGTATAACTTAATTGTGCCTGAAGATTACAGCATGTGGTTGTTTTCCCTTTCCCCTTCTTATCAGTTGAGCAACAAATACTTGCATTAAGTGGGGTATTTAGCTGTGTTCCCATCTGGCTACCGGTGTCTGCTCTTTAGACTTCAATGTCTCCTATTTTATCACTGCATCCTTTTGATCAAGAAGCATCTTTGCACAGGTCTGTTCTTAATTTCACAGCCAGCGTAACCTGACTGATCTCTCCTCTCCTGCTCTCACACAGAAGCTAGGAGATGCACTCAGGCAAGTGATATGGGAAAACTGGATGACAGGCTCAGAAACCTTTTGTATTGAGCCTTTATTCTCCTGTTTGGCTCAAACAACTGGTGTAAAGTAACAGCTGGGAAGGTAAATACATGCACCTCCTAATCTCTTTCTCTAAGGATATGTTGGAAAAAGTGTGATTTCATATCCAGCAACAGCCATAGCGTAAGAAAGCCTACTGTTTCAGGAAGAAAATCTGTCAGCCCCGTTACGTGCCACCATTCAGTAAGGTACTTAAGTCACTCCTGATCTCTAATAACAGAAATAGCTCCATTGACTTCAATGGGACAAACTCAAGTGCTCTGAGGGAGGCACACATACCTTTCTGAACTGGGGCCGCATCCGGCACCCTTATCTGTGTGCTCATGTGAAGCTGCTCTGCAGGGCAGCTGTAACCATCACTGATGGTCACTCAAGCTGAGCAAAAATGCTTAATTTTCAGTGCTGAAAAGAACTGATTGGCCTCCCTTTTCAAGCTATTCATAGTAAAATGATAAACAAGCAAAGGTCAGATTTCAGACTGCTAAACTGTTATCAGGCCACCATCCCCAGTAACTCTTCAGGAAAATGCATAATTGCAGAACTAATGAGTCATCTGTATACTGCACAATTACCACAACTTCCCATGTCATCACAGTAATTGCATATAACTAAGCATGGATGGGAGTATGCACAGCATAGCAAGGCCTAGAAATCAAAGCCAATCAGTTACAGCTGAACACACACATAAACACACACGGTTTTCAACTAGATGACTCCAATAAATGCATGTGCAAATGTAGTAACCACACTCTTATGTACCCTGTATGTAGCCAACATTGAGATTAGCAGTTTGAAACAGCTGGTGGAGAAAGCAATAAAGGCAATATAAGATATGCAGAAGTGAAGCATGGAAGATGGAGATGCGATGGACAAGAGTGAAGGGAAGTATGGGAAAGAAGCGGTGAATGAAAGGTAAGGGGTATAGGTGTATATATGAAAAGACACAGCAACACCAAAGAACACTGTGTCTAGAGCAGGCTGGGCTCCCTCAGATTGCCTAATTCTAGTCCCTAAAGAAGGAAAAAGATATGAGAAAGTAAAGAACAGACAATTGCCAACAGAAGAGTGTGAAGGTAGAGTGAGTCAGGAGAGGGAGAAAACCAGATAAAACGGTAGGACTAGAGAGGAGGTCACTGTAAGCTTTGATGGCATTTCATTTCATTTAACATATTTAAGCTTCTTTATTGCTGCATGTCTTTGGCAGACATTCTACATCTCTGCAAGTGTGAGAAAAAGACACATGGCAACTATTTGGAACTCCTGGGGATTTCACTGTTGCCGGCTACTTAGTGAGTTTTGTAATTAAAGGCAATTTAGAAAAGGTATAAAGAGAACCTGCTGTTCCCCAAAAGCCACAGCCTCTCCCAGAGTAAACCACCAGCAAAACTGATCTTTAACTATTGCTGGAGTCACAGATTCAAAGACCAAGAGGGCACTCTAAAGATTTTTAAGTCCATTTTTGCAACCAAAGCCAAGGACTTCACCTCGATCCCTAATGGACTCTAATACACTGCAGGCAAGCTAATGTAGGTGCTTTAGAGAGATGGTGAAATCCCCATTGAGGGATTTCATGAGAGCAACTTGGCAGCAAGCTGAAACAGCAGCTGGGCACACACAGAACCATCAGCCTCCTCGCTCGGACACGCTGCATAGCAGAACCCACCAGACCCTTGGGGCTGGGAAGTCGACCCCTTGGCAGGGAAACCCTTTGACACCAAGGCGCTCAGCATGCAGGCGAGAACATTCGCACGCTGAAGCTGTGGGGTTTTAAGCCAGGCAGAGCTGAAAAGCCTTTCCAGATGCAATCCTGACTAGTTAAGACCTCCCTTTAACCTCAGCCACAATGTCGCTTCTTTTTCTGCACGGGAAAGAAATCAAGCCACGCTCCTTATATTTGGTAGATTTCCATTTAAACCGGACCACTGTTCAAATACAATTTTACACTACTTAACAGTATGTGCTCTTGGGCTACTAATAGAGAAAAGGTGAATAAAAGGATTTAATTACAGTTGAGATGTCCCTCCTATAGGTTACTGCTGTAAATCCTCCTTCTTCACTTATCTCCAGCACAAAGAGGCATCTTTTCCACGGTGAGAAGGGGGAGGCAGGGGAATGTGGCGCGCGGCAGTGCAAGGATCCCTTTGTTGGCTGGGCTTTGTGTGGGAACGCACCCTTGATGAATGACAGCCAGGCCTGAAAATTAGCTCGAGCTTTTGTGAGCTCAGCTTCCCTTCTAAATGACTGCATTGCTGTAACTTCAGAAGCCAGCTATTTCCCTTGACAGCGAACACTGCGATCTTTGGGCCAGGATGCGGTGATGAGAATGCCAGGCGTGATTCACAGGTAACTTGCTGTTAATTTACAGAGCTCTGAAAGGAGACCACTGCCATCAGGCAACTTAAACTTTGCTCTGAAGCACAGGCACACTGAAAAACTCCTACTGACACTATCAATGGGTTTGCCTCTACCAGTGCTGCAGTGTCAGGATTTGTTATTAGTCTGTAATTTATTTCCCCACTAGATTCAGCTACTGTAAAGCTCTGGAGGTCTGTGTAACACAGATGATAATGCTTTCATCAAATCTCAGCCAAAGAAAAAGCCTCTAGGGTAGAATCATGACTGCAATAAAGTCTTTTTCCTGACTTCACTATTTACATAATGTTATATTCCCTGTTATGCCCCAAGTTCCCAGTCAGGAGCGAAGCCTTCTGCACAAGGACATACCGAGACAGTCATTATCCTAAATAGATGACAGGCTGAACTGATGAGGCAAGAAGTGGAATAAAGGGAGTTTAATCAGCACAATGATACAGATGGGGAAATCAAGGTACGCAAGTCATGCAAGGGAGCACTGGTGAAGCTGACAGCTAGACCAGGCATCAAAATTCCTTTCTTTCCCCTCTTAAATTCAGGCTGTGGGGGCCACACACAATCCACAAATATGGGGTAGGTCTAGTCAATTATTCACACACACATTTCTGGGCTTCCATGATTCAGAATCGATTTTTAAAAGGAAAAGTAACATTATTGCTATAAAATACCTGTCTGCAAAAGCCATTACCTTTGCTCCTTGTTTTATTAGTGCTTCTAAAGACCTGCTTCCTGTTGGGATGAATCCTAAGCACAATGTCACAAGGTTGGTTGCTGCGACTGAAAAAACTAATGGATAGGGAAGAGGTTTTCCAACTCCTCGTGAGAAAGCCTGGCTAAGCGAGTTCAAGTCGCCTGTCATTATCCACATATTGATAATTTTGATGATTACAATAACTTACTGCTTGCACCCTAAGATGTACAAATTGCAGTCAAGTCCTGGACTCTGCTGAGAGTGCAGTCAGAGAATGATACAGGAGCAAAACGATGTCCCTAAGGCTGCCCCATAGTGGCAGAGATGGGGCTCCTGTGCCGCATCCACCACTGGGATGTGGCAGTGCCATACTCCATCATCCACGTGCCCCACAGCCACACGGTAACCCCTGATGCAAGGTGTAACCTTAGTGTTCAGAAGAAAAGAAGGCGTGCCGAAGAATGTTCTGCCCAAGAATGGGTGACAAAGAATGGGAACACGTTCTCAGTGCAAGCAAGTCCTGGTCAGCAACAAGTATACCCATGAGCACCTAACATCCATTTCCATCACTCAAACACAAAGACACCCTGCTACCAAACTGGTTAAGGGGCTCTTTGCTTTGCTTTTAATAATTTCCTCACGGCTTTCAGCTCCTGGGTAATGTCTAACTTTTGAAGGAGAAAATAAATCAGTGCTGCCCATTTTCAAAATGAAAACTGAATCTCAAAACAAAATTAGTTGTATTTATAAGTTTTAAAATGCTGTAAAACAAAGCACAGCAAAACAAAGCAAAGCAAAAACAAAGCAGGAGAAAACATTGTGTTTGCCTTACAGCAATTTTTCCCAGTTTCTCTGTAATGAGAAAGCCTTTATGAGCTTTGTAAAACCTCGAAACTGTGTTCCTGTTTTCCAGTATTTTCATCTCAGGTGATTTTTTGATCCTGTTGTTATTTTTCAACGTGGTGATTCCCAAAGGATCTGTCTTGCAAATATTTGTTCAATCTGCTCTTGAGTTCAAGGAAACTTCACATTTACAGCATCCTTTGGCAAGGGGTTCCCCAGACTACCCCTCCAATATGCCCAATTTCCAAGCTGAGGAACACTGGTTTACTCAGTCCTTCCTTACATGGAAACTATTCCAAAACATTCATTGTATGTGCTGCCTTTCTCTAATCTCATTTGTTCTGCTATACTCTTGATAAGAGTCACTGTAGCTAAATTGATGGCAAACTGATGTTTTCTGGTTTGTACTCCTTTCTTTTCATTTGATTTGCTTTTCTGAGCTCAGCCAAGCACAGAGCTGATGTGCTGATGGAACTGTCATAACCCCCAGGGCTTGCTTTGGAGTGGCAATGGCCAGCTCAAAGCCCACAATTTCATATGTGAAACTAGGACTGCATCTCCCTGTGGGTACCATTTCACATTTATCTACACTGAATTTCACCTGCCAGTTTACTGACCAGTCACTTGCTGCTCTAAGAACATTCTCCAGTTCTACACAGTCCTGCTTCCTTATCAATATAACTTTATAACATCACCAAACTTTGTCATCTCATCTCTCCAGCACAGACCCCTGCAGAACCTCACTACAGACCTTCTCCGTGAGAAGGCCCATTTATACCAATGTGCTGTTTCTTCTTTACTACACAATTACATATTCATGCTGGCAGCATTCCTTTCATCCTTCATTTCTCTTAAGAACCCTTTTTTGAGGAACATTGCTGAAAGCAATCTGGGAATCCATGCAGGGTATATTACTTGGACCAGTCATACCCACGTTTTTAGCCTCTTCAAAAGATGCCAGGAGCTCTAGCTTCAAATGGAATCATTTTGTCAAACTAAAACACATTCAGATGGTTTTGAAAAGCCTGAGCTGAGTGTTTCTCTGAAGAATTTAGTCAAACAATGCAGTCCTGCTTTATTGTTAATCACCCATGATCAGATATTTACTAATTGCTTTCTGCTTATAGGTGCATTACCCAACAGTTAGCTGCTCATTTTATGAGAACACCATTCCCTACAGCATCTTCTGCTAAGAAACAAGATCTCCCTGCATAAAAGTGACATCCACTGAGGCAGCTTGGTGGCTCTCGCTCATGTTAGCCTTCCTTCCTGTGGTATTTGGTAACCTGTCTCATTAGATAACTATCAAAAAGGTTACGAGATCTATAACACTATTTTCCCTTGATGGTATAAGGCTGATAGACTTACAGGTTCAGGTTGCACCTAGTAAGTAGGTTGAACTGCCAGACTCTTAATAGGAATGGAAAATAGGATACCTTCATGTGTTAGAGACCTGGAAGCTCTGGCAAGAATGAAGAAACGTTACTGGGATTTTCCCTCTTCTTGTGAAATGCATTTTATGAAGTTCTCAAGTAACTGTTACTTATTCCTTCTGCCATGCTAATAAGCAGATGTTTACAATTTAATGATACACTTTATGACTACACCAAATTACTGAAGTGAGACACCGTGTCTGGGTTTGGCTATTTGCCTATGAGGTGCAGTCACTCCACAGTTAAGGGCAGGCAGTGCTGGTTTTACCTTCCACTCCTGTTTGCAGACTACTCTCAGTTTGTTGGAGTCCTTGAGGTAACATGGTGAACCAGCACCATTACCTGGTGTCCTGGCCATGACCCTGCCTCTGACATTACTGATCTGAGAAGTCACAGCTCGTTGCAGCAGCTGCTTCTGCCAGGCAGCCCTGTATGCTGGCATGAACCACTGCAGAACTGGCCAGAATATGATGCTTTGTGCATATGCAAGGGTGTATGTTTTAATACACACAGAGATTGTTCCCATTTTGTGTGTTCTCCACAGTGGCCTGAAGTATAATTAGAGACTGCATGGCACTAACTTTGGTCCAAAAGCCCGTGACAGACAGAGGAATGTCAACAACTTACACACCTTAAGGACAGGTAGAGAGAGACGATGCTGAAGACTAAATGATTAAACCATGAAACAGCCTTAAACAAATACTAATAATGGATGTATATATCTCCATTAGTCAGCCACCATCTGTGCTTGATTTGCCATATGGCAAATGAAATATGTAGGGAACAGGAAAGACTTAAAATCTTTCCTCCACATGAGCTGAAGTTCAGCCAGATGAGTGAAAAAACAACACCATAGCTGCTGACAGCCACAACAGCACACCCCTAAAGACAGGTACATTATTCATTAAGGCTATAGCAGGTCGAGGGATATGAATTTGTCACAATGGAATTTGGTTTATATGTAACCCCCAAAAATGCCAGTGGACATGTCCTGGAAAGGAGGAATCAGGAATTATTACCTGAACCTCATCCCCATCCTCTGTGTCCTGTTGGCTACTTGTGCCACAGCCAAAAATGCCTTTTCTTCTTGAAATCACTTTCCTCTTCACTTCCCTATAATTTAATTCCCTTCTGCTTCTCTCTGTTATTATTCAAGTGATGCCCAAGTAATTTTCCTACCTGCCTTTCAAATTTTGTGAAGGTCCTAAAAGCTTCATTCTCCTTCCCTTCTGCTATCACAAAGTCAGCAGCAAATGCCATTGCAGTTGCCACCCCCATGCCAGTAGCCTCTGATCCAGTCTTATTCCATACCCAGCCTTATTCTCCTCTGAACTGACACCTCCCTGGAGGGGATGAGCAATAACATCAAGTTCTACAGGAGCTCTAATAGACCTTTTAACTCTCCATCACAGCCAATGTTTCAACACAGTCCCAGGAATATATCAAGCCTGACCCATCTCCTACAGCAATAATGTGCTGTGAATTGTTCTGGATACACTTTGAGGCTACGCTGGCTTATGATGTTATAGCTCAGTAATATGCTTTGGTACCATTACTGCAGTGGTTGCTACCCTCAAATCCAAAACCACTGTGCTGTACAATTTGATTCTTTAGCACAAACCATTTCAGTTTACTATACCTTAATGTGGGGAATTTATAAATACAGCTCTAAAACCCAAGCTAAATGCTGTTAGGGCACTTCTAATACTTGCATTACTGTGGGAGTGTGCAAGGAGATTCTTAACACAGGATGAGAAAACAGTCTTTCTGCTTCAGAAAGAAGTCTCCTCACACTTATTCTTGCAATCAGACCTGTATTATTAAATGAGGTTGTTCATTTAAGTAGAGCATAAGTTAGTTTTAAATTAATTGTCCAAAGCTCTTAGGCAGTTGTTGCTATAGCTGGGATCAGAATTCAGTAACTGCTGAGCAACTTGACACTGAGCCACCTACTTCCATATCTGTATTAATAGTAAGGCCATTAGACTAATCCAAGCCCTTTCATACATGGAAATTAAATAGAATGCAAAAAACATATGGCAATGACAGCAAATCCTACGGAAGGAAGAAATTCAGGCTTGCGTACTTCTATACTCACATTAGTCCAATTGCAATCAGTGTATTACAATGCAAAGCTTTAGTCAAAGCAGCAAGTTTAAAGATTATTATAGTGTTAAACCTTGAAATATGATGCTTATCAAATTTGATGGCATGCAGAGGTTGAGAAGAGGTGACAGTTTGTACCATTGAATATGTGTTGTTCAGTATCACCAAAATCATGTGAAGTGCAAAGGTTTATCACCTGGACCACAAAAATCCTCAGCCTTAACCCAGTCATGTTAGAGATTGACTGTTTTTAATTAACAAAAGTTTTTTTGTGACATGGCACCTTCGCAAATCCCATGATATCACATTGAAACTTATGGTAAAGAGGAGAAGCCAGAGAGCAATTTTTACCAGCTTTTTTATATACATTTGGTAATACAATTTCTCCACTGCAAATCTTGGCCTGACTGTTCTCTTTTTCACTCATTCCAGTTAATGGACTGACATGGTATGGATTGAAAAACCTCTATTTATAAAGTAGAATTGAAAAGTGCTCTGTCCAAACTTTGGGAAGCAATGTTTACTTACACACTTCCTCACTCACATCCTCCGCCAGAGCCCAGATTGCTCCATGTTACGTCCTTTCTCAGATGTAATAAATATAATAATCCAAAACTTGAGCCAGTGAAAGAATAGAGAAAACAATAATAATGTAATAGTATATTCAGTGGAATGATGTGAACTGATTTTTTTCCAAACACTTCTTTTCCTTCTGAAGCTGAGCTAAACTTAATCATTGAGCCAAATCTATCACAGACCTAAACTGCAACGTGACCTGGCCCACAGTGCATCACCATACACATACACACACCAACAGGGCAAATAAAACTGAAATACTGCAAAAATCGTGGTAAACTGAAAGGAATCACAACATCACAGAACCACCTTTAAGGGAAGGACACCATAAAGCTAATTCCCAATTCTTCAAGGCAAAATGAAGGCCTAATTAAGATGTTTGGCCAAGGTTTAGTAGTTATATAAAGAAGGCACATATACAGTCTCCTCCCTGAAGATAAATCAGCATGTAATTACTGCAAGACCAGCAGACTGGGAAATTAGGAGGAAACCCCCCTGTGTTACAGGCCCCAACTTGCCTGTTGCCTGTATTCCTGCTGATTATCTAGAGCGTGGGTCTCTGCCAAAAATCAAGATGAAATTTTAATGTAATGCAATTTCCTCCTTTTCAAGAATGAACATGTGAATGCAGAATGATAATCCAGCCCCACTGCACCTTCTATTTGTATAGCCTCCGACTCCTGAGCAGTATTAGCAACCTGACTGAAGAGGAAAGCCGGTGTTGCTCCTGCAAATGAGATGCAAAGATGGCAAAAGTTCACTGTTTTATAGTAAAAGTAGAAATGTAAAATATCCTTTTTAATACAAAACATGAGATACTGTTTAATAGTAATACCGTAAAATTAAGTACCAAACTCTATAACCACCTCACCTGTGCTTCAGCTGAACTGTTACATGCTTCAGTGGGAAATGCAGTGGTTTTAAGGCAGGGAATAAAAATTAACTAAAACTAATTTGACATAAGCCTCTTTTAAATGAGTTTGTATCTGTGGGATTTGGGCTGTTTTCCTCCACTCAAATGCATATACTCTAACAGATAATCAGCAAACATACGCATAAACCAGTAAAAGTTTTATTCTCCAAGATGAACAACATGAACAGTATTTATCCCAGGAAATGCCTTCAGGTCCCTCTGAATTACTGGCTTACAGAATCCTATTCAGGGAAAGAGAACAAAGGACTGAACCCCATAACCCCCTCACATCCTATTATGTTATTTTGGGGTGGAGGAGAACTGTATCCTGAGCCTGAGATGTTCCCCTTCTCAGGAAGGAGTTTTGAAACACTTTCTGCTTTTCCTTTCGAGCAGCCCATATTCGGTTCCAAATCATTTAGCAAAAGCTCATCTGAGAATGTAAGCCTGGTTGCACTGATTTTAATTCCTGGCTTGGGATGCATCCATAATTACTATTGTTGTTGTTGCTTCTCACCAACATGAGTCACCATCTGGCAATGAACTACGGTCCAGGAAACTTCTATAACTTCCCATTAATTTAATTCTTCAGGTTTCTCACCCTCCTTTAGGATGATATTACCAGAAACTGGTCCAGATGTTACAGGGAGAGGCAGGAGATAAGGTAGCTCCTGCCTGCCTTAGACAATGCAAGGGTTGGATTCACAGCAGTTACTTTCAGACACAACTGAAAGCTATCACAAAAACTTAGGAGTTCTTTAAACTGGCAGATAATTAAATGAATCAGTTATACAGGTCATGATTTAGCCAAGCATCTAACTACACAGCCAGCTTTAAGTGTATATTGAAATCCACTGCAACTGGTTATCAGCACATCTGTTAAGTTCTGTTTCAGGATTTTGTGAAATCAATGCCGACCACGTGAAGGAGAAAACTCATCTGTCATGTGTCGATAGCTGCTGGACTGTAAGTCTGAGTCCATTTGGTCTCAGGTAGGTTTGAGCTGGGGTTTAAGTTAGGTTTGAATAAAGCGCACCAATGCGGAAGTGAAGTATCCTAAAACCCACTCAAAGAAAAAATAAGCATTTATTTATTAAATCTATTAAATATGGTTAAAGGAAATCATTCCCCCTGAAAAATAGAAAACAAAAAAAAGTAGAAGAAAAAAAAAGAAGAAAAAGGGGAAAATACCTGGACATATTCAAAATTACACTTCAACTTCAGTGTTTTTCCAAGCACCTCCATCTCTGGTGAGGGCAGCTCTCCAATCTGAGAAGCAAGCATGTTTGGAAAGGCCTTGAATGCTTTGAATTCTGGCAACTGAAGTTCAGAGGTGATCTCTCCAGTCAAACACAAGACTCTCGTGTGCCCTTCTATCTCAGAAGACACCTCACACCTCTATAGGTGACTGAGAATTCCAGTGATTGATTCTGCTCTTCTCTAGTGTTTGGAATCATTTTTTCCCCCTTTTCCCAGTGTCTCCTGAAAGGGTAAAACTGGATCAAGAACATGACGGCAGGATTTACAAGCTTCTTCAGGCTCCCTGGGCTTAGGGCACTTCCCCTATAATCCAAAGGGCTTTTCTGATGAATGCCAGACATCCACAAGCCCCTCTTTTATAGTGATCCTTACACACAGACTCCTAGGCTGACCAGTGCAGCTCAGGGAGGCACATCCAATACATATTGGAGAGATGCATGAGGGTGTTTGGCTGCATGTGTACAATATGGTCACCCAGGGCTGAAATGGACACAATGCCCTGTGTCAGATTACTCAAAGTCACTGCTGCTGCAAGTCTTGGGCACAAAAAGAGCTACTTAGAAAGCACAGATCTGCAATAACAGGACCAAGTGAGAGAAGAAGCAGATGCATTATTTAGATCCTTGACAATAATGATCCTCTTTAGCTGTTCTTGCATCTCAGCTTGTGAGTTTGCCTAATTGCCCCCTCCCAGTCACTTGGGGCTGGCTTTCCCTGGAGCCTTTGGAGCGTGATGTGTAGAGACATACTGGGAGCTCATCAGGCTGTGATCATTAAAGATGGCTTTTAAACCTGCTCAGAGCCTCTGGCTTTAGCTTAAGTACAAACACCTTTTCTTTCCTGCTTCCTCTTTTCCTGTGAATGGGCACAGGGATATCACATGATAACATGGGGCACAAAGCTTTCCCCTCCCCTCTCTTCTTAAGAGTGTTTTAATTAACATTTCTATTATATGGACTCATTACCACATTCCTGGCTTCAGCTTTAAACTGGTCATTCTTGTTACAAGCCCTCTAGGACACAGTGGTAAAACTTTACACATCTTATATTGCAGCAATTATTAATCACAGGTACATTTTAGTGATTGAACTACAGCAATTGCTACTAGTCCAAACATAACGCTTAAACAGAAACAAATGACAACACTGGGAATGGTGGTACCTGCGCAGGGCGATACTCTCTTGACCCCATTAGTTTTACAGGACCCTTTGGGGGCTTTATCACAACTGCAACTGTTCCACAGCCTCACTGTGTCTGGGCAAGTAAAGTGCTTCTGTGGCAGAGCAGGTGTGCTGGATGCACTTATTAAGGAGAGCTGCTAAATCAGCTGATGGCCAAAGTCTACAATTGGATGCTGGCTGTTAGGAAATAGAATCATAGAATCATAGAATAGTTAGGGTTGGTTAAGATCATCCAGTTCCAACCCCCCTGCCATGGGCAGGGACACCTCACACTAAACCATGTCACCCAAGGCTTCATCCAACCTGGCCTTGAACACCGCCAGGCATTCACAACCTCCCTGGACAACCCATTCCAGTACCTCACCACCCTCACAGTAATGAACTTCATCCTTATATCCAATCTAAACTTCCCCTGTTTAAGTTTCAACCCATTACCCCTTGTCCTATCACTACAGTCCCTAATGAAGAGTCCCTCACCAGCATCCCTGTAGGCCCCCTTCAGATACTGGAAGGCTGCTATGAGGTCTCCACGCAGCCTTCTCTTCTCCAGGCTCAACAGCCCCAACTTTCTCAGCCTGGCTTCATACAGGAGGTGCTCCAGTCCCTGATCATCCTCGTGGCCTCCTCTGGACTTGTTCCAACAGTTCCATGTCCTTTCTATGTTGAGGATGCCCTAACTGCACACAAGAAATATTTGTTAGCAGAGATGGAGGTGACCAGTGTGATTTCTCTTTAAAGTCTACAAGTCTAACACCTGCAATAGAGTTGGCACACACAAAAGAAGAGATAAACTTGGGTAAATCCTTGCAGCAGGGCTCTACAGAGGCTTTTAGCTGAGAAAAGAACAAGCAACCACTAAAGGAAGAGATTCGATCTTCCAGCTGGACTTTGGCTCTTCTGTCCATCTCCTGCACCCACCTGCTGTTGGCATAACTGGTTGGCTTTCAGCTGGATCAATTCCCTCTCCAGGTCTCTTCTGTGGGTGGAATAAAGGACTTTTACTGTAGTTGTATCAGCTTAAAGCCATTGTAGGAACATATCCCCAACCTAACTATATGTCAGTGGTATTTCAACATTTCATTCTGATAGCACTTCTCTCTTTTTGTGTTTGTCTCAGCTTAGAGGATCATTAGCAGGCATTTTATGAGAATGTGGAACAACTGAAATAGGAAGCTGAAAGGGAGGCTTTATATGCAGGCTTAGCCTAGTGGGAATAAGTTCTCTCTTAGATCCCTCTAATTGCTTTAATAATTAAGAAACAATTTTGCTAAGCTATATTATACTTGATTTTAATAAAATCACTCATGTAGAGCCAAGAATTCAGCAGCACTTCATGTGCATACAAAGGAAAACACATCCCTCTTCAGCTGTGCCTTCAGGAGAAATTAATCAAATGTGTGTGAATATCTAAACTGAGCTTTAAAAACCAACTCTGTGCTATGAATTCCTCCTATGCTGGCAAAATTCATGACAGTGGTCAACAAGTGCCCTAACCATGCTCCTTGAGGCACTTACGGCTCTGATACCGAAGAACACTTGACTGTACTTCACTTTAAACAGTTCAGTGATCACATTAAATGCAACAGAACTAACATTTGGACCTAAAATAAAGCATGTTCTCAAGCGGTTTTCTTCTGGGGGCCTCTACTTTCCATTGTTTATATAAGTCAATAAATTTTGTCTCTAAGTTAAAATTAGCCATGATTTTCAAGTTCAAGACAATAGGAGATCTCTGATTTGCAAGGGGTGGAGGCTTGGCAGCTTTCTATCTCAGGCTTGACATTCTAGAAACAAGGCCTGAAAACCACCCATATGTATCTTGAAATGAAAGGGAAAAACTCTGATCTCAGTCTGGCTGACACGAAAAACCCAGGCTGGCTCCACTGAAAACAGAACAACCCTTTTGACTGATCCCACTGTATTTTCTATGCTCTGGGTTGTTTCTTTACATTTCCTTTTCTCCACACTTTCCCAGGGTCAGTGGCATTCACCAGTGCACTCCAGAGCTGGTTCAGCTAGGAATCCTTTATGAAATATGAGATTTTTGCATGTGACAGTAAGTAATCATGTGAAAAACATCTACTGATGTCAAAATGATGTGTCATTTATCTAACAGGTCTAATGGAGAGAGGTACCCTTCCCAGCATACATTCATATCCCAGCCACAATTAGGGAAGCAAAGACTATGTATACATGAAAAACATGGCATTTAATTTTTGTCTTAAAACCTTCATGCTCAAAAAAGCATTGTGTTTTAAAGGACTATTAAGAGTTTCCTCATCAACCTACACTTAGAAAGCCTTCTTTTTAGCTTCATGATAGCTCAAACAATAAACTCGTTCTCTACATGTTTTAGTGTGTGGCGTCCTTGTTCATGGCAAGAGGGTTGGAACTAGATGATCTTTAGATCCAACCCTAACTATTCTATATTCTATATTCTATATTCTATATTCTAATTATTCTATATTCTATCTCGTTATCTGGTTGTCAGGGATAAAGTAACAGTAGAAATAATGTGAAGAGGAGAAAAGCCCAACAAACGCTGCTACAAATGGTACCTGGAATAAAAAGTACCTTTTGCACCACGTCAAGGTAAGAGGGTAAAGTTAGTCTCTACTTGCATCCAGCTACTAAAAGGTTAAAAGTTAACCCAAATTTCTGTGCCTTTATAAAAAAAATCCCACAAGAATAAACAAAAAATAACCAAAAATAAAAAGTAAAAATAAAATTAAAATAACTTGTCTCAGAAAACTAGCAAAGTCGAGAATATTTGTCCTGTAGCTGTAACTACAGCTGTTGGGATGACTGACTAGGCAAAATGTGCTTCGGACAGCTTTTCACTTCCATCTTCTTTGTCACTAGATGTCACTGTACACACAAGTGTGTGCCTGGGACTGGAGGCAATCTGGGCACCGATGGCCTGAGGATATGGGAAGAAGTAACATCATACTTGAGCACTGCTGTTTGGCTTTCACTTTTGTCATCTGGACTTGTATCCATTCCAGTTTTCACTTAATTTTGGGGCAGAAGCCGGTTTCTTCACTTTTGCAGCTAATGTTGCACAGCTGATTTGAGGAACAGTTCCCTCTTTTTTTCCTCCTTTTCCTTTTAACTCTGAAAACTGCATTAATGACGCACATCAGTGTATTCCAGCTCAATCTCCATGAGCAGAGGAGCTGGCATTCGAACTGCTGCAGAAGGGGAGTTCCTTCTCACACCCCTGATGGGCCAATAAGGCTGAGTTTAAAGGACACCTTTCCATGAGCAAAAGGAACAAAACCTACCTTACAGCTTGAGTTAGTAACAATAATCACTGAATTATGGGGTGCATGAAGATACCCATATCAGTCTCTCAAGCTGGGATGCACTTATAAAGGAGCCCATTCCCCCCATGCTCATGCAGCCAGTTCCTGAGATTCACCCTGCTAAAACACACAACTTCCCAAAAGATTCAAACTGAGCCTAAAGAGAAAGCCAGCTTAAAACCTACCTATTGTAGCATATTGTCAAAGCCCTTTACCCTTAATGAATTACCCAGCAATAGATACATTCATGTCTATTGTCCACACATATGTTGGAAAGCAGTTGACAATGCCTTAGCCATAAATATCTTTCAAACAGGGACTTTTCTGTGAGTATCTTGTGAGGTTTTTTGACTAACTCACATAATTTATACCCTCTTTGATTGGAGACTGAGGCAGTAAGAACAAGAAAGTGAAAATCAAAGCATTTTCAATACAGCTGCACCAATTTCTCATTAAAAGATACTTGAAAATAGCTGTGTGATTTTTACTTTTTGGCAAACTTCCTTTTGGACAAAATTCATTTACTTAAACATTCACAGATATTAAATTACACAAGTCACACAAGGAATTGAAGTGAACGCACAGGGATAGATATTAGCTGTTGTAAAACAACACTGCTCCAGAGACTTCTGATTTACATCAGTTAGGAATTTGGCGAGGAGGTTTTATTTGGTTCTATGTTCATAGATGATTTCCCATTCATCCAGATTTACTAGGGCTTGTTAAAATTCTCTTTAACAGTTTTAGATAGGAAGCTCTATGAACCACTGACTTTATTTTTGAAGTAAGAGATTATACATTTGAAAAGATAGGTTCAAGTATGGGAAAGACTGAATGGCAAAGGTAGATTAAAGTAGCTCGATCCTCAGCATTCACTCAGTGTAAGAGGAGTAAAGGACCATTGTATACGTCCACATCCTTTGCTCTAAGAGGTACTTATGGTATCATATCAGCCTTGGTGAATAACTAGAATCAAGATGCAAAAGGGGTAGAGACTGCAGGAAAAAAACAGTGCCTTGTCTTCATAGGGAAAAATAGCAGTGATGAAACCTGAACTTGCATTTTGTTTGCACTAAGGAACAAATTGGCAGTCTCTGTCCTGTGATGGGAGCAGTGTCTGAGCATTTCCAGCTTCCTGCAAACGCAAGTAAACTTACAATGTGCTCTACAAAACCATTTAGGCATCCGACATTTGCTTGCAAGAAACATTTATACACAGTTGGAATACTGAGTACTCAGAGAGAACATGAGCGAGAAGCAGGCATTGCAAGAGGCACTGATGTAGAAATTCCAATATACTATGGATACTTATGCATTACTTGCCTGGCTATAGAGTACCAGATTGCTGGTGAGGATGAACTAATGTCATCAGTAAGTTAATTATGCCATAAAGCAAGCGATAGAGCCCCTCTGTCTTCTCTCTCAATATTCAATAGGGTTTACTTTCAAAAGGAAAATATCTCTATAACCTTCTTAGAAGTCCATAGCACCCATCCAGGCTTACCTAGACTTCCACAGACACTGTTTCACGTCCTCTGCAGGTTTCTTTCTAGCACAATCACTAGGGACATTTTGCAATGCTCATCTTGTTCTACATCCTCAAATAAAATAAATAACCTTTGTTCTTCTCAGCAGTCATTTGAATAACCCATTTTATTCTACAGTAGACAAAATCACCATCTGACATCTTCTATTTTCTCCCTTCCACATCAGCTTCACTCTGCCACGGCTTAGTTCAGAAAGCAATTAAGTTTCCTGTGGCAGCCCATCACCTTAGTTCAGCCCTATAATAATTCCAATTTCAGCAGGATGTAAAATCAAATGAGAACAGTGGAGCAGAATAAATCCTCCAGTAAATTAAATCCTGTCTGAATATTACTAAATATGCTTCAGAGGTTTTATCTAATATCTCATGTATAGCTTCAGATCCAAAATGACAGGGGGGCAACTCCATCATGTTCATTTTCTAGCTACATATATCAATGAATATAACAGCACTGGAAAGAAATAAACCTAACAAGCCACTTGCAAAAACACTATAGTTGTCCTAGAAACATGAAAATTCTTCAAAATACTTTTTTCCCATGAAAATTGCTCTGTTTAATCATAAATTTGGTGATTTCTAATGCAGGCTTTGAAAATAATTTGAGAAGGACTCAAACCCCATGAAATGGTGAAGAGGCTGCCCTGGGGGCTCTCCCTGACAACCTCAGTCCTGTCTGGTGACAGGTACCTACCCACAGGTGACATCCAGCCCTTCAGCACAACACAGCCACAGTTCTGAGGGAGCTAACTCGTGGCTGGCCAGATGGTTAAGCAATAACCAGGCTTTGGAAGCTGACTGCATCTCCTCCCCATTGCCTTGTAACCAAGGCACATGCAGTTCCACCAGAAAACGGTCCCACTGGAGATCCTTATGAGACTTCCAACAACTACAAATTGTCCATGTATAATATATCCCCCCACATCCGTCTGTGAAGTGCTGGACAGGTACATGAAAGGACAAATCCAAACTTATTCTTTCCCTCTAGGGCACTGCAAAGCCCTCACCAAAAGTGCTCCCTTTGAAGGCCCACCATAAGAAGGCAGGCCAGGAAGAGACATGCACAAAGGACTGCAGCAGGCACTCTGGAGCAATAGGGACTGGAGGTGCAATCAAGACGGGCAAGGAGAAGGGGTTCAGTCACAGGGGGAGGACAGAGAGGCTTCAGCTGATGGAACCAAAGACCAAACAGATACCCACATCTACATCTTGTGCATGAAACCTATACTGAGATACTAATTGCAAGTTGTACTAGAGCCTAGTAACTAAGGTATCGATTCTAACAGTAATGAGACAGTTGCTTATAACAGTTCTACTTTTCTATGCTATTTCTATTGCTATTCACAGCCTCAACAGAAGAGAGAAATTAGATGTCCATGCAGACAGACCAGCTTTATCCCTCAACTGCATCTGAGGTTTACCTGTCTACCACTCTTGTCATGGTATCAGGGTCTAATACAAAGGCAGATGATGAACAGACATTAGGCTATGCCTTGATACTGTGCCCTGTTTTGTGTATGAAAGCCTTCCCTCCTCTACTGGTATTTAGGCTAATGGGTTCCAGGATCCAAGGCTAGAAACAAGAGTATTGCTTCACTAGTCAGCAAAACCAGATACTGAACTGGGGAAAAACCATCAAAAGTGAGCAAACTGAATCAGGACTTCGTATGGACACTTCAGAGGCTGGGAAACCTCTTCCATTAACCAGCTTCCAAAAGAAGTTTGCTCCCTCCTGCATCAAGACATCTCCTTTAGTACATTTGCTGCTGACTGCTGATGAGTAATCAAGGCAGTGCCTTGTGTTTAGGCCCGGGGAAAGGAAATAGAGGGTTGGGATCCAGAAATAGAAGAAGAAAGGAACAAGACTCCTGATGTAGCTCTGAGTAGTGGCAGTCTCAGTGAGATCAAAATCTGGCCCTACAACTTCATTTAATGAGAGAATATGACACAGGGATCCAGGTATTTTTGTGTGGTTTGTTGAATTCACAGAACCAGGCAGTGACAGCTTGTATGTCCAGTAAATCAATGGGAAGGTTTCTCAGCCAGTTCAGACAAGCCTTCATCAGGCGCAAGGTCACCTCTTGTATGATGGAGTTCAGTTTCCTGGCACATCCTTGGATTTTGTCATTGACTTTACCAGGATCTTGCCAAAGCCTTTTGCCACATTCCACTAATACTCTTACAACTGCTTTTCTTCAGGAAGGCGAAAAGCTTCCATTATCTTTAAACCAGGTGCCAGGAAAGTCCATTTCTGACGACTGTTTTTCCCATCTGGAGTACTGTAGGCTAGGTGACGGTTCACCTGCCATCAACACATCAGGAACTCATTCAGATGTTACACTGCTTTCTTTTATTGTACTGTAACTGCCCTGTGGTGCATATAATCATCTCCAAGCAGTTGGCCTGAGGCAATTAGTGGAATCCCTGCCCCTCAGGTAGGGAATAAATAAAGGATCTGTCACCACCGAACAAGCTGTGAAACAAAGCTCCAAGGACATTTGCAGAAGCAGGTGACCAAGAGACCAAAGTTGCTGAGGCACTAACGTAGTGTGATGGAAATAAGCGTATGATACAACTTGGCTGCCAGCATCCTTAATTACAGGACATGGCATCATTTGATTCACAATGGAATAAATGGATATATTTATATATTTGGAGGTTTGAATGAGGATTTCCTGATTTCCTGATGAAGTCATTCCTTTATTACTGCAGCACCTTTCGTGGCCCTCTCCAGCTAAGGTCAAGTCAGCGTTTCCATTTAAAATATCAAACCTATTTTCAGGGCTTTATTATTACTCATTTATTGAACAACTCTGTACTAGATGAGACTTGGCATAGAGGGCCTCAGTCCAGGGTAGAGAAAGGGTGAGGTGGACGTATTCCTCCCTTCTTTGCTTTAAGTACACAAATAAATATACAAATGCTAAGTAGTAGCAAATGATGTTTTTTAAAGAGTAATAAACCCTGCAAAAGCTTTTTCCTATAAATCCTAAACACAGACTTTGGCTCTGGAGTATATGGGGGGAGAATATTGAAAACCATTCTGCGTTTTTGTCTGGGAAAGGAACTGCTTCCCATGTGCAGCAACTTCTTTTCCAAGAGTAATTTTACAATGCATTTTATTAACTGAAGACTCTGCACAATTAATACAACAGACTGCAGACAAGGGCTCAGCATAGTAAACAAACTGAGAGGTTTGTTCCAGCATTGCTCTTGTACTGATGCAAATGCCCTCCGAGAAGTGGGAGACCTGCCTACATGTAAGACATCTGCCAGGGAGAGGAGTTGTAAGGCCCTATGTGCTCTGCCCTGGGAGCCCTCAAATAGGAGGTTCTAATGGTTTCAAAGGAGGTGTTTTGCTCTTTCATGGGAATAATCAATGTACAATGCAACCTAGTTTATCCAAAGGGTTGGTGACACCTGGGACCTCCTGATAAAAGGTGGTAGGGATGAAGGAGGGAAAGGTCCAGATGAGTACAACAAGATCACCCTCCGGGGATCAGGAATCATCTCTGCCTGCTGAAAATCAGGATGCCATGTCCCCATGTCCCCATGTCCCCAAAGCCCTTTGGCATGTCCCCACAGCCTTTGTCCAGCTCTCTGTCTGCAGCACACACTTCTTGGAACCCAACCTAGCCTTGAAAGAAAGCTCTTGACACAGCTCAGAGCAGCCGTGCAGAGACAGCAATGGAGAGGGTTATTCCTGATGCACCCATTGTCAGTGCAGAGTGTATTTGTCTGGATCCTTGGCAACATGATGCTGATCCTGCTATGCCCTGGTGTTTGGTTTCTTCCATTCTGTGGAAGGAGGCTCCAGAAGGAGCCTCTCTGCACTCTGACCCACCCTCAGCCTTGTTCGAAATGCCACGCTTCAAGAGTCAGAGTCCTGCTCCTGCAGTATCCAGGAAGGGTGGAGGAACCTGAGCTGTCAGGAGATTTGCTGGTTGATTACTTAATTGCTTTCTGCTTTGTGCTTTCTTTTATGTGCCCCTCTTGGGATCAGAGTCCTGGGTTAGCGTCAATCTTCATTATGATGCTGCTCTGCAGACACCTCCCAGGAGTTTCTTCCTAAAAAGCAGACCACTGGAAAAGAGACCTATTTGGCTAAAATTACACACCCACGTTCTGGAATTCCAGATTTCCTAATTACTTGGCCATTGCCTGATCACAGAAACATAGAATCATAGATTAGTTAGGGTTGGAAAGGATCTTAAGATCATCTAGTTCCAACCCCCTGCCATTGGCAAGGACACCTCACACCAAACCATGTCACCCAAGGCTCTGTCCAACCTGGCCTTGAACACTGCCAGGGATGGTGCATTTACCATTTCTTTACCATCCTGTGCACAGTGGTCTGGCCCAACCCTTGGCTGTACCCTATTCCTTTTGGCACTTTCATATGGATCATCTGATGTTTCCACTGATTCAAACTGAAGGGGAAATCCTGAGCAATGCTCTGTTCCTAGAAGATGGCAGGTGGCGTGGAGCCTGGACTGCAGTGTAGCTGCATGGAAGGGAAATGAAGGAGCAGGGATTACAAAGGATTTATTTATGGCCAGGCTGGGAGTAAGCCTGGCACCTGTACTTTACATTTTGGCACTGTTCTGGTTCTGTATTCTGCAGAGCCCATGAACATCAGAGATGCTGCAGCAGCTGGGTCTTCAGTCTTACAGTGACGTAGACATCACTGTAGTTTGGGGATGTGTGTTTGGGTATTTTGCTTTGTAGAGTCCTGAGTTAGGGAAAAAGCCCCAAACAAACCCACCCCAGCAAAATATATGATGTTTTGCTCTTACTTAATGGCATGAAGGTGATAGGCTGTTTGGGAATAAGGAGCCAGATGGAGGAGGGATTAGATGAACACCAACTTATCTGCTGTGTCGCTGTCACTCACAAATCCAAGCTCGCGGGCATTTCACTCACAAAAGGAAGAGCTTTCCAATATGACTCTCCTCTTGGCACCAAGGCTGCATCCAGTAGATCTAACATGCTCCCAGGGCGTGATGAGCTCAGACTTACTGAAAACTGGTTTAATGGAAACGGTGGTTTCAAACCCTGCACATCAATGGGGACCATTTCAGAATGTCTCCAGGACATGCAGTACGGATGTGCCAGAAGAAACTACATGATGATTAACCTCAAAACCATTTCTAATGCAAGCAGAGCCTAGAGTAATTCCTTTCTTTGTAGCATATTGTGTACTGCCTGGATATGGATACTGTCTTTTTGTCCAGGACAGTCCCATATAGCACAACCAAACATGAGAAACAAAGACGGATAGACCAGCTGTTAGCTCCCCCCGATTCTACCTAAGTCTTAAATATCATATCTGTTGCTTATTCAGAGCCCCACATGCAACAGAAAAAAACAAAGCCAAAAGAGTTATTACCAAATGGGTTTGCACAGGGCTATCAGGCTCACAGTGAAGTGGGAATTACATCCCTGATCTGCTCAGGTTTGAAACAATGTCACAGTCACTTCCACAGCCAACATCAGAAGCCAGTGATCACTTTACCTTAGGTCATCACCTAATACTCTGGCAGATTTTGTGCTCTAACACACGGAAATCCTTGAGGTTTTGGGGTTTTTTTTGCACAAATCTGCTTAAGTGGAATAAAAGACTGTAAAACATGGAGTGTCCATAACAAATGTTTCATGCTCCCTAACGTGGACCAGAAGCCAACACTTGATGTGCTCAGTAAATCCTTGCATTGCACTCACCATTTATTAAT
The DNA here is from genome assembly GCF_012275295.1 of Melopsittacus undulatus. Classification (NCBI taxonomy): domain Eukaryota; kingdom Metazoa; phylum Chordata; class Aves; order Psittaciformes; family Psittaculidae; genus Melopsittacus; species Melopsittacus undulatus. Next base: position 6,654,725 of record NC_047529.1, on the reverse strand, counting down.
GCAAACTAATTACTGCAGCCTCTTTTGCCTTAAACACACACTGTGCTAAGCACATATCATCTCCCGAAAGGAGTCTGAAGTACATGGGGACAGCCACATCAGAGCAGATCCAACCCAGCCCCATAACTGATGCTGTCTCCATCAACAACCAGTAGCACAGACCTAGGACAGAGTATGAAAAATAGGGTGATAACCCGAGTACACTCTAGAAATATGCCTGACATGCAGGCTTTATGTAGACAGAGAAGACTGAAGATGCTGTTTGCTATTTGCACTTTGGAAACTTTATGTGCTCTTGATGCAGTGACCTACAGAGTAAGGAATCCCTAAGAACTCATTAATAGGTGGTGTCTCATATAGCTCCACTGAGACTGAAAACGAGAAGTAAAACACAGACTAGTTGGGAGAGTTGCCTGTATATTTCACTGAAACATTTCAGATCTCCAAATGTTTCCTATTATTTATCACTTTATATATTTGCTCTTCTGAATTCCAAGGTAATGGGCCAAGTCTAGGAAGGCTAGAACAGGATCCAACCAAACCAGAAAAGAGAATTAAATCATCACTTTGCTAAACACGACTCAAGCCCACAAAAGCAAGAAAAAGCAGCACTAGGGCTCAAATACCATCCTTGCCTCTGTCTGCTGCCTTTCAGGGAGTCTCCAAAGTAGGGGTGATTTCACAGGTCACACACAATGCCCAGGCACCACAAGGTAGGTTAAGGAGGGAGTCCCAGCCTTAACTCTGCATGTTGCTCCTTCTGTGGTTTCCAGTCAGACTCTCAATGTTAGTACAACCTATTTTTTGTGGTTTAATAAATCACATACTTTAGCTTATGTAATGACTCAGAGTGAGTGATTGTATTCTCTTTTGGCCCAGAGGTGGTGTGATCATATCCCAGCTCTGTAAGGCAATGGAAATCAATGGTTGCTGCTGGATTCATTTCAGGCAGGCTGGGGTGTGTGGAGGTGGTGAGGGGCTGGCCCAGACTTTGAAAGTTTACTAGTTCCAGATGGAGTTGTTTACAGAAAATAAGACATTTTTGAACCAGCTTGTGGTTGAGATCTCCTTCCTGACCTTCCCTTACCAAAACAGACTAAAAAGACATGGCTGAGTCCTTTTGTTGACTGACAGCCCGTTACACATGATCTACTTTTCTCCTTGTTTGAAAACATCTTGCGAGTCCAACTACCTGCTGAAGTTTAAACATCCTTAAGAGCTGCACGGGGATGTGAAGTCACCCGCTGCTCAGCGCCAAGGTTTGCTCTCCTGCACATCGAGCAGTGAAACCTGAAGCTGTTCACTGCTGCACACATCCTCCTCATTAAAAGGCTTTCCCATTACACAGAACTTTCTTGCATGAAGTACTTTGGCACCAAGATAGATTAAATCCCTTTGAAATCATCTCTATTACAACACATCTATGCTGCTGAGAGCAAAGGGGGAGGAGTGGAAGGGGACTTTGCTGCCTTATAAACTTTTGAGCTGCCCTGCAAAGCAGCAGAAGGAGCAGAGAATAAGTGAAAGGCACTTGTGGATGGCGCCTGACTCTGCTGGTACAAATGGCAACAGCAGAGTCAGATTCAGGTCTGATACCGAGCCAAACCATTGCACAGCTCCACCTTGCCCCTGGCACCCACGGGCCAGACCTTGCCCATTTGGAGGGTGATGCCAACGGGATGATCACACCAGTAAGGGCATGAAAAACAGCCGGAGCAGTGGAACCCCACATTTGTGTTATTCCAGCCATCACTCTGCCATCAGCCGCCTTCAAGCACTGGGGGCAGCCACTGAGAAAGGAACCTGCTTTGACAGATGTGTGGCAGATTTCCTCTGTGATTAATTGGTATAAGGGACAACCCACTGCCACTGCAACTCCGTTGAAAGCTCTTTCTCCCAGCAAACCTCGAGGACTTGGGCCTCAGCCATGCACATTCACAGAAGTCACTGGTTTCTCATAAATAAAACTGAAGAGAATTTGTTGCAGGAACCATGTCTGAAAAAAAAAGTAACCTAGTTTACAATTTGAAGGGGTTTTATTACTTTTTTTCCCCCTCTTTAAATGAATCAAATCCATACATCATGTGTCTGGCATTGTTTGTACTCTGTGGGCAGCTTATAAGAAGCCAGCAAGAATGGCTGGTTTTCCATATTCAGTTGCCCTGCTGTGATCCACAGAACCCCCCCCTGCCCTCTTCAGAAGGCATCCCTCCCCTTTGAAAATGTGGTGCACACAGTTTCCTCTCACGTAACGCAATCAAACAGGCCCTCCTCACATCCATTTTCAGGGGGTTCTCTTCAGAACATGTGCAAAGATGCTGGTGAGAAAAGTGGCTTGGTGGGGTCAAAAACAAAGGAGTAAGATTGCTGCCTATAAGCATTCTGAGGGCACTGAGGCATGTATGGCACTATATGGCACAGAGCAATGCTTTCTGAGGAACAAAAACCACCTAAACAATACTTGGAAAAGCCTTCTGAAGAAGAGAAGGAATTAATGTATTTGCCCCATGTAGTTTGTGTCAATTTTCCCACTTGTAAATATATGACTTCTTTGCCTGAAGACAGAGACACAGAGCGAAAGCCATTTCCTCACCCAAATCCCACGTCTCACAAGTCCAAGAAATGACAACTCCAAGAATGTTTTAAAGTGAAAATAGTTCTCTTCAACTTCACAGCGTACAAAAATACTGTTCTAAGTGCTCAGAGACTCTGCATGAAACAAAAGAGAGAGCTCATCCTTCTGGAGAATAGTGGAAAGAGAAAAAACACTTCTAAGCTGCCTTTGCCCCAGCATCCTCTAACCAGCACTTCACATACATCTTTTAGCTCTAGTGTTTCACACATCTGATTTTGAAGAGCATTTTCATATTTCCCTTTGAATCATGATGTTTTCCTTGGTTCTCATTACAGCAATGAGGGGACCCAACACCCCTCATAATGAAAGGCAGAGCAAGGATGAACAATAAGAATTGGAACTTCCCACCAAAGGCTGTGAAAAAACAATTACGCTTCTATCTGAGAAATCAGAGCGCGGCACAGGGGGGGCCAGCAGCCACATCAGTTTATGGAGCTTGTGCCCACCCCACGTGCTGGTTCCCAGCCCTGAACTCAGCCTGAAGCCTCTTGGCTGTGAGATGCCAGCAGCCTGTGGGGCTGTGCTGTAAACCACAGCAATGAGCAGCTCCAGGTTTAAAAATAAACCTGGGAAATAATAAACCCGGATCAATTCACTGATCTAACTAAGGCCCTGCACGTTGCTGTCAGGACAACACTGATGGGCTCAGTAACGTGAGAACGAGCACCTGAAAGAGAAGCTCTTTAAACCACTACTGCTGCCACAGCTGCAGCCTGGTGGGCTGGGTTTCATGGTGACATTTGGGATAAGGAATGAAGGATGTGCAGTGCAAAACCTCTAAAATACCTCCAGTGGGAGCAGTAAGAGATGGCCGAGCTTCACCCAGCTCTAACCATTGCTTTGCCTCTCTAGGCACAGGAGTTTGACTGAAGCACTCTATGGACCCTCCACTACTCCCTCTGCCCTGGTCTGAGGTTCTGCTTCCCTACTTGCATCAATTATTCTCCCTGCCACCCCCTGGACTCCTCTGTATTTCAACATTCCCTCTCTTAATTTTCCTTTGGAGTTAAAATAAACCTTTTGAAGAGATATTTCCTTTCCAGTGTCATACTACAATGTAGACCAAGTCTGCATTTGATTAGTAAATCCATTCCATGCTGGTGTTTTTGTATCCTCAGTGTCATGTACATTTAATAAAATGTTATTCCCCTCTCTGTCCCCACTTCTTTTTTGAAAGGGAAGATGTGCATTGAAGTGATAGGAATATTCTTCATGGAGAAAGGCAAAGGAATTCCAAAGTAGTTAATAACCAGAAGTTTCCAGAAGAGCCGTCAGAAGCAGCAGGCAGCAAGCACAGAGGTCACTGAGCATTTCAGCGTCTTCCAGCAGGTCTGGAGGCAACAAGGACCTCTGGAAACAGTCATGATGCTTCCAGCTGCCTCTGGAAACTGGGAAGAGGTATCACTGGTGGTGCCTCCACTCCAGGGGCTTTTCATAGGGCCCAGAGCCACCAGCAACCTGCTGGCCAAGAGTAGGAGGGGAGCAGGGAGCCAGCATTGATAACAGAGAAGAGCCAGAGGAAAAGCAGTGTTACTGCAGAGAAGAGAAAGGGATAGAGATAGCAAAGTGGCATATCCAGAGGTGCAAGAAGTAGTAAGGAACATACACCTGGACATACACAGAAGACAACAAAAAGAAGTAAATGCAGCCCAAGAGAAATCCTAGGTGCTGGGGAAAGATTGGTGTGTGTGTGTGCAAAAGGCAGTGAGAAACTGTGTAGGGATGACAAAGGAAGGAGCTGACAAAGAAGTGAATATGGAAAGAGAAGTGTTGGCAGGCTTTGGTTCACTGGTTTCTAGACTGAAGCTAGTGAACCAGCCTGTAAAAGCTGTGGAGGGAGGAGAGAGGATGGTGAGAGTCCCCTCTAGCACAGCAGACTCCTACTGTTGGACTATATTCAAACTAAAGTTGGCATTGCAAAAAGGGAAGAAAGTGGTTTTGTTTTCACCTGGCTGTTACCTTTTGCCCTCAGAAAACAGCAGTGAAGAGCCAGGTTAGCACAAAGCACTAAGGCACCTGACACCCCACATGAGATGCAGCTCAGGAGTCCAGCCCTCTGCACTTGTTTCCTGCTGGCACAGATGAAGCTTTGTGCAAACCTGTCCAAGACAACAAGTATCACCAGCACAAACTCAAAACCATCTAGATCCTACCTGGAGTAAGATGCTTTGCAGTTATGTTCACGGATGGGACATACTGGGGCAGACAGGGATGGGAGCTGCGTGGCCCAAAGGATAAAAACACTGGTGGTGGGCCTTAGTTTGGTCAAATTAGGTATTCTACCAGGATGTGTCAGCATCCTTTCGCCACATTTCCCTCAGCTCCCAGAATGAGCCCAGAGCTCAGATGTGAACAATGAAATGCTAATCTGATCCACTGCAACCAGCCCAGAAAGAAAACCATCCCAGAAGTCACCTCTTCTACAAACATACCCATCTAAAAGGGATATGAGTTGATGCTTTTGCAAAGAGACGCTAAGACAAGGCTGCTTTTGTTATAAGAGAGATGTCCCGGTGACAGGCAGCTGCTGTGCCACGCCACGCACAAGGCTGCAGAGAGGAATTACCTCGCTTGAAACATCTCAGGCACCAGGATTTTGAATGTTTATCATCAGCTGGTGAAATGAAAGCAGTCCCCAGCGTTCTGGAGGGGAGAGCCAGGAATAATTGCTGACACAACATCTTAGCTGGCACTTGCTGGAAGATAGCCTCATTAAAAGTAAAAGGAAGACGAGGAAAGCTTGTTGGAGTGCTTGCAGAGATGGCTTATGTGGAGGAACTGAAAATGAGCAGAAGGGTTGATAAAAGGCATAGAGGTTTTACACAATAGCATATTCTCCTATAAACCACCTAATTCTTCTACTTGGTATTCATCACTGTCAGAAGCCTTTAGAGCACTGAATGAAGCCTTTATGCTTAGCCTCATTATCAGCTCAATGATAGAGGGCAAGCCATGCACATGAAGTTCAGTACCAGAGATATGTTGTTAAAATGCTGCAATTTGTCAGCATTTAGATAAACAAATGAGGGGCAGAGCGAGTGTGTGAAGTGACCCCTGCAGCATTCACGGGGTATTTTGCCACTTGCTCTGAAAACCGTATTCAAGTCGCTCGAGATTTGCTTGGGTGGAATGAGAAAACAGTGACTTAAAAGTAATCCCTTTGAGCAAGACGTAGGTTTACTCTCATTTGCTTTTAAGTTGTTTCTTTCTCTGTAACCCCATTCTTTGTTTACTATTGTGCTTCCCATAGACCCCAACATTCCAGTAAGGCTTCTTGGGCTTGATCCTGAGCAAGTGGACTTGCCAGCACATTCCTGGTGGCTGATTTGGGCTTATTTGCCAGGACAGGCTCCGTGGCTGTCACTGTGTGAAGTGAGGAGTTCAAAACCAACTAATAACCCATGTGAAATGACAACATATCACAGCGATGCAAGTGAAGGAATGTGCTCTTCCCTTCTTCAGCTAATAAATACACAACCAAAGCATTAATGATAAAAGGAAAATAAAAAAGCCTTAAAGATTTTACACCCTCATATTTTCCCATTGGGAAAGATGATCTTTTAGGTTTTACTTTCAGTAATATTTACTCTGAGGCTTACATTTGCCTGTGTGCATCAGTTCTTTCTCCCAGTGCCCGAGTGGAACACGCTCAAAGAGCAGACAATGCTTCTTTGCGGAGGACTCCATTTCTCGGTTCCTTACAGAGTTTTTAATGATGCTGTGAAAGGCAGGCACCCGAGAAATCAAATCAAATGAATTGTAACACTTTCTGAAAAGCCAGATTATGCTACAATGGGGTTTCAATCACCTCCAGGAGAATGTTTGTCCGAAATCAGGCCTTCCTCAGATTATACACAGCTGTTGAGCTGCCTAATGCTTTCACAGTTTTCCTATGTTGAAGGAAAACCTTGGTGGCATGGGATCACAATCAATCTCAATACCTCATACAAAGTGGAGTCACTAAAGTCTCATTTGCAGCCCCTTTTCTTTTTGGCCTATACACAAACTTTTCTGCTCATTTGAAGAGAATTATGTGGGCTTAATTAAGTGTAGTAACTTATTGGTAGCACAGTGCCCAATCAATGAAATGTGCAGATGTGATGTGAAATGATGGGCGATGCTGTTGTGAAGAATACAAATCGGGGTGACAGCTATTATTTGTACCCAAAAGAAGTTATTTGGGACTCAATTATCCCATTCATAGCAATTGTGGTGCACCAGATGGTTACAATGCATAAGAGTCTTCCATGACCATAACATTTCTTCTGAGCACCTTTTCTTCTTCTCTAATTCACCATACGACGATTAGTTTCTTATTGGGTGTTTATTGAAATGAGGTGGGCTAAGGAACAGATTTAGTGCATCAAGGAACAAAAGGGAGGGGAGACCCATGAATCAAAATAAGAGACTGCAGCTTGCTCTGTTGTTTTTCAGAGGCCTTGAAATAGTCGCCTTGCAGCTTATCTGCAATGACCTTCCCTCCCCTCTTTTCTCTTGCCTCCTTCTCTCCCCAAGTCCAGGAGATGTAAAGGTTTTCAAATGTGACCGGCTGCTGTGCCGTCTGTCAAAGCCCTTCCAGCCAAGTGAGCAGTTTTTCATTTAATTCACTGAGTTGTCCTCAATAAAATTAATTCCTTCTCATCGGCACCACTGAAGCAGTGAATAGGAACAAAACCAAACGAGGTTGTGAATATAGTGCTGGTCATTAACTGGGGCACTGACTCTATCATCTGTTCATCCCTTCTTCTCATTGAGGTGCTTACAATATAAAAGGAAAAGCAAAGTGGGTGGGGAGAAAGAACAGAAAAGCCAAAGGAACCGTGCTCTCAGCTGGACAAAATCAGCTTATTTCCAACTGCAAGCAATGAAGCAACAGCCATTTGTACCAGAAAGATCTGGCTCTTGTGTTGGCACTGTCCTAAAGCTCTTGCCCATCACCTGTACGAACTAGTTGGCAGGCGGTCTGGCTGGATGTGGTTCTGGGCAATCTGATCTAGCTGAAGATGTCCCTGCTTATTGCAGGGGAGCTGAACTAGATGAGCTTTGAAGGTCCCATCCCACTCAAACTAATTCTATGATTGTATGAAAGGTATCTGAACACACAGCTTGCATGCACAAAAGAAGGGGAGCAACTCGGCACATTGCAGCCACACTCTGCCAGCTTTTATGATTCAACCTTTCTCTTTGGGAAAACACACTTCGTGCCTGGGCTGAGGTGAAAGGCCTCCAGACAACAGCTGTCTTGGGCTTGTGCTCCATGATTGGCAGTACTGTGCGGAGCACTCTGCTTACGGCAGAATGGGAAGTATGTGGAAAATGAGTTGGCCTTTTCCCTTGGCAATCATCACTTTCTAATGTCTTTTACCTCCTGAGCCCAGCAGAGCCGTGGCATTCCTGGACTCTCCTGTTGCAGGATAAGGAGCATGTAAGGCTTTAGCGTACCTGTTGTTATGGCTACGTTTGTTTGTCAAACACAATGATGGCCTTAGGAGTAACACATACAGGACTTTCCTGATTAAGACAACGGCATAGCTCTGGTGGCGTCTACATGAAACTTGATCATGTGGCTTCAGAGCCTGGCAACCACATCCTACTTCGGGGTTAGCCAAATAAAACTGTATTTTGGTTTAGTGCTGCTAGCTTTGAGGAAATGATGGTTATGAAATTTGGGCCAGAGTTTATGTTTACTTAAACTACGGCTGCCACGAGACAGAGTCCATCTTTCCTTAACAAAGGAAAGGAGCGTATGAAATATGCCTTTTCTTAATAATAATAATGCCTTTTCAAGGGTGGTTTACAACTTAAAAACACAGATACTACAGTGCCACTTGTGTTCTAAAACCTGCATTAAAATGACACTAAGCTGTGACCCACAAGCTCAAGACACGCTTTGCAAACTGCTTGTTATTTGCAAATACATAAAGTTTGATGACATGTATCACATAGATTTAATTTCAACCGTGTCTTTTCTTTAATAAACAAAACATGCTGTACCGGCAGAGCTATAACCAAGTGATGATAGCATCTGGTTTTCAGACCATGTACGGATCAGAAAGATAACTTTGTTCCCCCGTCCCACAACAACAAGAAAATGGAAACAAGAATAATCCCAAATCAGGCTTTTTGACCACTACTGAATAAGCAGGGGCAGATTTCCAAAGACAAGTAAGGGCTTCTCCATTCTTATCTATTATTGTTTCAACCAGTATGCCTAACACTGATCTAGGAATTGAGTGCTGCTCTGGAATGTCTAGATTCAAACAGACCATATATATGCTAAGACACATTATGAGAAATCTACCTCACAATTTAGTTGTAGATCTGCTTTGTCACACCAGCAGAAGTGAGAATAAAAAGTAGAAGCCTGGTTCACATTCTCTCTGCCTTACTGCCCTTGTACTAACTAGATCAAACAGCCAGAACAAAGATCCTGCTTTGAGCATATCCCTTCAAGGTGAGCAGAGGCAGCTAGAGAGTAGAAACACAACATCAGTGATCTGAACCTTTCTCCAGTGATGAGTGGATTTCAAACAATATCATCTGTTGTATTAGGTAGAGAACAAAACTCTGGCCTCACTTCAATTGAGTGCAAGTATTCCAAGGACCTCAGTGGGTACACAATTTCACTACAATACACAATAATATCCAAGGGTATAATACTGGGAGTTCAGATCCTTCTTCAAACCAGACTGCAACTAACTAAATTTTGGCACAGCTTTCCTGACCATTACGGAGTTTTTAAAATGGGAATTGTGTTAGTCAAAATGAATCACAGTCTGTACCCTCTTCGGTACTACATTTTGCCTTATAGACTTACAAAACCCCAATCAGATCTCATCTCTCTGCAACTGGGAGACACGGTAGTTATCCACTATAGCTAAAACAATAAACTTCTTTCCCAGAGTGCTTTTACATTAGGCTTTAACCAGGATTCAGACCCTGTTTTGCAAATTTGGGGATTTAAGCAAGTCTGTTCCGATTTCCTACATAACTGCTCTAATTCTATACTAGCTCCTCGAAACAAATTTAGACCCAGCTGCCAGCAGGTGTGATGGAAGCTTCAAGGCTATGGGTTAGTCAAATGCCGAGGGACAGCTCCTACCCATGACACTACACATGTTAAATCCTCATAGATTTGCCCTCCCCCAGTTATTTTTATTGACTCTTATTCATCTTCCTGCACCAGAAGGCTCAGGCAAGTCAGGATGCTACTGGTCTACATCTTTCCTAGCACATTTGCGCCCAAAGTCAGTATCAGACATTACCACAGGTTTCATGACCATCCATCTTATGCTTTGATGTTTTAACTTTTCTTTGCTTCAGAAATTGTTCCATGCAGATTTCCACTCAGACTGGCCCTATGACAGCAAAATGCAACCACTCCCAATATTTATGATGTTGGTTTGTGTCCCAAGCAGTTTTTCCCATACATTTTGACTTGATTATATCTATTAAAGGCTATAGCCCCTTTGTTTTATGCAGTTCTTTTATTTTTGTTTTTTAGTAAGAACACAACTATGCAAAAATATGCATGATGAAGCCTAAAACCCCCTGAGACCTATTCACAGTGTGGAACTTTGCTACGACTTGAATGCACAAAGGAATGTCTCTCGTTAATAGACATTTATATATCATCTGTATAATGACTCTTTCTATTCCCTCTCCCCTTTTTATTCCTTTTATCATTTGACATTGGCCATACATTGGCTGTTGGAGGTCAGTTACAAGACCAAGATTTGGATGAGAACATTATAGCACACTCTTTGGAGAATCTAAAATATATAGTTGCCATTGACTCTGTCAAAAGACTTTTCCATATTTAAGGAAAGAGTTGAAATGAGGATTAGATTTAATGTTGATCAGGGTTAAGGTCAAACCCAGTCATATCTTTTCATATCTACTGAATTAATTATAAGTACCAGCTGGTTAGGTAGAGCTGTTTCCATTGCAGTGGATTCTATGTCTTTGAAAAGCTATTTTCAAAGTAACTGGAAATAATTATAATGGCTCCAAATCACCTACTCTTCAAACTAACGAATAAGCAAATATTCCTTTTACAATATCACCTTTCCTCAAATGGTTTTTCCAAGTGTGGCATCCCAAACACCCAAGCTTGAATTTTTCATATATATGTATATTTTAGGTTCTCCACTATTAAGAGAAGTGTTTGCAAACAAAATGCAGACTTCAATTCCACTGTAGTTCTGAACCAGGTATGTCATTAGTTTTAAACCACTGTATCTCTGAAAGGATGAAGTATTAAACGGGATATTTAGGTATGAAAGTGAAAAGAGTAGCACTTTGAGGACCAAAGTACCCATCCTGCAGGTTTGTATATTTTCACCCAAGCGTTTCTTTACTTATTATTTCCTTTTAAAAAAACAATTTTCATTTAAAGATATACTTCATTCTACATACATAACAAATAAATCAACACACGTAACCACAGTTTGTCCAAAGACACTCAGACTCTAGGGCCCGCATCTGTGTGGTCCAGCTTTGCCCATCACTATGTGTAGTTTGAGTCATGGTTTAGTATGGTAGGACTTCCCCAGAAGCAACCTGAATACACCATGCAGTGTGTACCTCCTGGTGTTGTAGGTAGTCTATGTAAGGAATAGCGATGGTTGGTGGGGACAGCCCTCCTGAGCTTAGTTCCAGCACACAACACTTGAAAGGAAACTCTGTATGTCGTTTTTCTCTCCTCTAGGGATGGGAAAGGAAGGCTACAGTCTGAATTGATCTCCCCACCTCTTTTAATTAAATACATTTGGTTGGCTGCCATTGTGGGGTTTAGGATTAGGCAATATTTCCTTGAAGACTACTTGGAGTCCAAAAAATTCCCAAAGTTTCAAAATTTCATATGACATGAGAACTTCTTCAGTGGCTGATTAAGTTGTTTGTTGAGATTGAAAGTACTTAACTTCTCTGCTCCTCTGAGCTTCCCCTTTTCCCCCTGTCCTTCCCCTCTTCCATCCCCCCAAATCTCCCTTCCCTTTTCAAGCATCCTTTGCTCCCAGACTCCAGCTATTGCCCCCATGCCACCCAATGTCTTCCAGCAGAGCTGGAGGGGGGGACACTTCTTGATGCACTGCAGATGTGGGCTGTTAGTAGGGCTTTCACATGGAACTCAAATTGCTTGAAAAGGTTTAACCCTGTGACTGAATTCTCAAACCTGCAAACTGTAAGCAAAGCCCATGCTCCCATCCAGGCTGAAAAGGGCAAGTTAATGAAAGAAACCCCCACCCTAGCAATTCACAGGATGCATGAAAAGAAACCTAAACCCCCCACATTCTCAATGCTAATTAAGCAATAATGATCAAGGCCCAGAGTATTTCCTGGGGATTAATAACTAACTGGGAGGAGATGATGACCCCAGACAGTCATTAATCCTCAGGAAATGCCCTGCGTTGAAGTTGTTATTGCTAGTTCAGGCTAAATATGTGAGAAAAGAGGGGTTTTTTTTCTGATTTCCATCTTGCTGGAGGTTTTTCAGTGTGTTTTCTCTTTGGTTGTGATTATGAGTCCCCTGGAGTAAGACCTCTCAGGTCCACGAGCTGACCACATTGCACAAGATATTCCCCCAGACCCCAGTACTATCAGAAATACAAATTAAATCACAGTTCCTTACACAGACTCTGTTGCAGACGGATCTTGCTGTTCTCTAAACATTCAAAGCCTGATCCTGAGCAATGTAAAGCCGTGTCAGCTCCCACTGAACTCTGTGAGTCTCTGGATGCCAGATTTCTGTGACCTCTGAGACTCTCCTCATCTGATCAGCATCAAGCCCATGGAGTTTATTGCTTCAGAATACAGGCTCTGGCTCTAGGATGTGCTTGATTTCAAGCACATATATGCTCAACTGAACTGAATAATTTAATAGATGATGTGTAGTGACCAGGAGCCCTTCACATCCGAGATCTTATTCTTCAGTCCTTAACACCCAGCAACTCATAGCCAATGACAGGGCACACGTGCTGAAATTCAAGCATGCATAACATTTTCAGGAACTGAAATTGCATTTAATAGCAACACTCACAACCAGACAGGAATCACCACGCTGCACAGATCACAGAGGTACTGCGTCAGACTCAGGCCTTGGGATCGCATCGGGGCATTCTCACTTTAAATCTTCCTTGTTTCAGGGATGCGTGTGTGTCTGCACGGAACACACACTGGGATCTTCGAAACAAGCAATTTCTATCACGCTTTTATAAAAGAGAAATAACTGCATCATCCCAGTAATCCAACCATTTCTGCGAACTGTCACTTGTAACAAACATTTAAGCACACACATGCTTAAATACAAGTGCAAAAGCAAACAAAGCTCCTGCTGTCACATCACAGATCTGTTCTCCCTCCCTGACATTTTCAGGTCCACTTCAGAAAGAATTTGGCTTCTGCAAATAAAAAATGGAAGCTAAACAAGAACTTCCTCATTATCATTGGTAGTCCTTAAATTTTACTGAAAACTTCTTTTTATATGCCATTAAATATTTCCTTCAGCTTTGAAGGAGAAACTAAGCAGAGAGGGAGGGAAAAGGTTTCATCTACATTAATATTCCCAGATAGGTTTAAAAAAGACATGAAAGCAATAGCATAAGTGATAAAAGGTAAACTGTCATTTCTAAAATGTTTGCTGTTTATGCATTATAAAGGTACACAGAAACAAATATGTGGTACATATTTACATATGTATATATGTGATATTCTCTTATTAAGACTGCTTTCAGAGCTAAACACCATTCTCTCAGCTCTTTAATGTCACTCCTTGTCAAAAACCCCCCAAAACCAAAAGGATGAAAAAGAAAGGTCTGATTACAATAAGCCCTGACTGAGTTCAGCTCTTACATTGAAACCATGGAAAGCATTCAGCATCTAACAGGATTAAGCTAAAGGAAAATCCTTAAAAGAAGAGAGCTAAAATTCAGCCTCAACTACAGGGAAAATCTGAAAGTAAGGGTTTATTTTCGTCCTAACTATAACATCTCTAATCAGAAGATGAAAAACAATAAGCCAACGCAATACACAAACTACAGAAAGCTCTTAAACTAACAAAGAGCTAGGAGAATTAGCAAACTCCCCTTCCACAGAATCCCTGCTTTATCCTCCACATAAATCTCTTCACTTTACAGCAATACCAGCCCCTGGTGTTAATAACACTATGTCAGCAATCTTGGTAAGATTTATACAGGAAAAACTCCACTGAAAATTGCCTGGTCATTATACATTCCTTTGGAATCAATGAAACACTATAAATCTTTAAATACACTTGCGCTCATATGATTCAGACGTACTCTTTAAATGCACCCTGCCATTCACTAGAGGATACTTCAGCGTGGTGTTGCAGAGGTAACAATAATACAGTCTGTGTTAATCTTTTTCTTTAAATGGAGTACATACAGAGAATATTGAAGAGTGGGGCTGGGGGATCTATTTGTCAGATGAAAATTAATCACTATTCTAAACCAGACCGAACCCTACTGCTCTTCTATACCATGAGAGCAGTCACTTGGTCTAAAGTTTCACGTTGGCCTATTTCTTCTTAGCTGGGTTAAGCTGGCATCAAGGGGCTATCATCTGTCAAAATATCAGCAGGAGAAACAATTGACAAAGCCACCACTTGAGAATGTTGAGTAAACTGGGTAAAAAGCAGTGAAAGAAGTTAATGTGCAACCTGGCACACAGTACCAGCCCAAGCCGTGAGAACCACTTATGTGATAATTGGTCCCTCACAATATCTTCTGCTCTGTAAAACATTGTCTTGGGCTTGTCTTTCAGCACAGGAACGGATCTCTGTGAGACGCAATGAAACAAACACCCACCTGAAAGCCCCCTCCAGCTGACAGGGGAGGAATTCAGGTGGGAAAGCTTGCGACTTCTGAACAGCTACAACCAGTTTCAGGTAACTCCAGACTCACCCAGGGTCAGCAGGGAAAAAGCAAACCCCTATTTGAAAGAAGAAGAAACACATTTATATGCAGCCACTTATTCAGTTCAGGCAGAAATTAGTAACCTCTGGGATTCAAAGTATCTCCCGCTCCAGTTTTATCCTCCTTGTTGTCCGGCCTTTAAGAACAATCCTTATTGTACTGACTGAGTATTACCAGGGGAGAAATGTAAAACCAGGAATCAGAAGAGAAACAGACAAAATTAACAAAGCTGGTCTGTCTGCGAAGTAGGAGCCCAGGCGGCAGAAATATTAGAGTGTATGAATAGATTATGGAACATCTTGTAATGCAGGTGTTTCCTAGGGCATCCAACCTTCCCTCAGCCTTTCTTTACATATGTATGTATGAATATACATATATACGTCTACATAGAATCATAGAATCATAGAATAGTTAGGGTTGGAAAGGACCTTAAGATCATCCAGTTCCAACCCCCTGCCATGGTCAGGGACACCTCACACTAAACCATATCACCCAAGACTTCATCCAACCTGGCTTTGAACACTGCCAGGGATGGAGCATTCACAACCTCCCTGGGCAACCCATTCCAGTACCTCACCACCCTCACAGTAAAGAATTTCTTCCTTATATCCAGTCTAAACCTCCGCTGTTTAAGTTTCAACCCATTACCCCTTGTCCTGTCACTGCAGTCCCTAATGAAGAGTCCCTCACCAGCATCCCTGTAGGCCCCCTTCAGATACATGAGGATTTCAGAGTTGTGGGAATGGGGGCAGAGTGACTATAATCAAAGCTAGTGAAGTGGCACTATATTAACATTCATATACATATGCATTTTGAAAGAGGGCACTGCTGTGCAGAAGAGTGCAAATCATCATCTGAAACCTGTTCATAAAGAATAGGTGATGCAAAAGCTTTAAGTAGAGAGGTGGAATTCACCCTATAAGGTAAATTATTTTCCTTTCTAAAGTTGGTTCACTTTGAGCTTGTAAAGTGACCTAGGAGGCTGTTCTAAAATGGGATCTTCTTGAGAGAAAGGGCCTGATTTGTAGCTACTGGAAAATATGAAATCTCTGTATGCTTTGGCACGTCTTTAGATTCTCAAGATTCAAGGAACGGGCCCCTTTGTTTTTTAATGATTCAGAGAGTGGCAGCCAGTCCTTAAAAAGGGGAGAACTCAATGTTTGTAGAGCAAATATAATTTTCCCTATGACAGAATAGTTCCCATAGCAGAATCTGTTCTGTCTTGTGTTGTTTTAAAAAATAGCTATCTATGTTCAGGCTTGTTGCTAGAGCAACAAACATGTGGGCAAATGCTGCTCTCAAGAGATACGCTCAATAGCAAGCCAGGTGTTCTTTTGTATGGATCTGGGCCTTGTCATATTAACAAGTGTGGATGAATCATGACAGATTTCCTTCAGATTTCACTAAAGCTTTATGATATCCATAGTTTCCTACTCGGTTTGTACTAAATCAATCTCCGTTTCATCAAGAGCTCCATCCTTTTCATAAGCAGTCATATACTGATCTGTCTCTCAATATGTCAACAGAAAATTAAAAGGACAAAGTGAGTGTTTGGTATCCAAGATTAATAATAACTATTATGGGATTTCCTTTGATGAGATCACCCAGTGTCTCACAAAAACAGCAATACCACAGCCAGAACTACATGAAAATAAAAGAGATAAAAAGAAAGCACAGGGATGAGACTAAAACTAGCTCCCATATGGTGTCCCCCCCTTGATAACTAAGCCAGAGCTAATGCAAAGATCATAAAGTCTGCTATACCTGGACTCCATTGAGCCACTGGGAAGGAAGGAAAAGGCTCTCATTTGAGGACCCATGTCTATGTGTAAATGAAAAGCAGTCCCGAGGCAGAGGATGCTGCAGTGCCGCACAGATCCCAGATCAAGGATGCAGCTGTAGACTGGAACTCCCCTTCTGTACTATCTTTAGGCTTGTGTTTACTCAGGTGAGCAAGACAGAAGTGATCTCAAACACTAGAACCATGAGCATGCACAATACATAACTGCCAGTTCATGCCCTGATCATACCCAGACTCTTACAAGAAGCTCCCTCCAGTACCATGTCCAGGCACAGGCTAACAGTATTGCTTTTTGGGGAGTGCTCCCAACACAGCAGGTACAAGACATGGTTTGACGATCTCAATACTATCCCAGCAGGCTTCACAACCTCAGACACTCCCACATGCCCTTGTGCTATACCCCTGTGCACAAGTATCACCAGTTTCATGCTATAAAAGCAACATGCTTGAGAGCTGGACACAACATCACTATGTTGCAGGCACTTGAAAGTGGAACAAAACCCCACTCAAATACTAATTCTGTAGGTCTCTTTAAGGCACCCCACAGGGGTCAGATGAATTGCAATTCAAAATGCCATGAAGCAGGAACACGACCCTGCTCTAATAAGGGGGTTAGTATGAACGAGTCTATGCCACTTCACTTTGAGTGCAGGGACAGCTCTCTTTTATTTGGAGATATAAACACAGGGAAGGAGACCCGAGGCCTCCACATTAAAGAATTTGTGGGTTTAGTCTGTGTAATCTGCTTTTATTTGTCCTCAAAGGCAATGTTGTTCTGCCTTTCACCTGCCTTCCCTTTAACCAAACTAGGAAGGGCTTACAGAAAAAACAGGCAGCTTCTCTTTAAAGGACCTCAGCTCTTGCAAGCAGAACATTGCTACAGTAGAATCGTGTTGGTCCTCAACCAAGCCTTGACTGATCTTGCCCCTGGACGGTGTAACTCCAATGACTTACTTCTGATTTACCATGACCTAAAAGAAAACCTGACGCTCCTTTCCTTGCCAGAGTAATACTGTTAGTAAACTGAATCCAGAGGAATTCAAGACTGTTGTAGGCTTTGCCTGTAGGTCAAAGAAGGCTGAGATGGTCTAATGCTGTATTCGCCAGTAAGAAAACCATAGCTTTCTGTACCCTTTCCTAAGCCAGAACAAGCATATGGCATGCTCAGCAGATGGAGTGGTACAGAGATACGCATCTGGAATGCAGGTGCTCCACCAGATACTTGGTGGCATTCCAGCAGCTGGATTTCTCCATAGGCACCCTCCACTGTTTATTGCCAAGAAAGAGGTTTGTCCTAATTGGCATTAACAATAACAACAATATCTCCTCCTCCCTAACAAGCTAAAAGCTGGAGTCAGTCATACATGTTGCTCTGTTTCCCTTTATTCTAACTCTCTTATGATTAGACCACCCTCCTCTTCATCTGCTTGGCAGACTGCTACACTGAGGTGGATATCAGGGCCACCACCAGCTGCAAGCCCTTTATTGCTTGTCAGTTCTTCAGTGGAGCATATTTCTTTATTCCTCAAGAGCTGGGAAAAGAACCAGAGGAGAGCAACAGTGACCCCTTGAAACTTGAATTTATCCAGTTTTACTGGTAGCTTTCAAAGTCTGACCAATGTCTGCTGTGCTAATGAAGGGTCATGTTTCTGCAGTGGAGGGGGGGAAGCCCTTTCAGACAGGACAGCTCTAAATATAGCCATTAAATAAACCCTAAATAAACACATCTCTTAGGAGATAGGCCCCATTAATTCATCTAGCCATGCACCCTGTTGGAGCTGTGCTGAACGGGTCCAGTACTCTCCCCATGAAGATATATGTATATCTTTTAAGCAAGGCAAGTTAATGCACAGTCTGCAGGCCACTCCAGCCTATATGTTCCCTTAAATATATACCACAGTACTTCCAAATAAAGAACAAAGAGAAAGGAATTGAGTAGAGTTCAACTGAAACATCATTTTAGCTGATTGCTAGTCCATTTTCAGAATGTCTTTTTTTCCACCCCGTTAAATTTTAGTTCTCAAAGGTACTAAGAACCATCGATATTTAAAACTCAGTTTCTTCTTTTAAAAGCTTAAACAAGCTACATAAAACCTGCCTTGAATATCTGGAACGCTCCATTTGAAGGTCTCTCCCCAAAGAACAGAGACTTGCCTCAAGCAAAGGGCAGGGTATTTGATTTAAAAGGATTTGTGGCATCCTGCTACTGCTTTCCTTCTGTAACACCTTTTAGAATCTAGCTGGATACAAAGGCTAATTCATTACAAAGTCAGTAAAGTTTTAATAGTAGGACCTTGATTAATCTGCTCAAATCGTTGTGTTATTACAAGATATACACTAAGTAAAAAGATCTTTGATAACAGACCTATAGAAAGCAAACTGCTGGAAAGCCTGTGGTTGTTTAAGAGCAGTTATTAGAAAGAATCACTTTGCACTCACTCTCAGCACATGAAAGTTTGTTAAGTCTCTCTACTGTGCAAATTCTGAGGCTTTCTCATCGGTTGAACTTGTGGCCACCTGTGCCATTTCTGAACATACCCTTATGTCTGAATCAGTGCATTGCCTATTTCCACTATCACTGACCTTATTTTACCCACTGCATCTTGACTCATAGGTAGACTGGGAACCTTGGGCATGTCCTGTCTGAGAACTATGCACATTAGAGTAGCAGTGTACAAAAGCATGAATGGTCACTGCTTTATTTTGTTGGGTTCTTTTCTCTCCATTGGTGGAAGTCATAGCCCCTTCTTACGTGCCTTACTCGAGTTGCCCAGCTCTTGAATATAAGGCAAGAAATAGCAAGCAAACTTGCTCATTGATTTGTTCTTTCCAGCTGGAGAGCTTTGGATGGGGAAAGACTGCTTTCTTCTCTCCTCCACCCCCCAAGTGTTTAAGCAACAGGTCTGGGAGTAGTTAGTAACATACAAAACACAGCAGAAGCAGTCATTACTAATCTACCATTGTAAAAAGGCAGCCTCTATACACAGATGAGCCTCAGACACACAGCAGTTCTGGACACAATTGCTGTGTTGGTGCTGTGAATGCACTTAGTGCTGTGACGAAGGTCACAGCCTGGCTTAACAGGAAGAATGATCCAGTTTTAGGGAATTCACCCAAGCATTAGGAAACCACGTCAGAGATATCCTGTATTACACCACTTTAACATGCCAACTATGGATGCCTAAGTTACTTGTTGCAGTTACTGTGATGTGTAAAGTCAAAAGACCATTAAGTGGTTTAGACATTCCCAAAGGGAAGGAAGCTAAGGATTCCCAAGTACAGCATCACAACAGAGAGATCTTGCTTATTTTTCCCTTCTTCCAAAAAGTAATTGTTTCCATAGTGGTAAATTCTTCAAATGAGAAAGGTTTTATCCTTATAGAATTGTAAAAGCATCAAGTATCAGTGGTCCCTGCCTGTCTTATATAGCAGAAAGATGGAGATCTTAACACCAAAATAAATTCTGGTTAGGATAAATGAAAAGACACAAGATGATCCCATTGAAATTTTGCTAAAAGCCAAAAGCAGAGCCCAAACTATTCACTGTTAGAAACCTATATTTAAGTTACCAGGTCAAGCTTTAGTTTCTTAAATGCCCAAGCAATCTCAATTTTTACAACACTGCTTATACCACAACAGCCATACCATAGGGTGTTGAGGTGTGCAACCCCTTGACTCTCATGAGGATGGAGGCTGCAGTGGAAAGAAAGGAAGCTGGTTTAAATTTTGCTACTTAGAAATGATCCTTTGAGGAAATTTGGTCAGATTGGCATTGCTAGATCGTAGCTGATCACTTCTGTCAATCCCAGGTGACCTCAGTAAATACACCATCATGGTGCCCAAGGCAGGGGGAATGAAAATATGGAAGGAAAGAGAATCAAGCCATTTTCTCAGGGGTCTAAACAAAAGGAGCATCTGTCTTCTGTGACTAACAGCTGAGACACTAAGGGTGAAAAGCAGTTCATTTCACCATAGAGAATTAGCGATGGGGTGCTCTGACTACGCTATCCGTTGACCCATTCTATTAGTGGAAAGCTTCTCAAGACTTTCATATTCTCCAAGGCCTCCCTTTCTCTTGACCTGGACTGGAACCACATACCATACCACAAACGTATGCTATTTTAGGCACTTAGATAGAGTTTTACAATTCCAGGCTGCGATCAATTACCGACTAGTTGAGATTTACAACAAGTGCTTTTTCCACAGAACTGAAATCTGATGGTGACTTCAGCTAGGAACTCCTCTAAAGCCGAAGAACTGATATTTAAAGAAGAGGCCACAGATGGATCCATGTTTCAAGATTTAGCAAACTCAGAACGGGCAACTTCTGTGCCAGATTTAATTAAACAAATGCCATTAAAGACTGAATCAATTACAATGAGACTCGTGCAAGTAAAGTTAAATGAAGGTAGGATATGAAACTAGTTACACTGCAGATACACTGGTGTAGTTGCACGTATGTAAACAGCTACTCTACCCCTCTTACTCTGGGATTGCTTTTTGCCACTGGGGAAATAGATTAAACTAAGTCAATCATTCTGAATGAAGACACCTGGGTCAGTCACTAATTAGAGCTTTTAAATTAGAAGGGTGACTGTCTCTATGGTCAAGAAAACACAACAGTTCCACAGGATACATCTACTCACATAAGACCACTTCCCCAGGCTACCTAGGTAGCCTTCTTTGGCACAACACTTAGGTGTCTAATATAGGATAGGATGAATATGGACCTACAATATCCAGAGAGGGCATTATAGTAATGTAGGACTACAGTCCTACAATCTCTTTACAAGCTACTCAAGGGGACTTGATGCAGAATCAAATACCTAATTTATTTCAGGTGCATGCAAAGGACCAGGTATCTAAGCCTGAACTGTGCAGCCCCATCACATGGAAATGTTCAGACTAGCTTGAAATAATGTCTACAGACCCAGGAGTAGTACATCTTTATATCAATGTGATATTTCTAACACATTAAATAGCCATGATAAGTCCCAGATCCAAAGCATGATGTTAATGTGAATTTTCTGCTGCCGAAAGCCATATGCAGGGTATTTGCACTGAACTGTGAAGGCAACACCACCTCACTTGGAACTTCCTGCTCTAGCAGCATGAGGATGTGGTCATGCCCTTCGTGAGGGCTTTCATTACTCAGCTGAAGTCATATTTTAATATAACACACAATGAGAGCTGCTACTTCCTTTAGTAAGCCGGACTCAAAGTTGGGATTACAATCCACCTAGCAAAACTGCAGGAACAGGGAGGAGGTGTTATTTCCCTTTTAGAACGAATATGTGCTATTCCTCCTATAGAAATAAGCAAAATGCCTATAGCTCTTCCAATGAGAAGAGAGAGCGTGCATTCAAGAGTGGCTCGGCCCCACCTTTCTTTCAGAATTATCTAGTTCAGAAGTACAAGATTCCAATCAAAGATTCCTGTAATCGATAAGCATTATTAATCATTGTTAGGGTTAGGGTTAGGTTAGATGTCTCTTGTGTTGAGTATTTCAATAGTGGTAAAGTTCAGTAACAACTTACACCTCACAGCCACAATGAAATGAAGTATCCTTTTCCCTGAAGAAGAAAAGGCACAGAGAAACTGCGTGGGGGTGAGATGCAGGAGAGGGTGTGGGTAAAACATGCCATTCCCATTGTGTAGGTAAACACGGGTCCAAAGTAGAGGCCCGTGGTCTTGTGGGAAGCCTGTCCTGAAGCTGGAATTGAACTCGGATCTCCTGCCTGTACTCCTCCAACCCAGCATAACTTCTCATTGGCCCTAAGATACCTTAATGATTAGACAGAAGTTACTCCAAAGGAACAAACTACTCACGTGCCCTTGAGGATTACAGTGGTTTTCAGGAATATAGATATTTCCTTCTCCCTTTTCCCTCCCAATCTTTTTAGAGAGCTGTAAAGGATTTACAAGAGAATGCTCTGCTACACAGCAAGTGAATTGCCTTGTTTTTCTGAACTACATCTGCAACCCATCTTGCTAATTCTGAACACGATTTTGTGTGCAAAGACAGAGATCCTGAAGTTTCCTTTTTCTGTGACTACCCTGGTTTTACATGCCTCCACTGTTATATCTCAATAGTTCTAGGACCAAACCTGTCACAGTGCAAGTACAGCACATCTTGATGGCCCATACAGATGTATTCCAAGTGTTTGGGATACAACTCAAAGCCATACATGGCTGGCTTTCTTGGCTAACCCTCACCCTCTTGGAGCTCTGTTTTCTGTGTTTTCAATGCTCTTCAGCACATGTAGGTAACAGAGCACATAAACATTAAGTATTTTCATCAGAACAGATCTGGATGTCCCCAATTACAATGCTTTCATCCACACATTCCTGGTGATTTCCTTGAAACCAAATATATTGGTTTTCACAGGTATTTCCAAATCAGGTCCATAATGGGGAAAGGGAAGGAGAGCCAGTAAAATCCTTCAGCTGGAAAGATTTCTCATAAAATTCAAGGTTTCCTTGAAAATGAAATTTTTCATAGCACTCAAGAGTTACATTTATCAGAGTTGAAGGCATAGAATTTAACTGGGCCTTCTATTAACTTCACAAACACTCACTCCAGTGTGATTCTATCCAGGCTTTTAAATAGATCACAAACACAGCATGGTCATTCATAATAAGAATTATATCTGACAGGAAAGACTATATTTTCCATCACGTTAAAAATGTAAGAATCTTCTTATTTTTTCCTGCCTTACTACTTTCAAAGTAATACAGCATTTAGAATATTTAAACAATGTTAATTATTGTCGGTCTTTTCAGTAATGAAGCATCTGAAGTTCTGAATAGGTCTGAGGTTTTTTATCTGAAAGAATAGGTTTCTGATCCCATCACACTGCTGTGGAAAAGCCTGAGTTACTGCACAGGATGCGAATGAAGGGTTCCTTACAGAGGATCCCAGACAACTCAGAGCTGGAGTATTTCATGGCAACTGATTTTCTGTTAAGTGCAGTATGATATTATTCTGCAACTACACAGCTTCTTCTGCTCACATCAGTGGATGTTAAGGTATTTCTACACAGGTCTCAAACAGTTCTTCAGTTCTCTGTCCCCAGTTTCTGCATGTTTAGCTGTTGACAGTTTGCAGGTGAATGGGTTGCCCATTTTGTGCAGTGCTTTTGCACAATAACTGAAGTCAGGCTTTTCTTGCCTTTTTTTTTCCCCTCTTTGAATTTTCATGGATGCTATTTGCCAAGATTTGAGATGCAGTGATCCATTGAATGAAGTCTTAGTGCGCCTATCCATCCACGTTTGTGCTGAAGAAGCCAAGCCTTGTCTGGGTGCATTCCCATACTTCATCAGGCTAGATACAAATGTGCACTGTTTTACTGCTTGGCTTATTAGTTCTAAAATCTCCAGATTCTTTACCTCATTCTGGCAATGGGAAGCTGGGAGGAGGGCTTTTAACTGAACGTATATTACAAAACCACTACATTTAAGACTCCTTTATATTTGAATGGAGAACTGACCCCAGATTTTTCAGAGCTATAATGAATAAAAGGTTCTCTACATGACTCAATGCACCATATTCTCTCTGTGTTTGGTGGGGTGCTTCACCTTCATTACATATGTTATAATCTTTTCAATGTTAGAGCATACACTCCACACCAGGATCTAATCTGTCATGCTCACTCTTTACTTACCTGCCTAATAGCGAGATAAATACTGTGTGTGCATTTTTCCTTGCTACTAAACCAGTTGGACAAAGTGATCATTCTCATTTGCCTAAAAATAGTTCCTTTAATGATATTTCTGTTTAATAGTATGATCTCAGCCTAGAGTTTATTGCTTCTCTTTTTCCTTTTCTTTAGGAGATTTCTTTTCAACCTATTGGCTTAAGTAGATGTGAACAGTTGTTCTTCATTTCATTTTTATATTTGTTAATCTTGAGCAAGTAAATGAACTATCTACTCCAGCCATTCTTGTCAATACATGGAAGTATTAATAAAGACACCTTTCACACTCAGCATCCCATGCTTGTTTCCAGTTTACTCTGAAAGCTTTAACACCAGGTAATTCAAAGCTTCTAAGGCCAAAAAAGGCCAGCAGTAATTATTAACAGGTACTCAGGAGACTACTAGGAATTGTGAGTTAATGTCTTTCATGTGTCTTGGATGCTGGAGAGGATCCCCTGCTCTAAGATGAAGCTGGGCACTTATTAAAGAAGTCTCACAAGTTGATGAGGTATCTTAGGTTTCACAGTTGCATTCAAACCACGTGCTCCCTAAGCTTCATACTACTGACCTCTTGCCTCTCCCATTCTCTCTGCCATCCTCCAATTAGTAGGCAGATTCCCACACAGCATGTATTATTTGTTATCCCAGTCGCCTGCTAGGCTGGAATCCACATAAGCTCCTGGCTCTAGGTCATTTCAAGATGCCAGTTTTTAAGACATGAAATGAGCAAAGTCAAAGGCTTGATGCCATGCCTATCCTGAGCTTGCCACATCATTTTGATCAGATCCCCTGCACTAACTCTGCATATTTACTTCTGATATATCTCCCTATAGAACTTGATAGTGCAGTTGCTGTATCTGACCTATTTCTAAGCTATCTTCAGAGGAAGAACCTAGCAGCATGCATTTATAAGATACCCATTGGCTCATGTAAGCTTCTTCCCAAATCTACTTAGCATTTCCTTTATAAGACTGGAAACTGGAAAGTAGCTATTGTTGCTGTGCCAGAGGCCCTCATCAGAATAAAGATTTCATTGCCCGAGGTGCCATACAGAGCTATATAAAAATATGGTGCTTATTCAGCCTAAATTACTTTTGGGGGTGAGGGTAACTTTAATTTCAGGAATAACAGCATCACACAGGATATCTGGAAGTGTGTTCATGGATCTGGATTTGCTTCCACATGTTTTTTTGGCAAAATTGAGTTTGGAAGTACCATTCAGCTGATCAGTGTATGCTGAGTAAACTGCCATCCTTCCTAGTCGGTAGGAAAAGTTATGCAGCTGTTTCAAGGGCAGCTGTATAAATTCCACTAAATCACAGAAAAAGCTTTTTATTCATTATAATATGGCCTGGGGCAAAATAAAGCTGAAGTTATTAAACTGTAACTAAAAGCTAGCCTCAGTAAAATATATTGAAGTCAAGATTAAAAGCACACACAGAATATGAACTCCTAGGGTGGAGGGTGAAGGTTAAGAGAGGAAAAATCCCTAATTCCTCAGTGAAAAACACACGATTCCTGAAGTCTCCGTTGCTGCATCCAGAGTGGATTCTGGGATTTGAAAAGTGATATTGAATGTCTGCGTCACTCAAAAGAAAAGAGAATCAATCTGGTACTTTTCCCTTATGAAAACAATAACAGCAGCAAGTTCTTTCTAGCATGACCTCGATAACTTTTTTAAGAGCACCCTATGTCAAACAGTAGTTTTTTCATGGCAGGGTTGAACTGTTTCGAAAATGCAACAGTTGGTCAGGATAAACCTTTATCTTCATTTACCCATTGTTACTTGTATTTGTGTAGCCTTCTGGTAGCAAGAGGTCACACTTCCATGAAGATAAATTCCTTATTAGCCCAAACTGTGGTCTGAGGTCATTGCATATCTGTGCCAGGACAGACTTAGAAGTGATGGTGAATAGGAAGTTTTTGTGTTGTATTGTCCTGGCTTACGGCAGCTGGAGCCAGACAGTGTTAGGACCTAGTATCAGCATGGGCTAAAGCAGACATATCTTTCTAGTTGCTCATCACACAACAATGAGTAAATAAACACTGTCCTCCATCCTGACTGAGCTGTCAGCCCAATTAGGCATGAGAATGTCCTAATGCACCGTGTTTTCTGTATCTTCACCTACAGTTTCTACTGCTCATGTGCCTGGGGTGATTTCAGATAGACGTGGCTGCATTTAAACACAGCTACGCTGCTGGCAGGGGTCAGGTCTGCTGTGTCAACACTAATCCTTCCTGTCTGCTATCAGCTAGTTTGACATTTGATTTGTGTCAAGTTTCTGGAAGCCAAATATCACAGCTCTGAGATAACATTTTGCCCCACTTTCCTCCAATCACTGAGTAATTTTGGATTTTCTCTCTTCAAACTCTGAATCAAAGGGATTACAAGTTACTAAGTCATGAGAAACTACACTAGAACAGACACCATTTCACTTCACATCATTCAGATGCAGTTACAGACAGAATTAAACAGAATGCCCTTAAGTACAAGAATTTTAAGCCTGACATTTGAACATCTCATTGAAATGTGCTCTTTGTTGTATCCAGTGCAATGAAGTAGGCCTAATACAACACAGATTTTTATATACATCTTAAAATCTGACATGAAAAAAGGTCAGCCACTCAAAGTTCAGAATACCTTAATATTCACTTCAGACTTGCTCTAAATGAAGCCAAAGGCTTCTCTCATCCCCTCCAACTCCACTGAGCAGTTTGTTATGACTCTCTGATAAAGATCAGTATCTACTGAAAGATAAGCCAGGACCACCACCAATTTGGGCCTTCAAAGCATTATACCACAGTGTGAAAGGATATGCCTGTCATGAAGGTGCCAGCTCTTGTCAGAAGGCTGTTCCTCCTATTTTTGCACCAGTGAAGCACTTTCCCATAAGGCCCAGTAGCTGTAGCCTGAGCCTTTAATTGTGCGCTGTGCAATACATGATGTATATAGTCCACAGTTCTGGCATGGGCGGCAATCAGCTATGATATATACATGGGTTCAAACACACCTGGGTAATTCTGAACTGCAAAATCTCCACATACAAGGTTTTCAAACCAAGATAATTCCTCACGGATGGAAACGTTTTCTTCTGCTGCACGAGTAAACAGCAGTAAAACTTGACTACCAAAGAGCACCTAAATAAACAGCCTGACTCAGTAACATGTTTACAGCACAGATATAAAAGATTGTATGAGAAAAAGGAGCATAACATCTCTGAAAATCAAGCCATTTCTTCACAAAAAAGCCCAAAAGGAATATACTCATCTAGATATGTATTCATACAGACCTACCCAGTCACCTAAGCCAAGGGTACTCTACACAGAGCAGTTTTTATTTAGGGTAAAAAGATAATGTTTTAAGCTGCAGCAGACGTTTAATACCATGCAAGAATCACCCTTATCAATCTCATATAAATGCACCGCTATCTCAATACACTACCAGAAGCATTAGGTGAGACTATACTAATTCCCAGATATATTTCCATTTACCTGAGTGTGTTCTTGCACACACCATGCTCAGCCTTTCAAAGTGCTTAGCCATCTAAAGCCACAGGGAGAGTGGGGAGCTCACAGCTTCTTCACCACCCAAAATTCACCTTGATTTCTGATGGAATTAAATAGCTACCAAAAAACCCCAAGCACTCCAGTGCTTAAAATCCAGGTCTCAAAAACAACCACGTTATTTTTTCCCTCCATCCTAATATAGTAGAGACTATATTAGAACATACATGTTTGAATACTAGATTTATTTGGTTCTGTAGGTTAAACAGTCCTCAGGTGAGGACACTATGTACATACCCTGCTTCAAAAAGGAGACTGGTCTAACTGATCTCCAATGTGAACCATTTTTCAGCCCTATACAAATGAAGAGCTGTATCTTTATCCAGAGACTTGGACTACTTGTGACTGTAGTATTGGAACCCATAGAAATGCAATTTGAACTTTGTTTTTGTTATCAGTAGTTCTTAATTTACTGTCTTTATGTTTTTTCTGAGTGTTTCTCTTCTGGCTACAGGTTGTTTCCCTTTTACTCACCACACCTTTGAACCTCTTGTTGTCAAAAGTGTCTAGTTTAACATAGTTCACCACCACTCGCAAATGAGTTATGTATAAGGAAAGCTCAAATATGAAGCTTTGTGTAGTCTGGTCCTGTTTGAGTGGATCTGCTGTTTGAAGAGTGCTTTTCAAGGTTTCTTCAGCATTCTTCTTGGTGCTGGACCATTATAATGGCAGATCAAAAAGTCTGTGGAGGAGAGAATTTGTTGTGGATTGTAACACGAAAGGGTAAGAAACTGGAATTGCTCATAAAAAGGTCACTGAGGAACTAAAAGAATGGGTAGGGAACCTCTGGTTGACATGAAAGTTTATACAAACTGACCTGTGCTGTATCTGGGTTACACATACAACAAACCTAAATAAGGTAAAACTCTAGTACATACATGTGGTACAATACTGGTGCTCAGATGATAACTTACACTTTATTTGTGCCTTAATCACAGATGTGAGCCATGTAAAAGGTCAATCTGCTGTATTTTAGGCCTTCCAAAATGATACTTGACAATGCTCATTTTTAGTCACTTCTCTATTATTAAGATGTGGATGCAGACAATAAAAATGCCCCCGTCTCTAGGATACTGCATCAGATGTCTTAAATGAGGGCAGGCAAGCAGTTTGATCTCTAGGAGTGGCTGGAAAACAGGGAAGATGATAGGGAACTTCAAGTCTGTCACATATCCTTAATGTAGATGAGGAAATCATCTGTGTCATGTAAGGGACTGCAACATACTTCTCTTCACTCCTCTTGGAATCAAGAACAGGAAGGATGAGCTGAAGCAGGAGTTCCCCCTGGGTAGGATGATTATACATTAACTTACTGGCTTGCAGCCTGGGCACAAGGTAGATCTGATCAATATTGTTTTCTGAAGAATTTATACCATCTACTCAGAAGGGCAGCTCTTCCAAGAGTCATCCCAAAAGGATTGTGTTATTCCAAGAAAATGGGAACATATAAAGGCAATGAGCAGTTGACTCAACTCAACTGGGCTATAGCTACTATGGTAGAAAGTGAAGGCTTCAATGTTGTCTATATGAAGCACATCTCTTATGTACTTTGACAAGAGTGGTTGTTGGGATATTTCACACAAGTCACTGCTGTGTTAACATTGAATCTAAACTTTTGGGTGAACTAAGACTCCAAAAACTTTATTTATAAGCTGCTGTTGAAAATATTTTGTCCATTTAATCTTCAACTGCTGATGTCCTTCATTACAGCTGTTAATACATAACAGGGAGCACAACAATACGACCAGAATGGCCTCATCCCTGTGCTGAGCGGTTTACAAACAGCAATT
Organism: Melopsittacus undulatus; assembly: GCF_012275295.1. NCBI lineage: Eukaryota > Metazoa > Chordata > Aves > Psittaciformes > Psittaculidae > Melopsittacus > Melopsittacus undulatus. The sequence continues at coordinate 6,625,305 of NC_047529.1, read as the reverse complement.
TTAGGAGCAATTCAGAATTTCTTGGGGTTTTCCAGCTGCTTTTAGATCACTGCTTCGACTTGAGTCTCACCATGGCCTAACCAGCCTCTTTTCCCAGACAGGAACTGGAACACATGGCTTGTGGTTGTGGTAAATTAATAAGGGGGTGAAAAAGGAAAAACAAACAGAAAGGACTTTTCCCTTGTGCTTTACAACACTGCAAATCTGTCCTTCATGCAGCTCATGTGCAGTGTACCATTCTCTTGCCAGTCATTCCTGTGCTCACTTGCTATATAACGTAACACTATTCATCCTCCCACCGCGAATTTTACTTCTAATGAGTTCTCTGAGTTTCAAAGGGCTAGGTACTGATGATGTAAACTGTGACACTCCAGTGTAGATTTTTAAATCAGATCCAGATTTGCTTCTAAAATATGTATTTAAATGTATGAGGAATTCCCCACTTGTAACATACATAGCCTTAAGCCATAATTATTGTCTCTATTTGCATAAGAACCTTTACACGGCTATGTAATAAAACTGCACAGGAAAGTAGTATCTTGACAGACTGAGTTTCACTTTACACATCACAAATTGGACCCAAAATTCATGCCTTGGGAAAAGATAATAGAGCATTATAAATTTTTAAATTGCAGCACTTTTCAAAGCTGAAAGATTGCCACTAAAATGTAGGATTTCCTGAAACAAGTTTTACAGGAAAAGAATCCTGTGATGTATTTTTAAACTACATCCTCATCACTATCATTCATTTGTCAGTCCAAGCAGCATTTTATGTGGTGTGCCTGTTTCTTCATAATTACCAGCGGAATATCCCTGGAAACCACTTCTCATTCATTTCCCCCAGGCTTGAGGAGTGTGAGCAGAACTGACACTGTGAAACATGCTGTGAAGAAGCACAGAGACTCTTCTTCCTTCTTTGGCAAAGCTTGGGTCAGTCTGTGGTTCGTGTAGTCCGAGAAACCATTTAAGCATCGTTCAAAATTACAGTGATCAAGAGCTACATTTCAGCAGAGGAAACCCAGAAGGCTGTGTAACTTGTTTTCCCACAGTCCATGAATCCAAAGCTTAAATCTTAGTGTATTCCCACCTTCTGCTTTTATGCAGCTGATCAGCATTTGTAACCAGTCTGTTGAATATCAAAGGACAGGCAACCTCTTCCCCTCAGTGTGATTTTAAGTAGGTGAAACAAACTACCAACTGCCTAAAGTTCACCAGAATACATTGAGGAAGTTATTTAGCTTATAAATAAAGGGTCTTGCCATGGCCCTTTACAATCACTCTGGCTTTGCTAGCCCCTTGGATGCCCAGGCCTGCATGTTCTCAGAGATCTCCTGTAGGCAAAGTATGAGATCAGGCTCTGGGACTCAATCCAAAAGTCCACTGAAACCCATGGAAATAATCCCACTCATTCACTGCAGTTAGCATGGGAAACTAAGTCTCTCCAAATGCACCTGAAGTATATCCACAGTCAAGTACTTAATCTCCATGCATATAGCTTAAAACCATAGGTGTCCTCTTAGTCATATTCTATGCATTTACCATAACATCACAAGATCCACTCTTCATCCAAGATATGACTTAAGCAAATGATAATTGTTGGCAGTAAAAACATGTATTATGGTCATGCCCAAAATTCATGTTTGCTATGCCAAGCATTACATATAATTAATTTGTATGTGATGTGTAATTTGTCCCACAGACTTTATCATGCCTTCTTCTCAACTGTTCTTCAGAGCTAGCCACTACACTGTGACTAAAAGTAGTATTTGTTGACAGGTTTATAATGCACAAAGGCTGGTCTAAACCTAGAACTGGCATTTATAACAAATACTGTACTTAGGCTTCACCAATTCTATGAAAATGGTGCTTAATAAACCACAATGTAAAACTTGAAGGGAAACTAATGAAATAACTTGCTACTGATAAGCTGTAATTGCTGTATGCCTTCAAACGTGCTCCACCAGCTTCTTACATACCACCTCTTCCTTCTGCTGATCAGCAATCTGTTCTGTGCGGCCATTTGACAGAGTCACTTCCGAGACCAAAGGCAATCCATGCACACCTATGTACACTTAGCCACCAAAGACAGGAATAAAGCAACACCATAATAGCCCTTCTCTCCTGTAAATACACTGCTTGACTTCATGAAACATATGCGTGATTAGCTCACACAACTAGATGTGGAAAACCGGGTGAAAAATGGTACTAAAACAGGCAAAAAATGGGGAAACCTCCCTTAAGGAAAGATCATTTTTCCCCTCTCAGCATTGGATTTTATTCTGCAATTCACACATGCATTTTTAGTCTCTTTTTTAGTTTTATACTTTTCTCTGTAGTATGAAGTAAAAGGCTGAACAAGAGGACATCCATGCAGTGAGTGTCATGGTTTAAACTCAGTAATCTACAGTCTCTCTCTCACTCCACCCCATCTTCCTGCCCTCACTCCTGGAAGGATGGGGAGGAGAATTGAAAGGATGTAACTTCCATAGATTGAGATAAGAGCAGTCCAGTAACTAAGGTATAACATAAACCACTGCTGCTACCACCAATAATAATAATGATAAGGGAGATAACAAGGGAATACAACCACTCACCACCTGCCGACAGATATCCAGCCCAACCCAAGCAGTGATCTAGTCCTTCCGGATAACTGCCCCCAGTTTATGTAGTGGGCATGACGTGCTGTGGTATGGAATACCTCTTTGGCTAGTTTGGGTCAGGTGTCCTCTATCTGCTTCCTCCCTGCTTCCCCTCCTCTCTAGTAAAACATGAGACTCAGAAAGTCTTTGGTCAGAGTAAACATTACTAAACAACCACTAAAAACATTGGTGTTATCAGCGCTGTTCCCAGGCTGAAATTCAAAAACATAGCACTGCACCAGGTACTAAGAAGGAGAAAAATGACTGCTACTGCTGAACCCAGGACAGTGAGTTAAAAAGGGATGTAGGAAAGTTATCCTAAATTTCAAATTGAGATACTTTTAAACCTCTCTTTGAGATGCTGTTTCTGACTTTCTTCTTTTGTCCCTCCCAAATTCTAACTAAAGGCTGCAATAAAGAGAAGGTATGCTAAAGGATTATGAGATATGAGTCTTTCATACAAGCACAAAATAAAGTACTTAAAGATACATGGATACCTTCAGTTGCCTCATGAAGAAGCTGGTTAAATTGGTATGGGCTCCAAATTCAATGATTTATGGTAACGGGAAACTATACAATATGCTCTTGAAATGCAGCTTGAAATGATTGATAAAGCTTTAGTCTGACTGAACACATACAGTAGATAGATTAAGTGTCTGGCTTATCTGTCTGGCCCTGGGTGTTCATCAGTCAACCTAACTAACAAGCTAAAACTCAGGATTGTGGTCAGCAAGTTCATATTCATCTAAAAATATGGGGTCTGCAGTGAGCTCTTTCACACAAAGAGAGCACATTGAATTCGTTTAATGCTTGCTTACCCCTACTAATGCTCTCCAGCTAGGAAAGGAAAGAACCGCGGACTTGAGAAGCAAGCTCACCCCTTGCATTTACATCCCCCTTCATTACTTTTTAACATCATTTTAAGTAACAACTGCTGAAACCCATTAACAAAATCATTTTACGGTGCCAGAAATCTCAATAGCTCATAAAATTGCATTATGAAGCATGTTAAATTTTGCTCAAGTCAAATGCAATTTAATAGCTTTTAATCAAAACACTGGCGTTTTCTGTGTGGCTAGGTGCCTTCCAGCTTGGTACACAAACCAGCTTCAAAGTAAACACCCAGCTCATAAAGGTGAAGTGAGGGAAGAAATGTGTGGTGTAGAAGGTCTAGGTACAAACTCCCAGCTGGTGTAAAGCAGTAGAATGCCACAGCTCTCAGTAAAACCCAGCTGCCATAGCTACGAAGGTGAAAGGAGTACATGTAGAATCAATGGCTTTACTATTAAGTCTGATTTTTCTAATGCAAAGGCTGTACTATCAATATTTTCATAGGTAAAACAAGTGATTTAAGCTAGATTCCAAACTAAAGAAAATGTAAAGTATCTGCTATGGACCATATGAAGCATTCAGGACAAGAAGAGTCCATTCTGGAAGATCAACTTCTCCCCTTCACCACTTTCGGGGGAGAGAATTAAAAACTCTAAAGTACATCAAATATAAAGGATCAATGAACTCCAACCCCCTTTGCTGTTAATCCATGCTGAGCTTCAAACAAGCCTGTGGAAGGATGAGACCTGAAAAGGTATTTGCAATACAAGGGGCAATGGACACAAAAGTATATGCTGCTAATTAAAAACGTAAAATTATATCACAATGACTTTAAATGAGAATGATCTCAGTCTAATCACATAATACTTTCTTTTGTGCTCTGGGTCACGCCGTCACTCAGATGCAGCATTCAGGAAGCACATTTCATTAGACTAAATAAAGCTTCAATCATGTGTAAAATTTCCAACTTGAATAGGCAGCCATCATATCATTCATCAGTCTAGATGTATTTAATGGGTGTAATTTCTTCCTCATATTTCTGTGTTGATTGTTTCGTTTCCATTATAGAAATCTTTCAAGATTTGCTATTCTTCTGGGCAGGATAAATAATGCTTTTTAATATATAACCCAAACACATTCCTTCTCGTGTGTCAAAAAAACCTGGGTGTCTGAGATCAATTTAAACCAACACACAGAGAGAAACACCACCAAAACAACAGACACAACCCCCCTTTTCCAGGAATCAGACGATGCTACCCATACTTGCATGTCTTACAATAAATAATTATGCTTAATCAAAACCAAATTGAGCAGTCTTGTTTAAACACAACAGCCCCCTGGGGATTCTGACACTGTTTCTACAGTTCAATGCAAAGGGATTATTTTTAACATATGACTTGAAAGCAAAAGACAACACATAAGAGCCCATCTCCATCCCTTGCTTCCTTCTTCTCCCTTCTCCACCCAGCTATTTGGTGGTAAGCAGTACAATAAAATCTTGCACCTTTAAAACTTCAGATGAATGGGATGAATTAATAACTTGGGAAAGATCTGCAAACTCATGAGGAGGAAACCGTAGCACAGTGTAGGCTTCCAGCACTAAATCTTAGCCATCTAGCCTGATTTTGAAAAGAAAATAGTGTCTTCTAGATACTTATCTTACAATCTGGATGCACAGTTACCTTGCTTATCAGAGGAAAACTTAGCACAACTTAAGTATAGTTCTGGACTAAGTACCTGTTCAAAGTTTCCACATTGATAATACAACTTAATAGTTTTCCATCTAGCATCCTTCCCCCCATCATGCTTTTCTTTTCCTATTTATTCCTTTGTCTGCCTCCATGGAGGACAGAAATGCAAATCACCACATTGGGATTGGACTAGATAGGCTAAGCCTTCCCTCCTTTGACCAGCCTAAACCTTTCTCAGTTCTGCTCCCTTTATCTTCCCTCCTCTTCATATGCATTTCATCCATCTGTTGCTTTCTCTTATGACCTGGGCCCCAAATCTGTAATGAGATCTGTTCTGGTGTATGAGGCTCAGCAGGATCACACAACAACTTCTATTTCAGAAACCCATAAGTCTAACTGGGGGTCCAGCACCTTGAAGACTCATTCTTATTTACACAGACACATTGGTGGAGGAAAATACAAAGAACCTTACATTTACCTTTTCAGGTATGTGAAAATGTATGTTTCAGAATCCCAGATTAAGCAGACTGGATGGGACAGGGGACTTATCCATCAGGCTATTGCAGCTGCGACCATAGTTGTCTCCAAGCCAGTGATCTGAAGCCCATGGAGTGGAGTCCTGTTAAAAATCAAGTAGTAAAAATACTGACTTAGTAACATCTCTTTTTGGTCACAACTTCTAGCAGAGCCCAGTAATTTCCGATGTCATGATTCTTTTTGAGGTTGGGACACCATGGAAGGAGAGTAACTGGAAGCAGCATTGAAGACACAGCCTGAAGAGGCCTTGATTCTGTCCTCATGGTGGAGAAAGCTGATAGATTCAAGTTGCGAAAGGAAAAAACACATGGCTAAGGTAGTTATTTGGTTGCAACAGAAACCAGAATAAATTCTACCAATGATACTTACAACTTGTAGGAGAAGAAAAAGTCAGATGTGGAACTCTAAGGACCACCTTTCTAGGCACAATAAGTAGGTATAGCTCAGATAACGTTTGTGATACCACAGCTACTCATCCCTTTGATACATGACCTAATCTTCATTCAAGCCAGGTGTAAGATTCTAGTGGCTTCAGTGGATGCTGAATTGGAGAATATTGCTCAATACCCAGGAGTAGAAAGGATCCTTCTCCATAGATTGGAACTACTATTCCAGCCACATAGAGGCTGGAACCACTTTTCAGCTTCTGCCAAAAGCTTCCTGTGTGACCTCCTGCCAACTGTTAATTTTGTCTGGCCAAGAAGCTCACAAAGATTTTAAACACCTAATGAAGTTTATAGGCCAGTACCGCTGTGCCATAATTCCCATAACACAATGCAATAGTAGCTAGGAATCCTTTTAGTGTGAGAGTTTTTAAATGGTCATAATAACCACTTTTTCCCTCTTTTGTGGTAAAGTGAGAGCAGGCATAAACTTTCCTCCTCTGTAAGATGTGACACCAGTTTGGACAAGACTGATTTTAAATTAATCCATTCCATACTGTATTCCTCTGGTAGAGCTCTTCATCAAAGAGAAAAGAGATGTCTAAGTTTCATAGAAGAGAAGCTTATGCTGTTGTGGATGAAGCAAAACAGATAAAGACCTGCCCTGTAAAGGGAAGCCTGCATCTTCTATCTCCATTATAGGGTCATTTTCAGAACTGTATGCATGAGTGGAGCATTTATAATACAAATCAGCTGCAACCTGGCAGATAGAGAGGGTTTCTTGCACTTAGTATCTCAGCATCTTTAATCTCAGAATCTTCAGATTTCAAATCACCACACAAATCATGAAACATGTATTTTTTCCCCTGTGTTTCCATTGTCTTCAGTGTCCATAAGGCGTCTGAAAATTCCCACCCAGAGTCCCATGTGTGATTAAGCCATGGCAGAGGATTTAGAATTCAAGGACTGGAGCATGATCTCGGCATTACATGGGCATTCCAGAAGGGAATACTCAGGGCTAGAGAATTTCCCTCTCATGAGTTGCTTAAAAAGAGCAGCTTTCCTCCTTATCTCAGCATGTATTCATAGTTTTATTCCTCTTAACATTTTTTGTTAGACAGCGTCTACAGGCCCCAATCATAGCTGAGGTCTTGCTGCCTTTAGACAACCAGAGATATTTAGCCATTGAATTAGCTTTCCAGCTTGGACATATCAGATAAATACTAATGTCTTTTCAGGACAATCTTTGCAGGTCATAGCCATTTTTCCCAAAGGCTAACACGAGCGTTGTCATTCACTTCAGTGGGCACAAGATCAAACTCAGCATTACCATGGATGCGTTTCCCAAAATGTTCTAACCCGATAAAAATACTTCTGCTCTCTAAGGAGAGTCAGGAATGAGAATGTTAGCAGAGGAGTTCATAAACACAGTCCCAATGCAAAAGAGCTCTGCTTCAGCCTCAAGCTCTCAGCTCATCTGTTTCTCTCATTACGTCCAGTAGATACAAAACACTTTTACTTGTCATGAGCAAAAAAGGGTTAATGCAAGCTGGAAGTTATTTACAGTTAATAGCAGTGGAAAGATTGCAGAGCAGCTTGGTCCAGTATCTAATAACAAAAATAGTTTCTTGTAAAGAGACTTGAGGGCAGAGACTCTGCAAGTTCTTCACGTTTTTCATGTTGCTTCTTCAAGAAATAGCACAAAATGCCAGTAATCCCAGCATTTGGGGATAAAGTTTTCCATAGCTTTCTGGTGACCTTGAAAATAAGGAAATCAATGACTGGTAATTATAAAGAGGGAGAGGGGGGAAGTTGGCCCTACCTGTCACCAGTTCATCAACTGTGCTTTTTTGACCAGCATATTTAGAGAGAAAAGAATTTGGCCTATTTTAAATGTGTGAGGACACTGGAGAGAGCACTGACATACAGTTAGAGTAACCCATTTGCTTTCAAATCCTGATGGTCATCTCTGAAAACAAAGGTCAAGAAATGATACAGAGGTACCCCTAAGCCAAGTTCTCAGCTCTAATATAGAAAAATACAATTAAATTTCACAAATCACTTGAAATTCAACTCAGACAACGGCTCTAAGAATAGTTTCATTGAGCCATTGATGCTACTTGTCAGCATCTGAGAAACTCTTGCAAAGTTAAAAGAAGCAGCTTCAGCTTCATGTATTCAAAGCAAGACAACGCTGAGAATCCAATGACCCTGCTTAAGAACTTTTCTGCAGTGCCTAAAGCTTCAGTGGCCACATTAGTATAAAAGAATTTGAGCCTATGCTCAGCAGAATCAATTCAGAGTGTGCTATTAATCTCAGTGCATATTAGATGCAGTACTAAATAAAAACTTTAAAGGCATTTATGCATCTATTTCCTATTGAAATCAAAGGTTTGGGCTTTTGTCCTTTACAGCAAGTAATGATTAGGTCAGAGAAATGTAAGAGGAATAAAAAGCCTAACTCAAAAGGCCTAGTTTCTAGAAGTATTGTTCTCTAGCAGCCACCTGTACCACTGTTTGGGGTCCCTGGTCTTTATTTCTGTCAGATTAAAATATTCAGTACTTGACCCAGAGTGCAGCAAATTAAGCTCAGGGCATTCATCCTTTACCTCTGTTGCTGCAGTGTTCCTCCTCCTCCCAGTAACAGAGACAGCTCTTTGACCTGGCATGTACAGTGCTACTACCATCGAGTACATAATATGGCGTTAAGAACTCAAGGCATTTCATCCAGTTGAATCTCTGCCTCCCAGTGTACACTTGCATGGTCCCTTTCTTTGCTCTGAGACCTCTGAATACAACAATAATGATGATGAGGCAGCAAATCACTGACAAAATACAGCTCAGCTCCAAATCGCAGTGTAGTTTTCATACGTGTACAAACTTCATCCTGCTCTTACAGTTTCCCAACATAGAGACAAGATGTCTGCAACCACTTATACCAATGGTTTACAGAAATGGTACAGAACTGCCACATTTTGACATTTCCAAAACATCCGACTCCATAATTAAACAAATGGTAGGTTTTTCTGCCTCCTTTCCCTCCCCCCCTTCTTTTGATTGTTTTTATTCCTCTTGTTATCAAATAGTTAAGAGGAAGTTCATTTATGACAAAGATCTAGGATAGGCCTTTCACTGAAAAATTCCCACTGGTCTGCCTTCAAGGCTAATAAAAATGCTTTATTGTTTCTTCTGTTGATCCTCCTAACTGGTCAGCAACCCCCTAGGGCACAGTTAGTGCAACAAATTCAGCTTTGAGTGCCTGGTGCCTCATACACAGTTCTTGTTAGGAACGAGTTTCCTGTTACAAAAGAATAGTCCTGCTGAAGAGCTGTGCGATTTATTTACTTGTTTGATTCCTCACCTATTCTTGTCCATGTTTACAGGAGAGGTCACAATGACAAAGCCTGGTTTTCCACAACATAATTTTTGCCAAGTGTCCAAAAGAATTCCACCATACATTGGAAAAATAGAGCTGGTTCCCACTGCTGGTTCCTACCTGTGCCTGCACTCAGAGCATCACCTCCCAGATTTCTTCATATTGTTCAGACAGGGATTTATATTTAACTATACATACTTTATATGGAATGATTAGCCAAGAAAAAGCTAAAACTGCAGCAAATGGAAGCTGAAGGCCCAGAAATAAATTATTGAATGTATTTTTGCTTTTATCAACTTCTGCTATTTTACAAGTGACAGAAAAATGTGGTTTTAACTGTCTGACAGTGCAAAAATTGAGGGCTCATGCAGATACTGAGGCACAAGCAGACAGCGTGCTGTCACATCCTTATAAAGCAGGTGTTTCCTCATACGAGAGACTCAACAGCACAAAGGACCACTCCTCTGCCTCCTACAACAAGCAGTCTTGTGCCACATGTAGCCTTTCAAATTTCCCTTTGACTTCAGGTGGTGTAGCGAAACACTGACGTGCTTTTGACACAAGCTCACTAAGTTCAATAGGAATGGTCCCACTAAATAGAGATGGCAGAATGGCAGGAAAAACACAAAAGAATTATTTAAAGCCAATAAAATAACCCATTGTGGTTCAATAAGTCAAAAAAAAAGAAAATAAGATCAAACCCATCCTTCTGGAACAGGATAGAAACTATTTTGCTCTTACCTGTACCTAGTATCTTTTTCATATGTTTTTAACTTCTATACATACATGGGAACAAGAAGCAATAACAACCTTACTTCTTTCAAGACTGAACAAAATCCTGGTCTAACTGAGGGCAACAGAAGCTTTTTATGGATTTCTATGAAACCAGAACTTCAACCCCTGAGAAGAGACTGAAACTCCCATTTAAAAGCAAAAGATCTGTCAAGAAAACTGGCACAAAAACATAACTAAACAAAGTACACAAGGGATTTCAAATGAGATTAGAAGCATTGTTTTGACCTTGTGGCTTTCAGAGGGGTGTGAGAAAAACACAGTAACAGCACAAGAAGTCTTTGCAAACTGGGCAGCTGAGACAGACAGTTTAAAGGAATTGGAAAAGCAAGTAAACGGAAATGGAGTGAAAGGAAAATACGTCTCCATCTAGGGTGAAAGGAATGAAGACCAATAATCATTGGGATTCAGCTTTGTTTCTGCGGTAGGTGCTCTAAAATCCATGTTGGAGGAGCAGACAGAAAGGTCATGGAAGTCAGAATTATTATATGAGAAAGGAAGTAAGGAACAATGGGCTCAGAGAAGTCATGACAACTGAAGGATTGGTGGTCTTTGCTGTGAAAGAATGGGTGGCCTTTATTGATGGGTTCTTTCTATAGAGATGAATTACTGTGTGCAATATCTATACAGGCCAGAAGTGCACTGGTAACAGACTTGCTGAATTATTTGCTGTAGATAAACTATCAAAGTATTCTTTCCTGATTTTGATTTTAAGCAAGTTTAATTACTGTTGTAATACGAATTACAAACCCCAAGGCAACAAAGCACATACATATGGTTCTTAACTGCAGCCACATGAGAAGTCTCTTTAGCCCCAGTGGGACTATATATGTACTTAAACAGAGCAGAAGGTTATGTTTCACAAAGAACAAGATCCTCACGGATCTAAGCACGTGAGCAAAGAAGTCACATGGAAAAGATACAGAGACAGCAGAGTTCACAAACAAATCTTCGATGTCTAATGTCAGTTCTGCTGCAGTGCTGGTCATTCCTCCATGACTTTGTTTCCCTTCCCACGCCACCCTTTTCCTACTTCACTTATTAAGATTTCCAGCTCTTTAGAGCAATGTGGCCTTCCTCCCGCATCTGTATTTCACCTATGACAAAGGAGCCTTGATGAGCTATAATCATTAATTGATGGCTCCCAAATTATGGGTTATTCATTATTTGTAGTTTGTGATTGATCACTAAATAAAAGAGCAAATCAAAACAAGCAGTAAAGAAGGGAGTATAGGTGTTAGTGAATCTTTTGCTTGTACTACTTGAGTTGTTCCTGTGAAGCCAGCTCACCAGCAGCAACATGAGCAAAGCCTCCCACATCCATTTCCACAAGAATGACTGAGGCAGGGGAAAAAGGGTGGAATATTTGCCATGATACTCAGAGGTGCAGTTGCAGTAAAAGTCCTGCTGCAACTAAGAGTAAAAGGTGAGATGGAGTAATACTTGTTAACTTCGGGTTCAGCATGAGATGCGCAGTCATAGGTGGGAAAGCTCAGTAGACACAATCTTCTGTTGGGAACAAAGCTGTTTGTTGCAAGAGTGAAAAAAGAAAGCACATGAGGACTGGGAGGTTTGTTTGTAGGACAAAACTGTGGGAATCTGTGGGTGTGTAGTATGCTGAGGTTTGAACTTGGGAACTGTGAATGTAATCTTGACATCCAAGACTAGTCATGTGCAGAAGGAGCCAACACCACAGACCACCTAATCTCTTGAAAAGTCCAAGTCAGAGCCGTCGCCCACAGCAATACAATCCATCCTCATGCCACGACATCTCGCAGTTCTCAGTCTGGCTTATGTGCAGACTTATGATTATCTGTCCCATTATCCATAAGGACCTATTCAGTTTCTTTCTATACCTCCAGTGACTTCAAATACATGATTAGCAATATGATGTAGACAAGTGCTTTTTTTCCCCTCCCAACAGCCCCCTCCGATTTATTTTTGGTCAGGAAATGCCAGCCCTTATGAATGGGAAATCTGCAAATTCCTGCAAACACCCACAAACTTTCTCATGATCTCTTGTTGCTTTTTCAATGGATGGTCCTTTGCAGCTCCGAGAAGCCTGGGCTGCTGAATACAGCGATCATATTGTGCCAGCCTGTGAAATGTGTGGTTGTTTCACGACGCAAATGCCCACACCTGGAACTGGGCAAGCACACAATCACTTCAGTCTAACAGAGAAACTCTGACTTTTGTCTTTCTTTGGGGGATTTTGTTTGATTTCTTTTTCTCTTTTTAACAGAGACAACCAACAACGCACAAATACAGATTTGTTGAGCACTGGATTTTACAACATAATCCCTGTTAAGGCACACTAAAAGCACAGGCTGATCTTGCACTCCTAGTCCTTGAGAGGGTCCTGCTGGAGGTTTTCTGGAGTGCTGAGCTTTGATTTCTTAGTCTCAAGTCTCCAGCTATTCCTAAAAATAGCATCACCAAGCCCTCTTGTACTTGGCACTGAAGGAACCTAAATCATATCACTGTGGAAGAGCACTGTGATACGGTTTCACCCAGTGACTCAAACATCAATCCCACAGCTCCCAGCTCAGCCAAGTGTCTGTTTGAGAAAGACACCACATCTTGACCGGAATAGAGAAGAATGGGTGAAACCACAGTGGGGAAATCTAGCAGTGGATTCATCTGCAAGTCTCCAAAAATGCCTAAGAGTTATTGGAAGATAGCATCTGACAGATTATCCTGCCTGGAACTGTTCAAAGGGAACCAGGTGGAATCCAAGGAAATCAGTCCTTTTGGGCTGTATGAACAGCCCAAGCTCCCACAAACCCTCGGCCAGATGACCTCAAGATGCCCTTACAGATTCATCAGCAATTCAGCAGCAGTCAGAACAAGGAGGAAATCGGGGGCCTTATTAGAGACAAGCCAAAGCAAAACAACCCAAAGACTTGGTTGTCACTGCCAAAAAGCTGTTTTCACAAGTCAGGAATCCTGATCGTGCAGCTGCCTCACTTGCCCCTCATTTGCCCACATCCGCTGAGTTTACAAATGAACCTATTAGAAGGCATGAGTTCCTATTTTATTTGCCAGGGTGGGGGGAAGGATGGTAACAAAAGGAGGCTGTGAGTGAATGAATATGCCAATGCTCCTTTTGGTTTTCCTGGCATGTCATTATATTTCAAAATAGAACTTGATTCTTTAAGTAAACAAGGCATAATATGGAGGTTTGTGTGTAAACACAGGACTGTACATGTAGTGTTACGATACCAAATTTCACGATCATGAAGTTTCTCATTCAGCTCATCCAATCAGCCAGAACAAACCTGCAGCCAGTAGACTTTAATTATAATTGCATCTAATTGATTCTCTTTCCTTGTTTTCCTTCTTCTTTTTTTCTTCTAAATCTGTGGTATTGTGGTGCTGCATCAACAGCAGTTCTTGACACAAGAATGCACATGAGGGACTCTAGGGTAGGAAACGGAAAGAACCGTATGAGTAACCATCTCTTACCCACTACATTGTTTGCTTGCTATTCATTTCCATTAGGAATGCTCAGAGGCACCAGCAAAGGGAATGTGAACAACCGTCTCTCTCCTGCCTTTGAGGGGAGCCCATGTCCATGCAGGGAACAAGCAGGGAAGCTGGGCCCCAGCGTCTGCGAGGAGAGCTGAGTCATGAGTTCCTCAGTTGGTGGTAACACTGAGAGCCAAGCAGTGTTGGCCATGGCCAGATACCTCATTAATCATCACTCAGAGGAAGAGAGGCACCTTCAGGCTTACATAACAAGTAAGTAGGGATTGTCAAAAACTAACACTGAAAATGTGGGCATCAGTCAGGAATTCACATCCTTTTCTCAAGCAATCTCTGCATGAACTATTCAAGGCAGTACAGAGTCCCTGTGACAGCTGAAAATCATACCCAGATTGCTTGACTCACCCTTAGAAGCCTTCTTCTTCCCTTAGCGCAATGGCTAACATAACCACCAACAGCTAAATAAATTAAGATCCTAAGCCATCTTTTCAAAGGATTTTGGCTTAATATCACATTAAAACAATGGAATGTAGGTTCTTGATTCATTTTTCTTTTTCGAGAATGAGCAGAGGATTAACAAGGATCATGCTACAAATACACTTATGCTTTTTGCACATATTTAAGGCTTGCTCTCTGGATATGCTGTGTCAGTCTCTTGACCTCTGTGTGTATGAAGTTGACACTCAGGATTCACACACACTCCTGGTGTTTCTGTCTGGTCGTTCTAACTGGCCCCCAATCAGTTAAAACTGCCTTTTTTTTAGGAGAGTTTTCTAAAAGCCCATGAAAAACAATAGACATTGAGAATCAGAGTTTGGCTTCATCATACAGCACTATAAAACCCCCAGGACTCTCAACAAAGATGTCAGTGACTCAACAGCTCTCAGTAACCACTGCAAAATAAACATTAGATGGTAATTGCTACGTAGGGGTTGAGCATCTGCTAAGAGGAACCATATTTCCATTGAACTATGATTCTAACAAAGCAATCACTCCCCAGCAGAAATATGGCTGAAGGGCAATACTTCAAATGTGGAGTGTGTTGATATACAGCAGCCTCCCCTCATACCCAAAACACAGTGTGCCTGACTATATAAATAACAGAAGGGTTTTGTTTTGAAAGAGCATGTTTCACAATAAAAGATATTTTTGAAAAGTCAACAGTCTTCCTGTTACTTCTGTGGGATTATAAAATTGCAGAACGGTTTGGGTTGGAAAGGACCTTAAAATCATCCAGTTCCAACCCCATGGCATGAGCAGGGATGCCTCACACTAAGCCAGGTTGCTTAAGGCTCTGTCCAGCCTGGCCTTGAACACTGCCAGGGACGGAGCATTCACCACTTCCTTGGGCAACCCATTCCAGTGCCTCACCACCCTAACAGTAAAGAATTTAGTCCTTATATCTAACCTGAACTTCCCCTGTTTAAGTTTTAACCTGTTCCCTCTTGTCCTGTCACTACAGTCCCTAATGCAGGTTCCCTCCCCAGCATCCTTATAGCCCCCCTTCAGACACTGGAAGCTGCTCTGAGGTCTCCACGCAGCCTTCTCTTCTCCAGGCTGAACAGCCCCAATTTTCTTAGCATGTATCTTGTCCCTAAAGCACTGTGCTAGCAAATGACAGAGGGCACCTTCATATGTTGGTTTGACTTACACCATGCAGTGGAGGTGCAGCCTAGTGATAAATCAATACTGGAACCCACACGCATAAAACCCCTCAGCAGGAATTATTAGCCAGGATGTGGCTGTAAATGCACACAGCCAGCCTAGATCCCTGTACAAGTGAGCTCCTGTGGTCTGGGGAGATGTCTCTGTGTCACATGCCACCCTGCCTCCTGCTCTGTGGTTACTGTGAGTAAAACCAACTTACACAGCATCGCACTGTTAGTGCAATCCTGCCTGTCATCTTTGAATTTCCTGGGAAAATACACTCTGTTTGGTAACTCAAACTCCTAAAAGAAAGCTTCTTTTGATGGTAAAGCTATGGTAAACTGGAGGAGTGTTTGCTCTCTGCCATAATCTTGGATAATAGAGCCAGTTTTCTAAACAGATCTGAGCTTTGGGAGTCAGCTATTCCTGTCAGACCCAGATTCCTCGTAGCAAGAATGCTTGCAATCCGTGCGACTCTCTGTCCCAGGACAGTATGGCTGTATAAACAGAAGAATGCAGTACGATTATACTGAAATTTCACATCATACTCTCATAAAATCCAACCTCCATAGCTCTGGCTATCCACTTTTACTTGGGTTATCTGGGAAATACAGCTGCAAGGAAAAGAAATCGCTGCGCTGCTATTCTGCATAAGAGAAAGAAGGCAAGTTTAAACCAGGTCATACTAAACAGTGCACTTTCTTATTTTTATAATGTGTTGTGTACAAGTATATAGCACACTGGACAAATGCAGGTGCTAAGCCAAGCCTGGAAAGCCACCCAAGCTTTTGCATACACACTTAAGTATCTGGAGTAGCACTCCAGAAACACTGAGAACTCCAGTTCCCGGTGCAGAAAAAAGGCAGAGCCCCTAAAACCCAAGCTGAACAAGCAGCTACAGAAAACCACGTATCTGTACAGTTAGACTCCTAAAAGTCTCATCAAAATCTGCTTCATGGTGCCAGAATTTAAGCACTTGTTTTTGCAAACCCAGTGACGGAACTGTAGCATTTACGCAACTGTACAAACAACATCAGCGCTAAGTTTTAACATCAGTAGCTTTGTCTTCTCGACATTTCTTAAATACACACACAATTTCATGGATTAAATTGTGCTTTCCAGCATAAACATCGCTATTACTGCATTTAAGTTCTTCCACCACAGCTTTCACTGAATGAAACTTTTATACCTCCCTTGCAATTAGGAGAATCAAATTCTACTCCAAAATGTCAATAGAGGAAAAGCCCCTGCGTTTAGTGAGCAAGGTTTTTTTAGGCCAGCTATGAAATATCATTTGCAGCATACTCTAGAGGGAAAACCAATTTGAGTTGATCAGAGAGAACTGCTGCACCTTTAATACCACTTTGTCAGTAGTGACACAAGTCATTTTTGTTGTGAAGTGATGCTCACAATTCCTCACAGATGCTGATAAATCCAAGTGGCTGGAGAATTGAAAGTCCTGATCCAAAGTCCCTTAAAGAAACAGGCTTTAGAGAGTGACTTAATAAAAACTCCCACCCCAAGCTGCTTGGCAGCTGAAAGAACAGAGGATACTCTGAAGGGCAGTTAAGCAGTTTTCAATTCCACTGAAATTCCAAGTATTTTGATCCTTGTATCCCCTTTATAATACTGAAAAACCTCTTTGTATCTATTAAAATGTTATGAAGGCAAAGAAGGCTTTTGGATGATAGCTGCCTTGCATGGAATAAGATGCTGTATAAACATACAGGAAGGAGGCAGTCCCTTCCCTGCAAACTTTACAACATAAATGGAAACAGCAGAGCTCGACAGAGCACAAGGAAACAATAAGGTGAGATTGGCCATTGTGGAGATCCGAGCCACAGTAAATCAGCTGCCTCTCATCTCTTCTGCAGGCACTCCAGCAAACTGCCAGAGCATGAAACCTCCACATTTCACCTGAGAGAAGCAAATCACCACTTGCCAAAAACAAACCAGCCTTTAACCTTTTCAGTCTTTTAACCTTTACATAAACCGTGCTTGTTTTCCCCTACGAACAATGGCCTTATTGTTTCAGTTAAAATACAGTACATGACCTGTGATGTTAGGAAACGAATGAATTGTTGTGTTGTCAACAGTGACTTTTTTTTTCCATGCCTCCTTATATCTAGGAATTTCTTTCCATGTCTAATTTTAAGGAAAACATGACACTTCGGAGAAGGCCACTGATCCCCTGAAGTTAACAAGTTATAGTAGAGAACATTACCTGACATGGGTTTTCAGTAGTTTCCAGCTCCTAACATAGGGCCCGCTTTTCCATGGAATTCCCCTCCGGTTTAAGCATGTAACATTGGTTTTCAAGAGCTTACATTGCCCAGAAACTCCCATTACAAACACTGTGGGCACTTTACAAAACCTGGCTACTTATTAAAATGCCAAAATGGAAGCAGAGCTCTCCCAAACATCTGGCCAGACTGTGGCTATGTGACTCAAGATGAGTGCATGAGAAAACACAGGGTAGGTAAGAGATTAGGAAGAAAATTCAGACACTCATTCAACATTAGACATGAAGTCCATCTTCAAACACTCATTGCTTACTCCGAGTTCGTTTAGAACTGGAAAGGGTCCAAAATATATGTGACGAAGGTGAAGAGAAAGCATTGTTTTTTCATATAGCAAAGAAGGTATCCAAAGTATCCCTTTTTCAAGGCCAAGAGACAACAACGTAACAGTTAAGGAGGAAAAACTTAAAATGGGATCCTTAGAAGTTTGTAAAATAGATCCACAAACAATGTGAAACATCCCTTAAGCAATTACACACAGTTTTCTAGATGAGAATGCTTTCATCAACTCAGAAAAGAAAAGGTTCTTGCTTTTGTGAGACCCACCGGGCACTGAATGGATCTATGAACAAATGTTTATGTAAAGGAAATATTTTCCCAAGTTGGATGCATTCCTAAATGAAATGACAGGTCTGGAAGGTGTAAGTATAAATGGACTTGCCTGGACCAAAGTACTGTGCGACAAAGCCGATTTCAGACCTTGTTACCCATTTTAGCTAGCAGCATCATACCCTGAGGCAGCTTTCCTTTTATTATATATAGCCTGAGAGAATTTAGATTTAAAAGAAGAATCATTTTCAGACTGCATTCAATCAGGAGCCTCCCTTCAGGCCCTGCTTCCACCAGCCCTTGGGAAATGACCAAAAATACTCATTTGATTGTGCTTTTGTGGGATATGCTTCTGTGTCACAGAAATGTGGAAGGGATACCACTTCTATGATATAATGCATATTTTAATCTCAGGGTAAGGAATTATTACTGTACAGCTCTGAGATTTTAACCTACAAAACTCGCTGGGAGTCCATCAGGGCTAGGTCAAGAATCACAGAATCCTAAGGGTTGGAAGGGACCTTGAAAGATCATCTGGTCCAACCCCCCTGCAAGAGCAGGGTAACCTAGAGTACATCACACAGGAACTTGTCCATGCGGGCCTTGAATATCTCCAATGTAAGAGACTCCACAACCCCCCTGGGCAACCTGTTCCAGTGCTCTGTCACTCTCACAGTAAAGAAGTTCTTCCTGATGTTAACGTGGAACCTCCTATGCTCCAGTTTACACCCATTGCCCCTTGTCCTACCACTGGATATCACTGAAAAAAAGCCTAGCTCCATCATCCTGACACCCACCCTTTACATATCTGTAAACACTGATGAGGTCACCCCTCAGTCTCCTCTTCTCCAAGCTAAAGAGACCCAGCTCCCTCAGCCTCTCCTCATAAGGGAGATGTTCCACTCCATCATCTTTGTGGCTCTGTGCTGGACTCTTTCAAGCAATTCTCTGTCCTTCTTGAACTGAGGGGCCCAGAACTTGATGCAATATTCCAGATGCGGCCTCACCAAGGCAGAGTAGAGGGGGAGGAGAACCTCTCTTGCCCTACTAACCACACCCTTTCTAATGCACCCTACGATGCCATTGGCCTTCTTGGCCACAAGGGCACATTGCTGGTTCATGGTCATCCTCCTGTCCACCAGGACCCCCAGGTCCCTTTCCCCTTCACTCCTTTCCAGCAGGTCAACCCCCAACCTGTACTGGTACATGGGGTTGTTGTTCCCCAGATACAAGACTGTACACTTGCTCTTGTTGAATTTCATCAAGTTTCTCCCTGCCCAACTCTCCAGCCTGTCCAGGTCTCGCTGAATGGCAACACAGCCTTCTGGTGTGTCAGCCACTCCTCCCAGTTTGGTGTCATCAGTGAACTTGCTGAGGGTACACTCAGTTCCCTCATCCAGGTCATTGATGAAAATATTAAACAGCACTGGTCCCAGCATCAACCACTGAGAGACATAAGCGTAAGCATAAGGCATCCCAATGTGCTACTTTTAGAAAACCATATACATATTATATAATAAATTAGTTAGAAATGGAAATAAACTAAAGAGAAAAGAAAGAACATCATAGAATCACAGAATGGTTTGGGTTGGAAAGGATCTTAAGATCATCCAGTTCCAACCCCCCTGCCATGGGCAGGGACACCTCACACTAAACCATGGCACCCAAGGCTCTGTCCAGCCTGGCCTTGAACACTGCCGGGGATGGAGCATTCACAGCTTCCCTGGGCAACCCATTCCAGTGCCTCAGCACCCTAACAGTAAAGAACTTCTTCCTTATATCCAATCTGAACTTCCTCTGTTTAAGTTTTAACCCATTACCCCTTGTCCTATCACTACAGTCCCTAATGAATAGTCCCTCACCACCATCCCTGTAGGCCCCCTTCAGATACTGGAAGGCTGCTATGAGGTCTTCAAGCAGCCTTCTCTTCTCCAGGCTGAAAATCATAAGAGTAAAGGTACATCTCCCACATAAGGGCTCCTCCAAGCTAACCAGAATGACATTTCCATGTTTTCCATCAAAAAAAAAAGAAAGAAAAGGAAGGAGAAAAAAAGAAATTGTTCCACATAACACAGCAGCTCCTCAGTTAATGTAAACTGGCGCCAGTTCATTGAAGTCAATGGAGCTACAGTGATACGTACCAGCTGAGGATGGGGTTCTCAGTTTGTAGGCATTTGGCATCATGCCAGTCTCTGGCTGCATACAGAGCAGTATTGTGTGTGTAAACACTGTCGGACTCGCTAAAAATCATACTTCTTTAAAAATGCTTTATAGTCCTGATGAATTTGTCATGTAAAACAAATCGAGGGCTTCCTGTGCTCAGTGCCGCCGTCCAAGCAGCAGACACTTGCGATCTTGTATGGGCTCTGGTTTTGCTCACCGAATTGCACCAAGCTAAAGGATGGCTCACCCCAAACAAAATCAGCACAGAGCCTGAAAGAACAGCTGCTTCCTCTGTCCTGAGTAAAGAAAACTTTAGATGTCACACTGACACTGATGTGTGAAGGTTAGATTGTGCTGTGAGGGACTAAAAGACTTTAAGTTGCACGCCGCTAAGAACCACCATCGGATCCCTTCCTCCACCTACAATCATTACTTCTCATCTTCACACCACAGACCATTACCTTAGACCAAATCAAAGTCCCTCTTTCAACCCAGTGAATAACAGAAGACTTTGTCCACATCTTGCCAGCTTCCTGCACCTGTTTTGGGAAGGGAAGAGATAAGGTCTAAATATACTTAATCCCTTTAAAACCTGCCCTGATAGTCTTGAGTTTTCATGTTTTCTCTGGTATGTTACATTAATGTATCCTATCCACCTAATCTGCAGTTAAGGAGAGACTTTGGTTCCTCACCAATGTAACACTAAAATAAATTTGCTCAAATAAATAGAAGTGTATCTTCTGACCTTTTGGATACTCATAGGTGTCGGTCTTGTGGGGCTGATACCTACTTCTGTAAGTATATCTAATAATACCGATACTTCTAGAGCCTCCATTTTACTGTTTCTGAGGGGATCACCACATTAAAGGAATAAAGAACCTTTGGAATCATGTATTTAACCTCGAAACACCCTTTACGAAATCAAACTAATCTAAAAGAAAACAGAATTATTCCATTGCCAGTTATTCATTTGTATAAACACGTAAAAATAAGGAAGAAAAAGCACATGTACTCAATAAGTATCTTGGTTCTAAAAGTAGGGTATTTCTCCTTTTGTTTTTCAGCCTGCACTGTTCAGTTGACCAGCTGGTCAAGCTGAAGAGCTGCTCTAGATGAACACTATGGCATCGGTTGTTCTCTGAAATTAGATCCTTACTGTTGAAGTTCATTACAGGTACTCATTTGAGACTAGGCATCAGGTAAGAACACGGTCAGTCAGGCTTCTGACACAGGAAACAAATGTTTTTTGCGTATAGAGGTCTAAGTATACAAGAGTTTTACAAACTGACATAGCCTATAGAAATGCCTGAAAACAAAGGTATTTGGCAGCAAGAAGATCAGAAACTGATTCCCAGTTGGACTTAGCTTAAATTGTTTTGTAGCTCCTCTCAGTAGCCTAATTTCATCTGAGCCTCAAGAAAGAAAGAAAAGTTTCTGATTCATTTTATCAATATACCATAAAAAGCGTCAGAGATTTCCATATGGGTGTACATCAAAGGAAAAATAAATCTGAACAAGATCAATAAATTTCATTCCATACTGACTGTCAAGTTTGACTTATTTAAACTAAGTCATTAGGATTTATGCCCAAAACTGAGCCTTAAGTTTGATGTTCATTAGTTGTTCCAAGATTTGCCTTTTAAGTCACAATACTTGGAGAAAGGAATGACTTTTTAATCCTTATCTGTGTGCCAGATTTAATAAACACATCTGTAACAGACTGCTAACACAACCACATCAAATATTTGGGTGGAATCTATGCCCACTTAAATATACTCTGTCATTTTTCTAATAAAATTTAATTATAAAACCAACAAATTCACCTGATTTATGAAAATTTACATCGCATTTTAGGACCAAAACCAAATATAATTAATAACTATAAAAACAAGGGGGAGGAAACCACCACTGTTTTACCATACTCTCATTTGTTGACAGTGGTTTTGGTTAATAGAAACATGTGGCCTGGGAAGAGGAGGGGGGATTGTTCTGGGGTTTGATTTTTGGTTTGGGCTTGAGATTTTTCTTCCTTTTGAGATCACAGATAGCGATGGGAGCAAAAGTTAACAATAACCAACAAGAGGTTTCACCAAGAACTCAAACCAACCCAAACTGAAACCTATTTTGATTGGAAATAAGGAAAAGGAAGTGGGTGTTTAGATTCAGATCTAAATTAGGTTTAGTCGGTGGTTTGGGGTTTGGTTTCATGACCAAATCAGGGCTAGGGTTCTCATACAGATCCAATGATGATGAAATCTCTATACTTATATCATGTAACCTGAAATCTTGTAACCTGTTGTCTTGAGATTTTGGTCCCCAAGACTGGAAATCTTTTTATAGTTAGGGCTGGCTGACTGACACCACTGGCTACTGCGTTTCTTTTGGGATGGATCCTTGACATCTCTTTCTCTCAGTCACTGTTTTCCATGCTGCATACTGAAAACCTGACATTTGCAACTGGTAATTAAACTTTAACCATTTGGACGCACATGCAAAAGAAATACTTTTGGCATGTGCTATGATATAGCAGAATTCAAGGTCCCAAGGAGCACAAGGAAGGCAAGTAGCAGAGTACAGACCCTGTACTTCAGGAAAGTAGGTGTTGTCTGGCATAAGAAACTGGTAGGTGGCATCATATGAGCAACAGCTCTGAAAGATTAAGGGTGTCTTCAAGGACAAGCTCTTCTCAGCACAAGAGAACACCACCCCTGTGCTCTGGGAAGCAAGCAGGTATATCAGTAGATCAGCATGGATAAACTGGGAAATCCTGACCGAGTTCCAATGCCAAAAAGTCATACACAGGAGGCAGAAAAAAGGACAGGCCAGAAAGGATGAATCTATGCTCAGGCACATAAGGATGGTTTTAGCCAATGCTCAGCTCATATTTGAACTAGCAAGGGGTGTTAAGAACTATGAGAGCTTCTAGAATCACATCAGTAGCAATAGGAAAAAAAGAAGTGGGACCACTGCTCAGTGGGGTGGAGGTGGATGACTATTAGAACAGCAGACAGAGATAAGGCTGAGGTGCTCAATGCTTTCTATGCCTCAGGCTTCACCAGAAATGTCATAGAACTGTAGAATCAGCCAGGCTGGAAAAGACCTTTAAGATCATCAAGTCCAAACTTTAACAAAGCGCTGCCAAAGACACCACTAACCCATGGCACTGAGGGCCTCGTCTGCACAGTGTGTGAACACTTGCAGGGACAGTGATTCCAGCGCTGTCCTGGGCAGCCTGTTCCAATGCCTGAGCACCCTTTAGGGAAGGAATTGTTCATAATACCCAGTCTAAACCCCCCCTCGAACTATCCCATCTTTGCACTCACAGACAAGGTTTAAGGATGAGAGAAGTTATAAATAGTCAGAGAAGTTAGGGATCTTTGAAGAAATCCTGACCATGTTAGTTACACACTACCAGAAGGGATGGAGGCAAGAGTGCAGAGACCACTGGCGGCATGGCAGGCTTGCTTTTCTCTCATTGATGAAAAGTTGTAGAGCTCAAGGGAGGTCCTCAATGACTGAAGAAAGGCAAATGTTTACCCATCTTCAGAAAAGGTAACTAATGGGGGATTACCTTAAATCCTTGTTGCAGCAGGCTCTTTACTGGAACACTTTATGTGCTCCCTAGGGCAACTTTGCTTCCCAGTACATCTTTATTGTCCACATCAATTTAAAATGAGGACAAAATGTACAACCAACACCAGGAGTGTGAGTGAAGACAATCTATTTGCATATCAGATATGATATTCACATCATACAAGTCTGTACTGCTTCCATAAGCTGTTAATTCAGCATTCATAGGCCACAGCATCTGTAGAGTCCCACAATCTACAGTACTGAATTATACCTATAAATGGAAGCAGTTATGCAGGCAATTGTTGTCTTTGGGTTCAAACTAAGATGTGAAAAGATGTGTTTAAAGCAAAATTCACCCCTTTACTAAAAAAATAAACTTTGCAATAGCTCCAGCTCTTTTTTCTCCCCTGTATATGTATATACACATACATAAAGTCATTTATGTATACATATATTTATATATATATATATACACACACACACACTCCTCTCCATATAAGGTCTTGGTAAATACAAACTGGATTTGACTCGGAAGGGAAAGAGACATTTTAATAGGCCAAGCACACATATTATCAGACAAAACGAAAGGCACAAAAAAAATCCCAAACTAAGTCCATGTAAGGTATGTATCAACCAGTTCTGAAAAAGGTTCCCACTGGAATCATTCCAGACTAAAACAATGACTCATCCCCTAAGGAATCCTGTCCACACATGAAATATATAAATCATTGTCCATTTTGGAAGGATTACGCCAAATAGCACATATTATTAAAATGGTATTCCTTTTTAAAGCGCTAAGACAAAATCCAGCATTTTGTTCTGCAGATCCTGATTTGCAATGTGAACGGGAGTCTCACCACAGTCCCCCAGGGATGCAGTCACAAGGACATTCAGTTCCTGCACAGTCAATGTATGTTCCCATATGCCTCTGCAAATGTGGGCAAATGCAAACGGGATCACAGCTTTCAGAGATCTCCTCCCTTTTTTCCTCTGTTTTTTCCTTGTTTTTTTTTATGAGCCATTTTTTCTGTCTCATGAAAGAGCTCCCAGCTTCTCTCTGTGAGCTGCAGAGAACATAACATCCTAATGCAATGCTCTAAAATCTCAGTGCTTGAAATGAATGCAAGAGTGTCTCATGACATGAGCAGTTTAATTACTTCTCAAATTAGAATACTGTGCCTGTTTTATAGGCCTGTTATAGAAATGACTGAGCTCCTGCTATTTGCTGAGGAGAACAAAAAGATGGTGTGTTACCTAAGGGAAAAATAAGCCTGTAAACTCTTACCGGAAGGCCTAAGGTTAATGGGGTAAATGTTATGGTAGATGGAACTAGCTCATTACATGGCATTCCCAAAAAACAGGTTTTACTTTCTATAAAATGATTCCCATTAGGAATTTAGAATGACAAAGACACTTTTCAATGGATGATTTTAAATAAAGACTTCTCACATGACACTGAAATGGCATACAGATAAATCAGCTGCTATGTATCATTTGCTTTTCACAACCCTTTACATGCTTCACCCAAAGTCACACTGAACATACTGTATAAAAGGATGATAGGAGCTGCTTTCTTCTTGAGAGAGCTTGCAAATGCCAAAAGAAGAGAATGGAAACATTACAAATGGGTACACAAAAAGCAGAACAACCTGATGAAGATTACCAAAGAACTCAGTGCCCAGACAACCATCACATCTAACATTTCATCCACAAGGAACTCCTCACCGTCCCTGACCATCAAGAGAACTTAAAATCAAACACACTGTAGTGATGGGGGGGAACCACAAATAAGCTGTTTTATATCTAACGTAATAGCAGATAAATTATTCAGTAATAACTATTAATTAAAAAAATCAATTCTTCATATTGATTTCTATGAAGAAACCCATCAGCACCAGTTTATAGAACTGCTCGGCCTCTGGTCTTCCCTCTTCCTGCTGGGAGAGCAAAGGACAACCAAGCTTTAACATTACCCTCAGCAGCATCCAAGCACTTCCTGCCTCTCTCATGGCAAGACTGTATCGTGTGCGTGGAAAACAAATAACAAAATAAAGGATTTTTTTCCCCACTTTATTTCATCAAGCCACTCTCTGACCCCATATTATCATTATAGAATGCCATTCACAGTTAGGCAAGTACAGGCTCAGCATATTCAACCATTTAAGGAGCACTAGGTGATTTTGAATCTGTTCTCACCTGATCTTGCTTGCACAGCAGAAGCCTGCTGCCCCTTGAACAAATAACCTGACAGACATAGAATCATAGAATAGTTAGGACTGGAAAGGACCTTAAGATCATCCAGTTCCAACCCCCCTGCCATGGGCAGGGACACCTCACACTAAACCATGGCACCCAAGGCTCTGTCCAGCCTGGCCTTGAACACTGCCAGCGATGGAGCATTCACAACCTCCCTGGGCAACCCATTCCAGTGCCTCATCACCCTAACAGTAAAGAATTTCTTCCTTATATCCAATCTAAACCTCTGCTGTTTAAGTTTCAACCCATTACCCCTTGTCCTGTCACTGCAGTCCCTAATGAATAGTCCCTCACCAGCATCCCCGTAGGCCCACTTCAAATACTGGAAGGCTGCTATGAGGTCTGTACACTGCCTTGACACCCTATGCATCCACTGAAACTATCTCATAGCTCCAACTGGAATGACTGGTCCTTAATTTCCATGGTAAGAAAAATACAAAAGGAATACTTCAAATTCAAATGGAAAGTCACACATCCACATACTTACTGATGACATCTTTAGCATTTGTTTTCTTGGGGGCTTTTTTCTGCCAAAGCATTTCCAAAAGTGGTACTGTTTTATTTTGTGCCCAATAGAGACAGTGACCATTAGTCACAGTCAGAACCGCAATTCCCAGGCATCTATGACACGAAAGAAGAAAACTGATGAGCACTGACAGCACTGCTTAGTCATTATGACTTCATTCTGGCCCACTCCTTGACCACTTACATCGCTGTTTTGAAATGTATGGCTTAGATGCTGAGGTCAGCATTTTAAAGGTGCTCTGCCACATCTCCTGTGAAGCCAAAGTAACACCATTTTTCTCTTTGGTCAAGTCTATACCATGAAACACACGCGGTACCAAGTCTCAATGTAACAGAGGATTTTCTTCTTTTTTATGAATACAAATTGAACAACTGGCACAATCATGCAAGAAGTTTCACTGGAATTTTTTGTCTTTGTTTCCAAAGTTACCTAGACCAACATTATAGACACAGTAGACTAAACCAGATAAATAACTTCTTATCAAGCTTATCAACGCCTTTCATGATTGGTCCAATCCAAGCTTTAACTCTATGGAACATTCAAGTATATAAAATGAATCATAGCACTCAAAGAAGCTTTATAATGAGCTTAGCAAGCAAACAAACCACTCCTCACCACCACCACCAAAATAGTTAGCTCCTTACAACATACCCTCGAGTATTTTTCCTGATTAGCTTTAAGTAACTTACACACACTGCTACTACTGCTTCCCTTGGGAGAACATACCATAGGCTGATAGCTTTCACCACTAGGAATTTTTTCCTGATGTACAGTCTAAATACGCCTTTTTTGCTCAGTTTGACCCCATCAATTCTAGCTAAAGCTCCTCTCCATCAGGCGAAACACTTTCTCTCAGTCTGGAGTGTTTGCATTCTGTTATTACTTGTGGGCAGCTCTCCTGTACATCACTTAACACTTCCATTGTAGCTGACAATGATCTAAACATAGTAAAGCTCTGTAATACAGGAAGAGATTAGGACTGCTCCAGCCCTCATCAAGGAGCCACATTTTAGACTTCTGTTATAGCCTTGAGCAGAAGCTGTACCAGTAGCATAATATTCTGTAAAGAAAGTAATTTGAGTCTCCACTGCTGCAAAACTAATCTATCTTTGTACATAATGCTCATAGGAATGACTAAGTATTTACTTTTTTTAAACCATTATGAGTTTGGATATAGTAAACATCATAGTGTACAGAGCAAGAAAAAGAGAGAACAGAAATGGTTTTTAGCTTAACCAAGAGCAGCTATCCTCACCCGTGTCTTTAAGGACAGACACCATAAAATGAGGAGATGTTGCAATATTTCAACCTTTTTCTTAGGCATTATGATATAATGAATCAAGATCAGAACATAATAACCTGAACTTTCATTCTGCTCTTCGCTCCTGTTGATGTGAAATGCAAGGAGAATAAAGACCGTGAGTTTAACACATAGGTTTTTATACACTCTAGAAAATAAGTACTGGGATATATTTTTGATGCTGGAGAAAAACAATAAATAAAATTATCAAAGACCGGAAGAGCATTTTGACTGAGACATCATAACAGTTCCCTAGGGCAAGTCACTAAGGACATGATCCATGACCACTGAAATCAATGAGAAGATTGCCACTAATGCCTATCGGCTATGGATGAGGCCTTTAAAATCACTGTATCCCTTGGTTTTCATCCATAAAGCAGAGATAACTTTTTACTACCCAAGCGCTGCAAGGATGACTGCATTAATCTGTGCTCAGTTAAAGCAATGGGTGCCACATGTGTATCTGTATGTACAAATTCCTCAAAACATGGAAATGGAAAGATCCCTAGAGCTGAAAGCTATAAGAGATTTATTGTTATATGCTCCCATTAACATGCAAAACCAGACATCACTCGCCATAAGTTTAGAAGTACAACTCATGTGGATACCAAAGGCTCATATTTATGTTCTACTTAGCATCAAATCATAGTTTGCACAAACAATATTTGACTTTCCTTCTATTCTTCTTAAAATTGCTTTATTTTTAAGCCCTCCTTCCACCCACCCTGCAAGAAGCTGGCAAGAGATGTGGAGCATCTGGGTTAGCAATGACAGCTGGGGGTGAGAGCATCAAGCTCTTTACTGCTTTTTACTTTGGTCTTCTGGGAATGAACCAAAATGAGACTTCTTCACAACAGTCACCCCATCTTTTGCCCTTGAATAAACTTCAGAAGTCATTATAAGCCAAGTCCTCTTTGGGCAATGAGAAGAGGTTCTTCAAAGCCCATGTACCAGAACTGGTTGGAAAACAGGATCTCTGCCCCAGGGGAAATACCAGTGTTCCAAAACATGCTCCAACTTGGAACAAGTTAAAATTTTTTCAGTATGAAGGTTTCCACAAAAAAAAAGTTATCTTGGAAACATTAAATACTAAGTATAATGTTACTTCGAATTAGAGCATGATACAGACATAGAATACTGAATGGGATATGACTATTAAATTTCATCGATACTGTTTAATATTAAACAATACAAGAGTCAAACAGAAGTTAAAAAAATCAAATTAAATAAACTTCTATGTGGAAAAAGTAAAAATGTGTCACTCAAAGGAGCTTAAGCAGAGAACGTAACTGCTGCTTGTGATGATGAAGGCTCGGGTACATCCCTGTGGCACTTCTTTTGGGACTGCATAAAACACCAACAATGTAATCAAACTATTTTAGTTTTACATGATGTTTAATACATTCCTGGGCAGGTATTCACCCATGATTCCTTATGGGAAATCTCTATGACTGTAATGATCTGCACTGTTTAAGGATTGGTCCTCAAGCTTGGAATTGCTACCTTGTCTGTTAACACCAAGACTACATCTAAGAGGTTTGATTTTCCTTTCAGTAAAAGCTATCTTATCAGTCTATTGACACTGCAGTTAATACTTTTATGCTGCAGTAAATACTTTTTCCTTTATTATTTTAACGGGAAATACATCCCACGCCTGTGTTTAAGCCCCACACCTTAGTCCTTTGTTGGGGAAAGGACACAGACAATAAGCTCTCTATGAGAGAGGCCTGTGTAATGCCAACATGGTCAAACCTTGTGCAACCACAGAAATATCAAAGGCAGGCAAGGAGCAACTGGAACCTTAGAGACAGGCTCCTTTTCACAGACATTTGACTAATCTGATGATGTATCCATAGCGCTATGTGTGCCGGAGCGATGAACTTGCCTATACAAGCAGTAACCTTTTGCCTGTCAACAGGGTTTACCTGAAGGGAAGTAGCACCATCGGTTTTGCACAGCAGGGCTTCCCACCACACAATTACGTTATGAATACTTTGGTTATTAAGCTATAATGTAAAAGACTAATGTGTGTGCGGGTGTATGAGATTGATTTCATCTGCACAAACGCCCTGACTGAAATGTGATTGCAGGGGGAAAGAAAGGGCGAAAACTAGATCAAGATGCCTTAAATACATGACAGCAGCACTACTGGTATGCTCCCTGATTTATCAATAGCCAAGACAGCCACAGAAAAGTAAATGACAGCTGCAGCAAACCGATAATTGGGGCATTCACCAAAAGGAATCTCTGTATGAAAAACGGATGGGAGTAAACATAAATGTGTAAAGTGCTCCTTTGGGCATGTGGACTCATGTTTTCAGGTTGAGATGTAAACAGACAACCTCTGCAGGCCAGATCCCTGTCTCTTTGCCATTACTGGAAGCTTTCTACTGAACTCAAACAACTCTGGATCAAATCCTAAGTGAATACAAGTGTTTCCTCTTCTGGTTGCACAAGACCACTCCAGTGATTTCACTCTTGATCCCTGTGAGGAACAAAGGGCTGTGTTCATACGTACTTTAGGTGACAGATGAGCTCCCATTTGCTTGTTCTGACGTTTCTTCCCCCCCTCTATGGCTGACCCTATCACTGAATGCTACAACCTGATTGGGATCTTTCTCCTCCTTTCCTTCCTACAGCCCTGTTCATTACTCATGCTGACACACAAGTGGTCCTCATTTCTCAGGGTATTGTCCATCATTCCATTAAACATTTACTTTTTAGCTTCTCCATATCTCAAACTGCTTCTCCAAAAACAATTGCTTCGGAGCCAGGGATTATTTACTGGCAAGCATGAATATGTCAAACCCTCCAGATGTTTATTATTACTACTACTTTCCAGGGGTGTTAGCCAGCAGTTCTGTTTGTGGCTCGCCCTTTACCAGGACATCAGATAACTGCAGCTTATAGTCCTGAATTTAGCATTGGTCACCCTTTGATCCACAATTCGTTTTGCTTTCTGCTAGGCTGTAGAATGTTGCAGCATCAGAGCAATTTATCAGCCAAAGGGACATTGCAGACTGCTGAAAAAGGCTGATTATGAACGTGGCCTTATAACTGCCTGACATTATTGTGGCAGTGTGTATTACTGGCAGATAATACAAAGAATATTCAAAATAGCACAAACTTTATCCATCATTTAATGCCCAAGATTACCTCTGCATAGGGAAAAGTGAACTTTCCAATAGGGCAGAGAAGTAGATAACGTTCTTTAGCAATTTCATTCTGCTTCTTCCAGCGCATTTTCTCCCCTCCTCAGTGAATAGTTTCCTGCTCTCCTTGGACCTCAGATTCTTAACTGGCAACAGTTGCAGAAATATACTCTTCAAATAACTAGAATAAATCAGTCGAGGCCCCCCAGGCTTCCAGATAAAACTCCACAGCACACAAGTCCTATTAAAATCAAACTTGTTCTTAACTCCAAAGAACAGAATCGAGTCTTTTCCTCTTTTGAGCAACATCCCAAAGGCAGAAATCACCCCGAGAGGGAGCACTGACTTGGTAAAACTGATTCCTCCAGCAGCCTCCTGCTGCCAAGGATGTGTGCCAGGTACTGGGTGGAGATAATGCAGGAGATGAATGGACAGTCTCCTGGGGATTTCTACCAGCTGCCTGCGACTCAGAACTGATCTAACCTGTGCCATGGGTGCGGCAGGGCGTCAGGAAACCATAATCGCCTCCCAGCTGTTCCTTCCTTCCTCCACCCATGCTCATTGCTGCGGAAGCCAAGCACAGAGAAGGGTTTTGGCAGGGTAACAGTAATGTGCCAATGGCAGAACATGTGTTTAGCTCATATAATTCTTCTGCAGATGCAAGGATCGACATGCCTGTGCTGCTCACCTAACTCCTCATAAAGGAGAAGTAGAATGCTGGCTTACATAAGGCAAGCTAACAGAGGTAAAGAGCAAACAAGTAGTTCACTTACAATATTTTTACGGATGAAAGTCAGTTCTGTTTTGGTTTTGCTGTGGGAAAATTCCTGCTGCAATAATAACTTTCATTTTTATGGATCCCTCATGCTTAACAAATTGTCAGACTATTTATTTAAGCATCACTTCACCCACCACGGAAATGGAGCAGTCCCCTGGGTAAAACATGGTGTCTGTTCTGCAGCACTGCTCCAAAAGTCAGGAAAGATGCACTAACTCCCTATCAGTCAGTGACAGTAAATGGCTAGCTTTCCAAAGGTGTCTAAGGCACCTGAACATATCAGCTCAGGCTCTGACAGGCATCCAAAGTCAGGCACAGTTCCTGTTGATTTCCATTAGTGTGGAATTCAAACTCCTAATAAAATCCAAGCAGCTAACCCTAAATTGCCTTGGAAGTTTAGCATGGGAAAAATTGCACTTGCAGCAGGCAGTGATCATCACTATGCTAGAACCTGGCTTGGCACACCACCATGGACAGTCGTAATCTTGAAAAGGGGGACACAAAATGTGTCCTTCTCCCCAAGAGAATAAATTCTTTCAACTTACCAAATGGATACAATTTATCCCAAATTTGTCCCAATGTCACATTAAATCATGGGAAAAGATAAAAAAGACACAGGAATACTTTATTAGGATTGTTGCAAGATGATTGTGTGCTGTGTAACCTCCACAACTCCATTCTTCTGATCCATCACCGTTAAGCTTTCAGACCTTTTAGAAACAACCCAAGATGTTATGGCTGTAAAATTAATACGTACAACCATCAGTCTGAAAAGCATGTTCCTCTTTGCAATGTTCTGAGAAAGTCTGCACCCAAGTGTAAATATCAGAGGTTAACTCAAAGCTTAGAAGCTGTCCGTGTTAGAGACCATGAATCATGTGGAACCACAGCTCAGATCTGTATTCACATAAATAAAGGGGGATTACTGGCAGAATGCTCTATGTGTGGACCACCAGTCATTGCAATTTCTTCTTTCTCGTGCCCAAATCAGCCAAAGTGTGTAACTTCCTGGCTTGATTTCAAAAGTGATTTACCCATAAATCTCTGAAAATGGCTGTTGATAGGGCATGTAAGGTTGGAAAACTATTAGAGGTGTAAGGAGTTTTAAGTCTATGCATCATCCGTCTTACTGAAACGAATTCTATTAAGCTATGCTAGTGTGCTCCTGACCTTAAAGGTCTCAAAAAACCAAGCCTCAAAACTCCTCAGTTAAACACTGTTGTGGTTTAAACCCACATCACCTTCTTTCTATTCCCTTTCTCTATTTTAACTCATTAAGGTGTAAAGCTTTTCCCTAAAACTAAAATTCTTTGGCGACAGTAGCACACATCAGGTTAAGGAAATTGGGACTTTAAGAATGGCAACATCCTCAATAAGAGTAGAAATTATTTTGCCCCTTTTACTCATTTGTTTCTATTGTTTGTGATGTAGTTTACAGGAGATGCAGAAGATCCTCATGTACAAGCTTAACACTTATCCTCACGTTTGTAAAATGTAAGAAATAAAACAAAATAACTTCTCTAATTACAAAGAAACTGGAATACATTTTTTCCTAATGTTCATCTTGCCAGGAAGAATCACAAAACAGGGAGCAGAGCAGCGTAACATTCCAGCAGGAATTCTCTGCAGGCTCTCTCACAGGCTGGCTGAAGTGGTTTTTATTGCCAACATGATGTCAAGCATGGGTAAGAAACCCAAAAAGCTTTAATCTGTCCAAGTTTGAACACTTATACTGAAACAGCTCTACAATACTTACTATAAGACACTTTCCCCAATGAAAGCAGAGCTGAGAACTTCAGATTCCAAGAGAAAACGAGGGAACAAATCCCTCAAGAACCACCCCAACAG
This sequence comes from Melopsittacus undulatus, assembly GCF_012275295.1. Lineage (NCBI taxonomy): Eukaryota > Metazoa > Chordata > Aves > Psittaciformes > Psittaculidae > Melopsittacus > Melopsittacus undulatus. The sequence continues at coordinate 6,591,478 of NC_047529.1, read as the reverse complement.
CAGACCCAAGCACTCTCTCCTACTGAGATGGGAGACATCCCAGGACAAGTCTCAAGTTCATTAACTGGAGGAGGAGAAGGTTTCAGCCAAACCAAAATGAAACTAAGTAAAGTTTTCCAACAGCCAAAGCAAGTGTATGAAATCCAGCACACTGTTATATTCTGTGTTCCATTAGTAAGGAAGAAAACTGGTGGTGGAGACTAGGAGCTAGGTTTTCCAAAGCTTTCTCCATGGGGAAGGGACCTAGGTCACAGAGAAGGCTGAAGACAGCTGGCTTTCTGGCAAAAGAGTAGCTGAGCAGGAGGGAAAAGTACTAAAAGCCTGGGATGGACTGGTCTGCTGGGCTTTTCAGGCTGGGTTAATGCTAAATTGCATTGGTGGATAGCACAGCCATCATAACACACCCTTCACAGGGGAAGGGAGGCTTCTGTAAATGTGATACATGGAGTCCACATACAGTTGGCTTCACAATAAGAGTCATTCAATAGGCTTTTAATGTTCCTAAGATGAAGACCTGCACACAAGCCATTCTAAAGCTGCTGGAACATGTTCAGAGGAGGCCACGAGGATGATGAGGGGACTTGAGCACCTCCTGCATGAAGACAGGCTGAGAAAGTTGGGGCTGTTCAACCTGGAGAAGAGAAGGCTGCATGGAGACCTCGTAGCAGCCTTCCAGTATCTGAAGGAGGCCTACAGGGATGATGGAGAGGGACTCTTCATTAGGGACTGTAGTGACAGGACAAGGGGTAATGGGTTGAAACTTAAACAGCAGAGGTTTAGACTGGATATAAGGAAGAAATTCTTTACTGTTAGGGTGGTGAGGCACTGGAATGGGTTGCCCAGGGAGGTTGTGAATGCTCCATCCCTGGCAGTGTTCAAGGCCAGGTTGGACGGAGCCTTGGGTTATATGGTTTAATGTGAGGTGTCCCTGCCCATGACAGAGGAGTTGGAACTTGATGATCTTAAGGTCCTTTCCAACCCTAACTATTCTATGATTCTATGATTATAAAAATAACATCATGGAGTTTAAAAATGTAAAGTTCAGAGATATTTGACTTCATAGTTTTAATTCAGCCCTATCTTTAGCAAAAGGTATATGTAAGATGGGAAGAGCCATCACATCACTGTCTTTACCAAAGAAACCTTAAAATACATAGAATTTGTGCTGCGCTAACTATACCCTTGCCAGTAATAATGTTTCCATAATAAATGAAAAGGAGGAGCTGCTCAGAAAACATCTCAATGACAAGGTGATGAGGTACCACAAACGCAAGACATGGACAAAACATGTAATGTGTATGACAAGGTATAACACTTTCATTGCTGCTTGCAAGAGGAAAACCTGTTCTACATAAGCAACTCTGGCACTTGGGCATAATGTGATCATTTATACTGAACAGCAATAAAACTTGATAGCTTCCCACACCCTTTGGTATGCATGCTGTAAACAGCACTTCCTTCTAGTCCAGATTCTCCAGTTTAGTGTAAAAACCTGTTTCTTGCATCTCAGAGTTAACAAAGTCTCACTATTAGCATTGCATTTCATCTATAACACTGACACTCCCAAATACAGATTTAAAAGCCCTTAACCTACACTTTATCTGTTTACTTAGTAGTAAGGTGGGCACATGAAACCGTCTGCAACACGGTGTATTTTGCCAAGCAAAATCAAGCTCAGTTGTAGTACTATTAAGCAGCATGATGTCTATCACCATGGCTAACACTGTGGACTGAGCCAGGAACCTTAAACCATGAATCACTACAGCCTGAGCTAAATCCAAGTTCTGTAACTTGTGATTTTTATTACACGTTGCCTGCTCCGCTGGTCTCTACAGGAATTAGACATGTCCTCTCCCCAGTGAATCCAGCCTTGGGTTTCAAGCTGCCCAAGATAATACTTTTCACCTACACAGTATTTTTGTGTGAAAGGTCTCAAAGTGTTTCATGAAAACGATTAAGTTCATAGACTCCACGTGGGCAAAATGAGTCACACAGATTAAGTGACTTGCCTGAGATCAAACACAGGCCAAGACACCAATTGAACCCAGGTATTCTGAAAAGGGTACTAACAGCTCAGAGATGCGTGATCATGATGGCCACCTTCTAAAGTGCTATAATGGAGCCAAGCCTTCAGGTTTAAAATGAAGTATCCTAAATTTCACTTACTTCTATGCTGATAAACCCATGGTAGCTACCACATTAATAAAAGACTTCAGGACTTGACAGTGCACAAATAGGCCAAAGGCAGGAAGGTTTTTCATAAACTCCAAAGAGCTTTGACTTGAAATGGAATCAATGGCTATTGCCAGCTAGACCTTCATGCAGAGCTTAACTGGTTCCCTACAAATTACACCATTCAATGACCTAAAGTAAAATAAGCCTGTTGTCTAAGCATGTATACTTCAAGACCATCATCCATTGCATTACTTGGTGCTCTCCAGGAAATGTCAAAGCACAAAGCACAGAATCCAATGTGACTATCATTATTCTCATCATAATTACTGTTGTTAATGCAATATTGTTCTCCTAGTTCAGCTGTGAAACACATGTGTAAAGCAGCTAGAGATGTACATTGTCTTATGGTGTGCTGCACCCACTCTTGGGTCAGTGACCGAGCTTCAACTTCATGCACTTGGCTTGATGCTAACTCTGACAGCTTCCAGTTATATTGGGGTTTTTTACTATGCTAAGCACACCCTCCTACAAGTTGCATTTATTCCAGCTACAAAGAACTATTGGATGCAGAGGAACTCTTTCTTAAGAAATAAGAGCGAAGCTCAGCATGCACACATTCAATTCAAATAAGTTCCAGTGGTACTTTCCACCTGGGGTCTGTTTTAAAATTGCATCAAATAATTCTTTTAATGAAAAGAGACAGAGAAAAAGAGGTGAGATTGATAACAGTAATATCCATATATTTTAACTTTGGCCATCATGGCACTTTCCACTTTTAGGTAACTTTATATTGCCAGAGTCCCAGCAAAGATTCCAGAAAACACTGCAGTCATCCCTGAGGTTTGATTTCTCCCTATAACACATGCTGGTTCTTTTTATGAGGCTAGTAATGTTTCTGAATGTTCCATCTTTGTGCCCAAGGACAGAAAGGAAATCACTGGGTCTGAATGCAGCCTGGTGACAAGGCTGAACAAACCAGTTTGGATTGCCCATCACTATGTCCTGACCTGTGTTACCACTCAGACTCCTTAACCTTACCATAGTCCATGCTATCACAACTATGCAGCTACAGCCAAACTCCCTCAAGGTCAACAGGTGTGGAAGTGCTATGGAAGCATTTCAAGGTTTATTTAGCTACAATCTTTCAATTTAAATCTTTTCTAGTGGAACAAGAAGAATTGCTTAAAGAAAAAGAAAATGCACCTCTTGTTCTGCCAAATTTGGCAGAAAATGGAATTCTCTGCACTGTAAGAGCAGCAGGTCAATTGAGTCAGTTATGAGAGTCTCCCTCTTTCACTTGTTCGTGGTGTACTTAGTGAAGAAATGTAATCTGAGTGCCTTAATGTAATGTTAGTTGGAAGGCAAAGGGTCTGTGCAATATTACAGCCTTGTAACACACATCGAAAGGGCTGGAGTTGCAGTATGAAAAAGAGGCACATGCAAGCTTCACCGGCAAAGCATGCATTTTAAATAAAGCTTCAGTACTCAGAAACAGACAGTCTCCATCCTCATTCTGAGTAATGTCTGCCTTCTATTCAGTAGAACAGCCCACAATGAAAGTAACAAAGACATGCCAGATGAAAAACATCACACTGCAAGATCCCTGTATGCTGGAGAAAATCCTCTAATTGCTTACTGAGGTATTTCCCTCTGAAAACATGTGGGGAATAAAAAAGGGATGCTTCATGTTAAAAAAAGGGGGAAGAGGAGAAAAATGAAAACTATTTATGTCCAGATCCTTCCCTTTTAAAGTTTTAGCCTGATCAAAATCTGATTTCCGTGGGTTTTGTTACGGAGCTTGTATGGGGCTTCCCCATCTCCGGTCCTGTGAAAGATCAGTTCATACTTGCACCAAAAATTGCTTGGCACTGATTCTGCTGAAGTAGGACTATGGCCTCCAGCTAGGCAAACAGCTTGTCCACATGAAGGCCTGGAAGACGGCCACATGGAAGTAGTGGTGCCACATGAGCGCCAGCTCTGTGTTGACAGACAGCGTGCACAGACACTGGTTAACAGAGGTAGTCAATCTGCAATATGCAAACATGTCGATTGGTAAAGACATTGAATTGATCAGATTTTTTAAAGTCCTATTATTCATTGTTATGTATCTTTATTAAAGAACTGATTCAGTTACCTAAGGTCTGCAGAGAGACTCTTCTTGGTTTCATTTGGGTTTATATTAGCTTATTTTATAGTTAGCATAATTTCATTTCTGTTTATGTGTTCCACAAATAAGGAATCATACTAAACTTCTTCCTTAAATCAATACTCCTTTTTTCTATTCAGAGTAACTGTTACTCATTTTTCTATTAACTTTATAGTAATTGAACACTATCTAAAAGGCATTAACAGAGGGCTTCAGCCTACTGAAATCACACGTTAAAAATCAAACCAAGTAAATTGCTAATAATCCACTCATTAAAATTAAGTTCTTCAAACTATTCAGAAAATACTCCTGCATGAAATTCATTCATATGAATTCTGCCTGTTAGTGAATGACCCAAAGAGTGGAAAAAGTTTAATAGTACACACTAATGTACTTCTAGCAAACAATACCATCAAAACTGTAATTAACAGCATCAACTATCTAACTTTACCTGGTCCTAAACAGAGAAAGACAGAAGGGAGGTAAAACTAACAGAGTATATTACCAGAAAGTAACAACCAGGAAGTGATTTACAGGTCTCAGAGCACATAAAGCCAAAAGATGAAATGAGGCAAATGGAGTGCACTGCCTCCCCAGAAGACAATTGACATCTGGTTGTTTGTCAATGAAATCACCTCTAGAAGGAACCAACCTCCAAATATTATCTGCTAACAGAAACCTCTTTGGAGCTCTGCTAACTGGACACCATCAGAGCAGACAAAATCTTAGGTAGAGAGTAATGATTATATAAGAAACTACCTACTGAACAAAAACCTTTCCTTCCACAAAACCAGCTTGGTGCACTCAGTGCATCACGTTACCATTAGAGAACAGCATCTGTACATGATATTGCAATCCAAAAACCTGTCTCAAGAACCTCACGTTAAGCCATATGTTCCCATTATAGCATGATGATTCACTGTTAATCCAAAATGCCTTCAAAACTAGGCACGAGATGTGATACAGTTAATTCATCTTCTTTTCATCCAGAGGAGAACAGGCTGAAGCAAGCATATTTGGAAGAAGGCCTTTATGATGGGATTTGCAGTCTGGTTTCTTATGGAAAGGGACTTAGATAATTGACTATGAAATTTTTATCTCCCAAGTTTTGAACCTGTTAATTTTTCATTTCATTTAATACAGGGCCAAGACACACACTGTTTCCACAAATCTTGTTAAAACATGCAGTTAGGTAGACGATCCAAACTGGTGATTCCCACTTACATAAAGTAATACATACCTCAAAGTACATAGGTATAGGACAGAGCCTTCAGAAACTGTTAGCAGCCCATGGACTGCCAAAACCAAACAAAAAGAGGTGCCTGCAGCAGACTGACTACCTCTGATTTGTGACACAACACAAAACCACACCTGATCTTTCTGACACGTGAGAACATGGATAATACAATCCTTGTCCCAAAGAGTTTTCAGCTGAAAGAGGGTTCCATTTCACAGTGATCTGAGGCTCTATTAATTATTATTATTGAGCAATTGGGAAATTTTAAAAGTAGAAGTTATTTGTGTAGTGAATCTCAAGTCTTTGCACATTGGGAAAATTCAAGTTAATAATTGCTTGTAGCAGTAGTACAGTGATTTTTGAATAGCAGGTCCTGATTGTTAGTACAGATTTAATGCCAAACAGATTTATTGATATTTTGAAATGAATTAATGAGCCTCATGCAACTTTGAAGCAAGCTAAAAGAAAGCTTCAATTATGTTTTCCCCCATTACATGTAAAGTAAGATAACATCCCATGGCTTCTACTTTGTAAGTAAGATAACATCCCATGGCTTCTACTTTGTGTATGCTGATTCTCTTAAAACACAGCAAGTCAATGGTGTTGAAACCTCACTAGAAAACCTGAAACTCCTTACCCAGCAGAACTGCTGCATTAACAATGATGTGTTCAAGCACATTTATATAGCCCCCGGGAAGAAATGTACCTCACCCAAAGCCTGACAGCAAGAAGATACACTTTGACTTCAGGGAGCTTCAGATTAGGACTCAAATGATTAGTGACCTGGGGCAAAAATAGCAAACGATTTAATATCACCTCTTTGGGCACTCAAATTATCATATTAAAATCCATTTTATCATTGGCAGAGCCAATCACGTTATAAATGCAAACAGATGTTTTAATGTGTCTCTGGCATTTGGCTTCAGGCAGAGTGAATTGAACATTTTCAATTTCGTACAGTTTAGTTTCTGTGAAGTTAAAGTAAACCAAATGAGTTCTCCCACAGCATTTTTCCTCACTGTCACCACACTGATGTTTACTTTGTCACACATGATAAAAGGCTGGCTTGCATGATGGCACTGAACCTGAGTAGACTGAAAAATCAAGGGGAAGGGGGAGGAGGGAGGAGATTCACTTTTAACTCACCCTCGTTGCAAGCTGAGCTTTTCAAGATTTGCCCACCCATAAAACAAGACATATGATTTTGTTATACTTGGAGCCCAACTGTCAAAAACACAGTCGGTATGTTATGTGGTATTGGGCTGCTTCTACTTTGTATGATAACACTGTTATGCTAAGTCATTTTCAAATGTGCTTTGATATACTATACACATGAGCTAATGCACATATGTATTTATGCACTGCATGCTTTGGAATGAAGAGGACAGGAGGCAGTGTGGGAAAAACAGGCTGAAGGGAAGGGGGGAGGAAGAAAAAAAGGGACTCTACGATTCCCATAACTCAACAGAGCATATTGTTCAGTTAACGCATAGGCCAGTGCCTCTCAGGCCCTATCACTGGTTGACAGAATTAGATTCTGATTCATGCTCTGTAGCTCTCTAGTGCCAGCCAGGGACAAGAGCGTTCCATGGGAACGTTTCAGCGGGTCCCCTCCTTATCAGCTCCCAAACAGCTGCCAGACTTCAAGGTCGCTTGATAGAGAATTTAATTCTCAAGATTGCACATTAATTTCTAAATTCTTTCTTATCCACGGGCTGTGATTTGAGACTGCATTCAATGCAGCCCAGCACGGGGCAAGCCTTTCCCATCCACACCCCTCCTTCCTGTCTGCAAACTTCCTTCCTATAGATTTACCCAGACACCTTTGAGCTAATTTAACTCCCTGGACTTCTCTGACCAAGCACTAGCAGATGGGAAACCTGATTTTGACCTTAATGCTGGCTACCAGGCAGAGGGATTTTAAAAGATATCCTGCATGTGTAAGAGATTTGCTTTATTCATCCGCCTTGACCACAAAATTAAAGGGACATCTCCTTTCACACTGCAGCTAACCACTGCAGCAGCTCTTTATAATAATGATTTCCCACCCTATCAATTTGTTGTCAGGCAGAGCTCACTAATGGCTGTAAAATGGCTTGAAATCCCTGGGCATATTATGCAATTTTGAACAACTATTGCCTTGGTTTATAATCCTCTGCTCTTTCATATCCATATATTTTCCAATTCCTCTTTACTACGGTCAAGAGCTCTGCAGAACAAATACATGAAAACAACCAATCAATGATTGAAACTTCTGGCAAGCCAAAGTGGAATTAAATTACAGTGGAAAATTTCAGTATTCGACTTTAATACAACCAGATCTCCTGGTTTGCTTAGGACAGTTCCAGGTTCCACAACTGTTTCCTGGAGGGGTGCAGACTGTGCATGTAGTAAAGGGAACTCTGTGTGCTACAGAGAGAACCAGAATCTTTTCTTTCCCTCAATAAATTGGTCTGTCTGGTATTAAGTTGCTAATCTGAAAGGGGCTCCTATCCAGAAGGGTAGGTGACAGCATAGGTATTGCCATTCTCTGCTTTCCAACCTGCCTTAGCTATGGGCAGTCCAACAGATTAGGTTAAGCAGACAGAACGAATTAATTTATTCATAATCTCTAATTCTAAACCCAAAATAACAGCTTAGTTCCAAATTATTTAAACTGAAACCAAACCCTAAATCATGGTTCATATAAATAGACAATTACAGGAACCCAGACTGGACGGGTGGATCCATCTGGCAGGATCACACCATGATCAATGCAGGAACTTCAGAGGAAGGTGCAAGATATTCCAGAGGAGACAAACATTGAAAAAATGTTGAGAGGGAGCCACATTCCTCCTTATGCTTCTCCAAAAACTATTTGGCTTTTACCCTGACTTTATAAACATGATTTTCTTTCATCCCTGCTCTTTTCATAGAGTCATGGAATGGTTTGGGTTGGAAGGGACTTTAAAGATCGACTAGTTCCAAACCCAATCCCATGGGAAGGGACACCTTCCACTAGACCAGGTTGCTCCAAGCCCCATCCAACCTGGCCTTGAACACTGCCAGGGATGGGACAGTCACAGCTTCTCTGGGCACCCTGTGCCAGGGCCACACCACTTTCATACTGAAGAATCTTTTCCTAAACCTGATTTAAATCTCCCTCTGTCAGGTTAAAGCCATTTCCCTTGTACTATCCCTACAGGCCCTTGTCCAAAGTCCTTCTCCAGATTTCTTGTAGGCCCCCTTTAGGTAACAGAAAACTGTTACAAAGTCTCCCCTGAGCCTTCTTTTCTCCAGGCTAAAAAAACCAGTTAATTCTGAATGCTTTAGCCTTAGGAGTGCAATTCTACTAAATTTTGGGCCTCAGAAGTAGAAGAGGAGCAAGAACATCTACTTCATTACATACTGTATCAAAGCAATTCATTTTTTCAGCTTGCTGCTGTTCAACACCATTGCCTCCCTCCTACCTCCTCCACTCTGTAATCTCACTCTTTATGTATTAATAGCTATTCCCTCTTCTGTCATTTCAAGACGAGCAATGGAAGACAAACAACTGGCAATCAAGAGTAACAGAGAGAAAACAAGATCGAGGTCAATGTAAAAAAAAATAGCAATTTTTGTGCCATTTTATCCTGGGCTTATTGAAACCAGTGACAGAGTCCAGACTGTGCTTATAAGGAGTGTCCTGGAAACATAACATGAGCTTGGGAGAGAAGACCTACGTGTGCCCACATTTCGGCCCAAAGATCTCAAATAATTGCTGGATAGAAATAACCAACCTGAGGAAATAATGAGGTGGAAGTAGGCTTATGCTGATGTGTACAAACTTCTCCTCCTATGTATCATCATACAGCAGGTTTATGTTAAACCCAATACACATACCAGCCCCCAGAATTTATGGCCGCAATTCCAAAGAACAACAAGTAGTGATATCGTTGTCCAATTTTCCCTCTAGGAGACAAAAGAGGTTTGATGCCTCAAAAACTTGCTGTGGTAACATGATCTACCTGTTGATGTCCTGCCTGGCCTCCTAGTTTTCCCTGCTATGTAGACTATTCTCATTACCTTCCAGATGTGGATTACTTCTAGTCAGGATTTTTGCTTGGTTTTCATTTGGTTTCTATCTGTAAAGCCTAAAGAATAGATTCAACCATCAATACCAAAGCTCACTCTCATTTTACATATAGGTGATCTTTAAGGTCCCTTCCAATCGAAACCATTCTACAATTCAATGACTTTTAAGTGCAAATTCTGGTTTAAAAGCAAACTATTTCACATAGGAAGACCGGATAACATCTATATCTTGCAGTTTTCCATTCCCCTAAAAAGCTGTGCACTTAATTACTTGCTTACTGTTCTTGCTGTAGCAACAATGGGTTACACCCTTAAACCCGTTTTAACAATTTTGATGCTATTAGCAGCAGCAGAACTAAATATGTTATATGGAAAGGTTGTGTCACATATCAGAAACCGTTTTTGAAGCCAGCTCCCTCAGGCCACCACTCCTTGTTTCTTTTCTTTCTCTTCATTTACAAGACATGCTAATGGAAAGATCCTTTTTTTTTGGTATTAATTTTTCATTAATTATTTGATTCCACTTGGTTATTTGAAACTTAGAGGCATGTAATTAAATAGAAACTAAGCAGCTCTTAAAGAGTTCCTTTTGCAGCAAGACAAAGATATTAGTACTATTTGGAAGCATGATGACTTTGTTTCTAGCTTTTAGTTGGTTACCACAGACTTTATTTCCAATTTATACTTTACATCACTGCTAAATAAAGGAAAAGTAAAATAAGCATAAATTACAATGGCATTCACGTTAAGGAACCCCAAGGAGTCAAATTCCATGCTTATTTGAATGGACTGAAGCTGATTCCTCCAATAAGAATATGGGCCTTAGCCTGTGCAGAAGTTGCTATGTTTCACAACGCAATGTGCCAGCTACTGCGGTAGCATCCAGCAACCCTGAAAGCATCAAAAGAGCAGTCACAGGAGAGGCTGTGAGAATTGCTGCTGATAGGGAAGTAAATCTGAAGAGCTGAGGGAAAACTGGAAGAAAATTTATCCTAAAACTTACTCCCCACACACACAATTGTTTCCTGAAGCTTCACGAGGATTTCTCTGTTCTTCTAATATAGAATCACAGAATCATAGAACAATTAGGGTTGGAAAGGACCTTAAGATCATCCAGTTCCAACACCCGTGCCACGGGCAGGGACACTTCACACTAAACCATATCACCCAAGGCTTCATCTAACCTGGCCTTGAACACTGCCAGGGATGGAGCATTCACAACCTCCCTGGGCAACCCATTCCAGTACCTCACCACCCTCACAGTAAAGAATTCTTTCCTTATATCCAATCTAAAACTCTGCTGTTTAAGTTTTAACCCGTTACCCCTTGTCCTATCACTACAGTCCCTAATGAATAATCCCTCACCAGCATCCCTATAGGCCCCCTCCAGATACTGGAAAGCTGCTATGAGGTCTCCACGCAGCCTTCTCTTCTCCAGGCTACTACTGGACTATGCCACCTCTGAGAAGATGAAGGTTACATTAAGCTGTAGATGGAAACTTTGAGCCAGGATCTGATCTTGGCAGACACAGTAGGTTCATTTGTTGCAGAATAACCAAGTTTTGTTTTTACTTTAATCTACTCTAGATCAAAAAGTGATCCATCAAATCTACCTCATTAGAAAAGACTGTTTCATCAGACTCGTTCTGTTTCCTTTTCCTCAACATCTGCAGTACCAGCATGACCTTCTAATTCCTCTCTTGAGCTCAACACTAAGGCCTTTTCTTTCCTTCAGATTATCATCTTGATTCTTGCAATCACACAGCTACAGGAGCTTGGTAACAACAAGAGTCTTAGATTTCATATTTCTGCCTAACACAGACTGCAGAGACATCCTGTCTATGTCTGTGATGCACGGGGATGTGCTGCTATAGATCCCTCTACTTGTTCCCAGGCCTTGGTGCTGTAAGAATGCAGAGTTTTTCTTTCCACAAATAGATGTTGCAGGCATATTTGCTTAAACCCTTGAGGTTGATAATGAGCTCTGCTTCTTCCCAGCCCAGCAAATGCTTGGGAATTGCCAAATATTGAAAACGGAGAGTCCATGAACCATCTCACAAAGACTATACATGCTGTTACAAGAAGTGGGGATTGAATCTCCCATAGCGAGCTGTCTGCTCCTCATCTTTCCCATTTAACACCTGTGTACTGTGGGGGTAATTAGGGTCTAAATATGTTGGTGCAACGTTGTTTGGGAAAAAACTACTATTTGCTTGAATTTGTCTCTTACAGAGCTGTAAAAGGCTTGCTGGCAATTGGAAGAAGAAGAGTATAAATATGTAACAGGGTTATACCTGGTATAGAAAAGACTTACATAGAACATATTTACAATGAAGATGAATGACGTTAGAGGGCTATCCCTTTTCTTTCCCAGGAAAAGACAACGGGTGAGTTCCCTTTAAAAGGGTGGATCTCTGAGAGAATTCCTCTGTTTTAAATTATTCCAAGGAGTTCAGCTTAGCAAGAACTTCTTCCCAGAAGGAGCCTGACAGAAAGGGGATTTCTATGATCTTATCGTGTCCTTCAAGGAGCTTTTCAGGCCAACAAACAAATATGGCAACCAGCCATCCTGGGTGCAGCCAAGGAACACATGGCTTCTTTTTTTTTGCCTTTACTAAATATTTTCATGTTGACAAATGTCAGGACACAAAAATTCATGAGAAAATGCCTTGCAGTTCCCAGGAAGCCTAAAAGGGGGAAGCCTCTTTATTAACAGACATCTAAGACACCAAAACCCGCACTAGGGTATGATGGAGCTCTTTAAGCAGAGAAAGAAGAAAAACACTTCCTAGGAAATCCAGAAAGACATCACAGCATTTAAAGTGGGTAGGGGAGGAAACAAGTCTTATTCCTTTCCATCGTTCTTAACACAATGTGTAATTACACAACATATATTTAAGCAACTTATACTTAGCCTGTGGGACTCCACCAGAAATTATTGTAATGATAAATAGCTTAATAAGATTCATAGCTGTCCCCAGAGAAAGGGCCATGTTCTCCATTGCAGAAGAGTGATGATTTGCTTCACAAAAGATCAAGGCCAGGTTGGACAAAGCCGTGGGCAACATGGTCAAGGGGAAGCATCCCTGCCCATGGAGATGCCCAACCCAAACCATTTTATGATTCTATGGAAAGTTCCTGTTAGACTCCCTCATTCAGTGCCACCCTCCTCACTGAGCAATTGTGTGTGGCTGAGTTAAAACAGCCAATAAAAATCTCTCCCAACCATTGCACATTAAGACAATCACTGCCATGTTTGAGTCTTGAGATACCTCACTTAGAAGCTCTGTTGCTCAACGTTACCCTATGCAAAGGTCAGACCCTATTTTGGTCCATGATGGGCAAGGATGGGGAAAGCAAATGACCAGAGTGCAGAGCCATAACCTGCAGTGAGTTTGCCAGAGTGGAGCAGGAAATTACCCCCCCCCCCCAGGCTCATAGCCCATTTTCAGGAGTGCCAAAATGTTGGGTGTGCACGCAGAAGAAAATGGGTGCATTTTGCTTTAATACTTCCAGATACCGTACTTTGAGAGCAATGCTAGAGTCAAGCTAGCATAGACTGCATAGTGGACAGGCCTTTAAAAACATCTGTGTGGACAGCAAGATTTGAACAGAAATTAAGCACTCTGTCCAAAAGGCTTATTGCAGTTTGGATGGATTAGGAAAAATTGGACAAATGGTAGCATTGCCCAAGTTTCTTCAGAAATGTTCACATTTTTCCAGGAACAAAGTTTTGGAGGTTTGGGAGGTTTTTTTGGAAGCCACTTGTATTTTGTCATCTTCTCTGTTGAATTTCATAGGAAACATCAAGCTGTAAGCATCTTTAGCCTTTTGGATTAAAGTATTCTACTTGCTCCAAGTTTCTCCCAATAAATTTCATTTAATTAAAATATATTTTAAACGGTAGATTTACATTCCAAGAAGGACTTTTACATGTATTCAACTAAAATGTGGAAATCTACAGCATATTGCAACTGAACTTGTGTCTAACACTGTTCAGTATAGATTATCCAAGCCATGAAATCTCAGAATCCCTAAAGACAGTATAAAATTAAAGGCTTAGGTTCCAATTCAATGGTTCTGGGCAACCTGATCTAGATGAAGACGTCCCTGCTTGTTGCATGGGAGTTGGACTAGATGACCTTTGAAGGTCCCTTCCAATCCAAACAATTCTGTGATTCTATGATAAGAACTCCAGCTCAGGACAAAGCTGCTAGTGACCTGTAAGGGACTTAGAATTCGTCCACACATCTACAGGTCATGGATTATAAATGTCTTGAGAAATCATGCTTGATAATCACTGATCACAACTGATAGCATTGTCACTGCACAGGAGATAGAGTTTGCTATTCTGTTTCCCCATCCTAGACATTCAAAATCAAGTGGCATTTTCAGTAAGCAAAGACAATACTAGAGAGTCACACTGGGTTACGTCCTCTGATGCACATTTTCTCTCTTCTGTTTCCTCTGCTGATTCACCCAAAAGAAACCTGAGGAAAACAGTTAAGCTGAAGTGAGCCTTCAGCTGGAAGACACTCATGAGTGGATTATTGCCTGTCTGCTTCCGACTTCCTCCTAATACGCTTTGTTGTGCAGCGAGGAGGAACTGAATGCCTCATCCTATGCCGGAAATGGCTGAATGTCAAACAGTAGCTGATAAAACAGAGACAACATCCACAGCCAAACTCTTTCCATGGGATGTAGTTTCCACTTCATTCAATACAAGCATCACACATTCATAGGCAGAAGATGGCTCCTCTGAAGACTATGCGATGCTACAATTTATCATGCATAAGGATGACAAACATGAACATCTGTCTAACCAGAGCTGGTCTCTGTACATGTCATTGAAAATGTCATCTCCATATCTGATCAGAATATGGCAAATCTATGTTCTTGACAATCCCCAGCAATCCAAAACCCGCAATCATTTATATCGTATGGAATTATGCCTCCAGAATATGAGCCCATGAAAAATAACCTGACATAATATTGCAGATGCCAATCTGCTGAGGACTTTTGGCAAAAATATAGCCACAGCTGGATCCTCGCTACATTACATAAGGGAGGATTGCATCTCTGAGTTTTTAACCATATGCCAACTGCATTGTTACCCCTCTTCCTCCAGAGCAATTCTTACCTTGACAAAGGGGGTGCCGATTACTCCTCCATCACCCTTCATTCTTACTTCATATGGTTGTGATAGATTTATATAGATATTTTGAAGCTCAGAGTTTTCTGAGTTTTAAGCTTTCTTGTCTGTCCTGTTTATGTCACCATGTTACTATGTAGCATAAATTGCATCTAACAACGGGTTATTAAACATTTGACATTACTAAAATTGACATGAAAAGCCCCCACTTTGTATTTTTTGATACAAAACATGCTCAAGAGGCCTCTTTCAGATGAACTGTGTTGGTACATTGGATACTAGAGTGGATTTTCCTTTAAATAAATATTTCCTAGTTCTTAGACTCCATATGGAAATCACTAGGTGAAATGCTATGGCCTGTAGGTCTGGCACCATGACCATAATGGTCCTTTCTGACCTCAGAATCTACTCGAATGCTTTAACTTAGAGTGCATTATTCTGCATCAACATGAAAAGAACCTTTTTTTCTCCACATCAATTTTATGGCATTACTCAGGCATTTGTGAGCAGAATGTAAAGCAGGTCCAGCATGTCATGGATTTTAAAACCACTGCATTTGCGTGTAAGAAACAGATGGAGAATTACACTTTACTCAGTTTGTAGGAAACTAATGGGAACATCAGTATAAGAAGTCTCCAGTTTTAATTAAAGACATGTATGAGGTATTTTCTAATTAGTGATGGAAAGCTGATTTTTGTGGGCATTGATGAGTGAGGAAATCTTCACAAAGCAGCCATAGAGTCATAGAATAGTTAGGGTTGGAAAGGACCTTAAGATCATCCAGGTCCAATTCCAACCTTCTGCCATGGGTAGGGACACCTCCCACTAGACCAGGTCACTCAAGGCTCTGTCCAACCTGGCCTTGAACACCACCAGATAATGTGAAAACATATAGAAGGTATTATCACATAAGGGAGACCGTATTCTTTGTTGATACTGCATCAGTGAACTACTATTGCAGGTATTTGGTACTTATTCAAAACACATTTCAGTTACCTATTACAGAAACCTGTTCTGTCTCACTGTTTCCCAAGGCTCCTCTTCACATATGCTGTTTTTCCATCTGTCTCTGCTTTATTAGACATCATCTTCTACGCATGGACCATCTTTTCGGTCTGTTATACATCACTGAGTCAAACCATGTCCCAGCTGGCAATGAGGAAGAGTTGTTAAAGTAAATGGTTAGTACTGTATCATCATGGCTGTGGCTCTTCACCTAAGTTATGATGACATTGAGTGTCCTGGCAATTGTCAATCTTCTTGATTACAGGCCCTCAGCACCAGTCTGACCTATTTGGGACTGTTCAAATCTCTCCCATTGTATTTATATTTCTACAGGGCACCACTCTGCACTGAAAGCCAGCCCTTCTATACTCCTCTAAAAGATCCAAAAAGGATCCCATAGTTTGCTGTAGACCCTGAAAAGGATTTTACTTTTCCCATTGTTCTGGAAAGCCTTCACTAACAAGGATTTCCTTTGGATCCTCCACCTTTTACTCTGCACAGCTCATGCCAAAGCTTGTATTCTGTCAAGGCTTTTTTCCCCTTTAAGTTTCCAAAATGGAAGACATTCCAAAGCCTAACAGAACAATACAGCTCACTTCAGCGCTGTTGCAAAATTCAGCTGAACTCTATCAAGCAAAGTACTGAGAAGATTTTGCAATGAGGCCTTTCTTCCACAGCAACCAGAATCTTCGGATCTAAACCTGTGCTTATCCAGGATGCTTTGCTCTCAGCACACAGGGAAGCTGGACTGCACTAGTAGGACTGAAGCAAAGCTCAACCCAGAAAAGTTCAGTAGCTTCCAAATTAGCTCTTCACTGTAAGTTATCCAGATGCCTTCACCCTAGTAACTCCATGCAGACACCAACACAAGCAACAAAGGAAGTCGATGGAATAAAATCTAAGTGGGTTAAACGTACAATATGGACTCTACAGCAGTATGGTACAGCCATCAGTAATACAGGATTACAGGCAGCAAGTTAAAGACTGCATTTCTTTACATCAGCTATAACCATTTCATTTTTTCCTAGTAGCATGAAAAATATGCTCAAAACATCTCATTTGGTATCAAGAGGGAACATGAACTGGTCTGGATAGAAGGTCAGATCTATGAAAACAAAAAAAGACATGAAGCACTCAGATTTGAAGGATACATTATTTAGAATATTCTAAGTAGAACAATCCAAATGATTTCAGTATTAGTGCCAAAGGGATCTGGACCAAAATCACACCCATGTAAGTATTCAAGCTCATGCAGTAGATATCTGTCCAAGAAATAGGATCAAATATTCTCTATTATTTTTCTGTCTGGCTTTAGAAAGACTTTCTGGAAATGTCAAATCCATCTATTTTACACTTGAGATAAGAACAAACAATCGGAAAACAGGCAGCACAAAATGTTTCAGGACCCTATTTAGACTCCTTAATTATAAGGGAAATGTTATCTAAAGGTTTGTTCCAAACTTACCACAATGTAAGATATTGCTGAGGCAGTCAAACAAACAAGTTAGCTATTATTATTGCAATGCAAGCAGTTGATGTGTCATGTAAATGCCATGTTGGTGGGATGCAACAAGCCAACCCTTCTTCCACAAAGCTCTTGTATGCACTGTTTCTAATCCACACACAGTCACAATTTATGCATATGCAATATTTATA
Source organism: Melopsittacus undulatus (assembly GCF_012275295.1). NCBI lineage: Eukaryota > Metazoa > Chordata > Aves > Psittaciformes > Psittaculidae > Melopsittacus > Melopsittacus undulatus. Next base: position 6,574,051 of record NC_047529.1, on the reverse strand, counting down.
TTGGCAGTGCTAGTCTAAGCATCCCATTCCTAAAGCTGTAGATATTGATTCAAAGATAGGAGCTGCTGTTTTGCTAATGTGGTGACCAAGTTTGTATCACATAGATTTACAGAGGTTTGGACTTCATAGCCTGATCCATTCATTGTTGCAGCACGGGGTCAAAAATGCATAAGCCAACTTGTACACTGATTCTTCAGTTTCATACATCTATCCTGTTGCTTATTCTTTACCTGAAGTTTTAATTTGCCATTTAATGAAGAAATGATGTTGAGCGGTCACAAAGATGACTATGGTCACAGATAGCAAATGATGATACCATGATCATGAAATATGAGTTTATGATTCGCTATTAGCATGGAACATTTTGACACAGAGCCTCAGTATTTAGAAAGCCACGTCCTGCATTCATGGGCTCCCTGGCTGAGATGCAGAATTTGATGGGTGGAGCAGGATCAGCCGAATGCAGTATTCATTCATATGGGGAACAAGAGTGATGAATAGGGGCCCAGAACACTACGCAGTAATGGTAGATGTACACAGAATAATTCAGAGTCTGAGAAGGGGCCAGAGCAATTCACAGAAACTGTGGGGATAGAATTCTTCTTCTGCAAGGAAGTTAAGCAGAAAACAAATGTATGAGGTGTTATTCCAAACGGAGTATTTAGGTATTTTTTCCTTATTATGCCACTTCCACCCACTGCTCACCTGTGTAGGGGTTCAAGGAAAGGCCCTCAGATGAAGACATGCAGAAGTGTTGGAAAGCATTTAGCTATCCCAAACTGGCATAATAGCACAAAGTGTAAAAAGACAGCCTTCAGAGTGCAACCCAGCTTTCTTGACATGAAAAGTCTGCTAAGTATTTCAGACTTGTACCTCAGCTAATTTGCAAAGGGTGGAATAAAAAAGGTTAATTCTCACAGCTTCCGAGCAGGGAGCACAATAAAGGAAATAAGTTGTGAATTGAGCAAGCTGGAGTTTCTGTATCCTTCGCTCTAGACATCAAACAACTCTACCATGTTGCGTCAAGCAAAAGAAACAGGAAGAGAGAGATCACACAGCTTGAGCTCCTTGGCTCCAGTAAGGCCGAGGCACTGCTGCTGAGGAGGATGGGAATCCTGTATTCTTCCTCTGGGGCAGGAAGTACCTGTAAACATCTCAGGAATACTCTGCTTTAGCATACTGTAAACAAGAATACATCATATCCACTGCTTCAGACCATGTAGGGGAAAGAAATGGACAACCTTGGATTCAACCTAGAAGAGGAGATGGCAGAGGAACTGAGTCATAGCTTTAATAAAAAAACAGGATTAAAAAGAACTTTTGGGAAGGGACAGGAACTGAGGTTTGAAGTGGGGCAATTCCTAAGGAAGGAAGGACACCTACTACCTAGTCCAATAATATTTTGCATTTATGTAACTGCAGTGGCTGCTATCCAACGACCTGAAAACATTGTAAAGCTTCCAGTTAAGCAGATTTCAACCTCTGGTGTGATTATAAAGCATGATCCTTCATTCTACAAATCACCAGTTCAGGCACAGAAAGCCACATGGTTTGGTCTGCTCAAAATGCCTAAACTAGAGCCAGTTTTACACTTCCATCCTCAGACCAATGATCATTAACTAAAGACCTCCAGTCACTATAAAAGTGCATTCTCAAACAAGAACCAGCTGTTGCGCAGCTGAGTGCATGAAGTTGACATTCCTAGCCATGCCTACCGAAATTGGCATTATATGTATGGATATTTGGACTGTCTGTAGCCACATTTCTCATGTGAAGACACATATGGCTACCCTAAAGGTTGTGTTCAGAAACTGGAGGCCAAACCCCATTTGTTTAGATCCACTTGTCTCTTTACTGCAGGAAGATCCTGGAAAGCAGAGAGTAAGTCAAATCACAATTCTCTGTTTCTCAGTCCTGATACTGCTCTAAGAGTGGATGCAAGTCACTATATGATTACATTTGATTTTAGAATATACCTCTCAAAGGACCCCGGACCTGAGCTGTCTCTGTACCGGTCACCATTTGCATGAGAGGGACTCAACAAATCTAAAGCCTGGCATAGCTTGCAAGAAGCAAGTGACAATGAAGTGGAATGATTGAGGGCAAACTTCCAAATGTCTGGTTCTCTGGCTGAACTCCGTACCCTTAACACAGAGCATTCAGTGTAATACCTGTTCTCAAAATGGCCTTGGGAAGCTCATTTAATCTCCTTCAATTTCCACTTGTGTAAGACAAGAATTATTCCTGCTCTGAAGAATAGGATGGGATTTAATGAACAACTCTTGTAACTGTCCGGCAGCATTGCAGTCTCTGCACCCTTTCTTTTCCCAGCACAGATACCCACATAGTCACATTGCTGCTCTTTTACTCTCCATACAGCCCACTACCAAAAATACCTTTGTGTATTTGTTAGAAAAAACTTCCCACATCATAATCTGTTCCTCATTTATAAGGACTGGAATATAAGATAAGCATATTTAGAATTCTACACAGCAGTGTGCCAAGTACAAAGCTCAAAGATCTTGACAACACTGAATGACAGCAGAGCTGGAACGGAGTTGTAAGGATTACAGGAAGGAAGGAAGATGAGTTTGGTGACAGCCATATTTTGGGGATGGTCCAGCTAACTGCTAGACAATGGTGACTGATACATGAGGACCTAGAGACACAGCAATCAAGGTACTGATTACAGAAGTCTAGAGCATAAAGATTATAACACCTGCAACGCTTACAAATAAGCCCAAACCAGGACAACCTCCACATATAACCTGAATTAAGATTTTTCTTCTTAAATCTTGTAGTATATAATGGCATAAATATTAATATTAGTTTTAAAACAGTGATATCCATATATATCTAGAGACTCATCTGTCCAGATAGATACCACTCCCAGTAACAGGTTTTAGGTTTAACTTGAGCAGAATAGACATTGGCAAAATCACTGTTGTTGGTTTAGAGCACGAGAGGAAAGAATAAGTGTTGATGCCAACAGACTGAGAGAGCCATTTCCTTTATTGAATGGTGTTCTGCAGGAGAAGGAAACACAGTGCTATTATTACTCTAATAATTAAATATCTCTGTACTGTTGTGGAAAAGGATAGGTCTCTCTAATGCACTGAAAAAAAACCTGCCTGAAACCATTAATGGAAATCCCCAGGAAACCTGACTAAAGGCAGAGCAATGCATTTGAAATGTTCTACCAACAAGCCAATGAGACCTACAGATATTTCAGGTTTAGAATCAGTAGAGATGAAAAACCCAGTTTTTTCACTCCAAGTTAAGAGTGAATTACAAGTACTTGAAGAAGGTTCAAATAGGATATCTGAAATAACTGAAGGCCTATTTTTGCTGCAAATATACCAAAGTAACAGCACCTGGAGGTGTGCAACCCTATGTACAAACACACTCAACCAAGTACGATCTTTATCTTTTACAGGTACTGCTCTGTACCCATGTCCATAGGGTATCAGACATAACATCCCATTACTTTTGTGGTACACTGGGATGATCAAGAACTTGAGGGAAGAATAGTCCTCCTTTAGAGCTCTAATGGTGGGACTATGGAAAGACAACAAAGCACTACCGGTGCTTTTCTTACGCCAGTGCCATTGACTGGAGACCAAAGGGACAGCAGAACCCAGGTTACAGCCCCTCCTGCCCCCAACTATGCCATCAGCACCGGGATTGATACTGGGTGTGCATGAGAAGGCTGAGGAAAACACTCGAGCAAAATCCTGATCTCACTACACTGAATTCAAGAGCAGATTCTGACAACGTAGCCTATTTCAACCCCTGCTTACATACCATAACCCACATTATATCAAATGTATTGATGGGACAATGAGCTACAGTCCTTCGAAAAGAAAACCAAGCTTATATTTAATCAGAGACACATGACATGTTAATGGATAAATGCAGATTAATTGAAACCATTGCTTGGAGCAAGGAGCCTAGAAGGTAAGATCGTAAAAAATGGTTTAAAACTACTTGTGCTGATTAGGCAAAGAGCTTAAGTAATGGTACATATATTGAATATTCTGTTCTTTGGATAAATCATTTGATAGACACTTTAGAAAAGCTAGCTGAGCTCAGCAGACAGAAAATTGGCATGGAGACCATGCCAATAGAGATCTGCCACCCTTCAGAATATGAAAGAATAATACCCTGCTTGTAATCTGCTGCACAAGAAGAAACTGAAACATATCTCAAAGTAAGAAAACAGCTAAAAGATACCAAGTTTTTCATGTTGTTATATGTCTCTGGTGTAGCAAATCTGCATCAAATGGCCTATAAAATGTAGTGGGGGAAGATTCCTTCCAAAAAAATTTGCTACATAAGCAGATGAAGTCTAATATAATGAGGGAAAGAAAAAAAAAGATCCAACTTTTAAAGATGGGTATTTTATTATATATCTGACTATGTACATAAAAAAAGATTCATATGAGAAAAGAATAATGATTCCATTTATATTAATATGTTCCTTATAAGTCAGCTGTGTTAAACAAATCATCTACCGTGCCTACTACGTCAGGCAAATCATCACGTATCTGTGCCTGCCCATTGGACATGCATTGATACAGAATCTTTCCTACCATGCCTGTGGATGCCTATTCCCAGACTTATAGCGAGACATTTAGAGCTTTATCATTGCATCACTATGGCTGATGCAGATCATCAGTGAAAGAGAGCTTTGTGTCCACTGTACATCTGAAAAGGACAACCTGCATGACTGTGTTGGTACTGTGCTCAACAGGAAAGCTGCAGTCTGACCCCAGAATATTAGAAAACGAGATCCACCCACAAACCAACTCCACCAAAAGTGCTGAGAAACAGATCCATCTTGATAATCCCATTTGAAGTCCATAAATTCCTTTACGTTCTCTAAAGGAGATGCAAGCTTCCAGGAGGTACTAAATTTGCCACCAAAGTGCTAGTTCTTTTCAGCCAACAGCTGGATTTATCACCGGTGTTATACTGGATGTACCTTAGCCAAAGTTGTCAGATAGAAGCACAGGACTTTGTTGGACACCATTCTATGGGTAAACCACACCTCTCATATCATGGCAAGTGTTAATAAAAGCCTGACCTAGTTGAAATGGTCTGAAACGGAGGTGACTGAGAGAGACGTTCAGGCCCTACCTCTCTTCATCATTGAGGAAAAAGGGATGAAAGATCAAAAGGCAGGGAGAGGGACTTGTCTCCCTGCCAATGCATTTTGGCAGCTCTATAAAGTTGGGATGCCCAGACACCATATAACTGCTCTTTAATTACTCTGCATGCTATCCAGCCCAAACTGCCTTTGCAAGCGTCTGGGGATTAGCAGTATTTGCAATTGTTACTAGGCTGCTTAGAAACTCTCTCTCAACTTTCTTTTGTCAGAAAATTGGGGTTTCAAACTTATTTTTTCCCTTCTTTCTTTTCTTCAGCATTGCAGGAGGAGTCTGATTTCCTCCAGAGAAATTATGAATCTTTTGTTTGAAAGTGTTTGCTATTGTTAGGTTTCTCTTCTTGCTTAAAGTGTTTTTTCCTCCAGACTTTTAGGGGCTTTGGCACTTCTTACCTGCAAACGCATTTAGTTGCTGTAAAGTGAAGAGACAGCCTTGGGTTTTGGCTTTCCAACTGAAAATGTTCTTTTAATTTGCTCTTTTACCTTCTAATACTGAAATCAAAATATTTTCTGAGCAGCTCAGCAATAATGCAGTGGTCTTTTGAAGCTGCCTGGTGCAACTGGAAACCTGCCTTAGAAAAACCAAGTTACAGTTCAAAGCCAAGCTATAATGAAGAAACTCATGCTCTGGTCTGTAAGTAGCAGCATATATTTCTACACCAGCTTTATACATGAAATTGCACACTCACATGCATATGGACACGTTGGTGAACTCCAAAGAATGGCTTTTCGTGGACACAAGCATGCACTGGCTTCCCATCTGCTCAGCTGGAACTGATGCCTGTGCCAACCGCGTGTGGTTCAGCTGCATCACTCAAGCAGTGCCCCTTAGAGATGTGCAACAAAGACTGGGTTTCATCTAAATCTGCAGTAGCTCTTTCACTGACACTTCCCTTAGTCTACACATGAAAGCAGATTCATACAAGGCTTTGGTTATGCTCTTTTTACACTTGTTCCTGGCCCTCCCAGCATGAACAAATGACATAACCTGGAAACACAGCCCCTGGTAGTCATCTCCATACAGCAACACTTCTGGAGACTTGAGCATGTAAAATGTGGAAAGACAAATTGGTTATAAGGACCCAGCTCCTCACTGCAGCTTCTTCTACCTTTTGTTGCAGTGAATAATACTCACAATTGCAGAAAGTCACGGGACACCTACACGTGGTGCAGAGCATTTATTATGAACAACTTCATTGAAACAAGTGGGATTGCTCATATGAATAATGGTGGCAGGGTAAGAATACTGGATTACAACCCACAGCCCACTGGACTGCCAGCGGGCAAATACAAAAGTTGAACAGAATTAGCAGAGACTGGTTCCAGACTTCTCCAGCAATAATTGCACCTCCTGACTTGATGATAAATCCTGAAGGCTCTGTGAAAGGCATGCATCACTACTGAGAAAATTAACTGGCTCACCTTAGAATCACATGTTAATTCATACCAGTTGAATTGAACTTGTTGTAGGTTGGTTATGGATAGTGTCAGCTTTATACCATTACACGCAAAGCATGTCTCCTCTATGTTTTTTACTCCAAATCCCTATACAGTGCTCTAAGACACTGGACCTACAGCTCAGTTTTTATCCCCATGTTAAATCCAAGACAACATCGACATTCCTATGTATTCATTTATTCCTATGGGATACTGATATTTGACCTCTTTCGGTATTCCTCTTTGCAGTCCAAACCCACAAAAACAGTTTGGCAGTTAATGACTGTATTTCTGATTTGGCAAGGTACTTAAACACATGCTCACCTTTAAGTGCCTGAGTACCCCATTAATGCAATAGTTATTCATTGCTTGAAATTAAGCAACTGCCAACCTAGGACTTACATGCTTTTGTGTAACATTTTACACACGCTCAGTAATTACTTAATAAGCCTTTTTTCATGACTTGGGCAAAGCTGGCCTGAAGCTCTGCTTGTCCACTGTAAAAGGCTTGCATAGTCATTTCCCCTAGTTCTTAGATTTATACCAGTATGTAGTGATACACACAACTTAAATCTACACATGAATTGCCAGTTTTCCATGGTACATACAAGCTGCAAGACTAACAGTTAAACATTCCTGCAGAAAATAAACCAGGCATACTTCAGGCTAGATCCCAGAATCTACAACAGCATCTCCAGCTTGGAGGCAAAGCAACTACAAAAGCCTAAAGAGAGCTTTCACATGTCCCCTCATCCAAGAGGAAAGTGTGGATGGGCTGTGCGAATGCCAGTAGTGATGGTATCTCACTGGCCAGTTCTTGGAGGCTGTTTCCAGTCAATATATTGAGCAGCTTTCTAATTAAAGAGAACGAGATGACTACAGTCTTGATGCTACCTTGATGAAGGCAGTATGAAGTGAAGGAGGTTACACCAGTATTTCTGTAACATACTTAGGGCCTTATTATTTCCATAAACTAGATAAAACAGTGTCATGTTTTATAGCATTGTATGTAATGCTGGTAAACATTAGTTTGATGCTATAGAGATGTAATTGGCTTCTATGTAAATGAAAGAGCTGTTCTTCATTTGTTTTGTTCAGTGAGGAAAAAAGCTGCTGATGAAGTTACAGCTTTGAAGGTGCTTACAAAAAAGCAACAACAAACTCTGATAGAGTGGGGTTTTTAAGCTAAAAAGACTAGTTTTGAGGAAAAGATAACGGCTAATGACAGTGGATGCTCTGTACATGTGCTATTCAAACGACAAGAAACCTGTTTCGCAAGGAAGTCTAACATCTCTCAAACCCTTCAGTACTGTATCCATAGGCATTTCTAGGAAACTCTGTAGTCTGTCCAAATTCCAAGCTTTATGAAGGAAAAGTTTCTAAGAAGTCAGAGGACCGGGGGGAAATCTCACATTTAATTTACACACTATGCACTGTTTGGTAAATAGCAGCTATTGTTTAGAGGAGAATGCAGTCACCATTCATTATATTTTGACTCTACATTCTTCATTGGGAATTCAGGAAGTGGTTCAGACTAAAATATTCCCTTATGTTATTTGACCTGTAAAAACTTGGAGACAGGCCAGATTCTGCAGTTCTTAAACAGACAACACTCCCATTGACTCTGGGACTGGGCCTTAAAGTGGACTGGTTTATACCACTGTGCTACTCAACTCAGTGCAGTCACTCCTTTGGTACATGGGGTGGTACCCACCAGAAACTGAGACAAGGCTATTTGATTGTTGGCACTTTATCTGCCTAAAGAAACCATGGGCATTTTCCAAGCACAGCTTGTACAAAACAATACCTTAGAAACAGAAATAGGCATTGTAGGATCTCATGGAATTATTTTATTACTTTTCCTTCCTGTTGCTCTTCTGATATAAAGGCATTATTCAGCTGAGCTTAATGAGTAGCTCAATGCATCTCTTGACAGGACATATTCAGAACAGGCTTCTCAGAGTTAAGTTCACTCATGTTCTCTAAGGTAGGAATCCAAATACCCTGTGGGCCTGCATTTTAATGTCTGGTATTTTTAGGCCCTAAAACACTTGAAAATCAAGGCAAACTCCCAGATTTAAGGGGATAGTTCCACTTATGATTTCACTTTGCCCTTAAGTCTCCGTTTTCAATTCTTATTCGATCTAAGGGAACTTAGTTTAAAACTTCATGAGATTTGGTGGGAAGGAGGAAAAACACTAACATCAGCATTGCTCTGGAGTCATATATTCCAGCTGTCATCACCCCACAGCTCAATCCTGCTTTGAAAACACTATTTGACACACAGAGGGCTAAAAGTACATAGGATTATGCCATAGCTTCCAAGGGAGCATTCCTGTTGGCCACCCTTTCAAACTCATCTTTATTACTCTCCTTAATTTCCTCAATTAAGAGTGATGCTGTACTTCTCAGTAGATAGGATAGCTACGACAGCTGTTTTTCACTAGCTATCCCTATTGTGCATGCTCTTCCACCTGCACACCCTAGCTCACATTAAAATATGGTCCATAGATGCTACACTCCAAGATGTGCTTTCATCAACGACCTCCACAATGTGTACTATGTATCGTATGAATACAATTAAACATCAGTTTGCACAGTGTGCAAGAGGGAACCTAAGTAACTTACGAATATGGATTTCATAGTAAGTGAAGATGATGGCATTCCTAGAACATTTGCCTTTGGAAAACATCCCTTTGCAGGTAGGAACAAACAACTGGTGGGTGTTTGGTTCAAAGCAGTGTCTGATATTTTTAGGGCACCGCACTTAAACATTAAATTCTAAAAGATAAATGCTGAATGCTAATCTATCAGATAGGCAATGCTTAGTTTGGCACAGGTGGTAGGATTACTCAGTGTTAGCTCACTGGTTACTCATACTTTTAAGACATTCTTCTTTTTTTGGACTTCATATTTTTCAGATAGCAAGTTAATGTGCAAAGGTTTCTTCACCATTATATTACACAATGGACCCAGGTAAGGGACTTCCAGTCTTTGTGTAGCCTTTTTCCTTGGCAACTGCTCTCACTTGTGTCAAGAACATTCTTTGTCTCTCTTCCAGGAGGAGGTTTGCCTTATAACACCCTGTGACTCAGAGCACATTCCCTTCTGGAAGGGGAAAGGAAAATGGAGTTCTCTTCCTTGGTATCAGCAGCAAGTTTGGCAGGAGGCAGGTCAGATTTGCCCTTCCCCCTCTTATTTTTAATATTAAACTTTTGAATGATCTTGTGGAATTCTGTAAATATTTTATTGCATATTTTATAGGTGGAGCATTTTATATCTAGCAGTCTTTTTGGAAGTGGAGTCATTTAGTTCAGTTTCTCTTGCCCCATGCTTCAGCTCTAACTGCTTCCATCTGTCCAAACCTATGTGCAGTTCACTAATTGTCGACCCCTTAGGTAGGCCTTGCTGTTTCTATGGGTTTATTGTTAATCATTAGATTCAGGAAAAACAAACTTCAACATTACCAATAAGGGCTTCTTAGAACAAAGAGAAAAATTCCTCATGTATTAATTGCTCTTACTATTAGGAAAGAAATACTCCTTCAGCAATTTAGTAGGGAAGTGCTTACTGATAGGACTGGTTAAAAGAAACATATATCAAAAGAACTCCAGGCAAATCGGATTAAACTATCACTACTGCAAACAGTTCTATAAAAGATAAGCTTTTCAGCAAAATAATGTTGATAAAATGGTCTGAAAATACTCTTTACATGCAAGTTCCCTTCATATTTGTCTGAATCCATTTCTCATGCTCACACAGCAGAGGTTTAGATTGGATATAAGGAAGAAATTCTTTACTGTGAGGGTGGTGAGGTACTGGAATGGGTTGCCCAGGGAGGTTGTGAATGCTCCATCCCTGGCAGTGTTCAAGACCAGGTTGGATGAAGCCTTGGGTGACATGGTTTAGTGTGAGGTGTCCCTGCCCATGGCAGGGGGGTTGGAACTGGATGATCTTAAGGTCCTTTCCAACCCTAACTATTCTACGATTCTATTATTCTATATCCTTTCAGTAAAAAGCTATTTTCTAGCATACCTAGAAAACCTGACTCTCCACAGGGCAAAGGCAAGAAATCTAGTGTGTCTTATATACTGTGTCAGCAACTATGAAAAAGCTTAACACAATTCATAAAATAAAGGATATTAAAGAGATATATAGTACATGTGGCTTGTTTTTCTTCAAGATGCTTTTATAACTATCATTATTGCCGCATTGCCAGGCATTAGATACTTTTTACCCCCTCACCTGAGACAAAGAGCACACAATTCTCTATGGGACTTGAAATCCATCACATAGTACATCTAGATATCGCTGTGTTCCACCAAAACCTATTGACAACAGGGGATAAATATTTCTTTTCCAATAATTGTATTGAAAAATACCACTTTTCATCATTATTAAAACCAAACTATTATAAAGAAATTAATGTTTTGGAGCAGCCTAAATTGAAAATATTTACCTGGTTTTGGTTTTTAGCCTGTGTGACCATGTTCTGCAACTGTTTTCAAAGCAAATTTGCAAAGCGAAGAGTCTAACAAAGCAAAAGTTACCATCTAGATTATTTAGGTTTGGGTTTTGTGGGTGTGGGGTGCAGTTGGTTTGTTTCTTTTGCAGATTATCATTTTTCCAAAGCAGAAAATTCATTTTTCATTAAGTAAAAAGAAATTATTCTCACTCATTATCAGAACACGCAAAAGTCCTAACCATGAACCAAGACATCATTGCTCATAACGTCTGATTATCTTCCAGGAAAACTCATTCATTTCAATCAGGAAATACAAGACTGTAAAACACACACAGACTTATTTATGCCTTTCAAGAAGCTGAAACATTCATCACTGCACAGTCTGCCCTTAGCACAAATGCAAAAGACAAAAGACAGAAGGAGCAACCATGGTGTAGATGAGTATCCCACCAGGGTAGAAATGGGGAAGCCTCTGCACCCGGGAACAGCAAAAGTGCTAAACGGTACAAGGAGCTGTCAGAACAGAGCTCAAGACCCAAGCTGGGATGTAACAGACTTCAAAAGGAAAACCAGACACTATCACCAGTGAAGAATGAACTTGAAAATGGAAGAAGTGACAAATGTCTACATTTTTTCCAAGGGCTAACAGATAAGCTGTGTTACACAGCAGGAGAGGAGCTCAGCTCAAGCTCAGAACCCAACTAAAGCAAACACCACTATTCTGTCACATTTCCCAGGGGTTAAACTAATCCAGAGACTGGTTTGAGTAGTACTGCTGAGCTTAAGATGTTGTATAGTAAGACTGAGCTTGAACAAAACCTCTTCAGCCAAGGAATAATCTCATCTGGGGTTTGTTGTGCTCTTGCTCATCTGATTTACACCTTACATAGTTGCATAGCTGTGTAACAGTATATTAATTTAAACTTTATCAGGTAACATATAGATCTCCCTCTACATTCACAGAAGGAAATGACTGCAAAATTCACCTTCACCTAGGTTCTCAGCCTCTAACTATCCATCTACACATGATGAAACCAGAGGTATTACACTACCATTCATGGGTGTATGGCGTGAATAATACAACCAACGTGGCTTTCCCATGTAGACATCATATTATGTATAAAAATATGCACTCACAGAGCTCAAAATCACAGAGAAAAAGACTTGCTGCTTCTAAAAAGGCCCTGCTACTCCTCTGTTGTGTAATTTTACCCAGGACTTTCAATTAGAATTGTAAATTGCTTTTTTTCTCCAAGAGAACAAGAGGACAGCCCAGTGGGACTGTAACTACCTGCTTGATGCCCAACTCTGGGAGCCAAGTTATGGTTTTTCATCCACACTGAGAAACTCCTTTCACATGAAACGGATCTCCAGATTCATTAGAGACCTGGGAATGGAATAAAAGGGCCGTGACAGGTACAACTGAGTATATAACTCTAAATTCATTTCTTCAAGTGAATTACAATCATTATGTTTGCAAATGCATTCATTTTCAATGGAAAAAAAAAAGCAAGCTGTTCTCATGAGAGAAAAATTCTGCTTCTATGAGATAATTATAGTTTTGGACTTTTGCTTTTATGGAATTCCCTTTAAAAGACGCTGATTATTCCATGAGGAGCAGCAGCTGGCAGCTATCTTATTTGATTAACAATTCAAGCAAAATTTACCTAAAACCTCAGCACACAAGCTCATGATTTCCAGAGGAGGAGGGAGCCCTGCCTGCTGTGGCTCTGCAGCGTGACTGATTTCAGTGCAAGTCGTTGCTCTGAAGCGTATTTTAAAGAGGGCCAAAATTCCCAAATGGATTCAATGGCCATTACTCCTACATTCTAATTGTCCACCAAGTGGCTACATTTGCATTTGTCTTTTTAATTGCCTCAATGTTGTTTGTTTGTGGGGTTTTGTTTCTGTTTTTCAAATAGATGTGTTTTTAATAAGCATCTTTCCTATGTTTGCTATAGTTTTCTATTGGGAAGCAAAATGCATAATCAAGATGACAGTAAACACAGGGGCTTAATATTTCAAATGTGGCCTTCCAGCACAAAGCAGGCAATTTGTAAATAAGACCTTTGCTGTAAGGTGTATGAAAGGATTTCGGTTTTATTATTACAGTCTCAAGCTCTGATTTGTATTATAGAGGAGATACTTTTAAAGCCACCTATTTACAAATCAAAAGGAAAGAAAAGAACCGCATGCTTTCATTTTCACCTCCAAGTGAAGCCAATGAATGTCTGTAGCTTCAAACCCGGGTAATAATAACCCACTTTAGTTTTGTTCTGTTTCCCCAGGCGGCTCATCCTACTGGAAAGCTCTGTGGTTTCTCTTTACCCTACGGCATATTTCAGCCTATAGGCAAGTGAAAAATGCCCTCTCAGGTGCTCCCATGGGCAGACCATATGTGCCAGCAGTAGACTGAAATCACTCAAGCCATTAGGATCAGGCCTTCAAGGTGCCTCATCAGTGACATGATGTTTTTGATTCATATTTGAAACATTATCTTCAACACACTTTTATCCCCTTTTTTTCTTTTTACTACATATCAGGTTTCCATGAAGCTTCCTATGTCCTCTCCTTGGGTTTATTACAGGCCCTGGCAACTTTACCAACTCTGTCTTCCCTCTGCACTTACACAACTGGGACTCAATTTGCCAGGGCCTGTTGAGCACAAAGAGTCCCTTTAAAGGTTTTGTCTAAGGGCTGTTGTCACTGAATCACTTGCTATAGGCTTGATCTTATTCCTCTGAATTGTAAGGACAGCGGGATCGGGACCCAAATGAGATAGCGTCTCTGACTTTTGAGTCAGACTGCACTGTTAAAATTCCCATTACTAAAATGCAGCCTTTCTATTTCTTTGTACTCAATCCTCAGGACTTCTCAATAGCAGCAGGCAAGAAAATTCCACTAATGCCAGAGAGATCTTTACTTGCCTCAAGAGGAAGAGAATCCATGGGAATTCTCAGAAGCTTTTTTTCTCTTGCTCCCTGCAATTATTTTCTATGCTAAAAGCATAATTGAGGGGGGAAAAAGCAGATGACATCAGCTACCAAGAAGGAAAATATCAAGAAGAAATGATACACTGTGGAACAGAAAGATACTTCACTGCATGGAGCACTAGGCTGGGATCACAGATCAGCACTCACTTCCAAGGCTAGGCAGAGATTTCCCGTATGACCTTAAGCAACTCCTGTCTCTCCTGTAACTTTTCCCTGCTTCATAGGAAGTCTCTAGGATGAAGCTGAATGCTGGCTCAGAGGTGTTCACAGAGGACATCAATGGAAGCTGTATAAATATCTAGATAATTACAAAGCAAAAACAATGTGAGAAAGTTGTATGAAAACAAATGAGTAGTCAGGAATAATTGCTCCTATAGAAAGAAAAGAAAGGACAGGCAGCTTGGCCTGGAGATGTAAGGCGCACCTGCACTCTACTTGAAAAGCTGTTGCTGTAGCAGAGTGCACTTAAGTTATTGAGCTGTCACAAGAAAACTCGGTTCTCCTTTATCCTGGTGGGATGCATGGAAAAACAAACACAACTTCGGTTTAAGTGCATTAGGAAAAATGGGTCAAGTGGGACCATGTGCACCTACAATGGGTACTGCCCCACTTTCAGTTAAAGCCACCTGACATCCTTCATTTGAGCAGAAAAAACAGAAAGTAAATCACTTTCCTCCTTCCTTCCCCTGCCCCCAAGCAACATAAAACAAACTACTTCCCCTCACAAGCAGCTTACTTGAAAACCTGAAGTGTGTTGGGCATCACATGGGGATGATCCGTTGCAGCTCAGGGTAGCTGTTGAAGGCAAAGCTGAATACTTACTTATGGACCACACTCAACCCTAAAGAGGATAGGAAATCCCGGTTTGACCCAGAGTTTTCTGCTCTTATAGATGTTGTTCCTTTGTTTCTGACACGAGACTATAAGCAGGCTGGGCCCCAAGAGTGCATTTTACATTACTTCCTTCAGCTCAGAGCAACTTCTCATAAAATAGATTTGATCGAATACACCATCTTGCTCTATACATTAAAATTCCTCCACCTAAGGTAAATGAGAGTGTGACAATTAGCCAAAGCCACAGAGACCCTAATAAACCCTTACAGAATGGACTTAAAATTTCTTGTTTCAACAGTTTAGAAAAGGTATGAGTACCATTCCTGGTGGGCACCCTAAAAGAAACTTCAAGAAGGGCCACAAAATGCAATTTAATGGGATATTAAATTTGATTATTCAAAAGTTCCCAACAGGAAAAGAAAAGGGAAAGGGACACAGAATATACATAAACTCCGTAGATAAGGAAATGCCAATACAATGGAATTACGCAATCTGGAAATTCAGACTTCAGTGGTGTTAGCACCAAAGTACACAGAGGTGGGAAAATCAGAATCAGTCTATACATATAGAATTAAAATATTGCCTAATGGTTTTTGTGATACAAGACTTTTATTCTGGCAAACATTGTGTCTATTACAATAGGTAATTTTCCTTCGAGAACACGCTCAGCATCACACTCATTACCAATCTCCTCCACAGACAGAGCCACAAAAGAGGGAACTGGAAAGGCTATCTCCCTTTTCCATCCCTTCCCCTCCCAGCAGTCACCCTGGGTGGTGGCTGCTCCCTTCCCACACTCCCTGCTCTCTAGGTTTCTCCCTGCCTTAGGAATCATCTGGCCCCTCTTCTGTGCACTACTCAGTCATCCCCTGCTCCCCCACATGTGGGGCTGTATTATAGACCTCTCTGAAGCCATGGAAGGATGATTAGTACCAAACAGGCAATCCAAGCACCCTCCAAAAAGCAATGATTCATGCACATGAGGGACCATCTTCCTGGACTCAATCCAACAGCATGTGGAGATGTTCCTATGGTCAAGCCAAAATCAGATCATCAGAAGAGTTTGGCTGTGTCTCAAGATCCAAACCAAGGATGAAACTAAGAGTGTGTCACCCAGTAGCTCATAGGGGACCTTATCAGAAATGTTACCAACATGTTTCATATCTAGTTTGTAGAAAGACCTGGCCAATTATCTTGGGTTGCATCAAAAGGAGTGTGACCAGCAGGTCGAAGGAGGTGATCCTGCCCCTCTACTCTGCTCTCATGAGACCTCACTTGGAGCATTGTGTGCAGTTCTGGTGTCCTCAGCATAAAAAGGACATGGAACTGTTGGAACAAGTCCAGAGGAGGCCACGAGGATGATCAGGGGCTGGAGCACCTCCTGTATGGAGACAGGCTGAGAAAGTTGGGGCTGTTCAGCCTGGAGAAGAGAAGGCTGCGTGGAGACCTCATAGCAGCCTTCCAGTATCTGAAGGGGGCCTACAGGGATGCTGGAGAGGAACTATTCATTAGGGACTGTAGTGATAGGACAAGGGGTAATGGGCTGAAACTTAAACAGCAGAGGTTTAGATTGGATCTAAGGAAGAAATTCTTTACTGTTGGAGTGGTGAGGCACTGGAATGGGTTGCCCAGGGAGGTTGTGAATGCTCCATCCCTGGCAGTGTTCAAGGCCAGGTTGGATGAAGCCTTGGGTGACATGGTTTAGTGTGAGGTGTCTGTGCCCATGGCAGGGGGGTTGGAACTGGATGATCTTAAGGTCCTTTCCAACCATAACTATTCTATGATTCTATGATTATTGCTACTAGTGCCTTAGACACAGAACATGTAGCCCACAGGGTGACTGACCCAGGCATAAGCTGAAAGAGAAGACTTTCGATAATGTAACATGTAAGGCACCAAGAAAAACTAACACAGGGCAAGGCATCCACAGACTATTTAGTTAAGTTGGTCTTTATATTTTTGCCAACTGTGCTGCAAAGTCAAGATTTTATTATTTAAAACCTACATAATATTAGGAAGTTATAATTTCAAAATCCCAAAGATAAAAGGTAGGATTTTGCTGAGGGGGAGGGGAAGGTAGCTTCAAATACCAAGGGTCCAAAATTCCCAAGCATAAATTGTGTAATTTAAGTCTCCTAAATCTGTGAATGAAGCCACAGTTTATGTTTACAGCTGTTATTTAGAGTGGAGAAATCTTGCAGCCCGTGACAGAACAGCATCTTATTTCTTTAGTCTTGCCTAAAAGTTATTATTCATGGACCATGGTTCTTTCCCTTACAAGTACTTGGCTAGAGAGCTCTGTGTTTCATGCATCAATCTCACTTGGATTAGCAAAGAAAACACTTAGCATGAAAACAGCATCAATCTATTTACATTTGGAATGAAGGAAAAGAAACTCCAAATTGATGCATCAGTTAAACTGCTTCGGTTACTGTGATATTGCTTCATCCACTCTGTTGGCTTAAAAAAGAGAAAATTTCATGATTTATGAAGAAATGTGCAGGGAAACCAGAATATTTCCTATGAGTTTCTGTTTTCTTCCCCACCTTTTTTGGTCTGTAATGAACAGCTGTTCATTGTCTAAAATAGGAACTCCTTTTGCAGCCTTTTTCACATCAAAAGGAAGCCACCTTATCCGTGCAGTTTCCCAACCCTAGAGAGGCATAAACACTCATTTCCTAGTGCTGGGCTTTACGCATTTCAGCTCTGTGAACCCTGGCACCTAAAGGCCAGCACAACACCTTCCCATGATTTTCTTTCTCACATCCTTTTATCAACTATCAGTTGGCTGTACCTCACCTTTCCCTTTAGGATCACTCAATGAACCTCCACTTGCTGCATTCTCTCAAGCCTGACTTAAGCCAGCCTTGCTGATGGAGAGGGTGGAGATGGCAGCTATGCTGCGATACCTTATCAGTGCGCTGATACTGACGTCTCAAAAGAAGTTTCTTAATGGCCAGATAACTGCAACTTTCTCATGGCACCAACATCTCACATCAGCTCTTAGCCCCGAGTGGCACAAACACCTCCCAGTCCTTTTCATTTTAATGCCACATCATAGCTCTTAGAGAACATTTTATGATTTCCATCCCTGAAGCTGCACAATCTCCGCAGTGCTTCTGCTTCCCCACCTCAGCCTAGAGGAAACCTGCTATTCAAAATGTGGCGTCATCTTGTGTTTATGGTTTTATGTACTCTGAACTGAGGATCTGAAACCTGACAGGTTTTCAATCCAAATGGCCCTCTTGGTTCCCAGCCAAGACCTTTTCCTGATAAAGCAGAGCAAGGAAACTTCTGTAAAAGTGGAAGTGTCTAAAAGGAATTTAGCAGCGGTCCTCAGTGATAACAGAGGTTTGATGGGCAGTAACTGACCCAGCCTCCTAAAGAAAAACACTTGCAGCTTGCATTGTCATCACTGCAAAAATAACCTCTTTTTTGAGAGTGAGGTTTTTTATACCAAGAAACTAAAAAGGGGATGAGTGTGGGTCAGGCTTTTTGTTCAGGTTTAATATAAGCCCCCAAACCCTCTTTTGAATGGAGCAATTAATCTCTATTTACCAGTGCTACTCAGAAAATAAGCAAATATTCAAATATCCTTGGGACTTGAACATACAGACACATGTTTAACACTCAGACTGTTGCAATGCACACACTAAAATATTAGTTCATCCAATTATGGGCCAAATAGTGGGAAAAGCTTTACTTCCCAACATGAACTCTCCCCCTGACTGCATTGGATATCATTCACAGCAGCACTAGTTATTACAAGCCAGATTCCAGCCCTCTTTCCCACACTGGTCCTGCTAACACGTGGGTAATCTGTTGATTTAAACAGAAATCCTTGGAGAGTCTTGAGCTACACAGACTGCCACGTAACTACACAGAGCTAACACCACGATGGTACATTTGGGAAGGTAAGAGTCTCCTGAACTCCTCTCCTGTGAATACTGGGCCAGACTCTGCTACCTCGTACCCTTACACCAGCTCAGGAAGCCCATACGCTCATTCTAATGCCAACATATCTTCAGTTACACTAAGGAGCGAGTTGGGAGGTTCATCACATGGACCTGAAAATCAATCTCACTTCAATCTAAACTTCTGCATTGCCAGAACTAGGGAAAGGGTAGAATCAGATCAAATAATAAGAAACAATTCTTCCCTGTGAGGGTGCTGAGGCGCTGGCACAGGGTGACCAGAGAAGCTGTGGCTGCCCCATCCCTGGCAGTGTTCAAGGCCAGGTTGGACAAAGGGGCTTGGAACAAGTTGCTCCAGTGGAAGGTGTCCCTGCCCATGGCAGGGGGTGGGAACTGGATGAGCTTTAAGGTACCTTCCAACACAAACCAGTCTGGAATTCTATGAAGATCTAACTTGTACCCTGACAACCAAGGCTTGACCCCAATGTATGACACTTTGTCTCTTGACTGAAGTTCCAATACAGACTAAAGAGACCCAAACCCTTGCATTTCTGGGCTTATGCTGAATTACAGGCAGCTAAAAATATTTAATTATTAAAGCTGAAAAGCTTTAATTATTCAGTGTAGCCTTCCCTGTGGCAACTTTCACAACAGATAATAGCGCGCTTTCCACACGGTTCCCTTGAGTGAAATCCTGGTCTTTGCAGATGTTCGGGTTTCTGTTTGTTTGCTTTTGATTTGGATTCTGTTTTTAGCAAAGGATTCCACATAATTAGGTTTCCTTTTATGTGAAAGATGAGGCCATAAAACTGGCAAACTATCCTAATATTCTTATAGGTCTGAACTGGCTGCAAGGCATAGCAAGGGGCCACACAGAAAATTTTCACCAACTCTCAGAAAATAGAGGCAAAACAATACTTATAGACTGTCCTTCACTATGTTTCCTGTTCAGTTGCATCCTCTACATCACACGCAAAAGGCCATTTATGTAACTTTTCTAAGCCAGCCAACTAGCTTCTCAGTGAGTTTTTCCATGAAAAGTCCTTTCTTTTACAAAACTTAAGATTTTCCTTTTATTACCTGCAAAGATTCTCAGGACTTGTCCTAATTCTAGATTTTACTTCAGCCAAATTTCAAGGCAATTTTACAACAGTTTTAATTAACATGAAATTAACTTAAAAAGGCCTGAAGAGATATTTCCTCCTAATATTGCTTTTATTCAGCAAGTTCATAACAAGAATTCCTTCTTCTCTTTTGATTTACTTTTTGTCCTTAGAAAACCAGCAGGATTATGACAAAAAAGGACAAAGAAAAAAGGCATCAATCATATTTTCATCCCCATAGTTCTGAGTTCTGAAATCTTAAAGTGGGTTCTGAGAAATTATCGCACCAGAGGCATCTTTCATTTGCCCAGTGAACCCCTTACTCAGCAAATCACCATAGGTTTCACTGACCTTGGTAATATTGTAAGGGTCATATTTTCCCATGGATGAATTGTTCTGAAACAATTTCTCCAGTGTGTTAGGCACACTGGTTGTTCTTTGGCATCAGGCATGCGTATCCTCTTGGTTTCGTTTTTTGCTCTTACACAAACATATTTCTTGTGTTTACCACTAGAGAAACCTCCTGCCCTGAAACTGCCACATTTTAACATTTCTCCCTTTATTTCTTTCCTCATTCCAAATAAAAAGGTGTTAATGAACTTTTCCACTTCTGAATGCTTGTAGAAATCCCATTCTCTGACTTGGAGATGCAACCGCAACAGAACAACTACGAGAATGCATTTCACTTTTCAAGCAGAAATCCACCGGCATGATGGGCATAGAAAGAAGTCTTTAATAATCCCAAGTAGTACCAATTTATCTAGAATGAAACAACCAAGCTCAAAACAGAAGGGGCTTTTCATTTCTCACCTCAAAAGCATGCAGTGAAACCATTAACAGTGAATCCAGAATGCATCCCAATTGCAGACTAAAAGTTCAAGACACGAGCATAAGACTATCTATAGATCATCTCGGATATATAGATGAACCCTGGTCAATGGCAAGGACTAAACATGAAGTGGTTTCAAAGTGAATAGAATTTCTCCTAGAATTAGGCTTTGCATAGGTTTTCATCATCTAATAATTTGCACTTTGAGATGGGTTCAAGTGCACAGGGAAAAGTCAGTGCTAACAAAAACCTTACATCAATTAACTTGGGTAAAAAAGAAATAAGTATGAGTACCCTTTGTTAAAATAGGGAAAAGGGGTGAATAACAATTCACATAAAGCTGTTTCATGACTTAACCTTTCCTATCAAACAACTGCTTTGGTAAAGTAAGAACCTGCATTACCACATCAGAAATAACTCCAAAATGGAGCAAATCTCTATCTCAGTTTAGTCTCATTTGCCATGCTGGTCTACAGCCAGTGCACTCCCTGGGAAACAAAAAACATCAACCCATGTTTACAAAGGAATTAAAGTGAGCATCTACAGTGCACTTCTTGTGAAAACATGGTATTTTTCACTCTTAACGTTGTTAGATACATCAGTGTCACAGAACTGACTATGTGAAGGTAACTGCAGTTACCTCCAGATTCCACGGAGCCAGTGCTCCTTTCAGAGCACTTAGCTGTGTGGAAGAATTCTTCATGAAGATCAAGAGAACTTAGCACTCTTTACATTAACGTTTCTAAAGCAAGCACTCTGTATGAATTGTTTCTAAGCAGCAACAATCTCAGTAAGGAACAGGGAGGTATCAAGAACTGAAGCACAGAAAAACGTCTATGGACTTATTCACTCATAGCAAAGCCATCATTTCAGGAAACAACTGAAATCCTGCAAACCAGGAGTTATCATTTGCCTTGGATATGAAACAGTCGGCATTTCAATTCAAATAATAATAAATTAAAAATCAATATAGAGCTATAAACTCTCAATATCTGAGCACTTTCTTGGATTTTATTGATGTCTTGATATTCCTTAGGAGTAGACAATTCAGCTAGAAAAAGATGACTTACAGTGGGTTTTCTTAGGAGTGGTCAAGCAATTTAGGGAATCCTGCCCAACTGTGGGGTTTTGCACTAGGTGTGAGAAGGGAGAAAAGAGGAAATTCCCATTGGCTAAAAAAACACCCCATGTATGAAAACCAAATGAGTAAGAAACTTGCTGATTCACTACTAAAGGGCATTGTGGAATTAATCATCCCTTAATCTGGGTACTCCTTCCCCAGAGGTCAGAAAGAATTCGTTTGCTGTAATATTTTTGGAGTATTTGAAATACCTAGAAGCTAGAAAATAGCTGAAAAACACAGGCCTTGACTGGGAATGTTTGGAAATGGTCTCTACCAAGGATCAAAATAGGTTTTTATAAACAGCTCTGAGTTTTCTTGGTGTTTGTTTTTCTTTCTTTCTTTTTTTTCTATGTAGCAATGCTGTTTGAAAATGTCTTCACTCTGTATCTATGGGGAAGAATAGAATTTGCACAACAGCAGCAAGAAGTCCACATTAAAGGCATCTTTGCACTGGCCTGGAACCTCCTGACTTCATCTGTTTGGTGCTACAAAGCAGATATCATCCCACTCCAGCCCTTCATTTAGCCCAAGAGCTTTCTAAAGCCAAAACCAATCCCAATAGAATGGTCAATGCAAAAGCACCTCAAGAAAGAGAAGACAAAGAGGAGAGGATGTTTTGCAACGCTCATCACAGAAAAGTTGTTTCTAACTCAAGATCTGCCCACTTGACTCAAATTATGTTTCTAATTTACAAAACCAAATTAACCAAAGTTAAGAGCATACTTATGTGCTCTCAAATATAAGTATGTGTGCAGCTTCACTGCCTTCACACACTCAAAGCTCAGTGCAGATATGTTGCTAGATCAGTTCATGTAATAAAAATTGCAGAACTAATACCATATGCTATTTAATGCCTATTTAAAGGTGGTTGTGTATTTAAATGTATGGCACAATATACATCTATAGCATTACTCAAAGAACTAGGGTCACTAAGGTGGACGGTGAGCAGTACGTGTTTGCAACATGCTTAAAGATGGAAAACCTTATTTGTCTCTTCTTACTATTGCCTGACAATGGCCAGCACAGTTTTCTCACATGTATCAGCATCACAAATAAGAACTGGCCCCATTTGACAGAGTGTGTTAAAAGGGCAATTGGACTCCAATATCAATGGCTAAAACTTCTTCCACCACAAAGCAGTGATAGGACCGAAGGCGAATTTATTTATTACAAGGGATTTGGAACCTGTTTTCATCACTACTGGACTTAATACTCCTAAAAGAAAAGTGTGATAACAATAAAACCCTCTATACAGGGTGTGGGGATGGATTCTAGTATTTGCATGTCAAGTAATGTTAATCTGTGTTTATTACATTTGTTGTCATATTTTTACAGACTTATTGTATGGGGAGACATTTATGAGGCCAAATTAATGTAAGTTGTGGACTTTTGATGGAATTCCGTTCCTAAAAGGCATAAATTTCACTGAGGATGCTTTATTTATACATATGGTCTCCAAAGCATAAACAATACCCATAGAAACAAAGGAAAACATTGAGATGTTTAAACAATAGATATTCAAGTCCATAGCACATTAAGGTTCCTGTGACACATGAATGTGAAAGGATTTGTGTTCACATCATACATGCTCCCTTTGAAATAACCTTTATATATGACTCAGAGGTCTGGTCCAAATCCCAGAGAACTCCAGGAGAAGATTCCCACTACCTCACTGAGCTTTGGAGCTTCCATTTTGTGATTTTGTGTTCCCCTTGTTTCACTCTGAAGTAGATCCATATTGTTTTCAACACACACACACACAGTTTGCTCAAGTATGGAATGACAATGCATTCGACATCTAACCAGAAATTACATAGAAATCTGGTTGTGTTCTTTAATCCCATGTCTTTGCTTTAAAAACCCACTGACCAGGCAAGCTTGAGAGGATGGGATTAAGTCAGTCTAAGGACTAAGAGTCAGAAGGAAAACCAGGTCCTAATCTCAGCTGAGCCACAGACTCACTGCAGGACCCTTCACTGATTTGTGTCTTCCTGTCCTTCCATTCCCTCATCTGAAAAATGGTAACACTCACAGCATCACTAAAACCAAAAGCTGCATCTGACCAACAGTTCTCAAGTAAAGAAACACAGATGTTAAACAGTCAGGCCTTGAATTTTCAAGTTGTTCTTCCTACTTCTTCTTCCAATTCCTTTTACTTCTACATACCTCCATGCAGATACACACACACAAAAGAAATCCTTTAGGAAGAGGTGAAATTTGCTTTTCCCCAGACAATTAGAAAAATGATGCTCCTGATGTACTTTCTGCATCTGCCCTCAAACAGAGCACTTTATTGAGATGAACCTAGTCATGATTCAGATCCTTTCCCAGGCTCAACTAAAGCAGCTGGGAGAGACATGACCAGAATAAAAGGGGAGAACTTCAAAATGCAGGTGTACTTTGAGAAAATGGAAAATGATTTAGTGGCAGTTCATAGCATTTCCTTCAGGCTGAAACTCCCTTCTTACTTCACAAAAGCTTCAAGTCTTACTAAAATAAACAAAGCCAAACAGTATATAAGATGCCTCTTTGCACCTCTCAGATTAAATGACCTGAGCCTCCCTTCAGGCCAATTGCACATTACTACTGGGGAATTGATTTATAAGGGACCCTCCACAGGTATCTGGCAGCTGTATAAACTATGGAGATAAAGCAACAATGAACCAACACAGACTGAAAATCATTTAAGCAGCAGAAGCTTTATAAAATAAATATTTGAAAGCTGGATTCAAGACAGAATCGTTCAGTTTGCTATAAAGCAAAAGTGACCTTATTTGCTTTAGAACGCCTCTACTGCAAGAAACTAAACCTAGTTATTCCTTTATTCTTATTTATCCACAGAGTTCCAGGTCAGAAGAAGCTGCTGTTACCAGAAAGTCTGGGGTTTTGCATAATTAAGTTACTGAATGATATAAAATCTGCTGATGGAATATTAGAATGGAGATAAGTTTCAAAATGAGCCTTGCTCACACTGCAGAACTCTGCATTGTGCAAAGAAGCAGCAATCCAAAGACCGCTGAAGTCACTACAGGGACTTCCACTGAATCTCTCCTTAGAGTCTGATAGAGTAGAGAAACACAGAAGGTGACACAAGCTCTGATGGGTCAAGGAAAAGAATTAATTTCTAAGCTGTGTCTATCCTGTCACTGATCTTTCTCCCACTGACATTGAGGGGTCTTTACCTTCTGCAGTAACTGTGGCCTTTTTATCATCCTCGAAAGCCAAATCCACACTGGGGAACTGAAAAGGCAGGCGTGTTATTTGTCCATGCTAACATATGGCCAGCTCCTATTTCTTTCCCACAGAGAGATCTTTAAATATGGCTTTAAGTCTTCTAAATCAACTTCAACCCATGAAAAAAACACTCTCCAAAGTAGTGCATGTACATTCAACATGTATAGTTTCTTATGATGCATCTCCATGTACCACAAAAGGAGATATGATGTTTGACCACATAACATGTATTGTCAGCTCTATGAAGGGAAGAGGTAGGTATGTGTCATAGTCCATCTTGGCAGCCATAACCATGCTCTTTGTGTCTCACACACAATTACATGCACACAGATGGTTGTTTATCTGCACAGGAATGACATCTTCAGGATAGACCTTCAGCAGATAGAACATCAATATACAACCACTGAGGATTTACCCTACACTTGCCCAAGCACATCTCAATGATCTTTGGCCTTTTAATAGCATTAAGAACCTTGTCAGTGGTGTATGGGAAAGCCAACGATTCCTTTCTGTTGTGCTGGTTAAGAAAGGGGTAATATTTTCCAGTTGCCATGTCGGCAAGCTTCTGGTATTTAGCTGTGAGCAAATAACATTGTAACTATATAAAAAGGGTTTGATGAGGTAATATAAAACATTACACTGGCGCCCAATAGAGTCTCCCAGGTCAGTAATATGCAATTTAAAGTGTTCCAAAATAACAAACAGGCTCTATACACAATAGATTCTAATGGCTCTTAAAAATGCCCTCATCACCAAGTTAAAGAATCTGGTATTAACAGCAACTTTTTAAAGTCCTAGAAATAGTTTTTTTCTTAAATTAGCAGATTCAACGCAACAGGCAATGCACTCGTTTCTTAAGATTTCTGTTTTCTAACAGTATTATTGCACATAATGTAAGTCCAACAACTCCTCCTCCACTGTATCGTGAGTGGAGAAGCCTTGAACTCAATGCCCTTGCTCAAAGAACACCCACCTACCGGGACAGCAGCTGCTACTACCGTACTGAATGCTGTTCAGGCTTGTTGGGATGATGAGCCAGAAAGTGAGGAACTCCCCATGTGCACGCAAGGCCAGCGCTGCCTGTCTGCAAAGCCATCTCCTGCACGGGTAGAAACATTGTGGTAGATTATAAAACACTTCGTTGTTGTTTTGGTATTTTCCTCAATTTGACAACACATTTCAGCTTACTTCCCACATTTAAGAGTTAGCTGCCCAGTCAAAGACAGATAATAAGAAAAGCAGGTATCCCCAAAAGGCTGTAAAGGTGGCCATCCCTCTCCAGTGACTCTAAAGCAAGCAGGGACTAAATTAGACTACCTAATTCTTAAATGCCTATAGTTAGGTGAGAATTAACTCCTCAGAGCGTGGTATTGCAGGTCTTTCATGATATGCCATTATTTATATTTTCAAACAAAAGACAAAGTCTAACTGCAACTGTTGCAATAAAGCACTTGAACAAGCATGAATCAAGACTATAAACCTCCTACAGTTATAGCAGGAAAAGTGTCCTGGATTTTTCTTCCCCTTTCAGTTTTTGGATCTCAGGTTCATCTACATCATATTTTGCAATTTTCCCTAAGAAAAACAACATTTTTGGTTTAAGTCATAACTGCAAGTTGAGATTCTCTAAATTCTAGTATCTGGAGCTTTAAATAAATCTGGACTCCATAGTACCAGTATATAATAACCAAAGCTTGAGATGTTTTCTAAGAGTCAGAGGATGAGATGTCTCAACTACCACACTGACACAGCTGCTGCTTTGTTTGAGAAAAAGCTGTAGGTACCAGACTATGCAGTTTGGGGTCTGGGGTAACATTTCTCTTCCTTATTCTCTGATAGAAAAGAATTCACTGGATAGAGCTTATTTCTGTTACATACTACTCCAAAATGCCTAACAGATTAGGTATATGTTCCAAATTTAGCAGCAGAATAAGTGAAACATGAAAAACAATGGCTATTTTTTCTATATGTCTTAGCCTAAAATGGATATAATACATCATTGAGCATTTTTTTATTATACTAATAAAAATATAGTGTGCTCTGAAGTATGCAAACCGTAGCTATTTAAACTTTCCTCCTATTCCACATCACAAATGCTGCATTCCAACAAACAGCCTCATAGCACCACAATGATGTCCCTTTTGCTTTGGTCTGAAAGCATAGAGAGCATGTTTTCTAGATTCTTAAATCTTCATTATCCAAACTAGTTCAGTTTCCTCCACGTTATTTATGCCGTAAAAATGAACTATACACATCCTCTACTTCTAATTTCATTATGCCCCATATGTTTCATCATGCTCTGGTTATTGTTAAATGCATATATACGTGTATATACATTCCCCATGTTTCTCAAGTATTCTCCAAGGGACTCTCGGAGTGTAAAACGAAGTTGTAATTTTAAACAACTGGAATACCCCTGATTTAGTAAAGGAAGAATGGGGTGTTAGTCCCCAAATTGCTCTTGCCTTTTAACCGCGAAACACACACCACAAAACGTTACTTGCGGTGGACTAAGAAAGAAGAATTCCTTTCATAAAATTTAATGAGTGTAATGTTTCTATGTTTTATAGGGCATGGGGTGCGAAAAACAGCTCCGTTTTAGCCCTGATGACATTTTCATATAGGTGAAAGTAAAAATAGAGAGAGATTTGACATCTTGACATAAAAGGGGCACGGTATTATGTTGCAAGGGTACTACGTATAAGTTCATAGAAAAAGCATAACATCTGATTCTACTTCTTGTCACATATGACTGTACAAAGAGAAATTTGGGCATGTTTCCTCTTTGCAGCTAATAGAAAATTCAGGGATTTGAGTATGAACACATAAGATTTGGGACTGGGAAAAAACTGGAGTTATTCCAAAAATATTAAGATCAAAACATTCTTATATATTGTCCTAGAAACTACCAGACTAGAGTCAGTGATCCCAATGTATTCTATTGTTTAACATCTGAATACTTCAATTAAAATCCACAGTATTAAAGAAACAAGGGTAGAGAACGGATCAAGGGCAGGATAATGCAGTTAACTCCAATACAGCATCTAACATTCTAAAAGAAATGTCATTTCCTTGTCTTTTAATACTTGACAATATTGCAATATGAAACAATAAGGTAAAAACATTTTGCTTTGGTAGTTTCTTGCCCAAATGTCTTTCAGATCTACTACATTCCCAGTGATTTTCCTACAGTTTCACTTCCATCCAGAAAACTCTGGTACACAGCTTCACGGTCAGCTCTACATTTAGGTAAAAAAAGACCAATGACTCAATTCCACTGATTTAATCCTCTATTTGTGCTTCCCTGTGCCCACCTACGATTCTGATTCGGGAAGCAGTTCATCATATGTTTACATTCAACTACATGAATAATCTCATGCCTCCCTGGCGAGCCCTACAGCAAAGGCTTAAAAGCAAACATGGAATAGTTCTAAAGGAAGGCCTAAATTTTCACTTAAGATTCTACAGGACCCAAATCTACAGAGCTTTAAGAAAAAAAACCCCAAACCCAACAAACAAGAAGAAACCCAAACCACACAACACACAAACCCCCATGAAGATTAACACAGCAAAAGTCCCTCATTCCTAAATATTAGCTCAAAATTGAAGAGGGGGTGATGCTGATCACAGACCAACTGAGAACTTACACACTCTGTCATGGGTCAATTCAGCTAAAGCAACACTGCAGCCACTGTATTCTCTCCCAGCTTAGTGACCCCTCGCTATACCAGAACACAGCATGACAGTACCCTCCAATCAGTAAACCATCAAGCTGAGCTATTTTTTTTGTACTTCCCTGATCCCAATGAATGCTTTTACCATGAAGGACCACTGTTTTTCTCACAGCAATAGGATTATGATTAGTGTGAATCTCTTCCTCAGCCTTCAGATGATAGCCCCATCACAGGAGCTAACATCCCACTGGGCAGGTTTGCTTGGGGTTTGTTGTTGGTTTTGTTTGGTTTGAGGGGTTTTAAATACTATTTTACCTTCCCATTTTTTTATTTCAATCACTGTAAAAAGCTTATTGGTCTCGACAGAAAAAATAATTAACAAGTCAAATGAAGCATACACATCACAGCATGAAAAGACAGTTTCTAATACTATCCAAAACACGGTATCAAGCTTACTTGCTGGCACATGTACAGCATACACTCTTACACTTGCCTGACTTCAAGTCTTAAACTGTTACTCACCAACAAAAGAGCACCAGCTCTCACTGGGACCTCAGGGACCTCATCAACACCCTCAACAGAAGGATTCTTTCAATATCTTTGGCAACAACTCAATTGCTTCCTTTCAGCATCGAGCTTTGGAGAGAGGTAGCAAAATCAGGCACGTAACAAAAGATAGCCCAGAAGATTTAGGCTTCATCTAAGACTCATGGTAGCAGACAGGAATGTTTCCATAGATTTCAAAGTGTTTCAGATCTGCCTTGGGACGGGTTGCTCCAGCAGATACTTATGACAGATATATTGAGTCTGTTTATATAGAATCACAGAGGGCAGAACGTAAACAGTACAAGAACTGGGGCATTTTGCAATCACGCAACATTAGCTGTCATGTCTTTGACTTGAATCATAAAGCTTTATTACCCCAGCATTCTTTTCTTTTCCCCAGATTGGAAGAATGTAGTGCAGACGATAATAACCTCCCCTGGACTGTGCAATGTCTGCCTTCTCTCAAACACGGTTAAAAATTTACATGTCATTAGCAGCAGCAGAGCAACTCCAAGAAACATTTCTGCCTTTCCACAGTACTTGGAAATAAGGGATTTTAAGAAGTTAACTATTTGCTACATCAGCATTTTAGAATGACTCTTCCAAGTCTATTTGGACTCTGATACTACCGTTGCTATGGCCCTTCCCAAAACACATGAAGTGACAATGTCTGACAAGCATATCTCAAATTCCACCTTTTGTCCTCCTGTCATTTATTATTTATGGGGACAGTTGTGTGCCTGAAGAACTATTCCACCACACTACTCTCTGTCCCAGTTTTATGTAAATTGTGAGTACATACTATGTAAATCCATA
Source organism: Melopsittacus undulatus (assembly GCF_012275295.1). Taxonomy (NCBI): domain Eukaryota; kingdom Metazoa; phylum Chordata; class Aves; order Psittaciformes; family Psittaculidae; genus Melopsittacus; species Melopsittacus undulatus. Next base: position 6,543,916 of record NC_047529.1, on the reverse strand, counting down.
TTAAAGAAATAATGTTAAACATATATATGCATGTGTATATGTATAATGAGAGCTTTGCAATTGTACCAGGAAGAAATTTGCAATGGTTTAAGTTACTTGAGGACTTCATTCCATTCCTGAGGTAGACTGCCAGTTTAAAGGCAATAATGCTCATATCGAGCTATCTAGTTACACATATGTTGCCATTTTAAAAATGATGGAGACAGGTTAAGTAAGAACTATTGCAGAGTAGGTATTATTTTTGCTTTGCTGCATTGTCTTCATTTCAATCACTGGCAAGCATTACTCTTTTCTTACAGTCTGTACGTAAATGCCAGCTTTGGAACAAGGTCCAGGGAACTTAATGAGAAAGATTTCACAGAGTTTAAGGGAGGGGTTGCTGATTCACTACTGTGACAGCACAAATGAACCTGAACCCTAATTCTCTTCTGTTCAGTTGGAAACATCCCGATTCAGCACCCAAAACTAGGCTTATCAGAGGGATTAAAAACAAAACTTAAAGGTGCTCAATATGTGAAAACAATTTAAAACCCAGAAAAATGCATCTAAGAGCTCAAGAGCCTGGCTCTGCTCTGTCTCTCTTGCTAGTCACCCGGTCAGGTCTTCCCCAGCACTTTTCCTTCCCAACTGGTCCGACACAGGAATTTTCCCTCTCTAGGCTGGGAAGGAGAACAACAGTGCTCCAACCCTCCTTGGCCTTACCAGTGGCTGGCAAATACACATCAAGTCTATGGAAAGATCAAGCAGAGCTGCAGGAAGGACTATATCTGGAGATATTGATAACTTAAGTATGAAATTCTATAGCTATAATATGATATCAATGTTGACATGAAGCATTAGAACATTTTAAGTGATCAAAAAGGAACGTGAGGATCCTATGATATCAAATGGAAGAATAGCACTTTACTGATAAAGGCATCATATGTAGTAGCAGAAGAGTAACCTGAGATACTGTAGAAGGGTATTAGGATGTACACTTTAATGAAGATATTGCTGTAAGCCATAACACCCTTTTTTTGCTGTTCTTTCATCAAAAATCCCAAGAACAAAAATAAATCGGCTTTTTTATTTTTCCTTAGAAAATACCAAGATTTTTGATGAAACAAGAAAAAAAATGTTATCCTCAACAAAATATCACCACTTTCATAGATAATTAACAGAGAAAAGTCCATTCCAGTTTCAGTATTTTATAAACCTCATCACAATAGAAAAGTAGTAGAAAAGAAGTAGATTCAGTGCTTAGAAAACAGATTCCTGGTCATCTACTAAGAGGTTTCACACCTATAAAGAACCTTTGTTGCACTCAAATGCCAAGGTACAGATACACCTCCTGTGACCTTGAGCAATAGAAATGAGTTACCTAATTTCAGGGAAAGTGTTGAAAACCTTGCCTCCAACTGTAAAATATGAAAATGAACAGGCAGGAATTTGAAGAGCTTTGATACTCCATCCCTTTTTATGTCTATGTTGGTGAGATTTGACTGTTAATATTGCTGGTCAGCATTAGAAGAAGAGATAGCTAGAGTCAAAAAAGGAGCAAATTCAGCTCCTATTGCTCCTTCACTGATGAAGGCAATTCCTAAAACTATAGCTCTTTCCCATGTGCCTAATTCTAGCAACTTTTGGATTTATTATTTGTTCTAATTATGTTTTATTATGCCTTTGTGGCTTTGTGTCATTTTTATGGCTATATGTTAAAGCACCTTGAGCCATGTGCAAGGTGATCTATAAATCAACTAGTAGTACCAGTGGTGGTAATAACAACACCATTATTTTGATGGACCTGGTGATTAATCTGTAAATAAATGAAGAGATCAATCTTTAAATGCTTGATGTTTGTCTCTGGTAACTGTGTATTTTCATACTGGCTCCTGCTTAATGATAAATTCCTTTAGAGGAGTGCTTAACATTTTCTAGCTGAAGAGGCTGAATATTTAAGAGCACATTCATGAGTCAGAATTTCCTGGAACAACAATACATTGAATTTGTCTGAAAAATGTGTAACATGAGCATTATGGGGGGGGGGGGGGGGGGGGGGGGGGGGGGCGGGGAATATCATTCTAGTGAAAGGGAAACCCTTGAAGGTGTCCACGAAGCAGCAGCAAGTAGTTATTCAAAATAACCTTTCACTGTTTTGTTTGCATTGCCATCATTTGCCCCTACGTTTTGAACACATTCCATATTTCCCAATGTGCTAAAATATTTCTCTTGTGCTAAGCATTTGCTGGTCTCTGAATGAATGCTGGGCAGTTCAGAGGGTGATTGATGATGAACATGAGTTGGTTTGCTTCTCTTGAAATAGTCTATCTTAAAGGACTTAAAGGTGCTGGAGCACCTTTGGTCTGGAGACAGGCTGAAGTAGCTGGGCTTGTTCAGCCCGGAGAAGGCTCCAAGGAGACCTTAGAACAGTCTTCCAATACCTAAAGGAGGCTGACAAGAAACTTGACAGAAAAAGACATTTTATAAGGGAATGTGAGGATAGGACAAGAGAAAATGGTCTTAACTGAAAGAGGGTAGGATTTAGATAACATATTAGGAAGAAATTCTTCCCTGTGAGGGTGCTGAGGCGCTGGCACAGGGTGCCCAGAGAAACTGTGGCTGCCCCATCCCTGACAGTGCTCAAGGCAAGGTTGGACGGGGCTTGGAGCAACCTCTCTTCTCCATGGGATCAGGTTTGGAACTAGATGAGCTTTAAGGTCCCTTCCAACTCTAACCGTTCTATGATTCTAATGAACAACTGACGTGTTCTCTTAACAGCTATTGTACATACACATAAAAAAATAACCATTAGGAGGTAGTAAATAACTTCCATGCAACAGTATATTTAAGTTCCAGTATTGCTGAGAAATATATCTGAGCCACATAAATTTACAGTCCTGTAAAGATGCCTCAACACCCCACTTGAACTCAAAGTGCTAGCTGTGGCTTGCATAATTCCATAGACTTTGTGAAAAATAACAAATACATCAGTGATGATTTCCTGAGCCCAAACTGAATCCTCATTCTCCACTTTAAGCTAATGGCAAAACATTCTCTCATACAAAGCATTATATAGAGCAAACCCTGCTCTTGCAGTCTAGACAAAGACAGTAATTCACTCTTGAAGAGTTGCTGATGTCACAAGAATATATGATGTCACTGAGACCTTCTTCGTGAATGTGGCTTTGTATTCTATCTACTATCAAATGTACAAATACATAAAGTCTACCTCTGAAGCGGTAATTAACCCTTCATTTTCCCAAATATGGTTGTCAGAAAGTGGAAACAAAGTTGAATGAGTCTATATGAGCTTCCAATGCTGCAATTCATGAAAGGAAGAAGTTACAAATTTGTACAAAAGCTTCAGTACCCCATTGGATTTGTCTCCATCTTTGATTATTATAGAAAAATCCCTTGGAAGACATGGGCCTTAACTACAATGGAGTAGTATTTCATTAGTTCTACATAAGAAAATCGGATATCAAAAGAAGATTTTCCACTCTGTGCAATCATCACGTGCACTACTGCTGAGAAACTCAGGTTTTGCCAGCAGCTGGTGGAGGGAAGAAAGTAGCCAAGTTTGGAAGAGCAAGTTACTGCTCCAACAGTTCTTTCTTAGATCACATCTTCTAATACACAAACTAATGCTAATGGCAAGACCTGAAAACCTCAGAGTTTCAGGGCAACTTCCCAGGAAGAAACCAAGCAGGACAGGCTTTTTAGTCTCAATTTATCAAAACGAGTTCCTTCTTTTATTTATACACTGAAAAAATGTGAGTGCAGGTATCAACAAAACCCCACCTCTAGAGAAATTAAGACAGAAATCAAACCAAATCATTCAAATTTTACTATTTCCATGAAAGTGGGGGTTTAAACCATTTCCTGTAAAAAAGGCAGCTTTAAAGAAAAGCTTTATTTTCCAGCAGAAAAATTTAGAAAATAGGAAAAAAAGAGGATGACCACACTACATCCCCTCTGTATGCATTAGAAAACCTGAGGGTAAAGGGAAAGGAAAAAGAGGAAGAAAATTAAGTTTCTTATTAAATTAAAGACAGTTTCACTTTAATTTTTCATCCATTAGTCAAAAATACATTTCCTTTGAACATTTTTTCTAAGAAAACATTGCTCTGCGATTCAAATGCAATGACTGCCCTGCAGTAAAAGCATTGAAATCAGAATTAAGTCAAACTGATGTTTCACATCCACCTCTCTTGACCTTGATAACTACCTTACTCTATTAGCAGGCCTCCGCATAGCAGGAAGGACTGAGGCTGGCTGTACTTGGGGACTGAAGTGGTCTGTTTAGTCCTCAAACAGCTACAGGACAGCAACCAACATTGGGCTTTTAACAAGCACTTAACATTAGCTTCAAAACTGAGAACTTAGATAAGATTCAGCTCTCTTGTTTTGTCTTTTCTCAGGCTTTGGCCTCTGTAATCTATATTTGCTTCACTGAGGGCTGTACAAGCTGCGGAACCTTGTGAATTCATCTAGTCAGCTTATGGAATCATTTTCAGTATTGGTGAATACTTCCTACAGTAAACTATGTGTTTGCCTTAGTTTCCCTGATAGCAGTCAGACATCTACTCATTCCAATGTTTTAGTTTTCCAAACTGTTACCTGGGCAGTCTATGCAAAGACATAGCTTGAAAACTGTACAAAAAAGGACTTTTGACAGTTCTTTTAAGTTTCAATGTCTCAGTTAAAGAGATGCTCCATATCAGTTCCACACCTACACAGGGACTACTCCTGGAAACCATCAAAATACTCAGAATCAACTTTACTTCATCATGTTGTGCATCATTGACAAGGAAGAGCTACAAATGCTTCAGAGAAGAGCAAACTAGACGTAGCCTTCAACATGATGGCTTCCCCCACCCCTGGCAGTGTTCAGGGCCATGCTGGATGGGGCTTTGAGCAACCTGGTCTAGTGGAAGGTGTCCCTGCCCATGGCAGGGGTTTGGAACTGAATGAGCTGTAAGGTCTCTTCCAACCCAACCCAATCTGTGGTTCTATGAAGGAATCAAGCTTTTGCTCAGGTTCTTCAATGCCAACTTGAGTCAGCCACACTGAACTCTCTCCAGGCCACACAGAACCTGGCTGAACCTCTGGGCACGTATGGGGAAAGCAGGATGGGGCTGAGTATTTTGTTTTGGCTGTTTAGGGTTTTTTAGCAAGTCATACTAATATTGCTTTCTTTGTAAATGTTTTCCAGTGATACTGGCTGCTTCCCAGACTCCAGTGAGGATGTCTCTGAAGTCAGCTACAGTCTCTGAAGTGTGCTGCAAGTATCCTATTGCAGAACTTTAAATGCCTACTAACCGAATGCAGTTGCCTGATTTGTGGAAGGTGGTGCCAGAAGTATTATTACATTTCAGACTCTTTTCCCTGGATAGCAGTGGAAAATTCTGTTTTAAATCCATCCAATACAGCAGTTCGCCATCGGAACGTCCGGGTTTTTGTTTTGTGTTGTTTTTTTCATTCCGACAATTACATTCCTTTGCTTTCACCTTTGCCTTTTTAAACCATGTATCAAAAAGCACATGATTATTAGTCACATCTATAAAGCCCCAGAGTTTTTATACATGCTGATAATAATGTTTGCCAGAATAACTGAATACATACGCAATAGGACGGGTGTTACAAACACTAACAATAAACCCCATTTGACAGGTATTTTGGTCTATTACTACTGCCTTTGACAACAGGCACCAAAAAGTGATAGAAGTAATTTGCTGGTTGCAAAGCCTTCAGTGACTAATTTCCAAATCATAGTAATATGAAAGTGGAATGGGTAGAAGCAGAAAAACTCAGCTCAAGGGGGTAGAAGCCAAAGCAACACTGAAGAGTAAGAGTCAACTGGACAGCCGGATGTAGGATTAATCCAACACCAATGGATGCTGCATGCTAGCTTGGAAAGGGCTTCAGTATGTTCCATCACAGCCCAGGAACGTGTTCTTTATTCTTCACAGAAATGCCTTGTTCTTTTAGATATTCACCTAATTCTGGCTCCATGTGAAGTCGGTTAACCAAGTCATGTTTTCTCCAATACTGTTTGTTTGCTATAGTGCTTGGTATATGGAAGGTAGAAGAGGCAACCAGAACATTTTACATAATAAGCTCAGTGTGCTATTAATAATACCACGAGCTGTTAGTACAGGTCCAAAATAATTTAGGCTTTCTTCCATTTGAAGCCACAAGACAATAAGGGGAGGCTCCAAGAGAGGTGTGGATCACCCACAAGAGGTCTGAAGAGCAACTTGTATTTTTACTGGAAGTCTGCTAAGCAGCCAAAACCTTTGGAACATCATGACACCAAATTGGCAAAGTGATATCCTTCTCTCTGCTTTATTGAAAACATCTTCAACAGCATAATGAAAAAACACACTGAATTTTCACGGTCTTCAGCTTGTCTTTCTGCTGGCCTGCAGCCTGTCAGAAGAGTAAGGATTAGAAAACACAACAGAGCTTGACAGATTTCATCTGACAAAGATACAAAAGAGCAAGAAAGAGAAGAAATTGGGGGGCAAAAAAACAACTATCAAGAACTCTGGGATGGGATTTTCCCCTCCAGTGATGTATTTATAGCCCCTAAATAAGGATCAAATCCAAAGTCAACTTAAATCAATGGGGAGACTTACTGACTTCAGTGAGTATTGGATCAGACCATACAAGAACGGCTTCCAGAACTGCAGAAAGTATTTTAGGACATACTGTACTTGAATTTATCACCAAGAATATGAAAGAATAGCCCTGTCATATTTAAGAAGGCTCATTGGTAGAGAGCAGATAAAACAGCTCTTCTAGCAGATACCACTTATAGATGCTGGGACAAAGCTTGGCAACAGTTCAAAGGTCCAGAGAGTTGAACTTCTCATTTTGGTTGAGCTTTCTGTGTCTTGGGATTTCAGCATGACAAAGGTCGGGAATGTCCCCATGCCTCTGAAAGATGAGGTTCACCAGATCTCTGAATATTCACACAGTAGAGTTGCTACTTGATCAGTTTGACAGTACCTTACCTAAATACCCCCCTTCAAAATTCTGTGCTAGGGTAGTAAAGGACAATGTATGATTATATGTACCAGAACCAGTTCTGATAACATATTATTGCCACCTCCTGCAATGTGACTGATAGGTAGAAGAGAAACGGGAAAGATGTGGGGCAATAGCAACACATTTTTCATCATAAAATTAAAATACACTTAGTGAAGTAAATGATTCTTCCACAGTTCCCACAGGAGTACCAAATACAGACTCTTTTGCCCAAATCTCACAATACAGAGCATTTACAGATAACAAACCCACCACTTATCAGGAGTTGCCATGTCTGCAAAGGTAACTGAGAGCAATGCATGATATTATGCACAGATTTCAGCTGTAACCAAAGGAACCAACTTCAGAAGTTTGGCTGCTTTCTTTTGGAAGGATGGTTCTTGAGAGATTGTTACAACAAACACATCTGAACATCCATAAGTTTAATTTCATATTAAGTAACACGCATCTTGAGGCCAATGTCCATACGAAGCATGGCTGTTCCTTTCCTGTTAATCACAACCTTCTATTCAACTCCTCAGCAAGAGCTAACAAGACCTTCCAAAACCTTGCCAGAAACCTGTTGAACTGGCAAGCATTCAGCTTTGAAATGTGTTATCTACTTTGCATTTGAAATGCCCACTACCCAAAAGTTCAAGATGCTTTAGGAGAACACTGCACTCAAACAAAAGCACGAAGAAATGTAAGAAGAGAAAGGGAACCAGGGATTAGCTCCTCCGTATCAGCTGAGGATCTGGCCTGCTGTATCAAACAAGCTGAAAGTTGACTAGAATCAATAAGCATGTAATAAAGCTGATAGAAAGACTGCCTGAGTGCATTTGTCCCCAAGGAGCTCTCTTACAATGAAAGATGACTGCTGGCTGGTGTGAGGAGATCCATAGCTAAAGCTCCTATCAGTTTGAGTAATGAGGATATGAGCAGATGAGTGGGGAAGGGGTATAGAAAAACATGGGTTTGCTATGCTGGCAGCCTGCAAGTCAATCTGTGGTTATGTCATGCCCCAAGAATCTATGGTTTATTTAAGCACTAAGACATGGCTTTAACTAAGGTTACTATCAGCCAATGACTAGCTGAGGTGAGAGCCTATGCCTCTAGCAGTTATGAGAGATCAAACCCTACTAGAGTCATTTCAGACATATGAAAATAATAGACCTTTTAAAGTGTTTTCACACTTGTCTTATACTTCCTGAACAAAAAAAAAAATGCAGTTGCAAAAATACTTACTTTGGGTATTTCTAGTTAAAGAACTCCTATTTTCACCAATGACCTTCAGAGGGATGGAGACCTCTCCTACAAAGAAAGGTTAAGAGAACTGGGATTGTTCAGCCTGGAGAAGAGAAGGCTCCAGGGTAACTATTGTGGCCTTTCAATACTTAAGGGGCCTATAAGAAAGATGGGGACAGACTTTTTAGCAGGGCCTGTTGCAGCAGGACAAGAGGTAATGGTTTTAAACTAAAAGAGGGGAGATTCAGGCTAGATGTAAGAAAATTGGTTTACAATGAGGGTGATGAAACACTAGCACAGGTTGGCCCAGAGAAGTGGTGAATGCCCCACTCCCGGAACATTCAGGTCAGGTCAGGTTGGACAGAGCTCTGGCCAATCTGATCTAGTTGAAGATATATGTTTGACTAGATGACCTTTAAAGGTCTCTTCCAACCCAAACTATTCTATGACTCTATTTTCCAACTACCTGCAAACCAAACAGCCCTTCTTTGCTGGACTTCTATATCCATTCTTCACTGAATACCAGCTTGACACTTAAGAAATTATGCATGAAACAGATGCTATAGTAGGCATTCATTACAGAGCTGTGTTAAATATGTTCCTGTACTCTTCCCTTTCATAAACACTAAACCTCAAACCTCGCAGGAGATAACAGCTTTAAGAAGAGTTTGGTTTTCCTACTTTTTCTAGGCAGGACATGCCCGGAGTCACAACTTCCACTGGGCTCTCGGGACATCTCTGATGTACCATTTGTATTATGTTTTGGTGGTTTTCAAAGATAAAGAAGAAAAAGCAATCAAGTGCACTGAGAGGGATATAAGGCTCACCTGAGATGCATGCCATAAGGATCAATGTCTGCTGGTTCTGCTAGCACAGGAAAATCAACACCTACATGTTATGAACAAAGAACTGCCTCTCTTAGGACATACATTGTCTGCCCACTGATGGAAAGTGTAGAGCTCTACGCAGTTTTTGACTGCATGAGGAATATTCTATATTACATTCCAGGGTTTCTAAAATATTCCAAAACCCACACATTTTACTTCAAATTTTTGCTTTTCTCTGGGGAAATTTTTCTTGCAAATTTCTTTAAGAACTTTAAATTCTTTTTTTTTCCTGGATACAATTATTTTCAGCAAATGAAAAATGCCTGCATTGTAACAACTGTGTATGCGAACCAGACAAAAAACCTGATTAGGAACCACAAAAGCAGGGTGGAATCAGCAGTAAAGTGAAAAATTAAAGCCTCGCTTTCTATGCAAAGCTGTCTAAATTTAACAAAGTGGAAAATTATTCATAGGGATGCATTCACCTGTTCACATCCACAGAGGACATCTGCAAAAACAGATACATAAACGGGAACTGAATGAGAAGAACAGAAGACAAAAGTGCCATCATTTTCTGGAGAGATCTGAAAACTTGCATGAAATTTAAGGCATTCTCAATACACTGATTTCCAAAATCTATTTTGCAACTAAGTTAAAGTGAGCCCTCACTGCACTGGAATACATGTTTTAGGAAATACTGAGAATCAGAACAATACTGCTTCACTCAGTTTTACGTTATGCTTCCAGAAGACAAGCTGCAGATGGTGAAGGGTGAGAAGAACAAAAGCAACTGGGTCATTCCAGAGTGGTTTCTTTCTTACAGCGTTGCACTTCTGACTAAATTCAGAATGTAGAATGATGGACAGCAGCTGGAGATGAGTTTCAAAGAATTAAAATTATAAACCATCAATACTTGCCTTGGGTGGCATGGTTTAGTGTGAGGTGTCCCTGCCCATGGCAGGGGGATTGGAACTGGATGATCTTAAGGTCCTTTCCAACCCTAACTATTCTGTGATTGTATGATTCTATAACCTGTTTAGGCACACATTGTGCATTATGCATGAGGCTTCTAAAAAGAGAAGTCCAGTGATATCTGTAGAAAATACAAAGGATGTATTCCTTACAGCTAAATTAACTGCAGACTGCATGTTTTATTGTGATCAAAAAAAACCCAAACAAGACGAAATTTCATAATAAGCACATAGGGCCCCGAAAACAAAAACCTTTAGGGCTATGTTCTTTCTTAGGCTGTACACTAAAGTCTCCTGAAATTCAAGAGACACTTTCTTTTGACTATAGCAAATTCTGGCACCTATTTAGGTTACTGAACTCTCCCAAAACAGAAGGCTCTATGCTGGTCCTGCTCATCTGGTATTATCAGTAGGTCTGTTTTGCTCTGTCCAGGAGGTTCTACCAGCCTAACCAGTGTTACAAGCCCTGGCTCACACAATAACATGCCGTGCTAGTAATTACCAGAATATATTGCTAGAATGTAGCTGGAAGCAGAAGAGGCTGAAAAGCCCATGGTCTTTTTGGCTGGATCAAAACACATGAAAGCGTTTTGTATGGCTTATCTCAGCGAGGCTCATGTCAAAGGGAATCTTTGAATCTTCAGATTGTTTTGGAGGGTGGGGATAGAACATAAGCGCAATGTAATCCAAGGTGATGCAGAAACAGCAGCGAAGGCCAAGACTTTTTTCAGCTGAATGTTGTAACATTATATAGTAAGAAATTGTCTTCTATCAATCAAAATAGAGGTTGTGCAACATAGAAACGCCTGGGTAAATAAAAGCAGGTGAGAATTACAGAAAGCAATCTGTTATCAATAATACCCAGAAATAACTATTCTCTGGATAGGTAAGAATTTTACCAACCTTTTTACCTGGGATAGAGTGAACATTCTTTCTTATAGCAGCAGGTAACAACCAAATCATTAATGCTGACCACCAATATCAACTAACATCAGAAAGCAAGTCACTGGCACTAGAGATACCAGCACTAGAAATCAGTGTATGGCAGGCAGCTGCTGTGATCTAAAACTGTGTTTAACCCACAGAGTTAGTCAAATCGTAGCAAGAAACTGAGGGCCAGTCAACCATTCTACGTTTCAGTTGCGAGGACTTCAAGTCTTTGAAATCAGATTAATGTATTTTCAGTCTAACTCCACAAGTCTGCAGGTCTTTTTCAGCCACCATTAAACAAATTAGGCACAGCTTTCAATGGAAGGTCAGAGCAATGTAAACACCACCCTGAACAACACTGATAAAAACAGCAACTAATATGCTAATCAGCATTTATATAACAGTTATATTTTCTCCTATCCATAAATGTCAAAGTATTCCATGAAAAAATATAAAAGGGGTAAATATCCCTCTGTGGTCACAACTGAATTGGGCACCTGGTGGTTGGGTTCCTCTGTTTCCTACACTGTGGGCATGAATGTTCCCTCGCCCTCCTTCCAGACGTCCCCCAGCGACTGCCACAAAGGAGAGGCTGAAAAAACAAACCAAATCTGGTCGGCTGATAAAGAACACAAATGTATTCACGTCTAAATACAAACCGGCAATCATGCCTGCAAGGTCTAAGTAGCATGCGACGCAAACATTGCCGACTTCATGGGAAATGAGAAATACAAAAGGTAGCCAGATGCTTCAAAGAACCTGAAGAGCAAGTGTCCCAAGACACCAAGACAGATGGCCTAAAAACCTTAAAGCAAAGAGGTCACTGCTAGTTTTCCAGACAAATGCTCTGAATCACCCTTTGGTCCTTCAGAAGTTCTGATTGAATAGTGTCAAAGCTAAGTAAGAAGCACACCAGGTACAACTGTTGCATTCTTAGGATATCTAAGGAAAAAGTCATATTCCACTGAGAAGTTTTCAATAGAATAATCAGTTAAACAAATCACTCTTGAAGAAAAATGAAGTGGCTTTGAAGAAATCCCAGGCAATACTATAAATGTAAGCATCACAGACTAATTCCTCTGAGGACCAGCAAACCATCAAATAAATAATGTGCAAACTGAACTGAAAAGAGCTGATGCTGTTGAAGAGTGGAAAGTTGCCCTAAGGAACTTAAGGGAAAAAAAAGACCATTGTAAATACTCAGCTCTTATGAGCTAGAGCTAAACAGAGCTATTCCTGAGAATGGAACTGTACAGCATTCACAGAAATTCTGCAAGCCTATTTATATATATATATACATATATATATATAAAATATATTATATTTAAAAATTCAGTATAAATATGGATGAACCTGGAATTTTTACTTACTTAGATTTTGCAAGAGACTTTGGCACAGTTTCTTATAAGCATCTTCAAGGAAAATAAATCACTGCGAGGACAATCACCCTTTTCACACAACAACACACACACACCCCCACCCACACACACACACACACACACAGCCAACAGGAGAACAGTTATGATGGAGAGCAGCTCTTCAGAATGAGAAAATCTAACTGCAAAATAACTGAGGATCACTTTAAAATAGCGAGGGAAAAGCTTCCTTATTCCACTAATTTCATGCTACATCTCATGGTTCAAAAGTACATAAGATGGACTTTCATTCTAAGCTACAAATAAATTAATTAGAAATAGAATAGAGTGGAAACAAAGGCAAGGAAGGATGAATATAGAAGACAGACACAGAAAAATAAATTCAGTTAAAACCAAAACCTGTAGATAGATAGGTGGACTTATATTTACAAGCACATTCTCAGCTTACCTTTTGTGGATACCTTCCTAACCTTAACTCAGTACAGACCCAGGAAAATCATACTTTTGTTTTGAAGCTGAATCACTTTTAGGGGCAAGGAAAAATAAGTCAACTGTGGGTTTGAATTATAGGAAAAATAAGGTCTGTGAGCTCAAGCTGGTTTTTGCCCTTCTGATAAACACTATAAGTCACGCTGTAGAAAACCTCAAGATCCGCAGGGTTTGCCCATCCCTCACATGGGACCAGTGTCTCAGGATATATTTAGTAGCAGGCTGTCCTCAGCTGCCACATCACATTTGTGGGGTGAGATGGTCTCAGACTCTGAATTCCAGTATTCTCTGCCTGTGAGACTCCTGGGACAGGTCACAGATCAGCTGTGTTCCAGGTATAGCAACTGCTCCTTGACACCTGCAATCATCTCTCCTGGGTCAGAGCTGTCTCCCCTTGTCCATCACTACCATTGAAATCTGTATGAATGGGAACAGACACTCCAAGTTCTTCAACATTCAAGTGGATGGATGTCCTTTAGTATCAGTCATAAGGGATTCATATTTAACTGTAAACATACTAATTCTTGCTGTATAGAGATAAAGCAGCCCTTTCCCCAAGATCAGATTAATATGGAATTTTATGATGTTCTATTTTCATGGTGCTTCTATATTTTTGAATATGAATAAGTTACAGACACATGCATTGAAAGAGAAAAATAGATTAAACATCCCAGGCTGGATGGGCTTCGATCAACCTGCTCTAGTGAAAGGTGTCCCTGACCATGGCTGGGGGTTAGAACTGGATGAGCTTTAAAGCCCTTTTCAACCAAAGCCATTCTATGATTCCGTAATCTTGCTGCTCAGATTACAACACGCCTACAAGCTCTATCACCAATCTGTATCTCTAGTAAATCCTCTTTTGGCTTGGGCTCTATTTTAACTCCATTTTGCTGCGTGTTGTGTCCCTGTAGCTTCTGGCACTCTTCATAATACATTAATGTTTGTAACTCCTTGTTACTCTTGGCCAATTAAATCAAATAGATGCTTGGCTTCATGAGCCATCAGCATTCAGGAGGAAATACACATTTATACCTGTTGAAGATGTACCATGCTAGAATGAGAGCTTTCATGTGGCAGAGCAGGACTTAATTTTGTCCCTCCACAGGTTTAATGGAACTCGTACCTCTTCCAGTGCATGACCACCCTTTCCGGGAAGACGCTTTTCCCAATATCCAACCTAAACTCCCCTGGTTCAGCTTGAGGCCATTTCCTCTTGTCCTATCACTTGTTACTTGGAAGAAGAGACTGACCCCCACCTCAGTGGATGTAGTCCTCCTTTCAGGCAGCTGTAGAGAGTGATAAGGTCCCCCCTTGAGAGTTCTCTTCTCCAGACTAAGTCATAGATTCATAGAACAGTCAGGGTTGGAAAGGATCTTAAGATCATCCAGTTCCACCCCCTCTGCCATGGGCAGGGACACCTCACACTGAGTCCCGCCAGGTCCCTCACCCATTCCCCATCACACTTGTGCTCCAAGCCCTGCACCAGCTCCGTTGCCCTTCTCTGGCCCTGTTCCAGCATCTCAATGTCTCTCTTGTAGTGAGGGGCCCAGAACTGAGAACAGGGTTCGAGGTGCAGCCTCACCAGTGCCCAGTACAGGTGGATGATCACTGCCCTGCCCCTACTGCCACACTGGTGCTGATACAGGCCACGATGCTGCTGGCTTCTTGGCCACAAGCTGGCTCACATTCAGCCAGCTGTTGCTCAACACTACCAGGTCCTTGTCCACCAAGCAGCTTTCCAGCCGCTCTTTCCCAAACATGTACCATTCATAGAACCATAGAATAGTTAGGGTTGGAAAGGACCTTAAGATCATCCAGTTCCAACCCCCCTGCCATGGGCAGGGACACCTCACACTAAACCATATCACCCAAGGCTTCATCCAACCTGGCCTTGAACACTGCCAGGGATGGAGCATTCACAACTTCCCTGGGCAACCCAGCAGGCTTCTTGTGGTGCTGGGAGAGCTCTCCAAGGCAAGTGGACATGCAACAAGGAGAAAGGAAATGAAAATAGCCTAGTTCTCATCCAGAGGAGCAGCAGCCATGGCAGAGGGCTGTTCTCACCAACATTCAGTCAACACAGGAACATGATACTTGTATGTAAAGGCAGCAGTGCAGGAGGTTTACATTGCTAAGTACTTGCTTCACACAAGTCCCCCCATAGCACCAGAGGAAACACATAGACTTGGAATCAGGTGCTTAAGTAAGGACAAGGAAGTCTAGCACCAGAGCATCCTTCCCTACTTATGATCTCTCTGCCTTATCCAGACCTTACTGATTTCTGCAGAGCCTCTGCTCTGTTCAGTTGGTGTCTCTGCTAAACCACTCTGTGATACTGCAAAGAGAGAAGATCCTCCATCATCAGGATGTGTTCAGGTAAGCTTGTGTGGACTGATACTCTGTAAAATGCTAAATATACTGAAAGTCCTTCAAAATTCCTGTGCACTTTATTCATATCCAGGAGTGTATGGCTTTAATAAATCCTGCTTTGGAGAGCTTTCTTGTGTGCTGTGGGGCTGAGAGTATCTGTGGTTTGTGGTCACATCTTTTTCTAATATACTGGTCAGTGTCCAACCTCCCTGGTGTTCCCTGACACACCAAGAGAGGTCATCACCATTTTGACCAACTTCTGCCTATTTCTCCTTTCAAGTGAGGGGCACAAAGACATTAACTGAGACTCTTCAAAGTCCTGAAAAAGTGCTTTAGTGGTTTAGTCTTCCCAAAAGGAACCAACCTTAACAACATCATCTTTCGGACAGCAGAGGTTTCCTAAGGTGTAGTGGTGCAGGGATTGAAAGCAAGGAGGTAACAATTTACAACCCTATCACCCATTTTACTGGACACAAGTACAGGTTGTTGAAGCCCAAAGGCCTTCCACTGAGAATGCTGAATTGTGACCCCACCATGTTGTTCCCTGTCTCCCTGAACCCCACAGTGAGGTACTGGGGCTGGTGTATTTGGGATATTTCTATTGCCTCCAGAGGAAAACCTGTAGAGCTGGGGAGGTTCTATGGAAGGCATCTAGACATGCTGACAGCCAGCATATGGGAATGCTTGCCTAGAAAACTGGAGCGTGGCACGCAAAGAAGGTGCCATTACAGGTGACACAGAACAGTGTTCTATCTCCTCCTAACCAGCAGCATCAAGCAGGATCATTGTCAGGGCTCCTCTGGTCCTTTCTGGCCTTCTGCTCATGCACCACGAAGGTCTCAAGTATCAGCCACCACCAAGTACGCTCAATGGAATGAGTTCAGGCAGGTGAAGCAGATGAACTACACTGAGTTCCTCTCCCATGGTCTTTGACAAGCAAAGCAGAACCAAAGATTTCAGCTGTGGAAAGAAAGGCAGCTGCCATGAGATCCCTCTTACATACACTGGCTTGTAGAGATGAGAGCCTCAAAGAGATGCTGAGCAAGATCTTTCAGACAGAAATCTGAATAGGCTCCACCACATTACATTCTGCCCCAAGGTATACACAGACAGTGTTTCATGAGCGCAGCAAGGGCTGAACTCTGTTACATCACCCAGTGTTGTTTTCTGTAATAGCATAACATCTCCAATACAACGAACAAAGGTTTTATTAAGTTTTCAGAGGGCAGAGAGGAAAATTCCTGTTATTCCCAAGGTGGGATGTTCTGGCAGGTTAAATGGTGGAGAAAAAAATATTCAATAAATGGAAGACAGAATTTGTTGGATAATTCTTACTCCACATTATCTGCTGCTGAAGCAATAGAAAGGGGATGAAAGAGAAAACGGGAAACATACATCACCATATCTTCTGTTCTATACCCTCCTACATAGAACTAGGCCAGTGGCACAGAGTCCATTCTTCCTACCACTGGGCTACAACATCTGCCTTCAAGTTGTTCAGCTTCTTGAGTGGTGGAAAGAAGAGAGACTATTGGCCTGGCTGCCACACTCAGCATTTCTCCCAATCTTTTCCCTTATCCTCATTGCCTCATATGGAAAAGACAAGTGGTAATGGGCACAAGTTGCTGTTGGGGATATTCTGACTGGACACAATAGGAAAATCTTCACAATGAGAATCAGACCATTGGAATAAGACTTCCCAACACTGGATGCTTTTAAGATTCAGCTGGACAGGGTGCTGGGACATCTAGCCTAGGTCATGCTTTGCTTAGAAAGGATGGGCAAGATGATCCTTGAGGTTCCTTGCAATCCAGTGGTCCATGATTCTATGATATAAATTGATCTGCTGAAAAGCTTGAAAGGGGAGGAAAAAACTGTAAGCAATTCTCCTTGTCTGTACCATTAATGAAGAAGTATGTTCATCAGAAGTTCATCACCATCCAGAAAACCAGTCCCAGAGGAAGCTTTGTCTCATTGCAAAAGAAGTCGATGACTCTCTGCTCTGGAAATGTAGTAACCATGAGCATATAAAAGGGTTTCATGCACAGCTCTAGGGTGGCACTAAAAGGAGAATGTTCAGCCCTGACTTTGACACCCTTTCTTCTCTATATAGTCAGACCATTGATTTTGAAGTTAGCATGGGGGGGTTAGTAATCAAAAGAGAAGCTTTTGCTTAGAGGAAAAAACATCACATCAAGCCATTCATAGGCAAAAGTAAGAGTAGCACTAGATGTTAGTCCGGGGTATAAACAGAGTTGTTACAAAAGCCCTATAAAAATGGTCTTGCAAAACATGATGACTAAGAATCACATTGCTGAGGTGCTATTTCTTCCAGTTCACAGTCAAAGAAATAATTGCTGTTTCCCTGTAAGTACAAATCGTGCCAGCTTTTTAGCCCATTCAGCTCAGCCAGCTAAGTACAGTCAAAATAGAACATGCAGGTATCTTCCTTTCTTCCCTGCCCAATCCCCTGCTCTCACATATGCTAATAAGGTGATGCATAAAAAGAATAATCAAATCCACAGGTAGAAAACTACAACAGTCTTGCAGCAACATACATTCACAAATTAGCTAAGCAAAAGCAATGTAGTAACAATGGCCTCACTTCTAGCACCTTATTTAACATATGGACATACTCAACATCGCTCTGAGCTGAAAACTTTTGCCAGTAACATAGGGTCCTAAATAGATTTCCCATAAATACTGGGAAAGTGCTTTTAGCATGCATGTTAAAGCTTTGATCATGTCTGCACTCATTTTGGCTTTTCTCTTTACTTCAAATCCTCTTCATCATGCTGACCACATGCTCCTCTGGCTTGTTTGTTCATGGTAAACACAAAGCAAACACTAGCAACGGTTCTTTCTATAGGAATGTTTATAGTTACAGAAAAATATCCCCTCAAATGACTCAGTTTGTGACAAAACCTGGGATATCCTAGGAATTCCCAGAATACAATGATTTGATACGAGAATAAAACCAGCAGGACGTGTTTAATCTACTCCAGTCTGCTGTGGAAGCAGACAGGGCACAGTGCTACCCTGCACATCTGGGCCCTGTGTCTAGAAACCCAAGTTCAGAAGAATAAAACCACTCTTTATCTCCTTATTTCTTTGTGCAGACACATACCCCAAAGTAACATAAACCCCTAAGCAAGCAAAGGCAGAAGGAAATTTCCCATTATTAAAGACTTTATCTAAAGGATAGAGACAGCATACGTGGCTTTGTCCTGGCCATGCAAATAGCATAAGAAAGCAGAAACCATTTTTCATTCCCCTAAGTTCAAGGGAGAGAGTTATGGAGGTTTCAGCTTGGGGGAGGAAGCTGTGTTGGGGGGTGTGAGTATTTTCTTGGTTAAGATATACGTACAAGAAATCCCTCAAGCGCATTTACAGCCAAGTGATAATCATACCATTTTCTTCCTGGAAGAGTTTTCATTAAATCCCATTGCAATTAAAGGTTCATTTCTAAACAAAATGACTGGAGGCCTAGCTTATGGAAGAAAGTACAACAGAGGAATAGCCCGTTCTGCACCTCACAAATGCTTCCACACACCCCGACCTCCCATTACTGCTGTGTGTTCCCCTATTGACGTGGATTCCTGTAGCTCTGGGGGCACAAGGCACTTGCTTTTAGTCTATGCAAAGTCCACAGAGAAAGCAAGACTCTTTCAGCACCGCAGGATCACACACAATAGCAAGATGCTTGTGAATCGGTGAGGGAGGATGAAAGGGAACTCTTACACTTAATGAACAACCTCTGCTACACTGGCTTGTTGCCAGAAAAAATAACCCATTACAATCAAAACCCGGTTAAGTCAAACAGCCCATGCTTAATTAAGCCCACTCTTAAGAGTTTTCTGTTCAAAGCAGCTGATATTTTCAGCAGGTGAGACTGAAGCTTGCCAGCTCATAGTATCAAATCTAAACCCTTAAACGTGGGTGTCCGCGCTGTTCGCGTTGCTAACATGGAAAAGGGGATGTAGAGGCCAGAACGCGAACATTCAGAATACAAAGCTTCAATTGAAAACATCAGTAGCTATGCCTATGCTACCAAACAAAGTAGGTTGGGCCTGTTCTCCAGCCCTGAGGCCAAATGAATGCACAGCACAGTTCCCATCCACATAAGCGGGATATTTTTCTCTCTTCCCAAAATGGTGTCCTCACTCATGCTACCTGCAACCTTCTGCAGTTTATAAGGATGGTATGTATTCAATCCATCCTGAGATCATTAACCAATGCAAGTAATTTTGAGCTTAAATGAGAAGTCTTGTCTTAGATATCAACACAGTAAGCCTGAAGCCAGCAAGATCCCTTCCATTAACTCAAACAAGCTTTGCACCCAACTCAAGCACCATGCTAGCTCACAGAAGAGGCTGTATCCTAAACGTAATCCCAGATCACCAATACATCTTAACTTCCCTCGTGTAGAAGCAAGCTCAGAAGGCCTCATTTCGATCCTTGTTTGAAGTGTATGGAGGAGGAAGCTGACTGAAAACAATGAATATCAGCTCATTTTATCCATCAAAACCACAAAAATGTCTACAGTACAGATCAGTCATAAAGAACAGACAGGGAAGATAAAGGAAACAGGAAACCATACACTTAAACACACACACACAGAAGCATGCATCTACACACATCCACCCATTTATCAGCACCTCTTGTCTGCAAGAGACATGCAAATAAACAGCAATGCTATTCCAAAGGTTTCTCCTCTCGTTTTGAGACAGAGGTGTGCAAGCCAAGCCTTGACTCGTTTGGGGATAGGGTGTTTCACTGTGGTTAGGAGATGCATCCAACATTTTTTATTACTCAAACTTTGGTTCGGAGCGTATTTTTATAAGGAGTCTGAGAATGAAATATGATTCATATTTACATCTGTTAACATGTTGGGAACAGGAGGGAAAAAAAGGAGGATGAGCAAACTGCTGCTGAAAGAAATTAAAGGCAAAAGTTGCTACAATTTCCCACAAGACTTTCTAGGTTTGGGCTGCAAACGTTGATGTTACCAGAAATGCTATAAAAGGGGTAAAGGCAAAAGACAGTGGCAAAGGCAGCAGTGGTTTGAGCGGTGCATCTGGTCTTCTGGTAATGTTGGTTTGCAAAGCACATAAGAAGTGTTGCAAATTAGTTATGTCAATTCAGGATTTTGCTACAAAATGATGTAATTCGCCCCGGCTAGCCAGAGCCCTTCCTCTGCAGAAAGAATATATTGTAGTATTTTTGTCTGTGTGAATGATGAGTGTACATATTCTTATAACTAAGATGCTATGTGGAATCTTTCCACATAAATCTGGGACAGCTGAAGTATAATGGGAGGAAAATGTCGTGCATTGCAAGGAATTTTTTCCCCAAATTAACCTCCATAAATGTCTGAAGAACAGAGGGAGCATCTAATGAAAGGACCTTTATGCAGATGCAGATCATGACATTCCATTCATAAAACCAGAGAGAGGCAACATGATGTAGCTACAAAACTGGGAAGGGGGAGGGAAGAAGAAAAAGAGTATTTCAGACTATAGCAAATCTCAGAGACATCTTGGCTAACACCATAACCATTTGTGTCATCCAGGCAGCACATGAAGGTTCTCTGAAGTCTGATTCTGAAAGCTTAAACTTACAGGGCTGTCAATCCTCACATCAAGAAGCATTCTCCATAAAAACACTGTATCAGAGTAATTAATTTGATCACAAGCAATGATGGACAGGCAGTGATAGGCATTACACATGTAAACAAGCATCAAGTCAAGGCAGACATGAACAACCACAGATGGGAGAAAAGAAAAACTATTATTCATGTCTTAAAGATGAGTGATGAGAGCAGAGATTCCCCAACAGGAGCAGGCATCCTATGGCAGAGTCAAGAACTGAAATCAGAAGCCCTGCAAACCAATGCCTTTCTCTTAGCCTCTGCCATCCTCCATTGAGTGCCCATTCCAGAATTAAAGCTGAAGTAAGTACATTTATCACACATCTCACTACATAATAAGAAGGTAGAAGATGCCTCCTAATGAATATCCAGTGAATATTTCATCCATATTGGGTTAGGCATGGTTTTAGTCTATCCACACACGGGAGGAAAAGTGGTAGAGACAAAAGGGAAGTGTTATTGTCGAGCTGTCATATAGAGCAAACCAGTGACCCACACCACCTCAAAGAAGAAAAAGAGAATCAAGGAGGCTGAGCAGATGCAGAAATTAAGGGGATGTCTTAACAGCCCCCACTGCAGGCCTAATAGCGCAGAAGCACTCTCAGGAGACTGCAGACCAGATGCTACACAGACCTATCACAGCTGAGAGAGAAGCATTCAAACAGGGAATCAAAATGCCTGATGCTCCTTTCATAGACATTTATTTACAGGGGTAGTAGCTAAGCAAGTGAAGGGCTACCAAAGCCCAAGTACCTGAAAGAAGCCACACGCTACCCAAGCTGTTAAAGCATGCTCATGTGGCACTGTGAGAAGGCTCTGAGAGCTCCCGAGATGGAAACCACATGCTAAGCACACCCCCCTGGAAAGAGCCCAATGTGCAAGCCAGCGGGCAGACCACCAACTAACTACATGTGTACAAGTGCTCACTGGGTGTCTTTGACTTCTTTGAGAAGCAAAAAGGAGGGGGGCAGAGAGGTTCCCACCCTCTGGAAAGAGCCTGACACATGACATGTAGGCTTGCTGCAGGGAAAGAATCCCACTCCAGTGAATGTGTCAGAGAAGCTGCCTGACAAGACAAAGTGGTTTGCTCCTTGCTTTCTCTCCCACGGTTTATCTTGTCTGATAATGAGTTAAACCCAACATGGGCTGGTGAGCATTGGAAAACTGCTAGTGGAATCACATTTTGCACATTTCCTTATTTGAGCTGACCACTATAAGTATTTCTAAGTTAAAGAAATTTCATACTAACACTGCCATTCTCATGTACCAGCAACCAACTGTTATGAAGTAAAGGATGTAGGAAGAACACTGCTGCTACCAGAGATCCACCTATCAACTTCAGAGCAGAGTGGGGTTCAAGGTCCTCTCTTTATATTGCCCTTGTTCTCATTTTCCTTGGCTGCTCTCTACTTGAAATACAATAAGATTCTCCCTTTTGCTCCTCCCCCTTCAATTACTTTCTCCTTTTTCACTCTTACTGTCACCTTGTCGCTACAAGCAGTGCTTTATACGTCACAATACCTTGAGCCATAGCATTGTTCCCAGTGTATTATCTCCAGGAGAGGTGGCAGGTATCATTAAGGTTGCCTAACTCTTCGCATCATAAGACACTCCTCTACTGTTGATTATAAACTTGCCAAGCTTTGTGAAACACAGCATAACCACTCAGGGAAGACAGGGCTCACTCATTGAAGGTCCTATTATGATATATGGAAATTTAGCCTCCGATTGTGGTTTCAAAACTTGGTTTCTGGTTTTGCTACAGACTTCCATAAAACATAGGCTTATCCTTGGAGGCGCTCTTAAATAGGGTCTCAGTGCTGTACCTCCTTAGATGCAAGGAAATTTGCTTCTCCACTGCACAAGAATTTCCACAGCAACTCCCCAGCACTAGAGAGAAACCCAGAATGGGAGGGCTAATGCACCTTTTGGGTAGTTACACAGACATTTTTGCCCTTTCATTGCTGTCCCCCTTTAAAATCCTGCAGTCATATCTTAGAAGAATACTGTAATATGGTTTTTATCTATTGTGTTTTCAAACCATTACTTTGGAGGGGTTTCAACAAAGAAATACTGCTTTTGGCTGGTTTTATCCCAGCAAGCCAACAGAAACCAGATTTTGATGTTCCTGTTTAAAAAAGCATATCCAACTGTCAAACTTCAACATTTACATTATGAAGCCAAGCTGCAAAATGTTACAGGCAATAAGGAAGTAGAGATCTGAAGTTTTACTTCTTCAGAACACAGGTAAACAAATATTCTAATAAATACTGCTTAAACGTAACTCCTGTATAAATCTGCGTACTTCTGTCAGCTTTTGTGCTGCAGAGTTACTTCTGTTCTTAAATCATGCCTAGTATATTTAACAGTACTATTTAGTATTCCATTATACTTAAAGAAGTTAGTGGCCAATTTTTTGTTTCTTATTTTTTGCAGTTAGCAGACATTCTATATCTAAGACCGGAGTATAACTTTAACCTTGTCTGCTGATCCCAGATTGTAAGTGAATGTAAATCTGCACTGTTCTATCCAATGCAACAGCATTACATCAGCTGTCACATCACTGGTGACAGTGAACTTCAACACAACTTGCAATATTCTAGTTGCATGGGTGCTTTAAGGCTTTATCACATCTGAGCCTCAAGTTGTAGCACAGGAAATCAAGAAAAGACAGCAGGTCTAAGGCAGATGATAAACTGCCCTTCCAATATACTTACATGCAACCTCCAGCCCTCTCCTGTGCTGAAATTCCTTAATTGGATGAAGTGCAGGCAGGGAATGAGATCTGGGATACAGATTTACGGCTATTGATGACTAGAATGAGACATTTTGACATATGACTTAATCAGTATCTGGTCTCCAAGATGAAAAGTAACTGAACTAAACTACTACACAGAAGTAGAATTTTATAGTTTTCTTTCAACCACAGTAAAATGTAACATAAAAACCATGAAAACCAGACTCTTCTGCTCAGCACCAAAGGGAAAGTGAGACCACTGTAAACTACATCTATCTAAAAAAGATAATCTACTTCCTTTTATAAGATATTGATTCAACACTTGTAAAAACTGAGGGAATTTATAACTGCAATGAATACTAGTAGCTGTCAGGGTGACTTCATAATTGGCCACAATTTTAAGCATTTTGTGTAAGTAATGTAGAAGTCTTATTGTAACAAAGATAAATACATAGAACTGACTATGTAATAGCCATGAGCTACATAAACAGTACAATTCTTAGAAATGGAACAAACATGATAACTCCACTAAGAAACAGAAAGGCAGGAAGCTCTGAGGCTGTGTGGATGAGCAGCTAAAGTCTCAGTACTTTGGTTGTGTTAACAGATCAGCTCAAACCGGAGGTTAACTATCAGGCTTAATAGATCTTGTGGTCTCACTCCATCGAACAGAGGTATCTCCGAGCAGCAGCGGATGTGATGCAGTATCAAGGCTGCTGACTGAACAGCAGGCATTAACATGTAATATCAGTTCCTTTGTTTGAAACAGATAAAAAGAGCTGATTTGTTAATTAAGAAATGCATTAGCTCCCATTTTTGTTGGTCAAAGTTTGTGCAATGAAATATTTCTGGTTGGAAAGTGTCTCCCCTTGCCTTGCCATTCCCTTTAAACAAATTGTAAATACTGAGATTGTTTGGGGGGTTCTTTGGTTGGCTTGGATTTGTTTTTACAAAAGCACATCTGTTGGAAGTTAAAGGAATTCAACATGCATAGGGAAGAGCAATGAAGGACAGGTGAGGGAAAACAAGTGCAGGCTTCGCTTCACTTGTCTGGGAAGAAAGTTAATTTCTGTTGGCTTACCACACAGCTAAAGAGCTTGAGCAACTGTAAAATCTCATGGATTCCATTCCCCATTTTCCCCTTGTCCACCTACTAATTATTTGCTTACAACTAACTCAACATGCAACTCTCAGTTCTCACAGTTAGAAGGGACTTTCCATTCAACTCCAAGCTACCCTAAGAAATTCAATATAAATTAGAAAATCAGTTTAAAGAAAGCTTCCAAGAATCATTAAAAGCTTTTTTCACCTTTCCAAAGAACCATTTTACTTTTCAAACAGCAAATTTTGATTTTATTCTCTATGTCTTAGGCTGCTGCAAAGAAGTTTCCATGACATTTACAACTGGAAAGATAAAGTACTGGAAGAAGGCTCATGTGGCCTAGCTTAGTATAAAAACGCTAACATCTTCCCAGCTATGCCAGGGTATGCTGAAGATGTAGACTAAAACCTAACATAGGAAGTGCTTTTTCTCCAAACTACTAAGTCTGTTTCGCTCTCACTATTCCAGCTGAGCTCTATTAACAGAAAACTCATGCAGAACCACTGAATTTCCCTCCAGATATATGGAAGACTCACCAACACTGTAGATCTAGCTTACTCTTCCAGCAAGCAAAGGAATAGTATTCATTGAACCTTGCCCACCCAGCAACGTAAGAAACCTCTGAACAGAAGGAGAGACTTGGGAACATCTTGGGTTTTAGGAAGACATTAGATATAAACTCCCAACTTATTAATTTTTTCCTTTGTTTTTACAGAAGTCCATGAGAAGAATCTGACTGCCAGGCACAGTACAATTCACTCTGATAACACAAACGGAGACTATAAATCTTAACTAACAGCTTAACATGCGAGGCATTTGATGTGTCTGGGAACCTGCTGTATGAAAGAAATTAGCTGTAAAAAAAGAAGCAAAATGCCTATTCCCATGGGAAGAGTCTGCAAGGCTGGTAATAGATCATTTGTTCATTTGGAAGACACTTGTTCCTCTAGTAAAACAGCAACTAATATTTTTGCTTTCCACTGCTCAGACAGGAAATATGGTGCTAAGGGCCAATAGACAGAGCAAATCATCATGCTAATTACACGGTCAGTAAACATTTGCTCTCCCATGTTTCCTAAAGGTCTGAATAATTCCTGGTTAGATTTGAGCAGTGGAATCAGTCACCTTCTTCCTCTCTGATGTAAATGCTCAGGAGATGTATCACATTTTAGAGGATACTCAGGTTAAACACCCCTATTTTAACAGGATGGTCATCACCTGGAAAAGGTTGAGCACTACCACATTTGGAAAGGAAATGAGGTTTCTGAAGTATCAGAGAAGTGAG
The DNA here is from genome assembly GCF_012275295.1 of Melopsittacus undulatus. NCBI lineage: Eukaryota > Metazoa > Chordata > Aves > Psittaciformes > Psittaculidae > Melopsittacus > Melopsittacus undulatus. The sequence goes on along the minus strand of NC_047529.1, from coordinate 6,517,923 downwards.
GTTCTGAAAATGCCCCTCAATAGGTAGCAAACAGCCAAACTAAACCAGCCAGATGAGTTTACAAACAGGACTGGAGAGCAGGCTGCTTACCAGCAGGCTTTATTTTCCTTTGGTAGATGACAGGTCCCTTTTAGTGCTACATCCAACTTTCACATGAAAGCCAAATTTCCCACATGCAGAAGCATTCAAGATTAGCCACCCAATTATGCAAAAGAACATGATATGGGGAAATCTCTAATTGCCTCCAAAACCAAAGCAAAATAAGCATATTTTAAGGCACAAAGATCTATTCGCTTGCTCTGTGGTTTAGGTTTCACTATACCTGCTCAAACCCTGAAATTCATTTATTTGATGAAGCCACAGCTTCACCTCTGCTGACTTTCTACCAGGAAAAGCTTTAGTCCAGGAAGTGGCCACAAACTGAACAATGGTCTGGATATCTCATCTCCCATCCGAACAGGCTTGTGCATTAAATACAGAAATCCATCTACAGACTCCTAGCAAACCATCTTTTTCACAACCTCTCAATGAGAGAAAGCTACTTTCTATCCACACAGCACTCAGATTCCCGACTGCTACACACTGGATTAGGATATGCAAGTCATGGGATGCAGTTGTGTCAACATCAAAGGAAAAACAAACAATCAAGTGTTTTGAAATCTCTTCAGAGTGAAATCCTGGTTCTCATGTGCCCTGAGCACAGCTTCACCCTCATAAATTTTAAGAGAAACAGCTCCCTAATAGTATCCTAAAGAGTGCAATCGCAGGCAAAATGCTTGTCTTCCACCCACTGCTCTCAACACGTGCCACCAATCATTCCCATGTTGATGTATAGTTGCTTTTAATCCTAAATGAGGGGGTTTGTTGTTCAATTTAAGGATAAAACAACTAAAGACTCACAAAGTGAGGAGGAGGTGGGTTAGGTCCTACACTGGTACAGGCTGTCAGACCTCTCCTAGGAGGAGCTGCTGCAGCTGATACCCAGAACTACCCAGCTTTGCACAATTTCCTCTTCCACATCTCTGCTCAGCTGTATCTCACAAGTGATGTTCCCAATGAGGGCACTACTTCAGGAGTGCTTTAAGTGCTGGATTTTTAGAGACTTACAGGTCTAATTAATGGCAGCACTGAGTATGGGATTCTCAAATGTATGAGCAGAGTTTGGGGTTCCAAACATCTCCCCACATCCTGCAGTATGTTGGTGGTCCCCACAAATCAGCAAAGGGAGGGAATGAAGGAGCAGCACACCACTGAACCAGAGGCTGCTCCCAAAACAAGTCCAAGGCACTGAATTCAATGGCATCATATCAGACTTGGATGGGGGGTGGGGGGGTATGGCCATTGCACTGTTTGAGAGCTGCCCTCTTATTTCAAACACTATTCAAGGTAAAGTTTGAATGTTAGGAGAGAACAGGACATACTTTTCCTAGAATTACCCTTTGTAAGAGTTCAGCTGGAGATACCAGTAATTATTTAAGTGATATTTTTAGCCATATTTGTGACCCTTGGGGTTTAACAGACATTTCCCATTGCAGCAGGTTGTTTTACTGGTCTTTCAAACAACATCCTTTAATGATTTCATTTTCGCCTCCATTAGCATTTGCATGTCTCTATGAGGTATTACAGTCAGCCACTCTCCATAGAGACTGAAGAACACCACAAATGACTGTGCATTTCTAAAGACACAAAAAATACCACTGTTTTCTCCATTACACTGTCATCAGAGATATCTGCTCTAGGTTGTGCTCGGAGCATTAGCCCATGTAGCCTGATATGAGTTCACGAGGCTGGAATTCAAAACACTAACCAGCTGTGGGAACCCGGGAAGAAGGCTGTCACACTAAATGGTATCCAGATTAGAGCTGTGAGAATTTGGGAAAGCCCGTCTAGCAAGCATGATCTCTTGGGGGGGAAGGGAGGGAAAGAAACAGTTTCCAAGTTGTTAGAGTCAGAAGCCTAAAGGAAACTAAGGCTCTGTCAGATACCGAAACTGCAAGGCCTGACTGGAACGAAATCTTTATCAGGGACAATTTTCCCAAGGGAAGAAATCCAACAAGTAGATAGTTATTCTTGAATTAAAATACAGATAACTACCTTGAAGATGATTTCCTCTCTGCAGCACAGTCTGTGGCTGGATGCAAACAACTGCCCAAAGAAATCCAGCTGCGGTAGAAACTGATGGGAATATCACTGTCCGAAAGATGGACTCTCTGTGCTACCTTGTGTACAAAGTAGTGTGAGTCTGACATGTAGGTCCTTGATTTAAAACCAGCACCTACTAGACAGCCTGATTTAAGGGAAAAGGATGACAACACAGATAAATACACAAGGAAGAGAAAGAATGTGAATAATTTATTACTTATCTACCCTACAACTGATGTTCCATGGGGTGGGCAGGGGAGGAGAAGACAGGAAAGCTTTGCCTGTCCCCAGCTCTGATACCATAAGTGATTTAATGTGGAGAAATAGCTTTATAGCCAAGAACTGCAATACCTTTTGAAAGGGGTTTATTTTCCAAGTCTATCTCATCATGAGCATACCTGAGGACCAAGCCTCAGACTTTATTTGCTGTTTCTTTATAAAGATACTTAAAAGCTCTTTAAAAAAAGTAGGGAAAATGGAAACTTTCTAACCATGATCATTTACATCCTGCTTGGTTTCCTTGGATCCAGCAACACTAACTCAGCACTTCAAACACAGTGCCCATACACGAAGGGGCCAGCCAGAGTTTCAGGCAAGGAGGAAGTGCTAATTTAGCTTTGGGCACATCCATCAGTGTCAATACAGGAAAAGTGATGCCCTTCAGGTGTTGGCTGTTTGCAGTATCCATCATGGGGTGGAAGAGGCCTGTTCAAAGGCAGATACACCTCAGGAAGGGATCTTTTTCTGCATGCTCAGTTAGTGACCCTGAACAAGGAGCCACGCAGATGGTGTCAGATCCCTCTGAGACACCAAGAACATGGCCCACAACCTGATTAATGTCACACCTGTAAGATCTGTGGGAGTAACTAATGACATGTGGCTAGTGCACTTCCCATGTGCAGCTTCCTCTCTTTCATTAGAGGCAAGCCAATTTATCTGCTAAACTTTGCTCCAGACACAAAGGGAAGAAAAAGAGGAAGTAAAAATGGACAAGTGATTCCTTTCTGTTGACATGTTATTTGGTCTGAGTATGAAAGAAAACCTCACGGGGACAACAGAATAACAAACAAACAAAAGGGGCAAGACACCCTCTAATACTGTATAGCACTGAGACAACAAACCAAGGGGAGACAAAAGGGCATGACTTTCTTCCCCTTTGTTAAATTGAGTGATTGACAGTAGTAATGAGAATTTGGATGCTCCTTTGTCTTCCAGTATATTTTGCTTCTTCAGCAGCAACAAGAATGAAAACAGCCCGTATGTGATGACTTTTTATTGCTGAAAGTTTGGTGTGCAATGAAAATTGACACAATAGTCGCATTTTTCTTTACACCAAACACAACCTGAACTTCTGGTTACTGGATGCCTCTCCCCCCTACTTTTTCTTCCTTTTCCATAACAAAGCACTGGACCAAAAGAACTCACAGGGAACGGAATGGCTATTAAGTCTATTGAAAAATGGATTCTGAGCATAACTTTCACAGCTCAGGAGAGACTCTTTGAAGTAGTGACAGAAACCAAAATAGCATAACTCACACATTCCCATCTCCATCTTTGTACACAGGGAAGTCCGCATTCACTTGCAGGGATCAGTGAGTTCTGGCTGTCATGCCTGGTTTTACCCTGTTAAAATCTCTGCTTGGGATAGTAGCCTCAAATAGGCTTTTGGGTGGTTTCCTATGTGTTCTAACATCCGATCCTGAAAACTTCCATATATATATAACGCAGAGCCCCTCACTCATTGGGAGCCCAGGGCACCTATCCAGTCACCAAAGAGGCAAAGACTACAGAGGCTGATTTTTCCTAATGTTACTTTCCCTTCTTGGTAAAACCAACCCAAGTTCCTGCAGAAACCCATCCGGCAGCCTTTACTCACGCAAAGCTTCCACCAACTCCCAGCATGGACATTGACAATGGAAGTATGTACAGCATTAGGCTGCAAGAGATTTAACCTGAGGCTAGTTAAATATGACTCATGAAACTAGACATCAATTACTGAGCATGGGAGACAGATTTAGGAAGAAGTGGAAACTGTTTCTTTTCAGTAACTCATTTAAGCTATGTTTGATTTAAGAGGTCTTTGACAAGAAATGCACTTAAGGGCTTTAATACTTCAGCCATTCCAAAGTGCAAGTGAATAAATTCAAAGGCCAAAGCACCTCGACCCCTGAACACTGATCAGCCAAAAACCAGTCAAGATATAACATGTCCAGCCCAACATCCTTTCCCAGATTTCAGCTGTAGCACTGCAAAGATTCAGGCTGTCACAATAAAAGATGGTAAAGCAGCTCTTTTGGCTTGCTCTGTTTTGGCTGCAGTGATTAGGAGCAAGATGGGTCTTCCAGTGATAAAGTCAAGACAAGTTCCCCTTCAATCTGAAATGCTGACTGTAGACAGCTTTAAGCTGCCCAGTATTTATTGCAGCAGCCTGCAGAAGCACCCATTAAGCTCAATGATGAGCACAAGCCATTTATAGGTGCCTGTACAGAGCAAGCAGTTTCTGCCAGATTTGCAGGTCAGAAACAGTCTCCCAAACTGAACAGACAAGTGGATGGGAATCAACAGTCAGAAGGCTCCAAACTGCCTCTATTCCTCAGTTCCAGCCTATACAGGAAGATTCACTGGTTCTACACTTCCCAAGAATTCTTCAAGTGAGGTTTAAAGGCAAATGAAACTAGCAGTTACACTCCACAATACAAGGATGCCTCTGTCTGAAAATATTTACATATATCAAAGAAGGGCCTGCCCAGTGTTTAAATAAGTCACTTGAATTTTTAGTGACAATTACACACAGGGGTTTTTATTTGTACTTCTGCTTTGGATACTTATTTACTTATTAGCAAATAATTTTCATCTGTTAAACATTTACATCTTATATTAGAAACATCAGAAGCTTCAGACCTTTGATGCTATTCATCCCCATCAGCGCATAGCAAATTACACCAATGAGAAAGGAAAACCTAAACAGAAGGCATTCAAAGAAAGCCAGCATGGAAGACAGAAATGCATCTAGCTCCAAGCAATTATATCTCAATGAATAAACATTGTTCTCCACTGATACCTCATGCTAGGAGATACCCACAATGCAGTCAACACAAACTTAATTCTTTCCATTCCTCTTCCTTCCTTACAGCAGCTTTGTCACTTCTCTCATAGCCCAGGGTATCCAACCCTAAGTAACCAATATGGATGAGACTATGGAAGTTTCACCCCCAAAAGCAATGTTCTACAAAGGGGGAGAGAGGATGAGATCTCATCTACAAAATGTATAAGCGTCAGACACTTACTGCCCAGTTTGTAATGTCCACCATGCCACATACGTTTGAGAGGCTCTATGCATAAAGAGGTACATACTCAAACTATTGAGATATCATGTAAGGTTTGGAGGTGGAAAAGAAGGTGACAAAATTTGATATTCAAAAAAGGGGATAATAAAAGCACTAGATTTTCTAACTTAAGGTTATGTGAAGAAAACCCAAATGTTGATGTTGATGACATTTAGCTTCAGTGCAATATCAGGAAACTGGAAATGTCCCATTAGAAATGAGCACAGTTTCTCTTTCCTGAAGAAGCTAACCTAAAGATAAATAATAATAATGAAAAAATAGCAATAAGCCAGTCTTGCAACCAACTTTCCTGTTTATCAATTCAACAGATGCATTACTACAAGTCTTTTAGGTGCAGCTTGAAGCTTGTCTCTGGAGTTCCCCTTATGACTCTCACAAGTGGAATGCATTAGCTAAGTCTTCACCTATGTCAGGTAGGGGAAGAACTACACTTGTTTACTTGCAATAATTCCTTTCTCTAGCAAGAGCTTCCACAATTTCCTACACTTCCCCATGCAAACACAGTTTTATATTGTGATAAACCAAGCTGACATTTTATCAGCTATGCACTGTAAGCTACTCCCTAAGATGAGTAGGGCATATTTTCTTCATCACTCGGATACAGTCTCTCAGCAACATAACACAGGCAGATACTGGGGGTACACATATCATTCCATTTCACAAGTGTCTTATTTACAGTTTTTGAATCATAGAATAACAGAACGGTTTGGTTTGGAAAGGACCTTAAGATCATCCAGTTCCAACCTCCCTGACATGGGCAGGGACACCTCACACTAAACCATATCACCCAAGGCTCTGTCCAACCTGGCCTTGAACACTGCCAGGGATGGAGCATTCACAACTTCCCTGGGCAACCCATTCCAGTGCCTCAGCACCCTAACAGTAAAGAATTTCTTCCTTATATCCAATCTAAACTTCCCTGTTTAAATTTTAACCCATTACCCCTTATCCTATCACTACAGTCCCTAATGAAGACTTCATCCCAAGCATCCTTAAGTCCTTTTAAGACTTTTCAACATACATTGACCACAGATCAACTACTTATGGTATGCTATGAGAAACTTTGACATTATACCATTGAAATTTCAGGAAGAAAGTATAAAATAGATTGCTTTATAAGGAACTAACAGGGTCATATGTGCCTCCTCACTCCTGTCTAGTACTTTATATCAGGCTACCTGGTATTAGTAAGCAATAGAGGAAAGACACTTGGTTGGGGGCAATACCTATTCCAATGGGAAGAGAGCAGACCTCCACCACCCATGCACTGCTGTGCTAGCACAGAGAGGAAAACAGTCTCATGCTTCCAGGACCAGACTACAGAAAGAGACAAATACTTTATCCAGAAAAAAAAGCAACCACAGTGGAAAAAAACCCAGGATTTCCTTCATGGTCTGGTGAAGCAGCAGCAGCAGCACCACACATTGCTCTTCAGTGGGGTCAGCACAAAGCTGCAGGCTTGCCCTCTGGTACAAGAAGCAAGAAAGGAGTTGTAAAGTCCTGTAGGCTTTTGAAATCCTTTACGTAGCTCATGCAGCTGTACACAGTAACTTAGCAAAGAGTTACCACTGATATGAATGCAAGTTCTGTATATACATAAACACTGTGTTTGGGTACATACTCCAAAGTACCTTCTCTCAGGTTCTGCCTTGGGGGATATGGTTTAGTGTGAGGTGTCCCTGCCCATGGCAGGGGGGTTGGAACTAGATGATATTAAGGTCCTTTCCAACCCTAGCTATTCTATGATTCTATTATATGATTCTAAATCACATGAGAAACAGATTTCACAGGTGGAAGACTTAAAAAACCACAACATGCTGCAGATAATACTTCTTTCAGCATGTTCATGTTGATTAAAAATGAAACCCAATAAAAATAAGTCAGTTTTTAACAAATTAAGAGATTGCCTTTAATGTTGAACTAATAATTTGAGTGAATTATTTATAACTTCAGTTTCAATGGAACCTCCTGAAACTGTCTTCTGCGTAGGTTTATGCTAAACCTACAGTAAGATGAATGTTTGAAGAGCAGTATTCTTTGAGCTACTCATGTTGAAGAAATTATCCTATGGATTGAATGTCTCTTTCAGTTGACAATTAATGCAATCATAGAAAAGGGGGAAATGTAAGTGCCAAGGGATGGGAAATGAGAGGCCTCGTTTCTTTTTTGCAAAATTAACTCTTGGGGCTGAAATAAAATTCAACCTGTTGGCTAAAATTTGGCTTTCTTCCTATTAAAATACCTTCCTAATCAGTTCAACATGTTAGATGTATATCGAACTGGACCTTGCCCCTCTGGGGAAAACACCACTGTTGATTTCTATTTTTCTCTAAGTACTACCTAGGATATTTCACACACAGGGACCTTTCTTGTTTTTATACCAAGCATGTCATTAATACACAGAAATAATGCTGATAGACAGTGCCAAGTCCTAATAAACAGCATCTAAGCTATTAATTAGCAATAAGTGTCCAAATCTGAAGTCAGCAAAAAGCCCTTTTGCCATAGTACAGGGTAGTAAATCAGAGCAGCTCAATGCAATGGGCTGAACTGTAACTTGGAGCACACACGCATGCAAGGGAATATCATCTCGTACCAGCATTTTTCTCTGGTGAATCATTAAAGCACTTATTTTTAAGCACATATTTATAACCAATCAACATTAAAAAAAAAGAGAAGGGTGTTGAAATGCTTCAAGAAATATCTCACTTCCATAAGTTATTCTGAAACTAGGTTACAATACAAACTGGACTTGCCCATACATCCCCTTCCTGAGGATGAGAGGCCAGGACTCCACATCTCCCCCCCACTCCTAATCTGTACAGCTGTGCCACTGCAGGCACTTTACCATGGTAAAAACCCAGCAGTATCTTCCTATTTTGCAGCCTTAAGAGCCAAGGGAAAGCAGGGAAGGAATTTTGTCTCAGCAGCATGTCTGTGAGTCACGCTGCCTCCCGGGGCTGCTGCTTGGGTGGTACAGTTTACACACCATCCCTTGCTCAGAGGATCTGCCTCAAGTCACCATCAAGCCCTTTGCAAAGGGAACAAACAGTTTTACATAGGCTCGGTTCTATGGTCTATGTGATGCTATCCAACATGTAATTAAACAAGAGCAATCTTTCTAAAGCTCAGACTGTTTGCTTCCAGAGTAATCCCAGTGGAAAGCATTTCTACTTCCACATTTCCCTGTTTTGAATACCCTTTTATTTTTTCTTGCTTTGGTTTTGCAGGTCCTCTTATAACTTATACCACCTACTCAGCAAGTTTCAGTGCCGTCAGTACTGACTGACCACATCCATAGAGCAACTCAATGCTCCTGCCAATGATTTTCAACAATATATGGATTAGATTACACACCCGCTGCCAGAAAAAACCATCTACCTCAGATTTAAATCATTAGGAATGACCCTCTGGAGACAATAATCTCCCCTAAATGTGAAAACTACAGACAAATGTCAGAACGCTGTCTGGCCCAGGAATGTTTCCTCATAACAAGGCTGGTTTGTGCAATCAATGAGGCTGACAAACCCTCCGATACGCTCTCAGGGCCTGATCCAAGGCACAGTGAAGTTTATGGTAACACTCCCATTGACTAGAGCTGTGTGGGAAACTTTTCTCCTGACCCATGAGAACTTTAGAGATTTTGAAAGGGTTTGGGTTTTTTTTTCCCTTCCCCATCCTGAACAGGAAAAGAAAAATTGAAATCTTAAATTTTTCAACCTAAAAATCATCACTCCCATAAGTAAAGATTAAAAAAAAAATAAGCTTTATTAAAATAACTTGTTTAAAAGCTCAGAGCTTTGAAATTAAAGCTCAGATTTTCTATATCAAGCTTTACATAAAAGAACTGGAAGTTTCAATCAAAACGCAACATCAATAACTTGAACAATTTCAGCATTCTCTCCTGAATTCCAGAGCAGGCTTGTCCTGCATGAGCGAGTTCACCTGGGCTATTTTGTCCCTTCAAAAACACCATACATACATACAGGCACTCTATTCATCTTCATAACAAGCATAATTTACGTTCCAGCCACTAAAGCGGGACGGTCTCTCACTGCACACAGAGAGGTAGAAGCCATTTGATACAAGGAGTATAAAAAGAGAAGCCCTTCACAACTAATTGCAAGATGTAAACACCACATCTTTCACTCTTAAGTCAATTCTGCTTGCTTCTGCTAGGTGATAACTGTCAAATCATGTCTCAAAGTAGCCTTTATCAGCCGTCAAGGTCTTGAACCCCCATGAGCCAAGCCCTGCATCTGTATCATAGCAGAAGCCACTGGATGGAGCTGTTATAGTCTCACAGGCTGCGAGGGCAAGTCAGGTTTAGTCTTTAAGAAATTTTCATTGTCATTTTTAAGACATTTCCAATGGGAAAGTTGTGGCAAGAAGCAAAGGACATTTCTGTTTACAATATTTACACAATTCTCACTTGGTAGGCAACAGATCTGGCCAGAAGCAGGGACTCTACAAAGGCCCTAAGATACGACTGATGCATTTCATTTAATAAGAGCAAGTGGCACCAAGAACCCTCACCTACATCCCTGTACCAGTTTCAGTTCTCTTGAAGAGAAGCCACCTCAGAAGACCCTCAACATGGATTATCATTCAAAAAGGTAGGCAGAACAATACCTCTACTCCATGTAGAAAGGAGACAGGAAATGGAAGAACAGACACGTGTTGACTTACTGTAGTCATAAAAGGAAACATGCACAAAAGCTAGAATTAGAGCTAAAAGGTTCCTATAGCAAATGCTAAGGCAGCCTCCTATGTATTAAGCAGTTCCTGCCAAAATTTGAGTCATCACAATCCATAATAGTTAAGAACAGTAGCTGCCCAGACAGAACATCACTGTAGTTAATAGCAATATAGAGCTCAGGAATTCATTATTATTCCTTTATATATGTATATATAGAGAGAATCATATTGAAAATCCAAGAACTAACAAACCAGGTGACAGCACCTGGACATAAATGGGTCCTCCATGAGAACTTCTGAATTGCCATTTTCCATCTATAGCCAGATTCATCCAAGGGCTATCTAAAGTCTCACTTACAGAACCTAAAGCACACTTTTCCACATGACAGAGAGAACAGACAGCTTCTAAACTTCAGCTGAGTGTTAAAAGAACAACAGACCACATTCAGAAACACCCTGGTGCTCGGTGACACCACCATCCACTCTGGAATGTGCCACTCCAGGAACACATAGGCACGTTGTGCAGTAAATCCTCCTGCTCCTCCTGCGCCTGTGACTTTGACAACTAGCACAATAAGTTAAGCTTCATATTTTTCATAATAACCTCAAAATACATGCATGTGTCAGCTCTAACTAGCAATCTACCCAGGTATCTGCACCTCGTATCTCTGGGTTTCGATGAGCTGTCAGGAAATGCAGGATAGCAGTCAGATCCCTCATTTCTAGCTAGAGCCTAAGGCTAGTTTTGCAGACACTCATTTAACCTCCCACTTTAAACCTCTTGCTGAGTGTGCCGTGTTTTATATCATCCACCACCTTTCCATAGCTATCATCTCAGCTCCCACAGCAAACAAATTCAGCAGCTTTCCCAGCACAGGAGCCCTCTTGCAACGCTTCCTGGACAAAGTAGTACTAGAGGCCCACAACTCCCCCAACCCTTTATTCTTGCATCCTTGCACCTATTTACACTCATACACATCAGTCCAATTCACTGCTTTCTTTCCCAATCACCATCCAAGTGCAAAGCCTCATCTGTCGCCTGAAAGGTTTTCAAATCATGTAGCAGATGGAAGAAATGCTCGATTTGTCTTCAGTTTGTTGTATCAATACTGTGCATTGCATGGGTTGTTAAAGAAAAGAAACTAGGCAGTCAAAAGCTGCTTACATCTTGCTCCTCCGTGGGTTGTGGGACAGGTTGGGTCTTCCTGGGCAAAGGAAAGATGTCTGTGGAAAGATGAAGAATATTCAAAGGTTTTATAGGCACTGCATGGGACCAGCTGCAACCTCAGTCCACTGATAACTATTAGACACAAAGCAAGACTGAAGGATAGAAAGCACAGGGCAAGAACACAAACACTTGGATGTGAGCTTCCACACCACAGGGTTATACACAGAGATCTTCCTTGCCTTTTTCTAACAAAAGCACAGCCTAAAACTGTGAGATCTCAGGCATATTCTGGCCTATTTAAGAAATAAGGTGTATGGCTCTACCTCAAGACTAATGCATCAGCCTATTACAATGGGCTCAAAAGATTTTATTTATATATATGAAAACTATAACAGAAGTGTCCAAAAGCCATCAAGAGGTCTGTCCCGCAAGGGACAAACAGAAGGTCATATACATACATTACTCAGCAAGTGATCTGGTGTTCAGAATACTCCTAAGATACACTTTGATGAATTGATAAGATCTTTGATCTGCATCCCTTATCTTAGTTTGCACCTTTTTATTAAATGTGGCTCTATTAAAAAAATTACATGGTTTTATTCCCAACCTACATATTCACATGCAGAGAATATGACCGATTGGAAAGACAATGGATAATAATTCCATCTGCCCCCAGAATGATCTTGTCATTAAATTTGGAAATTAGATGCCCATTTCATTTTTAGTATTCCTGCTTTTTTTTTTTAAGCAAAGCAAGCTGAAATAACTATATTGTTCTAATGCAGAGAGAACATGTCATAGCTTCATGAATATGTATGTACATACAGCTGTGCGTGGCAGCAAGGGCATGGAAAAACTTTGCATCCAACCTTCAGAAAACTGTTTTCACAAAGTGAAAAATTAAACTGAATCCTGAATCTTTGAAAAGCCCTTCTGGTTTTATTCTCTGTTTCTGTCTCCAGGTTGTGATCAGAAAAGGATAGTGACAGGGTAAAAGGAAACAAAGCATGAAGGGACCAACATCCACAACCTTGACATCAAAGCTCAGAAGTTCTCAGTATTTTTCCTGGGTGAAGAATTCCTTCTCTAAACTTCCTTAAGAAGGAACAATACTTTGATTTTGACAAATCTTTCTGTCTCTGAATCTGCACTATTACTACTACCTTTATTCTGCTTGTTACAGTGTCAGTCATCACCAAGGGTATGACAGCTATAAATACAATGCACACATGCAGGTATATACTAAAAAGACAGCATCTTTTTAGTATGAAAAGACACAATCTGTTGGAATTTTATCATTCGTACTCAGCTATTGCATGTTCTTATTTGCCAGTTTTGGAAAGAGAACTTTCATGTAAGGTGATGAAAGGAGTTTCATACACAAGTTATGTATGAAAAATAAATATCAGTCCCAGCATTCTTCATCCCTGAGATACAGCTTGAGATAAAAGGGCAACTGACTTCCTCTGCTCTTTACTCATTCATACCACTTGCACTCTAGAGGATCGAACAATGCAATGAATTTTGAAATTGGAGACACCAGTACCTCTAATGTTTTTTAAACCTAAGCTCACTTTTTTTGCCAGGAATTTCAGATAGCCCATTCCTGATGATTAATGATCAAAAGACAGTTAGCTAGAGAAAAAGAAAATGCTGTTTTAAAAGCAAAGTCTAAACTTCATGGGTTTACAGAATAACTTGTTCTTGTCATTCTGGAGAAGGAAGGAAGTAAACCCAAGCCACTGACCTCTCTGAGTTACACAGGCCTGAAACTATGACCACAATCTCATCTCTGGCTCTAAATGTACACCAGAACCATGATGAAATAACATATTCAACACTGGCATTTTTGAAAGGGTACTCTACAGATTAAGGCCAAAAGTCACAGGTATCACAAGTAAACAGCATTAACTATGAATGGGGAAAAACAACCCTGTAACTTTGTGGGCAAATCAATTCCTTCAACATCCAAGCAAAACAAGCATAGATGTATGCACTTGCTCCTTATACACTGCTGGGAATTTTGCCAGCATGTAAGATTAAACCACATTTCCATATCATACCCAGATGTGCAATCAAGGGAACATCCTAGAGCATCACCTCCACAGCCTACCCTAGGACTCAAAGCCATCTGTTATCCCACCCACCATTAACATCTCTTCATCATTCATCAATTACAGAAAAAGGACAATCCTTATACTGAAATATTGCACAAACTTAGTCCTGATTTATTTAAAGGGTATTGTAACTACAAGACCTGCCTCTCATTTACCATTTGTAAACCAACTGCTCAGAAGCAGTTTTCCCAGGCTTCAGCTGCACTATTTGTGGCAATCCATTCCCTGCAGTGATTTCCACTGGGAAAAGGGAGGCAAAGCAATGCAGCTGTGAGGTGTCTGCCCATGTCTGACCCTGGGTCAGCAGCAGGCCATGTGGGTAGCAGCAATAGCCCAGAAGGTGCTGGAATCCCTCTTAACCTTCTGGAGGATTTCCATAGTGTTGCATTTTTGCAGTGCAACTCCTCTCCCCCAGCCTGCCAGCCCCATCCCTATAGCATAGCTCCAGAACAATACACAAATGTGATTTCAATTAGGTCAATAACAAATTCATGAAGGTTCAGCCCTCACCATCTGTCCAAAGGGAGCAAGGCTCTGTTAGGTCTGGGCCTTGAGCATTTTTCCCCCCAACCACCACCCATCCTCCTTTCTTATGAATACTATTTGGCAAAGCCATGTATATAAGAGAGATTTAAAGGGGTTTATGCCAAAAAAACAAACGCAAATTAAGGCTGTTCCACTATTAATTCCCACCACACTGGAGCATTACATAATTTATCACTTAACATGTACATAATTTAGCATGATTCAAACACATTAAAGACAGAAAGACCATAGTAAAAGCCTGTTAAGAACCACCAATTCTTCCTTTACAGGAGTTATATCTGTCTGAAATAAGACCCACTAAATATTTCAGCCTCAAAAATTTAGGTGCACTTTGCATTAGAAGCAGAAAGATTGATCTGTGTATCTAAAGCCATAATAACTAATCAGGAGGAATTTTATAGTGTTACATGACTGTCTCAAAACCTTCACTTCCTGTACACATAGAGCCAATAAACTCAGATTTTAAAAGTCATTTAAATCTTGGTATGTCCAATCAGACACTTACTTTGTGCTGCAAAGAGCTTTCCAGAGGAAAAGGTCAGGCATAGGTCTACACAGACAACTAGTGCCTCACCCAATGCATGTTTTACATGCGGTAACATCTACAACACTACACTTCTGAATTAACTTGGATGGTTTGTGGCCTTGGGCCTTCACCCAGAAAGCTGCATGTTCAGACCTCATTTCTATTCCATGGAGGAAAGAACAAAAGTCCCATAAACCCGAATGCAGTGAAGTATGTAGGAAAGTGCTGAGATATGAATGTACATCCAAGCTAAGTTCAAACACCCAGCACCAGGTGTGGCTTAGGATGCTTTGCAGAGCCTGGTTCATTATAGCAACTGCATCAAAAACATGTGGGTGAGGAGGGGGAGGGTGGGGAAGAAGATAGGAGGAGGAAGATCTTTCTTCTAACATACTGAAACAATTTATTGGAGCAGATTTAATCATTTCACTCAAGTTGAAGGGAGTAAATTCATGTTAAACTTGCCACACTGAAGATAATGGAACAAGTCATGGGAAGGAAGATGTTACTGAGTTAAAGAGCAACAAGGGAGAAAGCAAAATCATTTGCTTTAAGATACTCTAAGGTTATGTCATTGCACTGAGATGTAGGGATGAGTAATTTATTCAGATCTTGTGTTTTCCACCCAGGATTTTTCTAGCTTTGCCTCAGTTGATACAAACTGAGCAGTTGAACATCAGACTTTAATACAGTGATTTTCTATATTAAGAAACAACTTAACTTGTCCTCTAAAAATTAATGCTTTTCTCTGTGTCAACTAAAACACAGACTGTTTATTTCCCTTTATTGCTCAACAGCTGAAGCCTGAAAGGCATCTTTGCACACTGACGTAGCCAGCTAGAAAGTGGGAATACACCAGACACTAGAACTCCTATAAATCATCTGCCATCTGTGGAGAAGTAAATTGACGCCACCTTTGCCCTTCCATCCCCTAAAACTACAGTTGCTCATAATCACAAATGGAGACAGGACTGAGAAGATGGAGCAGAGCAGAAATCAGTTCTTCCACTTATTAATAATGAAGATAGAGGAGGATTAACCCCAAGTTGTATTTACACCATTCAATGCAAATATAAATGACAAAAATTAAAGATTGACACAATTAGAAAATATTGAATCTCTAAAACTATTCAGCATCAGCTGAAATGAGTTTAAGGAAGCTTTAGCATGGGCTTCAAGCGAGTCAAAGCTGGGTGCAAACTGGTTTTGAAAACCTGTTTCTAGACCTGTATTTCAGCCATGTATTAAGTCAGGGACATCCATTCTAAGCCTGCTCCAAGATCCATCTCCCTGACAATCCAGCACTGTTTTGGATGCCTATGGGACTAAGCACCAGAAGAGCTGCAGCTCTGTATTTTAATGACATATTCATGTATTGATCATTCCTGGGCATTATGGAAGGAGAAGACTAAAGGATGCAATCATACCCCATCCTCTAGTCACAGGCAGATCACTGAAACCTTACCAGGAACACAGTACCTCTAAGTTAACTTAATCCTTCCTTTGTGGGAATGGAAAACTCTCACCTCGAATGTCTTTCACCAGTGCACTTATTCCACTCTTACTCTCCTTAATGACTACCGAATATACCTTTGAACTTTTGGAGAAGCCTGCAGCCATGGCAATGCAAAAGTGTTCCTAGAAACCAGATTCAGAGTTTTACCTTTCAGCTTTTCCAATTGAAGTTTCTCCTTCTGCACTCTTTAAATACTAAATATTAAATCAGGGGAGATCCATTTGAAAAGGAGAGAATTTTTTCTTTTTGTACATAATTCAGTGTCCTGAAGTCAATGCAAGTTTCCCCTGAAACCTAGAGAAAGCAAAACTTGGTGTTTAAGCTATATCGTTAGATACAGTCTAGCAGGGAATTCAATGATACTTCATGTTCTGACAACCTTTATTACTTGTAACTCATTGCTTCTACAGACTGCAGATAGATTTTGCAATGAACTAAAACCTGTATGCATAAAGATGAAGATGCTTCTGAACACAGCATCACTTGAGTGACAACTATTGTTTTGTTAAATAATGACATTTCATGCACAAAAAAAAAGCCAATGCAATTCATTATATATGTTGAAAGGTGCAGAAATTTTACCATCTGGAGTGCTCTTAGATAGAGCAAAGTTAAGAGGAGAGGTCAGGTGTGATCCATAGCGGTTAAGTGCATATCTTCCCAAAGTATTATTTAAATACCTTATGGACAAAGTCAGCAGAGCTAAATCAGGCCATCTGTGGGATCACTGTCCAATTTTACTAAAGGAATTTTGGAAGCTTCCTGAATTCTTATGCACAATGCTTCAGTCTACTGGTCTTAAACCCAATGGCATTTTGATTGCCTAATAATAATAAACATCATGCCTCTTCCTTCAGATAAGGCCAGAAAGTTCTTCAGCAAAGCACTTCTTACACCACTTTTAACAAAAGAGAGCTCACAGAGATATGAAACAGAGCTGCTTTCTTCTCAGATCTTCTTCAAAACAGTCAGAGAGTTCAGCTAAACTCATTGCAAGAAATGAGCGAGGTTTTAGTGTCATTCCCTTCTCTTTAAGGCTATTCACACCATTGCCATCCTGCACTTAACAACACTAGTTTTAAAAAAGTAAGACTGCCTACAAATGTATAGAACTTCCTTATGTGGAAGCATATTTCAAATGACACTCAAAGGCTGTATTTTAAGAGCCTGGCACCCAGAAGTTTTTGGCCTGAAATTGAACATAAGTGTTTCAAAGGCAGATTAGCACTCAATACTCAGCAGTTTCTGAAAAACAAGCCCTATTTGAGCCTTCCTCAAAGCCTGTCCTTGATTACAGAAACTCAGTAAGATCAGTTCTGAGAAGGGAGGCTCATCACCACTCACAACACACTTTGCTGCCCTACCGTACCGCGATTTGGCAAGAGCACTGTATATTCTTCACTGTCAGTTCCAGTCAGGATTAAATGAAGCCTTTAACTTCCAACTAAGGTAAATGTTGCGTTTTTAATATTTAATAAAAACACCCCATTCCAATGAATCCATTATCTAATAAAAAAACAGCTCTGCCTTCAGAGAAAGAAGATAAAGAAGATTAAACTTTAAAGGGAATAATAGAGTAAATCATTACATTTGGGGATTATATCCTTAACTGGTGTAAACTGGCACAGCTTCAACAGAGCCCTGTTGATTAACATCACTGCATGATCTTGTCTAACCTGTTTAGCACTGACAGATGCATGCACTCTCGTGGCACTAGCCACGGAATATCCAACATTTGCTTTCAGCTGTCAGCAGGTACGAGGCAAAGAAAGATAACTCATTTTAAGTTTTTCTTCCCCATTTTGTACAAAGTCCAAAAACTCTATTTTCTTTTCTTGTTCTTTGGTTATTTTTGCTCATGGAGGCTTTGGGACAGCAGCGGTGGAAACTGAAGCTGTCTGGTTAATCTGAGGTCAAGCTTTGTGTAGGCAGCTGCAAGCCAAACTTCCCCACCCTGCCCTACCACTAACCCAAGCTCTGACCTGCCGGGACCACCCCCTTGCTCTTGCAACAACTTGGTCCACATTTGTATGGAGTGAACACAGACAGTTAGCTGAAATGCCAAAATATCAATGTGTGAAAGCACATAGACACACTGCCAGGTCTCTGTGACTTTTCCGTTGGACAATAACCAAGACCACCAAATGAATCTGGCAGTCTGGAATCCACTGATGGATCAAGTCACTTAGCAAACACACTCTGTCCCTGTGAACAAGTTACATTATGAACTGAAGGAGTGATTTAAGGAAGAAAGAAAGCACACAGAGAGCCACCAGCACCCCACAACCTCATGCATCCACAGCAAGTCCATCTCTGTATCTGTGACAACCGCACAAGTATTGAGCACCCCAAATTCATGCCTACTTTGTTCGTGATAAACTGCTGAATGTTGAGCACTTCTGAAGTCAAGCCATTCAGGGACATGAATAGGTATTAAAAAGTAATTCATTTCCTAGGGTATAAGTGATAAATCTGACCAGTCTCCCTGATACATCAGCATTCAGGAACTTTGAAAATCCCATCCCAGAAACCTACAATAAATTCTTGCTTCTGAACAGTGACATTACACACATTAATTTAACCCTCAAGATTGCAACCAAGGCCAAGCTCATCAATTTCAGTTCTGTAGCACTGTACAGAGAGCACTGTCTGTGGATAGCTGACCGCCTGAATGGTTAAGCCAGAGGAAGGGTGAGAGGAAGGTTGACCATCCTGATTTTACAGATGGGAGACTGAGGCACAAGGAAGGAAAGGAGGGGCAGGAAAGAAGGGAAAGATGTAAGTGATATGCTCAAGGCCACCCAGGAAGACTGCTGCAGAGTGAGAACATGAATCCACTTTTCTCACTCCACCCCCTTTCCCTCCTGTCTGCACACAAGGTCTCCACTCTCAGAGCTGCGTGAGAATCTCAATGGGTCAATGCTATTGTGTACAGTGGTTACCAAGAGGAGCCCACGTTTCCACAGGTGCAGGAGGGTAGAACTCAATTTGCAGCTCTTGATTCAGCCCAGCAGAGAAAGGAACAGGGTACAAGCAAGCACTCCCATCCTGCTCCCTAGGTTTAAGGAGACAGGGCTGGCAACAGAACCCTCAGTTACAGAGCACAATGAAGAATCACAGGGAAGCACAGTAGATGAGCATTACCTGATCAACACCAGCTCCAAGAAGTGGAAGAAAAGGAGATAGCCTAAGTAAGCACTTCAAAATGTCAATTCTGCCGTTTTGGAGAAAGAAGAACAGCACAGGCCAACATGAACACCATGGATCCAAGAGCCAGAAAACACAGGATGTAATTCTAACCGGTTTGATGGCTCTCTGTGTTACTTATGTGCAAATCACCCCAACCCTCCTTCTCTAGCTTCAGACTATAAATGCCTTGAGGCAAGGACTGTAACCACCTCTGTCTTCATGTCACACTCACCTGTGGACAGTCACCACATTTGAGCTTGAAACCTGTTACTACTCAAAGTTAGTAATGCAACTCTGAAAGCTTAAGCCTATAATAGTTTATGTAGCTAGAGGTTCACTTTATTGCCTAAACATTGTTTTCAAATGGGTTAGAAAATACAACCACAAGAACAGGTAGGCTGGGAAGAGTCACTGGTACCTGCCAATCTGTGCTTCTTAAATCCTCTCCAAATAAGAAGTTTGCCCCTGCTCGTCAGAAAAAGAACCCAAGCACTGCATGTCCCTACACAGGCACAGAAAGCAGTAGCACAGGTAGAGATCTGCTGTGGAATCACCCACTACTGGCACAAACAGACCCATGTGTTGCTAGCGTAGGCTCCCTGTCAGGGAAAAACCACACCTTGTGGGGCTGCACAATGAAGCCCCAGCAATTGTGGCTTTTAGGAATTACTCTTAGAGGATTTAGAAACCCACAGGAAAGGAGCTGGCTTGGTTATCTCCCAGCTAACCGGCAACACGGCCCAGCATGCTGAACGGAAGACATCTCACCAAGCTTTAGGTAACATCTACAGTTCCATTGATAGCCCAGCTGACCAACAGAATTCCTCATCTCTGACAAGCACAAATGGATTTCCTTTTAGGTTTTTATAGGAAGTGTTTGATGCACACAGACCAGTAAAATCGAGATTACTTTTAGTTAGCTATAGTCTGGTTTCCAGAACATACAAAACATTATATTTACCACTAACCTTTGGTCTACACAACATAGATTGCATTAGTAAGAACCAATCTGTCCTGTGGTCAGCATTTTTGTGTTCCATTTTATCTATTCGCATCTATTTCAGCATTTGTATTGAGGGCAACAAGTCTATTTTGAAGCAAACCCACCAACTGCCCCCAACAGCCATATCCAAGCTTGCCTTAGTGTGGCTTAGAGTGGCATACAAACTAGGCACCTTCTCTCTACAGTTTTGGACCACAGGCATGGGGACATATTCAGTCCAAACTATACCCCCCACCACCACCGGTATACACACAGCAGAGACTCAAGGGGCTCAGCATTGTCTGCTTTGATCACTGACACACTGCTACTGCACCCGATTACTCGCTAACAAAGGCAAAGCAACTTGGAAATGACTGAGAATTAATTGTTCTGTTGGTGTGAGCATTTTAATAAGGAATAATCACCCCAAGCCGAGATACAAGTGAAAAGCAAACTATAGAAAAATTCCTGTGGTAAGAGCACCATGGCAATGTGTGTAAACTGAAAAGGGAGGAACGAAGTCACAGAGCACAAGTCTTGTCTGTACTACTGTGGAAACTGTTTCCACCAAGAAGGTGGTCTTTTGAGAACAGCAGAGTTCTGTTCACAGAAACAGTTCTCCCTCTGAAAAGAATAGGTTGTAGGTAGACATGTTTCCTCCAGGAATATGAATCCCAATTCTTTCTACTTCAAAAATAGAGGAATCACCTAAAATCAGAAACGTGTTAACAGTTCAACAACTCACCAAGTGAATTTTTCCTTTGCTCTAGATCAAACGAGACCATTTGAGTTTCTGCTTTACTAACATCTTGAGGTTTTGTTCCAAATTACAGGCGAGTTAGTTTTTAAGATAATAAATCTCATAGAGAAGGAAAGTTTATCACCTACAGTCTTAAAGGAGAAACAGTGATTAAGTATTACTACCTTATAGAGG
The DNA here is from genome assembly GCF_012275295.1 of Melopsittacus undulatus. Classification (NCBI taxonomy): domain Eukaryota; kingdom Metazoa; phylum Chordata; class Aves; order Psittaciformes; family Psittaculidae; genus Melopsittacus; species Melopsittacus undulatus. Next base: position 6,496,758 of record NC_047529.1, on the reverse strand, counting down.
TGTCAGCTGGTTCAAAAGCTGGCAATAAGCACAAGAACCCCCCACATATACCTTCCCCCTATGTAATTGACTCAGTCTGAAAAGAATCAAACAGAAGTACACCTTAACATTTACCCCATCATTTTCCTAGCCAGCAGTTTGTCAGTTCGTCCTCTGTTAATACACCGTCCTGCAAAAAGCAAGATTATAAGACAATCCAACTTTCTGCTTATGTCATAGTAAGAAAGAGGGCAAGCATCAAACTCCATGAACACACTTCAGCCCAGGAGAAGGGAGGGTTTGGCATTCTGTTGCCCAGTCATCCCTGATTTCACAGAATACTGTAAACACAGTCATCATCAATCTCTATTTCAGAAGCTGCCGGATAGAGTACAGATATGTGGTAGGACATGACAGCACTCTTGAAGCTTTCAGTCCAAGACGTTTACAGCCTATAATGAAAACCAAAAGTTTCTCCTATTGCCCAAATCAATAGACATTCCTTTAAGCCACTGGAAAACAGGAGACTGAAGAGAGACTTACAGTGATTAGCCAATTTTTTCCCCGACAGTTTAATGGGTTTCTAGGAGTGACATATTAGCCAGTGGAATATCAGTACAGCTTTGCTTTCTGCCTTTCCACCAATGAGAAGTCTGCCTTGATTTGGGGTTAAAACAGACACACAAGCAATTCTACTGCTACTGAACAGAAGCACATCTCTGCATTTTCAGACTGAAGGGGAGCTTCACCCCAGAAAAGAAACAGCAAACATCCAAATATCACCTACTTGATCTGAGTTAATAACTGCTGTGACATTAGATTACTTTCTCAGGAAGGGGAAAGAGTTATTTCTCTCAGGTTCCATTAATCATTTTGGAAAGTCCAGAGGTGACAAGGAACAAAATAAGTAACACTCAGCTGTATGAAGCAGAACATCCAGCCAAACTCTGCTTGCTTAGAGACAGATGGCAAACAAAGCCACTGCTCTGAAACTACAGCTGTGTGCCCGAGATATCTTCAGATCTGTGTGTGTGATCATTAAAGATTTTCAAATGATCTAATAAAGCAGAGTCTCCTGGAGATTTGGGTTTCCAGGCTTTTGTTTTCTTTACCGAGGACTACATTAAACTCACCCAGAACAAAGTCAAAAGGAAACAGCTCTTAGGCTGTTCTATTTGAAAGTGTTATACACACACAGGCACACAGAGTGAGCTTAATTCTTTTTCCTGCAAGTGCAATTTGCTCACAGTTTGTATCTGCAGGAACAGCTGGGAAGAAGTCATAGCAGGAAGACTGAAGAGCTCTCACTGGAAACCTGCGTCATCCTCTTCTTTCTCCAATTGCTCCAGATAAGAACTTGGACTTTCCTTGGTACCCACAGGCTCAGTATACAAATACCTACATGCCTGCCTGTTTGGAGAGCTCCATATAGAGTCCATGACCATGTAACCCAGCTTATTGCATATACACAAACTGCTGGTCAGATTCTATTTAGCTCAGCTTAGTCACTAACATATTATTTGCAAATGCACAAAGCACACACTGGCAGAGCTCACACATAACAGTAGCTGCACTGACACAGAAAGCACTTATCTTGTGCTATCAGTGGGAGTTCCTATCATCAATACTACACACTCCTCAGACAAAAGTGAAGGAAGAGGTCACCCAGTGACACACACTGCATGTCTTCCATCATTACTTCTGCCCAATACATGTGAGGCTGCTCAATACTAAAAGCCTGGCCAGAATTCAGTTTTCAAGGCTGGACAATGCCAGAGATCATTATTTCAACCACATTGGTAAGAATCTGACAATATTGGAGACCAGTAACAAGTGGTGTCCCTCAGGGATCGGTGATGGGATCAGTCTTGTTTAACATCTTTGTCGCTGACATGGACAGTGGGATTGAGTGCACCCTCAGCAAGTTTGCCAATGACACCAAGCTGTGTGGTTCTGTTGATACGCTAGAGGGAAGGAATGCCATTCAGAGGGACCTTGACACACTTGTGAGGTGGGCTGATGCCAACCTTATGAATTTTAACCATGCCAAGTGCAAGGTCCTACACGTGGGTCGGAGCAATCCCAGGAACAGCTACAGGTTGGGCAGAGAAGAGATTCAGAGCAGCCCTGTGGAGAAGGACTTGGGGGTGTTGGTCAATGAAAAAATGAACATGAGTCAGCTTCAGTGTGCGCTCACAGCCCAGAAAGCAACCGTATCCTGGGCTGCATCAAAAGGAGCGTGACCAGCACGTCAAAGGAGGTGATCCTGCCCCTCTACTCTGCTCTTGTGCGACCCCACTTGGAGTAAGTCCAGAAGAGGCCACGAGGATGATCAGGGACTGCAGCACCTCCCATACAAAGAGAGGCTGAGAAAGTTGGGGCTGTTCAGCCTGGAGAAGAGAAGGCTGCATGGAGACCTCAGAGCAGCCTTCCAGTATCTGAAGGAGCCTACAGGGATGCTGGGGAGGGACTATTCATTAGGGACTGTAGTGATAGGACAAGGGGTAACGGGTTGAAACTTAAACAGAGGAAGTTTAGATTGGATATAAGGAAGAAGTTCATTACTGTGAGGGTGGTGAGGCACTGGAATGGGCTGCCCAGGGAAGCTGTGAATGCTCCATCCCTGGCAGTGTTCAAGGCCAGGCTGGACAAAGCCTTGCATGCCATGGTTTAGTGTGAGGTGTCTGTGCCCATGGCAGGGGGGTTGGAACTGGATGATCTTAAGGTCCTTCCCAACCCTGACTATTCCATGATACTATATACCAGGCTAAGACTCAACGTTTGCTATTAACACTCATCAAATAGCTCAGCAAGAAATTTCTCTCCAGAAAAAGCCTTTACTCTTTCAGGGTGGGAAGTATCTGTTTTGACAACACTTAATATCAAAAAGTCCAAATGTCTTATTTCAGTACTAACTTCTTTCAATATATCTAAGAAATCAAAGCCAACTTCAGCTTTGCCTCTTAGTAGCACTAAACAAAGCAAAATTACTTCCTCAAATGAAAAAATTCAGCACTTCTGAATCAGTATTTTTACTGAAACATGTTTGTCAAGAGTTAAAGTATTCATTTAGTGGGTTTTTTTAGAGTTCCTATTATCCATGGCATGGAATTCTTATTTCCCACATAGCTAAGTGTGCTTCCATTTCTTATTAATGATTACATGTGTGAGAGGCTTTGTTTGTTTGCCTTTAAGTGCATAAATCCTTCCTGAGGGCTGTTGGAGGTGTGTTTTAAACATGGCCTGAGTCCCTAACTCCCCTAAAAGACCATGACCGAAAACCTGCCTCAAAACATGGCCCATATAAAATACCACAAATGCAAGTATGGAAGGAGATTCTCATTACCTGATTTGTGATCATGATTAATTCTCTTAGGTCACTGGTATTCAGAGTGTAAGCCAAGCTTCCCAGGTAGTATCAGATCTGAAAACAAACAGCATAAAAAGAAGCAGTTCAGTTTGATACCTGGGCAACCAATTTCTCAGCCTGAAAACACCAAAGAAGAATTGATTTGCAAAGGACAATAATATTTAGCTGCATGAAGTCCATTATAATGGACTTAGTGGGCCTATAAGGATGCTGGGGAAGGACTCTTCATTAGGGACTGTAGTGACAGGACAAGGGGTAACGGATTAAAACTTAAACAGCAGAGGTTTAGATTAGATATAAGGAAGAAATTTTTTACTGTGGGGGTGGTGAGGCACTGGAATGGGTTGCCCAAGGAAGCTGTGAATGCTTCATCCCTGGCAGTGTTCAAGGCCAGGTTGGACAGAGCCTTGGGTGATATGGTTTAGTGTGAGGTGTCCCTGCCCATGGCAAGGGGGTTGGAACTGGATGATGTTAAGGTCCTTTCCAACCCAAACTATTCTACAGTTCTATGATTCTATAATGCTGCCATCTTCTAGACTGACAGCCAAACAAATTGGGAGATATGTATGTAGACATGATCACAAACTAAAGAGGTGCTGAGTCAGTGAGCACCGCACAATGAAAGTCTTGGGCAAGGAGTCCCTAGGAAAAGATGTGTTTACTTCACACAAACAGAACAAGTAGGTTAGATTGCAAAGCAACTTTTCTTCCTGGCTATGACTGATAAAACTTACACACATGCAAATGGAAGGAGAGCAACAACAACAAAAAAAAGGCCTTTGCTGAGCTGCATTAACCTGTTTACTTAGAAAGCTCATCTCCAGAGTCAGAGCAACACTTCATTACGTAACTTTGCTCTACAGAATTTCTTGGCCATGTAAACTACAGGCACTCTCTCATAGAGGCTTGCAAAATAAATCCCTTATATGTAAAGTTCATGCAAACAAGAAAACCAAAACAACCCATCTCATTATCTTCTTCAACCAGTTACATCAAATACAAACAAACAAAGATATCTCTTATGTGCAGGGAACAAACCAATGCTGGTTTCACAGAGGAGTGACCGACTCCAGTAAATTAAATGCCCAGGGCTTCAGAGACGTCATCTGGTCCTAATTTTCCATCGGCAGTAAAATGATATGTTTTTCACTTTCATTGTAGCTTGTTTTCATCTACTTTATGTTCCAAGACATCCTGCTTTTCAAGCTCAGATCCATCACATTAAGAAAATGGACTTGAAAAAATGCGTAATAGCCGACGTAGTGGCACCACTGAAGCAGCTGAGCTCTGCTGCCTGCAGAGTCTCTCTCCCTCATACCAAAAAGGAATGGGAGCAGACAGAAGTACATGAGAGTTACACACATGGACTCAGCATAAGTGGAAAGCACCCAACTGCTTTACCTTGCAGAAATAGGGTGAAAGTACCACCTCCTCCTCCGATTCTCTGCAGGAACCAAGTGCCTGAAGGACTGGCCTCTCCTGCACTGCATTTTGGCTTCTCTGAGGTTTGCCTAACATTTATGAGCTGCAAATGCTTTAGATCTATTCTAATACATTGCACTCCACCAACAGAACAGGAAAGGGAGAGAGAAGAATGAAGTTGTCATCATCACCAAGCCTTCCCTCTCTATACCACTGTGCATCATCCCTCACCTTCCCTAGTACCAACAGCCTACAGCAATCAATTCACTAAAAGCATATGGAGATGAGTCCATAACAGCAATTAACAATACATAGTTGCAGTGCCTCTAATGCTAGGTACAACCTAAATCACAGTAATTTGCATGGGGACAGTTAGTCCTCGTATAACCATGAATGACAAGCCTCAGCCAGCTTCCCAGATGAAATATAGATGGATGTCTATAAGTGCTCAGAATACAACTGTGGTACATGCTGCACTACAGCTGCAAAACTGATCTTGATGTCAACTGCAAAATCTTCCCAAGAAGAAGGATAAATATATGGTGATCAGACTGTGCTGAGCTCCATGCTGCTTCAGGGACATTGTCAGCAGTGCCAGAGGGAGACAGTTACACATTCACAGCACCATATTTGACTGCACTAGAGAAGTATTCCAAAAGATCAATTTGCTACCCATAAAATTAAACCACAGTTTTACTGGTCCCATCCAAATTAAATCAGGACATATTTAGAAGTCAATTTTACAGCTGTTCCCAGAGTACCTTATCTCTGTGCAAGAGGCCAGGCACGAGGACACTCACTGGGAAGAGATATACCAACATTTCCCAAGACCTAAACAATCTCTCCCAAACACCTGATCAATTGAAACTCATTGAAATGGATATACACAAAGTAAGTGCACATGTATTTCATATGGAAGATTCTACTAAATCAAATAAAGGCTCATCTTCAGCTCTCCCACCTCCCCATTGCAATAAGGAGCCTAACTTCCCATCCTGTGGTCTGAAAAACATAAGTAATTAAGGCAGATTGCAGCCCATCAGTCAGACAGATTTCCCAGGGTAGGATTGCTCAGCCCCAGCACTCCCATCACAGCTTTACTTCCCACCCTGATTCTTTCAGCCCTGCTGCCAAAAATCTCTCTCACTGTTCCTCCATGTATTCCTGGTTTTCTTTCTTCACTTGCAGGACCACATATCTGTGGCTCTCTCAAGACCCTGCAGGACCTTTCTTGGCTGATGTAAATCAGAAGGAACTTTTCTTATCCAAGTAACAGCAATTCAGCCTACAGCAGCAGAGGATTTGGCCTCTAACTCAGTCCCTTTATCCCCACGTTCATTTCTAGAGCCCATGCCTCTTTCCCTCTAGGAATTCAGTATCAGGACTCAGGTTTGCCTCATTCACCATAGATTTGACCCTGAACACACACCAACTAAACGTGAAGTTTGCATCTAACCAAGTACCCAAGAATCATGTTTTATTTCATTTACTCTGGTTTCCCTTACACTCCTTATCACAGGACCATGATGGACAAGGTAAGTGCCACAGGAAGATGCTGGCACAACTGCCCTTCCTTGTAAGTGTCTATTAAACAGGCACAATGAAGGTGAAAAGGAAACAAAAACCATGATAGTTGGCACTAGGAGAGTCTTTCTACTGATTCTAAAAGGATCTCCCTGTTTTAAGTCAGCTCTCTTTCTCATCTAAAGAGATGTCCTTTTCTTCATCTATCTCTGTAGGGATTTCCATAAGGAAAACTTGCATGGGGAGCTTGCATTTACCAAGGTCCATTTAAAACACCGGTAGTTGCTAAAGGTTCACTTAATCCTGTTTCGTCTCAGCTCCCACTGCTAAGCCTTTGCTGTTCATTTTGATAATAGCTAAAGAGGAAAACTACGGGACTTGTGCATCCCTGGTTTTGTATACTGCATGTGGAAAGGAGGAGAAAAAATACAGTAATATTACTTGAATTTTCCAAAGATTTCATAATATAAAGCTGAGAATTGCCTCATCTTTAATGCTGCTGTGTTTTAGTCATTTAGAATGATTTGCCTTAACTATTTTCCACAAGGACTACCATGTCTATTGACAGGTACACCTACCTATAGCTGTTAGGTTGTCTTTTAGAAAGGAATGCGAGAACAGCAGCTTCATTTGTACCATATTCTTCCTCTCTTGCATACAATCAGATGGGTAAAAGAGACAGGGGGTGGAGAAGAATTCCACAACATAATCATTTGGCAACTCATATTATTTTCTTTCAAAGGGCATTACAATACACTTCTCTCACTTGGGGAACTTCAAGAGAAGATAATTATTCTTGTCTGCCTTGTAATATATATTAAAAATGTTTAAATGTGGCTTTCCAGGGAATTCTGCCAAATATTTTTAGGCACCAGACCCAGCTTTACTTAATTTTCTATTGCCTTCTTAGTCTTTTATAAAATACCCTTCCATGCAGTTTGAATTTGGTAGAAAGGCTGAAGCATACTCATTTATATTAGAAACATAAAAATCCTTCTTTCCTTGAAATAGAGATCTTTAACTCCTAATGTGACAGCCATTCAGATGTACAGTAATTAAAGTGTCTCTACAGAGCTTAACACACATCAGTGAGCTTTTACTGCCACAAAACCCAAGCAGAAACAGAGAGGGGAGGGTTTGGGGTTTTTTAGGAGACAACATATCAAGAACAGCAAGTAGCTTCAAACTTTTTTGTTTTATAAGCACTTTAGTAGCAGTGTAACAGTAGCACCTTGAGCCTCCAAAGACCAGAGCCCTGCTGCATGAGGCATTATAAAAGCTTCAAAGATGCAAATCCTAAACCTTTAAGTGCTGTCATCAACTACAGTAAAGTGTGGGATTACAGTACAGTTTGTTGGGGTTTTTTTAAAGCTATTTGAGGTAGCAATCATCTCTCATTATTAGCAATAATGTTTATTACGAGGGATAAAGCAATGGTAGTGGGCAAACCAATCTGCTCCAAGGAGTTTACAGTCGAAACAAACAAGAATGCCAACCCCTGGACACACAGACAGAGCTCATTATATAAAAGCAGAACACAGAGTTGGAAAAAGATAAGCTAAGTAACAGAAAAGGAGGGATAAAACAGATGTGGAATGAACCTGAAGGGACTGTACCCACAGTACCACAAGGCAAATAAATAGTCCAGAGCTGGCAGTCGTGAGACAAAGAACAAGTGGGAAGCAGTGAGGCACAAAGTCTTGCTCTAAATCATGCAGCACAGCAACTAGCAGTGAGAAGCCTGACAACCAGATCCTCACTTTAGCATCCACACAGTGAATTCTGACACTTCACTTTTTAAAACTTCAAGTCTGTGCTATTAAAGCCCAGTGAGAAAGGCCAGGCAACCCTTATCCTGAACTTCCAAACAGTCAGACATGATTTACACAGCAAGATCCAGATCAAGCCCACATTATTCCCATCAGTTTGCTTTCTGGATGTTTCACTGTCTCCCCCCCTTCTTTTAAAAGCCAGCATCAGAAACTGTAGATAATTAGCATAAAAGTCCATGTGAAATGTTGTATTTGTTGAAGTGTTTGTTTTGGCTTCCCAAACCAGGCTGGAATCCAGCTCTTGGGCTCAGCCCCACCTTAGTTATATTTGTCCTGTTATGCACAACAAGCCTGGAGCCACATTTAAATATGAAGCACTTTGAAACTGTATTAATGCTATCTCTTTGTCGTTACACACATTAACTCCCTTCACAACTGACCCATAGGTTGAACAGCTGACCTAGCTTGTTTTAAAGGATAGCAGCACAGCTTTACTTAGCTTTCCCTGATAATGGAAAGGAAGCCAGCTCAGACTGCATGTTGAAAACTGAAACAGCTGAGTGGACTCCTCCTACCTCCTCTCTTGCAATTTCATCTTTTATGGTGGCAGGCCAGTCTGTGCCAGACAAACTAAGATTTCTTATGTTCTTCAGTCACTTGGCTGTTCTTTCCCATAGATATTCCAGCAGCAGATTAACGTCAAGGCATGCTATGCCAAACACATGAATCTCAAGGCTTCAGTCAAGCAGGAATGTTGCTGGATAGTCTCTTCTGCTGTTAAACCAAAGGATCACAAGTGGACCTCGTCTGGGCATGCTTGAGTAACCAGTAACTCTCACCAGGACCAACAAATATGGGTGTATGGGAGGTCAAAATCAAGTCTCTTCAACAGTGCCTGAAGCAAACCAGTTGCATAGGGAAGTGAAGCTTTCCCTCTTTGGCACACAGCTGCATACGCCATCCACACAATTTCAAAGCACTGGATTTCACAGATGCAAGGAAACAAACAACTGCTGTGCTCCCAGCAAAGCCAATGGCAGGAGGTGCTGCTTCCCCAGCCTTCCAAGGACCAGGCCTTTCTCCACTACAGCACACCCAGCAGCACATGTACTCAGAGGACCAACACGGCACAGATGAAGCACCCAAACTCACAAGCCAGTAAAAAGCCTGTAGCACTCTCATTTATGGCTTTGCATTGCCAAGGTACCACCCCTACTGAAGGAATTAGAGCAGGCCTGCAGGAAACCTAAAGCCTTGCATCCCTTAGGACCAGCAGCCTGTGACACAAGGGCCCAAGCAGACATCAATTCTTTGGACAGCAGACCCAAGGACATGGGAGAGGAATCAGTGGTTGAGGAGAATGCTCCCACTGCCACCACCTCCAAACTAAGCAGCTCCCACTAAGTTTCTACCCTCCTACTTAGTCTCTAAAATGGGAAGGAAAACACAATTCTGAGTCTTCCCCTGCCCCTTACTAGAGATGCTAGCCCCTTCTTTAACACTTCTAAGTCCTTCTAAGCTACAAAGGAATAATCATAGACTCATAGAATAGGTAAGGTTGGAAAGGACCTTAAGATCATCCAGTTCCAACCCCCCTGCCATGGGCAGGGACACCTCACACTAAACCATGGCACCCAAGGCTTCATCCAACCTGGCCTTGAACACTGCCAGGGATGGAGCATTCACAGCTTCCCTGGGCAACCCATTCCAGTACCTCACCACCCTCACAATAAAGAATTTCTTCCTTATATCCAATCTAAACCTCTGCTAAAAACAAGTGGAAATGGACAAATTAGATAAAAAGAGCACACTGCCCTGCTGTATTTAACACAGGTTTTTGTCCTAGAGGACATGGAAATTAAGCAGTTGTAAAACACCTGCTGCACCCTTTGGCAACAAGACCCAGATATCTCCTTTAGAGTCAGCAAAACCCCTGTTCACATTAAAGCATTCTTATGGAGACTGTTTACCTGGACTCATCTTGTATGCTGCACTAGCACAACCATGTAGCAACACATTGGTCTCACCAGCCTGTCCTTAGAGTCTCTGCAGATCTGCTCACAATGATCACATGATGACTCTCAGGAGCGTACAGATCCCATTAAGAAGGCAGGGACTTGGGGAGTCCCCAACTCCAGAAGGTCATCCTAAGCTCAGCAGTGCACTGCAAGCAACCCAAGCTTTGCAGAAGGCAAGCTGATCTCAGCCTGCTGACAGCTACTGCTCCATGTGTACTCTAGTGTGTCTCTTTGCACCCCAGCCCTCCAGCCAGCCCATGACCAATAACCCCAGGATTTTCAGACATTTACTTAAGTGCAAACCACACAGGAAAGAAAAAGAAAGCCCAAAACCCCAAACCACCTAAACACAAACCGATAAAACAATCAATCCTCAGCAACTCCAGACACAACATATACACACTTTCTATTTGCCTCCCCCACAGGTCATTTTCCACATATACCAGCCATGGAAATTGCACCCTCTCATAGATGCATCTTAAAGCAACGTAATCCTTCAATAACATATCAAGCTGAAGACTACTAACCTAGAAAAGGCCTTTTTCCTGCACCAAACACATAATGCAAACCTCCTTATGAAAGACGAACTCCAAAGACACTCTTCCAGGAGACAAAAGCCAGCTCTGCTCCAGGTGTGCCTATTTAAACTGCTGCCTGCTTCAGGTGCTGCCACTCTCCACTGATTGAGCCCTCTGCCCCTCCCCAGAGGCTCCTGACAACTCTGTGTTTGCCAGCTGAAGGTTTAATTGAGCTCAGGGCATCTCTTGAGGATGGTGAACTGAAACTTCACACGTGGACAAGTTCATGGGTATCCCAGTTAGGCCTGTGTGCAAGCCTAGATTGCCCCTTGGAATCTACACATGTAGCAGTCACCTGTGATGCTGTGGTGACAAAAACTGGTTGGGTTTTGTGCTGTCTACAGGAAACAGGTGTCAGCACCTCCAAAACCATCACTGTGAGATGATGGACACAGCGTTTTGATGGGTACTTGAACAGGCAGACTTCAGCCATCTGTGAGATATATCTGTCTCCTATACAATTCTGGGAAAATAGAATCACCATTTGAGGGAAGGGATATTACATGTATAACTCCATATATAAAAATCTGTATGTCTAAATGACAATAAACTCTCATTTTCCTCAGGAAAAAAACATCAGTCTACCATTGAGGTAAAGCACCCTACCAGCTGATGGGCAACTGATAGAATAGCTATAATGCTTTTTCCCAGTAAGAGACACTATAATCCACTAAACATGATTGCCTGCATGATCAATCTGTGTTATTGACAGAAATATATGAACTATTTGTGTGATCAGAAAGGGGAAAAAACACCTTCAAGCTGATACAGGTCAAACTATGGAATATCAGTGCTTGAATAGGTCTATAATCAGCCCACAAAAATGCCTCAAAGAGTAAGATCTAGAAATTAATGTCAATGCAGTTGTGCAGGGGGTCTGCAAGATGAATTAAAGGTTGACAATGGTTTGCCCTCCTACATGTTTGGAATCCAGGGCTCCAAACAGTGCAGCTTATGCTCTTCATCCATCAGCAGCTTATGTTTCTAAAACAAAATACCCCAAAATTGATATGCCAAAGTACAGACTTCTCAGAAGACATTCTTCAAAAGCTAAAGGAGAATTGGATACCAATGTTTTGCAGTTAAAAGTGCTGGCACTTTATAAAGAGAAGCCTTTTGTTAGAGACAGGAAGTTTAGTTTATTGCCTGGTGTATACAGTTCACCCACCACATTATTTTGGGCTATTTTCATTCCTCACACAGTAAAGAGGAAATTCTAAGAACATTTCATTGCTTTTCTTTGTTTGATGAACAGCAAAGGTTTGCAGTTTACTCACCACTGTATTGCTTTGCTACTTCTGACATACAGTTTCACTTCACATATATCCTCTGGAGGATAAAACATTTGTTCTTTATAAAACTCAGTTGTTTCTCCCCCATTCATTTTAAGTCCGTCTCTCACCCTCATCTTTCACTACTTCACAGAAGGAATTCCTGATACAAAACTAGGGGGAAAAAACCATAAACTGACACTTCTATTTTTTTCCATCAGTAAAATTCAGGCTCAGAAACAGGGACCCTATGAAAACTTTCCTCCCCCTTGCAGCTTCCCCAGATCTTTTTCAGACACAATCTGTAGCAGTATAGTAACACCACAGCTACGGTACAGCACTATTACTGATATAGTATGATTGCTCTTCCGAAGGGCATTCATTTTTATCCAAACAAATGCTGCATCTCATGTACTGACCATTATGATTCCATTGCTTTGCACAACACAGTTCTATGCAGCTGAAGTTATAAAGAGCCAGTCCATTTATTCTTCTACTTTTCATCAATGCACAAGGTTATGCCAAATGTTTTTATACCATTCTTGCCTAACAGAAAAAGAAAGGATTCCTCATAAAAGGTTTGGTTTCTAAAAAATGCCAAGCATTTAAGCATTTATTAGAAACAGTTTTAGTTCCTCATTAATCTGAAAATGAAGTATTATTGATTTACAATGAGCAATTCATCCGATATCCATCGGCAGCATATAAAAACAGAGTCTGAGAATTCAGAAACGGGTGATGCCTGTTTGGCAGCAGCTTGCTATGTCCTGCCAATGGCATAACCTGTCCAACTGGATGGGAAACAGCCCTGCTCTTTCTGTGTGTTCTGCATGCTTGACTGTGTATGTCCCACAGATCGTAGGCTAACCCACATTTATTTTTATATTACAGGATCAGCAAGTCTATATTAGATCAAGGCTTGGGGGACTTTACATATTGCTTAACCTCAGTCACCCAGGTTCTTAGTCACTCCAGCGTTGAGCATGGTAAAAATAGATAAATTACACAGATAGATTGACACAGAGACATACACATCTGTGCACATAGACATACATATCCCTAGGGCCTGATGGAACAACTCCAGTTGAGTACACTGAGCTTTGGATCAGGACCAACGTTAGAATACGATACAGACTAAGTGCCTCTGATCTCTGAAACCAGTTTTAAAGGCTAATATGGGGAATGAGCCTCCATTCTGTGACCCTGGTTTTCCACCAGTGTAACTCTATTGGCTTTAGTGGCATGTAAAGCCAACGTAATGAAGTGGAGAATTATGCTCACATTATGTTTTTTAAGTAGCTTATTAGCCTGCATATTACACCCTTTTTAGTGAGTTGGCAGCTGTGCAAAGAACTCCAAGGACCTAATTCACTGAAGCTGATACGACTCTTCCCACTGGTTTTGGGTCAGGGCCCTACATTATGCTGCAAATGCTGGGGAGAGGATATTATAAAGTGGTACAGTAAAGGTAAAAGGGTGTTAATGAAAGTCCCTTGAGGAAGTCATGGCTTTCATTAGTCTGGAGGAGCTTTCCACAGATTAAAAATGTTTAAAAAAGAACATTTTAAAGCGTGCCAAATGCACATGACTTTTTCTTCCTTGTTACCATTAAAAAAGAACAAAACCCAACCAAATATCAGGATAGAAAAAAATCCCACATATATTTTGCAGCCTAAATGGATTTGTTTACAGCTCGTAACAGGGAGTGAGTGGATGGGGTGGGGATGGAAGGTAAAGGGGCAGAGAGATAAGAGAAAGAAACAGGTCTCTGCCACCCCCACGTCCTTAGCTGCATGCTTGGCCCTGGGGGTGAATTGCCTGCCAATGCTGCTTGATCTTAACTCTTCCCTCTCACTCCTTTCAAAGCTGCCTACCTCTCAGAGTCCAGTCTCTCAGCCTTTAGGGCTGCACCTGCTTTCCTCCTCTCTGCTGCCATTGGCCATGCATGTCTCTTCTGGTGGCCTCTTGTCACACCCAGCCCCATTGCCTGCCCCAGCTTCCCACACATACGCACTTAATGAGCAGGCAGAGTAATTGCTTTCATAACACTTTTCCCACAATGACATTTCTCAGTTTGCTCAGGCAGGATTAAGCATTATGGTGCCAGTTCCTCGAGTCCTGTCTCAGCCCGAGGTCCCTCAATGCTATGAATAACAAAAATGGGTGCTTTGTCCAAGGAAGGACTGCTGGACCCACAGCTATAAAAGCCTGAGAAATACAGAGCTATCAAAGACTGGATGCAAAATCCAGCTCCTCCGTGATCTCCTGCCACCTCTCTGTCCCTCAGCTTTTGCAGAATGGAAATCAACAACAGAGATTTCCTCCACAGAAGTATGAGAGCAAATGCACCAAAGGCATGGTGATGACCAGTTCTCGGGTCTCAAAACCACCTGGAACACAGCTAAAATGAAAAAGAGCGTTACAAACAACTTCCTGAATTTATGCCAATCCTTGGCCACGACTGCAAGCCAAATCCCTCAAAAGAAGATAGGTTAAGTTCCATTCATTTGCTATGTCAGTATAAATGTGGAGGCCAAAGGGCTACTGCAGATTTCAGAGCCTATAAACCATAAAATACTACTGCTCTTGTGCAGACTTCTTCATAATGAACCCTGAAGATTCAGTTATGTTGTTTTCACTCTTCCCTTCTGGCACTGGGTCAGGGCCCTAGGTTATCATGAGAAACCTATGAAGGGCTTCTGAGATCTGAAGGGTTGAAATCTGACAGAAGAGTAATAATTGAAGGTTTTGGTTACTATTGAAATGACAGTAGCTCCTGGAAACGCAAACAGATGTCACAGTCCGAAAGAGGAGACATCCACAGAGTAGGCAGCTGTAAATAGTTCTTGATCAAAGTAGAAGAACATGCAGGTGGGCTGAAGACACAAGAGATGAGAATGAGAAAGCTAAGCCCTAAGTCTCACATGTTACAGTGCTACATCCATTGTAGTGCACTGCTTGTCAGTGTGTTCATTCATACTCCTTGGGACTGTGTTTCTCTGGTTTTTGTTCAGCAGTACCCAGACAACTTTTCCTTTGACCATGGATATGCTGCACATGGAGGTGACATTCATTGGCATAGCTTGCCTGGACATTTTATGAGCTGATAGCTTGCTGAGGGTGCACTCAATGCTACTGCACATCGCTGACGAAGATGTTGCACAGGATCAGTCCCAGCACCGATGCCAGAGGGCCATCACTAGTCACTGGTTTCCACTTGGATATCAAGCCATTGACGGCAAATCTCCAAGTGTGATCATCCAGCCAAATGCTTACCCACCAAGTGGTCCATCCATCAGACTCATACCTCCCCAGTTTAGAGACAAGGATGTTGTTCAGGACAGTGTCAAATGCCTTTCACAAGTCCAGGTAGGTGATGTCAGTTGCTATCACCTTATCCACCAACACTGTAGCCCCATCATAGAAGGCCACCTAATTTGTCAGGCACAATTTGCCCTTAGTTGAGATCCATTTTGGTTGTCATCAGCCACCTCATTTTTCATGAGCCTTAGCATAGTTTCCAGAAGAATCTGCTCCATGATCTTACCAGGCACTAAGGTGACAAACTAGATTCTAGTTCCCCAAGTCTTCCTTTTATCCCCTTTCTAAAAATAGAGGTTATTTTTCAAGCATGTGACCCTTGAATATTGTCCAGCTTTCTTGAGCCCCTCTTCCATCCAGGACTTTATCCCATAGTACCTTACCAAGAAAAACCCTGAAGAGGCCAAAGTCTGCTCTCCTGAAGTCCAGAACAGTGTGTTTGCTGTGCACTCTCCTCGCTGCCCTGAGGATCTTGAACTCTACCATTTCATGGTCACTGCAGCCAAGGCTGCCATTGAGCTTTAGATTCCCCACTAACCTCTCCTTGTTGATGAGAACAATGTCCAGCATAGTACCTCTCCTCATTGATTCCTCTGCCACTTGGAAAAGGAAATTATCATTCATGCATTCCCAGGAGTTCCTGGATAGCTTGCCCCTGCTGTGTTGTCCTTCCAACTGATATCAGAGTGGCTGAAGTCCTCCAGACCTTGTGAATGTGACCCTCCTCCTATGTGTCTATAGAAGGCCTCATCCAGTTGGTATTCCTGATGGGATGACCTGTAGCAGATCCCCACTGTAATGTCCCCTGTCCCTGCCCTCCCTTTAATCCTGATTCTTAAACTCTCGGTTGGCTCTTCATCCATTCTCAGTGGAGCTCTGTGCACTCCAGCTAATCACTGACATAGAGGGCAATACCCCATACTCATCCCCCCGCCTCTCGTTCCTGAAGAGCCTGTATCCTTCCATTCCAACACTTTAATCATAGGAGCCACCCCACCATGTCTCTGTGATGCCAATAAGATCATAGTCCTGCAGGCGTGCACACGTCTCTAACTCCTCTTGTTTATTCCCCATGCTACGTGCGTTTGCATAGAGGCATTTAAGTTGGGCTCCCAGTGAAGCTGACTTACTGGCTGGAGTGGCTTACCGTCATACTGCAATCCAAAATATATATTCATTTTCATGCCAGAATATGGATGTAATTTGGGAGGTTCACATTTTCTTTAGAGGCACAGAAAGTGCCTGCTTCAGTTTCTGCTCAATCAAATTATTTCCTAATAGCTCTGTTCAGTTAACAAAATACAAAGAAGAAAAGCATCAATTCATAAACCTCTACATGAAATATTGCCTGTGACACATCATGAATACAAGATGTCATATCCCCAGAAATCGATGATACGAAAGCAGCAACCTTATGATTTCGAGAGCTTAAAGAGGAACTTTGGTTCCACCCTGTATGATGTAGCAAAGGGAAGCAAATCCAGCCTAATTTTACAGAAATTAGGGTTTTCACTAGGCAAAGAAAAATAAAATGTCCAAGAAATATTTCTTGATAACCACTCATGTTTGGAATTTCAGCATTCTCTGCAATAATTTTAGGTGAAATTTATCTTAATGAAGAAGTTCCTACACAGGCTCTTACACATTAGCACTTGAGTGCTTCTCCTTCCAGCTCTATGCCACTCTTCGCATGATGAAAAACAAGGAATAACCGAGCTTAGCTGTACCAGTACCGTACAAAGCAATTGGTGAATGAAAACCTTCCACTTCTGATTTGGTATTCTTCTGAATCAACTGCTGCTATTACTCACTCGCCCAATAAAAACATTGCATCAGAAGCTTAGTGAAGACAAGAGGAAGGAATTTACCATTGGAAAGGTGAGTCTGAAACACTGCCAGTCCTCACAGAATTTTCTTGACTGAATGATAGACATACCATAACATGTCTTGACCATGCCACAGACAACCCTCCATGTAACACAAACATCTACTCAGCGTCACTGGGTCCTGTGACTTACGTCAACGTGACTACTTGTATGAATGCAGATTACTCACATGAATAAGGGATTGAGACTTCAGTCACCACAGTGTCTGAAGACCCTGTTGATGCAAGACACAACATGGAAGTGAAACCATTAAAAAGTCAGCAGTAGGCTACAATTAACACACTGGCATTTGAAATGTTAAGGGGGGGTGTAGAATTTTCCATTTAGGGTGGGAAGAAAACACATTGTCTCTAATACTGATGTGTTCCAACTATGAAAACACTGGGGTTTCCTGAACATGTCCCCTGGATTTTGCTGCTGCAGCAGGTTGAACCTTAATCAATGCAAGATTTTAGCTGGCCATGATAACTACAAAGCAGGCCCAGAGGTCAGTCAGGCTATTTTCACAAAACCAAGGATTATACTTTTATATATTTTTATATATTATATATATAAAAAAAGGAAGAAGTTCTTTACTGTAAGGGTGGTGAGGCACTGGAATGGGTTGCCCAGGGGAGTTATGAATGGTCCATCCCTGGCGGTGTTCAGGGCCAGGTTGGACAGAGCCTTGGGTGACATGGTTTAGTGTGAGGTGTCCCTGCTCATGGCACTGGGGTTGGAACTGGATGATGTTAAGGTCCTTTCCAACCCTAACTGTTCTGTGATTCTACAGTTCTATACATTTTTCTAGTGGATCCAAAGTTTGGCATCAGATTATTACTATTACAGTTATTAAGCTTGACCCTACAGGCCAGACTCAAGACCCACTATATGTATTCCTGCCTGTGGGAATCCCTGGGATTTCTACAAGTTTAAAAGTAAATCAAAATGAAAAACTAGCTGAAAGACTGCATCTGTCAGCTCAGGACTGGTGGAATGTTTCATTTTCATCTCTTGAGTCAGCCCAGACTTTTGTTTCAAGATGCATTTCCCAGTGGCACTGCATTGCTTCCCAGGTATGTGATTTAGGGAGTCAGATGCTCTCTTTGCTTCTAAACTATGCATTATCCTACCCTTAGACCTGCTAAGAACTCCTTTCCCTTTAGATAGTAAGGTAAAAGCACACTTCTTTTTCTGCATACTGTTGCTGTCCTGCTAACTCCATCTTCCATCAGAGTAAGGAAAAAAGAGATTCTGTAACCAACTTGTCCTAGGACAAACTGAAAAAAGACTCTGGTTATAAAATTGAATTCCTAAATCCTGCTTAACCCTTGGCCCCACAGATATAATCAGAAAAGAAAATGGAAATTATTCACATATTGACTGGTACTTAAGCAAAATAACATCCTCTGCTATTTTGGTTTTATTTTGAATGTAATAAACTAGAGACACGTTGGTTCTCTTGCTATAGTATCAGAAGTGTATTGGGCACTGTGTAACATAAGAATATACATTCCTTACCGCTAAGTCTTATCTGGCATCCACTTTGTTTCTGTTAACTCATTCATTTCTCACAGGGATCACCAAAGAAGCAGTACTTGAGCAGGATTCTGCAGCTGTGGACTCCAGACTTGGGCACATGTTCGTGTTCATTGCCAAACACATTTTAATTTGAGACCCTGAGTGATCCATTTTGCTCTCAGTGTTCTCAGGGGGTCTGACGGAATATTTCCATTCTCCCACATTCATCTGAAATTCCCAAATGGTTCTCAAAGTCTGAGACACCAACAACAGTTGATCCCTGTGAAGGACAGGGCAGGCAGTAGCAGGGCAAGCTCTTTCCCCTGTGCAATGCTCTCTCCTCTGCTCATTGAGAGACTCCAGCTCTCCCAGCCAACATCATGTGCATGCCAGTGGGCCAGAACATGGGCAGTGAATCGCTCCAGGTTATTCTGCATGAGGACCAAGAGTCTGCTTCCCCCAGAACATTTCTGATTTCTTTGGTGTTATTAAAAATGAACAGTTCCAGGCCTGCAAGCCAAGCAGTTTACTCACTGTACCATTTAATTCTCATATTTCTTGACTAATATAATCCATAAGGGCCACAATTTGTTAATTTTGCACTCAGTCAGGCTTTTTGCCTTGTTTAAACTTACACTGCAGACATCATAATTTTCATGTAACAAACAGTGACAGGACCTTTGCTTTACTTCAAATATCCTGGATAAAAGTCTGTCCCAGCAAAGCAACTTTCTCTTAATATTAAGAGCTTGAGGAACATTTTTCCTTTCTTTTAAAAATGGAACAGAGTAACCAGCTTCCCATTTGGTGGTGATTATCCTTTTCATGAGCTATATAGTGCTTTACACCATCTATTCTTCCTCCCTGGTGAAAACACCCTTCACTTGGAAGCCTGTGCACATGCAGGCAAGAACTGTAAGATTTGCCTATACGATGCTTTTCCTATCTTAGATGAGCTGCCTGCTGGTTAGGCAATTAGGGTGAACAGTAAATATTTGCAGCTTTGAACAAGCATCTGGGGAGAAGTCATTACAGCTCTCTAAACTACCTCAAATTGATTTGCAATCAATTAACTTGAGGGAAAAATGTGTAGCATAGTCGAAGAGGAGAAGCTGATCTCCCTAATGGCCTGAAGTGGTATAGCAGTCAGCAAACACATGCACATTCGACCTGCTGAGTCCGTTGAAGCCTATGCAGCACCCAACCTCTAACAGAACTGGGTCTTTAACATCTTTTAAATCACAGAATCACAGAATCCCAAGGGTTGGAAGGGACCTCGAAAGATCATCTAGTCCAACCCCCCTGCAAGAGCAGGGTAACCTAGAGTACATCACACAGGAACTGTGAAAAGTTCAGATACTCTGATACAGGGGCTTTTTTAACAAAGATGAGTCAGTTCTTCTGTTGAGAGAGTTGCCAATGACACAAAGACCACAGGTTTCTGAGTCATGCATATGCAGATGCAATAATGTTCTTTACCGGAAACATAGCACTTGATGTATGCAGATAAAGCTAGATACGGATGCAGACAAATGATGGCATGTGATGGTATAAAGGCTTCATTGGCAATGGTTTGAGAAAGCTGAATTGCTCACAATTAGGGAATTACGCAAAATGTCCTCAAGGAGTGATGATGTTATATATTTCAGAAGAATTCTTATACACTTACTTCAGAGCTCTACTTTTCTCTTAACATCTGCCTTTTAAACCAAAGTGCATTCTTGACAGATAAGCAATGCAGTTCAAACTCTTCCTGCCATCATCTCAGGGCTTGCTCCTGAATAATCAAAATTCCTGAAAACTCCTGAAGTGACATCAGCAGATTCCTTATTTATTCAGGATTACATTTTGGAAATACTGGTACGATTTGGTGACCAAAATAAGAAGAGAGAATTCCATGAACAGCGAGTGCTCTTTGGAAGAAAAGGAACTGAAGAGCGCAGTCAGTGGCTATGTGCTCAGTGCTACTGGAAATCTCACAAGCTGAGTTTCAGCAGTGAAAACAATCAAACACTTGCCAAAAATCTTTTTATAGACTTGCAGAGGATTAAGAATAATCACAGCTGTATTGTTAAGAGGGCTCCAATTAAATGCAATCAATCTGATTAGTTTATGTCTTAACCTTACCATCATTTTACCATCCGTTTTTTATGTCCTGCAGATTCTAGATACTGATAGGCTGTCTCAGTTCCCCATTTTTTCCATTACCAAGGTTTCATTATGCACGTTAAGCATGTTTCCATTTGCCTGAGGTACACCAGGGGCAGGGAAGCATTTTTCAAAGATAACTCATTTAATATTAAATGTCAAAATATTACTCACTTCTTTAGCAAGATCATGCAGCTGCAACCTGGAGAATTAATTTGGGATGGTGTCTCTGTGGAGTTCAGGGCGTTGGTCTGAGTGTACCTTTTGCTAAACAAAAAATCATTGACTTACCCCAGAATGTAAAACATTGTATGGAACTAACTAAAGGGCAATAATGGAAAGCTAAGTATATAAAGGAAGTGGGTTTTTTAAGCCAGAAATGCTGCGATTAATTATGGTTAAAACAACCAGGGGAACTTCTCATTACATAAAGTAATGAAATAAGTCCATTAGCGTGATAACAGAAAGTGGAAATGACTGTAGGCTTTGTTTGGAAGATTATCACCATAGCATTTCCCTTCTGCACAAGCAATCAAGAACCCATTGAGAGAAAGAATCATGAATACCCCCCACATTACAGACAGAAAATTGATGTAGGAATAAAAAAGCAGGCTGACTGTTTATACACTTGCTTCCTGCGTTTCATTGGAGGCAATCCCTGATTTATATTCATGTAAATCAGGTTACAGACAGCCTTTCAATAACATGACCAAGGATCTGTGTCAACAGTGAACCATCACCTGATTCTCTCCATCTCAGCTTGGAGGATGTATAACAAAGCTTTCCTCTTCATGGGAAGACCTAAATTGCAGTCTGACTTCCAAGAAGAGGGGTTTGCCATTGCCTGCATGGAAAACTCTTTCAGGAGCAATAGATGTTGTTCCATTTGTCAAAAGAATAAAAGAAGATGATAACTGCAAAGTCCTTATGTGGAATTCATTGTCTATGTTGCTATTTGGGGGATAAGGTTTGAGTGTTGTGGGCTTTATTTCTAAGTTTTTCATTATGCATTTAGCCAATTCCTTTTTTCTATACAGTATCAAACTAGAAAACAAACCTTTTTCAGGGCTCTCTAAACACCCATTTAGAGACCTTCCACATATAAAAGCTCTTCCAGAGAAAAAGCAGAGAGTGAATTTCATACAGAATTGCCATACTTGTGAATAAAACTGTATGCAGCTACTTTGATTTTGTATTCAGAACATCCAAAGTGGTTGTCAGTCAGAAGCAATAATTCTGCTTCCAACTTACATCCTTTCTTATCCTGAAAAATTTCAGGAATCTTTAAACCCAAACTGACCAATTCACAATGCAGTGAATTAACAGACATTTTGCAGTAGGCAAAACATTGTCACCTTCACTGATTCGCTCTTGCTTGTTTATTACAGAAGCCATGTGAAACTTGGTTTTGCTAAAAAAGCAGGTGAAGAGGAGAGAAATGAAGTTATTTCAATACGCATTTGAATGTGATACCATTTTGCTTATAAAACAAGATAAGGCCAAAGTACTCTTTAAAATTATATGCAAATCCATCACCCATAAACATTTTAGTCCTGTCTAGTTCTGTCATTTAGCAAAACAGTTAATGCAGGTAGGCTTATTCAGAGGACCTGAGCTTTCTTCCTGAAATCCAAGACCTGCAGAAGGCTTTTTTAAGTGCTATTCTTTTAAGTCTTCCCACTCTGTTCTGTGTCTTCTACCAGATCATCCCTGGCAGTGTTCAAGGCCAGGTTGGACAGGGACTTGAGAAACCTGGTCTAGTTGAAGGTGTGCCTGCCCATGGCAGGGGTTTGGAACTAGATGAATTTAAGGTCATTTCTAACCCAAACCATTCTATGATTCCATCTTTCTGTTTGGTTTAGAGAGACCTTTCTCTAACCCCATGGCTTCCTCTCAGAATCTTTATATTGAAAGTGTCTGCCATTGACTCCATGGGTAATTTTTGGTGCCCCAATGTGTTATTTTGGGTTCCCCTGTATTTTTCTTCTTTGACCCTCTGCCTGCAAATGAAAACAAACACGTCAAGAATGCTCTTGAGGTTGGCTCTACAGCTCCCCTCTAGCGTTGGCTACAAGCCAGACTTCTAGGTGGGGCCTATAACCCCAGGATGAACTAAGATAAATCCATAGCCCTAGCAAGGAGCTGGGAATGGAATATTGGCTTCTGCTTCAGAAAATGGCAAGCAAAAATAAAAATGGCTTCTTTGTGGCTATATGCAAACCTGAGATCTGAAGTTGCACCTGATAACTATCTTGTACCGGTTGCTATAACTGGCACAGTCCTAGATATTAAGATACTTAGCATGGTGATGGATACAACACAAATACATTGCTTTTCCTACAAAATTATAACCTCTGGGGTGCACTTCATGGACATCATACATGTTGGCATAGCCATGAGCATACAAGAAATTAGTTTCCTTCTTCTGACAGGTCTTTGTCTTTCACTGTGATTTGGCTCTCACAAATATTGCCATTAGATGTTCCAAGCCATAAAAGCTTTATAGCACAAATGCTCAATTCCAGAGAATCCTTTTCCCTGGGACACAATAATGATGAAATACAGAGACTCCTCTAGTTCCTATGCAAAGAGTAGGAAAGGAAATTGAGCAGGGAAGAACTGCTCTTCACCAAGTAGAACTCTCTCAGAGGACTCATTCAAGTAGAAATATTTCCACACTCTCCTTTCCTCTGTCCCACTGGCAATGTTTTCATCTATGTCCAATCCACACATGCTTGTATAGGAGCTGATGGCAAAATCCCTTAAACTGAGACATATCTGTTCAACTTTTAGTAACAAAATTAACATAGTGTGGGGACACAGAGATGACGTTTGGTCTGAAGGGCTGCTAATGGAGCTGTAGGTATACAATCAGCCCAGCTTTCCAGAAGAAAGCTACATTTCCCCAAAGCCCATGCAATCAAAACAGATTCTCACACTGAAATGGTTTAGTTTTGCAGGTCATACAAGGAGTTGGGAAAATGCAACTCTATGCTAGTTCCAACACTGTTTGGTGGCTCCTCACGCTGGCACTGCTCTTCCAGCTGACAAGGAACGTCACCACACCCTACAAATGCATTACACAGTAGGATGATTATGCATGTTAAAGAAAGAATCATTGCTGCAGGAAAAAAAATCAGCCTTAATTATAGGTAAGTGAATAAATTCATCACAGTGTCTCTCCATTTAAACATTTACATTTTGTTTCTTTCAAATTGTTAATGCATCTCTGACAAACACTTCTTTAATATTCACTAGCTGGTAATGACCAAAATTCCCTGGGATAAGTGTGTGTATCCAGACTGATTCCTTTCAGAACAGTTCAGATGCCCCATAGGACCCGCTTGGCATCATGTCTTGTCTCTTAGAGTGGTCAGCATCAGATCTTCTGAAAGAATTGATAAGGTCTCAGTTGCTGCAACATACAGTAATTTAATTGCCTCAGAGGACTCATCCTTGTATTTACAGTCAGGTATTGCCTTAAGCCTGGATGCTTAGTATTCCCTCTCTAATGTCATAACCAATTCTAATTCTAGGGATGCTTTCTGTCCATGAACAAGTAATCTGCACATAAGCTGAAATCCCTACATGTGGAATATTAACATGACATGGCATATTGGTTGGATTTCTGTTCAAACATTTGCTCTTGGCAAATATTTTCCCTGGTAAACTGCGGGCACTAAATATTGTCATAAATCAAATATAAATGGATTGTGAATACCACTCAACAAACCTACCCGCTTTTGCACATGTAAACTAGTTCTTCAAGAATTTCTCTCTTATTTTTACAGATTGTCTAATAACATCACGTTTTCATTGTATTTATTTGGCTTCGTGATCGATCCATTTCACTGTTTGACACAGGGCAAATCAGACCATTCTATTTTGACAAGGTGGCTCCACTGAGAATTTAGACTTTAAACAGCAGGATTTTATTCCAGCCACCATTTTATTAAATCAAAAATAAATACGACTCTCCAGCTTTCACCAATTCATTACTGCATTCACATACCTTCATGAAGACTTTTGCTTGATTAATGAATACGTGGTTTGGCCTGAAGTACTGTGATACTCTGATTGTGTTTTTTGACATGCCTTTCTTTTTCTGTCATGTGTTACACAAGCCTCTTCTAATATAATGGCTATTGCAGTCACAAAGATTGATAACTTCAGATGATAAAACAATTACTGAGATGAAAGTACCAGACTAAGATACATTTTGTGTACCTTAATAAAACTTCACCCTTCAAAGGACAAAATGACACTGCCAAACTCTCCTTGAAATTCCATTACACGAATCACAGCTGTCGATTGCCCCATGAAAGTGTAGTGGAGGGCTGAGTGTTTTCTGTAAAAGGTTTAAGAAAATTCTGACACTTCCAATCCTTTTAATTAAAACTCTGCTCTCATGACTCATTTATGTTACTTTGAAATGTAGACGTATATCAAGCTAGGTTGTGGGTGTGTGCTGATACTATGATTTACTCTCAATTGCTGGCCAGACTTATCAAGTTTAAACAATTCAAAACACATGGTATGTTTTCTTCTTCAGGCACAGACTAACAGGCAAAAGTAAAATGGATTTAACCCCCCCAGTTTGAGAGTTGCGTGGGATTTAGCCACACAGTTCTCATTAAAGCCAACAGAAGTTCAAATCCACGGGTGTGGTATGGCACCCTTCCATGGAACTCCATATAATGCTGGAGGCATTGTATGTCTGTGGGGTAAGATGCTGGGCAAAAATGCCTTATCTAATGGGGGTCATTGTAATTATGCTGAATTCAGTGGAGAATCTCACCTGATACTTCGGCTAGCTACAACACAGCAGGTAGGTAAGGTGGTGAGCCAATATACGAATGGCTATTTCCCCCTGGAAATATGGAGCAAGTGGAGTTTATGTCACTTTGGAGTAACCCACTTATAGCTATTCTCAGAAACAGGCCACCTGTGACACATTGTTCCACCTATACCACCTAGACCTCATAGCAGCCTTCCAGTATCTGAAGGGGGGCTATAGGGATGCTGGGGAGGGACTCTTCATTAGGGACTGTAGTAACAGAACAAGGGGTAATGGATTAAAACTTGAACAGGGAAGGTTTAGACTGGATATAAGGAAGAAATTCTTTACTGTAAGGGTGGTGAGGCACTGTAATGGGTTGCCCAGGGAGGTTGTGAATGCTACATCCCTGGCAGCGTTCAAGGCCAGGCTTGACGAAGCCTTGGGTGACATGGTTTAGTGTGAGGCGTCCCTGCCCATGGCAGGGGGGTTGGAACTGGATGATCTTGAGGTCCTTTCCAACCCTAACTATTCTATAACTTGTAAGGGATCTCAGAGGACAGGGTCATGGTGAGCTCATCACTGTAACCAATCTGCTGGTAACAAAGGCACAAGACGGTAAGCTAAGCAGTCAATGTCACCACATGATGGCAGAAGCAAAGATTCAGATGAACGTTGCTGAGACCATTTATTATGTCATATTGGTCTTAACAGCTGTTATGTTCATGCTTTATAAAAGATCTGCTCCTTCTTTACATTTGAAAGCAACTCAAGGTGATGGCTGCTGCTCTTTAAAAAGGCACGGATGGAATCCTGGCCCTATGGAAGAATAAGGGAACATTGCCATGAAAGACTTCACCCCACATGTGGTTCTGGAGATATATACCTTCCCAAAACAAACTTCCCTAGAGGGCAAAGGCATTGTGCACTTTTTAAAAGGCTTGCAGCAGTGTTTCAACTTGTCCCAAGCTCGATTGCCTTTTGCATATTTCTCAGTTTTGAAGAGAGCTTGGGAAAGACTTCCAGGAACTGATATGTAAAAACAGGCTCTGACTCCTGCATTTCGGCATCTCCAGCAGCTCCTGCTGAGTTATCTGAGCGCGGTTCTGGGCTCTGCCTCAAATCCACTCTGTGACCTGGGGTAAAATTGCTTACTCTCTCTCTTCCTCAGTTTTCCAATCTTAAAATGCAGCTGATAATGCTTCCTTGCTTCTGTGCCATGTCCTCTCTACAGAGACCATCAGCTTCAAGAGAGGGTCTCTGCAACAAGGCGGTGTTTGTTCTGTGCCTACAACAAGGGCTGAGATCCCACTAAAGGCTCTGGGGGTAACTGGGCTCTAGGCCAACATTAGGATAAGCTTGGCTTTTGGTTCAAACAAAGGTTCTCTCTCCTCACAGGCCATCACCATTCATTTATTTTGCCCTGTGGTGAAGTTAATGCTACATCTGTGATGTCACAGTTGTCTCCATGACAACAGATTTATGACTTCAATGTAAAGTCAAATGGAAGGAGGAGCTCAGGGACATGAAGGAAAGCTCTTATTCAAATCAGAAACATCTGACACAATAACAGAGAAGAGAAATGGCCAAGAAGGTACATTTCTTTTATTGTTATACGTGTTTGTGGTTTCTTCTTAACTTTTCAACAACATGTATTTCTTCCATTGCATGTTTTAATAGCTACTCTTCCACTTACATTTCTTTAAAGCTGTTTTCTTTCTTCTTTTAAATAAAGAAAAAAATAGGTTTAATACCATTTGTTTAACTAGTTAATGAATGCCTTTGCCTTTTTTCAATTAGGTTTAATTTAATAGGAGTAAATTTGGGCTTCAGTATAGTCTTCCTTCTGATGCCAAATATGAATGATACTATTTCTGAACAAACAGGGGAACTGTTAAAACTGTGGCTTTCCAGACTGAGCAGAATAGGCTTTCAAAGAAGAAACTAAAAAACAAAACCCACATCAAAGGTTTTTGAAACACGGAGTTGAAAAATGAAAAGATGCAAGAAGGCAAAGCTCTTATGGAATAGAAAGAAGTGTTGGGCAGGGTCATGTGAAGACTCAGAAGCTTTTCATTCTGTGTTCTTCCCTTCATGTGCTGCTTGTTTTTCCCTTGAACACTCCTCAAGTGCAGACATCTCTCCATGGATTAAGGTGCCACCAAAGTACAGACTGCAAAGTGGCACCTACAGGGCTCAATGTTTGTCCAGCGTGGGAACCTTCACAGGAGCTCTCTCTCCTGTAGCCTTAAGAGGGAACTCCCAGGAGCATCTAAAGGCGGAGATGATGCCTGAAGGAAGCCTGTGAAGTTTATCGTCCATCCTTGTTAGCAAGTCTAAACACACAAACTAGTCAACTCAAAGACCCTGAGAGCCACACTAACATCAGGATGGATAGCAATGTTTCTGTTACGTGTTCCACCTTGATTCTGCCTGATAATGGCTACCAATAATAAAGTCATTAAAGTCTGAATTGCGAAGTTTTCAGGTAACTAGTGTGCAACTCAAACTGATTATGTCTCTACTACACTGCTGGGTTCACAGATAGCTGATTGAATTAGTTAATTAAGATAAATAGTTCATGAAGGCTAGAATTTTCAAAGAAGCCATAGGAATTAGGTAACCAAATTCAATGGGATTTGGCTATTAACTCCCTTAGACTTCTTTGAAAAGGCCAGCTACAAATGTTCACCCCTTTAGATGCAATTATTTGTACTTGCAAGCTTATAAATGCAGCTGTTTATAAATGCAGAAGCATGGCTGCAAAAGCAGACATGGCATGAGAACAGAGATCTGTCCATGCATAACATAGTACATAAACCATACAAGCAGTGGCCATACATTTAAACTATCCCTAAAGTAAAAATACCAGTAGAGTCAGTAATATCTCTGAAGCCAGCAAGAGCTTCTTAAGCTTACCTAATTAAAATCAATTAGATATAAGCACTCACATATACATGTGCACAAACTTATGTATACATATGCATATAGAAAAGTATATGCACATATATCAAGAGCCAGATGTAAACATGGGTGCAGACAGTTGTTTGGGTTTGTATGCATCTTTTTTCTTTGCAAAACAGTAGATTGGAATAGTATTTGTTACTTGGAAAAGAGTTGGCTAAGCTGCTGTTGTAATGTCCATGATCTTATCATAGCACATGAGGAAATGCCTTTCTTAATAAGTATATAATATATGCAGTATGGAGGTAATTCTTATTTAAGCAATATAGAAGGCAGCCCTGTAGCAGACATATCAGCCAGACAGTAACCACCTGATGGATTAAGAAGTAAAAATAACCTAAAATTATACAGAAAAACAACCCTCCAATCTACAATACCTGACACCCTGTCTTTGTACCTGACTGCAAGGCAAAAGGACAAAACCAACAGGTCTGCTTGATAAAGACTCTGGGTGTTAGCAACAAAAATAGAGCACAGCCACCCAATTCTCCCTTGGAGCTGGCTGCCACCCAAACCATTGGAGTTACCCAGGGCACTCTGATGTGAGCAGTTAAACCCTGACCTGCTGAATTGAATGGCAAAATGTGGAACCTATAACTGCCTTCACTGAATATAGCACAGGGCTTTCATTGCCTTGCCTGCAGCCTCCCTCAAAGCCCAATGTCTTCACAATTACTGCAGATGGTGAAGTCCATTTTGCCTAAATTAACTGCCTACCCAGCAAAACAGTTTCAGATGTTAGTAACCTTAGGTCTACCAATGCTGCTCAGAGATAAACTTGGGTATAGGCATTTCGTTATGAAGGGAATCTCAAAAAGGATGATATATCCCAAGGCCAAAGAAGTGGGAATGAAGAGCATCCAGCCAAATCCTGCTCATTAGTGGGCAATGTTATTTTCTATTAAGAATCGCCAGGGCTTCAATTCCATGTGTTCACAGCAAGAGTGCAGGCCCATAAACAAATCCAAAATATACAGAAGATCAATTTCTTCTAATAAGGAGGGTCGGTGACTTTCCATTAGAGTGAGTCACCAAGTTCTCCAAACCCTTGAGGTGCAGTAGAGCAAATGAAAATGAGGTTAGCTGAGGAATGCAAACAGATATATGGCACATATAGACCTTTAACTTCGCTCCAACATCCATATGTGGCCATAAAATACAGCTTTGTAAATGTAAAATGTATGGATTTCCCTCTGCAACAAAGGCATAAAATATCTCACTCCCAAACAAGTATTTGAGCATAAGAACATGATCTTTCACTTCATCTACGACTACCCACCCAGTAAACCAAGCTGTATTCTTTCTGGGTGGCTCAGAGAATAGCATATTACAGTGGAAACACCCATTTATTTCATTTACTGCCATTTATAATATTTTCCACTATTTGCAGATAATGAATTCATCCGCTTTTTGCCAAGATTATGCAGCCTGTTTTATAGCCAAAATTATCCAGAATCCTTCTAAAAATGTGTTACCCTTCATTTTCCATGATTGCTTAGTGGTTCTCTTGGAGCAGGACCAAGATCAACCATATTAACAATGCACAGCAATAACTGAACTGTCATGCTCCTACTCTCCGAGCAGCAGGAAGAGTGCCATTGACCTGGTCCCTGAAGTATGCACAATTCAAGAGCATAACTGTTCAGGTTAATTAAAGCCGTTAGATGAGAAATGAGGAATTACTTTTGGAGTTCTTTCCTCTACAAGCTCTACAATGGTCTTCTCATAAAGGTAGATACATTTCAGATTATCTGATGCTTTCTTGGCACCACTGGCTCTTCGGTTTTCCAGGATAAATTGTCTATGTGGGATATAACACAACAGAGACCTACAATGTGTAACATGCCTGAACAGGCCTAGCTCCTGACCCTGTAAAGACTGACATACATCTTTAACATTGCATTAAATTTAACATTAAAGTAGTCCTTTTAGATTTGACAGAGCCCAGGCAATGGCTCAAACAGGCACTCTGCGACCAAGCCCATGCATAGGGCACTGGTAAGTGCACCAAGCCACAAGCAAGGCAAGTAGAAAAAGGTGGCAAGGGACAAGTCGTTTGTGGGATGATGTGTTTTGGGTTAGTGCTGATTTCTTAGTAGACAACTTCCCGCTGCCTTCACTGGCTCGGCTGTGCTGGCATGCTATGGAGGGTGGAGCTGCAGCACCATTCACTCCCTGCTCCGCACAAGGCAAAAGGAGAACAGGCCGGTCACATCTGCTCTTCCCTTGTGCTGGGTCTGGCAGCCTGAAAATCCCATGCAGGGGAGAAAGAGGGCTCCTTGCCATCACCAGGCTCAACAGCTGGGCCCAGCATGTAAAATGAAGCACATGCAAATCTTTGCAGGAATGTTTTAGTGCTCAGCCTGAGGGTTTGATCTTGGAGTCAAGGAAATCTTGCTCAGCACCCTAAATGCAAGAAGCAGTCGCTGGCCAGAGGTTCCAGTGGTCAACGTTAGCAGTGATAACAGAAGTAATCGCACCAGTAATTATAAACAAAGGCTAAACAAAACAAATTCACTTTCATGTTTTATATTTTTTATATAAAAAGCAAATGAGTGCAATAAATATCCTAACAGCCAAACAGTCTTTGTTTCTCAACATTAACACTATTTTCCTTGGCACCGCTGGGATTCTCTTAGCGGGAGCTAGGAGGAAAGAGAAACTCTGGCTCAGCAAGAGGCTCTGTAGCCATCAGAATCTGTTCTTCACCCAAATCACCATTGATCTGCAAGACTGAAGCCGAGCAGCTGGTGCTGAACAAGTTAATCAGCCACCACATGTGACTGGAGAACCGGGGGAGCCACACAGCAGGTTGAGTTACGGCCATTGGAACGAAAACAGGTTGTCATGATAGAGCTGAAGATTTCTTAGAACTGACAACTGACAGCACTGCAATAAATATTAATACTCCAAACTCCTACTTGGATTCCCATAAATGCTCCAGACTTTGCCAGGAACTGCTTTCCCTTTGGCAACTCCATTATTCACTTTTACCATACTGGATGAAGCCTTTATAATTTCTCCCTTCCTCCACATGCAGCACCACCACTGTACCTCTTCCTGTGCAGCAGGCCCCACTGATACCACCCGATCTGGCCTGGCTTGGACTTCTTCACCCAACCCAAAATATACAGACTTCCTCTTTTTTGGCTCCCTCCCAGTAACATCTTGAGGCCCCAGTACTCATCCAGTTGATCTCAATGGAGCAGGATCTCAGCTGATTATTCAGATGGGTTTGTTTAATCTTCATCTCTCACTTTCTCTTGCCTTTTCCTTTTTTTCTTGGGCTCTTTTTGGGGTTGTTTTGTTTTTTTTTGCGAGGCTCTTTGATTCCCTTTCTGGTTCTTCTCAGGGTCTCCAAGTTTCAGGCACTTCTCTAAACACCCTCTAATGTTTTGACTTTTGATGGTTAAATTTAAACAAAACTTAAAAGCTTTTCCAACTATTTTTACTCATTCTCAGAGTCATTTATCAATCCCACAGTGAGCCTGGAGTCCCCCTATATAAATGCATCACCATGTTCATGTGTAGCTAATGTGTAACCTTCTTTATTCCACAAAGAGTCTGGCTCCTTCCTTTTGGGAAAAGAAACTAGAAGCCACTGAGCCTTTCCTGCACAAAACATAACCACTTCTAGGATAGGTCCTGCCTGGCTCACCACTAAGGTCTCGACCAGTTTAACACTGGGCCTTTGTGGCTGTTAGGGTGCCCTCAAGGATGCTGCAACATATTCTGGCTGCAAAGGTAATCATCTGATCTGCCCTGGCCCAAAAGGCCCCATGTGGTTGACACTGGTCTGGACAGATACAGACCAGCTCTTCCCATGTCAAAGGTATATCTGCTTTCAGAGCCTCACTGCAGGCAATGTGAGCTACACACACACTGCTCGTCTCGTCTGTCCAGTTCCCCCATCAAAAACTCTGACTTGCACTTCTTGCACTTACTGGAATTGCAGAGAGGCATAAGAGAAGGAAATGTGCGGCCTCTCAAATCCTCTCAACATTGTCCAGCTTCCACTAAAAAGGTGCCCTGACTTGAATTCATTTCTTAATTTCATTTTTTAACAGACAACTGCTCCGTGCTTTTGTACAAAGCCATAGGAATTTTATTCCTGGACCAGCAGATAACCACAGCACATCTCTCCCAAGTTTCCAACCCCACAACCATTTTTCTTAATTTTGAAACTTTAAAGGAAGAATGCTGCTTTGGCTTCACAATTTTACACAACTTGTTAGAACCACAGGAGAATGTTACAATACCAAGCCACATGAAATGGAAACATTTGAACAGACCTTTGGGCTGGCTCCCCTGCTTCCACCAAGCTGCACTCAAGCCCATGACTGAAGAGCTCCTGGCTTGGGTAAAAGACACTTTTCTCTGTTGCCTCAAGTCCTGGTGGCCAGCAAAAGTGGTTTGAACTCGTAGTGTAGTTAAGTGCCTCAAATCTGCTCTGAGTTGTGTCTCTGACTGGGGACATCCTGGGGACCTTCTGAGTTAGTGGTAACTGAAGCCATACACACTGTGCTGCACTTAGGGACCTGGGACTTACCCAGCTCACTGACATGAACAGCTCTTTCCCAACACCTTTGGCAGGAGATTCCTGAAGCTGGCTCTGTGGGTTTCACTGCCAACATAGCAGTGCAAGGAGACCAGAATGGTTCCAAGGAACAGTTTCCCCTAAGAGGAAATGAAAAGAGAGACTGAAGCCACTGGCAAACCATACATTAGACATTTTGGTTAAAAGCAGCTAGACTGCACTTTGGAATGACTACTTGGTGCAGAATGCTTTGTTCTTCTACGTGCATTGTACCCCTACAATTCATTGCTCCAGCTATAGACAACAGTTTCAGTTTAGTCCTCCAAACTGCACTTTTCTACCACAGATTTCCACATCACAACAGGGCTTAAAATACAATAGAGGTATTGAAGCAATGTTTTGCTCCTGT
Source organism: Melopsittacus undulatus (assembly GCF_012275295.1). Classification (NCBI taxonomy): domain Eukaryota; kingdom Metazoa; phylum Chordata; class Aves; order Psittaciformes; family Psittaculidae; genus Melopsittacus; species Melopsittacus undulatus. Next base: position 6,463,282 of record NC_047529.1, on the reverse strand, counting down.
AGGCTATCTGGCTCTGTCATTGCATTTCAGGACACAGCCAAGTTATAAGAACAGTACAGGAATGTTCATGGAGAAAAGCATGGTTAGCAGGAATCAGAAATGGAGATTCATGAGAGATGGGCTTCCATATGACAGACTTGTACTGGGGTCTGCATAGCTCAGATGCTCTTACAATGAAGTTGCTTTTGTAAGCACAAACATCTCCTGTTTCAGACTGATCTTTCCTTAGCTTGGGCTGCTCTGCTTCTCAGAGCAGGGCTAGCTGTTCCCTGTTCCATTTTGCCTTCAGAAGAGTAGACAGCCACAACCCTGAAGGAGTTAGGTCAGGAGCCCATGTCATTGTGCTAGGCACTGGTAAAACACATTATTCTGCAGAAAGACATTCTGCCTCCTGTTCAGAACACAGTTCAATGCAAGCGGAGCTCATTCTACAACATCACTTCTAATTAAATCCCCCAATTCTGGATTTTAAAAATGCTTTTCAACACAAATGCCCTAAATTAAAAGAGAAGCCAAGAGGAGAAGCGGAATGGACTTACAAAACAGAAGCGAGGAAAAAGATATGAGTTCAACTGAGATGGAGAACCAATGAAAAGATAAAGTCTTCTAAGATACTGGAGCTGAAGGAGCCTCTTGCTCTGAACCTGGCCATACTGGATAGAGAGAGAGAAGTTTAAGAGTTATAATAGGGCTTCACTGAAGTCCCTTTTCTGGGTCCTTGCAGCAGGTCAGAGATTCCTCTCACAGAGAGGCAAACTACTGGTAAGCCCTCAGATGATGCTCAAAGTGAAAAAGACCCTGCCTGTAAACTTGAGTTGTACAAAGAGAGTTAATGCAATCCAGCAGGATCACAGCAACAACTCTGGGAGTAGCCCACAGAAGTACTGACAGCTACGTAAAGGCAATAGCAGCACAAACCTCATCACAGGTTAAATGCCTGAGCACTTACTCAGCCATCCCAGGTGGGTTTTGCAGCCTTGACTGAATCTGTGTGGCCTCTGCTTTGTTCTGATCAGTACCTCATTCTGATCAGTCTGAAGTGACCTCAGATGTGTCCCTATGGTTGCAGTCAGGCCTATAAATCACAGCACAGATGTATCCAGTGACTTTGTAAGTCCCCCCAACAGTTACTTTGTCTTCCTTAGCTTTGTATGCTTGGAAATGGCTGAGAAAAAAAACCCTACAAGCTGCTATCTTTTGAACTGGTTGTTAAGGGCTCTTTTCTGTCAGATTCCTCACCTGCTCTGTCAGGATGTTCTTTTAATGCCTTTCATATTTCCCATGAAAGGCCATAATCTCCCAAAGCCCCAGCTTATCTGCCATCTCAGTGCTATCAGGGAAGAGCTGATGGGAATATGATTGTCAGTGACGATTACAAGTACTTTACAAACACAGGAAAGCATGTTCCGCATTAATTGCTAATCTATTCCAGCCAATTTGGCCCCATGACAAATGCAACTGGTTGTATCTCACAAGCCAGGGGATAGGGAATATTTCTCTTTTGGTACAGTATATCCAGGGAGAAGAATCAACCATTAATCCCAGGTGACTGTTTTCTTTATAAATATATTAGCAACATAATGGAGGGCTTTTTAATGGGATTATAACCACACAAGCAGACCCCAAGCAGCTGCTCTCCTAGTCAAATGGAACATGGCTGACAATAAGATTTAAGAAGCTGAATGAGGGGAAAATGGCAAACCTGTGGCATGACACACTTAAATGACCTTACTGCTTAAAAGGAATTGAATTGTGTTGCATGCATGAAAGGAGAATCAAATACGCTTAAAGCAATCTGTTCAGTCATGCTCATCACCACTTTCTCCCACTGGTCCTCTTGTCAAAAGCAGAGAAAATGGCCAAATCAAGGAGAACTCATCTTTTCATATCCTCTAGATACATTTTAAAGCCAAAAAGATTTCACTCGTACACTAAGTAACTGAGGGGTCATTGTCAAGGATGGCAAGGCCCATATATTGTCATACAACCTTTGTGTTAGTCTCTGCAGAGCTGAAATCATTCTTCATTCCAAGTACAACTTAACAGCACAACGCTGTAAATATCTAAGTGTGCAAGCATGTCTTTGAGTGTTTGTGTATATGGGGATTGGACTAGATGATCTTTAAAGGCTCCTTTCAACACAACTCATGCTATGATACTATATATGAATATACATAAATGTACACACAGAAAAGCACAGCCATGAGGCAGCCACAGGGAAAGACCCTGCAAGAGAAGAAACAAATCTCATTCAGGAATCCCTATCACTACATCTTATTACATCTTATTACATCATTTAGCACTGTTAAAATCATAGGCCCAGATTCTGTTCATGGTAATACCTGAGTTCCCTTTCTTACCATTACTTTAACTGAGAGGTATAAAGAGGGTGTTGTAACTTGCTAAAGAAATGGATGGTTTATAGTTGATGGAAGTAATGAAAGACAACTGTGTCTGTATAAATGGCATATATAACTCAAAATATAATACTTTTTTTTGTTTGAGTCATCACTTGTTTGTAGTTTGGTGGCTTGAAGAGAGTCTAGGGTTTGGCTCTGTGGCTTTGAAAGGAATACATTGCAATATAATGCACATAACTGTTATGGAATATAAGCACTGCAGTATGCAGCTGCTCTAGCAAGGGCTATTTAGGCAGTTTAACCTTAGCATAATGAAAGTAATTTCTGATGTCCAGATTTTAATCTGTGCAACTCTGGAATCCTGTTACCAGAGGCCCTTGGTTCAGGGTGGCAGAATGAGTCGCAAGAGTATTTAAGTGCTCATTTAACACCAAACTACACCTTACATCCCTCTGACATGCCTTTGTTAGGATCAGCTGAAACAAAGGACACCGACTCACCTAGCCTGAGTGATCCACACTTCAATTCACTGATACTAACAAAATATCCCTGCTGAGTTCAATGGCTTGGGATCAGCCCCATGTGTTATTCTTGAACACCCCTTAAACTTTGAGGGCTTGACCTCGGGACACACTGGCAGCAGTCCAGGTGACACCCTGCTTCCTCTCAAACAGCTGCAGATTCACTGAGCTTCATCTCCTGTTCACCAAACACTGCTGAGCCCATCGCAGTGGCACAGGAAGTGTTTAAGATACTGATTTATATACACTAGCAGGGATACTGAGGGATGTTAAAGTGCCACTGGCCTGAGTTTTCATGGTTGGGATGGCAAGCTAACAAGGTTTAACAAACTCCTTCTATCACACTGTGATGGATGCTGCATGCATCACCAAATGTTGGCAAGAACCTAATAGGATCCTCCAAAACAATTTTCAACTGTGTTAAGTGCATCACCCTCCAGCCAAGTAACCTGGGTGACTTCCTGCCTTTTCTGTACAACATTAATCAGTGTTATAAAAGCTGCCCATCTTAAGTTTAGTTGGTGACAATACTTCTGTAGTGCACATAACAGTGGATGTCATATGATTCCCTGACACATTCACATTTCACTGATGATAAGCACTGGTTGTGATGCACTAAAAATACTGTGACTGTGGGAAGAATTAAGTGTATCTCTAGTGCCTGATTCAGAAGAGCAGTTAATGCTGTGATTAAGTCCATGGCTAGTCAGGACAAGACAGCTTATGTTTAAAGAGAGCTAAGTATGTCCGGTAGCACCATCCTGAATAACATCAACCTCCAGAATTGGGTCTGTACCAAGAATGTGGAAGGATATCCTTAAGGACCTAAAAGCTGCTACAACCTGTCTGGTACTCAGAGGTTAAGATGTGCTTTTTTGAATTGGTTTTATCACAAAATGTAGCAAACGGTGTAGTTTTAAACTTACATCATTTAAAAAAATCTAAACCAGAAGACTTACACTGCACATATTTCTCCTCTTAAAGAAAAAATGAAAATGTCTGCATGGCAGCAATCAGGCCCACTGAGTAACACACTTCTGGCAGGGCACTTGGAGAGCAGCTCTAGGTGCCTATCAGAATCCCTACAAAACCCAGCTAACAAATGCTGGCATTAAAAATGAAGACTTGCAGGGAGACAGGGGCTTTGAGCAGCACAGCATTTCAGATCATCTTACTGAAAGCTTCAAAATGTCACCAGCTTTCAGGCTGAAATGCGTCAGCAATCGTTTCATTTTTATCAAAACACAATTAGGCTGTGGTGAATGACAGCATAAATCTTAAATAGGAATGATACAGGATGAAAGACCACCAGCGTGGAACATAACTGTAAACCTCTCCATAAAACTACATTAGAGTCCTGATCATATACACAGGAACTCCTTTAAATGATCCAGCAAGAATCCTAACTCGCTGACTTCCAAAGAAAGTGTTACCAATTAAGGGGGAGAAACTTTTAACAGTCAATTTTAATTACACTGAGAGATTCACCAATCAATTCCCAGCTCAAGCTGAAGTTTTTACTAGAGACAACTGGAACCAATTTACATGCTTTTATGTTGCGTCTAGACTTTAATAAATGGTTTAAGCACAGAGCAATTCTATGCCAGTATCGAACTCGTTTTCATCTATACTGAGAAATGCACCAGTTTCTCTGAAATTCTCATGTCTTTGTGCTTTGAAATGATCCCCTGAGAAATGATTGCAAAGGTGAGTGAGTGTATGTCATAAACGCCACTGTGGGGACTGCTTAAAATACATACCAAGATAGTGATGCCACAGATTGCCCTCCAGCTCATTGCTTCAATCTAACTGACACAAAGCATGTAGAGCCAGCTCCTTCCTTCAGCATTACATGAAAACACTCTTCTGATTAGACATAATTCCTATTGAATATTAACCTGAGCCCATTAGACCAAAAAAATAACTAAACAACATGGAACCAACCAGAACAACTTCAAATATTCAACTGATGGCTCAGAAAGGTAAATCTAGGTGATACTTCGAACACCTGAAAGCCTTATGTTCCTGTTCTGTCACCCCTTCTCTGCACCTCTCATGGTCCTGGTTAAGCTGTGGGCTACTGTGTGAAGGAACCTGAGCATCCAGTCAGTCCAGCAACACTGATAAGAGCGGAAAACAAAGCACCTGGTTGCTAGATTGTTCAAACACTGCAGGCCCTGCTGCAGCACACTCAGCAGTACTCCAGCTATATGAGACTCACCACCACGGCATCACTTTGATCATTGCTGTAGGTCATGGAATCACTCTGAAAACCAAAACAGTCTTGTTAAAAAATTAAGTTGAATTACCATTTAGGGAGCTCTGTTGCTTTTTTATTCTTCCCTCCCTTCCTTCTTTTTAAACATGCCTGTCGGGAGTGTGAAATTGTGCACATTCATCACTCCCCTGCTGAGCAAAGCTTGTTAAATTAAGAAAGACATATTTAATTACATGTATCGATAAACATTCATACACTTGTATTCAAAGGGCACTGTATATAGTTTTAATTTTTAACAACTGAGAGGTTGCTTTGGTGATTCAGAGCCTCTTAAGATGTTTCCCACAGAATGATGTCAGGCTAATAAAACTTCAGGGAGCTCTGCAAGCCAGAGGTCTGACACAGCTGAGCATCCTGTCTTGTAGAAGCAACACAAGGGTTTACCTGCTACTGGATTTCAGGAACAGGTAGCAAACAACTCTGGAAGTGGTTGGCTACCATCAGAGATAAGAGCTGTGAAACCCAGAAAGAACTGGTTTCCATTCTGCAGGAGCACATAGCCCTTTGGCGCAGGAACAAGCAGAGGGTGTCCCATCTCACACCTAGAGGAGGACTCTTGTGTTAAGTACAGCACAAATATACCAAAAAGAAGTCTGCTTCAGGGACAGGGCAGGATAGGCATACAGGAGAAAACAAAGGAAGGAAAAGGAGGCAACTAATAAGTGAGGTTATGTGCCTATGGTCAGCCAGGAGGCCAGTAACAGAGCTGGGACCAGCACCTACCTGCCCAGTTTCCTGTTCTGTTCACAGGAGTGGTTTATCTTTGGATTACTCGTGACTGTTGCCAAAATGAGCAATGCAGACTTGCACTCAGGCAGCTGGAATCTTGATTTGACAAAGTATCCCTTGCTCTCAAGGATTAATTTTGCTGAAAGGCAATAATAGCTGGTAGAAATCAAATAAAAACCAAATCCACCGCATGTTGCTGGATGCTGAGATTGTATGGGGTACTGTAAGCAATGCTTTTTGCAAAGACAGAGAATGTTATTCATCATAGCTGTCTGTGGTGGGCAATTTGGTCGCTTTTCAGGGGACTCACTGTAACACAGGATCCCTGCCAACGTAAAGAGCTGGTCAAAGCATTGTGCTTTTCAAAGTTGAAGGATTTCTTTTTTCCTTCTGTCTCCTGAAAACATACCAAACTATGGGAATTCACAGTGATCTCCATTGCTGCAAAACCCAGAAATTAAGAATCTTCTGATTCTTGCACACTTCCATCACAGAGAATAATATACAATGTAATCACAGCCTTTTGAGGAAGCATCATAATCTTCAGACCTGACCTTCTAAATTATGTAGGCCAAAGCACTTCACTTAGTGGTCACTGCCTCGAGCCCAGATCATGTGGCTGAACTGTAGCAAGTCATTCAGAAAGACATTCATCTTGATTTATGGGTACCAGTCTTGATGTGAGAATGCACACAAAGCAATTACTGTCTTGAGCTTTATGCAATGAATTGCAAAGTTAAGCTGGTTCATGGGTTTGAAATGCCTGTAACCCAGCAAGATTCCCTCTCCAATTCCAGGCAGAAACTGTGTAGGTGGCTTACAAAACTTTCTTTCTACAGTGACCCCAAATCTAAGCAAACGGTCAGAATCATTTGTGTTGCTTCAAAGATTCAGTTGTTATCCAGGCCATCTAGCTAGCCATGAAAAAACCTATATTCAATTCTTCAGTCTATGCCATAGCTAAGATAAACTTGGGGAAAGATTGTTGTTATTTACTCATATTCTTTATCGACTGAGAGATGTAATACCATTTTTCAGTGCATTAATTGCTTATAGTTCTCATGCCATGGTTTTTAAATCCTAGGTGCTAATACCTACCAGATAACATGCATATCCAATAGCCTTTGCTTATAGAAATTCCAAAATAGGTGAGTGAAATCCTGATTCCAGTAAAGTTAAAAGGAGTTTTGCAGAGCCTGTAGTCAGCAGGGCTGTGGGAACAGTACCAATTCCAGTACCAATGGAGGTACCAACTCCAGCACAGAGGGAAGAAAATGAACCCTTCTGCTTGCTTAAGGAAGTTTTCTGTTACCATGGCCATAATTGGCAAATACAAGCTTTGAAATGTTCTAGTTTTATGTAGGGAAGGCTACATAAGTCTGCATCTCAGTACAGCCCAAGGATCTGCCTGTTGCTGTCTATGTGCATGTGCCTGTGTCTAGCAACATCTACTCACACTTCTATCTGTTGCGGTTCCAATGTAATACAAGATATAAAACACCCATGTGTAAAACTGCCTGTAACAGACTATTACTACTGCAAAGACATTAACTGCTCATATTTTAGTGCCAGCAACTGAAATAAGGACCTCTCCGTGCATGTATTTGACTGACAAGTGCTTAATGGACAGCACCCATAAGACTAAAAAATGAACTAGACAAGGCAGGGAAACAGAAGACTGAGAAAGAAGAATTGATTTACTGATGGCCACACAGCAGAGAGCTGCAACAATCAGGAACTGGACAAGACAGATCAGATAATTAAGTCAGCCATCTACTATATCTCAACAAATATTAATCATTCAAATGCCAGAATGTAATTCATTAAGTTACAAGGCCCTTCAGCTCCAGTCAACAGCCATTTGATTTCAGCCTGGAATGTACCTGCCAAACACACATAAACCCCATGGAAGTGTTCTTCACAATGGAAAGCATTGGCTGAAGCTTCATGTTTACCCTTTCAAGTCATGTAAACCTGAGAATAAATCCACCTGGTGCCCTATCTTCAATGGGGTCATAAAACCCCCACCCTTCTATTTGCAAACAGTTTAGTGGCTACCAAAGAGCAGTCACCAATAAACTTACTCCCAACAGAGATTAATTCCTGATGAATCACTGAGAAAGATTAAATCAGCATTAAGGAAAATGCCAGGCACTGAAAAGTGAGATCTTTCTGTAGTAATGTATTGCAGCCTTCCGGTCTGAGGTTAACTAGAATTGGACAAAAGAAGATCTGAAACAATGTGAAAAGTAAAGTGAAAGGCCATAAAAATGGAGAAAGTCAATAATATGGAACAACAAGATAGCCAGGAAATCAGGAAAGATAACAACAAAGTGGCCAAACAAAGTATACATTTAGGTAATAACCTGGGAAGGGGAAGAAGAGAATAAAACTCAGCTCTATGTAAAGTCAGCCCTGAATAAGCCATTTGAAAAGAGCTGAAAACTATCCTGTCTTTTTTTTATTAACAGCGTATTGAACTTAAGGTAAAACACATTTATTATCAAGTATAAGACTATAATATCTTTAATAACCCATTTATTTTGCCTCAAAATATCCTACAGGAGTTCCCTATGATTTGTAAATCCATACACTAAAATAAGCAGTTGCTAAGTGTTCCTTACCGTAAGTTCTGCCTATAAACATCATCAAAATGGCAATTCTTACAGCTGTGCAGCACACTGGTATCACTGAATGTACTTCTCATGTGAGAGAAACCCAAGGTCAGCACTATATGATGATATAATGAACCCTAGGCCATCTACACTGTAACAGAATCATAGAATAGTTAGGGCTGGAAAGGACCTTAAGATCATCCAGTTCCAACCCCCCAGCCATGGGCAGAGACACCTCACACTAAACCATGTCACACAAGGCTCTGTCCAACCTGGCCTTGAACACAGCCAGGGATGGAGCATTCACAACTTCCTTGGGCAACCCATTCCAGTGCCTCACCACCCTTACAATAAAGAACTTCTTCCTTATATCCAACCTAAATTTCCTCTGTTTAAGTTTGAACCCATTATCCCTTGTCCTATCACCACATAATAAACACCCAACAAGTTGGACTGAGGCTGGTGGAAAGTTAGATCCTCCTTCTTGTGCCTCAAGAGACAAGGGAGCAGGAAGATGAACCCCACATCACAGCTTCTCTCTGGAGACAAGAGCAGCCCAGGCTGGCACTCTGTGCCAGAGAGAGAAGTGACTAGTAAGGATCAGCAGCAGATGGGTGATTTGCTGCATTATGGAGAATGGAGGATGGAGTGTGAGGGCAGACAGCTTTCTCTAGGCTACAGTCTCCTGGTTTGAGTGTGTGAAAATGTATCCAAGAAAGCAGATGCTAAAAGAAGAAAGGCCTTCTTTCCAAATTCTTATGGGAAAGCACAACTTCTTATTAGGCTATAGCCTGGAGGCAAATGTTTTGACCTGACTTAGCCATAACCAGAGCTAGGTATGAAGTCCTTTTGTCTCCCCACCCAAACTTCAGAAATGCCACCTTTAATACACCATAAGGGATGTAAAACAGCACAGCTTTTAATGAAAGACAAAACCAACTGTTGCCCTGGTTCAACAGCCTTGAGCTAAACATTTTACTTAAGACAACAGAATTACACTTCTTGATCTTACTATTTAAGCAGAATCAAACTTTTTCAATGTCTAAATAAATTAAAAAATAAATAGCAAGTGCAAACTAAATAAAAGGGGGAAAATGACCCAACAGAAGAGTGTCATCCCTATGTTGATCAAGCCCCATGAGCTGAGCTCTGGGCCTTTCTGGCCAAAGCGGTTCCATGAGCAACCCTCAGAGCCTCCCCGTTGTGCTGCACCACTATAAACTGAATTGTTGGCTAACGACCTAATATAATGTGGTGTTTGCAAAGCCACTGAGACTTGGCTTTAGTCCACTCCTTTGACATCAGTAAGAGTCTGGCAATTAAATTCAATGCAAGAAAAGGTAAACTACGGAGTCCAGAGGTTTTTTTTCCAGCATGCTCTCTTAAATAAGACTTGCTAACACTGTATAGACATTTATAGGATGTTGTTTGTTGGAGCAGTTACAGTGACATGCTTGTATTCTTTGTTATGAGTTGACCATAATGATGAACACATCTGTCTTCAGCAAGGAATGTTATTTAAGGATTGGAGAACGATGCCTTTTGCTTGAAGCATTTGCTCAAATAACATGTTTTTCTCCGAGTTTTTCTTTCTATTTTTAATAAGGCAAGGCAAGACCAGAGAGGGAGAGAGGGAGAAAAAGGGAGGGAGATAGGAGGGAGAGAAAGCAAGAAGAGGGAGAGAGGAAAGGAGGGAGGAAGGAAAGGAGGGAGGAAGAAGGAAGGGAGGAAGGGAGGAAAGGAGGGAGGGAGGAAGAGAGGAAGGGAGGAAGGAAAGAGGGAAGGGAGGAAGGAGGAAGGAAGGAAGGAAGGAAGGAAGGAAGGAAGGAAGGAAGGAGAGAAAGAAAGAAAGAAAGAAAGAAAGAAAGAAAGAAAGAAAGAAAGAAAGAAAGAAAGAAAGAAAGAAAGAAAGAAAGAAAGAAAGAAAGAAAGAAAGAAAGAAAGAAAGAAAGAAAGAAAGAAAGAAAGAAAGAAAGAAAGAAAGAAAGAAAGAAAGAAAGAAAGAAAGAAAGAAAGAAAGAAAGAAAGAAGGAAAACAAGGAAAAGGAAAAAAAGAAAGAAAGGAAAGGAAAGGAAAGGAAAGGAAAGGAAAGGAAAGGAAAGGAAAGGAAAGGAAAGGAAAGGAAAGGAAAGGAAAGGAAAGGAAAGGAAAGGAAAGGAAAGGAAAGGAAAGGAAAGGAAAGGAAAGGAAAGGAAAGGAAAGGAAAGGAAAGGAAAGGAAAGGAAAGGAAAGGAAAGGAAAGGAAAGGAAAGGAAAGGAAAGGAAAGGAAAGGAAAGGAAAGGAAAGGAAAGGAAAGGAAAGGAAAGGAAAGGAAAGGAAAGGAAAGGAAGCAGCTGGTGCTGAAAGTGAGCAAGACTCTTTCTCATTTTCTTCTGTCTTTTAATAAATCAATGTAGCAGCTTTGTGACAGGTCTCTGTTATCCATAATGCCCAAGCAAACAGCTTTTCTTTCAGCCTCTATTCAGCTGGCTGCCAGGGAAGCAGGACTGCAGGCAGGAAACTTCAGTGGCTCAGCCTGCTCCCCTGTAATTCAATTAGAAAAGCAAGCATGAAGTCAATATTCATTGCGCCAGGCCAGGACTGCAGAGCACAATGAAATGATAATGAGAAAGTTCACAAAGGAGACGGGCTTAATGATAAGTTTTTAAAGAGGTGCTGCAGCGGGTGACCCTCTGTACAACTGGCAAACACACACGGGCATATGGGACTTTGCCCTCAGGGATTTACTCTCATCCCTCGCCATCTGTATCCAGGGCAGACGGCCGATTGTGAATCCAAGGGAATCTCATGATATACTGTCTTAGGTCACCCTATTCAGCTATTTTGCATCTCTGAAGGGAAAGAAGACACATTTCTTAAACACCCAGGCCTCGAGGGAACACACACAACTCGCTGGATCATAGGCAATGCAGTTTCAAGTGGTGTGGAACTATGGCTCCTGAGCTCAGCAGGGATGTTGGGCCTGTGGGACACAAAATCATGAGAGAACTTCCAGCATTTCATGGAAGCACAGAAGGAGAAGAACTGCACCCTTGTGCTTTCAGAGCAAGGCAGCACTTGGTCCCTTCAACCGTGAGAACTTAAAGCATTTGTGTTTTAAACTGGATAAGTGCTGGACCCAATTCTGCAGCTCCCTCTCCAAGAGATCTCCCACTGGAGAAGGTCTTTCTATGATTTCCTTTCTTCTTTTAGCACTTTACTGGTGACAATGAAATATGTAGTAATTTATTTTGCAAACATCATTGTATTTCGGTTTAAAAATGAGGACTGCTTGAAGTAGTAATTAAAACAACAGCATTGTGTGTACAAGCCCAGGGTTGCCTTGTTCTAATTTTGTTTTGGGATTCTACATTCCAGATATGACAGAATTTGTTCTTCTTTAAAATGATTTCTATGCTAAAGCCCTGGCTTCCTCACAAAGAGACTCAGACCCCATTCTTTTCGGGAGAGTACAGAAAGACCGAGTGGCCCCAACTCCAAGCAGGCAAACATGAGAAACAGAAAGTTTTCCTTTTCTTTTCCTTTCACAAAAGGGAAACAGGGCACACAGAGCTTACATAAGATCCCTGAGGTCACACAGGGTGTCACTGACAGTCACAAATTGAATTCAGATTCTCAGGCTCTCTGTCCCAATTCCTGTCATCTTGTTGTTCAGGACACTCCAAAGCTTTAACATCATTTTCGTAGATACATGTTGTAATTCCCCATAATTCATCTCTCAGCTGAACTAGTATTAACATTCCACATATCCCCATCCTCACTAATGACTGCTTAATATGCTGCTAAATAATTAATACAAGTCAACAGCTGTGTATTCTCTCAAAATCAGGAGGTATTTTTCAACACAGCTCATGACAACAGCCCATTTTTTACTTCAGAGCTCGAAGTAAAGGAAGTCAATTTTGCCATTCTTCCTGATTCAAAAAGCTTTCAACTGCTAATAATAGAAGTGGGTGGTGAATTGCTTCATCTGCAGTAGGAAGCTCTTCATGTCCTATTGGGCCAGTTCTTCGGCTGCTAGAAACCCACACGGCTTCACTAAAGGCAATTCTGCTTTGTCAAGTCACGCAAGCCAAGGGCAGATGTATTTGTGTTTCACTGCCCACTGAATCACATAAGACAGACTCAATCTCTGCATCCCAAAGAGAGGATGAAGCACTGCTGACAACTGGAGCTATACTCAGGGATGTAATGGGTAGAACAGGCTGGCTGGATCCCTCTTCTCCAGAAACCCTCTGGCAGAGATAAACCACCAGCAATGGCAAGATTGTCCCAACAAGCCATGCTAATATCCTGGACTAACCCACCCATCTGGAACCTAACACAGGATAACAGCAAAGCATCTCAGAACTAACTGCTTTATTCCAACACTGATCAAGAGAAGTTATGTGAAAAAAGGGAAGAGCCACACTTGTGGCTGCTTCTGCAGATCACAGTTTTCAACAGTTTTCCTGCCCTAACTGCAATATATTGACTTTTGCCAGTATTTTGAAGGGTTATAGACCCTTGCTGGACATAAACCCCTTCTTGTTGTGGAAGGGATCAGATGCTGAACTGATGTACATTTATATCTACACTGAATTATGCCAGCAAAGGGCCAGATCCCAGGATTTTTCCTTTTGGCAAACTAATCTCCAGTGCAACTCACTAAGAGACCAGAAAAAAAGGGGTAGGATCCCCATCTTCCATATGTGCTTGTGCTTTTTCTTACTATTATATAAAAGGACAGATAAGATAAGAAGTAATAGTCACTTTAGATGTCAATACAGAACATAATTATACTCTTCCTATCCTTTCACAGTATATAAATCTTAGTTTTCACAACTAAATGCAAATGTTGGGTACTCTCCAAAGGCCCATTATGTAAAACGGAGTCCTCACTGCTCAAAACGACGAGAGGTTAAATATCTCTGTGTAACTGTGTAGCTCCTGCCTGCATGGAGCTGTCAGAAGTGATCACAATAACTTCCCCTTTCTTATTTTAGAGGCAGCACTCTCACTCTTATGTAACGAAGGCAAAATCTGTTGAGGTCAGGGATTCAGAGGCACCAGCTTCACCCATTAAACAGCCTTTGCCTCTCAGTGACAGCCCCTGGGAAGTTCACAAGACACCGCAGGTATCTATCTCCCTTTAGTTATCACTCGTCCATGTCAGACCCTGCTATCCTGTTTTATTCACTATGCTTTGATGGGAGATGTTGTCTGCACAATATCCTCAGCTGAGAATTGGTTTTTCTCTGAGACATTAATGCATGTAATTGGCACGTGCTTTTCTGGAGTATTTCTATCACCTTTCAAAGATACAGACAATCAAATCTCTCCTCCACTCATCAAGAAAATGCTTAAAGCATCAAGTGGGGAATTCCAGGCTGGCTTATAGCTGGTTCTTACTTTACATTTTCTCAAGCAGCAAGGTAACATGGGATGAGGACTGTCACAGTGTTTATTTTGAGTTCTCTAGTGAGAAAAACATTTTACACTTACCCTGGATGGTTGAAACCTTCCTCCCCTCCTGTGGAAGTCAGGTTATCTCTGCTGCTCATATACAGCTGCTGTTGCTTGCCTTGACCCATCTCCACTGAACAGACATTTCAGAGAAGCACTGAAGTCAGTTAGGCTCAGTTAGGCTCTAACCTTCACAAGGGTGAGGTAAAATAGAGCTCTCGTCTCTAGCTTGGTTATAGTGCTTATTAGAGAAGAGCTCAAAAGAAAAGTCCTAGGAAAAGACAAAGGCCCTTCTCAAAGTTCTGCATCTCTAATTCCTGCCATGCTGTTTTCAGGCCTGAACTAGGCCTTTTCAACATGGAAGAACTGAGAAATACACACTCAAAAGTAATTAAGTGATTAGTCTGACCAGGGTTGATTTTCAAACACTGACTTAAGATTGCTTTGTATCAATCAGATACAGACAGAACTATGGGCTCTCTTTCAAGAATAAATGAGAGATGGTAACACTTTTCTCCCAGTCTTTGTTTTGACTGTCAGTGTTTAGAGGCAGACGTGCTTTATTTGGTCAGAAAGGAGCTTGCACAACACCCTCTCCCCTTCTGGCTGATCGCGGTGCTGTGGTACACCTTTCATTTGTGTGCTACAGAACATGGCCAGATGACAAGGAATGAGATGCTCCTCCATGCTCCATGCTTGCAGCAAAAAGGAATGATTTGGAGGTGGAGACATAGATGATCTAGATACAGGTTATAGCCAAAGACCAACAAAACTGCATGCTGAATTCAATCCAGCAGAGAAATTACAGGAACACAGAATGGAGAGTCTATTTATGTTATTAATAATAAAGGTACTGCAACCAGTGAGCCCAGAGCTATGCAATTACAAGGAGACATGGAGTGTACACAATCAGGAATCCTTATCAGATTGTTTGGTCTATCTTTTCCATTTAAAAGTGATGTTTAAACTATGTTTATAGACAAAAGAACTGATCAATGAACCTGTCATTTGGTCAGGAGTAACATGGAAAAATTAATCAGGTGATGAAAATATTGCTGTTTCTCCATTTGGGGGATAAATGGAAGATGGTTCAAAAAGATGTTGTCAGAGCTCTGGGGCCACGTGCATCAGCAAAGTCAGATGTTTCATCTTTGAGAATTTCCCACAAGAAAACATCCCCAAAAATATTCGGAAATGAGATTTTCCAAAGGTAAAAGAGCTGGAAAAACCCAAACCAGAGATTTACTATTATTTAAGCTCTTCAGCTGCTCCCTAAGAAAATAAACTTGGAGTTAAACAAAAACTTCACTGTTTTCCTACAAAATAAATAACAGTAACATTATACCCACTAAACAGGAATCAGCTGTATAAACAGTTTACCTGCCTCTGACAGCATCAACCATAGAGAGAATTTCTGGGCAACTATGTTCAAAGAAGGAATAACCCAAATTATGGTAACTCAGAGCATATTAAATATGAAGTAGCAAGTAGGAGGCAAAAATACATAGAAACTTCATCATCTTGACTAAACATCTTCAAATCTTATACTTGAAAAAGGTGACAGTCACCACGCTCTTCTCCTGCTTGTCACTTTAAGCTTGACCAATAGTTGCCATCATAATGCCTTGATTCAAACTTTTAACTGTCTTTATCCCGTTAATCTCAGTTCATTCATTTCTGAAACTTGGGTGCCTGATTTTCCACGTTCATTCCCTTCATCCATAAATAGACAGATAGCATATGCAATTTGAAAGTATTTTGCAGCTCGGAAATAAACCCCTCTTTTTCCATCATGTAGTCTTTACTTTTGTTAATCTCAATACTTTTGTTAATCTCAAATGAACTAAACCTGAAGAGCCCCCAGGCCTCACATGTTCCAAGCAAGGGAAGAAGAGACCCAAAAAATCAATCACTTTCACAGTATCGTTCCCTGCAAACTTGAACTCTAACAACTCAGTGATCAAATGATCTACAATTGTGAACACTAAGAAATTGGAGCCTTTGAATTATGTCCACATGGCAGGAACGTTATCTCCCCCATAGCCTCATCCTTCTCACCCGCTCAGCACATGTAAACCTTTAGGTACAGCTTATTCTAGTTGTTCCCACTATATAGAACAGAAAACTGTATGCTGTTGTGGAACAGAGGCATGTGTAATATTTTGTGTGCTCAAGAGCCTAGAAATAGATTGTAGGCTGCATATGTATTACAGACTTATGTCAACATAGCTAAATCCATCAGGTGCATGAAGAGAAATGATCCTGATGGGCATAGCTGGGATTCAGAAGCTGCCTCTACAGCCTTATTTATAGCAGACAAATTGACCATGTTCTAGTTCAGTTCTTGACAAAAGGGTATATAACAAAGCTTTGCTAATGGGGCTGCATCTACAGTATCAGCTGCACAGCATATGATATTTGCAATGGATACAAATCACCCACTACAAATCTGGCATGAGATCGAGGGATAGAAGTTGGATGTGGAGGATTACATCCAGCACTTTCTAAGGCAGTACTCTCTGAAGGATGAAAAGGGCTTGACTCCACCTTGCCCCAGATTTTGTGCTGTCATCCTCATCAAAGCAATCAAGATGAAAAAGCTTCTCTCTTCAGTCTTGGATATTGTACGTTTCACACTACTTTGTGAACAGGTTTGTTTAGTAACCAAGTGCCTTGAAATAACAAACCTGAATCCTCTCATGCAATTTCAGCTTTATCATGCCTGTAGTCACTTTTCCTCTAGAGGATTTGCAATAAGGACTGAATGCTGAATTCCTCTTTGTGCTTCTTTGGACCTGATCCTCAGCTGGTACAAACTAACTTAATACCAACAGATATCACAAAATCTTCCCACATTTAAACCAGCTGAAGATCCAGCTGCTGTTTGCCAATGAGTGTGTTACTCCACAGTAACACTGTTTCTGATCCGAGTTATTCCTAACACTATTGTAATTTACAACACTATCAGGCACAACAGGGAAAGAGCAACCACCAGCAACAAATCTTCTCTGATTCTCTAGAATATGTGCAAGTAGCTAATATATAGTCAAAAGTTAAACATCTAGAGATATGTCCATAGAGATATCCTATAATTATCTTGCTGCTTTGGGAAAGATTTCATTGTTCACTTCCCCCAGATGCTCTCCTGCCTCACACCCTGAACACTGTCAGTTTGCTGTCAGCTTTACAGTATCAAGCGTGTGATCTCTCCGTTGGTACCCTGTTCAGTGTCATTTAAGCTGGGCAGTCTGCAAGGCCACCAAGGTCAAGGAACTATCAGGAGTAAGGTTTCTTAAGTGCAACGTGTGAGACACCATCTGACACTGTTTATAGATAGACTTAGCCTCTTATTGACCACAGGATAGAAGTTAAAAGCATTGCTTTGGGAGTTCAAATGTGTTAACCTCTGAAGTGATGTTTGAATTAGGGTTATAAAGGGCCTAAAGTTTTGATCAGAGGCTTGGAGAATAAAAAGGATTTGGAAAAATTTTAGAGCAGGATCAGAGTAGCTCCTCTGAGTGCGCCAACTACTATATTATTGTTGATTTAATTGAGTCCATCTATCAGGTCTGTGCATTATGTGATCCAGTTCCAAAGATGTTTCCCTGCTGCAGCTGACAAAATACAGACTATACACTTCAAATGCAGTCGTTGGTCTTTAAAACAGGCAGTTACAAAACATGTTGGCTGCTCTAGCAATCAATAATGGGAAGGGCAGTGTTTGTTGGACTAACTCCCAAACAATTAGATACTTGCCAGTGTAAAGTAAAAAATGACACAAGACCACGCCAAAAGCTTGTTCACTGTTTGGCAACTCGCAGCATTACAAACACTGAGGGTTTAATAATCCAGCAGTATTAACAAAGCTGAACAGCTAAAACAGTTTCTGATGAATACACAGCAGAGGTAACAAGTACACCTTTCCTTGAATTGTATCTATGTGATTCCTGGAATTCCTGATGCAGTTTTCCTGGAAGTTGACTCACAGAGGAGGAGGTTAGATACCTGTCATGAGTTGCGTACACAAACTATAAGACAGCACAGCAGCTTCAGCGAAGGAAGCAATGCCTCTTCCCCAGAAAGGAGGCAAATAGCAGGCTTAAATGTTTGCGAATACCAAACCTGCAAGCTGAAGACTGAGAATGAACAATTCAGCTCAGCCCTGAGGACAAGGGAAGGGAAGTCCTTCTTTAAGGTCCTTTCCAATCCAACCCACTCTATGAGTCTATGAAAGTGCCATGTAAGGGTGCAGCACAGGCCAGTTACTCCCTAAGGGACAAAGAGCTGAGCATGATGACACAGCCAGAGACAGGCCAGTGGGGTGAGCAGGGCAGCTCTAGGGTGACACTCTGGGGGCAGCCCAGGGGCTGGATCACCAGCCAAGTTCACTGAGAACTGCAGCCCTGCCAGGCCCTTAGACAGCAGGTTTCCACATATGTGATCTGCCTTGTCAGCACAGAATAGAGACAAAAAGAGCACCAAAACTGCAGAGAAAAGGTCCATGCTGTGTGCATCTCCAATGGCTGTCCTCAAAAAGTAAGGACTTCCTTTTACTGCTCCACAGCCTTGCAATACGTTACCCCTCTACATCAAAGTAATATGGCTTGGGCAACCACACTTTGATTTAGGGGTGGAAGGAGGAAGTCACTCAGGGGCTTAGAGACAACATCCACTTTGCTATTAATGTCTTGTTGTCATGTAACATGCCCGTACATGGCCATTTCCCTCAAACTCTCCATTCAGACAAGGGCTGGGCATAGCCCTGCTCTATTCCAGGAAGGACTGAGAGGGATCTGCAGCCAGACTAGAGAGATGATGCCTCAGAGACGTCATGGTGTCAATCAGTGGTTATTACTCACGTGGACAGAAATGGAGAAATGAACTGGCATAACAGAATAGTCCTGAGTAGAAACAGAACTTCTCTGGGCTTGTGCTAACAGCTACAGCCTTGCTGCAAATCTCCTCAGTCTTTAAAAGTGTGGGAACTATGGTAGATTTCAGTATTATTTCTCTGAAATATAACAGGAAATGCTACGTACTCAGCTATTCTTGCTGCTTGCTATCATGGTGTACCCTGTCTACAGTGATGTTACAGCATATAACAGCCCTGTAACTCACTTTTTCTATCTCCATCAATTATCTGGGATAATATTCACTTTATACTTTATAACCCCACCTGGATTTAACCTTCAAAGACATTTCTCTGTCAAAAGATGGTGCATGTGTCTGAGACAACGACCATTTCTAGAAAGCAAATATTCCAGTGCCTAAATTAAGACAAAAAAGATTGGTATCTCTACCACTTCTCCTCTTCCCCACCCTCTAACCCCCCCACCACCCCCTTTCTCATGTTCTCTTTTTTCTCCTTTACTTATTCCTGTGTTTCTTTCCTGCTTTCATAACTGTGGTACATCAATCTAGCATGAGACTCTGGGAGTAACTGGATATATCTTTTAGCTTTTGGTAAAATACGGTACCTTTTGATTCCTAGACATGTCCAGAGAAAGATGAAACAAAGCAAAGTTACCTAGCAAATGTCTTCTTAATACACCAAACTACCATTTCAGAGTGCTGCAGAATATAGTTCCCTTTCTTTAACCCTGCAGTAAAATGTGGGTCAAATCTCTGTAGAACAGACCTCAAACAGTCCAAGTCCAAGGCTGTGCAACCCTTCCATCTACCTCTCAGCTATCAGTAAAAGAACTGGCCCAGACAGGATGTGCAAACAAATTGTCACAATACAGTAATCTGTATTCTGCATTCTATTCTATAGTAATCTGGTTTTACATTTGGACTGAGATCTAAATGTAGAAAACAATCTCTGATCACCAAAAGTAAAAACTGATGACGAAGTCCTAGACCTGGAAGCTACACCATAGGCACATCACAAAAACATTCTCTATCCAACTATATAGAAGGAAATTAGTGACAGAGTTGGTGTGTACTTCAGGAGCGTCAAGAGCTGGATTCTTAAGCACAGTCCTGCAGCTGTTCAGGTGAGGCATGCTGGGAGCATGGGCTACCTAAGAAAACTCTGACAATCTCACTAGAATATGAAGCCAGTGAAAATCTTTCTATTTTCACCCTTAATTTTTACTCTAAGGGGAAGGAAATGCTGTCAGAAAATGGATTCTGTCAGGACATACTATTTGGTAGCAGAAGATACAGAAGTTTACTTAGTGCTTTATAAGGAAATGCACTGGTTTGCAATGCAGTCTAACTCAAATTGCCTGCTGGCAAACTGTTCCACTGAAACCCTGGGAAAACCAGACCAACACTATGTGCCCTGTAATAGAAAACCAAAATACAGTTCTAGAGGCTAATTCTGACCCCAAAAGCTTTTTTGAGCTTCTCTAAATGCTAATAACTTTTCCTAAGTCAGGATCATTTTAGATGGAGATACGATCGGAACTGTGATATGCAGTTATTCAGAGGACTTGCAATATGTCACTGACATTGAAGTTGATTGTCTGGCTGAATATTCCATCCTAGCAGGAAAGAGCAAACATTTAGAAGAGATGGATCTGCTGCTGATCACCACCCAGCTGCAGAAACCATGTTAAAAATCAGAAAGTTTGGTAAGATGCATAAAAACATAAACTTGACTTTCCATGTTTTAAAAGCAGACTAAAACAGAACTCGGTTGACTTAAGGTAATATTTTAACCAGAAAGCACAAGAAGAGAAGCATCCCAATTGACTGAAAATCCAGCTGTGGACTTAAAATAGAATTTTCAAAAGTCGCATTTTTCATGTTACTAAGTTCAGCACTGTTTGGTCTTTGAAGAAATGGATTGGCTCGACAGAGCGAGCTGGAGCACTCAGCATTCACACGGGAACTCACTCTCTTCTGCTGTCAACTGGCCCAAAAGCATGGCTGTGAGACTTACCATATCCTGGCTGTGAGCTATAAAATGTATCTGTTAGGGCCACCTTCGTGTTGAACAAGAGATTTAGAGATGGAACTTTCTAAGCTTTTTGTGGAGGCTTTTCTTTCTGTTTAAAAACAGCTTTGCCTTTATTGGAGAGGTTTTCAAAGCTGAGGAAAGAATCTGTGAGCTGGATTCATTCCATTTTAGTAGTAATTAAGCTCCCTATTCCTAAAGGCCCAGTCTAACTCTTAATGAAATAAACAGCATAGCTGCCATTGCGTTCTGGAGAGGCAGGATCCAGTTTCATCTACTTAGGGTTCTACACACAAATGCTTCCTAACCGTGATCCAGATAAAAATCAAAGTAGAGCAAAGTGTTTGAAATTATTACCTCTAATCTGTGCCGCATTTTCCATGATCAGTCCCTTTAGGGAAACTCCAAACCCTATATCCACTTTCTGTTACATTAGCATTCTGTTCTTAAACCAACCACTTCATTTGCTGATTTCCATGCAACACCCACCTTGTAACCATATACATTAAAATCCTGCAGTGCCAAGTGTTTCAGGGATCCTGAAATGAGTCCCTGCCAACACTAACTTTTCCATCTTCAAGGCCTTTACCCTACCCACTGAACTCTCCCCCTATTTCCCTGCTGCCTCATGACTCACCACTGAACCATGCTGTCTGTGCAATGCAACCAAGCGATCCCCAGCCACCGAGCCCCAAAACCCTCCTTGCTCAAAAGCAGCACAGTAGCTGTGTTCCAAAACTCAGTTGAATTCATGAGGCTTCTGCCTTCTCTTACAATTGGTACTTGCTGGAAAAAATGCTGATTTGGTGAAATCAAGGCATTCCACAAATTAATTTTTACTACTTTTTTCTTTTTTAAGGAAAAAAAATAAGAAATGTTTCAACCTGAAACCTCTTTTGTTCCCTGACAGCTCATCTATCCAGCACATTGACAGTTCATCAGGTGGAAAGGCATCTAGCATCTGCAGTTTATTACCTAGATGGAGCCAGGGGACCTCCGGCTTCCAGCTGATCACTGGAAAGCTCTGTAGTGAGACATAGCATTTATCTCAATTTATAAGCTTCAGGGACAAGGTTTTTCAGAGAGTGAAAAATCAATGCAGCTGAAGGGAAATCAGCCAATGCCATGGCATTTGCAAGGGATTTGGCCCTCTTTTTGTAATATTTGATTAAAGGAGACTTCCACATCCCAGATGCTACACTGCCAAAGTTGAACATCAACTGCATGAGCACCTATGTGGCAGGATGTGGAAAAATACTTCGTGTTAATGATTCTGTGCTCTGATCAATATTCTACAATCTCCCCATGAACAAGTTAGTGTTTCACAGAAGATAACAGAGTGGAAGCAACAAGTGTCAAACCGTTAAGACCCTGACAGGTTCCATACCACTGCAATCCTGCACTGCAAACATTTGAGGCTGCCTCAAGTAAAATAATAGCAATTGCACAAAACATGCACAAAAAATCTCACTGTTCTATGAAATTTAGCATTTACTCACATGGATTCTTGCTATTTGCAGGGTAAGACAGGCAAACTCCAATAAATACTCTTCAACAGGAAGATGATCAGCCTATGGCTGTTTATGTCACATAAGGACTTGATGGTATGTCTGACTCTTACTTAGCATTTTGTAAAGAATTAATGGTATATAAATCACATTACTAAAGCCATTGCAGGGTGTTTTATAACTGTAGGCTCTCTTTATAAACCATAAGTTTACTATGTGACCTAAACCTGGCTATGTTTTATAATTATTTTTAATTCAGTTCCCAAGAAAACCAACTGGCAACGCTTCCATAATCGTCCATATATACAACTAGAAGGTTTCCAAGGATTCCTCTTATTCAACTCTTTCTACCTGCCTCCTGTGGTAGATCTCCTCTGGAGATCTGCTGATGAGACAGAAAGGCCTACACCTTGAACAGCCTGTCCTATCTGTGATTACGAATCTATGTTGCCTTCTCCACGGGGACTGCACTGAGGCACCCATTCACAGGGTGAAAGTACCAAATTCAAGCCCACAGTGACCACAGCTCTATACAGACACCCTCCACTTGCCCACTAATCATATAGGATTCTTCCCATTCATGATTTTTTCCAAGTCCCAAAAGCCTGTTCTGAGTGTCTGATCATTAGTCTTTACCTTCTTCTTTTAAGAGCTCTGAAAGGAAACGAATAATGTGGTAACATGAGACATATATCACTAAGAGGAATGTGGAAAAGATCTTTGGCACTGTCAAAACCACCTGTTAAAATGAATATATTTAACAAAACCTTATCTCTCTTGATGGCATGAAAAGCTAAGCACTTTATCCCAAAGGTTTTCTCTGCTCTCATGGGGTTTTTTTCCAGATCAATTTCCAATTTTGGTATTTAAAGATGTCTTCAAAGTGTTTCTGTCTTAGGTACCACATCATTTATTATCCTGAAGACAGGAAGTATTTCACTCTGGAAACGTCTTATGCTTGTGCGCAGCTGGAAATTGTAAGGGTTAAATACCTGGGCAGTGGGGATTGTCCGACATCAGCCCAACAAGTCAGCAAAGTGCACTCTTTTCTCTTTTCCTACACAGGCAATACAGGAAGAGACTGATAATTAGAAGAATAACAGTGAAGTTTCTCTCCCATCTGAGGAATACAGGAGCCTGTGAAGGCAATCGTGAACTAAAAGTTCAGAGCCCAAGTTCTTCATTCTGTAACTAGAAGACAGTTGGGGGAGAAGGGACATCTGTTCCCACAACAAAAGGCCAAGTGGGACAGGATGGGGGAAGCTCAGCTTGTTGCAGCCCTCCCTGAGCTGCTATGGAAGTTTTAGCCTGATACGATTTTTAGCTCTCTTTGGAAGCCATACGCATTTGACACTGCGCTTGTTCTACTTACTGTCACTACTAAACCCTTTCCATTCCTCTGCAGGGAAAGCTTAGTCACTGAATCTGTCTGCTCCTTCTCCCATCTTCTCCCATCAACTCCCCTCCCCGCTGACCCTCAAAGTTAAGACATGAAGTTACATTTCTCTATTTCTTCCATCAGTTATTGTGGTATGAGAGTTTCACTAAGACATGGGCACGTTCCAAAAACAACATCAGAATAAGGACTTCTGTGTTTTTAAGACCTGACCCAAAATATTTATTTATCCAGAAGTTGAAATTCTCACGAGCAATGGGTGAAATTCTGAGGAGAGAAGAGCTGCAGCAGTCCTGGACATAACACTGAATCTCTCGGCACAAGTGCTATAATATAGGCAATGAAGGATAAGCCATAAACCAAGCATCAGCAGAAATCTATATATTAACATAAGGTCATAACTCGCATCAGTCACTTTTATATTAGAATGAAGTGAGAATGAAAGCATAGGTACACTTGAATAATAGGGATTCCTACAAATCCTGGAGTGATTTATTACTGACAGTGCAGTAATAGATTGCTTATGGCAAACAGGAGATTCACAGTTTCCCAGGAGGCTTATCCCCCCACTGCAGGACACAAATAATTCCCATTGACTTCAGTGCTTTTCCTGCCGTGAAGGACTAGGAATTTATTGGGTTCAGTGGGAGTTACGAATAACTTGCATGAGCAAAATGAAACCCTAAAGAAACAAATTATTCTGTCTACTTCTTAAATCTATTTTAAATATTTCTCTCTATGTCAGCTGGAAAAAACCACACACTCAGCTCAAACTTACCCATCCATAGAAACTAAAACTTCTTACCTATCTATAACAACACCTAAAAACAAATGTGTATGGTCATTGTAGAGCAGAAGTAGCAACAAAAGCCATAACAGGCTGAAAGATTTCTTATGGAAAATGTTCTCTGTAAAGTATTTGTCTCCTGGGCAGATTTAACCAACTAACAACCAAGATGAGGTCTAGGATGAGGTGTCCCTGCCCATGGCAGGAGGGTTGGAACTGGATGATCTTAAGGTCCTTTCCAACCCTAACTATTCTATGATTCTAAGACACCTTCACCCTACAGATGCACAGAGGATTCCCTCACTACCACTGGGTAGTCATCTCACTGTAACTGTGCGTTTTTTCGTTTACCAGTGAAGAGCAATAACATAAAATCAATCCAAATACCAGGTTCTACTTCACAGTTTGATGCTTACATTCCCATCCCCACCACTTGAAGAGGAGGAAGAAATGTTCCTCCTTGAGAAACATACTTGAGAAAACTCATTGCTTTAAAGGAGACATAAGGGCTAATATTTAATCTGGTAGACCAGCAGATGGACAATCACACGGCTGTTGGTGTACCTAGTCAGGCGTAGCACATTTCCACACCAGGAATGTGTTTTCAGGAAAGCACTGAAATGTGCATGTTTGGCAGCTAAGTGGGTGAGCAGAGAGGACTGTTGGGGATTTCTTACCACCTCCTTGCCAGACGGCTAGCTGGGGCAACTCCTGATGACAGGAAACACAGCCAGAGGATCTATTGCAGTATAGCAACTTGTATGGAAGGAGAACCTCCTGAAATCTCCACTGTGCTGCAATGGCAGCACTGACGGAATCACTCCTGGAAAGAAGAATAAGTTAGTCTTAGACACCCTAGGAAGTCTCCCACTGATGTCAGTGACGTTATGGGCATAGGTGAAGGAACAAACTTGCTACGGCAGGGCTTTTCAACAAGAGGAAAATACACTTAGTGTCTTTGTGTCTGTATCAGTAACTTTATATATGATATAGCATTTGGTCTCAGATGGGCTTTTCCAAGTTAATGGAAATAGAGTAAACTATGGAAATATGTCCTTGTAAATGTCATCTTTACATGGCAGATAGGGATAATGCAACATGTTTGTTATTTTCAGCTTTCTATTTAGAAATCAAACTTATTTTGCTTTGATAAACTCACAGGATGCCCCTATGATGTCCCAAAGAATATCACTGTCAGGTGTCCCAGATTGTACTAGAAATGTCAGATCATTTCTGGTCATGTAGCCCTCAGTAAATTGAGGGAAGGGTTATATTATAGAATCACAGAATCATAGAAGAGTTTGGGTTGAAAGAGACCTTCAAATGTCATCTAGTCCAACACAGCTGAAGTGCTTCAATACTACCACAGAAAATCTACATCCAGCTGGAAAGAAATTAGCATCTCCAGAGTGTTCAGTACCATATGTGCTGGGAGGACAGTTTGGGGACATTGGAATTGCTGCATATCCTTATTTTCCTTTTAAGCAGAAACTGAGTCCTGAAAAAGCTGATGGTGTGTATGCAAAATTATAAGCAATGTGTTTGCAAGAACTGGGATGTCTGTGCTACTGTATAAGGTGTGGACAGACTGTATGACTAGGAAATATAGGTTCTTCTGGAAGAGGATGAAGTAAAGATGCAGTTTTGTAAAGGATTTAGAAGGAAGGAAAGAAAAAAACAGAGAATTCACTCTCTATTTGCTATCTTTTAAAGCACCCACCATTCAGTCAGTTCCTAAAGCTCCAAAGGAAAGTATTCTTCCAAAGTATTTTCATGGGCCCTGGGGCCAGGCAGTTGCAAATCTGGATGAGTCAAGAGCATCCACTAAGGAGGAAACAACAGCAGGAAGCGTGGAAATTGTCTTAGACTTCCCTTGGCTTTACTGACTTAATAGGGAGACCCCACCTACACATTTAATAGGGTCAGAGCCATAACCCAAGGCTATAGGGTATAGAGATTCCTGATCATTCCATTACAGTAAGGATGTACATTTCTAGTTAAACTCACAGAACAATGCTGAATAGCTTCTCAGATTAACAGGACCTCCCACTTCATGGAAACAGCGACTGTTTACATAATATGTAACGACAGTAAATCATAACAAATCCTAGGAGAAAACTCCAGTGAGAGATGAAATAACATGACCTTCTGATTTTTCTTCTTTTCTCAGTCTTACAATCCATGTCTTTATTCCCCTATCCTGTAAGGATTTCTGCATGCCCTTAACTTTCAGCACATCAGTAGCCCCACAGCTTTCAATTAGTCCAATTAGGTGCAAAGAAATAAGTGCATGCACAAGAAAATGTCTTTTTTATCCGCTTGCTTAAGCAGTGCCTAACGTAGTAGGATCCCTACCATAACCTGAGTTTCCTACCACTGTAGTATAAATAATACAAGACGTTCCACTTCACAAGGTTCAACAATTAGCATTCTAACTAAAGGGTTGGTACAAAGTAGCACCACTATTGATCTCCATTACTGTGCTGAGCCAGACCAGCTGAGGATCAGACCCTGCCTGAGGTTGTGAGTGCTTTGTGATATGCAAAGGAATTAAACAAATACTTCTGTGGGGGAAAATATTTGCAACTGGATAACTGGTTTCTGAAACTCATCTGTCAGTTGCAATTAATTCCTGAAGAACGTCCTGCATGAGAAATTCATGTTCTATAATTTGCTATATTCTAATACGACAAAGCTTTCGCAAGACCAACAGACTTCATTGCTTTTCCCTTGGGAACTTCTCCACTCTCTTTTTGTGCATGTGCATGTGAGCAGCTCCATAATTACACAACCAGAACTCAGATTTGCTTCAAAGGAACCATTTCAGGGCTTATTCCCTGACTCCTGTGAAAAAATACCCATTCCCTGCTAAGAGAGCAGAGTCAAAGCAAGTTAAAACAATTATACTAAAAGGAAAAGGGGGGGGGGGGAGGAAGGGGGTCCCATCTTAGCGTTTACTTGTGCATCATTTGCATCAAGAAGTTATCATGTCAAGCCTGAAAACCAGCACACTAAGTGCTGTACTAACATGTGAAAAAAGACAGAGTCCACGCCTGAAGATTTCCATCAGAAGTGTTATCTGCATGACATTAAAGTGTGTGTTTAAGGGAAGAGATTGCCTGTAGCAGATGTGCAAGACTTGATGCAAAAGCGTTGTGTGCCTGCCAGGGGCTGCAGGAATGCAAACCCTTCACATCAGTGCTTTAGGAGGTGATGCATATCCTGAGAGCGCTGTCTGCAGCCTCCTGTAAGCCCTCTCAGTGTGGCCAGGGTGTCCAACAGACAGGTTGAATAGTCTTCCTGCAGTGTCCCCACATGGTCCGTGGTTTGGGAGAGGGTTTTGGCTGCTCTTTTAATATTATTAGTGATTTAACCATCCAACAAAGAAACCAAATTCAAAACAAGGACACTTACATGTGAATTAAGTACACTTCAGCACTTGCCCAGCTCCCATTCATATGGCAGCTTAAAGATCTAATGGAAAAGAACAGACTTTTAATGACCATGCGTCCTTGTGCTCTGGAGTGTGGGCTACAGCAACTAATAATAGATGAAGGTTTACATGTTTTTCTTGTGTTTCTGCTGGGGCTGCTGTGTCATTAATTCAGCTTGTGCCTGGCTACTTATGTTAAACATTCCCTTTGTGGCTTTCTCTAAATCTTAAATTTTGCATGTGACCACACGTAAATGTAAATGTGTATTTTTATGGTCCTGTAATCTCAGTGCTTTTAAATCCCAGTTGCCTGAAGGCATACAGGGAGCTGAAGCAGAAAAGCTTGGTCAGTTTGTGATCATTTAGAGCTAGTTTATTTGCTCTTTCTGAATGGATTTGGTTCCTGTAGAGGTTTTTGCCTTTTGTGTAATAGAGTAAAGATAAGATCTAGGAACCTAATTAACCCTGCAGGGCCTGTGAACAAGGCTCATTAGAAAACAGTCAAACACATTTATATTTAAATACCTTATTTACAGGAATTCATATCATATTTCTGAGCAGCAGATACACATGCCACACACTCATACCTTTAACCACTGTAAACCATTTCCTTAAATAAAGCTGAAAAATGCACTGAGTTGGAGCTCAAAGTCATCTGGATTACAGGAGTAAAAGACTCCCCAGTAATAAATGAACCCTGCAAGCCATAAGGTTCTTTCACCTGCACCCCAAATAAAGGGCAAAACCAATGTTACTGCAGTCCACATCCTTACCAGTAAACACCACTCTGAAGTAATTTCTCTGGGGACCTTACCATCTGTCTAAGGGAATGACAATAAGATATATGTGATCACAGACACCTCTGAGGACTTCTGGAGAGACTTCATAAGGACTCCAAATAAGGTTATTGAAAACCTCATCTGGAGGTTAGTTCAGATTTCTGTAAATATCCTGGGTCAGACAGGAGCAAAGCATAGGTTTTAGTACGCTGTGCCTATGAATATACATGTACCTGTCATACAGGTTCCAGTTACTTGAGAACAAAAGTATCCGCAGCAATTCTGAGTTCTCCTATCTTAACCCTTCACTCTTCCCACCCCTCATCACAGAGAGACCAGAAAAAACAAGTGAAGAGAGGTTTTTGGGAACACTTGAACCTATTTTCTACTCTGAAGAAAGGTATGGGAAAAGAAATGTTTATTTGTGGGGACAATTGGTAATTCAAACCCACATCCTCAAAGCGCCAGCACTTAACGTATCCTACTGATTGAGGACTTCAGAAGTTAAGAGCCTAATGCTGGTGATTAGCCCCTGCCTCCTATGTTGGTGCATTACTGGGTGCTGCTGTATATATGTACCCTGTGCATAGCAGCTTAAAAGCCAGAAGAATTAGTCTTTTTTCTCATGACATCTTGAAGGGCAGCCTGGATTCAGAATTAGGTCTGGACAGTACTTAACTTTGTTGTAAGTGACTGCCTGACCGGTGAGTAGGATAAATGATGCCACTGGGACTGAAATGTATCTTAAAATTAATCATTTGCTTAATGGCTTTCCTGGAGAAGGATTGGTTTAAATACAAATTTAAGAGCATTTTCAGCTGCAAGGCATGTGGGAGTGAAGATCCCATCAGACAGAGATGTTAAACAAGACAGACCTATATTGTGTCACAGGTATTTTAAAATCAGGGACATTATTAATGTAATTTAAATTCTATATCCAGGCACAATTGGTAAAAGCAACCATATCTTTACCCTATACGTTCTTCAGGAAGGGAATTATTTTTGCTTGGGCTTTATACGGCATTTTAGACAACAGGAACCAGACTGGGACAGGGGCAATGGCACTGTAAAGCTGTCCAAATGAACATAATTGTAGTTTTTAAAAACTCCTTAGCTTAAAATTCTTCTTCAAAGGCCTGAAATTAATATTGTATTAGCCAATTTAAAAGCGTGCTGCTTAGAAAAGACAAAACCTTGATTGTTTCTATAAGTAGGTCCATGATTTATATCGTGAATCACTTTGGCAAGAGCAGGAAAATCCCAAATCAAGTTACTCTTCAACCTGCACTAATAAATCCTGTGTTGACACGAATTCCTTTTTCAGTGCTTCATTTTCAAGGAGCTGTGTGGCTTTTTAATAATCAGTCTTGTTGCTTCCTTTTCATCCCATGCAAGAATACAGTGATAACTGCAAAAGCATCTTGGGCAACACACAGCAACTCAAACGCAGGGCTGAGAAATAGCTCTGTGAAATCCAGCTTAATGAGATATCAAAATATCACATCTGCAAGTCTTGGCTGCTGGACAGTGCTTTGGAAAGCAAAGCCAGTTCCCCTCGTCTAGATTAGTCAACATCAGGTTCATTGGTCTAACATTTCACCAAATATTTTCCCACATTTGTCTGACTGCAGATTGAAGGGTGTAGCTGACAACATAAATGTGCCCTAAGGTGAAAAGCCCTAAACATTTCCCTCTGCGATCTATGGGGCTGGACATTACCAATGCAGATGTCTGTAATCAAGAGATCTCTATGGACCTGCTAATTATTCCCTGGGCTTTTCCACCAGCAATAAAAATCCCATTTGTCGCAGCTTGTTTGCAGAACTGCTCCATTTCCACAGTGGTGGCATTAATTAGCAAAAAACCTGTGAAAATTGTCAGAGTTTATAGGTTCAAAAAAGCCCCACTAAGCACTGCTCCTAAATATTCCTATAAATTCAACCATGGCAACGAGTCCTGCAAGTCCAACTTTCTCAGTCGGAGCAATTTTTCATGCTTGTAGCAATAAGTGGGAAATAATGGGGGTCTCAGATTCACATTAGGGAAGTTGCTTCTGTGACCTCTTCATGCAGATGGATGGTGAATTTCTCAGATAATAAATCAAGGTTTCCTGATGCTACAGTGGCATCTCTCGCTGAGGCCTGTAGAGCTGCTGCTGCCTTCTATTCAAAGGCAGCAGGCCTCTCCCCTGCAGGATGCTTTCTCTACAGATCCTGCAGTCAGGATCAGGAGATATTAGGGCCTCTATAAACTGCCCAGCATCCTGCTGGGAAATGGACACTTTTCAACTTCATTGACATCTGTCACACACACAAAGAATAGAAAGTGATCAGGAAAAAAGCCACATCATGACTTTCCCATCAGCAGGGCCAGTTAAGTCTTTGTTCTTAAATGATATTTAAATGTTCATCGGAGATTACTTTGCTTAATAGTATCTTTACAAAGAGAATCTTACCTTTGGGTTTTAGTGACCACAGAATGTTTCTGTTTCTTGATACTTTTTTTTTTCCTGTAGGAATTTCAAATGAGAAAAAAATAGCTGTGATGCCAATTTTTCCATGCAGTTTTTATTAACTTTCTTCTCAATAAGTCCCTGCAAGAAAAATGACACCAACTTTTATTATCAGAACTATATTAAGTGACAATTTAATTCCCAGAGTAGCAATGCATTCATTTTTTTGGAGTTAAAGCTTTTTCCCAAATGACCCTAAAATAAGCATGGGAAAGCAGGATTGTAAATACAGTAATAAAGCCAACATACTTTTTCTTCCCCCTCAATGTATTGTCTATATTAAATACCATTTGGGGGATAGGGCTGTCAATTATTAAGCTTATATAACATAAGTATAAAACTTCAGGTGATGCTTTTTTTGCTATTTATCATAATTTTAAGTGCCTTAAATGTAGATGAGAAAACTTCACTAGGAATTCTCCTCTCTTCTGAGTGTGATGCATATACACAACTACATTTTCAGTTCCATCTTTATGCAAGTATTGCCTTCAAAAGCAACAGAATCCAGTATTTTCAGCTGCAGCTCTGACATGCTATGGGACTCAGTTTCCCAAAAGCTGATGATGCATAATGTAAGTATTTCTATATAGCACTGTAATACCTAATGATAAAAATAATTCTTTATTTCTTTTGCACTTATCACAGAAGTCAATATAATCTATTCATTCTGGGGTTCCTCTATTGCCTTCAAGAGAGTCAGTGTAGTTTATGTAATGGTAACTGAAAATGGGATTTGGCCAACTGGCTTCAGTCTTTTCACTAGTTTCACCCAAACAACTAAATTCAACAGTGAGGTGAATGAAGCAAGCAGGACTGGGCTGTATTTTATACAAAGACAACATTGAGCTTGAGTTGGCAGCAATATGGGAGATAATGTACTTAGCCAAATAAAAACTGAAGGGGGCAATCTCAATGTGCCTGCTTGGCTACAATGACAAAGCCATGGTACTGCAAAGGCACATAGGGAAAGGGATTTTTATTCCCTGCTGGGGGCTGGACAAAGAGGAGAAGCGACAGGCTGGGATCATCAGTCATTGAATTCTGACCATGGTATAATATTTTCAATTTAAGATTAGATGTAAGATTAGAAGAGTAAAGGATAAGGTGGGCTTAGAAATGGGTCCTGGTGAGGCTTACAGCCCATCACTGAGCCCACAGCCAGATGGTGCATTGGTTTCCCAAAGCAGCATGAGAGTCAAGGAGTCAAACAGATGAATCCCACCTGCTTAAAGCCATTGCCACAGAGAGGCAATGGAAAGCAGTCTGGATCCCTCCAATGGGTGGTAGATATTTAATAACCTTTTCCCCCACCTATTCAGAAGACTTTTTGCTAAAGGCTGAGCCTGAGCGTGCAAACTTCACAGCAATGTCAAATTCAGCAGTCTGCAAAGTTCTAATGGAAAACACTATCAAATTCTGTTGGGCAGAAAATGTGCTTTTCATGAAGAAAACCTCTTCGTTAAAAATTAACTTACTGAAAGCATTAACACAGTGTTTAAAAGACTAGGCTCATTCCAAACACCTTAAAACAAAAGTAACTACAACATTCCAGAAAGAGGTTTTCATCCAGTCAGGAGTTTAACCGTTAAATACCTTCAAAGGTCCAAAGTTTAATGATTCAGCCCCTGGAATGACTTTTTAAAACTGCCTAATTCTACTAAAGCAAAGTAATTTTTAATAGCAAATGGGCTTTTCTGAAATAAGGCTGCAATTTCTATCTTTCTTATAATGATTTCACTAACTGCCCACAGAATGTAGCTCACTGCACATTCAGTTCTGGATATATGTGAACACGGCATAAAGATGGAGCTCAGTCTATCATCAGTCCTACCTGTGCTCAGAGCTCAGGTTTGTCCTTCCCTTTCCATCAGGCTGAACCTTTCTCTGAACAGCTGCATCTTTTATCACTCCATATAGAGGGCATTTTAGCACCAAGATTTGAAACAATCTAGATATTCTGGAATATAAATATTCCAGAAGTGTCCCTGACAATCTGCAAGTAGCTACATATACTAAAGAAGCACATTTAATACTGACAATAAGCGTGCAGCTGAAGTCTAAAGGCAAAGAGCACAAGTCCTGAAACACAGGCATTTAAGGACTTTAATTTTATATCACCAGGTTCTTTTGCTAGCATTATCATATAGCTTCAGGAATAATGTGGTACTATTGTTCCCATGTGTCCTATATATAGAAGTCTGCCATCCTTCTTTCACCTATTGTCTTATTCCATGGAGGGACTTCTGGGTTGGTTTGTTCAGGAAAAGCCTTCAGAATGATGAATATGCCTTACTGTCTTTCAAGCACATTTAAAAGATGTCTCTCCTCTCCCTGGATCAAATAATTTCCTCCATGTAAACATGCTTAACATTTCAAAACTCCTTTTACACATAAAATCTGGCTATCTTTCCCCCAGGATTTTCTGTGGAAAATGTGAACACTTCATATTCCTGCACTGTAAAGGGGAGTATACATTCATCCTCTGACATTCACCCTTTGCAGTTACTGCAGAATATAAGCTAATGACCCAAGATTTGCAAAGGGACTGCCATACACTGTGACTTCCAGCTCTGTAAAGGCCACACAACTGAAGGTTCCAATTGTCTCATTAACTTTCCAACTGTACCAATCACAAGTTTATTATACAGTACTTTTCTCTTTCAACTTTTACAGTTCACATACCCCAGCAGGAGCCTGGACACAGTGACCCAGGACGCCCCTTTCAGCCCTGCGTTCATGAGATGCATGAAAACAAATCACAAAGGTCCAAAGCAGTATTTTTAGAAGCCCTAGATTAGATGAAGCACAATGGGACACACAATCACAACAACAACCTTCAAGGTAGTACGACAGACACAAACCATAGTGTGTTGTATATAACCTATACAAACATTTCCACTTGATTTCCTAAGGAAATGAGGCTTATGCAGTCATGCTGTCTGTCTGTTCATGTCTCCCCTTAGTAGCTTCCAAGCCCACTGGCACATTTCAATGCAAGTTGTCAGGGGAGAAGCAAAAGATTTAGAGATAATTATGTTCTTACAGGTCTTGTCATTGCACAAAGGAAAGAGACCTAAATTAGTGCCCCCAGCTGAGGAAAATCTCCTTGAAGGTGTGGGATCAATGGTGTCCAATCAGTGCAAATCAGCTTATTTCTAACCTTTGAATTGGTACATGTGTAGCTCCATAGCAGATGCAGCAGAAGCTGCCTTCTGCCTTTCTGGTCATGAATGGTTTTGGGAAGAATCTGGAGGTCTCATGAAGGTCCCTAGAAGGTGCATGGGAGACAGAGGATATGGTTCCATAGAAAAATGAGCTGCTGCTGCTGCTAATGGAATAGCTCCTTATACTTTTTCACAAAACAAACAGGATTGCTTCTGATTTTAACACCTTGGCCGGACTATTTCTACTCTGTCAGCTCTTCCACTGGCCTCAAAGGGCTAGGAATCCAGTACACGGTCACTCAGGAATGCTTGTGCTAATAATGGCTGCATGTTCATTTGAGATCAAGAAATATAATCACTAGGCTCAGGATTCCCTGAGACTTTGGAGAAACACTTTTAGAAAGGGCACATCTCATTCTCCCAACTTCCAGTAATTCATTAAACCACACGAGTCTCTGTCGACATGCATGTTTGCTCTTTCTCACACTAAAGTTAAACCTACCCAATGTTATTCCTCTGCCACCCTTAGCTTGAGGATGTCCTTTGGAACCAGCTCATCTTCCATAGTTACCTTCCTTGACCCCTAACCTGCCTTCTTGTTTTATTCCCAGATCACATATGCTTAATACTTCTGTATTCAGGCGACTCCTGGGACACCTGTAAAACTCATGCCAAGTGGAAAGCAAAGTGAGAAGAGACTCCTTGAAGCTGTGCTGCTGATATACATCATATATAAAACTTTTGTTGAAGAGACTGACTTCAGCGTCCCATGGAGCATTCCAAATCCTGTTGCTGTACTTCAAAACCCAACCATTTTAAATTAACACATCTGGGTGCAAGAAAAATCACCCTGAAAAAAGAATTAATTCTCTGAAAAACAGCTGACACTGTTTTCAAGCCTCTAAGAAAGTCAAATAGAGCAGGTAATGCAGCAACTTGAGAAGAGGGACGCTTCATCAGCAACTGTAGTGATAGGACAAGGGATAATGGGTTTAAACTAAACAGGGGAAGTTCAGGTTAGCTATAAGGGAGTTCTTTACTGTGAGGGTGGTGAGGCACTGGCACAGGCTGCCCAAAGAAGTGGTAAATGCTCCATCCCTGGCAGTGTTCAAGGCCAGGCTGGACAGAGCCTTGGGCAACATGGTCTAGTGTGAGGTGTCCCTGCCCATGGCAAGGGATTGGAACAGGATGATCTTGAAGTCCTTTCCAACCCAAACCATTCTATGATAAGAGAAAGAAAGCTTTAATCCAAATGTACCTTGAAGTACAGTACTTATGGATCCAGCAGGGCCTGTCCTCTTAAATTAGCAGCTATTAAGTGCTTAAACAGAGGGAAGAAGGACAGATTCACTGCTTGTGAGATAAACAGAAAACTTATGCCAAGCTGGGGAGTCTTTTAAAAGTCAGATCAATTCAGTCAATAAATTAAGGACCACAATGCCTTACACATCTTGGATGGAAAGCTGCCTCCCTTCCAAGTTACCTGACACTTCTTTTCAGGATTTACAATCTGCATAAAGGATTTATAGAGATTGTGATTTTGAAAAGGTTCATGCTTGCAATTTTTGCTGAAAGTGAGTTTCTTGCTTGGGATGCAGTCATATTTTTAAAGGATTCACCAGCAGACCTTACTTTTAGTAACTGTTCACCATTTTGCCAAGAGAGCATCACCCTTCAGAATGAATAAATGGATAAATGTCGTTAAACAGTGGTTTTCAAAAAGGAAAAATGAAACTGCAATCAGGGAATCTGAACAACGACCACAACCATCCTTCAACCCCAGTGTTACAACTCAGTTGGGCACTGTTGCTCAAGCCAGTCTGTAATTAGCATACGTATGAATTGTGAGAATTGGGCTTTTTTATTTTTCATGACATATTGATTTTAGACAATCACTCAAGGCAGAAAATCCATACATTAACAGGCTGGCTTTACTTGCCAAGACATGTTGGCACTGCTGAGAAATTCAATGCATAAAGTCCTTTCAGCTACTCTAGACAAGACAGATCAATGTGCCTCTTAGACAGAGATGAAGGCTTTACAGTACTGATCAATAAAGAAACACCTGAGAGCCTCCTCCCTCAGAGGAATTAAGTGTTTACACGTTTTCAGTGTGACAAAGACCTGAGATACAGGACAGAACTAGGGGGGTGAAGTAGATATCCTATTTATTGTACACAGGGCTCTTAGAGATTTCCAGGAGATTACCTTGTATAAGAAATTCCAGGTCTTGAGAACTAAGAGGTTTTAAGAATGGAAAGGAATATACTTTATAACTCAAGGGGATGTTAAAGCAGATGGTTTTGAATGGGAAAGAGAAGAAAAGCAGCAAGATGCATGAAGAATAGAACTCCCTTAAAACAGCTGAAGCACACAAGGTTATCTCCAATTCAGGACAGCATCCCTATTCACAGAATGTATTTGTGCACCAAATTACATGTCCATAAGAAGGATGGAATTCAGCATGTGTTTAAATGTTGCCAGAGTCTGGATTGGCAGCCTTATATAAAATAAATGTGTTCAAAGCTATTCAGAAAATTCCTGAACTTGGGAAATGCAATGGTATCTGTCTTAGGTGTTAATGATACTCACTTCCTTGTGACTTGTTAACTGACAAATATTTCCAAGTTAAACATTGATTCTCCTTTGCCTCCTTTTATTCCTGTCTTGAGCAAGCTCTCCGATTGCTGGATCACAAAAAGAGTACATACATATGTCACTCATTTCAGGCTTCACAGACTTCAGAATCATTAGGTCTTTATACAGTAAACCTGCTCAACCTAGGTGTAGGTTTGGAGAGTGCTATTGCTTTGAAGCCCAAGTAGTTAGTTAGCAGAGGTGTGATCTGCCCACTATCTGGCAGGAAATAGTTTTCCAGAGATAACAGTGGAATTCTATGGCATGCAAAACACACATGGTCATATTAGATGGTCTTGAGTTTCCTTCTCATCTAAAATCCATTCATTTAGTTATGTTTCCTCGTGAAATGAAAGAGGAACTTTTGATGAGAAGCAGATATATTCCCATCTTCGCTAAATTTCTGCTGTACCTCTTGAACTCAATATTGTCCCAGCTTTGGACTAACTTCACTGCTTTCAGGGTCTGTAAAAATAAGACACAGTTTGGGAACAGAAGCCAAGACACCATCTGGTATTTGGAAAAAGATACCAGAAGTGCAATGGCTCACATCATTTTGGCATTTGCAAACTCTAGAAGGGAGGTACTGGAGAAAGTCCAGTACAAAGTCAATGGCCACTCTACGACTAGCTCAGAAAAGGTCATAGGATATTAGATAATGCTGCAGAGAATCAACTGACTGCTGAGAAAATGGACCGTTTCCATTGCCAGACAGTTTGATCTCACAAAAATCAGCATTTGTGCTACTTTGTCAATATTAGTGATGAACACAGAAAATAGCCAACAAAAGGGCAAAACTCTTCTCTTTACTAAGGAAACGTAAACTAAGCACTGATGTATATAAACTAGAGAGATACACTGTGTAGCACCACCAAGAGAAAGTATCTGTTGTGTTAAAAAACGTATTCCCAGATCTTCTCAAGAATGGACACTCACTGCAAGGTTATGGGACAGAAACAAATGAAGACTTGGATGTAAACTATCAGGGGCAACTTCTCTGAGTACACAAAACCTAGAGAGCCCAAACACATGATATTTTATACTCCTGGGAAAGTGTCCCTGGAAGCTGCTAGAATATTTGAATAAGATTATTGTTTGAGATCAAGTAGAAGAGCCAAGAGTCAGTTCAATCATCAGTGCAGGTGAAGGGTAAAAAACAAGTTCTTCAGCTGTGTATTGGCACCTCCTTTCTCTCCCAACAAAAAAAAAAAACAAACCTCAAACCTTCAAATGGGCTCATTCAAGCAGTCAAAGAGATCAGATACAGAGATCCACAGGGAGAAGACCATGCGATATGAAGATAACATTCAGTCTAATTATCCAATGCTAATCTGAGAGGACATTGGCAGGCAACAGATCCAAGGGCAAATCACAGTAAAAACCAGGAAAACTGAAGGAGCAAGTAGGACGCATCAGACCCAAGCTGCAACTGCAAACTTCAATCTGAATTCCCTTGGAAATTCCTAAGGCTGGTACCAGGACAGCTTTCACAGCTGGGATGCTGAAGCTGCTGCTGACTTGAAGCTTGCAGTAGTGGCAAAGGGCACCCTGAACAATGAATGGATATTACTAACTTGTTAATAGATATTTACATCACATAAAATGCTGTAGTAGAATCATGGAATGGTTTGGGTTGAAGGGACATTAAAGCTCATCCAGTTCCAACCCCCCCTGCCACAGGCAGGGACACCTTCCACTAGATCAAGTTGCTCCAAGCCCTATCCAGCCTGGCCTTGAACACTGCCAGGGATGGGGCAGCCACACTTCTCTGGGCAACTTGTGCCAGCACCTTAGCACCCTCACAGGGAAGAACTTCCTTATAGCTAAACTAAATCTACTCCCTTTTTGTTAAAAGCCATTCCCCCTTGTCCTGTCAGTATAAGCCCTGTAAAAAGTCCCTTTCCAGATTTCTTGTAGGTGCCCTTTAGGTATTGGAAGGCTGCTCTGAAGTGTTCCTTGAATCTTCTCTTCTCCAGGCTGCAGAGCCCAGTTTTCTTAGCCTGCCTTCATATGGAAGGTGCTCCACCTCTCTGATCATCTTTGTGGTGTTAATGTTTTGTGGGAAACCAATGTAATTGATTATGAGCAAGTTGGAATTTCATATGTCACACAATCTATTAAGTAAAGCTGGGTCTGTCAGACACCTTGGCTCCAAGCAGTTTCTTCATGGCAGAGGACTGGAGGCTACCCTTGCTTCCTACATGTTTCTCAGTCATGACAGTCCTCTGTCAAAACTTGCAAGGTTGTACCTGTATCAAGTTCATGATGAATGAGGTAAGGCTCTGCTCCCTCTGATGTAATCTGAAATAAATGGGATGGACAAGTGATCAGATTAAAGAAGTGGGTCAGATCTGCCGCTGGCACCGCTCCACTGACGTCAATGGAACTAAGCTGATTTACACCAACTGAGTATCTGTCCTGGAGGTTCCAATGTATTTAGACAAAAGAAATGAAAATGCGCATAAAAAGCTCCCTTTGGAAGATCCCAAGTCCAAACCCCTCATTCCTAAATAGAGCAAATAAATTACAAGGAAGCAGTTACTATAGACATCACTCGTTAGGCCATCCTAAGTCTTCAAATGCCCCTTACACTCCTGAGTGAGAAAGAACCTGATAATTCAGCACAAAACCACCTTAACTCTGATCCAGAACAAGTTATCTTAGTAGTAACTGTTCCTGGAATGAACAAGTGCTGTCCTTTTGCCTCATGAAACATTAACTTCAATCCACACCAGGCAACTGAGGTTGCAAACTCAAACTTAGCTTCTGCCCAGGACTGGATCATACCTTTATTGCTGAAGAAAAGCAGAATTCATGGGTTACACACAGGAACACAAACACTTTCTGAAAACAAATCTACGTGCTTAGATAAACTTCCAGGGATTCCTTAGAATTAAGTTCACACCCCTCTCATCCTTATCCTAACTCTGATACAATTTCCTTTGGAAAATGTCTTTATAATTGCTATTCTTAATAATGCTTTGAAAATATTACAGTGAGGCAATAGGTGTGCACTGTAATACTTCATAACTTTGTCCCTGATGAGGAAATATTTAGCTGTCAATAGTGTAAAATAACCATAAGAAATGGAAAAATCAGACTTAATAGAATGAAATTGTAAATCATACAAATATCTTTGCACTTAGGAAAAACAGGCCATATCCTCAGATTGTTGGAAATCAGTGTCACCCTGCAGAAGTTACACAGCTTTGCCACTCTCTCCAACTGAGTGCTTGCTTTGGCTCTTTTATCATACTAAGAAATAAACCATATCACCAGTTATTTCAGGATAGCAATGTAGAAAGGTGAAATTTCAGATCAGTTTAGATACACTTATTCTCAGGAATGACCCCAAGCTGTATGTATCCCATCCAAAAGCACTCTGGTCTGTACTTCCAGTTCACTCCAACCTTAGCAATTCATAGGTGCTTCTGTTCACAGTGAGTCAAGTTAAAGAACAGATGTTTCTGCTGAGGCTCTGAAGAGAGCTGGAGACTTTTATCGTGTTTTAAAAGTCCATCAGAAATCATATATCAAGAAGGAGTCAAAATGTCTTGCTGGACATAAAGACTTAGTCTGGCATCTCCCAGGTCTCTACTTGTGTTTGTCACAATAACCTGAGCTGTGCTTTACATATACAAACTCCACACAAAATATTTGCAAAGCAAATAGATTTGTTTGTACTTAAATTGTTGATTTTTTTTTCTCACAGAAAAATAACAATTCTACACTTCAGCCTCAGTTTTGATTCCAGCTTTATGCTGCCTTGGGATCCAACCTACACCTGCTTTGGGCTACAGAGAACATGAGCACGGATGCTAACCTGGGAAGGCTGAGTTGCTCATCTGATCTTTCCTTTTCTACATGCAATTATCAAAGCCTTCTTTCCTGCTGTATGTTTTTACACTAGAAACCCACCTCTCCAAACATCTACCCTGGGTAGTTGTATGCAGAATAAGCTTTGTGCTGAACTTGTGCTGCCAGCATTCCTAAAATGCTACAGCTAAGCACAGAATTTGACCTATAGCACAGCGAAGGAAAAGTTCAAACACAAAATGAGATATCCATTCCACCATCTGAATTCCAATAAGCAATTTCCTCTTCCTAGTGTACCACAGATTCTCATCAGAGAGGCAGTAACAGACAGAAACCTTCCTGGGTTTTATTTTATTTTATTTCTTTATAACCCATAACTTTTCTCCAAGCAGTTGTACAGATTTCAGGCTTCCCTTTGATCAGTCTTTGCAACAGTGACTCCAGGCCCTTGCCTAGGTATGATTCCTCAATCCCAACACATACAATGGAAGTGCCCTAGCCCACAGAAAGCCCTCTCATTAAAGCTCTAATCTGTTCCACTACATTCTTGCAAGACAGAATTATCCAGCTTTAAAGCATGCCTCAATAGTGAGCCGTAATAAGACTGATAGAAACAGCTTAAGTAATTGGATTGCTGTATGGTATTGAATGTCTGACAACAAAAGATATCAATCTCTATTCTACCACTGAATCTTTGTTCCAGCAATGAATTCATTTAGTAATGCACTTGGAAGCTTGCAGTCCCTGCAGGAGAAATAACAGACTGTGGACACAAAAGCAGGGCCATCTGATGAGCACAGAGAAAGCGACTGTGCCATTCCAAGAAGTTAATTACAGTGAACAAAAGCACAAGACTATGACTTGTTGACCATTACCATAATCACATTACTATAGTCTTCTTTTATTCCCAGCAGCAGAGGGTCTATTCTTTCTTTCCATTCTGCACTGTGCATCATATTTGTGTTTTGTCACCTGAAATGTATTGTTGAACAGACCTCCCTCTAAAAATAGCTGGAAAAGTCATGCTTCTGCTTCAGTGATGTTTCTTTTACAGTTTAGTCTTTACAAACACTAAGTAAGGAGATCATTTTTGTCTAACTTTGAACAAAGACAACAGCTCCCAAGATTTCCTGCAAATGAGAATTTGTAGCAATGGCTGCCTATGAAAGCTTGTGCTTATGACACATGAAGCTTCTATGATTTATCTATATTGTTATAACTAAGACACAACAGAATGCTTCATGACACACTGTTTACACCCACACCACTCTCGGAGCTAAGCATATCCTACACTTGTAGATAAATTGAAAGAGGGTGAATTTAGAGTAGATTTAAGGAAGAAAGTTTTTACAATGAGGATGGTGAAACACTGCACAGGTTGCCCAGGGAGGTGGTAGATGCCCCATCCCTGCACACACTCAAGGTCAGGTTGGACGGGGTTCTGAGAAACCTGATCTAGTTGAAGATGTCCTTGCAGGGAGGGTGGATTAGATGATCATTAAATGTCTCATCCAGCCAACCTAAACTTATCTATGATTCTGTGATATTTAACAAAGGTTTAAATCCTTCTAGTTACTCCTGATGTATTCTAGAGTAAATTCCCTTCTAATAACATGTGACAGATATTTTGCTTTAGACAAAAGCAAGTTCTAAGACCTTCAAAATGGATGACTTGATGGCAATAGCAATGGAAACTAAGTGCTTTCCTATCTATTAGACACAGTAACCTACCCAGGGGTGGGGATACCTAGAAGTAAGGGAATTGGGTGGCATTTGCATCTGAGAAAACCCTCAGCTTCCAATGTCACATGCCAGGGGACACATTTTGAACTGGTGTACTTCAGCCTAGCACAAATTTATTATATCTGGTTTCAACAGCTCTACACATTCCATACAAAGTACAACCCAAATAAAATATAGCTAGATCACTTATTCTTCAAAGTATCTTAAATG
The DNA here is from genome assembly GCF_012275295.1 of Melopsittacus undulatus. Taxonomy (NCBI): domain Eukaryota; kingdom Metazoa; phylum Chordata; class Aves; order Psittaciformes; family Psittaculidae; genus Melopsittacus; species Melopsittacus undulatus. The sequence continues at coordinate 6,420,443 of NC_047529.1, read as the reverse complement.
GCACAGTGAATTAATTCCCAGCCACTCAGAAGTACTTAAATGGTGCTGTGCCAAAAAGTGTATGAATTTAGTTTTTAACACTGCAATCAGCTTCAGTAGAGGAGTAAGAACTTCTGAATTTGAAGGACAGGGAGAAGTTTCTCCCTGCAGTGGATTGTTTGCAGTGGAAAAGACCGGAGCAGTGTCCATTCCTCTCAGAAAGCTCCAGAAACAAGATCCCCAAATGCTCTCCAAGAAAAGGGAGAAATGAGCAAAAACATGGGAGAATATGAAGATCACCAACTTTCTCTGGTGTTCAACCAGCAGCCAGGAAGAAAATACAAGAACCTGCTTGCAATCCATCTTGGACTCCTAGTTTCTGTAAGAAGGACCCAATCTCTGCTATTTAAGTTAACATAAGGATCATAAATTAGTCTTTTAACTAAACAGCCAGTGTATCGAGTGCTGTCATAGGAGCAACTGAATTGCCAACGGCTACTTGACCAATCAAGCCCCAGAAGGATCTCCAGTCTACCCAAACCCCACCTCACTCATGGCTGGTCACAGAACACTTTACTTAGTCATTATAGATCATGCCCTGCCTCTGTAGTGAACCATCTCCAAAACAGTGCAGCTCCCAGATGAAGGACAAGGAGGTTTAGTGAAGCATCATTCTCCAAACCAAGGCTGACCAGTGTAACTTCTACTTTGCTAAAATGCATCTCACCCAAACCAATCCTTTTCACACCCCCAAAAAAATCCCTTGTGCACCAGCCAAACCCTGAAACATTTCAACCGAAGCAGGACATGCTATTGAAGAAGCAACTGCCCAGCAGAGGTCTGGGAAGCCCAGTGGATGACCACAGAGCAGTATGATAAAAATCACTCACTGCTGACTGGAATCACTCTCTGTGGTACAGTCTGACACACCACAGCACAATTCCTGTCATACATAACCCATATTCCAGCAACAAAACGTCAAAACACAAAAATACCCATATCTCCTGAAGCATTTCTCCCCTCCAGAGCAGCAATGTGCTACAGAGCACTGCCTGCAGAACCCAGTGTTCAGACATGAAACTGTGGCCCAGACTGGCAGTGTGGGTTACTGGTTAGTTAGACCTGGAGAGGACCATGGGGTCTCTGCTCACCAGCACTCTCCTCTTCCAGTTGTGAAGTCAGGAATCACCCCCCCCCCCCAAAGTTTAGTTTGAATTGTGACAGCTTCTAAATCCAGACCTGACTTTTTAATAGCAGCACTGTTTTTTAGCAGACTTTTTAGCAGCCCTGTTTTGGAAGCACTAAGCAGTATAGACACTGCCCTATAGAGTAACGATTAAAATCAGCAGTGCTGTAGGCTCTCTTGAAACTTGCTGAAGATTCATTCTTTAAACAAGAGAATGATTTATTTCAAAAATCATCTTCAGGCAGATTAAATTATGTGCTTTCAGGGCTCTTATTCACCACAAAATTAAGAGCACTGGGTGCCAGCCATGGAAGCCCCATGATCCTTTGAGACTCAGTACTGACGGAGACTCATCCCGACCCAGGAGAAAGAGCTGTCTCTTTCCCATGGCCACAGAATGCCATCCCTGACCTTCTGCTTGGCTCCACCATTTGCACAAATCCTTTGGCTTCCCCTTACTTGACCTCCTGCAAGTTGCAGGACATATAAGGCACATGGCTCCCCAGGACCACACTAGGCATGCTCTGGGTTGGTGTTGTGACAGAAGAGTTAGGCTCTGAAAGGACTGACTGATTATAAGCCAGATGCCCCAAAGCAACAGAATTTCCTATGACTATCTCATTTAAAATGCTCTAAAAGACCAAAGATTTTTCAAGGAAGCAGTAGTTTTCAGTGAGCAGTATGTCTCCACCAGGAATACTGAAAGCATATTTTATTTTTAAGAATAAAATTTAAGACAGTTTTCCCTACATCTTAAAAAGGAAGACACTTGCTTTAGCCAGCAGCCTAAAAGTATATTTATCACAGAATCAAAGCATGGTTTGGGTTAGAAGGGACCTTTAAATTCATCCCATTCCAATCCCTTCCACGGGCAGGGACACCTTCCATGGGCAGGGACACCTTCCACTAGACCAGGTTGCTCCAAGCTCTGTCCAGTCTAGCCTGGAACACAGGGATGGGGCAGCTACAGCTTCTCTGGGCACCCTGTGCCAGTGCCTCAGCACCATCATAATGAACGATTGTTTCCTAATATCTCATCTAATAATCATGTAAAGCTACTTTTTGGCTGTGATGAATCAAGCTGAAAGCTGAGCAAGGAAGGTGTTGATAAATTCTCGCTGATAAATAATCTCTTCACCTCCAAGAATCTCAAATCCAAACTTAAATAAAGGGGTTCTTACATCCAGCAAAGCTGTGTAAGAATGAGTCATGCCTTTCCCCAATTGCTCGAACCCAGATCTCTGTTTCACACAGAAGAACCCTCAAATGTTGATTCTCCTTTTCCCTTCCCACTCTATTATTTTTATTCCCCTTGATTCCAGCTTTTGCTCCCTTTATGGTTTTACAGCTTTGACTTAGTAAACAAAAGCCAGTTGTTCTGTGTGTGCTGGACTTGTTCCTGTTCTCTTCACCACAGACCAAGATCACTCAAAATGAGCCATTCACACTGCCTAATGCTCAGTGTCAGCAGCAAGACATTGAAATATGGAGAGTGAAAGCCTTCCTAAAACATCTACTCCAGAATTAGAGATACCCAAGTGTCCAGGAAACATTAAAGTTGCAATGTGATCATCCTGCAGAAGACCACAGGTCCTGAACCAACACATTTTCAGTACCACCATGCTATGAGTCACAATCAGGATACCTCCAGCAGCAACCTGAAAGATCATGCTCAGTGCTGCAGTTCTTCTGTAATAGAAATGCCTTTATTTTCACTCAGCTGTAATTATTAAGTAGTAGCAGCACATCATGCCTATGTGGCTCAGCCAAGCCGTCATTTTTTTAGCAAAAGGATTAATTATCTTTCTACTTTGATAGCCCAAAACCTAAAAAAAGAGCCTTGGATTAGTGTTTTAAAATCTTGTCTAGACATTCATTTAGAATTTATGGACACTTAGTATAAATTTTATTACTTTCCTATTACGATAGTGTTACTACTTAAGTTTCTTGTCTGAAATACTGAATCCACAGATAGAAGAGACCAGAAACAATAGGGGACCAAGAGACTGGCAAGTGAAATGCCTAGAAACTTTAAGAAATATCTGGAGAAAAATAGCTTGAAAACATAATTGCTAAGTGAAAATGAGATGAGAGTTACATCCCAGATCAAAAACAAAAAGTGAGTCACGTTCTTTTCAACCTCTCCCATAAGCACAGAATCATAGAATGGTTTGGGTTGGAAAGGACCTCAAGATCATACAGTTCCAATCCCTTGCCATGAGCAGGGACACCTTCCGCTAGACCATATTGCCTAAGGCTCTATCCAACCTGGCCTTGAACACCGCCAGGGATGGAGCATTCAAACCTTCCCTGGGCAACGCATTCCAGCACCTCACCACCCTAACAGTAAAGAACTTCTTCCTTATTATCTAACTTGAACTTCCCCTGTTTAAGTTTGAACCTGTTCTGCCTTGTCTATCACTACAGTCCCTAATGAAGAGTCCCTCTCCAGCATCCTTATAGACGCCCTTCAGATACTGGAAGGCTGCTCTGAGGTCTCCACGCAGCCTTCTCTTCTCCAGGCTGAACAGCCCCAACTTTCTCAGCCTGTCTTCATATGGGAGGTGCTGCAGTCCCCTGCTCATCCTCATGGCCTCCACTGGAGTTGTTCCAATAGATCTCTGTCCTTCTTATGTTGAGGATACCAGAAATAAAATACAATGAAGGAGAAATAACATTTTAAAGTGATTTAAGAAAAATCTTGATATAAATAATCTGTGAAACTCTGCCAGAAGAACAACTGGGAAACCAAAAATGCTGTGTTTTAAAGCTAATTAGTGTTATTTATGACAAGATACCACTAAATGGTTATAAAGCCATCCAAACCAGTAACTAAATGCTCAGGATATCATTTTTTCTTTAGGCAAATAACTGCTTTCTAATTTCTTTGCCCCTTGTACTGACCAATACCAACAGAAATTATGACACTGCATCTTATCTGGTATGGCAGTGTTCATGGCACTCTTTTGCTTTCATTCTTATATAACAGACTTCTCTATAATATAGTGATATTAATGGCACTTTCCTGTTTTAGAAGCAGTCCCTTTCAAGCTCAGAGCTGTCAGAAATCTCCTGAATGCAGGCTTTCCATTGTGAAAGTGCTGCTTATACCAAAATTATTCTGATTATAGATTTTTGTTGACAGAAAGCCAATGAGTATTTTGAGGGAGACTTCAATTCTCATGCTGACATATGTAAGCATAACAGATACTGCGAAGGAACCACACTGTAATAACAGCTATATTAACGGTTATGTAAAAGCAGCTGTTTCTAATGTTAAGCGATCTTTAATGTTAAGGGTGTCTAATGTTTAAGGACACATTTTAGGGACATGGTTTAGTGGTGTACTTGGCAGTGTTGGGTTAACAGTTGGACTCAATGATCTGTAAAATCTTTTCCAATCTAAACAGTTCTATGATTCTTTATGAGTTTTTGAGATCTATAAGTTTGGGGACAATTGTTTGTTGATTTTTAAAACCCCTGAATTAGAGACTGATCAGTTTTAATTGTGGTCAAAGTTATCAAATATTTAATCATGTTTCAGAAAGCTGCATCCTGATGAAAAATGTGTAAAATCAAAACCCCACGGGTACTTTTAGATCAGTTTTCAACACTGGCTGACTCATCAGAATGAAAGACTGGCCTTGTAGTCAATCCATGGAGCACACAGCAAGGTATTTCAGCAAAAGAAGGTCAGAAAATTGATGTTCCATGTTAAATTATATATTTCATTTCCTGCCTGGGTTGGTTTTGTGTAAGGTCTGGGCTAAGTCCTTATTCCTAAGCAGTCCTTCTTAAGCACTTTATGTCTCTATGTCATTTTTCAGTCCCAAATACTTAAACTCAGTTTTAGGGACTAGGGTTTGTTTCGCGAATAATATAATTGATCTCTGATACCCATTATCAGTGCTAAGCACAACCATCACAATCACACTGGAAGCTGTCTCACAGGAATCAGCCTTTCACTGTTCATCTCTGTACAAGGCCTTCACCAAGTAACTTGATGTCCCTAAAAAATGTCCCTTCCAATATGACTTTCCATATATCTGAGGCCAGCTAAACACAGTGGGACAGTATAAAAACTCCTGGACTCAATGAGCAGCTTTCTAGCAACTATGAAATACTCTGTGTAAAACTACTCAGAATTTGCCCAACCTGAATTAAGGCTGCTCTACTCCATGCCTTTCATCAAGATCTCTTCAACATTTCTCCCTTTCAGTGAAGTGATAGGACAAGGGGTAATGGGTTAAAACTTTAACAGGGGAAGTATAGATTGGATATAAGGAGGGAATTCTTTACTGTAAGGGTGGTGAGGCACTGGAATGGGTTGCCCAAGGAAGGTGTGAATGCTCCATCCCTGGAAGTGTTCAAGGCCGGGTTGGGCAGAGCCTTGGGTGATATGGTTTAGTGTGAGGTGTCCCTGCCCATGGCAGGGAGGTTTGAACTGGATGATCTTAAGCTCCTTTCCTTAAGGTACTTATAGAACCCTAACTCTTCTATGGTTCTACGGTAAGTTCCTCCCAAAACTCCCTGAGTCCAGCATCTTTTCCTCTGGAGCCCAGGATCACCCAGTTAGCCAGCACATGCAGAGTGCTGACCAAATTTGAGATCTGATGGCCATATACTTACCGAGAACTGAGGAGGTCACAAATATAAATAGCTTCTGTACTTGGAATATATCACCTTGGGAATAAATTTTGCAAAGATACTCCACCAGTAGCAAATTTCCCTTAGCAAAGCCAGCTTGGGCCTGGGGATAATCCTCTTTCAACAACCCTACTGCATTATTGGTAACCTGAAGTCACAAAAAGAAAGGTCACATCTGAGTAGAAAAACAGAAGGCACTCTGTGGACGTACTCTTTTTAGAATGCCAGCTTTATTTTGCCTGTTCAGATAGGACACCTTTGCATTTTGTCACTTGATGTGGCTAGGTTAAAACAACCTAAAAGCAAGCCATGCACAAACTTCTGCACAGCAACAAATCTTCCCAATCACTTACCATCAATGGTTGCAGTGCACTCACCCTGCCTACAGAGCACCATAAGCACTCTATCTAAGGAAACCATCATGCTTAGAATCACAGCAGAGCAAACTGTCAAGTCTTATTTCCCTTCTTACAGGGTTAGCAAATGAGCCGGCACTTTTTTACAAGCATCTAATTTGTGAACTGATAGTGTTTACCTTTAGCTATTATTTTTAAGGAAGCCTGTTCAGGCCACAATACAAACATCCCTTTTGCTGCAGGCTGCCCCTTTGTCTAACAATCTGATACGTGGAGCCTATTGACTGGTCCACTGCTCACACAGAGATGAGCTTCCCCGGATATAATGCCTGAACTTTCACTAGTCTCCATTCAGGCTAAAAGTAGCTATGTTAAAAAAAGTTCAAAGAGATGGCAAACAATTCCAGAGTCCTAGAGAAATCAAAAGTTCCTAGAGGAAACCTTTGTGTGGCACAAATAAACCTTTATTGGTACACTGGAAAAGCATTGTTTTCCACCTACCCCACATCTATCCCAGTGACAGCCTTCTGAAGAGTAGCATTTTGACAGTAACCTGACCTTCACACAATGAGCAGGCATCTTTTCGTGCACAGCCAAGGGGAAGATGGGAAGGTGCGACGTATATCCTATGACCTGTACAGGATGGGTGCAGTGGGGCCTGCCCTTCCTGATGGCAGGCTTCTCTGGACTGCGTCAGTTCAGCTTGTGTCCTGTCCTCACATGTAGAGCCCTGGGGAACCCACGCTGCTCCAGCTTTAGACAGGCTGCTTTCAAAAGGTATGTGGCTGCAGGAGTAAGAGATGGGGGGTGAGAGGCAAGAGACACATTCAGTTATATGTAAAGAAATGTGACTCAAAGATATGCTGCCTTCTCACTTGTTGGCCTAGAGGAAATGAATTATCTTGAGCACAATCAAAGAGTTGTTTTTTACCAAAGGTGAGGTAGGTGCCACACATGAAGCTTCTTCAGCTGAGAAGGTACATAGAAAGAGCTAGTAGGACAAAAGAGACATGGAGAGGTCTACAGGAGCCACAGGAGGGAACACAGCTATCCCAAAAATCCCAGTCTCTTCCTGGCTGGTGGACAAACGACCCTGCTCCCTTCTGCAAGGTCCTTTCTTTTGTATCAAGAATTCTGTGAATCAAACCCCCCAAGGAGTTCAGGAATTATATTCCCATCACTTCATGAAGAGGCATCCAAGAAAGAACTGGACAAGTCACTCAGCTAAAAAGTGACTTCACTGCAACAACTGCCAAATTCCTATTAATTCAATCTATACAAGCACTGATTGTTGCAGTAACAGTTTTACTTAAATGAAAGTAAAGCAATAAGTTTAAAAATATTTAGCAATAACTTTCTTTTCCTATTGTGTATTAAAAACAGTTCTGATGTAGATTTATACTCTCATATACTACATTAAACAATGCATTCCAATTTAACCAACTAATAATACCTATATGCATTCAGATTTTTTCTGTTCTGAAAAGTATGAAAGTTAAGTTACCTAAAAACTGAAATCTTAGTTATAGAAGATGAGTTGATGATGAGCTTTAACAGCATTATGGGCAAGCAATAAACCAAACATATTTTGCCACAGACTTAGGGAAACAGAGGCTCAGGGAAGCCAGCTAGACAAGGAAAGTGAAAGATAAGATAGAGTGGTGAAAGGCAGAAGTTGGTATCAGTGAGATCTGGTGCTGAGTATGCCCCTTATATGCAACTTTGCAAATACAATGGACATGCAAAAACAGGCTGGAAAAAAATCCTCTGAGGAGAAATATCTATAGCCTTATATACACCTCTCAAGTATCTTCTTTAGCCATCTTGCATTTGGTTTCAGTGTAATATGAACAGACCTATCTACTTACAAAAGCTCCCCTCTTCCCACCAGCCTTGTTTGTTATTTTATGCGTTTCTGCATCATTTGCAGAGTTTGCTTTGATCTACATTCCTCCTGGATGTGCGGTTTCCTTTTCAGCTACCAAAAGGAAAACTGTTTGGTTTGAGAATTTGCTTATTTTGAAGCTCCGCTGGCCAAAAATACCTATTTTTAATCCAAATGAGCAGAGCTCAGTGCTTTCAGCTCTTCAGCACTGGTTGCCTTCCCTTCAGGAAAAACCTTTTTGAAACAATAAGTGACCTCTTCATACTCTAATAAAATTGCCAAACTAATCTTAGCTGGCACAAATGAGAGCACTCTATTTGCTGCAGCTAAGTTTGAATATTTATACCTATGCGTAACTTGATCCTCAAATTGCTTTAATTTAGCGCTATCCTGAAATGGTTGTTATTTCATTCCATATCTGACACCTGACAACACATTACCATGCTGCTTTAAACAGGTAATTGTGAATTCTCCCAGTATTCCTCTATTAAAGACTATCTATCTCCCACTGATGGCACAATTTCTGCTGCCTCCAAGGGCTGTCTAAGCTTTGGTGTGTTCATGACATGATTGTTAAGTCCTTCTGCGTACAGTATGTGATGTTGAATGCAAAGTCTGAGCCATTTTAGTCCTTCCTCCTTCACCAATAAGCATCACAATGCCACCACACTAGGAATAGTCCATAGACAAAACACAGTTCATTAATAACAGGTAAACAATCTTCAAATGAGAAGAGAAGACAGGACACATCCTTGGAATAATTCTTTGACTGGGAAACAGGATATATTCTTCAAGGACCTTGCAGGAATAGTCCCAGAGGACAATCAGAGATTAGATCTTCTCTTTTATGGGGTTAGGCCACAGGAGTTAACTTGGGAAACAATTCAGATAAACAAAGCACTAGCAAAAGGAAGGACACTCTTAGATTTTGCTTCTGTGTCTTTAGTAGACACAGGCCTTCATGTCAAGCTCCACATTAAGAACTTTGTTTCGAATGGTAACGGCATTAGCTAACATCACCAGGATTGGAAAGGATCAACCCCCTGTGATTCTGGAGACCAACATTGTAAGAATATTCTTAATGAGATAGATAGCCTAGAATTAGAGTGTTCTGATCCGCTGACTGAACAGAAGGGCAAACGTGGTTAGCATCCCTCAGCAAATACACGATTCCTCCTATAGCAGCAGTGCAAAAGCTTGGAGATTTATGCTCTTTTTTATCTGCAGCCTGGTCTGATTATATGCAGTCAAAGGCAGGCACATTCACTATGAATAAGTTTCATTTTAAGAAAAAATTGATAAGAGAAATTGGCATTCAAGTGCATGTGCACCATAGACTGCTACTGCAGAGCTGCATAAGTAGTGGGGGAAACAGTGTTCCTACCCTGCAAAAAGAAATATATTCCTCATAAGAATACAGCTATAGCCACTTTACCAAGTAAGTATTAAGGGAACAGCTTGCAAGGATGAGTAACTGAAATGCCTAATAGCAGCTCCCCTTTTTCATACAGATATATATTGGGGGGAAATACACACATGGAGCGATGAATACTTTGTAAGTCTATATGAATTATGAAGAACCTTTGCTGGAAAAGGAGACACATATATAGAAGGCCTGAAATTCTGAGCTGTTCTGTATCGAATCTAAAATTAAGCAAATGGAAGCTGTTTCCTGCCAAGTGTATGTGAATGAGGCTATTGCAGATTTTAACATAGAACATAGCAGTTTCCAAACACACTCTTTTGAAACACGTTTCTCTGTGCCTTTAAAATATAAGACCTAAATAATAAAGATACACAGTGATGGTGCTCTGTGTGGTTCATCCTGTGAAGTCAAGTTCCCCAGCTCAGCAAGTGAGAAGATTAAAATATCACAGAAAAGAATTAGTACTTGTGGCACGCAAACATTAGTGCCTGGGCACGATCCAGAGACACACTTTGTTTCTTTTTCCTAGATAAGTACTTAGAAACATATATAAATTGTAAAACTCAGCTAAATAAGCTAAAAGCAGGAGACACCACATGTCCCAGCTGACAATGCATCAGAAAAGCAGCACCTTGGGGTTACTCAAAAACAGATCCCTAAGAGCAGTGTCTGTCCTGCTGGCTGGAAGGCAGTGCCTCAGCTGCGCTGCCTGCCATCTTCTGCATTGTCAGTACCACAGCTTGCCTCTTTAAGACTTGAAACTGATCCACTTCAGTGATTAGGCTGATCCAAGGACACGGACAGAAGAGCAGGATTTAATGGGCAGCAGGCAGGAAAAGTCTTTTAACACTTTAGAAAACATTGACTTGGTGGAAGGAATTGGCTAGCTCAAGGGATTAGTAATGAGATACTGAGCCCCTTAGCGCTAGGTCACCACACTGAATCTGGACCAGGTCAGTAGAAATCAAAAGCTGTTGGTGTTCGGCAGCCTTCAGGAAGCCAGCTGGTGGTCCTACCACAGCTACTACTGCCAAAATATCTGTATCATGACTGAGAGTAGTTGGCAGCACTTACAGGAAAGGTTTAGGACTGCCACAGGAGAGGAAAAGACTGGGCAGAAAAAGATGTCCCAGCAAACACACTAAGCTAGGACTCAAGCTAAATAAAACAAGCTGCCTGATCATCTACAGATTCCAGTGTGACTTGGGGCATGAGATTCAGGGCCCTGTTCAAGATAACTTTTGTTTCCTCATTGCTATGGTCTCCACATGGCATTTGTGGCCTAACTGTCTCTGAAGGCCATAAGCAATTGCTGAAGCTCAGATATCCACCTTTAAAATGGGAGTAAACAGCTCACAGGCTTGCTGCAGGGAGATCCACAGTAAAGGGGTGTTTAGGTATAAAAGCTAAACAAGAAACCAAGACAGGTGAGCAAACCCTTTCTACCTAAAATCAACTCCCCTAACTCCAAAGCAAGGCATTTGCTGCATGTACACAGGGCTCCCATTGGCAAAGCTCTATGTTTAATGTGCTTAAAAAGAACAAATACCCCCTACAGCAAAAAGCACCCCCCAAAAACCCAACATTTCCAGCACTGCCCAGCAGAGCAGCATTAAAGAATCCAGCTGCTCCCAGCTTTTATCCTACCTAAGACGAAATCATAATGTCTGTGTTGTGCAGGAGGTCAAATAGATTATCATAATAGTCCCTTCTGGCCTTAAAAACTATGAAATTGGAGAGTTAATCACAAGATATCGGTCACTGTTGAAGGCAGGATGGTAGGCGGCATAGCTCAGTGGTAGGGTGTGATATGGCAGAGTAAATCCCATGTACTTAGGCTGTGTGAAGCTGGGAAACTGACATCTTGCCTTCTTTGTTGCTCCTTTGGGACACTGAGAGAGATGCAGGTTATTTTAATAATAAACCCAGTCCTCTCTCAATGCAGCCTAAGAATATTGCCTCTTACAGGAGTGAGTGCGTGAAGGATTGAGAAACACTAGTTATTTTCAAACTGGATTAAGTCTTTCAAAAGCTAATAGGTTTCCAATGAGCTGTGGTGTTGCTGCTGCAGCTGCTCTAATTTGAGAATAAAAGAATGCAGGCTTTGTGCCTAGGGACCTGCTATTGATCCAAGCAAGGAGGATGGGAAGGAAGGGGGTAGAGGAGGGTTATCCCCCTTTCAGCTGGGGTGGGGGGTGTTCTTTTCAAAGTCACATTATCTGCTAGTAACAACAAAACCTCACTCCATGACATGCTGCTCTATACAGGATTGCACTTGTTGAGAACTAAAAGCATTAGAGAAAAAAACCTCCTCTGGCAACCTTGCGTAGCTAACTTCATTGAGGGCCCACGAGACTCAACAGATGGGTCTCGGGACTCCCTCATTAGGAAATGCGCCCAGCCCTTTGCATCTGGTGCCCCGCTCTGCTCTATGCCATGCACTCATTAGCATTGCAGGCTCACAGATTCCTTAGCACGTGCTTCCAATAAATATTGGAAAGAAAGGAGGGGAGGGAAGCCACTGCTTGGAGCAGCAAGATGAGGGGTCACCAACTAGGCTGGGAAATCCTTCCACACACACACATACAGTCCCCTGCAGCCCCAGAGGAGGGAGGACAATACAAGGCAGCCAACCACAAATGTGCATTTAAAGGGACAGGTGTGGAATTGCTTCTATTCAAGTTGTGGCAGATCCTCATTCGTTCCCCTCTGCCACAGTAAATAAAAATCATCATTATATATATATAAAACCCCCAGCAGTTTAGGGCAACACACAGATTGTGGATCTGCGAGGGTCTGTGGCCCCTTTCAGACACAGGGTGGATGCACACTGGGTAATGCCATTACCTTCAAAGAAGTTAATTGGTTTTAAGGGTCCGATTCTATAGCCAGGCTCTTTTTTCTTTCAGGTCATCACCAAGCATGTCTTGCTGCCACAGTGCCACAAATCAGGGATGTCCTTCATCACACTTGGAGTGAGTCCATGACTCAGGGTAGAGAACGGGAGCAATTGAAGGGAAAATCATCCTCCATGCGATTGAAAATGTGAGACAGAACAGCTGACAGAGAGGCAGGAATGTAAAACCTTCCAGGTTCTGTGGAAAGAGCAAAAAAATCCTTTAATCAGAGAGGCAGGTGATGGGACACTGTATCTTGCTCATATTCTCCAGAATAGGGCTTTTTATTTGCCATCTCTCCATGATGCACCTAGCCTATTCTTATTCCATTCCTTCTCATTCACTCGTTTCCGCTTTCCTGCTAGCAGTTGCAGGCATTTTGACCACAGGTAACTCCAGAGTGGGACTGGGACAGTCTCAAGCGATGAACTGCTGCAGTTGAGATGAACCTTGTTCAAAATGCAGTGTTTCAACACCAAAACTCCCAAATCAAAGCGAGCTCAGACTATTCTGAGTGCTGCTGGCTCTGACATACAGTCCTGTCACATCTCTCACTGTATGATCAATGACATACAAGCCCTCAATGCACATACAGATAACATCCAGATGTTGCAACATGCAGAATGGTCAAGGTTGGGGGTTTCTAATTCCTGTGTAAAGGATGGACAAGGGAAAGCCATTTTTAGCCCCTTTACCTAGGACCTTGTCTTTATCTGTACCACCAAGGATGCTAGCCACCCTCTGGGGCCTGTGCTTTATCTAAAAGTATTTAGCTGATACAAAAAGGTTCCTTCTGCTGGGGAGCAGGCAGTGCCATCAACACAGGCCATTGTGCCATGTTATACTCCTCTAATTCCCCAGAGAAACATTTTCCCTGCAGATCAGCAGGGTCGCGCCCATCCACCAAGTTTTGAAGATCAATACACTTGCCATTCCAGCAAGTTACTTGAGAATCTGGATTTTAGCAATTCTAATGCATCTAGATATTACTCCCTACAAAACGAAGCAATTCCTTCTATATCCCCCATGTGGGACTAAGCAAACTCAAGGTCCAGAATATTAGATCAGCCATGGAATAATGATGGGCAAAGGCCAATAAAGTCATATATTGAACACCCAAATTTAAATTTCCTTATTACAGCTCTTTTTTTAGTCATTTCCTTAGCTAAATTACACCCCTGTACACTCCAGTCTTGCACCCTTAGGGTAGTTGGTGATAAAGAATGTGTTAAACATATGCACTGAACAATAAAGAGAAAGCAGTATACATGAAAAGAAAACTGCAGGCATTTTGATGCTTTCATAACAATAAAATGAAACTTGATCTGAGCACTTACTAAAATTAGCTAAATGAAGCACCCTTGCAGAAGGCTGCGAGGAAAGCCCTCCTAGAAACTTGGAGCTCTCTCAAAAGCTTACAATTCATTGTTCATTGGAGATGGGGCTCGGCCTAGGTTTCAAGCACAGCCTTTTCTACAACTGACAAGAATAGCTGAGGTTACTGCTTATCAAATGAAAGTGTCATCTTGTCTGTGACAGATGTGCCAGCACTGCTCAGTGTCACAGTCTTTGCACCTACTGGAAGCTACTCTAGCTTGATAAGCTGCACCCCTACTCAGACCTAAAACTGTAGTCTCAGCTCTCCTCTGTTTTTGGAAAGCAGGGATTTGAGATCAAATCACTGGTGTACAGGAATCCCACCTCTGAGGAGGATAACTGAAGGACAAAGCAGTGGGGTTCACAGGTTAAGGTGTAGGCATCTGATTCCTGAAGGATTAACAGAGAAACAACAGAAAACAGGCTTTATATGCATATAAATAAAGAAAACTGAAGGAGAAACTACTATTCTCTGGAACAAAGTAAGGTCTCAATTTTAAGCTGTGGCAGAAAGCAATAATGTTATGGATACAGTTAATTACAGCTGGATAAAACTTAAAAGCTCTACAATAGACATTTTTTGGCTCTACAACTCTTTCAAGGACTTTACTGGTTCTCACTACAGCCATTTCTGAGCATCCCAGAATCTTTAGTTTTTATTGTTCTCAGAATATTATCTGAATAGGATTTAGTTCCTCATTTGCATTCTGGGGAGATAAGATACAGAAAACTAAGGTGGGAATTTCAAAGTCACAAAATGCACATGCAAAATATGCACAATGGGGCTTTGAAATTTTCATTCTCTTAACCAATGTGCTCCAGGGAAAGAGGAAAGTAAGTGCTTGTAGCAGCAAACTGGATTTGGGTCTCTGGTTACTGGACCATCTTCTCCAGAATCTTTCATCACATTTGGAAAGCTTGTCTCAAGATACAGCTTTAAGAAATGGCCTGACTCTGAAAAACTGCAGCTTTTGTGGTCGTAGGCATGCACTGCTCAGTGTTTGGTAAGCTCTACTCCTTCTCCTAACCTCTGCTGCTTGCTCAACTTTCTCATCAGAGGTAGTGTTCTCTCCCAATCCGTTTGTGAAAGAGTCTAACCCAGGGTGTGGCCTCCCCACAAAACGCTTTCTAATTAGTTTCTAAACATGAAATGATTATGGAAGTGCCATTCCCATTCCACTCAGGTGATGAAAAGCTTTACAGGAGTTCAGTCTCACTTTGTAATTAGAGAAATTAGCTTTCTAAGTTTAGATCACTCAACTGTGCAAATGGGTTCATCTGCTGGAATGTGTTGCTCTGAAATGTGTGTCAGCCAAGCAGCACGGCTCAGTCCCTATCTCTGCCTCCACGACACTCACCCAAGTGGGGAGGTCAGTTCCAGTACAAGAGGAAAATAAAGTGTTATAGGTGTATTATAGGAAAGGCCTTATCTAAAAGCTCACTCATCCGTGATTGACTGTCATGATATGTTCTTCTCCTCACAACAGGGAAGCTTAACTCCTAGATAAAGGATCATCCAAGTGGATGAAAAGTTCACTCTTTCACTCAGTTTGTCCAGAATTACACCTAAAACAGCACCAAATGTATTTTAGAGGGTGGCTAATTTTGAGAAGCAAAACTACTTTTATGAGACTATGAAGAAACAAAGGGCTCTTCTAGCCTCTTTCTTTGCTGTGAAATGAGGTCATTGAGCTTTATGAATTCTTTATGACTCCAGATTCCACATTTCAACGGATTCTTTTCAGGTAGCTCTTTCCACTGGTTTATCAAAGGCTGATGCAGGAACAGGCCCCACAATTACACAATCCTCTTGATCTGCATTATAGCGGTAAACAAAAGTTTAGTTACTGACTTGAAAATGAGATGGATCAGGTCCCTGAACGAGGAAATTTTCCAGGGGCGCCATTCCAAGCTTACCTTCAGCTATCACAAATCTAAGGAAATCCTGTGGGATTGTTCACAGCCATGATTCAATGAGTCACCGAGCTTTAAAAGGAAATTACAACTTTCCTAACACAAAGAATTGACTTCGTGACACCTGACCCTCGTAAGCCAGGCGCTCCCTCTAAAGGCTGTGATCCTCATCCCACCGAAGTCCTGGGCATTCTCCCAGTGGCTCCAATGAAGCAGGATCCAACTCTAAATTAGGAACTGATTCAGGCTTCAAGCGCTGTCGGTAAGGCCGGACCTTGGCACACTAGATGTTTATAACGGCTTCAAATGTGGATGCAATCTAATTATGTCAGCATAGGAAGATTAGCAGGAAGTAACTTTACGCAATGTAAAAAGCTGAGTGCCAGACACTGAAAAGCTCTTCACTGGCCTCAAAGGAAGATGCATTGGCTCCCCACGTCATGATACATTGAGATGTACAAGCAGAGCACTGCAGCAGGAATTTCACATGTACTGGTTTCAGGCTACTCAAAGTAGCTACAATACAGGCTCCTTATACACCTGCAGCAATTTATTTGTATGTTGCTGTGTATGTAGTGAAAAAGGCATCCTGAAAAGACCCACAGGCTGCGCAATGCACCATGCTCACCATGCTGTGCAATGGGCAAAGATGTGGCCTCAAGAGCTCAATGTACAAAAGCAGGAGACAAGACCTCAAGGATGAAATTCTGGTCTTAATAAATTAAAGGGATTTTACTCTTGACTTTTACTAGGTCAAAATTTCTTTCAGGGCCGTGAGAGAAAGGGTTTGCAATGCGCTTCTGCACATGACTCACGCGCTGCCTTGGTTTACCTATCAGTAACACTTCTCATCTCAAGGCATTGGGAAGCCTAATTCATTGGTGCTTGCAATGCATTTTAAGCTGTTGGACGAGTAATTCTGTTTAAGGGCAGCTACTCTGCTGAGTCACAAGGACTGTGGGAACCAGAGCTCTGGATTTCCTAAGCACTGGAGTCAAACAGGTGGAGTAACCTTTTGCAGGAAGGCCAACTCCAGGCCTGCCCTAAAGGTATGGAGCCTACCAGCAAGCAGCAGGGTATTTAAAGGCCCAGAGGAACACATGTGTGGCACTTGTGAATGAGTAACACGTAAACAGGCTGAGGAAGCTAACCAACACCCACTGGAAAGTAAGAAGAGAGGTTCTTGTATCACCAAACTGCAGCCACTTTGTGGATTAAACACAATGAAGGTTCACCAGCCTAAGAGAAGCTAATGACAACTGATAAGGTTAGAATTGGGCTGAATGAGGCTGGAAGGAGCATTCGGCAGCAGCTCACCTCACTGGTGTGCCAGAATTGCTGCTGTGTAATCTGAGTTTTGAACTCATACATGTGAAGTGATCCACAGGAGTGTGAGCATGGTTTTAGGGTTAGGAGCATGAATACCGCCAGCTTCACAGCCTTATGTACTCCATGACAGGCCAGACGTCATCACAGCCAAGAACTTGCGTGTATTTCTCTTTTGCCATAGGAAATGAAAACAAAGGATATAAAACCAGGTCAGAAATCTTGTTTTCCTCTACACAACTGAGTGTGATGCACAAAACAGGCATTCACACATCTGTTGCGTTAGATCAGAGTGAATTAGGAGACAGGGACACAAGAATAGCTGTTGTGGGTCAGACCAAACGTCATGGGTGCCAGGTTCCTGTCTCCAGTGCCTCAGGAAGAAAGGGGCAGTGATGCACTGGCAGTTCCCAGCACTCACCCGACCTCCACATCAGCGGCTCAGGGACTTCCCGAACCAAAGTTAGGGGTGGGTTTTCTGTTGCTGGGGTCTTTTTCTCTTTCTTCTCTCTTTCCAATGCCCTTTGATGTGTGGCTTTGCGAGCTACTGTGCAAACCCGTGTTTCTCAGCATCCTGCGGCCATAAGCCCCACAGGTAACCACTCGTTCACTCACCCCCAGACCCTGCTCCTCACTAACGCAGCTGACAAACACCAGAGCTCACTGGGCAGCCGGTGGTGCATCTCCAGCACCTCTGGAAACGCTGTCATCCCGGACTAAACAGCCTGGAGCTGTAACTGAGGGATGTGCTCCTTAATCACGGGGGATTCCCGGCTGCACGGCCTCCCGTTAAGAAGGGAATGACCGAGGGCGACTGCCACCTCCGCTTCCCTCAGGGGAGCCGCTGGCAATAGACGGCTCTGTCCGTCTGTCCGTCCTCTCCCCTCAGGGGAACCAGGGACGGCTCTGTCCGTCTGTCCCTCCTCTCCCCTCAGGGAGCGAACACCCGCTCCGGGCACCGCCATCACCTCAGCGGTCCCGCCAAGCGCGCCCCCCCCCCCCCCGCTCTGTAACGGCCGCGCTGCCTCAGGTACCACAGGAGGGACGGGGGCCGCCGGCGGGCGAGGCTTCCCCCGCTGCAGCGAGCCCGAAGGCTCCGCTCCCCTTCACCCACACGAGGAGGAGAGGAAAGGGGAGCTGCGGAAGGGAAGAGCGAGGCTGAGCTCTCTTTGGAGCGGCGAAGCAGAACGAAGGCGTCCGCCCGCTCGCCGGCTCCTCAGCCACCTCAACTCCAGGTAGCACCTGCGGAGCGGGGCTTCATGAAGGAGGCGGAGCGGAGCGGCCGGCTTAGGGACCCGCCGCCCGCGGCTCGGCTCCCGGCCCCTTCTCCGCCTTTCTCCTCCTCCTCCTCTCCTACCGGTACCTGCCATTCCCCTCCTTCCTTCCCTCCTCCTTCCCCCCTCATGCATATGGATAGGCGCATGCGCGGGCGGGCGGCCTCCCCGCCTGCCGCCGTGGGCTAGATGAAGCCGATCGGCGGCGGGGCTCCCAGACGGGCGGCCGGCTCCCGGGCGGTGTGTGTGCTGCATGTGTGTGCGTGTGTGTGTGTGTGGGTCTCGGGGGGGCGGGGGGCTCGCCGCGCCTCCGGCCACCTGAAAGAAATAAAAGGATCGGGATAATAACCGCAATAATAAAAAAGGAGAGGAAAAAAAAAGCCAACTAAAAAAAAACAACAAAACACCGGAGAAAAGAAAAGGGAAAGAAAAGAGGGAGGCGAGAGAATAAGGAGAATAAAAGGAGGCCGGGCTGCTTTGCATTGAAGACCGGGGCGCTATTGAAAGCGCTTGAAAAGCGGCGTTGTTCGGCGCGGGTGCGCGCCGCAGCCGGCGCGGTATATTAGAGCGGGGCGGCGGCGGCGGCGGGCAGCAGCGGCGGCGGCACCTCCTCCTCTTCCTCCTCCTCCTCCTCCCCTCCTGGCCCTCCCCGGCCCAGCCCGGAGCTGAGCGGCGGCGGCCTGCAGGCGGGCGGGCGGGCAGCGCGGCGGCGGCGGCGGCATGCGTGCGCCCCGGCGGGCAGCCGCGGCGGCGTGCTCCATCGTCCTCGTCCTAGCCCTGCTGGGGCTGCGGGCAAAGGTATGTACCTGGGCACTGCGTGTCCTGCGGACGGGCAGGGAGGAGGGGAGAGGGGAGCTCCGGAGAGCCCGAATGGGGTTCCCCGAGCCCGCAGTGCCGCTTGTCCGCGATACGGTGGTTGCGGTGGATGGGGTTGGGGAAACCCGAAGCGCAGGGCGCTCTCTTGCAGGGCTCCTCCAGCCGGAGTGGAGTTACTGCTCCGCTGCGAACTTTGCTGTGCAGCGATAGCAAACGCAGAAGTTCTTGCAGCAAGGCTTGTTTCCTTGGGAATAAAACATGCAATTGCTGCAAAACGCTTTTTTATTTGTTTTTTCCCCTAACTTTTTCCCTTTTCCCCCCCTTTTGTTTTCTTTTTACATCGGGGCTCATTGCAGGTCTCCTAGAGTGACTAACGAGCAGGGTCTAACTCAGCTGGGCAGCCTTGAGCGGGGAGGTGATTTTTCCCCGTCTCAGCTGCACCCCGGCTTAAGCAGAGGGATTGCATTTCCAGGCTCTGCTTTAGCTCCATCGTTCTCTTGGGTTTGCATTTGCTTATGAGCTCTTGGTTCGGTTTAGTTTTATTTCCTAACCATTTACAAGCCTTCCCAGTGTGTTTTTGGAGTTGGCATTTAAGGTTGTTTTATAGCATTAGTGGCATTGTTTGGGATGATACATGAGCTTTTCTCAGGGATGTCTTATAGGGAAAAGGTTGGAGTGGTTGCTGTATATGCATTTTAACACTGTGTGTGTGCTTCTTGAAAGCACGCTTAAAATGACTTTGTCCTGTTTGCAGAGTTGTTGTAGGTTGTGTTTGGGAATAAAGTGAGGTAACCGTCTGTTTCTTGTTTCTTGTTCTTTTTGTTTTCCTTCTCCGGTTCTTTCTTGGGATTAACAGGTGACTTTAGCGTCAGGACAGTTCGAGCTGGAGATCTTATCCATGCAAAATGCCAACGGTGAATTGCAAAATGGAAATTGCTGTGATGGCACCCGAAACCCAGGAGATAAAAAATGCACCAGAGACGAGTGTGATACCTATTTTAAAGTTTGCCTGAAGGAGTATCAATCGCGGGTCACTGCTGGCGGTCCTTGCAGCTTCGGATCCAAATCCACTCCTGTCATCGGAGGAAATACCTTCAATTTAAAGTACAACCGGAATAATGAAAAGAACCGGATTGTTATCCCTTTCAGCTTCGCCTGGCCGGTGAGTTGTGTGGCCTGATCAGGCTCTGCTTCTGTTGGACGGTGCTGTTTGACATGGCCATAGCGAGCAGAGCGCTAACCTCTTGTGCAGGGGGAGAGGGACCAGGACTGGGGAGGGAGCATCTTGGCAAGAGCATCGGGAATCCGCAGCACAGAAATGAGTAAAATGTGGTGGTGTTTTTGTTTTTGTTCCCTGGGGCTCACAATGCGCAGCCTGTTAAATTTGAAAGTCAGATGTGCAGTGAGGGGGATCTAAATGGGTCAGGGAAGCAAACCCAGTATCTCTGCACTTTACGGCATGAATAAGTCCCTTGAGACTTAGAAGGTCAGAAGTTCATTTATTTTTTTCTTTTTTCCTTTTTTTTCCCCCCTCCCTAACCAGTGAAGTCTTGGGTTTAAGCCAGAAGAGCAGTGGGTTAGGGGCTGTAGAGGGATCCCGTGTGAAAAGTGTGTGTCATAGCTGGCCTCCTTCCCTGGAGCGTGTTTGGGAAGGCTTCCTGCTTCTCCCAAGGGGAAATTGCACTGCGCTGCTTGGTGTTGATGGGAGCTGCTGTTGGTGAGCTAGTTGCCAGCTTCCCTGGGAAGCTTGCTGTGTTTTGAGGTACTTGCAAACTCTAGAAGTTAAAGACTGAGAAAAGCTTGGCCTTATCTTTTGGTCCATTTTACCCCCTCCTGACAGCACACCTTTTCCTGGCTGCTTGCCTCTGTGGTCCACAGATCCTGGCTTCCCCAAGCTGTGTGCAAAACTCAAGGAGGTGGGGCTCTTTGCCAGGCACTTTCCCAGTGTTGTCTACTCTAGCAAAACACTGGTCAGCTTTGTAGGGTGGTGAAGTAGAGGACAGGTGACCCCTTCATTAGCTCAAACTGCTTTGTTGTTGGTCACATAAAGAACACCTGCTTCGGCTTCAGTGCTGCTTGTTTCTTCTTGGGGGGTGTTTAGGAAGATTGAAGCTTTGATACCATCAGCTCTGCAGAGCAGTCCTTTCTTCACTGTATGGAAACTGGGGACCATCTTTCCATCACCCAGGACAGACCCACAGATACAGACACAAGGGCCATAGGGTTTATGGACATGGAAGGCTGCCACAGCCTTGGATGGCAGGAGACGCATTGTTCTATGCCCACCAGCGCTGCGTGCAGGCAGGCAGAAACTGAGGATGACTGATCTGGGGGGGCTCTATGCACACATGACAGTTTGTTTTTCGAAGTGACTCCTTGGGATGCTGTGGTTTGACAGCTGAAAACTCCCAAATTTACACTCCTAAAACTTGTATTTAGAGGTCACCTAGGAAACAAAACTGTTTTCTCCCCCTCCCCTTCTCCAAAGGCGCTGAGCAGACAGTTTCCCACCAACTGCCTTGGGATATGTTGATGCTCAGCAGTTTTGAAAATCCAGTCATCCTAACCTAGATGCCTAAGGTCATTTTTGTGAGGGGAGGAGGGCTCTTACGTGCACGCAGGGGAGGGGTGAGTCTTGTTTCCTATCCTGTCACTATCACTGCTGGCAAGGTGGAAGCATGCGTAGACTTTCCGCTCGCTCCAAAGCTTGGCCTTTCCTAGTCAGATAAGGAATGGTTGCTGGCAGTGCCTGGATGGTTTTAGAGGGGGGGAAAGCCCGCCCCATAAGCATTCCTCCTCCAGTTGTAGTGTAGACACCCCCTTCGTAGTCCTGCCGCCAAGTGCTGCAGGCAGCCATGTGTTCTTGAAACGTCCTGTGCTGCCTCCTGCCTGCCTCTGTCAGTTGTGTCTTCTGGAGTATTGGGCTGGAGAGGCGCAAGGGTGAAATCAAGCCTGCGCTTTGAATGAGGTAGTATTACAAAGTACAATAGCAGAGCTAACAAAAGTATTCTCTGTTGGAAATACAAGTCCTTCCTTTCTTTCTTTGTCTTTTTTTCCTCTTCCCCTTACATGAAATGAGATAAAACTGTTATCAAATATGCCATCAAAGGGATAAAGGGCTTTGTAAAAATCTGAGGTATTTGAAGCTCTGCCAATGGCTGCAGTGCTTGTGTTGCAGAATTTGACTTTTTATTTCCAGAAAAGTCAGGTTCATCAAGGGTTTCTTTTCTCCTTTTTTAACTGTCCCCTTACCTGGCTCCAGTAATTGGAGCACCCTGAATCTGAAGATATGTATATAAGAAGATAGCTGAAGATATGTGTATGTCCCTTTTAACAGCCCTTCTCTTCATAGGGTTGGGAAGGGAAATCTGTGTGTAGAGGGTGGGTTTGGGGGGCTGGGGACCCTGGGAGAAGTTTCTTAAGCTTGCATCTTAGTAAAAGAAATGCTTCTATTGTCCTCCTGAATCTAATTGAGCGCTGGAATCCAGGAGCAGCAGCAAAACTCCAGTGCTGCCTTTGAAATGTGTAAAACTCAACAACTTGAGACACTCTGGTTCCCAAGACTGGAATTTTTGGAATAAACTTGCATATTCCTATGCAGACATGCACTTTTTGAGATCGTGATGCTAGTCTGTTTGCAATTACCAAGCCTACCTCCCAGCTCTAACTTCCATGGGACACAGCTTTTATGCTAGCCATTGTGACTTTCAAATGGCACTTGAACAAAAGAATATCTAATGTGGCAAAGCCCTTATTTGTACTAAAATTGTGTACACAAATCCTTTTAGGCATTTTGAAAGTTCCACAAAGTAGTAACATAGCTCAAATCTGATGCTGAAATTTTAGATCTTAAAAGAATTTTAGATGGATGAATACTCTTGACTTTGGTAAAGGCAAAGCCAGTCTCAACTTTATACTAGTGTGGTTTATCATGGGAGCTGGCTTTGAATACATGCAACTGAAAACTGCAGTGAAGGTAATAGAAGCTAGACCGAATGTAAACCACATTGCACTTGAAAATTCATGCTCATCTCTGAATATATAATTGTTTGTGTCCTGCTGTCTGAGGGAATCTTTTCTTGGATGTTCCAGCTTGAGTCAGGGACATTAAGAAGTCTTGTTGCCTTGACTTCTTTTAAAAATACAGCAAAAAACCCTCTTCTGATGTCAACCTGCCCCCTTATGCTGTTCATGAAAAATAGTTATTGCTTTAGATTCCTTTATTCATCATGCAGGAGAGGAAGAGAAAGAGAACGAGAATGGTGTGCTTGAAATGTGTTGTTAGATTTGGCTTGCAGTTGTAATGTGGGTTCGAAGTGTTGGAGTCTTACTAATAACTTGCATGGTTTGCTCTTGTCAGTTTTGATATGTACCCCTGTGAGTAATGGGTGTGGAGGTGGTGGGCCATAAATTAATTGAAGTGATGGGAGGTTTGAGTAAGTTGCTAGGAAACAGGGCAGCAGACCAGCAGAAAGGAACTGGAGTGCATCAGGAAGCTGCCCCTGCAGTAGCTAGCAATTCTTCAGTAACTTGAAACAACAGTGATGATGATTTGAAAGAAGAAATATGCATGAGCTTGCTTCTTGCATTCATTTTGGGACTTCAGTAACTTTCTTGATGGGCAAACTTCCCTTATGGAGCCATAGAAAAGTGTGGAACAAAAGAATTTCCATGTTCCACTTGTCAAAGTCTGTCTCAGCAAGTTTTGTTTCATGGTAGGCACATGCTTTTCTCTGACATAAATCAACTCTTGCCTTTCTTAAAGCATCCCAAGTGTGATGTGTGCTATTCCTTAAGGGAGCTGTGCATGAATTAACTTCAGCAAAGCTTATCACTAAACTTTGCTTTTATATAAAGAAAGATCTTTTGGGGGTTTGGCGAGACTCTGAGTAAGAAGGAGGTCAAACTTGGCAATCCCTTTGGTATGCATAGCTCCAGTTTCAAACAGCTTGTTTATCCTGAAATTATGATCCTTGTAATTATTTAATATTGGGGCCAATTGCCCCAACACACCAGGAAACTACAGAGGTGGAAAAAAGCCCTCAAGCATCTAAATGACTTTAGTGTGAAATACAATTAAAAAGAGGTTTGAACATCTTTAGTTCAGCCTTGCTCTAGAAAATAGAATAGTCAGCCTTTTCCCTCTTTTAATGCCAAATCTTAGTGCTACTGGTTCCTGCAGACGTAAAATGTGTTTTCTGGGTAGGCATTGTTTTTTCTGGCTAGGAAGAGATAATGAAAGAGCTTAGTGTTTTTTAAGCTTTGTGAACTTTTTCACCCTGTTTTGACACAAGAGGTTTCCAAAATACTTATCTACAGCTGACATTAAAGTAACAGCCTTCTGGATCCAAGAGGAAAATGTCACTTCATTCAACTACCTTTAAAAAGAAAACAAAACCCAAACAACCCCCAAATCACAGTCATAAGACTAAAGCTTTTGTTTTGGTTTTTGTTTTTCCCTCCTTCCAGTTAGCATTTGCTTGTACAAGCTTTCAGAAGGTCAGCTATTGTGCAAGCTTTTCTTAAGGAAGCCTGATAAGTCATCTTGAAGCATGGGCAGATCAGAAGAAATTTTTACAATAACAAAACACATATTAACCAAATCCACACTGAGTCAGCTATTGTTGATTAATAACTGAAGAACAAGTCTTCAGCACTCAAAGTGCAATGTTTTTCCTAGGATTACTGTCCAAAATGGAGCTGAGAGTATTAAGTGACATCTGAAGCATAATTAGCATCCACAAGGCTGCTTTTTCCCAGGACTGCAGAGAAGTGATGCATCCATTTGGAGGTTTTGGACTTCTTATATGTTCTTAAGAGTTAGTTATGTTCCAGTGAGTCCAGAACTTCATCTTCCTGGTAAATCCATTTGACTATATTACCCTGCTACATCTAAAAATAAATCCTCATCCTGCCTGCTCCCAGAATTTCTGTTCTTGTTATAATAAAGGGCTGCTCCAGTTTCACGTCAGCGGCAGCTGGATTGGACCTGGCACTGAAGCTTTCTCAGGCTACCTACATCCAGCACTGTCAGCTTGTTTATGCAGCTGGAAGTCTGCATGGCTGAAAATGAATTGCATAAAATTGATGCTTTATGCTTAAAGTTGTAGTGAACTCAAGGAAACTTACCACTTCATTGTGGACTGAAGGCTGCGGTAGAAGTAAACTAGTTCTGAAGCTAGTAAAGTTGGCCCTTAGCTACTTGAGAGAGGTGATGTGCCATGCAAGAGGCTTGCACACTTATACATGACACTTACTCCAACTTTAGTTCTTGTGTCTGGTGCCCTGCAGCACATGCAGAAACCTTAAGCTACAGTTCTTAAAAGTATTTCTGCATAGATAATACTAACAACAGGATTGCTTTTGAAAATTCAAACCAACTTGCCTTTGCGTTTCTGCTGATGAATAGAAGTTTTATATGTTAATTGACTCAGTTCTAATAATTTTAGCTAGTAACCAATATGTCTTAACACGGGGAAAGATGTCAAAACTAGAAGCTGTTGCATTCATTTCTCATTAGTCTGTGGAGCTCATGGTTCTGTGGCCACAATTCTGCAGCGCAAATTACACTCATTATTCTTGTAGTATTCAGGAGAAACTGTAAAATGTGGATAGAAGTGGTTAAAGTGGTTTGTAAATAGTCAAACATCCAGGGTCCTTTACCAGCTCAACCCAGTTCTTATGCACTTAGGTAAATAAGTAGAAAGGCTTCTTGTTCAGGCTTGCTCTATGTGAACCTGACTGTTTTGCTTGGCTGGCTGCTAGGTATTCTCTCTATTAACCTTGCCACCCTTTTGTAACTGGTGCATTTAATTATCAGTGGGATGCTTTAAACAGGTAGGGGGACTGATAAGAGCAGGTAATCTGCTTGTTGGGGAAGGCTGAAAGCAGCCATTGACATTTTGGCCTACCTGCTAGTCTTTGACAAGTAGGGCTCCGTGAGAAAATAACTCTGTAACTAGATAGGGTGCTGATTAAAATGCTGTTGTATGAAGCACCCCGGTAACTGAGATTGCTTGAAATCATTCGTTTCAATAGAAAGAAAAAATGGGGGAGAACTAAAAGATGCTATACTTTATTTTTTCTTTTCCCTTTTTGTTTTAAAGGAGGGGAGGAGGGAGAACCCCAAGTTTTCCCCCTTTACCCCAGTACATTGTTTGGTTAATGCATGCTAGTTTTATGATTGGAACACATTGTAGTCCGGCCACCCAGACAGAGGCATTGACTGCTAATATTAACCAAGAACAATAGTGTGGCCATACTGACTGCAGTGAGGATTACAGAACATAATGGGGCCTATCCAAAAATAATGCTAATACAGGACAAGCAACAGGAAGCAGCAGTAGACTCAGCATTGCTCGGCTCCCAGACAAACCATGGACTTACTTCACACAATGGCAACTTCAGCACATTATGTATTCACAGGATACTCATTATTCCAGCAGGCTTGCCAGATCAGAGATCAGCCTGGTTTGCTGGATGCTTAAGCGTATGCATAGTTTGGATAGCGGTGCGTTTCTGTCCTTCATCATTTGGCAGGAGGGTGGCAGTTGTATTGCAGAGACAGTCTTGTCTTTGGTTACTGGTTTGGCTTGTGCCAAGGCAGCATTAGGGGGAACATCTCTCCTGGAAGCTGCTAATAGAGTGAAGTTTGTTTTCATGTCTTCTCCTTTATGTGGCAGTGAAGCGTTTGCTTCACTAAGAGCAATTGAAGGAACTACTCAAAATGAAGACTAAAGGAACAGTGTGCTCTGTTTTCATGTGGGCATGTTCTGATTGAGGCTCTTGGCTGGGCTGCCTGCTAGAGGCTCAGCCTATCTCTTGGCTGTGAGATTGTTCAGCTTGGATTTGTTTATATATGTGGGGCTGAGCAAGTAGCAGCTGTCACCTTAGGATAAGGTGTTGCCTTATCCTTATGTGGGCTGGCCCAAAGAGGTGTTTCCTGATGATGTTCCATTCCACAAAGTGTTAAGAGAGTCAGGTTGTTTTCCTTCTTTTCCCAAATACGTCTGTATCTCCTGGATGAGGAACCAGTTGTATTCATCTCCTTTAAAGGAACGTTTTGCTGTCAAAGTTGACTGACTGACCATGGCATGACGTTGTGACGCATCTTATAGCATCATCGTAACTTGTCATGGGGTACCCAAGTGAGAGTCCTGCTGACGTTTAGAGGAAGTGGTTTTGTGACTAGCTGTAACTGTGCTCAGAGACACCCTCCTCCCTGGCCCATGGGTGCTTTGAAATATGCCTTAGCTTCCCTCTTCCCTATCTCACCCCCTTCCAGCTGAAAGGAAGAGGGATTGCTGTAGCTCTTGGCAATTTGCTGTGGCCTGCTGTGACAGTGTGCCACTCTCCTAACCTTCTTCGCTAGGACACAAGGCAGGGTGCAAGCACCAGCTGGTCTTCACAGCTATGTATGGCTGGCAGAGTGTGAGGAGAGCAGTGCTGAGCTTAACCTGCTCTCCTTGTTTGGCAGAGGAGGAGCAGCCACAGCATTCCGAATGCAAACTTCGCACTGCATTTGTCTAGTCATGGTTTCACATGCTCAGCAAAGCTCTTGAATGGTTTAACCACAAGGATAGGAGGGAAAGAAGTTGGACTAGTTGCAACCTCTTCCAAAAAGGAGGCAGTCCTTTCCCTAATGAGCCTGTTTTAATCTTCTTCTGTCCCACTGATCCGCAGATTGCCTTTAGAAGCCAGAGTACAAAAACGCCTCTTTTGGGTGGATGTCTGGATGAAGGGAAGAAAGTAAACAACCAGAGAGCTTTAAACACCTTCTGTTGATCTGGAGCTGTTAATATTACATCTAAATAACCAGAAAAGAGGTTGCATTGCCTCTTCAGACCCTTTATAGGGACAGTTTCTGATAGATTTCAGTGATTTCACAATCTGTCTTGACATGTATCAAGACTAAGTCCTGGTGTCTTCTCCTTGAGGAAAACAGTTGTTGCACATTGGTGCTTTATTATTTTGTGGAGTATGAATTTAACCATCTCCATCCTCTCACAGCTCAACTCATAGAAGCTTTGCTTAAGTTTGGCCATGCTGCCTTTCAGTCCTCTGGGCTGATCATACAGTGGATATTCTGAACAGCGTGCTGCCTTGCTGTTATTCTCAAGCTGCCTTTCCTCTCAAGCCAGAATCCCTGCCTTCTGGTCAAGCTCAGGTTTACAGTGGCTAATTGGGTGTGACTCTGGAAAATTCACTGCTGCCTTGTTGCCTAGGACATTGCTTTGATGGAATAAGGTGCATGATGTGGAATTCTTGTGTCTGGATATATATATTTATTCAAAGATGGGCAGAGGTCATCTATGGGCATGGGAAAGCTTAAACCTCCACGCTGTAAGTAGTCATTCCTGAGATATCTGAATTGTTGATCTATAGAGTGGGGATGATATGCACTTAAAAAAAGCCTCAACAGTGCAGTCTTTGTACAGAACTGCTTTTTCCTCGGGGGGGAGGCTGGCTAGAGGTATGTGATGGTTGGATTCTTGAGAGGGACTTGCTACTGTTGTGGGGCTGTGAGTGTCTGTGTGTCTTTTGTTTAGAAGTGTCCTATCTTGAGCACAAAGTCTTGTCCTTTTCTTGCCCCGTGCTGAGAGGGACAGAGCCGTGAGATTAAACTGCCACTCTTTGTCTAATCCCTTTTCAGCACAGGGATTCCTCATTTAAAATATTCAGATGAGGTGAGAGGGTGCACATAGGAAACAGGGGAATTGCTGGGGTAGGTTTGTTCCCCCCGCATTGTGTTGACATCCAGTTAAGCAGAAGTGCCTGTTCTCTTTAAACCAAATCCTGTGTGGTGTTGGAAAGTGGTCACACAAGTATCTAGCAACAGTAGTGCTTAAAGCTAGGATTCAGCCTTCCCTTTCCTTAAGGGCTAGGTGTGTTGGTAAACAGTCCTGAGAACCAACCGGGAGCTGTTGCTATGAGTTTAGACAAAATATCTTCCAGAACAATTATGCAAGGCCCAAAGGAAAACATCCTTAACTTTATTGGAAGTAGTGCTACTTGCCATAATTTATTCTCTGTATCATAATGCGTTTTTCGAGCTTGCAGGAACATGTTGTGTTTGTGCTTCTCAATGTTGGTAATTAAAGCAGTGAGGAAGCACCCGAGATAGAATGATCTGTGTCTGTAATATGACTTGGGAGTTCTATTCTGGTTTGGGTTTGATTTTTTTATCTCTGACTTGTGCAAGGACTTCTTCAATCTGCTTTAGGCAGTGTTAAATGATCAGTAAAATGATAGCTTTTGGTTTGTTTTTAGGGTTTCTTTCAGTTTGAGAGACTTGGTCTAGAATAGTAATAATTAACATGTAACTTCTATGAAATTTTAACCGAAAATGGGCCAATGGAGCCTCTGGATGGGAGTTTGGGTGCATGTCTCAGCTTGCCCAGCTTTGCTTACTTTTGGAAGCATTTTCCCACAGTTATCAGTGAGTGAAATGGAATCCAAGTCTGCTTTGAATATGAAACATATTTAGGCTATATTGCGAGGCGGTGTCCGTCACAAAGTAGGTTTTCATTCAGAGGCTGCATGCTGTGTCCAGTCGTGAGAAAGAGAGCTGCTTCCACTCTCTTTTTTTCCTCTCCTCTTAAGGAATTTGAGGTCTGCTTCCACTTGCGTCTTGTAGTAGCTTCCTCTCGAAGCTCTGTTTTGGTTTCTGTTACAGAAAAGGTGTTAAGCACTGCAGACCACAAATGAGCACACTGTGACTGAAGGCAGATGCAATTAAGAGGAAATAAACCTTACGATACACAGCTTCTATGGCAACGCACCAAACCCTGTCATGAAGAGTTCTTATTTGTTCTATTAGTGTTCTGCACACCAGAAGCATGTTACATTTAGTGCTTCATTTGTAGTTTGCATTCTACTTTTCAAGTCATATTTTTCTTCAGCTTTCTGTAGGAGTGAAGGGGGTTGGTGGTGGTTGGTTTTGGTTTTAAATCATTCCATAAGTTTGGATAGGGTTGGCTAAATAGCAGTTTTGAAAGATAGGGCCTGGATAATAATATCTGAGTGGAGCTGGGGGAGGAGAAGATCTTTTAATGGCTCTTGTTCTCAAGTTAGGATTGAAGATAAAGGTGGCTTAGATGTAATAGCTGGCATCTTCCCAACCCATGGAGTCACTTCAGTTAGTTTATGCTTATGATTATTATTACTGGAGTGCTGGAGAGCTCATTGGCAGCTTAGTGTGTCTGTAAATGTGACATGGGGTGGATAGTGCCTCTTCCCTTTCCCTGCTCTTCCAAATAGCCTGATCTTAGCCTTTGTTTTACAATGCTTCTCTCTCACCCCACCCCCTTCCCATATCCATCAGTTCTTCCCTCAGTTACCTGATACTTGTGGGAGCTGCGATGGCCCTCATGCAGACAAAGCTTTCAAAGGGGGTGCTGAAAAGCAGAGTCCCTAGAGATTGTGCTGTCAAGGCAGAGCCCAGTAATCTTAGCAACACTTCTTGCTTTCAGGATGGCTGGGGGAAGGGACATCAAGATTACTTTTCTGTAACTAGAATTCTTTTGAAGCTGTTTGGGAGGGTGGGGGTTTGTTTTTGGCTTTCTGGGGTTTTTGATGCTGCTTTGCTAGCCTGGTGTTTCCTGTCTTCCATGTGCAATTCTTCCACACATGCTTTATTGTGGCTGCAGCGCGGTGTCAAAGGCTGGGCTTCCTGGTTAAGTACGTAAGATGCATTAATGATGACAAAGATGAGCTACCCAAGGTGAAAGGTCTTCTAAGTCAGACTGGATAAGGTGGCTTATGGGGATTCAAGATCATGTTTGTCTCAAGTATAATCTATTACCTATTTATGTTTTCAAGTATTCTAGTTTGGGGCAGAGACAAGGGTTTTTATTTTTAATTGAAATTTATGTTCTAGGTTTGGTTTTTGTTGCTTTTTTCTCCTTTTTTAATGTATAGCTTTGAAACTAACTCTCATTTCTCTTTTGCAGCGATCCTACACGTTGCTCGTTGAGGCATGGGATTACAATGATAACTCCACTAGTAAGTATTCATTCTGCTGGTTGACTTAGTTCAGGCACCTTGATCTCCTGTCTGTCGAAAGGCCTTTGGTAGTCTAACCAGCTCACTGTGAAGCAGAGCATGAGGAGAGGGAAAAGCTCTCCCCAAGACAATTTAGAGCACCTATCCAGGCTCTGCAGCAGCCTGTCTTCCTCATATTGCTTGTAGAGGGTGAGTAGCTTGCTCACCTAGGCACCAATGGGTTTTATGCCTAAAAATAGTTGCTGTTAATTCCTTCTTTTTCCTTAGATAGA
This sequence comes from Melopsittacus undulatus, assembly GCF_012275295.1. Classification (NCBI taxonomy): domain Eukaryota; kingdom Metazoa; phylum Chordata; class Aves; order Psittaciformes; family Psittaculidae; genus Melopsittacus; species Melopsittacus undulatus. The sequence continues at coordinate 6,389,085 of NC_047529.1, read as the reverse complement.
ATAAAAGCCAAGGGGTTTCTTTAGGGATTTTTGATTGGATTTTTTAATTAGGAGTGATATTCAGAAGCCTGAGTCTTGCTGACTTGGGACCTCCCTGTAAACTGTGTACTTCTCAACACTGAATGTGCTGCTTTAAAAAGAAAACCATCTCCTCAGACTTGCTGCAGATATCCATCTGATGACTGTAGATGAGAAACAGGAGTGACTACCAGCTCTTCCTTGGGAGCTGGATGTCTAGGAATTTATATTCAGGGGCTGAAGGGTATTTACCAGACACCACCTGGTAGAGCTGGCTGGAAATCAAGGGTGGGAATCTTCTGCCTGGAATGTCTTTGGTTGGTTTCAGAAATGTTCTGCTAAGCTAGAGGAAGTTGTACAGAGTCTCTTGGCATATGAGCCCTTCTGCTTATTGTCTAGTGTTACTGAAGTAGGTGGGCAAAATTAGCTCTATTTCCAACCTAAGGCTTTAATAGTGTGTGGTAAAAGCCACAGGGGAAAGTATGAATCTGAACTCCTAAACCTTTTGTTGACACAACAAGCCTGCTCCTTCAACAGAAAAGCACCAATACTGTGGCCCATCTTACACAAATCTTGTAGCTTCTTGTACCGCACTTTGGAATGCCAGGAGACAGCCTCACAGTAACAACATGGACTTCATGCTTCAGGAAAGAAAGGCCTTATAGAAATGGGCACAGTGCTGTGGTGTTGTGTTTTAATTGATGGAGGGGATATGTAGTGCTTGGGAATGGCGTCTGAGAACCTCTCTGCACAGATCTCTTCATGGGTTTTTAATATACATGGGATGTCCTATCAGTTCCAGACAAGAAGCTGTCTGGTGCAGGTGGTTCATATGACCTGTCAGTGATAGCCAGGGTTTGCTTTACAACAACTGATGTTCAATGCTGTTCAATGTTAAGTTCAATGTGGAACCTGTGATTTTGGGCCCTACCCCAGCTTTAGCCAGCACTGGGAGACTTTCTGGCTCTTGACTATGGGGTGTTTTATGGAGGAGCAGAAAATAGCTTGCTGTATTGAAAATCGAAGATGCCTGAGTTCAAAATGAAGATCTTGTTTGTAGTAGGATCTGAGAGGTTTTTCAGACTGGGTCTCTGTCACTTTTACTATTATTAGAGCTCATCTTTTTTCATGAAACAACTGCATTTCCAAAGCTGCACAATGAACCCTTTCTTTGCTTTCATGTGCTGGAAGTACAATTGTCTTCAGACAAAATTGCCTCATTTCTCAGCAGTGCATTTGACCAAGTGCAGACATGTTCTTACATATGTTCCTGATTTGCATTCCTACTCTGCCTTTGCTGTCACATATCCATCTCTAGGTCACTTCAGTCACAGTATTGCACAAAGCTTTGCCTTTGTACCACATCGCTTTACTTACAGTCAGCTTTCCCGTAGCTGAAGAGTAAGTCTTGAAGAGCTAGTTAAGGAAACCATTAGAACTAGGCATCATATGTAAAGCAATGAGGATTTATTTGATGTCCAGGATTTTCTTTTGCACTAATTGCCACTGCATTGTGAGGAGTCTGAGACAGCTCTCTCAGAAAAGTGGGTTTAGTAGGCTTTGTGTAACTTCTCAATAGCTCTAGCATCCTCCGATCAATGCAGTCCTTAGGAGATCCTAGAGTGGATGCTTCCTTCCCCCCCTCTACATTCCACTCCTCCTACGTTCCCTTTACCACATACTCTCTTGTCTTGCTTCCAAGAGTGGTTTGCAGTTAAATTCTGGCCCTGTTGAACTTGATGAGAATCACGCTTTGTTGGAGCCAAGATTCAACCTAAATGGTTTCCTTACTCTGCTTCTTGTCTAGATGCCATCTTGCTACTGTCGCTTCATACATAAAGCTAATGGGGCTGACATTGCATCTTAAACTGTATCAAAGAGCTATTGTAAATTGCTGGTATCAGTTGCATGTGAATTCCAGTTGGGCATAAGAGACTTCAGCACAATGTAAACTAAGCCATAGCTGGAAGTTGTCTGAAACAAAGACCTTCAAAAATAACTGTGGTGTCCTTGGCCACCCAAACTGCCTTGAGGAGTCTGGGCTTTTCTTGTTGTTGTTTGCTTTCTGATGCTGCATAGTTATAGTTTCCAGGTATTGGAGCACTGCAAAGTGAAGGTGGGCAGTCAGAACAGCTCATTTCCCTGTGCCTACAGCCTTTGATATGGTTGCCCACTGAATAAAGAGATTAATAGCTTTGAAGTGTAGCCATGAGAAGTGAATGAAACCAGCAAACTCTCTGACAGCAAAGTGCAGAGTGGAAGCTAAGGATGTACAGAAAGCCTCTCTCTCCCACTTCATTGATTTCGAATTGGTTAATGCTTCCTCTACCCTTTCTATCAAAGCACGGCTTCTGAGTCAGCTGGTGTCAGAGGGGTTAGGAAGATGGCTTTCTCTCAAGCCTGGTTGACTGCTGCTTGCTATTTACTTCACCAGTCTGCTGCTTTGGGGTTGCTTACTATAAAACTTAAAGCACTGTCAGTGCAGGCTAAGAATGGAAGAGTTGTTGCAACAAAGTCTGGGTCAGCACACTTGTGTAAGTGCATACTCACAGGTAGGAATAGGGAAGGGTGGAGGAATTTTAGTACAAGAAGGAACATGCCAATACTTCATTGTGAAAACTGTGGGTGACGGCTCATGGAAAGGGATCTTAAGCCTGTGAGACCTTACTTGAATTGAAATGTATGGTGGTAGCTTTGTAAGGCGTATCAAATGAAAGGCATTTTAGCCATGATCCAAAGAAAAATAGCAGCTGGTTTTCATCTGGGCCCTTAAAATAATAAAGTCCAGCGGTCTAATAAGGATGTTTCCATTTGAGTTCAGCCTGTGGTTAAGGGCTCAAAAGAGCCGGTGGTTGGAGTGAGATGTTGTAGACATACAGCAAGGACATGCTTCCTAATGAGCTGGCAGATAGGGGAGGAATGATAGAGCACAGGCAGGAGGAAAGATCTCTTTTCCAAGGCGACTGTTTTTCTGGTGCCAAGGACTGAAATAGCTGTCAGTGGTATGTTCCCAATGGGGAACAGGAAAAGGCTGGAAAAGCAAGAGTGAGTGAGTGTGTGTGTGTAGAGGGGGGTGGTTTACAAAACTAAATTGAATGTCATCCCCCTTTTCTTCTCCCACTTGCAGGAGAAAAGGATGGAGTTGTTTTATTACGAGAAACAGGATGTCTTTATGCACAGAGTCGGTATTTGGGGAAATGCATTTGCTTTCCAACTGTGCTGTAGATCAGGGTGTAATCTTGGCAAGTGCAGCAAAGCCATCCCCAGCACGCATGAGTAGAGCTCTAATCGCCTGACTAGCCCTATTCAAGACGAATAGATATGCATCTGCTTAAGCACCTCTGAGAATTAGTCAATAATCTCGTTGATGAGATCTAAGAGCCTTACACCTGCACAGTACAGGACATGATATTGCTCTGGATAGACCAGTATGGAAAAGTCCTTAGGCATCTACATGACTTGTGAATGGGGTTTAACTTAATAAAGGCCTGCACGCATTTGAAAGTCTTGCACATAGATGTGGGGTTGGGGGCTTTGTGCCAAGGAATAATAAAACCTGATTTAAATGGAAAATAGCATAGAACCAGAAATACCAGAAGGTGAATAAGAAGTTGCCCTTAATTTCACACTGTAAACACTTAATGAATGCTCTAGTCCCATGCCAAGGATACCCTAAAAACGGGTAAATGCTTAGTGTGTGTGTATTGACAGCGGTCTGTGGTGGTGCAACGAGTGCTTTGACTGAGCTTTATTTGGAGCTGCAGACAAGCAGGCAGAATGGGGAATTGATGATGGGGATCTGAGGCTTGAGAAGCCTGTTTTGGAAGTTCTTTTTGAAAGCTACAAATCAAAGGTCCTCAGCAAAGACATCTAAAAGTTTTTTAGATGAAGAACTGCCCATGTGGCATCTTAAGGTTTATGTAGGAACTTCATTAGTCTTCGGCTCTGCCTTATGTAAAATCCCCAACCTTTCCTTTGTAATTGTTGGAAGAGCACATTGGACATCAGTACATTTTAATTCTTAATGCTCAAACGTGCCAGTACTTCACACATCGCTTTCTAACGCATCGCTGGCAAACTGCCCTTCTACCTAAGCTGCCTCTGTCACTGGATTATGCTCCCATATACAGAACAGTGCAGCCTGGTACTTACTGTTGTTTTTGTACTATGTCTGCAAGGATATTTTGGCTGTTTTATGATAAACTTTCACTTGACAGTCAAGTGCTTGCTAGCAGCAGGTCGTAAGGCAGCATCAGTTCGTTTAAGTCATAGGACCTGGACTACGAAGTGAAATACCACAGATATATACAATGTTCTGAGCTAAGGTGAAGTATTATTATTTCAAGCCATAATTTAGACAGTTGCAGGGCTCTGAAAGCCAGAAGACTTGTGCTGCAGCTAAATGTCAGGTACAAATCTAAACCCTGAAATGCTCTATAGAGAGTAGCCAGCTCTACAGCACACATAAGCAGTAATTTGAGTGCTCTGCTTCAAGCTGTGGTAGGCCTGAATTTTTAGTGTCAGGTAACATCTGAGGAGAGAACTTCCATGGCATTTCTCAGCCAAAACCTGGTGAGGTCACCGATGTCATCTGAATGCCAGAGTTGCTGGTTCTGGCTTTAGGGTTTACACCGGAGTCCCAGAAGGCTGCAGACCTTTAGCGATGCTTATGTTCACTTTGCAGGCATTGCTTTATTAGGCCATTGTAGCATGATGTTTTCCTAAATATTCCCCTTAAAAACAAAACTAGTACCATTAAAGGAGAAGCAGGGAAAATCATGTTATGTACCCATCTGTTGCAGCTGGAAGTAAAAACAGCTGGATTTTCTTCAGTCATGAACTGTGTAATTCTTCCTGGATGCCCTTATGCTGCAAAAGGGATAAGTGATTGGCAGTAACGTAGCAGTCCCTTTTGATTTCAGGCTTTGCTCAGTTTGATAATGCTGCATATGTGTTCTAGTTAATGGCTTGTAGCTCCAGGGCAGCCTTATCTTGCTCTCTAAAACAGAAAATTAATAAACCCAACTAGGTGCCTTCAAGAGCCTTGCCTGTGAAGCTGGTGAGCTGTGATGTGGGAGGTAATGAAACCTAAACAGACTTTTAACTCTGACATCTCTTGTAACTTCTAGATCCCGATCGCATTATTGAGAAGGCATCCCACTCTGGCATGATCAACCCAAGCCGTCAGTGGCAGACCTTGAAACATAATGCAGGAGCTGCCCACTTCGAGTATCAGATCCGTGTGACCTGTGCAGAGCATTACTATGGCTTTGGCTGCAACAAATTTTGTCGACCGAGAGATGACTTCTTCACTCATCATACCTGTGACCAGAATGGCAACAAAACCTGCTTGGAAGGCTGGACGGGACCAGAGTGCAACAAAGGTTTGTGATGAATGCTTGAGCCCCAAATGATCAGCAGGCTTGGTTAGGATTGGAGTGTGTTGTGTCTGGGTTGCAATTCAGTGGTCAATTTGTGCAGGGATAATGGGACAGGAACTCACTCTTTACACAGAGCAGTAGGGGCAGGACTAGCTTCTGCCGTGTTTTAATATCTTGGAGAGGTCTGACAAGTACTGGGCACTTAGCAGATGTGTTCTTTCTCTGATTATCCGCATCTTTGCCCTTGGGAAGAAAACCCAGCCCATTGACTTCAATGGGAGTTCTGCCGGTGACTTCAAAAAGGATTTCCCCTTTGGTGCAGAACTTCAAGACAAGCAGGAAGGAGAGACTTGTTTTAGAGCTGACCTGGCAAGTGTAAAGCTTTGGTGTCTGAAAAGTCCCAGGCTGTTTGTTCTACTATGTTTGTTCTACATGTTTATTAGGGAATGGCAACTTCCTCACTAATTTCAGAAGGAGAAAGCAGGACTCTGAGCAGGAACAGACTATCAGCATGTCTTGCTGACTGAGTTTACCTGCAATTTGAATTGATGCCCATCTTAATATCTTGTGCAGAGATATGGCTCAAAAGTCATTCTAGAGTAGTTAAAAGTTGCTTTGAATTCAATGTAAAGGCAGGGAGAGTGGTGGGCCAGTCCACATGCAAAAGACAGAGGAAGGAAACCTGTAGACTCAGAGTGACTTGAGCTCTCTAAGGCGAGACACTTTCTCTTGAATAGAAGCAACATTGAACAGCATTAGGTATGATTCCTCTGTGATGCTAGCTGATGGATTTCCCATCACAGGGAGCCACCTACCTTGGTTTGCCTTCCAGTAGGCCTGATACAAGAAACTTATTAAAACCTTGGATTTAGTAGGATTACGGAGCTGGTTAGAGATTAAAACATTCCCACGAGTGGGAAGATGCAGGAAGCAGGCAGTGTGCTGATACTTCTCTTTCTTTGTCTTAACAGCCATTTGTCGTCAGGGATGTAGCCCCAAGCATGGTTCTTGCACAATTCCAGGAGAGTGCAGGTAAATGCCCCCTCTCCCTCCTTGTTTCCCTCCATCCCCCCCAAATAATTAAACAAGTGATGCTAAACGCAATAGGACTGGGGAGGGAATGTGGTTTTGGAGTCATGTTTTTGACCAAGGCACGTTATTCATGCTGACTTGCCCAGAATAAGGGGGGAGCAGGCTTCTAATGCACTGATAATTTTAAGAAGCTTTTGGTTTGTGAAATGGTGGCACTGGGAGAGGAGGGGGGTACGAGATAAATTGTGTGAATGCTGCCTAATGAGCACTAACTAATTGTTTCTGCATACATAGTGCGTATGTTTTGTGGGTACTTCCCCCCCCCCCCAAGCCTGATTAATAGGCTTTTTCAACTACAAGCTTGAAGTACAGGGTGGCTTTTCTCTCCCCTTCTCCCTTTCAGTCTTTCCCCCCCTTCCTCCTTCCCACCCCCTGGTTTCTTCCATCAGTAGGCAAAAGTCAAGCATTCTTTAGAATGGGATTAGTTAAATCTCTCGGTTCCTTTACCATTGTGAGCCAGGCTCCGAGTGCTGAGAGGTTAATAGCTGGGATGAAATCTTGTCAGTAGGCTCTGATGAATGCAGAATTCTGCTCCCATGCTTTGAAGTCCATTCTGTCCTGGCAAGGATACAATGAAAAGCAGAGTTTGTCCATAACCCAGCAATTAGATATTTGGAATACAACATATTTATACAGCACAGGGAAATGTGCCGTTCCCTCCCTTACAAACAGAGGGTTAATGGATATTAAATGTGACAATTCCTCATCAACAAACAGGTTGTAAGTTGCTGTGTGTAGCCTTTTATTGTACCTGTTTACAGGTGATAGGGAAGTGAGGGCTTCTGAGGTTATGAGATATTGATTCTGGGTAGGAAGGGTTAAAAATGAAACTTGGGAGTTCAGGGCTAAGATTCACAAATCCAAAGGAACAGAAATCAGTTTTCCTGCCTAACAAGCATATTGGTGCATTCTCTGTTGCTGGAGACTTTTGCTTGAAGGGGGCTGCTTTTCATTCTAGATAAGCTATAGTTCAAACAAGAGCCCAGTCTGCGGTGTCTGACACACTGTAAGAAATCAGCCTAAATAGACCTAGTGGTTCATTCCTTCTCTGTCCTTGTGTCCTATACTTCAAAACCTGAACACAGAGTCATGCAGGAATGTTCTGAAAGGAAGGTGGGAAGAGATGTTGCAAAGTGAAAGTCAAGCCACAGGATGGATGGGGCCGTTGGAGGTTGTGCAGTGATTTCAGTGTGTAGCAGTGCTGCTATAAGCTGCTTCACCCTCGGAAGGCCAAATCTAAAGCTTTTTTTAATTAGAAAAGGAAAAAAAGCCTCACAAGGAGTAGGAAGTATCGGGGCCAGATGGTGAGAGGATTGTATCAGTCAAGGCTACCAGTGATTTGTGCTTCTGTCATCAGAATAAACATGCCTTGTAGAGGTTGCTGTCTCCTAGTCAGAACAACAGGCTTTGTTTCCAGAGTTTTTTCTTCCCTTTCTCTTTCTAAGTCCCTTGCCTCCCACTCACTGCCCAGACATGCACTAGTGCTCTTATTTACTTAAGGTGCAACTTTCCCACACTTGATTTGCATAGTCTTGAAACAATGCTGTCCTTCTGGTGCTTTCAGATAACTTCTGCTTGCCAAGTTAGACCAATATCTGTAAAGTGAACACAGAAACGAGATTTTATTCTCTTTTAAGTTTTGATGAGTCATATAGCCTCTATGTTATAAATGCAGCAGAGGTTAAAAATAACATCCCAGCAGAAACTGCTCTGGGTTCTGGTACAATAGACAACTTGCAAACATTCCTAAAATATCCTTTTCCCTTTTGGTGCGAGTCACTTTCTTTAATGCAGGCCAGCCGACAAAACCATATTTACTCATGAATCACTACACAAGGAAAGTTAACTTTAAATTTCTCATGAGAAACTGCTGCATACATATTATTAAGTGAGAATTATTACCCTGAATCTTATTTCTGGAATGGATATCTAACTTTTTTTCTAATGCCCATAGCCTTATCCAGCTTTGTTTGTTACACTTTGAAGCTGATGTTTGAAGAAAGTCATATCTTTGGCTCTAAAGCTCATGGCTTTTTTCCTCTGTGTTTTATTTATATATATATAAATATACTTTTTAATTATATATGTAATATATATATATAATTTTTAATTGCTTGTTTCTCTTCACACTTGCTTTAAAGAAAACAAGCATTCCTTTGATTTGGCAGAAAGGAGTAAAAGCCTCAGCCTGGATACCTGTTTTTTGCAGGGGAGGTCCCTTAGTTTTGCTTGCATGCAAGCTCACAAGTGAGTTGCTTTGAATGCAACACAAATTCAAAGGGGATGTTCCTGAATTTTGATCTTTGTGCTTTCTTACTGTATTCCCTACACAGAAGGATTTTCCAAGAGCTACTAGAGGGAGGTTGTTTTGCCTGATCTGGGTTTCTTTCATGTTCTTTGCACACACAGACACATAAGTCAGCCTAGTGCTTCTTTTTAACACATGAGCTAATAAGATTTTCCTATTGAGTTTGAATAGGCTGCTATTGAAATAGCTATTAAAGAAAGCACTTAATTAGGATGCAGTTTGTCACCTGAGGTTTCAGAAGGGAAGTCGGACTTACCACTGGCTGTGTGTGATTACCCATTGGATAGATCCTTCCAGCTTTTTCCCATGAGAAGAAATCAGCAGTGGAATGGTGGGGGGTTTCACAAACAGAAAGCTTAGCTGACTTCTGTGCAGATGAGGTTTGTTTTCATAACTTAGTGACAGCTTAGTGCATAATTGCTGCTGATCAATTACTCTCAGGACCTGTTAATGAAATACAGGACCTCAACAAACCCTGGCTTTTCCCTTTCAGCTTGTTTTCCTTGTTTCTATCTTTAGATTCACTTTAATCTGAAGAATCCTTGGTCTGCTTGGCTTGTGAGAGCTAAATGAAAGCCAAAAAGAGCTCTCCCTTAAGGGGGCTTTACAAGAACATCTTTGTTTTAAGTAGAGAATTCAGGTAGCTCATTGGTAGCAGCAATACATGATTTCAATAATAATAATAATCAGTTCTTCTCCAGACATTATATGAAAAGCTTTTCAGCATTGGATGTGTGTTAGTTATTCCCTGACAAGAGGCCAGCATAAATCAAACTGAAATACACTGACAACTCTGAGTACATGTAAAATCCTGATGGCTGCTGTTCTCTTTCACCTCTTCCCGTGGCCCAGTCTGTATTTGCAGTGTACATCTTCCAGTTCAGAATAAGGTTATCTTCTGATAGAGCAAAGGGCTCCTGGTGCTTTGCTGCTGCCTTGCCAAGGGCTCGGGGTTGGTGTTTATGGTTTTGTTTGTCTTCCTGCAATCCCAGCCCGGCTGAAACGCCTGGAACCTTGTATTCATGGGGACCTCTGCATAACCATTGTTTCCACTGACTTTTTCTTCTCCCCCCCTCAGTTTATAAAGCACCCTGTCAAAGTCCAGAGATTGATTTGTAGTGCACACCCACCCTCTCTGCCACATTTGTATGAGGCTCCAAAGGAGTATTATTGTGCTGAATGGCCTCATGCTGGTTCTCTCAGAACAGTTATTCTTTTGTCAGGAGGCCGGCAAGAGAGACCTTGGCAAAGCTACCATAATGTTTGTTTACAAGAAACCATCAAACAAACCTCGAATGGCTTCTCCCCTCCCTTCCTCCTGCCCTTCTCCCCCACCACCCTGGTCTCTCTCCAAGCTTCGGAGTTTCACACTCACATCTACACAGGGTGATTCTAATGGGGTTTTGGGTTGTTTCCCTCTTCTGACATCCTTTTTCCGCTCTCTTTAAACGAAGGTGTCAGTATGGATGGCAAGGCCAGTACTGCGATAAGTGCATTCCACACCCAGGATGTGTCCATGGCACTTGCATTGAACCATGGCAATGCCTCTGTGAAACCAACTGGGGTGGTCAGCTCTGTGACAAAGGTATGCTAATCTTGCCCATAGCCCCATGTAACGCTTGTGTCTTAACATTGGCAAACTCAGCATGGAGGGAGCGTGCAGAGACTGAGTCCACTGGAACGTGGTGGGAGTTTGTGTCCTTCAGCTGCTCAGCACTGTTTCCTCTGCTGTTTGGCACTGTTAGCATGTGTCCTTAGCTTCTCCCTGTCCTGCCCTGTAGGATGTGTGTAGTTGTATTGTATAAAACATGCATGTGTTGATGTTTCTGTTGCTTTTCAGCCATGGTTTTAATGCTCCTCACCTCTTGCAGATCTGAACTACTGCGGAACCCACCCACCCTGTTTGAATGGGGGTACCTGCAGCAACACTGGCCCCGATAAATACCAATGTTCCTGCCCTGAGGGCTACTCGGGACAGAACTGTGAGATTGGTAAGTGTGTGGCACTGCCATTTGGTAGTTAATCCTCGCCAGCTTTTAGTGGCTGGGTTTGGATGTACTTTATGAAGTTGGGAAAAGCTCCTTTTCCGGTGTTAAGATGCCTGGGCTGGCTGCAAAGAGTCAGACTTGCTTGTTCATGCTTCATCATGAATTGGTATCTCTGAGCATCAGCCTTCTGCTTACCGGAGGGATCACTGCAAGTTCCTTGCCTGGCTCTGACTCAAACAGGTGCAAGTCAGTGTGGTGATGGGTTTAGCATGGAAGATGCTTCCTGCTAGCAAATAGCTTTTGATTTGAGGTTCTGCAGCAGCAATGATGGTGTGTCCAGAGGGAGGGAGCAGGAGGTGCCTTGTGGTCGCTGCTATGGACTCTAAATGCTGTGTTTCTGTCCCGCTGCAGCGGAGCACGCCTGCCTCTCTGACCCTTGTCATAACGGAGGAAGCTGCATAGAGACATCTCTGGGATTTGAATGTGTGTGTGCGCCTGGCTGGGCTGGACCAACTTGCACTGATAGTAAGTGCTTTGAAAATAGCATTAAAAATGTCCTGCTCTGCTGGTTTACACCAGTCCCTCTGATCCCTGATAACCTTTCCCAGCCTTAGCGTTGGTTCTTGGCATCCATTTATACCACTGTGCACTCTCTTCTCCTTTGCTTCTACCGAGGTTTTTGTTAAACACCAGGGGAAAGAATAGTCAGTGGCTTCTTGAAACAAGCAGAACACTGAATTTTTATAGCATTCTTGCAAGCTGCTTAAAATACTGTTTAGAGAGGTTTGCTGCACCAAAATATAACTACCACTTGCCAGAAGGCCACAGGTGTAGGCTTCTGCCCCTGTGCTTTGAATCCCCCTTCACACTGCTGTTAAGTAACAGGAGGCTCTTGCAGAAATCAGAGTAGATGTAGAAATCGGAGCAGACACAGAGTCTCAGCCTGTCTTTACTCTGCTTTACAGATATTGATGATTGTTCTCCAAATCCCTGTGGTCATGGAGGAACTTGCCAGGATCTAGTTGATGGATTTAAGTGTATTTGCCCACCTCAGTGGACTGGCAAAACGTGCCAGCTGGGTGAGAACTGCTCTTCTCTTCATCCAGCATTGCTCTGGGGCGGGTGGGGGGAGATAAATGCAAAAGGGATTATAGTTGGGCAGACAAAGGGTGGCTGTGCCCTTTGCATTAGGCAATGGTTTATGGTTTTGGAGCCTATGGATGTATTCTGGCACATGGAGAATATTGTCACTGTTTGCAGGACTGGAGTCTAGACCACTCTGACTGGTTTCCTTCTGTTGTCATTTTGATGTATGCTGGCAGTCAGAGGAAATGGTTAACTAAGGCAGAGAGGCATACTATAAACCACAAATGAACTGAAGTGGGGAGGGTGCATGTGTATGCCTTCCATTCCCACCCCCACATGGGTTTCTTCCTTTAGCCTGTGAGAAAGTTGCTGTATCTCTTCAGCCATGTCAACTCCTCCAGACCAAGGAGTTCACAGCTGGGTTCCAAAATGTGGATGATCTCATGAAGAATGAGCTGTCTGCATTCTTCACACAGCACACTAATCCCAGTGAGCAGGCTGCAGCACTCCTCCTTCGGAATGCTCGGTTGAGATGTGTGTATGGGGGCAGAAAGTTGCTCTTAATGAGTGGCTGGGTGTAATTATCAAATAATTAGCATAGCTGTATGTTCTAATTGCAGAGAAATTGAAAGAGGCTTCAGAGGCTGATGTATGACTGACTTCTGTTGGTTCAAGTCATGCTAATTCATGCTGTGTGTTAAAAGTCCCCCTTAGATCTGACCAGAGGGCTGATGACTGCTGTGAAAACCAGCTGTAGGTTGTTCTCCCTTCTCCCCTTGCCCTCCAACCCTGCATTTGACCATCCACCTTGTTTTTCCAGATGCGAATGAATGTGAGGGCAAACCCTGTGTCAATGCCAACTCCTGCAGGAACCTGATTGGCAGCTACTATTGCGACTGCATTACTGGCTGGTCTGGCCACAACTGTGATATCAGTAAGTGGCTGTATTCTTGGTTTATTAAAGGCCAGTTGTGTGTGTATGTGTTTAAGCCACTGAGTCCTAAGCTCAGATTTAAGCATCAGGCAGAGCCCCAGTGGTTGATGTTTTCAGAAAGGGAGTAGTTGGTGTGGAATGAAAATACACAACTTTATCAGACTTGTTAGTCCATAACATAGTTATATTCTGATAAAGTGACTAAAACAATGATGTGAAGTTTCACTGCCTTTAGTAGAAGAATCACGAAAGGTTCCCACCCATTATAATAACCTTATCTTGAGGAAGGCATGCAGGAAACTTGACAAAAGCTTTATCTAGCTGCAGTTTTAGAGAGACTTGAACTCTGTATCTAGAGTAAATATATTTTTTGCCTTCTAACCACAGTAGTTTTATTGCAGATATTAACGACTGTCGTGGACAATGTCAGAATGGAGGATCCTGTCGGGTAAAGCCACTTTGCTTTATTTTGCTTTCCCCAGGTCTTGTAGCAGTAACTAAAACATTTGAGACTAAACAGCCATAGTGTGGCAAATAGCAATTAGCTGGGATAAACTCACTTCTTTGAGTTGGGGGGAGGACCTGTGTCATGCTACAGCATGTCAGGGTACTTGCATAGAGCAGCAAGGGCAAAAAAGATATAACTGCAATAAATGACTCATTTTCAGTGCCAGGGTCACCAGTCAATGTGTCGGTTGTTGTGCAGATTACCTGCTGTAAATGTAGATACTCCACATTAAAATGTGGGTTAATTTATCCTGCCTGGAAATTAAGAATGTAAGCCAGTACTGGGGGGAAGCAGGGGGAGTGGGTGAGTATATGTGTGTGTGTGTGTATTATTTCCCACTTAAAGAAACCTCTTGCCTTGTTTGGGCATAGTAAAAGCATATTTGTTGGCTCATTATGGACTGTCAAGGGGGAGTTGTGGTTTGGGGGTTATTGTTTTCTTTAATAAGAATATATCAAGAGGGAGGAAAAAGCCTTAACTCTAAACTTTTGTGTTCCTTCTTCCCAGGACTTGGTTAATGGTTATCGGTGTATCTGTTCACCTGGCTATGCAGGAGATCACTGTGAGAAAGACATCAATGAATGTGCAAGTAACCCTTGCATGAATGGGGGTCACTGCCAGGATGAAATCAATGGATTCCAATGTCTGTGTCCCGCTGGTTTCTCAGGAAACCTCTGTCAGGTAAGAAGCATGGGTGAAAGGCAGGCCCTCCGCCAGCAGCGTTCCTACCGGCACTCTGCGTCTGTACATTGAATGCCTGGCACTCAGTGAACCATGGGATAAAGTTGTACTTGATATCGCTGTCAGTCTGCCAAGAACATGCTTGATTAATATATACTGGGGGGGGAAGAAACCCACAACCCCCCGATGGGTTGCTGAGGATTCCTTTTGAGAAGCAGAGTGCAAGTGTTTGCATGTCAGGTTTTGTTGCACGCTGTTAACTTTTGAGGGGCTGTTTAACATCAGGAGTGCTGCTGTCTGCTGAAATAGTTGCAAGTCAAACTAAACTGTGCATGATGAACAACTCATTGAGGCAGCAGATAAAAAGGTCAGATTCCACAATGTCTGCCTGTCCTAGTGAGGGAAGGCGATGATAAAACTTATTTCTCTCTTCCTTGTCCCCCTTTTTATTTCCCTTTCCTCTCTGTGCACTGCTTACAGCTGGACATAGATTATTGTGAGCCAAATCCTTGCCAGAACGGTGCCCAGTGCTTCAATCTTGCTATGGACTATTTCTGTAACTGCCCTGAAGATTACGAAGGGAAGAACTGCTCCCACCTAAAAGATCACTGCCGCACAACCCCTTGTGAAGGTTTGTGTTGCCTTGCAGGTGAATGGGAATGACTGGCATTAGCTTCCACCCTCCTCTGGCTGGAGCCATAATGAAGCTCCAGTGTGTACTTGCTGGAGTAGCTCTTGCATAAAGAGGCTGAATATTGCCCTGTGCCTTATGCCTCTCTTTGTGTGAGAAGATGAGTAATACTAGCTTTCACATAGCCAGTATGATCAATATGGGCTATTTGAAAGGCAATGTTACATCAGTGTGCACAGAAAACACATGTAGCAGATAGCCTGCTTTGCTGAATTTATTCCAGGCCACAGATGTGGTCCAGTAGTTGTCATATAAGATGCTGTGATTATTTTATGCAGAAACAGTTGGAGTGGTCATTTTAAAGCAGCAGGTGTATTTGGCAGTGTTAGGTTTATAGTTGGACACAGCGATCTTAAAGGTCTTTTCCAACATAAATGATTCCATGATACCAATGTCTCTTAAGCATCCATGAATGATGTTGCTCTGAGCTTAAGCAGTCAGGTAGAGTGGCCAGTCCTCACCCAGCTCTCTGTTTTCTACAGTGATTGACAGCTGCACGGTGGCAGTAGCTTCCAACAGCACACCAGAAGGGGTTCGTTACATCTCTTCAAACGTCTGTGGTCCTCATGGGAAGTGCAAGAGCCAAGCAGGTGGAAAATTCACCTGTGAATGCAACAAAGGATTCACCGGCACCTACTGTCATGAGAGTAAGAGCTGACAAGAGAATATATGTTGTGGGAAAGAGATTCCATCCTTTCCTCCCAGGCTGCTTGATGGTTTCTTGTAGCACCGTGAACCTTGGAACTGCTTTAAGTTTTCACATCCCGCTTGGGCGAGGCAGATTGGAATTTGCTGGGCCTTGGGGAAAGTTCACAGTAATGAACCTCCTGGCCTTGAATTGTGTGTTTTTAAAAGCCTTAGGTATACAAGGGCTGAGGTAGTTAATGGTGGGGTTTAACATCGATGGTGAGGACTCCTGGGTTTGCTTTTGGTTTTAGCAGTAATTATTGAGTGACAGGCTCATCACCTTGTGCAGCTTTTCACCTATTTCTCCCCTTGCTTATCACCCTTCCTCTCAAGGGTCTCATCCACGTAGTCTGCAAGAAGATGACGACTGCTGGTGGCTGCTCTTCTAATCTGATATGTCTTTTCTGTTTTGTTTTCTCCTCCAAACTGTTGCAGATATCAATGACTGCGAGAGCAACCCCTGTAAAAATGGTGGCACTTGTATCGATGGCATCAACTCCTACAAATGTATTTGTAGTGATGGATGGGAAGGAACGTATTGTGAAACAAGTAAGTTACCATTCTTCAGTACACAGAAAGATGTGGAAAAACATCAGGAAGGAACAGCTGGTACTGTCTTTAGGATGACAGTGACCAATACCAATTTGACATGATCTCTGCTTCAGAGGCCACAGAAAACAAGGTGTCCTCTTTTTCCACCAAATTCTAGGCTTCTGTATTGGAACTAAACCTGAGTTCTGGGAGCAGAACCTGTCTCTCTGTTTAATTTGTGTTGCTCTACCCTTTGCATAACTCGAGTAATAAGGGCTTAGCATTAGCACCTGCTGTTTTGGGAATGGTGTATCTGCACATACCATACTTGTACCCTGTCAGTCTCAGGAACAGAAGAGGAGTGAGCTCACAGCTCCTATCCTGTGACTGGTAGGATAGTTTATGTAATTGGCCTTTTCACTTCTCGTTCAGTGAAACAGGATGACAAACAAAATGCAAACAAACTGGAGGGTTGTGGCTGGAATATTCTTCATCTCTGTGACAGCACTTAAAGCTTTTAAAATACAGACTTAAGTGTTTAATCCGTGATTGAAACACAGGCCAACGTTAGGGATGGGGCAAGCATCAAGTGCTTGTCAATTCTGTAAACACGGCTTACCTCGTTTTCTCTTCTTAACATATCTAGATATTAATGACTGCAGTAAAAACCCTTGCCACAATGGAGGAACTTGCCGAGACTTGGTCAACGACTTCTTCTGTGAATGTAAAAATGGGTGGAAAGGAAAAACCTGCCACTCCCGTAAGTTCAGCATTTCCAAAACATAGCATGCGTGCTGTTGAGGCTGCTTCAACTTGTTGCATTGCCTTAAGAAAGCACCGGCATTAAGGGTAGGTCGGGTTCTCTACAGGTGACAGCCAGTGCGATGAGGCAACATGCAACAACGGAGGAACGTGTTACGACGAGGGGGACACCTTCAAGTGCATGTGTCCTGCAGGATGGGAAGGAGCCACTTGTAACATAGGTAAATACCCTGCGTAATCACCAGGAAGCAGATGCAGTGTGAAGTCTGTGACCTCAGTTCTTCCTCTTGGCTCGGTTTTGACGCCTTTCCAACAACTCAGAGGCCAATCTTGTTTCTGTTACAGCGAGGAACAGCAGCTGCCTGCCAAACCCCTGTCATAACGGTGGTACCTGCGTAGTCAGCGGGGATTCTTTCACTTGTGTCTGCAAGGAGGGCTGGGAAGGACCCACGTGTACTCAGAGTAAGTTGTCTCTGCTTGAACTCTTCCAGAGTGTTGTATGATGAGAACATTAGCTCATCCTGTCGCCCTTGGAGTCAAGATTGAAACCAGAAGGGAAAGCTTGTTTGATGTAGGCTTTAGCATCACCTGAATCTTTGTTTTAAATGACTTTATGTGATAGAGCCTTGACCTGGGCATGAGAAAGTTGCAAATGAGCTAAGTGGAGACAGATGTTGTCTTGTTTTCTCCTGCATTCTTCTTCTAAGAGCAGCTCTGTCTGCTTCCACTTTTTTCCTCCCCCTTCCCATTAGATTCTTTACAAGGATCTCTTCCTGTGTACATGTGTTCCACAATGTAGTTAACAAATTTTGTGGTAGAAGCCTGGAATCAATTTAGTAGAGAATTTCAGCATATTTTTGTTAAAGTTGAGCTAAGTGTAACTTGGGTATGAGGGGAAGTTTGATCATTCTTTACAGACAGTATGGTTGTTTTAGCCAAAGTCTGCATAGTTAAGTTGTCTGTCTTTGCTTTGCAGACACAAATGACTGCAGCCCTCACCCTTGGTAAGTTTCCTGTGTTTCTCTTTCATCCTTTGCCTTTATTTTGGTTTTGAATTTTAGGTTCTCTTTACCTGTAGCAGGTTTTTAACTTGCATCCTGGCTTTTCTTTACAGTTATAACAGTGGCACTTGTGTGGATGGAGACAACTGGTACCGCTGTGAATGTGCTCCAGGCTTCGCCGGTCCTGACTGCAGGATCAGTAAGTGTTTCAGTGGCATGCTGCCTTTGGGTTTGTCTCACTTCCATCTTGTTGCGAGACAATCATCTTAATTGAGTTAAGTGGTAGATCAGATTAAGGATAGGTGTCTCTTGCATCCATACCCAGAGCTGCAGCAGATGTGGGGAGGGCAGGAATGGCCCTGAAAATGAAGGATATCATCAAGTCTGTTCAGCTAGAGCTGAAACCCCTTGGTTCAGCTGAGTGGGCAAAATGCCCTTCAGCACACTCTTCCCAGTCAAGAGTGTGTTTGTGTGGTGTAGGTTTCTGCTTGAGGTGAAAGCGTGCCAGCCAAAAACCTTGTCAATTAATAATCCACCTACGAGCCCCGAGGTGATGTGTGCACTTCCCTGTAATTTAATAATAATTACAGGTAGGAGGACACTAACACTTTTCTTTAATAACAGCCATGGAAATGGAAGTTTCGTAGTAAAAATGCAACTGGAAAGGGGTCTGACGCTGTCTTCCCTTGGAGAATGTAGCAGGGGAGCAAAACTGGAGTTTGTCAGAGGAGAGGAAGTGTGTTTGTGTGAGAAGGAATGTGTCCTTGCCCTTGAAAAGCTTAAGTAGACATAGGGGTCAGGTTTTGATCTTTGATAGTCCCACACAGCAGGAACTTCAAAGAAGTTGCTCTGGGCTTATACTGGTGCTGAGAATAAGCATCGATCTCCAAGCAGACCTAGAAAATGAACACAAAGCTCCAGCAGGAAAACCTCTTGTATGGTTTTCTGACAAAATAAAGGGATATTGTAGAGTAACTTTTATTCCTCTCCTTCCTTCTGCAGATATCAATGAATGCCAGTCTTCCCCCTGTGCCTTTGGAGCTACGTGTATAGACGAAATCAATGGCTACCGTTGCATTTGCCCACCAGGTCGTAGCGGTGTGGGATGCCAAGAAGGTACTTGTGGTGTCATGTCTGGTCCTTGTAGTGAGGTCTCTGTAACTGTATGCTAACAGTCTGCGGTTGTATTGGGGGTTGTGAGGGGTGCTCTTTGTTGTTTTCAAGCAAATGTGTGTCTGTACTGAGTAGGTTAACTTAGTGATAAAATTAGATTAATTTAGAAAGGTGTTCTTCCACTTTCTTCCCTATTTTGAGTCTGTAATCCTGTGCCATCTCTCTTCAGTCACAGGAAGGCCTTGTCTTACCAGTGTTCGGGTGATGCCAGATGGGGCCAAATGGGATGATGACTGCAATACCTGTCAGTGTCTGAATGGAAAGGTCACGTGCTCCAAGGTACGTCTGTGCTCTGGTTTGGATTGTGAATCCTCTGAAACAGGATGACAGACACCATAAAGACAAAATTGAGGAATTGTGGTGGGATACTCTTCATGTCTGTCCTGTAACCAGTGATTATTTATCAGTGTTTATTCTCTTCCAGGTTTGGTGTGGTCCTCGACCTTGTGTCCTACACGCCAAAGGCCATAACGAATGCCCAGCTGGACACGCTTGTGTTCCTGTCCGAGAAGACCACTGCTTTACTCACCCCTGTGCTGCGGTGGGTGAATGCTGGCCTTCAAACCAACAACCAGTGAAGACCAAATGCAATTCTGATTCTTACTACCAAGACAACTGTGCCAACATCACCTTCACCTTTAATAAAGAAATGATGGCACCAGTAAGTAGCAGAACATAAAAGAACAGCAAAAGCTGGCTTGGAGGCAATTCTACCTCCTCTTCCCTTAAGAACTCTTACTTCAGGGCAGAAACAGAAATATAAGCCTCCTGTCTGTGTGTTCATGTGCATAAAAACCCCCAACACCTCTTTTGCATCCTCCAGGGACTTACCACAGAGCACATTTGCAGTGAATTGAGGAATCTGAATATTCTGAAGAATGTTTCTGTTGAATATTCCATCTATATTACCTGTGAGCCTTCGCACTTGGCAAATAATGAAATACATGTTGCTATTGTAAGTATTCCTGGAATATCTTTAAATGCCTTAGTATTTAATTGCTTGGCTATGTGTGCAACATGTGGATCTCGTAAAAATCCTAATTCCTGGCGTTGTCAGCACTTCTTGTGGTTTAGTTTCCATCCCAGTCCCCTGTAAGAACAGGGAAGAAATCCTGGTTACATGTGTATACCTGAAAGCTACATCTGGTGGCAACTGTAATAGGGGTAGAAAAACATGTTTCTGTTGCATTCCCTTGAGAGCTGCTTTTGGGAGTTTTTTTGTCCTTTTTTAAGGATGGGGACAGGAATTCTGCATTCTTAGTTCCTGCCCACAGATTTTGGTTTGTTTCTGGTGTGCTTTTGAAGTATTCAAAGTACCAAGAGCCGTAACTGTTTGTGAAAGTTTATAAATAGCAGATTGCCCATGCATCTGATCTGGCATTCGGTATTAATTGAATGGCTTCTTCTGTAGTCTGCAGAAGATATAGGGGAAGATGAAAACCCCATCAAAGACATCACAGATAAGATCATCGACCTTGTCAGTAAGCGCGATGGTAACAACACTCTCATCGCGGCAGTGGCGGAGGTCAGAGTACAGCGGCGACCAGTTAAAAACAAAACAGGTGAGCTTCTCCTCCAAACCCTCTGCATGTTCCACGGAGAGCAGCTTTCCACAGCAGGGGAAGCTTTCCTCACCTTTTGCATTTGTAAGTCTGAGACCCTCAGCCTCTAGCTCTGCTAAGGGGGAGCACAGTAAGGGAGCTTTGTGATAGTCTTACTACTTAAAAAACTAAGCTCTGAAGTTGCTTTAACCCAGTGGCCTGACCTGTAGAAAGGACTGCTACTCCTCTGTGCATGTCAGTAAGGCAGAAAGCAGCAGCTGGCTGGCTCTGGAAGCCCCCGTCACAGTTAGAAACTATTTCTAGCTTCCCACAGAGTGCCAGGCACATAACAGGCATCTTACCAATAGCCACCAGTGAGACAGGAATGGTTGTAGCAGGAGCTGTTCCGTGGATGCCCTGGCAGGCGATGTAGTGATGCCTGTGTTACTCCCACCAGCGATACCTGGCTCTGTGTGTATAAGGAGAACATTTTCCATGAGGGCTACCAGGCAGCACTCTGAGTTCCAGACTTGGTCTAAACACTGTGTGTTCTAAAGGAGATCCTCCTTAGGTCTGGACCCAGTGGAAAAATAAGGCTTAAACCCCAAGATGTGTTTTGTTGGCAGGAAGCCTGTCGGGGAGTGCTTGGTTCATGGTGGGGCTAACACTGTCCTGTCTCTTCCAGATTTCTTGGTGCCGTTGCTGAGCTCGGTGCTGACAGTAGCCTGGATCTGCTGCCTGGTGACTGTTTTCTATTGGTGCATTCGGAAGCGCCGAAAGCAGAGCAGCCACACTCACACGGCGTCTGACGACAACACTACCAACAACGTGAGGGAGCAGCTCAACCAGATCAAGAACCCCATTGAGAAACACGGAGCAAACACTGTCCCCATCAAAGACTACGAAAACAAAAACTCTAAAATCGCCAAAATAAGGACACACAACTCCGAGGTGGAGGAAGACGACATGGACAAACACCAGCAGAAGGCCCGCTTTGCCAAGCAGCCAGCGTACACTTTGGTAGACAGAGATGAAAAGCCCCCCAACAGCACCCCCACCAAACACCCGAACTGGACAAACAAACAGGACAACAGAGACTTGGAAAGTGCACAAAGCCTCAATCGGATGGAGTACATTGTATAGCAGACAGTGGGGTGCTGCCATGCAGGGCCTTTTAAGTATCACTAGAAAGGCACTCAAGAGCTTGTAGTTCTTAAACTGTTGTGTAATATTTGAGTCTGAGGCTATTATTTACTTAGAATCCCTGTGTTAATTTAAGTTTTGACAAGCTGGCTTACACTGGCAATGATAGTTGCTGTGGTTGGCTGGAATACCAAGTGCTGCATTTCACATCTATGCAAAACTAGTCAAAAGTGCCCTCGCGGAAATTCAGCTGCAGCTGATGCATCACGGAAACGTTTCCCAAGGTATCACAGAGCCTTAACTACTCCTCCTTCCTCTTCATTTGTTGTTTTCCTTTTTTTCCTGCCAGATTTATACAGTTCCTTTCGAATGAGAACATTTTATTTATATTTATTGAATTTGAGGTTTTTGTATATTGGTTTTATGGTTGACGTACAACTAGTTCTGTATTTGAAAGTGCCTTTGCAGCTCGGAACCACAGCAACTATCACAAATAAGTTTATTATTTATTTTTTTATTGTATTTTTGTTGGGGGCGGGGTGGGGGGAACTTGTCAGCAGTTGCTGGTAAATGAAGAATTTAAAGAGGAAAATGTGTCAAAAATAGAAGTTTGTATAGATCTGTAAATAATTCTTTTTTTATTAATCACTGTGTATATTTGATTTATTAACTTAATAATCAAGAGCCTTAAAATATCATTCCTTTTTATTTATATGTACGTGTTTAGAGTTGAAGGTTTTTGATAGCATTGTAAGCTTGTGGCTTCTCTATTTCGAATTTATTTCCTTGTTACATGTTGCCTATATGCCAAAACTGAGGTGTTCGAAAATAGGTTATTTTTAATAGAACGGGCTCCCAGGCCTTGACGCTGGTTTTTGTACAATGTCCAACGTTTGAAACACCTTCCATAGTATCACTTTAAGACTATTTGTAAGTACTGACTGAGGCAGTTTAGAGAATTAGACTAGAACATTCTTTCTTTTTGTTTTGCTGCTTTAGACTTGAAACCCGAGTGACAGGCAGATCATCTGCTAAGAAGCAGTTTAAGGGAACAAAACTGAGCTATTACTTTATGTAGAGGAAACGTGAGTGGTTGCATGTACTGAAAGTATCCGATTAGCGTGTGAAGTTGGGAACACAGCAATCTTCTTTTGTAAATTCTAATTCTTTGTTTTTTCTCACCATGAATATGTAATACTGAACCACTTGTAGATTTGACTTTTTTTGTAATCTACTGCATTTAGGGAGTATTCTAATAAGCTAGTTGTTGAATACTTGAACAGTAGAATGTCCAGTAAGATCACTGTGTAGGTTTGCCATAGATTACACTGCCCGCCTTAACAAGTGAGGAAATCAAAGTGCTATTACGATGTTTAAGATCAAAAGGCTTATAAACATAGTCATCTCAGTGGTTAACCATTGAGATCATGAAGATACCTTGTATTGTGATATTAGTGTTATATGAAAATGCATCTTTGATGTGTTGTTCCTGGCAATAAATCTTGAAAAGTAATATTTATTAAATTTTTTGTATGAAAACATAAAAGAGCGTGGAGATTATTGAGCAGGGAGGCGCTCCTGCCACACTGCTGAGGCAGGGGCAGCTTTGTGCTTCCAGGACCTGCCACCCGTTTCCATGCAATAGGGTTTTGTTAGCTGATTGTATGTTCCCTCTGGTTCCCAGTCAGATCAAATGGGTTGGAAAGCAGCATCTCCCTTGTTCTCCATGTCTTTTGGCTAGTGGCCCTCTGTGTACTTCTAAGAAGAAGAGGAGGAGGAGGATGTGACTGGAGTTGTGCAATCAGTTTACTTTGCATGAGCCAATGAGCTCCCAGCAGATAGTAACCAAATGTACATAGCTAGGCAGGATCCAAACTGCTGACCTGGATGGGAAAGGATCCACAGATGATACCGATTTCTAATGGGCAAGAAGTGCTTGTAAAGCATAAAATAAACTTTTAAACTATTCAACACAATGGCTTTTAGTGCTGAACCAGCGCTGCCCCTCCCACCTCAGAGGGGCCCTGTGTGCTGGTTTGGGTTTGCCCTCTGATGGTCTACTCCTATTTTAGCATATTCTCTTGATAAGGCTGCAGCCGTGTTTTACAGGAAGGTGCTAGTACAGAGCTGGAGGAACAATTTGCTGTGGGTAAGAAACTCAGGTGAAACCCAAGTAGGGTTGGGTTGCTGTCTGTACTTGAGTTTAAACCAGCCACTGCAAGGTTATGCTGCTTCATATGTATCTAGTAACATATCTCTGTTTATGTACTGCACTAGGTATACAATGAACACTAAACAAGATGACAGCAAGGCATCTCTGCCTTGTAGTTTCTTTACAGCTGCCTTAAAACATCTGTTAAAATCTCTAGTGTTACTTCTTATTTCACACTCACTTTAACAGGAGATGTCAAACGCGCCACTATGCTGCCGTGACAGGGGACAGCTCTCTCCTCACAGTCACATGCCTCAGAACTGAAGTACTGGAGAATCATCAGTTGGCTGCCTGCTGAATGGGAAGTCAACATTAGCTTCATCTGACCACTTCCATAATTCCTCGAACAAATCCCAGGAGTATTTGTTTTCCTCTTTTTCCTTGACATGTTGTGTCCAAAAATGTAATTTAAAAGATAATAGAACCTTCCACCTGCCTCGGAAGTACAGAGTGAATTGATTAACTAGATGCTTTCCTGTACTCAGTGTTGAATTACCCATCCTTCTGATGTCTACTGTGCACGTAGGTTCACAATGATGCAGAAACCAACTACCTCTTCTAAATGACAGAAACATTTATACCTGAATTTATAGGATAAATCTAAGTCTGTCTTCTATAAGGCTAATTGAAAAGAATAGGGCTTTTGCTAGTTCTGGGAGCTGGGTTTGACAGGCTACAGTGGAAACCTATGGAGGTGAATTCTAAAAACAGACTTCATCATTTAACATAGTGCTAAATCTGTTTAGGTCTCTGGAGGCTCCATGTAGAGCAAAACCTGGGCTCCTGCAGACTTGTCAAACCCTCAGTGCAGGATTCATGTATGTATTTCCAGCCTTTCCTGTGCTGTAAAGCACTGCACTGACTGTGCAGAGGTTTTGTTAAGAGTTTCTCCATACAACTCATTTCCATTGCCACCTCCCAGTGTTATAAACCCACAACCACACAAGGGAAGGGAAGAGATTGCTGTGAAATTGCTGTAATATCTTTAAATTACATCCTCATATGTCAGTGGTAACTTCAAATTTTACACTGGTGAATGAATGTAACCCCAAACCAGGCTTCCAAAACCTGGAACCACCACCAAGCTGGGCACTGGTGTATGAACTGTTTTCCACTATCATGGAAATAGACACATGAAGCTGAAGGCCTTCCTGTTACAATACTAACTTTGTGGAACTTAAACTTTGCCAGTTCACATCTTACTGCTCTGGGAAGATACATTCTGTTTAGTCAGGAGAAGTTTCCTGCTGTTAGTGTGTATTCCTTGGATACTTATTCATCTAAGAACTGGGAAAATGTGTGCTTCCTGAGCTGCCATTTAAACATGGGAGCTTTACAAAACAGGAATGATGAAATTGCTCCCCTGAGCACCCTCAGCTTTGCTGTAGCTACAGCTAATGGCGCCTGTTGAATCTGGGTTTGGTTCAACTGGAGCTGAACACAGCCACATCAAAGCCTCTGCACCCCCGCACCGAGAGGGCCCATCTTAAGCACAGGTAACTTGCAAAAGGTGCTGATGGTGCACCTTACATCAGCCTTGATGCCAATACACCCTTGTCACTCAGGGAAGAGCCTTGGGAACAGCTATTTCTGCATTGCTAATAGGAGCAAAGGACAGCCAGCAAGTGCTTGTGCACCTGAAGCCTAGCAAGTGAGAAACATAAACCAGTTAAGAGCCTAAACACAAGACTAGATTCTTCAAGCAGTTCTGCTGCTGAAGCTATTTGCCTTTTCACTGAAGACACACTTACAGCAGCAAACACACCTGCATAGTAATGATTATTATCAATCAGCCCTTCACCAAGCCCATGAATGCAGGTCACACTCTCTGTATGCTATCTGGCTAAGGGGGCTCAGATCTCCAGGGGCATCCACCACCACCCCTGCCCTTGGCAGAGACCCTCTGGAACAAGTCACAGGGCAGAGGCTCAACGCTTTTATTAGTGTATGCAAAGATGAGAAGTTCTGACAAGGGAAGTACCAGATTCAGCCTTTTCCTCCCCAGAAGATGGAAGTGATTGCATAAGCTCTCCCTCCCCTTTGAAATGGAGCAAGAATAGTTAAAGACAAGATTTTTTCAGCTTCCTCTTTTTCAGTATTGACACCAGTGGCTAATTCCAACTTCTGGGGGTGAGGAGGAAGGCACTGAAGGTTCTGTCTGTCCTGTTGGGCCCTGGCTGGAGGTTCAGGTTAGCATTGGAGCAATGTGGTATCAAGACAGGGCATCAGACCCAAGCTCCAGCTCCAGCCCAGCTCTTCCAGCAAGCACCTTCTCTGTGATGTGCAAATTGTCCCTACTGGCTTCTCTAAAGGGTGGAGAAATACATCTCTACTTGTTTCATTCTAGCCCCATGAAATCATATTAATATTAAAAAGGGGAATGCCCATCTCTAGAATTACAGCTCAAGACACTTTTCTTTAAAGATCTGATGCACAAATTAAAAAGATAATTATTGTGGCAGCAAATGAAGCAGTTATGGAGCTGCATTAGCCATTCCTGCTGCTGGGGTTCTCTGTCTCCGCTACACTAAAGGATTTAACTGACAGAATGGGAGCAAATCAGTGAAATTCTCATTCAAAAAAGGTGCAGCACCAGCTCTCACAGGAACCAATTCCCAGCTCTGGAATTATTTATGTGGGCAGTAAAGGAGATGGGATGGTGGAGAGTAATTCCCTGGGTAATTTCCAGGTTTTATCTGGAATGCCCCATGACACTACATCATCTTCACATCTCTTCTATCATTTCTCAGCACCAGCCAACACCAAACAAACAAGAAGTCCCCATCTAAAAATGTCACATTATGGCTACCGTGGAAAGGGCAAGGTCATGTGCTGACAGATTCCATTTTAATTATATGGGAAAAAAAAGGGGAACAAGATGGGAGAACCATGTTCAAAAACACTCGAGTGAGTTGATGAAAGATTTGCAGCACAAGTTCCTTACCCAGCTTACCTGGAAGGAATTGCTTACCCTCAGTGCTGCACAACTGTCAAAATAAGCATATTCATATCCCTCCCAGGTTCAGCTGCAGAATGCTTTGATATCCTTTTGATGAAAGGCTCCATGTGCTGCTGTTTCCCCAGCCAGCATCTTCTTCACATCGGGGTTGGGATGCTATTTAATGCTTATTAGAGGAGAAAAAAGCAGAAAGCAAAGAAGCGAGGAGTGCCTTTTATGAAAGCTAATTTCTGAGGCCAACCCACATGTCCCACTGCTGGCTAAAAGCCTCTTGATACTAATAACTCTGTCTGCTCAAGCTTGCAATAGAGAGTTTTAATACAGCATGAAACCTTCTATTCGATACTGGTAGAGGCAAGGAGATAACTACTCCTAACATGCAATCTGGGACAGTCTAACTATGTTTTACATCCTTCAAATTCCAAATGCAAACAAGCCATCTTTTTCCTTTGAAAGTATGCATTTTCCAGTCAAAAGCCAATGAGATGGTAATATAAAAAGTCAGACCCAGGCAATGTGGCCCACATGCAGAATAGTGGGAAGGAAGGAAGTTCACACTGACAAACACCTTCAGAAGACCTCACTCATCACAACTTTGGGTTCTGAATGTTCTCCTTTTTGATTAGAGACAGGTGCTTGTGAAGTCCTTCAAGTCAAGTATAACCCAGAAATGGTGCTGTGCAATTGTACTAACACGCTAACAGACACTTTGGACCCTGGTGAGCAGAACTGATAACATCAGAGAGAGAGCAAAGCTTTTTACTCACAATTAACTCCTGTGACAGTTAAAACCTTCTGACCGATCAACACTGTCCAAGGGAGATTTTACATCGGCCTGCCTCCTCTTTAGAAATAAATAGGTAAAGGCTGGTGCAGCTTTTGATGTGTGTTTGAAGACAGAATTCCTCTGCACAAGTATTTTAACTACTCAGATGTACAGAATAATGGGTAGTCTGCACATATTAGAAAGTGTCTCGCTAGGAAAGGACTGCTGTACTATCAGCAAACAGCACAGACCAAATTAACCAGATGATTCATTAAAAACTCCAAACCAACAACAAAGCTGGCTTGGAATAGACAGTTACTTCTCTTCAAGACAAACGTGTTTTTCAATGGTAGCTTCAGCCAGTGTCAGATCTTCACATATTGCAGAGCAAAAAGAAGCTCTGAAATGAAAAAACACAGCATTTTGAACACAAGATTAAAAAAAAAAGAACCAAATAAATGGTTTCTGTGATTCAGTATCAGTTTCAGAACAGAACAGAGCCTTAAATATCTTCTACTTTTAAGAGAAAGGTACATGAATGCTTCTCAGAAGCAAACTGGTAATAGAAAGCCACAGCCAAGACCTGCAAACTAATTTCACTCCTGATCAGTTTCCAGTTTCCTTCCTCCTCCTCTCTCAGCCTGACACCAGAACACCAGGTTTGTGGTTCAAAAGCACGAGACCACGCTCTGTCAGTCACCTGAGTGCAAGTGAACTGTGGACAATGTAAAGGGTGAGAAGACAACCTCAGGCTTCAAGTACAGAGAGAACACAGATATATGGTAACAACCCAGCCTGGATGTCACACATCATATAAAGCACCCATAAGGATTGCAAACAGGAAACTTTTATAGTCCTGCTGCAGAGACAAAAGAACAGTTTCGAGCAGTGACACCATATAAAATCCAGAAATGATCATGAATTCACAGCTTTTTCCCTGAGTAATAGCATTACTGAGGACTCAAGAGGCAACCTTAACCATATAACTAAGCTCTAAATACACAAAGAGCCTAGGAACCTAACAGGTCAGTAATTACAGCAAGAATGGGGCAACTATGAACCTCTTGAGAAGTCCCCTTGTATTTGTTCTGACTCTCTAGGCTCTTAACACCTTTAATACATCTAGCCTAATGTTTCTAACTGTTGCACCACAACTTGGACCCTTCATAAGGGACTGTAGCAATAGGTAATCGGTTCAAACTTAAACAGGGGAAGTTTAGGTTAGATATAAGGAGGAAATTCTTTACTGTAAGGGTGGTGAGACACTGGAATGGGTTGCCCAAGGAAGCTGTGAATGCACCATCCCTGGTGGTGTTCAAGGCCAGGTTGGACAGAGCCTTGGGTGCCATGGTTTAGTGTGAGGTGTCCCTGCTCATGGCACTGGGGTTGGAACTGGATGACCTTAAGGTCCTTTCCAACTCAAACCATTCTACGATTAAAAGGAGGATGGTAAAAGGAGGATGGTCCCACACTATCAGCAAGTTGATTAAGTATCTAGTAACAGTATGTGATGGCACCAAACTCTATGGGGTTGCCCTTTGGTTTCTAATACTTGACTTAAATGGACTAGGAGGAGAGGAAGAAGAAAGGAAGCATCAGAATCCCAAACTCTTTGCAATAATTTGGGGTGTACTTGCTCAAGACCATCTACAGTGTTCACAGATACAATCAGTGCATTCATCAGCTTGCAAAATCAAGCGTAAGGTCTTCTTAACCACAACAAAATAAAAAGAAGTAACTGAAGTGATTTTACAAACTCAACTTGTGTCTGTTACTGCATAATCATTGAAACCTCTCCTGTAGGTATCTGTTACAACCAAGAGTATCCAAGTAAAAGCAAAGAAGTAATGGTAATTTAAAATTGCAGTCTGGAATATGTGCTTGTAGCAGTTTTTATCAGTTACTTTACTGTAAGAACTTAAAGAAGGCCCCCAGAAAAATCTATGCTAAGACTTTATTAGTGTATGCAAAGATGAGAATCAAGTTATTCTATTTTAAACAGAATCATAGAATGGTTAAGCTTACTCTTATTTTTCTGAATTCTTAATTAAATGTCCTTATATCTCAAAATTTTAAGTCCATCAAAAAGGTGCTTTTTACTCTCTTCCTGGCCCAGGATCTGAAGCCCCTGGAAGAGATGACAGTAAACATACCTCAGACTATACTTCCTCCAAACTCAGGTTCATTTGCAGCCTTGGTTTTGCTGTTACTAAGAAAGCCCTTTCTGCAGAGCCTGAAGACTAGTAAGCAGGAGCAAGCTGACTGCAAAGCCCTGTGAGACAAATCATGCAAACAGGCTGAAATAAAAAAGAAAATGTCTTTTGGAAGGTATGCAGAACCTTTTTTCACTTACAGCAAAAGAAGAAAGTATTTACAGCAGAGAGATGCTGTTCCATTAGCAGTGTCTTGCTGTCAACTGCCAAGCTGCTAACTCTCTTAAGGACATGCATTGCAGTATCAACTTGAATGCCTGTGGATGTGAATATCCTTCTGAAACTAAATGAGGATATGTCAGTAGGATTGTTCAAAATTGCTTCACATAAAGTATCTGTGGTCACAATGATTTGAAGAAAACTGCTTATAATTTTATTCTAAGCATATAAAAAGATAAGCATGAAATAAAAAGTTACATTTCCTTAGGTAATTCACATGTTACAAAAGCAGTATGAATTGCACTGTGCAATTAAAAATTACCTCTATCTTAAAATAACAAGTAAATCTGTTCTCATATAAAGATCTCTTCCCAACAGCAAGGTCTGCACATCCAGGTGACTGCAGATATAAAACAATGTTCATTTCTCCAAAGGCTGAATGCACCATCACTTGTCTCCACAGGCTGGGCTAGGAATAAACGTTCACATCAAAACTGCACAAGCAGAAACTGCAGTTAATTAACAACAGAAAATTACCAGCAACATTAAATCCTGGTTACAAGTTTTATCTGAAATGAGCTCAGTTTGTCTTACTTGTAAAGATCATGTGAATAAACCACAACCTAATGCAGAGAGAAAGGAAGAATTAATTTTTACTAAAACAGTGTCCTGAAAGAAGCAAAACACTGAATCACTGCAGCTGCTAAGAGATCACAGAAGTGGGTTTAGCTTTGGCTGTCATCAGCTGATACGACTTTTTAACAGTACTGAAACATACATCTAAAATTTTGCTTGGTAAATATTACTGTGAAAGAGATTTTTCTTTCTATAAATACTACCCTCGTTCGTACAATATTAATGTCTAATCCCTGAAGAATTACCTTCATTAGAATTATGACTAAGATATTCAGTTACTTAAATTTACTTTAACAGTTTTATCTCATTTTTACTGTGTATTTTGATTATTTTTGTTTTGAATTGCTTCCTACTTTTTGCATATCCTTTCCAAACACAAGTTTGGCTGTCCACCCACGTTGTCAAGGTAGTATTTCAGACTTTAGACCTTTTAAGCCGTCGGAGTTTTAACTTCCTGAGACCATTTTCAACTTCTTTTTTCCTTTTCTGGCTAAGTTTCTCTGAAGGCACAGGCTGCAGCTCTATACATGATGGTGGCATCACATCTTCAGGGGTTGTGCTTGGCTCATTTTGGCTTGTCTGTGCTATACTGTTCCTCACAGAAAGAGGCTGGGAGAGGTTTTTCTTTAGTGACTCCTCATCAGATGTAGCCTTTGTCATATCTTGCTTAGAAAACAACCCAGAATTAAGTGGGGTCTCCTCCTCCAAGAATGGACCTAAACAACCATCATCACACTTACTCATCTCTGTATTGCTAGGAATTAAAAGAGTCCCTTCAGAGGATAAGTTTTCAAAATGCTCTACCTTTTCTTCTGGAGCACAGGTCTTTTGTTGAGCCTGTGTTTTGGTCACTTTTTGACTTCGCTTTGGACCTAGCAGTGCTGATTCAGAGCTACAAGGAGAGTTCTCACTCAGAAGACTTGACTTCAACCATTCCACAGAGCGAGGTTTTTGCTGGCTGCTAACACCATCTGGCTGTCTCTGATTATTTTCCAGCTCTAAAACAGGAAGCTCCAAGTTGCTCTCAATTGTATTTGTGCAGTCCTTTAGCAGTCCTGGACTCCTCCTGCACGTCACTTCAGATTGAGGGCTGAGAGAAGTCTGAAGGTCGTTCTCTCTGTTCCCTGTCTGCGAGTCCACTGAGCCAAGGGACACCTTCTTGGAGTCCTTGCTGATCTGAGGTTTGCTTGTGTTACTTTTCTTTAGTTTCGTCCTTTTCACACTGCAATAAAAAGGAATTTTGTTCTTAAATTAATTTTCAGTCTTCCCTTCTTACAGCCTCTGAAGCACCGCTAGGCCAATCCTCTTTCCAAATATGGAAAAATCTCCTGTATATCACCTTGACAAGCAGTAATGTTTGTCTAGTGTGGATAATATCAAGTGTTATCCATCTGATTTTCCACTGCACTAGGGGAATCCTATTTATCAATGACTAAGATATGAAGGAGTTCGCATTCTATTCCAAGAGGCAGAACTAGATTCATTACAGATGTTAAAGGTCAACACAGCATAAGTATATTGAATTCCTTCCCAAACTGGCTAGATAAAATAGCATTTCATAAGTGCCTGAATGATTTCAAACCATTCCCATATATTCAGATGCATAATGTGTATCTAAAGAATACAGGGGGGCAGGCAGGGAGAGGCAGCATGTGCCTCTCTCTGTGAGAGTTTCTAATCCCTATTTTAGAATGCTCCTCCGGAATTTTTCCCAGGCTATTTCAAAGCATTACTTTAAAGTTAACCACTACTCATCTAGTATCAAGCCCATTCATCTGCAAGGACTTAGGTAATGCAAGTAGATGATATTCTAAAAGGAATTATATAGGAAAATGGGATTACAAGGGACCTGATGGAGTGTGAGCACATAAACACTCCTCAGCAGCGTGTTACCTGTGTATCTACATTTCACATAGGCTGTAAGATTAATTTTATACACAAGTCCTGAAGCTGTATTTTCAGTCTACAGGTATTACTGCAGATTATCCCAGGCTGCTATCCCACTCTCTGCTGCTCTGATGCTGAACAGCATATCTAACTCTTCAGAAAGAGGGCTCTTGTGAACCAGGCAGAGCTGGCATATCTCCAAATCTAATCTCATTTCTAAAGACAACACAGATGAGACAACATGGGTAAAAAGAAAAGCTACCAGGGTTCACAGCAAATCCCTGATTCTGTAGTTGATTTGGGGCTACTGGCAACTTGCACAAAAACAGCATCCTGGTACAGCAGAGGACCAGTGTAATGTTCAGCTGATCAATTAACCCTCCCCATCCACTACACCAGGGACACCCTTTAACTGTGAGCAAAGATCCAGACTAGTATCATGGTACAGTGCAGACTCTCACAATGAGCAAAAAAGTGTATCTGCAGTGTTTTCCATCAGATTCAAACATCACATATTTATTTTGGCTCAGGGCTTCATTCAAGGAAAAAAACACCCTGTTTTGATTCTGCCTAGCACTATGTGAGATATCTACGTGGGTTGTAATAGCTTTTTTCATGCCATACAAAACAACAATGATCATTTTATGTGCTCATCCACACTGGAGTAAGTAGTCTGCTAGTAATCTGAAATAATATTTTGTAAAGGAGATCGTATTATCTGAAATTTTATTACATGGGCTAGATCCTATTTATCCAGATTTCACCAGACTATAAATTTAACACCTTAAAAGAAGAGTGACATACATTTCTTTCAAGATGCCTTGCTTTATTTGTTCATTCAGACTAATCTCCACCTTCTTGTTCTCAGCAGATTCAGTAAAATATTCAGACGTCCTATTGGAAAGTTCTTCTTTCTGCTCCAAAAGAAAACACAGGTTTAAAACATGACACACCAAGCTATGATTATTCAACATAAAGCTCCATTTCTAATACTAAGACTTACAGATGTTCTTTATTATTTTGATCTGAGCAGTCTAAGAGAAAGAGAATTATTTTTCATCTTTTAATATTGGGGCGTCTAGGAAAAGTTCCCTCCCCTGTCAGACTCCCAACAAACGTATTTCATATGCTAAATTATCCCGCAAACAAACAAGACTGTAATGTAAAGGATGTAGCTTTCCAAACCCTCTGAGGAAACTGTTGGCAAATATTTGACATCTTTGTGGCTCAAACTGTGACAAATGCCAGGAATCTCTCTTGCAGACAGGAGCATGTTTGTCAGCTTTTTTTCTGAAGAGACTGACTGGCGCAGTGGTCATACACTTATTCTCAGAAGAATTCCCATGATTTTCCATACTTACAAAACATAGACGGAGTTTATTTACACATTTCAGGAGGCAAGGGTTAAAACTTTTAATACTAACTTTCAAACGCTCACAGCTTGGAGTGGTTGGCTACTACAGGACAACAAGGGAATTCTTTCTGGTCTCAGCTAACAGCAGCACCATGGTTTTATATAATATGAGATCGGGGCAAGAGGGAGGGAAGGAAAATGCTCTTTTTCTTCAAGCTGTGAGCGTTTCCTTTCACGATGAAACAATCTCAGTCAGAGCAGGGCCAGTTTCTGACTTCACTATTAAAAACTATATACTCAAAAAAAAGTACTACTTCAGAGGCTATGGAGAGAAAAAATGTGGCAACATTAGAGAAGGGGCTTTGTGCATCTCCTTTTCTTGATATCGCTTTTCTCCATCAGCCTGCATGATGCAACTTCTGACTGGAGCTCATCAAATGGAGGCAGTGCTTATTTATACCCTTGCTCCACACTGTGAAGCTGGCACATGAACCAGATGGCACAAAAGAAGCGAAGGAAGTAGAGAAAGACTGCGGAGGCGCAAGACCAAAGCATGTACACGACCACTGCCTGACACAGCTCTAAACCTGTCACTTAAAGGCACTGAAGCCCTGCCCATTTGTGTCTGTATTTCTGTTTAAAAGGAGAGGGGATAAACCTCACTGCTCTTTCCAGAAGACTAAGCCAGTCAAAACAACTTCCTGTTTTCTAAGCAGAAAAAGGGTAGTCAGGCAATGAAATCAAGCTATTTTGACAGTTTCAGAAAGACTTTACAGCTGTTCTGAGCCATCCTTTCAGAGGCAAATTATGCAAACTTCTTTGTGTATACTGATAGATGCAAGTTCTGTCCACTAATGGTGCAACGTGCATTTACAGCAGGCAGAAAACACATGGGACATACATGCAGTGTGATTTCAACCTCAGAAATCAAGCCTAACTAGTTTATTCTGAGGGATTAATTGCTGCTTCTATTCTAGTTAGAGGTATGGGCTCCCCTAATTTGACTAAACACGTTTTCATCATATTTTGTAAACTATTCAAGAAGGGAGCATCATTAAGTACTTGAGAGCTCTGCCAATTTTCAGAGAAGACACTCTTAACCGTAACAAGTATAGAAACTATTTGAATTTCCAGTAACATTCGCACAACTCAGCCTGAAGGATCTTGCACAATCCCTCTGCTGCAAAGCAGCTGGAGAGCACTCTTACTTAGCCAGAGAACAGGAGAAGCATTTGAGTTTCTGCTTTATGGTAACTGTAAGGATAATTCTATTCAATCTTCTTCAAGTCTCCACACAGTGCATCAAGATAGGATTGCCACTCCATTAAAGCAACTCTGGTATATGTGGTAAGCAATGTGATGTACAGAATCCAGAGGGCTGGGGACAGTTCCTGTCCACAAGTACTCACTACTGCAGATAAAGAAGAAACCTCAGTTCTGACTTGCATCTGATTATGACTGTTGCCTGGAGTGTACCATCACAGCAGGGTGTCAAGGACAGACCCTGGAGAGAGGCAAAGATGACGAAGCTCTGTCACTTGTGAGTTGAGTCAGACTGGAGTTAATGGTCCAGAGTTGTAGGGTAACACATTCCCTCACTACGCCATCATCAACCTTTTATTTTGGTTTCAAGTAACTTATCACATAAAGCAGTGACAGAAAAGGGTTAAGGCATTAAAAAAATTAAAAATCAAAATGATTTATATGTGAAACACTTCTGAACATGCCCTCTAAGTACAGTAGATTTTCCCCTCGGAACCACACCCTGTAAGTGCTGTATTTTGAGAGCTGAACAATTAACATAAGGCATATGAGTCAGTCTTTGAAAGACTCTGTGGGAACCAGAGAGCCTTTTGCTATTAGGAGTGATGTAAACTCCCTAAGGCTGGAATAAGTCCACAATAGAAGGCAGAGAGAGTCATAAATAACAACAATGGGCACCCCATATACTACTAAGACACTCAGCCATTATTGGTGATACTTCCTTTATTTTCTTTATTAGACTTAATAATTTTAGTTAATTAAAAAAAATAAAACAACACTGCCTGTTTTGGGAATACTATTTATTTCCTATGGGAACTTTGGGACTTGTCAAAGAAAGAAAAAAAGCTAATCTGCTCTCATCCTGTCTAGTAATCCCAAATTCCTTTTAGGCAGTGAAATAATTAAAGAAAAATATTCCAGGCATAAAAAGGAGGACAGCAGAAGCAGACATCACATAAACAATGACACCATGACAGAGAAAAACGTCAAAGCCCCGCCAGGCTTGTGACTTGACTCTGAAAGAGCTGCGGGGAGGTGGGATCGCTGCTAACAAATTAAAACCACATTTCTTGGCAAATTGTTAAAGACAGACATATTTACATTTGTATAGAGACTGGGTGGGCACAAAAGATTAAAATGCTTCTTTAGCCCTTGAACTGCCAAGTTCTATTAGAAATATGTGCTCTTAAAATCCTAGGGTAAGCTCACTCCTTTTTGTCACACAAACTCAGCAAAGAAGCGTCTCCAGAAACTGAGCTTGTTACAAAATCTGACTGCTCTACCTGCTCATAACACTGGCCTCTCAAAACCTGCTTTTAAGATCCTTAGTACTTATCCAAAGAGTTGTCTGGGAGAAAAGTAAAAACCTTTATTACGACCTAGAGAAAAACTTTAATCTTTTACGATCTTACTCAATTTACTACCTCATTCAAAATGAAGAAGAAACCCTCAAAACATTAAAAGCAGTGACTGCCATCTGCAGCTCTCTCCAAGACAGCTGAATTCAGCAATACAGCATTAAATATCTGGAAAAGAATTACTCATGGATGTGGCAATTGGGAAGAATCCTTACAACTCCTTATCATGAAGGATCATAGAATGGTGAGGAGAGGGAAGGAGTTGGCTTTACACTAATACTCATGAGATATTGGTTTCAATGTCTTTTTCAGTCTGATGTTTGGGATGCTGGGTTGAAAGAAAACTTTCCAAAGTGACTAATGCTGCCACCTTTAACACCTTCCATTAAATTCCACACTTTCTAGCTGTCTCTTGCTCTTCTCAGGGTAACAGTTGCACATGCTTCTGTACCAATAAAGTAACACTAAGGGATAATTAAATCTCGTGTCTGGTTAACACAAAAAAACCCAACAAAACACAATAAAACACACATTGTTTCTGAATTGCATTTACCAATGTGGCCCAACTTGCTCATCAAAAACACTTAATAGGAAACATCAGTGGGTCCAATAAATCAAATATAGTGTTGGAGTGGCATGTGGGAGGGAACTCTGAATATAATACTGTAGACAAAGCAAAGAAATAAATTATTATCTCAGCACACACAAGTGAATAAAATTAGCACAATGAATCAGAGAGAAACACTTATTTAGAGGAACTTTATGTAAGCTTATAATTGCATGGTTTCTTTTAACGTCACTGAGCAGTACCATGAGCTCTCCCATCTAAGATAGTCTTTAGGTTTCAGAATAGCTCTAAGAGATGACTGGCAGATCAGAGAGGTCAGACAGGACTCTTTCCAATCTGATAAACAGAAAACAGCTCCTAAAGCAAGTGAGCTTGGCAGGGAAGGACAAATCAGATACCATAAATCCAACTGATACAAAATTGACAGAGGCAGGACTTTGGGTTTAGTCTTCTGCCCTCTCCCATCCCACATGAAGGAAAAGCTTCATGATGCAAATTTTTCTGTGTTTCCAGTGTAGTGATGCATCTGTCCTAGCAATTCTACTTATGAACTGCTACCACATCATAAAACCTTCATAGATGTTTTCCAAGAACAAAAATACTGGATACTATTCTCACTCTGAAACACAGTTCTTTGATTGGACTTGCAGAATATTGCTCTACAGTTTAAAGTGGACTGTTTTGCTCTGTATATCAGTAAGTTCCAGTAAAAAGCATTAAGGATCATTCCATGTTACACATGGGAGTACTGATTTTTCATTTGAAATAGGTAATTTCAAGAAATGCTGGTTGTTTAAAAATACCTTTCTTTTCAAGACTGAAATTTACGAAATAACCAGAGAAAAATGCATATTTCTGGCATGGGGCAAAACTGTACAACCTACCCATGGCCTAGCACAGAAAGGAAAATCTCCTGGATCTTCATTATCTAGTACCAAAATTCATTTTGATTTAACACCATGGATCTTAACTATTAAGTTTTTGCTTGTCAAGAGTCTCTATGATGTGTACTATTTAGTCCAAGAGCTGGCCCAATCTGTTCAAGCCTCTGAAATACACATTCCACTTTCTCCTTTCTCAAACTACGAGGTGTGAACCCGGGTTTCTCACTCAATACGTAAGTCTTGGCAATTCCAAACATTCCAAAGGTCCCTCAAGCATCATCAAATTAGCTTAAAGCATCTGACTTCCATGAAGAAAATGCTTGCTTTAGAAGTGTTTTGTTTGGAATTTAATTGGGAAATTCAAGTTTTCTGGGTTTGCCTGCATTTGAACACTTGATAGAGGACAGAAAATGGGAAAATAAGCTGTAAATGGCATAAACCAAACAAACTGTGGTACTGCACAGAAAAACTAAAGTTTCAGGAAGACCATTGTAAATATTGATACACATCTGAAACACAGATAGCAAGAACATCCATAACACTTTCTATAGCCACAGAAGGTGCTTCTGAAACAAATTACTATTTACATACTGAGAAGCACGTGATACATGCTCTGTGTATGTGCTTGAAGGCAAAAAGCCTTAAAATTAATGTTAAGTAATTAAGCTATTAATCATTCTGATTTTATATGCTGATCCTACAAGACTCAGATTCTATCTTCAGAGAAAGTGTCCACTGATAAGAAACAGAAGCAGAAGCAATAGCTTTGCAACCAAAATGACTTCTCTCAATGACACTGAAGAAAAACGTAAAGCATATTAATGATGAATCTTTAGGTTTTTAAGAAAAACAAGGTCTAGCCTTTTCCATCAATTTTAAGGTTCCATTTCTAGCAGTTATAAAAGAGGACATGTGAGATACTCATGTGTCATAGTTTAAAAGACTACTTTATAAAATAAGAACATAGCAATTTTATGTGGAGCTCAATCCCTTTATCTGACTTACAAACAATGAAGGAAGGAATCTACTACTTGGTTGTCCCAAGTAGCCAAAAAAACAAGGCACTCCTGTACCCTGTACTACAGCTCTTAACAGTCTGACATGAGGATTCTCTATCTACCTACCAAATCTAAAGGGTATCAGAGCCAACCAGCAGAGATATCAAAATACCTATCAGTAACAGTGGAATACAATTTGTATTTATCCTTCCAGATGGATTATACAACATACCAGAATACTACTTAGAGTACATAATGCATACAACCAACATGATTCATATACTTAAAATTCAACTGTTACAGAGAAATGTGAAAAAAGAGCACATCAATTTTAAAACCAACTGTTCTCTTTATACAATCACAGTAGTGTTTCACATCTGTAGGAGATCTTGGAAAGAATAACTAATACTCTTGATCATGTTGGGTATACGGAAGCAAAATACATAAAATAGGCAGAACAGCACAGCCCAGGAGACAATCACTGTTCAACAATTTAGTCAATGTTTTAGCTTTGTTTCCAAACCAAACACCACCACCCTAAAAATCCCCAACATTTTTGGGCTCACACTGGGGATCTGTCCCTCCAAATAATTTCAGATCATGACAAATTGTTCAGAAATTCTTCTGGTGAACTTTATCATCCCATATTTCAGCTTACTGTCCAGTCAAGTTATGAAATTCCTATTAGTTGTAACAGATTTCTGTAGTAGGTTAAAGTAGAGATTGCTCTTTCAAGCAATTAAAAACATCCCTCAAATACTCTTTCCCAACACGAACATAGAGAATTATTAATCAAAAAATGAAGCAATGGATATGTTTTAGGTCCCAGAGTCATCAAAATCTCACAGATGCACAGCAGCTAAATCAAACCTTTAGCTTGCTGCAGGGCAAACCATTATTGCTGCCAGCTTTCTACCATGCCTCTTTGCTGGAAGTGCTCGTCCTCTCAGAGTCTGCAGTAAGAACATCATTCAGTGCAAAGTCTGGAATCTCAGCTCACATCCGCATTAACCACCAGCATAAAATGTGACAGCAAGAGAGTGAGAGAGAAGAAAATAAGGAGGTGAAAGGATGATGACAGATGATAATATCTTAAATTACCACAAGCCTTTGACAAATGAGATCTTGTGAATGCTGCTAAGTAGTTACATTTAAATCAACTGAAGCACTCCTATAAGAAGCAACTACCAAAATCAGTAAAAGACTACCCAATTTGTCCTTACTTTTTGAAGATTGCTTCATATGGAAATAATTTTACGTGCTTAATCATTTATAGTGCAGTTCCAGGACTTTCTGTATTTCTGCTATCCTTCATCTAGATTTTGCACAATGAAAGGTATATAATCTTCTATTGAAGAGGTATTCAACTTACTTACTGGCTAAGACAATTTAGGTATTACTTTAAATTTCATTCTCTATATACTCTAATATTCTGTCTGCTTTTCAGATAAACAATGCTATGGAGCACAGATTTCT
Source organism: Melopsittacus undulatus (assembly GCF_012275295.1). NCBI lineage: Eukaryota > Metazoa > Chordata > Aves > Psittaciformes > Psittaculidae > Melopsittacus > Melopsittacus undulatus. The sequence goes on along the minus strand of NC_047529.1, from coordinate 6,348,827 downwards.
CAAAGCACTCATAGCAATATCTTGGCCTTTTCCCAGAGAGCACACAGTTAATGCACTCAGTGCTGTGCATGAGCACTGGAATTGCTCTTTTCAGTAAAAATACTGTGCATTTCTCAACAGATTATTTTCATTTACAGTCCTAATGCCACTATACCCAGCTCTGTGAGGTTTCTCTGAAATTCTCCATAGCTTTCTTCAGTCTTGACTAATTGAGGTAATTATGTCAGATTTCATTTCATCATTTGTCCACCTCTCGGGATCATTAATGTAACAAACAGCAGACAGCTATTAGACTTTTGCCATGCAGAAAATAAATCAGTCAGTTTGCAGGCTATAAGAAGAAACTAAGGCAAGTTCAGACAAATTTCACTGAGGCAATTCACAGCATTACTGCTCTCAGGTATCCTCCCTCTCCTTTCGCGGGAGGTTCCTACCCCCACTGCTGTTGGCAGAAGGGAGCACACACACACCCCAGCTGCTCCCACCTGCAATTCAATGCACCAGCTTAAAACCCAGGGAAGTTTGGTTTGCATGAATCCACAAGACTCTGATATGCAGCAAGATGAGATGCAGGCACGCAGCCCTTTTGGCAAACTGCTATAGGAGGGGTAATCTCCAAGGAGAAGAGGCAGACAGCTGGGACAAGAGGCAATACTGTAAAACTGCCATAGCTTTCTTCTTTATGACCAAGTCAAAGATGTTAGTATCATTAATTTGTGATGTAGTTTCTCAGCGAGTGCAGGCTCATGATTCAACCTAATCGAAAGCTAGCCTAACATTGAAAGGGAAGTCTCAGCCTTACCCAACACATAGTCCTACCAAGCCTCTGTAGCAACACTAGCAGCCGCACAGTGAGAGCCTGACCAAAGTGATCCACCTGAAAGCTAACCATGAAAAACAACAAAGTAACCCCAAACAACAAAAAACCTCACCTTGTTTTCAGAGGGGTCAAGGAATTAACCCAGCTCCCCACACATGCCAGCACTGACAGACACAAGAATGCTTGGGTAAGAGAAGGCAGGAGGGCCTGCATGTTTCAGCATCATGAGTCTTGCAACAGCTTGACCAGAAACATGAAAGATGAATGGAAAAACATGACAGAAGCATGTCAAAAGTGAAAACTCACCAAAGAGAAAAGCAGTTCTTTACCTGTTTCACTATGTGGTATTTAAATAGAGCTCCCAACTACCTCTTTTCCAGGAAGCAGTGAACCCTGTTCTTAGAGTTAACAAACTACAGCTTAATATTGTCTTCTTTAGCTAAGCTTCCTATAAAGATGGAGAAGAATTAAGCATGAATTATCTGAAAACACATGAACACATGATTAAATGAAATTTAGAAGGATCGTGAAAACAAAACCATCAGCAGGACAAGAACTACAACAAATGTTAACATTAATGTGTGTTTTGGATGTGACTTCCAAACCAGGGTAACTATCAGCTGCTAACTAAAGGGGTGGCTCCTGCTCTCTTCATTCAAGTCCTGGCTATGTGCTCCTGCAACATTTTTTGTGTCACACTTGGCAACTGTGCGGGTACAGGATGAGTTGGTTCAGTGAACTGACATGCCGGAAAACTAATCCTCCAGTGAAAAACAGAGAAACCTCACAAATAAATGGTTTTCTGCTGGATCAAGTCAATGAACTAATTCATTCTTCACTGAAGAATCACTTGGCCCATTGTAACTAGAAAGGAAAGGAATATGTAGCTGGAACTAGAGGGGATGCAGACTGACCTTTTCAGTAGTAGCCTACCATTACAGCAGTTTAACTGTGTTATTATATATGTATATACACACAGAGAGTTCCATGCCAAGATTAGCACTTACATAGTGTGAATTGTGCAATTGTATTTCCCAGCATTTCCTTCTTCCCCTACCCAATCTGATATTACTTAACAATAAAATAGTCTTTAAAGTATTTCAGATAACTAAGTTCCACATAAAGTCTTCTACTAATCTTTACAAATTGCTGCTAACCGAAAAAAGCTTTCATTCTGCCTTCTCAGACAGACACTATTCCAGCAGCACATACTCTAATGTTAAAGTCTCTTCTTAATTACAGCTAAATATATGTTTCAATCAAAAAAACAAAAACTCTTCCCAGCATAAGCAAAATCCAATCAAATCATGCCATTTATGCTCTTAGAAGTTTTAGGGAAGAGAATTCTCTAATGTATTGAAGTATGCTACAATGACACAGATTATGAAGTCAGACACTTACGAAGATGAAATAGTCTGCTTTTATTTCTCTGTTGGGGATTTAAACAGCACTGGGCATAATGCTAGCACTTTTTTCCTTGTGCAACTATGTGGGGTTTTTTGTTTGGTTGCTTTTTTAAGAATAACATTCTGTTTGGAAAATAATCTTTATTTTTTGTATAGTATTTTGCATAATAGCAAGGCTCAGTGGAAACCCTGAGATCTTTTTAATCAAGACAGGAGCTCCTACTCCCCACTCTTTTTCCTGATCTCACATGAACAGTAATTTCAAATTTTCACTTTAATACCATCATTAGCTTAACCTCCTTCGTGCTTTCCCTACAACTGCTTCCTCTCATAAATTCCTGCATAAAGCGATGTGGTTATCAATGAATACTCCATTGTTAGCACATTTTCAAATGCTCACAAGCCTCCAATAAGCCTTCCACCCATTTCCATTTCCACTGTTTCTTCAGATAACCCATTTCCAATTTTCCATTTTAGCTCTTTACATAATGATCTTCAAGAAAATGTCGTCATTGACAAAGATGACTAATCTCTCCAGAGCTCTTATATATTTCCCTGGGTTTCCTCTTTTGCCATGTTCCCAAAACGGTCTTCTTTTTCAAGATAAAACTATTCAAGATTACAAACAGAGCTTGGCAAAACAGGAAACAATGGGTTTATGTTCAAACTTGTCATTAATCAGCCAGGCTATTCTTCCATCTTTTCCTTGAGACTTACAATTTGCCTATGTATTTTCAATACACTGCTGTATTGTTTTTTTTAAGGGAGATTTCCCTTCCTTCAAAATTACTGCCTGCAGGAATATTATTACAACCCAATTTTTAGATATGACCATAGAAACAACCTAATCTATTTCTAAATAGATTCTAGAAAGTAGAAAACTACAAATTGATATTTTCTTCTATTTTATTTCAGCTCTACTCCCTAGAATTTATTAGTTCATGCTTAATGCTAGTTTGACAGCCTGCCTAATCTTACCTTTTCTGTGGTCTTACAAGATGCATCACACAAGGCTTCAAATTGTTTCAGCAATTGATGCTAAGAGCTGTGCTTGTGAATATCTCAAAAGCAATCTCATTATGACCTTTGCTAAGATGCAGGGCATAAGAATTTCATTTACTATCTGGTTAGATCCCTTGAAACTCTTGGTTTAAGCAGAGTCTATTTCAGAGATACAGAGAACAGCCTAAAAGGCACTGAAACTGCAAAGAATAAAGTGCTGAAGATAAGTGAAGGAAGAGAGTTTCAGTGAGTGAAAGAAATATGTATCAGGCTGACATAAAACTGATTCCAAGTAATGGGAAAGCATGGCATTGAGCCTGACTCGTCTTGACAGAGCTCAGGAATGAAAGCTTGACCCAAACCATAAACCAGCATAAAAGCAGCTTAAAAAAAAGGGGGGAAAAAAGATTGTTAAGTCTTGACCAAGTCAATCACAGTGACATTCAGCAACACTGAAAACTGGCTAAGTCTCCATTAACACATATAGTCAACTACTTTTATAAAACACAGGCCCTCAAAACCAAGGGTGTGAGCTGATTAAACGCTTAAAAGAGCTTGCATGTAACATTAAGAAATTATTCAAACCCAAACAACATACAGAGGAAAACAAAACATATGCCTCATTTTTAGCCCATGACAGAATACACTGGAGTATATCAACAGAAAGGTCTTCTGGGTGGTCTTTTGTGGTCTAGTTTAGAGTTCAAGCATACTCACTGCTAAACTGCACAGAGAAAAGTCCACACGCAAAGTGCAGGCCCTTAGCCTTTGCTTGTGGAGCGCCAAAAACTTGAAATGACCTCTCAGTAGCAATTAAACACTCCCCCAGTTTGGCAAGGTACTCAACTGGAGTATATGACAAATCCAGTACTAATGTGCCGTAGAAATACTGGATCAACAAAACAGTCCGAAGTGAGCCCTCTAAGTTGGAGTAGTAGGAATTAAAAAGATACTCCAAAACATTTGTGGAGGGGCCATTCACATCTCCTTATCCTTCACATAAGAGAAGATGGCTCAGGGATAACTTTATCTTATTTTCTCCTACCAGTTACTATACCAACTGTTCCAGCAGTTCTATGCGCACATATTGCACTTGTAAGTAAAACAAATTCCCAAGATTTCATTGTTGTTGAAGTTACAATCCCACTAATATTTTTTTCTTAACATAAGAGTGTTTAAAGTCCCTTTTTAAACAACAGGGGGTTCCCATAGATCAAGCTCATTTTTTGAAATAGCCAAGCTAAAGTTTATAACATTGTCTTTTTCATTTACCTTCTCTTTACTGTCTTAGCATCATGTGAAAGAAGCTAAAGAAAACATCACCTCTTTTATTTGATGGAAAGATTAAAACCACCAAATGGGGAAACCGGATATCTCATAAGAGATATTAGGCAAGAAAATATAAGATAATTATTTCTCAGTCAAAAAGCAGAAGCAGGATTTTCTACTTAAAGCATCTAAGTAGTTTTCAAGACAATACTGAGAGAGTAATAACTTCCAAAATGGCAAAGTACTTCTAAAGCAGATAGATATGTTCTGAGAGAGAAAAAACATTTGCTGGGTCCTCTGACATTTAAGGATACTTACTAATCTAGGAATCAAGATCATAAAATCTGCATTTAGTATAACAAATAAAACCACCCTGCTTGATATTAAAAAATACTAAGTTGAAGGGCAGAGGAAAAACTTTTATTTTCAAGGGTCAAATATATTTTAATACATTTAAGATAAACTATTAAAATACACATAGCCTTCAGCATGTAATTCTGACTCTTGCTGTGAGCACAGCAGAGACTGCCTGCCCTACAGCCGGCCACCTGGGTCAGTGTGAGCACTCCTGAGACAATCAACAGTTAACTGCTGCATAAAAATCATAAGCCTTTGACCTTGATCAAGCCTTCAGGATGAAATATTCAAGTAGAATTATTTATGGTATTTAAGTACACACCAGTGCCTTTTTCTCAATAAACGTTTAGGGATTTTTCTTCCCCAGCCAGGCTAGCTTTAATCAGTTTGAGTTGTTTTGCAGAACAAGTGCTAAGAGAACACGTAATAGACCCCTGATCATTAAAATCTGCCCCATTATAATTTTGGAAAGCAAAAAATCACAAGAACAAAATACAAAGATAAAACAGAGTCTTAAATCAAGGAGCTAAAACCATACCTAGCTTTCTAAATACATGGTCTTTTTCTCTGAGCCTTATCTGGCTCAGAAAGTGCTGAACTTCCAAAAAATTCCCATTTTTATCTGCTTCAAGCTCACTTCAGGATGTCCTGTGAATACTTCAGCCTAACTGCTAATGTGACTCTCTGGTTCCAAGATGACAGTTACAAATATATGAGTACCAACATCTATCTATAAAAGTTCATCTTACTACTATAAACCAGAAAAGTTATAGAAGAGATTTGTACATACCAATACATCATTGTCACATGTCCAATCACTTGGATCAAAGTCAAGTTTAGTGACACACACTATAAATCTGTCTGGAAACACACGCAGGTCTATACAAAAAGAATTGAAAAGAAGATTACAGAAGTTATAGCTATATTCAAAACCATACATAACATCAACATATACCTATTTTAGCGAACAGAATAATTGAGGTTTTAAAGTGCACACTAACCCACTTTATGCACTCTAGTAGTTTCTTACCTATTCTCTTCAGCATCTCATCCCTCCTTTTGTTTTTTTAAACCATTACAAATGAAATATAGAAATCAGTAAGTCAGAGTAAGTTTAGTTCCCAAGAGGACAGTCATGGCTGCAAATTACTCCACCTGCACCCCTGGACAAATACACCAGACAGAACCAACAGACAAAGCACTTAACGGTGATTTCTTTTGTGCTCTTCTGATGAGTGTTTCATCACAAAAGCTGTAAATTATGTTTGGTTACAGCACAACATATCCAGCCAGGATCTGGCATAAAACCTCAGTGTAAGGCTAAGTGCTTCAAACTCTGACTCCAGTGAGTTTTGAGCTCATTAAACAAATTGGTTAACTGCTACTGAATTATGGATTTTACTCAAGATCACATGGTTTGTTTTGAACACAACAAAGGTTCCAGTTACAAAGGATCGAAAATTGAAAGGTTCTCAGAACAGACCAGACAAAACTTTATTCAGTATCTAGCAATGCTATGAAGAGAGCATAGCTGGGTATTTTATTTTACAATTTAGATTATTTCCAGATTAATATCTTCATATTTTCAGCTCTTTTTTTTGCTGTTGGCTCTTGGTTTGATTTTACAAAAAGAGAGCTAATAGTTTTTGAAGTTTGTTGTATTTCAAAACCAAGCCATAACACCCTATTTTCTGGGACAAGAAAGAGATGAGGCATACAGAAAAAAACCTAAGGTTGACCTAATTTTTTGATGGAATACCTCCTCACAATGAATTGAGTATAGGCTTGATGTGCCAGTGATGATCACGTCATCCATACAGGTGCCTGCCTCTCTGCAAGGTACTGCTTCTCCACCAACAGCCTATCTCAATTAGTATCTGACAAACCCTTCTGAGTGTGTACTAGCAGTAACTTTCCTTGAGTCATTACAATGAAAGATGGGGATGCTGAAACAGATTTGCCACTGACTGAAAAAGCTTACACAGAGACCTGAGATGCATCTGTATGGCACAACAGCTTGTTAAGCTACTATAACTCGATGATGAACATGAGCCTTTCGTAATCCTTTCAGGAATATCAACTCTGTTAGCAAAACTGTGTCCAAGACTACTGTATCTCTGCTTGTATCCTCAAGACCTGAAAAGCCACCTGAAGAGGTCTAGTACAATGGCTTTCAAACTGCAAGTATTCTAGGGACACCCTCCAAATGGGCTACAAAAGAAAAGCTGGAAACTGTTGCAAGGACTGAACCTATTACATGTGATTCCACTAACAGCCCCATAGGTAAGTTAAGTTTACTTTAGATACTGAGTGAGCATCACCAATTAAAGTATGCAGGATTCTTCCACTGGGCTCAACATCTGGGTTTTGTTTGTGAAGGAGTAGGTGTTATCTTACAGAAAGGAAACACTGGTGCCAATTTATTTATTTATAGGATAAGTGCTTATTTTTCTATGTACTGGGAGTGAAACCCAGCACAACAAAGTTCTTTTCCTGTTAGGAACTTCATATGGAAGCAAAGTTTTGATTGCAGCATCAGAGCGTCCCTTTTTGGCAGCACTTGTAGGGCAAGCTCATTCCTGTTTGGCATTTTTATTGTTACATTTTATAACAATTTCACTTGCTGGCTAAGAAAATGCAGTGTCTTTGGGCATGCATTAGATTTGATTCACAGGTTTGGAGAAGAAATTTGAGGAAATACTTTAAAACCAAATTCCAATCACTTCAGTCAATAGGACTTAGAAAACAACTTGTTGGCAACTGAAGAGAGTTTTGAACATTTATGAATATAATGAGCTCCTACCTAGATAAATCAGAAATTCTTTTAAAATATCTATTCAAGTATTCATTATTTTTAAGGGCACCTGATTTATTTTGCTTTTTTTTAATCAAAAGGTCAGCACACAGGGCAGTGATTGTTACAGGTCCTTTTTATTGCTGGTGGCGGGACAGGATATCACTTCCTTAAGGAGCATCCTGGCTTGAGAAAACATGAAGGAAAGGCCTGGTCCAATGACATCACCTGTGTAAAGGTTTTATAGCACTGAGGTGAATGAAAGCCTTTTCTTGCATACACTTGTATGGTACAGTTGATGTCACAAGACACTCGAGCAATAATGAAGTGATTCATACTGCAACCTCTGGTTGATTCACCCTGCAGAGACTCAGTAAAGTGCTGAGTCTCTTCATACTTACAGAATTTGGTGTGGCTTAGCTGATCACCCTGGGGCAAGGCATACACAAATTTAAAATTAAGCTTAAAAAAAAAAAGAAAGCTATCATATGTTAAAAAACTTCTTTTTTTTTGTAGGAAACATCCCCTGAAAAAAGCCCAATCAAAACCAAGCTCTGAAACATATTTTGATTCAGAAGACCAAATTCTGACAAAGTATTAGTTATGTTCCTTTTTTCTCTCAGAAATGCAGAATTCTAAGTAGCACTATAAGAAACTGATTTCTTACCACGATAACGTTTCCCTACAGCACAACGGAGATTAACCCATCTCTTCATAAAGTAGGCAGTAATGTGCAAACTGTTGGCTGCAACATAAAACACAGGGATAATAATAAGTGTAAGGGCATCTTGGGCATTCTGGTCTCAAAGTGTTGCACATCTGCAAAGGGAGGATTGAGAGAAAGCAGCAGCTCAAGGATACAAAAGTCAATGTAAGTTTAAAAGATAATTTTTAAAAGAAACTGCTCATCCTGAAGTATCAAGAAATTAGTATCTGAAACAAGGGAAACACTTAAAAACATTACTAACCACCAAGGTTCTGGTATCCAACCACAGAAATAAATTATCATCAATTAATTGATCAGTGTAGCCATCTCCTTAACAGACTCATGTCATGGTCACTAGTCCAATAGAGTCCTATTCACTATGAGGTTTTCATACATATTCTACACGAACACTATAGATGATTATTTACTAACTGCCTTCTAGAGAATGGTGACATATTCAAACCTGATAGACAAAGTCCCCCCAAAATATGAAATATCTTAATTATATACAATTCCACTGAATTGAGAGATGCATACATTTAAACTCCTCAGTATCTAGAACTAGACAGAGCTAGCCTGGCTGATGCAGCAGAGACCTGAAACATAGAGGCTTCTTCAGTTTCTGTTCCTGAGAACGATATGTGTACCATAAGAAAAGATCAGAAAGGGTTATATTACAGCAAAGAGACTATTAGGCTACGGCTAAAGGAAATCAGGTTTTACTTTTGTTCTACTTAAATTCCCAAATGATCCTAAGTAAATCAGTTAGGACTTAATTCATAAAGGTATTTAGCAACCTAACTCCCACTGAAACTCAAAGAAGTCAGCATCTCTGACTCCTCCTCCACAATCTTTCTGGATGCCTCACTAAAAAGAATGTGCAGAAGAGGGTTAGTGGTATTTTCCCTAACTCTGATAGGTTTTGCAAGACTTAAATTATTTCTGCTTCCAAGACAATCAGATTGCAATTGTGTGCAATTACCACAGAAAAGTTAGAAAATTAAGTGCTACTGCTGTTCTTCTGATTTGACCATTTAAAAAGAAGCCTGTTTGTCCCAGACTCAATTTCTACTTAGCTAGTGCCAATGCATGCCTTATTTCTAAGTATAAGCCCCAAAATTCATGTCCTCTACTGCACAGGCTACAACACTCCTATAAAACCTCCTGGAGCTCACCATCAAGTGCTGTTCAGCATCACCCCTCATTAAGAACTACAGTTATTGATCACAAGAATCCCTTTGAAATTTATCAGGCATCTTTTTTCTTTCCCCTCAGGAAGACAGCTAAACTTTGACTTCCCTTTTGAGATCAAGTCAAGATGTGACAAGTTGAACCATCCTTTAAAAATGATGAGCACTGGAGAAAAATTTGGATGTAATCCACAAGCTTTATTAACTGTATATTTACGAGCACAATTAAAGAAAATGACTTTTAGCTATTTCCTGTTTGGCATCCACGATTCTTTAACATTGTGAGTAGGGTGAGCCAAAGCAAAGAATACATAAATAAATTATTAGTGTGATAATAGCATCTTCCACCGTGACCCTCAGCAATGCTGAAAAAGTAACATTGCTAAAAGTACAACTTTGCAAACAAATCTTCAAACATTATATATAAAGAGTAAATAGTTGAAGTCTTTCAGCCTCCATTTGTCTAGGATATTCTAAATGTTTTTTCCTTGCAAGGAACTTAAAATGAAAAAGTGAATCTTTTGCTTTTCAAGGAGAAAGCATCATAATTCATTCCTGAAATTCTTGTGTGAATCGGTGACAGGTATATCTATTTATTTTTCTTGCTACCTTGGTATTCTGAGAGGTTGAGTGTTTAATCATATCTGATTGACTAACAACCTGAACAAAGTTTCAGATTCCTCTTAAAGCCCTTGACTCAGCTGGCTACTGTTCTCTGGAAAAGAACATCAACCTCAAATCTAACCAAATTCCTACTTATGTAAGAGATTGAGACACCTCTACATTGGTTTTGCAGCGTCAGCTCAAGTCTGAAGTCTTACAAAGCCTTCCCAGGGAGCTGCACCTGAGCCAATAAGCTTGGCCCAGAGGGACCAACACTAGAAAATTATTTTAGTTTCCATGGCTATTTATTACTTGACTTAGCTGGAAAAGCCTGAACAGATGATGTGCTGTTACTTACTGCTGTGAGAAAGTTTTAAGATGCATTCAAGATACCAGTATCTTGAAAGTATCACACAGCTATGTTCATTGAATGTTATGAAAGCCTCTTGTATGTGACATCTGATCTAATCCATAGTCAGCTGGAGCTTGCAGAACTTCCCTAGTTTAAAAACTGCCAGAGTTACTGCAGAACTATAAAAACCATGATATCCTCTTTCTGCTTCCTTCAAGAGAAATATATGATCTGATTAACCATTCTGCTTCATGAAATAAGAAACCCCACGAGAAAAGCTTCTTATCTGACAACCTCATGCAACTTGCAGCTTTTTGAACTTTCTACACAGTTACTCAGCATGAGTCTAAGTCTGTTCTCAGTTCCAGACTTGTCCACCATCAATGCTGTTTATATACCAGCATGTACTAATGTTGGCTTTGGGCAAGCTGTGGATTATGTTCCAGGGAAGACAGGCACTGTATACTCAGCAAGGAGCAAAAGCTTCTGTTCACGATACCTGGAAGAAGAGACCAGCTGATACGCACTAAATGATCCATCACTAACTCCTTTTAAGCACAACATAGAATTTTTAACCTTAAGCTACATACAGTGTTTTGCAGTCAGTAATGTAGTAAGAAAGTTCACAGATCACAGGCTCAGCAAACCCAGATAGCCCAATCTTCAGTTTTCATCATTCAATGTAGATTGCCAATACAGAAACAGAAATGAAAGTGGTGTTAGTGATTTGGAGTTCTGTTTTTCTTACTTCAAAACTGCGCACCTAGATCACCAGATCCAGGTGCAAAAAAACAAATAAAACAGAACACCAACACAACAAAAAAAACCTCCAAACCCAACAAAATAGTACTCGAAACCAAGTATGTGACTGACTAAATGTGGTTCTAGAAAAGCCAGATTTCAGTTTCCATGAGTGATGCCTTTTAAGGGAATGGTAATTTGCCCTGCCTGTTATATTTCATAGTCCCACGACACCGAGAGGAAGTATCAGACACTGACTCTTTACTGTAAGACTATCCAGCAACACTTGTTTTCCAAAGCAGTCACAAGCCAAGCTGACTTGTGCTTCCAGAAGGCTGCCAAGAAGAGGCTGTGGTACAGTGTGGAGCAATGGGAAGCCCTCTCCCACGGCTATTAGGGACCATTCATCTGGGAGCCTGGGAAAATGCCTCTGAGGTGCTGAGTTATCTGGAGCAGCCTGGCAGGTGTTCCCTTCCCAGCACAATCTGGCACCTGCGTGGCTCTGCAACTGAATTCAGGCTTCTCCAAAGCCACAGTATGAGCTTAAGAAGACCGACTGTCCCACAGACATTTCCATATCTGACAGGTACCTATTTCTCATCACTCAGTATTTTTAGATGATCTTTTAAAAAACACCTATTTTTTCCCTCCCAGCCCAGACATTTCACATTTAGGACAGGTTGTTCTGGATTAGGCCTGTCTGTATGCTTGGAAACTAACAACAAAGTAAATCATTACAACATACAGATATTAAAAAAATATAGGAGGATGAATTCCTTAGGTTACAATGTGAAACTAAATATATAGGTGCATTAGACTTCTGAAACACTGGATTGTACATTAAAAAAAATCTACATTTTAGTTATGCTAGATTAATTATTCCACACAGATTAAGCTGCACTAGTAATAATGTTTACAGTATATAGAGCTTTTCATCTTCAAAGTGCTCTACAGACATATTATTACACTGCTTTTTACCAGTCATATTTCTCCACTTAGAATTATTCACACTAAATCCAAATTCCTAATCATTTGTAAACAAGACTCAAAAGGAACATTTTATTCCAAACCTCCTGCTAGTGGTGCAGCTTTCCTTTCCCAAAACAAATGTTCATGTGCTCCAGAGTAGGCTGCCATTGCTAACATAGGGGAGATTCAATCCAAATGCTGACATGAAAGTTTAAGTCCAAGTCTAGGACACACCAGCAGGGACAGCAGGTACAAAAAGTTGTCAATACTCCCTGAGCTTTTTCAGTGTTCAGAATGGGTATTGAATTTCTGTGTCAACTCAGAATATCCCTCCCCCCCTGAAAGTAAACTTTGTGGTTAATGGTAACAAGAATCTTCATCCAGTACAATTGTTATACCCCAAAGAGTGGGATTTGGAACAACTTCACCAGCTCAGGATGACATCCATTCTTTTCCATTCTTTCCATCCCTTCTGCCTTCAGTTCAAAGAACTGTTAAATTATTTTTTAACATTTTCATTATTTCAAGTGCTAATCACAAGTACACAGGAAAACATAAAATAAAGCCTATAAAAAAACAACAACAAAAGTTTAATAACTAAGATAAACAGTCAGACCACTAAATTTATATACATCAAGTACGGACTGAACAAGAAAAGGGTCTAGTATTGAGTGAGTGAGTATTGCTGCAGGGGCTGATCTTGCAAACTCTTATACCTGCAATAAATTCAGTGATGTAATTTGCCTCTGTCTTTTTCCAGGTGCCTTTCAGTCAGCTTAAACCAAGTGTAGACAAAACAGATTACCAACTTTTTTCACCACCTTCTTTCACAATTTTATTAGTACTAGTGCTATTTTTCTACCTGCTAAATGTTCTGAACACAGAACAGTTGCCAACACAAATAGGTGAGAGATCTGTCCCATCAAGGACCTGGGGACAAGATTTAGTTCCTCTCAGGAAGCAGGGGCTCTGACTGGAAAAAAAACATTACCCTTTTAATGAATCTGATCAAGACAAGGATGAGATACACCTAGCAGAATCCTCTATGCTATGAGAAACCTAATAATTACTGGCTGTTGCACACTGTCTAAACCCTTTACAATACAAGCTGTTAACAGTGAAACTGAACTGAGCCATTCTATGAAATCCAAGAGTAGGGTTGTAAGGGCTCTCCTCTAGCAGGAGAGGTGCAGACTTCAATCTGAAATCAGACCTATACTGGTCAAACTGGATCTAGTATAAGACTCTTCTTAGCCTGTTTGCCATGTGTATTTTGGAGGAAAGAACAGAGAAGTAAAAGCATGTACAAGACCATCTAGCTGCAAGAGGGTAAGAAGACAGGCTGAGAAAGTTTGGGCTGTTCAGCCTGGAGAAGAGAAGGCTGCGTGGAAACCTCATAGCAGTTTCCAGTATCTAAAGAGGGCCTACAAGGATGCTGGAGAAGGACTCTTCACCAGGGACTGTAGCAACAGGACAAGGGGCAATGTGTTTAAACTTAAACAGGGGAGATTTAGTTTGGATATAAGGAAGAAATTCTTTACTGTGAGGGTGGTGAGGCACTGGAACAGATTGCCCAAGGAATTCGTGACTGCCCCATCCCTGGCAGTGTTCAAGGCCAGGTTAGACAGGGCCTTGGGCTACATGGTCTAGTGTGAGGTGTCCCCCCTGCCCATTGCAGGGGGGGGGAGGTTTGAACTAGATGATCTTTAAGGTCTTTTCCAACCCAAACCATTCTATGATAAATGCATCTGATGGTCCTGAGAACACACCAGCTCTAAAAGAGAAAGACCATCTTCCCCTCACTAATACTTGAGACGGAAAGGTAGGCTGATCCAGGCCTGAAAAACAGCTCTTAAGTTACAGTCTCTCAATACTCATTCATAATGAATAAGCAGTAATAGCTAACAACACCTGCTAATGCTAGAGCTAGAGCAATATACTTGATGGTCATTAGTATACCATTATTACAGACAACTGTTTTCTAACAGGAGACAAGATTTGATTTCATTCTTTTGCTCATCTCAGACTCAGTGACCATATTATTAATTGCACATGATGTGCTTTAACAAATGAACTGAAAGCTATTTATACAGCCCCACTGGTTTGAACACCTAAACTGTGTTCCAGACAAAGCCATGTGCCTGGACTTCTTTAACCACTGGAACGAGCACAACAACTGAGAAAGGCATCTGCTGCTACCAGCCAAAAAGCAGAGAGAACTGGGAAACAAACCCTGTGGTAAATGCTGACAAATGAGCAGCAGAGAAGAATCTGAAGTCTCTTCAAAGTGCCTGCATCGCCATGAAGGAGCAGCTTAGTTAAAAACTGTCTGCTGCTACATTTGCATACTGAGCTTGGCATCTCCTCCAAAGTGGCCAGACACAGCTGTATCCAAATGGAGCAATTTCACTTACATCACTGAATCTGCTGCAGTGACAAAAGTAAGGTAGATTCTAGCTGAAATAAAACACAGACACTGTGATGGTGACAAGTTTGATTTCCAGGGCACCAGCGAATGCACGGTCACTTTTAAAGCACATGCCTCTTTCAAAATATGTCCTTTCAGCCTGTCTTTGGGTTTTTTATTCCTTGAGGATATCCATGAGCTTCATAAACTTTTTAATGCCAAGAAATACTTGAAAGGGAGGATTTTGAATTTTACAATACAAAGCAATCTCTTTCAGCACAAAAACCTAATCAAAATGTGGAAATGAGCTTTTAGAATGGAACAGACATGACTGGTTCCTCTCACTGTTCATTAGAACAACGTAATTGTGGGTGCCAATACTATGATGCTGAAAGATTTTAAAATAAAGTCAAATCCTTCACAGGTCTCCAGGCTCTACTTTTTTTTCCCCTGGCAATAGGAAATAACTTCTGCAGAACTTCTTCCCTGAGAGGAAATGGTTTTAACCCTATAGCTCCTACAGCTGACAAGACTTTAATCTTCGACCGAGACCAAGGTCTCTAGGCAAGGGTAGCTTAAAAAAGCCAGGACTCTATTGCATCACATGGCTACAAATCATCTTGGTTTGGTAAAAAAAGCCCAGCAGTCTGTCACTAGAGACATGATGTGAGACAATGAGAGGGGTAAAATAAGCTCATAGAAGCAGGTATCTTCATCAGAACTTCAGCTGGCATGAACATGAAAAGGTTAGATGTTCCTGTCCAAGGCAAGGAGGCTGGAACTAGAGTCTGTTTCAACAGCAACTATTCCATGAGTTTATGATTCAAAGCTGATCTTGACATATGGCACCAACAGATGTTGTCTCCTGCTAGGATAGCCTGGTGCAGCCAAGAGGTGGATGTTCATGGCCATGAGTCTTCTTTTCTTCTACCCTATCATCTAGAGGACACTTCAAAAGAAAGTGAGTTCTAGGAGACACGTGTGGACTTGAACCAGCATGTGTTTCTCACTGAACAAAGCAAGCTGTGCCAGAGGTTCACAGATTTTTGTCTTTTCACACAACAGACTCTTGTTAGGTTTTGTAACAGCTCAGAATATAAGGAAATGCTGGAGAATAACAAATAGGTGGAAAGTCACCACAATGGAGTCTTCTGTATTTTCTCTTTTTAAATGCTGGCAAATAGCCTGTAATTAAGTCAGTTGCTGAAAGGCTCTATTGCCAAATAAGTCTCAATCTCCTTCTGCTCTCATAAGCTCTGATGCAAAGAGGACACCAAAAAGACAAAGAACAACCCATGACTGTCATCAGATCAGCTCTAACAATAAAGCAGGTGCCAGATGGTGCAAAGAGCTAGAGACTGACCGCAAAATCATACATCACAGAATGATTTGGGTTTGAAGGGATCTTAAAGATCATCTAGTACCAACCTCCTTGATACGGGCTGCTACAAATCACTTGTAACTACTCATTTTAGCTTACTCAAGAGTGCAGTACTATAACGGACCACCAGCATTATGCAGCTCAGTATCTTGCAGTTTCTGGCATCACTGTGACAGATCCTAAGTCCAAAAAAGTACACAGAACATCCTCTTTCTCAATATTAAATAACAAATTTGAGGTCTTTTATATAAAAGGCCAAAACCCATGAGTCTGTCTTCTGTCACGGGAAGACAACTGAAAAGAGCAGACAGGCTCTGCCCATATCCTGTGATCCACACGCATGCAAAAACAAGAGAGAAAACTGCTCTCCCTGAACTACTTACACAGGGAAAGTAATTCCTCAAGAATTGGCCTCCATCTCTCTCTAGACAGATTTCTGTAAAGCCTTATACAAATTTTCCAAATATAAATAAACCCACAAAAATGTTTGTCATTTAAAAAGTGAATTTTCTCTCTACCTTTGTCATATGATAATGAAACTCCAGAACAAAAGAACAAAGGAAAGCATTATTGTGTAATATGGTAAGATGGAAAGTTTAAAAGACATTCCTATTCATATTTAACCGTGAAATTACACTCACAATTGCTTCCAGTTAAAAAGAAAACAGAACTTCAGTGTTCAACACGTATCTACTATGATTTTGTTCTTCCTTAAGTCATAATGACAATTCTTGTTTTTCTTGGACTGCTGGGGACTTTAACACTGAGACTTTCAGGGAAGGCAAGGGTTAAAGATGTGCAAAGCAGATTTTCTCACAGTTTAAAGAGAGCAAAACAACACATTTAGGAAACCAGACAGCTAAAAGGTCAAAACGTTACACTTCCAGGTCACACTTCTGGTTGCAATTAAGTAAATTCCTTTAAGCATTTCTAGGGAAATCATATTTCTTTCAGGTTTTCTTTCAAATCCCTATTCTTTCTTGCTTAGGTTGTAACCAAAACAATATTGCTCTCTTTAGAAACATTTAATATAGAGTACTTGCTTTTCTTTTACAAGAATTTGATCTTTTAGCTCAAAATAAAATTCAAATTCCTATCTTTTCCATTTTATTTACTATACAGTTGAGCTAATTAAACAGGCAAAAGGAGCTATCAAACCTGGTTAATTTTAAATATATAGTCTTTCTTTTCCCCCAGGGAAATAATATTTCCCTTTCCATCCATGTTCATGATCTGTATTTAATAGGGTTTTGTTCGGATTTTCTGGGATTTTTTTTTTATTAAATCAAGCTATTTTTCCCCTCCCATGCACTTATATGAAAATGCCCCAAACCTATGATGCTGACAATAGTCCTGATGCAAAACGCTTACATGCCGGCTAAAACATACCATAGAATCATAGAATGGTTTGGGTTGGAAAGGACCTTAAGATCATCCAGTTCCAGCCCCTCTGCTATGGGCAGGGACACCTCACACTAGCTCATGTTCCCGAAGGCTCTGTCCAACCTGACCTGAACACTGCCAGGCATGGAGCATTTACCATGTCTTTGGACAACCTGTTACAGTGCCTCACCACCCTCATGACTCCTATCATTGCCCAGCAAGACCACTCAACTCTAAAAACACAGAATTTCTGTCCCAGATTTTCAGAGATCTTTCTTCAGAAGTCCCAAACACAGAGGCACCACAGCTGCACACAAACACAGCATGTTCTGCACATGGACAATAAGCACTACAGGAGTGCAGTGTGTGTGTTTTGTAATGTACAACCCGGTATGCATCTGAACAAGCACAACCCACTATGTATGTCAGCAAGTAAGGTATGCAATCATAGGTACCCCAGCTGAAAAAATTGAATCTTAAAGGTATACCATACCTTATAAAAGATATAACTAAACCCAAAAAAATACAACCAGATTCAGACACTATTTGCAAACACTTTACTTCAGCAGAATGCATGAATTATGTTAAGCTACTGTCCTGGGTTCAGCAGTAGCAGTCATTTTTCTCCTTCTTAGCAGCTGGTGCAGCACTGTGTTTTTGACTTTCGGCCTGGGAACAGTGCTGCTAACACCGATGTTTTTAGTTGCTGCCCAGTAATGCTTACTTTGACCAAGGATTTTCTGAGTCTCATGCTCTGCCAGGGAGGAGGGGAAGCCAGGAGAAAGCATAAACAGGACACCTGATCCAAACTGACCAAAGAGGTATCCCATACCACAGCACATCATGCCCACTACATAAACCGGGGGCAGTTACTCAGAAGGGCTAGATCACTGCTCGGGTTGGGCTGGGTATCGGTTGGTGGGTGGTGAGTGGTTGTATTCTCCTCTCTTGTTATTTCCCTTATCATTATTATTATTGGTGGTAGCAGCAGTGGTTTGTGTTATACCTTAGTTACTGGACTGTTCTTACCTCAACCCATGGGAGTTACATTCTTTTCGATTCCCCTCCCCATCCCTCCAGGAGCGGGGGGAGGAAGGTGGGGGCAGAGTGAGAGAGCGGCTGCATGGTTCTGAGTTACCGGCTGGGCTTAAACCACAACAGCTGCCCTCACTATCCTGGTCTAGAGGAACTGTCCCTGCCCATGGCAGAGGGGTTGGAACTAGATGATCTTTAGGGTCCCTTCCAAGCCAAAACCATCTACTATCTGTAGCACACTTCAGGCAGCACAGCCTTTGAGTTATCCCACACATGCATTTGTAAAGGTCAGACTGCTAAGGCAAGTCAGGTTCATCATACTGACCGAATAATTTCTTCTCTGGTATTTTAGACTTTCCAGCACAAGGAATCTGAGCATTAAACAGACCACAGAATCTATAAAATGCTTCTGGTAGAAATGATATTTGCCATGTTTACAAAGGATGGGAGAAGATAGTTCAAAGTCAAGCTTACCCTTCAGAAGATCTCAACTGAAACAGTGAGCACACAATCCCCCCCTCTAAATCTATCTGCTACCTATTCTAGCTGTGCCTAGTGCTACTGGTCCATAGAAGCTGTACACTGACACTCTGTCCTTTGCATTCCTGCTTCCAAGAGACTACGGAAGCTTTACAAAGCTCTGTAGAGCACACAATAAAGCGTTCTTCAAGAGGAACACATGTTACAAAGAAGAATCAGACAGTCAAATAAGAATGGTAAGTGCTTAGGTACAAATTTTCAAAATCACTCCATGTGGATTCCAAAAATGCTGAATTTCCAGTTGGGACAAACAGATGCTCAGGGCTCTTTGGCTCTTTCAAAAGGTAGCTGTGTTTCACTGGCCTAGATGAGAGTCACTTTGATATTCTCAAGTGAGTATCAAGTCAGAAATGAAAGGTGGGGTTCATCTTGCCTAACTTGCATCAAATTAATATCCCAAACCTCATTTTTACCTGCTGGAGGTTACTTGACTCTTAGCTTCTAGCCAGCTTTGATAAACTGAAAGATGAGGCATAATTCCACTCTGTAAATACACACAATTAATGGATACTGACTTTTTTGCCTAACTATATAATGAAAAGTCCAAAGATCATAGAATCATAGAATAGTTAGGATTGGAAAGGACCTCAAGATCATCTAGTTCCAACCCCAAGATAAATTTTAAATATGCCTAACAAAAAAATTACTATGTAAAAGCACCTGGATGCTATAGGACCTTTATAGCTTATATAGGTGTGTAAGACAGTAGCCATCAACCTTTGTGCATGTGTAAAAGAACATCTTTTTTGTACATACACACACTTAAAGAGTAATTTTCATAGTGGGTTTTTTTTTCTATTCATCAAATAAAATATGGAAACAAGAGACAAATGATGGAAACAAGATGGAAGCAAGAGAAAGAACCAGAATGAATGAAGGCAGGTGATAATTAAGGGTTAAGAGGTCAAGGCCTTTCAAAACCAACACCAAATTCTTTCTTCTCACAAAAATACACCATGTTAAACAACTCTCTTATGGCTTTAAATAAATGATACTTCTTTCCAAAACAATACTAACTATCAAATCACTTTATTAAGTGCATCTTTAATATAAATACACTATTTCATTTCCTATCCAAGAGAATAAATAACTTCACATGGGAGCTGCAGCTAGGAAATAAGTGAAGTGAGGAGAATGCATTTGACCCACCTGGTGCTGCAGCTGCAAAAGGCTCATCTAAGATAGGGGTAGCAATTGCTAAAGTCTCTGCAAATATTAGTGTAATAACAGGAAAAGTAGATCCTTCAACCTAGAAAGCGCAGAACTTCCTCTGACAATGTGTAAAACACACCAACTCTCTCTGACATACGGAGTTTTCCATTTATAGTGCAGGTTTTCTTCCACAAAAGCACAATGACAAGCAAGGCCATACTGGGTAAAATTAAAGGCCCATACAGCAAAAGGCCTTGCATTTAAAAGTCACTATAAATGGCTACAAGGGAGACTAAATACAAAGCACATGTGTTTATTTCCCCAGTATTCTCCCAGACTCCAAGCACTCTCAACTCAGGCCTTTTTTGAACCAAAGGAGATTTGTGAATCCTGTACCCTCCTTGGATTACTCTCCCATGTTTCTCATGGACTCGGTGTAAGTTTTTAGCATACCCATTATTTTTTGGCAAAGAGTTCCACAGTTTTGCTAACTACCACGGTGCTTCCAGTACATTCACCTGATGCCCTCTCGCTCTCAAACTGGAAGAGAGAATAAGTTATTTCATAGATCTCTGCTGCTTTCCCCTCAATTCACCTATTTTCCAGGCTAAGAATCCTAGCACACTTAACTGTTTCCCTGTATTTCATAAGTTCCCTGTATTGCACTTCCTCATGTTGCATCATCTTTGCTTCCCTTCTTGGGAACTTTTCCCAATACTATAGTATTGTAATCTAAGGTACGAAAAAAAATCACTAAAAAAACTTTCCCAAACTGTGCATAATTAGGTGGGATTTTGCTTTTGTCAAATATCCTCTACCCTGAGAAAAGGACAACCAACCAAACAAAAATTCAGATACAAAACCTGGAATTTCTGGAAGAAAATGCTTTGGTGAAAAAAGAGATGCTTTTATTCCCCACTAGCTGGCTTTAAAAAAATGGGGGGGGGAGAAAAGTAATCTAAAGCAAATATGGAAAATATTAAGTACAAGACACTAATAAAAATGTTTTTCATAACTTATTGCATAAGTTACTGCATACTTCAGGGAGCTGTGAGACTCTGTTTGTCACTGACAGATGAATGCAAGTTGAAAGTTCACAAAGATCTGCAGGACTTGGCCACAAATCCAAAGTCAGCCCATTGTAAAGAAGGTGCATTGTAATTCTTCTGAGAGACAGAAATTACAGTGTGTAACTACAAACATCAAAGTTCATTTAAAAGACTTCTGTCCTCCTCAGTCCCCTCTGGTAGCTAATGTGCCATAGTTTACTTCTCCCTCCAGTTTGCTCTTTAAACAATGTAAGTGAAATTATCCTAGTTAAAGAAAACTT
Organism: Melopsittacus undulatus; assembly: GCF_012275295.1. Taxonomy (NCBI): domain Eukaryota; kingdom Metazoa; phylum Chordata; class Aves; order Psittaciformes; family Psittaculidae; genus Melopsittacus; species Melopsittacus undulatus. Next base: position 6,327,390 of record NC_047529.1, on the reverse strand, counting down.
GGTTTCACAGTAGAGAAGAAAGAGTTAACAGCTGAGAGGGTGGGAATAAATCAGTTTTGCTGCTACAGGATTGTAACATGGAATATACCCCACAAACATTTTACACAATTCTCCTTCTACGGTAATAGTGAACACTCCCTAAAGCAAACTAGGGCAGTCTGAAAAGGGTGTTCTCCTTAAAAACATCATAATGTTCAAATTAGAATGCAAGGCCAAAACAGTTTGGAATATTTACCATCATGATTTATGGTATGGTTTTTGTGTGCTTACAGGAGCCAAGCACAGTTTCATAAGCAAGAGAAATTATTTTCTTATGAAATTATATGTTACACATTTACGCATGAACTTTAACTCCAGATCTTTGTAAGGCTGAACTGTTCATAACAGTACTTACACTTCTTCCAGTTTCTCATTTTAGGTAGCTTATCAGAAGTTAATGTCTGAAAATGTAGTGACTTAAGAGTTCTACCTGTTAATAAAGTTCAATCATTTTATCAGAAAGCAGCTGGGGAAAAAGATGGACAAACACACACACACAGAGGGAAAACATGATCACAGTAAGCCCCATTTCCTTAGAAAACTTGGTTAAAAGTATAAAAACAATATACATAATCCCAGAGACAGGAGATAACATCAAGCTGGGAGCTCACTGTGCCATGTGACAGCATGCTCTCCATTATTTTCACTGTAGAAGAGACTGTACAATAAAAATATCTGAAATGAGAGCAAAAATGTTCTACCTTCAAGCCAAGAAAAACAACATGGATGCTAGGGAAGGCATAAGAAAAGATCTGAAAATTACTCGTAGGATGAACAGTTAACTTCTTTCTCTCTCAAGAGGAGGAAGAAGTGTGTTTACAAGATACCTCCTTCTTTCCTTCCTTCAGTTTCTAATGTGGACATTTCTCCCAGCCATATTTTCTCTCTGTGTCCATGTTAATTTTCTACAGTCCTCCCTTTGTCATTCTCCTGTACTTAGTACCTCAACTCAGTCCTCAAGCCTCTTGTTATTTAATTCTCATTGTTCTTAATCAAAACCAACCACCTTCTGCAGAACATTAAAGAAATAGGCTCTGCTTTTAGCTAAAGTCTACAGTAGGTGATCATTATGACATGCTAACATGCTTAACATCATCACTTAAAACCAGTATCTGTTACTGAGTAGCACAAGTGATGCCAAGTGAAAATGCACGGCACATATATGTTAGAAATATTTAAAGATTATGTATTTGTAGAGTGAAGCAGTGGGGTTTTTAAATGCAAGAAATTCACTAATATGTGGGGGTTGGTTTTGGATGGCTTACATTGAACTTCAAATAATGCAAGTGAACCATACCTGATCGATGCCTTTCTTGCATGATTTTGGCCTTGCAAGTTGGATGCAGGCAAAATGAAATCTTAAAAAATCTACCCCATTTTACTTTTCTCTTAAAAAAATAAAACAAATCAAAATCAAACACGTTTGGACATTAATTAAACACAGGAAACAGAGAGTTTATACCAAAGCCTATGTCCAAAGACTAAATTAAAGCTTACTTTGGCAAATTGTTCATACTGGCCATTTGGGAGGGGTGGGGAAATTGTTCAGACAGAAGGAAGAATAGGAAGAACTTGCTTGTCTTGGCTACTTTCTCTCATTTTTCCATTCTTTCTTTCTTTCTTTCTTCTCCTGTGTGTAACACCCACAGATTTCCTAATGAGATGGTATGCGACCCACCACACACTGCTCTGTGGGTGTAACTTAAATGAAAAAGAAATGTAAATTGACACCTAACTTGCAAGGTTATTTATATTATGTGCCACAAAACTGAAAGGTGCTATTAAATAATATTGATATTAAACATAAAGTTAATACTAAAAAGAAATTGATAGGTGGAAATTTTCTCTTCAAAATAGGTATGGTAGAAAGCCAGCTTGACAACAGTCTTCTCTGCTCAGCAGATCTAGACAGCAGGATGAGATCTGCTCATCAAAGTAAAGTAGCTTGGCTTCTACTTCTGAATAAAATCCTAACACATCATGTTTTGATATTGGAGGGAATCTAAAATCTTACTAATACTGGTCTAATGATTCTGATTCTAATAAATTTTGAATACATCCTGCAATGTGGAAAGCAAACTAATGATAACTGACCTGATACAAGTTCAAATAGGGGTGGAATGCTGACCTAGGATACTTTAAGTAGTAAATAACCAGCTAATAAGCATCTTAATGTTCCTTCTGTAGATACACTCTTCCTTACAATAGTGGGGGTTTTACAGCAGTGAAACTCTACATACAGACTTGCATAACTCTGAGCAAAAGAAACCACAGTCAGGTTGAAGAGCTCAAAAACTTTCAATAACCTTCAAATGCAACAATAGCTGCAAGCTTACACATTTCACCAGCAGCACCTACAATATGTGCACAGAGTTAGCCACATATCAAGCTTGGGCATTTCTTTGTATACTACAAAACAGTGTCAGCCAAACGCCGGCCAGCTATCTTGCACTTCATCTGTTTGTCAGAAAACACAAAAGCATCTCATCATACTCCACAAACAGACCCTGTTATTCTAGTGAGGAAGGCAAAACACAAGAGGTTTTGGAGCCATGTTTGAATGGCTTCAAAAACAATTCATTTGACTGATTATAACTACTAGAGATTGTTGGGCTCGTGGCTCACCTGAAAGGGTCAGTCGCTTAGAGGTAGGTCCCAGTTGCTCCAGTGAACACCTACCTATTCTGTTATTTCCTTCTCAGGTAAGAACAGACTTGAATGTAACTTGAATAAACTTGATTCTTGGACACGAACAAAGCACTCCTTTCTTATAAATTACAGCCCTGAGCAAAACAGGCTGAGAGAAGAGGAAAGACTTGGATTTGGAAGTTAAGTTCAACATGAATGTTCGTTATCGCAGTTTTCCTCCTTTATTTCTTTAGTGTTAATTAATGACGGTGGGATTAACTGCAGGTAACTGATGGAACAGGAATTCTGCCTCATCCAAAGTAAATATTCTTTAATCTAAAACTGTCACAGATATTACTGTTGATCTCCTCGAGTGCTTAATGTTGATCTCTCATGTCCTTAAGTTTTTCATTTTCAGGAAACAAGGGGGAAGAGCCAAGCAGAAGATCAGTTCACAACCTTGGGACAGACTACCAGTGCTTTTACTGAAAACATCATGCTACAAAGAGAATCTGAGGCCCTCCCAAATTACTGTTTTATCTGTCTGCATATATAAAAAGAATTATTATGTCTGTCAGTTTTATCAAACAAAATCATTGTTTTTGCTTTTATTGAGGTAGAAAAAGAAAATGCAGAAAAACCTCATCAAATCACAGAAATTCTGATTCTACCTTGTGTAATGTTCCTCTGCTTTCACCGTAAGAAAGTTCAAACTCTTCACTCAAAATCAGAAAAGTACAGGGATCTGAAATCTCATGCATTTTATAAACATTAATAATGCTTTAAAGGGATAAAATGTAGTTACAACTTGCACGAAAAAAAAGGGCTTGGAAAGCCTTTAGTGTCCTGAAGCACTTTTTGCTTATGCGGCATTGTGCTCCTGTGGGTGGGAAAAAACCCTCCTGTCATGCCATAACAATCTGGCTCCTGTCTATGCCTCAAATTTTGCAATAAGCAGCCAAGCATACAGTATTTAACCTGTGTTTATTAAAAACATTAATTAGTATCAATGCTAGTATTTAAAGCTTCAACCATCAACTAGAATTCTATAGGAATATACCTTCTCAATAACCAAAAACCTTAAGAGGCAAAGAATTTTTCAGAATTTAATATAATATTCACTGAATTCAAAACTTTCTATCAGTATTGTACACTGTAAGTATGTAACTGCTTTCACTGTGGAATTCATATTTCAGTAGAGATCTATTTCTGTATATTTAAGGAAACATTAGAAACCGTAGCCAACACAGGGCTTTACTATCGCAGCCCTCCTTTTCTGTGATAAGTTTATAACATGCTCCAGGCTGGTAATAAAAGAAAGAAAAGCCATTATTTCCTAAGAACTATTTAAAAATCAATTGCTTGAGTGATAGAACACCAACAGATAAGCCTATCAAAGTATAAAACTTACCATGATCAGCCCCAAAGTTGATCTAACATTACAGCAAAAGCTACACTTATTATCTTTAGTTTAAAACATGCATGTACTGAAATTGCACCTATTAGTCTCACCACCTTCACATACAAACAACATCAAAAAAATTAGGTAAATGCTCTTACTACTGTTCTCCTTTGCACAGTGACTACTCCAAGGTCAGCAATGTTACTGCCAAGCCTGCAGCAACACCAGCAAAATGACAAATGCTGTTTGTCACATCTTAGCATCTTATTAAGAGATTGTTAGAAGAGGGAGAAGTAAAGATATTATTTCTCAATTAAGAACTTCTAAATGTTCAAGTGAAAAGAAGAATTAATAAGCCAGCAAGATTTCCATGTATTTTGGAGGAGATAGGATTATACCATTTATTCTTTTTAATTCCAATGATAGGCTCTTATACTACAGCCTTAAATTCATTTTTCAGTAACACAGAAAACTGAAACCCACTTGGTTTTTTCAGCAACATATCTGAAGTAACTTCAGACCCAAACACCAGCTATTTCAGGCTTCTTGGCTTTTATGATGCCAAATTCCTCACAGAAAAAAAATAAAGAAGAACAGTTTCCACCTATACTGTATGTTATTTTACTTCACAATAATTTAAGTAATTTATTTTACCAGTAAGAAACAGAGGACCAGATGGTGCATGTTCCATTGACTTCCACTGACCACGTTGTTTAGGTGCCTCCAAGTACTGTTTGACCCTTGAAGCAACCACTTCCTCTAGCAGCATGCAGACGTTCTGAAAGAGTAACCATCGGCCTATTTAGATCTATATATACATATGCCCACAGACACACAGCAGAAATCAATACAAAATCACTCTCACATACAAAGGAAAAACAACTTCTGCAATTAAGTACTAAGGTATTACACAAAAGTGAGAAACACAATTTAGGAAATCTATCATGACATCAGGTATTTAAGCAAAGCATTAGTAAAAATCCTTGTAGAAACTGTCAACACGCTATTTGTCTGCAAGAATCCTTATAAACCACAGCAGATGCCTTGTTTCAGTTCAGGGTAATTCTAGGGCAAAGACTTGGAGCTGATTAGATCACTGCAACTTAATTTCTCTAGTTCCTTTTGATTTTTCTGCTCCTAAATATAACTGTTCATATCTTTTTATACTTCCTTCAGCAAAGCATAAGGAAAACCACATAAGAACAAACCCTTCAGTCAGAATAACCATAGAAAAAATAAAAACTTGGAGGAAACACAAAAAATTAATCTCTTGAATACCAGAGTAAATTTTCGAATTAATACATCCACACATATTTGAGATTTTTCCCTCAGTATTCTCATTTTTCACTGTGCACAATAACGTGATCACAAAAATGATAATTTGTGGCACACAAAAATACCATTTTACCTTTTTACAGTGTTTGAACAAGAGACAAAACTGTTTTAGTAAAATCTGAACTAAAATATCTTGGCTTAGAAAGTATGTAGAGCAACAAATCTTTAACATATTGCTCTGAATGAAAACAATGCACATACACTGGTCAATCACAAACAGTATTTTCTCTCCTTACACTTAAGAAATACATTTTCCTTTCTGCTTGAAAAGTAGAATTACAAAACACTATATTTACTTATTCTTCTGTTTAACTCATTAAAGTGATCTCATTACACATTCCTTTACAGGATTATACGTTCAAGTTAGAATGAAAAGCGTTAGAGAGCAATGGAAATACAACGCACATTTAATTCCTTCTGCAACAATAAGGATGAGCATGCCCTTCCTTAATTTAGGCGTAAAAGAATTTACTTGTTATGATTATGAAAGTATTATTTAAAGTCAAGAGCTATACTTAAGAAATATAAACAAGAGCAGGCTTTGAGATAATAGTCTATACATTCTTTCAATCACCAAAAGAATTTTTAGGTGAGAGCTTCTACATAGATGGAGAGGGATCATAGCAGTGACATGAAACTGAAATCAGTTCTTGAAATACAAAGATAAAACCTTGACTTCATTATTTCAGGGGAAAAGAGACAAACACCATGGCCAGGAAAATCTGAAGGGCAGAGAGAGGGGAAAGTTCCCAATGTCTCAACCTGCACCTCCCAGCAACCCTGAGATGGATCTATGTACAACACATGTGACACCAGTGTGCAAACCATGGTTGTTACAACACCCAGTTAGACACTGTGAACTCTTTATTTCCTCACACCAGCCTCCTGCTTATGGGCACTCATTTAGTTCCCAGACTGCTCTATGTGCCCCATGTTCCAAGCAGGAACTGGCTGCTCCCTGTTGCTGCCTGGGACCGCAGTGTTTGCTATGTAGGGCCTCTGACTTTCCTCCCGGGTGAGCAGGCAACCAGCAGAAATTGTGTTTGTGTTACAGGAGAGGTAAGAGGCATCTGCTTTTCCCCAGAGACAAGCAAGAGAGCTGCACCACCATTGTTATTTTCCAGAAACTGGAAAAAAAGCCCCAAAAATGTAGCAAACTGCTTGTGATGAGTATGTATTAGCTCCCCTAAAAAACACGTAGGCATAATCTGCCTCTAAGACCTTTTTCTTCCCACTTTAACAAAGATTCTGCATAGGACTTTCAGGAAGAGAATTATAAAGCTATTGGAATCACACTTCTGGGTTGTTGAAAATATGCAACCTTTGTACTTCACTCAAGATCTGCGGTCACAGAAATGCAATGAATGCTGCCCTGTCATGCCTCTTTATTAAGTCAATCATGAGCTAATTTCCTGAAATTCATATCTTTTGTTTTGGCAGTCTTACAAAATACATTTGGAAAACATTTAAAAGTCAGATAACCAGGACAGTAAACCCGGTTATAAATAGAAAGGGGTAAGGAGTATTCATTTAGTAAAAAAAAAAAGAAGTTGAAAAGATTTCCCCTATTTTCCTCCTTCTCAGCTTAATAAAGCACAAATTGGATGAACCACACACTTAAATATTCAGCTTTCTCTCCCTCAGGATATTCATTTACTGTTTCTTTTAATTCTGTGGAAGTGTATTACTTTGAGATGTTTGGGGACGCTCTGCAGTGACAAGTTAATTCTGCCATGATTAGGAAAACTATCTGCTGAAAATTGCCGTAACGGAGACTTGCGGGAAAGTCCACAGGCATCTCAAACACGTCCTGCACTCGTTTTCAACAGGGAACTTCTCAAGTTCCCACCCAGGCTGAAAGAGGGGAAAACTCCCACCAGTAACTCATCACAAGCTCGTAGCAGAAATCACAGAGAGGCTGATGAAAGTTACAGTCCTAATTTTGCTGCTCACTGATGCACTGATTTTCCCATTTTTCGGCTGCTGTCAGGATATATACCTCAGAATAAAGCTGGGGAGTTTCTTTTCCTAAGATGCAATGGTTCTGCTGTAGTTTGTCATTATATTTTCCTGCACTCTCTAAATGCAACATCATTCACACTTCTCAGAACAAGAAACAATTAATAGAAGGATATTCCACCAACGAACTCTGTAAAAACCATACCTGTCACAATCTGTTTCATATCACCGAGGGTAATTTACAAACATTCATAAGAAGTATGTTTTTAAAATTAAAAGTCAAGGCAGAAGAATGAGAACAGCATGCACACACGCATATATGCACACACACAGAGCTTAAAAATTAAAAGACAAATTGAAAGTGGTCATTAGTGACTCAAAAAGCACATATGGCTGACTTTGGGGTCCCACAGCAACCCTTGATGGGTAGGTATAACTAACAATGTTCTCATAACACTGAAAAATCCTGAACAGTTCAAGGCAATCCAACTTTTTCCCTGCAGCCACAAGCTTTTGAAGTAGGATTGATATTTGTTGTACCTCTTTCTCATGATCTGAAAACCAGCTGGTGTCTTTACTGGAGCCTTGAGGCAAAATATGAACATCCACCAAAACAGCAAAGTTCCCACACTGGAAAAGAAAAAAAAGAAAGGAGAAAAAAAATGTTCAACTGTAGCTGCTGGGAAGCACATGTCAAGCAGACAGGAGAAAACAATCAGGTAAGCACATGCATCTGATTCAGAGATACAGCTGGCACAACTTAAACCTGTGAAAAATTATGAAGTATGGAGTTACAAATTTACCATTGTTTGTGGGCTTAATGAGAAACAAGAGCACCAGACCTATGTCTTGGATTGCTCACTGAAAAGCTGAAACAATAACAGCAAACACATGGAGTTTTCTTCTGCTATATGCCACTTTTAAATCTGAGTTCTAGCAAATGTTAGTATGTGAAGAATTAGCCATACCTACACCATCTCACATCATTCTGTTTTCTGAAAATGTAGTACCATACTAATGGTCTAGTCTGCATTTTAAATTTACTAACTCCTTAAAAACTCAGCTTCTTTAGATGTCTCTCCAAACTACTTAATGTAAAAACAGTATGTTTAAAGAACTTGTGGTGACTACCTAATATTCATTTGTCACTTAGCAAATAGGTTTGAATGCTTTGAATGGTTAAATGATAATAAGGCTGACCTATTAACAAAAACTGTATCATAGAATCTTAGAGTGGTTTGGTTTGGAGAGGACCTTAAGATCATCCAGTTCCAGCCTCCTGCCATGGGCAGGGGGACACCTCACACTAGCCCATGTCACCCAAGGCTCTGTCAAACCTGGCCTTGAACACTGCCAGGCATGGAGCATTTACCACTTCTTTGGGCAGCTTGTTCCAGTGCCTCACCACCCTTCACAGTAAAGAACTTCTTCCTTGTATCTAACCTGAACTTCCCCTGTCTTAGCTTAAACCCATCACCCCTTGTCCTATTGCTACAGTCGCTGATGAAGAGTCCTTCTCCGGCATCCTTTCAGGCCTCCTTCAGATATCGGAAGGCTGCTATGGATGATACCAGGTACAGCCCAAGACACACTATTTCTGAAATTCCTTCATAGACATTAATTGAGGAGAACTTTACATGGGAGGCTTAATTACTTTCTTTCATCAGTACCTCAGTCATTACAATGAGCTTCTAAAAGGAAGAGTGAGTGGCACAAACACCTGTCTTTAGCTCCACTCTGCACCAACTTACCCCTTTTTCATCCCAGTGAAAAAAGATAATATTCCCCTTTTTCAGACTCAGCAGCGTGGGGCATTACAAGGTAATGCTTTCCCTTTCCTTTACTGTAACACAGCACCACATCTCACTCAGACACCCTTTATCTGAACAACTTGAAAGGTAAAAAGCCAATTTCATCACTGTTTTGGCTGCTTGTGCTGCACTTGTGATGCAATAAACTCACTCTTTGAGAAGACTGAACATGTGCGGTCATGGCAGTTGCACATCCGGAATGTCTGATGGAATAGAAACAACATCCTGACTCCAGACAAATCTCAACTGTGTGTGTACAAACCAGCATTAGACCGCTCTGGTTTCAAGTGGACGCTGCAGTGCATACTTCCTGTCCTAACTCTCCCTCTCTCCATATTTGCTCTTCACTGCCAAACATATGCAAACCCCACACCAGAATTCCAGTTGCTAACAGAATTAGTTATAGAAAAAATATGATACATATTTTTACACTATGGTTGTACATCACCTACAGTCTAAGAGAGTACATCTATATCTTTATATGGTACGGTATAGCGCAAGTAGTGACTTTGACAGTACCCTCACCTGCACAGATAATACAAAGAACAACGATTTTTAGCATCAATTTTCTTAATGATGACAACCTATTTGGTAAAGTAGAAACCTTTGGTTTTTACAAAACACTTAGATCTGTAAATTACCCGTGAACAGAACTATTTAAATAATGATTTAAATATAATTTAAGATATATTTCACCACCAGTGTTTTATTGAAGCTAGAATGCAGAAGTTTGGCACATGAGTCAGGCATTGTGAAATCATTTTGAGAAACTTCTAAGTTACTTATAGGTATCAGTCATTGAAAGAGCAGAATGCTTTGATGTGTTTTATCAAAAGGCTTCTCTTTCCTCTAGAGAACCAAGAATTACCAGATGGCTGCAACAACAAACCTCTCTGAGCTTTAAATTGATGACAAAATATCTCTCAAAAATCTCTGGTGAATCATTAGTCAGCTCCAGCAAACTTTTGAGTTGACTACTTAACTTCAAAGTTAGCAGACACTGCCTATTATGAAGTGAAAGCCACTAAATTATTCATGGTTCAGCACTTACAACAACGAACAAGTATTTGGTACATCAAGAAAATTCAAATTACCAAATGCTACATGTTAGCTTGCATAATTTTCTACTGACTACAGAAACTTGACATATAGATACAGATGCAAAGTATAGACCTGCTTTTCAAGGAGAGATAAGGTTTGTAATTATTTTCTTCTGAATGGCAATATTTGTCTCAGTTGCCTTGAAAACAGGTAGGAAAAAAAGAAAATAACAAGCCATATTTGAAACCAGATAATGGAAAAGTTCAAAATAGTCTTCAAAATATTACAAACAGACCAAACATTTGTATTACTTCAAAGAAAAACAAATATATATGAATAATATGTAAATCCTTGTAACAAACAAGCTTTCCCAATGGAAGGTTTCTTTCCCTCTAAGTTTTGGAGCAGTCTTCTTGTGGATGGCATACCTGGAACTATTTTAACATCCACAAGCCACTAGCTTTGCCATTCAATTAGAATAGCTTTGGGACAGGACACAAGGAAGCAGAACTGTCACAGACAAAGAGGAACATGGGGAGTAAGATAATGTAAGCATAGATTTTTCTAGGTCTTGCTACCTTTTACTTTAAGTCCTGAGCACAATCTAAGCAACAGCTCCCACACAGGATCCTTTGCACTCTCAAATTATGCAATACATGGTATACATTACACTGTATTTATACTCTATATGCCTTCACATGGTAAAGCTTTCTGTATGGTACTTAAACTACAAAGCGCAATAAAGCTTTGGCCACTCCAGCAGCAAAGGAAAAGTTCTCTGTACAGACTAAAGTCTAATACAAGTAACTGTGAGGAATAGAGGGAATTGGAAGCAAAATGTATACTGCTTATATTAACATTTGATGACCTTCTACATGTTTCCAAATAATTTTAATTTGTATTCTGGAGACATGCAATTCTGTGAAAATACTAGAATCATACCATTGAGTGATTTGTGTTAGAAGGGCCCTTAAAGCTCATGCAGTTTCAATCCTCTGCCATAAGCAGGGACACATCCCACTAGACCAGGCTGTTCCAAGGCCCGTCCAACCTGGCCTGGAAAGCTACCAGGGACAGGACAGCCACAGCTTTTCTGGACAAACTGTGCCAGTGTCTCACCACCTTCAGAGAAGAATTTCCTTCCCAATTTCTAATCTAAATGTACGTTCTTTCATCTCAGAGCCATTCCCCCTTGACCTATCACTACACATCCTTGTAAAAATTCCCCCTCCAGACTTCTTGTAGCTCCCTGTTAGATACTTTTATTTTAGATGAAAAGTAGTTCCAGTAGTTGTGGCTTCAAGAAGCAACCTGTGACTCCTCAGTACTGTAAGTGAAAGGCAAACCAAAAGTAGAGACATTTTTAATTCTATGTTTTTACAGCATCTCAATCTAAAAATTATTTTTAAAGGCACGATTATCAAAACTGAAACCCAAAAGCCTGATTTAATGGGAAGCACTTTTGTCAAGAATCAGTAGAAAAACATTTCACCAGAAAACTCAAGACAGAAACAGATGCTCCAATTTGATATCCTCCATAATTTCAGAACTCAAACCTCTTCAATTTTACAAGTTGTTTTTTAATGTTAACTGGACACACTGTAACAGTCTAGCATAATTCACTGTGTTATTAAACAAAGGGCTTGAAAAGAGCTCAGAATGTTGTTAGTGTATTGTACTACAGCAATGGCATCTAATTCAGAACATATTTTCTGGAATCAAACTGTTTATACAAATACATCAAACACTTCATAGATTCAGCAAATGGAAAAGATAACCAGAAGCGTAATATAAACAGAATGAATAGCAGTGCATAGTGGTAGGTCAGTCAAGGCAAGTCATCTGCTCAAAACCTGTTAAAACCTTGGCCCAGGAGAAGCACATACTAGACAGTGGACTATTATCTCAAATCTTCCAATGAGCAGATAAACACAAATACTTTTTATTCCTGTACTCAAGAATACATGGCTACTCTCATTTCTTCAAACCTCATGACTTCAAATATCATAAACCCAATTATTATAAACAAAAAGACTTGGGATGCTGAGGATCAGCATGGTGAGTTTGTATTCAGTTATATAATTTCCAATGTGCTGCATCATTAAACCTGACAGGACTGGAGAGCCAGCCTCCCAAGACACATATTAGCATTTCCCATTGCTGTAATTATTCTACAGATGCAGGATGTAGGGTCAGTGGAAAAGGAAACACATGTGATGGTGGTAAGACACTGGAACAGGTCACCCAAGCAAGTGGCAAATGCTCCATCCTTGGCAGTGTTCATGGCCAGGCTGGACAGAGTCTTGGGCAACATGGTCTAGTGTGAGGTGTCCCTGCCTATGGCAGGGAGTTGGAACTGGATGATCTTAAGGTCCTTTCCAGACCAAACCATTCTGTGATAGGTTGGGAGGGGAGAGGGGGGGAAGAGAGGGGAAGGAGGAGATAAATAAATAAGAGAAGCTTGTGAAATACCTTGTCTTATAATAAAAAAGGAAAATTTTAAAATATTCTAGCCTAAATTCTTTCTGCGTTCAGTTCTGCAAGTTCAAACATCTACAACATTAAGTACAATTATGTAGTCACTGGCCTATACACTCTGCCAACTATATTATGTGTATATCCACTTTTTCCAGGCTTTTCAGAAGCAAAACTGTGCTCTCCTCCTTTACTTTTTTGACCCCAAAATGTTAGGTCTTCCTTTGGTTCCTATGGTTAGCACCAAACATCTTCAGTACTTTTACTTTTTTTTTTTTTTACTTTTTTTTACTTTTTTACTTCAATATTTTTACTTTATTTTACTTTACTTTTTACTTTCTCCAACAACAGGCAAAAATCATTATTTTAGCATGTGCACACACAGCACAGGAGACACATTTGTCATTACAAGAAATTAATTTACCTTTCATTTACAAACATGCCCAGGAACAATACAGTCAGAGGTAATACACACAGTTTCCCAAACTGCAGGACACACTTTTCCAGCAGTCTCAACCTAGCATAAAAAATATGTGGGCGAAGGAGGTCTGGTGGCACTGATCATCGTACATTTTTCATCCTTTTAAGTAGATAAAGTTATGATTTGATACGTGCCCAGATTTTTCACGTATTTTTTTCATTGGGGATTTGGTTTTTGGGGGCTTTCCTCCTTAGGGAAAAAAAGGGAGGAAAGAGGACAACGTAGTTGAGGGTTTTTTTTCACTACATAGTCAAACTGCACAGAACTGGTGCCTTTCTAGTTGCTGCTCAAAGCAAGGCGCTTTTTCAACTTCAGATTTCAGGAGAGTAGAAACGAACAGGTCACCAGTGATTTGGTTTAACATCATGACATTAAACAGAAGGTCACCTAACAGAAGGAACTGATTTACCCTTGTTTCAGCTGAGACAGAGTTAATCTTCTCCCTTGAGGCTTGTGCAATGCTGTGTTTTGGCTTAAGTTTAAGAATAATGTTGGTAACACACCAATGGTTTGGTTGTTGCTCAGTAGCACTTACCCTAAAATCACGGATTTTTCAGTACCCCATGCTCTGCCAGTGAGGGGTATTCCATACCATAGAACCTCTTCCCCCCACCTTTTCTCCCTTCTATTATCATTATTGTATTATTATATTTTACTTTTATTTCAATTATTAAATTGTTCTTATCTCAACCCATGGGGTTTTTACCTTTTTTCCCAAATGTCTTTCCCATCCCACAGAACGGTGTGAGTGTGCACAAGCAGCTGTGTGGTACTGAGCTGCCAGCTGGGCTTAAACCACAAAGTGATTATAGCAGGATTTCTCACCAGCTGATTCAGAAAGAGAGCAGAAGAGACCATAGAGAAACCTCCAGAAAAAGCCACAAGCAGGAACCCTCAAGGAGTTTATGATACAAGGCCATTCTTCAGAATGTTCAAGAAGACAGAATTAAATTTCGGGGGGGGGTATATTCCACTTTTGACCTTTTCTCTTTTCTGGATAACAGTTTGGTTCTGGAAATTCTGCAGAGCTTTTAGTTCATTATAAATATTGCATGGCTCTGAGATGAGTTGTAACCCAAAACCAATGCTGAGCCATTCACTCTGTCACTGGGGAAATCACAGCTGCTCGTACTAGATGCAAAGTGGGACTGCAGGATCTCAAATCAGAAAAAGGAGAAAAGCCAGAAGATGAGCACAACTGGAAGAGCAGCATTCACAGCAACAGCCCGAGCTCTGCTACGACTCACAAAACTTTTACAGTATCTGGGCTCTACGGTGTAGTTTCATGAGTGTACAGGGAACAACCAGGCTGCCCTTTGAAAATCTCAAATGGATTCTATTTTATTTACTAGAGTTGTAGAACAGTTTTAACAGATAACTGGTTTTGTTAAAGAAGGCTCATAGCCATTAGCTAACATCACTTAGCTCTCTTCAGTCCCCCATGAAATCACCCTACAACAGTAAAGCAGCAAATCATCAGCAATGGCATAAAAGTCTAACTTGCAGATCTCTCCTCAAAGATGGCTATACTAAACCATACACAGATTCAGCAGGAACTGAATGACCTAAAATGCATTCAGACTTCCCAAAAGCAGGGAGGAAATTCCCCCTTTTATAACCTGAATACAAGTTTTATCTAAGTAATCTTTTGCAAGTGGTTTGCTTGCTTTTTCAGGAGTATAGTTTAAGTATGAAAATTCCTGAACGGAGGAGGGTTTATTTTTCTGGTAGTTTAGAGGAAGAAAAGAAGTAGTTAACTGAAAAGTCAATCAATGAGCTACAGGAGTATTAAGATCACATTCAGAGGTTCCCATGTCAAGTAACGAGGTGCAAGCAGAGAACAAGCCAACTTTAGAGCAATGTAGTCTGAAAACACAAGAAACTAGGACACACTATCAAGGCAGTATTTTAGACTCTCGAACAATGCAGAAGGTAGTAAACAAAAATAGCTGTGAATGATTCAACTCCTAGGGAAATATAAAGAAATAAAGTAGTTTCAAATCTGATGGAGCTGTATATGATACTGGAGAATTTCCAAGCAAGGACTAGTATGCTGTTGTTACAGGATGTAATTGTATGAGATCCACCCAAATCAACACAGCAAAATGAATTAATCAAGACAACTCCTTCAAGAACACCCTAAGTATCTGCTGAGTTAAAGGATCTTCATGTTTTTAGCAACATAAGAATGCTTCAGTGCAAACAGAGCCCTTCAGTTCATCACCACAGTCAGGCTAAGCAGTAATTACTTAATCTAAAATCTGAACTTGTCTTGGAGAACTGCTCTATCAGGTACAATGTTGAAAAAGAGGCCTAAATTGCAGGAGAGAATTAAGCCTAATTTAGGTTGTCAATCTGTGCTGGTCTGATCCCAGTTCCGTAGGAGGTTTTTGTAGCCTACATATCGAAAGGAGCCATGTAGCTGGAGCTCAAACAATTGCAAAAAGCAAATTTTTCCTCAGGGCAAAGTCTCCAAGTAACAGTGCAATCTCCACATTGTTTTGAAAGGATATATACCATGTCCTTGCCTGTGTCAGAACTGATCCAGAAAAACAGAAATAGCAGCACAGTATTTGTTTAAGATAATAAAAAGATAATTTGAGATTCCAACAAGGTGCTTTCACCATTTTGTTGTAAAATGTTCTTATAAAAACTATGATATTTTTTAAATCATAGCTAGCAGGCAATGAATACTCATCTATGCAGCAACCTGCATTTATGACACTGGCCTGGAGGGGGTGAGAGGCCATATTAAATGGATAGCTGAACATATTCACCATCTACATAAATGCAAATTCATTCTAAATTGTACATTTTAAGGACATTTCCTAGGGCTCGGACACACCAAAATACATTATGTATCACCTGACCTTTGGTAAGTGGGTGCAGATGAAGATTAGAAGTACCTTACCCAGCTCTCACCCGAAGCTCTCAACAAAAAATTTGGTATTATGAAAGTGATTCATAAGGAGAAGAATGGCCTTGTCACTGCTGTACTAAACTGGAATTTGAGGTTCCAGAAAGCCAATGCTGGGATTAGTTTGTTACCCACATGGAAAGATAAAGGAACCATTACTCTCCCTGTACAAAAACCCCTGCAAGTCTGAATCATTCATTTAGTAATGATCAGATACTACAGTATAATAGGTATAATCACATAAAATATTGAGAAATGGCAACTCTAAAATGATTGTTACTTCCTTTGATTTTTGCCCTATAGGAACAGAAGTACCACGGGTTCACTATCAGCTTCTTCAATACTTTCTCACAGTAACCAAACTGAATTTCAAATTTAGCTATTACTAACTATAACAGGTCAAGCAATTGGTTAAAGCAGTAGAATGACTGGAGGTTCATAACACTTAAAAGGGCTTGCTTAAAGTCCTGCTAGTAAACAGCAGAGAGGACTAAAGCTTCCAGAAAACTTAATAAACACAAACAGCAAAGTGACAATATAATTTTCTGAAGAAATTACAGCCAGTAATAAAAAGGGCTTTTTCAGACCTTTTACATGTTAAAGAGTTTTCACACATATATTCTACATGCTGTATTTTAATATTAATAAACCAAACTTTAAAGTATAAACACAGGACCCCAAGTAAGTATTGGCAAGTGACTGATGTATTTGTAAGGCATACGAAAAGAACCACCATACAGGACTGCTAAGAGGCTTAGTAATGTACCACCTGATTTTATGTGTTTCTGCAGATGCTCATCATGACTAGCTAATTAAGTGAAATAAAAATAAAGGTAAAAAGCCACCACCCTCAGTATCTTTTGATGTAAGCTCTGCCAGAGGAAACAAATCCAACCATTGGATAGCAGGGAAAACACAATTTACGATATTTTCGTAAGGTGAAGAAGAGATAAAACCACAATGTTTGTTTGGGAAGGTAATTTGCCCATTGCTAAGATGAAGGGAGCAGCAGTTCTCAAGCATATGATGCATCCAGTAACATATTTCTTGAGTTTATGGTACACCAGCTGCAGGGATGGGCTGACTTCCCTCTCACAAAAACAGAACTGGGAAGTGAGGGCAGATCCCACACAGGAAATTGTTCCACGTCCCCCAACTTCACAATTGTTTCACAAAGCCTCTTATTCCTTTTTATACTAAGAGACAAGGTCTCACCTGCCCTGAAATATGCTTCCTTCCCTCTCTCTCATGAAGATGTTACCTACCGCAGCATACAGCTACTGAAGTGGGAAGGGGGAGGCAACAGAAAAACCAAACCCAACATCTGCAGTCCATGTTTCGTTATAAAATATTTGCAGATGTGAAATCCTTATGCCAAAATGATTTAGCAGATTAAAGATACATTGATTACACATGCTCAGGCTTTAAGACAAATACATAAAGCAGAAATATTTTTTTTATTTGCAAAGAAGTACGAGCAAGCCAAATTTCTTAATATTGTTCTATTTGCTTTAGTTGCTGAAATGTTACATTTTCCAAGTGCGTAAAAGCAGTACTTTTTAACTCTGTGTTTTAACTAATTTGTCTAACTTAAGCCCAGAACATTTCAGAACTGCATGAAGGCTTTTTCAGAAATAACGTAAGAATAATGTGATTCACTTCTGAAAAAAAGCATATTAAAAAGTCACACCCTTTGGACAAAATCCGTCTAGTAAGTGGTAGCATATTTAGTAAGCATAAAGCAAAAGCAAGTTCAACAAAATCATCACTATTCTATGATCAATGCATTATCTACAAAAGTACAAGGGAAGAAATAGATGAACCTTTCAAGTGAACAAGTGATGCTCTAAATCTTACTGCTGAAAAAGTAGAATCATATGGATGGAGCACACATTGTATTTCAAAACAGAAACAGATCAGCAACAATCTCAAGGAATTACCTACTGGAGAGCAAAGGAATAGCTTTCTCTTTTTTATATATTCAAGGGAAAAAATGCTTTTATCTGGCATTGCAGAGAGTATATAATAAACAGACTTCATGCATTAAAAGCAAATATGGACACAAAAGGAACAGCAGCAAATAATCTATGAAAAATACGTAAAATATTAACATAGTTGAATACTGAAGAGTTAGCAACAAGCGAGGACAAGTTGTAAAAGATGCTGCTGATTCCTGGTGGAGGTGTTTGCCACCAGAAAGGCTGCTTAGACTAAAAGCTTAAACTGAGGAAGCTATTTCCCCATTTGTCTACCCTTGTCCCTTCTGCTTTCATCTTACTTCTTGAGGTTACCACTTTCAGAGTTGAACAGGTACAACTGTCCCCTACTAAACCAGTTCTGATACAACACGTGTCCTAAGATACTAAAAAAACTATTCAGTTGTGTAGAAATAAATAGGGAGTGACTATTCATCTCTCTCTCTTAAGAAATTTAGTAAGTGGCAACCTCTGGTAGGAGAAGAGGGCAATGAAAAGCAGGTGGTGGACAACTTGGCCTTAACTTAAATCATATGCAGCTGAAAAGTACACCTGACTCTGTTCTAACATCAGGCCTTCAGGAGGCACCAGTAACACATCTCCTGCCTGTAAGGAAGGCAGGCGTGTACAGCATTAGATTATACACATGTTAATCAGCATTTTCATGCACCTATCAGACACATTAAAAATTTGTAACAAAACCCAAAAGTGAATCCTCTTTCTACAACTCAGTTTCCCAGGCTGGGGGGGTTAAGTGCCTATTATTTTTCTTATAAAGATCCATAAAAAATTAACTCAAGTCTCTTCCAACAGTGGAAAAGATTATCGTTTTTAACATGAAAGCAAACACTGAATGGACATTGAAAGAAATCAACTCAGTACTTTACACAAGCATAGTGCATTTGATAACTGGCTTTGTCAGTTTATGCAACTCTTTTTCACACTACGTGCATTGATAGATATTACATTCACATGTGGTCAATCAAGTCATGAAAGCCCAAGGGAAAACACTTGTTTTTAATATCCAGTACAGACAGCATGGTAACACATTGCTCATTTTCACCTATTATGAAGTATAATAGAAACAACATGCTCCCAAGATTTCAGAGAAAGCCTATTTAAAGCCAAAGGAGGAGTAGCAAGAAAACAAAAAAAGTAATCTATTATCAAAAATTATGTATCTGTTTCACTGAGATCAGCAAAGCCATTGTCCCAGAGAAGAAAGGACATCATTTTAGTAATGTTAAAGACGACTATCAGTACCTAGGATTTCAAGTGACGTTTGGGAATGCACTTTTAAAAAGTTGAAGTTTTACGTTTCAAAGCCAATTCTTCCAAATTTCCCCATGGATTATGTTACTAATTGGAATATGTGGGAAATATTTCCCACAATTATGTTTATAAAAGTTCCAGTGATAATTAGCAGCAATCCCAACACACATGGAGAACATTAAAATCCCTGAGAATGATAAATAGTGTTGATTTTATGTAACAAAATGTTCACTTTAAATACATTAAAAGTTTTATTGGGCCAGTCCAGTGGTCCACAAGAACCTGTATGTTCTGACAGTGACCAGTAGCTGTCTGCAGGAAATGGTTAAAAACAAATAAGCTAATAATGGTACTTTCCTTAGTAAATATATTAGACATTCAACATGAGATTCTGGTGCTTTATATCCCATAGGCTGTATCCATGCTTAGAAGTCATCAGCAGTCGTTTTCTCTCAGAATTTGTTAAATTGGTTTACAAAACTGCATGTATTTTGTATCCAGAATATCCTGTGGCAAGCAGTCCCCCAAACTGATCACATGATCATATGAAGAATCGTATCTCCTAGCTCATTCTAAATTATCATGTTGGTTTAATTGAATACCCTCAGTTGTTAAATCTGAACAAACAGTCATTTCTTATTTAGCTCTTCCTGCCATCCATGAGTTAATAGATCACTATTATTTCCCACCCACCCACCTCTGGCTTTCTCTCTTCCAGACTGAAGAGTGTTAAATCGTTCCTTACACTGGAGAATTTATACACCTCTCACTAATTCTTAGTTCTACTAAGGAGAACTGCAAGTACATGTAGCATTTAAAAGGTACACATGCCCAGTTTTCACCATCACACAGTGATGTTATTTCTTGTGCTTCACTCTGTTCCTTCTATTCCCCAAATTGGTTTTGCATTTTAAAATGCTGCTATGAATTGAGCTGAGTCATTCCTGTGCAGTGGTCCTGTGTTTATGACCCATCTTAGAGTCATAGAATAGTTCGGGTTGGAAAGGACCTTAAGATCATCCAGTTCCAACCACCCTGCCATGGGCAGGGACACCTCACACTAAACCATGATGCCCAAGGCTCTGTCCAACCTGGCCTTGAACACTGCCAGGGATTTGCACCCGTAAGCTTGAAGCTCTTCTCCCTCACCCCACATATATTACATTGAATTATTCATTCATCATTTAATTGTACAGGCACTCAATACTCTGAGTTTTTTTGCAATATTTCATTGTAAGCCTTTGTAACCTCCTTTCTCAGGTCATTTAAAAATATATATTTAATACATAAGTATATACATTTAATATATAAATATATATATATATTTATTTATAAACACCGGGTCAACCCCAGAGTTCCCTGTGCAATTCCAGTACTACCTCCATCCACTTTTATCCTTCAGCCGGGTAATCTACATGAGGACTTTCTTCTTTAGCTCACTGAAAGGCACTTTGGTGAGGCAAATCACTTTTGGAAACTCTAAATGGGTTATAGCAACCAGATTGCCCCATTCCTTACACTCACCAGTACCTGTAAAGAAGCCAGAAGGCTGTGATGTATGACTTCTCTTTACAATGGGTGTTTGGACTTCTTCTTAACATACTACACAAATCTGTATATCCATCCATTCTGCCTCAGTGGAATTTATGCTAATTTCCCTGCTACAGATGTAAGACATTGATCTGACAACTTGCTGGTCCTAGCATACAAGGCACTCTCAAATACATGGAACTACAGCAATTTAAAAAGAACAAGCTCTGCCAAAGTTTCTTATTCCCATATAAAATGCCCTAAAATCTGTCTTTCTGTGTTCTTATTCCAGTGCAGAGTACAAATTAACCAAACTAGACAACTATATTAACCCCCATTGTTTCTTTTGCAGCTAAGAACACTATGAAACTGGAAAATTAGTTTTCAAAGTTAATGCATCTGTTTCAAAAATTTTGGCTTTTTAACGACATCTCTAAGATGCATACAAATGCATCTTAGTACCCTCCCCTGCTGTGTGCAAATGCAGAGAGAGAATCATGCTCAAGCCAGTGCTTTCACCCTCAGGAGACCTAATTCTGCTTCACTTGTCTCCCACACTCCCCCCCACACTGAGCCAAACTGCTGAAAAACCCCCAAGAAATCAAAAATTATCTTCTGTACATTAGATGATAATCTTGTGTAAAACAGTCCCTCAACATTTTTATCACTTTCTAGCCAAAAATGCACCTATTTCCACCTTTATGAGACTCTTTTTCTCCTTGCTATATCAGTAAGCCTATTGTAGAAAATTGCCACAGGCCTAATGCTTCATGGTATTTTCCATGAGTTTAAGTTCATCATTCAAGACTTTCTCCATGCCTACCAAGGTCACAGCTGCTACTTAATGCATCTTCTAAACCGGTGAGTACTATAGTAAAACTGACAGAAGAAAGTAGCTCAGTAAAGTAAGGTACGCCACCTAGGAATGAGCATTTACCATGTCACCTAGCTGAATTAAATCTTGCTTAAATGTAATGTTTCTCTCTACCCAGCAATACGTTAAGATAGAAAACTAAAAGTGAATTACTTAACATGTCTGCAGTATACCTGATTTTTCATAACCTGAATGTACCTGCTTAGCTCTGTTAAGACAGTTTACATGCAACTGACATTTGATATTCAGGACGGCAACACTGTCTTGAAATGTAATGCCTATAATGGATAAAAACAAGACAACCATCACTGTCAACTGCTTTGTAGTTCACAAGGAATAAATAATTTTCATCACTTCCAATTTTGCTCCTCTGATAAATGAAAATGGGCCTGATACAGCATGGATAAAACCAGTACATTTTTCTTTAAAAAGTCAACAATCAGTTGCTAGAGCTGTAAAAACCAGGCCTGGTTTATGCTACATGCCAACAAAAACAACTGGTCCTTAGCTTGCTCCTCCTTTTAATTTATCACCCCAGCATAGGGGATATAACTCAAATTTGTAATCAACAAAATAATAATTACTGGTGCATCAGTGCACCAGAAGCACTTTTTTCCCTTCTTGCTGAAGTACAGTTCTGGTCTATATCACTCTCAGTTCCCAAGCCTCTTTCCACCTCTCCTTATCTCTGTCTTCATTTTCCCACTGTCAAAGCCTTTTTTTCCAGGAAGGAAAGTTATGGTAAAGATGAGGAATATTGTTCAGCACCTCTTTGCCCTTTGGCACTGCTATCAAACACTGGGATTTTATCTGCCACATTAGCAGAGATCTTACAAAAAACACATTCCTTTTTGTATAATGTACATGGTGGTCACTCAAACAATAACCACTAACAGATGTCTGACATGAGCAGAATGGACTATTTAAATAGAACTTTATAAATTCTGATGATACTTTCCCAGATTTGAAACCTTGACACTTAATTTATAACTATCAGTCCGGCCATATACTTTCTTTTGTGTGTTTCCAGTTCCAGCCTCGGTAAGTATACTTTGTCCATCATGCTTTAAGTTTCACTATGACCTTGCAGATAATCTTACCCTCAACTTGCATTCATTTAATAGTGCAAAGATAGTGGTTAGGGGGAAAAAAAATAAAAAAGAAGAAAAACCCTTTGCAAAGAATCCAATCCCCAAATAAGGAATTCTGACAGGGGCTATGAACTTAAATGCTTACATAAAATTCCTGGTCACATTCACTACCTTGAAATGACCATCTGGGAAAGTTTTTCTTTCAGAGGAAACACAAAAGCATGAAAGTAACCTGCCAGAGTCCTTCCCATTGAAGTTTTCATGTTACAAGGTTTGTATTTAGGTCTGCTTTCCAGGGATTTTTAAAAAGCACTTAACATTTATGAGAAATTAAATAATAACTGCTTTAAACAGTCTCACATCTCAGTATTACAAGAAAGCGTTGGAGGTTTTAGAAGAAAATTCTCCAGGAGTCTCTATATGTAGACCATATCTGTCAATAGCACTTTACTTGCATACAAACAGTAGAACTAAAGGTCTATTTGTCATTATACAGAAGCAGTTTAAGACTACAGTCTCTGTTAATGCTGCATGATGTACAATTCCCTTGTTTCCACAATCCCTTTTAATAAATAAAGATTCTCTATGTATTTCTGGTTACAGAGGCTTAAAAACAAAGTAATTTTTCTAAAATGCCATTAAAAAAATCCATCTCAGCTACAGAAACAAAAGGACACCAACAAGAGCAGCAGCAATGGAAGAGATTTTATAAGATAAGGTCAGATTCTGTCATTGTTGCATCTCTGCCCGGATGCAGAAAAAGTTCACAGTCACACATTTGGAGACAATTTGTTATATTTGAGGACCAAATGTATCTTCAAATATTCTGGTAGGCAAAACCAAGCAGATTCGGTAGAAGTTTCACATTCCTGATTGAATTTTTAAATCAACTGAATAAGATGAATAATAGTCCCAGAAAACATACAACTTGTAACATTGTAAGGCTTTGCAATCAGCTTCGTAGTGTAAATCCACTGCATTATGCTCAAGACATTCAGCTATAAATTTCAGGGTGATTATTTTGGGAATACACTTCCCCTTTCTTCTGTGGTGCAGTCACAGTACCCTGTGTGAAGGTTTTACTCTCTGTGGGTAGTAGATGACCAGATCCCTGAAGTGTTCTTCCAATAGACAGATCATATTATGGGTCAGGAAGTTTCTTTTCTTCCCGTTACAAACAAGATGACAAGATATCAAACCCAGGTTGACAAGATGGAAAGGCCTCTTTGTACACAGCAGTAACATCTGTAATAGAACTTAAGCAATGCCTACCAGCAGACACAAATTTTATATTAAAATACATGACAATGGATGCTACTGATAGAACATGATTTCACTGGTTCAAAAAAAAGTCAAGAGCTGTCATACAGTTTTAACTGTGAACATCACAGGAGCAAACCCAAAGGATAGACTGTCATATGCTGCAAAAATCACCTACCAAAGACAGATCAGACTATGCCAACTAAGGATCTTCAACAGGATCTGCAGAGCCAGACTGCTATGGCTGAGTTTGCACTTCCTACATGATGGAAAGAGTCCACCTTATACATTTAGGATAAAAAGATGTATTTCAACAGAAAAAGAAAAAACCTTACATTACAGATTGAGAGGGAATTACCCCTCAAAGCAGCAGCTCATTTTTTAATTAGAAAACTTGATAGCATGCTACTCTCACAACTGTCTTCACCGAAGGAAAGATGAAGCACAGAGATGACAGCACGTGACAAATTACAGTTCCTGGATGTCAGGAACACAATGCAACACAGAGACAGGAGCAAGCAAACACATTGCTCACTTTATCAGATTTACATCAGTAAAAGGAAGACAAAGAACTTTGCTTTAACGTGTCTGAGAATACGATTAAACTTCATTACATTTACATGTAACCATGTATTTATATCTTTACATTATTTTCTGCTTGAACTTAGTAACAAAGGTCCCCTCAGAGCTTTTTAAAAAGCAGAAAGACAAGCATTTGCATACAGCAAACACAGCAAAAATACATGTTATTAACTAATAAGACCAAGTCTGTTGCTAAGGAACACAGCTAAATGAAGAGGAAGTTATTTCCTCACTTGTCTGACACCAAGAATGAATTTATGTGATCTACTGTAATTAACATCAAAGAGAATACTGGGGTGTGCAAACATTTAAATTCATTAATATTAATATCACATGATAAAAATAGATACTCCAAATCTCTTAAGTTTACTTTATTTTCCAGCCTTATACAGATAATGTACATCCCTTCATAAGAAAAACACACGCAGTGAAGCAGCGATGTATTAAGACACAGTCACAATATATTACAGAAAGACTTTTAAAAAGGCCAAGGACATCACAAATGCTCCTAGATGAGTGCAGCTTAATCTTTTAAGTTAAACAGTGTCTGAATATGACCTTGCATGGGCAGGTGGAAAACCAACTAAGGAAAAATCTACCATATGGTGACACATTGACACCCAAAGGGAACTGGCAGGATTGAAAGCACCACAGAAGTCTCCTCCAACTGAACCAATACAATTAACCTGCAGTAACCATCATCCTTTTCTTTAATTACTATTGGAGAAAGATAAAACATTTGTAACTTTGTTTCACTTCAGGTGCTTCTCCTTCCAAGGTGCAAAAGAGAGCACAGACTATAAAGTAGACAATTGTGCCCATCACTCCTCAAAACTTTCCAGCATATGGATATTCCTAATCTCTTCCATATTTCAAGCTGTCAAAAGCAGTCTTTTGACCAATTTATCTTGCCACTCAAGATGTTTATCAGTTTGAATACTATTTACTATTCCTAATCCTCATCTCATTATTGAGCCATTACCAATTCCTGTTTTAATCTTCCTGCTCCACACTTTGGAAAAAGGGCAAGCAGGAGACTATTGCCCTGTTCCAAACCTTCTCTCCATTCAGCCTTTAATTTCAGGCTTCAGTTTGGCATTACATGCACATCCCTGCTCCAGGGCTGCCATCCATCCCTCATTTGCTTCTCATTCTCCAGTGCTCTCAGTCCGTCCCTGTTCCTTGCCCAAACTACTGAATTACTGCAGCCAATTCTCAAGTCAGCCACCCTCAGTCTCTGCCCCATAAATAAGGCTCTTCAGCAGTTTCTGGTTTGTTTGACTTTTGCTGTTGTTTTCTTTTAAGTCAGTCATCCCACACTTTCTCTTCTTTATTTTCAAATGGGAGAGACTCCAGCTTCATCTTCTCAATCTGCAGCCCAGGGTGGGGCCACTAAGATCACAGGACAGTCACTCTCAGCAGAGGGTTTTCTTAACTAAAAATTGAATCTACTCAATAAATGTAGATTGATTTTCCCAGATGCGTATAACTTGATGGAGACATTTCCAAACCAATGGCAAAGGGCCCATCACAAAACTCACACTTAAAGCCTGTGATCTGTTACCATGCAAAAGACTACAATACATTGCTGGCAGGTATGGGCAAAATCTACCATTTGCAGGCAAAAAACAAGTGAAAAAATAATACACATATTAAAACCATATACATATTAATACAGAAACATTATATAGACACTATACAGTATCTACATATGTTGAAGATGCCACATATGCAAGTGAAAAGAGGCTCCTTTACTACGCCATAACATTCAGTTCAAAGATGACCTACTGATTCTGGGTAAAATATTCTGTAGTAAATTTTTTTTTCACAAAATTCATAATTTCAGTGAAATATTTAAAACCTTGCAAAAAAAAAAAACCTGCTCTCAGGAACTGAGTTTTAACAGATAAAGATCATCTGTTGCCTCACTTCGTAATTTAAATTTACCTTTCTCCTATCAAAAGAAAAGAACCTGAGCCAGACAGCTGAATAGAGACAATGAAACACATTATTTCTCTCATGTTTGTGTGCTGTTTTGGAGAATGGTATGTTTGGATCTTACTGGGAAAAAGATTCATTCAGATTTTAGCACTTAAAAAACATCTGGACCGAGTGGTACCCAGTAATGGTAACAGAATTTAAGCAGCAAAGAGCACTTAAGTTTTAAAAATGGAAAGGCAGTAAGCTCCAAACGAAAAGCTTTACTAACCTCCTACAGTATTAGTGACACATTTATTATAGTAGTGATTTTAAAAACGGAGGTTTGCCTTTTAAGAGTTTCATATAATAGCTTATTCTATAAGCTAAAACAAATCCCTCCCCTCCCCCATAATTTAGCTCATCCATATAGTAATTCTGCATTTTGAGGTTTTTTAAGCCTTATGGAGTGATGTACATTCTATTCCGTGCTGTTATTTTTATCTTTCAAATAAAATACTAATAGAAAAACAAATCATTTAGAATTGCACAAACTTGTAAGAAAAGCTCAGGTGAACTGTTTTAGGTAAGATCACAGAATTAATTGCTGGCAACCTGCTCAGGAGCAGCGGTAAGTTTCAGTTAGTGATTACACAGCCTACTTCTAAGTAAGCAAAAATATCTTTAGCAAAGTTCTGTAAAGGAGTCTAGCAAGTTCCGAAGTTTGGGGGGGCAGGGAGTTTACCTGTAAAACCTCAAAAATACACTGAAACTAGATTGATAAATATATTAAAAAGACAACATTAAAGCATATAAAATATAAAGTCAATATATTAAGAAATATATTGAGATCAGAGACAAAAGACACTATGTAAAACCAGATATTATCTGAGTAGATACGACATCTGTAAAAATGCTTCTATGCCATCTTACTCTTATTAGCTCCATACGATGAACAAACGAAGAACAGTCTATCAGAAGTTGTAGCCTCTATAATTCTTTGTCATGAAGATGATATGGTGCTTAGATAATATTGCACATCCCTAGCAGTGTTCAAGGCCAGACTGGACAGAGGCTTGGGTGACACAGTCTAGTGCGAGGCATCCCTGCACATGGCAGAGGGTTGAAACTGGATGATATTAAGGTCCTTTCCAACCCAAACTATTCTGTGATTCTATGACCACTGCACTTGAGGCTCCCAATAGTAAGAAGAATGCTGAAAACATGCATTAATTACCAAAAAATAAACAAAAACTCCAGCTATGTTGAAGCCATGCCAGGCCTCACAACAGCTGAGGCATGAAAGAGATGTAGTTAAATCCACATCAAATAACAGCTACAGATTCTTGTTCAATGTATTTAATATACCTGTGCCTACTAACATCAAACAGGTATAAGAACAGTATTTATGAAACTTACTGCTCCAATGTTCCTTTAAAGAACTCAGAGCCAGCTGAAAAAAATTCCTTTGTTTTACAAAAAAACAGTGACGAAGCAAAATAATTCTTTGATCTATTATATATTTGAAAGTACTAAGCTAAATGCAGACAGTAATTGCTGACAAATCCCAGTAGTAAACAAACTGGTTTCACATTTTACATATTATCAAGAGGCTACAGAATTAATGGTTACAGCCAAAGAAATGTTGACACAGTTGCAGATTGAGCCTTAACATGCTGATCATGTTAAAATACTGCACAAGAAATATTTTTCCACTTTGTAAAAAGCCAGACTGTTTACACGCGTAAGTGGCTGGAGACCTTGTTGTCTGTGTGTGGTCTTAACATTTCAGTATCATAACCATGAATATAAAGAGAAGCAGCATAAAACAACCTATTATACTTACAATGAATGCCAGACCGCCAATATTGGAGGCACTGAGATTTAAGTGTCTTAAAATGAGCACTACAACATACATATACTTCTCTTTATATATATACCTATATATATACACACACACATCTTTACTCCTTTTACACAAGTAATTAATAAACAAACTGAAACAAAGCTTTTCTAAAAGTACACAGAGGAGTCCTGTTTCACAGAAGTGGATTTTTCTTCCCTTTACATTGTTTAGAAAGCAAAAGAATTTGGAAAAAAAAAAAATCAAGAAATTAAAAATAACAAACATCACCACTGTTAAAACCCAAGACATTCTTCAACTATGCAGACTTAACTCATGCTCTTAGCACATAAGATGTAATATAAATTAGAATAATTTGACACAACTAACTATTATATCACAGCTCCATTACAAGAATCGCTTAAATCTGTAATTTTCTAATGTTTAGCAACTTTTACTGTAAATTGCTGTTGTTAGTTTACTCATAAATCACTGGAAAGTCTTCTGCAAATACCAGGATTTCTTTCTTTTTTATTTTAATAAAAAACAAATGGCACTAATCTCATGATTGAGGAGAGCACTGTGAAACCATTAGGGAAAAGCAGATGCAAGCTATCTGCAGCAGAGGGAGATCAATTAGTAGCTTCACCATTCACACACTTATATCTAAAGACTGCCATGGCTAGAGCATATCAAACATTTCCATCTTTCCTGTCTATGTTTAGCAGTAAAACATATTACTTAAAAGGCAAGTGTGCAGAATAAATATTTTCTTCAATCACTCAATACAAGAATCTTCAGTATTCATTGCATTAATTGAGATTTCTTCCCACAGCCAGCAACTCTCCAGCATCCATCATTACCTCATT
This sequence comes from Melopsittacus undulatus, assembly GCF_012275295.1. Lineage (NCBI taxonomy): Eukaryota > Metazoa > Chordata > Aves > Psittaciformes > Psittaculidae > Melopsittacus > Melopsittacus undulatus. Next base: position 6,298,088 of record NC_047529.1, on the reverse strand, counting down.
ACCCACAGCTGAAATTTCTAGGATAAAAACAACCAAACCCAAACCAATAAACAAACAAACAAAAAAAATAAATCAAAAAACCCAAACCCCACAAGATTCAATGTGCAACGTTGTGGGGCTTTTTTTCCTGGTGTTCACATGTGGGAACGTGAAGGAAAAATTGCCTATTGAGTACTTCATATGCTTATACTGTATGGGCGTTTTTAATGTGTGCCTGGAAAGCAAGGTTCTTCAAAATAGTGTCTCATCTAAAATTACAGGGTTAAAGTTAGAAGAGAAAAATTCAGAAATGTAGAGAATGAACAGAACCAACACTGTGGGACTGCTCTAATTCCATTTGGGACACATATGCCTCATGAGGTTGGTGTTTCTGTTCTATCAGCATTTAAGAAAAATAAACATGTCACCAAAAGTCTTTAAAAGTATACTTCCCAGATTAGTGAAATGATCAAGAAGTCATTAGAAAAGAAATATGTATGAAGGGTAATTCACTACAAAAACAAACAGTAAATGACCCTTGAAAGGGGTTCTTCTGAGTTTCCTCAAAGGAAGCAGCATGGCTCTATAAGCGGGCAGAACTGAAAGGAGCTAACACTGCTTTCCATTTCGCTGACTTTGAAGAGAGGGCTAGTTTGCTGCACTGCACCAGGGAGAAAGCAAGCAAGCAGCATGACTCGATTCCCACACCTGTACCTGCTGGTGAGTCTGAACAACAGCTCGGTGTAGAGTGCAGCCCCCCCTTCCCAAGCCCAAAAGCCGCTGTCCGGGCCGGGCAGGGTGCTGAATTATTTGTAAATACTCAGTTTTTGCTTTATTCCAAAACCATGAATGGATTGGTTGAAGACAGCTGCAAACAACAGAGGGAGGCCTGAGAATGTATTTAGTGTAATGCCAGATTGCAGAAACTTCCTATGGTTTCTACAGCCACAGAGGGAAACTCCAGAATGCATATCTATTCAGTGACAGGTTTTCTTTCCCTTTAAGTGACAGCATAACCTTTCCAATCCCATTACCTGTTCAAGTGAAATCTGTTCCTTAGAACATTAAATGGTACATTATTGCATTTTCATGCTTATAGTCTGCAATTTTAAAATATTAGCATACCCCCTTCTATTCCACAGTAGTTACACAGGTGAAAGCTTATCCCAGAGTTGCTCCTCTACAGATGCTGACCTTCCACCACCTGTTCCACAACCCTGCAATTTTTCAGTTCATTCTTTCTTTCCCTAGCTCTGTCTGATTTGTAAGGCACTATAAGGTGCTCCTATAAACATGAAAATAGAAGCAAGGGAGCTCTTTGCTGCAAGAATGAGCTCTCACAGAACAGAATCTTCATAGTTATTTCACTTTGTGGAAAAGCCTGGAATCCTCACCACAATACAAAGGAACTTCCTTACACAGCATTCAACAAAACCACCATCTGAAAAAACCTTTCTATATAGTAGTATATAGCAAGATAGTAGATATCACCACATTTAAACTACATTGTATTTTGATAATTTGGATTAATGGCTGACTGCTAGAACATTTAAACAGGCATACTGACTATTTGAAGAGATACAAATTATAATTGAAAAGACAAGGGAACTAATCATCTAAAGGTCTTGAGGATCACTGAAATGATTTGCAGATGATCAGGTTAGAGAAACAAGCATGCCACTTTCTCATCAGGGTCTAACCACCAAATCTGCCTGGCAATCCAAACATTTAGAAAGAAGTAGTATTTCAAAAATCAAGTACCAGGTATGACGACAGCCGTCAGCAGCAGAGAAGATTTTGACTTGTGCATTACTGTAAAGTAGATGTTCGTGGTGAGCGAGCACCATTACCATTAAATACCATTTATGTTGCCTATTCTGAAACTACCATTTGCATCAATTTAATGTCACTAGTATCTATGTAGATTAAGCCTGGTGTTAAGAACACAATCACTTCCTACATGGAATAGAAATACACAGAAGGAAGACACAAGCAAACATTGTTCCAGGAACATCTGTACTCTCTGAAGAGTAGGCACACGTCTGTATTGCTATTGAGGCATCATTTCAAAATGGTTCATAGAAGAGCCAACAGCTACTGAGACTTAATGGTGATAGTGATGTTCTCCCACTTTATTTCTTAATAAGAAAAAACTGAAGTGCTTAACAATCTACTATTCCTGGTATCTTTGCGTAAAGGAGGAATACCAAATTGGCAGAGCAACAGAATGTGAGGCAATGCTCTGCTTACATGCAGGTCTCCAAGGAACATGCCCAGCAATGCTGCTGGTAATTACAAAAGTACATTCACCTTCTAAAGTAGTTTTGAATTTATAGTCCACTCTGAAGAACAAACTTTCTATTATGTTTTAACAGTCTATGATCATCAGTGGAATTTATAATATTTCATTACAGATTCAACGGCATATGAACCATCTCTACCAAACATACAGAAAATGGCTTCAAACAGTAATTTCTGAACCACATAGAATATGCTGGGCATCCATAATCAAATCTCTTTCCAGTTCACAACCAGCAAGCACCCCCAGCTGTATCCTCCAGATATTCTACAAATCAGTTCACAGTTCCTGAGAATCATCAGGATGAAAGGATATAGGTAAAGAGACATTTTCCATGCTTTTTTAGTCATCTTTAACCACCCCGTCATATAGTTTTCACCAAACAATAAAAGTAAAATAAAATATTCAATTATCTGAAATATGAAAAGAAAAAAGATGCATCAAGATTTAAAACTAATGACAAATTCTAACAATTTTCTGAAGAAATCAATAAACCAATGTTGTTCTTTTATTCTAGATATTCCTGTAAGATTTCTCTCCGATGGGACTCCCATGGCAGCCAGTGATAATTGAACCACCATTCACTGCTATTCAGTCTATTTCATATTACACTGCAAACACTCAATACTCACGTTTGTTTGAGGTGAGAATATGTTTGTATTTGATTGCTTTTTAAAGTCCTGAACTTCATTTTCAATTTTTGATGTGTCAGACTTACTCCTCTCATCTAAAATGTCTGCAAATTCCCCAAGACAATTATTGCAACTATGTGATAGTTCAACCCCCAACAAAATAAGACCCATAGGCTTACAGACAATACCACAAAGGGAATAATTCTTTCTAACCTTGTTTTAAACTACTGAAGATTACTTCATTATGGCAAAAAGCACACTACTTATATTATTCACCTTCCTATTTTTATACTACAGGAATGTCAAAATAAAAACAGAAAAGTTACATACTGCATGACCCTGCCAGCTGTCAAATCCTAGAATCTTGGCATTGAACAGATCTTCAGTAATGGTTCAAGATTTAGCTCTTTCCCAACCCTCTAGTTCAGCAAATATTTTACGTTCAGAGCTATACACTTCTATCAGCCTTTATCTGTGTGATACAAAGCAGGATAAACCACAACCATGTGTATTTGGTTAATTATGCAAGCTATTAAATCACTGTATAGTCAATGAATAAAGACGACCCTCTGAGTTTAAAATAGGAGAATATTGGCTTGAACTTGAAAGGCTGTATTTAACTGTATCTTATATAAACTATTGTTTCACCAGTTGAGTGATGTCAGATATGCCAGACACCTCACTACTTCCTGGAAACTAAGCAGGGCTTTGCAAAGAGGACCTTGCACACTGAACAGTGCTTAGCTTCGCTTATTTATTGTACAAGTTTTTGGAGTAACATGAGGATAGAGTTCTTGTACCTTTACAGATATGCTCAAACCTCAGTTATTAACAATATGAAGATGCTGAGAAAATGTTCTGTGGCTATGTCACATTTTCTCATGAGGAAACCACTTGCCATTCTTCCTTACTTCTGTTCTTTTCCTCACTCTACCTCAAGACTAACAACTATTCTTCAACAAGTATTTGATGCAATGCACTATTTCATGTGTATGTGACAAGTTACACAGAAAAAGGGATAAAATCTTTGTTTTACTGAAGCTTGTAGATTGAGGATTTCCTACAAGAGGATTTGTCTGCAAACTGTACAGGTAGCAGAAACAGCAAAGAAGCTACAAAGACAACACAGTACAAAACCAAGAAATAACACTTGCTCTTAAGGCTTCATAAAGGGACCATACTTCTCTAAAGTGTACACAGCCAGCAGGAAAAGATCATCCTGAATCACTCAAATCACTGAAGTTAGTATTTTGGTTGAAAAAATGTCTGCCCCTAATCAAGACCACTTTCCTAAGTGAAAATTTCTCAGCCAGAAATACAATTTTGCAGTAAAAAGGCAGAGCTGTCTTTTATGTAGGTCTTATTAAAAATACAGCATTGCATGGAGCAGGGAAGTAAAAGTAGGTTAGTTTGATGTGCAAAGGTACAGACACCACAGCTTGGGCCAGACCTACCTTCACTTCTCATTTCTTTGTATCAATAACTGAAACTATGGGCTTGTTCTTTTTTGTCAATTGAGATACCACCTCACTGTGTGTGTTGTAGCTTGTTTTCCAAATGTGTTTCTGACATTATGACTAAATTTCTTTACTAAATCTTACTTGCCTCTTCAATACCACTAGGTTCGCGTGACTAATATTATAGCATCTAAGAAATCTATCTTGTTTCTACCTTTTATTTCTTCCTCTCTTCATACCAGAATTAAAACTGATTTTATTATTTGGCTGTATCATTTTTCACTGTTTTTCCAACCTAACTTCTTGAGACATTGACATTACAGACAAACACGCTGCACTGAAAAAATAACAGATAAACTGAACTGAGAAAGGCTGTTTATGAAATAGATTAGTATGCCCTTAGTTAAGCTACAATGTGGTACCAATAAACTCCTACGGGCTCTGATCCAAATCCCATTGACTTCAGTGAGGTTTGGGTCAGATCCACTGTAAAATGAACTTAACTGAGGAGTGGTAAATGAAATCTAAAATGTCTAATTTGATTAGAAAACTCTTCAAGTAACACTGCAAATAATATTGGCGACTTCTTCATAGCTCAGACAGATTTTAGTTCCTCAAATTATTATTAATAAAGTCTTGAATTTATAGTTTTTGCCAACCACACTATCAGAGCTTAGTTGAGCAGCTGGCAACTGTTAGAAAATAACTGCATCATCATCCCTTTTAGACCTAGTGTGGGAAGTGAAACACACTGGATCTAAAGTTTCTGGAGTCATGGTAATGAATCTGTTTTCATCAGGTGACCATGAGTCATCATTTTATCAGCAGTTTAAAAGATTTTCACAATAGCTGAGCATCATCCATGCTCATGCTTAGCAATGACTGCAGCAGAATACCAAAATAGAGTGCCATGTCCTATGGTACCATCATTTACAGAAAAGTTTGGCTATTGAGTCAAAAAAGAGTGCAAAGTCATGGTTGACTAAGTGCTGCAGGGAACATAAATGTCCAGAAGTTAAGCTTTTATCTGAAAACTGAAGCTCAGCTATTATTTTGCTTTTAAAAATAGACGCCTTTTAGGGAAGTTGTGAACTACATCGATAGAACAAAGGAAAGAATAAAAATGCGTTGTCAGTCTCTCTTCTCCCTTTTACTCCACAGTCCCATCAGAACACACCCATATATCAGATACTCAGATAACTTCCACATTACAATCCACAATGCTTAGGGTGGGTGGAGGTGACATAAAACAATACTAAACTTTTGTATTAAATTTTCATGATACTAAGTTTATACACAGCACCACCAGGTACTGTATGAAATGTGGATCCCTTTACCTACCAACCTCCATCTGAACTCACTGGAAAGAGCTGAAGAATTTCACCTACACCGCCAGCTGAAACCTCCCCCAGGACCTAAAGACATCCAGTGATCCCAAGCAGCGTCTCTGCTAAGCCCTGATGTTTTACTGCAACCCAAGAGATTGAAGCCTGCTTCTAAGTTTCACACCCTTTCCCTCCTTCACTGCTGGACTCAGCGGTCAAACAGGCAGTGGCACCAAGATCACCGAGAAAAAGAACAGTGGAGATGTAAAAGACAGTGGTGCTGGTCAGAAATGAGGCATATGGCAAATATCATGCAGATGACTTCTTTGAATTAATTACATATTAAAACAATGTAACTTGGTTTGGTGTGTATTTAGAATGACATATCTCTGCCACAGTTGTATAATGCTCACACTTAGAAAAAAAACTAATTTTTTGGCACAACTGTTATTTTTAAAACTAATCAGATTTGTCTGAATTACCAAAAAAAATTAATGCAAGTTGAACCATCCTCTTATTCCTCATTTGAAGTGATCCCGATGAAAGCAGTGTTTCCACTATTGATGTTTATCCCCCTTGCTTCCTATTTCTCCTTTTGCTAACACTTTAATCTCTCAACTCTTCATCCACTCATCATTTCCCTAGGCTTGAAAATTAATTCTCTGAGGTCAGTGAGGAAACTTCCATTGGCTCCAGGAGGTTTTGAATTAGATCATGTACTTTATTTTCTTTCCCCCTCCCTTCATCTTTTCTTTCTTTTGGAACTTATTTACTCATCACTTTAATCATCCCATATCTGGTCGCATGGAATTGGGAATTAAATGCAGAGTTAAGAAACATAACTAAATAGATGTTCCTCCATCCATTACTACTGTTTTCTGCTCCCTATTTTAAATCATATTCCCCCTGCCCTACAGACTCTTTTCATCTTCTCCTTAAAACTTTTCAGTCCTTTCAGAGAAGTATCACATTTTATGCATTCAAATAGGAACAAACAACACAGCTGAGTGAAGTGTATGATGCTATTCGGTAATAACAATTTCAAACACCTGTATTTATAGCTGTTCTGAGCAATGCCATGTTAGGAGAACTTCATCTCAGAAAATGACTATTTAATGGTTAATATAGCTATTTCTTAACTTTCAAAGACCAAAAAAGCAAATATAAAAACACACAGTTCACATAAAATTCAATAACCTTTAATCAGCTTAGAGAACACCAGTATCTTACTTTTAAAATTTAAAATACTTATACAAATTCTACCTAACAACGTAACATCTAATATTAGCACATTTCTGCTGAAACATTTGTGAGTATTCCAACTACAGGAATTTCACAGAAGGGTTTGGGTTGGAAGGGACCTTAAAAATCATCTAGTTCCACCCCCCCTGCCATGGGCAGGGATACCTTCCACTAGACCACGTTGCTCCATTTCCCATACAAATATCTGTTTTTCAATGGGGAAAAGAAAGGGACACCAGGACTTGTAAGAAGCATAAGCACACCACTTTCTTGCATGGCAAAACATCTACAGAAATACTGATCAGCTAATTCAGTGCACGTATTTCACAGAAGTGTGAACTTTAATCTGTCTAACCCACTTAGATTCATGTAAGCACCATCCAAACAGACCTATCTGATACAGAAATAATTTCTGACATACTATTGCTATATTACATTGTAACTAGTACCTAAAAAAAATCAAGCATGGAAAAGCCAGAGAAATGGTGAAGCTTCAGCATTAGAAATCCATTAACATGATTAAACATGCATGGAAATAGCAAAAAAGGCCCCTTCAAAATAAAGTGCCCATTTTCTTGCTCCAGAGCGAACACAGTAACAGCTTCTACATATCTGTGAACAGAAACTAAAATTACCTATAGAGCACTGTAAGTACATATTAGCATACTTCTACTGACTGTTAGGGCATATAATCAATATTCTTTCTATGCACACTTTCTTGCATGAAGAATTCTAAGATATGTAAAGACAGATGTTAAATGTCTTTGGTTATAAATCAGTATCTCAACGATTACATTAACATACTTCAACATAAAAAACATCTAAGATACAAACACAAGGAAAATGAAGGGGAAAATTTGCCACATTACAGCCATACTGTCATTTTTCTGTTCGATCATTTCCAGTACTTCCATCTTAATTCCCAACATAAAACAGAAAAACACGCTTGCTGCTTCAGAGGACCTTACGATTTAAAGCAGAAAGTCTGAAGTAGAAAGGACCAAAATGTTTCAATTCACTTCCAGCATGCAATAATTTAAACTGGTAACAAGAAACTGCTGAACAACATTGCTGACAAATAGACTGCAGAGTGTGCTAGATGACAGAGGGAACATTGACACTGTAACTATCTTAATTGAAGATATGTGCTAGCAAATGCTTACAAACAGAAGAGAGCTCTTAATTTCTCAAAGTAGAAAACTACAAAGTAAAAAAAAAACATCTTCCCTTTGCATGGAGCTATTGAAATGCACTTACAGCTTAAAAGTCTTCAATATCTGGCAAATGAAAGAATTGCAGAAAACAGTAAATGAAGTTTTTCTATTACAGCCATAAAAAATACTATATTTAGTTCTTCAACTTGGCATGAATAAAGTCAATTTACACAATTCTGGAAAAGCAATTCTTTCTAGTTTGTCCAAAGTTTTAAACAAGACCCTAGTGATATTATTTTTCAAATCCATATAGACCTCATGATTTTGCTTTAAGCCTCACCAATTAAAGTTAAGATTTATTTCTCAAAACAGCAATAAAATATTTTAGCAACACACAGAAAAAGCTTAATTAAATTCATATGTCTTATTTTCCAGATTCGGGGGTATTTCACCATGCAGAGCTTTATGAAGTATCAATATCCCCCAAAATTGAAAATTGCTGATCAAATTAATTTGCATCAAATATTATCTATTGCATATCACAACACTATGGCATCCAACCACTTGGCAAGTGAGGGAAGTGTGCTTAGGACCTAGCTACAGTTTTCATATTAAGGTTTAAAGCTATTTTATTGCGTCAATTATTTTATTTCAATAGCTCTTAATTGCCCATAAAACCTAGCTTAGGCTCGCCTTTCAAAAATAGGTCAACTACTCCCTCTACTGACAATAACTGACCATTACACTGGAGGCAGAGCGATTCTATAAAATGTTCTGAAGCAGCAAAGCCACGAAACACGATAGATGTTTCTTTCAATGACATTCCCGTCAGTTAAGACTTGAAAGACCCATGAGCGTCACTTCTTGCTCCCTTACCAAACAGATTAACACAAGAGATGCTTCCAAAATCTAAAACCTTAAAAGTAGAGAATGCAAAATACAAGGCATGAATTAAACCTTTTCAAACTCTGTAAAATACCACTATCAATTTCAAACACAAGGAACCTTAAATTAGCAAGGTTTCTATATTCCCCCTGCAGATGGATGCAATTATTTTCTACTTTTTAATGAAGAAGCTTCTGAAAAGGGATCTTCCTTAAAAAATTTATGTGAACATTGAACAGTCTTGAAAAACAAAATATTCACATTGAACACAAATCCAGTGAATGTAAAGAAGCAAAATTTTACACACAAAATCCCCGATCTAACACGAAAAGTGCTACACACCTGTGCACAAAGTGAATTCCACCCAGCTTTTCACATATTTACATATTTGATATATTTTAGTTAAGGCAAAACTAATTTCCATCATGCAGTACATGCAAAAACTTACTCTCATTTTCAAATCTTACCAGAGAGGAAATAAATTTCTATCTCACTAGCACTCTCAAAAGTTTATCTGCAATACTGCCTCCCTACAAACACATGCTCAGTGAGAACCTATCCATTTGCTCAGTCAGTGATGTTAAATTACTCAGTGATTGCCAGGGAACATGCTGAACTCCAGTCAAGTGTTTATGCTGAACCAGCAAGCCGGTTCATTTATGCAGGTCATTAACCAAGTGTCTTCAGGCTTTTTATCTAGTGAAGATATTTCAACTCACACCACTTGTTTTCTTGGGCACTTACATTAATATTTATGATATCAAGAGTTCTCAGCTGAAAAAAAACAACACCTTCAGCTTCAGTTCCTGTTGTTACTGACATCAGTGGCATACAGACTCAGGGTATCTGCTAAAATATGCTCAAGATCAACAGTGTTTCTCCTAACTTCTTTTATCAATTCAGAAGCACTGAATAGTACAGACACGATATTGTCAATATAAGGTTGACAATCATGTTAATGTGTGAAAGAAATTAAAGCACTTGTCCCACTAAATGGCAGCAGTTTTCCTTGGAAAAGAGCACAGAGCACACAAAAATTGTTTGGTCTGCTTGCTGAACAGGTTGGTTACCCACAAAACCAAATTTCAACGGCTGATCAGTCAGGGTGGGTTTTGTAGCCACCCTCCAAAAACCCCAAGTTCTTCCACAGAGGAAAAGGTCTATTCTGTTAAACTCTTGTAAAAAAAAAACCAAACAAAAAACCAACACATTTCCAAGAGAATAATAAATTGTGCTAATCACTTTTGAAATGTACACATTACCTAAACTACCCTAGACATACAAGAACACGGAAACAAGAGAAAAGGTTCTAAAGAGAAAGTTCACAATTTTTACTGAATAATTAGTTTTGTTTATTGGTAAGCTGATATAGTTACACTACAAGAATTATGAAGTGCTAGCTCATTACAGAGTGTTTTCAAAAGCATTGCTCTTCAAATACATATCCAAAAGTCAGAGGCTGTTTGCAAACTAAATTGCAATGGCATTTTACTATATGTAATTTTACTGGATGCAAGACAGCTACTGCCTGAAAACAGGCTAAGAGGCAAAAAAGATGCAAATAAAGAGTTAAGTGCGATAAACAGCTGAAGAACATTACTGTGCCTTAGACCAGGAACTCTTAGATTATCTGGGACATACACAAATAATACTGTGAGATTACAGCAAGAGAAGAATCAACCCTAAATTTTATTTCAGGTAGCAAATAGTGTTTTACTAAAAATTCATGCAATTTCTAATTCAAACTACACAAGTGATCATTTTTAGTAACACGATTTTAATCTTCACCTGACTTCTGACACACTCTGCCACAATACAGCAGCAATCCACATAGTTTGCTTCCAGAATCAGAGAAAAGCTGATACAAAATATGCTACTATGGCCAAAGCCTGAAGGATGCTCCTCATAAACTTTTAAAATGAACATACACACATTCTAAGCAGTATAACAGATTATTTTTTTTGTAATGAAAGCTATGACACGCAGCTTACCTTAATGACAAACTTGTTGGATGCCATGATAGGTCAGGTTAGGCTTTTCCTGTAAAAACATCAATTAAAACTGATCAGCACTAGAGGAAAAATTCCACCCGGACTACAGGTTTTTGATTGCTTTTTTATTCCTCCTCTCTCCCCCCACAAACTGACACAAGCTGTGGTCACAGCACTGAAATGGCTGGGTTTTAGCTACCACAGTAAATGGTAGCTAAAGATTTGCTTGTCAAAAGGTAGAATTGTCGAAAGGTTAAATTGATGAAAGTCCTTCCTGCTAACCCCACAAGGCTGGGATTCAGAAAGACACGGAATGGGCCCTATGTTACCAAATTATACCTACAAAAACCCAGGAATAATAATTAAAAAAAATAACATTTTATTTTCACACAGGATAGGAACAGCAGCAACAGGCAAGGAAGAACCTTGGCTTCGAGAGAAAACCAGGTGAACAAGGGTCTCGGAATACTGGCAGATGTACCCACCCAAACATCACAGTTCAAGCTTCAAAAAATCAAGAAACAAGTGTCAGTAGCTGCTGCCTGCAACAGATAACATGCAACAGAAACTACACTTAGAGCTGCCTTTTACACTCCAAAGTTTCCTTTTCCTAAGGGATTAATCTCATGGTAAGGTAAACAAATCTTGTCAGTTTTGTAAGAGATGACATAGGAAAATATTAAGAATGCACACAGACATACAATTCCTCACTGCGTACTTCAACTTATTGTGAAGTACTAAGATAGAGCTGTCAGACTTTCATGTTACAAGTCAGGTTGGTGATACACGTCTCCAGCAGGCAATACACTTGAACATACTGAAATGCAGTCACTATCCTTACTTAACTTTTAAAAAGTGTGAAACAAGATAAAGATCCACTTTACAACTACACAGCTTAACTCTGGTATTAAGATTCAATAGTAATCATTCTGAACTAAAAAAAAACTTCTATGCAGTCCTTCACTTCCAAATATCCAAACACTGAGACCTCTGATTTCAAAAGAATTGTAAGAAAACATGAAAGTAACAAGGGCTCAATTCTATATACTGGGTCAAGGAAAACTTCCAACTACTTCAATGTTTTTTCTGTATATCATACCAATATCCAAACAGTAAGAAACAGAAATAGTAAAAAGATCATGAACAGTGAGAAAAGCATATTGGTTGTTACTGTAACTAGGTTAAAATAAATCTGACATAAGAACTATTCTGCAAGTAACCACTGAAAATGAAGTTTAATACAGTTAATAAAATGTTTCACCTGTGTTCTGAAAAAGTTCCCAGTTAGAGCTTTTATCAGCTGCACAATTAACAGCAAGCAGAAAGTTACAGAGAGGAAACCGATTTTCAAATAGAAGTCACAGAGAGAAGCTGTCATACCATGCCTTGTGCCACACAGCTATCATTCTCCCTTGCACAAAACAGCCCTGGAAACTATCTCAGAGCAAGTTCTGTCAACATTACCAACAGTAATTTCAAGATACACAATGTAAGGAACAGTGTTCTGGACCACTTGGGACACCGTATTTCAATTCTGTCAGGTACTAAGGTGCTTATCTATAGAAGCACCCCTATAGTCTAGCAACTGTAAGAGGAATCTTAAGTAGGAGATAAAACTCAAATTCTTGAAACAGCAGATCCTAGAATCAAGTCAGAAGAGATGCTAAAGGGAAATGACAGCCATCAGGTGAAAAGCAAGTGTGGTTCTGACTTCCTTATAACAGTGTACAAGATGCTCCGACCACACCATCCAAGTCTTGGAAGGCACACGCAGGGACTGTCAGAATGAAGACCCTAAGCCCACCGTAGGAGAGGGTCTGGTTTGAGACAATGTTAAGAACCTGAATGTACACAAGTCCATGGGACCTGATGAAATCCATCCGTGGGTCCTGAAGGAGCTGACAAATGAAGTTGTTAAGCCATTGGCCATAACTGAAAAATTGTGGCAGTCAGGTGAAGCTCCTGACAACTGGAAAAAGGGAAATATAACCCACATTTTCAAAAAGGGGAAAGTGGATGACCCAGGGAATTACAGACCAGTCAGTCTCACCTCCATGCCTAATAAAATCTTGGAGCAGATTCTCCTGGAAGGCATGCTAGGGCACATGAAAAACAACAAGGTGCTTGGTGACAGCCAGCATGGCTTCACTAAGGGGAAATCCTGCCTGACCAATCTGGTGGCCTTCTATGACAGGGCGATAGAACTGATGGACAGGGGTGGAGCAAATAGGAAGATCTATCACAGCCCTTTAGAAACACCACAAGACCTGGACATGTGCAACTCACCAGAATCTAAAAACAAAAGGTCTTGGCAGCATTTCAGGAATTTCTGGATTAGCTTTTTAATTTTAATAAAAGGCTGTATCCAGAACTTTACTAATTATCCCTACCTCCTCCTCCCAACAAAAAAAAGAAATAATAAAAAATAGAAAAATCAGTGGCAAGAAACATCAAAAAGCAGGAGAGTGTTAAATGCTCTAGTCTCTTCTCCCAGCAGCTAGAAACATAGTCTGAAGTTAGGAAATCTGTAATTACAAATACAGCTTGCTGTGGAGCACACCATCAACTAAGCGCTCCTATGACACCAATGATAACATTGAATAAACCTACCACTTTCACAGAATTACCCGTACTTTGGGATATGGTAGAACACAAAGTACTTTGCCTCATGCTTCCAGGAAAATAGTTTACTAGATCGCATGTAATTTTTGAGCTGCATATGGCATACAATTCACAATGGTGCTGCAGGCCCATGATCTAAGAGCAATATTTAGACTGCTAATGTTTTATCACTAATCCTTACATTAGCAATAGTAAGAACGGCAACAAAACATCCCAGAGTATCATCTCTTCTCCAAACATTCATGTCCTGCTTGAGAACAAACAAAGCACATGGGTGAATGAGCTGCACTTACCCTGGCATCACCAATATCTTTTTCATAACAATCTGCCATCCAGAATGCTACTGTTACAAGTCTGCTACTGCTGATGTAAGAAGGACTGTTGGCAGGCAGAAATCTGCTCCAAATCCAACTTACAAAATGAAAAAAGAAAAAAAGGGAAAAATACACACAAGAGAAGTTTCCTTGGGTTTAATTTGCTTTTCATGGAAGTAGTGACTTTGAGAACTTGCCAACTGCCCTATTCTTTGTATTGACCATAAAGATAAGACAAGGGAAATGCAGCAGACAGAACGAATGTAAGCAAATCCTTAGATGAACAAGAAGAATACACGTAACGTGTGAACCACCAGCAAAGTCACTGAACTATCACAAACGAAAAAATACCCAATATTTAGACATTAAAAAAAATAGGAAAAATTCCCTTTAATTGCATAAGGAGAAAAAAAAAGCAGCAAGACCCAAAATACTTTGCCATTTCCTGTGGTGAAAAAACAACAACAAAACCCACAGGAAATATAACTCTTACAATAGCTACTATTTGGTAACAAGACTCAGTTTCATGGAATAGTACATCTGTTGCAAACCTCTAAAGGAAACTGTACATAAGGAAATATGAAAAGAAGCAAATAAGGCAGAAAAACTCTTCTTAGAGCCTATATGTACTGATATATATAAAAAAAAATCTTGACATGGTGTTTGCAATATTTCAACATCTAAATTTTTGATAGAGATCCCATACAAGAAAATATGGTCTACAATTAAACACATAGGTTCCCTGTAGCTAGAGCAAGATGTGCTTCATAAATAATTTGGCAAAATATCTTTCTTTCCTAAATTTGACATGGAGTGGAACGGCAGACACTCAGAAGGAGCCAGGAAACACAGCCTCCCAGAGGGTGAGCTGAAGTGTTTTTTGCCAGCTGATGAACAGCATCTTACCTTAGCTAAGAAGTAGCTTCCTGTGGCGAGGGAATTTGGAACGCAGTGGGAATGAGGAACTGAAAACTCCTGCTGTTACTAACACAACAGCTGCAAACTATTCACATGCTGCGCAGCTCTGGGTGTCGTTACCACATGTGGGGTGAAGTGGGCACCTGAAAAAGGCAGAGACAAGAACACAAACGTCAATTTAGGAACCCTCTAAAATAAGTTAGTATTAAATATTTTTGTAGTTCAACACTAGTTATCACAACATAAAAGAGAATTTTCGGAACTTTTCAGTCCTTGGGTATTGGAGTCAAACACTGTCCAGCTCAGATGCAACACTCCTCAGTTTCTGACAGCTGATCCAAAGCTTGGGATAAGCAGTGCGGAATAAGTGGGATAAGTAACTCACCTACTCACACAGTTCATAAAGAGACATATCCAAATCTTCCCATTCTGCAGTTTCAGGATTTTTAGGCCCACTGTTTCCAACTCTTACACTCAACCTTTGGAAACTATTCTTCCAAGCAGTTAGTATATTTCTAGCTCATTGTTGTCTACACCCCTTCATTCATGAACTGCCAATTCACCTTTCAACAACCCACTTTCAAAAATGTTACCCATTCACCACACAACCGCATTGAACTAAAGGAATGAGAGATTCGGAGGAACACCAGAGGGCTTATTACAGGATATTATCTTTTTGCATTGCTGAATGCGTTTATTTTTCCTTTTAAGTTTCATAGAACAGCTCAGTGAACACTGCATTCAGCTGGTCCGTAAAATGTTAAAAATGTTATGCTAATTTCTGTATGGAAATTGGATATTAAATACTTGTCTTCTGACTACAGTTGTAAGCTCTGCAACTACACATAAAATTTAAAATAAACCATCCATTAACACATGGATGTAAGACACGATATTCTTGGCAGCGATTGCAGGAATAGGGGGGATAGAGAAGAAGAGTTCATACAGAAAAGATACAGAAGAGAACACCTAAAAGAAAAACTGAAGCCAGGTAACAGTCTTCCTGAATTTGTTTTGGTCAGGGCAACAGGGATGGGGCATTTACCTCTTCTCTGGTCAGCCTGTTCCTGTGCCTCACCACCCTCACAGTAAAGAACTTCTTCCTTATGTCGAACCTGAACTTCCCCTGTTTCAGTTTAAACCCATCACTACTTGTCCAATCACTACAATCCCTGATGAAGTGTCCCTCTCCGGAATCCCTGTAGGCTCCCTTCAGATACTGAAAGCTGCTCTAAAATCTCCACGCATCTTCTCTTATCCAGGCTGAACAACCCAAATTTTCTCAGCCTCTCTTCGTATGGGAAGTGCTCTACTCCCCCTTACCATCTTCCAACCCTAATCACTCTATAATTACGTGAGTTTTACGCCTGGACAGCGCTTTCGAGCTCTCTCCTCACCGGGCCGGGAGGGGGTGCTGGTGGGAGGGGCGGCGCCTCAAGAACCGCCACCACAGCATCAGCTCCCGCAGACCATCCCCTCACACAGGGAGGAAAGCGAAACTGAAGATAAAGGCTCGGTCGCCCCCCCAGAGCCTCCCAGCTGAGGGCCCGAGCCGGCCATTGTCAACGCTGGAGCCGCAATTCCGCCATACCTGTTCCACCGGCTTCTAACGGCTCCGCTGCCCTCACGCACGACCCCATCCAAAATGGCCGCCAGCTGTAGCCACCGCCCGCCCTACCCTGCCCGAACTCAAAATGGCCTCCGGCGCAGCCGCACAAGGGCGGCTGAGGTCTTCCAGGGAGAGTGCAGGCACGTAATGCACGGCTCGGCCAATGGCGGGCGAGAGCCGCGTTTCCGGGCTGCGCAGCGCCACTTCCGGCCGTTGGGAGGTTTGAAGGGGGGGTGTCTCTCCTGTGTCCGGCTCATTGAGGTGGTGGCGGTCGGGAAGTTGAGTCCTCCCCTCTCCTCCCCGGGGCCAGAGCCGAGGTGAGGGCGGGATTGCGGCCGGGCAGCCCCTTCCTCACCTGTAGCACCTTGCTGTGTGAGGGAGCCTCGGGTGAGCTGTTCCCTTCTCTCACCGCGAGCTGCCTCAGCTGTCTGAGGGCCTGAGGCACCCGCGCTGCAAGGTCGTTGGGGCTTGGTGTCCCTGCCGATGGCAGGGGGGTTGGAACTAGATGATCTTGAGGTCCTTTCCAATCCTAACTATTCTGTGATTCTATGATTCTATGACTGTGGGGTTCCTGCTGTCCGTCGCAGGACGGGCTGCCTGGGCCGGGCCGCAGTGCCTCGCTTCGCCTCTCAGCGGCTTCCAGCCGGAGCGCGGCTGCCTTACGCGTACCGGCCGGCTCCGTGACTTTGGAGTCTCCTTTGCCTTGCGTGACAAGTGGTGCCGAGCTGTGACATCCCCACGGCATGGTGGAGGGGTAGGACACGGTACTCCTGCAGGTGGATGAAGTTGGACGGGTGTAGAAACATTGACTCTTTGTAGCTTTTTAAAGACGTTATTTTGTTATAAAACCTGAGTATGCATACCCTTTTTCCCCTGTTGTAGGTATTTCTTAATGAAATCCTATGGGAAATAGAGTTTTATGCATCTTTTTTTATGTAAGGATGGGTTCGTTGTGTTTGTAACGGTACCGTTGCATCTCTGAAGAGCAGCAGTTAAGGTAGTTGGGTGTAACTGCTACTCCAGGCATCACAAAGTGATGTAGAAAGCAGTGCAGCTTTGGCCTGCAAGTTGGAAGTCCCACGTTCTGTTAGGAGCTCAGTCACTGGATGTTACTAACTATGGGAGGGAAAAGTAGGGTATTTTGAAACTGCTTTGGTTTAGACCTCATCTTTACCATCTGAGATAATAACACTTGTAATTAGAATATTTGTATCTGAAGCAGTAGCATTTGTAATTAGATACAACTTTGTTACACTTACAATTTAGCATGCCAAAGCTTGAAGTAAATGCAGCAATTAACACTTCAAGATATCTAAATGTATGTTATTTTATTGGCTTTTTTTATTTTTTAAAGTTCACAAAGTAAGACTTGTGTCTTCTTGTGTTTTAATCATCTGCTGCACTGTAATTAACAATATTAAGGTTCAGATTCATCTGTGCTATTATTATAGAATAAAAGAAGGATTTCTAGAATATATTTAAAATAATAAATTATCTTTACCTAGGTAGATGCCAGTTTGAAATGGGTCTTAAAACCATCTGGAAGGACTACAAAGTTCTGATTGTTATGGGAGTTGGCCTTGGGCTGGTGCACTGGGGCTGGTTTCATATCAAGTCCAGCCCTCTTTTCCAAGTGAAGACAGTGGAGGTTGTTCCAGAACCTGGGATTGTGGCATACGTGTTGCAAAACGAACGCAAAAATAAAGAGAAGTAGCATTAGAGCTATGTACTGTGGGTAAGTTGCCAAATTAGTTGTATCTGTATCTTTGAGGCAGGAAATGAGTGGATTGAGGATTTTCTAACATAGAGTGTTGCTGCTTCAACTTTAGTCTTCCAGAACTTCATGCTTTTTTTTTCCAACAGAGTTAATCTGGGAGTTGCGTGGACCAAAAAATTCATCATACCTTTTAAAAACTACCACTAAATCCCATGTGATAGGATGGGATAGTAGTTCAAGACCTAAAGCGATACTTTAGGTGTTAAAGATATTTCAAAACAAACTCTAAGGCAACAGGATCCTTTCAGGTTCAAAACTGCCCAGAAATAATTGTGACACAGTAACATATTCTGTGTTGTTAATAGGGATGGTAATTACAATAGAAAACTAAGTGTAAAAGAAGTCTGAATACTGTAGCTATTACATAGAAATGTAAATTAATATCTCTTTAAGTTCTGGAGGGTTTAAAATCTGGAAAACAGTATTGTTTGTTGTGCATCTTGAAGTAACAAACTGATCTTTCAGAGGCAGGGATTTGAGTTGTTTGAATGTTAAAAGCTTTTTGTTTCTGAAGTGGTTGCCTGTGAAGAAGTGCTGTTTAGTTCTTTTGTTCTTGAGTATAACCAGGTTAACATCACTATAGTTTTGGCACTTTCATACAGTTCAGTGTGATTTATAGTGGATTGTTACTTGCAGACCTACAGATAAAACAGTATAGAAACTGGTGGTCAGTATTGAAGTCATTAAAAGAGGTGTAAAATTAGCGTACTGTATGCTTTGTAATATTTTTTTTTTCATTAAAAAGCATTCTGTCATATATAGGTAATTGTATAAGGTTCAAGGCTTGGAACTGGGTCCTGCACTAGGGTCACAACAACTCCATGCAATGATACAGGTTTGGGGAAGAGTGGCTGGAAAGCTACTCAACAGAAAAGGACCTGGGAATGTTGGTTGACAGCAGTTTGCCCAGGCAGCCAAGAAGGCCAACAGCATCCTAGCCTGTATCAGCACCAGTGTGGCATCAGGGCCAGGGCAGTGATCATCCCCCTGTGCTGGGCACTGGTGAGGCCATATCTTGAATCCCGTGTTCAGTTCTGGGCCCTGCACAACAAGAGAGATACTGAAGAACTGCAGGAGGTCCAGAGGAGGGCAACAAAGCTGATAAAGGGTCCAGAGCACAACTGTGATGAGGAACGGCTGAAAGACCTGGGTTTGTTTAGCCTGGAAAAAAGGAAGTTTAAGGGAGGCCTCCTTTGTCTCTTCAGATGCCTGAAGGAGGTTGTAGCAAGGTGAGGACTGATTTCCCAAGTAGTAAGTGATAGAACAAGAGGAAATGGCCACAAGCTGCTCCAGGGTAGATTTATATTGGATATTAAGAAAAATTTCTTCCCCCAAAGGTTGGTCAAGCATTGGAATAAGCTGCCCAGGGAAGTGATGGAGTCACCATCCCTGGAGTATTTAAACGATGTGTAGATAAGGTCTTGGGGGTATGTTTTAGAGGTGGACTTGGCAGTGCTGGGTTAACGGTTGGACTTGATGATCTTAAAGATTTTTTCCAACCTAAATGATTCTGTGATTGTCCTTACTTGAGTTTTTTTTTTGTTAAACATAAAATAGCAGTTCGAGTTATGCAATATTGTCATAAGATTATCCTAATACCTTTTTGTGTTTTACTGTAGGTATGACTAGCTCTGAAGCTTTTCGTCTGTATTTTGCCAGAAGAAGAGATGAGAAAAGCTAACTGGAATAGAAAGAACTTTCTGCTTGTGGTGGGACTGTCAGTTATAGGTGTCCATTTTGGAAGCATGCTTGTAAACTTTGTTGCAAAAAAATCTGCTCACTCACATTCAGAAGCTAAAAAAGATCGTCATGAATGAAGTAGTTTGCTGCTATTGTGTATCAATTTCACAGTAGGATTTTAAACCTCATTTTAAGAGCTAGATCCTGAGTAGTCACATGGAATGTTACTGTACTGTATGCACTGTCTCACCTTTAAAATGATCCTTAGTTGCAAAGAATCCAGATGTTCTACTTTAAATTTTAAAAGTGCTATGAATGATAGATCTGAGGAAAAATGAGATCTGTTTTGTTGGCTAGAATTAAAATCTTACTTTGAAAATGTCTCGTCTTGAAGCTAAAAAGCCTTCGTTATTTATTACTGACCCTTTAACTAAAGATGGAGTTAGTCAGTCACTGTCCCTGCTGAATAGAATATTAAAATCTTGCTATGGTCCTGCTGGTCAGCTCAAACAGCTCCACAATGGTATGGGAGGCTATGTTTGTACAACTTCACAATCTTCAGCTATACTCAGTCGTCTTCCTGTCAGTCATCCTGTGTTAGGTGTTTTGATGGCCTCTGTACAGAACCATATATCCCGCTTCAGTGACTGTGGTTTATTTACTGCCATTCTCTGCTGTAGTTTGATTGAAAACTTTAAAAGCCTAAACATTGCATCTTGCACTGTCATTAAAATAAGCAAGCATCTTTTGAGTCTGTGTATGGACTACCTCAAATCTGAGACCTGTGGTTGCAGAGTGGCTGTTGATTTTAGCAGTGTTGAGACTCTTCTGTGTTTGGTGCGTAGCGTATTAAGAAGCAAACCTGCTTGCATGCTTAATAAAACAGAGGTTGATCATCTTGCCACACTGATTTTAAAGGCTTTTCTATTTACTGTTCCGTGTCATGCTGAGAGTAATGCTGTTTTAGGAAAGTGTGTAATAGTACCCATGAAAAGTAGAAGAGTTATGGATTCTGCAGTTCTTCCTGGGCTACTGATAGAAGTGCCAGAAATCCAATTGGCAAAACCACTTACTGTCAAAAGAACTTGTTCAAACATGATCAAGATAGCACTTTTCTGTCTGTCCATGTCAGGAGACAGCTTCAGCCCTAAAGAAGGAACTATAACTGTCCATCATGGAATTTCTCTAGAAATGTCAGAGCTGAATCAGTTGCTTAACGTAGGAAAGCAGCTGGTTAATGATGAGGTTGGCCTTGTAGTGTGCCAGAAAGTTATCCATCCATCCTTGAAGCAGTACCTGAAAGAGAACGGTGTCATCGCTGTGGACAGAGCTGGGCTGTCTCTCATGGAACCCCTGAGTCGGATGACAGGTAACAAGGGAGTTTTCTGTACTAAACAATTGTCTGTAATGTTGATCTCATTGAAAACCTATCTAGGTTGGTATCCTTGCAGAGTAAGGATTCTCTTATTTCTGCCTATATCCTGTCTGAACAGCTGAGCGAGGTTATTCTTTTCTAATTTGAAAACTATTTTTAAGGTGAGATTGATTTTTTGCAGGCCCTAATGAAACATTGCACATGTGAATACTGGTAGCTGCAGGAGGAATATCCAGTTATAGTTAATCTTTGCAAAATAGATAATTTACAAATTTAATGAGAACAAAACAATTACTTTTCTATCTTAAACTCGTTGGTTTCTGTATTTGATTTCTTCTTTAGATCAGAATGTTACTTATTGAAAAATGTCTATAATTTAAAAAGCCAAGCGCATGCTTTATGAAATGCAACAAAAACTGTTGTGATGACTGTAATACATGTTGTTTCTTTGGTTTTCTATGTTGGACAGGTTCAAAGCCAATAGCTTCCATACATGACTTGTCTCCTGGTTGTTATGGCAGTCTGAAAGACGTGTGTGTTGAGAGTTTTGCTTCCAAAAACTTTGTGCATCTAATTCCTAATGACACAGTTGTTTGCAGCTTGGTACTCTGTAACAGAAATGAAACAACATGGGATGAATTGAAGGTAGGCAAATTTCTTGAACGCTTTCTTGAAAAGTCATGTTTTTAATAGAAAAAACGACGAGAAATATAGATACGGTGAATTTAGAAAGTGAATTTTCAGTACGTAAATGGAATTTAGTTAGGTTTTTAGGTATACGATTTCAAGAAAGCAGTTCAGAAACATACTTGTTTCCAAAATTTCAAAGCCCTTGAAGAGTTCATGTTCATTTAATGCCTCTATTTTAATACAGAAAGCTGTTTAGAGGCAAACATTTTTCACCTGTTCTCAAGACCTGTGCAGGATATAAACATTTTCATTCTCATTTCTTGGTCTGTGAGAGCATAAAGAAAAGATTGCCCAGCAGAAGGCCAGCAGCAGTACCTGCAGTAGTAGTCAAGTGCTAGTTTTGCTTTGAATAGTTGCTTTAGAAATGTCATAGGGACTGATTGACTTTTTATATATAACCTTGTTTTGCAAAAGAAGGAGTAAAATACAGGGGGTTTATTTCTGCTTTTTCATACTGAATATGGACAAATAAAGACAGTTTCTCATTAAATGAACATGCTTTTGGAAATACAGTTTTATATCCACATGGTAATTCATGGTTATGAAGTCTGTACCAGAAAGTAATGAAACTTCTATTCCAGTAGTTTTTTCAATGGGGGAAAACCCTATTAATGATGGTATGTCTAATGTCAAATTAATATGGTTTTCAGCGTGCTTGTGAAACTGCAGAACATGTGTTGCAGTTAACACTGAAGGAACCTTTGGCATTACTAGGAGGTGGCTGTACAGAAACTCACCTGGCTTCTTATATAAGATATAAGGTATAAAAGACAAGTTTTTTTCTAAAGCTGAGTAATATGTTTAGGAAACAGGAATTTATGTGTAATCACTGCTGCAATTAAACACTTGCCTTTTCTAGGTTATTGTTGCATATTTGTTGTCTGCCTACCAATATAAAACAAGGAGTTCTATGTAAAACACTCAATTACATTTTTAGACTTGATAATACTGTATTTTTACTTGTTAATCTTTAGGTATCTATTATAGTAAGTACTTGTTCTAAGCATTAAAATAAAAACATGTAGTACTTTTATCTTGACACGTAATGGTGCAGAACTCAATTTTGACTCATTTAGAAACCTTCCCTATTGTGGAATAATCACATGAGAAACTTTATTAGTTAGGACTCAACCATCTGTTTAAAATAAGAAAGGCAATAGTATGATACATATTTGGTTAAAATTAGTTCTGCAAAGCAGTGTTCTGATTTTCTGTTTTCCTGTTTTGTTTTTTTTAGAGCTGCAGTCTGTCCACCAGCAGTTTTGAAGATATAGGTTGTTCTCAAACACAATACCAATTGGTTGCTGATGGGTTTTGCCGTTCCCTGGAGTCTGTAGCTCGCTCTCTGAATCATGATGAGGGAGAAATTCTTACAGACATGGTTTATGGACACTGTTGGTTTGTTCCACCAGGTTTTCCACCTGCCTCTAGTTGGTCAGACTTAGTTTCAAAATGCGGCTGTGGGGTTAATGGTAATGGTGAGAATCTCAAATGGAGGCTTTTGCAGGGCCAGTTTGGCTCTGTTGTTACACAGGACTGCCCTAAAGAGCCCCTAGTAAAGGCTGCTGACTTTCTGACATTGGACTGTTATGCTGCAAAGTGTAGTGGCCTGCAAGTAGCTCTGGAGACAGCCAATCTAATTTCGGATCTCTTGTACGTCATCAAAGATCAAAATTAGCTCTGATCTTATGTGAACCGTATTGCACAGCAAGATACTTAAATGAAAGCAGGTAATATATGATAAGTTAACATACTTTAAATGGTTAGAGTGAACAACAGACATAAAATGTAAATCAGTTGGACATTAAGTACTTTTCTGATTGCTCATCTACCATGCTCAAGCATTTTCAAGTGTTAAACATTTTGTTAGGAGCTGTTAAATGATTAGCCAAATGTACAATGAATCATAGTAACATGACTTACAAGCATTCAAATTAGCGTGTCCAAAAGAGTGAATGACACTTTGATATTCTTTCTGCATTAAGCAGAGTTTTGGATATTTGTTAGATCTGTGGCATCTTCAAAGGAATGGGCAAAATGGATTGACTTGCTGAATCCATTTTCACTTGCTGAGAAAACGTATGTTAAGGATTAGAATTTATGTAGTCTCAGCAAAAGCTCTACTCATTCCAGCTTGTATTGCAGCAGAACTTTATCACTGGTGTGTTTAATTTTGTAGGTAAAAGAAGGCTTTCCTTGGCAAATATCTTAAGCCACTTGTTTTCAAGTTTTCTGCAAGTTCTTGCCACCATGTACTATATGCAGTTTCTGTTTCAAAATGGCGGGGAGATTTGAATTAATATATCTAATTTATTTAGTGAGCTATAAGAGCTCAACATGGAGATCTTAAGGTAGCAGGTAGGTAATAGGTTTGAAAAGAAATGACAGGCTATGTGGAAAAAAACTTGTCAAGTGGACCGTGATTATCTTCTATGGATTGCAGGGCAGTCTATAAATAATGATGTTTCTACCATTTAAGCAGAGCTGCAAGAATGTCCCACTTACCATTCAATTAACTCTTTGACTGGGCATAGCCTCTTTTCTTATAATGAAGTAAGGCTTTAAGCTGCTCACACTTTTTTTGATCTTTAAATAAGGCTGTAGACTGAATGATCAAAACTTTTTCTCATTCTCGGCTTGCATGCGAGATCAAAAGGGGTGTTACAGTTTCTTGCTGAAACTCATTTTCTTTGCCCCTTCTTCCTCTTTGTTTTCAGTCACAAGGGACAAATTTCTGATGCCATGCTACTCCAGAAAACATCCGAGTTAGTTACAGACTAGACTACTTATTTGTTTCCTGGTCTCGTAAGTCTTTAATATATTTACTGAGTATAAGCAGTAGAATTATTTTGTGTAACTCAGTTTTGAAATATGTAATTAAAACAAGATCTTTCCAGACCTTTTGGTGCAAAGTCTATTTCATTTCAAGAGCATGAATAATAATTTTCTCACTAGAGAAAATGAAAAGTTATTTAAAGTTCTTTATCTTTTTATGACCTGAAGTGATTGTTTCTGTGCTATAAAGCATCCTTTGGGAATTTGTGGAAGAATGTTACAAGGGTTGAGATGGAGACTGTTCAAAGTTGGTTAATTAAAAGGCTGCTTTTATATCTTGATTTTCCCATATACCATGAACCACAGGAAAACATCTGGAATAATGAAGCCAAATGATTGCATAAATCTTAAGATTAAATCTTAAGAATCTTGGTATTACTTCATCTAATTGAGTCTCTAAGTTGGAGTTAGAGTATTTTACTTCCTATAATAGCAGCATGTTATGCAGTGCAGAAATGCTGAGTTTGGTGACTATAGCTGTGAAGTGAAAATTAATGCAATATTTAAGTAGACATCGTTGCTGGTGTTCCTGTATCTTGATAGCTGAAAGTCAATTCACAGCTCCTATAAAAGCAGTGTTAGCTCTATTATTCTCCCCCACCCTTATTTTTAAGTAAATCACATTAGAAAAATTCTGAAAAAAAGAAATTTAGTTTTGATAAGTAGATAAAAATTCATTTATACCTGAGCCAAAGATTGTTTCATATGTAAATAGTTTTAATAACAGTTGATTTTTATCTCCCAGTGTGACTGATGAAGAGAAATAAGCGGCTGCTTATGCAGCTTCGTAAGCATGGCTGCATATGTACACTTCAGTTCTCAGTCATGCTACAGTTTTCCCAAACCTTTTGTGGTATTACCCTATCTTTAATGGGTAACATAGGAGGAATAGAACTTTGGATACTGTTTAAAATACAACTAAGTAGAATTTTGACTCTTAGAGCAATATAGAAATAACTTTGGTGAACTCCCATGTTTCATGGTAAAACTTAGGTGCAAAGATGGTAGGTTTTCCCCTGTGTTTTGAAATTGGCAAAATGAAACACCCCAGGCATAAATCCTCTACAAAGCCATTATGGTTTTATTCCTGCTCCCTATGGAATTTCAAGTTTATTCAGTGGGAAAAATTAGCATTACAGAAGTATTATTAAGACAAGTGTTTTCTGAACATGGCCTCAGTCATGTCTGTTGACTTACGCAGATTGCTCAGAGGCTATTTAAATTTCAGTAGTTCTACTGGTAATACACAAGAAGTTAGAACATTAATCTCCAGCCTTCTGAACTATGTTAGTGCTCCAGGCCTAGTAGGAGATAAAAGAAGTGCTGATACTGTAATTGCTGAGGTCAGCTTATTTAAGCAAGGTGCCAGTTTAATATAGCTGCTCCTCATTTCAGTATTCATTTGGTAGTGCAGTTCCTATTTGGTATTTAAAACTTCAAAGTGAAGCAGACTTGAAAATGCTGATTAATTTAGGGATCTTTAGTATTTCTATTATTGCATCCTATTTAAAGTAGACATACAGTTAAACATTACTATTTTGGCATTGGCAAAGAATGCAGAATATCTGCTTTTCACTGATTCTGCTACTGACTTGTGAATTTATAGAGTCTGTCAGAAATACCTGAAGTTCTCTTCTGTCTGTTTTCCTATTTATAAAATGGGAATAGTTCACTCTTCTTAAGGCATGGAGATTTGTGGGTGAAGAGTTCCAAGGTCCAGATGAAAAGTGAAGAACTAGTTGCTGCACAGGAAAGAAGAGGCAGATAATTCAAAACTAGAATATAGTCATTTCAGTAAGGGATCTTTGGCCAGGATTCATGCAGACTCCTTAAACCAATCAGCTAGGTAAAACTCCCCTGTTTTTTCCTATATATTGGACCTAGATACATTTTCTTATTCTCTGAAATTTTGGCAACTGTTGCTAATAGTAGCCTAATTTATTGCCTTATGTCTTCAAGAGCACACACCCAGAGAAACATGACCTTAAAGCTCTGTTCAGAAATGATTGAATTTCAAGGTGAGCATTGTCAGACCTCAGCAATCCTTACTGTATCATGTATGTCCTCAGTGTTTTGCATGCATTTCAGACCATGATCTTAAGATCCTTTCCAACCCTAACTATTTTATGATTCTATGATGCTAATCCTCGAAGATGATAGAAACAGATTCATGAGTTTGGGAAACATAACATTCCTGTATTGGTAATGTTACACTTGTTAAATTTTTATTTCCTTTTCAGAAGGGTTGGACATCTTTAAGCTGTTACAGTTTTAGATCTGGCTTGGGAAGGGAAGAGAATATTTATTGTTATCAAAGCTTGTAAGGAAAAATACTGCCTGAAATATCATAAGCACAGTAGGGCATGTGCAAAACAGTTCACCCTACCCAAAACCTGATCTTCTAGATTTTACTTGTGCCCTTGTTTTGCTGTGCTGAGTAGCAAAATACACAATTTGTCACATTTTCAGCAGTGCCATGTGAACTGAGTCATACAAGTACTCAACTTCAGAAAAATCAATATCCATGAGTCAATGTCATAGGAAGAACTTCAACTGGATTTGGCTTTACTATGGTTCTGAAGATGCAGAAGCAGTCTTCTTGTTGCAAAGGCTGTCTCCAGCATGCTTATAATCTGTGCAGCCTTTCTCAGTAGCTGATTGCTAGTCACATTCTGATGTCTGCTTCAAGAATTTTAGTAGCTTTCATCCAGTAATTGAAATATAAGTTATGTCTGCCTGCTTGTCAGCAGAGACAAGTTGTACAGTACTAATAAATAACTTTTTGGCCAGTAACACTGTGCTCTTGAATTCTCATTAAAGAAATACTTTTACTTTCTGCCTCTATAAATTGAATTGGACAAATTAGTCATGCATATTATAAGCTCAAAAGTATACATGGAGTTATTCTTTATGCTGGAAGCAGCAAAGTAGTCACAGCATATGTAATAAAGCCACTGTGTTATTAGTCCAGACATAAATAAAATTAATTGCAGAATAGGTTCCATTGGGCAAGGTACTTTGTATCTTTAACTGTGCTGCCTTCCATTATTCTTGACCTAGATTTACATTAAGCATATGTAAATACCTTGTAGACATACCTCCTGCAGAACTTCATTTTCATACCTTACTTCAGTTTTCTTTATAAACTTGAACTTTCCAGTCTTCTTGCACATAAAAACATTTTATTCAGGCTTTCATCATGCAGCTTGAAAGGTCACAGCTGTGTACTGTCTGCCTTCTGTAAGCTAATTTCTGGTGTTGTTATTTTCTGTCCTGACAACATCAGCTCTCTTCAGGTACACATTAAATCCACATTAAATACTAACTGCTTCTTATTATAACACTGTTACATGTCAACAACTAAGCATTTGCATGGTAGCATAATGCAGCAGCTATTCCTTATCAATTGTTTTCTTTTTTTTAAACCTTCAACTCTTTTTTTGCAAGTAGAGAAGCTGAATTGCCTCCCTTTAATCTTTAAAAAGCATTCTTAGTATCATCCTTAGTATCTTCTCCCTTAAGGCTTATGATATTGTTTGTCTGATCTCTTGTACCTGGTAAGTATTGGGTAAAAAAATGGGAGGTTTGGGGAAAATGAGTTTTTATCTGTGGTGATGACTCGGAAAGACTTTGAGTCATCGCTTGTGTGAGGGCTATGCAGGATCCTCTGCTGATGGCTGGTGTACTCAAGGGTGATGACAGTGATTTTCAGGGAATTGTAGGGACTGTGGTGATTCCGGCTCTTGAAAGACTTTGTGACTTAGAATGGCAGAAGCAAAACTATTACACCCTCATTTGTTACTCCTTTTTCATGTGCCAGCAGGCTCTAAAAGTTGTAGTAGGGTTTGTTGTAGGCTTTCTGGTACATTTGATTGGAGTATAAGTGTGCTTTGCAGGTGAATCTCTGTGTGTTGTCTATGGCTGTGCCAGGCGCCTGCCCAGTTGCTTGCTTGCTGTTACAGCTGAACCCAGTACACTGCCTCAACAGGACCAAGGGAAAAATAGGATGAAAAACCTGGATCAAGATAAACTTCCTCTCTCTCCATGTTTCTCACATTTTCCCCTCTCATTCCTCACTGCTAAGTGGCTTTTTGCCCTTACATCTTTTTATGCAGAGATGCCCTGTGGTGCAGCTTCATATGCCAGTATGTCCCTATGGAGGCTGCCCAGCCCCTCCTGCTGACACCCCTGTGATACCTTGCAGGATGCTGTTCTGAAAAGTATGGGGAAATTGCTGATTTAAAACAAACCTGGTGTGGTGAAAGGGCCAAGGAAGAGCACTAGGAATGTTAGCAAAGCCTAATCCTGGAGGAGGAGCTGGGAAAAAGATTTTCCTTGTGTAGTGAGTGCCTCAGAAGGGAGACATGCAGATGAACCAGCTGCAAAGAAAAAGGCAGGGCAAAGAAACCCAACTTCTATTGGATGTGGATGGTATAAAGGTGTTGCTGATGGCTGTTACCTAAGGCAGGTGTGCAGGGTGGCATATTCCCCTAAGAGGGAGGAGCAAGGGCTTGAAGGTGTGCTTGAGGGCTGAGGAGCTTCCTGAAATGGGCACTTCTGGGGGAAGCTGAGATGCCTTCCCACTGTCTCTGAGAAGGGGAATGGCCCAAGAGCTGCTTCATGTGGGGCTCCCTGGCTGGAGTTTAGATGGGAAGGCCACCTACTTACACCCATAAAAGCCTCCTTAAGCACAGTCTGAGGATACAAGTGTATATGTGACACAGGCAGAGGATCGACCCATGGCCCTTCTGTCATCGTGGAAGTGTTGCAATCCATGAGATTACTCCAAAAAGTGAGTTTTTGTGTATTTTCTTTACACCAGTGTGATGCCTGCTAAACAGTGGAGTGTGTGGTGTGGCCTGTTGTCTATGCCAACCTCTTTGCCTTTTTTGGTTTCCATTGCTTCATTTTTAAGCAACCAAGTATTTCTTCTACAACTAACAAAGGTAGGACAAATTCTACCCTTGGTTTTACATGCCTTAACTCTGGTCTCCTGTTTTTACTTCTTTGTTGGGGTCAGCCAGGAGAGGTGAGAAAAGGAAGATTAGATTTGTGTTTTGTACTTAAATTCTTTTGAGGAATTTAAAATCATGATCCTAGAAAGCAACTTCGTTGAAGTGTCATGTAGTTCTGTGATCAGCATTGCACTGACTTCTATGCTTTGTGTTTGGCACAGGTATCTTTGCTGAATCAGGTCTTGCACTATCCTGTTGGAATGCTTTTCTTGTCAACATTAATTTATCTGTAAATTATGCTTTCCAGTATTCTGCACAGGCACTGAAGTGTTTGGTTTGGCCACTCAAATGTGTTAATGTTCTGCAGCTGGGAACATTCCTAATTGAAACTCAGCTGAAATGTGATTAATCAGGCAGTAGCTAAGACAGTTGTAGATGTCCCTGCTGTCTCTTACCTTGGAAATTAACTGGTTTATATGTGGTGGTAATAAGAAGAATATAATACAAAACACTAAGAAAGTGGAATACTTGAACCCTGTACTGGATAATTTAGTTTTCTCTGTTTTTTTAATTGGTATGGTGTGGGCCTTTCCAAATAAAGTACTCATCTCCAAACCAAAGCAGCAGAGAAATGAGCTTAAATATTTAATAATGAAAATTGCTGAGCAAAACACTTCCTTGACTACTGAAATATTGTCAGATAAGAGAAGTTGTATGTACTTGATGCCTCTGTGAATGTGAAATCGCTTCAAGGACTTCTCTATATCAGTGTTCAACTTACTAACAGCATTCTGAGAGGAGTGTGAGTGCACATGCCCTGGTTTTGGGTGTTAAGAAGATCCATTGCATCTGTTTAATCAAAATGGCTGCTAAATGAAAAAAAATCCTGTTCCTAAAGCTGCAAGCATAACAGCAGATGTCACTCCAGTCTTTTTCTATGTGGGCCAGAGAATTTGCTCCCGTACAAGAACGGTGTGTGTGTGACATGATTGCTGGTGTTTAGTATAGTGTATGCTAAGGAATAGATACAGTACAGAATTTCTGAGGTTGATTATGGATTTTACACACTACAAAAACACCGTTTCTGGACTGTCTCCATTTGGATCTGTGCATGAGGTGGAAACAAGTTATGAAGAGATATAGGCAACGAGTAACAACACGTACCTTCCTCTAATGCCTGGCTCATCCCCGGCGGTGTTCAAGGCCAGGTTGGACAGAGCCTTGGGTAGCATGGTTTAGTGTCCTGGTGTCCCTGCCCATGGCAGGGGGGATTGGAACTGGATGATCTTAAGGTCCTTTCCAACCCTAACTATTCTATGATTCTGTGTTTAAGATAGTGGGGTTATTTATTGAGAAAAATACTTAATGGCATGGCTCAATCATTCTTAGCAATTGCTTCAAGATTGCATTACAGTTCTGAAGTTCAAGATGAAGTTACCATTTTAAGCAACCTACAATAGTTTCAGTGTGCTGTTCAATTCAGTGTTCATAGTTTGGTCATAACAATGGCTAAAAAACTTGTATGTAGAGGAACCCAGAATGAAAGTCTTAAGTTTCTTGAAGTAGTGCAGATTTAAATACACCATCTTGTATGACATCGTGTTTAGTGTGTGCTGCAAAAAATAAGGCAAAAATCTCATGTCAAGGTGGCAAAAGTAGTTTCCTGCATCACAGAGAGAATCATCCACAAACTCTATAGTAGATGCTGTAACTACTCAGTGTACTCCTAAGAATGTGGTTTTCAGTGTGTTGGTGGTTTTGGTTGGTTTTGCACACTGGTAGGGATCTGAAGTCTACCTGCTACTGCCTGTAAAGACATTAGAGTAGAAAACAAGGTATTTCTTTCTTATAGGTTAACCTTAGTTGCTGAAAACAGTTACTGGCATAAAATCACTCAGGACTACATTTGTCTGAATCTCTAGTGCCTGTAGGAGGAGGAAAATTGAGTTGTTTTTACATTGGGGGAAGCAAAGAACAAAATTCTACAGTAGCAAAATGCACTTTACAGTAAAAGAACTGTGGTGGTTTGGTTTTTAATTTATATAACAATATATCTGCATGTCATTCTGTTCTAAGAAAATTAGATTTAATGAACCTGTGTTGTTACAGAACACAAAAGCTTAGGAATTGTTGATGGCTTTGGCACTGCACAGAAGTAAATTTGTTGTTTACCTCTAAGTTCAATCCTCAATTATTTGTTTCTCTCCTAAGAGTTGGATCTTAGTAATATTGAAAGTTCTGCTGTTACGTGATTGATAAGACCTGCATTTATAAGTTTTTAACTAGTAATTGTAAGAAAATTACTTTGGGGCTTTAGACATGATGTCTGGGGGGAGGAGGTGGGAAATTCCTTGAATGGTTCTTCGCAGTTCCCTAAAGTGCCCATTGGCAGCATGTGAAACTTTTGCTGATGTAATTGTTGGCTGTGAAATGTCTGGCCTCCAAGAGTGGTGTCTATGTGAACTGAACAGAAAACCAAGGCTTAACATTTAATCCTGCTTTGCTAGGAATAGTTTCACCTCTGAGATAAAGCAGAAGTGAGTTTACTTTTTTGCCTGAAGCTTTGCATAAGGAAAGATAATGCATATAGTTACCTTTTTTTACCAGGTTGGTATTGACCTCTCTTGAATATCCCTACCAGCCCAGTTGTAGTATTGGGAAATAGGAGTTTATTTACCATGATGCTTTGCTCATACATAGCAGTTGTTGTAATGTACCAAGCAAGTGATATGAAAAGATTTAAAATAAATGTGCAAATTTGCTTTGGCAATTCTGTATTTCTTTGTTCTGCTGTGAGGCCTTGTGGCAAGGCTGCCTGTTTTGTCATGAGTTTTGCCTTCAATTCATCACTGGTTTGCCATTGTTAGAATTGCAAGTCTTATCTGTATACATATTTTTAGCTCCAGATAGAGTACTTGACGTCCTAAATGATGACTAAGCCTAGTGAGTGGCAAACCCAGCAGTAGTTGTAAGGCACAAAATCAATTTCATAGCTGTAATGAATATGGTTTTAGAAACACTACAAAATGCAGAGGAGCAAGTGGATTTGGTGCCACAGGCCAAAAGATTATTTCTGTAGTGTGTGGGGAAGAAAATACTGCATTCTACCACAATTGTGTAGAAGGGCTCCCTGACTAAAGAATTAGTTATTTCCAGGTTATGAAAACATAGAGTAGTTTTGTGTGCTGAGTACGAGGGTCTTAACTGTGGTTTTAGTGGAAAGAGTACCTGAGCAAAAAAATCAGTGCATTGCATATATAACCTTGAACTTCATTTGCTAAAGATGAGCAAACTATGTCCAATATGCTCGACACCTGTGTTCAATAATATTCAATCAAGAATGGATCTGAATTCCTACACAGGAATAGCTGTCACAGGAAGGAGGATTGGTCCTACCAGGGATCTGGCTATCAGTAGAAGTCCAGTTGAACATGATGTTTATCTTTGTTGTAGGCAAGTCACTTAAGTAATGACTTTTTGCCGTAAAGAGACATCTAGAAGCACAAACATCATACTTCAGCCTTTTCCTGATGGAATTTTAGGGACAGGTTGATAATAAATCAAATTGAAGTGATTATCTCAACAGAAGGTTTGTTGTGTGGTGAATTTGAAGACAGCTGTTGGTCTGTGTGGTTCTGGTTATCAGCAGAGCATGGCAGGTTGTGTTCCATGTGTAGAACTTGATGGAGAACCTGGAGATGCTGTGTGAGAGGTGTCTACCAAAGAGATTCTCTGCTTCAGCCAGACAGATACCTTTCCAGAGCTTGCACAAATGCTTCCTAGTTTCTTTGGGCCTTAAACACTGTGTCAGAAGGACGTTATCATAGTTCTATGTGCTCAGCTTAGCTTGCCAGAATCTCATCAACTCCAGCTTTTACATTTTCAAGAACTAGCATGTTTATTTTGCTGATGTGTTAAGCTTCTTTTTCATTTTCTTTATGATTGTTTAATGGGGGAATCTCTATGACTTGTATAGTAAGAAAGTCTATAACTGTGATTTCATTCCAGTTTTTTAAAAGGGAAATATTCAAATCTAGGGCAGATCTTAGGAATGTCAAGAAGACTTTTGCCTCTTGTTTGTCCTATGAGGATGGAAAAATGTAATTTTCCCACCACCACTGTGAGAATTTCATGTTTTTTGACACTGAGTATAGAAGACACAAAGCAAGGTACAGACCAAAAAGATGGTCCCATCCTCCTAAGATAGGACTGATGATGAGACAAAGTCAGTACACTCTCAGATGGGGTGTGATTATCTTTATTGTCTACAGTGGCTCTTAAATGCTGAGGGAAGAACAGCAAGAGCCCCCCTGGACTGCTCTTTTAGCTTCTAACAATCATCAGGTTAAGGACTTTCTAGCTCAGGCTGCATCTGGATTGTCAGTTTTAACAGGCACTGCTAGGACTAGTACTCAGTTACACTAAATATGTGTTTCTGTAGGTACGTCTATATTCAGAGCAACTATTTAAAAATCAAAATAAGGGGACAAAGGAAGCAACTGCTCAGTTGACATTTCCGATCTGCAAAGGACTATGTCTAGGGCTGAGCCTTGCTGGAGCTAGTTCTGACTAAGACCACTACCTAAAAGCCATAGTGAAAATACTGAAATGGCAGGATGAGGTACAAAAGTTTATATGGAGTGTTTCTGAGGCTCTGGGTCAGGCTTAGTGTTGAGCTTAAGATCCAAACAGATTTAATATGTGAAAGCAGGCAAAGAAATAGGAAAGTTGTGCATGTCCTGTTCTTGAACTCTCCAGTGTCCCTGTTTTGCTCATTCATGCTGAATGCCATCTCTTCTAGAGCTCACAGAATCAGATTGTAATGGTCATAATGCAAAAGATTTCAATATATGATTTAGGGGTTAAGTCACCTGGGAAACTGGTTTCATAGTAAATGTACTCCAGGGTCATCAGCTATTTTGTAAGAACAAGTATTTGAAATGGCTTAGCTTCCTGATGTCCAAATGGTCACATTGCTTATAGTAAACCAATGCACTAAGTTGTTTTAAGAATGCAAAACAGAGATTAAAAACTACAACTGCAAAGCACAGTATAGGCTGGACAAACCACCCATGATGGAGTACTGTCCTCTGCAGCAGGAGCAGCCTTGAATTATTCATCATGTGAGTGCTAGCAGTAAGAGACCACAAGGTGAATTTAACAGGTCTTTTAATGTACATAGGAGACTTAACTTTGGACTTGTTTCCTGTTGTGATGATAAATACAGTGAAATAAACCCTATTTACTTTTCTTAAACAGGGATGAAGGAAGTTAAGAGAGACCCACTTGAGTAGTCAATATCCCACTGTATCAGTAGTCGATATCCCACTGATCAGAGCATTCATTTGAGCATGTAGTTAAAATCCTTGCACTGTGTGGCAGCATCCTGCCCTAACGGCCAGTCTTGAGTCTTCTGAGAAGAGAAAATGCATGTGTATTTCCTGGTTTTATTCTAAAAACAAGGTAAAAAAGTGAAATTATTGTTTTGTCAGAGCTGTCTGCATATAAAATAAAGGGCAGATTCAGTTTCACTCTATTACTCGTTATGATGGAGCACATGTAGAGAGATGCAGCTTCCAGCTAGATTGGGTGGCCTAAATTAAGATGCTGCAGTTCACATGTTAGGTGAGAAGAGGTGGTATTTGATCTTTTTTCTCATGAGCCCTAAACTCACAGCTTGTCTACAGAGGGCCTGAGATTTTCTACTTTACATCCACGTCCTTATGAATTAAAGAGTAAGTGTTCGTTTGATCTGGGCATTTGGGATTTTGCAGCTCTGTATCGCAGTTCTCCTATACCTGTGTGTGAAGCTAATACTGATGTCTGCATTGCATTAAAGGTTGAAGTAATTGAAATGCCCTTGATATCAAGGGTGGGAGTCCCATCTGGACAT
This sequence comes from Melopsittacus undulatus, assembly GCF_012275295.1. NCBI lineage: Eukaryota > Metazoa > Chordata > Aves > Psittaciformes > Psittaculidae > Melopsittacus > Melopsittacus undulatus. The sequence continues at coordinate 6,262,456 of NC_047529.1, read as the reverse complement.
GTTCCTGTGTAACCTGCTCTAGGTGGCCCTGCCTTGGCAGGGTGGTTGGACTCAATGATCTCCAGAGGTCCCATCCCCTAACAATACAGTGATACTTTGAGAGAGTCCCTTCCTCTGAATTAACTCTATTGGGAAAAAGCCAATAGTACAGAACTTTGGGAATAATACAAAAGATGGGGAAACCATAAGAGAGAGAAAATCTGTGCCTGTTGCTGAATTTATGTCAGGAGTAACTATGCAAATCAAAGCAAAGCTCTGCTCCTCTGCTTTTGCTGCTTTTCTTCCCTCTGCTATTTGTATACTTTAACACTTCTGTCAGCTGCAGATGGGCAATAACTGAAGGACAGAGAAAGTGGCAGGTGTCCAATCCTTCCAAACCCAATCTCATTTTAGCAAAATAAATAAGAATTTGGTTGCTATGATAAGACTAAGTCACAATTACTCTGGCTTGCTGCAATGCTGTCATGGGACTGCAGTCAAGCTGCTGTGGTAAGGCAAGGCAAGCACCTTACTCCCAATCCTTTGGTTTAATGTGCACAAAATGCTTGTGAAATTTGATTTGATGATAAAGTTGGGTTGCAAATATACGTTTTGCATTCTTCATGGTATTGGACATATCTGTTTTCAGAGCAGCTCAGGCCTTAGCACTATTCCCTCCCCTGCTCCCAGTACAGCAGTAAAACACTGCAGTGTCTCTTATATTGGTTCACAAAACTGGCAAGTGAAATATGCAAAACTCATGGCAAATCCCTTACAGAGCAAGCTGCTTCTCTGTGTGTTTTGGTTCTGGCTGGTGGGTGGGAATAGGGAGACCCTTTTTGGGTCAAATTCCTCAGTGATATGGCCTGTCCCTGTCCTTTTGTTGCTGAACTCCAACAGTTTAATCAACTATCTTTTTAATGCAAGTCAGTAATTGAGACTATAAATTTCCTAGATGTTTCAGTCCATTTCAGTCCAGTTTTGGGTCAACCAGTTGGGGTGCCCACCTTAGCTTTCATGCCACGTCTGCTCATTGACCAGATCTCTCTAAGCCATTGTCCATGCCAGCAGTCAGTCTGTCTTTCCTCTTTCTCATTATCCCCTTTGGAATAAGCAAGGGTTTGGGTTCTCGGGTGGTTAGGTTTTGCTTTGCTTGGGTGTTTTTAAAGTGAAATGGATTAAGTTAGAGAAGAACAGTAAACACACTGAAAGTAACTTTGGGGTCATGATATAATGGCCAAAGACTGGAAAAGGGGAGCTAGAGCAGTCAGTAACAGGGGAAAGTAAAAAGCCAGTTTTAAGCAAACAAAAATGGTGCTCTGTATCAATCTGCATTAACATTAAGCCCTTAGCTATCTCTGGTATGCAGTGCTCTAAGGAAAAAGCTAGCATGGGTAAACAAAGGAGGCAAAGCTGGGGAGCTTTTCACACTTAAAGTTGTTTATTTGGATCTATATTTATAACTGTTTTCTTTAATAAATACCTCTGTTTAGGAGGTGCTGCTACACCATATGTTTCAACAGATCTAGGATCCAACAAGTCCTGATGGCTGAGAAGCATTTTATGAAATGTCTAGTCTTTTTTTGCCTTTTCAGTGGGCAAAAGCAATATATGAAGTCAGGCATAGTGAATCCAGATGTTACTGCTCTTCTGAGATCTAAGCTCTGTGCTTTTTCAGTGGTTATAAAAAGAGAAAAGCTGGAAATTCAGTTTTGTTTGAATTTTCCACTTTACTGGTGTGTCCAAGATAACAAATAGCTCTTTCCACCATGACAGTGTGGTGTGAATTCCATCTTTCTGGGTTTTTTTCATTAGTTCTAGCTAGCGTATTGCTTTGGGATGACAGGCACCATTTCTTTCACTCTATACGTTTTATATCTAAAATGAGGATCTAATGAGTTCAACTTTTCTTTTAAACGCAATGTATCTCCCAATAGAAGCATCAGTTTTCCTTCCATATCTGGGCATGACCATGTCTTAGGATTTCCATTTTTAAGACAAAATTTTAAGCTTATTTTTCTTATACAAACAGATGTGTCCTGGACTATGATCTAGTTAATCTATTTTCTAATATATTTGCTAGGTTCATCTATTGGTTTGTGCTACTTTTGGTGAGGACTGGAGACCGCAGGGAATGACTTTATTTTCCATGAGATTAGCAGGAGTCATCTCCAGCAGCAAAATCCATGGATGTGATCTGTGTAGTTGGAGAAATTGGGAAACCTTTAATGCTTGCCTGCTGGTACTTGTTTGAAGTGCACAGCCACGAGTGTCATGACACTCAGAAGACTGAGTTACATGAGTGTTCAATGCTTCTGTCATAGAACAGGATCATAGAAGAGTTAGGGTTGGGAAGCATCTTAAGATCATCCAGGTCCACCCCCCTGCCATAGGCAGGGACACCTCACACTAAACCGTATCATCCAAGGCTCTGTCCAACCTGGCCTTGAACACTGCCAGGGATGGAGCATTCACAGCTTCCCTGGGCAACCCATTCTAGTGCCTCACCACCCTTACAGCAATGAACTTCCTCCTTGTATCTAACCTGAACTTCCCCTGTTTCAGTTTTAACCCTGTTCAACCCATCACCCCTTGTCCTATCACTACAGTCCCTTCCCAGCATCCTTGTAGGCCCCGTTCAGATACTGGAAGGCTGCTGTCAGGTGAAGGATAACCATAGAATCTTGAAGCAGTGCCATATAACATGCAGTATCTTGCTCCATGGAGTTGTCATGGCTGAAGCAAATTCCCTCCATGTCATGCATTATTTGTTCTCTGGATTAAGATGGATCTTTCCATACTAGAAAAGGTCTGTGGTCCCTACAATAGGCTCTTGTTACTGTGGTTCAACATTTAGATTTCCATGTAACTCCTCATAAGTTAGAAGTCTTATTAAGACAAATTGAGTCATCTTGACCTTCTGTATTTCACAGCAACTGTGACTTTACAGTCACCTGCCATAGCAAAAGGATCTGGTCTCCAAAAGGAGCCAAGCATTATCTTTTTAAAAAGAAATAGTGAAATTCAGACTTTTGCAGTAGCCGTAAACTGTTCTGTAGCAAAAATCACTAGTCATCGCTGACAATTGTCATCCCGTGGTGTGCTTGTGGCTTTCTAACTGCTACACACCTACTTACAGCTCCCTGCTGCTGTGACTCAGCAGCAGGACTGCCTAGAGCTACACTAGTCACTCTTTTGACAATTCACATCTAGGCAGTCCTCTTGGTTCTGAAATGTTCTGATTACTGGATGTGACCCATGAAGCTCTGCACAGGCTCGTGCTTGCCTTGAGCTTACTGTGAAAGGGAAGGTGTTGACTGCTAAGTGGTTAGTGTGCTTCCAGTGTAGTCTCAGCCTCTTTGCTTGCTGTCAGGCTGTCTCTGCTGACCCGTCCCAGTTCTCTCACAGCTAGCTGGGCTAGGAAACAAATAGATTCCTATGGAAACAATAAGCACTCGTACTCTCCAATTTCTTGCATGTTTTCTTTGGGTGCACTTCTCCTTTGCCAGTGGTCCCAGGGTGCCTTATCACTGGAGCCAATCCAATGCTTGGATTTCTTCTGTATTGCTGTATTGTGCCAGCAGAATTTCCTTGCAACAAAAAAGAGCTGTCTTTACATGCTACCTCTATATCTCATTCCATCAGCATCATTAAGTGAGTATAGGAACTGACAGGGGCAAACTATTCGACCAGCTTTCAGAATTTAACTCTCTAGTTCATTATCTGGTTGCTAAAAGAAAACATTCTGGGGAATAAAATGTATTTTTGTTACTAAAGTGTTCTTGTAATGAAAATATGGAAGTTTTGCACAAAGAAGAGAAAAAGTAAAATGAAATACCAAAGTCCTTTTTGTTGTTGTTATTTTAGTAGCACAGAGCTAATAAATGTTTAACATGAATGGAAATATAGATAAGATTAAAGTAATCATTAACTAAACTAGTTTCACTGCAGGAACTTAATTGAATCAATTTGAAATGATTGCTTCATGATATCTTCCTTTTCAGAGTGTGTTTTAGGTTAAAATACAATTAAACACTACTCAATCACCCAAGGATATGATGAAAATAGGATTACTGCAGGGGTTTTGAGGAAAAGAATTGGTGCTCTGTAATTTGACTGTTTAGACACTTGAAATTGGCTCATTAAAGGTTACTCAATTAAAGTGAGTAGTAAGTGTCTGCCTTAAGTTATTATACAGCAATTACAAGGATTCATTTTTTAAAGATATTTCATAGGTATGTTTGAAGTTAATGGAAAGTTTTGGCATAATTTTGTGGAGGAATAAAAGAAACGGAGATTGCAAGGCACAGAATTGCCTTAGTTTTGTTGTTCACAGGACTCCTTAGGGTGCTCGGTCCAGTATTTAAGAGATTTCTGGGCTTAGCAGGCAAAGCAAGGATGGTTTTGTTCTCTGGAGACAATTTACCAAAATCATTTGTGCCACAGTCTATGCTATTAACTTTCATTGTGCTCTTCCATCTCAAAACAGCAAATAAGACAAGCAAGCACTCTTACAAACACAGAGGGAATTCTTTGTTCATGCTGCTATGCACAAAGCCCCAAAACCTCCTTGGCTCACATCCCCAGGAACATGGGCAATCACAGAATAAATTGCCAGGATTTCTGGCCCATTGATTTGTTGAAGTGGCTGTAGAGTCTTTATTCCTTACAACAGATTACCCATACTGCTTCTGCTTTCTATCCAGATTAAGCTTTTCAAGTAAGATTGTACAAAATACTCCTCTTTGTCAGTGACCTTGTGAATTTAGGCACACATTTTTGTATCCTACAGTTTCTTCCCTAAAGAGACTAAGGTGTTCTTCCTGGATTTCAGGACTTCGGGAGTTCTTATCTTGAATCCTGAGTCAATGTCCTCCTTTTCCTCCTTGCATTATTCTGACTTTGTGAAAGACATTCAGCATATAGAAAGACTGAAAAAAAGTTGTTAGAGCTCTTTGAAGATCTGATTCAGTTCATCCCAGTGGTGGATTGACTATTATTAGTCCAAGCCCTGTTGTACTGATCTTTATGTCCCTTGATCTTTTTCGGGAACTGCTTCAAGTGATGTTCAGTCTATCTGGATTATTGGATGCCCATGGTGCGCATATATTGTTGCTCCTAGGAAAGCTGCGTCTGAACCGCTGTAGTGGCAAAAACAACATAAAAGTTGCTGGAAAAGGACAATAGCACACTGGCAGTTTTTGTTTCATACGCAGCAACATTTGAGGCAGTAAACAATTTTCCACAGCTGGAAATGGTAGGGTTTGGACCACCAGAAGGACTCTGTACATAAGACTGCCCAAGACAGGGGTAGGATAGAAGATGAAGACTGAGTCTGAGATCTGTATCAGCAAACGGGAAATCTGTGAGTTTGGATAAGAGATTTTTACTATTCTTTGGGAAATGAATTATAAAAGGAAACTTCTTTTTGGAATCAAACAAAAATATCATAGTTGCTGAGGTTAAAAAACAAAAAATAAGCTTGGTTGCTTAGATGCTAGAAGCTAATGGTGAAGATCCAAACCAACTTCCAAGAAGTAACAAGTGAGTTAATTCGGATTCTTTCCTTCTAGGAGGGTTCACTCTGTTTCAGTCAGACCACTTCGCTTTAGCCTTGTTTTATCTTGTCCTGTCTGTTTTCATAACATCAGACAGACACATTCCTGGGAAGTCATCCTCTAATGGCCTGCCTAATTATTGTGTTTTAATATACTTTCATACATGTGCATGCATAGAAATGGTTTTTGCTTGGAGCTCTAGTCAAGAGAAGCTGCCATCATTAAGTGTTAATCTCAAATTGAGTCCAAATCATCTCTACAGAAGTACAGTGGAAAACCAAATAAGTACTGTTTTGTTAATCTGCTCAAAAATGTGCTATTCTTTTTGACATATTTGGATCATAAATAAGTCCTATCTCTTCTTTCACATGTGTGCTTGTGCCTCTAATAGAGTTATACTGAGGGTATTTTATATGTAACAGAGGGCATGTGCTGGCCTCATATGGCAAGAAAATGGTCCCAAATTCCTTGTTTTGGGATAATCTGTAACCTTAATTTCTGCTAAGATACTCTTACATTCATGTACTTTTACTGATCTTGAGTGTCATCTGCAGGTTAAGAGTGTGCATAAATGCCCACAAGCAGTTCTACCCTTTGACAGCAGGAGTTTTATTGTATATCTGGTTAATTCCTCATAAATCATGGCGTGAGTGTCCACTTTTCTTGTTTAGGAATACTGGAGTACTCCTCTGCTGCAGTGTTAAATAATCAGATATAATGCTTTAACTTGGCAGGGCAAACTGCAACTCTTGACATTTCTGGCTTAAAGCAGTGGAAATGGGCATAACTGCACTTCCTACAGAACTCTTATGAGCTTGGCTTCTTCCCGCAGTTACAAACACTTGGAGTCCCATTTTCATTTTAGAATAAAACAAAATCCATGTGCATTGTTGGCAGTAAACAGAGAAGCTTAAAATACGAACCCAACAGTTTCCAAACAGGTGAAAAACTGCAATTATAAAGCCAGTCCTTTGGTCTACTTTATTATAAAGCAGGGAGGAGGCATTGGAGGGAGTTTAAAGGTTTGACATGACTAATACTGGTTTTCAAAATGGAGTTTAGATTAGTGTATGTGCTAGGGGACTCGTATGGGGAGTCATGATGAGTTTTGTCCCAGAGGTGCATAAGGAGCAGATTTGCTTTCCCCACTGATGTGCATAGTGAGACATACTTTCCCATAGCACATTTGGTCGCAGCTATTAGCTCGGTAGCTGCTGGGGTGTGTGTGTGTGTGTGTGTGTGTGTGTGTGTGTGTGTTAATCTTTTCCCACCCCCAGCCCTTGCACTTTGCAACTTTGCCATGTCCATTCCAGCCTGAGGAACTGGACAAGCCACCTTTCTTCTTCCATGAGGGCAGTGAGTGCAAGTCTTCCTGGAAGCTGTAGGAAGCCAAAGGAACAGCCTGTTCTCTTCCACTGTAGTGTTATATAAATAATGGGCTCCTGAGACCTCTGCCATCTCTGCAGTGAGAGGACATTCTGACTGACAGGCAGCCAAAGCAATAACCAGGAGGTAGGGGACTAGAAAAGGACCCTGCTGTTTTGGAGGGGATGGCAAATGCCATTGTTACCCTGATGCTGTCAGACTAGATCTCTGTTTTTGTTAGGGCCTCATCAAATAATAGGTAAACACTAACTTGGCAGTAAACAAAGTAGATTCTCTCATAGTGTTTCACTTTTTCTTTTGGACATGAGGAGATTAGAAACAGAAGAAGGGAGAAGGAAACAAGCCAGCTCTCAGTAGTTGTCCACTGTCAATCCTTGCTGCTTTCCCACATTATCAGTTTGGCAAGGATAGAAAGCAAAACACAGGATGGGTATTTAAATCTGTGCTGGTTTTGGGTAGGGGGTTGTTTGGGGCTTTTTATTTTTGGGGAGAAGTTGCTGGTTGTGGAAGGCATAAATGGGTCATGTAGCTGCTGCATCTTAAAAATAAAACCATTGGCAGGCTTCCCTGCCTGCAATGTAGTGTGCTGAATTTCAATGAAAACCACCCAAATGTACAGAGCTCATAGGCAGCTCAGAATGCTGCAATATAAAATGCTGCAATGGACATTTCTAGGCAACTTCCGTGCCATTTGATTTGCTTGTTCGTAAATCTTCTCTCAATCAAAGTCGTATTATTTTTGTTTTCAGGCGAATAGCTGCATTCTGAACCGAGCAGCATTAATAATGCTCTCAATTTCCTCTTCCATACCCGTACAGGGGATGACTGTTTCTCTGAATATATTAAATAGATTCTTCGGAAAGCAGTCAATCTAACAGGCAAAAAGCAAATCCAGGAGAGGGAATGGAAAAATATAGTTTGTCACAATTTATTTTAACAGACAGATAGGAAGACTTTATCTTGCTCACATTCTCTTGTCCCTTTGGGTTTTGGAGGAGTGTTTTTGGTAGTGCTTTGCATGTGCTAGAACTATCCCAGATGTGAGTAGCAATATAGGGTTATCAGATTATTGCCAATACCTGCCTTGCTGGAGTTGTTCTCCATGTTAGTTTGCTGCTAGCTAGTTTCTACTATGACATGCTTTTATCACAGTACTGTGCAAGGTAATGGGCATAAACATGCTGCAAAGTGTATGTGATCAGGTTTAACTCATCAGCTGGGCATGGGTGAAATCTCTAGAGCCTCTCTTGGGTTCTCCACCCATATCTCCTATTAGCACAAAGTGCAGACTGAGCAAAGCAAACACCAAGTCTTCATTTCTGTGTTCTTCCCACCAGTCTCAGTCTTTTTGGCTGTTCTCCATCCACAAACCACTCTTATCTGAAAACTAGCATTAGTACTAGATTATATAATGTGAAGGAATAGAAGAATGATGTGTGACGGTTGACTATCAGTCTGTGTATCTCATCTAGTAGCTGGATCTAAGTGCAGAAAGAGCAGGAAGAGCTTTGATTCTCGTGTGATCAGTAAATGAATTTCCTAGTTGAAGGTGTGCATCCTTTTCACAGGGAGGAATGACCCTGAGAAGAGCTAGAACCATTTCAGTACATTCTCCTAACGTCCTGCCTCTTCTGTCTGGCAAACACACAGCAAGTTCTTACTTTCCCTGTTGCTGGATAGTGCAGCAGCATCACAGAAGATGAAGTTAGGTGTCTATCTGCTCTCTGACAACACATCATGCATGAGTGGTATTCACGTGCTTTCAGTTCTGTGTCTCAGCCTAAATGCAGACAGTGGCAACCAGAAGTATAAGCTTTAGAGGATCTGGTGGCTGAGGTTTGGCAAGATTATTTATGAGGTTGCTAAGATTATTTATAATGTTGCTCATGAATGGACATCATGGTAGTGGTCCACAACTGGGGAGCTCTCTTTGACTGATCCATCTACCAAAACTGTCAGTGAAGGGAAGGGCTCTTCTCTGAATGCTTAAATCTCATGATTTTACCTTCACTGGCTGTAGAGAGCACCCAGATGCCTTTGCCATTGTATCTAGTCACTGCAGACACATTATTCATCGTACATTTTCCACCAGTTAGCACTTGCTTGTGCAGAGTTTGCCTGTGGTAAGAAATGTCTGATACCACTGAGCTGTAGGGTCGCATTGTCCGGATCTTAGCATTTTCATGTGTGATATCTAAAGGGGATGTTGACCACATATCAACCTAAATTAATCTCATTTCTGTTTGTTTTGCAAACACGAAGTGTCCTGCCTTTCCTTCTTCCCCTGTATTTTTTCTTGCTGTCTGATGAATGTCTCTGTGCTAGTTGTCTAATTGGCAGTTGGCTTCATTTAAGTTGATAGAAGACCTAACTCCGAAGGGAGGCATGTTATCAAAATGCATGGACCAATCTTAATAGTTGAAAGCATTTTTGTTTACATGGAAAATGGTTGGACTGTATCTTCAGTATTTCTTCAAGAGCAGTCATAGCTGATTGCTGTTCCTGTTCTTATGTTATTTACTGAGTCATGTAACTGTGAACAGAGGCAAAGGAAAATGGTTTCCCCTAATTGTAAGTGATGAACTTTGTCTTGCTTCCCATGCAGAAAACGCTGGTTTGTGTGTTTCAAATATCATTGGAATAAGCAATGATACAGTGCATGTTGGGAAGTATATGATATGAAATTTACACACACACACCCTTTTTCCTTTATCCTCCCCCTGACTCAATCCACTCTATTCCTGGCTGTGCCTGCAGCTCAAGTCATGTGGCAGTACATCTGCTTTACACCAACAGGACCATTTTACATAATTCGTTATGTGCAACCACGATGCCAGCTGTTAATCCAGGCTAATCCAGCACTTTTCTGAAGAGCTGCATTAACAAACCTTGCTTCAGCATTTTCAGCTCAGATCTAGGATGACTGCCGGCCCACCAGGCAGCATGTGATGCATTGAGGAGGTCAAGCCAGGGCGTGCACAGCCACCAGTCTCCATCCATCCCTGACTGCAGCCCTCCAGGGTAAGGCTGCAGCGCAAAGCCATGGGGTGCACTGATGCTCCTCAGCCTTCTGTCTGCAGAGGCTACAGCGACATAAATAGACGTGGTACCTGGCAGAGCCCCTGGTCTGCATCAGGGACTTCTAAAACAAATCCTGATGGTCACATCTTGAGGGGATTGCAGGCTGTGGTGCACAGGGTGTCCTTGCATCCCTGTGTGGCCAAATCCAGTGCCTGTTCAGGGATCCTGCTTGTTTCCCTGAGCCAAGCAGGGGACCACAGTGATTTCTGACAGATGGAAGAGTTTGGGGATGTGTGAAGGTTGAGGGCGTTTTTGTTTGGTTTTTGGTTTGGGGGTTTCTTTATACCTGTGCTGTCAGGAGATGCCTCCTGGTAGCTGGGGAGAAGGAACTCTCCTAAAGGGCAGTGAACACCTCAACATATGCTCCTCATGCGGAAGCAGCAAGAGCTAAGAGCTCAGGCTGTACTCCCACAGAGACTGCTGAATTCCAGTCTGCTGCTTCAGAGCCTCTTCTTTCACTGTCATGGGTTTTAGCACAAACCTGTTCTCATTCTGAAGTTACCTTTAAGTCCTTATTCTGACTGTTTTTTCCCTTTCTACCCATGTATATGGCCCTACTTGACAGGTATAGGCTCTGTATATTTTGGCCCTCCTTGAAAGGAAAAATAGAGCTTATTACTTTTAATTTTTCTTCTTTTGTCAAATACAGATAATTAGATCTGATTTTTGCCCTAAGACAACTCTGATGGAGGTGATGGTGCAACCTTATGTCACCAGAATCTAGAGAGCACAGCCTGGCATAAAGCTGTGCCAAGGATATGGAATAGGCTGCCCAAGGAAGTTGTGACTGCCCCATCCCTGGCAGTGTTCAAGGCCAAGTTGGATGGGGCTTTGAGCAGCCTGCTCTAATGGAAGGTGTCCCTGCCTGTGGCAGGGGGTTGGAACTGGATAATCTTAAGGTCTTTTCCAACCCAAGCCATTCTATGATTCTATTCTCTGATTCTATGTGCAGAAGCAACCATTACCTTACATGTGTTGTCAGGAGCAACTCCAGTTCAATTTGGTTCATTTTTGAGTAGCGTTTGCCCAGAGCCGTAGGTATCTCCTGAAGGTATCCCCTGCCCAGGCACCAAAGTCCCTTGGAGCAAAACTAGATGGAACATCCCTAAGTGTTGCTGTTAACATTCCTTACACCCATATGGTTGTGATATGCTGTAGCATGTGGGGATCAACATCAGAAACCCATTCACAGCTGAAGAGTTATGTACTCTGTTTAACACTTCCTACCACTTGCACAGCCGCACTGATTTTAGTGGGGCTGCTGGAGACAGGGAGAAATGATCCCTTCTCATCTGAAGCATTTGTTCCAAATACCAGCAACAACAACCAACCCAAACCCCAAGCTGCGGAAGCATGACTTCATCTTCCCAGTTCTCTCCATGCTGTGTTGGGCAGAAGAGCAGCCGAGGCATTTGCAGATGCAAAAACACACTTCTGGGACTTCTCCCTGCGGGAAGCCATCGTTTCACAGAGGAATGATTTAAACAGCTGCAGTTTGTCTTGACAGTGTATTTTCTTTACTCTGAGCTGCAAAATAACCTCTTTGCCAAAGTTAGTCTCAGCTATGAGCGTCAGGTGCTGCAGGTTATGCCTTCGCAGGTGTTGGGTGTTTCTTGAGATGATTAAAAAATGGAGGGACACTGGAAAGAATTGTTCTTTTCCTGCCAAAAATAATAATAATTAAAAAAAACCCCTGAATTAAAGGAAAAAAAAAAAAAAAAACAAAAAAAAACCCAAAAAACCAGAATGTAGTTCACTCAGAAACCAAGGTAAAAGTTACAAAAGGAAAAAACAAACCAGAACTGTATTTGATCCATAAATGCTGCCTTTTTGTTCCATGGAAGATGCTGTCCAGGTCTTTTGTGCACCATTTGGTTTTGGAGCTTTATTGGGGTTTTGGGGTTTGCCTTTGTGGGTGTATAGTTTTTGTTTGATTTGGGGTTTTGTTGCATTCCTCACACCACCACCACTTTCCCACTCCCTTTTCCACCTCTCTGCAGGGATAATCTTGCATTTAGTACTTCCTATGACTTGTGACTGCACCAACACTGTGTTATATCCCCTGTCAGCATTGAAATTCAGCTCAGACAAAGCAAAAAGTGGTGGTAGTTGTTAAGTTTTGCAATCACTAGACTTTGTTTTAGGCTTGTCTAAACAAAGTGTTGGATTTCATTTGGGTTTTGTGTGTGGTTTTTGTTTTGTTAAATTGAGCAATGAAAATTCTTTCTGGGAAGGAACTTCTTAAAAGAAAAAAGAATGCTCAGAAGTCTTCATTTCTTTAGTGTATAAATAGATTTAATGTGGTTGTTCATTTAAATACGTAGAAAGAGATGTTATAGAAAGTGTGACCCATGGCATCGGGGGGAATATCTGTGGGGATATTCTGCCAGAGGTGGACCAAACACAAAGGCTATACCAGACCCAAGAGGTTTGGGAGTTTTGAGCTACCTCTTAAGTGTTCAATTCAGGCTGAAGTTCTGCCAGCTGCTCCTCAGTGAAAGGATGGACAGGGCTTGTTTAGAGCTGTCCCTTCCTCACCTTGCTCTCTGAGTTTTTGTTTCCCTTGCCTCAGTTATTAGCATTTCCTATGTCTGTGTGACTCACAGGCAGCACACCAATGTCCTTGTGCATCGCACAACCATTTACTCATACATTCCCATATGTGATTCTTGTAAATCCCATGATTTTGGGTGCTTTGCATATCACCACCTTCGTGAAAAGCTGATTGTATCACAATTCTATACCACATATAAAGTGTATTCTTAATTCTAGTGAGTTTAGACAAGACCAAGTTTTGTGTCTGAGGCAATGTCTATGTCATAGACCTGTGTCTTCTTTGTTTGTCAGATTAATTTTACTATCACCTGTGTCACTTCATTGACTTAAAGTCATGTGTCCCACTTAGTTTCCCTTTAAGTAAAAATCAGATTGAGAAATCCAATTTCAGAGCTCAGATTCAAACAAACTGGTTTGCTCTGCTGGCTCAGGATTGAATATTTGACTAGCAGTTGCTGTCAGAAGACTCGGGAAATAACGGAGAACAAATGTTCTGCTTAGTGCTCTCTCACGAATTCACAAACCCCATAAAATCTCTGCTCCTGACACCCTCATCTTGCACTTTCTCTACATTCAAAGGATTTTCTATATTTCAAAGCATTTGCAGAAGTAATGTGGAAATTAAGTTACACCATTTCCTACCTCTCATGTTGTGCAGTGCTTAGGGAGTTTGTCTATCCAACACCTATCAAGCTGAGCATTTCCAAGCAGCACTGTATGCGGGTTGGCAGGAGGTAAAGTACACCTTATAGATTTCTGTGGTGTCTTAAACCCACTCATGATTTCTCATGTCTTTTCTTAGTATTTTGTTGGACTGGAACTCTAAATGACTAATAACATGCTTGGTTGGTTTGGACAGTTAAATAAGAGGTGAAAATCAAAGCTGGTACACAGCATATGTTTGTTACTCCTTTAATAATGATCTCAATTCTCAGTGGCTGTTCTCACTTTTAAAACTCTGCAGAAACCTGCTGTATGTGTTGGACCATCAATTGCAGGTGGATTTTGATTAGTGTAGGATGATAACTTACATCTTTGCAGTCTCTGGATAGCCATGAAAAACCAGAACCGTGTTCACGCGGACTTCAGAGCTGTCAACACGTTTGCTGGCCAGACTCAACTAAGATGAACCTTTATCAGCAGAGATGACTGAAAGAAGACAGCCCTGTGCCACTTCAGTTTCTCCCTCCAGCATATGGGTATTGGCTTTTGAGCAAACTGCCTTTTGTGTAACTCTGCCTTGTCAGCTTAGGCTGTAAACTTGGGGCAGAGATGGGCTCTGTGTGTGCCTCTACCAAAGGGATGCTGACCTCAGTAGGAGCTTGGAGGTGTTGCTGTGACACAAGTGCTGTTGGTACAGCAGATTTGATGGGCAAGGAGAACATCTGTCTGGCACCTAATGCAGAACGACTCAGACCTGTTCCTGCAATAAACTACTACTGACTTCAGTTGAACTAAGGTTCTTTAGTTCTCCTGACTGGCTTTAAATAGAAGTATTTTAAAGGGAGTTATAAACAAATATTTTGACAAATTACCAAGATACTTAGGTAGAGTTTTCTCCCTCCCCCATATTGCTTTTCCTGGTGTAACTTTTACTGTTGAGCATAATCATAGAATCATAGAATTATAGAATTGTTAGGGTTGGAAAGGACCTTAAGATCATCCAGTTCCAAGCCCCCTGCCATGGGCAGGGACACCTTACACTAAACCATATCACCCAAGGCTTCATCCAACCTGACCTTGAACACTGCCAGAGATGGAGCATTCACAACCTCCCTGGGCAACCCATTCCAGTGCCTCACCACCCTCACAGTAAAGAATTTCTTCCTTATATCTAGAACTATTATACTTTCATAATGCAGCAATATGCAGTCAATAGGTTTCCAACTCAGTATCAGCTGAGCCCTTAACCATACTCAGTTCTTTACTCACTCAAGTAACTGCTCATGTTTACAGTGGGGTCTAGTATCAAATCCTTACTATCTCTTTACTTTCTGTGCTTTTAAATGAGGTCATTGCAGAGCAGAGCACTATCTGGCTGGAGTTCCCACTGTGTCCTCACATCCATCACAGCAGCTCTGCTTCTCAGCATGCGTTTTATTGTGTCCATTTCAGCTTTGATTTCTGGACCTCTGCAGCCTCCTCTGGCCTCGGTCCTTTGCCCTCCTCCAGCTCTAGTGTGTTTAGAGGTTTAAAACCTAATTATACTTTAGTTGGAAGGCAAACAGGCTTTCTCTCTTCTTCACCTCAAGGCCCAGGAAGAGTCAATGAATATGGGCTGACTTTTAAGGGCAAAGCTCTAAGGATTGCCCCAAAGAAGCAGCAGTTCATTAATTTTTATGTTTCTGGTTAGTTTCCCCTCACATCCTAATTTAATCCAAGGAACACAAATGTGCAGTGGATGCTGAAAATATGATTTATAAGGGCTTAAGGCTGAATGTCAGAATTGCAGCTATTCCCTCTTAAAACCTGACTTTTCAGCATGTGTTTTTAAACTGACTCTAGAGTCACCAGGGCGTTTAGGGGTCCTACAGAACACCAAAAGTAGTTCATAAAAGACTGTCATCAGCTGGATTTCTTATCATAGACACAGTAAAGTCTGAGAGTACTGCGCACTAAAGTCAAAAGAGGTAAAGTTTCTCAAAAGGTATTTTGCTCCTGTTTGCCTGCTGTTGGGTTTGGGGCCCAGCAATACTCAGTGCAGTGGGATTTATGTGTATTCGTGCTTTGGAGATCTAACCAACCCCAAACCAATATGGAAAAGAATCATTTTGTTCCTTTGAATGAACTTTTGAGCAGAATTTAGATGGAAAACCTACTGTGCTGTAAGTGGAACTTACAGCTGCCTGTGTTTAAGTTAACACTTAACAAATTAACTTAATACTGCCTATAGTGAAGTTTACTAAACCATTTCTGATGTGGTATTAAATTTTCTTGTGTCAACTTGAGCTGTTCTGGATTTTGGGTTAAATAACCCTGCACTGGATAGTTATACTAAGTGGGGTGATGCGAATCTGTTTCCTTTAGCTGCTTTTTAAATACATAAATTATACAAATTCAGTAAAAAAAAACCAACAAAACAAGTCAAACAAAACAAACAGAAAAAAAACCAGATCAAAAGCAAAATCTTGGTAGTTTTAATGAATAAAATTTGGGGAAGAAGGGAATTGGAGATGGAGAGGCACAAGCATGTTAATGTCCTTTTCAGTCCTAAACATTCTATGATTCTATATTGCCTTCTGAGGCTGTCAGGGCTGAGCAAGGCTTTCTTGCAGGCATCCCTCTGGGTGATGCTGGATGATGCTCTGCTGCTCAGTGTAAAGCAGGAGGATGTTTGTTCCTTTGTTTCTTCTCCTGCTGAAGCAGTGGAGGAAAGACCTGGACTGAAAGCCCAGGGGTGGATGAGCATGCAGGGATCTGAAGCAAGTGAAATGGGGGACAGGATTGAAAACAGGCTTATTCAGCACAAGAAAAATGGGAAGGGAGCAAGCAATTGGGTAGGTGCTAAGGGATGTGGGAGGGGGTGAGGAGAGAAGCCAGGGGAGAAGGGGACAGAGGTGCAGAGTAGGAGCAGTGTGAAGGGAGCTGTGGTTTGGTAGGTGCAGAGAAAAGACAGTTCAAGACTGAGACTCCCCCATGGAAGTCCCCCCTTAGCACTATTTTAACCAAGGCAATAACTGATATACTATATATTATATATTGTATAATTACATTATAAAAATTATATATATCATAATATATATATATTATAAGGTATAACTAAATACCCTAGTTGCTACTTTTCACTTTGAGCAACCATCTGTGAAGCCTACCAGGCAAATGAGCACCCCCTCCATCTGCTACCCACTGCTTGACCAAACTGTTTACCCTGCTATGTGCAGTTTTTTGCATGGGCAGCAGTGATCTCGGAATAGATCCTGAATGTGTGGGAATCAGCCTGGTCCTACATAGTGGTTTATTTTGATTTCCCTCACCACCATCTTGCGTGGGTTTGGGTTTTGATTACCTTCTTTTTTTGGAGGGGGGTGATAATTACAAAGTAACATTCAAAACTAAGCACATTTAAACTTTTTGGTATTCTACAACACAAACATGATCTCTCTGGATACTTCTACACAGAGGATCCAATGCTACTTGGCAAGTGCTTTGTAAGTAAAACAGCTGGAACCTGCCCCCCTTCATCCCTATCAAACCAGCCCAACGCCCTAATGTCTCAGCAGGGTTTATCTCCCATGTCTGCATTGCTTGTAGCTATTTGCAGGCTCAGAAATACTCCATGTTCTACTGACTTCCAAACAAACATTCCTCATCTTTCTCTAGAAAGGCAACAAAATGGCTCAGAAGACAGCAGTCACATCCTACACACCTACGCCCACAGGCGCACACTGCAGCAGTGCATATACTTAAGCTGTCTCTAACACACGTAATTTTCCTTATTACTAAGCACTCCTCTCTTCCCCCTTCAATGCCTTGAAAAGAAAAGATTTGGATGTGCATATGTACACACAGGAGAAGAAAGAGGGAGGTAAAAAAGTGTGGGAATAGGTTTGTCTGCTTCTAGATCCCTCAAATAAAAGTATTGAGCAATCTCTCCAGATTCAGGTCCAAACCCAAAGCCTGTGGAAGTTACCAGTTGCTAGTGAGGCACATAGAGTATTTTGGAGGATAATTGTGATCCATAGTTCTACATTTTAAGTGTATTCTGTAATAAGGGTGTCACATCACACAAGCATCTCCACAGTTTTCCATGAAAACTCTGGCATATTTAGACATAAGGAAAAAGGTGGCACATAAGGAAAGACACTGGCACAGGGTGCCCAGAGAAGCTGTGGCTGCCCCATCCCTGGCAGTGTTCAAGGCCAGGTTGGACACAGGGGCTTGGAGCGACCTGCTCTAGTGGAAGGTGTCCCTCCCTGTGGCAGGGGGTTAAGAACTGGGTGAGCTTTAAGGTCCCTTCCAACCCAAACCATTCTATGATCCTGTTGTATTTAAGCCACATTAGCTAATAAAATTTACACTTCTTTAAAAAGCCCAAAAACCTCATCACCATTTCTTTAGTTACCATTTTCTGTTATATACAGTGATACTATCAAATCTGCAAGGAATTTTAATCACTTATTTTTCATTTTGTACCTTTACATCAAGCCTATTTGTTTTTCATAAGATGTGCTCCAACAAGCTAAAAGGTGCCACGTGTGATCAATGCCACAAGCGTCTCTCTTGCACTTCTTGCATTGTGTCAGTCTGGAAAGCTGTAACACTCTTTTGAGTTTAGAAGCCATGTATTTATGCTGGGGTTGGGCATCATTCACATCCTAAAAGTTTTAAGGTTTCTTTGAGATAAGCCACCTTCATTTTTATGTACCTTTTGTGGTTTTCTCCCTTAGTTTCTCACTGCTGAAATCAGGTCAGGTATTTAATGAAGGTCATTTATTTTTGCATGAGACCTTACATTACTTATGAATTTTGTTCTGTTGAGAAATAACACTGAAATATACTTCTTTGGGATTACTTTGATATTTCCATTTCCAGCCTAGACTAGGAAAGCAAAAGAATGCATCATATGAAAGAAGTCAATAATTGTGTATTTATAGAGCTCAACATAAGTTTGTCTTTTAGTTAGACTCCAGATTTTAAGCAAAATCTGAAGTAAACTCTGTGGGTTGTTCATTCAGCTGTGGCACTTGATAACATGAAACACCTTGTCCCTATGACCACCTTAAACCCACACCAACGTGAGGATCTTGCCGTGTTCAAAACTTGGTGAAACTGCGTTGAAAGTCTAGAAATAAGTGATATTTCATGAAGCTTTATCTCTGAGCACCCTCCTTTTTTATCCTTTTTTTCTTTTCTATCAAATCTGGATTTCCAGATGGCACTGGTACAGAGACAAAAGAAGTTACTGATTAGAAAACAGAGCGTGGTCAAAGGGAAATTTCTTAGCAGGAAAAAAAGGCTTTGCCTTGAGAAAAATTTAGAGGCTTCTTTGTTGTTTCCATGATGAATGTGACCATTTTATCTTGTAGGAGTTGTAATTCCAACTCCTTTCCCATTTCCCTTTCCTTCTAGTGAGCGTTGCCCCTCAAGCAGGTAACCGTGCACTGTGCACAGTTTGGCCTCGGGGAAAGTACAGTTTGTCATGGGAAACAGGGGCCGACCAGAGAAGGGATGGGGGGAAGAGAAATGCCACATTTGAGGCAATGTTCAGTTCAAAATGTCTTATTTCTCTTTCCTATTGAGTCAGCTGCTACACCAGGGATTTGGTATGCGCAACACTTAACAATCAGAAGTGGATTGTTCTAATAACAAACTGCGTGAGATCGAGCCTTTCTTTGAATTATTCCAAGAATAATGAATCCTACAAAAGTCAATTCCCAAAACTGTCAGAGAAATGCAATGAATTAAACTTACTGACTTGAGTCATTTTCAGCCAGCTCCTGGTGCAGTGGGGGAGGATACAAAGACAAATATAATGAAGCATTTCGAGATTTCTGTACTTTAAAACTTCCACTTGGCAGAAAGTTCCAATACTTTGGGTTTTGATCTTTGTTCAAGACAAAAAAACAGATGTCAAAATGCAGTGACTTCCTTCACATCAACAGCTTATGTTTCTGGTAGCTTTAAAGGCTTTGGGAAGTATGATCTTCTTTAGACAGGGTACATTCTTGTCAAGCAGATGAGAATAACATCTCCATTAATATCTTCATTACTTTTCTGCATATTTCTTGCCCTTCTCAATTATCCTTGTATTTGTATGTTCCCATATTGACATGTTTTCCAGTGCAACCATTGCTTTCCTTCAGTAGGCTTTGACATTGCCATATGATAGTGCTGTCACAAACACTACAATCCCTGAGCGAACAGGGTTGGAAATGGTCAGCAGATTAACAGCGTTTGCTTTAAGTTTACTCTTTGGTTTAAAGGAGTGGGGGGAAACATTTGCATAAATGAATTTTTAATAGATATTAAAAATAAAGAGCTGCTACAGAAAATACAGCTTGCCTGCATTGTCATGCGATTTTAATTATACAAGCATTTATGTTCTTTGTGTATTTTGACTTGGGGCCATGTGAGACACATGAGTGAACTGTCACTCACGCACAGTTAATTATAATTTGCCCATATAGGGGGAAAGAAAACCCTGGGTAAATATGATAACACTTTTCAGTGGCAGCAAACACTAGTTGTTGTTAGTCATTTGAGGAAATTATTCTTAGCAGACTATACAAACTCTGCAGATCAAAAAGAGGTGCGTTAGCATGTGGCTAGATCCACTACAAGAAGAGGTTTTATTGACTGTGGAACTGTATCTTTCTGTGCTGTAACGTTCATTTCATTTTTCCTTTCCCTAGAACAAGAGGGTATATTTTGATTCAGTGTTTGGCAATTCAAGCCAGGTTATTCAAAATAGCATTCACTTGGAATGTACCAAGTGTAAAATGCTATTTTTAGAGTAGTTGCTTCTATACAGCATCACAAACAGAAATCGTCAGTTTCCCACATAATACAGACCCGGTTTATAGAGTCTTTAGACTTTGCACTTCTTCTTTCCAGGTACATGGCAAATAACTGGTTGTCACTGACACAAAGGGCAACAAATGGATAAAAGAAGCATGGATTCTGAGATCTATAGTTTTTAATAATTTTTAAACTAACTACAAAATGTCAATCACTTCACAAACTGACAGGAGACAGAAGGAATTTCATATTACATGCTGTAAATGATATTTATCTCACAGTTTATCTAGAGTTCATTCATTTAGGTTTTTTTTAGTTAGTTTTTCATTGTCAGCTACTAAACATCTCAGCGATTTGGTGTGCATAGCTCTAGGTAAGCAACAGAGAACTGTACCGATAACAAACCACATGGGGATAGCGACTAGTAAGAGAGAGCCTTATAAAAATTACATTTCTTTGCACCATTTCATATGGTAGTCGTTTCCTCCAAAAGATAGTCTTCAAAAGCAGCAGACAAACCCAGTATATTACACTTATTTCTTTTTGTCTTTGACATATTTTCAGCCAAGCTTTTATTTTGCTGGCAATGGCTAAATGGTGAGTGCCAAATCCCTCTTTTTTATATATAATTAAAAAATAATGATCATGATTAATAACTATATATATATCAACAAGAAAAAAGTGGCACAACTGCAAACTTGCTGGTATAACATATTCCCAAAAGAGTCCGAATACTGAGCATGCTTTTGTTGTCATTGTTGGTGTGCTACTGCCATGGGAAAATTCTTGTTTAAGTAGGAGTCTAAAAGTCTATTTATTCCTCATGCATAAATGCATAAATCACATCACTTTTTAGTGCAATGCTTGTTATAGTAATATAATTCCACATTGTCTAATCATGAAATCATAACAACAGATAATGGCAATGAAGAACTGAAGACAGCAGGTTTTAAGTGCTTAAACATCATGATACCCAAAGACAGGAGCATGGCAGTAGCTCTGTGGAATGTCACAGTTTTACAAGAACAATACTGTATATTTAAAGGTTAACAGCACGTTTAGCATTCCAACAGTGTTGTCATTCAGCAAACATCATTTAAAAAAATATATGAGGAGAGGGGGGGAAAGGAAAGGAATCTGAAACGGAAACAAGGAAAGGAAAAATCCCAGAAAACATCATAGTGAGCTATAGCCATCAAATCAGCACTATGTACAACCTTTGGAAAGAAAGATATCTAGAAAAAAATAATTACAAGTATCATTTTTGGAAAGCTGACAAACTACACAGGACAACATTTACAATGGGGCTGATATGTGCATGTGTGCAAACCTAGTAGATAAATACCATGATAAAAGCATGAAGGTACTGCCTTGTCGGACAGCGTTAAAAGGAAATGCACTTCATTGCATTTAACCACTGCCCAGCATCTTTGTTGCACGCTGGTTGGCTTCATCAATCCTGGTTTTGTTGGAATCAGCCTAGGGAAACACAAAGGAAAGAAATAGATGAATACAGGGCAGAAAAAAGAGCATTTACAGTGCTTTGTAGATGCTTCTCCAGTTTTGGCTAAGTCAGGGAAAAAAGAAGCTTGAAAATACTAGAGAGCTGTTTTTTATAGTGGTATTAAGGACCCAAAAGGAAATTACATATTTAATGGGTTTGTGACACTTCAGGTAGCCTTTGAGTAGAGCTTTTATGTTTGTATTCAGCTTCACTGAGCTATTGTAAATGCTGTCCCAGATCTGTTGCTGGTGCTATTGATAGAGTGCTGGCTGGATTGATGGTAATGGGTGGCAGGATGAGAACTGATCACGTGAATTTCACTGCTGAAAAGCTTCAGTGCTTTCTAAGATTCAGGGCACCTGGGTTCTGTTCTAATTTAGATCACCAGGCATGCAGTGAAAACTGAAGACTTGGTCAGTGTAGAGAACCGCTGGAACAGGGAAACTAGATCATCTGGTGCAGGGAGTGCTGTCATCAGTCATGAACCTCTTGGCTCTACATGTGAAAGGCAGGGATGAGGTAGGAATGATGCCATAATTCCTTTCTCTCAACAAAGTTCAGCAGTGTGGTTGTGAGACAGAGCAGCCTCTCTCATTGGGCAGCAGCATAAACAGGAATTAAGGAAACCATGACAAGTGCAAGGTCCTACACCTGGGTCAGAGCAATCCCAGGCACAGCTGCAGGTTGAGCAAAAAGGAAATTCAGGGCAGCCCTGAGGAGAAGGACTTGGGGGTGTTGGTCAATGAGAAAATGAACATGATCCAGCTTCAGTGTGCACTCACAGCCCAGAAAGCAACCGTATCCTGGGCTGCATCAAAAGGAGCATGACCAGCAGGTCAAAGGAGGTGATCCTGCCCCTCTACTCTGCTCTCGTGAGACCTCACTTGGAGCATTGTGTGCAGTTCTGGTGTCCTCAACATAGGAAGGACATGGAACTGTTGGAACAAGTCCAGAAGAAGCCACGAGGATGATCAGGGGCTGGAGCACCTCCCATATGAAGACAGGCTGAGAAAGTTGGGGCTGTTCAGCCTGGAGAAGAGAAGGCTGCATGGAGACCTCAGAGCAGCCTTCCAGTATCTGAAGGGGGCCTACAGGGATGCTGGGCAGGGACTCTTCATTAGGGACTGTAGTGATAGGACAAGGGGTAACGGCTTCAAACTTAAACAGGGGAAGTTTAGATTGGATATAAGGAAGAAATTCTTTACTGTAAGGTTGGTGAGGCACTGGAATGGGTTGCCCAGGGAAGTTGTGAATGCTCCGTTCCTGGTGGTGTTCAAAGTCAGGTTGAACAGAGCCTTGGGTGATATGGTTTAGTGTGAGGTGTCCCTGCCCATGGCAGGGTGGGTTGGAACTGGATGATCTTAAGGTCCTTTCCAACCCAAACTATTCTGTGATTTTATGAAAGGCAAGGATTCTACCATTTTTTGAACCAGTCAAACTGGAATTTAGTCCAGCATAGGTTGACCTGTTAACTTCATTGTTTTCCATGGAGTAAGACTTCCTATGATTATAAAACTGTAGAATCGCAGATGGTTAGGTTGGGAAAGGACCTTATATCTATTTCCAACCCCTCCAGCATGGGCAGGAAAAAATGCTGTTAATAAAACAGCACCAACTGGGAGCTTTAGGAGTTCTCTTTGGGTGGGAGGACACTTTGACCATGGTTTTCTGTAGCTCTGCAGGAGTTAGTTTTGGAAACTAAAGACTTTGTTTTAGCTGACAAAAACTGGCAAAGCTCCATTCAGGCCCATGTTGCCATATCAACTCAAGCTAGCAGAGGGACTACATAGAAAATATTTTCTGTGTTTTAAAATCAGACCTCTGGGAAAGGTGAGAGTTTTGTTACTGCTTTAAAAGCATGAATTCAAACAGCAAACTCTGTTTGTTTGATTGTTCTCACATCTCTGCAGTGTATGCAGATTGTATAGATTTATTTTAAGTCTCCAATTTGCAAAGGCAGAATGGTGAAGCAACTGTCTCACATGCATTTAAAAGTCCGTTTCAAATGGTTATACTGATGTGCAATAAATCAGTCTTAAATATCTTGGGCTTTTCTCCATAATTGTTTTGGCAAATGCTATGTAAATGTGTATTTTTAGTACAGTAGCATGTGCCAGATCCTCAACAAGCATAAATCAGCATAACTACTCATTATAAGCCACGTTATTTTAGCCATGAGCTTGACCTTGTCTACCACAGTAGAGTTTTTGTGTGCTTTTGCCAAAAGGCTACCTAAAACATAATGGTTTTGGAAGCAGTTATGTTTGTCACGAATATTCATTGAATATTTATAAAACATAATGTTCCCAAGTAGGAATACTAAAGTCTAACTCTGGTGTGTGATGATGCATCAAAGTCAGTAGGAGTCTTTGTACAGACCTTCCCACCTAGGTCAAGATAGAACACTTTAAGCCTTTCCTACTTTCCTCCCAACCTCCTATTTATGGCTCATTTTAGGGCCAGGGTCTTCTGGTGGTGGTATCTGAGACATGTGATCAACACTTGAGGTTTTCTCTCTTTCTCTCATATATGAGGGAAAGATAAAGTCTTTTATTCATTGCTACCCTGATTACTGTGGCTAGATCAGATTACATCTCTGCATTATGAGATACCCTGCTCTGGATGCATGCATCCAGTCTAACATAAATGCTTTAGGAGCATCCAGGTTGGCTTTGTGATGCACCCCGGCTTTTTCAAAGTCTGCCAGGGTCTTTCCAATGCTCATAATTGATCAAAAGCCCAGTGCTTCAGCTGGTCAGGAGAAGAAAATGACTCCAGCAATACTGTATGCCCACTACCAGTAGGGATGATGTTCCACTGGCATATTTCATGGCAAAATGGATGCGTATGCATTAGTGGCTTCAGTATTATACAGCTAACTGCTATTTCTGTCTTTCATAGTGGCTTTTCCTGATATCTTGCATTTCTTTTCTAGTATCTCATTACAGTCCTTATTCTGAGAAATCTGGCACATTTTACCTAAGACTGCCTTGGTTTTGTGCTGCTTTCATGACAACTCCTCTGCGTACACTGCAAGTCCATCCTTCACAAAAGTGTCACTGTTCCTTAGCCAAGGGCTCTGCCTGACAAGGGTGCCTGTGAGGCTGGATTTAATGAATTGCATTAGCTTGCAGTGTAGCTTGTCTACTGCTGTATGAAATGCCTAACTCTGTAACAAGACTGCAGAGTTGCAGAAGGCCAGCCCCTCCATTAGCCAACTGCTCTCAGCATGCACTGCCTAGGGATTGGACCTATGTGCTTCAGGTGCATAAGGAGCCTAGTTAATGTTTCCAAATCTGGCTCTCTGCAGGCTTGAATTGATGGGAGACTTGTTAGGCTTGTGGGAGTTTGTGATAGCATCCTGCAGGCATGGAAAGGATACAGCTGATTTCCAACCGAAACCATTCTATGATGTCCATCCACAGGACCACTATGTTATATCATGGTTAGGGTAGCTTGTAACATGTAATAGTGCATGTCCTCATACTTGCTCTGAGCATATAACTTTATGTCCTAGACTTCTTATTTAAAGGTAGTTATGATGTAACTGTATAATCTTCCAGGCCCTTCTCGCAACATAGATAGATGTGCTGCTTTCTAGTGCTTTTCATATGAATAACAGCAATAAATCCTTCCTCTTCATGCTCCTATTTTTCCCAGGAATATGAAATGCTGCAGAATGGCATCACAGTAATACTGTGCTTTTCCAATGCAGTCAAACTAACAGATGCAGCTTTATACAACAAAACTTTCGACCAATGCAAAGCCATAATTGTGTTATGTGACTGTCTCTATGTCAGAGATGAGCTTCCCACCTGTAAGACAATATATATTTCACCCAGGACAATCTGGAATCAAATTCCAATAAGGAAAGCTATTGAGTGAATTCTTCATTGCATTATTTACTGTAACTTTTTCACTAGGCTTGATGTAGTTAATTAACATGAAAATTAGGCTTGGGCATCCTGCTTGTGTGAGAAGGCTTGCACCTGTAAGAAGGCTCAAGACTACAAGCTCTACCACTTAAGGTCAGAATTAACTCTAAGCAGCACATCTAAGTCCTTGGGTTAGATCCTCAGGTTGTGTAAATCTCAGTGGTGTATTGATTTTACACCAGATGAAGATCTAGCCTCTTATGTCACTTCAGCCTGGCTGTGCCTGTGCCTGGAGCTCTGCCAGTATGAATGCAGATGGCTTGCAGATCTTGGGATCTGAGGATGGCAATGAGTTCCCAGATGGGTTTGGAGGGTGCTGGTATCTGCTTCAGAAATCTGCATTGCAGGTCTGGCACTGGAATGGTGCTCTCTCCTTTTTTAGATGGTGATTTTGAGATAGATATATATAGAGATAGACAGGTATACACATACCAAGAGATCTGGTAGATCTCTGTACCAATGTGATTATAAGCAGGCAGCATGACAAGACTGGCTGCACTGTCTCCATATGGCGAAGCCTTGCTTAATAATTCCCCATCCTCTTTTTGGGACTAGACCTCCAAACACATCATCCAGTTCTTCTATGCTCATGGAGTTTCTGAGAGAAGGGAAAGTCCAGGAAGGTTTAAAACTTGCCAGGAGATGCAAGGGTATTCAGACCCAAGCTCCATGTTTCTGGATAGCTCAGGGCACTTTTCCCTTCCCAAAGCTGTTGCAGAAAGAGCCTTGATTTATGCTAAGGGGTCCTCTTGCCAGCTGTTGTCTGGCAAACCCAACAGCATGGATTCCACCCAACCTGCACTGGATGTTACTGAAGGTCCGCAGCAGCGACCTCTGCTTTGGCCCATGGAATTGGAGGGGGAAGAGAGAACAGCTCTAACAGCTATTTCTATCCCTTTTCCTTCTCTGAGCTGCAGAGAAACTGCAGCATGCACAGCCTGTGCTTGCAGAAGGGAAAACACAGCCCCTTTTGGTGTCCTGTGAGAAACATCAGCTCTTACCTTCTCCATGATCCTGTCAATCTGGCGGTTCTGTGTGTCGATCTCATTGCCCATGTCCAGGGCCATGTGACGTAAGTTGCCAATGATGCCGCTGACCTGCTCGAGGTTCTCATCCATTTCATTTTCCCGGGCATCATTTGTTACCCTGGGAGCAAAGAAACAATTATTGGAGGCAGAGACAGAGCAGGTTCCCCAGGAAGCTCTGATTCACCCTAAGCCTCCCCTGTGTCCTCCTTCTCTTGTCACCTGAGGAGCATCCTGCTGCGCTCAGCTTTGAAGACAAGGGATTAGTAAATAGCCTCAAAAACACTGCATGCTTATTTTTGGATGTTGGGATTGTCTGGGTTCATCACTGCTCCATTTATACCTCTTGTGGCTGCTGCTCTTTGAAGTGCTGCTGTCAGAGCTTGCCTGTGCCATGTACTGCATCTCTGTGCACACAGGTATTTGGAAGGTTCTTCTCAAGCAAAGAATGAAAGGATACTCTATTTGAACCTGTGTGTAGTCGGAGTACTTGGGAAATGCTGGAGGGTGATGGAATTGAAGCTATACCAGCTCGCCTCCTTGAACTACACATAGCTAATGGATACTGCCCAGTCCTTTTACACTTGGAGTCATCTAAATATTGGAGAGGGGCTGCTTCAGCTTTGAAAATCCTAACTTAACATCCTATTTAATTCAACATATTTCTGATAAAGAACAGAGGCAGCTTCTCTCAGATTTACTGGCTTAAGTAAAGATCCTTTTTTCTCTCATTCTTAGCACCATCTTTCTCAGTTGCTTGCTTTTTAGGAGAAAAAGGCTCTGCTTGAGCCAAGGCCCGGTTCAACTCTCCAGTGACTGGACAGGCATGAAGTGACTGACACTAGGACAAGCAACGTCCATGGATGCCACTCAAAATCATTACTTTAAGCCTCTTGCTCAATTTCTGTTTATGTAAGTGCCAAAAGCTCACTGCAGGCTATTTGCAGGGTGACTATGGCGAAGCACAACTTCCTTCACTGCTATTCTGTTATCATACCCCAGCCTTCGTTTTGGTGGGGCTGCCATCCAGAAACAATAGAAAAAAGTGAATGGCAGACCCAGCAAACTTAAATGGCAACTCCATCCCACGCTCCAGATTGTGTGACAGCATTGTTTGCATCCCGCTGATTTCCCTTTAGCACAGCAGCCAAAAAAATAAGTGGATAATAGTTTTTGGAAAGATAATTACTTATTAATCCAGTGTCCTTAATCTTCAGAGATCAAAGCTTTGCCTACTGGTATGCCTTTATCCATTCAGCTGATAACATTGTCATCTAAATACATGCTCTATAAGCACTGTAATCAGTATGTACTTATTGCTGCGTCCCTATGGACTGCTGGAAGTTTGCAGTTGGTTGCCATTAGTTAAGCTGTGTGTTTCAAACTGGCTTTCATTTGAGTGCACAGAGGTTGCCACTAAAGCATTGATGTTTCTCCATGATTATGGCTTTACAGCAGCTGAGGAATGGGGCATCATTCCCTGTTCAATGGGTTTTTCTTGATAGTTACAAACAGGGAAGTGGTCTACCTCTAGTTAAAAGTGTGCTTCAAGTTCTGCACTTGGCTTGCTGCTCTGGCAGGGAGCCTGAGGCTTTTGTCTTTTAGAAAAGGAAGGAACGGGTGCTGGATGCTTTGGTACATCTTCTGGCAAGCACAGATAACGAGCAGTACGTATCTTGAGACATAATAACAATAAGCTAGTATTTATCTGATGCTTCATTTCTGAGGTATTTGACAAGTGTCATAAATGGGACCCATAATAAACCTCACAGGAAAAGTGCATTGTTTGTGCCAGGGAGCTGGAGTGCAAAGGACGGTGCTGACTGGCTGTAACAGTCTGCAACCTCACATTGCTGCTGTGAAGTCCGTAAATAGATATTTTTTCTATTCCATTATTGCCCAAATCTAGGCAATCTCAAGGTTTAGGGCATGTTTTCAAGCATCCTCTGGTTCTCAGGGATAAGATCCTTACTTCCAGGGTTTCCATCAACATAATCATCCTTTGCACTAGCTCAGACAAGCACCCACAGGGCCAGGGGCAGTCACTAGACACAATAAGCCTTTAGTACCTGTCTTAATTGCAGTCAACCTAAATCTAAGCACCCACCACTCCATGGAACATGTTGGCTCTGTCACAATACCCAGCACTGCTGAAGGAGTTAATGAGCGCCGCAGAACTCATGACCATATGGAAGTACTCTAAATATATCAGTGACCAGGAGAAGAGAGAGAAAACAGTGAATAAAAAGGCTCACCTGCGGATAAAGCCACCACTGATGGCCATCTGCTCCCGTTCATCTACAACACGTGCAGGCTGGCTGGCTACAACGCCATCCTGATTATTGCCCCAGGCTTTTTTGTAAGCATCGCTTGATTTAAGCCTAGGCGAAAAAGAGGATGAGTAACAAAGCATCAAGTGCACAAGGACAAACGCAAAACTCTTTACTTCTCCAAGCTAAAAGCTGAATCAAGCAAATGAGTTTTCAGATAGAGGGTCATTGATTGTATACCGATATATCATGATCCTGAATAAAAGGAGGGGTTTGGATTTTGTTTCTTTTTACTTTACTGCCACAACAACTGTGTTGGTCAGAGGGTTTTGTTTCCAATAGGGTGAATTGCAATTATCAAGTCTACAACACTGCACACAGGTTTTTGGATGTTGACTTAGTTTCCAGAAAGAAGGAAGAAAAAAAGAAGGGGAAAAAAAAAAGAAAAAAGGGAAAAAGAAAAGAAATACAGATAAGTAGAAAACATTGTTTCATTTCAGTGACACATACATTTTGACATCAAACACAGAGAACGTACTGGCAGACACACATAAAAACAGAACTGCCAAGTATAGTGTGTACATCACATCACAGCAACACACCCTCTTAGATAGAAACGGATCTGGCTAGAATTTAACGTTTTACCATGCAGAAGATTGGGCTTCTGTTGTTATTTTTTAACATATATGTGGCATAATAGGCATTTAAAGCCACTGACCTTTCCCAAGGTAATTTAGGGTGATTTTATCATAAAATTCACAGGATAGTTAGATTTTTTCAGATAATATATCGGTACTTGAAAATAGTAATCATACATCGACAGTTGATGTACAAACCTTTGTCCACAGAGACAAAAAGTAAAATAGGCAGAAGTGAAATGAGTGCAGGAGAAAATAAAAGATACGAGCAATCTAGCATCAGAAAGGGAAATCTTTCTACATTTTTCTTCATGCACCAGCTACAGGCATGAATAAGAAAGTGAAGCATTCTCACTAAGCACAGTTGCCCCAATAGTTCATCATACTCTTAATGCATCAGCAGTAACAGCCTTCACAATAAGCAAGACACAGGCAAAAATGGATCATCACTTCCTTCAGGAGCTTTAAAACAAAGGACTTTAAAATAGCCTAGCAACTTGTTATATTTCTGTTTATGACAATTACTTTATCTTTCAGAGCCATTTTTGACTGAGCTGCCGTGGATAGAATATTAAAATCCAGGCATACGTTTAGTGGCAGAGTAGCATGTGCAGCATATGTGGGATTGCTGTCATTGGGGCCATCAGATGAGATTGAACACTTTGACAGAAGAGTGTGAGGTTTTGGGGTCTGTAGGTTTACGTTCTTAATTTTAACATGGAAATAAAGCAGTTTCCAGCAAAGCTGTTGGGAACTGCAAATCTCCATGGTGTCCCTATTCTTTGGCCAGCTCCTATCAGTCACATAAACAGCCCTGTGGCTTGGATTTGGGGGAAGAAACTGAACGTGCTTCTGGAGAATTTGGGACAGGACACAACGAACCCATCTCTGGTGTTGTGTTCTCTCCATGTCCCCTGAAGCAGCTCAGCTTTTATTGAGCATCAAGATGTGTTGCATGCTCCAAAATAGCATTAAAATGTAGATGAAAAGAGGATCTTTCCTATTAAGTGTTTTGTTGCTTATTTCCTATTAAAGGTTATAAAGACTTAAAAAAGATGATGGTTGGCTTGTTTGGTTTTAGTTCTCTGTATAGTTATACATCAGATTTGGTGTTCCTAAAAATGAGTGAAAGTTATTCTCCTGCTGCACAGGGTTTTGCTTGTTCTTTAGACCTGTGCAACTTAGAGAGTGAGATAGTCTGTGTGCTTGAGGAGAATGATTTTATACATCCAGGACTTAATCTCTCCTTTCCTGTGGACTTCCTATTAAACAGGTGGAGTCTGGGTCTGCTCATGGTCAGTAACAGTCATCCTCTTCAATGCAGTCTGTTCAAAGTTTCATGTCATGGCATTTTGGGTCTCCTAAGAATGTAGGATCAAGCCTTCCATTTTGGTAAGGCTCACGGAGTGGTGGATCTAAGTATAGTTATGTGTGAAATGCTTAGTATTTTTAAAATATATGCCATTAATCTACCACCAGCTAGAAGAGCATTAGGAGATCATGGTGATACTGATACCCAGAACTGTAAGATTTCTCTCCCTCCTACGCTCCACTTCCCAGAATACCATCTTGTTTGTACCAGTTTAGACCTGGTATAGAAATTCAAAGAACAGTCTTTAAAAGTATTGTTCATCTATACTCTTGTTCCTGAACACATTAACTAGCAATGTTAGGTTATGAAATCTGGCTGCAGGCTGCAAAGGTCAGAAAACTGCCTTAAAGCAGGGAGGAGACAGCTTTAGAAATGAACATGCTCCCCATGCAGTATCCTCCTGTTCTTTCATCTATTGATTTCATGATACTGCCATCATAGTGAAGTGATGAATGTTCTAAGGCCACGTCTCAGGTTCTAACCCCACCCATGCTACAGCTCTGGCTGTCAGTTCTGAGTGGCCTTTCCTACAGTACAGAATATTAAAGCCGCTCTAAAAAAATAATGATTCCTGCAAAATACATTGGATTTTTTTTGTACTTCAAGTGTGAACTTTCGATGTAGGCATTTTGCCAGGTTTCTCCAGGAGGAGCAATCTAGGACAGTGTTCCTCTTTACGTCGCGACAGCTTTTACAGGGTGAGAGATGTAAAGTTTCTGCTGCATACTCCTGTACATGCAGCTCTTCTGCACCGAGTCTTCTAGTGCAGAACAGCAGGGCTAAAGCCTAGATCAGAGCTAATAGTCCCACTGACAAAGGCTGAGTGTGTGTAGCTCTTTCTATTACTCCTTGCCTGTCTCCTGTTGTGCACACCAAGTCAAAAGCACACCTATTCTGGGCAAAATGTTTACCCCAGCAAAATACTTGTGACTTGGTACACAGGAGCAAAATTGATTTGTTTTAAAGCTGAGGCAGTATCTGCATTGTGTCCCAAGGGAATTAACTTCAAGATAAATGATGACTGATAAGGCAGAAACCCAGTCCCACCCTTCTGATGGCTGGCAAAACACCCAGCAAACTCCACGACAGCTGTTTTTCCTTTGGTCTTGGTAATCGTGTTAAGGTGAGGCCCTAGCTGTGAACAAAATACCTGTGCCACATAGAATGGGAGTATAATACTACACCACCACTTCACTGTGCTTTGTTTCCTGTACAGTCTCTGGACAACCCTCTATGAATGTTTTCACTGTAACCTGGTTGCATGCCTACTCACTACATGCTGGATTGGCCATTCCTCAAGGACTTCTTTGTCCCTCAGTTTCCTACACCCGCATAACCGCACATCACATTTTCATTTGGCATTGATAACAAGCTTTGCATTACTTGGAGGACGGTTTCGTTCAAGTGTGATGGCATGCAAGCAAATTCGATGCATTTCAACATTTCTGCTCAGTGTACATGCTACCCAAACAGGAGAAATTTGGCATGTTCAGGTTTCCTCAAATTTGTTTCCTATGGCAGGATGAAAACCATTTCAAATTGGGTTCCAATTGGGAAACATGTTTATTTCAAGATCTCACTGGGGACTGTGTCTGTTGAACAATGGAAAAAGGTGTGATTTTCATCCATAATTTGAAGCAATGCTTATTATGGCCTCTTCTGCATTTTTCAGCTGCTTTATTTCATTTGCTATATGTGTTTGTCAAAATATGATTCAAAATTTAGGGTCTCCAGGAATAAGGTAGCACCAGTGGTTTTGTTCACTGGAAAATGGAACCAGCCAGTACACTCTGTGTAAAATGTTGAAACGTTTACCATTAAAACGTGTTGACAGTGAAGCTTTCACTGCAGTATGCCTGATTTTAATGCATCTACAGTAATTCCCAGTCAGTTGTCTATGCTATGAGATGAATGCATTTGAACCAGAATCGTTCTTTCTGCATGCCACATGCTCATCCTGTCCATGTGCCTAGCAAGGATGAGCTTCACAAGGCCTTTGGAATCAGCCTTAAGTGCTCAAAGAGATGAGGCAGGCAGCACCTACTTGTTACATGGACAGACACAAAGACCACAGAATTTTCCTAGGTCCGTCAAATTCTTTTCTGCTTCTTTCATGTCCTTATTGATTTGGTCCATTCCCTCTTCGATGCGTTCCAGTTGTTCTGATTAAACACAAGTATTTTATCCCCACAGAATGAAGCAGATGGAAAAGGACAAAGAAAAAAAAGACAAAAAACTTCAGACATTCACTGTGACAAAAGAACTGGACACCACATAGCAGCGCCGGTACCCAGTACCTACTTGTTACAAGGACATATGAAAAGGCCACAGCATTTCCCTAAATCTTTTAAATTTTTCTCGGCCTCCTTCATGTCTTGGTTGATATGGTTCATGCCTTCTTCAACACGATCGAGTTGTTCTGGTCAGGACAAAGGGATGACAGTGTGGAATGAATAGTATTTTTGTTTGCTTGCTTTTGTCTTCAACAGAACATGAAAAATGACCATGTAGAACTGAATTAATCATGACATTACAATGCATTAATCTGAGCTGATGCATTGTTGATAGGATGTATGCCGCACTGGATGCTGAAGATGGGTTTTACTAATATGGGAGGAGTAAAACAAAGGAGGAATTTGAAATATATTCATTTAAACAAGATGTAATGATGTTGAAAGGAAAGGTTATAAAGTTCAAGGTCCAGAAACACAGTACAATACATCCACTTACTAAGACACCAGTGACATCCAAGAGAAAGAAAGATAGTGTTATTACTTTGCATTAATGTATGTTAATACAAGAGAAAAGGTGTCCCTTCATGGAAAATACTTCGGTTACTTACGCTCACAAATGCCTTGGAATTAGGTGATTTTGGGTAGCAGAATTGCTTTGGTTAGTGAGTGAGAAAGCTGGTAATAATGGTACCAGAGATGGAGCGAAACTGTTAAGAGCTGTATCCAAGTACTCCTTTTTCCAGAGTCTGAGGAAACTGAGACCTGCCACTTTGATTGACATTGGATCTTAATCTCTAATCCAAGTATGGCCTCAGGGCTGGTTTTGTTTCTGGTATGGGTGTAGCAAATCAGGAGTAACCTCAGTGAACACAGAGCAATTGCAACCACGCCAAGAGCCTGATGTTCACTGAAAGACAACCACTGGCTATGACGTTGGTTGTCTTTGTGCCCAAGGGATCTTATGAAAACAAGCATTGGATGAAGACTTGTGTTTTCAGTGGGGTCACTTCTGCTTTGCTCTAGGGCAATTTACAAAGCACCAATCCCAGTAACCAGCCATATATAGACACTGTCTCTCTGCTGGCATCAAACAGAATCTGGCTTGTTTCCACCTAAGGCTAATGAAGATGTAGAGTTTTCTTAGTGACTTGGTAGCTCAGAAAAATTTCATGTCTTAATTTCTTCAGTATTAAAGCTTGGAAAAATGCCCTAGAGGAACAGAATGCCACAATGTAAAATTGTAGGAATGGATCGTTTGCTGATGTAAACAGATGTGGATCCAATGGGATCAGGGGTCTTATTCAGTAGTGACAGCATTTTATACGGGTGAAAAGCCTCACCATTTGTTTCATGAAGGATAAACCCAAGTAAGTATTGCCCGGAATGAGAAAATTACTTAGAGTGGCATTTCAATCCATTAAAAATTGTAATTGTACCTGAAGAGACAAAGTAAAACAATCCCAGCAAAACACAAATACATCCCTATTCTCTCTATTGAATAGAAAAAAACCATAAACACAGAATTAGACTTGAGAGAAAAGGCACTGGGAGTGTACTGGTTGTGGGAGAAATGTAATGTCATCCCTGATGTTAACTGAGTCCTATCCAGAAGAAAAAATAACAGGCATTTTAGAATAAGATCATGTGCATATTGATGTCAATACAAAGCTCCTCTTGACTTCTCTGGGAACATGACTAGGCCTAATTTCTTGGATTTCTAATAACAATTGAGGTTTAGATTTTCAAAGCTTTCTGGGGGATTTGAATAACCAATTCCCATTAAAATTAATTTTATTTAATTAATTTTAATGGGAAACAGGCACCTCACCCCCCAGAGGGCCTTGAAAATCCTGGTCTAAATTATTCAAGCTGAAATAATTCAAATATTGAACTTGTGCTCTTTGTTTCATTCTTGCGTGAGCCTGGGCTTTGAGAAGGAGAGGGGCCATAGCGCTATTGCAAACTGCATCTGCTTTTCAGCTCTAAGTTCTCATTCTTCTCAGCTGGATGTGTCCGTCTCCTGATACTGTAGGAATTATCGATCCCAAATCCAAGGATACATTTAAGGGATCAGAGTTACCCGTCAATGTCCTCCACAAAGGGGACATATAATTTGAGCAAAGGATCGGGAAACTAATCAGGAAACCTGAGAGACAGAGTGCACAAATTCTGCCAGGTAAAGTGCTGAGCCAAGAACCAGAAACACAAGGTTGGATTATTTTCATGCACACTGTTATTTTACTGTTTGATTGGGAGACTTGAGCAGAAGCTTTGGCTCGTGGTTGTCGCCACAGATTGTCAATCCCATCAGAAATGTGAGTAGGTGGTAGAAGGTGATACTCCTCTAAGTGCTTCTGCTCCTCACTAACGCAGAGTCCCGCATAGTTGGGCATCACTTGCTCTTGCTCTGGGAAGCAGCTGTGGGAGGGTCAGCTGGTTTTTATGCTGGTTCATGCAGCATGATGGGAATTGCTAAATTTTGATCGCAGATTTCCCACCTCCTGCTTGTGAGAGATGTATTTGTAGAGCCTGGCTGGTTCCAGGGCTCTCAGTTAAAAGAAGGCTATTTCCAAGTGTGTATTTTGACACTGGGAGGGTCAAGATGTGCTGACTTTTCCTGCACTGATTTTGCTGCTAGTTTTTCCCTGACCTTGGCTGGCCAGTAGAAAATGCCAGGTAAGACTGCAAGGGATCAGCCCTAGATCTGGCAGCGCTGGTGGCTTTCACTCTAAGCACATTCTCTTGCTCAGATGCACATTCTCTGAAGCCAGGTATCTAGTAGGGGCCTTTCGAACTTACTTTCCATTTCCTATTCTGCCTGAATAGATAAGTGCTAATTGAAGAGTGTATTCGACATGACTCAAAGACTTCCATTTAAATTACAGCTCTCTCCAGGAACCTGACTTAATTCATTCTGCTTCAGGATTTGTGTGTGATGCTTATGCTGTTTCTGAATAGAAAAGGGATTCACAACTAATTTATCTTCCATTAAAGGAAACCTCATCAGTGTAAAAAGTCCATGTCATATCTGTAGCCCAGAAGTCTAGACAGCTGGCTTCTGGTCCTAAAACCATTTGCTAGTTGTTAGTGTTGTGGGTTGGATTGTTAACTGGTTTAAGTCAGTGTAGTTATGCTGGCTTCACGAAGCAACACCAGTTTGTACCTGACAAGGATCTGATCCCACAGGCAAGGAAATAGATGCATGACTCTAACTACGATTATTGTGGGATAAATATTATAGAGGAATTAATTTAATGGGGTCACTCTGGATTTGTTTTGTTAGAACTGATACTAAAATCTGCCTAGAATGAATCACTGCTGGTAGGAAATCAGATGTCAACTAAAAGGTTAATTTAGTATCTGTTTTCAGAGATCTTCCCCTTCCAACTTTGCCTATTGTACTAAAGGTTTTAGGGAAGGCAGTCTGCTGGCATATACTGCCCTGATCTTATAAAAACTCATACCTACAAAAAATCATGTCCTTTACCTCCCTTTTAGAGAAGCACTTCAAGGTCAGCGTTTAAACATCTTCTGAGAGTTTGTTTCAGTATTCTTTGAATATACTACATCTAAATATATGTTTATATATCACATATGATATGTAAGAGATTTGGTGTTGCCTTGAAGAATGCACATCAGAAGTATGTTTCGTTGGGATTTCCTTCCTTTTTTCTAGGAGCTCTGCTATTAGCCCTGTTTGCGTACTGATACCCTTTTATGTCTGATAATGGTACTTTAATTCAAACACAGTGGCCATACGGGTTAGTGGTGGCCTTGGCAGTGATGAGGAATGGTTGGACTTGATGATCTTAAAGGTCTTTTCCAACCTGGTTGATTCTGTGATTCTATATCTTCTTCCAGACTTTACAGCAAACTAACAGCATATCTTAGTATAACAAACAAGAACATGTTTAACTTGTATTGTTATACTTATGATTTACTTCTGTATTAAAACCATAAGCTACTGAGGGACCATAAGCTAGTCCTGTTAGTTTTACTGTAGCACTATGGCCCTTTGCCAGTGGGTCTTTGCCAGGAGCTTCTGTAACAGCCTGGCAAATCATCACTCTGTGACTGATCAGGGAAGTGGCTGGGAGAGGGAAGCTGTAACAAGGGCATCCCTCAGCTGCCTCTGTGGCCCCTTGAGCAAACACAGCTGCAAAAGCATCTTACGCAGCATTGGATGCAGGGCCAGGACAGGGCAAGTGTGATGTTGCTCCACCTTTGCATCCCCATCTGTAATTTATAACAAATGGTCCTTGAATAGTGTCCAGGATCTGGGGCCTGTGTTTGAATATCAGTTGAATGCCTGTGGAAAAGGGAACTTGTTCCTTTGCCTGGAGTATTGTGCAATGAAGCAGTTTCCACCAATGACAATTTTCATTGGAAAAGAAAAAATAATTAAAGGACATCTAAGAATGTGCTGTAATCATAATTGCATACAAGAGGGCTGAATGTGAAAGAGATTAAGCAGATTTACTCTTTTCAATGGTACTCAGTGATCCCATTTTCCGTAAAGGAAAATCATATCAGAGAGCAGTACGTTTCTAGGACAGCCTTTAAAGAAATCCTGAGTCTTGACCTAACTCCACTCTGAAAGGCACTGCTGAGACCAGGTAGAATGGAAGAAAGCTGGTGGGGAATGCTACAGTGTGAGCCCACATGTAGCTGCACTAAAAATAACAGTAGATGAGGCACAACCTGCTTTTGTGGAGGGTTCTTTGCCTTTTGTTCTGCACTACAATTGCTACAGAATTAACACCATTTTCCCTGCACAATCTGGAAGAGTTGATAGTTACCTTTTTTGTCACTAATCAGCAAACCATTTCTGTCTGTGATCAGCTCAGCTCATAGGTGTCATTGGAGCGCCTCTGGCAACTCTGCCTTTCGTATCTCACTTTCCATGGTAGCTGTTGAATAGGAGGTAAAGTGGGGAAGGGGCCAGGGCAAGGGGCCATAATTTTGCTCTCTGGTGGAAAGCAATTGTAATTATCTTTGTATTTACTGCAGTTGTTTCTCCAGTGCTGTAGAAGCAGGCCAGCCAAACTCTTAACTGTAGAACTAGTAACTCCAGCAAGAACAGCAGAGGTCAGCCAGCACAGGCACCATCAGTGGTGCCAACACTTTTGCCTGTGGGATTGCTCAGTTATTCCAAGGTTTTATCTCTATACTTCTACTTCATCTGGAGTAATCTGCTGGGTAGATTAAGCTGCTCCCCATGTTCATTGGCATTGTTGGTTGTGCTTTTGCTGCTGCTGTGGTGCAGGGGGAAAGTTTCAATTGCATCGATGTTTTCTTTATGGCTTATCAAAGTTGTGGTTATTTCTCTGTCTTGTCTTGCATGAAAAGTGGCTATGCTGCTGCTGTTGTTATTGGAAAAGCTTCTTCCCTCCATCCTGTTTGGTATACGAGGACAGAATTCTTTTGTAATAAACTGAATGAGGATGTTGTGTCCTTGAAGGTCCAAATCTCTCTGCCTGCTGATGCTCTCAGGTGATGGGATTTTCCTTTGGAGGAAGAGAGCTACCACTCTGGGACCTCTCCTATGTCATCCATTCAGGTTTATCTTTATATCCTAACAGTTTCATTTCTACAATCTGCTTTTACCAACATGCATCCAAATATTAACATTTTTCTAAGTTAGCATGTTTCAAGAACATATTTAATGAAGCAGAGCAACTGCCACTGCTCAATAACCCTTCACAGCATGACATTTTTAGTGTAAAAATATAAATATTTTAGTTTAAGGCGTTATGGACATATTTATATTTAAATAATTAATTAAGGGAGCTTGAATGAAGGCCAGGTTTACAAAAATATCAGCGTTAAGGATGCACATAGGGCTTGGGAAAGACTTCCTCACTGATAGAGAAAATCTCAACAGGGAGACTCTAACCTCTTGGCTCCTTCCTGTGGGCTGCCCAGGGGAAGAGCTGCATTCAACTGGTTTGGGTGACAATATCTGGCTCAAAAAATGGTTGTTCTTGGTATTGCAGAGAGACTATTCCAAGAGCCTACTCAGATTCCCAATGACATCAAAGGGCATTGGAGGTGGTTTCTAGTTTTCATGGCAGTCTCATTCTCTGTGAAACAGGAGTAATGAAAGCTCTTGTGAAGCTCCACATCTCTGTTGGGTCACAACAGGGCAGTCACAAGTGTTAGCTGTGCACAACAGGAGCAAGCCAGACTGCTCCTGTCAATACCTACAATTTTACAACAATTTTACAATTAATTTTACAATACCTCCTATTGTAAAATTATTTTTACGATCCCAAAGACTTCTGCTTATGGATGACAGAAAATGGGTTCTGCTTTGTGTTATTTAGATTGAGATCGGCTCGAAGTAGTTTTCCTTGTAAAGTCTGTTTAACTTCAAAGCAAGCAATTTTGTAAGGAAACCTAGAAATAGAGCTTCGAGCAACCGCAGAGATCAGATATTCTGCTTGCCGCCCACTGGAAAGATCAATGTCATGTTTTTTTGTGTATTTAACACCTAATAATCTTAAGTGACTTGTGCAGTCAGCTGAAAAGAGATCACATGGCAGTGTTAGCAAAGTATTGCCTTAATCTGATAATCTGCTGAGACATCCGCACACGCTGCACTAATTACAGAGGGCTCAGAGTCACCGTTAGTGTGTTTTGCCCAATAATGTAAGTCTTTTATCACTAAAATTAAAAATCAGGAATTATTACAGCTACATATGACTAAAATGAACAACACTTATTAAACATTTAGCGTAGGACAGCGGTTACAAAATACCCGGGGTTTGTAGCGTTGTTAGCCTGTTTTCCATGAGAAACCCATAGGGTAGAGTCATAAGCTAAATTTACTGAACCACTTAAGGCATGACCATAACTGATTTAAAGAGGCTTTTTAATTGTCTGATTCTTTCCTGTAAGTATTGATTAACTGCATCTCTGGCCATACAATATACATTTCAGGTTTCACCATCAATAAGAGTTTAATACTGAGTTCCCTGGACCCCAAAAAGGTCTATGGGTCCAGTCTCAGCTCCTTGGCTCACATAGACCATACTTTCTAGCACGACTAGGGAGCTGATTGGACAACTTCTGCATAGAGAGGTTTAGTAATAGTAGAGCTCCAAAGTAGAAGACAAAATCCAAGGTTAAATCAAACTACCACATCCCCCCCAGCAATCTGTAGAAAAAAACATCAGTTAAAAACAGAAACATACTTTCCCAAAAGTAAATGCAAAGGGAGTTATAGGAACCACAAAAGTTTCTGCTGATCCACCTGTGAATTACATTGCAAACACTCCTGGGTATTTACAGGCTTTCTTTGACAATATTCATGATTTATTTCAACTGTATAATTCACTCCTGAAACAAAACACATTATTTAGACAGGTGCCATATCTGTTTCAACACAAGCAATTTCTGGTTTCCTGCTCTCAGCGATAGTTCTTTTACTGCCGTTATTCAGGAATTCTTTTGAAGGCAACCGAATAGCCTCTGTAATATTTCTCTTGTCAAGACAAATTGGTGTGACAAAATTTGGTTGGGTTAAATTCCTTTCCCTAAAGGGGAGGGGGGGGCAACGAGATGTACATAAAAAAGGAAATAGGAGAAAATACTTTCTAGTTAGGTCCTATTATTACTTTTCATTAATTTTGGTGCCAGAGAGGCAGGGACATTACAGATGCAAAGGGCCTATCAGGTTTTGGGGTCTATTTCCTAACAGTGCTTATAATCATTGCTTATAATCATTGTCTGGGCTTGATGAGTGATACAGCATTACTTCTGTAGGAAGCATTTTCTAACACAGTTTTGTATCATGCTACATAGAAAATAATAATAAGGACTTGGGGGGGTGCTGGTTTGATATAGAGTAGAAGGAATATATACTCTGGTTATTTAGCTTCTCTTTGAGATGCTGTTTTGCTGGTGCTATGGTTCTGCAGCAAATGAAGACTTGGTTTGGTTGGGGGAGGGAGCTACCTACCTCTTTGCAGTATTATGAAGGGCAAAAATGTAATTTCCTGGAATGTATTGAATGTATCTGGCTCTGGCTTTGTCGCTGTCATCCACAGACAGGGACTCATCTAAGCTTGAAAGCTCCTTTATGGTCAACTGTAATGAGCTGATCATGTTATAGCTTTTAATGTGAAATTCCTGTTATCCTCAATGACATTTCTATACAACAAGCAACTGAAATTCACACAAACTAAGCTGGTTTACCTTCTCTTGGGATGCATTTATTGCACGCCTTTCACTTGCGGCTTAAACAAGTGAGAAAATTACGAAGCACCTGTGTAAATAATGTTGGATTTTACACTTATGGAGGCAAATCTTCTCATCATGTAGCTGGATCTTGACCCAAAGCTTGCTGAAAATACAGGATGATTTGGATGAGTTCAGCCTGCAGCTCTCTTTGACATTAATGGGAAGCAGATCAAAAGAAGTACAGGCTCTTATGCAGTTATTGTACGTTCCTCAGTCAGACAGCAAAGCCAAAGGCAAAGAGGGTTTGGGGTTCTCATGCACAACCACACATATTTTACGGCCCTCATTTTCAGGATTGCACACAGTTAGTACAGTACTTTGAGAATGGTTAAACTTCCTTACTGAAGCAATCTGAACTTACCTCCTTGCTCATCCAACATAACCAAAGTCCTGATACCAGCATCTTTACTCTACATCCCAATAGTGGTAGCAAGGCAAGGAGAGAGAAGGAGAGAAGAAAGAGAGAGAGAGAAAGAGAGATCAGTGAGGGAACTCAGCTCTAGGTACGGGACATAGGAAGACAAAAGAAAAACAGTAAAAGGAATGACAAGGTCATAAGGGGCTGGTGGCACAGTCCTAAAACCTTATGTGCCTGGATACTGTAAGGAACTGGGTACTCTCAATTGTATCATCAGTCCTTAAGTCCTGGAGCTTGAGATTAAAATAATTGCTTTACACAAGAGTAATTTCTGAAAAGAGAGGGTTCCTCTCCAGGTTCCCTGAAGCAGGAGAATGGAAGAAGCGTTTGTTGGCGTTGTGGATGTCTGTTCATCCCAAGGGAGAAACTCCCAAGGAAAATAGATGTGATACAAACATGCTTGAGATGTAGGCATAGTGCTTTGCACATGACCCTTGAAACACAGAAGTCAGAAAGCTTACCTACTTAGGAAATCCGTTTTAAAGCAGGCTAATATTTAATAGGATTAAGCCATAATTTTTGGCCTGGAGATCTAATAGATATGGATTTAAGCCAAGTTTTAATTCAGCCAACAGACACCTTTAACATCAATGGATTTCATCAATGGATTGAGCTTGAGGGTAGGGTTTTTAAAACACCTGCATGCTGAATCTACCCTTGGTCCCACAGGTAGTGGGAGTGTTATCATCGCCTTTGATGGATACAGGGTTTGAGCAGAGCCAAGCAGTTCAGAGCTCCCACTTGCTGAAGCCAGCAGCAGGGCACCTTTCACAAGTACAATTTCTACCTGTGTTATCATCGCTCTGGGATGTGATCAGGAGTTTCGGGTTTCTGGGTGCTGTGATACAAACCTATATCACAGATAAGATTAGCTCCTTTTTAATTACAAAGGGAAAACTAGCTCCATTCTGCTTGGAGCAGTGATAACATCTGTGAATAATTAATGGCCTGGATGATCTGACTGTTGCGTGTCAATAGCAGATGAAGTAAGTCCTCTGCAGCCTGACAGCTTGCCAGCGGATTCACCTGGGCACGTGCAGCAGTAATTTAGCTGCTTCCATGAACATAAAGCCATCCATAGCCCTGTGAAAGCACATAAAGTTGGTGGTGCTGGTTTTGCAGAGGGCAGGGGAGATACCCACAGATGCACAGGAACATGAGGAACAGAAACCTGGAGTCTTGACTGTCCCTTTTGCTTTCTAGACCATCCTCCCCTTCCTTGAGGCAAAATAAGGACTTCAAACCATCCTTCTTCCCAACAGCCCTGCTCATTGCCATGGCTCATCTCTCTCCTGGAGCAGTGAAGTCTCTTGCCAGTACCACACTGCCCACACGGGCTCAGTCACAAGCTGGACTCTACCCCACTGTCTGGCTGATGCAGCTGGTGCTTCTCTGCTTTGTTCAGAAAGGATCCTGCTTGGTTCAAGAGATGCCTCTTACTGCACTGCCTCTCTCTGCACTCCCATTCTTGTCTTTCATGTCTACATCACTGTAGAAACTGGGAAAAACATCAGATGCGGCCTGGTTTGCTGCTGTGTTTTAAACCCTCCCTATGTGAGTTGCCAGGTGGAGAGAAAAAAGCCTCCTGCCTCTCATCATGCTCTGCTGTGCCTGCTGCCCTCGGGTCAGCTGTCTACCAGATACCCACTGCTGTTCTTTCTTCCTTCAAGCACATAGAGCTTGAATCCAATACAGATTCTATTTTTCCTTTAAAAACTTAAGGCCCAAGGTTTGTCTTAAATTTATCTATTTAAAGTAAGGAAACTGCCTTTAATTATCTTACATTTTCTGTGTTGCAATCTCCTAAGCACTGGATGTGCAATAGCTTTTTATTGCGCTCTTTTCATGCTCTTGGTACCCAGGATGTCTAACACCAAGAGATTTATATGCATTTTAAAAACAGTATAAGGCTGATTGGGTTCTGAGTCATCTTGTGTTTAAGTAAATACAGTGTAGTCTGACATGGGATCCTTCTAAATATTGGACTCAGAAACCTGCAATTGGTGGTGTGATAGTCGCTGGCTTTCAGTGAGTCAAATATAGTCAGGCTGAGAAACATTTACTGCTCCTTAACCCTCTGCCCTTATTTTCCTGCTGGCTTCAACATCTTTATGCAGCTAAGATGTACAGTGACCTGAATAAAACCTGTGCTGAGAGACAAACTCAACAGTTGAACCTTATGGTTTGTATTTCATATCAAATTCTTGCACAGAGTGGAAGAGGTACAATTTTCTTTCACTTACCTGACCATCAGTGCCATTTAATTTTATCAGGCAATACTGTATCTCTTAAGAGTGGCCTGCCACAGCATTAACACTAATGTGAAAATATTAAAGGGTGTGCATTGAATATACTTCTCTGCATCTGAGGTCTAATCCAAAGCATATTGAATCTAATAAGAAAATGCCAGCTGACAAAGATGAGAGGTGATTCAGACATCAAGTGACAATCTCCTCCTGTTCCAAGCTTCTACTAAGCATTAATTTTCAGCTTTTTCACAAAAAAATAACTATGTAAAGCCATTAAAAAAAAACCACATTTGTGCATTGAAGCAGATTCAGACTTTCCTAAAAGTTCAACATTTCCATTGTGACTGATTTTTTAGATAGCTCAAAACCAAACATGCTCCATCCCTGGCAGTGTTCAAGGCCAGGTTGGATGAAGCCTTGGGTGATATGGTTTAGTGTGAGGTGTCCCTGCCCATGGCAGGGGGGTTAGAACTGGATGATCTTAAGGTCCTTTCCAACCCTAACTATTCTATGATTCTATGATTCTATGTCTATCAGATGGAATGGTTCTAAAAATGTGCTCATCATCCAGATGTCTGAGCAGGAGAGAAACACTCAGTAACTGACCCTCAACAGTGACAACAGACTTGGGCATCTCTGGAAACTGCAAAACCTCTTCCTTTAAAGGACTATAGAGACTGAAATGTGCCAAAGAAGTGTTTCTGGAGCCCAAACACATGCAATGTTGGTGTTTTCTGCACGGAAGGTATCCAGAAACTGCCCTTGGTCTCAGTGGGAGCAGGTGTCAGCACATGCACTCACCATGAGGAGGTGAAGAAAGATGTGTTTGCAAAGTTCCAACCCAGAAAACATGTTTTACAATGACTCATCATAAAATAACAAGCTCCCAGAAGGAGGACAATGGCCTGGTGACCGTGCTTAGATTTGCCTGGTCCTGGGGGCTCAGGAAGAGTTCCCACCCACATCCAGTGCTCACCAACATCAGTGAGATCCTATATGGGAAGCCATGAGTTGGTAGAACTAGAGAGGTACATCTTGTTATGAAAATGTGTGCTAAGTGTACACTACCATCAGGATTAA
The DNA here is from genome assembly GCF_012275295.1 of Melopsittacus undulatus. Lineage (NCBI taxonomy): Eukaryota > Metazoa > Chordata > Aves > Psittaciformes > Psittaculidae > Melopsittacus > Melopsittacus undulatus. Next base: position 6,217,469 of record NC_047529.1, on the reverse strand, counting down.
AGTCTTCCTTTCTTCCTGTGCAACAGAGGAATTTCTTAAGACCTTACACAGGCAATCCCCTGTTTAGTTTGTGGCAAAATAAGGATCCTCGAAATGTGGGGTGTTTAAAAAATGGGTAGTTTAGGCCAGAGAGAAGAAAAAGGCATCTTTTGTATGATCCTACAGAGTCCATAGAGCACAAGCCATTTTAACTTAGCTCTTAAATCTGTAACAGCCTTCTCTCTGGGGTTACTTCTGACTCTCCTTGTCCTCTTGTTGCACTTGAGAATTGGGACTGCTGGATTTTGCCATGGTACAGCAAACATCTCACATCCTTGTCCTTCAGAAGAAAATGTCTCAGCATGAATTGCTTTTGTTGAGGCATTAAAGTGGCACCTCTGGAGTTCCTCTGTTTATCCATAGAGCAGGTATACCACAGGTGGTAAAATGTATAATCTTTCCCAGCTCCAGAAAACATTACTTAGCCCTGACTCTAGGATGAGCAGGTCGACTAGTGTGTCCTCCCAGACTGATTTCCATGGAGACTGCTGCAAGTTGCCAACCATTTGTCTGCAAAGATCTGCCCAATTTTGCACGCAAGATGGCCCTTCAGAACAGGACTTCCAAATTAATCACATTGGGTGAAACATCATCATGAATACAGACCCCATGGAGTTCATGGGAATTGATGTCCTTCAGCCTTCCAGTAGTACTGAGTCCTAGTGTTTAGATAAAAGCAAACCAACAAGGAGTATTGGTTTGGGTTCGATGTGCTTTCTATAAAACACATGTCCAGGTTCTTCACTGGACCACTGGCTAAGCTATTGATCAGAAAGCCAGAATATATGATTTTAACACTCGGGGCTTAATTCAGTGCTTAGATACTTAAGATACCTGTCAATACTTCAGTGAAGCTGTTGAACAACATAACTGGGAACCTTTTCGGAGGCTTAAATATACATTAGCCCCAAATTTCTCTAACAGCTTTTTATACCTTTCTTGTATGACAGTCTCAGAACAAGTCAGCAACAAAATACTCACTGAAAGTTGCCCAGCACTTTGGAGGGACAATGCGTTGCTGTATCTTTTAGTATTGCTGTTTTGTCACTTAATTTCCCAAGGTGGGAATAAAACTAGGAAGAGAATTAGGATGACTCCTCAAAGGGCCCATCAGTCCCTCCAGGAACACAGTGTTGTGTCTTCTCCAGGCAGCTGCTCCCAACTTTGGTTTAGCCTGAGGGGTGATTTTCATAACAGTGTAAGAGAATGATATATTGGATAGAAAACCCAAATTCTATAAATCGCTTTATCAGCATTTCAGGAGATACCCTGAAAAGCAGTCACTGTTTCAATGTCTCTGTGTCTGATTAAAGAGCCATGTTACTTCTCAGCCCATTAACTCACCCTGTCCTCAGCTGATATGAATCTGTGACCCCACTCCTAAATCCCATGTGCCTGGTTTTCATCTACTACAATAACTCTGACTCCAGTGGTAACCTGCTGGTTTACATAGATAAAGGGGCCTAATACTGCACAGGAAAGACTGAGACCAGAATTATGAATCCCATCCCCCTGTGTCAGACATGTATTTCTTTGGAATTACACAGAATAAATCAATTTTCTGAGTAGAACTGTTCCAATAGCTAATGGTGTCAAAGAGATTTTCAAGATAGCTTTGACAAGCTTTGGACCAAGCTTTAAATGTATAGAATATTTTCCTCTTATTCTTCAGGAATAAAAGGAACATTTGACTATGATAATGTCAGGAAAAACTCACTTCCCAATCACAAATGAAGGAAGTTAGTGAAATGGCATATTGTGTGCTTGGTGTCCTGCATAGAGAAGAATCATGAGGGTATCAAACATATCTAGTTTACAGTTTCAGCTTTGATATGTCAGTAACCTTGACCCTAACCCCCATCATATGAGAGGAGAAGATAGTCGTGTCTGGATTTAAATGTACAAATCAGTCCTTTTGTCTGTATGTATTTCTAAAAGTGCTTTCTTGCTGAGCTTCCAGCAGTACTGATCTTGTTGCTATTTTTGCCTTGCTGCATCTTAGGTAGAAACCATCTCTTTTATCCACGCTACAATGACTGATTCTCTTTAAAGGCCATAGTGGTTCCACTGGAAGATGGTAGTGGACTCACAGCTTTTCCCCTTGCATGTGTTATTCTGTGTTTCATAATGTTGGTTCAGATGTAAGAAGCCTGAACAAGAAAATAGGAAGGTCAGCTACAAACTGTGTATTTAGTCTCACTTCTGCCTCAGTTCATTTTTATGTTTTGGCACAAACATTGCCCAGCATCATCATCAAATACAGGTATTTATAGCACTGAGGAGCTGAGAAGCTCAAATGAGCATTGGTCAGTGTAGATGTAGCTGTGTTGCAAGGGTATGCTGGGTACCACAGAGCAAACTGATTTTTGTCATCTGCCATGCCAACACATAGCTGCCCTGGGGCAAGGCAGCAACTACTTTGCAACAGCCACACACCACTTCTTTCTTCCCCTGTTGTGCTAGGACTGAAAAGAATCAGCTTCTTGCAAAGCTGGGTTATAAAATAAGAAGTGGTAACAGATGTGGTGTTCCTTACCAACATTCCCTGGGAACAGCACCTGGGCTTAATCTCCAAACTCAACATAGTCTTCTTGAGCAAGGAGAGCATGGTCCTTTGGAAACATCAGTTTTGTACCCCATGCTATTACCTACATATCAGCATTAAGGGTGCCTGTACTGCTACAGGGCTTCCCTGGGTGGACAACACCCTTCTGCCTCTACAGTGAAGCCAAGTCAGTCTGTTTATTCTTTATTTTCCTAGTATTTAACAGAGCAGAGGCAAACATGACGAGACTCCGTACAGACATACATAGTAATAATGCTTAAAGACGGAGGCATCCTTTTCCTAAGTAAGGAATACCACATTTGCTGTATCCAGAGAATAGAGTAAAAAGCATTCTTTCATAGAGAAAGAGTATATTCTCTCTCTACTCACTAGATAGGTTCTTCTAAGCAAGGGAGTCTGATTGGCTCTTTGGGGTCTAGTAAATCAGGGGAGTATGAGTTCCCTTTCAAAAACACTTGTCATTTGTCTTCTCAGTATAAAGTCTCTCACTCCCTAAATGCTGCATTCTCTTAAAAGTACCTAGGAAATGGGACCAGAGTAATCAACCAGCTGTTTAGACCACAGAGGAATTTAAAAGCCTTTTGTAGCCACATTAGTGAGAATAATATTCAGCTCATTTAGAATAATTCACTTGACTACTCAGAGCTACTTTTAGAAACTCCTGTATTTGGACAGGATGATATTGTAGCATCTGAACAAAAGGCAAGTCCAGAGAGATGCCAGGCTCTTCCAAGAAGCACTAGAGTCCTACGTAAATTCATTGGTAAATTCAGCAGTCCCAGTTCTCCTCCTACTTTGCCATTTGCCATGATTTAAAGCTGAAATTCCAGTGGCATTCACAATATGCCAGTTCAATATGTTAGGAAGACTCAAGCAGTGCATAGGTCACACAAATAAGGCTCAGGAGAGACAGGGCTGATATTTACTGATGGCTTGGCCCTCAGCAAATCACTTCCCTTTTCCTGCGCCTCTCTTTCTTCCCACTCATCATCTGCCTTGTCTGTTTAGATCACAGGCATTTGGGGGCAGCAGGCTCTCCTGCCTTGTGTTCATGGAGGTACCCATATGAGACTCTCTTCCATGTTGTTGAATTGACAACAGCAAGAGCCGCATCCAGGATAGAGCTGACAGAAAGTGATGGTTAGAAACGACATGTCCAGGGAATTGAGCAGCAAAAGGGGACAGATTGCTCGTGAGACAAGAGCATGTTTCAGCTGCAAGGGGCCCCGATCTGAAGTGTTTATGGAGGAGAAGCAATGCTGACTGTTCTCAATGACCCATCTGTCTGCCTATCTCTACATGGAAATTTAATCCTGTCTCCACTGGACTCCATTGATCTCCACAGTGGTGATTGATTTCAAGGCCATGGAGCCTACAGTTGGGATTGTGCTTGTTCCTGAACGTAGGACCTGATGCAATTTCTTCCCATGGTCACTGCTGGAGACTCCTCTGGTTGTCAGGAGCAGTGGGGCTCTCAGTGCTGATGACCCTGATTGAAAATGTCACCAGCTCCAGAGCCAAGGCGTGCGTGGTGTCTGAATATAATATGTCCTGTCAGGTGGGAGCAAAGTTTTCCAGCACCTGATGGCTGAACACTCTGAACTGAATTTGGGGACTTCCAACTTTTAAACCCCTTTGCTATGAAGAGGGTGATATGAAGCCTCTCTGAACTGCTTTTTCCGTTCTGGAAGTCACACCTCCAGGCAGGTATTAGCTGTGAGGACTGAGCCCAGAGCCCCTTCTTTTGTGCTGTAGAAAATCAGAGAACTTCCCTTTCCAAAGCTGTCAATCTGGGGCATCTCATGAACCTTGACATTTCAGAGATACATAAAGAAGTGGTATTTAAATGCTGTGGTGACTAATGCTCTATAAATAGCTATGAGTGTTTATGGAGAGGGAGGTATAGACAACAAGGCAAACAGACCGAGGGCATTTCTCACCTTCCCCACTTGCAGTGTTATGGCAAGGACGTCAGAGCGGTGCTGGCATGAGGCTCCAGGAGCTCTGCAGCAAACTCAGCCACTCGTCCCTGACTCCAGGTCACCTTCAAAGGCTGTTTCCTTGGTTTATCTCAAGTAGCCTGTCTCAATGGATACTCAGGTATGGGCAAAACAGTGTCTCAGCAGCTGGTCTGCAGTGGGGCACTTGGGAACGAGGACACAGTGTCTCAAATGACTCTTATAAGGGATAAGGAGAGATGGAGCAGCGCATAAAGCCATGGCCATGCTCTAGCAATGTGAGTTAAAAACGCTTCCAGTGGTGGACTCTCCATCACCTTTGTTCACAACTGAAGTGCAAATAAAATGCAAGTCCTTACCTCTTCAACAAGCTGCAGCATTCGACGGGTGCTCTCAAGGGACTGAAAGAAACAGAGGGGAAAAGCACTCAGCTTTGGCAAGATACACTTTCCAACACTAATGTGCAGGCTCATGCTGACAGTGTGTTTCTCCTATGCTCTTTGCCTTCCCTTAAAATCAGGCCATCAGCAGGGTACTGGTGATCTCTTCCTCTCCAGCTCTCCGTTACAGCTCACTAACGCAGCTCCCACTGCATCTGAGGCAGCTGCAGTCTCTAAGGCTCATGCTCCTCTTGCTCATGCATTGCAGTGGTAATGCTTGGAACAGCTGGTGTTCCACTTTTAAAATGAAGTCTGTGGTTGGCAGCTAAGACTTTTCAGAGATCTAATTGGTGACTTTGAACATTTAATGGGTTTGGTGAATTGAAGGAACTCTCAGAAAATATTAAACTGCTGCTTTGTTTGCTCTGAGGCTGGTCAGATTGATGCAGACTAAACCTAAGCACCTAATACCTTGACACCTAAACCAAACTCACACTCAATAAATGCCTTAATCTAGACTAAACGTGACACTCAATTTTACCCTGGCTCATCTAATTTCCAATTCTGCTTTCAGTGTAAAGCTGACAGAAAACAGCATCATCTCTAGAAATCCTGTGCTGGCTCAGCTCCTGTTTCTGGATGTGTCCCTCACACCAAAGCCAACCCCGGGTTTGCTGCTTAGCTCTCACTTCATCAGCAAGCTGGTCAGCACGCCGCTGCATTTCTTCCAACTCATTGCGCATATCAGCGTCTTCTGCCATTTTAGCTGTGGGTGTGTTTGTGGAAGCTGCAGAACAAGGATTTGCACTCAGCTGCTTGTGAGCCTGGAAGACAGAAAGGGAAAAGGAACAGTGTGGTTAAGCCCTGACTCACTGAATTGTGCTTAAATGTCAGCCCCACAAAAGGGCTCTTATTACACGAGTGCCCTCACCCAAACTCTTCCGTTGTGGATAGCAATTCCTACATAGTAGAGAGCTTTATGCCTGTATTATTAATCACTCTCGAAGAACAAGGATGTGTCCTTGTCATGTTCTTTGAGGAAACCCCTTCTTTCTTAACCTTTCAAATGCTAGTCACATCAAAGCTGGAGACTCAGGAGGTGTTATTTACTACCAGAAACAGTTTCAAGACACATTAAGGAGATCAAGGTCAAGCCTATGCACCTCATGTCCTGTGTTCCAGCTGCGTCTCTTGAAGGCTACACGCTCAGCTAGTACACTTGCAATGAAATTAAAGACAGTGACACTTTGCAGATATTTATCATCTAATGACTTGTCCCTTGCTATAGTTCAGACTCTGAAATAATAACAGCTAGAGTGGAGAAGTTGTCTACCTGTGTGAATCCTTCATTACAGAGGAAAGCACAGCAGGACCTAACTGGTACTTCAGCTTCTCCCTAGAGTGGGTCAGATTCTGCTCTTGGTTATCCCTTTCCATACAGAACGACACCGCTGAGCTCATCCTAACCAGAGATGAGGATGCAGCCCATTAATCCTCATTTGGGTAAGGTTTCTTTTTTGGTATAAAATCGAGCTAGCTCTGATTACTGAGCATGACTTGATTAAGAAAGGCGGGTCCTCCTACCATCTGTCAGGTCTTTATAACAACCACACTGGCTTATTTCTTCACTTGATTCAAGCATGGCACATGGCAAATTAATGCTAGGTTTGTTTGTAGCAGGAAAACCTAATCCCAGGTGCAGAGGAGGTGGGGAAGTTGGGGGGGCACTGCAAATAAACAGCCATAAAGCACATTCCATCACGCTCAATTACAGAAAGAGGACAAAAGCAGCCCACTTCAGCAAAGCTGCTCTAAGAAGGTAAAATCCCAGGGGCTATTTTCTGTCCTTTGTGATGCATGCAGCCTTTATGAAGCAAGATAAGTCAGGGCACAGCTTGGCTTTACAATTTTAACAATAGTAAGTCTGCTTAAATGGAAGTTTTCTGTTGGAGGTGAATCCATTCCTCACTTTGAAAGTGTTTGCAATCAGGATGTCAGGAGTATGGGCTGAACAGGTATAGCTGGGTGGCAGGGATATTTCCTGGATCACAGGAAATACATAGAAATACATAAGGAAAGCGGACATCTCCTTACATTTCCTCTGCAGCTTCAGCAGCAGATTTGCTGTTTTTTCTTATCTAAGAGGGAATATGTGACCTTCATGCTTTTGCATTAGCTGTGCCCTCATTCAGGGTTGCTTTCCCTCGTTGAAGCTACACCAGGAAGAAATCTGTCTCAAAGAGTCCACCCCGCAGCTACTGGCACAGCATCCTATGTTCATCACTGAGTACATCACCACATCCTTGTCAGAGGGAGGCTGACACTGTGTGATGGGTCGCACAATGTTTAGGAGCCCAAATAGATGCTGGTGAAGAAGCCCACCTGGTTCTGCCAGCTGCATGGTCACAGCATTGCAAAAGACCAAGCTTAAGCAACTCATCTGCAGTCCCAGCTGATGCAAACACAGACCTTAATTTCACGGCTAGAATTCAGACTGATATCAGACACTTCAGGGATGCTCACAAACGGCTTTACAAACAGTGAGGTTGTCATGGCTTAAACTCAGAACCATGCAGCTGCTCTCTCACTCCCCTCCCCTTCCTCCCCCTGGCTCCCAGAGGGATGGGGAGGAGAATCGAAGAGAATGTAACTCCCATGGGCTGAGATAGGAACAGTCCAGTAACATAAACCACTGCTGCTACCACCAATAATAATAATGATAAAGGAAATAACAAGGGAAGAGAATACAACCGCTCACCACCTGCCAACCAATACCCAGCCCAACCCAAGCAGTGATCTAGCCCTTCCGGGTAACTGCCCCCAGTTTATGTGGAGGGAATGATGTGCTGTGGTATGGAATACCTCTTTGGCTAGTTTGGGTCAGGTGTCCTGTTTCTGCTTCCTTCCAGCTTCCCCTCCTCCCTGGCAGAGCATGAGACTCAGAAAATCTTTGGTCAGAGTAAACATTACTAAGAAGCAACTAAAAACATCGGTGTTATCAGCGCTGTTCCCAGGCTGAAAGTCTAAAACACAGCACTGCACCAGCTACTAAGAAGGAGAAAAATGACTGCTACTGCTGAACCCAGGACAGAGGTTTAGAAGGAAAAGATGATGAACTGGTCTCCTCCTGAAGGGCATTGAAAATGTGGTGGTACTCTCAAGGCCACCCCAACCTTCCCACCATGACGCTGCACTTGTGCTGCCCTTTGTGGCACATCACGCAGCTCTGGGAAGACACTGCTCTTAATCAGCAAATGGAACATGCTCAGCTGGGCTAAAAAGATGTTATTTTGGTAAAGAACTGCTTTCCAAACTCCTGTCCTACTTGGCACAGGCTAGCAGTAGCACTGGCCACTGCTTCATAAATTGTGTTTTTCCCCGATTGAGGCAAAACTTAGTATCTAAATATTTCTGGCACAGCCTCTGTTCCAGAATATCAGAATTAAATCTGTGGACCTAGTTTTGGAATATCTACTTAAAATATTCACCTCTCCTAGATTCTTCCATACGCTTGTGCTGGCAGAATAGCATCACTGAGCTTTAGCAAACATGAGGGCAGTTTAGACATGATGTTGGGACTGATCTGATAGGTGTATGCATACAGCTGTGAGGGGCAGAAAACTGGTTCTGTGTTATGTCTGTCTGATGGCATCTTGCTAGCTGTAAAGTGGGAGGAGATACTAACAGGGAAATTGGTTGAGTCTTTAAACATATCTGGTGTGAGTTGAATGATTACAGACCTGTAAGGAGTGAAGGTGAGATGAGTGCTTCTACAGACAATAGTGAATAATAATACTGTCAGTTACTGCATACAACACAAATTGCATGGAAAATTCTCTTCTTAAGTAGATTCCAGTCTGACTTTTGATCTTTTGCTTATCAATTATCGATCATGATCCAGTGGTGCTGTTGGGTAGTGCAAAAAAGAAACAAAGTGGATAAACTGTGATATTTTATTAGAGTTATCCTCCTTAGTTAGAACCATCAGTTGGTGCCTTAGTGACAGACACATCCTATTTTGCATCATGCTAAAAAAAACCCATCAGAGCTTGTAACCAGAAATGTTTTGTAGCATATGATCAAACTTGACAGGGTTATTGAGATTGTTTGGTATTTGTAAAGCTCTTACGATGGATTGAGAAACAGCAAAAAGCATTCTCCCAGACAAGTCATTTTACATCAAGTTTTAGTCATAAACAAAAGTGCCCCACAGCAATGGTGGTCCAACTTTATTTAATAGAAAACTATGTACAAGAATCAATAAAGATTACTGATTTGCACACTGTGGGATAAACTACCTGTATTTTGCAGATGGCTGGGAATAGGTTTCTTTTTTATTTCATATTCTGAAGTTTAATCATGGAATAGGACATGATAGAGATAAAATTTTCCTTGTAGAGTCCCATTTCAGCTTAAATTCCATTCCAGTGTCAGGAATTTCCAACAACAAACCCTGTTATCAATAAAATCTTCTAGAGAGCAGATTTATGTTTAAAGGGAATTACACTTTGTCCCTGCCCATGGCAGGGGGTTGGAACTGGATGATCTTTAAGGTCCTTTCCAACCCAAAACATCCTGTTTCTCTAAGTACAATTTATCAGGTTTTCCTCTGTGGTGTCTTTTAGGAGCTCCTGTATGTAGTTCTCTTGATGTATTAAAACATTGAAACTGAAACATTACAGGAATGGCCAAGAAAAAGAAACCTGTAAAGGTTTGGTCTCACTTATTATGGGACGGACTTTCAAAAGCATAAAGTATTAATCTGTCTTGGGCCCATAGAAAGCTGCTCTTGTTTTAGTAGAATGGGAACAAGCCTACAATACTATTGAGGACTTTAGGTAATAAATTCCTTGTGCAATAGCTAATATTTTGCATTTTGTTCTCATTTAAGCTGATTCAAACCAAGTATCAAAATCCTACAGTTGCTTAAGAATCTTGACTATAACTGGAAATAAATTTTCCAAAAACTACTCAGTACTTTAAACATAAACTCCAATTTACTATGTCTGTAGGCACTGCAGAGATGACAGGTCAGAAAACCAAAGTTGTGTTGCAATACGTTAAGCTCTTTAGATCTAAAACTTTGATTAAAAAACCCAAGTTGCTACAGAAGTTACAGCCACTTGCACACAGTCAATCTGTGTTTATACTGGCAATAACTATATATGTATAAATCCAGTCTCAGATTTTCACAAGGATTTGGGCCTTTCATTTCAACAAAGGGGAAGGAAATCCTCTGGGTTCACACACAAATATACATGGCGCTCTTTTAAAAGAAGACAAAAGTCCAGGCATTGCTACAAAAAACTATGTACATCGTGTACTAAGCTGTGTTCTGTGTCTTCCAGACACCATGAGTAACTTCAGGGATTTGAGTGTCTTACATCAAATTCCCTGTGAGACAGCCTTATACGTTATGCCAGTGTTCATACAGAAGCACAACAGATGGAAGGGTAAAGAAAAATACAAAGAGAGATTGACTAATGGAAAAGCATTGCCTATTATACTTTGAATTCTGCATCTGCTATTTTAGTCGTGCTCAGATGCAATATAGAGTCTCATAGCGAGAACATTATATATCCTCACAATTATACTGAAGTCTAAGAGAGACCTACATATATCCCCAGAGGAAGAGAGATACAATGAGTGACCTTTGAAAGCAAATATTTGCTTCACAGTGATGTAAACACTTCAGTGCAATAAATACAGGAAAATGAAAATACTGCAATTTACTGTGGTGAAGACAACACTGCAATAAAATGTTCTTTTTTTAAGCACTCTCCCTGTTATTAAAGGACACATCTATTCTTCCTGTGGATATCTGTAGCCAGAGGATTACTGCGTTGGCGTATTCTACCAAAGGAGTTAGAATCGGTCAATACCACAGTTTATGCTTCTTTCTTGAAGGATTGAAAGAGCTTTCCCGCAGTGGTGTGGCATTAGTAGAGCCACTGAAAACCTAAAGAAAGACTCTGCAACAAGCATCTCAGGATGGATATTGAGCCATTTAAAGCTGGAAGTTAGATTGTAGCTGTTCTCCTTTCATTTTTAATCTGGTAGTTGGTAGAAGGAGAAGCACACGCTGTCAATGGGAGGGGGATGAAGCTCAGCTACAGACAAAGAGGGTCATCCTTGCTTCTCAGTGCTGCCTCTTCCAGCCTTACCCAAGTGCTGTGCAAGGCATGTTCAGCCACCATAGGGCCAGGCATAAGGCAGTTCTTGGGCTGTATGGGATCCTCCTGTCAAGGTGCACATACTTCTTGCTGCACCTCACCAACAGCTATTACTGCCCAGTGGGGAGCTACCTAGAGCTCAGCAACCCAACGTGTTGCTATTTCTTTCACAACCTTCACCAGCCTTCCCTAGGTGGGCTTTTTGTGGCTGGGTTCCAAGAAACACACTAACGTTAACCCCAAATCTCAGTCTAGAGCAGAAACTGCCTTCTAACACCAGTGGGGAATGACATCAAAAGTGAGAACCTGCTGCAAAAGGATGCTTAAATGCCAATACCTGTGTGTTGCTGGGAGCAGCAGGTTCTCTCTGAAACTGTGAAGATGTAGTTTCAAAGGCAGAACCCAACAGAAAGCCAAGAAAGACATATGTGTGCTGCTCACGGTCAGTTGGGAGCACAGTTGTTACACACCTTGGGCTCTCAACAACAGCCCTCACAAGCTCTAACCCTTCTGGGGTTTCAACTTCTGTCATCTCCATTTCACCCAGAGATCAGCACAACTAATACCACCTACAAGAAAAACATTACCTGCTTTTGCTCTTATTGTGTCTAATTGATCTGAAAGCACTTGCAGAACAAATTGGATGATTTTGTAATGAAAAATCCTATTTAAAGATTTTATGCTATTACATAAAATGTAACAATGAAAAAATACTCAAATTTGTGATTTGGATTTAAATTTTAAATACCTCTGAAATAAAATCTTGAGAAAAGTCTGCTTTTTTAGTATGAATTCTGCAGCACAGCTTATTGCCTGGATGTGGTTTATTCACAAGATCTTCAGCAAAGTTCTCATTTCCAAAGAAGCACCTTTGTTATGGTTGTGTTACTGATTAAGCCAAAAAGCTGCCTCTGTGTTTCCATAGGGTACGTTAGCATTAACCTGTAGCACAGGCATCTCATTTCTCCTCTGTTGCTGTCCCACAGAATGCTGCTTTCGAACCTTTGGGCCCAGCTCCACAGCCCAGGCTGACAGAATACAGTTACAACTGATTTCACTCTGAGTTTTGCTTGATATTCAGTAGAGAATAATGCCTACCGGTGAGGGCTTGTCAGGGAATGACTTTGGGAAAGACAGGCACTGAGATCTTGCAAATATGAATTCAGCAGGAGCAGACAATTCCTTGTTTGTCACTGTCTTCCTGCAGCACCTTAGACAGCTTATTTTACTCTTAGGGCTTGCTTGCGTTGGCTGAGGATAGGTCTCTAGAGCTATGTAAGTTGCTGGAGGTATTTGGTTTCCTGCTGCTGGCTCTATCTGTCAGTGTCATGCAGATGTCTTGGATACCCTCTGATGAACCTTCTTGGCCATGTTTAACAACTGAATCTGTCTCCCATCTACAAAGTACAGATAAAAATCTTATTTTTCTTCCTGTCTTGTCTTTTTTCTTTCCTTTACTGAAACTGAGGGTGTTTGGGGGCATGGACTGGCACTCAGGTTAGGGATATATGTGCTGCAGGACAATAGAGGCTTTTGGATAAATGCTAGTGAACACAACATCATATTCTCACAGCGCATCTTTGTGTCAGAACCCATGCCTAGATGGAACAAGAAGTCTCCAGTCAGAGGCCAAAATGAAGATGCTGAAGTATAATTAGACAAAATTATGATTCCTGATTATTTGCTTAAAGCATTGGAAAAAATAATTGGAAAGTGGTTTTCCTATGGGCTTGTATTGCTTATAATGATAAAAAGGTCAATAAAATAATTTCTTAGTGTGAATGCAATTATGCAATATAAATGTCCTACCAGGGGAATTACTTCTTGTAAATATGGGCATCTCTACCCCTGATGAACCCATAATCATTAGTGAGTAGATGAGTGTGATTGGGAGCGTACACAGTGCAGTGTTGCAGCGCAGCAGACAAGTTGTGTTGACACAACTCCTGTTTCTGCAAGTACAGGGACTGTAGTAATAGAACAAGGAGTAATGGGTTTAAACTTAAACAGAGGAAGTTCAGCTTGGATATAAGTTCTTTACTGTAAGGGTGGCAGGGCACTGGAACAGGCTGCCAAAAGAAGTGGTAAATGCTCCATCCTTGGCAGTGTTCAAAGCCAGGTTCAACAGAGCCTTGGGTGACATGGTCTAATGTGAGGCATCCCTCCCCACGCAGGGGGGTTGGAACTGGATGATCTTCAGGTCCTTTCCAACCCAAACTATTCTATGATTCTATGATCCAAAGCAGGGAACAACATGTTCCATGCTTCCCCCCAGGTACTGCAGCCAGGGGCAATGGCAGGTGGAAAAAGTTGCCGTTGATAGCTCAGAGAATAACAAACAGTCATAAAAGAACTGCCTGGAGCCACCCTCTCCCAGTACAGAGGAAGTCATTGTTGTCCTGCCAGCTGTCAGACCGCACTGCTGTTTTAGGAGGCTCCACCATGCACACGTTGCTTTATCAGCCTCCCGCACTGAAAATAATGAAAGCACGGAGCAGCCATTTCATAACAATTTCACTTCAGAGTAATAACAACTTGACTTTCTAACCGTGTTACTGCTAAGAAAACCGCTTTGGAAAACAAACCTTTCAATGTGTTATCTCTCAGCAGTCATTTCTACAGCTACGAACCCACACGTTTTTCCTCTTTTGGTTTTTCTCTTCTTTCCCTTTCTGACAACAACAGACACACATCACAGGCACAAATGTTTGGTTTGTCCATGTGGGAGAGCAACCAGCCACAGTGCTGGAGGGTGAAGTTAAACCCTCGTACCAGGAGTGAGCACCTCGCCTGCAGCGAGTTGAGGGCACTGAACAGAGTGAACAGAGACCTGGACTAAACAGGCTGCTCTCAATCTAATTCCCTGTTGTTACAGGTAGCTGCCTCATACAGCTTCATTTATAATTTAGCAAGCTATGTCCTATGGTTCCCAAAGTTTATTATGTTCCCACTAGCTCTGAGGGCAAAGCTCCATGTCTCCAGTATCCAGAAAATACTTCTCTTCTAGCACAAATTAATTCACAGCTAGAAAACAGCAGCTTGTTCCTGCTCTGGTCTTGTCCTGTGGCTTAAATAGTTTCCCTCCTTCCCCGCTCTCTCCTTCTCTCTCTGGGTTTATATACAGCAGTAATAACCTTTCTCAGCATTTGTTCTGACATGAGATATCACACTGTGTTAGTCCTTTCTTGGTAAACGGACTGTTTGCTGCCCTGATCATCATAGCAGCTGCGGTTGTGCTGGTTCCAGTTTGATTTAGTCTTCTCTGGAAAAGGGTGGCTGACATTTCACAGGGCATTTTAAATGAGGATATAGGCTTTGCTCAGAGGGCTTCATGCTTCCCCATCTCTCTAGGAGATACCTGCTCCAAAATACCCTACAATACCCTACAACCTCACTTGCCATTTGCAGGGCTGGATCTTGGTGTCTCAGGATAAGAAATCCAGGTCTTAGTAGAGCGGATTAAAGAAAATGTCTTGACTTGTGATAAAGCTGTTTATATTCTGTGGCCAGCAGCTGGGAGGGAAACAAATGGCATCAGCTTAGCTGGAGGATGAGATTTGTGACTGGCACAATTTATGGTGAAACTCACACCCTGAATTCATTCAGGTCTCCCCCAGAACGTTCACTCATTACACTGCAGCAGTGATGAGCAGTCAGCCTCTCTTCTCTTTGGTTATATTCCAACCTGGGTTTCTTTACGCAGCTCCTAAGCCACTAAATCTGATTAACAGACAATTTTAGAAGCCTGGGGTGAAAGTCATGCCCCATCTCAAGTTGGAGGAAGTTTTGCATTGCCATTAGAGGGGTCAAGCTTTAAGGTGGGTCTACCAGCCAGCAACATGCTGGTAGATGGGGCAGTGTGTGGAGGGTGAACAATGGAATGTGGTGGGTTTCTGTATGCAAACATAAAACAGGAAGTACTTGGCATCTTAGATGATTCTGTGCCAGGTTTTCCTGGTGCTCTACCTGTCCCATTCTGTTTCTTTTAGATGAATAGATCAAAATATAGAGAGATGGAAGATCCAAACATAGATGATACAGATATATAGCTATATAGATACAGATATAAAAATAAATAAAAAATAATAGAAAAATAAATACAAAATGGAATTATTGCAAGACATTTATTGAGAGATTTAGGAGACAGCAAAGAATAAGAAAGCTGCATGGCAGATTTTCCTAAGAACATCAAGGGCATTCCCACCAAGCTGCATGAGACCTGTTCGGTTTGTGGTTCATAGGTTTGTAGAAGGAAACTCTTCCCTCTGCACAGGGAAAAGAGTACACACTTTAAAGAGTGTGCAAAGCCCTGGTCCTACCTCCATATACACATCCAAGCCTCTTTCATATATAAGGAAGAAATTCTTTACTGTGAGGGTGGTGAGGCACTGGAATGGGTTGCCCAGGGAGGTTGTGAATGCCCCATCCCTGGCAGTGTTCAAGGCCAGGTTGGACAGAGCCTTGGGTGATATGGTTTAGTGTGAGGTGTCCCTGCCCATGGCAGGAGGGTTGGATCTAGATGATCTTAAGGTCCTTTCCAACCCTAACTATTCTATGATTCTATGAAGAGCATCCCAAGCCAAAGTGATCTTTCAGGGTGAAGGCAGGATTCAGACCTGGGCAGTGACACGAAAACCAGTGTGGGGCAAAGACATGCACAGATTTCCCAGAAAGCCAGTGGGATCTGCGTTTGCCATTGGCTCATAGCACCAAAGGTGTTCAGCACCCATCTGTACCAAAGCATCATTGCTCCTTTTCCTCACTAGCAGTTGCCCATGGACCACTACTGCAAAGTGCTGAGGTTTTGCAGGGTATATGAGACACCTTCTTTAAGTGGGCTCCAGAAAGAGGTTGGTCTTAGCCTGGAAAGTCAGTGGACAGCAAGCAATAGCCTGTTTCATAGAATCATAGAATGGGTTGGGTTGGAAAGGACCTTAAGATCATCCAGTTCCAACCACCTGCCATGAGCAGGGACACCTCACACTAAACCATGTCACTCAAGGCTCTGTCCAGCCTGGCCTTGAACACCACCAAGGATGGAGCATTCACAACCTCCCTGGGCAACCCATTCCAGTGTCTCACCACCCTTACAATAAAAACTTCCTCCTTACATCCAATCTAAACTTCCCCTGTTTAAGTTTTAACCCATTACCCCTTGTCCTACAGAGGTAGGACAGTCATCTGTCCTACTCTTCATTATAGTTCCTAATGAAGAGTCCCTCCCCATCCTTATAAGCCCCCTTCAGATACTGGAAGGCTGCTGTGAGGTCCTCATGCAGCCTTCTCTTCTCCAGGCTCTTTGCTCACATCTCTCATTCAGAGGCTGGATTGATCTGATTCAACCTTATAAAGTCACTGCTATACAGTGCTGCAGTTAGTGTCTGTGGGTCAGGAACACTTCAGCTACATAGCAGGTAACACAGCATGAGAAAACTACAGTAACTCAGCCCTGTCTGCTCATTCTTTTGCTCCTAGTCCCCCCAGTAGGGATGTCTTACACATCTGTGTGGTGGCAACCAACCAGCAGCTGTGGGTTTGTGTCTGTGGATGAAGGGTCTCCCTCTGTATCTCCATAACTCAAGAGGAGCAGACCCAGTGGCAGTGGAGACAGTGAGCTGAGCTTCTGCAGGAGAGCATTAAACATGAGGAGTTGTTCAAAAGGCCTCACTCCACATTGCTTCAACCCTTTCTAAGTCTTCTGTGCCTTTGCAAAGTCAGTGCAAAATGCCACCGTGTCAGAAGAGCTACACACACGTACATGACGTGCAGATCAAATCAATGGCAGAAAACGCAAGGCACCAGAAATAGAGATTATCCTCAAATGTCTTATAACGATCCGAGAAAGCACAGAGACAATTGAAGAAAGACTTTTTTAGGCTAAATGGATGATGAAAGGGAAACCCACAAAGTGGAGAAAGAGATTTTTTTTAGGCTAAATGGGTGATATAAAGGAAACCCACGAGTATTACAGGAAGAAAAGAGCACATTTGCATTGGCCTCTGCCACAAAGCAGAGCTAATTTCTGCTGCATTTTGTGGAAGTCACAATTCAGGGGGAAATTCTGTGGGAACTTTATTTAATTTGAAGTTATTTTTTTAAAGTTAATTTAATGGAGCAGTGAATAACATTAAAACAGCCACAAAATTCTCCATCTGATGTTAAAAATTGGTGCTATCCCTTCTTTATTAATCCCGATGCTTTCAGGACTGGATGAGATAGCTCAGACTGTAACTAGTGCTTTTACAAGCTTAGTATGGAATGGCTGAGGATTTAGGGAAACTGGAAAACGTGGAACAAGGTTTTGTGGTGGAGGAACAATAACTCAATATCACAGTTTGAGAGATTGTCAGTGACATAGTTAACGCCATCAGCATCAAAATTGTCATAGCTTTGGCTTCAAAGTGATTGACAACAATAAGGAGTTCCCCCAGTGGGGTTTGTTACAGGCTGTCAGCACATTCAGGCAAACAACACTTTCTTTCTGCCTGGTTCTTATTTGCAAGATTTCTTTGCACTTCAGGACTCACACCTACCCCTGCCCTGAGCTGCATTACACCAGGAAGGACTCACTTTTCTTATTGTAGCGATAGGACAAGGGGTAACAGGTTCAAATTTAAACAGGGGAAGTTCAGGTTGGATATAAGGAGAAAGCTATTTACTGTGAGGGTGGTGAGGCACTGGAATGGGTTGCCCGAAGAAGTGGTAAATGCTCCATCCCTGTCAGTGCTCGAGGCCAAGCTGGTCAGAGCCTTGGGCAACATGGTCTAGGGTAAGGCATCCCTACCCTTGAGGACTTGATGATGTTAAGGTCCTTTCCAAACCTGTGCTGAACAGGACTTCATAGCTATTTATTTGTTAAAATAAGCGCAGCACAAGCCCCACTCCTTTACTCCTTCCCAACATTCTTAGTTTTACGTTCTTTCTACTCTCCCAATGCCACTAACACCTTGTAAGTGCACTATTCTGGCTTAAGCATCTGTGACCTTAACTGTGACAGAAGTGAGTGAAAGACAACTAATCCAGCTATGGTTACATATAGACATTTTATAGAGGAGCAAACTTCTATATGCTGAGATCATCAGAATCTTAGGAATGTAAAGAGACAACTTTCTCCTATTGACATGTATTTGTGGTAAACAAAGGAATTGATTGCATTTATAAGATTCATCCTTTCCTTTCGTTCCTGCCTGATGGTAAAAGTGTGGCCATATTTCAACCAATGGACCTATATATATTTTTAGCAGAAATCTTCTTTATCTAAATCACCAGAGGCAAATCAGCAGCTGACAAAATATAAGCATTATGAAACTGGGATGATGGCATTATTTGTAGAATGGGATTTTTAACTGAAGAAGGGAGACTTTTTTCAGCTCTGATGGACATCAGAAAAGATGTCACAGATCTCATTGTCTTTGAGAGTCTTCCTTATCACTGGTTATCCATGTTCTTTTATTTTTCAAATTAAAGAGCCTTATCTTTAAAGAAACTATGTTATTACCCACATAACAACCTGTCTGTCCTTCCTTCTGTTCATTATACCATACAGCATTTGAACCAAGTAGCAAGAAGGAAGGGAGCTTGCCAGCTCGAGGTTTTTGCCTCGTGCATACAGCCATTTGTGGTGAGGGCACTGCCATGTGTAAATGCAATACCGTAAGTAAAACAGTAAAGGCACAATAGATTATAGGCCTGAGGAAAAGCCCCATTACCTCAAGGAACTACTATCCAAACTGTATCTGAAAGGAGTTCAGGAGACCAAAATGTGTCTGAAAGAGGTTCAGGAGTCCATATGCACCTCCCATTAATGCCAACAGAGCTTTCATAATGGATAACCAAAAAGCAAATAAGGTTGGCCTTTCTGGGGCACTCTGAGTTACCCCTGAGGATGTCTTGTGCTTTGCAGACCAACAGCCACCCTCTTGGCTCAGGGCTCACTTCCTAACACATCCAGGGCAGCCCAGCCTTACCACTACCTCCTCTCTCCTCTACTTCATACTGTAGTCTCCATTGGGAGCTTGAACAATGAAAGTAGGAGTTAAAGGTGCAGAAAGCCCATGAGCTTTGAAAAACTTGCTTTCCTTCATTAGAGAAAAGGAAATAGCTGCAGGCACGTTATAAAAAGAAAGGACCTGCTTAGTTTTTAACTACCCTCATTCTCTGTCTATATATAGGTGGTAGACAGAGAGACACGTGAGTATGTAAAATGCAGCTGGCACAATATGAGGACACGGCGGAGTATCTTTCTAAATGCAGTTTAAATGGCAAAAAGGCCTGGAATTTAATTTTAAACCAATAAACCTTTTACAGATCTAAATTTTATCATTTCAGGGCTCTTTTATAAAGTCACAATGACAAAAAATTCCACTTCTATTAAACAGCTCATCTCCCTGAAGTGAAGCTGGACCATTGATCAGCCCAGAACCACTCCCAGGAACCTCTTGTATCACAGATGCTGTCCAGACAAGGGAGTGGATCTGGATCCTCCCTTCACTGGGCACAACTGGAAGATTAAATGGGAAGATCCCAGGGTCACATCTGTTGTTCATTACTGGTGAATATTTATACCAAAACCAATAAATCAGGAGCGACTGTTTAAGATGCATACTTACAATACACTTACAGCTGTACAAGTCAAATATTGAAAGCATCTGACATTTCTAGGCTAAGTAACAAATTACATTAGCCACAGGAATGCATAATAGCACCCCACGGATATGCAAAACTTATTCACTTGCTTTCAAAGGCCACTGCTGCTTTCTGATTCACACCTACAACTAATTCCTGGCTGCTACTCATTTCCCAGAACTCAGTAATACAAATCTGCAGAGGCCAAGGGCACACATGCACACTGGTGCAGGGTATGAGAACTCCTCATTATTCATTATAAGCTCACGAGGCTTATTTAGAAACCTCTCTTCTGAAGTTCATTTCAGCCTTCACAGGCTGATGAAAGCAAACCCAGCGCTCTCCCCCAGTGAAGATTACCCACACTGAGGC
Organism: Melopsittacus undulatus; assembly: GCF_012275295.1. Lineage (NCBI taxonomy): Eukaryota > Metazoa > Chordata > Aves > Psittaciformes > Psittaculidae > Melopsittacus > Melopsittacus undulatus. The sequence continues at coordinate 6,197,356 of NC_047529.1, read as the reverse complement.
AAGGATTTAGCTGTACTAATACAAGAGCACAACTCCTATTCTCTATTTTTTCCTCCTTTCCTTTTTTGTTGACCAATCAATTCCACAACAGGCCCCACAGTGCCTCAAGGGCATCACTTCCAGCCACGGGATCAGCAGATTAACAGAGAGGCTGCAAAATCCTTTCCGCTCAAACTGTTTTAACTGAGGATCAAAACCTTTCTCTCTGAGTGGGGATTTTTATTTAGCTAGTTCTTGTTATTCGGTTTGCACACGCTTGTGGAGGAATTAAGGCCTGCAAGGGCATGTAAAATGGCCTGGTTTGGCTTCTGACCTTTTCCTTTCCATCTGTGTTTGGGAGAAGAAAGTTTTCCAGTTCTCAGTGGGAATGTTGCCCCTTCCTTGGCTCTTACGGTTGCATTGCTACTGGCTGAATCTCATCAACCCACAGGCAATGGCTTTGAAAGATCAGAATTAAAACGTTCTGCAAAAGCTCCTCCTTTTCCCTTCTGCAGTTCACATTCTTGTTAAGGGAGATGGATATATTGAAATAGGCTGTGAGACAGTGTGTAGGGGAAAGGCTCAGGAAAGACAAGAGCTGGGTGGGTTTACATGGGATTTACAGGGCTGAACAATAAAACATGGGATTAAATTTGATCGTGTAAGGAAAATAAACAGCGTTTGACTGATTCTTGTTCCCAGCAGCCTAGAGAGCAGGAAGTTGATGTGTTAACTATTTGCAACATAGAGGTATATGAGGTTCCTGTTGAAACCTTTGATTCACTGAGCTATGCAGGTACGACTGCTGCTGACAGCAAGGTCTGTTCACTGTTGTAGCAGTGTTTTTAGAGGAGATAATAGGACTAAAAAAAACCCAGAACAAAGCAGAAAAACAGAGTAACTTATAGTCAGCTAAGGCACAAAAGCACACCTGGAGCTACATAGATTGAAATCACTGAAACTTTTTCTGCCATCACTGGAAGCTACATGGAGTGACCTTGGCCCTTTAAGACCAGAGGCTTTATAAAGAGCCATGCCAAAATGAAGGAATAAAATATTCCTTGCAGTAGATGAATAGTGGCAGCCAATCTGACTCTTCTAAACGTTAAAATGATGCTTGTTTTACATCAGAAAACAGGGATTTGCCTTCCAAACCCTGCTTTCATCAAACTCTGATTTGTATAGTCACATCTGCATTCATCCACCTGAGCATAAATCACAGAATCACAGAACCATTCTGGGTTTCAGCTGACACAATCTGCATTTCCAGTCCTCTATATGAGAGCACAGCTTGTCCCAAGGACAAGTGACTATTGCAGTGCTGCTTTCAGAGCATTGCAGAGATGACTCACCCGCATTCAGCCCCCAGCAGACCATGAGCAAGAGGCACCATTGCTTATGTAGCTGCAGTATAACAAGGACCACAGGGTAAAGCCCGTGGTGAGACCAAGCTGGGGGTGTACAACTCATAACACTGAGCATATCTGGTCCCTGTGACACAGAGGAAATGCCTGAGTAAGAGAGATGCAGCAGATGCCCTCCCAGAAGGTATGTTCAGCAGTGGTAGATGGCTTCTGATGGTGTCCCCAATGGGGAGCTAGGAGTTGGTACCTTGTGAAGTGTGGTGAGCCACTGGAACAGGCATCCCAGAGAAGCTGTGGATGGGATCCCTTGGCAGTCTTCAAGGCCAGGTTGAAGGGGGCTTGGAGCAGCCTGGTTTAGTGGAAGGTGTCCCTGCTCATGGAACTAGATGATCTTCAAGGCCCCTTAGAACCAAACTACACTGTAATTCTATGATTAAGCCTGTGAGATCAGCTACAAAATAAGGAAACTCTACCCCGCAAGGTGCTTTTACACTTTAAAGTGGCAAGCCGTCAATGTTTAAGGCTGGATGTCTCAAGCAGATGGTGCACCCAAGGGTTTTGCTAGAGTTGTTCAGGAAACAGTAACTGTGTCTTTCCTCTGAGATTCATCAGTAGAGAGACATCTTTTCCTGGTTTGGTAGAAATGCTCTGGTCCTCCAATGTCAGCCAAAACCCCTTTATTTTTCCAGCTGGTTTTAGTTTGGAGAGCTCTCCCTTCACTTCTGTCCCTCCTGTAAGTTTCTGTTGAGGGTTTTTAGAAATGGGAATGTTTTGAAGATGAGAACAATACTTGCTAATGAAGTAATTTGTTAGTAAAATAAGTTCCTGTCAGGAATATTGACATGCTTTACTATATATTTAAAAACACTACTCCTGTAAATAAAGACAACAGGATGCTGCACGGACTTCATTTGAATGTAAGCCAATTTAAATCTAAAGCAATCACTGTTTTTTCTGTATTTTATGTAATCTAAATTCCTGGATAAAGAAACAACAAACCTTAATTCTTGACCTAAGAATAACATAGGAATAATTCTATGATACAGAATTTGTCTTCTGTAAGCACCATTGCCCAGTTCAGATATTTCAGCATCCACAGCACTGACACTCAGTAAGTGAATAAAAAGAGGGAGATGGCTCCTTCATGAAACCCCAGTGATATATACAGCAGAAAGCCCATGCCATGCACGAGATCTGGTAGAGCAGCTGCTGCCTTTACACTTAACCCAAGGGTAAATTGTAGACTACAGATTTAGATGTAGTTACCCTCTTAAGCTTTGAAAATGCATTTAAAGGGTACATCTTGAGGACATACAGGCTGGACCCATCTGGTAGACAAAAAGCCCCTTGTACAAGCAAATAAAAATACCCCAGTCATTGTTGAAGAAGAAAAGGAATATTGATGTCACTTAAATCAACTAATGGCTTAAGAGAGCTTTGTGACTATTTCAGCCGCTGTAAGCACAGTGACTGACAGATGAACTTCTGGCTGAAATGCCCCAGGCTTAGGCCAGATACAACGTAGGATGGGCAAAGACTGCAACACCTCAGTGGTCGAACCCCTCAGGCCCTCTGGTCTCCTCCCTCATGCGATGAAATAGCTAGTGAAAAAGCTGTGCTTCCAGGTGACCTTGAGCTGGAGAGAACAGGGGCAAGAGGTTTATTTAAGGAGCCTGCGGGAGGGGCAGGCTCTATTTTTAAAGGAAAATAATCCATTTTTGGGTTTATTACGCTTTGGACCTGGGTGGCTGCAGAGAAACAGGAGCACATTCCTCCTCAGAGGGATGTATTGCAAACCCATCATGAGCCTTCATGTTTTCTGCAGTACCTGCCTGTCCTCACTGAGCTCTTGTGCTCTGGAGTAGGCTCATCAGCAGTGGCATGCTCTTCCCCTGCTCCTACCTTTGTGGGTCCTTGCAGCAGGACCCACAAATCCCTCTTTGCCAGGATCCCTCTTTGCCCTCATCAACATCCCCTGGTTCCTGCAAACCAGAGGGCACTGCAGCCTCTGCAGTGAGTGACTCTGCTGCAAGTGCTGCTTCCAAAGATGCAGAAGAAGGAGGTTTTCTGGGCAGGAGTAGAGCAGGGAGGTCATGCTGCAGTATCCATCCCAGTATCTGAAGCAATGAAGCCCAGGATTTGCTGTCAGCTGCAGGATCCAGTGCTGGAGCCCTGCAGGAACCAAACTCAAGGGCATGTCCTGGGGGCAGAGGGTTTAGTGTGTGGCAGGCAAGGAGAGGGCTCAGGTTAAGCAGGTAGAGGGACCCTTAGTGAGGCTTTGTGCTCTGTCCCAGTGAAAGGAGGCTCAACAACAAGCTGACAAGTTATTTTCTTCCCTTTTCCCTACATTCCCCATTTCTCACCATGAGGCTGCCTTCAATCCAGGACATGCAGTAATGCAAGAGAGCAGAGTAACAAAACCCCCTAATCTTACCTCCCCAGGTTTCATTAGACATTCAACCAGGCCCTGGATGAACGCAGACCATCATCAGTGCCCAGCATTTAGCTGGCAGCAGTCTGTGGAATAAACTTAGCTTCCATCTGAAATTCAAGCAACCCAAAAATACAGGCCTGATTGCAAACTTTGTCCTGACATATGGACACAACTGTAGCTGTGGCTGAAACTGGAAAATGTGGAAAATTAATTCTAATTTAACTCTGTATTTAAGGAAAAAATGCCAGCTTGTGAGGAAGGGCTCTGCATGCCTTTTCTTCCCTGCTGGAAAGTGCCTTGGGCTGGGTGAACTAATCTATCGCTGGGCTCATTGAGGGATATAAAGGATATAAAGAAGGATATAAAACCTGTCTCTTCTAAGGACTCGGCCTATGAACCTGGAACAGATCACTCTCCTTAATGAAACACCACATAGGTCCTTCTCCTGTCCAGCTAAGGTGAGAAAGAAACTGCACCATTTTTCTTAGAGGAGTTCATCTCACTTGTACTGAAGCAATGAAGTCTTCCTTACGAACACAGTGGTATCAGGCTAATGTCCTAGTAGCAAATATTAACTGCCTTGACTACCTATAGATGTTTATTCATAATGAGTAGTCAATATCTATTCATTTTCAAGTATTGTTTCTTGAATGCAGAAGCTTCCACTGCTTATCATCGATATCCCACTTTGGTAAAAGAAATTTCTTTGCTACCGAAGCATGGCACTTCCTATGCTGCAGCATAACCTGATGAGTCCACTCAACCCAGTCATCTGTCTCCATAACCTTCTTTGCCATCTTCTTCTCAGGAGTACATAATATGCTCTGAGATGGAAAACAATAGATCAACCCATCAGTCCTCAGTTAGAAATTGATTAATGTCGGGAGTGATCATCCAGTAGGAAATTTGTCCCAGTTATTTTATGTGTCTAAGCCAACTTAGTGGAACTCTTTGTGACAGAGGAATCCTAGTTCTTTGGCAAGCTTTGCTGCTTCAAACCTCCTTCTGACTTACAACAGGAACAAGTATTAAAGAATATACCCCAAAGCTTAATGAGGTTTTTGTGTTTCCAGGATATTTCAATAGGCCTTCAGCTAAGCACTAATGCAAGCTCACAGTTAATACAGGCACAGCAAACGCGATGTTTTATGGCACAGATATGGAGAACAGAATAGAAGCCACATTTCTTCACCTCATTATGTCTCAGTGCAGCAATAAAATTCATATGAAAGCTCATTCCTAGAATTAATAAACACATTGAACTGCAGTGCTGGGAGCATTAGGTCAGGAGCAAATTAATGTCATTAAGCCAGCGAAGCTTGACTAGTTAAGGCATGTGCCATGTTTGAGCTGCTGAGAAGGCTCCTTCATTCCACTGCTGATTAGCACTTGCCCTTGATCAGCAGACGTAGTAATGGTAAGATGTGAAGATAACCTTTCAAGAAAGGCTGCCTCTTGAGCCAGCACGTGAAACTGTTAACAGAGCATTTAGTGGTCCCTGCCCAAACCAAATCCAGAACAAAATCATGTCCCTTATACCCATTTAAGAGTAAAAACAGTGAGTCACTCATTATACTCTTGTCTTCTCCCTACCTTGGGGTAGAGGTTTGACCACTAAGATTTACTGCCTCAGCTCTTCTGGACACAAAGACCACAACCATTTAGAAGTGGTATCAGTCACAGACTAAAGGTCTGTGGGCACATATCCTGAAGTTCATGGCATGAGTAACCACTCACAGAGACCCAGGAATGAAAATGGATACCTGTCCTCTGACCCTCAATAGTTATCCACTCCCAGGGTAAGCGCAATCTCTAAACATGGTCAATTCAAAAGCCAGATGGAAGGAGGTCACAAGAGCCTTTCAAGTATCCCCAAACATCACCTCCTAGTAAATGCCTTGGCAATCTCCTGTGACTGACAGGTAGCTTCAGACCCTTGGTGGTCCTATCCAGGGCCATTAAGGCCCAATGCTTATCAACTTGATTTCTTCTAAGAAACACTGAGGCTCACAAGCAGAGGAAGCACAAAACGTGTGGAAAGCCAAGGAAAGGAGAACTGTGTTAAGTTTTTCCAGCTGTTGTGATGGGTGATTTTGTCCCAAGAGATCCTAAGCAGGTGCCCAGGAGGGGCCAGTGTATGCCATGGTGTAAGTAAAGTGTAGAATTCAATAGGACACCAGTATTAAAATGGGATTTCTCCTGCCACCTAGGGTTTTCTTTAAAGGTACTTCTTTCTGTAGCACTGCACAGCATTTGCTATTCCAAACAATACAAGCTTCAAGGCCATACATTTTATGCTTCATGCTATTTCCAGAAGATAGAGGAATCTGCACTAGAAGCTGCCAACCACGGCCTCCATATTATCCCAGACATCTGATGCATCGTCTCCAGAAATGGCTCAGCCATAGGAAGCCCAATCAGGCTTCATCTGCTTCATCTCATCCAAAATTGAGATGTAAACATCTCCCACTTCCACTTCATTTCTGTCGCCAAAGTTAGGAGGCTAAAATGCTTTTTTACCATCTCCAAAGCACAAACAATAAAACTTCGTCCCCTTGTCTCTCCAATTCTGATTGTGTATCAGTATTTCTTGGCTCTGAAGTCTATAATCAGTCTAAATGTGTTAGGGGGTTTTGGACTAAACAACAGTACAAATGTCATTCATCAGTGTAGACTCTTTGGCAGGAGTTGAACTAAACTCATGCCAGACACACAGATAGGCACAAGTAAGCATAGAAACAGGAAAAAGTTTGTCATTTCATTAGAAATGTGCAGTATATTGATGTTATAATAAATAATGATCAAAAAGCTTACTAAGGAGAGAAAAATTCCTTGTTTCTTATATAAATGGAAACTTAGAAGAAAATCAAGAAAGTGCTAGTATTTCTTTCTAATAATTAATATCATCCTTTTCAAAGCTTTGGCAAAAATGATTCCTTTTCTTTCTGTTAGCAAATCACAGGTCCGTTTTCACTGCCGAGGGATCTGACCATCTTATCACACATTCTGTAGTCAAGCTGCTACTAAAATAAATGCAATAGGTTGTGTTTCTTCTGGATGGAAGTACTTCTCTCTTTGATATTGGGCTAGGTAGAAAATGGATAATATTCCTTATTTAAAATACTGGTTTTCCCCCAATATCTCACACTCTAAGCTTTCAGATTTTACCACATAATTAAAATATCCTCAGATGAGAAACACTAAGTAGTTTAAGCTGTAATGGAGTTGTTTATACAGAGTGAGGTGGTTAAATTCTGCAATAAATTAATTTCAATAGCATTGATTAAACAATGTTTCTCTGTTCTTTGCTAGTCTGATTTATTAAACTGTTTGTCTCTCAGAAGCCCATAGTTAACACCTATACCAGGATATGAGCTCCATCCCTGGTGGTGTTCAAGGCCAGGCTGGATGAAGCCTTGGGTGACATGGTTTAGTGTGAGGTGTCCCTGCCCATAGAAGGGGGGTTGGAACTGGATGATCTTAAGGTCCTTTCTATGATTCTATGAATCAATAGGACACAGCAACAGCACAGGTGAATAAACATTACTGATAGTTTACTCAAAATTCTAAGTCATCACAAGCAATAATAATTGTACCCACTACAACAAATATTTACACTTTTGGATACATAGAACTGGCAATATTGGTTTTAACAGTGACAATAAACCCTTGCAACTCTTCAATTTCTCTTTTTTATTGAGTACTACAGAACCTCGTCCTGTGACAACTTATATCCCTAGTTCATTGTTAACCTCTATAAAGTTAATTCTTCACATGGTTGTACAATGTGTTTCCCATGAAAATGCACTTGTCCTTTGCTTTTTCATGAGTTTTAGGCAGAAAACTTCAAGTTAGAGCTGTTTGCAGTAATAGCCACCTAAGCTGTCATCTGACCTAGAAGTGGAACTTCTTGAATCACAAGCACAAGGCTTAATTTCCTGTGACATCTGCAGCTGCATCTGGACATTTCCCTTTGGTCCATCTGTATTTGGCAGTCCTGCAGTGTGTGTAATTTGCTCAAAGCACACCAGATTGCTGCTGAACCTTAAGAGCCCACATTCATGCATCTTCTCTTCCTTAGAAGAGAGACAGGTCTTGGCAAGTTCTGTTAAGTAATTTTAAATAGTGGATCATGTCTGTCTCTCAGCTCAAATCCCTGGCTTGAGATGGGCACTTTTTTGACCCCGTGCATCTTGTTTGCTGTGTCTCATCTCAGAGTGCCCATCTGTGAAAATGAGATGGTCACCTAAGCCACCAAACCTTCTTACACCTCACTAGTTCAAATCCAGTTTTACGGCTCTGCCCAGGATCACAATAGCACAGAAAGGGATTTTCTAGAATTCAGGTTGGATGCTCTCATTCCATCATTCCCTGCAGCTTGCTTGGATTTTTTCATGTAACTGTATCATACTATATTGCTATATGTTCCCCTATTTTTCTCATGTCAGACAAGAATAGCCTGTCGCCTTCCTCTAGGAGACCTTTTAACAACGTTAAAGCAGCTATGAGGAACGTTATAATCCAGACAAGCTAAATCACTGTCCTAGATTTTTTCTTTGCTCAATGTGATTCTCTGTGGGCTGTATCTCTTGTGACTGTTGCTAGTTGACAGCTGCTATTTCTGCAGAGGTGAACATGATAGCTCAGCTGAGAAAATGTGACCAGCATTTATCCAGCTGCAATTCTGCATTTTAATAGCATCCTCCTGATGCCTCAAAACAATACTATTCCGTATGCCTCTGTTAAGATTCTTATGTAAAATCTTGTGGACAAAAATTGCTGGAAATAATGCTCGCCAAAGCATCACTTTTTGAAATGTTTAGCTAAAAATATTCATAAAGGGGAAATTCTGGATTTGAAACACAAGCTTTTCACTCTTCCCACTTCTGTATCCTTTCCACACTCAGTGAGGGAGCAGAAAGCCCTCTGTACAAGAGGGAAAGAATGCAGCATAAGTGGAGCTTTAATGTGTGTGGTGAGCAGTCTGAAGACCTAGATAATTCTTTTCAAAGGAAAGACTGATGAAACGATTGCAGATGATAAAGCCAAGAAAAATAAAAATTTGGGATGAGCATTCCCAAAAATACAGAAAAATTATGGGGATTTTGCTATATAATTGATTTGCTGCAAGTTGTTCTCTTGCTTCATTGAGAGAATCTCAGCCATGTGATTACTATGGTGGTGATGGGCCACTTTTCTCAGCCTTGTCTCTGCTTTGGACTTGAACTAATTCAGTAGAGGTGAGTCAGTTCTGCTCTGCCATGTTGGAGAGAAGATCCAGCCAAGTTCTCCTTTAGATGTATGATGATTCATAGCAAAATTCCTACTGCACTTGACTGATCTTATAGCATAGGCTATGTTCCTGCCTGGCATAAACCACTGTATGTTTGCATATACGTAACTTTTGCCTAGTTTCTCACTTAGTCAGTTCAATTATTATTAACCCAGAGACTGAGACAGAGGTTGTGCTGTTGGCTGCTTGTGGCATTTCCTTAGGGCACGAGAAATGGTGTTCAATGCTTCCTGAGCCTCCATCCTGCATTGTACGCTCCAGTTGCACGCCGCATTGCCCTTGGAAAGGAGGGGCAGCTCCACAGCTTGTCTTCTGCATAATGCATCTATGCATTATTGAAGTGTTTGCACTTAAGACGTTCGCTTTCTGCATAGGCTCCCTTGTTACTGTGTCCAGAGAGTTAAAAAGTGCTTAATTACTGCCAAACAGCCCTTCCTCTTCCTATTGAAGTGTGGTTTTCAGTCAGTTGCTGTTAGGATCTCCATATGGTGCCTATCAGGTTTGCTCTTCTGATTGCCATGGTGCCGTACTGATTAACCTCAGCTAAGCATCTGGGACTAAATACTCAGTTAAATGGGAAGTATCCAGCCATTGAAACAACTTTCTTTTCTTTTGTACCGGTTATTGCAGCTCTAGTATCTATTTTTCTGGTTATTTCAGCTCTGTAGGATAATATGTCAGTTGGAGATGGGTTATATCTGCTGGTAGGATGGCAGGTTCTCAGCCATCCTGTTGCTAATGGAATCATAGAATCAACAAAGTCAGAAAAGACCTTTGAGATCATCAAGTCAAACTGTTACCCCAGGACTGCCAAGACCATCACTAAACCATATCACTGAGGGCCTCATCTACACAGTTTTTGAACGCTTCCAGGGACGGTGATTCCACCACTTCCCCATTTCAATACCTGATTACCTTCTCTGTGAAGAATTCTTTCTTAATATCCAGTCAAAACCTCCCCTGGCACAGCTTTAGGCTCTTATCTCTTATCCTATCACTTGTTACTTGGGAGAAGAGACCAATCTCCACCTCACCACAACCTCCTCTCATGTAGAGAGCACTAAGGTCCCACCTTGAGCCTTCCACAAGCTAAACAACCCCAGTTCCCTCGGCCATTCCTCATCAGTCTTGTTCTCCAGACCCCTCACCAGCTTTGTTGCCCTTCTCTGGACCCACTCCATGGGTGTTAATAATCTCCATGAGTGTTTCTGGCTCATACCTATAGGCTTTTAAGTGTCAGGACATCCCTAGTCCAAGGGCTGGCTTAAAAGACTGCAAAAATGTTCCTGCTTAGGTTTTGGGGATGTCCCATCTTTGCTGAGGAATTGGTATTTGAAGATTTTTCTATAATCCCTCCTCATTTTTTTTTTCCTTGCCCTATTCAAAATCACCAAAAGTGTTTTTTTACTTTCTCTTTACCCACTGAAAGTGGGGATTAGATGGAAAGAGACATTTTTCCTACCTAAGTGAAACATAACTGAATTTTGGAGGGTTGTTTTAGTACCTATATTTAAAGAATTGCTTTCTTAATGTAAAAATGTCATTTTTCAGTAAAAATACTCTTAAAACTGGAGTTTTTCTGACAAATCTCCCCGTTGTTTGGAAGCCAGACAGGTCAGTGTTGACCCAGTTAGTGCTGTCCCAGCTCCACAGCCTTTGGTGGGTTGACCCAGGCTGAATGCCAGCTGCCCACCAAAGCTGCTCTATCACTCGCCTTCTCAGCTGGACAGGGGGGAGAAAATATAATGAAAGACTCTTGGGTTGAGATAAAGATGGGGAGATCGCTCAGCAATTACTGTCATGGGCAAAACTGACTTGACTTGGGAGGTTACTTTAAGTAATCAAATCAGAGTAGGGTAATGAGAAAATAAACCCAAATCTTCAAACACCTTCTATTCACCCTCTCTTCTTCTTGGGCTTAACTTTACACCTGATTTTAGGTATCTCCTCTCCCACCGCAGTGCAGGGATATGGGGAATGGGGGTTGAGGTCAGTTCATCACTGTCTCTGCTGCTCCTTCCTCCTCAGGAGAGGACTCCTCACACTCTTCTCCAGCACCAGTTCCCTCCCACAGCAGACAGTCCTCCATGGACTTCTCTAATGTGAGTCCTTCCCATGGGCTGCAGGTGGAGATCTGCTCCACCATGGACCTCCATGGGCTGCAGGGGCACAGCTGCCTCACCATGGGCTGCACCACAGACTGAAGGGAATCTCTGCTCCAGCACCTGAAACACCTCCTCCTTCACTGACCTTGGTGTCTGCAGAGCTGTTCCTCTTACCCATTCCCACTTCTCTCCAGTTGCAGTTGCACAGGAGCATTTCCCCCTTCTTAAATATGTTATCCCAGAGGCACCACCATTGTTGATGGGACTGTCCTTGAGCAACAGAGGGTCTGTCTTGGAGCCAGCTGGCATTTGCTCTATTGGACATGGGGGAAGCTTCTAGCAACTTCTCACAAAAGCCACCCTGAAGCCCCCTGCTGTTACCAGAACCTTGACACACAAACCACATTTGACAGCTCTGGTGAGCTCCTCTATCCTGGCAGTAGCTTGTGCTGCTGGACAGTTTGTCCTTGTCCTGAGCAAAGCAGTAAACTATGAGAGATGGTTTTCAAAAGGACTGTGACTTTTCTCCTTTCTCTCCCTCTCTCTGTCCCATAAAAGCATTCATCTGAGCAACTGCTTACAAGCACAAGCACACTGTTCACAGATCCCACCTCGCAGTGGGATCTCATCACTTCTGGTGATACCCTTTTTATAGTCTATCACTTTCATTCTGTCTCATGTCTTCAGCTGTGAGGCAGTAATTTAACCCCCCATCTGGTGCTATTAATTTGCACTGATAACTTCATGTCTCTTCTAAATTAGGCTTCTATTTCTAACACACTTGAAAAGTGTGCTTTTTTTAGGCTTTCTTGCTAAAAGAAAAAATACTGGGCTCTACCTTGTGATAGCGCAAGCACTGGTTTGCAGCGCTGCAGAGCAAGTGCGTGCCTCAAATACCGCAGTGAGTAGATAGCAGTTGCTGGCATTTTGCTCAGCTATTTGAAACACTGACTATAGGGGAACCAGCTCTCACAAATGCTGCCGTCCTGGTGTCTGAGGGTCTGTATAAACACATATAAGACTTCAGTATGGGGAAACTCTGGCTGGTTCTTAATTTCCTCCTTTTCTGCCATGGGTTGGTTCATCAGTTCCCTCTTTTCTATTAATTTGCTGCAACCCTTAAGAGTAGCGTAGCTCGAGTACATGAAGAACACGTACTGCCTGCATGTTCTCCAGTCATCACAGAATCATAGAACCAACTAGGTTGGAAAAGATGATCAAGTCCAACCATTACCCATGCACAGCCAAGGCTAACACTAAACCCATGTCACTGAGAGCCTCATCTACATCATTTGTGAACACTTGCAGGGATGGTGACTCCAGCCCTGCCCTGGGCAGCCTGTTCCAATGCCTGAGCACCCTCTGGGGAAAGAATTGTTCCTAACACCCAATCTAAACCTTCCTTGGTGCAACTTGAGGCCATTTTCTCTTGTCCTGTCACTTGTTACTTGGGAGCAGAGATCAGCCCCATCCTGGCTCCATCCTCCTGTCAGGCAGCTGTAGAGATCTTGTAGAAACAAGGTCCCCCTCTGAGCTGCCCCTAGACACCATGCCAAGTTGTAGGCCTGCATGTGAGTGCCACCCTTCTGTTTCCCTCCCCAGGGTCTGCTTTTCCCCTGTCTGGCAGCAGGACAGAGGAGGAGGAGGAAGACAACCTGCAGCCAGGTCTTTGGCTTCCCTGTCTTTGCCTTGGGTTTTTGGTTGGTTTAAGTTTTGTTTTGTTTTGTTTGTTTGCTCCTTTAATTTTCTTTTCATTCTCCTTGTAATTTTCTTCTCATTTTTATTCTCTTGTCCCCTTCTTCAGCCTTATTGGCACAGTGGATCATTGGTTATGACACAAGTAACTCACCTAAGCCCAGGATTTGACCTACCATGTTTGACAAGAGTGGAGAGCCTGGTTAAATTTTAACATGTCTCACTTCTCTACTATGGGAAGCAGATTGACTTGAGGAATAGGCTACAGGTATGAATGGAAGAGCTCTTTGTCTGGAGAACAGCTGAGCGTACAACACATCTCTTGGACATATCACCACAGAAACAAGCTAGACCACAAAAAAGAAGGGATAGAAACTTAAACCTGTAAACAGCTCTGGAGCCTCACTTCTGTGCTTGAAGGTCTAACCTCCAGCACCATGGAGTATGTCCTGGCCATTGGATAAGTGTTTTATGTCTTCACTTCTCAGGCTGGGGAAAGGTTTAAGTTTTGTGGGTAATCTTCAAAGTGCAAGAAAAGGTTTTCTGGGGGCAAGGAAAGAACAGAAATGTGAAGGTATCCTGACTGGGAAAGAAAGGAACTCTCAAGAATATGAATGTTAAAGAGGAAAGCAAGTGCTACTCCATAAAGGAACAGGGGTAACCGTGGGAAAACCACAGCTACTGCAGACGAGTAGCAGAGCTGCTCATCAATCTAAGGGGCAGTTTAATAACTTTGCAGATAAATGGTTGCATCCACAGTAAAAATAAGTACTGGATTTCAATTAAATTGACACATTCTCCACCAGGGACAATTTCTGAAATCAGAGCTGGATCATTTTACTGCTAGAGAAGCAGAAATATGGAGAAGTCCTATCTTCTATGGGATGTTCTGTTCTATAGTGGGTTCAGCTGTTGGTGGGTAACCTCTTCTGGCCTTGCACTTAGTAAACCAGTTAAAGGGGAGGGAAGCACTGGGATCCTTGCAGCTGGGGGTGTTTATGTAGTACCCAGGAGTCAAGGGATATCTCCTCTTCTCCACCTGCATTGTCCCTGTCTTTACACTCTTTCTCTGTCCCTTTGTGTTCTTGGTGTCCCACTGCCTCTAATGCCTTCTTTGTCCATACCATCACACTGAGGCCCCTGTCCTGAATGGGGCTGAAAGGAATCTTTCCTTCCATCTCCCTCTCTTGGGAACATGGTTTCCCTCAAAGCATCTGGGGAATGAGAACAGAAAGCTGAGGCTGGGTAAGGTGAGGTGGGGTTGGGAGGAGACCCCAAAAGAAGCAAAAAGGCAGCATAGTCGCTGAGATCTTCAGAGGATGAGAGGTGCTGCTAACCTCTCCTGACCCATGCTACTATCTATCAGCCTGTTTAATACTGTAACGTTAAGTGCCCTGGGCACTAATCTGGGAATTGGGTATTACGGTAGCTAACATTTTTCTTTGTGATGTCAACCTGCTAGAAATGTACACCAGTTCTTGTTTACGAGGCTTAGAAAATGATCTCCATTACCTAAAAGTTGCTCCAGGAGAAGCAATTTTGTACTATTTAGAAAAGTTAATTAAGAAAAAGGCAACTAGGATGCAATGATTTTAAAATGCCTTGCTAATACTGACTACCTGAGGCCTGCAGATGGCCCTACTGTTGCGTTATGAAAGTGGTCTAGAGCATTTTCAATTATACTCAGTGCATTCCTGGTGCCTCGAGGGTTTTTTCCACTGTCTCTTTCTTGATGTGCTCATCTCTAAAATGAACTGAACTGACAGGCCCCCACCACAGCAAAGAGCCAACCAGGCCTTTTTTATCCCTCCTCCTCCCTTTTTGTTACAGAGGAAAAACCTCTTAGGAAAATCAGACTCGAAGAGACTTGCTGCCTTATCAGATCTAGTCTCTTGTGGCCACCAACAGCTACGTCATATAATCCCCTTTATGAATTCACCAAGCGCCATCTTAAAACCCCTGCTTCTCTTCTTGGTATAATAAAAGCCATCTATTTTCAGGAATTGCAAAACCAGGCACTATATCCCAAGAACATGTTTTTAATGTCAAAAAACCCATGGAAAATCCCCCAAAAGGCTGGGCAAGCAATACATCTCTCCATACATCTCTCCATACAGCTGAGCAAATAAAACAAATGCTTCTCTGGGGAGAACGGCTGTTAGGAGTCAGCAGTGAATTCCAGTTTAATTGGGTTTGCATAGCTTAGTTTGTTTCTTGAGGGCTTTTCACGTGCTCAAATGTCACTTAGGTGAATACTCTCCAGAAAATCAAATATTTGGCTAAAATACTCATATATTCACAAATGTATTGGGGTTGTATATTCAGCTGTCATGTTACCAGTCTGGAACCGGTGCTGCTCAAGAGATAGGGCTCAGGCCCACTCTCCCTCTGCAGCTTAATGCAGCTCCGGCAAAACCCACAGCTCTGGCAGACTCCTTGTCTTGTGTTATGCCTGGCCATGAAAGCATGATCAAATGTGTGAATGTTTCATCTACCTTCTGGTCTCAGATCGTTTTCTTCCTTGCTGTTGTGAATGTAATACTAATAATCTGGGTTTATATAATACGCCTTCCACCCAAGCCCTTTACAAACCTAAAGGGAACAGTTACGTGTAACCTCCCATTGGATGCAAAGCAAATGATAATCATCTCTGTTGGGAGAATGTTGCATTTTTGGGGTATCCTTTTTTAGGCCACCAAGCCCAGGCAGTGGAGACTGCAATGTCCCTGATATACATAAAAACATCTTTCCAAAGGCACAGGATAC
The DNA here is from genome assembly GCF_012275295.1 of Melopsittacus undulatus. NCBI lineage: Eukaryota > Metazoa > Chordata > Aves > Psittaciformes > Psittaculidae > Melopsittacus > Melopsittacus undulatus. The sequence continues at coordinate 6,181,720 of NC_047529.1, read as the reverse complement.
TTGTACTATGTGAAGCTAAGGAAAGCAAACTAGAAGTTGTTACAGTCTTAGTTCTTTCTTCTATGGATGGAGGTAATTGAGGCTTTTGACATAGGTTACATTTATTTATTTACTTGCATCTGAATCCAGATACTCTGGGTGCAACCCCTGTGCTTTAATCACTAACCCACAGTATGTGAAGCTAAAATGACTGTTACTGAACATCTCTCACCCAATAAACTGTAATAGCTTTCTTACTCTTTCCTGCAAGAACAAATTATTCCTGAGAGATGTCTGTGTCTAATAAATAAAGAACAGAGATTTCTCTCGTAACAATAGCAGTCACCCACAGGGTCAGTGCTGTTCAGCACAGGCAGCCCTGAGCTCAGAGAGGTATGTGTCCATGTGGGCACACACAGTACAGAGATCTACCAGGCTGGATGGCTGGGTCAAACAGCAATCCCCTGATGCATGCAGAAATGCAAGCTGGTCTAAAGCCTTTGGAGGTAAATGGTGAGGTATCCAAGGATGTAAATGAAGACCAGACTAAACCAAAATACACTAATGCAGGGGAGAGAGAAAGAAAACTTGCATTTTAAGCATGGAGAAGCTAATTTTAGTACCTTTTCTTTCAAAAGATGCTTAAATATGCACAGAAGACTTTTATTCCTGTTCTAAAAAAAATCAGTGAATGGTAACACTATTTTGACAGATCAGCTCTTGTGAAGAAGTATACTTTTGTTTCGTGACGTGTTTTAGAGTAGCTGGAGGAAATACATTTACCTCTGTAGGGCAGATCAATGAGCTGGCACCTGCACAGCTCCACTGTGAGCTATAATTTCCAGGAGAGGGGAAGGATCTAAAGGAGCAGTTGGGATAATTTCCAGCTATCTGGGTTATATGAAAGAATAATACAGTAAAAAAATAAAGAATAATAAAATACTGTTTCTGGCACGGCTGTGTTGCAATCCAGAAACAGGATTCCTCTTCAGGTGGAAAGTAATTAGAGCAGGTAAATGCATCATGACAAAGACGTAATGTGATTGGAGCCTTTGGTTTTCAAGCCACTCCACACTAGTCTCTTGGTCTATTTGACAGGCTAATGACTGTGAAAGCCTTTGGAGATTTACTGCCTGGGATTTATAGGGGTACACGACTGAGCAAATACGGGAAATGGAAGTGATCCTTATAAAATTACAAACATGCCCTCCCAGGCACTCTGCAGTGCCTTCATATACACACCTCCCTATTCTTTGTTAGCTTTTGAGTAAGATATAGCAAATCTTACAGTAATTTCCAAAATCACATACCTGAAACATCCTTTTGTAATGTCTAGAATATAAATTTTCATTGTTAGCACTGACACGGATTGTGATAACTACCATTTTGCTCATGGATTCTACCAGGAAACTCTGGCACAATAATTTTGTCATATTAAAAATGACAGTATTTACAGTCATTAAAAATGACCATAATTCTAGTAAAAATGTATAAGAACAGTTCCCCCCTTTCTGTTCTAGAAATGTGTATAGTGAGAGTTGACTTTGTCCTTTTATACTTCTCTGCCTATAATCAGTCTGAGTAGTCAAACATTCAAAATACTTCCTTAAAAAGCTTGGTGGAAGAAGCAACATTTTCCTGTGGAAAATCTTATTTTTGGAATACAGGAAAACTTCCCACTACTTCCAAATTTGGAAGAAAAATCAATGGCCTCTGCCAGGAAATGCAGTCTGTGAAATCAAAGTGCACCTGGAAGTGCAGGTTTCATTTTGTTCTGCATTCGTTTGTACAGTTCCGACTTTTTCTGCGCACCAATGTGCCTCTAAGGAAAACTCAGCTGTGTCCTGGGCTTTACACCATCTAAAAAGTTCTGCTGGTGTTATGTACCAGCAGAGAGCAGCAGAACCCAACCTGAAATGCAGCCATAACGTGCGGTAGTCCTCCTCCGCTGCTTCATCATCGCTTTCTGTCACCATTTCCCAGGCAGACCAACTGCGTGGACCTGGGCTGTGCGAATCTGTGACACTGAAACCAGGCTGGTAAAAAATAGCGTTGGGGAAGGGGGATGTTTCAACTTCCGTTTATAGAAAAACCTGATTCTTCAGCAAGCAAACCTGTTTCTCTTTTAAAAATGATGAGCCCCAGCTCTGGAGCTTCTCAGCATGTAGTGTAGCACAGCACTCAGTTATGCAAATCACACCAATTGACAATGTGGCTCAGGAATAAGTTAAATCCCATGTAAAGAGCGAAATAGAGCATCCTTAACTATTAAAATAAACAGATAGAAGATAAATAGATGATAGAGAGATAGATAGATGATAGATAGATAGAGAGATAGATAGATAGATAGAGTCCTTTTCTTTTCAATAGCCAGACAGAACACAGATTGGTCAGCATTAACTTTCAGCTTTCAAAGCCAAGAACAGCCATGATTAATTACTTAGTATTTCCTTTTTCCTTGTCCTTGTATTAAAATTCAGCCTTCTCCAGTGGGTCACATAAGAGACTATATCTCTCATTATTAAAAAACAAAGGTTATAATGCAATGATTGAATACTCTTTAGAATCACAGCGTGCCAGTATATTTCAGAGGCAACATGTACGCAGCACTTGTTTCCCTTTGAAAAACCTAAACTGCTGAATGTTCTCTGGGTTACAAGTCCCACAAAATTATATGCATGGTTTCCTCTTGGACTGCAGAGCCGATCAACTCACACCCATTGCTGGGAATAGAAAGCTTTCAATTTCTAGCAGCACACAGCCCAACTGGTGAGCTTATTCAGAGCCTCATGCGAAGTCTACCTCAGCAGTGGAAGCATTTTCCTTGATTTCAACTGTCTTTAGATTAGACTCCATGGAATAATCAGAATCAGAAAGCCACACTCATCACCCTTCACATCATGGTCCTAAACCTTTGCCCAAGTTTGTGTTTCTTTTATTATGGTGCTTTTTAGCAGTAGTCAGAAGAGGAATGCAGGTGAGCATGAAGATGAGGAACCAGCAAGTGAAAGCAATGAAAGATGTAAAGGCAAAGCTAAATTTCCTTCTCAACTAAGAGCGTGAGAAGTCTCTCAGCATCAGACATAGGGCCAACATAAACCAGGAAAAAATGGTTTTGAGCCAATGAAATTGACTTGTCTTTGTGTTTGGTGGAAAGTCCTAGAAAATTCAGTGGGATGTGGGACAGCATATTGAAAACTGTGATCTGATGAGAGGCAGATTTTTCTGGTGGGTGTGTGTATCTAAGTAGTTGTGGAGGGAGTAATAAAAGGGTGGCAGACAAGAACTAGGAATATAACTTGTGTGTTTTGGAGAAATGCTCATTGCAATACGATGCAGCAAGCTAAATCTGCAAGGGCAGTAGGGAAGAAAGCCAAAGCTTATTGAAGCTAAGGGTAAAGATATCATTAAGGCTCAAAAACAGCGAACTAAAAAGAAATAAACTATTATTTGACAACTGATGGCCTTGACAAACTGTATCCAGCACTCCCAGAGGTAGATATGTGAGCCCTTGTGCCTGCTCCAAAGTGCAGTTCCCCAGAGGTAAGAGGTAATCGCGATCTTCCTGAGATCTGCATCCTGCTGCAGCTCTCGAGCAATGCATCATTCTTCTCTCTCTTAGATGCTCTCAAATGCTTGAATAAGTCTATTGTTACTGAGTGCTTGGCACTCACCCAGCCCAAAGGTGACTGCATTGGCAGTGCTGGATGAAACTTCACAGCGAGGAAAACGCACTCTTCCCAATGAACGCTGCACAGTCAATCTATATTTGTTGTGGTTTTATCTGACCTATAACCCTAGAAATCTCTGAAATATGTGTGTACAAGTATGTGCTGAGGAAAGTACTGAGCTTATATTATAAAGATTTATGGCAGAGATTCAGGAAAAAAATATAAGAAAAGAGTAGTTGTGTGACAAGCCAAGGCAAAGGTAAATCAGTGCCTTCTTTTCCTTGGCTTCCCTACATTCCTGAGAGAAGAAATCATTAATGAGGTAAGCCCTACTCTGTGCCGTACACTTCCCATTTATCCCTGGGGGTTGCTACATATGTCGAAGCTGTAGCCTTGCTGCACATAAACATGATAATTGCTGAAGTTGTTCATGCAGATAGGAAAGTACTTGATTTTGTTACTATGCTGGGTTAAGGCAGCACAAGCAGTAGGTAGAGACTATGTTTTATTTGCCTTAGCACTTTAATCTTGCTGTTTATTGCCATATCTAAAGCATATAGAGACAAACGAAAAGCTTTCCATTGACTCAAAAAGCAGCTCCCACCTCTAGTGCAGTAAATAGGCAGATTGGAGCTGTGTCTCATTAGATGTATTTTGAAGGTTCGGTAAGGATTGGATTTTGCTGTTATTTCTTTCACTGCCCCCATGAGCTCAATGGACACAGAGCCTGGTCCTGAGTGCTCTTGGAAATGCCACTTTAATTTTCTATCTAGTTTAGAAAGAAAGTTAAGCTGTATTTACATTTACTGGGGGGTTGCTGCTTAGCTGCATTTTGTTTCATAACAGCCTGAGTTTCTGCAACTCTTTACTTCAGAGGCAGCCTCGAGCTCTTGCTTTTGCAAATCAGACCTGCTTGCATCTTCGGTTTGGCCACCTCTGTTGTCTTTTTGGCACTCATCCTAGCTACCACACTCTTCAGTGGCCACCTTCTGCCCGACCCTTGTTGCCCTACGCCGTAGCAACAGAAAACCACTACTGCTTTTTCCTAGCCTGGCACCTATGACCGTGATGCAGGGATATGCAGTGAGATGGGATCAAGTCACTTCCCCAGCTATGCCCCAGAGGCACTCATCTCCAGCTGGTCTCATACCTTCCCTTGCCACCCCCAGGGACGGCAGCCCTGCACCGTCCTCTTGTTGCCACGGTCGATGGGAGAGTGGCTCCATGCCCGGAGCTAGGATGGGGTGGGTGATGCGGGACAGTCATGTCCTTGCGGATGCTGCAGCCAGGGCTGGAAACAACCAGGTGCAGACTGTGGGGCTGCTCCGCCACCCCCGGGCTGCGCCGCAGACCAGCACCCTCTTTTCTTCCCCCCCCCCCCTTTTCAGCTGGGATCGAAACCAGCAGCAATTATTCAAGCCAAGCACGTAAATCTGGCAGATCCCGCGGCCCGGGTTTGACGCAGCTTAGCGGTGCCATGTCCGGACGCGCAGCCCGATCCCCTCTTCTCCCAGTGTTTATTTACGCCGCAGAGAAGTTATCAACTTCACCAGCCATGAGCCGCGCCTAGGGACTGCGGGAGATCGGGGTGCGGGGGGCAGAAACGACGACCGGGGTATGGAGGACGGACTGCCAGCGAGGGGAGGTCAGCCGGGGCCGAGAGTGCGGGCGGCTCTGCCGGGGCAGCCCGGGCTGCGTGTTACATAAGGATCCAGGCTCTGCATCGCTCCGCACCGCAGTTGCAGAGGGCGGGGGGGCGGCGGAACAGGACAGGGCTCAGCTCCCCCCATCTCATGGCTTGAGATACCGGAGCACGCACGCCCGGTGCTGCCGAAGGGGCAGCGGCTCTGCTGTACCCCAAGCGGAAGGGCTCGGAGCGCCCCGAGCTCGGAGCCTCCGCGGCGAGGGGAAGCCCCGGGGGGCTGCGCTGGTCCCTGCGGGCAATGCTCGGTCGCGGAGCGACCCCTTGGGTTGGACGTTATGTAACGAGCGCCTCATTTCCCTCTCCAGGGCAGGAGAGAGGCCAGAGTGCTTAATGTGCCGATTCATGTCGGGATCTGAAGCTATTTGCCCGTTTGTTTTGATCGCACCCCGAGCTGCCGCGGGACCTCGTACAACCACAACTGCTTCTGCCTGCGGGCTGTCCCGGAACGAGCCAGCACAGCGGCTCTCCCTCCGGGAACGGAGCATCCCATGCTCTATAGCGGGGCTCGGGCAGCCGGGGACGGGGGGACGCGGAGCCGCAGGGGGCTGCAGCACGTCCACGGCCCCGGAGGGGGGGGGCACGGCGCTGTCCGCGGTGCTGAACCCCGCCCCGCACTGTCCGCGGTGCTTATCCAGCCCCCCCTCGGCCGCCGCCGCCTCTGTCCGCGGTGCTGAAGCGCCGCAGCAGCCCGGCGCGGCCAGGGCGCTGCAGTGCGCCGGGCGGCTGCAGCCCGGTCCGGCCGAGCAGGGCAGAGCGGCCGCAGAGCCTTCCTCTGGCTCCCGGGATGAATGGAGCTGGGCTCCCTTCTCCTCCGACCTTCCCCTGGCTTTCCTTCTCCTTCGGCCTCGGGCAACCCGCAAGCGAGCTTGGCACGGCGGAGAGGCAGAGCTCAGCTCCCACCCCTGGCTGCGGCCGGCGATGAGGCTGTCCACGAGATTACTCCTTTCTCCCTGCTTCCCTCCGTCCCCGCAGCAGCCAAGGGGCCGCAGACAAAAAGCCGGCCAGGTCCCTCTCTAAATATATCCTTTTTTCCGTTTCATTTTCGTTAATATCCCCCCTCCCCGCTGCGCAGCCAGTCCCCCCCCGTCCCCCCCCCCCCCATAGTATCCCACCCGTACCTCGGCTTGTGGAGCTCTACGCTGTGTCGCGGCTGCGAGGTCGGTGGATCGGTGCCGCAGATGGGAGGCAAGGACAGCCGCTGCTGACCTCCCCGGGTCTCCTTCTTCAATGGATCGGGAGCCGTGCCCTCATCAAAGATGGCCGTCCGCTCCTACGTCAGCAGCTTTTAATAGCCCTCCCCAGCGGGGGGGGGTGAGGGAGGCGGGAGCTGGAGGGGAACGGAGAGGGGCCGGGCGGGCTTGAGTCATCGCCGCCGCCGCCGCACCGCTCCGCGCATCGCGCACCGCCGCCGGGGCCGCCCCTCTGCCGGCTCCCTCGGTGCGGAGCAGGGCGCAGGGGCTGGGGGCTGAGAGCGGCTGCGGGTGAACAGCCTGGGGAGGGGGAAGTGGTCCTCCTGCAGCAGCGATTCCCTCCGCCAAAGGGGTGGTCCGAAGAGGGTATCCCTCTGAAGTCCCTGGTACTCCATATATGGCCAATCTACGTGGGCTTCTATTTTTATGTGTGATTTCTTCATTCTCTCCCTCTTTTTATTTCGCAGAACACGTTGCCAGGGGTCTGGGTGTGTTAATCTGATTATTCCCCCTCTCCTCCCTCCCCCTAAGTGAGAGCAGCCAAGCACAAGGAAATCCACGGTTAAGGACATGTGTTGTAACTGATCATTTGAGGGATGGGCTCGAAAACCAGAGCGAGGGAGAAATTCAAAACAAACAAAAGCCCGAGCACGTACACACAGCAGTGAGCACATCCCACTGCTGCTGAGGAGGGAAACGGCACCTCTGTTCCAGGAAAGAGCCCGGCTTATTTATAATGGATTAATTAAAATATTCATTCAGAGCGTACCTAATTTGGAACAAATGGAGCTGTCTCCTGTGTGATTTCCAACGAGGAGAAATTCCTTTCATTTCATACAAAATGTATTTTTGTCAAATTTATCTCTTAATGGGGATTTTAATGAGAGTTGGGGATTGCATCTGGAATGCAACGCTCTTTCATAACCTCAGTCATCCCTTCCTTTTCATTCCACAAGCCTTCGTGCATTCATTTATGGAACCATCCAGACCTACAGACAAGTGGCGATGTCTCCCTCTACCCTGTCTGCGCCTCTCTTGTGAGCAATAACTGAGCACTGGCTACGTTTAACTCTGACACCGCACGTATAGGCTTTTCTAAATAGTCTGCAGATGACACAGAGTCAAAACATCAGTCCCACATTAGCAGTAATTCTACTCTCATCGTATTCCTCCCCCCTTTTTGCCATGGCAAGGAAAACCGGAAGAGAGGGAAGACTATGCAGCTGTATTTTGGAGCCTGTTCATCTCGTGTTATGGTTGTATGGGGGTGTGGGAGGGAAGGGGAGGGGAGAGAAGGCGCGGGGGAGAAGAAGAGAGAACTGCGGGTGATTCCTCCTCCCCTGCTCTGTAGTTCCCCACAGAAAACGTGACTGTAGATCGTGCTTTGTGATTCTCACCCTCTCCTACAAGAATATGTCCTTCAGTTTCATTTGGAAGGAAGCAGCCAAAAGTTTGCTAAATATACGACAAAGGAATTCTCAGGCGAGGGGGGGCTCCCTGCTGCATTAGAGTGTCTAATGAGCTGTGCACATGAAAACCGCAAGGAAGGAGAGATCCTGTCAGGTTTAAGGGCTTTAAATACAGACTCACAGAGTAAGATTAACACTGTGCAGACACCCCTCACCCCCTAGGTGAGGGATCTGGAACAGCAGTCTGATTAGGAAACAGATTGAGCATCATAAACGGCAGTCTGGGAAAGCAAACCTTCCCTGGGCAGCTCATGCAGGGGTTAACAGTAGCCAGCACTTCAGTTAGGTATGCACTGCAGATGGCAAGAGGAATCCCATAGTGAGTCTCGGTCTGAAAGCCAGGCTGTCCGTGCGCACGCAGTGTGCTGTGCGAGTTCCTAGCACACATTGAAGTTAAAGACATTTTCAGTCAGACGGCTTGTCTGGTTTGAAATGAAGTATGGTTTCCAAGAGAGCAATGCTAGTACTTATTTATAATTCATATTAACGGTGGATAAGGGAAGCAAAAGAGAAATTATAAACTGTTGTTTTGACTAAGCCACCAGCACTGCGAAATTCTGGCTGGGTTTGGATTCAGCCCAATAACGCCTCTGAGAAGAATTTCAGTCCATTGGATACCAGCAGGGATGAATTTGGCTCCTTGTAGCAAAAGCCAGGGAGGAAAACGCAGTGAAGGCAAAGTAAAATGCAGCATAACTTGGGGAAAGAGGGATGGTAAAAGGAAGAGAGGGGAGGGGGGGGTGTGGGAGGAGGATGAAAGGTTTCCAGTGAGAAAACTGGGTTCCAGTTAAGATTCATTTTCAAGCTCTGCTGCAGCAGAAATCACGTATTTTAATTAAACAATATAGGGCAGAACCATTAAACAGATCACAAACACTGCCCATTAAGCTTAATAGGAACAACTACCTTTCTTACAGCTGTTCTTAAAACAAATGAGGGAAGGGATATATGCTGTGTTATTCAGGAATGTGGATGCCTCTACCCAGGAGATGGGGGTGATGCAGTCTTTTGCACCGCAGCACTAGGATTTCTGTTGCAATAAGTGCTACTAGGCAATTTTAACTGATGCGCTAGCATCTTTTGAGGATTATTTTTAGGGGGAAAAGAGGAAATGGGGAATTTATTGACTCTATCTGATAGTATTTGAACACTCATTTCACACTGTGTACAGGAGAGCTGTGAGAAGTGAAGCCTAAAAATGAAGTAGGAGGAGAGAGAAAACCGGAATTTGGTCTAAGAATGATTCAGCTCCCTCCTAATTACTCAGGCAAGTATTCAGCAAGCTGAACAACCAGTACCTGTGGGCACAGCCCATGAATAACAAGACAGGGAACATGCTTTCCTGTGTGTGAGTGGCATGATGTGGGTTCCCATGTTACCATCCAGGAGCCGAAGAAGGGCAGAGCAGGCAGAGCCTGCAGCACGTTAGCAGGGAGGAAACAACAGCCCTTGTTTTGTCCATGATTCGAGGTCTGATCACCAGCAGTGGAAGCTTTCAGGCTGCTCACAGAATCACCTTCAGTCTCCAATACGCACGCCTGCGTGCTGCAGAGCTGGGCTGGGAGGCAGCTAAACAAGTGAAACACCAAGATGCTGAGCAGTGCCACTGGCCATTCATCCCTGGGCTCTCCTGGAGCCGGTTGTAACACAAAGACCGCTTCAATACCCTCCACCTTCCTCAGGCATTTCCAGGTTGGGGTTTTATCTCATTTACTGAAGTGCTGCTCATCTATGCCTCAAGTATATGGTTGGGAAATGAACTGAACTGGGGCAGAGAGCAAAAAAGAGAGATGGAAAATGTACCTGCTTTGGCACTGAACATTTCACAGCCTCTCTGGTTTCTGCGTTTCCCCAGGCTGAGATGCCAAGTTATGCCCCAGTCTGTTGAGGGCTGTGCAGTCAGAACTATTTGAGAATCGAGTCCTTTATGCCAAACTCCTAATTACTTTATGTCATTCACTGCTGTTTATGTAACTACTGAATTCTGACCATCAGTGGCACTCTCATCTCTGTGCCCCAGGCTGCTTCTGATTAAATTTGAGGGAATAGCTAGGCCTAAGTTTCATTTTTTTCCTTGCATTTTCAGGTTCTCTACATATACAGTTAAGCTGTGGGCTGTTTTAAGGACCTCTCTATGACAGGGTGCTCCAATTCAAGCCAAGCCAGGATTCCTCTGAGGCTTATGTTCAGAAATGGAGAGATTTAAAATATGATTTTAACATAAACCATCAGAGATGAGTCTCCACTGATTTCCTGATTATTCTCTTAGTTGTGCAGAGCCAGATCCCCAGAGGTATTTTGGTACCTGATTCCTTATAGAGCAACTAGGACTTACATGTTCAGTGGATCAGGGTCTCCACTGCTGATCCCACCTCCCCCTGCCTTAGCTTATTCCCACAGCTACACAGGCTGGTTTGACACTGTCATTTCCAGCAATGCCAGACTTCAACATCTCTTGTCTGATGTGCAAAGGAGAAGTAGTCACAACATAATCAAATCTCTAGGTATTATAATCTGGTATGGAGGTGGGCCTGAACTGAGGTCTCCAGGTGTCTTGCCAATGGAAGTTTTTGGCCATGCTCAACTGCTAGATAAAAAGGCTCTGTACAAGTCCCACTTAGCACAAACTCTCTCAAGTCACAAAGGTATTGGACATGGAGAAAGCAGGAATAGGATCTTTTAGTCTATATCCCATTTTGTCTATGCACCTTCCCTGGCAATGTTTGAATTCAGGTTGGACAGGGTTTTGAGCAACCTGGTCTAGTGGAAGGTGTCTCTGCCCATGGCAGGGGGGTTGGAACTGGATGAGCTTTAAGGTCCCTTCCAATACAAACCATTTTGTGATTTCTATGGTTCTATATTTTATGGAGAAACGGGGATATGTAGAGAGGCATGTCTGCGTGCCTATGACACAGAAAGCAGGTAAAGGTTAAATTCCATTCTTCATTGAAAACAGTCTCTGCTTTAATAAAATAAGTTATCTTCAGGTTTGAGTTCTCCTCCTGTGCAAGTGACTTTAACTTGGGAAGCATTTCAAAAACTTGTTCAAAAGCTGAACTGAAGAAAGGACAGAAGTCCCACAAAGCAGGGCACAGGCTGGACTGAGGGGTATGAACAGCCAACCATGGAAAAAACTCCTTGCTGCTCTGCAAACCTAAAGGCACCTAAAGGCACCAGGCATTTCTGTTTGATCTCATACTACTCAGGCTCCTTTGCCTGCATTTCTGGCCATTGCTGGCACTGGCTGGGACGGCCTGTTTAGGTAAAGCTGCTGCCAACTAGGAGTTATGTTCAAGCCTGGTTTAATGAGGGATATGCGAGGCATTTGGAGCACAGCTCAGGCTGCCTCAGGCCATGGGCTGCAGAGCCAAACTCAGAACTCAACCAGTTCCATTGTGACCAAGCAAATGGCTGGAGCAGGGACCCTCCGAGTTCCTGCAACCATAGAGTCACTGCCTTGTGCACCCATGGTGCTCCATAAGGGAGCATTGTGGGCATTTTCTGCCTGTTGAAACAGCAACAGAGATGTGGGATAATAGTCTAAAAAAGCATCTTCAGATTTATCCTTTTAAGGCTTCTTTAATGTCCCATTACTGCTAAATTTCACAGTGCATTGAGTAAAATCAACTGTTGTTTGGTGATGCAGTCTCTACTTCAGTTCCTTCTGTCTAACTTCTCTATGAGGATGAAAACACAGTAGTCATATCAATGTATTAGCACACAATGCACTATACTTGCAGCTCCCCATATGATTTGGGCCATATGATCTATTTGACCACTAAGCTGAAAGTGAATGCAAATTAACATGCTGGCTTAATCCATGCTTAGAATGAAGTTATGCTTTGGGGGGATATTGCCTGTTTACAAGAAATAGGCTATTTAAACGTATGAACAGACTTTTGGAACTGATAAGTGCAGTTCTCCTCATTTGCAGGCTTTGAAACTGGTGGAGCTGTGATGAGCTCAGCCTTGTGATTTTTAATAACCCACCTGGAGATGAGGGTATGGCCAGTCCTTCCTTTATGGTTCTGATTGCCACCCACATAATACATGTACCTATTGCATCATTCATTTCACCATTTTTGAATGGTTGAAGTGGTGCAGGAACACTAACTGCATTCACAATGTGCCTGATTATACTGAGTGAGGTAAATATGATTTAAGGAAGGAAACAGAAACCTCACAAATCCTGAAGCAAAAGACACAAATGTAAAGCACACCAGAACATCCCTTCTCCTCCCACATACTGGTTTCTCTCTAGAAGATAGACAATTCTTGGGATCCTCTACAAACTTAGCAGTTCAGGACCATCAGTTGTCACAGCCAAGGGTGAAAGCCACAGCAGATTATGGTGTTCTTGAAGATGCCAGCCCAAACCAGTACAAAGGCTAGAGCTGCCATATCAGATCATGCCATCAGGTTGAGTGATTTCCTCTGACATTAGTACACGTGATGCTATTTGCTAGGTCTTTCACAAGGAGAAAGATCAGGGTTTCCTTGGGGTCTTGATGTGGCTCACACCCTTCACCTCTGAGGAAGCCTTGTCTAATGCAGCTGAGCCCTTTTGACCATAACTTTTAGCACCTGACCCTGGTTTACTCCATCCCAACCAGGATGCCTCCTGCTGCTCCACCCATCCCTTACACAGGTAAAGGGCTGATGGGAGGGATGCTTTCTTCTCATGTGGAGCTTTCCCTTGTGTAAACTTTGTCCTGGAGGAGTGAGTCTGCAGCACAAAGAAGTGCTGTTGAGCACTGAGCTTGTTCCTTTCCCTTGCTCTTTCCTCACAGTGTGTGGGAAGGTGTTGGCTGTTAGTAGGTCTAGTTCCTGCTCTTCCTTTAAACTGGGGCATTCCAACTTACCCTCCTATTTTCTGTAAGGTTCTTTTCCTTCTCTTTCCCTTTTGATGTTATCCTTCTGCAACTCTCCCTCTCCTCCCCTTCTTCCCCTTCCCCTTATTTCCTCTTTATGTTAAGCAGGAGGAAAGTGGGTCACTTCATAATTCCTATATATCAGAGAAACTCGGAGGCATAAAGCAGAACAAACAGGTAAGTGTCACTGATTCAGGGGAGCTTTAAAGATGTTTTCCTCTTGGCTGTCTCTTGGGCTTGCTCCACCTCCTCTATTCCCTTTGCTTCCACCCCCCTGATGTAACAGCTAGTGCTGCTGTCTGTGTAGTTAAAATTCAAGCTGAGACTAAGTGACTTGGGAAGCTGGAAGTAAGGTTGTTGGATGCTCTTTTTCTCTTCTTTTAATATTTTTGGTTCAATGAAATCACTAAATTTTGCAAAAGGATGGGCTGTATTAAGATATGCAAAGGAGGGAATGATTCAGTGTTGATGCAATAGCTTGCAATAATCTCACACATCCATAGAAATGCTTCAGAAAAAAAGAAGGAAAGACTTCCTCACTTATTAATAGTCTTCATCTGGGAGCTATTTGCCACACAACAGGGTTTGAGACTGTTCTCAGACTAAACAAGAGATGTGCAGTCCAGCCAAGCACACAAGCATGTAGGGTTTTAATGCTGTTCCAGGGATTCTTTTGCCCCTGAAGCCTTGGGGCCCTGAGGCCCTTGAGGGCTATCTTGGCCATCATTTGCTGCTTTCAGTGAGGAACTTGACATGTCAGCCTGGTTTACTGCTCCTTATAAAGCCCACAGGTGCTTAATGCCCATCAGAACAAGCTTATTGAGTGTACTTAGCTGCGGCATATGGGTAACTCTTCTTGCTCCAGTTCTCATTGTTTTGTGCAAGAAATGGTTTTTTCTCCTTGGCAAATTCTCTTGCTGTTTGCTGTATAGAGTGGTGGAAGAGACTAAGCTCTAGAAGAGCAGGGACCTGGGTTTTACTTGTAGCCTGGCTACTGATTGTAGTTGTACCAGTAGGGAGAAAGTGATTTCAACCTTGAATATCAATGCCTCTGGGCTGAGGTATGGAAATCACAGCTTCCCTGTGAGCTCTGGATGGTGTTTTACAGAGCATGCTGCATAGATGCAGTTCCATGTTTCTTTTCCCCTCTTTAAACTGGGGTTGAATCCACCCTGTTTCCCTTTCCCACCCATATTATAGGTATAAATGTTCTCAGCCTCACCGGTTGTTTACAATACATCTGCCTGGGACTCAGACCAGTGGGACTTGATGCTGCCTCTGCAATTTGCCTCTCCAAGGAGAGCCCAGAAAGCCAACAGGGCAACTGCCTGGAGAAGAGGATTGTGTTTGTTAGGTGAGGGGAGGATGTGAGCTTGCTGATCCTTGTGGAGACTTATTTCTGTTGCTGAAGGCTCTTGGGTAAGCCCAATGTATCTATTTAATCTCTGCACAAAAGGGGAATCCATCAGACAGGGAACCTACTTGAGAGGGAATAGCAAGTGCCCCTCTGGGCCCTGATGTCAACTTTGTCATGTGGATGTGCATCTGCAATAATTTGGGTGACTCAAAGGAGGCCAGGTTTGCTCTGTGCAACAGAAGGATTGAGTTTTAGGATAGATCAGCCTGAAGTGTTAACCCTTGTGTTCCCCAGCTTCCATGCACATTGCAGTAGGTTTAGAATTATTCCCAGCAGTGTTCCGCAGCCTGGTTTGAGGTGAAAAGGACTCTGAAGCATCATCACTCCTAACAGGAAGACTATCTCTATGGATTTAAGGATCAACATCTTAATGTACCTCTTAAATGGGACTGAAAACAGTCCTGGAATCTTCCTGAGAGTTATTTCAATTTCCTCTCCTCCCAGTGTTCTGCAAATAATTGACTCCCCAGCTTCTCAATGTGGAATATCCTTTCCTAACCTGAAAAACTGATAACACTTGAAATATTTTGAGGAACCAGAGCTCAGCTGAGGGAAACTCTGCTTCTCTCACTCTAATTCTTGCCCTGGTGTTTTGAAGGTGTTTTATGACCTGTTTCTAACATACGTACAATATGGAACCCTCTTGAGTGTGTTGCTCTCATGTGAGCTATATGAATAATTGAAGCTGAATCCAAGGATGCTGGTTTACTGCCTCGACATTTTTCACGCAAGTACCAAATGCTTGTGTGTGATAGCACTTGACAACCTGCACTATGCAGAGCCCAGTCCTGGCTTGGCAGGGTTCTGAAGGTCAGACTTGGGTGTGTTAGAACACTGAGGAGAAAGCTTTCATGTTGCCTGATTGAGGTTTGCTCTTGTAGTGTAAGAAAGCAACAAGAAAGGACTGGAGA
Organism: Melopsittacus undulatus; assembly: GCF_012275295.1. Classification (NCBI taxonomy): domain Eukaryota; kingdom Metazoa; phylum Chordata; class Aves; order Psittaciformes; family Psittaculidae; genus Melopsittacus; species Melopsittacus undulatus. Next base: position 6,166,507 of record NC_047529.1, on the reverse strand, counting down.
AAATGGAGGCCTGATTCAAAATCCAAAGGCTTTTTGCTATGAAGTTAATGCAGGTCTGTAGACAGCTTTGGCCTGAGTGATCACATGGATTGCCATTGGATTGCTTAAAGCAGTTCCTTAAAGATGGTTCCCTAGGCAGGAAAAAATCCTCATTACTTGAAGAGTGTCTGAGCAACCACTCACAAGTCAGACTGCAGCTCTCACTTGCCAAAAAAAGACCTTTTATTAAGAGGAGTCTCTTGGAGCCTGCACAGACGAACACCCCCATGTGAACATGATGCCTACTATATAACCTCTATTAAGCCCATTACAGCCCTTAGCAAGCTCAGGTACTTTCACAGCTCCCATCATTGCCTATCTGCCTCTCTTGCTGCTGGCCCCCAAGCATGCCCATGGCGTTTCTCTGACTTGTCACAAGTGCTTGTGAAAGGTGTCCAGAGACTTGGACCTTTCCAAAGCAAATGGATGAAGTTAAAAAGCAACTAGAAAGTTACTTCAATTTACCTTGTTACGTTAGTGTTGCTACTACAGCTGAAGCAATGATTCCTAAGCCATGGCTCTTAAGTAGCATGTTCAAGACCACAATGATCCAGATAATGGGGAGATCAAAATAGTGCATTGCCCCTGGCACTTCTGTTGCTGTTATGGCCTCAAAGGATGCTGTGTGCTGGGGAGTCTTCTGCTAGGAGCTAAGCTGTTGCCTTGACTCTGCAGCTGAGTAGAGGAGATAAGGACTCCTCATGCGCTTTTCTGCAGGCAATGTGGGTCTTGGTGGAAGAAAAGGCACCAGGTAAATGGAGCTGATGTCCCTTCTTTGGTAGCTTGATCAGCAAAGGGACCTTTGCTCATCACCTGGGAATTGAGAGGGCATTGGGGCATCTGCAGATCAGCTTCTTTCTCACACCTGACCTGATCAAGATCTGTATTTATGGTTTACTATCTGACTTCCTTCATCTGGAAGGTGGAGGTTAAGCCTTTGCAGTATGTCTGTTGACCAGCTGTTTTTATCCACTCCCAAAGGAAGGCCAAAAATGAAGGGTTTAATGTAGAGTTTGATTCTCAGCTGCTGAGTGATAAACTGCTCCTCTGCTGCTGTTGGTGACTTCACTGCTCAGCATAACACAGGGTGAGGTTTGGTGTGCAGAGAGGCATATAAGAAAGGCAAGAAGAGATGAAGAATAGATGATGGAAGAGTGCCCTGAGCAAGCAACTGTGAGTTGAAGCTGTGAGGTCTGCCTGCTTGTAGGACAGCTAATGAGATGAATTGGTTTGGACTTTGAAATGGCACAAGGGAGAGAGAAAGGGATGTTGTCAGCTCAGTGTCTTAACCCTGGAGTGCTATTGCTACTTCCACTTCTCAGCATTGCCTATAAGCCATCATGGGACTGCTCCTCAGCTCCTGACATACTTCACTGTTGATTTTTGTCTTGTCCTTACCCCAGACTTTGTGAGCACTTACTCATCAGGGGATTCAAGGTAGACACCCGACTCATTCATGAAAGTGATTTATTCCTGTGGGATTCTGCATCACAGAGCACCCATGCAAACAAGATTATCATGAGGTTTATGGCTGCCTCTTGTTTGTAACAGCTTGAGGAGAACAAGAGAAGCTTCTGCCTGTCCCCCAAAGCAGGTGAGAGACTCAGCTGAGCACTGCTGAAAGCCGTACTTCTGCTTTCCTGCAAGGAGAGGCTGGACATGCAAGTAGCCTCACTGAAGCTTGTGTTTCTCCTCTTTTATACTAGGATGCTGCTCCTGCCTCTTCAGGAGGGTGTAGTGCAGAGCCTTTGGGGCCAGCAGGACCATAGTTGTGCTGCAGCAGAGATCTGAGCTGCCTTTCCTAGTGGGCAGGACCCTTTGAAGGCAGCAAGCCTTGACTGGGTATGAAATGTCTGCAGGGAAGGCCCAGATGGAGTAGTTAAGCTCTTATATTTGGTTTATGAGTATCCCCTTGTTCCTGTGAGTCACCTGGCACACAGCCCTGGTGCCTTCCTATGTGCGTTGCTTTCGGTCTCAGCACTGGAGTCTCTGCAGAATGCAGAGATCTGAGATCTACCCAAAGCACCCAGCAGGTTTGCAGAATTGATCATGCTAAGGCAAAAAATATCTTTGTGCTGCAGCCAAAGGAGGCAGGAGTCATTCATTTGGGAGATTCTAGCAGCAGTGGGTTTGTGAGTAATCTCAGCTATTTGAATTCATTGGGAGTCCAGCCCCAAATACACAGCACTCGAAGAAATTAAACACGATCCCTTTGGAGCACACTATTTGCTTTCTAGCTCTCAGTGATTTAAAAGCTGTGCTCCCAGCACTTACACCTCCAACCACAGGGGGTAGGAAATGGACCGAAGATTGCCAGAGCAGGAGCTGCACTGCTGGTACTGGAGGAGCTGGATCATATGCTAGGCTTTCTGCCTGATTAGCTTCGTGGGTTCCTTCCTTCTGGGCTTCTCCATTTCTTTCCCTACTCCCCACATAACTGCTTCCAATAAGAGCCAGGCTGTGACCCTGCATGGATAGGGCAGCATTGATGTGCCCTCTTGTGTTGGCACAGAGGCTATCCACGAAGTCCAACCGTTATGACTTTATTGCACAGCCTCACTCATATTAAAAGCTGGAGAAACTTCTGGGTGTGAGTAAAGGCACTGGAATCAGATTCTTAAAACGATCTGGTTGGTGATATTGATCTGTTTTGCTGGGGAGGAGGGTCAAGGCTCTGCGCAATTTGCTGGGTTTGTTTCCCCTAACAAATGGCAAACAGGCTGAAGGGAGAAGCAGCCTGTGTGTATTACTGTCTGGCATGACATTTCCTTGTATAGAATGAGATGCTTTTAGTTTACCTGTATGAAGGATTAGCACTGGCACTGTTTTCTCCCTGCATAGAGGCTGGGATCGCTGCCATCCTATGCACCAGTCCCACAGCTTATTTGGCAATAAGATATCGAGGCCTTGCCTGATACTGGGTATGAATCCACAGTAGGGAGGAATTTTCCCACACGCTGCCAGAGAACAGATTTGTTGCCTTGTATCCATGCAAGGTGCTGAATTCACCTTGGTATCCTCTAATATTCTATTTTAATTGTTCATCTCAGCCACTTAATAATAAATCACTGCTAAATTTGCAGTGGGGATGTGGGGGTAAAGATTGAGTGAGATTTTATTGATATCATTAAAAAAGGTCTTTCCTATATTTCCTGTGTATTCTATCCTTTTGGTTGTATTAAAGATCTTTCAAAACCAATCTGCTAGCAACCCTTCCTGCACCCTCTGAGCAATCACTGTGCAGACTGCTGCATCCCTAGCCAGCAGAATGCTGTGTGCTGGCTGGAGCCCTCAGCTCCACCTGCCTGCACTGAAAATCAGAATGCAGGGAAGGATGAGAGGCTTCCAGCAGTTGTTTTTTGTTTCAAACCACCCTATAGAGCTAAACTGTAGTTTCACAGCAGTAAGTGCTTATGGGGCAGCATCTCAAGAGTAACAGAAGAACCATATGTAAAGCAGTTGTCTTTCTCTTTCAATGCAGGAGCATTTAGCAGGTCATAATCTGAATCTTAGAGTTCATCTATTGAGTTTTGTAAGTTGATTTTTTATAAGTACTACTGAAATCCTATATTTCTCTTTCCTAGTATATAGCACTTTCCAAGAGGGGTGGCACTGAAGCTCCTGGGAGGGGTGGGTGTACCATAATTTGAATGTAACACTGCCATTATAAATAACATGAAAACGGTGCCTAAAGCAAGACGAAGCACAACTTTTCTTGTGCCATGTGCAAATAAGACTGAGGTACTCTATGCCCCAATGAGTTTCCAGTCTGAAATAGATGAGACTACCAAAAGGCAATGGAAAATTGCTGCTTTTGGCCTGTGCTTTTCTGCTTTCAGTGAACTTTCCCTGTATGCTGAGAGCTGCAAAGCTATACAAGGTAATGGTTGTTTTTAACCCAAGAGATCTGGGAGGTATTTCAACTGATATGCTTCAGGTCATAACCTCTCTCTGAAAAAGAAATTGTTTCCTGATCTCTATTCTTTTTCCCATACAAATAGCCTTGTAACTTCCTAACTGGGGGGATGATGGGAAGAAAAAGCAGTTGATGTCCCCTCATTAGAGTTCCCACTTGACTTGTTAGGCTAGACTGCCACCAGTCCAGTACAGCATAGCTTTCCTATGTACATATGCTCTCTGTATGTATACAGACTATACAGAATGTGTTCTATGATAGGAATGCTTGGCAGAACAGTGTAGTAGTCATTGCATTGCTAAATGACCATGCAAGCAACTAGAACGTGAAGATGCTTGGTAAAGATGTTCAACTGGGATCCCATAGGCTCCTAGCATCTCGCTGCAAGCTGTGCGTTCAGTGTGCAGAGTGCAACTGCACATAACAATAAGACTTCAAATAGCGAAGCCTCCTCGTGTTAGGAGTTTTGTGATGGACGCTATTTCAGACCATAGGATAAATGCCCCTGGGCCCCTTTGGGAAGAGGTCAGAAATGCCAGGGAAACTCCAAATGTTCACTGAACCTATAATGATAGATTCAATGAAGACTGAGCCAATGGCTTCAGAACCTGAACCTCTGGAGAACCAGTGCATTGCTGTGGCAACCTTGAGCCTATGTGCAGACTGGAAGGTGTCATCCAAGAGTTATTATCAATTTTGCTGTTAACTTTGTGTGACAAAAGGCTGCTTACAGGGATCGTTGGCTTTTGGTGCTCTCTAGATATGTATGTGCAAGTGAAGTATTAATAGCTAGTTTTAGATGAGGGAAAGGAAGGGAAGACAATATCCAAGCTAGGGAAGCTTTTTATGTAGGAAAAGCCCATACTCATAAAGGCATGAGCTTCGTTCACAGTTCTCAAACTGAACCTGGTTTGGCAGAACAAAGCCTGTGATTCATTATTGTAGCTGTATTTTCTAATCTTAACATTTTTCATTGTTGGGTCGGGCATTTTTCACCTGAGCCTATTTAGGTACCAGTAGTAAACCAATGCCGATGAAACCCTGAGTTCTCAATGCTTATCAGGGCCAAGAAAAGTGCAAATTCTCTTCCTAGTGGCTTCCTTCCTGGGGCAGTGCTTCAGGTCCCAAACTACTTCCATTCCTTGTGGAAGCTATGAGGAAAGAGGAGGGAGATCATGACGTTCTTGTTCTGCTGCAATAAGCTTTGCAGGTAAATCTGCCTACCTATGAATTACCTTTTGTCATCTGAGAAATGGGGATTAGATTTCTCTCCTGAGATCTAAAGTCTCATCATGCTGCACATCCTGGCTTGAAGATGAAATACCTGATCATTGTGCGTGAGTGAAATTTAGGGCAGTTTTGGAGAATCCACCAATGTCCTGCAAAGTCCCCAGCTTTGTTCTCCCAGGACCACTGGTTACAATTCAGTAGCCACAGCAATTCTTTTGCCTTTAATTTTTAAAGAAGATTGATCTAGTTTCTCTGCTTGTTCAGTTCCTGTTTTGTACAATGAAAGTTGAGGGCTCTTGAGGATATCCCAATAGGGATATATGGAGATGTTATGTAGGGGTAAAGCAAGGTGGAGAGCAGAAGTGTGTCATGGAAAGTGAAATGTGAAGTGCACTTCTGTTTGGAAGAGCTAGTCACACTTGTGACAGAGCATCCTCTAGCTTCTCTGAGTATGAAGCTGGATATTCACCTCTGGCTATTTTTGTGCAGAAAAAGACTGGAGTGGGAGGAGAGAATGGGTGAAGTGGGATGATGGGAGAGTACTTGGATGCTATCTCTCAAAGATGGAGGCAGATATCAGTTAGGACAGATGGCTGTCAGCTTTGCTGTTGATGCAGTGGTTCATTAAAAGGCAGGTAAAATCACTGCTTTAGCCTCTAGAGGAAGGCAGTAACCCATGAGGGGGTGTTTGCCATCTTAACTAGCTACTTATTTTGAGTGTAACCTGGGATTAACTCGAGCCTTAATCTTTCACTAGTTTAATGAAGTTTGAGACAAAAAGAAGCCGCTAAGACAGGGCAGCTCAGCCAGCTCCTATCAGGATGCACAGTAATGGAGACTGTCCTGCTTGGTCAGAGGTTGCAATGTGCCCCTTGCAAAAGAAGGGGTAGGCTAATGGTCTTGGCTTACGTTGGTGGGAGGCTGGAGGGAATCCCAAAGATGTATTTGTGGTGAGTTGTTACAGCTGTCCCTCTACTGTGAGATGCAAGATATTGCACAGGCTGGTACCTGTGGCTACTGCTGTTGTCTTTCCATGCAGAAAACTGATGCATGGCTTTTACTAGTGACTAGAGCATATTTCCTACAGTGCTTCAGTCAAAAGTGAGAGACAATAGTGATGATTACGAGACCAGAGGTGTTTTGGTGTCTGGTTTCTTGTTTTCAGGCAGTATAGTTTGTTCTTCCGTGAGTTCAAACCAGCTAGGAATATTGCATTGAAAATACCTCAAAGCCTGCTGCACGGAACATGCTGATTCCTTGTTAGATCACCCTTGTATCTTATGAAGAAATTATCAACAGTAGAGAACAGGATAAAAATCCTAGGTGGAAATGAGCTAGAAACCTTAACTTTCCTATTATCCGCTCACCACTTCCAAGGCATAATATATCTGACGGAAGAAGTCCCAGTGCATTACGTTTGCCATTCTTGGAGCACATGATCCAAGACTGATGTGTTGACTTGTGCTGAGAGAAGAGATTGACTTTAGTACAACCTATATGTATGTATACAGACCATATAGAGAGCATTCTGTCATAGGAACGCTTGTCAGAACTGCTGTAGCAGCATGGCCTAACCAGCATCGAAACTCTGGTCGGGAGAAACAGGACTGTGTGTGCAATGTGGCTCTGCTGTCCTTGTCCCTGTGTTCAGAAGCCTGGTGAAAATAAATTGCAGAAAGGGGTACTGAGATAAAGAAATAATCAGTGCTGACATTTTCCTGTAGGGATACTTGAAACGTTACAAGGATCTGCAATCCACGGGGGAAAGGAGTCTGAAATGACAGGGGTGCGCAGGAGTTGTTCTGAGAACTGGAGGAAGACACGGAGCTAAAAATAACAAAAACAACCAAACCCAAAGCAGGGGAAGATGCTACATTAACTTAGCCCACTCTCTATTGCTTTTGTATCGGTGTGGGGGAGATGGCAGGCAGCAGCTGGCTGCTTCAGAAAGCCTATTTTTATTAAGTCTTGCAAGTATTCAGAGGAAAAGACAGCAATTTCCAAAAGCTAAACCAGTCAATATTAGGTGACAATCTTTAAGGTATCTGATGGTAGAGCATAGATTTTCCCTCTTTCTCTTCCCTTGCACTTCCTGACCTAATAGGAAATGTCCCAAATGGCTTTTCCTACATATTCACTTTTTGGTTCCCAGTGTACACAACATGCTGCTGAGTCTCCCCATCCCCTGGGAGAAGCCAATTAGAGATGTGACAATGAATGAGCTCTTAATTGCAGGTTTCAATCTAGTACAGAGGGGACTGCTGTTGTTATTTAACCAGGAAGGGAAGAGCACCAGTACAGGCACCAGCTTGTCAGTTCCTTGCAATGGTGACAGCTAGCATTCCCAGGAAGAGTGGGTGACACCAAGGCTTTTAATGAGGGGCAGGTGGCTGCTTCCTGTGTGAAAACCCAGCTGCATTGGCTGGGCTGGCTGTAGTAGACTATCTGGGATGCTGCAGATATACTTGCCTTCTGTCCCTTCTAAGGGCTCTGCAGCTCTTAGCTGTAATCCCACACCAGTTGTAGGAGGGTGATGCAAAGGGAAGAAATACTTCCTTGTACCCACAACAGGTTTGTGTTGAGATCTGCTGGAAATAGTTTAAATGAGCTCTCAGAAAACCCACTGACAGTTACTGACTGGGGTAGGGACAGGATTAGTTTACTTCCTGGGGAACATCCATCCTGACAGCATCTATTTCTGTGACCCCTATTTTGGGGGGGGGGAAGTAGGCAGTTTTCCCTTTGCTTATGTTCATCTCTGAAGTGCTCTCAGTCTAGCTAACAGAGCTGTCTTGGTGTTCCCTGTGGTTCAGTAGAGCAGATCACACAGATTACTTCAGAGTCCTCTAAAGTAGCATGGATTGAGCAAGCCCATTGCTTTGCTCCCTCTTAGAGGAAGAGAAGTCCTTGAATCCTTCAGATGCTCCAAAGCACAGTGTTGATGAGGGATTGTATCTAAACAGACTGGAAAAGATACCCAGGAAGGGAATAATCTATCTCTTGAGGGAGAGATGAGATGTGGGTTTCTTTGTCATCAGTCTCTGCCAGCACATCTTATTCTTCTGTAGAGAGGAGATTCAGAGCAGCCCTGAGGGGAAGCACCTGGGGGTGTTGCTCTCTGAGAAAATGAACATGAGCCAGCTTCAGTGTGTGCTCACAGCCCAGAAAGCAACAGTATCCTGGGCTGCATCAAAAGGAGCATGACCAGCAGGTCAAAGGAGGTGATCCTGCCCCTCTACTCTGCTCTCGTGAGACCTCACCTGGAGTATTGTGTGCAGTTCTGGTGTCCTCAACATAAAAAGGACATGGAACTGTTGGAACAAGTCCAGAGGAGGCCACGAGGATGATCAGGGCCTGGAGCACCTCCTGTATGAAGACAGGCTGAGAAAGTTGGGGCTGTTCAGCCTGGAGAAGAGAAGGCTGCATGGAGACCTCATAGCAGCCTTCCAGTATCTGAAGGGGGCCTACAGGGATGGGGGTGAGGGACTGTTCATTAGGGACTGTAGTGATAGGACAAGGGGTAACGGGTTCAAACTAAAACAGCAGAGGTTTAGACTGGATATAAGGAAGAAATTCTTTACTGTTAGGGTGCTGAGGCACTGGAATGGGTTGCCCAGGGAGGCTGTGAATGCTCCATCCCTGGCAGTGTTCAAGGCCAGGTTGCACAGAGCCTTGGGTGCCATGGTTTAGTGTGAGGTGTCCCTGCCCATGGCAGGGGGGTTGGAACTGGATGATCTTGAGGTCCTTTCCAACCCAAACCATTATGTGATTTTATGATTCTCAATCCCTAAAGTGAGGAGAGTTCACTTCTTACATCCATTTAGTATTTGGCCTCTCCCACAGATAGCCAAGTAGGTTCCCAAAGCTGGTAAGGAATGTTTGAGGTATGAATGCCTTCCCCCTCAATTGCTCCAGATAATTTCATCAATTACCCAATGAACCTTGGGCAGATGGAAGTGTGTCATAAGTCCCATGACCAATGTCCTTCAACAGTTTTTTTCCTTTACAGATCACTCCTGTATGACAACTCTATAAAATATCAGTCTCACATTGAACAAGAAGAATAAAGATGCTAGGGCAGTTTCTCTGCTGGCTGTAAAGGAGCTGCACAGGTGGCACTGCAGGTGAGCTATATTGTGTCCTCTGGTGGAGGGAGTTGGTGTATTTGCTCCTTTTCTGTGTCAGAAGCATTACTGAAAGCCCGGGTGCTGTGCAGAGTGCCAGGGCTGTGTATTTGTTTGTATATAGGTCAGCTGAACCAGCCCAGTTGTTTTTTGCTGAGCCAGATCTTAACTTACAGATCATTTGGCAGACCAAAACCAGCTACAAGGCAGTGATATTAAGGTTTGACATCCGTCCTTTTCAGAGGATGAGGTTGGTAAAGCTGGAGCTAACCTGGATCTGAGGCAATTGAATTCCTGGGAATGGTGGGTCAGTGAGGCTGAGGTTTCCAACTAGCCTGGAGGTTAAATCTTCAGGTTGGCCAAATCTGTTCTTGGATCTAGTTTGGTAGTGCATCTCAAAGTGTTGGTGTAGGTATGTGAAGGTTATTGCTGTCTCCTCTTCTGCAGTTATCCAAATTCTGAGGGTCTGCAACTCTCCTATAGAAAGCAAAGTACCAAAGGCTACTCTGATAACACATTCCTGAAGTAGGCTACAAGATGTCTTACCTAAAGCAACCTCATCCAGCTCCAATGCTCAAACTCAGCAGTGCCCCTTACTATTCACCTGGGCACAGGTAAATCATGAGTTTGGCAGGAGAAACTACCAGGCTACAAGTTCACTTATCTATCAGCCTTTCTCCTTTATGTTTTAATAGTTGTATTTGCCCTCTAAAAGTGCTTAAATACACTATTTTCTTTCCTTCTTTTGCACCCTTACTCATATCTTCCCATGTGTTGCAGCAGCTGTCCTGTAGGGTGGTGAGAAAGTGTGCAGGTAAATATTGATCATCTCTTTGTAGTAATTCAGCAAAGAAATGTTTCTCTACTTTTCAACTGAATTGCATCCCTTCTCTCAAATGAGTTAGTTACTGTGGAGCATCCATGGGAGAGAAATCCTTACATTTGTGAATGAAACAGGCCTTTAAAATAGACACAGAATTTCTGATAAGTGATCCACAGAGTCCTATAACCATTTTGCTGACTTCATTAGTGCCTAAATAGCAGGGGAGATTGTGTGGGGAAGGAAGAGGAGGTGGGAGGCAGATGATGAGAGAAGTGATGTACCCTGCTAACAAAATTTATCTGAATCAATACAACCAGGACCTCTGCTTCCTTTCAACTGCCCTGTTCTTGAACAACCTTGTTAAGAGGGAAGGAAAGTATTTAAAGCTGTACTAACCAAAACCCCATAGAAAAACAAGATACATGTCAGCAGAGCTGGGTAACCCCTGCAGCACTGGGATCAGCACATCACTGCCATGTGGTGGCATTGATTTGCTGTAGCCCTGCCTCAGCACACATGTGCCAGTGCTCTCTTGTACTCTTTCCTTTGCTCCAGTGCAGTGTTCAGCTACAGGGACTTCCTTTCTGGAGTAGGAGAGCTGGAAGGGCAGGAAGAACTTGCCTTAAACACCAGATATGGGAATACACATGGCATTGCTGGAAGATGTCCCAAAGGATCACTCCCTGTCCTTAGGGCTTTTCCTATTCTCTTCAGAGAGCAGCACTTCCTCGGGAAGGAGCTAATCCTGTCAGACATCAAAGGCTACCAAGGCATTGATGTTCCAGTGTTCTGAGGCCAGCAGCACAGCATTCACCAGAGCCTCAGCCCTCTCTCCCTCCCCTTCCACCCTGTCAAAGTCAAGGCTGCTTCTCCTGCAGCACTGCCCTGCTGGCAACTGTGATCCTCTGTTGCTTGATGTAAACTAGGGCTATCATCTGAGGATGTAGTAACTTAACAACAGTCCCTGCCTCTGCAAAACAACTTGATGGTCCCTCAGGCTACCAGTGCTGTTTATTCCTTCCCCAGGGTCCAAGGGATCAGATACGATGTCTATATGAGGACAGCAATGTAAAAGCAACTCCCGTAGTGGGCAATAGTATTCTGTTCAGCTGGAAACTGCCTGGTTCTGTATCAAATGCCAGTGTAGGGGAGATGAATTTTGTAAGCCAGAAAAGGTCAGGAGAACACCAAATAGGGATACAGGTTTAGCCTGTTGGCTGTTCCCCAAGACAGCGGTTCTTCCTCACCAGGATTTTTCCATCAATCAGTTCTCTACTATGTTGTCTTCAGGAAGAAGACATCCTCTTCCTGGTATTTGTGATGGTGGTTGTACTCTTTGTTATCAGGGGATGATTTCCCCTGGAGTAAAGTACTGGTTCCCCTAAGCCTTTGCCTGCTCCTTGTTTTCTTCCTTGGATGCCTGTTTCCATGGGAAAAGTTGGGTTATGCCTCACTCTTGCCAATGCCATGGTGGCGGCTATCAGAGTCCTTCTCAAACAGTCTGATGATGTGGACTGCAGGCAGTGACTGCTGCTTACACTGGGGGTTTTGTGGGGCTTTCAAGAGCAGAAACTGTTTTGTGAGCTCCAGCAGCACACAGGCTGTACGTAGAAGTAACCAGCATCCTTGATCTTCTCCACTGACACCCAGCAGTCATCTTACTTGAACCCAGTTGTAGCAAAAATACAAAGCTATGAAGAAAACAGATATGAAACATCCTTATTTAATGAACTCTGCAAAATGAATAATGAATACGTCATTTTAAGTGCTTCTTCAGTCTGCTACAGAGTGCTGTTATCCTGAGGTAGGAGAGAGCATGAGTCTCGGGTAATGTGAAGGAGGGCAGCCATTTGATTTCTGAATGAAGGGATCACAGGATGAATGGAAGAGCTAATTGTTTCTTGAGGCAAACTCTGTAGACCTTTGGTATCTAAGAAGAAAACTTGGCAGTGTGCTGAACCTTAACTTTTAAACACAATGTGGAAGATGGGCTTGAACTGTTGTTGCCTTGAGTTGGTGTCATGCCAATGGTTTCAACAGCAGATTTGCAACAGCCATGTCAGCTCCATGCACTTTGGAACTACAATGAGAAATAGAAGACTAAGGTTTTGCAGCAAGATCCCAATTTTCTGGAAGATTCCCTGATGACAAAATAGAACATATGGTCTACTTCAAGTGATTTCTTACATGTCTTGCATTAAATGTCTTTGCCATATGATGTCCAAGTTTAGGCTTTACTTTAAAACCAAGGAAGCTGGTTGGGACCTTCAACTCTTGGGAGACTGGCTCACATTTCAAATAAGTCTTATAGCATTTCTTCTTAGCCCTGACAGAGTCTTGCAGGTCTATCTTGGATCCTTATGGGTTGGTCATAAAGTATTGCTTATGACTCAAGGCTTTTAGGATAGCTATTCCTTTTGGGTTTGGTCTCCCTTGGCATCCTCAGTGGAGAGACTCATGATAGCAGAAGTGCTTTGTAGATAAATGACTCAAGAAGTTTTTCATTTTTAGAGCATTTTTAAAATAACTTCCTTCAAATTATGGAATCCAAATGATTCTATAAAAATGTGGATGTCTATAGGAGTATGAGTGTGAAAATGTATGGATAAAAAAAGGCCAATTTAAAAATTAACAATCCAGGAAAATAAGGTTCTTAGAGTTCCTATAGCAAAGGTTGTGATGTTTTCAGGTGCAAGTAGCAGGCAGGTCAGCCTTATCAAAGGGCTATTTATTCTAAAGGCATCTTTCTAATCTGTGATTTACAGACTTGTTAGGGGACTGATGTGAAGGTGGGGATGAGTGATGGAGGCCCAGGAGCCTCAGTGAGGTTTAGAGTGCTGCCTGTGTGAGTCTATAGCCCTTTCTGCCATCATGGGTCTATGCCCGATCCCCATGATGTGATGGTGCCTCTGGAGCTTTGGTGGGCAGATTCCTACAGGAAAAAGCTCCTTACTAAGGCTGTTTTCTATTTCCACTCAATAAAGCAGGCATTGGTTAGATGGTGTGGAAGTAGGGATCTCTTGTAGGGCTCCCTGCCAAGCTTCTGGGGAGCCAGATGCTGGTGGCAAGTGAGTTTATCTGAAGTAAGCCCTTTACTGAAGCACATTGCTTTTGCACTTGAGAGCCTATTACAAACCAGTAAACTCCTTGGTGTAACACATGGCTGCTATTGCCATGTGTGAGACACAGATGTGCCCAATAACTTTCCTTTCACATCAAGGTTTGCATCTTGCTTCAGGGTCAAGTCTGCCTTAAATCATGCTGCTTACCTCTCAGAATGCTTTTCCCCCAGCCTAAAAATCAAGTGTTAAATTATTGTATTGTCACATGTAAAGGCAAAGGAATTCAATTCTTTAAAACATGCCAGACTTCCATTTGAAATCAGGAGCTAGGTCCCTAAATATCTTTCAAACTCTGGAGCTGTGCACCAGATGGAGAATCAGCATTTAAAGAGTAATTCCACAAAGGAAGCAGAGCATCTTAGTGAAATTATTTCCTTTGGCAAATAGTTGCACAGCATGAAGAAAGCAGAGCCAGCATCTTGCACAGGGAAATCATGCTTACTCTCCCTCTCTTCTAGTCCTTTTCCTGCTGTAGATGCATCCAGTCCACATCATGGTGCTATGCATGGAATGTACCAAGCTAGGTATCAGCTGGTCTCTTTAATGCACCATGTGGCTCGTCAGAGTGAACTTTGTGTCCCACAAATGATTGAACCTTTCTTATGTCCTTAAGGTATTTTAATGTAGATGCAGATGTCATAAATACACTGAACAAGAGTTATCAGCCAGCAGAATTAGTCTAAGACATCATCAGAAGCTCCTAAAAGACTATTAGGATGGTATATCAGGCTCATGTAACTGGCTGTTAAGCCATGTTATCTATAATGCACCAGAGGTTATGTGCAAATGTAGGGGCTGCAGTTGGGGTCAATACCCCAGCAATTGGACAGGAAAATACTGTTAGTTACTGATGTTTGAATACCAAAGATCAGTAATGTGGTAGGGAAAACTCAATTCCTGATCATCTTCCAAGGTAATAGTGACTCTGCATATCATGGTTAATGCGTCAGGAACTGGTGCCAGTCTAGAACAGATCTCCAGAGCTTCCTTATCCTGGATGCTGGGGACATGTGTGATGTACAAACATGTTTGCAGTGTCTGGAAGAGGAAGGAATCTTTCTAGACAGGTGGAGCTCATCAGCTTTCAAAAACCAAGCTTCTGCTCTGAGATCAAACAACTGCCATATGGTGCTGTTTTTCCTATAGCACCAACATATTTAGCTCTGCCAGGGTAAATCTGGGGAACTGATTCTCCGTGTCCATGTAGGATATGGCTAAAATTGGAGTAAACCACCACCAAAGCATGGAACAGCTTTGGAGAAAGAAGCTGAAGAGCAAGTGCGTGAGGGAGTGATGCAGTGGGTAGCTTGGGGAAGGAGGCACTGCTGAATTTGACCCTAGTTTTATTTTATGAAAGCTTGACAGCTGCACTGATACAGGTGTTAAAATAATATCATAAGCCCCTTTATATAACTGAACTCCTCCACCAAGCTCTGAATCAACATCATTTCAGCTTAAAAATAAATAATTGCATGCTACTGCTCTGATTCTCAGCTCTAAGACCAAATCTTATTAGGAGCTGCACTAACAGCGCATCTAACTAAGAGCAAAATTCGGCTTAGAACCTTTCGCTGCCACAACACCCGCTTTTCATTTGAATGCTCAAAGTTATCTTTGAGAAATCAGCTATTAACTGCAGGCTGTAGTAATTTCTCTAGTGGTAACTGTTGCATAGTACAGCTGCACTGTAATAAACTTTTGTGGTACCTTAAATTTATCTTGTTATTGTCTATCAAGTCTTGTTAACGCTCATCTTGTTCCAGTGCTGACTCAGTTGATGAACATAATTTCATGATGTAGGCAGCCCTAATCATGATCTTCGGGGGTTTCACAGTAACCAGAACCTTCCTCAAAAGGCATTTTGCAAGTGACTAAGGCATGAAAGATCTTCCAGCTTAAGGTAGCTCTATAAATGCAAAGTAACATATATTATTTGGGCATTACAAATGCAGTTGTAATTCTGGCTTTTTCCATACTTCATTAATAAAGTGATGCATACAGGCACCATTTGTTACTCTGTGCACTCCTAAGCAGCTTACTGTGTCGTGTTGGGAAATAAAGAAAGCAAAGCTTTATAGTATTAAAGCCTGAATAATGCTTTTCCCCTTTGTCTCCCTTCCCCCTTTCAGGCTTTCTGCTCCAGTAGCTTGTATTGTAGTCGTACTATGAGCAACTTGAAAGCATCCGTAATGCTGCATCCCTGGCACTGTAAGCAAGTAAACTATTTTTGTGCAGCAATCTGTAAGCTGCACTTCAAGAAACGTTTCCTCATCTGCTGACAGACACTCAGGGAGGCTCAGTGAGGATTGAGCAAAGAGGGCACTGGCAGAATGAGGAAACTTGCCTCATCTTCTTTGGTGCATTAAATTCAAAGCAGCAGGAGGAGGGGTCTGATAGCAGTGGATTTTTGCCTGTCTGGCCATCAGCACTCTGAGAGGGAATGGTTCTGCTGTTGTACTGAGCTACTGCTATCCATGGTTCATATTCAGTGTGTGAGCTGCAAAGCAGTGAGTGCAAAAGAGGAGGAAGGGAAAGGTACTGGCCTTGCAGGATGGCTGGTGCCTGTGCAGACACACACCAACACACACTGCTGAAGTGCATGGAATGGAGCGTCATGGGATGGCACCTTGAAAAACATCTTGGTGATACAAGTTTTATTTTAAGTCCTGTTCTAAATCTGCCTATTTTACAAGTTAGGAGGTAATTCTGCCTCAACACACAAGTTTTGACACAAAGAATACGTTGCATCCTCTCTCTAACTCTAGCATCATCTCTGATGATGAGCAGGGTGTATGGAGACCTTCACACCAGAGGAGGGCTGGCAGCACTAAGCTCATTGCTCTGGAGTGTCTTGGCACCACGTTTAACTGCACAGAGGATGTTAGGCACCACAAGATGTAATCAATGGCAGGGTGAGCTTTCACATTAAGCTGGTTTGGTTTGTTCTTAGATCTCTCCCTCCTGGAAAATCATGAGTCCTCCTGGCCTAAAGTCACAGCTGGCATCCAGGAAAGCTGCTTTTCCCTTTATTTTAGTTTCCAAGCAGTTTCCTGTAACTCTCTTGGGGTTTAAAGCTGGATGTGTTGAAGTCTTATGCTCTTTCCCTCCCCCTCCAGTATTTCACAGGAACCTTCTTCTCTTTTTCTGCTTTCTGCTAAAGAACAAGTTGCTTTGCACCATTGGAGCTGTGGTTTGCTGTGCTGTCCTTGCACTTGATGCTTTCAGAGACTGGAGGTTTGGATCAGACCTTTTGAACACACTCCCCCATGCACCACTTTCAAGGCTCACTTGCTTTTTAGCGAACCAGAGTTGACACCAGCTTACTTCAGTGTTGATGGATGATTCTCCCCTACTTCTTGGTCTTTGTGAATGAACTGTTGGCAAGCGTTCCTGACTGCAGCTGCTAAAGCCTTAATCTCTCTCTGTATGGCAATACAGAAGTTGCTTTTAGCGAGTCCCCAAAGACTATTGCTGCAGTGTCAAGAGCTTGGTTCATCACAGGAGCAGAGCAAAGTCTGCAGAAGCCAAGTTCACTGAACTGATGTCAGAACTGGCTTTGATGGGATCCACTGGGAATTAGTACCTGCAGCATCTGGTAGCATAACGTATGGGCTGCAATTAGGGTCTGCTGTCCCAGTTAGCTCCAGTCAATGTATAAGAATGGTGGTACTACTATCTATGATAAACTTACCCTGCATCCTATAAAAAAGCAGCAGCATCCCCTCAGATGAGGAAAAGCTGAAGAGTTTAAGCTGAAATCTATTTAATGCCTGTGTTACACTGCTTGACTGCAGGCTCTTGGAGCTGGTTTGAATGGCAGCCTAGGGAGGAGCCTATAGGAGAGCCACTCTCCCTCCCAGAGTGGTCTGGCCTGGGGTGGAATTAACCTCTTTGCTCAATGCAGAGGAAAAAGAATTCAAAGGAGGCCAGGCTTGACCTACATTTGATCCTTGCAGCACGCAAGTTCTGCTTCCTGAGCTTTCTCTTGCGGTGACCTTTTGTTCCTCGGAGGGAGGTTAGAACTGCTTTGAGGCATTGCTGTGTGTCTGGTACAGGAACACTTCCCTTCCAACAGGAAAGGATGGTTTGAAGATTGTTATTTCAGGAAAACTTCAGGAAACCCCAAAGTCAAATTAAAAAAAGGAAATTTGTTCTTGCGAAGTCTACAAATATCATGGGACTGAATCCCTCTTTAGGTTCTGACATTATGGATGGGATGATTGCCATTGATATCTCATATGTGCCGAGTGCTTTGGAATAGGATGTTTTGCCAAAGACTCTTTCGCCACCAATTAAATCTCAGTGAGTGGGGAAAGAAACACAGTCTGCTTTGAATCCAGCAGAGCGAAGGAAGGCCATGGTGCTAGCATTTGAAATGTCAGGTGTTATGGCTGAGAGAGGGATGGATATTTTCCTCCAGTGCTTTGATCACTGTCTGTGAAAGAGCCGAGAACAGAAATGGGTTATTCAGAGGACAAGAGATTCAGAGCAGCATATGGTAGTCCGAGGCAGAGCTGTGCCAATGCCTTTTTTTCCACTCCCTTCCTTCTGTTTTCTGGAGGAACAAAGGCAAGGGTGAGGGAGGACTTGAGGGAAGCTGTCTGGGGTTGAAGAGGACATCTGATCTGAAACAAAATGCCTGCATTCATTAAATGGGGAGCTGAGGCTTAAATCAGAAGCACCATTCACAAGCCTTAAGTCATGAGTTCCCCCAGCACCTTCCCCACCTTTTCCTTAGCTGCCACTTACCCCCATGCTGCTTTGAGTCTTTAGCCTATGGAAATAAGGGTCTGAAAAGACCCTTATTTAAGGGGAACATAGACAGCTACCTGAGGCCTTGGGCCTCTTCCAACATCACTGCAGTGCTGGCAGTGCTGTGCCAGATTTACTCCAATAGACTCACAGCACCTCTTGCATAGCTCATAGGAGAGGAGTCACTTGCACGATTGAAGGCCACATTAGGGCTTTTTGAGGATGTGATTCACCAAGCAGTGACCAGGCCTCTAGTTGCTCCCCTTCTATGAGTCAGCATGAGAGAAGGGCATGCCAAGTTGCTGTGTAATTACATGTCAAAGGATGTGTTTTGTTTCACTTTCTCAATGAAGAAGGGGATGGAGGAGGTGAAGGTGAAGATGAGCAGAAAGGGCTGTTCCTAGCAGCGTGCCCACTGCAAGATCACCTTCCTCTGTGATGGCACAGTGCATGTGCTCTAGCTGGCACATGGTGTTTGCAAACATTGTTCGTTGTAGCTGATGTGCTATAGAGGGAACCAAAATCTTATGTGCAAAACCCAAGGTGTCTGCAGGCAGCAACATCTTCAGAAGGTCCCGTCTATAGCATGAAGCTGACCTGACCTATTTTACTTTGCTGGCTCCTGACACAGGCTAAATGCTATCCTGTCACAAGTTATTTTCACGAGGGCACTCAATGGTTTTTGACTGTGGGTTTTCAGTCAGCTCTACTTCGCTTCTGTACCCAGGTGAGCTCATCTGAGCAGCAGTAAACACCTCAGGGGCAGAGAGCAGCCTGACCTTATCAGTGGATCTGCCCCTTTTATTTGAAGGTTACCAAGGCAAAGGTAGGGGATGGCAAATGGTGTTTGCTGGAGCAAAACATCAGCTCCCACCACGCTGCTCGGCACTGCGAAGTGAAGCAGGGAGTGCAGATGTACAGCTCAGGGTTTTGTTATAATGTTAAGAGGGCTGAGTTAAGATTACCTGAGCAGCCTTGCTTCTGGCACATCCCAGCTGCTGAGAGCTTAACTGTTGGGTTTCCATGTTTTTTCTATGTGTTGCTTAAAAAAAGTTAATAAAACTGAAGGATGGAGCCAGAAATCTAAGTCTCATTCATGGCATTGCATTTAACACCCATAGGGGCCTAAAGCTTTTGATTAGCTTTGCTTGCTTTAATGGACTTGCAGAGCAGTAAGACATTGAATACCTGGGCCAAGCACATGAGGGCACAGTCTTTACCACTGGGTTTTGTGCCAGGCTCTGTTTCCATTTCAGGATCTAATGTGTTCCTGCAGGTTAAAAGGTCTTTCATACCTGGTCTGTCTGGGATGAGCTGTGTCCCTGTCTGTTCTAGGACTGCTTCTTTTCCCCATTCCTCTCCCCTCTTGCTGCTTGTCCCATCCCAGGCTTTCAGCCCTGCTGGTCCCATGAAGAGATTCCCTTCATTTACATTCTGGCCCTGTTTGGTTTTCTCTTCTCTCCATAACACCTCGTGCTTCTGAGCTTTTGTGCTTGGATTTTGCACAGTGCCCTCTTCACGTCCACTTCCTCCTGGATCATGAGCAATTAGCACAATGTATTGTGGAATATAACTTGTCATTGGGTTTTCCTCCTTTAACATGAAAAGGCTGAATCTAACACAGGCAGTACTGCCACTAAACTTCATGCTATAAAACTCTCCCAGGCAGTGATTTGTACTTGCAAAGTGTCTCCCTTTATCCCTCTCTAGTGGCCAGTACATGAGCAGAGATTTATGAACTTCCATCACCAGAACAGTTTGCAGAGTAGCTGGGCTTGCTATCAAATGTTGTGATTGCCCCTTGATGATAATGATCTAATGTGGAATATCAAGTTATGGCTGCAAAGGAATAGCAGGTTGGAGCCTCTGTTGATATCAGTCTCTGCAATCCCACTGAAGGCAACAGAGCTACACCATTTCACACCACACATGGTGTGTGCCAGTCTTTATCTGGCTTCTATGGCTCTAATAGGAACATACGCTTTGCTAAATTAAGAAGGAATATTTATGTGCTTTAGTACAAGCATGCTAACAGTCCTGGCTAATTTTAAGGATGTGTCTTAAAAGCATTAAAAGGGGCATAAAATAATATTATATGTAATTTACCACTGTGGAGACTGTCGAGTGCTGTCATGCTACTGGCATTGTATTTAACACATGGGCTCCAAAGAGGCATCACTAATAGAGTTTGCATTAATATACACAGGTTCTTTAAAAATTAATTAGCCAAAGTAGAGCACCATGAGCTGAGACTCTCAAACAGGAGAGAAACATTAAGCAGTAATGCAATAAACACTCTTAAAGCTGCTTGGAAAGCCAAGAGAAGCTAGAAATATTGCCCCAGCCATTCCCTCCCTGCCCATTGCATCCTGAAGGAGATGCAGACACAAACTGACAGCGTGTGAAGCATTGCAGTGGAAAAAACTGAAGGAAATCATAGATCTGGACTGGGCCTGTAGGCTGTTGTGCTGGTGCTGAAGGCTGCTGTGTTGCAGCTGTAAGCTGGAAAAGCTGCAGGGAAATAGAAGGAATCTTTTGAATCTCTAAAAGAAAATGTGATATTTCATACTGTTTTCCTAGAGTTTGGGAGGTGCCAGCGCTCTGCAACTTATGCAACACACAGAAGTGTGGGCATGAGTTGATGTGTGAGCATGCACTGAAGACAAGTATGGTGCCAAAGATTTGCATAGGTCGAAATGTTCAACAGCAGCAGTGAGGCGTTGCAGAGCGCATCAAAGAAAGGTGTTGTAACCCTCACCTCAGAGTCAGACCCCTTGGGTTTGCGTTCTTTGATCAGCTTGCAAATGCAATGGCAGATTAATTTGGGATGCTGTTTACTTGACTGGTTTAATACATTAATAGCAGACATGAAACTTTAGTGTCTAAGTTCAGTTTCTTCATGTGTTGGAAGTGGCTGGAGATGCATTTTGATACTCTATGTGGAGAGAAAAAAGCAAACTTCTACTGGCCATGTGTACTGGATATCTTTTGTCAGAAGCTGAACACAGTTAATGGTATTTGGGCCAATGCTTTTCAAGTTGTGTGCTGTTCTTCCTTTGTACTTTAGCCCTATTGGGTTATAAGTCTGAGCTGTGGCATGGCGATGGTGGATCCAACCTCATTGTCAATCTTTTATACCAGCTGAGTGAGGGGAGACAGGCCCTGTGCTGAGCAATGCTAGCAATGAGTTTCTCTCATTCTCTTTCTCTGGCAGTACTTGTAGGCTCTTCTGTTCTTCATGGATGGAGAGGAATACTGGGCATAGACTCCAAGAGTAGGGTGGTTCTGTTTAGAGGAGTTTGTTACCATGGGATCTGATTTATTTCATAGAATCACAGAATGGTTTGGGTTGGAAAGGACTTTAAGATCATCCAGTTCCAACCCCCCTGCCATAGACAGGGACACATCACACTAGACCATGTCATCCAAGGCTCTGTCCAACCTGGCCTTGAACACTGCCAGGGATGGAGCATTCACAACTTCCCTGGGCAACCCATTCCAGTGCCTCACCACCTTCACAGTAAAGAGCTTCCTTACATCTGTATAATTATCTATATTATTTGACTGCATAGTTTTCTGATTCCTCATTTTGGATCAGTGTTTATTGATACATGGGTCTGGGTTATCTTTCCTCTTCCCTCCCAGGAAATCACGGTGTTAGTGATAAATGCTGATGCTGCCAGTAGCATCTGAGCATTTACTGCACAGAGTGAGCTCAAGGGACATGAGTGTCCCCTTAAGAGAGCTGAGGAGGTGGTTGGCAATGAGAAAACACCTACACTCAGCTCTGCAGCAAAACGAGATACAAATCAAATGCTTCCTCATCAAATGGAGAAACTCAAAGGGCTTCTTTGCTGACCAGACGTGTTGAGTAATGGAAGGGGAAAGCAGAAGCGGAGGAGTATGTCAAGGGATCTATTGATGTGCATACAATGTGTAATGAACTGGTGGCTGGGACATAAATAAAAGGGATATTGGAGATGGGTTTAGCTGGACTCCAGCTCTCAAAGAGAGACTGAAAGTGCTGGAGTGGGTGAGAAAAGGAATTAAGCTTTAAATGTAGGAAGGTTTTGCTTTTGCATGAGACTGAAAATAGGCACTTTTCCTTTCTTTCTCTGCCTACACTGGTGGGAATGCTGCTCTGGTGACTGCCCTGAGGACCTCCCCTCATTATGCCACTTCACCATTACCCTGCAGCCCTGCTTCCCCAGTCAGCATTGCCCAGGGTAAAAGAGGATGGAGGAGGGCTGGCTCTCTGCTCCAGACATGGGAACTGAGGCTGCAACCAGAGTGTGGGTTTTGCTGCTGCTCCCAGTTTTTGGGGAGAGGACTGCCCTTGGTCATCACTTGGACTGCCCTGTGCCAAACCCAAGATCCAGAAAGCGCAGACAAGGTGCTGGTGACAGAGAACTATTTCCACATAGAGCATGATGCACCAGTCGAGACCTGAGGAAGCAGCATCTTGGAGGACTGCAGGTAAACGGCAACTGAAAACATCCAGATACGTTATAAGAGGGTGAAAAAGAGGGCTGAGGCTGAGATGTTGGGAAGGGCAGGAAGCTTTCTCTGAGGTTAGACCCTTGGGCAGGGTTGCACATCCTCAGTTGTTCAGTGCAATTCACTGAGGATGAGCAGTGTTTTGGAAAGGGTTTTGTGTGCGTGAAGCAACTGCTCTGCACTAACATGAAGGGTATTTATCTTGCAGGTACCTCCCCATCTTTGATTTCCCTGGAAACAAAGTTAATATTTTTCTCACTTTCCTCCTGAAATGTGGTTATCTGAAGGGATTTGGGAATTGCCTAGTTTAGGGAAAGCTTCCTAGGGAAAGCGGCTTGTAAGGAGCTCAGCACGTCAGCTTCTGTTTGCTGTGTGCTGCACCCATGACAGACCTGGCCTCCCAGCAGCAAGGGCATTGCAAACCCAAAGCAGTGTCCTGGGCAGCAGTGCCCCATGCACATCCATGAGGGATCCAGCAGTGTGATGTGCAGGAGCGAGATGGGGTTGGTGGAGCAGGTTTCTCCTGAATTATAACCTAGTCCTTAGTTCCATCAGGGACAAAACAGAAGTTGAGCATTTTTATCCTTATCTTTTATTGTTTTCCTCAGGTTTAGTAATGCTCTGCTGCTGCTTCTCATTGAGCTGCCTGGGAGCTGCACGACCCTGTTTGTCCCAGGCCCTCCTGCCCTTAGAAGACGGCAGCAGGCTTTGCGGCTCATATTTAAATCCATGTGCTAGCCGAAGCCCCAGTAACGCTTCTCTTTGAGTCAGTGTCTCTGTGGAAGCGTTCTCCAATATAACTTTGGTACTGTAAATACTAGAGATATTTACCTTCTGTTTCAGGGGAGTGAGGGCTTTGGTATTCCATCATGATATTTATTTCCTTAGCTCGGCTTAGCCTTTATTGGCTTCGGGTTGTTGGACAGGGGGGAAAGGGATCATCAATATAGTGGATTTCTGCTTGTTTTCTCTTGTACGTGAAGTATAACCCACACAAGCAGATGGCTTTGGAAGAGACAGCCTCCAAGGAGCACTGCTGACATTAGATGTGGCCGAAGACACAGTGCACAAATATTAGCAGCAAAATCACGTTGCAGATGTCATCCTCAGCTCACCATCAATTTCCTTCCTCCAGAAAGGCCCCTCTGATTAATGTCTGTGGCCTAAGAATGACGGACCATAATATGTGGATATTGTGAGCAGAGAATCTGTTAAATACAAACACTGCCACTGAGGCATACGTTGATCCAGAGGCTTTTGCTGCTGTTTGCAGAGTGATGGTTCACAGCTCTCATGGGTCAGCATAGAGCTGGAGGTGGTCAAAGACAGCAGGGGATTATCCCAGCTGAGGGCAGGGGCAGAGGGAGAGCCTCTCTTGAGAGTTCTCATGGCCTTTAAAAGTCATTTGTACAAACTATGGCCATCAAAATGTTCCATTTCTATAGCAACACCATTTTCAGAGCTCACCAAACAATGTGTGTATCTCTGAAAACTAAAGACCCGGGGTTTGGTTGAAAATTGTACCTTTATCATTTCCCCCCTCCCAAGTTTCCCATTAGAAATGTAGAATATTTGGAACAAAACTAAAAATACCACTATATAGAGTCCGTTGTTTGTTTCAAAGGATGAGTTTTCATTGTTATCTAGAAACAGATGCCCAAAGCAAAGCACAAAGTTTAGGCTTGGCCTGGATGTGTTGCCATGCTGATCCTGCATCAGCCCTGAGCATCCATAGCCTATCACCATAGAAGGAGAGCGCAGACTCAGTGCCGCGCTGCAGCGTGTGATGGAGACATGCCTGGATGACACAGACTTTCTCATCCTAACCTGAACATGTCTTCTGAAACACATGGCTGAAGCAGGAAGGGCTGGGATGCTGCACAGACACTGTGTGATTTACCCACTCACACAGGGAGCCAGCGGCAGTGCCAGAAAGTGAGTCAGGTCTCCTCTGCTCCTTAAATTTAGACTTGTCAGCCTTCATCTCCCTCTGCAGCTTTGTGAAGTGTAACAGGATCCAAGGTGGTTACAAAACAATGTCAAAGGTGTTAAAATGATTACCATAAAAATACATCTGTTTCCTGCAGTCATGCCTTGAAATGCTACAGAGCCCTTGGAAATGAGAAGCGTGGCACCCACCTGCAGTAGTGTGTCTTGTGTGGACGTGAAGCCTCCTGAAATGACAGGATTTTCTTCCCTTTTAGAATCATTATTGCAGTTAGAATGAAGTAATTCTGCTTCCCATGTGATGCAGAACTCAATCTAGCTTCTAAATCTCTCTAACCTGATTAGGGCCTCAAGAATTTAAACTAATGAAAAATACGAGGGTTTTTCATATAAATGTCTTACATTAATGTCCCCAGTACAATGAATAAAATTAGGTGCTTAAGTCTTATCTTGAGAATTACAGATAGCTCAGCCTGTAGGGATCATTCAAACCTACCAAAGGCTTTAAAATATGTATGTATGTAAATATAGTTTGTATATATATAAAGCCTATATACATATACGTAAATGTAGTTTATGTATAGGGCAGTTTACAGCCAATCTTGAGAGGGATTTTCTTTTTACCTTTTTATGATGTGTAGCTGGGCAAACAGAGCTTGATCTAAAACAAGCAGTGTTGAGATGTCTGTTACCTTTGTCATCTTTGGATGGCACCTTTTCCCCTTCAGGGAGGGTGAAGCTCAGACATATGGATGGTGATTGCAGAGATGCATCTTCATCTGTGATAACATTTACTTTATAACACATACTGTAAAGGGTGTTAGCACAGAAGAATACAGAGATCTGGGACTCTGATAAATGCACATGGCATATATTTCAATAGAGTCATAGAATGATTTTGGTTGGAAGGAACCTTAAAGCTCCTCCAGTTCCAACCCCCTGCTATGGGCAAGGACACCTTCTACTAGACCATGTTGCTCCAAGGCCCATCCAACCTGGCCTTGAACACTGCCAGGGATGGGGAGGCCATATCTTCCCTGGGCAGCCCATGCCTGTGTCTCACCACCCTCATAGTGAATATCTCACATCCTAATTTAGAATTAAATTAGAATTTCCTAACATCTAATCTCAGTCTGCCCTCGGTCAGGTTGAAGCCATTTGAAGCCATCCCCCATGTCCTGTCCCTACAGGCCTTGTAAAAAGTCCCTCTCCAGATTTCTTGTAGCCCCCTTAAAGGTATTGAAAGGCCAAAATAAGGTCCCCCAGTGCCTTCTCTTCCAATTTTCCATTGGAAAGGAGGGTTGTGATTTCCTGCCAGAATTAATGTGCTTTTGAGGCTTGCCAAGTCCTTGTGTGCAGTTTGCCATACTCTGCTTTCTCAGTGCAACATGGCAAAGGGATATGTACACACCAGCTTCTCACTTGCATTGTGCTGGCCATGGGGGTCACTGAAGCTCCTAGAGCTGTGTCCTCTCATGGTGGGGATGGAGATCTTGGTAATGACAGCCAGTGAGAGCATGAGGAGCCTAACCTGGCCAGCTTTGAACCCTGGGGAACCACCATTCCCACCATGGAGGGAGTATTGAGCTTTCTTTGAAGTATGGGAGATCACAGACATCTCACTCCTGTACTGATTTCTTCCACTACCCTCCAAGGTACAGCTTGGGGTTTGGCCTTTGAGTGTGGTGCATCCAGAATGTCTGCAGAGCGCAGTGAAACACAGAGCAGGAGACAGGAAGGGAGCTGCCTGGAATGCATGGTTTTGTTGTTCTCCATGCTTTCTCTTCCCTGCATCCAAACACGTAGTGGAGTCGTAAAGGTCAGAGCACTTAAACTCACCAAAGGAAACGTGGTGTGTAGTAGTTGAATTCCAGAAATACAGCATGGTGGTAACTGTTAAACCTCCTTCCTCACATACACCAACAGCCCCTGCAGCACACCGTGTTAACAGAATATCTTTAGAAGCAGATGGTGAAGCACAAAGCGAGCACTGGGGAGCTGAATGATGCAACCAGAGCACTGGGGGTAGGTCTCTGCAAAGCTCAAAGCAAGCGGCCAGGGCTGTCCTGCAGCTTTGAGGCAGGGCATGTGGATGGGTTATGGGGTGTCTGCAAGCAGGGAAGGGAAGGAGGGTGAGAAGGGGGTGACAGCACTGGTGGGGATGTGTCTGCAGGGTCTCTTGTGTTGCCTGTCCCCAGTATTGCGTTGGCCAGCCCAGGAGGTTGACAACACCAACCAGCTGCTTTAAGTTGGTATTGACACAACCTCCAGGCACATCCTGCTGGAAGCAAACCCAACAGACTCCTGTTACAGTGGGCAACACCAGTCAGCCACACATCTGGATCATTTATAGTTGGAGTTACTGGTATGTTTCCAGCTGTCCCACAGTGGTATTTGCATTTTGGCAACACAACTGCGATTGTAGTCCTGCCAATGAGACAAATCTCAGCATGTGCCCTGGTGCATTCAAAAGTACATGTTTCCGAGACGTTCCTTGTTGCAACTGTGAGATAATCAATGATCACTTTGGAAGTCACAAGATTCTGGCTTATCTGTCTTTTCTGATGGAAAATATTAGGATCTATGGTCTCAGTATGTGGTGGTACCAATGAAGGAGCTATCAGCAGAAACAGAGAATGCTCCTGAGGATACTTGCTAGCTGGCAGCTGAAAACTTGTCTGCTGAGCTCCCTTTTGAGTAACCAAAGGAGACTGGCTGTTACAGCAGTGGGAATGTGAAACTGTACCCAAGAGCTGCGCTGAGCACTCATCCTCCAGTGTGGGAATACCAACTGGCTGCCTCATTTAGGGAAAGGAGGGCCAAAAAAAAGAAGACAACTGTGGGGAGGAAGAGGCAGATGCAAGAGGGAGAAGCATACGGTGCTGGAAGTGAGGTAGCGGAAACACTGCTGAGAGCGGAGGAGAAAACCAGGACGGGGCCTTGGGAAGGGAATGGAGGAAGGGGAGAGGGATGGATGCAGCAGAGGTGAAACAGGGCAGGCCTAGTGGGTTTCAGCTGTTACAATGAGGCAGGAGTGCATGAGGGATAAAGCAATGCCAAAGGAAAGATAATAGCAGGTAACAGAAACTCTTAAAGTAATTTCTCCATCAAAAATTACAGCAGTAGGAGGCCACTGTGATTTAGCATCCAGCTACACTAGGAAATGCAGAAAGATCCTCATGGATGTCATTTAACAGCCTTCTGGTTGACCTGAAATCTCCAGATTATTCACAAGCATCTTGAAACACCGGTGCTGAGCACGGGGTGTTGGTTTTGTTAAGATGCTCTCACTTCTTGTACTGTCTTCACATCTGTGGTACTTATGGGCAAAAATAATACAGTACAAATATAGTGGTGTCTGTCTTTAAGAAATCAA
Source organism: Melopsittacus undulatus (assembly GCF_012275295.1). Taxonomy (NCBI): domain Eukaryota; kingdom Metazoa; phylum Chordata; class Aves; order Psittaciformes; family Psittaculidae; genus Melopsittacus; species Melopsittacus undulatus. The sequence continues at coordinate 6,138,681 of NC_047529.1, read as the reverse complement.
AGTTGTGATGCCTGGGGCTGTGACAGTGAGAGTTAGAGAAGCACCGGCTGGAAGCTGCTGCTGTGGGGAGGCAAAGAGAGCTGGAGTTAGAGAAACCAGCTCCAGCATCACATTTCCACCCAACCCCTCTCTGCTGGGCTCGCAGTAAATCAGGATGTGCTCCTGACAGCCCCTTCTGATACATTAACTAGTGCAGCAGCCTAACAAGGAATGCAGATAATTGTGTTTCAGTGGCGATAAGCTGAGGCTTTCTGACTGTTTGAAGGCAGACTGCCTTGACATCTCCCAGCAGAGCAGCAGTGAGCTCTCAAGAGAGCTGCACCAGCCTACTGCCTTTTATATCTGGTCAATAGGCATTAGATGAAATGGATGTTTCTTTGCCAATGTGCTTCTTTGAGCTCCAGTTACACTGGGCACTAGCTGGAGCCATAAGACGTTTTGTGCTGGTTTATTAAAGAGGAACTTTAATTAACTTATGAAGAATTGACCGTTCCCTCCCACTATATGAAAATCAAAGTCTGTCAGTGCAGTTCAATGATGGTTTCTTGTATCCTGAAGAGCAAAAAGCCCAGTGATGCTGCTGAGATGTGAACACAAGCTCCCATCACAGTGAGGGTATTTTTGTGCCCCTTGCTGCAATGTCTCCTGTCTGCAGGTGCCATCTGTCCAGTGTCGCTTTGTGAATGGGATTTGGAGTAAAACAAACATGCTTGAATTAAGCCTCAGCTTTGGGGTCTGGAAGCAGAGCACTGAGTCCCTGTTTGGGCTTGGATTTGGGTTTGAAAGCAGCTGTAGGGTAGGATGATGTGTTTGGAGGTGGCTTGCTGGCTCTGCTGGGGTTAGGAAATAGAGGATTCTGTGGCACTGCCTCCCAGCCTAACCAGCTTAATTGAGATATGGGGCACCAGGAAGACAAAGCACAGGCAGTGATGACCCTGATCTTGTGCTGCCATAGACTGGCAGCTCAGCTGCTTGAAGGGAGGCTTGGTTTTGTGACTGTGCCCAAATGACAACTGCATAAACAAAGCACAAACACTGCTGAGTAGTCTGATGTTTTATCTGAGCTTCCCAAGACCTTTCTCTTCAGTGTCTGAGGCTCTTGTCCTTCACACACACAAACACATTGCACACAAAGGATGCTCAGGGAATCTGCTTGTGGCAGATTTGCTTTCTTTTTTTATGTATTTGCTATTAATACCACTAAACTGAATGGTAAAAGTTTTACTGAAGGGGAAAAATTGCTTGTTATCCAAATAATGCAACTTTACAAAGTCTTGGGGTCAGAAGGTGAATTTTCCAGCTATTAACCTGTCTCCTCACTTAAAATCAAACACCGTAGCCTGAACAAGACATCTCTCTTTGCCCTGCAGCCCAGAAGATTAAAAACCTCCTTCTTAAGGATTAAAATGAAGAAACTCTCCACTGCACAATCCATAAGCTCTTCACTGGGGACCACGGACGGGAGAAGCACAGGACAGCAGAGCTCAGCGAGGGATGTTGAACTGGCACAAGTCATACAAGCAACAGGACTGAAAAGGAATAACCTGCTTTAGGGGCTATCACCAACCATTGCTGTTCACAGAGCTCATCAGAGAAGGATCTCCACCTTCTTAAGTATCTCATGAGTTAAACATGGCACTGGTGGTTGTGGCTTTCACTTGTCACAGCACTGGTCCATGGGGATGGGACAAAAAGAAACAGCTTCTTTTCAAGCTGTAATTCAGACTGCAAATCCTCTGGTGATTATGGCTGACTCCCTTCTCTCTGTGCAGCTCTGAGCACCAGGGTCCTGCTCCAGAAACACAACGTCCACCCTGAAGGGCCGGTGTTAGTTAACCGGTAATAGAGGCAGGAGCCGCAGAGTCTGCGAAGCAAAATCAATGGAGCAGGATCTAAAAGCTGTACTAAATAACTCCTCAATAACTATAAATCTTGTTACCAACAGCTCTCAAGCTGCTTCACAGTGGAAGTGATGCCCTCACTTTGTGGAGGTGGAAATTCAGGCATCGAGGAATGAAGCAATTCCTAGAGATGCAGGAGAAGGAAAGGGTCTGGAATGCTGAGTCGGCGTGTTATTGACAGAGCTGCATTGCCTCCCTCCCATGACCGAGTGAATCGGTGTGGGGAGAGCCTGCTGGCAAGATTTGTCTCTCTGTTGGATGCTTTAGGGAAGCATTTTCCCTCTGGGTCCTGCTGAGCAGCACTGGGCTGTGGAGACTGGCCAGGATGATGCTGAGTGGCACGGGAGGAGCAGGTTTGACACAGGGCTCATGGTCTGCCTCTCCAGCCAGGAGCCTGCCTAATGGGTTCTGTCTCCTCGAAACTGGTCTCTGCACACAGGAGAAGCAGAGATGTCTGTGCTTGGGTTAAAGGTCTGTTTTGCAGCAGGTGACAGGGACAGCAGAGCCTGGGAAAACATGACGCCTGTTATTACACATGCAGCAGTCTGACTGTCCCTGCTCGCTTGTCACAGCATTTATCTCCATTTAAAAGGCAGCTTTCGTCTTAATTGATTTTAAAAGCACATCAGGCAGGAATCAGAGAATATACCCTTCTCCTAGGGGCCCCTGCAACAGACAGTCTCTTCCCTGGGCATCACTATTTAACCCCAGCTGGCAAGTGAACAGTACCCAGCTGCTTGCTGACTCCCACTGCATTAGGATGGGGCAGAGAATCAGAAGAGTGAAAGGGAGAAATCTCATGCGTTGAGATCAAGACAGTTTAACAGGTAAAGCAAAAGCTGCACACGCCAGCAAATCAAAGCCAGGAATTGATTCACCACTTATATGGGCAGGCAGGTGTTCACCCACCCCCAGAACAGGAGGGCTCCATCACAAGTAACGGTGACTTGGGAAGACAAACACCATCACTACCAATGTTCCCCCTCTGCCTTCTCCTTCCCCAGCTCTATGTGCTGAGCATGATGTTGTACGGTCTGGAACATCCCTTGGGTCAGTTGGGATCAGCTGTCCCATCTGTGTACACTCCCACCTCCTTGTGCACCCCCAGCCTGTTCACAGGTGCAATGGGTGAGAGGCAGAACAGGCCTTGGCTCTGTGTAATCACTGCTCAGCAGTAACTAAAACATCCCTGTGTTACCAACACTGCTTCCAGCACAAATCCCAAACACAGTCCCATACCAAGTACAACAGAGAAAATGAGCTCTATCCCAGCCCAAACCAGCACAAGTGGTTACTGGTGAAAACCAGTTGCCTGAGCTCAGGGTGGGACTGTAAGCAGCAGAGGATGTGCCAGGACTAAGTTTACTGGAATGACTTCTGATATAAAGACAAATTCAAGTGGAAAATCCTAAGTGCAGGGACCCAGTTTCAAGCCAAAGCTTTTAACCCTCATCTTACCTGCTTTTTAGTTTTCCTATTTTTTTAATACTCAAATCTGCAAATTGATTAAACCAGTATTTACCTTATTTACCAGTATTAACATAGCAGCCTTCCAGTGTCTGAAGGAGGGTTGTAGGGATGCTGGGGATGGACTCTTCATTAGGGACTGTAGTATTAGGACAAGGGGTAATGGGTTCAAACTTTAACAGGGGAAGTTTAGATTGGATATAAGGAACAAATTCTTTACTGTAAGGGTGGTGAGGCACTGGAATGGGCTGCCCAGGGAGGTTGTGAATACTCCATCCCTGGTGGTGTTCAAGGCCAGGCTGAACAGAGCCTTGGGTGACATGGTTCAGTGTGAGGTGTCCCTGCCCATGGCAGGGGAGTTGGAACTGGATGATCTTAAGGTCCTTTCCAACCCTAACTATTCTATGATTCTATGATTCTATTCTACCCAATGTGAGGCAATGAGGACGAACTAACTCCTAAATCATTACAGTGTGATTAAACAAGAAATCCTTCCCCGGGTGACATATGTTATTGCTTCAGTTTGTGTGGGGACAAGGAAGAGGAACCCGCAGGCTGTGACAGTGCTGCTGTTTTGGTGCGGGCGAGCTTCTGCAGCAGTAACCTGAGGCTTTAGCTCACTGCCAGGGCTCTCTGCCTTGCCTTTGAATCAGCAGAGGGCAGCAGAGATTGGAAGAAAACTGCTATTGAAATCCTGCAGCAGCAGCTGGGAAGAGCGAGCAGAATATTCCTCCTGTACATTCACATGAGCAACCTGCGTGTGCAAGGTGGGAGCAGAGGTGGGTGCATGTCCATCTGTTCCCTCGCCAGCAGAGAAGCTCACCGAGGGCTCAGCCTTCGCTGCTGATGCACTTTGAAGGGATGCAAATGTATTTCTGGCCTGTGCTTTGCACCAGGATCTCCTGTCAGCAGGAGGAAGATACAGTGATTAAATACTTGCAAGGAAGGCAAAAAGCAGCTCGGAATGACATCTGAGCCCCACGTCTTGCTCTGGGCAGCCAGGAAAGTAAAGCATGCAAAATGCTCAGTCCCTCTTGCCCAGCCGAGGCAAAAGCCTCATGGAGGGACCTTTCCCCTGTGACTTCCATTCACAGCATGACACAAGCTGCCCCTTTCCCCCTTCTGCTGCAGCCAACACTGTTTCCCCAGGACCAGACCTTTGCTTCCCCTATGCTAGCACAGTTCTCTTTCTGCCTTTGACATTACTAGCACCTTTCTCTCTTCACCCCTCACTCTTCCCTCTATGATTAAAGCCTGTGGGTTATAACACCAGCACAGGGACAATGTGAGCCCACCATTCACCAGGTTCCTGATGAACCCTGCCCACCTGGGGATCAACATCAGCAGCAAACGCCTGACTGACACAGTGCCAGGAAGCTTTATGTGATCTTAGATTCATCTCAGTCAAGTTTGCAATTTAAGGCCAAGTTTTCACAGCAGGGTTAAACATGTAGCAACAATGAGTGCCAGAGCCCATCACCATCACCCTGTTTATCAGGCTGCTGCAGAGAAGCAGACTTTGCACCTTGCTTTCTGGGGGTGTCACCCAGCAAAGCAGTCTGATCCTACAAGAAACCAGACTGAAGGGGCTGGGTAGAGATTGCTCCAGCTCCGCTCCCCTGCCTGCCACAGACACATTGATTTCCTCATAAAGTAATTCAGTTGTATGGATGGGAAAGTTACTTACTGGACCATGGCTCCCTAAAGCAGGATTGGATCCAATTATCATAGAATCATAGAATAGTTAGGGTTGGAAAGGACCTTAAGATCATCCAGTTCCAACCCCCTGCCATGGGCAGGGGCACCTCACACTAAACCATATCACCCAAGGCTCTGTCCAACCTGGCCTTGAACACTGCCAGGGATGGAGCATTCACAACCTCCCTGGGCAGCCCATTCCAGTGCTTCATCACCCTCACAGTAAAGAATTTCTTCCTTATATCCAACCTATGTGTGTTGCATTGCAATTATTACTATTAACTTCAATAATCATAACTTATTATTAGAAGCTCCAGCAGAAGGGAGGCACCAACATTTGCTTTTCTATATATTGCACCTCTCACTGAAGCAAAGCTGTCTGCTGAGGACTTGCACGTATATGTTTGGTATATATCTGAAGGATTAAACAGTCTGAAATATCCACTGGGCTGCTGACAGCTCTGGCACAGCGTCTTGCCTGTGCAGAGCTGACTTTCAATTGTGCCTTTCACTTGTGCTTTATTTTTTTGGCTTAGTTCCTTGCTTCCAGGCAAATTCCTGACTGTTGTCAGTACCCTAGGCAGCAAACCCAGTGAAAAAGTACTGATGTCTCAGCTGATGTGGCGTAAGCCTTTTTAGAGTAGAAGGCATTTTGTACTACAAAAGGAAGGAGCAGGGTGTTCCCTGCCTCACTGCACTGTGATGGTGTATACCAGCATAGCATCCTTCCTCCTCCTTCTCCTATGCTCACCTTTGCATTGGGCCTGATCAGACAAGAATACACTTTATATGGGGAGGGAATAGGGATCAAAGTGGGAAGAAAGTTGGTGATTAGATGTGGTTGCTAATGCACGTTGTCATAGTCTAAGTCCTTACCTGCATGAATTCTGTCTTTTTCCCTAGTGCTTCTTTAATACAGGATTCACAAGCAGACCCTAGATACACATCTCCATATGAGAAGTGAGCTCAGCACCATCTTTACCATCATTTCTTACTGTAGCTGAATTTCAGACTGAAAATGCTGGTGGCTGAAGATGTACTGAAGACAGGCGTGCTGGAGAGTTTCTCAGGCATGTTCTGTACATGGTACCAAACTGGCGCGTAAGATGCAGAGCATGAGATAAATGACCTGCTCTGCTAGACTGGGAGCACATGGGGTTGAGTGCTGCTTACTGAGATCTTAGAAAGGTTTCTGAAGATTTGGGGGAGGTTTCTAAATCTTGGGGGTTGGAACTGGATGATCTTTAAGGTCCCCTCCAACCCAAACCATTCTGTGATTCTATGAATCTAGCAAAGATCTTGCTTTACACGTCTTCCAGCACATGCAATTGTTGTCACAGTACACCAAGGCTCCCCAGCTAGCACCAGGATCAGACTCAATAGGTCTCATCAGTGTGACATTAAACACAAACCTGCCCTTCTGCAGCGAGCTCAGTCATTGCTTGGAGTGATCTGACCTCTCCAAGCACTTGAGACTGCTGCATGCACTCCTTAGAAACAGCCAGTAGTTAACATTCAGCCTTACGCTGAGGAGTTTGCTGGTGATGGGTCGGATGTGTCATTGTTTGTCTTCCCTGACTGAATAAGCAAATAGAGTCAAGTAAACAGAACAGTCCAAAGCCCACGGACTTCTTGTTGATGTGTTAATGGCAATTCTGAGAGGTCTGTTAGAACACAGACAGTAAAGACAGTTCTTTTCCTTTTCCTTTCCTTTCCTTTCTTTTCTTCTCCTTTTCCTTTCTGTTTCCTTTCCTTTTCCCTCCTCTCTTCTCTTTCCCTCTTCTCTCCTTCCCTCTCCTCTCCTCTCCCAACCCTAACAGAATTTGAAGGAAAATGGTCAGTTTTGAAGTTTTTATTACAAAGCTTCATCAAAATTTCATTTAAGAGGAAAATAATTCAGCCTTTTTTAACCTTCCCCCAGCAGATCTTGCTGTGAATGCTCAAGGCTCGTTTCAAAACTGGTTTCTGTAAGCAAAGCAACATGTATCTCTGAGATTCATCTTCACTGAGTATCTTTTATATTCAGGAGAAGTCCCCTCCCACAATTGCTCACTCAAAACACACTGCACAAGGTTAGGAGCAGGTTCCTTTTTAATCTGGTACAAATCAGTGTGGATGCTGCCTTTCAGTACAGAGGTTTGACTGTCAGGAGGGGGATGGTCCTCACATACTGAAACTCAGATCTGTTCACCCAGGTAGGCTTCAAGCGTCACACAGAGACTAGAAGGAGCCATGGAATGACAAGGCTGGTAAAGGAAAACCTCAGCTGTTGGCAACTAACAGTCAATACAAATCAGCTGGGAGAGGGAGCACATTTATAAATGGGATGCCCTCAGGTGGGGCAGGAGGTAATGGTTGTGGAAGTAAGTGGATAAGCTGGGATGGAAGACTTGCCAGGAGGAGTAAGGTATGGTGAATGGGGGCTAAAAGGCACAAGGGAAGGAAAGTCTCACTCAAATGATTCTTTAGCTATGTAATGGTTATGTTTGATTTCTTCTTTCTGCTTTAGAAGATGGCAGGTTGCTCTGGCCCATCAGATAATAATTGCTGACAGACATCCAGAATTAATAGGCAATTTGGAGCTACTTTTGGCACATGTGGATGTTTCTGGTTGTCCCTCTAATGGCTGTACAGCTCAGCAGCAGTATGTGCTTGGTTTCTTCTGCCTCCTTTAGTTACTATGTATGAGCTGAACAGTTAAAATTAATGGGCCCTCATTTTTATAGTCTGCTTCTTGTTGTTCTATAGATCTCCCATCTTCTCCTTTTGTGATACCTGGTGCCCATTTCTCCTGTAAGCAGCAGGCTGTAATGGGTGGGCAGATGTAGCAGCTCCACAGTGTCTGATATTCCTGCAAGCTCTGTGCTACAGAAGGGCTGCTGGGTTGTACAAGCACTGCTGGTAGTAGCAGAGGACTCAATCACCCCAGTAAGATCACACTTAGCAATGCTCTGTTGTTTTATCTTACTATATCTTTTGTTTCTTTCTGAGGGGGGTCTCGAAGGCTTATAATGACAACATACCATGGCTTAGCCTTGTCCCAGTCAAGCCCATTTCGAGGGGGAGGAAGTGGAGCCCTTCTTTGGGATGAGGAAATCTTCCTTCCTCCAGCCCTTTTAAAGCCAATTCAATTATTCTTGCTGGGATTCTTCCCCGATTTATTATTACAAATGAAATGTTCCTTGGAGCGATGGCAAGGGGGTTGTAGCAGTAGTAAGGCTAAATTAGATTTCCTGGGCTCAATCTCAAACAATTGGTAAGCTGGGCTATTTGGGAGCCATTCAAAGGCCCCAAGCTGTAACCATATTTACTATCCCCACTGTGCTTAGAGCAGCTCAGGAATTCCACTTGGTATCATCTGGTTTGCATTAGCACAAGGGTATTGATTGCTGTGACTGGAACAATATTATTTTGCAATTTGCTTTCCATAGAAACACCAGTTGTGAATGGGAAATGCATTAAAAATGGGCCAAAATCCTTCTATTGCAGCCACAAATATGTATGTCACCAAACATATGGTAAATTGGGGGAAAATACATGTGCTGGTTGTAGGAAGTCTGTAAGATAAATCTGAAGACAGAGGTGGGAGCATGTCTTGTCAAATGTATCTTAATTCTGTGCCCTTCACTGAAGCTGTTGTCATGAAAGTGATGATTTGTTGTACTCTTTGCTCAGCATAAGGTAGCTGATCACTTCTCCCTCCTAAATCACCAGTGACAGTAGAGGCAACTGGTGAAACTATATAGGAGCTTAGAGAAGCCTCAGGGACAGAGGAACACTGCACAAAGGGACGTGTGTGTTTGTGTTCAGGGCACAAATGTGCATGCTGCTGTGGTGGGGATGTGGATGAAATGAGGGCTGAGGTGTGCATGAATCCAGCTGTCCCCATCTGTGAGAAGGAAGGACCCCAGTGGTGAGGTGGCTTTTTCTTAATTAAAATACAATCAGTTAAAGAAAGGCCTGAAGCATTTGATCGTTCATTGAGATCTTGTCCATTAAATATCTCTCAGTGAAGTCACTATCATGCCCTGCAGGATCTGATGAATTTAGAGTGCTATTCAGCACTGGGTCTTGCTACATAATGAGGAGCCTTTAAAAAACACTCAGGTTAAAGAGCTTGGCTGACACATAAATGTGTGCTGTAGTGGTATCTACAACAGCAATACTCAGCCCTAACTAATGCCATGTGTTTTGCAAGTGAATTTAAAATACCACATGTTGGAAACTGGGGGATGAGAAATGTAATTGCCTGTGTTCTGCACTGGAGTGGTACCTGAAGCACTTCTAGATGTCAACAGCAGCTAGCCCAAGGTACTTACATGAGTTTGAAACAATACTTGAAGACTTCAGAAGTGTCTTGAATCTTAAAGTAAATCCAAAAGGGTGAGAAAGGTTGGATTACAGCCTGTTTGAACCAGAGCTAGTATACAACTCATCTAGTCTGAGCCAGAGTGGATGCACTGAGTTCATCTTTCCTTTCAGTGCTGCTGCGCCTGCTTAACTCTTTTGCAGTGGTTTCTCCCTTCAATTCTATTTTCACTTGTGCTACCTGTCTCAAGAGACTGAGTCACAGTCATAATGTGTTTGAACTCCCACCTGCAAATTTCCATGTTCTTGGCACATTTGCTGACACAAAATTGATTCAGCTTTCCCAAAGGCTCTCACCTGGGAGAGTGGTGCTTTGCTCTCTGTTACCAAGGTGTCTCTCTCTGTGTACCCCTTAACACCATCCACCAAATCATCGCAAAGCTTTTCTATAACCATTCCATTAGCACAGTTTTCCCTTCCAGCTCTTTGCTGAATACCCTTCCTTCTGCTAATGTCAATTTTAAACCCCGGAGTTGTATTCCTTCAATCCCCTTGTGACATCTGCTTTCACATCCCTAAAAACCTCCTACTGTGCTATCACTGCTTCATGCAACACTCTCCTACTCCACTTCTGGTGCACAAGGAGTCCAAGCACATACTCATTGCCACTCTTGAGGAGGACAGTCTTGAAAGATGCTTCTTGAGTCCAGCCATCTCTCTTGGTTTGCTCTGATGTCTCTGAGACATCTGTTCTCTGATGTCGATGAGAAAATGAACATGAGCCAGCTTCAGTGTATGCTCACAGCTCAGAAACCAACCGTATCCTGGGCTGAATCAAAAGGAGTGTGACCAGCAGGTTGAATGAGGTGATCCTGCCCCTCTACTCTGCTCTTGTCAGACCTCACCTGGAGCATTGTGTGCAGTTCTGGTGTCCTCAACATAAAAAGGACATGGAACTGTTGGAACAAGTCCAGAGGAGGCCACAAGGATGATCAGGGACTGGAGCACCTCCCATATGAAGACAGGCTGAGAAAGTTGGGGCTGTTCAGCCTGGAGAAGAGAAGGCTGCATGGAGACCTCATAGCAGCCTTCCAGTATCTGAAGGGAGCCTACAGGGATGCTGGGGAGGGACTCGTCATTAGGGACTGTAGTGACAGGACAAGGGGTAATGGGTTGAAACTCAAACAGCAGAGGTTTAGACTGGATATAAGGAAGAAATTCTTTACTGTAAGGGTGGTGAGGCACTGGAATGGGTTGCCCAGGGAGGTTGTGAATGCTTCATCCCTGGCAGTGTTCAAGGCCAGGTTGGACAAAGCCTTGGGTGATATGGTTTAGTGTGAAGTGTCCCTGCCCATGGCAGGGGGGTTGGAACTTGGTGATCTTAAGGTTCTTTCCAACCTTAACTATTCTATGATTTTATTCTGTGTCACCAGGACCTGAATGAGCTGGCTATTCATGCCAAAATGTTTTCTGAGCTCTGCATTTCTAGATTGGTTGTTAGTTACAAAAACACCATTAGTCAGTGTTAGGTACTTACACTCGATCCTCTGAAAATGTCGCATGTGATGATGCTTTAAATCACCTCTTCTGTCATTTTCTCTCATGTCTGCTCCTGCAGAAAAAGTCCTGGTCTGAGGACCAGGTGGGAGCTGGGGTGGTAGCCTGAGATGGGTTTGCCAACTCTTTAGGCAGCCTGCTATGGAGAGGCCCAAAAGAGCACAAATATTCCTTTTCATTCAACTATTGTGTTGTGCACAGATGATGTGCAGCTCTTTCTTTCTTGTGGGACGTGTTTACATTGACAGTTTGCAGCCCATGGTGGCTGGGAGGAAAAAGCATGAGGATAGTGCTCACAAGCATTTCCTACAGGAATAGAAAAGAGCCCCATCTTGGTGTGCTCTTTTCCAAGCATTCTTTTTCAGAGGGTACTTGCCAACACGTTTAATTCTACAGCATGATCCAAACTGAAGCAGGAGACAGCCCCTCCTGCTGGCCAGGTTAACCTTTTCTCTTTGCATTCAAGTTCTCCATTTGCTTATAGGTACCCTAATAAACACAGCCAGCAGAAAAGTCTGTACCTTAATGTGCAGTAGTTACCCAAGTGAGGAGCACTTCTGTGGTGTTCCATAGAGGAGAACTCAGCTGCTGGTTTTAACAGCAAAGAGTTAATCTCCATGACATAACTCTGCCTGAAACAGTTTCACCTCACAGGATGAGTTAGGAGTTTGTTCTACTTGACTATTTTGATGGCTACTGTTTAGCAAATTGACCCCATGCCTCTTTCTTTTAGGGATGCAGTTTAATTTTCAATTGTTTCTGGGCATCCTGCTCCTTGCCTGCACTGCCTTCTATGACTAACTTTAACACTATTACTTTTGTTATTGACAGTCATCTGCAGCCAGCAGAAGTTTTATGCTGACAGGCAAAGATGATATGCTGATATTAAGAATTCCAAGGCAGCTGAAATGTGAAATGCTATCTCACTTGCTTGTGAAGTCTGTCTTTATACTGAACTATTAAAATGCTAGACAGATTGGGGTGTTTTCTCAACGTAAGCAACTTGTCATAAACTACTCATGCACAACCATGTCCATATATATAAAATGTTCAGTAGTGGTATTTGATACAGTATCTCATTAGGTATATCTACTTGGTTTGTATTTGTATTGGTTATGAAATAAATATCACATTTACATTTAGATGTGGGGCTGGAGTCATGCATGCAGTGGTGGTGGCTTTGAGAATGTGACCGCACAGGCTTTCCCCAGCAACTTCCCTAGGCAGTTCACTTCTCCACACTTCTTCCTTCTTTAGATGTATTTTATGGCATTCCCTTCCACTTATTTCTTCCCTAAGTTAAAAATTCCCAGTATTTCCAGTCTCTGCTTACCCAGAACTTGTACCTTGTGCTTGTACTGGTACTTACCTGTACCTCCTGCCTTTTTGAAGATTCAGACTGATCTTGGTTTTGTGCTGCCAACTAGTTTGTGGATAAAATCAACAGAATTCAAGCAGCATGAAGAGCAAAAGAGTTCTCTCAGCAGAACTCTTACCCTATCACATGAATCTCTATATTATACACTTGCCCAAATGAACTTTCAGTACCTATTATACATAATAAATTACTGCTGCCTGGTCTTTTCATTTCTAAGACACCAATTCCTTCCCAACCTAAGAACTCATTAAATAACAAAAGGAACAATATCCGTTGACCTCACTGTTGTGGAGGCAAATGCTGATTTGGACTTGCTGTGGATGGAGCTGTTAATGTAAGAACTTGCATTCATAGAATGGTTTGGGTTGGAAAGGACCTTAGGATCATCCAGTTCCAACCCCCTGCCATGGGCAGGGACACCTTGTACTAGATCATGTCGCCAAAGGCTCTCTCCAACTGCTATGGCCTTAAACACTTTCAAGGATGGAGCATTTACCACTTCTTTAGGCAGCCTGTTCCAGTGCCTCACCACCCTCACAGTAAAGAACTTCTTCCTCATATCTAACTGAACTTCCCTGTTTCATTTTAAAACTATCACCCCTTCCTATCCTATCACTATAGTTCCCGATGAAAAGTCCCTCTTCAGCATCCATTCACAAAATCTCTGCATGTTTTTCAAGTTTGCCACGAAGATCTAAAGGTCTGGGTAAAAGCTTTGCAGAGCTTTGAAATGCATTTTCAGTGCATAATTGGGAAATATATCTTCAGTGCATAAGGAGAAAGGTTTGTACACTCTTCCAAGTGCACGGGAGAGTATGAATGCAGTACACTAGACTATAGTGTCCTGGTTGTAAATTCTCTATTTTGGTGCCTCTGCAGACAACAAACAACATTGTTGTCTTAAATAATTACTGAATGCTACCTTCATCTTTGTATTTAATACCTTTTTAGTAGAAAGAGTAAGGTATCTCCCAGGAATAAATTTTATGTTGGGCTGAAAAATAGCCTCCTAAAGCCATATCATTAAAAGGATAAAAGGATAGAGGACATATGTGTCCTAACAGCAGCCATTCCATGAAATATGCTGAGATAGCTCCAAGACTTAGAATCACATGAGGATAAACCTTTTTCCAGACTAAGGCCCTAACAAGAGATTATATGTGAGCAACATAACCTAGAGGAAAAACTTGCTACAACCTCTTTTTTATCGTAACTAAGATGGATTTACTGAGCACTGCATGATTCCTTCCTTGCAGAGGAGTAGCCTTTCAGATACTTATCCCCTCAAAATGTATGCTGAAGTAGCTTCTTCTGGCTGGTGTGCTTATTCCACAAATTTTCTATCAAAGGGGGTTGCAGGGTTTTCTGACAAGCCATCAAAAGCAGAGCGCTCACGGAGCCATTCATGCTTCCTTACTAACTCCTCTGTTGCAGCTTCAGGGGCCCAAATCTGCAAAATAAAGATATTTGTAGTTATTTTGGACTGCAAGCAAGGTATGAAGATGATACTGTGAGCCAAATAGAGCTGTGTTCTAGCACTCCTTTCCATCCTGAGACATAGAAGAAAAATGGTGTGGCCTCCTGGTGGAAGATACCACAACAATCTATGTAAGTATAAGCAGAACATTCTCTTGTTGCTGCCAATCTCTAACATGCCATAGGCTCAGATGAGGGATAATGTAGGAAAGATGATCCAAAGCTAATTGTTCAGAATGAATGACTCGGACCCAAGATCCTCAGAGTGGAAAACAGTAATTAGTCATAGAGTCACTGGTGATGTAGCCTTATTCCTCAGAGACCATTGCAGAAACTGGCACAAATCAGGCTTAGGGAAATGGTAAATAACCTCTAAACAAAACTGCTCAGTCAGCAATAGTGGTGTTCTTTTTAAGCAGAGGGGGAAAAATATTACTTCTCTGTGGTCATCTTTCTCTGGTTTTGGTTATTCTTGAATGAGGATTAACAAGTCCCTACTATAAAAATTATATTTTCAGTATTCTAACTCAACAAAGTAAATATTTAGTGATCCATTCAGATCAGTAAATGTCACTTAAGCAATCATGGGATAACTAATTGAAAGGGCAAGTTAGAAGTTGGTGCTGGTCCCGTGCACAAGAACTCCTATCCTTTAAGTACAGGAATGTAAAAATCCATACAATAAACATAGTGGCATTTGTAATTTTACTGTGGGTCCAATTTAATCCTATTTTAAAACCTCGTAAGGGCTTGCTTTCCATGATAATTTGTTTTATATAAATATATGTGTATATATATATAAAATACACATAAACATATGCAGACTCTTTAGTTTACTGTTGTTCTATGGCAATCTCTCTAGCCTGTGTCATGTCATCTACAAACAGCTAGTTGAATTGTGAAGTTGTTTCATCAGATTATTCTGGGTTTTGATCTACAGCAAGGTCTACCTTTCCATTATCATGAAACCATGCTCGTGTTTTGCTACTGTACATACTTTTCTGGGTTTGAATGTGATGTCCTCTTTCTTGGTAGCACCACTGGCTATCAGAGAATTCAGATAAGTAACACTGTCCTTAAAGGGTTGTGTTGACTTTTCAAAAATGGATGTTTCTTCGTCTGCCAGTGATACCTGTGAAGACTGAAAGAGAAATTACCAGTTATACATCATGTCCAGAAGCAAGGCACACATCCTACATCTTCAGATGCTTCTTCTGTTTTCTATTTACTGTGGGTGTATTTTTCTTAATCTGTTCAGAATCTGTTTTTTATAAGCTGCTATTTATTTTATAACCAAAAATTGTGACTCGAAGAGGATGACTGTCCTTCTTGGACACTAAAACATTAACTGCTCTTCAAGACTTGAGACAACCACCTAGTGCCACTGGTGATCCCTTCCTGTGCCAGGTCATGGCTAAATTAGCATCTACAATTGTCCTCCTCCTGCCTAACAAAGTCCTATACTATCCCTGACATTCAAATTATCTCTGAAAGGGGAAAACCAACATTTGGCTACTGGGAAATACTTACTACATCATCCAGGGCAGGACTGCTGAAGGACACTTCCAGCAATGTAGCTACAATTGCGTTTTCTCCCTAAATGGCATCCTGGGTTTGACTAACAAGTACCACTGGTAAATCAAGATCTCATCCACCATAAGATAAGCAGGATGTGGTCACAGAGACTATATCTGCTTGAACTAGGGCAATGGTAAGGTACTCAAGGCTCCTGGGTATGCTGTAAAAGCATTCAGTAGTAGAACAAACAAACTCAGTGTGGAGTTTAAGAAATGGGGCTTGTGTCAACAGTAGAAGAGGAAGATTTAGAGACAAGATGGGAAATGAGAAGTCAGTGAGCCCAATATTGCCTAAATGAGTTCTGTTAGCAGAATAAAAAGACCTTTCTACTAATTTGAAGGGATTTGGTCTTATCTGTGAAGAAACAGGTGCTCCCTTGAAGAAATTAAGCTTACAAGTTGCTTGGTATTTAAAACAGAGCTGGATGATCATAAACTTCAGGAGGAGGGGGAAAGAGGAAATATTTTTGTGTCCCATCAGTGATAGATGATACAATTCTTAAGTGAGACTGTGAAAGACATGAAGTTCATATAATTAATGTCAAAATTTCAACCAATGAACAAGTAATAGTACTGGCAAGAATGAGTCCTGGCTTCTGAAAATACTTTAACAAAAGTGCATGATTTATAGCTTTAGAGAGACATGGATGACAAATAAATGAAAGGAAGCAGCATTCTAACTATTAGCAAATCAATTCTTTGATACTATTTCTCATACCTCTCTTTTTGGAGCTTGCTCCTCTGCAGGCTTTGGTGTAGAAGATGCCTTTCGTTTCACAGATTTTTCTTTCTTTTCTGGTACTTCTGGCAAATTGTCCAGTTTATTCTGGAGCAGATCAATTATTCTAGAATCTGCAAATACTTTAGCAATATCAAGAGGACTCTTTCCTGTATTTAAAAAAATAAACACTTGCATAAGCCATGAAAATGAACCTTGGTCCTTTGTTATTTCAACTGGATAATGAAACCACAGTCAACTGAATTTAATTAGGCCTCTATTTTATTAACCATTCGTTGTGCCAGCAGCATGCCTAACATCATGTGAGGACTGGTAGGCATATGCACTGTGTGCCAGAAATAAAGCCTTACAGAAATGAGCTTTGAAACCAAATATTGCAGGAATTCTTTGAGTGGTAACTTTGCTCTTAATGTCCTGACATTTGCAGCTTAATGTACTGGTCCTACAGGTTGCAATTTTGACTTCTGAGAGCATTCAGCAGTAGGAGATGGCTAGCACAGTACAAGGTTAGGAATGTAGACCAAGTTATTGTAGGTCTCTACCTCTTCCAGTACTTGCTTTACGGCTGGCAAGAAGTCAAGGGAAAGCCTCATGGTTTAAATGGGGTTGAAAACCTTCAGGGCTTAATAGAGGACAAACTCTTCCAGATCTTATAAGGTGAGATGCTGTGCCTCTAAAGTAGTTGTGAGCCTAAACTGCTGTGTGAATTAGAACAAGGCAGAAATAAGGAATACACATACCTTCTACAAGCAGAGTTTCACCTAGCAGGCATTTTGGTAAGGAAAATCTCATTATGTAGCAATGTTGTTTCCTCTGTTAGAGCAAGAGCTTAAAATGTGACAAATGCTGTTTAATTTACTCCAAAAAGAGAGGAAATAACACTGCATGAGGGATCTGCTGTGAGGAGGTAACAATATCAATTTGATTTGTTTTTCTTTTAAGTACTTTTTCTCAGAGAGTAATATTTACATGCTAAGCAGCAAGAAATATTTTAACCTGTGCTGCCTGTGCATAAAACTTAAATTATTTAAATGGGTGGGAGAGTATACACTAGCCACAACTGAAACCTAATTTTCCATCAAATAATATTAAAAAGTAGATAGATTTTATTCATTAAAGCCACTTATAACTGTATATATCTTGTGAGGAGCAACAGACTTCTTAATCATGTAATTAATCATGTTACTTTATTTTCTAGAGGTATAAAACCCAGGAAAGCTGACTATTTACAATAGTGATTCCACACTGTAGAAAACTAATTGTTCCTCTTACCTTCATCCTGGTCCTGACAGCAACCATAGATTTCAGAACACTTCCCAAAGCATTCCAAGAACTTAGCTTTGTTTGGGGCTTTTAAATAAAACATGGATACGTGTAAGGAAGTGGGCCTGTTTTAGGGATGTTGATATTTACCATTGCTGTTTGTAGCTTGGACATCTGCACCCTCTTCAAGTAAAAAATAGACAATATCCAGTCTGGAGATCTCAATGGCTCTCATTAGTGGGGTTGCATTGCCCATTGCAGGTGCATTCACTGCTGCTCCAGCCTTCACGAGCAGTTTGACAATATCGAGGTGTCCCTTATAGCAAGCATGATGGAGAGGAGTCCACATGAAATTGTCTGTTGCATTTACATCAGCCCTACAAAAGAATACGAGAAGTGGCAGATGAAGCTATCTACTGGATACAGGAATATCAAAACAAGCAATGTTAACTACCCCTGCAATGGCATATTCAATGTGAATAAATGTTTTCATATTGCTACTGCTACTCTGAAGCCATTTTAGTATCCAATATATGGCTTGTCATGGAATATTAATTGTAAGAGTGTGCCTGGGTGGTGATCACATCCCCTCTTAGCCAACACAGTGTCCTTTACATGGAGGTTTTCACAGGTACAGAAGAAAATAAGCTTTCAAACACCATAGTCCTTTAAAATGCTGCTTGTGTTTGTGCTTCAGCTTCACTGATAATGGCAAAAACCAGATTGAGGAATTCATAAAAGAATGCTTTTGGGCCAAGAGCACGTGGAAAAAATCACCAATTTAGTGAGTTAGAGAAAGTCTCTCAAATTCTGAGCTTTTATAACTTTTTCAGCCACTGTGTTGCTGGACTATAGATCTGTTTCTGCTCCCAGGCTAAAACTGGTATGTTCTGGAGGATGCAAGGGCTAGGTTGGGGGAGATATTTGCAATCTGCTCCCTTTGAATGAAGCTGAGGGGAAAAGCACTATCAGCCCTTTAGCAACATGCTGCCTTGGAAGCTTTTGGGCTGGGGTCATGCAAAAGCAAGGCTTGGGGAACCACAGCCACAAGAGCCTCTTAAAGGTGTTAAAAGGAAAGAAATGTTGTTCCCCCTCATCTCTGAAGAGAGCACAGACCATGACCATGCCCAGATCTGTGTGCCATGTGTAGGTTCAGAATGAGCCAAAGCCTCATGAGGGGATTCCCCAGTACTCAAGCAGAGTGAATTACTTGTGCCTTGTAGTGAAGACAGCCTAGAGGTCCTGAACTGAGGTAGGGTCACTGTCCCATTGGCTCTAGGGACAAACTGCTGACATTTTCCCAAAAGACATGGAAGCAATGAAAATTACAGAGTTGCTTCCAGGGGTAGATCATTGTTCTTCAGGTCAGATGTCAGTTAATATTTAACTCTAGGTCAAAAGAACAGATTCATCTATTTTTCTTTACTCAATTTGAACATTTTTCAGTATTCTGCTTTTGGTGAGATGTTATCCCAGTAATTCCCCACACGTACCAGTTTTGTTATCTTTCAGTTGCTCAGCCCTTATGGTTTATTTGTATGCAGCATTCATTGCCTTTGTATTTCTCATTAAAATATACAGTTACTTCACTTTCTCTCCTGACCCATCCTCCATGCCTGTACCAATACTCTGCCCCTGAATCCTTTTCACTAACTTCATTCTATCAGAAACAAACCAATCACAGGGAACAGCAACAACATAGCATTGACATAGCATTTTTTCCTGATGAAGCACTGAATTTGCCTTAAGCCGAAATTTCATTTAATTCTGAGTCTTTATGGAACAAGACAGAAAGTAGATATCACCAATTTATGTTTAAACCTCAGTGTTTTCCATAGCTCTGGATAAATGTTTTGTTTCTATTCGATGTGGATTTGTGATACTGTACTGAAGAGGTTATATTGTAAAAAGTATTTACACTCAATGTCAAATTGAAAGTACCTGAAAGTCCACGCTACTGAAAGATGCAAAGCTAAACACTGTCCTGATAACTTTCCTCCCCATGTTCTGAATTCTGTCAATTTAAAAACCTCAAAATTGATACTATTTTAAAAGATTGTTACATTCCTAGGGCTGTTAAACATAAGGAGATGTGACTCCAGCTCTGTCTTGTGAGGCTTGACAAAAGTAGTGGAGATTAATTTGCTAGATTAATTTGCTAACTCTTGCATCTTTATCCAGGATTGCCTTGCTCATTTCATGCGAGTTACTTGAACCAGATTTCCCCAAAACCATTCATCTGATTTTGGGAGTTGAGTTTTGAGGATGCACCATTAGAGACTGCAGCTATGACTGGCACTCTGATCCAAATGCTGGCACCCAAAACCTTCAGACCTGGGGAACTTAACCCTTGGGTGTTTTTATTTCCCTCTTAATGTGAAAATAATAAACTAACCCTCTGTGACTCAGGATCATAGAATCATAGAATAGTTAGGGTTGAAAGGACCTTAAGATCATCCAGTTCCAACCCCTGCCATGGGCAGGGACACCTCACACTAAACCATGGCACCCAAGGCTCTGTCCAACCTGGCCTTGAACACTGCCAGGGATGGAACTAACTTTTAGTATTTAAGTTATATAAATAAAAACCAAACCATGGTCTTTTCCATCCAAATCTTTGCTGGAAATTTTTGCTTTTTAAAGCCTCTCCAAAATAGCAATTTAAAAACAAAAAATCTCTGAAGTGATCTTACCCCTTTTCCAGAAGATACTGCACAAGAACTATGTTCCCACTTGCACACGCAACCATCAAAGGTGTTTTGTAGTATTGATCTTTTATGTCTACATGCACACCCTCCTCAAATGCTTTCTGCAGAGATGGAAAGTCTGCTTCTCTGACGAGGTAGTTAATGTTCATATATGTTTTCCTTGGCTCATCTATGTACCAGGCACGATCATCATGCACGGGATGGGCAGATGGGTGGTCTCGGTTAAAACAGGACATGTCAGCAAGATTTTGGATAGCCTCAACCATGTATACAGGGAAACCATCTTCTCTAAGAGGACACGCGCTCTTCGGCATAACACAAATTGGCACGGGGACAGCGATGCCTTTTTTGCCTCTTTGTTTCTTCCCTTTCTTCCCCTTCTTTTTTTTGGGTCCGTAGGATGTGATAAGATAGTTTTTTGGCAAGTATTTAGAGCCTTTAAAAAAGTCTTCAATGCTGATTCCATCAGCCTGATGTCCTTCATGCATTCTAGCAATAGCTTCTAGTTGTTCAGTGTCCACAAAAGAACAGTGCTGCTGGATAAGGGCTATAAAACTGTCTTTAGTCACCTTCCCATCTCCTTGGTCAACAGCCTCCAACGCCTTGCGGAGGGCAGCCTGGTGCTCTAAGGCCCAGTCGTACAGCCTCACAGCCCACTGGGGGTTTTCCTCTTCATCCTCAGCCTTGGACTGTTTTGCAAAGGTCTTCTCAATTTTACGCAATTCTGATACTGCTGCTTTAAAATCACCGTCTTTAGCAATGGCTCTTGGTGTCTTTTTTGCCAAGTTTATCCATGTAGGATCACAGCCTAAAAATATGGTCACAATTCTGTGGGTAATGCAGTGTAATTCCTAATTATATAGAAAATCCATAATTAATTATGTAATTATGTATATAAGACACTTGTACTATACATGCAACTAATTGCCACAGGTCTACAATTTTATACTGTTTTAACTATAAATAGTGATAGAAGATTTGTTTTCAAAGGGGAGGTTCATGGGGCAACACATGCTTTACTTATCCATCCATTCATGTTATGTATAGAAAGGCAGAAATTCAGTGGAAACTACTTTTTTTAAGTGGTGAGAAAGGTTAAGAAGAAATAAGTGAAGATTAAAGTATCACTCAGTGTTCTATACCCCAACCTTGCAATCTGGCATTGGATCACTAGCTAAATGTTTGACTCACAAGAACAGAATGCAGGATTTTGCATGGTCCTTTTGAAGTGCTATGATCGTCTGCTTAAGTTAGAATATGGTCACAGCTGCTTTGTAGTATGTTTGAATACCCATGGGCATGAAGTTTTTCCTGTGACTACAGAGATTTATCTTGTTTAATGATCAGCAAACCAAAAATTACATTTCTGTTGGAAATTTCAATGCAATACATCTAAACCCATCTAAAAACAGAACCACTTAAGACAGACCAGTTCTGAGTTATACAAACCTATGATGTTTCTACTGCTTCCTTTGATAAATGTTTTATCTCAGCTGTATGTGTATAAATAAATCACAATAGCTTATGTTAGGCATTTCTTAATGAGAATTACATTTGCCACATGATACCCAGGAGTCAAATCCTTCCTAGATGCCCAAGTTTAAACTTCCCTTTAGCAAAGAAACAGAATGTACATGATAGTTGCAAAGTAACTTATTTTTAATGTACCTCTTTGTCCTATAAACTTGCAGCAATTTGCAAATCCTCCCTCTGCAGCATAATGAAGTGGCGTGTTACCATTCATGGCGATAAGGCCCAGGTTTCCATTATAAGCTGAAATAATCCTCAGAATCTAGAAAAACAGACAATATGACCAAAATCTGCTGTGTTTCTTAAGACAGGGAAGTGTGAAAATGGTTTACAAATAAATGCAGTATCATATATTCTCAGTTAATTTAGTGAAGGTTTCTCCCATGCCCAGCTAATCACTGCACACGTAACATTTCATGTTTTCTGTAGTATGCTGCTTATTTCATGAAGGAAATAGAAATCTTGTTCTGTTGTAAACACCAAAGACAATCTGTGTTTCTGCCACCTCAATGCAGGCCACTGTCTTAAAGTAACTGACAATGCATGCACAATCAAAACTGTGTAATTTTATGTACTTTGAATAATATTTGGGCAATAAAGAAGAAACTACCTAATTGCAGCCATTTGCACCTGCCCTTCTTGTAATGGTAATGTTTCATCTAAGTTACACAGCTGTGACATGCTACATGTTGAGAGAAACAAGGTCTCCAACAGAGCTGTTCACACCAGCCAGCCACACTAGCACACTTGGAGATACCTTGGCAAAAAAGGCTCTGCAATTATGAGAGAGATTCTATCACTGCTGGATTCCCTTTGATACTTAAAAAGAAGCTGCTTTTGATGACTTTGATCAGCTCGGATACAGGCCTCAAAAAAAACCTAATCCCACCCAATCCCCAGAAAAACAACCAAACAAAAAAACCAACCCAGGTTGGGCTTTGCAGCAATGCTTTTAACACCACAAATAGTGATACCTCAAAAAAGCCTCCTTTGGCTGCAAAATGTGCAGCACTTTGTCTTTCAGAGTCAAACAGGTTAACATCAGCTCCTCTCTCAAGCAGACCACGCACCAGCTCGAGAACACCTTCTCTTGCAGCTTCCATTAAGACTGTGCGACCTGTAGCCTGCAAGGTAGCAAGAAAGTAATTCAGTTTGTTTCCTATGCTAATTCAGGTTGGAACAATATGATCTGCTTGTTGCAAGGTGGCATAAAACTGAAGGTTTCCTTTTAGGTATTACCATACAAAGGAGAACAGACTAACAGTTTCCAAGATGCTTGTAGGTAAACTGTAAGAATCTAACCATAATGCTGCTAAAGCATGAGTAGACAAATCCCAGTGATGTAGATATATTAGTAGCTTTTGTCTCTTGAATAGTCCTCATGAAAATCAGTTGCTTAGTTAGGGAGTCTTTTATTCTGTGTGTATGTGTAAGCATGCTTTCATGCACGTTTACAGAAGTTAATACAAAATCCTATCTCTATCATTAAAAAAGCATAAGGAGCTTTTTTCCTCTAGCTGGAGGAGTGCTAGAGGGAAGACAGAGCAACTGGGGAATTTCAGTGCTCTTCTGGGAGGAAAAGTTCACATTCTAATATATATCTTTTATATATATTTATAGATAATAGAGTATGTTTGTGATCAGCAGTACCTATGTTCTTCATAATGGCTGACTTGGGTAGATCTGGTGACCTTCTCAAGAACAGAGCACATCTCAGGTCAGGGATTGCCTGCTATTACCATACTGGCCCATAGCAACACAGACTATCTGACTTGCCACTCTACAAAGAGTGCAGTGAGCCATGGATATTGTCCCCCTGAAACATACGCTCTTCCTTGCTACCTGTCTTTCTGGCAAATCATTCCTATTACGTGATCAGATATGTGCCCATTGTATTACAAAAATAAAAGCAGGTTTCTCATACTGCAGGTACACTGAGTGGCCAGAGATGTGTGTGAGAGGATGAGAGAAGGATATCTAAACACTGGGGGGTTTTATAGCTACAAGCTAGGAAGTATAACTACAAAACCAGGACCAAAGCAAAAGCCATAGGCAGCTTTAAGGGAAAGCTTGGGTTCCTTGACTTGATCAACAGCACAGAGCTGCTGTCCTTCAGTCATTGTTAAATTAAGGAAATAAATAAATTACTAGGACATACAAAAGAATGAAAATAGTTTCTTATGGCTCATTCCTGCCTTGATCCCCCATCAGGTTTTTCATGCTAGACTCATCTTTTAGTGAGCATTATTTCAACTCTGAAAACCTTAGAGCACATGAAGGCAAAGTACAAATCAGCCCTGCCCCACTGAAGTGCAGCGAACTGCAGCTCCTATGAGCTGGCTCAGTTACAATTTATGTTTGTAAAATAGCTGCACTCTAATCTACGGAAATCTAACTCAGGATATGTGGTTCAAGCAGAAGACTTAAAACCCTGCTCCTGCAAAAAGGGTGATGTAGAAGGGAACAGGCATGGCCGCAGAGCTAAGCACCTGTCACTGCTTCATCATTTTAATGTGAGCATTTAAGGTTCTGTAGTCATCTGGTAACTATTCTACACTTCTCTACATATGTTCTTAGTTACAGAAATATTCATACTGGGTTTCCTGCACTGGGATTTGCTCCTCTTTCCATGAAATTCAGACATATTTCTTTAATATCATGAGCTTGCTCACAGGCTTGTAGAAATACAGGCTTCCCATCAGTGGTACAGTTGTTAACATCTGCACCAGCATCCAAGGCAATCTGCGTGCAGTGGTAGTGCCGTGTTGTAGGTAAAAGGCAGTAAAACAGAACACCTGCAAAGAAAATCAGCAGGGATTATGGTGTGATACTAAATTACTAGAAAGGTTACTTAGGCTGTGAGCTTCACAGCTGAACAGACAAAATCCTTCAGCAGAGACCTGTTTACTTCTCTGAGGGCACATACATGAGAAAAAGACTTCTGGTTTAGGTAGGGCCTCTGAACTTCTGTGAGTAAATCAGGATTTAGTATGACAGGTCACCGGAGGAACATGATCCTCCGTCACAAGGTATCTTTCAGATAAGCACTAGAGAGACCTAAAGGCACAGACTTATAGGCATAGACTGCTCAGGGAGAATTATTTCCACCAAAGCTCTTATGGCATAGATTCTGCTGACCTGTAAGGATTACCCTCAACCACGGCTCCCTTCTATGGATGGCACACAAGACACTTAGCAAGTGTGCAACACAGTAAGGGGTCATTTTATGGTATTTCTGGTCTGATAAAGTTCCCTTTTACTTACCTTTCCCATCATTGTCCACAACAGTCATGTCTGCTTTAGCTTTTACTAATACATCCAAAATGAACTCATGGCCTAACTCAGCTGCCTTCATCGCTGCAGTACGTCCCATTTTGTCCTGGACATCTGGATGAGCTCCTTGTTCCAGCAAGAAGCTGCACATGTCAATGTCATTTTTAATGCAGGCCAACTGAAGGGCACTATATCCTTCCATAGGCTCTGTGAAATTAATGAGATTTGGGAATCCATTCTGGATCAGCTTTTCTATTTGCTTCTTGTCTTTTTGGTGAACACACTGAAGAAGTTTGTACACCTGTAAGTTTCGAAGTCTGATATCTACTGGTAACATCCTGGAATAAGATAAAATGGCTTGTTTGAAGAAAGTAATTCCTACATAGAGAAAGAAGAAAAAATGTGAACTCAGAGATGAGATTATAATTACATGCCAGTTAGAATAGGAATCAAACTACATTCAAGGCATAAAAATATCCACTTTAACAGAGCACTAAGCTTTGAATGAATTTCTCTCATTTAGTATACACAGCATATGTAGAGACTATAAACACATATAGCACTTTGCAAAATTGCCCTTTCTAATCTTCAAACTGTTATGAAGAAGTCTCACTGAAGGTGAAAATTAAGTTAAGAAACTGTAAGGTAAGTGCTTTCCATTCAAGGAACTGTTATAATCTGCAGTTACTTGAAGCTTAAGGGGAGGCTGAACATCTGTCATTTTAGTACTACAAAGAGAAAAATCACAAGTCACACTGTTCTCTGTACTTGCTGAAACATAAAACTGATACTAGCATCACCTCATCAGTATCTGAGCACCTTCCTTTTTTGGTAGCTGATGCATGAACTTACTGCTGCATTACGTACATAACAGAATAAACTGTATTTCTCTGCAGCAAATGCTCTTGGGGAAAAGACAAAGATGCAGACAATGGGGCACTGGCCTGGAAAAAGGTTCCCCCATTTAAGCTGACAAGCTTAAATGTTCTCTCATATTCTTATATTTCCCACCACCCCACAGCAGTAAGGAACTTGGGTTTACTTTCAAAAGCTGGATCCTTTCTTCCAACTGTTAGTCATTATTAACAGCTGGATATCACACATCACTTTTTCAGGAACTCCTTTAGGATCAACATTTGCCTTTTCTTCCTTTCTTTCTTCCCCCCCTGAAGCTGCAAACACTGAAGAAGTTACATTCTCCATGGAAATAGGGTAGTAATGCTACAGCATGTAAGCAGCATTGCACCTCGTAAAATCTGTCAGCAACATTTGATGAAGGTACAAATGGAGATCAAAGTGGATTTATGTTATGGATTATCCTTGTGATTCAGAACAGTGCTAGTGCTACCTCTTGTACAACCATGGCAGTCTCTGAAGTACAAGCATTCAGAATCAGGATGTCCTAGAGTGCCCTGTTTTCCAGAGGGTGAGATGGCACACTTGCAAAACAGGTGTGAAACCAAAGTGAAATAAGTATGTGATTAGATATTACTTGTTCCCCACAACCTTCAACTCATTCAGGATGTGACAACACACCTTACACTTACTGCATGCTTTCCTTTTTGCTCACAGAGCACTCTATTACACTCCATTACAGCTTTAGCCCCAGTTCAGCCAGATCAGTTTTTCCTGGTGCTTTTGAGATGTTTATCATGGTATTACTTTAATACTTCACACACAGTAACAAAATCATTTCCATAAGCATGAGCAAAAATATCTCCATTACAGTGATGGAGTATGTTGTTATCACAATTCAGCCACCAGCAAGATCCTACCCAGTTTAAAGTCTTTCCTTCAAAGCTTTGAGAACCAACAATTTACATGAAAACAACCATAACATTTCAGCTGTGACAGATAATATGAAAGTGACTGGATCAAGTTTTATTAGAATTTTCTACAGTAACAGAATCCAAATAAAACAAGTGGGATTAGAAAGCTCTACCCAGTCAGGTGAAGTTACAAGCAAGTAAAATAGGCTTCTATAATGAAAATATCACTGCAGCATCTTGCAGATAGTCATTAAATACTACCAACTGTATGTACTTAATAGGTTTTTTTAATTTAACCTGTAATAGACGTTTTAATGAAAAATGAGGGATTGTTAATGTGGCTTTGAGACAGTCATGCTCTGGGGAGGGCTTCATGAAGCTATGATCATAAATCCCAAGCTTGTAGAATCTGCTTAGCAACAATTTATCTGTTGACAAACATCAGCAGAATCGCCACCTTCATTCTGCCAGCTTGTATCATTGTTTTGGTTGAGAGCATGAACTCATTTCAAATTCAGATTAATCCTTTTCCTGGTACACCTACTATTAAGAAAATCATTTCAGTCAGGTCCTTGTTTCCTCAGAAAGCTTTCATCAAGGTACGTGGCTGGAGAGGGAAGGTCTGATGGCCAGAGCTCTCACTTGGTGACTCTCTAAGCCCAGTGCCTGACTGCTGCTGCTGGAAGGTTTGGAACTCCTTTTTAAAAGTTTTCAACATTTTTCAGTTTAAACATCTCAACTTGAAAACATTCATTTAATTATCACTATTCACAAACCAGTAAAGGAAATGTTCATGTGTTTTATCTTTAGTGAGAGAAAATAGCTTAGCACTTTCTAAATTTAATCCATTTGCCTGCTGGCCACAGAGATAAGCATGAGCTTTATGTGCCAGTATAAAAGAAACCAATGTGGTAACAGTGTCATGCTATATTTACAGCTTTATATGAGTAAAGGCACTGGATTTTTGGCTGTGACTAATGTTTAATAGGAATGATGAAGCAAAATCTTCCTAAAACTGAATTCCAGTTTAATGAATAGCCTGTAATGCTGAGTTTTCTCTTGAGCCCTTCTTGGTGTAACCCTCAAGAAATGCTTTGCCTTGGGCAGAGGTCATAGCTTAGTGCTGAGTGACAGTAGTTTCCATGGCACCTCCTGACTGAACTGAGCCTGTTTTGATGTTGTGTTGAGATACAGCCCTTTGGAAAACTTGGCCCAGTCCTGATCACTGTAAGGGCATTCCTGAGGTTATGGCTGGATACTCAAGATGGATGGACTGATGGTGGGTGGATGGGATGTGCATTCTTTTCAGGTTGCCTTGCAGCTTCCAGTCATAGAATCCCAGACCTGTTTGGGTTGAAAGGGACCTTAAGGCTCATCCAGTTCCAACCCCTGCCACCAGCAGGGACACCTTCCACTAGAGCAGCTTGCTCCAAGTCCCTGTGTCCAACCTGGCCTTGAACACTGCCAGGGATGGGGCAGCCACAGCTTCTCTGGGCACCCTGTGCCAGCACCTCAGCACCCTCACAGTATTTTTTCCTATCTAATCTCAGTCTCCCCTCCTCCAGACACTCCAGTATCCATCCAGACTGGATGTAACAGAGCCCCAATGGCCAGCGGCAGGCAGCCCTTGGGGCCAGCCAGTACCTGCAATCAGGTGTCTGAGCAACACCTGCTGGGACAGAGGCTGCTGCTCAGCCAGGAGGAGGGCACAGGCTCTGGGCTGCTGGTGATAAGGTGCTGCTGTGCCCAGGAGCAAAGAACAGGGTGAGCGACCAGTCCCATGAGCCTGAAGTGCTCAGCACCCCATTGAAGCCAGGTAAGGGATAGATCTGGTGTTGGCTGATTTTTCTTGGGTTGTGACTCAGAGGGATGGGTGATCTGTGGAGGAGACTGGCTTTAATGGCAGAGAAACTGGTTGAAATGGGCAGAGCTAGCATTGACCTGCTCTGTACTTACATTGTAAGGACTTGTTTGTCTGACCACGCAGGAACACAAAGTGAGGTAATTTCCAGCCTGCTCTCCTCTGAGGGAGGCGTCAAGCACAAGGGAGGGTGCTGATGTCTAGTGTGAAGTATTCCCTTTGGGAATGTGAACCAGCTCCTGCTGTACCCTCCTTTAGCCGGGCCTGCATCACCCTCAGCGCCCCTCACTTGCGTCCCTTGCCCAGAGGTGCCGAGAGGCCGAGTTCCACCCTCACAACCCTCCGGCTCTACCCCGGCCCCTCTCGCCCCGCCTCACACGGTCTGCCCCGCACCACCCTCACCGCCGACCGACCCACCTGAGGAGCCCCGGGCCCGGCGGCCCCGGCCGGACACCCCCGTTCCCCTTCGGCTTCCTGCCTCAGCGCCGCGCTGCGGCCGCCATTGCCGCCCGCCGCCGCCTTGGCAACGGGGCGCCGCCGAGCGCTGGCCTGGCAACGCTGGCGGGTGTGTGAGGGGAGCGAGGAGGGAAGGGGCCGTGAGGCGGCGGCCGCGGCCCTCAGCGCCCCGGCCGGCTGCGAGGTACGGACCCGGCCGCCGCCCGCCGGGCAGCGGGGACGGGTGCAGGGCGGCGGGGAGGGAGGCAGCGGCCGCGGGGCTTGGTGTGGTGGTGCAGGAGGCAGCGGTGTGGGGTGCGCGGTGCAGGTTGGACATGGGCTTGGAGCAGACTGGGCTAGTGGAAGGTGGTTGGAACTGGGTGAGGTTAATGTGCTTTCCAGCTTGAACCATTCTGAGTGGCTGGAAAGCTGCTCGGTGGAAAGGGACCTGGGGTGCTGGTTAATGGCCACTGAATGTGAGGCAGCTTGTGCCCAGGTGGCCAAGAAGGACAGAGGCATCCTGGTCTGTGTCAGTACCAGTGTGGCAGCAGGGCCAGGGCAGTGATCATCCCCCTGTACTGGGCATTGGTGAGGCTGCACCTTGAGCCCTGTGTTCGGTTCTGGGCCCCTCACTACAAGAGAGACATTGAGGTGCTGGAGTGGGGCCAGAGAAGGGCAATGGAGCCTGTGAAGGGCCTGGAGCACAAATGTGATGGGGAATGGCTGATTGTTTAGTTATATTGGGATTGTTTAGTCTGGAGAAGGCTCAGGGGGGACCTTATAATTCCCTACAACTGCTTGAAAGGTTGTGGAGAGGTGGGGGTCGGTCTCTTCTCCCAAGTAACAAGCGGTAGGACAAGAGGAAATGGCATCAAGCTGAACCAGGGGAGGTTTAGACTCCATATTAGGAACAATTCCTTCCCCAAAGGGTGCTCAGGCATTGGAACAGGCTGCCCAGGGCAGTGCTGGAGTCACCATCCCTGCAAGTGTTAACACACCATGGAGACGAGGCCTCAGTACCATGGGTTAGTGGTGGCCTTGGCAGTGCTGGGGAATGGTTGGACTTGATAATCTTGAAGGTCTTTTCCAACCAAGTTCATTCTATGATTCTATGACTTCCTTCCTAATGTTTTCAAGGGGGGAAAAATTATTTAGTGCCCTTCTATGTTGCCATGGGGAAGGCACTGGATGTCATGGCCTTTGACATTTTCTCACTATTGACTTACTTTTTTTGCCAAACCTCCTCTTCCTCCCATGTAAATCACCTCTAATTTTTACTAGAATTACTGGCTACAAAATCAGAATGACAAGATCTGTGTATAACCCAACTCCATAGCCATCCCCAGAGGGTTTGTGTAACATTGTAATATAAATGAGGTGTTTTAGACTTGAATTGAAACATAATTATTCATAAACCTGGCTGGAAGGAGAAACCTATTTATTAACAGGAGAAAAAATGTCAATGCCAATGAATGAGGAAAAATACTCAAAACTGTTTAAGCAAGTTGAAGCATAACTCATTCCAGAAGGCAAACACCATTAACATTAACACTGAGACTTCTCAAGCCCTTGGTATTTAGTGTCTAATTCCAGCATCCAAGTGCCACAAACCAGCTGGCCCTTGGTGCCCCTGTTCGTCAGTAATCATGTATGGGATAATGGCAGAGGCCAACTCCTGCAGGGAGACTGTTTGTCTTATACCTAGCCAAGACTGGCTGTTGAACTATTTGCAAAACACCTCTAGTATTAGGAAGTTAAACATTAAAAATTGGGTTTTGATATGAAATCTCTTCTGCCAGGGAAGCGGTGACACGGAGTTGGATGTGTGTCCAACAGCACGGAAAGACAGGTGACGCAAGGCATGGCACTGTGTGGTGAGTAAGAACAAGAGATAACATCATTTTAGCATGAAGCATTTCATTATTTCCCCTGCAAAGAGTGCCACTTGGACAGTAGATATCTCATGGTAGCACTTTGTAGTGTGAATTGGCTGGACTTAGTTTTGCCCTGTTCTGCTTTGGTTGATTGCTTTCCTCTTTGGAAAATACATCATCCAGGCCCTTGCCCTTGGTCACACCAAATAGCTGCTGCAAACATGGCACAGCAGCAGATGTTTCCTTGCTATTGTCTGTTAGAGCCTGTGCTTTACTGTTGCCACAAGCAAGGAGACACATGTGTCTTGGCCTAAAGGCCTGGGTGAATTCTCCTTTTTCTCAGTCTATAAGTAGCACACATTAAATGCACATTAGAAAGGCTAACACATATGTTTTGAAATTTAGTCCAAAAATAACTAAATATCTGTGTGAAACACCTGCACGAGTTGACTCTGGGAATTATGGAAACTCTGGAGACCATAACAAGTGTGGCTACTTGTTATTTCACCCCAAGCATGGGTGTGTGTATAATTGCATGTGTACTGGGGGGATATTTAGGTTTTTGTGATAATATTTATATTCTCATGGTGATCATCATCTTTCTGTGAGCTTTTTGAGAGAGATAATGAGGACTCATTCAAGAAGCAAAGCATCCTTTTTCAGCTGCTGAACTGGTGTTTCAAAGTAATGTGGCTTCAAGAGCAGAGCATCTCTCTGCCTTGCTGGCTGCTGCTCTTGTTAAGGTACTGCAACATCTCCAAAATAAATAGGATCAAAATCCTATTAGAGAAACTCACAGTATTACCTGTCTTTAGTTATCTCCCTTTATTTATCTCTAAGATAAATAAAGCTCACTAGAGAATATTATCCCGAGGTCTGAAGTCTCAAGCTGTTGGGCTCTTTTTGCCTGAGAGTTCAATTTTGGTGGAGTGCCAAGGTAACGCAGGAACACAAGTGGAATGGTGGCAGTAAAAATGTAACTGACTGTACTAAGGAAAGAAAGATGTAAACTGCCCAGAGCTTTGGAAATACCCTAGAGCCTCTTAACTGGAGATTACAACTCCCAGAGGCAAACCTGGGAAACAGAACAGCACAAATCAAGACACAGTTCTCATATGGCTTGGTACAGCCAAGGTGCCTGCACACCATCTGAGTCTTCATCTGAGAGCAATACTGTCCAGAGGTTTAATGTGGTAAAAACTGGGGTGGTTTTGAAGCTGCTCTGTCCTGGATGCTGCAAACATGCACCCTCCCCTCACACAGGGACATCTCTAGCAGCTCACGGTCAGGAAGGAGCAATGTCTGCTCCTGGGACAATTACAGAGGTGCTTCACTTCATGGTTACCTGGATAAATGCTATCTCTGTAGCCCACAGCAGATAGGTTTTGCTCACTGTGTCAGCATTTTAGGATAAGATAATCAGTAATAAATAATTTCCTAACCAGGATTATTCCAAAGAACATTTATTACTGAGGAGCATGTATGTCTTCCTCTTGTTTTACATACTCTTAAACATTAATCTCAATTGTTCCTAGACTTTGTCATGATAGGGAAAGCCCCCATTACCAGTATGTTCACTTTATGGCTCCAAAATGGTCTAATTCCACGTGAAAAGATTTCACTGCTGAACAGCAGCTTCAAAGTACTTAAATACAAAGGCTGTGAAGTTTTGTTTGGTGCTAGCAGGAGGTGCCAGACTGGCAGCACTACACAGTCCCTGTGTGGAACTAGTGGAATAATATAGCTGTCATCCTCACTGTCACTTGCTGTCTTTGTATTGTGCTGGGTTTTATCTGTCAGAGTAAAAGCATGAGGATGTGCTGACCTCTGGAAGGAGACTGTGTACTGCTAGGACTCTGGTGCTGGTTGGCACTGGAGCACTGCTGACATCAGTGGGAGCTGAGCTACATGATAGCTTGACTTCAGCTAGAAGGTGTGCTCGGGGATTGCATGACTTTTACTTAAGCCTTTCACTGTGCAAGTAATTATTCCTGTTACTCATCTCTCTGGATTCTGATGCTACTGCAAAAAATCTGCTGCATGGTGCATTACATCCAAGATCTCCTTGTTTAAATTTGCCAGCTTAGGAGAATGACACAAACTTACATATTTGGTTAATTCTGAAGGTCATCTGGACTGTTTCTGCTAGCTGTAAGTTACACTGAAGGAGCATGAGATCAAATCAGGGTGTTAACATTCCTAAGCATCAAAAATCCTCTCTGCTTACCCCATCCATAACATTGCAGTGGGAGCAAAGTGCTGCTGCCGCATCTGCTCAGGGTTGGTGTCTGTAAATGGTGGTGATGTCCATAGCAATGCTCACAAGTTTAGAGGTATAGGTCTTCTACCCACTGAAACAGCCCATGGCTGGGACTGGGGAGTTGTCATGGAGGCCTTTCTCAAACTGCACTCTCTCGAGTTAGGGAAATAGTCTCTGTCTGAAAAGAGCAATGAGCTTCTGGAGATGATCTTTGTTGCAGCACAACCACCTCAAAACTGTGCTCATAGGTAATACCGTGCTATTCCTCACATTAGATGTGCATTTTCTAGGCTCTGCTCTGTTTCTTTTTTGATGATACTGTATGAAGCTGTTAATATCATTCAGATCAATGCACAAGTTACTAAACTGATTTAGCTTGATTTTTTTCCCTCTTCCTGATACTCTTTCTACAATTGCTTATTGTTAAAACCAATGATTATTCTTTCTGCCAATTAGTATTCACTCTCAGGAATTAGCCCTTGCATAGAAGAGAAAACCCATGGAATAACTGGTGTAAGTGCTTAGTAAGAAAGCATGGATGGCTAGAATTTACCTCCTGACCAGACCTCTGTAAAATCCATGTCTGTTCATGCAGCTAGAAGAGGGCTCCATAACCCATGGTAGTATCACATCTGCTTCTGTACTTGGTTGAGTCACTTGGTTACTGTGTCCCTGGAGAAAATGCTTGGGAGGGAAGCTGTGTCTCTCTTGTGGTGGTTGTTTTCAAGGGAAATTTAAGATTTACCAAGCTGTTAGCAGGGCTTATAAAAGCTGAATAGTCATAAAAGCTAATGTGTTCTGCCAAGAGGTTCTCTATTGAATGCAATCCCAGGAGAGTGTTTGCAGCAGGTGAGCTGGGTATCAGGAGAGAGGAGTATTTTAGATTTAAAAGTTGTGTCAACAAAGTATTAGTTTTTATCTTTTTTTGTCACCTCAGGTTTTCCTAAAACACTGTAACTGTTGTTTGTTTTGGATGTTGTAAGTACAGGCCTCTTGTGTGCATCTGCACTTTAACTTGACTTGAGGTAAAGGTGATTTGAGGGTTACCGGGTGAGACAGCACTGCTCATCCAACAATGGGGCAAAGTAGCAAAAGGGATGGTGGGGAGTACAGCAACTCTGCACTTCCCAGGGCATGCTTCCAGGTACTGTATGGCCAGGACAAGGGCTAGGATCCCTAGAGTCAGGTGAGCTCTGCAGTGACACGTGGGTGGGCAGGAGTTTGGCTGAAGAGCCAACAGCTCTGGGGGTCCTTGGAATTTGTTACTGACTCGGTTAGCAATGTTTGTTCAATAAAAGCTTCTGTTACTAACCCCACAACTTCTGCACCCTACAAGACATGTGGAGGAGGGAGTGCTGAACCCCTCTCATCGCCATTTCTCTGAGGGTCTCTTTCCTATTAAGCCCAGAAGCTCTGAAATCATTCCCTCTCCTTTTTTTTCATGCTTGTCTAACACTGTGCCTTGGAACACACAGAATTCAGTGGGAGGATTCCAGATGACTTTCAGTGGGAGGCATCAGGCCTGTTAATAACTGAAGATCTGACTCGATCAGTTCTTTATATGCAGATCATAATAAAAAGATGAGGGAGAAGAAGAAAGATGATAATTTTATAGCTGTTTTTCAGCTTCCATGCTGACAGGTGAGACAGCAGTGAAAACACAAACTGCCTTCATTTGTCCCATTTGTTCTCATCTGGCTTGTCACTGTACCCTGGGTAAGAAACTACACACTGCAAGTTCTTAGTTTTCAGGATGAAGGAATAAATGTTCTGGAGCATTGCTCATCTGATGTTACAAGAGGCTACTGAAACACTGGTCACCTGCTTCACCACATGCACAGCAAATAAAGGAGGAATTTTCACCCTGAATTTAGTTCCCTTTGTTGGTACCTTGGGAGGGAAATCTTTTGGTGATGCTGGCTCTCAGCAGCAACTTACTGCAGTAGGTTTTAGAAATGCGAAGAGAAGGGAGACCATGTAGTGGAAAGCAACATTGCCTTTGAGGCATAGAGAAGCACACACATGCTGGGTCTGATGGGGAAACATCTGGCTTTCAAAGCTGCTTGTTGAGTTCAGTGCTACTTACTGTAAGAAAGGGTAATCCACACAAAGAGCATGAAAGCAACTTTTCCAAAGCAATGTAAGCCTGCTGAAATCTCTAAGGTCAAGCAGGGGGAATTCTTATACAAGAAATCAATTGGTTTAGTTGGAATAAGCCTTGTTCCTATTCCCTTGCTTGGCCTTGCTCAGCTGTGGTTAAATGAGGAGAGTGGGTGATAATCATCTAATTATCTTGCTGTTGATGGGCTGTGGAGCAGGTGGGAGCCCTGACTTGTTCTCTTGCGGATGCCAGCTCCAGGGATGGGTTCAGCATTTGGAAAGAGATGTTCCACAATCTAAACCAAGTGCAATAAGATGGTGGTTCCATTGCTGGGTGTATCAGGAAAGGATTGGGAATAGTCATGTTTGCTCATCTCACCTGTGTTCCTGACTCAGACTGTCCCTCACAAGAGAGAGGAATTTTTCTCAGTAGTTATTTAGATGTATTAGGAAAGACTTCCTGGGAATAGGATGCAATTTTCAGACCAAAAAATCAGCTAGGTCAGCTTACAGCAGGGTCTTCAATTTGATGTGGGAGACCTGGCTTGGGGGAGGCTGATGCTCCATGCTGCTGCCCTATATCTACCAGTGTCACCACAGCTTATCCCAGCTCTTCTGGGATCTTTTGGCCTCAGAGTTCTTGGATTTTATGCCATGCCACAACCAAGGCAAATTTAAAACTGTGTATGTGTAATCCAGCAATGAATATGATCTTTCTAAGCTACAGGTTCACCTTGGTGTTTAGCTCTCTACTACACTTTAGGTTAAAGCATTGATTAATCCAGACATCAGATAAAAGATAAGAGTTTATTTAGGATTGAACATTCATTTGTAAATTGAATATGTTACTTATTTTCCAAAGCCCATGACATACTGGCTTTGTTACAGATGTATCCAGAGCACCTGAAAAAGTACTGACCTTTAGTTAGCGAAGACACTGTTCCCATATTACTTTATTATTTGACATTTCCTAACTTTCTACAGCCACTTAACTCCATTAAAAGTATTTCAAGGTCTGTATCTCGTTCCTAACTTTTCCATTAACCTCTTCCCATCAGCC
Organism: Melopsittacus undulatus; assembly: GCF_012275295.1. Classification (NCBI taxonomy): domain Eukaryota; kingdom Metazoa; phylum Chordata; class Aves; order Psittaciformes; family Psittaculidae; genus Melopsittacus; species Melopsittacus undulatus. The sequence continues at coordinate 6,102,447 of NC_047529.1, read as the reverse complement.
CTAATAAATTACTACCGAGTATCCTACAGATAAGGTATTTTCATGTCTGCTGTAATGATCTCAGATGTTCAGTTGTCATATAGGAAATGCTGCATTTTGTCTCCCTCATGTCTGTAGCACAATAGCCTTGTATTGTGTTAGGAAAAGCAGCATTAAATTTTCTAGGCAATACCTAAAGCGGCATAAGTGGATGTGGGTTTTTTTTCACATGGGAGAAATAAAGTCACCTAAACAAATATATTAATTTTGTGTGGGTTCCTGTATGCTTTTCCCTGTGAATAACTGACAGTTCTGACTAGGGAGACCCTCCACAGTTTGCATCAGTTTATTGGTGTCATTACATTGATTTCAAGGGCATTAGATTCAGTCCTGGCTTTCACATCTGCTTGAGTCACTGAATAGTACCAAGTTTTACTTTACTCAGAGCATAAGACAAAACAGAATCCATCACAAAAGTTGGGAATAAAGCACACACAAACACCAGTGCTTTCTCCTTCAGCTTTGCTACCATGTAACGTGCCTTGGGTGCAGGAGACATTAAAGCATCTACCATAGCATCCACAACTTCATTGCCCTTAGTGCTTCCGTCATTCAGAATGCTGTTGAAAAAGTTTGCTCGCTCTTGAACATACTCCTTATTGTAAACTGTCTTTTCCTCTTCACTGAGTTCATTCCAGATCTCTTCGGCACTGAGTGGTGGCTGGATCTTTGTGAAGCGTGCATAATTTCCTGGCTGAATAACACAGACCTAAAAGCAACATGTAAAACTTATCAAGATGCAATCAGTCATCCTGAATCCAATTAAATACTACAGTCAGTAAAACAGATCAAAAGCTTTCTGTGAAATGTTTAAGGTTGCAGAGATGCTTTATTCTGACTTCCTTGTTTCGCTCTGATTTAATGTTCTTGTTGTGACTACTCAGCATATCTTCACTGAATACTGTTGTGCATCTTTGATTTTTATAGAATGCTTAATGATGTAAATGTTTTGACAATACTGATACAAAGCATTTCAGTATGACTTTGATGTCTCCAAAGTGGAATATTTAGGGGGTTTTCACTCACTGGTGGATCTTGCAATTGGTAATTTTTTACCTGATTTTAGGACAAAAGGAGATGTCAAAGAAAATTAGAAGGTCCTGGAGAAAGAAGTGCTGTTTTCCCATGTATGTCTAGTTAAAAGTAAAATAGGCCACGTCAGCCAAGCACAGAGGGGACAAAAGGTCCTGGTCTGACTCTCACTAGAATTATTAGCTCATTTCCATAGCTTTCTGTGCATGTGGATTTAAATGGAAAGCACACACATCCTTTGCTGCTCTGCCTGTTTTTCTTTGTGTGTGTTGCTGCTGATGCTCTGCTAACTTTTGAGGCTTCTGAGTGATGTCAGAGCACACTGAGCACTCAGAGTGTGTATACCTGTCCTCAGCAGCAGGCTTGTTCAAACTGTTTGTAGCTATGCAACATTAAACACTCTGTGGCATTTAGCTGACCTGATTTCTAAAGACTACAACACAAGGTGAGGAAAAATGGTGCTGAGCCATGTAGGATACTTGAGGGTCTGACAGGCATCCTCTGGGAAGTCTGCAGAGCTACAGAACTGTTATGTCTCTCATCTGCCACCCAGCCCATTTACTAGAAGCTACAGTGTGTGTTGGTGATGGGATATACCTGTCTCAGCCTACATGGCAGTTGGTGTGCTGCATACCAGAAGGGTTCAGGTGTGGGAGAAGGAAGAGTTGTGAATCGGCAGAAGCAGTGGGCATAGCTGGAGCAGCTTATGCCTCAAGTTTGTCACAGGACATCTTTGGGAGCCCCCCTTGCTATTAGCCAAACTAATGCCAATAATAAACTTCCCACATTTATTTTAGACAAAGGGGTTTGGAAAACTTCATGTTTTGGAGTTTTTTGGAGTTGGCTTGGAGATAAAGAAGAGATGCTACTTTTCTTGCCTTCCTTGGTTTTCTGTAGCCTTTCTAATGGAAGACACATACTTTCCTGCAGGCAGCCAGCTTGCCTGGCCATAGTTCAGTGGGACAGAGCCATAGCTCTGTTCCTTGCCACCTCTGGGTGACTTTCTATGGAAAGGACAAAGGGAACAACAGAGCAGGGGAGATAAGCACAGGGAACAGGGACCCTCTGTTCTGCAGGCTCTCTGCAGGGTAGGTGTTTAGGAAAATGCCAGCCAGTGTCTTGCATACAGTGAGAAACAGAATCATGGATACTCTGGAATGTCTGTGAGCCTGGCTCACTGCATTGTGTACTGGAGCTATTCCTGGGCTGGGGAACTGTAAAATCCTAAACGACCAGAGTAGCTTACCTGTTAAACTAAGCTCTTCCATGCATTTGAGATTATCCTCAGCTAATCAGTTGGAATCTTCGTCATGCCGTGTGGTATTAGGATATGTAAAAGCACTTGCATTTTATAGCATTTTATATTTATCCAAGAGGGGTAGTTAATAGCTGCATAGCTGTAATTTCTTCCAACACAAATCTTATGAACAGTGTTGTAAATCTGTGTACATAAAGAGTACACCAATGTAAATCCTCCAGGGAAGACTCTGTGTGTGTTTGAGAAGAGCGTTTCAGCAGTGGAGTGACTCCAAGGAAAGAGCCTAACAAAGCTACTTAGTGATCTAAGTTTCAGGTTTGACTATCATCATTGCTTAGACAGGGCACTAAGAGCACTATTAGAGCCTCTTAGACTAAGAGAATAAAAACATAATTACTCTGCATGATACTGCCTTTTGCAGTGCTGCTGTTCCCACAAAAAGGAAGGATCTTTTAAGCACTAATTTTGTGAGAGAAGAAAGAAGCCCTCTGGTAGGTGACAAATCTTCCTTTTCACTGCACAGAGCTCAATGTCTGTCTGGGCTCTCTTCTCCCAGAGCCACCCCAGAGAAAGTTTCATTACTTGGACTGTTAGGAGCTCTTCACAGGCCATGGCACTGCTCAGGCAGGCTCATCTCAGGTTTATCCACTGTAGAGGATGTGGAGGAAGGGTGGAAGTGGCAGTGTTGGCACAAAGACATACTACCCCACAGCTTCTCAGAACTGCAAACATCACCTAGGTGTGCTTTTCTCAGTGATTTCCAGCCAACTGATCAGCCACAGAGAAACCACCTCCTTCCAAGGGGAAGCTGCATCCACAATTCAACTCCAATTTTATCTTTGTCAGTTTGTGCATGGAGCTTACTTTGCACAAGAGTAGATGTTATTTTGCATATGCTGCTTGTTCCCTTGGCTAAAATTTCCACCCTGGGCTGGTCTTGGCTGGGATAAAGTTAATATTGTTGACAGTAGATGGTATGGGGCTGTGTCTTGGATTTAAGCTGGAAGCAGTGTTGGTAACACAGAGATGTTTTAGTTACTGCTGAGCAGTGCTTACACACAGCCAAGGCCTGTTCTGCCTCTCACCCATTTCACCTGTGAACAGGCTGGGGGTGCACAAGGAGTTGGGAGGAGACACGGATGGGACAGCTGATCCCAACTGACACAACGGATACCCCAGACCATACAGCATCATGCTCAGCATATAGAGCTGGGGAAGGAGAAGGAAGAGAGGGGACATTGGTAGTGATGGTGTTTGTCTTCCCTAGTCACTGTTACTTGTGATGGAGCCCTGCTGTTCTGGGGGTGGCTGAACACCTGCCTGCCCATGGAAGTGGTGAATGAATTCCTTGCTTTGCTTTGCTGGTTTGTGCAGCTTTTGCTTTACCTGTTAAACTGTCTTGATCTCAACCAATGAGTTTTCTCCCTCTCACTCTTCTGATTCTCTCCCCCATCATGCTGGGGGGGAATGAATGAGCATCTGGGTGGTGCTTAGTTGCTGTATGGGGTTAAATCACAACACACCCTCACATCATTGTCTAGTGTTCTTCGTGCAAGTTGCCTCCTTTCCCCATAAAAAGATGTGGTTTAGCTCTCTAGAAAAATTTCAGGAGTAAAACATCTCTCTTTCTCATGCAAAAATCAATGTTAGAAAGAGCAGGGAGTTTCACACATTAGCTACTCACTACATCACTTACCTGGACACCAAACTTCTTCATTTCCAGTCTTAGAGCATCACAAAATTTTTCAATAGCTGCCTTGGTCATAGCATAAATGCCATTTCCCAATGTAAAATAGGCATTAATGCTGGACATGAAAACAATACGTCCTGGAAAGAAAATAGTGCAAATAACTTCACTCTCAGTCTCAAACATAGAATTGCTGCTCTAACCTGAGTCTTCTGAGCTGCTGATAACGTGATAATTAGCATGATGTTCCTTTCCAGCCCTAACTGTTCTATGATTCTATGCTGGTTTACTACATAATAGGCCAAAGCTGAGCCATGTAAGTGTGCAGTGCCCATACAAAAGGGCACTCAGCTGTTAAGCAAAGAACTTCACACAAAAATCTTTCTTCCATCTCTTGAAAGATGCTGGACTGGATAAAGCATATCACATCCCCTATGCTGCTTATTCCTTCTGAGTCTGAGAAAGGATGAAAATGATGGAAAAAAGCAGTTCCCTAAAAGCTTGAGACTGAAAAATAGTAATAAAAGTCTATGCTAGTGATAGACTGCAGAGAGGAGGAGCAGATGGTTTTTCCTGCAGTGGATATATGACTGTTAACACAATTTTCTGCACTAATGATATCTGCACTGAGACCTGGCTTACAACTGTGCATAGAAAGTCAAAACCAGACTGTACAGGGATAAGCTTCACCAGATAAAGGTGACTTGACAAAATCTGTGCAGCCTCACACTGCCTTGATATCATTTCACTGATCTGTGCTGCTTTTTCCTCCTTTATAAGTCTTGCCAACTACAGGCATGCCTTGTATCAGGGATTTTTGATTTGAGGCACTGGGTTGTGGTTCTTTTCTACTGTTTACTTGTAAACTTCTACCAGTCATACTATGGAGTGAGAAATGTGTGAATGTGGATATATCAATACCAGAGGTGAGAGAGGAGATGGCCTCATTGCCAGCAATACAGAGAACATAGTTGCAGTCCTATTGCTGCCACAATTGGTGGCAGTTGGTGCAAATGGTTTAGGCTTATGGGGTGTCAAAAGGGTATCGTGGGAATGCAGTGAAATCTGTAATTCTGAATAAGGTCCCCTGCCTTCCTACGCAGTGTCTAGAATATATCTTGTATACAACAACAGGAAAACCACAACCAGCTTGCTGATCAAGATGCTACATCAGCTGGCCTGGCCAGATGGAAAAGTTGTGGAAACGTTGCTCCTTTCAGAGTAGGACACTTAAGTTCTGTGCTGGAGAGCAGCACCTCCCTTTACAAGTAATAATCTGGAAGTGCTTCTGGGAGCAGGTGCTCATCCTAAAATGGCAATAAATCCTTCCTTCAGAACCCATCTTGTCCTTCAGAGGCCCTCGGGTAGGATGACCTCTGCCTCCTTTCTCCACGTTCTCCAGTATCTAAGTGATTTGGTACATGCACCCTGGATGTGGGACACATCATTTAACTTCTCTCTTTGCCTAAGGTTACCGAAACCTGACTTTTCCAGGAGATTGCTTTAATATCCATAATTCAAGCTTTTCATTTGGAAAGGTCACTTGCTGCCCCCAAAAACATGAGCTTTAGCTACCCTCGCTGTTCCTGCAAGGAAGGAGACAGGAAACCTAGAATTCTTCCTAGAAGTGCCCTGGGCTCCTCTCCTACATAGATGGGACCTGAAAATGGAGTGTGGGCAGTTAATAAAGGCAGCATCGACAGCCAGGAGTGAGATGCAGAGTGCTCCTCTGAGCTAAGGTACTATATATGCACAGCCATCCAGACCCAAATCTAAAAGTTTATGCACGTGCTTAACATCAAACACACATTTAATCCCTTTCACTTCAAAGTAACCCCTTGCAATTCAGTAAGTCAGACAAATGCCTCTGGTGGATAAGCACCAGAGAGTTTTAGCAGTAAGTAGGACATCACAGAAAGAAAAGTGGCATGTTTCCATGTAACAGGCACATAACACATGCACTGGGTACATGCAATAGCACATTCTTTTACAAAACCAAATCCAACTTGCAATATTTAAAGGTTTCTTTTTTCTTGCATCAGAGTATTATAGACCAAAGGCAACCAAGCAGAAAGAAGCAGAGAAGACAGAAAGGGGATGCTTTTATCTTACCAGCATTTTGTGTAACAGTGGCATGTGGGGCTTCCAGGTGCAACATAGCCCTTACTTTAGTTGATGCTGTGTATGCACAGAACAGATCCTCACCTTTAAAGGGCTTACAACTTAAATAGACAAGCTTAGCAAAAGAGGGAGAAAGGAAGAACGTATCTTTCTTTCCCAGATACAGACAGGGACAAGTAGGGAACAAACTGCAAAGTAATTGAGACATGCTGCAGTGCTGTAGAGGGCTTTTTGAGCCATTTCTTCTCAGAAGAAAGGATAAAGCCCACACATGCGGAGTACCATGCAAATGCAGTTATCCCATTGGATACCCACATGGCTCTGTACTTGAAGTTTCCTGCCCAAGGTCATAAAGAGGATTTCGCTAGGCCTGGAACTGGAGACTGGATGTCATCTTTCTTCTCCTAATTGCCAAACAGTAAAAATAGTAAAGCCTAAATAACACAGTTGAGCAGGAGTTTATGGGTTCTTTGTGTTTTCTGCTTACAAAGTCTTGCCTGAGCTTAATGATTTATTGTGAGCATTTTTTCCTCTCTTTTCTTAGTCAAGCACTGAGGTAATTCACTATTAGTAAGTATTTTTTCTATGTATTTTAAAGACAGGCTCTTTAAGGGTACTTTTCCCCCCTTACAACTTGACCTTCTTTTCAGGATCAAGGATCAGGATTTCCTTTTCAGGCCACACAGAAGGAGCCTGTCATTTCAGTTCAATGAGACACAATTAAAGCTTTTTTTATAGATGCTACATTTACCCTGATTATAGTAAGCTAATTATTCTACAACTCTAAATAACAGTGGATTAGCTTTACCCTTGTATTTCCTTAGAAGGGGAAGAAACTCCAGCGTTGTCCTGATGCTCCCAAGGAGATTCACATCTGCAACTCTTTCATACTTCTCCATAGGCAGCCACCCAGTCTCACCAAATGTTGAGATTCCTGCATTGTTGACCAGCCCCCAGAAGCCTATGGAAGAGAAAAGGCTCAACAAACATCTTTCACTGCAAAACAACCACCATTTGGTGACAAAACAGAGATTTGGACCCATGGAAATAACTTTTTAGTTGTGTTATCTTTTCATCTTTTCTAATTGCTGGCATGTTTTGTTTCATGAGGGAATGCAATTGTGGTCATTATCTGGACTATATAAGCCTCAGTGCTATTTAATAATCACTCATTTTTAGTCATCTTAAGTTATTTATGAATAACATGATCTGGGAGACTACATCTTACTGCCAATGCAATGTATCATGATATTTTAATTACTTTAATCCCACTGTGTGCTATGAGAAGTTTTGTGGAAATTATATTAAGCAGTATAAAGGCTAAGGGGTAATATTTTCAAAGTGCCTGACTAATTTAGGAGACTAAGTCTGGGAGCCTTTTCCAGGATTTGAGCTTTGATTCCTTCTGGAATAAGCCACAGTCAGGTACATGGGTGCAGCACTGGGTAAAGGAGCCAAGTAAGGCCAGTGGCTATGGTATTTTCTTCTTACTTTGTACTCTTGAAAAACATTATTCCCCATACAAGAATGGTGCTAAGGAGCCCAGATCCCTGAAATGCAGTCATATTCCAGTGTTTACAAGCAGAAATTTATTGTTAGCAAAGCTTGTTGTGACACAGGTCTCTGACACAAAGTACAAGCCCTTTAGCCCACAGGCACAGAACGTTTCATGTGAGCCCTGCTCAGTGTTAATAACCTCCACTGCTTTCTTGTTGGAGTGTGGGATACATGTCAGTTTGGAGCTGACATGCTGACTACATGCTCATGAAGCCAGGCTGATTTGTCCTTGCCTTCATAGCACCCATCTGTAGATGTACAGTAAAGCAGTGAGGGACATGGCACTTTTGAAAACACCTTGTTTTCTGCCCACAAATCCTGACTGCTACTATTTGTAGGGTGACCAGTGGTGTAACTAAGAGTACACAGGGTAGCCTGACTGGCATGAAATAGCTGTTTGCAACCTTCTTCTGCCAGCCTTGACAATTGTGCTTATGCTCCTTTTTCAAGAATTGTTGAATGTATCTGAGGCAAATTAGTGCTTTCTCATACCTTCCTTCATACCTACCTACAGGGGAGATTTAGGTTGGATATAAGGAAGAAATTCTTGATTGTGAGGGTGGTGAAGCGCTGGAATAGGCTGCCCAAGGAAGCTGTGAGTGCTCCATCCCTGGCAGTGTTCAAGGCCAGGTTGGATGGGGCTTGGAGCAACCTGGTCTAGTGGAAAGTGTCCCTGCCTGTGGCAGGGGGCTGGAACTGCATGATCTTAAGGTCCTTTCCAACTCAAAACATTCTGTGATTCTACAGGATCTACTCTGCTTAATCCTGGAACCCAGGTTTCCTTCCTTCCTTCCCTCCTTCCTTCCTCTGGACACAGAGTCTGGGGCATGGGTGTGATACCAACCCAACTGTATACTCCTGTGCCTCTGTAGCAAAGAGATTCATGGAAGACCTTTGGTCACTCTGGTGAAGGTGCTACAGAAACCCTTGGGCTGAACCCTTCTTTCTGTAACAAAGCTACTGGGATGGTTTCATGGTGTCTTGTCCTTCCAGAGCCCCACCAAGAACTGCAAACACCAGATATCATTCACAATGGTTAAAGCTCCAACAGCAATCTTTAGAATTAGTTTGTAAAGCAGAGCTTTGTAAGCTTTCCTAACATACACATACTACTTATGAGGCTGATGATTAAACAGGGAAAGAAACTGAATTCTTCCAGTGAATGTCTCATATGCAGAGAAGAACACTCAAGATCAGGAATTTAACATACAGAACTTGGATAACTGTGTCTTCCAAAGAGAATAAATTATTATTCAGTGGTCTGTCACACAGCAATCCTTGGCACTGCACCTCTCTTGTAACTTCAGATATAGGCTGACCACTGTCCTAGCAATGCAGGAGTTTCCTATGTACTCACCTCTTTTCCACTGTCCCGGATATTAGCAGACAGAGGAGAGGAAATGGACCAAAAAATTAGCTGCTGGAACTGGGTATCCTGGACTTTCTTCTTCCCCCTGCCATTGCCCTGTTGTTCCAGGACTTTCCATGTTCTCTGGCTTTATTTCTCCTTCTTTAATGGAACCAGCCCAATGGGACTGACCTCCCAGGAAAATGCTTCAAGATCAGTAGATTACAGTCCTCTGTGAAAGCTAGTATCAGTACTTACACATGATCTGATCTGCAGATGAACTATTTTCTACTTACAGCTGGAGGTCTCTGTACTCAGGCTTATTTTCACCTAAGCTAACACAACACAAACTAAAGCCTGGCACCACTGTCAAAGCTGTTCCCTCACCTTCTCAGCTTCACCTTTGCTAATAAAAACAGTCATTTTGCTTCTGCCACTACATCCTGCACAGCACAGTGAGAACACTTGCTCCACACACCCCTGAATTCATTAGGGCTCCACAAATCCAGCCATTAAACTTTAGACAATTGATTTTCTTCTTTGTTTTCTAAACTGTAGAACAGAGAATTGAGCGTGCAAGACTTAAGTTTGCTTTCCAGGCATTTGCCTCATGCACTTCAAAGCTCCATGTGGTTAGTGGTGAGGGCAACCTGTGTGTATAAAAAGGCAGAGTTCACAGACTAATTGCTCCTTCTTTCTTTGCAGTGGCCAAATCAAAAGTGACGAGGAGCAAAGGTGGCTTGAGTTAAACTGGAACAGGCGTTTCTGAGGAGAAGATTAAGTAAAACATAAGAGATTTTGCTCAGAGTCAGCTCAAAACCTTCTGATTGTCCTCAAGCGAAACCTATTGTTTCTTAGAACATTTCTGGCATTCCCGAATGGGAAATGTCCTGATATTTTCCAAATATTTTCCTGCAGTTTTGTTAATTTGAATCAATTTGCAGAATTCTACCCAAATAACAAACAACATTATTCCTGTATGCCACTTTTCTGGAAAACTTCCTTCCTCCTGAGAAACAACCTGCCCAGATGTGTACTCAGGGTTCTTGAACCTGCTTTGGTCTTCCCTTTTTTTGTGGTAAAACTTAATGCTATAAATGTGCATACAAAATACATCATATATTTGCTAAGACAGTTCAGGTAATCTGGGAAATACAGTCCTCAGGTGGAAATCAAGAAGGAAAAGGCACAAGTAAGAATCAAACAGCTGAAGGAGAGAAGAAACATTGCATTTCCTCAGTGCCCATGCACAGACACATGAAGATAAAGCAGCTGATATTTGACCTGGAAGGTCAAGCACAGTTTAGGAAGAGGGGTGTTAGACTATGTCACAGCAGGCAGGGGATAAATAAATGGGGAAGCAGAACTGGATATCAAAGAGATTTTCACTGATCTCTGTCCTGGGAAAATGGATCCTGAGGACAAAGATTAAAAGATATAGCCAGGGATATAAAGAATCACCTTAGGAGTCCTAACTTAAAATTAGCAAGGCTTTCAGAAGACCAGTAGCTCTCACATAACCTTCCAGATAGTTTCTATTTCAAGACATGTTGACAAAAAGGCACAAATTCAAAGCCCTTTTTTAGGCCAAAAAGATGCCTGTTGTTTTTCCTGAAACTCTTAAAAGTTGTCTTCCTATGCAAGTCAATCAAGCTGTGTGCTTGCAAAGCCTTTTGGGATCAGGCCTTTTCTATGTAGGTGGCTACACACAGATAATACCTGAATTTGGCCAGATTTCCTGAACTCTAATATGTATTCTTGGTATCACTGATCTTTGGAGTTTCTCATCTAAATCTGAGCCCATGCAAAAATGACAGGCTCTTTCCTGAGAGATCCCAGTCCAATACTAAAGAACGTAGCCAAAGGAAGGAGAATGTGATTTGCCACATTCCTACAGAAGAATGAAGAGAGGCAGCAGAACAGTCTGTTGGTAGCAATGCAGGGTGTCCATGGTAGCAGGCCAGCTGAGACTCCTGAAATTGAGATACATACATTCATGACTCACCATCCTTTGCCTGGAATGTTTTGCTGTGGTTGTCTTCATTGCAATGATGAGTCTATTTGTATAGGAAGTCTGGGCTAAAATATGGTAGCATGAGCCTCCTGGGTGGATTCTGTGAATAGGAAATTCTAAGCTGAGGAGAGTACTTAATAGCCTTGGAGTAGGAGGTAGGATTATAACTAACAACCCTCCCTTGCAGCTAGCTCCATGTCACCTATTCACAACAGGCAAGAAAAGGAAGAAAAATTCATGTTTTAAACAAGAAAAAGAAGAGAAGAAAGAAAAACACTGAGGTTTGCTGTAAAGCCTGAGAGAGTTGCAAATCAACATGCTCCAAAGTCCCAGTCTACTTCACATTGGTTTTAATGTGCAAGTGCAATAAATTTCTTCTTTCTAAGCAAGAAAGGACTCTAAATATTTTAGAAAGTTATCTTATTGGCATCATCTTATGGCACACAGGCCATAAGAACAAATAAAGGCATCAGAGCCAGGACATTTTAATGGAGGAACAGTTAGTTAGCACTAGAGAGTGAGATGCCTGTCATGGAAATTGATTTGCTCTTCTTTTCAGATTGACATAATTTCACAGTCTAGAATAGGACAAATACTTCCAAGGAAATTACCTATGGAGTGGCAGAATATCCAGCTAGGTGTGCTACCAGTAGTTTGTATTTCTACTCTTGCATAACAGAGGAAGAAGACAAGGTAGAGCTTGGGTGTTATCTCATGGGTGCAGCATAACTAGAAGGTGAATATATGTGTCCAGTGGAGTCCACAATTAGGTGTTTGGGTTCTTCCTCAGACTCTAGGCAAAAAATACAGGCTTTACAGTGCAGAACTGTAGCCTCTTCAATGTTTGTCTTGGCTTGAAGCAACTAAAATCTGCTGAAAAATAAGATTCATGAGGGACTTGAGCTCTATGCACCTCTGTTCATTGCCAGCTGCTTGTCTGGAGAGCCCTGGGATGTGGATGGAACACTTTTCAGGATGGAGACTCTCTTCCTTTGTCCACATATGAGGTCTAGAACAAGAGTATGTGATGCTGACAGTAGGGATCAAGATGCTTTAAGGAAATAAAAGCAGAAACAAAAGCATTCTGCAGGTTTGAAAAGAGGAATATAGTGTATACAGACATAATAAATGTGAGAAAACATGCTTTTTTCTTCAACTGCAAGAAAAGATTTCAGATAAAAGACATTATTTTGGCTTATCAGTCATGATGACTTGAGATGACTTGGAAGAAAAAGCCATGCTTGTCTGAGATGCACAGACCATGGTAAGGATGATACTCTGATAGTAAAGAACAACAATTTAATCTTTCCCAGGATTTACTCTGAGCTATTTAAACACAACATGCAAAAGTAAGCATTGTTTAACTGCTTCCTCTCTGTTTTGGTGCATCTTCTGAAGCTGAATTTGGAATCCATAGCCTTTGCACAGTTACCATTAAACCTGGAGATAGCTGAAGTGGTTTCCTGGTTTCCTTGTTACTATTTTGAGAACTATATGGAAGTGTTTTAGTGTCCTGAATCTGTAAGTCCAGCACATGATGGTACCTGAGTGAAACTGTCACTATGGAGAGCTCCTTCACTGATGGGACATCAAGGCACCTCTCTGCTGCCCACCCTTTGGGAACCTCAAATGTTCTGTGCAGTCACATAGTTCTCTCATCTCATAGCTACTTTAAGAACATAAATGCAATTACAAATGGTTCCAAATTCTCTTTCATTTAAATTTCATTTAAAAGAGTCTTCATCTGAAATGCAAACCACCCACAATTCCTGTCTTTAAAAACTGAAATGGTTAACATGAGCGCCAACCTTCAGCTGAATCATGAAATTGAAACTGGTTTATAAAGTTAAAATACCAAAGCAAACACCACATCTATTTTCAGAGGTGCCAAGAAGGAGCACCCCTACTGAAGTCTTTTGCTTAAAGACTCTACATAAGTGGAGTATCCTCACAGTCACTTTACATTTAAGATAAAAATATTTATGCCCCTGTATTTTATAAGTTATGAAGAAGACTTGTGCCATTTACTCCATTAATATCTGACATTAAAATAACTCCTTTGCTTCTTCCTGCTTAATAAGCTTAGGAGGAAGATTACTTCATAGAATCCTAGAATGGTTTGGGTTGGAAGGGACCTTAAAGCTCATCCAGTTCCAATCCCTGCAATGGGCAGGGACACCTTCCACTGGAGGAGGTTGCTCCAAGCTCCATCCAACCTGTACCTTGAACACTGCCAGGGAGGGGACAACCACAGCTTCTCTGGGCACCCTGTGCCAGTGCTTCAACACCCTCACAGGGAAGAGCTTCTGCCTAAGAGCTCATCTCAGTCTCCCCTCTGTCAGGTTAAAGCCATTCCCCCTTGTCCTGCCCCTACAGGCCCTTGTAAAAAGCCCCATCCCAGATTTCTTGTAGGCCCCCTTCAGGTATTGGGAGACTTTTATAAAGTCTCACAGGAACCTTCTCGAGGCTGAACAAACAAAACTGTCTCAGCCTGTCTCTAGAGCAGACACACTCCAGCCCTTGGAGCATCTCTATGGCCTCCTCTGGACTTGCTCAAGCAGGTCCACGTCCCTTGTGTTAGAAGCCCCAGAACTGAGCACTGTACTACAAGTGGGGTCTCATGAGAGCGGAGTAGAAGGGAAGAATCACCTCCATCAGCCTGCTGGTCACACTCCTTTTGATGCAGCCCAGCATACAGTTGGCTTTCTGGGCTGCCAAGTGCACACTGCCAGCTTGTGATGAGGTTTTCATCAGCCAACACCCCCAAGACTTTCTGCTGTTATTACTTGATAACTGTGAGTTGACCCAAAAGGCATATATGCTGTCTGGATCTGTAAAATTTGGTGTTCTTTTCTGCCTTTGCAGAGTGCCCTCATGATGCTGCAGCAGAACCTCTGACAACAGTGGGAAAAGGTTTCAAACAGTGTGTGCTCTGGCTGCACAGGCCCAGCCCTGCAGCAGGGGCTGGCAGTCCAGGGAAATCACCAAATCACCCTGCATACGTTGTGTCCATGCAGTGTTTCAGACCCAGTTGTGCTCAAGAGTCTTTCCTGGACCTTCTGAGCAGGCCCTGATTGTGTGATTTGTCTTGGTCTGTAGGTCTGTCCACATGCCTATAGGCAACAAGGACTACCAGCAGGTCAGTGCTGAACTGTGGACTCGAGAGTCTACATGACAGCATGAACATGAGCATTACATAAACTGCCAGAATTACAAGATAAGTGATCTGTAACCCAGAATTTCAGGGAACCTGGTCCTCATCGAGCCTCTAAGAGCTTTCATGAGCCCTCTGCATTGTCTCTGCACTTGGGAAAGAGCCCAAAGACACTGCCTCTTAATCAGATAAGGTCAAGATCAACCATAAATACATGCACTTGATGAGCAGCACCAAGGCTTTTTCATACTTGTTTCATCCCCTTCCCAACATGCTGATGAACCAGGCAGGCAGAGGTCTTGCATTCCATTATTGTTCCACATGCTTTATTCTCTTCTTGTTTTCCCTGTGTCTATACAGAAAGTGTCTGTATTTCTGAAGGAACCTTACTTCCAAGCCTGGTTAAGTGCTCTATTCCAAGTGCATACTCCAGCATCACACTGGGTGGCTCTCGCCCTGTAGTCAAAGGGGGAAAGAGGTAACTAGCCCATGTCCTGCTGTGTGTCATGTGTTCTGAGTGGATAACCCAAGATTTCAGTTGTCTACAGTTATTTCACAAGTTAAGGTCTATCCCTTCCCCTGGGTGTATACTCTCTATAGGGTGTATAATGGGACAGGTTTCCTTTTAAGTGACCCTTTGAAGGACCAGCTTGACAAACTCCAGTTGTACCAATAGCAGCTGGTTTGGTGTGGCACAACAGCTTCCATCTCTGCATTTCCTTTATTATTCACAAATCATGCCCTGCAATACTTCAACTTCCCACCGCCTCCAGTGCGTGCTCTTTGCTTTGCCTGCCGTTCCTCCTGTCGGATACCTGTAGAGGGCTTCAGGGACCCCACATTCGGTCATTTCCTCATTCATTTCCACTGTAGAGAACTATGAATGAGCCCCGTTTGTGCCACTCAGCCAAGCACCAGCGCGGTTTAAATGCAAACCACTGTAGTTACCCTCCCTGTCCGCCGCCCCTTCAGCCCCACCGCCCCGAGGGGTGGGTTTGGGGTCTCCGCGCCGCCGGTGCTCACCTCGCTCGGGCAGGTGGCTGAGCACCAGCTCCTTGGCGGCCAGCACATCGCGGGCGCTGGTGACATCGAGCTGCAGGACGTGCAGGCGGCCGCTGCCGCCGGCCTCCCTCTGCAGCCGCTGCGCCCCGTCACCGCCGGGGCACAGGCAGCCGGCGAACACGGTGAAGCCGAGGCGATGGAGGCGCAGCGCCAGGAAGTGCCCGAAGCCGCTGTCGCAGCCGGTGATGAGCACGGCCCTACCGGGCGGCTCCAGCCGCACCGCTCCGAGCCGCCGCATCCGCGGCAGCAGCAGCAGGAGGAGGAGGAGGAAGAGGAGGACGAGAGGGACCGCGGCGCACATGGCGCCCGCGCCGCTGCTGCCCTGTGTGAATGGAGGGAGCCCGAGGGAGCATCCCGGCATCCGGACATCCCAACACCTCCTCCCAGGGCAGCGGCGGCCGCACGCACCGCCCTCGCCCCGCCCGTGTCCGGCCCCGCCGAGCGGCCGCGGTGAAGGGCGCTCCCCACTGCATCGCTGCGGCTCCGCGGTCAGCCTTGTGCTCATGGGTACCCTGTCTTAAATACCTCCTGTATCTGGCCGTGATAGAGGGGTTTCAGTGTTGGTGGTGCCCTGCTGCCCTAGCAGTCAGCTAGGTTTTGATGTTTGTGTGGGGATGCTTTTGCACTGACAGAGGGTGTTTTGAACAACATTCTAAGGAGAAATGGAATAATTATTGTTTAAACCTCTTTTCCATGTGTCTTTATTGGCTGCTCATCTGTCTAGATTTACTTCAGCTTTAAATCAGTGAGTTCTCTCTCTTCTGCGCTGTCAGGATTCCTGTAGGCATTGCGTACTAGAACTTAAAGCCTCAAGTGACTTGAAAAAGGAGGTTATACTTTGCTGCTGAGAGACCAAGTAGGAAGTGGAATGGTTAAACCCCAAAGAAGATCTCCAGATACTTCTCAGTAAGATTTCTTTGATCGTGCTCCATCACACTGGGAGATGCTGCCCTTTTTTAGCCTTCAAAGATCAGTCTTCTGCAACTACATGAGTCACAGAGCTTTGTGCTTGCATTTAAAAGATATTATGCAACCCTCCAAATCATGAGAGTTGATAAGAGCCTGTACTCCAGCCAGCTTCCCTGTCTGGTTCCCTCTGGCATAGAAAGATAGGGAGGGATTCCAGGTTCACCTTCTCTATACCTCCCACCCACCTCTCCCCTGCATCTGCTGTTCTCTACTATCTCAGCTTCTGTGTCCCATTAACAACATGAAGATCACAGGCAGTGACAAAACCATTCTCCTGCAGAGTAAAAGGTGACCCAAGTAACCTCTGGATCTTACTATGTCTCGATTCCAAGTACACTTCAAAAGGTATTAAAATGTGGCACACAAACGTTGCATCTGAGGACAGGAGCAGTGTGTTGTTGTCAGAGCAACAGAATAATTTAGGCTGAAAGGTATGGATTAGAACTGTATCCTTCACAGAAACAACTTCATGACTGTCTAGTCCAGTAAATGAGGCCAGTTAGGTCTGCAGTGCGGAGGATTTGCAGTAAAATTCCTCTATTTTTTGGAATGGTTTTCCTCTGGTTTATATCTTTCTGTTCCTTACTCAAATACATACATACATGTGTACATGCGCACACACACATGCGCACATGTTAACAGTCATATTGATTTATGACTGAGTTTTGCCTAGTTTCTGAAATCCCTTTTCTATCTCAAGAACTCATTTTAAGTAAAAACTCTTGAAGTTTTTCTCTCTATCTTGTACCTCATATGTAATTCAAGTCAGTTGTGGTTTACCTGTAGCAAGTTTAAGCAGAGGTCTGGATTTTGAGGGAGTACATGAAGAAGTGGAATATGCTTGGAGGCTGGTACTGATGAGGATCCAGACAAGTCTGCACCTAGAACACGCCCGGGGATCTTCCACTCTTCCTGGGAGCCTTTCTGGGAACAGCAACCTGTGAAGTTTATGCTTAAAGCTTCCCTCCAAGTCACCCAGTGAGTTTCACAGTATGAAATACTCTCCAGTTAAAAAACTGGAGAGCAAGTGTCCCAGAGGCATCCTCAGCTCTTCTTAGGGGGTGAGATAAGCAGATATTCAGAAGTGCTGCATTCCTGAGAACCACAGTGGCTGCAGTTCTTCCACACCTTGGAAAATAGGGCCATTTTCAGAAGTGCCAAGCTATGAATTTGAGGCATATGTTAGGTTCCTCTTGGGAAAAATACCGCTCAGATGTTACCAGCTGTGTGTTACTTCTCTGAAGCAAATTAGATAGAAAAAGTGGTGCTATAACTTTTTTGTTGAGCAGAGAGTTGTTGCCACATTGTCCATACCCTCAAAACCCACAGTGTCTTTCTAAGGGACTGTCAGTTTGTACTCAGGCAATGGCTGGAAAGTACCATGATAAAGAAGAGCTGGGATGGGCTGTGCTTATCCAGTGCAGCCCAGCACTTCCAGCTTGACTTGAGGAACGAAAGGTCTGCTTTTTACCTAGTTCCTAAGCAGAAAGTTAGTAGCTGTGAGGAGCAGAGGGCATTTAAATAATATGCACAGATCTTTGTCAGGATAGCTACAGTAGAAATCAAGGTACATGGGGGGGAGGAAGCAGCATAGATTTTCTCTGTCCTTAATCTCCTTCTTATCTTTCTGACTCTTCTCATGTCTACCCACCTCTGTTATTCTGCCCATTCTCGTTCCTGTTCCCTCAGTTCCCATCCCATTATAGCAGTTGTATGGCAAATTGGAGCTGTCTCAAAATTTGTGTCATGCTTAGTGGTACCTACTGTTAGTAGTGGGTACGAGGGGTAATATTTGATGTCTTTATAACAGCCTCAATTCTCCAGCATTATGTGGAAGTCGTTATTCTTTTTATTTCCTGAAGCAAAGATGAAACTTTGATGTCTTTTCAGGTAACTGCAGAGCCTCCTTTGGCTTCACAGGAGGCACTTCTGGTGCAAAGTGTCTCTTTGTCAACGCTTCAGGAAAGTGCTGAGAAAGTGGCAAAGTGCCTCCTCAAGAGCTCCAAATAACCAAGCCAATCTAGGAAATGATAAACACAGAGCTCTCATGTTTAACAGTCTTATGCTTTGGAAGCCAGTTTCATGAATTCTGGGGTGCAGGAACAGAATTTCTGACCCATAGGAGCTGGCTGTGTTACACACAATTTGCTATGAACGCAACTCCTCTCCTTGCCATCATAGACTCATAGAACCATAGAATGATTTGGGTTGGAAAGGATCTAAAGATCATCCAGTTCCAACCCCCTGCCATGGGAAGGGATGCCTCACACTAGACCAAGATTCCATCCAACCTGGCCTTGGACACTGCCAGGCATGGAGCATTCATCACTTCTTTAGGCAACCCATTCCAGACCACAGACTGTTTAGCTTGTCTCTTGCCATTGGACAGTGAATGCTGCTGACCTTAGCTGAGACTTTTTGATAGTATTACAGTGCAAATGATGCTTATCTAACAGAAAGAAATAGAAAACTCGTCTTGACCAGCCAGTCTGGATAGAAGTTTAGCAAAATACATTCCTGCCTTCTGATGCTAACATGCAAATGGCACTGCTTGCTGCAACTATCCAGAAGCAGAAATGGAATCTGCTTCTGCAGGCAAGGCTTCAGGACTGGGAAAACTAGCTTTCCAGGGAGAAAATGAAAGGAGTGTATTTGACAGCCAAAGACATCCTGAACAGAAATGCTTGCAGGTTTTAGAGCTGCGTGTCCTAGTTCAGACTGAGCCAGTGAACGCTCTGCTGGGGTGTCAAAGGAAGGGAGCCAGCTGAAGGTTGCTTTGCATGTAATTAGACAGGAGCAGTTGCATGTGGGCTGCGCATGGGGAGTATCAAGCCTTTGAAGCCTAAGCAGGGTGTCTGGTTCTGGATAATGTGATGAGCTGCATTAAAATCTTACTGGATGTTTTTAAAACCCCTGGGCTCAGTTGACAAAACAGATTTTGGATGTCACGTGTATTGCTCAGTGTGTCAGAAAAGGGAGATGGTTTCCTCCTAAAGGGCAAGGCTGGAGTACAGCTCCCAGGAAATATTGTCACATACTGCATACAATATCCAGTCTATTCCAGAGATAAAGTCTTCCGTTTGTCAGAAGTTATTTTATTAAGTCCGTAGGATTAAGTCCTTTCTGATAGTATTGGAGTAGTAGCAAAACAAAGAATGGGAGATGGGAGGGAAATTCTCTTAGAAGCAGGAAAATCCACCTTGTCCTCTAACCTGAAGTGACTGATCCTCTTTAAACTGGAACAGCACTGGCTCAGGGACAGATATGTCATGCTTCAGCTGGCGTATCCTTGTGCATGGGCAGTGTGGGAAGTGAAAAGACACCCTGTACCTTCCATTACGTACATTCCAGAGACAAACAAAAGCTTAAACACTGTGTGTTTCTCATTTCTAAGTTGCAAAACAAATGTTAGATGGCTTGAAAATGCTACTTCAAAATGACCCAAAGAGTGAGACAATACCAGGATCTTCCCTCCTTTCCAAGGGCTCAGCTTACTGTTGGAAGGACAGAGTGCTCATCAAAGCACCAGGGGCCATTAGCAATTTTTAAGCTCTACTTGTCTCACATCTGAACTGGAATCTCTTAAGTCCATACACAGATTTCTGTTGCTTTTGGCTGCCTGATTCCACTGTCCTGATGCAGTGACAGAACAGCAGTACCTGGAGCTCATATGTTGGCATGGGCAGTGAGGTTTTAGCTGGTGTGTAAAACATGCTGAGCTTGCTGTTTCTGACCTCAATATTCTACACTGGCACCTATAAATTTGCCTGTTAAAGCTCTTACTTTTATAGAAAATCTATCCCACCAACCATGTTACAAGCAGAACAACCCCATAAGCTCTGCTCCTTTATAACCTTCCAAAGCCAGGGACCTGAAGGTTTGTAGTTTCCTTTAGCAGAGCAGAATAGTGACAGCACCACGTTGCTTGCACATGAGAGTTACTATTTCCAGGGAATGCATGTGCTAGTCGATGCCCACGAGGTGGCAGCCTGTGCAGTGGGAAAACGGGCCCTGCTTCTACCTGCAGCAAAGAGGATTTCTCTGTGCGTGTGCCACCTTCCTTCTGCAGGCAAAAGTGGCCTCTGCTCTGCTCTGCTTCCCAGCACGCTCTGCACAAGGTTTCAGTGTTCACATTATGTCGTACAGATGTGCCAGCTCTTACCTGCACCCCAGGATCTGGTGGATGGGAAGCAGTGAAACACACTGACAAGCATGGGAATGCCACAGAGAGACCAGACAAGAAGGGATATTTTAGAGGGTATATCCCAGAAAACGCAGAGTCTAGAGGGGAATGCAGTGAAAGAGGCAAATGGTCAAAACATACTTTGTGCTGATTAGTGATAAAAGAGCTCTGAGTCTGCAGTGCAGTAAATACACATGGGCACAGGAGGGTGCTGGTCTGTCTCTGTCTTAGCATGAAACAGTAATGTCTCGTCTCTGCTTCTTGGTGCCATCAATTTACAGGTTTCAGAAGACATGTGTTTATTCATCCTGGACATAAACCTGGGTGAGGCTGGTAAGTGGATAATCCCAGATGACTGCATCTTTCTGGAGTACAGTAACATTCACATGAAGGGCAGATTGTGCCTTTAGGTGACGAACAGACACAGCCATCAGTCTGTTGGAGAAGCACCCAGGTCTGTCAGCCTGCAAACTGGTGTCCTAAGGACTTAATGCTGGTACAGGTGAAGGTGTGGGCAATTTTGTATTGATTATCGTTTGCTTCTCCTTAGCAGTGTGCCAACTGGTAGTGAGGGCACAAGGGTGGGTAAGGAAGAGGGAGAGAAATGGCCAAAGGGCACAGACCAAGTGTGACAGAGAAGCCTGGTTTCCTTCCTTACAAGTCTGAGTTGCCCCATGTGCAGGACAAGTTTAATAGCTTCCCCCCACCAAAAAGGGAAAAGCACAGAGGGTGAAAATACAGGAAGGTTTGCATTTTTTAAAGCAGAAGTCAAAAGTCAACTCCATGGTAGAGGTGGAGGGTGCAGGGGAAGGAGAGACTTTCAGCAGAAAAAACAGGGATACTGAAATATGCTGCTAAGCCCACTGATGTGGTATGAGCCCCATAGAGAATGATTCAAGAGACAACAGCTACTACTCACCCACCTCACCTGGTCCCAAACCTCACTTACATTATGCAGAAGGAACTGATCAATAGGTCTGGTTTCCTCCTGGGATGTAAAAGCCTGAAGAAAAGACAGTTTGTCCTCTCTGATGCCGTTCAGTCTCCAGCTGTGAGAAGTGCTGTCAAGCATTGCTATCTCTGAGCAGCTGCATGGGGTTACCATCTTTGCCTTTGAGTAAGTGAGAGTACTTAAAGCCAGTTTCTGGACTCAGAGGGGGTGTATATGGTTGGTAGGGCCGGGTTTTAGTAGATAACAGGATGTAAATGTTATTCTTCAGGGCAGTTTCTAACCCATTTCGCTATAGCCCTACTTATATGGGAAAATACAGGACCCATTTTCCAGAAGCTGTGTTTAGCCATATACCTCAGCTGAGCAGTTTCCCTGGGTCAGGATCTTTGCTTCCTCTAGCGGCTGCATCACTGGTAAGGAATTGTAACTAATTACAGAGATATAGGGGCTCATTTTTCCAGCCTCAGCAGTGCATAGGATATCATTTGGACTGTCACCCTCCCAGGCATAATGTACTGAAATGTCATTCTGCTCCTGGGTGAAGCTTGGATTCTTCCCAGCTTGTCTTGTCCTTTGGCCAGGAGCATCTGTGCATCTTGACCTCATCTCTTGGCATGCATATGCCCAAAGGTGTAAAAGAAAGTGCTCATTAATGCTGGGGAAGTGAAAATAGATGGATTTTAAATCCTAAGGGGCTGGGACTTGGTTAGCTCCTGATTTGTTCTTGCCATCATGAAAGCTCATACTTTTTGAATGGGAGATGCTCTGGGAAGTTCAAGGCCTCCTGATAGGACTCCAGCTGCTCAGAGTCATGCTAAACTGGGTCATTTTTAATACTCCTCAGAGGAGGCTCAGAGCTTAACTTTAAACACTTGGATTTGGAAATTTGGATTTAAGGTTTTAATGATAAACTCTGCGTGTGGATTTTGGCCATTCCCTGCCTCTGGTGTTTGTTCTTTTTACTTTGGCAGATTTCCAGGTGAACAGGGAGCAGGAATTTGACTCAAATTCAGACAATGTGTCACAGAGCAGCTCAGTGATGATGTTTCTACCGCTGAGACCTTTCTGGCAGTGCACAGGGGTGTCCACACAGCCCTGTTTCAGAGCAGTGAGAATCAAAGCCCAGTCAGCAATGGGGGTGTTTCGAAGCTGAATCCTTATCTGTGTTGCTAAAGAATATCTGAAAGCTGTATGTCACGTAGAGGCTGTTAAATAATGAATGCCATATTCATTCTTTCATATCTAAGTGTTGACATACAAAAGAAACTGTCTTCTGAGCACCAAATTCTCTGCCTGGCAGCAGCAGAGGGACACAGTTTACCTAAATTTGCTTTTTTACTTTAAGTCAATAATAGCTTTTACTTGTCTTTCATTAAACAGCTTCTGATAAGAATTACTTTTCCTAAGGGAAATAGGAAGGGCTTGAATGTTTCTGAATAAGAAATAGAGAAAACCTACCATGAACTGTAATTGTGTGTTCCACTTTCCAAAGCATTTCCTCTCCTGAACTGTCATTTGACATCTAAAGGAAAGGGGCTGGCAAAACCTGATTTAAACCAGGCTCAGGCCAGGGCAACACAGCCTCAGACCAACATTCCTCCCTAGTCCTGCAGGGGTTTGATCCTAGACATGAAAGAAATCTAAATCAATTCTTTACCCTGTCATGCCTGTACTACAAGAGAAGAGCAGAGACTTGGCAGAGGTGGATAGAGACCCAAATGCAGCTTCTTGAACTGGCTTTGTGCAGCCTTCCCCTGACTAAAAACAATGGGGAGCGACTAAGTTACACCACAGTCTTGTCAGTACAGACATGGGCAAAGAAGTGCTGCTCTATACCCAACCTGCTCTCCCTGTTCTCTCCTAACAAGACTTGATCTCCCTTGCTCTGTTGTGTGATTATAATGAAAGTGGTTCTGGCTCCTCTGGAGACTGCCTATGCCTCACCAGGCAATTCACAAGGCAGAGTTGAAGAATATTCGATGGTGTCCCTAAGTAGACTGGATTTTATAGATGAACACAGAGGAATTAAGCACCAGCATAGAAGTGAACCTTTGCTTAAATAAGAACACAGGTAACTTTAAAGGTGCTAACTTTTGGAAGTCAAAAGGCATTCATAGAATAGAATAATAGAATAGAGTGGGAAAGAGCCTTAAGATCATCCAGTTCCAACCCTCTTTATGGGCAGGAATGCCTCACACTAGACCATGTCGCCCAAGACTCTGTCAAGCCTGGCCTTGAACACTATGAGGGATGGATCATTTCCCACTTCTTTGGGCATTCTTAATATTCATGAAGTGACTCCTGTGTCATGCATTTTGTTGCACAGGGAGCCAAAGAGGAACAAAACATATTCATATTGCACAACAGGGGTTTTAGATTGGCTGGTCTCAATTCCAATTTCAGTTTGTTGTTCCATTAAATCATGTGTTAGCAATAAGATTTATACCAGATCCTTGGAGTCTCTTATTGACAACTCCTTTGTTGGGGTTTTTTTGAAGAAGTGAATTTATATATACAAATGTAGCCATTTGTAAGCAACCAATATATTCAATATCATTTCCCTCTGTGGTACATTTACACTCGACATCCAGCAATGAGAAACTGAAGTGCTACACTCCTCAGAACGCTGTCTCCATTTGATTTCCGCCTAGCCTGAATTTTCATAACAGTTACATTTGGGTTTCAGTTATACTGGTTGATGAATATTAAACAAGATCTACATATACTTCTTGGGCTTGCTTTTACAGACTGTGCTTGTACAGAGAGATATTTTCCAGTGGTGCCCTTCTTGGTGCCCTCTATTCCATTCTTTTATTGTTCCCAAGTTGTTCTGAGACAAGTGACAGTGCGAGACAGGAAGAGAATGATCATATTTTGCAGGGAAATTAGAGTACAAAATCAGTAGTTAGATGCTCCTTGGGACTGCATAAAACTTCTTTGAAGAATAATTAGCTTGCAAGAGAGCTCTGTTAGCTGGAATTCCTTTTCAATTCTGTGGGCAGAAGATAAATGTAGTCTGGGAGAAGCAGTGTCCTTTGAGGTCTGCTTGCTGATCTGAGGAATAATGTTTGTGGAAAGAATGAAGGAATTAACTAGAAAAGAAGTGGAAGAAAGGCTGACTGGCCACAGCTATCCTGGGCTCAAAGCAAGCAACAAGCAGTGACACAACCAGGGAAAATCTAGCAGAGAGAATCAGGTGGGTTGTTGGTGCTGGGGCTCAGCACCTGATGATCCAGGTGACTCTGTTCAGATAGCAATTGGGAGTGGCAGTCCCATGTAATAGCATTAAGTGACCATCAGTGTAAAGAATCAAGCCTACACACAGCTCAACATGTGTAAATGGTTCACTTGATAAAGCAGCATCAGGCAGACCTAACGTTGTGTTTAATTTAAATGCTTGATGTGGAGATCAGGAAAGGTTCCCTGAAGTTTGAGGAGAGGCTGGAGAACAGCAGAGAACTCATGTTGGGCCCCACCACTGTGTGCTGATTGCATTGTATATTTGATCAGTTTCAATGTGCTGCTTCCTCCTATGATATTGCTCAAGGTAATCCTAAAGTTGGGAGATGAAGTGTGGGGTTTAATGGTGTTGTTGGTGTGAACTAGTCTGGGCAGACTTGAGCAAGGAGGGAGATGAGTCTTGCTCTCCAGAGCTGTCAGTACTCTGTCTTTCAGACATGTAAAAATACACCTGAAATGCACAGAAAGCTGCTATGAGAGGGGTCTGTAGCAGTTCATCACAGAGGAAATGACATCTAATCCATTAGCTCTCTAGATGAAAGGACTTGTAAGGCTGAAAAGCTTGCTGGAGGTATAATGTAACAGGCTTTAAGGTATGGGGGATTTGAGAAACAGCTAACAAAGCTAGATAATGAAGCAGCACAATAGCAAAAGAAGTCATTATAGTGGCGATGACCACAGGGTAACAGAATGCTCCCTGCTCCTCATCAAGTGGAGATCAATGTTTAGTATTTGTTGGCATTTACGTTCTAAACATCATAAATGCTATATAAAAACACACCTTTGTTTTGCTCATGTTTGATGTGCTGCCTTTTGGTGTTTTGTTGCTTTTTTGGTGTTTTTTACTGGATCCATTCTTAGAAGTAGAAAACCATCCAAGCACATGCATAGCATTAAACATGTGACTCATCTCCTCTACAGCCACAGATGTCTCTCCCTCTTGCAATTAAATATGTGCTAAAGTGGTCTGTTGGAGCAGAGCCCAGGCGTCCTGTGTGCAGGTTTGAGCTCATGGGTACAAAAGTGATGCTAACAAACAGGACTAGAATTATAGATTTGTCAGTTTAGCTTCAGTTCCTGGAAAAACACTGGAACAAATAACCAAACCAGCAATCTGTGAGCACCCAGAAGAGCAAGAGGAAACGAGCAACAGGTAGCATGGAGCTTTTTGAGCTGCAAGAAACACAATCCAATCTAATTTCCCATTCCACTAGGATAACCCATTGAGACTGGTTTGTGTTTTGGAGCAGTTTCACGTGCATCCTTATGAGGATGGCACAGATGAAAATACCTGGATGCAAAACTGGTCGGAACACTGATAGAAGGAAGCTTTTGAGGGAGGTTCTGAGAGGGCTGTTTTGTGTGCATGTCTCGTTTCCATATATGATCTGATGGAAGAGTGGGTATACAGTTCAGATTTGCAGCTGACACTATGCTGGCAAAGGCTATGAGCACACTGGGCAGGATTAGAATTCAGTATGATCTTTGCAAGCTGGAGATGCAGTAAAAACCCTAACCCATCTTGCCATTCAGCTGAGATAGAGCATCATCCCTGTGCTGAAGATGGATTGATCTATTGCAATAAATGTAATATAGGTTATTATGTAGTTATAAAAGGTTGGGGAACAACAACTACATGTGCAGTTGATTCATCAATAAGGATGAAAGATTTTGATGGCTCACAGGCCAATAGTGAATAAGCAAGGCCATGCTGTTGCAGAAGAGGCACATCAAATGTATAAGCAGGACTGTTGTGCCTATGGCAAGTGCCATAATCCTTGAAGTCAGCTCTGTGATTATAAACAGGACCACAGTGTTTGCTTTTGGTGGGTATGGTTCAGGACTGAGTGTGCTGGTTTAAGCCCAGCAGCTAAGTACCACACAGCTACTTGCTCAGTCCCCCACTCCCAGTGGGATGGGGAGGAGGAGTGGGAAAAGAAAAGGTAAAAAAGCCATGGGTTGAGATAAGAGCAGTTTAATAACTGAAATAAGGTAAAATATAATAATAATAGGAAATAAAAAGACAAAGGAATAAATCCTGGTCCCCCAAAACTCCCTTAAATGATGCACAATACAGTTGTTCATCACCCACTCACTGATGTCCAGCCCATCCCTGAGCAGTGATTGGCACCTCTTGGCCAACTTACCCTAGTTTCTGTACTGGGCATGACGTGCTGTGGCATGGAATATCCCTTTGGCTAGTTTGGGTTAGGTGCCCTGGTGTCCTGTATCTGCTCCCTCTCAGCTTCTTGTGCCCCTCCTCATTGGCAGAGCATGAGACTGAAAAGTCCTTGATCAGGGTAAGTGCTACTGAGCAGCAACTGAAGCATCAGTGTGTTACCAGCATTGTTCTCAGACTAAAGCCAAAACCCAGCACTGCACCAGCTACTAGGAAGAAAATTAACTCTATCCCAGCTAAAACCATGACACAAAGCTGGAGAATGATTATGTAAAGGAAAGCAATAAGACTGATCAAAAAACTCAGTCTATCAGGGACAATTGAGGGGGGTTTGTCCTCAGGAGAGGGAGGCTAAATCTCTTCCAAAACATTGTCAGCTGCTGCAAAAGAAGACGAGGATGCTTTGGGCTTCCTGACCCTTGCAGTCAGGACAAGAAGCTATGGGCTAAACTGCTTTGAAGGGCAATCAGGGCACTTTATTTTTAGGAATTAATCTTAGGCTAAGGGAATGTGAAGGACTTGAACAGATTCCCTCAGAGAGGTGAGTCTGATGCTGTGAAAACAAGCTAGACCTCTCTGTGTCAGGGATGACCTGTGCAAGTTCTCCTTTACACATGTGGATGGAGTAAATGACCTCTGGAAATCCCTTCTAGACCTCTGATTCCACTAGGGTTAATTTACACTTCTCTACCAGCATAAATCTAGGCGAATTTAACTAAGTCATTGCCAGTAACTTTGTATTGATGGTAAGGGAATTTTGTCTTCTAGGCAGTACAGCTATAGATACGCAGAGGTTTTCCACTTTGGGACTGAGAAGTATTGAATGTGTAAGCACAGGGAGGAACAGGGTAGGAGAGTGCACAAAGCAATCAGTAAATCACAAGATCTAACTTGAAACTCACTCATTGATCAGTGCATTAACTAAGAGTTGGGGATTTCATCCCATTTTGCCTTAGCCTTACATGTTGGTGTTTTCAATGGCTGATAGAGAGCAGTAATGCAGAGCAGGCTTCTTACAGCCCTGCAAACAGCAGATGACACCTTATATACTGCAGACAAGTTGACGATACTGATATTTTCAGCCACCAAATGCTATTAGTTTTGCCAGCATTTGGGCTCTTCCTTTCATCCACACCTCTTCATAGAGTCTGCTTAATGTTTTTGCATCTGTATTTTGTGGGTTTTTTTTCCCTGCAGCTAATTTCTGGACCCTCAGTCTCCCTTTTTATTCTTAATCAAAGGTAATTTCTTCCTTAGAGCTGTCTGCACATAACATCTCCATTAAATGTGCAAGTAGGATCCCAGTACGTGATGTGTCACTTCACATGTGACACTGTAATCATTGTGATGGTGTTTTCTTTGAAAGCTCCATTCCTGTTACTTGAAGAGAATTCCCAATTCCTGCATCTAGTCACTTGTTGATTTCTAAGAAAGGACACATTAAAACCTACCAGGACATTTTAAGTTTGCTACTTCTTGCTTCATTTATTTATCCATCACAGAGCTCTTATTAGGCTTTCAACTAAGAAAATGCATTCTTGCATCCAAACAGAGGAATACTACAAGCATGAAAGAGCAAAGACTTTTGCTCAGCTTTTGAGTTCTCTTTGTGGACAAATTCCCCAGAAAGCAGTTCCATGGAACTGACTAATTGATGGAATAACCCACATCTGATTGGCTTCACCTTAGTTTCCTAAATCCAGACTCCTGAAAAGGTTCAGCCTTGATGGAGATGTCCAAGTTCAAATATTGTGAGGTGATGGGTCAGCAGAGTTACCCAAAGATTGTCTTGCACATAAGTGGCTCCCAGAATGATGGATTAGGACTCCAGACCCTTCAGCTTTCTCTTTTCCGTGTGTGCCACTGTAATGCTTCCATCACTTCAGCTGTGCTGTCTATACAGAGGGGCAGATTCCTGCATCCATTGGAAAAGGGGCAAAGGGGTTCAAGCCCTCTACTCCTACCACAGAAGTTCAGCATAGCAGTGGGTCTGCGGTTTATTGCTCTGGTGTGACTGTAGACAGGATAGAACTGTTCTTATTCTAGTTAGAAACATGCAACTATTCCTGTATTGCTGAGTCATCAGTATTTGTGTCTGAATATGTTTGTGTGGTGACAATCTTGAAGCTCCAAAGGGAGATGGTATTTCAGGCTTTGCCTTGGGCATGAGCTGACCTGTGACACTGTGCAGTGCAAAGTGCATCCAAGTGACACAAGGGAAAGTTGTGGCTTGTTTCTTATTTAAATGATAACTTTTAAGAAGTCTCAGAAAACCTTCCCACCCAAACAACATGTTTCTTGTAGTTGTACTTTTCCATTCTGATACAGCAGCACTGCCCATGATTGGGTTATACTATTTTCTTTCGTCCCTAGGAAATGTCAAAATGAATTAGACTTATAGCAAGCTAATCTTGTGACTGTGTGTTTCAGAGTTCCTGTGTTCTGGAGTGTGATATCTGTGCTTCTTGGATGCTGCCAGTGGCATTGGCTGTTCCAGGCTGGCAGCTATAAATGGTACAACTTGCCCTGTGTGAGGCCATGGGGACATGCTTCTGTGTAGCGCAAGTGCCCCCTTCCCTCAAGCTCTGCAATGGTGAGCAGTGTTCTGCAGGGAAATCTGCCTTTAGTAGATCTCCCCACCCCTTGCAGTTGTCAGTTTGGAGATTATCTCAGCTTATTGCAAAGCCAGTTTTAAGCTTTTTAAGTTAGCTTTATACTCATATGCCAGTAAGATGTTTTACATGCTTTTAGCACTATAGAGAAATGAAAGCAAAACTTCAGTCAAGCTTTCTCTTTCTCTGCCTAAAATCAAGCTAAAGAATAAGGGTGTAAGAAAGGCCTCTGACTCCTTAGAACATATGCTACATCCTGTGGTATGATACTAGTAATATATCATAAATGTCATGGTAAGACACGGTGACCTGTGGGACTGGTGCTGTCTACCCTGCCACCAGTTGTGCTTTCTCCCTTTTATATCCCTCCTTTCATTTACCTTTGATGGATCTTCAGTATCTAATTGATGAACTGTCAAAACAGTGGCTTCTACTACATCATTCCTTTAAGGAAAGACTGTGAGAAGTGCAGGATCCAACCGTGTGTGATCTGCAAAGCTTTAGAGGTGTTGGGCTGTCACCAATGTAGGTGACAAGCATGTGTGGCTCCACTTGTGAGTGGTGCAAGTGGTATTTCAGAGCATGGCACCTATGCAATTAACTTGCTTGTATCCTGAGACCCATATCATGGTTTGTGACCCCATCATCTCTGTGTGTCTGGTGTATCAGCACAAAGAGGACACACACTGTAGCATGTGGCTGAGGAAGTCACTTGTGTGTAAGCTGGGATTTTAAGTATGGAAAATCCCAATCCTGGCTTTTTTTTTGCTGCAGAAGTAAGCAGGGAGTCAAGATGCAGATGATGCTAACCATGGCTTATGAGTGTTAAGCTAAATATAAAGCAACCTGAGCATGGCAAGGACGTAAGAGGGTTCAGTAAATGTTTGTATTGATTAACCTATTAACAAGAATAGCAAATCCCATTACATTAATCATTATTATATTGCTCTCCTGCCCCCTCCTCCCTCTTTCTCCTCCCTGAAATGTTTTTCCTAGAACACAGCAGACACATACAGAGAAATCTCCCACCTCAGAGCCCTGGCTGTCTGAAACACCCCCCAGTGTTCACTATGGAGGTGAATGGTGTCTGCATGCTGGGCTCTGGCTTCAGTGGAGCTCTGTGTGGTGACCTCTACTCATGAGAGGAAAGCTTGGGGAAAAGTGGAGAGAGACTGCTAGTAAGAGAATGACAATGGTGAAGAGTATTTAGCCCAGAGCAGACGTACAGACATCTAGGAAAGAATAGTGTTGGCTCTTAGATTAGTTACTAGCATGTATTCAAATGGTGAAAGGATGTGTTCATGTAACCAGCTTCTCTCTGCTTCTCCATTGCCAGGCAAAACTGTTGTATTTGAAACCCAAGTCTGTGCTTGCTTAAAAAGGGTAGAGATGGAAGTATTGCAGTTGGGAATGGGGAGAAAAACAGGACTTGGGTTATCAGTTGTTTCTGCTCTGAGTTGTAGGATAGAGGGTTTGGTGGTAACATTTGTTTTCCTTAAATAGACTTATAGATGTACATTAAATGGATCAAAGTGATCTATTGAAAAGCATTTGTTTGAATCATATTTTTTTGGAAAAAAATCATAAAAACTTGGAATGCTTTCAGGGATTTCTGAAAATCTCTAATTTTAATGCAGTATGGTTGGGGGGATGTGTCCCAAAAGATGTTGGTGAAACCTTTTAGCCAGGTTTGTAGCCTTTAAAAGCAAGTTACTTCAATTCTTTTTGTTGTACATCAGTAATGAAATGTTCAAGACTACTTCAGGAATTCAAATCCCTCATTCCCACTCAAACTAAAAGCAAGTGGGCATTCAGGTGCCTTACTCAGCTTCAGCAGCCTAGAACTTCAGTGTTAGTTTGCAATAGCTAATATGTATTAAACACACTTTTAAGTGCAGTTCTATTATAATTTATGTCATGGTAGTATTGCCTCCCAGTCATTTTTTTTGGCTTCTATGCAATAGTTCTCTGTATCCCAAAGGACAGGAAAGCTTTATAAACAAATGTAGGCCATTCCCAAGTCCTCGGGCAAGCAAAACTTCCACTGAAGTCTCCAGGAGCTTTGCTCACATAATGGCTCCAGTTTCAAGCCATGAAACTGCTGTGTACACAAGCAGACGTTCTCCTTTGAGTGAAGTTGACTTTGGGGGAATAGCAGTAGTCATGTAGCAGCCCACGCACATACCCACAGTGGTTTGGAGGAGAAAATAATGGTTATCAACTCAAACTGCAGAAGGTTATGTGTGCAGAATGGGATTATGCATGGAGGGAGTTGATGACTGGCTCAAAATGGGGTTCTGGCTAAAGGAAACCTTTTATAGGACATTCTGCAGAACATACAGGTTTGGCTTTATTCGTAGAACAGGTTATTTGCCAAATATGTAAAGACTAAAACCCCAAGCTTTTCATTCAGGAAGTTTCTGCTTTAGTGTGTTCTCTGCCAGTGCTTTGATATGCTGGAATTAAAATGTTTGTTTTCACTCTGGCTTGATATTAAGCTGGTTTAATGTCTTATAGAAGCTGTTTTGAAAGCTTTCCTTTTCCTCTCCAGATCCAGCTCCCTGGGTGGGTGACATCTCTTACCATCAGTCAGGCAGTTCTGAGTTGTGCCTTTAGATAATGAAAACCAATTTTTCCTCCCAGCAGAGTCCTTCCTTTATTTCCTTTCACCTCAGATGTTTGGGGTTTTTCTCTGTGTATATCCCAGTATTTCAGTCTCTTCCTTACAGATTAGGCTCGCAAAGGAATCAGAGACCTGTCTCATGGCTCAGGAGGTGGGTTTTGTCTTCATCCAGTTTCTTGTTGTCTTGCAATTGAAGTCACCACCTATAATCCTCCCCTGCCTGGAGTTTGTCACTTCTGATCCCAGCTGTGCTCCTTCCCATAGCATTTCTTCATTGTAGCATGACAGGATTATCATGTAGTGCTCCATGGGTTTCCTTCCTGGCTGAAAGGCATCAGGAGAGGTTTAGCTCTTCATTGCTGTTCATTCGTTTCAACTGACTTCATTCATGCTGCCATTTTCCTGCATCCCTTCCCTCACCACACCTGCCCTCTATTGCTGCAGCCACTGGCACACACATTGCAGAGGGAGGAACAGATTATTTAATAAATGGTCAGGGCTGGAAAACACCTGAAGATCATCCTGTTCCAACCCTCTGCCATGGGTAGGGATGCCTCATGCTAGACCAGGTTGCTCCAAACCCTGTCTGACTTGGCCTTGAACACTGCCAGGGATGGGGCATTTACCACTTCTCTGGGAAGCCTGTTCCAGCACCTCACCACCCTCACAGTAAAGAACTTATTTCTTATATCTAACCTGAACTTCCCCTGTTTAAGTTTGAACCCATCACCCCTTGTCCTATCGCTACAGTTCCTGATGAAGAGTCCCTCTCCAGCATCCTTGTAGGCCTCTTCAGATACCCACCTGTGTGTTCAACATGGCATCTACACCATGCATGATGGCCCTGATCCAACACTCAGAAAGGTCAGTGCAAAGATACTACTGAGATACAGACACCTGAAGGCAGTGTTAGATGGAGAGCCAGGGATCTCCTCCCCTTTAGCATGAAAAGATTAGACCAACAAGTGGAGACAGCTGAAGATCCATCTCATTTGCTGTCTTTTAGGGGATTTTTCCTTTCCTAAAGCCTGGATCAGTGAATCACAGCAAGCTCTGGGTGCTTTGGTTCAAGCAGAGATACTTGGGAATATACCATTTCAGTTCTCCTAGCCATGTGCTGGAGCAGATGTAAATCCAAAGCCATCACATCCTGCAGCAGTTAGACCACAGGAATGGAGGAGAAATGATCCAGCAATGAAGAAGCTACAGGTTATATTTGGGTTTGCCCTTTAAAAGCAACTACTGTGCCTCTTAAATCTCAACGAGGTGCTGGAGAGCAGCTAATGCTCTGCCTCAGTGTTGGAGATGGAGCTGGCTGGCCTTGCTTTTGCGACTGATCTACATCTGCTGCAGGTCTGGCTGCAGAGCTCAATGGAGGATCTGTTTGTGTAGCAGCACCTCCCATGTCCCCTTGCTGAGAGAGCCTGTTGTCCCTTTGCTCTCCCAGTGATTTTGGTGGCAGTGCTTGCAGGGCAGAACTGAGCTCTGGGTAAACACCCACCAATGACAGACCCTGAAAAAGGTTTTGTGTCTGTATTTGCTAGTTATTTAATGCACATTTGGGACACATCACTTGATATATGTGAGATTTCTATATGTGAATGTGCATCAGTGTTGACAGCTGTGGTTTTACAGCTGTTTCAGATAGTATAGGACAGCATTTACCAGTTAAGGCAATACAAGCCAAATCTGGTTTGACTTTGCCCTTCAGGCAGCTGGCTGCATGTGGCTGTGCCCAAGGCTGGACTCTGGGGCTGGATTGGTGCAGGAAGGCAGCATCTTTCAGGTGTCAGAATGCTGAAGGGGCAGGAGCCTGTTCCAAGGATGCTTTCCCAGCCCTCTTCCTGCTGTGTGGGTCGTCCTCCCTCATCCCAGGAGAGGTAAAAGCTGCCATTACAGTGGATGCTGCTTAGTTCTGAGGTGCATGTTACTGAGCTGTGAGCATGTTTGTTCTCCTCTCAGTTTTTGGACTCCAGTGGAGGCACAAGGAGCTGCAGGCTTCTCTTCAGGAAAGTCAAGGCACAGTTCACTAGGCAAGAGAGGACTGTGACACAGAGGGCTGTAAAGAGAAAAGTGCTGCTGTTTCAACCACTCACTCCACAGCAAAAGAACATTAATGTGTCCAATAAATAAATAAAAGCATCTTCAATAATATAATTATATAATGATATATTTTCTATATAGATAAAAATATATATAAAAATAAATAAAAGCCATCATAGGCTTTGGATTCCCAGAGCAAACAACCCAGAGGAAGTGCTCCCTGGTCCTACTCCTATCAGTGCCCTTTGCACTGGGGACAGGAGGAAGGTTTGGGTGGGTAAGGGGCTGCTCACAAGCTGAGCTCCCTCCACACTGTGCAAGAGAGCACTGCATCCCTCAAATGAGCATTAAGTCATGGCAGCCAGCAGCAGGGTGGCCACAAGCACTGGCCCCCCAGTGCTGGCTGGGTTCGAGAGCAGGGGCTGGTGGAGGGTCATGGTAGAGGCGGTGATTCAGGGAGCTGGGTGACAGATTTCTTGGTTATTTACCCCATCTGTTTCTGTGATATACTCCACATCTAATGAGCATCACTTGGGAAAGGAGGACAAGATGCCTACTTTTTCTGCTATGTCATGAAGGACAGTTTAGCTGCCTCCTCTTACAGCTTTTATTGCCATTCTTCTCTTCATCTTTGCTAAGAAAGCAAAGTGCTTTCTTGGGAATCTACAGCCAGAGTCTGCCATCAGTGTTGAGGCTCTTGCAAGCCTGAAGAACACCTTCAAATGGTGACAAATCTTGCAGAGGAGACTTGGCATGCAGCTAAACCAAATAATAGTTTGTAATGCAAACATTTATAGAGCAAATAAATAACTCTCTGTGAATGTGTCATATAAATAAACTCATGCTTTAATTAGCAGGTTATTTCTAAGTCTTCCTTCCTATAAACAGCTAACCCTGATAACAAACCTCTTCCAGTGAACTCTGAGACAGTAGCATCTTCTGTGTGAAGAACTAACCAGGAGGAGAACTTCTGCCATCTGATAAAGGCCCAGTGCTTCCAGCTACTAAACTGTGTTTTGGTGGTGGGAGCTGTGGGGGTTTACTTCTTTTCCATGCCAGAGGAGGGAGCTCAGGTGGTCCCTGGGACAGTGGGGGCTTTGCAGAGCTGATGCTGCACACGTTGGCTCTGTCCTATCCAGGTAATCTTAGTTACAAGGCCAGCCTTACCTGTCAGTTAAGCTGTCAGTGACCAACCCTGGTGAGGAGTGGCCACAAACAAGGACTTTGATTTTGAAAACCATGTTAAGGGAAAAAACCTTAATGGCTACAACATTTTAAAGACATTTTCCCCCTCATCTAGACTTCATTAGAGGAATGCAGTATGTTCAGTTGTACTTGACTGCAGTAACTGGTTCTTACCTGGAGCCTTGAAAACCTTCTTCCATTTCGAGGAGGTTTTTCTCTCAGGTAAGCTGTGTGTGTCTGGTTCCATTTCTTCCCATATCAGGATGGATGGCTTCTTCATCAGCCCATACATGCCTGCCAAATTAACAGGGTATCAGCTGCATTAACTCATTCAGCTCGGTCTTGAACTACATCGTTGTGTTTCTCCAGATGAAATATCACCCCTTGCAACTATTTCTGATTAAAAACCTGAACATACTAAGCTCTATAACCACCATTCACACGGGGGAGGAGGGAGGCCATAGTTTGCAAGAGTGTGAAAGTAATGCTGCTCCAAAGACTGTTATTCCTTCCCACTTCCATTGAAATTTGTTATTCCATATTCCATTGGAATTTTAAATCTTTATATTTTTTTATCAGTTGCTTGAAGTTATTTTTAGGAAAGCTTTGGAGACGTTTCCATCATTTACATGAAGAGGCCGTACAGAATATACAGGAGAAAGCCCTGTTGTATGAACAACCTAATGCACTTCAAAAGGCTCAGCTACACGCCGTGATGTCAGGTTATTTGCAGAAGGTCAGATCAATTTTATCATCAGGCAAACATTAGCACATTACTTTTCTTAGAAGTGAAGCAAGTCAAGTCTCTTCCAAGAAATACATTTGAGGAAAAATCAAATGGCATTTATTAGAAACCATCACTCGCTGGGACTTGTTCTCTTTAAGGCACTTACTCCCTTATTACCTTTGTAATGGTAAGCCCTTGCATCCAAATGTCATACAGGGGCAAATCTGGGTTTAAAAGTTTCCTACTCTGTAGGGCAAATGAATCAGAACTGGGGCCTGTGTGTCTGTGGTGTAGTGGATAATCTTTGAGAGGGGATTTTTATCTGTTTGCTTACTTAACTTCAAAAGAGGGTTCTGACCCATAAAATGCAGTGTCTACCCAAAGGACCAGATTGCCTTTAAACCTGGTAGCTGCTGGAAGTTGTCTCCAGACAGTGGGTGTGAAGGAGAGGGGAAAGGATGGCTGCTGGTTGAGGGAATGGTGACTTCCTGTGTAAGGAAAGAAGGGCCCTGCTTTGCTTTAAGGAAAGAGAGTGGAATAAAGTTTGAAGGAAAGTATTTCCTTAGTGTTGTTGCAAGAGCCCAAGGAAAGCTCTGGGTGAATTCTTTTGGCCAAGAACTGTCTGTGTCCATGCCATGTTTGCTGAAAACTGTAACAAAAGACATGGTGGGTGGTGGTTGGCTCTTATTATCTGTCCATGTCTGTAATGCTGGCCCTGAGAAAGAAGGCTTGGACTGAACCTCTGATTCACATCAGTCCTGAATGCAACTGTCTGTCCCATGGTTTAACTCCCTGTGTTGTTCTCATCTATCAGATAGTGATCATACATCTCACTTGTCAGATCTGATTATTAAAGTGCAGTGCCAGATGCATTGTAACCATGGGCTGCAGCACGTCCCTCAGGGAGGCAGCAGCAAGACTTGCCTTGTCCCCAGTCCTCTCTGCTTCTCAGAAAGCAGTGTTAAGACTTAAGGTCCTCATTCACCTGCTCCCGTGTTTCGGTTGCAGAGTGAGTGCATCACCCTGTTTTGCATCAGACAATGTGAATCCCCATGACTGACACATAGACATGACCTGTGCTCTGGAGCTGGTGGCATGAATAACAAATCAGCTAGAGAGGTCTAAAGAGAGGTGCAAAGAGCAAATGGATGACAGCAGCATTCCTCTTGCCACCATCTTTCCAGCATCCAAACATTTAGGGATGCTGTTTCTGATGGGTTATAGACTTTTATTGTTGAAGGCTGTAGTTTATTCTCCTGCTTCTGCCTGTATTTTTATTTTCTGGACCTTATCCAAACAACACTGAAGTCTGCTGTTCCTGAGTGGATGGATAAGAAGGGCACAGTCCCTCTCTTTATGGTTTGTATGGTTATTGGAACTGATCGGGAATTTTCCATCAGTGTGTTTACTCATTGGAAAATGTGGTCTCTATAAATTGAAAGCAGGATGGAAATCTGAATCTCTGATGAGGACTAAAAGCTTTCCTGATGCAGCACGAGTCTTTGGGAGCAAGAAAAGAGAGAAAATGCATTTTTAATACATGTAAATATGAAACCACAAAGGTGGCGAGAGGGAAGGAGTGGAAGGCAAGACACCTGAAAGGATCTTTAGCTTTATATTGATGACAACTCAATTAATTTAATGATGGGAGTGGGGAAAGCAAGGCTATAATGGGAGACAAGCACTTGGGCTTTTACAGTGAAAGGAAGTTCAAGTACAGAATTGGTTTTCAGGAGCTAGAAAAATCATAACTTTTTGGGTTGTTTGGCACAGCTGTAAGGTTTAAATGGACTTGAGGTGTTTATGTTGTGATTCCACCTTTAGGACAAGGCAAAATGCAACTTAACTGTATGAGACCTATAGGGAAAAGCCTCTGGGGAACAGGGAAAGTGGTTAGGGGTAGTGCCAGGTAAGCATAGAGACCTAAGAGTCTCTTTTAACCACTGGGAATGGTTCTTTGATGGCAATCTCTTTACAGAAGGAATTACTATTACTATTCATTATTGAAAATAACTGTTTCTTCTTTACCAATCTGTTGTTTTAAACTTAACTCCATTTAGTCTGGGGTTAGAAAGCAATGCTACCTGGCAGGGCTGTTTGGCAGGGTAATTTTGTATCATATGGTTTATAGGTTTCAAACTATTTGACCAAACCATAAGAATAATAAATGTGCTTCCAGAAAGTAGGGAAAACCACCCAAGAACAGAAGGAAGGCTCTGGTTTTTGGACAATATCTCCATAACAAATCATTTGACTATGACAGAGCATCAATTCCAAGAGGTTTTCACCACGTGCATTTATAATCCATAGACCTGCAGACCAGGTTGATTTTTAATGCTCTGGTGGCAGACTGTTGCCTGCTCTAAACCAGTGCATGTAAGACAGTATTACTAAGTCAGCCTACGTGGGGTGGAATTTGGCTCTGTGCTGGGGTTTTTAAGAGGATATATTGCCTTTCTATCTGTTCCTGCCAGACATCTCCTCCTCCAGGGAGCTGGAGGAACAATCTAGTGCCAAAGCAAAGCTCCCTGGGTTGAGCTGACCACAGGCCAGGCCAAGCCCAGTGTCCTGCAAGGGGAGCTCTCTAAAAGAGTTTGTTCTTGCCCACTTCTTCCTACTGGAAATGCCACAGTCTTTCCTCTGTGTTACCTGGGAGCTGGCAGCGTAAGTGTTGGGAAAAGTTTATCAGTTGGATGGGGAATGTCAAGAGAGTAGATTTGAAGTAAATAAATACTCAGGAGTTCAGTAACAAATACTGAATAACATTTGCTGGTGGAAGCTGTCCCACTCTGGTTAAAGACACACAACGTTTCTAAACTGGTGCAGAGTTAAGCTCTTGTTTGGGACATGCTTAAATTAGCATCAAGGTTAAGTAACATCTGTGACTATTTCCAGTACTCACAGAACCAGAAATCAGTTTTGCATCATGTACAAGTGATAAATAAAGAGTTTCCCAGAGACTGTTACCTTGCATCTAATCCTGCCACTGCAATTGCATGGAAATGTGTTGATCATTTGTTTCAGGAACATGTCACAAATATCTCTGTCTTTCTGATGATGGCTAAAAATACCCTTCAGTCTTGTGTGGTTTAATGATGGGTGAAGCTTGGAAATGGAACTTGTCTGGGGTTTGTTGTAAGGTAAATTTAGAGCATGTAAGTAAAATTCATATGAGCTAAGCGGAGGCAGTGTGAGGAGTATTGCTTTAGGATGCTAGAGAAGGGTTCCAGCAGAATTTAGGAGTAGAAAAGTATATATATATGCAGTGTAATGT
The DNA here is from genome assembly GCF_012275295.1 of Melopsittacus undulatus. Taxonomy (NCBI): domain Eukaryota; kingdom Metazoa; phylum Chordata; class Aves; order Psittaciformes; family Psittaculidae; genus Melopsittacus; species Melopsittacus undulatus. Next base: position 6,063,188 of record NC_047529.1, on the reverse strand, counting down.
GAGTATCCAACTACCTGGGCTTTGGTTTCTATGTAAGAAATGATCCATTTCTGTTCATGTTGTCTGCAAACATAAGATTTGGAAGAAAGCTGGAGAAGGTCACAGCAGCATATGGCTCTTTCACCTCCTCTTTCCATAATATTACATGCATGGCTGGTATTAGCAGTGAGCATGACAGCACGTCCTGAATGCATGTAAATAAAATAACCCACTTCTTAATACAAGGCAGACCAATATGCATTTTAGTTATTGCTTAAAGCTCTTGGCCTGCAAACAGAAATCCTCCAGCCAGCAACAAACAGATAAATAAGGACAAGAGGTAACAGCCTCAAGCTGTGCCAAGGGAGGTTTAGACTGGGTAATAGGAGCAATGCCTTCACCAAAAGGGTGTTCAGGCATTGGAACAGGGCAGTGGTGGAATCACCATCCATGGTGGTGTTCAAATCTGTGTAGATGAGGCCCTCAGTGACATGGGTTAGTGGTGTCCTTGGCAGTGCTGGGGAATGGTTGGACTGGATGGACTTGACTTTCCAACCTGGTTGATTGAATGATTGTATGAAAGTGCTGATGTGCACGTCAGGGCTCTGGGTACCTGCTGGATTCTATCACAACCCAGACTCACTGTTCACAGCCCAGCTCCTGCTTTCCATGCCCGGGTATTCCTGCCCAGCTGCCTGCCAGGCTTGTTCTTTGGAAATCATGAAGCTCTCTGGCCTATAGAATCCATCTGACAGGACTGATCCTGCCAGGATTAACACCCAGAGTCCTGAGGGCTCTGCACAGGTCTGTGGTGCCAGCCCCTTCCTGCTCACAGCCTTCTCACTCAGTCCAGTGCAGCAGCAGTGTGATGTGGGGGATGGAGGTTTGGAGCTGGCAATGAGCAAGGGAGGAGGCTGCAGCCTTCCTGGATTGGGTAACTCTTTAGATCATGTGGGTTTGTGTGTGCATCCAGGGTGCTTGGCTCCTGGCGGAGACATTGTCTGATGAAATAAGAGACTTGCAAAAGCACTTCAGGGAAGTGAAAACTGCCCTCCCATCAAATGCCCGGCGGTATTGACACATAGCTGCTTGTGGAGACAGAAAAAAAGCACATCCACTGCAAATGATTCACAGGTTCCTGACTTAAAACAACAGAAGCTTTGAATGGGCATTTCCCATTATCCTGAAATAAGTGACTCCTCCCAACCTATAGTTTCAGAACAGGATCTGGGTTGTTTCATAGCCCTGATGGCTGCTGTATCAAAGTGCTTCTCTAGTTTTGATAAATCCCCAGGAGACAGAAAGGCAATATAGCTCCAAGCCAGTTCATCTAAGACTTCTGGATAACCCATATTAGAGGCATAAAAGCATAGCTACAGAAATTCATCATTTGATGCATAACTCCAAGCATGGTCATTTGCAGCCTGGAAAATGGCCTGATTTATCCAAGGTGGCCTGCAGTTGTTGTAGCTGGGTGAAGTTAAATAATGCAGCACTGTTTAAAATTGCATGAGTATATGATTTTGTTTCCTCTGTTCATTCATAATTCCTGCTCCCTTGTAGTTTACTGCAGTCAGTGATTATCCTGTCTGTCCAATCCATCTCTGAAGTGAGCGGGAATGGCAGGCTGTTGTGACTCTTCCTTGCTCATGCACTAAGCTATACTTTTGCAAAGGAAAGATGAACTTGGCCTCTGTGGTGAGCTTTAGGAATGATGAAGGGCCTAGCCTTTCATCTTAAGGAAGATGTAGCATAGAAATGATAATGAGGAAGGGCTACTTTATAATAAACCAATTTGATCAACTGCATTGACATCCTTAGGGAGCACCACCACACAAGGGAGCAGTTCAAATGTCTCTGTCTCCTGTTCAGGCCCACCATCTCTGTCACAAGAGAGCCTCCATGGACTAAACTGTGTGACTAACTAAAGTGGATGCTGAAGGAGAGGCGCAAGGCAAGTGCCAGTACCAGGAGAGCATATCCCACTGCTACCAAAGGCAGAACAGAACTGCCAAACCAGCTTGACCTTTAGAAGAGGTGGAAGCATCCAAGAAGCCATGGGGCTGCTCGGAAGAAACCTTGATGCTTCAATGCTCTGTATAGTTCTGCCAGCACCTCAGTACCCAGCCCTGAGCAAGCAACTGCAGCTCTGGACACCCCTCCCAGCCCAGGTTTAGCTCTGCTTGCACTATTGGTGTTGCTGCCCTCACAGCTCTCTTCAATGAAGAGCATGCATGAGTGTCCTGTGATGTATAGAAGACAGTGATCAGCTGGATTAACTAACCCTGCCTATTTAAATAGATCAAATGATCCAGGTGATCTTGCTTGGACTAACTTCAGAAGAGAGCCAGTCTGGCCGCAGCACTGTGGGTATGAGAACAGATGGCTGAGGATGACAGCCTGTTACCTCCCACTGGTCTAGATGTCTGCACGGGCCTTTGGAGAGCAAGGTTCAGAAACAAGCACTTCCCATTGCTTTGGAACACTGAGGTGAAGTGCAGGGTGAGAAAGAGTCTTCCAAATACGGTGCCTAAGATTAGGAATTAATGTTATTAACTTGCATCAGTTATTTCCCTGCCTGTGGAAAAGGTATTGCCCTTCCTATTTAACAGATAGGGACAGAGAGAAGCTGTTAAATGTACTGAAGAATGCAGCAGTGGTCATGTCTTAGCTGAGATTCAGTTACAAGAAATGAAATCCTGACCCTATGAAGGTCAGTGGGACTCTTGTGAGCAACTTCATCTGCATGAGCAGCAAGAGGCTGTGTTGTGCAGCCAGAGGCATTGCTCACACCAGTGTGTCATCTCCCCTGCAGAAACCTGAGACATTAGAGAGGAATGGAAGAAAAACAAGGAAGGAGAAAGTAGGTGGAAACAACTGTGATGAGTGATGAATACTATGAGGAGTGGGAGAAAAAAGTTCCAAGGAAGAGGGAAACCAGCTTTGGTCCCTGGAGTAAGAGAAGGAAGCGGTGGCAGGTCCCCCAAGTGCTCTGCCACTGTTGTTGCTCTGTGCACTTCACTGGTGATCTACAGACCTACAGATGTTATGAAGTTTGGCAGGGATCAGCCTGCAGTGCAGAAAGACCTGAGGGACATTAAAGACACCAAAAGGAGAAGACAGGATCTCTCAAGACACTGGAAGTGTTCTGAGTGCAGATAACAAGAAACCCAGTTTAAATAATGTCTAAATCATGAGAAAGGCTGAGACTAGATGTGAGACATCCGCTTTCTCCATCCTGCTTGTCCTGGCAGTTTAATCCAGGAAACTGAACTCTGTGCAGGCTGGCAGGGTCACTTGACAGCTTGTTGGGGCTTGCTGCTCTTGGCACAGCCAGGGCACAGTGCAGTAAACACTGATTTCACTTAGCCCCGTGTCTGTTGTACTTGTGTCTGTGATGAGGTGAACCCCATGGTACTGTGGCAGCGGAGCCTGCAGCAGTTGAGTCAGCCAAGCACTGTGGTTGCTGAACCCTGCCCGAGTCAGGTCAGGGTGCTGCTGTCTGTTGGGTCTTGCCCATCTCCATGATTCTATCTCCTTGTCCTGCCTCACCCTCCCTGCAGTCAATCCTGAAAATCCTGAAGCAGTTGCCAGCATTTCCAGGCAAGGTGCCCAAAGAGCAACGCAGCAGTTTCTCAAGCAGCACTTGGAGCCAAGAGCTCTTGCAGGGTTTGATAACACAAGCTCAGCTACTCAAGGTGAGCAATTAAGAGTCCTTCTCTCCTCTCTTTCCTCCTATCTTTGACCTCCTGGTCACAGAGAACATTTAAACATCTGATCTGAACACACCACAAGTTGAAAACTGGAAGAACACAAGACTTTTATGAACTAAGTTAAGCATATTATGACTTTGGAAGGTGGCTGACTTGCATTTCTCTGTATCTTTGTGTTACAATCTCTTTAAACATAATAGCACCTTAGTAATTTGTACTGCCAGCACAACACAAAGGCATTGGCCTACCTGAAAATTTGGGCCTCTGGGCCTCTACTAGAATAAAAAATTAATGATTTTGGTTGTCATCAGTTTTTTAATTCTAGAAGGAACCATGACTAGGGAGTTCTGACTCCTCTCTGTTACTTTGAAGGGCATTTCAAAAGCTGTGTTTGTATCAAACAAGTGTCTTTTTACCTGTAGTAACAAAGATCTAATGGTAAAAATTTGCTATGGGGACAAGTTATTAAACATCTTCATAGAAAACAGCACAAAAATTGATTTCTTTGCAAACAAAAAATTGTATATACATAAAGTGCATAAGAGTGATTCTAAATGGAGAAAGCTGTATAATGTCTGGTTCCTATATGCTGTGCCATGTCAGCTCCTACAGCACAAACTCTCTTCTCTCCTTGTCCAGAACCTGCTGACCAAACTGCATGTTGCATGTGGGGAGCTTACCAGTGTGGTCTATTGATTTGACTTAAATCATTCTATTATCAATGAGCTGGTGGCAGGTGATCCTGTTCACCCTTGACAAAAGTATTACAGCAAGTCCTGCAGAATAAATAGCAGCACTCACATGAAACTGTTAACAGAGAAATGCAAGGAAACTGTGAAGCTTCTTTCTCTCCCCCCTACCCACACACAGTGCTTTGATCTGCCATGCAATTGGGTCAGCACTTGGGAAATGCATGTCAGTATCCCCCTCTGTGATCTGAATACTATGCAGGAGATCCTAAATGTAAAACCAGACAGATCCTACGCTAGAGTAACCTGTCAGGCTACAGTGGACGGGGCTTGGAGCAAGCTGCTCTAGTGGAAGGTGTCCCTGCCCATGGCAGAGGGTTGGAACTGGATGAGCTTTAAGGTCCCTTCCAACCCAAACCATTCTGTAATTCTATTAAAACCCCTTAACCAGCACAGGTATTCAAAAGGAAAAACAGGCAGATATCACTGGGATAGATCCTCATTTAATTACAACAGCAAAGGCCCATGGAAATCACCAGCTCCCACAGAGCACTGCTGGTTAAGAAAGTCTGCGCTGTCCGTTTCTGGAGGAGGAATATGCTGGCTCACAGCTTTGTGAGCCTTTAGGTCTTGTCTTTGCCAGAGTAATTGTACTAGTGCAAATGAGTCTAAACACTGATGGAGGCAATGGAGCGTTTGATCTGCAACCCTCCATCAGTGTGCAGGGCACCCATTCCTGGAGCCTCTGTGCTGCTAGTGAATGGAGGGGCTGTATCCTGGGCCATGCAGTGTCTCACAGGAGCTGACCACAGGTACTTCTGGTCTTTTGGATGCTTCTGAGGAGAAAAGCAATGTGAGATATCCTGTGCCATGGAGTCCTGAATAGCTGCAGCTAGCAGCAGGTATTGGCTGGGGTTCCCTACCACCCATCTGAAGGCTGTCTGTAGTAGGGGAGGCTTCATGGTGCATGCTCTGACTTCCAAAATGTCCTTCCTCTGCAGAGCCTGGGAGCACAAAGACAAACCTTCAGTGCTGGGCAGCAGTGCCAAGGGGCTTATCTGTCATGGTGAGAAGTGGATAATCTCAGAGAGCTCAGCTCAGTGGGAGCAATCAGAAGCTTCCCTGGGGAGATCTCGAAGGGAGCCTCAGTGAAACCACAGAGAGAACAAGGAGGAGAGGGATGGAGAGGCTGGAGAAGGAAGGAGGCAGTGTGATGAAGTGAGAGAGCTTTGCTGCTCAGACATGCCCTAGGTAGGTTCACAGTGGAGGAGAGGGTTCCTGCAGCCCTGCAGGCAGGGAGGTTACAGCCCAGATGGCTGAGCCTGAGTCTTCTGTCACTCCAAATAGGTGTAAAGTTATGGCTGTGAGGACAGAGACTCCTGGATAGCAGAGCTAATTCAGCTGGGGTGTAAACCAGCCTGCCCACGGGCACCCCTCATCTCACAGCACTGGAGACACACCCTGCAGCAGTGCTTGCAGCCATCCCCTTTAAGACATCGCTTGCCTTGTGCTGTCCCAGGTGAGCTGCAGGTTGTGTTCAGTCCCATGTCCCCACAGTGTGGTCCAGGGACCCTGTCCCAGCCTGCCAGCCAAAGCTCCAACCTGACTGCTCTTAGGAATCCCACAGCAGGCAAGAAGACAAGAGGGAGCTCAGGTATTTTAATCCAGAAGAAGTTAAAATCAGACACATTCCTTCCTCTCAGGTCACTGTCCAAGTGTCTGCTGTCCCTTGTTCATCTGTGTTGTCTCCCCAGGTGACTTGGTGGGACCTTCTCCCCCTCATTCCTTGGCCTACCTTGCCTTCCTCCATGGACTGGGGTCTACTGGGGCCTTGCACAGCCACCAGAGCAGGCTCTTTCCCCTGGAAAAAGCAACATTTTTTGTTTTGCACTAAGAATAGCAATACAGTTAGAGTGTTATAACCCGTTCTCTAAAGCATTTTGATGCTGATGAACTACAACCACCTCACAGTCTTGTGCATTTTGATATCTACCGAGGCAAAATCCGTAAGTTTGCCCAAAAAATTACCTTTCAGGGATAAGTGGTTTTCTATGAAGGTTTTCATTGTCTTCTGATACTCATCTTCAGTCATGTGGAGCTCGGCTACCTCAATGCTTGAGGAGCACTCTTCTTCCATAGCTGTCCCCTTCTCTCGAGGAGGCCAGTGTGCAGCAGACACCCTGAAACCTGCTTTATTCAGGTTCCTTGCAAACATCCTCCCAATGGAGCTGTTGGACACGAGAATGACAATTGCTCTCCCTTTCACATCGATATTCCTCTCCACAATGCCAAAGGAGAAGAGGATAATGAAGCAGGCCAAAGATGCAATACAAATGCATACGAAGACGTAGAAGAGGCAGGAAAAGGTCGTCGCGAGCAGTAAGTCTGTGGCCAGCAAGAAGAGATGCTGCAGGAGGAAAATCATCATGAGGAGGATGAGCTGCTGCCTCCTCACTCAAAGGCAAGCAGAGAAGCCAGTGAGGAGCCACCACATGCAACCAGGCTGTTATAAAGCCAGGCAGCATTGCAAAACATGCGGAGGCAAGTCCAGATCCCGTGGGGAGGATGAATCACTTTCTGGGATAGGCCAACAACAGGGATTTTCAAACCATGTTCCTTTCCAGGAGAGAGCAGTGCTGCGTTTGTCTTGGCTTTGCTGTGCACTTGGAGGCTCTCCTGGGCTGAAATGTGAGGATCTGTTTGGTAAGGGCATTTTATCGTGTGTCATCTTTAGGGCCAGTGATGGATATAGTTTATTTTGAAGCAGCCGTTTTTTCATGGATTTCTTAAAGCGATGTGTTTATGGCATTGGGAAGCCATGAAGTAGAAATAACCCTCTATCTGCTTGGCATGCTACAGCTCTTAAGTTTACCACTCTCAGTACTGCCACAAAGCAGGCAGTTTGAGTAAGGCTGGGAAAGGACCCAAACAGGCACAGAACTGGGAACACTGCTCTTGTTCTCATGTGAAACGTGCCATGCCGGGAGCCGTGTGCTGCCTGGTTGGACTGCATCACTCCAGGAGTTCAGTCACATCAGAGGTGGGAGAAATGAGCTGGAGAGAGGGTTTCTGATTGAGGACAGGGATTTTAGGGAGGGTCTTGCTATTTCTCAGGGTGGCAGACACAGCAGTGCATCCATCCCTGACTGCAGCAGTGCCCTCTGCACATGGAGCACAGCAGCGCTCCATGCCACAGCTGCAGCCTTTGCAGAGCTGAGAAGAGCCTGGCAGATGTAGGACCAACACTGACAAAGGTAAATGTTGGAGCATTTACTCAGGTCACCTCCAGTGGTGTGGGTCAGGAGGAAGCTCTCACATCAGTTCGCAGCTTCCCCACTGCCAGTTCTCTTGCTCCTTTCTCTTTCATAGGAGTATGTCTCCTATGAGGACAGGCTGGGAGAGTTGGGCTTGTTCAGCCTGGAGAAGAGAAGGTGCCAGGAGACCTTAGAGCAGCTCCAGTGCCTAAAGGGGCTAGAAGAAACCTGGAGAGGGGCTTTGGACAAGGACCTGTAGGGACAGGACAAGGGGAATGGCTTGAACCTGCCAGAAAGTAGACTGAGATGAGACATTAGGAATAAGCTCCCCTGTGAGGGTGCTGAGGCGCTGGCACAGGGTACCCAGAGAAGCTGTGGCTGCCCCATCCCTGGCAGTGTTCAAGGCCAGGTTGGAACTGGATGATCTTAACGTCCTTTCCAATCCTAACTATTCTATGATTCTATTTTAAATGTGGATCCATATAAAGCCCCCCACCCCCCCCCCCCCCCAGGATGTGTGCTACGGGTGTGTTGTGTTGCAGGTGGGTGTTGTGGTTATTCCTCACTCTAACTGGGAACATACTGGGAGTGTGGGACAGGCTGTCAGCATGACCCACACATGATTTACTGGTCTTTCTTGTTCGTCCTCTGTGCAAACGTGCAGGTCCCAGCTCACAGATCAGTAGCACTGTGCTATCACAGCAATTCAGCTCCAGGCACTTCTGGGATAGACTTGCTAATAGCTGCACCCCAAAACCACCCTGAGCACCACACCCAGCATGTGTGCAAACACACAGAGCTCTATTTGAAGTGGACAAAGGGATGCAAGCATCCAGTGTGCCTCTCTACAGCTGCCTGAAAGGAGGATGGACAGTCTTTTCTCCCAAGTAACAAGCTGTAGGACAAGCGGAAACAGCCTTAAGATGCTTTAGACAATCTTAAGATCCTTTCCAACCCTAACTATTCTATGATTCCATGCACCAGGGGAGGTTTAGACTGGAGATAAGGAGCAATCCCTTCCCCAGAGGGTGCTCAGTCATTGCAACAGGCTGCCCAGGGCAGTGCTGGAGTCACCATCCCTGGAAGGGTTCACACACTGTAGATGAGGCCCTCAGTGACATGGTTTGGCAGTGGCAGTGGTGGGGAGCAGCTGGACTTGCCACCAGTGGGTCAGCAGGCACGCGTGGCCCTGGCCAACCTGGTGTGCACCTTGCCAGCTTGAGGGATGAGCATGGCATGCTCCTGTCTGCAGCGTGGTGGGGCAGTACCCCCCACCTCTGCCTTGAGCTGGCACCTGAGCCTCCTGTATTCACATGGTCCTGGCCAGAAAAGGTTTATGGTCCTTTGTGCTGCAATAAAGAGCAGAACCCAAAATGCTGCTCCTGCAAAAGATGCGCTTAAAGCCCCTTCGTGCTGGGTGTACTGACTGAGGGGAACAACCTCCATGCTCCTCCCAGTATTGGAGCCTTAAGGTCAGCCTGAAAGGCAGGATGAAGAGCTCTGCACTGCTGGGGCCGGGCTTTGATCATTCTTTGGTGTATCTTGGATATTCTAAGGTTGGGTCGGTGGTGCCCATTTGGGGGTTCCTCACTGAGCCTCAAGAGTGATGGACTTGGGGAAGTGCAGGTCTGGGTTGATGGTCTCAGAGCAGAGCTATCACAGGCGGAGATCAGCTTTAGAGCTGATCCTTACTGCGTCCTGATGTTGAGTGCTTCCCGTAGGAGTGAAGGGGAAAGCCCCACTGCATCCAGCGGGATGCGGGACAGGCGCCGACCCCTGCCCGCTGCCTGTAGCGGGGTTGGGAGGGGGGTGTCTCGGTGCCGCACCGCACAGCACCGCCCGCGGCACAATGGCGCCACCTGTCGGCCGTGCGCGGCGCCGCTTGGCAGCTCGAGCCCCGCTGGTGCCGTCCTCCGGGGTTGGGAATTGTGGCTGGAATGAGGGTCGTTGGGAAAGGACTTGGGAATGCTGAACATGAGCAGCGTGAGCCCAGGCAGCCAAGAAGCCAGCAGCATACTGGCCTGTATCAGCACCAGTGCGGCAGCAGGGCCAGGGCAGTGATTGTGCCCCTGCACTGGGCACTGGTGAGGCTGCATCTCAAATCCTGTGCTCAGGTCTGGGCCCCTCACTACAAGAGACATTGAGGTGCTGGAGCGGGGCCAGAGAAGGGCAACGGAGCTGGTAAAGACCTGGAGCACAAATGTGATGGGGAACGGCTGAGGGACCTGGGGGTTCAGTCTGGAGAAGAGAAGGCTCAGGGGGGACCTTATTACTCCCTACAGCTGCCTGACAGGAGGATGGAGCCAGGAGGGGCTGGGCTCTGCTCCCAAGGAACAAGGGATGGGACAAAGGTAACAGCCTCAGGCTGCTTCAGGGGAGATTAAGACTGGAGGTTAAAAACCATTTCTTCCCCAAAGGGTGCTCAGGCATTGGAACAGGCTGCCCAGAACAGCGCTGGAGTCACCATCCTTGCAAGTGTTTACACACCATGGAGATGAGGCCTCAGTGCCATGGGTTAGTGGTGGCCTTGGCAGTGCTGGGATAAAGATTGGACTTGATGAGCTTAAAGGTCTTTTCCAACCGAGTTGATGCTGTCATTCTATGACCCTCCCTGCGGTACCCCTCAGCACTGGTTTGGAGGTACCCACAGACCTGAGGGTCCCACTGGACACAGTGGTGGATGCAGAGGCACCTCAAAGCCTGCTCCCACCTCCAGATCAGCATCAGCTCTTGAGATGGGGGTCACAGTATTTCTGTCCTTCTTTTAGGTTAGCCCACCCTATCTTCCCAGAAGTGAAGTTTGAAAGAGGCAAACCAGCAGCTACCCAGAACCACTGCAATAATCTCTTTTCTTTAAGGCAGGATTTCTCTGTTCCGTGCTTCTTCTCAGTCAATGAATAAACATTAAAAGCAGAGGCTCTAGTGTGGGTCAAGAAAACACTTCAGAAGTAGTGATTTATGATTTTTTATTTCCCACTGCTATAATGTCAGGGAACAGTCAGGACCTCAGGCCTGCCCTGGGTTTTGTCTTATCATATTCATAAGCAGAAAGACATTTTGCCCATAGGTGACTCATGGGGCAGCAGTGACATGTCCGCTAGCTGCACTGCTGGCTGTACCCAGCCTGGGTTTTACACTATAATTATTAAGCTAAGAGTTCCAAGGTTTTCCACTGCATCCCTTCCTAAATGGCATTAACCCTTGGGATGCTACAGCCATGCCAACCGTATCCTGGGCTGCATCAAATGAAGTGTGACCAGCAGGTCGAAGGAGGGGTTCTGCCCCTCTACTCTGCTCTCATGAGACCCCACCTGCAGTACTTTGTGCAGCTCTGGGTCTCCCAGCACAAGAGGAGGCCACGGAGATGCTGCGAGGGCTGGAGCAGCTCTGCTCTGGAGCCAGGCTGAGAGAGCTGGGCTGGGGCAGCCTGGAGAAGAGAAGGCTCCTTAAGGGGACACCAGCTTTGTGGAGGTTCAGTGCCTGTCAGTTGCTGCTTGACTTGGCCATGTGGTTCCAAACCATAGAATCATAGAATAGTTAGGGTTGGAAAGGGCCTTAAGATCATCCAGTTCCAACCCTCCTGCCATGGGCAGGGACACCTCACACTAAACCATGGCACCCAAGGCTTGGTCCAACCTGGCCTTGGACAAGGATGGAGCATTCACAGCTTCCATGGGCAACCCATTCCAAAATGCCTGTCATAGGGAGCTGTATGTTTTTAAAACTCTTGAGAGCATGCTTAAACTCTGTACAATTAGAGACTTACCTTGAACCAGTTTGAAGCAGATCCTAAAGCTGCTTCCAGGAGACTTGGAAGCTTTACAGGGGCACATTTTAATTGTATAAATTAAATAATTTCAATACCATTACATCTTATATCAGCTTTCCAATGGTTCCCCTGCATTTTGGGCTTATTCTGCTGAGGAAGTGGAGGTACTAATTCAGTTATTGTGATCTGGACTGTACTCAAGAGAGTTCCAGAGATGTGAGAGCTAAAAGCCAAGTGCACTGAGAGCTGTCAGAGGCCCTTTGGTGGTCAGCAGCTCTTTGCAGGCACTCCAGCAGCCTTTGGGAGCTGTCAGGGAGTATCTCTTATTGAAGCTGCTGATTGTCTTTTTTGCCTCCCGTCTGATTGAAATCCTCACTGCACAGCATTATACCTGCTTGAAAGATAACCAGGAAATTCAGTTTTCAACAGATGAAAATTGAATTCAGTTCCTCGCTGAGTGAAAATTGATGTTTAAAGCCACAAAGCGTTGTTTTGTTCGCAAGTGTTTTATAGAAGAGAGGAATAGAGTTTCAGTTTTGCTTTATTCTCTTCATGTTTTCCTTTTTTCTCTCTTTCCCAGTAGCAGTATGAAAAGAGGAAAAATTAGATGTAAAAAGGGAAAAACGATGGGAAGTATGAGGGCGGAGGGGAAGAATTAAAGTTCCTCTTCCAGTTCCATTCTGGTTTGATCCCAGAACTTGTACATTAAGTAATGAACTTAAACACTGAGATTTGTATCTCTTGCAGTGCTCTGATGTGATTTTTACCCCATCCTTCAGACTTACTAAAGTGAAAGCAGTGACTACCGAATGCATTTTCTTGTGCAGTTTGGTGCCAGTAGCAATAGTTGAAGGTAGTGACACAATTCCATCAGTTATGTGGCAGCTCAGTCTTACATGACTCCTCCTCCCAGGTGCTTATTAATGGAGGCATCCAAATGTCCTGTGATGTTTGATATCACTTTGTTATCCTGGTCATGAATCCAAAAAAGACTATCAGCTTGGGCAGATACCAATGTCCTAGATGTGATTCAGTACAATACTGACCTCTTTATTTCTAACCTGTGGTGGTTTTCCCATATTTCTCTTCTAAAGGCAAATTTCCTGTCTTTTACTGGAGGTTCCTTGCTTGCTGTTAAATGTTGTTCAGTCATAATTGAGCTGAGAGGGGAAAACGCAAAAGGCAGCTAGTAATGAGTGGTGCAGTAGGGATCTGTAATGCATGGACAGCACACAGCTGCTCTAAGAGAAGTTTAAGGACACATTGCCCTCAGTGTCTGAAAACCAGTGTGTGAGCATGTAATTATAGGGCACACATACCACAGGGTCAAGCTTATATTCCACAGACAATACTAAATTACTGATTTGTAACTTGTAAGCATTGACCTTTGCAGTTTGGGGTCCTCAAGTTAAACCAAAGTCCTGTGTTACTTCACTTGACTGATAGATTGCCAGCAATAGGGAAACTTTGTCTTCTCTCAGATTTTGGCACTGGGTTTCCGAGCCACTGATGACTTATAGTCATGTTTTAATGGTAGATCTTGTGCGTTGGTGCCTTTCCTTCAGTGTTTCTCTGAATCGGATCTCACATCCTCTAACACGTCAGCTATTTCTGAAGCACAATTGATCCAGTGTTTCAAGGGTTTCCTTATGCCTCTTTTGAGGCAGAAGACATCTTGCCAGAATTGTGATCCCATCTGTCTTGGTCTTATAAAGTTATTTGTGTTGGAAGGAACCTTTGGTGGGCATCTAGTCCCATCTCCTGCTCAGAACTGGTCCAGTTAGCAGGAGTTTTGCAACGAACATACTACAGTGGCAATGCTGTGGGTCTCAGAAGGTCTCCATCTGTAGAGACATTCACAACCCAACTGGACACAGACATAGACAACCTGCTCTGGCTGACCATGCTTGACCAGGTGGGTTGAACAAGATGATCTCAGTAAGTCCTTTCCAACCTCAACTATCCTTTGATTCCTTAAGGATTATGTTCATGGCTATCAAGTATTTCCTGCATGTGAATGAAAGAGCTTGGTTTTGATTACTGGAAATAATCTAATGGGAGATTTGGGAAAATTAAACAGTGCTGGAAAATAGGCTTTCTGGTGCTCTCTGTAAAGCATCTGACTGGGATGGTCGGTCAGGACTTCTCTTGGGGCAGTCAGTGCAGGTTTATCTACAACCTTCATGTGCTTCATGGAGGCCACCAGGTCTTCCTGCTGCTGAAGAACCTCACATCAGTCTCAGGGCATTGAGCGGGCATTAAAAACTGAAAACTCTGAAGAACAGAGACCCCCAGTGGAGATCTATGGAGTTTCACTTGACGTGAAAACATTAATGATGCTCTCTAGAAAACCAGAACATACAGATAAAGTATAATGCAAAGTACAGAATAATTCATCAGAACAGCTACTCGCCATTGAAAGGCAAGCATTGCTTTCCCTCTCTTGGGAAAAAGCAAGCTCCTAATGCAAGAGATCCAGGTTGGATGGGGCTTGGAGCAACCTGGTCTAGTGGAAAGTGTCCCTGCCCATGGCAGGGGGTTGGAACTGGATGAGGTTTAAGGTCCTTTCCAACCCAAGTCTGTGGGTCTATGATCCTATGTTTCTCTGCTACCACGCACACTGGGCCTTTAACTACAACCAGCATCTCGAAGTCATGTTTCATAAGATAAAATAAATCCTTTTCTCATTATAAATCCTACATGAGGCAGGATTATCCCAATTCTGCAGCCGAGAAAATTAGGTCAGACAGGAGAAATGAATCGATGGAGGCCACCAGGGAACTCTGTGACAATTAGGGTGGAGGAGCCCTGGGATCATCCGTCAGGTCCCAATGTTTGCTGCATCCTTCCCACACTGGAAAAAGCCAGTAGCATCACTTTGTCCTTTGAAACTGCTGGATGATCACAGTAGTGGGTTATCTCTTGGGCTAAGCACACCTTTAAATGCATTTCTTAACACTGGCAGATAGTCCAGCTCCCAAATTCCTTTCCTATTCAGCATTAATATTAATGCAGATTTTCTGACTTAAACACATGGGCTTTTTTTGAAGGTGCAGACCCAAACTGACTTAAGCTGGAGGAAAAACCTTATGTGGGAAACCCTGAAAACCTTCTTTAATCAGAAGCTCATTAAATGCAGAGCAAAAAATGCAAACAGCTCATTCTGAAAAGGGACACGCTCTGGGTTTTGGCTTCCCATCCTTTTCCCCAGCACAATGACAGATGTGCTCTGTGCTTACCACAGCCAAGCTTCACTCGAAGGTCAGGGGATGCGGATTTAGAAATGAAACCTGACTGAAATGAAATTGCTTTTGCCTGTCAACATATCCTCTCGTTATAGGTACATCAGAGATATTTAGTGGTCTCTTCCAGAGGCTTGTCTGTGCAGGAGAACAAAGGAAGCACCCTGCAGTGAGCTGAGCAGGTGAAATAAATACTCTGCTTTGGGCAAGCTGTTGCAGAGGATTCTTCCATACGAAATCCCTTTGTAATAATAACAGCCGTGTGTGTGTGTGTGTGTGTGTTCAGTGTCATTTTCACCTCCAATGATCCAGTGTTTTACCTGAATTCATTTCATGTCTTGTCTCTCCTTCTGAAGTGTTGCAGGCAAGTTACTGAACAGCACCCTAGGTGTCATTTTTGGTGACCAGTCTGGCAGCACCAGCTCAGGGGTTGGTGAAGATGATGGTTTTGAAGGCTTGGTTGTAGTTTAAATCCTCTTCCTCATTATCCCAAGGATGGAGATTCCCTCATCTCTGTGGGCTACTGCATCAGTGTAGCAGGTCTGTGTCCCATCCTGGTGGCCTTCCGCTGGTGTCACTCCAGCCTGTCAATGTCCTTCTTCCTCCAGAAGGTATCAGAGCACTGTGTGTTTTCCATATATACTTGTCTGGACTTAATTATTTCACTTGGAAAATCCTAGTTGCTCCTGTATGGATGAATTGTGATCTTCCAGCAGTGTTTTCCTAAGTGCTGAGTTTTCTGGCCCAGCTCCCAGCCAAGCTTTGGTGCCTTTGGAGGGGCTCAGCCAAGCTGCCTTCCTGAATCTGTAAGATACAGCCCATAGCCTCAGATAAGTTACAAACACTGCTGTATTTTAATTCTGTTTTCATACTTTCTGTCTAAAAACATATTGCTCCATTGCCTCCTTCCTGCAGGGAGCACAAATCCCACTCCTGCCTGGCATGCATCTCCTGAGCTGCTGCAAAGCCAAGCTCTCAGGAGCCTTTGTCAGGAATAAGGCTTCTTTATCTGCCTTCCTCTCTTGCTGGTATCCATTTGAGAGAGGGGGTGAAGTGCAAAGCAGAACATGCTGAAAAGCCTTTAATCGCACTGACGCCACCATCCTTTGCTCCTCTGTGGGTCTGCTCCCTGCTGAAGCTGTCTCTATCTGTCCTTCATGCTTGTGTAAGGATGCAGCTCTCATCAGCCTTTTGTCTGCTCCCTTCCTCCTCTGGAAGTGTTTTCAGAGTTCACATCACTGCTTGGGAAGGTGCAGTGTTCAGCACACTTCCAGAGGCAAATCTGCTCCCTATGGTTTATGGCCAAGGGGCTTTGTTCAGCTCTGCCTAATGCTGTAACTGGCTCCAGGCTGGGGCTGTCAGGGGCTCAGCAGCACCCCGAGCACCTCCACCCAGCCTGGTTATCACCCGTGCTGCTTCGCTTTCTTAACCCCTCTAGCACACAGTGTGAGAGGGCTGATAGTGTTCTCAATAAATAACAGTCTTGGTAGCAGCAGGAATGGAAAATACTCTCTTCAAAGGAGAGACAGGCACGGAAGAGTCCTTCAATCTATGCTGTGAGGCTCCATAGCACGTTGAGTTGCAGGGCATCAGGTTTGGACTTTTGTACCTTATGCCCAAGGGAGACTGACCTGGGTAGTTCTCAGAACGTCTTTTGTTACTCTACAGCTAAAATGAGATTAACTTTTCTCTTTTTTACCTATAAATTGACTTCTTGCTGTCTTTCCTTCAAATAGGAGAAGAGAAAGCTCACAGGAAACCTTGCAACAGCTGTCCAATACCTAAACAGGGCCTGTAAGAGATCTGGGGAGGGACTTCTTAGAAAGGCATGTGGAGACAGGACAAGGAGGAATGACTTTAAACAGAGGGGAGATTGAGATGGGACATTAGAGGAAATTCTTTACTGTGAGGGTGCTGAGGCACTGGCACAGGGTGCCCAGAGAAGCTGTGGCTGCCCCATCCCTGGCAGTGTTCAAGGCCAGGTTGGACACAGGGGCTTGGAGCAACCTGCTCTAGTGGAAGGTGTCCCTAGAACTGGATGAGCTTTAAGGTCCTTCCAACCCAAAGCATTCTGTATTCCATGAATCTAAACCTTCTCTGCCTATTCAGGCAGTGTATGATATCATGCCACAGTCTTATGCTGTTAACTGCAAACCACAGTAGCTGTGTCAGGGCTTCGTGATTCAGATCTTCACTGCTGCAGACATGCGGCTGTGCTACAGTGTAGGCAGGCATCTTCCATGCCTCCGGAATCTACCAAGAGCTTTGCTTTTCATAGGAAAGTGTGCCATTCACAGCCGAATGATACTAAAATATGTCCCTGTGTCCCTTCCCAGATTACAAGAGCTAACACAGCACTGCCTTTAGATAGGAGAGCTTGGGCATTGGTATCTTTAGCTGCCTTGCAGCCCAAATTGGAGGGCATGTTGTGGAACATCACATAAGATAGTAGACAGGATTATGGCGTGTGTATTTCTGTTTCTGCATCCCTTTAGCACTGCATATTTAAGCAAGGTCAGTTATAATACAGCTTGAAGCAGGAAGATGAAAGAGCTGCAATTAGCATGATCAAGCCCGTATTTTCTTATGAGCAGCAAATGCAAATGCTAATGTACACAAGCAGACAAAGACCTCTCCCAGCCCATGTATGTGCTGAAAATTCAGCTCACACATCAATAAACTGTTCATGGAGAGCCTCTTCAATATCTTTGTATTTTAGCCTTGTCATCAGCAACTTTTCAGGATAATTATGTTGTGTGAAATGATTACTACAGAATGAAAGAGCAAGCTCCGGGGTAGTTTGTCTCTGTGGCAGTTCATTTCTCAGTGATATGAGTGATGGTTTTAATCAACAGGTCTATGCAATGGAATAAGTTCCACTGTCTCATCATTGCTTTGGGGTGTGGGCTGTTTGCACCAATAACTGGGTTTTATAGTCAGAAATAGCTCCTGCTACATCCCAGCAAAGAAAAGGACACATAACTGTGTAAGTATATTATGCTTTATGGCTGACATTTCCAAAGCTGGATGCCCAAATCCCATCTGTGTTAATGAGCACAGAATACTGAGGCCCTTAATTGCCCTGAGTGTAAAACCTATGTATGCAGCACTTAATTTGGAGGGTGTAGAAGTCAGCAATAGGCTCCTGTTGGTATCAAAAGCTATTAGACCTGACTTCAAGGGTTCCAGAGGAAGCACCATCAACTTCACCTCCAGCAGACGGTCTCTGCAGTAACCTAGCTGGCTTGGTGCTGTGGGGTTATGTAGCATAAGCTGCAGCAGCTGTGTCAGGGTAGGGATGGACACCAGGGCATCCACAGCTGATGGCATGACAGAGCCAGAAGAACCTGAGTCTTTCTCTCACACTCCTATTTATCCCACCTGGCAGCAAGGAGCTGCTTTAGCAGTGTGGAATGGCCTGCACCAGGCCTTGTCTGTGCTTTGTAATGCTACAGAGGTGACAGCAAGGTAACCTGTCCTGTGAGCCAATGTATCTTGGTCCTTTGTTGTCTTAAGTTATAGCATGGAAAGGCAAAGTGAATTCAGATGCTGTCCCCAGTTAATTCTTGGTTACTCTTCTGGAGACTCACCTCAAAGCCCTTGTTTTAGTGAGTACTGAGCTGTTAATTTGTGTCTTTCCTATGTACCTCAGTGTGCTGGTTTGGGCTGGGATAGAGGTGGTTTTCTCTCTAGTACTTGATGTGGCTCTGTGTTTGGGATTTGTGCTGGAAGCACTGTTGGTAACACAGGGATGTTTTAGTTACTGCTGAGCAGTGATTACACAGAGCCAAGGCCTGTTCTGCCTCTTACCCACCCCACCAGTGAGCAGGCTGGGGGTGCACAAGGAGCTGGGGGGGAACACAGCTGGGACAGCTGATCCCAATCAAAGGGTACCCCAGACCATACAGCATCATGCTAAGCCTATAGAGCTGGGGAGGGAGAAGGCAGATGGGGGACATTGGTAGTGATGGTGTTTGTCTTCCCAAGTCACCATTACTTGTGATGGAGCCCTGCTGTCCTGGGGGTGGCTGAACACCTGCCTGCCCATGGAAGTGGTGAATGAATTCCTTGCTTTGCTTTGCTGGCGTGTGCAGCTTTTGCTTTACCTGTTAAACTGTCTTGATCTCAACCCATGTGTCCATCTGTAATCAAATATAGCCTCTAAATATTAGGACATACCAAATACATGTAAGCAGTTAGAGCTGAATATGTACTTATTTGCATTGACTTTCGTTGTCTGATGCTGTAGGATTTACTTGCTTTGGGTGTTTCAGTTTTATTTTGTTTTCCTGGCAACTTAAATCAAATAGCTCTTGGGTAGAAACAAAAATGCAGTTAAACATGCAAAGAAACTTGGTAGAATGAAATAATATTAAGTGTTTGATACATAAACAAAACCCGGGTTTATCAGAGCATGTCTTACACCCAGTGCTGGTTCATCAAGCAAAGGAAATGTTACCTGAAGGCAGAAAAATGAGCTGTTTTATTGTCTCCATGTTCTTCTGACTTTGTAACCAGCAGCTCTCTGCCTTGTCTTTCTTCTTATTTATTGGAAGTAAATGCCCTGTTTTTCCAGCTCCAGATTCACTTGCTCATTCAGAGCTAAACCAGCAAAGTAAGAAGACAGTGTCTGCTGCAAGCTCCATATACATCAGCAAGCTCTGGTACTAGAGGCTTATCAGATGCCCCTTTATGTTTTCCTCCTTGAGGCAGGGTTCTTAAAGGCTGGCTTTATAAAGGCAGAAATCAGATACATCCAGTAAAGGTTAACCATTCACAGTGCACTGTATCTAATAGCCTTGGAATGGGGAGCAGGGAAATTCCTGTTGACTTTCTGTGGTGCTTTAAGTGGTCTTGAAAACCTTCTCTTTGGTCTTCCTGAGCTCCCCCTCTTGCTTGCGGCACCTTAATGACTTTTCAAAGGGTGGATTACAGTTCTTTAGGAAAGTAAATCTGAGGAGCCAGATGGAAAAAGAGCAGGTCTAAAACTGACAACTGTGCACCTGGGAAACAGACCCCCCCCTTGTATTTAGCATGCAATACACACCTCACTGCATTTACTGAATTAGCACTGAAACACAGGAGGAACACGCCGTTTCCCAAAGCAGATAAAACCAGGAAGACTTTGAATGATTTCTGGGATATTAAATTCATAGAGACTAAGCCACGTTGCACCAGCCTCATTATTTTACAATACTGTGAGTAAATCGGTGGGCATCCACTTAATTTTTAACAGTAGGGGCCCTCTGTTACTTCTACTGTGTGGGGCTCTCATTTGCAGTTCCTGAACTCTTACTACAGGCAATAATTCTGTGTGAAATGGGCAGCATTTCAGCAGGTGTTTGATGCTACAGGTTGTGATGGAAAACAAGCCAAGAGCAGAACATGTGGCTCATCCTTCCCCACTGTTGGCATTGAAGTGGCATTGCAAGGATCTCCACAATGAAAAGCAGACACAGCAGCCTGCCTGCTGAAGAAGAGGACAGGTTATTTTTGAGTGGTCAAAAGAGGACTTTTGGAGTCTATACTGGGGCAGGTGAGCTGTTGCCATCCAAAATCAATGCAACACCTATGGCAATTGATGGCTTTTCATACAACATTTGTCACCTTGGCTCTCACCTGCTGACTGCTGGGCTTGAGCAGTGCTGGGAATGGGGGATCCTGCTCCAGCTGAAAGCTGGTGGCCAGGGAAAATTGACTATCATTGCTAAGGAGATTATACAGGGGAAGAAGATTCCTCTTCCTTTGTGTTCTCTATGGGGCTTATTTGCAGCTGGCCATGGTAGACTTTAAATTTTGATTGACTCCATGTAACATTTGGTATTGCTGGGGTGTTTGTGTGTTTTCAAGCACTAATAGTATTTTCAAGGCTGAACATTGCTGTAGCATTTGCTCCCAACTTGCTTCTAGGTCCTTGTCTGGCTTCCTCATGAGAATGACCCAAATTCTGAGCTGGAAACTCCCAAGAGCAAGGATTTCTGTCTGTGCTTTCTCTTTATGATCACTTTCCTCTGCATGAGCTCCTCAAGGAGTCCTACCACTGTACATCATCAGAACTGCACCCCTGTCACCCTGTGCTTTAAAGAGACAAGTCCTCCAGGTACTGAAGCACTAGTAATTCCAGCAGCATCCTTAACAGATGCACTTCAGGGTCCTCTTGAGCATTGCCTGGGGACAGCTGGTGACTCAAACTCCTCTGTAAAGCTTTTCACACTCCCATCTCATGACTATCAAGGTCCAGGTTTCTCTGATGAATGCCTGCATGTGGTGGAGAGGAGAAGCACTTGCTACAGAAGGTGATAATCATGTTTGCGTGCTTATTGTCATCACAGCAGGCACAAAAACACCCTAGCAAATGGCCTCTTGGTCTTAGTGGTCAGAAATGTTTGAGCTTTCCAGAATTTCCCCTTTGTAGAATTGAATCTTTACAGCCTGCAACCCCAACAAGAGACTTGCTGTAAAGACAAACCAGGGCACTGCAACAGGCTCCTTAAGGAAGCTGCAGCTGCCCCATCCCTGGCAGTGTTCAAGGCCAGGTGGGATGGGGCTTGGAGCAAGCTGCTCCAGTGGAAGGTGTCCCTGCCCATTGCAGGGGGCTGGAACTGGATGAGCTTTGAGGTTCTTTCCAACCCAAACCATTCTGTGATTCTATATATTGACCCTGCCTTGGTTCTTCACTGTTAACTGGAAGAGGAAATATGTCAGTTTTCTGGCACTGCTAATACATCCTAGCACAGGGTTTACAAGTGATGGAGCAGCGCTGTGCTTGGGCAGCATGGGCTAGACAAAAATGTAATTCAGAGATAAATGTTATCATTCCAAATAATTCTTTAAAGGCAGCAGGTATTACCTGGGATTATCCAAAGGTGTAACTGATGTAATCCCCCCCCCCTTTGCTAGGTACTGATATCAGAGCTAGCAAAGCTTCATCCATCCCCATCTCTCTGAGTACACTGGAGACATCCTGCCCTAGAGATGCTCCTTGGGGAAGCATGCCTGTCCTGTTACTCCCATCCGCCTGGCACTGCAGGCTGCCTCATACTTGCCCTCAGTGGGGCTGAATCCCTTGGGATAAGCCATGTTGTGTATCACCTCTCCAGCAGTGGTACCCTTATAAGAAGGGGATCACTCGTTGCCATGACAATGAGCCTGTTGGGATGAACATTTCCTTTTGTGAGCAGCAATCCAAAGCTTAAAGCAATGCTGCTGCCTCCCTGTGCTGATTAGTGCCACGTGCAAACAGAGCTGGGCAAAGCCTCTGGAAAATAAAGGGGAAAGGGGAGGGAAAAGTCATCTGGAGCTGTGGTCCCTCCTCACTTGGGCTTTGAGCAGTGGGGAAGAGCGATTGCTTTCTGCCTCTTTGTTCCTGGCTCCAGCACAAATCAAATCAAAGCTCCCTTCCCCCAGCAAAGCTCATGCTAAGCTGGAGCACCCAGGGCGAAAACGGATTAAGAAAGAAAAATCATCCTTGTGGCAGCAGATCGAGGGCATAAATCAGAGAGATGGAGGGTGCTGTGCCCCGGGGCTGTGCTCACGCTGCTAACCAGGGGCCTAGAACACTATGAGCATGGACCTGTGGTACCACTGAGCCCTCCCCTGCCTTCTGCACCTGGAACACCAACAGGGTGAGAAGGGCAATGGCCAAACCTGCTGCGGGTGTGAGTCCAGGGGAGCTGGATGCGCCGGAGCTGCCTCTTGCCACGCTGGAGGGAGCTCCTGAGACAGCGAAAGCGCTGTGTGGTGTCCAGCCCGCACGAGTCTGACCCCAAAACGATGAAATCGGGTTATGTTTCAGGATGCTTTTAAAGCTGATGTTGGAAGAAAGGTTGTTTCTCTCGAGGTTTTAGATCTATGAAGTGTTAGGGTTTTCCCCCTGCGTACATAAGTCTTTGTTAGGTTGTAAACAGTCTTGAACTTTGTTAACTTCTTATGTACAGAATCTGACTTTTCCTGAGCCCTGGGAGCTGGGAGGAGAGAATTCCCAGCTTAAGGATGCTGAACTCTTGATTATCCTTTCCCCCATCAGCTGTCTGACAAACCACAAATGGAGTGAAAAGTTGGGATGAATGAGAAAGAGCCTGTGGATGAGCCAAGGTGGGGACTGGGGACCACAATGTGGATGGTGCTCAAAGTGTGGCTGGTGTCAGAGCACACAGGTCACCCACAAAGGGATCCACAGTAAGAAGGAGGTTCTTGAAAGCAGGGAGGGAAAAGCAGTGGGGCACTGGATGACTGGGAAGAGGGAAGATTACAAGTACAGAAACAAACACCCTTGTTTGGGGCAGGATTTGGCAGCCATTGAGATGTGGGTTAATGTGGTGAAAACTTCCAAGAGGTGGATGCAGAATAAGGACAAGTAAGACCATATCTTTCACGTGCTGGTTTTAACTGGGTTTTGGCACTTTTCCTCCATTCTTCTCTATTTGCTTCAACCATTGAGTGCTGAGTGATGATGATTAGCCCAAAAGGCTCCATCCTTTGTGGAGGGGATGTCCCCAGAGCACGCGGGCAGTGAGGCTAAGAAGGTCTATAGTGCTTGTACCTTGGATGGAGACCAGAAATAACCCTGTGACAGCACTGAGTGAAGGATGAAAGGGGTTTGGCTCTTAAGTGTAACCCAAGTCTGATGTGGTGCTGAAGGACTCTCAAGCCATGGACAGTTGGATGTGATGTTTGCAAAAGGCCTTGAAGCCCAAAGAGCCAGGACCACATTCCCATGAAAATGCTGGGGTTTTCCTGGTGGTGTTGTGCCAGCAGGAGTGGATTAAGGAAGGATTCCCTCATTTGGGCACTCCTTAATCCCCAAAGACTGGATTTAGAGATCCTGGAGAGAGTAATCACAGCCAAATGGATTAGCATCAGCTGGGGAGCCAGAGCTTGGTCCTCACCCTTGTTTGCAGCTCCTTTTCCCTTGCAGGCCTGTGTCTTAGATGTACTCAGGCACTTGAAAACACAAAATCCACACAAAGAACAACGTTAAAAAGAACATTTCCACACTGGAGTCATTGGTGGTTCCCAGTGAGGAATGTGTCAAACACGGCTGGGGCAGGTGACAGATATTGGGAGAGGGTTGTTTGGTTTTTCAAGTGCCTTTAATATTGCTCCTGCTATAACAAACTGAGCCATCCTTTAGCTTGAAGTAGGAGGTGCTCATCACTTGACAGGAACTGGTTGGTATTGCGCCATGCACATGCTGCCCAAACGTGTGTTGGCCTTCAGCCATGCGAGGAAACCCATGGATACTGCCTTTGTTGTGTGGGAAGCCTTGTATCCTGGTTTGGGATTAAATAGAGGTGATTTTCTTCCTAGTGGCTGGTACAGTGCTGTGTTTTGTATTTAATATGAGAATGAAGTTGAGAACAACTTTGGTTTTAGTTGTTGCTCAGTGGTTTTTATACTAAATCAAGGACTTTGCAGCCTCTCACACCCCACTGTGAGCAGTTTAGGGGTGCACAAGGAGCTGGGAAGGGACACGGTTGGGACAGCTGATCCCAACTGACCCAAGGGATATTCCAGACCATAGGATGTCATGCTCAGTATATAAACTGGGGCCAAGGGGCTCCTTGGGAACTGGCTGAGTGTCAGTTGGTGAGTGGTGAGTAATTGCATTGTGCATCACTTGGTTTATACATTCTGTTGTCGTCGTCGTTGTCGTCTTCCTTTTGTGTCCCATTACACTGTCTTTATCTCAACCCATGAGTTTTCCCACCTTTCTGATTCTGTCCCCCATCTTGCAGCATGAGTGTCTGGGTGGTGCTTAGTTGCCACGTGGGGAGGTGGGAGGTCTCCTCTCCCAAGTAACAAGTGGTAGGACAAGAGGTAACAGCCTCAAGCTGCACTAGGGGAGGTTTTCCTTCCCCAGAGGGTGCTCAGGCATTGGAACAGGCTGCCCAGGGCAGGGCTGGAGTTACCATCCATGGAAGTGTTCACACACTGTGTAGACGAGTCCTCAGTGCCATGGGTTAGGGGTGGCCTTGACAGTGCTGGGGAATGGTTGGACTTGATGAGCTTAAAGCTCTTTTCCAATGCAGTTGACTCTGATTCTACAGCACCTTGAAATCAGAGGCTTTGGCAGTGTGACCCTCTCTTTTACTTGCTGTGACTCATGCTGTTAAGGAGCAGGACCATGCTTTGCATTTCCCTGACTATGCCAAACACAGCCTGTTCAGCAAGGTGTGACTTCCTTCTTCTTTATTTATTTGAAACCCAGCCCCTAAACCAGGGGGTTTGCCCAGATTTAGTACAAGTGAAACATTTATCCCAGCTCAGGAATATTTTACCTGGGAGATCCTGGAGGAGAAATAGACTGTAACAGGGCTCAGGTATTGCTGCAGCAGCACATGAACTTAATGGTGTGTGTGCATTTATCTGGGAGGTGGTAGTTGCCTCAAAGGTGGTGAGGATCAGCTCCCCACCATTTCAGGTTTAAGGCTGCATTGTTTATTCAGACAGGATTTTATGACAGCAGACTCTGCATCCTTTTCTTGTATCCTCCATAGGCAGGAGGAAGCACAGTGCCATGCTTGGTGCTCCCCATAGCAGCCAAGCTGGGTGCTGAGCTCAGCAGAGATGGGCAAGCAGCAGCCAACCCACCTTGGGCTTGGGAACTGGAGCTTTGAATCCTGCTGCACATTGCCTTCTTGGCTGCATTCTTTATAGATTCCCTTTGGGCAGTATTGAACCACCTCTCTGCATGCGGCCCAGTGACAGGGCTGGCACTGCTCTACCCCAGCCTTGCAAGTGCAGCTCATCAGGCATCTTGACTTTCAAATCCCATATGATCATCTCCTGCAGTCAAATCTGATCTCCTTCAGCCTTTGCTTTCAGTTTTCAGACCCTCTGCATCCTCCTCTTGCAGGTCTTTGCCCTCCCTGTGATGCTGTCTCCTGGCTGGGGATGGTTCAGTTTAAAGCCCTCTCCTGCTTCTGTATTAATCCATCCTCTGAGAGAGGTCACTGATGAAGTACATCCAAACAGCACAGTGGAAAGGAAAGCTATGGAATACCAGCACTGCCAAGAGCATGGTGCCCTTTTGCTTATGCCACCCAAAGAGTCTGCAGGAGGTAGGGAGTTATTCTAATTTTTCTAATGATTTCCAGTGTTTCATCCCAGATCCTTTAAGGCATTCACTGCCTCATTCCAAAAGGAGTTACATAAGTTTCACTCCAGATCTGATCCTTGAATTCTTTCTTTGCCTTTCCACACTGAGCTGAGGGCTGATGTTTTCTCATCTCCCTTCATTGCACCTGCTCAGTCACCCTCATGCAGAGGGTGATTTCTGTTAGTGTGCCATCAATGCCCAGTCTCAGGGGTCTCCTAAACAGTATGGATACATCTACCCATGGAGCATGGCCAAGGAACATCCCAGATACCCTCTGGCAGAAGATGCTTCATCAGCAGGACATCTGCTCCCATGCTTGGATGCTGGACCAAGGTGCCCCTTGCTCCAAGTAGACAGACCTGGAGGGCTGAGGGATTGTTGGCTTGTTTCCCCTCCTTCCTGGTCCCTGTTTATTGAATGGGATTTGGATAGTGGCTGGGCTGCCTGCTCCTACAATTTATGCTTTCATTTTAAATGCTGCCAGAGAGCCATATTAACCCAAACCTCTTGAAGGGTGAAAATCCTTTCTGTTGTTGAAAACTGACTGTATGGAAGACTCTGAGGACAAGCACTGGTTTGTACCACACACCAGATAGGAGCAGTGGTCTCAGGCTGGTTTCTAAATCAGGTCGGCTGACGTTAGCAAGACAAGAACAGCCCACATCCTGGTGCTGTGCTCCATCTGTGCTCAGAGGAGACCCAGGATGGTACCAGCAGAAGGGCTGCAGGGAGAGTACAAGGTGTCTTGGCAAAACTGTGCCTGTGTAGAAAACAGCCAAGAGAAAGCCCTGTCTGCAGCAGGTTGTTTTCTGTGGTCATTGTAGCATAGGGTGTTCAGAGGAGATAATCCCCAAGAATAACAGCTAATGGGGAAGAGTGGTAGAGAGGAGATGAACAACTTCTAATGCTACCGTATGCTTTACATCCCTTCATCTCTCCTGCCATAGTCGTAGTGAGGAATTTTTTTACATGGGGAATTTTAGTGCTGCTTTAGAAGAGCCAGATTAGCATTGCCAAGGAAGTAACTGCCTGCCTGCCTATGGGATGCGTTCCTTCACTCCTGATCTCACCAGCACACCGTGCCAACTGCAGGCACCTTAGAATCATAGAATCATAGAATAGTTAGGATTTCAAAGGACCTTAAGATCATCCAGTTCCAACCCCCCTGCCATGGGCAGGGACACCTCACACTAAACCATGTCACCCAAGGCTTCATCCAACCTGGCCTTGAACACTGCCAGGGATGGAGCATTCACAACCTCCCTGGGCAACCCATTCCAGTACCTCACCACCCTAACAGTAAAGAATTTCTTTGTTATATCCAGTCTAAACCTCTGCTGTTTAAGTTTCAACCCATTACCCCTTGTCCTGTCACTACAGTCCCTAATGAATAGTCCCTCTCCAGCATCCCTGTAGGCCCCCTTCAGATACTGGAAGGCTGCTCTGAGGTCTCCACGCAGCCTTCTCTTCTCCAGGCTGAACAGCCCTAACTTTCTCAGCCTGTCTTCATATGAAAGGTGCTCCAGTCCCTGATCATCTTTGTGGCCTCCTCTGGACTTGTTCTAACAGTTCCATGTCCTTTTTATGTTGAGGACACCAGAACTGGCTTTTCCATCTTGATCAAATCAGTGTTTTTCCCAGAGAGTGGACAATCCTCTCTTTAGAAAACAGACCACCAAGACAAGCCTAAGAGTTGTTCTTCAGGTCCCAATGAGTGCCTGGCCTACTGGAGAGCATCCCCCTTAAGGGGAGGAGATGGATCACAGCCCACATGGGGGGGTCTGTTAGAACCTGCCATACTGATTCAGGCATCCTGCAGTCCCCCTGCCCCACTCAGCATAGGCTGAAGCTGAGTTTTAGCTATTGGGGAAGGAGGGAAGGGCAGTGCTGGCAAAGCTGTTTGTTCTGATCGCTAAAGGTCACGAGGTGGCTCTGTCTGACAGAGGGAAATGAGCGCTGGTGTCTTCAGCAAAGTCATTTCAGGCTTGTACCAATTCCCCTTTTGTTTAATTGAATCACCTTCTGTGTCTGATTCTACAAACACAGCTCTGTACTGCTGAACCTCTGCTGCATATTAGCAGAGAGGCAGCTGGAATTTGAATTTGATTTTTTACTATCATGAAGAACCTTATATTTAGCACTTGGCAAATCTCTGGAATGCAGGAGCACATCAGTATATAAATGCAGGTTGCTTTGATCGGTGTAATTTTGGAAGCTTAAGTATGAGAGACAGAATATAGGCCAGGTGCTAATACTTGTAAAGAAGCTATAGAAAAAATACTCTCATAGGTGATTGCATTACATTGCAATATCAGCCTACCTAGAATTTGATGCAAAGAATTGTTTGTTATTGAAAAATGCTTTGGGTTATGAAGTACTTCTAATGCAATCTATGGTAGCCTGCAGTAGATAGGGTCAGATACAGAAATGTTCTCTCAGATGAAGGGACTGGTGAGAGCAAAGAATGGCAAGAGGTGGACTAATCCAAGGGCACGATGGTGGCCAGGAAAGGCACACAAGCCAAAAGGCAGTGGGGAGAACAGCTTGCTTTCACCCCTCTTCATTGGGCAGAACTCCTGCTGGCTGCTTTGCTGCGTAGGATGCCAACCTAATAGTCACTCTTGGCATTACAACACGTGTAGGACTCAGGATTTGGCCATATGCTCTAACAAAAGCAAGTCCTTTAGTTTGCAGTTTGGGGCTGGAGCTGGAGGCGTTCCCGGCGATGGCCTTTTCTGACAGCTCATGTCCCTTTGTAATGAGCAGTGTCTGACCCTGACGACTTTGCAGCAGCTCCCACAGATGTATGAGCCCGACTGTGCTGCTGTATGTTCTGGGTCACTCTCTGGACACCCCTGGGGATCTGTTGGAGCTGCTGCTAGAGAGAGGAGTACTTGGTACCTGCTGGGTAGGGAGCAGGGGCTTCTGGCAGCCAGGATGCTCACCATGGCTGTGTAAGGAATACTGTTCAGCCTGGAGAGGAGAAGCTGCGTGGAGACCTCAGAGCAGCTTCCAGTGTCTGAAGGGGGCTACAAGGATGCTGGGGATGGACTCTTCATCAGGGACTGTAGTGACAGGACAAGGGGTGATGGGTTCAAACTTAAACAGGGGAAGTTTAGACTGGATATCAGTAAGTTCTTTACTGTGAGGGTGCTGAGGCACTGGCACAGGTTGCCCGAAGTGGTAAATGCCCCACCCCTGGCAGTGTTCAAGGCCAGGTTAGACAGAGCCTTGGGTGATATGGGTTAGTGTGAGGTGTCTCTGTCCATGGCAGGGGGGTTAGAATTGGATGATCATAAGGTCCTTTCCAACCCTAACTATTCTATGATTCTGTGATTCTATGATATTGAGAGAGAGGGTTCCCTTTACATAGCAAAAGCAGTCAGTGCCAGAACTTAGTAGTATGTGTATGGTTTTGATCAGCTCAGGTTCTACTTTCAGCAGAAAGAGATAAAACCAAGGCCATAACAGTGACTTTGCTCTCCAAATATGCAGGGGCAGAACAGAAAATGGAGCTTGGATGGAAAAGTTATCATCAGTGTTGTGGGCATGATAACTGAGTATTCACTACCTCCGGAAAAGCAGTAAGATAAAGAGGTGACTGTTCCTTCCCCTCACCTTGGTTGGCTTCTGGCTTCCAAGAAATACCCCCAGCACTTTGATTTATTGGCATGCTGGGAAAAGGCAGTGAAGTTTTACAGTCAACCAACCCTGATGTTCTGAAACAGTAATGAAAATGGAGCCTCCCCATCTCATGTATGTGGGGAAGGACCAGTATTTTCCATGCTCTGTTGCATGACAGTGCTCTGGGACTTGGGATCTGACAGTCGCTTATTCCCTGCTTTAGGGTTGTGGCTACCTCTGCCCAAAGGGTTGGAGCAGATGTAACTCCTCAGGGGGCTTCACCAGGAGATCTCCGCAACCCCAGGGTTCAGTCCGTGTTAGTCCCCAAACCCACCATCCTCAGTCCTAGCCCAGAGGACCCAGCTTGGAAGACTTGAGCCCTCATCCCCCATCCGCAGCCATTGTGTGGAGGTGATTGCACCTACCAGAGGCTGCAGCAGCACCACCAGTGAGTGACCAAACAAGCATTGCTGATGCTACAGCAGTTGTTTTTGCACCATGGCTACAGAGTGAGAGCACATGGGCTTTGGTGCCTTGCGGGTTTTTGCTCTCTGGGCCCATAGATCAGCAGGAGATGGTTTGTCTCATGGTGAGGAGCTGCGTGCAGGCCAGTTGGCAGCCCCTGTACTGGGAGGCCTGCACTAATAGCAGAGCTGGGGTTGATGCACGGCGTCGCTGAAGCGGATTGACAGATTTGCAGAGAGCAACTCTCATGCATCCCATATGTTGCTTGGCTTCCTCTGGCTGACTTGAAAGGAGGCGAAAGAATCTTCTGCTGGAATACGCTATTTGTATAGTTGGCTATTTTCAAGCATCTCTTTTTTGTTCCCCCTTGAGCTTAACCTGATGTAGTCAGAAAAGAGAAAGGGTCTCAATGAATCATTTTAGAAGTGTGCACAGTGTGAAGTAAATAGTTTCCTGCAGCCTTAATAGCAGGAACAGCAAAGTTTCTGTAAGAATTGAGAAGTTCTGCTCTCTAAGATCTAAGCCCTGACTTATATTGTCAAAGGGATAACACTGCGAAACAGCATGGAAACTGCTGGGGCACTCTGACTGACCCTGACCAGTTTGGCTTCTTATCTATAGCAGAACTTCCCAGCAAATATGAAATTTCACCTTGAGGTCAAACAAGAACATTTCAGATCAATGCTATTTCTGTTTCTCTCTGTTTCATTTAAGCAAACACGTGCAGTACAGACCATCCTGATGAAGTGCCATGGCTTAATACTGAAAAAATGCACATTTCATCTCGTTTGCATTTCCTAAACTCTGTGTTATTGATTTGACAATATATTTTTCCTCACAAAAAGGAATATCTGCAGTTATTTATTCATTTTTGCCCCTTGGAGAGCTCGCTACCATCTGTTTTTCTTGGCTTTGTATCACCTTCTTTTATTTTTTCACTTGTTCTTCTCCCACTGTGCACCACTGAAGGACTGTACTATATATTATCTCATAGCCAAATTATGCAGGGTATTGTAAACATGCTGTAAACTTTGCCAGCTGCAAAGTCAAGGGCTGTGGGAGATCTTGCTAAGCACTGGAAATGCTCTTTGAAGAAAGAAAGCAGTCTTTTGGAAGCTGATTTGCAGGGCAGCGTGACATAAAGGTGTGAGACCTCTCTTGCAAATTGTTGGGGGAAGGAAAGGGGAAAAGTGTTCTTGGGACTTCATATCTGATGATCTGTAGCTTTATCATCGGAGCCAGAAGTTCCTGAAGCAGTCTCTGCTCAGCACCCACAGACAAGACACAGCAGGGCTCCTGCATGCAGATGCTGGCACCTGAGGGCTCTGTGCCCCAGTGGGTGGTAACGGGGATTAGAGCCTGATATAGCCCCAGAACCACCATCATTCCGGTCAGGACAGGACCATGCTCAGGACATGTTGCAGTACTGAAGCCCCTGAATGTCCCACGGCTTGTCCCAGTGATACCCTGCAACCAGCATCATTGGAGGATGCAACCTTGGGGCATCTCATGTTCTGCCTTGCAGGTTTAGTGCCCACTGCTGCCCTTGAAGGGAAGCAGTTATGAGTGTGTGAGGATAAGTGTGTAAATCTACAAGAAATATCACTAGTTATAGATCTATAAGATTATAGATCTATAGATTTATCTTTTGATCATTGAACAATAAAGATGTTGGCAGAAGTAATGCCAGGCATAACAGGAATCATGCCTCAAAAACATACAGTAACTTTAAAACTGCCTTTATATGGTTTAGTACCTGTTCCCTCTGTCTGTTTTTGAGTGATTTATCTTAATGCAGTGAAGGTCATCCTTCAAGCTTTCATCCCATGTTACACTTCCAGAAAGGGCAGAAACCTATCTGAGAGACACACAGCTTGAGCCCAGGAGCTGGGACTGCAGCAGGAGCACCAGGCAGCATGGAAATAGAGGTTAGTGCCACGTTTGCAAATAGAGGGAGAGGCCATGAGGTTGTAGATGCACTCTGCCAGGAGCAATCCCAAATACCCTGAAGTCAAGAGGAGTAGGAAGCCAAGTGGATTAAGTGATCACATCCATTGCTTATGTGCTTGTATTTATCAGCCTTCACTTTCTGGTCTGTAGAACTTGTTTCAGTGGATGCTGGCCATTTAAATACCTGAATACATGTACAGCTCTCAGTGCAATGCAGTTTTCTACATTTGCTATAAATTCATTAAGAGTGCTTTTGTGCTTGTCTTTTGACTGATGGGGAAGACAAAGGCATCTTCAGTTTAGAGATCTGAGGTGCAATTATGAGAGTAACTGCTCTGGTACTGGACATGTTGCCCTTAACAGCATTTTGGAAAGAACCCAGGGTCTTCAAAGGAACACTGTGGTGCTTGGGGTGGCATCCAGCATCCTTCAGCCATCCTCAACCTCCAACAGCTCACAGCCCTCAAGAGGGAGATGCATAGAAGGACAAGAGATTCATCTGCAATATTTAGGGAATTCAAGCCCATCTTTTAAATTATTCCAGCAATACTTCATGTTCCTCTCCAACAGTGAGAGAAAAGGATCACAAGTTTAGTTGTATGCTCATAATGCAGCTGTGAATATTCTATGACTTACTGCCCTGTTCCTGATAGTTCTACAGGGTTAAGAGCTCGGAGGAGGAAAATTGCATAGCTTGGCAAGATGTATTCCTTTTCCAAAGCAAGGATGATGTTCTTCCAGCCCTGGAAGTATTCTTGTGAAAGCTATTCATTCTGTGAAGTCTTATTGCTATTACAGGCTTATGTTCATAGGCTTGCAATCGCATTAAGGGGCACTGGTTCAAATGGGGTCTTTAATAAACAACGCTTATGATTTAAATCAGCTAGCAAGAAACACAAAACTGATTATTGAAGTTAACCTTGTTCTTCATTTGTAGTTTTGAATTACCTTCCTTAGGGACAACTGATGCTTCCTTGCTGGAGCCTACTGCTCTTTTTTCACTTGTGAGCAGGATAACCCATTACCATATCTATGTAAGATTTGCATGCCAAGATGAAAGTTACTTAACGTTCCTCATTTCATGTGCCAAGCTGATGACTGGCACTTCTGCTACATGACTAATTTTAAGGTTAATTTCTGTCAAGGTGCACTGCAGAGCAGAGTAAGAAATATACATTTGTTACTGTGCTCTAATTTAAATCACATGGTAATCTTAAACATGATGGACAGTTGGGGCAAAGGGAAGAATACAGTTGTCAAAACTCAGTCTGCATTTGAAAAGGACATTTTGAGCATGGGAAATACTACCTCTCGACAGCAGGCTGGGCTTTTGTAATCACAGAATCATAGAATGGTCTGGGTTGAAAGGAAACTTAAAGCTCATCCAGCTTCAACCCCTGCCACAGGCAGGGACCCCTTCCACTGGAGCAGCTTGCTCCAAGCCCCTGTGTCCAACCTGGCCTTGAACACTGCCAGGGATGGGGCAGCCACAGCTTCTCTGGGCACCCTGTGCCAGTGCCTCAGCACCCTCACAGGGAAGAGCTTCTGCCTAAGAGCTCATCTCAGTCTCCCCTCTGTCAGGTTCAAGCCATTCCCTGTTGTCCTATCTCTAAATGCCCCTGTAAAAAGACCCTCTCCAGATGTCTTGTAGTCTTCTTTCATCAAATCCTCATAAAGACCCACACAGGGGAAAGGCAATCACCTGTTCTTTGTTTTCAATCACAGAATCATAGAATAGTCAGGGTTGGAAAGGACCTTCAGATTGTCCATTTCCAACCCCCTGCCATGGGCAGGGACACCTCACACTAAACCATATCACCCAAGGCTTCATTCAACCTGACAATCAGTCCCTGATGGATTTCTCAGATTTGAGTGAGCTGAAGGGAAGAGCATCTTTATGTGCATCCCAAGGAGAAATAGGTCTGTATGTAATGGACTCAGTGTCTCAAGAACCTCCTGATCCAGTTGGTTCAGAAAATATTTCAGTCACTGCAGTGGCCTGACTTCACCTAAAATTTATAGGGTTTTTTTTCTATTTCTTACAATATTACAGCCACCATGTTCAGTGCCACCGATTCAGTTTTATTAAAAATCATTGCATTTTAAGCAATTAATATAGATAAAAAAATAATAATTCAATGCTCTGCTTTTTCTTGGAAAATGACATTTTGCATTTCTATCCTCCTTTCATTTGCATCAACGCTAGCTCAGTACAGCTGCAATGAGCTGAGGGACTGAGTTTCTGATTCATCCTGTTGTGTGCAAGAATAAGGCAAAAGCAAAATGAACCTTTTTTGTAAAGCTTTGGGGTATATGTATGGATACACACATCCATTTTTCACATTGAAGGGATTACACAATCAAGTTCATGCTTCAGGTGGTTCAGTTGATTTAACTGGAGAAGCTCCTATCCAAGTTAGAGATCTGATTTCTTGTTGCCTTCAGTGTCATGGCAGAGTACAGAGCTCTCTGGAAACGCACAGGATGGGATTTTCCAGTGCTGATGGATGCATCCCTGTGCCTTCAGTGTGAGTCTCAGCAAGGTCACGTTACTGAGCTGCTCTGCCACCTCCTTTCATCTTATCTGAGGGGGAGAAGCCGCAGATCATTGCTGCCTCCCTCCCTCGACACTCTCAGTGGTGCAGTGCCTCTTGTCTCTCCTCAGCCCTTTCTGCTAATTCATTGGGATGGCTTCCTCCAAATCACACTTGAGACTAAAGACAGAACAGCAGAGGCTTGATTTCTTTCTTTAACCCTGCCAGAAGCCATATGTGCCATGCCAAGATGTGATGTGCAATGCCTCATGTTACAGACACATGTCAGTCATTCATGCTGACTCAGAGCAGGGAAACCTGCACCACCTCATCCCACGTTGTTTCTTGTTTGAGGCACCAGGGAAAGCTTCAGCTCTGTGGTGAGGTCTTATTGCTCAAGTTAATGTTTTAGTCTGGATTGGGGCTTTGAAGAGCTGGTTTGCTTGGTTTCTTCCAGTATTGTGAACATCCTTCAATGGCCACAGACTTCAAATGCTGCTTCTGGCCACAAACCCCACTGCAAACCAATAACAACAGTGACTTCAGCCCTGACACCTACTCAGGGTGGCCCTATCAGTCTGCATCTAAATTCCACATTGAGGGGTTGGAATTATGGTCCAGAGGTTCTGAACAGCTTTATGCTGTATTTTTGACTGCATCTGTCTGTACTCAGCCCCCTTTGAGCAAGGAGAGTGCTCAGCTCCTCATGCTGGTGCTGCCCACCACCACCATGTCTGGGTTTGGAGGATGGAGCAGGCACTCTGCTGTGCCAGCCAACACTGAACACTGGGTGCTGTCAGACCAAAGGGAGGTCATCTCATCTCCCAGTGTTAGGTAGAGCAAGGATTAAGGGGAAAATGAAGAAGGCATAAGCAAACATGACTGATGGGAAAGTACATTTCATAGAATCACAGAATGGTTTGGCTTGGAAGGAACCTTAAAGCTCATCCAGTTCCAAGCCCTGCAATGGGCAGGGACACCTTCCACTGGAGCAGCTTGCTCCAAGCCCCTGTGTCCAACCTGGCCTTGAACACTGCCAGGGGTGGAGCAGGCACAGCTTCTCTGGGCACCCTGTGCCAGTGCCTCGGCACCCCTCATAGTGAACAGTTTCTTCCTTGTATCTAACCTGACTCTATCCTCTTTCAACTTAAGGCCATTCCCTGTTGTCCTATCTCTAAATGCCCTTGTAAAAAGTCCCTCTCCAGATTTCTTGTAGTCTCCTTTCACCAAATCCTCATAAAGACCCACATGGGGGAAAAGCAATTGCCTGTTCTCTGTTTTCAGTTCCTGATGGGTTTCTCAGATTTGGGTGAACTGAAGGGAAGAACATCTTTGTGTGCATCCCAAGGAGAAATGGGTCTGTATGTAATGGGCTTAGAGCTGTATCAATCAATCCAGCTTCAAGTTTTTTCTTCCTGGGGATCTTCACCTGCAGGTGCCCCCAAATAGCTCTTTGCTGTCCATGCTCCATGTTTCCTTGTGGGGGTGGTTTATGG
The DNA here is from genome assembly GCF_012275295.1 of Melopsittacus undulatus. Lineage (NCBI taxonomy): Eukaryota > Metazoa > Chordata > Aves > Psittaciformes > Psittaculidae > Melopsittacus > Melopsittacus undulatus. Next base: position 6,027,372 of record NC_047529.1, on the reverse strand, counting down.
TCATCCATCATCACACACTGCCACCTCCCCCCTGATTGCATTGAGGAAGGGTCAATATGTATCTTTATCATATGGTTGTCTGTATAAAATACATATATAATGACTGTGGTCCAAGTGCAGAGGGAAGTGGGTGGATGTACAGATGCATGGGTGAATGGATGGGTGTATATATGGGTGAGTATATGGGGGGCTGTTTGCTGAGTTGAGATGCGGATAGGAGAGTGGATTGGTGCATGGGTGGGTGGATGTGTTGGGAAATGGGTGCATAAATTGGGGTGCTTGTGGCTGGATGTATGGGAGATGGGTTGGTGCATGCATGGGTGGGCAATATGTAGGTGCAGGAGTGCAGGGTTGGTGCACAAGTTGGTGCATGCATGGGTGGATGGGTTAGTACATGCATTGGTGGGTGGGTGGGTTGGTGCATGGATGGATGGGTTGGTGCATGCAAGGATAGATGGATTGGTGTGTGCATGGATGGGTAGGGTTGGCACCTGCATAGGTGAGTGCACAAGTTAGGGGTGTGTGCATTGGTTGTTGAATGAATGGATGGATGGATTGATGCAAGCATGGGTGAGTGCACAAGTTGGTGCATTTGAGAGTGGGTGCATGGGTGGATGGATGGATTGGTGTGTGCATGGATGGATAGGTTGGTGCATGCAGGGTTGGATGCATTGGTTGGTACATGGATGGATGGATGGGTTGGTGCATGGATGAATGGACTGGCTGGTGGATGGATGAATGGATGGGTTGGTGCATTCAGGGTTGAGTGTGGTGGTTGGTGCATGGATTTAGTGTGAGGTGTCCCTGCCGATGACAGGGGGATTGGAACTGGATGATCTTAAGGTCCTTTCCAACCCTCACTATTCTATGATTCTATGATTGGCTAGTGCATGAATGGATAGATGGATTGGTGTGTGTAGGGTTGAGTGTTGGCTGGTGCATGGATGGATGGATGGGTTGGTGCACTCAAGGTTGGGTGTGTTGGCTGGTGCATGGATAGATGGATGGATGGGTTGGTGCATAGATGGTTGGATAGATGCATGGATGGATGGATGGGTTGGTGCATGGATGGTTGGATAGATGCATGGATGGACGGGTGGGTTGGTGCACTCAAGGTTGGGTGTGTTGGCTGGTGCATGGATGGATGGATAGATGCATGGATGGATGGGTTGGTGCATGGATGGATGGATGGGTGGATGTGTGGGTGCACGGATGGACGGGTGGATGTGTGGGTGCACGCAGCGGTGTGTGTGTGTGTGTGTCTGTGTGTGTGTGTGTGTCTGTGTCACCGCTGCCCGCTCGGAGCCCCCCCCAGATGTTAGTGCAGATGTTGTGGCCGAGCTCGCTCCCGGCAGCGCTCTCCCCTCCCGCGCAGACACGCGCTGGGCGGGACTCCGTTCCCGCGCAGGGGGCGGAGCCTCGCCCCGCCCCGGGCCCAGCGCGCAAGGGGGGGGGGGGCGGACGACGGCACCTGCGGGGCCGGACCGAGCCGAGCGGAGCTGAGCGGCGGCTGCGGCCCGGATGTAACCGGTGCGGGAACATGGCGCTGGCAGCGGAGTGACGGCAGAGGTAGGGGCGGTGGGGCCGGGACCGTGCCGGGGGAGCCTCGACCTTGCGGTGGGGCCGCGGTGCTGGCAGACAAAGGCACGTCCGGGGCATCCCCCAGCCCAGCGGGGAGGGCCGAGGCGAGCGGGGCTGCCCCGGGGTCGGCGGCGCTGGCTGCGCCGTGAGCGGCTCGGAGGGGCTGTTGGCCGTAACAATGGCTTTTGTTGTGAGGGGCGGTTCGGTTTGCGCCCGTCTGTAGCCAGAAGTTGATCCCAACTTTCCGGTGGGGCTCACCCCAGCGCTCCCCCTGCACCCGTGTACCTCTGAGCGCTGGGGGGTTGCGTATAGAGGGTTAGGAACGGCTGCGGTCGGCTCCGTGCCGGTGTCGGTGTGCGTGAAGCCTCAGAGCATCGCAGCTGAATAAACCGAGCTGCAGAGGGGCTGCTGTGCTGGAATACTGCTCCGGCACCAGCCCAGGGCTGGGTATCGATCAGACCTAAAGGATATCTTACAGCATGCAGGCTGTCTGCCTTCCCCTTTGTTACACACGAGCCCTCTGTTAGCGTAAAGAAACAATGGGCATTTTATTTCTTCCCAGATAGTCAGTGTCAGACGAAATGTGCTGTCATTGCCGTTGGGATACAATTCCCACCAACTCGAGAGGGGCCAGCAGCGAGACCACCCCGCTGGCAGCATTTCCCTTCATTGTAGGATTCGCTTTCATATGCTTTAGCATCTGCAAAATGAAGGCAGAGAGTACCTGTGGTGAGATAGAGCTGTGTGGTCCTTGCTGCCCAGACAGCACTGAGGGAATCATCGCTCCAGATTTATTGCCTTTATTGTGCCGGGAAACTTTAAATACCACTGCTGAGGACTGGAGTAGGAGCCACGCTCCTCTGCCCTGTGCTGAAGGTGTGGGTACAATGCTATGAGCATTGGACACCTCTTGTGTGCAGAACGCATTGGAGCTCTGGGGAACCGCTCTGGATGCCTGCTGAAGGTGATGCTTCTGACACAGAGAACAGGTTCAGGGTCACTTGTGGGGCTCCCTGACTGTCTGCACCCCCATAGGTGGCTTGAGCAGAAGCTGCAGAAGCTTTTCTGTTTCCATTTGAGGTTCACAAAATGGCCCTTTGCATTGCTGCTTTCTTCCTGCTCAAGTGTTGCTGCACGGTGCTTGCTGACTCGTCGATCCCCCCATGGTGAGGAGCAGCTTGCCTGTTTGTAGGTGGGGATGGAGGGACCTGTGGGGCACAGCACTGGTGTCAGAGGTGCTGCTGCTGCAGCAGCTACAGCTCCTGGAGTTACTCACTGTGGTTTGCCTTCCTGGCTGTGGGTTAGTCAGGGTTTTGTTTGTAGCTCCTCTCAGGTTGATGGAAGGGCTTTGTTCGGTGTGGGATTATGGTTTTGTGCTGTCAAAAGCATGAATTTGAGATGAACTGAGTGAAAACCTGGCTTGACTCAAGGGAAAGACTCGCTTTCATGTTGAGTGTGCTGAAGGTGGACTTTCTGCTGCTTCAAGCGTGTTCACAAATGGTTTTGATCCAGGTGAAACTGCTCCTTCAAGCAGAGATTAATTTCATTAGGAGATGTTAGACCAGTCTGCCCTAGTCCTGCCTTCCCTTGCTGCAGAAGCTCCAAGTGCTGTTACTCACTTTTGCAGTCTTTTAACCTTAGTCTATGGAAATGAGGGGTTACCAGTGACTGTGTGTTGCTCAGCTGAGGCAGCTGTTGATCCTCTTAACAGAGGGGCTCAGAGTGGTCATTTCTGCACAGAGAAGTGATGTTGTGAAGAACCCCCCTTACAAGTCATCAGTGAATCCCTTTGGCAACATGCTCACAGAGCCAGACCCAGTAAATCCCATTGCTCGTTCCATGCCCTTGTTACTTTGGCCACTCCTGTTTGCTTCTCAAGGGCTTTATTTTCCCTCTTTCCTGGACATCTTCATCAATCACAGATACAGTAGGTGAGTGTCTGACTTTCAGTAAAGTCTGAGCACCCCAATGGCTGATTCTAAAATGGAATTGCATAATGAGCAAGGCTCTTGGAAGGTGTTTTATTCCCAACTGTTATTTGCCGAAGTAATAGTTATTTGGGCAACTATTACTCGGAAAACCAACAATTAAGAACTAAAATGACCCCAGATTTGCTGCTGTATTAAAGGGGACAGACTGTTCTCTTTGACATTAGTTGGGGCATGGAGTTTGGGTTTAAAACTGAGTTGAAGGATGCTCCAGCTCACGTGGCTGAAGCCCAGGAGGTGATGCTGGCACAGATCTGTCAGGGTGCTGTGCTCTGTCGGGAGGTATGGAAAACAGAAGAGGAACAGGAGCAGAAGAGCGCCTGCATCTCTGCTCCTCCTGTCTGATCACACTCGACACTTAAATCCAGTTAGTGCTTTGAAGCTGCTCCAATTAAGGATCTGAAGTGTTTTGGCATCCTCTTGTTCCAATACATAAACTCCGGTTCTACCGGTTTGCTCTGCAGAAGCTACAAACAGCAGTGTGCCGCATGGCACGCGTTGGAGCTGCTAACAGGTGTCTGTGGGTAAAGCAGCTGAGCTGTGCATCAAATATGCAGACAGCTCAAACAACAACCTCCTGGTAAAACACCTCCTCGGGACCCCTGTTCCTGGTGTGTCTGTGGCTCCTGGTGCTCTTTGGCACCCCTGGAGTGGTGCTGGAGGTGTTTCTGGGGCTGTCTCTGCTTTGCTTCTCACTGATCTCAGTGCAGTTGGTCTGTGGGGTCTGCTGCGGGGTTGGGGCAGGTTTCCTGAGGTGAAACCGAGTGAACCTTCTCTCATCATGGGGGGTGGGATGGTTGGTGACTGCAGCCGGGTAAACCCAGAAACACCAAGATAGAAACTGCATGTGGTTTGTCATGGAATCCCAGAATGGTTTGGGTTGGAAGGGACCTTAAAGCTCATCCAGTTCCAACCCCTGCCACAGGCAGGGACCCCTTCCACTGGAGCAGCTGCTCCAAGCCCCTGTGTCCAACCTGGCCTTGAACACTGCCAGGGATGGGGCAGCCACAGCTTCTCTGGGCACCCTGTGCCAGCGCCTCAGCACCCTCACAGTAAAGAACTTCTTCCTCATATCTAATCTCATGTCAGTTTAAAGCCATTCCCCCTTGTCCTGTCCCTACATGTCCTTTCATCCCTCACACATGGAGGACATACGCTCTTTACCGTTTTCCAATTATGCTCTTATGTTTTTCCCTCAGTTCTAATCTGTTGAACATTTCCATACAGTCTTGCTATTCTCAATAGAAATTTGAAATATGAAAGGTGTTTTTACACAACTCTCTGCTCAAAAAAAAGACATCATGACCAACAGAGCCTCGGTCCAACATTGCACTTTCTCCATTGTCTGCTATGGGTTTGTCTCTTCCTCAGCAGGAGCTTCGTAAGGTACCTGCCTTCTCTATAAATACAAAGGTGGATATTTTGAGATGGTTTCCCCCCTTAAAGTCAGCTTTGGTTGGCGCTGAGCTGCACCAGGGTGCTGCCTGATGCACAACTGCGCTGCCTTCATTAGCAGGGGGGAAGAGCTGAAAACTGGAGTGTCTCAAAAACACCAACAACAGTGCAAAAACCCCAGTTAGTTATGAGGCCATTTGACAGGCAACTCCCCACCCCCCTGCAGAGCAAGTTTCAACGCTCTCTAATGATATTTAATGTTCAGGTAACTCTAATTAAGCCTTTAATCCATTAGGCCACAGAGATTCACTGGAGACGTGCTGTTAGTGCTGGTGTGTCAGCTGCCTGTACCAAGCGCAGCAGTGCTCAGTGTTGTGCTTGGAGGGCTGGCCCCACAACCAACACAACAGAGTATTTTCCATCTAAATGAATGTTTAGCTGCTGTTTCCTTTCTTTTCCTGAGGAGAAGCATCTCCAAGGGCAGGACTGCGGCTGGAGCTCCAGGGCTGAGACCTGCTGCAGAGTGTGGTTCTCGTGTGGTTCAGCCGTGCCTGTTGAGAGCAGCACCAGCACAAAAGTCAGCCTTGAGCCAAGTCTTGTGCCTTAAAGGTTCAAGGAGTATCCCTTTCTGAGCAGTGCCTTGAGTGCAGTGATGTGAGAGGCACATGCTCCCATTGCATCCTGCAGAGCCAGCCATGACATACCAAGTGTGCTGGTTTGCCTCTTTTCCAGCTGTTTTTTCCCTTGTCTGAGCCATGTACAAGTGCTGCCACTTGTGGAAGGTGCTTCTGTTGGACATACAAAGGTTTCGCTGCAGACAGAGCTTGGATGCCTTAAAATCAAGCCAGGAAAACAAAACTGTGTGAATCAAGTTGTTAACTTCTGCAGGCTGGGCTGCAGCTTCCTATTTCTGACCTTTCTAGGCAAAGCTTTTATTAAAACATGAGCTGTATATACAAATTAATATTTATGTCTTACAAACCACGTAACTTGGGGTCCTTGTGGGCCATAAAAACACATAGTGAGCCCTGTTTTCACCCTGCCATAAGGTGCACTCTGTACATTGCAATGTGCTGGTATTAGGACAGCCAAAGCATGGAGAAGAGTGGCGTGACTCACTCAGGGGCATGCACTGATGGAGAGCACGTGTGCAACCCCAGCTCCCATCGTTTTCCTTGTGGGATGTCCTGGCTTTGCTCTGGTCTGGCTCTGCTATGGAGCTTGCCCGTGGCACACGGTTCTGCCTGCAGCAGGACACACTGCTCTGGTGTCACAGGGGTGAGGGGTTTGATTTTGCTGAACAAAGATGCTCGTCCAGAAATAGGTTAAGCCAAGGAACGTGGGTACCAAAAATAGCGATAGAGATTTTCCTTTCTCCAAGTGTGTGTTAGATTTATTGTTCCCTGCTGGAAGAGAGGTACTGCAGCTATAGGGAATAATGGAAGGAGATGTGCACAGTCACCTCTTATGGATGAAAACCCCACGTGTTGGATATCACTGTTACTATGTGTTACTATGTGTTTCTGCAATGCTGATAAATACATGCAATGTCACTAAACCCCCCCGTTAGCAAAAGTTGTGCTGTTTGCCTCGCAGTGAAGGTACCCCAGAAAGGGAATGATGGAGAGATCCCTGGTGACAAAGGAGAGGACAAAAGAAATGCCAACAAACAGAAACTGGAACAAATAAATGGCACAGGAATGATCCTGGTGATAGCCCCTATAAACCTTTTATTGTGACATGCTCTGCTGCCTCCGAATGACTGACTCTTCCCAAACTGGAGGCACTAAAAACTGCACAGTGGCTTTCCCCTCTGCCTTCAGCCAGGTTGTTTGGGCAGTAGTTATTAAGATTTGTTTCCTTGCATTCTCCACAGGCATTTTCATACCATTAAGTTAAACTCCAGCTTCCCCATTCCCTTGAGTTGGATGCATGCAGAGAGGACAGAGCTAATTCCTTGCACTGCAGCTATTTAAGGCGCTGGGCTGAGCATGGAGTCAGGAGGCACCGTGGCTCTAATCTGGGCTGGGCTGCTGGCCGAGCACCTCAAGAGGTTATTTAACCTCTGTGTGCTGCTGCTTCCCTCTGGGGAACAGGAGGGATTGTGGCAATTGCCTTTGGAAAGCACTTTCAGGTGTTTCATTTTAGTCCTTTTCCATCGATGCAGAGCTATCTGGTCCAGCATATCCATCCCAGGAGGTTTTTGGTACTTGACAGGATTATAACAACAATGGTTAATGTCTTGTTGGGTTGTTTGGGCCACAGAAATACATTCCAAAGGTATATCATGGCTCTCCCAGCCACTACTCACAGAAGGGCTCTTAAGATACACCTGAAGGACATAGAAATGACACATGGTTCTGACCATTGTTACTGACCTCTTCATAACGTGTAAGTAAAATGTAACAGTGCTTAAATGGTTTCATTCTTAACCAACTCGTACCTTTGCCACAGAAACCTGGGTTTGCATCTGTTGAATTTGTGCCTTCAGTGTAAAGACCCCAAAAGCAACCAATCTGCTGCTTTTCTCATAGGCTTTGGAGGGTATTTGGGTTTGTGCTTTACAGAAAGGGGTGTGAGGTGTCGCTGCCCATGGCAGGGGGCTGGAACAGGGTGATCTCAAGGTCCTTTCCAACCCAAACCATTCTGTGATTGCCTAGGCTGAAGAAGGAGGAAGGTTTTCCTGAGAGAAAGGTGAGCACAGAGTAAATGCTCTCTGAGCTGTGCCTCTATCCCAGACTTTGAAGCTTTCAGGAAGGAATAATGATACATGACTTTATCTCTGTTGCACATACTGAACTCCTCTCTTCCAAAGAGCAAAACTTCTTATTTGTGCTTTGTGTCATAGGGTAAAAACAGTGAAAGGGCAGAAAACCCCATTGCTGAGCTGCAGCTGAAACCAGCGCATGGATGGAAAAGCTTGTTTGTGGAGCACAGTGCTGTTAGTGGGGAAGTACCATCCACACCATGGGATGTGCCTGCAGGGTATGGGGAAGGCACATTACCAGGCATTTTTTGTTGGAAACATAAAGTTTAGTGTGCTACTGAGAAGTGCTCCAGTGCCAAGGCAGTGGCTGTAATCTAAGCCATTGCCTGCTGTAGGAAACCTCTGGGTGCTCCCATGTTTTATGCAGGAGCTCATAATGATGCATCCTAAAGCCTGGGAGTCTATTGCATCTTCCTAGCACGAGGGATATGGGCTCTGTAAGCATGTGCTGAGAGGCCTGGCTGCCAAAATAGTTCAGTGTTGCTATGGTGGTTGCAGGTGGTGATTGCCTTTTAAGTTCTTGCTCTCTGTTCTGACATTTTTAGGGCAGTAAATGAAGGATGGGAAGTAGAAAAGCAAACAAATTGGAAAAATCCCGTGTCTAGATGTCTGTAATTGCATCTGTGTGGCTCGATGGAGACAGCCTCATCCTACTGGAAGTTACGGAGGGATTGGCAGTGAATGAAAGTAGTTATTGGCAATAGCTTTTGTGCCAAGACTAAGTTCTGATGATAGGGCTCAGCTTAAAGCAGATGGTGTAATACATACCTTAAAAACTGTTATGGGGAAACATGTGCAAACCCACGTGCCTTGCGTGCCATGGAGGGTTTACTCTTAGGGGCGAAACAGGAGGAACCTTCACTTGAATGGAGGTGAGAGCGGACACCTGGTGCTGGGAAGCAAGAGAAAAGCTCTTTTGAAGCAAGGCTCTTATTAGGGATGCAAGTGTGTCCTCAGTTTTTATTCTAATAAAGTACCAAAATTGCCAGAAATGGAACATTCATCCCACATCTGTGCTTTCCCTATCCGGTCTCTTTGAGGACCAGCTCTTAGCACTGTCAGGATTCACAGGGAGAGTAAGTAGGCTTTCCAAGTACTTAAGAAGTACAAGGCATGAGGTAAATTATTTAAATGCTGATGCAGAGCATTGCCAGCTGAAAAGTGACTTATGATCTGTTAACAGGCTGACAATAAGGGTTTTTTTTTCCTCTTTTTGGGAAAAGGAGCATGGAATGTACCATCAGCGGGTTGCTTCCTTCCAAGAGAAAGGTTTGCTCTGATAAGCTGAAGTTAAAGCCTTTAAAGGGCTTCTTCTTGGGCAATCCAGCCTGAATTTGGGCATCACCAGTGCAGCAGCCCCCTGGGATTGTTGTAAGGTGGGAAACCAATACCCCTGTGGCTCACGTTTCTTATAAACTCCTGTTTGAAGAAGCGTTTTGACTGTTTCCTCAGTATCTGGTAGGACTTGGTCCATAGTATTTTGTTGTTGCTTTTTCTTGTGCAGCAACCTGATGCTGCTGTTTGTGAGGGACTTTTAACCGAAGGCTAAAGGGTTTTTGGGTGGTTTTGTTCTATTACTCTTATAATTTTTATTCTAATACAATTTATCTTCCTGTTTACCTTGCTCTTCGGTGTCTCTCTTGTCCCGATGGAACAGCATCTTCCTATTGCTCTTCAGTTTCCAGTTGTGTAAAAGAAAGGAAAACAGTCAACTCTTCTGATTTAGCTAGAAATTAAACTGCAACTGTTGGGTTTTTTTCCATGGGCTTAATGGGAAAATTGGTGATAATTGCTAACTAGTGCTTTTAAAAGACATTTTTTTTCCAAATGGGTGAAAGACTGTCAAGCTATCAATCAAGGCAAAGACTGGATAATGCTCCGTTCCCCTGACAAGTTTCCTTTATTCTATTAAGCATCTGCTTTGCTCTGTAAATCTGAGCTGCTCAAAATTTGCCCTTTAATGTTTACTTTCCCCATCCTTTCTCAGTATTACTTAAGTAGTTTTGGTATAACTGTACAGCATAGTCAAACAGCTGTAATAATCTAAGAAGAACTTGAAGGTGTGAGTAACTTCATAGTATCACGGTGGTCTTGAATGCATTTCCATTCTCTTTCCTTGTCACTCTGTAATGCTCCCACCAGTGCTTGCTGAAGCCGGTGACCAGCCTTAGGTCAAGCTTTAAGATGGCAGAGTCTGGCTTTACGGTGTATTAAAGCCAGTGTGATGCTTCGAGTTGCACGAACATTTGTGGTCCTTATGGACTTTGCTTAAAACACAGGGTATTTAATTTTCTCTTTCTTGCCTTTTAAAGCAAATTTGGAGAGCAAATTGGAGATTTTCTTGCAATCCCCTGATTCCAGAGGCTTGGGGTTTTCAGAGAAACTGTTAAAAGAGGGAGATTTATAATAAAAGCAGATCCTGAGCCATGCTGAGTAGCGTTTCTCCACAGGACTGCCTGCTCTTTTCATGGGCCTGGATATAAAGCAGCATGAAACCGAATTTATCTTCACTCCAGGCACTGCTGGCATTGCACGGAAAGCACCATGAATGTACAGAGCTGGTGCAAAGCAAAGCAGTCTTCCTTCCCCAACCATTCCTCCACCTCCAACAGGATTTGCAAGTTGAAAACCATTGCTTCCCACCAAGAAGGTGTAGAGTTAGCATGTCTGTAACAGGATCCACTGCTCAGGCTGGGCAGAGGATGGAAAACCACTCCAGCAATGTTCCCATCCTGCTGGGGGAGGAAATACCAGTGCCAGCGCTGTGCAAGGACCGAGTGTGGTATTGATTTTGTCATAAATAACACTAGGAATTGCCATGATGTCACAGTGTGATCGTCATGGCAAATGATGAGGAAAAATAAGAATGTAGAAATAACATCTCCCTTGGCCTGCAGATAAATCAAAGCTTTAGCCCTTGATCTCCCATTGCTCACTAGCCTGGAACATAAATCCAAGGGTTTATCATTAAGCTTAACGGGTCATAAAATCTGGGCTATTTTGGTGGTAGTTGCAGAGATTTGCAGTCCAGGCAGAGAGCAGGCTCTAAGCCGCTGGCTCTTGTGTAACTGGGTAAATAGCAAGCTTCAAATAATACTATCAAGCTATCAAATGTAATAACTAATGCAGTCAGGCAGGAGTTCAGGGAGGGAGCCTCCCTCATGACAAGCTTCCCCATAATGACCGTAAGAGGCCCCGCTTTAGGAAGACCTTTTAATACCAACATTAAGCCCATTTGCTTTACTGTAAGTCAGGTGTGTGCATCCAGCTTGGTTTGCGTGTAGCACTTTGTCTTCTGCACAGCAAGACTCTCTTCACTGTGGACCCAAGGGAGCAAGCAGCAAAAAACCAGGAACAGGGAAGCAAAACCAACTCCCTTACTTTGTCATCACAGTTTAAATACTTATTACAGCACTTCATGGTGAGGTGGTAAATACATGATAGTATATTATGTAATAGTAATAGACCTCTACATGCAGGAGCCTTCACTGCTGCCCATTTGTAGTAGGTCTTCGGTGCCATCCAGAGCAGGGCTGTGTAAAGGCCATGCCTCTGTTCTTCCTCTCTGTTATTCTGTGTAAGGTGGGAATTAGCTGTTATTGCTGGTTGTAGTCACGTGAGGTTTAGAATTGCTCTTCATCTCTTAGGCAAGATTTTGGCTAAGAGTCCTATAAAATTTGACGGCCCTGAATTTGTGAGCGAGCAGCAGATCTGGTGTGTGCAGGGGAAGGGATTTGGACCATCTGTTGGATTACTTAACAGTTCAAAGTAGCTTTTGTGAGAGTTGGAGAGTATTAGAGTATGTAGGGTATCCCATTTGTACTGTACTGCTTCAAAGAAGGGGAGCCTCAAGGAGTTACGTGCAAAGCAACGTGCCTGGACTGAGTTGGACTGAAGTTTGGGATGGGGGCATAGCTTTCTTGAGACTTTACTGCTAAATGCTGACAATAAAGACAGAAATCTCCTGTAGAGTTGACTTTGGGACAAGTAAGAAGGTAGCCCTGTCTAGGAAACCTTATGGTTTTGGCTGTTGCCATGATTTGGGTGACATACCATGGCAGGACAAGGCAGATCCCTCCCCTGACCATGACAGCCTGTGCTGATCCATGCTGCCCACAGCTAATGCTGCCCAAGAGAGGTCTGTGGCTTGATGAGCAGGGCTGTATAGAGGTTTCCAATTGTATGGTCCCAGATTTCAGTCCAGGGATCAGTTCCTTGAGTTATTTTAGCATAAATACTCATATTGAATTAAATTGGAGTTATGCTCTTAAACAGATGTGCATACATTGGTGCCTTAATGAATCAAGGAGATTCCCTTCGCTCCCCCAACTCTTAAAGACACACACTGAGGACCCGTGGTTAGTTATAGTTCAAAACTGCAGGAAAAACCCTTAAAGGAAAAGTAAGTCAGAGATGATTTGTGCTTGGCATGCGAGTGTTGTATTATGCCATGGTGGCTTTCCTAGTAGTACTGTATGTGCTCGGGAAGGCACTCTGGGGGTCTGTGCCAATAAAACCCAGCCTTGGAAGAACATTGTGTGAATGGATGAGGAAACAAGCTGCCAGCACGAGCACTGAGCCAGCGGGTATCAGGATCACAGGTGGATGGGATGCAGGGCCACATGCAGGGGTTGAGTGTGTGCAGGACTTGGGTAGGTTCTTTGCATGGTCACAGGGAGATGAAGTGAACGGCAGGTACTGGATTGTGTGAGGTACACCCATGTGTGTTTACAAGAAATGATTGCTGGATGATCACAACCATTATCTTAGTCTTTACCAAAGACATCATAAGGATGCCAGGTGGGAAGCGAGACCTGCCAAAATCAAGAAGCAACAGTAGAAGTTGCTGACTTTATTTTGAGCCTTTGCATATGCAGGCAGCTCTAATTACATGTGCTGTTTCATACACAAGACTGAGCACAGTGCAGCAGTTGTTTCTTCATTTATTGTCTCTCATTACCCACTGGTGGAAGCTTCCAGTGTCTTGGCTGAGTGAGGCAGGAGTGCCCTGACCCACAGAGCAGCACGGGTGCTTAAAGGATGAGACACAGATGGGGTCCATCAGCTCCCACAGTTCAGTCTTTCCCTAATGCCACATTTCTGGCTGCTGGAAAGTCTGTGCTGGAAGATCTGGTGATGTTTTAGTTCATTTGGTGCAGTCGGAAAGCAGAAGCTGCACTGGGGCGTGTGGCTTTGCTTGGGGATGTTACCTTGCTTTGACCATGGTGCCTTTGCTCTTGGTGCAGTGATTCTACAAACACTCTACTCGGATTCCAGACCTCAGGAGGCCACAGGAGTCCTGCCTTTTGTGGGATCTGGACCTGAAAGTTTCCTTGTACATTTGGAAGGGTGACGGGATGGGCGTACCTTGGGTTTGAGTTTAATGCGTGGGATGAGCTGGGTCTCACCTCCCCTTTATATTGTATCTGCCAGCTCCAAAATCCCCCCAACTTTGCTCTCTCCCTCTTTTCTTTCCTAGCAAAACACTGACTGCTTCTGAATCCTGCTGCTTTATATAGGCTCCTTTTCCTCCCCCTCTCACCACGCGCTGCCTCTTCTCCCCCGCCCCAGTTACTAAAATCTCCTCTCCCCAATGCATCATCTTCGTCGCAGCTCTCTCATCTGCAGGCTGAAAGCAGAGCACGCTCAAGGGAGAAGGAATGACCCTGAACCCCCCTTAAGGTTTCAAGTGGTTGGAAGCTGTTTGATCAAAGGCTGTGTGCGGGAGCCTCTCCTGCTCTTTGCTTCCTCCATCCTTTATCTGGCTGTGCTTTCTCCTCTCTCCCGGCTTTGCCTTTCCAGATAAGAGGCACTGCCAGGTACACCGGTGTATAAATACAGACTGCAGAATTCCTGCACTCAGGGTGGTTGGTGCCTTCAGGAATGTGGGAAGCGCTTTGGTAGGGAGAAAAGAAACAGGAGAGAGAGGAATTTTGGAAAGATGGGTAAAACAGAGAGAGGGAAAATGCAAAATGACAAAGCTCAGCTGAGTTGGCTGGTGAGAAATAGTTATCTTGATAGCTGCAGTAATCGAGTTGTGATTGAGGGATTCCAGAGGCCATGAAGATGCTCTGAGGGCTGGAGCAGCTCTGCTCTGGAGCCAGGCTGAGAGACCTGGGCTGGTTCAGCCTGGAGAAGAGAAGGCTCCAGAGACCTTATAATAGACTTCAGTACCTACAGGGAGCACACAAGAGATCTGAAGAAGGGCTTTGGGCAAGGGCCTGTAGGGACAGGAGAATGGGAATGGCTTGAACCTGCCAGAAGGGAAACTGAGATGAGACATCAGGCAGAAGCTCTTCCCTGTGAGGGTGCTGAGGTGCTGGCACAGGGTGCCCAGAGAAGCTGTGGCTGCCCCATCCCTGGCAGTGTTCAAGGCCAGGTTGGACACAGGGGCTTGGAGCAAGCTGCTCTAGTAGAAGGTGGCCCTGCTCATAGCAGGGGGTTGAACTGGATGAGCTTTAAGGTCCCTTACCTTAAGGGGCATGGGGGCTCCTCCAGCCAGGGTAAGTCTGAGACATTGGTCAATGTTTGGAGAGATGATAAAACCAGGCAAAGTATTTGGGTCAATGCCCAATAGAAGTATTAGGAATGACATGGCAAGTGTGTTTTGATGTAATCTGGGCTTAATCACTGGTGTTGACTGTATTGAAGACTTCCAGGTCCAACAAGGGGATTGATCTAGATAAATGTATTATTTTCCTGTTTTTCATTTCCTGTGCATGTACATACTGGTGTAGCTTAAAAGCACATAAGAAGGAAGAAACAAAAGGAAGAGGACAAATTAAATGACTGCTGCCAAATTAATTATTCCATCGTGTTTCAACTCGTATTTTTAAACCTACAACTTTGAATGGGGACATTCAAATTTATCATTGCAACGACCATCTTCCCATCTAATTTAAAGTCATTCAGCTTTACAAGCAGCAATTATGCTCCATGCTAACAAATGAAAAGACATGGCAACATCAGAAAAACTGATTATTCAAGCAGTCTTTCTTACATAAAATAGCTAACTAATCTCCCAGCCTCAGTCCTTGAGTGCTAGTGCAAATATCCTCCTGCGAGATAACTTCATTCTCTGTATGTTGGCAGCCTGCTTCTCATCCTTGATTGCTCTCTGTTGTCACAGTGATAGTTTGGGGGTTAAGAAATGATTTTCTCTTTTGTTTCTGTAGCTCTTCTTGCAGTCAGTGCTGGTTTTATCCTCTTCTTCTGTGACAGTGAAAGTAATGGGGTTTGTGGCCTGCGCAGGAGAATAAGGGCATCTGCAGACTTACTGCTCTTCTGCTACTCCGACCATCATCCTTGAGGCCATTAAGTCTGAGGTTCTGGGGGACCGAAATGTCAGTGGGCTTTGTTGCAAGAGAGGGGTGTCCATTTGAAGGTGCCCTGGTTTATTGGCATGGAGGTGTTTGATGTGTCCTGGTCCAAAAGGCGGGGATCTGCCAGAATAGAGGAACTTTAAAAACATATGATCAAACCCCCAAACCCTAACATCAAACCCAATTCTCAGAGTTTAAATGTTCATTTTAAGTGTGCCAGTCACTGTAATCAGTGCAGCGTTGCACTTGAAATCTTGTTATGAGCAATAGGAAGCGCATCTTATTTGCAAAGCCAAGAATGTATTGTTAGTGTAATTGAAATCTTAACCCTGTAAAGAAACGGTTATTGCTAGTCCAGCCCTACTTATTACAGGAAAAGAAAAGGAAAATAAGAAATCCAGCTACAGAAGTAGTCCCAATAATAAGTTAAATGGTACTAAACACCATCTGTTCCTATCTCTGCTCACCCTTCTACTGCCCCTGGGAAAAAGTAAGGTGACACAGGGGTAAGGTTTTGGTTGTCCTCTTCTTTGGCTCCCCTTCAGGCATGTCTGGCTTCTTGTCTGATGCATCAAAGCCTGCCCAGAAACTGGAACCAGCAGAAGTTCAGTTCTAATTCAACCAAATAGACCAGTTTTGCAGGTGGAAATTGCTGTCTTGTAGAGGTTTTTTATCCCCCTTTAGCCTTACCAACCCTTGTCTACATTCAGAATGCCTCTTCTCCAGTAGAGCATTTCTGCTTCTAGCCCTGACTGCTCTTCATTTCAAAAGCAACAACGACAAAAAGGCAGCAAGTCCTCAGTGTCCCTCGCTGCTTCCAGGAGGAGCATGATGCTGATGGTGGCATTCATTCCTCCTTGCTGGGAGAAGCAGGAAGTGGAGGTTGGTGGTTTCTTCCTCTGGTCTCTAGGATCCACTTAGGATAATAAATGTATTTATGTTTTCCTGCATGCTTTTACATGCTCTTTCTTAGTCTGCATCTTCATGTTTTATCCATATTTACTGTATGCAGAGTGTCTCAAACACGTCAAATCCTTGTTCCTTATTCTCTCTGCTGTCTGTAAAACTGATTTTGTTGAGGTCTGCATTTCTTGGCTGTTGGTAAAATATTTATGGGGCTCATGCAACATTGCCTGTGGGGGGTCCAGTAGCATCCTGTGCCCCCTCTCCAATCTTCCCATGCCTGCCCCCCTATGCATGGCATCCTCTGCTCCTGCTTGGCAGTCCCTAGCTATTTCATACTGTGCTGCTATTCCACTGCACCACCTGATGGTGCTGGGATCATCAATGTTTCATGCTCCACAGAATACCTGCCTGTTACAGCTCTGTACAGGCATTATGGTTATGTACAAGAGTAAGCCCCTGGTCAATAGAAGAATTGCTCGTACAGCTGAGCAGGCTGCAGCAAAGCCTCAGGCAGATGCAGCCAGAGCCTGACCCTCAGCAGTCAGTGCTTTAACACACACTTACCCATCATGTTATTTGCTGGTTTTATTCCCTCCTTCTGCCACATTAGAGCTCTTGACTTGATATTTTCATTTTAATTATTGCAGAACATTAGGCTGATGTCAATAGGGGATTATTTGTAAGGTTTTCAAGGTTCTTTCCTGATCTTAAAGTTGAGAGGCTGTTGCTGTGCCTGCAAAGTGAAGGTCGCTGCCCCTGCCCTGTGACTTGCTTTGTGTTTCCCAGCGTTGAATTTGACAGATTAGAAGTATTTTTGACTGAGAAGCTGTTGCTTCTGATGTCAGGAGGTTCAGTCTGTACAGCCACCGGCCATCACCGTGAGTGCCTGGTCAACACTGAAGTCACTGGGATTTTCTGCTTCCCAGTGAGGGTGCTGAGGCACTGGCACAGGGTGCCCAGAGAAGCTGTGGCTGCCCCATCCCTGGCACTGCTTAAGGCCAGGTTGGATACAGGGGCTCGGAGCAAGCTGCTCCAGTGGAAGGTGTCCCTGCCCATGGCAGGCATTGGAGCTGGATGAGCTTTAAGGTCCCTTCCAACCCAACTCATTCTATGGTTCCGTTCCTGTTGCCTGGGAAGGAAGAGCAGAAGAGGCAGAGGTTCAGATCACAGCAGCACTGACACATCTCTGCCATGCTGCTGGGAACTGGGCATGGCGCTGCAACTGACTGGGGATGTGCTCATAGCATTAGCTCACTTTCTCCTGGAGCTTTGAGCTTTCTTAGACATTCAGCACTGTCCCTTCTCTGTCATTCCTGTGTCATCTGCACTGTATTGTTAACATTTTCCCTTAAAAGTTGTGCAGTACCCATCTATCCATAGTTTGGAGCAATAAGCTGCTTTGAAACGTTCCTGATCATCACCTGGGTTTTGGGTGGTCTACCATTTGTTTAAAAATATGCATCTCTTCAACCCTTGGCTGCTTTACTGTTTTTGTGTACATACCCCTCTGCAGTGGGATTTGCTAAGCCCTGTTTGTCTCTTCTTTTGCAGATGCTACCAAACTCTGACCTTCTTTGATTTCTAGGGAATTTTATGATCGTAGAATCATAGAATAGTTAGGGTTGGAAAGGACCTTAAGATCATCCAGTTTCAAGCCTCCTCCCATGGGCAGGGACACCTCACACTAAACCATATCACCCAAGGCTTCATCCAACCTGGCCTTGAACACTGCCATGGATGGAGCATTCACAACCTCCCTGGGCAACCCATTCCAGTGCCTCAGCACCCTAACAGTGAAGAATTTCTTCCTTATATCCAGTCTAAACCTCTGCTGTTTAAGTTTCAACCCACTACTCCTTGTCCTGTCACTACAGTCCCTAATGAAGGGTCCCTCCCCAGCATCCCTATAGGCCTCCTTCAGATACCGGAAGGCTGCCATGAGGTCTCCACGCAGCCTTCTGTTCTCCAGGCTGAACAGCCCCAACGTCCTCAGCCTGTGATCTTAAGGTCCTTTTCCAGCCCTAACCATTGTATGATTCTATGGCATTCACTGCTGGAGGAAGTGTTACCCTAAGATGTGCTTTTCATTCCTGCTCTTAACAATTCCCTGTGATTGTTTCAGTTTTCCAAGTCAGAAGTTTGGCACCAGTTTTCTTAGGGGATGCTGCCCTTCTTCAGCAAGGCTTGACCTGCTCCAAGCGTCTGCTCGAATCCCCATGGCTTCCAGAGCTGTTTGTTCATCCATGCTTTGACTGCTTCAGAGGATTTTACTGGGGTGCTTCAGCCAGAAACACAGCAAACAGCCCAAATTGCACAGCAGCCCTAAATTCTGCCTGCAGGGTCAGAGCTCTCCCTCTTTACACTGCTGATACCTGCATGGACCGCAGCTACCAAGTCCCTCCATGGCATTGCTCATTTGAGCAATGTATCCCAAAGGATGCAGAAGATTGTCCCAGATTAAGGTTATGGTATTCAGAGGCTCATCTGCTCAGGATATGTTGAAGCAAATGGAGTATTCATAATTCCAGCTAAAATTAAGGGGGGAGGAGGGAGTGGTTCCACATTTTGAATGCAAACATTTAAAACAGATGCAGCCTGCTGGGAAGCATCCCATTAAATTGCATGACTTTTAAAAGGGAAAGAACATCCATTTCACTGAAGTCCACAATATGAACGACGAGGAGTTAAGAGACATTTTTCACCCAGTTTGAAAGTAAATGTACTTTAAATCTAATTCTTCTGTGCAGCTGCTGCTTTCTCTCTGGAAAGCCTTTTTCATGCTTTGAGCAATGCAGAGATGTGGGCTGGGTGCTAATCCAGTTTAAGATGCCAAACTTCCTTGCCACTCATGGGAGGTTTTACCACCACCACCTTTGGGATAAATGTAGGACTGTCTTTTACTGTAACCCACCACTAGTCTGGGGAGGTATGTTGAAGATTTATTACTTGTGGAGGGAAAAGTGAAGGTTTCATGTTACTTTGGAGTCGATACATCAATGTAAGATGGTGTGGGATCAGCTGGTTTGGGGTTTTCTCCTTCTCTACAAGTATCCAGTAGTGTCTGCATTTAAAAGAATAAGCCAAAACAAACCAGGACCTGTGAAATAGGCTCATGGCACTGAAGGTGCTGCTGGGGTGGTGTTGATGGGCAATCAGGAGCTGTGGCTGGATGCTCCTCTTAGCTGCTCTTCATGGGTGGGTATTTGTTGGAGTTAATGCTGCAGCTCCCACTTACTTGGGGCTGGAAAATCATCCTGCAGTAAGGGTTAATCTGAAGATGCTGGTAAATCAGGTATGCCAAGATGCTGTGGAGGCTGGAGTTTGTGAGCTTTGTTACCACCCATTTGGCTGATTTCTGATAGCATGCAACACCACATATCAGTACTGAGGGAGTTTGGCTGGAATAGCAGCAGGATTTTGCTGTCTCCTTGCTCCTGCTTTCCTGATCTGATCTGCCCCAGAGACTTCCTTCTCCCAGTTCTTGCTGCTTTCCTTTGGGAAAGATGCCTGTTTGAGGAAAGCCCTAGGCAGATCTTCCTCCTTTCCTATTCCTCTGCTCTGTTTTCCTGAGAGTGTGTTTTGGAGATGGAACTTGCTGATCTTGAGCTCATTAATGCTGTCATACCATTCTGAATGCATCAGCTGTGCCCATAATATGCAGTCTGAAGCCATTATTCTCTATTCTCTAGAAGTGATCTTCCTTTTTTAATTACTATTATTTTTATACATGCGCTGCAGTCTGAGCGCTTTTCCAATAGTAACTCATATTCAGTGACTTATTAAGGTTTATCCAAGTCACAGATTCCCAGTGGATGTTCTGAGCTTGCTTCTTATTTAAAAACATCATCTAAATTCACATCAGGAATTAGCACAGTTCTGCGAATGACATTCACCCCTCTGCAGAAGGACCACTGTTAATCCTATGCATTGCAGCAGTATTTCAAGCCTTGTTTGGGGGCTTTAGTGGGGCTTAAGCAAGCCTAAGGCAAAGCACAGACCACTGCAGTAGTGTGGGACTAGCTGCTTACTTCGGGCACTAAGCTTAAGCATGGGGCTGTATTAGGATGTGGGTTCCCTTTATAGCCAGGGCAGAAGACAAGGTGCTCCACAAAGACTTCTTGTGTCACCTGGTACTGAAGTTAGTAGCTGTGGACAACATTTTCCTGTGATCCTGTTCCTAAACCATTTCCTCACTGCTGGAATCCCTGCCTTTGGTGGGAGAGGGATCAGGCCTCTGCTTCATAGAACTAAGGAAACTAATGTGGTGCTGGCAGAAACAGCAGGATCTTTAGGCTGGGACTTTGAGCTTCTAATGGAATTCAGGTCAGGTTGATCTGGT
Organism: Melopsittacus undulatus; assembly: GCF_012275295.1. Classification (NCBI taxonomy): domain Eukaryota; kingdom Metazoa; phylum Chordata; class Aves; order Psittaciformes; family Psittaculidae; genus Melopsittacus; species Melopsittacus undulatus. The sequence goes on along the minus strand of NC_047529.1, from coordinate 6,007,074 downwards.
TCCTGTTGGGCTTTCTGGAAATCCCCACCTTAATATATTACTTTTATGCCTCCTTACTGGTTGTCACCAGCAGTCTCTGATGTTTGCATTACTAGAGTTTCACTAAACTCATTGTGCTGAGGGTATTGAGTGGGTTGGAGAGCGTCATCCATCCATCCATCCATCCATCCATCCATCCATCCCTGTTTCTCTAGGGTAGAGTGTGTCCTTGGCATAGAAATGGTGAAGTGATGCTCACAGTAGAAGAGGAAGCTGATATACTCGCTTCTCCAACACCCCGCAGCTTGGAAAAAGACAAACCCAAAGCAGATGTGTCATTAAATCATTTTGAATCATTGCAAACATTGCAGGGGTTCAGCGCAAACATCCATAGCTTTAAACCACCTCCACAAAGTGCTCTGTGTCTCTGTCATCAAATTTGGATGAGCTACACTGGATAAACTGTTTTTACTGTTACCTGATAGCCACCTACCTTTTAAAGCAGAGATTTACAGGGGAAAGATAGCAATGCATTTCAGTGCACTGGGAGAGCTTACCAGAAGAGTGATGGGATTTCTTGGTCCTCATAAAGCTGCTGCCCAGCATGAGGAAATCTCTTCCTATAATTCGGCGAGCAGGCAGAGGAAGCTGTCTAGTGTCTGAGATTAAAGCATATGATAATTTAATCACCAGTTAGTTAGTGATAATGAGCAAGTATTTTGCCAAATGAGCTCTTAAAATGAATCTCTAAACACGGATCCTGGTGCTGCACTGCTTAAATTGAGTGCAAGGTGCAGCCCTATGAAAAGCTCACGCATCAGTGTTCAGCCTCAGCCTGTGCTGATGGCAAACCTGTTGGCCAAATGACCAAGCAACACGTGTACCCATGGCAGGGACAGGGTGTAGCTCCAAGGGCTTCTTAACTCGTAACTTATGTTTCCTGCTTCACTGAGCTTTTCCAGCATGGATATGTTCCGACTTAATTGTTGGACTTCTGAGAACGGCTTGACAGAAGAGCAGCCAGTCAGTCTTGTTTTCCTTTTTTAGCAATCTTTATTTTACCTGGATCATTACCCAGCATCAAAGAGCGCTGCTATCGCTCAAAATAAACATGTTTAAACATTAATAAGTAGCATAAGAGATGCTCTTTCTGATGCCGTGTGGGAAAACATCAGCTGGTACATAGAGGAGAGGAAAGGGAGCATGGATGCGTTTTACCTGGTGTGTTTTAGTGTCCCTCAGTAATTACTTTGCAAGTGGTAAAGCAAACAAGGGAAATTGCTGCAATCAGCTGCCCATAACAGTGCCTTGATACAAGCCCAACTGAGCCAACAACACACAAGCTGGTTCCCACCAGCAGCAAAGAGGTTTGTGAGGGAGAACTTGGGTCTGTCTCGTGTCTGCCCAAAGGTACATGGAAGGTTGTTGGGAGTCTGGTGACACTGAAAGCAGTGCCCTGGACCTCTCCAGCAGTGGGTAGCCCTGTGTTAAGGCAATTTAAGAGGATACAGAAGCACAGAATGGTTTGGGTTGGAAAGGACCTTAAAGCTCATCCAGCTCCAACCCCCTGCCATGGGCAGGGACACCTTCCACGGGAGCATGTTGCTCCAAGCCCCGTCCACCCTGGCTTTGAACACTGCCGGGGATGGGGCAGCCACAGCTTCTCTGGGCACCCTGTGCCAGCGCCTCAGCACCCTCACAGGGAAGAGCTTCTTCTGTATATCTAAACTGAACTTCCCCCGTTTCAGTTTGAACCAATCACCCCTTACCCTATCACCGTAGTCCCTAATGAAGAGTCCCTCCCCAGCATCCCTGTAGGCTACCTTCAGATACTGGAAGGCTGCTATGAGGTCTCCATGTAGCCTTCTCTTCTCCAGGCTGAACAGCCCCAACTTTCTCAGCCTGTCTTCATACAGGAGGTGCTCCAGTCCCTGATCATCCTCGTGGCCTCCTCTGGACTTGTTCCAACAGCTCCATGTCCTTTTTATGTTGAGGACACCAGAACTGCACACAATGCTCCAGGTGAGGTCTCACAAGAGCAGAGTAGAGGGGCAGGATCACCTCCTTCGACCTGCTGGTCACGCTCCTTTTGATGCAGCCCAGGATACTTATTACAATTCCTTATTGCATACCTGTTACAATTTCAACTATGTTGAAAGCCTCAAAATCAGAACATAATGATGCTGCCCATATTGCCAAATTCCTTAGAAACTGACTTTGAAAAGGAAGATCTATTCCATTTTCATATGGCTGAGCATGTTACAGTGCGTACCATGCTGCTCCCTGTCAGCGTGAGATGCTGAGCTGGCTCCATCACGAAGACTCAGAAGGTCAATCCAGAAGGGACTGTTGAGTCATCTTTGTCCCTGCTCCAGCATTTCGTGAGCTGCTGTGTTTCCACCTGCTCATCTCGGCACAGGGCACACTGTGTCTGGCCTCTCTTTTCCTGTGCAGGAACATGTCCAAGCTTCACGTGGCATCTCCAAGAAGTTAACATGTTTGCTGCTCTATTTGATAGCCTGTTGGAGAGATTAATGATTCATAGGATAAAAATACTTTCCTTGTTGGCTCTTTCTTGCCTTCAGCTTCCAGCCAGTGATTCCTTTTATTCCTCATTGCAGAGATACAAAGCCCTTCTTTCGCACTGTGTTTTCCTTTGTGAAGGGGGTTTTATGCTATAATCAAGTGGCCTCTCAGTCTGCTTTAGACAACCTGAACAGATCGAGCTCCACATTTCTCATTATAAGATGTTTTTCTCCCATCGAGTGATTTTTATGGCTGTTTCCCATATCCTTTCCAGCATTTCAACATCATATTGCCAAGGTTAACCCCAAAGCTGTTCCAGAATCCAGCTCATCAGCTGCAGTGTGTGAGGCGGGGGGTTACATTACCTCCTGGTTTGCACGTATTGCATTTCTATGTCATATGGGCATGGCTTCAGTGGAATATCCCCTGTAACATGGGGAGGTTGTGCTCAGGTCCCCTGAGTATTGTCACAGAGCAGCTTTCTTCTGTATTGTGGTCCCAGTGGTTTTCTCTTTTCATTGCTTTTTCAGTGGTTATAAGAAGAAAACAGTTAGTGCAGAGCTGTTGCTGGAGAAAGATGAGTTACTTGCTTCATAGAGCAGGTATTCCCAATGCTTCCTTGTTTTCTGGTTTGGCAGCTAAGCCAAAGATCAATTAACTGTCTCCAGCCTTGCTGCAGGGAAGGCTGGGGAACCATTTGTTGTTTTAAACCTCTTTACTTTTCAATTGCCCGATTCAGTTAAGGGTGAGCTTATACTTTCATTGGGAAAGGGCAGCAGCTATAGAAGAGCCAAGGACCTGGGCTGTTGAGGATCTGATGAGGGATTGGATGTTTTCAATGCATCTTCAGAGGTTTTGGCAGTGAATGCAAATAGGTATTTGCTTTATCTTAACATATAGAGAGTTCCATGTGTGTGTTTCTGCTTTGCAGCCCAAAGGCAGAGCTCGGCAGCATCCACCAGAGCAGTGCTAGAAACCTGACTTTAGCCAGTTGCACAGACTGTGCCTTGCCCCAAAGCCATTGAAAGCGGAAGGGATGTTTCCAGGGAGCCCAAAAACATATGTGAGGTTTTGAGGTTGGTTTTGTGTGTTTTAATTTCACTGCCTCCCAGAAACAGCACTTCTTCAGAATCTCATTTGGGGTTATCTTTTTGTCTGTTAGAGGGGGGAAAGGGGCTTGTGAATTCATACATCAGAGCACATCGTATGTAAAGATTATGGGGTGCTTTAGTTCCAGGGTCCCATGAAAGTACAGGTGTAGTCAGGGGCTTTGTCAGTCCCTGATGTAAAACCAAGTAACTAATGTTGCTTGAATTCATCCAAAGCCACTTCCTAACCAGAGACTTGAACATTTGTGCCCTGTACCTGGCTTCACAGAAGGAGAACTCCTGCATAACACACTGTTCTCAGGCTGTCAGGATTTTCTGCTGTATAACCTGCTTAGGTTTCCTTACAGCCCTTTGCAGTAAACTTTGAGCTCCTCACTAGTCTGAGAGCAGATGCTCTTTCTCACTTGCGGTCTGCATCCTCTCTTCCCCTCCAGCTAATGGCGAGAAGTATTTTTAAGTACCATTGCACATAGATCTGGGAGGCTGAATGACTTGGGAGCCAGCTGGGACGATGAATGTGTCATTCCTGGAGTAAAACATAGATTTAGGGAGTTTTCATGGTTGGGTTTTTTCCAGCATTGCCATTTCAGGTGGCCCAGCAGATGGAACTGCCCACGAATCCGTGTTTATCCCTGCAAAACCAGCTGCTGCAGAAGGCTGGGGTGAGGGTTCTGTGGACTCCTGTGCTTTGGAGAGCTTGTTATGATTATATTAATGCCCCCTCTGTTTGGCTTAGCGGTATTCTCCAAACTGGGATTTGTTCTGGAAGTGTGTGTAATTCCCAATAATTGTGTGTAATTCCCAATTCTTCAGGCCACGTTAATTGGGTGAGATACTGGAAGATCGTATTTGTTCCTCTGAAGAAGACAAAAGAATCAGAGCAATTTGGGGGTGATGACATCTCACCAGAGGATATCTGGTGGCATCCACTGGCATTCCAGGAATTAAAGATGTTCCCCATTGGTGTGGATGTGGTGCCATACCCTGGATTCCCCATAAAGGCATGAATGTAGTCATTAAAGTGAGTGGCAATAGTCCTTTAGGCATTAGTCCATTGGAGTTCCTGTGAAGACTGGCTGGGAGAGCTGGGCTGGTTCATCCTTGGAGAAGAGGGGGCTCCAAGAAGATCATATAATAGACTAGCAGTACATAAAGGGGCTGACAAGAAATCCGGAAGAGGGGTTTTAGACAAGGGCCTGTAGGGACAGGCCAAGGGGAATGGCTTTAAACTGACAGAGAGGAGACTGAGATGAGCTCTTAGGTCTTAGCTGTTCCCTGTGAGGGTGCTGAAGCACTGGCACAGGGTGCTCAGAGAAGCTGTGGCTGCCCCATCCCTGGCAGTGTTCAAGGCCAGGTTGGACACAGGGGCTTCGATCAAGCTGCTCCAGTGGAAGGTGTCCCTGCCCATGGCAGGGGTTGGAACTGGATGAGCTTTAAGGTCCCTTCCAACCCAAACCAGGCTGGGATTCTGTGATCTGTCACTGGTCCTGAGAGGTCATGGAAAGGCAACAGCAGCCATTGCAGCAACCAGGAGCACCCAGGCCAGCAGCAAGCAGGCACTGGGCTGCACAGGGATTCTGTAAATCCAGTGCCTGCTGGGAAGCCCTTTGGCAATGAATATTTAATAGAGAAATAAAATGATTATATGTACGTGTAAATGCTGTATTTATCTCCCTGCAGGCCTATAAACTGGTAGCTGTCAGCCCAGGAGGGCTATAATAATTATGGCTTCACTAACTTGGCTAATAACATATCAATTCCATTGGGTTGATCTTGTGCTTTCCTTAATGGGAGGCGGGGGAAGCATTATTCCCATTCTAAGAAGCCACCTACAAGGAAAAGGGACTTGTCCTGTGTCCAGCTTTCCCCAGAACTGGAAACTTCTGAAGATGCTGTTTTTAACTAAGCTCCAGCTCTCCATGTGGGGGGATTGAGCCCAGTAACAACAGAAGTCTTAAGTAAATGCTCCTATATCAACTTTCTCTATTGCTCGGGGTTGTGTTGTCTTGTTTCCTAGTGGCAATATATAATTTGTTCACTAATAGACTGGCCTATTTAGACAAATTAGACCTTTTAACACCATTCTTATTAATTGGTTTTGACTGCACTGCAGTAATTACAGCAGGGATTGGGACATTGTAATTGCAGAGAATTGTTCAGACAACGCTCGGCACCCGGTTTCCATGTGAGTTTGTTATCTCTATTTAAACATGGTACTTGAAGCATTAACATGATCTTGGGGTGGCTGTAATTATGTGGCTAAACCAGTGGGAAGGAGTCGTAACATGGCATCAAAATAGCACCAGGGAGTGCAAACTTGGTTTTACAAACAATGTAAAAGAAAGGATGGAGATGGGATGCCAGTGCTGCTGCATCCCAGGGCTGGCATGGATGGTTATTGTGGCTTATATTGAGTAGAGGTGGGGACTGGATGTTGGCATTTCCAAGCATAGTCCAGCGTTCCCCATCCTGCCAGTGGGAATTTGAGGTTTATTACCTGTTTAAAGTGGCTGGGAAGTCATTGAAGGCTTTGAAGGCAGCATTGAAGGCAGCACCCACCACTGCCTCTGGGCTACATCACCCAGGTTGCAGCATTGGTTGCAGCAGAGCAGCCTTCTGCCCAGCAAGATCTTCCATTTACCTTCATTTAATTCCATTGCTCCCATTTCCTTCCCACCATGCTGATGGTAGAGAGCCTTCCCACAGCTCTCTGCTGAAGCTGAGAAGATCTGGACCTGTTGGAGAGGGAGTGAGCCCTTGCAGTGCACCTGATACTGAGCCCAATGGAAAGACTTTGCTGCCCATGTCCACATGGACTGCAGTAAGCAGTGCACACCAGGACATGGGTTTCCTGGAGCTTGCCTGTGGTATTCTGTGTTCTGATGCTACTGAATCACTATCTCTATAATGCTGCAGGGCTGAGAGTTGGGCTTGCTCATCCTGGAGAAGGCTAAAGGGAGACCTTAGAGCAGCTTCCAGTGCCTAAAGGGGCCTACAAGAAATCTGCAGGGGGATGTTTTACAAGGGCCTGTAGTGACAGGACAGGGGGGAATGCCTTTAATCTGACATAAGGGAGATTTAAATTAGATATTAGGAAGGAATTCTTCACTACAGGGGTGGCGAGATACGTAGTACAAAGGTTCATTCATTGCTGCCCAAACAGAGCCAGTGATCCCCTTACCACCCTGTGCCCGTGCTTGAAACCATCTTAATGCACTGTATCATGGCACGTTAGAAAGTCAAATCTCCTTTTAGCCCAGCTTCCTAAGGAGGATTATGTGCCCATGCTGTTTATATCTTCATCCCTCCATGGAGAACTTTTGACCCTGTGGGCCCAGATCAGCCGCATGTATCAGCTGAAGGTGTTGATGGGAGCAGGGCCGTGGGGGGGTTTGGAGCCAGATAAAGTGGTGACACTGAAGGAAAGTGCTTCTGTGTCAGCTCACTGATCAGGCATGAGGTCCATGGGAGAGGCTCACATCCAGACATGGGAATTGCCCTTTTGCTGAGCCCCACTGTGTGTCCTGCGGCAGAGCTGCCTCGGCAGCACTGGGGCTCAGAGGGCTGCCCCATTGCTGCTCCCATGGGCCTTGGCCATGCAAGAGACAGTTGGGCTGTAAATAGCAAGCTTCAGTAAACAGGTTTTCTGCAGCGTTACCAAACATGGCAGCATTTGGGACAAACAGAGGAAAACCTGAGTTCAGATATTGCATTGGAAGCATTGAGGTTTTCCAAAGCTTTGTGTCTTGAGATGAAGTGATGAGGACCTCAGAGTCTGGATTTTTCACTGTGATTTTCCTGCACTTTTGATGCCTGAGAAGATGTCGAATGAAGCCAAATCCACAGGTTCAGGCACAGGGAAACTGATGAAGGCTGCATCTGGTCATGCACGTGTGTGTATACATGCGTGTGTGTGCATTTATATGGACATATGTGCGTGTATATATATCTGTCTATATATATCTGTGTGTGTATATATCTGTGTCTATATTTATCTGTGTATATATGTCTGTCTATATATATGTATATCTGTGTATGTATCTCTATACATAGACACGTGTTATGCAATGCTGTTTATTTTGAGTTATTCTAATGGCAGACTGAGATTGAGTATTTTTAATCTCCAACTTGAAAATACAGTGGTAAGAGAAAAATCCAGTGGGGTCTCATGCTGGGGTGCAGTCCAGGTGAGTTCCGGATACCCTGACAGTTGAACTAAACCTTACTGTGCCCCCAAACCCATGAGCTTGCTCAGGTTTTGCACCTTTTTCCTGTGGATGTAGGAATGATTCCTTGTGGTCTCACCTGACCTGAGTAAAACAAAGACCACTTGCAGCATTGTGTGCAGTTCTGGCATCCTCAATGTAAGAAGGACATGGAGCTGTTAGAACAAGTCCAGAGGAGGCCATGAGGATGATCAGTGGACTGGAGCACCTCCCATATGAAGACAGGCTGAGAACGTTGGGGCTGTTCAGCCTGGAGAGGAGAAGGCTGCGTGGAGACCTCAGAGCAGCTTTCCAGTATCTGAAAGGGGCTATAGGGATGCTGGTGTAGACTCTTCATTAAGGACTGTAGTGATAGGACAAGGGGTAATGGGTTAAAACTGAAACGGGGGAAGTGTAGATTGGATATAAGGAAGAAGTTCTTTACTGTAAGGGTGGTGAGGCGCTGGAATGGGTTGCCTGCAGTGATAAATGCTCCATCCCTGTAGTGTTCAAGGCCAGGCTGGACGGGGCTTGGAGCAATCTGGTCTAGTGGAAGGTGTCCCTGCCCATGGCAGAGGGGTTAGAAATAGATGATCTTAACGTCCTTTCCAACTGAAGCCATTCCATGATTCTATGAAGCACACACCCGCTGGGTTGTACCTCACAAGCAGAAAGCCTGCATATACTGAAGTCTCTCAGCAAGAACCTCAATGAACTAAATCCTTCTCGTGGAGCAAGAGATAATCATACAAAGAGGCTCAGTTTCCCCCCTGCTGTGCATCTGTCAGTCAGTACCCGCAGAGAGGGTGGAAAGCTGCTGTGCTGCCCATGGGGAGAGATGGGACCAGATGGGTGTGGGATTACATCTGTGATAGCAAGAGGGGCATTGGGAACGCTGTGCTGACAGCTCTGTCTGCAGGTATGGGGAGGTACCCCCAGTGCAGCTGCTTTGATTCAGTCCTGGGGCCACATCCAGCCCTCCTGCACAGAGGTTTGAGGCACGCACAGTTGTTTGTGTTGGTTGTGCTGTGGGCTGCTGAGGATGCTAATCCATTTCTACTCAAAAAATGATTGCGTTTGGGACTGGAAGGTGGAATTGAAAGTGGTTATCTACTAATCTGTAATAGCTTTTTTCTTCTCTTTAACTTTTAGTCTTAGATTTAAAGCTGTGTCTTGTGGTTTTGATGGGAGTAAGCTCTGTTTCTGTTTCAAATCAGTGTCTGTCATAACAAAGATTGTCTGATACCAGTGTGTAATTGTGAAGTTAGCGCAGGAAAAGAATGCCAATTAACCTTTAGTAAGTAGGGCTGTAAGTTCTTGTTCCTAATTTCTAGGACATGGCTCTGAGCCTGCTGTAAACACAATATTTTCTGGCCATTTGAATCACTGCTTTCCTCAGGAATAATTAAAACACCCTAAAAGAAATGGCATGTAGCATCAGCAAAAAGGCAGCGAGCAGAACTCTCAAGTGCCTCGGCTCTTCTTAATCTCCTCTTATTTTTAGCCTCTTTGTATCTTCTGGGATCTTAAAGCTAAGTTCCTTCCCTGTCCTCCTCGGATGCGTTCTGACCAAGCTCTCATTGCAATATTCATCAGGGATATGTTGCATGACTCGTCCAAGTGTCATTTGGGAGGAAGACTGCAGGAAGGGTTCTCCAGCAAAGGCTGTATCATCTCTTTTCTTTTTGCCTTTAATTACTGCCACATCATCTTGTATCTTTGGCTTCCAAAGCATTTTCTTCCTTGTTGCATGAATCTTATTTTCAACCTTGACTCTTCAGCCTGCATGAAACTAATTACAAATCTCCAAAGTTAGATGGTTTTCTGCTTGGAAAGTCTTTGAAGCTTAAGTTTCTGCATCCTTCATTTTCCTGCTGTTTACCTGGCAGCCTCTTGCTTGGATGGACATTGGTCTTCAAGTACCCTGTTTTCTTACCAGCACATATGCCAGATGTCAGTACTTTAATAACCGTATTACTGACTCTGGGACCTTTGGATTGGCTTTCTCATTCATCTCTTGTGGTTTATTACTTGTGGCCTATTAACTCTGATAGGTGGTTAAATTTAATTATATGAAGTTGACCTTGATTATTCAATGTTAATTAAACCTCTCTGGGTCTCCATTCTTTGAATCTCTGGAGAAAGAATTACAATATCCCCTTTCCAGTATAACCTACATTAGGAGCATCAGTAAAACTTAATACTGAGGAAGAGAGGTAGATCTCATTGGTTCCTTGAGGTGAACATGATTAAAGGCTGATGGTCGAGTTGATGTGGTGGAGATGTTCCCCATCTGAAATATTGGGCAGTGCTTCGCCATAATAAAAGCTTGTAAATAGGACTTTATTTCTTAGGGATTTTCCTCTTCCTTTTAAGAACAACCTTCCTGGTTATGAATTGAAGAGTCTGCTTATATCTCATTCAAGAGATGTAAGTCTGCTTCTATCTCATCTCGCACCAAGTGTGTGAGACCTTTTCCACAAGTGTGATATAAATCATAAATGAGGTAGTATAGGCTGCCTAATTTAAACTTACAGCTCATCTTATTTTAACCAGGGGCCTCAGAGCTGACTGTTAATAAATACCAACCCAGATATAGAATCGGTTATAAAAAATCAGTTATAAAACAGGGTTGGAAAGGACCTTAATATATATTTAATTAAGTATAAAATATAATGTTGTCCTAGATTAATTTGGGAAGGGTTGAGCAGTTATGATACTTAGATGTTTATCTATTTGCTGTTTATGTGCCTTCCTATGTGGCATATTGTAGACAGTTCTTATGAGATGCTTCAACTCTTCAGTACTTTGATTTAATTACTTCAAGTGCATGATCCATCTTTATTGTGTGGAACGTGCAGCAATTAATCTACCTCAATGAAAGAATTAATCAGTGAATAATGCTACAGGGCTTGGGCATTTGGAGCCCTTTGGTGCTTGTTCAAAGAGGAAAGGAGATCCAGATCTGGAAAATAGAGCCACACAGACCTGCAGCCCCTGGACCTGCTCTGGGAAAGCTTTCTGTTATGCTGGTGGGGGCTTTTGCTCTTCCTCCATTCCCAGCCAGCAGGATCAGGCATCCTCCCACCTGCAATGCTGCAAAACACAGCTTATCCAGAGGAAAAGCTGGGCACCAGCTGACTGGATTTCTAGGATGCTCTGAAGCAGGTTTATCCATAGCTATGTACAGCTCGAGCTTTCTCAGTTCTGTTTCTGGTACCAGTTCTTGAGCTTATTCTCAGTGTTTCCCAGGTGTCTTCTCTAATACTTGCGTGAAATTCACTGCTTTTCAGACACTGCTGCCACACATTCCAGGATCAGGTATCCCAAGGAAGCAAATACAAAGATTAAGTAGAGCATTACATAAAAAGGACATGGAACTGTTGGAACAAGTCCAGAGGAGGCCACGAGGATGATCAGGGGACTGGAGCACCTCCTGTATGAAGACAGGCTGAGAAAGTTGGGGCTGTTGAGCCTGGAGAAGAGAAGGCTGCGTGGAGACCTCATAGCAGCCTTCCAGTATCTGAAGGGGGCCTACAGGGATGCTGGTGAGGGACTCTTCATTAGGGACTGTAGTGATAGGACAAGGGGCAATGGGCTGAAACTTAAACAGCAGAGATTTAGACTGGATATAAGGAAGAAATTCTTTACTGTGAGGGTGGTGAGGCACTGGAATGGGTTGCCCAGGGAGGCTGTGAATGCTCCATCCCTGGCAGTGTTCAAGGCCAGGTTGGACAGAGCCTTGGGTGACATGGTTTAGTGTGAGGTGTCCCTGCCCATGGCAGGGGGGTTGGAACTGAATGATCTTCAGGTCCTTTCCCACCCTGACTATTCTATGATTCTATGATTTTGTACCTGGATGGATGCCAAGGGGATCCTCCCTTGCTCTGACTCAGCCTGATCCCTACCTCACACATGAGGGAAACTGGAGATTTACAGCAGATTTACAAATGAATGCATCCCATTGCTAGGTGATCACACTGGATTTATGTTAGCCTTGGGGTGCCTGCCAGAGAGCTATGCTTTGTCTGACTTGCAGCATACATACCCTGCTCTTAAAGTAGCCCATCACTTATAAGATAATGAAGAAGCGATGTAAAATGTATGACCGGTTGGTTTGGCAGTCACAGAATCCCAAGGGTTGGAAGGGACCTCAAAAGATCATTTAGTCCAACCCCCCCACAAGAGCAGGGTAACCTAGAGTACATCACACAGGAACTTGTCCAGGTGGGCCTTGAATATCTCCAATGCAGGAGACTCCACAACCTCCCTGGGCAACCTGTTCCAGTGCTCTGTCACTCTCACAGTAAAGAAGTTCTTCCTGATGTTAACGTGGAACCTCCTATGCTCCAGTTTACACCCATTGTCCCTTGTCCTGTCACTGGATATCACTGAAAAAAGCCTAGCTCCATCATCCTAACACCCACCCTTTACATATTTGTAAACACTGATGAGATCACCCCTCAGTCTCCTCTTCTCCAAGCTAAAGAGACCCAGCTCCCTCAGCCTCTCCTCATAAGGGAGGTGTTCCACTCCCTTCATCATCTTTGTGGCTCTGTGCTGGACTCTTCCAAGCAATTCCCTGTCCTGCTTGAACTGAGGGGCCCAGAACTGAATGCAATATTCCAGATGCAGCCTCACCAAGGCAGAGCAGAGGGGGAGGAGAACCTCTCTTGCCCTACTAACCATATCCTTTCTAATGCACCCTAGGATGCCATTGGCCTTCTTGGCCACAAGGGCACATTGCTGGCTCATGGTCATCCTCCTATCCACCAGGAACCCCAGGTCCCTTTCCCCTTCACTCCTTTCCAGCAGGTCAACCCCCAACCTGTACTGGTACATGGGGTTGTTCTTCCCCAGATGCAAGACTAAGGAATAGTTTCTGGAGGCCATGGATGATGAGCTGAGGGTTTTTTTAATATTCATTTTATTGGTGCTTTTTAAAGTGGCTCCAGCAGTGGCATTTGGAGAAGATGCCAAATAGAACCTCTGGCAAAGAGCAGCTTCCAGAAGGTGATTACCTCCCTGAGAAAACCAGTGGCAAATTGAGCTACTTTTGTGCCTCAGAGGAGAAAATCAGGCTTAGGTCCTGTGAGCTTGGATACTTGTTTTGCTTTGAGCACAGGAATAGTCTCATTAACCCTTGTAGGACCAAACAACAGGAAGAAAGTGTGTGTAGGATGAAGGCTTAAACCCCCCTCAGCTTCAGACCTGAAGCTTGTGCTTTCCTAGGGAAACCCTCACACAAGGAAAGGTGGGCTCAAAGGTCTGAAATCAAACCCAGCCTCCGGGCATAACATAGACAAATCACCATGTGGTCACATAGGGTTTGTCCCACTCTGCTCTGCCCTTTCCATGTAGTCAACAAGCCCTCCCTGCATTGTATGCGCAGCAGATGCAACTCTCACCTGGTCCCTGCAGTTGTTATAGTAGCAGGGATGAGTTTGGCTCTTTGACATCAAGTTCAGCCAAAGCCCCTTAGAAGAATTAAATCAATGTAGTTCCTTGGCAGAGGTGGGGATGTTGGTGCTGTCTGGTTTAGAGTTGTATTTTGCAAGCACATAACCAAGTAAGAGGTTTCCTGGGCCAGATTTTGCAGTTACTTGAGCTTCAGTGATGTGCAAAGCCTCATGTCAGCTCAGGATCTCTTCCCTGTCTGCACTGGTGGTGTTTTTAACAGGCATTCCTGTTTTTTTTCCCTTTGTGTGGAAATACCATTGGTCATTGAATGTACTGTTGCTGTTGAGGGACTGAGTCATCTGTGTAACTCTCTCAGGTGGGATGCCAAGGTGTAATCAATGGGGCCTTATCCTGTGGTGTGCAGAGGGCTCCTGGTACCCAGCGTAACAGTGGCTGGTGCTGGCAGATGGGTCTTGAGCCTCATATTGGTGAATGGTATAAGACCTGTTGGGTTTGATCCTGCCAGAGGGACTTAGTCTTCTTGTTGGCTTTGGCAGCTGTGAAGTTTGCTTCACCATTCCTGAGTTTGGGATTGTGAGCAGCAGATCTGGGAAGGATGGAAGCTTCCTTGGCAGAGAAGGAAAGACAAACCTGAGCTGTACTGCAGGCGAGTGGCTGACCCAGGTCCCAGCCTCAGTGTTTTGAGGACACACTGAGAGTCCCCATTACCAGAGAGTTTATAGATGATGATAAGGAAACTCCTTCTGAAGATCCTCTGTTAGATCCCTGCTTTGAATAAGAACTTGAAGAGCTCTGGACCAGCTTCTCCCACCCCAGCTGAGCCGTGTAGGTGTATAGCCTTTTGGCATAGGAGCGGTGTTGTCTGGTTTTCTTCCTTAGCAGCTGTTTCATGAGCAACCCCTGCATTTCTAACGAAGACAAGAGATGAATCAGTGCACTGAATTCAGCCCAAGGCCATAAGTAACTTCAGATCCTCCAAAACAGTATTTATTGACAAATAGACCATGTCCATTAAAAGTAGTTCTTTCAGTTTTCATGTGACACATGCCTGATGTTTCTGTTGGTCTCAACATCTTTTCCATACCTGCTTTAATCATTACCAGCAGGATTCTTTCCCTTCCCAGCTGGATCAAGTGATTGCCCTCAGAAGATGTTTCTTCAGCCTGCAGTAACCACGAACCCCAGCACGTGTGTGTCCCATGAGTCTCAGTATCATGGGATGAGACCTATTCAGCTCAGCCCCGAGGTGGGTCCATGCTCAGCCTTTCTTTCCTTCAAGAGCTCCCCAGGGCCTTCATGTTGTTGTTTCTCCTCCTTCATCAGCTCTGTCCTTGCTTGAAGGCACCCTGCAGATGCCAGAGCAGCCTCTGATTGCTGGGTATCTGCTGCTGTAGGTGGTGTTCCTGTATTGAAAGGGGAAATATTTAGCAGCCAGTAGAACACTTGCTGGTGGGAAAGCTGCAGCATCTGCAGTCCCTGGTTGTGTTTATGTTAGCGATTTCAGCATCTTTGCCATAATAACAGTAATTTAAACAGGTGCTGTTGACTGAAGGACAATTAGGGATTGTTGCATTTTGCATTTCCCTAATATTCAACCACAAGCATTCACCAAGCCCCATTCTGATGGTATTTATAGTACTACGACTGAGCAGCTCCTTTGCTGTCTATGGCAGTAAATCCATGTGTAACCAGAGGAGCACTGGGGCTGGCACCGTGATGCTGTAGGAGGTCACAGCACTCTTCCTCCTCCTGCAGAGATTCCTACACAGCTGCTCTCCCCAGCAGCCTGATTTATGCTCTGGGATTTATGGAGCTGAACAAATGATGATAGAATATCTATGTGGTTTATTACACTTGGACCAATGTTCCCAAGCCAGAGGGCAAATCCCCCATCTCTACCTGTGCTCTGTTTGTGCGGCTGCCGTGCATCCTCTTTGATAGTCTGAAAGCTGCAGGATTACGGGATTCAGAGGCTCAAAGGAGTAATTCATCCTCCTTTGGAAGCTGGGCCCAGGAATGGAGTAGGTGTTGCTGCCATTTGCTGCCACCCTTAGAATCATAGAATCAACCAGGTTGGAAAAGACCTTTAAATCATCAAGTCCAGCCATTACCGCAGCACTGCCAAGGCCACCACTAACCCACGGCACTGAGAGCCTCATCTACATGGGTTTTGAACACTTCCAGGGATGGTGACTCTACCACTTCCCGTGCAGCCTGTCCCAATGCCTGAGCACTCTGGCCTTGCTGGGGGATGCAGCAGGGTACAGGGGGTCAGAGCCAGAAAAGCACAAGTGGAAACAAGCTTGTCAAAGTGAAAACTGCAGGGAGTTTTAAAAACTCCATTTACATTTACTGGATGCTGGGTCTCATAGCTCATTACAGGAGGGAAACTGAACACTTACCTTCATCTGCATTCGCTGCTCTGGTAGCCTGGGAACTGCATTAACACAGCCAGAGTTAACCAAGTGCACAAGTTAAAAGCTTTGTCTGGTCCCTTCACTTCCTCAAGCATCCCTGAGGCCTCCCTCGGCTCATTCCTCATCAGTTGGCTTGCACAGCTGTGGCCAGATGTGGTATCTGACCCACTGAAGCTTCACTGGTGGTGCCCAGCAAACCAGAGGAGACCTGGCTGGGCTCTGGGATCCCGGCCTGAGGTTTCAGCATTCAGGATCGAGAAACACAGAGTTCCATGTTTGATCTGAGCCCAGTGAGCCTGGAGCTTCGCCAGCACCACGGAGTTGCTGTTTCCATGGAGGCAGCTGTGCAAGCAGATTGTTCCTTTTAAAGAGAGGCAGAGCATGGGACAAACCACATGTACTCCGAACGGGTGGAAGTTCTTCCCCAAGCCCTGCAGAAACGCACTGGTACTGATAAATCTGTGCAGAAACAAGTCCCCTTTAGCTGCTCCTATGTAAATTAATGATCTAGAAGCCAGTTGCAAGCATGTTTTTGCAGAGAGCAAAGGGTTTCTCACACATGCTGAGTGATCTCTGACGTTCCTGGGGCCATGGATGGAGATGGGGTGTTACTGGTCTCTGAAAGTCCTGCTTGCAAAGAGCCAAGCCCAAAGGTGTTTTAGGGATTTATGAAGCCCTCCTGTTGGGGGAATGGAGCTGTGGAGGCTGGGTCTGTGTCTGGTTAACTCAGTGCTGAGTGATCAGGGTGCTGGGAGAAGTACACAAGGCAGACCCAGCAGAGGGGACCTGCAGCCACGTAACACCAAGCTGATGGTGCTACCATCACTGTATCCTCTGTAAAGTATGGCTGGTCCAGTTTTCCTGCCTGTCCTCTAAGAGTCACTCAGCTGGCTTTCCCCTTCCATTCTGGATCAGATCAAAGCCACCCGATTGACTCAGCTCCTTCTCACCTCACTTCTCCCTTACTCTATTTTCTATTGCATCTGCCCCCTCCAGCTCAGCTTCCCTCTCTACCAGCCACTCACATTGATACCTCTGTGCTGGTCCCATCTTCCCGGAGAAACCCAATGGGATTTCAACATTCATGCCCTCATCACTCCTGCATTTCCCATTATAGACCCCTCTCTTCCCTGTCAACCTGTTGCAATGTGCATGGTTTCCCTATAGGGATTGTCCTTGTGTCCTTGCTACAGGCACAAGGGCTTTCTCTTAAATGCTGGGAGCATCCTTTAATGCCATCAGTTTAATGGCAAATACATGCGAAGTGATGCTTTTGCTGGTTGGGGGTTGTCACAGTGTGGTGGTAGCTCCCAACCTTCCCCATGAACATGCTGAAAACTTTCTGCAGCTTCTTCTAGTGTTTTGTGTTGGGGAAAAGAACTTGGTGCCAGTAGGCACTGAAGAAAACTATACAGGGATGGCTCTGGCAACGGATAATGCTGCTCTCCCTGTTCTCTGATTCAGCAGGATAAGCCTTTAACAGACAGAAAACCTTGCCACAGATATCACATACACCGCCGAGCGGATGCAACACGGGGCGAGGAGGAAGGTGTCAGTGGGAAGCAGATGGGCAGCACTGTATGTGGTTTGCCTGGCATTTGCTGCTTTGCTATAGGAAGCTCAGAGATGAGTTACAGTGAGACCAAAGACAGAGGAAAAAACCATTGAAACCCATCAACATTCGGAAGAGCAGAAGAAACAAACATATTGACCTAAATGACCATTGGAGACTCAGAAGCTTGAGGGCAATACATATATATGGTGATGGTGCCATTAGGAAAAAGGGAAAAGGGGCTGTGAGGGCAGCTGCTGACTCCTGGAGGAAAATGGGAATAGGTTCCTTGAGGGTCCACCCTCTTCTGCCCTGACCACAGGGACTCTTTCCAAACCAGACTTGTAAGTTAAAGTATTAACTTCTACCAAAAGCACTGCTACCTTCCCCAGAGGAGAGTGCTTCTTTGGGATAATTTGGGGAATAATTGGGTCTGAATCATCTCCACGTGATTCATCCATATGAATTGCAGACTGATTGCAATTTCTGCCTCTGCCTCTCCCAGCTGAAAGCAAGCTGACCTGCAGGTTTCTGCTCTGCTGCATCCATAGGAGAATTTTGCTCTGCTGGCCTAGAGTCATCTTTCCCTCATTCCAGACTTTTTTAGATCAACAGAAGAGATTAGCATGAGTGGAAGGCTTGATTGACCTCTTTCAAACAAATCTCTTCTCTGGAGAAACTTGAATTAAACCCCCACTTCTATTCCTGCAGTTTAACTCACTGGTGGTGTCTCATCTGTGAAACAACCTACTCTGATTTATTGAAGTCTTAGACTTTCCAAAGCTGATTTTGTAGCAATACAGAATGTGTAACAGTGTTCCTGAAACCTGCCTTCTTAATCATTTATCAATGTTCTAGCCTGGTTTTAAGCATCTGGTTGTGTCTTTTACATTTGTTTTTGCTTCTACTCTGTGTCCTCGTAATCGTCATTTGGATGTATTTGCTATCTGGTCCTTGCAGTGCCCAAGTTTGCCTTGTTGTGTGTTTATTAATTTCAGTGCATGATGATTTAAGGAAAACCCTTTTTATTTGCCATGGTGAGAGTCTGTTCTGCGAAAGGCAGTTCTTTGGTCTCATGTTATCTTGCAGTAAACAGCAAGAGCTGAAAAGAGAGAGTGGAGTAACTTTGCGCTCAATAACCCGAGGTGACAGTGAGTAGGGATGGAGGAGTGGTTGGTGATGAAGCTGGGTTTGAGATGGAAGTTTGGAAGATTATTGTGCATAGAAAGGTAACAGAGGACTGGTGCAGGGAAGGACAGATAGGAGCTGGTGGAGATGGTAGTTTGCGCTGCCTTGGCACAGGGAGCAGGAGCAAGGCAAAACTGAGAGCCCAGGAGAAACGGGTGACATGGAAGAGCTGCAGGGAGTCCTGGCTCTGCTTGGGAAGTGGAAATGGAGGAAGCTACTACTGAGTCCCTTTTGTGCACTCTTCAGATTTAAGTCTGCCTGTAGCCAAGAGAGAAAAAACCCATAGTTCCTCCTCCCCCCGATCCATAATTTCCTTGCTCTGATTATTACCAAGTGTGGAAGCATTTGCCTCTGCACATGTGATGGATGCCAGCGGCACTGGAAAGCTGTCAGCGGCAGGGAAAGAAAAGTCTTCTCTTCTGTTTCCTGGAGCAGAGTTCAGTGGAGCATTTCAGATGCTCACATTCAGATTAGTGCTCTTCTGCTTTGCCTTTTCCTCCGAGTTAGAAAACTGCCTATTAAAAACGTGATAGGCGAGTAGTTGCATGTTAAATAGCGGGATTGCTTCATCCCAGTGGGGCCAAAAAAGACATATATTGGTAATGAAATTAGACTTTATTTATAAATGTTGGCTTGGAGATTTTCCAGGTTGGAAATTTCTGCCTTTCCTTTCCCGATGAACATAAACTTTGCTGGATTCAGAGAAGATAACGTGCAGGGCAGCTCGTATCCAGCTTTAGGACAGAAAACGTTTATGAAGGGGCACAGTGTAAGTTGCTGAGCTTTGGTTTCCGTTGGAGATAGTGGCAGCAAAAGGGAGGGAAGGAAGCATCATCTCCTGTAGCCTGTGTTACAAAGAAGAGGGAACAGAAGATAAGCTTTCTGAAATAAAGCCAACCATGCTCCCTCTCTCCCCCCTTTTAAATGTGCTGTCACCATGTACGGTTATTTTTCTCATCCTGTTATCAGCAGAGGGAAATAGAGAAGAAAGTGGCTATTTTGAGGGTCAGAGACCTCCCACTGAAGCTGACAACAGTTGAATGGGGACCCAGATGATGCTCCAGAAAGCCCAAGACTGTGAGGATACAGCTGTACACCAGGCAAAAGATAAATGGCATTTGAAGATGACTTTTAGTGAGGTACCAAACATGCTGCAGTGGGTACACAGCTTTGCTCCCGTCATGTACAGAGGAGCAAGATTGGCTCTAACAGATCTGATAGTGGCCTAGAATGAAGTCTGAAGTTTAGAGTTTCCTTTAAGTTTGAAACTCCTTTCCAATAAAGCAAACTCTGTTAAAGAAACAGTCATACACCCTGGTAAATATATATATTTTTCATTTCTCTGTAAAACCCAAATGCATATTTATCACTTAAACAACTGAATCAGTATATACTGAATGAACTGATGGTGTTAAATGGCACCGAGGGTAGTTAAAGGCTGCATGGCAGCTCCTCTGCAGATCCAGCTTTTCCAGCCTGAGCCTCCGCTAGCGAGAGAGAAGCAGCTCACATGGACTTGGCACTGATTTATTCATATCACATCTCCATGTGGGCGAGCTGAGCCTTCAGCTTTTGGCGTCCTGAGCGTTGGGTACTTTCAAGGACACACCACAAGTAAGAAACACAGGGGGGCAAGATGATGTTATTTCCATTTAAAACATCAGCCTATATGTAATAAGGAGAAAGAATAGTTCTAATAACATGGTTGATTACTGTCAGAGTACTAAAAGGGAGGTGTATTGGAAAAGGTATTATACAGCCCACTGTGCTTTGCATAATCATTTTAAAAGCTGTTCAAGATATCTCCCTGCCTTTATCCAGAAGAAGCTGGAAATCATGTATGTGGAAAGCCAAGGTTGTCAGGATGGTTGAACTCAAGACTGGGCACTGCACGCGACTGCACACACGGGTGGGTGCCCAGGGTGCAGCCCCAGGCTGAGTCAGCAGCATGTGGGGAGTGCAGAGACTAACTTAGAGGGATGTGTTGTGAAGATGCTCCTGTCATTTGTTTGTGATGTCTCCCATAATTTGAGTATACTGGCTGCCTTAAAAGCATCTTCCTAAAACCTTTCTATTGCCCCACAAAGTGCTCAGAAAGTGATCTCTGATGCCCAGCCAGAGCACAGACAACTTTCCCATCAGGGAAAATATCAGGGAAATTATTGAATTGGATGCCCAGAAATTTGAGGAAAAACCTAAGTTACCATTTTGGGGACCTTTATCTCAAATAGCTTTTGAGGTTTATGTGGTTCCATATTTAAGAACAAGAGGAAAATGGTGAAAATGAAAGATTTCATAGGACAATAACTTTGTTCTGGTTGGAAACTGTTTCCATTAGGATCTGAACTCCTTCTGCTCGCTTAATTCTTATCTCAGCCAGCAAACTTTGCAATCCTAAGTGCTAACTCCAGCTCCCACCACGTTGCATTACCCGCATGTGTTCCCTTAATGCATTTTTTTGCAGTCACTTTCCCAGCTCATCTTTGATTTCCCAGTTGTATCCAGCAGCTTTGCTGGAGTCATTCCGGAACAAAGTGGGTAATCAAAGAGAAACGAATCTCTCTGCCTCTGGAAACAGCGGTAGATGCAACCAGAGTCAGCAGAGATGTCCTTTTTAATTATGGTCTTCTAACTGATGGTACATTTTTGCTGCAGAGGCTTCAAGAAGGACCTGCAAATCCTTTCATCTCAGATGCAAATATGCTAAATATGTGTTTTCCTGGGATATGAACAGAGGATTCATGGCCCCTGGCACCATTTCACTAAGCAGGATGGGAGCCAAGTTCTTCACCTCTGTATAGGCTCAGCATCTCCCCCTCTGCAGTAAATAAGGTTTCTCATAACATACATGGAGATCTTGCCTTCTCTCCCTGTTATGAAGGTGTTTCCTTGAAACAGCCTCCTTTGGAGCTGCTTGCAGAATCAGTTGGTCTGGGCTGCGGACTGGAGAGGGATGATGCTGTGTTGTTTGTGTAGGAGCATTTCTGCTGGGAGAGATTTATGTTGGCATAGTTGTCTAAGAGTTTGGAAACTGAACCAGCTCATAGACAGTCACGAGGCAGCTTCTCTTGGTGTTTCCAGACCAGTATTTCTGGGAGTCATCTTAGCTGGTCACTTGGTCACTTGGCAATCTCCTTGCCTTGTTTTTACTTTGAGAGGCTGGAAGTGTCCTTTTGGGCCATTTCAGATGAACCGCCTCATCCTGGAGAGGCAAAACAACATGTGAATGGGCCCTACACGATGCAGCGACTCTCATTTGTGCATCCAAAGGAAGGAGTTGGAGCCTCTGTCGCAGCATCAGTTCTTGGGAGGTGGCGGTGCATCCGAGATGCAGTCATTCCTCTTGTTGCTCAAAACCTTCCTGCAGTCAAAAACTGTCTCTATTTTTGTCGTTAAAAAGATGGAAAACAATATAAAAATCACAATAACATTCATCTTTCTGGATTTGCACTGATTGCCCAGACATTAAACTGTGTGGGCTTTTTCATTCAGTTTACATTATATTACAGGTTTGGTTTGCTTTTCTGTGGCTTCTTTCAAGTCTTTCAAGAGTTTCACAGCATAAAGGGCCCCCATTTCTCCCCTATAACTTTTATATAAAATATCTTATATCTTACATTAAGTAGAGATCAGGTGAAACCCATCTCTTCCAAACTGGTGTTTGGAGGTGGCAAAATGCAGTATGCATGGCAAGGTCGCTTAGCTCTGAAAAACTCAATGTTGAGGAATTACTCAGTTACAATTATTGGTCATTAGGGGTGATCCAAAGGGAGGAGGATGGGGCAAACATCACTTTATACACATTCAGTATTCTGTATAAAGAGCTTATGGTAAACTTTTTGAAGGCGGTAATAAATAGTAAGCTCCAGCAACCCCTTCAAGGGATCAGTTCTCATTTGTAATATGGAAACAGAGAACGACATGACAGCAACTCAATAGGATAAGAATTGACTTTCAAACCAGTCTTTCAGTGCAATGCAGAGTGAGGGAAAAGACTAGAAAATATGTAAGTAAAACTTTCAAGTAGAATCTCTGCATTTGTGATTTATTGCAGACTATGGAAATGTTTTCCCTTCAGTTATATGTTAGTGATAGAGAGCAAAACCCGATACTAAGGTAAGAAACCCACAGTGATAACAACAAGGTGGGATTTTCATCTTCCAGGCACTTGCTGTGGATGCATTAATCTATGGCATGTTTGTATTTTAAAGTTATTTTGACATATCAAATAATCTGATTTAGTTCCATTTTTGGTAAGCACAGGTCAGAAGATGTGCTTCATCCTAAAGAATATTCTGATCAGAGGCTTGCCATTAGTAATGCATGAAGAAGCATTTGTTTCTGTTGATCATTCACTGGAAAGCAATCTTTATTACAAATGTTATGATAATAGAGCAACTCCTGAGAGCCAGTGGAGCCTGTACTGGTTTAGAAGTAAAATAAACCCAGTTAATATTATTGTAGAAGATAAAAATCAGTGTCTAGAATGCAACCATAGCAGTGAGGATTTATGGCAGGAGGTTGGCTCTAGAGCCTCATTCACATGTCTCAGCAACATGTGATGCTGTCGCAGGCACATGTCCCCATCTGGTCCTGTTCCTGGTCATCACTGCCTGCCTCGTGGCACTCACTGGGTGCTGTAAAACAACCTGTGCTGGGGCAGGCACCTCCTCGAGGCCATTTTGGTGTGTTCATGGATGCAACCAACACAGGATAAACTGGTTCTGAGACCTGGAAGGCATTTTATATCCTTTTTCTTTAAAGTAAAAGCTGTTTTTTTCTACAAATTACAAAAACACATCAATAGTAAATACAGGACACTTGTGATGAACAGTGTGGTCTTGTGATTAGTCTGAAAAGCGTAACATACTTTGGTCTTTGGTATGTTTGTAATGCTGTCTTTACAACTACCATCAAGCACTGGGGATGAAACTCCATTTCAGAGGGTTAAAACCCTCTGCTTTACATGCCAAACCGAAACAAGACACTTAATGTCCCCTTCACTGTGCTAGAAGTTGTTGTCAATCCAACTTTGCTGAGGGTTTGCCAGCAGAGCACTGAGGACGTGGCCCAAAACGCAACAAGGTGTATGTAACCTGGTGCTTTTTGAGCACTTTGCTCGGTCCTTGCTCTTGACAGATGTGGGATTTCATATCCTTGCACTCTTTATCCTATAGCCACCCCAACCTATAGGAATACTATTCAGAATTAAGAAATACTGTGTCATGATGCTGGGTTTGGTATTTCCTGCGGGCTTTCCTGTCTTCTCTACCCATACATCATCATTTTCATTCTTGATAGTATTTCTTTTTATTGCTTATTATTTTCTAACTCAGAGCATAGATATAGGGTATCTACATCCTTTATAATGTTTAACTCTATTTTAAAATAATATCAACTCAGAAGAATACTATAGCTGCTTTGAAGTTTCAGCTTTGCAGTGTCTCAGTTAATGGGTGACTTATTTAATACCTCCTCCCTGTGGGTGTCCAGCATTTCCTGCAGAGTTAATGCCATTAATTATCCCAGAGGACTGTTTGCTTCTGCAAAGCTGGAATCCTTTCATTCACTAAGGATAGGAATTATTTGTGTTACCTCCAGGGGCTGGTGGGGTTTGGGTTGGCTTTGTTTCCTCTTTCATCTGCCCAGAGCTGTTGCAGACTGCTTCCTCTGTCTGTACATTGCTATATATACGTGCTTGTGTGTAAAATAATAGAGAGTGACTGACTACAATGCATGCATTTAAGCTACTCAGCTGAAAATTACTGAGCATTAAAATCCACTGGGAATCACAAGACTTCTAAATTAGGAAAGCACATGTCAGTCAGTGTGTGGAAATGAGTCCTCGTACAAGAGTAGCTTTCAATAGGAAGAATGAGCATTGTTCCCTGGAGTACATCAGTCCTAGTTTGGCCACTCGGTACCAGCTTTTACTATTTCTCTGGAAGCATACATTGCATTTTGCTATTATTTTTTCCCTGTCTTTTGTTCCACTGTGCATTTCTATTAGATATGTCTCACGGGCCAGCTATCAAGAGACACCCTGCTGTGCTGTGACGAATGAAGGCATTTTCAACCATAAACAAGGTATTGTGGGGTTGAAAAGAAACACGGACAATGACAAGTCCTGGGCAGCTTGTAATTGTTTAACTGTATTTTTATTAGATTGTGCAGTGACACAGGAACACTGGAAAATGGGCTGAGCTGACCTAAGGTTGCAATGAGCAGAATGCTATGGGGTAAATGAGGGACTTTGGGAACGATGGCACTTTTTACGTGTCAGGTGTTGTCTAGTCTATCAGTATATATTTTTCCATGATTAAAGCATGTATTTTTATAGTGTATAAATGACTTACAAGTCTGTCCCATCTCAAAAATAGAAGGCACCTAGAAAATCCATGGGGATGACTTGAATCCTATTGACCATCAAGCTTTTTTATTCCTAAAACTCATGTGGGCATGCATTGAAAATGGTATTTCTAGACTCTTTGAATTAAAAATGGTACAGAGTTTGTCTGGAAAAACTGTTTGGCCACAGGGGATTAGTTCATCATCAGTGACACTGTTTGCTTCTGGAACTGCTTAGCAGGGTGGTAGAAGACTCTCAATATTTGGGCTGTGTGGGCTGACTTAGTTCATTCCGGATTTGTAGATCCTTTTTTGTTGCTGCTAGAGAGCCAATGTTTAAAGCTATCATCTTGATTCATTAGTAAGGGATGCCAGAACGTTATCTAAGGGTTTATTTTGTCATTCCCAAGTTGAAATGCTCCAGTCGTAATGGGTAAAGACAGAGGGCTAAGCAGGGATCATGGGAAATGGGGTCTCCAGTTAGATGAATCAACCTGGTATTCCCCTTGCATGGGGTGTTTGTCCACAGTATCCTTCTAGGATGTCTGAAACTGCCTTGTATCTGAAGTAGTAATGAGATGTCTCTCTATATAAGACTGGTAAATGAATTAATAAATACAAGGCATGACTGCAGGACCCACCTACTTGTGGTTTGAGTGTGCTCTGTAGGCAGCTGCCCCTAGTTCCATTCATCTCCATCCTGTACAGCCAGAAACATCCTCTGGGAATTAGGGAAGCATTTAGGAGTATCTTTTCTGGGAAGTCAAATAGGGTATCTCCTCTGTGCCAGAATCACATTGGTGTGTCAGGCTTACCTGAAACCAGTGAGGTTTTTAAGAGCCTTTCCATTAACTTTATGGAAATGGCTTTTCATTTAGTCCCCTTGATTAATTTCCTGGAAAATAGAGTAGTGTTCTCTGTGTTTTCAGTTAAAAATAGAAAAATAGAGGTAAGTTCTTTTTAAAACGTATGCCTGCAATCAAGACATGGGGGGGGGGGGGTGTCTTTGCAAAGGAAACTCATGTTCTGATTGCAGCCAGCAGCAAATGGTCCCCACTGAGAAGCTTAGAACCATCCTTAAAGCAAACAAAAAGGAAATACAAAACTAAGCTGTTGTTGTTGCTATCCCATAAATAAATAAATAAGCATTTTCCTCCTTTATATAGCTATGGAGATACACAGATATATGTTGGTCTCTCTCCATTTGGCTCAGCAGCAGGGACTTACACCAGTGTGAGCTGAAGAACCAACGTCATTTTTATGTCTCACACCCTATTTCTTTGCAATTTACGCTGCTGTCAGGCCCTACCAGACATTTGCTTTCTCCTGGAGATGGAGTATCAGCCCAGCTCCCATTTATCTGGAGCACTGGCTACGCAGGCTGCCTCAACACGTTAATTCAGTTTGTGCTTCTCAATTCATACTCTTTCATTTACGATCAAATATCAGGAAAGGTTGCAATTAATCAGAGCACGGGAACAGAAGCTGGCGAAGCTAATGATGTATTGCTGTGTGTTGCTGGCTCTGCAGGGGGGTAATTGAGGTCCTTGTGCTACAGAAAACTGTTATTAGTAAGTAAAAATTGTCAAAGGAAAGCACCCTGCACCCATCTCCCATTCTGCACTCTGTGTTTTCTTTAAAGTTATAGAATCATAGAATCACAGAATAGTCAGGGTTGGAAAGGACCTTAAGATCATCCAGTTCCAACCCCCCTGCCATGGGCAGGGACACCTCCCACTAAACCATATCACCCAAGGCTCTGTCCAACCTGGCCTTGAACACTGCCAGGGATGGAGCACTTGCAACCTCCCTGGGCAACCCATTCCAGTGCCTCACCACCCTCACAGTAAAGAATTTCTTCCTTATATCCAGTCTAAACCTCTGCTGTTTAAGTTTCAACCCATTACCCCTTGTCCTGTCACTACAGTCCCTAATGAACAGTCCCTCACCAGCATCCCTGCAGGCCCCCTTCAGATACTGGAAGGCTGCTATGAGGTCTCCACGCAGCCTTCTCTTCTCCAGGCTGAACAGCCCCAACTTTCTCAGCCTGTCTTCATACAGGAGGTGCTCCAGTCCCTGATCATCCTCGTGGCCTCCTCTGGACTTGTTCCAACAGCTCCATGTCCTTTTTATGTTGAGGACACCAGAACTGCACACAATGCTTCAGGTGAGGTCTCACGAGAGCAGAGTAGAGGGGCAGGATCACCTCCTTTGACCTGCTGGTCATGCTCCTTTTGATGCAGCCCAGAATTTTATTGGCACTCCTGGCTGTAACCGGTTGTTTTGGCTGGGTGGTGGGATCGGGGGTTTGCAGATGATACTCACTGTGCACGAAGGCAGTTTTTAGATGCTAATAGCATGCCATCCCCACGGGAAAAGGGCTCTGCTGCTGGTTTGCTCAGCAGAGAAGCCACAGGGAATCCCCGCAGAAAGAATACAAGCTGGTGGACTTTACACAGTGTGAGCCTCCTAATTGAAAATGAACTAATTGCTGGTTGTTTCAAAAGCAAACATGTTGCTGGGCTGAGGCAGACAATGAACTCCGAGTTCTCCTTAGGGAATATCCGTAGCCCAGCTAGGTGCTCGAGCAGCAGCAAGGTGTGCATAAGAAATACTTGCAGGCTTCCCAGGATTATGCAGCTGCTGGACGCGGATGATCTCCTTGAGTTACTGGGACACACCATCTGGCTGCTGGAATTGTGTAATTAAAAATATAGGGCTTATGTAGCTATGCTAAACAATCATTAAAAGGTTGCTTTTCAGTTAAAAACACCCATCTCACTGTTATTCTAGTTACTAACTTTATATCGTAATTGTATGGGTTTATGTATAGCTGAATATCGCTGTGCTTTGCTCAGTGTTAGTCTGTGGGTTCATCTGAGATGGCAAGTTGAAGTGCTGTTGTTGTCAGTGCTTAGTGGATGCATTCGGGACTTCGGCAGGTTTCAAGATTGCAGCCAAAATAAGCCTTTCCAACTTTCCTAGCTGGAAATCTAGATTCCCCTTAACCTAAAATAGCTACTGGGAGGGGAAGAAAAAAGTGGCTCTTTCTTATAGGGAGCAGAGTCTGCCACTAAGGCAGAGTTGAATAGACTTTTATTTGCTGGCTTGACTGGATTGCTTGTATTTAGGATATGATAAAAGATACAGAATACAACCAATTTTAGGATTGAAGGCATCCTTTTTTCCTTTTATTCCAGCTGCCACACTCTTGCTCCAGGATAGGACCATAGGATGCTTCTTGCTGGAAAGATACCTTCATTTGTGGCAGCACAATGGTAATGCAGTAGCTGGCAGAGTGGATTTACTTCGCTGATACGTGTCCCACACCTTGCACAGGCAGTGTCTTGGACACAGGGAATTATCTCTGCATGTGGGGACCTATCTGTCATGGAAAGTCATGCATGAAGTTTGGACCAGTGTGGGAGTCCATAGCTCTGTGCATAGGAAGGAGTGAAATGAAAGGGAGCCGAGTCTGGGATAGATGTAACAGGCAAGGTGTGTTGATTAGCATGTAATTCGGTTTGTTAAGCACTACAGTAAACAGCATTAAATGCAGAATGCAGTGATTGCTCCTGAGAGCACCCTGTCAGCATTACCTCGTGCCTGCAGCAGCTGGATGGAGCTGTGTTAGAACTGTTCAGCAGGCAGCAGCAGAGCTGGCAGTGCTCCTTTCTTGAGCAGAAGCTGGAATAGCACCAATATCACCATTATAAAAAGGTTTTGGGTAGCTGTATCTGCAGAGCATGGCTCACACATTTCTCTTGCTATCCCTACTCCTTTCACATTCCCCAACGGCACAGCTGGGACCAGCACTGCTGTGGGTTGCGCAGCTAACGTCAGCAGGAGAGGTGGTGAGACAGTCTGATTTTCCCTACCAGTATTGGATTTTCTTCCAGTAAACTTCCATATTTTTCCTCCATAATGGCTTTGGTAAAGCAAGTCCCTTGTGCCATGGTGGGACTGTGGGTTGGAGGAGACCCACAGCATCACAACCCTGAGCTGAAAACAGACTTATCTCCTGGCTCTCCCACTCAACAACAGACTTGCTTTGGTCTCATGCTGTTTCATTTATTAAACCCTTTGCTGTACCTGAAGGACTTCCCCCTTCAAACCCTCTCTTTACAAACAGAAGGATTGTGCTTCATCATTTCAGCATGAGTTGGAAAAGTCTTTCTATAGAAAAACCCCATTGAAGCTTTGTAATGATGAGCCCTGGTTTTGATTCCCCTTGAAGCTAGCTCAAGCCCACTGGCATCAACAGTCGCTGTAGTCAGAACAGGCTCTCCCAGCCTCCTTGTGTTGACTGTCACCTTGTATCACATATGTGGTGTTGAAGTGGGGCAGAGCACTCATTGCCAAAGCACTGGCACAGGACAGACATCCTGGTTGAGCTCATCCCCACAAAAATAGCACCACACCATGAGTAGGATACCTCTAATTTCCTCTTGTTCTGTGGAGGTGAGCACAGGAGGTGCTGGACGGAGGGATGGCATTTGCTTAGAGACGTGGCACAACCAGCAGCACATTGGAGGCTGTCAGGAGGAATTAGTCAGGATGAGCACTCTGGTGTGGGGAGGATGGGGTGAGGATGGCACATGGCAGCTCTGCAGAGCTTCCCTTCGCCTCTGCTCAATACAGGCAGTTGCCCTGTTGTCCGTAGGATGTTTTCCTAACTAATCCCATTATGAAATTAGGGTTTCTTAACAACTGTGAGAGGATTGCTGGTTTGTGACAGAGAGTGAATGGATAGGTGCCTGAATGAACGTTAAGTTCATAACGTTTTGTGCTCTTGATAGTAATCTCATAACACTTTTGTTGCACACGTTATCTGGCATCCTGGAAAGGTCCATCAGTTTTCTTCAAAACACTTGGGTACCTCTTATTCCTGAAAGTATCTGATGAGCCTTAGACAACTTCCTTTGTTCACTTGCCCAGGATGCTTTCTGCTTCTACACCTGGTTAAATGAGTAAATGCTGTATTTTTTTGTATTGTAGCAATAAAGCCATGGCAAAATGAAATCATCTCTCCTTTTTGGAGACCTGAGGACTAAGCACACTGGTGGGGACTGAATCAGAGCTCTTATGAGCCAGGAGCAAGAGGTTTCACAGGCTTGGCTGCCCCAAACCCACATCCTCACACAGATAAGGAAAACAAGAAGCATCCATTCTTTGGAGAAAGAAAATTAACTTGCAATTGCTGTGTATATTATTATTTGGAGGGACCACGGTAAAGAGAGGTCAGCTTTGCTTTGCAGTGGAATGGAGAGACCTCACTGGCTGATGGAGCAAGGTGACAGTGCACTCCTTTAGTATTGATACCCTTCAGAGCTGCTCGAGGCTCTGCTCCTTTTGGTAGGACCAAGCAGCTGTTTGCAGAGCTGATGGGGAGACAGCATGGCCCAGGAGGGCTCCTGCTCTGCTCCCGTGGGCCTGGGGCTGCTATTGCCAGGTTTCCTGGTCACCTTCCACAGGCACAGCCCCACAGGAGATGCTCTCCAGCCACTGAGATGCATACCATGTGTGCATTTGCCACCCTGGCTGTGCGAGGTGCCGGTATCCCTGTCTCTCCTGCAACAGCTTCATGGTCAATTTAAGCTGATCTAAGCATGAGCTACAGTCAGAGGGGGACAAGTCCCACTGCCCAGACCTCAGACACCCTCCTTATGCAAAAATATGGCCTTGGCATCAGGTTTTAGACTGAAATATTCTCCTGAGAAAGTAAAGGTCTTGCTGGGCCAAATTTCACATTGGGTATTGAAACAAGAGGGTACAATGCATCAAAGCAGTTTAGAAACAGGAGTAATATCTTACTGAGCGAATAGTTGTATGTTTTTAAAAGGCAATACACAGTGTGCCAACTGATGTGCTTTTACTTACCTGATGTTGTCTGGGGCTCTGGAGGGCTTCAAGCATCCAACACCTGCATTAGGATGCAAGTCCAGTGGGAAACGCTGTGGGTACTGGCATCGATCAGATGAAGAAATACATGTCAAGAGCTGATGGTTTAAAATGTGACTCCAATAGTTCTCATAGATTCACATCCCAGAGGGTGGATGAAATCAATCCAGTGCCACTGATCTGCAGCCAGCTGTGATTTGTGGAGCCCCCTGGGTAAGCAGTGAATTCAGCAGAGTACTGACTGAACTAACTGAACTGCTGTTTGAGCTTGAAACTGAGCTCTGTTTGAGCTTGAAAATAAATAGTCTTTGGACAGAGACCAATTGTGGTGGCTTTGGGATGGGATGGAGGGTTTCCGACATGCCACCAACAAGGCAAATAAAAAGATCATGATGCTGGAAGTGGAAAAAGGGCCACATACCCAGGTGATGCTAAGAGGTTTCAGGAGGGGAAGGTGAGGAAGATATGCAAGTTAACAGAGGTAGAGAGAGACTGTCAAAAAGGCAGGAGATTTGGAGGGAGTTCGGAGAAGGGGATAAAGCAGAGGGAGGTGTAGAAGATGAGACCTGAGAAGAAAGGCCAATGGGAGCAAGTCTGCTCCATGTAAAGACAATATGCACAAGGGGACTTTCAAACAGCCAGCAGTCAATTCTCTAATAGTGAACTTGATCTTTAAATAAACCAGTAAAAGGGAGTGAGGATGGAATAAACACCTGAGTTATCATCCCACCTTCTGCAGCAGCAGCAACACAACTCTATTTTCTTTCATGAGCTTCTCTTTTCTGCCTCCAGAACCATAAAGTCAGGGCAGCACTTTTACAGCTGGGTCTCTGCTGTGATAGAAGAGGTTTTACAGAGCTGCTGCCTCTTTACTCAGCTGCTGTTTCAGACAGATGCTGCTCAAGGGCTTGTGAAGTCCTGCTCGAAATGGCCATGAGATTAAGGTGGAGAACTGTCCTGAGACAGCAGGCAGGGGACTTTTCCAGGACAGGATGGTATTCTGTTGCAAAGCAACAGGACCTCTGTGTGTTTCCCTGGGACCAGGAATTTCTGTGCCTTACACAGCGGGTTTCTGGAGTCCTTCAGAAAGTCAGTTCTGAATTTGCTGTAATATAATCATTAGGCTCCACTTGTTAAGGTCAAGGCCACCAAACCCAAGGATTAATGCAGATTGGGAGTGTGTTGGCTATTCCCTGTGCCAACAGAGTGAGCAAATACCTTTATCCCTTTCAGTTTGCCTCTGAAACCTCTCTTGCCTTGCCTATCAGCCTGTGCTCCCTGTGTGTCCTGCAAACCCTTCCTCAGGAGGAGGTAAAGCAGACTGGAGGAAGGCAAACAAACCCACTCTTGCCAGGAAATAACAGCTAAAGAGTTGACCACAACACTTACTTTCTGTAGAGTAAGTGCTGTAATGATTAGCTTTACCAGCCAGCTTTACCAGCCAGCTTTACCTCTCCAGTGGTGCACAAGCTGCTCCCATTTCCTCCAACAGCCTCCGGTTCCTTGCTTGTACAGCTTTGGAGGGACTCCTCCACATTACCTGCACAATGCCCAAAGGAGCTGATCCTTCCTTCTGGACCTTACAAGGAGTGAGGCTGTTGCTGTGATGAATCCTACCTGATTCTGCTGGTGGGGACCCAGTGAGCTGTACCCACCCAGGCACTTCAGGCATGGGGCTCTCACAGCAAATCATTTCTCTGCCAAAGAAGAAGTCATGCCATGTAAATGTGATGATGATAGCAGCTGATACATGGTATTGTTTTTAAGCAGGACCCTTTATGAATGAAGATAAAGGCCATTTGACCAGGTTGGAATGAGATCTGAGCTCTCTGTCTGTCTGCATCTCTGAAATAGCACAGGAATAATCCCTCTTTTACTGCTGTTGGATGAGATCTAGATACGAGCATAGTGGGGCCAGGCTTTCATCTGTATGGGATGCCCCTTCTCCAAGATCTGGTGTATAGATTTAAGATGGAAAGTTGGGTGTGCATTTGCTCTTGCGGTGCATCAGAGTACACTCACCACTTACACCATGTGCTGTTGTCCAAGCAAAGCCATGCATTGCTGCTAGTATTGCTGTGACCTTTCACAGAGCGCAGCTCAGAGCATGAGCAGATAGCACAGAGAGGAGTCGAAAGCAGGACCTTGGGCTTTTTCTCCTTGGAATAGAGTCATTTCCTTGCTCCATAAGGTATTTTGAGCATGTTTAGAGAATGGATTAATATCTCAAAATCTCAGATCCTGTGAGAGGAGGTCAGATTTGTGCTTTCCTTGCATAGATCTCAAAGCTAATATGTGTGGAGTAAAGTTCATTCAGGTATTTGGCTAATGACATCTACTAAAATTTTCTATGCAGTTGAGAATGGCTCCAGGTGCAACAAAGCATAAAGATGGATTTGTGTTCCCTCTTTCCCTGTGACTTCTCCAGATCTTTCCACCATGTTCGGGAAGAAGAAGAAAAGGCTGGAAATTTCCGGGCCCTCCAACTTCGAGCACCGGGTTCACACTGGCTTCGACCACCGGGAGCAGAAGTTCACGGGACTACCTCAGCAGTGGCACAGCTTGCTGGCAGACACGGCCAACAGGCCAAAGCCTATGGTGGATCCCTCATGCATCACTCCCATCCAGCTCGCTCCTATGAAGGTATTGTGCAAAGTCACTTTTGAGCTTCCTAACCTCCCTTTAATTGTATGCAACCTTAATGAAGCAACACAAATAGTGACTGTCCTGGGAGACAAGCACTGCTGGGGAGTGTGCAAGTACAGCAAGAGCTGTAAATCCAAATATTTAATAGTAGAGCTGCAAGGAAAAGGAGTTATATATATATATATAGAACTTGAATGAATGTCCCAGAAGACTGTGAGTCACGGGTCTTGCAGGGCTTCATGCTGCTGGGCAGCAGAAGGAAAAGCCACAAGCCCTGGTGGATGCCCAGAACGATGCAGCATAAAGCTCCTTGGTAATTAATTTAGGAATGGTGCTTCAGGCAAAGGCAGTTTTGGAGCAAGGGAGAGAGGGAGAAGTACACCAAAGAAATTAAATTGCTTGTTCAGCCGGGCAAGGAGCTCAGGGAGGGATCTCATTGCCACCCACTGCTGCCTGGAGCAGTGATGGTGCTGAGCTTCTCACCAGGTGGTAAAAGGAGGGGAAACAGCCCTGGGTTGTAGCTTGGGAGGCTCAGGCTGGACAGCTGGGAAAGAGAACTGGGCTTGGAGGACAGAGTAGCACTGGACCAGGCACCAGCATGGCTCTGGGATTTCCATCCTTAGAGGCTCAGGATTCCGGTAGACAGATATGCCCCAATTTAGGGGTGTTTCTGGGATTGCACATCCTAACATCCCACTAAATCACACCTGTGTGATGGTGGCAGCCTACATCCCACCGTGATGCAGTTGTGAAAGAAATATGGGATTTCATTTTCATGTGGGTTTTTCTGCAGTGAGAGAAAATCACATAATCCTGAGAATGCAGACCCTGTACTTATATTTGATAGTGCTCTTTGCTAAATGCTAAATTTACATTTACTGCCTCTCCCGAAGGACACATCACTTCCTGATCAGGACTGCTGGGTGTTGCTCCAGGACAAAGGGATAAAACCAAAGTCTTACACTATAATAGAGGCCCACAGTAATGAGGAAAAAAAAGTAGGCACATCTTTTCCTGCTAGGGGAGGAGAGTGACTTTGTTCCACTGCCCTTCTTAGCACCAGAAATATCCCTGGATGTCTTTTCTGCAGTTCTAGAGCCACAAGTCCATAAGCTTCAAAGGTTTTAAAACATTCTCAGCACCAAATAGGCAATACAGCTGTGGTTCTCAGCCTACAAAATCACGTGTAGAGTCCCATTGAAGCACTACACACTGCAGGGTATGAAGGATCAAGCCCTACATGAGTGATTGCCACATTTTGAAGTGGAGAAAATCACTGTCAGTTGTTTCCAAGAAATTGTCAGTTCTTGCTTTTCTGTCTGTGTATCAGAGGTTTACATACATCTGTATATCAGGGGTCTATATATGTGCGTATTCCAGGGATGCACTTCTAAACTAATACATCCTGTGCCAGGAAAGGACTGGGGCCAGGAGCCAGAATGCATCTCCCATGCTGAGCTTATTCTTCCAATGTGGCCTTCAGCCATGGTGGTCCTTGATGCAGCTGTGCATCCTATGACATCTTCCCAGGATGCATGTGCTGGGGCAGGATTCCTGCAACCTGGTACCCATCTCAGCAGTGGCCATGTGGCTGAGCACAGATGAGCCCATCTGCAGAGGCACCAACAGGGAAGATGTTCTGCAGAGATGGAAGGTGGGAATTTGGAAGCAGATCACCCAAGTTGCAGTTAATTGCATGCCACTGCTCCAAAGGTATAGTTAGGCAAGGAAATGAAGTTAAAACTGAAGAATTCAAGAAAATGTGCTTTCACCCTCCAGTTACTTTCCCTATCTGAGTCTCAATTATAGCCTATTGAAATGGGCCTCCATAATAGTGTGAGAAAAGACAGGTTAGTTTTAATAGCAACTGAGAGGCAGTGAATGTCATCTCAGAACTTACTTTTAACTCCATTGCAGGATACCATTTTCCTGTATATTTAATAAGAATTGACATGCCTTGTTTTGATATAACTTATGGAGAGAAACTCAGTTGCAACCCCTTCAAAACTGAGAACATCCAATGTCGCTGAACTAGTTCAGCACAATCATTTGATTTAGATGGAATTCCTTATGTGTGTTTGCAGCTTTTCTCTTTTCCACCCAGCAGTTGATAGTTTAATTAACCCACTTGTGAATGCACTGAGGTGGAGCAGAAGAAGATTTGTAATCACATCCTGAGTCACAGTATTAAGGCAAGCTGAGGCTATTGGCCACAGTTAGCTCGTGCTGTGGTTTCAGGTCATACAGCAGCTCTGTAACTCCCCTGTTCTGCACTCCTGAACTATCCTCTATTCAATTACTTCAG
Source organism: Melopsittacus undulatus (assembly GCF_012275295.1). Classification (NCBI taxonomy): domain Eukaryota; kingdom Metazoa; phylum Chordata; class Aves; order Psittaciformes; family Psittaculidae; genus Melopsittacus; species Melopsittacus undulatus. The sequence goes on along the minus strand of NC_047529.1, from coordinate 5,971,477 downwards.
TATTGACTACCTGTATGGTGTGAGGCAGCAGTGTTCCTGCTAATAGATGCTCCTCTGTGACTGAGGAGTAGCACAGATCATAAAGGTGGACTTTGAGAGCACGAATGTTGGTTTTGAGGCAGAACTGGTGTTTGGTTGCTTTGGGCTTCACCCAAAGCTGAAGCAGGGGAAGGGAAAGGCTCTCTTCTATAGGTTTTGCATCTTTCATGGTAAGTGGTGTTGTTTGTTTCTCAGTCTGCAAAGCAAATAGGAGCTGATGGTACATAGTGAATCCCTTTGGGTAAAACTAATAAATGATAAGTATTCTCACTGCTCCATCTGTACTCAAAGGCAGCAGCAGTTATGATGAAGAGGCAGTGCCCTGGCCTCCCTGATATCCTGGGGGAAGTCATTGCCATGCCTCTGCATTCACTGGGATGAAAGGCTTGTAGTGCTTTTGCATGTGGTAGGTGGTGGCTTGTCATGGTAATACCAGCGTTTGAATCCAAGCCTGAGCTGACTGGACAAATCCATTCATTTCAAATACGAGCAGAGACAATAATGGGATTCCCCTGCTCAGTGTGGGTGACCCAGATACCAGCAGGCTATTGTGTATTTCACATTCTAACCTGAGTCAGTAAAACACAGTAGAAAACTTCATGAGAAATGGAAAGCAGCAGTGATCTTCATCAGTTTGGGCTATGGAGGCAGGGAGGCTTGAAGAAAGGCTGATTTTTCACTGAAATAACTACAGGGAAAATGTGAACTGTGTCTTCCTGTGCTTAAAATAGGCTTCATGAAGCCTGACACCCTGATAGCAGGCCTTTCAGTCCTCTTGCTTTTAATACGCTGTAGTTGTCCCATGTACCTGGAGCTCATGGTTTGTATGTTTGCCCTCAGCACACAGTATGTTTGGCCTGTCTTCACAGTGACACTACATAAGAGCTTCAGTTTGTTGCCACCCTTTGATTTTTTGAAAGCTTCAGAACCAATAACTAATCAAATGTCCTTAGGCAGCAAAACTTAATGGTTTCTTCACTCTGCTCAATATATTAGGAAAGCAAACACCAGAACCCTTACTTTGGGGATTTTTGCCAAAAGAGCTTAGCATTGGCTTTGTAAAGATGCTCCGCTAAGATGCTTAAATATCTGCTGCTGCCAGTGGGAGCAGGACTGCACTGAAGATGTGTTAAAATCCCTTCTCATGTTCCCAGTGCAGTGAGCAGCTGAGTGTCCTCACTCCTGCCGAGTTACTGGAGGAAGAAATGCCATTTTCTTCTGGAAACACACAATGCTGGGGTTATTCTTCAGATGGGGGACACTGAGCATCTGCACAGAGCCATGTACAGTGGTGCCAAGTGGCCAATGACCTCAAAGAGCAGAGATGAAGATCCCTTGTCTGGGCTTGAGCAGTAAGAGATGTACAGGTGTCATTAGATAACCCCCAGCTCTCTCATCCCATGTGGAACTGCACAGAGGAGATGCCTAACCAGGAAAAGGAGGGTTTAGAGATTAAGAGCTGCTCAAAGGCTTTGCCTGCAGCTTGGTGTAGATGGGCAAGTGGTGGTTGTCCTGAACTCCCTTCCTCACCCTCCCAAATTATTACCTCTTCTTCTTGATAGCTTCTTCCTTTTACTGATTCTTCCATGGTACTCTGTCTTCCATGGCACTGATTCTTCTCGTGGTACAGTCCCACTCTGTAGGTGGGGCTGTCTGAAGTTGTTGCTTGATGAAGGTTGGCTCCCATCCCATAGCGTTGCTCTTTCTGGGACAGGACCTGGAAGTCTGCTGACATCTCGTGGGCCTTCCTTGTAACCACATCATGGAAATTCATGCTGAAGAGCTCACGTTTCCTAATTACACAGTTTGCAGTTGCACGTTGGGGCTGGTGCATGCTCAGCAGGGAGAAGGTGGAGGGGGTACCTACAAACAAGCAAGAGCCAACACACTGTAGCATAGGAATCCTGGATGGAAGGAAAATGTGTTGCCAGCAAGTGTGGTTGAGCAGTAAGACAGCAGCCTGCAGGGACTGAAGGATCTCAGGCTTTCATAGGATCATAGGGTCACCCATGTTGGATAAGGCCTTCAAGAGCATCAAGTCCAACCATTCCCCAGCACTGCCACGGCCATCACTAACCCATGGCACTGAGGGCTTCATCTTCACGGTGTGTGAACATTTGCAGGGACGGTGCCTGCAGCCCTGCCCTGGGCAGCCTGTTCCAATGCCTGAGCACCCTCTGGGGAAGGAATTGTTCCTCAGCCCCATCTAAAACTCCCCTTGCGCAGCTTGAGGCCGTTTCCTCTTGTCCTATCACTTGTTGCTTGGGAGAAGGGACCAGCAACCTCCTGGCTCCATCCTCCTGTCAGGTACTTGTAGAGAGCAGGCAAAACTTGAACAGTGCCCTTTGCAGCCTGGCTGGACTTCAACTAGCCCTGCTCTGAACAGGAGGTTGGACTGGATGACTGCAGAGCTCCCTTCCAGCCTGAGTTCTTCCATGATTATCTTCTCTGTGTGTGGTTATGGGCAGATCTGGAGTTATTTGCAGTTCTCTACTGTGAGGGTGCTGAGGCACTGGAACAGGTTGCCCAAGGAAGTGGTAAGTTCCCCATCTCTGGCAAGTGTTCATGGCCAGGTTGGACAGAGCCTTGGGCAACATGATCCTAGGGTGAGGCATCCCTGCCCATGGCAAGGGATTGGAACTGCATGATCTTAAGGTCCTTTCCAACCCAAACCATTCTGTGATTCTATGATTCTATTCTGTAAGACAACCCCACTTTCAGTTAATTTTGATCACTAAACAGGAAAGTGTTTGTTGCTACATGGAGCCAGAAGAAGCTACCAGAACTTATTTAAGTAAGTTTTTTTCCAAAGGGATAATGCTTTACTTTTGAGAGCTGTTTGATTTACCAGGTTTTTACATAACAATACTATTTCAGTTAGTATCCATGCTCCCTTGTACAGATACAATACAAATATGCCACCTAGTGTCCATGGATGTGTCTTACTGTGACTCACTGAGAAGAGCCAAGCTGCCAATGTTGTATAATCTCACAGGACATCTATCACTGTACAAGTAAGAAAATCAGCCACAGTATAAATAAATGGCAGAAGCAGACAGCTCAGAAGTTTTGTATCACTTATATCCCTAGGTTAATATGTTCTCCTGCATACTGCATTGTGCAGAGGGAACTTTTGGTGTTATTTTTTATTGATTTCATAAAATTACAGGGTTTTAAGTAAGTCCTTCGGAAGAATATTGGTGCTGCCTGTCAAGTTGAGTTTAACAGGAGAGAAAATGCCCAAATAAGAGAATAGGAAGACATTTTTCAGATCAGTAGTTCATTTTATGGGAAGTGCAGTTTCACTGTGAGGAGTGTCAGTTAGAAGAGATGCATTTTGGAGGTCAGAAATTGTCTGTATCAGGTTTTGCTATCAAAACACTGTCCCAGGAAGCAGCCCTTCTACAGCAACTTCTCTTTTTGGTACCACCATGGCAGGAGCTACCGATGGACCCTGGGCCAGAGGACAGAAGCTAAGGGACAGGAGTGATATTGCTCCACTAATAGTAGTTTCTCCTTTCCTTGCACTCTCCTCAGGTCTTCTCCTTACCCATGTCACATACATGCAGTGACATTAATACACCTTCATCTCAGTCAAAAGTACATTAACTGGTGTATGGAGTTTTTACTACACGGTCACACTGCCATCATAAAGTGAAGCCAAGCCTGGCTGTGTTTAAGAAGCATTTGGACCATGCCCTTAATAAAATGCTTCAACTTGGTCAGCCCTGAATTGCTCAGGCAGTTGGACTGAATGATCACTGTAGGTCCCTTGTAACTGAAATATTCTACTCTGCTCTATTCTAAGGAAGCATCTCTTCCCATAGTGTGTTTAACTGATGCATTCTCAGCTCTTCTTTACAGTTTTGAGTTCCAGGCTTTCTGAACAGCAAAGTTCCTGGTCAGCTTTCTAGCAGCAGATCTTTCATTTTCATACCATTGTGTTTCACAGTATTGAAACACTTGATCCAGCCTGACTTGAAGTTGTTTTTCTAGAGCCTCATTTGGAGAAGAAAGAAACAAGATGTTATTATTTCAGCTTGACTCAAAACACAAAATAATCCTCAGTTTTTCAGTTCAACTAATGAACCAGAAAATTGACTATTCACATGATGTTTCTGACCACGATACTTGTTTGGAGGGTCTGTCTGCAGCTGAACTGTAGACACAGCATTCAAGCAGGACCTGGCCATCCTAGAGAAACAAAGAAATTGCCAGTAAAAAACCTCACCTGGCACACAGAATAAATACTGTAAGTGGCAAAAAAGATTTTTTCCACATTCCATTTTATTTCTGTCCTTTAAATGTGCTCAGATGACCCAGGGGTAATGCCTGCAGAAATGTAGTTTACAGATGTGGTCCCTTGAGCTAGCACAGATAGTACTTGGTACAGAACGATGCTCTGGTCCATGTTGGACTGTGTAGACAAGTTCAGCACTGAAATAAGGCTTTCAATATATCACTGCCCCACTGCCTTGGAGGGGATGATAATCTGTTAGCTGCTAATCATGTTGTCTCGTTTAAAAGGTCCTTGACATCCTCGAAGGAGTTTGTGCTACTGATGCCCTCCTCCTGCAGACACTTGGAGGTAGGCTTGCACCTACACCTGCACAGTCCAGCTGAGCTCATTGTGCTTGTCCCTGGAGCAGTGTCAGAGTTTGCTGTCTGCAGAGTACAGATCTAAGGGTGTTGTTCAGAATTCCTTCATTATCTGGGTTCATGTAACAGTTGGCATTGATTTGAATTTGTCTGCTTGCACGACAAAGGACTTACTTTGCCTGGGTCTGCAGCAATAGCAGACAATAACATAGATTGCAGATTTCAGTGGGTAAAAGTAGTTTCCTCCAATATGATTAAAAAAGAATGTTTTTAAACACTTGTTTGCATCAGCACATTGGGATTTTAAGTAATATTAGTGTTGGAGGAATCTTGCAAGAGCAAGAGTTAATGAAAGCTTATGTGGGTGCACAGAACTTTGCAGTACTCCAAGTAAAGATTAGCAGTAAATACAGAGTTCACAGTCTACATCCGTGGAGGTGGACAAGCCTGCTCAAAAAAACCCATAAAAGGGGCAAACTCAATATCAGCATTTCAGAAATCGAATCTGGTCTCTTCTGGGAATACCAGACTGGGAATACTCTCCAGGTAGCACTCCATAACCTGAAATAAGCTAGGAATTGGATCCTGAGCAAGGACACTCATAATCAGGTTCTTTTTTTAACGTGGAAGTTGGTCCCTGAAGACAGAGCTATAGGAGACTGTTCCAGTAACTCCTCTCACTGGCTTGCCTGCCACACTCCCAGCTTCCTGCCTGGAGGTGGCTTTGGCCCCATTGCTGCTAACCTGGCTGTTGTTTCCCTTTGTTTAGCCAAGCTTTTTGCCTCCAGAACTTTCCCCACACTGACTCAGAAGATGTCTGGGGCAAGAAGTAGGGTTTGGACACATGAAGGACTAATCAGGTGGAGGTGATGCTGCAGGATGGCTGCTGAAGCAGTAGGATCCTTCTGGTGTCTGTTCCATGGCAATGACCCCTGAGCAGAGCATGGAAAATGAATGGTTAAATACAGTAATGCTGCTGCAGTGGAACACCCATGGAGCATGGGAGGTTTCTTACTCCATGGGTTGGCTGAAGCTCCAGTGGTGCTGCTGATTTCCCTCAGATGCACCAAGTTGTGTTGATGTTAGGAATCTCTATCACTCTGTCGATGGGTAACACTAGGTGGCAGCAAGAAATCTCTGGAAGTTCATGTCCCTGCATGTCAAAAGCAGACCCAGACAGCAGAAGCAATGAGAAATCTGCTTGGGCATCCCAGTGGCATTTGTTCAAGGCAGAGATTTTAGCCCACTTCAGAACAGGTCTGTGGAGGGGATTTCCATGCAAAATTGGTCTTGCAGCATTTGCACTTGACATCAGCACTAGGGCAGTGTTTGCTACTTCCATTTCCATTTACCATGCAATGGCAATAATCATTCAGGAACCACACATTCTGTATGATCTGTTTGTCTGCTAATGAACTTGTTGTGGTCCCTTGTAGTCCAGACCAGAAACTGTTCTGGTTTTAGTCCCATTAAGTTACATTACATACTATAACCAAACAATCAGATTTATTCAATCCCAGCAGAGTTTAGCTCAAAAGAGTAGTAGGATCAGGGGAAATAATGTTGCCAAGCAGTTCACTTACCTGTAGAGCCAAAGCTCCAGGAGTAAATGTGTTTCTTCTATCTCCTACTCTGATATGATTAGACCTGGGCTTTGGTGGCTCTCTGGGATTTGAAAGTACTTTGCTGCTCACCCTTTCTTGTCTTCCCCTTCATGCAGGATCCAATTACATGAGACAAGTGCTGTGTATTATGGGGAACAACACTGCCTTACCTGCAGAGACTTTTAAATGCCTTTTCTGTTGTCTGTGGGATGAACTGTGTGGGCCAGGGAAGAAAAGATACGGGTCTTTGGAGAGAGAAAAGTGAATAGAAGTATTTAGGATGAGCATTTCTGCTTTTTGATTGCCAGGATCAGATCCAGAAAGCTTTAGTTAGTTACCAGGATCACACAGTTAAGAAAAAAGTAAGGGATTGTGAATTTTACTGAATTTCACATTTCTGTAGAACAAAGCAGTAGTTGTTATCTGTGTCCTAGTTTGCATCTAGTAATTCCCATCAAGCAAAGCTCAAGTGAAGATCCTCACTGCTAAGACTTAAGCTTCCATACGAAGTAGTATTTTCCAGGAGCATTGGGATATATAGGCATAGAAAGCTGGTTTAAACACACTGGCTTTTATGCAGCACCCTGGGAAAACACTGTGGGGCAGGAAATGGGGTCTGACTCCCATCCCACACCCTGGGTCAGGGGGAGCAGCCCCATTTCTCTCATCATCAGGAGCGACTGCACAGCCCTTCCCCATCTTCCTGACTTCCTGTGCTGTCTGGGGGGCTGGAGGAAGGGGAGGGAGCAGCACTTTGTCAGGCAGATTAATTTATTAAGCATGTCAGGCCCAATCTGCCGCTGGGGACAGAGTGCACTTGGCAGCAGTACAGCCCAGCAAATCGAATCAAATCGAGATTACCCTCCAATGTTTCTCATAAATGAGGTATTGTGGTGCTGTGCTGAGCATCACCCCTGTGAGCTCTGCTGCGGAGAGAGCATCCTCTGAAGTCTGCTGGTTTGTCCCCATCGAGAAGGTGTTTGATTTGCACTTCTTGTTTCCAAGGGTGAGTAATTAAACCATCAGCTCAGTAAGCGTATCATGTCTTTGCCATCACCTGCCCTATAAATCTGACCTAATGGTTAGATTTCTGCTCAGGAGCACTCTTTGCTCAATGTCCATGTTTGCAGGTGAGTATCGCTCAGTGGGAGTTAGTACCACTTACTTAGGGCATTCCTGTTGCCACGCTTCCCATTTAACAGCTGTCCCTAAAAATGAAAACTAATATACTTCCTTGGAAGAAAGAATACCGCAATTCACTCTGCATATGAAATTATGTACTGATTTTATTTTGCTAGTACAAAGAGTGAGCTTTCAGGAGAAAATGAAGGAGCCCATAATACTCAGATTAAAGTCAGGTTAAAAAGCACACCTTGCATGTATGTGTGGCCAAGAGCACACAGTTTTAGTGATGAAGTACCTTGAAACTTCCTCACTGTTTTTAAGACCATGGGTCTAAGGCATTTTTTGGCAGGGCACTGGCTGTAGGGCGATTTCTCTTTCTGTACCTCAGTGGTTCCTATTCTGCCAGCATGGCCAGCACATCGTCCCACCCTTCCTAGTGTGCTAATCCCAGACACAGGGCTGTGATTGCAGTGACTGCCTGACCTGAGCGGTACTTGGCTGGGCTCGTGAGAGATGAGCCCCATCGATCTGCAGAGCACAGTGCTTGGGACTGAGGCACTCATCAACATCTCCTTCCGCTCGCTGCCTCTGCCTGATGATTTATGAAGTAGGAAGGTAATTCACAACCCAGCACCATGGCTGGCAGAGCACAAGAGGATCCTGGAGCTGGGCTCTGTACACTGAAACAGGAATGTTAACTTTATCTTCAAGCATCTGCTGTGTAGAAAGCCTCTTCCACTGTGGTAAATCGCTGCAAAAGGTAATACAGTTTAAATGGTTCCTTTTAATTATGTCAAAATTCTCATTTTAATTAAAAGCAGGGAGATGACTGTGACCACAGCAAAGTGACCCAAAAGCCCCTCCCTCCTAAGCAGGTTCCCCACTGCCAGAGCTGTCAGGTGAAGGCAGTTACTTCCCTAGTGTAAGATTTTATGACATTGGAATTTACTTAGGTATTTCAGAAAGCTCAGTCAAACCTCAGCCAGAGATCCTTCACTGAGGGGAAGAGCACTGGGATCATTAATTGGGTTAATGTTCCATCAACCTTGCATTTGTTAATGGGCATGTTGGGGGCACAAGGGGAACCTCATCCGGGGAAATGTCATCTGAGCTACAAAGACAATTTATGCTGTGGTGCGACTTCAAGGATTACAGACTGTCCTTGTCTGCAGGCTCTTTGAATTGGTGGTGTTGGTAGAGAGCAGACTGCATTCTCCACAGTGACAGTACGCTTGTGCTGCTGTGGTCATTACAGTAAGTGGTAGTGAGGTTGGTGGTGAGCATGGTGTGCAAGACTGAAATGATGGGACACTCTTTTATACCACCCACACTACTTTGGGACTCCTCTCCCCATGAAAATCCCACACTAACACTGATGGCCCCTAGAATAAAATTTGCAGGTATAAAGACTTCTTAATGCATCTCAGCCCTGGAAAGACTCATAGGATGTTGAGTGCCACCAGTTCCCAGTACTAATCACAGGTAGATGTATAATACTGACTGCCAGTGTCGGCTGGCACCTCAGCATCAGTACCGTGTGGGAGACCCACGTGAACTGTAGAGGTGGGTTATCAAAGCTGAAGTATCTGGGGAGGAGGTGGTTGAGTGTTTGTTTAATTCTTGCAGTTTCTTGGGCTTTTGTAGAGAAAAGTGGGGTTTGTTTTCCTCACACCTCCCCACGGAAAAACCTGGGATAACAGCAGTCTAGGCTGCAAATATTAACTGAGGGACAACTGGCTGATACAGGATTAAGGTTGATGACAATTGGCTTGGACTTCAGAGCACTCTACAACCACTTAGGTTTTTCCCAAGCCCCTTTGGGTCCCCTGTTATCTCACAGCCCTGCTGTTCCTCTGCTGATGTGAGTTCAAGGCAATGGGCAGCAGAGTCAGTTCACACCTGGGTTAAGGTGCATTTCTGCAATGTATTTCACTTAGAAAGGGGTAATGCCAGGACTGAAAGAGGCACCAGGATGGCCATCACCCCTTGCTTCATCTCCTGTTCCCTACATCTGCATCATGGCTGAGAATGAAGAGCTGTATGTAGTACTTAGGTGTCATTCCCAAGTCTCACCTGTAGCACAGTAATCCAGGCACAAACCACTTCCCAAGTCCAGATTTCTGAGGTATCATTTAGAGACACTGGGTTGCCCAGGGGGGTTGTGGAGTCTCCTACGTTGGAGTTATTCAAGGCCCACCTGGACATGTTCCTGTATGATGTACTCTAGGTTACCCTGCTCTTGCAGGGGGGTTGGACTAGATGATCTTTTGAGGTCCCTTCCAACCCTTGGGATTCTGTGATTCATTGCTTTATATTAACTGCCCTTAATTCTGACAGTTTTATTTGGACAATAAACCTGTTCAAGTGACACACAGCCCTGCTGCAGCTAACATTGGTCCTGGAGCTGCCCCATGAGTTTCCAATCGGCTCCTGTCTTGATGCTACAGAACTAAAAATCAGAGCTGTGTTTCTTAGTTCCCTTGGAAAATACAAAGAAAATCCCTCTAGCACAGAGACACTGACAGATTACATGAGAATAACACAGAATCATAGAACAGTTCGGGTTGGAAAGGACCTTAAGATCATCCAGTTCCAACCCCCCTGCCATGGGCAGGGACACCTCACACTAAACCGTGCCACCCAAGGCTTCATCCAGCCTGGTCTTGAACACTGACAGGGATGGAGCATTCACAACCTCCCTGGGCAACCCATTCCAGTGCCTCACCCCAGAGGTGGTGCCTTTGGTGCCTGCCAGAAAATGTGAATTTGACAAAATAAGAAAGTCTGTCATTGATGGACAGATTTTATCTGGAATGTGGCCAAAAAAATGCCATCTTTGGTGTGGTTTCATACACCTTTTTGGCTTAGCAGGTCTGCTTTGTGCATCGTTATGCTGGAACGATTGTCGTCAGCCTTAAGAAAATGCAGCAGCATTAAGAGTGCAGTTAGCTGCAGTTAATGTTTTTGAGGAATTTCATCTTGTGGGACATTTTGCTTTTTCATTCCCTCGTGAGAGAAAAGAGAATTTGAGGTGTCCTAAGTCCTATGAAATAGAAAGTCCATGGGTTTGAGGTTTCTCCATTCCTCTCCCTGTGAAGTGCTTGTATAACTCATCAATAGTACGTACACTCACTTTCTCACTCAAACTGAAACTTGTGTGTCACATTTCTCTCTCATTGTTGTGTGTCAGAGAGATCTGTGTACACATATTGCACACAAAACTGCACATACCTCCTATTTTAAGCAGACCCAAAATGATTATTTTTGACATTTAATATTCTCTAATAGCATTTCAGATGACACCTAACAACCGTGTTCGTGTATTTAGAAAAGACAAGAGGGAGAAGCTACAAGAATATGGGTATTTCAGTGGAATTTTTAAATTAAATGTTTTGTTAAAGTTACTGTATTTTAAAATGACAAAAGAATTGCTGGTGAATGTGATTATAATGAAATGTTGCTCTTGTTGGTATGGCAACTAACTTAAAACTGCTGCGAGGGTGACAAATTACACAGTGCTGTTTTAGTTAGTCTTTTTTTGTAGTTTTCCATTATTTGGCTTTTGAAGAATTTTAAACAGCTGGCACTGTGATGCTGTTAAGCATATTACACCTCTCGAAAACCTTTAACTGTACCTGTATTTTGATCCGTAGAGTAATACATGTTTTTCATTCCTACATCATCAATGTAGATCTTCATCATCATGGAACAGGGTGCCCAGAGAAGCTGTGGCTGCCCCATCCCTGGCAGTGTTCAAGGCCAGGTTGGACACAGGGGTTTGGAGCAAGCTGCTGTAGTGGAAGGTGTCCCTCCAGTGACAGGGGATTGGAACTGGGTGAACTTTAAGGTCCTTTCCAACCCAAACCATTCTATGATCATCAGCTGTATCTTTCAATAGTTAACATATGGCCATGCCAATGTTCTCCCAGCTTCATTCCCATCCTGTGCTGTTGGCAGTACTGGGTTAATGAGTGTGACAGTGTTGGATGTACATTAGATGAAAGCTGCAGGTTACCAAGCTGGGCTCCCTGCTCTTCAGTGACTTTGCTGTGCAGCAGTGCGCTCAGAAGTGTGGCTGCAGTGTAGACAGGCAGGCATATTTCAGAGGTCTCAGTGTATCTGGTTGGCATCAGCAGGAACCTGACAGCAGCAGCTCATCTGACCTGGTTAGTCCAGCCCCTATGGACAAGCCCCATGAAAACAGTCAACTCGAGGCAGCTGCATCACCTTATCAGTTAACACTTGCAGAAGCAAGAGGGAGACACTTTTGTACAGGTGGATTAATAGGAAGGAGCCTCTGGGACCCATCCTTTCTCCAAAGGAGAAGTTGTGAGAATGATTTATTCTTTTACTCTATTGAATTTTGTAAAGAGGCGAAGGCACAGTCCTGGAATCCCAGAGCCATCAGATAGATAGCCCAGCATTATGCTCCCCAGGCTCAGCATCTCTAGTCTGATCCTAAGGAAAGCAGAATGGTTGTGGGACTTCATAGAGAAAAGGTAAAACAGCCTCTTGAGGGAGGTATTTCTGAACTGATGTTACCTGCAGTGATCTCCTCCCCTTGGAAAGCACAGTGTTACCTGTGGTGAGGTGGTGCGAGTATCGATCGCCTCTTCTGTCATAGCACTAAACAGAAACTGTATGCTCTGCTGTTGTTAACATCTGTCAGGAGGTGGAAGACTTGTCAAAGGGTAGTGGGTGGACAGAGCAAAACCTACTTTGTCGTATCCAGTGATGGTTGACTCAGCTCTTGTGATGAGCACATCCCAGTCATGGCACATCCTGCAGTACACCTGGGCTCATGGCTGGGAGCTTCTGCCCTCCCATGTAGCAAAATCACAGAGGTCACTTGGCTGGGTTTTACTTTGTGGGGTATTGTTTGTATTTCTTTTCTCCTGTAAGTGGGAACAGTTCTAAGAGCTGTCCCAGACAGGAATTTCTGCATCTCCCAGAGAGGGGTTAGAGAAATTCAGGAGCTGGGATCATGGCTGATGTGCTCAGACACTTCAAGAGAGGGGGCAGGTGACACGGTTTCATGTTCCTGGTTTTGCTGGGTCACTCTGTGGTTAAAGTGCATGTTTGGTCCAGGGAGGAGAGACCCAGACCTCCTCACTGTGGTGGAATTTACAGAACTCCTTCCCTGAGGAGGAAACTGCAATGCCAGAAACAATTAGTGGTTTTATTATTTCTATGGGAGAACGAGAACATATAGCACTGGGAGGGAATTCCTAACAGAAATTATATAAACTTTGAGGCTTCCAGGTGTAAACCAAGCTCTAATTTACAGGCTTCAAGAAGAAATGTTCTGACATACTTTCCTGTCTGATGTATATTCCTTGTGACTAACTCGGAGTAATAGCCATTTTGTAGCCAGATCAAAACTGGAGCAGATCCCATAGGATACTACTGGAGAGCACGGAGTGATAAATGACATCTCTTTCCATGCAGCACCGTTTCTCACCACGTATCTGATGAGTTCCTCTTGCACCCATTTGTGTGCAATGAAGCATTCACTGGAGCACAGTAGGATCACAAGGGTGGCTCCAATGCCATCATTTGGAAGGGCGACTCAGAGGTTACAGCTTGGCCTCAAGTGAATATTTAGTGAAGAAAAAGATGAAACAGTGGATGCTCTTGCTTGGATACAGCCATCCTGCATCCCAGCTGAGCTTCCCAGTCTATGGGCTTTCCAGCTGCCTGTGCTTTTTCTCCTTCATCTAAGTCATCCATTTGAGACCATGGGCAGGCCTTTATCTGTCATCTCCCATCTTTCCCTTTCAGCTTGGCCCTTGTGGCAGCCCTCAAGATAGCAGCTCAGACTTCAGATTTAGCCTCACAAACAAGGGAAAGGAGCATCTTATGCTGGCCCTTGGCTGCTGGAAAAAGCAGGGGTTTTCGTGCACATGTGGCCATCTGCAGGGGTTTTGAGGGTCTCCAGCTACTTTGAGGTCCTCTAAGGACTGTGCTTGATCTGAGATCTCACAGCCTCTTGTCAGGTGAGAACAGATCAAATGCAGACCCCTGACACCTCTTACACCCTTGGCAGCAGCTGTAAGACTGTTATTTACAGGGGAAGCTGGAGTTTTCCTTCTGACATGATGACAAGGATCAGTTTTTCTCCCTAAGGTACTTCTGTTCGCATTTGCCTTACGGTGAGGAGTAAAATGTGGTGTCATGAGCTCAGCTTCAAATACTTTGAATGTCTTGCAACATAAGAAGATAAATTACTGGCACATCCATCACTTACATTTAGATTACTTTCACCTGCTATGCTTTATCCACCTTTTCTTGAGAAAAAAATTGATTTTCGGGTATGCATAGGCTGCGCTTTTAGTTTATGTATACTGCAGATGAGGGAAGAAGCCAGCTAGAAACAAAAGCAGTTTAGATTGGCTGTTTATAAGGGTGATATTTCCTATAAAAACCTTTTTTTTTTCCACCCTGCACATCACTGAGATTTAAAATCCTCATTGACTTCTGAAAGCACAGCTCAAAGAGGACAAAGGATGATATATTCCTAACCAGTGTGTGAAGTATAGTAGTTCTAAAGACAATAAATGCAAGGTCATATTAGGGCAAAACAGTTAATTACCCACTTCGTTATTGTCAAGGTTAATACAGCATTTGAGTGCAGAAGCTGTTTTTCATCTCCTTTTGGAAACAAGGCAAGACAGCATTTCTTACAGACAGATCCATTATAGCTTATCACCGGAGGACAGACCGCTGCAGAAACGCCATGAAGGATGTCTACTGTCACCGGGCTCCAGAGCAAACACCAGACGTGTCCAGAGAGCAATGGAAATGAGAGCTACAGCTTCAGAGAACTGTTCTTTAAAGCACAGAGATTGTGCCCCGTTGATTTTAATGTATGGTGGTAATGGCAGCATAAAATTCCCTGCAGTCTTTCATCTGTTCTAACATTGATCCCTCCTAAACTGCACAGCGCACTGAGAAACATCCTGTAATAAACGTGGGGTATCAACTGGCAAATCCCATGTCTGTGGTGAACCCAGGGAAAGCAGCATCTTGGTGGAGCAGTAGGACCATGTTGTTGATGTGTGCTGGGATGTGGTGCAGGTTTCCATTACTTGGTCTCAGTAGTCAGAAACAAACCTCATTAAGCTTAACCCATCAGCCTTGTGAATAATGCTTTGCTTTTAGCTGTTTCACCTGTAGCAACTATGAATATTCCTCAAGTTTAAGCATTTGGAGACCAATAAGTCATTAAAAAATGAGTAAAAAACTCTATATCTCTATATAAATAGATACAGTATATGTATAAAAATAGAATTCCCTCCTTATTCCAAAAGACATTATTCTTTTTGGTTTATAAAGCCTTTAAAATCACAAACCTTAGTGTGTGTTTATGTCACTTTCAATGTAGCCTGTTCCTGTTGCATTTTCTTTTAAGGTTTTTGTTTGCTTAAGTTGGAGCTACAGTTTTCCATCTTCTGTAATTCCTGCTGTTGTGTTTCAGTCCCAGGAGGTTTTCCTTCTGCTCGCCAATGCAGCACATAGTCTGGTGGTGCAGTAACTGAAGTCTGCATTCCCAAACCAAGATGCCAGCATCAACCATTCATTCCTTCCACCTTTGAACCTCTTGGCCTTGGTGCTAACATCAGGTTTGGGAAAGTGGGCCATGGTTATGGCAGTTCTCAATCTCTGGCTTCTTTCTGCAGATATTGTGCTTCCCAGGGAAGCTGCGGGTGCTGGTGAGCCCCCAGCACACACTTTCTCTGTAGTAAATGGCTTCAGGACAGGTTAACATGGTACACTGTGTTTCATCCTTCATAACATCTTCTTTGATTTTATCATTTAATTTTTGATGCTCTGTGGGCATCCTTACAGGGCAATTACTCTTGCTGTTACAGAATGATACCTACTTTGGGATATTCATTTGGTTTTTAAGCCTAGTAAATTGTTTTGCCCACAAGGAAGGCACCCACTGTATTCAGATTTGTGTATAAACATCTTAGGTTCTCTTCAGATAGAAGAATACCTGACACTATAGCATATTTCATGGACTGTCAGTGGAACACTTCCTAAATTATCTGCTCTGTGGACACTAGTGATCTTTTAATAGGAATAACACTAGATGCTTCCTTGGGAAAAATCAAGCTTGGATAGGCTATACTCTCAGCCAGAGAGGCATCTCACCAGGTGTATGTCCTTTCATATAAGGTAAGTGCTTAAAAAGAAGCCAAAGGAAATACAAATACTGTTTTTGTTGTTAATAATAAATTATTACCATCACTGAGAGTATTGATAATTGTCAGTAATAAACCACTGACTATTCTGTAGGAAACATGTCTCTGGAAGAGATAACTTTTATCCTCCCTTTGCACTGGCCCTTTTAATTTACTCTTAGAGAGGAGCCTGAAGCAAACAGGAATTACAGCCCTGCAAGTCAGTGGTCATCCTCAAAGTGGTGGGAGAAAAGGGAAGGGTTTTAGTTCTTAATCCCCTTAACTTCACCAATGGGGGTGAGACAGCACTGGGATCCCAGCACTAACCAAGGCTGCATCATCAGACTGGGGCTTTGGTGGCAAATGCTTTTTTTGGAAAATCAGTGTTTCTTACAACAGCATTTTACTATTAATAGGTTTTTTTAAATCATCCTAATCCCAAGCATGCACCTGGCTGCAGAAAATCCCTAAGCTGCAGGGGTTTGTCATCAGTGAATTCCCTGACACACAAACCCTCAACTCCATTCTTCTAATACCTGAAAATCCTCCTTCTGGAGAGCATCTGCTTGGAGGAGCAGAGGGAAAACTCTTCCCTGCATCCAAAGAGGCTGCTCTGCTCCCATGGGCTCCCTCTGGCTCTGAAGTCCTTTTGTGCAGGCACAACAGAGGCAGCTGCATGAAACCTCTCCTTTGTGAAGGCCGGTCCCACAGAGAGTATTAAATTGGTGTTTTACTCCTTTGCATGCATTTGCTCAGGGGAAGCAGGGTGGCAGTTGGGTATTTCAATCTTGTTTTCAATTATAAGCATTTCATTGTCAACCGTTGCTGGTTTATTATGTGATAATTAAATATGAATGATCATGCAGTCCTGCTGCCAAGGAGGCTGCAGCCGAATGAAACCAATTCCTCTTGTCTCACTGAATGGCTTCACAGGAGAAAGGAGCCATCTATTTGCTGTCCCTTATTTTTGCTGTCCAATTGTTTCGTATCAGTAGCTTCAAAATAGCAAACTAGGCAAGCAATTAAGGACATAAATCAGAGCAGGGATCGGTGTGAGGTCAGGACTGCTTTGCTTATAGCCTGGTTTTTCTCAGCTGCTTTTTGCTAAATAACAGGGAAGTAGATTAGTGTTGATTTTGTGAAAAAGTGGTTTTCTTAGTGATGAAATGCATATTTTGACAATGTTTGAGCCTTGCTTTCGATCAAGAGTTGAGCAGCAGAGGAGGGCAGAGCAACTCCTTTGTTAGTGTTACAATGAAGGGCCAGTGGCCAGGCTGGACACCACAGACAGCATCCAATATGCCATGGTTGGTGTGTGATAGGCCACAGTCAGCATTTGATAGACCATGGTTGACATCTAATATACAACAGCTGGCAAGCAACATAGGGAGCTTACAGAGGCAACGTCGTCTAGTGTGAGGCATCCCTGCCCATGGCAGGGGGTTAGACCTAGATGATCTTAAGGTCCTTTCCAGCTCAAACCAGCCTATGATTCAATGGCATCTCCTTGGGCTGACCACAGGTACTTTGTTTAAAAACTCATCAAATGAGATACAGCTGTAGATATTTAGCTGAAGTGAATCAGTAAATGTGTTTTCAGTAGAGCTGCACTTATTGATGACTCTGGCCCTTAATCTGTGCATCTTACTCTTCAGACGTGTTTATAAATGTGAAGCGGTACTCAGTGGGAGGCAGCTGCTGAAAAATGGATGCAACCACATGTTACAGCCTTCCAATGGTACTAGCTAAAAACAGTCTTTCTTGAAGGAGACTGTAACCAAGCACTCGCTGCCTCCCACCCTAACTGGAGCACCAGTGTTTTGGTAGGGGTGGGCAGGGGGTTGTGGGCAATCAATGGAAACAACTTCCTATCTGCAGTGCTCATCATCCATGGCTGGAGGATCTGTAGAGGACTTTGCAATATTAGGATGCAAACAAGGACACCGGCACTGCCACCGCATGGCTTCTGTAATGTGGATGTCCCAAAGCCATGGCTGTGCACAAAGGTTTGCTGGAAGCTGTATATTGTAAGAAGGAGATATAGTTAAGTGTTTTCCCTCTTTCCCAAGTGTCTCATGCCAAGTTACCAAAGAAGCAATCCCCAGTTGTAATTCTGCTACGTGAACATACTGTTTTGCAGAAATCAAACTCACCTGCATGCTGCTTTTCATTCCAACAGTTTGTAAAGATAACATGTAGAAGTGACCACTGAATGATTTTGTTTTAGCTTATCCATACCCTGACAGATTCAGCCCACCAGTCTGGCTTGATGTAGACAACTGAATGATAACAAACAACAAGAAGTAGTGTTTTTAAACATGTCTGCTGTTGGCTGCTGAACACCCACCTCTTAAACTGGGCTTTTTTTAGAGTGTCTTGGGGTTGCATGCCAAATCTCAGCTTAGGCTGTGCACTGGATTTAAACCCTCTCTGTTTATTCCTTTCTACGTGTCCTGTTGTTTTTACTGAGATACTCTTTTCTAGCAATGGATTATTCTAAGGTATGGGACTGAAGAACATAACACATCCCTATGGGTATTTTGGGGGGAATCTCAGACTTTCTTTTCGCTGGTTTTCTTGGTCAGATATTAGTGGAAAATCAGTATTTAATCAAAGCAATTTTTTATTCCCAGACTATTGTTCGAGGGAATAAGCCTCGAAAGGATACTTCAATCAACGGCCTGCTGGAAGAGTTTGACAATATCTCAGTGACACGATCCAATTCCCTGCGGAAGGAAAGTCCTCCCACCCACCACCAAGGAAACGCAAACCATGTGCCAAGGCACCAGGAGGAAAATGGTTATATCACATATTCCCAGTACTCCAGTGAGTCAGACACTACAACTGACTACGTTGTGGAAAGGTATCGAGACAAGACTGTTTATGGGGAAGAGCTAGACAGGTACTACAAAGGGAGCTATGCTGCCAAGCAGAACGGGCACATGATGAAGGTGACTTCCAGGGATGTCTATTACTCAGAAGTGACACCCCTGCAGTCAGACCTCTCTAGGTTCCTCCCAGATTACCATGCACACCTGGAGACAAAACCCAAACCACTGGAATACGGTGGCCTAAAGCTGGAGTATCAGCGGATCCCCAGTGGATCCTCCCTGGACTATAGAGATCCCTTTCCTTACACCCCATCCCGAGCGTCGGTGCAGAGCGAGTGCCCCAAGGAGAGGCTGGAGTACAGCGACAGTGACTGGGGACATGGTCTTGGCAAGGATGACTACGACAAGAGACCAAAGTCATCCTACGTGGACCCAGCGAGCCCTCAGCCAACAATGAGGCAGAGGTCCAGATCAGGTTCTGGTCTGCAGGAGCCGGCCATGCCCTATGGAGCAAGCGCCTTTAAAGCACACCAGCAAGGACATTCCTACAGCTCCTACACCTACCCCCGCTTGTCAGAAACTGCAGCAGGCATCCCTAAGGTAATGTGACATCCCCTGCTTCCGGGGGTTCTACTTGGGATTCCCAATAATCCCAACTTCTTTGGCAGTTTTTGTAGCATTAGGAGTTCGGATGCCTGTCAAGATCTCATCGGGAGCTGAGAAGCTGGTCTGGTTTGTATATCAAATACTTCTGTGTTTCCGTTGTTACTGTGCAAGGCTAAAACCTCTGTGTTTTAATACTTACATTGTCTTTATGCTATATTTATATTACAAGGTTTATTAACCCTTTGCTGCTAATGACAGTAGGGTTTACCCCTCTCTGCTTTGTTTTTAAGCAGTGAAATTAAATCAAAGGAGCTTCTCTCACCCAAGACGTTTTAGATGTAGTTAAAAAAAGAGGGTTAAGGTGCATAAAAACATTTCAGCCATGATATCTACAAGTAGCTCCTCTGCACAAATCTGTGCCCTGCTCTGCCTTTTCTAAGTCACATACTACCCACACAAGCTGCCTTGCCCTACTTGCAACAGTTTGCTGTAACTATTTGTTCAGAGAATAACACTTTTCTTACACATCTAGTCACATAGCTACAATGATGACCTGCTTAGACATCTAATACTCTGCAAGAGATGTTTTTCTTCAGTGTAGATTGCATTGAACATCACTGAGTTCCCCTAGCAACAGGCACCAAGATCATAGCTCATTTTTGCGGGACTGAAACAGTGTTGGGTTGCTGTGACTTACAAAGGGGCAAAAGTAGGTAGTTTGTTAGGTGTGAGATCCACTCTGCTGTTCGATGATGATGTGAGTGGTGCATTTTCTTACTAGCTCTGTGCACTTAGAATGTGGTCCTGTCCAGCTGCAGACCCAGCAGAAGTCTCAGGTCTCTGCAAATCCGTGATAGCTGTATGCCTTGCTCAGGCTTTGGCTGCCTTAGTGATCCTGGGGTACAGTTATCATCAGTGCCCCGTGGTAAGGGGAGAGCGATGCATTTTTATTGCACATCACATTAAAGTACAGAGCTAGGCTTTAGAGGTCGAGGGTAAATCATGGGGGGAGTAGGAGAGCTACCAGGTCTCTTCATGCCTTTCCTGAGCTCAGGGAGTGGTGGGAAGGATGCATGTGCATAGGTAAGTGTGTGCCAGAGTATGGCATTGAATACGGATTCTGGAAGTTGTGCAAAAAGCCTGGGATGAGCTATCTGCTATTTCCTTCATTGAGAGCAATCATTTTGTCAGAGTTTAGAAAAGAGAACAAATCCAGTAATTCATGGGCTCTCTTGTGCCTACTCCTGCCAGTTTTATAGCATTCAGCAGGGCAGAAGACAGAGGTGTATTTTACAGGACTCAAAAGCACTCCAGACACTTAGAAAAATATCCCATTAAAAGGCACTAACAACTTCCATAAAAAACAAGAAGATGCCTCCATGCAAGATTCACTGTGAGCTGTTCCTCTCCTGAGAGCATCAAAAACACTCCCACAGCCTTGGTGTACTGAAACTTGATGATTCACTGTTAAATGCAGCAGTTTCAATTCCCAAACCCGTCCACAGCTCCTGGAAGCAAATAGCAGTTTCTTGTCTTGGGTGATTGCTGAAGGATTTTCTTTACAAGGAGGCATTAGTAAGATAATGGTTCACCAAATGGGCTTACTAAATGAGAATCAGGTCTCAGATCAGATATTTTACAGGCGAGATTGGCTCTAAAGTATAATTAAAAGGGGGAGGAAAAGTAAGCAGTGAAAAAGTCTGCAGGCAGAAATGTGTGGCTTTGGAATGCGTTTAACAAAGATGTTCGGTTTGGCTGGTAGCTGTGAAGAGAGACTTCAGTGGTATTAGCCGGTGAGAGATGTCAGATAAATCAGATGTATGCTCTGTTTCATCATCAGTGATTTCAGAGGCTTTACATCAGAAGACTTCCACTGTGCTGTGCAGTGGGACCATGGAAGGGCAGGAAGCTGGAGCCTCAGATTTGGTTCCCTCCAGTCCCACCCCATGTTACCCACCTGCTCTCCTATACCTGCAGGCTAACTTTGGTAATGCTTGCACAGGGTCACAGCATCTGCTGTGTTACCCTCATGACAGAGGGAGAACTCAACATCGTCACACCATATCAAACCCATCCCATCATATCTGCCTTTTTTTGGACACTCTGTACCCCATGTTTCTTGTTACCCTCCTCTTCATCACAGGCAGCCCTCTTAACTTTTTGCACCAGCTCCTATCAATTCTAAGCTCCTTTCCATGTCATTTTTCAGTAACAACATTCCATGGCACTGTCCTGTCCCTCCTCCAAGGGGCTGTGATTTCTGCTCTCTCTCACTACCTTGTGCTGCTGTAACACGGCAGGCACTCTGTGTGTTCTGCAGACACTTAGAGGCAGGAGGGCAGTTCCAGCCTGGTGAAGGCAGAGCCAAGCCCTTACTATCAGAAACCCTCTCCTATTTTCCCTGGTTTCTCATTCACATGCCAATAGATTTCCATGAATGCATGGAACAGAGAGTCTTGGAGATTTCCACTAGTGAAACGCAGAGTAGCCATTCTGTTTGCAACCTGCATGTGATTTACAGACCGTCCCTTCAACATATTTTAACTGGGCAAAGTGAAGCCTCATCAAACAGAAATCCATTTTACATTTACTGAAGGGTGAGTCTATGTCACTAAGGGGCTTGCACTCCCTTAGGGGGGTATTAGCTGTGGCTGCCATTTCTGCCGCAGTCCCACTGCAAAGTGCATGGGGACACCCGCGTGGTTGAAAGGCTGCCTTGAGGAGAAGATACCCCTTGAGAACAAGCAGTTGTGTTTCCTCCACACGCAGAGCAAAACAGGCATCACTGTCATCGCAGTGGAAACCAAAATGAGTTTAAACATGGTGTTACATTCACCTTTTAACAACAAAAAGACCCGGCTGCCGACGCAGCAGCCAGCAGCAGCAGGGTATAGCCTTGCACCCGCGGCACCGTGATGGATATCGTGTCAGAGCTTCAGCTGCTCCTTTGACCTGATCTTGAATGAGCACAGGGCTGGTTTCTTCTTTCCTTTGTAGTATTTAAAGAATTCCCTTTCAGTAGGTAACTGCATTTGGTAGCAGAAATAGAATTAACAGTGGGATAAAGCATGTTCGATTTTGCCGTGATGTGAAGCACTGCGCCAGGACACAGCCTCAGAGGAGAGGTTCAGATGGTTTACTCATTACAGCTCCTGATTTGTTTGTAGGACTCCAGGGGGTTAAGGATGCGAATGGGCTTACATTGCACAGCAGTGCCAACCCCAACAATTCTTAGCAAGCACACCAAAACCCTGAATTTTCACTTTAAACTTTCACTGCAGAATCCACTTTTGCCAATGCGTTATGCTCAGAAATACAAAACATGGATGAAAACTCACATAATTCATTAGTGTGGATTAATCCAGCTGGAATTTCTGGTCAAGGCTTTCCCCATCTCAGTAGTTAAAAGAAAATGGTGTGTTTACAGCCAAAGCAATAATTTATGTATCCCTACGTGCACAGATATATAGGACAGGGCTAGATTGAGTTCCCCTCCCTCCACCAAACCATCTGAGCACTTTTCCATGTTAATTAGCTTGGCAGATGTAATGTCCTTCATGAAATTCATGATGTCTCTGACCCTCTTCTATTTTATGGCTACCTCTGCCTGACTAAGTGAATTATGGCTGTAATAATGGATGTTTTGCTTAAACAAAGACAGCATCCTAGGAAGTGGCTGTACAGCACTGGTATGTGCTCACTGGATGTTCCATGCAGCTAGTAGCTGTCAGCATGCGAGTCTCAGACGGAAGCAGACTCCAGCTTCCTGTCTCCAAGGGAAATCTCCGAGCAGCCCCTCTGGAGAGGCATTCCCTTTTCCCTGCTAAACCTCACGTGGAATGAAGAGACAGGCATGCCTGGCTCATGCATGAGGTAGGAATAATACTGCGCTCGGAGGCGACTCCGGCTCGAAACTCCTCCTCGCTGTGCAGCAGCCTACAGTGATAAATTGATGCTGCGGCAGATTTTTGTTCTCTTTTTTTCTGCAGTCTTAGCACAAAATGGTCAAACGATGTTCCACCGCAGAATTCAATTTCACAGTTCACTTGGGTCCTTGATTACACTGCCAAATTCAGATTAATGTGCGTTTAACTAACATGGATCAGGGACTCCTGGCCGGCGGCCAGCAGCAATAGTAGCAGCCGTGAGCTGTGTGGAGTTTGCTGCTCTGTCCACCCCTGTGCTCCACCACTGAAATTGATTGATTAAATGAATTCATTGCCATAATTATTTGTAATTGTGCTACATCATGAGCCTGTGTCAAACCACCCCCTGCCCTGAGATGCTCTACTCGTCGGCAGGAGTCACATGTGTTGTATTGTAAATGGGGAGATGCTCTTTTCCAGGGGGAAAAGAAATGTGTTTTGTGTTTTGGTCTTACATCCTGTTTTATTCTCTTGGTTTTTAATTTGGAGAGAAGCAAACTTACATCTGTGAATGTGAAGTATTCATTTTCTTTCGGTCTAAGAGGCTTAGAAAAGCTTGGAAAATAAAAAGGAAGAAAGGAACCTGTAAATTAAAAAGACTTCCCATCAGGATAATTTTCTCTGCGATTGTCTCTGATTTTGGCTGAAAATTAGGGGTTTTGTGACACTGCAGTGAAGTAGTGTGTCACTGTGGAAAGTGATTTAAGGAATGGTAAATTGAATTAGGCTCCTCATCATACTCATGTATGCAGTCACTCAGGCAGCAAGGCAAGGCAGGAGATGACAGGGGGTTTCAGGGTACCAGTGCCTCTGAAAGAAGAGGTCATCCCTGAATTGCTGGAGAAAAGCATAAGGAAAGGATCCGGGCTGAGAGTCAAAATGCAGGAATTGGTATTTGAAAGGCAGGACACAAATTGATCTCCCTGTCCCTTTAATTCTTGCTTCTGTTGGGTGCTGTTTGGAGACTGTGAGGAAGGTTCGTGTTCATACAAGACTGCCCCATGTCATACAGCTTCTGGGGGTAACAAAAGGGTAGATTTAGATTAGACATTAGGCAGAAGTCCTTCCTTGTGAGGGTGCTGAGGCTCTGGCACAGGGTGCCCAGAGAAGCTGTGGCTGCCCCATCCCTGGCAGTGTTCAAGACCAGGTTGGACAGAGCCTTGGGCAAGATGGTCCTAGTGTGAGGCGTCCCTGCCCATGGCAGGGGGCTGGAACTGGGTGATCTTAAGGTCCCTTCCAACCCAAACCATTCTATGGTTCTGTGAGACTAGAATTTGCCAGAAGGCTGCTGGTTGTGAAAGGGTTGAATCCTTGAATGAAATGGCCCATGGAGCCTGCAGGGCACTGCAGATATGGAGCAAATACACTTCTGGAGCTTACTCTTTCATTAAACAAAGATTATTGTACCTACAAACAGGTACCTGGGCAGAAGAATGGAACTGAGATGCACCAAAGATCTTGAGGTTTTTCCTGATCTCATTTTAGTGCTGATGGAAACACAGCAGCCCAATGGTCTGAAAGTCTCTTTTCAGATACAGGGCAGCAGTGTCACGCTGAGAACAGGTACATGTGCCAACACCACTGAGGACCTCCAGGAATGCCAAAAGTGAGCTGAGATGGGCAACAAGCAGATGTGTGTTTCACCCGTGTTCACTTGTCTGCTTTTGCATTGCAGGTGGATTATGATCGAGCACAGCTTGTCGTTAGCCCAACGCTCTCTGGATCAGACACCTACCCCAGGGGCCCAGTAAAGCTACCTCAAAGTCAGAGCAAAGTCAGCTATTCAAGCAGCAGCTACCAGTACCCTCTGGTCTACCACAAAGCATCCCACTATCACCAGCCTCCTCTCCAGCCCAGCTCTCCCTATATTTCCACCGCCTCCTACCCCAGCTCCCCAAGTATCACATCAAGTGCTTATCCTCCACCCAGCTGGGGATCCTCCTCCGACCAGCAGCCCTCTAGGGTGTCCCACGAACAGTTCAGAGCTGCCCTGCAGCTCGTGGTCAGCCCCGGTGACCCCCGGGAGTACCTGGACAGCTTCATCAAGATCGGGGAGGGCTCCACGGGCATCGTCTGCATCGCCACTGAGAAGCACACGGGGAAGCAGGTCGCTGTGAAGAAGATGGATCTCAGGAAACAGCAGAGGAGGGAGCTGCTGTTCAATGAGGTGCGTTGTTCTGGGTGCTGGGGTGGGGTTTGTAGGTTCAATGGGAGATGTGGGCCAAATGGCAACATCAGGAGCTGGTGAGCCTCACATCCATGCTGTGTTAATACTGTAGAACCAGACCAGTTTTAAATGAGCTACCTCTCCTGGCTTTAAACCATAACACAGTGGGAGGTCACAGGGAACAGCTAAGAAATCTGTCAGCTGGTCCACACAGCTTATCAGGTGCTGCCCTTTCCTCCCCTTTTGCTGATATAGTCTGCCAAGATGGAAGATCTGAACTAACCAAGCTATTCAAGAAGCCTGTGCACTGTATTCTGGCATATACATGCTTTTTGTTTCCTTCCTCTCCTAACCATTAGCAGTCCCTTTGCTTTCTGGATGGTTCCTAAGCAAAGGGCTGACAGCCCCTTTTTCATGGAGCCATCTGTGTTAATTCCCACATCTCCTTCCCTGGGTGGTTGCAGCCAGTTCAGTGCCCCCAGCTGCTTATGGAAGATTGCTTTCCCCATGTATGTAATTTTAAACTGAAAGCATTGGTTTTCTGTGGCTGTATTTTCATCCAGTTTTTTGGTGCTGAGCAGTCCTTCTGCAGCACAAAGAATTTCTCTTTACTGCTTACTCCCTAAAAGAAGCTGATGGTGTGTGTTCTCTGCTCCCTTTTTGAGACCACTTGGGAATATGCTGATCAACACCAAAACCACTGCAGGGCCCCAGGGAAGCCTCTTGTGAGAACTGACATTTGGATTCTGTTGTTTATGTCCTGTATTTTAACTATAAGAGGATCTTCCTTCCTCAGCACAGGACAGAGTTTTCTTTAAAACCCTTAAAAACTTAGCAATTTCTAATAAAAATACTGGTTTTTAGCAAACTTCAGGCAGTTCTTTACACAGTCCGTGCCTGTTCTGGGTGTTTTGGCTTGGCTTTGCCTCTGCTAGAAGCCTGCTCTGGATTGCCTTGAGGTAGCTCTAACCAAGCATCTCTTGAACGGTAACATCTTGAAGCAGGTCCCTCATGCTGTGCAGGACCAGGCTGCTTCCCTGACACGCTCCAGTCACTTGTGTCATCTGAAATTCCTCTGCCTGTAATGAAGCATTCCCTGGCTGGTGTTTTCTCTGCTGATCACCTTTCTGACACCCCTCAGTACAACACGGTCATGGTCACTGCCTTGGCTGGGCTGCCATTACTGTGGTTCTAATTTTGTACAGTCCCTTTTAGATGTGGGATTTGAGCATCTTATGGATGTGTTGCCAGCATTCTGTTAGTATGCTTTGCCATGTACTGTTTGATTCATGATGAAGATGACTTTGATGGGTTGAACAGTTGATCAGGTAAAGCATATCTGTTGTACTGAAAGCAACTGGCAATAAAAAGCAGTGAAATAAACAGTCCTGTCCCTGCAGTCTGAAAAAAGCAACCCAGTTATCTACTGCTCACACTGCAGCACCTAAAGTTTCTTCCTCTTCCTAATGCATTTAGGATGGCTGTTAGTTTTATGTAAATATATTGATTTGGTTTATGCATTGACACAAGGATTAGGGAGGATGTGATTCATAGCAGCACCTTTACTAAGCACAAAGAGGAAAGCATAGTGAAAAAGGTCAGAACAAGTGTCAGATCATGCTTGTAGCAACTCACATAGCTTCTCTTTCTTCCTCACAGGTTGTAATCATGAGAGATTACCATCATGAGAATGTGGTTGACATGTACAACAGTTACCTTGTTGGCGATGAGCTGTGGGTTGTCATGGAGTTTCTGGAGGGCGGCGCTTTGACAGACATAGTGACTCACACGAGGTGGGTTGAGTAGGGTAAAGCCCACAGCAGGAGCCAGGCAGGAGAGGGATCCTGTGGTATCCTTCATGGGTGCCTCCAGGCTCACCTCCTGGTGAGGGAAGCTGAGTTCCTCCTGGCTCTATATATGCAGTTTCATACATGTATATATTATTTTTGTATATACATACACAATGCATATATACAAACATAAAAGTATATACAATACACATGCTTGAAAAATACATGTACATAAATACACATATGTAAATATGCATATAGCTATATATGCATGTGTGTGTATTTAGAATCATAGAATGGTTTGAGTTGGAAAGGACCTTAAGATCATCTAGTTCCAACACCACTCCTTCCACTGGAGCAGCTTGCTCCAAGCCCCTGTGTCCAACCTAGCCTTAAACACTGCCAGGGATGGGGCAGCCACAGCTTCTCTGGGCACCCTGTGCCAGTGCCTCAGCACCCTCACAGGTGTTATATCCAACCTAAGTCTCCCCTGTTCTAAGTCTGAACCCATCACCCCTTGTCCTGTCACTACAGCCCCTGATGAAGAGTCTCTCTCCAGCATCCTTGTAGGCCCCCTTCAGTTATTGGAAGGATGCTATGAGGTCTTCACACAGCCGCTGCCTTCTTTGGGCAGTCTTCTTACATATATATTATACACATCCTGTGTTATGCTCACTTTACCAGCATAAATCAGGCAGTGCAGATGAATTCCTGTCAGTACCCGCATTAAATAGAAAGGAAAGAAATATCTGACAGTGCTTGCTGGTAGATGGGGATTTACTCGCTCTTCAGGAGGTAATTTAGCAGCAACACAACTTACATCCATTATTACTTCCTAAAATGGCAAAAAGAAATCTTCCTGACCCTGTTTGGAGATCTGTGTTGTTGGTTTTGCTGTCACAACGACGTCAGTTCTAAAGGTGATGTCTCACCATACCATGTAACCACACTGTCAGAAACGTTAACAGCAAACTAAGCCTAAAACATAATGGGAAAAGTATTTTTCCATCTGAATATCTGTGCTTATGATAGAGCTTATTCACATATTTCAGTTAATAGCATACTTTTACAGAAGGTGATTTGCCAGCACAAAAGCTGTACTGTCTGAAACCGTCCTTCCTTTTCTAAGTGGAGACATTAGATTCTACAGCCCGCTTTACATCTGCTCTTCACGCATCTTTTCCTGCTATGTAGGATAAAATGAGATGGGAAAGAGGAATTCTTTGTTTCATTTCTTCCTCTCGAATAAAAAAAGATTTCCATACCAAACCAGTAGGAGAGTATTGTGGGGAGAGAGGAGAAAAGCAAGGAGTAGTACATTAGAAAACCTGCCTTCTCTCGTAGCTTAATGATGCCTTTAGAGCCTAGCAAAAGCAGAGCTGTAACATGGAGGTTTGTTTTTTAGCGTTGCCTTAGCTGATGTGCTGAAATAAATCACACTATTGCAAGTCATTTGTTAACTCCTGCTCCCTGAAACATTCAGAGCTCTATCTTAGATACTTGTGACAGGAGTTTAACCGCAAACAGATGTTCCCAGGACACCACTTCCTAAGAGCTGTCATCTCTTTTTTAACTCAAATACACTCTTTCCTTAATCTTCTGGGCTTGTTTTTTTTACATTGCATGACCTTCCCTCAAAGATTTTGCTAAAATACTGCAAATGGCACACACTGTTCTCCATGGGTGTTTTTCTACTGGAGATATCAGCTGTGCCAAGGGGAGGGTTAGATGGAGCTGAGGAACAATTCCTTCCCCAAAGGGTGCTCAGGCATTGGAACAGGCTGCCCAGGGCAGGGCTGGAGTCACCATCCCTGCAAGTGTTCACACACCATGGAGATGAGTCCTCAGTGCCATGGGTTAGTGGTGGCCTTGGCAGTGCTGGGGAATGGTTGGACTTGATGATCTTGAAGGCCTTATCCAATGTGGTTGACTCTATGATCCTATGAAAGCCTGAGATGGGGCAGTGGTACTGGGGTGCATAACCCATCCCAGCCATCACCATCATGCTGTGGCACACAGCTTCTTCCAGGATGCACAGAAATGAGGGCTCTTGCTGTTTATTCTTCTGCTGAAATACCCTGAATGCTTTTATAGAAGGCATAAAAGCAAAGAAGTGCTCTCAAAGAGCTATACCCAGGCCTGATGTTTTGCCTGCACAATTAAGAGAGTTTTTTGTCGTATTTACTCCATGCCTGTTCCCATCCTAGCAGTGATTTGCCCTCCTTGGCAAGCAGTGAGTTTACGGTAAGTAAGGCATTTCCATTATTTCCCAGAGGAAGCAGGCTCACTATAACAGGCTGCATCATGCAGTATTCTGTGCTTTTCTAGTGCTACAAGGAGACTCACCCACACCTTGCTGCAGAGCTGTTCCTCACTTCTCATCTCCCCTTTCTGGACAGAAACAGGACCAAAGGATCACCCCACAGAGCCATTGCCTAAAAGATCTCCTGGCTGGCTGTGAAGGGGCCCTTATGCCTGTTCTCCCCAGCTCCACTTTCCCACTGTCTTCCTTAACACAGCTCATTTTTCCACCTTGTCATTCCAGGATGAACGAGGAGCAGATAGCCACGGTCTGCCTGTCTGTCCTGCGAGCCCTGTCCTACCTGCACAACCAAGGTGTCATCCACCGCGACATCAAAAGCGACTCCATCCTCCTCACAAGCGATGGGAGGGTGAGTGCCCAAAGTTCCCCTGCCATCTCTCAGGGCTGGCATGAAAAAGCTGTGCACGGTCAGCCAGGTGTGTGAAACCAAGGGGTACAACCTGTGAGTAACTTGTTAGAGAGCTGAATCAGCCTGGTTGGTGATGGACGTCCACGCTGTGGGGAATCAGAGCCATCAAAAGGCAGGGGCAGAAGAAACTATGCCACATGGGTGGTGGTTGGGTGACAGGAGATCTTTAATGCTGCACCACTCCTCCTCTGATGCCTCTCTGAAGTATTTTCTGTTCACTGCTTTTAGTTATCCTTTAGTTAGCAATCTTCTATACATTTGCTCTGCTTTCCCAAGCTAGTTAGGAGGCTAACATCAGTCTGTATGAATAGAAAATAAGCTGCATTACTGCTGACACATTCCCCTGATGCTGAGATTAGCTTTTACCGTATACCATACTTACAAGATGCTTGGTAATACCTGTGCCATGCTTCCATTTCCTTGGATGGGATGCTGCCATCAGTGAATCGGTTTTTCTTTGTGGTGTTAATGAGTGGTCAGAGAGGGAGAGAAGATGCTGCCTGTGACCTGCTCAGTAAGCAAAATAAGGCTTGCACACAAAAAAGATTGAGTGCTTCAGCAGTGTTTGGTCCCAAAGAAATTACTATTTCCTTACGAAGAGAAAGGTGGGCTTGGGCAGTGGTGTTGCTGGGTGTACACACACAAAACCCAAGGCACATAAAACTTGGGGCACCCAAAGGCTCAGGTGGAGGGAGGCAAATCACTCTTAAATAGAAGACCCTAATTTCTGCTGGCATCAGGCACCACTTTGCATCTCACCTTGTGGCCCCACTGGGGTAATCTGAGTACAAACAAGTGCACTCATGGCCAGTGAGTCCCATAAGCTGAGCTGTCAGGGTTGCTCCACTGGCCTTACACACCTGTGCGAAGCAAGGTTTGGTGGGTTCAGCTGAGGCCAAGAGCTCACAGTCAGTCTGGAACCAAAGCCAGACCTTCTTCAGCAGGTAAAGCTCTTGGCTTCCAGGCCTGGTCAGATCCCCTATCAAAGCCTTGTCCATATAACTCAATTCCCACTCCACCAAGGGAGAGGGATTTTCTTCCTGCTAATCCTCTCAGGGGAAGAAAACTCCACATGTGTAGGAGTTGTTCAGTTGCAGTTTCAATCGGTGTTGCTGAATTAGCATCTGATCTGCTCTCAGGATCTGCATACAGTGCCTCATTACCCTCATTACTCCAGTCCTGATTATCTGCATTGCAGATTTCTTCATGGCTGTGTGGTGCAATTACCTTTTCTTAGAAAATCCTCTTCTTTTATGTACTCGAATGAGCAGTAGATGTGCAAACCCTCTTGTGCTCCTACAAACTCAGATTAAGCTCTGCTTCCAAACTATGCATCATTTGTGCCATTCTTCATCCTGTAAACTGAGAAATAGATTTAGCATGGTGAGCTTGGCTATTATTGGCTTTGTTTTAGAAATACCAGTAACCATTTTAACACGATTCTATTCAAAATAATACCCATTGCTTTAGGAAAAGCAACGTCTGCACTGAATGTAAAAGAAAACAAATCAGTGCTGATAATGAAATGCTGGTCCACACAACACAGGGATTTATGCAACTTTCCACTGGTCCTGGGGCTGTCTGGGCTCACAGCATATCCCCAGGCATCAATTACATGATCAGACACATGGCTTAGGGTCACTGTTGGATAGCTGAGGGTGCTGGGGGGCCACAGAAGGTGGCTCATGAGGGTGCTCATGGCCACAGAAACCCTTATGAAAGCTTCTAGGCCTCCAAATAAAGACTTGGGGTGAAAACCCCCAGTACCTCAGGAGCCAGCTGTTTCTGGAAGGGGGTGATGGCCCCAGCACTCAGCTTGTTTGGGCTGGGGCTGGAGCAGGTTTCACCTTGGTGTTGTGCAGCGACAGGGAGGGGAGGAGAGCGTTTTCCATACTTTTTGTTGTAAGGCAAAAAAAAGCTGGCATAGAAGCGTGAGCAGGCACATGATGCAGCAGGAGCTGCTCTCCGGAGTGCTCCTGTATCCCGTTATTGCTATTTCAGGTCACTGCCACAGCTGCTCAAGGACACAGCCGCCTTTAATTCCCACGTTCCCAAGCAAAGGGAGCAGGTGCCTTTATCTCCTACAACCATTTTGGAATAGTCTTGTACTTCCCTGCCCTCCCTTCCCAAATTAGCTCCCTTGCTCCATACAGAAGACGGTTTCCTTAGAGATAGTGCACAGTGTGAGGTCCTGGTCCTGAAAACACATTGGCAGGGACATTGCTTTCTGTGGATCTTGCTGTCTGTGGTAAAGGAAGATGGAGTGAATACAACCTGTTCTGTCTGGTTTCTGGCCTAGCCGTGGATCATGCACTTGATGCAAATAATAGGAGTGGGGTGTATTGCTTCACATATGTGTACTATTGCATATAGTATACATACCTAAACTACACAAACTATACATAGAAATGCAATACTAGATTCATTATGAAACACTGGGACTTCAGGATGTTTTGCTTTCCTTCTGCTTTTTAAACATTATAAGCCATTTTTCACCTCCACATCTGCTGGTGGAGAGGCAATGAGCTATGACAGGCAAACTTAGCAGCAAGCTGCTCTCTCTTACTTCTTTCCCTGGCCTTCATTTGCACAAGCTGCATGTTCCTGGGCTCTGTTGCCATCTCCAGCCACACTTCCAGACCCACACTGCTCTCCTGTCCCAGGGAAACATGGCAGCTCCATCCCTGTCCCCGCAGCTGCAGCTGGAGATGTCTCTCACAGGATTTGCCTTGTTACTCAAAAGGGGCTTTTTCTCTTTCTTTACTGCCCAGATAAAACTGTCTGACTTCGGGTTCTGTGCCCAAGTGTCAAAGGAGGTCCCCAGGAGGAAGTCACTGGTCGGGACCCCGTACTGGATGGCGCCGGAGGTGATATCCCGCCTGCCCTATGGCACTGAGGTGAGCAGATCATGGACCCAGAGCGGTTGTTTTCCCTCCTTATGGTGCCTTGGCCAACCTCACTGAGCTGCCAGAGCAGTTCAGGTGCATTTACACAGCTGTGCTCAACAGCAGCAGTTATGTTTGCCCCAGAGTGCTACATCAGCCTTGTTTTAAAGTATTTCTCCAAGACCGAGTTGTTCAATAACAACTCCATTTAGTGCACTAAACAACATAATGCCTTTACAGATCTCAGCTTGGGGTGCTGTATTAAAGGAAACTGCCATCATTTTCACATCATCAAAGACCCCTTGATGATCTTTAGTATTAAGCTGGAGCAGTTACAGGTGTGTCTACACCTGCATGTGCCAAACCAATAGGCAAATCACATGCCTGTACCACACAGTCAGATCACATCACAGACCTGCAGGCAGAGATCCTCTGCTTCCACCCAGCTGCAGCCTTGAGAGCCCCTTCCTCCACAGAGGCGCTAGCAAAGGCACAGGCTTCCTGTAGGATCCCAAAGACAGGAGCCAGCCGGGTGGGCTGGATCGCCACCCTCTGTTGCAGCATTACATCGGCTCATTCCTTGCAGTCATTGCTCTCATTAGTTGAGAGACAGAAGGGAGGAAAAGCCGATCTGTGGAAGCTATTTTAAGCGCTGCCAAATGGTCTGACAAAGGCAAGAGTATTGGAGCCCTGCAGGTGAGAGCAGCGAGGGAGGAGGGAGCCGGCAGCACTGCAGTGCTGTACCCGTCCGTTAGGAAGCTCTGAGTCACAGCACTCGTGCACTGCCAGCCTGGGAAGAGCAATCCCCAGTCCTGTGCTCAGCTGTGACAGTGACTCAGGCTCCCAGCCAGAGGCACGGCTGCGTTTGCCTGCTCTGCGTGGTGAGGGAGTCATCTGCTCCATAGTGCCTGTAGTAGCAGCTGCAGAGAGCAAACCTGCCAGACAGATACAGACGTAGGTTTATACACAGGCATACACACAGACACACACACACATATATACACATGCATATACATACACATATATACATACATACATATGCACACACATATATACACATAATACACACACACATATATACACATACTTATATACACACACATACATGCATATACACACACATATATGCACATAATATACACACATACATATATACACACACATATATACACATAGTATACACACATACATATATATACACACATATATACACATAATATACACACATACATATATACACATGCATATACACACACATATATGCACATAATACACACACACACATATATACACATGCACACGTACACATATACACACACATACGTACACATACGTATACACACACATATACACACATATATACACACATACATATATATACAGGTACATACACACACACACATCTACACACATACATGTACACATAGAAGCGGAAGTGAACCAAGGCCTGAGACAGGAGACGCTGCACTGCTGCTTACCTAGGACGTGTAGTGTTGTAGGAGACATTTCAGGGATAATAACAACTATTATTAGCCCATTAATAACACTGAAGGGATTAGGAAGTGGCTGAATTTACAGCTGTGATAGCTTTTCCCACCAGAAAGAAATGAAAATAATAAAAGGAGTATTTAAGGTGAAGGGGATAGTGTTGGCAAAAGAGCAAAAGCTGCATGAACTGGCCTTGGCACTGTTTAGGCTGGCAAATGGCAGGAATTGCAGTCATCAGAGGACTGGGATTCTGGAGCAGGATGAAAACAAAGGAAAAGGTGGGTTTTTTTTAAGCTGGAACTGAATCCCTTTCCAAAGGGACTTCATAAGGAGTTACCTGTGCTGCCTGGGACCAGGCCTGGGTGTATGAAGTACTTGTGCTTCTCTTGGGATCTCAAATCCTATTGTCTTCAGGATGCGTGAGGTGTCCCTGCCCATGGCAGGGGGGTTGGAACTGGATGATCTTAAGGTCCTTTCCAACCCTAACTATTCTATGATTCTATGCAGGGGACACAGGGTCACTGATCTTGCAGCAGCTGAACCATTTTCTGCTCACCCAGTGGCTGCACCTTTCTGCAGCACTGCAGAGCCACCCTGGGGTACCTACTCAGTAGGTGCAAGGCAGTGCAGCTGGGATGCAGAGCAGGAGGTTGCAGCCAGCCTCTCACTGCATACCTTAGCAGTGCTTCCAGTGAGCATCACCTGAACCAGCTCCGTATTCAGGTTTCTAACTTATTTGTTCATTTACTGCTCAGAAGAAAGAAACTGGTGTCAGATGGTTTAAAAAGGCAAGATCTAGGGTGCTGGCTCACCAGGCTGCTGGTAGGACAGTATGAGCCAGCTCAAAGGGTGGCACAACCCCAAAGTGTGGAGCCTGTATCACCCTCTCTGCACTGCCAGTGTTGTTTATGGACGGATGGTGTGTTGCAGGTGGATATCTGGTCCCTGGGCATCATGGTGATAGAGATGATAGATGGTGAACCCCCCTACTTCAACGAGCCGCCGCTGCAGGCCATGCGCCGGATCCGGGATAACTTACCTCCACGGGTGAAGGACATGCACAAGGTCAGACTTCCCATAGGTGATGAGGTTTAGTAAAACTACCCAGTGCATGCCCATTGCATCTGTAAGGTACCACCTTGAGCAGTGGGTCCTACACAGGACTCATGGGGAGGATGCAGGGCAAAAACCATCAACAAACCATGGCCTTCTATGCCCAGCCCTGGCTTTGCTTTGGCAGTGAGGGACAGTGAAGGGAGCTGGGCAGAGCCTTGTGCTCCCTTCTTCCCACCCTGCCTGAAAGTCAGGACATCAGCCCTGCTGCAGATGGGTTGGTACCTCCATGCCCAGTGCCAGAGCCTGTGGGTACCTCCCATTTTGGATGTGCTGCTAAAGTCAGACCTGAGCCCTTCAGTGAGTGTTAATGCTTCCCTCATGCAAAGCCGTGCAGTGTGTGCTGTTGTGCACCCCACTGATGCCCAAATACCACATTAAGAGCACACAGAAGACTCGTGGCCCTTCAGCTCAATCCATGTGTTGCCATAAGAAATTCAGGGTGTTCCTTGTCTTCCCAAAGGACCCAGCTTAGGCTGGACACAGGTGTCTTTGCCCACCCTAACTCCAGTGCCATGTTGCAGGTCTCCTCGGTCCTCCGGGGCTTCTTGGACTCGATGCTGGTGCGGGAGCCCTCGCAAAGAGCCACAGCACAGGAACTGTTGAGACACCCTTTCCTCAAACTGTCTGGGCCCCCTTCTTGCATCGTGCCCCTCATGAGGCAGCACCGGCATCGCTGAAGCAGCAACTTCCCAGGAGGAGCTCAGTGTCTGGGTATCCAGAATTCCAGCCGGCAGGAACTGCAGGCAGGGACCAGCAGAACCTTATGGAGGAAAACCTGCCCCACAGAACCACCGTGGTGTCAAACCCCAGGAGCTGCTCCCTGGGGCTGGAAGGGACCGCGGTGACCACGCTCCACCGCGCTGTTGTCTTCTCGGCCATCCATGAAGGCAGAAGGCACCAAACAAGGTTGGGAGGGTGGTTGGTGGGGGATAGCACAACCAGAGCAGAACACCTGGGTGTCATTGCAGGCTACGGCACTTCTGTTTGGGAAGAACACTTTTCTGACACAAACAAAAAGCACTTTTTTCTCTCGGTCATGGCAGCGCAATGTATTTTGCAATGAATTTGTAACTTTCTGTACAGAGCGTTTTGATAACTTGCAGTTCTTTGTCACGTACCCTTGTGTTAGTTGAAGTAATAAGTGTAACTTAGCAAGGATTTGAGAAGTTTCCTACTTTTATAACCCTTTTGAAAACAGGAACAAAGAAATCCCAAACCCACCTTTAGGTAGTTGGAAGGTTTTGCAGAGTCTCCATTGGGGTGAGGTGAGCGCTTATCCCACTGCCGAGGAGCCGGTGCTCACTGATGCCTGTGGGAGCACTGGTTGGGTGGCTTTGGGCACTGCCAGTGCTGCTGCTGCACATCAGCCATTGCTGGGGGCTCCCTCCCTGTTTTCCATGGTGGGACCCCACAGAGCCGATGGACCTTTGCTCCAGGGCCATGTCCTGGCGCTGCGGCAGTCCCTTCATTATACCCCACCGCAAGGCCAGTTTTGTTTCCACATCATCTCCATTGCTTCTGTCCCGCTCTGGAAGTGGGGAGGGATGGCAGACACCCACCCTCCATCCTCCAGAGCCCTGACAGCCCCTTGTGATGCGTGACGTTTGCCATATAGAAGAAGTCGTGCTGCTGTCTAGACCTTTTTGAATGTTGATGCAACAGTTGACTACTGCGGTACAGTTTGTGTTCTTTGTTGGATGACTTTGCATGTTAACTGTTAGGCCTGACTAGCTTTGCCTTTAACATTTTTAGAAGTGCTTCATGATTATTTCAATGAGAAATGAGTTTTATTTATTAACGATCCGTTCTTTTTAGTTCTGTATAATACAAAAGCCATGTTTTGCAAGGGGTTTTGGGTTTTTTTCCTCCTTACTGACCTCATTTTGCGGTATCATTAAGAACCACGAAGCCAGTTTTGTGGGGACACAAGCTTGTTTCTTTCTTATTATGGAATTTCATAGGGAATAAATTAATTGTTATTTATTGCAGTAAATTATAACCAAACAAACAGCTGAACCCGGCAGGAGCTGGTTCTTAAAGACAAAAGAGTTGCCAATCGTAAAGAAGCTCCTTTAGTACTGCCCTTAAAAAGGTAAAGAGTATTTGAGTGGAGAGAAATGATTGAGACTAAAAAGAGGAGAGGGGATGAATCTGAGCTGGAAACGGAACCAATGTTCTTACATCTGTGTCTTACTCCTCGCTGCTTCTCCTCCTTACCCCTGTTTGCACATTGGAAGAAGACACTCAAGCAACCGCGTTTGGCTCCTGCTGCCCCGCGCCCAGCACCCACACAAAGCAGCACCCACACAAAGCAGCACCCACCACACTCCAGGTGCTTCTGTTTCATAGTCTTGACAACTCAGGAAAAGAGGCTGCACCCGGCAGGGCAGGGATGTGCTCAACCAGAGCCACTGAGGTCAGCTTTTTTAACCATCTTTGGATACAATGGGTTTGGGGGGGGGTTCTTAAACATTCAGCACATTTGGGGCTGTGCAAGTGAAGAATTTTCTGCAACTTTCTTACCATGAGCTACTTTCCGCGGTGTCCATGGAGTTTCTTGGGAGTTTTGTCGATTCCAGAGGGGTTTTTGTGAACACGGGTGACTGGTGAGACCAGTGCACACGTGAGTTCAATAAATTCATGGATAAAGCCTTCATTTGCAGTGTGGGTTTGTTCCCTCCTGTGCCTTGCTGCTGGCTGCTCGGTTCGACTCAGTCACCCAGTACTGGAGCAAGTAAGTAAGGAGAAACCAAGAGGGTTTGTGTCTGTATGTGGGATACACACACACACATATATAGATATCTATGTAGTGATTTATAGAGTTGCCTCAGTGATGTTGAAGTGGCAGTGGCGATGTGTACATTGAAAGGCTCACTCCTGCTCCC
Source organism: Melopsittacus undulatus (assembly GCF_012275295.1). NCBI lineage: Eukaryota > Metazoa > Chordata > Aves > Psittaciformes > Psittaculidae > Melopsittacus > Melopsittacus undulatus. The sequence goes on along the minus strand of NC_047529.1, from coordinate 5,933,498 downwards.
TTGGTGCCTGTCCTTGCTCCTGGGAGGAGCAGTGTTGGTCACAGGGGCTGAGCTCCAGAACTGTGAGGGCTTGGGGTCGGGAAAGCCACTGGATCTGAAACAGAACCTGTACCCATCAGCATGGAAAGACCTTAAATAGGGAACATCTCAGTGTCAGTCACTGATGGCACACTCACTGCATATAGAATCACAGAATAGTTTAGGCTGGGAAGGACCTCAAGATCATCCAGTTCCAACCCCCTGCCATGGGCAGGGACACCTCACACTAAACCATATCACCCAAGGCTCTGTCCAACCTGGCCTTGAACACTGCCAGGGATGGAGCATTCACAACCTCCCTGGGCAACCCATTCCAGTGCCTCAGCACCCTAACAGTAAAGAACTTCCTCCTTATATCCAATCTAAACCTCTGCTGTTTTAAGTTTTAACCTGTTACCCCTTGTCCTATCACTAAAGTCCCTAACAAATAGTCCCTCACCAGCATCCCTATAGGCCCCCTTCAGATACTGGAAGGCTGCTATGAGGTCTCCACGCAGCCTTCTCCAGGCTGAACAGCCCCAACTTTCTCAGCCTGTCTCCATACAGGAGGTGCTCCAGTCCCTGATCATCCTCGTGGCCTCCTCTGGACTTGTTCCAACATTTCCATGTCCTTTTTATGTTGAGGACACCAGAACTGCACACAATACTCCAGGTGAGGTCTTACAAGAGCAGAGTAGAGGGGCAGGATCACCTCCTTCGACCTGCTGGTCAATAATTTATAACAGGTTCTGACCATGAGGACTGTGTAAGTCATTAACAGCTGCTTCAGGAAGTGCTTTGTTACATGCCCTGCTAGGACTCAGGAGTGTGAAGTTTCTTGTATTTATCCACCTTCTGATGTGCTCCTAAACACCTATAAAGCAAAGTGCTCAAGCCTGCAGCTTGCTCATAGTGTGTCATCGGTGAACAGAAGGTAAATACAAACTGAAAATGGACAAATGGAAGTGCTGCCATCCTTAAGCTACAGCTTAAGTTTGATGGGAAGTAGGGAAGTCGAATGGGGGATTTCTTCACCTCTCTCCCAAGTAGTTCTTCAAAAATAGGGTTGGAAAGCTTAAATTGATGGAAAACTCAGCTCAAATTCAGTAAATAATGGTTAGCAAAAGCATGGGGAGTATTAGAAGATTCAAAGGGCTTGCTTTCAACACCTTGAATAACTTCTTTAGACAAGATACATCAGCCTGGGGCTCAATGCAAGCTGTCACTGAGCTGAAATGACTGTTCCTGTTTCCTTTCTTCCCCCCAACAAAAGAGGAAAAGCCTTTCAGTCCAACAAGAAATTACTTCCTATCTTAATTCAGAAAACCAATCAATTTACTGCTGCATTCACACAACTCTGCCCAGTGCTCAAGCAATGGGACCAGTCAAGGACAGCTGTCTATGACCAGTGAGGCCTGGGTTTTCCTTGGCTGGCTCTGCTATGGCTGCCCTGATTGAACTGAAATTAACCTGCAAAGTGAACCATAAATCAGCATCTTTCCATCTCAAATATGTGTAGATGATTGAGAGCATCTCCCTGTTACACCAGACACCTCTTGCTCTCTGTCTGCAAACAGGGAAGCCACAACATGACCTACAAGGGGTAAAAACCCACCAGCAGCTTTACTTGAACAGACTCCCAACTGCTCCAAAACCCAGCCTGGAGACAGCATTCAGCCAACAGCTCCATCCACCTGATAAGACCAACACTAAGGCAGCTAAGCCAAGCCTCAGGTTCTGCTGCCTTCAGACAGCCCCATATAAACCCTGAACTGCAGCTTCCAATGGAAGCCACACTTCATTCACAAGTAGCAGGGCAATGCAGAGCAATGGGTTTCCCACCTCCCGCTCTGGTTTTGGGAAGCATCTGTCAACCCCTCACTGGTTATGGATGCTCTTTCCTGCACCCAAACCCACCCCACAAAACAAGTATTATTGCTGTGGGGTATCAGAAGCTGCAGTGCAAATGGGATTGGCACCGAATGCTGTGTGAGGAGCCATCACACAAGGGAAAGCAAGAGGCCAAAAGGAAGGTTGTGTAGTCTGGAATAGTTGGTGTTTACCCTGCCTCTGCACTGGCCCCAGTGGAAAGCAGCAGAGACAAGTTCACTACTGGAACCATCATCCCTTCATTGGGTTAAAAACAGGACACCAAAAATCACTGCTGCAATGTGCATCACCTTAAAGCTTCTGCTAAAGGCAGGTGAAGGGGCAGAATCTCTTTTGCCACATCACCCATTTGAAGGTGCAATATCCAAGTGGATACGTGACTAACCCAAGTTTTGTAAGGGGAAAATAGAAGTAAATTAAGAGGGATAGGTGCTGATGAATGTGGAGAGGGGCAGGGAAGAGAAGCCCTAATGGGCTCTCCTAAAGAAACAGGCATAGCGGAAAACCAGGAATGTCTTCCTTATTCCCAGCCACAAAATCCTTCTCTTCACCTGTTTTTCCCAGACCATGTCCCAGCTCTTTTATATCTCTTAATTAGAGATTAATTATACTCAACTGAACCAGCAGGACACCAAAGACTTGCAGCTCACTGGGATCACCAAACTGGGATATCTCTGGTGCAGTTTCCATCTGTATCCCACCGGTGTGCCCTGCCCCACCACTGCCGACCTGGCTCCACCACCCCATCTGCAGGGGTTGCTCCTGCAGCTGCCTTGCCAACACGTGCTCCATAGAGCACAAATGACCATGGACAATTTGGCATCTGCATATCAGCCCTTTGCTTCCTTTTTGATGTTATTTTGGGGGGTGATGTCAAATACGGGAGCAGATGTTCCAGGCTGATGGATGCTGGCTGGAGGGCAGGCAAGAGCAAGGCAGGACAAGATGATAACTATGACCCCTTCTCTATTAAGGATGAACCTTTGATCCTTTTACCCACCCTCCTGCTCCCGATGGCTTCTTCTGGTTGTCTCTTAAAGAACCTTCCCTTCTTTCTGCTTCCTAAGTAACAACCAGCTCATTGTGGGCAGTGGCGCTTGCTCAGCCAGGCTGACTGGGGTTTTCAAGGGGCAAAGCCATAACCATCAGGAGCACAATAGTTCTGCTTCTTGCATCCAAATGAGGAAACAAAAAGCTGAGCATAACAGAAATGAGTCCAGGAATGAGGACTAAAGGAAGGCTCCTGTTCCATTCACCTTCACCAAAGCCCTGCAGGAGGCTGCAGCATTAAAAAGCAGTTAAATTCTCCTCTTGCATCTCTCAGCATCAAAATTGCTGTTTTTCTTTGCTCATTACCCTGTTTCAAGCTGAAGGAGGATGCTCTGTATGAGTCCCCATCAGGATCAAGTCAGCTCAAGAACAAGAAGGTATTTTCCACACCTTAAACTTAACAGCAGGTGTGGACTAACTCCTGCTGCAGTAACAGTGGAGCCCAGGGAAGTCAAAGGGTGCAGCAGGAACTGGATGGGACCAGTGTGAGTCACACCATTGCCCACAGAACGGGTGAGAAAGGAACAGCCAAGAGACGAGGAGAACATTGGAAATAACCAACAAACCACAGCCTACTGAAGCACTGCCACCTCTACACCAGAACCACTGCCAGAATCACCCCTACATTCAGCATCCATTCAGATGATGTATGCACCGACTCCATTAGATACCATGGAGTCAGTAACAAAGCATGATGTCAGTTCAAAATAAGAAGGCAAATCAAGTATCACTTATGTACATATTTTAATTCATTTTAAAAATCATCTACATGTAAGGATAGATTTCAAGGGTTCCCTTCTATGTCTGTTCCCGTTACTTTAGATTATACCTGAATAATCTGCATAGTAACTGTAACATCTCTGGTTTGATCATGTTTGTTTCGCTGTGAAAACCCCGGTTGCAGGTAGCAATGTAACATCTCAACCACAATCACAATACGTGCAGGATGCCCAGCCAGAAGCAGTTCTCGGTTGACTCGCAGCAGCACGGCACTTGATAACTTGTGTTTCAGTACTTGATTACTATTGTCAAGGTTAGTTCAGATGAGGCTCAAGAAGCAAAACCAAACTTCCTTCACTCAGTGTCAGGCTCCTCAGCTGGAGTTACTGCACTTGATACCAGCCTGAGGTTCTGGCCTTTATTGCCTTCAAAGCACACCCATGTTGCCTTCATGCTCTCCTTAGCATGAGTGCAAACTCCAGGAGTGTGGTTTGAGGCCTTTCGTTAGAGGACCTTAATGTGCAATGGCTCTGTCCCCCAGCCCTGCTCCATGCACAGACATGAGCACAAGGCTGAACACTGCCAAGAGCAGCGGTGGGGAGGGAAGAGCCTCTTGAGAGGGGGGAAATAAATAAAGGAAAAGAAAGAAGCAATAGCTTTGCCCCCAGTGTTAGACTTGGACATGTGAAGCGTTTCTGTTTCCAGATGATCAGCCCAGCTGCTTAAGAAGGTATTCATACCACCTACTGACACACTCATACCAGATGCTCTGAGTTTCCTTACAGAGACAGCAGTGTCTCTGCACTGACTATACTGAATCCCTTTGTTTCTCCAGGGATACCCCCACCAGGTGCTGTGAATACCATCTCTTGCCCCCCCATAACCTCTCCTCACCCATAGGAAAAAAGTGCTTTTGCTTTTTCTACCTGATAAATACTTGGGCTGCTCGATCCCGTTCCCTATCCCATGTGTTTGTACTGAGATCTGTCCCGAGGAATTTGCACTTGGTTGGCTGTCAGCTTGTGGTGGATGTGGTAAACGCAGAGGGTTATCACGATCACCAGCCCCAGAATCAGACCCAGAATCAGAGGCAGGGTTTCTTCTAACTGCTCCCTCTGGTCCACGGGGCACTTGTGTTCTGCAGAGAGAGGAAAAAGAAAGAGACAAAGGGAGAAATGAATGAGACATTTGCACATCTGGACTCCTGCTGTGGTAATGAACCGGCTGCTCTGGAGTCAGGCTCCACACCAGGGATCCCTGTGCAGCAAAGCCAGCCCCAGCAGCACCGAGAGACAACCACTGCCATTGGAGTCACAGGGAGAAGATCAATTGCTTTGGAGGAAAGTGAAATCACAGTCACAGTATGGGGTTGGAGGGAGAGCTAACATCCATCAAGGCAGCCAATGTGAGGGGAAAACACACTGCATACCCATAAGCTCCTCCTCAGGCTTCTCTGCCTCACCAGGACAGCAATGGCCTTGTTGGGAATGGGACAGGGAGAGTACAAGTTTCCTGGCTGCACCTGAAGATTTGCTTTCTTTATCAAGTTACATAGTCTACAAGTGCTGTATCACAAGATACATCACTGAGTCTTTAATCCTGCATCACTTACTCTGCTCATGGTTAAAAGATTCTCCCCCTTTATCTGCAAGTTGACCAAGATCCAACAGCATCTTCTCACCTCCCTGTGAGCTCTCCAAGGGGAGTTTACCAGCACTGGCAGAGCACACATGTGCATGGTTAAACAGCATCCTGGCACCTCATGGTTGTCAGGTATGGCAGAGGATGTGCACAAGCAACAGGAGCCTCCCCTGTGTATTTCTAACAACTAGTCTAATAAAGCACTAGAGCATAGTAATAACCAGCTTCAATGGGAAAACCCTTTCCTATTCAGCTTGTAGGGGCAACCCAGTTTAGGAAACACACTATGCTGGTAATCCGGGTCAGCTGCCTTCCACTTCCAGAGCCTACCACAGGCCTGAATGACAGGACCATGATTTACTGTTTTCCCCATGGACCAATGCTGATCTGTGCTGATGGGCAGGCAGAGCCGATGCTGCCAAGATGGCCAAGAGGGAGAAAATTGAGAACTCTGGGGAAAAAGAAAGAGGTTTACAAGGTTACGGGTTCAGGAAGGACAATGCTCTGGGCCTGGATCATCCCCTTCACAGAACTGTGCTGAAAGCAAGAACAGCAAAGGAAAAGAAAGGCTGCATGTTAGATGAGACACAAAGGACACTGCTGATTCCTCCATCATAAAGACCATCCAGATGGGATCCCCAGGCAGCCGATTGCGAGATGCAGACATGTGTGATAACCATGAGTGGCAAATGCTCTGCAAACCTAATGGCATGCAGCAAAGAGCAAGAAAAACCCAGAGCCCCCCTTAGCCCTGGCAGGAGGTGACAGCAGGGATCCATCTCCAGTGGTGCCGACACCTCCGGGAGCTCCATCGCCTTCCTCCAAGCACCAGGCTCCCAGCGATGCCATCAAATGCTTCAAGCTGTAAATGAAGTGAAACAAACACAGCCAAAGTGGAATGTAGTCTAACAAAAGATACGTCCTTTTCGGCTCCAGTTGCTCACTGTTTCACCAGAGGAGTGATTAATCACCAGGACTGTGTTACAGGCGATTCAGCAATGCTGCAATGCAGGGGTTTTCTTTGTTTGTATTAAGGGGAAAGGGGGAAAAAAGAAATCCTGGTTATTATTTAGCTCCCAAAATTGGTTTTCCAGAGCTTTGTCAGGTTCTTCCCAGTTCAGGATGCTGCAGCCTGACTGGACGCGTGGTGCCAAGGCAGAGGCACAGCAGCAAGTTGGCATTCCCAGACCTGACTGCGGGAAAAACCATGCAAGGAGCAGTGCCACATGACTGGGGTGCTCTGAGCCCCCAACCCCACACCCTGGTACACAGCAGCACCCTTCCTATGGGAAGGATCCATGCCAGAGGAGCTCCTGCAGGCAGCCCAATGGACTGAGGTGTGCTGATGTGCCCATCGGCAGTTTCAGCCCAGCCGCTGCAGTCTCTTCCTGGGGACACTGATTTCTGCTTTCAAAGCAGCTCAGCTTAAACCCTACATAAAACTGAAACAAAGCTGCTGTAACCCCAGCTGAGGGCATCCCCCTGTGCTCACACAAGACAGGTTTGCCCTGTGCCTCTCCTTGCACAAGAGCGATGCTGCACTGCAGGAGAATGGGGTGAACACAGGGTCCTACAGCCAGTGAAGGCAGGGAAGCTAAAAGCCCCAGTGCTGCACTGCAGAGGACTGACCCAGCTCTAAAGCACCTGCTTGCAACACTGGAATCCCCAGTTATTGCCAAAGCAAACCGGCTGCAGAGCATGACATGCACCAAAGGACACCACCAAAGCTCTGGTGTCCACAGAAAGCCATGGCTGTATTGAAGTGCCTGAGTCACAACTCAAAAAGGTGTCAATTCCTGCAAGCAGCCAAGGCAGACAGCTCTTTATCCTGACACTTCATAAAGAGGATTAAAAGCAAAAGCCAACAGGAAGAAGAGAAAGCAAAAGCAAAGCTCATGGTCTCCAGCCGCAGCACACCCACAAACGGTGCTGCTCTCCCCAGCTGGACCCAGCAGCATCCCCCCGGGTAGAAAGTGCTCTGTAATCTCATAGAGCAGCCACCTCCTGCCTTACCAACACCTTCTCCCCACCCGACACATCCAGAATGCCAAAGTCAGGGCTCTTTTGGCGAGCATAGATGGAATGGGAGTGGAGGCACAGGCAAGTGCTAAGCACAAACACCTGCAGCAGAACTCAGGCTGTCCACATGCTGACTGTTAGGAGGATAAATTTTGTATTTTAACATTAATATACATCATTTTGCAGCAAATAAAAATACTTTCACATTTATAACATTGGTTAAAATAGCATTTTTCACCCCAAAAGTTCAAAGCATTGCGTAGGCGATGAGGTCCACTACACTGTGGGGAGGCAGCAAAGGGAAATGCCCAGGAGGAGTGGGAGGGGAGAAGGGTTTGCATAAAGCCCCAGCAGACACAGATTCAAGCCCATCACGCACAGTGCGGGCAGATGGGCTGGTTGATGCACAACAAATGCCACACCACCGCATTGGGAATGGCTCTGTGCCTTAAATCAATGCCTTCTGCAGGAAAACAGCCCTTTCCATCAGATCACCCTGGCTATTTTGCTTCGGGTCCCAGGGATCTCAGCATTTCCCAGTCACTGGATTTACCCTCCATCCAGGGAAGCAGAAAGGTCCCTGGCAATTCTAAACTATGTGAGAAGTTTAGGTGATGCCGGGAGTTTTGCTGCATCCCAAACCTGGTGGGGTCACCCCACAGCCCCAGTCCCTGCTCTAACAAAGACCTCAGGCATATACAAAGGAGACATTTAGGTACGTTCCCCATTGTTCCTTTGTGCTGTGCTTCCTCCAGCACCCACAGCACCCAGCCTCATGTACCACCACGGTTTCTATGGTGAGTGCTCATCCAGCTCAGTACTAGGCTACAAAACCACCTTACAGGCCCATTTTCCTGTTTCAGCATCCCTCTGCAGAACAAATAACTGCACAGCAAGAATATCAGTGGTTTCCTGCAGTCAGGACCATGAGTCTGAATCTGAGCCTGAGCAGTGGTGCAAGGGGCTGTTGGAAGGGATGGTAAAACAGCGCTCAGTTGTGTCTAGCATCACAGGGTGGGTTTTTGAGGTTTTGAGAGGTGTTCATAGGTGATTTAGCTTAAAAAACCCTAAATAAATGAGAAATAGAACGGGTGCGTTTGAAAACGTGGCTGCTCACCTCACATACAGGAGCTGCTTGGTGCCAAAGACCATTGAGAAAATGTGGCCCCTGTTTGGGATGGCTCAGAGGGACATGATCCCAGGATCCCGATTCCTAATTCTTGTCTTTGTATCCCTTTGTATTTTGTGTTACTTTGATAACTCATCGTTTCTGTGGGGTTCTTTTGCCAGTTTAACTGTTCTCATCCTCTTGTCAGCCTCTTTTCTTACTGATCTTTTAATGTGAAAAATGTACATATATTTTCTCTATTAAAAATACAATTTCCTAAGCTCTGAATTAATAAATCCCAACATTCTGCTGCTTCTGTATGGAAAGAGGTGTATTTTATATATATATAATCTATATGTATATACTTGTGAGTGTTGGAAGCAGTGCCTTCAGAAAGTGGATTAATCTAGCATACAAGTTTAAGCATTCAGAAAAATCAAAGCAATCCAATCACCCACAATAAGGTTTTCCCTTTTAGTGTCAGGACTAAAGATAAACCCCTTCCCCCCATTTCTTGGTGGCAAAAGGACCCTGTCCCTCCTGCTTTGCTGCGATACTTCTGCTCAAGCAGGTCCCTTTCTCTGTTCTAAACTATTTTAAAGTGATCTGTGGCTTGTTCATAATTAATAGGAATTTTACCTAATGGGGAATTAATGAACCAAAAAGGAGACTGCTAATTACTGTAATTTAGGATTGGCAGCATTTCCCAGACCCCACAAAGGATCCTGTTTTGCCATGCTTGTGCCAAGGACACGCAGGTCTGCAGGACTGGTGGGGGCAGTGGCAGAGCCCCTCTTGAGGCTTCATTGATAAAGGACCTCTCATTCATCCCAAAGCATCCTCTCCAGGTGCCTTTTGCTGCTTAACTTCCAGGGCAATTCCATAAAAAGAACTGGATAATGAGCAATAACAAAAATACAGAGCTTGACAAAGAGAGAAACTCGGCTTTCCTCAGGAGGAGGAATTCCCCACACATTGGAATTGTTAAACCCACCAGGATCTCTGTGTCCTGGAGGGAAAAAAAAAACATTATAGACAAGAAAAAACCCCAAAACTACCATAAAGGAAGAAAAATAAAGGAATTACTGCTTGATATGAAGGAGCATGGCATGGACGGCGAGTGAGACCTCAGACTTGACAAGCTTGGCATCACAGAAACACAGCAGCTAAAACCGAGTCTAGACTTGTGTGTTTTAAATATGCTTGTCTCATATTCCAACCAAACCCTGAGTGCAGGAGCCTGGATCCACAGGAGGAGGGAGAGGATGAGGACGTGCCAATGAACAAATACAGACAACAGTTAAAGTCTACCTTTTTCTCCCTGTTGCTTTTGCAGAACGTGGTACTACTTCAATATGAAACAAACCCAAACCTATTTGTGCCCACGGATAAAACCTACTCTGTACTACGCTGCCCTTGCAATGAGTAATTCAGCCACGCAGAGCTCTGGCAGAGCCAGTGTACATAATAGCATGTATTTACTACATCAGTTAGGGAGAGGAATGTGAGTCGTGAGCACAAGTGCTCAGCTCTGTAGTCAGTGCTGAGGGTTTATTTGTGCTCTAAGAAGATTTCCCACATGTAAAATAATAAAGCCCCATGTTCTTAATGCTAAGCTTGAAAATAACACCACCATTTTCCAGCCTGTTATTCAAATATGTGGCTATGACACATTTTATATGCATTTATATGCATTTGGTAAAGGAGTTAACTAATTTGCTAAGATGACACTATGAAAAGGGGACTAGTCCCAAAGCCCTAATTCAGGTGAGCATGTTTGCACTCCCTCATTCAACCTGATGGAAGAGGAGCAGCACAGGTTCTTTGGGATAAAGGAAAGCAGAATCCACAGGAATTCTGCCCCATGGCAGTGTTACTGCTGACTTCAGTACTACCCTTTGATGCAAACAGCACTTGTTAACTCACATTTTCTTTCATCCACAATTAACATTAAAGAACCCCACGAAGAGGAACAACATCCCATACCTTTGGCACTGCACAGACGTCTTTTCCATGCTCCCTTCACGCTTGCAATGCTCATTCAATCAAACTGAAGCCAGAAACATGCATCCCAAGTTATTTCCTGCCACCGCAGACCCAAGCTTTCCTTCGTGTGCAATGGCCCTATAAACCCCCCAGAGCTGCATGAAAACTGCTACTTGCTGCAGAGGAGCCACCAAAGCCTTGCAGGGCTCACCAGGGATCAGGTAATCCTGGGGCTTGCTGGTAACATAGCTAGATGAATCCTTACAGAAGCCAATGTACATACAACAGCCTGTGTTCTGACCAAATCACAGCCTGTAAAGGCTTTTAGGGGACCACAAAAGCAGACAAAGGGTTGGAGAAACTGCAGGGAGCACTAACAAACCCACTGGAAGGAGGAGAAGATGCTCCGATAAATGTGGGACCCAAATGCCTTCAGTCCAATGTGACCCCTCCAAAGGCCATGGCAGCATCTGAGCAATGCAGGACATGCCTTCACCCTGCACCTACCTTCACTGAAGACAAAGTCCGCGGTGATATCGAAGGGCTGGAGGCGCACTTCGGACAGCAGGAGCTGCACAGACTTCTGGTGGTCATTGGAGATGAGAGGGATGGTCTGCTGTGCTTGGCACTCATAGGACTTCCCAGCCGGGGTGACCAGGGCAGAGAGCTGGTGCGAGCTGGCTGTGTGCTTCCCAGCTGGCCAAGGGGCAGAAACAGCAGTGGTCAGGTCCTGTCCCTTCGTTAGCATAGCCAGCGACTCAAACACAAGGGCACACAGAGGGGTGCAATGCGGCGGCCGCACGCTCCACTGCTCCTAAAGCAGTGCTTTCTGCATGACATCCCCCATAACCAAAGCACATCCTGCACTGGGGTTGCCTGCCTGCAAGCAGGAATGGATGGCTGCGGTGTGCAGTCCTGCTGCTGCCAGATGTGCTCCTTTCATGGCACTTGAAGTCCTTGAAGTCAAAGGAATGGTTTTTATTGATGCATATGCAGGTTTCAGGCTTGGAATGCGTTTGCACTCCCTACATTTGGGAAACAGCAATTCCTGCGGCTGTACTCAGGCTCTGAATGCGGGTGGGAAGGAGCAGTGCAATTTGGGGACCTCACTGCAAAGCAGAACAGGCCATCATGCCTTTCCTGAAATACAACATTACCATTTCACCCAAGTACAGATTGTGAGAAAATATTCTCCTTATCGCATCAAACCTGTTTCATAAATGAGGGCCAATGTGGCTTGGTAAGGGAATGAGGGATGCCTTCCACCTCCCACTCTTCCACAGCCCTTTGTTCCCCTCCAGCAGCACAGAAGAACAACCAGCATTTTGCCTTTGCAGAGCCTGATGAGGCATGGCCACCACCGTGTTTTGGGGACGCAAACATCAGAAACACCAGTGGGAAAACTAACTCCGCATCTAGAGTGGCTAATGCCACAAACTCTTAACGCACCATACACTGGAGATGGGAAATTTTGAGGAAGAACGACTTGAAAATTGCAATTTTCAATACAAGGCAACTCATTTCTGAGCAGAAACGGAATAAAACCTAAATGAAAGCCAAAAGAAAGGAAACCCATGGAGAAAAAGAGGAGGCTGTTGCGTATGGAGGTGTGTAGGGGTATGGATATTTGTGTCGATCTCATTGCTACCTTGGGAAACCGCTGCTTTCAAACCTATTCAACCATCATCAGGAGATGGGTAACCTTAAAAATCATCTCCTGCAGGAAAGATGGTGAGTTTTCCCTGGATACCCCTGCCCCACTGCCCATCCCCATGACCCTGCGTCCCGCTGGGAGGGCCTGGGGCAGCAAACAGGGAGAAACTGAGCTCTGCCTCCCACGGCAACCACGGGCATTAAAAACAAGGAGCAAGAATAAAAAGGGACGGCAAAAAGACATTAACTCGCGGTTTAAAACCGGCTCCGGATCCCGGCTTTGTCAGGCGGGTTTGGAGCTTCTTTCCCCCTCTTTAACTGCATTTAAGCATCTCTTGCCAGGCTCCTGGGATCTGCTCTCAACCCCGTCCCCCCGGGTGCTTACGGTTGACGGCGTCCTTGAAGTAGGTGCGCTCGTTGGTATCGTACATGAACTGGATCCGGCTGAGCCTCCAGAAAGCCTCCGGGCCCCGGGACGTGTTGTGCCCCTCCTGCCGAGACAGAGCCGGTCAGGACCCGGCAATACCGCCCTGCACCCCCAGCGTGAGGGATGGAGGCGACCCGTACCTTCAGGAAGTAGAGTTTGAGGGTGTAGGCTTGATTCAGCCAGGAGATCTCCAGCTCCGACTCGTTCGTGCCACACTTGCCCTTCATCTCAGCGCCCCGCGACAGCGGGATATCGGCTTGCTCCGTGATCATCTGCAAACGGGGAGCGGGGCTCAGGGGGGCTGCCCCTCTATCCTTCCCCCTCCCCAGCCCCAGCCAATACCCTCGGAGGGGATAAAGGACTTCCCAAAACTCCCGGCGGATCCCCCCTCCCGTTCCTGCCGTCACAACGTGCGGCGGCTGCGGCGCTGCGACCCCGACCCACGGCCCCCATCGGCTCCGACCCCACTCACGTCCACGTAGTTGCTGGCCCACACATCGTAGGGAACAATGAACTTGGCGGCGAATTCCGCCATCAGACACGTCGTCCGGTTCTCCCGCACCACGAAAATGTCCTTTTCGGGGTTAGGGGAGAGCCCGGAGAGATTCTCAACTTCTTGCTCGGCAGCCAGGAGAGCCGCGGCGTCTGCGGGCAGAGACAGAGGAGCTCAGAGGGGGCCGTGTGCCCCGAGCCACTGCTGGACCCCTTAACACCCTCCCCGAGCCCGCTGGAGTCGGGACACGGAGTCCCTGTCGCGATAGAGCGGGCAGGGGAGATGGGGCAGCCGGTGACGGTAAAGCAGTACGGGTGCTGTAGCAGAGCCGCGTCTTGTCTGAGCGCCAGCGGCTGCCTCATCCCGACAAGGCTCCGTGTCGCGATTCAGCTCTGCGATACTCACGCAAGAGGAAGAGCAGCCCCGGGAGGCATCCCCCGGCCATCCTCCCTGCTCGGCCCCGGTGTTCCTGCGGCTGGTGCTGCCCCGCCGAAAGGGTCCGCTCCGGAGGAAAGAAAGGGGGAGAAAACAGAAATATTAGAGGTGGAAAAAGGAGAAATACTAATAACAAAATAACCTGAATCACCTCCTTCCTCAGGAGCTGCAAAAGCACTAAAGCACTAAAGCACTCTGCTGCGGAGCGGCGGGGAGGAGGGACGGGGAACAGTGTGGGTGTGCGGAGAGGAGGAGGAAGGAGAAGAGGAGGAGGGAGATGCCGGCGGAGCTGATGAAGGCGCCCACGCCGAGGGACGGGGCGTACGCGGCGGCAGGGCGGGGAGGAGGGATTCCCTCCTCCTGCTGCTGCTTCGGGGGCCCCGCTCTCACCGAGGGGCTCTCGGGAATCCCCGCGGGGATCCCGGCCCAGCCTCGCTACCCCCAAGTGCCGCTGGAACGGGGTTGAACGGCGCCGAGCTCCCGCTGCTCCCCAGGGCAGGGGATGGAGCGGGGCTGCACTCCGGGACGAACCCTACAGCGGCCCGGGGCACACGGCATCGCCTTCCCCGGATCCTGCCCCACTCTTTCGGTGCAGTCCCACAGGGTAGCTGCTATCCCGGGCAGCGCTGGGGAGACAACCGGCCGGGTAAAGCAGGACAGGAGGGATGGAGGAGGGGTGATCTAGTGCAGCGCTGGCTGCTCACGGAGCGTCAGTAATTACGGTGAAGGCGAGCAGCTGCTCCGTGTGTTAATTTAGAAGGAAACATGCAGCTATTTTTGAGTGGCAAGGTCAGGAGCGAACTCGGCTCCCTCCTGCGAACGGCCCTCAACACACCTGAGCTCTCCGTGTGTTGTGACATAGCCTGAAACGTAACCTTAACATAAAAGACACCATCGTATAGCAAGGGGAGCGGCCCCGACAGCACCGAGGAGGTGCATTAGGACAATACAGGCCGTGTCTATGCGGAGCTTTGTGGGGTGCTCACGGGCGAGCTGTGCCGTGTCTGTCTCTGCGGGCTCGGGGCATGCGGCTCTCAGGCAGCACGGGGGTATCAGCAGCGGTCACCCCTTCCCTGATGGCTATGGGGAGGAGAGGGCAGGGGGAAGCTGCTGCCTGCCCCAATAATAGGGCAATCCCCTTTATTCCCCATAAAACCGAGGGGATGAAATGACCCCACAACTTATCAGAGAAGGGGTCACCTGGAGGAGCATCGTGCTCACAGCCCCTAGCTCTCCAGTGCCCCGGGAGGATGGAGGCACCACCGATAGGATACGGAAACCCCTGCCTTGCCCCAGGGTTTCACCTTTCACTGGGCGATGCAACATTAGAGTACCTTCTCCGCCTCAGATCGGGAGCTTTTACAGCCCTTCAATGAGCAGCCACCCTCGCCCCGGTAGGAAGAGCACATCCCAGTATTTACAGCGACACCGGTCCCGGGAGCAGTGGGATTAGGAGCCCTACTCCAAGGCTGTATTTGGTTTTAACCAAAGGAACGGCAGCTATGCGGTGTGTGGCGTTACACGGATTCACTGGTGATTCGCATTTCTAGCTCAGGAAAAGGAGTCTGGAGGAAATGGTCCAGGATTTTGTGAAGCAAGGTGTTCCCAGGTGAGTTATGACTGTGGGGAACTGCCCCTCCTCTGCCAGAACACGACTGCAGAAAGGGGGGGTCCTGCATAGAACCAGATAGTGCAGGAACACATTGATTTTTGAAACTATTCTGTTGAAATTACTTTCTGTTTGCTGCAGATACTGTATTCTGGCCATTGCCACTCTCTCCTGTTCATGACAAAGTGATTCCTGCCCTAAAACAGAGCCAGACCCGTGTCAATAGTAATACAGGATTAACCTATGACAGCAGTTTCAGGGGACTATATCAAGGAGAAAAATACCATCTTCTACATGAGGCTCTTTGCACCAGGTAATTTCAGTGGTGATTTCAGTGTCTGGCTTCCTCAGATATTTCACAGTCTTTACCTAGCCTCTATTTCCTCTCCTAGTCCCCTATTTAATTTCCACATTTTTTGAGGCTTCTAGGTATTTTCTAAGCCTCCAAATAAATACTTGATCCTGAGCAGCTGCCCCTGCATCCAGCCTGTGTAGAGGGAGCAGCTGGGAATGAGCATCTGATACCCCGTCAGCCACACAGCACAACAAAAAGCCTTCAGCTTCAGTGACCATCCCTAGTTCCAGCCTGCAGAGCTGGGGTTTATCCTGCTCTCCAGGGCAAAAAAGGGAAAAGCCTAAGATTTCCTAACACCAAGAAAGCCCCAAAACATGGATGGATCAGAAAGGTCTCACCTGAGGGAGCCAGCGCAGCCTTATCCATGATCTGGACCGATTTATGGTCACAGATTGGATCTCCTGGAATCAGCCCTGCAACCTGTCCTCAGCCCAAGGTGTGGACACTGCCTGTGTACCTCTGAACACTGAATCCCCCTGGCAGCAGCAACTCTTACCAGCCTCTCTGCAGGGAGCATGCAGTTTTCCAGCTGAGGAGCTCTGGGATGCATTTGCCACTGGCAGGTAGTCTTGCAGGCAGCCTGTGGGTGACAACCAGATCCCCATTCTGAAACAGTGAAGCTAATGACCAACCCCCAAATAACTGGGAGTCAAAGAGCATGCTGCCTGTGAGACGAGGGTATCACAACTCTCCCCATCACAGCTGCACTGAATAAAGCTGAAGAGATTGAGAGAGGGAGAATCTGCTGCTTCCCTGGATGAAATTTCACTGAAGTGGAATCCATCACCCTGGCAGGGAATGACATTTTAAACTGCTTTAACTCAGTATCAATGTTCAAATTGATTAGCCTATTTCATCTCAATGGAAATTCTCACCTCATTACATTAGCGGCCAAACCTCAAATAATTTTAGCATCAAATACTACTTAAACAGTATTTCAAAATACTTAGCTGACAAAATTCATCACAATTTCAAATTACTGTCTGTATTTTATGCTAAGTTGTCAATGGATGAAGTATGTAAGAGTTCTGGGAGCTGAGCCTGGAAGCTGAGCCTTCCCAGCTCCATGGTTTCACAGAAGCATATATTCTGACTTGATAAATGTCTTGTTCCTGGCTGAGCAGTGAGCACAGACTCAAAAGGAAGCTGCAGACAGTATTTTCTAGCCTTCCGAACAAGTGTATTTCCCTGATGTGTAGGATACTCGCCAGGGAATTAAGACAGGCAGGTTTGATTTTGACCAGGGAGGATGTGATCTGCACCCAGAGCCCTCCATTTCCAGTCATTTCTTTAACAGGTAGGGCAGTGGTTAACAGGCTGTGAGACTTAAAACCAGTAATGTTCAAAGCTTCACTATCCAGTTCCCTCCTTATCTGGTATCACTTGCTTCTCCCAGAATAGGCACCACAAGTTTGTTTCAGTCCTGCCTTAAACACCTAAAGACTTGACTGACCTGTCTCAGTTGCATTCTCAAAGTAGTGCTGCTACACTGTGCTCAGGCTGCTGCATCTCAAGGTAGTGCTGTTACGTTGTACTGGTGTAGTTCTGTGATGCTGTAAGGACGGATGATGCACAATTCTGTCACTTAAAAGAAAGGAGACTCCTTTGACTAAATAAACTGTGATAGAAATGTATTTACACGATGCACATTTTTACAGGAAGTGCAACTTACTACAAATTTGCAGTAATAATAACCCCCACCCTCCAATTCACTGCAGGCAAAACTAAAGGGTTTGAATTTTCATGTTTTTTATTAGAGAAGTTGAAAGTTTCATCTCAGGACTGACAATAACATAATTCTCTCTCTTCATTTATTCTGTTTATAGGAATATGTAGAATTTGTTTGTACAAGCATATACAACAAAGTAATTGGTGCTTAGTACATTGAAATCAGGAATCTGATTTGTTCTAAACTACCAGTTTTCCATGCAGTCATCTTTGAATTGGCAGCATGGACAAATTCCAAGCAGGATGCTTACATGCACTGTTTTGCAATATAACTACAGCAAGCTCTGGAAACATGCAAATTAACACATTAGCAAATTGTTTTTATAGCTAATGGACATAAAAAGGTTATTCCTGATATGAAATTCTGAAAATCTGCATAAATACTTCTGTGTAAAATTAAATTAGTTATGTACTTTTCTTTTACTACAAGTATCAAGAATGCCCACGTAATTAATATACACACATATATATAGAGAGACCTTGGTATGCTAAAAGTCTGTGTAATTAATCAAACAATATTCTGTGCCATACATTTATTCAGTATTTACCAGCTAGTAGAATGACTGTGGTCATAGAGTAGGCATTACAGTCTTAGTAGCATTGGTATCACATGCAAACATACTCTTAGCATCTCTGTTTACTAGTTTTATCACGTGGCAACATGTATGTGATTTTCTACAAGGTTGTGATTCTGAAGTGTATAAATACTTTGTACATTTTCACAGTTACAAACTTTTTGCCAAAAGCCATTTAAACAGTCTTTAAGTTACAATGAACTGTAGTATCTGGGATCTGCAGCAACAGGATCAAAATGCAATTTCTGTACAAGCGATGTAGGATGTAAACTTTTCTTAAAGTGCCTAATACACAATTCCTTAGAGCACTGATCAGTTTTGGCACTAACACACTGTATTTCCCTCATGCTAACCACCGTAGGATATCATTTTCTTTCAGACATGATAAGAGTTGATATGGCACTTGTGAATGGCATCATTGGACAGCAGAAATACCCTGTCAAGTTCCTGTTACAGCTGATGAACTTGGCCGATGACTTTGTACATACTGTACTTTTGAATATATGCAGTTCACTTTCAACTGCCTGCTGCTTGAAAAATACTTGGAAATAGAGTTTAAAACTGCTCAAACTCAACTCCTTACTATACTGATTATTACATGTGATTTAATGAAAGATCCAGTTCAGTGGGCTCCAAGACATCAGGTGCTGAGCATCTGAGTTGTTGTTGCTCGTCAGGATATGGCAGCATGGGGTTTCTACACAACATATCACGCATAGTAACACAAATGGTAAATAACTTGACTTGAATACAGTTTTGTTGCCATTTGAGATGATGGTAAAAATCTTTGTTGTGTTTCAAGGCTCTGATTGTGTAATTCTGATGCAGGTAGGCTGCCTGTTGAGATACAGGGAGGAATACAGGATTGGATTTAAAAACAGCTGTCTTCATCTTCTGGTTAGTGTTCTTTCTGAACAGAGGAAATTCTTATGGAAATCCAACAAAGGAAAGTCAGTGCCCAGTGTTAAAAAAGGAATAACGCAAACCTTAAGACATGGTGGTCCGCAGCTATTTATATGTTAAAAACAAAAAACAAACCAGCCCCCCAACCAAAAAACAGGAGTAAAAACATGGGAAAAAGCCCACTTTTCAGCCTCAGCAATTTTGAATTTTGCTCTCATTTTAAGGATGTTCTCCAACTTCAATTTGCTTGTTGAGGCTTTAGACCACTGTTGCCGGCCTGCGATCCATCTCTGCTTCCAGCTTCACCATCTGCTGCATCTCCTTTGCCTGCAATCCAAAATAACCGCATGAAGCGTTGCATTAGACCTTTTGTTCCAAATGAAGCACATGGTTTATATGACAGTGTCTGAGTCAAATACAGGCAAAACACACTGAAGATACATGTAGTAACATTATGTTTACCCCTCCAGCATTATTCTGTTCTCAAAATCAGATGTAATTCCTATGTCTACAAGGAATTGTCTACAAATTCTTGGGAAATGTTTTTGCTCCTATTCCAAGATACATGGGTTGATTTTCTGAAGGAGTGTATAATAAAATGGAAAAGCTCCAATTCTGTGAAGAAAACCAGGAAGATGCTGATTCAGCTGTTCTTTTGGAACGTGTATGTTTCACTGTTGCTGTGTGAGTACTGCAATGTGTTACGTCATGAAATGTTTGGAGTTCCTCTATGATCGGGACTGGTTTCTTTCATAGAGACAATGACAAAAATCCATCAGTGTAAGATCTGCCCTTAGTAATGCTTACTCTCCATCTGGCCTGGAGATCCTTATGATTACAGACACGGTGTTTTCACCTCAGGACTGCAGTATGCTCTACGGGATTACACACACTGAATCCACCTGAAACTATATCCAAATGCTTTGTGCAAAAATACAGCAATGAATGCGTGCCAGATCTCAGTATAAACTCTGCATGCCTCAGGCTTTGCAAGCAGAGCTTAAGCACTGTATATAAATAGCAACTGGCCTGGGAATCCCCTGCTTGGAGAGAGCTTTTCTAATTCCCTTCCTCTCCTCTCTCTCATAGATGCACACACACTTACTTCTCCTGTGGCTCAGTTACAGATTAGAAGGTGCACTTTGGTTTGAAACTCTCTAGTTTAAGGGAACTGGGAGTCAGCATCACTTCATTTTCTCTGAGGGCTCTCAATCTGAGAAGTGATATAAATCCACAACCCAAAAGACTCTGAATAATTCAATCCAGAGGGGAAGCACACCCATCTATCTTTACAGCCAAGCTCTTGAGGATTAGGACAGGTTTAGGAAGAGGCAAACCAAGGCAGTAATTCCTTTGGTGTAACTGCTCTGTACCTGTCATGGAGGGGAGAATGGTTAATGGACTTGATTTACAGAAAAAAGGTTGTAAATGTTGCTTACACAGGGAACTTTGCTCTACAAGCTCCTACTTCAGGAGTCACCTACTCTTGATGTGCAAACATATCTGCACACCTGAAAATGGGCAGATGTAGTTCTAAGGTAATAAGATGCACAGCTATTCATTTTGCAAGGTAAATGTGGGTTTGTACAGACGTGACACACTCTCCTTCCTGAGGAATCCAGCCCTGTGCTTTCATAATCATCATCTTGGGGAAAAAAGTAATTATGATAATAGCAAAGCAACCGTCATAAATATGATTAAAAATTAATCAACACTCTCCATTTAAATGAGTTAAAAGCTTGAAAGTAATGAAGAAATAATTTTAACATGAAAATATGGAAACATAATAAATAAATCAGTATGTACAACCTCTTCTGAAATGTTGGCTGGATTTTGCCTGTGTGTGAAATGAGATTCCAGCTAAAACAAAACCCTGTGGCTGTTCCTTAGTGACTCATACATCTCACGTTTTAGGCTTGGGACTTAACTACCAGCACAAAGTGTCCTATAAATATTCTGCATGCCAATGCATGGTGTACAGAATTAGTTTAGGGAGAACCTGGCTTCAAAGAACACGTTAGCATAGGACCAGGATGACTGTTTTTGCTACTCTGAGGCTGGTTCAGGCAGCGCATTGTGAACACATAAGCACCCACTTTAAGATGAGCCTTTTGGAAGGCAGTGTTGAAGGTACAGTGAATTCATGGAGTGAGTGGCAGCTAATGCTTTCAAGATGCTTGCACTCTATTGAGTTTTAAGACAGGCTAAGAACAATATACAGTAACAGAATACAAAAAATATATTTTTCCTAGCCTAATGAATGCTTCTCTTCTTCATTATATGTCTATAAATAAAAGTTAAAGTGGGTGCTGTAAGACTCAGTTGTCAATTCAAGAAAGTAATTCAGATCAGGCAATACTGTTCAACTGGATGGTCAATCTTAACGCACTTATCTCCCTTGGTAAGACAGGGGTTAACAGAGATTTCTTGTGAGTAACAATTATTTAGGAAGCCCCAGCAGCACAGTCACCTGGTAAGTATAACTGTCATACCTTATAATGTGTTGGATTTTAAAGTGAATTTTCAAGTGCTGGAAGCCTCTTTTCTACCGACACCAAAAAGCTATTTCCAGCCATCTATTGTACATGTTGCTATTCTTAGCGTGGAATTAGTTATTTTATTACCATACTAATAGATGTGGATACCTTTTGTCTATCAGCATTAGCAGTTAATCATATGTATGTCAACACTAAAGGAGTTTCCTTAGATCAGTAGACACTTCTCACAGACAGTTTAGAACTCTAAGGATATCTTTCAGTAACAACAGCTAATGTACAGCACAAACTAATCTCTAGATATTTCCTCTGCACATCACTGATCATATGCATCTGAATTGGAGATGCTAAAGCACAAAATACTGTTAATATTGTGTCAGGCTCAAAAATCTGTGTGCAAACAAGATTAACATTGTGTTCACTATGTCAATGGTACTTCCCAATGGTTGCATTTACAAGGAGGGCTCCAATGATAATGATTTAATTTAGAAGGAAAGCACACTGAAAGAATAGTTTGCTTATTATATATCCATCCTACCTTGTGTTTGAGACACTGCATGACAGGATTTCAAAAGCTGTTTGTACAAAAATAATAATGTCAAAATTGAGTAATACAACAAGAAGCAAAATAAATGAATGAAAACTGAAGTGAGATTGAGAAATTAATGCAAGAAAAACATACATAAACCAAAACAAATTTAAACTCGTAACAGTTTGTATTGAAGGCTGTTCCACCCATAATTCTACTTTCATACATTGGATATTTGTATGAAAAATTCCTTCTCTTGGTTGATCAGAAAAAAAGCTAATTATGTTTTGAAACTCTCATTAAACAAATACCACCTTTATCTTGATCCCACTGTCTTTCATACATCAATGTGTGTAATACTGAAACCAGACCCAGCTGGGGGTTTGCACTGGTACACTTCTGGGGCTAAAAGGAAGTCGTCAAAACAGCAGGTATGAAAAATGTGCTCTGATGGATCAAATTAGAGTGAGTTAAAAAGCTGTTAAGGGACTACCCCTGTGGCAGAGGCCATTGCATGCACACACAAAAGTGATAACCAGCATGTGAATGGTCCTACTCCATTTAATCACTGATGATTTAAGATGAGTTTATTTCTGCTCTGAAATGGAGTATGAGCAAGCTCATGAAGGCTGTTACCATCTCTCAGCAGTGGAAGCTGTAACCCCACGTGAGGGAAGTATCTAATTGCTGAAAGAGGTGACCCCTTCCATGATTCACACTTACTTCCCAGCAACCTCCTTCCCTTATACAGAACATATTTATCACATTGTGGTTAAAAGCACAACTATAACAACCATTTCCTCTTTTGCTTATGTTTCTAAAAAATGGCTCCAAAGCCCTCTGAAGCCAATGAAAAGAAACACTTAACACCTGTCTCTGGATCAAGCCCATCATTTCTTGTCATCCCATTTATAGGGAGTTCTCTAGTATGGTCTCTGCAGTGACACCACAGATCTCCTGTAGCCCAGCTGCCTCCCCTGCCTTTCAGTTATGTGCAGATAGTGCTCACAAGCAGACTAGTCTGACTGCCCCCTTCATGTCGGATGTTAGAGAGTGCATCTACAGAGACCCTGTAAGGGAAGAGAATAGGAATTTTGGTTGTCTGGAAGGGAGGTGGAGTGTTCTGAACACAGAGCCATGGGTGACCTCAGAGCAGCCTTCCAGTATCTGAAGGGGGCCTATAAGGATGCTGGTGAGGGACTCGTCATTAGGGACTGTAGTGATATGACAAGGGGTAAGGGGTTAAAACTTAAACAGGGGAGGTTTAGATTGGATCTAAGGAAGAAATTCTTTACTATAAGGGTGGTGAGGCACTGGAATGGGTTGCCCAGGGAGGTTGTGAATGCTCCATCCCTGGCAGTGTTCAAGGCCAGGCTGGATGAAGCCTTGGGTGATATGGTTTAGTGTGAGGTGTCCCTGCCCATGGGAGGGGGGTTGGAACTGGATGATCTTAAGGTCCTTTCCAACCCTAACTATTCTATGAGTCTATGATTCTGGGGCTGCAGGACTCTCCTGAGAGGGGAGACAGTTGATTTGCATGTACTCTTCTCCTTATTTCCCCTCTGCCAGATGGCTTTAATTCATACTAGGATGTTAGTCAGAGAGTTCAAGTTCTGAACTTTTAATAAAGAAGTAAGGACATAATCCTTAAAAGTAATGGGTATTAAATGCACTCCTCTCTTATCTCACTGAGCTGCTGAGTATCTGGGTATATTCCCCTTGCAGTTTACATTTGTGCAAGTGCAGTACTGCAAGCCCATGCAATTATTACAGTTCTGCTGGCTCAACCTTTCAGCAAGGGAACTGCTCAGAACATGACGTTGCTTCTACCAGAAATAAGATTAGAATATCCCAAATAGTTTTATAACTGGGGGGAAAAACCCCAGCTTATAAACTAGCAGAAAATAATACAGTATTTTAATTAGGAAAGGGTGTACTAGTATAGATAAAACTCCCCATGCTACTGCACATCTCTAGAATTCAGTCCAAACTGTCTCTGAGTGTTTAATGATGCTCTGTGCATGTTTCACCTCTATTTTCCAGTCAGCATTAGAAATACAAGTTCCAAAATGAAGAAAACTGATTTGCTTGAGGTACTTCTGGGGAGTAATTTAAATGGATGTGCTGGGCCTTTATGACTGTCAGATGAAGCTAATGAGTATCAATGTGGCTGGACAGCTGAGAGGACAGGCTCTGGCTAAGCAGTCTAGCTTTCACATGCTTCTCTGAAACAAATCTGGCTCTGTATCATTAAGTCACCTCACCTCTTCATTTTAAATCCCTAGGTAGGTGAGTGACCATGAACAAGGTTGTATTCCCATGTTCAATAATGACTTACATTCAGAAGCATTCTATTCAGCCTGATTCTGGTTAGTGTTTTCACTAGTCTGCTTTTCTTTTAAGCCTGTAAAGCAAGATACCTGCTCATTCTGCTTCTCCAAGACTTCTAAATGCTCAAGTTGAACTTTTTTCAACTGATCCATTTCCTTTGATTGCTTCATTGCCAGCTGTAAGACAAAATAATGGGGGAAAATGTAACACATTATTAACAAGCCAAATAAAAACTTGACACATACATCATCTCGCCCCATTTGGATGGCACAAAACATCACAGGCGACCTGTTAGTATCACCCAGTCATAAGAAGAGCTATTGATACAATAATACATGTATTTATACATATTAAATGTATTACACAAAAGGAAATACACAACAACAAACAATAACTTTGTGAATATAAAGTAGCTTTATCTCACAGAGATGTTGGACCATTTAAACTACACATATGTGGAACAAAGCAACGGCAAATATCTGTTTGTTTACTACAGCTGGAATCTCAACACCGAGAAAGGAAAACAGACATCCAGAAACAGTGCCCAGTGACTTTGCCAAGATCATAGTTACCCTTTTTCTCTCTTCCAGGAACTTTTTTGTGTTGCTGCTGTTCAGTTCTCTGACTCGCCTAAAACAAATGCAAACATTACCCATGAAGACTTATTGGAAAAAAAGAAACCCACAAATTACAACAGAGAGAATTACAAACTCTCAAGGTATATTTTGGTTTCTGATTATTTGTACCTTGTGGGATTAATAGCAAATTGTACACTCCTCTGGCTGTACACCTTTACATTTAAAGGTTTCCAAGAACACTGACAGTTTCACTGAAGACGTGGGGCACAAATAATCCCCATACTGACCAAGACTGATGTGGATGGAGTTTGCTTTCTCCCTTACTCAGGAGTGGTGGACAGAACTAAAAATGTTTAATTCATTTGTGTATCCCTTGCTGCACTCTGGTCTCAATTCATTGTGGTATATAAAACCTGCTACATCTCTTAACAGTGGTAATGGAAAAATCATCTTATGATCATAACTGAAGTTACAGCTTTCCAATGCTGTAAGGTTCCTAATGCTGTTACTTCAGCAAAAAGATAAGTATACAATTACTATTTACATAAAATACCTCACTGCAAAGTGTCTCTTCCCAAGATTGCCGTCATGAAATATACCAAAAATAGTTCAAAGAGCTGAATTAGACTAATCGCAAAGCCTGAAAACCAGAACTGCATTCAGCCTGCTTCCAAATCTGGGAACAGATTTATCCCAGAGTCATTAGTGAAGGTCTCACATTAACTAAGCATGCAGTTAGCAAAGGCTCCAACGATTTGTCTTCCTGATGAGCTAGGAGAGTGTTACTCTCAAGGGACTTAGTTCAGCGGAAACAAGTTCAAGCCTTTTGACCAAAATAGCCCAGTGCCAAGGAAGAAATGAATAAGAGGAAAGAAGGAGCCAGATGGCAACCCCAGAATGAAGGTGAAACCCTGCAGGCTTATGAGACATCATGTAGACTCTGCTTTTATCTGTTTATTTGGAAACTATTAGGATAAATAGAAGAAACATACAATTGCTATACTGCAGATCAATCCTCCAAAGTCTCAGCAGTACTGGCAAGTGCCTGTCTAGTCAGTTAAGTCTGTCATCCCAAAACGTGCTGGGAATAACCCACTTCTGCAAGTGCAGCAGTGTCCTTGGTTTTGCTGAACCTGGATGCTGACCACATAGCAAGGGGAAGAGCTGCAGTTCAGTTCAGGGGTAGAGAAGAAGCAACAATGTGGGTTTTTATGGAGAACATCTTCTGTTTTTAACTCCTATCTTGCTTCATCCTCTCCACTGATTATCATCACTTCTAGAGCACTTCTTCCTTCTGTTCCACCTCTCCTCTGTGTTATCAATAGATGGAGGATACAACCTATCACTGGCACTGCCTCCTGTATTTTCAGTGATGCTGTCTCTCCAGTTAATCTAACTCCAATTAGAAGCAAACCTCAGACCCAGTAGAGCCCTCATTTCACTTAAAAAGCAACCATAAGCTCTTTAAGTACAATCACTAAAACTCTTACAGATGTGTTTCAATTTAACAGTGCCATTAGACCTACACCAGTCAGTCACAGCTCATGAGTATAAAGAGTATTTTATTTCCCTGATCAGGACATTACATTTATTAAAAGTGTAAATATAAGAAAAGTAACATTTTTCTTAAAAAGGTAACCTAAAATATATATTCAGCACAATCACTTGACATTGTTTCCACACATAAAGCCTATTTTCCATAGAATTAACCCATGAGTTCACCCGACAGCCTTTGACAGCATTCTTCCCTTCTCAGCAAGGGCAATCTCCTACTTACCTCTCTCTTTCAGCTTTATTTTTGATTGATTTGTCTTGGCTTATGGCTTTGCTGTTCTCCATAGAGATTTTAGCCTGGTTGGCCCGCATTTCCTTGCTTTCCCTAGGCAAAACCAAACACAGTCATTAATGCCCAAGATGCAGTTGTTGTTGGTTTCCTGATACTTCCACTGTGGTTAATTTTCTCCTTGAAGCATTAAGAGGAAAGAACAAACCATATGAAGACTGCCTTCCTTTGGATAGACTTTACACAGTTTGAGCAAGCATTCAGAAATCTCAAATAGTTTCAGGGAATATAACCCAAAAAGTCAGTTTAAAGCATTTTTACACTTTGAATGTTACAAAAGGGTATAAAAGTCTCTTTTCTCCCTAGTCAGAGTTGTCTGAGTATGAGCTACCATCAGACATTACTGACAGCCATTCAGGAAATGCAACTTGGCTTTTAAAACTGCCTAAATATTTACAAACCCTGCACTCAGAACACGACTGCAAGACAAGAAAGTTGGGGCTGTTCAGCCTGGAGAAGAGAAGGCTGCTTGGAGACCTCATTGCAGCCTTCCAGTATCTGAAGGGGGCCTACAGGGATGCTGGTGAGGGACTATTCATTAGGGACTGTAGTGATAGGACAAGGGGTAACGGGTTGAAACTTAAACAGGGGAAGTTTAGATTGGATATAAGGAGGAAATTCTTTACTGTTAGGGTGGTGAGGTACTGGAATGGGTTGCCCAGGGAGGTTGTGAATGCTCCATCCCTGGCAGTGTTCAAGGCCAGGTTAGATGAAGCCTTGGGTGATATGGTTTAGTGTGAGGTGTCCCTGCCCATGGAAGGGGGTTGGAACTGGATGATCTTAAGGTCCTTTTCAACCCTAATTATTCTATGATTCTATGAACAGCAGTAATATTTGCTACTTGTGGTATGAACTGACAAGACTTCCTTTTAAGACTTCTGCTTTGGGCCTGAAAAGAACCTTGTCTTTCAGACCGTGGTCAGACCTGTGTTTGGTCTCTTCTTCTGGCTCAATGAACCTTGTAGTCTTTCCTTTGGAATAAGATAGTTTTAACAGAAGGGTGGCAATCAGCTTCCAGGGGAAATGTCCCAAGTGGTGTGGTGTGGTCTGACTTGGGAGGTGGAAACCTCTTCAGTGTTTCAGCCAGTGTGGTAGAAAACCAGAAAATAAGCAAATAAGTATCTCATTCTTTTAAAAAGAAAAAGATTGTGATTCTTTGTTGGGACTAGCAGCACAGATGCTAACTTTCAGGAATAGCTCAGGACTTGTGAGTAGAAGGCTTTTCATCGCTCTGGGTTAAATCAGCCAAGGTCCAAGGGGACCATCCCTGAAGGCCAGCTCTTGCTTTGTGCCTGCTTAGCATTCCAGCACTGCAGCTCCTGATCTTACATGCTTATTTAAACAGGAATTATACACATAAATTAGACAGCAAATAACAGATCTGAAGTTCTCAGTTGTGCATCAGCATCTAAAGTTACC
Organism: Melopsittacus undulatus; assembly: GCF_012275295.1. Lineage (NCBI taxonomy): Eukaryota > Metazoa > Chordata > Aves > Psittaciformes > Psittaculidae > Melopsittacus > Melopsittacus undulatus. The sequence goes on along the minus strand of NC_047529.1, from coordinate 5,905,693 downwards.
CATTTAGCAAGCCAAGGCAGTGCCTTAGTCTCTTCTTTTACACATGATCTCAAGTAGAGTGCTAAACATCTATTGTACTAATTATCCCCAAATTCGAAGTATTCTGTATGCACAAGAGCAGTGTGGCACAGAGCAGCGCGCCTGATTTAATGAAATGTCACTGAATCTTTCTCAGCTTTCTTTCATCTCTAGAAGACATTAATCATTAAGCAGCATGAGGAAACTTTGAGTTACATTTCTCCCAGTTTAAATTCTTTATTCAAGAGAGGCAGTGCTGCTTTTCTTTTCCTCCAAGAGTTCAGAAGGTGAAACATTCCCTGAATACAGATTTAAACCACGACGGTATCATAGCAAGAAATTAGGCTGGGTTCTAAAAAATGTTCTGTCTAGACCACATCTCATCCCAGCAGTCCTTTCTCCAAACAAAAGCTTCTATTTTCCATATGGAATTTGAACTAATTTTCAAGCCCCACTATCTTAATAGTAGTATTGGAATAACTTATTTCTATTACTGTGTTCAGGGATATGAACAAAGTTAAGTGTAGGTGTTCAAATTGATTTAGCCTATTTGCATCAGATATAATTTTCGAGTGAAAGAAGTTAAGAGGATTAGAGGACTACTGTGCATCACTGATGATTTCCAAATGAGACTTTGGCCATGGATATGGCTGAAAGAGCCAACACATCTGTATGCAACTGTTTGTCCATCCTGCTATAATCTAGTTACACTGCAGGTGGGTCTTTCTGGGTGTGTTGGGTTTTCACTGCTTGCAAGAAATACAAAGTATTCTTAACAGAAGAAATGAAAAACCTTATCTTCATTCTAAAATCATCAAGAAGCACCTGTAGGGACCACTCCTTGCTTCTGGAATAGTGCTTCTCAAGGAGAAGCCAATGTTCTAGTGTTAGTTCACTCCACAACTGCCTAGCACAGGGCTTCATGCGGAGGCTCCAGTTCAGCCCATGCTGCCCTGGCTGGCAGTGCTGCATTGCCATTAAAGAGCACCCTCACCACAAGTGGTGATGATGCTTTTAGCCAGAGTTAACTGGAAGAAACAGGTAAGCCAGGATGGTAAAGAAAAAGCGGATTCTAGAAACATGGCACATGAACTGCAAGATTTAACTGCTGGTTTCCTAGTGTGTTTACTGACTGTAACCCTGAAATTTATATATAACCTTAAGCATATAAGTCTATCCTTGGAACTTATACACATATTCAGCTGACACTGAAGTGCATTAACATGTTATTCTATGTCACCAGTATTGTTTGAATGACAAGAAATCTTTTCTATTAAAAAAAACCCACCACGCATCATTTTTCCTTCCCTCTCATGTTATTTTATCTGGAGTACATAAGGCTTGTGGATAACAGCTTCACATCCCCAGTTTCTGAAATGTTGCAAGCTCACTACATCCAAGTCAGGAAAGCTAACCCAGTCTTGAGAAGCAGGGGGCAAAGCACCCCTGCAGTTCAATAAGCTTCAGATTTTTAGTACTATCTGCTCTCTTCTGCTTTGTTTCTAAATGAGCTCAAAGCACAAACTGTAATTGCTTTTTGTACTGCACATGGAGGGAAAGTATCTACCCTACCACAGATAACCACATCATTTTAGATTACTGATCTTTCCTGCTAGCCCTGTGTCCTCTGCTGTGATAGCTAACTCATTACCTTAGCTCACAGAGAGGGAAGTGGCAAGAACAGCATGCTGAGTGCATGGTCCTCCTCCCATGCTGCTCTCAGAGCCTTTTTTTCCTGTGGTTACCCGAGCTGTTTCTTGGCTATTACATACACCTCTACAGATAAATGTATGCATATTCTTGTGTACAATGCATTCTATAGAAAAGGTTTAAAAATCATTAAGTGTAAAGTCTAAAGTCTTTTAAGGGCATTATTACATTCACATGTCAGCATTTCACATTCCAAATTCTTCTGAAATATTCATAGATTCAGACATAGTCTTAAATTCATTTCCAAAAGGAAATTTTCCAGTTTGCACGTCTAGGGGTTACGCACAAACCTCCAAGTAAGCAGAAACATGCTAAGCTGCAGTAAATAAAGCAGAAAGAGTTTTGAAGGTTGACAGTATTTATCAGGGTGTAGATTTTCAGATCTGGTTCTTAGCAGCTCGGAAAATAGAACAACACATGGACTGACACAAGTTATTTCTAATAAGAAAGCAAGATGTATTACTGAGAATGTAAGATCTGTTTGCAAGAAATGATCTAGGGCTGTTTAAACATTGTAGAGATACAGCAATTCTAAACCTAAAGACAAAAACTATGAGAAAAAGCATAAAAAAATATTACATTTTGCCCTAGGGTAGATAAATCACCTGCTTACAATGAGAGCCCATAGCAAAGTTATGTATGGAAAAACCCCAAAACCTTACCTTCACAGGCTGTATACTAGTAAATTGTCTTCTAAGCATTGTGGTGCATTTCAAATAGGATAGAAAACAGAACTCAAACTGATGTAATTTCTCTGGGCTGATGCAGCCAGGTATGATTTAGAGATACAGCACCAAGGAATGCACCTTTCTCTGGCTAGTATCTTCTGAATGATGCATTTGTATTATACTTCGGCAATTTTTGGACTTCATTTCTGACTGGGTATGTATTGCAGGACAGCTTGAATAGTTGGGTTAACACAGAGATTAACATAAAGATGAGCTCACTAAAAGCCTTTTGCTGGGACAATTCTCTGTTGGAAGGAAAGCTTGCAGGTCCCAGCATGTGTTCTCTCTGATGCAAAGATAAGCTGTTTTTTCACTCAGGAATTTAAAGAATCATTTCAATTCCTTCTTCAAATGTGATTTATTTATTCTTTTTTCCCCATGCTTTTTATATGAAAGATGCTGAAGACAATTATGCATGAATATATATGTAGGTATACACACATTTTGCATCCATCTGCTTTTAGATCATAGCATAAAAAACTGTTGCTGCCATTTTTAACACTGTGAATACAATGTGTATTTAATTTTATTTCAAATACAATGTATTTTATAATTTCAAGTGGGCATGGGATGGTTAATTACAAAAGCAACAAGACAGACATGTCATGCAGTATCTTCTGTATTCCCAGTGATTATGGCAGGTTATTACATGAAGATAATATATCAGTTTAATGTAGCTTATGCTGCTACCTGCTGTTTTTATGATCTTAATAATCACCAACGCTGTAAACACGAGTCCATAACTGCTAACAACTCCAAAAGATACTTCCAGATCTGATATTTCTCAGTTTCCAGCCTCTGAATTCAAGTTTCTGAGCAAAGTCTAAGCATTCCCACAGTTGATACAAACCACCACTACTTCATGACGTTTGCTAACTTAATGTGGTTCAGATAATCTAAACCAGCTCAGAAGCCTATTCCTGCACCTACGTAAACCTTGTGTGATCACTTCTTTTACTTCCACCATCCACACAGCCCAGTATCTTTCACAGCAGTATACGAGCTATCAACACATGAAACTAAAGCATTATACACAGCAGACATAAACCAAGCCCTCGTTATCAGGTAGCACAGCCCTGCTCACCTGTCATGGGAGAATTTGAGCTGCTGGGTCTGCTGTTCATGAGCATTTATTAGCAGTTTCTTCAGTAGTTCACACTGTTGGTTCAAGTGCAAATCCCGGATTTCTTGCTCTTCGGCACTGTGCGTATTGATCATCTCAGACCATTCCTTCGTGTGCTGTGCCACAATCTCTTTGACCTGTTGAGAAGTAACAGCAGCTTAGCTAGAGGTTGCAGACAGGCCAGGAGATCAGCTATTACTGCTGCTGACGATGATGTAAAGACAATCATATAAAAGACTATAAAGAACATAGCTGAACTGTGAAAAATGAAGCTCCACAGAGTTGCTTCAGAGAGCAACAAAGCCACTGAGGACACTACTGCGTATCATGAAAACTGATGTAAACCAACCCCTACTATTGGGACTTTAGAGCCCTGAACAAATTGGCTGCATTTATGCTCTTGATGGTACTACTCATATTTTAAAATCTTCTCTAACACTGAGTTTATAACAAAATGGTTTCACATTTTTGGTTGCCGAGAAAAAAGCAAGTATTGGAAATACTGAAATTAACTATGGTGAAAAACACCCTCGTGAGTGGGATTTATCTGAGGGCTTAGATTTCGTGGAGACAGTTTTACAAACATGGTCAGTTTGCAGAGAAATCCTCTCTTCAACACAACCTGATTCTGAAGATGGGCCACGTATCTTTGTTTTATATTCATTAAGCCAGCAAGGAATCTGACAAGTATTCTTCTCTTGCTTATCTCCCAAGACTCACTAGAATAATGAGATTAAAGTTTCAGAATGTTCCCAAAAGACAATATGAAGAAGTCTAAATCACCAGAGTTGTTATAATAATAATATATTGCACTCGATTTCAAAAAGAAGCTAATAGAAAGATATATTTTATTATCCTTTAATAATTATCTTTGGGTATTTTGACAAGCTCTCCTACTTTTTCAGAAGCGGCACACAAAATACGCCTCACAATAAACCTATTTTCAGGTAGTCATTTCAACTGCTGCTATGGTAACTAATAGCATCTGGGTCATCTAAACCTTACTCTTCAAATCAAAAATTACCACCATATTGCTCAGAAAGTGAAAGAACGATGCCAGTATCTCAGGTGTGGGCCCATGTGTGGGCTCTGCATAATGTAGACTCCCCTGCAAACACCAGTGGTGAAAGGAGAGGGGACCTTAACAGCCCCAGTCTCCATCCTGCCCTGAAGAGGCTCCTCTGAAGGCCCTCCTACACAAAGCTCATGTTGTGTAATCAAGTTGGACTCCTACTGAAAAAACCCAAAGCAAGTATTTTGTAACAGATCAGGGTGACAACCACCACCTGAGAGCCAGACTTGCATCTAACTGTAGTCAGACAGTGGTTCAATATTAAACAAAAATGGAGGCAGAAGCAGCCAACAGATAGCTACCTGGAGTTTTCTGCAGCTGTCAGAACACAACAAAAGCATTTTGAGGCAGGAGGCTGGTACCATTAATATAGGGCACCAATGTGTTTAAGAGGGAATGTACCTCCAGCAAAATGAGCCTTCCTTATTTCTACGCATGTGGGTAAATGCATTACTAAGCCAGAGTCTATCAATACGAAGTGATAAACCACTAAAGGATGTGGAGCAGTTTGTGGGATTGGTATCTTTAATAAGATGTTCAGAGCCAGAAAGAAAAAGAGGGTTCAGTTTTCAAATGGGTCAAAATAAATGCTTGAATGTTGGTAAGGAAAAGAGACTTGTTTTTCAGATGGAGCTTTTGAAAGGTTCGGGGACAGATACTCCAGCTCACCTCTGCCACCCACCAGTATGGTGCACATGAGTTAGAACCAAGTTTAGTCCAAGCTCCTTGGACTAAAGAAGAAACCTGCTTAAGGAGACTTAAGCATAGCAGTGCTTTATTTAATCTGAGAAGATAGGAAGAATCATAAAAACATCCCTGCCTGTGTTCAGGGACAGATGTGCTAGTGAAGTGCTACTAATTTCTAAATCAACATGCCATCTAAGCAGCAGGTACAGCCCTTTGTAAAACAGGTTTTTCTCTAGGGGTGGGAGAGAAAAGGAAGATTCCTTTTCCTAAATATCCTGCATGATCCTTTTTCTTAAATATCCTGTAAGCTACAAGTCTTATTTCAGGTAGAGCAAGATAAAGGCTGATGAGAAGAATGTAAAGGATTTGCCAAATGCCAGTTACAAGACTTGAAATACCCAATTTGACTCAGCTTCAGGTGAACTTAGAACCCGTGACCATTAAATCATCTGAAATCCAATTTTGCTGCAGATCTGTGATACACTTCAAAGATCAGATGTAGTAAATTCAGTGTACATCCCTGCTTTCCTCCAATTTATTAGCGTCATAGTTAAAATGACTATTTCATTTGCTGTGTTCTTGTCCTACTTTTCACTATATTAAGATAGGTTTGCTTAATGGTTATTTTTCTTATCCTGTTGGATAGCTAACTTCTCTCTTTCCTGTTCTACAGGCTGTGTTTGCAATCCTATCCTTTCATGTGTTCCATCCCTGGGCCTAAGAGACTAATTAAAATCTTCATAAGGAACTTTCTTTTGCGCACCACATATGCAAGATGTTTGTTTAGTCACTAAGTTCAAGCAGGAATCATCTTTGAAGTTATCTTTCCTCTTTTTTCCTTTCATCCTCTGCCTGCTTGATATTGGGACCTACTTTTCTAAATGCAGGGGAGGAATTTGCATCTGCCAGGTTAACTGTGTGTGTGAAGTACGCACAGGGACATTCAGATCTCATTTAAGTATTTTATGCCAGACCTGGGCTGGATGTTTCCTCCTGACAGGAAGACGTTCGCAGATGAAAAGGTCTCTGGTGCTAAAGGTGTACGTGCACATTGTGACAGAGCTGCACTGGAGGACATGAGCTGTAATTAAAGCTGAATTATGGTACAATCTGATATCAAAATTAGTGGCCCAAATGCTGAGAAATGCTGAGTAACTGTTAATTAATGAAACTCCCACTCTATCAGTGTAATGCATTCAGCATCTCAGAATTCAATCTAATTTAATTGTGCCTACCTTCATCTAAGATGGAAGTTAATTTCCCTATGGTCTTGAGCACTGTTTTCCAACCTGTTGCTTGCAAATCTGAATGATCTCCAGGAATGATTCAAGGGCCCACACATGGCAACTGAAACTAAAGGAGTCTGAGAATACTAAAATCAGTACAACATCTGGACAGTTTTGATAGACCCACAGTGAGTGAAGCATTGAAAATCACTGACCAGGAGGAAACCACAGAGGTAGATGACTTGCAGAGGAGTTCTCTGGGCATTATCCAGCATACAAAGGCTTGGCATTTCAAAGGTGCTTACATCTAAGTCTCCTTTGAAAATGTCATCTTAAAACCTGACATGGGAGTGGACAAAAATCAATCTTTTTTCCAGGTATGGATTAAATTGAAGGGAACCAGTTTTAAAGCAGGATTTTAAAAGGGTCAGAGCTCAGAAACTGCATATATTTGCTGAAAGGGAAAATGTAAGTAACATTTATTGGATTTGGAAGATTAATGAACACCTGGATGTCCCTTGCGTACAGATCACACCTCCTCAGCTCTAGACTGTGAATTACATAGGTGAGAAGCAGAAATCACAGCAAAGAGTTTTTCTACACAATATAACTGCAAATGAGTTTTGAGCTTATGTCTGGATGATCGGGAGCTAGTGCTCCTCAGAGTTTACTTCACTAAGAAATGAATGAATTATCTGCTGAAGTTGTCAACAAATTTGCTTTTATTTAAAGAGGAAATGGTTCTGGATTTCTCATAGGGGAAGAGGATAGGGAGATGAGAGAGTGCATGAGGGTTTTTAACTGTATCTGTGGCTGAGACAACAGCAACAAGGAAAAACACCTAGTTTAGAAAAGCAAGATCTCCTCCACATGAAATAATAAAACCAAAGAAATAAATTCAGTGAAGAAAAGGTGAAAACTTCTTCTGATCTCAAAGATGTGGCTGACTTTGTTTGGACTTTCTACACTTGTTTCTTTTCACAGGTTTCAGCTTTTAGAGCACCTCTCCTGTACTCTTCTCCCTCCAGATCATTTTGTACATGGATGTGCTTTCTGGTTTACCTGCCGCACTCTAAGTCTGGGTATCTTTCAGAAACTTGAAAGCATGTCAACAGGTCATAGATAAAACTTCCAAGGGAAATGAGAACTCAGTGAATACAGTAGTGATACGGAAGTACAGAGGAAACAGCTGTAAGCAACTGTGAATCACGGCTCATGAACAGCTTTTTCAGATGAACTGAGGTTGAGTCTCAGAGCACTTTTATTCTCCAGCACCTTGAAGAAAACAATGCAGTAAGCAATGGAGAAAAAACACACCCAGAAATAAGAAGACACTTGGTTCGAGAGCAACTTGGACTCCTCCTTTGCTATGAGACAGTCTAGCAAGTGTGGTCCATGGTGACAATGGTGGAAAATGAAGAAGAAACCTCTTTATGTATGTATTTTGGGAAAGCATTTAGCATCCAAATTCCATACAGCACATCTTTGTTAAGCCAGAACTGATACAAACAACCAGTTTCACTTCATGCTATGAATGACACTTCTTCAAAATTTCAAAAGGGCAGGAAATAGATGTTGCTTTTTGAACATTTTAAAGGAACATTTTTAGGCACTCGATTACTGCCATTCTTGTCAAACGTGTTATTATTCCTGAAAATCATTCATGTGCTTCCAAGAAAATTAACCACCACTTGGGTCTCAAAATACTTCTCTTTCAGACATTACATGAGTTCAACTTCGCTGTTTGCTTACCTTAGATTTGTGATCTGATGTGAGCGTCTGAATCTTAATTTCCGTTTCTTTCTTCAATTCAAGACAATTATTGCCTCTAAAAGAAGGAAAATTGCAAATGTGTGCCACAAGTTAAACATCTTCCCATTCACTCAGCTCTTACTAATTAAAACGTTAATCAGTGGAAGTACTGCAGCGCATTGGAATGAAATTATTTCTTCTGGCAATTTATTCACAACTTACAAAATATGGTTGGATTAATGATCGTTCAATTCAAACACCACACGATTAATTTGAGATGGGCCCAGCAATTATTCTGTTGCTGAGGATATGTCAAGCATCTCCATTTATGGTACTTGGTTCCTTTTCCAGGCTTAAAATACCTTGCCAAGACAAACCAGTTTTTGCCTGAAAACTTACAGGCATATTAATGGCCTCACCATAATTTCATCCTCTGTTTTAAAAGTAAACTTTGCTACTCCTTTTCACTTTGAGGCAGAGAGAAAGTCATTCAAATAACTACCTCACAGGGCAACTTGGGCATACTAAATGTGAACACCTACTGAAAGTGTCAGTGCCTGTCTGTAAGGAAACAGAGTGAATGGGCTGCAAAGAAGGGGCCTCATTATCTTTGCAGACCACATTACCCCATGTGGATGAATGCAAGCTGTTAGATTCCTCTTATGACTTGGAAAGCAACAAATCTTGGATAGCTCTCACTCCTGCAATAAGCTGAATACAGCACGGCCTTTGAGTATGGGTAAAATGAATGGAGTTGAATGCAAGTTGCAAAGTTGTTTAATGCAGGAGGAGCGCATGATTCTAAGGGACTGGTAAAATGCCTGCAAAGGGCCCATGCTGAAGCTCCCCTGACATGCCTGTGGATTAGGAGACGGATGACTTCTACCTCTCACCCACAGAATTTCCTTCACTAAGCCCAACTATATGGGTGGGATGGATGTACAGAAAAACTATTGCACTGCAGCCACAACAAGAGTTTCAACTACTGTCTCACCACAGTCAGTAATCTTTCGAAGGCTGACAAGCTCCATCTTTACCAATGTTCTTGTTCCCTTTTTTGCAGTGAATGGCTTTTACAACAGAATACAGATTCACACATTGGAAGTCTCCGTTTTTTGTCTGGAATAATATAATATGTTGAGAGGAGCCTGTTCTAAAAACACTGTAATATTTATGTGTCAGATCATCCACTGATGTAAACTGGTGTAACCCCACCAAGTGGATAGAGCCATGTTCATTTTATCATCTGAAGTTGACCCTAATAAGAATGGTTACTGCTCAGCTGCAGTAACATTAATCCATATTTGCTTAGAAAAGGAGATTTATGAAACTCTTACATTGAAATCCCATTTTAATATCAAAGTACTGCTAAACTTATGGAAATCAGCAGAAAAACTTATCATCAAACAGTACCCGGAAAGCCCTTACTGAAAATAGTGGTGTGATGTTGCCTTGTGTTCCCAAGGGCCACCAGAAGGACTAGTCACTTATTTTCTAGTCATAGCAAGGAAATTTTTGTAGGGATTTCTAACACATATTTGGCACTTTGGAAGTAATGTAAAGGCACACAAAAAGGTTCTGACCACTGTTACCTCTGCCTGAAAATACCCCAAACAGCTGGAAAAAGTCTTTGATTACACATGGGGGTTGTTGCTGTCAGAGTCTGGCTCTGACATATATGAACATATAATTCACATATGATTTGTCATACACTATGAAAGAGGCTGCTTCTTAAAGTGAATCACACATTTTATCCCAAACGAGTCTGTTTGGGTCAATCACTGGACTTTTCGAACCCAGATGTCAAACCTAACTGATTCCATCTTTGGAAATGCAGCTTTCATTGTACCTCAAGGCACCTTCCAGTCAGGCTGGACATAACAAGAGTTGTCCCCAGCTGTAGGCCATGGTTAAACTATTGAGTCACAGTTGGGAACAACCAACCCAATGTCCCATGTCTATGCTCACACACACACATACACTTGAATTCCTGGACAGTCCTGATAAATCAGAAGGATCTTCATGTGCCCTCAACTCCATTACAGAGTGGGAACAGGAGCATACGTATCTCCATAAGCATCTCTGAGATTTGTAAGCATTTGAAGCATACAACAGAAACAGCACAGGGAGCAAAGTCCTGTCCATCTGTCAGTGAATTAGCACATGATTAAAAGATTCTACTCTGCTGAACAATATGCAGTTGACATTTGTCACACCATGTGGCAGAACTGGACCACAAAAAAGCAGCACAACAAAATGAGAAGAGAAAGTCTTGTATACACCTACCCAAAAGCCTTTGTTTTTTGGGAAATATCTGACAATTTCAATATGAATGTCTTTAAAACACATTTTACATGTTCTGGTGCAATTTCTATTGCTTGTAAAAGTTCCACAATGATAGTAAAGGATATGGAGCATGTCCTGTACCTGCTGAACCCTGGATTCATCAGATACTTACACCTGAACTCTGGATTCATCAGATCAGTTCAGTAAAATAAAGTCTCAGTCAGTGTGTTCACTTTTAAGCATGTCCTTAAATCTAGTGCATAGTTGGGGTGAAGTGCACACATAAGAACCTTCCTGAATGAGCTCTCAGGGCTGCATGCACAATGACCCTGAAGGAAGCCCTTAAAATACTCTGATACAGAATTAACAAGTGTTTTCACAGAAGGTCTGTGCTGATACTGGATTGGATTTGGCTGCTAAACAGTTATTCTTGTAACACTGAAGAGCTGTCAGATGACTGAGAGCTCTGAAGTCTATGGAATCATAGTGAGGAACAGTGTTTGGTTGTGGATTGGATCTGCTCCTGGAGTAGTCATTTTCAATGCTATTTTTACATCTTTTTGAGCTTTCAATGATAATTTAAACTATCATAAAGACTTTAGCACCCATGAGAGAAGTGTTATAAAATGAGGAAAACTCACTGCAAGTAGCCAGTGAAGTGATCTCAAACCGGGAATCAATTTATCACCTACTTTTATACTGTCCCATTTGGGGTTACTCTGGAAAGCATTGCTACCCAGGGCTTTCCACTACTTATTGCACAGAGCAGCCATCACCACCTTTAACTTTCTGACACATCTTCATTTGCTGTTTTGCTAGATGGGCAGAGGCACTGGCATCTTCTCAAGGCAACAGGAATACTGATTCCTGGTTCTTCTGATAGGAGATTCTTAAATACCAGAGCACAGGGAAGCCTTTCTCCCTCCATGATAATTATGGTGCAATGTCCAGGGTGTAGTTCGCTGTCACTGTAGTAAATACTGTGACTGTAATTATAAATCCAGCTGTATCAATAACCTTCTGCTGTGTTACATTCAATAGAAATTGAATCAAAGACATATTAAATTAATTAGTCCTGTAGTTGTTCCCTCTCTGTTTGGAAAAGTAGTAATTTTCTGGAAGGAACTACTTGGATTAGAAGGATTTAGGGGCTTTACAGCTCTTTCTTGGACAACCCCCCCACCCCAACAACCCAACATGAGCTTTTTAAGTTTCTAAGCTTTTAGTAATGTAGTGAGGAGAATTCTCCTTACTTTACTTCTGACAGTTCTATTTCTGTTGTGTTCCAGGTTTATAACACGCACACACCACTGCTGTTCCACAGAGTTTATAAAACAAGAAGTATTTGTGGGAGAATCCAGTGCCAAAGAGGCATCTGTGTTTAGTATTCAGTGAGTGAGTTGGCTGCTAGTTGTTGTTGCCAGATGACAACAATATGAAATTAAGGCTAACTATTAGCATATCTTGATATAGAACGGACAAAAGTAACTCCTGCTTTAGGTCACAGAATTATGGTATAAACTGTTGTCTCAATGAGATGCCAGTCATGGGGTAAAAGGTGGAGAGGAGAAACTGCTGCCAGATGACACTATAGCAGCAAGGCAACAGCAGGTCCTGCTATGTAATTCCAAATGGGATTTCAAGAGGGACATTTTATTAAAGTCACCAGTATCTTCCAGGAAGTCTTCTGGGACAATAAAGAGATTAGCACAGATTGTCCCAGGCCATCAGCTACTGCAAACCAAAACAGCTTCACTCAAGTCAAAGGAGTAATACTGGTTTATCCCAGCTTGAGGATCTGAAGAGTTTTTATTTGTTAAAAGGAAGCTTCAACCTGACAGCACAGCAAAAGTCTATTATTCTAAACCACTCAGGATCTGGAAACCAGGTTTTCCCCCAGAATCAAATCACTGCTACTTACTGGTCATTAGAGCTACTGAGGACCTCAGTCTGCTCTCACTGAACACAGCAGTGACATTCCCTGAGGAATGCAGTGAGATCAGATCAGACAAGAGAAATAAAAACGTGAGGCAACTCCTCTTCTACTTTTAAAACTTTGATATTAGAAGACTAGGGAAAGGCAAGGTGAGTACAACATTTATGGCCCATTGCTAGAACCTTCAAGCAGCTCATACTCAATTCAGATGTAGGATGCTGGTTCAAGCTGCAATTCATCTGAATGACCTTTTTATGCATGTTTTATTTCAAAGCATAGTATCTATTTTAAATCTAAAAAACCAAAAAGATGAAAATAATATCTTACCCCTTCTTCTTGATTGCCTTCTCTAACATTTTCTCGTATGATACCTTTTCTTTATCATACTGTGCCACTATTTTGTCAATTTGGGTGCAGTGCAACTTCTGCATAGCGCTGTGCTCCTGGAAAACAGTAGGACCTTGCAATTAGGTGACTGGATTTTTAAGGTTTAGTTTTCTTACAGCGTAAAAAATATCAGTGTACGAACAGATAACTTTGACAATGGAATTTAATCTGGTTTAGCCATCTGGTATTAAAGATTCCAGATATTCCACCATAAGTGCTAAAACATTTCTTCTTTGTTTGAAAAATGAAAATCTGTAGTGGACTCTATGGTAAAACTTAAACCAAAAGAATGATGGGAAAAAAATTCATCTTTGTGAACAAATGTTCATTTAAGTGCAATGTAAAAAATCAGATTTACAAGCTCAGATTATATCAAAGTTTCTGAATGCAGAGAATAAAACTCAACACAGTCCCCCCCTTCCTCTGCGTATCTCGTACTCAATATAGTGCTAGCCCTTTGGGTGATGCAAATCAAATAGATCTAAGTCCAAACATTAGATAAAATTCAAATAATTATCAGGCTTTCTGAGGATCTGGCCTGCAGATGACAGCAGCAATCTTACTGAGAAACTGCACCTTGTTGCACAGTCCCTCCTTCTGCAAGTGACAGTAAACCCTGCAATATGACTTTCAACTACACATGCAGCCAATAACCATTGCTCTCTTTTCTCCTGCTCCCCAGTCGATAGAGCACAAGCTGGGATACGGAACATCTGTGGAGTATCACACACCAAGGCTAACCTGCTGCCTCTATTATAGATATATGACTTACATCAGTGAAGTTACCTATTAAAGGGGAAGAAAAAGATCTTCCTACAATGAAAAGATGAATCACTAATACATGCTACACACCTGGGTCTAGCATACTGACAGTTCCTTTCCCATTACAAGACTGTACCAGAAACAACACACTTCACTTAGTAGTTACATGTTGACTTCATTATTGAAGTTGATTTCATATTCTGCTTTATCAGAACAGCTACTCATGATGATGGAAATATTTAACTACCACAGAGAGCATTAAATATTGAATTTACATTACAATAGGACATTGTTTGTTAGTTTTACTAATATCCAATTGCTCCACATTTTATCTAATCATGACAAAATCCTTGCATTAATTAATAGGGTCTCTTCCAGGACTTTGTTTTATAGCTCATTTTGCATTTATTCTACCCACACTATTCTACTGCTCTTTGTTATTATTTTCTATACACCTGTGGTTTGCATTATCACTGTTGTTTTCTCTAGAAATATTAATTAAAGACTTTTACATCCCCTTTTACCATAACATTAATACAAACGTTGTGATGCTTTTAAAAATCTAGTCCAGGGCTGTACCTGAGCACTCCAACATCTGCCAAGCCCTCCCCTGGGGAACGTGTACAGCTGCCAAATGTATTTAGAGTGGGGAACTGATTTTTCTGTTCTACAGAGGATTAAAGGGAAACAAATAGACTCCATCAACAATAAACATGCCAGCTCCACCAAGGAGTATTTACACTGATTAACCAGGTAGGAAAAAATGGGGACAGTGAAAAGAATGATGTAAGCTTGACAGCACCAGCCAGCCACAGGTGAAGTGACTAAGAGCATCTCCCGCACTACCCACTCTCCCTTAGATGAGCAGAACAATACAATGCTTGCTATAAAAGACTAAGTACAAACAATGCAAAGCATGAGACATCTGCCCACTCATGTAACACTCCTCCACATCTGGGAGGGCACATCACACAGAGTTAGAATCCCTGCTTTTCCCTCAGGACAACCATGATTTAAGCCTTCTCTCTCTATCACAAACTCACTGTAATCTTTTGCAGATTCCCTTCTACTGCTGCTTACAGCTCATGCACAACTCTATCTTGTATCTGAAATAGATATATTGTGAACCATATCCCCCTCATTTCCTTCCCTGGTCCTCCTGCCTATTCATTTCATGGAACATGTATTTCTCTGTCCACAGTATAAACAGACCTGGAAGAGAAAGATGGACTATTAGCAACCTCCACATGAAAGGCACAAAGAGTACTTAGAAGTCAACTCCCTGCCAGAGGTCCCTTGAGTTCTATGACCTTCAACCCTTGGAATACCATTTAAAATAGGTTAGCTAATGTGAGTTTGATTTTCTCTCTGTGCTCAAAGGAAAACACAGAGAGATGCTGCACCCAAACTTCTATCAAGATCCTAAGAAATATTGTTTTGTAGCATCTTATAACACCCTCAGTATATTTTGGTTTCAGAGTCCTTGTCCCTTAAACGATGGCAGTACTACAGATGATGTAAAAGAATATTATAGAGGATCTAAGAGAGCACAATCCATACATGGGCCAACAGTACTTTAAACTGACACAACATGACCATGATGACATCTGTCACACAGACAGAATCCCAGCGGCCTTTCTGGTACCAGCTTTTCAGAACCCACTGATTCTGATGGCACCTCTATAACTTCAGGCAGTAAGATAATGACGACAGCTGTTGCTTTCCACATAGTGATTTTTCCAAATCCCTGTTGTGAATGTGAGGATTCTTGGGGAAGCTCACTGATTTCTTGACGTGAACACTTACTTGTGCTTGATTTCACTGTCCCAGGCTATAGGACCAGCTTTGCTCACTGTCCAACGGATGACAAAGAATTTGCCTTAGGAGTTAATGACAAAGATTTACATATAATCATAGAATCCTTGCGACATACAAGATAATGTATTTCTCATGGTATCATCAAAGAAATATGTGTTAGCTTCCCACCCTTCTGCTTTTTTCCCTCCTTTTAAAGAATTATGTCCCACATTTTCTACATATCTGACAAACCTTCACTGTCTTCTCACAGTGACCTATCTTATTCCAGATTCAGTATGCCTCTTAGCTGAAACTACTTCACAATGCAAGCAAATGGGCTGAGATTTGGATGATGTTCTTTGCTCATAAGAGCAATCACCTGTTCTTCTGCAAACCCATCAGCAGCACAACGCTACCTCAGTTGTAGTTATCCAGATGTACCTTTCCAGTCTAAACCAGCCTGGACAATATTCACTCTCCTACCTTCAACTTGGGCTTTGAGCAACCTGATCTAGTTGAAGATGTCCCTAAGGGATTGGACTGGATGACCTTTAAAGGTCCCTTCCACCCAAAGGGCTAAGAACAGTGACCTTTTTCCCAGCCTAATGATCTCTGCCCTAATGAGATTAGGTGTTTTATTTTCCCTACACAAAAGTGAAGGAAGGAACAGTGATGATTGTACCTCCACCTGCCCAAGCATCCTTCTCTTAAAAGTATGGATTAATAACAAATCCATCATAAAGTGAAGTCATAGTGTGTGAGGTGTCTCTGTGTGGGTGTATACTGGGTATTACAGCTGTAAGGAGCTATGTCATGCAGGAAAAACAAATTAATGCAAATACATAGAGGGATGTCAGGAGAATGTTATTGTGGCTGCTGGAGTTCAAAAGGCTGAAACACTGAACAGAGTAAACAGAAAGAAAGCATCAAATAAATACACAGAGTGTTGCATTCTCATTAGTGGCACCAACTAAGAAATATGATATTTGTAACAGTTCTATACCTTGACCATACAGAGGCTGATGTGTTTTCATACACAGCACCCAACCCCTGCCAGCCAGCATTGCAGTGGAGCTGCTAACACTTCTCTACACTGAGTGGACGCTGTTAGGAAAATGGACCCTTACTGCTGTTGTCTTCCTTAGCTAGCTCTGCCCAGGGCTACCAGATTAGCTCCTACACTGCTTACATTAGAGCTCCTTCCTCTCAACCTGCTCCCCCTGCCACACTCACATGCTCTTTTCCCAAGTAACAAGCAATAGGACAAAAAGTAACAGGCCCAAGCTGCGCTGTCAGACTAACATCCAGTTAGACCAGATATGAAGAAAGATTTCTTCACCAAGAGGGGGCTCAGGCATTGGAACAGGCTGCCCAGGGCAGTGGTGGAATCATCATCCATGGAGGTGTTCACAAACCATACAGATGAGGCCCTTAGTGACATGGGTTAGTGGTGGCCTTGGCAATGCTAGGATAAAGGTTGGTCTTGGTGATCTTAAAGGTCTTTTCCAACCTATTTGATTCTATGATTCATTTTCCGTGACACATTTTCAAAGGCCAACTTAGATGGAAAAGTGTTGGACTTTTCTTTCCTCAAACAACATGAACAATTCCCTTCTGTTCGCTTATTCCTACAGATCTCTTGAGTGTCTGTGGTTAAATGAGAGCCAACCTATTTCTGAAACTTTTAAGTTCAGCCTGATCAATACATAGGCTTCCTGAAGCTGATCATGGGTAACTAAATGCCATGCTCTCCAGCTCCATCCCAGCTGATAAAATGCATTAAACCCGCTGATGAGTACACTAAGCACTTCCCTAAGGTCATCTGTGAGCTAATAAGACCAAGCTTCTGCTCAGACTCTCCAAACTCAAGAAGTGGCCCTTTACCAAGGCATGCTCTAGACAGGCACTTTCTTGTTAGGACAGGCTTGCGCTCTGTACTTCAGACCAGCAGGACACAGGCTGGCTCTGATCTCAAATAGCTGTGCTTGAGTTAATGCTGAAAGCTCTTCTGAGTGCACAGCACTTTCAGATTGTGGCTAGCAATTTTTTCCTCAGATTAGAGGAAGCAAGTGCAATCCTGAACAGATGGATCGATTATTTTAACAGTAGCAAGTGCAGTCTTGGGTAAGATATCCTTATACTACTGTGGGTATATCAGGGACAGGGACCACTGAGCATGGCTGTCTTCTATGTAACCATGGTACCGTTTTCATTTGCAAAGAGCTGCTATAACAAATTGCTGGATGTTGTCCAGCAATGAGTAAGAAAGTAGTGTTTATAAATATGAAGCCCCCTAGAAGATGAACCCTGTGAAGGTCTAGAAACTGTCCATGACCAGAATTGTGATGATAGATACATTTTCTTGAGCATGGGCTCTGCACACAACACTAAAATGGAAAAATCACTCATTTTCTTTCTGCATAGGGTCAGTAAGGAGTCTGAAAAGTAACAATTTTTTAATCTTATATTTAATACAAGGAGCCCCCAAAGATGCCAATTATTTTAAGTAATTTCTTCATACTCCATTGTACAGAGTCCCACACTCAGCCATGAAAATAAACACAAAGACTGATACTAAATATGCCCAAGCAACTATATTACATCAGCTCTGCAATGAAATCTGCAATCAAAAGAGAGCAAGGGAATAACTGCCCCAAAAATTCAGAATGGATTTGTATGTATCACCAAAATTTATAACTTCAAATCCTTTCTTCACCTGTTATGCCTCTTTTTGTAACTGGAGTAATGCTTTTCTAATTATAAAGGGCAGGAGAAAATTGGCTTTGATTTTTCTAATATAAAGTATATTTATGATAGTGTTGTATGAATTCGGGACATCACTGCCAACAGCACCAAGCTGACTCTCAAGTGGTTAGCACAGATCTAATGTGAGGAGGAAAAGGGCATTTCATTTCTCAGTTACACATTCCAGTTCTCTTCAGCAGTTTTGCAGTTTCTCCAGTGCCTGTCTTCAATGCAGCACCATCTTACATCATTACTGCCTTCTCTTCCAAGCTGCCTGTCAATATGTCATGCAAGAGGGAGCTAGATAAAATCATTACCTGAGAAAGGTGAGCTCTGGATGCTTTTATGGGTCAAACAAATGTGCACTGAAACTTAGGGAGACATATAAAGGGTTGCTAAAAGGAAAAATTGCTCACTGGAGCATTTAAAACACATATGACTTTCTTGGTAGCCCATCCTAAGGAACCCAATTCCTTAGTTTTTTCTCTTCCAATTTAATTAGGAGCTGTCTGTGCCAGTGAGCACTGAAACTGCTGTCAATTAGAGTGTGCTGCTCAGAGAGCTTGTAATGACCATACCTTTGCATGCTTCTTCTTTAAGGCATTCAGCTCTTTCTGCTGTTTCTTTAAATGCTTTATATAAGCCTACAAAAAGAGAAGTTGGATCAATTTTTTTGTGCTCATATTGACTTTAATCAGATAAAAACCTGGCTGCTTAAATAATGAGGAACACAGCTCATATATCCATATTTACCTTCATTTGCTTTAAATCTTCTATCTTCACTTGAGGAATAAGGTCTATACCTAGGAAGATAAGTTCATACATATTAGTATATCTTATATTTTTGAGTTTTACCCTAGAAACCTACATTTAAGTTAATAAGTAATGTCTTTATAGTTAAGATACAGTTAATTGCATTTTCAAATGCACTACTTAATCAATTGCCTTGTGAAAAAGAAATGAATCAATGAGTGTATTTTAACCTTTTACAGTTCTGGGCTGAAGCGTCAAAACACTGCAACCTAAGAACTGCAATAGCTCCTTTCCTGAAAGCACAGCAAACCTTTCATGTACATTGAAATTGAATCATGCACACTTCAGAGTTGTTGTCCATAGTTGGAGCTTGCTCTGGCACCAGTCATTTCAGACCAAAAGCTTCATGGGTAAGGTTCTACATGACTGCATAAGGGGTTAACTGAGGTTAGGTATCCTCCTCAACTTAAAAGACAAAAATTGGCAGAGTGAAGATTTACACACAGACTGTATGTTAATGGAGGTAAAATTTGCATTTTGGTTAATACCAGGCTATGAGAAAAGGCACAACAGTACATCCCAAGACTGAAAGAGAGTTAAAAATGAAGGAGAAACACAAAATCATAAGTGAAAATACTAATAAGAATTCAATATAACAAGCAAATCTATCATACAAGACTAAATACTATTTAGGTGAATGAAAATACATTTTGATCACCTTAACTGCAATGCAAACAAAACCCAATCACATTTTATGTTCATGCCTCAACAAATGCTTTGTGACATATTATGTTTTTTTAAACTACTATGCAAATCTATGTGTAATGATGAATGAAAATGTTAATACAATGCTGGAAGAGTTGTAATATGTAGGCTTTTTTCTGAGGTTTTGCACAAAAATATTCCCCTGCACGTAAATATACTGCAAACATATTTAGGTAACTGCTTATAATCTCTTCATCAGGGATTGTAGTGACTGGACATGAGATAATGGGTTTAAACGGAAACAAAAGAAGTTCAGGTTAGATATAAGGAAAAAGTTCTTTACTGTAAGGGTGGTGAGGCACTGGAATGGGTTGCCCAGGGAGGTTGTGAATGCTCCATCCCTAGCAGTGTTCAAGGCCAGGTTGGCCAGAGCCTTGGGTGACATGGTTTAGTGTGAGGTGTCCCTGCCTATAGCAGGGGGATTGGAACTGGATGATTTTAAGGTTCTTCCCAACCCAAACCATTCTGTGACTCTATGATTCTACGGTAATACTGCCCTCAGGCTATAAGATTTCCCCTAACTTGAAAAGGACTTTCAGCCTTTTAAGGTGAATTTAACTGGAAAAGATTCAGATGCTGTAAAAGAAATATGGAAGGGGAATAGGCAAGGAAACACAGATTTATTTTCTTAGAAACATAAGATGCTGCTCAATTACATGGTATTAACACTGGTCTAGTAAACGAGACTGGAACAGACTGAGGCACAGAGAGAGGGTGAAGTTTCCAAAACTACAAATCACTTAACTATTACCAAAAGTCACAGACGTTCTGTTCACTTGAAAGCCTTCCCCAGACATCTTATCTTGCTGGATATGTCATTTCTAATAAGCAAGGTGAGTTACACATTGTAACAAGGGTAGAATTAATCAGATACTAAAAGATCATAGATATAAGCAGTGCAAAATAGGAATGGTTACATGGGATATAGAAATGAACATCTCTATTTTAACATGAGAATATGGATGAAAATGGTTGTGGACAAGAATGCCTAAGTACTGAAATCTCCGTTTAAGACCAAGGTTGCACTATGTATGCTG
The DNA here is from genome assembly GCF_012275295.1 of Melopsittacus undulatus. NCBI lineage: Eukaryota > Metazoa > Chordata > Aves > Psittaciformes > Psittaculidae > Melopsittacus > Melopsittacus undulatus. The sequence continues at coordinate 5,884,909 of NC_047529.1, read as the reverse complement.
TGGTCTGAACAGACTTCCTCAGCATTTTATTTTAAATGTAGACTCATTTACTTTGTTCACCAAGTCTAATTCCATGGCAACAAGAAATTACCTGCCAACCCTGGCAAATTTCATGCTTAATTAATGCACAATAGAGCTAAAACTTGTGCAACTCTTGGTGATGGTACAGGAAACATGAAAACACCTCACTGCATCAAATAATCTGGGTTTTACACTAGGGAAGGGCTTTGAAAGAGTTCAGGTGCCAGAGATGACCTGGTTTGTTGTCAAAAGTGACTCCAGACAAAAGGCATCTCGTTTCTCATGAGATCCCTTCATATCTGTGTATTCAGCCATGTCTGCTTAAGTTTAAGAACAACAGCAGTCAGTGCTCCTTTTTGCTCCTAGCAATACCTCTGGGCCAAGGAGGATGAAAGAGAGTGAACCAGATTCTAACTCTTGTGGCCCATTAATATTTATTGTGTTTCAGCTGTAGAAGTTTGTTTTCCCACTTAATCTTCATTACCTGTGATGTCCCAATTGACTCTATAAGATGATTTTGTAGAGTAAATGGTGGATAGTGAGGAAAAATACTTATTCACTCGTAAATGAGCATATTTAATATGGATAGTTTGTACAATAAACATGCCATTTCCATAACCACTATTCAGAGTAAAACTACACACTGAAAACACTTCTAATTGTTGGGAAATCCCTACAGAATCCAGTGAATTCTAAATACCTTTAATTACTTAAATCTGCAACTCTGCCAAGGGATTTGTGGAGGGATAAAAAAACAACAGAAGAGCTTCTGTGGAGTATACCAGAAAATAGTCATTCCTGCTGGCATTCTCCCAGTTAGTAAACTACTCCCTGAATGCAGGTTATGACTATTGGAGGTGGGTATACATCTGCACCAAGAGATCACTTAGTAAAATAAAGCTTTACTGGCTATATACAGCCTTTTTTTCACACTCGATGGCAAAAGAAATCACCTTCCAAAGGGTAAGAAGGAACAGAACTGCAAAACTAAAATGGAGTATTGAGAACTTCTCTGTGACTTTCTGAATCACTTCAGGACTGAGGGAGCAGCCTGTGATTTTCACCTACCTTTCTTAGCATCGGTCCCAGACCCAAAGCCTGCAGTGGTACTTGGTCGAAGTTCAGAGCTACTCTGAGGTGTTACGTTGGCTTTGGCATTATTGGCTTTTCCTTTCCTATCGTTCTTTGAGGTGTCATTTGGTACATCAGCTATATCACTCTGAAAGAAACATTCACATCATAAGAAGTTAATTGATTTTTTACCTGTAGTATTAAAGCTGAGATATAGTAAATTCCTGCACTTGCTTACTTTAAACATAGTTAAGAAAACTTCAATACACTATCAAACAACACTATACTCAGTGTTTGTAACCTATTTTAAATGCTACCTACTAAAATATGACTTTCTCATTTCTTAAAATACCTGCCTCTAAGGGATGTATTAATATGATCCCTGAAAAGTCAGTTAGTGAATGGTATTTCAGTACACGTAAACTAAAATTAGCCAGTGTATTTCAGAGCAGGACAAAGGGTCTTATATTAGAAAATGAGAAATGATAGGCAACATGCATCAGTTTGAGAAGGACCAGTTTACTTTAAAAGAAGAACGTAACAGGAACATAAATGGGGTGTGTTTGTCATGAAGTTCTACTTACTGTTTCAATGCCCATCGCTCTCATTTGGTCTGCTCTTTTTTCTGTGATGGACAGAAATTTCTTTGGATCTGATAAAGCATCCACGATATCTGTAAGAAAAACATACTCAACCTTTTATAATCCTCAGAGACATTTGGAAACTAATCTTTTACAAAAGCTTGATTCTTCCTCTGTTAGGAGCCATGGCTTGCAAAACCAGTCCAGCTTTCCATAGTCAACTTGGCAAGACTGAAAGCACTCATCATCACAGCGCTTGAGCATAAGGAACACAAATGAGTTTATAATGCACCAAGAAGTGATATGCATCCAGGTACCTTACTTAGGAACAACACTGACTCCATCAGAGTGAGCTTACTCTGACTTACTCCCAGTTGATGACACTAGAATTTGGGACCAGAAAGGGAACGCCTGAGCCACAAAGCACTAACAACTTTGTCTCCTGGTTATTTGAGGGGATGCTGACTGACTACAGGGAATTGTAGAAAATGCCATTATATTTCCTATGTAAACATCAGTTTCAGATGGGTGGTTAAAGCAATTGGGAAGATCTGTTCTCACTTGCCTTTGTGATGCTCCATATCTGCAACATGAGAGGCTGTGAAATGGCTTTTCTATGAACCATAATGACCAATATCTGAATCTTGCACATGACCCAGGACCACTAGCGGCATTATAACACTACCCAGAGCCAGATATCATAGATAATTGAATCTGTTTTCCATATGCAGTGGAAAATGTGTAAGCATAGGTTTACAGGAAGACAAAGATACATGAATATTCACCTGCATATTGAATAATCCATTTCCATGCTTAATTTCAACAGTAAATGAATGACAAAAATGGCAAAAGAGGCCCTCCACTGCTAGAAATGATTTTACAAATTAAACTGAGTCAGCACCTACAGCACTGATCTGTTCTGATGAGCCCTGTGAAACTCTGTCTCTAGTATTATGGACAAAAAGGGTCCTTGGTCTCAGTTAATAAGCCTTCCTTGACAGAGCAATAACTTAAGGAAGGAAGTTTGAATGCTGTAGCCTGATTGACTCATCATCCACCACAAACTATTGCCATTTTATTAACTCAGGTTTTTGTCATGACTTGCAGGAGGTCCATGGACAAGGCTTCACTTGCACAAAGCTGTTTCTTTGCAGGATGCTGCAAGACCCAATTCTGGCTGCTTATGAGCAAAAGACAAAGGCTTCTGTGCTCTTCTATTCTAGCTGGTCTCACCAGCATGTTTCTGCAGTGTCAGTTCTGACAACACTTGTGGTTTTAATCATCATTTGAGTTTTGCCCATGTTTCATATCATCTTTTCAGCCATTTTTCAAGTGCAGTTACAATAATGCAAAGCAGAAATGCTGATCCACTGACCAGTTGTGAAAAATATCCAACCCATCAAAGCTTTGGGAAGAAACTTTCTATCCTTCCTATGCAAACCAGGGGTTAGAATACAGCATCTCCCTCCCAACCTAAGTTGTTCTATAAATGTTCCTCTGAAGTCACCAGATGCACTTCTCCCATTCGAACAAAAGCTGTACTAAATACATAACATTACCCTTGACAGCTCTGTTTATCTACACAAAAAAGTTGTTTCCAATCACTGTCGTGACTCAATGTTGTCTTCTGAAACTTACTTCAGATACACAAAAACTGTGTAGGAGTTATTTTCAGCCACAACAATGGCACTGCAGCTCAGCACTGGCTGTTCCCCTCTTCCCTAAGTTAGTAAGCATGTATTTTTGTCCTTGGCTTGCCCCCTTCAATGAAAATCCAGGACTACCCTGCTAACAGGATGTGTCATCTGAAAATGGAACCTGATTATCACCGGCGTCAAAGTAAAAATGACTAACATGTTTGGGAGAGTGAGACCTTTGCAAATGGCATTACTAACCATACAAGCACATCACCAAAGGCTAAGCATTTCTACAAGGAAGATGTGACTCACTGCTGCTTTTCACATTGTCATTTGTCCTCTGCTTACGTTTTTCTTTCTCCCCAGTGAGGTAAGGTGGGGGTAGGGAATAGCATTTTGGAGGAGAATTGCAATTAAGTATAAAACCAGGAAAATCACTGGCAGAGCACATTACAGAGGACTCTAACCACTAACCTAAGTAGCCATGCTTACTTACGTACAGCTTCTATTGCAGAAGCTTCTCTTTGGAGAACACTACTTCATTTACATTAATTTGGACCAGTATTGTATTTTATTGGGAACAATGTTGACAGTGTAGCTGATGCAAATAAACCACAAGAACTTATTAAGTTGTATGAAAAACAAAATTATGCAACTTTCAAAAGCTTGTGATGCATTACCCATTCTAGCTATTATTCAACTGTAAGTTCTTAAATCTTATTCATATGGGTTAAAAAAAGGGAAAGAAATAAAAAAGAAAAGCAGGCAGCTATTGAACTGAGCTGTACTTTCCTACTGGTTTACTAAAACAACCACAGAGATTGTAGTGATAGCTCATAAAACAATGAGAGGTTCACTGCCCATGGTAAGTAATTAAAACCCACACGCCAATAGAATACTGATGATTCCACCTGAGTGTTAAAAGTTACTTCTCACTTGTTCATGTTCTGTGTCAATGAGAAAAATATGTAAGACACATCGAAACTACCTGGGAAGGGAGAGCTATTTAATTCATTTAGTTCATGTTAATATGGGGTCTGTTTCCCCCAACACTGCCAGTAAGCTATGACAACTAGTTCTCTCATTCAAAACTAGTGTATAATAAGCTATGACAGCTAGTTCTCTCATTTACAACTAGTGAATAACAAGCTGTGACAACTAGTTCTCTTATTCTAGTGGTATATTCGTGTAATGATATTGTTACTCAGTGGTAGTATGCTTTTCTATGTCCTCGCCTCTACCAGATGAAGCATCTATAGAAATGCTGACAGTGTAGCATCCAGTGTAGATCATCCAGTATTGAAGGGCACCCACTGCAAGTTCTAAACTAGTGTTCAAATTCTGTTTGAAGAACAACTCTTTCACTTCTGAATTTGTGTCACACAGTTTAAAACCTGAAGTATCAAATATCCTCTCCCTATGTGAGCAGCACACTCAGCAGCTTGAGCAACATCAAACTCCAACTTTAAATTTGACTCTTAGAAAAAGTGTGGTATCATTGAGGAAAACATCAATCCCAAATCAGAAGCATGTCCTTAATTTAGAAAGCATTTTAACTGAGTCATACTGTCAAAACCTTAAGGTCAGGGAAGAACTAAAGCACATGCTTAAATGTGCCCCTAAGATTCATGGTTCAATTACTGCCTCCAGAATCTCAAGCTTAAGCAGAAGCTTACATTTGTCTCAAGACAAAGTCCCTGAAGTTAAATACTGTAGATGAAGCATGCTCCGTAAAGGCATGGTAATGCTCCAGAACTGTGGCCAAAAACTTGCCAGCAACCAAGATTTAAGGTGTGAACAACACAAATGCTTCTGTAAATGCTTAACTTTCTTCATGAAATACTGAAGTAAAAAGCCTAGATGAATGCCAGGAAACACAGACTTGAAGACACACTAATACCTTAGGTTAGCTTTCCCCTTCTGCAGTTCGTACTATGGAAATGATACTAAGAGAAGTAGCAGTAATTCTCTGCACAGACAGCAGGTTTGAAATCATTTTTGCAAAGAGCAAAACATCATTTTTATCCATGATGTTTCACCAATCCACTCTAAGGTGAACTCCATTTTACTGCAGTCAGAGCACTAATGTTTAGCGTAGTTTGTGTTTCCCAGTTTTAAATGGTTTACATATTGCCTAACATACAAGCAAGTTCCATCTGCAGTGAAGAAAACATTTCCCAGAGGTACAACCCTCAGGGTGAACTTACCCATGACACTGATTTAAGTGGTGTAATGATTATTCTCAGCTGTTTGTTCCTACACATATGGGGCACAGAATTAATGACCATGGCCCTGCCAACCTGACCATGGAAATGGCTTACGTTAAAAACGACTTTCCTGAAAACTCAAAAGTAGTTAAACCACACTGAAACCACCTAAAATTGGGAGAGAAAAATGCAGACAAGTTTTGGATGCTAATTATTTCACTGTCCATTTTTAACAACCCAAAATTCTCAACAATACAAAGATGTTTTGTTTGAAAAAGCACATGTCTAGATTCTGCATCAATTCTTCATACCTATAGGCCAAACAATAGAGCTAAAGTACATGCTAAACTTACAAATATTTAACATTGAGGCAGGTATTTGGTCTGAAAGCTCATTTTTTTTAACTAAATATGTAGGGTTTCCAAGGAGTTAAAATACTAAATATTTCCAATCCTCTAACACTGTGTCTCTGCTTTCGGCTGGCATACTGACACTGCAGTACTTCCACACCAACACTCAGACTCTACATCACACTGAGATACAGGTTTATCTCACCTCCAAAACCATCAGGCACATATGTTTTAAGCACAATGTTGCAGAAAACCGTTGGAAGAGAGAGTGGTTTGTTGCCCTCATTCCGAAGGGAAATGTGTCTGTAACCCGCTTGCAGACCATCCAGAGGCAGGATCCTCTGACCGATCAACTTATTGTTGTCATCATACACTGCTATTCTCAGGACAGCAAGATCAGGGAGAATAACCTGGAAAGCCATAAAAGGAAGGAATTCAATGACTTTTATACAGTATCAACCTCCCTATCTCCCATGTTTGAACCTATCATTTTGAGTTCCAGAAACAGGCTATCACCCCTGTAAGATCTGACATTCCCTGCAAACTGCACACTGAGATGAGTATTTCCTAGAAAAGCTTTTTTTTTCCACCCTAAATAATGGGTAGATTTTAGAATATGGAAATCCTGCAGCTTACAGTTACACTAGCTAAATATTTTGCATATTCATTTTTTATGGTGACATCAGTAAGGCAGTAAATCTACATGGGAAATAACAGATATATTGGCAATAGGAGGGTAGATAGTGCTGAATCAGGAAGAATTATGACAGGAAGATGGCATTTGGGATGTATCCAAAAGGGCAATGAAGAACAGAAGGAGTGCAAGCACAAGCTGATAGAGCACTATGATGACCTATGGGTTCTGCAAAAGAGAGAAGCAGACCCAGAGGGTAGGACAGGATGACAGACCTGCTGAAATGATGTGCTGCCAGCCGGCAGAAGTGGGTGTGCTGTACTCATGACACGAAGTGTACATGGTATGCATGGTGGGCAGGGATGCTGCCAGCTATCTGCATCTGCCAGTCCCCAGTCTGGACTGACTAAAGCAGTAACAAAAAATTCCTGCCTTCCTGGAACAATGGTGCTGCCTTTGCGCACAGAGCAGTGAGGAGAACATGGGGCTTTGAGTAAGGAAGTTGTCCCTGCCTGTTGGAACTAGATGATTTTAAAGGTCCCTTCCAACCCAAACCATTGTGTGATTTTGTGGGAATCTCTGAAGACAGCCTGAGAGGTGCTATCAGCCTGTCTTGACTGTGTGCTGGGAAAGGTCTTCCCACTCCCTCCCTACCTGACGCCTATGGAACAAAAGAGAAGATCTATGTAAACTGTGTCTCCTATCTCCCTTAGACTGTCCCCCTGCCACTTTCATCTACAGTCTTAGAGGGCACAAAATAAAGTGAACTTTTGGTCTCCAGACTCACCTCAGCTATTCACAGACATTCTGCTCTACCTGACTACAACTTAGCACTCCCAGTACAGGTCACCACCAGCACTTACCCTGTCCTCTCCCTTACACAACTGAGTGACAACACAGAACTTGGGTTACAATGACTGAAGCTTAAATTTAATTAAAACAAATAAACCAAGAAAACAGACAAAAGAACAATCAGAAATGTTACTTCAGAGCAACTATGTAGGGATCAAACATCAGCTTGAGAACACCATAATCCAAATAAGGCAGGGAAGATGTCTCCTCCACAGGCCACAGATCAGCACATCTTTCATTACATGGTGGCCTTGGATATAGATTTGTTAGAGAGCAGGAGTGAGGATTAAGTTGTTTATTGCTCCCTCTCCATTATTCTGTTTTGCAGTATCCTGGTAGGAACTTCCACCCTCATAAGAGACATTTTATTCTATGATTTTAGCACTGTCCACCCCATGCCTTCATTTACTCCAGCTAGAGGAATTGTTTCTACTGTGTTTATGCCACTCATCTGCTCGATCACCAATTACAACTCATGTCTTGATTACAGTGCTAAGCCTGATATGTTAAAGGCCTGAGATGAAGAAAAATAGTATCTTGGCTGACCTGCAGTACGAGTTGAGAATGAGTTGAAGAGAATGTGTGACTATGTAATTTTTCATTGCTGTGCAGAAAGTCCAAGGAGTATTTGGCATCATGCACTGTACCCATGCTAAGATACTCAGGTAGGCTGAAGCTGTCTGCACCTTGTGGTCTATAGGCCTTTTGATTTTAGAAAGTGGAAAGCAGCAGATGCTGGCCATATGGTCAGCAAACCATGGGTGCCATAACTGCCTGTCATTGTACCTAAGCATCTTCCCTGTGCCTCCTCATATACAGAGAAAAGCACCTGAAGTCACATTCAGTCCAGAACATATTTGAGTCCAGAAAAACCTCTCATATTAATATACCCAAGAGTGAAGTGTTATCACCATTCGGATAAAGCCTGTCACTTTGGAACAGAAGAGCAACAATCTTGTATGACAATGAAAGAAGTGTAAGGAGAACAGACATTATCAAAGACAGCACTGCTAATGCATGTGGTCTGGATGGAACTCCAGCTGACAGAAAAAAAAATAAAGTTAAAAAAAAGAGTGTATCAGAAAGGCTGAGAGATAAAAACTGAACACAGACAAGAGGTCTCTGCAAATCCCCCATAGCAAGAAAAAAAGCCTTGTTTTTATTCTGATATTGGGAAAAAGAAAAAGGTACATGATACACATGGACTACTGAAGGAGGGAGCTGGCAACACGTCTGAGGAACACAGCACCCTTCCAACTTTTCCATGTAATAACATTGACCTTAGCTTTGGATGCAGCATCTCACCTGCCCTCTGGGCTGAAGGAACAGTGCAAGATAGCAGCCACTGCCAGGGCAGGGAAGAAGAAATCTCCAAGGAATGATGGTCCACCAGCGGGAGCTCATTCTGAGCAGACTGCATACCTTGAACACAGGCATGGCCACGGAGGAGGTGGCTACCTCCAAGTGGGAGGAGGAAGCAAAGGGGAAGGAAAAGCCAGGCAGAAACAAACAAACAAAAACAAATCATGTGACAGCTACAGAGGTTATCCATTAGAAAAAGAAAACAAAGCAAAACTAAAACCAAATGAACAAACAACCTCTTGAAAGCTTATTGCAGCTTTAGATTTACTGCAGTAAACGGGACTCCTATAAACCCTTTCTCATGGGAGCAGTACTAACTCATGTGAGCAGTTAGAATGGAGCAGGGATGGGCGGCTCAAGTGAGCGAGGATGCTAATGTGCAAAGCACAAACAGAGCTTTCCGAACATCCTACCTTCCGAAATACAAATGATTCTTCATTGTAAACAGGGTTCAGCCCATTGTTCATCACCATGCGTGTCCGAAACTCTTTACGTATCGTGTCCGTGGGTAAACCATACATATCCACTTCTACATACGTACCGATCTTTTTGTCTGATAAGAACTGACCTGATATTACCTGCAACATAACAGAGCAGTAAGGAAAAACAATACAACGTACACAACGTTTCATGAATAGTGGGAATATTGGTATTTATTTTACTGACAGCAATCTGAAAAATGCTTTATACAGAACAGACATTTATTTCTCTCCCCATGGTAAGAGGTTGGAACTACATGATCTTAAGAGCCTTTCAAACCCTAACTATTCTATGATTCTCTGATTTAATCACATTAAATTGGTATATTTAGTGCTAAAACTGCAGCACTTCTTTAGAAAAGCATTTGTGATAAGACCTTAAATATAACCTTGATTTGAAACGATTGTGCTCACTGTGCTATGGTATTAACAGTTGTATATCAGTCAGCCAAGGACTCACAGATGCATTCAGTATATTACTGGAAAATACTGAATGAAACAACCATATTGGGCAGTGCTGTTCTGCAACTTTGAACCTTCTGTTTGGAAGCCATCTATATGTCTTGACTACAAAGAGGTGAAAGGAAGCTATTGAATCTGTTTGCACTTAGGTAAAGGTTTAAAGTAATCGCATGTCAGCCTAATTCCATATTATGTGTCTGGAAAGTGTAGGATCTTAAAAAGCAAACAAGCAAAAACCCCACACGACTCCTCTATATTGCTCTGCACATGAAGATTTGTTGCAGTTTCACTCCAAGTCAAGAGGAATCTAGCCACAGCAGGTGATTGCTCCAGGGAAAACTTTCATGTCATCAAGATGACATCCTATGTAAAAATACAACTTACGTTTTCATTACTGTGATCAAAGAGGGAAGAAAACCTGGAACACGATTTCACAGACCTAAGCTCATTTCAAGTCCTTTCATTTTCATGACCTAACATTCTTCCAGGAAACACTCTGGAGAGCAAATCTGAAAAGTTACATGGCTGGGGGTACCATCAGTGGCTGTGGCCATAGAATCATAGAATAGTTAGGGTTGGAAAGGACCTTGAGATCATCCACTCAATCCCTTTATTACAGGATTTATATGGAATTTTATACTAGTTTAAGTCACATAAGAAAAGTGAGCAGCAAAATATATGATCTAAGAATTATCTCTAATGATATTTAGAGCTTATGTTTTCACCACCATAACCCACTTCCCTCTTGGATGGATTGCACTGTCATGAACATTAAAGAAAAACGACATTAATAAGATTTTTCTTCAGGAAATGCAAGTAAAATTAGGTAAGTGTCTAGAATGCACAAAGAAGCCTTGGTCAGGGAGAGTTTGAAATTTCCATGCTGCACACAGAAAGTGATAACTGGAAGCTTAAATCTTTTGTTAAGCTGCACATAGGGGATTTGACCAAAGAGAGCCAAGTGACAAAAGGAGTTTTACAACTCTCAGCCTCCTTCCAAAAGGTGATACCTAACCTTGCTGTACAACTACAGCAGAACTTATATGGACTTCAGTACTTCTAGACAACTCCAAAGTAAGGACCATCATGTTTTGTAAATATCCTGTCCTTGTGTGCCCATATTCCTCCTTGCTCTGTGGTGACAAGTGATGTCTGTATGATTACATATTGTTCACAGAAATTAACTTCACTCATTTATTCATTTGTATGGGCTGATGCAATTCGAGAAGAGCACAAGGGGGGAGGGGGGTAAAATTCACTGATAATGTGTAATAACGAACCATTTCTAATACAATCATGTTTCGCTTATATCAAGTAAACACAGATATTTTAGCCAGCAATAAATAAAAACCCACAATAGAAACAACTTGACAAAACCCACACCATCTAAATGTATTTTCTGTAAATATCCTATTTCTGTTGACATTTAAATGTGATTTGGGATGTGATAAGATAACAGAAGTTTGTCTGTTGCTGGTTTACCTGTACAGAACATGTTGCAGCAATGACACCATCTACAGGAGTTTCAGAGAAAGGGTCAAATGTTCGATCTGGTCGTCGCATGAAATCTGGTTTAAGTAGATACCTTATTTCAAGACAAAGAAAGAAGAAAATTATTCTTGTGTGAAAACTAAAATTGTATTAAATACAAATAAAACTATGTTCTAGGTTTAAACAATGAACTCTCCTACAGCGCTGTAAAATACAGAATGCCATTCTAGCTGCTAGTATTCTAGGAAATACTACAGTTGTCTAGCATACAGATAGATGTTAATCTTCATTCTGAATTACCAGCTACTGAGAGATTAAATCAACCCTGGATTTGAAGATGAAAACAAATGTAATGTAATCAAGGGGATTTCAAAATGACTCAATGATACACTTAAAAAGTATATTGAATTATCCTATAATAAAAAGGAGATGCTCTCTTTTGTTTGAATTCTTTAACATTGTGGAAAAAATACCTATTCAATTTTATTGTCTTAAATGAAGTAATTCCACAGAGTCGAGACTCATACAATAAATTCCAGCTTGAGGCTAATTTTTTCATCTCAGTTATAAAACCTTGGGGAAAACAGCTGATAATGTCTGCTGACAGATTGTTAATTATAGTAGCATGAAAGGTACTACCATAATAACACTTACACTACATCCCTGAGGACTAGACACTGGATCAACATATCAATGAAGCTGACACGTGCTCTGATGAATCAAAACGCAAGGATTCTAATCACAGAAATGCTGTGTTACACGTGACAGGGGTTTTCTTCCACTGATGGAAGAGAATGTGTAACTGGAGTCATCTTATTAATACTGCGGCCCTTACAGAAGACTTGTTAATATTCTAAAATTCTTCTCATTAATATATTAATATTAACATACTATTATTAATATACTAATAATAATCATCTAAAAAAGCTTCTAATCTTCTAGAAGATTATCTTCTATCCATCCTTAGTCTTTCTAGTGAAACACTGGTACATAATGTTATAAAGTCCTACACAGAGTTCAGAAATAATTAAAACATGCTGGGAAAATTCCAATGGAAACAATGTCAATGTTTTCTCTCATTTTTTTCATGTGTTTTCTGTTTAGGAAAGGAACCTTCCTCGTTTGTCTTACATTATAAATGAGTGTGAATTCATATATTTTATTAATTTAAAGTAGGTTATGGGCAGAAGGGAACTATCAGAAACAAGGCTCTGCTTCCTGCCTGTTGAAATGAAAACATTTTCCTATCCATGGCAGGGGATTGGAACGAGATGATCTTTAAGGTCCTTTCCAACCCTAACTATTCTATGATTCTATGGTGTGCTGAAACTGAAGTGATTTGATCTTGTTTCTCCAGCATGAAAACTAATTGGGATGAAAAAAGTACAGACAAAAAGAAATGTAATTTTTTATCTTCAATGCCCTGCATGATTTCTGTGACTGAAACAGTGCCACATTTGTAATACATGTCAAAATACTGTCATTATGTTACCACACATTACCCACTATATTACTGTAATGCCAAAAGAATGACATACGAATCAAGGACGTCAGTTGATTACGATGCCTGTGCTTAGAGAATTTGGCAAGAGTAAATAGGTGCTCTTTTGCTAGGCTGGGGGGGTCAAACAAGAAAGGAGCCATACTCTGCCATTCTGCATATTCTGACTGAAATGACCAGTGACTGCACCTTTGTCAAAGCTTATAGCATCTACCTGGAGAGTTCACTGCTGAAAGAAAGGCACAGAGTAGCAAAGCACTGTTAAGTACTCTTGCCCATTCTTTAGATGAGGCATTTTACCAAGCTCCATCTACTCAGATTTTCTTTCTGAATAAGATTAGCATTAGTAAAGGAGGTATTTCTTCCCAGGATGAGTTTGCAGATTTTAAGCGTGTTCCTAGACTGTCATTTCCTATCACTCATCAAACTTCTCCTTTCTCTCAATGCTAATGATCAGCCTATCCTAGTAAGGTATAAACTCAACATCTTAGAAAAATCTATAAACATCATCTTCAGCATCCCTTTTCATTCAAAAGTCATGAGCAAGAACTTAAGAAAGACAAAACACCTCAGTATTCTCCCTGAAATCTGCTCTCCAACTAAAGCACACGTTAAAAACCCATTCCCTATATATTAAGACTCAATCTGTCCAAGTAAATTTGGCAGTTCTGTGAACTGCACAGTGAGTCTCCATTCTGAGGTGTATCTTCAAGCACACTTGAGAACAGAAGCTGAATAAATAACTGTGTATGGTACTCATGATCTTCATAATTTGCACGCAAAGCCTCTTCTATTTATTCTCTAAAAACTGGGCATAATTAAAAGGCATATTCATCAGAATACATCCTTGCAGGGGATAACTCTCCCAGGATTTTCCTAATTTCTACTCTTCACCTAACATCCAATTTTGCTTTTATAACACATAATTAATAATGGAAAAATGTTATTAAAGCCATAGTACAGGATTCTGATACACAACGACAATGGTTTAAATCATCACTCACCCGCATGATCCATTATATTCAAATTTTCCTTGATTCAACTGCATTGCTAAATCTGTCAAAAGAGGAAAAAATTACTGTGCTTCCTTCTGAATTATGCAGACATGAAAAATCTTTATTAGAAAAGGAAATAAGACTGTCCAGAATAATCGGTTTAAGTAAAAATTAGATACTGTGTATATAAAACACACATCCAAGAAACAAAAGGAAGCAATAGGAAAATTCCAGGTTTCTTCACAAGAGTAACAGCTTTACCAGCCAAGCTGAAGCCCATACTGTGCTTAGAAAATAGTCTCTCCCTGAATTCAGAAATACCTAGTAGCAGAGAAGCATCAGACTGTGACCATATTAAGTGCCTAGGATGGGATTTCCATCATCCAACTTTTGGTATTTACAGTATAGATGTCTCCATTTCTGCTAGAGATCTAGAATCACTCTGAATAACAGAGGGATGCAGGCTTTAACTAAGTGCCTAACTAAGGCAGACACATAAATTATACTCCGACACTGTCTGTAACTGATGCCTTAAAGAAAGTGAGATGAGTATCACACTGGTTTACTATGGGCTTAATTGAATAAAATACCACAAAAAGAAACCATAAAGATCACAGCAGCATTGCTTAGTTTCAATGCTTCAAGCATCTTGAGTTTTATTCAATGCATTCAATGTTATTATGGCACTTGCATATACACATCGTAAACATGTAATTACCCCCCTCCCATACAACCCTCTCCCAAACATGGGAAGAAATAAAACATTTTCCTGCAGGTTTCCAGCTACACTAGAATAAAATATCCTTCTCTAGTGATACCACAGGTATTCTCTTGCCCAACAGACTGCCTTCAAAAGGGAACTAATTCTTTTCTGTACATTCTCCATTACACAAAATAGGAGATTCTGATATGCTTGTATCAGTTATTTGCTTTAGTGGGCAGCCTTAACTTTTACTTCCTTAATTAGTCTTCACCCTGACAGCACAGTTGGATCATAGAAGATGAATACAGGAAAGCTGATCACTTCATACAATTACCATTCTTATTTTGCAATATAATGGGTCTGAGAATGATATGCAGTGGGCAGAGGCAGCACTGGGAGCAGAATGAAGCTTGCACATCTGCTCTGACCTCTGTATTGTGTCCAGTGGAAAGCTTTACAAGCAGTGTATTCCTGTACAGCTTCTTCCTACTTCCTCAGCTGGGTAAATCAGTACAAAGCTTTGCAGGATAGAGCTGAGGATATGATCATTAGGAGTGTCTGCAGTACCAAAGACACTGTCTGGGAAAGGTGGAGACGGAAGCAAACACAAAAGCACTATCAGCTAGAAAAGAAAATGGAAAAACTGGTCTGTTACATTTATGACTAAAGACATTCCTAGATTAATTAAAAACAAGGCAAAGCAAAACACAACAAAAAAACCCTACCATGTTACTCATACTCACGCCTTCACTGAACAGGGACAATACATCTCCTCTCAGTTTGCCCTGTGGAGAGGCATTTACATTCCCTGGCATTGTAATTCTCAGCTGGGATCTCAGACCCCATTCTTTGATGCTGAACACCACTCACAGTTCACAATAACTGGTCTAGAAATGCATTTGGCACATACCCCACATTGCTTTTTACCATCTTAATTTGTACACTCCTTCATTCTGGGTAATGGTTGGACTTGATGATCTTAAAAGTCTTTTCCAACCTCATTGATTCTATGATCTTTACTTTGCAGACATGCACTGAACTGTGCCAAAGCTGTGTTTTGTGAAAGAAGCGATTTCCGTGTAACCGATGCCTTTAGTGAAAAATTATTGATGTGAAAAGCTACAGGACTTGTATTTTTCCATGAAAGTGGACTGAATTTTCCTCCTATATATGGCTTTTTTATTGCTCCTTGTCTTACGCTTCCGTAATTCCACCCCACTGTATTATTTAGCCATATGTCCGTTTCCTCAAAAATGCCAGAAGCAAATCCATGGCATCTGTCTGACAGTTACTACCCAAACCATTCTTTAGGATTGAGGTCCACTGGTCGTTGCTGCCTACCTGGGGTCTGATAGTTCAGTGAGACCATCTGGCAGCCAGCGTTCCAGAAAATTTGAGGCATGTAATTACTGGAATCCACTCGGCCTCCCTTTGGGTATATCCGACTCATTTGTCGTTTGTTATAACTGTGTAATTCATCAAGGAAATTGAAATAAAAACATCATAGAAATATATGTTCATATTCTGGTAACTTCAATATTTCTTACATTAATCTTAGTGTTTTTCATCCTATGAGCTACTTTTCCTTTATAGACTTGGAATACTGCAAATCTAGAAAGGTGCTTGGTTTATCTGTAGCATTAGTAGAGATGCGGTACGAGGAGGTGAAAGGATACTTCACAAACTCAATGGCATGGGTCTTCAAATATCCTAGTCCGACTGATTCATTGAAAGAGGACATATTATGATGAATATTACGTTCTAGAAAGAAATACAAGACATTTTAAAACACTTCTGTAATGATGAATCAAAATCCAAGATCATGCACTACATGTAATAGCAGGATACGGTAGTTTCTGGTCTGTTTCCCCATTATCTGCCACTCAGAATCAAATTACACTGAAATTTCAGAGTATTTCTGACTTCATTTTTTCTTTCACTTCACTGGGCAACCAACAAAACTTTCATTTGTGGTTTAGGACAAAATTGTTATTCAGAGCCAGTGTTGTGTGGCTAGATAAGGCAAAACAACATGATAAATGGTCTAGTGTGCAGGACAAAAGCAGCAGCTAACTGCTGACCACTGTGACAATCATGTTCACCTTTCTTTACAGAAAGATGAACTAGAAAAAGCAGTTTAGCTGGAAAAGCCTATAGAATATAATCAACCTCAACAGCTTCAGACTCTCCCAGTAATTTAGTGACTCCATGTGGATGACCAATGGAATAACATGCTAACTTTACATTGAAAGACGCAGAGCTATGATGGTCATAAAGCTATAAAAGCCTTACGCCATTTCTAAGCTTAGAAAACGTAGAGATAAAAAAAATACCTAGAATAAGCAAATACTTTTATTTCATTCAACCTTTTATGTTACCTTCTGCTACATCGAAACCTTGAAATTTTACAGGTTGAGCATAGTTGACCATTGTTGATAAATATGGATGTATATTGGTTGTGGCACCTACATATTTGTAAGATGCCATCCACGCTTGTTCATCTTCAACAGTTACTAAACCCTGAAAATACACATTAAAAAGAATAATCACTATTTGGGTGTGTAAATACCATTGTTGGCATTTTCAAATGATACAAAATTATACCCAAATCTGCAGAAACTTAAAGAAAGTGCAAATTAGTACAAGAAAAGTGGAACTTTAGTGTCACAAATTAAGACATCTTCTTACTGTTATATACACAACAAACACGCTCATTGTTAGACACATGCAAGAGGACTAATGATAGAAAAGCTCCTAAGCAGTGGGTAAGTATTACATGATGTTAGTAGGATAACTTTAGGATAAAAGGTAAAGATTACAATAGAATGAGCAATAGTGGGAGAGAATGATCTTTCATTGTCAAACAAATTCCTAAGAACCATGATTTAATATACATTTCCTTATAGCTGTAGTGGAGTGAAGCATACATGGTACTGAGTAGAACTTTCTCAACACCAGAACACAAATAGGTTCAATTGCTAATCTTTACTAACGAAAGCAGACCAAAATATAGGGATTACAACCTTCACTGGACAAAGAGATGTCACAACATCAACAAGAGACACCACATGCTCATATTCCTAGCTGCTTAAACTGATAAAAATCAGAATCCATCACCCCCATAAAGATGCACTATATTTATAACAGAACTTCAGAAGCTTTCTACAAGTATCTCATTTGCTAGAAACCCACAACAGAAAGCACTTCTGTGCATCTACCTGCCCAACTTTTTCCTTTCCCTAAACCAGACTGAAACACATTCTTTTCACTGAAACAAAGGAAAGAAAAAGAAAGGTCTCTGTCAATCTAAGCAAACTCCACCAGTCTTACTGCTCATGGCATTTTCCCCACAAACGTTTTCACTTGTTCTCCTACCAAGTGAAGCAGTTACCAAAACATCAAACCTCCTGCAGGCTGGCAGGGAATGTCTGCAAGGAAGTATTAAGTTTTTATAGTACAGCTTGTTACTTTTAGAGCGCAACTTGTGTTTGTCACAAAGTTCTCCTTCAATATTGTATCAGCAAGCCGTCAAGAACAAGAAGCACTTTGCAAATCCACTTCTCATGGAAGAAGAATGCAGTTCACAGAGTCTACGCTACTGCACCTCATTTACTCAGGAGATGAGAGTGAAGGAAATGTGAAACTATCTGCCAGTATAATGGGCCTGTCATAGGGTGCAGACACATTTCAAAGAATGAATACCATGTGAAGTGAAACAATTTATGCCTTAATATCAGATGGTTATAGTCCCAAGAAACTGCAGAGAACAGCTGAGCTATCAGAATGAGTCTGGGTACACACTTATATGTGTGTATACGGACTTTTATGTACATTTTAGACTGAATTAAACTTCCACTGGCCCATGAAATGAAGCTGAAACCATACTTTAATGCAGAGTTATCAGGGCTCAATCCAACTGCTTTTCAGGAATCCACCTATCAAGGGGTTCACAGATCTGTTTCCTGAATATGCCAAATAGCACATCCCTTTATTAGTAGAATATAGGCACTTTTTGTTACTTCATCAATATTTGTTAATAGAGTTTAGAAGAAATTCAGGGCAAATTTCTTCAAAGGAACTAGTTCTATTCAATGTCTTCACTGTTGGAAGGGAGGTAATTCAGGAAGAACTGACCACTAACCTTCTAAAAACCAGGCTCCTTCAATGTGCCTCTTGCTGACTTCCCAGAATTGATAATCAGATTTTACTATCTTCATCCATAAATGTCTAAGCAATGAATCACAGTGAAAAGGAAGTCAAAGGGGATTATCCATGCGTTAGTGCCAACGCAATAGCACCCTGCAGACCGTAGCTGTATGACTGCTTTAATGACATACTGGCTCTAAGACACTGTTCTAAGACAGTCTACTTGTCATTGATTTTATCTTATTTCCCTGGAGACCCATAAATTTTAGAGTAAATGGGCTATACTCTTTGTGGTGTTCACATCTTTAAAACTGTGCATTAGAAAGGGGTAAGGATGGAATGTTTCTTAAAGCCTGCAGAAACAAAGGAATGGCTACAACAGCATGTGACCCTTTAAAGGGCTAGAGAAAACAATGGGGGAAAGCTGATATCCCTGCATTATTTAGACCTCCCCACCCCTCAAGAAAAGAAGTAGAACCCACTCAGAAAACAACACAGACTGAAACAAAGTGTGGTTAGAACAGGAGCAGTTTTAATGAGAGAAGGAGGAGAAAGGAGATGGGAAGAGTCTTACAGAAGGGATTCCTGGGAGAAGATAAATGCAGAAGTCCCAGGGGAAAGTGAAAGGAAGAAAAAGAGAGAGGAAAACAAAGTGCAGACAGGGTAAGGAAAGAGGGGGAAAAAAAGTAGGAGGGATGATGCACCTCAACGCCATTCAAAGAACTGCTGTTTCCCAGTGCATGACATCTGAAACTGAGATCAGACACTTCTCAGCAGGCAAAAATCATGCACTCCTGACTGTCCCCAAATATTCTGACAGTCCTGATCCCAGTATAAAAGTGCAGGAAAAGAAACCTTAGATGAGTGCTCTGCAGGTGCAGTGAAACTGAGCATTGTTAATCCATTAAGAATGCATGGTAAGTATGTATATTATATATGAAGCAATAAAATAAACTACATAACATCCTATGTGTCACCTTTTTATTGTTTTCTTGCTCAGAATCTTCAATAGCCTAAGGGGAAAAAATATATATACATTATCCAAAGACAAAGCAATAGGAAACACAGTAAGGGAAAAAAAAACCTCAAAAGGTTAGCGTATTTAGCAAAAAGTACATCCTTTTCCACCTTCCTGTTTGGCTCACCTGCCCCATACACTTGCAAAAATATTCACTCTCAAATTTGGGTACACAAGACACAAAATGCAATAACTGATCAGCAATGGGAATAGAAATGGGCCAGACAGTTAAGCCCAGACTAATGTCATCACTAGATGGGAACAGAGTTTCAGAGAAGGAAAGAACTTCACACCCAGACAACACATAAAGTCATCTTTTGTGGATATGCAAACTGCCCAGGCTCTGCAAACTTAAGGGTTAAGACTGCTGTAAACTGTGCTTTAAACATGTGCATTTGGAAAAGGCCTATCTCAAGATGTTATTTGCAATGGGACTGTCTGCTGTCTGTCTTCAATTACAAGCTCCCAGTACTGAGAATCTTGAAGCAGATAAATGTTGACCTGGCACTGAATGTACATTCCTAAAGAATAAAGATTGAGTCACTGATCAGCAAAGAAGCAGAGAAGTTACCCAAGGGCATATGCTGAGGATGAGTGACTAATCTGAAAAAACGAAGAGCCTCCAAAACACTCAGGTAGTTAAGGACCAGCTCACTTAGTAAGTGAAGCCAGTTCACGAGCAATGAAGTTAAATGGTACTTCAGTGGCGAGATTCATAAAAGTCCTAAAGAAGCAAAGATGTTGATGTGAAGAGGCACCAGGAAAGCAGGTCTGATGTCTTGGTGATGCTGCTAGAGACATACTATCAAGGGCAGTCTGTGCTACAAAAGATTTTCTGTAATTGTATTTCTCTCTGGAGTAAGATCCAAAGACAGCCAGGCAGAGAAGAAAAGGCCAAAATACTTGACTGATAGAGGAGCATGGTCTGGTTAGGAACCTTAGGGCTCACATGTGGGGTATTTTCTGTAGCAAGCAGTAATAATGCCTTCAGTGACAGTGAAGGCTTAGTTTTGAATTCCAGTCAAGTAATAAACTGTATTAAATCAGGTATGAGTGGAATAAAGAGAACTCTCACTCTACCTGCCAGATGGCTCTCCAGTGTAGCCCCACTGCTACATCACCCCACTAGGGAATAACCGCCCTATTTTGCCTTTATTGCTATAGGTGGGAGAATTCTACCCTAAGAGTTAACAATAACAAATGACCCAGGGGACCCTTGTAACAAAGACACAGGATGTAACCTTGCAAAAAAAAAACCATTGTTGAGCAAGGAAGCTGACAGTCTACTTCAGATTAGGGCTCTGCAACTGAGATGCAAATTAAAATACCAGAGGCAGGAAACTGCTTCCTGCCTTTGATGAGTATTTTGACTCAAAATCTCCACTTGTAACTGTTTCCCTCCATACTGGTTGTTTTCTCAATGAGTACTCGACCTGAACAAGCAGGCTACAAAACTGACCCTACAGGTTAGGAATCTGAAGATCTCAGGTTTGACTCTTCTGACACGTAACTGCAAAACAGAGTGCCTTTTACACCCACTTCCATGGAAAACTTCCAAAGAAATACGTAAGAAGCAATCCCACCTTTTTGACACTGATGGCAACAGCTTCTTTTTGACCGTAATCATCAGTAAGGTCACTTCCAAATTTGTACTCCGGATGAGCTTCTTCTTCCTGGTCAGCTGCACAGAAGAGAAAAAGGATCAGTGCAAGAAAAACCACAGCAACTACTACTTTTGTGGGAGGTGTGAAACAAATGGCAGCTGAATACACAGGTTTGGGTTTGGCATTTCTTTGAGACAGAAATAATATCCAGGGTATTAGATTTTTATGGATTAGCAATAAATTACAGCCAATGCCTGAGATTCTTACAGCTTTGACATGGTTAGTAAGAGAAATTAGATTTACTGTTATCTTTGAAGGAATCAGTAATTTGCTTAGGAAAAGCATAAAAAAGCCCCAACCCAACAGGCTTGGGGAAATAACAAGAAACGAAGACAAAGTTCTTTATTGAAAGATGTAAGGTTGCTAGTGACCAGGCTCCTCGTGCATGGTCAGTCTCCTTATGTCTCCTACTATATGGAATAACTTTCATTTGCTTTTAAGGTGATTTTCCATTGGAACCTAGAGCACTCTAAGAAGCGAAATAGGCCTCTTACAAACTCAAAACCACTAACCATATTATTCATGTGGATTTAAACAATAATTTTGAAAACACTTATTTGGGTCTCTTAGTAGTCTAGCACATAATTAATGACCCAGCACAACAAGAACACTATTAGAAATAAGCATTCCAGTGGAAATCAGCCTGCAAAACAACAGAATCACCCCTGTGCTCCTTTATCACCTGATGAAAGATACCAAGAAGCCCCTCCAAAAAACTGACGTACTTTAGTCCTTTTTAGCATTGAAGGGACAGATAGCAAGAGTTGGATCACAAAGAATACCACCTTTCACAAGGGCCTCTACTGAAGCTTTATGCTATTTAAAATAGATAAAAATTAACCAAGGAGAGGACCAAGGGGTAGGCTAAAGCTGGGATGTCCAATATGACATGTGTCACCGTGGTCCAGCCACTTGCCAGTGCATGATTTGACTCTTCTGAAGGTGGACATCTAAAACAGACAAGGTGAATCACACCCTAGATATGTCTATGTTTCTCTGTTGGCCATAAAAACATTCCATATCACTGGCTCACAGTTAGATGTTTATACTGAAGATATCAAGTTTGGCATCCCTCATTTTATCCTTATAAAGTATAATGCAATATTCCAATCTGACACGGACACAAGTATTAAAAATAGCAACAAAATCTGTTTTCAAAGCAAAGGTCACAGCTTCCCAGTCTCACACACACAGTGACTTGGTTGCTGCTCCAGTATCACTTCTGAACAGTAAATGGAAGTTACAATTACCACCACTATCACCAGCTGAGCTTACACTCCTACAACAGCCTGCCACAGAGCCTGCAGCTGCTGTAGGTACCCAAGATGAGATGGTAAGTCTGAAGGTCTGTATAAACGGTCCTGCATTGAGTCCAGACTTACTGCTACTGCCACAGGCCATAACATGCATACTAGCTGCTCATGCTGGCCTACTGATTAAACACAGGCAATGTATGAGAACCTTTCTCTATGAAATTCTCACCACTTTCTATTTCTTCTTCATTATCATCCTCTAGGATATTTACAGGAGCAGCAGTTTCCCCAGCCTCCATCATCTTTTTCAGAGCATCAAGCTGTTCTGTTAATAAGCAAAATAAAAGCACATTAATCATTACACAAACAGTTTGTAGCACAAAGAAATACACAATCATAAATAATTCTCTTAGCTATTTTTCAATGGGTTGTCTATGTTTTCAGTGAATAAAATTTTACAGAGTAATAGCATCATTAGACATACACTGGTGTTAGAGCTGAAAAATGGTCAGTAAGGGCTGTACCCAATGCTTAGTAAAGTTAAGAAAAGTATTTCCATAGACTTCAAAGTCTTTGGAGCAAGCATATTACTTTCTCAAACAATAAACAGACAGCTATCTCTTCCCTGCTTGATCTATGCAATGGAGGCTGCTTGGATTGTTAATTGTGTTCCCATGTGCATTCCAGTTAGCATGAACACAATCACGTATGACTGAAGTCAGTGGAAAGTCTGCATGACTATCTTCAAATGGAGAAGGACCAGGGTTCATCACTACAGCCACAGTGGAAGCTGATATAGCAACATTATTCTTATTGAAAAAAGATAAATATCAGAATTGGCAAAATAGCAAGAAAAGCAATTTGAAATTCCTTTTCATTTTATGCCTATCCTGGAAAAACACAGCGATGCAAACATATCAGTGTAGGCAGAATTTACAAGAGATTCTATCTACATCATATTTTAGTTCAACCAGCAATCTGATAAAGTCCCAGGATTACATTTCTAGGTCTATCTAGTCCTATGCTAGATGCTGGTATCAAGGCTTAGACTCTGGCTCTCATAAGAAACACAAGGGCAAACAGTGTCATTTACATATAACTCATATTCTTCCAACAATGAAGTTCAAAGAGTTTGAAAACTTTAATATCACAGTCTATTTGTACCTATGTGGACTTCTGTTTAATTTAATACTTGATGAGCTTTACTTACTTTTTTCTACTTCAGGTTTCAGCCTTTTATTCTTTATGAGAATCTTTCTTTTGAGATCATTAGGAGAAGGTAAGGCTTTACCTGGATCAAGCTGTAAAATAATTTAAAGAAAAGGTTTAATAACAGCTATTTGGCCTTTCTGTATCCCTGTTTGGGATTTTGATGTTAGGACAGCAATGGTAAGGGCAGTGAATAAGCAAGTGCCTCCTCAGGCACAACCTTGGTAGGTAGTGTGACCGCAGCTATATTTTCTCCTCTGCTTCTTCCCAATCCTATGGGAAAGCTGTGCTCAGGTAGATGTTGCTGGTTGAAGCCAGCACACTGGGCTCCAGCCTATGCCATCCTCAGCTGCACTGGTCAACATGTCTCCACCTCTCTCCTGCCTAGCAGTGGTCATGGATGTGACCTTCATGCAACTCTTCATCAGAGGACTTCCTACATTCCCTCTCTCCTGTGGTTCACACACAGCCCACGTCATAGTTTAGCCCATTATCATTTGATCTCTAAATAAGTCACCTTTTATGGCACCTTCAAGCTGAATAATGCAAGTGAGGCAGCTTGTACATTCTTACAGAGTAGAAATGAGCTGGCACTGGTGAATGGAAAACTACCCAGTCCTTAGCTAGGTAATGAAGACCGTTTAGGGCTACAGGGTCACATCTTTGGTATTTGTGAAAGGCAAAGGCAAGTTTCACATACACAGGGAAGTACTACTGAAAGTATTATTGTTCCACCTTGGGGAGGAGAAAATACTGAGAAAAAAGAAAAAGTACAAACCCTCTCATTTAAGGCCCATCATAGAACTGAGGCTAAGAAACAGAGATATGGGTATGGTAATTAGCACCCTCTCCACCTCAGGCTTGCTAACATTATGCAGGCAGTTGCTAGTATAATGGACTATGGTTTCCAGTAAATCTTAAGTGATACAGGAGAAGATGTTTTCAGGACTAGCAGAAAATCTTAGTAGAATTATTTAGATATTCTCCTGAAATCCAACTCTGAGCTATGCAGAAGCACCATTAGAAACAAAAGAACAAAGCACTAGGACCTGAAACCAAATAAAAGCAGCAGAAGTGACAAATAACAACCCAGGGAAAATAAAACAGATGAACCAAACCCCACAAGAATGGGTGCAAACCTCCTTGCAAGAGGTAATGATCACCCGCAACCACCAGGCTGGCTCAGTCATGGGCTCTTCAGCATGTTAGATCAATAGAAAACACAACTGTTCCTAAGAGCACTTGGCTACAATTCCACTAGATGTCAGTGCCGCAGAGCTCATTTATCCACAGGCTTCCAGGATGCTAGTCTGTATCCCCAAGCAAGGCATAACTGAATGCCCACTTGGACAAATATTTGCTCTTACTTAAAACCATATCTGCTTCAGCCACTTAAGTCTGCTCTCCTCAGTCGACTCCTGGAGGTACCAAACCCCAACCACTCATAAAATACACGTTTCAAGTTCCTCTCTGCAGTATTTGCTTTGTGAGCAGCTGGGGACTGAATTCACCCATGAGGAGGAATAGACATAAAATGCAGAAGGCTCAGTAGTGCTCCACAGGCAGCTGAGGCTAAATGGTGGGCCCTGCTGTAGCTGCATAGTAGCCTTTGGCATATCTCTATTTTAGGTTTCCCTGAAAGCTGCTGGGAGCTGTCATTCATGAGGAATGTGGCAAGTTGCTACATACATTACAGGGAACATTACAGATTTAGTCCTCTGAGGACGCATTTTTCAGGGCAACAACCTAATACCCACCAAGCCTTATGGGCTTCTGTCCCTGCAACATGCAAGGAAAGCACAGCTCTGGAGATGATAATGCCATGTTTACCCAGACAGGAGCTGAAACCATTAGGAAATATAAGGCAGAGTCCTCTCTGCTGTGGTCCTGCACAGCACTAAAGAGCATCTGCAAGTTTTGGGTGGCTGCTGGCAGACAGTGAGCATGCTGTTCAGGAGGAATAGCTGCAAGCTCTGGGTAACAAGCTATTGGAGTCTCAAATATTGTGTTAGTGAAGGAGTCTCCTGCCATGCAGGAGGGTGAAGCGCATGCAGATTACAGAGCACTTGATAGTCTAAATGAGACTGCAGGGAACCCTTTGTGCTTAATTGAATTCTTAATGCAGTAGTGGAGCCCACCTAGACTGCAGGACCTGATCCGGAGCATGAAGCATGCAAAGTGAAGCTGAAAGAAGAGGTTTCCTTAGCTGAGACCATGCAATTCATAACTAAGTGGGTTTTCAACAGTGAGTATTACTTTCAGACTTATGTACGACCTGCAAATACAATGTATGTGTTGTATTTTATGTACGTGCTGATACTACATCACACATCAAGGGGATGGATTTCCCCAGAGCCCTGTACAGAAGAGAATAAACAAAGCAGATAAGGAAAAGTCTGTACCAAAAAGTACAAACACCTAAAATCACTAGTCATTTTTGAAAGCTTAGGACTGGCAGTGAACAGCACTATAGGTGATATGATCCTAGTTTATAATCTCTTAAATATATCTAATATAAAAAATAGACTGTCAAAATATAACATACTGGATGTGTTTCTAGAGGCTGCTTCAACAGGAGATCTCCAAAAAGATCTTCACAGTATTTTGACATCTTGTACTGTTGATATTTGCTGGAAAAGATGATGATGGTTAATCTTTAAATGTAAAAAAAGAAGAACCACTATTACTCAGCAAAATATAATAATACAAAGTATATATGCAGACATCCCAAATTATACAGTGCCCACTTTCTCTCGACTGAGAAGTATTACTTTCATTATACTGTCAATAAAAGTCTATTATCTGACACAGATGAATTTCATAAGACCAAAAAAGTAGATTAACTGAATCCCACAAAGCTAATGGAACAGCCAAATATATATTTCACAGCTTCACCACAGATAAAAATACTGCCATTATTGCACTAAGGACTGACTAGTATATGAAAGTACAGTCTCTTCAGAATACCTGCATATCCCTACAGTTTTCAAGTACACTCAAATCAGCATTTTTGATCTTTATCATGTTTCTTCTACATTGCACTACAAAAAAATAGACATAAAGGGCACTATTTACCTGCAGTGATTTTCAAATGAAAGAATGACAGGGTACTCTGATGTAACAAATGCTGTTTCCTTAATGGCTTGAATTACATCCTATGAAATGCAATAATAGGATTCAAATTAGAACAGATCAAATTATAATCATAATGAAAGAGACTATTTTGTTCTCCACCTGACCCTGAGAAACTGAGAGCTGAGTCTCAAATGTGACAAGTGAAGCCAGAACTAGAACAAACCATGTGTCTATTCTGTTCACCCATGCAACAACCTGAGCTCAGCACCCAACTGCTGCTCACTGCACCCACAGCAGTGACGGCAGCTTCACCCAGAACCCATCAATGCTACCCCTGGATCTGCTGCCATCTTCTCTTGCCAGGGAGAATTTAACTTTCAGAAGAACTCCTGCATCTTCAGACTTTTTCCACAGCTTAAAAAACTTCTCAGACAATGGAGAAGTATTTATTCTGTGGTACAATGAGCCACAGGGTGTGCAAATGTGGGGCAAAGGAAGCAAGCCTGCTCCCAGCAGTTTCTGTGGAAAGGCAGATGAAACACAGGGTGCATGATGCAAGTCAGAAATGAGCCCTAAAATCTGGGTACAAGAAACTGTGCCTATGCAATGTGTCAAATTCATAAGTAGGGAGCAGCATCTGTGTGCTGAGGAGGGGAGGGTGCCCTGCATGGATTCTTGTCTGGGGTTTCTACAGGGCTCACTGTCTTGTGTAGAGGTCAGGCACTTACCTTAAAAAGAATATCTGTGCACATTGCTTTTCCATGCGTTATTATTGGTTCTTGGTCTTCACCTTTGCCATCCCAACAGTCCAGCTCAACACACCTGAAGACCCAAGAAAAGTTATATCAGCTTCCTTAGTGTTTCAGTACAGGAGACCTACTCAGGACACATTCTGAGCAGTGATGTTCAGAGCAGGAAAGTTACAAAGCAATTCTGGGAATGAAACAAATCTTTTTAAACTGCACATGTGTAATTTCAGATTGCTTTCATAACTTTGGGTATGCTACCTTAAATACAGTATGCATGAGTTTACACCTGATCAATGATGGGTTTAGCACTGTAACACTCTTCTAGTTTATTCTCTTACTCAGTTAACTGCAACACATTCTGGTGTGTCATGAAATTAAGCAGGAAATCATAAACTGATTCTCACTGTCAGATAACCTTAATTACAAAGCAGAAACGCTTCTGAAATTCTTCAGCTGTCTTGTGAGATCAAGCTTATCTTATTCACAAACTCTCCTGACATCAACTTTGCTTACATTTGTAAGCAAAATGTTAATGATAACAGGAAGGGGTTCTATAGGTATATAGTGGGTAAAAAACGGAGTAGAGACAACGTAGGCCCCCTCCGGAAGCTTTCAGGAGAATTGGCTACACAGGATTTGGAGAAGGCTGAGGTTCTGAATGGCTTCTTTGCCTTGGTCGTCACTGGCAAAGGCTCTGACCGCAGCACCCAAGTCTTGGAAGGTGGACACAGGGACTGTGAGAATGAAGACTCTAGGCCAACTGTACAAGAGAATCTGTTTCAAGATCATCTTAAGAACCTGAATGTACACAAGTCTGGGACCTGATGAAATCCATCCACAGGTCCTGAAGGAGCTGGCAAATGAAGTTGCTAAGCCACTGGCCATCATATTTGAAAAATCATGGCAGTCAGGTGAAGTTCCTGATGACTGGAAAAAGGGAAATATAACCCCCATTTTCAAGAAGGGGAAAGTGGATGACCCAGGGAATTACAGACCAGTCAGTCTCACCTCTGTGCCTGGCAAAATCTGGGAGCAGATTCTCCTGGAAGGCATGCTAGGGCATATGAAAAACAACAAGGTGCTTGGTGACAGCCAGCATGGCTTTACTAAGGGGAAATCCTGCCTGACCAATCTGGTGGCCTTCTATGACGGGGCTACAGAACTGATGGATGGGGCGGAGCAGCTGTTATCATCTACCTGGACTTGTGCAAAGCATTCGACACTGTCCCACATGACATCCTTGTCTCTAAATTGGAGAGACATCAGTTTGATAGGTGGAGCACTTGGTGGATAATAAACTGGCTGGATGGGCACATGCAAAGAGTTGTGGTCAATGGCTCAATGTCTGGCTGGAAACCAGTAACGAGTGGTGTCCCTCAGGGATTGGTGTTGGGACCGGTCTTGTTTAACATCTTTGTCACTGATACGGACAGTGGGATTGAGTGTGCCCTCAGCAAGTTTGCCAATGACACCAAGCTGTGTGGTTCTGTTGATACACTGGAGGTAAGGAATGCCATCCAGAGGGACCTTGACACACCTGTGAGGTGGGCTGATGCCAGCCTCATGAAGTTTAACCATGCCAAGTGCAAGGTCCTACACCTGGGTCGGAGCAATTGCAGGCACAGCTACAGGTTGGGCAAAAAGGAAATTCAGAGCAGCCCTAAGGAGAAGGACTTGGGGGTGTTGGTCGATAACAAAATGAACATGAGCCGGCTTCAGTGTGCGCTCACAGCCCAGAAACCAACCGTATCCTGGGCTGCATCAAAAGGAGCGTGACCAGCAGGTCAAAGGAGGTGATCCTGCCCCTCTACTCTGCTCTTGTGAGACCTCACCTGGAGCATTGTGTGCAGTTCTGGTGTCCTCAACATAAAAAGGACACGGAACTGTTGGAACAAGTCCAGAGGAGGCCACGAGGATGATCAGGGGCTGCAGCACCTCCTGTATGAAGACAGGCTGAGAAAGTTGGGGCTGTTCAGCCTGGAGAAGAGAAGGCTGCGTGGAGACCTCAGAGCAGCCTTCCAGTATCTGAAGGGGGCCTACAGAGATGCTGGGGAGAGACTATTCATTAGGGACTGTAGTGATAGAACAAGGGGTAATGGGTTGAAACTTAAACAGCAGAGGTTTAGACTGGATATAAGGAAGAAATTCTTTACTGTGAGGGTGGTGAGGTAATGGAATGAGTTGCCCAGGGAGGTTGTGAATGCTCCATCCCTGGCAGTATTCAAGGCCAGGTTGGATGAAGCCTTAGGTGATATGGTTTAGTGTGAGGTGACCCTGCCCATGGGAGGGGGGTTGGAACTGGATGATCTTAAGGTCCTTTCCAAACCTAACTATTCTATGATTCTATAGAATAGTGTCTGACATATACATATTTTCATTTACCATACTAATACATTCATATATGCAATTATGCAATGGATCACCACCCAGGTATATTACATAGGTTTCAGGTAGGAGATTCACAAATATCAAAGGCTGTTATCTCCTGCTTCCAACCTGCATCCAGCCAAAAGCACTTGTCTGTACATCTCCACTGAAGACTTGCCGCCAAACTGCCTGCCTGTTAAATATGTATTGTGAGAGGAACTGATGAAATAATGTGCCAAAGGATGGTCCATTTCTTGATATAATTCCAAACGGTCTAGGAAAACTGGGGCATTTTCATCTGACATCAAGTATCTGCAAAATCCATCACTCGATATGACACCTACAAGGAAGAAGAACACATGGTAAGTTACTACTAGAAATCAATAGTGGGCAGTAATCAAACCGCCTGACAGAGCAGGATTTACATAGGTTTCTGCTAACACAAAAACTGCATTTACATAGGTTTCTGCAAGCAAATGGAAGCTCTCCCATTCCAGTGTTCCAAGCTGACCAGCAACTGCATCCCTGGTGCAAAATCTGCACTGAGTTGCCAGACAAAAGTATCACGTACCCACTTATCTCAATATCCTCTGTCCAGCACCACCATTAGTAGACCTAAGACATCAAAAGGATGTGGAGAAGGCAAATATGTAGTGACATCTCCTCAGAATACTCCCAGCAGTTTTTGGCTTTGGGACTTTGTGAGCCAGAAACTGTGAGCTTGCATGTACCAGGTTTCTGTGGTACTTTTCTTCCTTCTTACACCTTTAACCCTGCCCTGCCTGTGCTACATTGCTGCTAGTCAGCTTGTAGCGTGTGCAGAGGCACGTTCAACAACAACAACTGGAGGCGTAGTTGAGAACACCTACAAAAGTTCATTTCCAAAGCATGAGGAAGATCTAAGCCACCTTCAAGTTTACTGTTTAAAATACAGGTTTATTCCTTTATAATGAAAAGCAAGCCACTTCCCACAGTGAACATGGGACATACTCAGAGAACAGAACACCTTTCTCTTATGTGTCTGATTTTATATGCTTCAATGAAGTATAAAAAGTAAATAAAGTGATAAATGTTCATGAAAATAAAATAAGAATATTCTGCCATATCAGTTTTAAAGTGGCCAAGAGACTGAAGAATGATCTGGGGTAGGGAAGAAGGGGTTACTCACAAAGAGTCACTGCAGGGAGCGGTTATCTGGCACTAATTTGGAGATTGCTTTCCCTAAAGTCATGTATGAACACTCAGGTATTGTTAAGGCACAGGTTGGAGCAGTCCTGGTTTTATTCTGTTTAAGACTTCCTTTCTCTTACACAGAGAACTGCAGTAATCCTGCTTTTCATTCTGCTCCTAACTTCCTGAGAAAATCCTCTACTGGAGCTTAAATTTACTCTGCTTGGTGTCAGCCAGAGGTGAACTGTTCTGGAACGTCTTATTCCAATCCTCTCAGCTGATTCTCAGTTTTGGAAGAAGAGGGGAAAAAAAGGGAAGGCAAAACAGAATTTTTAGCTGTAGGAATATACTTATTTTGTTGTTTACAAAGAAGTTCAATGCAGAGCACAAAATAGCTTAGATAATTCATACTTCTAGTCCATCATCTAGTGGGAAAAAGTCACAAACAACAGCTGAGACTTCAGCAACTTAACAGAACTCAACAGCCCACCCTTTTTAAATGGACATACATTGGCTAGGTGGAAGAATTTGCTTTTGTAGCATTCCTAAGCAGAGAGGAGCTGCTATTTCAGCAGAATGGATAAGAACTGGGAGCCAAGTTCAACCACTGATACCTCCAGCACTCATAGCAGCTCAGGACATGAACGCTCTGAGAATGGCTTGCAAACACTTCCTGCAAGCTTCTTGCTCAACTCATTTTTCAGTGCACTCACATAAAATACTCTGTTCTAAGCTAGACTGCTGCCCTCAAGCTTGGTACCGATTATATTATAAGGTTGATGCACATCCAACGGTGCACATGGTAATTGTAATTTACTTTTTATCTTTACACAGCACCTGTACAGCTTTGCAGCCTCTCTGAGACTTTGGCCATAGCCACCTGCATATTGCCTTGTTGCTCAAAGGAGTTTGCATGCTGTTCCCTATTGACACAACCCTTAGCCTCTCCTGTTTCATGTGAGCATGGCTGTCTGTAGCCACAGTGTAACCTGGATCAGGGAAATAATCCCATAAAAAGTCATTAACTTTGAGGGGGGGATATTTCTCTGCAGGTCCGTTTCCTGATCTAGTTCACTGATGGCCGCATAAGTGCTTAACCCTGACCACAAGGACTGTAAGCTCCCTTTAAAACATTTACATGCTTCAGAATGCATTCCCCAAGTGCCTAAACCCAGTGAACACTGAATTCCTTCCCCCATTTACCTTTACTCTTCAAGTCTTCATCTGGCTCATATGTCTCAATTATCTGCATTGCTCTTTTTGTGTCATAAAAGGGGAATAAAATTTCATTGAGCCGAGGATCTCGTTGATGCTAAGGTTAGAAAACAACGTAATTCAGCAAAACATTATAGTGCATGGCTATCATCCAAAAGCATTTCATTACTGCAGATGACAAAGAAAGAAGTGGACATTTAAAAAGAAAAAAAAGAAATAAAAAAAAGGAAAAAGCCCTAAAACTTACAGACTATTCAACAGTAGCTTCAAGTTTAGACAAGAAAATGAACCTTATCTTTCATAGGCAACCTAAGAAGTTTAAGGATAAATATATTTCCAAAGAACAATCCAGTGCAATCGTATACTGGTCTCACTCTTGCTTGTTCATGCAAATAATGACTGCACGTGGTATACGTGCCAATGAGATGTTGAAAATAAATGGCTAAATGACTCCTCTTTGTCAATTCTCCCTCTTCCTAATCTGTTGTGTAAGGTCATGTGAATACAGACTTGACTGATGGCACTGTAATCACCTCGGCAAAAATGCTTGTCTACTGCAGTATCTACAGCTAAAGTAGAAATCAGAAGTAAATTAAAGCTAGACTGTAAATACAGGATTGGAAACCTGAGTTTAGAAATATGCAACTACAGATGACTGTTTGTGAATCTGGAAACACACTGTGTTATTAACTACTCAAAACCCAGCGTAGGTTCTTAATATGTACCACTTAAAAGAGCTTCAAAGGATCACCTCTTCAATTCATTAGCATTTCCAATATTAGGATTTCATAATATATGTAATATTTAGATACAGTTTAGCAGGGATTTCTACTACACTACTAAACCTCCGAGGTCTGAAGTTTTCACTAACAGTGTGCTGTGTAACTTTTGGTTTTCTCCATGCTGGGTTAGAGCTGCACACGGTGTGCCTGATTCTCCATTAAAAGAAAACTAAAAATGGAACTGAACAGAGGAGTGGCGTGGAAAAGCAGATGTAATAAAATACAGAAAGAAATATGACTGTGAAAACACTCTTTTCCCCCAGTAGGTGCACAGTTTTCAAGCTTTAGTTTAAGCAGAATTCAGAAATGTAACAAGCCAACCCCATATTGGTGATCAGTAATTGGGAGTGGACAGGATGGTGTCGATATGGCTTGGCACAGCACTATCAGCATTTGCTGTAATTCCTCATGTGTAATCTTTTGGACATTTTTTTCCATGGGAAAAAAAAGCAATATCCAATCAAAAATTCACACTTGATCTCTTTTCTTACAATCAATACACTGGTGCCTAATTAATTCCAAGAAATTACAACCAATGCCAATTTATTCATGCATTTAAGGAGGGATCTTTCGAGTAATGCTACTGACAGTGTACAGCATCTAAAATACAGCAGTTTCATTCACTACAGATCATCTGTCTGGATATCTAAGTAAAACTCAGATGAAATATGATATGAGAGCAGATGAATGCAGGACATCACTTGCTAAGCAGCACACAACAACAACACAACACTGACATGCAACAGAACAGTCTATTGTGACAAATAACAAGCTTTATACCATTAGTGACAATACACCACTTCAAAAAACTGTAAGAAATAGTAGGGAAGGTTCTTAAGAAAAGTACTCTTCCCCACTCACTTCCTTCTACAGTTAGTCATAAGCAAACAGAAGAAGATAAATGGGATAAAGCAAAAATTCTCCTCTTGAGAAAGAGCTCCAGAGTTATCAAAGGAGTCAAGAGCAAAATACTCTTCTTGTAGCAATGACCATTGCTCATTCTCAGTTTTCCATTTGAACAAAAGCAGGTCTTGCCATTTACTTAGTTTAACAAAATAAAGCAAAATTGATAACTGATGAAGTTCAAACAAAGGAAGATTGCTTACTAGTGTGTCTTGGGGAAATGTTCTACACTACTGAGCTCGTTGGCACAGGAAAGTTGTAACACAAAAGTTGACCAAAACTAAAAGCATAAAGTTTCATCTAGAAAGACAACATGCTCCATGTGTGTCCAAAAATTTGCATTTCATAGAATCATAGAATCGTTTGGGTTGGAAAAGTTCTTAAGATCATCCAGCTCTGTCCAACCTTGGCCTTGAACACTGCCAGGGATGGGGCATCTACCACTTCTTTGGGTCATCTGTGCCAGTGCCTCACTGCCCTCACAGCAAAGAACTTCTTCCTTATATCTAACCTGAATTTCCCCTGTTTAGTTTAAACCCATCCCTCCTTGTCTTATGAACCCTTGTCACTGATGAAGAGTTTCTCTCCAGCAACATTGTAGGCTCCTTCAGGTATTAGAAAGCCACTATTTACTATATTAACCAGGGCACCCTTACAGTAGGCATTCTTAACTATAAGAGGGTGAACCATCTAAAAGAATGGGAGAAGGAATGCCTGTATGGTTTTGCAAAGAGAGAAAGATCATTTAGCCTCTCCAACTTGGCCTCCAGACTCCTCTTTGAGCAGATACAAAGTGAGATACACAGTAGTTGTTTACATGCTAGAACCAGTTTTGCTCCTTGAATTTGTCCTAAGCAGTGGTAAGAAAGGTGTCCTTTTGTGGATATGAGTAACAGAGGGAGATAGAAAGAGGAAGCGAGGGGGAAGGAGGAAAGAAGAGCAAGAAAGTGGGAAAGAGTTGGACAGAAAGGGATCCCTTCCTACCTTCTTCCCAGAAGAAAGGATGAGTCCTGATCAGTCTACTGGAATTCCATTTGACAGTTGGCAGGAACAAACTCAATAGCAGTGATTTCAGTTCTTTTTCTGCCTCATTTTCTGTTTTTGAATTTTTGACTTTAAATAAAACATGACCCAGACAAAATACTTTGTGCTTGATGATAATTCAATTTCTAAAAACTGCCCCCAAGTTTTAATACTGATACACCATTAAATCAGCTGTCAGGCAGCAGCATTTAAAAGTCAGATAGAGACAGCAGGTTGGAAAAACTCCAGGAAAGCAGCTCACCCTCCACTCAAACCCAGTAATGTATCCTCGTGCTCCCTTAGAAACCCGTAACACTTAGAGCTTCTGCAGCATGCCTCAGAGGTTACTGAATTCATATTTAGGTTAAAGACTCTGTCAAGAAACTCCCCTCTCCTATATAATGATAATCATCTTTTTATATTTTCCAGCATTAAAAACCACTGCTAATTGCAGTGTTGGCCAGCTGTCAAGGGGACCGAAATGATCGCTTCAGAAGGGAGATTCTAGGTCATTTAGTGCCTTTCAAAACATGACCGAAACTTTAAACTCTATTTGGAGACCAAAAGACTTCCAGCACAGAGCCAAAGGCATTAGTTTCAGTCATCAGAACGAATGTTCTACTCTGTAAAGCCACTTCACTAATTTTTTCCCAGCTTTGGTCACCAACTAAAGGCTCAACTATAATATATCTAATTGCAAGATGTGTGGTGTTGATAACAGTGTAGCCAACAGGATGCAGCTTTCTCAAATATTGCCCATGAAATAAGACTTCTAGTTCTGTAAAAAGAACTGCTCAACCAATACAAACCTGAAAGCATGATAAAGTTTTAACTCTTTAACCAGTTACTGGAGGTAGCCAGGAAGCCCTTAAAAGTGCTGGCAGCTCTTCTGAAGCAGTTTGGCTTTCAAAGAAGCATGTTTTAACGTAATTACAGAGATCAACTTAAAAATAACGATAAAATAGGAGTTTACTGAAAAATAAGGATTACCACTGGAAAAACAATCAAAAGGTGGTATGGTTCAGTGGTGGGACAGGGCTGTGTGCTTCAAGCAATGAAGTGTATCTATCACTACAAGTGAATTGGGGGTTAAGTTTCTTTAAGGGAATAGTTAATTTAGATCAAAATGCTACCCTTTCTCTCTTCAATGCAGCAGCAAAAATGACATGGCTTAGCTACAACCCCAGTCCTGCAAACATCAAGCCACTGAGACAAAAGAACATCTCGCAGTAGTAAGATTAAGCACGTGCTCCGATATGCTAATAGAGAGAACTATGAGGATATGAAATAAGGCCCCAAGTATGTAACCATTAGTCCTGACGCTGTTCATCTTCTCACTGTCATTTCTTTTTACATACTCTTTCTATATGTAATTCAGTTTTGGTGAAGAGTAAGGCATGCGTTCCCTACTGAAAAAGAAAATTATATTGTAAGTTTGACTTATAGGGAACTTACTACTTAATCTTGATAAAACAGCGTCAGATATTTAAATAAACTTATATATGTAATTTTAAGAACTCATATAAAATACATATATATCTGTATCCATATCTATATATATCTATAAAATAGATTTATAACTAGTAAAATAATTTCAGATGGAGAGATTTTTTAGTAGTGCATCCTAAAAGATCATGGAGAGGTAAAGCAGCTATCCATGGTCCAGAAGACAAGAATCTATTGGCACAAAACCAAGTCAAATGTGTCTATTTCCCATGTGAATGCTCTTGTTAAATCTGCATAGTACATTTATTGTTGCAACTCTGAATGAGTCTTCTATAACTTACGGTGTTTTAAGGATATAAAAAAAACACCCCCAAGCCCCACACTATTGAATTACTTTGCACACTCATGATGTTATTAAGAAATATCAAATAGACTTGCCAACAACTGCATTCTGGAAATACAGCAATAAAAATATTTCCTCTTATTCTGTACATACAGGATGTTAAAAATCATATACAAGCTCTTAAAATATCCTTTTAACACTTAGATTTGTAATGTATTGAAATAATACTGTCGAGAAGAATCAAACCACTGTTTATAAAACCCTATTTCATTTTTTCTGTTATTCAGAAGGACTAGGAAATATATTTTATTCAGCTGTGGCCTACAGGTAAAGTAATTGCTTATAATAAATACTGGTTGAAACTGCACTGAATGTAACTTTTAAAACATATACAACATACACAACATACAACGTAAAACAACAGCAAGTAATCAACAGAAGCAATCCGCAAAGCCAACGTGTAGAAAGCACAACATACAAGGTTGAAGCTGATTTTTGCACCTGGATGTTACCATAATGGAAAGATCAGCGGATCAAAAGCACAGCAAATAATGGCATGATTCATGCAATGGAAAGGTTGGAAGAAGCAAGCCACTGCAGACAGACTTGTATGGTAGTTAATGTATGAAAAAGCTTACTTCATTTAGAAAGCTCACTAATTGGTCTACCGTTAAATAATCAGTTTTGTCTCCATTGCTGAAAAGAAATTTATTAGAGAATGTAAGTTTTCATATACGATGCTACAGTAGGTATGATTTACATGTTGACATTGTTGATACTTTTAAAACCACCTACTTTTCTACCTGAAGTAGCTCTACTATCTCAAAACCAACAGTCACAGAAAATATACTAACTGTCTATGCTTGGCACAGTTTATCTCCCATACTTCCTACAAGTTAACAAACATTACTTTATAAAACAACATGTAAGTCCTCCAGCTGAGAATAAATTGAGTGAAGAAACTTCTTACACTTCACATTTCTTATTTAATTTCATTAGTTCACATACTGTGTTAATCACCTAAAGGAGCAAGTTAAAACTACAGTAGTTAGTAAAGCCAATGCAAAAAAATATGGAAGTTCCAGGTGCTTCCTCTAACTCATGTAAAAGTTGCTCTAAAATACAGAGTGAACTTTTACATTAACAATCTGAGAGGGAAGGAAGGGGAAAAACATAGACTTGAGTTTGTCTTAAAGTATTGCTGATGCTACTAGGATTCAAGGTTAGACAATCTTAAGTTTCTGTCACTATTCGTTACAGACTAAAAATGCAGCAAAATGAGTTTAAAGCAAGATAATATTGAATTTGAACTTACATCTTCTTGAAGAGGTCCTCTATGTCAGTGCGGGGACATATCTTTTGGGTGAGCTCATAAAATTTCTCATAAGTAAAGGCTGCAGGCTCAATTTCATCATTCTGCAACAAAATGTAAAGGGACATTTACTCAGCAAAGGAGAACTTGTACAAAGGAGAAGAGCATATCAAGAAAGAACAACTGAGAGTTAGTTTAGCTCTTTACCTACTAGTATAGTTATACTAGGTATTATATATATATAGGTATTACCTATTATATATAGGCATTACCTATAGTATATGTAATACCTATTATATATAGGCATTACCTATAGTATAGGTATACTATACCTATTAGTATAGTAGGTAAAGATAGTTTGAGATTATCTAGTTTAACAAGTTTCTTTGCCATTTTCTGAAAACAGTTTTTACTTCATCTTTCTCACAGATCTGTTTGTGCTTATCTTCTGACCTTACAGTAACACAGAACTGAAAAACTGCCTTTTATTTCTGAAGCTTAAAAAAACCCCAAAAGTCCAAAATAACATACATTTTAGCATATGAACTTCAGGATGCTGAAACCAAGGAACATGAAGAAATGACTGAAAAGTAGCCTATTACAGAAAAACAGGAAAGACTCGTCTAAGAGGTTTCAGAACCACTCTATGGTACAGATTAAATTACAGTTCAGCTTTAGTAACCTACAGTAATTAGGAAGCTACTCATGAACAACAGGCACGTTTTTATGTGCAGCAAATGACTTAGATCACAGCTATAGATGTGAATGATTCATCGACTCAGCAGTATAGCAAAAAGTTATTCAAAACCACCAAAATACCTTTCCACTGGGAAGACCTAATTCCTTAAGTGCTTGGAAGATCACTTTTTCTGTTTTACCTGATGCAAAGGTTCTGGTAATGCTGAAACAAAAAAGAATGGAGGAAAAAAAAGAGAAACATTAGTCACTTTTAAGCAATTTGTACTCTCTTGCTTTCACTGCCAACATTTTCCTCTGGCTTCGGCTGATGAATGTAAGCATCTTCGAAGTAATAGTGCTGTTGAAAAAGTGCTCTAAGCTTCACAGAGCAGCACTGCGAATGGATGCCCACAAGCCATCCATTAGAAAATGTATCAAAATAATGAACTGCAAAAGGAACGAAAGAGATTATTTTTTCCCCAAACACACTTGGATAGAGAGCCATGCAAAGCATTCTTCTGCTGGCTCATCTAATGTCTATGCAGAGATAAATGATTGTGCTTAAAAAGTAGCAGATTCTATAAGTTAGGAGACTGGCATCTCCATCCATTCCTGGTTGTGGTGACCTCCTTCCCAAACATTAACCTATGCCTCCCAGGTCACCCATAAGGTAGGCATCAACCATCCCAATGGCAGCTTCCTCCCTCTTCCCTTTTCAAGCAGTCACTGCTGGGAAGAGCCCCCAGCTGCATGCCAAACCTTATTCCCTGCTCCCTCACCCACTGCAGTGCTCATTGTCGCCCTGGAATGCTTCTTCACCTGAGAGCCATTATGCATATCCCCTTCCTTCTGCAAAACAGGGGTGATTTCACCATGCATGTGGCTAACAAACTGGTTTTGCTTCAAATTAAATAAATTCAACTAAATCTTAGCTACTTGGTTTGATTAATGTGAAAGTGTCTGGTCTACTTCTGTTTCATAGAATCATAGAATAGTGAGGGTGGGAAAGGACCTTAAGATCAGCCAGTTCCAACCCCCCTGTCATGGGCAGGGACACCTCACACTAAACCATGGTACCCAAGGCTCTGTTCAACCTGGCCTTGAACACCACCAGGGATGGAGCATTCACAACCTCCCTGGGCAACCCATTCCAGTGCCTCACCACCCTCACAGTAAAGAATTTCTTCCTTAGATCCAATCTACACTTCCCCTGTTTAAGTTTTAACCTGTTATACCTTGTCCTGTCTCTACAGTCCCTAATGAATAGTCCCTCACCAGCATCCCTGTAGGCCCCCTTCAGATACAGGAAGGCTGCTATGAGGTCTCCATGCAGCCTTCTCTTCTCCAGGCTGAACAGCCCCAACTTTCTCAGCCTGTCTTCATATGGGAGGTGCTCCAGTCCCCTGATCATCCTCGTGGCCTCCTCTGGACTTGTTCCAACAGTTCCATGTCCTTTTTATGTTGAGGACACCAGAACTGCACACAATGCTCCAAGTGAGGTCTCACAAGAGCAGAGTAGAGGGGCAGGATCACCTTTGACCTGCTGGTCACGCTCCTTTTGATGCCTCCCAGATTTCCGTCTGAGAAGAGTCTGAATAACCTCTAAATGTGGAAAAGCAGATCCAAACTTGACAGCTCTTCCTTTTGATCAGGTTCTAAGCTAGAATGACGTGTCCCACGAACATTGCAGTGTCCCAGTCTGGAGTAAAATACCGAAGTCTGTATCCACCATTTATTTCTAATGCCAACAAAACCAGTGCACTGGGACTCTATAGATGCCTGATTAAAATATGTTGCTCTTTAACAGCTTCCAGAAAATGTTTATCTCACTTAATGATAATCTTACACATAATAACTACTCTCAGGTGGTGAAAGATGTGAAACAAACTGTTGTTATTATTTGTTGCCATAGCAAGTCACAGCTGGTTTATTCTCCAAAACTCTAAACCACCTATGTAAATATTTTCATATTAATAAAATTCAGATTAGGAAGTGAAAGATTAAATGATAAAATAATGTCTTAAAAAATCCTGCCTTTTTCCCTTTTTTTTCCTTACAACAATTTGACTTCACTCTCCCTATTTAGTCACCTAAATAAGTTACTTGATTTTCCAAAGCTGATAAGAACCAAGATGTTTTCATTCAAATACAGACTGTGTTCCACTTCAGGCACTAGTTTCTTACAGAAATCTCAGCCTTCTCTTTTTCTAATTCTAAACACACACTAATGTTTCTCTACAATTTACAACCAATCTCCAGCCCTGTGAAAAATTATGTCTGTTCTAATGAATTGTACCCCAATAATAAATGTCATGTAAAATGTGTAATATTGGCGGAAGCAATTTGTCAGAAACTGTGAGCCAAGATTCCATGGCTGCAAGGAACCTATTTTTGATGCCAAACTGGTTTTTATTTCACCAAAGATGACAGCAAACATAGCAGTAACTTGTAATGAGAGCAGCAGCACAGAAAAGATTGCATGAATCAAAAAAGATTGTAAAAATACAGCATGACACTTTCATTTTGCTAAGGATATTGTAAATAAAACTCATTTTCCCTCTATCAGAACAGACTTCAACCTAGCAGATTTATATTCACCTTGTTGTGTGCCTTGGAAGAAAATGAGGCTACTTCAGATGCAGGCAAGTTACTGGTTGACAGATACCTGCAGATGTTCACTCATGCTTTCCAAAGGTTTGGGGCTTTTTATGGCAATATGTCAATGTATTTCCTTAGAAATATTTAAAACACTTCCCAAACCAGGGACTGAGGGATATGAACCCCGTCATGCTTGTTAATGGGTTCAATGACTTGGTTACTTCAGACCTTCACACTGAACTATTACTTCAAAAATCACACCATCACATAACTTGTTCAAATCCATCTTTTATTGTCGTTCCACTGACTTTAGCAGTCTGGCTAGAACTGAAAGTACCACTGCCTACTCTGTACAAGAAATTACCTAAGACTATCATTTCCAACCACTGTCCAGGCACTGAGACAGATTCCTTCCTGGCACCCTGCAGTAATCAATGCAAAACATATTTACTAAGAAAAGTGTTATTTCAAATTAACTGTATTAAACTACTGTAAAACAGATTTAAGCTCATTTATCAGAGTTTAATTTTTTCTTTTCTTATATATATTTTCATAGATACTAAATTAGTTTAATCCTTTTAAATGTAGTTACAAAGGGATAAGCACAGATTGAGCAGAACTGCTAAACAGGCTTCAGCTGAACAGGTGCCCCTTGGATATGTAGCAAATCCATTTTCTGCCAACAGAAAGCTGCAGAAACAAAGTAGAATTCTCTTTAACAAACGGTGGCCTTTTAAGTTATCATTTACAGTAGTGTTAACATCTGAAAACACACAATATCTTACTGAATGCCCCATCCTGCTAAGATCTGTAGATGTAGTTCTAGACTCTGCTAAAATTTATTAAAGCCCAGAAGACAAAACTTCTGCTCTCATAAGGCTTTTGCACTATTAACTGCCATGATTCCTTCCTTCCCAAACAGAGTAGGTTGATAGTAATAGATAGTGCCCAAGAGTATGTTAAAAACCAAAAGTAGTTGAGAAGAATCTTCATGACTCTGCAACCCCCAGCTGTACTAACAAGGAGTCTGGAATATTGATGCCGTTACCACTGACAACCTAAGGATTTTTACCTTCTCAATGCTCATCATTCCCTATGGATGCAAAAAAAACCGTCTTAAACCTGAAAAGAAATGCAAGGAGCTTTGATTTCCAAGGCAAGATCTTGTTTTCCCCTCAGTGTTTTACTACACTTCTGTGTAAAAACAGTACAGGTGATCTTGTGATACACATTCCTGCAGCTTAACAGATCCACTGGCCATTCTGTTTCTGAGAGAATAGCCTTCCTGTCTGCATGTCCAGAGCTACAATTGCTACAGGAGTCTCTAAGCAGCCAGAGGAGATGGAGCTTTGACAAAGCAGGAGTGACTAGATAACATTGTGTTTAAAAGCAGTGATATGGAAGGGCTGCCCATAGCAATCTGGAGATCAGCTGAAATATAACATCAGTGGTTTAAATCAGTGGACAGTTACTGAGGAGAGGCTTGGGTAAACAATGTGAAACTCGGTGCTCCCTGCAAAGCCCTTCTGCCCACACTTCCCAATGCTTCCTGGCTTGCCTTCCTCACACACATATCCATCCCCTAATGCATCTGCCTCCCTCTGTTCCCTCTTTTATCTCCCCCTTC
Organism: Melopsittacus undulatus; assembly: GCF_012275295.1. Taxonomy (NCBI): domain Eukaryota; kingdom Metazoa; phylum Chordata; class Aves; order Psittaciformes; family Psittaculidae; genus Melopsittacus; species Melopsittacus undulatus. The sequence goes on along the minus strand of NC_047529.1, from coordinate 5,841,985 downwards.
TCTGCACTAAGTATTCATGTGAGGAGGAGGGAAGCAATGAAGTCTCCCGCATCCCAGGCTGCCCAGTGCTGAGATCCCTGGGTACCCGTGTTCCATTACACAGTAGCTAGCTGTTGCTGGATCAGGCCAATCTCATGATCTTCACATCCTCCCTCAGAACTCTGATTCACCTGCTTCTCAGATGAGCCCCCAAAAGCAGCCACATTTCACCCACACCAACATAGCACATTTCCCTGGATCACCTTCATAAAGAAGATTCAGCTGCCCTTTGCACAGCATGGAATTGTAGCTCCCTTACAAATTTATAAGCAAATGACTTCTACAATAAATTAAGCTGGAAACAGTTCAAATCTGAGTTTAAAGATTTAATACACTGGGAGCAGTGGATTGGACTGTCTTTAGGCTTGTCTGCATACACAAGCCAGTGTGCTGTATTATGACAGAATTTACGGCTTGCTAAACGTGAGATAAAACATTTAAATTCAGTAACAGTTTCAGATGAGTTAGTGCACTAGAAATTCATATTGAGGAACAAAATTCTATGTTCAAATACTGCCCTAAAGCTCAAAAGTCTTGAAAATGAATCTGCCTGTGTAGTATTGCTCCCTCATCATTACCCTTCAGCTGACATTCCTCACGGGACTTCTGCATGGAAGATGCCTCATGGCAGATTAGTTTGAGAAATAAGCAGGGGCTTGGCTATGTGAAAGCCGAAAGATTAATACACTGAAGCAGCCTTAACACTGCCATGGTGTCACTTCAGTCCTGAAACTGCATGGCCTTTGTCTTTCTGCAGATTCTACAGGTGCAAGATCCACCCTAATCAGAACCCCCCCCCATGTTCTGAGGCTTATCTTACAGTCTCCTTCGTGCTCCCTTCTGTGAGTTTTAATTTATGGAAAGCAGCATGCCCCAAAAGTGTGGTTATCACATGGTGCATGAAGGGGAAAGAAGCTCAATGTATCAGCAAGAAATAATTTCTAGAGCAGGAGGGGGTAGAATTACTGCCTAGCCAGAGAGGGCTGAAAATCAGTAACTTGTAAGAGGTAATGGCTGTTCAGGAATACACTGTTCTAGTTTCCCTGATACTGACAACAACTAACTCAACAATTCATTTAACATGTGGAGAAAACCAAATACTATCCTGGAGGTTCCTATAAAAGCAGAAGTTTTTTGGCAGAGCTGTACCTGCCTCCTTCACAAGGAACTACACTTTAAAATGCATCTTTTTGTCCTCTCTTTAACTGGCCTGCAAGTTTTTATGGTTCTTTTGCTAAGTAACCCATCCTGGAGTTTGAAGAGGTCTAAGCTGAGAAGACTGATGTTCTAAGTGACTTTGAAAACAATTACAAGCACTCATATCTTCATTACAATGGACTAAGAAATTACCAGGCTGATAAGAAATCCGACCTAGTTTACCAAGGAGGTACAGAACTCAGCTAAGTATGTCTACTTCTGTACTTATTTTTACATATGCACTAGTAATAGAATTACTATAACATTTCATTATTAAGCCACTGAATTCTATTACACAACCAGTACCTGATAAAAACTGGAGCTCCCAATTGTGCTTACCTCCGAACTGGAATTTTCCCATTTGTGTTTGTTAGAAAGGCCAGCTTCATCCAGCTGAAACAAAGAATGAAATGTTTCTCAGGTATTTATTAAAGTTGGGCTCTAGGTACCTGTATTTAGCTTCAGTTTATTGCCATGTCTGGGAAGTAAGTACAAACAAGTAATTGTGCTGTAATAAAAGCATTTTCCTGTAACCCTTTAGTGCTCGGGGCAGTTCTGCAAAAGCGAAAAGCAGCCTGAAAGAATCAGTATGTCAAACAGCACAAATGAGAAGACAAGAGACTTATGAGGATTTCTTTGCATATGCATCAATGAAAGAACAAACCAGATTATAATTAAAGTATATAATATCCATAAATCAAATTAACTGTCATAAATTATCTTATATCTTCTCATGGACAGGTACCAGATATAGACTTGAGATCTCTTTTGGTCACAATGAAAGATAAATTAAACTAATTTAACATAATTTTCTTTACTACATTGTTTTGTGATTGCAAATGTTGACCTATGAAAATCAACATAATTTTTTGTTTAAGTTCAGAAAAGGAGAATATAAGGACAGAAAAATAAAGGAGAAAGGGGAGGAAACAAGGTAACTTACTGTTTCTTGAGACATGTCATTGGGCTGACATTGTTAGCTCTAAAGTTATGTATGATGGATCCAAGCCCTTCTACCCATTGCTGAAAAACATGAAAATGCAGAAACACTAAATTAGGAAAACAGAAGAGGGGAAAAGGAGTTTATCTGGGGAGAAGGCTCTTCTTCCTTGCAGCTATGGATAATGTTAATAACCTGAGTGGAGGAAAAAACTGCCCCCTTCACAGCCTATAGCACCATGGAAAAGTCCAGCCACATTTTACCCATTACTATTTCACCCTTCACTAAACAAAGCAATTGTGCTTTTCATTCTCTCAAGTGCTACATGTAGCATCAGTGCTGCTATTAAACCAGTTTATTGTCAGCAGATGCGAGTGGTTCACTGATTGATTTATTAAGCCTGTAAGTATAGCCTGTATAAACATATGCCTGCCTTTCAGTTGTGGCTGGCAATATTAGCTATTCCCAAGCAACATTATACAATATGTGATGACATATTTAACTGGTCCACTTTAGAAAAGGAATGAAACTAAATATCAATAAGCCAGAGCAAACCACAATGAAACACAATTGTTCTGAGGTGCTGACCTCATCTAACACCCTATTAAATATTCAAGCCCTGTTTGCTTTCTTGCTTTCATCCTTACAAAGCAAAACATTCCAGTAACCATTGGGATGACTCAGGCAACAGCAGCATTACACCACTTACGTATCTTAATTCCTTTTTATGGATCTATTTTTCTACTATAGCTTGACCTAGACTTTGCAGTAGTGTATAGAAGAAGCTTAAGGATTAGGCCTTAATATGAACACTCAGTGAGAATCCTGGCAGGATAAAGCTGTAAGAGGAGAAAAATAATGACAGCACTACAAGCCAAGTGTGATCTCAATTATGCTATTGTGATTCTAGGATTATTCAACAGATAATTTACTCTGGTGGAACTGAGATGGGATTTGGTCCACTGCTTAACATTAACCTTATGAATAAAGAAGCTTCATGCTTCCGGCCAAATTCTGTGCATGCAGCTTGAACTGACTTGGGCAGGATCCAGAATCTGGCACTTATAAATAGATGCAGATGAGTGTATTTTCCTTTTCATGAATGAGTGCTGTACATCTGCAAAACAGATGGAAAAATTCATCATTTATATAGGAGGAATACTAACATCTTTGGGAAGTGGCACATTGTAAACTGCAGGCTGTAAATCCCTATGAGCTAAAGCAAGGTCTAAGGTGTAAATGCAGGAGATAAACACACTCAAGCAGACCCTTGGTCTTATATGGTGCACTACATGCACAAACTTCTTCTTAAACCAGAAATTGCTAATCAGATTCCCTGACAAATGTACCTTATAAATCTGGTTTGCTTTAGGAAAAGCTGCCCTTTATTAAGACATTTCTGAATAATTAAATATCCCTTTTCAAATAACCTTTTTAAGGAGTTCTGCATAAAATATGCATACAAATAGAATAAGTTGTATCTGAGAATCATTTGAAAATAGACTCTTGAGGAAAGCTATCATTTGAGATGTTCTTAGGTGTGTTTTTGAGCTTGAAAAGAATCTAACAGTAACAGTTTGCCTTCCCATTTATTCATGCAGTTGGGAAAAGCGAAGACGACTTAGAAGTCATGGTATGGATGTGCCTAGGAATATAAAGAAAGCATGGTTTACAGGGAGAGGCAATATTATTTATTGGAACCGACATAGCTGGAAGCCACTGACAGACATAGGGAACACTTATGTTTTCCCACAAATGTTCCCTCACCTAAGATGATACAGGGAGAATTTCAGGATAAATGCCTGAACAAATCTCACACACACATTTTAACCTCCTAGAACTGTCAAAGTTCAACTACCCACACATGGGGTTTTGTGGTTTATTTGTGGTTTTGGTTTTGCTTTTGCTTTTTAAACAGCAAAATATAACATTATTGCTGCATTAACACCCTCACATCTATACAAAAATTCATCCTGGCATGATCTGGATTCGTTTGTAGACCCTTAAAAGCTCCTCAACCTTTCAATTGCTGACCCATGCAGTAAAATGGGATATGCACTGCAAACAAAAAACCCCAGCAATATCAAATTATGCAAAATGAATGTCATGAATAACCTTCAGTCCTTCAAAATCCTCATTTTTTTTCCTGCTAAAAAACAGCTTTGGAGCAGTACTGGCAATGTCACTGTTTCAATAAGGAAATACACACACATTTATTCTGATTTGAAGGCAACAGATTACAACTACACCAGATATAACAAAATCTAACATTTACAAATAAGGTTACCCTGCACTCGATGCTGAACTTACTTCCATACATCAAGAACAGCTGTCAGAAAGGAACACTGCTAAAACAAAACCCCAAACCCAACCAACCAAATACAGCAGAAATCAATGCACCAGCCACTTGCCAAGTAATTTCTTTGTGAGAGTTTTCCTGATGATTCCCACTCTAGAGGGCTCCCTAATCTTTTTTTCAATGATAATGCCCTTTCCTCATAGAGATGCCAAATCAGGAATTGCATTCTCTTGCCCTGAAACAGCACAGAACTACAGCCAAACACTGATGAGCCTCAACAGCAGCACATCTCTGTCTATCTATGAATCATCTTCACATTGGCACGATGTCCCCTGGGCAAGACATGGCACTTGGAGAAATACATTTGTCTATCTGTTCCACATCAAACTGCTGCAGTACAACGTACCATCTGGCTGCATGTACTTCAGTTTGGGGCTACAGCAGCTTCTGGAGTGTTTCATCAGACAGTCCCCACAGTTACCAGCTGGCCCTAGATTAACTAGGAATAAGAGCTGAGGTAAAAAACAGTAAATCCTTCTGGATTGTGAACATACTATACAGAGGTAAAATGATGTACGATGAAAAAACTTCCTTATCCATAGGTTAATACACAGGCTCAGTGCAACACATTCAAATTCTGTTCTTCTGCCAGAGTAGTCTCCAAATAACAACTATCTTTATGATCTCTTTTAAGACACTGTGTCCCAGTGCACATATATTCACCAAATGTCCAAAACCTGAGTACTCTGACAAATGTCAAGCTGACAACATATTGCTTTCCTGAGAGCAACCATTCCCAGACTGTGCACTTGTCTGATGACCTTGTGAGAGAAAAGCTTAGATTTTTCTCAGCTAACACGCTACAAAGAATATAGCAGCAGCCTTGCTTGTATGCTGTGACAGCACTCTTATTTTACAGATGAAGCTGAAAGAACCTGTAAACCTGTGTAAGTAAACAGGGAAAAAATACTCAGTTCTCTTCTTTGGGGCTCATTTCCAAATTACTGCCTCTCCAAAGAAAGAAAATCCTACAAGATGAAATTTAGAAACAAGGTAGATAGGAAACATTTTACTTGGGTCACAGAATCACAGAATCCCAAGGGTTGGAAGGGACCTCAAAAGATCATCTAGACCAACCCCCCTGCAAGAGCAGGGTAACCTAGAGTACATCACACAGGAACTTGTCCAGGCAGGCCTTGAATATCTCCAATGTAGGAGACTCCACAACCCCCTGGGCAACCTGTTCCAGTGCTTTGTCACTCTTACAGTAAAGAAGTTCTTCCTGATGTTAACGTGGAACCTCCTATGCTCCAGTTTACACCCATTGCCCCTTGTCCTACCACTGGATATCACTGAAAAAAGCCTAGCTCCATCATCCTGACACCCACCCTTTGCATATCTGTAAACACCGATGAGGTCACCCCTCAGTCTCCTCTTCTCCAAGCTAAAGAGACCCAGTTCCCTCAGCCTCTCCTCATAAGGGAGGTGTTCCACTCCCTTCATCATCTTTGTAAGTAGAGCTACAAAATGTTTTTGATAGAAATATAGGATACATTTGGTTCTTACTGATTCTAATGCTAAATACTTTCCAATTTTCAGAACACGGCTCCGTACCTTTAATGTCAAATTAATTCCTGAATTACTTTTGATATATCAAGAATTATTCCACATTCTTATCAAAGAGGAATCTGGGCCCTGCTATCCAATCCCAAAGAAAGAAAACCAGAACCAAATACACTTTAAATACAGACAGTTAGGCTGACATGAGAGGCCAAAATCTAAGTACACTGGAGGTTGGAATAAGCAGAGTGTATTGTTTTTCTCTATCAAGGTCTAATACTAATACCTCTTGAAAGAGAAGGTGCAAGAACAACTGCTCTCAGAAGCACTCTATCAGCTTTTGCTGTAGTACTCAAATGCTTCCAAGGCACTTAGTGACCTTGTGTTAAGCAGGGTTCACTGACGAAGCACAGGCAGCAGGGGCAGGGCACACAGATAAGTTTGACCTTTCAGCTCTCTCTTAGCCCCCAACCTTTCATTTAGGAGGGTTAAAAAGGGCAAAAAATTATGACCAGCTAAAAATCCCTGTAACCTACAGCTCATGAAATTCTAGACAAGGTCGTTCGTGGCTTATTTACAGAAGAGGCCAGTGTTATCCAGACCTCTTGAGACTTGACTTTCACTTTTTCAGTGCAGACTCTCTACACTTGCACACAATTCCAGCATCAGGAAAGCTGGGGATGCAAGGGGACATTGCCCTCTGATTTTGGCCTTCAGTGCCTGAGTGAAGGGCTTGAGAGCTTGAAGGTTCAGGAAACCCAGGGAGAGTAGAGCCATTTTCCAACTCTTCCCAGGACAGACACAGCCTGACAGGATTCCCTAGTCCTCTGCCCTCATCCAGCGATGCTATGACCGGTAGATGTCCCTCTTCTCTCAACGCAGATATCTCAGCAGTAACTTGTGTTATGAACATTACCAAACCTTTCACTTAAGACAGCAAAAGTAAGGAGATGAGATGACAGTGTAAAGCCTATCCCCTACCTAACCAGCTGCAGCACAGACTTGCATGACACTGCTGTGAAAATTTCATTACAAAGATAAAAGGGGCTCGGATATCTGACTTTCAAGTATTTCATCAGAAAAGCTGAGGCTCACACAATACACTGTCCTGGGAGATACCTGATGTGTCCAGGCTGCTATCACCCTTCAGCAAAGCCTTCCACCCCAGAATGACTTTTCTGGTATTGGAGGGGTCTACTCTGGAAGTGGTTGGAAAACTCACTTTGCCTGCTTTTGTATACAAACTAAGACAAACACAGTGGAGCTTTACACAGTGAAATCAACCTTTTGGTTATGGAGAACCAGGGCCCAAGTTTTCAATTTACTGGTAATTCCACAGTGGCATATCCAAGAAAGAACACAAGAAAGCTGAAAAGGACTTTGAAATCACAGACACTTAACTGCAGGCTGTCTGGGATATGAAGATTTCTCCAGAGCATGGTATTACATACTTGGCACAGGGCTACCCGAATATGTAAGCAGTGGTCATATATTTGAGACAGCCACAGTTTAGAAATGCTTATCAGATAGGCTATGAGACATGAGCCATATAATAGCATAACTGGATACAGAGAGCAGCAGTAGACTTAAAGAGCTCTGTTCACGAATGTTCTGCAGGTTTCTTGGGAAGTTTTGCTTTGAAACACTAAAACAAAACAGAGCTATGGGAAAACAGAACTTTTCTGCAATGTGACTGTGGGATATTCCCATGGGAATCTTCTGGTACCTTCTAGTTGCTCTCCTAGCAATATGTTTTGGGCAAACACTTAATAGTTTGTTTCATGGAAAAAAAAGCAGAGCCAACTGAAACAACTTTTTCTGTAAGTCAAAGAGACATATAGCAGAAACAGCAACAAAACCCATCAGCCTGGAGCTTTCATGGTACCAAAACCACAGTGATCCGCATAACCATTTCAGACAAATTGAAACATATTTAAAACTGAAAAATACTGTTCCAGGTGACAAGCTGAGACATGCTATCAACTGCAGTCATAGAACCATAGAATAGTTAGGGTTGGAAAGGACCTTAAGATCATCCAGTTCCAACCCCCCTGCCATGGGCAGGGACACCTCACACTAAACCATGCCACCCAAGGCTTCATCCAACCTGGCCTTGAACACTGCCAGGGATGAAGCATTCACAACCTCCCTGGGCAACCCATTCCAGTACCTCACCACCCTCACAGTAAAGAACTTTTTCCTTATATCCAATCTAAACCTCCCCTGTTTAAGTTTTAACCCGTTACCCCTTGTCCTATCACTACAGTCCCTAATGAAGAGTCCCTCCCCAGCATCCCTATAGCTCCCCTGCAGATACTGGAAAGCTGTTATGCCATACAATAAAGCTGCATTTTACCTTTATATTGTTTGTCAGCATAAGAGTAATAGAGCATTTCAGCACATGCCATTCATTCGGGTGCCTCTCAGGTTAGCTGTCAACATGTGACTCACTGTCTCAGTAAAACACTTGCAGAAAATACCTATTTTCCGTCAAATCCAGCTATGCCCGTGTGCAAGGTTACACTACTCTCCTTCCCACCCTGTCTCCCCTGTGGCTGCTCCCATCCTTACCTACCACCAAAGGAATCATGTGCACAAGCACTTTCTAGAGCCAGGTTATCTTCAACACTGGTGTGAGCTCTGCCCCTAAATAGGCAACGTAAGCCTAATGCTATGGCTTTTCCTTGAAATGAATTAGGAGTGTTCACATAAAGTCCTCTGCCAGCAGGTCAGTGTAGACTATTTTCTGGCTGAAGTGCAAAAGCTATCAGCTGGAGAGATGGTCCTTCCCAATAGCACAGCTGGATCTGGGAGAGAACAACTGTCAGGACAAATTTATCCCTGATGTGCAGTAATATTAAAGAATTTAAGAAGAGCTGACTTGACTTAGGTTAATCTTTTAAGTTCGACTCCTTAATGCATTGCCAAAGTGGATGAGAAAGACAAGAAGTTCAGATTTTGGGTTGCTGAACTACAACAGCTTTATTGGACTTATGCCATTTTTGGATAGGCAGCCTCCCATCAGCACTGCACTAAGGAAATCCCCCCCCCAAATACTCATCTGGCCTTTTCAAATGTCCTAGATTGAGGAAAACAGATTATCAGATTACTAGGGGCACAGAAAGTCCATCTGAGAAGTTAGAAAGATACACATACACTCTCACACCTCTAATACGTGCTTGTGTATGTTCTAATTTTAGTTCACAGTAACTTATCTAATTTATTTAATCAGGATTCCAAACGTTAGGTCTTAAATTCCTCCTTTTACAGGCAGTCTTTACTACCACAGTGGAATTACTTTAGGAGTGGACCATGACAGCTGCTTGCAATCAGAGACAGAGTACACCCTATTTTGTGGTTGTTTTAAGAGTGGAAATGAAAACAAATTTCTCAGCTGAAAACACCAATAGAATTTAAGTAGATAGAATGTAAATACCAGAGTTGGAGCTCGAAGACAAGCGGAAAGATAATAAACACACTCTTGTTGTTGGAATAGCTACACTTGGAGCTCAGCAGTGACTGGGCCAACCCTGCTGAGCACATCGCCACAAGTGGCAGAGGAACATGGGGCTGCCCCTATGCAGAGATGATGCAGATCACAAGAGAGATTGCTATGAGGAGCCCTGCCTGGAGGGGAGCGTTCACTACTGCCCACAGCATGCCTACCCCCGGGGGAATGCCCCCACTCTGTGCCACCCTGTCCTATTGAACCTGACAGAATTTTCTTCCCACTGATAGCCTGAATTCAGCAGGAACTTGCATTCATTTTCTTCTTTTGTCATGGTTACTCAGCTCCATTATAAGCCAACCCTCAGCGAGGAACAATTGCTTCTGTTCCAATTGTAATCATTATCTACAGAAGCAGAATAACATTTTGTCTTTTTTTCTGGGCAGAAAGGTTCTGGACTTCAGTATTTGGATCTGTCACCAAATTTCCTTGGTTTAAAGTGTCTGAATCAGGTGCCAACCAATTCTGATCTTTATCTGAGGAAGGGACAAGTAATGCTTGACTTCTTCACAGCAACAGGGGGGGAACAGCAGAACTTACTACAGGTGCATCCCTTACACATTTCTGTCTGCTTAGCATACAACCATTGCCCCTTTTTCTCCTAAGTCTTGCCTCTGTCATTTCACAAGAGGGGCTTATTTTTGAACATGGATTAAATCAAGCCTATTATAAACTGCAGTTAGTAGCTGCATAGATATTACAATCTATGTAAGTGGCCAACATGCCCCTCACAAACCCATTATTCTAATACAGTTTATGGAGATCTAAAGTGTCTAAGAAACTTAACTCCAACTTTCTGCTTTCAGAATAAACTAGAGTCACTGTTAAGTATAAAAGTGAATACTGCCAGCATCTCCTTCTCTTTGCTTCTTAAATGTTTTCAAAACAGAACTGCTGCACATCACTTCCCTGCAAGCCTGATGAAAATACACAGAGTAAAATCAATTTAGTTTACCCATATAAGTTATACAAGTATTACTCCTACCACAGTGTTTTCTCAGTACTGCCAGTGTTTAAAGAGATATAGAATGAAATAGCAATGAAAAATTAACCAGTTCTGCCAAGGGATTTAGTGATGCTGCACTCAGCACACATGTATTCCATTTTAAAGGAGGGATTTAGCAGGTGTGTGCTCCTGATCACTATTCTAAGTTTGTCTAACAGGCAAAACCCCTGTTGATTCTCTGGATGTAAGCCTGTAGTACACTATCAGTACTCTGGATCAAGTTTCTCAGAGCAGTTTACAGCAGAGTGATGAAGTACCAGGCCTTGGTGGAGCCACAGAACTTGCACTGCAATCTTAAGCTCTCAGGAAAGATGACGTGTGAAAAAGCACCACTGTTTTCTTAAGACTGTTCCATGTCTACAGGAAACAGAAAAGAACCTGGGTACACTGGAATCCCCTTAACTGCACAGAATTTTCTTTCCTGCTTTTGTCTTTTCGAAGAATATGAACTACATGATACAATTAGGTTATCGCTGAACAGAAGTGGGAGGGCTGAGCTCCACCCACCAGGAAAACGAAAGCTATTGCGCTTCCTTTCAGCATCCCTGTGTGTTACAGATCCGCTGCTGAACCATCACACAGCCTGCTGTACAAGCCCCACACAAAGCCACTGAACAGCTGAGGGAATGTTGTCCCCTAGATTTAATGGTCTCAGCATCTACTTTTGACAAATCACCATGCGTAGAGACTGATAAAGTCACTGTTTCCTTTCACCACAGCACACAGACATGTTACAGAATGCTCCAAATGGATATTTGCTGTCCTTTTGTAGAGGGTGACAGCAGACATTAAACCAGGTATTTCAGTCAGACAAGCAGGCTGATTTACTCAGGAAAAACAATTGAGTACTGCTCAGGAGCTCTCCTCTTATTCATTAACTCCCACACACTGCTTAATTGTGAAATACCTTGGCTATCTCTGTGTTTTCCGCTACCAGGAAAGTGAAGCTGATGTTCACCAGATCTGTGCCACTGCAAACACACACTATCCGTCCTTCCAACTCGTTTTCTGATTTTCCAACAGCCTCAAGTGCAGTTAGTATCTTGGGATCCTGTTCAACAGAATAAATAACTTGTTACTTTTGCAATGCTTTGGTTATGCAACGTGTTATGGTAAAGATGCATTTCCATCTCCATATACATTAGCACCTTTAAACTTCTGCTAATCATCTTAAATGAGTGCTTTCACTTAGAATGGCTGTGTGTAAACCTGAAAGCCAATCTATTCTAATTATTAGGAATATGATTGTGAGAACTCAGAAGTAAATGAAATATTTTAGAAAGTTAAGTTAGAAATGACATGTCTTTTCACCACAAAAAAGGAAAATTAATCACTCCAAAGCCTGGAACTGGAGGAACATGGAGTGGTTTATGTCAACGAAGCAAGAAGATACAACAAATTTTAAACAGACAGGAACAAATCTGGAATATGGAACTTTTTTTTTCCAGATTCCTAAACAAAATATCCCAGCATACATTTACAAATTAGTTAGAACTCGTCATATTTGCTCTTAGATGTCTGCTGCTCAGCTTTCACCTGAGCACTGTACTATACCAGAAACCCCAGATGACTGAACCTTCCCACTTTGCACTTTGGTGCCATCACACCAAATCACTTGACTTTAAACTTAACATTTTAAGACAGTGATTGCATAATAAAAGCTGGTATTTTTTTAATGAATGAACTTCACCCTGCATTTCACCTTCAGCTTAAATATTCTTGGTTTCAATGAAAAGTATAGAGTACCTTTGGTACAGCTCCAAAACGAACACTGTTGATCAGGGAGCATTCTAATACCTGTCCTTCCTGAAATGAGAAAATAAGGTACAAGTTCAAAGGTCTGTTGACACAGGGCTCCATTAGGAATTGCAGCCAAACAAGCAATGAGTCTGACTTGCAAACACTGTTAATTAACACTAAATACTGCATTTCCATCTTTTATTTGGTAATTCCTTCTTAAAAACTTACTTCTGTCAATTTTTAAAGAACAGCACTAAGGTTAGTTTTGTAAGTGAATTAACACAGTGTTTTAGATACAAAAAACAGCCAAGTGCAATAATATCTACTACATGTTCCCTACACAATTGTACTATACCTTTCCTTCACTTTTCCAGCTCAGAAAAAAGCCAAATTCATCCACTTGGAAGAGACAGTTGCTTTCAAAGACAAAAGATTCCTATAGAAAAGAAAACACAAACCATTATTTCAGTCAGTTTGACAAATGACATCAATTTATCTATTGTTCCAAAATAAAAGATCCTCACATTTCTCCTCAGACAACTTCCTGGAGAATTTGCTATTCCCAAAGCAATCAGAAATGAAGAAGGCAGGCTTTCTAAAAAGTAATCATTTTTAATCATAGAATCAGAGAATCACAGAATGGTTTGGTTTGGAAAGGACCTTAAAATCATCCTGTTCCAACCCCCTTGCCATGTGCAGGGACACCTCACATTAAGCCATGTTACCCAAGGCTCTGTCCAACCTGGCCTTGAACACTGCCAGGGATGGAGCATTCACAACTTCTTGGGCAATCCATTCCAGTACCTCACAACCCCCACAGTAAAGAATTTCTTCCTTATATCTAACCTGAACTTCCCCTGTTTCAGTTTGAACCCATTACCCCTTGTCCTATCGCCACAGTCCCTAATGAAGAGTCCATCCCCAGCATCCTTGTAGCCCCCTCTTCAGACACTGGAAGCTGCTCTGAGGTCTGCACACAGCCTTCTCTTCTGCAGGCCGAACAGCCCCAGCCTTGTCAGCCTGTCTTCATACTAATAATGATTAGACTTAATATTTTCCTACTTTGTACAATTACAAAGATTTATTTTGTTTAATAGAAGCAGTGATTTTTACCTAATACAAAACCGGAATGAAATGGAACTTCAGAAAATGTACTGAAAATTAAATGCTTCAAACTACCTAGAGGTTAAAAACACGTAATTTGCCAATGCTACCTTCAGGATCAAATGGCCACGTTTCATTTTGAGGTACAAAATCTGGGAAGCACTTTTCTGTTAGACTATGACATTAAACATGCCATGAGCATCTCTTTTCGCCAGAGTTTGAAGGATATTAAATTGCAGAGGAATCAAGACCAAATGCCGTACCAAAGAGACGAGACAAGGCAACAAAATCAGATTAGCTGCATTAACAGAAGAAATTTCCTCCACACACCTCCAGCCTCAATTAACGCATCATAAATTAAGCTCAAATGCAGGATAACATTGTGCAGAATCAATCACTTTTTCACAAAAAGGATCCAGGACTTCCTGACTTCCTTAATTGCAAACCAACAAGAATGTGTGCAGGCTACAGCACTGCTTACTGCATCAGAGATCAGGGCTTTGCTCTGGGTTGAAGACTGAGGTACCTATCTGAAATGTCCTCTCCTGTGCATACAGCAAGGGCAGCAAGCTCATGAACATACCCAGGTGATTTCAGAGGCTTGTATGCAGAGCAATATGAATTTAGGCAACAAAAATTGCAATGCTCAATGGATGGAGCATGCTTTCAAGCCAGTAAGTGTATTCAGGATAGTCTGTTCTTGCTGGGTTACTCAGAGGCAGCTCCACAGCCTGACACTGGGGGCAGCTACAGGTGCCTTTTTGGTTTCTGCCATGGAATAAGGGCACTGGGTGGGCTAAGCAATGGTCATGTACAAGTCAGGTCTTATCCTGACTAGACACTGGGCACGAAGGAAAGAGAGCTCCTGGATCCACAGTTGAGTAATGTCTTTGAACCCTCTTAGATGGGCACAGCCAAAAGGGATATTATTCCCAAACACTGCATATAGAATCACAGAATTGCTTGGATTGCAAATGACCTTAAGATCATCCAGTTCCAACCCTCTGTCACAAGCAGGGACACGTCACAGTAGACCAGGCAGCTCAAGACCCTGTCCAGCCTGGCCTGGAACACTACCAGAGATGGAGCGTTTACCATATCCTTGGGCAACCTATTCCAGTGCCTCACCATCCTCAAAGGAACAAATTTCTTCCTTATATCTAATATACATCTCCCCTTTAAGTTTGAATCCATTATCCCTTGTCCTATCACTACAGAGACTGATAGAGAGTTGCCAGGTGCCCCATATTATTAGTTTTACAGCCCTTGGAGTTCTGTTTCATATAAAAATGCAGCTAGCTACCAATCAAAACGAGTATCTCTTGCATTTCCCAGAAGGATTACTCACACATTAAAAGGCAGACTCTTTTTGCCATTTACTGTGTTCCCATCTATCAAAACGCTCTTGACATATCAAACCCATTGTTTTCACCAAGGTGCCTGTAAACTGCATGCTGTTTCACCCCAGCCTTGACTCTATTTATCAAAACACTTCTTCTGCAATTTGCCTTCCTGTATGGTAAAAATAGCACCTTCCATCAGACCATGTAGATGTAACCTGACCAGTAAAATTCCTAATCAAGTCTGATTTTTAGTTCCCATATTCTGCTGCAATAACCCTGTTCTAGACTTGAACTTCGCAGCAGTCAAACATGATCATGCTGGGCTCCAAAGGGATCTCCATGATTTTGTAATCCTTCCAGTTCAGGGACTCTTCCATCTACAAAAGATGGACCAAGACGCTGCTCTACATGACAATGACCCAGATTTTCATAGTCATTCAAGGAAACTTGGACCTCTTACTCTGTATCAGAGCTGCTCCATCACCAGACCCTGTAGGAGGAAACTTGAGCCCTAGTTCTACACAAACCTGCTCTATAACCTTAGCTCAATTACCACTTCTCTTTTTGCCAACAAGACCTTTAGGTGGGGAATTAAGCACAAAATTTCCATGACAATTAGAAGCCTGAAACAATTGTCTTGAAAACAGTGAGCCCAGTAGCATCGGGATTGGATATTGCTATTTGATTCTATGTTTGCAGAGCATTTCTAAAACAATGGTCTCTCTCTTGGGTAGGTTATCTAGTTACCACCACAACACACTTGCATAATATATCTGATAATATCGGTCACACCATCATGTGGTCACGCTTTACAAGCTACAGATCTTAACTTCTGAGTTACTTTGGGTTTTGTACAGCTCTTGATGGTTGGAACTAGATGATCTTCAGGCCCTTTCCAACCCTAACTATCCTGTGATTCTATGATTCCTTTAAAGCTGCAGATGAAATATACATTTCATTATCTACATGAGAGCCTCTTTATGTTTCTTTCCAGAACAGTCTCCTTCAAGGAAACAAACCAGGCTTCCAACTGTACCGTAGCAAACCTGGAGCAAACTTGCAGCAAGCAATGCAGCTAGAGAATATCTCGTGGATGGACAAACAATATTTAACTCAACAGGTGCAAGCAAGACCTCCTTTTCTCCAGGGTTTTGAAAGGCAGTGAATTCAGCTACAAGGAGCAAGACTTCTGGTGCTACCATCTCACCCCATGTCTGCCCAGCATTACCTAGTCTCGCAGAGTTGCCTGCTGGGTACACTGAAATAACAGTGCAAAAGTATTACTTTTTGAGACGTCTTATTCTCAACATCACTACATTAGGGACCCAAATGCTTCACCAAGCAGTCCTGATCTCACACCAAAACTTGAGTACTTCAACTTTATACTCTCCCATCCTCTGTTTCTCATCTAAGGTGCAAGAGAACAAGCTGGATCCTCACAGACTGAGTTTCTGGAGCCCTATTTGCTGAAGAAAAATAAAGATTTTACGAACCTCCTTTGTAAGGAATGCGGTTTCCACTAGTATCATTTTAGTTTATCTGCTCCCCAAATTGTAAATACAGAGTAAACCAACTACCCCTACCTTGGTAGGACTCAAAAGATAAGAAGAAAATATTTATATCCCTGAAGGCACTTTCTGAGATACTTTCAACTTCTAGAGATTTCTTGTCCAAACACAATTAAGAGTAGACCCTGATAAAATAATTCTCATGGGCACATCGATGCTGGGTATAGCATAAATGTCTCTGCACTTTATTTCAGCTGTCTGTGTAAAACGGGCTGGTTTACATTCCTTTAATAAATTGGGATTAAAGCACAGCTGAAAGCAGGATTGAAGTAATCATCTTTCGGATAGAGTACAGGTTGATTTTCCAAAGTAGATAAAACCACTCCAGATCTCTAATGATGCATTTGAATCAGAACATAAATGTTTTGTGGTCTCTTATTTTCCCTTGTGAAATGATGCAGGTCCTCACTTTATACATTAAAAAAAGACATATCCCTCCCCCCCTTGATAGATGAAAGGATTCATTCTATTCAGTAATGTGCTCTATAAATCTGCAAAGATAAGAGCTTTATACATGTGACAGATATTTTGATCCAAATCTCCCTTTCTCTTCCTTGGGGCTTATTTCAAATTAGAGGGATTAAATACACTGTCAAGTAATTTCTTGTAAAAGCAAAAATAGAGCAAGATGGTGTGTTGGTATTTTCTTCCCATACACATTGCTGGAGCTTCATTGCGTACAATGAAAACAAACCATGAAATATTCTGTAGCAGCTACATACTTAAAAGAGAACAGCAAATGAAACACAACTGGCCTCTTACCTCTTCGTATCTATCAAATACAGCTCCATCTTGCATAAAGGAGGGAACTGGCTTCTGCCAGTTAAATTCATAAGGTTTTGCCATGATCAGAGGAGGAAAACCTGAAATGAAACAAAACAGAGTTCAAGTACTGCCTTTTAAAAGGAATATTTCAAAGTCTAAGCAGGAAAAAAAAGTGACTTTTGGCTTTTCCTTTCACACAGAAGTATTGACAAGCCCCAGTGCATTTCCAAATGACAAGTTTTCCTCATGAGAGCATTTTTGTTTCATAACTTTAAAGCAAAAAATACCTGTAAAATATGTGTCTGAACTTAATTATTTAAAAACCACTTGCACAGTAACATTCCTTTGGCTTAAATATCTGCTACATCACTTCTAGGATAAAATGAGCCTGAGATTAATGCAGCCCTCAGTGACACAGAATGCCACAACCCGTAATATACCAGTGTTCCTTTTTAACTGGAAAACATTAGATCCTACATAGACAGATTTTGTTCTATTTGTTGTACTGCAAAATCCATTTATATTAAATAAAATCCTTCGTATTTTCAGTAGTATTCTACACATAAGATATATATATAGGTCAAAATTCAGAGGGAAAAAATCTGTTTAGTGTTATAGGGCTTTAAATAAAATTAGCTTTTAGTATTTTAGTTAATACGAGAATAAAATGCTATCTCCTAGTATTGTGCATTTTTGCAAGTTTAGGAATGTGAACAAAACAATTTAGAATACAGTATAGAAGTCGTAACATATGGACCTTACAATAAAACTACCCAGTTATTTAGTATCCTTTCCGACACCTGGGTGTCTTCTAGGTTACGCTGCTTGAAACCAGAAAGTGTCCCCACTACATACTCCAAAGTTAATTTGATCTGAAGTGCATCTGCACAGTTCCTGCCCACTAACGCCATCTAGGGCTCACAGTATCTTGGTTATCCCTTTTATACAATCATCAGGCAATGATCTGGGTTGGAAAGGACCTTAAAGCTCATCCAGTTCCAACCCCTGCCATGGGCAGAGACACCTCACACTAGAGCAGGTTGCTCCAAGCCCCTGTGTCCAACCTGCCCCTGAACACTGCCAGGGATGGGGCAGTCACAGCTTCTATGAGCACCCTGTGCCAGCGCCTCAGCACCCTCACGGTAAAGAACTTCTTCCTTATATCTAACCTGACCTTCCCCTGTTCAAACCCATTATAAATGACAATGTTAGTTTACTACTGACCATGCTTAGGGGCACGATACGGGGTTAAGTGGAACCAGTACAATTCTCACTCCACTACAGTGCAGGCACCCAGCCCATGCGAAGGTTGGCTAAGTGAGAAGAATAAAAACCATACATAAAATTCATGACAATATATGTGATCTGTGCTGTGCAAACCATCTTTGTAGTGTCTGTGTATGCCAAAACCCTGAAGAGCAGACTAAATTATTACCAATTAGATAAGAATGCTTCCACAATGTTCTTAGACAGAAATGTCTGCTTTGACTGAACTTTAAACCTGCAATAGATGTGTTTTAAAAGAAACAAAAATAACTTTGTTGTATCCTCCTTCTCTGTCTTGTTTTCTTTTGTATCAAAAATGTCCTAACAAGAAAAGGAATCAGAACAAAAGAGCTCAGAGAATACTGTTAAAGGGCTGTCCAATGCTGGCTTTAACAACTGTTGTTTTCTATAGTATTCTACTGAAAAATATCCTTATTACTAAAGAAAAATGCAAAATACATTTTGAAGCTGCCCATCCCATCCCTATCTCCTGCCCTTTCTTGGTCAGTGATACAGGAATAGCAAAAACACGTATCGAGGTTTCCAAAGCCTCGGGAATAAGAGAAATGAATTCATTCTCCATAAGTATCAAAGTTTTATGTACCACCATTAAGTATTCACTTTTGCTGAAAATGTGAAGAAAATTCAAACTAACATATCTGGACTCTCCAGTTAAAACAAAAAGAGACTAAATAATATTTAAGACTCAGAGGCCGTGAGATGCTTTAAGATCCTTTCAGGGAATGTGCCAAATTACTGAAGTTTTAGTATTTTTTAAAATCAGACTTCCAACTTTAGGGTCTCTTCCAGTTTAGATCAGCAGAGAGCTGCTTTTCCCTCATTCCATGGAGGAAGCTGCATAACAGGACAGCCTTCCCATCGCAGCAGCATGATGATGCCTTGTTCTGTACAGCTCAGACCTCACGCAGTAGCTCAGTATAATCACACCACCTTGAAATCTTTGTGCTTGCTCTTAGAGCAAACTACATTTAGAGAACCATTGCTTTGGGAAGCTCTTTTGTGACTTCACTTCTTTGTTAATGGCAAAGTTGAAACCAGAACCAACAAACCCCCTGTTATACAACAAATCCTCACGTGTCTTTGAAACATATCCTTAAAGAAAAATTAATCTGGATTTACACACCTGAAGTGATGAACACTCCACTTACTGACCAGTTCATCAGTTTAAATGACTTTTACTATCAGAATGTTCCCAAGAAGAAAAGTGACTTCAAATGACAGCTGGTTCATGCAGCAAGACATGCTGCCAGCATGCGAAATCCTTCTGGGAAAAGCAGATGTGTTCTGTGCTAAAATGTAACAAATGTGATGACACTTTTAAGACTGTGAAGAACACTCTCCCACAATCCCTCACCTATATACATGACCTTTGCCCTTTTCTACTTACAGTGAACAACATATAGGCACAGATTTTAACACCTAAAATCTCTGCAACTGCTCTGAGCTCCTGTATAAGACACACCATAATGTTAGGTCCAGCATCCGGCACTCGGATTCCTGGATGGAAGCAGTGCTTGAACAGACATCTTTCAGAAAGACAAATTACTTGAGCACTGCACCCATGCACTTTGGTACCAATTTGGACTATTCTGAGTTAATCATCAAGTCACTGAAATCCAGCTCTCTAAAAATCCCTCCTGTACAGATATCTTCTCCTTGCCTGGGTACTCTCAGTATGATGAAGCTGTCTTGTTGCTTCATCACTGATAAATTAAATAGATCAAGCCTTTCAGTTTCTGCTGAAGATTGGATGCCCATCTTTCAAATGTCCACTTTTCCAGCTGCCCTTCTGAAGGCAGGGTTCTGGAGACCAGGGCACAGGAGCCCCAGCACATTCCTCTATCACACAAACCACCATTACAGCCTGTCTTATCTGCATAACCTTACATGTAGCTGCAAGAAAACATGCTCGATTGCTCATGATTTATCAAGCAATCAAGTTCTGTCCCAGGAACTCGAGCTCATTGTTATTTACTGTCTTACCAACCTCTTCTCTAGCTCTGCTCTCTCACAGGTCAATTCAGTTTACAGATGAACTGAGGCAGATGAAGCGTGAGGGAATGATGGCTTGAGTACATGTAGCAAGGAGTCAGATGAATTGTAACAAACAAGATTTCTAAGCCATATGCTTTGGCAGCTGTGCAGAAGGTGAAGAAAATTCTCTCTGCCTTTAGAAAAGCTCTTTTCAGTCTCTCACATTGCTTATGGCTCCCCTCAGAAATCCATTCTTTCATAACCCTGAGAGCTTTTGAGATCACCAAAAGACAACACAAAATATTCCCCTGTCACTCTTTGGACCCCTGTTAATCTTCAGCACCTTTTAAGCAGTTCACAGAAAGTAAAAACCAAAACCTAACCCTTCAGACCTGAACAGCCATGACATCCTTGCATTCATCTGCCTGCAAACACATGCATACATACACCCTCACTATGATGAGAATCAAGAATTACTCTTTAAAGGAATCTAATAACAACAAAAAGTGTGAAGATTCAGCAGGGAGAGATACAAGATTTAGGAGCTCAATTCAAGACAATAACATTTTAATTGTAAAACTTTTGTACAGCCTTTGAAAATCAAAATCAAAATCTTCTCACTGATTTGGGGTTTTTAAAGTATAAAAACGCTTCTGGATATATACCCTTCATAAAAGCAGAAGGATCACTCGTATAAAATGCCTTTTGAGCTATCTCCCTTTCTTTCAACCCTGATTTATGTCTGAAGACCTGATTCGGTCCATATGAAAAAAGCACCTTGTGATTCACTTGGAGCACCCACAGAGCGAGGACACAAAATTAACCATATCCACAATAGCATTATTTAACACAGAAGCTTTCCTCTTTTGTAAGCTTGGCTGTACTAAGCTAAATCTGGGGTATGGGGTGTGAAAGGACTATAAACCCTGGGCTTTGTGTCATTCTTTGACCAAAAGAAGGACAAGGTGTGGCTGAACAAGAGGAGGAAAAGATCCTGTTAATACAAAGCAGACAAATGTTTGGGGAAAGAGGTGATATTCTAAACTAACCCACAGGGCTGGCTAGCATGATGGATAGGATACTCCTTGGATCCCATAAACATCCTGTCAATGTTGAGACGCTGTTGGAAAGGACAGCAGTATTCCTTAGAGCTGATCCCCCCAATCTAAACCAGTAACTCATGATTTCCGCTGTTTCCTTAGCCCCACATATTATAACAATCCTTGTAATTTCTTTTTTAGTAATTAGTATTTTTGCATCTGGAATGAATCACTTTTTGCTGAGTGCAATCAAGGAGGCTCCTCACTCTGTGTTTGCCATTTCGCCACCTACCTCTTCGAATCACACCACCTAAACCCTTCACCAGTTACTGGCTGTGTGGGTTTCACGTATAAGCACCCACAGAACACTCTGCTGAGTTTAATATTCCTGCTCAGGTATATGTATTTCTCTTACAGATACACAGAAGCAACTAAAAAAACCCCAGCAAACCCACATATTTTCCACTCTTTCCCCTGATGCAGTAAATACATCCTTCACCACCAATCCCCTTTGGTAAACACAAGAAATGGTTCATTTAGTGTGATGCATATAGTAGCATTAATGAATTTAGGGATCTGCTTGCCTCATTTTCAATCAGAACGTGCTCATTCAAGCGCACAAACAGGACTATCTGTCTATTTAGCTATTATCACATCAGATTAATTAAAGTAAAAGCAGTGACTTAACTTCATAGAATCACAGAATGGTTTGGGTTGGAAAGGACCTTAAGATCATCCAGTTCCAACCCCCCTGCCATGGGCAGGGCCACCTCACACTAAACCATGTCACCCAAGGCTCTGTCCAACCTGGCCTTGAGCACTGCCAGGGATGGAGCATTTACCATTCTTTGGGCAGCCTGTTCCACTACAGTTACAAGAATCAGATCTAATCAGCAGATGTAAATCTCTGTCTACAATGTCTCTTTAGATGTGTCTAAAACCTTTGGGTTTTTTTTGTATGGAGTTCATCGTGGTCCAGAAGGTCTACCCACAGAGCTGGGAACTAGAGCGAGAGACTGCAAGATGCAAGGACAAGGTCTTTTTTAAACACAAACCTTTGGTTTCTAAACTAAAACTGAATATTTAGCATAAGTTTTAAGAAAATTTAGAAAATAAAAGCCACTACAGTGTAAGTCCAATGTGAAAAGAAACGGTGAGAGCCATCCTGCTGAATGTCTGCAGTATCCACACTATACTCTAAAGTAATTCCAAGATTTCACAGCTCTTCGGGCTCTTCCACAATACGATTCTGTTGGTTGGTTTGTTTGTTTGGGGTTTTTTTCCCTTTTAAAGACAGTGCTTTTTCAGCAGGTTATTTTTAAGCATGTTATTCCAACAGCTAATGCAAGCAACTTCAAACAGTTCTCCCCAAAACAAGGTCCAGAAGCAACAAAAGACATACAACAGAGCTCCGGCGCCTGAACGTGTATTGTCTAGTAATGGCCTCAATTTCCATTTTGTCTCATTTTCCATTTCGTTCAAATTGCTGGAATCACTGGCATGCAGGGGCAGAGGAGAGGTTAGACCAAAACAAGAAATAGCCTGTTCTTAACTAACCTTTTCTTCAGCATTTCACACAAGTGCAGAGCTCTGCTTCAGGCCAAGAAATGAGTGTATCTACTGCTGAAAACAGCAGCTTATACCATAGTGCTAAAACTGAGAGTTCATTCATCACCTCTAACACCCGTCACCTCCAACAAGTAGAATTCCAAGGACAACTATAGGACCCAAACACAGCCTCGCAGCTTCCTGAGATGTTTCTCTTGTCCTAATGCCTCCCTAGTTTGTTAGTATCTATAGTTTTTCCAGCCTTCCCCTTCATTCTAAGGCTCCTACTATCTGCTATAAGTGTTTCCCAAACATCCTTTTTTGAGAGAGCATTCCCCTTTCTGAGCAGTGAATAGTATGGAAAGAGACATACTGGTTATGAAGATAAACTTACTCAGGTATGGTTGCAATAATATAACAAGACTATGTTCTGATGATTAAAATACATTTATATCAAACATGATTGAAAGCTTTTCAGATGATTCACTGAGGTCTAATTCCTCACAAGCTTCTAAAGTAATCAGGATAATGGGAGTCTGCCTAAAATTTGGCGTGCTTATGCAGTGCAGACCAACAACCCAATGCTGCATATACACACAAACCTCATGAATAATAAACAAGTATTTACAGTAGTATCAGGAACATTTCAGAGATAAGAAAGTGCCCAAGTTCTCTAAGAGAATAGACTTCCATAGAAGTCACTATAAACTCAAAGCTTGCTCATTCTCACAAATAAAGGTGATAGACATCGTATGTTCAATACATTTGATGCAAGTAATAGACTCCTTATTAAAAATCATGTAATTTATAAGAAATGTTGTATAGAAAATATTAAAAAGCATTGATTATGCTCATAATGTTCAAAGACAGCTGAATACTAACACAGAGTCGGCAGAAAAATCCAACATAAGAAATGCTTCTATGTAATGAAGTAACTACCAAATTCCCCCCCAACACCAACCAAACTAACACCAGGAACAACAAACCCATTCAATTTAGTTGCCTCCTCAAAAGCTAATCCTGCTGAGGAAATGCACTTCACATCCAAAACGTGAGCATATAATGAAGAACCTTTCCCTAGAATTTCCCCTGTTTTGCTCATTCCAAAAATAAACACTAACCATATATAAAATTAAGTTGTCCAAAACCATGGAAGATGCTATAGTTTTCTCTTTAGTTAAGTAGAAGTGTTAGAAGTGTTCAAGATTTACTTTTATTATACTATCGAGCATCCCATTTCCTGGAAGCTCTCTCCTCCCCAGGTAGTAATAGAGAACAGATTGGACTTTGATGAAATCAATAGTTTGGTTAATAGTTGTCAAGATCTTTTCTGAATTGCTATAGCATGTGATGTATGTATGCAATGCATCTTGATTTAACCAGCAGGGACTTTTATGAAGTTTAATTACTTCTCTCTGTGGCTTTCAATTGAAGACAATGTTAAAACAAAAGCTACTTCATGGAATAATAATAAGGAAAAAGAAATCACTTGCAAAACATCTCAAGTATTTCTGTATTACTTCAGCCCTAATTCTTTCTCTACAGCCTCGTAAAACCTGACACCTTGTATAATTACAGCAATGAGCCCTTAAGGAAAGGGACCTGTCAGATTTATAAAGCACCCCAGAGTCTTCAATATGGTCTTTGGGCAATTAATACCATATTTCATTTCTACTGTTGTTGTTTCATCTGTAGCTGGCAGATTACACATCATTTCAGTCAGTGAGTAGTGCTTGTAGTACACCTGCATGAAGTATTTGTGTCAATTATTCCAATTAAAATCATGAGTGATTTTGACATTCAGAACTTCAGTTGCTTCTTTTTCGCCTTCGTCTGGGGCTTAGTGCTCTAAAAGATCTCAAGCAGAAGTGATTCCCATAACTTAGATGTGATAGCAAGACACGAATAAATGTTTCAAATTAAAACCCAAAGAATTCATGTGGGAGTGCAGATGAACATCAAATAACCTTAAGTGAGCATCATTCCTGTGAGGACTGCAAGAGTTCAGGGATCCTAGGATCTAAAACAACTGCAAAATTCTAAGTCCAGTTTATTAACTGCAAATATCAGAGGAAAGGCCCCAGAAACCCCCAAACCAGAGGAATATCAGCAGAGTTTCATTTTCAAGTGCAAGGAGAAGTTCTGAAGATAACACAAGCTAGAACCTCAAACAGAAGGAAAACAAACTACAAATATCAGCAGCTCCATGGCCAGTCCCGAGGACACAGTGTCTGTTTCCAAACACTGACACAGGCTCAGACCTTGTATTAATAAAGTGTAATGAAAGGTCAAGACTGTATTTCTGTAATAACTTCTAAATCTCTGTGTGTTTGCAATGATCCCTTCTATGGTCAGGTACTTCAGCTCAAACCAAACTTTAATCAAGTTTTGACATGACTTGATGGGACTGCCTTCAAAATATACAGATCTTTTCAAAACTAATCAGCTGTGAGGAACACAGACATTACTGTCAAAGCTAAACTTAGGACGGTGACATTTATCATTTGCAGCCTTCAATTCTGACCACTTTTAGAGATGGTTTCTGAGAAAACAGGAGTGAGCTACATTGCTGGCATAAGATTTCAGACAAAGCTAAGGGATCATCTTTGGCAATTGGTCCAGTTGTCTGAAATGCATTAATATCAAAAAGCTGTATTCTTTATTTGACAGTTGAGTGTGTGTTATAGAATCATAGAACACTTAGGGTTGGAAAGAACCTTAAGATCATCTAGTTCCAAACCCCTGCCATAGGCAGGGATGCTTCACTGTAGACCATGCTACTCAAGACTCTGTCCAACCTGGCCTTGAAAAAAGTATTAAGTGTGTTAAAAGTAGTTATTTGTTGAAAGTTTAAATTCATTACAAATTTCTTGGTAACAGGTTACCAAGCCTACAAACCATGAAAACACAGGGGGTTCTATACTTTTTAGGTGAGATTGTCATTGGCACTGACCAGAAAATATTTCTATCTAAGTTAGAAGCCATAATACAGCTCAAATTCCTTCTCAGAACCCACCTTACATCCTAGGGATAGCGAGTTTTGCATCCCCTTCTTTAAGCAAGAGAAGATAACATGGAATTAAAAGCAAGAAACACAGCCCTGGTATCTGCATTTGATCAGTACAGTCCTTCCTTGCACCTGATATCCTTTTTCTTGTTTTCATCAGCCTTCACTTCCCCCGTTACCCTCCTCACTCACATCTTGGCTCACACTCTCAATCAAGTCTCAGCTGGGAGGTAAGGGAATGCTAGCACAGATTAGCAACTGGTTGGAATGGAAATTATCTGTCACCCTTCTGGCCACCCAACCCCAGTGCTGCAGTAAATCTAACACTGGTAGCAGAGATCTGTAGGTGCAGCTTCTCTTCCTTCCTCAGTTCTGTGACACAACTTGAGCTGGAGTAAGAGCAGCAACAGAACAACAGTAACTGCCCCAGCTACTGGTGGTATAGACCACAGCTCCCTCTGAGCTCTAGGTTGGTTAGATTCATTTTGTTTTCCTGCCAAGATTTCAGGTTCAGAAAGAAACAGGACATACTAATTGTCTTTAATGAAGGTTCTTTCCCTGATTTCTCCCAGCCAGTATGAGGAAAAGAAACACACGTGGTGTCCATGGCATGCATGTCAACATTAATGTGCAGAAAGCAGACCTGTCACTCAGGATGATATTTAATGGATGGGGAAAAAATAATCATAAACTCTCTGGCCTAAGCACCATTGTACAGGCTCCACTGGTCTATTTTGCTCACTTCCAAACTTGTATGCAGAAACATTCATCAGCGATTGTTCAGGAAAATCACAGTCCCTTTGGGCTAGCTTGAAATGAAGGACCTGGGCTACAGTTGATATTTAACCAGATAGCTCCAGAGTCCTGGATGACACATTTGACATTTCCATTTTTCCTTTTCCCCTTCTGAAGAATGAGGCTAGCAAGTCTTGTCTGAACAACACACTTAGTGATGCTAATTCTGTATGTATATAGAGAGTCTGACACCACTGGCAGCAAGATATCCCAGAGCGAAAAGCTATTACATTATACACCTCTAATCACCAATAACATCCACTATTATCTTGCTAACAAACAACCAGGTATTTTGCTGAAGATGAGATTGCTACAGTTCTGAACACAGCATAGCACAACTTGGCAAGGGTGAACAGAAAATGCTGCCTATAATTTGGGAATCTAGAGGCCCTCTTTCCAGCAGGACAGCTGTCCAAATACAGACAGCCATGTTGGAGATATACCAGCTTATCAGCTATTTACAGCTTGAATTTCCTAGAGATTCAAGAGGAAAAGGAACTGGTTCTGAACATTAACTTATTATTGTTACTTTGTTATTGTAGGTAGGTAGCAGAGTAAGCATTTCTTCAGCCGGATTTCTTCTTAAATGGCTGTTGTGTCACTGCCCAAAAGCTCTAAAAGCCATAGAGAAAGAATAAGAAAGACTGTGCAGGTAACACAACCAAAGATAAAAAATAGATGCCACTAATTCTTTAGCTGGTAAGTTCCTAGTTAACCATAAACGTGGGGATGCACAAAACACGGCATCGCAGTCTCTCTCAGTAACCCCAGTCTCAGAGAAACTGTGCAACCTACATGTAGATACATTTCTACTAATCAAATATTAAAACAAGTCCCTTGACATTGTTCTGGTTCCTGTCACAACAGCCATTATCAAATTGACAGTTGTCTCTTAGGAGTAAAATGAGACTTCAGGAGACATCTGAGAGAAGGTTATCTGATAGAACAGCTCAGAGAGCTAATATACTCAGTATTGAGGTATTCAGTTGCTTACATTACTTGAGAACAATGTCCCTAAAATGTCTTTCTGAATATTAATGCACTGCTTGTTTAAAAAATGGGGCAAACCCAGGTACATCAGCTATTAAAGAGAGAGGTGGGAGAGCCCCAAGCCAGCAGCCTCTCTAAATCCCCCAGCTGGATGCATTTGGGCTTCTTCAACTATTCATCATATATATGAAAATTACTGAAGGAAAAGCATCTCAATTTTTGTACTTCTCAAAACGGATGATTTCACATAGTATTCCAAAAGGGATAAAAATAAAAGTGTTGGTATGTAACCTATTTGTCCAGTAGGGAGACAAAGAGGAGAGTCAAGTCTGCCAGTATGGCATGCTGGCGTACACAGCCCATTTTGAACCCTCGTTTGACATCTCATAATAAACAGCAGGCTTTACAGCATGCTGAGAGGTTCCTTTATCCAGATTTTTCTGGCCCAACTGGAGACATCAGTCAGGGACTGACTGTCTCTAAATTCCTAACAGAAAGATGCAATTCAGTGTCAAACAGCAGGGAACAAGAGTGGGAGTTGTTACCTCTCTGAAGCTCGTCATCACTGTTCCTTATTGTCACCTGCTGTTGGGACCTCCACTTCTACTTAGAAAGGGACACACAAACTATGACTGGAGAGTAACTTTGCCCTCATGTTATGACAGGTACATAATGCTCATGCAGGCAGGAAGATAAGCAGCACATTCTCTTCTCTCCCTGGAAAGTTGAGAGTATGCACATCATGCTGGAATATGAAGACATTCTTGATTCTGGACAACCATTAGGGGAGAAAGAAATGAACAGATGTGTGGGAACTGAAAAGAGGAGGGAGGAACTAAGAACAGGAAAAATGCAGAAATCAAGGATGGGATGGCTGAGACTGATGTGGGCTTCGACAAAATAGTAAGTGCCCGAGCAGGCCAATACAGCTAAAAAGAAAAGGGAAGGTGGCAGCATTTTCATAATGCTGGAAAGGAACAGTAGATAAGTCTGCAATAGCCGAAATGGAAACGGTTTGGGATAGCACAAGCAAGCCTATTTTTAGAGATTATTCCAAGTATGAAGCTGGGTTTCTGCAATAAGGCTGGAAAGGGAGGAACAGGGTGGAATATATACTAAGACAGACCAACAAAACATTGTTGTCTATGTGTGTGGGGTAAAGAAAAAAAAGGAGTGGCAAGAACAGTGCCAACATTCCATGCAATAGCAGAGCAGGGTTATTTATTGTGACAGCTTGGGAGTGGGGATGGCAGGGCTCCCAGAGATGAGGAGTTCAGCATTCCCTTGTGCTGCAGACAAAACCAAGGGACGCATGGGCAAAATGCCTGGAAAGGTGAAAGAACTGATTCTAGGTGAGAGCGTGGAGATCAAAGGCAGAGGAGTCTGTTTGGAAGCCATCGGATGCAATGGAAATCAACAGATGCAACTTGTTACACCATAAAAACTGATAAAAGCAGAGACAAAGAAAATGTTTTGCCATTTGCACTGGCTGCATGCACCGAAGTGTTCTGTAGTGCTTAACTAATGCTGTCACTACCCTCTCTGGTCTCCTACAACTCTGTAACAAGTGGCACTCACACTCATCAAGTATAGCACCCATCAAACCCAAGAGCAGTGTCACACTCAAGGCACAGCAAACCGTGCAGAAAGTGAGGGTAACATTTTTACATGTCCAAAACCAGCTTTGCTTCATGTATCACCATTAAGCATTTCCAGCATAATAATTACTATGGCAAAGAATAAAAACTTGGGCCCAGCAGGCTTTTCCCATAGGAAAACTGGTCAGCTCGTTCAGACTGCTTTTCTTCCTGTCACATACCTATTAAATGCTCCAGACTGTTTAATGTGATAAAAATGTCTAGACTGGTTTTTAACTGAAAGCTTAAAGAAGAGAGTTCTTTGCCCTTGGCTAGCAAACCCCTTTGCTCCCTTCTTGGTAAGCACAATAATGTGCATGCTGTACTTCTGCAGACCACACTGTATGCATACATACAGAAAATGCATTTTTGGTGTCCTTAGAAATGCTCTGAGATTTGGGAGGTGAGCCCAGGAAAATGTGAAGATTACACACACAATAGGTACATACAGTACTGTAGGGTATGGCTTTGCAAGGAAAAACCTGGAGCTGATGTTGCTGAGGAAAAGATGACAGAGCACCTCTCACAGTCCACTGAACAAGAAAAGCAGAATAACTGAAGCAGCTCTGTTAAGATTGATAAAGAGCAAGATGCTTTTGCTGAAAGGTAGAGTTTAGGCATGAAATCCC
Source organism: Melopsittacus undulatus (assembly GCF_012275295.1). Classification (NCBI taxonomy): domain Eukaryota; kingdom Metazoa; phylum Chordata; class Aves; order Psittaciformes; family Psittaculidae; genus Melopsittacus; species Melopsittacus undulatus. The sequence goes on along the minus strand of NC_047529.1, from coordinate 5,812,009 downwards.
AACAGGCACATTAGAATAAGTGCTACCACATGTGAATCAGTGCATTCAATGCTTTGGGGTCCCCAGTTGCCCTCAGTCTTTAGCAGCTGCTTATTATTGTATAACAAAACTTCTGACAATTAAAATCACTCTAAACTCAGCTACAAGTGCTCAGTTTATACTAAAAATACCTCTGGCAATGGAACGACCCAGCTCGACTGGTACACACCCTTCAGCCCTTTCTTTTTAAGCCCTATAAATCTGCATCTGTGGATGGGTCATGGTCAAGGGACAGGTGCATTTGATTCTTGTCAGCATGTGGGACTTGCACGTTGGAAACCAAGCTGAATACCATGGAAAAAGCTTGAGAAGAAACACTATCCCTGGACGCCACTCAGTGTAGCTGACTCCCATAGGAAATATAACTTGCCAAGAGAATTAATGGACAATGTGACATGACAGAAACATTGCTTTGGCACAGTCACAACTGGCCTGTCAAGTAGTGTATCAAAGTCCCACTTCCCATCTTCCTGTACCCTCTGTGTTCCCAGAGCAGTCTTCACATCCTGAGGATAACTGCTTGTTTAAAATGCTCTTCATCCTTATCCAAGACCCTAACTCTTGTTCTTTGTGATCCAACCATAAACTGCACTGCCAGAGGAGCTGAAAAGAGACAACTGACCACTCCAGAGGAAAATGACTAAGGGCTTGGGAATATCTATGACAAGGGTGTTTCAAGGGAATACAATGGCAGGTTTTCCACATTAAAATACCTGTGGGCTGAAATAGCCATACAATAAAGATACCGGCCCACCACTGAGTGCTTCTTGCTTCTTTTCTCCTTAAGATACTACGAACACGTGACACTATTCCCCTCTTAAAAAGAAAGAAAAGGGGTTTTCAGCATCATCAGGGAAGGTGATTGTGTTGTTTTTGAAGGACTCTGACACTATACAACTACACCTTCAAATGGAGAACAGACCAAACAAGGTGCCAATGCCAAAAATCAATCTTCTGTGAAATAACTACACATACAAGTTGAAAGCCTGGATCAGGAAGGGGAAACCTTGGGTGGTTTTTATGTTTGCTTGTTTCCGTAAATATTAATATAGGCTTTTAGATTAACAAATCTTCCCTTTTGTCAGCACACCCTCCTGCAAGTTTGTTTCTGTACAGTTCCCATGTCAGAGGATGCTTTGCATAATTACAACACTGCTGAGTTAAATCCCTTCTTTCCTCCATATATGCACAGTTCCTTTGGGCAGCTGAGTGAAATGGCACATAAAGTGAAAAAGGAGTAGGCCCAGCTGGTGTTTCTCTGGAAAGCCCTATGCCATCCCAAGTAACCCCGAGAGCGCTCTGCAAGCTTTTCATGCTGAGCAGCTGGCAGAAGCCTCCTGAAGGCAGGCACCCAGGCTGTGCTTACTGAGATACCAGCTTGTTGGCAAGGGTTTCTTGGATGGGAGACAAAAGCAGCACAGGGAACAGCAAGGCTCCTGCTTCTCCTGAAACAGAAGTGGCTGGCACAGAAGCTGAAAGAACAGATTTAATACTTACAGCTTTCCCTTCCAAAGTTGCATTCTATCATTCTCTCCACAACCTCATAGCATGGGCTAGTTAAGGGTTAATCAATAATATCGTTCACTGCAGGATGCAAACTAACATGCATAAAGAGTATCTTTGATTAACCACATTAAGGGCACTGACACCTATTAGCTTTGTAAACAAGCAGAGCAGTGGACACCACTGTCCCCAGGTTAATTGTTAGCAGTGTGTGCTGGAGGCAAGCACTTATCAGAGGTAACCAGAGTAACCTGACTGCAGAGAAGCCAGGAAAACACAACACACAGCTGCTTGTTCAGAGTGACAGCAAAATCAAATGAGCCCTTTTGGAGCCATCAGGGAGGATACAAGGAGCTGATCCAACTCTCTCACTGAAGAGAATGGTCCTAACACCTTGCTTGTGCTTCCTTTTCAATGATCCCATTCCTGAGAGCCTGAGTGATCCCTGTTTAGCCATTTCATCTCTGTATGGTAGTGGAAAAGTATTCACTTCTTATTTTTTGCTAGCTAGCTTTGTGCATTATATCCTGGTCACACAGGACTTAAGCCATGAGTAGAACCAGCACAAAGGAAAGATCTACAGTGTGCAGCTGGGAGAAGCAGGAGCACCAAATTTCTGGTGGCAGTAAACTGGGATACTGATCCTTTGTGAGTATAAGAAAGAAGCTGGACGGTTAAACAGAACAAAGACAAAATTCACCCTTTGTTTTTGAAGCTATGGTTAAAGAACCACCTGATTTTAAAGTTCAGGGTGGCAACACTTGAAAATCATGTGGAATATAAGACCATGCAGGTGCTGGATGCGATTGGCAGAGAAGCTGCACTTTCTGTCAGAAATCCAAATTCACACACAAGGAGGAACAAGTAGCTCATGGAACACCCGTTACTGTGGCAGAACTATCAGATGCAGGAAACAAAGGCCACTCTTTTCAAGCTTCTGTAAGGGACAGTACTCTGTTACAGTTCCAGAAATCAGACTTCCTTTTGCTTCCAGACTGAGTCCTGATAGACACAATCCAAACCTGCTTTTCTTAGTGTGTGTGGCTTTGTTGGAGCAGAAGTATGAAACCAGGATATAAACCAGGTTGATAATACCAGGATAAAAACTGCCACAAGATCCAAAGCTAACAAAAAGGCACAAGAGCTCCAGCCATGCTACCTGAACCCCTATGAGTACAGTCTCTGGCATGGGCCACAAGCTGAAGTCAAGGAACACAAAGTCTAATCAGCAGTACTGCATTGCAGAGCAAACTGTAGCTGTGGCTGAAATTAAGACATGCCCTACAGAGCTGCTTTAGAGATGACATGCCTTAAGACCTGTTCATTCAGTGTTGCTTATAAAAATATAATTAAGAAACATGCTCTATCTTTAAGATTTCAGTCTATGTTAAAGCAGAAAACAAAAGATCACAGATACAAAGATCATTTCCTTTATCGAGACACCCTTTTTGCTGCATCAAGAGTACAGAGGATTCCTAAAGAATGTGATGCCTGAATCCACCATTCTGTCTACACACAGAAATCTCCCGCATGAATTGATGTTTCCAGCTAACACTAGGTGATCCCTCAGCACTAACACTGGTGAAAGATCAGCTACACCTGATACACAAGCTGGTTAACAGAGAAAGAGCAGCTCAGACTATGATAGCACATGAATGTTTTACCCAAGTCTTTAGTGGGCACGTTTGTGCTGTGCAGTGTAACATGGAGATGTGGGAGTCAGCTCTGAGCTGGCACTGTCCTGCCAGGCTTTCTGGGGTGCTAGAGGCAGCCTCATGTGCAGGTTAATTCGGTTTGCAGTCCCAGAGAGCTGCACGTTACTACAGCTAGGATGCTTCCAGCTCAGCTAGCGCTTGCCCAGGGATCTTGGGGATTTCTACCCATTATAGTATGTAGGGCAAACATACCTTCTGCTGCAATGGTCTAGTGTGAACGCTGTTTTGCAGTACATTTACAGTGACTCAAAACAGGCTGGCTGAAAGCCTTAAAATATCACCAAGCAATCTTGGAAGCAATTAGAGATGATTTTAGACTGCGATAACATTCTCAAAGACTCCTCAGTAACACTTGTCTTTGTTCAGAATAATAGCTTGCAGTTACTGTATCCTCCATAAATTACTCCATACAGTATTGCTGTAATTCTGCTCACTTTCACAACGTATAAATAGTACCTGCTCCTATGTAACAAAAGATGGTGAAAACACAGGTTTCTAATAGATGTCTGTCCTTCAACTATGAGCCTTTTCAGGCAGGTGCACTACAAGGTAAGATTACTTCAGCAAAGCATGGGTGAAATCCAAACCCCAGCCTGGCATTCTAGCCTTTAAAACTTAAAGTTTACGTCAATAAAACTATTGTTTAAGGATTAAGTTGAAACTGAAACTCAGGAAACTTAAAGCCAATTCACCTGTGGAACAGTGTTTTCCCCACTGACTTTGACTTGTGCTCAGCTTACATACCACTTCTTAGGAAGGTCACAAGAGAACCCCATTAGACATTTCCAAACATTTCAATGTAAGCAATCTGCTTGCTAAATTCAAGTGACCCATCTCAAGAGCATGCTGAATGACATCGTCAAACCTACTCCTATCTTATTCTTGTAAAAGACGCAAGGAAACAATGATAAATGGTAACAGTTAACATATGGAGACGAAATAAAACTCTTTAGTTCACTTCAAGGAAGAGGTCAGTGCCTCTGTTATACACAGTGGGATGGGGAAGTGGGATGATGGATGCCTGGGAGGTGCAAAGGATTCAAGTCCCAGTTGTTCCACTAGCAGAGGATCAGCCAGTATCATCCTGTGTGAGACACTTGGTTTCATTACAATCTTCACAATAGTTTCTGCTTCTCCCAAAGCCCTTGACAGCACATGATGAACAAGAATCTCTGCACCCATCTTTCACATTGCTGGAAGCAAAACTGGGAATCTGCCTTGACTGTCTCTGAAGTATCAGTAAGATCAGAGGCAAATAAATTAATGCAAATGCACACGTTTTAGTTACTTCTTTTGGATACTTCTTGAACAGTTAGTTTGCATGGTTTCATACAGCTTTGGCTGCATGAAGAGTTTGAAGCTCCAGCTGTAACAGACGTTTCTCATCAGTATAATGTACTCTGAGGCACCTTGCATGTTTCAAGTGATACAAGCCACCTGAATCATCACTAGAATTATGTTTTATTAATCCTCTGAGGGAGAAGGTGAAAAAGTTGCTTGCCAAACATGTGAGATGGGTACAGCATGAATCTCACAGAAGACAGTTTATATGAATCTTGTATTCATATATGAGTATGTCATTTTGAGTAGGATGACAGAAGGATGCTGGAACCAGAATCCCTAACCTGGGAAATCTCCAGGTAAAGATTAGCCAATATAATTTGGTTTGGCTGTGGAAGTTTTGCTCAGCTCTTAATTATAAGCCATTTATAAAGGTCTTTGCAGAGTTTCAATGTAAATACAGTCAAGAAACATTCTTTTATATCCATAAGGAAGTGCTTTAGTACTTAAGGAAGGTTTCTGTGCATTGTGGACAACATCAGGACAAACTCAATTAAGGATAATTAATAACATGAGCAGAGTCTTGGATACATTACAGATTCATCCCATTTTAACAGCACAGAATCTTGTTTCCTTGTATATTAGAAAAGAATATGTTTCAGGATTAGAGAATGCAGCTTAGTTACAGGCATGGAGAAAGAATACCAAGGTGCATTTATCTAAAGTCTTCATTTCACCTTGTTTTTCCCTCCTGGTGCTAAATTCTTGTTGTGTTCCCCTGATATGTACTCTTCAGCTGTATTAGTGCCATACTTATTACTACCTCTCAGAAAGAAGGAGGGAAAATTAAAGCTAACTTGCTTCAGTTGCTGCTCTTGTGTAACAGAACATTCTCCTGCTTCCTAGCAATACATAGTGACAAAAATCTGTGCTTAAGTCTCATGTTATTTATTGAAAACCACCAAAAATTGGCAATAAATAGTAAAGCTGAAAAACAAAGAATAAACTAAAAAATCTTTGTCGATGCTAGTGAATTCAAAGACGTTTTCTCCATTCAAATCTTACAATAAATAGTACAATTTTACCTTTTTCACCGACTACAAAGTTTATATTTTTAACAGACACTGGCATACACTTAATCAGCTTCTTGAAGTTAAAATTTATGTATCCGGCAGGAGGAATCAATAATCTTACATTGAAAAAGCACCACTGGATATTTATACCTTCATTTCCAGCATATTCTATATACATTCATCTCTTCCTTTAAAAGAAAGCAAAAGAAGATGAAGAGGTGGAAGGGAAAACTTCCTTTTTAAATGTCTTCAGGACTTAAAAATCAGATTCTAGTGCAGTAATAAACTTGACTACGTACGATGCTGTTAAACAGATGGTTGGAAAGCTCCGCAGAAAAGCAGACCCCTCACACAGACAAGAAAAAGGCTATGAATAGCAGAAAACAGAGATGATCTAAGAGAATAATTTTATTTATCATCCACCAGATGTGTAATGGTATTAATTTTATATACCAAAGGGCCTAATTTCACCAGAACACCTAATCTGACGTTGCATAACTACATTTGTGTTTTCAGTTAAGCATGTATATATACCTCAAAAAAGCCAAACTAGTTGAAGTTTGCTTATTTCATAGAATCTTAGAATAGTTAGGGTTGGAAAGGACCTTAAGATCATCCAGTTACAACTCCCCTGACATGGGCAGGGACACCTCACACTAAACCATATCACCCAAGGCTCTGTCCAACCTGGCCTTGAACACTGCCAGGGATGGAGCATTCACAACTTCCCTGGGCAACCCATTCCAGTGCCTCACCACCCTTATAGTAAAGAACTTCTTCCTTTTATCTAACCTGAACTTCACCTGTTTAAGTCTGAACCTGTTATCCTTTGCCCTATGACTACAGTCCCTACTGAAGAGTCCCTCACCAACATCCTTATAGGCCCCAGTTTAAAAGGGTAGAGCTACCTGATCTACAGGTTCAAGAATTATGGACTACACTTCCACAGTAGTATAGGGAAATACTACTACTAATTTTAGTGATATGGTCAGAATCACCCCTGAGACTCAGGTAACTCAACACCTTTCTGTAAATTCCAGTGAATCACTGCCTGTACTACTACATGTTTCAATACTTGCAAATCTGGTCCAAGTAACATGTTAAGGCTAAATCACATCAAAGCACAGCTGGGTCCTTGAAAATCTAGTTCTCCTAAAGGAACTGAGGACATTGCTGTTTTCTTCATGCAGTCAGAATTCCACCTGGATCTCCTGGTCCACTCCTTGAAACACCACAAATGCTTTATAATAATTTTCCCATGAGTTTTGACATTCCAAAGGTCAACTTTCTGGATGTCACACACTGACACAGCACCCATCAAGTGCTTCTAGGACAGCCTGGAAGCTCTTTCCAAGTATAAAGCATTCATTTTTGGTTCTTGTAGTCACAGGATTTATCCCAATCCATTTTGAGAATTATCCCCATTAAAATAACACGTTTCCATTATCATAAAAGTTAAAGATTAAATAAGCATCCTGCTTCTGTTTCATTTTGGTACCCTTTAATCATAGAAATTGTCATTTCTAATAGTTGAGCCAAAGTAAATTCTTTAACGCCACCACATTGAATCTACAATATTTTCATGTTAATTTCCAGGTTTCTCATTCATTCTTATTCCGTGCTTTGAATACGCTTGAATCCAAAACCATTTTCCTGAGATACATTCCAAACATTCCCAATCTAAATGCCACAGAGGAATCTGTAACTTATAGTAAGCCTTAACTTTTGCTTAGCTTTGTAATTCCCTCTGTATTAAGTCACTTTCATCAGATATTCTCAGAGTGCTTCACCAGAATGGTCACTGCTTGAAACTATGGCCTCAGTCATATTTAAAGTAGCAGGGCTCTTACTCCTATTTGCAGTGATCCCTTAACATAGATGGAGCAATAAAAATACATGGGGCAGACTTACAAGAACAGATTCAAGACAATATGAAGATGTCATTGAGTACAGTGCCATATCAAAGGGGGTGTCAGCTGCAAAAGATGTGACTAGTTGTGAACTACAATTACGAAGAATAAACACTAGCTTCATTTTCAGCTGATATTTTCCATCATAAACTCTTGCTGCTCTCTGCATGCTTGGAAGAATGAACAAGTACAGCTTCTGCTGCTAGAGAAGGTCTCATTGTTTGGGTAGCTTTACTTCAAATTATTTCTCTCTATGAGTAAGTTTTTCCAAATTCAATATTTAGTGACTAAAAGGGCCAAGGTACTCATGGACATTTATGTTCAGATGTGCTGCCAAACATGTTCAAAGCAGCCTGTGTCCTAAAAGCAGGTTTTTAAGATTTTACGTACATACACACAAATACATATGTATTGGTTACATACATATACAAAAACTTGCATTATTCAACACACAAAGACTGTTTTGAGATCATAGAATAGTTAGGGTTGGAAAGGACCTTAAGATCATCCATTTTCAACTCCCCTGCCATGGCCAGGGACACCTCACGCTAAACCATGTCACCTTGAACACTGCCAGGGATGGAGCATTCACTACCTCCCTGGGCAACCCATTCCAGTACCTCACTACCCTAACAGTAAAGAATTTCTTCCTTATATCCAATATACACTTCCCCTGTTTAAGTTTGAACCTGTTACTCCTTGTCCTATCACTACAGTCCCTAATGAATAGTCCCTCACCAGCATCCCTGTAGGCCCCCTTCAGATACTGGAAGGCTGCTATGAGGTCTCCATGCAGCCTTCTCTTCTCCAGGCTGAACAGCCCCAACTTTCTCAGCCTGTCTTCATACAGGAGGTGCTCCAGTCCCTGATCATCCTCGTGGCCTCCTCTGGACTTCTTCCAACAGTTCCATGTCCTTTTTATGTTGAGGGCACCGGAACTGCACACAATGCTCCAGGTGAGGTTTCACAAGAGCAGAGTAGAGGGGCAGGATCACCTCCTTTGACCTGCTGGTCACGCTCCTTTTGATGCAGCCCAGGATACGGTTGCTTTCTGGGCTGTGAGCACACACTGAAGCCGGCTCATGGTCATTTTATCATCAACCAACACCCCCAAGTCCTTCTCCGTAGGGCTGCCCTGAATCTCTCCTCTGCCCAACCTGTAGCTGTGCCTGGGATTGCTCCAACCCAGGTGTAGGACCTTACAATTGGCATGGTTAAACTTCATGAGGTTGGCATCAGCCCACCTCACAAGCGTGTCAAGGTCCCTCTGGATGGCATTCCTTCCCTCCAGCGTATCACCTGAAGATACCTCACTATTTTGTTAGTTAACAATATTAAAACTTTCGTGCAACATTCAACTGTTTCTAGAGGATTTAGAATATTGCAGGTCTTGGGCAAAGGGACACAGCTGTTAGTTTTAATAAATGACTGACACATCACATCACAGTCAGCAAATATCTATTTTCAGGCAGTTTTGCAGATCTTTATGTTAAAAACAGAAAGCTCTTGTACTGAAGGAGACTCAAGAGAAGTCATGACTCCATTATCCAGCCCCTGGAAAGGCCAAACCCAGTCCATTGTGATAGAGGTGACAAACTTTCACATAAACACCTTCAGTGCTGTGAAGGCAGGAAGCTCTGCAGGCAGCCTATTCAAGTGCTTCACTCTCCTTTACCCTGGAAAAGTTCTTCCTAGTTTAAATAATCCTCACTTCAAAGATACCCATATTTCTTACATAGGCGCCCTGGTACGTGGATTATTCCTTTCCTCTTTGCAGAAACCTTTCAAGTATTTAAAAGCTATGGTTAACCAATGATTAGTTTTCCAGTGATCATTTTCAGACTGTAATCTTTGTGGAAGTTGTCCAGTCTGTGGAAGATGTTCAACACACAACATGATCTAATGGTAAGGATGATCAATAGCAGATACAGCTAGCAACATGCTCATTCCATGAACACACAGTGTTCAGGACATGCAGCTTCATCTGCTCACAGCCTGGTTGTCACTTTAAGGAAAAATTAATGTCACAACTCACAAAGACAATAATAATAATAAAACCAAACATCAGTTGGAAACTTGGAAGCATCTTACACAGTGAAGAAAATCACAACAGACAATGCCTCGTAATGCCTTTAACTACTCAGGGTAAGACACTACACTGAAATTTCATATCTGTGATTTTGTTGTAGAGTGCTGGCATCTTATCAGAGCTCAGCATCCAGAAATGAATGATGCTTTGGAGCCCCAGATGCAGCCCAGACCTTCACCAGGAGACCAGCAGGCTGGCAATCACAAAGTGGCGTGCTGGAAATACACTTCCATACTGGAAGCACAGGTATTTTGACCTGTCTGATGCAATCCATCAAGTCTACCTACAAGTGCTCCAGATGGCTGATGGAAGACAAAAACATTCCCATGGTTGATTTGTTTATGCATCTGCAGGAGAGCCCTGCAGATCCCACTGGCACTGTCCCAAGGTACAACAGATATCTGGACAAGGCTGGCAACCTGCAGCCTACCCCACAGCACAGAGGGAGGTACCAAAACCAGACACAGTCTGTGAGAGCTTGTAAGGGTATGGCAAATGTCTGCTGCACTGTGACAAACAGGATGTCTCAGAGAGGTTGCAGGTAGGATAATACAGAGAACATTGATTTTGGTGCAGAGTGAGCAGTCATCACTTACTCTCCCATGCACCGTATTTACAACATGTGGCAGCAATGGACATCAGTGAAGTAAATGTAAAGCTGATATCCAATGGATGAGATTAGTTTTGCATCTGATGACCACTGAAGAAATAAACAGTTATGAGGCAAGTTTAAGGAAGGGAAACGTTAAAACAGAGGCCAAAATAAGATGGTGCAGTACCTACAAGACAGTATCTCATGGCTAGTGACTACCTCACTTGTAGAAAGGCTGGTATTTTTTGTTTCAATTCCACACATTTCTGAATGGCGTATTTGAAACAAACTCTTGAAGCAATGAGGTTTTCAGTCTCCATCTAAAGCTGTTTCTGACTAGACACACTGCTGGTTGGTGCTGCCCTCCAATGAGTCTCACTGTAGATGTGTAAGAGACTGCAAAGAGGCAATGAACATGCTTAGTGAGTGTTTACTGCTACCTGGGGGAATCTGTTCCTCAGCAATGACAGAGCACAAACAGATACTGCTAATGTCAAAGACAAAATGCACCACTGGACACAGATAGGCTTGTTAATCACTTTTCCTAATTGATGACTGGGTGCAATCTAAACTCCAACTGGTAATCTGAATATGAAGATCTTATTCTTTCTAGGCTAAACAATCCCTGCTCATTCAATCTCTCCTCTTTTCTCCTACCCCCATCATATCATCCTTCCTCTCTCTGTCCACAGAGCACACTTCCTCTGAAGTACTGTGTCCAACGCTGGGTACTCCAACAAATCCTTCCTAGAATTTTGTTACCATAATAAATTAGGAAGCACAGGAAGTCCAGTAATTACTATTCCTTTTGAAGTCATGGGGAAGACTAAATACTCAACCCAAACCATACCCCAAAAGCCCAAACAAGCATGATTGGTAGCATTACTGCTGGCATTGCATTAAGCCCTGTCTCAGTTTCTCAAAGACACCTTTAGGGAAGCTACATCCTCCTCAGGCCCTTTGCAAACTCAGCAGTAGATACCAATTCAACAGTTCTAACAAGATCTCAGTACTTTAAATGCTATTTCCCCCTGCTCCAAAACACAAGTGGTAATTAAAAATACTGATTTCCAGTATGACCTATAATTAGGAATTCAGATGTGCAGGCGCTGCCAGAAATGACAACACATACATGCTCTGATAGCTAACATACCTGCACATGCTGGGCCAGTGGACAACAACGATGTTGAAAGGCCAGAATCCCAGTTCATCCAACTTGGCTGGGAGTATTTTGCTTAAGGATTAAGCCGTTACAAGTTTGAAAGAGAACTGGTAAATGTGTTTTGCTGCATAGTTTCCAGTTTACACAATTCTAAAACACTTTTGCTTTTTTAGTGCAATTTGAAATTAATTATTATAAAAATAAGGATGCTCCAAAACCCAGCAATACGATTCTTCAGGGACTGCAAAACACACTTCATTCTAGCTTAGTGCTTTTAGCTGTTTAAAATGGAAAACAAACTTTTCCACACAATCATGTCTAGGTCACTGAAATAAATTACAGTACTTGCATGAGATTCACTACCTAAAATGTTCAATCCAACTTCAGCCTGGATTAAAAAGGTGCAAGGAATTAAGGCAGAATGAGAACACATGAGCTTTTGGAGACAGATCTCTGCATAGCCCCATCTAAATAAAGATGGGAATAGAAAGGTCCAACTATAACGTCAATACTATGACCTACAAAGAATGGCAAAGAGTTAACTACATGTACTACAGCTAGTTTCACTGAGAACTACTATGTGTCAGGGGTGTGTGAGTACGTATTCTGTTTATGGTGGTATTTGTGAGATCAATGACACTGAAACAAATTGAAATAGGGCCTTGATCCACGATTCTTGTAAGATGCAACAAAGGGAATTTCTCCTAAGCAAAGAAACATGCAAGACACTGATCTTTTGAACTTCCAATACTTACTTCTGGTCTATGTTTACCATTTTTATACGGAGAGAACACTATTGCTTAATTATTGACAATAATGAAAATTAAATCCATTTTTTCCATTGGAAATTATGATACTGAAACATTGTAATAAGATGACAGACAGGCAACCAACAACATATAATTAGTTGATCTACTACTTCCTCAAGGCTCATTATAAATAACACACAGACGCTACTCCTTCCTGCCCGAGGCTTAAGGCATGCTTCATTTTAATGGTATCTAGACAGCTAAAGAATACAGCTACCATTAAAGGAATCTTCAATAGCATGCCTTAAGTAATAGAACTAGCTGGTTAATTCTTGCCAGTGCTCATGCCTGCATTTAATTTGTTAGTTACAGTAAAGTTAATGAGTTTACAGGTATTAAGAGTGTTTCTAGTATTGGGAACCAACTACTGAGGAGAAACAGAACCTCTTGACCAAATTCCTTTTCCTGTTAGCTTAAATCTGGCCACATCCCGAAACGTTTTGTGATTTAAATAACTTATACTCAGCCACTCAAGCTATTCCCATACCCTACATACAAACTCTTCCACAAGGATTTCAATGGGAATTTACACTACAGCCTCTGACAGTGGCACACATTCTAGAGTAAGCACAATGCAAACCAAAGTCACAACGGAACGCAATCACACTCATTTACTAATGTAACCAAGAACTCTACATAGTCTTTTCTCTTTTAGGTATAATGAATTGCAAAACTTAAGATTCATATGATTGCTTCACCTCAGTTTAATTACTCGCCTAAGAGAATACCACATGCAGAACCAGTGCCAGCTATACGCCCTGATTCACAGTTTAAACACTTCTGAAGATCATCTCTGTGCTTGTGTGAGAGGAGAGGAAAGCCCCGCGTTACAGACGGTAAAATTACACGAGGCAGGGAAGGTGACAAATCGAGGTTTACCAACCCTTGAATTACCCTGAGTGGTTTTTAACTTCAGCTCCTATTGGAACTCTGCCAAGGATAGTATCAAGGGATGCTTTAGAGCAACATATTCTGAGTGCAAAAGTGCCAAGAGAATATGTTAGAGAAATTAAATCACTCTGTTCCACTCTTTGGCGCTCATGGAAGCCTGAGCAGAGGCTGATAATGAGCTGATTTGCATGAACTCAGTGCAGAACAGGGTTTAAGACAATTCCAGCAGCATAATCTTTAAGGGGCAAGCCAGCCTGGCCCGACTGGCTACCTTGCATGTCTTGTCATCCCTCTGTCTGAAGCAAGACATGCTGTTTTTAGCTGCACAACGATGGGCGGATAGATTTCTGAAAATAGCTGCATCTGCAGTTTTACAGTTAAATATGTAATTTCCTCACAAAGAGTCTCATCACTCTCCCATTTAAATGGGCTGCAGAAGCTGGATCAAGAGAAGCAATGAATCCGACCCTCATTCCGATTTCCCTGTAGGAAAACAGGTCTTGTTCTTGGTTTTATGCAACAGGGCCAGATTGGACAGAACCTTGGGCGACATGGTCTAGTGTGAGGCATCCCTGTCTATGGCACAGGGGTTAGAAAGGACCCAAACTTCAGGTTCTATGGAGCAGCACAAAGGCTCGATGGAAGCTGTGATAACCCTTGGAAATACCAGAGACTCCTCTATTTAGGAATACTGACCCCAAGCCAAATAATTCAGGGATGATAGATTACAGCAGCAAACAGTATCTCCCTCAGGCAGAGCTGGAAGCAAGCACTCCCCAGTGTATATTCAGAGCTGTGCCTGGGGCTCAGCACTGTAGGTCCCAGCTCACTGTGATAACAACCAGGCCTCACACCACTTCATGTTTCGTAAAATCTGTTCCTCACTTCTCCATCACTCCTCAACACAGTGCAGCTCTCCAAGACAATGTTCTAACTACAATGTCCTGGGCACTGGGGTTTTTTTAGGCACTGTACTAACCCTCTCAGAGCAGATCTGCCCCCCCCAAGTTTTGCATTCAAAAGGATTTTAACACTCCTCCTCTCCACACTACCACCACCACCGCTTTGCTCCACTCTGCTAACTTAGCCACCAACTGAAAACAAAGCGACCTTGCAATCCAAGGGACCTCTTACAGCTTGTGTGTTGCTCTGATACCTTCTTTTAAAAGAAGTGGGAGGTTGAAGCCAACTCACTTTTTCAGTCCATTTTCTTTGAGAATGAGCATCCTGAAGTCATTTCCTACACATTGGAAATTGTCTCTTGCAAGTTTTCAGAGGGTGGAGGTGAGGGTCAGTTTGAAATACAACAGTTACTTTTCCTGTATATGGTGGTTTATTTTCCCAAGCTCTAATTCTCACGTTTTAGGCATCTCCTTCTGAAGCCTGCAATAGTAAAATCATGGTAAGTATGAGACTTCAGCTACAACGAGCCATATTCTACATAAAGAGGGAGAGCACTTATAACTGCACATACCTCTGGTTTTATACTGCTAATGATCTGCACACAACTCTTGAATAGCTGTAGTATATTTGCCTACAAACTGGTCAATTCTGTATATGCAACATGCATTTGAGCAGTAATACTCTTTCTGATGATGCAGCTTCATATCCTGCTTATGAAACACCAGCCTGAAAGCTGCTGTCAAAGTTACACAAATCTTACATCTAATCTACTACGCAAACATCTATTTTGGAATCTTGTCAAGGAACTCATTTTTAATGCTTCCACAACATTTGCAAGATGAAGAAAAAAAAGCAAGCAGTGTTCTGTGTCAACAGGATCCTCCTCTTCATGGAGATTAAATGCCAAAAACAAATATGGAATTCCCTCATGTGGCCCTGCTGGTTTTTTCACTGTTTTCCCAATAGACTTCAGAAGAGAAGTCCACACATGGGTTTTAAAGGAATAAAACTCTTACACTGCAGAAGAAAAAAGCAATGCTATATATTTCCATCAGTTTTTAAGGCTGCAAATCTTCTGCATGAGGTACACTAATAGAGCTAGTCCAGCACTGGGAGTGAGATGAAGTTTACAGATATTACCCAATAACTTTAACTTGAGAAGAGATGAAAAGAAAGACAAGCTTGAGACACAGAAGCCATATTTTTAGGACTGAAACAGAAATAGCAAACTTGAAGCTAAATGCATGTTATATTTGAGCTTTTTCTACACTTGATCTTCTGCTGGATCTTTCTGGCAACATTTGCAGCCACTGCTTACAGTCCCTAGGATGAAGGTAGCAATTATTTAGAGCAACAATAACAGAGGCAGAGAATGTACTGGCTTAACTGGTGGGACTCTTCTGTGGTAAATCACAATTCCAACTTGATGGAAATGAATTTTCACTCATTATCATTAAACATTGCTCAGTAAGGCAGTTCTCCTATGTCCAAGGTCTGTGTCACGGTTTAAACCAAGTCCCCCAACTCCTGGAGAGTTAGGAAGGAGAATCCAAAGAATGTAGCCCCCACGGATTGAGATAAGAACGGTTTAATTGCTAAGGCATAACACAAAACCCCTACTGCCATTCACTACTACAAATAATAATGATACAGCAAACAGCAGGTGAAAAGAATACAACACCCCACCAGCCACCGACCCATAACTCACTCCACCCTGCCCGACCGAGCACCGCGTGCTCCCTCCTCCATTTTTCTCCAGCTCTCCTCCCCGAGCAGGACGTGCTGTGGTATGGAATACCTCCCCGACTAGCCCTGACCAGGCGCCCTATCTCTCCCTCCTCCCTGGCAGCGCATGAGCTACTGCTGAACCTATGACAGTCTGTAGGTATAAACCTACAGACCCCCTCTGCACCTTCCACACCACCCACTGAGTATCTCCCTCTTCTGCTTCTTCTCTCCTCCGTTCAGACAGTCCCCAGCTCTTCACACCCTCCCTGTTCTGCTGAATTGGTGAGTTCCCCTGCTGTTATTCAAGCCACTGACTCCTTTCCAAGCTCTCATACCCATCTCATTTCTTCTCTTCTCCTTCTCATCATACTTCCTTCTACATATGTTTCCCAACACTTTCTTTTTCATACTTTCTTCCTTTTCTCCCTTCTCCAAATACAAGTTATGTCCTTCCAATTCTGACTCCACTGTTTATTCCAGTTTCTGCATCACCAACCACCTTTACCTCTGACTTCTCCTAAGGCTCCTCACACAGGCAACCCCTATCAAGACTAAGTCCAGACCCTGGTTCAAGTTTCAGTTTGATTGCAGGTCCTGTGCCACCCCAGACAACACTGCTTATGGTGCACTTCTACATCAGAAGTAGAGTTAACATTTTCCTACCTTAATATTACCACTATGAGGAAAAAAAAAGAGAGGGAGAGGCTGTAGCCTTAATAATCCTTGGAGAACTCAGGTGTAAAACTCTAAGGAGGAAAGAAGCAGTCTTTTGAAAGCCCTGTCAAACTTGGATGATTTTCTATGCATAACAGACATCTCTGACTCAATACCACTTTGACCATCTTATTGAGT
The DNA here is from genome assembly GCF_012275295.1 of Melopsittacus undulatus. Classification (NCBI taxonomy): domain Eukaryota; kingdom Metazoa; phylum Chordata; class Aves; order Psittaciformes; family Psittaculidae; genus Melopsittacus; species Melopsittacus undulatus. Next base: position 5,795,462 of record NC_047529.1, on the reverse strand, counting down.
ACAACATGTCCGAGCCAGAGACCGTAAATTCTGCATCCTTCAGAGCACTTCAAGGCTCTTAATACAAAATGTAATTTGTTTGTTTTTTACTAACTTCAGGACTGAGTTTTTTCCCCCATGCAGCAGCAAAATACTCATTTTTACAAACTGAACAACATGCAGACACGTCAGGGGTTTGATGCTACTACATGTAAACACAAAGCAATCAATACTTAATATAGATGCTTTCTTAATAGTGTATAAAAATCCTGTAACTTTGTAGCTTTGGGCACTCTTTGTGATGTAGGTAATATGAAAATTCTGGATTAAGTGAATGACTTGATCCTAAAAGTGGAAAATCCTACAGGAAAAAAACAGCATTGTGGTGGCATGGCAAAGTTGGTTAAAAAAACCCTCAGATCTCAATTGACAGGGCCCTGTTCTAAAATGATGGGATGGCTGAAGAGCGTGGGAAAAACGTTTGTCTGTTGGCTGCACCTGCAAAGCTCTGCATGCAGACATTCATGCTGAGGGTAAACAAGGAGTCAGCCATGCAGCTATTTGCAGCGTGTGCACTTACAAACAGCCACTTCCATGTATAGATGCTGGACTTGAAAGGCACAACATTCCTGCCTCTCAAGTGAAAGACTGAGATTATGAGCCCCATGCTGAGAGACATCCAACACCAGAAGTCCTCGCTCTCAGTCCTATACAATTAGAGCCCCTCCTCATTCCTGCTAACCAAAGTCTGACATGTTTAAGGCAGATGGTCTGATGTTTCTTTTTAGTTTGTGCTTTATGCCTACTTGTTGTGTGAGGTTACTGTACAAAAAGTTCTTGTATCCTGGAGAAAAAGGGAAATCAACCTTTAAAAAACAACACTGAAGGATTTGCTGAATATGGCCCAGGCAGAGGATTCTTCCTCTTCTTTTTCTGTCCAAAATCAGTTGTTCTCAGCAGGTTTGGTGCCTCTCACTAGTGAACAGTCCACCAGTAGAGTGTGGAGGTCAGTACCTGCAAAAGGCTCTGTCATTGCTGGCATAATGGGCAAAGAGAAAAGGTAACAGGTCAGGAGAAGATAAGGAGGTGGAGACATCTAACTGTTCTTTTCTACAGGAAAATACATGTAAAAACCCCAATATTAAAATATATTATCCTCTGCTGCAAGCTCAGTGATTCCTGACTCTATATTTATCAGGCCATTGTTTCATATTTGGTTAAGTAAACTTCATATTTGGTAAGCATATTCAACATATCAAAACACTGCCAAATGTGGTATGCTAGGAATGGAGCAGAGTCAAAATGCATTGTTTGAAGGGAGAAATTCAGATGGATGGGAGGATACCTGCATATAAAATGTCAGTCAATTATGCAATCATCTGCATGACTCAGTAGCTGTGAAAAATTACTCTCCTGAAGGAATGTGCTTAAGAGCATACAGACTAATATTCTTTCCTCTACTCTGCACTTCCTCTCTCCATTTAACAAACACAAAGGTGCTTCAACACTGTTATGGATTACAGAACATTTCATTAAACCTTAATCTCTCACAGGAAATAACAAGACTGCAGCCTGTAGCTGTTTCACCCAGGTTCACTTCCCACACTGAGATAACTCCTGCTATCCAAGTATGAAGCTCACTAAGCCCAGACCTGCAAAAGGACTGCATGGCTTCACAGGACATAATCCTCTAACAGATTTTCCTCTTTTTAAAGTGGAGTAATAGACAAAAGCTTCAGCCCTTCAGGTACCAGTGAGACACTTATAACTGCCTTACAGTGAAACAGTCACATAGCCTACATCTGTATTAAAAAATAGAATCATAGAATGGATTGGGTTGGAAAGGACCTTAAGATCATCCAGTTCCAACCCCCTGCCATGGGCAGAGACACCTCACACTAAACCACATCGCTCAAGGCTCTGTCCAGCCTGCCCTTGAACACTGCCAGGGATGGGGCATTTACCACTTCTTTGGAAAGCCTGTTGCAGTGCTTCACCACCCTCAAAGTAAAGAACTTCTTCCTATACATATGGGGCCAGATTTTCAAAATGGTTCAATATTTAAGGCTTCAAAAGAATTTCACTTCTTTTCAGGCTCACGAGTGAAGTGCGTGTATTTTCAAGTGCTCAGCACCCCACGAGAACAAACAGTCCTCTTCGTACCACTTGTATAGCAGTTGGCCATTTCTCAGAGGACATTATCAAAAGCTGTTCCAGCTTTGTTCTTTTCAACAGCATTGCTGCCTAATGGCACCAAACATTTCCTGCAAAATAAAGATAGGCTTACTTAGCTTTTCAAAATAATCAATTTGGAAAACTGGGGCAGGGAACATGTGGAATGTATTAACTTGTCCTGGTTTTCAGGAGGAACTGTCAGTTGGTTTGTACATGAGTAGGCCATTCTCTCGCTGGGTAAGCGTTGCATTTCAGGAATTGAGAAAGTGGCCTGGGGGCAAGAATATTTCCTTTTCTGCTGAACTCGGAGATAAAAGGATGTGAGCTCAAAGGTGCTTTGACATTTTGGTCTCTAAAAACTTAACTCCTTGAAATATGAGGACATTTTGATAATTTGGGCAAGTTTACATATTCTGGTGCTTTCCTCTACGCAAAAGATATGTCTGTTACAATTACAATTAAGAAACTAGAGCCAATTATGGCAACTGAAGCATAATAAATGCGCCAAAAAGACTTTTCTCTGCTTAATAATCTTCTGAGACAAAATAACAAAGCAGAGACTTGCCATCATTTGCCATCGTTACTGTCACTGACTGTTCTTCAGTAGGTGTGCATGTAAGTGTGAGCATCTTTCTACAGGCAATGCTACAGAAGCATCAACTGCTTTACTAATAAAACTGAATTCAGCTTAAGCATAAAGTCTTAAGACTTTCCCCCTTCATTTTTCTGATTTTGAAGAAGCTGCTCAAACCTGAAAAATTGGCCGAATTTAAATACTACAACTTCACTTTGTAGGAATCCCTCAAGTAACGCACAGCAAAACCACAGCTGTGGGATGCTAAAAAGAAGCCCAGGTAATAAAAGAGGTCCAGCACTGCTTGAAAGCCTGCTTCCCATCCAGGAATTGGTAAAAAGCTACACACTTTCAGTGGGATTGAGGCACCTTCAGATCTCCTAATCCCTTCCCTTTGCAAAACACCTATGCAAAAATGCTACGCCTTCACTACTGATTCTAACAGATTCAGTTCCTTGGTTGGTAACTATACACAGCAGAGTAGTATTTTAATCCTTATAAAACTACAAGTAATGGTAACAGTTTTCAAAGTCTTAAGGGTCAAACGTTAGCTTTAAATTATGCCTCAGTTAAACAGTTGTGTTTTCTCGCTTTGCCACTTCTTCCCTCTCTCACACCTACTGTATCCTTCATGGCATCTCCTAAGTTTCAGACAACTCAGCAGAGCTGTAACTTACTCTAACTGTGATGCTCATGCATTGCAAATATAGCCCTAGGAATCCTGGGCACCACGCTGAAGACGAGGCAATTCAGTACAGACAGAAAGTGCCAGAGTTTAATAAGGTAAAATGAGGATGCAAGTAAATACGCAAGTAAAGAGAGAAGCAATCAAAGCTAAAGCAGAAGTTATATGAGATGGTACTGAAATCATCACTTACAGCACTGAGGTAAACTGCAGGAGAACCACCACACTGCAAAAGCATTACTTCAGCTCACATTCAGCACAAATCAAAAGCAAATCACAATCCACTGAGAAAATGTGTTTCACCATTCTATGAGTTGACAAAAATGCAAAGACTTCACTTTGCCACTATAACATTACAGCCTTGTTTTCTAGCAAACTGCACTCAGATGTTGCTCCTCTGACATCATTAATCTCCATGGAAACCTTACCATAACTGCTGGCCTGAAATAGGTTCTGTCATCCCAGATCAACTCAAAAGTAGTCCAGCAAAAGATCTTATAACTCCTATTTTTTTGGCGGTACATTTTTACCCGTGAGCACAGCTGAAGAGTTACAATCCCTGCGGTCGCTATGAAATAGAGCTTTCATATCTAACAATCAGAACTTACAAGAAGGTGAACTACTTTTCCAGTTGAGGCTAAGACACAGAGATTCAAAGATTACCTACTTCTGGAGTAAGATGTAGAGCTGGGGAAAAAAAATCACCCCAAAAGATGTGTCTCTATATTGAATGTCAGAAGATGATTAAAGCAGGAGACCAGGCTCCTAAAATCTGCTCTATCTCTGCACAGCATTATCCACTTACAGGAAGGAAACAGGGCAAAGCAAGAGACCTTTCTAGAGGTATCTATTAACATTTACTTTTGGGTGTCACCAGGGAAATGCCCACTTTAAGTGGAATGCAACCATATGAGTTGTGTTGAGGTTTTTTGTTCTCCTTCTCCCTGTCAACACAGCCACCCCCCATGACTGATGTCCCCAGCACAGGGTCAAGGCAGTTACTCAGAGATGTTCCATCCAGCAAACAGGTCCTCTGCAAATGAGTTTAGTGCTGAGTTAAACTGACAGAGACACACAGACATACTAAACATCAGGAAAGCTGTTTTCTTGGCAAGAAACCATGTATACAGATGGTTCCTACAAGGAAAATACACTCCCTGCATGTATACAAATGCATGTTATACATATATTTATATAAAGAATTAGACTTCTTATAGACCACAACTGAGAGAGTAATGTGTAAAAGGAAATATGAGACTTGCATAGTTCCAAGTGTCACGCTGCACCAAAATTTGCTTTCTTAAATGTAATTCAGTCATTGTTATGAATTTCCAGAGATAATTACCATAAATTGCCATATAAATTTGAGACACATGCAAGGTAAAAAACAAAGGCAGATAGGGAAAGGAAAACAAGGGGGGGAAATTCAAATAGTATATAGGCAATTGGTTTCATTTCATTCATTTTCAGCAGTCCCAAAAAGCAGTTAACTCCACTTAAGCTGCAAGTACTTGGACATTGCCAGAAAAACACCCCAAACCTACATTAGTTCCTCAAGTCTGACCTTCCCAGCTTTAACTCTTACAAGTCATTCCCTGATCAGAGTTTCTTTGTTCTGGGCAGAAAACCTTTTGTACTGTAGAAATATGCCCCTGGTTGGGAGCTTTGCATATTTTATAGGAAACCAATCTTGGAGACCACAGGCCTTTACCCTATGTCTTTGCATGGCAGGATATAGCCTTTGCTAGCACTAGTCTCCAGACAAGCCTCAGTTAACTATCAACAAGCCCACTGCATGCTTTGTCACAAGTACTTTGCATTAACTACTTTTCTATAGGGGAAAGGGAAAAGACGACAGAATGTATACATCTGATGAGTGAGATGCTGGACTGGGAAGTCCAGCCAGTAACTGAAGTGTTCAAAACCACACACAGCAATTTTGTCCCTTCTCTAACTAATAAGCAGAAATAACCAGGCAGCTGCCTGGTGGCATCCTTCTCACTGAAGTGCTTGGGAAAGAGGAGTATTCATCAAAAGCTAAAGACTGAATGATGCCAGTTTTACAAGTATGTATCTTTAGTGGGCACAGCAAGCTCTCACCTTTATCTCCTGGTGGAGGAACCAAATACTCTCCCCTGTCTTTGCGCTCACTCCTGATTACAGGGATAGAGTCAAGGGGATGGCAACAAACAGAGCTTGTCTAATATGGGAAGAGAGTAAAGTGAATACTAGACAGAGTATCTTTTGCTCCCTCTGGGAGTTCCTTGTAGTGTGGCATATGCTATGCCTTACACTTGCTAACTATACAACGTCACCTGTGCAGTTTTGTTCTTTCCCTGGAAAAGAGGCAACAATACGCTGGATTTTAGCTCTTAAGTATTTATTTAATAACACAATGATCACACAAGGCCTGATCAAAGATGCTCCCATGGCGGCCATGAGGTGATGCCTAGGGGAGCGTACTTCATCAGACCAAGCACATAACTACACTTCTCAGCATATTCTTCTGCAGTTTGGTGCTCAGAAACTTTGAGCCATAAGTAATATTTTTGTGGTAAATGGCTTTCTTGATGAGTTTTCCTTTCATGATTTGTATAATCAAGTTATTACATTCATAAGAACAAGCTCTAAATAACGTGAAACAAATCTGTTACCTCTGACTAAAATTCCTCCCTGGGAACCCAGGTTTAGACATCCGAGGAGAGACAGCAGTGGGACTGCTGCCCAAGCCTATCTCTGTACCTTTTCCTCCATTTTTGTGATGGCCTAAATCTATGGAACCACAGAGCAACATGAGAATACAAAACCTTTCAAGCAGAAGAATGACTCAGTAAATTAGATTAGAACTAGAGCAATAAACTGATGCTTGTGGTTCCCCCCCTCCCTCCCAATGCTGCAAATCTGGCCCACCTTCCTTTTCTCTGACTCCTACCTCAGAATAAGAAGTTATGAAGCCTTAATAACCCTGCTGCTAGCATTAGGGAGAAATTGCTTGATTCTGTCTCCCAAAGAGGCTTTTATGAAGCATTCAGACTTCACCAGCTCAGCAAACAGAGCACAAAACACTGCCTGTAGCAGAGAACATCAAGGTACGAAATACTTGAAAAAACAGAAAGAAAGGGCAAGTAATTTTTTTGGTAACAACTGATGTTACGTTTTACAAAGGGGGTACTCAAGTTTTTGTAACAGAAGTGTCCTGGTTGCTTTTGTAACTCCTCCTGACCACAATAAAATGTCTCATTCTGGACTTAATAACCATTAACTGGAACAAACAGAAGCAGCAGGGAGAAAAAGAAAAGGAAAAAAGTCTACAGTAGACAACTGAACTTCCAAGGAGTTATGAAGGAGATTGTGGACCAGAAGAGGTACCATCTGACAGAAAGGTGACATACGTATTCTTGTGAGACAAGAGCTCTCAGCAGCCTGACACTGCTCAGCAGCTCACACTGATGCACACTGATGCTGTGAAATCACTGTGCCACTTTGTTATGCAAAAAGCATCAACCCAGCATCAGCTGAAATGTTTTAAACTCTATCTTAAAAACATGGCTTATTGCATATAAACTCTCATTGCCAGTATTTCCAGCAAGCTGCTGTGCTAAAGAGCTCTTATTCACTCCTCAACCTTGTGTAGTTACCTATAACACATGAGATTTCTCTAATATCCATTATTTCAAAGACCTAGTGCAGGTTTTTACTTCCAGGATTGCTGTGAAAAACCTATTTGACTCTAAGAAAGGTTCAGACAGGCTTCCAAGCTACATGTCGTGTATTCAAAGACAGCAAGGCCACCATAAGGCTTAATTACAGCATGCAAATGCAGTTGATTAAGACAAGCTTTCCTGAGTCACAGAATCTTGTCAGAGGTTTAGCACTGGACTCTGATGCAGGAGTTTGTTTTGTTTCAAATAAATACTCACTTATGCTTCTTAAAAAGCACTTTAATTTTAAAGTAAGCCCACATGTAAGCTCATCACTTTGGGTATTCTGAAGCTTCAGTAACTGTAGGCACGTTTTCACTTTGGATACACACACACACAGATATACATCCATACGCACCAATCAGCCACTGCAGTGCAGTAACAAACACTGAGCTTTCTGAACTCCAGGCCAGCCTCGATACTGTTCTACCACAGCCAAATACTTTGTTATCCACTTCATTTCTGAACAGCATGTATTCTCTTGGCCCCATATGAATGCCAAAAAAGCCTTGTGTTGCTGTTTGTCAGTTGCCATGCTATTGTCAACTATTTCACCCCTTGGGAATACAACATCCACCCACAATTTCTCCAGTTTGTATTAGTAAGCTCTGCCTGACCTTAACTGCATTTCCAGGAATATGGTAACATTTTTCAACTGTTCTAATCCCTGTTTGTTACTATTAAAGCTTAAGTCTGATTCAGTTTAGGCATTAGCAGTGACACTTGAATCATGTGCAATGGCAAAGCGGAAATCCAAAATAGAACAACACTCTGGTATATCCATTGAGAATACAGAGCTGGGAATACGAGATGGAAATGGCCTGGAGCTGAACCTATTTAATGGGTGAAAAAGGCAACTCCAGGTAATGCCTGTACCCTCTTCCCTCACTGCTGGGCGTATGCAGACTTTCCTGCACAGTACTGATGGCAGAGAAAGAGATGGAAACATTCTTTGCTGCCCATTATGAGACTCACTTGGGTGATGCAGAGCCCTTGGTGATACTGGTCCTGCAGGTGAGAGCACTTAGGCAAACTGGCTACTCCGTAGCGACCGTTATGCAGTTTATTACTGAACCTCATCCTAATTTCTTCACAATTTAACTGATTAAACAGACTTAATAGATCAACAGATATGCCTAAAGGAGCAAGACATTCTGGTGCCCAAGGAATTTTCTGGAAGAATAGTTTTTAGGCTCACAATCTTGGATTTACTGGATGAAAAAAGAAATACTTCTAAATGTAAGCCACTGATCCAATATTTCTTATTAGCCTGCAGGCTTTGCACCTCAGCAGTTTCATCTGTAGCCAGTGTTGCATGACACTCATCCATGGCAACAGAGTTCAACATTCGATCATGAAGATGTCTCCCATTTAGCAAGAACTAGATGGAACATTTGGCTGATCTGTCTGTTGGCTTGGATTTGTCTTGACGATTACTGAGATTAGTATGTACCAAACAAGAACTAGGCAACTGCAAAAGCTATGCTAGTTTTGTTAAGCTGCAATTTGGGAGTGCTTCTGGAATCCTAATAGGTGCCCTGGAGTGTGTTTCTACCTACTGTGTCGTGAAGTTCCTCTTCACAAGCTTGTCATCTACATGTCATGACCCCTGATTACTCCCTCTTGAACTGAGCAGGCTCTCATTACAGATATAGCGCTACTAATGGCTGTATCAGAGTTTACCAGTCACCAGTTTTCCAGTGCCAACAACCCATGCCCCACATGCCTCAATCATCCAACAAGCTGCCTCCTCGATTAATAAAGCTGTGTTCTTTGGGTCTTGCCTATCTTAAGCTACGGGACAAGATTAAAAAGACTTCAGTGACACCACGATATTCCCTGACGTTCCATCCAACATCAGCACGTTGTTCATGTCTCTATAATATGACTGCTCTGTAATACTACTACTGTAATACATGCTACTCCAGCAGTGATTACACCACAATACAAAAAGTGTGTCTTCCTTTGTTCTTCAAGGACAAAACTGGCTCCCGATGAGTTTCACAGTCTGACATCGCCACAGAAGCCAACAAAAGATGGAGGCAGGCTGAGATTTGAAAATATTATAAGCCAATACTGCTGTGAAACAAATAAGACCTAGAAATTATGTGCCAAAGTAACAGCCTCTTTGTTCTCTTGTACTCTTAACAACCTTCATTTTACTAATTACAGGATAATATAGATGAAGACAAGTCATATGCCAACATACGTATACACACACACTTCATTCAGAGTCATATAATAGTGGACTAAAAGTTTAAAATGATATATTGAGGTAAGAAGAGAATTAATAAGCACATCTGCAAAGTCTACTCAACTGATTTCTAGTTTGCGAGCAAGTAACTTACAAAGCAGTTCGGACTGGATGGATAAACAGTGGTCTAATTAGAGTGACGTGCTGGGAAACTCTTCCTTCTGTGAAGCAATAAAACAAGATGATCAGTATAAAACCGGGTGTTATTTGCCAGATCTCACTACTGGCAAAATCACCCCTCCCATAATCCACAAAAGTATGATATCAAGACAAACACTTCACAGAATCACAGGATCATTAGGGTTGGAAGGGAGTTCTGGGGATACCCAGTCCAACCCCCCTGCCAAGGCAGGGCCACCTAGAGCAGGTTACATAGGAACATGTTCAGAACAGGATTTGGTTATGTCACTCTCATATCTTTCATAGGAAAGTGTTCTGCTGTATAACCTTGCATATAAAAGAGATAAGCCATGGCTGGTAGTGTTGGAAGCTCTAGATGAAGCATGCAGTTTCCCACTGCACCGTGCCAGGACAGATTTTAACATTCAAAGCATTCTGAATGATTAATAATCATCACAAAGGAGCAGCTGAACAGTGCTGCCACATTTATATCTTCCCAAAATAAATGCTAGCTGATTTGAATTGTTTGTGTTTCATGTCTTCTTTAGATGAACAACATGAAGTGTGGAAGATTTCAGAATGAGCGATAGACAAGCTCCAGTAACACAGGAGAGGAACACAAGCATTACAAAGTATGACAGTGATCCTCTTGCACAGCCATTCCTAAGGTTTCTAAGCATCCTGCCTGCCACATGGCCAGCTTTCACCCACAAGTTATTGCAACTAAAATCTTCAGCAAAGGCACATTGGCATCATCTGTATTTCCACACCACCTCAGAGCTGTAGTCATAAGCCGCACACTGTTCCATCTGGCATGGTACCAAAAGAGAACCAAAGTTGTTCTGTGTCCCAAATAGCTCATACAAGTTACCAGAGATGCACATAGCTAAACTGGAGGGGTAGGAGAGGCCTTGGAAATAACAACCTAATACTTTCTACACAAAAGTCTCAAAACAGTGGTTCGTATACAGGAACGAGACTTCATATGAGGAAGTGAAGGAGAATAATAAGGCAGCTTGTCAGCAGATGTTATAGTGGCATTTTCTGTTGCAAAAGGCCACACAAACTAGTACACAAAGGTCTTGTGAATGGAGAAAAAGAACAACAAAGGCTTGGGGCTTGGACTGATGGGGGTGAGAGTACGTTTCTTATTACTGACAGAAACAGAGCAGAGGTGACAGCCATTGGAACCATGGTGAAGGGCACTCCAAGTACAAAAGGGCAGTTGATGTTTGATGTACAAGAAGCCAGGAGAGGAAGAAGGGAACAGGGCAATGGTGCCATCAAAAGAGCAAGCTAAGAACTGTGAAATCATTTCAAATTGGTGAAGGAAGACTGCATTTATCAAGGCAAGTTTGGTACAGCAACGGAAACGTGAAAAGTAAGGATTTGGAGAAACAATTACATCTGTGCACAGATAAGCAGCTTTTTCCAACAGATGTTAAGCATCTGGCATGCAATCTCCTCATGCCACAGCCTTCAGTATGACCCAAAGAGACCTGAATAACAGCTAACACTGTCAGTCACAGAAGTGACTTCAAGTAAATCAGAGGCAAGAAGTAGCAGAGGAATTTGAGGGAGACCAGGGAGGAACCAAACAGCAAGAATCCATGAAAGGTGAAAACAGCTTCCAGCTTTGTGTGAGAGTATGAGGTAGAGGAGGGAGACTGAATATAACCAAGTACACCAACAGTATATGGAGCTGTGAGGTAACAGGAATAAAACATAACCTTTAGGGTTTAAAACAGCAGTTCTGAAAGGGAAGGCATAAAACCCTACCTTCAACTTAAGTCATGTTAAGTCATAATCCACAAGAGCTGAGTTTGATATGAGTGTGACAGCCATACCATGTTAGCAGAAGCTGAAATGACCTGTCACTTCTTTTTCCTGCCCTTAGACAAGCAAACATTGCTTGTGCCTAATGCAGGTTAAATCCCAGCCAGCTGGCTGTCAAACCAAGTGCCAAACTCAGCCAAGCAGCAGGCAAACACAAACTCGACCTGATTTAACAGCCATGCTGAGGGGTTGTTCACATTCTTCATGCTCTGCAGTCTACATTACAGGCTAATACCATTTGAAATTCCTCACAGAAGAGAATTTTGTGCTATTTTCTGGGTTCTCTTAGAAATAAAGGAATTATTGATGAGAAGTCTGTTAATCTCTGGAAAGGAATAAGTAGTATTTCAAGGTAAGGGCTAATGAACACTAATGGTATATAAAAAGATCTGCAGAGACAACTGGTATCACTTTATCACCAGAAGAAAACCTATAAATGAACTTCAACACAGGCTCTAATTCGTCTCTAAATTCAACACAGAGCTGGATAACTCTAAACTCCAGGTGGAACTATGACTTTTACTTGAAACTTTCCTGTAAACAGGAAAAAAACCCAAATCCTGGTTCTGCATAATACAAATTCCTGTATGAGGCAACATAGAGTGAGCCTGTCATGGGTAAGAACAGCTTTATTTGTCAGGGATCTAATAACCGTTCCTAGGATGGACTTTGACATCTGATTCTCCTCTGAACGTTCTCCAATAGAAGCAAGTTCAAGAAGTAGAATTGCTTCTAGCCTTGTTCACTGAAGAAAGATTCCAGTAATGCTCCTGTGAGAAGCAGCAACAAAAGAGGATTCTGCATAATCTTTAATCCCTATCTCCATGAGGAAAGCCCATCCTTCTCTCAGCTTTCCTTGAAAAAGGCTACCGGTGAGATTACTTGTAGAGAACAACTGCAACCACCATTGCCACAGATCTTTTTGAAGGACAGAACACATGAATGATCCATCAGTATTTCTCAGAGACCTGGAGAAGAGCCTGTGTCCAGCAGCTTTTTTCCTGGTCTCTTCAGCCAGCCTGATAACAGACATCATCTGCTCCTGCAAATCTTGCTTCTCTCAAGGTAAAAAAGAAACAAGTATTCTATATATAAGCACACAATTGGCATTATTTACTAACAATTCACAAGAGGTGGACTGGGGCCTAACTGCATCACATGGTGTTAATTGCAGTCTGAGGCTTACCTAAACTAGCTATCAAATTAACTGTCAAATAGGAATTATGTGCATAGCTACAAGAGATTAAATTCAGGTATATGATTAATTTTATTAACAAGAAGAGACTTGAAGTACACGGCAAGTTCCAGTTTGTAATTACATAAATGTGCCCACAATCAGGCTGCTGGCCTGCTGTACATCAATAATCCATTTCTCTTGTTGTGTGAAGCTTAGCTTTAAATTATGTTCTGTAACTTATAAATCACCATACTGAAACCTGTTGATTATGATGCCTGACAGTCCTCAACTAAGTAATTTCCAGACACAGTGGGAACCACAGAAATGTTCCTGGGCCCTTCAAGCTACCGATATACATGCTAATTACTTGCTACTTAATAGTAAGGTTTAGGTAGATGTAAATTACAACGTGGTAGGGTTGGTTAAGCCCTTTGTTATTTAAAACACTTTTACACATTATCTTCTTTCAAACTAGCACCATAGCACAGGCACAAATGGCGCTAATCTGCTTCTACACACAGAACTGCCACTGTCCAATGCTGTTCCTTGCGGCTACTAGTGTAGTGGCTAAATATCAGAGGGACTTGGACAGGACGGAATCCTTCCTCACTTCAACCTGAGCCCCAGCTACCAACCACACTGACAAGCAGTAAATAAATCCCTTATTACCACTGCTGTAACAGAGACAACAGAAATACACAGACCCTTGTTTCACTTCTACTTGTACATTTCTAACAAAGCTAAAGCCACAACAAAAATCCATCCTAAGCAAATGCACAGCTGCTGTGGAGACGTTCTGCTTCCCACTGCAGAGCCTCTGCGTCTCTCGCTGTACTCAGTGAACCTTGGTTTGAAGACTTGATTGATAAAGAGACAACAGCAAAGGGGTTAGACATACAGCAAACAACCTATTCAAATGCAACTGGCACTGATAGTAAGAGACCAGGAAAAGTAACCCAAAAGGGAGGGCCTAGCAAACATCTTCTATTTGTTTCTAGAAACTCAAACATTCAGTTGCTATAAGAGAACACAATAAAAATAATGGAGCCGTGTTTAGATCTAACAACTGCCAAAGCCAACAATACAAAAATCTCTCTGGTCCCCAGTGTAACTAGTCAGATGGACGGTATGCTAAAAGCTCAACTATTTTATTGTTGCTGAAGGAAAAAATTGTGACTGGAAGCACTGCTGTAGAATTCCAGGCAGAGCAGTAATTTCTGCCATAACACAAGGACTGCTAGACCATTTGGGAGATTAATAAGAGGACCAAGCATTCACAACAACATTGCTGGATGGGGATGCAGGAAGGAGGAGAGGGAGTAGTAGTACCGTATTCTTCAAGAGCGGTCACCCTGTAGCAAACAACTACGGAGAGTAGGGGGTTGTCCATGCACATTTAAACACCTGCATTAGGCAGATGTGAGCTGCTTCTGATGGCCCTCCAAACCACACACAGGAATTACACGAGGAACGCAGGCATTACACAAGAAACACTGGTACTTGGGGGAGACCGCTTCACCAGCTGCGGTCTAAGCTGACCACTACAGTTTCTTAGTGGCAAAGACATTTTACAAGGTTTCCACCATCTTTTGTGTGTAACTAAGTGGATTGACAATTTGCTGCTATTCTACTCACATGGTTGCATCTGCACAGCTGTTTGTGAGACTCTAAAATTGCTTTGGAAGGAAAAAAACCCAACCAAACCCTAACTCTTTTCTTCTTTATTTGTTCTTATTTTCTTATTCTGAGTTCACTGATGATGGTTAAAGTTTGGATTAACAAACAGATTCATAAGCACACTGGGGAGAGTAGTAAATTACAGTTGACTAAGGAGAAAAAGCAAATTGAGCTGGGACAGGGAACTGCTAGAAAAGCTGTATGTGCAGGGCAGTACAACATGGACCTGCATCCTCAGCTTTCTATTTCATGCAGGCCAGACACATTCAACTGTTTCTTCAGCAGTGCTTTATGTGTGCTTTAATTGCAGTGTGCTAACAGCAGTTGGCATTTTACAAAATGTTGGCTCCAGGGATTAATGTTATAAAGGATTCCAAAGCTGTGATTTCAAGCTGCTTTACAATTGCAAGGAACGTTGGCTTCTACAGAGGGTCGTAGAATGAGCAGCAAAAGTCACGTCCAAATTGATGTGGGGAAGAGAGTATTCAAAATGATGAGATCTTAAGCATCAGCACACAGCAAAGTGTCACATCCAGAGTAATAAATGGAAAATGAAGAACTAAAAGCCCTTGACTATTTGCTGAACTATGCGCTTGCTGCTTCTTTTCTGACTCAGACATCTTTGTTAGTTTTGGTATACACACGTATTGCAACCCATGACCTGTCCATCATTATATCCCTACCGGGAAATCCTGGATCCACATTTGTTAGCAAGATACTTGCGCTGATGCCAATAAACTTATGGCAATGGTTCAACAACTGGGCTAAAGGAAATTAAAGGGTACAGAGATGGCTCTTCCTGAATAGAGGAAGAGCTCTGCTTTTAGCTTGGTCTCCTATGACACTGGTTTTAGTGGTAGCCTTCAGACATCTCCCTGTAGGTCAAGGGACATCCTTCCCAGAGTGCCAGGCAAAGAGAAGCAGCAAAGCAGCAAAACAGATTAGGATTTCTACCAATGGACCCAAATTTGGTGAGCAAAGGTACGATATATACACACGGAAGAGAAATCAAGTGCTAATCCCCAGCTAGTCTACAACCAATGGAAGCAAATCAAACACACAAATGACTTGCTGATAATCTGGGTGTACAGTTCTGTGAAGGATTGCAAAGAAAAAATATCACACAGAAACACCAAGTGATGATTCCCACAACTCTCATTTTGTGTTCTCAAGGACTGAAACCTGAAAACAGAACAAGGGGCCCCAGCACGGCTGCAAAATAACTGAATAAGTCTTTTAGATAGTGGAAGTTGACAGCATCAAAAGGTTGTGACAACATAATAAAGTCACAGCAAAATAATATAATCCCAATAGAATAAACAGCAAATTTTATATTTAGTATTTCCATCTGTTTTATTTCCTTTTTTCTTCATAACTCAGAATAGAACAGATTTTCTGCTACATATTCTTGTTTCACTGCTGATTTGAATGAAATAATACAGAGACTCTCATTATAACTCGCCTGGTGCATAATAAAGTAGTTTGGAGACTTGTAAGTGTCCACTCTCAGCCCATGGTGATGAAAATAGAGAATCTATCATGACTTCTATATACACGCTATTTAGTGTTCTTTTGCTAAGGAAATAAAAGAAGACTTTCTTATGGAAGAAACATCGAAAGTTTTAGCTTGGTCTCCTGTCACACTGGTTTTAGTGGTAGCCTTCGGACATCTCCCTGTAGGTCAAGGGACATCCTTCCCAGAGTGCCAGGCAAAGAGAAGCAGTGAAGCAGCAAAACAGGTTGGGATTTCTAACAATGGACCCAAATTTGGTGAGCAAAGGTGCAATATAGAATCATAGAATCTGTGATAGAATCACATCCTTATGTGAAAAATAAAGAAGCGACAGAGGGACTACTCTTATTTTTTTCCAGTGGGATATTACCTTCAAGTTTTCTATTCACTCTGCTTTTGGTCTGCCTCCAAGTGACTAAGTGAAATGACTCTATTAATTTCCCACATATCATTTACAAAGGCCAGATTTGAGTTATTTATGACCAGAAAAATTTCAACAATGGCATTTCTTTAAACCTTCAGTTTTAGGTGCACTTGTACATCTACATCATAGAACCACAGGCTGGTTTGGGTTGGAAAGGACCTTAAAGCTCATCCAGTTCCAATCATGGGCAGGGACACCTTCCGCTAAACCAGGTTGATCCAAGGCCTGTCCAGGCTGGTCATTATGATGCTCTTTATTCATTTTTAGGTACTGGCTGTAGATTTCAGTGACAAAGCTCATTGAAAATAATAAAAACCAACCAAGCAAACAACAAGCCCCATAAATTAGGTTAATATTTATAAGGCCTGAACAGAAACTCTAAACATAACAATGCCTTTGCTCATTAGCATATGCACCTTACACATTATATACATTTCTTCACTACAGGGTAGCAACTCTCCAACCACTAGTTCAACAGGGGCTTAATCGTTCTGAACTCAAATGATCTGAAACATGAACTACTTGTCAAAGCCTCGCCCCAGTGGGGTCATATCCTGATTTTCAGTCCCCAGTAGCACCTAACTAATGTTTCACAGTAAGGCTGAATTCCTTGTGGCTCTTGTATTGACAAGTGAACAAGGTATCTTTGTTTCTATCCTCTAATTCTTCTATTAAGCTGAATTAATACCATTCTGCAACTCGTGGGCACTATGGCTTAATCCAATGCATCACCTGGATATACACTTAGGTTACATACAAAAGCAGAGTCAAATGATCCTGTTTAGAACTGAGTAAAAACATATGTTTAATATATGATTGGAGTAAGAAAGAACACTAACTTAAATTTTTCCATTATTGACAATAAAATAAAACTAAGGTGACATTTTCAGTTTGATGTATTGAGATATGAATAGATCATAGAACAACAGAATGGTTTGGGTCGGAAAGGACTTTAAGATCATCCCAGTTCC
Organism: Melopsittacus undulatus; assembly: GCF_012275295.1. NCBI lineage: Eukaryota > Metazoa > Chordata > Aves > Psittaciformes > Psittaculidae > Melopsittacus > Melopsittacus undulatus. Next base: position 5,778,376 of record NC_047529.1, on the reverse strand, counting down.
AACCCCCTGCAATGAACAGGGATGCCTCACCCTAGACCATGTCGCCCAAGGCTCTGTCCAACCTGGCCTTGAACACTACCAATGCCAGCACCTCACTACTCTCACAGTAAAGAACTTCTTCCTTATAACAGCAAAGAAACAAAAATGCATAAGTTATATAGAAAATATGCAAATTTGCAGAGTGCCAAACATATACATTCATCCAAGTGGTTGGACTATATGCTGTAAACAGGGGAAATTTTTATTTCTTTCAATAAGTTTTGGCAAAGCTTTTAATTCAAAGTTCACTATTAAAATGACAAATTGTCATTCATTACCTAAATGCCCTAATCAATTTCAAGGTATGAACTACATCTTACACGAACTTGAAGCTAACCCCATTTTATATTGCAATGGTTACCACGGAAATGCTACAAAAAAAACTTCACGAATCATTGCTTCCACTTCTGCTTTCCATTAATTTTAATACAGAAAAACACTCCTGCAACTGGCATGGGAGATGATTCATCATCGTAAGAGTAGACTGTCAAGTACTTCTAACTGTCACCTTATTAAAAATGAGATGAGTCTGAAGTATCCCGTATTGAAATGATGAGAACACAATGAATACACAATATAACAAAGCCTTTATACAGTGGAAAGCCTACTTGGAAGTTGCTTAAAACTGCAGTCCAATAGAGACAGGCTTTGATCTTTTAATTTCACGTGGTTTTAAGTCTATCATTGTACTCACTTCAATGAGGCACATCATGGAAAAATAGTAAGGCTAAACAATAATTATTTGCAAAAAGGAGAATGAAATCATCAGTAAACCTATTATATGGGAGAACTCACTAAAAGCAAGCCCAAGACACAGAGGAGCACTCAGGGGAGCTCTTGTATGAAACAAGATTCAAGATAATTGCAGAGCTCCAAAAGAGCAAACAATAAGCAAGGTCAGAAGCGACAAAAGACAAAAAGTGCAAATGTCCTAAAGGAAAAATGCTAAACCTTTATATTTTCTCTTATATGACTTTTAATAGTTCTGTATCTATAGACTTAGATACTTTCCAAAGTAAATTTCCTGCCATTTTGATAAGAGAAATTCTGCACTTGAACTAGCTTGATAGTAACATTTTTGCTTTTTACTTTGCTACAAAAATACAGGCAACATTCTGCATAGTCACTATAACATTTCCCGGCAGCCTAAATCCCCTAAAGCTACGAATAAATTCTTTCCAAGAGAAGGATGCTTTTCTTAAGGCATTCTTAGAATTCCCCATGATCGTTACTGAACAGAGGGACTATTCATTGTGATCTTATCACTTACTCCCTCATATTATATATAGTCCAAAGTCTGCCTCAGTGCAAGCAGGTGGAATGCAAGCGATTTCATCTGGTTGCATTTGCCCCTTACAGACCCGATTACAAAGCTGTATGGAATGAGCTTAGAGAAAATACATGGAATAACTTTCAGTACAGCTACTTTGTGGTCTAAGAGAATCAAAATGAAGCTGCATCAAATTTCTTTTTGAAAGTCAACCAAGTACCTCCCTCATCTCTTATATTTGCTGTACTTTAAGGGGACAGAAAGAAAGCAAAGAATTCGTATTTGTTTGTATTGTGAGGGTTCTAAAACCACAGCTGAGCTGTAGAAGTACAATCAGCTGTATAGAACTGCTCTGTGAGCTTGTAGCTGCCATGCTAAAACTGCTCAGTGCAAGATGGTTTACAGCACTTGTTTGCTGTCTCCTCAATCCCTATTCTCCACAGACCTCCAGAACAGCAACAAATGGCATTCCTGGCTTTTGCAGGCTACAGTGTCTTCCAAGGATGACGTTTTCCAAAGCATTCTGGTTATGAATCAGACAATGAGTATGATTTTTGAAATCAATGTGAATTCTGTCACTTACTGAAGAAGAGCTCGGATTTCATCCAAAGAATGTTACCGCAAGCTATTTAACATTATCTGTAATGTAAACTGTCATGTGAAATACACTCTGCCCAAAGAACCAGAAAACTGTGTAGAAATTCCCCAGTTCATCCTATTTCCAAAATCTGTTTGCTATAAACTCAAGCTCCTTTTTCCCAGTCTCTACAAAAGAAGTTTTGGATTTAAAAACATAAGAAAACAAAAAGGCATGAAAGGCTAACAAGTTGTTTTGTCATGCAAAACCAGGAACATTTAACCAATACTATAGCTGACTGGCTCCAAGTTATCAAAGTGATTTACTTGATGAAGACTGCAAATAGGAGTGACAGGCAGTTTATACAAAGAGAATTCTTCTTGGCTTAAAGCATCTGAACATGAATAAATTGACCCACATGCAAGGGGATAGTCAGCATGACTCTTCTAGCTACACAGCTGGTGAGATGAAAGCTGCATTTAAAGTGGTTTAAAGTAGAAGGGAATTACATGCAGAACTAAACTGGGGTTTTTATCAATACAAGAAGTTTGTTGTTGGAAGGAAATAGGGCATGACAAGTGTTATACATCAAAAAAAGGCACTAAGCTTTTCAGCTGGCAGTCCAGCTCCAGCAATGCCAAAGTAACTACAAGTGGCCTGCAGAGATACTGAATCCCTGCTGTACACAGAGCAACACCTGAGCATCCTCTTCCAGGCAGCCAGGGTTTCCCTACCTGCAAAGTCACTGCAGGACAGCTACAGCACCAAACCTCACATGGGTACCTTAGATCACCAACATGTTTAGATTCGGCTGCAGATTTAAGGTTGGAGTTATCAGCAGCTCTACAGATGTTGCTTATCTGAATGCACAGGTTATTTGGGATAGTCTTCACCACACCACAGTCAAAAATGGTGATTTACAATGGAATATATAACTCCTTACTAAGTATAATAAGGATATCTGTTCTCATTCGTACCAAGTTCTCTCTGAATTTTAAAGGGAGGATGCCTTACCAAATCCTGTTGCAAATACTGCCTCATACTTTGCACATAAAGTTCATGTTCTTAACATTTACGTGACGGTTCTTGGAATATTTCTAACTTTTCTATAGGTTTTTAAATAATTCTGCTTATTTCAAGAGGACTACACTACTCATGTAATTCTGTAGATTAAGTTAATACAGAGAAATGATATTTCATTAAATTTTATAGGTTTTCCATCAGTCTTGTGAAAGTTTTATCACTTTTTCAATAGGGGAGAATAATAATTTACAGGGGAAAAAAAGCCTCTTACACTCTTTGGCATTTCAAACTGCTAACCTTTCTATTCTGCAATAGGCACATGTCTGCCAAAGTAAGCCAACATCTCCCCAGCCAAAAGAAGTCAGAGTCAGTTATGTGCACAATGCATTAAAAAGCAAATATGAGCTGTTATGAGACATGTAATGTACCTTCCAATTGCAAGTTAGAATTAAAAAGGTGGTTTATATAAATCATTTTGTAGGCTCATTTTGCCCTTATTTGTGTACATGTACCCATCTTATTCGCAGTTCTCCAAGACAAAACTGAATAAATGGTATCGGTTGAATTGGATTAACCTTTTATTTCATTTATCTTTGAAAAGGAAAACTTCTTACACATGTCCCAGTTGTGCTCACCAGAACTTAACAGTAACCTATCCAGGTGGCATCTAAGCCAAACAACCTTTGGCTTTTCCTCAATGCACTGCTGTTCCCTACCAGCAGCTCCATGCCATCCATTCCTATCCATTTCCCCCTGCAATCAGCAGTCTTCACCCATCCATAAAAAGCTCTTTGATTTTATGCCACTAAGAGATGACAATTCAACACTTCTCCCTTTATTAGAAGGGCTGTTAATTTACTAAGATCTCATTTTTGTGAACTGCATCAGGTTTTAAGCCAAACAGTAACAGTCCCCTCATTTCAGCTTCAATCTACCAGACTGCTGGCCCATTTTTATAGCAGTATTTTCAATGTCTTATGCTTTTCTTGCATGCTATTGTGTGAGGGAAAGAGAATTCCACTCCGTGCCACTCCCACTAATGTTCGCCAGTTGAACACAGACAAAGCACAAACATAAAAGTAACAAGGAAAGTAACCGAACGTGCAACTTCACACGGTGGAACTGCTCAGGAAGGATGTGCTCACAGGTCCTAACAGTCTGCATGCATAAAGGAAATATTAAAAATAGAAATATGATAGAAATCCTCTATTTTATGAGTTTTCTGCTCTCCTTCACTCACAGCAGACTAATACTAGTCCACAGGTGCTTCAAACAGACTTGTAACCTCAAAGATACCTGAGATATTCTAAAGGATGCAAAAAGCATCTGACAATAAGAAAAGTATTAGAAAAAAGGCTTCATACAAGTTAAAATACATATTCAAAAAAGTTAAATATTCATTTGCTGTTTCCACTTCCCAAATGTTACAGTTCTTTCTGTTGAGTGAGGCCTACCCTACACTGGAAGACTGATCCATATTAGCTCTAGCAGTTTTGCATCGTTAAAATACAAAGCACGTATCCTTTTGGAGGGTAAAGAAATCAGCTTTCACCAAGATGACTGCTTTCACCTTTGGGCTTGTACTCAATTACACCAGCTAGTTAAATAAATTAAGAAACAACCTTTTCTTACCCAAGCAAGTCTGAATTGGACAAAAGTAACTGCATAGGTCCATTAATTATAAGCATTTATTCTTAAATAAAGAGGGGTGTTGTTTACCCCAATGATATTTTGTATCTAACCATCCCTTTATACATCAACTTCTCTGTGAAAAACAAACCATGGAATCCCAGATGAGTCTGTGTTGGAAGGAACCTTAAAGCTCATCCTGTTCCAACACCCTGCCATGGGCAAAGACATCTTCTACTAGACTGGTTGTTCCAAACCCCATCCAACCTGGTCTTGAACACTGCCAGAGACGGAGCAGCAAGGACAAGCCTGAAAACGTGTCAGTGTCCAATGTGTCAACATTTAACACCGGATAGAGCCAACAGTGCTGCTGGATGTGGGATGCTCAGCCACTGCTCATCCTGCCCACATTGGCCAGGCCAAGCAGCATGATGATGTAAGGGCTGCCTCTCGTGTGGGTACCCAGGCACAGCTGCTCCTCCAGTGATGCTGACATCTCAGTACTGCTGCATCACTGTTGGCACTCACCCAAGTAAGCAGGAGGGAGGCACTTCAAACAGAGCTCCTGATGCTGCACTCACACAGCCAGTTGCAGGACAGACATCACGTAACACAGCAAGAACTGACAGTGCCATTCTATCAGTCCTACTCCCTGTAAAGAGCCAGTTCCTTCTCCTCAGAACTGAACTGTCTCATCCTGTACTGCAGGGCACAACAAAAACATCACATCAGAATGTCTTGTACAAAGCATACAGGAAAGGGAAGAAGAAGGGAAATTAATTGCCTCCCTGAAGTCAAGTTCTTCTGGCCACACACACCTGCAACCCACATGCTGTAGTACCTCATCCTCTCTCCAGTAAACTCTACCAGTTGATCCAGAGCCTGTTACTGCTTTGACTGAGGCCAACCCTCAGAAACAGAGGTGATTCATTATCCGTCATATTTGCCATTTTCACACAACTAACTCTTAATGCAAACCTGTGAACTGAACTGCTAGCAAATGCCATTTTATCATACCAGCCTTCTTACTTTCACATATTCCTCTTGATTTTTAAGTAAGTCAATAGTGCTTTAACAAGGCACAGTTTGTGCCTTAAAGAGAGATTAAAGTCTGCAAGCAAAGTGCTAAATTCAGGACAACACTGTACTTCAAGTGCTCCATGATAAATACTGGTGTAAATCTCAGCATAATGTTGATAAATACCTGTGTCTGTATCATCACATCATCATACAGCACTAGATCATCACTGCTTGTTACTTTGTGACACCAGCTAACCTAGAAACCAAATAATCCAGTGCTGTCTCTGCAGTTATTTCCCATCTTGAGGATTAAAACAAGCAAAACACCACCCACTCACACCAAAACAGAATCCAGTCAAAGTACTGCAAAGACAAGTTAGTTGCCTGCTCATTTTGCCAAAATCTTGTAGAAAATAAGAATTCCCTTGTGCTGTATTGCAAACAAGTAACATGCTATGAGCAGGCTAAATGAATGCTATACTGCACTGGAATAAGACAGTAAGAGCCTTGCAACAAATGGTTTCAGTGTCCCATCATATATACTATTTTCCAGTTATGATTGAAAGCAGAAACAAGGCAAAAGGAATAATAATATTGTTTCTGCTTGACATACATTTCCAACCAGACACCAAACTACTGTGAAACAATGCCAGCAGACCACCCAGGTCAGTACATAAAATCCCAGTACACACTCCCTGAATATACTTGCAGATCAGATCCATTTTGTAAGCCATGCTTCTATGGCTTAAATTCCAGAAAATAAATAATCAGATTCATCAAGTATTGGCCTCAATTATAAAATTCAAGCTTATTTAGAGCAGAGCTGGGCCTTGTGCTGTTATTAGAGTAAGTGCATGTGTAAGAGCTCACACAACTCCATGGGTACTATAGGGAAGCGGTACTGTGCTCACTACTTGCATTACTTGAACTACCACATACTGGCAATGGCCTCTTGGTACAAGCCAGCCACAACTTCCAGCACTGGTTATGCAGCCCTCCTGTCTCTAATTCAGGTCCAGTCGCTCCTGTGTTTGCCATATAAATGGATGAAGCAAAAGCAGCCCCACTCTCTCCTCCTGGTAGTAGCACTACTCGAATATGCCAATGTAGAGAAATGGAATGTAAAGAAAGAGGCACTCAAGGTAAATTTAACTGCATTTTCTTGGTCTTTAGAAAACACAAAATAATTTTAAAACACACTGATGTTTATAGGAGAAAGGGGAAAATATCTGCAGATGCAGTCTAATCAATTTGCTCCCTTATGTGGCTATATCCTAGAGCAATGCTCACATTCCCAAACCTCCAGATCCCTAATACAATAAGGGATGCCAGTTGATAAGCACCCAGAAGAATATCCTAGTACAAAAAAATAAACACTTCTTTTTATTAATCTTAAAATATATCTACAAACAAAGCTTTTTAGGGATGGTGAAAAGCTTCTAAAAAAGCACTCCATTTTACATGTATTTATTCATTCTGTAAAGCTCAGCTGATAAGTTCCTGTTAATTATAATGCTTTCTGTGTGTACCTTTCATCTGAGGTTCTAGAATTGCTTGGAAAATCTTAATTAGGTCTCCAAACACCACAGTGAGGAAGGAATATTCTCTTTGCACAGAAGACAAGGTGCAGACAGCTTACGTGGTTTGCCAAAGGTCACCAAAAAGGCTCTGGTCCTAAATGGCATTGGGCAGGCAGCAGTGGAGCTGTCTTCTCCTGCACTCTCATCCTTAATCAAATCTCAACCACATCATCATATAATTCTGTCCCTCACATAAATACCTTGTTCCTTCTTTGATTTCCAGTCTCAGGTTGAGATGAAGCCTACAGAGACTGCAGAGTTTTTCCATGGAAGTTATGCTTTGAGTTTGAGACAGTTGTGTGAATTTCTCTTTAACCTGAACTGGTCTACATAGACACAACTGTTCATTAAATCTAAAGCAAGCTCTGGCTGATACAATGTGCCAGGAAGGCTGGAGCATAGTTTCAAAGGTTTAAAAATCTTATTTTCAGCCCTGCCTGATTATTTAACTCACTACTATAAAACTACAGTGGATAAAATCTCATCTGAAGCTGATTAAATCTTTACTGGTGTAATGGAAGAGTAGCAAACCATCAATTTACATTTTTCTATGGATATTTACTTCTACTGCAGCTTTCGGTTCTGCAATGGAGCATATTGTCTGCCAACTTCCTCTAACTTAAGTCCAAAACTTCCATTTCTCACTGCCAACTCTCTGCTTCAACAAATCATACTCATAAACGCTAAAACATGCTTTCATTTGCTTAAAATCAAGGCAGTGATTCAATTTAAAAGGATTTATGACAGCTGTAATAAAAAAGTGAGGTGAGGTGATGAGATGACAAAGTCGTAAAAGAGAAGCTTTATCCCATAAAAAAAAGACAGAAATGATAAGGCCAAACATGACCAACTCTTTTAATTGCTACTTAAATGCATTCAACCTCCTTTACAGCCTTGTATCACTGTGTCTCGCAGGATATTTGATGAATACACACTGCGTACCCTTAACTAGAACCACAGACACCTCAGAAATCCCCACTCTTCAGGGGGGATCAGCACATACAGCATGTAACTTGTGTACTCACCAAGAGCACATTCTGGTGGCAGCAAACCCAAGAGGGAAGTGCACTGCTCTCCTAGAAAGCCGGCATTTACCACAGAGCCTGACTGACAGCTCAGCTTTGGGGGCTGAGGATGAAGGTGAAAATCAATTCCACACTGTCAGTATATATTCAACCAGCTTTAAACATTACCTAAAACAAAGCAAATTGTGACTAATCCGTGTTTACCAGCAAGGTAAAGGTAGTGAAACTGGTGTATCCAAAATATTATTCATTAGGCTGCAAGAAGTTTCGTTTTTGAACAGGTAACAGACTACTAACAAATTATTTCCCTTCCTTTCACATTTGGTCATTGTTTAGGCTGCTTATTTAATCACTCCCTGACAAGATACACTTCCATTCACATTAGAGATCATTCTGTTGCTTCACACTATTCATTAATTTGAAACTCTAACATTTGGAAGCATCGTTTCCCACTCAAACAGTACTTGGTGACACGCAGAGACTAAAGAGTTGTCAAACAGGATGACACACAGTTTTGAAATGTGAACAAAGCAATAAAAGCTTTTAGAGAAAAAGAAAAACCAACAGCCTTGCAAATAGTATTTGGAAGTTGTAACCGTGGGCATCGCCAGCATTAACAGAAGGGAAAAGAAGAAGCCCTTGAATGAAAGAAAACTTGAATGCAGGCTTGCAAGGAGCTTGATGTTCAGTACTTCTGCTAATAAAAGGTTGCAAATAGCCCCCTCAGTACATAATTGATGAAATAATATGTTGACAAGAAGCTCAACATGAGCTGGCAGTGTGCACGTGCAGCTCAGAAAGCCAACCATGTCCTGGGCTGCATCAAAAGGAGTGTGACCAGCAGGTTGAGGAAGGGGGTTCTGTCCCTCCACTCTGCTCTCCCAAGACCTCACCTGAGGTCGTGCATACAGCTCTGGGGCCCCAGCACAAGAGGGACATGGATCTCCTCGAGCAAGTCCAGAGGAGGCCCCAGAGATGCTTCGAGGGCTGGAGCAGCTCTGCTCTGGAGACAGACTGAGAGCTGGGCTGGTTCAGCCTGGAGGAGAGAAGGCTCCTGAAGGGGAGACCTTAGAGCAGCTTCCAGAGCTTAAAGGGGCTACAAGAAACCTGGAGAGGGGCTTTGGACAAGGGCCTGTAGAGACAGGACAAGGGGGAATGGCTTTAACCTGACAGAGGGGAGACTGAGCTGAGCTCTTAGACAGAAGTTCTGCCCTGTGAGGGTGCTGAGGCGCTGGCACAGGGTGCCCAGAAAAGCTGTGGCTGCCCCATCCCTGGCAGTGTTCAAGGCCAGGTTGGACACAGGGGCTTGGAGGAACCTGCTCTAGTGGAAGGTGTCCCTGCTCATGGCAGGGGGTTGGAGCTGGATGAGCTTTAAGGTCCTTTCCAACCCAAACCATTCCATGGTTCTATAATAAAATTTACTTAACACCTTTCTCACACAGGTCCCACTGATAAAAAACCCGATAGGGAAGTGAAAACCTGGTCTAAAACCAAAACAAATAAAAATGTGGTCACCACAGTACTTTCACGTACCAGCAGTAAGAAAACTGGAGTTGTAACACTGCCCCTCCCCTATTATTGAGGAGAAAGGCTGCTGCCAGCCCCCCCAAAATGCTATGCATTCCAAGACAGAACATGTCCCTTGAAAATAGTTAGGGATATTTCAATTTACTGCTGTGCTTAGTAATAAGCCCAATTCGAAAAACTAAAGTAAAATAAAGCAATGCTATGAATCTATGAGTGTGGGTTTGGTTCCAAAGGGCCCTGCAAGCTGAACAAATGTATTAAAAGTAATCTAGCCTTATAGCTCTCAGGCTTGGGAACAGCTCTCATGAGTGTGTATGGATATATCACCCAAAACAAATCAGTCAATACTTGGAAAACACACAGGACACACCAGTTCCCTGAATCCACTTGCAGCACCTTCACCAGGCAGAGCCCCCTGTTTACAGACAGCTCTTGTGATCACAGGGAAGCTGCAGATTGGCTGCGGTAATTTTACATCGTGGTTTTTAATTAAATCTTTCTGGCTCCTCAGAACCCAATTTTCTCTTTATAATATGAATCTTTATTGGCTGTCTGTAAATAGAACATGGATTCATTTCCATATAAAGAGACCTAAATATACTACCCTTCACTAATGGAAAAAAAACAGAAAACCTCATGTCAACTGGCAACTCATCTGATCTCTCACAAACTTTACACACGCAACCACAGAAATCATCCATACAGCTCATGCTGCTACCAGTCAGTCCCTCTGAACACATAGGCACTAGTGAGGGGTACCACTGATGTTTCAGTCCAGCTCTCCACAGCTAAAGAAACACTTCATTAACTGGAATGAAAAGGAGGAGTATCAGACTGGAAAACAATGGCTCTTGAGTTCCCAAGTTTCCTTCAACACAACTGGCATTTTGCCCACAGATTTGAGCTGAAATCACAAGTCATGCTGGGGAGTGCCAGGGAAAGCAGCAGAACTTCCCACTGTGCATACATGGAGCACAAAACCTGAGTTAAGCGAAGACTATTATATTCTTACAAGGGACTTCAAGCTTCCAGGTAGCTTCATGGCTCTTTTCAGTCATTAGTATTGCAGTAACAGGGTTTTCCCCCAGGTCTCTATAACAAATTCAAGTTGTCCATTGGGATTTGTATCCCAAATGGACAAAATATATAAAATAAAAATCAAATCTCAACAGATAAAAGGTTATGTCTTACCCCTGGATCACAGTAATTGGACAATCTAGAGCGTTGTCTGTGCTCAGGTTATTACTGTCACATGTAAGTTATCATCATTTCTAACATACTAGTTACACTGCAACATCACAAATTTAAGCTGTAATGTAACACAAGTTAAGGAAAACATCTGTGAACTTATAGAAACTATGCTTTTTAACATGTAAGTAGGCATTGCTCATTCTGCATACTGTCTAATGCACACATCTTTGCCAGGGAGAAATCCTTTTTCTCTAGCTATATAAAAATGCTTATCATTCAATCTACTCTACTACTTGCTTTGTTTAATGAAAAATGTATTTTTAGCAGTAAAATATGAAGAAATCATTGCCTTTAGAAAATAAAACAGAAACAAGTAATTGTATTTACCTTTCATGGCATCTACAATTAACATTTAAGCTAAAAAGCTGAAAGTTTTGCATATATTGTATTCAAAAAGTATTCTAGCAACAAATAAGGGAAGGCTGGTTTCATTTCCACGAATTGCCTGTTAACAGCTTGAAAGCTAAATACCTATTGTGCCAAGAGCAGTTAGATACTGAATGGTTCTGCAAAGGTAGGATTTGTTTAACCAGGAGCTGATAGCTTCTCAAAATCTCACCAGTTACCTATGGAGGGAAAAGTTCTGTTTTGACAAATCTCATGTCTTGACTAGCAAAGCCCAGGTCACACAAGAATTAGCTTATGATTCTGATACCAAGTCACTGTAGCAGGAATGCAAGAAGGATAATGCACAGTTTTAATTATTGTATAGTATCACAAAAGAAAAAATAGTTATTTTCTTAAAGCAACAAGTTATTTAACAGCCAGTCAAGAGAAAGCCAGAGAGCTTCAAGGCAGCTAATTTACAGAGTATGAGTTGTACATGTACCACTACAAAGAGCTCAGTGAGCCTTTGGGTATTCATTAGCAGCTTTAAGAGGTGAACCACTGCCTATCCCCTGTATCAGGCCAATATGATAGCTGTTGCTGCAATGATTTTACCCCTTCATGAAAACCAAACCCGCTTGGGAGGGAAAGGAGAGAAAAAGGATTAAAATCAGTCTGAAATCCCATAGTTCTGCTGCTCATTTAAGACAGGCTTAGGAAAAAGGTTGTTTTTTAAGATTATCAAACTATGTTTTAGTAAAATTGGGTAGGTAACCTCCTTGAAGTGTTATGTCGATAACATGCAATGGAGGCTGTTCTTATATATTCTTCCATATACAAATGTTTAGAGGGAATCATAAAGCCCATCTTGCTGCCTGCTAGATTCTGCATGAAAGCAGAAGTCTAGAGCTGCTGCTGCTCTTGCTAGAGCCTCATACAAAAATGGAAGCTGGCAGCTGCAACCCTGTGAAGCAGTTGATTTACCTCTGCTTCAGGCTCTGTGCCAGCAAGAACCATGCTCTCAGGTCAAGGCTGTGGGAATATGCAACCATGGAGTGGGAAAAATGGAGATTAAGGGCATAAACTTCTAGGCTATGAATGGGAAGGTGTGTAGTATGAAGATGAACTTATCACACTGATATATGATTACCAAGTCTTTCTTTCTGAAGAGAAAGCAAGTTGTCATCAGCTGTAGCTCCCCACATTTTAGGGAGAAGACTCTGCATCTTGTTTTCATGTGCTGAGCATCTCAACCACTGCATCCAGCCATATCAAAGCTTTTATCAAGTCTGGCACCAGAGCTGCTTTCCAGTCCACCTCATTGATAGACTCCACAAAACACTGATGTGCATAAAAGTAAAATAAAATGTAATAATTTATGCTAAACCAGAAAATAATACCAGCTTCACCAATCCTCAAGTTATTTGCTAACAATCAAAGTCAAATATGTCAGGAAATTAATCATATTTCTTTTATTTCCTTTCCTTCCAAATGAAATCAGAACACAGATGACCCTATTTCCTTATCACACCCAAAGGAATTCTCAGGAGTGATATTACTTAGGTTTTGTAGAGGCACTAAACTAAAAGCTGTCAGCAAACTCAGTTGTGTTACAAGAGTTTTACAACTGAAGTAAACTTCAACCTATCACAGACTACTTCAGAGACAGGGTTTTTAGGAAGGCTTCTAAAACAAGCACCAAATCAAACAAGGATTTTGTCAATGAGTTTACTACCCAGCACTTTGTTACTCAGAAATGTTTCTTCCTTCCCCTAATATCCTTTGACAGAAAGCAGATGATTTCATTCACTGTGATTTGCAAAGAAACTCAATGAGGGCAGCATTCCAGATTGCCTTCCGGACACAACATGACATCCCCATCACCCCCAGAGGAAACACACGCCAATGTTGAAATTCCTACTGGAACATGTGCTCCCTCTTCACTTGGAAAAATCTCACAAGCCAAAGAGCCTCAGCTGCCGTTTGATAACACATGCCAAACACAGACAAAAGTCTTTGACATCATTCAACCTCAAACAGGAGAAACTCTTTAGATAACCACAAATAATAGCTGTAAGTAGTGAAACTGCAGTTGTTTTAAGTAGCAAAATCTCTTAAAACACTCACATGAATAGCTCTTGAACTGCTCCAAACTGCTCCTCTTCACTTCTTCCCCCTAAATGAGTAACAGCAATACCCACTCCCACCCCCTCCATACCTGCCATGCTCTTAGTATCTGCAGGCAAAGTAACGGCATAGAATATTGTGTTCTGAAAGTAAAGTATATGCTTACACCTTGAGTTAGCTGGGACAGTACTAAAGGGGTATAATTTATTACCTGCTCCCTTCTAAAGACTTACAGCACAAGCAGATTGGTGGAATGTCCTATTTTTTCCCCATGGATCATCTCCTACAGCAAAGATCAAATGCGATGAAAAAGTTGCCTTACAGAATAGCTATCAGCAAATTTCAAAGGACTGGAAACACAAAGTAGATTAGAACATGACCCTACAAAAAGGAGGTCTGGGTTTTAATCTCTGATCTGACGTCGTCTGGCTACATATCCTTGAACAATACACTTACCCTTTCTGCTGTTCCATGTGTAAAACAGGGGATAATGCCACCTCATGAGACTGTTTTCAGGTTTAATTAATTATTGCTCACAAAGGGCTTCAACTTCCTCAGCTGTAAGGCACTATTTGAAGTATTAGCACCATCCATAATGTAGACTTATAGCTTATGGCCCTTAGCTATCAATACTAACAAATAAAGCCAGACTATGTATGTAAAACCTGTGGTGCCCCTGCATACAATCATATAAAAGATCGCATGAATTATTTAGAATAAGCCTCTGGCTCTGTGACAAAGAGACCTATTTGACTTTGCCACACAGGTAAAGTCTCCTTAACTAAATACTGCACTAAATCTCTATAGCAGGAATATTCTTCTTTTAAGCACCAGACAAAAATTTAAGAGCTTTCAATACTCCTGACAAAGCCTTGCCTGAAAAATCAGAGTTGGTAAAGATCCATAAATACAAGTGAAGGTTTAGCCTCTAGGAGAAAGGGGCTAACAGCTCTAATACAACAGGAATGTGGTTGTATAATATGCGCTTCCCTTTTGGGGCTGCCATCTTTGTCCTACAAAGAAAGGTTTCCGGCAGTAGATGGCAAAGAGGTGGAGCTGCTCCTACAGTACCTCCAATCAACCTTTGGGACTGTATTTTCACATCAAAATGATGCAGCCTTTACTCTGATTTCACAAAACAAGGGCTTTATTCTGAGCTACCATAATTACATCGTCTGACAATCTCATCTAGATATTCCTTTCTAGGTTAAGCCAGTGAAGGTATCAAGGTAATCCCTGCCACAAGAGGCCTTGCTCCCCTTTGAGGTAGGACTGCAGTGGAACATGACCACCATTCAGCCCATACATCTAGTGCTCCACTGCACCTCTGCAGTACAGTGTTGCTTCCTCATGCAACTTGAAATCTAACTAAAGCATCCTTTGTTCACAGCTCAAACCATCAGGCCAGGAGAAGGAATGCTGCCCAAAGCTCTTGGAGTGAATCCCTCGCATGATTCAGCTACTGCTCTGCTTATTTACATGGATGGGAAGGATATAGCAGTGATTGGAAGATTAATATTCACTCCACTTTTAGCACTGCAGCTAAAAACCTCAGTACAGAACACATTATTTGATAAATTCTCCCAGTTCTGTTAGTGTGTCTCAAGTTTCAGAAAAGGAAACAAGAATGTTAGACTAAAAAAAGTTCATCTTATTCTGGAGAAAGTTAACTATTTTCAGTTCAGCTTTTCTTATGAGCAAAGTCTGCCTTCAACACAAAAACACAACTAAAAATGTTAGCTGTGATCATCAGCAATTCATTCCTTCCCATGTGCATGTACAGTTAAACACTGCACCCTATCAATATGCAAACGACTGCTTTTCCATTTCACTCCAGATACAAAAGAATGAAAGATCAGTTAATTTTAAATTTGTTTTAAAGAAACCAGTACCAATCATCAAAATTGATAAGGATTCTTAACCATTTTACTTTGCTCTTGCACAGCATACACCGAGACTAAGCTTCTTGCTAAGAAGCAGGGCTTTTGAATTATCACAGAAGAGCTTGGGTTGGAAGGGACCTTAAAGCTCATCCAGCTCCAACCCCCTGCCACAGGCAGGGACACTTTCCACTAGAGCAGGTTGCTCCAAGCCCCTGTTGTCCAACCTGGCCTTGAATACTGCCAGGGATGGGGCAGAGGAGTGAGAGAAGCTCCTGTCTCTGCAGCAGGCTGTGGTCATACACTAGGAAAGAACATACACCTGTGTGCTATATTCTCATAGCAACCTGGAGGCTGTAAGAACATCAGGAGATCACCTGTAGCTTCAGTTTACTTCAGTCATTTATAATGTAGTGATGAATGACCAAGAATAAGGTTGCACTTTCAGACAGGAAGGTTTGCACAAATACAATGCTAGTATGAGAAAACAAAGTAAAATTTATTAGCTGATGAAGAGGTTGGTCTACTCCTTGTACCCTAGCTGAGATATTATGGTCCAGAGAGACTGACAGCTACATGGGTAAACAACTAGGTGGTTGGGCTCAGTAGCTCTGTAGAACAGATCTGGGGTTCCTGGCAGCAAACAGCAAGCAAAGCACAAGCCAGCAACATGCTCTGGCAGGAGAGAGTATCAACACCATTTTGGGCATAGCTAAGAGGTCCTACTTGGCACCTGGTAGACCACATCTGGGATAGCATCCAGCTTGGGGATCCCTAATACAAGAAAGACTCTGATTAACTGCAGCAAGTCCAGCAGAGGTCACAAGGCCACCAGGGACTGTAGCACTTGCCCTGTAGGAAGAAATTATAGGACCAGGCTTTGCTTGCCCTGGAGAAAGGATGGCTTCAGGGGACACTCCAGAGCTGCTCCACTAGTACCTATGATGGTCTTATCGAGGAGATGGGCCAGGGTCTTCACAGTGGCGCAAGCTGAGAGGACAGTAAGCATGAACTGAAAGCAGACAGTCTTCCCTTTCTGTTCCCAATTCTATCCTGGCACCATAAGTAAGGCAGGGCAGGTGAGAGGAGGGTAAGGAACATGGGGTGGAAATGAAGGCGCTGTGGAGTTGAACGCAGTCCAGCACTGAGAGCTGAGGGAAAGGCTTCAGCAGACGCACTGCAATAAACTGACAGATGACTAGCAGGATTGGAGTGAAAGCTTCCTTCAGTGGCAGCAAAGTGAGAGAGACACATTTGTGCTGGGTAATTCCATTAATGACAGTTTTATATAATAAAAAAGTATTAATTTTTGAGGCTTAAAAGAAATTGTAATCTGCAAAGGTCAATAAGCTATGCAGGACTGCAAACTCTATAAAGGCCAAAGAGACTATTGTGTCATAGCTGAAAGTTGGTTGCTCTGTAACCTTTAGAATGCTTTCAACAGTGAGTAATCATGACCTTTCTCATCAAAAAAGTGAGATCAAGTTCTTAATCCATTCTGAAGAGCATGACAGAGCTCTCACCCCCCTTTATCATCACAATATTTATGCAGGCCATAAGCAAGTGAATAGTATCAGATGATATTTTGATGTGTGAAGATAAAGACTAAACAGAAGCTTTAGCAGATACTGTCATTAGGGAACAGAGCTGTGTTGTTATGCACTTTCAGCTTAGTTTTCTGTTAAGGATTTATCTGCTTGTTTTGAGACAAGAAAGAACAGAGCCTTTTTCAGCTATTCTAAAATTAAAACAAATGTCTACTATTTCCCACTGTTAACTATAAAACCCATAAAGCGTTAATTTATGTGATAATACGATGTTGAACAAAATTCAGCAACCGATACACACTGCATCACTTCAAAATGGGTACGTTTTTAGCACACTGGACAACTACAAAAGCAACTACTTGAACTGAAACAGTAACACAAGTTAAAAAATGATTCTGTGTAGAGCTTGGACCACAGTACATGTGGTAACTGCAGAAATGAAGGACTACAAATCACCTTAACTGAAGAGTTAGCTTTACAGAGAAAATGAAAGGCTGGAACATGACTTTAACACAGCTGAATTCTCTTCCCTGTACATCAGGAGCCTATGAGCTGTGTGCCCAAGGTAAGCTACACGTCCAGCTCTCTCTAATCGATGCAAAATGTTACACAGCTCTGGAGGACAGGTTCTGCCATCCCAGGATGTTTGTCTAAAACAAGACAGATGACTCATTCCCCCAAAGGTGTCTTATTTTCTCCAGCAACTTTAGAAGGAGCCAAAAAACCTGCTCCAAAGATGCTTAGCTTCAGGCAGCCAAAGCTAGGCAGGATAAATCAAAGAACAGTTAGGGTTGGAAAGGACCTTAAGATGTTCTAGTTCCAAACCCCTTGCCACAGTGGGGTTGGAACTAGAGCTCTTCTATGCATAAAGCTAGGCAACTTATCTTCTTATCCTCTACCTACACTTCTCTGTGCATGTAGAATTTCTCATGTATGTGCCCTTTCTTCTGTACAACTTTATTTCTACTTAACTCATCCCACATCTCACCTCTAATCTTATGCCTTCTCCTGCAAACATCTTCTTTCCCATTTCTCTCTCAGCTCCCATTGTGGTAGGGTTGCTTTGGGCTTTAAAGTGGTGTAAATCTCAGTTCAGAATATACCACTTTAACTGCAAGGAGTATTTAAAACATCTGGAAACATCCACTGCATTGTAAGTTTACTTTACGCAATGAAATAACTTCAGAGCTACTTCTGCATCCCAAAATGGTGAAGATTTTTATGCATGTTAATTAACTTATTCTATCAAAAATTCACCTCATTCCCCCATGTCATACGTTATAAAATCATTAGAAATGCTGCATTTTACCGGAAGACTGATACACCACAAGATGCAATCAGTGAAGCAGTCAATACTTGAGGATGTTACTCATTACAGGTGTCCCTGCCCATGGCAGGGGGTTTGGAACTAGATGATCTTGAGGTCCCTTCCAATCCTAACTATTCTATGATTCTATGATTACAAAATGCTTTGTATCCATCATGGCTCTTTTCTAGATGCTAAGAAAACGTGGGCAGAGAAACACAGAAGGCTCAGGAGAGTGCATGAACAGGGCTTTTTTAAGCCCTTGTAACTATATTCACCACTGGCTTGATGTATTACTCGTCAATTCAAACAAAAGTACAAATGAAAAGGCAATTTCTGAAGTCAAATGGAAACAAGACCAGCGAACAGTGTAAGGCCTTACAACTACTTCCAAATCACCATGTAAGTTAACTACAGAAATTAACTCATGTGGAACATTTTATGATTATAAGTGATCAGAACATTGGCAGCTGTTGCTATCCAGTGAATACCAGGAAAAAGTAATTAGATGAGAGCACAGCTAGAATAAATATCTTCCCTGCTAAGCATGAAAAAGGGAAGGAACAGATGTATGTTTGATGAAAAGTAGAAATATTTTTATGTTACTGGCATGTGAGGATGAGGGATAACATTTCTGGGGTTTTATGGGGAAAAAAACATACAGATATTAAAGAACATATTCCTTTTTATGCACATTATTTTAAACCAAGGCAGCTGTAATTTTGCATTACATCAATGTGATTTGATCCTAAAAATGCTGTTAAGCAGTTTGCATACAAGAAGTGACCTACTTCAGTATGACAGCAGCCAGGTGTGAGAGAACAGTACAGTGTTCTCATGCTTCTACCTGGCTGATCACAAAGGATTTCCTCCAGTACTCCTGCTATTAAACATGCACAAACCAGCTGAAGGAACCTACATTTTCACAGCACTGAGGTTCTGGAGGAAAGCATTTCAAAATGCCTTCTGCTAGTCTCATTGCACAGCTGCTGCCCTCACACCAAGGACAGTTTAACCAAAAGCAGATTTGCCTGGGACTTGCACAGAGCTCCCTCCTTGTAAACAGACACATAAATACTTCTCATATATCAGAGTGCAGAAGCAGAACCTGGGAAGAGTTGACCTTTATAAGTGTGCTAGTTAGCTGTGCAAAAAGAACACCTTTTCTTCTAAGAAAAACCAAGTTCAGAATAGAATGAGAAATACAGTACCTGGGTTTTCCTGGCTATTTTAGGGAAGGTAGCAGAAAGTCCTGATTTAAGCAGGCAGGTCTTCGGGATTTGCAGCAGAGATTCTAGGCTAGATTCAGCTGATTTCACACAAAAAGAAGTACTGTTTTAAGTGAAGGAACAGAACAAGATTGCTTTGTTTACCATGTTCTCCAAATCTTCAGATGTGTAGTGCTCTTTGCTAATAACTCACTTTTGCACGCAGGAACACAAGGTGAAACAGGATTCTGTACTCAGTTCTTCAACTTTCTCCATAGTGACCAGCTGAGTGAATCACAGATGGAATAGCTGAATCATAGAATAGTTAGGGTTGGAAAGGACCTTAAGATCAGCCAGTTCCAACCCCCCTGCCATGGGCAGGGACACCTCACACTGAACCATGTCACCCAAGGCTTCATCCAACCTGGCCTTGAACACTGCCAGGGATGGAGCATTCACAACCTCCCTGGGCAACCCATTCCAGCACCTCACCACCCTAACAGTAAAGAATTTCTTCCTTAGATCCAGTCTAAACCTCTGCTGTTTAAGTTTCAATCCATTACCCATTGTCCTATCACTACAGTCCCTAATGAATAGTCCATCACCAGCATCCCTGTAGGCCCCCTCCAGGTACTGGAAGGCTATGACTATGAGGTCTCCACGCAGCTTTGAACCACAGAAAACACACACTCTGCCTCTGGAAAAGCCTATTGCTGAAAGTTGCATGAGCTTCTCTGCAAAGATTGAGCCAGTCCTTCAGTGGTTATTGTCACTGTGAAGAAAGGCGACTGCATTTACAGGTTCAGCAACAAACATACATTTCTTCTGTATTTCTTATTGATATAAACTACACTGTTAGATGATCACTAAATTTCCATCATAAAGTAGACTTAGTTTTCAAAACTAAGGTGGAAGTTAAATTGTAAAAATCCCCTAAGTTTACAAGAACCATCCCTTCACTCCAGGCAAAGAGGGAGAGGTAAAAAACAATCCATCATAATTCATTTCACATTAAAAAGCAAAACACATGCACCCGGTAGAGTAAGTATGGGGAAAGATGGAGAGACTTCAGATGCTCATGTCCCAGGGAGCTCAGCTGAACAAACCCTATCTCTGAGATATGTTCTTACAACCAAGGGCATTCCAAAGAAGGCAAATGAATAGCCTGGCCTATGGGAAAGGGCAGGGAAGTCAAGTCTAAAATAAATGACAAAGTGGGATATGAAGCGAATCACACCTGCAAGAGAAAACAAAAGGGGTCTATAAAACATACTCTACAGCAGTACTCTGATAGAGCTCTTAACATGTACCTTTTAAAAGCTTTTCTACCACCTTCAGCTAACAGTTAAAAGAACAGATGAAAATTGCTACATATTCCTCTTTCTCCCAAAAGCTCTTTGGCAGCTATCAGAAGACTTATCTCTATTTTCATTAAGCACAGGCTCCTTCAAGGCCATGGAAGCCACAAAATTGAGACTAACAACAGTTTTCCACGTATTGAGCTTATTAAAGTTCTGGTTCAGCAAAAGCAAACAAAGAAATAAATTCAGGAAAGCAGTTACACTGCCATTAATGAACACAGTCCCACACATAACACTGTATAGCGTTCAACAAATCAAATTCTCTCCCTGTAAAATCATCCACTGAATAAAACACATTTAAAGGCCTATTCTAAGTGCTGAGTGTAAGAAAATACTTGAGGGTTTGCTGTCAGTGAAATACTAATACTTTCACTACTGTGAACACTTACCTAGGAAGAACCACCCTGTTCTGTGAAGAGATGAAAACTCAACGTTCATCAACTGGATTTAAAGTAACTCCACTAATAACAAAGAGATGTACTGAGCAAGATCTTTCTGCACTCCTTTCCTACAGCCTACAAGCAAATAAAGTGTAGGAATATGACTGGGCAAGCTTGAACACCGCCCTAATACATATTCATAAAGCATTTGTGCTGCAATACACTTGTAGTTCAGAAGCGGAACTATACAGCTGTCAGATACCCTGAAATCTGTTCTCTTTTAAACCCTAAATTGACAGAAGAGGTGTTTAATATGTACATTATTACATTAATAAATCAAAAAGATAATCACTTACCAGCATGCTATCACAAAGCTATTTTTTAGTCAAGAAGGATGACAAAAGCTGACACATCTCAGAGAAACATCTTAGCACAAATAAATCAACTATCAGTTTATAATTAAGGCAAACATAATGTTAAACTTGATGTGGTTGTTCAATACACGTTAAGCATGTGTCAGAAACTTGTCTTTTCATTTTTCATACAGCTTCACGTGCTTTCAAGTATTATTTTCCCCTCTATAAATCTACTGATTTTGCTATCATTTCAACCCTTACAGTTTCATACTGGGCAGCTCAAGTATCTAAATAACACAGAACAGCCACTGTTGGTACTTATAAAACACGATTTTTCCATGAATTGCTTTTGCTAAGTTCCCAAACTAAAATAGAAAACTCTCTCATTAACACTGGCAAGCTTCCATGCCCTCCAACTTTCCACAACGTAAACTACTAATACGGAAAGAAAAACCCATAGTAAACCAAGATTAATCTTTATAGCAAAAAAATGTTGCAAGTTATAGATAGTAATTCTTCTAAGCCTGAGCTATATTTCACTTCAACAGCGAAAAATCAAAACAAGCTTTTCTTACAGATGCTGGGTACCTCAAAGTATCATCTTATGCTGGAATATCCTCCTCCCCTCCCTACTTACTTTCTCTTCTTTACATCGCTTGAAACTGTGCTTGGTTAGACTTGATGAATGGTTGGACTTGGTGATCCTAAAGGTCTTTTCCAACCTAGCTGAGTCTATGATTCTATGAAACAAAAATGAATTAAGTGCTTAGGGCACACACAAGTGTATTTGACTTCATCTTAAACCAAGGCAGATCCTGTCACCTAACTGCAATGTAGGTCCAACTTTGAAATCCTAGGTTGGGATCAAGAGCCACATAGAATGACTGGCTCCCTGCACTGAGCCATTTCAGATGCCTGCCCAAGTCATCCTTCAGCATTCAGCAGAACTCACCTTTATAAATAACATTTCTTGCATCTCCCCCAGGCAACACGCCTCCATCCTGGCCTTTTGCTTTCAATTTACTACCAAAAAGGTATCCACAGACAAGCTTGGTTCAGTTCAGTTGCTTTGGCATTTTCATACCCCAGTAGCATAGCAAAGAACAGCTAGAAATAAAAGCAGCAAGCTCTTAAAATAGGACACAAAAATGCACTACGCTAAAAGAGCAGGGCATCATGGTTCTCGTAGCCACTTTAATTAACTTTACCACCCAATAACTGAAGTCTTCTGCTTCCATCCAAACTGCTATTCCAGTAAGGAGGAAATACCTTGCATTCAGACACAGCATAAAATAAATGTCATTTTCATTATTACTGCCCATGTCACTCACAGTTTTCATTATAAAGAACATCAGAAACAAGAACATGACCTATCTGAAAGCAAGTACATTAACAAAATCAACCTCAGAAACTTCATTACATTTTCCTCAGACTATTTTTGTTCTAAAATGGAAAACCTAGTCATTTTCTGTTTGTTTTGGTGGTTTTTTTGTTCTCTCCCTCATCCCCCAAAGATTGGGTTTTCATGCATTCTAGAAGGGTACCTGTACATAAGCATGCATGTAGCTAACCCACACATCTTAGAGAGGAACATTTCAGCAGGGCTTCTCATAATAGAACGAGGGGTGATGGCTTTAAACCAAAAGAGGGGAGATTTAGGCTGGATGTGGGGAAGAAATACTTTACAATGAGGGTGGTAAAACACTGGCACAAGTTGCCCAGAGAGGTGGTAGATATCCCATCCCTGAAGACATTCAAGGCCAGGCTGGATGTGGTTCTGGACAACCTGATCTAGTTGAAGATGCCCTGTTCATTGCAGATCAGTCTAGATGATCTTTGAAAGTCCCTTCCAACCCAAACTATTTTGTGATTCTCTAACATATAGATTTTTATATCTCTTTACTCACAGTATAGAGCTTGTTATGGTTTTCTTTCATAACCATGTTGAACATTGTGTTATTTGTAGTTATATACTTTATATATGGATAGATGTTATTAACAGGCAAGATACAGGAGGATAAGATAATATACACATGGAATTTGTTGTATATTTCCCCCTCCTAGAATGAAACACTTGGGGTCCAGCAGAACAACACAGCATCTATCTAAATTAGGGGTGTGGGGCAGGAAATCAAACCAAGATTATTTGTTAGGATTATTATAATTCTGTAGACCCTGTTTTCTCCTGTAAAGCATGTGTTTCATTGTTGAAGAATTCTTTTTATGAGATACAGTGACATCAGGGATAAAATAAACGGCATTAACATCATGTATCCTGGAGTCTTTATCTTTTTTGTTAAACTATTACAGACACTTGTGTGATGGAAGAGTTGGTATTTATGATTGTATACACATAGCACAAAGATGAATGTCAGTCTAATAGAGGCATTTACTTAAAAAATAGGTAAATATCAAGAATGTAAGACTTCTGTCTCACAGAGTAGCATTTACTATGCACACAGTTTTAATCTGAAGCACATTTGTATGGTTAGAGATTTCACTTTCCTTAAGCCATAAGCAAAGAAATAGTATAAGAAAGGCCTTTAGACAAAGCTTTAGAGATTGCAGAACAGTAGTCTTGAAGAAAGCAGCAAGGAGAGCTGACCCATAGTCCAAGATCCTCCACATTCATCTGCCCTTGTATAGACAGAGCTGCGAGATATATGTGGTAAGAGTCAACAACTAACTGAAAGATATTTGGATTTATATCTTGATATTTTCAAAAGGAAAAAAGGGAAAAAGAGATATAAAAAAAAAAAAGATTGAGAGTTCTGAACTGGTTCAGCTTCCTTTCCACAGCCAGTATTACATTCCTTCTCACTACCATGTGATTGTCTTTTTACCCCTCCATAAAATACAACCAGGTCTACACAGGAGCTATTAAAGCACAGCTGTGGAAAATATTCCACTGTCACTGAGCTAAAGAGCCTCCCAGACCTCATGCTGCAAGTTTGCCTCTGGGTACATTGCGTGGTTGGACATCTGTCTGCCTGTGAGCCTGCTGTTAGAGGCAAGATCTCTCTTTAGAGAGCACACTTCGCTCTCTTTAGAGACAATCATCTACCATTTCACTGCACTTTGACTCCCTCTGAGCCAGACATGGCATTTGTACATATCCATCTTTTAAAATAAGGCCTGCATAATAAACTCCTGGCAAATATGTTGAATTAGTGATCTATCTGCAATCCTAAGCACACAGCTCCTTGTTGCTATTTTGGGGTAAATGATCCCCAGTCTTCTTGCTACCCAAATATACAGCTTGCAGTTTGGTTTTACCAATTAGTTGGTTCATTTGCTGTCACTCTTTAGTGAGCATCTGAAGTTCCAAAAGATAATTGTATCTTTCTTCTTGTTTAGCATCTGGCAAAGTGCTTTAAAATAGCCAGTTCCAGTTTTCTGTTTTGTTTTCTAAATGGAACAATAAGATCTTGCCCTTGCAGTTATGAACTTGTTCAAAGTTTAGTCCCTCACTAATCCAGGTATTTGGCAGAGCTGCCACCCTTCCCTACCTCTACACTATAGCTTCCCAAACTCATCTCTTCCCTGCCTTCCTCACAAGTACCTTCTCTTTGCCTTTACTGTTGCTCCTGACCCTCAGCTTGACATTTCCAAGTCACTCTTCACCACTAACTTGCCTTTTCTTCAAAAGGGAGCCTGTTAGATGCCTGGAGGCGAGCAGGAAAGTGCTACAGATTTACCCATTTCTGATTATTCAGGTGAGTGATGTCTCAGTTCTTCAGTCACACAAGTGCAAGGGAGGCCCTTTCGCTTTAAAAGAACTCTCAGTTATGTCACAACCTATGGAAAGCCAAATCAATTTATCTTTGCTGGCAGGAATACAACTGTAGGGGCACAAATGGGAAAGAAAAATCTTTTCCAAGGGAAAATGATTTCTTGATATCACAACACTAATGCTGTTTACCTCAGGATCAAGAATGAAGCACAAACTATGCATTACACCATAAAACTAAACATTGCTCTTTCCAATCATAGATTGCTGCTTCTTGCTTCAAGTGACTGCAGCCTCTGGACCATAGTTGAGACAGTCTAAGCACAGCTGTATCACACAGGAGGCTCACTCTGTATCATGTCACTAATAACATTGATATACAACAACAAGATCTAGGGATTTAACAGTCTCAACTACAATCTAAGCTCCCATCACTTTATATACATAATTCTTTAGTAAGTTAATATAAAAATGCTTTCAAGGAGAAGTCAATACCTTGGATGGTCAGGCAAATATTCACTAATTGAGGCAAGCATAGTTTCACTCTCCTACATTGTACTAAAATGTCCACAGATAATGGAATATCACCAAGATCAAAAAAAGTCCATCTGACACTTGGGATCTAGCCTAAAATTGCCCTAAAATGTCTTGTATTAATACAGTTATTTAAATTATTCAACAGTCCCAGTCAATATTACGTTTTAGCATACCCCAGCTCTCATTCTACAGTAAATCAAATACAAACTACTTCTTTTCTCTGAAAATGTCTTGCTCGAGAGGGGATTTTACTCTGCAGTCTGTAAGTGCCCTAGAATTGACATGTATATGTTAATGGCACAGTATATAAAGTCACCTCAAAGGCAATTGGCTTAAAATTGCAAAGCCCTACAGATGGGATGTAGGGTGACAAGTTAATTTAAAATTAGATTCCTAGATATAGTGCACACCTGATAATTGAGAGAAGCAGCAGGAAGGAGAGGAAGGTTATTGCTCTATATTTGAAAAGGTGAATCCCTCCTTCATTAGAGAAGGAGAGGAAGGAAATCCAGAACCATACTGCATTGCAGGGATTTCCAAACAGCCGCAGGGCTTGGGGATGGATGTATTGCTGCTCATGCCTTCTCACTATGGGTGAAATTTATCCCAGTTTAGGGAAGCTATGAGCACTTACTGGGGGAGTAGGGAAGGATCTCTAAATACCAAGCCCCAGACAGGTCAGCTCATGCTCTTCCACTGTCTTCTCCCTCTCCCATGAAGACACAGCAGATATCTAGAGAGGAAGTATTACTTTAATTCCTAATGCTCAGAACTGCCCCAAAAGCACACCCTGCAAGACTGGTGCCTCCATGCATTCCCAAAGCACAGAGGCACTGCATAAAATCCGGTGCCCAGTTCCTGGCCAGCCTTGGCTCCAAGACTGAATTTCCTACTCAGAGCCCATGCAGAAACCTCAGCCCATTCCCAGTGTTGATGCACATCAGCAGCACCTACTGCAAAAGCTGGGAGTGAAAAGAAGTGGGAAGGTTGCTGGGTAAGAACAATCACCCTGGGGAGCATTGTCCCACTGAACCTGAGGAATACAACCACTTTGCCATTCCCACTTCTGCAAGGCCAGAGAGTTTGGCCGTGAGAGTAACAGAGCATTGCAGCAGACTGTATTTCTACCTATGGTAATTATCATTTGTGGAATGCCACTCCTGTGAGAAAAAATACAACACCAAAGGGAAGCAAGAAATATTTAGCTTTGTCAGCCAAGCATACCACTTGCAGGAAGAACAGACAGAATAGACAATGAGCAGAAAACACTGTCAGAGTAGCTTCCTACTTTAATAATGGTTCTAATTGCTGACATTCAATTATTCAAACACAGCTACATGTTCCTATTGTGCCAGAAGCACTGTAGGGGTTTGGAGATAAGACTTGTCATCCTGTACTTAGCATTACTTTGTCTTAAAAATTACTTGGCCAAATACTGTGTATAAAATATCTAGAAACATACAAAGCAACGTGAGAATTATACGCACTAGGAAATAAGCCAAAAAGCCAAACTCTAGGTTAAAATAGCATGCATAATGTGCTCCATTCCAGTACAGCATTTTGACTTGTGATTTCCAAGAGCACCAAGACCATTTTCACAACTGACATGAGAACTGCAATTGCAGGTAAACACATGCACACTTTCACTCACAAGCACCAAGAGGGTAAATATGCAAGCTGGAGAGAACATCTGTAGAGGTGTTGCGTGACTAAAAGGAAGCAGAGGCAGTTTATTTCAATTCTAAAAAGAATAAAGATTATACATGGAGGTCGTAGAAAAAAAACCCCAAGCATCTCTGAATCAACAAATAGAATGTCAATTAAATCTTTGCATCACCCTTTTTCCACTTTTACAAGAGTCAACCTAGAAGTGCAAGGATGTAAAAATGTTCTAGTTTGGCAAAATAAGAAAAGTGACATTTCATAAAAGACCTATTATTAGCTTTGTCACTGTTCCATTTGTCTTCAATGTCTTTTCTAATAAAACCTAGAGGAATGAAGGGCAACATAATTATTTCTGAATCTCTATGTAAATAAATCAGGACTGTCCCTGTTTATTGTTTAGTACAGAATCAAACACCATCTCAATATTATTTAGGGAGTGGGCTGTGTCTATGCTGACCTTACCTTTCACTGATGAAGAACTTTCCATACACACCAAACAAGAAATAGCTTACAGAACAAAGCTGATTTTAACAGTGTCAGACAAATTTACTTTCCTTTCTAAACTGATTTATACAACAAACCTTGTGGCCAGCCTCTAAGAGGCTTTTGCCTTCTCCTGTATTATGAGGGGGGTACTTCAAGTGATGCAAAAATGAAGCTTTTTAGAATACATACACTGAAATTACTGAAATACTTTGGAAACAATCAGTCACTTATTCAAGCTCCCTTTATGCTAACAATTGACTGACTATAGCTCCCCTGATAGCTAAAAGCTTGCCCTACAGTTCTCTTGCATATTTGCCAAATATTATTTGGAATAACTTTTCAGCTTTTCCTCTTTGATTACTAAATACCTTTTAGCCCCACAGTATCTGAAAAGCCTCCATGAAAAAGCACATCCTATCCTTTGCTGCTGCTGTAAGAGAAAGAGGAACCCGAGGAAAGAAGAAGCAGCTGGAACAATCTCCACCTTTGTATCGGTCAGCAAAGAGAAAGGAAGGGCAAAGGAGATGTTAAGAGCATTGCAATAAACCCCAGGGCCCTTCTCCACACAGAAAAGCACACATACACATCTGTGATGCTGTAGACTTGAGAAAAAGACCATTGCTTACAGACACAGAGTATCACAGGGCACATCTGTGAACCAAAGAACAGACATTCACATATTGCAGACAGTTCCTACCTTCTGCTAAATCACCTGGTCTCCATCTCCACTGAAGGGGAAGAGTCCATACTGCCCTTTACTCTCAGCATCTCAGTCAGATGCACCCTGAGCTCTTCACTCAGTAGCTTACCCAAGGCACTAGTCTTGCTTTTCCCCACATATTACACTTTAGCGCAACCTCTGTAAAAACAGTTCTCTTGTCTACTGGGGCACCAGCGTAATTCCAGTCCAATATACTTAGCATTCTCACATTTATTTGATTTCAAGTATTCAGCACAATGCCTTCTGGTTCCCCAAATCCTCCTAATTATTGCCTCCAAAAGCCCACAGAAGTTGTGCACAAACAAAAAAGAGAACTAATATGAATTATATTAGCTGCCTACAAAGATTGGCATCCCCTCTGGCGAGAGGGGACCTTCATCAGCGACTCATAGCAACAGGACAAGGGGTGATGGGTTTAAACGTAAACAGTTGAAGCTCAGGTTATATCTAAGGAAGAAGCTCTTCCCTGTGAGGATGGCTGAGCACTGGAACAGGTTGCCCAAAGAAGTGATAAATGCACCATCCCTGGCCGTGTTCAAGGCCAGGTGGGACAGAGCCTTGTGTGACGTGGTCTAGTCTGAGGTATGGTTGGCAGGGTATGGCAGGGGGTTGGAACTGGATGATCTTTAGGTCCTTTCCAACCCAAACCATTCTATGATTCTATATATAATCAATATATATCGCATTTTCCTCATGCAACAGCTTTCTTCCCATGATATACATAGAGAGTGTCTTTGCACACCAGCGTTTATTCCTCCTATCAATAAGAACGCTGAAGTTTCAATTTCTCCTGCGAGACAATCAGAACTTGAGATCACTCAGACCAAAAAGCTCTCCATTTCACTTTTGTGTGTTCTGGTTTGAGTTCTTTTTAAGGTAAATCATTAACAGGAAAAAACATTAAACCAGTGATCCCTCCCTCCACTGTTTCTATAAAATGGTACACACCACTGTTTAGACCATACATTAAAACCACTTGTATGTTTAATGTCAGCAGAAAAGTGAAACTCAAGAGGCATAACATACATGGGTTTCGTTCTTACAGCATTTAGCTGGCACTGGCCAAAAAATGCTGTTTCATTGCTACTTTTCTGGGTATGGTATATAGTTTTTACATCTCCAGAAACAAAACCAGAATCAAGCATTGAACTTTCAAAGGAATTCTGTGTTTTGCTGTTCTTTACTTTAGCTCTGAACAGTGCCTGCTGTGGCACAATGTATCTACCCTATCAAGTCCAACCAATGTTTACCTACGTGCTGCTCTACCCTGTTACTCAGCAGTTCTGCAGCAATGCTTTAATTCACTGAACTCCTAGAGCTGATTTTAACATTTCCCATAATTCTGCAGACAGAATGTGAGTTCATACACTTGAAATACGCTACGGGAAAACACTGCACCAAGAAAGGGCTGAGCAACCATTTATGCAGCAGCAGTGGATTGCACGTGGTCAGTGAAAACAAGAGAGAATCCATTTGTGATGAAAAGCACATTATCGTGGCAAGGCCAAGAACTAGTTCCAGTTGCATTCACTAATGGTAACCTAGAATTAACTTTTAGTTAGCTTTAATTTCTGCAGCCTGTATGTCTAAGGCACAGTTGGTAAAATCCTGGCATCCCAAACTAGAACAGCAAAGTTCCCATTCATGGTAAGATCAGGATTTTCATGTGTGCCTACAGCAGCAAATAAATACTGTGTTCACTTATTTCCTCTGAATATGGTCTCAGTAACAGAAAAAAAGGGAATAAAGGGGCCACATCATTTGCTTGGTTGGACAGCACATAGAAACTTCTAACTTGCTTAGCTTTTGTACTAGAACTTATTAGAGAAACCACAGAGAAGGAACTTCTCTTTGTCCTTCTGCACATGTATGGAAAACAACAAAATCTCACCTCCACAAACCTCCACCTGACAAAAGATCCTGAGAGAGCTTTCCCAGTTTCTAGTGTTTTCGTTACAGGGCAGATGCAGGGCTCTGTTACTGAAAAGCTGACTATAATATGACTATAGAACACCAACCACATGGAGCAAGTAACAGCAAGACTAGCTCCAGCTACACTAAATTCAGAATAAGATCTGAGATACACGTTTTCATATCTCTAAGAAATTGAAATATTAATGTGTTTAATTTACAGAAACCTCTGATCCATTTTCTTCTGCCAACAGCCACATTTTCCACCACATTTTTCTTTCAGTATTAGCTCACTGATAAATTTAATTTTGCTACTTTTTAAAGCTGTTCAGTACAATTACAGTGAGAACACCAGCTCCTGTCTGCATAAAAACTCAACTAGTTGCTCAGTGAATAAGAATTCTTACTGTGACTGACACATCCTAGAATCACAGAATGGTTTGGGTTGGAAAGGACCTTAAAATCATTTAGTTCCAACCCCCTGCCATGGGCAGGGACACCTCACACTAAACCATGTCACTCAAAGCTCTGTCCAACGTGGCCTTGAACACTGCCAGGGATGGAGCATTCACCATCTATTTGGGCAACCTGCACCAGTGCCTCACCACCCTAACAGGAAAGAACTTATTCCTTTTATCTAACCTGACCTTCCCCTGTTTCAGTTTGAACCCATCACCCCTTCTCCTGTCGCTACAGTCCCTCTCCAGCATCCCTGTAGGCCCCCTTCAGATGCTAGAAGCTGCTCTGAGGTCTCCACACAGCCTTCTTTTTTCCAGGCTGAACAGCCCCAACATTCTCAGCCTGTCTTCATACAGGAGGTGCTCCAGCCCCTGATCACCCTCATGGCCTCCTCTGGGCTTGCTTCAACAGCTCCATGCTCTTCTTATGTTGAGGTCACCAGAGCAACATTGTACCACTACATCATTGTACCAGAACACTCTCCTGATGCTCTGTTTTCCCAGCGTTCTTTCAATCTTAATGCAACTGGGAGGAAAACAGGAGGTGACAGCAAGAATATTTCAAACAGGATGGCTCCTACAACAACAAATACTAGGAATGCAAAAGTATATCATGGTACCAACAGGGATCCCAACTGTACTGTGCAAAATGCTCTGCTGACAGACAGAAGGACACGTTTCTCTGAAGAGTTCCTAAGCAGTATGAGCAATCCAAGATGAGCGACTGGACAAAAGTGACCTATTCCTGCTTCACAGATCAGTGCTGCCTTCACTGGACCTGTCACTGACAGATTGACAGGGGACTAAAAAGTAAAAATACATCAGTACAAGAGATAAACATGCTTACAGGGGCATGTGTACATGAGATAATGAAATATTACTTAGAAAACAACCACCAGAACACTGGACATGGTACTGTTAGAACAAGTCCAGAGGAGGGCCAGGAGGATGATCAGGGACTGGAGCACCTCCCATATGAAGACAGGCTGAGAAAGTTGGGGCTGTTCAGCCTGGAGAAGAGAAGGCTGCATGGAGACCTCATAGCAGCCTTCCAGTATCTGAAGGGGCCTATAGGGATGCTGATGAGGGACTCTTCATTAGGGACTGTAGAGATAGGACAAGGGGTAACGGGTTGAAACTTAAACAGCAGAGGTTTAGACTGGATATAAGGAAGAAATTCTTTACTGTTAGGGTGGTGAGGTACTGGAATGGGTTGCCCAGGGAGGTTGTGAATGCTCCATCCCTGGCAGTGTTCAAGGCCAGGTTGGATGAAGCCTTGGGTGATACGGTTTAGTGTGAGGTGTCCCTGCCCATGGCAGGGGGGTTGGAGCTAGATGATCTTGAGGTCCTTTCCAATCCTAACTATTCTATGATTCTATGATGCTATCAAAGCAGTGCAAGCTACACAACCTGCCACAGGAGCTGCAAGACTTTGTGAAAAGCCCCCATCAGGTTATCAGTTTTGCCACCCAAATTAAATAAACTTAAGTAAAACACGAGAAAGAATGGTAAAACAAAGAAGCACTAACAAAAAACACCCCAAAACCAACAACCAAATCATCACAACAAATACCTCTCTTAAAGCCCATTAATGCATCTGGAAAAACTGATCCCTCTGATTTCAGCAGGCTATATAGCAAACTCACGAGTAACATCTTTATATTTCACATGAGGGAAGATTCAACTGATATAAACTGTTTCAGTGCCTGTGAAGCATGCAGGCTGGAAAGCTGTCCAGGGATTAGAACAATTAAAGTCTATTCAGGCTCTGCCCCTTAAATCTGATTCTACTCCAATAAAACCACTGGATTTTTTTTCAGCTGTGAGAAGGATTTGGCCTTAAATTACAATAGACTGATAGCTAAATTTACAGAACTAGCAATACCCTGAAAATGCAGAACCTCATGGAGAAAATAGAGATCACAAAAAGCCCTAAACCTCCTGGGATTATCAATTAAGATATTTTAGCTTCCCAACTTAAATTGAAAATATGCTGCAGGAACCTCTGTAGATATTCAATTATTTTATTTTTATTATATTGAGACCCATAATTGCACCTGGAAGGAAGGAAAAACTGGATCACTTTGTCCCCATTGATCTAAAAGCGCAAGTGCCATCAAGAGACATACCTCACTCACTGGCAGAGGGAGCAGCAATGAGACCTGCATTAGGAAGCTTCACATGAAAGAAAATAATTAGGACAGGCAGAAAAAAATCAGAGGATTTAATTGTTCACATAGTTATGAAATAAAATCCACATCATTTTGAAAGTTTAATGAATTGCTATCTGAGGAAGGCCAGCCACATCCAGCCAATTGTAAATGCTGATACGTATTTCATGACATATCCTAAATACAGCTACTTTTGGACCCTAACTTTTATTTTCTGTTCTCTGCCTGCAATTTAAAACTTAGGATTTGGTTTGGAACTGTACTACCCAGTTTGTAGGCAGGCTACAGAGAACAGAGTCCTTTAGGTAATTATGTGTGTGTGCATTTAGCAGGGAGGTTTGACAAATTTGCCTTTATCCCTTCCACACAGGGTTATATGTATTCTCTCAGAAGTGATGATCTAGGTAAAACCAGGGCTTGACTGGAGTTAATATCCTCTCAGAGAACTGAGGTGTTCATGCTGAAGGAAAGTAATTTGCCTGTGGAGAGAACTTCAGTATAAAAAGCAAGCAGAGACTAAGGGCCTATGCACTTAACACTAAGCATGTATCACAAGTGACAGTGCAAAAAAGAACGACCAAAACAGAAAGATATTTACAGGAGGACATAATCAAGATTCAAGTTTAAGTGTACCAACAGCTTGTTCCTGTCCTGCCCTTTATTTACAAGCGGGGTCAATTGCACCAGAATGTAGTTAATACACAAATATTTGCATGAGAAAGGCTTTGCTTTTAGAAGAATTGTCATGAAGGGCTGTTCTTGTAACAGACATTTTATGAAGATAGTCTTGCTGTAATCCTAATGGCTGCATGAAGCAAAACAATACCTTCAGGAAAGCAGCAGCCAGCAGCTTTCTTAACAGCTCATAAAATCAGTGTATATGAGATCCTAACAACCCTCTACTCCATTTCCATACATGCCAATATCCCTCATTTACAGCTCATTTTAAAAGACTAATAAACCATCTGCATCTCTGTTGAAGTAAAGCTGACAGAAAACACTACACTGAAATGGAACAGAATATTTTAAGCATGTTTCATGAAAAAATGTTTCTATACTTAAAAAATAGACAGAGATGAGTAAATCTGAACTATTTCATTGCCTCTTCTTTCATTTCAAAACGTGTCACAACACACATGTACCTGATGCAGCCAGACCTTTAAGTGGAATGGACATGGTGCAGCAAACATTTTGTTACCAGAGACATTTATAATTCAATTTGGAGACATTTGCAAATGTTTGCTTTCAGACTGCCCTCTTAATGGGTTCTTTAACAACTCAGTGGATGCACAATAACTGCGAGTGTATTAGGATAATCAGTCTCAGGAGTAAATTATTCCATCTAGCCTTTTACTAATGTTTTAACCATAAAATTACAAGAAGACAGAGCCATTTCAAGCCACACAGACCTTCTGGTTCAAAGGAAATGTGGCTGGTGGACACGTTACATAAGTGAGAATATATGATTTCTAACTAATTAGATCCTGTTCTGATGTTTGGGAAACTTCTGGATGGATTAGTTACATCTTTGGCATGCCGTGCAAATGTGCAATATCCCTCAAAGGAAATAGGAGAAGTGTTATTTCACAGGTAAAAAGCAAAATGAATATTTAGTTTGCCTTGAAGCTCTAGCTGGGGGGGGATGACTTTAATAGCTTTTAGTATTTTTAAGGTATATTATTTTAAATTATTTCAGCATGTTCTGTTTAGCAAAGGGCTCAAAGCCTGTTATATTGTTAAATCCAAATAAAACATAGATATTCACAAATGTCAAAACCTGGTGTGTTTTGCGGCGCTGGGTCCTTAAAGGTACAGACTTCACCGGGAAGATGGAGAACAAAATGTTTTTTAAATGAATTCTTAAAATAGCCAAAACAAAACTTAACTCCACAAAAACAAAAACCAAACCCATACTACAAACCAAAACAGCATCCAACATTTCAACAGCTCAAATCACTAAGAGAATTCAGGTACTAAAAAAGGTAGAGAGAAGAAACTTTAGAAGCTAGAGAGGAAGAATATTTCTTTCACCTTTCTGTACAGTGTCAAAATGTAATATTAATACTTCCTGCTCTAAGAAAAACTAAAGAGGACTCAGCAAGCTATTAAACCTTCCAGTGGATCATTTGTGCTATGACTTCTTAGCATAATTGGGGGCACACTTTATCCTGACCTTTGCAAAACTTTCATTTCCCAAACGTGATAGATACAAAGTGCTTTTCTAACACCAATAATGATTATTTCCTATGGGAAACTGTCAATTATAAGTTGGTGAAAAATGCTATATTTGATGTACATTGAGAACATGAACACACCTATCAATAGTCAGACTAATTAAAGCCATTCTCCAAGTATTCATGAAGCTTGCCATGAAATACAACCTACACAACTGCATCCTTGTCATGTCATTCATTCAACAACAATAAATGTTTGATTAATGTTTAAATACAGCACTTATACTGAATGTTCCCCTTTCCCTAGCAGTAAACTAACACACGTGGGAAGGTGTCTTAACATTTAACCACTTGATGTGACTTGATACAAACAGTAGGAATTTGAGTCAAGTGCAGCAAAAATAGATACAGAAACAAACCCCTTGTGTTCTGGACACAAGGAAAAATAAAAGCATATCAAAGATCATAGATAAGGATAAACAATAAACTGTCACAGAGCATCTGGTTTGGGTTTATGATATTGACTGCAGTACAGTGTGCAGAGGGCACAAGTACAACAGGTAGCTAATTCAATGGCATCATTTCCGGCTCCACTGTCACCTGCTGTCTGGTATAACCTGCTGCCCGGGTGCTGTAGCTAATGTGCACCCTTAGGGAACAGAACCAACAAGGGACAGAGGAGATACAGCCAGCCAAAACTGAACACACTAACCCGACAGAGGACAAGATAACTGCCTTCCCATCAACACACCCTCAACTACTTGGTGCGCCCAGCTCTGCATATGTGCATTAGGATTGCCAGAGTAGGAGTGTGTTTTAGCAGCACCAGCCTCAGGCGTTTAGTTTGCAAAGCATCTTTTCCAGCAGTGAAACCACACCACACAAACAGGGAAGCCTTCCAGAAAATGCAGTCTTGGGAGAACATCGAGTTCAGTCTCTTCATAGGTAGCCCAGGTTTTTAAAGCTTTCCCTGGACCCCACTGGATGAACAGATAGAATTGGTAGGCTGCAGAATCATAGCAGAGAGTAAAAGAAATTCCAGCTCTCACTGATCAGCCATTCTGTACACTACATTATCTTGTATTTAAAAGGCATTTGCTTAATGTCTTTGCTTTGGCCATAATAATTTTTGAAACAAGTTCTTAGGGTCTGATTTTATGTTCTTGCTAATGTGCAAACCTCCACAAGATTCTCTGATTCCAAGATGAAATTAACATTAAAGTCAATGTAAAACTATTTTACTACATTCACTTTTCCTGTGTAGATTAACACAGGAGAATAGATTATGAATACTGAAAAATCTGATTCCAAATTCTACATGAAAATAGCAAACCCTCCATGCTGGTATATCAATAACAGAAAGGAAAGCTTTTGAGTTTCTTAAAAACACTGACCTGGAAACTGCCTCAAGCTGTTTAATATTTCAGAAGAGTGAACTCTGCATTCACTGATTCTGTATGGACACAATTTACCAAGCAAAAAAATCATTATGAAGTCCAGGCAACAAATTGCTGTGTTAAGACGTAGAAAAAGGTCACTTAAACCAAAAGAAGTAATGTTTAAAAGAACCCCAAAATAACACTTGAAGTTTATCTTTTAAAGATTTTCAGAATCTCTTTCTAATCACTCACCTACATCCTTAAAACCAAATGCATTTACACAAAAGCCAACTAGTTTTCAGGCAGCAGAGCCAGATGACTTGTAAAGAGGCTTGTACACCCCATTTCTATTTTCCCCTTCACAAGGTGCAACTATATTATAGGGTCTCATAAAAGATATCATGTCCAATTCAAGATTTCACCTTGCTTAGTTCCAGCACAGCCACAGCCAAACACCATGCCAGCGTTTGACACAAATCCTTCAGAGCTGAGGCAGGCAGAACTGCTTTTTTAAAGGGAAAATGGATACCAGCTTCAAATTCAGCAAACTCAAGTTCCAGTTCACCTGAATCAAAAACTTCCCTGGTTATAACTCAGGTATTGAAGAATATTTGATGTGCCCTTCAGAGAGGAGATAAATTGCTTCCATATAAGGCTCAGCATGTGCAAATCACACCTTAATAAGTGAAATTTAAAAACTATTTAGCCTGCAATGAGAAAGGTTCAGAAATCGTTTGAACAGAGTAACCAAGTACTAACATGAAGCAGGCATGCCTGTCCATCCTGCTGGAAGGGACCTACTGAATTCTTAGAGCCAGCAGCTCAGCCTAGGTGAATTCAAACCAAATACAAGCCACAAATATTTTAATAGCTATGTTAACTGGCTTTTATCCTCCCATAAGGCCTCTAAAGAAGGAAAGACAGGGTTGCTTTCTCTAAGCTAAAATACTGCACAGCAAAAATGACTGAATGAATTTTTGTCAGACTGAGCAACCTGCTTGCTCACATACTGGACATACAGATCTGACCACCTAGACCTGGTCTGAGGAGGTAAGTAAAGTATTGCTTTCCTTTGTTTTGAGAAGAGTCTGATCATCAGGCCAGAAGAAGTAAAAAGGGTCAAAGTCTTCCAGATGCACAAATACCCGAGGAAAGGACTCTGCAGAACTTGAAAAGGCAGTTTATGTATCAGCACAAGAGTTACTTTAACACACACAGCAGTTCCAGAGGTGCTCCCAACTGCTAAGCCAGACTGCAAGAGATCTCATAATGATCTTGTTTACAATCCAAATTTCCAGACTGGTACAAATCAAAGGGCAAAAAGGAGCAGTTATGAAATGTAAGTAGATTCACTTGCTACTTCTAATTGTAGTGTTTTACAAGTCTTATTAATTTGGAAAAGAAGAAACAACAGTTAAAAATACAAACATAGAAAAAGTGGAATGTGTGTTATTAAGTAATGAGCAACAGTCCGTATTTCTGTCTTTTCCCTTTGTTTTACAGGGAAAATACTAGACAGCAGTCTCATCACATACTGTAACTTTCAAAACTTGGCAAAGCAATTCTTACACACTGTGTTTCAGATCCAATAACTCAATACGTGCTTCAAAGATCTGGCAGCAGTTCTTTTGGGAGTTATTTCCTACTTTTCTGGCTTATGCAACCTGTCGAGTTTGGAAAATTTACACTTAGCAGATTAAAAGGATGTACACAGAGAAAGAGGAAAGCATAATAACCACAATTATAAATGAAGTTTTGAATGCAAATGTGATTTGCCACAGACATTTCCATTGCCTGCAAGAAATCACCCTGATTCAGAGCAGCACATGCCTTCTTCTCAGATTCCAGTTTCCACAGGTACTGCGATCAAAAAGGATTTGTTTAGGTGAAGAGCTGCCAGTAGGACAGACTCCCTAACACACACAAATATTCTCTGTTCTCTAATGCAATACTTGTTTTAAGAGCAACAAAATTACAACAGAGAAGATATGAATACTGGAGCAAAACCAGGCTCTGGGAAAGCCACAGGATGGAGCGGAGTTTTGCCTACGATTAGAATCTGTTTACTTAAACACTCAACCAAGCATTGCTCCTCTAAACCAGACCACAAGTGTGATTAGAGAAAACATCCCTATGAAATTTTCCATAGCTTGAGGTTTAAAGTTGAAAATACAGGAAGAAAAAACAAAACAAAACCCAACTTTCCAAAACCAAAGCATTTTCTGGCAGTAATTTAGTAATACTCTTTTTGACTTCTCCAAAAAGCAGTAAGAGATTCAGATGAATGCCTAAACATGCAGCAGCGTAAGAAGATGTATCAGTTTAGAAGAAAATATCTACTAATCTTGGTGTATTAATAGTAAGAAATCCCTTGTGAACACAGGAATGTCACTCACCATCTCTGCCTCTGCCACCACTGCCCTTCAGCTTTTGCACCAAGTTATGCCATCTTTGTTTAGGCTGAGAAACTAGAAAGGGATTAGTTTCATCACGTCCTCTCTACTCTCTCAGTTTCCATGCTGGTTCAAGCAGACTCTTGTGCTCTGGTTTACTCCTGGAGCAAATTTCATTCACTACTAAGGAAGAAAGTAACTCAAGAAAAGGGACGAGAGAGAGGAAACTGCAAAGAGCCCAATATGCCTCAGTGAGCTCACTTCAGGTTTTCCTGAGGCCTAACAAAATGAGCTGTCATTTTGTGCTCAGTTCTTCCTACATCGTCCACCTCCGCATGTAAGACCAGGTTTTGCACATGTTAAAAGAACAAGGTTCTAACTTTGGGTACTGATGAAATATAAATTTTGAGTAAACTAACACCACACCTTAGTTCCTTATAGATCATCCCCATACCTCTTCAAATCACAGCAGTCTTTCTTTGCTGGGGATTGACTGATAAATCTTAAGGGGAAAGTTTCACAAGCCAATCACTTAAATACCAACACAAAAGAAAACAACCTTTCTCAGCCCAAGACAAACTCATATCATATACAACCAAAAGGTACAAGAGCAAAGATT
Source organism: Melopsittacus undulatus (assembly GCF_012275295.1). Taxonomy (NCBI): domain Eukaryota; kingdom Metazoa; phylum Chordata; class Aves; order Psittaciformes; family Psittaculidae; genus Melopsittacus; species Melopsittacus undulatus. The sequence continues at coordinate 5,738,699 of NC_047529.1, read as the reverse complement.
TGTTTCCTCCATTTTTCTGAATGTCTGAAGATTCAGGCATGGCGTAAGACAGACCTGCCATGAACAATTTAAGGCAGTAGTCTGGTAAACTTCATTAGTCCTCTCTAGAAATCCACTAGTCACTCATTATTTCCCCACTCACCTCTTCTCTGCCAGCACAAACAATAACTGATTCAGCTGAAAAAAAATATCACAGAATCATAGAATAGTTTGGGTTGGAAAAGATCTTTAAAGGTCATTTTAGTCCAACCCCCCTGCAATGAACAAGGACATCTTCAACTAGATCAGGTTGTTCAGAGCCCCATCCCACCTGACGTTGAACGTTTCCACAGATGGGGCATTTACCATCTCTCTAGGCAACCCGTGCCACTGTTTCATAACCTTTATTGTAAAAATTTCTTCCTTTTAATTTATATCTACTCTCTTTTAGTGTAAAACCATTACCCCTTGTCCTATTGCAACAGGCCCTACCATAAAGTCTGACCCCATCTTTCTTTATGTCCCCCTTAAATATCAAAAAGCCTGCAAAAAGGTCTCCCTGGAGCCTTAAAAACAACCTTTTAGAATTGCAGTTAGCAGATCTACTTTTCAGCTAGATCAGTTTCACTACTTACACAGGCTTTTGGTGTGAACAAACATCCAGGGACAAGGAATTAAGAGGCCAGGAATGAGACCGGGGACTATGTTCTGTAACAGAAGCATCAGTTCAAATGTACATGGAACTACAGGGAACCTGACAACTGAGACAGTAACTACAGCCATAAATTATCCCTATGGTTTTGTTATTGTTTGCTTTTTAGCTGTACTCCCAGAGCTTTGCCTCCTCTCTGAACCATCAGCCCTTGTCAGTCCAAGACCTTCACCAGTATGTATTTTCTGCTCCTACCAAGCAGTCTGCCCATCACTGGATTTTGCTGTGATGAAACAGGACAATCTTTCAAAGGAAAGTATGAAGTCTAGATGATCACAAGCAACAGGGAATGTTTGGAAAACAATGCTTCATCTGCATGCAGTAAGCCTCATTTATTTTTCTTTGGCCTCTCTATTTTTGTTTTATATTGTTTACTCCATGTTTTAATGACAGAAGATATTTTAAGCATTCCTGACCTAAAAATGTGCTAAGAATAAGAGAACTTTTTGGAAGAAAACACTGTCCATCTGAAGGGAAACTCAGTATAGACTCCACCTAAGCAAGCTATGTATGTTGTTTACAAACAGTAGGTAACTTCTCAGACCTGAAAGAGCTCAATTTCCAGAAGCCAGAGAGAACATGTATGAAGATTCAGATCCAATAGACCTGATTAGAAGAACAGCAGTGGGATTTCCAGCCAAAATAGGTGCAACAGAGGAAAATTCAGCTCAGGTGGGAAATACCCACACAAAAATCTCTTAATTGCTGTGCTTATCAGAGACAGTATCAAGATATCCAGTGGAGCCACAATAGCACTACCTGTATTTTCAGGCTTATGCTCCAAGGAAATATTTGCAGAAGTTTCTACTTTCCAAGAAAGTTATTTCTGGCCAATGTAGGTTTAAGTTTTTCTTAGTTCTTTTAGTAAACTGTACTTGTGCCCACAGAAGAATTATTTTTATAAGTTAGAAACAAACAAACTGATTGTGAGAGAACACCAGGTCACAGTGCAACAAATTCCCAAATCCTTGTGGTGTACAGCACAGGGATAGACTAACAATCAAGTACTGAAAACCACATAAACAGAAGTGCATTTTAATGACTAATGCCAAGGTTATACATAAATAAAGCACTGCCTACAACCCCTGTATTGCTGCTCCTAAGATTCTAGAAGACCAATGCAACCGTGCTCTTTGGTGACTTTCTACACTGAAATTTTGCTGCCAAAGATCCCTCTAGAGGAGTGGAGAATTCTGATGTGAATTTGGAAACATTCTTATATGAACAACAAAAAGTAAATACATCATCTTATCATGATCACTGATAAACGGTTCAGTAGAAAGAAGAGTGCACAAGTTCTGCATTCCACTTGCATGGGCAGTGCTCTCCTATGCAGCAAGGACTGGCAAAGAACCCACTTAAGCTAAACTGAATGGTTTGACCAAAAGGGGAGGATTGAGGTCTCACTCAGGATTAGTGAGAAACTATCATTTGCCTCACATCAAACCCTTTTGAGCCTGCTCAAGGCCTGGATGCTAAAGTGAAATTCTGTGTCAGTTTGGTGTTTCTGAAGGAAAAGCAGCTTTCAGACAGCAGAAGCCAGAAGGGCAAGAATCCTTGATGCCAGTGGCATATATAAAGCCATGCTCAGACTAGGAGTATGTATGAAGTGAATGTAAACTGGTCTGCAAGTGACCTAACTCTGAGTATTAAAAACAAACCAAAAAACAACCAAACAAAACCCAAGTGACTGTTCTTGACAAACCTGAAGTGAGAAGAATCTGCTAGAACCAGAGAACGGATCACTTAAACTACCTATGCTGCTGTTTTAAGAATAGCTCCATGTTCTTGCTGTATTTTAGTGAGGCTGGGAAAGGGTAAGTTTACTACTCACCTGTACTTCCCAGAATGTTAGGCTACTGCAAAAAGACAAAGCCACTGAGGAACTAAAATGCCCCCATCTGTCTCTGTCACTCGCACACATGCTTCTTTCTCAGTGTCAGAGGATCTGGTTTTCTGGAAAGCGCAGTACACTCCACATTTGCAGAGTAATGACCTACACGTCTAATAACTTCTCTCCTCTCATGAGCCACAACTGTTGGTTTTTTAGAACACATTTCTCATTCCAATATTGACAGCACTGCATTGAAACATTAAACCATATTTTAAGCAAATACTAAATCTATAAAAAATCCAAATGTTAAATGAACAGAAATACACATACCTTTTGAAAAGCAGAAATCACTCTGTAGAAATTGCCATTGTAGACAATATCTTTCCTTCCCTAAAAAGGAAAAAAAAAGAAGCCTTACTTGTGATACTAGTATTTAATTACCTGATACAAACACAGTGAACTACTTCAAGACCTTTTTCACCCAGAAACAACTCCTTACTGATCAGTCTGCGTACACTATAGCAAGCATAAGTATTGCCAACTCGGTGTGTTTTTGTCTGAAGTTCATTTCATTTTGAAATTGCTTTCTGTCTTTGTTATCTAAGCAAAAGCACAATAGTTGCAGGTGAAACTAACCTATTCTTCCAAGCATTTAAAACTATACAATGGAGGCCAAGAAGGGAGCAGCTTGTCAGGACCAGAACAGAAACATGTATTTTATTCTGAGATATATGATCAGGGCTCTTTCTTATCCCAGCTTTGGGTAAAAAGTAAATTAGTATTAAAACATATTTCCCCCATTGCTTTTGCTAATGCTATAGAAGGGTGAAAGCATCATCTAATTCACTGATGTCCACTTCTGGTTTTCTGCCTTCTCTGTGTGTGGGAAGAGGTTGGCAGCCTCTTGACATCTGACATTTCCATGCTTCTGGGCAGTACAAGCGAGTGAAGTAATTCACACCATTAAGAAGGAAAGACGGAATTAAGAGAAAGCCTCAGCAAGATTAGAAACAGGTTCTAGAAAACAAAGTGTCTCAGCCAAGGGAGGGCAGAACATGTTGTAGGTCTAGCACTTGCCTCAAAAAACTCACAGCACATAAAACACCCTAAGGAGTGCACTAGAGGACTGAGAACCACAGCAATCACAATTGCAGCAATGAGATCAGTTAGAGATTCGTTTCCTGTCCTGTCAAACACTCCCAAAGTTACCAAACACTTCTATTAAAACAGAAGTTTTTCCAAAATATAAATTGCAACTGAGAGGACAAGGGCTAGATACTTTGTTCTCACTAAATATTGACAGCACTCTCTTCTAGTAGAAGACCCCACAGTGCCTTTGTTTTATATGGTTTTCCTCAATGCCTCCAACTCTCTCATTTTGCCCGTGCACTTTGACTGGCCTCAGTAGCTCATAATTACATGACAAAATATCCCTGGGTCACACAGCTACACACAAAGGTGTCCTTACACTTACTTACGGGGTCAACTAAGCCCAACCTTATGCTAAAATAAATTCACTATTCAAAACATGTTTGTGTTGGAAAAACAAGGCATTACAAAAATATTTTCAATCATACAAGCTACTCTGAGGCTGCAATAAGAGATACACCTCCTATTTTGTTCTCTTGCAGAATGTGGTTACATTTCAGTTACATCAGTGTAAAATCCAGCACAGCACTGAAATCAGTGGCATCCTACCACACCTAACGCACATAACAGAAACAGAACCTGCTTCTCAAGTGATTTTAATCATTTACAGCTTTCTGGATAAGAGTGCTATTAGGCTCTGCTACTTCTCATGTTCCATGTAAACAGATGAGTACAATCTCATCAATGTAATGAAAAAACATCACTTTCTTTTCAGCTATTCAAATACCAAAAATCTTTGTCTTTTCACCAGTTAAGTGTTTCTTCAGACGCTTGTTTGGGTTCAAAATCTCCAATGACCCTTTCAGCGAGACTCAAAATCCTTTGAGAGAAACACTTAGAGCCAGAGTCAAGACTCAGTTACAGAGGCAGAAGCACTAAGCAGTCCATAGCTAACACTAACCTAACTACTGATAGGGTAACAGACAGCAGCAGCAGCCTCAGGTTTATCCTTTGCACCACAGCCCTAAAGGCAAAACCACAAAACCCCTACATTTTCATTTCTCTCCTATTCTAAAGCAAATAAATAAATGTTGAAAGAATTAATACTGTGGTCTTAAGTGCCTTGTTTTGCAGAGGATCATTACGTTCCTCACTTCCTGAGCACCTAACCAGATACACACCACAGGATCTCAATTGCAACGGAACACCTAACCAGGTGTTGAGACATCACATTCTGAAGTGCCCAATGTTCATTATTAACTACTGCTCTGTAAGGCAAGACTGTTTCTTCACTAGTCACCTGAGCTTCCCTACCACCTTAAATACACCTTATGGGTTCCCCCTCTCTTCATGTGACTTAACCCCCTAGTAATCTATTAGGAAAGGACTTCAAAACCTCCAGCTAAATCGTGGTAATCCCTCAAAAGGATGGGCAGACCTCATCCAGACTCTGGGCTTCTCAACAGATATTCTGTTTATTTTAAAGCAGAAAAGAAGCTTACTTCAACAGGGATCTAACATACAAGTTCCTTTTTCACTTCTCATTCTCTGGAATGATCAGGAAGAATGACCTGACAGGAACACACATTTAGAAGCCTGCAGCTGTTTCCCATCTACAGGCACTTGGCTATGGATGAAGATCATGTCCCAGAGTTACCCACTGGGAGACTGAAACTTTAGAATTCCTATAAGGACCTTTTGCATGATCCTAATTAAAAGTGTAGTACAAAGCACCCAATTTAGAAAAGACCATTAGAATCTCAATTTGCACATGACAATTTTAGGCCGTCAATACATCCTGAAACGGTCATTACCTATCAAATCCTCACTCATTTTGTGCCAAAAAGGAACATCAGCCATAGTTTATCTATTTGTTATTTTTAGACATATTTTTTAACATTTTACAGACCTAAATTCCATATACAGCAGCCTGGACACATTTCTAAGCAAGATTCTTTCTTGCTTTGGAATTTCTTTTTCAGGATCTTGGGGGAGCAGGGGGGAGGAATCCCCACAAACCAACCCAAAAAGCCCACAAAACCACCACACAAACCAAAAACACCTGAAAGAAGTTCCTCTCACCCTAACACTATCGTCTTTGCTAAGATGGTACCAACTGGCACACACTTGTGGGCAGGAAACCACACTCACCAGAACATTTTCTCAGCACACTGCCTCCTACCAGCATGCAGCAAGACTGCCAGCTCCTGCCTTCCATGGGGCAAGTTGTTCTAGCGAGGGCCACGCTGTCACATCATTCATTCGCATCTGAAGCCTTTGAGAAACCTCAGCTCCTTCCTGGAGTGGAGCCTTGCCAGGGACAGTCTGTCGCTGGTGACACACTACACACAATTCGTGGCTTCCTGCTCAAATCATTACATAATTTGAGCCTCTGGCATATCTTTCTGGAACATTTCACATTCTAATCCACAAGATCATCAGGTTCTTCAGCTACCAGCTAGTTCCGCATCTTCTCTGCACCAATACTGCTCTGGATGGCACTGACTACAGGGGCAGATGGCTGTCTACCCCAAGTAAATGAAAACTTGACAGCAGGATTCATGGACACAGACAGAAGCAGCAGCTAAATACACAAATACAGTTATTGGTCAGTAACTTCAGAAACAGTAAAAAAATAAATCAAGCAATAAAACAACATTTCACCCAAAGGAATACCATGATGGAAATTGTATCCATAAACCACATATGGTTTTATTAAGGAATGTTGCATTTAACTTCTTTGAATGAAGTCAGACAAAAAACAAAAGCATACCAGCTGCTGCTGGTGCCACACACAATACACCCTTAACTACTAGACCTGCATCTGACTCCAGCCACACAGTCTTAAGTCAAGAGAGCTCTCCACTCAGACCAGGCTGCATAAAGCTAAACTGAAAAGTGAAAGTACATCCTGGTGTTTGCTGAGCAAGATTTAGCACACTGAATTCCTGAATCAGGCAGACTATTTCCAGAGGAACTCCAAACAATTTGTAGTCCAGAAATCCTACTTTATGAAAGGTACAACTCGGTAACAGTTATGTACACCCTCCAAAATTGTTTGTAAATTACAACATTTCAGACTTTTTCTCTACAGTGAGCAAATTTATATGATAAAACCACATAATTTACACCAAGCAATAAACAGCAGCAGTGTTTGCACAATAAAGTTACCACAACCTCTCAGCAGCATGAAAGTGTAACAGGCCTAAGAAACACAATCTGGCATTGGACTCACAGAATTTCAGGGTATTTTGGATGTAACCACTTTTACTATCCTAATGCTCCTGAAGGTATCTTACCTGTGGTTCAGGATGGTAAACATTTTAGGGAGAAAATATTAAACAGGCATTCTATTTTTATAGTCACCTTTAGTAATTCTCTAGAGCTAAATTTATTGTGCTGCAGTTTAAGAGGTTTTCAATCTATGAAATTACTCACTGCTGATAAAGGCATTAACAATCCAAGACTTCATTTACAGCATTACAAAGAATCCAGGTCAATTATGGATAAATGCTTTTACTCTGCTTGGGCCAATGAAATTAAGTTCATTAAAACCACACTCCTACCAAGAGGTGTCTCACCACAATCCAAACAAAACAGAAATGAAGGGGTAATCCTAAACTCCAATACGCAGCCAGGGCAGCCAACACAGGCTCTGGGGAACACAGAATCTTAGACTAGTTTAGGTTGGAAAGGTCCTCAAGGTCATTTAGTTCCAACCCACCTACCATAGGCAGGGACGCCTCACACTATATCATGTCACCCAAAGCTCTGTCCAACCTGGACTTGAACATATGCAGCAGGTGAAAAGATGGGAAGAGGATGGATACCCCTTTCAGGCCCATAAGCTACCAGCTGCCAGCACTTTACATCACTAATGTAGATATAATGTACTCATCTCAGGTCTCTAGGGAAAGCTGAGAGTCATCACAGAAATCCTACTGCAGCTCCGCCTTTTGTGCAGGTACTCCACCTTCCAGAAACTGGGAGTTTGCTGCTTGCCATTCAACTCCAACACAGCATGTTCTGATCTATGTTTTTATTATCCCAATCCTCCATAACAGCAAGAAAAAGGGATTAAGCAGCTTTATTTTTCCCCTTGAATATTTATTAAGATAATTACACATCAGTTATGATACAAGATACACTACACAGAGCAAAATAATGCAGAATGGGCATGCCACTTCATCCCAACCTCTGTCCCATAACACATGGGAGAGTACACAGCTGATTAGGTATGCTCCTCCAGGAAAGTTTCATGCATCAAACTCTTCCAAATGTAACAAATAGATGCAGTTTTTTCATACCATCCCTTTTTTGGCAATCATATTACATTATGTCTTTAAAATAAAAAAAAAGCTATTTTACAAAATGTTATTAATTACTAAAGCCATCTGTGCTTCTAGAGAGCACTCCTTTCCATCCCTTCTTTCCTTCCTGCTGAGCTGCATGGTGAAGATGCAGCAGTATATTTACAACCATTTTTATGCTAGCAGATGTTACACCACACAAAGCTGCTTTGCTGCAACTTCAAGAAGAAAGTGGTGGGAAGAAGTTTACATAGCCAGACATTATCAACAAAAGCAACAGAGGATAGCAAACCACAGGCCACAGATTAAATTCATACAAATCTCTCTTCCTCTTTGCCACTATGCTTTCCAATTTGTTTCCACTTTATAGATGAATCTGACTGGTAGTCACTTCATAATGCACTGCATGGCCTAAATGCCAGCAGCTTCCCTTGTCTCAAGAAAATGTACAGAGCTGAAATTAAATTACAACTGGCTTAAACACACTTTTATTCTGCCTCTACCCAACTAGAACACATACCCCATTCAAAGTAAACACGTTTAGTCACTGAATAATATAAAGCATAAAAGCAAAATTTACACTGTAATAAACAGAGATACATTTCAAAACAATTTTGATTACTATCTCTGAATCTGGCTGCAACCAGCTAGCTAAGAGGCATTACTGTGATGGAAATAGCATGATATTTCAATGCAAGAAAGTAAATACATTCTACCAGATACTAGCACAGGAGTTGAAATCCACCCAAGAAAACCATTTCCATTATCGGTTTGCATTATTCTGCTGTAGCGTTTTGACACAGAGTTTAAACATTAAGCTGCAAGTACAATGCCTCTCTTTTAAAACTGATGCAATTCCTTGGGGCAGAATTTGACATGGCAAACAAGATATCCTGTCCACTGGTTTCTCCCAAAGAAAAAAAGAGGAGAGATCAGTTGAATTCTTTATTTGGCTAGTAAAAAGATCAAAGCATTACACATCTGCAACAGAGGTTTTCAGAGACTAAATCTGCAAACACCCTGGGCCTGATGCTGCAGGCTCTATGGAAGCAAATCTCTTCTGATGGTAGCCAGTACCAGTCTGTGCTGGCTCGTCCAATGTAAAAAATTTACACTTCAAAGCTAAGTCAGTAACTTTTAAAGTGCCACTTGATCAAAAACTATTAAAACATGCAGCTTACATTTTTAGGTTGATCTTTACCACATGTAGTTAGAATTGTTTCACACTTACATTCTGTTGCCTGTGTACTAAAAATGGTGCTCAGCTCTAGACTCCTCCAATAGTGGTGTTATAAATTCTTTGGGGGAAGAAGCATTTTTAACAAGCATGTACAATGCCTAAAAAAAGATCTCAGAATGACTATTAGATCACCGAGTGCTGTAAGACTGCAAAGTGTCATATAATTTTTAGCATAGCTGAAACATCTTTCTAGATCTATGCTTTGTATATTAGAGGCCAGTTTCTGCCCAGTCTCTTCTATTTGTTTTCTCATCCAACTGTGCAGTCGAGCTTGTTCAGGGTTTGTTCTTTATTGCATTTCACAGAACTAAAAGAGGGAGGAGACAGAAACAACACAACCCATATACATTAGCTTCTAAACTGAGGGACGTTCAGTGATAGGCCTGATGGCTGCAGCTACCCCAGCTCATTTCAAGAAGTACTTTTTTAATATATAAATGCTTCTGACTTGAGTGTCTCTTTAAGCAAGCTTTGCTGATTCAGACTATCTCCATACAGTTGCCAAAAAAAGGCACTTGTGAGTTATGCTGTTACTTAAAGGTTTACACAGGGAATCCTCATACCTAGAAATAAGAAGCACATTTACATTTTTGCTGGAAGACTACTGTCAAATATTATATGCAGGAAGACTGCTTGATAAATATCCTATACCATATTATACTTCTAAAAATGAAAAGAATAGAACGTGGCTACTGCTGGGCTATAAATCAAAACCGGATCTCTTGCATAACAAAGGTATTAAAAGACAATGGCCTCTAATACTGCATGACACGTCAATCTAAGCAATATGAGCAATGCCTGCTCCACACATTAAGCTGCACTCCTGGCCAATTGTCCTGGTACAGTATATGTCTGTGTCCCTGATTTGTTACATTTTCATTTTCAAGTCAAGGTCAAAAAGTAATTTACCAGAATCTCTGCTAACACATATGCTGCAGGCTTCCGTGAAACCCTCTTACAACACTTAAAAAGCTCTCAACAATTGGAATATAAAATGATATAAAATTGTCTGAAAGCTGGTTTATACCTTAAGACATTTCAGCACATTGAACTGAACAACATGGATGCTGCTTCTTTTTAACTTACATAAAATAGTAGTGTACATATATTCTAATTGAAAACACTATATTGCAGTGTATTCTCTCATCTGAGGTATCAGTGACTAGGCACCAATCAGGTTAAAAAAAATAATAAAGGCTGCATTATAATAAATGCCATAAAATAAATAATGCAAGGATAGTTCCTGCCCCAGAAACCTTGCAATTTAGGACATGAAGAAAGAATCCTTAAGGGATCATACCAAACCTACCTAACAGCACAATGTAAATGTCAATACAGGAATGTACTTCAGTTCACACTTTAAGGGCAAAGCTAGAAGTATGCACATTGTTCTGATGTGTGCTGCTGAAGGCTGTTGTGCCTCTCATTGTTCACAAGACAATGAGCCTTCCTGTTGGGCATTATCCTGACATTTAAGATAAGCATTGAAAAAAACACCATAATCAGAACAGTGGGGGTGATGTATATGTGTCTTTCTGTATTTAAGCAAAATTCCAGTTTAGAACTATCAGATTTAGGGCCTATATCCCTCCAGTGTCACAAAAGGTTTTGGATTCTAACCCAGTAACACTACCACACCTACTACAGTATGAAATGTGTTCTAACAGATACTCCTCTGCTGAAGCTGAGCTAAAAATTGGTTTGGAAGAAATCAGATCAGTCTCAATGCAACCTTCTACAACTGCAGCAATTTCTCTCCATCCTGAGAAAGTGCAGTCTTTGACATCTGACCTCACAGAATAGGGGCTGTTTTTTCTGAAAAGGAGCATTTTTAGCAAGTACATGTCAGCCCGATGCTACAGACAACTTTGTGGGCATACACTTCCCTTTCTCTACCTCTTACTAAAGAAGAGAAGACACAAGGAAGGGAAAAAGTTACTTGCTCTAACTTTTGCAAGTGTAAAATATGGCCCAAATAGGAAAGTAATACTGGTAGCAGAGCTGACATGATCCACAGAGCTATTTACCATACCAAGCCCAAACAAGCATGAAAGATGCAAGGAGGAAATAAGCAGGGTATATAAACTTTCATTTTTTCTCATCAGCTCTTTGAAGAACTCCATCTTGGCAATCCTTATCTCATGGGCTTTGCTCAGAATGAGCTGCACTGAGAGCAGAACAAACCACATCTCCAGTGACGTACTCCTCACACAGTAACTTCTATTATTATTTTCCTTTTTAAAAATCAAATAGACCAGTAAGTGGGCACACACAGTTTAGGCCTATGAACCTTCTGTAATAAACCCACAGATGCATAAACCCAGTTGCAACAGTATTACACTAATGAATAACAGAAATTACAAGAACCTCCCAAAAGGCTCCTCGGATGAGACACAAAGTGATTTTGACTTGAATACAAGGTAACTTGTTAACAAGGTTCCCAAGTAACTTAGTTACATGCCTGTAACACCTAGGCTTGCCAACAGACATTCCTGACCCTGAAGAGCCGACTTCTGTTAAAATGTTTTCGGTCATGAAGAGATATGCTATTTACCAGTGGAACTGAAGACTACCTAGCTATGCAAAACCTGCCAAAGCCTTAAAAACCACATTCTTTAGCTTCTAAAACCCAAGATGTAATGATAGCATGAAGAGATGGAAAGAGAAAAAGACTGTCCAGTTTCAGTGATTTTTAAGTAAGAATGCCTTTACATGGTTTAAAGTGAATAGAGAAGTATCACCTTTACTTCAGCTTCTGCAAAGACAGACAGAAATTTGTACTTCACATATACAGAAACACCTACTTTCTACTTGAAATGCTGAGCAACTGAGGGATTCCATGGTCTATGAAACTAAGCGATATTACCAGAAAAGTAATCATTTAAATTACCAATTACTTTTTAAGAATGAGATGTACCCCACCTAAAAAATACCACAGCTCTACAGTTTTATGTCTTTTAGGTATATCATTTTAGAGCTCTTAAAACCAACACCATACTCTGGTAGTTACTAATCCTAGTCCTTTGAAGAAATACTTCCACAGATCTTTCAGATCCAATCCAAGTATTGGCTGAAATGTCAAATTACTTATGAAGGTCTCCATGAGTATTTAAATGCTGCTAAAGTTCGGGGTTATTCTTTTAGGGGTTATTCTTTCAGATACCAGCAGCCTTCATTAAGGGAATAGAATATATTAAATAATTCAAAAACTAAGGCCACAAAGGCTAATGCAATTCTATACAACTGGATAATCTCTCATATGTTGCTGTACTAAGATCGTATTCTGTAAAGAAAACAATTCCATTAAAAAAATAAATAAATAAAGGAGAGAATGAGAACACACAGCAAACATTCTGACACTAGATTACACTGGATGAAGCCAACTTCATACAGCTCTATAATGTAACAGTGAACACAGCAATGTAATTCCCTCTGCCGTTTCTACCTGTGATATTTCTGTGACTTCCAGAATCTGCTTTCCAGTTCCTAAATGCCTTAATTGCCACATTGCTCAGCACCCAGATCATGGAGAACTGTTCACCATATCATTCAATGGTGATTCAAAATTACCCTAAGAACTACCTATCTTTCTACGTAATTTCAGATCAATTCAATAGATGTTTTTAACATATCAAATACCTTATAGCTGCGATTATATCTGTTTGTGCAACATTCATCTTCAGTTGCTCTACTGTGGGAAGGGGAGGTGGTTGTACTAAGTTTAAAGTGAGAAGTGTCTTTTCAAGGATAAATCAGAAATGAAAGCAGGATGAGATCAGTGAAGATTACAGAGCACTGTTTATTTAACCGAGCATAACTAAATCAAAGATATATAAATCAGAGCATGTATTTCTTGACAGATTGATTCAGTTGATTTACTTTTGGAAATTGAAGCGTCAAAGTTCATTATACCAAAAAAACCCAACAACCTACCAATAAAGCTCTTTTTCTTTTTTCTTCCAGAAATAGCCCACACCAATTCACAGCTGCTCAAGCCTGTATTGCTTTCACCCTACTTAATGTGTTTTAAAATACAAAAAGCATTTACAAAATACATGTATTTGTATAGCAAATAAATACTGCAAGAATATACTTGTGATTTCTCCACATCTGGAAATGCATTTAGGTTACACAAGGCTTTTACTTCACCACAGGGGAGCTGTTAGAAACTAACACACAGGAGCTGCACAAAACTTGGAGAACAGCATTTATCTATCTTTGAAAACAACAAAACTCAACAAACCTAGGGGGGGAAAAAATGAATAAATCAACCAAGTAGATTGTCACTGTAGCCAAAACCCAACACAATTTCTTTTTTCCAAGTCCGCAATTCAGTGAAAGCATCAGCATTGAAAATTAAGAAACAGCAGGGAAATGGTGATTAAGTTTCTACATGAGATCCAGACTACCAGATAAAGGTCTAAGTGAGCTGTGATTCCTCTAGCCACACAGAGACCACAGTTCTGCAGTGCAGACTTCATTAATGCAAATTCTTCTAAATGATCTCAACCAGACTAGTCAAAATGAAGATTATACCTTCCATACCAACCAAAGGAACACTCAACATTTCTCCATAGTAATGATCATATAGTTCTCTAGAGAGATAAAAGCAAAATGCACCAGACTGATGCATCTAAGTATCTCTACATCTTTACTACCTGTTCAATCCAGAAAAATAAGTCATCATCACCTCTCTTTCAACACAAAGGTAATTAACAACTAAGGTGGCAGGAGAGACATTTGGGGTACTCAGGCCTACGCACACAATGCATACACCCATTCACAAAAGCATCAGTACTGGTTACTAAGCTCACCAGCACTACACAAACTTTTTAACTCTAAGTCCAGTTAAGTACTATATGCTTCTTCCAAGGTGTCAGACCTCATTAATTCAACATGGGAAGAGATGGTGATCCCTCCCATAAGGGCAGTGCAAAGACTTCCATTACCTCCTACAAAGACTAAATTAACTGTAAGACATTTTCTTGTATGAAGACACAGACATGAAATGGCACACACTTAAAAACTATTTTTATATGACTTTCCCTAGTTAGCCTTATGCTCTCACTGAGATCTCTCAAAGGAGACCATTTTATCAACACCTGTTAGCCAGATCAGGCATATATGTTGATTGCAGGATTTCCTCAGTCTGGACAAAAAAAATAATAACAAAAGTAAAAAGAATAAAAAAGGCACACAGGGCCAAGTATACATAATGCTCTAGGATGTACCCAAGTAGACAAGGGTCTGCCTGTGGATAGCAAAATTGTACCAATAACATATGAAAGCAGAGGAGCAGCAACCTGTGCAACTAAAAACTGTGTCTGTTTTGTTCTGACCTGGGCCAAGGTCTTCTCAGGAATCATTTCTCCTCCCTGCCACCTGCTATAGTTACAAGTCAACAACAAGCCATTATGTATTTCCTAGCTGAAAACCAGAGCATCAGCAAAAAGAACAGCCAGACTCTGCTAGATGTTGTCATATTTGAAGGATTTGGAGAATAAAAAATAAATCATTGTAATCAGTTCAGTTGCAGCAGAGATTTCAGAACCAATAGTCCTTTCCCAGGGTAAACACAGACATACAGCCTTAGAACAAGCAGAAAAGCTTGCCAGGGTCTCACAGCCCCAGCTGTTGTGCCTGGAAGAACACGCTACCACCAACAATCCCCCTGCACACCAGCAGCAGCTGAATCTCCTCTGCACTCAGACTGACCTATTTGAGCCGGCAATTATTCTCCCAGGTCACATCTCCCCCCTCCTCCCCTCTCTCTCGGCACCTCCAGAAACCCCCACCTTCTACTTCAGCCTGGGAATTCTCCAATCAAAGCAGATAAGCACATCATGTGAGGGGATGGCAGACACGCTGAGGGGAATTTCCAAGAGCTTCCCTGCACTGGCAGCACACACAGATACAGATTTCCAATGTGAAAATTAGAAGCCAAGCAGCAGCACCGAAGTATTCATGTTACCTGCAACTAACAGCTTTTATGCCAGACTGCAGCACCTAATTTGCAATCTGCTCTAATATACCTGCAATCACATTCCATCTTCCCTTGTCATTTAATGTATGACAATTATTCCTAAGCATATTTTGTTAGGGAAGCAGTACACATGTAACGCAGACTGAAAGAGCAGAAAGCAGTAATTACTCAGTCTGTTCTTTGCTGATGTCAGACATGCAGTACAGCTCTTCGAATCCACCAGAGCACCCAATTAATCTGCACTAATCCTCAAGATCGAAAAAAACCTCAAACAACAAACCAACACATCAAATCATCTACCAGCCTCTATCTGCCTTCCAGTCAAGGTTTAGGAGAAATAAACAGTCCATTTCATCACCCCACTGTGCCATTCAACCTCTGCTTTAACAGTTATGCCTCACTGTCATCTCTGCAAACAAACCTGCTGCAAATTCATCAGCCTCTCACGCCATCTCCCCCCTCCTTCTTCAAAACTGCTTTGCCTCCCCTGAACAGTCCTTCATAGAAAACATTATACCAATTCTGTCTGCTTCAATAAACCATTGTTAGCCCAGGCAGGGTAACCACCCTATGGCTCTATTTTCTACTTCCCAATAAGACATTCATCTTCCATTTCCACCCTCTTTTCTGAGAGGAATTCTTGAAGAATTAAGAGTACAAAGTAATTACCATCCCGTCTACATAAAAAAAGCAACTTGCATGAAGGTATCAATATTCAATATTGTTTGGGGTTTTGGGTTTTTTTTTGTTTTTTGTTTGTTTGTTTTGTGTGATGTTTTTTGTTGTTTAGTGGTTTTTTAAGTACTTCTATCCCAATTTGTGTATTTCAAAACAAATAGGCTCTTGCTAGAGCTATCAGTTCCTTTCCTCCCTGTTCCCTTTTGGTAGCTGCAGCCCAGATATCTAACACCAGAGATAGAGCCAAGCATCCTGTATCTACTACACAGCCTCAGCAAAGAGGAGAGTAAAAAAGATCTGTATACGCAACAAGTACAGCACATACAGCAGCAACAATAATTAATATCGTCACAAGCTTAGGAAGGAAAACCAAAGAACAAATGTGAGAGACATGACAATTTCAGCCATGGGAAATAAGTATGCTCAAGAAGGAGGAAAAAAGGAATAGAAAACCCCATAAGGCTTTGGAATGACCTAAAAGACTGAGGAGGTAAAATCACCACTTTGTTACAAGACGCTACTTCATCCAGCCTATCCTGTTCAAAACTATAGCTTACATCTCCTAGAGCTTCCTTATTACTTGTTATTTTACACAACATCACACTGTTCACAGGATCCTGGAAACTCTAGATCATTGAAATCCAGGAGATGCCTCTTATTAACCTTTCAAGTCCTTATTCTTTTTGCCCCCTTTATTAGTCACTAACCTTCTGACCAATTGCTTCCTGTCTGCAGGAGTACATGTGCTCCAGTTGAATACAGAAATCGTTAGAAAAAGAAATCTAGCTATAGCTTCAAGATTAAATAGCTTGCTTTTTAATACCTTTTTCATACCCATTCCCTCCTTACCAAAATGCACACAAACATTTCTGAAGTTGACTGTATATTATCTCTCAGATGGCATATTGTTAGACCAACTGCAGGTATAAAGTGTTTTTATGTAACTATTTTGTAGGTGGACAACACCTGTAAATTTTTAATCTCCTTATTTTTAGATGATACTACACACAAGAACACCAGATTACAAACACATAACCTAGATTAAAACTTTTCAAGTAAATGATCCATCAGCATGACATCTGAAGAGAACAATGGAACAATGTGTTCAATCTGAACAGCCACAATAACAGCTTCCATATAAAATGGCCCTAACTTCAGATGTTTGACAGCTGCTATGCACCTACTTAACTGAAGTTTTGATCACATGATATTATAAAGATAAGAGACAACATCAGGAACTAGGAGCATTTATGGGTTCTGGAATAGATTTTCTATCAGAGGGCATGTAGCTGTTGCAGGAAGATGGATTATGGATTCATCTACTCATTACATGAGTTGGTCATGAAACAGAGGAAGACAAACATGACTGCTCCATACCTTATATATGGCCTTTGTCATCTATGCTATCTGTCCCATGACCAGTTCTTAGCCTTTGGAGGGACAGGATCAAGACCAAGCCCAACAACATTAACTGGCAATGGAAAAGAATGGAAGCCACAAAGAGATCAAATAGCCCCACCTGTCACAAAACCTAAAACCAAGAAAAACGCACATGGCCTTGAAAGCTGGAGACTGTATTTCTCCCTTTTCATCAGCAGGTACACCACAATAAGTCAACCCAAACTTTCAGTGACACTTGCACTGCTTCCCAGGAACACGTTTCCCCCACAGAAAGACTGAGCAGTGCTTCTTAAAACTCCAGAGGTGAAACAAGAACATTACAACCATTCACAAATAACACTCATCCAAGCCTAGTCAACAAGGTAAAGAGAACAGTTAGGCTGGGCTCTTGAGGAGAAAGTTTGGTTTTATTCTTGTTCAAAAAAAATCAAGATTGTTTTGCTGTTGTGCAGGTAGAGCTTAAACAAGTTCATCATTCAGTGGATGATATCGACAACAACTTGTATAGCCAAACTGACAAAGAAACCATAGCATTTCACTAACCTATATAAGCTTCTTAAAAAGGAGGGATGTAATTAGTGATTTTTCTCCAAGATCCCAGCAATGACAACCTCACAGGGGAAAGATCAACAGCTCCTCATCCAGAAGTCTGTCAGAGAGGAATCTTGAAAGCCAGAATTGTGCTGCACCATCTATTTCTGTGCCTCACATCAGCCGCCTGGGAGCATCTTGTCCTGAAAACTAGAGAGTCCCAGAGTCAGCACTGTGAGAACAACTGCAAAAGGGCTGTTCTGATGCTATTCCCCATGTTGTGGTGCCTTGTTACAGGTACTCAAGATACATCAGCATGTCTTTCTGGAACATGGAAGTTACTAGGCATAATTAATCACTTAATGAATGGCTGGGAATCTGATGCCTTTCACAGTTTCACAAGCCTCTTTATCCATATACAAAACTTCCAGAAACTGCTACCATAAGATGGGTGAGGACCAACAAGACAGATTTTCATATCTTGGTGCTTACAAGGCAAGAACATAAGCAAACCAGGCTGGCTTATGTCAAAGCACAGTATTTGCAGTGTCTATACCACTGCCATCACCTATATTCAACCCCCGCAGAGGTCAGATCTTTGGAAATGCAAGGTCCAAACATCACACGGCAAAGTCAAGTCCTCATACACTTTTTCTGAAGTAGTGGGAGGACCACAAAGCCTGCTCTCACAGAGCCCTACTGAAGGAAATGTTTCTGAGCCTTTGATGCACGCACTTAGGTAATTTTGATGTGGTAAGTGTTACGCATGCATCTTTCATAAGAGTTAGAGGTCCTAAACAGTATAATCAAGAAACTTTTGAAGAATTAACAGTCTGGATCATAAAGATCTGCACTGTGTTCAACTTCTGCAGACATCAAAGAGTATTCCCGAAACTGGATGCATTACAGATCTTGCAAAGTTAATAAATCTATTCAAGCCATCAATTTTGCAATTTTTGAAGTAGCACAATGCATCTATTTATTAGGGAATGGAACTAAGCCCAAGCTACTGATTAGCCATCCTGCAAATAACACTTATGCAACCTTTAATAATGATTTCCACTTACAACCAACCAGAGATTTTACCATTTGGAAAATTTCACTTCTAAACCAATTGACAACAATTTCCCAAATCTAGTGGGACAGATGACTGAAAATACAGAGGAAACCAGCCTTCTGCCTTCTCAAAAGATCGATGAGGTATTGACATTCATAACTAGTTTCTCTTAGGTAAGATGCCTGCATTAAGTTTTTGTTCTCATTTTTAAAATCCTGGTAAGTATTCCTCTGTCCCTTTCTTCTGGAAAAGGGATTAACTCTATTCTAAGGAAAATGTTAAGGAAAGCTTAAGTTTCAGACATCAGTTTTCAGCAAATTACGAACAGGAAGGAAACACCATGGGACGTAAAACCACTGAACAGTGAAGTAAACCACAAAAAATGACAAGTTAAAATTAAAATTATGAAGTAAGTCATCTCAGTAAGCATGGAAGTTATACCCCTCCCAGTTTTCAACATAGTATATGTAAACCCAGTGAAAATAAAGACACCAGTCCCTAGAAAGCTGTAATAGATACTTGACAGACTCTTAGTATACCCCAAAGATCATCATCGCAGCCAGATATTACTGGAACAAATGGCCAAAGTCTGCAACAGAAGTCAGCAGCATATATCAAGCCCAAACAACTCGCCTTTATATTAGAAAAGGTGAAAGCAGAACATAACCAGTGGTTCTGGGCAACATGTAACAAAGAGGTATTTCCCTTGTCAGTAAGGGAAATCGATATGAGTGCTCTCTCCTCCCCCTTTTGGTCTTTCTCTCTTCCCTCTCAAGGTTCTTTCTTCCCTGCACACTAAGAAAAAGCACAGTGTAGGTTATGCATAAATTCATGACAGAAAATACTGTTTTAGAACAAAGCTTCTGTGCGTGGGTGCGTGTCTATAAAATACAAGGCATTGTTACTCTAACAAGTATGCATCCACATCCAGCAATCAAATCAGATCTTAACATTTTATTTTGACAGCTTCATGCAGTTATATTTTCTCCAGAGGTTTAACTTTCATATTAATACCTGGTTTTTAGTGGTATCATCAAGAGATGAGTCAAAACTGACATTTGAAGGCAGAGTGCTATTAACTTGTGGAAGAGAATCCTCACCCCCGAAATGGGTAATTTATTTTTAATTACTTTACAAAGTTATCAGCTGCAGAGTGGAATAAATGTGTTCCCAAGTCGTATTTAGAGACTGTATAATACAAATTGCTCAGCTCCATATAACAATAGTGATTGTGGTATGCAGCCATATGAGGTATCCTTGATGCAGAAAAAGCCTGCAACTACTGTCGACATTGCACTCTCAGAAGTTAGAGAAAATAATCTTAAGCAACTAGTATCATAAGCTTGCTGAAACTGCTCAAGCCAACTACAGAGTACAACCACCAACACAAATGTGTTACGAAAGAATCTGCTCCATCCTCCTGCGGAATCAGAAATGCGACATTTTCTCTAGGATCCCAATTAACTCCAGTTATTAAACTGAAAATTCCATGGTGCAACATCAAGTGAAGTTTGGGAAACACAAAGGAACATTATTTACCTACGAAAAGAACACAACGCACACTTTACTGAGGATTTATGGTTGATTTTGTGTAGCCCTTAATGCTGCCTTCCTTACAGATGCATCCCCACGGACACTTTAACATTATATAAACTCCCCCACAGATGAAGACTATAACTTTCCAAAATCACCTCCCATTGACAAAGTATTACCTCACAAACACACATTAGACCTCACAAATGCATTAGATTCCTGGGCTTCTACTAGATGCCAGCAAAAAGGGTTATTCGTCATTTACTTTCAGATACTAAAAGAGGACCAAGGCTGGATAACTGTAACTGGAAAGGATAAACAGGATTAAGTAACAGGTGTCTGACTGCACATAATTCAAAGTCATGCATCAAATACAGTGCATAGCCTTGCTGGCTAAATGGAAACATTGGGTTTGCATCGTGCTTTGAAAATTAACACTAAGTGATTTAAAAGACCTGTGCGAGTTACACACAGAGGCAACACAAGCACTTGCACCACCAGAGCCCTTTCAATGCATCTGAGAGGAAACAAACACATCTTCCAAGAGGAACCTTCCTTTCTCCAAGGAAATAGTCAGAACAAAAAAATAAATAAATAAAAGAAAAGAAGAAGAGAAACACCACAAGAAAGTTATACTTAAACTACACAGAAACATTTGTCACACTGCCCAGCACTGACAAAATCCGGATACGCTCCGAAACTACAGCGAGCTGCACGGCTGGCAGCGAAGATGAGGAGAATAACTCAATCACCGCTCACACACACATATATACATGAAACACACACATATATACGTGTGTGCATATATAAGTATGTGAACCCTCTGTCTCACACACAGACATACGTGCAGTCCATCCCCGCTGAGGCCGGTGCGCCGAGGCCGGAGCCGGCAGAGCCGCTCGGCGGCTGCCCCGGGGCGGTGCGGGAAGCCCGAGGTGACGGTGCTGGGAGCCCGGGGGGGCCGGGCAGAGCCGCGGCCGGTCCGTGAAGGACGCGATGCTACCGGCGGGACCCGGAGCCCCCCCGCCCAACAACAACGGTCGCCCCAACGGTCGCCTTACCTCAGCCGCCGGGGCGGGAAGGCAGGGGCGGGCGCCGCCGGCCCCACCGCGCTGCGCAGGGTGCCGGGGCTGCGCCGAGGCGACGACCTCCTCCTCCTCCTCCGCACACTCCGCTTGTGTGTGTGTGCCTGTGTGAGAGCAGCCCGCCCGCCTCACAGCGCCTCCAGCTCCTCCTTCCTCTCCCTCCCTTCTCCTCCCCCGCCCCGGCAGCCCCGTCGCCGCGCCCGCCTCAACCCCCGCAGCGCGGAGGAAGGCGGCAGGGAAGGGGGAACCCCCACCAGTGCCGCCGCCGCCTCAGCCGCCGCCTGGGCTGGGCGGGCCGGGCCGCGATCCCCCCGCCTCTACCGGACGCGGGCACCCGCCTTCCCCCCGCCGCGCAGGGCCGCGGGCAGCGCATGGCAAGTGGGCGGCGGGGCCGCGGGCGCGGAGCTCCGCCTGCGCGGCCCCGGGAGCAGCGGGGCTGCACTGCACTGCACTGTACTGCACTGTAATGCACTGCTCCACACTGCTCCACAGCACAGCCGCATGTACACACACGGACCGCACCGCTCTACACATGGCCGCATGTACTCACATAGTACCGCACCGCGCGGGCGGTGTGCCGTGGGGATGCCCGCGCCGGCGTGCCTGTGTTTACTACATGCGGCTGAAGGGGCGAGGAGGAAATCCTCTTCTGTTTCAACAGGCCTGAGGGCTTCAGCGCAGCAACACGCAGCTGAAGAAGAGGTGTTTCAGAGGCCGCTGGAGGGTTGCCAAACTCTCACAGGTTTTGTGTCAAAATGACTCGTACTCCTTGAGGTTTATGTGAGGTGAGATTAGAGAATGCTCAGCGCTGGGCAGCAGGCTAAGCAGAGCTCACAGGCAGGAGGGCAGGATTCCCTCTCCCAGTCTCTGAGCAGCCCTTCCACAGCTGCAAAGCACTGCCATGGATTGCCCATGGAACGCCCTGTGCTTCTCCCTGTTTGCTATCGTGTGGCTGATCTCGGTCCTCCCTCTCTCACAGTTTTACAAGGAGTGTTTTCCTCCGTGTCAAGGATAAAACATAAAACACCTGCAAAAACAAAGAGCAGAAGCACGATTCCCTGTGCACCATCTTGGACTTCATTAGTGAACTGGGGCCACTGGGGCCTGATGCCTGGCCACCCTGAAGGGACACTTGCACCAGGAGCTAGTGGCAGCACTAAGGAACAAGGAGAGGTAGCAAGTTACAGCTGAAGAAGGTACCTAGGGCGAGCTGTGGAGGCAGTGGAGGAAAATCTAAACTGGTTTTGCTACAGTTGCAATAAAGATGTTGCATTGCCACAGATTACTTGATCTGGCAATGCAGTGGCCAGAGCTTGTTACAGAACATCCTATGCCATAAACTGTTAAAATGCAGCCTGGAAAAAGACCTCCCCTCCCCATCTGGTGCCAAGTGCTGTGCCAGGATGTGGTAAAAATGACTCTGCCTTCAAGAGCTGACACCGTGTTCCTGGAGCTGCCATGGAGGAGTAAGCAAAGGGGCGATGGAGAACAGCAGCAATGATGACACAGGGTTTCAGGGACAGCCTGTCAACACGGCAGACCTACAGGCCAAGGGGGTTCTGTGTTTGAGGTTACTATTATCTTAAGCAGATGTTTGTGTTTGCTTATGTCTACTCAATTAGGAATTCCTCATTGACATGGCGATGGAGGTAGGTCTTTAGAAATACATGAAGGGGAGCGAGGCTGCAGCTAAGGCTCAGGCTGGGTATATTGTGCAAAGGAGGTGTGGGAGGGACATAACAAAGGAACCTGCACTAGAAGCACATGAGCTGGATGAAGGCCAGTATTGCTGGCAGGGCTAAAGGGACTGAATTAAGGATAGAGAAGCAGCAATTATAGCTATTAATAATGGAGGACATCAACCTGAATGTGAGATGGACAGGGTGTTGGTGAAGAGGGTTTTGTTTGTGTTTTTTTTCTAAATGAATGAAATTGATCCATTTGTGGGTTTACACATGAAGTGCTCCATGTCTATTTCGTTGTCTTTTGCTTTTTTTCTTCTTGCCATTGGGCTGCATGTAAATTAAGTAAATTATTATAAAAGTAGTGATAAAAAATTCCAGTGAGGTATAACAGCTCACTCAGTAGCAAACAGTATTGGGCTGTCCCTAGGAATCCCTGTGTGGGTTGTGTTCAGACCTCTAGAGCTGGCAGTAGTAAGCACAGACACTGTTATTCTGATCCATAATGTTGTCTGTCTTTTTCCCATGATTTCTTATCTCCTTCTCCCCAAAATGGCTTCTACGTGACAATAGGCCATGATTATTTGCTTGTGCAAGGGGATTTTATTCAATGGTAAAAATTGGGCCTCTTCTTATCTTCATTCTTGTGGTTCTTAGAAGAGTTATAGAACATAGGGGCTTTTAAATATTTGGGAAACTGCATGAAACGCAGACAAGCAGAGGTATCTCAGAATTAGTGGAACTATAGTTTCTTTACAAAAAGCTGTTCTTTGTTCTTTCACAGTCTTTTCCTTTCCAATGTCAGCTCTCTGACCTGACTTACTCATTGAAAGAAGGGCAGTCATCAAAGGAACAGCTGTCAGGACCATGGCTCTGCAAGAAAACTAGAGGTTCCAACAATGTCAGTTTTAACAGCAAGTGGGCTTCTCACTGGAAGATGTGTAAAATCATAGAAAGTAAGGCCATATGGAGGGTCTGAAACTCTCCACACAGCTAAGTGGCAGGGTCAGGCCCACATATCGAGATTAATTTCTGTGTCGTGAGTTCCACTGTGGTGCATCTGTTTGCACACTTGGATTTCTGCACTTTCATCTCTGTTTTTCCACTGAGTTCCTCCTGGCTTAAGCAGTCAGTGTGACTTGGCCGCTTAGGGATGAGTTAACAGTGAACCTGAGAACCTCTGATTTTACAGTTAGGTTGACTTGCTGCCTTGTTGTGGACAAGATACAGCTTCAATCTTTTCCTTGCAAAATATCAGCACTTCTCACATAAGAGTGGTTTGTCAGTACAGGACAACATTGGCTGGTTCTAGCTGTATAAATAGTACATATAAAGGCATGCTAATGATTTCACCCTTGTGACTTTTAAAGACATAGGAAAAGATGAACAGTGCCAACAATTCATGTCAGTGGAAAACAAAATGCCCCAGGAAACACAGCAGAAAAATCCTAACCTCTGAAGTGATAAGCCGAAACCTGGTATATTTTAAATGGTTGCCTCTGGTACAGGTAGAGCTTCACATCAACTGATCATGTCAGCAGAAAACTACAGCTGCCTTCAGACAACTCAATCTGCAGCATATTCCATTTAAAAATGATTTTTTTTCTAAAGACATTGGAAGTTTGGTAAAGTATTATGAACTTTTGCTTTTATTTCTTACCTAATACAAGGGTGCAGGACATTTTACAAGCACTGTGTCTCAGAATATCCACACAAAGAAGTTTATTCTCAGTGGTTTATATCCAGGTTGTCTCAGGCAAAATTCTCTTTGAACATCAGCAAATACAGTGATTGAAAGTACACACTAGGTGTAGAAAGTCAGTATTTGAAGTCTGAAGATGCAAAATTCAGTGAGAATGTTGAAGCGGTGGGTCTGTATCATTAGCTCACTGTCAGATAATCTCTGATACAGCCCATGTTGATCTAGCATCTGATCTATACCACCTCTTTGTCAGACCATGAATCTCTTGATTTTTAAGCCTGGATGCTCCTAGTTAAGTATGTTGACATGCAATACTAAAGAAAGCTTAATGTACATAATCAAGTGCTGTCATAAAATATCTGATTAAATATTGCAGCTTTTATTTTGGTCTTCTTGTACATAGATACTATGGCCTGTGACACAAGTCATTTTAGAGCTTGCAATGAAAGACATTTTTTCTCTATCACAGTCTTTAACAGGTGCAAGCTTAAGAGGCCACTTCTCATCTTTTTCAATCCTTATCTGCTGTCATCCTGCAAACTGCACAAGAACAGTTTCCTATGCCACAGGTAGTGCATCAGCATAGGTTTTTGGGACAGGTTGCTCTGCCTGTGCTCAGAGCTTACTGGAAACTGCATTAGGATGATGCTCAAGGTAATATTCTTTATGATACAGGTTATTAACCAGGGCTCAGTGCCGTATACAATAGCTACAGTGCATGTAGCTACATGGCTTTTCATGTGCACACTCCCCAGGGAGGACTTCACTGCTGCTTCTAATGTCAAAAGGCTCTACTCGATGTGTTCTCATCTGCCAGTAATGGTACTGCAGTTGATATTGATGGATAAAATACTGGTCTCAGTAAAGTCAATAGCACTTATATCAGTGATTTTCCAAGTCTTACATTGCAGCCAAATCCAGGCATCTCTAATACGAAAAGCAATCCAGTGGTCACTCAAGAAGCAAATTGCAGACTGAAACAGACATCCATTGATTTCACATCTACTTCCAAAAAATGGCTGGGACAAATATGTTTTTTCATAACCATTTTTGTGCACATTGCTGGACCGTTTTGTTGCAGCTTGAGGCAGACAGCAAGCTTGGAATATTTTAGTCTGGTAGTTAAAATTTTGGCAAAATACTGAAACTCTTGGCAGTTTTCACTGTAGATGTCTCTACCAGCTCTCCCTTGCAAAATGCTCAGCTACACAAATATTTTGGTTAAGCAGGACACAACAAAATGAAAGAGATTTTCTCCTTGAAACATTATTTTGGTTTTAGTAGTTTGTTTTCACAAGATGGTTTATTTTCCACACCTGTAAATAACATTGTGTTCCAGGTTACTCATGGTCCCAATCATTTGTATCAGCTGTGATATCTTTGTGTTGCAGAGCTGTATCCCAGCAAATGCTTTGATTTAAAAAAGCTTATTAAAAAGTTATTAAACACCAGCTCTCTTGACAAGCAACATTTCTTCCAGTATCAGATCCTTGATTCATTATAAAATAAAATTATCTATGATAATCTTTCAGAAAGAATGATAGCTTCTTCCTAGGCTTTTTAGGAAGCAACATATACAAAAACACATAATAGGAATGAGTGGGAACAAAGGCAGTATTTTTCCTCTGCCTACAATGTAATATTAGTGATAGACATTGCAATTATTATTTTTGAGGTCTTTCTTATTAAAAATAATATTACTACTCAAAAGTGTGGTGGTAAATCAGCTCAGGATTCTAAATAGTCTCCATGATGTATTGGGCTATGCTTATCTTCAGGCTTGTGCTCCAGGTCTTCTGAATGCAGCAGGGCAGAAGCATGGGGCTGGTGAAGAGTTCCTCCAGAAGCTGGATAATTCAGGAGGGAGGAAAACAGAGCTTTCAGGATCATGCTGCTAATAAGATTGTGGTTTCCTTTGGATGTGGGAAGAAAGGGGTTGAGTTTCTTTGCCCAGTTTAATGACAAGGAATTAAACTTAGCATTGAACAATGCTTTTTGAGTCTTTTAAGGCATCAGTATTTCCACCTTCCAGAAAAACCAGCATCAGTATCAAAATATCACAGTACTATCAAGGCTTTTAGACAAGGAGCCAGTCAGCTTCTATGTGTGCAAGACAAGGATCTCTGGCCTTCATCATCATCCCGGTCCCCATCTACTGTGACCTGAATAGGGGCAGCATGTGTTGCTGCCATACTTTACTATGTGCTAGAGGCAACAGCCCAAGGTAGCCCTGGGGCTGCTTTTCCACTTCTGAGAGATCATTTCTCATTATTGCCTTAGAAGAACAAAGCCCCACTGACCTCAGACATGTATGAGAGAGTGCATTTGACCTCCAGTCTTTCCCTTCCTGTATTTACACACTGCTGCTAAGACTAAGGTTGTCTGCTGAACTCAAACCTGCTTGTACTCCCCCCTCCCTGGGTACTGTGTTGGTCCCTGCAGTGGTGCAAATTAAGTTGACTTCTGTCAGGCGAGCTGAAAGGGGCTTGGCATTGCCTGCAGGTAAATTATAGGAGTATCAACACAACCACAGCTGGAACACTATTCAGTATTGTAATTGATACACAGAAAGACAAGCAGACTACTTAAAACCTCCTCACTGCAAGTCATATAGGAAATCTTATTAATCATTTGCAACAAATCTGTGCTCACTCAGAAGTACTCGGCTGTAATTATTAATGCAAAAAGCAAGGATTTTTCAGTCTAAAGAAAGACTTCAACCCTAAAAGAAAAGAAAACAATCCAACCCATGTATTTTGTGTGATTTTTAGTTTAGCAGTTGACTGTCCTCTGTTTTCAGTCCCATCAATTCAACACCCATACTTGTTATTGATTTATAATAATAGAGGTAAATTCACTATCCATAAATTTAAGTGGGAAATCGAGAGATGCTCTCTAACATTTGGTTTTGCCATAGCCCTTCAATGTAAACAGTAAGGTCTAGAGACTCCTCAGTTTGTGGGTTTTAGGTTTTTACCACTGGTTATGAGATACAACTGTTTCAGTGGAAGATCCCTCCAAGTCATATATAAGCATTTTATGAATATTCTTCTCTATATTTTCCTTTAGATCCTCTAGGAAAAGTAACTTAACTTTAACATCACCCTGTACACCGCTTCTACAGACATACCTTCCTGGATTCAGATTATTTCATTTCTTGACTGTTACTTGAGAAACTGTTGCATGATGTTGTGATTTCACTAAAGTGCACTCAACCATTCAGATGTCCTCTGAGTCTGTATATGCATTTGTACAATGCAAGTCCTAGCACATGCAGAGTACCCAAGGGCTTCCCATACTGCCTCAACATCAAAGATGTCCCTTGAACGCAGCAGTGTGTGTAATCAGACCATGATTCTGGATAGAATAGTGCATAAACAAAAAGCCATATCTGCAAAGTGCTTGAATAGCCTTGATATTTCAATTCTGCTGCTATTTGTCACACTTCTGCAATAGTACCATTGCAAAAAGTCAGTGATATCAGGTGGACTCACCTGTCTTTCCTGCACACCAAGCAAAGCAGTACAAGCCCACTGGGAGCCAGCCACATGTGTTTTCTATGACAGTGAGGGCATGTTGCTCACTTCATCTGACAGTCAGCAACAAGGTGGAAGTCTATCTGCTGGTGAAAAGAAAGGGTGGGAAGGACAGTACAAGACACCAGTGTGCCAGAGGAGCCCAAGTATATTAATGCCACCCACTGCGGAGCCATCTGCAGGTTGTTACATATGATAGTGACTTGATGGACAGTGACTTATTAGAAAGGAGTCACACCACATCCACTGCGTGGGCTTAAGCACATCTCCTGCTGTGCAGTTATTTATCTCTTCACCTTACTTTCAGCATTTGTTTTTAATTCATATACTGGCAGTGACACACGGCAGGAGTCCACCAATGCATAAGATAGCAGCTGGTTGAGCCCCAGAGAAACTGTCAAAGCTATAAATCTGAGGCAGGTTGGTCACTTGAATGCTTATATACATGCTTACTGCAGGATACATTCCTTACTCAAACAGCAAGAATGAGATGTCCGTGCAATGCCAATGGCAGGGTCATTCACTAGAGACCAGTGAGGTGGGAATTACAGGAGGCACCTTTTGAGGGACCTCTTTGACATGAACAGTGCATAGTCAGCCAGCAGGTATCTGCCATGCACTGGGTTTGCCAGGGGAATGTGGTTATCCACCTTCTCCCTCCTTTTGCTATGAATAGTTGCCACATCCTCTTCTTCAATAGTTGAGTGATTTGTCTGTTGTCTGGTGCTGAGCAGGGGTTGGCTCTCTGCAGCAGCACACAACAGTGTGATGTTCTTGCTAACTCCAGGGGTAACTTTCTTACTGGATGGCCACCAATGTTTTTTTTTCTCTCTTCTCTATGTTAATACTGCCTTTAACCCTGTATCTGGAGATGTCTGTAACCAACCTGCCCTTGCCACAGAAGCAGTCTTTATCATCAGACCAGCGAAGAAAGGACTTCCTCCAAAAGTCACCTGGACAACAAGCTACATCAGAAAAAAAAATGGGTTATGCAATAGGGAATCTCTAGCTTTCTCCTTGGGCTGTGTACCAGTACTTTATCCCCTCACCCTGAAGAGCTGATTGTGGATATAGGCCTGAAGGAGCTAAAGAGTGGCTCTTGTGCTTGCAGCCAGGAGGAACCGAGATGCAAAAGAAGATTCACACTTCTCTCAGGTATGAATCTGCCATGAAAGACATATCTCCAATCCTCATCCCCAACATTGCCCCAGTGGGGTATGCTTCCCCTGCGCTTGGAGTGCAATACCTTTTCCAGCTTGACAGCTTGACCCCAGGTTGAATGGAGTGTGTGAGATTGCTTGAACTGAAAACTCAGCATTTCCAGCCTCAGAATATATTCAAAACATAGTAAAAAATAGCACTTGTTTCCTTTGTTCTTAATCTCCACTCCTCACTATCCATACTTCCACCTGTTATTACTGCTCTCTCCCACTCCAGACCACCCAGCAGAAGCCTTCCCTCCTGTTCTGATGTCCCAGATAAAGGAAAGGCCTCTGCTTGTAGAGCAGTATGTCTGCTCCAGCAGCATAAAGAGATTTGCAGCAGTAAAGCCAAGGTACTCATGGCTGCCTCGCTTCTCCAAGCACTGCCAGGAGCACAGAAGATGTAGCAAGTCACCTGGTTTTGTAAAAGGCTGGAGATGAAGTGCAAGAGATGGTAAGCAAGCGGTTTTGAGCAAAGGAAGTCAAGTAAGTTACTGGTACAATATCACCAGTTTCACCAACTCTGCCAAAGATGGATTTGGCCCAGGGAAGCAGCAGGATTGTGGCACATGGAAAACTCAGACTCTGGGAACTATAGTCCCATTCCCTACAACCCACGCTGACAATGCTGTGCACACACAAGGACACCACCATTGCTCATCTTCAGTTCTCTAACTCTGTAGTAACACTCCTCAGACTAAAACCTTAATGACTGCTTGCCAAGTTCTTGTAATCACACCAAATTTCATAATTTAAACATGTTTTGAAGCTCCGGAGAAAAAAATGTACATCAGTGGGAAACAGCCATCTGGAAAGCTTTGGAGTCTTTCTTTGCTCATTTGTTTGTTTGTGATTCAGTCATTCCAGTACTGTAAGTGTAATTCAGTTATTTAATGTTAAAGTTTTTGGGTTACAACATGAGTTTTAACTAATAGATGAAGGCTCATCTCCTGCAGGGGGAATGCACCACTAGGAAAGGTCAGTGATTCCTTGATGACGAATGAGGTTTCTGGCTATGCCAAAGTACAATCCATACTGTTACAACCTGTTACTTCTCCCTAATGCTTTTTGCACAGTGGTTTCTTATAATGTATTTTTCTCCTGCCTCCCCAGTTGTAAGCAAGGGGCAGGGTCTCTCACATAGGGTACAAAGGAAGAGACAGAAGCAGCCTCACCACCCAGAAGCTAATGAAAACATTACTGGTCAAATCATCAAACAAGAGGTAGTGAAACAAAATGCCTTCTAAAACATCCTCTGAAATATGCCATGAACCCAGCCCAGGTTCACTGTACATTATGTATTACAGCTCTGCCTTCATGCAAGATCAAAACTGCTTCAAGTGATCAGGTTATTCCTTCCATGTTCCCACCTTTTCTTTAAATTATTTATCCTTGCTGACATAAGTTCTTGCACCATATTATTCTTCTCTTGATATGAGCCTGTGGATGTTGCATGATTCTGTTTAAAGAAAAAGAAAAGTAGATTTGCAGAGTATGCTTTGATCTCAAAAAAATCAATTATCTGTTTTCCACATAGCCCTGCACACTTCACACACTCCTGTTCACACTGTGTGGAAAACATCAGTTTCAGTCCTGCCAACATCAGAAGCAGTGGACAAAGCCCTAAGTCAGATACCAGAAGAAGCTGTGAGGTGACTGCTTCTCAGTGCCGCTGTTTGTTAGATAAAAATCACAAGAATATCCATATCATATTGATATTTGACTATCAGCAATAGTGGAAAAGTTTTAAAAGTAAACCATAACTTGGATGTTCCTTATGGGGTGTCTTAATGTTACTTTAACCAGAAGGACAAGCTGATATTAGTTTTTCATGCTGTCATTCCTTTTCATATCTGATGCTGCTTCAAAGATGATCCTCTCCATCATTAATGAAGACACAAAACCAAAGGTGACTAAAGAAAATTTTCTCTCTCTTCTGTACAGCTGTCCCAAGCACTGTGTGATTGCTGCTTGTGGGGTGGGAGAAGGCTCTGCCCACTGCACATCCTTGCTCTCAGTACTCAGAGAGACAGACAGACATCCTGCATCTCTCTGCCCGAAACAGGAGGCCTTCCAGGAAATGAGAGTGGAGAAAAAGAGACTTAAAGTCCCTCTTCCTTGCAGCAGCTAGATAATCTATGAATTCACCCTGTGCCTCACAGTTAGGACTGGCAAGAGCCAGCTAGAGTCAGGCTACAGCTCATCATTTCCAATCCAACTGCTTTTCTTTCTAGCCTGGGGACAGTTTTACTACCAGGCTTAACCTTTCTTTTACTGCCCTCCATAACTAGGATGGTCTCTTGTCCTAATTCTGTCCCTGTGCCATCTTTTTCTGGCCAGTAGTGGGTTTGGGTTTTTCTGTTTGTTATTTTTGTTTAGTTGTTTTAGCTGTTTAGTGAGAATAATATCAGGAGAAATGAACACAAAGTGGAGGAAAAGAGAGTATCAAGTGAGTCATGACGGAAAAGATTACTTTTGTGGGAAGGAAAGCAGCACAAGGAGAGGAATGGAAGGACACAGAAGAAGCAATAATAACAAGAAAGAAAGAAGACATAGTAGAAGATAAGAGATGGCAAAAAAAATGTAACCCCAAAGCAAAATAATCTGCTATAAGGAAAAAAACTGCACTGCACCACAGGAGCAAAATGAAAAGGCAATCAAAAGCATACACAATTTTATTCCAAAACCAACCAAGAGGCCAATAAAGTGTCAAATATAGAACAAAAGTGACTATTCCTTTAAATGACAAGATACCTGACCTTGGAGGAGGTGGCAGCAGTTTTCAGGGGTATTTTTTCCAAGCATATCCCAGGCAAACACTGTAGGTGCTGAGTAAATTTTTAATTGAGAGCATAAATGATTTACGTGTTCACAGCAGTGTATCCTCCCTCTGGTCAAAATCCACCACTGAAACATCAGCAAGTAAGTCTTGATATCCAATACCATGTCCTTTATGCTTTCTCTGCTTTCTGATAGTACTTTGGTTTGTGCCCACTGTCAAGCAAAGCTGCAATTGAGAAATCTCTCTTTGAAAATGTATTTTACTGGAACACAGCAACCTAATCAAAATAGCTGTTTATAGCCTTAGGAGGCAAAAAAACAACTGTTAACATTTGGATGATTCTACAATTAACATTTGTATGATCTTACATCTTAATGTGAATATATTTGAATGCTATTGGGTGCTGCATAATAAAGAGCTGGTTACTAAACTTAGCAGCACTTCATGTAGATTAGACATTATAATTGATGCTTACAGAACAGGACCAAGAGAAATTAATTTTATGTTGCTCCAATTTCACTGGTTTAAATTAAAGAGTTACACAAAGGCCCTTTAAACCATGGAGGGGGGAGAAAAAAAGTGCATGTATTCATGGATGATCGCTGTCATGTTTATTTGTTCTCTGGAAGTAAGTGGATGTGTTGTTATTCCTGCCCTGAGTGAGCTCTCTGTAGTTTAATGCCCTATGCTGCAGTCTCTCTGCATCAGACTACACCTCCTTGCAGCATCCCTGGGCTCAGGCACTTTGTTTCCTTACCTTCTGCTTCACTTATACACTAACAGCATCTCAGCCTTGAACTAATTCTATGTCCCAAACAAAATCAGAACAATAATGCTCACATTGGGTTTTTTTCAGTCCTGTAATCATCTTTTCCCAGCCTTAAGGTCTTGGTCATACCGTGGGGTTTCAGTTCACAATTCAGGACTAATAGCAGGAGAGGTGTTTGGCCAGAGCAGCTTTGGGAGTAGTCCACACAGCAGTCCTCCTTCAGCTGGCCTACCTGGACAAAGAAACAACCCCAAATCCTACCAGTACAAATTCCCTTCTCTCCCCATCCCTGCTCGTGTTCATGCTTCCTTCCTCTTGCCAGGGAGTCCAAATCTGTGCTAACATCACCTATTAGTCCAGGCTTTAGCAATTTTCAGAGTCAAAGGTCTGTCTCCATACACAAAGTTCAGAAGAGGTGAGCCTCATCAAGAGCAGAAATACTCATGTTTCTTGCTTGAGAGCCTGCTCATGTACCACAAGCCTTTATTGGTCAGCCTGGATAGATACACTGGCACAATGCTATGCTTTCAGCAGAAGGGAATGACAGAGATAGAAGGTCTGGAACTTTATATATTGGGATAGATAACACAAATCATCCTGATATTATACTGTATGTGGGAGATAATTTACTGTATAGTTGCCAGACCTTAGGCCAAGCAGCAAGATTCATACCTCCAGAGCCAGGAATGTAATTCTTCTGCAGCTGATCAATGAAAGTCTGAAGTAGATGGAACAGCTCCAAGATTGTATCAAGGTATGAAGCTGTTAACCTGTGCACAGACTGCAGCCTTGGGGTCTTCCTCCCAGGCAGGTGCCACAAGCACTGGCTCCTAGAGTTGCTCTTGTTCACTATCTCAGCAAAACAGGGAACAGGCTCTGCACATTGCAGTGTAATTTATGTGATTAGGGAGCTCCCTAAGGAGATCAGGTCCCTCCCAGGCAGTGAAGGGGTTTAAATCCCAGCTTCCAGCTGGCATTGAAAGGCAGCATGGTACTACTACATTATGGGTCAAAGGAACAACTTGCTGTGAAAGGAGAAAAACCTCATCCTTCTCTTTTGCATACCCTGTGAAGGAGTATCACAGAAGACTTTTTGTGTGTCTATAGGGTAGGAACCCCTTGATCTAGAATATAACTGCAGCACAAATAACCTCAGTCATCACCATCAATGAGCGCTAATAATGCTAGTCTGAAATCCTGTCCAAGCTGTTCCTACCCAAGGTGACTCATTGCAAGCAGTCTAATCTAAAATGGTATTTATCAAGAAAGCCTTAAAAGCAGGAACTCCAATCATCAATGTTTGATGAAAGCAAGGAATAGATTAGATTTTTTGTGCGTGTGGAATCCCTAGTTAAATATTGGCAGAAAAGAGAGGTAAAACAACAGGCAGGGAAAAGCCTGTAATCAGATCTCATTAATACTGTAGGTAATTGATTTTTCACTTAGATTCCAAGGAACAACAGGAAGCTTTCTTTAAGCTGGGTAATAGAGTATCACCCATTGGAGAGGCAGAGAGAAAGGGAAATACTCCTCTATAAAAAATACCAACTTTCACACTTCTGGGAACTTTGACCATTGGCTTCAGAAGTAGTGTGAACCTCAGTGGTGCAGTTTTCATTGACTAGTTGAAGCCTTAAAAGATTCCCCCCCCAACTTTACATGATAAATATATATGATTTTCACCATTTCTGAGACCTCCCCTCTCTTTTCATCATATCTGGGGAAGCATAAAGTGAAGCATTGCTCATCTCTGTCTAATCGCTTGGCCTACATTTCAATTCTCTCTTCACGCACCGATTCAGATGTTATGACTAGTGAGACAAGGAGAGAGAGGCAGAAACTATTTGCACAGGTTGAGAAGGAAAAAAGAGGAAATAATACCTCAGGTGCTACTTCATCATGCCTAAAGAGACCCCAACACAGCTTGAACTGCTCTAAACTCTCAGGGTTTGTCCACACAGGGCTGTTTTAATTCAGTGCAGTTAAACCAAGACAGACTTTTAAGTGGTTGGTGCTGACTAAGCTGAAACAAGAGCAGTACAGTATCAGAAGGGTTGTCCAAGAATATTATCAAAGTAAGAGTCTGGCTGAACACACAGATATGGTTAGATGGGAAATAATGGAACTTAACCCTTTTATGGATGTAAGGAAGGTAAAGATGTCCCAAAAGACAGCTCATTATCTTCTACCTACTTCTAAACACATCCTCTGAATGTGATGGCAGTAGCCTCATCACTGTGCAAAACCTGTGTGCTTTTATTCTTGACTTTAAGGATGTCATTGTAAGAAATCAGAAATGAATTATGCATGCAAATGCACACCTGCTATACATGCAATACTGCTGGGTACATAGGCTGAGTGCTGTAGGCAGGCTCTGATGGTTCAAGAGTAGGCAGATTAGTATTTATTGCACCTGAGATAACTTGAGTACAGGATGCAATTCTCACAATTGCTCTCAGGAATCCCATGACTGCACAGTGGGGCTCTCCAATGGTGTGCCCCAACATCCTGGTTCACCTCCCTGCCTGCTCAGGGACACTCTCAGTAAGAGTTCACATTTAGCGCTTCTCCTGTGCTATACTATCAATGCAAGGAAACACAAACAGAACTCCCCCCAAAACCCCAAGTCTTTATGTTAGTCATTGTGTCTTTTATGTTAGTGGTTAATTCATTCCAATAATCTAAACCCAAGAGCAATGCTGCCTTGCCTAACACATCTTTCTAGCTCAAAGTGCACCTTTTGTTCCTTCTAAAACCTTTTCCTATTTATACCCTGCTTCAACAGCTGTGCTTTATTCCCCATTCAACATCCATTTTCCCTTTAGAGGGATAATTAATTTAGAACTCCAGGCAATAAGACACAGGTGAGAAACCAGCTTTCCTGGTGTTGCCTTTCTTAACCATTAAATTGTATAGTTCTGCCTCACATTCACATAGGAACAGGGGAATACACCTGAAATCAAACCCAAAACTAGAAAATAATGAATTTTAATGCTATGCTAACATGGTGAAACATGGGAGGAATTGCAGAAGTCATTCTTCTTCTGCAGAACTAATTCACTGCAGGGGTTTTAGGTACAAAAAAGTCAAGAACTGACAATATTAGGCTTTGATGTGTCACCTTCACTTAAGTAACCACATGCTTGCCCAAGTAAATAGTTTCAAGTAGTATTTTCAGAAACCTCAGGTGCAGGAGTAGTACTTCAGAGATTTCTTTTCCCTGTCAAAGCAGTCCAGCCTGTTTGCTTTTATTTAAGCTCTCTGTATGTGCTTTGTACTTTGTCCTGAAGGCTGCTAGCAGTCAGGTGCTTCAGCTTCCCGGTGAACCTCAGCCCTGAATTGATGAATCCAAGAGATCATGCTGACCTTGAACAAAGGCAGA
Source organism: Melopsittacus undulatus (assembly GCF_012275295.1). Classification (NCBI taxonomy): domain Eukaryota; kingdom Metazoa; phylum Chordata; class Aves; order Psittaciformes; family Psittaculidae; genus Melopsittacus; species Melopsittacus undulatus. Next base: position 5,702,212 of record NC_047529.1, on the reverse strand, counting down.
CAAGGGGTGCCCAGGCTATGGGAGCTGTCATCTTAGGTCTTGTCTGAACTGATTGTTGAACCTTACAAAGGAGCTCACCCCGTGTGCCTGGAAAAGGAAGAGCAGACACTGGGGAAGACTGTCATTCCACTCCCGATAGGGTTTTAAAATCCTCAGTTCTCCAAGGACCCATAATCTGAGAGGTTACCTCCCTCGCTGCCTTGGTGCTCAGAACAAGCTCATCCTTATAGCTCAGAGAACCTGCAAATGCATGCAGGTATCATGATGGGGCATAGGTGACCTGAGAGCTTCTAACTAGGCACATACACATGATTTTAGTTATTTAGTGAGACTTATGCCCATGTCCAATCACCAGCCTGAGGTCAAAACCTCTTTTGATTTTAATGCATAGAAAAGCCTTTTCTTGATGATGTAATTATGTGGAGTAGCTTATTCCATACCCTTTGTGCAATATGTGACTTCTAGCCTACTTTTGCATGATTTCCCTTTAGATCTAAAACCCCAGCCATGATGCTGAAAAATACATTATCTTCCCCTGCCAATAACAGCACAGTTTATAGAGTATGGAATTGAAAACATTCCCACATGCAGTGCTCTATCACTCTGAGTCTTTTAATAAAATCCAGGTGATTCCACCTTTCCAACACAGCATGTGCTCACGCTATATGCACTCTGTTTGGCAGATGCTGCAAGAGAAGCCTTATGGAGATGGACTTGCAGACAAGAGCGAGAGAAAACTACACTTGTAGTAAAAGCATCACTCAGAGAGGATCCCTCAGCTCCTAGGAGTGACCTTTGAAGTTGGAAGGACACATGGCACGGGCAGGTAAGGGAATCCCTTTGCCGATTACTTTATGGTATTTTTTGCTGTAAAGCATGCTTGTACAAAGAAAGAGCAGGTTGTAAAACTGTGTTTAAGAAGAACTGGATTTGTCAGCTCTGACAATAGCTGGGGGAAGATTAAAATAAAAATAATAGGTGTTTTTCCTCTCTAATGTCTATAATTAGTGAATAAAGCATAAACCCCAGCACATCATTACTCTGCCTCTCTCCACTGGGGGAAAAAAATATCAACAAAGAAGAGAAAACATGCAAAGCCAGTGTTCTGTTAGCTCATTTAAGAGCGTGGTTCCTGTTCAGTATGTGTTTAGTGGTGATGCATTCAAATGAATAATTTAGAGCTTTGATGACAACTTTTCAAGAGCAGTTTTATCAGTGTCAGACAGCTTCCCCTTTTTAACCATCCGAGCACAAGACAGGAATCACCACTGACATTGGTAGTTTTGGCTTGTCTTCCTGCTGGTTTGATAGGAAAGACCCATTTTTTTCCTGGTGTTGAACTAACATTCTTACTTTTAGAACCTCCTGATTGTAAATGCTGAATCAAATGTATTACCATAGAAGAAAGAAAAGTCCTGCCTCGTACCAGCACTGCCAAAGTCACAAAGCCAGACACTCCTGGGAAATGTTATAATTGTGTTTGCATCATCTTGATTTTGCAAGTTATTACTTCTGTGCTCTTAGGTACAGACAGCAGCATTACTGGTAGCAACAAGCCTGCTTACAACAGACCCAGTGATGCCACATTTACTCACTCAGACGCTGAAAGCAGGAACCTATCCCCGCTCAAAGTGTTTCGCTGCTTTGACAGTACTTTTGGTGGCAGTTAGACATATGTGAGTAAGGATTATTTTAAGGACTGGTATGTTCAGCTGCACACAACTGCTCTGCCTTCTGGTATTCACACTGATAGCTTCACAGGGGATGGTTTTCAATTAAGCACAGCATCAAGCGCTTTTTGTTATGGGTGTGTGGAGCTAGCGGGTGTAAGCAGCTCACCTTGCCCTGCATGAAACATCTCAGCTGAAGGCAAAACCAGCTCCAACCTGGTAAGAATTTTTCCCATGCCTGTGGGGTTTTTTCAGGTTGTGGCTTATAATTTGGTTTTATTGGGGAGGTTATTTAGATTAAAAACCACTTTGAAATCAAGAGATCAGATAAAAAACAAAATATCACTAAACAGTTAGTATTCCCTTCCACATGCCCATGGGAGATTAAAGCTTTCTCTTCAAACCTTCTTTTTCCCTCTAATCAACACAATTTTATGTAGGTGCACACCCTACCTAAGGTGCCAGGCTGCACAGTGTTCTATTGGACTCAGTAATTGACTTAAATTTAGTAATTTTCTGATTGGAAATAGTGGCATTTATTCATGTGTCCTTGTACCAACTCCCAAGCCACCACCTGGCTCTCTTGATAATATGATGTTCCTGATGCGCATTATCTCGGAGGTCAAAGCAAAACGAAAGGTGTTACACAACTCTCCAGAACAAATCCTACAAGGAGGAGATCTCAGGCACAAAAATGTTATATCCTAATCTTGAGACATCATCTGCTGAGTGCTTATACACCTTAAATGTATACAGCACTCCCTTACTAGGTATTACTTATAGCGGTTACTTATAGCTGAGACATCTGCACTTCTCCAGTATGCTTAGCATAGTCATTGGGATGTCTGGACACAAGAGCAGTGAAGAGCAGTGGGCTTATGGACTGAAGTGGAAGAAATATGAATGCATTCTTATTTTTGACCTTACATGGGTTTTTTAATGGCTTATGTTACTATGTGAGTCACCTGCAAAGGCAAATACCTAAAGATGGCGATCTAAATCCACAAGCAGCTGAGCACTGGCAGTTGGCTTGTATTCAGAATTCTGCTTCCCCTACAGACCCACATTTAAAGTTTAATTTCTTGGTGGGTTGATAGTTATATCTGAAAATTATGCATTAAGTCTTCTATCAGAGAGGATGTTGTGAAGAAGCGAAGGCTAAAACTGTGTCACCACAGCAGTCTATGTATGAGCACAGAGTAAACTGGAGCTATGAGAGCCAGCCTTAGAGTAGCTTGGGTACCAAAACAGACATTAGCCAGTGCTGAGCTCCCTGCTGCTGTGGCCAAGTACATCCCAGCAGCCAACCTTACTCCTGCCTCCCTGTATTACAGCCCAGTCATTTGTGTGACTGCAATGCAAGAGCATGTCAAGCCTGGTGCCACCTCAGTGGAAAGGGAGCTGTGCAGCTGCAAACAGCTGGCACAGCCTGGGACACAGAACTAATGTCAAAGAGCTAAGTCAGCTAATGAGCATTACTGGGAACCAGAACACCTTTAGGCTTCTCCCCTCTCCACCCCCAGATCTGCAGATCTAAGCCTCTTCATGTAGCGAGTTGCACGCAATTGTGTATGAAATCTATCAGGAGCTGGAGATTATTTGGTTTGCGTGAGAAGAAAGGCTTTACTGACACTAGCCAGGAACAGTGATGAGATTTTGTTTACCAGGGAACTGCAGGGCTAGAAATCAATACACCAAAATTGCTGTGACCAGAAATTAGTCTCACTTAATGAAAAAATATTAATTAAGACAAGCTATGCCTCACATCACAACCTTGCATGACTGACTTAACCCTGTTATTTCCTTTTTGCTTTCCCTCAGAATGACCCCTTTAGAACAAACCATTTATGTAGTGTCATTGGCAAAAACTCTGAAAGAGAAAAAATACTGGCAGTCCTTTCTGGTGAAGCACTTACTAATAAAAGCTTTAAGTTTTTCAACAACATTTGAATTAACAGAAAATTATCAAACTACAAATGTGTGCATAAAATCACTATGCAACACCTGCAGCAGTTGCTTTTAAAGATGCTTTGATGGGTACACTTTATAATAATTCTTTTCCTTATTTCCTTATTCCCATAAACATCAATTGTCCCACATTTGCACTGGTTGTAGTCAAATACGTAAAATGGTATTCTTACCAGTGCCATGCTAGGAGTTGTCCTGCAAAATTGATCTGAAGATGAAGTGAGAAGCTTTATGAACTAGCAGAAACAATAGCAGGAGTGTATGAAATTGTAGAGCAAGGGGAAAGACAGGAGTAGGTGACTGGATTACTAATAGAGCAGGGGAGCTCTGAAGGAGGGGGCGAGTGCTGCAAAATACCAACATTAAGTAAACTCAGTGTAGCCTATCCTAGTATGCCTTTCTTCAGAAGAAGGGTAGATCCCCAAAGCCCTACTCATAGGAATCGGCATAGTGCTGCTGGCACCTCTGGCTAATTTAGGCAAATAGAAGAAAGTAAGCCAGATACAAGGACACAATTCTTTCATTGCTTTTAGCTTCCTTTCAAACTGATAACCTTGGGATGGCAAATGAGAGCTGGCAGAAGCACCATCAGGCTGTGGTACAATCATCCGGTACCTTTACTGTATGCACATTTTTATGAAGCACATTGAAGTGGGGTGATTTTCTTTTCTTCTTTTCCCCTATTTTTACCTCCAAACAAATATCCTACAGTTAGCACTCATCCCAGCAAGAATAATAGAACATATATTTGCAGGTAGTGGAGAGAAAGAGCTTTAGTCTACACATATATATGTATGTATTGCTGGCAATCAGCAAAAAGCACGAATTGTCTGTTTCCTCATAAATGCACACCCACAAGCTCAGATTTCACCTGAACACAGTGCATGGTGCACAAACTTGCCTAGCCCTCAGGCAGAGCTATATAATAAGATGCTCACTGCCAGCAGACTGAAACTCAGTTTAACACCTATTTGCCCACACAGACCTCAACTGGCAACAAAGGGAAATGAAGGCAGCTGCTGTGCTGCTCTGTTGATCCAGGAACTGATAATGGGCATTTACATCTTATTGCAATGTAGGTGTAATCTGCAGAAATCATTACAGTTGTTTCTAGACTGGGAGGCAGAGGTGGGTTGGTGTATAGGGATGTGAGGCTGAGCAAGGGGTACATAGGGTATGCATGCCAGGGAGTGAGCAAGTGGTTCCCTTGGATCTCAAAGCTGAGAGATGCTACATGATCCTACAGCGGTCATAGCTCTGGGTAGCAGGGAAGGAAGAGACTAAGAAAGAAGAAATCCCTCTTCTGACAAGGGAGATGTGCTGTTACTATCAAAATATAATAATTATAGAAAATCAATAGGTACTGGGGTTTTAGTGTTTGAAGGCACAGAGGCCCAGAGCTGTATAACAGTGATTGAATTCCACTGCAACTGGTTTCAAACTGGAGTTTTAAGAGCTCCATTCTTTGTGCAGGTCTTTTTTTCAAATTCAGAGAATGACTGGGACTAAGTTGCATTTAAAGCTTGATTACAGGTCATTCATCTGCATGTCCCACATGTTTGGTAGACAAGATCTCATTGCATTACATTGGAGTTTGCCTTTCTGATTTAAGCAATAGCAGATCTTTCCTGGGAAACCAACAGAATTTAACCAGTGCTGAATTTGAAATGACATCAAAGAAGCTTTTGCAAGGAAAAAAGAGAAGAAATCCTTTGATTAAAGTTACCAGCTTAAAATGATTTGTTCACAGTTCATCTGCTGAAGGGAAAACCCCCATAAAAGCAACCTACAGTAGAAAGTGTATGTGTATAATTTGAATAGATGCCATTCAAAGCCAGACAGAGAAAATAAGAGGCTACATGCTCTTCCAGCCCTAACCTCAAGCCTCAGCTGCTTCCAGTTTCAGCACAGCTGGAGCTTTCTTGCTAAATTTACAACAGTAAAGCAGTGAACAACCAGGAAAATGAAAGCGACATAATCAGACTTCAGGTTTAGCAATCCAGGGCTGAGAGCAGAGCAGCTCACCACCGCTTTGAGACCAATCTCAACAAGCATCACAAACCCAGTCAAAATAGAGATGTCACTAAGTGGTTCCATTTCTGTTTGGAAGAGTTAAAAAGCCAGAATTGTATTTGAGTGTACTTTTGAGAGAGAGCTACAAATGAGCTACAAATTTGATTTGAAACTGAGACGCTGTGTTCTGGTTTGTTTTCCGAGGGTCTATAAATGTTGCACTTCTAAGAGACTTGTAAAAAGTAATGGTGAAATGTAGCAAAGGCTTTGAGACAGTTTCAGGGAAGCAGTGCTTCTGGATCAGTGAGGCTGTGGCACATTTTCTGAAGGTGTCATGACTGCTACTGCTAAACCCAGGACAGAAGGACAGATTAAAACCTCATAGCAGCCTTCCAGTATCTTTAGGGGGCCTATAGGGATGCTGGGGAGGGACTATTCATTAGGGACTGTAGTGACAGGACAAGGGATAATGAGTTCAAACTTAAACAGCAGAGGTTTAGATTGGATATAAGGAAGAATTTTTTTGCTGTAAGGATGGTGAGGCACTGGAATGGGTTGCCCAGGGAGGTTGTGAATGCTCCATCCCTGGTAGTGTTCAAGGCCAGGTTGGACAAAGCCTTGGGTGCCATGGTTTAGTGTGAGGTGTCCCTGCCCATGGCAGGGGGTTGGAACTGGATGATCTTAAGGTCCTTTCCAACCCAAACTATTCCACGATTCTATGAGTCTATGAAAACATTGGGTAGGACTTTCCCCAAGTGCCAAATCCTACCAACATTCTAGATTATCTATGTGTGTCTTCCTGCTTTGAAAACAACAAGCAGACAATTCTGAATATTTTCCCTGTTCAAACTTCAGTTTGTCAAAAAAAAAGCTCCATTTAGGGTGGTATTTCTGAAGTAGGTATTGAAAAAAACACTGCTCTGATTTGAGGCTCCTCAGTTTCTCATGAAATAAGTACCACGTGTTAGTCACCCTCCCCAGCTCTATAAACGTCAAGTCATAAATCTTTCTGACATCTATGCTCACTCTCCTGATTACAGTATATAGCACTGATAGACAAAGCAGGCTTTTTTTGCTAAGTTGTTGTCTGGAGAGCTTGTGAGGGTGACTGTAGTTATGTAGATAAAGCCTCTATCTCCACATTAATATAAAGTGGGAAAAGAAAAGATACAAGAGCTGTAAAAGTATGGAGTACAGGATACAACTTGCGTTGGCATTTCTGAGCTAAAGAAATGGGCTATCAGGATTTAGGTGGCATAATATTCTGCATTCTATTAAAAAAGTATCATTATCATCAGAGAACATTTAACATAAATCCTTCTTACGGATTCCCTGCAGGAATAAGGTGGCCTAGCTAACAAAGCCTTGATTTATTCAATAAAACATACTCTATTTTCCTTTAAAATGAAGACAGGGCACCTACTTCTACCATCTCCATGGTTCAGCTGCCACTGTACAAATGTTCCTTTATAACCAAGGAGCACCTGGGCACTGCCGTATGTCCTTATGTACAATGGTCTCCATTCACATACCTGGTGAAAAAGAGCAAACAAAGACACAAACAATGGCTAAACACAGAGAAACTTATGCAAACTCCCACAGACCATTTCCCCCCTCACCAGGATTTTCACGTAACAATCTGTTTGCAGACACATGAAGGAAATCAAAACAAGAGCCGGATTTGCTGCCCTAGCTCTTCTCTTTGCAGCCTTGCTGGAGAGAGAGAATCAGGGTCTCACAATGCATAGCTGTAAAAACAGCTTTACTTGTTCTCCAAATGTTTTTGCTTCTCATTTATTAATTGTTGTTTATGAAAATGGTGTGCCACACACACACGTTCATCTCTCATTCATTACATGGTGCCACCAGGAGCATGAATGCTCCTTAGACCTATTGAGCATCTGTGGCTTGGGGCATGTTGCACAGCAAGGGCAATCCAGCAGATCTTCTGGATCTGGTCTAAGTCAGAGATTCCCCCTGGAAACACACCTCTGTGGTGGTCCTTGGGGCGATTTAAAATAACATGTCTATAGAGTGAGTAGGACTTATTTATCAGCATTTCAGTGGGTACCAACATACTGACAAATACCATCCCTAAATTAGATGTGCAAATACCCTGCTGGGGTCAGGGAGACTGTTCAATTGAGCAAAGCATATGCACGAGAACTGCAGCATAAGATCCTAATTGCAATGAGAGCAGACTTGGCCCAAAGGAGGAGATGTACCAAAAGCATTGAAGATTCTTATGGCAGGAATTGTGTCTTTGTGTGAAATTACCTATAAAATATTCTTCAAATATAGGTATGTAAAAGGAATGAGCAAAACACAAGCAGTGGTGGCATCCAGACAATATAGCTATCACCCAGCAAGCAGACTATCTTCTTACTTTCTCATACCCAGTCGGCTGTGTTACAGCCCTCCTTTAACATTAGCACAACAATTCTTCCAAAGGAGGCCTTCCACCAACTGTGCATCAAAAACCTGCTTTGTGAAAGTTGTGCTGCTGTTCCTGATACAGCAATCAGAAACCCAATGGGGAGAGAAATGCAACTGAGGAATGACATTGCTGCAACATGTCTGCTTTTTAGTGCATAACTCTGATCAGCTCATAAACAGCACACACTGAAAAGCAACTTCACAGATGTTCACCACTGACTCTTTATATGCACATTACCACTATAGGCTGGATGTAACTGCGTTATGAAGTGGAATGGAACACTTCCATTCCCACAGCTTTCACAACATGGCTATAAGAAAATAAATTGCAGCGTAGGAAAGTGGCAAGTGGTCTGTATTTAGAGGAGGAGGAGGCGGCAGATAACTGTGCTTTGCACTGAGAGTGTGTTACGCTGTGCAACTCTCCCGTTTTTCTCTAAACAGTTATGCATAAAATAAAACAGCAGCCTGTCTTAATGCACTCCAAACACAGACCTTCTCTGATTTAAATACACCTAAACCTTGTTTATCAACAGCATCTTTCTGCTTAAGATTAAAAAGCATCCTAAGTATTAATCCTGCATTCTTCCCTGAGTTTAAAGGAAAAGAAAATACATAGCAAAAAAGATATTCACCAACCAACATCAGTGCCAGGATGGCTACAGAATTGCTTTCTATATGTCTGTGATAATTTAAGCATCATTTGTACTTCAGAAGAAACATGAATGGTTGGTTACTTTGGGACAATACTTGCCTCTCTCCCTTTGAAAACCATTTGCACTCTGAAATCATTTATTCCTGGTACTGTGCTCAGCTGATGGTACCATACATCAGCTCATCACGAAAGAGAAGAGCTATATAAAGTTCTTTGAGTGGCACTTCCCCAGCACAGGACTCTCACACCTTGTCCTGTGGCTGTGACATCGATACAATTCAGCGTCTTCTTTGCATTTACCAAACCTCAGGGAAAGCTGCCAATTTCCATTTGCCCCCTAAATTACCAGACCTACTTTCCTTTAAAAACTCTGATCCTTGCATCCCTTCCCACCCCCTCATACACTGCAGTTTCTATAATCGTCACCTTATGTAAGAGTCCCAGAACCAGGAGCAGTTATTTATCAGTGTTTGCGTACCCTCGCTTTCTCCCTAGAGAGCACCAAAATAACCTAATAGATCCCTGTCTGATGCACGTGGGCCATGGCACATCCTTGTGCCCAGCGGCCCCTGCCATCACCTGGTACCAACTGTTCCCATAAGGGGAGTGATGCTGAGGACAGAGAAAACAGATTTATGCTGCTGGTACCATGAGGTCTATGCTCCAGTGTTGCCCCTCTGCTCATGGCAGAGGTCCTGTGTGACACAGCAGGCAATGGGATACCCTGCTCCACTGATGCTCTGGGGTTTGCTCAATGGAAAGATACAGGAAAACAGGAGGGAGCATCCATGGGCTCAGAATCATTGCAGCACACAAGTGTGCATGCAGACGGAGAGCTGCTCTGCCTTCTGACTTCACCCCAGGAGCCTGTTCCTCTCTTTTATTGTTTGCCAGTTGATTTTCAGGTGGCTCTTTTGCAGCATTGTCACTCAGCTGGTTTCTAACCGACCTGGCAGGTTTTTACTGCTCTCTTCCTGTTCGCTGGCAGCACAACAAAGTCTGGGGGATTTATGCGTCCCGGCTCCCACACAGGAGCTGTGAGCAAAGCCTCCTCCTGAGGAGAGGAAGTTTTTGCTGACAGATGCTTCTGAAGTGTCCCTGTGTATTTAGGCCCTGATCCATCAGCACACTGGAGCTCAGCCTTAGGCACATCCATATTGCTGTCACCAGGCTATGTAAAGTAAGGTCAGTGTTTAAGTCTTTTGTGGGCTTAAAGCTTCGGTTTATTGTCCTGGCAGCTTTTGCAGTCATTATGTGGCCTACAGTGCTCTAGGTTGATGATTTACAGAACAGCAAAAAAAGAGTTTGCAGCATGCACGTATTTCTGCAGTGTACAAGAGCAGAATAACTTGCTTGATACCTACTAGGGAAAGACTTTTACAAGCAAACGTGTGTTTACCCTTTGTACTTTCATCACAAAGTTTATGGACCCAGCACAGTTTTCCCCTGTGCAGAGCACCAATAGGCAGGAGCTGCTCCACAGAAGCCCTGTAAGTGCCTGTTAGACACCATGCAGGGTGCTGGGGCTAGCAGCAGCCTTACAGGGATAGATACCTTCTCCAAGATGTAGTCACTGCTTCAACCCACTCCTTGTCTTGCTGATTTGCTTCACTGCAAACTTTTGTTTTTAAAATCTCCATTGACTTTGTCACAAGAAGTTCCTTTGTAGGAAGGAGATGGAAATTAGTGTTATTCCAGAAAGCTGGAAGGGTTTCTAAAGAGGCCAGACAAGGTTGTCAACAATTGTCTAGTTTGCAATAAAAACACTTTTCTGTTTTAAAACAAGAAAAAAGTTTGGGTTTATGGTATAGAATTCTCAGCTTCTTATCAGTGAGCAGACTTTTTGGTGCAGACAAACCAGCACCCAAGCTTGAGCTTTGCATTACTGGTATCCTCCATCAGCTTTATTCTTTGGGCAAGACATTCCATCAATGAGCTGCTGCAGCATGGTGCTCTCAAAAGCTGATAATCCCTGCCCCATGCCAGACCACCTTCCTTCTGTTTCTCTCCTTTTTCTGCAGAAATGAACCCCAAAGACTGTAGAAGCCAAATTAAAAGACCTTATTTTAATAACTTGCCAGCCAGACAAAATTAGTTTTGCTGATAAGGGAAATCCACTTGTTTTCTGGAAGAGAGATGGGAAGCAGCCGTGCCAGCTCAGGGTATCGCACGCAACCAGGACTGGAAATAGCAGCACTCAAGCCCAGAGTTCATCTGTGAGCCACTTCTTCAATAAAATAACCCAAACAATTTCCTGATGCTTCCCTAATTGCCTCTCTCTGAAGCTCTTCTCCTCCCTCTTTGGCTTTTGAAGAAGAGTGGTGCAAGTCCCTTTCACCTTTCTTCTCTTCAAGAACTACATTGCTCTTACTGACAGGATTGAAAACTCACCTCAGGTTTTTTGCTAAAGAGAAGTTAAGCTTCTTGACTTTCCTATTTGCTCACCTTCCACAGTGCTGCCATATAGCAATAATCAATAGACATTTTTACATTTGAAATGTAAAGCTACCTGGTGTCATCATCACGTAATTTATGTTATCATAATGCTCGGTTTTCACCTGACCTTTAGAAATCAGCAGATTCAATTACTTGTAGCATTTGCTGAAGATCCTCCAGGGATCTCACCATAAATTATACTGTATTCTACAAATAGATATGACAACACTAATCAGCAAATTAAATGACAGTGATCATTCCTGCAGAGATACTCAAACATCTGATTGAGCTGGTACATCAGAACTACGCAGCCCACAGCTTCAGTCTGCAATAGATACTGTTCTCATGCATAGGAAATGCTGACCTTGCAAGCAGGAACCTGTAGGTTACTTAAGACGCCTGATAAGAGAGAAAAAGGCTGATGCCTCCAAGCAAATGACAATGGACATTGATGGATGGTGTCTCCAGTCCATTAATATTTTGCTATGATGTTGCCACCCATTTGATTTTACACAATTATTTCCAGACTGACCAGGGCTGTACACTTTCTGATAGCCACTCTTACCCCAGCAGGAGAGAGCTGTCACTGCCCCAGCACCAAGGTGCTGCCCCGCTCCAGGCAGCCCTTGCCAGATGGACAGACCTCTTCCTGCAGGTACACTCAGTAGCCTATGTAACAGCCATTTCACAGTGGATGAGGATCAGACCTTATCCCATCTACATCCTCATTGCCCTGTCAAGTTGCAGTGTCTTTACTCATCAAAACCATGCATCATTAACTGGCTGCTGTGCTGTGCCCCATGTGTTGCCTGCACAGCATAGTGAGAGCAAAAATGCTGAGCAGAAAGGAAGACTTTTTGGTGCTAAAGACCTTCTACAGGTCATAGAACAAAGGAGACTGTAGCTGGGACCAGGCTTGTAAACCTTTGGCAGAGAAAAACGGAGGAACCACAGGCCATGGCATGGTCTGCTGGGAAGGTCAGCCACATGAGCACGGAGGCATGTTCTGTACTTGCAGGCAGTGTCACCTTGATTCAGCCCCATCCTCAAGCTTTTCATTAGAGGCAGGAGCTGCAGGAGGTGGGGGCAGCACGGAGGTGAGAGGTGCGATTACATCCTCTACCACAAGCTGTTATTTTGACAGCTCTATTACAGTCATATAGAAACAACTCCTGGGAAGTGTAAAGCACTGCAAAAAAAGTCAGGGGAATCATCTGTCCTGCAATATGCCAGCTTTCACTGAGGAAGAGGACTAGATGCCAATGAGGAGATATGGGATGGGTTCTTTCTCTGGCTTTTTCTTTGGCCATAGCTGGTTATTGTTCACCTGAAAGCCACCATGTCTGCTCTTACTTCTGTCTGGTTATCCATAGAATAGTTAGGGTTGGAAAGGACCTTAAGATCATCTAGTTCCAACCCCCTGCCACAGGCAGGGACAAAATCCATCTGATGCTTATTTCATAGCAGCCCTCTATCCCAGCAGATTAACTCATTTCTCATATGAACATGAAGACCTCACACCAGATGAGGGGAAGGGACAAACAACCCTTTCCTGAGCTGCCTTTGTTAGAAAAAAGCCAAAGCAGCTCATCCCAGGAATCACTAGCTATGCTCAGTTGAACTTTCAATTCTGTTTCCATATGGAGTAGTACAGATTGTAGAAGACAGTGTAGTGATTTCCTGCCCTGAATGCCATTGATACCAAGTCCTCTTGTGCTGTGCATGCCCATGCCAGGGTTTCAGTGACAGCTTTTGTGAATGCAGCTGCATTTTCTAGTTTAACAGTGGTATCACATCTTGTATAGACCAAGACATCTCAAAAACCACAGCAACCATCAAAGAAACATGACACGGTCTGCAGCCACCTCTACAATAGCAAATAGAGCCATATGCTCAGCTCAGCACATTGCTACAGCAAGGCAGTCCTGCTGGGACCCAAACCACATGCTCCTAACATTCTGCTCCTTTGAAAGCCTGTATCACCACCTGGAATGGCTGGTCACCAGAAGAGCTCTTTGCTCTGCACACCATTGGGTGATAGAGATTCAGCTTCCTGATCCAGGAACATGCTGGGAACAGATGCACCCAGTCAGTCTAACAGCAAAAATTCAGTATTAAATGTCTTCTTACTTTTCTTTCTCTTAACCTGCACATAGTGCTTCTTCAGATAACCCAGTGTGAACAATGCTGCCCATTTATATTGCCTCCTTGGCATCCTCCAGAAACATGTATGCAGTTTTATTTACCATTCCTCCCACCCTGGGGAAAGAAAGCTCTGAACTGCTGATGGAGGAGATTCACACTCCCATCCAGCTCCTGGTGGCAGTTGCTTAACAGCAATGATTTGTAAGGCAACATGAGAGGCAAATGTGTATTACAGAACCCTACGCAGAATGCCTGTCAAGTACTCCAGAAATTCATTGTGACTTTGGTACATTCTTGTTTGACAAGAGGTATCCTGTAAAGTTGAGATTTCATCTCTCATTATTGCAAATTATTCTCCCAGCTGAAGTGCCTTTTCTCTTAGGCAATACACTGCAAATTGGTGCTGCACTCTAGCAGTCAAGGGAGGCTCAATCAGCATCCCCCTTCTGTCAAGGGAATGCCTTTGAGGGCTTTGCTTTGCACCTGACACTTCTTGTGAAGGCACCCTCACAGCAAAAGGGAAAGCTTTCAACCTAAGGAGCAGCACCCAAGTGCTGCTAGCAGGAAGCATTCTCACTAGCATCTTAGAGAAGCCTTAACCACTACATAGACTGACATACTTAATTTCTTTTTTTTACTTACAAACCAATGACACCATCAAATGCTTCCAGAGGAGATGAGATTACAACAGATGCAATGGTAGGAAGCAACACTGCATCCTGCTGCAGCAACTCTGTGTGCCAGCAGAAGGTGATTTCAACTTAAACCAAAATATGATTCCATTCATTTGTACTCTTGTTTACTTACCCATAAGCATTCAAAATCCACATGTCTGATGCTGCTATCCAGGTTGCCCTACCAGGAGCTTTCATGGTGTCATGGAGGATAAATGACAATCACTGCAAAACAACCCAACCTCTCCTTGAAATGGTGAACAGGCCTTTGGAACTACTATTTATACCCATCTGGAGCTGATGAGGGTCAGTACCTCCACCCTACCCCACATATGAGTCATCAGAATTGACTCACTCTCCCCTATCTCCTTCACCAGGTGGCCTTAGGGGCTGCCTGTAGGTATGTGGTGGCTCTTCCTGCCCTACTAACATATGTGCCAAAAGTATATGCCTTCCTATTGCCCTCATCCTGTCGCTTGCTCCTTCTGGTGCTTTGACACCCATGTGTTCCCATTCACACTTGTTTTAGTGCTTCTACTGCCACTTCTGCAGGTGTGCACCAGGCCTGCAGCACCACCAGCAGTTTTGTCCCATGTGCTTTTGCATGGATCTGCTGCTTGTTTAGGTTACCCTGTGCTGTTGCATGTTAGTCAGATGCTCAAATGTAGCATGTTGATGAGGTGGGTGTATGTCTCTTAGGCAGAAGTTGTGATTTTGCTGCTAAAGCAGGCCTAATAAAGAATGAGGCTCTGTGCCCACTTTTGACAATCAAACCCCCATTGCACAACTGGAGAAGCCATACTTAAGTGCCATGCTTAAGCACTACATCTGTAGTGACATTATCATTTTACTTCTAACAACACACTTCCAAGTGCTGATGCCAACCTCAGCTCATGGCACCATTACCATGTTGAAGTGCCTTCAGTGTTTTAGAGTACCATAAAGTGGCACTTGTGTTCTCAAAGTTTCATTTTTCAAACCCTATGTGTACCTGCTGGTAAACCCTAATTCCTTCCTTCCCAAACTTGCTTTCTTTGGAGCCCTACAGGAAGCTACAGTTTTGCTAAGGAGTATTGTCAGCCTCTGTACTCCTCACAGGACAGCTCAGGTCTGTGGGCTCCTGTGGGGAGCCTTAGGATAGGTCTGACTATGCCTCATGGGGAGTACTGGCCTGTCCTAGGGATTGGTGTTTTGAGTACCTGGGAGGAAAAGACTTCATCCAAGCCCCACAGAGGATTGCAAACGCCCTTTCTATCCATCAGGAAGGTGATATAACCTTGCTTGTAGAGGATGGTACTACTAACTACTTTGCTAAACTGATGCAGTTATCTTTGCGCATTGGTCTGGACTAAGCAAAGAGAAACTGCTTGTGTTGAAGTGCAGCAGTTCTGCTCAGCCCAGAGGTGCACTGGGAATCACAGCAACTCAAGGACATTTTTAGCTCTCTGCTCTGTCTGCAATACCTTGGTGCAGTTTGCCAGGGATGGAGAGAAAGACTCTGAGTCCCATAGGAACAGAGCTCTTTCCTCTTCCTTGCCTTGTTTGTCCACATATTTTTAAGGCAGCACTTAGTCCTCTGGGGCCATGAGCTTAGTCAGGGCTTTGTGGGAGGCTTGTTGTACAATATGAATATAGTAAAAGCTACAAATAAGGCTGTTTGCTTTCTCCCTTCCCCCTTTCCTGTGTCCTGTCCTCTGCATGGGTATGGCAGCATAGTTTTGAATGTTTATACAGCACCTCTTGCATCTAGGAATGGCTAGAGGGAAAATCAAGGTGGGACAGGTGTTTTATCAGTGGAACACTACAGGGAGTTGCATTTGTCATGAGCTGGAGTAATTAAAAGTACTTCTTGCATGTTTGGATGAGGGATGCTGACTTCAGTCAGGGCATGAGCTGTGCAAAGTGCTTATTTTTATAGTTTTGACGTAAATCCTGGAATGTTTTCATTCTTAATTTGGAACACTTGCCCCAAAATGTTCCAAGTCTCCGTAGATAAGTCCAGGCTTTTCTTCTTCCTGATGTACATCCATACACATTAAAGTCCCAGACTTGATTGCCCAAGTCATTTAGGTGGACTGAGCACAGGACCAAGGCATCTTTTAGAAGTGATAACTTCCAAGTGCTTTGATAGACCACTGATCCCAGGTGAGATGCACAGTTTGGCTATCTAAAAACTATCTATCTCCTTCTGTGCTGAAGTGACATGGGTCATGTGCTTAACAAAACAAACCCAACCTCCTGCCAGCCCAGCACATACACAAAAATAATTTCCCTGGTTATATTTCCCTCTAGGGAGGTTTAAACTGTCAGCTTTGCTGAGCTACATTCACCCCTCTCATTCTTTCTCATGGGGGATGTCCTGCCACAGGGGACTCGTTGCAAAGTCATGTTTTGAAATTTTCCAGAGGGTTTAATATTAATTCACATACAAGAGACTTGCAAGGTCTTTCTTTTGAAATGGTCATACGCTATCAATAGCTCCCAGAGCTGGTTTTGTTCGGCTTTGACAACTAGCACAAAATATAGTCAATGCAAACACTCCTGATCTCAGGATAACATGGACATATCATTCTTCAGATCAGTCGCTGTCTCAGGATATAGGCACATGATTGTTGGCTCACCGTCATTGAGACCCATTTCAAATCAAGCCACCTTATTCATATCACTTAGTGTTGGATTGAGCTGATCTCTGCATTTCCAGTTGTATCTTCTCTTGCTCATGGAAAGTCCATTTTGGCCACCAACAATAAACTCTTGACAACAGCAGCACACGTCTCAAAACTCTAGAAGTGAACACAGGACAAGTAGAAGCTTTTTATTCTAATCTAAGACATTGGCTAGCATCAGTTATTGTAATGGTTAACAATACATATCTATGAACCCATAGGGCCTGTCTCATGATACACAATTAAGAAAAGGGTTTCTCACTTGTGCAGTCTCAGCTGTCAATCTGTCAATCTCTGCAGCCACCCACAGTCAGAAATAACGGCGTGAGATCACTGCCAACACCCTCATGTTGAAGCTTGGGGTTAGTATTTGATATCCATGACAATCCATCTGTTAAAATCCACTGGAATCCAACTCTCAAAACACTGTAAATGATTAATAATTAAAACCTGCCTATATAGGAACCTAATGTGCCAAGACATTGGGTAGAACAAGCAACTTCACAAAACAATTTGCATTACAGACTTTTCATCAGTTACAATAAAGAGGATGGTACAATCACAATTTCATTCTTACATTAATGTGCTTTTGGGTCTTTTCATTAACACGTGGCAGAAATATCTCTGTGGCAATAGAAGGGGTCTTGGCATACCTGTGCCTAAATGGTGTGTCACTGCCTGCTCTTCTTGCCTTACAAGTCTCCCGTAGGGAAAGCAGAGATTTAGCCTGGATCCAGCTGCTGTAATGGTGAGTGCCTGGCTGTCAGCATGCCTGAATAGGCTTCATCTGCAATCAAAGCCTCAGTGTGCTTCCCATGGAAAGCTGCCCAGTAAATTGATGTGATTTATTGTAAGGCAAGTCCCGATCCTGCTGTAACTGATGGCAGATCCCAATTTTGCCAGGGAAAGCAGGATGAGACACTGTTGGCTGATGCCTGTATCTCTGATGTGCTAGCCAGATAGTCCAAGATAGATAGTTGTATAGAAACATCCTCCATCCCTTTCCCCCCATTTATACAAATAACTCATGTTTTCAATCGATTATCTGTCTTATACAACTCCCTGTGTTAGTGGTTTTGTGGCCTTCACTGATCTGGAGTTGCTAACTCTGATTTTACTACAGGGGTTACAATGTTTACTGGGGTTTTTCTTGGAGTATCATCTCCTAGAGCCATGTGAAAGCAGTTTTCTTCCACAGCTCAGGAATGGTCCCATCTCTGCTGCTTGCCAAGGGATGCAAGGAATGTCCCAGTTGGGTTTTGAGCTTGTCCTGCCCTACTTCACACCACCGGTCTGTCACCCCACAGCATACATACTACACTGATTTACACCATGCTGACAGGCTTACATCCTTACAAACCTGCCCCCAATTCTCAGGACTGTTACAAGAAATCAATTTGAGTGACTGATACTGAGTGCTGATCCTCCAGCACTTGCATTTCTCCAGGCATTCGTACCATCTGCATCCATGATACTGCTGGGTTGCTGAAAGACAGCGTGGTTTGGATCGCATCCTCCTCTTGGCTCAGGGCAAGCACAGTCTTATTTTCATTCCCCTATGTGAAGAAAGCAGATCTGGTGGCAATTTAAGGATCATACATTATCATAGGCTACAGAAAGAATAATTTATGCCCTTGAGCCCTTCTCAGATCTTTCAGCACAATCAGGCATCTAAAGGAAAATCTAAGTTCTTTGGAGAGCCTCAGGCATGAGTAATGTACCCAAGAGAACTTGGGGTCCAGACATGAAGGGATTAGCATGATCCACCAGCATGGTTTTGTCATCTGAGACAGACTCAGGCACATACTTCATGTCTCCTTGTTTCATAACAGCCATCTGGATGTGAAAATGGGGGAATATGGGAGCAAGTTTCATGGCTCTGGTTTATCTTCTCATGGGCAATACATCACCTTTGGCTTTTGCATAGGACTGACAGATGCCTTTTTTGCTGTAAGCTTACACCACTCCTGCTCCTTTCCAATACACATTACCTGTAGCTCTGGAAGAGGGGGGAATACTCCCATAACAACCCAATATGATCACAATCATCCAAACTGCAAAATGCTTTTATGCTGGGTGGAGCTAGTTGTCTGTTGGGTATTTGTCAAGCAGTCAATGTAAAAACATACTGAATACTCCCCCGGGGTTTTGTTGCATTCATACAAGGAGTCACTAAGGCATCTTTGCCTCTGTTGACATTTGCCTTCTGCCTAATGTTGATACCCCTCCAGCCCTAAAAAAGCATCCCAAAAGCAGCCTGTTACTTGCTCCAACTGGAACAATTCTCTACAGTTCCCTGAACGTGTGGCAGTGGGCAGTCACTGTGAAACAGTTGACTTAATGCAAATCTAAGAGGATCTAGGGATTAAAAACCTAAATAAATATCCTCCTCCCTTCCCACAAGAACAATACCACCCTGAATCCGTGTGAATGCAGTTTCCAGCCCAGCTCCCTCCCTCAACATCTGACAGTTCATTTTAAAAGAATAAGGAAAAAGCAGAGCAGAGGGTTCCCTGGTGGGCTGTAAGACCTCCAAAGGACTTTTGGCAGCATCTGGAGATATTATTAAGTTTTCAGACTAGGTATGCGTAGCACAATAATTAGTTTCCCTGAAGAGACCCCAGTAATTGATGGAATTTTCGGATGTCTGTTAGGAAAGTACAAAACGGCTCTTCATAAAAACCAGCATTGGATTTTTCATTCTGTATTCCAGGTAGGCTAAAACTAGATATTAATACCTGGCTAGTAAATTCCTATGCTTAAGGAAGTTTGTAGCATAAAGAGCTCACAACACTGTGCACTGATTGCTGTGGAGTGAAAGACAGGAGTGCGGAAGTGATGCTGTGGTGATGCACCTTAGGTGCTGCTACCAATTGCCAATGCACCAGCACAGAGGCCAAGGCTTTCTCATTCCTCACACCAACCCTCACCACAACCCACAATTAACAAGGCAGAGCCACAGGAGCCTCTGTGCCTGACCAGAGGGGAATCTGTGTGTGACAAAGGTTCTGCTGAGGGGGAAGCATAAGGCATGATGCACAGAAGCAAAACCCTATAGGGAAGTGCTTTGTGCACTCGGCGATGGAGTGAATGTCCCTTGATCTGTAAACTGGATTAGGTGGGCTGATCAAGAAATACCTTCTATATATCTTTAAGAAATATTGAAGAAATTGCCTTCTGGAATGAAGAGTTACAAATATCATTTTGTCTTTACTTCTGGTGATGCTCCAGAAGTGGAGATGGAGTGAATGGGGAAGAGCTAGGATGTGCACTGTGCACTGGCATTGCAGATAGGTTAGATCAAACACCCTATGGTTTTCAATGCTTTTTGGATTGGGGCTGCAAACTAGTGAGTTGGGCAGAGTGCAGATGTGATTTAAGGTCAGTGTCTGTCTGGTCCTACCTGAAGGCTGTCCTATGTCAGGGATTTAAAGGCTTCCCCTCACTTCCTCCAGCCTGGCTTTCTGCTGAGGCTGCTGCAGTGTCAGCTAGTGCCACACATGGGAGAGGTTTGGAAATGAAAATGCAGCCCAGGAGAAGGGCAGGAACCTGGCAGAAAAAAACAGCTCCTCCTTTCACATGTAGGTCCTGTGCTGGTTTTCATACAACTATTTTAAAGGTAGAGCTATATAGCTTAACTATATAGTTAAATAGTACTTTGCTGCAGTTATCTCAGTGCTTGTGATTTGAATACATATAAGAAAAGTACTTAGCTGTATTAACTCCTTGAGCAAGTTAATAATGTCAAATTCACCTTCACCCTTAGTGAAGCGGGTCCAAAAACCCCAACATTTTTACCACTGTGTGTAACATCAGCAAATGCCTGTTCCTGTGCCCCATCCAGCACCACTGGCACCCCAGGTCCGCAGCCATCACATGGCATGCCACAGTATTGGTTTGCAGGCAGGGACCTGCAGCATCCCTCAAGGAGTTGAGAACAGCAGCATTTCCATAGAGAGCCTGATAATTTCCTTCTCATTAGTTACTTTGACACAAGAAAGTTATCACAGTTCCCCAATCTGTCACTGGGCTGAAGGAATGGGGATTTGTAAAGCCAGATACAGGTTTTAAATTATGGCAATAGAAAATAGTTGCTTTTCATGTAAAGCTGCAGTACAGACCCAAAGCTGAATTTCCTCAGGGAAAGTAGAGCAATTATTTTGTTGCTGTCAAGGCAATACCAAGGTGTTTTATTCCTATTCCTAGTACCTTAGTATAATAAAAGGAGCTAAATACCTCAAAGCACTGGTCTAAACTGGGTCCTGTGCAAGAGGCAGCACAGGGTTTTTCAGCAGACAGTGCAGACACTGCACTGCTTGGGGTCCCCACACTGCCCAGGTGCTGTTGCATTTAGAATCATAGAATCACACAATGGTTTGGGTTGGAAAGGACCTTAAGATCATCCAGTTCCAACCCCCCTGCCATGGACAGGGACACCTCACACTAAACCATGGCACCCAAGGCTCTGTCCAACCTGGCCTTGAACACATCCTTGAACACATCCCATCTCTCCATGTGTAGGACAAGCCCAGGTGACACAGGACAGCACATGTCATTCACACCAGCTCTGCAGCATCCCCAGCCCTGCCAAGGGGGGCACCAGCCCCATTGCCCACTCAGCATCAGTGGGGAAGGACATTTCCCCCTTGCTCCCCTCTCCAGCTGATCCTAGCAGCTGCCTGCAGTTTCTGAGCAAGGCACAGAAGGCAGCAGTGGCATGGAGAAGCCTCTGTGGGCTCCTCCAGCCCATAAATCATGGCAGCTAATAGCCCTCCTGACAGTCGCGCTGCCATCTTGGGCTTAACGATCAGAGGGAGCATATTGCAGCAGCAAAGTGAAAGCAGGGCATAATACTTATTTACTGAAGGGAATATTGGCTGTTTCCTGGCAGTCCCTAGGGGAGAGGCTTCTCCCCTAAATAGAGAGGGAAGCTGAGCTTTCCACTGAGATCATTGCACCCTTGGATGCCTCTGCCTCCTCCTCCTCCTTGCGAGGCTCGTCTCCAGCCGTTTCCCTAGGACTGACAGGCTGTACTCCATGAGTCAGGGATGTGTCTTACCGCAGACTTTACAGCCTGGGGTAGCTTCCAGCCAGGGAGTTCATCTGCTCCACTCAGCTGGTGGTGAGCTGCGAGAGCACTTGGGTTGGGTTTATTTATTGCCGAGGGCTCCTGGGATGCCACACTTCCACTCTTTGAGAGAGGCAGCTCATTTTCTGCGAGACAGCCTGTGGGGTTGAACTGCAGACAATAAGCTCAGGGCTACTTTACTGGCCCTGGCAATTAAGAGGACATTACAAAGCCTCTCCAAAGGGAATCACAACCTTTTGAGTGAACAAAGTGCCCTCCTGGGGGGGAAAAACTGCTCCAAGAGAAGAACATTGTGATAAGATTCACAGACCTTAAGGCCAGGAGACACTGTGAGATCCTCTAGTCTGGCTTGTCCATCACATTCCTCCCTGCTGCATCCGCAGACTGCATGACATGAGTAACATGATGTGGCACCATCCTGTGCAGTGCAGCATCCGCTTGTGTCCTGGTGATACAGTTAATCATCTCTGGTGGGATTGCACAAAAAGGAAGAAAATAAAGAAGCCTGTGCTGCCTTCTCTAACTCACTTGCCTCCAGCTTCCATCTGTCAGCTGGAGTTAATGCCTTCCCACCAGCTCCTGTGAAGCCAAACTTTCAGCCATGGGTCTATAGCTCTTGGAGTGCACAGAGCTGGATTTCCTCTGCACCTTCCTGGTACAAAATCTGAACAGAGCATTTCACACCTGTAACCTCTTTCCCAGCTGAAGCAAGTCACTTGCCTTGCCTGCAGCTCCTGCCATCAGTAGATTAGCTCAGTGCAACAACATTTACCAGGTAAGCTTCATCTTACCCAAGAGCAGAACAAGGTTCAATTTACACCCCCCCCCCCTTTTTCTTTTTAAGTTATTTGGTCCCCATTACACAGCCTGTAATCACATTGAGCAGCCCAATTATCCCACCACAGCTCTGCAACACTAATTGCATTGCAGTTCTCAGCCGTGGCAGTCACCAAGCTCTCCTGCTCATTAGCCAGGCTTCCTCCATTGATACAGCAGCAGGTTTTACATCTCTTCTCTTCACATTCATCAAGTTGGCTTTGATTTGTTACTAATTAGAACTTGGCTCCTCCAGTGCTGCTTAAAGCCTTTTTACCTGCTCCAGTATGCATGTAGCCAAAGTGATTAGCACCCCTCACCATGGCCTTCTCACCGTGTTCTGAAGCCAAACATTCCAGCCATTTAAAATCATATACAGTAGTTAATGTGTTACTTTTTTGTTACTTATGTAGTTAATGTGTTACTTATTGTCTGTAAGCTAAACACTTGGATTTTTCATCAGGTTTCCCCCCCTTAGGTTCTCCTTTCTGTCATGCTATCCTCATGATAATGATCCTGACCTTCTAAACCCACCCGCTTAGAATAAGTCAAAGGAAATTGGGCTGTGGAAGGCAGCACAAGCCCTCAGCCTTTCCTCCTGCCAACTGTCCTACCAGTGCACACCAGGGAATAGCCTCTCTTTAAAGGACCTATTTTAATCCCAGAATGTGTTTCTGCAGTTGGCTTCCTTAGCTTCACTACTATCACCTCCTGCTTTTTGCATGGAGCTTTCATTTCCTGCACTGGCCCTTTTGCTAAGTAGCTCTTCCTTCATTGTAAGGGACCCTCCTTCTCTTTCTGAGCCCTTAAAGAAGAATAAGGGAAGGACCATCACTTAGAGGATAAGGAACTAGGTTTGATGATGGCCAAGCAATTCCTGCTGTGCTTATTTAGGGAAGCTCCATGTCTGGGCAGAGTTGGGAAGGGAGGTCAGCATTAACTGTTTCCACTCTGTGGGAAATGGCATTTATTCCCTGGTTTCCCTTGGCATTCAGCTGTCTTCAGTGTATGATTAGCCTAAATCCAGGGGAAGACTTAGCTGTTTTCAGATTAGGTAACACTACCATAGCCAGAAAGCCCATGGCTCCTTGATGCTTGACATCAGAAGTGAAATTCAGATTTAGAGTTAGGTTCTTGTGCTCCCTGAACAGGTTCATGAGCTAGCAGGAAGTCTTCGAACAAGCATTCAAACAAGCCACATGTAGTTGTTGAAGCCAGTGTGTCAATAAGAAATGCTGACCTGAATTTTGCAGCTGAAACTTAATGGCTTCAGGACCTTGGGTGCTTCAAAAGGTTTGACATTCAGCTCCTGCACTCACAGCTCCCCCAGAATCCAAAGCTTTGTGGGTTTAACCCCCCATTCATGTCTTACAAGGTGCAGCTATTTCCTAGGGTTCGAGTGCATGCCCAGGTGTTAGGAGGCCTGGTTGGACAGCCCTTTAGCCTGCTCACCCACTCCAAACTCTTCCTGACCTGCTTGGTGATGTTCCCCAGTGCCCACCCCAACATCTCAGCTGGATCTGGGCACCCTCTAGCCCTCTCCTGAGAGCTGCATCACCATGGAGGAAATGGCACCTTCCCCAGCTGGTAGTAGCAGTGGTGGGATGGGTTTTCTTGTGGCCATCACCAGGAGCATTTGCAGAATCCATGTGCAGCTTCAGCAGCCCAATGGGCTTGTTTCACATAGCAGCTCTGGTCCCACTGCCTGGCCTCTGTGACACCATCTTCCCCTTGGGTCAGGCTCCAAACAGCTCTTCCACACATCCCAGCCTGTCATACTCTCCCATGTCATCCCAGTCAGTCTCCCATGGCTTGAGTGCAACAAGCACTGAAGTCATCTGCTTGGCTGGCTGTAAGAATCCTGCCTTGCTGAGCCCCATAGGAGCCAAAGTTGTGCCCAGTCCTTCCCATTGCCTCCTGGCTTTTCCCTCTGTGCTGTCACCATTTCCCCCTTGCTCTCCCAAAATTCTCCCCACCACACTGCCTTCCTCCCATCTGCTTCCCCTTGTCCATGTTGCTGCAGGACAGGCAGCTCCCTGATGGGGCCTCAGCAAACCCCACTCTTGATGTCACCCTGCACTGCTCCTCCTTTGGGCAGGAAACATGCCCATTTTCCTTTTCTTTCACCTCATTTCTGTCCTCCTCTTACTCCTCTCTGTCAATTTCATACGCTCAGCTTTCAGCTGTTCCTCCTTTCCTTGCCTGCTTTTACCTTGTGCCATGTACATCCCCCTCATCAGACCCCATCTCCCCACACCTCTTCTAGTGAGCAATTTGACTCTAACTGCTTTGGAGACTATTTATTTTAATAGGTATATCCCTTAATACACTGGATTAATATACCTGCTTATCTCTTCTCCCAGAGATAATTTTTCACATTGTAAATTAAATAGGAAAATGAAAGTCAAAAGCCAAAGGAATAGATTTATTTTCCAGTGCTCTCAGTGGAAGGCCCCTACAAAGGTACATTTCATAGCACATATATAATTGCATATATGATTAGTGAAACAGTTGGGGCACTGGAAGGGAAGTGAGGCTGAGGCAGTTTATCAGTGTGGCTGAAATCCCCTCAACAGCCGTTCAACAAAGCCTGGCCTGTAAGTCACTCAGTTTTCTTACCAGTTCATTGGCTGCAGAACACTGGTTGTTCAGAGCACCAGCAGATGCAGGTTTTGCTGGGAGGGGCAGGGATGGATGCCCAGGCACATGCATGAACTCCTTGTTCTCCTCATTGTGAACACAAGAGCCTGCAGGGAAACACCACTGGCTGCTGGTGGCATTGCCCTTCCAAGGGAACAAAGGTCTTAGAGGTCAGGAAGGCCTCCTGAGTCAACTGAGGCTCTTGAGTCAATGAACAGAGAAAACAACCGTCTTGTGTTAAGAAATTTTATTTGTCCTTTGGATCTGTAATGTAAGCACATAAAATTACAAGTGGAAGAAACATCATGCCACAAAATTGCATAGAATTTTTACAAAAATGTGAATTATGCCTCTGAAACAATCCATAGATCGAGGAACCGAAAAAATATGTACATGTTAACTGAAATACTTCATCCTACTTGGAAAGCAAATCATCAAGGACTAATCAATCACAGACACTAGTAATACAATGTACAAGAGCAACACTGATTTCAAAGAAAGGCAAGCAGTGATGTCCCTTTAGTTATCTTTCAGTGACTGTTTAGCTAATACATGAGCATTAATGAACGTAATTATGAACATGTTAAATCTAAAACGTCTGGCCTTCAGTAGGACTTTTAAAATTCAGTTGATACTGCCAAAACCAAGCTATTTTCAGTAGTGTAAAGATATCTGAAGTGCACGACCTAGTTTAATATAGACAGCTCTATTCTATACAGCAGAAAGTCCACGATACAGCATTTCCACACATTCAACACGGAACAAGGCAAAATACATAAAAGGCACAAGACTTGCACATCATAAAGACCCCTTTTTTTTGTTTTCATTATCTTACTCTAGTTCAAGTAATATCAATATTAAATGATATCCGTTTCACTGAAATAGATTGAACAATGCAAGATGTACAGCGTTACACACTACCTTACACCCGCAGAAAGTGGCACTGTACAGATATAAAAAAACGTGAGTACAGGAAATGGTCAAATACAAACGTACTGTAAAATGACTACAGCTGAGAGTATAATTCATCCAACTGGTATATTTATGTACTTTGAAATATAAATAAAAGGATAAGTGGGATTTGCCCGAGTTTGAAGACTGTGGTGAAGTCCTGGCTCCGCTGCAATTCAGAGCCGGGAAGCCTGCGCTGTACAACGGTTTCTGTAATGCAATAGTCCTCAGTTGTATTGCGAACACTGCTATCAGTTCATTCCTCTAACAGCTGAGACAATATGTCCTTTTGACTTTATAAAATGCAGCATTACATCTCGACTCTCTACCTTTTCAATGAGTGATTAAGATTGAGTTCAAAGTGCAAAACAAGGAGTAACAGAGGATTCACCTTTCCTAGCATTAAGATGAAAGTCAGATTGTTGAATTTCATGTTCACTAATCTCCTCATCATAAACCAGAATAGTTTAATCCAAAATACGACCTCCAAACAATGTGCAATTTTTCTTTCTTTCTACTCTTTAAAAAAGAAACATCAAAATACTGTTTGTTTTCCAAGATTTGAACTTATATATATACACACACCATTATTTAACTGGAAACTTAAGCTTGATTTGTATTTTATTGCTTAAATTTAAATAAAATAAGTTACTTTAAAGTACTAAAATCCTGAGGGAATGGAAGTAAAGTAACTTAACTGTTACGATGTATTAAAATGCCTCCCTATGTCACAGACTGCTTTATCCAAGGGCTTTCCTGATCTTGCAAACATTAACGTGACTGTCACTCCCCAGATGAGCTGTGCTGAGCCCAGTTTGCAGGATCAAGCCCCTCGATGCAGATCTACATCTTTGGACCTAATTTATCCTTTGCCCTAAAACGCCTCTTTGCACAGCTGAGGGAAAAGGCCTTTACCATCATGCATTGGCTTGGGTACAAATAAGAATCTGTCCCTAATGTTTCCCAATTCCTATTTCTGTTAGTCTGGGAATGCAGAGAATTTCGTCACCTTTTCAAATCTCCTGACTTGCACAAAGTGTCTCTGTCGTCTGATAGAAATGTCTCAAAATGTGCTGTTACTTCTCTCATGCATATCATACAGTACACTAACTTTGATTGTTCTTACTTTAAGTAGTCAGTTAAATGGATTAATATACATTTTTAAATAACAGTGATCAGGTTTCTTATAGTTTGCTTTTAAATTTCAGACCTTTGTAAAACTGAACCTCAGTCTTAAAAATAATGGAAGATTCTGTTAAATTTCAAATACTGTAGTCCTAAACATTTTATAATCCTATCAAATTCAGTAAGCTTAAAATATGATACTTAAAATCAATACTTCTGAGTCTGCAAAATATATATCAAATTTATATTCTAAAACTACTTTGATTTACAACACTAACACCACAAAAAAAAAGAATTTCATGATTCAGTGACTATTTTCTAGCAGTATATCCCAGATGTTAGCTTTCAGAAAGATTCTCTCTACCCACGTATCCCTGAAGCATTTCATTTGGCCAAGAGACCACGCTTACTTCAAAATAGAAACATGCTGCGTGTGTACTGACTGATGTGTGTGCACATATAGCTATATATATATATACACAAACATATATGCACTCACACAGTCTAATGAACACAGATGTACACAGACACCAGCAATCCCCAGGCAGAGTTCTTCTCCTTGTTTTCCTCTTGTCCCCACAGTTCCAAGGATTTTCAGCAGCAAATAGATTTCTTTCCATGTGATAAACATCATCTCAAGACAGCAAGCCACCAGTGCTTGCAAAGCTAAAAAGGATTAAATGTTTCAGTGCAAATGTAAAATGATGGTACAGCTGTCAAGGTGCAGTTAGAAAGAAGGAAACAAACATGATTAAGTACTGTTACAATATTCTCTAGGATCTGTATTAGTTTGGAGCACTTTGCATTGGCACTTCCAAAGGAAATCTGCACACATTTGTCTCTGTACAATACACTGGTCTTCATTAAACATTCTTAGCAGTGAACATGGCCACAAAATTACCCATTGTAAATTGACCAAAAAAAAGGAGAAAAAAGAAGAGAGGATGGTTAACATATTAATTTTCCCATTACATCTGCACTAAGCTTTTGAATAATAATAAGGTGAAGAATGCGAATGAAGACCTTTGCACAATACTTGATATAAAATGTTCCTTGTGGGACATGTGCGCTTGAATGCAGATTCCTCCTGCCCCCCCCAGATGCTGCAGCAGGAGCTCACATCGGGATCACAGAGCCGGGCAGCATCATGCCTCCGTGCACTGATTGTTTCCTGGGCAGTTAAAAAGTAGTATCAAACACCTTTTCTGGGTTATCTTCTTCCAATTCCTCTTCACTTTGCAGAGGTTTATGATTTGATTTTCCACTGTCGGATGCCAGGGAAGAGGGGGCAGAACTGTGGTCTCCATCTTCACTGATTTTCCCTTTCATGGCTTCCTGTACAAACTCCAGAATTTCCAAAGGCAGTCTTTTGAATTTGTCTTGGTATTCCTGATCAAGTTCCACCTGCAACTACAACAAAAAAGACAAGCTGTCTTCAGGTGTATCCAATGCCGTCAGTGCTACAGTATGGGACAAGTACCACACAAGGCGGGGGGGGGGGGGGGGGGGGGGGGGTTAGTGATACATTTTTGCAGGATTAAACAATATATTCCTTTATTTTTCACATCAGTGCCACACATCCAATACACCTGTGGATTTCCATGCAGTCATAGCAAAGCTGAAGGAACGTGCGGTCATTTGTGGATAAGGCTGGTTTTGGGTACCATCCTTGGGTACCCAAATCCGTGGATTTAACTGTATTGGTGTCCATACTCCCACTGGTGTTCACAAGACCCGATTCAAGTGCAGTATGGACCACGGACAAGCCTTTCAAAGAGCAAGGCCTTTATTAAGCATCAGGTAGCTAATCACACATTAATCACACCACAAACATTGCTCTGGGAACAATATCATAACTTTTGCCAGATTTCAAGGGTTGGAGAAACCATTAGGAAAAAGTCAGTTGTCAAAAGGGAGGCAAAGAGGGAGGGAAAAGAAGTTAAATCACATTTCTTAGGGCCAGATCATGGAAAGTTACATTATCTGATTAATGCAGTATGAGTCTTGGACATTACTGGGGAAAAAGTGTCATATCATCAACAGGATGCAAAAGGCATGCAGAAAGAAATCTGGCTATCAGTCTTCAGGAAGCTGTGGGTCCTTTCCCAGTATTTATTTGTAGAGCTTTTGTTTTTAGTGCCCATATTAGGATCTGTACGATCTGTTCTTTAAAACACATCAATGTGTATGAAGGTTTCAGCTGAAGACAAAGCCAATTTTTTCATCATGACCAACATGAGCACAGCAGGAAGCAGAAGGGGTGAGTTCCAAAGCCAAACCCGCTCCATCCATCCAACCAACCAACCATCCATACATCCACCCACCTTCTTAAAAAGAGGGAGTCAGGTTCTGCTAACTGTAGCTGCAGCAGTTTTGCAATAGTTTCTTAGGCAACTGTATTTTGAGCTGTATTTTTTTTCCAGGATGCATGAAGGTGCTATGAATTCTGATCCTTCAGCTCTATGCTTGAGTCTGTCCTATCTGGCTTCAAGTCTCCTTCACCCCATTGCAATAGCTCACAGCAGGTAATACAGATTTTCACTTGAACATTAGGACCTCTGCTAGTCTTACCATCCTTGACCTGTCCACAGCACATGAATTTACTATCCCTCCCTCTGAGCCCTTCCCATCCCATTCCCTATGCTTCTGTCCTGGTTTCCATCCTGCATCTCTGACTTTATTTTTGTGAGGCCTCTTCTCCTTTCTCCACATATGCAAGTCAACGTCCTTAGCTCACCTGGTCTAGTTCTACATTCCTTAATTAGACAAATATTGCAGCTTTTCTTCCTCAAGACCTAGGATCTAGCTTTTTCCTTTTGGCTCCCTGCCTTATTTCTGGCAATTTTCCTGCTGTCCTGGCCTCAGTTTCCCAACTCGGTGTCATAGTACTGATAAATACTGAGTCTGAGGCACAAATACCTCCATTAAATGCACCCTGACACTTCAATGTCTGTTTGTATCAACAATCACTACCATAACATCCTTCTTCCATTTGGAACCTTTCTTTTTTTCCCCTGAACTTCCTTTGTTTTCTGGCTTTTTCTTTAGATACAAATTTTTGAGGGATCCTCCTTTTATCTCCATTTTGATAACACTTCCTGTATTGTCAGGGGAACAGATGCTGATCATCTCTCACTGCCCAGCTCACCACTGGAACCCTGCAGGCCCAGAACTACTCTCCTGCTGCGCAGGGAACTCCTCAGCCACGGAGTGGCCACATCTGCTGAGGTCCCTGCTTTAGAGTGATGGCACCATGGCACTCATGAGATCATATTGCAAACCCAAAGATTATGCTGTAGGCTAAAGGTCTACCATCATGGTGCCATCATGCTTTTGGTTACAGTTCACTGCTAAACACCCTCACTGCTTCAAAAAACAGGAGGGAGGGAAGGGAAGGTGAGTCCTGTTTGTTTATGACAGTTCCACAAAGATGCTGTCACAATCAGAGGGAGATTTGTGCCAAACATGGGGCAAAATATTCTTTGGGTTAATCAGAAACAGCAGCAATGGCAGAGGTAGTGTTGGGTTCATGGTTGGGCTCCATAATCTTAAAGGTCTTTTCCAGCCTAAACGATCTCATGATACTACACATGCCAAGTGCCACAGTCTTTCTTTGTTCAGGAGTGCCTGCAGCTGCCTCTGGGTTGCTGATGCAGATACGTGGCAGTGTCTGAGCACCCCACAAAGCCAGGTAAAGTTCCTGCAGGGAGAGACAGCTCTACATACAGTATATTTTATCCATCTAGGAATTGTGGGAAAGTATCTGGAACACTGGAAGTCAAAGCTTTATAAAAGGGCATAAGATTATACAGAAGTGTCTGAGCCAGAGATGAGCTGCTGCATTTCCCCACCTCATTGTCATACATGGAATTACTGAATTTGTAAATGTTGGGCATTCAGACATTGGAGGAAAAATGTAAAATCGAAAGTCAGAGAAGGTCTCTGAGCTCTCAACTTGCTTCTGAACCTTGATTTGCTTAATTAGGTTTAAGAGCAATGGAAATACTTGAAATCCCTCAGAAACTGAACATTATCTGAACCCAGTGCAACTGTAAGCATGTTGCTAGATAGCAATTGTGTCTAATATTCACATCCTAAAGCGCCTCCAGTGGATAATCCCCCCTAAGTCAAGCGTTTAATAGAAATGACATGAATCTGGAGCTACCTCTCTCTGTCTTCAGTGTCTCCAGAGACAGTCTATATAGATATCTAATCATGAGAAGGTTGAAGTTAGTTGAGAAGGAGCAGACAGCAGACAAGGAGGGTTGATTAAAACTGCATCAGTGTGTAAAAATTAGCTTGCTTTTTGATTTCAAAGGCATTGTCAGTCCTTCCTTTTGCCTGGCCCCAGACAAGCACCTCGGAGCCCATTCCCTGACTCCCAAGCTATCACACGACTCTCCAGCTGCAATGAAAAGCACAATGGGTGAGTCTGGACACAACTGCCCAGCCCCACTGCCAGACCTGACCTTTCTCAGCAAGCTTGGAGCTTGAAAACCCATGGCAGTCTCACAGTGCATCAGTTATGATCTCCTTAAACCATCAGCCCTGGCACAACACTGGCAACCAGCTGCGGGTCAAGGTTAAAGAAACAAGTTACCCTGATAAAACCAGCTGGCTCAAAAACCCCAGCTGGTTTTATTTTAAAAGCCTGAGTATTTTATATGAGACAACATTAACCACATTCTGAGGCTTTACAGGGACATACAGCTCATCTGCTAATGGAAAGCTGCCCTCCTAGCAGTTCATCATGTATGTCTTTTACTTGGCTTTCTGATCACCTGACAAAGTACCACATCAGTGGGTGTGTATGTAAAATCCTCTTTGCACAACTAACATTCCACCAGACTCCAGCCCAACATGGCATTATGGTTCTGTTTGCTGTCCCCCTCGGTTGCCTCCCATCACAAGTCCACCTACCCCTATTTCTCTGTTCTCTAGCTACCGAACAAGGTGACCTACACTTGCTTGTAGGATTTTGAAGCCAGACAAGGCGGGGGAATGAGACTGGAGAGTAGAAAGGCAGATTGTTATCTAGACCACTGTTCCCATTAACATGACAACCTTTTTTCTCCTGTTATCTCACTGTTTGCCCTCTTACAGATCCTATGTCCTCTCTTTAACCCCCAATAAAAATGATTTATTAATATCACCTCCATGCAGTGTTAGTATCCCCCAAGGGGTTGGATGCTTGATTTCTTGTTCAGGTAAATCATGCTCTCATGTGCTTTACTTTCAGGCAGTAAGTTAAAGACTTTAAATATTTGGAGCCATCATTAAGTGTTTGCAACTCGGTCACTGGGGATGTGAAATGAATGTGATGGCTGTGGCCAGAAGCTCTAAGTCTTGAATATATGCTTCTAGCTACCTACCCTTTAGCCTGTTTACCCAACAGGCTAGTTAAAACATCAGCAGATATTCACATTAGCTTTACAAAATGGGTAGGTATCAGTATGACCATCCCTGAGTTACAGAACGAGAGAAATGAAGTTTAAGTAGGGATCAGCTTGGGAGGTGCCATCCTCAGCTGGAAAGAGTTCTCCTCCACCTTATTTCTGTGATCACTTATCAAACCAGACATACACCAACACAGGCTTGCAACAGGCTGTGGACCACTGGGCTACTGAGTTATTCCACTCAAAATAACAGCAGACATAGAGAGATTGCAACTGTCCTGCCTTTTCACTATACCCCACAGGGGTCTATTTCCATAGGGAAGCTGTGCCTGAGAGGCCCTTTGCCTGCAGGCAGCCATTAGGCAGTGTGGGTGACCAAGGGCTAATGCATTCTTGTGTCCTGGATGAACACCACAGTGTCCTTTGAACCTACAGCCCCTTGCCATAGGGACAGAAATGGAGCAGGGCTTTACATTACTAAGCCCGTGTCTCAGAGCTCCTGGTGGCCAGCCAGCTGCCCAGCTGATCCATTGACATTCCTTCTCAATTCCAAGGGCTCCTTGGCATCCTTGGCTACAACCGCTTCCCAAAAAGGGTCATCATTCAGAGAAAGGCCTCAGCAACCCTTTCCTTGGAATGTGGGAGGGGAAAATTAATATGGTCATTCAGCTTAAAGCAGGGAAAATGCACTCAGAAAAGGAAGTGGGAGGTATTATTAAAACCATTTAAATCATTCATACCTAGCTGTAACTATTAACTACCAAAATAACATAGCATTAAAATAGCCACCACAGTAACTGTGATCAATAAAGAATTGCAGAAGCACAAGTGTTGGTTTTAGACCATCCTGACCAAGCCCCTGTAGCCTTTTGCATATTTTCAAGTGATCTAATGAACCTCTGTTTCTATCAAGAACAAAACTAAAACCATCACATGAGTGACACAGTGTTGCCAACACCAGTTACCAGGAGGACTTGAAAACAATGGGTGGATGCAGAGCACTGCTTCCTTGTGACCTCCTCCCTCTTGCTTTGCCAGCCCAAGGGAAAGGGGAGCTGTGGAGGAAACATGTTTAACCCATCTCCCTTCCTGCCACAGCAACACCTTTGAAGCTGTTAACATGAGCCCTGCTGCTCCTTCCCCTTGTACCTTAGAAGTGGTGTTTTGGAAGTTAGCAATGAAAGTGTTTTCCAAACACTTTTCCGCTCTCTTCCTTCCACATAGGGTTTGAGTAACCTCATGCTTGGTCTGCAGAGCAGTGAGACCTCAGAGAATCATTCCCCTGATGTCAGCTCCCATGCTAGTGGCAGTTATCTGATGCAAACCCAACCCACTTCCACACGGACTGGGATTTGTTCCAGCTCACATGGTTTGTAGCATATACTTTCAACTCAGAAACAACAGAAGGGTCACTGCTTCAAAAGCATCTGAGGAATTAATCTCTGAGCAAAGATGTTTGAAGAAAATCATGTCTGAAACACAACTTGTTACACATTTTGGTGAAAAACTCCAACTAAAATGCAATTTGATTGAATCAAAACCATTAATTGTGGCCATGTTTGTTTTGATGAAGTTCTTCCACTGCAAAAATTTGATATGACTCCAAGTAAACTATTTTAAGCCTCAGATTTTCCATTCCGGTCACAATTTTAAGGCCAGTTTCTTGAGCTTTGTGTGTCTTTCATCTCTCTTCTGAAATCTTTCTTATTTTGCATTATTCATAAATACTTTGTTTCCCTGATCACACTATTTCTTTCTATGAATGATGCAATGAATTATGAATGAAAACCAACCCAAACACCCTGGTTCAACAATCCAGGTAAATACGCACTCTGAAGATGAAATAGTTTGGTATCTCCACCGCTCTCTGGCATTTCCAACAGCAAACTCTTGATGTTTTTATAAGCTTTTCATGTTTCTTGAGTTCTGATTGCAATTTTACATTGCATTATTTCCCCTTGAGGCAGAGAGCAGCAAAATATCAAAACAATGACTTTTTGGGGTGTATCTGGTTAGTGTATTCACTCACCAGTTGAAATACAATACTGATTTGCATCCATATTTTGCATCCATCCATGTGGCACTACCCACATGCAGTATAATATTTAATTCCACATACACAGTACCTGTTCTTTTTGCTTTTCTGATGAGAACCTCAACTGTATTCATTTCATCTGTGCAATCTCAGCAGAATGCATTCTGACAAGAGGCAAGTGCTGGTCCCTGCACAGCTGCTAACAAAAGGGGGACTTCAACCTCTCCAAGCTATTTCTGTTGAGCAAAGCTCCAATTTTCCTTCTCAGATGTCATTGTGAAGGTTTATTTTGTTAACACCACCAACACTGATCTTTTCACTGGCCAGGGAATGCATATTGCAACAGCAATACTGGTCTGAGATCGTGGCCCCTTTCTCACTCCTCCCCTGTTGCTCTAAATCTTCTAAAGCTCCAAATACTTATTTTTCTTCCTGCAAATGTTTGACCCAAGTGCCTAAAGATAATTTTGAATAGAGGATTTGGGGCTTTTAAGACTGCATCAGACAACAAATATGCATAATGTCAGCGACCTCAATTTAGCTTCCAAAATAGCACATGGAGGGCTCCCAGATTAAGGGTACAGAGAACAAGCAAGCTGCTGTTCTGCTGCTTTTAATTTTCAGAGCTTACTTAATTAGAAAGCCATTCTGGAGGGATACGGCATTAAAAGACATATGAGTAGCAGGAATTGTTAAAAGCAGATGGAGGCTCAATAACAGGGAGAGTGAAATTGAGGAACAGAGCTCAGGGATCAAGTGATTTATAGGCAGCAATTTTTGTTTAATTGGAAACAGTAGGACTTCTTATTAAGGACCATGTTATTCTTTCCACTAAACAGATCTCTGCTGGTAGGGCAAAGGAGAAACCATGGCTTAGTTGTCCTCACGCCTCATGGCTACACCCTTTGCAGCACTCAGGGTGACTTCAGGTGAGGACAATGGGTTTGAGCAGACCCAGGACTTCCCTGCAGGATCTTTCCATAACAAATATATCCACCTCCTCCAGCAGGGAGAATGGCCCAAAGAAGGCAGCTGGGAAATGCAGTTTCTTGGGAGGCTGTTTATCCAGGCCTGGGAAAGGGGTTAACAACTCCACATGTGCAGAGGACACTTAAATGCTGTCTTTTTCTCCCAGTGACTGCAAGAAAGTACATAAAGAGACATGCTACCATGCTAACATCTTAACATAGCTACTCAAAGACAATATAGCTGAACAGGAAACAAAACTATTCAGATAGCTGAGGTTTTATCTCAAAAGATGCTGAACTATGGAAACATTAAAGAAAACTGAAGGGCACTCAGTATCACAGATGGCACAAGGAACAGCCCTGCATAGGTGAATGACAGCTGGCCTGGGAATGCCTTTACACTGACAGGAAAGCTTCCATTAATGATTCCTGTCCCCGGACAAGGACATCTCAGTCTCATTGTTTTTCAGACCATGAGAAACACAAGGGACACCAGGACTTTCTCTCTGACAGCCCCACACTCCTTATCTCCCAAATGAAGCTCTCCTAGTTCTTTACACAAGTTCTAACACACCAACAGGATCTTCCCATCCTGCAAGGCCTCCATTCCAGAGACTGGGAATAGCTTGCTCAGGAGTAGCTGTATTTTTCACTGATCCACTGCTGCCACCTCTGACTTCCCATGTCAAGAGGTTGCTCAGTCCAGATATTGTCCTTCAGACCCTGTCCCAAGACATTTTAACACCCAAATCATGTCACAAATCGAGGTGTCTAGAAACTGTATCCTCTTTTATCTTCCCATATTCATATACTCCCCCTTCAACTTCCCCTGTTATCTTCCACGTTTCATCTTGTCTCTTCCTATTAAAGCAAAGGTGATTTGATGTGCCTCCCTAATGTACAAGTCCCCATGTAAATGAATTCTTTAATATCTGCTGTCTCAAGGCATCAGACTGTAACCTGAGGGCCTTCATCAGTCTGTGTTTCCACCTTTATTAACTGCAACCTCAATTAAAACAATGACACCTGGGCTCCTAGGGGTTAACACTCTCATCAAGAAACTCATATCTTCTTTCTGGATAGTAAATCGACATCTATTCCAAGCTAATTAAAATAACAACAT
Organism: Melopsittacus undulatus; assembly: GCF_012275295.1. NCBI lineage: Eukaryota > Metazoa > Chordata > Aves > Psittaciformes > Psittaculidae > Melopsittacus > Melopsittacus undulatus. The sequence goes on along the minus strand of NC_047529.1, from coordinate 5,665,406 downwards.
TTGAGTGATGAGATGCCCATCAGTGTTGCCCAGGTTACATATGTATTATATATGCATATGCCTGTATTGTACCTCTGCTGAGAAGTTCTGAGTTAGAGAAGCTCCTTACAGCAAAGGCATCAACTGGTGATCATTCCCTACTGACAGTTGTATTACCAGTAGTAATTTCAGATCTCTTGCATCTTCTCTAAGGAGAGAGCTCTTACTGAATGCTGTGGGAGGATTTTCTTCACCATCACTTTTGTTTCCTATTTCTTCATAAGTACAGCAGTTTATTCTCATGCAAAGCCCTGAGCTGTGCCTTGTAAGCTGTATACTTGGAATCACTCTACTTTTCTGATGACTATTTTGTGTAATTGTTTCCTTTTGTGGATAAAATGCTTTCTTAGGCTGTCAAGTGGGTTTTTTGGTAGGCTCCATAAATACATGACCTATGCATCTCAGGATGCATATGAATACAGATAATTTGAGCTACTTTGAATGGGGAAAAAAATCCCCTTTCTAGGAGCATGTATCACATTTTAAGGCTAATTCTGCTCTTTTTCATTATCACTGCACTAAGTTAGCATCACTGCAAGTAGAAGAGAATCTGCTCAGTTCCAGTGCAATAAATCCACAGAAACTCCACTGAAGTCTCATCTATCCTCAGGATCTTGGGGTGGATCCAGAGTAAATGACTCTAGTGACACAGCTCAAATTGAGCTTCTTAACTGATCCTTTTATAAAGTACTGTCCATATTTTGGACACTGTTTTCAAAACAAACAACATAAACCCCCACAGAGCATCCATTGCCTTCTAACAAGTTATTTTTTTTCCTCTTCCATGCAAAGGCCCCCTGTGAACAAGCAGCTGAGTGTCCAACAGCACAGACCTTGGAAGAGTAGCAGTGTTGTAATTCTCAGCTCAAGAGGTCATAACAGTCCCTTGGAAACTCCTTTTAAATGACATCTTGAGGTTATACAGCAACAGTATATTCCAGAAATGCTTCAAATCCCGGGTGGACCAGAGGACATGGGACTCTGAGAGCTGCACAGCACCACGGCAGTGAGCAGGATGTCTCCAGGGGGCCCTGGAATCTGTGGGGCCACTTTATGCATGATGTGCTTTGCCTAAAAGTGGTGCTGTTCCACAGAGTGAGAGACTCTGGCTATATTTTAAAGAGGGGAGAGGCAGGAAAAGAAATCTTCAGGTGCTCAAGGCCTCCTGCGTGAGGGCTCTGAAAAACATGTGGTGAAACCCACACCACAGCTTTTGGATCCTTGCCTAAGCTGAGCTCCAAATACAGCTCAACAAAGCGCTTGTCAGTCTCTCACATCCACCTTGCTAACAGGTATCATCAGAAAATTCCTTCCAAGCACAGAGATTTCTTCTCAAACGTGGCAATGAAAAGGAAATAAATAATCTATTTCTCTTTCTCTAGTGGCATCACTGTGCTGCTCAGTGGGAAAGGAACGCAGTCATCCTATGATTAAGTCTGGCACCTCCTTTACTGCAACACCCTGCTCTGCCTTTCTTACTCATCCCAGCCTCTCAAGCCTGTTTTGAGTATTAAGAGCTCCTAACATACATTGAAGTCTGTGTATCTTGAGAGGGCTTGTTTCTTAAGATGCCTGCTCATAATTGCCATGTCATTGATAATTGTCAGAGAACTGCATGGAGGTTTAGAAGCCATCATCAGTTCAAACAACAATCACACTGAGAAAGCCTTATGCTGCACTTTGAAGTTTACCTTGCACTGACTACAGCCCTTCACATCAGAAAGCCTCTGTGGGATGGCTCCTCGCTGGAAAGCCTGCTTGGAAAATTACTGAGCAGTCAGCCCTTGTGTTAATATCCTGTTAAAAATGAATGTTTCTAGACTAGAAAGCAAGCACGCTCGGAATAGAGATCAAAGCCCTGGAAGTTTCTTTGAAAATCGTTTCAAGTAGTTGCAGTCCTGTAATCCCTTGTAACAACGAAGGCTATTCCAAAACATTTCCCAACTCATTAACAACAGGAGCCTGGTTTCCTCTTTACTATTAGCAGAGATGGGCATTGACTTTCCTCAAACATGAGCCAATGTAGTGAGTGACCCATTATTTTCTAACATAACGAGCTAATGACAAAACTCAGAGCCTGGCAGAAGTTTAACAGCAGAGACGGAGCTTCTGTCCCTCATTTTCCATCCTCCAGAAATGATTTTCCATTTCCCAGTGGTTTAGCCTGTGTACTTTCAAGTGTCAGGAAAGTTTGGAGCCTGAGTTTAATACTGACAAAAAGTTGGGACTCGATTCAAATTTATATATTGATGTATATTATGTAATGAAGACCAAATGGAGATGTAGCATAGCTACTAAGGATACAGAACTTAAAACTGTTTATGGCTGCTCTGTGTTTATATATTACTATTATATTCCCATCTCTCTATTTCCACTAATATTTCATCCGTGTATCCACCACTTCTCATTCCTTTATGTTTCATAACACTCTGGGGTTTTTTTGGACTCAAGAAGCAAAATCAGTGTGGAATTCTAACTACAACTCCTAAAAACTTTATAGTTCAATCTAAGAGCAGCACTGCCTAGAGGTTCAACCTCCTTAAAAACAGCTTCAGGGTTTTTACTTCTCGGTACTACAATGAACTTAAAAGGCAAAAACGTTCCTCTTCTTGCCTGTACAGCTATTACTGGATTAAACAGTACTATGCAATGGGAGGTTAATGGAGCCATCCTCATGATTAAGTTCAAGGGATTAATATGTCAGTTCAGTTGGGTTTTATTTAAACATTTTTCCTAAGGTCATATTTAACACTGACTACTGCAGACTCGAGCAACTCTCTAATTGCCCATGAAGTTCAAATGAACCATGCAGAAAACTCCATTGCAGTCATGTTCAGCAAGCATCCTGCAATGCAAAAATTGACATATAAGGTAACTTCGTAAAGCTGGATAAACAAGACAAAGCCCATCCCACTGCTGTGCTTGAACTCATGCCCGTTAAAAGGCACACATGAAGTTCACTTAAGTCCACAAGAAGATACTGATTGACTTTGATGGGTTTTGGATCTACTGGCAACCACGTAAGTGTAAGCACAAAACACTCAGGTCAAATGAAGGAACCACTGGCACAGAATGGCATGAGGTGCATACTCCTTGGCCAACAGAGCTCTGAAGGAAATCTGACTCACAAAGGAGAGGTGCAAAAGCTGCATTTCAGAGGTCCCAACTGTCTTGTTTTAGCAATTTAAGGAAACTGCAAAGCATGAAAGTCTAGGAAACAGGACCAGGCTGCTGCTTAAAATCCCAGCCTGCTTCAACAGACAGGTTGAGATCACAAATTCCAAGATGCCATTCTTGCATCCAGACCTGCCCACCTTTCTCTCTTTGTGTACAACCTGACCTAGGTTTGTGCTGAGCACCTGAGCTCCACAAAGAAGGGGAACCACTGAAGGTGTTTTGCCCTCTTACTGCTTATTATAGGTGAAGGACTACCACCCTGATCATGCTGTAACCTGACCAGGCAGAGCAGGTCTGAAATGGTCTCTTCTGAAGTCTGGTGGGATACATTCAGGGAGCTACGGTGACAGGAAATGTGTGTGTCACAGTGCGGGCAACTATGGTATGCTTTTCATCTTGTTGTGTAGTTGAACATCTTAAAATCCTCTTTTAATGATATTGCCAAGAATACAGTTGAATTTTGTGCCCAGACCTTCCTGTTGCCAGGAAAAGGGATATACAAATTCCCTAGAAGCCAGCAGAGACAGGAAAATAAGAGATACTACAACTTAAGACTACTTAGAAAATCAGTTCCTTTGGTACCTCCCTTCCCCACTGATCTCAGTGGGTCACAATGGGGCCTCATCCAGTTCTCAAGCCTACCACAGGAAGATTGAACTTTTCTGTTGACATCAGTGTGTGCTGGATGTGGTCCTTGGCTTCTCTCCTTCTGAAGTTAATACAGTTCACCAAAGTCTAGTTCACCAGAGGGTCAACCCTGAACAGAGATGAATCTCATGGAACTTCCCTAAGTCCTTTGCTTTTCTTTCCACTGAGAGGCATGCCATCAGAATGTATAACATGATCTCCTTAGAGCTTCAATTTGTTTTTAATCTGATTTCATTTCTGTGTATCACTATTGGTAGCCTCTATCTTGCAAAAGTTTTGTACCGTGCAAAACATTATTTAAGGGGGGAAAAAAAACTGGCAGCAGAAGAGAACCTCTTCTCCATGATAAGAACTTATCTTTTTAATGCTCTATCAGGGTTTTATTATTACTTCGGTACTTGACATCTTCCAAAAGCATTAAAGAATTCTTGAGAGGTCTTACAACTTTGCAGTGTGTTCTCTGATGCCAATTCTGATAAAAATCTAACTGAAGATAAGCTTAATGAACACTAGAAAAATAAAGGCCCTTCATAAGTGATCAAGTTATTTGAGGAAGCAGAAGAATACTTTAAAAACATTGGTTGCTTGGTTTAAAGCTCTGTTTAAAGCACATGTTTGTTGAGGATAACAGAAAGGTATCTTGTATTTTGGGACTATTCCCATTGATGGCAGACACGTATCAGAAGTGAATATGATTATTAATAAGATTATATGACTAGTAAGCTTATTATGACTATAAAATGTCATCTCTTCCCCATCTTATGGGAACGCATTTAGGACTATAGGAATACAGACAGGATTAGATCTCATGATGGTAAGTCATCTGCTACTCTATATAACAGTAAAAGGATTATTCTGAGTTAGTTACAGAAGTTATTCCTAAGAATTTCCTACCACTCATGTTATTTAAACTCTCTTACACATCAATTAGTTTGAAATAATAAGTCTTTAGGCTATCCATTAATTGCAGCACTGTAGGCAGGATCTGTATTTAATATTATGCAATGAAAATTAAGCCGAAGCACCAAGCTGTCTTGGCTAACAAGAAAGGTTTCCTCAGCCCTTCGGATAAAGGAGGAGAGATAATGGGGGCACTGAATTCACAGGAGAACTCTTCCTCAGTTTACTGTTCTGTCTTGCCACACGTTAACACAGACTACCAAAGCCACAAACCATCACCCGCGTGTTTTATCTCCATTTTCAGTGCCTTCATTTTCTGATCAAACAGTACAAACTAAACTCCAGTGATTAATGCAAAGGAAGGAGAGCAACATAGCTAACCTGAAGAACTGATCAAGAGCCTCTGCAACAGCATCATTTACAAATACAGTGTAAATGTGGATGGGAAATTGGAATAGTTTAGTTACTCTTTGAGAAGTTAGAGGAGGCTGGTTGCAGAGGAACAACTGGTCTATACATCAGAAGAGCCCAATTTTAGTTTCTTCCTTCTGCTGTTATAGCTCGAGGCTCTCAAAGAAGTCTTTAACCCACTCTTTTAAGTCTCACTGTGCAGAACAGATCTTAGGACAAATGAATTTCTCTTGTCTGGTCATATCTTGCTTCACTGAGACACTGAAACTACAATTTGCCATTTGTACCATTAGAATTGGTTGATGGTGGCACCTTGTCAGAGGTGCTTGGCACAGGCTGCCACATCAGTCAGAGCTGCTGTTGTCCTCAATGCAGCCACCAGTTGATAGTTTTTTTACCAAAACCCTCTATGCCTGCAGCATGAATAAGAAGTCAAAGATAACACTCAGCTGATTCAAACAGATCTCAAGACTGGTGTCTTTCTGCCACAGGAAACAGGAAAAAAAGCAACTGAAATATTGTGTGTTGAAAAGGGTGCCTGACAGGGGTAATCATACCTGAGAGTGATGCTGCTTTAAAGTAGCTCTGCCAGTGTTCTCTGCATGCTACACCAGCAGTTACAGAGCTGTTCCACCTCTGTGGCCTGTATCCTGTGCTTACTCATACTTTTAAATAAGGAAAGGCAGTTGGCTTTCTGTGTGATGCAGCTCGTTTTTATCCTCAGACACTTGCAGTTTACACTTCTGTGCACAAAGATACCTGCTTGAACATTCAGCCTAGCCAGAGATTTCCTAATGTCAGCAGCCTGCTCTTATAAAAAAACATTAGTATAGGCATGTTTATTTCAAAAGTGCTCTTCCTTATATTAATAAATGGTTGTAAGAGGGAAGTGAGGCTGAATCCTGAGTAATCCTCTTATGACATGTCTGTGCCCTCATGGATGCAAACAGAATAAGGGGAAAAGAGGAAGGCACCTGGTTTTGAAGGAAATCAAAATAATGACTTCGATGGCACAAATGGAGATTTTGTACAAAAACTCATGTTACCATAATATTCATAAAAAAGATAGTTTGTTCAGGGAGGACAGGTACAAAGAAGGTCTCTGGTGAGATATTTATCAAACATCTTCATTTTGTTTTCTGATCTCCAGCATATTGCAGGAGAGAGGCCTGCTGAAAGTCTGGGTAATGGCAGAATTGGACATGACAATGGATATTGTCATGGTGGGCACCTACAACGGATGCTCACACCAGCAAGATGGGTTGGTGAAGTTACTTGAACAGACTTCTAGACAGAGCACAGCACTTGAGCTTTTTTAGCAGGCAACACTCCTATTTACAATATGTGCTCTCTGCTTTGCTGGTGATTGAATGGGAAAAGACATCCCCATTACATATAAAGTCTGGACCTATGGACAGGCTTATTGCTTTCTCACACTATATTTCTGCAGCAGCCAACAGAGAGGATGTAAAATCCTCAAACATGGTTTATATCCCTCAACTAAATCTGCTTATGAGGGAGTCACAACTGTTAAAGTGCAGCTGATATTACAGGAAATAAACCCAAGTCTTAAAAAATCACTTAAGAAAATAAAATAGCTGAATGATAATTTAAAAATGGAATTAATTTCTAACCAATTAGTATTTTCAAGTGGGAGCTGCAGTGATGTCTGAATACAAATGGGAATGAAGGGTACTCCGGGCCAAGAGGAGAAGCCAACACAAACATGGAATTGGGGAGAAACTACTGCAGAATTTATTCCACTATGTGCCATGCAGAGCAAGAGCTCCTGCTCAGAATTACAATACCCTGAGAAAGGCTGACAATGACTTATCGTTCCAAGGAGTTTCCACAATTTCCATGCTACTTAGCATTACAGGCTCATATAATCTATCACACCTTAACTTGAACAGGACCCAAGCTATGTGGTAGAAGGTCTATTACTAAAAGAACAGGGATGGATTTAATTGCTACCAAGGCCATCAATCATACCAGGAATCTCTGCTTTGAAAACTGAACCTGCAGACTCTTCAGCAGATGGGAGCATTTGAAGTGTGGAAATTCTACCCTGAGATCTCACTGACCTATATAACACCCAACAATAAAACTGATCCAAACAGACACTTCTAAATATACTAATATAAATAATCTCAAGACCACAGATAAGCTAATGCATACACTCATAGCTTCTAGAAATGCTAACCTTCAGCATCAGCAGGTTGTGAATTAATTTGCCCTGAGAGCTCCACCTTGTATGTTTTATTCAGGCATTAACACCTACTTTGTGAAAATAAAGCTGTCAGAATGTGAGCTACCACATGCAATCTCATTCCCACAGGCCACTCAGTAATTAAACAAGGAGGCTGACATTGCACTGTGCAGAATTCTGGTTGTGGAGAACAGCTATCCAGAGTTACAACATTCCAGGCTGAAGTAAAATGCCAGCTTGATTCATACAGCACCTGTATATGGCTGAAGCCCCACTGCTACCATGCACTTACCTGTTCCTTTAAGACACAGCTTACAGGATAAGGAAAGTGCAGTGGTAACTTTTAGGTCCTACTTTTTAGAGCTCTTATGAGCCACCCCTACCCAGCCAAAACGTCCTAGTGGGAAAGCCATTTTGCATGGAATAAAACCAGCTGCATGCTCAGAGCATGCTTGTAAGTCTACATTCTCTTGTTCTGTCTCAAGAATTTTCTCTCAGATTTCTGCTGTTGACAAATAGTTAACTAAATAGAAGATTTAGATGATGACTAACAATCAGTCACCAGTGGGTTCAGGCAGTTTCTGAATGAAGATTTAGGTAGTTTCTCTAGCTTTCTGCATAGCTCTTATGATGGCTTAGAAGGATTATATGCCTTTCCTGCACAGAAATGTTCTCTAAGGTTATTAGCTTTGTTCAGCCTAAAACCAGGGGTTTCTTACATGGGAGAGAGAGCTGAAAGACTTCTTTTACACAGCCTGCTCTCTTCCTATCTAGGTACTTCAAAGCACTCAAAGTGTTTTGTCCTGTGGATGCAGCAGTGAGAGCTTAGGGCAGAAAGGGAAGAAAAAGAAGTTGTCCTTCATCATTCTCATATTGGCTCTGGAGTGAGGTAAACCTCAGGGCAGTGGATTCCTTCACCCCAGTTTCAAGCTCCCTGCGTACTCAGTGCTAATCCATGCATAGCTTCTCCTAATACCATTCACTTTACACAGCCTATTAGGGCAAAGTCCTGAGAGCAGGAGAAAGCAAGGGAAAGACTAACTCCAGTGGTGTCATAAGTGTTTACATGATGCCTGCCACAGGAGGCTCTTCTCTGAGGTCTGATGTCCTTCTATCAGTGCAGGAGCAACTGGATTTGCCAGGTCTGCACCATCCTCCCAAGATATCCTAATTTGCCCCAGGCAGGTGATATAACATTGGCTGTATACTGTTTGAGATGTAAGTGATGGATGATGAGAACAGCGTTAGAACAAGTACTTCTGATCTTTCAAATGATCACTGAGTTGTTTCAAGGCAGCTCAGCTCTAACCCTGCTTTTCAAGAAAGGAAGACAGAACATCCCTCAGGAAGAGAAATCAATATTCTCGTGGCACTTAAAGAACAAAGAAATCCCAGTTCCCTAGCGAGCAATTGCCAATTCAATTTTGCCATCTTCAGCAAGTCACTCCTTTGAATACTGTCAAGGTGCCAACATATTTATCTTTTCTTTTGTCACACCTACTTTGCTCAGGAAATGTACACTTTTAGTTGCCTTGCCTGTGTCCAAGAGGAAAACAGCATTTATGAAACCAAGGCCTCTCCTAGCAATTTTAAACTCTAATCTTACCACAATGAGAGAGCTAAATAGTATTTACAACTGTGTTATTTTAACAAGTGTTTGAGTAAATGATCACTTTGCAACAATAAAAACACTTAAATAAACCATAAGCATGCAATGATATGTATAGATACATGAAGAATATGCTGGTGTCCATGTGGGAAGAAGACAGGTGATTCACAGTGAAAAACCCTGGCAAATCAAGTTATAGTCACACTTCATAGATCAAACTTACTTAGCATTTGCCTTTCAGTATAGAAGTCAATCTGTGTTGTGCAAGGCACAGGTAAACATACAGAGCTGGTTCCTTCTTTCTTGCCAATACATGTCCATAGAAGTACACAAGAAGTATTTAACTGAACAGAAAACCTGATACCGGCTGATAAAACAACCCTGGGGAAAGCTCAAGGAACCAACCATGGTGATGCTGGCCAGGGAGCAGAACAGCCCTCACAGCCAGCGTGTGCCTTCACCACTGCTGAAGGTGCATTGCTGCTGACTGGAAGGGGAGCAGACCCCAAAACTGAGCCTCGGTTGTCATTAGAATCATGGAATAGTTTGGGTTGGAAGGGACCTTCAAAGGTCATCTAGTCCAACCCACGTGCAATGGGCAGGGACATCTTCCAATCAATTTCAGGAAGGACTATGTATTACAGAGCAACTACTAAGACCTTGTGTGGAGTGGTGAAAAGCCACAGAAGGATGTTCTGTAGCAAGGAGGAGCTGCAGCTCTCTTGGGAAGGCTCCTTCTACTCCTGTACATGTGTGTGATTTGAACCCGAGGACACTGAAAAGCAAACTCTGCCTGCCTGGCAGTTAATGAAAATCCTCTGCATCCAGGTAACTGCAGAAAGGCAGGATGTGTTACCAGATACCATCCTCACTGAGAAGCCACGGCGGTTCTCTCCTCAGAGACAAGCAAAGCGTATCAAAGCATTCCAGAAGAAAGCAGAAGGTGAAATATCAAATTAAAATACAAAGCAAGCAGGATTCACTGATTCAGTGACAAAGGTGTGTGACTTATTGCTACCCCTTGACAGTGAAAGCTCAAGACCTCCTGGCATGACTATATTTACAGGAGGTTCCAGGATGTTTGCTTATACATAATCATGTCTCCTGGTAGCAGAGATACCTCTGAAATAATACTTCATTCTAACAGCATGTTCTAATCAGCCTTTTCATAAAGCAACAAAACCCCCTCTTTTATTTCAGTCTGCTTTCATCTTTCTTCCAGGCTTTGCCTGCCTTTCCCCAGTTCTCATCTATTCCCTTCTTCCTCCCTAAAGACCTCACTCTCTTACCTTTAAATCTTCCCCTTTAGGCTTCAATAACCCTGTTGTACTGGTTCACATTAATAAATTCTTCCTCTTTGTCCCTCAGTTTTTCCTCCCGCTCTGATACCCTGGTTAAGCCTTTCTTTATCCCATACTCTGGTGTGCCAGATGACAAATCCTTAATTTATCTGCTTGCTCATCTTAATCTTCAGAGGTACCTGGAATTCCTACCTTCCGCACCTTTCCCCCTCTCATACCTCTACAATGAGATGCTCTCATCTCCTACCCCTGCATCCTCCCCCCGCATCAATCTTCTTTACCTCTTCAGAGAGACATTTCATAGTGCCTGGTTGTCTGATCTGGGAGTACTGCAGCTACTGTGAGCAGAGAACAGAGGATATTCTGATGACCCCAAGGGCTGTGGAAAGAAAGCTTTGTATAATCATGCTGTTACACACAGCCCCTGACCGCTGCACTGAGGTGGGGCAAAAGCAGCAATAAATAAAACAGGCAGGGAGACAATGGGGTGGGGTATGGTTTGAAGAAGCCACAAATTGCTTTTACGGTTATAAAAGGGATGTAATGGTCAGTGGCAGCATATGTTATGCAGCTAGCAGATAATCAGGGCTAGGATTGCTCCAAGATTTCAGAAGAACCACCAGGCAGTAAATTGTGGATGCTCCTGACTTAGTTTTGACATGTAAAATGAAAACAACATTAGCATTACTAGATAAAAAGGGGAACGTTTCACTCACTTTCACTATAGTCTCACATTCCATTTCTACTTCTGTTTTTCCTCTACTTCTTGTTCTTCTATGCTCTTTAAAACAAAACCAAGGATCATTTCAATTTGATGTGATTAACAGTTACTCTAAGCTGAAATGACATAATTCTGTGCATTACAGTAAAATAACATCTCTTTAATCTATGCACTCAATGAAAAACAAAAGATTACTTCATGCTTCTGTGTGCTGGCTCATTAATATTTGACTTGGTACATGTTAGGCAGAGAAACCAGGCTATTTATCACAACCTCTCACTCCATACTTAAAGAGGACAGTATTTCAGCTGTGGTACGTGGGAGATCCGGGTTTAGTTGAAGTTGCAGCTTACACACATCACAAGAAGTGTCACTTTTTTTCTGAGAGGGGGAAAGCAGCATGTCTCTGAAGGCAAAAATGAGCATCAGCCATGCCACCTGAAGTACATGCTTGAAGAAATACCTCTGGCCGTTGCAGCAGGAAGGTCTTAGACTGCAATCATGCCTAGTCCCATGAACTCAGTGCAGTCTGGATGGAAAACCTTCAAGGACATCACCAGGTGCTTACAGAGTGGTGCTGCTCCTTCACCATTCAGCCTACTCCCTTTGAGTCAGTGTTGCACGAGTGCCTGAGCAAGACAAGGTGTGGGACACGCTGCTCTTGGAGATGTCACTACTGTTCACTCGCCTTCATCCTCACATGGTGCTTGAAACTTCCATTTGATGGTTCAAAAGAGCAGCAGGATGGTCACACTGTCCCAAGCAGACCCTGGTGTGCTACAGGCAGCTACATGCTTCTTGGGGGTGACTCACTGGGGTAGCTGTGCTTTGTCATGCACCACCCAGAGCACCCTCAAGTTAAGCTCTCTTGATGAGGTCTAAGATCTGGATTGGAGAAGTCCTGAAGGTAATCCAGCAGCAACCAAAAGGGCCCAAGTGTTTTAGTTTGTGCAGTTACTAGAAGATGGCAGTAAAATTATAGCTGGCAATCGAAATTAAATGGGTGACTTTTTGGTTCATGCCAAGTGCAGCCTTTAAAAAACGTTGCCATGCCATTTTCAAGTGGCTGCAGCATGTTTCATTCTCTGTTAAGTTATTGTGGTTACTCTTAAATGAGTGTTATTTCAGTATTAAGTGATTTGCTGCTTCACATACATAATTTATGCATGTGAAGTATGTGGTTTACTGCTTCACATACTAATTGCATGAGTTTACAGTTGAACTTGGTTGTGTATGTACAAGTCAAATCACAGCTCTTTCACAGTCCAGTTGGTGCCACTAAAATCTTGACATTTCCCACATCATATACTTTATACTCTACCACAGATTCAAGACATTTGTATTTACATTCTCCAGGAGCCAGAGCTGTAATGGCATCCAAAGTAAAATGGTGATACTAGGTGAGAGTCATGGAATAATTGCATGCAAGTTCACTGAGGTCAACTGGTTTTTATCTTAGTTGTCAGGTTTGTTACAAATGAAATTGAAAACGGAAACCTTTAAAAAGAAATAGAAACAGACAATAGCACAAAATAAAGTTTCTCATTTAATATTTAAAGATTAAAATAGCTTCAGAACTGAAGTAGTACTTTTACAATTTGTTACAAAACATTTCCTCTCAAAGCATATTCTTAAAGTGAATATAACGATTGAGTCACTTCCTTGGTAGTCGGTGAAGAGGCAGAACAATATGTTTGAGCACTGTGTCCTCATTTTACTTTCATGCAGATTCATAACTGCCTTCTAATTGAGTCACAATGGCAGGCAAAAAGTACAATTAGCTAACAGCGTGGCTGGATTTGATTGAAATCCTGTGTAAGGGAACTCGTGCCACTTTCTTACATTGTGTTACAACAAATGAATGAAACCTTTTCCTTTATTTTCTCCTTGAACTCTTTCTCACCTTGGTAGCAGTGGGCTGTAAAGCTATTGCATTAACACTGACACATACGGTGTTGTAAGATACACATTGGGTATACGATGGTCAGGAAATGGGTGCCAGTGATTGTGGCAGCTTGCACCATTTTGACATGCAAAATAAAGCTAAAATATTAGCTGAGGAAGCAGAAGGTGACAGTTTGTAGCAGAAAAAATGTAGCAGCAAGAAGGTGAAATGTAAAGTGAGTTAAGAAAGCTACTTTGTTTTGCATAGTTCCTTATGGCTTCTGATTCACTTCATTTTTACATCCCTTTGATCTATAGACTCCACTGGTTTTGTGCTCCACTGACAGACAAATCAGGTAAAATGTCATCCTTAAAACTGGTGATTTTAACAAAATTACATATATGTTTGCAGCACACAAACAATTTGTTACTGTGCATGTTGGCCTAGTTACTTCAATGAGCCATGTAACTACTGAAGGCAGGTTAAGATTTGGTTAGAAATTCCCTTAAAACCAGTCTTGCAGAACACTACAAAGTATCCTTTTGCTAAATTCCTTAGTTTAGGCAACATTATTACTTTTCCTTACTTTTGGCACTGGTTTTAGCCAGCCTTCCAGTTAAAGACACATCTGGGTTTGTGCAAATGTGTGTCTACTTTGCATGCAGGTGACTGCAGGTATGTGTTGGCTTGTGCTCACACGCTAGGATTTGGGTGTGCACAGTAGGCACCCATTTGCCAATGGGCAGATTTTACCTACCTGGAGGATGAACATCAGGCTCAAAAGAAGTAAACATTAAAAAAGAAAGCAGCACCCAAAAATGGTAACCAAAAAAATAATCTACTTAATCCAACTGAGGATTTCCCCTTTGGTTATTTATCAAAACACAGTCCACTGAAAGTAACAGAGATATCTGGATAGCATGAATTCCACAGTGATAGGAAATAATAAGGTTACGAGATACAACTACTCAGCTGTAAGTAGGGCAACCCCACTCAAACCCTGTATTGTTTATAAAGCTTTTAACAATATAGTCTGTGCACTTGCACCATTAGAATACTCTGATCCAAATGACACAAGTGTAGCAGACATATATTGTATGTTAAGCACACATATTTACCACAGGGGTGCTCACTAGTTTGGGAGCTCCAGGCACTGTCTTGCAGCATAAGAGAGAAAAACACAGGGATTAAAACAAACACCAAATTTCAAGCTCTTTTCTATCCTGTCACAATTACCTGGTCTTAAAAATCAGCTTCATGCAACTTCTTGATTTAATGTGAGAAGTATCTTGCTGTATGTACAAACATTGCATTAAGCTCTTTGTGAAATCTCTAATGCATAGATAATACAACACAGAAAACATGTATAATTTCCCAAACCATAACTAAGCAGCCAAATACTGATTGCTTTTATTAGTGCTGAGACAACATTTTAGAGAAGACACACATGGGAAATAGACAGCAGAAGAACACTAATGACAGGGGGAAGTGTTAAAACACTGTCTGCTGTTCAAAGTCACTGCCTACCTCATCCTGGTTTCCCAGCAGTTTTCTGGACAGTCCAGAAATCAATCAGGTGCAAGTTTAAGCTTTTAAAATATTGAAGTTGAACATGATCCAGCTTCAGTGAACACTCACAGCCCAGAAAGCAACAGTATCCTGGGCTGCATCAAAAGGAGCGTGACCAGCAGGTCAAAGGAGGTGATCCTGCCCCTCTGCTCTTGTGAGACCTCACCTGGAGCATTGTGTGCAGTTCTGGTGTCCTCAACATAAAAAGGACATGGAACTGTTGGAGCAAGTCCAGAGGAGGCCACGAGGATGATCAGGGACTGGAGCACTTCCTGTATGAAGACAGGCTGAGAAAGTTGGGGCTGTTCAGCCTGGAGAAGAGAAGGCTGCGTGGAGACCTCATAGCAGCCTTCCAGTATCTGAAGGGGACCTACAGGAATCCTGGGGAGGGACTATTCGTTAGGGACTGTAGTGACAGGACAAGGGGTGATGGGTTGAAACTTAAACAGCAGAAGTTTAGATTGGATATAAGGAAGAAATTCTTTACTGTTAGGGTGGTGAGGCACTGGAATGGGTTGCCCAGGGAAGTTGTGAATGCTCCATCCCTGGCAGTGTTCAAGGCCAGGCTGGACAGAGCCTTGGGTGCCATGGTTTAGTGTGAGGTGTCCCTGCCCATAGCATGGGGGTTGGAACTGGATGATCTTAAAGTCCTTTCCAACCCAAACCATTCTGTGATTCTATGATCCTATATTCTGGTTTATCTGATGATCCTGAATGTGCCCTCACTTGTGCAAAGGGCAAACAAGGCTTCACTTTCTGTGTCTGGTTTCTAAGCTGACATGAAAAACTCCGTTGTGTTCTCATTTATTGTGATGTTACTATAAAGAACTACTGCCACAATCAGTCCACATTTATATTCTTGCTAGTGCATAGAAATCATAGAATCATAGAATGGGACACAGAATCTTGTCATTCACTACAGTAAATTGTGCTGACCTGACACATCCAATCAAATGTTGTTAATATAACTATTCTTTACAATTATCCTCTATGAACCCTTAAAAATACAATGAAGAAAAGTGTATTGTACTGGGGAAAAGAAAAAGGGAATAGTGCTTATCTATAAGAGCTGCCTACAGCACATCATTTAGTTCTGTTAATAATTCACATCTCTCCCAGTTATTTACCAGCTTACATGTGTTGCTGTTGGCTCTGCCTTTGGCACACACAGCACACAATGACCATGTTAAAGAAAGAAGAAAAGATTGGAAAGAACAGTTTGAGGAAAACTGGAAGAGTTTAAAGCAATGGTGCAACCCAAGTGACATAAGATTTGTAGACATGAAACACTCATGCCTACCTTCTCCTCTTTCTGTTCTATACTAAGCCCTTAACTAAGCCCTCTAACTAAGCCCTTACCAAGGCTTCAGCTAGCTAAAGGATTCCTCTTCACTGGTGGAAGCTGAGAGGACATATATCTGCTGAAATTTTGGCCAGCTAAGTAGCAAGCAGTGCTCTTTGGCCACTAAACTGGGGAAAAACCCTGAGCCATCTAGCAAACAGCATATACTGTCCATTATTTAATCAATAGAACAAGGAAAAGGTTCTTGGTCTTCATGGAAGATGCTCTGTCCTAAATCACTAAGCCATAACTCCTTTTCAAAATGTTTCCAGCTGTGTTGTGTGTTATAGAGTTTCTCTTCAAAATAACGTACCAGATGTGCTTCACATAAGAGTGTTCTTTAAGGAGGTATCTACAGACAGATCTGTGAAACCAAGCAGAAGAAAGGGAAGAAAGGACAGAGACCATGCTTTCCCATGGGTGTCATCTACAGCAAGGCTGCACAGACAATTAGGACAAATTCTAGCTCATGGCAACACAGAAACAGTACAGTAAACATTTAAGGTAGCACCCTGTTTTGAAATACATTGAAAGGTGTGAAATGTTGTTATATTAACACCTTCCTTGGATCAGATATGGTCCTCCACATCCCTGTCACAAAGACGATGCACACATAGGTTTCCCTGTTGATTGAGCTGAGACTGTGAAGTGGACAGATAGAGGAAGAAATGCAGGAAGAAGAGAATGGTCTTGGCTTTAATCTCAGTGAAACTGTAAAACCAATTCAGATTAATTGTGCTGCACACCAGAGAAAATCGGTGTTTAACAACAACGTGAATGAAACCCATTGCTATGCAATTCCACCTTTAAGTTACATATACACAATCCAACTGCAGCAAGAATAGCCTTCCTGTGCACTCCTATTTCTTATCCTAGGCAAGAAAAGAGGAACTACTTTCTTTCTTACAGGATCATGAAACCTGTTTAGCATTCCTGCAATGGTTCTATTACTGCAAAGCTAGATTCCTGTCTGAGTACCAAGGCTCCTATATAGAAAACAGGCAAATGTTCACTAAACCTGTTGCATCACATAAGAGTCTAAAGCTGTCAAAGACTTTATGCAAGAATCTACATTGCTGAGGACACTTTTCCTCTCATAAACTCTGTCTAGGTCACACACAGAAATATTCTTCTGGTCCAGATTAAGCACCTCAATATTTCATGTTAAGCAATGCTGAATTCTCACTCATCCTGTAAAATCCAAGTTACAAAATGTATATATACATACAAGTGTAAGAACATACAAGGACTGAGAAGGACCTCTGTTCTCTGAGGCGAACCATAAAATTAGAGAAAGCAGCTTAGCTCCATCTCAAAACCAGCTTTCTGTCCACACAATGCACAGTATTACAATAAGGTATATAGTACCCCTGTCTGGAACTACTTGTCTGATGCCTAGTTAAGCATCAACTAACCCAGTTATCTCTGTGAGAACACAGCCTGAAGCAGTATTCAGCAATGGCTCAGTCTTCCCTCTGTCCTTATAAACAGGTCAAAGTGAAGCCCAAAAGCTTTTCAGTGAAACAAAATTGTTGCTCCAATTTAGCAAGTGTACTGCATTATTTGATCATTTCAAAGTGTAAAGTGTTAACACATGGATTTTGTAAGTAAATTATCTTCAGGGGATATAAAGGACCCAATCCTCCAATCTTGATGGTGAGACAGAAATTGCTTTTCCATAACTGAAACTCAAATTTGCAAGATGGTAAATTAAAGAAACCCCTTCTCCTATCCCAAAATGTCATTCTAAATCACAGCAGTTCATGTTCAAAGTGGTACCAATAACATCTCTGAAATTATTATCAGCAAATGCCAGTGGAATTAAGATAAGCACCAGGCAAATTGATTCAATGCCTCATACAAATAAAACACGTTAGTCATCCGACAAACTGACTTCCTTTGCAACTTTCTGTAAGTCAGTTCATTGCTAAAGGTCTCAACTCTCCCATCTGCAAAATTGTGTGAAATCTCTGCTATTAGTTCAAATGTTAATACTATTAGAATTTGAAAGCAATAGCATAGGCTTGTCCTACAGAGCTAGCATAATAGCTTAGGCAATTTTAGGTCCTTCTCTGTTCAATATAGCAGATGGCACAGCTTTCCCTGCAGTACGAGAAGATTTATTTCCTAAGAATGTTTGAAAACCCAAATCCTTTTCCTAATCAAGTATCGGATAAAAGCATCTTTTACACAAACAGCACATCAAGAGAATGTCATTTCCCAAAATGTCATCAAACACTAAATGACTGTGAAATAAACAAACAAAAATGTGCTTTTATTACAAATTGCGTTTATTTTGTACGATGCAATCCATAAGCCAATTAGTTCTTCAAATGACTATATGGGGGAAGTCCCTTCAGCCCCAGTGCTCTGTACTCTATAAGCTCATTTGTGTCTAAGAACAGATTTTCAGCTTCATTCTTTTCTGAAGCCAAGGTTAGCCTCAGACAATAACGCAGCTACTGCTAACAAACTCAAGATGCTTTAATATCAATTTGCTCAATGGAAAATCCTGCTTATTTTGAGCTAATTTACTACAGCAGTACCTGCTTAAGATCAATTCACAGCAGACTATTTCCTATTTAATGCTAATTAAAATCATGGATTTCCTGTTCCAAACAGCATATAACCCTGAAAAATTAGCTATAAACCCTGTGTGTTATTGACTCAGACAGTGGACTATGTCTAGACTTACCACCTAATTGTGAGGTTCATAGAACAGCTACTGTAAGCAATGACAAAACAACCAATACGAGGTCAGGTGATGAGGGAAAAACAGGAGACATGGAGATTTGCCTTCTCAACATTACCAGGTGCAGAGTGGCTTAGATGTGGGTTCCTCCAGCCTGAGGAACCCAAAGCACAGGAGGTTGGAACGCTTTCTTGGCACATAGAATTTGAGGACCACCCAGCCTCTCTGTCTCAATTCCAGCCCTTTCCGGCCTTGAAGAGAATAATACTCAAGTTGTGTGCCAAGGGGATATCTGCAGGTGGCATCTGGGTTTGCCCTTACCCACCCATAGTTCTTGTCAGGTCTATACAAAAACATTTTCAACTGATTGTACTGGGTAGATACAGGGCAATTATTCCACTTCTGGAACACACTGAAGTCAGGAAAGTACACAAGCATGGGATTGAGTAAATAAAATGGCTATTGGAGTGGCCCTGAATTAAGGAAGATTCCACCCAATGCTTTCAGTCCATTGCTCCTGAGAATTCGTGTTTGTGGGATTTGAGCCTCTAACTGGACTGAAGTTACCAGGAAAGCAGTACCCACTGGGCTCCATCATCATACTAGGCTTCCAGAGATTAAGGAGAAGGACAGCACAATCCCTGTCTCTTTTGACATCAGAAGCTGAAAGAAGACACACTTACAGGAAGACTATGCACTACTTTTGCTTGTTAGTGAATCAACTTTGTTTTCTTCTCTAAAAATCTTTGCCTCATTCCCACTGCAAAAGGCTAAAACCTGTTTGGGCTCATCTCAGAGCAATCAAATCAATCACAGCAGCCTGGACCGCATTTCCACCAAGAAACTGAATTGAGGATCTTATGTCATAGGTGATGTACAAAGGTAAAAACCCTTGAGGAAGCAGCCCTGCAGACTGAAGGACAGGCCTGTTTTCAGAGCTTTGGCAACTCAGGTGCCAGTAAATGTATCTTTATTTGCACCAAGTCCAGCACAACTTTGGGGAGACAGAAGAATCTCTTTTAAAGCCTCCTCTACAGCTTTTATTTACATGCCCAGATAAGCGGTTGCCTGAGCATTGTATATGGGGATAATCTTAGAGTTTAAATTCCAACCAGTAAACATTATAAAACAAGTATCACTCGGGAAGATCCTTAATTCTCAAAGTCACAGTGATGCTTACCTAGTGCAGCAACAGCCAGAAACCACTGTAAGAAAATCCAGACCCAAACTGTCCCAAATGTGGCCCAGCAGGTAGAACTCCCAAATCAGATATAAGTGGAGGAACTCTTTAGTCATCAGGCTAAACAGACTGGGATGACTGATGCAAGGCAACTACTGTGGTTTAGAATGTTGCATTGAACCTTACAAGACTTAAAAGGGCAAACAAAAAAAACCTCAATGATTTATAAAGCCAGGCCCCAAAATCTGTAACTTCAGAAGAAACTGGATTCTAAGTCTCCAACTTAGTTACAGCATTTTCTTTGACACCCTCAAAATACTTAATTAAACAGCTACCCAAGGCTGTGTCTTCATAATTTCTTGGTTTATTTTTCTTTTAACAGTGCTTGCAGATATTAATCACATGCAAAAATATAATAGCTGTATAATTAATGTAATAATCATACTGAATGTATATTCACTAGTTTTAATAAGAAAGAAGTACTTCAAGTTGTCTTTCATAATACAAGGGTTTAATGCCTGCTCGAATATTTATACAGTTCATCTGTTCAGGAAGCAGCTGGGGCAGGGACTCTCTTTGTGTGAGGCATGTGCAGAACTGAGCATTTTAGGGTCTCTGTTGCTGCACTGAGCTACTGCAAATTCCTGAACACTTAAGGAGATGGAGTCCTACTCTATGTGCAAAAATATACAGAGGCTAAAGCACTCTTGTATTTCAAGTTTACTCAGGCTCTAGCTTCAATTCAACTTTATGGATAACTTAAATTGGTGTAGCTGAAGCACACAGTATCACTAGCAATCCTTCTTTTCTCTCCTAGAGATTATGCCATCCACACAGGCATGGCTGGGCAAACTCTGTATCTGCTTGCTGCTGTAGCTTAAATGAATGAAGTGCAGTAACGTAATCTGCTGCCAATTGGAATCAACAGACAGGACCACAAATAAAGAAGAGAGTTGGAGGATACTTATGTCACTCAGCCAAATGTGGGAAGGGTCGGGCAGAATGCTGGGGCCTGTGTTGGGTACAGCTGACTCAGCACACAGATGAAGTGATCAAAGAATGAGAACCTATACACTGCCTGTGAAGTCTGACCAAACAGCAACGTTTTGGTACCCTTCAACCTCATCTATCTCAATAGCTGAACATGCCCAGCAAGCCAAAAAAGTGCTGATACTCTTATAAATAGACAGTGGGTAATATCTGAGCTCTGCCAGGAGAAGGGCTGTCAATGTTCCCAGAGCTCAGAGGAGCTGCCTCAGCTGAGGTCAGTTTTGAGGCTGCTCAACAGCACAAACCACTGATGAAATGCCGAAGTAATTAGGAACTGTAACAGCACTTATTTTATCTGCATTTCTTATTAAAATAATGCAATCAAATTAATAATGATAATACAAATATAAATATTAATGCATGTGTTGACATGTCAATGATGAAATGCGCTTTGTTGCTTAGAGGACACAACAGTTCCTGTTCTTTGACAGCTCTGAACAGTCCTTCGTTTATCCTTATCTTGTTTACTGACATAACTTATTTACTTACAGAATGTAAGGGGAGAAACCTCATTTCCAAGGACAGTTTCTAATTACCTTTCCCAATTAAAAGAAAAAGTTAAGCTCAATTGGTTTGTAAACAGCATTATCTAAACCCGCAGAATTCATAGATTCTGGGGACTGGTTGAGAATACACCTACACAAGTGGGATCAGAAATGTTCCCCATCTTCCGTCTCCAGGTGTTACAGATGTTGTCTGGCATCCTGAACATCTGCTCATTTTTGCCTGGTTTGGAAACAATTTCATTTGCTCCAAAAGCCTCTAAAATTATTAGGGAATTATTGTTCCCTTCAGTTTCTATTAGACAGTGCTATAAGGAAGTGCTTCTGTGGAAGTGTGCACCTAAAACTATTGGCTTTGATGAGCTTTAAGTTCTGCTTTGAATATGAATCTGTAACAACAGCCTCTGCAGAGATCCAGCTTCACGAATTAGTGCTAGAATCCTGTAGTATCACAGGTAATATCCTCTGCAGTCATTCAAACATCTGCCATTCAGCTGAGATCTTTAGGAATCAGCACAGGAATTCACAGCTTGAGGAGGGACCATGCTTTCATTGTGTGTCATGGTGTAAGCCCAGCTGGCAACCCAGAATCACGCAGTCACTCGCTCACTCTCCCCCACTTCCTTCTCCCACTTCTGAAGGGGTGGGGAGGAGAATCGAAAGAATGTAACTCCCACGGGTTGAGATATGAAACAGTTTAAGGTATAACACAAACCGCTGCTGCTACCATCAACAATAATGATAAGGGAAATAACAAGGGAAGAGAACACAGCCGCTCACCACCTGCCAACTGATACCCAGCCCAACACGAGCAATGATCTAGCCTTTCCAGGTAACTGCCCCCAGTTTATGTAGTGGGCATGACATGCTGTGGTATGGGATACCTCTTTGGCTAGTTTGGGTCAGGTGTCCTGTTTCTGCTTCCTCCCTGCTTCCCTTCCTCCCTGGCAGAGCATGAGACTCAGAAAGTCCTTGGTCAGAGTAAACATTAGTGAGCACCAACTAAAATCATTGGTGTTATCAGAGTTGTTCTCAGGCTGAGAGTCAAAAATACAGCAGTGCACTAGGTACTAAGGAGAAGAATGACTGCTACTGCTGAACCCAGGACAGTGGGTCCAATGAAATCCTTAATGAAGTTAGTGTAAGTCTTTCAAATTACATCTTTGAAATGAAACCAGACTCATGACTAGGAACCTGGAGATCTCTGTGTCTGACGTGGTGACTGATTAGAAACAGACTCATCCAACTGAATAGTTCTTAAGAACTGCAAAAAGACTTAAATCCGATAAATTTAAAAAGATGATTGTGAACCACTGAAAAGCAGTAAAATGACTTATTTTCCTAGTGCATTTGTACTAAGTGAAAAACCACACTTTTTGTGGATGTAGGGAGATTTCACATCTAAAAATAACTGCTGCTGTACACTGATCACAAAGCTGGATATATCCAAGGCAGCCTGTACTTGTAGGTCAATTTATAATGCTTCAGAAAACAAAAATCAGCTTAAAGCAGAATTAGATGTTTTACTGTTCACATATCCACTGTGGACACTTTCTCTGAGCCACTGTAATTTGACGAGTGTATTGCTTAACAGGTTCAGCACTCAACCAGACTTTTCCCTTATATTGAAAAAGCAATCTTCAATGAACAATAATAGTAATAAACCTAGAGACTGAGATAATAACCTTAGGTACAGAGAACATGTATTGTAATGCCAGTTGACTTTCAGCGAGACAAATTCTCATCCTCCAACACATGCAGGTGAGTCAACTGAAAGTAACAACTTCTTATACCCTCTCCTAATGTTGGCATGAGACACTCTTTACTGTGGGCAGATAAGAACACAGGGCTAAGTCCTGCTCACAGCCTGACTATCCTCCAAAAGCTTCACCCAGCTTTTAAGCAGCAGTTTTCCTTGCTTTAGTACTAGAGAAACAGAAAAAATGTGGTTTGATACATGGACTGTGCAAGAACAGTTCCCGTGTTTCCATAAAACACTTGCAGAAATAATAAATTACTATTTGCATTATTATAATCATTATTATAGTATTCATGATCATCTGGAAACTCCAATAGAGCCTAGCCATAACTGGAGAAATCAAACAGCGCCAAAGTTTGAGGACCATTAGCTCACAGTCTGTGAACACACACTTTAAATTAGCATGTTTGTGTGCAGACAACAGCACTGTATTCTCATTCCGTGGTGGTGATTTTAAGCCCATGAGTCATAATGTGGGGAAGGCAGGCTGAGGAAACCTGATGGTTTCCACACTTCACAGTGTTCCCTTTGTTTAAGAAGATGAATGCTTCTTCTGTTCAGGACAATGTAAGAGTGAACTTCCCTGCTGAAGGTTTGGCATATGTTAAATCCATTCTGTAGATAGCACAGAACCTGGAAATCCATAAATCTGCCTTTCCTCATTTTTTGTTTTCCATACAAGGGAAACTCTGACTTCATTGTGAATACAGTCAACCAGGAAAACTTGAGTAGACCACAAAACTCCTTTGTGGGATTAGTGGTTTCAAAGCAGGACTGGGAACCATCAGAACTGGATTCTAATTCTGTCATGCAGACTTGTCTCTCTGAGAGGTGCTTAAGCCAAAGATTTCAAACATTGACACCTAAAGTAAGGCAGCAGAATGCAAAGTTAATGATGTGGTCCAGCAAAGCCTTTAACACATGAAAAATGTTGTACTGTTTTGAGTTGGAAACAACACAGGGACATTTTATTACACTCTCTTTTCCTTTTGGAATTTTCTATTCGTTTCAGACTCATAGATTTAAAACAGCCAAATCTGTCTTGATAGTGTCACTTAACTGAGCTGCAAGTATTTTCTATTTGCTGGGTCAAGCTCCAGAGACTTCTAAAAACCAGGTTCTTCAAAAGCTAAGTTTCCTCAAAAACTCATCCTTGAGTAATATCTGGAATCTCTTTTTAGCAACATTAGACCATAATGAACCATTTTTGCTTTTATTTGGGGGTTTCTGCCTCATTTATACCTACTGTGAATTTCAGTGAATTTGAATTCTTATTCACTGAAATGCAAGTTTACATGTACTGATTAAAATACTCCCTGATTTGAAATGAAATGTAGCTACCACTGACAGACTGGTATACTGGTACACTGCAAACTGGTAACACTTCCTAGACTCAAGAAGCCTTACTTTGGGATTTTCCCTTTAATACTCCTGTGATTCCAGGTAACCCTCCTGTAGTCTCTGCTCAGTGGACCAATTCCGTTACCAAGGTCACCTTTGCAGAGTTCTATTTGCATCCAGCTGACGTTGATTCATGTTGCCAGATGGCTAAGGACAAAGCCCAATCGCTCAACACAACGTGCGACCTACTTCCCCGCCTAACAATCTGCTGTTTAGGACTTTGGAAATGCACGGAGACTTTGAATACAAGTTTAATTTTGTTTCATAGCTAGCCCACATGTGGTATGTACATTCTGCATACCAGATACATCTGTTCCAACAGGGCACTAGCACGATGCCTCCGACTTCTTTTGAAAGCAGGGCATATGAATACGTAAGTGTCATTTCCTTCTTTCCTAAAGGGACTCTCAGAAGTAATTACAAGTTACTGGTTTACATATGGACAACTAATGAAGAGCCAAACACTCTCATGCTGGCGCCACATAAACAAAGAATGACGACAGTAATATGTCAGCTCTAGAGAAGAAGAATGAAGACATGATACACACAAAATTCATGTAGAGTTTCTAATCAAATGTATGGAAAGTCATGGGGAAACCCTTTGTCTATGCTCAGACTCTCATATATGTATTTACAGGGTAAGCAGGACAATATAATTTCTGCCTTAACTATAACATGAAAATATACAAGAACACTAGAAGTAACAGTCATTGTAGGCCAGATTCCATAGATTGCTCAGGGCTTTGGGAGCACAGTAATTGCCAGGCTGAATCAGACCCAAGGCTAAGACTTGACCTCTCCCTCTCCTCTTGGCTAGTACCAGATGCTGTACAAAGGTAAAAGAGCTCTAGAACAGATGTAGATAAAATGATTCCAGCCTTCAAGGAGGCTTTCCTGTCTTGATCTCTAGTAGTTAAAGACTGAGCTGAGTCCTGGAGTTCAAGTTTTAGTAAAGATTTAGTTCCTTTCAAAGTACCGGTCAACAAGAATGTCAACTCTGAAAATATTTCTGAAGCAGTTTCCAATCCCATTTGGAATCTATTGAGCTTTGAAAGAATTTCAAGGGCTTAGCACCTACAAGTCAAGTTGAACTGTTTAAAGTCTTGAGCTCCTCTTGTCAAAGCTCATGGCCAGAAACGCAGGAGAGCTTAGTGTGGTGTACGCAGCCAAGCACACAGAACTCAGTAACATTCCTTAAGTTAAAACTGAATGCTTTAAAAAATACAAATCCTCCAGACTGTGAGGAGGGAAAACAGAAACCAAAAAGCCTGCAGAAAAGTGATTCTAATGTATTAGGTGACAGATGCTAGCTGGAAATCATCCCATCAGATATTAATATTATCTATTCAGGGGAAATGAGAAGGAAAAGCTAAACATGGGGAGAAGCAGTTGTATCATCATCACACAGGCGGTGCTAATGAGGTGATTATAGATAACAGAGTAAATGGAAATAATAGTCGGGACATTGACTAAAATAAAACTCTATCATTGAAATGAATATTCTATTATTGAATAAAGATGTGAAGAGTTACACTCAGGAGGTATCATCCCATTATTTGGCATTCTCAAGCTCTCCAGGTGAATACTGTCTAAAGTAGACACTAAATCAGGCTGAAGCGTGCTAAATGCAGAGGGGACCACACTCCCTGCCCAGTTTCTCTCCAACTTCCAGGTCCTGTGAGCCCAATTTTGTCTGACAACACAAGTTCTTCCCATCTCCCCATGGCTCTGCAAGGCTGTCTCACCAGCAGAATCACAGGAGGGTGCATGTAGGAACACTTTGACCCTGCTGTGCACCCTGTGTTTGCTGCAGAGCCAGGTGAGGTGTTATTTTTACCAAGAGGCTCCCTGTTTCTCTAAGACCTGAAGCATGCCTAGAAAGGACACTCCAGTTGTAGATGAGAGACAACAGAAATATTGTACAAAGCAGAACAGCAAAAAGAGATGCTCCTGAGTTTGCATCTATTGTATTGTTTGTCTCGACGACTTTGTTTTCTCTATATTTAGTCTTTATAGAAGTGATTTAACCAGGAAAGTGTCATGTCTTTAAGTTCTACTTTACAAGAAGGTAGGTTTTGAGAGAGAAAATAATCCAAAAGAAGTAGCAAAAAAAATTAGCATTTATGTAAATACTGAGGAAAGCACAATAGTTCTGGAAAAAATACTAAGCACCCCTTTTAAAAATGAAAAGTCAGAGAAATTCCTTCTTCCTTTTAAACCAAAGCCTGAATTTTAAGCCAAATCTTCATGTGTAAATTGGATCTTTTATTATACACAGAACAATACCTTGTTTAACAATACTTATTATTTGTGGGAAGTATAACATAATGATTACAATTACTTTATTATAAAACCCACAAGTATCTCTGTCCTGAGCAGTGCATCAGCCTCAGACTCTAGACCCCGTCAGGATGTCCATCTGCTGGACCTGATTCCACAGCTTCTATTCTGCATGAACCTTTTTATACAGAACATCTTCAATTACAGGCATCACAGGCACAGCAGAAAGCCTGGTTTAGCCAGCGACCTGTTACAAATGGAAGGTTACATATTGCCCTCAACCCACAGCAAAGCGCCCACAGCTTTGCAGAGTCACAGATCCGCCCAAAGAACCAGATGACCTGACCTTCACACAACACAGTGCTACTTACAGCCACATGTTATGCTTTTTCTAGTTGCTGGACACCATAATGATAATACAATGTGGATAACTTCCAATGTGTTGTGTCCATTAGGGCTGTGAAGTGGAAACATAAGCACATCCTAGCCCTGACAGTCTTCGCATCAAAACGGGTCTCTCCCTGGGCTGCTTAGCAGAGAGCATCCTCCTTCTGTGCTGGTCTGATTATTTTGTGACTTGAAAGTCTGCAGAGAGGCCAAAGTGTCTGTTTAATTTGCTGTTGTGGGAAAGAGGCAAAGGTGCCTGTGACACTGCACTGTGCTTGTTTGCTCTTGGCACAGCCTGCATCTTTTAAAGCAAGATGCCACAAACCCAAGCATAATTGAAGGAAGGCTCCTTAAATGAGAACAAAGTAAACAGAGCTGCTTCGTTAGAAGTTACATCTCTAATCCTCCTTTTGCTGTCAAGTCCACTCATTCCTGCTCTCTATGGCTCAACTTAAAATTAATTAGCTTTCATAGAAACCCCAAGTTGTTGTGCTTAGGTTAACAACACTTTGAAGAGAAAGGGTTTCTTTTGGCAAGTCTGTCTCCAAGAAAATAGATAAATTTAGCACAAATCATAATTGCTTGCTCTTTGGATCCTTCAAACAGTAGCTTGCAACTGCTTCATGTGCAGTGTAGCTTAATAGTTATATATATGGGCCATGCTGACACATGTACAGGGAAGAGCAGTGGTTCTCTAACCAAGGACAGCTTTTGAGGGGTCCTGCCACCCATTGACAAGATGTGGCGGTGAGGGGACTAAGGGCATGTGGGGAGATGTTGCAGGTGCCCAACACAGTGAAAGAGTCTATGATATACGAAGAAAGGATGAGTAAAGCCCCTAACTTCCCTCACTCCAATTCTCACTAGTGCACAAAACATCTGCCAGTGTGGTGCCTTGGCTGACAGAACGCAGGGGAGAAAGATAACTGTCTGTCACGTTTCCCCAGCAGATACACACACCTTATGTTCTTTCCAATTGTGTAGATATGGAATATTTAAATTCTGATCGTGGAGAAGCCAAGAAAAAGAGGTTAGACACAAAATGACTGAAATTCAAGGAGCAGAATAGTTATTTCAAGAAATGCTTCAATTTTGTCCCAGAAATTTGTAGGCAATAATGGCAAAACTGAAGCAGAAAACCTGAATGATCTTTAACACAGCTATGGGAGGCTGTTGCCTGTAGACAAGGAGTGGACAAACCCTTTTATTCTTACAACCCCACCTGCATTTCGGATTTACAGCTAGAGACCTGATGGTTTGTCCAAGCTATGTTCTGCTATGTTTGAGTTCAGAATAAAGACAGCAACGCTAACTGGAGGTTATTTGATGGACATTATACTTTAATCACACTCTCAGAGGCACAGAGCATGTTAGAAAATATCATTAGTTTTAGCACTCAGCTGTGGTTTGAGACAGTCACTAAGCAATCACAAAGAAGAAATGTCTTCAATAGCATGGAATTGGAGTAAACTAGGAACAGTATTACAGCTGAATGGGTTTGTTCAGGTTAGTGCTCTGGTTTGGGGAGAGCAGGACGGATCGTATTCAGGATAGCTCGCTATTTAAGGACCAGAGCAGACATCATAAAGTAGAAAGTATAAATATTTAAAGCTTTGTTGACAGTGTATACAACCAATCTCTTATGGCTTAACTCCTTTTTCTAGGCAATAGATACAGAAGATGTGCTTGAAAGTGATCACTTAATACTGGGCAGAGGTCAAGAGAAACTGTTTCCATAATGGTGACCTAGGGAATTCTTTATTTTAAAGTGCCACAAGGAATGGTTAAATTGAGTCATAGGAGCACAAAAATTTATGGTATCCAAAACCTCTGCTTGGGCATGTGCTCCACAACATCATTGATGACTGTCCTGGAGCTAAGCAGAGATGTTCACCAGTGATTAACTCAAAGCGTCCACTGCACCAAAGCTGTCAAGCCTGATGCCAGCTCTTTTCGGAACTGCACTCCTGGCCACGAGTTCAATTGCGCTTTTAGGGTTATAATGAAGAGTAAGCCATAAGGAAAATAAAAGTGCCCTAAGTCCCATAGCCAAGTAGCAGGAATTTCGAACAGTTCCCAATTTGGAAGTGGCTGAGAGTAAAACAAGAACACAATAAAAAACAGACTCCAGAAGCATGTGCTTGGAGAAAAGAATCATAGAACAGTTAGGGTTGGAAAGGACCTTAAGATCATCCAGTTCCAACCCCCCTGCCATGGACAGGGACACCTCACACTAAACCACATCACCCAAGGCTCTGTCCAACCTGGCCTTGAACACTGCTAGGGATGGAGCATTCACTACCTCCCTGGGCAACCCATTCCAGTGCCTCAGCACCCTAACAGTAAAGAATTTCTTCCTTTTATCCAATCTAAACCTCCCCTGTTTAAGTTTCAACCCATTACCCCTTGTCCTGTCACTACAGCCTCTAATGAAGTGTCCCTCAGCATCATCCCTGTAGCCCCCTTCAGATACTGGAAGGCTGCTATGAGGTCTCCACGCAGACTCCTCCAGGCTGAACAGACCCAACTTTCTCAGCCTGTCTCCATACAGGAGCTGCTCCAGTCCCTGATCATCCTCGTGGCCTCCTCTGCACTTGTTCCAACAGTTCCATGTCCTTCTTATGTTGAGGACACCAGAACTGCACACAATGCTTCAGGTGAGGTCTCACGAGAGCAGAGTAGAGGGGCAGGATCACCTCCTTCGACCTGCTGGTCACCCTCCTTTTGATGCAGCCCAGGGTACGGTTGCTTTCTGGGCTGTGAGCGCACACTGAAGCCGGCTCCTGTTCATTTTCTCATCAGTGAGTCCAGTAGTCCAGTGAGCCTACAAACACCCCTCAAAAACTAAAGGAGAGTAAAGGATGAAGGCCTAGTCCCTGACCGTGGCAGGGGGGTGGAACTCGATGATCTTTAAGGTCCCTCCAACCCAAACCATTCCATGATTCTATGAAGGCAAGGGGGGAAGAGATCAGCACAGACTGGAAAGCACAGTTTTGTCCTCTCTCTGAAGTGGTTACAGAATGAATTCAGAATTAAAAACATGGTCTGTCTACCATGTATTTTCACCTAAGATTTTTAAGTCATAAGCACTACTTTCAGGTTCCTCTCATTTTGTCTCTCCCTTGTCTCTGAAGCTGTTCCTGGGGACTTGAAAGCACTGTGCCTGTGTCCCTAGAAGAGCGAGTGCCAGGCAGATTTCACCTTTATCACCCAGCAATAAAACACTTCCCTCCCCTCTCATACCTTGTCATTTACCATCAGCTGTGATCTGGGGTGATGTGAAACTGTGAAGCTCTATTCAGGGAAGCAGTTAACATTTGTCTTCATAAGCAAAAGAGAATGACCTTAACTTGTGCCCTTGCATGGCCAGTGAGCAGAGTACAAGAGGCCCCTGCTCCGGGTCCCAGAGCTACCCAGTGTATTGTTGAATCTGTGTGGCTCCTTGCCGAGCATCTCTCTGCAGCTATTCCCAGGCACGGCTCTATTCTGCTTGGAAACTGAACCTCCATTCTATACTTATATACCCCAGCTTTTCCCTTTGCTCTTAGCATGTCAGTAAAGCCACGCTGCCTAATTTTACATGGATGAGTAGCAATGGCTGTTGACATTTCTATTTTCTCAGTAAAAGCTTTTCCAAATGGTTTTGGAGGTTAAGCAGACACTGAACAACAGGAATTCAACTTTTGTTCTTACTGCCTTAAAAAGCAACCCAGGAAAGCACAACATGGATGGATACCTAGTTTTAAGTTGCTTTCACAAGCAAAAACACAGATTAAATACATGTCTTCTAGATAAGAAAACCTACTCTTTCTTACTTAAACAGTCACTCTTCAAATATCTTAGATTCAAAATGTTAGTTATGTTTAAAGGTAAGGAGGTATTGGACTGATCAGAACACCTGGCTGCTCCAAACAAAGGTATGCAACAGAAATGGCTTTCAGTAAAACTCCAATGTGAGCAGACAAAACGTACATCTGTAGCACAAGCCTCTGGCTGGCTGTCAGGACACACATCAATATATCGATGAGCCTTGTGTGCAAGTGGGATAATTCTTTCCTTAGTAGGTCTTAGAAAAGAAACTGGTTTCAGCTGATGGTGTGCAGTGTAAAATTCACTTCTGGTTTCTGTGATGAGTGGTTATTGGCATGTTAAATTCCAGTCCTTTGCAGGGTGACTTCAATTGGAGATCATGATTAAGGTCTCAATTCCTCTTCTAAAATTTTACTTTTGCCAAACAACATTCCTAAATTAATGAACTGCAAATGTAAAACATTTCATCTGAACTTTCGCCATTCTCCCTTGTTTTTTGTGATATATGTTGTGTATAAATATGAATGAGGAATTTGAACACAGTGGTACATCTTATTCCTTCTGATCTGAAGGCATGCAATATAAGTCATAAATCTCATTTAACCTTGAATGTAAGATGCACCAGTATGTTTGGGGTAATTTAAGCTGCTCTGGATTAGCCTAAAAGCCTCAGAGCATATTGGCACTGCTTTGTATTGCCAGGCAACAAAGCAGCTAAATACACCTCCCAGATTTCATCTTCCTGCATCTCTACGCATTCCCTTCCACAATACCACACCCTCATTGTCTGTTACACTTCCTACTGTTTTCTTCCTTCTACTCTTGATGTTTTGTATTCCCTGGAAGCTAAGGAATGCATTCTAATAGAACTCATCAATCTTTTTAAATGTTTGCCTGCCTTCATTTCTTATATATGATTAAAACCTTAGGCTGCCTGAGCAAAGATGCTGTTGTTTCATTTGCCTCTGCCCATCCATTTTGAAACAATGGAAATGACACACGTTGTGCCTCATTCACAGTCCTGGGTAGGTACAGGTGGCCACTGTGCAAGACTTCAGTGGGGTCTATGGAGAAGTTTGACAGTACTGCAAGCTAGTGTGACTAAATTCATTTAGAGGTAAATGAATAGCTAAGATAAATCACTTTTTTGTTTTAAAGAATCATTTCAAAATGTCCTTAACAGATAACTTAAATCCCAAGAAATGGTCTAAAACAGACAAAAATCAGGTGCAGTATTTTGACAACATCCCATATTTGTTTTCACGTGCAGTTTTATACCTCTCAGAGGAGTTAATCTCAATTCATCCTTTGCTTAATCAATGTAATGCCTGTCTCTTTAATTAGAAAGGCTGGAGCTGGTTCTTCTGACACCATTTAAAACCAACACACTCGATATAATTCTTAATCAAAATATATGTCATAGGTCCCGTTGGAACCTCTACAAGATCTGTGTTCATCTTCTTGTAGAGCAAGCATATAAAATGGGTTAGGTGAATTGCTTTCTAGCACCATTTGGTTCTCTCAAAGGACTTGAAGACTTGCACAGATACCTAGGTTTCTTGTAGATATCTAATAGATATCTCATTTAGATATCTACAAGTTCTTCACCTATTGCCCTTGAAATATTCTTCGGTTACATTAATCATGGACCCTTTAATTCATCAATATTTTTAACTTTAAGACTCATCATTAACTGATGATCTTAAAGGTCTTTTCCAACCTAGCTGATTCTATAGGTCTAATTAACTCCACTGAAACAGTGCAGGAATGTGCACTGATAAAAGTCTTGAAAACTGAGGAGATGCAGTTAGAGCATCCCACCTGGTCAGCTCTTGAATTGTTAGTCATCACATCTGCACAAATCCCCATAAAGAAAGGAAAAGGAGGAAGGGATGAAATATTCCCAGGGTTAACAGTACTCTTCTGTACTGCTGGTTAGCAGCAGCATTAAATGTTAACAAATCATCTTCAGCACACACTACACTTCCATCTATGAGTAGGAACTCAGATGCCAAAAATCACACGGAGGTGAAATATTACCTTTATAGTCAAAATTAATCTAACAATATCATAATTTCCATTTTTTATAATGTAACAAGTAACAATATAATAATAGTGTAATTATGTTGAAGAAATGATGCTGAAAGAATCTCTGGTACAGAAAACCAAGCTAAGTAATACTAACTTTCTTCAAAGACACTGATGATGTTTATCAACGCCCCAGAAAAGAGCAAGGGCTGTGTGATTTCAGGCACTACATAAAACCTTTTGGAAACGCAGAATGGAATGATTACAGCCCATAGCTGTCTGCTGTTTATGGCACCAGTTGAATCTCAAACTATAAAAAGGGTGACTCTCCACTATCCAACAAGATATATGGGATAACTCCATGTAGACATCTGCATGTCATTACAGGTAACATTTTCAAAAGGGTATAACTCACCAAAGTACTTCAGAGATGGCATTTGTGTGTGTAATTTTACCTTCCTCTATCTAGCAGCTCTAAAGGTCTGTAGGCTATCATCAACTCATTAGGAAAATGAAGTGCTATATGTAACCATATAATGCTCTATGTGGGGAGATGTATGCCATACTCTTAAGCATATCATGTTAAGAAATCAAATCATCAGTCTCAATAAGCCCAACTACCCAACTGTTGTAAAACACCCAAACTCTTCATTATGTGTTGGATGCTTTTAAAACAGAGTAGCTCTTAAAACAGTAAACAGAAAAGTTCAGTATATTAAAAAGACAGGATACCAGCTGAAAAATCAGTTATTTATGGTAAAGTAACAAAAGATTGCATCCCCAAAGAAATAATTGTAAAAAAAAAAGAAAATCCACTATTCTATGTAAAAATAGAAAACTGAGGTGAAAATGTTGCCTCTTAAGAGCTGCTTATCCAAGTCTTCTCGTTCTAGCAGCTTTTCATTATTAACATACTTGTATACCCATATACTTGTCCTGGGGATACCTCATGTGTGTCTGAAATCACTATTATTTGAGAAACTGGGATTGCCTGTACAAATGTCTCCAGGTTGGCAAAAAAGCACCATCTTCAACGGGCAAGAACACCCTGAAAACAGTTCAATCTTTGCTGCTGCTAGACTGTGACAGAGGCGAAAGCAAACCCTTTAATAGGGCCTGCCTGCTGCACCAACAGAGAAAGACTATTCAACTGCACCTTGTGTTGCCAAGAGAGTTTGGCAATGAAAAAGTACAAATTGGGGAAGAACAAGGAAAAAGTGGAAACTGGGAAAGCCTGACTTCTGGCAGCGGAGAAGAGAAACTGCTTCATCTGATGGGCTAAGATCCAGGGAAAGCTCCAGCTGATTCAAGCCCCGCGAACAAGACTGAGGAATACAAAGAGCAACGCTGAGCTTCACTGCTGCTCTGTGACTGTCTGGTGCCTCTAACTCAATGTTCTGAGAGAGTGCTAGACATGGTTGGAAAACTCTTGAGGAAAATGCATTGGAAAGAAATGTCTGCAGAGCAGGTCATACAAGGACAAAGGGAACCTACCACATCCTGCTCAGTGTGTTCAGTTGGTAGTCCCCCCAAAAGGGTAACTTCCTATTCAGGCCCCAAATTGATCCCAAATACTAACATGCAACACTTCTATGGATTAATGCCATAAGTGAATAAACCTCTATAGAAATAATCCCAAATGTCACTTACAAGGAATTGAGTCCTAGATTTGTTACTGGTGGATAACAATAACAAAAACCAAAGCCCCAAACCACCAGCACCACCAGAAAGTGAGTTCAGAAGAATTAAGGAATCACAGGGAGCACAAGGACAGCATTTTGGACAGAATGCTGCACTGAAGAAAGAGGGAAGTGCAACATGTGTAGAGAAAAGACGGGGGACATGATCGAATGGTGGGTTAGAAATTGGTTTATAGTGAGAAGACTGGTTAGAAATTCTGTTTCTTTCCAAATTAATGTGTTCATGAGACAAAGAATGCCTCAAAAGCCTGCATCTAACTGGATATTAAACCCACCCAGAACTAAAATGGTAACTGCCAAGTATTTAGACCATTTGAAAAAGCTATAATGTGAAATGAGTAAGAAATACAGAAGCTGTAACTGCTGCTGGATATTGCTTGCTTTCCTCCTGAGCTGTGAGGAGGAGCCTGACAAGAGCGATGCAGTCTGTGCTGGGGGAAGGCTCCCCTGGTAGCTGGTGTCTCAGGAGCCACACTTGTAGTAACTAATGATGCAGCACTGCAGCCTGAACGTGCACCCTGACTAAAATTATGTTAAGTTTTATGTATGAAGGACTCAAGTGTGAGTGACAGGCTGAAACAGGAAGAGCATTAAGAGCTGCAAATAGGATTTAGAGGGCCCGCTAAAGAATATTGAGGACTCCTGTGTCTACTAATAGGAAACTCATAAGAGGAAAACCTGGAGTATTAAATAAAGGTAATTCATGCTTTAAATGTCACAATAATAGCATATTGCACAGAACACAGCATAGTACAAATGATCCTAACCCAGATACTTCCTCAGAGAAATATAAAGCTAGTAAGGCAATAGATGAAGTGGGAGCAATTAATGCTTTGAAGGCTGCTTTTTGTACAAAAAGGAAGGCCAAGTTGTTATTATTCACATACCATGAATAATACACTTACAGTCTTACACACTGTATTATTAATATTGCACGTTGTCAGAGGCTTATGCCTCAGACAATAACTCTGCACAGATATCTGAAGGAGAAACAGAAGCCTTGACCTGAAAAGCCATCATAAAACTTACTAGAGAACATTGCTTTTAGTGGAAGCTGTGCAAAGCTATTTAGCACCAGGAAAACAGTCAGGAAGTCACCTCAGAAAGGACATTCGTAAGTGCCCTCAGCGTAGTGAGTAACTGCAGGGGAGGCAGACAATAAACGCAACAAACCAATACAAGATGATGGAGAACTTGTTCACAATATGCTCTCAGCCCTGAATGCAACCATTTTCTGTATTTCTGTGAGCTAGAAAGTAACATTTCTTATGATACAACGATTTACGAATGAATCTGATGGCAATGGGCTTGGGAAGTGGTTAACTAGAGGAGCACTGACAACAGCACTGGCAGTCAAGGTGATCATCATGAAGCTCTTGTACTTTGTGTATAAAGATTAAAAGTGTTATGACACAGCTCTGCAGCAAACAACAAAAGTCACATAAATGTGCAGGAGTTCAAATCACTGATGGGTCTCAATTAGCCTGTAAATGTACTTACATAGTTAGGAAGGGTACACAGTAGGCCCAGTATATCTTGTCTGCATGAGCAAACAATGACTATCAGAACGCAGCAGAGAAAAACTCAATATTGAAACATGTTTCAGGACTGTAACTGTCAGCATAATAATGTCAAACCATGAAACTATTGGTATTAACGTGAACTTTGTTGCAAGAACTTCTCCGTGAAAGAGCTTTGCCTATCTCCCACACCAGATGGGGCAGGGAGGGAGGTCAAGGCATCCAGATAACCCCAGGAATCAGGAATGCCAGATTAATAAACATGAAAGAAACTTAAAAATACCATTTCCAATTAGACAACTGGGAAAGAGGTTGGAAGAAAGAGAGCATTTGTTTTCAAGCCATCAAACTAGGTCTTCACAATAAACAGGAGTGCAAAGATAAACACATAGAAGCTTGTGTCAGGCAGTGTGGTTTATGTAGCTCTAGAGGTACAGATTCCATTAGGGGCGAGAGCCTGTGCATTAATTGGGAAGTCACGCACATAATAAATGCATGATGACATTTTGATGCTTTTGATGTCTTCTCCCCTGCCAATCCATCTCTCCAGTTTGCATTCTGCCATTACTGACAATGTGTTAATCTTTGGGGTGAGGATATAAATACATCTCAGCTCTTCCCATATGAGAGCACTCAGAAATGGGTACTTGTTTAAGCACTGCAAAGACTCTCTCCTTGGAGTGAACAGTCACTGCAGTTCACACAGAGACTGCTGAAAAGAGCATTTATGTAGCAGCTAATTCTCAGCAAAACCCTCTTTTCATGACTTTTTCCTATATTTACACCCTAATTTGCATTTATATACCCTTTGTTATTGAAACACCTCATAATCTCAAATGTGCTTAACCTAACAAATCCCTAGTAACAATTCAGGAGCATTAGGGAAGTTTTATAGAGATAAGCAGGGATGATGGTAATTTATGTTGTCTAATTTGGGCGCTGGAGCTAGGCAGTTAGTATTCTGTTTTCTACAGAGTGAAAGGAAGGCGATGGGTCCTCTGAATCCCTAATCAGCTACTTCCCTGGATGAGTTCAAGCACAAGCTGCTGCCTAAGCTGTGGAAAGCATACACTGACATTCCATGCTGTGTGTTGCCTTCTCCTGGGTTCATCAGCCACATCAGTGTGGTACACTTTTAACTCCCATCAACTCATTGCCCGAGGTCCTTCTCCTCATGCTGTTTTGCTACATTTGCTGCCAAGGAAGGCTCCCACTGGGTGGAGAAAATTCCTTCCCCATTCGTTGTCTTTCCAGAAGGGAACCAGAATATTAAACAGGCAATTTTACAGGACAGGAAAAACCAACAGGGGTTGGATCAGACTGTAATTAACAGAAAGGTGATCATGCCAGCTCTAAAATCACTAATATAATTTTCTTATACTGAATTTTACACCCTGCGAGGCTGTGAATAACTGTGATCTAACAGATGCATCCAAAATGTATATATCAAACTAATCTCCACCAACACAGCATATGCATGTTCTTAATTTATCCAGTGAGCATGCATGCATATGCATACATCATCCCGTATTTACTATGAGGTCTACACAAACACACAGAATCATCAATATAAACAGATGGAGTACATGCACTCCACATAAAATGCCCTTTTAATTTCCCTTTGACTGAAATCTCTACCAGTCAGGCAGGGGTTAGTGAGGTTACAGGCAACAGCTTGACTCAGAAGCAAAGCTTCATTTATTAACCTTCAGAAGATGCAGGCTGCAGGCAACCTCAGCTTTCCTGTAGCAAATCATGAATCATTGTCTCAGATCACAAACCCATGGGCCCATTCGGTACCTCAGAACAGCGGGGCTGGCACACAGGCTGCCTCAACCAAAGCATCACTTGGGAAGGATTTACATAGGTTTAAATTATACATAGGCTACCAACAGTTATGGTAATGCCTCCTTGTTCCCAGGGCATTGAAAATGTGACTCTCAGTGCATCTGGCTATTAAATGCATTGCAAAATATAATTGTTGTATTCTGCTATAGGGTGTCTGTACATTACTACATGGGTTTTGCTTGTTCTATGATACGCATCTACAGAGCTTATTTTGCAAGAAAAGCAAGCATGTAATATCACTGCATCACAGAAATCAGCTTTCCTGGTTTTATCTCATCCTCACTGAGGGCTGTTTCTGTTGCCAAGCAAAGCTTAGTAGGTTGCCTTGATTTATAACTCAAGGGGGTTTGTTTCAGTAAAACCAGTGTATAATTGCTTCTCAGCAGTCACCTTTGCGTTAAGAAGGACTGAAAGGAATCAAAGGAAACGTAGGATATTATTGTAAACTCTGAAAAATGAGTAGGACTGTGTGAACAGCTGATCAGGTCCCCAAGAGGAAGAAAATCCCAAACATTAAGGGAAAGATTTTGATATAAAAATGTTTAGATTTACTCATGCTGAAAATATAAGTTAAAAGGTTTCCAGCTTGTATTCAAAGAAATTAGAATCATAGAATAGTTAGGGTTGGAAAGGACCTTAAGATCGTCTAGTGCCAGCCCCCAAAATCCATCTTTAACCTCAAAAGTTGGTGCCTGTTTGCCCTTTCAAACAAA
This sequence comes from Melopsittacus undulatus, assembly GCF_012275295.1. Lineage (NCBI taxonomy): Eukaryota > Metazoa > Chordata > Aves > Psittaciformes > Psittaculidae > Melopsittacus > Melopsittacus undulatus. The sequence continues at coordinate 5,626,724 of NC_047529.1, read as the reverse complement.
GGCACAGCAACAGGGATGGTATGCGGTCTGTTCACAGGGAAATACGTGCTTAAGCCTTTAATCAATACTTCTGTGTTCAGGATATTCAGATCATGCTCTGCCTAACAAGATTCAATCCCCTTCTGTGCAGTGGGAAAATAGCCCAACCACTCTGGCATGGGGCTATTTGGATTAGATAGCTGTGTCTCTGGACCTAGTACTGTTCCTATACAGCTGGAGTATTTAAGGACCCAAAGAAGAGTGAGGGAAATGATACAGGCATGGATGTAAATTAATCACTTCCCTCTGCACCACATGATGCTATGTTGCAAATTCAACTTCTAGATGCATTCAACCTACATTCTGGAGGGAGGAACACAAGAGGGATGTGTATCTGCTTGAGTGAGTTCAGAGGAGGTCCATGAAGATGCTGTGAGGACTGGAGCAGCTCTGCTCTGGAGCCAGGCTGAGAGAGCTGGGCTGGTTCAGCCTGGAGAAGAGAAGGTTCCTTAAGGGGAGACCTTAGAGCAGCTCCAGTGCCTAAAGGGGCTGGCAAGAAAACTGGAGAAGGGCTTTGGACAAGGGCCTGTAGGGACAGGACAAGGGGGAACAGTTTAAAACCAATTTAAATTTGGGGGATTTTTAGATTAGACATTAGGAATTTCTTCCCTCTGAGGGTTCTGAGATACTGGCACAGGGTGCCCAGAGAAGCTGTGGCTGCCCCATCCCTGGCAGTGTTCAAGGCCAGGTAGGACAGGGCTTGGAGCAACCTGCTCTAGTGAAAGGTGTCCCTGCCTTCATTGAAACTAGCCAATCTTTAAGGACCCTTCAAACTCAAGCCATTCTGTGATTCTGTAAATACTCTATTTCCACACTGCTGGGCTGCACAGCCAAACAAAACACACCTCTACTTTAGGCTCTCCTTCTAGGAAATACTCTTGTAGTTAACTGACAGTTTCCTCTGCGTTTGCTCCAGCATTGGAAATGTCAAACAGTACATGCACAACTTGACTGATTGGGTTGAACGCAACAGAGAATCCAGAACAATTGACAAATTACTGGTCATTTCTCTGATTAGTTTGACATGCACAGCTCAGTGAGCTCAGTGCTGTCCAGCTCCCTGCCATCAATCCTGGGCTGCTCATACCCCCTGCATGCTGCACTTGCAGCAGCCATCTCCTCACACAAACCCGCCACTAATCTGCACATCAGGGACAGCAATTATCACAATTGCTAAGCAACCCACATCTAATCCTCCATCAGTCCTTGGCCTCCAGCTCCAAACTGAGACTATAATTGCCCGTTTCCTCATCATGTGATTGTAACTGTACCAGTGGAACATCATCAGTCAGATCTCAAGTAGTAGCACAATGAGGTGCAGCAGTGTATGGGTTGCATCAACGTACTGTTTGCACACTGTTGCATAAACTTGAAACCATTAAACTCCTTGGCAGAATAAAGCCCATTGGGTTTACAGCTCACAGATGTCCAAGCAGAGAATCAAGATTGACACCTGGATAGATCCCATTCCATCATATTTTTTATTGTGTTGGACTGTATATAAAATGACAATTGTAGTTGGGAACGAGCCAAGAATGTAGACTTCATTTCACAGTAAAGATCCTTTCATCTGTATTTCTTGTTTTATCCCTGAAGTCTTCACTAGTTCTCAATCTTGAATTTAAACTCTTTAGGCTCACTGTCACATTGATTTTCTTCTAGCTCAGGTTGATTTGTTTCTGTCTTCCTTCACTTTAAATATGACTCTTCCTATTACACCTATTTTGGGGTGTTTATGAAAGATTATGTTTTCATGCATCTTTGGAACATGCATGTATCTAATGAAAGACTTTGGAACATATTCCACTTGCACAGCCAAGCTCACAGACATGCAGACCACGTCACGTCAGCCCTTGAACATCTCTTCCCTTCAGGCTTCCTCTTCAAACACATACTTTAATCTGAAGGAAACACTATTCCTACAAGTATTTTGAGATACTCCTTGCAACTTAATACCAAGGAAGAGGGAGGAAAGAGTATAAAAAGTAAAGAAAGTCTATGGAAAGAGTATTAGAAAGAAATGACATACTGTGAAAAAACTCTCAAAGGAAGACAGAAAAGGACAAGGAGAGCAAGCGAAATTCAGGAAGTGAGAAAGTGGAGAAATAGGAGGAAAAAGGCTGAGAAAACACCTCCTATCATTACTAGTAATGTACAGTATGGTATGGTGTGCCTGATAACCATATTCTCTACAATGAATTTCTTAATTTTTATTGTCCTGGGTTCAGCAGTAACAGTCATTTTTTTCCTCCTTCTTGGTACCTGGTGCAGTGCTGTGTTTTGACTTTCGGGCTGGGAACGGTGCTGATAGCACTGATGTTTGTAGTTGTTGCTCAGATGTTTCCTCTGATCAAGGCCTTTTCTGAGCTCATGCTCTGCCAGGGAAGGAGGGGAGGCCGGGAGGAAGGAGAGACAGGACACCTGACCCAGGCTAGCCAAAGAGGTATTCCATACCATAGCACGTCATGCCCTGGATGTAACCAAGAGTTACCCGGAAGGGCTGGAGTTCTGGGGGGATGGAGGAGGTATCGGTCGGTGCTTGGTCAGGCAGGGTGGGGTGAGTTATGAGTCGGTGGCTGGTGAGGTGTTGTATTCTGTTCACTTGTTATTTCCTTTATCATCATTATTATTGGTGGTAGCTGCAGTGATTTGTGTTCTACCTTAGTTATTAAACTATTCTTATCTCAACCCATGGGAGCTACATTCTTTGGATTCTCTTCCCCAACTCTCCAGGAGTTGGGGGACAAAGGGGGGAGTGAGTGCACGAGCTGTGCGGCTCGGTTTAAACCAGAGGCCAACCTGGAGAGCTGCAAAGTGCACAGAAAGAACCAAGACTGAGATTCCCTGGCCCATACTTTGTGGGTTTCAAAAGACAAACTTTCTTTCAGCCAAACATCACAACTCTGATTTTATGTTCATCTTATTAGGGGCAGAAAAATAACTAAACTTTGGGAACTGTCACCACCCTCATGATATTTGCCTACAAATGATCTCTGGACTCACTTGGAGAAGTCAGTGTTACAACACTTTAAAACTTTGCCTTGACCATCCTTAAGCCAGGCTCCATATCTAACCATGTCCTGGTTAGGCTTCTCCTTCCTCGACACATCCACTTATTCCACACAAAGCTTACGGATCTCTAGGACTCCACAGAAGAGCTCACTTACAGCTACACAGCTGTAGGTTATGCATTAGTCACAGTCTTTTGGCAAGAACCTCCTTCCAAACAAGGTCTGAGTAACAGGAACCTTCCTAGGTCACTGCAGTTAAACCTATATAGTACCTACGTCCACTACGGCTGCATTACACCACTAGTGCCAGAAAGTGCTGATTTGTTGGAAATGACTCACAGGAGAAATGTAATGAAAAGTAATCTTTCCAGGGAATGTCTCTCCCAGGTTTCTGTTGCTGACTCGGGAGGGCAGCCAGGCCCTTGAAAGCTGCACCCACATAGCATGGGCAGTCTGTGCTGACGAGCAGCTGAGATGCTGGTTTCCATGTCACCACGGATAGGAGCGCAGCCTCTCTCCCTTCTGGTTGTGCAGGGTTCTCTTCCCTTACCATGCTCAGGGCTCTTAAACTGCTGGGGAAACTGCTGCATCTAAAAATCAACATTTTTTTGTTGCAGAAACATTTGTTGCTTCTAAAACCAATTCCTGCACACCAGAATTAGGGTTTTCTTCATGGCTATGAATATACTTTTTAATCCAGGGACAATTCTGAAACTCTCACATTACTACTCTTGTTATTTCTGTTCCCCTTTATATGAGTATGTTTATCGCCCTGAAGTATCTCACTGTAAAGAAGATAACCTCAGCACCCACTTGTCACACGTGTGCTAGTGAAAACAACCTGCATCTTTAGCATATGCTGCAGTGTGCACTACTACCTCATTTGCAGAAAAGCAGAATTACTTTCATTAGCAGCTGTGCTTGGCAGCCTGATGTTGCACAAAGACTTTAGCACTAACTTAACAAATGACTTGCATAAACAAAGCTCTTCAACTACAATCTTAGCAGGACCAGTGACATTAAGGAACATATTTTTTTCCTCATTTCATGCATTTAAAACCATCCCTCTAATGAGCTCACATACCAAGCATTAATATTTCTTTTAAATGTTTTTTCCATTAGCTGTGTCAAACTGAATCTCTCCTCATTTGTCATGTGGCACTGAAGGTCTGATAATTAAGAACTCTGCTGCTGCTGTTGCTCAATGATGAATGCAGTTGCATAAGAGTATGTGGTTCTGCCTTTGTGGTGTTGCTGGTTCAATCTGACTCTGACTTAGAGCGATGAACATGGGCACAAGATGCTACATGTGCATTGTATTTGGAGTGTCTGTGTGCACCTACCATGCACTTCATGCATACTGTCTGTGCATAATATTAAACTTATGTTTTATAATGTGTTTTTATAGAGTACTACACTATCTCATGAGAAGCTGAAGGAGGGCAACAGCTCCTTGGTGCCCTGTTGCTCACTTACATTTAGCATGCGAAGCACTCATCTTTGCAGAACCACAATTACTTTCCTAGCAGGGATTTCTCTCATCAGGTTTCAATACTGCATAGGCTAAGCTGAACATCCTGACACAAAACATTTGCAGTCCCTAGCTTCTCAAACTGTCTCACACCACTTCTGGTTGTTTTGTTCTGCACAGATATCAGTGTTAACACATCAGTTAGTTTGATGCTCCTTTGTCTCCTAGGAAGGTGCTATCTACAGCTTGTTGTCCAACTGCCCAAGCTTTGGGAGATCTTTGCTGCAGAAAGGAATAACTGCTGGATGCCAGTGAGTGCAGGCTCCTGAGTGACAGCTGGCATTTGCTTTAACCTTAACAGATGTGCTCTACAGCTGAGCAGAGAATGGGATAGTGCAGATGAAAGTGCTTTGAGAGGCAATGGAGGACAAGGGGTCTTTTAATGTTACACTATTCACTCCAGGTGAATGAAGGAGCAACTGCTGCTACTTCTGAGCTCTGCTTTGGGTTTCATCTTTCTTCCGTGTATCAGGAAGGCGATTTAAACAACTAACCACTGTGGGCTGAGCCATGAGCAATGTGCTTCTCTGAGAGGGGAACAAAAGGAACAGATTCTCTTGTGCAAATCAGAAAAACAGCAGGGAAGGTTCTGTTTTTTTACATGAAGAATTCTCAAATTCATGCCTTTCTCTTTCCTTAACGCATTTTCTGCCAACCCTTTTGCCCACAGCTGGTAACTGGATTCTGAAACCTCTTTTCTTTAACCCCAAACCCTCACAGTTCTTACTTATTAGTGTGTCATCCAGGAAAATGTCACTAACCTTCACAAATCCAACCTGTCTGCACCATGACCTCCATTACGGACCATACTCCTGCCTTCACTAATACCAGTTGAAATCAACAGGGACTCTGTTAACTTCATAATGTCCTGTTTGATTAACACTAGACCTTTCAAATAATTTAGTTTCCATTTTTTTCACAGCTCAAACCCAAGATTTTTGGTGACTTCCAGTAAAATTCCAGTAAATGTGACAAAACCATCACCCTCTGTCAATAAACTCCAATCTAAATTAAATTGATCTTATTTTGCCCCATCCCAATCATTAAAATATTTCTTTGTGTTCACATTCTCCCTACAAGGGGTTAATGGCATTCTTATTTAAAGGAAGTGATGTCAGAATTCATTATAAGAAATTTATAAAGCATTCTGTATATTCACATGGGAAATCTGCTGCTGCTGATTTGGAAGTCAGTGTTCCCAAGAACACTGCAAGACGTTTAAGTAACACAATAAATATCACCTCAACTTGTTCGATGTGTCTTTTGTGACCTGAGACCCATTTCTCTCTCACTGTTATATTTATTCTGCTGGAAAAATAAACAATCATTAAAAATGTGGATTTGTAAGGAAAAAAAGTGTAAGCCAGGAAGCAAGGTCTTCATCAAAAATAATCCCCTGAGCATCCTGTTATTTGGACTGATGTCTTTTCATCTCAGGCCTAGTGGTGAGCCAGTCACTTCACAGAACTTAAGGGAGTTTTATTGGTATAAAACTGGCATAGGATAAAGGTCAGCCTGTTTCGTTTGAATGAGAGAAGGGAGACTATTTACTGCTCAGTTTACAGGCTGAAAGTGCATTCTGCACTGTGTATCCATTGGGAGAAACAGAAGAGAAGAGATAAGCCTCGTCTCCCCCCAGAATACCTGGGAGCTGGGGACTGCTTAGCAATTGCACTCATAAAACATTTAAAGAAACATCAGGGCTTAATCTACTCAAAGTTCATTAGATAATTAGGCTGATTGTCACTGAGAGGTGCTGAGCAGAGTGCCAAGATCCTCAGATGAACAGTCCATGCAAACTGCATCCTTCAATGCCAGCTCTGGTCCACAAGTGGGAAGAAGCCAAATCAAGTCCCAGCGAGATCTGGAAATCTCAGTCTAGAATTATTGTGGTTTTTCAGATATTCCTGCTAAATATTTCTGTTCACTGAGGCTAAGAAAATTCCATTCATTTCTCCATGCTCTTGCCCATTTAATGAGGTAAAGAAGAAGTTTATTATTCCCCTCTGATGAATATACAAGCACCAAAACCCAAAACTAACAGTGAAGCAAACAGTAAATTATTTCAGCCCTCTTAACTCTGCTTTTTTGGCACATAGTGCCATAAGTAATCTCAGCTTAGCAGCCACAGATTCAGAAGAGGTTTCTTTTTCAGCTTTGCAAATGTTTGAATTAAATAACAAAAGAGTTAATTTTTACCTAACCACAGAGAAAATAAAGGGAGAACTTGTCAAATATTACACTATCAACTTGTTTTTTTCACACCTTTTTACAATGAGTCTGAATATTACTGTGGGAAGGCAACTTTCCCCCATTCGATCCCAATCCATTCAATGCAAAGTCCCATGAAAGTCAGTAAACTGAAATAACCTTTTCTTCCAAACTCTTTCCCCAGAATTCTTGAAGAGTTGCCTGTGGTTGCACTGGAATGCATTTGGAAGGGTTTGAATTAAGGTGCAGCTAGCCCAAAAGGCAGCTTGGCTTCCGACAGAGGTGTAAAAGATAAAAAACCCCAAGGATTGTGGTGGACAGTGCATTGGGACTGTGAATTATGCCGTGAGCTGAAAGGACACTGGAATAGTCATCAAAGTCCCAAGAGCTGCTCTGTCCAGATGAGCTAATAGAGCGGCTCTGAGGTTAACTGAAATAAGATCTCAAAGTGCTGTGAAATACATTTGCTGTACTTGACCTCTTTCTGAAGTCAGGGCGGTGATGCTGCTGACCCTGCTGTCAGTAGCAGCTCCACTTAGCTCTCTGACATCATCTCATGAAGATGACCACGAGGTTTCACATAAAGCACATATGACAAGTTGTAACCTTCGCAAAGATCAATGGGTTCTGGATATTCTAAGGAATCAGAAAGCATCAATCTGAAATCTATGAAATCATTCACTGGGTTTTCAAATATCCCCCTTTAAATAACACCCAGAAGGAACGCATCATTGTGCAGCTCTGTTCCATCAACAGGCTTACATGGTATGTGATTGTAAAAGCAGCCAGCCCTGAGAAGAAAGAACTTGGAGGCCCTCCCAGCCCTGTGTAAGAGAAAGATGACACTGGAGCTATAAGAGGCTTACTGCTATAAAGGATCAACACCTTGTCAATTTGTTCTATAACTTGACTATGTAGCATTTTATGTCCCCTTAAGTTTTTCCGGTACAGTGCTAATGTTAATTATTGATTGGATGTAGAAGTGTTGACTCCCACTGGGTGCAATTAATAACACATCAAATTGGGAGATAATAAATGTACGTTCTTTGAAAGTGAGTTAGCACGCATGAGATGCTTGGATTTTCCATTATCAAGGACTGATTTATCATCTTTAAAAATTGTTTTCATTATATTTTTTGAAGAGAAAAAGGAATTTTATACCTTAGAACTGTATTCTCTTCATTCATTTGAAAGAACACAGAGACGCAGCTCTTAGAAGGAAGTTTGCACAGATTATGGTGCCTCTGTAGATCTACTGGACCTTTTCCCACGGGTAAAGCCTCCCCCTGAACAGCACCATTTTCCACATCTCTACAGGAGCCCACACCATCTGTCAGAACTGGCTAAGCTGTGGCTGTGAACAGTAGAGTAAGTGTGAGCAGAAACATGAACATGGGCTGCAACATGAGGAACCCCATGAGTTACATCTTCCTTGACAGAATATGGTCCACTGAAGGCAAAAGAGTCAGGTTAACTGGGCTGGCAGCAGGAGCTGATGGCAGGAGCACAGGCGTCTCAGCTATTATACTGAGATTTCAGTGTAACTCTGACCCACGAGCATGAATAACAAAAGTCTCATTGATTTCAATTAGAGGAGGCTTGGGTCTATTTACTGTAACTGAGTCGATTCTCAGAAAAATAATTAATTCCTTGTCATGTCTCATGTGTATTGATTTTTGTAATTACAATGAAATTGGAGGCAAGGGAGGGGAGGAAGAAATGCACTTGATTTATGTTTAATTCAATGCACAAGCTGTCAAGGACAGAGAAATTGAGATGCAATGACCAGGATCATTCTCGGTGCACTCCTCTGTACTTAGATAAGTGCCAGACACCTGCTGTGGTGGAGAATCTGAAACCACACACTGCACTAACATACAGAATTCAGCACTGTGGTGCAAAGAGCTGTCTTTCTACAGCAGCCTACCCATCACGCAGAATAGATGCCCAAGGGGGAGAAGATAAGGACTGGACAAGCTTAATGTGCATCAGTGAGTAAGAGGAGGAGACAAAGAACTGGGGGGGAACAACATACAAGCTGTTGCTGATAATAAAGGTGCCAGCAGATAATGTAAGGAAAGAAAGAAGGGTGAGAGAAAAGAAAATAGATATGGCCTGGCTTGGCAATGATGATGTTGGGAAAAAGATAGCAGGAGAGCACTTGAGCTTTGTTTCCACTGTGGCAAGTTAGAAATGTTTTGACCTAGAGACAGTTGGTATTTGACTTGTTAGTTAGGTGATCATCGTGGCAGTGGCTGCCGTGTTTCCATACACAGACACAGAGTTGATGATACTGCTCAGTTTCTCATTTCTACAGCATCAGAAATCAGTTTGTCACAAAGATATCCTCGTTACTTACATAGATACAGTATGACGTTTTGGGTTCATCACAGCCAATGCCTACACTGACTCCAGCAGGACCACAAGAAGCTGAAGAACTATTTCCATCCTTTTGCCTAAAAGTATCAATTCAGGAAGTCTCCAAGTGTTATATGAGAAAAAAAGCTTTTCCCTATACAATAGCCCTGCAAATGAAAGATGCAAAAATCTCACATCCAAACACTAGACATTATATACACGAGCGAGAGGCAGAGTTTAAGGTTTTAAATCGATCCTGAATTAAATACTTTCATCTAAGCGCACGACATTTTAAACAACAATCAAGCCCTCTGCCTCCATTGCAGGGAACTGATTCGCATCCAGTTTGTGCAGCTTCTAAAAGCTGTTGTCTAAAATGTCAGCGAGTTTTCTCCTGGTGACCCACACACATCACAACAGGGGAAGCTGCACACTCAGACTGCAAAAACTAAGTAAGCCTCAGTGGTGTGGCAGCCTCTTGGCAGCACTTTGTGACACAATATTCTTCCTGGCTAGGACAGAGCTCTGTGCTCAAAGTCATAACGCAACAAACTGTGAGTCACTAATACATAACTCAATGACAGTGATGGATGACGGCAAATCTGTCTCCAATGGAACTATTGGTAAAAACACTAAAAATTCTTTCCCTCTTAATATATTAAACTCTTTGTTTAGGGCTTGAGTTGCTACTGCCAGAAAACCCTTTTAACACAGCTAGCATCAATTTTAGTGCGCGTTTGAATACTGAAGCACGAGAGATCAGCCTAGAAATGCTGCTGTTTGCATAAAATCCATTGGTGGTTCTCAGCTGGGAAATCATTTGATCTATTTTATATCATATGCCCTGTCACTGAGGAAGCAAATAGGGATATGAAAAATGAACATGAGGCAAAACATAAAAAGAGACTTCATAAAATGAGTAATTATGTTTTCCCTAAATCCTCTCATGCCAGCAAGAGGCAAATAGCATCATAAATTCAGCAAAGTCTGCCCATTTCACTATGTGGGAAAGGAACACAGGGCAGCCAGGCCCTGTGAGGCACATTGCTGCAGAGGGTTTGCTCAGGAGAAATGGAGAGCACAGATTGCTGCAGCGCTTTAACTGATGGCCAGATGCAGGGGAAGACAAGGGATCTGGAGCAGCTCTGTTCCATGACCTAACGCTTGGCATGTGGACAGCTGATGGAGGAGTCTAAGCTACCAGTCCAGCATAATCTTTCAAATGCAACCCAAATCCTTAGTGACAAATGTTCAGTGCTTTATGCTAATAAAATCAAGACAGAAAGAAGAGAGGACACGACACAAAGAAGTAACCAAGTGCCCAAGGATTTGTGAGAACCCACTGCTGGAAGCGCTAGCAGGTTATTTGGACATTTAAATTCCAGTCTTTTTAGTTCACATGCCTGAGAAACTCATGAACCTACAGCACCAAATATAAACCGTAATATGATATATAGTCTTTACACCCATGACATTAACAACTTCCAGCTTATTTATAAACAGGACTTATAAAGGATAAGTAGAAAATCAGAATCACTACCATTTCTTATTCTGCCAGAGCTGTTCAAACCTTACCCTAGTTTATTCTCTGGGTATTTCACAGAAATGACATGACAACACTGATTAGCTCACACCCAATGCTAGAATTCAAGCTGTAATACAAGCACGGAAACATTTGGACTGTGGACACGGACAAGAGATGAAAAGTGAAGCCTAGAACACACATTGGAACAAGCGCAGAAAACAGAAAACAGACAGGACACAATGGGCTGTGAAGAATCATACTTGGATATGAACTCTGCTGAAAAGAAGTCTCCCTCTGTGCAGAACTCTGATTATACAGTTACCAAGGGGTTCCTACAGGAAAATCAAGTACAAGTGGAGGACTCTGAAACTTCTGCACTGAATTCAATGGCAGATCAAAAAGGGTACTTCAGAATACTGCATGCAGATGCAGCGCACAACATCAAACAGAGGAAATCCAGCAAGCAGTGTGGAATATTAAGCACTAGTATCATGAAAATGCTCATTGTTTTCCACAGAAATACATCCTCATCAATTATGGCAAATAGCTGCGGCAAGCATGCTAAAAAGATATCTCTTTTTCTTTTCAATGTAAACTGTGTTTTGGTTTTGTACCGCTGAAGTACAATGAAGGGCACACTCTGCTGGTCAGAAGCACTATGTACACCAAAAGCTTTGGAACCGTATGAATACTAAAAACCAAACCCCACTGTATGACATCTGGACTTGAAGTGGTGTTCCATACTAGGCTGCTATATGACTTTTTTCCATCCTGAATATTAGACAGTGGCTATGATGCTGTGAATGGACTTTCTCATGCTTAAACATCAGCCTACCTGCTGTGAGAACACTTTCTTTCCTGCAGGACATTTGTTAGCAGTACAACTTATGTTCAAAAACTCTTTACCTTAGGCTTTTCATCCAGTATTTGCTGACGGATCTCCTTGTGTTTTTCTACAAGTTTCTCCTGTCTTTTACTCTGAGCATCTTCTAGCTGTAAGAAAAGAGCAGAAAATCTTTCAGAGACTGCACATCCTCACTTCCCATCTCTTCCCCAACAAATATTTCATTCTATCATCAAAACCAAATAATTCTTATATCAGATTACCATTGTCACAAGCAGCTGTGAGCACAACTGCGCTAATGGTTGTGTGTGGACAATGCATCTCAGGTGTCACACGTGGGATTTAGAATCAGAAGCCTCTCAAGGACTTACTGTAGACTTTCAATGCTACTAAAAGCATAATGCATTTTAAAACTCCTAAGATTTTGCTATAGTTTTTATTGTAGAAGGTGTGTGAGATGGACCCTCTTCCCAGAAGAGGATTTCCATCCTAGAGTCCTCAATGAACACACTGATAGACTTGGGGCCCCATTTAACAAAGCGCTCAGACACGTCTGACTCCAGCAGGAATTAAGGACAGTTTATTTGCTACTTCTTTAGGTTGCTTCCTGAATCAAGGCCTCTGTGAGCAAAAATGGGCCAACTTTTGAACTGAACTCTCTCTGTACTGAAATGAAGACGAAATTCAACAGTGGCATATGTTTCATAGCAATATCACACATCACAACACCGCAGGGCACACATTCAGCCAGTGCAAACCACCTACAGCTTCAGAAAAGCTAACACCTTTAATGAGGTTCTTTGACTTGTATTTACTCATAGAGCTCATAGAATGCTTTTTGCATTTCAGTAACTATACGAATGTAATTATTCTTCATGCTGAAGCTTAGAATCTGCAGTTTCAAATGACCTGAAATACAAAAGCTGGTATTTCAAATCCCAACATGAAAAATAGACATATGGCCTCACATACCCGTTTTATGTACTGCACCACCTCCTGGATATAGGATCGAATCATTTCAGTCTTCTCCCTGGGGAGAAGCAATCAAGTTATTGTCAAGAAGATCACACCAGTATATTTTAATCCCCCACAACTCCTCAGCAAATAGGTAAGGCTATGCTTTGTGCTTTGAATATATGGATCTGCTTACTTAACTTTTATCCATTTTCTGAATATGCCCTTTGTAACAGGCTGCATCCTTATTGTATGAAGGGCTCAGATTCCCCATGACCACAACAAACGCCCTGTTCTTTCACAAGAAGCTATTCCCATATGGTACTGCCACGTCTTCAGAGTGATGGTGGTGTTCCTTAAGGCCCAAACATCTCAGTGTGTGCTGTCATCAGTAGCTGCACACTGCCACATTGTGGTACATTATATAGTAGACAAATAGTCTCTATCAGTGAGCAGAGTCTGCTGGTGACGTCTCAGAGACACAAAGAGCCCGGCAGACTTGAATTCAGTGCCCAGCTTTGCTATGTAAAGTGTTTACTCCAAGTTCAGCTTTACGCAGTTTAAGTGTCTCTGTAAGATAGTTATTAGGTAACCACTGGTCAAAGGCCGAAGATGAGATCCCCCAGAGGGATAAGGGCACACATAAAATAACAATCTGTGAATACCTGAGTTGAACAGATTCAGGACAGAACTCTCAAACCTAATTGCCTAACTCATGAACAGTGGGTTCCTCTTCAGGTGGCATTAAAATCTGATGGGTTTAGGTAGCTACACAGTGAGAAAAATTAAGGAAGAACAATTAATGCAATGTCTTATCTCTGTGTAATACTTCTTTCCCAAGTATGTGCAAAAGCCCTAAACAGCCAACATCTGGGTGACTCAAATAGGATTCACCAGGTCTTGCTACTCTCTGCTCTACTGTAGGAGTGAGGGCAAACTATGTCACTGAGGAAGCCGAGTTTCCCATGTAGTTCCCATCTCACCCAAGGGCTCTTGGAAAAGGCTGGCAAAGGAAAGTCCTTGGGAAAAATGAGAGCAAAATAAAAGGAAAATAAAGTGTTTTTACATGGCCATTTCTGAGCCTTTCTCACCAGTGTCTCGTGAACCTCTTGGCAAGTAATTTCCTACTGCAAGTGATTTTTACTGCTGTAACGTTTTTGTAATGACTGACTACTTTTTCCCAGTATGACTTCCATGCCCTTTGGTCAGCTCTAACCAGATTAAGTGTTTCTCCCCCTGTTTTCATAATCAGTTATTTGCCCTTTATCTTCTTTCCTAGGATGCTTCTACAAATTCTACAATATTGATTCTTCAACTATCTGATGCAGTTCATTGCTTGTGTGTGAGCTTTTAGTGTTACCAAGTACACAGATTCTACGTTGAGAGGGTCCAGAACCTGTATAAACCCTTTTACCTGTAGAAAACCAAACACAGTTGTCTTTGTTACTTACAAAACTCAGAAATTCCATATTTTTCTGCTCTTCCTCCTGTATTTTAAAGTGTCCTTAAATGGTACTAAAGTAAAGGTTGGTAACAAGAATATCCCACCAATCAGTGCAAAAGTAAAATACTCCATTTTCTTTTTTACTTCCTTTCCAAAGCAATGAAGGAGGACAAACAAACCTAGATCCTGTGCCCTTGGGAAGAATATGATCAACTTGCACAACTACAGTTTGTATTTTCTGGTGGTGCATGAATGAAATGAATACTCCTGTCCCTGTTCACAGGACCTGCACCCTCAGAATTCAGCTTTTCTCTCTCTCACACCCAAAGAGACTGCACACTGAGTAACACTGTCACTGGAGGAGAATCATCACAGCATCCAAGGGGAATTAATCACCAAAGAAGAGCAAACCTTCCAGTGTGTTGCTGCTGTTTCTTCTGGAGAGCAGCTTAACTGAGCTCAGAAGAAAAGATAACCCACAGATAAAAACCTAAGTTAAAGTGAAATCAAACCCTGCAGGAACCGAAGCCACTAAGTCTGTTTATACTCAGAGGTGCAGTGTCTGGATTAACAACATCCTATTGAATCACTCAGTCATGCCACTCGCAGGCATGTCCCCATGGCACTCACCAGCACCTTTGTGACCCCCCCAGACTCTCAATGCTCACAGAACAGGAGATTACATTAGTCCCAGGAAATTAAATTAGTACCAGCACAGGTAAGGGCTCCACTGCTCTGGGGAGGTATTACACCTGCCTTGTACTTTAGGATTGAGACCTCTCTTTGATTTCTCAGCTGTGAGAAATCTTGCCCCCTTGTAACATACAAGGGTATGGATCTAGGGATAGACTTACTCTTCCATTTGATTTTTGTCCTTGGATTTTGCTTCTGTGATCTTCTCCTGCCTCTTCTTGTCCATTTTTTTCTTCAATTCTTTCTTTTCTCTAAAGCGTAACAAATAAGTAAGTTCAAAATGCATCTGAACAAACCCCACAGGGAGGAGTAATCAATTATAAGGGGAATAGCACCTTACTTTTCACATGTTTCTTTCAGTTTCTTTAGCTGGCTGTTCTGACACTCCTCTGCTACATCTGTCAACTTCTGAATAAGCTAAAAAAAGAAAATCCCAAGAAACAAAAAGATGTATTTTCAGCTAAACATCAGACATGCATCTAAGTTTCCTTAAAAGTCCATACATGAAAGTGTTACAGTGTTCCCTGAGTAATTACAAATGCCCAAAAGCCAGTAAACATTCTTATCAGTGTAAATGCTTTCTTGTGCTGTTCAGCCTGACTTATGTGTGTTCAGCTTACACAGAAACTGCTATTTCTCTGTACACTCAGGTGATGCAGTTTCAGGATATCAGAATCATAGAATCACAGAATGGTTGGGTTGGAAAGAAATCATCCAGTTCCAACCCCCTGCCATGGCCAGGGACACCTCACACTAGACCACGTTGCCCAAGGCTCTGTTCAACCTGGCCTTGAACACTGCCAGGGATGGAGCATTCACCACTTCTTTGGGCAGCCTGTTCCAGTGCCTCATCACCCTCACAGTAAAGAACTTCTGCCTTAGATCTAACCTGGACTTCCCCTGTTTTAAGTTTGAACCCATCACCCCTTGTCCTGTTGCTACAGTCCCTGATGAAGAGTCCCTCTCCAGCACCCTTGTAGGCCCCCCTCAGATACTATAAGGCTAAAAACAAATACATTTTGCAGCTTTTATCTCTACTAGGAATTAAAATGTCTGTGTAATTCATACATGGCCACAAACTGAATGTAAGCAATAGAAATTACAAACTGACATCCTGTGTCACTGAGTATTCAAGGTTCTCTGCGAGTGCTGAAAACATTCCTCTTGCACTGAGCATTATTACATGGAACAGCTTGGGTATCAGGGTGGTCAGGTGGGTATTGAAAACTCATGAGAGCTGAGAAAGTTAAGCATAGAGAAACATAGCCTATATTTTGATCACAGAATTGTGGATTCAATAGAATTCAAGTCACTGGTTTGAAATCTGCTGGGTCCAGTCCCATTCGTGCTGAAAACGCTAATAAAAAGAGGGTTCTCATGGCGCTGATGCTGATGGAGAGGAGACATGGACAGGGCTTGTGTGCTAGTTCAATGAGTGATGAATTAAAGTTGGAAATGGAACCAATTTGATTTGATCACCCCCTCTAATTTAAGTCTGATTCTGTAAAATAATCCTCTCAGGATGAGGATCCAGAGAACGTTACAATAATGCCTAGCGAGTCTGATCCAGCTTTTCAGTCCTTAGATAAAGGAAGAAAGATACCAACAATAGGCTCTCCTCTAAAAGAAATACATCACAAAGAGTCTCTCAGCTGCAAGGTAGATTTTAATTGGAATATTAACTCCTGCTCAGCTCAAAGGGAAAACTGTCTGAAAGTTCTGTGCCAAAAAATGCATTTATCCTGACACTACCTAACTGCATAGTGTTGAAAATGTAACTCTGCTTTGACAAATGCCATTTCTCATTCTGAAACGAGAAATGAGTTAGCTTCGAATAGAAGCTTGACTCTGTGGGTCAAAAATGGCTCATTTTTATAATGATTAAAACCTCTGAGATGCAGACAAACTTTTACCTGAATGCAGCCATACAACTGGTGATAGACAGGGCACCACTTGGGAACTGCAGCCCTGTGCTGTGATCCACAAGGATGACTTTGTGAAAAGGCCTTGCTGAGAGAGATCTACTCATATCACTCCTCTGACCTGCTGTGTTTGGATGGCAGGGCAGAGCAGACAAATCAATACAGCCAACACGTAATAAGGCAAAACATCATATAATAGGAAAAAACCTGTGAGGCCTGGACTTGAGGAACAGTTTGCACTCCTGAAACACCCTTTAAAAATGTTCTTTTCTGCCTGAGAACATCCAGCAGCATCAGCTGCCATCTGCCCAAGCTCCTTCTTTTCAGCTCAGAGGGCCTAAGATCCTGCTGTAGTTGCCAGCCAAACTCCAGCTGTAAAAACAAGCTGGCTTGGACTGATGAACACAAAGTATTTCTTCCCTGTATACAGATTATATCCTGCATCCCCTTAAAGCCTTCATCTGCAAGAGAACACTGCTTGGCTCAACCCTGTGCCCTGGGGGCATGTTTGAATCTAGTTTCATGGTATTTTAATCTATTTTCTTACCTCCTTGAGTGTTTTCTGTTTAAAAGAGTGGCAGAACAAAACGGGAATGTCATCCAAAAGCTGCAGTAAACTGAGACTTACGTAACTAGAGGTAAGGACTCTGTGTTAGCAGTAGGAATAATCCTGTTGCCTTTCTGCCTTCTGTCCAAACCCTTCCAAGCTGTTACAAGTGCTAGTGACAAAGTGACACAACAAGTGTTTGAACTTGCAGCAGACCACAGGGAAATCAAGCTCTGAGATGGACTCCCAGGAAGAGGAAGCCCCACTTAATTATATTGTCATGTTGCTTTCATTACGCGCCCTGAGACTGCTAAAGCAAAGCAGACAACATAACAAATGTACCAGCTTAATGTGCTCTCGTTTCTGGTACTTCTCACTGTAATATTGCTCCTGTCGGAGATTCAGCAGCTGCTGTTGTTGCTTCTCCTTCAGCTCAACTAGCTTCTGGGTCATTTCGGAGTCGAGTGCAGCTAATTCCTGTTCAATAGTTGAAGAACCGTGGTCTGGGCTGCCCGTTTCAGATCTGCAAAGACAGACAGATGCAGACAAGGTCTAAAACACCATATCCAGTATCTTCGAGGCAGCTGATTGTATATAGTCCCATAAGTTTCTGAGCACACCACCTATAGGGACAGAAGCTGATTTTAGCTCTCGTAAGTCCAATAATGTAACCTTTAAGGAAAAAACTGTGTTAAGAGTTTATTCATGGGATGCCTGTTGCTTTTAAACCTCATTTTACCAACCCATCATGGTGGTGTGAGCCAGAGTACAAATGAGCTATAAATGAAACTGCCAAGATTTCCCATAAACAGATGCTCATCAACTTGTTTATCCACTTCTAGACATGTAACTCCAACTTCAAAGCTGCACAGTCCTCAGCAGAGATGGTGAATGCTAAGTACTGTGAAAACAGAGTCATCCCTGCATGCACTCAGCAATAGATTTATGATGGTAGCTTTATAGCTGCATTTATAAAACATCCCTTTCATCCCTTTCTTTAGTACATTCTCCCCCCTTCAGGAAATGCCATGCATAGCACACAGAGAGGAAAGTGCTCTATGGGCTGCTGACTTTCAGAGGGAATTTAACACCCCAGTGGGGAGCAAACCTCAGAAAGGAAGCACAGAGGAGCAAAGGAAAAATATAATGGGGAAACTAAAAATCAACACTGAGGAACAGTCTGGGGTGGTTTTTGTTTCTATTTATTCTGTCTTAAGAGAGAAGGAAGGAGAGAAGCGACTGGGAAAGGAGACGGGATGACACTAAACTGCTCAAGGGAAAAATAAGCAGCAAAAGCAGGTTCACTGTCAGGCCAGCACTAAACCAAACCCAAGACAAATATGGCCGAAACCCCTTTAACAGGCTGTGTCCCTGCTCTGCTGCTGTGTTTACTGCTGTGCCCAGGTGTTAAAGCAGTTGCCTGGGAAACCTGAGAGCAGTGCCTGAGACAGCTAAAACAGCAAAACCTTGAACAGTGAGAAAAATGAGCTTGCTACTCCAATATATGCACAGCTCACGATGCAGAGAACTCACTACACTGCTGCCTCTCTCCTGTCTCCTGGGTTCAAGTTTGCTGCTGCTGTCAATTCCTGTTACTTCAACTGAAATAATGCCAGGCTGCTTTCATCCATCTGAGGAAACAAACCCCAAGGTAGCCTCTTCTTATTCCTTCTGTTTTGGTTGTATCTGAATATTCCACTAAGAGGTTAAGTGGCGTCAGTGGGATAGGTGAGGACAATTTAACTACAGACAGCATTAAGGAATATTAATGTCAGCATATATGCCATTATATTATACATTTTAAAGCTGACATTTCTCTTGTATCTTTGGGAAGAAGAAATAAGGCCTATTTCTAAATGCTGGCTAAAATAGTAAAACTGCCTTTTAAGGGACACTATCATTAAAGAAACTGCAGAACACCACCAGCAAAACACTTGTGCACGTGTATGAACAAATACCTCAATGGCTTTACTGAATCTGGACCCAGTTTTAGGCAAGGGCGTGAAACACAGATTGCATCCGACCACACACAGTACCCTTTTGTGGCAATCTGATAGAGGGGCTCCTGATGAAGTTTTACTCTTTGCAATTAAAGCAAATAGCTCCAGAAATAACTGAAAATGATAAAAATGGCAGTTTTCCTTGGGATGCAGTATTCTATCAGAAGTCTGCTGACTGAGCCAATATGTACTTGCATGTTTGAAAATCCCTACAAATATAGTCCTTGCCTTTTAAAATTCAACCTCAGATTTTCTAACTTGGCAGATTTCTCTGCACATAAAACTTCACATCTCCGAAATCACTGTGACAGTTCCATGTAATAGACTGCAGGTTTTTACGGTGTGATACTGATTTATTGTCAGATTTCTGCTACAAAAAAAACCCAACTAAAATCCCTTTTCCTCAAAATGAGTTGTTTTAGTTATTCAGTTCGATTTTCTGCTTCCATTTGAATAGAATATGAGAAAAGAAAGGAACACAACATTGTTTTGTCTGCTACTGTTACACACACTGATGATGGGTAAAGTATCACTGTGGGTGCAGTTGACATCCAGCTATTAAGGGAGTTTGTTGAACTCAAGTGTAGAACCCAAAAGCCTGAAGACTGGCAACAGTTAAGGCCAGCTGAACATAGGTATGAGTGTTAAGCTCTTATTAAACTCAATGACATTCTGTCATTAAGAAAGCATAAATGAATAAGCTTCTTCCCAGGGACAAGTTATGGCCTGAATCTCAGTCACTGACATTTAGAGGTATACAATTAACAAAGTTGGCAGCAAGAGCATGCTTGCAGCTTTTATCTCTAATGATCTCCTACCAAAAAGTATCAGGTCATTTTATTTAATGTTCATTCAATGTCCTCATATTTAAGAACTGCAGCCACATACATTTTGTGTGAAAGTTAAAGGAATTTTGTGCTTATCTAATTACTGTAAAAAATAAGTTATGTTAAAATGAGAACGCTTCAGTAATGGCAGAAATAAAAGTTCAGTTCCAAGAGTGTCAGACACTGCAATGTCTGACATATACGTGTGTATACATTTTGCTATATACATAAGAATTGCTCTTTATTAATATATAGAGCCTTGCCATATGAGCAAGACAATAACTGTGGAGAGATTATCAAGTCGTAACAGTCTTTGCATTTCAAACTGATAATGATAAATACAACTCTCCTTCCTTATTATTACCACAACAAGTGATATAAAAATCATATCAACACACATAGAGAGATAGGGAAATGCAAGACTTCGAGACAGACATAGCATAGAAGCAACGTGCATGCAGAGGCAAAGCCAAGCAATCATTATGAGATCCCCAAGTGGTCTGATCAACCATAATTTAAACAGTAGGCAAATGTTTATACCTTTCAAGTGTTTCTTTCACCTAGTTATGTATCTGATGCCTTCTACTCTAGGGTGAGTTTTTTCAAGGGCTCTAACTTGGAGACAATGCTCTTCATCTCCAAATTCAGGGTATCTGTTTCACCCGCAAATAGTATAAAAGAGGACTTAGGTTTGTTCCTGTTTTGACACTTGGGTCTCTTCCACCACTAGCAAATACACTGTGGTGGCCCAGAGTAAACAAACTGCTTAATATGGGCAGGACAACTATGTATGATGGCTGCAAAACCTTCTCCTTGCTTGAAAAAGGAGCTATATTATAAAGTTATATTATTAAGTCCATGGAACTCCTCCTAAAGGAGGTCAGCATGGGAGAAGATGATGTGCTCTGATGAAACATTCTGCAGTTGACCCAAGCAGGAAAGTAAAGCCCTTTATCCAGATAGGCCTGAGTTCTTTCACACTGCAGTCTGGTTTCTCAGCTGTCCCAGTATGCAGTGGATGTCCCCTCTCATAGGCTGTGATCAAGCTCACTACCTAACCACTGAGGGCTGTTGGCAGCACAGCTGAGTTACCCACCCGTACCAGCGGTCTAGGGCAAGTCCCAAATAAATATTGGCTGCCCTCATTTACAGAGAAAGAGGTATATAACATGGTGAACAGCTTATCTGGCTTCCAGCAGGAGAGCAGTGCATCATGGAGAGTGCTGTTCCTGATGATTTCCATATCAAAGGCTCTGACTTCATTTTACATGGGAATCTTGCTGCTTCTGATCTTTTTCTGTGCTTTAATGTTGCCTCCATATTAATTGTCTGCTATAAAAGAAGACTCGAG
The DNA here is from genome assembly GCF_012275295.1 of Melopsittacus undulatus. Lineage (NCBI taxonomy): Eukaryota > Metazoa > Chordata > Aves > Psittaciformes > Psittaculidae > Melopsittacus > Melopsittacus undulatus. Next base: position 5,605,467 of record NC_047529.1, on the reverse strand, counting down.
TGAAGTTCTCCTCTACCAAGAACAGGAACGCTATGTCCAACATACCTTTTCTTACTGTCTCTTTTTGCTGTCTTTTCTAGAACCGATCTCCGTCGCAGGTAGTCATTTTGGATTTCATTGTACTTTGCAGTGTGCTCTTTGATAAGGTCGGTGGTTTTCTTATGATGCCGCTTTACAAGGTCCTTCATTTCCTTGTAGTGCTTCTTCTGAAGCTTAACAAAAGACTTCTGTTGTTTTAGCTCCTCGATGGTCTGTGCTTCCACTTCTACAATGATAATAACAAAAGCCACTTCAATTTTCTAATAATGGATGATTTCAATCAGAGAACCCAGGAACTGCCATTAGCAGGGATGAAACAAAGCATGCTGCTTTACTGCAGGTAAATGAAATGTGCCAGCATAAACTGAGTAGACTTACCTGGAAATAAGCTAACCGGACTAATACTACTGTGACAATTCTAAGTGATAGAAGAGTAAGAAGAGAGATGAAAATTTAGAACACCAAGATATGCAGCAAAATAAAACCCAGGTATTTTCTTTCCTCAAGCCCTTTCAGAGGCAAAATATTCCCATCAGCTCAACATATAAAAACATGACCTTACACAGATCTGAGTACAGATCTTTTTTATACCCACTGTACCAGCACTTCAAGTCTGCCTTCTCTCTGGATGGGCCACATAACATGCTGATGCCTAAACCCCCTTCATAAAGAGCACTTCAGCTGCCTGCTCTACTGCCTGGAGGCATCTGTCCTGTTTTCATCCTGGCATCTTGGGAGAGACTTCACTTTTCTTCTTCATGGAGATCCTGCATCAGAGGAGTCATGGCCATCTGACTGCCAGTCCAGCAAAGGACTGGTAGCTAAGTTGGTAGCGATCTAGCGCTGTCATCCAACAACAGCTATGAAGGATATCCTGCTCTGTGAATCTAGATCACAGCGTGAGCTCAGTGTCTGTCTGCATCTGACGTGCATGGGCTCACCCCAAAACAGCAATTCAAAAACACCCCAGCCCCGAAAAGATGACTTGCATGATCTGGGGTCACAGAAAAAACAGACTGAAGAGTCCTTCCCAGACACCAGACTGACTGTATGAGGCCAGCAGGTACTACCACAACTAAGGCCAGCCTCTTTCTACTGCACATGAGGGAGGCTGAATAAGAGCCTCTCAACACAGAATTTCATGGGTCTTACCTGTTTTCCACTCCTAAATATAGGCCTACATAAGATTTGTTCTAGCATAGGAGACTGGCTATAAAATGAATTGAGCCAGGAGGTTTGCAATCTAACGTCAAGCTGGAGCACAGGACTCCCAGTTGAGCAGCAGGGCACTATTTAACTGACAGGCCACTTTGCTTAATGTGATGCTCATTTTCAGTTTTGTAGGAGCAATGGGAACACTGCAAGGGCAATGAAGATAAAATGGCTTCACTACTATTCACAATATTCAGAGCAAATTTAGCTTCTGTTCTCATAACGGTGCTGGTCTTTTGGTGCCTGTGAAACTATAATACTGGGATACTTCAAGAAAATTCCCTGTTGGCACTCAATACTGATCTCATGAAACATGCTCAAACATTTAATACCTTCCGAGCTGAGGAAGAAAACATGGTTTGCACATTTTCTATGGGTTACTGCAGTCCCAATTGCTCATGGAAGTGTCTAAGCCAGATGGCCTATTTCATACAAAGTATATTTGACAAAGAAGTGCAGCATTTAATGCAGTGTAAAGTGTATATATATTACCTGTGAGGACACTCTGAATAAGATCTTCTGTCTTTGCAGGTGCTTTCACCGAACCTAGAGGTAAAACAGATGACTAATTCTAATTGTTTTAAGACAACAGCCATTATCGTGCTGCTTGACTGCATATTAAAACATGGTAGGTGACAGAGGACACACACACTGACGTGGGCATTTGTTAGTCATTTGAGAAAACCCATGAGTAGCAACAGCAACACTGATCCTGTGGGCCCAGGGAACTTGTGAATGCTCCATCTCTGGCAGTGTTCAAGACCAGGCTGGACAGAGCCTTGGGTGATATGGTTTAGTGTGAGGTGTCCCTGCCCATGGTAGGGGGGTTGGAACTGGGTGATCTTAAGGTCCTCTCCAACCCAAACCATTCTATGGGTTTATGAACCCACACAAAAAGAGACCTTTCCAACACCCACCTGAGCTTTGCTGTTTTCCTTCTGAGAAGGATGCTATTGAGCTCACTCATATGACTCATTTAAGTGGTATTGGGCTGATGTTTAGTACAACTGCCCTATATTACTCTGTCAGCGCAAAATTTCTGTGCACAAGGTAATTCCAGCTCCTTAGAAGTCAGTTAGATGAAGCCTATAAAGACTGCAGTCTTAAAATTGAAACACTGTGGTTTAGCAAGCATTTGTTACAGGAGATGTTCCAATACCTATCAAAATATATGAGTATCTGAGACTATTTTGTGTGTGGAATTCAATGTAACTATAATCATAAATCATGCATATGTGCAAAACCAGTTTAAAGACATTCCTGCACTTGCAACAAACAGAAAAAAAGCAAGTTTTATTGCTTTTAATGAACTTCAGTTGCACCAGAAAAGCAACTCTTTAAGTAGAAGATACTGGTATATTTGAAGAAGACTGGCCCTAAGAGCATACAATAATAGGAGGAAAATTTACACCTATTTTATGAAACCAACCAAATGCAATGCCCCACCTTTGTTCTTTAAATGCCAAGCACATGAGAAATTATTATCCAGATTTATTTTGGAAAGACAGGACCTTATTGGTTTTCCTTTCTTTTCTTACCTGGTGCTGGTTGGCTATGGACAACCTGAGTTGCTGGTTTCGGTGTAAGAGAGGCAGTGGAATTGACTCCATTTTCTGCTGGTGTTGGCCTAGGCTCACAGTTAGCTTCTGATGGTGCATCTCCATGGTCAACCTAGAAATACAGAATGATTTCCATTATTCTTCCTAACTAACAGACTTCCTTTATTTATCTGCAGGTCTAGTTTAGCCTCTTTTTTACATATGTAATATTCTGTAAATGTTATATATAAATCATCCTAACAGCAAACAAACCAAAACGATAACCTTAAGAGCTTGGGTAATCCAGGTGGTTCATTTTTGCAGGGTAAATTTCAAGAGGAAATAGAGCATGTATTATGCTGAAAGACTATTTTTCTTACAAGAGGCTATAACTCATGGGGGACGTCTCTCAGCACAGTCCATATTAGCTGCACCAGATGTGAAATCTGTCTTTTATTGAAAAGCATTGTTTTCTGCCATAAAACCTGTCTAGAAATAACACAGAAGCTGGATTGAAAATGCTACTCAAATCCCTGCTGTGAACAAAACGTGTGCACAAAATTACTTTCACATTCCATAGCTCCACGCAGCACTATCGTTATTCACCGTTCTCACAGAACAGAGACATGCTTCTGATTCCCAAGATCTCACATTCTTGTAATTACACTCCAAGGATAATATGTAAACAGTACCTCCATCCTGCTGTATAAATACATCTGTGGTATCCAAATATTTAAGCGTTTTCCACAAGGTTTTCTTTCTCTCCAGTTGCCTAAAGGCTCAGGCTTACAGCGCGTGTTGTACTGTGCCTTAAACACCTTATTTCCCTTGGTTTTAAGCAAGTGCCCAGCACTCAGCAAAAAGAAGGTCATTCAAAGCCATTCGTATTTTGAAATGGCCAAGCCCTGCTTCCTGCTGTCCCTGCAAGGGGCCAGTTGCCATGGTGTCTCAGGGTGGTTTTGGATTTGTTCCTTCAGCTGCTCTGTTTCATTCTTTGATGGTAATCACATTACACGCAGAGGCAGGATATCGCAATTGTTGGGTTTTTCCCCTTGATTACTCCACACTTGCAAAGTATCAGCCTGCACTGCATCATCAGAGGCAAAATACATTTTGATCTAAGTGTTTTGTGCTGCTCCTGCTGCTGATGCCTTCATCTTGGCCCTGACAACATACTGCATATTGCAGAACTATTCCTGTCTTAGTAGCCTATTTCTACCCAAATTACAGGAGAGAGATGCTGTAGTCAGAAACATGATGCAATTGAAAACCAATGCCAACAACATCATTTATCTCAAGCAGGAATGACTGCAATAAAATAAGGAAAAACACAATCTAGCCAACATTTATGACAGTAGAACGATGTAGCTGTGGCAAAAAAACATGGTCATCCCCTCAATTCTCCTTAGAACATACTCCTCACAAGATGCAACTCATTAGTTTAATAAAAACAATGTTTGCTATACAGATCATCAACATTTAATACAAATACAGCTAGAATTCCTAACTTCTGGCAAGTCTGTGCCCCAAAAGTCTCTGCATGGGAAAGTGGGTATTATCTTCCTTTTGGGGGATTATGCTTCATTGCAGCTTGTTGAGGAACTATTAATACCCTGTCAGGGTTGGACACAAACCATCTGTTTTCAGAAGCTAAAGCAGAAATGTGAGACAGGATCAGGAAGTGAATGGAGAGTAATTTTCACTACATCAAGCAATCTCATTAAAAAGCACTTTCTCTTCTCGTAATTCATCACACAGAATACTAAAGTAAACACCATTGTTCCTTGGTGGAGAATATTTTTGGCTGTTTTTAAAACATGATGTAATCCGGCCTTGTAATTTATGGTTTCAATATGCACTGAAATTGGTTTATATTCCACGTTACCATGTCTTTTGCAAGACAGTATATTTACTAAGTAGAAAGATATGTACCCATACAGGTACTTATCTATATGGTCTATTTTTATATACCCAGAGGAAAGGAGCTGTGATGTACTGGGGTTGGGAAATCTAATGCAAGTGTAAGCATGGCCTCCCTAGAAAAAGCATCAAATGAACTGGATTTCCATTACTGCAACTTGGTGTGATCAATTTGATTGGCAAAATTACGCCTGCATTTTCAGTTTAAAGAGTGATATCAGCTATGCTACATGCAGCTGCTCTCCTAGAGACGTTTCTGTTTACTTTCCCTTATCAAAATCATCTGATTTAACAAAGGAGCCAACTGGCTTCATTTGATGATTCTATGATTTATATCCAAGCACGCAAAACAATAGTTGCTACTTCAACACTGTTTTATGGGTAGGAACAACAGGTCAGACGCTCTGCTGCTTCCATGTCAGACACGTTATTGAGCCAGCAAGGCCTTCTGACTCCCTGACTCTGCAGTGGGAATTAAGCCCCAGGGACATCACACCAGCAAAACAGCCAAAATGCATCTCACTCTGGCTAGCTTTGACCAAGCCCCTACACACTTCTGCTGCTGTGACCACTGGGGTGAAAATGTGCAAGTTAGTTACATCAACACACTTCAGACCGGGATTCATTCACACCAAGGAACATCCTGCACATTACTATGGCTTATTTCTCCTCTCTGTAAAGGACACCAGCCAGGGGAAGAGAAGGGAACCTTCACTACCTATATGCTTACGAAGGTTTATTATGTATTCAGATACCTACAGTTAAAGATGTAGACCCCATGCTTGGAGGTATTATAATGCTTTCATTCTGAAAAAATACCTTTTCTAAGGCCAGGCTGACCAGAAAGCTAATTCCTATTATGGCAGGAACATATGAAACACACAGAAAACTTGCTGTAAATTTTGTTAGTTCATCATTTGTGTTATTACACTGATCATGAACAGGCAGTTTAATTTGAATCCTAAAGAAAGGCTAATTCATTTGTTCAAAAGAATTCACTATCAGGGATCTGATTTGACTACCGGTTTGCAAGAAGCCTGTGGAGCTTCTGACAAAGATGCAGTTTGAACTTCTAAGCAGCAAAGGAAACCCCTCAGTTTTCCTGTGACGGGCTGCAAGAACCCAGCTCGGACAAATAAATGTGTGTGAGGGGAGGGAAGGAGGTGTGGGGAGGTGGAATCTGTGCTAGGAGACAGCACAGCTTAGCCCACAAACATTTACAGAGTGTAAATGTGAAACTGTACATGGGAAAATCGAATCCAGGTGCACTTGTGTGTACATTCCTGGCAAACACACTTGGGTTTATTTAGCTATGTTGCCAGTGAACTACTTGCAATTACTAACCGATGTGATTCTTCTGGGCCCATGTAAGTGATCAAAACAGTCAGCTTGGCTGAGTGATGAAGAAAACGTTGTCATCTCCTAATATGATTCATTATCCAGGATGGACGTTTAGAAACAGAAGGCAAAAATGGTGTTTAGATTGCACTTAAAGCAGCAGTTTTGCACCTGTCTCTTGCTATGACACCTAACTGAACATTTATACATTCTTAACATCACTACAATCATGGCAGTTTTCTCCTAAAAGGTAGTTTTTGCTACTCCAAAACAAGCTGCTTTATCCTATGAGCTTTCACAATAGATGGTGGCACTACCTGAGTGCTACAATTCATCATTCCTCCTTCCCATTTGCTTTAGAACATACTCTGTGACAGTTTTTCTAACTAACAAATAAGCCTGCACAGACCAGGAAAATCTGTACTATTTCAAAAGTAAAAATGACCTCCAAGGTATTTAAAGGATTATGGTAAAAAAAGACTTTGCTATTAAAATAGAATCTCATGTGTAGAGCGTCCTAGATAAATGTCTAAGATGCTATTGAGCATTTCACGGTGTCCTCATTCAGCCGAACTTGTGACACTGCACAAAGAGTAAATTGTTGGCCACTGAATTGTAATGACTTTCACTCATCTGGTCTGCTTTGGGAATGTATTCTTGGTTACAAAATCTAGTTCAATGATGTTCTGTGCATCTGAGAATTGAAGAAGACAGGTACCAGAGCTGAGGGCCGTTCACGATTATGAGGCATTTCTCCATCTTCACTAGAGACCTGTACCGAGTGCCTTTTGATTCATAGGATGTGCCTAACATCTGACACAAGAGATCTCTGTAAGGCAAGGTTGATGTTTTCAAACACTGCTAAAAGGCATCCCAGTGACAGTCTGGAACTGAGAGACTGAATGTTTGAATGCGCAGAGTTTAACAGAAACCAAAGCTGAAGTGCCAGGACTCTCAGTTATGCTCAAAATAACATCTGTGCTTTTGTATGCATCCACACCAATGAGACAGAAAAATAGGGCTTACAGGTTAGCCCAGAGGTAATCCCATACACCCAAACCACACACCTAACAACTACAAATGTGGCTTTCATATCTTTCAGCTAAGCTGGAATAGGCCTGATCATTTATTCACTCTATGATCTCCTCCCTCCTCATCTTTCTTCATAAGATCTATCAATGGTTGGATCAGGTGACGTCCAGAGGCCCCTTCCCACCTAAATTACTGTATGCTTATACTGGGTCTCTTTAGTTTGCTCACATGGAATGTATAGAGACATCATAGTCTGAGATACGTGAACACTTCTCAACAGAATAACCTCTCCAGGAAAGGAGCCTGGAATTGTGGAAAATGATATTTTCAGGAAAAGTTACTAGCACAGAGTTCTCTTATTTTTAAGGGGAACTTCAGCATCACACTGGGAAACAACAGGCAATGACTTCTTAAGATTTCATATCCTACATATGCTACATAGCACATGACATGCTACAAAACCAACACCTGGTTTTTCATTCAGCTTTTGGTGTCTCTTTACCTTTAAACATACACAGCATGCTGTTTGCAGTGAAACCACACACACAGTGCAATGCTTCTCGCTGTAATATACCTGAGTGTCCTTCTGGGTGTATTTTATTGGAGATGTTTACAGGTATTCAAGTAATCAACACATACAATTCCCAAGGACTGTCAGTATTTGCTTTTCAAAGCAAAGTAGATGCTTTTAAATACTGTAACTTATTTTGCAGAGACTCTGAAACCTCCTTTACCTCTTTCTTTACTTCTTCCTCATCCTCCAGGGTCAGTGCAGCCAGTTGCTTAGCTCTCTGCTCCATCAAGTTCACATATCTGATTGGATTGGATAAGGCCTCGATCACATCTAGAAATAATGCAGATACCTCAGTTTCAAAGCCCTTATGTCATGATTCCCCTGCTTCTCAGGTTTTAAGAAAGAGACAGTGTTTTTCATACAGATCTGCTGCTCATAGCTACTCCTAGGTCCTAGAAACGGTGGAGGGGAGTACACCATCATGCACAAATACTCTAACAGGAACAGTCTTTGACTCTGTGCTTGGGTTTCAAGGATGTGCATTTTCTGCACAATGTTTTATGATGGATTTCCAAAGCTTTCTTAAAAATCAAACTAGCTATACAGAATACAGTGTGGTGTGTAAATTTACCCTTGTTTGGAGACAATTCCATAACACAATGCTGTACATTAAGCATGGCACTTTGCTTAGGAAACCACTAGCTACTACTGTGTCACGTAAGCAAAGTTTCATTTGTGTTTCAATGGCAAATGTCTGGGGTATTTCCTGTTTTAGGGTCATATAAAGCCTGCTGAAAATAAGAGCTGGCCTAATCTTAAACCTCAGGCAGGTCACTGTGAATCAGGCCCTCTTGTATGAGTGATGAGACATAATGATCCATCAGACATAGAGGTCTGTACACAGTTCTGTTATCTCATTGTGGGAAGACATCTCCACCACATGCATTTTGCATTTCAATTAACCTTTATACTTCTCAGTCTGAGAATGTCATAGATTTACCTGCATAAGTATCAGGTACATAGTCCTTGACCTCTATGTACACAAAGAGAGCTGGCAGTGTCAAAGGTTGGTTCCTCTCATTCCTCAAACAGATGTAGTGATAGCCTGCAAAATAAGGAACAACCAGTTCAGAGCATAAACTCTTCCGCAGGCATTTCTAATGTAATTGTGTTATCATTTGTTATTTATAGTGTGGCTCCAGCTGAGCAAGCAACCCCAGGGACTTCTGGTAGGGAAAGATTTACCTGGAGGGTTCCAGAGGTAAGTATACAGACAAGGGACTGTTAGAAAGGCACATGACAGCTTAAAATCATATCTTCCCTTCATTTTTACATCTGTGAATAATGCTAAAAATTGTCATTTATACAATGATAATGCTAAAAATTATTGTTTTGATGCATTCTACTTTATTACCTTTGACTGTTTTGGGAGTTTTTTTAGCTCTTATTTAATTTTCAGAAGTGACCTTTGTAGTACTCAGGAACAGCCAAGAAAACTGAGATGTAATAACCCATCCACAACACAGTATCCCTCTTAAAAACCAGACAATGTGGCACTATATCTATAATGTGTGTGTGTGTGAATCCTCTTATGTGACCAACCTTAGAAATAGATCCAAAACCCAGAGTGTTTTCAGGCTGTTTTGAAAGCTGGCTGTCTTGTAAGAGTGAGGGCATGCACTACAGAGCAGCTTAGCTAAGTTAACATCAAGGCACCACAGATGGGACAGTCTCAGCCCCTTTCTCCCAGTCACCTACCACCATCCCCTGCTCTTTGTCTTGCTCCCTAACACTTCTCTGGCTGTAGACAGGTAGCTCAGCAAGTTAAAGTCTGGAAAAAGCAACCCTCAGAAACAGCAGAGTCTTCTATCAATTTAGCTCCCCGAAATGCCTCCCCTAAGGTCATAAGACAGTGATGGAAGTGCACAGGTTGGAATGGGAGGAGCGAACTTCCAGACCCAACAAACTCATACAGAATTGCAGTGCTGCAAAGCTGCATCCTCTGCCTTGCAAACTGGTGCCTCTCACACCATGGCTGAAGCTGCTGTTTTAAGGCCTGGCCATGGAGCCACATAAACGGGTTGCATCAGGATATAAGTCATGAGCAGGATGCACCTATCTGGAGGATCTGCACTTGGCTGATGTGAACAACACCCTGTCCAAGTAATGGTTCGATCCTTGCTTTGGGAATAATGGCAATTCCATGGGTTTGTATGACAGCATGATACACTTCTCAATAATGTCACAAAAACCACAGAAACTATGTATTTCAAAGGTTTCTCTCAAGCTCCTTCAGCAGTTTGTGCACATTATCAGCATGTACACAAACTAAAATCAGCATGCTGGAAATTAATGATAACTGGAGTCAAAATGACAGAGATTAAACCCATGGGTAAAAGCTATTGGAAGTTCTTGTATGATTTAACACAGTGGCCTTTGTTCTAAAGAGCACAAACTTAAAAGCAGCTGCATGATTCAGTGCTCTGCTGAATGGACTCCATGCTGCTAGAAGGGCAAGTGCCATGAAAGGCAACCAGTTGTGTTCACTTTCATGAGAAGAGGGAAATCCTTCACATCCCCCTTTGTCCTCTCCAATCACCTGTCTTCCTCTGCACTTTGAGAGCAATTACATCCATTAAGCCAGCAGAAAATGCAGCTGGAATAAAAAAGTTGAGAGTCTTCTGCTGCATTGATAAACTGAGCTGGCTCACAACAAAGCTGTGGAGATTGGCAGAGCTGGCAGAACTGAATGGGCAGGGATGTGTGGGGAAAAGCAGGGTAGAGAAAAGGAAGGAAAAGGGAAAGAGGAGTGACAACTGGTAAGGAAACCCTGGAGCAGTGACATGCAGCCTGTCTGTACTTCCAATGAGGCCATGAGACCCACACCAGCTCAGGCAAAAGCATTTGGAGCTCTTAGAAGAGTCTACCTCAAGAGAAGGGATTGGTTTATACCTTACCTGAGAGCAGGTCTTTAGGAATAATATGAACAACAGATACAGGGACATGTGAGTTTTGTGCTACTGCTAGGGCTGGCTGGATAAGGTAGAGGCTAGATACAGATATCCTTCTTTTTCCAGTATGAGTGAAGCTGGGAGCATGTTTATGGCCCATATGCTTGCCCTAATTTAGTTTCCTCTCCTCACTGGAAGAGCTGGCACTGAAGTCGAATGCTTCTCTTGCTCAAAATTCCAGTGTCCCTGCATCTTTCTGAAACATGATTTCTAGCAAGTCTCTGGCCTGGAAAATAAAGGCTGAGTTTTTACACGTGTCAATTTTCATTTAAGTGGCCACTAATTATAACAGAAATACTCTGATTTAGAGGAGAGCAGTAATGATTTTTTGGTTTGTTCATTTTTATTTCACCAATGAAGATGGAAATAATTTTGGGTTGATTTAAAGCTATTACAGAGATACAACAGCTTGTATATAGGTCAGTCCTTGCATGCATGTAAAAATTACATTAGAGGAGCATATCTTGCTTCCTTTCCCAGCCATCTCCCATTGTAACAAATATGATAACAAAATGGGCTGCTGCACACTTTCCACTCAAAAGTGTGCACCTTTTAGCATACATCTGTGAGCATGCAGTTACCTACTGGAGACAAGTAAGTGCCAACCAAGTGTCTCTGGTGCTTTAACTCTATTGGCATTGCTGGATCATAACAAATTGAAATGTCTGGTGAAATATGGTGTTTCCCTTTGCAAAGTTGAGCTAGATTGGTTAAATCTCCAGTTGCTACAAATCTGCAGAGTGGCTGCTGATTTACAGCAGCTGAGATCTGGTTTGCTGTTTCTTTTCCCTACATAACTGTCTCAACAGAGAACACGGTTTACCTGGTCGAATTGCTGAGACTGGTAGTATCCGATGACCGATGAATTTCCCTCCTTCTTCATACACTGCTAGCCTCAAACATGCCAGGGAAGGCAAAACGACCTAGAAGGCAATATTGCTGCGTTATTAACTTTCTGCTCTGAACGAAACAGATCCTTTCATAGGCAATATAGCAGAGAAAGTTCAGCCTAGCAGACATTAACAACTACACATCCATAGGAAGGTCTGACCATAAAGGAGGTCAGGGTGGGATCACCTGCATGTCAAGATAACCCTCACAGAAAAGTTCTTCAGTCATGAAACATTCACAGTATGTTGAACCCTGCAGTTTGACCCTCCATTTTCAATGTAATACCAGGGAGCACATCAGCTCAACTTCAAGCCCCCCTGATCACCACTGATTTCTGATCACTACTCACAGCCCTACATGTTTTTTTCCTTTGTGTTTGTGCCAATGATGTTGTACTTACTGACTAAGAAAAGTCACTGACAGGCAGATTAGTGTTTGAAAACACACCAAGGAACTCAACCTGCTTTGCAGAGTATGAATGTATGAATGACATGAACCATGTCAACCCCAGCAGAATGTGCTGCAGCATACTCACTGGCTGGGCTAAAAGGATTTAATTGGGCAGGGTGTTTACAAGCATTGGATGCTGTCATGGCACCACATAAGAACGAAGTCCAAACAGTGAGAAAACACACAAGAAACTGGAAAAGATGATTAAATTGCTTTACTAATATAGGAATCTTTAATATTACTTTAAAAGATGTGTAGTATAATTAATTTTCTTACTTACTGCAAATACACATACAAATACAGATATTTCTAACCTGGGCACAAACATGTTATTTCAGCACGTGTGCCAAAATTTACCTAGACAACGAAAGGAAAAGGAGAAAGAAGCAAAAAAAAGCACCAATCCAAACCTTAGAGCTTCTCTATTTATTCTCAACATCACTAAAAATAGCACTCTATGCTTCTCTGAGCACAGAGGCAGTCAGGCGTGTTCGTTAACTAAATAGAGAAATGAAGTACACTAATTAGAAGTTCATTACAGAAGAAAAATGCTAGCGATGTTTCCAAACTTAAGCTTGGGCAGGCTGCCAAAGGAAAGTCATTCAGAAGGCCAAATATTCAGGGAAAAGGGCTGCACTCCCTAGAAAGCAGGGCTGCAAGTACAGGTTGTGTAAACACCTCTGTGAGCTACCTTTGCTGAAGGAAATATAAAATACATTGGTTGACAAACACCTGGAGTCAGGATCCACTTAACTACAGGGCCCAGTAAGCAAACCCCAGAGATCCTATTAAAAAGCTGGCTGTGAGTGTATGGAGAAGCACAGTCAGAAATTCACACTGCACAACCCTCAAACATGCTCAGTCTTTTCTGCTCCCTCAAAGTTTAAAGAACTGAGTCTGAGTAATATTGTTCAACTTGCACGAGTAACTCAGGAGCCTATGTCTTATTTCACGGGGATGGGATTTATGTTGTCTCATCGCCTGGGCTGTATTTCTATAGAATCATAGAGTCATAGAATAGTTAGGGTTGGAAAGGACCTTAAGATCATCCAGTTCCAACCCCCCTGCCATGGGCAGGGACACCTCACACTAAAGCATGGCACACAAGGCTTCGTCCAACCTGGCCTTGAACACTGCCAGGGATGGAGCAGTTCCCTGGGCAACCCATTCCAGTGCCTCACCACCCTCACAGTAAAGAATTTCTTCCTTATATCCAATCTAAACCTCCCCTGTTTAAGTTTGAACCCGTTACCCCTTCTCCTATCACTACAGTCCCTAATGAAGAGTCCCTCTTCAGCATCCCTATAGGCCCCGGATACTGCACAATGGAGCGCTAAGGAGAGATAACAGATTGCTTTCAGTGTGCTAGCTCAGACAGTCAGGTTGTTATTCACATCCTCCTGCTCACAGGATACCAGGAAGGCTGTTCAGGCAAGGCCAAACACCATGGTCGTTCAGTTAAACTGCTGCTGGGAGCTGTGCTTGCTCATAGAGTGGCACTGCACTGTGCCATGCAGATGAGCCTATTGACATCTCACTGATTCCAGCTGTGTCAGTGAAACAATCAAGATGACTGTAAACTCATTAATGTTATTAGGAGCTGGCACAACTAGATGAGCAAAATTACACCCTACGTGGTTAACAATAAACAGTTTAAGAAATCTATTCAAGATCTCTTTTTCTTCTTTCTAGCAAATGCAAAGTTTCAGTAAACCAGAACATTATGCTACTGGACAGTGATAAATCAAGCATGATGCACTTTTAGGAAGCAAGGGTTACACTGACCTTCTTAAACACTATGGTTTCTTCTTCCCATACAGGATTAACTGCATTGCCTTGAGAGGTCTTGGTCTTCAAAGCTTTTCTTCTTGTATCCACAGGTAGGCCAAACATGTCCACTTCTACATAGGTACCCACTTTTTTATCAGAAAGGAACTGACCTGAAATGATCTAGAACCAAAACAAAGGAGGATGACTAGAGACCGCTTGGAGGATAAGGAAATGAGTAGCTGAAATACAGATGGGGAACTTCCATTAATGATCAGATAGTATGCATTTAAGATAAAACTAAAACAAAGCCAAAACCACAAGAAACAAGCTCCGCTACTGTTTCATATTGTAGACATGGAAAAACAAGTTATGAAGCCTGGTTTCCTGCGACCCTGTGGTCCTGAATTCCCCTATGAGTGATAATGTGGTTGAGATCATGCTGCTGCCCTTCCCTCAGTAGGAATACTCATTTGGATCTCCTCAATCCAGCTGCCTATTTCCACAACCCAGTAAATTCGAGAGCTCTAATTTCTATTCCAGTTTCAACAACAGGTTCAAAACCTGATGGAAGAAAAGAGGTACAAGCAGCAGAGAACTACACATGCTTTTGACAGCAAGGGAGAAAACAAGCTAAAAAGTTGGTATTCTAATAAGGTTTGCCTAAAATAACCCTTAATCTGTTCTCAGCTGTACCTTGTGTGGGTACTGACATTGTAACCAGAAAGTAGGTGACATTTGGGAGCTGCTTCGTGACTCCTGGATGCTCCTTCCTGTTAAAAATGCTGTGCATCTCCTAATAGCTCTTGAATGACTTCCACTTCCATTTACTAAAATTGCAGGAGAAAGTGCCTCTAAATCCCAGCAGGAACTGAAAGCTTCCATGATTACAGGTCACCATTAAAGGTCATTCCCCCACAGGCATCTTTATTTAGCCATGCATTGGTAAAATCAGAGTATTACCTTATTTATATCCCTCCCAGCACTGCTCTGCTACACTTGTGTCTGCAGCCTGAGAGGAAATACTTGTTTTCTCTCAGTGAAAACAGGAGGATATTTTGCAGGTGGATTCTATAATACAGGTGCTGTTCTAATGGAGAAGTCCATTAAAGGAATAACAGGATTTTAGAAAGTTTATGTTTTTAATACTAGAGCTATATCAAGTATAAATGAATGGTCCTGTCATAGCCAATGCAACCTCTCCTTCTAAACATTCAGACAAAGAGTTCTCATTCTGAGAGGTCCTTAAAAAGGAGTGAGGAAAAGCAGCTTGGCAATGAATTGCAGCTGGCATTTATGCTTCCACAGTTCTGCTGGGGAACTTAATAGGGAACCAGAAAGTGTATTTGTACTAAACAAGGTAGTGTTCTCTTCCAGTCCAACCTACCGCTTCGTAACAGCAGGTTTTAACTTCAGCCCTTTGTTACTAAAACCACAGCCATGCTACTTTTAAATCCATTCACTTCCCAAGTATGTCTATGGAAAAGAAGATATGCAATAAAGATACATTTATTTATCCTTCAATATGTAATGTGAGGCAGAGTTTAAAAATGAAATGTCACTCCATGAAATGAAATGCATCTTATTCTCTTGACTTGGTATAGTCATGTGCTAGGGCATTGCACAACAGGAATATATGTATGTTCTGACACTATAATGAGAGCATTTTCACCAGCTGCATACATACCTTGACAGACAAGGTGTTAGCTACTATTCCATCCACTATACCTTCAGTAAATGGATCAAAGTGTTTGTCTGGTCTTCTCATGAATTCTGGCTTTAACCTGTAGCCACTTTTGCCATTGTACTCATACATTCCCATGTTTATTTGCATAGACAAATCTAGGGGTTAAAAACATTGATAACAATTATGTTCTGAATAGATAATTTAAAAAGCAATGAGATAATAACAATTACTGTCATTTCAAACTGACTGTAATGTGAAGAGCTACATGTCTGCTGCTTAAAGGCTTCAGATATGTTTGTGGCTATCCTCTTGCATTCTTCAGACACAAAAAAGGCATCTTTAAGGTATCTTTCAGAGCCTACTCAATAGAAAACACTTTCACAGTTTAAAAGAAGCCTTAACACTGAGGTGTTGAGTCCCTCAGTGTTGTACTGATTGTGCTGTTGTACCCAACCCAGCAGAGCAGTTATGCTTCAAACCCCTTCTAACATCAGACACTGGGTGCCTGATACTTGATTGAAACTGGCCCAAAAGGGGTTTTGTCACTCTGCAGACTCCCAGCCTACGTAAGGTTTTGCTTTCCGAAGTTGTACATAGGCACAACTGGAAAGGAGAAAGGAAGTGATACCATAGTGCCATGTGCCCAGAGGCAGAACATGGTGAGGATACGTTCTGGAATGCAGCAGATGGAAATATTTTTATGTCTCAGAACAGACACAGCCTTGGACAACAACACATTCCATTTAAAAAAGGACTTGTGCACCTAGGGAACAAATGTCTTTGTTTCTTAAAAGCTCACTTTTAAAGTGGAATTTTCTATTTAAGGCCCTTATGTTTGAAGTAATGAGATTTTCAAGGGACAGGAAAAAAAACCCTGCAGGTCTTAGATGCTGCTCAACGGTAAGCACTTACAACGTGGAGGGCATTATGTATGCATATTATACTAATTACAACATGGTAGTTATGAATATTCCTACTTAAAAAGCAAAAAAAGGGTGCTAAAGATGTGAATTAACAGCTCTGCAGTATCCTTCAATCACCAAACATCTGTAGATGCATAAAGCCTTTCTTACCTACAAATCAGAAACTGTATCAGAGAAGTGGAAATGTACAAAATGCAGGGACCAGCATAACTTACCTACAGTTTGGAAGTTAAGAGCAACCATTTGGCAGCCAGCATTCCAGAAGACTTGTGGCATGTAGTTGGAAGAATCTACACGTGTTCCCTTTGGGTAAATTCGGCTTAGCTGCATTTTGTTGTATCTAAACAGTGAGTAGTTAAGATACAGTACATGTGACAGAAATCATTTTGCAGAGAGATGCAACTGCAATATTTAAATGCAGGTGTTCTTTATAGAATGGGAGGTCCTTATTGGATTTCAGAAACCATAATGCTTCCAGAGGTCCACAATTTGGTAGGAGATATGATAAATATGGGGTAATTAAAGGCGCTGTTTGTTCCTGTATAGAGTACTCAAAATAAGCAAGGAAATAGCACAGGCATATCCATAAAAAATCACATTCATAAAAGTCCATTTATCATTATGGTTATTAATTTGGGATTTTCCTAAGTTTGCATTTATAGAGGCCAATGAGCTGTAAACAGTGCATCTTCCTCTGGATTGCAGAGAGATGCTTGGTTAAGAAGTGCTCTTCTGGAATAAGCATTAGAACTGACCTCTACATACAGACAGAAACGATGAGTGTGCACTTCTTATAGCTGAGTCTATAAATCTCAGAGATGAGAACATGCTGCAGGTTATCTGTGGAAGTAGCTTTCCATTAATCTTCATTGAGGCACTATTCTATCTTGACCATTCATTCTTAACTGCAGCCATGGTGAGAGATAGTGAGAAACATGAGAAGGTCTATGCAGGATGGTCTTTAGCTTTTCTTTAAGTTATTTAACCCCTCTCCCATTCTGAATCATGTAAAAAGGGAATTGTGTGGCAATAAAGCAGCTCAGTGCTCTTAGAACTAGAGGCACAATGAGAAAGCAAGCTTTCTCATATGCCTTTGCAAGAAACCAAGTCAGCCACACTTGGACAATTTGCTCAGCATAAGTCATACCACCTCATATAGGGTGATAAATTTAACGATGGGAATAGAAGGCATCAGATCTCCAATATGTAGTTTATGCCTATTCCTTCTAGTCCTAGCCCACAGCACAAGGACTCATGCCAGCTTTTAAATTAGCTCACCAGACCTCAGGCCAATTAATTCATCTCGGAAGACAGTCAGATGTACAGATTTCATTTGGGTTCCCTATTTCCCCGGCTCCTGTCTCCAAATTTCAGTAAAGCCCTGTAACAGATGTCAGGTATACAAAGGCTAAGGAAGCAGCTAAGAAAGTCAAGGATACTCCACAAATTCCACAGGAGACTTCGTCAGTTGCTCGAGCCCTTTTGTTTCCACAAAGGAAGACATTTCAAAGCTTTTGTTGCGTTCTGGAAGTTCACAGGGGAAACAAAACCAGTGACACGTTAGAGCATGAAATCATATGTGATCCACGAGCTCCTAACAGCTGGTTTAGCCTCGGTCCCTGTATCCCATCTACTGCTCACTAGCTCAGTTCACCTCAATCCCAAAGAATTTACACACACAATTGTTTGCTGGCAGCAGTAAGCTCACTCTGCACATACTCAGGAGCTGCGTCTGAACTCAGATGAGCATTGCCCAAATTAAGGGCATTGGTACTGCCTGAGATTGCTGCTGTGCCAGCTGCAGGCAACCAAGTATCAATCCACAGGCATGGATCTCTCATATTTGCTTGCAAAATACCACGCTGATATATTTGAGAGGTAGAGCCTGCGATGCAGAGGTATTGTAGCAGCTTTTGTAGGGAACAGAGAGAGCCCTGCTGGATCTCTAGATTGTCTTTGCAGGCAGATGCAAGGGCTCTGAGCCAAATTGGAGCAATAATAACTAATGACTGTGTCAGATTAAACTAAGCAGTGTGCTAGCTGTGCCTACAGCGGTTCTCGTTATGTTCAGTATGTCAGGATAAGGTCACATCTGTCTCAAACAGTCATGGAATCACTGCTATCTAATGAAGCCTGAAGGTACCATTCCTGTGTCCCAGCTGGTCTTCAGACCCAACCACAAATTAATATCTAACTTCTATGACCTTTTTAATTTGGTCAAACTTTCTGGCCTGACAGTGGTGAACTCTCCTCCTACGTGTATAACTCAGCAGGGCTAAACATTAATTTGTATATCATTTGTTCCACACAACTGATACACACGATGTCTGCACAGCCTGTCACCGTGCCCGTGCAATATGCTATAGCAGACAGCCTAAGTCAAAACCCGTCTAGCTTCAGTACTTTTTCTTTTACACTTTCACACCGGAGATAAGGATTCCTGTAAAATAACAGCTTAATCAGCTCTGTAGATTGCCTTCAAGGAGCCAAAGCACTGGGAGGTCATAGCCATTAGATATCAGCACTGCTCTCTTTAAAAACAAGGGAAACAGTGCCTGCATTGAAACATGAACCCTCCAGCCTCACCACTTCATTGAAAGCAAACAATCAGGCAGAGAAAAGCTTGCCCTTATCCTGTTTTAGAAGTAATTGTGCTGCAGTATTCCAGGGCTGGCCAGGACAGCCTGGCCAGCTCCCTGAAGTCAAACTGCGAAGCTGCAGGAGAGGGGTAAAACTGAACAAAAGCACTTGTCTTGCAGAGAGAAACAGGACAGAAACAGGTGGGCACTCTCCTTATAGGAAGCCAAAAAGGAAGCAGTGGATCCAAAGAAATAAGGAGCAAGATTGCTTGGGCCAATGTGAGAGGAAATTGTGCTGGCAGCCTGCGAGCTACTAACTATTCTCAGTGCATATTGAAGAGTCGGAGGATGACTCTGGTGTTCCAAAAGTGACTCTCTCCCTCTAGGAGAGGTGGGACTCTGACTTTATTCCAGTCCCTATTTCTAATTAGCAACCATTACACTACTGCCACTATTCATAGCTGTTATCTCCTAATGGCAAAAGATTCCTGCCATTCCCTAGAGGCTGCACTCCTACCACTCCTCTTCCTTTCCAACACGCAATATCCTCTCTTTCTCCAGACTCTGTTCCAGGCAGCTCACCTCCATCTCCGCTCTTTATAAAGGCACTGAGATTGTTCTTATTCCATCCTTCCCCCTTACTAATGGAATAGCACTAGCAACACACATACAGAGTGTTTTTTTATATGGTGATGCTTGAATTTGTTGTAGTAATATCCTGTATCTCTCAGCCTTATCTTAAAGTAGAGCATCTGTAGGAAAACAGAGCTCGGAGCTGTTAAATGATTCAGTTACTAAATGTCCAGGGCTTAATCAAAGTCCTAATTAAAACAAGAACAATTATTTCCTTGTAGTACATGGAGAAGATTAAGAAACCTGCCCTTTGAAGAACAGACTGTGCAGGAGAGGCATTTCTCTCTCATGATGCATTACACTGCGCTGTCTTATCAGGAGGAAGTCACTATGGAGTGGATGAACACCTCATTGAAAAACTGCCTGAAATACTTGAAGAAAGACAGATATTTGCTGTCAGAGATGGAACATACCTGGTGAGGGCAACCAGGGGACTGTTACAGACCCACTGCTGTTCAGTATTTTGGTTAACAAGGTGAACGCAAGGCCAGAAAATGCACCTTAATAACGTGTGAATGACAGAAGCAGTGAGGTACCATTGTCACCGTGGAGGCCAGGATCACAAAGAAAACTGAATTCTAAATTAGACAATAAAAATGCTGTAATATTGAAACGATGAAACACCCTCCTTTATTCTGCTCATCTTTGCTGAATTTAATGAAGATCCAGCAGTGAGGCCAGGCCAGGACTATGACCAGAGCCCACAAGTCATGTTATCAACCACACTGCCAGCAACATTTACCCATAGGAGCACTGCTTTAAAGAACCGGTCCTATTTATCACATAATGATTTTTTTGACACAAAATCCAGAAATATGAATTCCTGAACGTTATGTGTTCACTGAAACAGTCAGCAAAGGTCACAGCAGGACTTAGGATAGATAAAAACCATGGACATCAGCTCTTTCATAAAGACAAAACTCAGGCATGTGAGTAGTAGAAAGCTACACAAGACTATTTCCTAACAGCTGCATCAACTTGTCCTTCTAGGATTCACATGGCTTCCTTTCCAGAAGGAATATTTCCTTCCCACTGCGTTCATGCAGCTCTCATTAGAGCTAGAGGAGATTATAAACATCCAAAGGGACACTACTATAAGCACGGTCTCTGCATGACTTTGTGGATGCTTGTGTGTATGCCTGTATAAATACCACATACATATGGACACATAGATAGCTTCTTATATGTTTTGTTATTCATCAAGAGCAAATGTGAAATCCTGTATAAGGATAAGGACTAAGCACTAATTACCTGTTCTCTGTCAAGGCCTCCACAAATCCATCTAAAATGCTATACACTCCTTTAACTAAAAAGCACTAAGAGCATACTGAAGCCTGTCAAAACAAAGTGAAAAAGGGCAGGCAAACAGCAGGGGGTTCTGCACCAAGAAAAGAGAAGATGCAGCAGTGTTTACTGAGGATGCCACTGAGTGCATTCCTAGCAAGGCATCTTCGGTAGGAGCCAGCAGGGGATGAAATTATGGCCTTTTCCATACATACAGAGAGGCAGGAAAGAGTAAATCTGCACACGGGGAAGGGAAGACTCTGCTTACGCTTAATCCTCTGTAAGCAGAGGCAAAATAAGCAGCACTTGCTTGATCTGCAGGAATATGTATGATCACTTTCTCTAACTGCTTAAGTCATGGACAACAATATAAGAGCACAGTTTAAAAGATGTCTTTAAAATGGCAGCATATTTATACTGCTGAGGGTTGATATTTAGACTAATACAGGTTTCAAAATGAGTATGGGTTTATTTGGCTGAATACCAGGGAAAATTCTGTGTCTGTGTGCCTGTATCTAACTTGCAGGGAGCCAAGCAGCATTCCTTCAGAACCTTCTTCCGAAGACTTCCTAGGCAATTTCCAATGCAAGATGCTGCTCATGCTGAGCTTACTTACTTTTTGATACTTCAAATGACTCAAACTTCACAGGCTGAATGTAGTTCACCAGGTTAGACATCTCTTCAGTGGCCATAGCCTCACTTCCAGCAGTACCCTAGGACAGAGAAGGGAAAATGTTGCAGTTTTGAGCTCTTCATGGTGGCCAGAGGTCACAAATATCAATGCCCAGTTTTCTATCAACCATGGTATTCCTCATTCATCTCTTGGCTCAGTGAAGTCAATGCCTCACACAGGGAGCTTCACCCAGTAAAGAAGAAAACTTGCTATAAAATATAAATGTTTAATTAAACTGCTGCTATTTACATATTCTTATTTGTGACGAATAAGATGAAATATAAATAAACAAAGCAAAGATGTGCTTCCAAATCGATTAACAACCAACTTTAGAAAGCTCGTGGTGTGCTTCCCTGTGCTCTGCCTCCCTTTCTCCACTAGATGGTAGTCCCACTCTTGGTAGCACAAGCCAACCCACAACTACTGGAACCGACCCATCTCCATAAGCCGTATCTACGCCCTTACTTCATCCATCGACGACTTTTTACAGTCATCATCATAGTCATCATCATCATCGCTCTCCATATCTGCTTCACCTGAAAAGTTTTAAGAGAAGGTAATTACTTGAAGCAATAGTTATAATTACCAGAAATACACTGAAGAAAGATGTGCAAGCAGAACAGCTTAAAGGAGGTGACATTAAACATGTGTTTTTTGGCACATCACAAATCAAATACACTGTCTCAAGGGATCCATCCACCTTCAGCACTGATAAGTTCTTATTGCCCAACCAAACAAAACTCTTCCTCTGCAGCTGCTGGATGCTCTGTGTTTGGAAATCATGGGGTAGGTATCAGTACTGAGAAGAGAGCATTGCAGGCTGTGCAGTGTATGGGTACGGTATCACAAGCTACTCTGAAGAGATGTTTCCATGCTTGGAACACAGCCCTGGGGTTTGGGAGGGTGCGAGTCCAAACTCCCTCCCTGCTACAGGATCCCTGCAGGACCTCCGTGAATACCTCACCCGCTCCGAGAAGCCCACACAGCGTGAATGGGGTGAAGAAATCACGCCTGAAAACTGATGAGATTCTCATGTGCTGTGGTGTCAAGGGCTGTTCAGCGGAATCCATCTGCTCTGAACACATCGCAAGCCATGGGCTGAGGCAGCGCAGCTGGGAGGATCTGGCACAGGAGCCCAACTGCAATAGCTTGACTTCAATCACCCCCACAGGCTGCCTCGGTGTGCCTTACGTGCAGGACCCCGATGGCATAGCTCAAACACACCGGCTGAGGGCAGTGCAAATCAAATAATGTGGAGAAGATGCATGAGGCTCATCCTTTCCCTGAAAACCTACTGATAGAGTAAACGGGACCATCTGAAACACCGTTTATACCTTGCTGCCAATTGCTGTGTTCTCATCCAACTATTATGGGCAAGACACAAATTCTTTATTGTTAATTAACAAATGCCTCCCCTGACCTCCAAAGTGTTTTCATTTGGTTGCACCAGCAATCAAACCATGAAGGAATACAGCAAGCTTATCCTTCTCTTTTGTGACTCCTCCTGTGCGTCTGGCTGTCATAAAGTCTACACTGTGCATCCTAAGAAGAGCCTGGAAAAGAAGGTTTAACTTACACTGCAGTCACTTATCCACACCTGTAAGGTTGACAGCTCTCACTAGGGATCTTATTCCACAAACTTGGCTTTCTTCAGCAGTGCCACTTTCCTTTTGGCAGCACTGATCCCTGTGCAGCATTCCCAAACTCTCCAGAGACTGGTAATTCAGTCTCAGCTCCTCCTGTCAATTTAGAGTTTAATCCAAAGCCCACTGAGTCAATAAAGAAACTCCTCTTTGTTCCAGAAGGCCTTTGAATCATGCCCAGCAGGCCCCCTCTGAACACACAGAGCACATATGAGTGTGCCTTTCACAACCAAATGATGACTACCCAGGCTCTGTTTCCTTCCAGATGCAGATGTTGAAATGTCAGCCTTTTATTCATGAACACATTTCTTCCCGAACATTTCATTGAGGAAAATAACATGATTGCTCAACAGGCTCAAGGGATGGCTCAGGGAACCTCAACACATTGCAAAGAGCCAACTGAGCTCTCACAGGATTTACAGTGACAATCTTTGGATGGGAAGCTCTCAACTCATTTAACCAGACTGGTAAAACAGTGCTTTGCACAGTGCATAGAATGAGGGATGTGGGCAGATTTCAGCCAGTTTGCACTGCTGAGGTACCAGGGAGATGATAGCTTGTTCTTGTGAGAAGTGTCCAGGGAGGGAAGTACATCACATGAAAACTCCCAAGGAGATCAGATCTCATTTTCAAGTTCTGCATCAGACAGCAAAACCAGCACAAATAATACACAGGATTGCAAACAGAGCAAAAACTAGTATGTGTTTTAGAAAGCAGGACTACATCTGCATTGCCTTTCACCCAGCAGCATGGTCCTACCCTCAAACTGAACCTTCTTTCCCTGTTACACTGCTGGGATACAAAGTCAGAGCAAGTCTTGGCCAGACTGAGATATCTTGTACTGTGGATGCCTTTGTGCTCCCTCTCCCACAGAGGTGGTGGGATCAGGCCCATGTCATCACTCCTATCCCTTCCCAGGAGGGCACAGACACCGTGGATCATAAATGCACATGCACTGGCACATGCAGCTGTGCTGCAGGTCAGTTCCAGTGTGTATGTGTGAGCTTGTCCAAGGGGCAATTAGCTGTAATGGCATAATTACTATTTGCATGTAGATGGGACTACAAACCCAGGCCAGGCCAGAGCTTCTCCATGCTATGTGGCATACAAATACAGTCACTGCTCCAAGGGCTTGCCCTCCAAGTATGAGAAAAGAGCTTGCTCATGGACAAAGGCAGACAGAAGAGTATCAAGATATAAAAAGATGTTGCTCCCTAGCACAGTAGGTAAGTTAGAGCCTGTCAACTGCTTATAGGCAGAAGAGCCCAGGAAACTTCTCAGTGGTAATAGGGTAGTTTCAAGGATGTTTTCAAGGCACTGCCCCTACTGAGTGGGGCAGCCTGGGGAAGGCACAAAAGTGCTCATTGGGTAATGTAACAAGTGTACAAAGGAGGCTGAATCCCAACTGACAGGTAAAGAGATCCGAAACTGTAATACTGAATGGGAGATGATTAGCAGAGAGCTGGGAATGACAAGCCAAATCCCTAGTACCAAGGGTTGAGGAAGCAGAGTGCTAAATATTATCCATTCTCACCATGCCTCAGCAGCGTGACAGATATTGAGAGCCTAATAAAACGAAAGGTTACCCATTGCTTGAAATTCAGAGGAATTTGGTAATCTGCTTTCTCAGACCCCTTTAAAGCAACAGCCAGAATGGATTATAAATGTGGTACTTGCTGGTGCAGCTTGTTAGCTCAATAATGCTTAAGCGGCCGCCAGCACCTTCTGGGGTTTTTCCCCACAGGCTGTGCAGGAAAAATGAACTTTATTCAGTCTCCTAAAACCTTTTGCTTTGTACCAGGGGGCCACAGCCTCAGCTGGCAGGCAGCAGCAATGTACCAATGCATTTACATACGCCAAGGCTCAAATCTTTAACCCAGTTTTCTGTTTAGTCATTGTGAAATGATGGAGACAATTCTACCCTCTCTCTTATTGTCTTCCCATGACTGCTTCCTTGTAGCACCTTCTACTCTGAGGAAAACATCATCCTATGAGTGAGAAATGAACAATTTGCTCAAAAACTTAAATACTGTCCAATTGATGAGTTTTGGCTACTTTCTGTTTAGGCCCACAAACGTTAACTGCAGAACTGCCACTGTTCCTTTTGTACTGTGATGTGATTGTTTTGAAAACCTTGCTTATTGACTTCCATTCATTGTGCTACAGCAGCCAGGTCCAAGATGCTTGTTTACTAAGACTGCAGTCTGTCTCACAAATGTTATCTCAGAATGTCTTTTGCTGCTTTGCAAGCCTTGCCGTACCTTTAGGGAAAGCTTTTTCCACTGACAGACATAATACCCTAGTGAAGTTACTTCTTACATCGGTTTCATGGACATCCCTCAAGCTCATTTCAGAACTGGGTTTTTAATTATTGCTACTATATCACCACCACCTAGCTTTTATATGGTATGTTTTATAAACATAACAAAAGACTGGGTTATTTGGCTTTACATCTAGCCTCGAGCAGTGTAAGACACATTGAAGCTTGCTATCAACTGAAGTACAGATCTCCCTGTTCTTTTGTGCTGCTGTGATAAAACTCGTTTGAAATCTCAAGAAGGCTAAATCAGCCCAACTTTCTCCTGGAGATCAGCTGTAATGCTGACAGGAGTTAGACAATAAAATACAGGTTTTTGAATTACATGTTCATCTTTCCAAATGTAAAGATTATATTAAGGTTGGAGTATCGAAACACTTCATATAAAGAAGCGTGAAGAATTAGGTTTCCTTTAGTGCATTGTTAATTGCATTACTCCTGCCATGCTGCAGAAATAAATTGGTACTGAGTATAATACTTGAACTGCTCCAGCAAGAAACTGGTACTGGGTATAAAGCAGCATGATCTTGCCCTGCTCCAGCATTACTGTTGCTGATACTGAGAAGCACATAAAGAATGAGGCAGCGAAATGAAGGGTGTCATGGTGACTGCTGAGCACTGCCAATGGAACCATGCTCTTCACTAGGTCTTGGCCACAGTGGTCTTATCAAATGATGAACAATTCTATATATACATTTTTAAATGCTCACAGGCAGAAATGTGGAACCTGATTCACAGACAAGCTGCGTCCTCAGAGCTCTAAAGCTGTAGCTGAGGTCTCTGGGTTGTGCTCTGAATACTTAAAGTACTCTTGAAAACTCAGATCCTGGATGTTCCCTGTTGGTCAACCCCTAAACTGTTCTTAAGCTCCCTCAGACTCCGCTGTCCTTAAATCAAGTTGGTTTAATATTACTTCACTCCCACAGTTATTGTTGAGATCAATTCACTGCTATTACTCACGGTTCATATGCAGCCTGGATACCCCCACCAAAACTCACTGCAAGATGAGGATGCTACATATATCTAGGATCAAGCAATAAATGACAGAGAAAGAAAATATATTGACTAACTGCGTTCTCCAAAAGAGACACAGGTCCTGAAGGAGGAACAATGGCCAAAGGAAGGATTACCAGTCATGTATCTTGGCAATCACACACAAACCAAGGGACCACATCAATTTTGCAATTTCAGTTCTAGCCTCTTCTAATTTGTAAGTGTTCATCTTCATAATCAACAGTTGACAGAGGTTGTTATACCGATAATAGGGACACAATATACACAGTTAATTTGCCAAATTACAAATCCTACTATGGGACTGACCCCCCACCTTGCATTATCATCATCTAGATTCACAGACCAGGCCTTTTCCTAGGCATGCTCATAGAGAGGCTCCTGAGAGACAAAGCTGTCCCTTTCTCTGCAGACCAGGCACTCAAAAAGCAAAGACATACACTTTGCCCCTGGGTTCTCACTGTGTGCTGGTAATAGAAATGTAGAGTTAGGAACCCAGGGTTGATTTCAAGTGTTGGAAAGGAGTCAGTTGGCATCACTTCTTTTTCTGTTGCTTGGGATTTGACTAAAGCAAATCAAAGAACCTGCATTAAATCACTGCTGACACCAGGATGAATCTTCCTTTGAAACGCAAGGCCTGCTCCAAAGCATGCCCTTTTCAAAGTTTCTTAACACAATAGCTGAAAACTCTCTCTTTGCTTCTAATAGGATAAACAATGTTATCCACAAATACAGCAGGATTTTCTTAGCTGTGATTCAGCTGGAGGCAAAGTGCCAGCACCAAACTTCCAGCTTAATTAATCAGAAAAAAATTACAAACAATGGAAAAAAGGGTTTTTTAATGGCAAATGGTAATGAACTTATATTGTAGTAGAGCTTCCAATTTGCTTTAGAAATATTCTCAGCTACTGGGGCATAAATGTGTATGCTTCCAGCAAGCCAACATTTTAGTCCTAATAGGAAGAAGAAATTCTAGTGCAGGGAACAGACCCTGGGGTATGCATCGGGGTATACAGATTTTGTTGCCTGTCCAGCTGCTCATCTGCTCCTGTGGTTCAGAGCAAATCCTTTATCTTTTTCTTTGGACTTCTCTTTGTCTTTTCTAGTTAGGTTTTAAGCTCTTCAGGACGAAGAGCATCTCTGACTAATTTTGGCATACCAACACTCACAATGGTTCCCTGCAGATCCCATAGGTGTTACCAGAATATACGCATTAGATTTCAGTAACTTTTTTGTTTCATTTCTGATTTTAAAGGTTTTGTTAATAATATAATAGCCTGCTTTCCATTGGCTCCATTCCCTACAATTCCTGATAGTATTTATTTGCAGTATTTGTTTTGCCTGTTTCCATCTCTGGTACAGAACATCTTACTGCACTCTGTGACATCTTCCCAACTAATGCACGACAACAGCAGGTTGAGCCTTGCCTGCCTAAGGAACAGATATCTCATTCAGCTACCCTAAAGCTTAAGACACTGCAGAAGCACTACAGATCTCCTGAGCAAGGGGTTTAATCTGAAAGGGCACCAAATGGTAGGCACATCTCAGAGGTAACAGGAAAAAGAAAACATGCCTGCTTGGTATTGGGCTTGGGCACACAGAAAAGGCACCCAAGGGTGAAGGAGCTGGCAGCTTCCTCTACTTCCTAAGCAGCACAGACAAATGTTAGTATGCACCACTGGGCTTCAAGTCACTCTGTAAGTTATTCCTCAGCCACAAGCCTTCACAGACTCTTGGATCAATGATACTTAGCATTGTTTCCTACTGAGTGTGGCCCAAGGTGGTTACCTTTACTTTGCTAGGGCAATGTAAGTGGATAGAATGATATCTGTAATTGAACATTTGTGTTCTCGGGAGAAATACATCTGTGGGTCAAATTCCTACCTGCTCCAGGGGAGGAAGGTTCAAACATACTGGATGTATCACTGCATGGGTTGGAAGCTTGCTCTGAGAGCTTCTTTTTTGCACTTCCATCTGCAGACTTGTGTGACTTCTTTTTATTCTTCACCAGAATTTTGTACATTAAATCCATTGGACTTGGAAGAGGAACCCCAGATTCAAGCTTGCAGAAGAAGGAAGAGAAATTTGTTACAACAGCAACAAAAGGGCTCATGGCAGTTTCTTAGGGCCCACATGGTACAAGATAACTTTGTGACTGCTATAAGCTCTGTTCAAATGAAATGTGTTTTGCACAAGAGGTAACCTCAACATTAAATGAAACAGGCTACTGAGGGCACTCAAGAAGAAAAGACAAATGCTTTATGAAATGTCTGCGGTAATAACCGAAATAAGTATTAGTTCAAATCTGAAAGCCTACATTATAAACCAGCAGCTATGAGAATCAATTGCATTTAGAAGATTATAATTCACTGTATCAGAACAATCTCTGCATCAGAAATGATACTTTTAAATCACCGACAGCTCATACTGTTTAACCTGCTCCTTTAGACTCTGGTTTGAAAGGCTGTCTATGAAGAATGATACAGGACTGAAACAAACAAAATCCACACAGGTATTTATGAGCTGATAAATACCAAACCATATTACCGGGTATTTTTCCAATGGATCCATAAGCAATGCATCTCCAAATATTAATCTGCAGTACTCTGCCATTTTTGCCTGTTGTTTAGGGCTGAAGGGAGAAAAGAAATAGAGAAATGAGTCCTATTAATGCTACAGAGTGAAAGCAGCAGTAATGGAATATCTCATCTCTCTAAACTAGACATTATTTACTGATCCAATTGCTGTGAATTTTGCAGAGACCTACATACATCATGTAGTAATTCTGATTTCTCTGATAGACCTTAGCAAAAGGATCATACAGGAAGGAAAGGCACTAATCAATTGAGTCATAGTGAAACTTTTAACATGGAGGCCTATTTTCCCATGCACTTAGTAGAAAACTAAGAAAGAGGCTGTGAGTTGTTACCTTTAGGGAAATAACCAATAGATGAATTTGCTTCTTTCAGGCAACATTTTGATTTAAAGCAGAAACTTTTCTCCTTACTTTACTTTATACCTGTGGCTGGCATTCTACACACACACACACAACCCCATTTGGGTTTCGTTCTCTTTTTGTCATGCCTGGCCTAAGGCATAATATCCAAAATGGCTACATAGAGATCAGTCTCCTGTGCAGGTGTCTCTGTTAAATTTGCCAAGCCAAGTGTATAGGCATCACCCTGTCTATAAGGCCATACAGAAGGAGCAGAAGGCATTACTTGGGTCTCACAACCTGCAAAGCTGCATCAGTTACAGGCACTGGTACAGAAGCAGCCAGTTTCACTGCACATTTCTAAAGTGCTGTCAGTTTTACTGCACATTTTCTGCCAAAGCACAGCACGTTTTCCCATCCTCTCTGTGAGCCTGTGCAAGGTGGGTGCTGAGCCTCTGCCAGCCCATCCAGCCACAGCCTTATCTGAAGCTGTGCCTTGGCACTGCGGTCCATGATGAAGCACCCACTGCCCTCACCAGTTCACTCACCCCGACATACCCTCACTGCAGAAGTGATAGCTGAGTTGTAGCTGTGCCTCTGCTAAGGTGTGTTATGTCAATTCAGACATAACTACATTTTATATGCATGTAATTACACAGTGCACTCATGTGTATGTAACTGGGAGAAACCTATCAGGACAGCCTTCTTAGTGGGGATCTAGATGTAATAACAAGCTGCTCACTGACCATTACAGCTGGCTTGGGGATGTGGTCAGATTCCATCTTTAAAAATTTAAAATCTTTATTTCAAATCAGAGAGTGTCAGATCTTACCACAGTAATTTACTGCCCTGGTTTCTGTCCCATCCCGTCACAGTAAACTGAACCTCAGTAAACTCTATTTATAATCAGTTTTCCCCAAATGCAACCTAAGAATTAAATCATTCCTGTACATCAGTGATGGGAGTTCTAGGACTGAAGATAGGTTATACTGCTCAGGAATATTACTCAAATCATTTCAAAGCGCAGCTTAGTGCTACAGTCACTTTCTCAATAATGCTAGAAGACTGTTCTTGCCTACAAGAAATCCAGAGAGGGACTTCTTACAAGGGCATGTTGTGATAGGACAAGGGGAAATGGCTTTAAACTGATAGAGTGGACATTGAGATGAGCTCTTAGGTAGAAGTTCTTCCCTGTGAGGGTGCTGAGGCGCTGGCACAGGGTGCCCAGAGAAGCTGTGGCTGCCCCATCCCTGGCAGTGCTCAAGGCCAGGTTGGACACAGGGGCTTGGAGCAAGCTGCTCTAGTGGAAGGTGTCCCTGCCTGTGGAAGGGGGTTGGAGCTGGATGAGCTCTAAGGTCCCTTCCAACCCAAATCATCCCTTGATTCCATGACTCTATGTGTAGTTTTGTTATATGTGCCCCTTTAAAATCTGCAATATCTGAGCTTAGCTATCTTTAAAAGTTTCCCTTTTTGATACTCTTTTGAGGAGTCTTGATTTAAGAACAGGTTTCTTTTGCTTAATATAACTTCTTCACCTACTGTTAAACGATGATCTGCATATCACTGAAGCTACACAAATGGTATAAGTGGTTTTGT
The DNA here is from genome assembly GCF_012275295.1 of Melopsittacus undulatus. Lineage (NCBI taxonomy): Eukaryota > Metazoa > Chordata > Aves > Psittaciformes > Psittaculidae > Melopsittacus > Melopsittacus undulatus. Next base: position 5,574,474 of record NC_047529.1, on the reverse strand, counting down.
TACCATGGAGCTCTTTTTCATGACAAACTAGAGCTGGGTGTATAGGAAAAAAAGAGTGATCATTTCTCTTGCAAACTAGGAGTACAACAACTGCTGTGTCTAGTTTGTCGTTAGCTACCAAGTGAGCAGCTGTACTGCAGCTCTTGCTGGGGTCAGCAAGGCTAAACCAGAGCTGACATAAAGGCTGGGTGGCATTTGAATCAGGAAATGTAATTTCCCCAAGATCAGCATTCTGGATGTCCCCTGAAGCAGATCCAGGGTGAACCAATCATTAGCTCAGTCACTGACAAAATATATTGCAAGGAGGCTTTAAATTACTCCACAAAGCCTTGCAAGTGCTGCATGCAGTTTAAATCACTGCAGCATTTCATGAAGGCTTGCATTTGCATGCAGCCCATTCCCCCAAAAAGCTAAAAGCCACTTTCAGTTGAGGATGGAAAATTAAGATGAAGACAACCAAAGGAGTGGAACTAAGAACCCACAGAGAGAAGGCAATGGGAAGAATAAATCAGGTGTTAGCTATTTCTAACCACTAGCTAGCAAGGAAAATAAAGGTACCTCACTCTAGCAAGCAACTAGACTGGGTATTTGTGATAGGCCAAGGGGTCATTATAGTGAATTTCAGTTCAGCTTTCTCCACCAGTGTGTATTTGGAATAGTCCCATGCTCTTAGAACCCAGAAAGTTCAAAGGATATCTCTGAATCAAGAAAGCTCCACTACTGAAGTCGTAGTTATTAGATGCAAGATAGAATCATAGAATCAGAATAGTTAGGGTTGGAAAGGACCTCAAGATCATCTAGTTCCAATCAGCATCTTTAAACGGGCACACTGACTCCTAAAGGAACTCTTGATAGGGATCTGAGGAAAATATGCAAGAGTTAAATCTAGTCATTTTCAAACTATCTCCCTGGCTAGAACAAATTCTTCTGCTCTTCTAGGTGTAATTACCTGTTTGCCTCGAGGAGCACAGCGAGAACTTTCAGGTTTGCAAAAGAGAAAAATGTAATGCGACAGTATTTGGGGTTAGCACATAAATTCCAGTGTCACCACATCCCAGGGGCGAAGGAGGAAACAGAAAACGATGTGAAAAACTAATGGGTTTTGATACAATAAAATGACTCTTACAGTAGTAGACAAGGCAAATGTAGGAAAGACTTGACATTACAAAAGTACTTATTGCTATGAGTTGGACTATATGCACAGGTATTTTTGACAGCTCCTAGGAGGGAATAAAACATATTTAGGTGTACCAGCACTTAACTGAGTGGTAGGTTTTTGTGTTCTTTCTCTCTTTCTAATATATATATATGTATTGTCATATATATATGTATTGTTTCAAGAGAAAGATCTTTAATAATAGTATACATAAAGTATTACTATTATAGTATTAAAAAATAGGAATATGTTTCCATTTATTTTCTCTTCTTTCAAAATGATGAACCAAGGCAACAGATTGAAATGCCAGCTTTTCTACACCAACATATTTCCCCATCTGTGTTATGAAACAAAAAGCAGGTATTTCCTGGTCCAGATCTACTATTATTGGAAAATCTCTCAGCAGTCATGTATTGTAATGAAAACTGCTTGCCTGAAAAGAGCTGACATTATCTGCTTTATGATTTCTACTGTGCAGACATGGATGGGGAGCACACAGACTAATTATATGTGTCCCCGCAAACGTGCCAGGGTAAAGGAGACACCTGGAGGTATGGAAATATAAAGAGTATTAAGAAATGTTTTCATTGCCATTAATGTATTGCTTGTACTTTGTTTTACTTTGTTTGAATTATGCCTACAATGAAGGTCAATCAGAGACGCTCTTTGGCACTACTGCTCCTAACACTATGTTACTGTCACTTCTGCAGAGATACTTCTTCTGCCTAAGACAAAAGCACAGATGCTTCCCAGAAGAGTCTAAAATAATGTTGAGTGGAGGAAGAAAGTGATAAAATCCCTGTTAATGCTTGAAATAACAATTCCAGCAAGAAACCAGCAATATGAATAACTGTAATTAAATTTAATCTTGGAAGCAATCTTATATGGATACTGCTCAAGGATCACTTAACCTTTTTGCTATATCATCAGTGCATTTGTAATTACAGAGTGTCTGCTTTCAGATTTGCAGATTGCTTATCTTCCTGCAAGCCCAATTTCAACGTCAAGGTCTTCTTGAGGTCTTTGTAAGATTTTCAGGGAACTTTTCTATTCTTTTTATATAGAACCACAGCTTTTCTAAGTTCTTGCTTTTTGCAGTGTTCATGTTTTGATGTCAATGTAAATGATGGCACACGTAAAGTTTGATCTAGTCTAAAAGTTATATGCTTTCTCCTTTTTCTAAACTTTGTAATGTATAAAGCCAAGCAAGAATGAATATACCATGTAGTGCAGTTATAGTAAAGGAAAATTCTTCATGTGCTATAAAAGTATTATAGAGGAGTCCTTCAAGGAAAAGCATTGAAAGAAAGCAAAATGAGTTGTTCAACACTCGTGTGCTAATCGGTGATTTGTTCCCTATGTGGACAAAAAGAACCAGAAAGAATTAAAACTGCATTTTAAGTCCAGTGGTGATTAACCCTGTCGTATCTATGGTGGTGATCTCAAACTTACTTATCTCTGATAAACACAGTCTGTTTAAAAGCCATGAATACAGAACACAGGCTAAACCCATCCTTTGGTTTAAACCAAAGCCAAAAGGACCAACATCTCACACGTGAATACTGACTCTAGTAACTTGAAAAAACTGGAAGGAAAAATTGGTCACTCCAAAGTAGGAATTGTTATCATAAGATTTGTTAAACAGCAATTCTATAAAAGCAGATGTAATTTTTGTTAATGCTTTGGGGAAAGTCCATGTTTAAGATCTAGGAGAAAAACAACATTCCAAGTAAATGAAAAGACAAAAGGAACATTCCATGACATTAAGGGAAGGTTTCTGTGAGTGGCATGACTAATTGCAGATTTCTCTAGCAACCAGTGAAGAAATGAAGTGATAATTGTAGCAGTTGGTAAAATAACTAGAAATCATTCTCAGCTAAAGCAAAATTAGAAATCACACACAGTAAATCTGATGATTTACTGCAGCAGCAAATAATAAATAGCAATAAAGCCTCAGAAAGAGAAAATCTTTGATCCTGGTTTTGCAAACTTGCTTTGTTAAAAAGCTCTGTCATAGCCATGTGTGGAAAGGGACATCAAATAATACACTTTGGGATAATTCATTAATCCATCACTGGAGTTCTCCGGAGAGAAAGATCCACTGGTTTCTGTGGGGCAAACTGTAAAGATCAGAGTAACACGGCAGTAACTCTGTTCCTTCCTTGACAAATTCCTGCAGTATCACAGCACCTTTAATTTTGACAGGGTTTCATTTTATAGCTTTAAGGCTACTTTTGTGCATAACTTACATCTGACAGGAGTTTATCTTATACCTTTTAACTTCTTTACTTTCCTAAAATAGAACAGATCAATCCTGGAATAGTTGAAGGTGTCTTAATGACTGAGGGGGAAAAAATGTAACCCTTATGGTTAAAATAAATTGCATGCTGCTTTTTCTCTGCATTACAGTAACACAGTGAATGTATGTTTTAACAAATATGGAAGAACAAATACAAAATATAATGCATTGAAGAATGATGGTTGAGATCTTTTCTAAAGACTAGAGATTGCATTTGGAAACTCTGAGAAGAGCATTGTGTGTTAAACCCTACAGCAGTATGTGAGAATAAGCAAGCCCGAAGTGACGGAACTTACACCAAAAAGAAAGGAGTGGATTGCTTAAAGAAAGAAATTAAGTACATACAGTATCTGTGTGGTCTTTCAGTGGAAGAAAGGACTAACTAAGCAGGATTTAACAGGTAGCTGTTTGAATCATAACCATATGCCCTTTAAATGTGTGCAGGGCAATCAGATTTGCCCACAAAAGATAAACTTCTGTAAGGTATAGAATCACTTGGGTTGGAAAAGACCCTTAAGATCATCAAGTTCAATGATAAACCTAACACTGCTGAGTCCACCACTAAATCATGTCCCTGCTCATGGCAGGGTGGTTGGAACTAGATGATCTGGAGGTCCTTTCCAATCCTAACTATTCTATGATTCTATGTCCCTAAGCACCACATCTGTATATACAGGTAGTGTACAGTCAGTGTTGGCCAGCTCTCAAATTTTATCCTGTTCTACCTATATAATTTTTGATCAGTTTTGTCACATCTGTTCTTAAAAACATTCCTTCGTGGCTGCTTCTCCCAGTTCCTTCCCTTAGGAGTATGCTCTTCCTAAAACAACAGAAAAGCAGTTAGCACTCGCTCTTTTCCTCTTCAAGAAACAGAACTGCCACTGTCTTTTCTGATTTGTGTTAAATCAGAGCAGCCCCAAAGATTGCTTTTTATTCCACATTAAAGTGTCTCAGTCCATACTGGCCCAGAATTGCTGATAATGTTTTCACAGCAGAAAACAAAAGGGGAAAAGGCAATTGAAATGAATCAGTGTCACACCATTCTGAGCTATGTGGTCTCTATAGTCAAAACCAAAATTAATGTCAAATTCAGGAAAATAAGAGCTAAAATAACAACTTTAACAAACAGATCAATGGGATAAATTTAGAAGTATTCTCACTTATTTTGTCTTTTCTTACAAAGAAAAATTGTCCTTTATTTTGTAACAACAAAAGGAAAGGAAAAGAAAACAGCTCAAGCAAATGGATATTTTCTGGCAGCAACAGGACAGTTCCTGTTCATCCACAGCACCTATTTTGGATTCCTAGCTGATCTATGGTTTTGGCCTCTACATCTAGCACACAAGAAACAGATGAAATTCTGTTCACAGAATTTGCTTACAGCATAGAATAGGGTCATAAGGAGGTGAAATAGAGTTTCTTTTTCTCTGATGAAGTACTGGTAGAGCAGAGCATACTGACACTGTAAAGATTCACAGTTTGTCTCACAGTTATTCTAACTCTCTGTTTCCTATAAAAGGTTCTAATTCAGGAAGGTTTTTAAGAACATGCTTGATTCGTTCTGATCATCTTGGTTACAAAGGCTGATAGAGGGTTTTCTGGACTAAGAGGTGTTGGTCATGTCATACAATAAAACTGCGACAAGTGCATACATTATTCTGTGTTCAGACCTTACAATGAATATAGCACCATATAGGAAAACATGGTAATTACTTACGAATCCACGTGATTTTCAAAGGAAAGGAGGATTGGAAAGGGCGATGTCTTAAATGCACATTCAGCAATAGCTTCTATTACTTCCTAAAGAATCAAAATAGATACAGTTACAAATTTATGTCTTTAAAGAAACAGGATGTTGGTCCTTGAAGACAGAAAAGACCCAAAGAGGTCTGAAATCATACCCAAACTGCCTGAAATCAGCTCTTCTGTTCTAAACATCCCAGAAAGCTCTGGAATGTGCTTTGACAGCAACCAACTTCTTCAACCTGAACTATAATCACATCTCCAAACTGTCTGATGAGCCTCAAGCACTGCATTTCTCAAGGAATGACTTATGCTTGCCTCAATCGATAGTTTAAACATAAAACAGTCTTTGTGGGGAACCGTTCCATGCCTGAAGCTATGACTTTCATGAACTATTTTGCATAATAAGCATGCTCTGACAAATACATCTCTTCTAAACATCAGCAGCATGAGCATGTATCCATAAAATCCTTTGTTAATCTCATAAGCTTTAGTTCCCTCTTTTTTGATGGGAGAAATCCCTTTAAGGCAAACACATTCCTTGGTTGAAAGAGTTGGCTGCAGAGTAATTATCAAACAGAGGGCTCAGAAACTGAAACTTCTACATGAGTTTCCTTTCAGCTCTGATGGAACCCAACAACTGTAAACCTAGTAAAGAAATCATCTGATAACACTCATTTTAGTGGGGTGCACAATACAGTAATCACTTCTGGATACAAACGACTCAGTGTTTCCCTCTTGAAACACAAATCTTTTTCCCAAAGAACTTATGGAACACTGAATACTTCCCATAGCCATTGCTGTCAAATACTGGAGTTGGTAAGAACCCAGAAGCCTGTTCCATAAGGAGGGCCAAAACCTAAAAGATTAATTTCAAACAAGCCTCCTGTGGGGGTTCCTTTTGGTCATTTTCTATACTTGTAAAGGTTCACGTGTAACAGTAGGAAATCCACTTCCTAACATGAAAGCTGAGCTTCTGGTACAGTCTTCTGATGCTGGGTTGCAGAATGCAAGGCTGGAAGACAGCAAAAGCCATCTCAAGAGTTGCTGCTATGAGCTAGGATACAAACAAAAGTTAAAGTCTTCATGCAATGAGGACAAAACACAGCTCATGCACAACTTGTTGTAGTCTCTGTTGTAAGACAAGAAACTAGCTCAGCACACAGAGGTGGTGAATGACTACATTTAATAACTGCAATTATCAGATATTTAAATGCTTTGCCTATAACTAATCATGCACTTCACCTAAGAGCACTCTTAGTCTTCAAAGAAAGGCAAAGCAGTTATTGCAACAATAGTAAATGATGCAGAAAGCTGGATGAAGGCAGGTAGGAATCTGCAGTTTCACAGATGCAGTTCTCCTGTGGGAGAATACACAATGGAATGATTCTTGCTGCACACTTTCTTTACAGCTCCAGTAAATCACTAAGAGCTTGTACCACCCTAACGCTGTCTAGAAGCAGAGGGATTGTCAAAAGCATCTCAGGCAATTTTGACATTGCAAGGGAACAGCAGGGCTGAGAATTGGGTTGCAAATATTGAGTCCTCCCATCTCTTGATGCTCTCCACCCAGATCATTAGTGCTGGCACCCGCCCCTTGGTTATGGAGGATCATGCAGACTTAAGAACACATGAGGCTGGGTATAATAAGTACTGCTGAAAAGCAGTCCTGATGCATCTCTCGCTCCTACACACTGCTCAAGCTGTGGAATAAAACCATACATTTATTTTCAACTGCAAAAGAGATGAAATCAGCATGCCTGAGGAAAATAACCTGGAAGAGTAAAATCAGGATTACACAGATGAAATCTAAGGATGAGAAGCTCACTCATTGGTTCAATGGAGAAACAGGGGTGCTGCTGATTGAGCCTTGTACTGCATTCAAATGTAAATGGAAGTGCTCTATGGTCAGAGAGGAACAACCTGGTAAGTTGCATGTTTGACTCCAGCTGCAGAATGACTCACCTGAACCGTATCTCCCAGGTATATATAAGTGCACACACAGAGATTCCTGATTATGGCATGGAAAATACTGTTGGTACCCCATAATATCTCACCCTGGCAGCAGCTCAACATCTGCAGCTGAGAAAAACCTTACTGCTTTCTGTATGCCATGAAGCAGGATAAAACCCAAGCAAACAAAAAAGCCCACAAACCCCCACCAACATGAGGAAGGGGAGTTGCTTCTGTCTCCATGCTTCAGAAAGCCTATCTGAGGCAGTGAAAACTGACAGACCAAACAGAAGCACTGTGTGCCGTGGTCATGCCAAAAGTGTGAGCTGATAAATGAATCAGCATTCAAGACCCGGTGATCACTCTGTATTGATTCACATGCTTCTGACATTACTTCACTATCATTCTGCTCCTCCTCAGCCAAGCAGCACACTTGCAGTGCTGAAAAGAAACCAGCAGTCAATACATTTTTCTGTGTGGAGGAAAAACCACTTGCCCTGAAGTGACAGATGAAATATTCCTGCGTAGGTTCAAAATACTTCCCAATATCAATCCTGCAGACACAGTGTCCAGGGTCACACATCCAAGTAACCAGGGATAATCCTCATCCCTGCTAGTGATCCTTTTGAGTCAGATTAACTTTGTTTTAAATGCCTGCTCACGACCAAAGGAGTTGAGAGCTATCTTCCTGAATTAAAGGCCTTTCAGCAGCCAAATTCTGTGCCTATAAACACAATTGGCTTCACATAAACAGAACTGGAAAGTAACAAATGTGCAAGAAGGTTGTTTGATGCTTTCCTGTGATTAACACCATCAGTGAAGAGTCAGAGAAAACTGAAACAGAGAAGAAAGAGTGTTCTGCTGTGAGTAAAACGTGGTGCTCTGCCTGTGTGGTGGTGTTGTTTGCTTTTTTCTGTGAAGGAAGACAAAAGAAACCCCCCAACAACTCATGCTTCAAGTGTGGGAGACATGCTTCAAAGCTATAGCTAGCAGAGGAGCCTCCCTCAGCACCTATAACATTACCAAATTCAGCCATTATCATTTTTTTCCACATCATCTTGCATACAGGCAAGTCTAGAAATGTAATTCCATAGTGAGTTAGTGTCTCAGATGAAGAATAATTTCTTCACACTTGAAAAATGACATCCTGATTATCACTATAAGCTGTGCTGAGTACCAATCTTAGTATTATAGAACACCTCCATCGTGTCCCTCTAACACTCTGGATCAAAAGCATCTTTAAGAATAACAGGATGATGACAATTTAAAGTTATTGCTAAGGGTATAGCACCTACCTTTCATTATAGGGAAAGGAAATGGAAGATGGAATTCAGTAATATAGATGATACATTTAGGGTGTGAATGACACAAATATTCCCTTGCAGTCTCCAAAGATACTAATCTTTTCCTTTTCACCCTTCAGTGCTTCAGATCTGATCCCACCTATCAGGGATAAGTGTAACACTGCACACACTGCTACTCATTTCTTAAACTGGGAGTATAATGCTGAGTGTCTGGACCCTGTGGGTGGGACCTGCCCATCAGGGCACGAGTAGCTTCTCTGCTCACAGGAACTTAAAGGCTTGCAGACTGAAGAGTTTTCCATGATAGCTGCTGTTCCCTGCCTCAGTTCAGCACTTCTGTCTCCCACACCCACCTACCAGGCAGAGAAGAGAGAAAGAGTACACTGATGCATTGCTTACTGCTGCTCAAATGCTTGTGGCCTCTGTCTCAGCTCTCCTCCCTGCTGCATGCTATAGAGCTGTAGCACCAACCAGTCCTTCCTCCCCATCCTCCTGGCTCCAGATGCATCCACAGACCCATTTTACACTGTGTGAAACCAGATGTGGTGGTAATACCTGATCTTTCAGCCCTGGCTGCGCACTACCCTGTTTCTCTCCCTGTGAGATTTACTGAAGGGACATACACAACAGTATGGACCTGGGCACTGAGCCCAGTCCCCGGATGGCACAGACTATCACACCATATAATCCTTTTTCATCTGACTGCCAGAATGACCAAGAACCTCTTCCTGCACAAGGTCCAAATCCTGCAACTCTTCTCCTCCTATGATTCTGCACATGCTCTGAAACCTCCTCTTAAATTATCACATTTCTATTCCCTTCCATCTATGCAGTTATGTCCTAGCAATGTGTTTATGATGCATTTTACATGGAAGACCCTCCCCAGCTGCAGAGATCAGCGAGCTGCACAGCCGTACCTTGAAGGATATCTCAGTTGTCATAGTGAATCCGTGTGTAATGACTGGCTCTTCCTCAGCTGTTCGTCCCTTCCAGCAGTCCAGCTCCACACAGCGGCAGCCTGACAAGAGCACTTGCCGATACATCTCCACCGATGAGTTACCGGCCAGCTGTCCAGCTACAAGAGCACAAAGACATGGAAACAGGGAAGTAATTTGCGACCTTAGGAATAAAGACAACTGATCTAATAACAATCAGAGTTAACAGGATCTTTTACCCTTGGCTGAGAGGAACAACACTCAAAGGCACATAGAAAGCGTAAGATTGCAATGGAAATAAGTTAGGCAGGGTCAATGTCATGGTTTGGATTCTGCCCTCAGTTAAGATACTGTGAGTGAGGAAAAGGAGCTGATTGAAACTAATTCAACAACTTCTGATGGACATCACTGAATACAGAAAAGGAAAAGAAAGGGAAAGGGAAGAACTTCGGTCTAAAAGACTTTGTTATCCTTTGGCAAACAATGTGAAATTCAGAGGTGATCCAGGACAGCAAGATCACATTTTCTCATAACACACAATACATTCAGTAGAGTTAGTACCATGAGGAGGTCTCAAATCTGTATTTAAATACACTCATTACCACACTGAGTTGGTCAATTGAATTTCCTGAAGTGATACTGCATTATTAAGTGTTGAAAACCCATGTAGATGAGGCCTTCAGTGATATGATTGGCAGACCTGAGATAATGGTTGGACTTGATGATCTTAAAGGTCTTTTCCAACTTAGCTCATTTCATGATTCTATCACATAGGGAGAAGTTAACTGAACTACCCGTTTCCAACAACGACACAATAAAAATCTAAACAAGGAAAATTCAGCTTTTCCCAAACACAGGAAGTACAAAATACCCCCAAACCCACAAATAAACCAACAAAGAAGTCCAGTTGTATTCAAGGAAGAATATCCAGTCAGGATGTCTTCATCTGCTGCAACAGCCTTGATTCTAGTCATACAGATACAAATGTCTTGCAGCAGGGAGGTAAAGGTAATGGAAAAGGCTTTACATGTGAGGAGAAAGGATGCAGTTTCCTGCTTCCTAGCAGACTTCCTGAGAAGACATTCCTGGATTTCTAGAAGGGAATTCACTTGGCATTTTAAGGAGGCAGTGAGCTCATCTAAGCTAAAGATTCTTCGCTGATGGGGGATATATAAATAGTTTATTCAAATTAGTATATAATATAATGCAAATCAATCCTCATTTTATCTCCTCTGTGGTTAGGTTTTATGCTGGGAATTACACGTCTTGGGTTTTGCTTCACTAAATCCCATTGTCTGCTTTCCCTGCTTTTACCTTTCACTAACAACTGTAACAGAAAACCCTTCCTGTCTGAAAATTCCTGTTCACTGATTGCGTCTGACACGAGTTGGAGCAACCATAAATACTCCACAAGGCATTACATTACTCCTATTGAAACCCAAAAGATTTCTCAGCTCCTAGTGGAACCAATGGGAGATATATGTTAATAACTGAAGAATATGGGCAGTTCTGGAAAGTTCTGAAAAGCCAAATGCAGTCAGCAAAGTGACAACCTGCCTTTTCCTTCCTACTTAACTTTTCCTGTGTTTCCCCTCTGATTATGGCAGATGATCTCTACTCACCCAAAAGCCAAAGTTTCAGTATGTGGGTTAAGCAGTGGCTCTTTCCAGGATGCAAACAAGCATGAGCATGGATCAGGGTATTCATCCCTAAGCATCTGCTTGTGAACATTTTGCTCTCATTACATGGATCTGCTAAATTCTGCTGCCTAAAAGCCACATGCAGTTTAAGACCTGTTTTCAGGTTGTTGCTCTTTTCCCTCACAGCATATTGAATTTGGATTAACAAACTGGTTTATGATTAACAGGCTCTACTGTACTCCCTGAGAGACTGCTGGCCGTTATTATAGCTAAGTGTTTCAGACTACAGGATCCTTAACCTTCAAAAGTGCTTAAGTAAGTCATGACATGCCTCACTTGCCATATGACACTTCTCCACATCACCTTATTAATAAGGCTCAGACGTTTTGGAAGGATTCCTGCTAAGGATAAGAGGATATTCAACCTCCAAACCATTCAATCTTCAGAAAGGCTCCCAGTCACAGTGCAAAATGCTAGCAAATGTTCTACTAGTCTCAAGAGTTTATTTGTTCTGAAATACAGAATATCAGGAATGTCCATCAAATGGTTTTCTGCACATATCATTTATCAGTTTCTGGTTTGAGTCTCTATTTCTATCTTTTCCAAATCAGCCCTTAAATAGATGCATTCTAAAATGGGCTAACACAGACACCAAAGGAAATACTTCCAGTATGGTAGTTTTCATATCCTGATTACAGATCGATTTTATAATACTAGAAATTGAAAGCATTATGGCTTCTCTTCTGTAATACACACAGCATCTACAGTAATGCCATAGCTGTATCCCATCACCCTACACTGGGTAAGGAAAACCAGATTTTGGCAAAAACTTCCTTCAAATCATGTGGTGAGGCACTGGAATGGGTTGCCCAGGGAGGTTGTGAATGTCCCATCCCTGGCAGTGTTCAAGGCCAGGTTGGACAGAGCCTTGGGCGACATGGTTTAGTGTGAGGTGCCCCTGCCCATGGCAGGGGGTTGGAACTGGATGATCTTAAGGTCCTTTCCAACCCTAACTATTCTATGATTCTATTCTATGATTCTATGCCTCAGCAAAATGAGCCTGTGCTGACTGATAGAAGCTGAGGACATGACCCATATTTCTCCATACAGCTCAGTTTCACATCTCTGTAACTTCAAGCTGTTCATTTCTCAGCAACTGCATCCTTGTGGGGGGTTCATTCATCACTGCTTTTCCAAGTGAAAGTTATTTGCAATACATAGAATTGAAATTTAGTTACCATTCTAAGATAAACATCGTCCCATATCTGGGGGATATTTGGACCAATATATGTGGGGTCACCTCACTCTTCACTAGTCTCGAACACAGGCTGCTTCTGCTCCCTGGCCCACCCAGGGCACCACCTTCTCCTAGCAGGAAGGGCCAGCATGCTCCCTTTGCTGTGCACAAACATGAGTGGCTAAACCTCCTTTCTTCAGGCAAGTCCTGGAAATGCAGTCAGTGCTCCGGATCATAGGCTGTAGTTTGCAATGTGCAAACTCAGAGCCCCAGACTGCTGGGAGTCTGGCTCTTGACTCCAGCAGCACCAGAAGGTGCTGGCGGCTGAATTGGTTTTAGACACAGTACATTTATCTGAATTTCTTTTCCTTCCGAGCTATTTTGCCATGCACAGAACAAGAGAATTAGACCCCACACTGTGACACGTTCTGCTACTGCTTGTACCTAAGTCTCACCCTATGGCTGCTATTTTTAACACTTCACACTGGACCAAAGCAAGACGTGCAGTCAGGCTCGCTCCAGCCAGCAGCAGGAATACACTTGCTGTCAGTATTGATTCGGGCCCACCCAAGCAGAAGATGCAACACCTGCGTATGCCAGGAGGGCTGGAGCTGGCCAGCCTCTGGGTTTGCAGACCTGCTCAACCATAGCAGAGCTGCACCAGCTCCAATGCTGCAGCTGGGCTGTGGGATGGACATTATCTGCCAAGGGGTGCATGGCATAACCCTTGCCCCAGCTGTGGGATCCACTTGAGAAAGACACTGCATCACCAGCCCAATCTCTGCCACTGCAGTGTGGGAGTGCGACCTGCAGGGACCTATTTACAGAGCCTGTCCCCTGCTGCTGGCTCTCTGCATCTTTGTCTTATGACTTCAGCTATTTGAACATCTTCAAATGCTACTATTGGAGTCAGAGAGGTTTCCTGATCCTCAACACAGTTTTACCCTCCTTTAGAAGGTGGTTTAGAAGACAATGTATTACTCATTTCAAGATGCTTCAGATAACATATCCCTCATCTCAATGTCCTTCAAGTTGTTGGCCTAAAGAGAAGGAACAGGGGATCTTGAAAACTCGTTAAGCAGTAGTGGATGAAACATTACTTAAAGGAAACAAAACACTTCCATGATCTTGACTTTTCTTCTCCTTCTTGAAAGTCCAGTTATCTCCCATCACAACACACAATACATTTTTAAACTCTTTATGTTCACCTCTGCTGCTACTGGATGCAAGATACCTCTAGGAATTTTGGTGTCAGTTGCCGATCTGTATTTGAATAACAAATGTTGCCTTAAGGATACAATATATACATTTGGGCTTTTTTCTTTCTCTCTTTTACGAGGTTTCCAGTAACTTTTAGAAGTAAAAATTCCCTCACCTATTATAGGGCTTAAGAAAGAGAGAACTGGCATTGGTGAGGCTGGTAAGGGAGGGCAGGTACCCCTTAGGACAACATAAAGATAAACTGAGGTTTAACAGTACTAGTATGAACACTCAGCTGTCAAAACTTTAGCAGTCATGTGAAAACAGGACAAGATCTACATGACCCAGCAGTGTGCTGGGTTTGCAGCCCAGAAAGCCAATTGTATTCCTGGAAAAGAGAAGGCTCTGGGGAGACCTTACAGCAGCCTTCCAATATGTAAAGGGGCTGAAGAGGGACTTCTTACAAGGGCCTGTAGTGATAGGCCAAGCAGGAATGGCTTTAAACTGACAGTGAAGAGATTTAGATTAGACATTAGGAAGTTCTTTACTCTGAGGGTGCTGAGGTGCTGGCACAGGGTGCCCAGAGAAGCTGTGGCTGCCCCATCCCTGGCAGTGTTCAAGGCCAGGTTGGACACAGGGGCTTGGAGCAACTTTGAAGGCGTCCATGCCCATGGCAAGGGTTTGGAAATAGATGAGCTTTAAGATTCCTTCCAACCCAAACCAGTCTGGGATCCTGTGAAGATGTGAAGAAACTGTTTTGGAGGCTTCGAAGGTGAAGAAGATTTCAAGGAAGCTCTGAGTGCAGCAACAGTTATAACTGAGACCAGAAAAGCTGGAAGACAGCAAAGGAGAGGCCACAGCAGCAATAAAGAAGAGAACATGCCCTTCATGAGACACTTTTCTAGAAACAACTGAAAGTACTGGACTGTAAGGACAGAAGGAGATGCTGAAGGTGAATGGGACAGCCCCACATTGGCTATGCGCACTACACTGATAGCTCTGCAGCCTACTGCTGCTATAGTTCATCCTTTTAGCCAACAACAAAACATATGTCAAAGGCTTGTGATGTTCATGTTTTGCATTTCACATACACCATCATGTTCACAGACGTTCACAGCCATCTAAGTGTGCAAGTCTGATAACGATACTTTATCATTTGTCTTTGACTTTGGGTGCTGCTGAGAGAAAAGCTGCAAAGTCACTCCCCACTGTGACAACAGCAGTAACCTGAGGTGAGACTGGGGAGAAACCATTAAAAATGCAGGGTTGCACATGACGGGTTCAAAGCAGTAAATCAATGAATATGACAGCAGTGAGAACAAAGATGAGGGACAGTAAACCAAAGTTTCCAAAAGATGACATTTTGCTATAAATCACTTCTTCCTTCATGAAGTTTTACCTTCGCGCTTAAAAACTACATTTCCCTAAGAAAAAGAAAGCAGTAACACTTCTAAATAAATAATCAGGACTTGATGTACTGCCAAGGGTTTCTACCAAAGGCTAGGAAAATGATCAGCATAATTAAAAATACATTCAGTGTGCACATGTTTCTTTTTATGTTATAATGCTTCTTGGTGCATGCTTTTTCTGGGTTTGAAAACTAACAAAGGGAGAGATAATTGGTAGGGCATTAAGCAGAGTAATCATAAAGTATGGCTAGACTGAATGGATTTCTTATTGTCCTCATAATTATTACATGACTACATGCTATTTCACATGTCCAGAGAGGGCAGAGGTGCTGCCGAAGCTCCCCTTCCAAAGCCATGAGCACTTGAGTATGAGCAGCCCTATTGAAACCTTGGGAAAAAGATTAGTCTGCCACTATTCATTTTATTCATTTTGCTAAGTCCTTGCTGGAAGAAAGCAAATGGCAATGTGACTGCTGTATCTGGTCTAGCCTCATTGCAAAAGCTAAGGGTGTCAGCTTTAGTAATATGCAGATCAAAATCAAATCATTAATCCCATTGTCGGCCAGCTGCCATGCAGTTACTGAACATGATGAACCAGTAAAAGAGAAAGACATGCGTTTTGTGCCTGTAAATGTGAAAATATACACTCTGAAATGGAATTTGGAAGAGATTCCAACTTATTTTGCACTGTTCCCTGAGTTTACTGTGATTTACTCTCTCCAACTTACTAACCCAGGAATGTTATGTTAAATCAAGACTGAAGATCATACTTCTAAATGTAGCTTCTGAAATGAGTTACAAATGCAGGCAAAGAAAATTGCAGATGCAATCTGAGATGATTTGCAGACTTTCACATACAATTGAAAGTGAATTTGGATAGTTTCAAAGTAAGCTTTCCTTCTTCTGCAGTAATTCGATATGTCACTTGTGGTGCAGTTAAAACACTTAGATTAGGTTGGATTAATAATGAATTCCCATCCTTAACTCATTGGGGTTTTTGGCTTCTAGACCTTTAGAACACTGCTGTCCTGAACAACCCTCACCAAAAATTGGTGGCATGGTACTGGCTATAAATTCATGCTGGTAGAGGGGAGAGCAGTTTTATCTCTTCAGACCAACTTTAAACTGCATTGTCTGTCCTCCCTGTGGGCCTATGCTTCCCACATTAGTTCCAGCAGCTTTACTGTTTTCTTCCAGAAAAGCTGCAGCATTTGGTTTTTAGTGGGCCCTAATCCTCCCTGACAGAACAAAGTCCATCCTGGAGGTAAGAGGCCTGCAAAATATCATTATTAAGCATTGTTTTTCCTTTGGACACGTCTGCACTCTTCCAACAAGTATAAATTTCTGTATATTGGAATCATAACTTAAAAGTGGCCACACTGATTTTCACTCCTTTTAATTTAGAGAAACAAAATAGCTGTCAAGCCAAATCCTTATATGACAAGTTTTTAGCACAAAACATATTTCACAGCCAAGACATAAACCTCTGAAAAATGGTGTCTAATGGAAACAATGACAGCTCATTCACTTATGAAAGCACTCGAAGGTGCTGTACAAAGTGCTGTAACAAACACAGACCAGATGAAAGCAACTACCAAGTGGTCTGTTTAAGTTGGGCATCATCACTGCATGGTTTTGTTTAGGTTTTGGCATACTGGCATTCTAAAGACCTTGGGTCAGTTAAGGCAAGTTAATAACATTAAAAGCTCCCATTATCCATAAGGCACATTTTTAGCACACACTGCAGCATTACTTCTTTTTTATCATAATGCTAAATCATTAGCAAACATGGCAAGACAAGGCAAACACCAAATCAAATAGGAAAGAACTCCCTGTGCACGTCTGCTTCTCAAAAATGTTTGTTCCTACATAAACTAAATGAAAATAGTAAATTTACAATTATTGTCTCACAAGGTGACAGCATCTTAGACTAGAAAACAAGTGCCTAAAGTTGGACTGCTTAACTGTCCTAGGTTTTTGGGATCTTAAGGCATCACTGACTTTGCTGTGCAGCTCAGACTCATTAATTCAAATGAATGTGAGCTTCTGGGTTCTCAGCCTTTTTAAACACATGACAGCACCTACAAATTTCAGCTCAGCCATTAGATAGTCAGAGACCAGATTTCCATTCTTTGCAGATACCAATGGACTGTCAGAAAGCTATGTGCCATGTTGGGACCTCTCTTAATCTCTGAATCAAAGAGATTTCATGGAGCTCAACAAACTGTCAGATTTAATGTTTAGGGGCAAATTTATTAGCTACAGAGATGTTTTCCATATTCTGCTTTGCATAGTTGTTTGGCTTTCCTTAGTTGTCATAAAGAGTGCATTGTTCCCACTCCTCCCAAAAAAGGACCATAATCTAGAATCCTATCTAAGTTGGGGGAAACTTTCCATGGACTTCACTGGGTTTCAGACCAGACATTTACATAACACAACTGCTACCTACCTATATTAAAAGTGTAATAAAAGTGTATTTAATGCATGTGTGTAGCAGCTAGAACAACAATCATGTGTTACCCTTGCTCCCCTGAAAACTAAGCTCCATCATTGATCACTGCTGATGTTTTCAGTTCATTTTATGGTATCACTGCAAACATGCTATGAATTTATCCAAGATAAGAAATCAGATCTCTGTAACACTGTACCTGTGAGGTAGGTGTTGTGGGAGGAATTGATGAAATAGTGGGACAGTGGTTGAGACATATCTTCATTTAAATCCAGTTTCTCAGGTGGAACAACGCCGTTTTCTTCTCCACTCAGATATCGCATAAATCCGTCCACTGATATCTGTCCTGAGAGAAACAAAGATCCAGGGAAAGCACCAATTAACTTCAAGTATGGATTTTGTAACTCACAGATATTATGTTCAATACAGACTTGCACAAGGGTGTGTGTGAAAGATCATATCATCATCAGACTGGCCTTCATCTAGTTATTCCTATATCCTTTTATTACTCTTACCTCCTTCTTACCCCTATTCGTTGCACATCCCTTTACCTGTACCAAAGATAATTAATTTCATAATGAGTGTCTACAGATAATCAAGGGCAGTGGGAAATAAGACATAGAGAAGGCTACAAGAACAGAGAAAATAAACTAAAGTCTATCAAGGAAAGGAGTCTTCTATGGAAAAAGAAAGCTTGCTTTCCAGAGGAAACCTAGAAACCAGCAAACAGAGCACCGAGCAAAGGAACAGGTAACTTTGACCTCCTCTGAATGTGAGTCAATGGGTATATGAATGCAAGCAAAGCAAATGAACCAACTTTTGAGTGGGAACTAAGCTTTGCTTTGTAATTTTTATATTTGTCTTTCAATTCATATCTCACTGGAGTGCCAATGTAAATGATCATTTCATATGCTGCTGGCAAATTAGAAAGCTGAGTCCTATCCTCAGCTTAAATATCTCCGTTCTTCTCAGTGGAGCTGTGCTTATTACATCAGGATGAATTTCGCTGTCAAGCCTTCTGCATAAAGTTGATTTTAGGGTGTCAACTGGTACATTTACACTAAGAAAAGAAATAATCCAGCAGTCTGTATTTGAGGAGTAATGCTTAACTGAATGGATCTGCAGCATTTTTCTTTGCCTGGTATTTTTGTCTAGATTTCATCTGTAGATTTCCTCAACCACATAGGTTCAGTTAATGCAGTTACTGCCTGTAGTAAAACAGATCTTCCAAATCTCTGATGAGTCTCAAAGCATCTGACTCTCAACAATGGCAATTTCTTACCTCTTGTCCCCAGCCCAAAATATTCAGCATAGTATCTCTATAAAATGTCGACTGGCTTTGGCATTGAATAATGGAAGAAGTCTGATCTACTCTAACTCCACTACTATCTCCTTTAGGGTCAATCCATTTTAATCCTAAAATCACATAAACTTACAGATATTTTTCTAGCCTTTGAAAAAGTAATGGCATTTTTGTAAAGCTTGTAACCACAGGATGCACATACAACATTTACTTAAAATCTGTGCTTGGATCCTAGGATTTGGCTCTTAATCAGAGAGGAAAAGATGTAACAGTCTTAAGTTCAGATGTCTCATTTTCATAATAACCCAAGATGGTGGCACCAAATGAACCTATTCATACCACAAGGAATGCAGTGACAATACAGAGCAATGCAATTATCATTCATTCTTATGACAACAACTGTATGATGGTTGGAAGGAAAACCATCAAGTCCATCCACTATTTTAAGACTGTAATCTAAGTGTAATCTTGTCGGGCTCCACAGCTGCTTTCTTCTAGAGTAATAACTCAGCCACAGACAGAGGCGACATACTTCCCTTTGCACAAGAAAAGATGTATGATGGAGGAAATCAGGAAGAAACTCAACACCAAGGTTCTCCATGAAAGTAACTTCCTGAGCAACCTATCTGCTGTGTGACCCTACTAGAGAGATGTTATGAATGTGAACAATATCAGGTACTATCACGGAGTTACCTTGAGCTAAAATCCATTTAAGAGAAAGACTGTGCTGAGTTCACTGGGCTATAGATACAATCTGTGGTGTACATTCAAACCACACTAGCAACATCATACAGGAAAAAATGGGTAAGATCCAAATGGGATAGCTGCTACACAGAGAAGCAGCAAAGCTATGTGACATTACAGTGATTTACAGCTTTTGATGTTTGAGACAGCTCATCCCGAGTCACCTCTGGGTGAGAGTCATATCTCTGTGTTATCTTAAATGTGCCCCTTTCAGACAGACTAGAAAATTCAAAGTTGCATTGTCATTGCTGCTCCAGGCTGAAATGAAACATAGTAGTTTTCATAAACACAATACCTAAAAAAAAGTGGCATCATAATCACAGTGTTTGGAAAGAAAGGCTTCTATTTTGTTATACAGATACTGAGGTTGATTCGTGTGGCATAGTATTCAAACACCTCAAAGCAATCCCTGTGTTTAACCATCAGAGTATGCCTGAAAAACAAGGTCCTTGCAGTCCCTGTTTTTCAGATGAAGACCTGAAGCTAAGTATAAACTAAGTGACTGGGCAATATCCCATGGAAAACCCGTGGGTTGAGCTGGGAGTTGAATTGTACAACCTCTTGAAGCCTGTTTGGGTAAATTTCTTCACTATAAAGATGATGAGGCGCTGGCACAGGTTGCCCAGAGTAGCTGTGGCTGCCCCATCCCTGGCAGTGTTCAAGGCCAAGTTGGATGGGGCATGGAACAACCTGCTATAGTGGAAGGTATCACTGCCCATGGCAGGGAGTGGGAACTGGATGAGCTTTGAGGTCCCTTCCAACCCAAACCATTCCACAATTCTACCTTGAACACCTTTTGGATAAAAAGAAGCAAGGGGCCAGCACTTCTTCCCTTCTCTCTTTTTTGTGGTCTATTCTGCTTCTGCTCCTTTCGACATTGAAGTAAGACCACATCTGCAGAGTGGTCCTTCTGCATATTACATTAGTATTAACATACATCACAGCAAGTATTATTCACATGTATAATTACATAGCTTCTGAGTTACAAAGTTACTGAGCTCGCGGCTGTAGAATGCTATTTTCCCCATCATAATTAAGCAGTCAGCATTTCAGAATGCGAAGCAATTTGCAAGTTCAATTACAGCCGACATTGCACCAGTGAGAGTTTGACTGTGGAATGGAGATGGCAGATGTCAAAGGGACTTTGTATCCTGGATATTAAAGAGTATATTGTTTGTGACCAACGTCAATGATATTCTGAGGCCAACTGCAGCAAGGCCGATCCTCGGTGGACAGTCATCCAAAATGAAATAGCCTTGACTTACTGGTGAGAATGGTCTCTGTTTCCTTAAGCATATTGCAGATTTGCCACAGACATTGCCAAGAAAAAAAGTAATTTGTGATCAGTTCTTTCCATTACAGCTGTCACCTTTTATCTTTGCACATATTAAGAAGATTTAATGTTATGCCAAGCCAAGCTGTGTGGTTTGGTTGATATGCTGGAGGGAAGGAATGCCATCCAGAGGGACCTTGACACACTTGTGAGGTGGGCTGATGCCAACCTTATGAAGTTTAACCATGCCGAGTGCAAGGTCCTACATGTGGGTGGGAGCAATCCCAGGCACAGCTACAGGTTGGGCAGAGAAGAGATTCAGAGCAGCCCTGAGGAGAAGGACTTGGGGGTGTTGGTCGATGAGAAAATGAACATGAACCGGCTGCAGTGTGAGCTTGCAGCCCGGAAACCAACCGTATCCTGGGCTGCATCAAAAGGAGCGTGACCAGCAGGTTGAAGGAGATGATCCTGCCCCTCTACTCTGCTCTCGTGAGACCTCACCTGGAGCATTGTGTGCAGTTCTGGTGTCCTCAACATAAAAAGGACATGGAACTGTTGGAACAAGTCCAGAGGAGGCCACGAGGATGATCAGGGACTGGAGCACCTCCCATATGAAGACAGGCTGAGAAAGTTGGGGCTGTTCAGCCTGGAGAAGAGAAGGCTGCGTGGAGACCTCATAGCAGCCTTCTAATATCTGAAGGGGGGCTATAGGGATGCTGGAGAGGGACTCTTCATTAGGGACTGTAGTGACAGGACAAGGGGTAATGGGTTCAAACTTAAACAGGGAAGCGTGGTGATGCGTTGGAATGGATTGCCCAAGGAAGCTGTGAATACTCCATCCCTGGCATTGTTCAAGGTGACATGGTTTAGTGTGAGGTGTCCCTGCCCATGGCAGGGGGGTTGGAACTGAATGATCTTAAGTTTCTTTACAACCCTAACTATTCTATGATCTTTTCTATGATCTATGATCTACATGATTAGATATAAAAAGTTAGAGAGAAAAGAAACAGGCCAGGCAAAGACAAAGGGACAAAACAGATTCCCGTTTTCTTGTACACAGTGCTTTAAAATCATCTGAACACCACGTGTTTGATGAAACTTCCAAAAGTGTGCTCCACATACTGAAAAATATGGAATTAACTTGTCTTTTTTACTCTGACATCAGATGCTAAACTGATCTGATGTCACAGAATCATAGAATAGTTAGGATTGGAAAGGACCTCAAGATCATCTAGTTCCAGCCCCCCTGCCATGGGCAGGGACACCTCACACTAAACCATATTACCCAAGGCTTCATCCAACCTGGTCTTGAACACTGCCAGGGATGGAGCATTCACAACCTCCCTGGGCAACCCATTCCAGTGCCTCAGCACCCTCACAGTAAAGAATTTCTTCCTTAGATCCAATCTAAACCTCTGCTGTTTAAGTTTCAACACGTTACCCCTTGTCCTATCACTACAGTCCCTAATGAATAGTCCCTCTGCAGCATCCTTGTAGGCCCCCTTCAGATACTGGAAGGCTGCTATGAGGTCTCCATGCAGCCTTCTCTTCTCCAGGCTGAACAGCCCCAACTTTCTCAGCATGTCAGTTACAAGGACAGAGGTAGACCCGAAAAAAGCTCTCTAGTGTTTGTTGAAATGCTACCATCAACTTCAATAATGCCTCGTTCAAGACCTTACTAAGTAATTCTAAGCGCAATGCAAAGAAAGAGAAGGCTCCAGATGACTCTCTTTTAGCTATGCTGGCAAAGCCAGACCGAGAGCAAACACAGATGTAACCATAACAGAAGCTGTGTCAACAGCTACAGCGCTCAGTGAAGATTCTTTCCTCTCTGGGGTTTGGAGTTTACAAGTGCAAGAATACATTTCCCTCACCCTCCAGTATCTCGCCTCTAATTTATCTGATTAATTAGAATTTCCCTATGAGGTCACTTTGCAGTGCTTTAGCAAAACACTTCAACAGCACAAACATTTAAATGCCTCCTTCTTCCTCTGGTGTCTGGTCTATTTAAATGTTCAACACTTAACTCCCACAGCAGTGACACTGGAATGCTTTCTGGTAACAGGGCAATGGCTGCCTTCAACCTGCAGCCCTCTGGGGCTCACAGAGCCACTTCTCTTCCCCCTCCTCTCCTCTTTTCCCCTTTGGGCTCACAGGGCCACTCCTCACACTTGTACCCTCACTCCTTGCTGCCAGCACCATTTTGCCCTTCTTTAAACCCACATCCCCTGAGATACTGCCTTGGTGGCCAAGGGGTTGGGCTGTGCCCTGTGGTATGGCAGCAGCACCAGCCATGGCCTGTCCCAACAGAGACCCTGCAGCCCCAGTGCCCGGGCACTCACAGCCCAGAAAACAAGAGGTACAGCCTGAAAGGGAATATTACAGGGATATTCTAATCAATTGCTCCATTTCCAACTGAATGCAAATCCACTCTGCTCCCAGGACAAGCACTGTCTCAGTGCATCTCACCAAGAAGCAAACGTGTCGCAGCTGGATGACTTGCAAAGCCTGTCAAACCCACCTCGCTCCTACACTGAATGGAAGATGCTCGGATGTTGTGTTTGAAGATCAATGTGGGTATGTTTTCTCCTCTGGCCTCACTAAAGAAACCTGTGATGAATGTCAGCTGCGGGATATTTGACTGTCAGAGCATGCAGAAGTGGCTGAGTGAATTTTTGTGCAAAGCAACTAAACAACAGATCGATTTTAATGCTTTCATGGTGCAGTGGATGTCTGTAAAATGTAAGAGCAAGTATTGAGGAAAAATACAAAAGCATCTCATGTATTCTTAATCACATGCATTCCCAGCAGTGTAGCTGAACACTTGTGTATAAATTATATAAACCTTTATGTGATCTAAAACTGAATTTGAATTAAAAACTTATAAGAGCTAAAGGCAGTGGAAAGCCTGGAGATGCCATTACATGCCTTCCTCCATATTTATATATCAACATACCTTTAAAATTCATTCTCTAAAGATAGAATCATGCAATGGTTTGGGTTGGAAGGGACCTTAAAGCTCATCCAGTTCCAACTCCCAGCCACAGGCAGGGACACATTCCACTAGAGTAGGTTGCTCCTAGCCCTGTCCAACCTGGCCTTGAAATGGGAAAGAAGGTTCTGAAAGAAAGGGACCTCGATCTTTCCTTATTTTCTGAACATTTTACCCCTTACCTTCTAGGTATGAAATGCATGGAAAGCACCCTCACAGTCAGAGCCCCCTTACTGCCCATGCAAACTGTTATTCACTCGATGAAGTTCCCATGGTGTCTTTCCACGACACAAATCTTATCCAAACTCATACAGACCTACTCAAATCTAGTTCTAGCTTTACCCTGCACTGCTTTCCTTCAGTAAGGATCTAAGCTCCACTTGCACTGCACTTGCACACGCTAACAGTCCTTTTGCAGTGTGCACACAATCCCCTTTTTCCCCTCACACTTAATTTGGAAGCTCAACTTCATCTGCCAGTTGCCTGGCAGTTTGTCAGTGATTCTCCCACCTGCTGCCTCCAAACATCATCCTTTACTACAGAAAGATGAGGAAGCTCATCTAGGAGCCTCCACAAATGTCCCCAGCATTCAGCCTTTCACCTGCAGCAAAGCTTGAAGCAGCTTCTTAGCAAGCGGTTCCCCAGGACATCTTGAATGGTTGCTTCATATGACCTGCAAGGTGGTGAAATTTATGCAGAAATCAAGGAACCACCACCAGATTGCCCATTAAGTGAAGTAAACCAAATCTGTTCTTTTTTTCACTAAAATTTGGTAGGAATGAGAAGTAACTTCCTACTAGAAGGGTAATATATATAAGAAGGATGCTGAGAGAGCCTGTTGAAGTTCCCAGGCTGTGATCAGCCTCATTTCATGAAACATTGGAAGTGTTTGTGCAACAATTTGATCATTTCCTGCATCCCTGGCTCCACCTGATTGCTCAAAAGTAGTTACAAGT
The DNA here is from genome assembly GCF_012275295.1 of Melopsittacus undulatus. NCBI lineage: Eukaryota > Metazoa > Chordata > Aves > Psittaciformes > Psittaculidae > Melopsittacus > Melopsittacus undulatus. The sequence goes on along the minus strand of NC_047529.1, from coordinate 5,549,881 downwards.
TCCTTATTAGCTACAGCTACATCATCCCCTACCTTTCAAGATCTATTACACTGGATGAAAGGAATAACTTATCCTGGATGGCACTTTACAGAAAAGCACATAGAAATGTAACCTGCTACTTTGCCTTTAAGGAAGAGGTCTCCTTTGTGGTCAACATTTGCCATCTCTAAAAGAAAACAGAAATCATTCCCATCATCCCAAATCCTTTCTCGGAAGCTGCCTTCAGGCAGGTGGCATACTGCTGGCAAAGGACCTATTGAAAGTTCACAACATCCATAGGTGCAAGGAAGTGAACCCTCTCTCCTGTGGTTCTTAGATATTGTCAATATTCATTAATGCAAACCTTTTCTTCTGCAGTTTGGTAGCTGGGATCTCCCCCTTCCTGGGAGATGGTGTTCACCAATTTGCCACAAAACAGGAATACCAGGCAGTCAGTTGAACTGGTTGATAGGAAAGACTGCACGTTGTGAATATACTTCTCAGAGACTCTGCTATTTGAAGACTTACTGATTATCACAAGGCTCTTTCTAATCCTCTTTGACTAGATCCAAAGAACCTATTTTTCCCATCAGGGTCTGTGACAGAACTTGTGCAGGACCAGGGCACTATGAACTTCCCTGTGCAAGCACCAACCCAGGTAACAGCCTCATGTAAAACTGTTCTTGTGCAGTTCATCCAGAGCTGGCAAAAGCATAGGCTGCTTTTGACACAACAATCTTTCTCCTGCTGCTTAATGAGACATAGGTAACTCGACAAACTCCTGCTTTCCCAACCCTTCCAGTGTACCAGCATATTGTTCCGCATGTGGAAATGCTCCTGAGTCCCCAGGAGCTTGCCAGCTCATCAACTTGAGGATGTAAACAACCCCCTGCTCACTCAACACCCGCAGCACTGTGCCAAGCCCAAGATAAGAGACATCAGGGTTCAAAGCAGGGCTGAGCTTCTAAAAGAAGCTTCTTCACCAGTTCAATGCCCTCCACAGAGGCCCAGGGTAAAGGTCAGAAACCCTGTAGTGCAGCAGGCTGGAGGAAATATGAAAGAACAGCTTATCCTGCAACCTTCTCAACCCAATCCCTTGATCTAAACTTCATCACTCCTATTTCAGCAGATAAGCTATATGCACATATTGACTGCTACTTCATTTTCCCTGGCATAAGCCTAGCCTCTCCCCAGGAACCTTACAGTCCTTTGGGCAATGTGCCAGGACAGAGCAGGACAGAAAACAAGAGAGGCAACAACTGACAAGAGAACAGACCACATTTCAATTTGCACTTTAGTCTTGCAACTTTAACATCAGCTTGTCTCTTAAACTATGTGGATGTTTTGTGTGACAATTAAAATGTGTATCTGCTTGTAAGCAGTCAACAGGTTTGGCTGCAAAGATCTTAAACATTTCTTTCCATATATTTGCAAACTTCATAGAGCCTTCCATTTGTTAACACCCATGCTGTTATCCATTCACTTGTAATGTAACTAGAAGGCACAATTGTGCCAAGAGACGTTATTAACGTGAAAAAGAAAACAAACACACACACACACAAAGGAAAAAAGACAATTAATTGGCTCCTCATATCTCCCAGTTAGCAATGCAGAATTACATTAGTGTTTTGCCTGACAGTGAAATCAGGCCTATTCCAACGCAATCTGTAACATTAATCACATTCACTGTAATCCCATGCAACTGAGCAGTCCTTTCAACTCAAAGATTAAAATCTGCCAAGTAAAGCAGATACTTCGTAGTCCTGTGAGAGAGCTGTACAATATGCCCCATTGGGAATTCTGTTTCACAAACCAGCACTGCGATTTACAGTTCATTAGGTATTGAAATTTTCATGCACAGTGTAGAGTGGGATGCATGTACCCCCAGTGCGTCTCTAGACATTAGGCACACATTAGCTACTCCATGCTTTGTGAGCCAGCAGAGATGTTCACAAGGATGAATTTACATAAAATTCACACTGTGTGGGACATGATGTGCCAGAGCCACTCTCATGACACTTGCAGCATTTGCATCCAAGTGATTTTGGAAGCGGTGCTGAAACCTGTTTGGCTTTCCAGACACGTGTGCTATTAGTATATTGCTATGGTTTAACTGGAATTTCAGAGTGCATTGAGTTTTGTGAATGGGGGCAGGACAGGCCTGCACAGTCCAGGCAACACCCTCTTAATACACATCAGTGCTGCTCTACCAAAAAACCCAAAACGCTGCAGACAGAAACAACTTTCAGGCCTTGGATCAGGATCTGCAGCTACTTCAAAATACCTACATACCAACCTTCATTTACATCCACAAGCAGAACTCATCAGTAACTCCTCTATTTTAGTATTTTCTCAGTGATCAGCAAGGGGAAAAATGAATACTAGTCAGACAGTTTTACCAAATTAATAAGTAAGTAGAGGAAGGGCAACACATCTGAATCATTGATCTGAATATTAGTGAAGCATTGACTAGAGCTTCTAAATCCAGATCTTTCCTTATTGGAAAAACTAATCTGCTGAAAGCACAGATGGAAATAAACTGAAGTCAAGACTGCAAGATCTGAGTTTCTTTGAATTTGAAGGCTGAACTGCATGGAAGAAGTCCAGAGGCTGCCACACTGGTTTCATACAGTCTTTCATAATCTACACCAGAATCAACAACACAGGGTATAAGGAACAGACCATTCTCTAGGAACTGTTACAAAGCAGGTAAATGGGACAGAAATCAAATGAGAACACACAAGCAATAATTCAAGGTAGGTAGCTAATCATTCAAGCAAAGAAACACCCCAAACACAGAGCTGAGTTGGAAAGAAGATACCTAGAAATCCATCATCCTGAAAAGCAGATAAGATGAAGAGAACAACAATGTCTTTGTATGTAGCTGCATCAAAAAAGATGGCTGGGAAAAATGTAATTGGTTGGCATGACATTTTACTATCAAGTCACTGATGAAAGAGGTAAATATGCCTGGCATTGAATATAGCAACACACGTATCCATAACTAAACCGTGCCACACAGGCAGCCCTACAGATTTAATGGACACAAATTATGCTTAACTTACTTAACTACTGACAACATCAAAGATCTTAATAGGATCAGTGACACTGCTTCCTGTCTCACAGCTTGAGTTTTTGACTATGTATCATCAGAAATGTGTCTGTATACAGAAGATGACTTAGAGAAGTGTTATGACTAGTAACGTATGTCACAATATATGCTAAAACAAGAAAGGTCAAATATGTGAAGCCTAGGTGGCACTAATTACTCAAGTGTAAATGATAAGGATGAGGCAGAACAGTTACAGTGGCCAAAGGCAGAATCAGGTATCAGAAAGCAGTCCAACAGAAAACTTGGGGCGAGTGTCAGAAAAAGCTTGGCAGTGCTACAATTAATTGCACTAGGAAACAGTCTTGAAATGGATTTCATTGGTCCTCTCATTGCTTAAATCCTTTAAATCAAACCTGTTGTGTTCCAGTTTCATTCAGATTACTAAACTTACAGGAAAACATAATGGATCCAATTCTGCCCTCAGTTATACTTGCTCAGCTGCTTTCTGTAATTAGACAGTTACCTGGCCACCAACCAAACCACACTTTCTTTGGCAACATGTTCTTGAAAAAGAAACAGAAAACTCAATGAGAAAGGACTAGAGCAAGATTCACTGCTCTACCCTTGCGTGGGTATACTGTAATAGGACACAGGGAAATCTGAATAAAATCAGAGAACACTAACTCCTATACAGTATCAGAAAGAAATGCTTACTGAATGACAAGCAGTCAGAGAGAAAAACATGGGAAGCTAAACATGTTGTACCTAAGTAGCATACAGAAAACAGCTCGCTTGGTATCAGTTAATCCATGCGGAAATATCACATGCCTGAGGACACCGAGATCCAGAATATCTTACAAAGGAAGGATCATCAACCAAATAAAGCAGAACTCAGTATATTTGAATCAGAAATGCTTGTCATTCTAATGAAGCTATCACAATTCATTTATCATCAGTACAAGTGCACAGACAAAACTAACATTGCCATCAGTTTCTTCTCTTTATTTCTCTCCAAGAAAATGTTCGCAAATGGAAAACCATTTTTCTGACTGGTTTTCAGAAGAGGTACTGCAGCCTGAGACAGCTCAGGAAGGAAATACTTCCTATGAGCTTCTAGGCAAGCCACGCCAATAGCAAACCTCATACTTTTATGATAAAGAGCATTTCCAATCAGAATGAAAACGCTGGGAGCATTCCAAGGACGCTGCCATCTCAAAAGAGAAAAGAAGATGGAGTGTCACTGGAGAAGAGACAATAGTTGCCAAATCTCACTTGTGTCTGTTGGCATGAGCCATCCATTTTAACATGGTCTTAAGTCACTGGGCAATGTTGAGCATCCTGTTTATTTCATCAGCAGTCACAGGGGTTTCCAGCCCTTTTCAAACACCCAAGAAGAAAGGGCTCTAATCCACAGGGGCTACAGCCTATGAAAGCCATGTAATTTTCCCCAGTAGTGCTAGGAAACAGTACTTATGTAGAAAACATACACATAGGGAAGATTTTAAATACTCAACATTTTCTTTTCCTCAAAATTTGAATGTTCAGAACACATTTCTTTTAATGAATATTGATCACCTATATCTCAACAGCAGTCTTAAAAATGTCTACTGTAACAGCATGGCCACAGATCAGAGATTCTGGTAAGCTAAGGTGGTGTGTTAAGGAGCATAATTCTTGGAACCTGTTACACTGAAAAACAGTGTCTCATACTAGTAAGTGTTGTGTATACATGTGTATATATACATATATATATATAGTATATGCTTATGATGGCTTACAAACACAAGAGTCCAGCATCTTGAACCAAGCACATCTGCATTACAGTTCACATTTAACCAGATCCCTATATGTAGTATAAAGCAGTTTCTTACTGGTTATCATCCTCTTCAGCCACACATAGCTCCCTCTTTAAATTGAATGAGTTTCTAAAACACTAACACACATATATATATGTACATATATATATACACACACACATATATATACAAATCTGAATGCTTAGTGATTTTAAGAAGGGAGGGAAGCCCACTCTGGTGTAGGTAAGCAAGCAATCTTTCCTAAATCTTAAGACTGAAGCAGGGTGATCAGCATCATCTCCAAGTTGGACTGTGAAGTAATGCTACATCTAAAGTTAGCTAGAGAACCACATGGGACTGCAGCTTATTCCTTGGCAGGCATTTACTTTCCTGCTTTTTTCTTTTCAGTTCCCTATCCAAATTCAATTTTGCTCAAAAGTGCTGGCTTGCTTGGTGCAGTCTTTATAGTAGCAAGTCTCAGCTACTGTCATAGAATCACAGAATCATAGAATAGTCAGGGTTGGAAAGGACCTTAAGATCATCCAGTTCCAACCCCCCTGCTATGGGCAGGGACACCTCACACTAAACCATGCCACCCAGTGCTCTGTCCAACTTGGCCTTGAACACTGCCAGGGATGGAGCATTCACAACCTCCCTGGGCAACCCATTCCAGTGCCTCACCACCCTAACATAAAGAATTTCTTCCTTAGATCCAATCTAAACCTCTGCTGTTTAAGTTTCAAGCCGTTACCCCTTGTCCTGTCACTACAGCCCCTAATGAAGAGTCCCTCACCAGCATCCCTATAGGCCCCATTCAGATACTGGAAGGCTGCTCTGAGGTCTCCATGCAGCCTTCTCTTCTGCAGGCTGAACAGCCCCAACTTTCTCAGCCTGTCTTCATATGAGAGGTGCTCCAGTCCCTGATCATCCTTGTGGCCTCCTCTGGACTTGTTTCAACAGTTCCATGCCCTTTTTATGTTGAGGACACCAGAACTGCACACAATGCTCCAGGTGACGTCTCACAAGAGCAGGGTCTTCCTGTCTTCCAGGTGCTGTCCAAGAGTGGGGCCTTGATTGCTAAAACCCCCAATGAACCCCTATATCTTGATATCAGCTGACACTGCAAGAGCAGTTTCAGCTGAGGTCTGCAGCATGATCCTGGATAAGTAGGTGCTACAGCAGGTCCAATTTATTCCATCAGGACCAATTGAGCAAAGGCAAACACAGTCAGCTAAACCCCAGTCTCCCAGCAGTCATCTTAAGCTTGGTATTTCTGAACACTTTTGAGTTCAAACTGCACATATCTACAGAAACTACTGTGGACAGAAGTCTGTGGCATCACAGGGTTTTACAGACACAAGCAGTATTTCTGGCTGCTCTTGACTTTGCTGCACAGATGTAGTAAGAAATTGTTTCTGACAGGATATCCCTTACAGGAAACGAGATAACAGATAGTTTACATCCAATTAAATCTATAAAAACACTACAAAAGCACCTTTCACACCAGTTCCTAGCTACCAGTGGAAGGAGCACTTTACAACATGGCAGATTTCTAAGACAGGCAGACAGCTAGATAAGGGGAAAGATTTGAAATCATACGGATAAAATACCATTAATCCCAATAATATCACAGTTATTTCTGACAGACCTGAAAGTGGGCCACTACTGGAATATGCCGCTGTCTTCTCAAACCTCTGAAAAACATGCTCTGTAGAATGTCTTGGAGTGATGTTGAGAGATATAATATTAAATGCTGGCTTACCTCCAATTGCCAAGTTTCATTAAAAGACATCTAAAAATACATACTCTTTTCCTCTTAAGTGATACTTCTCTACATAAGCTATTAATGCACTTGCCAAAAAGACTGTTCTGCAGTATAATGGGAAGAGATGAGCAGAGTGAGAACATGCTATGGGTGAGAAATATCCTAGGAAAAGCCTTCCTCATGACTAATATTTTCCTTTCACAAACTCCTCCAGTTGAAGAAGAGATTAATATTAAAGACAAGTGGAAAAGAATGAAGGTATGGCTCTGCAAAGACAGCTCCAGTAAACTAAAAAGAAGGGACCTGAGTCCCTTTTATGGGACATTCTTGTCTGTTCTTTAAACTTGATTCTGCACCAGCAGGCACTACATTCAAACCCTTTCATAAACAAATGGAGCTCTACCTTAATAATTGCTTTTTTCACCCTCTTTACAACCTCTTCATTTCTACCCTAAACTAATTCAATGCCACTTGACACCTCTGTGTTCTTCTGCCAACATTGTTCTTTAGCTTACCACTTCTTTGTGCCTCCCCAGTGTTTAACCCAGATGCATTTATAGGCAAGTCATAGTCCTAAAGGATATTGTTAGATGATTACATAGGACATTACAAGGGAAACTTCCTCATATGGTCGTTGTCTTGTAGAAGCGCATGTATTCCATCTATGTTCACAGCCCTGTTGTGACAGATACTGTACATACCAAAGACTCACAGATCACTGCTAGCTTCTCACGACGAAGACCAACTGCCTATTTAGTCGATTTGATCAAAGGATGAAGCAAACCCCAAAATGGCACATAATGTCAGTGACCTCATCTGTGGCAGAGCCAGGAAAACCCTGCTCTTCTGCCACCAGCTCTAGATGTCACCCACTGGATCACAGCATTCTTCGTCCTCATGGGCCCTTTGCAGTGCGAAGCACTACATTCGTAGCAGTCATAAAGAGGCAAACCCCACAATGTTTATTCATAGTTTATATACATTTCTTTCCTTCAGCACTTGAGCCCATGCTGTTTTATGTTTTCAGAAGTAAACTTTACCTGATATTTATCTTCAAACAATAAATCCTGCTGCTAAAATTGAATACCTCCCTGTGTTCTGTAAAAGAGGCAGTAAAACAGCAACAACCCCAAAGAAACTGTTTTACTTTTAGAGGAAGTTTTCTGTTTATGGGCTCTGATAGTTTGAGTCACACACAATATAGGCAGGCAGCAGCAGCAAAATCTGTCTACATAACAGCTGAAGTGCAGGACTGATGTAAGATTGTCTTTACTAATCTTTGAGCAATAGCTCCAGCTGAAGGGAATGATGCAGCCCATACTCCAAAACCTCTACTCATGTTTGCTTTGTGGTCCTGTCACCCCAGGTTCTTTTCTCCATTTCCAGTGTTAGGATACAGGGCTTAAGTCTGCCTGTAGGGTCAGAGGCTGGGGTCTAACCTATCTATCAGGTTTCTGGAATGTGGGACAAGAGTCACTGGTATGGTCAGCTCCAGTATTAGCTAGCACAGGTCTGGTCTGACTGCTGAATTTATATTATCACAATTAGTTTATACTCTGCTGCTCTGAAGATACAACTTCCACAATAGAATTACAGAATAGTAAACCAGTCAGGGTTGGAAAGGACCTTAAGATTATCAAGTTCCAGCCGCCTGCCATGTCCATTTTACATTCAGCACAGCTTCACTGCTATCGGTGGAGCTATTCCTGGTGCCAGATACCTGTCCCAAAATGCGTTACTGTGATGCTCGTGCTTCTTTCAAAGTACCTGTATTATACACAGAGGATTAGGAAACGTGTCCTCCTTGGAATCCTAAACGTATTTTTGATATTTCATTAATTCCAGTGCCAACAGCATAAACTACCTCTATGTAAAACCAGATGAGTCTCAGACCCCAGACAGTTCCTAGGCTTTCAAAAGGCAACCAAAGAATAAAAGGTAAAAACTTGTGCTTTTTCACTACTGTGTCTTTGTTCACGGTTGCAAAATCCATTAATACTGGTCCACATCCCTGTTTCATTTTGTTATCAAGTTCTTACAGTTCAGAAAGACGAAGCACTTTACCCATAAAACAGATGCAAAAAAATCCTTGTATTGGAGGATTTTCCATCTAAAAGAACTCTACATTTTATTTTTAACTTAAGATGTAACTTCCAAGCAACTGCAAGATCTGAAATGAATTTCACAGCTGAAACAGTAACAAAACCCCAAGCAACTAGAAAGAAAATACAGTGCATTACAGAAACATATTTTCTAACTTCATTTTGACAAGTATAGCTTCCATTAACACATTATTAACTTATTGTGTCCCTGCCCTTGGCAGAGGGGTTGGAACTAGACGATCTTTAAGGTTCCTTCCAACCTAAACCATTTGATGAGGCTATGATTCCATGATTTACGGTACATTATTCACACTAACATTTGCTGCATATATATATTTAGGCTTTCTGGCAAGATACCTAACTCTGCACTTGTTGCTGACAGCATGGAATATGTGTGTGGCTTATAGAGTTTAAAGAGTAATAAACTCGGAGTGGATCTATTGCTCTGTTGTCACTTAGAATCATAGAATCATAGAATAGTTAGGGTTGGAAAGGACCTTAAGATCATCTAGTTCCAATCCCCCTGCCATGGGCAGGGACACCTCACACTTGATAAAGAGAAACAATGTTGAGAGCTCTTCTCTTGTACAACTGGAATGCTGGAAAGCACTGAAAATCCCAGACTTAATGGGGTTTTTTCTAAGTATTCTTGAATTCCAAAGCTGCAGTTAGGATGCTTGAAAGACTTCACCTATTTTGTAACACTACCTACAAATGTTTCAGTGCCAGAAAAGGCCATCACTTGCCTGGTTTATGCATCAGAATTTATGCTTTAAATATTATGAAGTATGGCTTAAAAGCATAGCCACAGTTCATGGTACCTGGTTTTGCCACTAGAATCTGTTGCCTAGGAAATCACTCCCTTCTGAAACCCAGAAAGACTCCAACGTGTAATTACTCTTAAGCAGTTACTGAAAGGTGAATTTAATGTGGTGGGATTAAAATGTTTAAAATACACTGATGTTTAAAGGAGGAAAACCACATTTGTCCTGAAGTGAATACTGCTGGGTATTAAAGCTGCCATGGGAAAACCACATGTAGTAAATACTGCATAAAATTAAATATACCTTAACCTAATGTTAATTGCTTAATTTATTTTATTACCTAGGAAAAACCCAGCACAAGAACTACTTATAAATGCACATTAGCAAAGCAGAATTAATACTGGAATTCAAAGACAGTCATGGAACCAGCTCCCCTACAATCCTTCTAAATACAAGTGTAACTAAAACTGATATGCAGTATTCCCAAAAAGGTATAGTGGAGAAAATCCGGAGAAAGAAATGCTGTAAAATGTAAGAGGAAAGCTTTTTTCTTCTGTGCAGCCCTAAAAATCTGGCCCTTTAACATTAAATAGGCAGAGAGAGCGTTTAAACAAATACACACTTAAGAGAAAAAGAAAATTAAACTCTTTAAGCCATTACTTATCTCAAAGATGCCTTCTAGGAAGTACAAACTGATGTCCAGATCCATTGGCCAAGAAAATCTCCAAAGCACTTCCAGACTCTGTTTAAAGCTTATACTACAGTCAAGACTGTCTCTGGCAATAAAGGCCAATTTAAAGATAATGGCTAATAATAACCTACCCCTTGTCTTGCTTCCACCAATGAGTATGGTTGGGAGCATATACTTTATTGCTGTAGCACAAATCAAGCTTTTTCACATCTCCTTTCCCTAGCAGGCCTTGGATTTGTATTCATTGTTAGTCTGGTACATGGGTATAGCTCTTCTTGCTTAGAGTATTTAAGAGACGCAGGATGCCCCTAGAACCAGACTGTTACTCAGTGGTATTCAAAACACTGTTTTCAGAAGGAAAGGCTTACATAGAGACAATGGGATTTGAGCTCTCAAAGCTCCAGGGTCCTTTTGAACCTAGGAACTTTTAGAAATGAACTGCATCATTCAGTCAGGAAGAACCAGCACATTTCTGCAGGATTTTCACCTGATTTATATGGTAGATTTCACATCATTCTCAAAACCAGGACTGTCGCTGCCAGGAGCAAGCAGAGACCCCTGAAACTCAGCATCAGTGTCCCTTCTCCCACCCCTAATCTAACAAGAACCTGAACAGCTCACTTTTATACAAGCCTTCTTAAAAAATAAAAGCAAATAAGGCAATTCCCACTCAACCCCTTGGCAACTGACTTATTGATACACATCCCATTATCAACATGGCAACTTGAAAGGGAATACATTCAGCAGTTGTGCAGCCACCCAATGGCTTTACAACCTGAAAATACCAAACTACAAGGTGCTGCTTAACCAGGCCCAACAGCCCCCCAGTATCCTTTCGCTGACAGCAAGAGGCTGCTTGCACCAGGAGCTTGTTCTGCTTCCACCTGATAACAAAACACGCTACACACAGCACATTCATCTCTTTCAGTGTATGACACAAAACATTAATCACAACAACTTGCTTCAATCACTATAAAAATACTACTCCAGATGCTTAACCTATGGAGATGTCAAGTCCATGTACCTGCTGATATTGCAAAAGCTTCATTGCAATACAGTAGGCAAGGATACATTAGTGATGAGCAGGAACACACACACAGCTCTTTCCTCAAAAGGCTGCAACCTAAGGCCCTTAACCAATAAGAACATTGGCATTTGATTTTGTCAGGTACCTGAAGAGCCGTGTTGTTAAAATTTATAATGTTATAGACAGCTTTTGCTTACTGTGTTCAAAATACTGCAGTTGAGCTGCAATGGGTACAAAAAAAGGGCTATAATGGTGAGCAGAGAAATGGAGAATTATGAACTGTCAAAAGCAGAGGTGTGAAAGTTGAGAGCCAGTAAAAGCAATCTTTAGAAATCCATTTAATTATCTGAGAGAGAATAATTAAAAGAGAACATTATCATGCAGATAATGAATACAGTCAGATTAGATGGGAAATTAAATGAGTGAAGGTCTAGAACTGTCCTAACTGGGTAGTGGGAGTGAGGAGTCAGGCTGCTGCACAAAGGCAGACAGCTTCTCTTTTCTGAATTTGGATTTTAAGTTTTTAAGGAAAAAAATCCATAATTTTATTCAAAAGAACATTTTAATACATAAAATTTTACTTGCTAAGAAGCACATGCACTGAACTATCAGAAGTTACCCAGGCACCAGTGCTCTGGCCAGAACTGCCCAGGCATTTCATTTCAACAACCTTGGGTATTGTCCTTTCTGACAGCAGAAAGCCTGAGTGACAATCCCTTTTACAAGTCACCATATTAAAAGGTCAGATCACTATTTTGAATGTGCACTGTTATATTTTGGTGACATTTTAGACACGCAGCATATTTTTGCAATCATTCCATGAGTGCAGGATTGGGCACACACCTACACTTCATTTAGTATACAGTGAATTGCATTCCCAACTCAAAGCGGATGTACAGAAAATATTGTGTCCCCGTGTCATTCCTGATTAGCCTATTCCTGTAATTTTAAGGTGGTAAGCTTGGGATTTGCACTGGAATGGGGAGCTCAGCTGCCAGACAGGATGCTAGATAAGAGGTGGTGTCTGCAGCACGGAGGTGGGCTACAGGTTGTGCCAACTCTGTCAAGAGTTTGCTGTACCTCAGTGCACAAGTTTAAATAGGGCAAAATACAAACAAACCCAGAAAAGGAATTAACTCTGTGACCTGCATTCCCCTTGTTAAAGCCAGCATTGTCTGTGAGAGCTCATTCTGCAAGACAATGTAAGTCCTACCCAGGAAAAGAGCACTGATGGAAAAGCAAGTGCTGCAGCAAATGTGTGAACCAACATAAACTAGGGTAAGCTGGAGTTGTCCCACAGATCCTACTTGGAGGGTAACAGCAAACACCATCATAATACCCTTTTTCTGTGGTTTGTTTCATTCTTCCTCCTTACTGCTAGTCAGAACGTGATTTCATTTTGACTTTGGTGTTCTGCTAGCACACCAGCACACCTCCTTCTAATAAATCCTTTATTTGGTTTATATGAAGTACCAATATTTGGGTAATAAGACTGATCTTTTATATCAGATTTTCCTGTCGCTGATGTGAAATAAGGTAAGCAGAGAGAAGGATTCTAATATTTGCACGGATGAGAGGAGGTCACAATGTGTTTTCATCTACTCACGCTAGTATTCTCACTGACGTCAAAAGACAGTTTGCGTAAGCATGACAAAGGAGCAGGATTTAACCCCTCCATCAAAACCTCTGGGCATGCTAAATTTGATTGGACTAAAAAAGAGAAAGATTACAGGTGTTTTGCCTTAAGACAATGTTGATTGCTGCATTGAGAGCAACAGGTTTCCTTTGGGAAGACATCTAGGTCAGAAGGCTTTCAGGGAGAGGGGCAGGAGTGCCTTCTGTTAACCTCTATGACTTTTGGGAGAGATATCTTTGTGTTTCCTCTGGATGCAAAAATCTCTGGACCAAACCAGTTTTTTCATATTAGATATTTTTCAGGATGGTCCCATGCCCCTAAAACATCTAAGGTATGAGCACATTAAAAGCTGGGGTAATCATTAGGATACGTGGATTGGAATAAATCAGGATGCAGACACAAATTCAAAGCTATTTTAAGACTTGTGGTGGCAGCAAGAGTCTGCAGAGATCTGAGCACGAGATCTCTCGCTGGCTCTGGCGAGATGCCCAGTTAAGCCCTGACAACTCTTGAGATTTCAAAAGGGATTTTTCTGTGATTATAGAACCAAATACACTCGGCTGCTCTCACATCTTGCTTTGTACCACTTTAGCAGAAAGTGGAGGGCTGCACTTATTCCTGCTATTAAATGACAGAATTATCTTCTTCTTAGCTTCACTGTCACTGAGTTTTAATTTACATTTGGATGCTGCAGAGGGACTGTTCATCAGGGACTGTTGTGATAGGACAAGGGGTGGTGGGTTCAAACTGGAACAGGGGAAGTTCAGGTTACATATAAGGAAGTTCTTTACTGTGAAGGTGGTGAGGCACTGGCACAGGCTGCCTAAAGAAGTGGTGAATGCTCCATCCCTGGCAGTGTTCAAGGCCAGGCTGGACAGAGCCTTGGGCGACATGGTCTAGGATGAGGCATCCCTGCCCATAGCAGGGGTTTGGAACTGGATGATCTGAAGGTTCTTTCCAACACAAACCATTCTGTGATTCTATGATTACAGATGCAGGTAAATAGTCATTGTCTTAGTAAGGTTTCTGCTTACATCTGTACACCAGAGCAACTGTTCTAAGCTATCAATTACATTTACCAAAATGCAAACACTGAAACCAGCCCCATCCTTCCTAAACTGATCCCAACCAAATACATTTAAACATGCACAACACGATGTCTCACAGTACAATCCAAAAGCAGATAGCTGGAAATGCAATTTGATTCTGAACCAAATTGTGCTTTAGCATGTGCTGCAAGATAATTGAGTCATTGTTTCAAAGCAGAAACCGAGTACAGGGAGAATGTAAAAACCACTGACCTTTCTTTGCCAGATTACTGTTGGGTTCATACTTCTCAATCAGCTGCTGAACTTGTTCTTGTTTTAACGGTGGATAGAGGATTTCATTTAATCGTGGATCACGTTGCTTAAGATTGATGAAGTCCATCATTTGATCAACAGTAAGGTATGGTTTGCTCTTGGCACCACTAGAGAAAAATTAAAGCAACAGCAAAGCCATTTAAATACATTTCCTTCAAATCTTGTTCAATGTAACTTCCCAGGGAAACAGCCCAGATTCAAACTATCCTGACAACAAAAACACTGTCCCGCTGTGCCTCTGGACTAATTTACTCTGCCAGCATGTAACAACAAACATCTAGGAGTAAGACTTTTAAAAGCATTCAGCACTACTGACATCAATGGGAAGAGTCAGAGCAATGCTAAAAGCTTTTCATTCCTCTGAAGTTCTAGAACTAAGAGATTTAAAAGAGTAAAAGAGAAAATGACAACGGAACCCAATCCTCAGCTTGCCACAAACACTCTGCTGGCATTCCTGGCCCAACTGTTTGGTTTTGCTGCTGAATAACAACAGCCTTGATTTCAGTATTCTAGTATTTGCTTGGAGTTTTTTCCCTCTTTTTATCAACCTGTTTAAAAATGCTAGGCACTCTGTAAAGCAAGCACAAAAGATGCCTATTTAGAGAGTTAGTAAAAAGAGCAGTGTTTGGGTATAATTGGTACCCAGATGGAGATCCAGGAAGCCTCCAAGGCAGGTGACGTGCTTAGGGTTGTCTACAGCACTCAGGACTGGCCTATTTATGCTCTATTGCAAGACAGCAATGAGAAGTCTACCTCTAGGTTCAGTGGGAGCAAACTAGGCCAAGGCTGTGTCCCTATGAAACCTCAGCCTTAGAGAAAATGAGTGCAAAAGGAGTACACGAGCACATTCGTGTTGCACAGGTAAGTTCACCGATTGCTTTGGTGGTCTTGGGATGCATTTTGGAAATTACTTTGCCTTTATATTGCTTTCCATTCTGACTCCACTGACCAGGCTCTGCTGTAAGTGGGAAGTATGATGACTTGCTGCAGGGGCCAGAAAGATCACAAGTTACACAGCTTGTAACTGAACGTATGAAATCAGTTGTAGCTGGCTGCCAATTTAATGACATGGTGTGAATTCATGATGCACGGATCTTAAGAGTTGCTGCAAGTTTGGCAACTCCTAATTGAGCTTTTTAGGGTGATTATACATCTTCTTATGCCTACTGCATGTTGTTATCACTTATTACTCTTTTTACTGTCATGGAAGCCTACACAATCCTAATCCATACAGAAAAACAAGACCCTGCAATTCTGCTTCTCTAGGAACAAACTACTTTAAAACTCCAGCCATTAGGAATGGAAGCAAAAGCTTGGGAGAGAAAGAACCCTTGATCCAAGGTTAAATAACAGCCCTGCTTGACATTGAAATCTGTTCTTGGCAATCGCTGCATGCTGCTGTAGTCTTAATAACCCACTTTGGCATTCCCAGCCCAGGAAATCAGTGAAGGGGCAAATAAATGAATGTCTTTTCTTACAACTCCGAAAAGATGTGGTCAATCTCAGGCCGAGGGCAGAGGTTGTTCAAGAACACCCTGTACACGTCTGGAGTGAAGTCATCTTGAGGGATTGAATCATTCTGTGAAATGGGGAAAAAATTAGTGAAAGCATGATACAAACATCTATGTGTTCTTTGTAAACAGATCACTCGGTGCTGTGCTGCTTCTCGTTTCCTTCCTGCAACCTAGATGAACCCAGATTTTGCAGAAGAATGAATTCCCCTGGATAACAGAGCAGCTTAAAGAGCAGTCTTTACAAGACATACAAATACATCTATCATCTTAGTTTCCAAAAGGCAAAGTTATCTCTTTCTCTGAGCAACTGTGAAGAAGAAATAAAGGATATCTGCACATCTAACCCCCTTATCTACAGCATAAACAGGTATTTCAGTCTGGATGAAGGCTCTGAGCTCCCTCCCAGCAGAGTGGTTTGGCCAGCAGAGCTTCTGCGCTTCAAAGAGCAAAATCGCTATGAAGCTGTGGCTGCCCCAACCCTGTCAGAATTCATGGCCAGGCTGGACAGGGCTTGAAGCAACCTGCTCTAGTTGGAGGTGTCCTGGCCCATGGCAGGGAGTTTGGAACTGGATGAGCTTTAAGGTCCCTTCCAACCCAAACCATTCTAGGATTCTATGAAAGCAAAATGACACAGAAGCTTGTCTTGCATACAGAGAAATCTTATAAAGGAACAAGAAAAAGGAAACCACAAAAACCATACAATGCAAATACTGAAAATCTAGTTTTTGAGTTTCTTCCACACAAGCTACCTTTACCAAAAGCTATGACATATAGTCTCCAGCAGCATCATGGGCCCATATGGTGCCTCTTTACAGCTCTAAAATAATGCCCACATCTGATGACCTGGAGGAGGAAGATTGTAACTTGGACACAAAGCCATGTGCTTTCAAACACCGCTGAACCTGGTCATCGCAGAAGCTAATTGCTGACAGGGGAAATTGCTTTTACTTATTCTGCCTGTTTAATTCTGTTGCCAAGGGAACCAGAAGCATCAAATCAAGCCTTTGTTAAATGGAAAGAAACTTTTCTACATTTTTCCTGTTTGAGGTTAAAATAAACAATGAATGAATGCCACAGGGATCACTTGATCTCTTTGTTCATCTATGAAACCTTCAGAAGCTCAAGAAGACTTTGTACCTTGACCATTGCTTCGCAAGCACAGACGAAACCTGGCTCCACTCATGCTCAGACTTATCTGGGTTATTTGCTATCCGCCTGGGTACATCTCCAGGCTCCAACCATCTAAAGTCACCAACCATTAACCCCTTGTGCCTTCCTCTTATTTGGCAGATGATGCGAGTGACTGCAGGGTGAGTTGGTTCTAAGCTTAGCCAGCCAAAACAACCTTGTGCACTTTACTGTGCGATCAGGTAACTTGCCCATAGCACAGCTGCTAAATCCAGCACAAGAACAATGGTGAAGTTTGAAACCCATATTTGGAGGATGGAAATAGCTCCTTTCATTGAGAGCTGCCAGTGACACTGAACTTGTGTGTGAAACTGCACCCACTACACTTCCATTTATTTGATAACTGTGTTGCTTTTGGTTGCGAGTCACACTGCTGGTACTTGTGTTTTCCTAAAGGCCTTTGTGAAGCCTAGAGAAATCAAGCAGCTTGTGAGTATTCTTGCTAAAGCTGACAACTGCACTCTGTTGTCTCTACCTATTATCCCTATTCAGCAGGGTACTGCTCAGCCAGTGCTTCTAAGGACATTTTAAACATTGATTGTGTCATTAGCACAGAATTATTCCTTCACAGGGATTTGAAGGTGCTAAACAAAACAAAATATGTGTCTTTTCCAATAACCTGGGATCCAGGCTTTTATTTGCTACTCAGCATTAAGAAATACACCTCAGTTTCCAAGCACCTATCCACAAAGAGGGTAACCAACACAAGTCTTGAAGCCTAACTACAGAACATTTTAATTATTAATTATTTTCATGGGTTCAAACTAGACAATCTTTAGGTTTTTTCTAATCCAATTCACTCTACGATTCTACTGTTTCCCACCAGTAATGCAATCAGTGGACTACAAAACAGAGATATCTAAATGGGAGATAAAAGCCTGCCAAAAGGGATTAAAATACACTGCCCCATTCCTCAGCCTGGTCTGAGCCATCCACATTTCAGTGGAGCCACCTACAACCCTTATGTGCTCATCTCTTTTGTGAGACCAATGAACAAATCATAAACCTTCAGTACCATGTGAGAGCAAACCTCATTTCCAGCTTTGCTGACTACTGCCATTCGATTTAATTCTGTGGTTGAGACTCCTAATTTCAAGCATTGCTGATTTATGATTTGTCTGGTAACCTGCCTGCTTTTGTAACATCTGTATCCAGTCTCTTACATATATTTGGCAGCACAACAGCTAATTTGGATCATTTGCAGACACAGGACTTGATAGCTGGTTGTTTTATTTATGTTAACAGTCAAACTGGTGCTTCATTGTGAGCCTCGGTATTAACTGGAAGGCAGAAAACAGTCTTCACAGCCAAACGGGCAGCTAAAATAAAGCTCTTAAAATTCTGTTTAAGGCACCTTTGACTAAAACCAATCCAAGCAAAAAACACCTCCCCTGCCCCCAGAGTAGCCGAGAATTATAGGAAATCCCAAGGGGATATAGAAAATCCCAAAGGAATCAGACACCAAACTCCAAAACTCATTGGCAGATTTTAAAACTGAATTTAAACATTTATTTAAACATTCCTCTGCTTTCAGATCTGCTGGATGGCAAAGGCTGCTGAAAACCAGATCCAGCAGGGACTGGACTCTACCCTTGCCAGGTCCAGTCCAGAAGTACATAAGTAAATAAATCCATGCTTTGAAAATGTGCTTGATGTCCATGGGTCATCATCCCACTGCAGTTTTGCTCAACTGAACCAGGGCTGGAGCACTCAGTGCTGCAGTTAATCCATCCTTTAAGGGCTCTAAATATGAAATAAAGAATTCATTTTTGGCATTTCTGGGGAGCATCTCTGATGCCCATCTTCTACAGCAGGATGAAGTCAATGAGACCTTTTCCTTCTCTCACACTAAATGAGGCCCCTACATGTTGTCCTATGAGGTTTTTTGATGAGCATACACACAAGGAACATGTTGAAGTTCAGGATAGTGATTGCTAAAGTTTATACTGTCACAGAAAACTCCGTGCAGTGACAATATACCCTGGCAGCATAGCTCAGGCTGCCCCATCCTCAGCCATAAGATAGATGAGGGACTGTCCGAATCTTGAAGCTATGAGTCAGGAAGAGAGTGATAAATGCTGACTTGTGATCCACTCATGACCACAAATTTCATTTTGTGGTTTTGGGTCATTCCCAGGTTCTGAGAGGTGCAGCAAAACACAATGTAAAATTCATGGCCCTTGAGTGCCATGTCTTCCTAAAGCAATGAGAGGTATGGAAACATGGGGAGAAAATCATCAGAGGGATCTTCATAGAATAGTTAGGGTTGGAAAGGACCTTAAGATCATCCAGTTCCAAACCCCTGCCATGGGCAGGGACACCTCACACTAAACCATATCACCCAAGGCTTCATCCAACCTGGTCTTGAACATTGCCAGGGATGGAGCATTCACAACCTCCCTGGGCAACCCATTCCAGTGCCTCACCACCCTTACTGTAAAGAACTTCTTCCTTATATCCAATCTAAACTCATAACACATGAATATGAGAAACCAAGAAGCTTAAGCTATTAATGTCCATGAGAGACTTTCATGAAGTCTTGGAATAACTTGGTGATTTTGCTGAGGAAGATCCCCTGATATATATTCATGTCTTGCACAGTGCTGGAATCCAATGCTCTTCCAAGGCTTTATAGGAACACCATTTGTCCTGCAGTACAACGATGCAGAAAACCTGGAAGTTGAAGCTAAGAATTTTGCTTGTTCAAATAAGCAGGAACACAAAGGGAAAGAACTGTAGCTAAAGTACTGATCTTCTGTTCTATAACCTCTGTGAGATTTAGAGTTTAATGCTCCTTAAGCACTTGGCTTCTAAAACATTTTTTCCTCAAAGCTGCTAAAAAAGCTTTTTGTTTGTTGCAAGAAGTGTGTTTCTTTTCTGTCCCAAGCACAGAAAGGATCTGCTTTATACTATGAATAATTTTCAAGATGGTATCCCAGCAACAGGTATCCAGCAGTACGTATGTAAAATTGGCTCTACTTAAATAAATAGCAGAAAAAGGTGCAGCTCCTTTCAAGGACTCCAGTGGTGTTTAGATTATGCTTTTTCCCAGAGACAGGTGGTAAACAGAAGTGATAAATCAACTGATTTCAAAAGCAGCACTTCAGGGATAATTTGCACATCATCTTGTTTGCTAACAATGAAAATTCATCCTTAAAATTATTCTTTCCAAGTTTCTAACCTCAAGACCTTGCTTTAGATAAGGTTATTATAATATTTTATACCTACTTTACAGATATTCCTTGGAATTTTATGGAATTAAGCTCCCAAACCTATGAAGGAAAGTCTCATTGGTAAGTGGTATCTGAGGTTTGGCTGCTGAAGATTTAGTTTTGTTGCTCTTCTGGAGCTGTAGGAATTGGCTCTGTTAAACCATTGGTGAAGCAAACACTGAGCACACATCACAGAATAGTTTTCTACAAGAGCAAGGCATCAGGAGATGCAGGCTCTCCTCTGTCACAGACCAGTTCTGCCCCACTTCTTGGCCCTTCAAACAAAGGAATAATCCCATGAGAAGCTTCTTGGAGGAGAATCTCTATCTGGGAGGAAGGCTTAAGGACATCTTCTCTCCAGTATTAACCAGAATCACCTTCTTGAGCTCATTCCTCTTGAAAAAAGCCTTCCTGAGGGTGATGTACCACCCTGCCAGTGGTCCAGGTTGAGGAGATACCCTGGATTAGCAGCATACAATGGTTCCATCCTCACAGCAGTAACAGCTTTGATGCTAGAGCATTTCAACATCTATTCCATGCACCTTTTAGGTAAGCTGCAGTGAGTTTAAATTGTCACTTAAGCTATAGATTTTTTTTGTGAGAAGAAAACAGATTACCCCATTAGCTGCACTTCGATCTAACACTGAAATCATGCCTTGAAAATGTGCAACTGTCTCGGGTTCTTAAATATCCCCACAGGACTCTCCGGGAGAGGCCACACAACCCCTTGCCCTTGCAATTGATCTAGTCCCACTTCTTCCAGGCACTTCTGGTCCTCACACAGTTTCAAATCAAAGGTACTCACATTTGCAGATGGGTTAGCAGGAACTTCTGTGTGGGAAAGAAACCAGCTACCAAGGCCAGCACAGCACAACTGGCCTCAGACACACTGTCCTCAACTCAACAGAGAGTAAACACCACTGAATATAAGCAACACATTGTAAGGTTCAGGAATAAATTCAGATGCTTACCCTGGAAGACGGAAGGTTACAAGCTTCTAATGCAGTCTCTACCCGTTTTCTGTCAGCGGAAAACAAGCGGTATATGCTGCACAATGAAGGCAGAACAGAGGGAATTAGCTTTAAGACATGCCTTGATGGCCCATGGGGCTTAGTGACTGAATATTATTACCCAGTCTATCAGGTCTTTAGCTATTTATTTCCATTTGCTGGCTGCTCAGTAACAGAAGCGAGCCTAATGGTGCCCACAATGCGTTTAACTCTACCCAACACAAGCTGCTATCAGAGCAGCCAGCTATTTGAGAAAGTCAACACTGATTTCTTCATATTCCCCCAGCAATATGCAGTTTGAATACATTGATCCTCACAGCATGTCTCTAAGGTAAAGAAATTATGGGCTTTTTTTCATTATACACAAGTGGAACAAAGAAAGGTCTTGCTCTAGATCACAAGGGCAATCTAGCCCAAAGGGTATTTGAACTGACATATCCCAATAGTCACAAGATACTCTCCTGCAGTATCTGATATAAACAGATGATACAATTATTATTATGGACACAAGGGTTATATATTCATCCCAAACACATATTCACACTCAGAGGAGACTACATGGTAAGGAGGAAGAACAGAACTTACTTCTTCAGAGGAATGCGCCCTTCTGGAGTCACCTGCAGCTTAAGTTTTGTGTAACTGTGGAGAAAAAAGCATCCTGGTTTATTTGACAGCATTTTCAAGTACTTCACCACCTTTATAGCTCAGTGCTAGTGCTCTGACCATGTGGCAAGTTTGACTGTTTTTTTGCCAACATGAAAACCTGTTGGGATATCATAAATACCTTTTCCTTCAACAGTAATGCATGTGTAGTATCAAATATTGTCTGTCTTGCAACAAAACATGGCAAATACAATTAATGCACAAATTTATCCTACTCCCAAGCTCTTTCTCCCCCAGGCTGCCTAGCAGTCTATCAACAAACGAGACTGTGGCACACAGGTTATACAAGTTGACTGGAAATGTGGCTGCACTCCTCTTCCAGAGGCTGGAATTGTCCCTTGATGTTGCAAACCAACATCCCTGCCTCCCTAAGCCTTCCTCAAAACACAACTGTGAAGGTTTCTCCATTTAACCATAAGTTTTATCACTCCTCAGATGGAAGGAAGTCAAATTGCTGGCAACTGAAATATCTCTGTACTAGCAAGGGTGTCAGGAAATTTAGCAGCCCTGGGCAAGTCCAAGACATTTCCAATATGAAGCAGGATAAAAATTACATGCTGAAACCATCTACAGGCAGGCAATTACTCAGCTTTTGAACTCAGTATTTAGAGATCTCAATATCTCGGGAGCTGTGACTTCTCTCACATCTTCATTAAGGCAGCAGGATGAGGATGTCTCTATCCAAACCTTTCAAAATACTGATTCAAAGCCTACTGAAACAGGAATCATCCAGTAGCTTTAATGAGAAGCAGTTGGGCCTACAGCTGTGATGTGATATTCCCCCCAATACGTGAGGACTACTGGTTACCAGCACAATGTCTACCAGCAGTAGCCTGGAAAGAGCATGACTTTGAGTGCTTCCTATCTTCCCCTTGAATATAACTAAAGCATTTCCCCTTGAAATAAGTTTTGCAGAAATATAATCTGGTTAAAAATGTGGCAATACTTAAGTATTTAAGAGGATTTTAAAAGCTTTTTCTCTTTACCCACTGGCCAACCAAAAGCAAAATGGAACTGCATGGTTCTAATAACCTTCCCTTTTCTTCCCGACCAAAAATGCCATTAGCAACTGCTTCAAAAACATCGTATGTCCTAAGATCCCTGACTAGGAGAGGAACATTGTCACAGATCCTGGTCTCCTCAAACGCATCTTCTGGAAACTGAAATCTCTTGTGCTGCTGTGTCCCCAGACAAAACCATTATCACCCTTGCCCCATCTCCCAGCACTGATTTAGAGTAAAAAGGAAAACTCACAGCCCTCAGTAAAAAAAGGTTTAATTTATTTTTCCTTCTAGTTTTTTAAGCTTTTGAGCACATTCTGGTCACATTTAGTGTTTTCCTTTACAGCCAAGAAAGCCAGAAATAAAGGAAAATTATGGGAGGGGTTGGAAGGAGGAAGAATTTTGATCTTCAGTTAAAGCAAAGTCAAAATGTGTCTGAAAAACAGTCAACCCCCACCAGTACTTGCTACCTTTTTTTCCTCCCAAATTCTTTGCTACACATGGGGCACTATTTTTCCCCCTGCAGCTTTATCCATCCATCTATGAGAACCAGGCATGTTATCCCTGTTAAAAAGGTTGCAAGGAGATACTCGCATCTGTAGCAGCCAAATGGACTCATTTCAGCAGTGTGGTGCTGACTCAAAGTGATAAATGCTGATCCCAGTCACCCTTTGCTCATTAATGCACCGGTCAGTATTGCAGTACTAATGTACTCTAGCATCTATTTTTGCACCCCAACACAACCCAACACTGCATAGCTACAGAAGAAGAACGAGCCCATTACAACAAACATAGCAGTTTTCATTAACCAGCCCTTCCTCCAAATTAACCCTATTTTTCTCATCTGACCAAACCACAGGAAAGCTGCTCAAGCTGTTTATTACTGCACTTCCAACACTGTAACTGTGTAACGCCACAAAGAAAAAAGCCTTCATTCTGCTCTGATGTAATTTGCTTTTCTATTTCAACAAAATGGTTCTGATAGGACTGCACCCAACCCTTTGCTTAGTACAATAATTATAGTGGGGAAATACTTTTAATCTTCTAAATCAAAGATTTCTTGAGTGACTCTGATTTGGCATCTGCGCAGTGGACCCTGGAAACCCTACAGTTCCCAAGTGATTCATTAATTAGTGGAAGAAGGGAAAAATGACATAGGAATACCACACTCGCCTCCTACTGAATCTATGCAATGTGTCCAGTGACTACATTTTTAATTAATATTACTTGAACAACCACCAAAAATGGCTCCAGATAAAACTGGATCTCCAACACTGTGTGATAACACGAGGATGATCAGGGGACTGGAGCACCTCCCATATGAAAACAGGCTGAGAAAGTTGGGGCTGTTCAGCCTGGAGAAGAGAAGGCTGCGTGGAGACCTCATAGCAGCCCTCCAGTATCTGAAGGGGGCCTACAGGGATGCTGGGGAGGGACTATTCATTAGGGACTGTAGTGACAGGACAAGGGGTAACAGGTTCAAACTTAAACAGGGGAGGTTTAGATTGGATATAAGGAAGAAATTCTTTACTGTTAGGGTGATGAGGCACTGGAATGGGTTGCCCAGGGAGGTTGTGAATGCTCCATCCCTGGCAGTGTTCAAGGCCAGGTTGGATGAAGCCTTGGGTGCCATGGTTTAGTGTGAGGTGTCCCTGCCCATGGCAGGGGTTTGGAACTGGATGATCTTAAGGTCCTTTCCAACCCTAACTGTTCTATGATTCTATGTTCCTCCTTTGAAGCTGGTATGAAAATGCCATTAGGTATAGCCAAAATCCTCCCCATTACAGATCTGTCAGCAAAGTCTGCTGGCTAGCCAGGTGTTCGAGTAGTAAGGGATATGGAAATAGTAGTAACAGGAAGTTGTCTCTGCTCTTCCTCTGACAGCTGGCTAACACAGTGCTTTCTCCACTGTCAACATAGGGAGCCAATAGGAAATGCTTAATGTTCCCATCCATTTGGGAATTGGTTTGCCTAATATATCACTGCTGTCCCTATACACTGTTATCAGATTGGGTTTCTGCAATGTCCAACCTTCAAGGTTTCTACAAGAAATCCTGTTGACTTCAGCTGTAGCTCAGATACTGAGAAATAAACACACTGTCTCCCCTCCTTCCCCCCAAAAGGCATGCAAAGTACCCCAGCTCATCACCATCACTATCTTCTAGGCTTTGCCATACCATTCTCAGTGCTATCACTTATGTAAAACTCCCTCAGCATGTGCTTATCATACACTCGTGAATTGCTAATCTCAGGTTTAGCTCTCTTTCCTTTCAGACGTGTGGTTTTATACCCCAAACATTCTCATAAACAGCTTCTCTACTTGGAATCTGTGCCCTGGGCAAAGGAATTCAGATGAATGGATTCAGAGTTTCTCTCCAAATCACATGAAATACAGAGAGGAAAATGGACTTGTACTTCTCATTTTTGATCAGTAACAGAACAGAAGGGAAAATAAACCTGAAGCAAATCAGCCCAGACTATTCTTTCATTTTAAAGGGAGCGCTTCAGAGTACAAGTTATTCCTCTGGTATAGAAGGGGAACATGGCATTTACTCCTGTTTTCTTTTGCTATGACTTAGTAGTTTGCAAGAAGAACCCAAACAGGGGTTTTGTTTAAGTGATGTTTCGATAACAGGCTTCTGAAAACGGTAAGAAAGGACAAGCCTGTGTTTACAAAAGTGACAACCCATCAAAGCAGAAACAATAGATGACAATGTGACTAAGAAGCAAAGAGGAAAATGACGCAAAGAGCGACACCCACAGCATTCAATCCAGTGCGACTTACGCTTTTTCCAGAAACGCATCCCTTGACATGTTCTGTGCCAACAGATTTGTTGCCAAACTGAACACTTCATCAGACCATTCCTACAAAGAGAAAACTTGATTAAATAAGGCTTCATTTCTATGTTTACTTACACAATGCAAAATAGGTCTGAACATGATATGGTTAGTATAAAGTGCCTAATTAAAGCCTGAATTTGATCTTTTCCAATCACAGCTTCCCTCCTCATCTGGGAGTCCTCATTGGCCCGTGCTGCAAGGGAATAAAGACTGATACAAATGTATTTTTAAAGGTATCTTATTCTGCTGAACTGAAAAAGAAATCATATGGATAAATGCCTGATGCAAAACACATTCAAGTTCCTGAAGGATGTGAAATAAATGCCCCAGAAAAATACATTTTCTTGTGTGTTGGACACTGCTCTGGTTGACAGGCTGAGGGTTAAAAAAAGAGCCTCTTTACCATCATTCTTATCAAATGAAGCTAAAATGGGCTTAAATCCCTCTGAAGACAAAGAGAACTGACAGACTATGATACAGACCATACCATAGCAGGTCTCTTGTGTCAGTGTTCCCTCCTGTAAGAGTTGTAAGAGCCTCCACACCACACTCTCTACAGATCATGAAGTAATTCAGACAACAGATGTCACACCTTATATTTATGGTGGATACCAAATTAAGAACTTTAAGTGCTGACTTTACCTTAGCTCTTACAGCCAACATAAGTAACATGCTTAAAACCCCCCCCACAACACAGCAGAAATATATAGGAATAAATATAAATTACTCTGATATGCAAGGAATAAGATGCAACTTCAAATAGAAAAGCTCTTTTCCTCCCTACTGCACGCCTTTACATGTGGTCCTATCCCTCTACAAATTGTTTCCCTCTTGCTACACTGACAGAGGGGACAAATGTCCTCCAGCTGCTGATGGAGGCTTCCCTTGGCTCCCCCTTACTTTTCCTCTTATTTTTCTCTCTTCTGTTCACGTTGCTGAAGTCCTTCCCTTAAGTCTCAGAGCTTCCTGGGCTCCCAGCAAGGCTGATCCAAGTTTAGACTCCCACTGCTTGTCCTGTCACTCTCCTCCCTTGCAGGTCTCTCCTGCAGCTTTTCATTCACAGCTTCAGCGCACTTTTCCTTTCTGGCTTTGTGCTTATTTACAGTCTTTAATTGCAATCCTTTCAAATCACAACTGCAGTTTAGCACTGGCTTTCTTTTACTCCTTTAAGAGAAGGGCATGAAAATAAACAATGCCTTTGCAAAGAATGTGAGGTTTATTTTTTATAACCTAATGATGTTTTCTAGGTGTCCTTTGAAACCAAAATTGAGTTTCCTTTCTTTTCAGTCCAGATCCAAAATCCCCATTGCCACACAGCCTCTCTTTGGGAGTAATTCACTCTCCCTAGCTCTTCTTTTTCAGGTATAAAAGATGGATTATTTCATTCTGACGGGAACTGATAATGATGGAAAGCATCACTGACTTCTAATGAAACACATGTCGCTACATCACTTTGGAGCTTATGAGCTTGTTTTCCCTAAAAAGCCCCAGGATTCTACCTGAGTAATTGACTGATTTGAGAGAGGTTCACAAGTTATAATGTTTTCTATTTTTTAACATGCTAAGGTTTTCTCCTTAAGGTTACCAGATCTTGATCCTGAAACTGGTGTCACACAGCCACTCCCAACAAGGAGGAGATAAGCCCACCTATGCACCTACCCTTACATGGGGGTCTGATACCCTTCAGCTATCAGATCCTCAAGTCCACACCATTTACAACCTCACCCCTGAGCAGCTGTGACAACACATCTCCTCATGACTGCTATTTCTGGCAGAGAAACCTTCCTCCCTTAGCCACAGCCTCATTGTTCTGGAGGCAACCACTGTGCTGAGCTGGCCCTCCCCTCCACCTCTCGTGACCATTTCCATTTTGCTGCTTAAAGTGTTTTTCCTTCTCGGGTCTAATCTGAAAAGCCAGGGGTGTGAGAAAGAAGAGGAGTCAGGTTCATTAGCAACACAACTGCTTTGCTGTGACTCCTGGAACAGAAAGTGTATTAAGGGCAGCATCTGTTTTTCTTCTTGGCAACTCATTTTTCCAGGCTCGGAATAGGCTCATCTTGTAAACACCGCTTTGTTTAGGCACTAATAATAGCAGTTAAAACCTCTCCTTGTGACACTAACGGCAGCAGAGATTATTGGCAATATGATTGAGAAATTGAAAATGTGTTGGCTTTGAACTGATCTTGATACTTTTATCTTACTGGTTCTGCTGGACTTAAACTGAAGTATTTTGTAGAACACGGAATTGGGGCACTTCAGGACTATCCCACACCCTGGCTTTTCCTTCTCTTTGTCCAAGTGCTTGTTGACAGGAATGTAAGAGGAACTCGATTATTATGTGCCTGTCACAAGCATTATTTGTATGAACAGTCTTGCCATGTTCCTTTGCTAGCCTTTCCTGGCTCTTCAAAGCAATCAAAAGCTCTTGCCAAATATTCTAAGGGCTACCTACAGGCTGAGCCATTTCTGACAATGCAGGTGCCAAGTCAACAATACTTGCTCACTGCCTCTCCCATTTTAGGCTCTTAATTCCAGCCACCACAGAGCCACAGCCAAAAAACCAAGGTCAGAAAATAAGCCAAGGATCATATCATCTTTCCAGTCAGTGGTCTGAACCCACAGCAGGAGGGGGAACAACAGCCCTGAGCACAGACCCGGAGAAATAAAGGAGATACAGTGGACTGACTTTGATGGGCTTGCATCAAGCTGTGAGCCAAGATGCGTCTTGCTGCTTCAGCTACCAAATGGCTCTGTTTCCTTGGGTTTGCTGCATGATACAGAGCAAAGCCCACACTCTAACCCCAAGCACAACGTACCCTGAGGCCATCTTTACCAGCAGCAGCAATTCCAGAAGGCAGCTCTTGGTGAGACCGCTCCACAGGGTAGAAAACTGTTACGTGCAGAAAGAAGGCAGCCTACTGTGGAAAGGTTCTAACAGCCTTCGAATCACTACAGTGATTCAGAGGCTGCAGACACCTGTACAGACTCCTGTACAGGAGCAACACAATAGGAAAATATAAATCTGGGTATTTTGAAATATGACTGTACTAGTGCCAACAAACTGCAGACTGGAAGGCTCTGATCCGGTTTGGTAGCGGAAGAACCCAGCCTTCCGCCATTTAACTCCAACCAAGTCACATCCATCACAATAAGAACTCTCTGAACTCAGTCTCCTCTTGGCTACGTCCTGTTACACTAATTCATATTTATATCATTCCTGTGAATTTTACTAACAGATTATTTAACTGTTCTGTGCTTTGGCAGGTAGCGTATAAGCAGCAGTTCATTCGGAAATCTGTTGCTCAGTGAAGTAATTCCTCTATTACATGCATCAGGATATCTATGATAAGGCATAACAGAAGAAATAAGACCTTTTTCATGAGAAAAGACAGCACACGTTCTTGAAAACACTTCCTTCAAATCAGAAGTGACTACCTGTGAAGGCAGTGTTCCTTGCACATAGTTTTTGGTGGGAGGTTAACAAAGCAAGCTGCTCAAATTCCACACTTTCGGTATCCTTGTGAATTTTAGTTAAAATGCACCAAATAGATGTGAATTTATACAGTTTGCTTTATCATTTTATTACACTGATCAAGCTCTTACATGTGCCAGGGAAGTTGGACAAATAAAGAAGTATGCTGGAAAGCAAAGTATGGCCCAAGTTTTGAATCACCTTTGATGATATAATTTAATTTATGGAGGAATTCATCAGCTCTTACCAATAAATCTTATCCAAAGCTCATCAGACCAAGGAGAAACAGATTTCCTTGGCCTCTAGGTAAGGCCCAGTGTGGCCAGGATGGACTAGGGTGATGAGAGCAGAGTTGGCATGAGAGACACAAAACAGAGTGAGAGAAAAGAGATGGGAAGATGAGACATTCACTTCTGAAGTTCATGGATTTGGGAAGAGAATTAAATCCTGTAGAGCAAACACAGATGTTCACAGGTTGGATGACTCCATGTTGACAACAAAGAGAAAAAGAGCATCTGTTTAGAATAGGGTTTGACAATAAACTTCTTCCTTTATCCTGGTTTCTGCAGCACTATGTGTATGGACAGGCACAAATCCTGTCCCATGACAGGCACACCCATCTGAAAATAAGCAAGCACTGAATCAGTGTTACTTCTCTCCATCATCAAGACATGCAAGGCAATCTGCCTTTTAGACCATTACCTAATGAATTTCAAGCTGCATTATTTGAGCAAACCAGCTGCACAGTGCCCTTCAGCTCATCACTAATGCACTTTAGTTACTTTCTCCTGGAGGAATGCACATAGAACAATACAAGGTGCCTGTGTTGTCAGTTCTAGCTCTGTATTTGGTTTATTTAAAGCAAGTTGAATAGCCCAAGACTCTTACTTTCATAATTGTCCCACAACTTGGCCAGTGGATGTGATGAGCAGAGTTTGTAGCAGCACAGGAAGCCTCCTGCAAAGGAGGAAAGCCCCATAACTGCATAATTTTAGCTGCCTCACTAGGATCCTTGGAGTTTTCTTTGCCTTTTTGCTCCAAGAAAGGACTGATTGATACTTGTGACACAACTTGAAAGATAAGGTATTGGAAATGAAGGGTTAATCCAAATAATATTCAAGCACTGAAAAAGGAAAGGTGGGGGAGTTTTTCCCTGGCACTTGCTTTCCCTGGAACGTCAGCAACAGGAAGGGTCAAAATTTGCATGTGTGATGTTGAAAACATTGTGTATTTACAGGCCTTCTCTTAGCTCCCTGAAGAGATGATTTGTGCCTCATGTGCTTATTTATTACGATTGCTCTGAGTCATTACATGGGTCCTGGAGATAAGGACAAGATTCTATGGTTTGGCTCAAATAAAGCTGGAAAACATGTTAAAAAAGGAAGAACTTTTAGATGCATTCAATAATGATCAAAACTCAGTTTTCACTGAAACAATCAGGATACTGAATGTGATCTCAAAGCAAGCACAGCTAATCCGCAGTGCTCTGAAAATCCCATCCTCAGGCCACAGTGTTTGACTGACAAAATAGTAATTTATTTGGTCTACCGCATTTACAAATAACAAGGGAGATTTAGGTTCTTAGTTACTCAGATTGTAGGAGTTATCCAGTATTTAAAGCAGCCAAGCTTTTCTAAAACATGATTTTATCTACTGTATTTTAAGGTTCCATTATCAAACAGAAAATAGCCCTAAAACACCAATTTCTGCACTGTTTTGGCTAAATGATTATAGCTCACTGATTGCAGGCTAGACAGGAAAGCAGAAAAGGACATAGGCTTCTGATTTGGGTGATTTGCCCATAGTAAGGGCTAACCAGTTGTTGCTGGTAAAGCTTTAGCATAACTTTGCATTTTCCATCATAGGCATAGATAGTTGGGTTTTTTCCTCCCTGAAGTGTTGGTTTGATCGCTTTTGCAGTGTTAATATTTCTTAACCACCCTGTGGAGTACAGATGTGTGTTTTCAAGTCTGAGGACAGCACTTCCCACTCAGCAGTCCACAGACCACCACAAATGCAGTTTGTTTCTGTTCTTTCGTATCAGTGAGATGGTGGAATTTGTGTTTTTGCCAAGCTGACCAGTTGGCTAATGAAGATTAGCAAAGACACAAACCTGGCAAGCAAAAATATCTCTTCCTTGCTCAAGGACTTTCACCCAATGACCATTTTTCACCTGGTCTGACCACCCTTGTTGCCTGTGAGGTGACAAAATAACTTGTTACTGTTGTTAAATAACTGCAGCCTACAGAGAAACTATCATTTTAGTGCAATCTAGTGCACTTGAGGATGCAAACCATGTTGAAGTGTGTTCTGTGTGTGGTTATCTGGAGGCTGTCACCAGAGTCTACCTGTGTGAATGGAAGCGGAAAGAGGGGTAGCTTTTAAATGTCAATTGGAAGAGATAAAGCAAAGAGCTCCCACTTCAATAACCCCAACTGAGTTGTATAGAAATTGGAAGAAGAGGGAAGAAAAACCCAAACAAACCAAAAAAACCCAAAAGATGTACTAAGATCAAATGGAACTTGGAACAAACAGCTATGTGGTACACGTTGGACAGAAATGAAGGGACTGTACACCTGCATGGGAAAACTACTTTGCTAAGGTAAGGACATTGACTGCAATTCTTATCAAGGGCTATCAGTAGGCAAAATTCAATGCTTAAAACTGACCTTTGAATATGAACAGGAATATTTATGTGTGTGTTAAGGTGTGTGATAGCTGGCTACTTGAGTGCACAATGTAGAGCTCTAGATTCCCATTACTTTGATATAGGCCAACCTTAAAAAGTCAGCTGGTTCCAAACTTGGCTCTCACAGATGATCCATAACTCACACACACTAAGACCAAGCGTAAAAAGGTTAAAACTACTGAAAGATCCCAAGATGTGTTTGGAAAGTCACAGCACACATCTCATAGCTGAGTAAAAATTCGTGTGTACCATTATATTCCCAGTGTGTGTTTGGGATTTACAGCAACGTTCTGAATATGAGCACAAATACCAGGGGCACAAACTGTGCTAAATAAAGTCCTTGAAAAAGAATAACTGCACATTTCCTCCTGGGTGCTGAACAGCACAGCCCTGTAACAGAAGTGAGGTTCATTTCATAGCAATCTCCACTGTTATCTCATTTATCCATATCTCAAACTAACACTTCATAAACATTAATTTTATATGACACAGATGAATGTCATGTTACCTTTGCTATATCCTCCTGGAATGCCACCAAGTTCAAGTATGATATATTGACCAGGTCTGGGCCATAGACAACAGTTATCATTCGATTTTCCAGGCGACCTCCTGCATTCCCAGCATCCAACAGCTCGCGCAGTTTGGGATCCTGCAAGTAAACACAATGCAAAAGAGTTAACAATCTTTTGCAAATACTTATACTGAAAGAGGTGATTATTTTTGCAAATAATATTAATTCAAATATTTAAAGTTATTAACACAGAATAAAGAGAAAATCAGTGCTGCAAATCCTTCAAAGCCTTTGAGCTCTGTATTGCAACAGTACAGGCCAAAAGCTGTCCAGTTGATGGCTGCACATTCCTATTTGCAGTTATTTTTGCCTCAGAATTTAAGCACACATAAACTGTTTTGCTTGTCAAAATAACACAATCTGTCCAAAGGCTACTGGCCTTGGCAGAGAGATCCTCTATGGTTTTAATGGATTTTAGATAAATGTTAACATGAGAACTTAGGTTTTCCTGAGGAATTAAGAAGACTGGTTGGAATTAACACTATGAAATGAATAATGGAATTCTGGTGATGCCCTCCCCTTTCATCTTCATGTTCAAACAGTCATGTATTATTCAAATACATATATTCCATTTATATTTAAACTTTACAGAATCCCAGAATCCCAAGGGTTGGAAGGGACCTTGAAAGATCATCTAGTTCAATGCCCCTGCAAGAGCAGGGGAACCTAGAGTACATCACACAGGAACTTGTCCAGGCGGGCCTTGAATATCTCCAACAGAGGAGACTCCACAACCCCCTTGGGCAACCTGTTCCAGTGCTCTGTCACTCTTACAGTAAAGAAGTTCTTCCTGATGTTAATGTGGAACCTCCTATGCTCCAGTTTACACCCATTGCCCCTTGTCCTACCACCGGATATCACTGAAAAAAGCCCAGCTCCATCATCCTGACACCCACCTTTTACATATTTGTTTAGCTTTTTTTTTCAGGTCTATATTCAATATAGAATGACAGAAATATTCAGGTTAGAAAAGACTTCTATGATCATTGAATCCAACCATTTCCCCAGCACTGCCATGTCACCAAGTGCCACATCTACACGTCTTTTAAATACCTCCAGGGATGGTGACTCAACCACTTGCCTGGGCAGCCTGTTCCGAGCCTTAATATAGCAAAGACTACATAGCATTTCTGTGAAGGAAAGATATGTTCAATGATTTTTATCAGCTAATAATAGCCTGAACCTCAGCTTCATTGGTAGCATGCGAGACAAAATTCAGGTTATTTTGTGACTCTACTGGTTGCTATTAGGCTGCAGCATTTCCAAGAAATGCACTCAGTGTTTTTCAGACCAAGAAAACTGCTTGGTCCTTGGCCTCAACATGAAGTTTATAAAGGCAAAAGACAGATGAGAAGAAGCCCTGCATGACTGACTTCAATCCTTTAGTTTGAAAGCTCAAGTTTCCTGAAAGGCAAGATTTGTCATTCTGCTACAAATACTAAGAAATGGCCAGCAAATAGCACCACTGTGGGATGACGGATTCTGTGTAGAGATCAAATGGTTTCAAAACTGACACAAATATATCCTGCAGTTCACATTTCACTCTCACTTCAACCTCCCTCCCCACTGTCTGCATATGTTTAGTGTTTATGATACTTCTTAATATTTAATAACTTTAAATAACAATCTAAATCTCCACTAACTGTTACAAATTAGGTTCAATATAACATCATGATAAACTTAAGATGATAAAAAGAGCTCTTTTTCATAGATCTTACAGGAAATTCTGTATCAACAAGATATCAGTCTAAAGGGCATCTCCTGATTGATATCATTTCTGCTTGTAGGCAATGGCACTATCAATATGTTCAACAAATATGTTACAAGGTTTAGGAAAGCATTTTGAAGTATGATGTATTAACTGGAAAGAAAGTACAAGGTTGTCTATTGTATGATGCTGGGCCTCATTAAATACAGGGTAGGATGGCAAGCACTGCAGGAAAACAGACAGAATAATCCTATTTGGGAGCTCTGTAAAGAAGGAATATGATTGTGTGCTGAGACAAAGACAATTTCACTGGTAAACAAGTTAATGACAGCCTTTCACGTAAGAGAAAACCGGAGGAGAGATGTAAAAATAGTAGCTGTGCTCCCCAGACGAGGATTTGAAAGAGAAAGACAAAGTATAACTTACACCTAGGAGAAAGCTAGAGAAATGCCCTGAAGATGCTAAGTTAGTGATGTGTATTACTAGATGGGTTAGTTTCTATTCTATTTATAGGCTGAATGTTACACAGCTTCATTTCTCTGGGAGATGATAACTCCTCTGATTTTTACTCTCTACCGTTTCAAACCCAAAAATCAGACTGATAAATGCTTCTGCTCAAGGGCCTGTCTGGGAACTGTATCATTCTTTCGGAACTCAAACGGAAGAGGATTGTCTATCTGGTTTCATTCTTCCATATAATTGTCATTCCTTTCTTTCTTTCCCTAGCTGAACCTCTTCCGCACTCAGTGATGAACTGCATTCAACATCAACAAAAGAAGAAAGAAGAGAAACCTTTTGCTTTTGTATTTATAGTCAGCTAGAGAATGTCTCTATGATGGATCACGCTTTAGATAGTCTAAGATACGCATTAGCCATGCATCACAGAACAGAAAAGAAACCTATTTGAAATGGGATACTTCTTCCAAAGGGAATTCATCAAAAGAAGAGTTACCTGTGACTGGCTCAGGAAGGCTGCTAGAAATACAGAGTAAGTGGCCAACCAGGCAATGTGAGTATGAATTTGCTTTTCCAAATCACAGGATTTTTCTCCATGTTTTAAAGGCAAGAAATTAGATGATCCTCTTTGGGTAACTGGGTTTGGATGAGTAAAATATTGAATTCTTCTATTCTCTAAGCCTTATTTAACAAAGTTTGAGGCACATAGTCCCTTACAGCAATACATTCTCTGGCTGCGACCCAGCACTCATTAATAAAAGCCATAAACATATCCTGAGCTACCTCAGTGTAATCTGCCATGTGCTCCACAGACTTAAAATAGATACTTTTATTATAAGCTCAGTGAAAGAGAGTAATTTTGATACTGACAGGATTCACATCCTTTTTGACCCCTGCCATGGGTGTATCTGCCCTTTAAGGGTGACAGATGCATTTCCATTTGTCAGTGACAACTTAGCCCTTAGCTGATGATCTAGGTCATATTACTTGGTCCTCAGATCTGAAGTACTCAGATTTAGATACCAAAGCACACTGTCAGCTCTTCACATTCCTCATGAACAGCTCTGCTCCCTTATTACCACACTTAGCTCCAAACACTACTAAGAGGATGAGCAAAACATCCTTTATCAAAACCTTGAAGACTATTAAAGCTGTATGAATTAAAGCCCTTTTTAAAATGTCAGCAAGTTTTCCTGTGGAGATGATAGGAAAAGGACATGGAAAAAACCCAAGCAACAGGACTATATTTAGCTTCTTCGATGTAAATCGGATTATTTTGATTCTGATAATTCCATTTTGAGGAACGAGACTGAAAGTCTGCTGCTGTTTGGAGCTGCGTTCGATATGCTGGCTCACAAGTGGACAGGCTGGTTTCTGGCATAAGCTCTTTGCTAGACTGGGGCCGTATTATGAACAAATTGAGCTTCTTGACAGACATTTAGAAGAATTATTTCTATTTACTATTGATTATAGTCCTTTTTTGAACACCTGAGCTATTGAAGCTCTATCATGTCAAGGAACATGCTCATGGGATGATCAGCGCCCACGTAGTTCCCTTTGCAGCACAATGATTTAAGTCTGCTTTTATGTTTTCTGACAAAGGAGCATCCTTTCACCTCCTTTACTCACAGTGTGTAGATGTCAGCTTGCTTCCTCCCTTCCAATAAAGTCTAGCAGGAGCTTCTGCTCAAGGACCTGAGCTGCCTGAAGACCTGCCCTGAAACCAGGCCAAGAAAGACAGTTTTCCTGATGGAACACTTCTGCTGTTAGAGGGCTGACATATTCCTGAAGGAGATGTAAATTGTGAGCAGAGAAACACAGAGAAGGTGGCAAGGATGCTCTTGGCAGCACAAACAGCTTTAGAATTCATTATAAACTAGATTAACTATGTCAAATTGAGACAAGAGTTGGCCGGGGGACTATCTGCTCACTTGGTAAAAAACCTTCCCTATTTGGCCCTGCTGTCTTGGCAAATCTATCAAAAGAAAAACACACCTTAAATCAGTTCAAAACAAAACCAGAAAAGACAAGAAAATTATCCATAAATATGAAAAATGTAATAAAAGGTTATGGAAGTCCTACACCTTTCATGAACAAATAATGATGTTTTGTTAGAAACCAGGATCCTGTAGACAGATGGATAAAACCAGATTTCAATCAGACTTCCCAAACTTACTCCTGTTGTGTTTTCCTTTCACTGGAAATCATAAAAATAACATAAACTTCAAGAGGCTGCTCAGCCACATTAATGACAAGCTCCACAAAGACTGCTTTCAGCTGTGCTGGTGTTATTTAAATGTACCTCTTACCACTGAAATCCTAGCACATTACAGTAAATGCTGCAACATCTTTTAATACGTATCTCCAGCTCTTTAAACTTGCTTGCAAAACCTTGCAGCATTCCCTCTGTATGCAGAAAATTCCTGGTGTTTTAATACTTTGCCATACAGATATCTATCTATCTATCTATCTACCTATCTATCTATATCTGTATCTATATCTATATCTATATCTATAGATAGATAGATATCAGTATGCATGTATCTAAAAGTCTTCCATGCAGTAAAACTCAAACCACGATTTAAACCCTCCATTGAGCAGTAGGTCACCCAAGGTTTCACCTCAGGTGGAATGTGTCACCTTTTGTTACTCAAAGCTGCAGCACCATCTTGGAGAGCAGCTCTGTCTGATCCCACATTAAACAGTAGAAGAATCTGTCCAATGCTAAAGTTTTTCCTTGGGGCCTAACAGTTACGTGGTGGCCAAACAGGGTTGATTAGCAAAAGATTCAGCCAGAACTTCTGGGTTCCTATAGTAGTTGTGCCATTGAAGTATAGGAATTTCTGGTGTTTGAAGACATTAATTTGCTATACAAAAAATCTAAAGGAGTCATTATAGACTACACTACATGTATAGTCTACATACAGTGGGTACTATATGTTATTTATACAACATTCACCCCTAGGCATGCAAAACGCAGAACACTCCCTGCCCCTAACAGCTATCAGGTGAAACTACTTTCTCAGCCATCTCGTGCAGTAAAACATTGTCTCTGTGATGCCAGTTAATACTCAAGTCCTACTGAAGCAACAGGCGTAAAAGGGCTCTCAAAGCCTCCAAAAAGCAGATGCCTAAAGAAAACCCACAAACCAAACCACTACAAACCAAACTACCACCAAACCCTACACATAAACTTAGCATTTATCTGTTATTTTCATTACTTCTGTCAATCTGATCTGCACATTCCAAATGTTTTCTCTTTCTAGTACTAAATAAATGCCACACTCCTTACTTTAAAATGCCCTGAAGCAAATGTTTCTTTCATTAGAGCAGGGTTGGACAGAATTACACATTTTTTAAACTGTATTACATTGCTATCAGGGTACTTCAGAATCCCCTAGACTCTATACCATAATCCCAAATGGTTGTATTTGTGTCCCGGTATTTCAGAAGCAATTTGAAACAAAAATGGCAACAGACTTTCATCTTAGTTTCATGCTCATCAGAATGAGATTTCCAAGCATTTAAAATTGCATTTATAGTTTTCTAGTTCTTTATGTATCCCAGGAGAAGTGAGATGGGGAGGAAAGAAGCATAATTAGATAGCTACATATGCAAAGAGTTTTCCAGGAAACACTCGGATTTGTGCTTAAATTAAACAAAGAACCTTGCTAAAATAGGAGCTTTCATTGTGACTCTGTCGAAGGCAAAACTCCCACAGATTTTCTTCAAATAGAACAATGTCTTATCTTCAGGAATGCTTTATCACAGATTGTTTATCCACAATCATGTACATACATACATATATATAGCATGGATGTTTAATATACTTGACCCAGATTTCAAACATTAGATCTTAACCCTTTAAGCACCAGGTAAATTGGTATTACAGGGCAGTATAAGTAAGAAGCATGAAGTTTATGTTAAAACCAGAGCACTTACCCCTATGTCTAGCTAAGAACTCCAGCAGACTTCCCAAGCCCAGCTCCACTGAAATGATCCAACCGAACTCCACAGTGCAAGCACACACAGTCATGCATGAGTAGGAATTGCCTTCTAATAGTCCATTGAAATGATTTTACACTGCACATGGTAGGCAAAACACACAGCTCTGGCCTGCAAGACTTCTTACATCCATGATGCCACTTAATAGACGCTTCTTATCTTTGTCTCTAGACATTAAATGTCTCATCTTGTCCAATCCCTCCATCTGCACCTACAGCCAAACAGTAAATGAAGCACCTCCCTGGGTAGTTATTTCCTCACCTGTGTCAGAGAGGAGTAAATTACCCACCTCATGGGCTGTGTTCTGCCTAGTGAGGATACAAGGTGCAGGTGCAAGCTATTTACCGATGTCTAACTACTGGAGGTGAGACAGCCCCACTCCACACCTCTCCTTGCCAAGGGACCATCACTCTGCGCAGCCTCTTGAGCAGCTCTGAACTGCTGCTGTGCCCCAGCCTGACCCTCAGAAACAAAATGCTCTCACTAATGGGCTTAAATTTACTGTTAACAGTCCTGATATGGATTTCAAAGACCCCTTCCTGGCACACATCACCTAGCAACGGGACTAAGAACTTCCCATCAAGTGGATTGACAGCTCATCCTTCAAAGAAACGTGCCTTTCTTCTCTCCTTCCTTTGTTGAGACCAAAGTCAAAACTATTAAGTTTATCTTTCAGCAATCCCTTTCACTGATTAAAGAGAATGTCCATACATGGGAATCACACCTACAAACTCTATGACAGGATTTTGTCTGTCTTCCTTAATGACAGTCATGTGAAATGAATATGCTCCAATTACTACATCAAAGGTACTCAAAACAGTGTTCTCCAAACTTCCTTTTCTAGTATTACACAGGATTCATAGGAAGTTTGATATTTAAATATATTCATTTATATCAAGTCATTTTTACCAAATTCATTATCATTAAGCCAGAAACACATTTAGTCCAATAATGATAAAAACTGCACTATGGTTTTAATACAAATATATTTTCTTATATTTCACAACAGTGTAGCAGGATCTATGTATGACCAAAATATTTGCATATATGTCTTCTTTGAATTCTTTCCTCATTTCTAGGGGTTCTGAATGGGTTCCAATTTTGCATGATATCACCATAGCTACCTATGCACAGAAACAGAGCCAGGATCTTGTTTAAACACCCAAGTCCTCAAGACACCCCTTTGGTGCAGCTTAGTGAGTGTGTACAAAACAAAAGGATGGTCCTTCAAAAATTGCTCTCAATAATCTAAATTGGTTTTAAACTGACCATCTGCTCAGGTAATACAGTGAAATATTTCTAGAGCAAACCACAGTATTAGGTAAAAGGAATCAGAAATGCTTTAGAGACAAAGTCCCTGGAAAGGAGATCCAAGACATCCACTTACTTCCAGGACAGATCTTGCTTGGTATGTTCAGCAACACCGAATGCCTCAGATGCAACTGAAATCCAAGGCCTGTTCTTCGCATAGAAACTCTCAGGGATGAAAGGCTACTACAAATCATACATCAAAGAGTCAATCCCAATTAACTCTCTCTAAAACACTTATTCCAGAACAACAAGTTTATCAGGAATCACAGAATCATAGAATAGTTAGGATTGGAAAGGACCTTAAGATCATCCAGTTCCAACCCCCTTGCCATGGGCAGGGACACCTCACACTAAACCATATCACCCAAGGCTTCATCCAACACGGCCTTGAACACTGCCAGGGATGGAGCATTTGCAACCTCCCTGGGCAACCCATTCCAGCACCTCACCACCCTAACAGTAAAGAATTTCTTCCTTAGATCCAATCTAAACCTCTGCTGTTTAGGTTTGAACCCGTTGCCCCTTGTCCTATCACTACAGTCCCTAATGAAGAGTCCCTCCCCATCATCCCTGTAGGCCCCCTTCAGATACAGGAAGGCTGCTCTGAGGTCTCCACGCAGCCTTCTCTTCTCCAGGCTGCACAACCCCAACTTTCTCAGCCTGTCTTCATACGGGAGGTGCTCCAGCCCCTGATCATCCTTGCGGCCTCCTCTGGACTTGTTCTAAGAGTTCCGTGTCCTAATGGGTTATGAAGAACTGCAAAACCACTTGTTTCTTTATGATGTAAAACTTTTGAGGAAGAGAGAATATGTGCCTGCATAAAACATACTTTTCTGTCATACAGAAACAGGAGGCAAGCAGATCTATAGCTGTACAAATGACATTTAACTCCGGAGTGGAGATGACTGTGTCAATACCCATTTCCAAATATAACTCGAAGTTTGAGGTCTGAAAATGCGCCACCACGATGCAAGACGGGGGGCATTTAAAAACATTAGATGCTATTAATCAGTAATTTAATTACAATTTTGCACACCACTATAATTTCTGAACCAGCAGTGACACCGCTGTTACCAGAATTTGCTGGAGACAACGCTATGAACCAACTATTCAACACCAGCTTTGCTGAAGATGCTATTTCTCCTTACAGTACAAAACCAGATTGACTTCTGGGGGAGAGGGGGGGATATACCCAAATGATGTCAACTTCAATGCCATATTCAGTGAAAACAGGATTTTATATAAAATACAAAGAGAATGAATGGTACGTGCTAAGGAATAGCCCGGGGACAAAACCAGGGCCACCTCATTCCTCTTTTTCTGACCTCTCTCACAGTTCAAGGAATCTAAATCCAGCTTCCCTGCATCTCTCATGCTCTTATGACAGAACATTAAGCAAATATTCAGCCTGCATATTTATTTAGTTCTCATCCATGTCCATATTTCTCAGATTATTTTTTTAGGCTCCTGGTATTTATGTTTTAAATTGGTTGCAAGACTGCATGTTCCAACCAAAACCAAGCGACAGCATACACCATCCGAGTGAAATCAGACCAAATGTGGTATTTTTCAGTCCTCTTGGTTGTGATTAACACAAAAGTACTTTAGATCTCAGAGTGTAAGTCTTCATTTATATGACAATTACAAGAAAGGGAAAAGACCTCAAAGCTACAACCATGCACCATCTTCCTCTAGATGTTTTCTAACTCACAGACATTTTTATCAGGTTTTATTAGCTGCAGATGGTTCATTATTTAACAATGACCTTTAAGCGCACACATTTCCTTTCACTGCTTTTCCTTTCTCCAAATACACTGAGTTTTTCTTCAATATCATTTTAAAAGAAGAAATGAAGAGACAGAGAAGCAAAGAAACTTCTCTCGTTTTCATGTTACTTCTATTAACTCATTTTCTTTGGTCTGTATGAAACTATTGATAAAAGTATTAAAGGTCTTAGAATGAAATCATTTCTACAGCAGGTTGCCCAGCATGTTAGGGCAGGAATAGCTGGAACAGCAGCTGAATCTTCACTTATCTCTAAATCTCATACACGTTGTTCTTCCTATTCTGAATGGCTGTGTAGAGTTATTTTAATAGGGTTCCTTCAGAGGCTGAGGTACAATCAGCTATTAATTTATACATCATTAGTCAAAATCCAGGATGATTGGAAGGAGCTGAATGACAGGGACTGCATCAATGCCCACTGTGCTTTCTGGAGTGCTCCATAAGGGCTGGCGTTTTATCACTTGCATTTTAATGCATTTTTTTAGCTGGTGGAAGCATGTACATCCAGACGGTCTGTAATGCTGAAAGCTCCAACTACCCACCCCATGCAAGAATAACAGATGAAACACAGAAAGCTATAACTGAAAACATCTGACTAACGAGCTGTTTATTATTGCAACATTTCAGATACACTCATCAGGAGAAAAAAAGGAGAAAAAAGATATCCTCTTTGGCCACACCAGCATAAGTTTGTTCTATCTTACCTGCTTGTGAGACGTACTTTGCTATCAATTTTTCTCCCAATTACAAAGTCATACGTGGGATGCTTACAGCTAAAGGTTTCAATTTACCTGATTTTAATTATTGCAAACACTCACTATTCCCATTATCTCTAAGTA
Source organism: Melopsittacus undulatus (assembly GCF_012275295.1). NCBI lineage: Eukaryota > Metazoa > Chordata > Aves > Psittaciformes > Psittaculidae > Melopsittacus > Melopsittacus undulatus. Next base: position 5,507,443 of record NC_047529.1, on the reverse strand, counting down.
TTTAATTCTAGGAAACTCATTTGTACTACAGCAAAGAAAAATAAACCATTTCAATGATAATGCTGCAACAGTTGTAATTTTTTCCTTCTTGGACTGTACCAGATACTCAGCTCCCGTACATCAGACCACGAGCCTATAACGCTCTTAACAAAGCATCTATTAAACTACTGACTGCCAATGACAAGCTCTCGTGTACTGTCACTTGCCACAAACCTTCAATACATCTTGTTATGTATCAGTAACAGCAGTTCAGTAGCACAAATACATTTAGACTCTTGACATTTGCAAATAGGTGCAAATTTAGCCAGCACAGATGATCTTATTTTCTGCAGATGTTAACAGAGTTGCCTGAGCTCATGGTAACTGTCCAGCTCAACGGAAACTGGATCCAGGGTACCACAAAGGCATAGGAATGTTCATTAGCTGAAAGATATCTTGACTCTGAAAACATAACTACAACCATAAAATCAGCTAAAAAGCCACATGGCAAAATCATGTAGCAGATGCCACTGCTTTGGATGGTGAAGTTAAGAAACAGGAAGTAATGCATAATCAAAATAAATTATTTCAGACTGCTTTCTAAATGTTGGTCATCTTCAATTTACTCCGCAGGGGATGATATTCTGCAAGCACATTTTGATCTTTATATAAATATCTAACAGAAAAAGACTAGAAACATATTTCTGTTTCAGAAGACAAGATTACAGGGAAAAAAGAAGTAAAATCTACAGAGAGTATGAGTAAGAACTACATATATGTTCCTTTGGATGAGGAGAGAAAACAGTGAATAAATGCAGAAACTGGATTTGAGTGGCTGTATGACAGAGTATTAACTTTACTACCTGTGAAAGTACAGGAAACGTGTTTGGTCATTGCTAGGAAAAGAACATCCAAACAACAGTGTCTTTGGCAAGCAGCTGCAGAGAGAAGGAATTCTTCAAGGGATGTCAAGGCCATTATTTTATGCAGTTGCTTTTGCACTCCATGGCTTAGAGGAATAATCAATGAAGAGGATACAAAAAGGGGGGCTGGATGGATTTGAGAGCAGACTCAAAGAACATAACACATCAACATGGAGAGACCTGATGGAACTGAGTACTACATACTTGTGAGCAGCCAAACAATGTGAGAATATCAAGATATGGATGGTGGAAAATCAATGGAAGAAAAAAAGTGAGGGAAATGGTCCTGAAAGAAAACTGACTGTATGGCATGAGGTCCACATGGAGAAAAATCCAGACGCAGGCACTGGTGCAGTGAGTGACTTGGTGCATCTGAATTATTGACGTGTTATAGAACCCAAATTCACTCATAAATACACATCTCTGCCTGTGCATCTGCAGATAAGGAGAAGACATACAACTACACTTAGAAGCAGCATCAGCAGTAACACTCAACTTTGTCCTTCAAGCTTCTCCATCCCTATTAGTTTTTCCTTATGGTTCCTAGGAAAACCAACAGGGACAATGGTTGTTGCTCTTTAAAAAGCAGACAATACTTAGTGAACACCTCTTCAGTTAAAAACACAACTGCATCCTTGATAGCCATCAATGGCTCTTTCCCACAGTGGAAACAATCAAGCCTCACATGATTTAGTGATCATCGAAACCCCTTGTCTAAGTACCAATACCAGCCAATGCACTAAAAGAAGAGATAACTGTAATTCTGCATTAACTCACATCCTTAACAGCTCTCCTCAAAGACATTAACCTGGATTTACAGTAGTTGAAAAAGGGTAAAAATTGGCAGTGAAGGTTTAACAGTTATTATTTTAAAATGTGCCTTGTCCAAACTATGGCAGCTTGCAAAGAATTTGATTTCTTACATTTACAAGGTGGATCAGCACTTCTCTTCCTAATATCACTCGCTAAATGCCAGAGAGACTTCTAGTTATCCAAGAATTTAATGAACTACATCCAACAATTTAAGGCTGTTTCATTTAGATAAGAGGCTTTCCAACTTGAAGAATGATAAAACAGCCTTCAAGGCAGTGGAAAATAAACCACATTTTGGTGCACATAAACTACCCGAGCAGTTAGCTAATTCTAAAAATCACATTTTAGTTGGGGGAAGTCAAGTCAATAAGCTTGGCACACTGACTGCAGACCAGAACAGTGCACGGGAGGCTGCAAAGTCCATTGAAAACTCCAGGCCACACTTTGTGCTTCCCCATTTCCCTTATTTCCCAAGGATCCCCAGTGGAGTAGTTGACTGAGCAAAACTATGCGCTCCAGGGTTTGACCAGAATACTTCTGAGAGGTTATGTAGTGCAGTGCTTTTAGGAAAGGGAATTAAAAATATTCTGTGCACAGAAGATTATGGCACTGAGGGTACACTTTATCCAGTTGGATCCCTTCCAACACACCCTCGGAAGAACACGTAGTTACAATACATGCAGTTTGGGAAGGAATATTCTGCAAGTATGAGAGCATCCTATATGGCACTTCCCCAATACAACATTTTGACTCTATGGGTTTTAAACTACAGTTTGCATAAAGATGTATCTTAAGTGGATACAAACTACAAGAGAGAATTTAATAGCTTCTCTACAATATTTCTGAGTTTGTAGCTAGATTTTCAGCTATTTTAAAACACGAGCCTGGTGCTTATGCAGTGATTTTAATGTTTTTTTCATTCAGCCTTATCAGATGAACCAAATTGTGTAAAGTATTTGCCCACAGAAAACATTAGTGAAAGGCAAATGGTCCTTTCAACATGATGAACCAGTGAGGTGCTGTATCAGACCACTCTCATGACTTGAATGCCAGTCTGGACATGATTTAACAGGATATTTAAACACACCAAATCATGTACAATCATAGAATGGTTTGGACTGGAAAGGACCTTAGGATCATTTGGTTCCAACCCCCTGCCACAGGCAGGGACACGGCAGGGACACCTTCCATTAGACCAGGTTGCTCAAGGTCCTGTCCAACCTGGACACATAAGAAGTGTCCTTTGCTCTGGAAGACCTCTGCATTTCCTAAACACTGTTTTGTCTCTCCATTTTGTCTCTTTAAGGTGGGGAGCTGTTGTAGTCACAGCGCAAAGCCAATTGCAACAATGATTAACTACCAGCAAGAAGCAGGAGATGGGAGGATCGGCTGAAAATGCAGCAGTTGTAGGAAGATTGATGAAGCCAGGGTTTAGTCGGAAGCTGTAAGGATTTAAGGGGTTTGGATCAGACCACAGGGAATGGGATGCACAGTTAAATCCCTGGTGCTGCAACTTGCTAAAATTGGTTATGCAGAACGACATACAACGTACAATAGAATCAGGCGATGACAACTTGGCCGTGACCTGCAACAGCAGTCGTGATTCAGCTCTACCACACAGTTCTTATGTTTTACAGCACATATTATAATGCATTAATAACTTGTGTTTCTTGAGGGTTTTTTTTTTGCTCTTTTTCCCCCTTTCCTTTAACAGGAAGTAAGGAAACAAACACAAAACCTGCACATCTCTTGAGATAACAAAGGACAAAAATACTGAATTTCAGTGTCTTCACTTCCTCCCTCTGTAAATTGAGTTTTTCTGGTTTTGTTTCTCTTAAAACCTACTGAATTTCAGTTTTCTTATATTCCCATCAACAGCTCTTGCCTCACTGGAAGTATTAATACAGAAAAAGTCTTTTTTTCTTGAAATCACTTTTAGAAATGCTTCATACTTACACACTGAAGTAGGCTCTGGAGTAGTGAAGCATGTAACCTCATTGTACTAATACAGATAAAGACTTTCCCTTCCTTGCATGATTCTGTAGCTGAGAATGCTACTCTGAAAAGCCAGGAGAACCCATCCCCATATTAAGGTATATCTTGTAATAGGAAATGGCACAGTGCCCTTTATGTATTTATACCTCCTGGATCTTAAAAGCATCAGGATACATCTGGCTAATAATTCTGTCAGCATGGTAGTGCTTCCCACTGAGCACACTGAGGCCTTCTCATCATGCTGGAGTTTGGGAAGGGATGCTGTAGTTTAGTCAACCCTCATGAAGAAGTTATGGCATATCTTTTATGTGTGTGTGTGTGTGTACATATATATGTATATATAATTCTTCAGCCCCTCCTCCTCAAGCACAGTCTTTCTGTATAACTTTTCTTCCTACATTTCAATGTATAATACCTCCAAAGACAACAGAGAAGTGACATCTGTAGGCTTCTGCTATGACAAGACCTAACATGTCTTAGGGCTGCTAAACATATAAGTACCCTTTGAAGATTTATGAAGGTGACAATTTCAGTTCTGTGGACACGAACGTAACTGCTGAACATAGGGTGTATAGAAAACCTTGGAGCAAGTGCTGCACTGGTGTGAAATAACGGCATCTGTTTGCCCAGATCAGGGCTTCACATCACTTCAATACTGAATTGCACACTTGGACAGCTCTGGTCTAGCCTTATTATTGTACATAAATAGATCTAAGAGCTAACGTGGTGCTCTGCATTTCTATTCTTTGCAATGTTTATGCAATACACAATAATCCCCTGTTATTTTACAGCAAATAAGTGAAACCTTGGTGGTTTGTTATATCTTTATATATAACTACAGTCTATGGAAGCTTTCTGTAATTCTCTGCTACATTAAACTTTTCAAAGGAGATTTATTATAGGAAACTGAATCCCAAATAATACCTTGAAAATATCTTCTACACCTATGAAATCAGACCTTTAGAGCAGCCTGGCTAACAAGTCTACCTGGAACAACAATGACCCAACCACCACCACAGGCGAACCAGGTGACTTCCCCACCAAACCAAACCAACCCCTACAGATAAAATCTTGTGTGTAATGGATTGATATTTTAAATAGAGAGATCAATAGTGCCTGAAGTCAGCCTGAATGCTTAAATTAATGACTCCTCAAAATAGCAGTAACACAAGGCCACGTGGCACATGCTGGCACCTACCTGAGACTATAGAGCGTGAGAAACACAGGGTCAGAGTCATCCAGGGAGTTACTTTTCCCTTTTCCATACCATTTAGATACCTAAGTAGGTTAGTGTTTGGTTTAGTTGTTTGGTTGGCTTTTTTGAAAGAAAGAACCTAAATTCACATCTTTGGCAACCTGGAATCCTTTGAGAAAATTGTAGATTATTGCTATTTATAAAATAAAACACACACACATATACATTTATACAACATAATTTATATTTGCACCATGTTTATTCTCTATACACTGTAGTGTATGGCATCTGCCCCTTTCTGTGACTGCTTGAAAGTGGCTACTCACTCTGCAAGCATAAGTAACAACAGGGAGTAAATTCTCAGCTTCTGAATGTCTATTTTGATTTTAATCTTGTCTCATAACTAAGCTACTGGAAAAAGGGAACAACAATATGCTTAGGAAGAGGACTAAACATAATGCCAGGAAACTTACTATTTGGGCAGGAAAAGAAGTACAGCTTTACACCTTCCCTTGGAAAAATACTGTGCATGATAAAAGGAACGGTGAATGGAATCAAGCTGGAGTGAAGTTCTGGGCAGAATTCCCAGAAGAAATTTATTTCTGGCTTATCAAGTTTCTAATCTGTTTTTTAAACCAGGCTACTGAATAGGCATAAATCTCCTGAATGGTATGAAACTCACAATAGAGACAGAAGCTTTTAGACTGCAGTGGTGTCATCTACCCAGATATGTGACCTACTGAATCCTTTCACTGCAATTCAAATGAGATACTACAGGAGCTTGTTCAAAATCAGAATAGTACTAATGTTTCAGATGGATTTTTAAGCTTAAAACCACCCACAACCAACCAACCAAAAAAAAACCCCCAACCACCACTGGTATTTTTAGTATTACTACAAAAGAGCAGAGAAAATTATATGATAATGGAGAAAATTTAGGTTATAGAAAGTTAGGATGATTGACACAAATAAACTTACTACTGCCAACAAGCCAGTTTGCCTACTATTCTGCTGGACCCTTTAGCAAACACACCTTAATGTCACAGATTTAGTTTCTTGGTATTTCCTATCATTTAGCACCATTGGGCAGGTTACAGCCTAATCTCATACAGCTTTTCCCTGCCAGCCCTAAATAAAATGGGACTTCCATGCTCTTCATTTTATCTGTGCTCAGCTTTCAAACTCTGACAACCTGATCTTTTTTGATACCAAGCCTGGCTTGTCACTCTCTGAAAGCAAATGTAGTACAGAGAGGCTCTGCATGCAGTGCCAGCACCACTCCTCACAGCAGCTGCAGGATCAACCCTCCCCACAACCCATAAAGCTGCCCTATTGCCTCATTGGATGGTCTCACTGAATAGAGTGAAACACGGATTAAAACCAATAGATAAAAATTAATAGTATTTTTGGAATAGGTAAGAAAAAAAGGTTTGAATTTCAAGGCATATATTTCCTTTTTCAAAAAAGACACTTGCAAATGGCAAGTCTACAGCAGTCCAAGATGATGCTTTTGAGAAGAGTGTAGGGTCAGGGTTTCCCTCAGTGCATGACTTTTCTGCTGCCGCTTCGCAAGCCATTTGAATGTTTGTTTCTATCTTCTATCTGCAAAACACATCTAATGATACCCATGGCTTCTGTTAAAGATATTGTGACCTATAAAACTGGAAGGTGTTGTCTAAGCTCTTGATTCATTCGGTATCTTCCACTGAAAAACTCCACTCTTCTTGACACGTAAAGTGCATAAGACCTAATAATATCCTCCTCCACCTTCCTGACATGCCTTTTCTCAAACCCACTGTTCATTTCTTTAGGTTTCACTCTTGGATGTTACTCAGCCTTTATGAAGTTTGCTATAACAAATCAATCTACATCATTCAAGAAGTCGAGGAAAAACACAGCCCATTTCTTAGCTGTTGTCCCCCGCTTGCTCTAAGACTGTGAGGGGAATATTCATACAACCCATAATAGGTATGCAATCCTGGAAAGGTTACAGAGATGGTTTTCCCAGATCAGTTATTTAGTGCTATGTGTTATACCTGAATGCCCTGAGCTCCCTGGACATCCCACTGGAGCCAGGAGGTTTGGCTCAGATCAGACCCTTGTGGTGCCACACATGGAGACTGCACCTTCTTTCAGAAACCTATAAATGTAACAGCAATTTTGTGCTCCAGTGAAAGGAATGAAATAAATGGATAAGGAAACCACAGAGCACAGCAAACTTACTTGCTTTTTACTGCATTCAGTACAACCTCCAATGCATATGCAAGGCAGTGCCATTGAGACGAGCAAGCTGCTCCGGAAGAATGCCCACTGACTTAATGAACTAGGAATAGAAGCTATGGAACTGAACAGATCTCAACTGAATTTGTGATGACAAAACTGACATCTTGCACTTTAAATAACAAGAAATGAAAAAGGCTTTCTTAGATACATTACCATGAGTTTTCTGTTGGTTCTCTTGAGAACTCCCCAAATAGCATAGAATCACAGAATGGTTTGGGTTGGAAAGGATCATCTAGTTCCAACCTTTCAAGACAATGAAGTAGCTTTCCTGTTTCAAAGTAAAACAAATGTCTATTGAAAAACAAATGCCTAAGCTCAGAGTAGCTCAACATGCTTTTCCCCCTCACACCAAGTGTCAGAAGCAGTTGAGCAAAAACCTGACCAGAGCATATTTCAGTAGATCAACTGTCAGGTAAATTCTCTGTAGCCTTTAAAAACACCATGGCCACACACAAACAAGAACAAAAAAAGCAAATTAGAAAGGACTTTTCTGGGTGATTTTTATGAAGATTGCTTAAGAAAGCTTCCCAAATACAAATTAATGCCATTAACGGAAGAACTATGCAAGTGGTCTTAAAAGATGCTGAATGTAACATAGAAAAATAGCCTAGGGACTGCCTGTGTGTGAGCAGTCCACGCTGTGAACTATATCCATATACTTTCTGGTTCATCTTGCTGTGTCTGGACCAAAGTGGTATAACACATTTATAAGGTAATAAAGCAAAAATCCAGAATAAAATGTGAATTTACAGCTTTGCTCCAAAAGTAGCCATGGGATGCTGTCCTGGAAAGCAGACTGGCTTTAGGACATCAGTTCTAGTGACATCCAGGTGTTGTACATGGAGATATGGTGCCAGTGAATGGGAAGGGCTGTGTTCAGGATTTCAGTGTAGCACTGATGGACTTTGAGAGTAAAAGAGCGATGAACTCTGCTGGTACTCTTTCAGAAAGGAATCTGTACCCTGGGGAACAACCTGTATTAACACTTGCTTTTGTGAATAATCCCACTGATTTTAACCTGAAAGCCTGAATGAGTAAGTCCCACATTCACAGGACAACAAAGAAAGGCAGATGCCCTCAGGATATAGGAAGAGTTAGGTAGGTGTGGTCTGCTTTAATGTGATGTGCTTAGAATATAATAGTCAAGGGGTGAAGTCTTCCCACCAATGCAATTAGGCAGTACTGAACCAAACCAGAAAGAAGTAAAATGTCTGCCCCTTCCTCCTCCTGCTTTAATGGTGCTGATTTACCTCATAACCTTCACTGGGAGCTTTGCAGAGGATAAAGATGAATGAAATACAAGGGGAGAGAGAAGTATTATGAGCTGCAGTTCATCCCTAAATTTCTGGTCGAGCTCCTGGTGGGAGCTGTGCACACACCCAGGCTGTAACAGAGATGCTCAGTGCAGCAGAACACTGAAGCAGATGCTCAAGTGCAGCACCTGAGCAGTCCTGTTAAATCAGTGTCCTGCAGAGTCACAAGATGCCCAGATTCACTTTGGGCTTGTTTTGGTTTTTCAAAGGACTTATACCTACATTTACTGTAAGAACTCTACATTTCCAGTGAATGGGTTTTCACACAAAGAAAACAATTTCTTTCCCTTTTGTTTTAATGTACCTGCTTCTGATATATTTCTTTTCCCAAGGTGTGACATTTTAACATGGGCTGATGAAAAGAAGAAATGCAATTTAGAGAAGGGTACACGTTTTTGTAAGTGCTCTGATTTGAAACGAGCTGGAAATAAGCCCTTAAAATCTCTGAAGAACTCTATTGCTCAGGTACTAAATTCAGAGAAAACTGATTATTTTTCAGTGAGTGGTTTTGATTTTCTAAGACAATGCCACTTGCTTTTCCCTTCACAAGCCTTTTCTTTTTAATACTGAAAGTAGCAAGAAGCCTTTTCATGTTCTCAGACCCAAAGAGTGAAGCATTTCATAAGAGAAACAGAAAGGTTTTCTGTTAACACACATACTGTCTACAAAGAAAGCAGTGGAAAAGGGGATACAGGGATGATGGTTCACATGCCTGAGACAGTTTTTTCCCAATTAAGACATTTTTCAAGTATCACTTTTTAATAGACTTTTAATATGACTCAGATAAACCCAAGACCCACAGCTGCTCCCACCCAGGGTTTGTTCTTGGAATTAATACAGGCCATTTTCTAGATGAGAAAGACTGCTTAAAAAAAGCTTAATTCTTAAAGAAGAACTGATTTCTGCACTAAGATTTAGGGAAGAAATGCTATACAATAAGACTACTGTCAAAATAAGTGACTATAAGGAATGCTCTCAAAAACATAACAGTTGTAGGTCTGAACTTATGCCCCTAATTCACTCCATTATATATGTGTATATACTTCACACATATATATACATAGATCTATGAATCACTGCACTCCATGTATGTAGATATGTATGTCCCATTTAGGCTTTTGTATTGCTGATTTCATGTCTGTCTTTTTTAATCAATACTCTCCACATATACATTATTCCTGTAACAAGAAGATGCAGGCAGGTGGCTCATCAAATACCAGTGCACTTGAAAATAAAGAAGGAATATACCTCCTATGCAATTGAATGGAGACTTTAGGCATTAGCTCTGGCACTAGTTTATTTCCCAGTACAATCAGCATTTATATGCCCATGTACATGACTAGATTGCAATGACATATTTGCAATTTAAAAATCCAACTTTTGCCAAAAGGTATCAATTTTTAGTTCATTTTATGAGAGAAAACAATAACATCTTAGATAACACCATCACCTATGATACCACGGACACAAACATCAGAAAGTCAGAACTCCCAGGGTGGTATTTCTTCCTTTTTTGCCAAGAATTTCCTACTCAATGCTGTATTAAAGTTCTTTTCCTTTTAAGGGCCATGACATACATTATACTGGATCATTGTTTCAGCCCATGTGGCTCTCTTTGTATTCACTCTTCTGTGAATTTCAGCAGCTGACATCCTTGACTTTCTCTGGTTGAAAGGAAGATTAAATATACCCCATTTAATCAGCCTACATATGCTACAGTCTTCCTTCGTGCTGTTAGGGTATAATAGCTTGACCTTTATTGGCTGTTAAGAGGTTTGTAATTGTTTTTGATAAAATAATACAGTGTTCGTTCAGCTCTGTAAAACAAAACCACATAAAAATACAAGCTAAAGGAGTTGTAGAGCTATTAAGTAGAATCAAGAAGGGTTCAGCAGCTGAGTGCTTCTAGTCACCATCAGGTTCAATTAGTGTATTTACTGAAGTTCTAAAAGCAAACTATGGATTTTAAAGTACTTCATCAAAGTACACCGAGTTGTTAGAATGTCATTTACTATTATTTATCCCCTTGTTACCACACCTCAGTCTTTGTTTAACACAACTGCAGTTCCATATTCACAACACTGTCAACCTCAAGTATTCAAAAGCCATGACTCACCTCCCTTTCAATGAAAGCAGCTACTTAAAATCCAAAAGATACATTACTATTGTTATTGCTGTTATTGAAAGAGCCTGGATGATTACCTTGGGCTCAATATTTAGCTCGTGGGTAGCTAAAATGATGGGAAATGAAGTTAATTTCATGAAACCATATGGGTAGCAACTGAGGTTCTCAAATGTTAATGACCTCAGGAACAGGAATTTTAAGACACAAAATAACTCTTGACTCAGTAGGACTGATTTGCAGATCAGAAATATGCACTTACTGAAAAGGCTGAATGGGAAAAAGGTAATAAATACTGGGAGGAAAACACAGCAATCATGTTTTGCAGCAATTTTACTGCTATTACTTGCTGTTTCTGGTTCTGTAGAGAGACATCTGGGGCTCCATCCCAAAATTCTGCCCATTTTGTGGTTACTTTTAACGTCTTACAGAAATGATACTTTTTGGATATGTGCAAAAGCAAACAGATATTAAATAATGGAAGTGAGTAATTTAGTCTCTCAAAGGGAATTCAAAGGTCTCTCCAGCGTAAGAAACAGCACTAAAACTAAGCAGTGGAATTCCTCATTAGACAACCCATTAGATAAGCATAAGAATAGAAAACTTTTCATTCAGTAAACCATACATCCCTAAAATATCTGGCCTACCACCAAATTATACAAGGTGCAGTTCTGTTTTGTTCCACAGCACACCAATTACACCTCCATTGTGCTCTAATCTTGTATTTTTAGCAATGAATGGATCCATACAAAAAGCTGATTAATTTCTCATCAGCACCTGGCACAGCACAGGCTATTCTTCTACAGGTAGGCAAAAGCTCAGTTTGAGGGGTTTTGCCAGCAAAAATGATCCAGTGAGCAATACAGGAATATTTAGTCCGGATACAAGATTGTTGTGATGCTAACATGCTGCTGTATCTTGAGATCAAGCTGTAAGGATACATTTGAACTACTGAATGGTGAAAAGGTTTTGTGCAGAGCCTGCCCGCTGCCTCCCTTCCCTTTGGCAGGATGCCTTTGCATTTGATTGCTGGGTTTTAAATACTAAAAAGTCTGTCCTGCTATTGCTAAACAAACATCTCAGTATTAAACTGAACACTTAAAATCTCCCTTTTGTTGGAGAATGGAAATATGTGATGGTCTGAAAGCCTATGGAAATCTAATTGGCTTATTTTCTTCTGTTGTCATTGGGGTTTTTTAGCCCCCTCTGAAAATCTTAGCAATTATTATGCTCATGACTATTTCACCAAGGAATTCACAACTCTCAAGTGTTTCCCACACAAAGCCTGTAGAACATCTCACCATTCTAAAACTGGGGTCTTTGCCTCACCACATCAGAAGGATGGCAATGCTTCTCCTAGCATCTAAAGGGTAACAGTGCTCTCTTTAAAGGTTTCTGTACTAGTCATGGTAATTCCAATACATGGGTACAGCTCCTCAAGCTGCTGCTCTATCTGCTTCTGCTCCCCTTCTGGGATTTCTGCAGATGCAGAAGAGTACCCCAGCATGGTAAGTAACACTAACATGCATACTGCTGCCTCTGCACTGGTAGCTCAGCTGTCCCCCTCTAATTCTCATTCAACTGTTTCCATTTCTATGTAGCACACTGCAACTTCACAATAATAACTTTGGCTTTTTTCCTTCCTTTTGGTTGATAACTCCCTGGCTTCCTTGTTATAGTGTTTAAACCGGCATTATTTCTATGTCCCTGATCTCTTCAGGCTCTCACAGCATCGAGCGTGAGCTCTCTGGCAGGTCTGACAGCACAGGTAAAACTGCCGCAGCTCACGTAGAGTCCCACTGGATGGAGCAGAATGCTGAGATGAGGGTCTGGGGCATTACATCCGGCTTGTTCTCCCATCACTTCTCATCCCACATGCTCAGCTTGTCAAAGGAAGGTTTGGGCAAAAGGGTTGCCTTTGCCAATGCTGCTCTCTTAGCGATGTCTGGACATTCAACACACATTTCTAAACCACTACAAGCTCAAGTAAATAAACCATTTACATCTCCCCAAACAGAACTGCAGGAGAAGCATCTCCTGTAAAGAAATAAAGCACAGCAGAGCTGCAGCCAGGGTGAAAACCAGAAAGATCAAGGAAATTCCATTAATTAAGGAAATTAAGACAGACTTTGCCACATCTCTGTAATGTATTTTCCAGCACAGGCAGAAGAAGTTTTGGACAATGGAGTCCCTTTAAGTACCTGACAGTATTTACAATAAAACTTGTTGAAGTACTTCAGTTGATTACTTCATTTCCATGCCTATTATTATTACTACTATTATTATTATTATATTAGTGAATGTTCTAGATAGTCTTTGGGATATTTTGGCTTTATTTTCCAGGCAGTTTCCCCCATACTGTAAAAGATCACCCCCCCCACTTAGGTTGCCTGGAGAGCTTTCAAATACCATCTCATGACAGAGTTTTACTGGACAGTTTTCATACACTGCCATGCTTTAAGAGCAGAAAAAATAGTGCAAGATCCTAAGCAAGGCTTCCTGTTGGATTCAGACAACAAAAGGTACTTCTGCTTCCAAAAGGCTTCTTCTGGCTTTACATCAAGAACAAGTTGTCTACTAAGCAGGCTATGACCAACAACACCCAAAAGATCTCCACCAAAATTACCACCTTTTTGATCCATGGAGTCACAAATGCCCCAAATAGGTTTTTCCTCAACTTCCACCTTACAAATCCCTTGCTATCATGAAGCTGTCTTGCTGCCAGAAGCAAACAAATCCAAAAGAAACTCAATTTCCTGAAAGAAATCACATTTTTTTAAATGTTTCAGTAGTTCATGTGTTGGGAGATCACTTTTCCTGGCTTCCTGCAGTCTCTCATACACATATAGAGCTAAAGGATGGTGATATTTCTGCCTCCAAAGATGTAATAAATATTTAGAAGTTGTCAGGCTGGTTTGGGCTGTGATAGAGTTAATTTTCTCCGTAGTAGCTGGTACATGGCTGTGGTTTGGGTTTGTGCTGGAAGCAGTGTTGGTAACACAGGGATGTTTTAGTTACTGCTGAGCAGTGATTACACAGAGCCAAGGCTGATCCCAACTGACCCAAGGGGTATCCCAGACCATACAGCATCAGGGTCAGCACATAGAGCTGGGGAAGGAGAAGGCAGAGGGGGGACATTGGTAGTGATGGTGTTTGTCTTCCCAAGTCACCGTTACTTGTGATGGAGCCCTGCTGTCCTGGGGATGGCTGAACACCTGCCTGCCCATGGAAGTGGTGAATGAATTCCTTGCTTTGCTTTACCTGTTAAACTGTCTTGATCTCAACCCATGAGTTTTCTCACTTTCACTGTTCTGATTCTCTCCCCAATCTCACTTGGGATAAGTGAGCAAGAGGCTGGGTGGTGCTTAGCTGTTGCTGGGATTAAACCACAACAGTTAGTAGTGCAAATGCTACATAATGAAAACCATAACCCCTTAGGAGCAATGCTGAGATTACTAGCATGGAAAACCAGTGCCTGATGATCAAATCTGTGCGCTGTTTATATACAACTTGCCATCCCTAATGTGCCCCTGCTGCCTGGAGTCAGTAAGCCATCCTTCCTGCCAAACACCCTAGTTCTGGCACTCCTGTTGCTGCAGAGGAATGGTTCCCTGTGAGATAACCCAGAACTGGAGGCTGGTTCGCACCTTTCTAGACAGGAAAAAACCCTAAACTTCTCTCTCTCCCCCCAAAGAAAGCATTTAAAAGCTGTTTATCTGAGCGAAAATTTGCAATATCCATTTTGGAAGGTTTTATTGAGAAAGTCTTCAGTGGTTTTGTTTATTGTAGAAAGTCATGTTATAAAGTATGATCGCATCTTAATCCACAATTATATTAAGCACATTTAAAATGACAAGGATACCTATGATCAAAGAATCTCACCTTTTTTCATTCAGAATATCTCCTGAAATAACCTGACACTGACCTACACCAGACAGGGCTTTGGTGTTTGAACCACATCAGATTCACTATTAGCCCAGAGCAACTCTCCTTTGCTGTTAATAATTTCAGTCCTTACCTATTAAATCACACAAATACATGAGGTAGATTCTCAGCAAGTGGCATCTATGAAGTATTCTGGTCTAATCCATGTTCAATCTATCCAGGAATCGCAGAGATAAACTGCAACTCCCAACATACCACCTCTGGCACTGCATGATCATTTCACTATCCCATGATAATAACACTTCTGCTCCTCCTAATAACCCATTTCTGAAAGTGATTTTAAGATCCATCTGGCATTCATGGCCATGGAGATCAATGACAATCCTGCCATCACTTCTGCTTCTGAGAGGAGTTCATGTCATCCTTGCTTTTTCCAAGTTCACAAATCCACTTCTATTTCAACTTCCTAACTTAACTCACATTTGGGTAATCTCATGCTCATTTCACTTAAATGGCACATGCTGTAAAACGCAATAAAACATATTGGCATTTCAACTGCAGAAATTGCCTCACGAGGGTTTTTATATCCCAAGCTTTGTCCCTGGATACAGCAGTAGCATGATGTTCCCATGATACATGAAGCTCAGTGCTCCACGCTTACTGTGCTTCATCACATTTCCAAGCTGCTTTATGTTCTGCTGGGTTCACTGATTGTGAGCCTGGGCAGCTCAGGCCAGGATATACAATCCAAGCTAATTACAGCTACCAAGGATAAGGGGTGGTGGGATAATTTCTCAGTGTCTTGATCCTCAAGTGTGGCAAGCAGCAGTACAAGGGCTGCTCTGGGTGCAATTACAGTAGCTGATTGCACTAAAGTAATCCATTTAAATCCTAACTATGGTCTAATGAGGTGCATTATAAATAGCAAAGATTCACAGAGAATGACCCCTACTTAAGATGCTTTCCAGCAGACAAAAAAGCTCCTTGATAATCATGATGCTTCAGCATAAGAGTAACGGAGGTTAAAGGCCAGATGCAAAGGATCTCCCTCACTGTGCCATCAACATTTTATTCTACAGCAAATTCCTTCCAACACGCAGCATTAAGCAACTGTCCAGAGAAAATGACACATGGATTAAATGCAAACACACTTGCATATAAAGATAACACAGCCAGCAAATGGGTATTTGCACTGCAACTTGCAATCAATGCTGTTGCATCACTACAGGTGTGTGAAGAGAGAGCTTAAAACCATAGAGGCTTAAATGGTCTTTAAGAAACTTGTCAGGTTCAGCTATTAGAGTAACCAATACTAAGCATGAGTCAAGTTTCTCTACCTGTCACACAGAAAAGATGAACTTTACTGTAAAGACTTGGGCCTTCTGCATAGGTTGTAGAAGGGAAGGTCTAGCTAGAGTAGGAACTCTGCAAAGGTAATGACGTGAGAGTGGAAGATGGAGGAACAAAGATGCCTAGCTTAACAGAAGGATTCAAGTATGTCTTTGAGGTGAGTCTATGTGAAATGACAAATAATGCAGAGGAACAATGATCAGACATGATTCATGCAATACGTGATTGATCCCTGGTCTTGAACCACATCAAAACTCGCCTTTTCCAATCAGTCTGTCAGTTACCAGCAGAGATGCTCTAGCCTGATGGAGACCCACAGTGGAGCACCGAAAGCAGCCGGAACTACCAAGAAAAAGCTCTTTGTGCCTTCAGTGACTCCACAATTGAGGTGAGAAAGGCAAAAAAAGCCAACAACCCTCTGGGTAATATCACATTTTCTTAAGAGCTCCCTAGAGTCCAAGTGCCTTTAACACCCAGATGTGAGCTGATGTTTTCCTGGCATGGCTCTGACCAGTGGCTCCAGTCCTTGGGCATCCCTGTGCCCAGCAGTGTGGGATGGACATGCCCAGGGCCATGAAATCTTAAAGGTCAAGAGAGAAGAATCTTGTGGGTTCTTTTTAGTGGGACAACATCCAAGGGAGGTTCTTCCCCCAAACCACCAGTATCCATTAAATAATAAAACCAATCTGCCTCAGAAACAAAGCTCACAGAAGGCAATAAAACTGTCCACTGGTCACAGATCAAGCGCTTTAAAGCAATACAAACAGCAATAAAAACGTTAGAATGGTATTTCTGAGAACTCTGCAGCTAAACCAGGGTGACAGTTGTGCCTGAGCACACAGAGCAAGCAGGGATTATATATATATATATATTTTGTTAAGACTATTTTAAGCAGAAAACCATGATAGGATGAGGCAGGCAGTCCAAACAGGACCCCCAAGGCATAACAGGAGTTGTAATGTGCCCTCTGAAGTAAGGAATAAGCAGGAGCCAGCCCCCTTGTTTAACCCAACACCCAAGCTCTACCCAGAAGGTCCAGCACCCAGCACCTTGCTCCCCAGGATTACAGCTCATGCAGCACAGGGACCTGTTCTCTACAGCACGGATGTCCTGCATGTCTCAGAGCAGTCACAGTGCTCAGCACTGAGATCAGAAATTGATTCACGTGATGTAACAGCACACAAAACCACTGCAGAACAATCCCAAACCAAACACTTCCCAGCATATAAGGGAAGACTGAGTGGAGACATCATAGCAGCCTTCCAGCATTTGAAGGGTGTCTACAAGAGGGACTCTTCATTAGGGACTGTAGTGATACCACAAGAGGGGATGGGTTCAGACTTAAAAAGGGATTGAGATCTGGGGAGATTTGGGTTACATACAAAGAAGAAGTTTTTCCTTGTGAGGGTGCTGAGGCGCTGGCACAGGGTGCCCAGAGGAGCTGTGGCTGCCCCATCCCTGGCAGTGCTCAAGGCCAGGTTGGACACAGGGGCTTGGAGCAACCCGGTCTAGTGGAAAGTGTCCTGCCTGTGGCAGGGGGTTGGAACTGAATGAGCTTCAGGTCCTTTTCAACCCAAACCATTCTACGATCCTATATAAGGACAGTCTCGGTGCTGGGCTGCAGAGATTAGGGCTCCACATCAGTGAGCTGAATATGCAAGCAAACAGCTTCTAATCACGGTGGTTGCAAACAGCTTCTAATCACAGTGGTTAAAGGAAACCCTCCAAAGCAAGAGAGCATTTGTTCCTATAAATAAAGACTTTAATTTGCAAAGCACAAATGTCAGCAGGGACCAGACTTTTCCACGCAGTGGGGCTGATCCCACTGTCAAAACTCTGTCCAGGTTGTTGATGCTCCAAGCATTCAGCAGGCTCTCAAAGGCACTGCTGTGGGACTCGGCTTTCAGCAGAGCCAGCTAAGCAGCGAGCACGGCCATCTGGAAGACTCACTCAATAAGGACATTTTTCACAGAGACTTCTTTCCCACACAGAGAATAAGGTTTATTTGTCTTTGCAGTGGGTTAATGTTCTGTTCTGCTTCCCTTCCTTCCCAGTGAATAAATCCCGATTCAGATGCCGTTGTGCCCATGGTTACAAAACAGACTGTCAGCTCCCCAAGGAATGACTGTTGAGTGCAAGGACAGAGTGGTTAACAAAATCAAAAGGAAAATGTATAGAAATAAATATAAGCAAGCAATATTCTCTCAAATACTTGATTGGTACTGAAATTTAACAGCATTTCTGCACTGTTCTGAGGTGTCAGGATTCACAGATACCAAAGAAATGAAGGCTCAGTTGTGGAAGGGCTCTGCATGCAGGACTGCTGAATGGATGCTTGACAGAGAAAATAGTGTCTAGTATAAAGCATTAGTGCTTTGGAATCTTTGCACAGAGAGACTGCCTAACTTCTAGCTATTAAAAGGGGCACTTGGCTTTGAAAATTTGCAGATCTTTAACCCTCTGAGTTCCCTCTAAAGCATGAATTCTATTGTTATTTGTGAGAAAAAGCTTTGAAAGTTAAGTCTATAACTGGGAGCAGAAAATTCTTTAGACTAGAAGAGGAATCAAACAGACCTTAAGGAGATATTGTCAAGATTAACTAAGGCAGTAACAACCACAGGTATCAATGTTAGATGTCAGCAGAAGCAATGTGAGCACAACCACAGAGACCGGCTTTAGCAGCTCCTACAACCCGTGTGCTACAACCCTGTGCCATCAAAGTGAACTGCTCTCAGGGAAGGTTAGCAAAAAGCAGTAATGCCAGTCAAAACTATTACAAACCAAACACACTTGTTTAGCAAGTACCAAGAGCTTCAAGAGTCAGAAACCCAGAAGAGCTGCAGCATGAAGAACATAAATCATGGACGCATAGAACTGTTAGGGTTGGAAAGGACCTTAAGATCATCCAGTTCCAACCCTCTGCCA
The DNA here is from genome assembly GCF_012275295.1 of Melopsittacus undulatus. Classification (NCBI taxonomy): domain Eukaryota; kingdom Metazoa; phylum Chordata; class Aves; order Psittaciformes; family Psittaculidae; genus Melopsittacus; species Melopsittacus undulatus. Next base: position 5,488,660 of record NC_047529.1, on the reverse strand, counting down.
TGGGCAGGGACACCTCACACTAGACCACATTGCCCAAGCTTCTGTCCAACCTGGCCCTGAACACTGCCATGGATAGAACATTTACCACTTCTCTGGGCAATCTGTGCCAGTTTCTCACCACTCTTACAGTAAAGAACTTCTTATATCCAACCTGAACTTCCCTGTTTAAGTTTTAACCCATTACCCCTTGTCTTATCACTACAGTCCCTACCAAAGAGTCCCTCTCCAACATCCTTGCATGCCCCCATCAGATACTGAAGAATGTCACATATTCGTTCTCAGGGAAAAACCTGAGAAATCCAAGATTGTGGCACAGCAGCGAAGTACAATCAGGACTCAACAAACATCCCTAATGAGGCTGCCCTTGAGCCCTTAGAAATAAACACCTTACACCCAGGAAACAATAGGAAGAATCTTACAACTATCAGTTTGAGAAATTTAAACCTGTCCAGAACCACCTACTTAAACACTGCATGTCAGAAGGGTGAATTATGTGAACCTTTCAGATCAACCCCACTTTCAGATCTCATTGCTGTTACCTGTTTAATTACAGAGAAAGCTTAATAAAACCTAGCAGAAACATATGTGTTACAATGCGAGGACAAGACCTCCCTAACTTTATTCCAGTTCCATCCTGCAGTGAGTGCCTAAGACAGAAATAAGAACCTGTATCTTAAGAATGTTCTCTATTTTAGTAATAGAAAAAAACCCCAATCCCAGAAAGGTATTGCACAAGGGACTACAAATCTATGCTGCCATGATTAAAGTCAACAACAGCAACAAAAGCAACACAGCCTTCCAAAATCCTGTTCAGGCAAAACCCTCTAAGTAATAAAAGCAAACCAACTTCTCCTGTGGGGAAGCACAGGACTGGATTGCTGCAAATAACACCAGCAAACCCTGAATTGCTGCACATGAGTCCTTGGATTTCCATTCCTTTTCTCCTTATGTGCTCTGATTTATTTTGCTTCAGCAGCTCCCAAAGATAAATGCTTAGGAAGCAGTTGAATTCCAGACTGGACTTGGATCAGTGCAAGTTCCATGCTTCAACTCCAAATTTGGTGGTGTTTTTAGCCTTGGGCAATTTCCTTCTTTCATTGAGGTATAATGGACAATTAGATGGGATCAGCAGCAAAAAGCAAGCCTACCATCCTCTGTGAAGTGTCCTCAGGACCCAGTTTTTACTGACATAGTCTCACAAGAGATCAATGCACTGCTGCAGCCATTTGGAATAATCTCCCATCTAAACCAATAGTGGCTCAAAAATACTTAGGGGGCTTAGAAATATCAGCCAAGTGGCAACGAGATACAGCACCCATGACTTGGTTACGTTTCTCTCTGCAGCCACAGGTTCATCTAATTGCTATCCAAGATAATGTCAGAAGACAAAGATAAATCAACTAGTATCCACGGGCTGAGAACAAGTGCTGTCCCCCAGAGCCAGCTAACCCTGGTCTCAGCTTTTGGCTTCAATCACCACTGAAAGTGTTTCTTATCATTATGACCCCTCAGAACATGCTGCACGAGCTGAAAAGCCCAGAAGATTGAGCAAAAGCATTCTCAGTCACAGCGTGTCAGGAATAAGACTAGAAAGAGAATTTATCAGTGTACAACACTGTTCAAAGGGCTGTGGTTGAAGCATGTTGTGAAGAAAATGCCATTGGCTGAAGAGTGACATCATTTTGGTGGGGAGCAGAAGGACACATATACCATTTGGCCTCAAGCTGCACCAGGGGAGGTTTAGACTCCGTATTAGGAACAATTCCTTCCCCAGAAGGTGCTCAGGCATTGGAACAGGCTGCCCAGGGATAGACACACCATCCCTGCAAGTGTTCACACACTGTGTAGACAAGGCCCTCAGTGCCATGGGTTAGTGGTGGCCTTGGCAGTGCCACGGTAAAGGTTGGACCTCATGAGCTTAAAGGTCTTTTCCAACCTGGTTGATTCTATGATTCTACGAAATGCCAGGGCTTGGGCAACTCCAAGGAAAATAATTTGAACATAGTCATGTATTCAGGTCTAAATTAATCCAGACTTTGGTAAAGTCTTGAGGAAACCAAAAGGTAGGTTTGGGATCAGTATCTTGTCCCTCATCTGCTCAGAGTACCTCTAGCTATTAACAACATATCCAAGCCACATGGATGTATTCATTTGCTGCTGCACATCAGACCCCCATGCAGCAGCCAGCTGCACACGATAAGCACAATAGTGACATTACATCATCAAAAGAATCCAAAGGAAATTCAATAAACTCCAATTTAATAAATTCAATATCCTGAGCACCTACTTCCCAAGCCTGACAAAGCCTTAATATATGCAGCTGATCATAAATGCCTACAAAGTACATGACAGAAAAACAAGCTCTATTCAGTGATGTTTAAATTATGACCTTACTCACATTTTCCCTCCTTAAAAGAAGCAAACGTGCAGCTTTTCATATCCCAGCCCCAGTCCATCAGAACTGCGTCAGTGGCACATCTGCATGCACTCAACAGCAGTTCTCTAGCTGCTTCTTTCTCTCCCTGATGCTGACAACAATCATTCCGCTTCTAAACACCTGATGCCAGGGAACCCATCAGTGCGGGGCGGTTTTATTTCCTCTGCCTAAACTCCACTGGACTCTTTTAAAATGGGTTAAAATATAATAGAGGAAGGGAATATATTATGCATTTATATAAACATAGGAAGGAAAATGATGGAGAGAAAGAAAGGGATAAGGAAAACGTAAATTAAGAAGCTTGTGCACAACAGCAGTTCTGCTACTGCAATATCCTGCTCCAAGGCTTCCCAAACCACCTCCTAGGATGAAGGCGTAAGCCACCTCCAGAAGTTATGAAATTATTTACTGGAAAGCATGCTCCTAACCTCCACAAATACGTATTTATAGCCCACTTGATACCTTCTCTGCTTTTGTAATCCTACACACCTACAGCCTGCAGGTCAGTGCTTTGAACCTCACATGCTTTTTACACTCCTATTTAGCTCACAAGCTCAATCTCTTTAGCAACTCATTTTATTACCTCCAGCTTCATGTAAAGCATGTACTGACCCGCAGCTGTCAGATCAGGGTTTTATTCACAGTAGCATCACCCACAAAAGTCTAATCCACCCCAGTAATCCAGCCAGGGTAAGTGGTACCCTTTCTTACAGAAAGCCCAAGGGAAAGCCAGGGAAATCCAGTGATTGATCTGACAAGTAAATTGTTGCTTCACTTGACAAAGATTAATTAATATTGGAAGAGAAATGGGAGCAGGAATGATAAGCAGCAGAGATACCCAGGGGAACTGATAAACCAGAGAGATGTGTTTCACAACTAACAGGCCCATCAACAAGCCACTCAATTTCCAAGTCTCTAAAATCAGGCCTGTGCTTAGGAAAGCAGCTCCAGCCCTGCAGTGGCAGATGCTGATGAACTCCTCTGGAGGGATGCTGGCTTCAGGCACCCAGCTCTGGCACCCATGGACCTTTCTTCACACCTTGGGTGCCTAGGCAGCTGTGGCCAGGGGAGCAGGACACCAAGGATGTGACTGCAGTCATGACTTCCCAGCATCACAGAGCAATGGGTGGCTCCCTCCCTACACACACACCTTGTTTTATAGTCAGCAAAAACCAGGATGTGAAGATGGAGCATCTCTGGTCTCCTCTGGGGAGCTGTGGTGTCCTGACTCCCACAAGTTAGATGCGGCTACAGAAAGAGTTTTGCTTCTTGAGTCCACCCAGCAGTAAGGTTCAAAGAGCATCCAAGACACCCAATCTGTCAAATTGCTTTCCAATTCTTTCTCAAAACAGTCTTACTTGGAATATAATTATACATAGAACTATTTAACAGCATAATAATGTGGCTTTCTATATGAACTGCTACCGCTCCATGCTGGCAGGTAGACTGGGGAGGGTGCTGTAAATCTACCAGCTGGCATCCCGAAGAAAACACTTTTCTTTCATCCCTTAACAACAGCGTTTGCAGGCACACCCAGAGCTTCTCACAGAAATCAGGATTACAGCCTGACTATAAACAAGGGATGGTGCTGGACATGTACATTCCTGGAAACAGCACCCTCCCCACCTTTGCTGGGAAAGGGAAGAGACAGCAGAAGGAGGCTGGCATCCAAGCTGCAACCTGGAGCAAGCATCTGAGTGAATGTATTACTTAATTACAGAAATGAGTTTTCATACAACGAGATTAGAATTATTTAGCTGGTTTCATCGCTGTAAATCAGTGATGACTTGTGAATGTCAGCTCTGAATTAGGCCAATGTAAATATCTGATGAAGTTCACAGGTATGCATAAACAACAATACAATAATGAGTCAGAATCGTTTTGTAATATTTAAAATGAGCTTTTACTCCTAATGAGCCTGCTGCATCCTTAAATTATTTTAAATGATGTGTTCTACCTACAATAGTTCTGGGATATGAGATTATATTCACAAGGGGTAATTCTGATGCATAGCAACATGTACTGATGTGTAAAATATCAGTTCAATATTTAGTCGTATTAAAGGCATAAATATTGAGCAAGCCTGAAGTTTGCAGTCAAGTAAAATCACACTGCAAATTGGAAATGAAACTCATGAAGAACCAACCACTCTGAGGTTAGCAGCAATGCTTGAAGGTATCAATGGGAGGAAAATTCAGTCCCATTCAGTCTGTGCATCACCATTCAGACACCACAAGATGTACAGAGCAATTAGCATGCTTTAAACAAGCTGAGGGAGAGTCAAGACCTTCCCTGCTAGCAGCAGCACTAAAATGTAAGCCTAAATTATATCAGGAGCTAAACTGAACTGCTGCCAGGGTTTGGGAGGCCTGAGATACCAGAACACCAACTGCAAGCTGTGCAACCTCAGCGCTCCCGAAGCTGAGAGAAGGGATCAAGACCTGAAAGTCTGGCTTCACTTACTAGTCAGGATTAGACATTCAGGGAACAGGAGGAGGTAGCTACTGTCTCCAGAAGAACAGAGTGGGAATTGCTCCACAGCAGGAAAAATACCATTTCATAGAATCAGGGAATAGTTTGGGTTGGAAAGGACCTTGAAGATCATCTGGTTCCAATCCCTTGCCACGGGCAGGGAAATCTTCCACTAGACCAGCATCAATGAGGCAGCCACAATAACATTTGACAGAATTTGTACTTTTCTGAAGGAAAATGTGGCTGAAGCCGAAAGCAGATGCATAAGTAAATGCAACACAAAAGCACTGTAAGTTTTTTCTCTTTTCCAAGATGATCTGTCTTAATGAGTTTGCTCTGGTACATCTCCAAACAGCAGTCACGTCCACCTCTGCTTTGGAAACGTCTAGCCTCTTGGATGCTTTGCTTTTGTGTTTCTCATTTGGGATACAGCTCTTCAGCTTAATCCTACCCAGCAACCATTTCCTGCACTGTGTACTTGATTTAAGAACACTAGTCAGTGTTATTAATTGGCTGCCTCAGTAATTAATTAATCTTGTTGGGAAAACATCTTCATTCTGTGTTAACATGCATTTGCATTTCCATGAGTTAATGAAAGTGGGATATCAATTAAGAGACAGGAAAAGAGCAACCTGAGGAAAATCAAACCAAAGCCCAAAGTAAAACCAACCAGAAGAACAAATCCCAGCTTTGTTTTCTCACCTTTTCATTAAACACTTTTATTTACTTCTTTTTGCTATTATTTTCTTATAGAATCATAGAATGGTTTGGGTTGGAAAGGACCTTAAGATCATCCAGTTCCAACCCCTCTGCCATCAGCAGGGACACCTCACACTAAACCATGTCACACAAGGCTCTGCCCAACCTGGCCTTGAACACTGCCAGGGATGGAGCATTCACTACCTCCCTGGGCAACCCATTCCAGTGCCTGACCATCCTTACAGTAAAGAACTTCTTCCTTATATCCAATCCAAACTTCCTCTGTTTAAGTTTTAACTCGTTACCCCTTGTCCTGTCACTACAGTCCCTGATGAAGAGTCCCTCCCCAGCATCCCTATAGGCCCCTTCAGATACTGAAAGGCTGCTCTGAGGTCTCCACACAGCTTCTCTTCTCCAGGCTGAACAGCCCCAACTTTCTCAGCCTGTCTTCATACAGGAGGTGCTCCAGCCCCTGATCATCCTCGTGGCCTCCTCTGGACTTGTTCCAACAGTTCCATGTCCTTTTTATGTTGAGGACACCAGAACTGCACACAATGCTCCAGGTGAGGAATTCAGGCAGGTGCATGCACTAAAATTTGGATGATCAACCAGGTACAGGCTTCATATACACGTTTATTTCTGATTTATAAAATACATAATAAACTTTTTCTAAAGTGGCTTTTGGTCACTTTAAACAAATATATATCTGTCCACATGTGCCCACTGGGACTCTTGCAACTGCCTTCTCCCTTTACCACCTAAATACCTTTAGAGATCTGCTCTTCTTCTACACTGGGCAGAAGCTGGAAGAAGATTTTAGGCTCATATTTCCCCCATACATTCAGTGTGGTCCCTTTTCCGTGGCTGCATTTAATTTTGGTACTGGGACTTCTGACATTTTGGAAATCTGGAAGGCTCAGCTCATCTGCTTCAGATGCAACCCCAGACTGGCAGACACCTACGTCTGGGGGTGGCTGGATTCTCAACTCTGCTTCAACCTCCTCTCCCATTTTAGCATTGCATAACGCATCTATTTCAGTCTGCGCCATCAAACATTAACATTAAGAAAAGCCATGCTTCTTAACTGAATATAAAGTAACTCCTTGATGCTTGTGTTCACAGCAATTCTTACCCTGGGGACATTTAACCATATCTACTCACCTACCCCAGGAACATGTGCAAATGAGTGTAGCGAACCTGCCTTCACACACTTGCTCTTATTTGCACAGATTTCTATCCATAATCAGTCAGGATGCAGGTAGATCTTAACTGTGCATCCAGACACCAAAGATGCCAGACACACTCACTGACCCAACTACATGCAGTGAACATGAATTTCACCTGCACCAGTCCTGCTAGTATCTCTTCCCATTCCTCCCAGTTTCAATTGGTGATTTTGACACCAGTTTCTGCCAGCAAAACAAAACCTGCCACTATGTTTCAGTGACAAGGTGGGAGCCAGTTAATAGCTTCAGTTCCCACCTTTCTTGTAATTACAGTTTTGAGAACAAGTACCTCATTTTTTTTCCTATGCAAGGACAAGTATTTTTTTAAGTACAAATTGCAGATACACATTAATATTTAAATGTACAAACTGCAGAGAGTGTAAGATACACCATTACTAAGACTTGCCTTATATGCCCGTAGTACTTCTTAAAACCTCAGGTTTTGTATCTATTCTTTTATTCCCAGATGGCAATCTGGGAGATTTCTGATCATAAAATACAATAAAAAAGCCGAACACTAAAATTTAAATGCTTAATAAAATAGCAACTGGAAATTACATTAGAACAGCAGCCCTTTCATATTTTATTCACAAGTTGGCTGTGAGCAGGGACAGCTTGCCAATTACTTCTCTGGGTAACCTATTGTAATGGTGCTGATTTTGGAAGAAAAGGCATAATTTTACAGCACAGTTGCAAGCAGAGAAAAGCAGACAATCCCCATCAGCAAAGAGAAAATAAAGTGTTCTCTCCTCTGGCTCTTAACAGAGGTGAATGCTATTTGTTTTAATGAAGAATGGCTCATAGAAATGCTCTTTGGATCCGGTTGTTTGGAAAGACTTTTGTCACATAAGGTTTTAAAGTATTCACGAATGTTTTATACTATGCAGCTTACCCAATCCATTGTCTAATACGGAATGAAAATGTCCAGATTCATCTGTAGAGTACAAAATGCTTCTACAGTTAATGGTGTCTGATAAATGACACCTACTTCTCTGGCTATCCTTAACTTGGTGTGGGGATCACACATCTGTCTCCCTTCCCAGTGTAATAGTCATACCTGCTATCTCCAAGCCCTGAAAGCTCTCACCTGCCAGCTGATATTAAGCAGCATCCTGAGAGCAGAGGAAACAAAATACAATGAATTGAAGAGTAACTGGGAATATTCTTAGAGAAGGACAGATTAGCATAAGAACGACTGCTGGTCATTAACACTGCCCAAAACAGCAGCGTCAGTCCATTCTATTTCACTTCTGTCCACACTAGGAAAGAGTGCTCTGCTTGCAGAGCTCTATGTTTATACTTTGTGAAGAAAGGGATTCAATGGGTTTCATGCTGCTTTAACACATGGGACCCTGGAGAATTTCATTAGGTAGTAAAATGGTTACAGCAAAACAAACCTGGTGCTACACACTGCCTGGAAAACCAGGCTGGACTTTTCCTAATGTCAAGCAGCAATGGCTGATGCTGAATGCAGCTGGGAAAAGAGTCACCCCTTGCACTGCAGTGAAAATACAGAACAATATCCAAACCTACACCTATGTGCAACTAGTTTGCAGGAGAGTAAGGCTGTTTGGTGAGATGTGCTCTCAGATGCTGTGTCCCTGTTGTCAATACAAACATTTCTATCTACTTGCACAAATCATAGCCCAGAATCAAGCTACAAAGAGCTCCAAGAGTTTGGGACATTCAGCCCGATTTATTCCTCTGTCAGGAAAACGATGCTGGGAATTGTGTATGCTGAATCCAAGAGACATTTTATCAACAAATTCAGACCAGGAACATCAGGTTTATGGATCTCCTGAGTTCTCAGCTTTCCTCTGGGGTTTGCCATGAAATGTGGCTGTGAGAATAATGCTGCATTTAGCAGGGTGGAGTTTATCTACTCCTAGGATGGAATGGGTTGGGGCTCAGCTTCTTCATATCTTGCCTCTGGGGGATCTGCTCAGTCCCACATACAGCTATGCATGCAGCCCTGTCTGGAAACATACAAGCTGCAGCTCCTCATCTGAGGCTGTGGAGCAGAGAGTGCTGTAGCACCCTACTCCTGTGGTGTGAGAGCCTGAGCATCATTCCCTTACATCTGCACTTACTCCTGGTTTCATATTTCCTAAGGGCCTCCTCTGTTGTGTGTTACAGCTACAGCATGCCTTCATTCAGTTGACCTAGGAACAGTCTATAAAACCAGGCACACCTTCTCATGCCCTCGCAGATACACCCCCGAAGATCTCCCATTCTCCATGGTGCAACTTTCAGCAGAGCCCAACAGGGGCAATCTTGACCACTGACTTCATCATAGCATTAGACCACTTCTAAGCGTTCAGGAAACTCCAGTCACAAACTGGATGTGGAGAAGACACCAGATGCCTTCCTTTTATAAAGCAAAGAAGCCCAGGACCTTTCTAGGGAGCAGAGAACCTCTCAGTTTCTGTACTATAGCTGGTGCTCAGAGCATTTGCTCTTCACCAGCAGCTGTTGAACGATGCTGTTTCCTGAGTCCTAGCACTCCAAGGGAATGGTGCTGGAGAACATGTGTTCTGGTGTGATAAGGAGGCATAAAAGTTACTTGGTATCCCATCAAATGAACCACTTCACTAGCGCCATTCAAAACACAGGAAAAAGGCAATGGGTGGAGAATGAAACAAAGGAGGAGAGGAAAGAACCTGTCTGAGACTTCAGTAATGTGCAAGAAACAACGTGGAGGCTTAGAAACCATTTCATAGGAAAGAACACGACACTTGAGGCAGGCAGTGCCTCCCCTGCAGCTGGGTTGCTCTAAAGCTGGCTCAGACATCCCTCCTCAATGCAGGAAGGTACAAAGGTCCCTCCAACAGCAGAGCACATGCACACACCACATGCTGGGATCACTGCAGCCCAGATGCTTTCCCAGCAGTACAACACATCATGCAGGTTGGCAGCACATTCTTCACATCAACACAGGGATTTTATCTCTGCCCTCTTTGTTTGACAAACTTTTGTTACAATTTTGCCTAATTGTCATAAAGCATATGTAAGCATCTAAAAACACATCAGTCAAACAGCCAGTCAGCACACTCGGAAATACATATTCAGCAGGAGACGGGAAACTCAGCCTTCTTAAAAAGCCCAAGACAACCTTCCCTGTGCAAAGAAATCTAATGTTTTCTGAACATTTGCTATTAATTAAGTACTCCATTAAGCATAAAAGCAGTAAATATCAAAACGATTACTTAGATGAAGTGAAGCGTACATGGAATGTCAAGTAATTTTCCCCTCCTTCAAAGCTTAAGACATGTAAAACCCACTGGAAGAAGTGCTACCATGAAGGCAGGACTCAGTAACCAAGGAAGCTGTAGAATGAGATTAAACTCCAAATCCTTTATGAATACCCTTTTCTGGTCAAAATGAACTAATAATCTGCCCCATCCCTTCAAAGGAATTACTAAAGTGCAAAGTTATGCATGTACATGAACATATTTATGGGAATGGAAGTCTTTATACAAATGGAGAACAAATCAATTAGTTCAGTGTTTCACATGGGCCTCTGGTGAAGGTAGAATACATGAGACTGTCCAAATAAAATATGAGGTCATTCCATAATCTCCATGAAAGTAATTCTTGATGAGGTTATGAATAATATCAGTTCTCATTACATCTCATTCTCGTTATTCTACGATCTCAATATGTGCAAGTTGAATATCGCTCCATCTGGAAATACATTCCTTAAAGGAAGCGATTTTGTTCATGTAGAAAGCCTAATCCTTATAAAGTCCCCGGGAAAGGATTCTGCTGACTTCAAAGCAGACCGTCCTTCATGCAAAATATGGTAACAGTTATCCAGCCCTTCTGCACATTAGAAATATCCATTTCATCAAGGTCATGCAATGAGATACACCTGAATGATTCTAACTGCTTGCTCGTTTTAAAACCTGATTTCAATATATTGCTCCCCGAATCTGGGTTTAGTGTGAACGCGAAAAGCACACGGTAGAACTCCCAGGTTGTTAGGCATGAAAACTACACTTGAACCCATTAGACTTTGCCTGGTTTTTAACATTAAAACACACTTTTCCCCCAGCAGCTAAAGTTAATTTGAAGCTCATGCATATAGGGAAATCCATTATCAATGATGCCAGAGAGAAAAATGAAATACAAAAATAATCAAGCATGCTTCTTAATTGCTGTTATCTCATCTAGGGTCAAAGACATCAATGTGTCTTCATCACATAGAATCATAGAATAGTTAGGGTTGGAAAGGATCTTAAGATCATCTAGTTCTGACCCCCCTGCCATGGGCAGAGACACCCCACACTAAACCATATCACCCAAGGTTCCGTCCAACCTGGCCTTGAACACTGCCAGGGATGGAGCATTCACAACCTCCCTGGGCAACCCATTCCAGTGCCTCATCACCCTAACAGTAAAGAATTTCTTCCTTATATCCAATCTAAACCTCTGCTGTTTAAGTTTCAACCCATTGCTTGACGTCCTGAGGCGGCACATTCAGAGTTGCAATCCTGTATAATACTCTGGGCTTTAATATTTCTAAACTGTAAGTTGTATCCTCAACAGTGGCTGAACCTCAGTACGGGTTCTGGTCTGGGAGGTGGATAATAAAACCAAGTTGTAAGTGGAAGACTTTTTGTGGAGCATTAGAGAACCTCTCATCCCAAGCTAGGCAAGGAGGTCCCATTCCTCAGCCCTGGTCTATACTGCACTGGGGAAGGCAAGAGCAGGGATGAGGCTGTACTTATGCATCACCAGCAACAGCATGTATCTTGTTTGAAAGAGATGCCAATTTCTTCATAATTTTGTATGTCTGAACCTTACTTTTCCAGCATATGGCATCTTCAAAGGCTTACTCGATAGCAGAATTAAGCAGCTGACATATAGTGAGGTTAATGCTATTGCTACCATATAACTGCAAAACCAGTCAAATCACAATTGTGTTTGCTACATAACAATGGTCCTATGCGGGTTAAGAAGGTTCCTAGCAAGATTTCTGTAGCTTTTCTAGCATGAAACCCTAAAAGATGAGACATCCCTGCCTAAATAGAAAGATAAGTGGATGCAATCAACATGCTCTTTAATTGTCTCTCCCATGGCTCCCTGCAGGAAAAAGCCCACACCTTTATTCTGCACATACTAATTTCAGAGCATTATTTTTAGGGAGGAAAAAAAAAGCCAAGAAAAAAAAAAGCCATTTGACTGACACGTATTAATTAAAGCCTGCTGTGATGTTTATTAGTTTGGGGATAATTATTTAATCAAGAAATAGCTGCCAAGCTTTTGATTCAATGCTGATGAATAGATATGTTCAGAAAGATACCTGAAGCTTACTGAAGTAGGGACAAATCCAGAATAATTCCTAGGAATTTGGAAGCAGTGGATCACCATAAGCACACTGACCTGGCATTCATTCGAGTTCTGAGACCTGTAGCTTCTTTCCTGGCTAAACACCAGTTTGATCTGCAAATATTTGTTGGCATAACTGAGCCAAACATAGAAAATCCTACCTGAAGGAAACAGGATAAACAACTTGGCAGCTCCCTGACAACTTGTGATCCGTGTATCCATTCCTTCCACTGCTCCTACATAAACATCTAGTAAGGAAAAAAACTTATGTCAAGTGCATGTCCACTTTTCCTTTAAAGCAGTGGATAAGCTTTGACTTCTTGACCAGCGCTAAAGCCGAGTGTGAAAAGTATTTCACAGCTCTCTGCTGTTGTTTTGGAAGAAGAGTCAGGTTTTCATTACATACATGGTATACTGGAGTCTCCTGCCCTGGCTGTATTCACTGTGCAAACTCAAGCAACAATCTGGTGGAGAAACTGTCAGCAAGAAGACCTCTAAAATGTCTTCTATATTAAAATTACCTGACTGAAATAAAAATGTACCTAATTCATTCAATTTTAGGTCTGCAATCAACATCACAATGCAATATCATGTATTACTGTTAATTACAGATACTACAGGTATGCTGAACCTTCTTGAACAGCAAAGTATGCCCAAACCTAGAAAGTCTGCAATCTAATATCACCATTCCTGCAAGAAATGGCTTCAGAAAGAGCTCTGCATAGTCAGATGTAAAATTAGAACTAGACATTCCAAATGAGAATTAAAACCTCAGGTAATGAAAGAACAAGGAAATTCAGAAAGGTAAGAAGGAAGAAGAACAGCCCTAGTACGAAGCTTAAATGATTTCTCTACAATCAAGTGACTGTCATGGTGGATTAAATAAGTTAAAACTCACACAAACATATATGCTTATGTGTGTGCATATATATACCTACATACATATAATAAACCAAATACATGGCTTAGAAAACAAGACATTTGCTTGGGCAGACATGTTTCTAAGGGATTAGAATCAGGGAAATGGATGGAAATGAAAGATTTTCCTTTCTGGACAAGTTTTTGTCTGTCTTTCTGAAAGCAGAAAAATAAACTGCAGACAGGGTTGTCAACTCAGCAATTCATTTGTGCTTCTCTAAAGATGCTAAAACCTTCAGAGGATCGATCTTATGCCAGTAATGTGTGCTAAACCATCACTGATTTCCTCTGGCGTGGCAAGATGTACAGAAGAGACTGCACCTGAGCATGAAGCCAGGGACTTCACAGGGATCTTGCTGCTGACAGGGGCTGCTGGTGGTTTAACAACAGACTTTGTCTTTCTCCTGTTGAGGTAACAGTCTTCTAAATTTAGAAAGAGTGGGAGATTTTGTGAGCCTGAACTTCAACAAAGGTTTTTTCTGTCAGAGTGAGGAGGTGTAATGGGAGCTAAGGGAGTAAAAAAGTGCCCCAGCTCTCCCGAGAACAACGATTTCCTCCTTTCCAAGCAAACCTGAACTGAAATTTACCACATTGGGGATGCTCTTGAGAATATACCATTGGTGCCATCATTTTAAACTCAGTCCATTTGTCAATCAGCACCTGGCATTTTAGTCTTGGTTTACATTGTTGGGGTTCACCTTTTCAGTGAAAGCAGAGCCTTGAGAGACATCAGTCTGCTCCTACTAACAAGGTGTGAATACATTCAGCAGTACTATTTCTCAAGGCTCCCTTTCCTTTAGCATGTGAAGAGGCATCACACCAGCGGGGCAAGGGGTAGAGAACACATCAGATCATACATAGCCCATCCACTCCCTCTTCTTGTATGCGCCTGAGTACCACAGGCAACCTTAGTTCTTTCTGTAGCCTTTTCTACACTATGGAAGAAGTAATTTTTGGATATTAACAGTTTTCTTCTAAGACTCTTTCCTGTGTTTAACTGAATTAAGTACCTCATTTACTCATTCCTAGAGTAAACCATGAACAACAGCAACCTGGAGTAAGTATCTGTACTAAAAGTAGCACTCTTTACACACCTAACTCATACATGGTAATTGATTTAGGATCAGTCTCATGAAGATGAGGTTTCTGCTTTTCACGTTTTATCTCTTCCACGGTATAGCTCAGGCAAGCTGTTTAGTTTGTAATGGCAAATCCAATGGCCCTACAAACAGCCTGGTCTCCACTGAGAGTTTACTTCATGCTGGTGATTTTAATTCACCATTTTTACGTGTCTAGACTAATCTTCACCCAAGTGTCATCTGTTTAGAAATACAGAAAGAGGTTTGCACTGTGTAAAAGTAACCCCGTGTGGATAGGAGGTACAAAGCCCAGATAACTTCACACAAGATTTTTGGGAGACTGATACGATAAAAGATCTGCAAAGCCGTAGAAGGAAACCAGAAAATTCACATTCATGATGAGTAATACACTGTTCCAGTTAACAGCTTTTAAAGGGCAACCCTCTCAGCAAGGGTTGTATGCACAAAGGCTCAGATGCTCTTTACTGCAACATCCTTTTACAAAGGCATGCAAGTGTTTTACCCTCCCATGCACAAAAAGACCTTGAGGCTAAACTGGGTTAGTGTGTTACTGTGATGGTAGTTTTTATGCTGAAGATGGGCACACATCATACACAGAAAAGAGACCAGGAGCCCAACAGAAAAATTACATCTTGCTTTTCTCAGGCATAAGCTTGGAAGAAAGACAAGCAGAGGAAGATGCTTGGCTATTGCCTTTCGCATTATTCTGTGTTGCAGGTCCAACTGCTTTGTGTTACCTCTAATGGTTCCAGGTCAGAGCACATCATCACCCCCCTCACTGAGAGGGAGGCTACAGGCCAACAGATCAAGACCAAGTTATTATCCATCCCCTCATATCCTCTCTCCTCTGCGTCCCACTTTCCCATTCCTCTCAAACTCTTTTCCCCCTGCAGGTCAGGACCATGACACATCTGATAGAAACACAATTGTGAAGGCCAATCAGATTTATGGCTCTGGTTAGCTTTTGCATTTCAATCTCTCTGATTCTCCATTTGCAGTTTGAATGGCTATGGATTCAAGGGTGCATCTGAAGCAGGCTATCACAGGCATATACAGTGCTTGGTCCCGATCAACAGTAATCCTTCTGGCCAGAATAGTAATAAAGATTAACACATTTTTAAGGTGTAATCTTGCAATTTGATCAATTGCCTGACTGCAGAGACAGGATGGCATACATAGAAGAGCATTAAAAAGTCTAAAGAGTACAAGAAAATAGATCTTTGGACTCTCTTAATGGCTTAGCATATAAGGGAAGGAAGCAGGAAGCATGTTGTGACACAGCAGCATTTTGGTGGAAAATACAATGCATGGTTTATTAATTGTTGCAAGTTTTACATCTGTCCAATATCAGAGAATAAAACCTATTTAACCCCAATCAGTCTTGCTGGGTTTGCAAACTGAGCTCTCCACTATTTAGCTGAACCATGCTTCTGTGTGCAATGCATTCCTAAGGAAATGGTTGTTCCTTATTGGACTGAAAACTGCAAGTAGCTGTAGAGCACATACAGCAAAATCTGTCTTCTGAAGAAAGCTGAGCCCTCAGCCTTCTGCTGGTTCTGCTTTAGATGCGTTACTGTTTCCTATTGCCAAATGAAGTCACATTAAACCCAGGTTATTCTTCAAAGCCTGCATCACCTCTTATATGTACCACTTCAAAATATGTATCTCAGCACTGCTTTGATTCCTACCTAAGCTACACTTCAGGGAACCTCAGAAAATGTGTAACAACAACCAGACTAAACACACAGCACATGAGATCTACAGAATCCTTTTATCAGCAACAGGATTGTGGAAACAATCTGTGAGCAAGAGAACTGAAATAATCAAGACAAAGAGATAGAACCTTGCAAACTAATCAGGTCTGAACATTCTCTCTGATAAGCCTTGAGATCTGTTAGCCTGCCTACAACTGGCCTGGTGAAAGCACTGGGCATATCAAATAGTATTTTCCATTACCCCTGGAAGAGGTCCTACCTATCCCATAACATGGAGTTGTAGGCTTTATCTTTACGCATTTGCAGACCAATACAAAAGCCTTACGAGTGTTTCATACAACAGAAGGGTTTACATTCATCATCTGAGATTGATCTGACGCGGAACCACACTTATCACAGGATGTCACCTTGTTGGAGATGGGATTTCTTAAAACCAAATAAATATCCCCACTTCCCAGCATCAGGCCATTCTGTGGCTCAGCTGTGGCACTTGGAAACAAGGAAAAGTGCATTGTGTATTATCCATTCAACATGAATATAAAGCATATGATGTGACATCGTAGTGGCTAGTTCAGCAGGCATCTGTAAAGACATGCAGATACAACCTTGCTAAAGATTTGCCTCTCACCTGTTGTGAGAAAACAGTTTGATTCTGATGTTAAAAACTTGCTGCTCTTAAGCAGAGTGGACACGAGCAGTTCTTGGATCTACTGCCTGCAGCATGGGCTCAGAATAGAAATAAGAATCTGAAATTCATCTTGGCTCTACTTTACACATGAAAAGAGCTCTTGCAATGAATTAAAACTGAGCGTTATTTTATGGTAATAAATGGTGCCTCCTCTTCCTCTCTACATCCAAACTGTCGTAAACGTAAAATTTAATTTTCCCTAATACTTTATGAGTAGTTAGTACAGCTATAAGTTTCAGAAAGAGCTGAGTCTTGGGAAATAGGAGAAATTAAATTCTAATGTTGCATGAACATACTGCAGCTTCATCAAGAGTAACCAGCGGTGATGAATCTTCACCTACCAAGAGCTGCTGTCTGTCACTTGCTCCTATCATTATTATTCTCAACCCCAAACTCTCTCCAGTTTAAATAAGGAAGAGTGATGCAAAATGGAAAGCATCCTGCATTACTAAGGTAGTAATATTGTGGGAAACCAGGATTAAGAATCATAGAATAGTTAGGGTTGGAAAGGACTTCAAGATCATCCAGTTCCAATCCCCTGCCATGGGCAGGGACACGTCACACTAAACCATGTCACCCAAGGCTCTGCCCAGCCTGGCTTTGAACACTGCCAGGGATGGAGCATTCACAACCTCCCTGGGCAACCCATTCCAGTGCCTCACCACCCTCACAGTAAAGAATTTCTTCCTTATATAGAATCTAAACTTCCCCTCTTTAAGTTTTTACCTGTTACCCCTTGTTCTGTCTCTACAGTCCTTGATGAGTCCCTTCCCAGCATCCCTATAGGCCCCCTTCAGATACTGGAAGGCTGCTCTGAGGTCTCCACGCAGCCTTCTCTTCTCCAGGCTGAACAGCCCCAACTTTCTCAGCCTGTTTTCATATGGGAGGTGCTCCAGTCCCCTGATCATCCTCATGGCCTCCTCTGGACTTGTTCCAACAGATTAGGGTTTGGATGCACCTCTACCAAACAAGATGTGTGCTCAGTTGTAATACAGATTTCTTGCAAATTCTGCCTTGATGACAGCATTGTATTACTTGACCAAAACCAGTTTGCTACTGAATTCCCAAAGGGACACCAAGAAAGCCTCTATTACAGGCAGTTAGGTAAAAACAAAAGGAAGTAAACCCAGCCTTGTCCCCTTCCAAATGAAAGGTTTTTCCTTATGCTGCACCATGTATTTGGAAGGTTACGGTCAGGAGCAGCTAAGGATAAAGCAGCACCATTTCCCTGTGGCACAATTCTCTCTCATCACCCACTTGTCCTTGTTGTTAACATCATAAGCACAAGTGGCCTTTCCTTGAATTAGCTTAAATCCAGTGAAGGTGGATGACAACCCATGGCATATGGTCAGCACAGTAGCCGCTGATGATCTGGGATGTGTCAGAACGTGCCCATAAGCCTCCATATCAAAGCAGACAATTCACTTTAGCAGAGGTTATCTCAGGCCTCGCCCTTCCCAGTTAAGTATTTTTATGCATGAGCAGGAGTTGAGTGAGGGCCAAAGCACAAAATCCTAACGTGAGTTAATTCCTGCAGCTCCGGCCTTGGGAAACACAGAGGAACCGGCCAAATATCCTCCTAGTAAAAGGAAACTCGCCTGATTTCAGCTTCATGTTTATATTGCTGAGGGACTTGGCTCTGGTTTCCTAATTGACATACAGACCCATGAAAAGCTTTATCTCTCTTTCCAAAAATGTTGTTTTAACCTTAGGAAGAATGGGATCCGTACATGAGGAAAGGCACAGACTGAGGTGCCTTGACGTTTCTAGACACGTTCCAGGCTTTTAAGAGGAATGGCAGGCGAAACCTTTTAATATCTATTGTGATGGTGGCCTTTCTCCAGCTCCAGGAAGGGAAAGCCCCAGGCAGTCTCTGGTGCACACCCCACAGCCAAGACCATCCCCACTGATGGCTGTGGAGATATGTAAGCAGCACATGCTTTGGAGCAGGACCTGGAGCCTACTGGCTAAATCCAGACTTTCCAAGTATTCACAGCCTCAAACCATTTTCTGGGTGGAGAACTCGAGGCTTTACTTCTGTTTAGAACTGAACAAAAAATACTCCTCAAGAGGGGACAGGGAAGCAAGGATCTGTTAAAATCAGTGTCCCAGATAAAAGTGATTCAAGTTATCAAAGTTGCAGCATTTTAAAATAAGGTTTCTTCTTCTTCTTCCTTAATTCCTAATTATTTATTGTGTATTTCTTAGCTGATAAAGTATACTTTATATATATATATGTATATATATACACACACATAAAGTGCACATCTGACACTGACTGGCCAACTAACATGGAAGTAAATGGTTTCTTGAGGTAAAATCTCAGCCCTGCTTATGCTAACAAAATGCTGCTGTTGCCATCAGTGGATCCCAGATCTTGCTTTTGATTCCCCGCATATACAATTTCTCATTACGAACAAGTGAAATGCAATAGAGGCAGGGTCATACCTTAGAATGTAAGGGTAATAAGAGTGAAAATAAGGGAAAAATAAGATACCAAGAGAAAATAAGGAATAAGATTTTTGTAATATATAACCCATTTTGAACAGCAGATTTCTCTTCTAAAGCAGTGACTTACATCCTTTAATAACTACACAGCACATATTATAACTTCATCGAAGTTTAGCAAACATAGTAATAGAGAGATGGAGAATGAGCATAAGCATTCAATGATGAATGCAAGCAACTGAGCTAGTTTAAACCAGCCTAACTCCATATATATCAGGGAAACCATTAAAATGCAGCCAGAAAGTCAAGGCTCTCTTTCTGTGCTGTACCCAGACCAGAGACACAGAAGAAAACATTAATTCAGTTTAAGAAAGCATAAATCCAGTTTTAATGTGTGCTCACATTTCATTATAGTTGCTCCAGCTTGATCTCCCTGATGTGGACCAGAGTGAGGAAAGGGCAGGTTTTGTTACAACATTGCATGCAGTGATGCATAAGAATTAGTTGCCTGCAGTATTTATAACTCAGGACACTGGTGAGTATTGCCAGAGTACATCACACTGACAGATGCATCCCCACTGCATAAGCAGCACGGCTTTTTATCCTTGAATTAGAATCTTGCCACCACAAACTCTAGAGAGTAAATATGTGGTTTTAGTTAAAATTATATGAGTAGGATTTTAGCAAAACAATTTACTCAGACTGTTCCTGCTAGAGTAATAGCAATTGATTTTTCATCCCAATTTTATTGGCGCTGTTGGGGGACATTAAACCAACTTTTCATGACCATTCCAAATAGGAAAGCTCAGTCCCTTAATTTTCTTCTCCCTTGGTAAAATAGTCTCTCCTTTATAGAAGAACAATAAAATAGCCTTGGTTTTAGCACTGCACTGTATACAAACAAGTTTCTCTCATCACCCATTATATCCTGGAAATACCATCTCATCAGTCCACTAAAAGGGCAGCCCCTAAAGCCCAGAGGGATTCAGAGTTTCATTTTATAAGTCACACATAAAGCTGATGGAACAACTTTGAAAGCTTTAGACAGTGTTAGAGCACCATGTTTGTATTTTGTCCTCGTTTTTGCCTTTTCTTCAGCCTCTAGAAGATAAATTGACAGGTATGGACAGTGGGTTTATAGTTCTCAATAGCTGCTATTTCAGAGTAAGCAGGGTTTCCTTAGATGTAGTTCAGGCAACATCCTTTTCCTCCACTAAAAGAAAAGCCACGAGGAAGCAATGCAACTAAAACCATGACATTTGTCCCCAAATTAGTGACTAGAAGAAGTCAGGCTGCTCCTTGCACAGCTCCCATTCCTATTATTCAACCACCATCATTCCACTTACACAGGACGCCTGCACTCTCTGTTCTAGCAGAGGCACACTCCCAAACTGAGAACTCCTCTAAGTGAGCCCCCCATTAGGAAGCTCAGTTAAACAACTTAAAGGAACTTCTAATTTAACTCCTGCTCCTTTAAGTAAAGGGAAAGATGCCTTTGGAAACCCGGACTTCTTTCCTCTCTGCTACCACTGTTCTCCCTTTAATATCTGCAGAACACGTGTGCATCAATCACGAACAAGTAGAGATAAAGGCTCTACAGTATCATCTTTAAAAGTTAAATGATGTAAAAATAAAAATTACAGAGCTAAAAATAAGATCCCATTTAATTTGATTGGTTTTACGACCCTTTCTGTCAGCACCGATCCAGCTGTAGTACTTCTGCACACAATCTCTAGTTCCAAGGAGAAAATGTAAATCCCCTCTATTTAGCGGGGAAACAGCATCTTGATTAAATTTATGGAGAGAGAAAAAAGGCATTTTCCTTACACAAGAATATGGAAAACAGTCAAGGGAAAATTAGAACTCATGGGGGCAAAATCACTCGCAAGCTGTGCAGGGGTTAGTTACATACAAAAGCACACTTGGAAACCAGCACTCGGCCAAGCAGGCTCCTAGCAACTAAATGCTCCACGCGATGTGTTTTCAAATAGGAGAGAAACTGCAGTTGTGTTGTTGGTAAGCGGAACAAGAATTCCTGCCTCAAACATCTTTTGGTGCCTGGTCTATGAAATGCCAGAGGGCTAAAAGGATGCTCCCATGACATCAAACTGAATAGCTGAACTCTCGGTTTCCTGCCCGTTTTGATAGCGGCTGTACCTTCTTCAGAGCCAGAGAGAGGTTTTCCTTTTCTTCATGGGGTTTTGGCCATAAAAGCAGAAAAATACTTCAAGGAGCTGATGTTACAGATTTGTGATGCTCAAGCGGCTGCGACACTCCAAACCTCACACAACATCGCACACAGATGAAGATGTCACTCAACATACACAGTTTTTCAGTGCTGTGTGGGAAAAATCCCTTCAAGTGTAAGCCAAGAACATCTCCACAGTTAAACATTACCATGGTTATGCCATGGCCCTGGAATAACTTCACAGCAGTGTCCCCTACCTGGGGAAGCACTGCAGACACTTAGTAAGGCCTTTTCTTACTATATAACATGATGTCCAGAAGAATTATTCATGATTGAACCTGCAGTTAATCACTGGAGTTATGAACACTTCCTAGTTCTGTAGACTGAATAGGCATAAAATGATATGCATAATGAAAAACTAATGTAGAGCTCCATATATGGGTAACAGCTGGAATTAAGAGTTTACATCAACATTAAGAGATGTATAGCTATTGAATAGAATGCTATGGTTTTATTCTATGATATAGCCATTAAAATACACACAAAAATGGAAATACAATTAAAAAATAAAGGAAATATTCTGTGGGAAAGGCTAATATGCATCTTTAATGTCATTTCGCATGCAGTTGTTCCCATTCACATAGAGTTGTTCTCCTGAAACAAAAAAGTAGGAACTTACCAGATGTAAAAGACTGCCATGAAATCCCAACAGAAACAAAGTTATATAAGAAATTCTTCTGATGTAGAAGATGGAGTTAAGCTCTCAGGGTAGATAAACTGTGACAATTTAATAAATATAAAATGAAAATAAGTGTTTGAAATTGCCTAAAAATACAGCAGTGTCAGTCATACTGACAATGGAAAATAAAATTGGGAAGGAAAGAAAATGCACCAACCCACCAAGTAAGATACGGGTCCAAAACAACATCTTGCAACTTCAGCTATCCAACAGTAGTGTATAAATACCACCTGTGAAGCCCTTCTTTCCCACTTTCATGTTATAAAAGCATATTTTATCAATTTCTCATATGATCTGATGAATATTTTGCCTAGCATAACTGTTAAGGCTGTTGGGTTTGCTTGCAGATGGATTGATCTGATGCCGTCCAGTATCAGTGGGAAAGATCTAGGAATGCCACTTCACAAGTAGAGTGGTTTTAGCTCCAACTTGCACAGCTCTCCTGTAAAAACTGTACTTGAGTAGAAATGGAAGAGTAATCTTTATGCAGGTCACAGCACTAAAGCACATCCTCTGAACCCCATTCTGAAACCCCTGGTCTTGTGGCTGAGTACTTAGGGAAGCTGAACATACATTAGACCACTTCACAGGGATATGCAGCAGCCTATGGAGGAAGCACATCAAGAATGGCTTTAAAAGCAGCCCAGGTCCTCTTTGAAAGTGCAAATAAGTCAATAGGTTTACAGGGAACCACTGTGAAAATCTGGCTATAAAGATGAAAACCAGCGCTATCATTTTCTAAAAGAATGAGTTCTGGTTACACCAGCTTGACACTCACCAGGGCTGGTTTCGAGTGCACAGTTTTATTTATTAGAATGAGTGAAAAAATGTGCTTTTTCTCCATCAAAAGAAAAAATATCCAAAAATGTAACTGCTACAGCATTTCTAACTCCATTTATCCCCTCTGTAATTGAGGTTTCAAGCCATAATGACTATTATACCAATTAATTTTGTGTGTTCATGGGCACTGAGGATGCCTAACCTACCATTAGCACACAGGCAGATACACAGACATTCACACGTAATGCTTGCTCATACCAGTGACATTCTGTCTATGGAATATAACATTTCTCCTGGAAAATGTTATTACATATTTTATTGACGCAATAACCTTGTTTTTCGAGGACAGCAATATCTGTTGGCTATTTTTACCTACTAGCAGGAATTTGTGACTATTAATTGAGGTCTATGGTTCTTTAGTGTAATAGTTACCGCATTATAGAGAAAGGAATATCACAATTTCTCCTCTAAATAATGTCAGGCCAAGAGCAAACCTGAATTTAAGTTATTATTTCAGTTGCTTTTACTACGGTTTTTTACTCCATGAATTAGCAAAAGAAGAAGCTATAATGAAACCATTCTACTTCATCCTTTTGCATGTGATCAACCTTCTATGATCTGGAAGAGCAGAAGTGTTTTGGAATGTGTGCAGGAAAGCGAAAATGTTTGACTGGTATCTTCTCATCTTTAAAATGCAATGTCTGAAGGTAGCAAATTGGGTGAGTAAAGTGAACTTTCTTATTTTCTCCTCTCTGACCACCTGAGCTCAACTCAGCTCAACTCTCTGCTTTCATACCCTGACACTGACAGACAGAGGAGATGCAAAAAGCATAAACCCCTGTACTGTAATATCCACTATACCAAGAGACAGCGTGTGCACTGCTCTTATGAAGCTGTTCTCCTTTTTCCAGATATTCCATGTCCCCCCCCAATAAATATATTTATTTTCATTTATTTCACTATAGCCATTCTAAAACATCTCAGACTGCTCTAGAACACCTCGTTTCACTCTTACTTCCCTCTATCACTTCATTCATCTTCTCCTGTTGCTTCTGGACCATGACTACATGTTCTGCTGATTCCCTTTTACAAGATTATCTATCTATCTATCTATCTATCTATCTATCTATCTATCTATCTATCACCTCCTATAAGCCCCCACAATCAGTTCTTCTCTCCTGTTTGTGGACACCTTCCAGTGAACTTCCTTTTCTCCTTGGTTTCTTTTGCTTCTTGCCATTCTCCTGACAATGAAACCCCTCGTAGACTACAGAAACCTACTGCAGCAAAGGAAGCTACTGCCTAAGTTACATCAGACACAGCACCTCTTGGGGCTGGAGAAGCTGTTGAGGAACTGAGTCATCCATTCAGGTCCTACAAAATCAATGAAGGCCATTGAGCAGGAACAAAGCGTAACCCATCTCCTCCTCCACCCCTAATGCCTTGCTTAAACTACTAGGTTATTTTCCCTCAGGGCTCCATTAAACTGTAGTGTTCTGTCACCAGCCTAACCCGCCTATATAAATGATGCACTTATTATAACATCTGAAACATAAGAGTGACCAATAACTTTCTAATGAGCACACAAACAAGAACAGCAAAACAGCACCATATCATAGACGAAGAGCTCTTTTGTGCAGGGATAATCTGAGTTTTCCTTGTCAATACATTTGTTCAGTTTAATGTTCACCCAATGAGCTTAATGCATTTATAATTGAATCTTTGACTGCTTGGCTATGAATAAAGGATTAGGTCTGATGCAAAAGGTCACACTGACCTTGAGAGCTATCAAGTTACAAGACATTTGTCCTGGTTTAAACCAAGTCCACACACAGCTCGTTCACTCACTCCCCCTCCCCCCCCCCGCCTTTGCTCCCCCAACTCCCGGAGAGTTAGGAAGGAGAATCCAAAGAATGTAGCCCCCACGGGTTGAGATAAGCACAGTTTAATAGCTAAGGCATAACACAAATCACTACTGCCACTACTACTACAAATAATGATAAAGCCAATAACAAGCGAAGAGAATACAACACCTCACCAGCCACCGACCCATAACTCACCCCACCCTGCCCGACCGAGCACCGACCGATACCTCCTCCATCCCCCCAGAGCTCCAGCCCTTCCGGGTCTCCCCCGGTCACATCCTGGGTATGACGTGCTATGGTATGGAATACCTCTTTGGCTAGCCAGGGTCAGGTGTCCTGTCTCTCCTTCCTCCCGGCCTCCCCTCCTCCCTGGAAGAGCATGAGCTCAGAAAAGGCCTTGGACAAAACCAAACATTTGAGCAGTAACTCAAAACATACTTGCTATCAGCAACTGTTCCCAGCCCAAAAGTCAAAACACAGCACTGCACCAGCTACCAAGAAGGAGAAAACTGATTGCTACTGCTGAAACCAGGACAACATTTTAGCAATGGAATAAACAGCTTAAATATGTCTTGGGAAGTAAAAATGGTCTCAAAGATGGAGACAATCAGACAATCAAAGGATATTTTGTTCCACTTACTAAAAAGTTTATCTTGTCCCTTACAGCTCTGTTAACGTGGTGATTTCCATCCACTCTCCGACAACTCAGCAAGTCAGCTTATCAGCTACAGCTATTTCTTCCCAGCATTTTCTATCATGTAGAGTTGGGAAACTCAGAAATATGAACATTCAGCAATGTACACAAAGAATACTCACCTCATTATTAAATGCCATCCCCTACAATAATCTTTGTGCGAATACCTTTTACTTCTGGGTCTTCTGTAAATTAAAAGGAAAATAAAGTCTGGAGTTTCATGGATTTTTTTTGAGGGGAAAATAAGCCTCAAACATATATCTTCAGGCTGATCCCAGTCAGAGAAGCGGGCCCTATACTTACCTACAGATTGTTTCATGATATATTTCTGAATGGGGAAAGAGTCCCAGCGGCAATGAGAAGGTCAGCTTCTGGTAAATTCTGTGAATGCTGCAAGTTTCAAACTACCACAGCTCCACTCCTACTTAAAATCATTATTCCTTTCTTCCTTCATACTACCTTCTGGCAGCTGTTCACAAAACCTGGCTTTTTAATGGCCTGCATAAACTCTGCTGACATTAACAAAGGATGTAACATCCCTGTAACACCTATCACTGACAAATAACAGTACCTTCCAAGTTATGATCACTGCTCCAATAATCCCCTATGCTCTGCACAACACCATCAAAATACATTTATTCATGAGTTTCAAATGCAGATTAACACTTATCCTGAAGCTGAAAGATGGATGACGTCCTCTTCCTTATCATTTTCAAGATAAACCAAAACAACAGATCACAACAACAGTGCCGATCACAGCAACGCTCTTGCAGTAGGCTCCGTCCAACTCCAATGAATACTTAGGAGGTTCAACCTCAGAAGCCATATGGAATGACAACCCCACAAATCATAAGCAACTGACAGCCAAAATAAAAATACTGACCTGAAACCATTCTAGCCTGTCTAATCAAATGACTGGAAACGTTAACAGGGATGCCATCTGATAAAGACATTTAAGGAAGCTCTGCCAATGTGTCCTGGGGCTCTGTTTGGCAAACGGCTCCTCTGTATCTGGCCCCAGGTGACTTGAGAAGCTTTGGGTATGTCTACCCAGCTACTGCAGGCTATTCTGATAGATTAAGAGCCAATCTTGGCATGGGCAGCAGCAATGTCTCTTGAAATCAGGGCAGTTTTATCGACCTCTCAATTTATTGAAGGAAAAGAGATATAACGGATCTCTTAAAAGAGACAAACTAGGGAAAACCGTACTAGAACAGAACAGAGACCAGTGCTGTTGGTAGGTCTATAGTCTTTCAGTTCCTGCTAGGGGCTTTCTCAATGGAGCGCACAAGCAGCTTGCACACAGTCACAGCGGCTGCCTTAGACTGGTAGCTATGGTTTTGCTCGAGCATCATTGGTAGCGGTAGGATTTATAAAGCCCTGAAATTGCAGATGTGCACACTTAGCTGTCTTGTGGTAGCTCTGATTTCTAAAATCTGGGACAGAAACACAAACTTGAACTTGTTTTCTATTTCCTTTGTTTTCTATTTCCTTTACTTAATCTACCAAGTATACTGACATATACTTTATACCACATGACAAAGTTGGCCAAGTTGGTCATTTCCAAGAGTACTCAAGACCTGCTATCAAGCCCTGTTCTATTTACCTACCCAAATAATTCCATGCACCTCTACAGAACTAGTCTGCCATAAAAATCAAAATCCTACTACTTCATGCTGTATATGATCAGGAAATTTGTTATCATTTTCCTCAATACTGGTACACTTAGTTAGAACCTGAATTATAAAAGCAATTTTCAATAATGTACTGGGTGCATGAACAAGCTTTTTCCATAATAACACCACTTATTTAAGAGGGATGATACTTCACAGAACACAATCACATTTGAAGAGTTCTTATTATAGTAACTCCTCTATAAGTGGAGCATTAAATAAGTTCTACTGTGTTATTAAAAAGTCTCAAAAACGCTCTTTGAAGTTACTTAAAGTCACGTTATGGCTCTGTCACTTCTTTTACAAGAAACGAGACCTGGGAATCAGGGAGAGGAACACTGTGACAGATTCACTGCAGGCAATTGTGCCACTGCAAGCAAACACCACAAGCCCTTCATGTCTAACACCCTTTGCCATGGCCAAAGCATCTCTGAAGTCACAGCAAACCTGGCTTGTCTCCTTCTTATGCAAACCTCTTTTGACTACACAATACAAGACCCTTTGTGCACATTGGTGCGCTGCTTTCTGCTGCATCTTCTGCCTGTGAAGCAAAGGAGGGAGTCCAGGAGAAGAGATTCCTGCCTAAAACTGGCTGATCTTTTCTTATTAATTACATTTTTCATAGTGCTTTTGATATTGTTGAGGGGAGACTGATGACATTTTTTGTCTTAAATATTACCATCAGCTGAAATGTCATCCTGTGCATTGCAGTTCAGGCAGCAAGCTGAAGACTGACCCAAACCTCTCCATTAAATATGTATCCATCATAGAAACTTAACTTCTGCCCTTCAAATTGAGGTTCTTAGAAAATCAATCACATTAAGTATCATTCATAAAAGTGCCTATGAGGAAGTGGTTAACCTGACTAAAGCAAATCTCTGTATTCTGCATCCCACCTTCTCCGAGCATTTACTTCACATGGAGTTAAAAGATAAAACAACCAAAAAAAACCTAAACTGAGGTAGAACACTAACTCAAGGTTTAACAAAAATGCAGTTGATGATAAATGTGCAGCACTGTTATGAAGACAGGCTCATAAACAAAAGAAGTGAGGTTATTTTCCACTGAAGAGCAATGAGAGGTGGCCAGATTACAGCACGCTAAGGGAGGTTTTTGGACTGCACATAGCACTTGCAATTTGTGTTCCTACTGATTGTGCAACTCCCCCATATGCTCTCCATGGAGAACCTCTTAACGAATTGGCATCATTCTAAACCCTCAGGAGTGAAAGCCTGGTTTTAACTGTTGCGTAAGCCTTCCCAACGGAACTTTCCAGCTTTGGTCTCTCTATACATCACCTAAAGACCACGAATCTGTGGTTTGAAACCCTGTGGCCCCATTAAGAAACCTCAGGCTTTGTTCAGAAAGGTGTGAACATGAAAATACATGCGTGTAGAACCTTGGAAATTTAGACAATAGATATTTTATGTTCAGTTTTCATCGGGAGTGGGAAGTAGGACTTCTCTTCTGCTTCACTGGCTAATGCTGATAAGTTGAAGTCTCTGGTCTCAGTGCATAAATGAATCCATAACTATTTCAAACCTGCAAGCATGCCCTGCTTAAGTTTTTAAATCAAACTCTTTATGTCTGGCCTCCTAGCAGTGGCAATGCACAACATGCCCCTCTATGTGAGCAGACAGTGAAAAGTGAAGCGCAGTTTTTGTCCCAGGATACAGCAGACAAGGCACTAACTGCAGTATTGAACTCTCTTGGTAAAGCTTCATGATTTCAGTGTTCACAGATTTCATTCTGTGTAAGCTCACAACTCACTGCTTTGCAAGACTAACTGGTGTCAATATTCCACTAACACAGTGATTAATAACACAAACAGCAACATTTACGTCCTTTACATCCTAAATCCAGCAGATGAAGGTCAATGAGACTGACACACTTTGCAATTATAACTGAAAAGCTCTAATACATTAAATGTATCTTTACTCAAACCTGTAGCTAGCCAATTCCATAATAACCACGCATGAGATGTGAAGGTACCTCATTTTAGTGTATTTTTGATGTATAAGA
This sequence comes from Melopsittacus undulatus, assembly GCF_012275295.1. Classification (NCBI taxonomy): domain Eukaryota; kingdom Metazoa; phylum Chordata; class Aves; order Psittaciformes; family Psittaculidae; genus Melopsittacus; species Melopsittacus undulatus. The sequence goes on along the minus strand of NC_047529.1, from coordinate 5,459,665 downwards.
GCATTAAGTTTGATTTCCACATGGTCCAGAAACAACTTAAAGTATTTACTGGCTGCTTAGAAGCAGGGAAATCTAAAGTATAGATCAGAAGTGAAAGCATCACTACATAACCTGGCAAACTACATTGTATATTCTGTTATTAAACAAAGGAAAGTTTTGCCAAGATAATTAAAATTATTACTAATGGAAAGCATCCCCACCGCCTTGAAAGTTCTTATACTGTCAAATCAGCTAAGTAAATAATCTACTTAGAGGAATGCATGAGATATGCAAGGTCCTCTGCAAGTGGGAAAGTCAATGGCGGGACATAGTGCCAAAGGAGATGAGTATTGCTCTCGCCTCAGTGTGCAGGCAGCGGGTTGCACCAGCAGTTAAATGCAAGCATGCTCTTGCTCCCCAGCTGCAGTTATCAGTATACAAACTAGTCATTAACTCTTCCATAATACATATCATACCATGAAAATGAAAGCAATGTGTGCAGGGGGTCACAGGAAACAAAGCAGATGGTGGTACCTTCTGGGGCAGAGGCAACTCTTTAAATAAGAGCTAATGTGGCAACAGCATATTGTGAATTCAGCTGGAAAATGGGCAATCACTCCTCCATACTGGAGGTTTTATGCAGCACTAACCTTCCCAAGCTTAGCACTGCCAAAATAATTACTTTTCACTAGCCTCTTAGCATTTTAACAGCTCTGTTGTTGACAGTGTCAAGATAAATGGCATGATGGACAAAGAAACAACCAGATGTTAATTTGAGTTACAAAGCTGTGTTCAAGGATAGTTGCTCACCTTCTCTCTCATCAATTTTATTTTGAAGTCTGAATCAGAGAAACAAAAACAGGGAAAAAGGAGTTCTGGAGCCAGCTTTTTCTGATCGTAAACACCCAGAGTCAAAGAAAACTGCATTTCATCAAGCACCTACATGTTTCAACCAGAGGCCTGACTCTCAGACTACTTATCTCAAACGGTACCCATTTCACTCAGTGGGGTTTGTCAGAAGCCCCAAACACATAAATCCATCTGTATGGAAAACAGGGTTATATCAGTGGGTTATTTTTTGCCTCAACAGCAGAAGAAACTCAACATGAATCATTTTATGATGTTATCTGAGAGCATGCTGGTAACCTCTACCATCACTGAAACGATGGCTCCAGAAACACTGTTTTTTCCTAAGATATAATTTCATAACAAATTCAGTCGGAACAGCGTGATTCATTTTAGCAGACCAAAATTCCACATTCAGATCAGTCAACAGTGAAATAATCTACCTCATAAACTGAGACTGCCAAGACAAAGTAGTTCAACTTTCTAGATGGAAATTAAATATATATATATATTCTTACATGGAGAGATGGAAAAAGAATCAGATTTGCCTAACTGCACATAGAATAGCAATTCTGATCTTTGACTACCTTTTAAAATCCTAATCCAGTTTCCTCACAGTTCATTTGCCACAGGTACACCTACAGCAAACTGCCGTAAATAAAGAGATTTGAGTTATTGCCTCAAAACACCTCCCTAAGCCAACACAGTTAATGACAGAGCTGCAGTGATCTCTTCCAAACAGGCTGTGTCACCTATTTGCTTTTACATTCTCAGATGTCCTCTTTCTTCAGAGGGGTTTTGCAACTGCTAAGAACCACCTCCTAATGATGGGGATGGTGGAATACAGAGTATGGTTAGTTGATTTGCAGGTGCCACAAAGCCCGAAGGAATGGTGAGTGCCCTGAGGCATGGAGCAGACTCAAGTCCATCTCTAATCACTGTGAATATGGTCTGGAGTGATAGGTTGCTACTCATGGGGCACTGAAAATACATAAAGCTGTCACTGGCTGAAATGCTTAATCCAAAAGATATTTAAATCAGAAATATCTTTTTATCCTTCTGGCATTTGTTTAGGGAGTTTTCCCCCTCTCATATATAGTTTTTATTGAATTTTCTGTATGTAAGCCTTCATTACAATCAAACAGGCAAAACAAAGTGTGTCTGGTTAAATGTCCATTTTCAAAACAGGGAAAATGTTTTATAAGTGTTTCCTAAGAAGCAAAATATTTGTTTCACATTTCTTTTTGATCCTGATAAATCAAAGAAACTTGATAAATGCCCCAACTAAATATATACGTAAGCATTACTGTGTTGGAGAGTGGGAGGCTACACAGCCTGTAACTAGCAGAAGAGATGGCTCCAAACCCTTGTGAGGGAAGGATCCCGCGCTGGAAGCTAGAGGAAGGATGGGATGCTGCCGTTGGCAGTGCAGGGGACTTGGCGCTGACAGCTGTGGCTGTGTGGGAGTTGAGATGCACACAGCATGACAAGTTCTATGGGCTGGGAGTGGGAAGAAGACACGGAGAGGAAGGCAGCTCATGGGTGAACGTGTGGGAAGAAATGGAGAGACAAGAGGAGGCTCTTCTAGAGGTGACTGCTGAGAGCCTCCATCCTGCTTCTGAGTTGCAGGGGAGGCAAAAGCTTTCCTGGCTCTGAGTGTGCAGGCATGTATGTCCCAAAGCCTTGCCTGGACAGTTCTGAATGTAATAGTAATGTCAGCAATATAATAATTTGCACAAGACATAAAAATCATATCTATAAAAATCACACTGGTTTACATGAATGAAGAGAAAAAGTGATGCAGCAAATAAAGACCATGGAGAAGGTGGAGGCTGTCAACGACAACCATAAGGAGTCCTCAGCCCTCTCAACTGCACTGAGCCCAAAACCCTCACATAAACTACAGCCCAATTGTGCCATGCCCTGGAAATAACACGGCTTTGACATCAGCTACCTCCTATAAAACAATAGGTTTTGTGACTCACGACACAAGCCTTAATGCTAAAATCCCCTGCAGAACTATTGAGCATGTCTTTGTGAACTAAGTGCTTATTACCAGGGACTTGTCGTCCCAAGATCAACTGTAACCTTGACATCTGCTTATTTTCTTTTAGAAAACTACCTTGCTTAGTTATTATATATGGAAAGCACTGTGGTTGCCAGTGGTTAGAAAGGGTGTGAGCTACCGAGGAAGTGCCACAAAGTGGTAATATTGAAGCTGCGGGATGTAATGATGCTGAAACAAAATAAATACTATTAGTACAGAGACCTTTAGGAACTAGAAATTCGTCATCTGCCAAGGAAAAATATAAAGCAAGCCTTGCACAACTTCATTTCTACTAAATACATCCCTTTGCTTTTCATGCTGTCACTAGAGGAGGCTGGAAAGGGTATGGATGTCTGCCTGCTGTCAGAAGAAAGCGAGTGGCACAGTCTGGCTGGGTAAGGGTGACTTCTTTCCTCCTCATCAGCAAGCTCTGAAGGCTGCTAACAACCAGAAGAGCCTTGCTATGCAGCCCCTCAATGAAACACCCTTCAGAGCTGCAGGTTGCCCAAGGTATTTCTAAAGCTTGTGCTAATGATACCCATGTGGATTCTTCCCAAAGTCTCTTCGTGCCACATGTGCCACTGAACTGATCCCCAGGAACACAGTCACCAGTGTGTCTCTTCCCTGCAGCTAAAGACCTCCTGCTGGAAGGTCATTAAAAACGTTTAGGGCAGAAGGAAGAAGCCTGCTGCAGATGTGTCAGCACAGCACAAGCATTTCCTCTCCCCACCCTTAACTGTGGAGAAAATCAGGGCACACGAGCAAGAGGTCAGGCATGCTCCTGGTCCGGTTTGCTCAGCCTGGTGACTCTCTCCTTGGGTCTGCACATCTCAGCAGTGCATCTGGGATTCTTATGTACTTATGGGATGCTTGCCATGCAAGGGCTTCAGCCTCTCCCAGGGACTAGTTTATAAATACATATATGTCAGCATCTCTCTCTTCTCCCATCCTTCATACCTGCAGGGGCTATATAACACATCTCCAGGCTTTTTCTTCGTACAGTGAGGTGCTAGAATAAGTGGCGAAAGAAAAGGTGGCTGCTCCATAATACCTTATGGTCATCAAGGAAAAAGTACTTTAGTCAGTGACTTATGGCTGCATTCTCTAAGGAGAGAAGTACACTGGCTCTTTGTGTACCAAAGGGCACTACAATTCCAGGCACTGTGCAGCCTGGAAATCTACTGGAATATTGGTGGGTAACAGAAAATACAGCACACACTTCTCTATGGATTTAGTAAGACTATGTATGCCAAGCTGTGGAAACCTGAAGGTCACTGGACAATATTAAAGACACTGATACTTTATAATACATAATAATTATAATACATAATACATAATGCAATTACATGTTTGAACTGAGGGCATTAGATGCTTTGCAGGATATACCTTACCAACTGTGAGATGAATTGTGGCATTCCATTCTGCTTGTTCTTTTAAAAGTACATTTTAGGGCTCATTCCAGGAGGATATGATATAGAACGATGTGCACAGTTTTCCAGATTTAAATGAATTTGGACTTTTTAAAACACGTGTAAATAAAGCAATACTGGGAACATTCCTGACAATTACACTGGAGTCAGACACAAAATGTAGGAAGGCATAAAACCATCGAGGTTAGTATGAAAATCCAGGCTTTCTACATGCATCATTTCTATACATGGTATGCTCTGAGAGAATATTGCTATAGGCAAAGATGGTGAAGCCTCTAGCTCTGAGATAGGAGAGACTCACTGCAGTGGAATGAGCAATGATTACAGACTGCAAAGGGAGAAAACACGAAGTGCATGCTCCCTGACTGTGCCTGTGCCATCTCACTGTGGGTATCTTTCTGCCAGCAAACACTGAAAGGTGAACTCAGTTTTCCTTCCTTATGCTGCTACAAAACCCCAGCTCCCATCCTTTTGGTTTCAGACGCTGTTTCCCTCCTGCAGCACATAGCAGGAGTTCCAGCAGTCCTACCTCTGGCCTCAGGGCCTCATCAGTGGAGTCTTTCTTGCAGTTACCCTCCCAGCCAGACTCAATGCCTTTTGCCTCTTCTCCAACACCCTTTCCAAAATCCCATCTGATCAACTGGCAAAAACAAGCTCTGGCTCGACTGTCAAACACCCCTGTGAGCTTTTCTCTTCCCTCTTCCTTCCCTTACTTAAAATGCTCTCAGCAAAACCATCCTAGTTGCCCCTATGTCATGGCAACGTGATAATACCTTTGCTCCAAGGTCCTGCACTACTGCCCTAGCTCACAACTGAGGTCTTGTCTATTCCTGTAATCTATTCTATATTCGTTTCTCTCCTCTCTCCCTCCTCTGTGCCTGCAACTCTGATTTCCTGCTTTCTCTATGCGCCACTTCAAGTGCAGAATAGATCTGTCGTTCGCACATTGAGGAATACTGCTGCTGCAGAAAATGTGATTTATAAGGATTGGAAGGCTTTGTTGTGATTGGCATTTCTGGGGAGGTTTTGGTGTTGCTGGTTTTCCTGCTAAATAGATCTTTGAAAACTAGCTTTAAAAGACTGCAGAAGCCAAACAGTTAACAGAAATGACTTTAAAAAACCCAAACTCTTAGGACATACTTTTCATATATATATATATATGTGTGACAAGTTCTGTTAACCCTCCAAAAGCAACTGAATAACTAGCGAGCAGTGAATGCATTTTTAAATGCTGTGTTGGGGAGGGATAATTCATCCTGCTTTGGCTTTAGGTACACAACCCAGGCTGCCCTCAGCTTATGTGCACTCTTGGAGAACCTACCCTTCCAGCATTACATACTCTGAATCACACCTTTGGGGATACGTTATGTATTTAAGTACAGTGTGTGAATGGAGTGTCTATTGAAATATAGAGCTCCCAAAGCATCCTCCACTGGCAATGCTGAAAACAAGACTGCTTGAGCCTCAAGCCCCAGTCTCCTGTCAGGATAGCTGTTTTGAGCCTGCCTTAACTGTTTCAACAGTAAAAATACCTACATGGATAAGTTCCAGTCTTCTTTTTCTACACAGAAAGCTGATGTTGCCAAAGAAAAAGATACCATCATTGCCAGGTACTGTGCTGATGTTGCTGCCAACTGGCTGCACACTGCTATGGGCTGGATGGCAACTGCGGGAAATGCTTTGGCAGGGACCAAAGGGTGTTAGTTTTGTGTCCTGGAAGAGTGACTGTTCCCAGAGAAGAGTTTCTAAGACAACAGTCAGAGCAACATGGGGGCTCTCTTCTTTATTCTGTGTTATCAAGCCAGTTATACATAGTGAGCAGGTCAGGTATCTGGCCCATGCATTAGCAGCGGAGGCTGACTTTGCTCTGATATCTGATCCTACATAATGTATAAAGCTTCTGTTTACTTTCCTTTGCCAACACAGAGCCTAGTAAGAAACCTGTGTCCGGATTACACAACTGCAACAATAGAAATTCAAGTAAAAACAGGTTTTGCTGACAGATAATAAATACAGAGCTTATTCTATTCAAAAGTCTAGCAACTCAAAACCAGGCAGCAGCTACATTTGAATACCCACAAAGTATTAATAAGAATTTGGCATTTAGTCTCAAAAACACAGGGAAAGACCCATCTCTGCTACAAGCAGTAGTGTGCGAAAGGATTTTTACCAGCCAGAAGGATGATCAGCTTCCCAGCCTACAGATCGGCCTTAGCATTGCTCCTGCCTTGCCAGCACAATGAAGAGTGGGTGACAATTCACCCTTTCCCTTGATTACCTAAATGGAAAGGGAATGCAGTGTAAAGGGGATAATGTTATGACAGTGTTGGGATATGACACTTTAATTAGAGGGACATGAATCCCTCCATGCAGTGGTCCCTCCCCAAAACATACCTCATGTCAAACCCTGCCCCATTGATGGTGGGTTCATTCATTATTTGTAGCAGCTTTTAAGGAGATTGGAAATAAAATGTGCATTTCTCCACCAGTTGTAAATCCTTTTATACCTGGCAAAAATGTATTTATTTTCCTACCACTTGTAAAAGTACTCCTCTGTTCAAATGTACAGGCTATGCCCATTGCATTTTTACTGGGGGGACTGTGGGAAGTCCAGACCTCTCACCAACATTGTCATAACTTACACTGAACCCTGAGAGGTCTGTGAGCTTGCAGGTAAATGCCTTCTTGGGATATTATTGCCACTGTTAAAACCAAAGGAAAACAAAATTATTTGTTGTGTTTCTGAAGAAACAACAAAAAAAGAGAATTTATGGAGCTGTAACATGGCATTGCATTAATATTACTTGTACTGGGTATATTAGAAGCTCTTTAAAGAATCACTGAGCAAAGTAATTCTTTGGTTTGTTTCCATTTGAGTTTTTTTCTTGTATCATTTAAGATGCAGATCATTCTTTGCATGTCTGGAAAGTATTTTGAAGGGAAAAGAATTGTTTCCCAAATTAATTATGTGACTAATCACAAGAACAAACTTTATATGTTCAGGGCCAGGTTGGATGACGCCTTGGGTGGTATGGTTTAGTGTGAGGTGTCCCTGCCCATGGCAGGGGGTTTGGAACTGGATGATCTTAAGGTCCTTTCCAACCCTAACTATTCTATGATTCTATGATTCTATAGTAACATACACACTGATTGTGTTGTGTTCTTCCTTCCTGAGCATCAAAGCGCTGCCCTACAAAGAGTGCTTTTATAAACGAAGATATTACCAGCAATCAGATGGAATAAACTGCTTCATAAGAGAACTCTGCCTCATGCTCAAAACTCTGACTGCCCTAGAATAAGAAAATAAATGAGAAATCGAGAGTTTTAAGATTAAAATCAGTGAAATTCTTCTACTTGCCTCATACCAATTGACTATAATGGACTTCAAGGGACAGGTCCATGTTGATAAAGCTCTAAAGAGCATGGGCAGCCAAGAAGTCAGTAAGAAGCAGAACCTATTTCAACAGGAGCTGACCACACTGAAACGGAACCAATTTCAAGTCTCTCCTCCATTTGCAGTATGGGTCTGCATATCAAGCAAATTCCAGAAATAAAGGAGAAATAGGGAAAACTTTCAGTGCAAAATTTCAAGAAATTTAAAAGACCTATGTACTATTTCAGAAATAATATTGCAAAACCAGATATGGAGTATCAAAATAGTAAAAATCACAGCCATATTTTAACTTTTTAGGTAACTTTTTATATCATTGTAGGTAACTTCTGTGTTTTCTATGATGCATTGATAAGACAAAATAATACAACTATGTTATTTAGATGAGAAAAGAAGGTTGTGTTTGAAAGCAAAAGGCACTGCACCCTATTTCCCTTCTCTGGAAATGTGAATGGCACAAGAAAAGAGCTGCTCTCTCAGTTTTCTTTCTCACTGGTGTGTGTGTGACTCAGAGCTAAAGGCAGCCTTCAAAATGCCTGCAACTGATGACCGAAAAGCAGCACATGCCAAATCCTAACTTAGGATTGAGCAGTTTCCAAAGTGGGATGCTACTCCCCTGAAAAATGTTTAGGGATTCATAAATGAAGGAAGTCGGAGATCACTGTCAAGCCAAAAAGCCACTCATTCACATGCTATCAAATGCACATCTTGGTTGTTAAAGTAGATGTTTCACAAAGTCCCCCATCCCTTTGCCTACTGGGGAGAGGCTTTTTGAGGCATTTAACTAATGTTTTATTCATTCCTTTGAAAGCTCTCCATAGTTTTGACTCTATGCTCTGAAAAACAATCAACACTTTTATGCCACAGGGCCAGGACTGAGCTAAAGCATAATAGTGCAGCAAACAATATTGATGGTGCTACACACATAGGAATAGCAGTCAGTGATACAGTTTAGACAGGAGGAAAATAACACAGTAGAATTGAAAATGCAAGTAGAATTTTAAGCAGGTTGAACGCAATTTCTGAAACCATTTTAATGGCTTTTCTATTACCACAGCTCTTTAAAATAGTCTTTACGTTGCTTCGGTTTCAGGTGTGCACAGCTACATTTAAACTCAATGTGTGTATGAAGCTGCATTGAAATATGTTACCATCCCTTTTACTACCATCCTTCTCAAAAGCTTGCAAAACAGAATCATAGAATGGTTAGGGTTGGAAAGGACCTTAAGATCATATAGTTCCAAATAAACCAAGCTGAAGCAGTGCAGGAAGAAGAAATATTTATGATAGATGATTTTCAAACATTATGATGTGAGCTTAGAACATTTGGCTAATTTATTGGGAGAAGAGATAAAGATGGATTGGGAAAAAAACCCAAAACCTTATTTTTGCGCTTCATCCAAATATAGTGTCTCCAGCAACACTGCCCACAGCCCCATGCCGACACAAGACTCATATCTAAAGGTGAATCATGTAAGACAAACTATGTTTTCTATTTGTATAGTTCAAGATTCAGCCTAAGATGTGGGGCGCACAAATCCATGATGGCATCTAGAGCCTCTTTATATTTGCTGGGGGAGGAGATCTTAGGGAACAAGAGAAATGGTTTATTTATATTGTCTGAAAGTTTAATATCATTATAGGTATGATGGATATAAGGGATGCAAGGTCTGCAGGGACAGTAAAATCTCTTATTAGAATAATTGAGATGGTTGGAAAACATACAAGTTTCTGATGCAGCACATTTTGCACTGTGCCATCCATATATTCCTTTAAAAATGTGTCAAGATGATTACAGCTTTCCAACAAGAGGGAAATTGCTTCATTATCAGTAACATATTCGAAGTGATGATATACAGCATTGTCAAACGTGTGAAACTAAGAGGGGGGGAAGGAAAAAGAGCAAATTACAGATTTCAGCTAACACATCTCCAGTTCAAACTTCTTTGGTTGAATAATATAGATACAAACTTGCACTTCTTTAAAGCAATTACAAACGGCTATAAGAAAAAACAAGACGAGCCCATGGCTAAAGCTGTGTGTATGTACATCAAGGGGCAAAACCACAGAATCACAAAATGGTTTAGATTAGAAGGGATCTTAAAAGATCACCCAGTTCCAACCCCCTGCCATGGGCAGGGACACCTTCCACTAGAGCACCTTGCTCCAAGCCCCCGTGTCCAACCTGGCCTTGAGCACTGCCAGGGATGGGGCAGCCACAGCTTCTCTGGGCACCCTGTGCCAGCGCCTCAGCACCCTCACAGGGATGAACTGCTGCTGAATGTCTCATCTCAATCTCCCTGCTAGAAGGTTAAGGCCATTCCCCCTTGTCCTGTCCCTGCAGGCCCTTGTAAAAAGTCCCTCTCCATATTTCTCCGTAAATCCTGCTGAACCACACCTGACCTGGCAGACTTGCTGTTATACAGACCAGCCTGCAGTTACTAGGGCACTCCTGTGCAAGCACACAGACATGCTCCTGCTGAAGTTCTTCATGTGGTAGAACAGCAATCTGCTCTAGGAGAAACTCCTGTTGGCATTGGGAGCCAGGGAAAAACCTCCTTGCTGTTTTCTTCCTTCTCCCACAACCCTGCGTATCACAATCCACATAACTCATAAGAAACACAGCATGACAATGGCTCCAAGCAGCAGCCTTCTTCTCTCCAGAAGAGTAAAGTATGAAGAAAACCTAAATCCTGCTCAACATCTTTGGTTGTTTGGCTCTAAAATAGAGAATAATTCACATATGTTCATTTTAATAATGCATAAATGCTACTTCCTACTTCCCATGAGTTCTTTCTTCTTTCAAACTTCTCACATTCCTAAGAAATGAGCTTAATTTCTTTCTGTCCTAAAAGTGCAAAGATTCCCTCCTAACTACCTCTTATCTGTCAGAAGTACTTCATACCACCCAAGATTATCTGAAGCTCTCCAACTATTCAGCCACCAGAACTTCATTCATGATTACACACACAGCAGAACCTTCGAGCCGTTTCAATCACGTAGCTGTTCATTGTTGTTTAGCAGCCCTGTAATGACTACAAATATTTTCCTGCGTTGTGGTGAAGCTGAACTGAGATGTGTAATCTGGAGTTCAGTTTCTCCACAAAGGATATTTAAACACTGCTGGCACGTGGATGTTTAGAACAGTATCTTCTGAGTAATTCTTCACTACTATTTTTAGACTGAGAGTATTTATGGAGCGCTTCACACATCCCAGTTTTGCTGAAGTATTCACCAGTTCCCATTAAATTCAAAACCATGAGGGCCTGACCTTCAGCCAGAGTAACTCAACACAGCTCTATTGGTGCCATGGCTGCTCATTTATCTGGCAAACTAATACAGCAAAAGCATGCTGAATACCTCTTAATTCTGCCTTCTCAGGAGCACTGGGTGATAGAATCATAGAATAGTTAGGGTTGGAAAGGACCTTAATATCATCCAGTTCCAACCCCTCTGCCATGGGCAGGGACACCTCACACTAAACCATGTCACCCAAGGCTCTGCCCAACCTGGCCTTGAACACTGCAAGGGATGGAGCACTCACAACCTCCCTGGGCAACCCATTCCAGTGCCTCATCACCCTCACAGTAAAGAACTTCTTCCTTATATCTAACCTGAACTTCCTCTGTTTAAGTTTTAACCCATTACCCCTTGTTTTATCACTACAGTCCCTAATGAAGAGTCCCTCCCCAGCATCCTTATGGGCCCCCTTCAGATACTGAGTCATTCCATTTTCCATAAGCTTCAGATTTTCAGACATATCAGTACAAAGAGATTAAAAAAGCAGAGTTATTTTCACATAATTTACTCTATCACACTGACAACTCACACCAAGTACAACTACACAACCTCTAGCCACTCCTGAAGGGGAAAAATATAAGAGAATAAATGAAAAACTATTCTGTTTAGACATCTGCAATATTTTCAGTAACAAAAACTGCCTGGAAATTTGATAGCAGGTTTAGTAAGCATGCATACGAGATATAAGTAATGCTTTCCTGTATCTTCTGATATTAGTGGCATCACTGATATCACTGTTTACGTTTAGGTTTCATAACCGAAAATACACATCTTGCCCAGCTCCTTCTCAGCCTTTTGCATTGATTTTAAGACTAAAAGTAAATAGCTCTAAGTGGAAGAAGAACGCTCAAAGTACAGTATTATTGAACTCTATAGGTAGTAATAATGGTGAAAATTCAGATGGTAAATTTTAAAGGCAGCTAAAGCACCACCAGCAGATGCTTCATCCGATCTTGTTGCTTACACAAACACAAAAGATGCTCTACAAGAGATGGCTCTATTTTTGGTAAGCTTCAAATTAGAAACCTAGGTGCAAGACTTCCAAACCAAATTCAAACCATCACATTTCATAGCATGCTTTTTCAAATGCTGTATCCTGTATACAGATTTAAACTATGTGGGGGAAAAAAAAGGAAATAGATTGTTTGAGAGGTGCCTAAAATGGCAAGTTTGTACCTACTCAGAATTCAGACATCTGAAGTTTTGGATCAATGAATACAGTGACAGCTGCTAGTTAGGAGAATCCTGCAGTAACGATCAGCAGATTTGGCATCCTACCCCACACAAGCATTAACAGACCCAGGAAAACCTCTTTTTTGCCATGTAATTTGCCTGGAGGGGCTTGACTAGTTCATAGTTTAGTACTTATCTTTGCAAGGCCTACTTCTGAACTGCTCATAGAAGTGCTATCTGGTTTTATATGAGCCCCAGTTTGCCAAAAACACAACCTTCAAAGTTACATTTCACTGGGCTGAGAGAGCCATTTCCTTCACATAGGAAATGAGGAGACATTTTCGAACTCTGGGAGAACTTTAGGTTTTAAGCTTCAGTACTTCAGGCTAATTCTTCTCCCCTTTATTGCGAGCAAGCCATTCTCCCTTCATTGCAAAATTGCCAACCAAGATTCATTTAATTCTTTCAGGGTTGCAGTTTCCATCATAACGGTTATGGAAACAGCCTGAAGGAGGCATTTTGAAGAGACAAACGAGTTTTAAGAAGGATAATTTCTATGTTATTTGAACTATAGTAAATAGACAGGTAGACCAGGCAATTTTTAGTAAGAAGCATAAGGCAGCATGAAGAACATAACCCAGCTTCCCATGAGGGGGAAGTTACATCTTTATCTTCCTATTCTGCATGTCCAAGACAAGCACTACTGCTGCCTTTCAAGGCTGTCAGCTGTGAATTGATTTACTTACAAGGGCTCTGTGTGGAAGGACCATTCTGAACAACAGATACATGTTAAGTTCAAGAGATAGCTGAATATAGCTATAGGGTGAAGGAAATGAAAAAAATACCCATTACCAATAAAACCTCTTGGAAGATCTACATCATATTTTGTGTTATTTTGTACCTTTAAAGAGAATGCCTCATATTTGCCCCTCTGCTGTAGCACTGTATTCTGACAAAGTGAAATACATCTGTTTGCCACTACTACTATTTCGCTATGCAAGAGGAGCCAGAACTGCAAAGTTAGTATTTAAAACACGTAACAAAAGCAGAAGAAATCTTTGCAATTACATGACTTCTTCCTGATTACTACATTGTCTCATTCTCTTCTCCAAATCTGTTTTGTTCTGTGTCACTGCAAAACAAGAGTCCCAGCCCTAGCTTAAATCTATAATTCATTCTTGGTAAAGAAACTTGTGTAAGAAGAAAATAAAGGCAGGAGGCAAACTGGCAATCAATGCAGCAAGTGTGAACTCTTGATCCTTTTCTAGCAGATGTATTTGTTCGTGTTTAGCCTATGTTAAGAATGGCACTTCCCTATTAAGATAAACTTTCTCCACTGGCTTTGTAATCATTCTGCCCTGAAGGACTGTTGCCTTTCTGTTGATGGATTTTAGGTTTTTAATCTCTACTATGATCTTCCTAATGCTGCCCAAAGACTTTCCCCTGAAAACGACAGCTTAAGCAAAATTGTGCATTAGAATTCATCTGTGTAGATACCTGCCCACACTGAGAAGGAACAAATTATACGTAGGACCCATATCCAACCTCCTGGTCACACATCACAGGGAAGATGAAAACTTGCAGAGCTCCCACAGGGCCGTGGGCAACATATTTAACCTCTCATATTTTGCCCATTTTAAAGCTGTTATGAATACCTTTACAGATTATGCTTTCCTTCAAACGTACATAAACCAATATGAATAACCCTCACAGCCAAGACAAAGCAAACCAAATTGAGAACATTTAAATAATTCTTTCCCTAATAGAAACATTATATAGCCAAAAAATACTAAGATAGTAATATGAGCTTACCCTCATTGCAGTTTAAAGTCAATCCTGTGGCTGACTGCCTATTTTATTGAAAAGTGCTTTTCTTCACTGAGCATGAATTTGTTTGCTATGGAAATACATGTTAATGTCATCAACTGCAGAACACCACAGAAATGCTTGAAGTCAGAAGATTTATGGTGGCTGGAAGCAGTTGTAGGGCAACTTAAGTACTAAGAACATGTGCTACTGCAGCTTGACTTGGACAAAATATACCTACAACAAGCTACCTACAGTCTTTTCAATATGCACTGATTTCACCTAATGAATCATAGAATATTTATGGTTGGAAACGACCTTAAAATCTTTAAGTTCCAACCCCCCTCACACTAAACCATGTCACACAAAGCTCTGTCCAACCTGGCCTTGAACACCACCTGGGATAGAGTATTCACAACTTCCTTGGGCAACCTATTCCAGTGCCTCACCACCCTAACAGTAAAGAATTTCTTCCTTATAACCAATCTAAACCTCCCCTGTTTAAGTTTCAACCCATTACCGTTTGTCTTATCACTACAGTCCCTGAGGAAGAGTCCATCACCAGCAACACTGTAGGCCCCCTTCAGATACTGGAAGGCTGCTATGAGGTCTCCACGCAGCCTTCTCTTCTCCAGGCTGAACAGCCCCAACTTTCTCAGCCTGTCTCCATACAGGAGGTGCTCCAGTCCCCTGATCATCCTTGTGGCCTCCTCTGGACTTGTTCCAACAGTTCAATGTCCTTTTTATGTTGAGGACACCAGAACTGCACACAATGCTCCAGGTGAGGTCTCACAAGAGCAGAGTAGAGGGGCAGAATCACCTCCTTCAACCTGCTGGTCAAAATCGGCACGTTTGCAAGAAAACCCCATGGAGGAAAAAAAATAGCATTCTATTTTCTAGCTTAAAAACTTCCTGGTATTTCATTTGCTTCCAAATAACACATTCATGATGGTACAGTTGGCCGTTTTAGACACAGTTTAAGACAAGTGAATCCAGATCTCACACTCATACATGTAACAATATAATGGTACTACTGCTACTGGTAGATGACTTTTCTCTGAGCTCAGCACTTTCCCTGCTGGTCCTGTACAGGAAGAGACATCTCAGCAGTGGCAGTTCCTAAGGGACACCAGACACATCTCTCAAGCAGCAGACAGGATTCGTTTAAAAGTACTCGATAACTAAAAACGCTTAGCCTCTAGGTACCTTCTGTTCTGTTCACTAATTCATTGTACACTGGAGAGCACAAAAGCAGAACTTCCAACAGAGGAGAAACACAGATCCAGGAGAGGAATGAGAAACCTAAAATGATAGTTCCTATGGTAAATCCCTAAAGAAGGTAAGACTGATTTTTCGCTCTGAAACAGAAAAGGGAAAAATACATCTGTCTCTCACAAAAAGCACCCAAAGAAGAGTTATGCCAAGAAAGTAGTTTTAAAAGAAAATGCAGTGTTTTATAATTTAAAGGAGAATTACCTTAAGAGGTTTGAGATACACAAGCACCCAGTTCCTCAAAGGATAAGAGCACTGTTCTAGTCAAGCCAGCTACCACTACTCCCTGTTTTAGTGTTGCCCCACTCACCATTTCCCTTTCTGCCATGCTTTCTGTTGGATGGCCTGGTTAAGAATATACCAGGCCAAATATAAGGGAAATGACAATGTTTGCTAACCACCAACTGCAGGCTGGAATCCCTCAGATGGTATAAATGACAACATAAACCCTGAAATGAAGGAGGATTCATTAACTTCATCAGGATCTGACTTTGCTTCTTCTCATTTAACTGATTTTACTTTTTTAATGGAAATTTTCAGAGTAACCTAAAACTTTCCTGACATCAAATATTAACAATTTTTCTTGGATTTAGCTGCTGCAATAACCAGCTCTTACAGAATTACAGATACAGCCAAACCATGAGGGACTGCATCAAATTCTCTTCAATTTGAGGAAGAACTTACTTTGTGAATTAGAGGTATCTATCGCAGGTACTGATGATCTCCATTGGCTGCAAAAATACAGAGTAAAAAAAGAATATATAATGCAACTTCTCATAGTAAGCAAGGAAATGTTCCTTATGTTTTACACTTTTTCTATGGAATTTCCATGAGATTCAGTTAAATGATGAAGCGCTAAAAATAATCTCTCTTTTACTTTTTGGGAACATGTTAGCATCATGGCTAAATGAGCAACATGAACCTAACAATTCCTAGTTTCCAAGTGTGTTTTGTGACCTACATAACATCTTTTCTGTTTGGTAACAAAATACACAGATGATAAAGATCAGGAATCAATAACTTGGCCAGTCAACTTCCATTATAATTGCAGTGGAACTCAGCATTTGAAATCCTCAGTTCTTCTGAAAATCTTAGTCATTACTCTTTAAACCAGTCATCTCCATACGCAAAGCCTGACAATCCACAGAGGTGTCCTCCATAGCTCAGCTATCAAAATATGGAACAGGAAAAACCTGGCTCTACACTTCGGAGTAACAGCTGAAATCCAACCCAGTCACAGCAGCTGCTTTCACACCTGCAGCTGCACTTGCTTCTGTCAAACTGAGAATGATTCCTGTAATCAAGACATCCATGGATACATGGATCTAATTTGTTGTTTTGAATGAATTCGGTTATTTGAAGCCCAGGTTTAATAACGCAATCTTGTTGAATTTCTATAAATCATTCAGAAAAGACGCTACCTGGGAAGGCTGGGGATCATTGTAAGGGATCTGGAGGGACTTAAATAATTGCTATGAAATGATGGGGTAAAAGATAGGAATAAAATACTACAAATCCTCCATTTTTCAAAAGTACAAATATCACAGGCAGGCAAGAACAATGTAATCATTATTACACAGCTTAAATTTATTCAGTATTAGCTCTCTTTGTGTCACCTAAAAAGTCAGCAAGATTCTGTGGACTTGCAGAAATATAATTACCAGGATGAATTCAATGTGCCATGCCATTAACACGTTATTACAAAGAGGCCACAATATGAAAGCATCTGGCAGACAGGACTGTACTTTGCAATTCATAGTGCAATTAGGTCTAAGTCTGATTCAATGAATCCGATCCTAAGTGGAATGCAAATTCTGGATGTCTTTGTCCTCAGGTATAAAGGGCAGTTGTGTAAGTCAAAATTAACTTCACAGAGCAATTAACAGGAGAAAGCGTTGTCAAGCACTGGAACAGGCTGCCCAAGGATGTGGTGGAGTCACCATCCCTGGAGGTACTTAAAAGACCTATAGACAAGACCCTTCTGTGAGGTTTTAGTGGTGGACTTGGCAGTGCTGGGGAACGGTTGGACATGATGACCTTAAAGGTCTTTTCCAACCTCGATGATTCTATGATTCTATGAACATGTGAAGACTTTTCTAGCAAGCAAAACTGACACTAATAGCAACTATCATTGAAATAAAACCCAGCCCAACCCAAAAGACAAACCCTAAAGCACTGATACTTACTAGGTTTACTAAAAATATTCCTTGACATTATCTCCCCCCTCTCTTTTCTTGCTTGATTTTCTTTGCATGGTGACCCAGATTTATGCCGACAATGCAAAGATATAAAGCTGCATCAGAATTGTCTGCATCAGGGCTTAAGACTAATCCTGAATTCCTGTGTTATGTATTGTAACACTCAGAGATACATGCCTGAAAAATAAATAGGCATATTAATGAATTAGCAAAAAGATAAAGTATCAGTCCTATGAACACTTAAGTATAGCCTTTAATTACTGCAGAAGTACTTATTATCCTAATTTTGATTGTATTTCAGCAACATATTTAACCATTTTCTTTATACACAGTCCTAATGCATAGCAGCAGCACCAAATGCCACACACACCACATATATCAGAAGTGGTACCCATGTTGAGCCATGTTTCACCCTCAAGTTCAACAGTTCTGGTTGCATCAGGAGGTCCACGTGTGCTGCTCAACACTTTGTAGAGCCTCAGTCATTAGCAGTTAATCAACAGTCAGGCCTCAAGCACTAATGAGGGAATGTCCCCAGTTCAGATCAGATAATGATGGGGCTTGGAGCAACCTGGTCCAGTGGAAGGTGCCCCTGCCCTGGGCAGGGGAATGAAACTAGATGAGCTTTTTTGGGTCCTTTCCAACCCAAATCATTCTGTGATTCTATGATATCTGCATCTAATGACCCTTAGCCATGTACACATTGAATGTATGAATGAAACTGAATCGTCTTGTTTTTTTACCTCCTGAATGTCCCCTGCTAGATGGCACAGAGTGAGCTGGTCTACTGGTTCGTTCCCAAAACACCCACAGAATATTTGTAAGTACAGATCTACTGTTATCAATCATCACCACCCCAGATTTTATAGCACAATAAAACTACTGAAAAACACTGATTGCTTCATGATGCTCAATTTCTGTCTTTTGTCTTTTATAGCAAAACACAAACCCACTGTATTAAATAAATCAAACCCTGAGTAAGAGCTTGCGAGACAATGAATGAAGCATTTGGATGTTTCCTTTGGATTCATCTGAAGTTCATTCAGCGATACTAGGATGAGGTAGAATATACGCTGCCACTTCTCTATCTTAGAGGCAAGTAAAACACTGTCTCTAGTATATTTTCTCCTCAAAAGACCATGTGCACTAAGCGCTCTCTGGTTAAACAGAGCCTTTTGCTCCCGTTCTGCACAAGCATCTGAAGCTAGAATATAACCTGACCCAAAAAATGAACTTCCTTCTGAGTTCTATCTTCTATCTGAAAACCCTTTTACAGGTGACACAAGATGTCTCCTAAATTCAGTGAGAAAAAAAAAGAAGACTGAAAATGGACACTTTAAACAAGGACCTGAATTTTATCTGACCTGAGCAATTTTCAGCTTTTACCAGGTAAGAATGTTGTTTTCTGCAATTATTATAATGATGTTAAGCAGCTTTGGTGACTCAGTGGTAAGTCTCTGTATTGCTGTGTGGGAAGTTTGAATTTGAATTCTTCT
This sequence comes from Melopsittacus undulatus, assembly GCF_012275295.1. Lineage (NCBI taxonomy): Eukaryota > Metazoa > Chordata > Aves > Psittaciformes > Psittaculidae > Melopsittacus > Melopsittacus undulatus. The sequence goes on along the minus strand of NC_047529.1, from coordinate 5,440,727 downwards.
TCCCCCTGGGTTGCCACTTTCAGATTCCTGTGTCAAAATAGAGCCCCAGGTTTTGCAAGGGAGGAATGTATCGTGTAGCCCCAGGGTATCACGCTTGCTGGGGGAGGCTGTGCTGGCCCGGGGCTTGCCTGGAGGGGAGTAGTGCTGAATGCCACCCTGGCAGGATGGGGAGTACCATAGGGACCTTCAGGAGGGGCTTGGTGCAAGGAAAACAGCAGAGTTTCGTTTCAGATTTAACTCTTTTTTCTATTTATTTCTGTAACATGATGTGTTTACCAATTGCCAGCTACAAATGGGGGCATTGAGCCCAACCAGCCCACCCTCTCTTGAACTGATGATATTTTATTCTCCAATAATTGCTTCTAATGAGCCTTCTGCCAAAGTAAAGGTATTCAACAACTCCAGAGGTACAAGAGCTCAAGGATTAGCACCTGAAACAGATTCACTGCCCACACTTGGCTTCCTCCTGCGTCTTGCAGTCTTGCTCCTGCACTTTTCCTTCTCCAGAAACCTCATCATGGTGGGGGCTCAGTATTTTATTGTTCATAAATGTGTCATGAACCTGCAAAGATGGCAGAAAACGTACCTGAACATGTACGCAGGACCACAGCCTCCAGAAAAGAGGGGCTAACTACTGACCTTTCTTGAGTGTCAAGTAAATGAATCAAATCATTCAGTTGATACTATAAGCTCAAACATTACAAAATGGCAAGTACTGCAGTGTTACATGAGGCTTTAAGGACACAGACATTAAGACCCCACAGAAAACAGGCCCTGAGTCTTGTCTCAATGTGGTATCCCATGTAGGTGTGAAATGACTGACTGCCTGTGAGCCCAATGCAATGGGAGGGACATACTAGACTGCGAGCACTACAGACCTCAGTGTCCAGGCAAGGACAGTACCTATCCACACCCACTAAGCTCCAAGCAGCAGAGAAACTTTAAGTGATGCCTCCAGAACCATAAGACATCCCAAGAAAATAAAGCAGGCCCTGTAAAATACATGCACATAAAGGCAGTTGTGAGAGCTCCAGCTCTTACCCACTTGATCCTGGGACTGCTGTGCACATAACTGATAGAAATATTTTAGGAAGTACTAGGAAAAAAGGCTGATTAAGCCTCACTGCTTAACAACATCACATTAGATATCCCAACATCTGGTGAGGAGGCTCATTTTCCCTTTGGGCAGGAGAAAGGGAGCAGTGCAAGAGGTAAATAACTAAATCATTTCAGCTCCACAGCTCAATGTTCACACCATAAGTAGCTCAAAAACCCACCTCCATAGAAGCTTATATGGGGGTGTGCAAACAGCCCTATTCTTCTGGAGCCCATAAGTGGATAAAATCAGATTTGCTCAGTAGCTTGTAGGATTGAGCCATTAAAGCATAATCCACAAATACCAGTCTAGAAAGTAAGGCTAATTCAGTCTTACACATAGTATGCACTACCATTTCTAAGCCAGCATCCTTTTAAATGTCTTTAATTTGCAGCTTATGCTGCTATTTCTAAGCTATTCCATATGTGCCAACAGAAATGTCGGGAAATTTGTTTGAAGCACTTCTTGTTTACCAGTGTCCTTCTAAGCTGCACACAAAGACAATGCTGCTCGTAACTCATAGTCTCCTCATAGTCATCTTCCTGCCTTTAGCCAGGTAGTATGTAAGGGGCAGATCTATACATGAATCTTCTCCAGAGAACAGTGAGAAGGGATGATCCTGTAGATGAGCAAGCTGGGCTGAACAGGTTCCATTTCTTGCTTGCCATTAGCCTAGCCTATGGATGGTACAGCAGAAGCGTTGTATGTATTTTAAAGCAGGCAGATATTCCTTTTTGCTTTGCAGTCCAAAAAAGACCTCCAGGAATTACTTCTTTTCAAAGTGCTACAGCAGAAGTGGGCACTGTGGGAGGGGGAAAAGTGTTAATCTACTTCTCAATATATTTTCCTCAGGAGGGTGGGGGAAAAAATTGTTGGAAAGAAAACAGATGAAAACCAGCTGAAGGAAGCATTAGTTTAGCATAGATGTTTCTGTGCAATACTTGTCATTTCAGACCAAATAGCCAGTGACAAAGATATGCTCATTACCCTGCACTGAAAAACAGCGACTGCATGTTAATGGGCTCTCTCCCTGATTAGGCTGAGGTTACAGTACTGAAAGCTGGACCTCCCACTGACTGCAAAGACTTCTGACCAGTAACTCGGCATCTGGAATAAAACCATTGTTAAGCTTGCAGTTGATGAGGGCCTTTTCTCCTATAACCACCTCAAGAACAAATGACAATGAAGAGGCTCGAACAATAGAACAGAATGGAAAGCAGATTACATATTCTGTACTATGGGAAGCAAACTAGGTGAACCATTTGGTTCAATTAAGACAAGCCAATATGGGAGCAACTTCATTATCCAATTTGGATCCCAAACCACAGTTTTATTTGCTGATATTCTCATGCTCTTTGCTCCCGGGAACACTGAATTAATCTCTCAGGCCCATATTCAATAAAATGTCTATCCTGTTCTGCCAAGACTTTTTATTTCATTTATTTGATGAGCTTTTTGGTAGAGCTGAAGTGAAGCAGGGTATTTAACTGAATACCTCAGTATTCTTTCCCTATGGATCACAGCCCCATTTGTGCCCAGCCTGGGGACATCGATCCCTGCCCCAGTGATGCTGTGGATGCCAGTCTCCAGCCCAGTCAGGAGCTCACAACCCAGCCTGACCCTGATCAAGCCCCATGAAGGTACCCAGTGCCCCCAGGGTCCCAGCTTCTCCCCATCCCTCACTGCACCCTCATCCTGAGGATTGTAATTTCTGAAGCATGCAGAGCTAGGAAGATCACAGCCAAACCCATCTGGGTTCCTCTCCATATCACATTCAAAACACAAATTTCACTATTTCACTACTACAAAAAAAGAGAAAACATGGAAAGTAACCCCAGATTTATGGAAAAACAGTGACAGGTAAAGAAATATAAAGTACTTTGGAAAACACCAAAAAGCATAGAGCCTAATTCATTTTTGTACCCCAAAGCTGTTCAGTTCATCTGAATTAAAGATTTGCTTGTATGGAAGAGATATGGAAAGAGATCCCCACTGCAGGGAAGACAGGAGCCAGACAAGGATTTTCCTGTCAACTTTTGCTCCTTGCTAGGTTTTCTTCTTTTCTTTTCTTGTTTTGTTTCAAAGAGAACAGAGAGAATAGCAGATAGGAATTAAAACTAAAACAATAGGTGGGTCACAAAAAGCTTGTGTCTTTATCTGACACACTACAAACCATTTACTCCCATAGGTGAAAACGTGGGATGACAACAACCAGTTTAATTTAAACAAAAGAGAGGTGATAAGAAAAGGGGAGAACAAGATGCCTGTTTATTTATTTTAAATCAGAAGCTGTGTTTCATCTGTACCAGCTGAGATTACAGCGAAGCTTTAGTAATGCCTTCAGTATCATCACTGACCTGTGAGGATCATAACCCAGAAAGTGGGATTTTAGTTATTAAATGGAGTATTAACTGTCACAGATCATAACTAGGCAGCCAACAAGCCATTTGAAAGAGCCATTTAGAAGAATCCTGGGGAGGGACTCTTCATCAGGGACTGTAGTGATAGAACAAGGGGTAATGGGTTGAAACTGAAACAGGGGAAGTTTACATTGGATATAAGGAAGAAATTCTTTACTGTGAGGGTGGTGAGGCACTGGAATGGGTTGCCCAGGGAGGCTGTGAATGCTCCATCCCTGGCAGTGTTCAAGGCCAGGTTGGACAGAGCCTTAGGTGACATGGTTTAGTGTGAGGTGTCCCTGCCCATGGCAGGGGAGCTGGAATTAGATGACCTTCAGGTCCTTTCCAACCCTAACCAGATTCTATGATTTTAAGAAACCCTGAGGGCTTCTTAATGGTCAACAGAAAAATATTGGCCCTATATGATGAGAAAATAACCATCAGCTCCATGTGCCAAGATCAGCCAAGAGAGTTGAGAACTGGAGGCCATCAACAAGAATTGAGTGAAGCTGACTGACCAGCTGGACAGAGCTTTATTTACATGAAATACAAAATCAAGCTATTAAAAAGGCAAGTCCTGCATGCCCTGACTACTGAATCTGCAATAACCCTCTGTATAAATACCTACCCCTTGTCTCCGGAGCTCAGCTGGCACCACATTGTTCACACCTTCACTCCTCAGAGAGCCCAACAATGCTTAAGGTGACAATGGGGCAGAGGGGACACAGTGGAGAACAAGTTCCTTATGAAAGAGAAAGACACAGTACAGGAGGTGTGAAGGGACATGTTCTCCTGCTCCCCCTAGATCTCATCACCTCCTGCCAGGGCCTCTGATGAAATCTGCTTCTAAAGACCAAACCAAAGGTATATGAGATGCTTGTACACCTTTGCAGTGAGTGCTATATAATACACACATAGAGAAGAACCCAGTCTATTTGTAGCCATTTCTTGCTGGGCCATGTCTAATTTGGAGCATCCTTGCCTTGGCTCACAGTCCAATCCTCATATATGTCCGTGGAGCACTTTGACTATTTACAGCTCTTTGTAATTAGGCATTGGAAATGAAATAGGTCGTTTCGAGAAGCAGGCTGCTGTGACTGAGCAGTTTTTAAACACAGAGAAATACATGCAAAGAATTTGCTTGCAGCTATTCAACACTGTATTCAAACACAGCAAGTTTGGGAAATGCTGTTTAAATAGTGGAAGTGAATCACTTTTAACCAGCTGCTGATGAATCAATAAAACATTAACTTTATATTAATACCATTAAAAAATAATGACCACTAGAGTGAGGAGCCATGAACTGATGATTACTGATGACTGCAAGAATGTTGCAGTGATGAACAGTAGATTAATAGAGGGAAAAGGTTAATAAGTACAAAGAAGGATAAAACTGCTCATGAACAACAGTTCCCTTTCCAATGGAAAATATGATGTTGTGAGAAATATAGGATACTTTGGCTAAATATTACACATATACACGATAATTGGGCTCTAGTCCCAGAGAGATACGCAGTCCTGACTGCTGTATCCCCTGCTTATACAGCCACTGTGAACAGCTCACAAGGTCAGCCCCTGTTTAAACCACACTCTGCCTATGCAGGAAGGAAGAACAGCAATTTTCTTCTGTCACCTTGGAGACTTCTCTGTTCCTCTCTTAACCTGCAACAGCTCACTTGTGCTCTCCTCTGCACTGTGCCCAAGTGGAGCGAATAGAACAGAACCACCACAACATCAACAACAGCTTTTTTGGTGTTCCTCCTGCCAGGTTCAGCTGCTGTAAACCTGAACGTAAGCCTGCTAACATAATCTCCACATAGCTAAGAACCCAGCTTCCCTCATCACCTTCAGATAGCCTGTCCAAGGTGCCTGATGATCTTCCAGCGTGCCAACAACCATCATAGCGGTACCATCAAATGGGAGTGCTATGCCCTAGGAAACTGAGGGCATTACCCCCCTAAAGACCTAGGTTTTTGGCTTCAGATGCTGACAATTGCAAAGTGACTTCAAATAAACAAGTAGCCTGTGGGAGAAAAGTACCTAAGGATTTTGTTGGCAGTTCTAGGAGAGTGAGCTGGTTATAAAGGCATTAACTCAGAACAAAACAATTGCTGGGGAGAAAGTGGGAGGATAAATGTGAGGCTCCAGCAATGCAAATGACAAACAAGGTAACAGGGCAGGCTTTTAAGACTTCAACTATGAAATTGAAGAGAGTAGCTTAACCATGTGAAAAAGGATGGAAGTAAAGCAGTGGAATAGTGGGAACAGGAGGCTTGGTGAGATCATCAGGGTAAGGGAGCTATGGCTGCAGAATGGGTGGTACCTTGGTCAATGAGGGAGCTAGGTTTTGTATGCCTGAAGGGTCAGAACTTCACATCCAAAGCTGATACTCTCAAGTAAGCACTGACTTTCTGCACATCTTATAGCTATATTGTGCCCTTTGCCTGTGTCATCACTAATGTGAAATCAGAAAACTAAAACTGTGAAATCAGAAAGATTGACATGTATGAAACATTTACACACACACATACACTGTTATTTGCCTTAGAATCCCAGACTGGTTTGTGTTGGAAGGGACCCCAAAGCTCATCCAGCTCCAATCCCACTGCTCCAACACCTTCCACTAGGGCAGGTTGCTCCAAGCCCCTGTGTCCAACCTGGCCTTGAACACTGCCAGGGATGGGGCAGCCACAGCTTCTCTGGGCACCCTGTGCCAGCACCTCAGCACCCTCGCAGTAAAGAACTTCCTAATGTCTAATCTAAATCTCCCCTCTATCAGTTTAAAGCCATCACCCCTTGTCCTGTCACTACTGCCCTTGTAAAAGGACCTTCTCCAGATTTCTTGTTAGAAAACATCTTGGAAATTCAAATCCAAATCTTCAGAAAGCATTTTAAAATTCACACACTGCAGACTCCCTTCCTCACATGAAATGCCTCAGGGCAGAAAATAACATGGGGAAAACAGCTTGAGGTTAACATTTTCAAAGCATGAAGCGTGCTAAAACTGGGGAAATGTCTTAATCTCCACTGGTGGAAATATCAAAGTGATTCACTTGCTGTATTAACACAACCAATATGTTAATCAGGACATAGGACAATGTTTTTAGGACAAAAAGAGTTCCCCAGTAGTATATTAACACAAAATTATGCACTTTGAAATAGGAAGTGATTAAAAACATGCAGAATAAAACCAAAGCATAGGAAAGCTTTTTTTTGATGGTAAAATCAAATTAGGTGTAATTTTTATTGCACTTACAGGGAAAACTGTATTAACATCCATTAAAATCTATAGTAACCTGATTAGCAACGATTGCTGTAGTTTAAATATGCACTTTGATGACTTCTGAAAAGTACATGTTAAAAATTAATCCAAAACACCCTCACAGAGCCTGGGCATGATGCCTCAGCAATGGGTGGATAGAGAGTTTCACACCTGCAGCCCGCTGGCATGGTTGCTGCTGCACAGAGGCCATGGTGGAGGAGTAAGTCACTCATCCATATGGATCCAGACTGCTTAACATGACCTGGCTGTGATGCAGTACAGAGGAAATCCATGTATCTGTGTCATGCTCTTTCACTGCAATAACTGAGCTCTTGCAGAATTCCTTAAATAAAGGAAAAATGTGTGTCTGGCACAAGGCCCTTGCAGGCTGCAGCATTTTTGGCTACAGAAGACGAGGGAGATTGTGGCAGAGCTTTGGGTCAGCCCATCAGCACAATGAGGCACAATATACCAAGGCAGCCCAGCTTCACTCAACCTGAGAGCACTGCAACCTAATCCCATCACATTACTGAGGTAGCAAAGACATAGAATCATAGAATCACAGAATCAGCCAGGTTGGGAAAGACCTTCACGATCATCAAATCCAACCTACTTGAGGCTATTACTAAACCATGTCACTAAGGGCCTCATCCATATGGATTTTGAACACCTCCAGGGACAGTAGAGTCTGGACTGGGCATTCCTGGGCAGCCTGTTCCAATCCACCCTTTGGGGAAGATATTTTCCTATCATCCAGTCTAAACCTTCCCTGGCACAGCTGGAGGCTGCTTCCTCTTGTCCTGTCACTTGTTACATGTGGATATAAATGATACCATTGTAATACTGCATTTTTATCGCTTCCTAGGGTTTTATCATCATCCTAAACTGACCTAACAGTGGGTGTCTCCTTTAGTACATGACTCCCCCTGTGGCATGTTCAGCATCAAAGAGAACCCTGAAGATTTATAAATACAGTGCAAACCTGGTTAATAGTCCTTACTCATTAAACTAGCTAAGGAGAGAAATGGCTTAAAGCAGGCATCTTAAGGTGCACAGGACATCTGCTAAGGTGGTCTACATATTGCGTATTGCATGAGCCTTGCAGTGACCCACACGCTTTACCAAAATAATACCCTTCTGCTAAGGCAATCAGAGCTTTGCCCACAAGAAGTCCACTAAGATGGATCCTTCCCTATGGAAATTCTCTTTTGTGTGCAGAACTAACACAGAACAATTTCCCAAGGTGCACTTAAAGGCAGAATTATACTCTTCCGTGCAGCTGTAGATGAACTTCACCTGGAATGCTGCCTTGTATACCTTCATCACAGTGAAGCAGTTGCATCACACTGCTTAAATGCACGTTATGGATCACTGCAGCTAAACAATATAAGACAGAAATTCTCTATGTCACAATTAATATGTAATCAATTTGTGGTGCCTTGTTCTCCAGCAGCCACTTAAAATGCAGGGAACAGGTACAGGCTTAAACTGCTGAAAGAATAATCACCCCTCTGACTGGGTCCTGAACATAATGCCACTCCATGGTATTTCTGTGACAAATATGTACAGATTCAGTGACATTTTCTTTTATTAAAGACTCTGTGTGGGCAAGAAAAGAAACAATTTATGATACCATTTAATATCAATACTAAACCACAAATGGAGGCGTTTTAAGAGAAAGTTGCCATGTTTCTTCCAATAAGTTCCCCTTTTGTGTTATCCATAGGTCATATTTTTCATATTCAAAGGCAAATGAGAGGAAAGGGGGAACTCAAAACACTGCCAGCGGAAAGGTTTAGAAGCAAAGATGATGCCTACTAAGAGATTAAACCTTTAGAGACTCCCCAGTACAATGAGAAGGAAAAGTCTGAGATAGGATGTATGGAAGAAATAGCAGGTAAGTAAAGATGTGAAAACATGTATATGCTTTATCATATGCCAAAGAATACAAGAAACCAACTAACAGTATCTATGCAATAAAAAATTCCCTATGTTATGGAAGCAGTCCATGGAGCAGCCATGCCTGGGTACTGCTGAACTTCCAGCCATTTTGTAAAGGTGTGACAAGGAAAGCTAAAAAGAAGGGGAGCAGGGACGATGGTGAAAAATAAGCTTTTCTGACTAGTGAGGTGGTCACAGGCTGAGAATCGCCACATCAGAAGTGAAATGGCTGTTAGTGGCCAATAGAATCATAGAATCATAGAATAGTTTGGGTTGGAAAGGACCTTAAGATCATCCAGTTCCAACCCCCTGCCATGGGCAGGGACACCTCACACTAAACCATATCACCCAAGGCTTCATCATAAAATCACCCAACAGCACAGAGAAGACAAGTAGCTGATAGTTATTCCCGCAACAAAAGATAGAGAGAAAACAACTCAAACAATCCTATATAGTGCAGCACATACTTTTCAAGTCATGCTGTTGCAGTGAGCTGGGCTGGATCAATTTAGCAAGCTGAGGTCTGCAACTGCATTCTGCATGAACCTGACTACCGACTGTGGTGCATGCAAATTCCTTCTTCTAGATCCTTGCCTGACTCCTCGTCACTGTGATGGGAGATGGGCCATCAGTGGGAAATTGTAGGCTGAGTCCTTAAATCACAGCAGCAGAGCTACATTTTGAGAGCATTTCCACATTGCAGCAGACAAGACATAGACATATAGACAGTGTTTAAATGGCATGTTCTCTCCATACAGGCATATTTAGACACAACACCAAGACAAGGCACAGATGCCTGGTTATACAATCTCACCTGCAGCTAGTTCTGTCTATGCAACCTTTCACAAGATGCAAAAATGTCATTTTAGATGCTGTAGAGACTCTCAGTTCTGCATTAGGTAACACAGCTTTAAACTGACTTGGCACTAGAGACCTAAGAGCAAGCATAGTAACGATACTGGATGTTCCCATCTGAATTTGATTTAGATTTCTTGGGTTCCACACACTGTGGAAACTGTGAGGTAGTTATTTACTACTGTTTGCAATTGGTGCTGACCTGGGGACAAGTATTAATGCAAGAAGCAAAGGGTTCAGATATGTAGATACCAACCAATGGATGAGAAGAATGGCATTAACTGCATTATTTATACTTGTATTTCAATGACTGCTAATGTTTAGAGAATCCATTTTCAGTCACGTGCCACCAACTTTCCTGGGCAGCTTTTAAGCTAAGAATATGATCATTTATACTGTTCATTAGATAAAAAACCACGGAGGAAAATTGTCTGGGTCACATGTATTGGGCAACTGGCCTGTATACACATACACAGTATACACATACTGCAAAACTACACATTTCTCTTTTGTACATACTGAATCCATGAATTAATAAGCCTGCCTAGCTGATTTCTGAATGCATATACCTGAAAGGAAAGAAGAGACATGCTAGTAGATTTATGGGTATACGAATGCTTAAAGGTTTATTTGTTCAGCACTGATTGGAGAAAACCATAAGTATTCTCTGGAAGACAAAAAAAGGCTCCATTTTTGTTCCAGTACTTGGAATTTACCCTGTTCTCAGAACTATGTTGCCAAAGAACTGACTTTAACAGGATGCTGTAACACAAACACTTAGCAGAGGAGCAGAAGAGATACTGGATGCGAGAGATGCAGTGCACTTTGCAAACGTCTTCTCCAGGGAATATGACATCATGTCTTGACTGCTCTGTCAGACATTCCCAAATGCTGGACAACTCAGACAAAATGGATTGTATGTTGTCATTTGCCACTCAGAAGCTGCTGCTACTTTGCTGAATGACTGCGTGCTACCCATTAATGCTCTCCATCTGCCTTGAAGTTCTCAGCTTGCATCTTAATGGTGCCTATCAAAATAATACCAAAATGGGATTAACAGCTACAACTTAGACTTGCAGTGATTCCATAATAACCTGAGTTCTAACCCACTTGCCTGACCACAAAGCTAATATTCAGGCTGTTGATGTAAGCTAGCATTGCATTTGAGGACAGGATCCAGACTTTATGGACTATTCTCTCCATTTCCTTTGCAGTCCAACCACAGTCAGATCATCAGTCCAGAAGACTTCAAAGCAGCAAAGCCTTTAAGTAGCCTTTTTCCACCAGCAAAGAAAATTGCTGAACACTGGAAATCAATTAAATAACCTCTTGCAGAAAACCCAGTCAGACACAAATCCTGGCCAAGGTAAGAAAGGAAGGAAAAAGAGAGGACAACCACACAGTCTTTCCTACAGGTTCTCTTCTCACCTCAGAGTGGAGAGAGAGCTGTACAGTGTTTGTACAACTGCTTATACCTTGCTCTTGTTTGTACAAAAGTGTGAACATTTAGAGTCATTCTCTTATGGTAACTTCACCTTTTCCTTTATCTCTGTAATTAGTCTGGAGCTCATGCAGTCCTTTGGGCTACTTACCTGCTACGGTTTACGCCTGATGGGCACATGTCAGAGCCAGAAAGGAAGGTTGCTTATGCCACATTTCTTCTGTTTCAAATTTCTCATAGTTTCTAGTAAGCCATGGTTCTGTGATTCATTGCATGAATGATTTGTATGAATGACACTTTGAAACATGTATAAAGTGAAGAAATCAACCCCAGGAGCTTTTAAAACAAAGAAACATATTCCCACCTGCATCCTAAACCTGAAGATGAACTAAAATAATACAAGAGGCCTCTGAGATAAGGTTTGCACAGTTCACCAGCTACTGCATGTTGTGACAGCCCAGGTGGTTATCTGTTAGGATGAAATACAGTTATTAAGTATGTCTGAATGAGTTGGAACAAACAGTAACAGAAAGTAATGCAACGCTCAGCTGTCACTGATCATCCTCAGAAGCAACAATAACTTCCTCTCTTATCTCAGCAGCATGATTCCTAGTATGAAGAGGAAACATCAGCTTCTATATATCATCCATATGGGAAGTGCAGCAACGAGATGCTTCCATTTGCTCTTGCTTTTTATTCTTTTGATGGAGAGATGGAATTCACTGTTGTGATGGAAAGAACCCCTCAACTAAACAAGAACCTCACCAAGCCAGACAACCCCAAAATTCCACTGTAATGAAACCAACACATCTTTGCCCACGTGTAGAAATTCCTCCATCTTCATGGGGCAATTGAAATACAATTTAGATGCCTCACAAAGAAACAGTGAGCCTGTCAGCTCTAATGCCTTATGCAAGAAGCCAGACTTCACCTAATGCAATAACAGCATCCTGCATGGTCCCAAATCTCTCTGTCTCCATCTCCCTCCTATCTCACTCTTCAGCTTTCCTACTTAAAATAGGCCTCTGTGTTTGATACAACCATGCAAAGCAGGTATTAAAGAAACATACGATTGTTTCATATTTCTATGGATTTACAAATTAATGCAGAGTTAGGGCATTTCTGGGAACCCCACTGTATTGTCTGTGGAGTATAAAACTTTAAGCATTTTCAGATCTAAAAAGCTAAATAAAAGTCACTCTCAGGAGTCTGTATTACTTTGAACATTAAAACTGAACTGCTCCCACTCCTTAAAGCTTCCTTGAACAAAGTTTAAGATAGGAAAGCAGCAGCACTAAACAAATGTTTCATCCTTTAAAGCCTGAAAATAGGTCTTCTTTTTCCCTGTACAAAAATAAGCATTACCGTTTGGTGTAGTTGGTATGGAGTAGATTTGAACACATGAAGTTCTGCTGGTTTAGGGACAAGAAGGAGCCACAGCACATATATATGAGTGTTAGCATGACAGGGGAGCAATCCTGTAGGTATTAAGGACTTAAAATGCCAAGAAAATCAAAGATTACTGGACAAAATCCAGTGGCCAACAGCTTCCAATTTGTATGACCAACCTGAGATTCATCGAAGACTTAAAATCCTGGATAAGACAGACCTGTTTGGCTCTTTTAATCCACACAACCTCCTTACATCAAACCCAGCAGTGACTTGCCCTTCTCACACTACAGGTTTCTAAAGACAGGGATGCAAGTTGCATTTTTATCCATTAATTTCTATGGCAAAATGATGAAAGATTAGGGGCATACTACAAAATTATCCAACCTAACAACATTTTGAAATGGAGAACATGTTTGAAGTCAGCTAAGTAAGCTGGTTCCAGGATGGATCTCGGAAAAAGGCTGGTGAAAACTACACTTATCCTGCCAAAACATGGAAGGGATGCTTCCCAACCAGAAAGATTTGGCAGTATGAAGCATTTACATATCTCATAGCAAAATGCAGAATGATTCCCTAAAATATTTTAAGAAAGATAATGCATGTTTCAAAGCCATTTTTAAGACCATGTGTTCCAGTTCAGGTTACACAACACTGCTTCTATTAAAAACAAAGCTTAGTCTCAAAAAACCCCCCACACCCAACCACGTTCCTGGTGTTTTGAAATGACAAATAGATGCCCAAGAGCTTTTTCTTCATTAAGTAACAAATTGCTTCTCAGGGATGTGTATTTTAAGATAGAGCAGAAGTGGCCAATCCTCAGCTGGTGTAAATTAGCACTGTTGCAGGGAGCTCTATTTTTACCAGCTGAAGATTTGCCCCTAAGCATCTGTCAGTGAAGCGAGCCAAGGAACCATAGACATGTACATGGAAAGGCATTCATCCTAAAAAATGACAAGAGACTTTTGACAATTACAGGGACAGGGGGATATGCAACAGATGAGGAAAGTGACAGTAAGTAAAGAACTACAGAATAGTTGGGGTTGGAAGGGACCTTCAAAGCTCATCCAGTCCAATCCCCCTGCAATGAGCAGGGATATCTCCAACTAGATCAGGTTGCCCAAAACCACATCCAGCCTGTCCTTGAATGTCTCCAGGGATGGGGCATCCACCACCTCTCTGGGCAACCTGTGCCAGTGTTTTACCACCCTCATTGCAAAGAATTTCTTCCTCACATCCAGCCTGAATCTCCCCTCCTTCAGTTTAAAACCATCACCCCTCGTCCTATAGCAACAGGGCCAGCTAAAAAGCCTTCCCCCATCTTTCTTATAGGCCCCTTTTAAGTACTGAAAGGCTGCAATAAGGTCTCCCCGGAGACTTCTCTTCTCCAAGCTGAACAACAGCAGGAAAGCAGAACAGCAATAATGAGAACTCTCTAGGTACAGCGATACAGCACTGAGCTCTGTGTTACAACCCTCCCTCCCAAACCCCATGCTGCAGATCCCCCGTGTTAACTGTGCTTCAGCATCTGGGCTGAGTCAGCACCACTGGTTCCTCCCTATAGCAGTCAGTGACAGCTGGTGAATGCACTGCTGAAATCAAAACAATGGTTATTCTCAACAATGGGATAAAACATTTACAGGCACAGGTTTTAAGATAGCAATTTTCATTGCATCTTGGCTGCACACGTCTAGCCAGCCTCTCTGAAACCGCCTCCTTGACGTCTGCAGAGCACATCTCCCTGCTCCATACGCTCTGCTTGACTGGCTGCTGCCTGCCTGGCACTGGGCATTGTGCAATCTGGATAAGGGCTGGGAATCAGCCCATCCCTCTTAATAACAGGGCACTCTCCTGTAGATCTGGGCTGGCTATCCTGAGCTATTGTTTGGTTTCTGCTTGTTTTTCCCATAACCTTTGTTGGTGTAACCCAATACAGCCGTGAGCTCGACAAGCCACGAAGCCCACATTTGATATGGTGTTAATCAACTGTAACAGAGCAGCTTCAAAGTCATCACACACGCAGGAAAGGGTATTTGAAAGATCAACCACCTCCAGTTTTAAACAAATACTTTCCCCAGTATCACGTGTAGTGTTTCCGTAAATTCAGAACATGAAGAGGGACAAAAAACATGTTTCCTAATATCACCCACATAAGAAATGTCTTTTTGCATCCTGAAAGCTTACCTTTTCCAGCATTGTCAAAAGATATGCTGCTGCCATAAACCCTCCTGCTTGCTTCATTGACAGGAAAACAAGAGACTGGAGCTGTGGCACACTATTTACAGACACAAACCACACCAAGCTAGCTCTGCAACACTGCCTTTTAAAACTACAAACTTTCATTGCTTGGGATATGCCTCTTGTTAGATACAAAAGGCATTAAAATGAGTACCCCAGCTACTGGTAAAGAATAACTTCTGGACATGACACAATCAGTAATTAGCATTTATCCAGAGAGAAAGCCATGATTCACAGGTGATAATGACATGAGACTGAGTGTACAGGAGCAGTTACTCACATCCCGGAGACGCAAAGGATGTGCCACCACTAAATGACTTCACATTATGTATGGGTACACCTTTCTAAATGGTCACTCAAAAAGCAGGGACAGACAAAAAGCTGTGGAGAGAGGTGATTTGGACTTAAATTCTGCAGAGGGAACATTATGAAAGTGATGGAAACTAGCAGAAAGAGATTATTAAGTTTATCCTGTGCTGGAATCACTGCCACCTCTCTTAACAATAGGCTTTATCCTTCATGTAACCAAATTTATGCTAATCTCTTGAAGACTTCCAGAAACCAAACCCAGAGAAACTCAGGATCTTCAGCATTTCAATACTTACCCTGCAATACCCTCCCTTCATATCTTCTTTATTTTCATTTCTATTTTAACCTGAAAGCCCATTTTAGCCTACTCTAGTAAATACTGAAGGGTATTTACTCTGGACGTCAAAGCACTGGCGGTACTTCTATCTCATTGTAAAAGGCCAAGATAACAAATACAGATTTATTATTCTATGTCCCACCTTTCACACTATGCAAATTCACCCAGCCTGCAGCCTACTTTTGGCAGTCCTCTATCCCAAGGGCCCTTTAGGAAGAGGCTATCAGCCAGATTAATTATTTTAACAATAGCAGCCTTTTCCTACTGCCATTTTTTCTGTCACCATTCTATGACATAAAGCAAGGGGGATGCAGAATGCATTTATCCAGCTTGTAATATATCTCAGTCCATAGCTTCCCAGAAGCACTAGATTCAGTGTGCAAGTACAAAGCCATCAGCCTCATGTGACTCATTACAGGGGACAAGAGAGAGCATCACATGTCCCTGCTTCTGGAAGGGGCCGTGTGGTCCATCTGGTTGGCAAGGTTGACCATCACAAGAGGACAGATAGAGACAGCTGTTAAAACCCCAGAATTACAATAACCTTCTCCTGCCTGTCGTCATTCCTTACAATACGTTAGCTTTCAAATGGAAAATGTGGCAAATCATAAATCCTTTGGTGTCCAGTAACTTACGTACGGCTCATTTACCGGTCCTGCCCTCTTGACAGGTATTAGACAGGATCATAATTGCAGCAGCACATGATCTTTGCGTAGCACCAATGAAGGGACATGCACTGACCTTCCCATGTGTCTCGCCTGGGAGCCCTGACTCCCCAGGAGTGAGCAATGTGCTGTGCAGCACTGCCTGCTATGGGTGTTGTGGGTATGCCCATGCAGCCTGGGGACAGCAAATCCACCCAGTAACTGGCCCAGTGCTTGTGGAGCTCCTGCAAAGCTGGGGCAGCTGCTGTGTCACTGCCATTGTATCTCAGGGCATGAAAAAGAACCCTATGGGATCCTTATCTACAGACATGCA
This sequence comes from Melopsittacus undulatus, assembly GCF_012275295.1. NCBI lineage: Eukaryota > Metazoa > Chordata > Aves > Psittaciformes > Psittaculidae > Melopsittacus > Melopsittacus undulatus. The sequence continues at coordinate 5,424,482 of NC_047529.1, read as the reverse complement.
TGTAAACTGGATGTGTTTACTGGGAGAAAAAAAAAGACAAGGGGGCATGGCTTTAAGCTGACAGAGGGAAGATTTAGTTTAGATACAGAATAGATAGGAGAAAATTCTTCCCTGTGAGGGTGCTGAGGCACTGGCACAGGGTGCCCAGAGAAGTCGTGGCTGGCCCATCCCAGTGTTTAAGGCCAGGTTGGACAAAGCTTGGAGCAACCTGCTCTAGTGGAAGGTGTCCCTGCCCATGGCAGGGGGTTGGAACTGGATGAGCTTTAAGGTTGCTTCCAACCCAAATCATTTCATAATTCTGTAAGTATGGGCAGTATTTATAAAGATGGGAAAAATAGGGATTTTCTTACTCTCAACCACCACCTGAAGTTAGCAGACTGTAGTGGGTAGGATAAGGCAAAACCAAGGATTCTATGACTCCTCTTTTTACATTTGTTTTACAACTCAGAGCTCCAGATGTGCATGGAAAGAGAATGAATCATTCCTCTGCCAATCTGAGTCACTCCAGGCGTCAGGACCTGTCATTCCATTGGGTGACCACAGCTTCACGGCTCTTTAATCCAATTTCGGTCTTTTTGGAGATGCTGGTCCCAAAGATGCAAAACAAATGTGTGTGCTGGAGATCAGTTCCTGTGCACGGGCTGTGCTGTATGTTTTATTTAACAGAAAACAGAGCAGTTGGCACTCTGCAGCCTACTCTGTAATGTTTGCAAATTGATAACAACCCTAAAGAGATGCCAACAGGAACTTAGCACAAGTTAAAGGAATCACCTTTGAAGTGGCATTCTGACACAACGGTGTCAAAACACATTTCCTTTCTCAATGGAACAATCCTACTCTTTCATACTGTCAAACAGAGGGGAGAAAAGTGGTTTTAATCCCATAGGAAAACAGCAAATCTACAGGGAGGCATGAATGGCTGGTGAGCTCATAGAACTACTTGGGGTGAAGACAGGAAGATCTTCTAAAGGCAAGGGGTGTTTGACAGAGAAAAGACCTCAGGATTATCCCAGAGAGTCTCACTCATGACAGTGCAAAAGAAAGTATTTTCCCTCTATTCCCAGTCTAGCCAGTGTAAGGTTAGATGGGTATCAATGTTTAGATGAGAAAGCCTGAAACAGCATCAGGCACTGAAGCAAGGAGGAACCCGAGTTAGTGCTCAATATTCTCTTCTTACAGAAAATCCAATGAGGTTTTGTACATCCTTTGCCAAATGTTGGGAATTTTTTGTGCTTTTATGAGGACTATCAGCCATGTGTTTTGCAGCACTAGATCTCTCCAAACTGAGGTTTGATGCTTGTGTTATTTAAGAGTGCCACAGGAGAGAGGGCATCTATCAAACATGCAATAACAGATGTGGCACTCCCTCAATCTGGAACAGAAAAGAAATTTAGAAGTAAGAATGACCTCTGCCCAACCTGTAGCTGTGAATCATTTATTACAGAAGCCCAGCACAGAATGTCTTAACTTAAAGCAGGAGGAAAAAAGCTTAAGATATTCCTGGCTACCCGTACATTTAGAAGCAGTGAGTGTTCCAGGGGCAGATCTGTTGCACAGAGATCCCAGTGGTGCTGAAAACCTGGTGTGTGATTCTTCTCTACCTCACAGGTGAGGAGGAGATGAGCACCCACTAATGGTGGGACCACATTCGGTATGCACCTGGAGGACATAGGATTTATTTTCATCCCATTTGTGTATGCCAAGCCTGCTTTACAGCATGAAACAGGTGAGCTTCGCTTCAAAGCACACTCCTAAAGCACCAGTGTGCACAAACCTGTTGATATGAAAGGAGCTAGTGAAGCATACCTGTGCTGCAAAGGCTGCCAGCTGCAGAAACAATGCAGGTGGACACACAATGGGAGCACTCTGGAGAACAAGGGAGTGAGCAGTGAACCACAGTGCTGTTAAAGAGATGAGCAGCATTCAACACTGAGAAGGTGCCTTAGCCACGAATCGGCAACACCTCACACCTGGAGTTATAACAAGTTCCCTTACCCAGACATGAAAGAAATGTGTGTCAGCTAGAACACTAAGGGCATCCTGCAAGTGCTCATGTTTAAGGGTGATGTGGTAGCAGGAACTGATGTGAGCATACAGGCATAGACACATTGGTTTACATACACAAACAAATGCATGAATGTGCAGGAAGAGTAGAAGACCCCCCCTGAACAAGTGACAGTGATAGCTATGCATTCAGCTACATTTTAGTTGCACTCCACAAAAAGAGCCGAATAGAGAGAAAACAGCAAACACAACCCATAATCTGGCAGCTCATGCAGGTCACATTATTTTTGAGTGATTTAAAACCTTTAAAACCCAGGAACTTATCTGAGGCAACTGCAAGTGGGGATAGTGAGGGTGCAGAAGGGGAGGATGGGGTCAATAACACCGTCAACTAATCATCTTCCTAAGTGAAACATAAGTCTGGGAGCTGGAAACCCCAACATGGACAATTCGGTCATCCCAGCCAGGCTCTGGCATGTCTATTGGCTGCTAATAATGATCCTGTCCTTAACACACAATATTGATTTTCCCCTTCTGTTTGCTCGAACTTCTTACTCTTGTCTATCTGGTTTTATTGAGGGTTCCTAAGAGTTCCTGAAGCTGAACTGGCTGATTGCCTGAGAAAGCCTTACATGGACATGGGCACCCTACTTGTCTCTAGAGGCATTTCAGCCCAGCAATGAGGCTGCCACCTTGCACTCCTGGTTCCAAACAATGCATCTGCAGGCTTGCTCTGAGGCATTTAACCACACACAATGGGATTGCTTCCTCCCCAAAGCAAAAGAAGTCGGATTTGCGATTTTCCTTGGAAATAAAAAAAAAGAGGTATAATTACCGACCATTACTAGCACGTCCTCCCCTCACAAAAGGTTGAACATTAACGTTTCTAAATGGGTTTCCTAAGCTTTTTTTTTGCTTGGTAAAAATATCTGACAAGGTTGGGGGGAAAAAAAAGCCTTCAAAACATAAGCAGCGTGAAGTCCTTTTGCTGCATAATACGTTTCTTATTTTGGTAATAATGAAAGGAAAGTTGGGCACTTTCGAAAGCAGTTTGTTCCAGATTGCTAGCTCTCACTGTACAAAAATAATGACCCTTTCCCCACCCCATCCAAACAGTAGCACGCAATCCCGGCGGCACAATATCCCATTGTGGAGCTCTGAATGCCGAACTGGCAGAGGAACTGGTGCGAAGGAGGGAGCACAATGGCCCTTTTGCCCTTCTCCTGCTGCCAGTGCCAGCGCAGGGTAACATGACTCACAGCCGCTGCCAATATGTTCATCTGGGGGAATGAAGGAAGAGGCCACACTAAGAGAGATGCATGGATGAATGCCAAGCTCCAACCTCGCTCCTGTTAGCTACTTGGGAGAGGAAGTCTCTTCTGATGGAGATGAACCACAGGCACACACTGGGCAGGACAGTCCCTTTCAGCAGCACTGCCTGTGTTTAGAGGCACACCAGGGCTTGGCTGCTTTAGAGAACAACAAATCTCCTTATGAGTCTGGAGTCTAAAACAGAATCTTACTTTGCACACACAGAAAAGCTCATGATTTTTAACCTTTACTTCAGCTCTCCCTGCTTTTTCTGCCTTCTATCATACCTTCATGTCCTCTGCCCTCCTGCATTTATCAGATGAGTAGGTGGATGGGTGTAAGAGTCCCCCACAATCCACAGTGATGCCACCTTGTGAAACCAAAGCACACAGCACAGGAATGAAGGGACACAGCAACCCAAAGCAAGATACATGCACCCAATCCCTCTGTTCCAGGAATAACACATCCTACCACACAGGATGCAACCTCTGTGCTCAGGTAAAGCAAATGAACCAACAAATAGCATTTGTACTTCTACATTCCTCAGCCACTTCCAAGGCTTCCCCCTAGGACAACACACCCAGCAAGCCACCATGATGTGGAATGCAGAATCCCATCACAAGGGGTCTCACAGCATAACTTGTTGGTTGAAGGCAAGAGAAAACATGCTTGGAGGTAGCCCACCATGCTCCCACGTGGGCTCCAGCCCCACAAGTATCAAAGTTGCTCTTCCCCCAACTCCTACTTGCTGTCCTTGCATGCAAAGCCCAAACTGGTATTTCACCATCCTTCTTTTCTTTGCCATGACTCTCCTGATGGCACTTGCTTTTCCCTCAAGCCAGCAATGGTGATGCTCTAAAGTCATTGCTTCCTGCAGGACTTGGTTGACAGCTCTGTTTTGTTTATGGCTCCTTTCAGTTTGGCCACACAATTATGTCCATTTGCAGTGCAGAAATGAATTCCAAGAATCAAGTGACTCACATTCATTAAGGCTGTTTGTACAGAATTTGACAATGTTGTACTCCATCCAGAAAGGACTCTGTGTCCATGTTTGCAGCAAGGCTGGAGGGACTAATGACAATGATGAGCTAAGTGTGCAAGCTGACACCTCCGCCTCCACCACACAATCAGGAGCACATGGAGGGCTAGTAAAGAGACATCACTGCCTTTCTCAGGTACCACAGGGAAACCTTTCATAGCCTGACACAGAATTAGAGCCATAGCTAAAAAAAGGGTGGTGGGGCTTTTTTATTTGCTTGTGGGTTCATTTATGAATTATGAGGATGCTCTGTTTTGCAGGACTAGGGAGATACACAAATTGTGTTGCCACATTAAACGGGTATGCATGTGTCAAAAACCATATTCCATTTTTTTTCTGGAATTCTCTTTACAAATTATTGGAGCTTTTCACTCCCAAGAGCTATTCCTATAGCCATAGGAACAGCACAATATCAATTATTTAAGTCAGATCCAGGACAACACAGTAGGTAGTTCTAAAGTTGTCAATACATACACCCCAACCATGCTTGTGGATAGGCAAAGCGGTGGTTACACATAACCATGGCAAGGCCATGACACAAGGAAGGAAGCTCAAGGCTGGTGTGAACTTTACCTGCAGTCACAGACTCCAATGACACATTCACTATGAGGGTGCTGAGGTGCTGGCACAGGGTGCCCAGAGAAGCTGTGGCTGCCCCATCCCTGGCAGTGTTCAAGGCCAGGTTGGACACAGGGGCTTGAAGCAATGTGCTCCAGTGGAAGGGGTCCCTGCCTGTGGCACGGGTTGGAGCTGGATGAGCTCTAAGGTCCCTTCCAACCCAAACCAGTGTGTGACTCTGTGATTCCTCTGCACAGGCTTCTGCTGGAACACCAATTAAATAGCAACTTCAGGGATGTGGAAGCCTCCAACTCATGCACAGTGTGAAAACCTTTTCATTTTTATGTTAATAAGCTTATCACTTACCATCTCTTTACATTTCTTTCCGAATTTTTGCCCATTAAAAGCTACAGAGCTGGCCTTGAGGTACCTCATGGAAAAATCAATATTGTTCTTCACAACTTAGGTCAGAGCCTGCTATTTTGATCTCTGTGCACTTCTGCTGAGCAGTAAGAGCAAAAGTCAGTATAACCTGCGGCTTTCATGATAGGGTCAGCACTTCTTTACTTTAAAATATTCCAGCTGACCCCCAGAGGATTCAAGCTGTTACTGGATATTCCTTCTCTCATACAAACCCTCCCACTGACAGCAGTGCATAATATTTCCATCAGCAAAACCAACCGTTCCTCAGTTTAAAATGATGTCTTTCTCACTGACAATCAGCAAGTGTCATCTCTGAGATGTATCTCATCCTCTGGCAAACACAGCAACTGTTTCTGTATTGAAGTCGCAAGTAAAAGCTGTATCTGGTGCTGACTTCAGTGAGAAAAGCATTTTGCTTCTTAAAAACATGAATTTGGTTTTCAAAATCACCCAAGTTAACACCAAAGCTGTGTCCTGCTGACTGTCAATAGCAACTAAATCTTTAGGAGATGACAGAACGCTGAAGCTGTTGAAGGAGCAGAAAGGAACAGCAAGATTTCACAGATTGAATGTGGCTATTTGCAATTTTCCATAACACATGGAAAAAGCAACAGTGGCTGCACAGAACTGTGCACAGAGCATGTTCCAGAGAATCAAAACCTCAAGGGAACAGGCACATTGCTTTTGCTGCATGAAATGAAAACCAGTTGCGCTGACCCGAGGTCTGGACCTGGTTATATTTCAACTAATAGGTACTGCTAAAGGAGAGCTGACAGCTTTCCCTTCCCAAAACTATTGGGACCACCAAGTTCATATATTCAGGTTAAATGGCTCTCACAAGGCCACAATGAAAATGTGGTTTTCTCTGTTCATTTTTCCATCTGCCAGAGAGCAGGAGATAGACAGCAAAGTGGATTGCACCATCAATAACCACCTCACTTTATCCATTCCTCCCCCAAAAGACTAATAGTGTTTGGGCTTCCAAACTCGTGATTTATTACTTCCAGAAATCCAGATGGGAATTCACTGGGAGAAAACGCAAGAGCTGTCCAAACAGGAGCCTGACAAAAGAGCTACTGCTTGAAAAGCAAAGCTAGACTGAGAACTGGAAAAGGTCACATCTCTTTATTTCTGCAGGCAATTAACCATCAGAGTGACTTACTCAGGGATTCGATCCATTCATTCCTCAAGTAGAATGACCAAATAACTTTCTCAGTTGAATATTGATAGGTAATTTTGCCATTGAGTTAATGCAGCTTAAAACTAATTTTCAAACACTTACCCAGCTCAGCTGTGGATTTGGCTCAGGAATCACAGAGTGAACTTCCACCACTCCTCCTGGGCAGGACAGCACTGATCAGGTTCCTCACCCGCATGTACACATGGCCAAGGTGCTCACAAGAGCTGAGCACCTCATCATGCCACAAAATCAGGGCTGACGTGGTGAACCAGAACCCATGTGTTCAATAGCACTCTGCAGATACAGAGCTCTCCTGGGGCAGTAAAGCAGACATTAGGACTGAATGGTACAGACCTCTGGGGTTATAAAGCTCAGTAGAGGGCAGAAATTGCCAATAGCTTTTCTCTTCCCTCTATGCTTCTGTTTACAAAACTATTGGGAAACAATTAATGCATTTTTATGTCCTCTTCTCACTAAACCTATGGTGTATGACGAAGTGATACTACTAAACCATTAGAAGAACCATGAAGTAACACATAATCATGAACAGCAGTGAGTCACAGAGCACTAGGATTTGTCAAATATCCCTTCCCAGCAACATGAATCATAAAAATTAAAAACAAAAATAAATCATTAATTTCAACACTAATGATAGCAGCCACCAGCCTGAATTAAGTGTATTAAATTCAGTGTTGCTCCTATTAGATTGGAGGCAGCTATCAGAAAAGGCAGAGAGACGAGAGGAGAAAAGGAGCGAACAGCTAAATGAAGCACATGCTTAGTGCTTGTGACAGTAACATTCTCAGCTCCAACCACTTCATGCAGCTAGATGACTTTGTGCTGTATAATTCTTCCCTGTGAAGGTGCTGAGGCACTGGCACAGGGTGCCCAGAGAAGCTGTGGCTGCCCCATCCCTGGCAGTGTTCAAGGCCAGGTTGGACACAGGGGCTTGGAGCAGCTGCTCCAGTGGAAGGTGTCCCTGTCCATGGCAGGGGTTGGAGCTGGATGAGCTCTAAGGTCCCTTCCAACCCAAACCATTCCAGGATCCCATCAGATTGCACAGACAACTTACTGCTTGGAAGTATGACAACTAAAAACTGACACCATGAACAAAGACAATTAAAATACACATTTATTCTAAAGGGAAAAGAAAGCCTCAATTGTTGTGTTTTCAGAAAACATCTTATTGAAATAGTACCATCAGCTTCACAAAAATGATGTGAAGGTAAACAGCTCTTTCACATGCCATCAGCGAAACAGAGAAAAGATGGCTGGGGGGGGGGGGAATCATTTAGCAAGTGTTCAGCTCCACCAGAAAGCATTTCTGCTTTTAAGTTTTGAAAGAAAGCCAACCAGTTCACTCAGTATTTTCTACTAATAGGCATTTACCCACATCAGCTATGCCAGCCATTTGTTTAGTACAGAATTATTGCCTGTACGTCTTGAAAATTGAGCCTGTCATACAGATATTTTCTTTCAAACAAAAGTCCATGCCCATTTAATAAATGTGAGCATCTCAGAGACAATCATAACCTTGCATGGAGCAATCAGACACAGGAACGTGGTCATTTTACAAAGCACTGAATCGAATGTGCACACATCCAGCTTCCTCCCCTCCTTCCTTCGACCAGCAGCACCCTTGACATGGCTGAAACACACACGGAGCAAAATGCAATCAGCTCAAATATGGGGATCAACATTTCACTCAGACACCAACAATTTCATACAGCACAATTTCATTCAGAGTAGAGGTAAAGGACATACACAGCACACCCTCAGCCAGCTTAGAGCCATGGGGGGCCTCCAAAGCTGCAGAGTAGCTTGATATCTGATCTTGAAACAGGAAAGATTATTTGTGCACAAAGGTATAAAGACACTTGTTGTGATGTACATGGATGATGACTTGAATACAGCCACTCATATTAGGCATGTGATGATACATTTAAACACACACATGTATTTGCGTGTTCTTTTTTGTTCATATGGAGATAAAGTTTTGGCTGGTGCACAAAGAGAACACAGAGATGGGACTGTGACCGAGTTCAGTTATTAATATTTGGAGATCATTATCGAAGTACAAGCAAATACTTCTTGCTCTGAGAGGCCGATAAAAATCAGTGCAGAGCACTGACGGCACCTCTCAGTTATGCAGCCATTACCAGGCATGCTTTACTTCTTATTAACTTTCCCTTCTCAGGAGCTTTGGTACAGCACATTTTATGCAATGCTAAAAATAATCTTCTACACCAAAATAACAAAAGGAACAATAATCAAAACGAAACCCAGCACCAGCTAATGAGTTGCTCTCTGTGCTCTATATACCTGGAGTTTTCTGCCTGCTTCTTTGCGCAGATACATTATTCCCTAGGTTTATTAAACACAGGGAAGAAAACATTTTCTTCTGCTGCTATTTTGCATTTAATCATCTATTTCCAAGCATTCCTTGAAGTTCTCAAGTGTCTCAAGCTAACAGAGTTCAGGCCCAGTAACATCTTAACTACATGATGCTAAACGTTTTTGACAAGCGCTATTATAATTAAATTTAAATGTTTTGTTCTAATGCTTGTGTTTGCTCAAGTCTTTGATGGGAGATTAAATTACACTCACCCTAAAATCTTATAATAAATAAAAGAAAACAGAAATGTAGTGTCAATTTATGAACAAATCTGCTTACAAAGAGAATTAGCTCAGGTCATTGCGCAGCCAAGCGCTTAATCACGGGCATAATTTTTGTTATGCCAGTATTCCCACTGATGTCAATGAACAACTGAAGCTAGGATCATCACATACACAGAATCATGGAGTGGTTTGGGCTGGAAGGGACCTTAAAGCTCATCCAGTTCAATCCGCTGCCATGGGCAGGGACACTTTCCACTAGAGCAGCTTGCTCCAAGCCCTGGCCTTGAACACTGCCAGGGATGGGGCAGCCACGGCTTCTCTGGGCACCCTGTGAGCACTTCCCTGCATCAGGGCCTAAGAGAATTCACAGCACATTGCAGGGGCAGGACAGACAGTCCAGGGGAAGTCTCTCGGGACAGATGTCCGAAGAAAGCTTAGCTCGCAGACTGACATAAGAAGTCCTGCATAATAAGACAGATGACAAACTTGAAATATATCTGCAAGCTAAAAAACAGTGTCATGTTGGCCTGAGTCAATGAAGCACCATCCAAAATTCAGGCAATTAATTGATGATTAGATTAGTGCCAGTTAATTAAATAAAACCATGACAGATACAAAAACTGTGTTCTTTATTGCATGTCTGCATAACCAAATGTTACTTTATCATGTTTTCTAGTCCAGGGAAACACAAGGATAACTCTAATTCCCAAAGTAACTTGTGTCTTTCTAGCACAGCCTCACTGCTTGGAGAAGAACTCGGATGAGCAGCACACGAAGATGTCTGGGGCATCTCAAGTCAAGAGGCTAATCTGTGAAAAGGACTTTCAGGTCATTGGGCACTTGCCTGCACCAAAAAAAAAGTGGCTCCTGTCAAGTCCCTTGAAGTCTCCATGTGCTAATGAGAAACAGCTCTGTAAAAACCACCAGTGAGGCTGCATCCTGAATGTGGAGCCAAGGGAGCCAGAATGACTTGGGGGACTTCTTTAATGCTTTCAAGAAGAGCTTTTGCCCTCACAGAGTTCTGGGTTTATGCAGCAGAGACTGAGAGCTCCTGCAAAGGAAAGACGTTTTTCATTTGTGTTATGGAGTTGAAAGCAGCCAGAGAAAGGGATTTAATTATCGCGTCGTCAACCATATCCTGTCCACAGCAAGTGCTGCCTACTTTGATGACTGTGGCTGCTGCTACTTCTTCTCCCCCAACAAACAGGAGGGGAAGCTAAGGTGTGTTTGGGTTCTTTTTGCTGGAGAGGATATTGTTTCTCTTCTGCCTGGTTTATAAACTCCAGCTCCTTACATCTCTTGGCTATTATTCAGCTAAGTGAAAAACAAGTATTTCCTGCTTTCTGTATAAGCCAGTGATTGCAATGTAATAATTTGTATTTTCTTCACGAAATTGGCTTTAATTTGCAGTATGTAGTGTGTGTGTGTGTGTGCATACACACAATATATGTATTTGTACATTATATATGCCATATACATATAATTTGCAATAGTGTAGCCTCTAGATTTTTCTCAGAACTGCTGCTCTCAGACATCCTTTTTAAACAATACATTTTAACAGTAAATCATTATTACTAGCACAGAGAAAATATTTAAGTTGTAATTGCAGAGAGATACTTAAACTCATCCTGGTACCGCTAATTTCTTACACTGACCAGTACCTAAATTTATACCTGCATGAGAAATTGGTGGGTTTTCTCCAGTTTGAAGTATCTTGTTCTGTGTTTAGCTGCTGCAGGACAAACAATGAAAGATTTGTGTAGCTATTTGCAAATGTCAATCCTTGCTTTGAAGATCAAGCATGAAAAATCTTCCGTTTGGTACCCAACTTCATCCGTCTTGTACCATTATTCTCAGCTTGATGACTGCAGCAGCTTCAAACCTTCGGGACATCAGCAGAATGATAACACAGCCTTCCCAAACTTCATGCTTAATAAAATAAACCCCAAGCATCACAATACACAGCACAGTCCCTGCTGCAGAACAAATGCTTTAGTCATTTCATGACAGTGATTGCTTCACCAAGCAATTGCAATGTGTATAAACGCATTTCAGGACATCCTGTTTTATTACTTTTCTGCTTGGTTTTAAGCTTTCTTCCATTTCTTCATGCACTTCATTAATAACGGTTAAGAAATATTAAGTATTTCCTGGTGAGGCTGAGCAATAAGGAGCACTAAAATCTTTCACAGGAGCCTGGTTTTGCACATTTTCCTCCCCTGCTGTGAAAATCGGTGGCTTTCTGATTCCGTGGCTGCTTGAACCCTCTTTCTGAACTGGCTGCTTACCTTTAAGCTTCAACTTTAATCCCATTTAAATAATTAATCCCCAGCTAGCCACACATCAAGCATCTTTATTAAAGTCCCAACCTTGTTTACAAAGCCCAATGAAGTAAAGATCTCGGTGTGGCCCATCCAGTGTTATTCCCCAGAGGACAACGGAACAGCTCTTCTGCTGAGGCTTAATCCTCCATCGGCTAATGACAAAAAAGAGGCTTACAGAGATCAGAGGGTTTGAAGTTAGTCCATAATTGTAACCAAAATACTCTTTCTCACTCTTCCATTAGCACCAGAGTGCAGAATGTAAACTTGTATGTCAAAGCAAAGCTGCTTGTATTAATTTTTATGCGGAACTTGCATAGCTGTCAACGTTTTCCCTTATTAAGAAAGTCACATTTCGAGCTGTTACACAAAGATGGGATTCTTAAATTAACTTCGTGAGGCCAAATAGAGATCTGTAGCTAAATGGCTAAATATGCAGAATGCTGGAGAAACAGTAGTTCTCACTGATATCTTGTTCCGAACTCAAAACATTAATCCTAGAATGATAAAGCTGAGATTTAAAATGCCCATAATCGTTACATCCTGCTCCGTTCCAAAAATGTGAATTCCAGACAAGTAATTCTGATGCTTTCTAACCTCTATCTTAAGTTCCTGAAATGGCATCCTCTAATTTGAAGCATCTAAATTTAAAAACTGAGACCATAACTGCATAATTCACACATATATTTAAGGACACAACATTTCATTGCGCTAAAAGAAAACAGTTTATGATTATCTGCTGTAGACCAGATGCCCCACACATTTGCCCTTTGCACCAAAGAGCCAGAAAAAGACTTCAAAGAGGTTTAAAGACGGTACATAAACACTGTCATAGTGAGCCTACAGAAAACATGCCTCCCCACTCACAAAATGAATGACCTGAAACCTTTCAACTATGGGAGGAAAACTAATTATTTACGTGTTTAAATGTCAACTTCTTAACATGTATACCAGTGTTGCCATTAGTGCTGGCTGGGACATCTGAAGACTAATAGGTCCTACCATGCTTTTAATGATTTTTGGATGATTTTAATGCCAAAGAGCCTGTATTAGATTACTGGAAACCAAAAAGAGAAATGATTCATCCCCCACTGTGCCTTCAAAGTAATAGTAAACAAATAATCCAATGTATTCTTCTTTTCATTTCATCAGAAAGCTGAAAGTTAAACATTTTCTAAACCATAGAATAGCAACATAGAAAACACAGAATAAAAGAGGGGACAATGTAAATCTCAAGTGGCCATGTTTTGCCTCAACCTGATCAGAAGCTGATGTAACTGAAATTATATAGATCACGGCAATCTAAAGCAAGTAAAAGCTTATTATTACTAATGACTTGTGCTGCTGCAAATGTCTCCATATTTGCAGGAAGCTTATGTAGTTGCATTTAAATGTTAGGCCAGATGAAGATCAAACAACTGCATTTGGCTTCTTTGTGTTTGGTGGAACCATCTCAGTGGGATTTCTGGCACAAAACTGCTCAATCAGCAAAGGAAGAGGAAGTACATGTCTGCTTTGTCAGCGCCATGATGCTCTATGCAGTGAAACCCATTCATTGCAAAATAGTACTTTCTATTCCTTAAATTCAAAGTTAAAGGACATTTCAATAGGCACTCTGAAGAGACCACAGTACTGTAATAAGATTTCCTGCTCCATGGTACTGAATAAACTGAGCACTTGCTGACAACTTATGGACCTCGGCCAAAACCGTTAGAAACGAACTGAGTTACTCCCACTTTTCACATTCTGACATCTCAAATGTGCACAACTGCGAAAGGTAAAAGCCCTGTCTAAAAAGGTGATTTTGAAGAGTCCTACAAGGAAAGAACATCCAACCACCATTAAGAACAAAGGCCCAGAAACAGCACGAACAGTTCTTCCTGTGCTCCACAGAGCTCACTTTTGAGCATGCAAACTCAAAGGAGAAGAGTTAAACATAAACCAAACTGGTTTTCAAGGACTTTTTATGTTTTCCAAAGCACATCCAACTTCCAGACTCCTTTGCTGGTTAATGAGGCTGGTGAAGAGGGCACTTCTTCAAACCAAGCCACGCGGGTTGCTTCTTGTGCAGTTTACAACTTACAGCATCACCCTTTGTTGGTGCCAGAAGTCAGGAGCAAACCAAACATGACCCAGGAGGCATAAAACATATAAAATACATAAAATACACACAGCCCTTCTCATTACTAAACCAAGATTTCCACTTTTTGTCTCTTCTCTCCAGACTCTAACACATTACTTAGGAAATGACAGGATGCTACAAATACTTTGTTTCCAGTTCTTGAATTGTCTTGCCCTGAGGCTAATTATATTAATAGACTTCCCTGGGTTTAATTAGTATTTTGTCTAACCCCAGTTGATTGTTAAAATTTCATTTAATCTGATCACTAAAGTACATATTTTAAGTCCAGTCCAGATGAAGGAATTGCAAGTGTACAATTACCACTGAGTGGATGAGCTACTAAATTTAACTAAGGCCAGGTTATTTTTCACTCCTAAATTGAATCTCAGTATCTCAACTCCATTAGTGTGAATTGCAGAGTCTTTCTCCTCATTTAACTGACAGCAACAATAAATCACAAGCTCTGATTTTGTGTATTGGAGACCCTAATTATCAATTCCTGTCACTCAGTAGGTGCAGGTGGTTCTTCCTTACACAAGACTCAAATCTCAGCCTATCTTTGGGCCTCAGTGGTAGGTAACAGATATCTGGGTGAGGACATAGTAATAATGCCAATAAAACCATTTCACTGAAGTAAATAAACTTCTGTCAGTAAAAGAACTGCTTTGCTTCTATGGCTGCGTTTGCAGTAGGGCTTTCCCTACCAAAGCTTCTCTAGCAAAACCTCTGCAAGTGCATCAGGCCTAAAGTAGCTGAGCCTCCCATAGAGTTTCTGACAAGCCATGCTTTCAGGTGAGTTACTGGCCCGACAGCAATAGAGGCCCGAGGGGGAAATTTACAAGCCCAGAGCTCCCAGCAAACATAACTCCACAGCTCTTTTACTGTGCCCACAGGGACGTATTAACTCCTTTTTGGAGAAGTGTTATACGAAGGCATGAGCACATACACCTCCTCGCTTATATGAAGTGCAGCTGCTTGTGGAGACTCACTGCAGAGTCATACATCTTGCAATTCCCAGCAGGTGGGAATAACAGTATGGCAAGAAGCAATATTACAGTTAAAACGAAGCCCTAAAAACGTGGCAAACGCTGATTAAACCAATTCTTTTGCAGGAAATGACAGGACAAGCACATACACACATTCAGCCAAAACAGCAGCAAAAGCAAAGGCTAAAGTTTCTGTTTCTATTGAAACCAAAATCAAGGAACAAAACCAACAGCACTGGCTCTGTTTTATAACGCAATCCTACGCTTCAAACAGACCCTGATAAAGCCCTTGAAATGGGCTCACTACACAGAGCTGAGAATAGTTCTGAAATTCAACTGGACAATTTCCACAGAGTTGTGGACAGACCTGTATATAATGTACATTCATGTAACAGCTTTTCTCCTTCCATGAGTTCATACATACAAGGCTATAAAGGAGCTAAGAATCAGAGATGCTTTGGGTTGAACCATTTCCACTGGATGAATTTGGTTAAAAGAATCAGAATGGTTGGGGTTGGAAGGGACCTTAAAACTCATTCAGTTCCAACCCCCCTGCCATTGGCAGGGACACCTTCCACTACAGCAGATTGCTCCAAGCCCCATCCAACCTGGACTTGGACCTTGCCAGGGATGGGGCAGCCACAGCTTCTCTGGGCAGCCTGTTCCAGTGTTATAATGACAAAATCCAGCCACAGTTAATCCTGTTATGGGTTACACGCAGAGAACTGCATTAGGCTGAAGCGTATTGTCTTCTTCAGACAAGCAGCTCCAATAGACCAAGCCTTCGTTTCAACAGGAACCCTTCAAAGTTAAGAGCATTGTGGCTGTTCACAGCAGCTGGTGGTGTATGCTGCCAGTACACAATTACCTTGCTGGCATAAATGTCCACCTTTTACCTCCTGAAGGCAAGTATATAAACTCATCACGTTTCACTAAAGCCACTTCGAACAACCTCTGGAGTGGAGGTCATAACTGGAGCTCCCTCTATCAAATGTCCCTACCAAAAGCCACGTTTGGTTCTTTACCTACAAACATTGGTGATGCCTCTCCTGCTTGTACGGTACAATAACCCCTAGCTTCAACACTGAAGTGCAGTTTCCCAATTTACCTATGTGCTGATTTAGCAGCAGCTCCTATAGGACAAACTTCAAACCCTCAGTCCTCTACTCCAATATGGAACCCAATAAAAACCATTGGTGACTGTTGTGTACAAGGCACTTACTGGAAAACTTCAAGTGTTCATGTTTGTTTCTTTGCATAAGGCACTAAAAAAACAACCAACCAAAACTACTTTCATATAACTGGCAGCTCTGTCTGATTTATAATGTTCTGTCTTGGTATGTTTAAACCAATTATTTCTCTGGTTGTGCCTATAGAGTACCTATGGTATTTTATTATAAAGCTCCTTCTTGAAAACTAGGCTTTTCCTTGGTTTCTTAATGAATTCTGATTCTGCCTAATGCGATTAGCCTGTAAGGACTCAGCTCCATGTGACTTGCCATCCCTGATAGCAAATTAAGGCAGTACAATTTTCCAGTGGAAAATTCTCCAACCTCAAAGTGAAAAAGCTTCTTATAGTTTAATGACGGTTCTTCACTGCGGACACCGCTTACAGCATCTTCTATTTAACTTCTGTTGTCAGGATTGTTCAGTAATTATTCTCGTGCGGTAGTGGCTGTCTATTTCTATGTTATTATCTGTTATCTCTGCTTCAAAAGAAATCACAATGCTAGATACAAAGTCTGACACTGGGTAACTTTCAGAACCATTACTTCTCTCCTTGCAACTGGCTTCCTTGTAATGCATGAAATACAGCTGACATCTCTGTGATAAAAGGAATTTACCTGCAGAGTCCCTGCTGCTTGTGACTACTAAGGGGCTGATTTTGCATGATGCTGAGTGCTTGTGTCTAGGTGCAGGATGACTTCAACTCCCACTTCTGGATTTAGTTTGGATGCAGAATGACTTCAACTCCCAATTCTGAATTTAGTTTGGGTGGAATCTGTCTTCTAATGTTAGGTTAAATCCTGAATAAATCACTGCAAGGTACTAAATCCCATGTAACTCAGATGGTTTTACAAGATCTGGTTCATATATATTTATGCTAGCAGTCTTTAGCTTAAACGAAGAACTTATAAAATCCAAATAATTGTTTGTATTTCCAGGAGCTTGATTTAATTGTACAATATGTTAATAATCAGCTTAAAGCCTGCCTGGTTTTGTTT
Organism: Melopsittacus undulatus; assembly: GCF_012275295.1. Lineage (NCBI taxonomy): Eukaryota > Metazoa > Chordata > Aves > Psittaciformes > Psittaculidae > Melopsittacus > Melopsittacus undulatus. The sequence continues at coordinate 5,407,694 of NC_047529.1, read as the reverse complement.
ATCTGGAAGAAAGCAGCTTGCAGGAGTAAGATAATTCAATTCAGAAAGAATACTTTCCCTGTAGATGTCTCCAATATGTAGAACATTTTGGCCACTGATGGTCTCCAAAACGACTGCTTCTCTCTACACTGAAGCCCTAACACTATTCCATAGGGGAAAAGGTATTTGATGTCTGAACAGCTTAGGATTTTATTCTTTTAAATATTTTCACTGCAGATCTGAATTCCTCTGGCCATTTTTGTTTGCACAGATCTTTCCCACCAAGTATTAGTCATCCGCTGATTTCTGTTAAATATTTCTGCAGAGCATAATGTTCATAGCTGGCATAGGAGCTGAGAACCAAAATGAAGCTGATTTGCAAGTATTCATGTTATCTGAAGTCTGTAGCTCAGCTGCTTATCTAGACTCCCATTATAAACTTTGGCTTGCTTGTACATCTTAGGGAAGATCTTTTCCCTAACCCACCATTAAAATGAAAACTCAGTAAGGAAACAACAGTGTTTTGAAAATACGTTTAGAGAAAAATAAGTTCTTATTAAACTTACAAGTACTTTAAGAACTAGATTTCTAGATACAGTTAAAGGCAATTAAACTCCAAGGCTCCAGACCTGCACTCCAATGCCAACAGACTATGCCGTAAGCAAATGCAGAGATGAAATCAGAGCCGATGTTTTACATGCCTTTTGCTTTTAGAACAGATAAACGGTAACTGCAAGAAATGGAGCTGCTTGTGATTCAACAGCCTGTATGAGAGAGGGGACTCAAGCAGCTGCATCTTCCGTATTCTATAATGGCTAATCAAAAGCAGAGAGCTGGTGTAGTCTCCAGAAGAAACCACTGTTTCATCCTCTCTCTCTGTAAATCAAATCTTCACGTGGAGTCCTTCAGACCCCTCCCATTTCTCACAACATAATCAGGTTTTCAGATGAGAGTACCAGGCAGTTTCTATTCTTGCCAGGGAATACAACCTTATGACATGCCCTCTACACAGCCTGCTCCACTGCCGTTATTTCCTGCCCGATTAGCATTTGGTTGCGCATCCTTTGATGAGTAGAGAGCCCCTGTTTAATCAACAGCATCCTCAGTCAGAGATTACCCAGTCTTACAAAAGGGAAATGCCTCCATGGACATTTGAAGAGAAAGAAGCACTTGCAGAGCAATCTCTCTCTGTTTAAAACCATGCCTGTATCTTTATAGCCAGGGCAGGGTATATTTAGCCACTGTTTCACTCAAGAGTTTTTAAAACATCTCTTTCCCATTTACATTGAGGTACAGCCTCATCGTCTTGTTTTAGATATCACAGCTCTACTCATATAGCTTATTAAAAAAGACATTATGATCTTATGTAAAAAAGGAACAGTCTTGACAGACAAGGGAGGGGACAAACACTTGAGTCGAGCTGCTCAAGAAGCAACTTGCTCTATAACTGCACAGAGGTCTTTGCAAAGACCTTCGCAAATGAAAAGAGGTTTGAGACAGAGGATCAAATAAGCTGAAGGTGGAGAGGAAAATGAATACAGCAGTGCCACATGCAGCACCTTTACAGGGTGAGGATGTCAAGAGGTTTTTGTTCTGTTGATAACTGATCTCTAGTCTGTGTCTCTCACTGAGCTGCCTTTCTAAAACATACCTGTGAGCTCTGCTTCTTTTTATCCTTCTTTTTTTCAAGCAGAAAACCCGGCATCCCACTGTCCATACCATTTCCCAAGGAGTAAGTAACAGACACAGCACGATTAAGAAAAACAAGCTATCAGGATATTTTAAGTTCTTGATTAAGTGACATATAAACTTTGCACAAAGTTCTCTTCGTCAGTGCTGTAATGTGAACCACAGCATCATTTACTGATCTTCAGCTGCTGCAAACCCTCAGAGCCAGAGGATGGAACTAGAACAGTGTTAACTCCAGTGTCCCTGTGCCAAGCGTTGTCTTCAGAAGCTGCCTTTCTGCAGGTGTTCCTTCCAAGGCATCTTTATTTAATGTTAAACATTTAGGAACAGAAAGCCAAGGAATCATGCAAACAGCAGTAATTCAGTGGCACCAGGTAGGACTCTATCTTCAATTACCAGGCATGCACATAGCAAGGAAGATTATTCAGAGTTGCAGCTACACCCTCTGCATAGCTTTAGAAACCATCAGCTTCCTGGTTTGTATCTCCTGGGCTTTGACAGCTAACAACAATCTCCCTTTCTTCAACAAAAAATATCTGATGATTCAGAGATGCACGATTAGGTTGAAATATGCCAGGTTAGGGAATTAAAACAAAACAGCATGAGCATCAGATGTGATGAGATCGTCAGGATTTTCCTCCCAGATTTATGGAAACACGAGACGTTACATAAATTCCTCACTGGTAATTGAGGTTAAGCATTACTGTGGGTCATCAATTTAGAACATTTTACTAGTCTAACCTAAAAGACTTACTCATAGCTACAAGTACTTTTGTCTACAATTTAAGGCTGCTGGAGAAAAGAATAAATTAAAGCTTATTTGCTAAACTAAGAGTCGTAAAACTGAAGAACTGTAAATGCGAAAAGGACTTGAAAGGTCATCAATGAAGTGTAATGAAGAAGAAATACTCCAGTAAAACAAACACGTATGCTGCTGTAAATGCTGCTCCTACCTCTTGATGCTTCACTCTCATTTTACAACAGCCACACTATCCCTACTTCACTGCAAGAAAGCAAACAAATACGGATCGCACTGTCCAGTTTAGTTACTACTGGAAAATTGCATTAGGCACAGATCCCAAAATAATAACTATTCTGATCCTTGGCTTTTAAGCAAAACATATACATTTGCAAACACTCTCTATGCCGTGCCTGCTAGCCTGCAGTTTGGGACGAAGCACAGCAAAAAGACTACATTGATAGTACTGCAGATGACAAAGTGAAAGATCAAGATATGTTACCTCTTTCATTCCTGAAATAAACTCAATAGTCACACAGCTACAGAAGACAATTCAGCCTTTAAATATATCAAGAAATACCAAGAAAAACATGGAAATATTTCAAATTAGATTGTAATACTTTGTAGGGAAAAATGTGACTAGCGGGAGGTTGTGTGATTTATTTATAACCATCTTCCAGTGTAGTTGAGGCTTTTACTTGGGTAAGATGTGCTGAAGGAGTTTAATGGCTTATGAGTGGTCATTCCTGCTGTGAAAACTGGACATCAGGATGACACAAGGTTTTTCATTAATAGAAACAAGGGGACCAGGTTTCTAGGATTAGACAAAGTGGGTTTTAGCTCTCAAACATGAAGTGCACTGCCAAACATGATTTCTCCTTTCAAGAAACATGTCATAGATAAAAGAAAGGAACTGTAAATAGATTATAAACTGCACTTAAACTGACTGTAGGTTGATGCATGAGCCTAACCAAAGACATGTAGTGGTGCTCTTTCAACTGAGCTCCTGTTTCAGAGTGATTTCATACGTGAATTTCAAGAGGCAATGCTAACTATAAAGAAACTTTCTAGAAGAAAGAGAGAAATGCACTAGAAGTACAAATACACTAAGCAGAAATACATTGATGGGTTTGGTGTAGGGAAATAAATCGACATTGACAGAAATACATAATCAAAGATGCTTCACGCAGCATTTCAAACCACTTCAAAGTAGTAACTGCTTTGATTCTAGCTAGAAGTAAGCAAGTACAGTTGTAGAAAAAGAAACAAACACTGACACAATAAATTTGTACCCTCATTATTAATTGCTCCTTAGTGGACTTTTTCCTGGTTTAGCTGTTTCCCAGTAAAAACTGAGTAACTGCTAAGACTGCACTAGGTGTGCTTTGCCTCCGCATCTTCCTCAGGCTTTGAGAGATGCTATTTGGAGAAGCCACTTCCCAAGCCCTGCTCCCTATGGGCTTCGCAGTGTTCCATGCCAACACACACACTCACATGGCACTGACCCATTTGCAGTGACCCTAAGGGGGGAAAGTAGGTCAGATTTTTAGCCCTGTGAGGTCCCTAGTGCAGGGTATCCTTTGGTGTAGAAATGCTTTTGATGCTGCAATTGAGTCCTGCATGGGGCTGAGAGTATGCGGCCAGAACAAGTGGGCTGAGATGCTTCTTTCAGTGCTGGGGGGCTGGTGCCAACTTACAGTGTCTGGAAAGTGAGTTTAGATCTCTGCCCATCTTCTTGGGGTCTCCATGGCTACCTGGTGCTTGCAGAGACTGTAGAATCATAGAATAGTTTGGGTTAGAAGGGACCTTCAAAGCTCATGTGGTCCAACCCTCCTCCAACCAGCAGGGACATCTTCAACTAGATCAGGTTGCCCAGAACCACATCCAGCCTAGCCTTGAATGTCTCCAGGGATGCTGCATCCACAACCTTTCTGGGCAACTACCTGCATTGTAACGAATCTCTTCCTCACATCCAGCCTGAATCTCCTCTCTTTTAGTTTAAAACCATCAAGCTCCCTGGAGTCTCCTCCTCTCCAGTCTAAACAACCCCAGCTCTCTCAGCCTTTCCTCACAGAAGAGATGCTCCATCCTTATGATCATTTATGATCCCTCCTCTGGACCCTCACCAACAAGTCCATGTCTTTCCTGTACTGAGGACTCCAGAGCTGGATGCAGTACCCGAGTGGGGTCTCACCAGAGCATTTCAAGAGAGAAAAAGCAGTATTTACTTAAAGGTTCATCCCAACAGTACAACGTGTCTTTCTATTTTAAAGGAATAGTTGGCTCCACCTTCCCCAGCATTTGTAGCTCACTCCTGGGGCTCCTTGACACACAGTGCTCTGTGTCAGGCCCTGCTACCGCTGTCTGCACATGTTCCACCTCCCCTGCCTCTAGTCATTAAAATGTAATGTCCTCTCATTGATCTTTGGCTGCCTCTGCACAGTAATTGCAGTCAGATGCTGACGCTTCATTCCACCAGACAAGGCATGTGATTGCCACCCATCTCCTGTTCAGGAGGAACAGTCACTTGTAACAGAAGATAAGGCACATTAAAAGAGTAAAATAAAAGCACATTTCCCATGTTTTTAAATGAGTATCTTTTAGACAGCACAGCTCATGCTTTGTAACAGCATTCCTACCCATAGTATATATAAAATCAAAGAATAGGAGCAGAATTTTTGAACTTAAAAATTCCATTTTCTTTTAATGTAAAACTATCTCTAGTCTAGCAAAAAGCAATGATTTCCACCGATATCAACTACTTCAAAGGAGAAAATAAAGAGGAATATTTGCAACAGATTTAAATCAATGAGTTTAAATAGCTACTGCTTCTAAAATGCAGATTTCTTCCTCCAAGACTCCCCTGTGATGCTGTTTGCTAAAAAAACTCATCAGGTTTTTTTCCTTCACTTCATTCACTCCAGTCTCATGCTTAAGAAATAAAACTCATATTTGTTAAAATGCAACTCTTAATTAAGCTCCTGATGTATATATGCAAAGAAATCCAAACAGACCCACTGAATTACGCTGAGAACCAAATAAACCCAGTTGAATGAACAAGACAGGCTGAGCACACAGAGCCCAGGCAAAGCTCTGCCCTCCCAGCCCAGGGTCTGAAAGAGAGCTTAAACCCTCAGCTGCTACCCACATCACTCATCTCTGCATTACAAGCAAGCTTTTCAAGCACAATAATAACCCATCATACTCCTTTCCGAGCCCCAGTTTCAAATATTATCGCTTTTGTTCTTAGTTTGAGCAGTATTTTCTCTTAGCCACCTCCAATGTGATAAATCAGCCCATTTTTGTGCAATGTGATGTTTCTTTATGTTTTATCTGCTCATCAGTGCAGAAGCAACTTGGGAAAGAGCAGCCCTGGACATGCAGAGCCCACTGCAGTCAGCCTCTCGAGCTAAGGATTTATTATCTGAAGCAAAATTAAAAGGAAGCCAATCAGCTCCCTCTGGGTGATGGGAATCTTAAAGAACCCTGCCTCGCATCGCAAGAATAAATAACACTGAAACCCTGCTTCTCCCCCCCCCTCCATTCTTCCCTTTGGTGAATTGCCTGTTGATTGCCTGTTCATTTCCTGGCGACATTTCTAAGCCCTTTACTTCCTAAACCCAAACAAAATCAATTCCCCCCCTCCAAACTGCAATCATACACTGATGTGAGAGCAAAGAACTGAAGGCAGCTCACAGTCCTGGCAAGAAAAGCCTTTCTTTCTTTATTTCATTTGGGGTGGTCGCATTCTGCCATCAAGGAAACTGGAAAACACGTGACATACTGATAAGCAGCCTATAAATAGATTTTGGCTTTACTCAAGAACTCTGATTTGCAGCAATTGACATAAATAAGCTCCAGCCTGAAAGCCTCAGACAAACAATACTCTAAACCTACTTGGCTGTATAAACAACTGTCTCTGTGGCGCAAGTGAGAATGAAATCTGCTCCTCTCCTCCCTCAGTCCAATGGCTGGCACATGGATGTCAATGAGGTCTTTGGCCCTGTGCCCTTTGCTGCTGCTGAAACCACAGAACCTATATGAGCATGCATAAAGTGGTCCTTCACCCGCTGTGTTGCTATACTCAAGCATGATCCCATACAGAAAGGAAGACAAAAACACGGATTTCTTAGCTTTCCTATTTCCAGCCCTCTTATTTTCAGCAGATAAAACACTCATCTGGCCAGACTGGACTATGTATTCATGCAATAAAATTCAGTCCTCCCAGGAGCAACAAGCAACATGCACCCAAGGAAAGAAAGAAAAATACCCATCTGCATCTAGAGCAGGGTCAACTGGTTTATACAAATCAAAGGGTTTTCTCCTTATCTTTTCCCCTGGTTTTAAAGCAGGTTGGAATTCTAAGTCTCTCGTATTTAACTGCAATTGGAATAACTTTATATCAAACAGTTTTATATCGTGTTTGACATTATCTCTGAGAATGAAGGAAAATGCTATTTTTTCCCTTATACTCTAAATAATCCTGCAAATAGTTTTGCATTTATCATCAGGATAAACTGCATGACTAACAGGCGCAGGTACTGCTCAGGGGAAAGCTTATGACATTCTCATCACTCATCCTAATTCTGTGCTACTTAATATAGAAGCCTCTTTAAACGGCGCTGTGTCTCCCAGTTCTCCAGCCCTGGGATCTCACCTTTCCTGGATGTGTAAAACAAAGACTTGAGCATTACAGGTTTTCTTCCAACAAGACTTCTGAAGCATATGCTATGTGCTCGGCTGAATCAGGCTGCGTAAGCAGATAGGATGGCAATACATTCCTTTAAATGGGATGTGCATGGCTTAGCCAGGTAAAGCCAGCTCAGACAACTCTATATCTGGGCTTGTCGGCGCTCATCACAAAGTGAGTTCATAGTGGATACTGTTTGTAAGAGGAATCTTAAATAAGGGTAAAATGGATATAGGAGTGCTGGAAGTGCTCACTAAAGCCAATGCTGAAGCATTCCCAGGGCCAGCAGCAGGAGCCTGGTCAAGGGACAGAAGTGGGATGCTCACAACCCCACCACCTACAAGCACAGCATCCCTTTTTGGTCCATGCAGAGAGACAGAGGCCTCTGGAGAACAACATCCTGGTTCCTCCATGAGAGCAGCAGAGCCCACGATGTGAGGTCCACCACCTCCACTGCACCTCCTCTTCTCTGGCACCACTGCCAGCTGTGGGAGGCTTCTTATAAACGGCTATTCTCCATATTGCCAAGAATAGCATCGTTGTAAAGAGCATAAAACTGTTGGAGAGTAATTGGGTTGTGCCAGATGGCAGGGAGCTAATAGACAGTGTATAACATTTGTTTACAGCCTGATAAGTTTTACCTTGGCATTTGTAATTTGCCCAAAGAAGTTTTCAATTAAAGTACAAAACACAGTACCTCCCTTGCAAATACATGGGCATTTAAATGCTCTCAACCAAGCCAGTATCTGATACCTAAAAATAGTACAGGGTTTCTTTTAATTACAGGATTTGCAAGTGTCAAGCAAAAAATTAACAATAACAAGTGATTCCAGAGAACAAATCATTTTAAATATAAACCAGAAGGAAAAGCCAAGCATCATCAAAATATGAGCAGACCTAAGGACAGCTTTCAAAGTCTCTTTACTTCTTATGTAAGTAGCAGTTAAATAATCCCACTTCTCCTCCCACCATTTGCAACTCTCCTGACTCTAGAAGGGTGTAAAAAACTAGTTTCCCCAATTGAAATGCTGCCACAAAGGTATCAGTGTCTTAAAAAAGCTAGATCATATTCAGCATTGCTTACAACAGTTAGCAGCAGTAATAGTTCCTTTGAAACATGCAGAAGAATCACTTTGACTACAGTGGGAAACAATACAACAAATAATGTGTCTGTTATGATGACTTTCAACCAAGGACAAATCGCACCCCCTTAACAAAATGAAGGGTCGCCATCTGCAAGGGCTTGATGTTCCCATAGGACCCAGGAGGAGTGAAAACGTTACTTTAAGTTAAATTACTCTGGTGCAGACCAGCATAACTCTCACATGGCCATTTCTACAGCAAAAGTGTTTGGTTCTTCCTGCTGAAAAGCAGGATCTGTGCCTAGACCATGAGAAAAGCTGACCTGTAGCACTGATCAAAGCAGGAGAGAATTTCTACACCATGACCAGCCTCCACTCCCAAAGCAGTGCCCACCAGCACCCCAGTAGACCCCTCTGAAGCAACTCCAAAATAAATTCTCTTCTTTCAGCTAAAACCCAACCTTTGCAGCACTTCTGAAGATGTTGTTCATGCATTGACTTATAAAACACTCACCCCAAGACATAAACCGACCTCCTTCCTACCTTTCATCCTGCCACTCATCCACTGACAACTTGCACATTTATCCTGGTGGCAACAGTCCACGGCTGTGAACAAAGCTTTTACCACTGTTAAAATAAAGAGACAAGCCCAACTCTCTCCTATGGAGCCAGGCTGAGAGAGCTGGGCTGGGGCAGCCTGGAGAAGAGAAGGCTCCAGGAAGACTTTAGAGCAGCTCCCAGTGCCTAAAGGGGCTGACAGGAAACCTGGAGAAGAGTTTTTGACAAGGGCCTGAAGGAACAGGACAAGGGGAATGGCTTTAACCTGACAGAGGGGAGACTGAGATGAGCTCTTAGGCAGAAGCTCTCCCATGTGAGGGTGCTGAGGCGCTGGCACAGGGTGCCCAGAGAAGCTGTGGCTGCCCCATCCCTGGCAGTGTTCAAGGCCAGGTTGGACACAGGGGCTTGGAGCAGCTGCTCCAGTGGAAGGGGTCCCTGCCTGTGGCAGGGGTTGGAAATGGGTGAGCTTTAAGGTCCCTTCCAACACAAACCATCACGTGATTCTATGATAAATATTTCTGGAGAAAAAGGTGACACTCTCTCTTGAAAAACCAGAGTTGTCTGAGGCACATGTAACACACAGGAAGGGACAAGACTGCCAAGGCTGCAGCTCGGGACATACTCCTGGGTATGTCCCACAGAGCCACACCACAGAGCCAGTTTTAGGAGGAAAGGCAGAAAGGGATCTTTGTCCTTATCAAGGCAAAACACAGCAGAACTGGACTAACCAGGTTACCTTTCCTCCTCCAGCTGCCAAATAACCATTTTTTATTTGGATTTTACCAAAGATACACTGCAGAAAACAAGTCTGTGTTGGGTTTGTTCTTCCCCATGATGAAGGGAGCCTGGCTCTTGGCAAAAGCCAAAGCACAACTCCCACTACCCTGGGAGGGCTGGGATTTGTTGCCACGGCTCTATCAGCTATCCCAACACATAAGAGTTTCTCCTATTTGTCTCAACACGCAGGTAACCATTCAAGGAGTCTGCTTTGCTTTAATTCAGTTTTATGGTTTTCTTTCAACAACATGCAGATTGGTACCATTATTTCCAGGATGAATGCGATCACATCTTCCCTTTATGTTGTGGGGACAACCTGGCACGATGGTTCTGCTTCTGCCACTTCATTAGCAACCATCATTTTGAAGCCATTTACACTAAACACTCATCAATGCAGTGCACAGTTTCTCTTATAGATTTTGTTAACTGTATTTCATTAAACTTGGAGGAAGGAGGTTAACTCAGAGTGGCAACAGCAACAAAAAGGATATTTGTGTCATTTCAGTTATGGCATTATCAATATTGGACGTGTTTCAGAACAGTAAAAACATGCATGAGATTCATTGCAAATCAAACCCACAGTCAGTGCAGCTCTCCTGAACTACTAGAACCTTCCATCACAAAACTGATGCTAAAAATCACTGAGCTGGTAATGCTTTTCCTCTGTGTTTGGACACATCAGAAAGGCCACATTTCCTCTGACCTGTTCTTAAAATGTATCCAACTATTTATCACTTGTGATAAACTTTAATGCTCAATGCTGCACTGGGAGCAGGCCTGGGTATCTTTCTTGTAAGAAAAGAACAGAATTGAGAATCCAAGCCCCTAGATGTGGCCCACTCTTGCCAGACTCTCAGCTTGCTGGAGAGGACGGACCCCAGAGGCTCCCCTTCCTGTCCACGCATCACATCTGCTCTTCAGCGCACACACCAGCCACTGCAGATACAGCAGGATTCAAACCACCCCAATTAGGATGTCAGTATTTGCAAGTTATACTCACACTTGTTTTAGGATTCCTTCTGGAAAGAATAAGGAAAAGACATGTTCTTTTAATGGGTGTTATGGTGATTAACCACCACTGGCAGTTTAGTCTCTGGAAACCAGTCTGCTTGGATGGGAATGAACACAGAGGCAGAACACAACAGGTGGAAAACTATCAGCTGCCATCTAGGTCTGTTTCTAAATTACATAGAATCATAGAATAGTTAGGGTTGGAAAGGACCTTAAGATCATCCAGTTCCAACCCCCCTGCCATGAGCAGGGACACCTCACACTAAACCATGGCACCCAAGGCTTCATCCAGCCTGGTCTTGAACACTGCCACGGATGGAGCATTCACAACCTCCCTGGGCAACCCATTCCAGTACCTCACCACCCTCACAGTAAAGAATTTCTTCCTTATATGTTTGTTTCACATATTATATGTTTCACATGTTTGTGAGTTCATTCTAATTCCAAAAACCAACACAGAAACTGGATACTGCAAAATAGCACAGCCTGGAACTCCTTAAGAATTCCCAGCCAAAGGTATTTCTTCAAGGTAAGGTAGCTGGGTTTTTATCCAAATTCCCCAAATTAAACAACGTAACTCCGAAGCTCACAAACCCAAAGCACATGGAATCTGTCTATAAAAGAGCAAACCTGTATTTTAACAGATTGCTGTAATTGACAGTTAAACATTCAGGTTTGTCCTGCATTGTCTGGCACCTCAATCAGGCTTGTTCTACTAACTAAAAATGGAGCTACACCGAACCGTAGTGTAGGATGAGTGTTGAATCTGCCCTTTCTGCACAGTCTAGGACATGCCACAATCCCAGCACACTGGTACAGTGTCGATATTCCAGCAAGACCCTTGAAATCTGAGCCTGGTGAATAATTCATGGGTATGAACTCAAGTTCAGGCTCAAAGTGGGTAAGTGCCAGAAACGTGTAGCTCACCTACTTTGTTCCACATCCCCTTAAAATGATTTCTGTTCAACAGGAATGACACACAGGTCCCTGCATGGGATTTCTCATCAGAGAGGAACGAGGACCTGATTTTTGTCATCCTAAGACAAAATATGAAGAATATTGGACACTTACAGGGCTAATAACCATATAAAAGAAGAGCTATATGCAGAAAACAACCCCTAATTCTGTCTATATGTCAGATCAGCCACACCGAGGAGCGGCTACTGCATTTCTGCTCATTCAGCTCCATAGTTCTAGAAATGCTTCTCCTTGGAAAGGATGCATCCACGATGCACTCGACAGCCAGGAAAACCTTGCTAAATCAGGTATGGCTGTGTATCAACCTAAACACCCAGCAGTGTCATCAGGAATACACTTATTCCAGTGAATCACCAAGAGCTGGAAAATAAGTTTTGGCCCTCAGAAAACGTTCTTCTCACACTGACAGATAGATAAGCACTTCGCTCCCATGTGCATGTGCTTGTGTAGCAGTGAATGTTGCCATTCATTCTGCAGGAACCCCTCTGCGGATGGCTCACTAACAGCCCAGGGGTGGAATAGAGAGTCTGAACTCCCCAGTGGCAACTACTGATCACTTTGTTTATTAAACTTAAGAGTAGGCTGGGAGGGGATGGAGCTGAGCAAACCAGAGACAGGCAACTCATCCTCAATACCACTGTAAGGTTTCTGTCATTACCACACAAATACTACCCAGGATATATTTAAAAGTGTTCATATGCCTTACTCAGTAGCAGAATCCTATTTATAAGTCAATAGGAAGGGGGGTGGGTTGGTTTCAGAAATATCCTACTGTATTAAGTAAAACAACTACCAGCTATTTGGATGCACTTGCCTCTACCTTTCGTATATCCACAGCAGACTACAGCAAAAGAGAAGAATCTTGGATCTACTTTGGTAACATGAATTCAACATGAATATACGAACACTGGAAATAGCTGAAGTTTCCTGCTGCTTTATAGTTCACACAGACCTTTGTCTATTCCCATTCACTGCCTTATCTGTAGCTGACTCTTCTGAGCCCCACTTTCCCGTTCCTAATAAGATATTTCCCTGCCATACTGACAGAGGTCTCTGCAGGTCACCTGTGTCACCACAAGCAGCAGGGATCGTATCACTGATGTGTCCAACTGGCACAGACATGCCTTGGGACACAAACAACAGACTGAAAAGCCAGAGAGATGAAACAAAGGTTATTTATGGCAGGGACTGTCATTATTTTCCAACCAAAGTTTTAGCTCGAAAAGCCAAGTTTCTTGCTGTTGTTTTTTCTTGGAAATCTCTATAGCAGACACAGAAGGACTAACAAACGTTAGGCAAATGTACAGGTGTACAGGCAAAAGTGCTTAGTTGTGAGGCAGGGAAAGCGCCAATGCAGTACGGAAGATGAAGAACTCTGACACTGGAAGCTGTTCTAATGGAGTTTAAGCAAGCTTAAATGACTTCAGTTTTAAAGAAAACTTTCTTTGTGAGTCATCTAAATCTCAAAACCAAACCTCTTGAGTTACAAGCTCTGACCAAAGACAGTTTACACTGAAACTCAGTCACAGATTGCTCATTCCCTGCTAATTTGCCTGAGGGTTTCCAGGCAGGGTTTGACATTCACCGCAGCACACTGGCAGCCACATCCAACATGGACAATGAATTCTCAACATGGACCACCCTCTGTTCCTCCTTGGCTGTTCAGCACCCTGTCATCCTGTTGCTGGGAAAACTCTTTCCCTGAAGATCAGACACGATTACTTGGGATCTACACCTAATCCTTTTGCTTCACAGTGGTCTTTTCCAAGCCTAAATGGCTTTGCTCAAGTGCATGGTGAGATATTGAATGAGCTGTTTCTATGCAGATGATAATAAATATATCAAACCTTTGCAATTAATTCAAACCCAGCAGTTTTCTCCAACCAGTTAGTTACAGGGTAAGGGATGCTGTGGAAAATCACCAAGCTGGACACCAATAAAAGGGGTGAGATTTAAATCATTTGTTCTAAACAACTGCAGAATAATGTTTCTTCTTTGGCATTTTCACTTGAGCATTTGAAGCTTGAGGGTACTGCACTACCAGGAGAGCTCAGCTCCACACTACTGCTGAAATATATACTTTTAATATTTATGAAATATGTCTAGATGGAGATTACTGCTCAGAAGGAAAGCCTCGTGTGACTCAGTTATTAGGTACGTTTACATTTTCCAATGAGAAACTATGAAAGTCATTCTAGACTGACTGCTCATCACAGAGGCTGAATGCAGCATTCCTTATCTTTATGGAAAGCAATATATTATTTATGTTAGGTTTTGTATTAGTATTGCACTTAGGAGCCCTACTCATGAATGAGGACTTTGCTCAGCTAGGTACTGAACCAACACCAGAAAAAAGGGCTTCACTTTCCCAAGTCTCTAGGATCTTAGGGCAAGTCAAAAGGTAATGGGTGGATATGAGTGCACAGGGGGTGTGAAGTAACAAACAGGTAATACTGGACATTGAAAGCCAGTATTAACATCTTAGCATTGCTAAAACTGCCTCCAAAATAAGCTTACATTGTCCCAAAAATTATTATATGTTATGCCAGCCACTGTAAAAGTGCCATTTGTCAGATTGAAGTGAGCTTTATCACGACTGACAGCGGGTGTGGGGTTGTGACAACAGCAGCTGGACATGCTGCCCCAGCGGCATTCCCATCTCATCAGTGTTAGGAGTTGTGAAGGCAGGAATAAAATATCCATGTCCTGTATTACTGATCAGCAACACAAATGTTGTCACATAGCTGGTGACACTGGATACAGCTTTGTCACAGAGCCAAGTGGGTGAGAGCACATCACCATCGCACCACAAGGCTCACCAGAAGTGGTACCTACCAGCGGAGAGATGCCACTTTGCAACCCACCTCTCCTCCTGCAAGCCCAATCCAATGGCAGCGAAAAGCAAGAGGAATTTAAACCCTCCACAGCCACAGAGGTATGACAACCAATTAAGCTAACATAGGAAATATCACCACGGCACTGAACTTCACATCTGCATGAAGAACATGCCCTGTTAAGTGGTAAGTCCATACCCTCCGATGCGCTACATAAACTCCCCACCATTGCAGTCTGAAAGCTCACAGGAGTGGCTTATGTATGGATTTAAAACAGTCTAGGAGTATTGTGTGAGGCTGAGAGCACACAAAGCTGTCTCTGTCAATCTCTCTTCAAAATGACACCAAAAGTCATACTAAAGGAGAAAAAAAGGAAAAACAAAACCCAAGATTATGCAGGTTTATCCAAAACCATCTTCAGCAGCAGCATTTAAAGCACAGCTTTACTGATACTCTCTGGTGTTCTCAGCAACTGAAATACCACATAATTAATTGAGCAGTGTCTACCTTTTCAAATTTAAATGTCAAGCTTTAAAATCACATTTAGAAAATGCCTTTCTGCTTCTTAAATACAGAATTTCTTCTTACATATTTCGCACTGTGCATTCTGGCATGCAAGTCTGCAAACAGAAAGATGATGTTTGTTTTAGAACTGTAACAAAGAAAACCAGAAAAACCAAGAGCAAGAAAAAGAATTAAATCTTTCTGGCAATGATTCCTAGTGAAAGCCTTGGATGAAACCCTGTGCTTTCTTCCGTATCCTGAATGTTTGTAAGTAGGGAATCCAATGAGCTTCCTAGGCGGAGGTAAGTAATGCAGTGTATGACAAGCTTCTGAAAAGGTTCCAGCTCCCAAAGGATTAGAGGGCTGTAAATACAATCATCTTCACCAGTTTGGGCCATTCTGGTGGTACACATGGATGCCGATCATCTCAGAGGCAGCATCAGCCTCTGGCATGAGCAGCCAAGTGAACTGCACCCCATGGCAGGCGAGGATCTCTGCAGGCTTCAGAGTGCAGGTGTGGAACGCTGGTGCGCATCTGCTCCACTAAGCAAGCCACTGTGACTGAGATGTGACTTGGAACCAGATGAAGCAGAACAAAAATGGCTACTGTGCTGTTGCTGAATGCCCCGGGCTTTGTTCACACTTCCAGCAAGTTTTGTTTTGCTTTGCTTCCAGAATGGCATGAATAATGTTTCTAGCAGAGACACGTCTCCAGGTGATGGAGAACTGAAGATCTGTTCTCTGTGCTCCCTGGATAGCAGCACTGACAGCTTTATCTTTGGAGATGAGACTCTTCCCCAAAGAAGTTAACTTTCAACAGCTCTAAACCAAACAAAACCAAAACCATCCCAGCCATACCAAAACTTGCCCTGATTCCTCAATAAGCAGAGGGCTTGACTGGGCAGCGGGGAGACCTTTTCTGGTGGGGAAAATCTGGAAGTGTGAAAGATGTTGGTTGCCATGAGGAGCCTGCTCAGCTCACTGCAGAGAGGCAATGGCAAGCTGCAGGGAATTGGACAGAGAAGGGCAGAGCAAGGCTCATCCCCCCTCAAAGGAAGGCCCAAGGCAAAATTCCCTCTCTCTCATGGTGACCACAGCTCCACACTCCTCCTGACATTTTAAGTACTTGCTTTTCCTGTCTTTACAACTGCGACCACATGAATACTGGTCAGATATCACAGAACAGTTTAGGTTGGAAGGGACCTTAAAGCTCATCCAGTTCCAACCCTCTGCCATGGGCAGGGACACTTTCCACTAGAGCAGCTTGATCCAAGCCCCTGTGTCCAACCTGGCCTTGAACACTGCCAGGGATGGGGCAGCCACAGCTTCTCTGGGCACCCTGTGCCAGCGCCTCAGCACCCTCACAGGGAAGAACTTCTTACTAATATCTAATCTGTAGCAGATTAAAGCCATTCCCCCTTGTCCTGTCACTACATGCTCCTATAAATAGCCCATCTCCAGCTTCCCATTCTTCAGGCACTGGAAGCTGCCCTATGGTCTCCCTGAAGCCTTCTCCAGGCTGAACAACCCCATTCTAGAGCATCCAAATATTATCTGAAGAAATTAATCTGAACCTTCCTTAATACAAAAAAAAACCTAGAAACTTTCATGTAATTTAATCATCAAATAGAAGAACAAACAAATCGAGGGGGAAGTTTGGGAATGTCACTGTTATCCCTAAGGTGAGTGGGAAGCAGGTGAGCTGCACGCATATTCCATTTTTATTCCTTTTTGGCAGAAATAGAACATTGCTCAGGCATAATTTACATTAGAGTTACTAATTTAGCATCAAGGTTGCTGAAGGGAAAGCAACATGCATTTATCAGCAGATAAAAATAACAGCAATAGCAGCATTTGAGACAGGCAGAGCGACAGGAGTCGGTGCTGCAAAGGGCAGGCTTGTTGCTCTCCTGTGTGATCCATGTAGGCAGCTGCCTTTCCCAGGGAATTCACTGAGTGGACCAAAGAGGAAAAAGAAATAGAAGTCTCTTTGCCGTTTCCCATGTGCTGTCTGATGAGGGTGGTTATTAAACACAGTATCATTGTCCCAGCACAGACATTATCATAAAGAAATGAATTAACCGCTTGTCTTTCAGATACTTCAGAAGTGACAGAGGCCTCTTTTGTTCTCCTGATAAAGAAAAACAAACTATCTGACCATAAAAACCACAGGCTGCCAGGAAAAATCTAAGTTCAGACACCATAAGGAAATCAAGTGATTGAATTAGGTTTATCATTTACAGGCTCCTGTCATTGGACTCATACATTAGAAGGTAAGAGCCTTATTCGGAGGCAAATTTAACCAAGTGTTACCTTCGATTTATTTATTAGTGTACGTGGGAGCAGGTTCACAAAAACTCCTTCAACTGCATTCGTGAAGTCAGGCAACAAATGAAGAAAGAAGAAGGGAATGATAAACAATTTAACACCCTTTCTGCCTCTTTGCATGATTTACCAAATGGCAGTAAACCCCTCCTGACTGTAAGTCACAAGGAGACAGGAGAGAGCAGCCTCGATAGCTCTGACAATCCAAACAGACTTGCACATCCTCAAGGTTCAGCCTGGAGAAGGCTGTGTGGAGACCTCGTAGCAGCCTTCCAGTATCTGAAGGGGGACTATAGGATGCTGGGGATGGACTGTTCATTAGGGACTGTAGTGATAGGACAAGGGGTAACGGCTTAAAACTTAAACAGGGGAAGTTTAGATTGGATATAAGGAAGAAATTCTTTACTGTTAGGGTGCTGAGGCACTGGAATGGGTTGCCCAGGGAGGTTGTGAATGATCCATCCCTGGTGGTGTTCAAGGCGAGGCTGGATGAAGCCTTGGGTGACATGGTCTAGTGTGAGGTGTCCCTGCCCATGGGAGGGGGGTTGGAACTGGATGATCTTAAGGTACTTTCCAACCCAAACTATTCTATGATATTCCTGAAATCCCCAGAGTTTCCGTTAAATAATAATTTAGACTTTCCTTAATAATTTTCCATTTTGGTTTTGGGTGTATGAAATGTTTTTTCTCTACAGATGTGTTAGAACCCTTTGTGGTGAGGGAGAAGTGTGCAGTTTTTACATGACAGCTGAGATATTCCTCAAATCATCTCACTCGAGCGTTTCAAGAAAACCCACTGAATGCAGAGAGGCTGGTGATGATACTAATAGTAGTTGAGGTCTTGGCAGATTTCTACATTATTTTCTCTGTAGAGCTTCCTCGTTACAGTGAGAAAATTTGGGGCAGGGGAGCTGCAACTGTTTTTAAGATTGGGGACGATGCTCTATAAACATTTTGGCATTCGAGTGATTCCATCATTCATAATTTCATCTCCTACAGGTTCCATAGCATATGTCATTGAAAGAAATTCATTTCCTGCTGCATGCTGTATGGTATCTTTGAGGGAAAACAGACTGATCAAACGCATCAAGAGTTTTCAATATGAACATTCGCCAACATTTGCCGCGGGGTTATTTCCGTATCCCTGCCAACTCATCCTGATATTTCTTCTTGCTGCTAAAAACACTTCTACAGTTGCATTAAGATTTGAGTTTCCATAGAAACTGTTATTGGCTAAAGTAAATACAAGCTGGTAAGAAGTGTGACTTCCCTCGTCCTGTGAAGCTGCCCAATTTGCACCACCAAACCTTTCACTAGTGTTTACTGCTGTGTGACATTCCCTTTGAAGAACACACTCTTGAGTGGCACTTCCACGCTTCACAGAAGGTGGGTGAACATTCAGAGCTATTTCTATGTCTCAGTGTACGTAATTGTGTGTTCCTCTTCACTGTTCATCGTGTTATTCTATTCTGCAGACTTCTTCGCTACACTTTACAAGGGAAAAGATGCCTCTTCCTTAGTCTACCCATAAAACGAAGCTTGTGAGAGTGCTACCAGGTGAGTAAAAGGAAATGAATAATTGCTCCATCACAACAAATGATTTCCACATCCCTTCAGCATCCCAAAATACAACACGAGCTCTGAGCTTCCAAGGCTGCACCCATGCTGACACCGGCAGCAGCTCCGAGTCCCTGTATGCTGCAAGGAAAGGCACAGCACGCTTTGAATGGGCTGCACTGAATTCATGGGCAGTCACCTCTGCTGAAGGAAGGAAAATGAACTGCATATTAATCTCCTGTTCCCAAAATTTCTCTTGCTCCCTTCCTAAATGATTCTAATGCTTACTAAAAAGGCAAAATGCTGATAATCATCATATAATTCCCTCACTTCTGTATGAATTTCATTGTGTTTTGAATTCAGGCACTTTTTCCTAACATACACAATTAATAAGTCTTTTCTTATTCTCTTCAGAACACTACTTTCATTTTTCTTCTCATTTAGAGAGCTGCTGCATTGCTCTGTGCTGCCTGAGATTTGCCCTTATTCCAAAGAATAAGCCTTTGCATGTATATTGCATTGAGATGGAAAATTCTCTTATTTCTGGGAATAGCACCTGAAGACCTAAGGATTCATTCCTGACAATGTGGAAAAAGAAGGTGATGCTGAAGCTTCTCTGTAACGCAGGGGATTTCTGTGTATACTGCTTACTGATTTGGGGTTGGAAGATGGTCTTGTCATCCCCCAAGCATCAAGTGTTTTAGTACCCAATAAAGATCTCCCTTCTACCTCACTAGAAACCTAAGATCTGTGAAAGGCATACAGGCATACAGGCTTATTTTCAGATGCATAAACACCCTGACTGATTTAACCTTTAATCTTTGTGCCCTACTTGCTTTGCTTTAAAGCCATTCTGACCCTCTGCCCAAGACTCAGAGTCTCCCTAACCCCCTGAATCTATAAAACCCCTTTTGGGTGCCTAAAGTAGGAGAGAGACTTGCACGCACCTCCTGAATTTGTCCCTTCTTCCCAGCCTTAAGAACCATTTGGAATAATTGGTGGCCATTCCCATGGATGAAAGCAAGTTTTGAGTTTCCTAGAAGGATAAACACAGATAAACATGCAGGGGAGCTGAGGTAAGGCTTTAAGCTCCCCACCACTCACATGGTAACCACACTTCTCAGGGGCAGCCATCGGCTCATTCCAGTGGCCTGAAGTGTGAGAACACAGATAATAATCACCATGAGATGATTAGACTATGACCTTGGCTTTAGGATGGGACTCTAGTGCTGGGCTACTCTATGCAGTTGCAGCCAGGTCTACTGAGTAGCTGCTCAGGAAAGTGTTTCTTTGCAGACACCTTTCTGAGCTATCCCCATGCACTGCTGTTGTGGCCAGGAATAGTGCTGGTGCTCTGCTCTTCAGTCTGCAGGGAATGGGAAGAACAGGAAAGAGGTTTCAAGAGGCTCTCAACAATCATCTCAAACCAGAAGCTGAAGAAGTGGTTTTGCAAGCGGCAAGCGGAGCTGACCACCTGCACAGTTTCAACCTAGTGCTGAATACTAACTTTGAGGAGATCTCAGCTCATTCCTTTTGCTGCCTTAAAGTGATGACTGGAAGATGAGAGCTGCACTTTTGTGCCTTCAAGGGAACTTTCAGGGCTAAATATAACAAAAACTGGAGAAAGGAACAGACCTCCTGGATGAGAAACCCCGAAAGAAAAAGCTCTGAGCTTATTGAGCAGTGTACAGCAGTGTAAGTGCATTTAGGTATCCCCTTTTACATGAGCATGCCTAATACTACCTTTCTCCTGAGGACAGACTATGTCCACTTAGCAAAAGCATTACGGAAAACAATCAATAGCTTGGACTTAATTACTGGAGCAAAATGTTTACATATTCTCAACAAATTTATGGACAATGTGAAATGGGATAACACAAAAAGGGTACGATGCCTTCTGAATAAAACCAGAGCATTTGGCTGTTTACCGATAACAACTTCTCCAGCATTAAAAAGCTTTATTTTTCCCTAAAAAAGATGCATCAAACACGCAAGAACAATCACAAAAGATGTATGTCCGGATTTATGGAATAATCTTGTGAAAATTGAATGTCAACCCATAATGCTGAAAAGAGAAATTAATCAAAATCCCTTTGTGTTTCTCTGTTTCAGGAATTGAGACTACTGATGGCTGTGCAGAAGGTACACTGAATGCAGCACAAGAACAGGCTCTGTTTCTAGCCATCAAAAAGACCAAGAGCTTGGCAGATTAATTATGCTCCCAAAGAAATGTCCCTGCTGGTGGATATGGCAGCATATGGGGAAGAAGTGTGTGTTCCAGATGGTGATGGGGAAGGAAGAGGGGTTTGGGAACTGATTGCTTACTGGCCTCTAAAATCACTACCTGCTGATGGTCTTCTGTAGCAGCACACCGAACAGGTTCTGGTGCCTTACTGTGAGTGGTGCTAATGACACTGAAATTGAGTTTGCTATAAAAATAAAAATCACATTTCTTTTATTGAATAGAAAATTCAGGACTGATTTAAGCGACACTTCTTTCTATCCAAAGGCAGCAGTAGACTTCAAATTTAAAGATTCCCATTAACTTCTGAAGTTTTTAATGACAACCCACTCTTAGGATTCTGAAAATAGATTGTAAAATGTGCAGAAACTGGCAGAAGTCCCTTAATACAGTATAAAAATTGGCCAAGACTATGGGCTTAGGAAGGGCTAACAGGGAAATGGATAGAAAATCACTTCAATCTCTTGTTTTACACTCAAAGATGCATCAATGCACAACAGCTTTTTGTTCTTTCTGTCTGGCAAGGCTACTACAGGAAGCAGGTTCCCAAGTCAATGCTGATGCCACCAGGTTATGAGAGTTTAACTTCTGGAATGGCTGATAAACCTGTGCTAAGTGGTACCATGGCAGCAAGATGCATTTATTGCTGAGGCAGCTGAACTCCATTCCATGTCTGCAGCTTATACTGTAGGCTGTATTACATAGGGGGTAAGAAGCTCTGCAGGGACCAGTAAACCACACCAGATCCATTCTGCTCATCAGCACAACATGGTCACCATGTGCATCATGCTTTTACCATGTAACGAGCCATCTCTGAACCTACATAAGGGAAGCTTGCTTTCCCCTAACCACTGTGCATTATTTATCCTCACCTGAGAGCAAAGGTTGCTCCCATCTCAAAGAACTGTGCAAAAGAGCCTCTGAAAGGCTGGGAACTTTGGCAAGTACCATGTATGCATGGTGCTGCTCTCTTAAGCCAACGTACCAGGGTTTTTACATGCAATCACAAGCTGCTATTGCTTGATTTAGAGCCAAGCTTTCCTGCTGCTGTATGAGCCTTAGATCTTCTGTGGCTGTGACACAACCAGGGCTGCTGTGAGGCTTGTTCACCTGCAGTCAACACTGCTCCGCTCAGCCCCACAACGCAGATCAAAGCAAAGCCAACAGGACTGGCCCAGAAAGGAGCGTTTTGTTTCACACTGTTTGCAAGATCCCATCAGCAGCCAACTCAGGTGTTGTTTTCATTCTGCCCACACACAGATCGATGACAAAAAGCAACTCATTCACACAGGTGGTATATTTCACCACCCTAAAAGACAGGATTTTCTCATACCCTTCATTTAATGCCACTGCTGTCAAATTCGTAACATGTTGTAACAAAAACAGCCTTTATGTAACCTAATAAATAAAAGTCACTAAGGCAATACCTATGCATAAATTTTAGCTAAAAACGTTTTGTTCGAAGAACATGAATGTCCTCTGTAAAGCGGGTAGCATTTTAAAGTAATGTTCTACACATTGTTAATACTTTATTGCTATTCATCGCTGAACCATTAATCATGGTGAACTCATTTGGTATTAACGTGGATGTCATGAAGTACTTCTGTTGCATTTCAATTATAATTCAGCCTTTAAAATGCTGCCAGCACTACATGGAAAGCTTTGAAAACTGAATGTGAATAGTCCGTTCAGAGATAGCTACAATCACATTCTGGCACAGAGAAACAGCCTTTTCCATTCCCGATGCCTGTGCCTGAAGGGATGAGGAGCCCATGGAGTCATGCTCCGACACAGGGCTGGGTGTAGGTAAGAGGGATCCCAGGGGGAAACCATGGCCATTAAGACCCAGCATTTTCCTCCCACAGGATGAGGGCAGAAGCATTGCTTTGGGTTTTGACGCCACCAGGTCAATTGCAGCTAAGCATTTCAGACCAATAAGGAGATTTCCAATTTCCTGTCATTCCTGTGATTCCCGAGACACTATCTCGCTTCCAGAGCTGAGTGCTTTGGTATCTTCTCTGATATGTAGCGTGTCCAAACAAAACCACCAGAGAACATGTATCTACAAGCCACTGTCTTTAGAGCATGCATTACATCAGAGCAGACCAAAGGGAGCTGTATCCTGACCTCTCTGATAGACAGTTTAAAAGAAAACAAACCAAAGAAACCTCTTTGTGGCCTCAAGAGGCACTGAAAGAGGGAAATCAGCAGCCCAAAACACAACATGGCCCTCAACTGACAGCTCCTTGCCATCAGGGGAACCAACAACTTGTGTTAAGTTTACCTTGACAAACCAGGAGTTTTGCTCCCTCATCACCAGCAGCATTTTACACACAGAATCAAATGACAACAGCACAACAATCACAACACTTCTCATCAGAAACCATTATTAAATGGATAAAAGAAGACACTTCTTAGCTAAGGGAACTTCTTGCATAGAATTCCCATTCTATTTTATCTAGGTCATCAATATGACACATAAGCACACAGCAAGAATTCCTACCTTGGGAGCTCTGGCGTGTTTTCCACATCTGGCATCTTTGACAAGGCTGATGTCGAGCAGCTCGGTCTCCTAGAAGGAAAAATTGCAACACAGATAAGGATTACACTAGTCAGAAAGCCTCATTGTGCTAACAGTGCCCCATCTGCCAGGGCTTTGCCTGTTTGTTGTGATGCCTGTCCAAACTAAGAACAGTTTCGAGGAGTGCTCTACAGCACTTCAGCTATTTCAATAGCAATACTAAGACATAGACAAATTGGTTTCTTTAAAAATGCGCAGGTATGTTATGATATATAGAATATATAGAAGCCATGCTTATTCACTGGACCACTAAATACTAGTGTTGTTGGGTTCTTTTCCTTTGTGATACAACTTTAGCATTTTGATGCTAATCACAGTGTGAAAAAGGCAATGTTACCAACAGAAAACCCTGCCTCTGCATTAGGAAAGCTATCTTAGCATCACTAGAGCATTTTGAAAAGTGCACAGAAAAGCCAAGAAGTGTTGTATCTACAATCACAACAGGTTCCTACAGTTTTAGTGACTACCTCAGTGAGAACCATGTCCTTTTGACAAGCATTTCCTAGTCCATGTGCTACTTCAGTTGTTCCATACTTGTAACAGAATTGGCACATGATGGCAGCTTCTGTTATGCCAATTCCTGTCCTCGCCTCCACACGTGTAACACAACTGATCTCCTTCCCCTGACAACCTCTTGGGTCTTTACCCTCCCTGCTGGTATCTGGCAGGACAGGGGCTGAGCTGAGCTCACAGTGCTCGGGATGCATGAGCCAGTGTCAGCCCAAGGGGTGCATCCACCCTTCTGGAATCAGCACGGAGCATTTACCTCTCCAAACACACAGCACAGCCTTCAGCTAACATAATTTCCCCCAATCTCATCCTGCACCAAAAATGGCATTTTTGGATGTTGCCATGTTGGGTCTTACTTGAATTCCTTAACATTTATGGGCAGGGAGCATTTGGAAGGAGGAAGGATGCTGAAGACCTGAGCCATGATATTCCCAGCTGCTGGATCCCCTGCAAGGACCCACACAGCATTATGAGTGCTTTGCCAGGAGCAACACGAACTGAACTGCGAGACACGGTGAGAACATCTGATCTGATTTAGCATTGCTTGACAATCTTAAAGCACATCTCAATACTGTCCGCTTCATTTACACCAGCATTTGGACTAATAGCCCATGTGAGCACGACTCAATTACATACTAAATATAGTCTAGAAGTACTCAGCAGGAGTGGGACCATGCTGCAATTATAGCTACACCAGTTGAGTGCATTTCAGCTTTCCAGTAGTAATTGCAAATGATGTGCAGAGAATCTGAAATCTGTGCTGGACAAAGATGCTAATTCAAAGGAGAAAAGGGTTCTTTTTTCTCATGGACATTATTTTGCCATTGCATCCTTATTTCATTTCCATTTTAATCAACCCACTCCTGCACAGCTCTCATAGACATTTGCTGTCTACTAAGACATAAGCTCTACCACCAGATTTTCACATCACCATACATTCATCACATTACTATACATTCATCACATTACCAATTCCAATTCTATCCTGCTTTAGTGCCTGCTGAACTTGCATGAGCATTTTTCCCCTCTTCATCTAATCTAAACAGGGGAAACCTGTCCTTTTGAGACTGTTATTTTTTGTCCATACTGTCTAAAAGAGGACAACGGTATCAAAACTTGCAGGAATAAAAAGTATAGACAGGGTCATAAAACATGGTATTTTGTAAACCTCCCCATGAAATAACCCAACCTACACCAACACAGGATGGGCAAAAGGACCTTTCCAACAACGCTGCAGACCCTCACATGGACAGTTGATTTTAAGATCATAGAATCATAGAATAGTTAGGGTTGGAAAGGACCTTAAGATCATCCAGTTCCAACCCCCCTGCCATGGGCAGGGACACTTCACACTAAACCATGACACCCAAGGCTTCATGCTACCTGGCCTTGAACACTGCCAGGGATGGAGCATTCACAACCTCCCTGGGCAACCCATTCCAGTGCCTCACCACCCTAGCAGTAAAGAATTTCTTCCTTATATCCAGTCTAAATCTCTGCTGTTTAAGTTTTAACCCGTTACCCCTTGTCCTGTCACTGCAGTCCCTAATGAAGAGTCCATCCCTAGCATCCCTATAGGCCCCCTTCAGATACTGGAAGGCTGCTCTGAGGTCTCCATGCAGCCTTCTCTTCTCCGGGCTGAACAGCCCCAACTTTCTCAGCCTGTCTTCATATGGGAGATGCTCCAGCCCCTGATCATCCTCGTGGCCTCCTCTGGACTTGTTCTAACAGTTCCATGTCCTTTTTATGTTGAGGACACCAGAACTGCACACAGTAATGACTGCAGTGATGAAAAGGCAATGCTGACTTTTACCAGCACACATCTGCCCCTGGGTTTTATGATAACATTCCCACATTCATGATTCCTCTCTCTTGAGTCCCAGTAATGTTGGGAGTATTGAAAACACATCTCTATGCATTTTACTTCTGAAATCTAGTCCATGCCACATTTGCATCTCAAACTGCAGCATGATACTCCTACTCCTTGTGCAGCTGCTACAAATTATTTGTCCATTAAACCAGAATTTGTTTCCCTTCCCTTTTCTATTAAAGAAATGGTGGAGAAGGGAAGGTCTCTATTACTCTCAAGTTGTTCCTGTGAAACATGACAATGCCAATCACATCATGTAACCACCTGGGATATACCAGCAGTGGAAGGAAATCTTGCTGCTCATCACAGGGAAAAAAAATATATATATATATATATATAAACAGAGTGAAAGGAGCACTCAGCATGTGCCCAGGTTTGCTGTTAACAGACAAGAACGTGGCCTTTGAGGTGAGAGGCCAGGGGTCAGATTTACCTCAACAAATAATGCTCTCACCCTGAAGCAGTCTCTGGCCCCCTGTGAAACACTCTACAGGAGCTACAGGCACATGCAGAGCATGTTGTAAAAATAAGATTCTGCTGACTGAAAGGGCTGACAAGCACTAAAAATAAAGGCTTTAACAGCAAACACATGAGAGAAATCAAAAATGCTCAAGAAAAATGGGTCTTGAAGATGCTGAGCCACACACGGAGGGGATTTCAGAAGGTTTTTTATTAGACTGGTCTGGCATTTTAGCTTTCAAAAACAAAGAACAAACAGAATTAATCATTTATTCACTTACAGAAGTGCAACTAGACTTCCCTTAACACACATTAAAAGGCTCTTTTAAATGGATTAACACACATTAAATAGAGACACAGAGAAGGAAAAGGCAATGACCAGCACCCCCAAGGGCACTAGAAGGAACCTGAACAATGCTGCTTAGGTCTGCATCCTCGTGGATGCAGGAAGATGAGGAGGTATAGGGCTGTTTTGTTGTTATGACTATTGTTTTCAAGCCACATGCATGCCACCAAGCCACTTGCAGAAAATGTGATAGCCTAAGGACCGGAGACCTAGCAAGGACAGTCTCAGGAGAGCAGGGGAAGAGTAGAGCTTTGTGGGGCTACTTTAACAAAACCAGCTGGTACAACCATAGGAAAGGCTGACCCTCTGAACACTCATCTTACAGCCTTGCTGCAGGTATGTCTCTTATGCAGAAAGCAGGCTTTATAGTCCTAATCCTATAATCCTTTATATCTCTGTTTGACAAGACCATTTAACTTGCTGGGACTCTCCCTTAGGCGGTAATTACGGAAGCCACAGGAAAATAAAGCCCAAAGTCTCATCCACCATCAGGCATCAGAAAGGAACCGTCCAGCTTCCGTAAGTACATCTGATATGTGCATCCAGGTCTGCAGGAGCAATAGCCTGATAGCTGCTGTAGCCTATGCTCTACATTAAGCACAGGATATGGATCCATGTAAGTGCCTCTGCAGGCAGGATTCAGTGGGGCCCCGATAAATTAGAATTCATAATGTGCCATTTCTTAGAAGTTCTTTGGCTCAGACATACCAAACCTCCTGGAATTCCCAGACCCCTGGGCACTTCCTTTCATCTTTCAAACAACTAATTAAGAGGACAGAGAGCAGCTTCCTCCCAAATGGGGGAAAAGACAATTTCCTATTGCCCTATTGCCAAATGTGGGCAGACTTTTGGGAAGGAAAAGTACGCTTAAGTACTGGACAGAAAAATGACCCATCTCCTGTGCAGCAAAACAGCCCAAGCACTCCTCTGCTTAAGTCTGGAGTTTTGATGGTAACTTCCTCCATGCAGGCTTGAAAGTTGCACTCTGTGATGCACAAGGCACCAAAGCCATAGCAACTGGAAAAAGAAATAATCATCATCATCATCAACCTTCTGCAAGTCTAAGTTTTCTCTGTTTGAAGACCCCCCAGTCATTGCTGTTGGGACTTACAGATCTTGCAATAGAGTATCATCTCTTAATACCAGTGGTAGATGCTTACAGTAATTTATAACACCAAAAAACTGGAGAGGAACTATTAATCCTACCACATTTGTTTTCAGTTAGCAGCTGAGAGATGCATTCATAGAGAGATGGGTTGTGCAATCTCACTTTTATGGGTGAGCACACACCCATAAAAGCAATAGATTGCACAACCCTTGGTGTCTGCTTGAGCACTTACAATTAGGCCCCTCTGAATTTAACATAGTAACAGCAATTTATACCAGCTGAG
Source organism: Melopsittacus undulatus (assembly GCF_012275295.1). Lineage (NCBI taxonomy): Eukaryota > Metazoa > Chordata > Aves > Psittaciformes > Psittaculidae > Melopsittacus > Melopsittacus undulatus. Next base: position 5,379,572 of record NC_047529.1, on the reverse strand, counting down.
GATCTGCCTTGCTCCTATTCTAAACTGCCCAAAATGATGCCAAGTGAATCACAGTATCTTGGGAACTCACTCGTGACATAACCCCAGCTATAAAGCAGTTTCCTTATCGATCCCACTGGAGAGCTGATGCCAAATAGCCATGGGCTACCCAAAGGGCTGAAAGCAGGCCCAAGTGTCCTACAGAACTTCACAGAAACTATGTCAAGGAGACATAGACAGCAAACAGCATTACAACACGTGCACCAGCTAGTCGGTCCAGAGATGCAATTACTTTACTTACACCCCTAACAAAACTAATTCCACTCTCCTCTACTACTCACCGTGGCCGAGTCGTTGGGTACTGCTCTGACCTACATTTGTTCAACCTCCATTTCCATGTCCCTTCTGATCAGATGTTTTTCATCCCCATTCTATGAAGTGTTGCTGCATGCTGCATGTGGAGCACAGTTCTCATGGTCATGCTGCTGTAGCCACTGCCCTTTAGGGATATGGTTGAACTGATGCACAACTAATTAAACCCTGAAAACTCTTTTTCCATTTAGCTTTGAAATGTGTTGCTTCTAGTTTCGAAGCTGAAGAAAGAAACTGAGTGCCTGAAAGCTTATCTAAGTATGACCAGTTGATCTTATAGAAGTCAGGCCACTCTGCCTTCAAGGTCTGAAATAGTGCCAGCAAAATAAACTTGGACAAACAAAGCCAGTTTTGTAAACAAGCACCATTTAGAGCTACTGGAAGGCAACATCTGGAGAAAGTTTTCCAAGGGAAAAGGCCATTTTACTGAAACAAACTTCAAACAGAGACTGAAGCAACATCTACTGGGAATAGTTAATCATAAGGAAATGTTTTTTTAACATAGATGCTATTTTATTATCTTCTGAACCCAGAAGCATTGACTTTCTTGAAGCAAGAAATACATGTAATTCTGGGTTACTCTTATTTTCATTCTGCATTTTAAAAAAAACCAAATAATATTTAAAACAAACCCATGAGTAACTAATTTCCTTACAACACACTAGAAAGAAAACATTAAGGTTGGTATTAAGATACTCTATCCCTAGCAGCGTTCAAGGCCAGGCTGGATGGGGCTTGGAGCAAGCTGCTCTAGTGGGAAGTGTCCCTGCCCGTGGCAGGGGGATGGAATTGGACGAGTTTTAAGGTCCCTTCCAACCCGAACCATTCTAGGATTCTCTAATTAACATTTTAATCTGATCAGGAGCAATTACAGAATATGCTAAAGGAGTGTCAGGCCCTACAGATTCTGAGTAAATATGTATTCAAAGTCAGCAATCTCCAGCCAGTTGCAGAATACATCTCATTCTGGTTTCAGAGATTTTGGCAGTGAACTGATGCATCAGCCTCGCTCAGATTAACTCCAGGACTGAGAATGTCCACCGTGAGAGTGAACATTTAATGCTAATTTAGGAAGGGTGTTTTCAGAGCTAGGGGATGTCACATATAATCCCCTGTTAAAAATGCATCTATTTTTCCACCTTAACATTATGAATAAATCGAATAAACCACAGTGATTTGTCTCTTTATCCCAAAGGAAAATCGTGGCAGGCTGGTGAGGTTGACTTAAAAAGAAACCTGCTTCAACCGCTACAAGAAGGAGTAGCAAGGCAGTTGATGACAGTAATTGGAGCTGAGCTAAGGTAGTGCTGCATTTCCCTGAAAGTCCCATTATCCAACTCATAAGCTGCATCCCAGGTAGCAAGCCAGTGCCTGAAGAAACTGTCTCCATGCTTCCTCCTGGCAGCGCACAATTCAATTATCAGGCATCAAAATCATGGGCTGTGTCAATAAGCGAGCAGCAGTGCAGCACGTACACCCTGAAGTCAACAGTAAAACTTCTTCCTGACAAAAGCAAAGTCTATTCCCTGCATAGAGTTATCCTTTATAATTCAAAATGTTTTAATACCTTACCACTGAACACAACAAGGCTTAGAAAATTATTACATTAATGTTAAACTCAACAACCTGCCTGAAGCTACCAGAGCTCTTCTAGCTTCTTGCAGGTGATGCTCTCTTCACTTATGTATGAAGAAGCATTGTAAGGCATTAAAATAACAGAACAAATCATAGAATGGTTTGGGTTCAAAAGGACTTTAAGATCATACAGCTCCACCCCCTCTGCCATGAGGACACCTTCCACTAGACCAAGTTGCTCAAGGTCCCATTCAACCTGCCTTAGGTTACACTGCATATTTCTCCATCAGTTATTAGCTTCCCAATGGGTTATTGAATTTGTGTGTGTGTTTAAACTTGGTTAAAGTAGCTCCTGAATTCTCTGCCTTCTAAACATCTACTACAAAACCCAAAAGGCCTCAAAAACCCCATCACCCTGTCCACCAAGATGAAAACAAATGGGTGAGAGGCACAGCTGACCTTAACCCAACATGAATTACCTGCAAGTTTGAGCTTGAGCTGAGCTTTATATGGTGATCATCAACTCAAACTCAAAAAGGACCTCAGCACCTGCAAGGCAAGAACTAGCATTTATGATTTGACTGAAATGCTCTGGAAATGAGCTCCAAATACCTTGCAAGGTTTCTTTGCTTGCAGGTTCTCCTTGAAGTGCCAAATTATATGACATCCTTACTTGAAAGGCCCTTAGAACAAGCACTTCTATAGAAGAGTAAGCTACAAACTGAAAAGTTTTTGTTATCTTAGTAACACTCAGTCTCTCAATGAATCCCTGGAGACATAAGAACAGCTACATTTTCTATTACAGGGAAAACTGTCTGTGGTTTATATGAAGCACGAGGCTATTAGGAAAAAAAATGAGAAGGAATTTTCATGCTAAGTACCCTTTTAATAATGAAAGTGAAACAATTCTTCTATATCTATGCATACAGTCCTTCACTGCCTTATTAAGGAAAACCTCATTTACTTGGATTTAGAGATGCTGTGGTTAAGCAGTCAAGAAACTGGTGTAGAGATTTTGCAGCACAAGTCATAGTGCAAAGAAATAGTTTGGAAGCAGAAGAACACACAGAAGTAAAGATGGGCTACCTGCCTTCACCACAGCAAACACATGAAGGACACACCACGGAGTCATCAGTGTGTTACAGTCAGCAGATACCTCAGATTGTAAAAGTAATGCACTGGAAAAGAGAAAATTTCCATAACAACAGGTAAGACTTTAGTCTGCTCTCTCTACTGTCACATCTGAAGCAACACTTGTAGTCCAAAGTCACCAGTGCTTGATCAGGTATAAGCTCAGACTGCTATATAAAAATCACTACTTCCCCTACTAGTGTATCAGTACATACACCACAAAACCAAACAACAATCCTAATCTGACCACCCAAATACACAAGACAAGCAGTGGATGAAATAAGAAATGGGTATGTGAATTAAACACCTAGCAGGACAGAGGAGTATTTCTATGCCTTAGCCCCACACCCATCAGTGTGCAGTCTCCTTCCCACGCTCCTGCCTTTGCATCAGGCTCTGCCTACTCAGGACTACTCTACCTACCTGCCTTTCCAGGAAAGGCAGCGTGCCCAAGAGCGATGGTGTTGGATATAAGCTTGTTACACAAGAGTCAGGAGCTTCACAGCAATAGGAATCTCATGTTCTTTAGAGAAATCTGTGCACAGATAAGTCTAGTTGTAAGTGATGTGCCAGAAACCAAGTGAGAAATCCCTGACAAAGCTAGAAACAGGTCCTTGGTCATTTAGTTCCTATTAGGGCATGCTGACTGTGGTCAGTCAGCTGTGGATGAGCTGTAGGGCTCCTTTCTTGTTTTAAGCATTTCAAGGAGCTCACCCAAGACTCATTCAGACGCTGCATCCCGCTGCGCTACACTGCGATGCAATGGGATCTCCTGCACCAGTGGGACCTTGTCTCTCAAGTTCAGAGCAACACAAGCACACTACAGCTCAAAACCAGAAGTTTCTCATCCAAACAACTTCATTTTCTTGCAGCTAGCAGTGGGAATTGTACAGACACAAGCAGCTCGAATGCACCACTTGGAATTGGTTTGGTTCTGTTAAAAGCTTGTCCTCCTCACACAACTGGGTAACAACAGGAGGAAAAGGGAAACTGATGAGGTGGGGCCATATTAAAAAAGAAAAGAGGTGGGGGAGGACCTGCTTCAAATGGAAATACAAAGCATATTGTAGGCAGCCTTCACAATGGCAACTTGAACGATTTTTATTCACATGCCTGATAATAACCTGGCAATTTTTAGCTTTAGAGTCGCAAGGAAAAGTACAGTGAATTCAAGTTTGAAGCAGCAGATTAAAAAGAAGGCAATATTTCTATTAAGAAGCTTCTCCTTTCAAATCAAAAGTCATAATTATGTGTGATTATGACAATTAAATGCCTTCGCAGAAAGGGCCACATCGTATTTTGGGGCTGATGTTCCTGTGCGATTATTTGATGCTGACAAGAAATCACGGACTACATGGATCATTATTACAGGTTTTCTTTTGAAGCAAGTGTATTATTTTCCGCAGAGTGCTCCAAATCATGAACTGCTGAAGCACAGACTTTCATGTCAGGTGGAAGAGCCACTGTACACCTCCTGCCTACTGCCCACATCACTCTGCTACTACACCTGATGCTGCAGCTTCTCCTTGGGCAAACCTGTCCCTGACCAGATTTTTCTAGGATTGAACAAGATCAAGTCTTTTAAACTTTAGTAGAAGTCCTTTTGTATTCCTGCAACTTAAGCCTGATGCATCTGAAAGAATATCCACTTATAGGGGGGCCTATAGGGATGCTGGGGAGGGACACTTCATTAGTTCACCCTGTAGTGATAGGACAAGGGGTAATGAGTTAAAACTTAAACAGCAGAGGTTTAGATTGGATATAAGGAAGAAATTCTTTACTGTTAGGGTGGTGAGGTACTGGAATGGATTGCCCAGTGAAGTTGTGAATGTTCCATCCCTGGCAATGCTCAAGGCCAGGTTGGATGAAGCCTTGGGTGATATGGTTTAGTGTGAGGTGTCCCTGCCCATGGCAGGGGGGTTGGAACTGGATGATCTTAAGGTCCTTTCCAACCCAAACTATTCTATGATTCTATGGTTTATGGCTTTGAATATATGGGTTTAGAAAAGACTTCAGCAGGTAAGGGTGGTTTTGGCAGTTCTGTTCCAGAATGGGTTCTCTTTCTGACTAGTTGTTTTTTGGAGAGGGGTGTGCAGACAGCACATTTAATTCATGTCAGCCACCCAGAGCTTTTGGCTTCTTTAAATTAAAACAATAAATGCTTTTTATCTATCTAAATTTAACAAAACTGAGAGATTAGGATCTTGGAGCTGCTCCCCACGTAACACAAGCAATACATGTTCTACTTACACACCTTTGACCTCCGTGGATAAATAAGTATCATCAGCTGAAAACTGTACAGAAGCAGAATGTATATTCCTGCCAATTTCTCAAGCTAAGGCCCTGGCAAGTGTTACTTAACTGGAAAATCCACAGTCCAGGCACACTTCCAACCGGACACTCCAGCTATAACATGATCTTAAACACTAACAACAATAGTTGAAAACTCACAAGTTGGACTTTGTAAATAAAGACACTTGAGCCTTTGGGGTCCAAGGTCTGGTTTCTGGGATGTATTTAGAGCTCAAACTGCTCTAAAAGGCATGGTGTCAAGATTTCTTTCCAAGACAAAGAAAATCCTTTGGGATCAGTTATTCTGCTAAATAATCCTCCTGGCCTCTACATCTAATCCTCACCAGCTCTGGAGGCTGAAGAAACCTAAAACATCTATGTTTTCATAAATGGAAAGGAAGGGAAATGACCCCAGCAGCTACAGGCCCATTAGTCCGATAGGAAAAGCTTTAGATCAGATGATCAAAGAACTATAATAATACGAAGGTAACAACAAAAGAACAGGCAAGGACGAGCTTGCCAGCCAGATCCTATCTGAACTGCTAAATCTTCTTGGCACAGGAAGCTTTGAAGATCTTCTCTGCCTGAATTCTGACTAATTACATGAGCCAGAACTGACACCACATCATCCAAAACTCTGGTCACCAGTACTCAGAGGTGAATTTAAACTGAAGGAGATACAGGCAGGGTTTCAAAAGCAATCGCAGAACTGGGAGTATGCTCTTATTAGAGAAGACTAAAACAGCTTGGCTTCCATAGAACACCAAAAGGAAGGGTAAGAAGGCTATGATTATTGTGTATAAATATATGCTTTGTACAATCAGCTGAGAGGAAGAGGAGCTATTCAGTCTAAAAAGAAACAAGAACTGAGCTATATAGATTCTAATAAGTACAGGCAAAAATTAGGACTGGTTTTCTTTAGATCCTGAAAGCAAAAATCATTTTTAAACTGGAATTTGACATGTTTCTGAATATAAAATAATACATGCACTAAAAAATATCCAAAGACATAGAACTAACACAGAAAATCTTTATGATAGTATAGTCCTAAAGGAATTGTATTTATTTATGGCTAAATCCTTGACTTCTCACCATTCCAACCACTTTGTCTATGAAGTTACCATGGGACAGGTAAGACACTAATTCACTGAACATTAATTCCCAAGTCACCAAATTCATTGGTCTTGATACTCCAACAATTCCAGTGTAGGTTTATCCCAGATAAGATTTTTACTTCCAGGCTCTTCATGGGAACGTAAGAAAAAAGCAGCAGAGGTTGCACACACAGAAAGAAAAGGTTTTCCTAGCCAGGTCATAGAATCAGAGAATGGTTTGGGTTGGAAAGGACCTTAACATCATCCAGTTCCAATCCCCCTGCCACAGGCAGAGACATCTCACACTTAGGACCATATTACCCAAGGCTCTGTCCAACCTGGCCTTGAACACTGCCAGGGATGGAACATTTACCACTTCTCTGGGCAACCCATGCCAGTGCCTCACTACCCTCATAGTAAGGAAGTTCTCTAGATCCTCGACAGTTTGCTCCTTTCCAGGAGAATGAAGCACACAACCAGTATTAACTGAAGATGTCCACAATTCTCCTTGTTGGAGAACGCTCGCTCCCTCCTCCCGCAGCCCATTTCCCTTCACCTGCTATTGCCATATTTTAATTCCCCTCAGTATCTCCAATTGCAGCTTACCCTGTAAATATAAGTGAGTTTAGGACATAGCTATTTGTTCAGTATTTATCAGGGAATTAGAGGGGAGGAAGAATTTTGGGCTAATTTATTTTGTACAAGCTGGAATCATTATTATTTTGTATGCTCCCAGGCTTTAGGGATAAATGTGTTTTAAAACTCACAGCAAAAATATATGAGACTCCCCTGATCTGAACCAGTGGGTGAATCTCTGAAGGTTTAATTTACATTCACCTCCTATTACTCTGAATGCATAATAGCCTTCATTATGACTTTATAAATACTTCGATAGAACCAGGAAATCATTTTTATTAGGTATTTTGCATGCACATGCCTTGAATTCTCCTGGTCTTGGCAGCTCTACTTAAATTGGCATTTACGCTGACTGAGGAAATATGGGTCATTCTGCAAACACAACAGAGATGAAGGCAACGGCAACTTGTTGGAAGACCCTGAATTCCTGCCAAGCCACGCTTCCCAAAATATTTTGCCCTATGCTACACTCAAGCCTCAATTATCAACTGCTCTTCCCTGCAAGAGCCAGCTGCTCCTAGCAGGAAAGGCACACACACAGAACGTAAGCAAGGCCTCATTCAGCAAAAACCTTGCTGACACTTAGAAAGATGTATTATTAGGTCTTCAATCAAAGTGAAGAATGCACTTTTCTTAATAGAGCCTCACTTCAGCCTATACCTCAAGTGCCAGCAGTTGGTTGTGTTCAGTATTACACCCAGTCATAGAATCATACACCCGTAGAATAGTTAGGGTTGGAAAGAACCTTAAAATCATCCAGTTCCAATCCCCCTGCTATGGCCAGGGACACCTCACACTAAACCATATCACCGAAAGTTTCATCCAACCAGGCCTTGAACATCACAGGGGATAGAGCATTCACAGCTTCCCTGGGCAACCCATTCCAGTGCCTCACCACCCTTACAGTAACAAACTTCTTCCATATATTCAATCTAAACTTCCCCTGCTTCAGTTTGAACCTGTTACCCCGTGTCCTGTCACTACAGTCCCTGTAACACACTTGTAATCTTGCTTCATAATCATAAATTCGTTTCATAACCTCAATCTAACAGTTTGAGTGCTGTTATAAGGTGGGGTTTTTGTTATCTGTGTCTTGTGTCTACTTGTTGACAGCACAGACACACAAAAAGACATTCTTCTCTATCAGGGTACTCTTTGCTCTTTCCTGTTTATATTTTGTCCAGGATGTGGAGTTAAGCACAAAGCAGCAAACCCAAGGTTAGCCCTGCTGCCGAGTGACGTTTCCTTATTTAGCAGTTAGTTTTACTGCAATCTTCTGGTCTCTCCCCCACAGATGTTCTCAGCTCTGTTCTCTGGAGCATAATTACTCTAAGTACCTTTCCCACAGCAGCAGCATGCAAATACTTGTTGGCTTTTCAAAAGAAGGTCCTTCTTGAAGGTGACAGAAACACATCTTGAAGAAAGTATCAAAGGAACCAAGCCTCTAAGATTTACTATAACCACAATCTCTGCATTTTTTCATGGAATAATAGATTGGTTTGGGTTTGAAGGGACCTTAAAGCTCACGCAGTTCCAACCCCCTGCCACAGGCAGGGACACCTTCCACTGGAGCAGCTGCTCCAAGCCCCTGTGTCCAACCTGGCCTTGAACACTGCCAGGGATGGGGCAGCCACAGCTTCTCTGGGCACCCTGTGCCAGCACCTCAGCACCCTCACAGGGAAGAACTTCCTTATATCCAACCTAAATCTCCCCTCTGTTGGTTTGAAGCCATTCCCCCTTGTCCCGTCACTTCATGCAGTTTCCACAGGCACAACCAACCTGCAACCCTGAACTGGGCTCACCCAGGCACACCAGTTTGAATCCATCTGGTTTTCGTATTACCAGAAAACCTATATCACTGCGTGCATTCTCCCTTATATGACCTCGATGTCAGCTTCACACTTCCTTTGCCAAACTTTAACCATTCATCATGAAATTATCCTGCTCAACGACTGCCTGGGCTGGGCTGGGTTGGTTGATTTTAGTCTTAAAGTAGCAGCCAGGGTGTTTTTACCCATTTCCTCTAAATGTAGCTGCAATATCTGAAGAAGGCACATCTCTCCAAAGGAGATGAATGGGAACCAAAATGGCTTGGAAAATATGTTTTATTCATGCTCTAAAATACCAACTTCCCACTTCTTATATGTGGGAAGATCTAATGCTTTCCTGCTTGGAGAAATACCTCTGGAGTTTTAACAGTTTAATAAGTTGCCTCTTCCTACTAGACCTGTGAAAATACAGCCAAGTTTGGACAAAAGAGAGGATCAGAAATCCTCAATTTGAACATAAGGATTATAAAAAAATAGTGGAGAACTGCAAACATAGAATCACAGCAGAGTCTGTGTTGGAAAGGACCTTAAGATCATTCAGTTCCAACCCCCTGCCATGGGCACAGACACCTTACACTAAACCATGTCACCCAAGGCTTCATGCTACCTGGCCTTGAACACTGCCAGTGATGGAGCATTCACAACCTCCCTGGGCAACCCATTCCAGTGCCTCAGCACCCTCACAGTAAAGAATTTCTTCCTGATACCTAACCTGAACTTCCCCTAAGTTTGAACCCATCACCCCTTGTCCTTTCGTTACAGTCCCTGACAAACGGTCCCTCTCCAGCATCCTTGTAGACCACCTTCAGACACCATGAGGCTGCTGTGAGGCTGCTATGAAGGCTGCCTCCCATAACACGTTAGCTGTAAATCAGGACAGTGCAATGATGACACAAGAGACTCAAAATTAGAAGCAGTCTGACAGCTCATCCCGTTAAAAGATGCACAGTGGGGGAGAGAGCAAGTAAACAGGAACTTGTTAGAAGGTCATATTTGTATGTTCTGTGGTCAACTCGTGCAGCCTTATGATGACAATTGTAGTATTTAGGGTTCTATTTGTTAATTTTTATTATTGCTGGCTGTAAAACCAAGTCTCCTGTAGGAGAATTGCAGGATTAAACATGGAATGTGATGTGTAGAGGGATATGCAAGACTTTACGCACGTATTTCCTGACCTATATGTATATCCAATGAAAAACATCCAACTAAACCAGACTCTCAGATTCTCATGTTCTTTCCCAGGTACTGATGAGCCAGCTTTAGTAAGTACAGGCTACATTTCACCATATTCCCTTATCTTTTGCAGGGTGTTTTAAATGAAACCACTGGTGGCAAATCCACAAAGCTTCTCTCAGCAGGGTCAGGGGTGACTGAATAACAGGCAAACACTGAACATACATAAACTGTGGCATAATCACCGGGTACATGAAACAGCTGCTTTCCAGTAACCCTGGTTTTGGCCTCACTGCTCCAGACCTGGAAGTATTAGTCAATACAACTAAGAGGATCCAAGTGCATGCTGCCACAGAGGAGTTTTTCCCATTATGTATGAAGTGTTAGGTAATCTTTTTCATTGACTCAAGCCAAGGACTAATATTACAGGAGTTTGCACAACTCTAAATCTCACTGCAGAGCTTTTGCAGAGCAGTTGGCTAGCACAAAGCCAAACTTGCATCAGATATTTGGCTGTGACTCTTTGATGGCACCAGCTGATAGGCCTTAAGCCCCAGCTTAAAAAACTTCCTAACATAAACACGGTTCTTGCTGCCTTTTGATATTGCTTCCATGTAAGAAGTGTTTTAAGAGCTTTGCTACGAATGCAGCAATTCTCTTAAACAAATAAAAACCACAGGGACTTGTAACCCTCTTTCTTCCACATCTCCATTTATTCGTGTTAGGAACCTTGCCTCTTTTACAAGAAAGAAAATCCCCTATGCAGATACATGATGCTGTAAACCCTTCTAGTCCATATTGTGATCTTCCAGACCTAATTTTAAACACTAATCTGCACATCAACAGCTCCTGGACTGTGGGTATATGAAGATGCCACAGCACACCAGTTCCCTAAAGCAAATACCAGTTTCCATTCACTAAAATTTGCATAAACAGCTTGATTTTCTCTGAAAATCTGGCTTTGTGTGGCAGTCCAGATCAGAATTTACCTTTTTCAATGCAGAAAGGAGACTTAAATCTCAATGGTGTTTGTATGTTCTTTACAATAAGGTTTTGCTCAGGCTGATAGATTCTTAATCTCTCTCAGAAATCTCAGCCATTCTAAGGGATTATTTACCACATTAGCTAAAGATAAGCAGAAAAATGGGGCCAGTTCAAAACATGAAGGAGTTGGGATTTTCTGTTACACTTGAAGCAACTCTCAAACTACAACTGCAGCTATCCTTATGGATAAATAAACCTTAGCCAATTACTGCAGCAGCAAGCCAAATACAGTATTAAACCAGATTAAACATGAGATTAATTTATTGAACATGATCAGCAGTTTGTTTTACACAATCCATCACATCCCTGCCTACCAGCATTGAGTCGCAGAATCACAAAATGGTTTGGGTTGGAAAGGACCTTAAGATCATCCAGTTCCAACCCCCTGCCATGGGCAGGGATACCACACACTAGACCATGTCACCCAAGGCTCTGTCCAGCCTGGCCTTGAACACTGTCAGAAATGGGGTATTTATCACTTCTTTGGGTAGCCTGTTCCAGAGTCTCACCACCCTCACTGTAAGAGGAATACAGATCATCAGGAGTTGTGAAAGCTCAAGTGTTTAAAACCACAGAGCAGTTTTACCACCAGTAGGAATGGTATTTTATTACTGATTTTATTATTTTATATAATTTTTGTTATGAATTTAACAAACTAATTTGTGCTTCAGAAAGATCCCATCAATATTTGAGCAGCAAATCTAACTCTCACCAAATAAATCAACTAATCCACATTTTTATTGCCCCAGATATAGTATCTACATCTGACTTCATAAATCAATGCTCACCTCTAATTCTCAGAAGATTTCGAATGAGCCATTATCAAGCAAAAGCCTAAGTAATGCAATTGTTATCCCGTTGATGGTATATAGTCTGCCCTTCTCCGAGTTTCGAGTTAAATAAAACTGCAGACTAAGCATACTGACTCCATTCATTGGAGAAACTCCTTTGTTTTTCCTATACTTGCCATACAGAGGCAGGAATCTTTTCACACCATCTTTTCTCCCAGCAGTAAATCCCAAGGAAACACAAAAGCACTGTAGAGAATATTTCTCTATATCCACTACTGCCGGATCGATTTTGGTTCTGAAGGGATTTTCTTGCTCTGTCAGAATCCAAGGGAAACTGAATGCCAGACAGTATGAAGGCACAGGAAAACACTCACTTCCTAAATGGATTTAGAAGGGAAACTTTGGCAATATCCAGAGAATTACCATTTATTTTGGCTAAGCAAACCCCCCTAGAGTTTCCCTGGAAGACAGGAATCCTCCCCAGGACTGCCTTAGCAGGTTTCTGCACTTGGCAGCTGCCATAAACAGGCTTTCACCTCAGGACCAGAGGCACTGATTCCTCCTGGTGTATCCCACATTAAACATCAACACGTGCCTTGTACATGAGATGCTGATGGATGAAGTGCACCTTGAGAGCTTGGACTGTTCTCCTCAGTTCCTCGCTGCTGGGACTTCCACCAGAGCCCCAAACCTTAGGGAAGCCTTGGAGGCTGTTAAAAGAATGGCAGCCAGCACCTTCCTCTGCTTATGGGTCCAGGATCCAGCCATGTACTTGGTAGTAAAGTATGTCCTATGGGCCTGCATAGTCATCACTTCTCCCTTTATATGTATATGGAACAACTCCTTGTTTCTCTTCTCTTCCAGCCTCCAAATTAGATTGCTTCCAAAATGATAAAGTTTATATAAATGGAAAAAATAAAGAAACCTTATTTCCTATATCTGGCAGGAAAATGGATTTATTTCTAAGAATTATGGTGGTAACTACCACTCATCATAGGCACTCACACATCTGCACACTCCCTGAGCACAAGGAGATGGGGGAAAAAACACGATTTGAATTTATTATGTAATTTCTATGTCTTTTATGGGAGACAATTTAACAACTGTCTACTGTGCATGCACATTAATATGTCTCCTATATTAAGGAGTCAATATCCAACCCAATGTAAATCTCAAAGTTCAGCATGCCCCAAATTAAATTCTGTAATGACTTCTAAAGACAACAGTACAATCTGTAATGTCAATACTGTACTGTATTCCACGGTTATAACTCATTAGGTCAATAATTCACCACAGTCTCCTAAACTCAGTGTTAGCTTCCTCAAAAGCACTAAAATAAATGTTTAAAAGGTCCCCAATAGCATATTCAGACTTATCTATAATTAGCTCTGCAGCATCACAGAAGTACATCACAGAAATGATATATATAAACCAGACTATGATCTTCATTTCACACTTACTCTTTGAGGGCCTGCATAAACAATTGCAAAACCTGCTCTAGATCATGTTAGCTTTAATCCATGGCACAGTCTGCACAGCCAGGGAGATTCCTTGATGTTTGCTCTCTTTTGGCTACATCAAGAATTTCAGCAGAGCTGAAGGCTGATTCCTATGTAAGCAATAACAGGATAGCTTCTCATTAGAAAACCTCTGGATTCCATCTTGCAATTCAGCCCCTGCAAGCAGCTGGGAGCAACCAGGTCTTTGGGCTGCAGTTATCATGGAAAAGGACTGGCCATGGGACCATGTTGGGTTAAACGGATGCAAAGAAGAAAGCATCCCTATCCCAGAATTCAAGAGATCCATCATGGAGACATGGTCTAGTGTAAGGCATCCCTGCCTGTGGCAAGGGATTAGAACTGGAAGATCTTAAGGTCCTTTCCAACCCAAACCATTCTGTGATTCTATGGAGAGGTCCACTCCTTCCTGCAGCTGCTTACTCTGTCCAGATGTAGCCTTCTGGGCAACACACAACCCTGTTCAACAGCAGCCAGTAAAACAAAAGCACTGATAATCAGAAGCATGAACAGCAAGTGTGAGCATGGTTACCTGTATTACCTCACATTATATTGTTAAAAATGAATACTTTACTAAATAACAATAATTTAACAAAATTAAATCCAGGCATGCAGAAATGCTGGCTGTGGTCTGCGGTGCTCGAATGCTTCCAAAAGCTTGTCTCTACCTCTGGGATAGATATGAGCTCCATGAAGGGAAAAAAGGACAAAAGCCAGGGTGGTAAATGTTGATGTATGGCAGCTCAAGTTATCCTGTATGCTGTTGGATTTCTCTTTTTCATCTATATGCCAGGAACAACTGACCTAAGGCAAGATTTTTACTGCAACTTTTGGCAGATCCAGCCAACATCCATTCTTCACAATTACGCTTTCGTACTCATGTTTCTGCTGCAGCATCCCTGGTTGATTGTCAACTCCAGGTAGGAGTTCTCAATGTAATTATTCAAAGTTCATTTAGTGAGTGATGCAGATGCAACATACAGGAGAAAAATAATACCAAGCATTATAAAATTACATTCCTAACAGCACTCTGCAACTGATCTCTCTAAGCAGAAAGCACATGGCAGGCTAGCAATAAAAACCCTCCGTGTGGGCTCCAGAGCCTTTTTTCATGTTTCCTTCAGTAATTCGACATCCCTTTTATTTTCCTATCTCTGTTTTCTCCCTACAGCTGCCTGACAGGAGGATGGAGCCAGGAGGGGGTTGGGCTCTGCTCCCAGGGAACAAGGGATAGGACAAGAGGTAACAGCCTCAAGCTGCACCAGGGCAGGTTTAGATTGGATATTAGGAACAATTCCTTCCCCAGAGGGTGCTCAGGCATTGGAACAGGCTGCCCAGGGCAGGGCTGCAGGCACCGGCCCTGCAAGTGTTCACACAGTGTGGAGATGAGGCCTCAGTGCCATGGGTCAGTGATGGCCTTGGCAGGGCTGGGGTAAAGACGGGACTTGATGAGCTTAAAGGTCTTTTCCAACCTGGTTGATTCTATGATCTACAGTAACTTATCTACAGAACCAACATCACAAATCTTGCCTAGGGAAAAAACCCACATCATTGGAGTCCCCTGTGCCCATGTACTAAGCAGAGTGGCTGCAAATAGCACATGAGACCTCACAAACAGGGATGGGGAAGCACATGGGAACCTCCCTCTGCCTTCTTGGTATATTTTCTCTGAGAAACTCACTGTCATGTTAGTGACAGGATGATGCTGTGACACACACCACACAGCACTGCAGGAATGGCTTTGCCTCCAAAGGCAAAGTCACTGCTAGACTGGGAACAATCCTGGATGGGGGAACAAGTGTGGACCAGAAGGAAACAAAAAGAGCTCAAGGAAGAGACAGGGGCAGAAGTGGTTGACAGAACACACATTAGTTTGTTATTTCCAGAATGTCTGGAATCCAAAACAAGCACCAATGGGGAAAAAAAATCCCTTAAATAACATAAATAATGTTATGGTATTATTTGCTTAAGAAAAAAAAGGTTTTGGATGAAGGTAAAAAAAAATTATTTACAAAAATATTTTCCTTTTAAATTAAAGCTACACATACACCTACAGCCAAACCCCTCGTTCCTTTCCAGACCAAGAAGATGAAGCCTAGGACCTGCTGCCCAAGAGCAATATAATAATGACAAGGCAATGCAGAGATACCTCAGCATGTGCTAGAATAAAGAGCCCCAGAAGGAAGAGCCTGTGCTATGCTCCTGGGTGACAGGGACAGCAGGGCTGGGGGCTAGCAGCAGATGCCATCAGTGTAAGCATGAACTTGATGCCTCCAAAAGGCAGAGTTCAGAAGTCCAGCTCAGCTTGAGTCAATTCAGCTGAGCAGGAGGTTACAGAGCTGCAGCTGACAGGTGTTTGATGTGACACTTCAGCACATAAATAAGCTGGTCAGAGTCTGTCATACACCAAATCCATCTAATGACCACAGGTCCTGATCTTCCCTCTGGTTAGCTGAGGGCAGATCAAGCAGATAACAGTTTACTACCCAGCTATATCCATGCTTCTCTCTCCTGCTCTTGGGACAGCCAAAACTTTTCTTATAGGAAGGTGAAAAGGAGGGATGGGGAGAGCCAAAGTAGTTTTCATATCAAAGACAAGACATGAAATGCACTCCATCTGTACTTGCTTTCAGGGCTCCTTGTAAGTAACAGCATCTTAATGCATCCTCTTGCTTTCACTCAGAGACGCTCCTTTTTGCAAGCATCGTCTAGCTCATGATAAGAGGGAGATTCAGGCTGGAATCTGCAAATGCACTGAGTGTGGGAGTTGCTGAGCTCCCCATGGAATAAATGGTACAAGCACTAGCAGTGCTAATGGGAGGAAGGCAGCCAAGAATAATTCCTCTGAGACATGAGCTTGTATGAATTACCTATCCTGCTAGGACTCTTGGAGGACAGAGGAGCTTGGCAAAGCTGCACTTTGAAGATCTCTTTCGAAGCCAACACAGCAATAAAATTAGCGTAAATGAATAATGGCAGGCTAAAAAAAGCTTCAGTAATGTAATTTTGCTGTGTGCTAAATATAGCACAAATGCGTGCCTTCTGCTCTGAAATGTACCTCTAACAAAGAGCGAAAGGATAAGATTTAAACCCTTTAACACTTTTCTTTGCACATCCCTTCTAAAGGATCAGCTATTGCCCGGTTTTTGCAACCCTTGAGCAAACCATTGCAGGGTGACACTACACAATCACGAGTGGCAGCAGAGTTCAGCACCTCAATACACATGAATACATGAAGGGATTATAGGAACCAAAACTGGAAGTAAATGTTGCTCTTGGCAAGCATCGGGATGGACAAATGCTGTGCTATGGCTTCTTCAACAAGCCCTGCGCAAGTTCTGCTTCTCCTGCTTAAACATGTGATGGAAGGAAATGCACTGGTGCTTCATTCATGTGTGAGCAGCTCCTCATGCCATGGCAGAACCAGGTTGATGCTGCTGCTAACGCAGGCTGCAAGACACATGCCAGACGAGCAGGACAGCTCACGGCTTCTGCAGGGAAGAAGTCACCGCACACCCACAGGCTGCCAGTTACGCTCCAAAGCTCGGCTGCCAGCACCCCCAGCCCTTGTCCCTGCTCCCACAGGAGACAGAACCTGAGGATCTCAGCCCCACTCCAATGGGAGGAATAAAAGTTCACACAATCTGGAAAGACAAAGCCTTTCAGCGGGCTCTTGCTGGCAGGCTGAGCTCATAGATCCCATCGTTTCCCTACCTTTAGTTGTTTCTGTCTGTAGTTAAGAAGCCTCTGAATTTGATTTAAAGGAAGGAAAAGGTAAAATGCTCCTAGCTTGTTGCAGATAGGCTGAATGCTGAGGAAGTGTTAAGGGTCAAAAAGGCTAAATTCCCTGTCCGGCTCCAGAAGCCATGTCAGACCTGCCTCCAGGCCAACAGAATCCTGACTTAAGATGTTGCCTATATTTCCACAGGCAGGAACTGCTCATCTCTCACTGCAGCTCCTACTTGATTTACTCCCCTTCATCCCTCTCCTCTCATCCCTCCAGAAGACTTCTTTCTTGGCATCCCCTCCTCAGGCTTGCCATTTCCTAACCCTGCCAAGCCACTGCTTGTCTATTCCAAGTTTTTCCTGCGTTTACAAAAGCAACAGCATGACCTCTTGTAAAAGTCACTTTTACAACACACCAAGCAGCCAGCCAGAGGAGAAACATGCACTTCTCCTCCATGCATGCTGTGTGCAGCATCAGCCTGACTTGCTGGTGTGGGAAGCTGAAGGAGCTGGGCCTGTTCTTCCCTGAACTCATTGGTGTCCTGTCCCCATGCAGCACTGGTTGGTGGATCCAGCTGCTGCCTGTCAGGGTTAAGAGAAGGTTGTGTGTAACTTACTGATTGTTTCCTTAAGCCAGAGGCCTGGAGGCTCAGCCATCTGAGTGCAGGTACAGACATCATTCAGGAGCCAACCTCACTGATACAAAGTGAAAAGCATCACTCACATGCAGTGACCAAGCAGCAGGTTTTTAAGTGTGGAAGAATAGCAATGGGAAGAGCACTAAGTCCCAGTAGTCTCCCTTGGGTTTGCATTTCCTAAGCTATTCAACCAACACATTCAATCCCACGCTCAGGCAGCAAGCTAGAAGCTATTACCTGCTGCAGCTAGCAGATGTCTTCCCCTTAGCACTCTGCTAACACAGCACAGGGCTCTCAGTGCACAGAGGTAAGCAAGAAGAGAAGGGAACTTTAAGACATGATTTGTAGTTCTGCTGCTTCAGGTGTTTGCTAAAATAGGTTCCAAAATCAGCAACAGAATAAGTGTTAATTTTAGAGCCATTCCCTTCCCAATACAAGAAATGTTCTAAGTCAGCACCAAACAAGAGCTTAACACTAAGCATGTATCTCCATAATTTAACACTGGATGCTATGCCAACATTTGGGTCAGGTCTAAAACACCTCCAAAGGTTACATGGGAATTTCAGGAACAGACATTTGTTGCACGTAAGAGCCTGGCACTCTGCAGAGCGCAATAGCGATGCTGAGGACGTGTGGGAGCGCAAGACGTTACAGCCTGCAATCTGGAGTCCCTGCTTCCATCTATCTGCACCTTCCTTTCTGTGGTTTCCTCTCCCTCGTAGTATTCCCAGTTCTGGACTATGGAATGTAATTGGTCAGGCTAGCAGCAGTTCTGCTCAGAGGGGCAGAAAGACTCCAATACCATAGGAGCAAAAAGGTCCCCATTAAGGCTGAGCTGTGACCTATAGCACATCTATTCCATTCCATCAGCAGTTGGAGACCACCTTCACCCCCATCCTCACTGGGTTACTTGAGCACTGTCACTATTCCAGGAGCAACCCCTGAATGGGGGCAAGAGACCTCTCTCATTCTCAGTAAAAAGACCTTTCAACATCTGCTCTGCCTTTGCTGGCTCTGGGAAGCTTTGCAGCAGTAGCACTGTTGTGATGGGGTGGTTTTGTTTTGTTGGGTTGTTTGCCTTTCAAAAGGAGACCCTTAAGCAGCTGTAGAGCTTCCATTTAGGTGGTGATGCTCCAAGCTTCAATTTCACTTGAAAGTAGCTCCAGCAGCCAAACAGATTTGCTGGCAATCACTCGTGTCACTCAATACACTGCAATAATGTTCTCTGCCAGCAGTTTTGGCTCCACAGAGCCCATGCTGGATCCATGTGAGCAAGGCAGGATTTCACAAAGGACCCTTCAGGCAAATGAGAACTCTCCCCCTCCACAAAGCCAAAGGTACTGTCAGCTCAGGCTCAGGATGTTCACTCTGGCCATAGTGAAGTGCCTGAGGTTTATTTAGCATCTCATCACATGTTAAGATGTAGCAAGACGAGCTTTTGGCTGACCAGCACACGTGAGCAAGGGATGGGAAGGCAAGCCTGATGAAAGACAGTCTCCTGTACCTGCCCTCCCCTGCAATTTCTACATACATTGGGAAGGTCTGCAGCAAGAAAATGCATTCTTTAACAGCATTCACTTGGAAAAGAGGTCCAGCAAGGAAAAGCAGGTTTCATTTTTCAATAGAGATCTTAAGGAGACCATAATTTTTAACGCAGACTGGGTGTCTTCTATGAGAAAAGAATTAACCCTGTTTCCTCCTTTCTCATTTCCTCCCAGTTGCTATGTTGCAGAACTGGTATGTAATCCCTCACAAATCTCTTACTATCAGCATCTCAACTTGTCTTTAGTAACATACAGCAAATGACAGTGTGTGGTTATACTTGAATTATGAATAAAAGGAAGCCACATTTGTCCTCCCATGACCAGAGAAGCCAAACTAATCTGGGGGTTAATTCTCAACTGCACAACATGTGTTTAAAAACATGCATGAAAAGGTTCGTTTGAACCACTCCTGCATGTCATGGACCATTGGCTTCAACTCCTCCCAGCCTTTGATAGCTTGATGTTTAGCCACAAGGGAGAAGAGGAAGTCATTCCTTTTCATGGTGAAGAAGGAAAATAAACAGTCCCTTTCCATTCCTCCCAACCCGCTCCTACACACACACACAGAGACCAGAAGACCCCAAACCAAACAAACAAAAGCCCCAGAGGAAATCAACATGAAAAAAGCCAAGCAAGCATGAAATTCCTTAAAATATAGCACCTTTGAAGGGAACATTTGGCAGCCACTTCAAAATAATAAATGGGGACATGCAACCCGTATCATAATCGCCTCTGTTTCCATAAATAACTCAAGAAATCCTGTGACACTTAAGAGATCCATCAGGAAAAACCTAGCAGGGCTTATTTGAGCAGGCTTTTGCATGTGTGTGCTTGCAGAGACTGAGATCAGCAAATCTGTGCTGTTGGTCAATTGATCCTGCCATCTTCAAAGGCATTTACTCTTGTTTGAATCCTAATCAGTATTTAAAGTTAACAAGTCTTCTAGAACATAGAATCATAGAATAGGTAGGATTGGAAAGGATGTTAAGATCATCCAGTTCCAACCCCCCTGCCATGGGCAGGGACACCTCACACTAAACCATATCACCCAAGGCTACATACTTCCAGTTAGCTGGGAAAAGTAACAGTGATTTGGGTATTCACCATCACCATCAAAAAGTACACATGCAGGGCTCCAAGTACACACCACCTTCTATCTTATGTATGTATACAGCGACCCAGTAGAATCTTTACACAAGCCTGTGTATTATATGATTTGTAAAATGATGCATTTCAGCTTCTCTGTGATTTGATCTTGACTTTTCCTTAAACTATTTTAAAACTTTCTTTTTGCCTACAAAGGCAAGAAAATTCTCAAAACAAGCAGAAATCTCTAAAATTATTATAGGCCTGAAGACATTAGGATTTTAAACAAAACACCATATAGGATGAGGCTTAGGCTATACTATATCTTTATAGTCGCTATCAGCATCGAATCCTGTGTTTGGTTCTGGGCCCCTCTGGGTGCTGGAGCAGGTGCTGGCACTGAAACAGGAACAGGGAAGGGCAATGGAGCTGGTAAAGGACCTGGAGCCCAAGTGTGATGGGGAAGGGCTGAGGGACCTGGGGAGTTCAGTCTGGAGAAGAGAAGGCTCAGGGGGGACCTGATGGCTTCCTACAAGTGCCTGACAGGAGGATGGAGCCAGGAGGGGCTGGGCTCTGCTCCCAAGGAACAAGGGATGGGACAAGAGGAAATGGCACCAGGGCAGGTTTAGATGGAGCTGAGGAACAATTCCTGCCCCAGAGGGTGCTCAGGCATTGGAACAGGCTGCCCAGGGCAGGGCTGCAGGCACCGGCCCTGCAAGTGTTCACACACAGTGCAGACAAGGCCTCAGTACCATGGATTAGTGATGGCCTTGGCAGTGCTGGGGAATGGTTGAACTTGATGAGCTTAAAGCTCTTTTCCAGTGTAGTTAATTCTGTGATTCTATTCTATGATTCTAACGGAATGAACAGGTAAAACCCAAAGTAAAAACAACAGCACCTCTGCCACCAATGGGAATTGCACCACTGATTTCTATGGCACTAGGCATTGCCTGCCCAAATGTCAGTTCCTTTGTGTCAGTCGATTATGCCTTGGCATCTTGCCCTCCCTGTTGCGAGCTACAGTTTGTAAATGAGTTTTCAAGGTTAAAAGAGAAGTGTAAGGAAATGAGATTTCCTACCACTGACCAGAAAAATCACAGAGAACTATTGCAGGAGCTTTCCCAGAAGTGCACATTGGTCACACTTCTGGAAAGAAACTGTTTGAAATAAAACTCATCAGGTAATTCATGTGCCTTTTACCATAACCCCCAGCACCACAGTCCTCTGCCAGGAAGGTGCTCCAATCCACCAAACAATGGCTGCATTAACATCTCACCATCTGCATTTGCACATGGGTGCTCCAGAGCAGCCACCCCAAAGATGCTTTCACTGCTTAAAATTAGCCTAAGCAGAATGCAGGTGTAAGGGGGTGGGGGGAAAGAATCAGGCAGCAAATGATCCTCCTCTAAACACAAGGTACATTTGCCTGCTCTACAGGATAATCATCATCATCATCATCATAGTATGTCTCGGAAGGAATCTGGAGTCATATCTTGCTGTCTGTTTTGCAAACAGAGTTAATGAGAATCATGCAGATAATGTTTTTCATTAAATTGAGGATATGAGCTTGATTCAACTGCACTGAAATCAATGGGAGTCTTTCCATTCATCTTAATGAGGCTCAATCAACTTTTGTAACACTAGAATGCAAAACCCTTCACTTATTCTGCCTCACAGAAGGTATCTGATATTTTAGGAAGAATCTTAAGGACAATTTTACCACCCCAAAACGAAGTCGAATCAGGTCAGGAGGAAAGAGTATACATCCATGGGGGCATTTCCATATGGAACTGCCTTATGTCAGCAGGAAATATCTACATATTATCCTTGCTCTACATTTTTTTTTCCCAGGGTTATCTTCAAACTAAATAAATCACATAGTCTTAAACATGATCTGAGAAACAGCCGAAGATACCAACACAGAAGTCATGTAAGTATGTGGGATACGAGCAGAGAACTGATATGTAGCACAGTCTTGTATTTCTATATAAAGCAGTGTTCTTATTATGAATGTAAAGAAAATAAAATACAGTGTAAATATGTATATATATAAAGCTAAAGAAACGCCCTCATTTTCTCCAAACAGAAACAACCTTATTAGCTTCAAGCACTCCTTTATAAGAAGAAAGAAAGCAATGCCCTCCTCTACCTAAGTCCTACAAATGATGCACTTTAACAAGTACATAAACTAGCTTCAGGGAAGGCAAAACTGGAGTATAGACTCCAGCAAAGGGCTCCAGTATTCTCTTGTTATCCTGGTTTAAGGGCAGCAAGCGGCAGCATCTCCATAGATAAATGTTTCCAAGTTTCTTCTATGGCTTTTTCTGTTTTTATACTAAATAACAGCAAGGTGATGGGCAGGAAGGGAGGGCTGCATCAGACCAAAAGTATGTCAGGAAAAGCTGCAGGGATGGACAGGATTGTTATTGTTGTACCACAGCAAGTGCCTGTAAACCCATGCCATGTTCAGTGCTGCCTTTGGCTGGGTCCAACACAAACACGTTGCAAGACAGACCCTACCTGCAAGAACCCAAATTACAGTGATGCTAATTTAATAGCTGCCAATTGGAAACAGATTTTGAATGAAAATAGTTTTTACTTAGCTGTTGACTTTTAGCTACTTCAATGGCAGCTCTACTACTGCTGCAAAAAAATCTTGTCACCAACTTTGAGTAACTTCCTCCCTCCCTAGTTTTCCTCACTGTTAGCAACATCTATATATCATAGAATGAATGGTTTAAGTTGGAAAGGACCTTAAGATCATCCAATTCCAACCCCCTGCCATGGGCAGGGACACCTCACACTAAACCACAGCACGAAAGGCTCTGTCCAACCTGGCCTTGAACACTGCCAGGGATGGAGCATTTACTGCTTCTTTGGGCACCCTGTGTCAGTGCCTCACCACCCTCACAGGGAAGAACTTATTCCTTAGATATAACCTGATCTTCCCCTGAATAGTTGTATATATTTTAGTATATATATGTATGTATATTTTTATCCTTCTTGTTCTCCTTGTAAGCCACATGCATTACACTAGATCCCCTGCCCGCCCTTTGGAATCTCTACACTTTGAAAGGACAGAAACTCTTCCTGTGGCATACCTGCACCTCCTCTTACAGTAGAAGATGCTTACCTCTCAGAAGCCCATTCAGGGAGGCTACTCTAGTTCCTTACCCATTTCCTATAGCACTTGGGGATGCAATTCATCTTGCTCTAGTGCTTTATCAAATTTTCACAGTTCTAATTACCTTATTATTTGCTTCACTGCTCCAGTCAAGCCTCTTGGTTTTCTACATCACCTTTCAGGGTCCTGTTGCTCATCCTAGGGAATACTTTTTTCACCTTTTCTTCCAATGTGCAAAAAGCAGTGCAGAGAAACCAAGTGAACTTGCTCAGTGAGCTCCCCAGCTCCTGCCCTGCTGCATATGCCTGAAGGCACATGCTAATTAAGCACATGTCAGACCCATCACATCTGATGCCTCATGCATTGCTCTCTCCAGCTGATTGCCTTTTATCAGCACCTTCAATCACCCTCAGCTTCCTTTCTTTTTCAGGTCTTCATGTGCCTGTCACTTCACAAGGAATTATTTTAATAAGGAGCATCTGGAGGGAGACAGGATGGAAACAGATCTAACAAAGTAGGAAACTCAATCCAGAAAGAACTGCTGAGATGGTGACATTAGTCTCCCAACTCTGTGTTTCCACAGTTAAGAGTAACTTATACATTCTATCAAGAGTATGTAAAGGCTCTCTAGAAGGCAGAACATTCAGCATCCACCAAAAAGATGATCAGCTTCTGTTTGCAGTTTATTCCATTAAAGAGAATTACTTCCAGTGCATTTATGGAGTTACACCCAACAAGGTGTTCAGATCTTCTCTACTCTGGGTTGAAATGAAGTGGAGATGATTCCGCACCTTGGGAAAGTGGATTCTGGCCACCAGCTCTGGCAGTGAGCCCTCCTGCTCCTCTCGACCTTCACTTCTAACCCAGAAAACTGCTTTCTCATTTCTTCCCCCATCCCTTTTCTCCTGCACCTTTCCAGCTCTCATTCCAACATGGTTTTGTCAGCAAGATGGCAGGGTTCAGCTCTGTTCTGCCATAAGCTTTTCCTCCTGTGATGATGATACTCCTGCGGCATTCAGTACATCACCAGGTGATTTACTCAACTTTTGATTTATAAAGTATATGCAAAAAAAGATACCTTGGCAAGCAAACAGAGCAACAGCTACTCCACCAAAGGCTATTAAACTCAGAAGTGCAAGCCAACAATTTCCTACCCCCGAAGAGAAGAAGAAAGGGATTGAATCCAGAAGACTAAAGCCAGCATTTAATCCACACACCTTTCAGGGAAGAACAACCTGCTTTGATGGCCATGTACCATACTGAGCATACGTTGCTAGCTGTCAGCACAACCATCTTCTTATTTCTGTTGACCAGGAAGCACCAAACCGAGAACAAAATATGTCAAAGAAAGAAAGAACAATATGAACAACGAATGTCAAAATATTTCCAAGAAGCTTCAGACAAAATCCTGGTACATAAACACACAAGGCTCAGAATATCAAGCATATAAAGAACACTGGTTTCCATAGACATTACCTTATATTACATTCTATCTTCACTGGGACAAGATGCCCGTGAGCCTACAGTCTGCTCAGACCAACCTTCCAGAACACAAATTTATCAAGATCCTGACCAGGTGCTTTTAGGTCCCATTTCAAGGTTATTTCAGAAGGTCCCTCCCAGCAGACTGAGATCTTCTGCACATGTTGATTTTGGTGCTGGTGTGACCCACTAACAGGTACAGCTTGTAAATCCCACCTTCTCTTGCCTTATCTAACACCAACAGGAGCCTGGTGCTGCTGTAGATGGAGGCATCTCTTGGTGTGAAGTTGTTTCATGTCCAGTCACTGCTGGTGGGCCAGCCAAGGAAGCTGCAATGCAAGGGACGCCAATACTGAAAATCAAGCCCTATTTTGGGGAACCAAAATCACAGAATCACCAACCAGTTTGGGTTGGAAGGGACCTTAAAGCTCATTCAGTTCCAAGCGCCTGCATGGGCAGGTACACCTGCCACTAGAGCAGGTTGCTCCAAGCCCCTGTGTCCAACCTGGCCTTGAGCACTGCCAGGGATGGGGCAGCCACAGCTTCTCTGGGCACCCTGTGCCAGCGCCTCAGCACCCTCACAGGGATGAACTTCCTAAAATCCCGAAAAGCACTTGACAGACTGGAAGGTAGATCAAGCAGGAAGGAAGTTACTTTTTCCTCCATTTCCCTCTCATTCTGTGATTGCTTCCAGCAAGCACCTCTAGCCTCCTGCTGCCACAATTTATTATTTCTTCATGTTAATTGCACCTATTCTTTCTTTCTTCTCTTTACCTTCTCATCTGCTTTCTTTGCCATTATTTTAGTCATTCAAATAGCTAATTTCCATGCTTTAATCACAAGGTGCCCCTTCTCTCTCATCCACACAGTCCCAAAACATACAGTTCTGGGAAGCAGTAAGGTTTGGGGATCAGATTTGTCCTTGTTTTCTTTGGTTTACTTGGGTTTTGTCTCCCATCAGCTCCTTCCTGCTCTAGGAAAACGATGTTGCTGGGGGGGGGGGGGGGTGTCTCTGTTTATCAGAGTACTTTTCCTGCTGGATTCCTCAAGCCAAAACACAAACAAATGGGGAAAAAGCCAGGCAAAAATATGTTCTGATCTTCACATTGACTGAACAGCATCATTCCTCTAGGACGGGTACCAAACAACAGCCCAACAAAGGCCTTCAAAGAAGTTACAAAGGAGGATGACCACTAAACAGAAAGGGAGCTGTACCGTCACGATGGGAGGGAATAAATCAAACCAGCTATGCCCCAAAGGATGGTTGCTACCACAGAAAGAATTCAGACTTGGAATAAATCACAGGCATTTGATCCCACCCATGGCCAGCACTTCCAAAGAGTTCAGATTTCCAAAGAAGGCTTAGTTAGTTCTCATTTTGGGAAAACAAAGCACCAAATTTGCTAAAGAACTCAACATCTGGCAGCAAGCTGCTCTAACGCCTCTTTAAGAAACTGGTGTTAATATGTTTCATTACTCTGCCTCTCTCCTGAGTTTGCTGCTTTGACCTCAACTTTCAGGTATGTTCAACACCCACTTGGTTAAATGCAACTCTTCGGCTAGCTCCTTCATGGCTGCTTTGTTTCTAGTCCCATATCCTCAGTCTTTATTCTCCAAACCACTAGGATTGCTCCCTCCTTTGCCAATTCATGTGTGTTTTGACTCTGGAAGCGATCCAAAGCGAGCTGCACACACATACCTCCCTCTCTTTCCTTTTTAACAGAACACAGTCTCTCGTGCCCAGGTAGTGAAATCCTTCCATTAACTCACTGACCTTTCCCCATATTTTAAGAGATTATTCTGTGGCTTGTGCAAATAACACAGCAGAGTTCATAGAGATTTGTGTTGTCGCCTCCACATCCTCACATCTCCCATAATATGGCCCCTCAGTGGTCATCTCATAATCAATGAATGCAATGGATGTAATCATCCTATTCCTTGCAGACACTGAAGAAAGGGAAAAGAGTAGTCTGATGTGATGCATCAGACTGCATCAGTGCAGTACACTGGAGCAGACTGTGAATGACTTGCTGCTAGAAGAGACCTAGACCACAGCAGAAGAGATGGAGAAACTCCTGTACTGGGGAATAAAATATGAGAGAGCATTAAAATACAGGGCTGCCTGTACATAGTGCCAAGTTTACAAGTGTCTTTCCTACGCTCCTAGGGAGCCTGAGGCAGGATGGGCTCTGGTACAGCCAAAGAGAGGCAGGCAAGTGCTGCCCATCACAGGGGGACTGCTGCAGATGGAAGTGTCACTGGAAGGCTTAGCAAAGAGGCTGTATGGCTCTTGAGCTGGACCTCATCCTCATGCGTGAGACACCCACAGGAGAACCCAAAGATGAATGTTGATGGCCTCTCCTTCTGCAGCTGGGACTGCTGAACGGTAACTGCCTGGCTGCAGTGCCAGCCTTGTAGGAGATGAGGTCTTGTGGAGCGCTCACATCCTAAACTCCCACTGATATCTCAGGTTTGTACTCACAGCACTAGACTAAGATTCAGGGGACTTAACATTCATTTTCTCTTTGTTAAGCCCATGGCAGGAATGCATGGAGGACCACTCATTTGTACTGCGTTTCAGACTCACTTTCACAGGATGAACAGATTTTCTTCCATTCTGGACTTTGCTTTGTCATTTAAGAGTCTGCCTGTTTGTTTTTCCAGAGTAAGAGTGAAACTCCATGCTTGCATCCTGGTTTGAGCTGTGATAGAGTTATTTTTCTTCCTAGTAGCTGTTATGGTGCTGTGTTTTGGCTGTAGCCTGGGAATAATGCTGACAACACATCCATGGGGTTTTACCTTCTTTCCTGATTCTCCTCCCCATCCCAGCAGGGAAAGAAGGGGAGTGAACGGCTGTGTGCTGCCTAGTTGCCAGCTGGGGTTAAACCACGACAGCTTGTTTGGAGCTTTCTATCTACAAACCAAGTAAAACTACTCAGAAATACTCAAAATCTATCAAGAGAAAGCTGCAGAACTTCACAAGAACATTTTAAATGACAGAGACTTCTTTTTTGTGCCAATATGGAAATTCACCCAGTTCAGGAACATACCTTGATGCTGTGAATAGGTGCCAGCAACATCTCAGTCATTCCTATGCAAGTTTTTAGTTCTGCAATATTAAATAAGGCTCTTATTAAAGATTAATCCCAACCTGTCCCTTTGTATCTGGTGGCTGTGTACTGCAACATTATGGAAGCACGGTAAAAATAAGTAGCTGCTATAATGCCAACCGGGGTTCCTGTGAGTTCCAAAATACCTTCTGACACCATGCTTGCCATGTAACAAAATACAGAGCTATTTCTATTTAAAACTCCTAATGAGCCATTAAATTTGTGTGTGGAATGAGGAGGAAAGGGGGTGGGAAGGGTGGTTTGTTTCAGCTTATTGTTTGTGAGGAGTTTAAGCATCAATATGAGTTAAGAGTGTGATTAAAAGAAGAGGTTTGCCAAACCTTACATCAATTCCAAGTGACATTTTGGTGAATTTAGATGCATAAAGACTGTTCTGGAGTAAAAGATGAACATTTTCTCTGCTCTAAACTCACATCACTGAAGACCAAGGAGAAAATAAAACCAGACTCTGAGGCAGAATAAACTTTCACCAAAGGACCACACAGAGCTACAGCCCCTAACTGATAAATAGCAGGAGCTGCCTCAAGACAGTAGAGTTGGTACCTCCTTGCACTGCAGTTCTTCAGCACCAGGATCTAATCTTATGTCAAAAGAGAATGGAGAATAAAATATTCACCTTCCAATCTGAAGCAATGGGGAAATTTCTCCCTATAATTCCAAAGATTCTTCCCATACTGCCATGGAATGAATGCAAACAGACTACTCTCAAAGCTGACATGGTCACTAAGAAAACAACTGTGAAAAGCTAGAAGTCTGCAAACACAATGTTAGAGCAATCAGGGTCATGAAAACACTCAGGTTTTATTCTTAGAAGGCTAAGAAGAAGAAAGGCAGCTCTGTGTAGCTGCGTTAGATGCATGTGGAGACTTGTATGTATGTTATGTGATCTATGGACTCATTGCTTCAAGGCTGCCACGAAGTTCTCCACACTGGAAAGCTTTCAGTTTGATGCCATAGAATTTCTATCAGATATTGAACAGTAGCTTTGTGTTAGACAATACAATACAATACCTCTTCTTCTTAATCTTTACAGAGAGAGCTGATTAAGCTTCTCTCACAAATTCAATTTAGTACTACATACTCACAAAGTGTGTCCCAGTTGTATTTTGTTATAAATCTATAGGGATTAAAGGGCACACAAGCACATCAAAACTGGAGAACACAACTTGCACAGCAGAATCCTGATGCAATAAACCTCCCCATTAAGGGCTAAGCTGTGCCATGGGAAAAGGAGGTGAGCTTCTGGTCAGCTTGTGACTGTAAAGGGGAACAAAGGTGGACAACAACTGCTATTCGTGTTCAAGACAAGGAGGCAGCAGCAGAATGTATGGACAGCAAGTATTCCAGCAGTCCGTACCAGCACTACATACCATTGGCTTTCTGCATTATCCTAAGATTCTTAAATCAGTAACCGCAGCAGGATTCAGGTATCCCAACAGCATCTCTATCACTCTTATTTTACAGCTGTGCTGTATCAAATATTACTAAAAAATGCATGCATGTGCACCCCCCACCCCCACTCCCCCCCCAAAAAAAATAAATCCCAGCATATATACAAATTCCTGGAGTATTTAAGCATCTTTGGAAGTCCTATGTGAGCAGCAAACGTAATGACAGCAGTCAGGATCTAGTGCGGATTCCCTAAGCATCCATCCAGGACCATTCACCCAGTGATGAAAGATGAAAGATTCCAAATGAGATCTGATACTCACCAGAGGAAGTCCTGTAGTAAATGAAAAGAAAGGACAAAGATACCACTTACTACTGTTGAGATTCACATCTACAGCTTCCCATTTTGTTTTCCTTTTCCCTGTGTTTAAACATGGCATTCCCACACTTACTTAGCACCTGCTTAAACACCCTTTAATCACTGGTTACTCACTGAATTTGTTCTTGTTAAGTGGGATTTATGGCACTGACCTGATTAGGCAACAACCATTGGCATTGATAATCATTAGGCTAAGGCGGTTCCCTGGGAGATGTCCCAGTAAAAGTGGCTGTCTCAATTAGGCACGTTGCAATTAAATGGACTATATCTATAGGGTGATCTCACAAGGAGAACAAGGCATTTCAATTATTACTTTTAATGTATTTCAATGCAAATTTAGTGCTTTTGATTGCAGAAGATAATACTACTGACAGTTTTCTCTAATGATTCCTTTGCAAACTGTTATTTCAATGCTAAAGATTTCCTCTCCAGTCCCCATAAATCCAATAGTATCACATCTCTGTGTCTCTGCTTTGCCTGGCCTGAGGGACACAGGCTGTACTGGAGGCTGTGCCAACCAGAGCTGTCCCAAGACCAACCCCCTTTGCCCAGGGGATGAACAACAGGGAGAACAGTGTATGCAGTGACAGGCTGCAGCCTGCTGATCTCTGCTTCGTTTGAAAGGAAACAGGGAAACAAGGCTGGGAAATGCAGGAAGATAAGCAAAAGACTGATGGCCAAAATCAGTTCAGTTTTGCTGTCAGCAGCCCTCTTTTCTCCAGAGGTTCTTGGAGATACCAGGCCAATCTCCCAGGACAGGCCTGTGTAAGCAAGCTATTTCAGGCCAGGATACAGAGGTTGATCCCAGGCCCCTTCTGTCTACACACACAACTCTTGTGTGACCTTGGTGGCACAATGGGTATATGCCAGGAATCCATTTCTATTTTGGCTCATACCCAGTTCTCCCCATAGCACACACATGCATTAGACATCCCAAATGCTGCTGATCTCCAATTCTATCCCAGGCTCCCTGGTGTTTAGGAGAGACAAACATTTATCCCATCATTAATGGGAAATAACCACATGAAGCTTAGCTTACCAGAGCATGGAGAACCTCAGGGGGGCACAGTCATTAAGACAAGGGTTTTCAGCACATCTGAGCCCCATACACTGAGTGCCAAATGCCCCAGAAACTCTGCAGTGAGGCATATTTTTAACCCTGCATTAAAAGCTGTATGATGCATTTTTAAGGGAAAAGGGAGAGGATCCACAGTGGGAACCTGTAAGACTGATGTGCTGCAAGGCCATTATCCAACCAAAACCAATAGGAGCTGTGCCCGGAGCATATAAAATGCTGCCTCATTTCAAAAAGCCCATATAATAATCCCACCTACATGCCTCAAAGTCCAGGGACACATTCTACCTCCTTACTCTGTGCCCTACTTTCCTAATATGCAATTGAGGTGAAAACATTTCCTGTGTGACAGTGGTACAGCAAATGCAAGAGTGACATGGACCTGCTTGAGCAAGTCCAGAGGAGGCCATGAAGATGCTGCAAGGGCTGGAGCAGCTCTGCTCTGGAGCCAGGCTGAGAGAGCTGGGCCGGTTCAGCCTGGAGAAGGATCCTTAAGGGGAGACCTTAGAGCAGCTCCAGTGCCTAAAGAGGCTACAAGAAACCTGGAGAGGGACTTGGGACAAGGGCCCATAGGGGCAGAACAAGGGGAATGGCTTTAACCTGACAGAAAGGAGACTGAGATGAGAAGTTAGGAAGTTCTCCCCTGCTCGGGTGGTGAGGCCTGGGCATTCATTGTCCCCTCAATGAATATCACCTATTTCCTGCTTCAAACAGGGTAGAACCCATAGAAAAGATAATGCAGAAACATATAACTAAATACAGCAACACAATACACACACACAAAAAACCTACAGGTAGCTTCTCACTTAAACTAAGTTTAAACTTCTGGCATTGCTAAGCTTTTAACTTCCTGACTGAACAATCTTGTATCACTTCAAATGTGTGGGTTTTCTGGCTTGGGTTTTTTTTCTTAAATCGAAGAGTGTAAATGAGAGAGTTTGTGTATGCTCATAACTAGGCAAGCATTCATCCTTCTTCATAGGAAAGATTTGGGGCAGCCTTCTTACAAGACACAAAGCATCGCCGGCCAATACTTCTGTCCATTGAGGAAGTTCTAATCCCCTTCTGTCTGCCGCATGTGCCCACCACCACCACAGCTCTTCTCATCCAAGCACAAGAACCGAATCTCATGGCATGGTGCTGTGCCACCAAATGGATTGCTGAAATTGAAACTTTAAATCACTGGGGGGAAAAATAACTTTTAAGAAAGGAATTTAATCTTCTAAATAATCAAGATTCTTAACAATATTTCCCTATAGCTGCAGCTGAATCACCAAACTGTAGGAAAGAGCAAACAGGAGCTTGTAGTAAGACAAAACTACTTTCATATGATTTAGTGATCCCGCACCATGTCTCCAGTCCCTGCCATCACAGGTAGTTGAAGTTAGTGATATGTACCTCATTTCTGGCAAACTTCATTTTATCACTTGATCTGATGCTTCTTTCCTAAATGGGAACAACTAACAGAGTAAAACCACACTAGGCACACACTCCAGTGCTGCTTCCATATGCAGAGCAGTGCCATGGAAACCGAGAAATGCCAGCGTGGTGATACGAGGGCATTCAGCAGCCACCAGATGAGCAGTGAATCAAGGGCTGAGGGAAACAGCTGTCAGCAGCATTACTTAAACAGATTGCATTTCACAGGGCAGCTCACAGGAACACTCCAGTGTGGTATTTAGAAATCCAGACACAAATTTGTTGCTTCATCATTAGCAACCATGTTATCACTTGCCTGGCCAGATAACAAAAGGGCAGTGGCATGACCTGCGATCTGGGGAAAGAAAGGATTCAGCTTGAGCTTTATCTCTTTATTTCAATAGCTTCTTTATGTACTTCTTACAGCTTGTCAGTTTACACTATATCCATGCAATACAGCCTGTATTTTGTATATTGTTTTCTTCCCCTTTTGGTTCCCAGGGAAAGAAAACAGAGCAGCCCCTGGGTATTGTCTTCCTGCACTTTACAACTTAACAGCAACAAACCACTTGTTTCTAAGCACAAGCTGGTAGGAACCTCAGCATCCTCTGAAGCAAATCTGCAAACGACCCTGCCTCCCCAGTGAGCTGAGCAGTGAGAAGGGACAGCCTCCCCCTTTGGCTCCATGCAGATGTAAACATCTGTGTCCCTCTCCCACAGGCCCCATCACAACTAATGAAACACTTCAGGGAAAGCTGCTCCTCCACTGCTTGGCATCACTTCTGTTATTGCAAAGCAAGTGTTGAACACTATGAGCGCAGAATGGGAGAGAGGTACCTGTAGTACAGAGAAAGTGAGAAGAAAAAGAGACAACACATACTGACACAGACTGGAGAAGCAAAGGCTCTGCCAGATGTCCTCCAGTGAAGCGTGCTGTGAATGTATCAGATCTAACTGGATCTGATCCACGGATGTCTGCCCTGTTGGAAGGTAACAGGGCACTGGCTAAAGGAGTGAGATGCCACACTCAAGGCACAGCCCAGGGCCTTAACCTGGACATGAAGATACACTTTAGCTACCATATAGGCTTATCTGCAGCAGCCTTTCTGCTTATTCTGCCATCAGTGAGGTCTTAAACCACCAAGGTTTACTGCAGGACATCTGTCAGAGCCCAACTGTGCGTTACAGAAGGCAC
Organism: Melopsittacus undulatus; assembly: GCF_012275295.1. Lineage (NCBI taxonomy): Eukaryota > Metazoa > Chordata > Aves > Psittaciformes > Psittaculidae > Melopsittacus > Melopsittacus undulatus. Next base: position 5,345,951 of record NC_047529.1, on the reverse strand, counting down.
TACAAATTCCCTCCGAACCCAATGGGCTGTGACAGCAGCTGCATCTAACTTGTCTCATCCTATTTATTTATTGGGTGATGTTTGCTAATCTTGTAATCAGTTCAACTGCTAATGAACACACTTGCCAAAAAATAGCAGAGAAATTAGCCATGCAACAACTCTCACAACTATTTCACTACTATTCTACCAGTGCTATCACAAGGTGATGAGAATTGCTAAAGGTCTCAGCTTTTTTCTGGTTTTGAGAACTCTACCTTTATATTAGATGTTACATATATATATTTGAAATCCCATTGCAGGCATTTACTGTCTTCAAGTTCCAAAGGGTGTTCGTAATATTTTGGATTACCAAAATAAAAGCCAAAGAAAGCCCCTTAAAAGCAAACCAAAATTAACTTCCCTCAAAGTCTTCCCAGGGCATTTCATACTGAATACCCTGAGCACCCAGGCTCCCAGCAGCAGCAAGGAAAACTGCCTGAGGTTGTATTTTCAAAGCCAAATGCAATCCTTGTGCAACCTGCAGTGACACCAGACATCAGCTCTCTGCCACATTCAGGCTCTACACTGCTTCAGCACTCCAGACATGCTCTTCTGTGGGCAAACACCTAGAAACCCTCCAGGTACCGTACCTGGTCCAGAGGTTACCTGGAGCAAGTGTTCGAGGTCTTTTCCAACCTAGTTGATTCTATGATAAAACAGAGAGGGCTGAAGGCAGGAAAAACTCCAAGACCACATGAGAGTTTCACGACCCAAGACTTAAAACCAGAGAACTTGGGCATTTTGATAACCTGGTCCCAAATAAGTATTTGTTCATTTGAAAGCCTCCTTTTCTGTGAATGAGGTGCGTGTTTACCCCCCTTTTCTCTTTAAATCACAACTCTTCAACTAACACAATGAGGGGGGACTGGGGAGCCCCTTACCAAAAATATAAACCAGAAGGGTGATGTGATGCTGCCACTTCAGCTACATTCCTTGTGCTTTCTCCTCCTAATAACATGTTTATTTGAAGCCTTTTTAACCATTTCTATTTATGCACTACACAGAATTCCAGTGAAATGACCAGTGGCAGAATTTCAATAGTTACTCAACAGATCTGGCTTTTTGAATCAGTGATTTCCTGTTTTGCTCTCACCATAGGACTGATACAGATCTCCCCTGAAGCCAACGGAAAGCAATTTCAGTATTTATCAGCTCAAGGTTCCCATAGTCTCTAATTCACAGATTTGAGAGCCAGAACCAGCACTTATTTGCCCATGAGCTGCTCAGCTGAGAGGCTTGGGAATAAGCTTAATTGCCTGATGAGAAGCCCAGCACGCTCTTTACTTCCCATTCCACTGGTGAACATGAGTTCTAACTGGGATGACCTTGGTCATCTTCAAGAAGAACATGAAAATGATATAAAGTATCAGCAATATATTACTGCCATTCTTGAAAGCAACATTTCTTTAAAATCTCTTTAATGATAAGAAAACATGTTCTTTAGCAGATATTCAATTTAATGAAAAATACCAAGGTATTTTCCCACTAATAAAGCTATATGGCTAAGAATTACAAACTTTCCATGACTTTAAGTTTTCTATCTCCACTTGCAAAATAAGCAAAAACAAAGTCTAGTTTTTTTACAAGAATGAATACGAAACACATCAGTCACACCTGGAATCATAGAATCACAGAATGGTTTGGGTTGGAAAGGACCTTGAGATCATCTAGTTCCAACCCCCAGCCACAGACAAGGACACCTCACACTAAACCATGTCACCCAAGGCTCTGTCAAACCTGGCCTTTAACACCACCACGGATGGGGAATTCACAACTTCTTTAGGCAGCCTGTTCCAGTGCCTCAGAACCCTCACAGTAAAGAACTTCTTCCTTATACCTAACCTGAACTTCCCGTTTCAACCCATCACTCCTTGTTCTATCACTACAGTCCCTGATGAAGTCTCTCTCCAGCATCCTTGTAGCCCCCTTTAGAAACCTGAAGGTTCTATGAGATCCCCATGCACCCTTCCTTCTTCTGAGTGCCACAAATAATGGGACCAGGTCACAACCAGTTGTGATTAGGACCATGAAAGAGCTTTTATCTGGTTTTAACACACATTTTTGTTCTGAGGATTTGAAAACAGCTCTGCACATTTAAGACTTGGAGTTCAACTTGATAAAAAGTTTCAAGTTGTTCTGCCAATAAAAATGCTGCCATTGTATTTATAGAAACTTTGCTCACTTCCTACAGCCCAACAGATAAACTTGAAATTGTGTCGTTTCATAATGGGCAGTTGAGTTGTACAAACAAATCCGATGTCATACAAGCAATTCAGTGGAGCTGAACACACGTTGGAGCAGCAGGTTCTCCTGAAACAATCCCCCAGTGCCACACATCAAAGGTTTGGACAAACACTGGTCCTTCCTGGTGCATGCTTTTCCTCCCTGGTCATTCAGCATTTCCACATCAGTAACTTCACAGAGGTTCTTTTCGTCTCAGTCCTGCAGCGAGGGGAGCTGGTGGTTGCTGTTGCACATGGGTGTGACTGTGTTAACTTCTAGGTACACTGGTGATAAACGTCACATTTCCCAGCTTCGCTCCATACAGCTGATGTTTGTCATACCCATATCCTTATGTCTCTGTCTACAAACTATCCCACAAGGTTGCAACAACTATATGTGTTACCTTTGAGATATCTATGCCTAGATGCTGCTTTTGGATTGCCCTCTTTTATTCTAGATTTTAGAACACAGAAGTGGTTACAGCAACATTTTCTTCCTTCCCCACCCCCTATTGTTTGGCTTTGATAGATTACTATTTCCAGTTTATTTCTTCTGTTATAAAGGCACATCAAATCTAACCTTCAAGCACAACTAGACAGATAAGGAGGAAAAATGAAGGTGATATTCATGAGAACTCTTGCAATCACCTTTGTCACGTCACCTTTTCCCTTCACACCCCAACTCCTGCTTCATTTATTATGTCTGTTGTCGTCAGTGATTAACGCTGCCTTTCCCTCCCTCTGCACCAGTGGAAGGGCAGAAGGAGCAGCTCAGCAACGCTGCTCCAAGCCCATCACACAAGAGCTTCATCCACTTCGTGTATGCCAGCACGGCTGCAAGCTGGGGACTCCAGCCCACAGCTGGGCCAGCATTAGGTTACCTGCAGCTGTACAAACCAAACAGGAGCACACACAGCCTTCAGGCTGGCTTCCACCCCTGGACATTGTCCTCAAACAGCTCCAGTGTGAGCCTGAAGCATCCTCTACTGCTTCCACCTTTCCCAACCACAGCTGCTTTGCTGAAGAACCAACCCTGTCGCTGAGATCCCATAGACTGTCCTGACATGACGGCCCCAGCTTGGGCTGGACTTTGCTCCCAAGTGAAAGGAGCCAAACCCCAAGCAGAGGGGAGCTCACTGCTGTCTCCTGACTGAGACCCTGGAAGGGTTTCCCTTCCACCCTGAACACGGGCACTGGCTCTCACTGACATGAAGGACCAAGATGATGTTGTGTTGCTCTGGACGCAGGCCTTTCTAGGGAAAGAAATGCTAAAGAAACAAGTGCTTTGGCTAAAATCTGGGCTTCTGGGTCTGGCCACGATTCTTTGTGCACTTCTTAGAGCTGCAACTGAATGTAAGTCTCATGTTCAGGCTATAGAAACACAGGAGACCTGCAAGCCCCTGTTCCTGAGGCCAAGCATAAGCCAAATGACAACCACAAACCCTGGGTGAGGGACAGGTTACTGTCCATCCCTAGCAGGCCTCAGGAAAGAGCGTTGCTTCCCTTTACCAGTGACTTTCTTCCACCTCCTAGCTTTGAAAGTACAGAAGGGGAAAGGCACCACACTTCCCCTACAGCTTTCAGAAACAGTAATTCTGTTTCTGAGGTCTTTATCTTTTCAAGAGACAATAAATCTCAAGGTATAAATTGGGAGCAGATGGAATGGGATGTTAGACTGTCAGCTCCCATTAACAACACAGGGGTCTCGCCACACACCACAGCCAGACTGGAGCCTTTCATCTCACCCCAGTGCAACTGGTGGAGGAGCTACTTGTCTGTGTTAGGGCTATTGACAGAAGAACATGAGCTGAAACCAGATGTGGCTGTGCTGACAGGCAGCCAATTCTTGTTATAGCCTGGCTTTACCCATAAATCACTACATTGTGGTGCTATCTAACTCATTTTTAAAGTTGTCAGGAGGTTGTAGCAGGGCCACAGGGCAGAACAACAGTGAAAAACTGACTGGGAAAGCAGAAGTGGATCTCCAGCTTCCTGACCCTCCTCTTTGAAAACTGCAAGCTGCACAGTCAAAACAGGGCATTGGGGACCAAGAAAACTGTGATGCTACTCTGTGTTGTCCCTTGTAGCTGTAAAACAAGCAAATACTGATGAGCAGCTGTGGTAGCACTTTTCAGTCCAGAAGAAGGGGACTACAGGCATCTGCAAGCTGGGAAATGCAGCAGGAGCAAGCAAAGATCCCAAGGAGAGGGGAGTTCCCTCCAGCTTCTGGGAAAGAGCAGTTCTGAGAAAAAACAGCACAAATCTCCTCTCTGGGAAAACCACAGAGTACATCAAGTGTGATGTGTAATGAGCAGCAAACAAAGCAAGCCTGGGGGCTCCTGTGTTAATACCTCATTTGCTTTTCCCAGACTTTCAGGAGTATGAGGACTGCACAAGGGAGCCAAGCACAAGATGCTGGCTGTCGGTGCCTTCTCTGCTCTCCATCCTGGCATCCCTCCACGATTTCTAGAGGTGAGCAGGCTGCCTGAGCCTATTTCATAACAATCTGTAACTCTGTGCTTCTGCCACTAGTGCCAAAGGCAGTCAGACAGTTACCAACTTTACCAGCCAGTTTTCATCACTGTCTGCATCCTGCTGCATACCTGTGAAGGCTGGAGTCACAAGCACCCCAATGCTGTGAGTTGAACCCCATGATGATGAATGAGAAACTGCCAACCCAAAGAGTGCTGCATATCCTTCAAGACGGTAGATCCATAGCTCCATTCTCTAGGAGAGTTAAATAATCTGGAGCATGAGAGGACACTCATGGAGACAGATTCATGCTCTTTCTCCTCATTTATTTCTAAAACACAAATTGCTGGGCAATGGAGAAGCTGTTGGATTGACTCAGTACCATTACACATCAAGCAAACTCCTCATCACAGTCACACCATCAGCCCGATGCATCACTTCAACAGATGCAAAGCCTGGATTATTTTGGAAAGCAAAACTCTGGAAATATAAAATGCTCATTTGGCACCACAAGTTTTCTCCAAGCCTCTTTCCCTCCTGGCTATTTCCTGTTTAATCACCAATACATACGTTATGCAAGTTTTGCAAACTGAAGAACAAGCTGCTTTTATGAATAGAAGGAACGTAGCTGTGTTGACAAGGAAAACTGAAGAGAGAAGGAAAATAACTTTCAGCAAACCCAGTGGCTGAAGCAAACCTAACCTGAAGCAAACCACAAGATCCATTAGGCCACGAAAAGAGCCTCATTTTGCAAATACATCATCAAGGATCATCTCTCAAGGTTATGTACACTCTACAAAATTAGTAAGAAATGCTCTGGCACAAATTCAGGTGGCACATGAAGGCAGAATTAAATTGAGGTATTTAAAGAAAAAGTAAGGTGAGAGGGAAAAGATATTATGTTTTCATTCCTAAACCACTAAGATACCTCTCTCATGGTGCTAGAGGTCTGGAGAAGGACTTGAGCTCAGCCAGGACATAACAGAAAGGGCAACCTGGGAGGATGCATGTTACCAAGTCCCGATTCCTTGACAATCAGTACAGCAGGTCTTTCAGCATCTTCAGTCCTGACTTCCTCACTGCAGCGCACTGATTGCTTGTGACAGGTTACAGAGGACACAAGAGGACAAGTAATGCTGGGGGCAGACAGCTTCTTCTCAATCTTGCTGATCACAGTGTAAAGTATTCCTGAAGTATTATGCCAGCACTTTGACAGAGTCCAACGAAGGAGCTAAGTGTGCAGAGTCAGGGTCAGATGGATTGCCTTGCATGATGGATGTCCTGGGTAACTGGGGTGGTTTGCATACTGTGAGAAACTCGAGTATTTCTCGTAGGAGCTCTTTGTCCTTCAATCACCCACCTCAGTCTTTGGCTTCCTGATGAGATGTGGTGTTTCTTAGTCACACATAACCCCTCCCGAGGTGGGCTCACTTACAACACTACTGAACACACCTGGTAACAGTACCCATAAAGTGCCATCCCAGATGAAAAGGAAGCAGGAATATATCATGGTGAATTCAGGATGGACTAGTTTGTAGATCAGACAGACAAGAACACAGGTGCATTCCGGTTAATACTTGGGGTTTTGCCACCCTTACCACTGGTTTGAGCTTAAATGAATCTTATTTCACCTCAGACTCCGAATGGGAAGGGAAAAATAAACACTGGGCAGACTCCTGAGTTTCAGCAGAAGGACTTAAGAAAACACACACTGTAAAGACAAAAATAATGCTTTGAGTAGCATCCACAAAAGAATTTAAAGTAAAACCTTTGAATTCATCTCTTTTTTTCTCTCTCCAGTAAACTGGAGAACATTCTAGAAATTCAGGGCTATTGGTGTGTCTGCGGAGTTAAGATAAAGCTTCAGGAGGAAGGAAAGATCCTGAGGTAATTATGAACACTTCATTTAAGCCCAACTGCAAGGAACATTCTGAGGGTATCAGGAGGCTCAGGAGATGAACAGTGAGTCACTGAGCTTTTTGCTTGCAGGCAGTTATTGCTAATCCAGCCTAGGTAGTTGACAGCCAACGCTGCTGTTACCTGCTAGTAGTTTGTACTACGTGGTTACTCGCCAGCCTCCTCTGGAGCCTCCACACTGCTGTTGGAACGGCTGCAGGCAGGACCATGGAGGAAGAAGTCACTTCCTCTCCCCATGCATTAGTTTAAAGCAGGCAGGACTGCTCACTTACACATTGTGACTCTTGACAAAGGGACAGCAGTTTCTGGCAGAGCTTGTCTAACATTAACTCCACACACCTTACTCTGAAGGCAGGAAAGCTCCACATGGACCGAAGTCCATCATGACGAAGCTTTGAAACCACAGCATCACAGCTCAAAGCCAGGCTAGAAGGTCACTATTAACCAGCAATGAGTTAGTTTACCACAATAAACGCTCTTTGGGCCACTTGCATCATCACACAGACTCCAACCATGCTCAAATGCATCAAAAAGCCTCATGTTGATATCCAAGTTTAACATCAACATGTATTCTGCATGCTGCACAGGCCATGGGTGCAGGCTTGGCACCATGGTGCCCTCCACACAAGATGCCAAAACACACCATTTCTCTGCTCTGCATCTTCCCAGGTGTGTTGCTTTCTGATCTGCCAGGATTTGCCAAGGACCTTTCAGCAGCAGCAATTGAAGCCTTTTATGCTTTTCCTGTCATAGCTGTCAACAACCCATTAAAGCCCAACATCAGTCTAGCATTAGTCATGTTACATCCTCAAAACCTGCTGGAGGCTTTTTCATTTTGCAGATCAAAAGCAATTGCTCCAAATCCCTTTTCATCTGGTCATGGTTTCACACCTGAAATTCACTTGTCTTTATTTATCCAATTTTAAAGAACCAATTTCTGTGTTTTATCAGTAAAGAAGCATTAAGGTTATATTACTTGGAGGTTTTACAACTAACCACAATGTGTTTCAATCACATGGGTCCCTGGTTCCTGTTGCATTAAACTAAGGAAGGACCAGTGTTTGATGAACTTTAATCAATGAAGGACAAGAAATCTGCAGAGGGGCTTTTGATAAGGGCATGTAATGACAGGACAAGGGGGATGGCTTTAAACTGACAGAGTGGACATAGAGATGAGCTCTTAGGCAGAAGTTCATCCCTGTGAGGGTGCTGAGGCGCTGGCACAGGGTGCCCAGAGAAGCTGTGGCTGCCCCATCCCTGGCAGTGTTCAAGGCCAGGTTGGACACAGGGGCTTGGAGCAACCTGCTCTAGTGGAAGGTGGCCCTGCCCATAGAAGGCGGCTGGAACTGGATGAGCTTTAAGGTCCCTTCCAACCCGAACCATTGTATGTATGTATGTATGATGTGCCAGCCCTGTCACAGGGCCCTACAAGCCACAGAGTTTGTGGATTGTTTTGCTGCTGCTTTAACCTCTCAGCAACAACTGAATTATTTCCTATGACTATGGAATAATAAAAAACCCCCACATATTTTCAACTGCATCACCAGAACCAGCCAAAGCAATGAAGAATCTGTGAGCAAACCCCATTTGCTAAATTGCAGCGACAGCAATTTCTAACAGACACACTCAACTGTGCAAGAAGCACTCAGTAAACAAACCAAACCCAAGGATGAATGTGTCAGCAACCCAAACCAGCACTCATGCCAAGTGGCCACCACCTGATTAAGTGGAGAACACAAATAAAAAGCCACAAAGTAAAAACAACCTGGAAGATACTTCCTGGCACATTCCAATGATGAGTTTTAGTTTGGCACATGATACTCCCACATCCTATGAAAAGCTGAAAAGTTGTCTTTTTACTGACAGTCAAATAAGTATTACCTTTTTAAACAGAATCTGCTCTCCGAGAAAGTCAGCAGCTTCTCTGCTTTCTGGACATAACTTATTTCTGTTAAAAGTTATGACTACAGTGTCTCCATCAGAGCCAGGTCACATAACTTAAGTGCTAGCCCAAATCAGGATCAACAGTGACAAGACACTAAGGAAGAGAGAAAGGAAGTAGTGTTAACCCCTACAATGAAGATCAAGGCCTAGAGCAAAGCAAGGCTAAGTGAACCTTTCTTGTTTACCCAGAAAGTCTTGTTTCTGGCACGGAAAACAAGTCCAAGTCTCCTAATTTCCAGCTCCAGTCTTTCAGTCACAAAGCAGGTTTCCTTCCAACTAATAACAGCTTACAAGAATTCTACTTCACCTTCTGCACACAGGCAGATCAGTAAATCTCTCGTAGCAGGAGACAGAGTGCAGATGTACACAGGAAAAAAAGAGCAGATAAAAATGCTATTTTAGATCTTTTTAAAGGTTTTCTTTCTGGCCCTTCTTCAACCCACCCTCTCCTGCCACCACACAGGCAAATAAATGATCATCTGTCCACGTAACACACACAGAGCCGGTTTCACTTGCTGCGCCCTTGTAACTCTACTGAATTTATCTTTATCTTTGTTCATGGAGACAAATGGAGTGATGCAAACCCACCAAATGAATGGCTTAAAGTTAAAGGAAAGACAATTAGATGATGGCAGTAATGTGAATTAGTTTAAAGAGCTTACAGGGAGCTGCCAAAGTGCAGCCAACTTCTCAGGAGCAGAGAGCTCTGCAGACTGGAAGCTGCGAGTTTCTCCTTAATGACTCTAAGAGTTATTGTGCATTATACATTGGCTGTATCCCCATCCTGAAAGCATGACCTTCTGGAGTTCTATCACAGGTTTGAGCTTCACAAGGAAGCTGCAAGGCCAGGTTGGAATTAAATCAACAGCAATTAGTTCTAAGCTGAGAAGTCACTATTACTTGACAGGAGAAACTGTTTCACCCTGAGGGGACAGAAATGAATAAACCCTTATTCCTTTGGTTTGAGTCCCCCTGTCAGAGAAGCGACTCACTGGTGTCACTGCATTACAGCTCCAGTTTGACAGAAAGACTTGAGCATGAAGCCTATTTCCAGACAATAGAGAGATTTTAACTCTTTATTGACCTGGCATCATGGTTTGCAGCAAGGCTTTCAAAGCCCCCCAGGAGTCAGACTGGGCATAGAGGGTGCTCAGTGACAAGTGACAACTGGCAATGCTAAGATCTACAATCCATGTGCTGCATTTCTCTAATTACTGCTGATACAATGCATTTAGGGTCCTGTAAACATATTGAGAACATTACCCTACAGGGTGATGTTTATTTATATATGCAGAATACACTGTCAAGTTAAAAATAGGGTTTGTGTGTGTGAAAATACCTCCACTTGGATTATAAAAGCACATTCTACACTCTGAGTGGGGAATGTGTCTCTTAGGGCAACAGCTCCGGATCTGCTGCATACCTGAAAGTGGCCAGTGAGTCCTGCCAAGTCCGTGTGTATCCAAAAGAGCTTCTGAGCTCTGCTCTGTCCCACCAGCAATGTTTGTTTCTTGGGTTAGATGGAAACCCTAGACCTAGTCAGAACCATTCCTGGATGTAGCCCAACCACCCTGAACATTGTTCGCAGACTTTGAGGCATCACCACTTGTAAAGTTCAAGCCAGAGTCTATGGTATGCAAGTTAAAATGAGTAATTTTAAAACACTTCTGAATATTTCAATGGAACAACTGGTAAATCTCCTTTAGAATTCTATTCCTACATGACAAAGCAAATTTTACACATCAGAAAATACACTTTAAATGGTCCTTTGCACAATGTGTTCACTAGTACATTTATAGATTAATGTTACCACATATTTCTTTCAACAGAAATAAAGGCAGAATGCATATAACGGACACTCGAAGTTGTAAATGCTCATCCCTGGCAGTGTTCAAGGTCAGGTTGGACAGGGCTAGAGCAACCTGTTCTAGTGGAAGGTGTCCCTGCCTGTGGAAGGGAGTTGGAACTGGCTGATCTTTAAAGATCTGTTCCAACTCAAACCAGTCTGTGATCCTATGATGAGTTTACGAAAGGGACCGCTTTCACATCACTGTGCAGTAGGTTTGTAGGAGATAACAAAGAGCTTTTATGCAACCTTGGAATATACATTTACAAACTGGAAAGTTATAAAACATGCAGCGTTCAGTACCACAGGTGGTTTCAGTGAAGGCAGAGGGTATCAGCAGTGCTATAAACTTGACATGGAATCACAACAGGCTTTGATGATTTTAGCATCAGGCTCATCAAAGAGCAAGCAGAGGCTCACCCAGCCTAACCTCCACCCGAGCACTATCTTCCTCTTAGCTAAGTATTCCTGAAGTCTTGCATGGCAAGAAGCCTAGATTGGACATGGAAGACTTTAGATGAGGTTCAGGATAGATAAGGCTTTGTAACAGTATAGCAGGATAAAACTGGGATGGGAGGCAGAATAAAGTAAGGCAAGTAAAGAAACCCACGTTACCATGGGCAGCATCTATTTGTGAGTTGCTAGGTATCAGTGATATGAAGTCATTTAAATGCAGCTCTTCTAATGTAAATATAAGACTACAGTAAGTAGAAAAGCTAACATACTGCCATATTAACTTTGGAGACATAAGGAATTAAACAGCTGAAATGCAGTAAGATCAGGACAATCATTACATGAAAACAAACAAAATTATCTTTGTCAAAGACAGATTCTCTCTTTTATATTCTGGTCATAAAGGAAAAATGTTTAATTTCTGCATCCTTCAAATGAGCCAGAATAAAATCACCTAATCTGCATAATTTAGATGCAAGGCTTCATATTCAGGATGAACCAAAATCACATCAAAGTAGGAAAAAAGTGTTCTTCAGCAGACTGGATTCAAAGCTGTACAGGTTTGTGCAGAAAAAGTATTTGTTTGTTTAAAGCCTTAAAACTTCTTAGTGCTAAAGTACATGAATGGAATGCATTTGCATGGAATACATAGAGTGGAAGGACAAAAACAATCCTTAAGGTCAGGAGCTCTGGGTTGCACTGTGCCATCCACAACCCACTTGACACCCACAGTGGTTCCTCCTGATCTGAGTTCTGCAAAGCAGACGGATGATAGTGCCAAATAAGAACTTGATGTTATCGCATTTGGCCTGCTCCACCACGTCCATGCAGGCTGCTGGGCTCACTCCAAGATGCCAGAAGTGCCTTGGAACACCTACACAATGGTCTCCAACCCACAGTGCTGCTGAGTGTGCAGCACCAAGGTCAAGACCCAAGAGAGCTGGTACTTACAGAGGGGCTGTGGGTGCAGTCAGCAGGTACAGTGCATGAGCATCTATTTCCATATCACATCACAACTAGGGAAAAGCAAATGCTTGCACCATGTAGCAGTTTCTAGACCTTGTAAATCCCTGCTCCTTCAGTCCAGATACTTAAGAGTTCAGGGCACAGACCAGCCCAAGCTGCAAGCTCAGTTCAGGGAGAGAGTAAAAGCAACTGTACGTTCTGCAGTGCTACAGCAAAGTCTCATCTTTCTCAAGGGCTGTTGCTATAAAAGACCTTCGATATACTTGATCTCATTTACTTTAAAAAGACTGTCAGAAAGACTTGTCAGCAACTTTGGGAAACGCAGCAGAGGGAGGGGAAGCAGATTGTTAACATTAGAATATCACCTACCATCTGGATGTGTTTAACACAGGATCAGATATAAGATTTGGAGGTAAATTTGCAGTCCTTGGTTTCATGCCCAGTCAAAATCTGACCTCAAGGACTTCAAGACACATTCTCCTCTGTGGGATGGAGCATGTTAATAAAAGCTCCAAACACTGAGGCAGTTTCACTGCTTATACTTCCTTGCACTTCTTTAAGAAAAAGCGCATTTAAAGGAAAGAAATAAACCTGTAAGATGCCAGTAAACACCCACAGGCTCTGCTGTAGGCTGGAAAATAAGAAAGGGAACAGACAGAAGAACTGTAATCTCTGAAAGTCTGCAAACAGTCAGCTGATAAATAGTCTTACTGATAGGCACCAGTTGAAAGGAAGTTCATAACTGCTGTTTATTTAACCACCTGTAAGGGTGTTGAGGCCCTGGCACAGGGTGCCCAGAGAAGCTGTGGCTGCCCCATCCCTGACAGTGTTCAAGGCCAGGTTGGATGGGGCTGGGAGCAAGCTGCTCTAGTGGGAGGTGTCCCTGCCTGTGGCAGGGGAATTGAAATTGGATATCTTAAGGTCCTTCCAACCCTAACTATTCTGTAAGTCTAAAACCAATGGCAAATGAGCAGCACGATAAAGAAAGTTTACAGTAAAATGCACTGGGTAGAATAAAGGAGGACAATATTCTTGCTGCTAGCAAACAAAAGCAGAAAAATCAATCTCCAGCCCCACAGACCTGAGCCTATTCCTTAGACTCACTTCCTCCCTCCCTCCTGGAAGCAGGAAAGACTTGAAGGGATCTGAGCAAGAGCCTTTGCCCTATGCCATCCATCAAAGACACCCCACTGTTTTGTCAATACCTAGAGTTACAGACAGCACATAAAAGAATGACTATGGTGAGCTCTGAGTGCTTTTAATAGCTCTCATACCCAGAACACATCAATGTGAAATGCAGCTCTCATACCAAAAGCAGGTGCTTATCTTGTCAGCAACACAAATTCACACTCCTTCAGGAAAATCAACACCAGCCCTTCCCTCCCAACTCTGCCCATCTTTCAGCAGCCTGAGCCAGCACCCCCTGAGTAATACATCTGCTACAGAAGACCATTTAATGTCAAATAAAAGAGCATAAAACCTGAATGCATTTTTAAAATATATATTATTTCCACATTTTAAATACTCACAGTCAACACCCCCCCCAACAATAACCTGTCAGAAGCCTGCTGACAAACATCATCTACATGTTGCACTTTCCATCATAATTCCCCTTGTTTATTTTCTTAAGTAAACAGGGCAAGAACAAACCAGATTTTTCTGGATGAAAAAATGTTATTTGGTGACGAGTTCCTTTCTTCCCCTCTTGTTCATTTTGAGGAGAAAGGAAAAAGAACATTTCAGATCAAAAAGTGCACGAGATTAAAACAAGAACTTAAACCCACAACAACCTGAACACATCCTAAACTGAGACACAACTATTGCTGTAGGGTTTAATTGCACCTGTTTCCTTATGTAGCCAAATGTTGTTGCCAATGTATCTCCACAACCCCATGCAAACACCACGTTACATCTCAAGTCATTTACTGCCCGCAGTGTTGGCAGCTTTACACCTACATAATGTCTTCTCTCCTGTGGAAGGCAACTCTATGCCACAGGTAGGTAGCATTCAGTCACTACCTGTTAAAAACACAGCAAAGACACGTTAAGTTAAAATAGGCAAGGCCAGCTGAAGGCAGTTTGTAAAGCACTGCCCCTGCCCACTTATGGTACAGTAAAAATGATGTAAACTCATCAGTGCTGAGTTAAGGATGCAGGAGAGAATATGGCTTTTAGTTAAGTTATCCGAGCCAGTGGGTACAGACAGGACAGACCCAAGGAAGGGACCATACACCCAGAAACCTGTCCTTGTCCAACTATCACCTTGCCAAAGCACAAAGCTGTTTGCCAAAGGAGGACATCACCAACTGTTCAGCTACGGTGTGCTTACACATCTGATGGGGCTTCATGGAACAGGAGGAGCTGCCACACAAGGAGCCCTGTCCCTGGGTGAGGGGAGCAGTTGATAAGCAAGTGAGACATCTTCTCACAAGAAATTCTGATGGAAAACAACACATTGTCAGATTTTCTTATATAAAAAAATATTTTCTTGCTGTAAAAAGAAACATTTTCACTTTGGTGGCCCAAAAAAGGAACAGCTCCATATTTTCCAGTGTAACCATACATATTTCTTATGAAAACAGAAGTGTTGTATAAAAGCTGTCTAGCTGATGAACTAAGAAATCTCTGTTAAAAATATTCACCATCTCAAACATTTGGAGAGAACATGCTCTAGAGGCTGTACTTGAGAGAGGAGTAACCTCACAGCAAGGCTCTTCAAATTCAAGGCTCATCACACTCAGAAACACTGTATTGCACAAAAATTTAAGTCAGGAGAGATTGCAGCCAATATAGGCAGGTATTGCTGAAGCCATAGATATGGTATATGCTAAAAAATCAGTATTAACTTCATCACTCTGTGAGTACATGTATATTTGTGTGTCTGCATACACAAGCATATATACATATACACACGTATATGCATATATACATATATATATATATATATACACACACACAGATATACATGAATGTCTGTATTTCATGGTATGTCCAGGGCATTATAGCTCGTTAAAAAAGCAAAATCATCTTAAGCAAATGATCTGGAGCAAAACATATAAAGCATCATTTCTTTTCCAGCTGCTGTGACAGAGAGTTTAGCCGGGCTGTATCTGAACCACGGCCTCATTGACTCCGTAGAGCTGCACTGACTAGCAAGACTGTATTAAGCTAAGCTAGATGCAGACTTTCTCTCTTATTTCTTACTATTTCATTTTCTAAAAAGACCCAGCAGAAATTACAACAGATTTGTCAGTAAGAGCCACCAGGCCTCAGTGCAGCAATACAAGCAACCAGGTCTGTGATACTTATATGATTATTCATATGGTGCAAGCAAAGTGTATGGCAAACTGATGTTTCATAGCAGGAGCTTTTCCTTACAAAAGTCAGCATGAGCCAGTAGAACATAACACATTAGTGTAGCATAAGGTTGATTTGAAGATCCTGAGAAGAAAAGTAGTCTCTGTGTAGAGTCTATTACTATGACAAAGCATATGGCTAAAATACACTTAAACAACAATATTCTGCAGCTGATCTACAGCACTGATTTCATCTCATCAACCAGCACAGAGAGCTCTGTGTGCTAGGGAGCAGGGATGTATGTGCCATTTCCGCTGGGTTTTTAAACTGGAAAGCTCTATTTGGTCACAAATTATTTCAAATACAGGCACTCTGGTCCCAGCCCAAAGTTTTGTTCTAACAAGGTACACATAAAATACTGTGAACAAAAAGCCCACCCCATCAAAGCACATGGGAACTTTAATTATCATTCAGGTTCTTCAACATAAAGCATTATTCTTGCAATGAAGGTATGCTAAAAGTATTCATAGATGAACAGCACATTTATTGCATGTTCAGGCACTTCTCAGCGCTTACAAGGGCTCAGGCTTCATCAGACTTTCGAGCTACAAAGCAACACTTCATCATCTCATTTCTCTGAAAGCTCCTTCAATATAGACAGATTGAAACGGTTTACAGAGCAACTGTCATGTTACTGTTACCACTCAAGAATGTGGTGTGAAATTAGCTTGTTCTTTCTAAATTGTAATTTAGCCTTGAGCAAAACGGGTTAGATGCATTTGTAGGTATGATATGAAGTCATCTTACTACCCAGGCCTGGTTAATCAAATCACCTTTCACTCATTCTCAGCTATACCCAGGGAAACACATGAACACAGTAGCATCCATTCCTACCTAGGAACAGGTTAAGCACACAGATAACTTCTATTCTAATGCTACATTTCCTGACATCAGAAAGCATTTCTGAATCAGGACACCACAGTCACTAAACAGTATGAGAGTCATATCAGAGCAAATCTGAACCCTTATTCAAAGATCCTGCCCTGATTAAAATTTGTTTTTATTTTCATTAAAAGCAGCAAAATCTTTAGCTGCTCTATGCTATTTGTTATACTTCAATTTACCAAGCAGAAAGCACTGCTTAAAAGGCAAACCATTATCTTTAAAGCACCTGAGATTTAAAGGATTTATCCAAGTCACAAAGCAGCATCAATTCCCAGCCAAAAAACAAGTAGTGACTTTCAGCAGTACACCAGATTCTACACCATTTAGTTGCTTTAACCCATCTGCTTTGACAGACAAACTTGTGCCATAAACAAAGCCTTTGTAAAGTGTGATTGTTTTCCATCCTTCATAATTAGTCCTTGTATTCCCCCGATTTGTCAGCTTGGTATTAAAGAACAACAATAATTTTCTATTATAACGTAGTGCTCGAAGAGCATTTCACAGTCCCTCTTTGCTACAGAATAAGAGGCTGCACTAATTAATTGCATTCCCTCTGTTTTATGCTTCATAAAAACTTTCGCAGAGGTTTCAAAGGCACAAAAGGACATTTAAACAGCCTACACTCCCCAGAAAACACCATGTGTGCCTCTAGAAACTCCTTCCTAAAAGACATGGCCACAATGAGTGAAGTTAGAAAGATTTCTGGTTTAGAACGACATGGGTGGTTACAGCTGACACTTTAATACTAAGGATGCTCGCACTGCCTCCAGATTAATGGAATTAAACACACTGAAGTCGGTAACATTCTCTGTCTCTCACAAGTTTTCCCATCAATAGAGAGACCTGCTATATCTCAAAATTAGTATACAAAACTAAACAGAAATCACCTCTTTACTTTCTGGTTTATCCATAAATACAGGATGAAGGATTTTTTGGCTATCAGAACTACAGATTGTAAAATAAAGAAAATTAGAAGAAATATTTAAAATCTCAAAGCTATCTCAGAGTTGTAAAATTAAGATGTGTTAAGATACAAATTCCTTATGAATAAATATTTCCTCTAGCATCCTCGTAATGGCTTATTTGGGGGGGACAAATGCAGTGCAATCTGTAAGATATCTGAGAAATGCTGCATACGATGGCACCAGACTCACATTTAACAAAATAAGAAGCCATGTACTGGTATCAACCAGATGTAATTTAGTGCATCATAAAAATAGGATTTGTTCATTTCATAACATGTTACTGCAAGGAGGTAAAATAAGGGATAGATAATGTATCTGTGCTTCTTATCCTACAAGTATATATGATCTCTTGTCAGCACCGACACTTTTCTTTCTTATATAATTAGGGCGTAGGATGACTATTACTGGGACACCTACGTAAATATTAAATTAGGACATTTATTCTTCTCAGTTATTACAGTGAAGTCACTGGAAAAAATCCTTTTACTTCTACAACTCCAGCATTGATCAAAGTCTCAGTAAAGTAAAACTACTGTATAAATGTATTGCAGTCACAGGGATACTGTTTAACTTTGAAGTTTAAGGCCAAATACATGTTTCTCAAAGACTGTGAAGTATTCTAACCCCCATTTTGGGATTCCCATTCAAGAAGTCGACACCACAGCTGTAAAAATGCAGCATCTATATTGCACAGTGACTGCAGAGTTAGCACACTTATTGTCAGGCTGTCAGGATTTCCCATCAGTGTAGTTGCCACACCAAAACCCCTTTATCTAAGCCAGGGAAATTATTTACCCCCTTGAAACTATAAATTAAAAGTAAATTGTAAAGTAAATTTAAAGAGGAAGGCAGTTTGTGCTGATTTAAGTTAGATAAACTGGTTAAAATAGACAGTATTGCTACAGACAGATGTTCAGCAGCATGAGAAAATGCATTATTTGGGCTAGATATCCAAGAGGCAGCTCTAGGCATTTCTTTCAAGTCACCAGGTCAGGGATTGGATTCCTTGGAAGGGGATTAGCCCAGCCCCTCTGAAAGCCAGGAGGCTTCAGGAGACTGACAAACAGCCCCAGGCATTCTGTACTCCAGCAGTTCCCAATCAATTGGCAGGTGCTCCAGACACTATCTTCATTCTAAGGGATGCTTTGTCACGTAGCAAAGGCTTCAGCCTCAATCTCCTCAGCTCATTTTTAATGAATAAACAGCATAAAAAAAAGAAAGTTCGATCTCATCAGGTCTTTACTTGCACAGAAAATACTCCCTGTGAAAGGATGGCTGTGCCTATTTGTTGAACAGTACAGCACACAGAGGAACTCCAAGGCGTGTCGGTGAGGCCCAGTTTGAGAAACCAGAGCACGGGATCACTCTGGTGAGCTAAATACGGTAGATAAGCACAGCAGAAAATTCAGAACTAAAACCAAAGTCTTTTCTAAATTGAGGAAGGAGCATGTTATCTAATGAAAATACCAGCATCCCTACCTCCGTGTACCCTTACAAACTTCTACTGGAGAGTTCAAATGCTGTAAGTGGGTCCAGTGCTAAAAGAAGTCAGAAGAAAAATGCTGCTTCTATCTCTGGCTTTGACCCAAAGAATAAAAGCAAAATCAAGTCATTTAAAATACCTCAAAACTAGCTTTTTTTGCCTGCATCACCCATACAAACAAGGAGCAGCTCCGAGGAAGCCCATGGAATTGCAGCACCTTCACTCTGCTATACGGGAGAGCAAACTATGGCATGTTCCCCTCCCACATAAGTATTGATGAATAAAATGTATAAGACATGTAAAGGCTTAAACTGAACTATGAGACTGTTTGCCTCTGACTAGAGTCCTGTGAAACATTACACTGACCAGCTGGCTGCATTTGTACTTGCTACCGGTACAACACACGCTGCCTACATGCTCCATACTGTCTGCCAATGCCTAAAGGGGTCTACAGGAAATCTGAAGAGGGGCTTTTTACAAGGGCAGGCAGTTACAGGACAAGGGGGAATGGCTTTTGACTGACAGAGGGGAGATTTAGATTAGACATTAGGAAGAAGCTCTTCCCTGTAAGGGTGCTGAGGTGCTGGCACAGGGTGCCCAGAGAAGCTGTGGCTGCCCCATCCCTGGCAGTGCTCAAGGCCAGGTTGGACTTGGAGCAAGCTTGGAGCAAGTGGAAGGTGTCCCTGCCCATGGCAGGGGTTGGAACTGGATGAGCTTTAAGGTCCCTTTGAACCCAAACCAGTCTGTGAGCCTATGGCACTTGCAGAGGTTGCTGTCTCAGACTCACCCCCAGCGTGCAGAGGAACAAGGTTTATAGTAACAGCCTCCACTTCAGGTCTGCACAGTAACTTTTGGGCTACAGCTGTGAAATGCTACCTGGGGAACAAACTGAAGCAGCACAGGCTGGCCTGACCTTGCTCCCAGTAGCTCCCAGCAGCTGCCCCTGATGCACAATCTGGTTGGGATCTGCAGTATCCACAGTCAGCGTCCTACTGAACTGACAAAACACTTTTCCTTTTCAAACCTAACTACTTCCAGCCAAGCACTAAGTAACTATTTTGAGCTGTAACCAGCTGGGCCCAGCCTAGCTGTGATAAAACTCCTGTCTGTGCCAAACCAAAGGTCACCAAGTGGCACTGCAGTGTGACAGAGAGGGTAAAGTGCGCTGTCAGCAAGGGGCTCACGGGGGGAACCCACTAACCCTGCATTTCACACCACAGGATGCCTCCTGCTTGTGTCGATTCGGGCAACAGACTGCAAAGCACATCTACCTTGTTGTTGCTCATGGAGAAGAGAAGATGGTTGGGTAAGCACCTCAGCTGGAGTGAAGTACCGCATTATTTGTCACTCAGCATGGCTGTGCAATTTTTAAGGCAAGATCAGCTTCAGGATTTTCTCTGTTATGATGACAAGGCTTTGCCATGACACAGCCCAACTGCTTTCAGTTTTGTGCACACAGGGATGAAGTCTATATTTAATAAGCTTCACCACAGCACCTCATCAAGAAATATGCTTATTATAGACAAACTTATCAGAACTACTTATGGTTATATTATTATATATAATATATATGCTGTGCAGTCAAGCAATAGAAGGACCCCTCCTGTACATCCTCCATGGCTGTTGCACAGGTACTTCAAAAGCATCACTATAGGCCAGGCAATACAACTGAAGCGATGCCTCAGTGATTAGAGTTTACCCTCTCCACAGCTGATGAGGCATGACCAAATGACTTACATGATGGACACAACCGTTCCCTCGACCCTTCTTGGAGCCTCTCATATCTTGTGATACCTTTATTACTTTTTGTGTGCTTGGCAAAGCATTCAAACCACTCTGAAAGCTGGTCATCAATTCCCTATAAAACACGCACTTGACCCCTGTTGGGGTGCTGCTGTTTGAGCAACAAGGTGGTTCCAGTGCCCTGGAAACACACATCTGCATTTCTCTTTGTTAGCTATTGCCAACCAAACAAAGAATAAGCCCTTACAAAAAGCCTGATTTTTTATGTTTTAAAACTTACAGATCAATTACAGAAATGAGTTACAGCTCCTTTCCTGCAACCAACCTCTAATGCTTACATTCAAACCAGGAATACACGCCAACAGGTACTCTGCCTCACCTGTAACAAATGCAAAGCATACTTTAAATACTTTGGGTGTATTTTTATTTCAAAAGGCTGCAACAGTCAACACACATAATGATGAAACAAATTATTATGACATACTACTTGAAAAACATTTCCTTAGAGCTTCATTAACTCAGTATTAAACCAAATTAGGATATAGCAAGCGTATCTACAGGGTAGAAATTAATTACATATTTGCATTTTAGTCACACTATGACATTATACGGTTAGGCCTGACTGCTACCTTCATCTGGAATACAACTGTCACTGGAGTCAAAAGAAGCTCTCAGACAAGGTCTGCAGCTCTCAGAGCATGACTCCACAGGGATGCTCAGGGAAGTCAACTAGCAGTAGTTTAACACATGACCTAAAGAAGATTAGTTAAACTCTATGTGGATGCTTTCCTTCAGAATTAAAGTGACTTTAATATGATTTCATTGCTTAAGTTTGGAAGTGAAGTAAACTAAATTGAATTAGGCCACCTTAATGGTGAAGAAAAGCATCCACATGGAGTTCTGATGCAGTGCAACAAGCTACTTTAAAAATTAAAGTCATATTAGTTTTCCCTTGTGTCCATTCATTCACAACCCCTTTAGGAAGGCTATAGTTTTAAAACTATTAATCTGATTAAATGAAATTTCAATTTATCAAATTACACAATTCCACTTGCTAGCGTGAAGAAATGACTAGATATTAAAGTGAGCTGCCTGGGAAAGTCACCCAGCTTCAGAGGAAGCAGGGTGTTTTTGCTGTGGTACTTCAGTGAGTTATATTAAAGGACTTCAAAAACACCCACCCAAGTTTAGGATTTGATGAATGACATTCAGTGCAGTATTTCCAGGGATGGGAAGAGAGGTTTGAAGTACCTTTGGGTTTTGCTTTAAGGCAGAGTAACTTCATGAGACGATGTTCCATGTCTAACAAAAAGCACATTTCCAGCTACAAGAAGACCTCTAGCAATTTTACACAGCCTTCCACGCAGACTAACTCAGGGAAGGCAACTAATAATGGTTAAATCATTATCAAACAGCTCAGAGGAAAAGACAATGCAGTTAAGTAAGGCTGAAAGGATGATTTGACATGTACTGTCTCAAGAGGTCTGGCTCAGTGATACAGTATTTTTAAGTCCTGTTGACAGAGGAAGGACAAAGGAAGATGAATCCGGAATTGGCAATCTCTAACTCCAAATGCACCGCTTGTTTTTTTCCTAGAGCATTCTAATCAAAACCTCAGTCAGATCCTTTCACTTCTGCTATGCTCGCACAGAAAGTCTGCAGACACTGTTACACTAAAGGTCTCTTCACAGAACACATTTTAAACATGCAAGGTGTATATTTGCATTTTTATAGTACCTTATTACAATGCACACATCTGTCAGTCTCCAATTGCACCAGAATATGTCATGTGATTTAGAGACATTCAGGTTTCATACTGGAGATGAGCTAGTCATAATAAAGATTGGAGACCTCATAGCAGCCTTTAAGACCTCATAGCAGCCTTCCAGTATCTGAAGGGGGCCTACATGCTGGTGAGGGACTATTCATTAGGGACTGTAGGGACAAGGAGTAACGGGTTGAAACTTAAACAGCAAAGGTTTAGATTGGATATAAGGAAGAAATTCTTTACTGTGAGGGTGGTGAGGCACTGGAATGGGTTGCCCAGGGAGGTTGTGAATGCTCCATCCCTGGCAGTGTTCAAGGCCAGGTTGGATGAAGCCTTGGATGATATGATTTAGTGTGAGATGTCCCTGCTCATGGCAGGGGGGTTGGAACTGGATGATCTTAAGGTCTTTTCCAACCCTAACTATTCTATGATTCTATCTCTCAGGTAGCCCTTGCACACTTGAACAAGCTGGACAGAGCTTGTTCCAGAACATCCAGCTCTCAGCAGAACATGACCAGACCCACCACTGCTGTGGGGAATAAGCCCTGTAGGTACAGAAATGGGGCACAACAGCACATAATTAGGTACACCACACAAGCCTGCATTTTCTTCAAACATTTCTGTAACAGCCACATTCAAAACTAAGCTACCAGAGGGATGGATCTGTGAGCTATTTTAAGTGCTTTTACAACTGCCCTCAGGAGCCTGATAGAAGTTAGTAGCACTTACAACAAGCCAACTAAAACTAGTGGGCTTAAAAATAGTGTAACACCCAAAATACCAATAAAAACAAGAACTGTGGTTTGCAAGCTTCTTTAGAGCTTCCAGGCTCACTGAATTAAGAACAGGGGACAATTTCAGCTCTACAGCAGTTTTTTCAGACTGAATGTTTCAAATGTGGTGGCCACATGCTTATTACAACATGTTTGAAGTAGGTATCAAGATCAAAAGGAAAGTAATGTTACATTAAAAAGGAGAGAGTTAAATAAAACCGCAATTAAAAACACAAACTCAAGGGAAAGAGCTGTTTGAGTTGGTAGCAGAAACATTATACATAGAATTAAGATCAGTATTACAGTATTAGAAACGAAGCAAACAAGCCAGATAAGCAGCAGCACATAATGATTGAGTATTTACACAGCTGTAAAACATCTACCAGGAGAACTGTGAGTAGATGTGTTTGGAACTGTGGAGGGGAAATCTTCTCCACCTGATCCTGTACAACAATTTGCTTTATTGCCTGGCAGCTCCGGGTTCCTACAAGACTACCAGGAAAAGTTCATTGATTTAAGCCACGTGCATCTTGAGCGAACTAATGATACAAACTGTCAGTTTATCCAAAGGAGAAAAACCCTACCAATAAGACTATTAAAGCTCTCGTGAGACCCCACTGGCAGCACTGTGTGTGGTTCTGGTGTCCTCACCATAAGAACTGTTGGAACAAGTCCAGAGGAGGCCACGAGGATGATCAGGGACTGGAGCACCTCCTGTATGGAGACAGGCTGAGAAAGTTGGGGCTGTTCAGCCTGGAGAATAGAAGGCTGAGGGGAGACCTCAGAGCAGCCTTCCAGTATTTGAAAGGGGCTACAGGGATGCTGGAGAGCAACTCTTCATCAGGGACTCTAGTGATAGGACAAGGGGAAATAGATTCAAACTGAAACAGGGGAAGTTCAGGTTATATCTAAGGAAGAAGTTCTTTATTTGTGAGGGTGATGAGGCACTGGAACAGGTTGCCAAAAGAAGGGGTAAATGCTCCTCCCCTGGCAGCATTCAAATCCAGGCTAGACAGAGCCTTGGGTGATATGGTTTAGTGTGAGGTGTCCCTGCCCATGGCAGGGGGGCTGGAACTGGATGATCTGAAGGTCCCTTCCAACCCAAACCATTCTGTGATTCTATGAAAATATTTAATTAAAACCTAAAATGGAGAAATCTTTTCCTTAAAAGCCCTGAAATGGAATTGTTCTCACCAGGGTGCTCTTTTAAGCCTGGGAATAACAGCTCCACTACCTGCCTTGTGACTGCCCTGCACATGTGAAGACAGATGCTGCTAGGGAACTTGTTTCACAATAAAGCTCCTCCAAGAAAAGCAAGTGCTCAATGTACTTCTATGGACAGGCTGACCAGGGTTTTCATGAATTAACTAGTCCTGGCTTATGAGCAGGCACACTTATATTTATCTCACCTTCAGATCTTTATAGTAAGAATAATTTACTAATTTAGTATGGTTGTTTATTAAACATAGAAAGCATGTTAAACTTTCTCAGATTTCTAATAACCTTAGAGATTACTTAATCTTCACTGCTACATTTAGTACTGTGCTTTAATACAAAAGTATTTTATAGAAGCTGGTGATGCTATTTAACACACCTAGATGAAAATGAAACACATATCGCAGGAGATAGAAGGACATGCACACACCAACTATATTATGTGCCTTCTATTCACAGCACCTTAAACTTACACTGGCAATAAACATTACTAGTCATTAGTACGACACTCAGCCACAGGTATCAGAAGGGTCATCTCATACTTACTCATTTCTGCCCCACCAGCCTTGCAAAAGCCATCTGTGAAAAGCCATGGACATCAGCAACTGCAGTCTTAGCCACTTACAAACAAGTGGTAAAAGATTTTAGCAAACACTGACCATGCTCTGTTGTAAAGCAACTCCAAGAGACAAACACCCTTAGCTCCCTTTCATAGGAAGACCAAGATGCTTCAGGAGTGGTTTGCCTGCACTAGAGCTGGTACAAACTTCCTAACATAGTCACAACCAAAATTACAGGGAGTTTTTGTGATCAACAAACTTAATTTCCTCCTCCTCTTTGCCATTTGATCGTATTATCTGCCATAACAAGAGCATGTTCTCTGTTGCATCCTAGCCCCCTTCCACTTCCCTGTTGGCACAACAGAAGGAGAAGGAAGCCCTGCTGCCCTGCACGTTCCATATGCAACTCCAAGATGCTCCAAGGGCAACTCTGAAACTCCTTTCCCTACAGCCATGCTCTCTTCACAGTCCCAAACCTAAGAGCAGGAAACATATGTTGTGGCAGAGAGCAAATGCTGAGATATATCCCTGCAATCTCAAGGAAGCAGGTGGTTCCTCACAGATCATTGCCAGTTCCCACATCTCAGTGCAGTCCATGCCCTGGGTGGGACAGAGGTTTAATCAGTCCTTAAACATCCTTTTCTTCCCCATGCTGTTCAGCCCACGCTCCGTAGAGCCCCCGTTTCATTACGTCTGCTGACACCACAGTAGCAAAGAGATTCAAAGACACACAAGTTTCCTGTTTTCATTGCCTAAGCACACTTTGGCAGCAATATGCTCAAAAACAACTGATTCGGGTCATTAATCAAATCAACAGAGAGCTGGCTAACAATCTGTTTTAGCTCAGTTGGCAACTGATAGCTGTCTGCATCTCTGCATTCATGTAGCCCCGCTTAGTTTTAATCAGCTACACAGCCATTAAAGTGTTCTCTTGTTCTCCAAGTGAAGAAGACAATTCTCTGGGAATTGAACTCCTGATGTGAGCAGTTGTACTCCTGTGTTCAGGGAGTCCCTGCTGAGAACACTCCATGTCTGTCACTCAAAACTGACTGTTTCCTTCAGCGTTGTTGCCAGTAAGCTGTCGAAAGGCGAAAGCCAAAGGGGAACAAGCACAGGACATCCAGATATGGTAAAATCTCGAGACCTTGAACACAGTCCAAAAATTAGCCCTTTGCCAACATGAAAACACATCACAAGTTTAGGCCAGAAAACTGAGAGCTCTGTCTTTATGTGATTTAGAAGTAGTAAGTGTCTGTCAGTCTAAAGAGAAACACACTCACCTTAAAGGAAATCAAATAATAAACTGTTATAAACTATGACTAGCCACAAAGCCTAAAATAAAACTTAAAAAAATAAATCAAAATTGTAAATTATTGCACCTTACCAAGCATGTGCTACTGCAGGGCTGTGACCAAATAGCTTCTCTATTGCCAAATACATCAGACATGCAAGCTATAAATAAACAAGTTCAAGATGTGCGTCGGCATCACAGACACCATCCGCTCACTCCACTTCCCTTCGGTCACTACAGCCCATTTCTTATGTTGTCTTTATTTTCTTCCCCTTTCCAGGCTTAAAGAGACTGAAGGAAAATTAAGCACCTCATCAAACACCATCAAGTGTATTGGCACTTGGTTTTCATTCACTTCACATCACTTCTCACCCTGGATTTCTTGCATTCAAGTAGTGCCTCCTCACCAGTGTCAGCTCATACATCACTCCATAGGATGAAAACTGCCTAGATCTTGTGTTAAGATACTTGTTGTTGCTCAAAGAATAATTTTGTTATTATTAATATTATAAGCACAGGCAAAAAGCAGTTCATCAAGTGGGTGTTCAAACTAGATGATCATAGAGCCTCTTCCAACCCTAACTACTCTGATTCTATAAGTGGTCCGCATCTGTGGTCCTGAAGCTTCACTTTTCCAGACCATATGTACATATTAATTGCTCTTACTATATCCTACCAAGAAGAAACAAATGTCCTATTTCTAGAGTCATTTTTATGTGTAAAAATCCAGGAACTCTACATAAGTAATGCCACTGTTACTGTGACCACCAAGTATATGACAGACTTCCACACCATAAAAATCACTAGGTCAGCCTATGTATCTATGACCTGCTTTTCAGTCTAAGTGCTTGAAGTTAAGATAGGAATAGATGCAAAATAAGCACAGAAGCTTTGAAAACAAGCATCAACCAGTTGGTCACAGTGTAAGTCATGACAGTAAAGCTCCTCTGAGTGTGAAGAAAGCCATTACTTTTGTTGGAAATCAGCAATTTTTTGGGAGTTTCAAAGAAAACTATGCAAATAATTGTAATTTATTATCCATTCACTTCCACATCTTCACAGCTCCTTTAACAGATCTCAATACAAATCCCTATAAGTGTTCCTTTAGAAACAAATCTGTCCTTTTTTTGTTACCAATGCCACAGCAAACACCACTTTGACACAGACTAAGAGCTATTTAACATTGCCCATGGCAGTAGGGGACAATGAACTACAAATGAATTTGATCCCTTCACACCTTTCCTTTTAGCCTCCTCCACAGTGAAGCTAATACCCAGAGCCATGTGTAAACTGCATTTGGCAACTGAATGGCTGAAGCCATTGAGTTTCAGAATTAGTTTTTACCATCTTGGCAATGGGAAAGGAATACTGTCAATGGGGTTTGTCTGTTTCTGGCTATCCCATTGAAAGCCCTGAATTTGGTTGTACAGAAGTGCTGAAGATGCCTCTAGCACAAAAAAAAGCCTTGAGCAGCAGATCTGCACAGGTGGGGTTTATATTATCAGAAAAAATATTTCTTTCCTACAGGTTAAGTTTAGATTTCTATTACAGCACATGAATGACAACTGTCCTATGCTTTAACCAACCTCAATAGCCACAGGTCTGGACGGGGCAGAAACACTCTTTCTGGAGCTGTGAGCACACTCATCAAGGTGTCATCTCTATCTGCATGGGGAATACACTGCAGGTGGATCCCACTTGCTTTAAGTGTAATCAACTTAAACTTCAGGGAATTAGCTTACAAAAATAAGCAGGTTGGACAAAGTGGGCCCTAAGCTTATAACTTCACACACCACCTACTTTTTATGGCATTCATACCTGTTCCAGCCCTGCACTGTAACTGAGTCAAAAGTTACACTTGTTAACTTAAATTCTCTTGGATCCAGCTTTCGGGAGAGAGACATTGCCACAAGACCCAAGATCCTTGGTAACCCCACCTGGCCAGTGTTCACAACCTGCTTTGCAGAGTAATCTTTGCCTGCAAGTGAGCCCCAGCAGTGAACATCTCCAGGGATGGAGCAGCCAAAACCTTTACGGGCAACTGGCAGTTACCTTTCTAAAGGGCATTACCTGTGAGCTACGGGACATTCACAGCTATAGGCTAAACCCATTTGAGAGCATGGAAAGTCCTGTGTTCCGTTACCCCATGAGGCAGCATGGCTTCTAGAATTAGCACTGTGTTAACTCACTTTTCAAAGTAGCTAACACAAAAGAAAAGAAACATCATAAGAATGTGTTACAGGCATTATTTTTCCTTCTCTATTAAAGTGCTGTAAGTACTGAGGAATATTTTCCCCCAAATATTTATTTATCACGCCTTTTCCCTCATTTCAGGTTCTGTTTATTTTCATTTAAACCTTTTCATTTAAAAATGATGAAATATTTAACTTCACCGTGTAAACAACGTATCAGATACTTCAAACGCTGGACTAAGTCAGCCAAAATAAATGAGATATAGCTTACATTCTCTGTGTTGCTGTTATTCTGATCTCCAAATGATAGCACGATCTCTCATTGCAAAATGCAGTGGAGAGTTTTCCCAGCTAGCTGGAGCAATAAAAGCAAACCTGAGTCCTTCTCATTACAGCACCCAGACAATTGGATTTAATCCTGATTAGACCAATCATTCTCAGGGGCTCCGTTACACTATCACATACATCTTTATAATCTGTCTTCTACCTGTATGGCAACAAGGCTGTTCATTCCAATAAATGCAGCTTTAATTGTGTCTATTGGATATAAAAAGCAGTTTTCACAGAAATAAACCATTACTCAGGTCAGCTTCTCACAACCAACTCTGGTCTTATCTTTTCTTGCTCTTGAAGAAACTCTGTACCTAAGACTTACAAGGCCCCTAAAATTAACCTGAAAACAGAATGTCTTTAATCAAATAGGACATCTAAATAATCGTGTTACAGGCAAACTGATATTAGTGTGACAGATGCTTTCCATGGTGAGTATATAAGAAAGCCTCGTGTGTGCAAGCTACAGAGTTTAAAGAACATAATGTGGTCAAAAAAAAGGCCTTTGATACTGTCCTCATAGCTACAGTGAGACAGAAGAAACAAATAGGAAAAATTGTTCTCCTGCCAAATCAGGACACTATCACATGTATTTAATGCACTTAAAAGAGGTATCCAACATTGCCCTCATAGATGGCAATTAACATCTCTCAACCACAATTTTGGATTAACGGGTAATACACTACTTAGGCTCTTGAGCTGGATGAAATGTGACTGTTACTACGTACCTAAGAGAGTAACATGTATCAGCAGAAAGTGGAAAGACTCTGAAACCTTGTTATCACACTAATTCTCCATATGTTACAGATTCAACAGCACTATCTAGAACACGGATATTGGTTTAAAAGATTTGTGTTTGTAAATACACCAGAACAGGTCAATATTTCTAATTAAGCAGAGATCAGAAGTGCCACAAACCAACAGAAACACCTTTGGCAGTACCTTATTCAATCACATTTTAGAAATAGTGTTGACACTCATCTCTGATGATCACTTACTGCAAGTACCTTCTGAGATCCATGGCACACTCAACCTTACAGACAACAGCAGCAAATTTTATGCTGATGTTACATTTGAAATTGAAACTTTAAGCAATTCAGCTTTTGTCAACTGTACCATATTCAGTAGTTGGCCAAGTTGGCTGCCTGCTGCCTGTCAATTTAACCAACAGGAAACAGATAGAAAGGTAGTTCAGTTGTAGAGCAGACTGCCAGCATAAATCATTCTTCCAGCCTTTTTAGAAGTTCCCCCTAAGACCTTCATGAGCAGCATTTTAGCAAGAGAACGCACATCTGCTGTGGATGGACAACAGGGATAAATGATTTAGATAAAGTCATTAAATGATCTTTTAAGCTGTCACATCAAGGACCAGAACAGGGTGAACAACATTCAGTGCATAAAACCATTCGCATCACGTATGTCATGTAAGTGATGTGAAAGTCAAATATTAACTTTATGGTCTGTGGATGCAAACTCCTTTTCCCAGTGATGTCAAACCTTGTGAGAACTGCAGACATTCTGGAAGTAACATTATATTTAGTTCAAGGACAGAGCTGAGTGTGGCTCAGAAGACTGTCACTTCTCCAAGGGATGCAAACAGAATGATTATCAGCACAGACTATTAGGAAGGATATTTCACAGAATCATAGGATCACAGAATAGTTTGAGTTGGAAGAGACCTTCAAACCTCATCTTAGTCCAACTCCCCTGCAATGAGCAAGGACGTCTCCAACTAGATCAGGTTGCTTAGAACCACATCCAGCCTGGGCCTGAATGCCCCCAGGGACAGCGCATCCACCACCTCTGTGGGCAGCTTGGCCCAGTGTTTTACCATCCTCATTGGAAAGAATGAGACTTGTTATTACCAGAATCTGGAAGTATTTGAGCAAAATACTACTGATAAAACACATGAAGCCAGGCAGATGATTGAGCATAGCCAGTGGCTTGCTTCCCACGTGAGTCTGCTCAGGATATCCCATTAGCTTGGTCATTCCTCAAAACCAAAGGTTAGAATGGTAATCTTGAAGTATCTTCTACAAAACCTTGTCATTGGACTTCACCATTCAAAATCATTATTTTCTCTTATATAAAATTGGCATCTTCATAAAGGTATTAAACTTTTATTGCAAGAATTAGTATTTCTTTGAAAGCACACATGAGGAGAAATGAGATTCTAGTTGCTGGCAAAAGAAATTGCTTATTTAAGCTTTTATGGAGCCACAGGTCATTTATTTCCCTAACATTCCTTCTAGCCTGAAGTAACTACTGTACCTTTAAGTAAAACTGGCATTTTCAAACACTTGGCCTTAGCAATGGCATTTAAACTAATGTGGGGATAATTACTGACATTTAGAGCACTGTAGGGAGAGCATGCAGAAAGGAGCAAGCAAGCATTTGAGCTACGCTGATGCCCGGTACTTCAACAATATTATTAGTGTCAGTACAAGGCTGTATTAAGTCTGGTACTCCACATCCATTCCAAGTTTGTAGACACTCAGGGAGCACTTATCTTCTGGTAAATCAGAACTCAACTACTGTTCAAAGTACTTGAGGATGCATATTACAAACTTAATTCTGGCACTGTTGAGGATTACAGATACAAATACAACACAAATACAGATACAAATGAGAGTGTGGACTGCTCAAAGAAGTAAGAGAGCTTTACAAGCCCTGGTATTTCCCGTCGGAACTATCTAATGACTGAAAATATTCCTGACCAGGCTGTGAATGGAGTATTTTATGTTAAAAACAAAGAATTATTTCTACCATTTCCACTTTTCAATTTCCATGGAAATCCCCAAGTAAAACCTGTGTCATCAGTTGTTGTAGCTGTTAGAAAAATACCTGCTGAAATGATCATAAATAGCTGAAATCCACCTAAGCTACTCAAGACACAGCAATTTCTGCTGGGCACAAACATGGAAGTTCTTGCAAACACCAGGACTGTGTCACTCCATTTCCCATCCTCACTGCCTGGGAAAACTACACCAGCAGTGGTTGTCATTTCCAGCTCATCCCAGGCTCCACTCCTCTCTATTTATGTACATTCTGTCTTTCTTTACATTGCTTTTTATTTATGCTGTTCTACTCGCTAAAAAAACACCTTCTTCCCCTTCCTCTCCCTGCCCAAGAAAATCTGTCTGCAGCCTACTGAACTCTCTGAAAACATTTCAGAAGGAATTCCCTATTCTTAGTACCCAGGAGATCCTGTTCAAGTTATCCCATATATCGC
The DNA here is from genome assembly GCF_012275295.1 of Melopsittacus undulatus. Classification (NCBI taxonomy): domain Eukaryota; kingdom Metazoa; phylum Chordata; class Aves; order Psittaciformes; family Psittaculidae; genus Melopsittacus; species Melopsittacus undulatus. The sequence continues at coordinate 5,314,298 of NC_047529.1, read as the reverse complement.
AAGGCAAAGAGCATCTCTGAGATAGAGACCACATCCTTTTTTCCTTCCCCCATCTCAACATGCACCAAGCTTGCTACTTGCGGGTGTTTTAGTGCATGAAGCCAAATCCTTTTACTGCCTGAGAACTGATAACAAGTCTTCCAGGTCTCCAAAAAGAACGCCAGAAAGGCAGAACTCTTCATTCTCCCTGCTACTCAAACCAGCCAGCCTGCTACATGATTTTCACCTTCATTTGGCAGTGACACCTCCAGCAAACACTTCCAAGGACTGTTTATCTACAATGGCATTTTAAAATGTTAAGTATCTGAGGCGTTGCTCTTTGAACACAGACATATATTTCAGACTTGCTATCAGGAATATAATCATTTTCAAGGTCCAATTATCCCCAAGCTTATTCTTTTGGAGGAAGAAAAAACGTAAAGGATGTCAGGGAGGACAAAACTTTGCCAAAGCTTATCAAAAGCCCCATAAAAGATGCTTCTTTTTCTCACTCAGAACTAGAAGAAGCAACAAGCACTGTGCTTTGGACGGGGTGCACTGCTCCTCCAGTGCTTTTACACATACAAGACATATAAGGGTGGGACTACGAGAAGGTTCTTGGGAAAGGCTCTATAAATAAGAAAGTGGCAGCAGGATGGTGGGAAGAAGGAGGACTCCACAGCACACTGACTTTTATGGTAATTTCTTACAGGGTTCTCAGCAAAAGCCAGTTTTCAAGACAAACTGCCTTTCTGCAAATCCCTTTCACCACTGTTAAAAGCAAACAAGCAAACACTCGTTCTGCCCACCACCACCCACAAACACGATCCCTACAAACTAGAAGAACACCTTCTCTGTTCTTGCAGGGATTTGGCAGCCCTCACAACACACAAAGAGCCAATGAGGTACATTTTTCTGCTGTTGGTCACACATCCATTTGGAGCATACAGATCCTGCCCTCTCTGATCCCACACTAGTTGGGGCTGAGAACTTCAGTGGGAATCTCTGCTTGCACGGGCATCTTCACCACACAGAATCACAGAATGCTTTGGGTTGGAAAGGACCCTAAGGTCATCTAGTTCCAACCCCTTGCCACAGGCATCCCAGTGAAGAGACAGAGATTCACCCATGCTGGAGGATCTCCCTACAAGGATGCTTGGAAGGGTGACTGGGTGGTAACCCCACTTGACATAAGAGCCGTCCTCCCCAGCAAATACTACCAGCACAACATGCCCAGTAGACCACTGGACATGCTCTGATGGCTCAAGGGGCTGGCTGGAGACAGAGGCTGGTGGGACAGCCACGTGCAGAACACACAGAGGAAAACTTGGGCTGGCTCAGCCAAACTCAGGAACTGCTCGGAGAAGAGACAAAACATACTCTTTAAATCAGCATCTCATGTTAAGGTTTGCTTACTGGCTTAAGGACAACACACAAGTTGGAGAACTGAATGTTTAGGACAGTAGTAAATCCACTTAACATTTGCCGGTTTCCCTTGTTTATCTTGCAAAAAGTACTTGCAAATTGCCCATTTCATACTAAATATCTGATTAATTGGAAAATAAATCTCTGTGTTTAGCTTCTCTCAGTTGTTTACAATTCTACTGCTCTTTTTAGCAAGTGCAACAAAAACTTCAACAAAAACACTACCCATACACAGACGTTTCCTTTGGAACTTTCCACCAACCTTGGCCAGACCAAGTCTTGCTTTGTTTATTGCCTAACTTTTCTAGGAGGTAAATACGTATTATCCAGGAAATAACACAGAGCTGTTTTCTCCTGACTTCATCCACATGGATAAAACTCTTGGGGAAGACTTAATCTCTGGGAAAAAAAAATGACTCTTCTGATGTCCCAACACAATAAACTGCCCAGAGGAAGAGGAAGGTGCGTGAACATGCCACATGGATGTGTTCAACTCCCACAGCTTCCAAGCGCCTGCTCTTCCTGAGCTCTAAAACCATTTGACAGTATGTTTACATACCCAAAACAATCTTTTCCCATGGAATTTCACCAATTTTATATGCCCTGGGAAATGAAGAGCTGGAACACATTCAATACAAGCAAATACACACAGTAAAACAAGCTGAGGGCTCAAATGGCTGAGATTGCTAGAGATGATACATAACAGAAGGCAATAGTAATCTGTTTACTATTGTTCTATATGCAAAATGCAAGAGTATGCTTTATAACCAGAAATATATATTGAAACTAAGGGAAAAGCTGAGATAAATGAAAAGAGGAAAAAGCAAAACTGCTGCATTAACTGGGAGAATGTTTAGCTCTTGGGAGGATATTGTTTGGTTATATATGATTATATGGAAATGCTGGGTGAGTTCCAAGGTTTCTCTCCAACAGCATACATCACTACACCTTCCAACTGATTATTTACTGAATTTCTTGCAGGTAGGCATTTAAAAAGGGAATCTCATCCTAAGCTTCCAATGGTTTCCAAGTGTCTAGTGAGCAGTAGTGTAATCGCCAACACAAAAGCATTTCGCTGGCAGCTATTAAAGGAGCTTTTTACATTTGGCTTGAGGCTTTAAATATTAAGCAAACACTAGAGACAGCTAAAAAATGGATTATTTGCCTTGCAGTGGCACAGGATGCCCAGTCACAGGTCAGGATCTCAGTCTCCCAAGCTTACCATTAGTCTAAGGCTGAGACTGGAAGGGAGCAGAACAGCACTACCATATTATTTGTTGTGCAGCCTTGAACATTACACGCTGACAGAGGGGGATCCTGGCCCATCTGTCAAGGTTATAACTTGCCCTTTCTGAAGGAACTAGTTCTTCACAGCAAAGGGGACCTTGGTTTAGTATTTCAGCTGAAGGACAGAACCTCTGTTAGGGACAGGCTTACTCTTATTTCTGTTGTGTAAAGGTTAGCTATGAATTTCCAATGACTTCATTAAAACCCCTGGAATTTTACAGTGCATGACACCACATCAGAGCATTAGCACTGAGAATAAACACAACTACCAAAGTGGACCTTATAAAACTAGATTTCTCTGTGACTTTTACTAAAAATACTCTAAAGCATCAATGTTAAACTCTTCAGTGTTGTACAATAAAACAACTTCTCACTGCTTCATTGCACATTTCCACAAACAAAGCAAACAGCACAGTTCAGCACGTGCCAAATGGCAGGTAGCAGCTAACACAAGATAATGGAGTATCTCCATTGACTCATGTTGAATTTAAAGGGGAGGTCTGCAAAGTATTTTCTACCTATTGAAGCACCTAGTAATATCATACTAATATTCAACTCAAAATAGCAAAGGGTTTGAATTCTTTTTGCTCTAGCTCTTATAGATACATCTATAAAACCCTTAACGTTTTACAAGGACACAGTAATATCTGCCACAATAGTTGTATTCTGTAAACACCTTGAAGAACTTCAGTTCATTCAACTGCAGCCTCATGAATGTCCTCACTTCCACTTGTCCAAGTTAAGAAGTTCTTTTATATGGATATTTTACCTTTATATTTAAAGACCTTACAATATTAAGGCAACTAGAAAGCCTGTAGAGACGTTTTAGATAACCATTCTTTGAGTGTTAATTACAAATGCTGTAGGTTTCATATGAATACAGGGTTTCTTTCCCAGAACTTTCAATCAGCCTCTTGCAAAGTAATGCCAATGAACCTGACAAGACATTTCTGTCTGCTTTAATGACAGAAATTGATTTTCATTAATTACTCCAATCAATCACAAAGGAGAAAAATCGACTTTTCTAACTAAAATTTCCACTGCTCTTCATTGAACATAGAGATTGCAGCAATGGCCTGTATGTGCTGAGGGGCTTTCAAAGTGAAACGCTTGCCTCCAAAGATGCAAAAGCACACACAAACCACAGATCTTGAAGTGAGATCTATGACCTACACATCAGGACATGGAACAGAATCAGTATTTGATTATAGGAATGATTCTGTTCCAAACTGATTTGAAAAGGTAGCAATGCAGCAAGATGTACCTCAGTCACACAACTCTCCCAGTCCTCCACAGTTAAATTCATGGCTTTCCCTTTCATCAGTTTTAATCTCCCTACCCATGCTAACTCCCAGGTCATCCATCCTAAAGCTAAGCAAGTACACTCATTGAGTTGTTCCAGGCTTTTCCATCAGTTGATGCAGTGGCTGCATCCTGAGCTCTGGAAGTCGTACCAGCTCACGCAGCAAACGAGACTGCTTCTGTAACCACACGATGAAGTCATTTTCCCTCCAGGCTAACACAGGATGAATCATGACCAAGATTAAAACCTAAGAGTGTTCTCCCTATTTTCAAGAAAGTTTAAACAATTCTATGTGCCAACACAACCAAAAAGACCACAAGTTCATTCACATCTCAAATACTTTCTCTGTGTCTCCAAAGACAACACCAGCATAACTCCAATTACTGCATTTTCCACTACAGCTCTACTTGGATTTTAAAACTGTTGAGATCCAGCTTGGTTTTGTTTAAAGTTCTAGCATTATTTCACTGGACAAAGCATTCGTACCTATGCTACCTTGAAGATTCAAAGGGCATAACTTCAGCACATGATTTACTGTCAAATGAAGCTCCACGTGCATGTTGAAGTGGCTGCAGTGCCACTTCTGTAACCCTTTAACTTTGCTGCAAACAACACTTCTGCAACAGCAGTTTGGGTCTTTTGCAGTTATCCCAACTCTACATTTTACAATAGAGCAAAACACTACATGATGAAATCACCCGTTGCAGTTCTGGTGTCCTCAACATAAGGACATGGAACTGTTGGAACAAGTCCAGAGGAGGCCACGAGGATGATCAGGGGCTGGAGCACCTCCCGTATGAAGACAGGCTGAGAAAGTTGGGGCTGTTCAGCCTGGAGAAGAGAAGGCTGTGTGGAGATCTCAGAGCAGCCTTCCAGTATCTGAAGGGGGCTACAAGGATGCTGGGGAGGGACTATTCATCGGGGACTGTAGTGACAAGACAAGGGGAAATGGATTCAAACTGAAACAGGGAAAGTTCAGGTTATATCTAAGGAAGAAGTTCTTTACTGTTAGGGCGGTGAGGCACTGGAACAGGCTGCCAAAAGAACGGGTAAATGCTCCACACCTGGCAGCATTCAAGTCCAGGTTGGACAGAGCCTTGGGCGACATGGTTTAGCGTGAGATGTCCCTGCCCATGGCAGGGGTTTGGAACTTGATGATCTTAAGATCCTTTCCAACCCAAACCACTGTGTGATTCTATGATCTGAACTGCAGAGGAAGTGATAGTAGCACTGATTAACAAAGCACCAAATTAAGTCATTCTCTGGATTACCAGTTTTCTTGTTTCATTTTTACACTTCCAGAGAAGTTCAGCATCATTAAGTGCAAAACTTTTCAACGAGTCTCAAGGGTTACACAAAATCAGCCATAAAACCACTCTAAACGGAGTCAACATGCCTAGAAGTTCTGTTAGCACCTCATATCCTCTGTGCTGATAATGATTTCCAGTTCCTTTAAAAGGCCAAGTTAATGATTACACTCATAGTACCAGGTGTGGATTCTACACAGCTGGCAGAAAGCCTTTCCTCAGCTAAATTATGCCTCATTGCTATTCACCTGCAGCTACAGGAAGCTGAAAGCCCTGGGGAGAAGATTCAGACACAGAGCTAATGATTATCCACATAGGTGTGATGCAGCCAGAACACACACCCTGCCAAACAAGACGCACCCTTATGAAGGTACTGGTGTTTCAGAGGGTTTCAGACTAGCGCTGCCCAAGCACACGCTTTATTTCTACTTTCTAAAAGTGCCTTTATTTGCACCTGTGCTCACACAAGGCTAGCTAACATGCTCTGCTCCTGCAGCCATGGTACAGATACAATGCTATCTGTGGTGACACTGAAGAGTTACTTTGCACAGAGATCCTGGATAGGAAAATCTGATTTCACTGTCTCAGGAGTCTGTAATGCACTCTGCACAGTCAGCAGATGGTAAGACAAAGCCTTCAAGCTGCAAAAATGCTTTGGTAGGAAAACAAGCACTGAATCCCTGAAGATGCCACCAGGAAAAATCCAGAGGAGGCCACGAGGATGATCAGGAGCTGGAGCACATCTCCCATATGAAGACAGGCTGAGAAAGTTGGGGCTGTTCAGCCTGGAGAAGAGAAGGCTGCGTGGAGACCTCAGAGCAGCTTTCCAGTATCTGAAGGGGGGCTATAGGGATGCTGGAGAGGGACTCTTCATTAGGGACTGGAATGATAGAACAAGGGGTGATGGGTTCAAACTGAAACGGGAGATTTAGGTTAGGAATAAGGAAGAAGTTCTTCACCATGAGGGTGCTGAGGCACTGGCACAGGGTGCCCAGACAAGCTGTGATTGTCCCATCCCTGGCAGTGTTCAAGGCCAGGTTGGATGGGGCTGGGAACAACCTGTCTAATGGAAGGTGTCCCTGTCCATGACACTGGATTAGAACTGGATGATCTCAAGGTCCTTTCCGACCAAAACCATTCTGTGATTCTGTGAAACAACTACATTCAGCTTCTGTCTGAGAATTTCAGGGTTCTGCTAAAGGCTGCTGATGGCCGATCTCGCCTTTCTACTAAAGGATAAATGATAGACAAAGCCAAGTTTCATTTAACTATAGAAAACTCACAAAAGCCTAGCAAAAACATATTCAGAGTTGAAAAAAACTACCAATATTTAATATGTTCTATATTGCCTCACTTGATCTTGTCTTCCCTATATCTGCTGTAGCATTAGAAGGAAGAAAAGAAGTTTAATCCACTGCTTTGAGAGTTTTGCAAGGAAGAGTCAAATTATTTGGGCCAGCACTTGATCTGTCACTCAGGATTAAACAGCTACAGGTGATGGTGAAATCTGTATCAATATCTGCATTGTTTTAATTGACTTTTAAACTGTCAAGGAATGAAATGCTGCTGCCAGAAGGAGAGATCCTGGAGAAGAACCTGTCTCATGGCAGCTGGCCGGAAGAGGCAGAAGTTAAGCCAACAGCTACAATATCAGTCAACGAGAAGCAGTCTTAGAATCATAGAATAGTTAGGGTTGGAAAGGACCACAAGATCATCCAGTCCCAACCTCCCTGCCATGGACAGGGACACCTCACACTAAACCATGTCACCAAAGGCTCTGTCCAACCTGGCCTTGAACACTGCCAGGGATGGAGCATTCACAACCTCTCTGGGCAACCCATTCCAGTGCCTCACCACCCTAACAGTAAAGAATTTCTTCCTTATATCCAATCTAAACTTCCCCTGTTTAAGTTTTAACCCATTATCCCTTGTCCTACCACTACAGTCCCTGATGAAGAGTCCCTCTCCAGCATCCCTATAGGCCCCCTTCAGATAATAGAAGGCTGCTATGAGGTCTCCACACAGCCTTCTCTTCTCCAAGGTGATCAGCCCAACTTTCTCAGCCTGTCTTCTCACAGGGTTCTTGCTCACACAGAGGGTAAGCAGGCTGCAGAGAAAATGCCAGGAGAAGTGGGATTTATTCAGGGTGCTGCCACTGTCATCTTTCAACACAAACGATCCTATCAGCACATTTCATCCTTGCTCCCAGTTGCCACCTTCTTTGGAGCCAACATCACCTATCATGTTATTCTCTCCCTGGCAGGTCCAATGCCCCAGGTGAGCCTGTGGGGGGTAGTTTGGGTCTCTATGACCTGTACCTTCAAGCCAAGCCTGCTAGACAGGAGAGTACGGTGGCCATGGGAATGCAGTACAACTGAAAGGTTTGCAGTTCATCAGTAATACCTCACAGTAGTTTGTACTTGAAAAGGGTTTAGAAGTTAGGCAGCTCATGTACACATTACAAAAGCAGCCACCATAAACCAAGAGCACTCCTGGTACACCAGGACACCAAATTAAGCACTGTAAAAGCCCAATGTGCCTAAGCTGGCTGGACAATGTTCAAAGGCCTGAGGTGACAAACTTCTATCCTGGTGTGTGCTGGTGATGGGGACACTTGTGAATTATCACTGAAATTATCTATTGATAGGCCCCTGCAAGTAGGAGAAACTCTGGGCACAAATGTAAGACAACACAAAGAAAGCTCATCTCTGTAAACCCAATTTAGCTTCAAAAACCAAGCTGTCCGAGCTGCTTTCTATCTAGGCAGCATGCACAGCATGAACCCACTTAAAAACACTGCATGACTTGAATTTTCAGAGGCACAGAAATGTATATTTCTTGCTTAAAAAAATAAACCCAACAAACATGTTTTTCTGCTTCAGTGAAGGATCTTTCCAGTGCCCAGTTGGGCACTTGTAAAACCGTACATCTTCACCTTACTATGAAGTTTAGAAATGACGTTGGTTAGCTCAGCTGCTTAGAAAATGGCCTACTTGAAGAAGATTCTGGAGTTCTAATTCAATGCTCTAAGCTATTTCCCTGTGGTTTGCAAAGGGAAGTTTTGGTGGATTTGGTTTTAGAAGGGTTTTTTGTACTTTAATGTGGTAAGATATTTGCCTCCCAATCTATGGTTTCAATTCCAAAAGCCATTTATCATCTGTGTAACATTTTGAAGAGGATACAAACCAGATGTCTGCTTATAGTTCTGAGACCACCAGGTAACACCCAGTACACTTCTCAATCTTCAATCCCCCTTCTCACCCCTGCACATCAGCACTTTGACTTAGACCAGCAGTTAACACTGCACACCACAGCAGTGTCACTCCACAACTTCAACATGTTTCTTGCATACTGGAGCATGTTTGGTACACCATTACTGAGCCACTTGCTCCGTAAGTAAGACAGAAAGAAGACTAGAGGATGCAGAAGACATTGAAGAGGAGGACTGGTCAAAAGAACATGTCATGTAATATGAAGAGACTCTTCTACATTCTGCAAGCATACCAAATAATTCAGGGGGTGAGGGGTAGAAAAGCATACACACAAAGGTCTGTGTTTATGGCATATCTAAAACTTCAGAATATCCTTTAGACAATCTCTGGGAAGAAAAACAGGTACAACCAGACATAGGAGATATGATTTGTCTCCAAAGTCAACAGAATGCAGCTTTATTAATCCACATGATGATATGGCCTCTGTCTTCACACAAACACAGGTTAGAGCACTGCATCTTCACCCCAACTGATAGATTCAGTGAGAAGTACAGATGTGGGTAGAAATAATATCATAATAGTTGTCTTTAACGAAAATCAAGCAAGTTTGGATTTAAACCAGAATTGTTCATTCTGCCTTACATGACAGTAAGCAGATAATAATGTCTATTCCTACTTCCCATGATTGTAACCGAAGTCAAACATGACATTCAAGATTTCCAACAGCATTCCATTTGGTGGGAGGATGGTTCCTTACACTGAAACAGGGCTTCTGATTCTGCAAGTTAGTCGATTTTATATACACCTACAGAATCAAGTATGAAAAAATAATCTTGAGAAAACAACTATCAAAATGAGGGAGTACATCTGCTTTGCAAATAGTCCTGACACAAGACCCACTCTCAAAGAAGGAAGAGCTCCCCCACACTCCTAACACACAGGGCAGGTAGAAGCTAAGCTGTAAGAAGGGGTCCCACTTCCTCTGGTGCCCACAAAACTTGTTGGGATACATATTACAGTAACCCCCAGGGCCTCCCTGATTAAAGGAGAGGTAACTACAATCTTCCTATCTCAACTGTGAGGGTAACTCCAAGTCCTCATCAGAAAAGCCCATGTTCGTTCCTCAGCCATGCCCAGCCCGGATGTTAGAATACCACCAGAGGGAACAGGTCAGGCAGTTTTCCTTCCATATTAGTCCCAAAGCCACAACTGCAGCAAGTTGTATCCTTAAGCAGCAATGAGCTCTCAGTGTTAGCAGATGCATTCATAAACTGACTGGCAATATTCCTTCCAAGAGCTCTTTCCAATCTAGTGCATCTGCTGGCAGGGGGCATGACAGATGACAACAAACCATCATCTGTCACTGCCCATGAGAGCTGCACTTGCACACAAAGTTGTTGCTGATGCAATTCTTGCAAGCCAGCAGAAGGGGAAAGAAAGAAAACAAGATGCTGAAGTAAACAGTATCAACTGGCTAGTAATAACCTCCCTGACCCCTCAGTGGATTCCTGTTGATGCTCACAGGTAATTCTATTCAGTCCAATCTCCATTCTGCTGAAACACTGAGGTTAAACTGAGTTTTGTCCTTTCCCAGGTGCTATGGAACTTCAAAGCCTGGTGCCTTCTTCTTCTGTAGAAGGGGAAGGCACCCCATTCACACCCTCTTCTGTAGAAGTAAGTTACTGGTAATATTCAATCAAATTCCATACATGTGAACAGCAAGTTACCTGGCCAGCAAAAGGAAAACTCCACATCTTTGCAGATAACAGAGATGTGAGAGAAAGGAGCTTTCATTCAGCAAGCCACAAGGCAAATCTTTTCTTGAATCAATACAAAGTTTGTGTCTTATATTTACTAGACCTGCAGTGGGGACAAACCTTTTCAGGTCAAGTCTTTGACTTGAAACAATGCTATTTTGTTTGGCACATGACTCTACAGCTTGTAACACGCTTGCTCCCATGTTCTCAGGCTAATTCTGTAAATCATTAACAGCAGAATTAATTATGTCAATATACCAACATTCAGACCACCCAACAATCCATATTCTAAACATAAAGCCAAGGAATTAAATAGCATACCTAATGATGCTAGGATCTTATACTAATGGAGCAGAAGTTACAATTTCTGCAACAGTCCATTAAGATTATGCATAGTGCTTTTACTTCCCCTAGATCTTCCTCTTTTGGTTATACCCTTATAATTAGCATCTTTCTAGGCTCTGGGGAATTTCCTGTCAACTTGTAATGCCTTCATGATTCAGAGATTATTCTGGTGTCACCATCATGTAGATTAAATTCAAAAGCACAAAATGAATACATAGCTAGAACAGCTCTGTTTCCTCAGTCTCAGATATAGATGTTGAAACCTAATGCTTCAAATCCCTCTTTTGAAGCAGGCAGAGTGAGAATGGGGCATATGTCTCTCCAGCCCCTGAGGGATCTCATAGTGGTCAGTCACTCTCTTATTTTATACAACAGGGAAACTGAAACATTCTGTTCTCTCTCTAAGACAAGATTCACTCTGGAAGCAGGAGGTGTGACCTACCAGCCACCCCCCACACTCAGCACTGTCCACTTTAAGCCAAGTGCCACACTCAAGCTGGAGAATCCTGGGAAGCAAATGCCAATGTCAGGGGTTGGTCATCTGTGCTTCAGAGGCTACAGACTGAGGCCACATGAAATTGCAGTGGTGATGTGAGCCAAATATGTCTTAAGTCTTATGACACCGGGACTGTTTTAGCAAGGCTGGACTCGTATTTCGAGTCCTTGAAATCCTCAGATGCCAACAGTGTCTGAAAGTCATCTACAGAGCACCCTTTTGTGTTACTACTGACACCAAAGAATTACTCCTTCAGCTCTGAGTGGAGGCTGTTGCAGACTGGTGCTTTAGACTTAATTCATTAAAATTACCACTTCTGGTTCTCATTGCTCTGATAATATATATGCTGTTACACAGCAACAAATGAGAAGCTCCAAATTCTACTCATGACTCCGAAAGGAAGTGGTAGTTCCTGTATATACAAACTTTGATCTACTGCAGCATGGTCAGCAGCATCTGTTACTCTAATACCCCACATTATTATAGCCATTTACCTAAACAGATCACAAGAAGACCGTTCCATCTTCCTGGCATAAATACAGGGAAGTTGCTGAGTGGCCATGATCAAGTACCAGCAGAAATCCTAAGGATTTGGCTGGACAGCTATGGCTCAATGCCTGCATTCTCTACTGGTAGGAGCCTTCCAGTGTTATTTCCAGGCTTACATTTTTAGCTGCAGTATTACACATGTGTTTGAGCACGCTAAAGAAGGCGGCACAAATGACATGTCACCTACAATTATGTTTGTAATTACTAGTCCAACCAACATGCAAGTCTTCTACATTTTAAACCTGCTATGAAGGCCATCTGTGAAGGGCTGTTTTAACATAGCATGAATGTATCAGAGCTGCATGTGTGCATTGTACAGCCCATCCAGAAACTGAAAAGAAATGGCAAAAGCCATCCTTCTGCACAGGCAAAATTTCTGCATGAGAAAACAGGCCATGCTCAGGAAACTCAGATAAAAATCAAGACAGAGCTCTGTACACAGATCCTATCGCTTTGTGAAGCAGAATTTGAGGCACGAGGAGCAGCGAGAGGAAGGACACATAATTTGAGCCTTAGTCCCAGTAAATGCTAAGGAAATGCCAGGGGGAGTGAGAATGAGGGGAAGAAAAAGGCTTCCCTCTCCATTACAAAATGCCTTATATTGCTTCTCAACCAAGAGAAAGGGCATATCCAAGGAATTAAGAGATCTTGTTTCAAGAATCAGCTTTGCCACAGGACATCTGAAGGGGATAAGCTATTTCCCCCCAGCACTGTAACTACAAAAGGGTAGATAATTCTTCCCTTACACAAAGGCTGTGAAGACAGAATGATTTTCATCAGCGAAATGTAGGAATGCTGTAGAGATGAGTACAAGTACTTCAGTCTAAAAGTCAGAACGGCTCACTTGACCTTCAGCTTTAACTTACCCATACCCCTATCCTGCATGTCCTTCTCAATTTCAGTGAGAATACTGATTGGGCATCTAAATCTGGATAGGCAACACACTCATAGGCAAAAGTTACTGGTATGAGTTGTCAGTGACAAGACACATCTGCAGTGAGTACACTGAAAACCTATTTCTGGCAGCAGCAAAGCAGAGCCACTTTTCAAACTGATTTTCCACATTTTAAAATGTACTGTATGCCAATCTAATGAGAGAAGCTTTTTCACCTCATCCATTGAGTATGTGTGACATCATTTGCTCAAAGAGTACCACAGCAGCATCTCTGACAGGCCCTTCCCAACAACTTTCACCAGCCAAAATGTCTCTAGGTTTCTGTCTTCTTGTTGAGCCTGCAGAGGGTACAATGCAAAGCCAGAGATTTGGCTGAGATAATTTTAGACTATGACACTTGCTGATCACATCCTATGTGAACAAGCCGGCTCGCTCTGCATACACATAGTCTGCAACCAGCTCAAACCCACACACTGCAGAGGACTGACTTTGCACCTACAGAAGGTACACTGTCTACCACGTTCCTTTGAAGATAGTATTTACAGGGCACTGGCAGACATATCATTTAAAATGAAATAACCAAAGCATTTTTCTTTGCTGTCAAGTACCAGTTACTTGTTAGCCACCTCATTGAATTGTGGCCCATTGTATTATTGTAACCCACCATAGTGGTTTTAAGGCAATACTACTAAAAAGCCATTGTGGATCTGTATCTAACAGCCAATTTTACTTCAGAGGAAAAGCCCTGAGCTACAGGACTGAAAGGCTAAGTTTTAGGTCCCTTCAAATCCCCAAAGGACCATAACAAACAGGTATTCTCCTTGGGCAGGGGAAGCATATATGATATTAAATGGTTCAGTCTAGTCCTGTGTGACTGCTAGGAAGCGGATGACAACTAAAAGGCTCAGACTGTCTTTCGGATAGCTCTGCTGCTGCTCACACACATGATGCCAGCTTCCCTTTGGGAACTTTTAATTACAGCATGGGCTAGTGATGGAGTGAAGATCAGGTTATGGAGAACTGGCTGGCAGAAGCACCTGTTATAGATGACTTGAAGATGTGCCACCACAACATGGACTTCAGGCAAAGGGAAGAAGAGCTCAGGAAGTCCTAAGTCTGACCTCCATTTAGAAGGATGTTCTTCACCAACAACATAGTCCTGTGCTTACTTTACTATTTAGCAAAAAAAATCAGGATTAAAAGCAAAAACCCACTTCAATTTTCTCTATTTTTAGGAAAAATACAGAATAAAATTTCCTTTTGTAAGATACTGTATTGTTCTTAAAGAAAGTTCACTTAAATACAGAGTATTCTTTATTTTTACCAGTCTCAGAGTTGAAAGTGCCTAAGATAAATTCTCTACTGGCACTCCCTGCATATTTTTAGCTGTATTCCTAATTTTAAGACATTAGTATCCCCTTTCATTTTTATTAAATAAGGCCTTATGTCCAGCTGCCCTGAGTAAACCCAGAGCACCTAGAATACAAGACAAAAAGCTTCCTTCAGAATTTCATTCCTGTTTAAAATGGGCTTCATTGAGCAGCACTTGGTACCAGAGCTGTACCCTGCTAATCAATACCTTTAGTATTACTCCTGTTAAACAGCACTTACTGCTGTTTATCAACCAGAGATAATCAGCTCCCAGGGGAGTTGAACAGAATGCAAGGCAGCATCCACCAGGTCAGCTAGAGTTAGCTATCAATAAGCAGTACCCAAAACAGCTGGCAGCACATCTGTGTGATACCATCTAACAAGCCATGGACTTCTCCAGTTCTTAGAGACTCTGGCATTTGGAGCAGCCAGGGTGTACCACTGCCCTGTCAGCAGCACACCAGCCTTCTAATTGGATCTGCACAGCCATGGCAGAGGTAAAAGACTCAGTAAAGCTCTGCAAGGGCACATTGTGACCCTCCCTGAAATCAGGGATAGGTTCAGGTAATCCCCAGCCAGTACAAGAGCTCCTTGGGATGTGGTGTAGGGGTAAATTTCACTTTTGATGTCTCACTGCAGCCTTGAAATAGAAATGTTAAATATACTCCAAAGACACAATTGTATGGAGCTAACTGCTCAGCAAAGTGTGAAAGGCCAGGATGGATGGGGGTTGGAGCAACCTGAGCTAGTGGAAGATTGTAGCCTTGGGTGATATGGTTTAGTGTGAGGTGTCCCTGCCCATGGCAGGGGGCTGGAACTGGGTGATTTTAAGGCTTTTTCCAACCCAAACCATTCTGTGATTCTATGATAACGTGCCCTGGAGATTCAGGATTTAAATTCTGGTTCTTCACTAACAGTTTTCTTGCACAATAGGACATGTTGTTCCTCTCACACAACGCAGAGCACATCTTGGATAAAGGCATGAGTCAGGCTTAAAAAGCAGGCTCAATCTCCACGCTAGAAATTCAGATACTGAAAATTACCTTTCCTGGGATACGAATGAAGACAGAAATCTAAATCCTCTATATCACAGCTCCTACTCCTTCCCTCCCAGCACAAGGGCATGAGGTACAACTTGACATCATTGAGGCACAATGCTATAAGTAGGTCTCAGAGATGAGAACACACCTATTATTGTTTTTTGCTAGTAAATGAAGGCTGGTCAATGACGTCAAGAAGTCACAGTGCACTGAGAAATGTGCCTACGTGGCAAGATTAATTAGAACAAGTAATGAAGATGAATACTCATTTCCTGCCTGGTAAAGAGCCCTAACTCTGAAAAGGTGAAGAAGGAGCTTTGCGTATTGACACATACACGAAGCCCAGGCAGTGGAAGGCAGAGCCTCTGCAGACACAGCCTCCCTTTTGGGGGGTCTGACATCCTCCAGAGCTAGGACAGATTCTTAGTACCATAACTGCTGCCTGTGGAGGGGATGCAGCAACAAAAACATCAGGAGAATAGAAAGGCAGGCTGCAGACAAGAGAGTATACACACCCCTGGCAGAGGCTGCCTCTGGATTTCACAACCCTCCCAACCCAGCAGACTATTTGGAGGAGACTGGTGATGTAAACAGTATCTGTGCAGTTAGAAATGCTCAAAAATAACAGCAAGAGACACATAGAGTGAACCTAAATCTCATGATTTGTAATGTGAGGTTGCTTGTGTCTTCCCAGTACTGGCATATATAAGAAAAGGTGTCATTAAAGATGATTCTCTAGGGGTCCTACAGAACATCTCTCCTTATACATGAGCCCCAGATCCATGTTGTATAATGGAGTACATTGTTAACACTGTATGTAAAGGCCAAAGGCTTTATTATTTCTGCTCTGTGTGATGCCAGCTGCAAGTGTGCAGAGCTACTGTAAAATAGCAAGGGTAGGCATAAAAGCAAAGGAGAGGGAAGCAGGATCAAGTCCATGTTTTGAATGGTACAAAGCCTTAAAGCAAGTATGGCAAGTACTGACATTCATTACCAGACAGTTGTATTTGAAGAATTTTCTTCCAGCTTCCTAAGTAAGAAGGGAAAAAAAAGAAAGGAACCAAAACTTATAAAGCACATTTATCACATAACACTGATTACTGCTGCAGTGCATGTGCTTGCACAGGAAGATCACATGGAGACTGCATTAAAGATCATTATTTTCAGTACACTATCTCTTAAAGGTTAAAACACAAACCTGGAAGCACAGTGGGGAGAAGAAACAGCCAGGATATGAAGCATTAAATAGAAGTATCTGAACTGGCAGAGCTTCAGCAGAGGAGGCAATGACAGGCACACCAAGAGATCAGTTATCCTCCCAACGATCAGGAAAGCTCATGTCCTAGAAGCCAGTTTCTGAACTGTGCTAATAATAGGTCAGTCAGCAAAGCAGATGCTGCATCATCAGCCAGATCTATGTACAAGCTGGAGGCATGAACACAAGAGACTTGTTTAATTAAGGAGGATGAAAGAAACTGAAGCTTGTAATGCACCACTGACCACAAGCCCTTCTCAGCTAGAAGACATGAACATCTCCAACACCAGAGCACAGGAGCTGCAGCAGGATGGAACCAGGCTGTACTGGGTGTTTATCAGGCTGTCCCTGCTGCAGCCCTACTCACAGAGGGCTTCTCGATTAGACAGTCAGGCTAGAAGGGGAAACAGGCACAGGGAGGTAGCAGCCCATTGCTGAGGCACAGCAAATGATGACCAAGAGGCAAGTAGCCAGGCCTCTCAACTCCAGCTGTTTCCATTGCTGTTAGTTAAGGCCAAGTATCTACTTCTGCATTAAATGACAGTATGACCTGATGAGCAAACTACAAGAAAATTCATTTGAAGCATTTGAAGGCTTGACAGACACCCACTAAAGAAGTCATTTTAGTGCCAAGGGGTGACTTGGCTACAAGTTTTCTTCACCAAGACATTTAAGCTGAAAATTGTGACAACAAAACAATTTCCAGCAGCCAGAGCATAAAATTCCCTTGTACAAAGTATCAAGTTTCAGTTTTTTGGTAACATATACCATTAATAGCTACTTACAGCCAAAGCTTACCAAGCCTCAGCCCATCTAAACAAAAGACAACCTAAAACCTCATCTTTATGGGAAAGTCACAACCCACATTCAATCAAACAGCAAGGATAATATTCCTGCACACCACAAACTATGTTAGGCCTGTTCTCAGTACCTGAGAATTTAACAGTGCCTAAATCTGGCTGACTCCAGAATCATCCTCCCTGTTTGAAGTTGTTTGGCTTCCTCATTGCAGAAACTGGACCTGCATTGTAGATTGAACTCAAACCTCATTTTCTATTCCTGCCTTCCTCACAACAATAAGGGAGATATTTAGTAGTGGGAAATGCTTATTAGAGATCTTCTGTGTTTGATGTAGTACCACTTCCCTAATGGGCCTTGAACAATTTCCATGTTTTGAAAGCAGAGAGATTTCCTTTTAAAAATTAAATCAGCAGTCTGATGGGAAGTTGACCTCCATGAAATATTTCCTCCCATTTTTACTATCTCTGGCAATCCCCTACTACTTTCCCTGTCTTCTTGTATTCTGTTCACATCCCGATTCTTGTGAAAAAACATGAGATGCAACTTTCAGGTGACCATTAACTGTTGCCAGGCTGACTCCCCTACCACACTGTTGAGCTAGAAATTTAAGCTCAAAGAGGGGAGATTGAGCTGAGCTCTTAGGCAGAAGCTCTTCCCTGTGAGGATGCTGAGGCGCTGGCACAGGTTGCCCAGAGAAGCTGTGGCTGCCCCATCCCTGGCAGTGTTCAAGGCCAGGTTGGACACAGAGGCTTGGAGCAAGCTGCTCTAGTGGAAGGTGTCTCTGACCATGGCAGGGGCTGGAACTGGATGAGCTTTAAGGTCCCTTCCAACCCAAACCAGTCTGATTCTGATTTCTCACTTCAAAACACAGCAAACTCTATGGTAAAAACCAGCAAAGAAATGTTGGTTTTCAATGAAAGTCACTGGCATGCAATTTCCAGCATGAATGCATCACCTCCACAGGACCTTCTCCCTTTTCAAGAGCCTGAAACTCCTCACCCCATAAATATCCAAATGAAATACAGCAAGGGCCCCTACCCTCAAAAATTGGAGGCAATTACCCACAGCTTCACACACAGTTCACACATTCAGTAAATGGGTAAAGGAATAGTGCCACTTAAAGGAGCAAGTCTTGACCAATGCCATTCTTAGAATGAACTGAACTTCCACTTCAGTAGAAAAGGATTATGATCTGATACCAAAAGGGCCCTTCTGACAAGAAAATCTCCTAGCTTTAGTATTATTTCTGTTTATGCCTGTTTGACATTAGAGAATATGCATATGTAATGTATACATAACTTTACAGAAGTCCCTGAAGAAGTGCCACAAGCACTAGAGCACTGAGGACACAAGTCATCTAAAACAGTATTTGCTACTAATGAACAAAAGAGCCCCCCACTACATGAAGACCTAAATATAAAAGTCTTGTGCAGTGCCTGGCAGAATGCCAGTGTGGTATATGGACCCAAGTCATTCTGACTCCCATGCTTTGCAGCTAAAGCAAAGGCAAAGCCGTTAGGATGGCAAACTCATAAGATAGAAGAACATGTATCAAATATTCACTATCAAATAGAATTAACTATGAGTGACGCTGATTGTTGAAATGCTGGACATGCTAGGAGAATGAGGAAAAGTAGATTCATCATTGCATATGTTAAAATAATCTCTTATATGCAGAGACAGGCACCATCTTCTCTCATTCAGTTAATGATACTTATGATCTCAGTTTTTCAAAGGGTTTAGTTATTTACCTGGATGGGTTTTTTTCCTTTTACATGCCAAAAAGAAGTGTAAATACATGTTTAATGATGTATTTCTTGGATGCTTTCAGCAGTGAGATACATCACTGAGTAACCCTGCTCTTAAATGAATTAAGCCAAATAGATGAGGTTTGAAGCAGGTCTTCTTAAATTCTGTGCTATTAAACATTCCGTTCTCCTCATTAAATGATTAGGTGTATTTTCAATACTGATATATTAACTTCAGCCTTTACTGCGTGCTTGTCAAATGTACTGCGAAACCTATACAGATGTAATGAAAAGATCTTTGACCCATAGGGCAGTACAAATATTGACCCAATATTTTTAAAGCCCTGATTCAAAACAGACACAAAAGAATGCTCTGAAAAAACGCAGCCAAAATCCCCAGCAGCTGGAAAAATGCCACATCATCTTTTATTTGGATGAGGGCAATGGGGTTGCCATAGAACTTACAAACATGCTGAAGCTAAGCCTAATCCTACAGAAATATCTACAGCCCTCGGGCTCCACTTCATGCAGTCACTCTGTGGCCTGTGTTGGGTTTTGAGGCCCAAAGAAACTCATGATCACCTCAGGACACAGGAAGGGAAAGAACCTTCCAGGTCAGACAAATCCACTCCTCTGTTATCATTAGGAACTACTTGATGCAGTCTTTTGAAACAGGAAAGCTCCAGCTCAAGGTACAGTATTACTGCTACAGGCTCTTGTAGCAAGCTCAAGTTCTGTGTCTGAGCTACACCATATTTGTACCAGTTCTGTCAGTGATGTTCACACATAAAAACAGGCCTAGCCCCATAAGAGGACAAACTACTCCCACTATCAAAAAGATCTTCAGATCCAGACTCTCTGCCTTTAGATATCCTCAGCATGTCAGTCTGAGGAAGCCAGAGCTGGGGGAAACAGCTGTTCATAGGTACTTCAGTGCTGCTGTGGTCTCATCATTGCACCTTCTCTCAAATACACTTAAAAGCTTGAGGTATGACTTGTGCAAGCTGGCCTCTGAAGCAGGGAGTGCTTCTGGCTGAACTATTCATTTGGGCTGTGCTACTGCTCTAATTGCAAATGGCAGAGGATGGAAGCTTCAGCCACACACCCCCTCCCATGGAATAAGTACCACTTCGACACTTGCAGTAGTTTCTCAACACAAACTTCCTTTGGGTCATCATCTGTTTGCAACAACATTTCTGCACAAGGCATTAGAAATCCCAGTTGACTCCCTAGGACAGGACACATGGTTAGTTTCAACACACTGACTGTTAGGTGATCTCTTTTCATAATGTTGGGGGTGAGATTGGGTCTGCATCCCATGTTTTCAGCATGCTGCCATGTCAAGCTTTAAAAATAAAGAGGAATGTATCAGTAGGTGCTACTGAGATGCAAAGGACAGCATATTGTACCACCCTCAGACTTCTAAAAACCTAAATGGCTGCACCATCAAAGCAATTAGTTGCTTTCCTTCTTTTACTTCTCTTCATCAATGTCAGAATGGCACTGAGTCAACAGCTGTCTTCTAACATCCATTTCACTGTGTAACACAACTTCCAGCTAAAGGATGCAAGAATAATAATGTGCAAACTGTCTGACAATACACATTTCCTCTCCTACTCTGCCTATGCATCCGTTGATGTATTTATTCATAGGCAGAACTCACAGTCTGTCCCTGGCTTGGCTTTGCTAGCTAGGGTAAATACACCAAATGCTTCCAGCCTCTTCTCATCTCCCAAGAAATGCTTTTGATTATCTCTTCTTTTTCTTAAAGTTGACTTTCTCTTCACCTGGTCATATTTTGATTTCTCTTTCTCCAATGCTCATGACCAGAATAAGAACAAGGGGAAGAAATGACATTGCATTTGAAAAGAAGCAGTAGCAAGCAATTGAGATCTGTTGTAGTCAGGTCATAAAAACGTGACAGTGAATATTGTCTGGTTTTGCTATAGCTGAGAAACATTACAGAAACAGTCAGATATGTAACATACACCAGCTTGTCACATTAATTATTTTTCCTTTTTAGAACCCACATTGAGAATCATTCAAGTAATATTATGAAATCAGCCACACTCTGCATACAGACTAAGCAAATATTCCAGAACCTTCAGCAACAAAAGGATTTCACCCTGAAAACTACAATGAAAATCAGATGCTGTCCTGCCATCTGTTTAAAACAAGTTTTTCATATCCTTTTGGTTACCAGAAAAGAGCAAAGTGTTTTATTTTGGAGGATTATCTTTACTGGTGACAGTAAAATATACTCAAATAAGCAAAACACACAGTAAGCACGTTGAAACATGGGATACCACTTATTCTTACTGCATTGTAAGATTGGAGTTTAAATGAACTTGCTCAGCAGACCTTCACTGCAGCTATGACCATACTAGGCTGTGAAGTGAACACAGCCAAAGAGAAAGACTTGCTCAGAAGAACCTGTGTGCATTCTCATCCTAGGCTGCCGTTTGCTCTGCTGATAATGTCATTCAAACTTATTTAACAGAAAGCTACAGGGGACAGCAAGTCAAGAGCCCACACTGGGCACATAAATATAACATCTTGGTAAAAATAACTTGATTGGCAGACTCTTTGACCCATCAACTCCAGCATTTGATCTGTTCAGCTCCAGCATTATCCAGATACACCAAATGGGATGCAAACCCTGCAAGGATTGCTGGTTCCTGGAGAACTACAAGATGGGGTCAGTGACACTGATGGAGGGCTGCACTGAACATTACCAGGAACTTGGAGCTCAGACTACACAAAGAACAACCCAAACAACTGGCCAGATAACACTGCTAGAAAGCAGACATTATATATTACTTCCTTTTCTCTGCAAGAGAGAAGAAACAGAAAAGGAAGAAAACAAAAGAACACTGCAAGAAGCAGTTCAACCAGCCAACAAGTTAGAGAAAGCTGCAGAGCCACAACCACCAGTTCCCTAAGCTAAATAAAATATAGAATGGGGGGGGGGGGGGGGGGGGGGGTAGGGGGGTGGAGGGGTGTAATTTTCCCCTCAGTGATTCATGTCATTTTTGTATAACTTCACTGCTAAAGCAACAGCAACCAACAGAGCTAGATTCCTAATGTAAAAGCCATACCATTACCCAGGCAGTAATTTACTGCTTTGCACAGTGTCTGGCAAACAGGACAGTCCAATGGTTAGAAAGATGGAAAGATGCTACTGATGCCTCATCCTCACATCTGCTACAAGTCAGCTCCCAGGAAACGGGACTGACCAGGATGCTTCTTAGTTTATCAGTTTGCTTAGCAAGTTCTGCCTTTCCAGATGCTGAAAATAACAGGCCCTGGTTATGACAAAAGCAATTGCTTAAAAGAAATAGCTAGGAGAAAAAAATAAAAGAGAAAGTGAATACATAGAGGTTGTATCATCCTGAATTACTTCTTCAAGCAGTTCCACTGTCATCACAGCTCTTTACACAAACAGAAGGAAATGAAGAGAATTTCATATGTAACCTCCTTTTTAAAATCTATTTGTTGTTTCACAATAAACATGAACCCAACCATTGTCTGCGAAAGCAGAAAGTGGCATTTTCTTCCCAGTCCTTGCGGTATCAGCACCCTAATAGAAAACTATTTACTTTCTTTAAATAGACACTGCTCCGGTGGGGGTTAGAAACAGGCTTCACCTGCTTGTCATGAATTATTAACCAGAAAAAAAACCCTTTTGTTGCCCTTTCCAGAGGCTTGATTTGCAAGCTGAAAAATCAAACTGACACTTATGTCTCTTGTACAAATATCCAACCTTTTAAAAAATGCTCTGAGCATTAGAAATCCATTTTTTTTCCTGAATATGAGAACAATTCTATAAATAGCTATCCTTCACAGAACTGCTTCAAGACATTGTTTTTACAGACAACAGTAGGAAACTGAAGGAGGTCTTAGTGCCAAATATATTCAAAGTGAAATAAACTCTCCAATCAACTGTGGGTTTCCATTTATTATTACAAGGTTTGCTGGTATTTTTCGGCTTATACAATTAGTTTATGGAAGGGAAGGAACAAAGGG
Source organism: Melopsittacus undulatus (assembly GCF_012275295.1). Lineage (NCBI taxonomy): Eukaryota > Metazoa > Chordata > Aves > Psittaciformes > Psittaculidae > Melopsittacus > Melopsittacus undulatus. The sequence continues at coordinate 5,291,502 of NC_047529.1, read as the reverse complement.
GATGACTGTACCATGTTCTGGCATAGCTATTCCAGTTACAGCCTTCCAACTTCCTCACTTAGCTTCCCATTTAACAGCTCTGGACTGCCAATGGATGAACCCACTGTCACACACCACAGCCTTGCACAAGCACAAGCAAAGACAAGATTATTACTGTAACTCCATGATAGGATTTCCAGATACACTGACTCAAAACTGTGCTCCATATCCTCGAAAAAGCAAACATAGGAAAATAAATAGGAGCTAATGTAAAAGCATATTGCCTGTTCAGCCTGCACATTTAAGGGTTGCTATCTCCTCAAGCCATTTTTGCACTGATACCTAGACATAAAATCAACTCCTGCAAAACAGCTACACAACTCATAAACCAGATTTCCACAGCCAGCATATTTAAAGTACCTATTCAGTCATTTCAGCATATACTCCATCACAAGGCCAAAGTTCAAGCACAACCAAGTTCTAACACTGTTTTCAACAGGGCACACGCGCTTCTGAAATACTTGAAAATCCATCTGCAAAATACCAGGAGGAATTCATTCAGTTCCTACTTTTGATACAGTGATTTGCTTTAACAATTGCAAATAGATTATTTTATATTACATGTCTGATACGATCTATACAACAAACTGCACCCAGTTGCTCAGGGTACCAATACTCTTTCACCCCAGTGCAGCTTCACAGTTGCAACATGGAGTGGAGACCATGACAGTGCTGATTTCAGGGGGTGACACGGATGTGAAACTGGAGTAACACAGCAATGAATCAGGCCATGAGCTTTCCTGACAGCTCCCCAGTCATAACACTGATCTAAGCATACTGGAATGTTTTTAGAGGGGAGTAAGTGTCCAGTAAGGATTAGTAAAAACCCAGTGACATGTCCCACCAGGCATGGCCAGGGAGCATGCAGCAGCTCAGGAAGAGGAATTCAAAGGGAGCTCTGACCTCTGGAATTCTGGGTCTGCCATGAAATCAGCCAAAATCCTCAGTACACAAAAGGCAACACAGAGAAACCACAAGCCAACTATGAACCACAAGAGCATCCCAAATGGATCATTGCCTGTAAACTAGGACAATTATAAACTCACTGGCCATCAGATCATTAACACGGCTGGAAAATGCCAAGTCTTCCATCCATCTCTCCATGTTTTATGCGTCAGGGATGAGCCACAGGCCTATTGCATTTGCTGTTGCTCACCAGAAGAGCAGAGGAATGTGTACTGATGTAATGCTTGTCTGCTGTGTCAGGACTGGCATGCCAAGCCTCCTGGTTCCTGCCCATCACAACACAGAAAACAAAGAACCATTTTAGAGCAGAAAGCTTTTCTCTTACCTTATTTTGATCTGTCCAGTAAAAGAAAAATCCCTGTGGATCTGTTCTGAGGATAATTGGAGTCACAACAGTGGAGTCCTGGAAGAAAAGGACAAGCAAAACATCCATATCAGCACAGAGAACAAATAATTATGCATTAGCTGCTTTGCCACCCATATTAATGAACTGTAACATCCAGAAATTACCCTGAAGTTATCACTGGCAAGATGACACTAAAAGAATTTAATATCACCTGCCTAATCTCCATTTTTCTGACATAAAGTATTTCTATTACTGAGAAGACAGCACTAAATAACTGCAGACTTGTCAACAAATGGAGTTACTCCAGAAAAGCTGGGAGAAGATGAAATAAAACAGACACAACACATGGTCAAACTACAGCCCACATAGTAAAGTGCTACACTTATCAGAAGTCCATTTGATCCCCACCTTGATCCAAATTAGCCTTCACATATAGGGAAGAGCTAAATGCCTCTAAGCTTTACTTTAACCTACAAAGACTGAATTTTACTAGAAAACCTGGAATAGCATCCACTGCATTAAGACTTTAGTCTTTTAGTACTGGGAGTATATATATATGCCATCCCATTTCCAAATCAGTTGAAAGCCTGTAGACTCTGGTAACATCTATAGCTCAGGTCATTTAAAACCAGGCTCATTTATAAGTACAGTAAGTAAGGCAGCCTGGTTACCTACATATTCATGTCTTCTGACTGACAGCAGGTACCTGACTGGGGAGTTACAAACTCTGCCCAAAGCCTATTCTGTAGAGGGTGTTCAATTTTATGTCTCACCTTTTGGGATCCCCAGGTGCCTAAAAGTAGCTGACATCAGTGCAGCCCAGTCCTAATAGGATTTATCCTCTCTCTACTATTTTTCATGACATCTGTAAAAACACAATTGTCTTGAGAGCTCTACCTGTTGGCCAAACTCAATTTAAAAGTTATGGAGGGAGCACACAAAGAAGACAGGGAGGCAGAAACATTGCCTAAGCCTTATCTCCACAGGAACACAGGCTAAATGCACAATTCCCCTTCAAAAGTGATGTCTAATTGTATAATCCTGTTGAAGTGTTAGAGGTATTTCAGAGCTTTGGCATTCACCTATTTCCAAGAAAGCAATATGTGAGGTCAGTCTATACTACTTCAAGGAAAAAATGAGTTCAACAGGTTCAAATCTAAAGCAAACATACTTAAGTGTGGGGGCTTTTAAAGTGCAAATAAGGTTGATGGAAGTGATATTATCATTAATAAATAAAAACTAGCTTAAGCAAGTGCCATTTCTGAGGCAAGAAGGAAACACTTGTCTATATAATACCACCAGTACAGTCCTTTATTTTAATAGCCATTCATGAAACAGGGAAGTTGAATCACAGAATCCTAGAACAGTTTGGGTTGGAAGGGACCTGAAAGCTCACTCAGTTCCAACCCCTGCCACAGGCAAGGACACCTTCCACTGGAGCAGCTTGCTCCAAGCCCCATCAAACTTGGCTTTGAACACTTCCAGGGATGGGGCAGCCACAGCTTCTCTGGGCACCCTGTGCCAGTGCCTCAGCACCCTCAAAGGGAAGAGCTTCTGCCTCAGAACTCATCTCAATCTCCACTCTGTCAGGTTAAAGCCATTCTCCTTGTCCTGTGCCTACAGCCCCTTGGCCAAAGCCCCTCTCCAGGTTTCTTGTAGCCCCTTTAGGAGCCTTTTCTTCTCCAGGCTGAACCAGCCCAGCTCTCTCAGCCTGGCTCCAGAGCAGAGCTGCTCCAGCCCTCACAGCATCCTTGTGGCCTCCTCTGGACCCACTCGAGCAGGTCCACTTCTCTGTTGTGTTGGGGGCCCCAGAGCTGAACACAGTACCGAGGTGTCCAGAAGCCAAGTGACAGGCCCAGCACCCACCACAGGGGAATGAGTGGATGAATAAAATGGAGTCAAGAATGAAGCATATTTTTATGTCAGCACAAGAGAAACATAAATAGAAGAGCAAGCTCTACACTAAGCAGAAATACAGGATTGAACCTTTAAATGAGTATAGAAGTTCTCTTTATAGCTGGAAGACTGGGGCTATGGGTTAACTGTGCCACAGGTTCACTAACACCTAAACAGATGCCACGTGAGCTTTCCAAGGCTGGGAACAAACACGGCTGAACCCATGCCAGGCAATGCAATGGGAATGTCCCAGCTGGGGCTGGAACTCGTTCACAAAGTACCACTGACCCTGGTTTTCCTCATGACAAGAAAAGTGTTGCAGCACTTCCCCTAAGAAGAGCACACATACAGAATTTGTACCATCTATTTTTCTTCTGTTTCCCCATAGTTTCTAGCATCTTGTACACCTGAGAGCTGGGCACTATTTGAGTGTAACAGGCAAATTTAACTTTAAAGTAGGGCAAGCCATGTACAGATGTTGACTGACTGCCTATATCCACAAGCTCCTGCAGAAGTCTTCTTACACCTCTGCCATTCAAAAAGAGGAAAGAAAAGTTTCTGCTAATCTAACTCTCCTTTTTTTAGCTTGTATCATCATGTGCCATGCAGCCTGTGTGTAAATATGTAAAATGAGGAAAAGACAACAGCCTTTGGATGAGATATACACAACTTCATGGGGAAAAGAAAGAGAAGTGATGGCAAACAGAGGCATGAAGTGATTATGTCGAGGATTAATCAATGTTGTAGGTTAATCATTTCAAATCCATTGCTTCAACCCAAAAGCAGTTTGGATTTACCTGTGCTGATGACATACAGCTATCAAAGCAATACTTCTGTAGATGTGGGTTGTAAAATGATGACTATAATCAGCCTCAAAAAAGTGGAGGATGATGGGAAAGAGCCTTCAACATCTAAGGCAGTGTCACAGTCAATGGTGCAAATGACTGTGGGTTATCAGGCTTTGAACAGGCACTGTGCCAAGCAGTGGCTTGGTTTCCCACACATTGCTATTGCAAACTCCTTGCACAGAAAGGCTTAGACTGCCCCTAACCTGGCAGTCCCAGACTGCTGCATGTCACACCAGTCTGTACATCAGTGAATCACTTTCTAAAGGGCTTTTAATTTCACCTTTTAAATCCCCCATCTTTTTATTTGTTGATTTAGGACCAATTTTCTACTTTCCTCCAATTTCACAGCCTCAAATGAGTAATGTGGTTGTTCTATATTTATCCCATTAAGGTGCCTCCCAATTGACTCTGCAACCTCAGACCCTGCATTAGCAACATTACTTTCACTCTTAAACAAAAAAGCTCCAAACTTATGCCCACAAAGTGCCACAGGGAACTTTGGGATCCTTACCAACCAGGCTCAGAAGACCAAAGGACAAATCCATATTTAAGTGCTTGCTGAGTAACCATTTCAAGGTCTGGTTTTCAGCACAGGTCCCCCCTAGACTGCATCTAACATCAGCCAGCAAAAAGGGCCACCTCCATTTGAATACTACTGATCAATACATAATGTCATACAAAACCAAACAGCGAAGAGGGTGGAAACTTTGGCTTAGCTCCTTCCTGACTCTTTGCTCATGCTTCCTAATCCTCAGAGCAGCTCCATGACCAGGCTGTGCATCCAGAAGCCTTCACTGAGGGGGGTGGGAGGGGATAAAAACCTATATGTACCCTGCCAAAGAGGGCTTGAACTCTAGTTGAGCAAAGGTGTAAGGCTGGGGAGAGTCCCTGCAAAGAGTTTTCTTGCCACCCCACAAGCCAGGGGAATGATGAGCTTGGAGGAATGGAGAAGGAGCAAAGCAGAAGGGATAACTACAGTTTACATGTGATCATCAGATATATCAGCTATTAAATTCCATAATACACAGGATTTACTCAGACTGGAACTAAGCAGGATTAGCCAGACAATTAGCACTATGAATTTCTTTAGGCTGACAGCTAAACTGTGGGCAACACAGACACAGTACCTGTGCCCTGTGTTTGCAATGGACCCCTGAAATGGGCCAGAAGGATAAAGATGTCCCCTTTTACCAAGGGTAGAAAGCCAGATCTGCCATGTAAAAGAAGAGACTGCAAGAGGGAAATGTTGGAGAAGGTGAAATGAGTGCTGGAGGCTGGAAGCAGGACAAATCCAACAAAACTGGAATTGAGTTTACAAACCACATAAAATGAAAAATCACTTGTTCAACAGGAACATGCATGAAAATACTCTTCACTATTAGAGTGGTTAAACCCTGGAGAAACCCTGGTGATGGCCCCACAGGACACAAGTCATCATTCTTCTAACTGAAGACCAACTTCCCGCAAGTTGAAAAGAGCCACCCTGAGCAGACTTGCTTCTTAGCAACAGACTACATTGTCTCATTTCTCAGGATGTCCATATCTTTGGGATAGCTGCAGCCTCATCACATGAACACCTGATTTGTCGGCATGAATCCTTATTTGTTGCAAAGTACGCTGTCAAGAAAGAAGGAATAAAAGGGGAATGTTAGAGCAAAAGTAGCCAAATGCCAACCAGGATGACTTTAGTTTTGCCAAAGAATTCTTGCATGATGCTGAGCAAATGATTTGAACCAGACTGTTCATGGGCATAAATTCTGCATTCTAATTTTGAGGGAATACTGCAATTGTATTTCCACATTTCATTTTCTCATTTTCAGAGACGCTGAGCCCAAATTCATCTGAAGCCACTGGGGAGGCATCCTGAACAGCTGACTGTATGGTGCTAAGCAGCCTGAAAATTAGGTCCAAGGTATCTAATCACAGATTAAAAATTAGGAGCTTTTTACGTTGGTCTCTTTTTTTGGACCTACAAGAGCACAACTGGGAACACGTTCTGTCTGATGGGTCCTTGTGACAATAAGTTTAAAAGTGCTTATGAACCATTTAGTTTATAACAGATAAAAGACTTCATAATGATTAGTTAACTGCATTTCACTACAGCCTTTGTTATTAGGTCTTGAGCATTCCGATATTAAAGTGAAGCAAGCATACAGTGCACAAGTTAAATGTGCTGTTATTAGCTTCCCTTTTACAAAGAATTCCTCACTTACAGAGTTGTTTTCTGGTTTCAGTTTCCCCACTATCTCGCAGTGCTCCAAAGGCTCAGACTACAATAACACAGATGTTATCTGTGACTTCAACATGTGAAGTCTTCAGCAGACCTTGAGGCAGGCAGCTCACCATTCTGCAGGGGATACAAAGCTCTTTCCCCCTAGCTAAAGTTAGCAAGAGCTTTCCAATGGAGTTAACCAAGTTCAGGCTTTCCCCTTCACTAAATGTTAACTGCTGAGACATTTAAAACTCAATCTGATTACCCTCTTATGTTAGGAAAGACCAAAACCACCACTTAGATAAAATACTGATATTTGTTTACTACATAAAGATTAGCAATAAAGAAAAAGCAACAAAACCTCCAGAATCTTGGATTAACTTCTTCCCTCCAGACTGAAAGCATTCAGAAAAAAATCAACTCTCTTCAGTTTATTGTTTTAGTTTTATGCATACAGAACAATGGGCTTCCATTTGTCATGGCCTCAGTAATGTGCTCCAGTGACAGGCTTGGGCAGGGTTTAAAAACAAAATAAGGCAGGAAAAAAACCCCATGTTACTTGAGCATCAACATCTTCAAATCAATTCAGAAGATTTCCAGGTTTTTCCTTTCTTTGATCTCAACTGATCCATAATAATGATGCTCTGATGTTATATTTACTTGTAAGGTTAAAGGGGATGTAGTTCATACTCTTGATAATCTTCTCTAAAAGATCCTAAACAAATAAAGCCCCAAAACTTCACATAGCTAAGCTCAGCTGGTGAGTGCAATAAGGACTAAGGAGGGCTCAAAGAGAAAGGCATTAAAATAGAACTTAAAGGACGGAGGTTCATGTTTGCTGCTCTCTGCAGTACCTGGTGAGGTGCTGTAGCCACTAAATAATGCTGCTTATCAGAAGGGCCGTTTCACTAACTAAATATTTAGAAAGAGAAATATAGCTATAAAATTGGAATAATGTCCCTCAATTTAGGCAGAGTTTTATTACCTTGCTGATATAGTTAACTTGCAAGTAAAAAAGTAAACAGTTTAAGGCACAGAGAGACCAGTTAAATTCTTTATGCAAAGTACACATTATCACTAGGGAAGATAAGAAAGCCTTTAAGCAAGAACTGAAAACAAATCTATTTTTGAATATACACCATCACATTAACTTGCTGCAGTGTGCCAACTGCTGCTCTTAGAAAACATGAGTTCAGCTGTGCTCTGGCTGTTGAGCTATTTGCTCACTCAGTTATGTCTATTTTGTTCCCACTGCAGGCCAGAGAAAAATAAAGGGAAAAAGGCAGTGAAGGTTGCAGCCCCTTCAGACATCAGCTCAGTCCTCAGAGAAGTCACCCTTTATGTTCAGGTTTCATTAACCTTCCCAGCTAGCAACACATTCTGCTCCATTAAGTTTAGCCCCCTAGAAGAGAGCTTCACCCGTGGACCTAATAGCATCCTTTTTATTTATTTATTAAACTGGTTTGAAACTCTCATCAGGAAGAGCTCTTGGAGCCTGGGTTTCACTGCAGCACAGTGGATCAAGTCAGTTCTTTAAGCCCTCCCTCTCTCTCACAGCTATAGCTTCTCTCGAGGAATAAGTGCATCTGTTCAAAGACCAGACCAGTACTTAAGAGACTCAGCATCTCCTCCCAGTAGTAAGGTAGAAGTGGTTATAAAGGCTCAGCTGAAGACAGCATGAAGAAATATGACTTTAAGCAGCAAGTGCACAGCCAAATAGCATCTTTAACCAGACACACACATGCATACAAAAACCCCACCTAAGCAACCAGTCACCTTTAGCTTTCACCTATACAAACATCAGCTATTTTTGGTCAGTGTCTTGTGAATCCAATCTATGTATCAAGAGCAAGAGTTAATTCTAAAATTTTATTTCTGACCTGTAATACTGTTATAGAATAAGCCAAAACCAGTGTGAGGAAAAGGAGAGTGACAGGACAGAAATCAGCTCCTTGATTCGGTGCTTTATAACCTGATCCAAAACCCAGTTCGTGAATAGCCTGTAGTAGGCATTGGCTGGTGCAAGTGGTATTACGCCCAACCCCATGCACAGAAGCTGGATATTTTTAATTAATCCTAATGCTTTTACAATTTAGGAATGGAAGATGGTCTGTAGAGGAAAAGAAATCTCAAGCCTTCTGAGCTGCTTGCCTTCCATCTGCCTCTATGTGATCCTGAGGGGTTGATGTAAGCTCTTCCTCTCCTCTTAGCAAAGCTCAGGCAAAGTGTTTCTCATTCAGACTGGCTCATCATCACCGGATGAAGTTCACATGTAACACGTAGCAGACTTCACTGCTGCTCCTCAGAGAGAAGGTCCATCTAACAGCATCAGTACCACACCTAATAAAGCAGCCTTACATTTCCTAACAAGGCACAGCTACTAGAAGGCTCATGATGGGAAGTCCACAGGTGGACTGGATTTAAAGCCTGTATCAGTTACAGCCTTTGTCAGATTGTTCTGCACATCATGCTGCAGCATCCTTCTAGAAGCTGGCAAATAGTCTTTAACAACTGCTACTCGATACACCATGAAATTCCTTACACGCCTCTGACGCTCTGGTTTAAATCCTTCCAGCATTCCCATTAAAAAACCTCCAACACTGCTCTTCAGTGGTTTATAACTCAGCTGAAAGAATTTTGCTTTGGGCTGAAGCTTGGTACAAGTCATAGGACTTCACAAGAAACAAGCTTTGGCTTTCTGAAATGCAAAGCAAAGTCAATGGAGCAATCTTTAAACAGCAAAACAAAGCAGCAGGGCAGGGTACCGATGTATGCCTCAGACAGGAACCAGTGCTGCCCTAGTGCAGCGGCAATGCAGAACTGAATCTCCATCCTCACTTGGAAACAGTAAATAGGAAATGTTGTGTAACAAACATCAGTATGAGCCTCACTTTCCTGAACAGCCCTGTTAGCACAGCACAACCAAAGTACTCATTACGGTCAATTCTATTTTACTGTTACATTTGGTAATTTACTATTACTCATTACAGCCTATTGTTTCACTACAGAGTTTGTGCATGCCTGTTTACATGAGAGACCACAGAGGTTCACATTAATAATCATCATTGTTTTAAAACCCCTTCAAGAAGATTCATTTGATAGAAAACAAAGACTCTGAAGCAGTTATTGGCTATCAATGGCAAACACTTTACAAAGTCACCAAATACAAATCTGTCTGAAGACCTTACAGCCAGAGTACCAAGGGAGATTTGTTTTTCATGACTTCATGGGGCTTCCACTGCTGAGAAGCGACAAGATAGGGCCGGGGATGGAAAACGCACACATATACACACAGTGCATGGTGAACAGTGAGTTAATGCTGGTATTCTTCATCACACAGTGTGGCTAAACTAAACACACACCAGCTTTCACAAGGTCGCTGCTGAAAGCACTCACTAAACACAACAGGTCTCTCCTCATCTCAGTCACAGATCCCAGGTGATATTTATGTATCACCCAGTAACACCAACCTGAAAGGCTCTTTTTTGGCAGGTTTATTCTGTATATACTAGATGTTCCACCTTTTATTACTGCAGCCTTCAGGTTTATAACTGAAAAGCTTTTTTCTAATTAGCCTATAGCAGACAGGTTAGGCACTGAACATCCACCGTGCATGGAGAACACCTCCCTTAAATCCTATGTATACAATATGCTGCCGGAGAAATAGCACTTAAACTATTAACATAAACCATTGCCTATTGCTTAGACTTGCAGTGTGGGGACTTAAATCACTGTTAACTTGACCTCTGCATATACCTGTTGAAATTTCTTGGTAACTTCCCAAAAATCAAACAATAAGTGGAATGCCAAGGCTGATGTTATCCTGCCTTTTCCTATACTAAGGAAAATAGCAACTGAAGGAAAACATTTTCCCAGGCAGATCATTGAAGCTTAGCTCCCAAACACGAAGCCAATGTTTACTACTGCTGACAAGGTCAGGGTGTTGAGCATATTAAAACTATATTAGCTTATTACTGTAACTGTAAATTCACACCATAAGCTGTTTGGTTTTCTGGTGTTCTTTCTCTCCTTGAGAGTGTTTACCACAGGTTTATAGAGGTCAGGCTCATACATTTGGCTGCTGGACAGGCTGAAAGCAATGGCAAAGCAGCGATACGTAACAAGACAAGAGCAGTTGTTAAGACACATAAACTGCTCCTTCTCCCTCTCACTGCGGTCCCTCCAGTTGCTGCTGGGGACGTCTTTAGCACAGCCAAATTTGCAGCAAAACTTGAGCTGTGTTAAGGCTCTCAAAACAAGTTATCCTCAACAATTCTCCTGGCATTCAAACTGTCTTCTTTCCCAAGCACTCCTCTAGCACTGCTCGAGCCTCTCTGTGCCCCTCTGTCTCCACTCACTGTTCGCAGGGAGACTCTTTGGGGCACAACTGAGAAACAAACACCCAATGTTGTGTTATAGGAATAAGGCTAGCAGAGAACTCATCCTGTTTTCCTTCTCAGCAGCACAGCAGGCTTACTTGTGGGCTCTGAGGAAAGGAAAGCTACACAGAGAAAAGCTACCTTTCTCTGAAACAGTCCCGGACAGAGCTTGGAAGTGAAGAAACCAATCCCAGCTGCTGAACAGCTGTGCTACCAAAGGTAAAGTGAAAACCACATTTCTCTCCTATACGAGGCAATACAAGCATAAGAGGTTGGGAAGCAGCAAGTGGTAAAAGGACAGCAGATGTGATTTTGAGGCAAGTCGCATGACCTAACAAGCCGAGAGAAGAACATCTTCTCCAGAGGAAAGAAAATGAGTGAGGGTACCCAACTAGCAAGCCCTGTACGAATACATACAGGGCTTGACAACCCCACCACACTGATAGAGAAGGTGAGAAGGGCAGGAGCCAGAAGGAAGAAGAGAGGCTGAGAGGAGGAAACGGGAGATACAACACCACAGATAGGGAACAGGTTGAAACAACTACGCTACGACGACAGAGATGGCAACGTGCACAACAAAACAAGGGAGGCAGGAGAGTAAGACACTCGCGAAAGGAGCCAGCTCAACACAGCTCGCACCGGCCAAACGAAGTGAGCCCAGGGAACCTTCAGAGAAAGTTTGCGCTGCGGACGCCCGGCGGCTTAACAACAACCCAGACTCCAGCCCGGGAGGGGACATCGACCGCGACCGGCCGGCCGCCAACTCCGGCGCCGCTCAGCTCCCCTCCACCCGCACCTGCCTCCCGCACCGGCCGCCCCGTGGGCTGGACTCCGGCGCTCCGGGCACGGCCGGGCTGGCCGCTGCCCCGGGAGCCCTCCTGCCCGATCGATGCGCCGTGCGCGTTGCATAACCCCGCTGTGTCCCTGCCCCGTGTGGGGCACTCCGAGGCGAAGCGGGAGGAGCTACTCACATCGTCCCACTTGACGAATTTGATGCCCTTCTTGAGGGTGTCGGAGACGCAGACGGGCTTGAGCTGGAGAGCGTGCACCCCTGGCTGTGCCCCGGCCATTTGCACCGCATTGACGCTCTCCCCCCCGGAGCGGAGAAGCCACGGGAGGCGGCCGCCTCAGGAGGGACGCCGGGGCGCCGGAAACCGCACCGGGAAGCGAGGCCGGCAGCCGCTCTCGGCGCGCCTGGATAGGGCAGCGAGGCGCTGCCCGTGAGAGGCTTCAGTAGCGCCCGCGGAAGGACCTGGCACGGCAGCGGCCGGGGTGAGCCATGCAGCGGCACATCCTCTATATACGGCCGGCTCGCCACGCACGCACACGCCCGCTCCCTCTCTCTCACACACACTCACGCACGCACGGGCACCGAGCGACCGGCGCTGCCCGCTCCGCTGCGCTCCAGCCCCTCCTTCCTCCCCGCCCGCCAGGCTCGGCCCCCGAGGTTCCCCCGCGCCGAGGTCAGCGCGCCGCGCCGGCGGCACTGCAGCGCCACCTGCCGGCTGCGGACAGAGAGGCACTCGCCGCGGGGCCTCGGGCTCCTCTCGCAGTGAGGGGCTGCTGTGAACCCCCCAAGGGTCTCGGTTCCCCCGGGGCCACCAGAGCCCCGCAGTTTGTCTGCCTCGGAATACGGTCACGACAAGCCCTCTCAGTGGTCCCGAAGCGAGGAGGACAACAAGGATGTGCTTGGAAATGCACCGAGGGAGAGTCACGCGTGGACCTGCGTTGATGCCTGAGAAGGGAGCAACGGTGAGTGTCTATGGGGCTTGTCCTGTACTTCTCACCAGCGTCAGGCCTCAGAAGAGGTGAGTGCATGGGATGCTGAGTGCAATTTCAGGGAATAGTTACAGCAAAAGCAGAGCAAAAGGGCAATGCCAAGCCTGCAGAATGATGGATGGGATGCCAAAGGAGGAAAGGCTCTTTATATTAAGACAGTGGCACATACAAATCCTGTCAAGGCTTCACACTTTAAATACTCAGAAATTGCTTTACCAAAGCTTTTTGCTCTCATAAGACAGACTTCCTCAGAATAAAGACACATGACCTTAATTCCCAAAGTATAAAGATGGCAAAATGTCCTCTCATCCAGCAAAATCCTAAATCCAAGGGGTTTACAGGAGGGTTTTTGAAGAACAAAGTTACATGTGCTCCACAAACGATCTCCTCTCTGCTACAGACCCTGTGCGATCATAGCAGAGATAAAGCATCAGATGATGCTGCACATGAGATTTCTGATTTCTCTGTGGAGGTTTCCAACTGACCCTTATGATTTAGGGAGAGATGGGCACACTTCTACTATCAGCAAAGCAAACACGGTAGCAAGTAGGTCTTTGAAGAGAAATTGGTTTTGTTTCAGATGAATGGTATTTCACAAAATATAGGCAAACTGAGTGGGGAGAAGTTTGGGCTTTTTAATTAAAAACCTACACAACTGGCATATTGGGCTCCCAGTTTGCTCTTACTGTTAGTTACAGACTTGTTAAAGCTCTTCTCTGGGCCACTTCCAACATCTTCCCCTTCAGCAAGAAACTTTTCATTGCCTTTAGTGGGGGTTGAATGTGCTCCTTTCTGACAGTTCATGCAGACAGCATGTACTTTCCAAGGCCAGTTAATCCATTTAATCTATTCTTTATGCTTATCAACCTTTCATGCAAACGTGGGTGTCACATCAGCCAGGGGAAAGTCTACGCTCTCAGTGCTGTGCTTTTATTTCCATGGCTTAAACAATAATGAAGTCTGGGTTTGACTGCACTGACCTAAGTACAGGATTGCTCTATGATGGAGTAAGGGAGATTTTCAGTATCATTTGCACAGCTGTCTTTGCATCCCAGCATATAGCATTCAAAAGAATAAAAATTTAATAATAATAGTAAAATCCCCCAGAAAATAAGAGCAAAGAACACTAACACTACAATTGTCTTCAGTCCCTTAAGCACATGTATTCACTGCAGGCTACTGAAAGCAGCTGTTCAGAAGATGTAAAATGACCATGGATGATGGTACCTCTGTGGCGTTTCTCAACAGGACTCTAACACATTTTCACCTGGCCAAGTCTTCCTTACAACCTTGGTTAGGGAAATCAATTGCAATTTGTGATGATACCTCATATACTCCTGGCAATTTGTTAGTCTGAACATGGGAGAGGTGATCCTATAGATCAGTGTAGGCTCTGACACTGATCTCTGTTATTTGAGATACAAAGTACTGTTTGGAGCAATTTTGTGGCTTTTCAGACTTAAGTATCTTAATCTGATGGTATTTGGCTACAGAGAAACATGCCTTTTCTGTGGCAGATCTCTAATGGATTTTGCATCAAAAGGAAGGAGTAGCACAACAGGAAATGGTATTTTGACTGTGCCTTTTAAACAACAGCTCTGGAAAGTGCTTCTGATTCAGCCTTTGCTGAAATCCTGGGCTCAGTGAAGTTAGTGGGAATTTCAGTTTCACTGTGGAAAGCTAACTCATGTGTTACTGCTATTGCTTAATTAGCATCTGCTCCAGCTAAGAATACATTTCTTGGTACACAGTACATGTTGCAAACACATTCAGTGCATGGCTAAATTCAAGTGTTCTCTTCCACATAGCATGAGTTCAGTGACATGGGAACCAGCTGCACTCAGCAGGATCACTACACCCAGAAGGAATACAAGTACCTTATCATTAGATGTAAACAATACAAGTTACTTGAAGGCAATATCCCTGTAAAGCATTATTCCTTACATAACATGCCTAGGTACCAATATTTCATTCCTGGGGGAATCAGCTGAATACACAATCTGGTTTATATACACAAATGGAAATGTATGTAGACAAATAGGAGAAAGGAGCAATAAGTGATTTAAATAAGGGATGGTGTTGACCAAAGTCAGGTCAAATGAAGACACAGCAAGAGCTATACTGGAAGTGTATTATGAGCTGATGTGAGAAATGCATTAAAATAAAATGTACTCTTTGAAATCTGATTGCAGAGAAATATGTATGAAATATATCTCACCGTAATTTGCTATCCTCAGTTTATTGGTATAAGTCTGCATTTTGAAAAGAAGCAGTGGCCTCAGTCTTGAAAATGCTTCAGTGCAACAATGCAACATACTAAGAGTTAAATGTAAGTGGCAGCCTTTGCAGGATTTGGGATTAAAGATAAACTCAGCTCCACCAAAAGCATATCATCCTAACTGCATTTTAAATTGGGCCAAATTATACTTTAATTATCATTGGGAACAGGATCATTAAGCTCTACGAAACCACTCTCCAGAAAAGAAATATAGAACATATGACCCTATCTTTCTGCTAAAAGCTCCTTCTGAGAGCAGCAGAACTCAAACCTTCCCAACAAGACAATTGCCACAAGGTGCAGTGGAACTGCCTTGTGTGGCTGTTCCGTTAAGAAATGAAACCTGCAAAATGCAGTAGCCCCAAAAGAGATCATGATTTGTTATAAAGCATTCATTTACTAACTCACCTGTTAAACGAATAATTCCATAAACTCACAGCCAGTGGCCACTGGGTTATGTTTATATTTCATTTGATGCATGTACTAGATGTCACACATACATAACAACAGCAGTCAGATATACCCTTTATGAGCGAGGCTGATAACTTATGTGGCACAGCCACTCAATCAGGTGACTCCTCAAGAGTGAATATAGAATTCTGGCACACAAAACACCACCATAGCAACAAAGACAGCCTGGCAACAGCAGCTGCTGCACGGGAAAGGATTGGAAGGGGAGGGGGAATCTTGTACAAAAGTCCATTTCCTGGCAAAATCATTTCTTTTCCCTTCATATCATCATCATAAACGTTTGTAAAATCCTGGGAGAATAAAGATGAATGCACAATGTTTGAAATTACAGCACAAGTAGTGTCTTTGTGTATATTAAATGACCCAGTCACTGCTACGCTCACGTTTTACCCTGGATAGACTGACCTGACACACAGCTGGCACCTATGGATGATCTCTGTGCTGCAGGAAACAGTTCATGTTTCTCTGTACGGCACCCTATATGAGGAAGAATGAACCCCTGATGGCTTGGACAAAAGATGTTGCCAAACAGAATTCCTCACCCACTGGCACCTGAGACCTTCACCATGACTCTTTTCATGTCATAGTGCGATTAATTCATTATTGTTGCATCAGCTTTGTGTGTGTGCTTTCCACGGGTGCATTTCATATGCAGAATCTGAAGCTGAAACTGATCTGGATAGAAATACTTACCTTTTACTCAGAAACTTTCCTCCCCCTCACCCTGACACAGGCCTGAGGGCACTAATAAGCTACATAGCTGTGCCTGATCAGTTCTTCTCTGGGAGTGCCCTCACCCATTGCCCAGGACCCCATTTAATCTCAGCCTGGGGCTATCAGTCCCTGCCCCAGTGATGCTGCAGGATGCCAGTCTCCAGCCTGGCCATGTGTTCACTGCCCCAGGCCCACCTCATGGCCTGACATCCCAGCCTGGCCTCAGCCAGGATGATATAATGTCCCCATTCCCATGGCCTCACCATCCTGGGGCTGTGTCTGACACTATTTCCCTTCACTGGTCTTGATCCAGACCTCTGCCCACAGGCTGACATCCTGTCCCAGCACCATGGAGGTGGCCTGATACCCTGGGCTGGACTACCCACTAGGCTTGCCTTGCTTTTCTACTGGGGGTGGAGGGATGGGCCCTGGCTGGCAAGGTCCTTCCCTGCTGCCTCTCCATTCCATGGGACTCCTCGATAACCACTGGCCCTTGTGGTGCACAATACTTCCTGCTTAACTAACCTCTAGGTTAATAAAACTGTTAACAGAGAAAACTAAATTAGTGCAATACTTGCACATTTAAAATCATAGGAGAAAAAGTGCATTCCCTGGAAAGTGTTAATTCATCTTTTTCATGTAGTATAACCTGCTCTTGCTTCACTGTTCAGTTTATGGCATAATACATTTTTGCAGGTTGTTACAATCAGTCCATAAAACTTACAACACATTGAACAATGTTGAAGTTAACTGTGAAAGCCTACCACGTTTGTTCAGTCACAGCTGGTATAGGCTGCCAAAGGTCCACTGACTTCAAAGCTGTGCCTTTGTATATACCAGCGTAACCATAGAATAGTTTGGGTTGCAAGGGACCTCCAGATCATCTGTGCCTTTGGGGAAGGAATTGTTCCTAATCTCCAGTCTAAACCTCCCGTGGCGCAGCTTGAGGCTGGGTTTTTTCTTCCTGTCACTTGTTACTTGGGAGAAGAGACCGACCCCCACCTCACTACAACCTCCTTTCACGGTATCTTTTGGAATCATGAGACACAGCATAGGCTTTCTCTGGATTCCCTTCCATAATAATTGCCACAAAGCTGTTACATGTATCGCTATGACACAGCAGTATCTCCTTCTAGGAAAGAGGAAAACAGCCCTCAGCTGTATTTCCTATTAGCAAAGTAGAGTCGTGTCCCATGGAAGGTAATGAATTTAGGCCTAGGCTGTAAGTTTAATACATTTTTTTTACAAAAGAATACATTGAAGCTGAAACCAGGATGGATTGGATGGCAGGAGGAGATTCTGAGTCTGTTTTCAGATCTGCCGCAATCTTTTTTCCTTAGACCCAAATAAATCACTTAATCTTTCAGGTCTCTTGAGATGATGCTGTTGTTCATTTAGTTCCTAAAGCTCAGCACATAGAAGCCCTGAATTTCTAGAGACAAGGGTTTGGTTTAAGTAGCTGAAAAATGAAGGGTCTCTACACCAGCAGATATATTTAATTTCCACTCAACATTTATAGAAAGGTGTTTATAATTCTCCCAGATTATAAGAAATTTAAGGAGGTATTTTGTGTTGAGTTTGGTGCATTGGCAATTTGACAGATTCTCAGTTTTATGCTGTTACTTTTATAGATTTCCCCAGTGCTGTTTTGTCTTTTGACAATCCTCACAAAGCAAGCCAAAACGACTTTGATGGTGTATCTTATCTTGAAGTAAAGCAGCTTATCTTAAATTTTATGTCTGACTATAATCCACTAACATTCTTCTCTATTTTTAGAGGTATTCCTACAATATACAATCCTGAATCATCACAGACTCTCATTCCCATTCTGGCTATTTTACAGAACTTGCAATTGTAAAGGGTAAAATTCCATAAGTGACAAAACATTAGTCACAAAGCAACAGAACACCATTTAAGTAGCTAAAAACAGTTGCTCTAAACTATACTTCTAAGACTTGGAGCAATTGTGTTGTGACGTAAATCTTGAGCCACAATATCTCTTAGTATGAACTGTAACTCTTGATGGGAAAAAACCCAACCAAACAACTCCCAGTTGCATTTCATAGAATCACAGAATGGTTTGGGTTGGAAAGGACCTTAAGATTGTCCAGTTCTAACTCCCTCCCATAAGCAGGGATGCCTCACAGCAGACCGTATCACCCAAGGCTCTGTCCAGCCTGGCCTTGAACATTGTCAGGGATGGAGCATTTACCACTTTCTTGGGCAGCCTCTGTCAGTGCCTCACCACCCTCACAGTAAAGAACTTCTTCCTTACACGTGACCTGAACTTCCCCTGTTTAAGCTTAAACCCATCACCCCTTGTCCTATCGATACAGTTCAGTTCCTCTCCAGCATCCTTGTAGGGCCCCTTCAGACACTGGAAGGCTGCTATGAGGTCTCCAAGCAGCTTCCCTTCTCCAGGCTGAACAGCCCCAACTTTCTCAGCCTGTCTTCATACAGGAGGTGCACCAGCCCCTGATCATCCTTGTGGCCTCCTCTGGACTTGCTCCAATGCCCTTCTTGTGCTGAGAATACCAGGACTGCACACGGTACATTTAATACAGTTTTTAACATTGCTAATCTAAAAATGCTCTGGTGTCTAAGGGAAAAAAGGACTAGTTAGTCTCATACAATCCACTAACATCCTAAGCACAACTTCCTAGGTCAGCCTAAGGACAATAATGTTCTCCATGACAATAAAGCTCAAGCTAAAAGCTATTATGGTCTATCCAAACTCTTACATTGCTTAACCATTCCTAATTTTAATAAGGATTTTTCTCAATTTAGCACATTCCCTTGAAAAAATAGAACACCATTCACCAGAAATTCGCAGTAACTGCTGCAGTAGTCTAGGATTTAGGTAAAAATTATGAAGCTGGAAATAAAGGTTCAGTAAATGGTTTGGTTGATGGTACTGTCACTCTGTGGCAGGAAAAAGCACTAACAGGTAAAGCACTTGGCTGTCTGGGAGGCAATCTGCTCTAACAGGATGCCTGCTGAGCAATCAGAAACAACATTTACCAACCTCCCAACCAGCAGACATTGTTAGGAAGCATAAAGACATTGTCAGAGAAATGCGGGAGGTTAAATGGAGGAGGAAAAATGCCTCTCTTAAAGAAGACCACTGGCTACAAGTCAGTATTCATGAGCAGAACGTAGCTAGCAGTAGGAGAGGAAGAAACAGCCAATATCTGTTTATTCCATAGCAGCACAAGGTCACCAAACAGTGCTGACCACCTTACTCCCATTTCCTTCTCACACTTTGTATCAGACACTAAGCTCCAGAATACCAAAAATCCTCTTGTTCCAGGAAAAGAGAGACAAAGGAGAACTAATAAGTCAAACTGAAAGGGTCTGATGACGTCTTGGTTGAAATCATTGTATCAGCTTTCATTAGAGTTCAAACAGGCCCTTTGAAGGCAAATAACATAAATTATCTTGCAATTATATTTTCTATGAAATTATGCAACAGTTTTGATGAACCAGCTGATGATTAATCTAGGATTCAACCTTCATTCTCCCAGTAGTCTTGTAAATATATAAAAGGTCATGACATACCATTTTGAATAAGGAAGAGCAATTATTATAAAGAAATCTAATGTTTCAGAGCAGGTAGCAGAGGCAGAACTGTGATCAAAACAAAGCTAAAGGTGAACATCACAGCCTGCAATAAAGAATACCTCTAGACTTCTCTGAATGCAGTGAGAATTGCAGAAGTCACAGGGAATATCTGGCACATGCATTGACTTGGATTAACATTCCCACCATCAGTGTTATCAGTATTTCACAGCTATCTGCAAGCAGACTGCTTATAAAATTATTCAGAATGTAAATGCCAATTAAAGTATAAAATTATATGTTTTATTTACTCAACAGAATAACCAAGAACAATTCATTTTGAACAACAGACATTATTTGCTTTTCCAGGGCCAAGGATATGTTAACTTCTTTAAAATCTTGTAATACACCAAGAATTCAACCATGACTACAGCCTCATTTTGCACATTCACATTGTTGGCTGTTTGGACAAGGACTGTTTGCTACTGTCTAAGTCAGCAGGAAAGAGGAAGTGTGCTCAGGGTGAGTATTATCACTCCCCTAAGAGACCAGGATCTTACAAGAAGCCTTAGACAAGCTGAAAACTGAGTTCAGATTTCCAAGAAGCCTAATCAAATGCTGTTTTCTCTGCTCTCCTACATGCCTCAGCACTGATAAAAACCCACAGATGTTTTAGATATGATGCAATAGCAAGAATTAACAGAGCAGTATAGGGTGGGGGAAAGGATCTTTTGCTTAACTTTATATAAATGTCAACTGATGGTTAGCATTTGATATTATTTGGTACCAAGTTTGTCAGTAAAATTCTAACCATTGATACTATTTCAAAACTGACATAATAGGAATCTTGATGAAGTATTTGAATTAATGCTGCCTTGCAGACTGGCTCACTAAAAGTTCATAAAAGAAAGCAGAGGAGTAACACAGGAATGTGACTTCAGCTTGGCATCTCAAAGTCACCAAAACTGCAGTAATGTGAGCTCCTCACTGCAAAGCCAGAGTATCAGTCCTGCTTCTAGAGAGCTTCAAATTCAAGTGCCTGATCATACACAGCACTGATGTTTCTTGGCATTTCATTGATTTCCATTGAGCTATAAGTATCGATTTCTTCTTGGGATCAGTTCATAAAAGGTGACATTCGCAGACAGAAATGAGACATGGGAGCTCAAGAGGCCCTTAGCATGGAGGCTGCATCTATTTAGTATCCAGAATTTTACATGAAAATTAATGATGGGCCTTATTTTTGATAGGAGATGCAAAATGCTAACATATGGCTCTATAGATGATCTTTAAGGTCCCTTCTAACCCTAACTGTTCTATGATTTGCACAAAGGTAGGCTCTACAGTGAGGGAAGCAAGCATTTCAGAGCCAGAGCTGCCTGTCGCCTTCCTTTCTCTATCACTCTTCATCAGTGAAAACCTCCTCCTACGTCAAATCACTGATCTAAAATATGGACAAGGGTATTACCTGATAAGCATTTTGCAAGCTGTTAATGTATGTCAGATATTAGCCTGACAGAGACATGTATGGCTGAAGCACATGGCAAATCTGTGAGGGACAGAAGGTGCATCTTCTGCAGGATTCTGGATGCTGCTGCCAAAATGTGAGTTTGGCCCCAAAATAGGAGTGAGGTTTGGTGACAGGAGAAATGAATTGGCCTCATCTTTTGATACTTCAAGCTGAGAGACAGAAGACATCATCTGGAAGTGGTGTTTTAATCATACCAATGTACAACTGTTACCTTTTCAACTGTTTTGCTGTATTCCCAAATAAAGGTTTTCTTGTTTCAGAAATCAAGTTAAAGTTTGAGTAAGAGGGTGCCTGTTAAGATAACTAGGGAATGTATTTGGTGATACTTGACATTTTGGCAAAAGGAGAAGTTTTATCCTTGGGTAGCACATACTACATATAATAACTATTTCAGTTTGGCCTGTGCTGCTTCCAACAGTTCAGCTTCAAGAGGCTTTTCTGCATAACTTTTAAATCTCAAAGCTTAGGAAGCAGATAGAAGTTAGATTTTCATTTTAATATATAAAGTTGTGCACTCTAATGAAGAGTCTTAACCTCTGTGGAAGCCTTCTTTCTAAGAGACACAGACAGCCACAGCCCACCTCTAATGGCATCATTTCTATGGCCTGAGAAAAGGCTATTAGGAATATGCTGCCTTACAGGGCTATAAAAATGAGTTAAAAGCCATTTTGCTGCTGGGTATTTTGTATCTACAGCTACTCAGAAAGAAACCTGTGGTCTCATAAATTTGAGAGAGGGAAATGTGTACAACGCATCTTTATAGGCACAAAATGAAAAAAGAAAGGTTGTTTTATGCATAATATATAAGATCACCAACAGATTTCAGTATATGAAAATACTATTAAATATTTAAAGGGATATTATGTGTCCCTTAATACTAAATGGTTGAAGTTCAGCTGTGCATGAAAAACAGTGACATTATCAAAGTGAACTGTATCTATTGAAGATACTGTGTAACTGCAACAGAGTTGCTGCAGTTGTGTCTCTGGGGATATTTTCCTTCTAACTTCCCAATATTGGGTGTTTAGTTGCCTGCAATAAACACCCCCTGGCATGCCATTTCTCTGCCTTCCTGAAGCTACACTTTCAGAAATGGGCATGTTATATGCAAAGGGACTGTTTTGCTCTCTGGTGGATTTGTTACACTGCATTAGTTAATCTGTGAAGACTCTCCAGGGCTAACTAGGTTTGACACGGTGGCAAACAGGGGTGCTTTGTCTGTGCCATGGCATACAAATGAGTTTCCCGAGATACACTAAGAAATTACTATGCTGCATTCATGATCATTTCCCATGGCATTACTATTCATTCTTGATTAGCTCTTCTTCCTTAACCTGTATCACACATTTGAGTCATATTTCAGGTAAGTAACTTTGGGAGTAGATAAATGTTAGTGAGGTGTCTGCAAAACATATTCACATTCCCCCTCCATTTGTAATTTAAAAGCCAACCATTCTGGCACAGCTGTAGTCCACATGGAATAAGAGGCTACCAAGCCAAAGAGCTGCCAGAACCTTTGAAGGAAATTGCATAGCATCCCTACACCTCCTTCTGCCCATCCCCACATCAGTAAGCAAGAGAAAACTTTATGTTCTTCTGTAGCACCCAGTGCAACCCACCACAGTACATAGAAACTGTTTAGATACTTGCAGATTAAGGGGAGGTTGCATTTTGAAGCCCTTACCCTCTAATAAGCTAAGCTTGATTTGCCCCAAAGGCTCTCTAAGCCATCCTGGCTGAGTGTGCTGAAACAGCTCTGGAGCACTCCTCAAATACATCCAGCTGACACTGCTGCATCAAAACCTGAAGAGCTGGGTCTTAAAGATGCGCCTGATTTGGCAACAGAGTCAAACATGCTTGGAAGCATGGGAGTAGTCACCCAATGAAGACAATCCCTGGGCTTCCTAGTAAACTGATATATAGACCAGTGATCTAAAAACATAGTGATCATCAAATCCTTGTGCAATTAAACACACTAGTATTTGTCTAAATTCAGGAATCTGCTTGTTATAAGTGTAATTGCTGTGGTCTGTGACCCATTAGTGGACTGTTTCATATAAAACACCATAATAGCTTTGTGATTTAGACTCACTATTAAACACTCTTTCCAACAGCAGTAATTTGGCAGTGATTTGCCTGTTGTAAGTGTTCAGTGGAGAACAATTTCCTTGCAGTCAGTAATTGCCACATCTCAAATAATTCTAGCTTTTTAGTATCACTTTTAAAGGAACTTTAGGAAGAGTTACATACGAATATTCAAGAAGGTTTGTATTAAAAATACAATTGGTAGAGTACAATATATCAGATTAAAAGAGAAAGATCCCTACTCATTACAGTATACTTCTAAAATATAGCAATAATAATTACTTTCATATTTCAGAAATAAGGCTCCTAGCACTGACACTTTTATTTACATCAAACTTACTCTCAAGTTATCAAAGTCTTTGTAGTATGATTTTGGTATATATTATTTTTAGGTTGCACTTTGTTCGCTTCAGTCCAGGTTTAGCCTTGATGATTTTTCACAAATCAATTCCAGCTAAAAGCTTCCTCAATGACAATTAAAATCACAAGCTAATACATATTTGCTGCAGGTAACTTGCAAGTCAACAGGCACCTACAGTAGGTTAAGTTTTACACAGGAGAACTCTGAAGCAGGAAAGCAAAGATGGAATGTCAGAGCTTGCTTCCATTAACAGCACAGGTTTTCCAACTGTTTAATCAGGATGTATCCCAAGTTTTGTGGCTTCATATGACTGAAACTCCTGAGAAATGTATTCTTTTGAAAAGCAGGGAAATAGTACAAAACTGGTGCAACTTCAAAAGTACCAACTTCAGAACAGCAGCTTCTACAGTTTGCAAGACTATGAGAGGATGGCATGAGCAAAAGCCCAAAGGGATACTGAAAGAACTGACTATAAAACTGAACAGTAAAAGCAAGTATAGTAAAAGCCTGCTGACATACATAAAAAGCACATACAGCCTTCAGAATTTCAGAGTGGAAAACAAAAGGTGAGAGTATGAGCATTTACCACGAGTCTTCTCCCAGTAATATTTTCATCTTCCTCCATTAAAAATAATTGGCCACTTAAAAGTAAACCAATGTCCTCGAGTGATAAGAACTGCTACAAAGCAGTAATAAAGGAGAATCTCCATCCAATAAAGGCTGCAGTGGGAAACAGTGAAAAAAGATGAAGAAAAAGCTGGGGTACTTAATGTCTTCTTTGCCCCCTGAGCTGAAAGACAGGGATAAGAATGAAGCCCCCATAATTCGAGGAGAATTGGTCAGCAGTCTGCTACACAAACTTAGACACAAATACACCTATGGGGCTGGAGAAAATCCACCCAACGCTACTGAGGGAGTTGGCAGAAATGCTCACCAAGCCACTTTCCATCACGTATCAGCAGTCCTGGTTCACAAGGGAGGTCCCAGTTGACTGAAGGTTTGCAAATGTGGTGCCCATCTACAAGAAGGGCCAAGAGGAGGATCCAGGGGACTACATGCCTGTGAGCTTGACCTTGATGCTAGGGAAGGTTCTAGAACTGCTCATCTTGTGTGACGTCATGCAGCATGTACAGGACAATCAGGTAACCAGGCCCAGTCAATATCAATTTATAAAGTCAGGTCCTGCTCGACCAACCTGATCTCCTTCTATGACAAGATGATCTGCTTAGTGGATGAGGGAAAAGCTGTGGATGTTTCTACCTAGACTTTAGTAAACTCATTGACACTGTTTCCCTCAGCATTCTCCTGGAGAAACTGGCTGCTCATGGCTTGGACAGGTGCACCATCTGCTGAGTAAAAATCTGGCTGGATGGCTGAGCCTGAAGAGTGGTGCTGAGTGGAGTTAAATCCAGTTGGCAGCCCATTACAAGTGGAAGCTGGGGAAGGCTCTGGAGCACAAGTCTGATGAGGAATGGCTGAGGGACCTGGGGGTGTTTAGTCTGGAGAAAAGGAGACTCAGGGGAGACCTTAAACTGCTCCCTACAACTATCCAAAGGGAGGTTCTAATAAGGTGATGGTCGGCCTTCTTCCAAGTAGCAAGTGACAGGACAAGAAGAAATGGCCTCAAGCTGTGCCATGGGAGGTTTACACTGGATGTTAGAAAGTTACTTCACCAGAAGGGTTGTCATGCATTGGAACACACTGCCCAGGGAAATGGTTGAGTCACCACACCTTGAGGTATTCAAGAGACATGTAGACATGGCACTTGGGGAGATGTTTAGTGGTGGACCTGGAAGTGCTGGGTTAACAGTTAGACTTGATTGCGTTCAAGGTCTTTTCCAGCCTTACCAGTTCTATGGTTCTGTGATTCTGATTCATAACCCTCAGAGATCCAGAAAAAAAATCCAGCTCATTTAAGTCAATAAAATCCAATATTCTTACAGCCAGACTGTCACAGTCATAGTGATTACACAAAAACAGCTTCTGAGACAAAACATGACAAATAAAAAAGGCAGAACCTGAGACCTAACATTTATGGCAATAACTTGGAAAAATGACTAAGCAATCGTGATCAACAGACGAATCATCAATAGAAACACCATCTGCTACCGGACAATGACAGGAAAAGGATGACACCACCATTATAACAAGTCCTAGCCCATCTTTTACTCCTTTATTACATTTGGAAGACCATCCCACACTAAAGGGTATATCATTATCTGAGGGATAATTTATGATTTGTACAGTACCCCAAAGCTTTAAACTTCTATATGTTCAGAAAGGCAGATACTGATATTGATAAACAATCTGATTTGAAATAACATTTGGTAACTGGTGGAGATGTCAGAAATTAAACACTGAAACAACACAGGCTCTGCCTCCCAAGGATCCAGACTTGCACAGAACATCAAAACAGTAGTTAATCCTATAAATTACAGTTTCTGTTTAATGCTATTTATCAAACCAGTATGACCAACTGGCAAAGGAACGTACGCATGATTACAGGTATTCCTGTTCTGCTGTCAGCTAGTAAGGATACCGATTTTGTTCCCTACTTTCCATATTTATGTTGACATGAATAAACAACACATTCTAATATACCAGTGATTTAACCTTTCTCCTTTGTAAGCAAGGGATTTTAAGGTACAATCATAAAGATTTAAAATTTGCTTAGAGTACTGAGTTTAGATGTATAAATACACAATTAAAATGTTTACTGCTGCTTTAGATTAGATAGATAAGTCTAATCCGTGTCAATGCTATTTAGGTAGACAGAAAATATTCCTTTACATTTTTTCAAGGGCAGTGTTTAAAGCAGCACAAAACCTGCTGTAATTACTGCAAGGCAGCTAAAAATCACCTGCTTGTGTGTAGCTAAGTGGGGTT
This sequence comes from Melopsittacus undulatus, assembly GCF_012275295.1. Lineage (NCBI taxonomy): Eukaryota > Metazoa > Chordata > Aves > Psittaciformes > Psittaculidae > Melopsittacus > Melopsittacus undulatus. The sequence continues at coordinate 5,265,153 of NC_047529.1, read as the reverse complement.
AGGGAAACACTAGACCAGATCTGCACATGCTCTGTGCTTGAACTGGATCAAGACTTTCACAAGACCTCTGATACCCAAGTTAAGGGTTCCCAGGAGGTTCATATCTTCATGGGCACTCAATGCCATGGCCAGGTATTCAACAAGTTAGACTACATGAAGAAATTTATCTCTACTTTGGATGCTGAGCTATTCTTTGAAAATGGAACTCAATAAACTATTCAACATCTCTGATTTAACATCCTACCTGCCTCAAGGATGGGAGCAAGTAGCTACAATTCAACTTAAATTTGCTTTAAAACTTTCTGGGTTCTAGGATACTTTTCCTGACTTTCACATTCCAGTGGCTGGGTTTTCATTAGTAATATAACAGAAAGCCACAGTGTAGTACTCTCACATATGCCAGCATGCACACACACCACCAACGGGAGAGTCCCCTACTTGCTACGCTCTTTACTGACAGTGCCCTACCTTGATGCAGGCTACTCCTGGTGTCCACCACAGGATGCTTGGCCAAGCCCAGGCAGGGAGGTCTTGGTGCTACAGGAAAACTTCTGGCAGGGCCAAACCCAGTTCTGGCAGCTGCTGGCTCTGCTTCAACATCTCTTCCTCACTGTTGTAAGTTCTTGGGATCTTTTGAATACTACTTTTCAATCTGATGCCTTCTTTAGCTCTGAAATCTCTTGGTAATTCTGACTGATGGTTGTCTTCCACTTTCATCTGAGTGGTTTTGGACAAGTGTGCTCATAGTCTTTTTGTGAAGCCCAGCCACACACCCCATTTAGGCTGCTGCTCCTACCTTGGCAGGTGGTGTTACCCAGGCGGTTTGCCATGGGGAGGCTGAGCCAGCACACTGCGTTCTTCTAATGCTTGTGGATACAGACATTTACAAACAAGCCTGGATGAGCTGAGGTGGTTTATACTACAGGCAAGAATAGGGTAAATTGTTATTGCTTAGTTTAAATTTTTGACACAAAGCTACAGATGGTCTCTTTCAGTGACTTTTCTCTGTACCTCAGCCTGTTTGGAGCTGCTAAGTACTACCACACCTAATATCGAGTTTATTATGCCACAAAGTTATGACTCCTCCTGCATCCATATGGTGTTTCAATATCCAAGTATCTATTACTGTTTCTGAGAGCAGAATTGGAATTTTCTTCTTTCCTATAGAATATCTAAGGACCATTTTGAGGTGGCACAGTCCTTACCACAGGTATACAAAGCTAAGAATCCAGGAACCTGTCTTCCCTTGAAGCCACGCTTGAGTTCTTTCCCCTTCTCCCACCTTTAGTTTATCTACTCAAACGAACGTACTCCTTCTTCTCACACAGAACACTTGCTCCTCACACAGAAGTGCCTGAGAAATGATGGGAATGCTAAGTGGCATGTGAGATCATCTTTCAATAAGGTTGAGCCTGAAAGCTCTTCAGAACTTCAGACTTCCTCTTCTATGAAAAGAATATGAAATATGTCAGCCCCAGCTACTGTGACCACTCATTTATGCTAATGGACTTTGATGGGAACTTCTCTCATCAACAATTTTTAATGCCTCTTCAAAGTGTTTCAGATTCTTAATAAGCCCTAATAGTGTTGGGAACCAAAAGACATCAGGATGAATTATGCTTTCACAGTAACATTATACTGTCATTCTCTCATTGTTAGAACTTTAAAACAGTAGTTAGGGTTAGAGTAACCTCAAATACACATCAGATCCTGAGCCATTCTGAGATCCTTTTAGCTTTTATTGTGACTTGGTTTACTCTGCAAACACAACTTACTCTAAAATCTAACTGTAAGGAAACAGGAATTGGACTTTAATGTGAATATGAAGAGCCACAGCAATGTTGAGTAGAGCAAATAGGGAATTCATTCTTATGATCCCATCCCATGCTTATACTACTTATAATAATATTACAATAATGTCAGAAGAATCCATGCAAGCCAAGATCTCAGCCAGAGATTCCTGAAATTAAAACTCAAACCAAACTAAACCACTGAAGGAAAACGAACTTTCTGTTTTCTTAAGGCAGAAGAAACCCCAATGAGGCAGTTATGGCAAGCTCAGCCAGAGAGGCAGCTGTAACAGTACACAAAAACAGGCAAGTGATTACCTCTATTCCTGCAGGCTTGAACACGGCAAAGAATAGATGGATCAGAGATAGGTGCACATCTGCACATTCCAAAATGCACAAATCACAGAATGGTTTGAGTTGTAAAGGACCTTAAGATCTTTCATTTCCAACCCCCTGCCTTGGGCAGAGACACTTCCACTAGACCTGGTTGCTCAAAGCCCTGAGATGGGAACCCAGAACAGTTTGTGGTACACAGCAGTGGGACCTTACCAGGTTGTCATTTAGCAGCTAATTCATTTGAACATGGAAAGGACCACTACATGCTGATACACAAATATTAGGGAGGTTTGTATTAAGAATTTTCAGGAAGGAGCCCCTTTTAATATGCAGAATTGCAAGCCATGAAAAACAACAGTGTGCTCATCTATCATATACAGACTGACACATCAAAATCCTTCCTAAGAAGGATGCAAACTTAGTGTTAAACAGTGTTACAGATTGATTAACAGAAGCCACAAGGTAACTAGGGTTGCATTTATAATGCAAAGAATATAACTAAGAGCTAGAAGCCACTTATTGTGCCTCGTGTTTCTTACTGGTTGGCTCTAGCACTTCACAGGAACTTGGGAAACATTGGGATTTAGAATGGGTTAGATCAAACAAATCTGTGCCGTCAGTTCTAATGGCATTGATTCAGTTCTGCCCTACACTGAAAATACACCCTGCAACACTGAAAGAGCAAATGAGAATACCAGTTGCAAGTGCAGTCGGCCAGTGGAATGACACAGAAAGAGGAAGCATGTCAGAGGTTTTTATACCCATGTCAGCTTAGAGCCTACAACAAGGCAATTTTGAGAAATGAGTTGGTTTTAAGTAAAAAGCTTTAGAGGCTTTTCAAAAAGGACATTACCCACTTGTTGAAAATTACCCACTTGCTGAAAAAGTAAGGTCTGCTGGTGGCAAGCACAAAAGAAACAGAGACATCTAAAGTTGTTCTTCCTCACTTCTGTAGCACAGGGCAACAAGTTTGTTCAGTAAAACCATAACTGTTTTTCCCCAAGAAGGAGAAGACAAACTGCCTTTAGAAGAGGTGCATTCCTACAGCCCTAGGTAATTAGCAAACAGAAAACTGTCAGAAACTGTTGGCAAGACCAAGCAATGGTGACTCACAACAACAATTTCACAGCCAAGAAATTTTTCCTATACCTCTTCAGTCCCTCCTTTCGGTTACATTCCTTGTGGCTTTCTACTTTTCATTTGGTCATGTGCAATTTCATGTCTTGTGTTTTGGGAGTACAGAAGTCAAATGAGTGAGGTAAAATGATAAAGAACAAATAAAACCCCATTCCCCCGGCAGCTGCGGGTTCTTGCTAAGCACCAGCAGGATGTTCTCAGTGTCGTCTCCTGATGACAGGATGCTTCTATCTGATACTTATTAGCTCACCTCTGTTAAACCTCATAGAATCATAGAATGGTTTGGGTTGGAAAGGACCTTAAGATCATCTAGTTCCAAACCCCTGCCATGTGGCAGCGACACCTCACATTAGACCATGTCACCCATCTAATACTCAGGAAGCTGAGCCCTCAAATAAGCGGAACACTCCTGGATTCTACTACCCCAGCCCATGTTTTAGCAACTCTTTATTGGAGATAAAGGAAGGCCTATTAAACTGATCACAAGACAGATAACAAATTGAGGTTTAATTTTGCCTTTGATATTAACTTTGAATTTCATATCTGTGATTACAATTGTGCTCTGTGGATGTGCAAGGGTTAACTGGCTATAATTCCCCTTCAAAAATGTGAAGTGCTACGTAAGTGCTAAATACCATAAATTTTTCCAATAATGAATTGGCATAATTCCTAGACCTGATTACAACTCGTCCAAAAACCCCATGCATAATGCATCTGTACACAAAAAAGGTACATCATCCATTATAGATGACCTTGAGCAGCTCAGAGAAAGCATTATTAGCCGAAGTAATCCACTAAGCATTTTGCTCTCTCTAAAATGGTCCTGAATTAATAGGTTGTAAAATATGTGTCTTTATTCTCCCCTATCTTGCAGTTCGTATGGTAAAAAAAAGTTGTTTCTTTAATGCAGTAGGAATTAGGAAAGGTTCACATGCAATAATACTAAATTAGCATTCATTCAGTTTGGACAAAATGCAGAATTAAGGCACAATAGCAAAATGCAGGTATTAAGGAGTAATAACACTGTTCTGATTGTATAATATAGAAATATAGATACTACATAGCATCTTAAAAGCCTTATAAGAGATGAAAGATTACAACATCCCTATAGGAAGGTATCATCCCCATGTTCACAAAGAGCAAAAGAAAAGGATTAAGTGAATTAAATGGATTGCTTGAGAGGAAATAAGGGCCAGACTGAGCTTGAAAACTTGGTCAGTCTCCTAAGTTGTTGGTTAGCAGTCACACTCTTATCAAGGGATTTCCTTTATGATATAGCTATTGTTTTATCTTGTTATTTGTCAAGAATGAAAATCCCCAGAATGGTCACGTGGAGATACTTAACTCTGTGGGAAGTAGCTATCTGTATTTAAAAAAGCAGACTATGTAGTGGAAGAGAGGTAAAGACACAAAACACCATTTGCAGCAGAAACATAAATGCTTGTGGGAAGAAGTCCCTAGCAGTAAGCTCTCTGGTTTGTCAAGACCAAAGGAAAAAATCAATGCTGGAAGAAAGCAAGCGTAGTCTTAGGAACCCTGATTTTATTTCACTTGCATAACAGCACAAGAAAATCTGGTGCCCCCATCATCCACAGTAAGTTCATATTTAACTGCAGACAATAAGGAATTCTCTGTTTCTAAAAGAAGACCCTAGACAGCTCTGGCGCCACACAGCACATACATCTTTTTAGTCAACTGAAGTTTCTCTCCTTGAGCAGCTAGCACTGCTAGTAAATTTTGGGGGAGATTTTCAGACTCAGCTTCAACTCTGGGCTTGTTTCATTGATTGATAGTCCTTTAGGACTCTCATCCACACAGCTGGAACAAAGAGCACAAGATGACAGACAGCTCTTGTCATCTTTGCCATTGCAACTCCAAATCTCCTGAATTTCAGAGAGCAAGTCATTTGAGTCCCTGAAAAGGAAGAACAGGATGCAGGAATACTCATCCCAGCCTTACCTTACACTCCCATACCCACACTGTGCACACTACTTGAGCTTGGAAACATAAAGAGAACAACAAAAGGCTGCTTGTCTGCTTGCTGCCCTGTTAGCAGAAATGGGTTGGAAAAACCCATGTATCCTTCATTTCTCTGCTCACTAGAACCCATCTCTGAGTTTGTTACTTGAATTAACAGCTGCCTCATGTTTGGATTGAGGCTGTTCAACCTTAAAAGCAAGAAATAATTGATTTCAGTATATCTGTCCCAGGCCCTTTCTCAACTACATCTAGAACGGTGCAGCTTGCAACCTGTCCTCAGTCTGAAGCCCTTAAACCTTTATCTGAGCTATCGAATGCATTTGGCAACCTAAGTGTCACTCCAACCTGACTCCTATGCCCAAAAAAGAACAATCATCCTGTCAGTGTCACATCAACTGCCAAGAACACCTTTTGCAGACAGGAACACTCCCTTTCCCACCTTCTGGCAACAAACTGCACCCTGACCTGGACATTGTAGCTGCCATGAAGGCACATAGTCCTTCATGACTACAGTCCTTAGCCTTCTGGTCCTTAGCCTCTGAAGATTCCCCAAAATGTCAGGTAATGCCAACTACACAGCTCTTCTGAGATACGCCACTTGCTGCCTAGGAGAACAGACTTCTCACTATTTTCAGGAGAGATTATAAGATAACACTTTAATTTGCTTACAGGTTGCATTTAATTCAAAGCAGAGCTAAGAGAAGGCACTGGAGAACTCTGCTGTTGGTTGCTCTGAGTCATTTGGGTTATTCTGAACCCAGCATCAACTGTTTATAAACCCAGCTTTATGGACAGGCACCTGGGGAGAACTCAGCAGACAACTTTGTCCAGGGGCAAAAAAAAAGAGTATTTATTTAATCCTTGGAATGTTCACAGTCACCAGACAGCTGACCAAAGGAATATTGGGCTGCTTTTCCTGAATATGCATCTGCTGGTAGGTTCCAAAGGGTTAAGGGCTAGAAATAATTGCTAATAAAGTTGAATCCAATATTCCCAAAGGCATTAACGGGAATTGTTTCAGGCTCCAAATCAGTCAAAGCAGTTTTTAATTAAACTACTTAATAAATAACATCTAAAACAACTGAGCTGCTATCTTAAGGCTTAATAAGGAAAGGCTGATTCTTAAATGATTATTTTGCACTCTCTGGCTACAACAAAAGAGATTGGACTGAGCTTCTACAGTAGAATAAAGCATTTCTACCAGTGATATAAACCTTTCTGTGATAACTTTGATTTCAATTGAGTTAAGCCAGGTTTGCAGCAGGTAAGAACAGTTTATAGCACTCTGAGCTGATGGCAATGCAATAACATGAGAGGCTCTTCCTTATATACAGACTTTCATACTAGTACATTTTCAAGTCAAGCATGTTGAGACACTTAAACTCTTAGAGCTGGGGCTGTCTTTGTTCTGTTTGTGCAGTGCCTAGCAGAGTGCAGTTCCAATACACAAACAGGGCTGATGGGTATTCCAGTAATACAAACTATAAGTGATTTACTTGCCTTTCACATACCTTCATGTCACAAAACAGATGCTTCTTCTGTCATGTGCAGAGGGTTGTATGTAATACACTTCTGAATAAGCAAGTATGAAAGGCGTCAAAGACCTACCTGACAAACCATATGGCAGATTAATTTATAAAGGAGTGTACTTTCAGCTGTACTGCCTGAGAACATGCTTGTCAAACAATTGAGTAGTCTACAAATGCACAAGAGTCTCAAGATGGTGGGAAGCATTGCCAAAATGCATGCAAGCTCCAGTCCCCTGGGTGGCTCCAAGCACCTTCCTCCACCACAGTCCCACTGAAATTCACAACCAAGAACTACCACCAGCCAGTCTTCACGTATGCTAATTCCAATACAACAACATAAACCATCTTAATCTGGTCATCTCTATTTGTATCAGCTATGAGACACTGCCATTCTCAGCTCCCTCCAGCTTCCCTAATTATGACAATTCCCTGAAGGGAATAGGATTGTTATCTTTGGAGGCCAATGTGTTGCCCGGGCCATGTGAGCTGCTGCTATTACCTGGGATCTGCTCAGAGGTCCCAGCAGTGATAAACAGTTCTAGTGACAACACTGTAGTTAAAATTTGCCAGCTAAAGGCTATGTCTTTTTCAAACAGTCATGTGCATGGTGTTAAAGGGGTATTAACAATCACAGAAAGAAATCAGCAAGAGAAGATTTCTATTCAAACCACAGAAACAGTGTGAGTTCTTTCCTCCCATAACATTTTGCGTTCTACTAAATGATTTTAGTATTGTAAGACAGAAAACTCAATTCAAATGCTTTCTTCAACCCTGCTAAGTTTTCATTACTGTAACTAAACCAAGGATTCGTATACATTAATACTAGCAAAGCAAAATTCCACAGACCTAGTGCATACACTCCTGGATTGACAACTGCACAATGTGCAAGAAGCAAATGTGCATCAAGTAAGCAGCAGAGTATGTCAGCTTTCAGGTACTAGGGAATACAGCTTTTTACATCTCTCAAAAAATAAGCTGAAATCAAGAAAACTAAAAAGCACCCAATACAGACATAGTTTCCTAAGGTGTATCTTTTTTAATTCATATTTTAAACTTCAAGAATAAATTAGTAACCCAATCACAACTCTAGGGGATCTAATATTTTCTTCAGAAGAATTCAAACCTATTTCCTATCACTAACAAAAGTATGTAGGCTGGGATTGTTTCCAGTTGAAACCTATTGTGATTTGCAGTCAAAACATAACATCCATTCCAACAACCATCCTAACTGCAAGCATAGAAGCAGTTCTGTTCTGGAGGAAATAATCTTTATATCAGCTTTAGTTATGAATTGCCAAGACACTCTAAAATAGCATGCTCTTTCTGGTGCACCAGGATCACAGAAGAGTTTTCACAATGGATAAGACATTAATGGGGCCATTTCTGTTTTCTTTCCTGATGGTAAAACAGTTACTCAAGGTATGTTCTGCACAAGGGAAAAAAAAGCAGTTCCTCACCTCATGGCAATAATACTTTTTCTCTTGCTCACAGATTTAGGCACTTAGCTTGCAGCCTTTCCAAATGATTTCTGCTCCTGGAAAGAACAGTGGACAATCAGATTCCTTCTATCACAGACTAGCTGAGAAAGCACAATGAAAAGAAAGGGTCAAGAGTGGAGAGTATCACAGAAGCTGCAGGCTTTGTAAATAGTGTCTGACTAAGGGACTGCCTATCACTGCTGGAACACACTTTCATTCACTTTGGAAGCTGAAGTACTTATTCCACATCTAAAATAGTCAATATCCTCACATAGCCCTTCAGAGAACACCAGCTAAATTCCCATTCATGCATTTGTTCTATTCACATTCAGTGCAGGGCTATTTGACAGTCACCTTATAACAGTCAGTGTAGCAGCTTGCTCAAAAGAGACCTGCTTTTTAAATTCTTTACTTTCTAACAACATTTACCCAACTGATAATGATTTACCTCATACCACAGAGAGCAGGCAAGCTATACTGAAATTGTTTGCTGTTGCCCCTGTGCAGGCAGTGTTGGAATCAGTCTCGGTGCCTCACACAGGCACTTGTCATTCATGAGTCTGTGCCTTGTACAGACACTCATCCCGTGGCTCTGGTTAGTGCCTACCTGGCAGCAGGGGCTGAGCACTGGCAGCCACACACATCAAAATGAAACACCCACCAGTGTCTGAATGGTGATGGATGCTATCTAAAGGGACTTGCTACTCCATTTAGAGGGGTAACAAGGGCCAGCTGCTGCAGCAGTTGCTGAATGCTGCATTGGACACTTTTATCAAGTGGCAATCCTGTGACACTCAGCTTGGCAAGCCCTTTTTTTTGTAGCACTGATCTTTAAGTCACAGAGGACATACTGGTAAATCATATCCAGGCACCTGAATAGGTAGGTCTGCAATTCAGTGAAAGGATGATAAAGTCTGATTCTAATATAATATCTACTGAAGCTCATGGGAAGCTCTTCATGTGTTTCAATAAGTACTAAATCTACTTTAGTCACCTCCACACTCAATATGTTAGAGACAGAGCTGAACAAACACAAGCGTGAGAGCTGTGCTGTGAAAGTCACCATGGATGCCAGAAGAGGAATGCAAATGCCTTCATTATACGGTCTGTATAAGACTGGGGACACCCAAGGTGCAACACCTAAGTGCTGCATAAAGGCAACCAGTGCTGCTAACATAGAATCATAGAATAGTTAGGGTTGGAAAGGACCTTAAGATCATCCAGTTCCAACCCCCCTGCATGGGCAGGGACGCCTCACACTAAACCATATCACCCAAGGCTTCATCCAACCTGGCCTTGAACACTGCCAGGGATGGAGCATTCACAACCTCCCTGGGCAACCCATTCCAGTGCCTCACCACCCTCACAGTAAAGAATTTCTTCCTTATATCCAGTCTAAACCTCTGCTGTTTAAGTTTCAACCCATTACCCCTTGTCCTATCACTACAGTCCCTAATGAATAGTCCCTCTCCAGACCCCAGGATATTAAAGACAATGCTGAAATACATCAGGCATCAATCTTGGGCTGATTGTGCAAGTACTGTAAAGTTTCTGACTTTGTGTGTAGAAGAGATCACAGCAATTCAATAGTGACATAACAGAGCAATGAAAAAGTAGGGCCTCACCACAAGCATAGACAACAATATTTTTCAAGACACCATTTGCACTAAAGGCTTCTTAAAAAGGGAGGAAAAAACATTTGTCAGACTAATGGTACTCTGGGGGCACCTTCAAATTGGATAGCTTTGAGTAAAAAATCATTAAAGGTATTTGAGACATTTCCTCAGAGCATGAACCAGGAACTAATTGTAAGGATAACTTCACTGCAGAATTTTTATTAGTTGCTAAACATGCTGCATCTCGGGAATTCTTCTGATACCAAATGGGTGATGTGGAAATAAAATTTAGGCAGCCATTAATTCAGATACTACTAAATTAATTCAGAGTCATACTCTAGATTTGTATCTAGCTTTTCTTGAATGTAGCCAATGAATAATCTTACGTTAGGATGGCTACATACATGTTTTTTACAGAACACACCTCAAGTTGTTCTAGAAGCAGCTTTCCCCACCTCCCTAAAAGACATATGGAACATAATCCATTTACAGAAAGTCTCTGAAGAGCAATCTTTTTTCTTGTCAAAGAATTTGAGATCTTAAAGCAGATGAAAATTAATTGCATGCAAATGCATGACATAACTCCAAAATTCAGCTTAGTCCCCTCGTATGTAGCTGCAACTGATTTTTGTCCCCTTCTAGGTAGTCAGGAAATGAGTTTGAAGCCTGCTGCTAATACTCCAGTTGGGGTTTTAGGATTTGAGGGTAGCAAGTGAATATGTCTTTGATGCTTGATGTATCAGGCAATGGGATTGAATCACTGAAGTGATTAACTTCGTCCATCAAAACAGCCTTAAGCCTTCACGCTGAGCTTTCAAACTTGTGGAATGGAGAATCAAAATAGGATGAAATACTTAACACTTAGAAATAACTTATAATACACTGACAGCACAAAGCTCTGAGTCAACATACCTCTCTGTCATTCACAATAGAGGACTCTAGCTTTAGCAACTGGGTAACTAAAGTCATATCCTGAGAGTGAAGACTTGCAGAAGCCAAGCTAGGAACAGGTATGCCAGAGAAGCTAGACAAAGTCTCAGTGGTGTTCATTTAGGTAACTAGACTGCACATTAGCAACTGCACTGTTGTTCAGTTCTGAGCTTCTGAGGGGAGAGGGAAGCAAAGAGGATAAGAAGGATTAATTTAAAATGCACATTTTATCTTTTTACTCAGAAAACCAATGTTAAAACAACAACATTTATTGCTTAAAAGATAAAGGTGAAGCAGCAAGGAAGAGCCAAAATCCATTAGCACAATGAGTACTTCCAATTTTAGTAGTAACAAGCAGAGCCTGTTCATACAGAGGTTACCTAAACAGTCATTTTAAGGACTCACTGTCCTTAGTGGAAAATTAATAAAGAAATTGTCAAAAGCCTTTCATGATTTTAAAAATTAGAACAGTCTGTCTCCACTGGGTATCTGTCCTGCATAGAGAGCTTTCACCTACTGAAATGTAGAGTGTGAAGTTTATGCAGCACCTAGAACTTAGCACAGCTGTCCTGAAATTATAGTATCTCTGTGTATCAATCACATATGGCATTTGATGAGTGTACTGGCTATCTACAGCAACATAATTCCTCTGCTCAAGTCATTTACATCATTCACAGTAGTGAAAAACTTAAAATACAGTCACTTAGAGTCACAGCACACTTCAAAAGCCTCCCTTTCCGAAGAGAAGAACAGGGGCCATAAGCAGTTATTAAAGCTGCAGAAATAAGTAGTGGAGGAATGAGAGGGAACAAAGTGTGAAGCTTTGCTAGATTGGAACTTACAAGCAAAAACCTAAACCTGAAGTTTTGCATTGTCAGGTATTGAAAGTTTTGCTGACCTTCTGGGGGGATCACACAGGTGTACCTGAAGGTAGAACCAGGTTTAGAACATCCATGTTTCAGAGGATCTCTTGATGTTTGCTTCTGTAAGTCTCATTCGACTTTTGCAAGCAGCTGAACATGCTTGTCAATCAATCCCCTGACCTGTAATGGCAGTTTTCACTTGCTGTTAAGCACAGCAAACATATACTTATTTATAGCAGCAATTCCCACTTGCCTGTGGGTGGTTTGCCCAAGTTATAAACTAACAGTGCCACCTATTGCACATAGGTTCTGGTGCAGACATGAGATTTGTTTCTGGGTAGGACTAGCTTAGGTTCAGCATGATCGTTTGGTACAGGTGCATTGCTGTGCAAGCCAAGTGCTTCACTTCCAAAACTGGCACTGGCTTTGAAAAAGAGCACCAGCCATGGCTGCATCCTGGATCCAGTAGGGTTTGTTTACTCTAGTTTTAACCAATTCCACTGGTCTTGCAGGGGCTCTGGAAGAAGCCACACATTCCTTTTATAATGCTCTCCCTGGCATATTCTCTGGTGACAGGATCACTCAGTTACAGCATTCCCCCCCTTACATCAGGCAAGAGAAACACTGCACACTCTTACAGTTTCTGACAGCTACCTTGATTTCCAGATTCCTATTAGAGATGTGAATTTAAAGATATGACAGATAAGGGAATATTGAGCCCCTTCAGCATCTTCTGCCACAGGGCAAGCTCAGATGGCTTTGTCCATTACTGCAATGACAGAAATGAAGAAAAAAGTCCTTTCTTAAGCTGTGGCAGACTAAGAAACTCCTGCTACCTCCAGAACTGGCCTCTCATGGCTGCTGCCCCTGAGTTTGTCACACTGGCTGCTCTATTACACTAGGTTCTGTCAACATCCCAGGGACCATAATCGTCTCAAGCCTAACACTTTGCACAACAGCCAAGCAGCAGACACAATGAAGTCCTGTTGTTGGAAAGCCAAGTAAAAACAAAAAAATCCAAGTTTTGTCCCTTATGTACACAGCCAACCACTTTCTTTTACACTTTCTCTGCTTATACTCCTCTATCAGCTACTGTCACATATTCCCTAGTAGTTCAGTTACTCCACCAAAACAGTAATGCTCATAGTCACTGGTCATTACCAGTAGCACAACCACAGGTATGATTAAAGTTGTGGGCTTACCTTGACCTTTCCTGGCCTGCACATCCTCACACCATATCATCACTGGTAGCTTGGGCCTCTTTTTTACTTACAACAGACTACAGATATTCTAGTCTATGATCCAGCTGCTCTCAGCTGTACTCCCACATCCCATGTGACACCACCAACTGCAATAACAATTACTTTTCAGGCCTATTGTAAGCACAGCTTTAATCCTTCCAGATCAGTGTGAGAGAAGGCCAGAGCCCAGGTCCCAAGCAGTTCTCTCCCTTTCAGGTCTGGGCTCCTACACAGACGTACATGACATACAAATCAGTATGTGTTACCATTAAGTCCCTCTCTCTTTCCAGCATTCAAAAAATAAAAGCTCCTTATTCTTTTAAACTTTTTGAACTAAATTACTTTTTGTAGTAAATACTGCTTCATTTTAACCTCTGGTGAGACAGAAAGACAGGACTTTTTAGGCTTAATGTTCCTTAGTGAACCTTTTAGTTTTGTGCATCATCTCCACAATAGCTTGTAGTTTTGGTATTCCAGTAGCAAACTAATACTGTTGGCATAATTGTAATGGTGTTGAAAGTGTTTCACAAGAAAGTGACTTTTCAGATATCATAACTATTTGGATATTCAAAACCAAATACCAACATTATGCACACCTGCACTTTAAACCCATTTGGGTTTAATTACTCAAATGATTTAATCCTAAGAAAACAAAACCAGCAAAATCTGCACTTTTTAAGAGTAAGCCTTGAGAACTCTGATTGAAAGTTAACCTTGAAAGCAGTTTTACAATTAATTTGAATTAGTTTTATATTTAGCAGCTCAAATAATTTCCTAGAAATGGCATTATGCCAAATGTGATCTCTATTGCCTTTCTAGTGGCAGAGAACTCATGATTATAAAATAAGTGACAGAATCAAAGCCTGTAGAGTGCAGCAAAATGGATCCTGGGGGAAACTAATAACTTACTGTGGAGCTGGAAACTAGAATACTGTTCTTATTTTTGACTCTTTTCCCCTCCTTTTTTCCTGTAGAACAGCAGTAACAATGCATCCAGGGGATACTCTGCACTTTTACTTCTGAATTAAAAAAACAAGCTGGATGAGCACGTGATGAAATTGCTCGACACTAAAGAACAGCACATACATTCTTTGGGATCTTAAAATAATCTCCCAAAGGAACAGTGTGGCTCTTCTTTGAGACTGCAGACTACATGAATGCCAAATAAAGTTTCCATGTACTGACTAATCCACTAGTTATTCATCATTCTGCCGGCCTGCTTCCAGTTCTAATTCCCTTTGTCTTTTTCCTGGCCTGACCGAACCACTCATTGTCCTTTGGTGTTGCTGCATACACACCAAGACAACAGGTTTTCCTTTTGGGAAATCCTCCATTAAAAGACATTCTTCAGTGGCCCCTCTTCTACCTTTGATGCACACACAACTGCCTTGCCCTCAGTATCTCCTATTGGAGGTATTCCAGGCATTTCGATCCCATTTTATAGTGCATGCCTTTTCACAGATACACATGGAGAAAACTTAAGTGAGGCATATGAAGCTCTGGAAAAAAACAACTTCTAATTGTTAATCTACACATGGTATCAAATGTCTTCTATTCCTAAGTAAGACAGTCTTCCAACCAGAACTACAACTGCATTGGCTTAAGAGAGTAGAAAATACACACTGTATCATAAAAGCATATAACATTGACTAGATTCACTATTCAGAAGGACTAGATCTGCTATAACTCTGGAGCTGGCAGAAAATTTATCAGAAGGTAAATCTTCTAAGGGAAATTGAGACTTTCTGGCAGGAATACCAGTTTCTGAATAAACACCAAATGCCTGAAATGTGGTATTAGCCCAAAATGAAAATACAAGAGAAAGTTCCACTACACAGCTTAAATTATACAAAAGACCAGGGAGAAATGACTTTGAGGCACTTTGATGACAATTCATAGCTGAAATACGTCACTGAGGGATGAAATGTTTTTACCAAATCTCAACTTCCCTTGTGAAGATAGGCCTAATTTACTGACCTTCAAAGCACTCATTTAAATCATTACAGTTTTAGCTTCTACTTTTTCTATGAAGTTACTTTTAAACTTTGAAAGCTCATCATCTGTGTGAATCAAAAAAGACCCTGATAAAACTCACTCCCCCAACTCCCCCTCCCCCCCCCCCCCAACTTTATATTAATTGCCAGAATCTTTTTATTAGGTCTAATTGGTTGGAAGTTCAAAGCTTTGAAGCACAGCAGCCTTAAATGTTACCTTTTAAAACTTTCAGAGATTGGGAAAAATCAGGTGAACTGCAGTCTAAAACATTGGCAGGGCAATAGCCAATTTAATAGTACTACAATTGTTGCCTGCAGTTTCTGCTAGTGATACCCAAAATCTTCATAGTCTTATGCTCATGTAGCAATAGCTAAGAATTTAAACTGGTATTTGTGGATATACAAACATAGAAAGCAGAAATAAAAGCAGACAGAAGATATATTTCAGTTCTAAAAAGAATACTATTCTAAACTTTGCATATTGTCATGCCTGCAACATTCATCCAATGTTAAGCCAAGTCCATGAAAGAAATTCCACTGATTTCAGTTGTTTCTGAGCTGGATCCCAAACATCATCAACAGTAAAGACCATCAAAAATATGGGAGAGGGTAAGACCATCAAAAATATGGGAGAGGGTAGTAAGCAAAATACTGTGTTAATGTGATTCTGCTGTAATTGCCTGTGTCTTGTGGCAAATACATGAAACAGCTTCACAGTTAGCATACAGAGTTTAGACATTAAAGGCCCAGCTGTTAGCCCAAAGCACATCCCCCTTCTAGGAGTTTAAATCTGGGGAACTGAGCAATTCAGCTGGCCAAGTCCAAGGTCAATTCATTTGCTGGTAAGAACTGTTGGGAACAAAGCTAGAAATGAGGGCCTGCCCCTCCTTTCCTAGGGAACTGAATTGCAGCTTAGGTTTCACTGCTGGCCCCTGCCTCTGCTCCATCCGAGACATCATCTGTGCCCAGGCTCCTTTCTCCATGACCCTGACCAGCACCCACTACACAGGTTTCTTGCCTTAACCTCAGACCTGCCTCTGTGTGATCCTGATGGCTCCTGGTCCTCCCTCCTGCTTGAATTGCCATCATGCTCTGTTCCTGACTCCTCCTTCCCTGCAGAGCAGCTGTTTTTTTGCTGCTTCCTCACTATCCTGGAATGGCAGGCTTACAACATGTTTAATGTTTACCATTAACAAAAGTATAAGCCATTCATAATTTTTAGACCCCTCTACTTTTTTTCCTATTGGAAATCTTAGGATGCTTTTTATACCTACATGCTGTTAATATATTCCCAATACACAAGAAATGGAAGACATCTGCTGCAAAGAGGCAAAAAAAGCCCAGTTTAAGAAGCAAAGCTTGGAAAGTCAAGTTGTCAACCTGCCCAATGCACTACATTAGCTCTCAAGAGTATTTTTGTAAAACACTTTAATTCTTTTATTTCTCCCCCTCAAATTTATTTCTCCCACACAAATCTTCATCTACTATCCAAAGAATTAATTTTTAAAGTATTAAGTGTGTGCTCAGAGCTTTAGTTTTTCCTACATAATTTGAGTCCATTTCTCCTTTCCCTAAAATAAATGGCAGTCTTGTCAGAGAGCAGTTGAGCTCAAAGCCTTTAATTAAACCCAAGCATTTCTTAAGTTTGGCAAGAATAATACTTTTATATTCCCCTTTAAATAATTGCTTTATGCACATAAATTTATATATTCAAAGTTACAACAGTCTTCTATGCTCCACTGCCCTTCTCCAAAGATAATATGGTCTATTAAAAAGAACTGTTGCTTCTACAGGAAGGCCTCTAACAGGACATGTTTTCATTGATGGCTTTCATTTCTCTCTGGATGTTCTAAGGCACACCCCTCTTCTTTCCACTTCTTAGTCATTCATTCTGAAGTACCTCTCAACAGTTCGTAAGGCAAGAACTTGTGTACATCAGCAAATCAAGCAGAACTGATAGTTGTGAATATGCAAAAAGGAAACTAAAAGGAAAAGATTAGCATCTTCCAGTACTCCTTTCATTGCAACATCTGCATACAGGATTTTACTAGGGTGTATATTTCTCTTTCTTCTACCATGAACTCAGCATTTTGACATGACTATCAGCCCCAGATTGCTTGCATGAGAACATAGTACTTAGGGAACAAGTGACTATTTGTCTTTATTTAATAACAATGAAAACTGGATGGCATGGAGCAATAGGGGATGAATTGCACCATCCATTTCCAAAAGAAAAGCAGCAGAAACTCATTATATTTTACAAAGGGTTTCTGGTTTTCAGAAGATGAAGAGCCCAGAACACTGTTATTCAGTAAGTGCACTTTCACATTTATCCCAAAAGTTGTTTGTGATTTTAAGAGAGAGCTGTTTTCAAGAAATGTTTCATTTCTATAGGATGCTTTGAGCATTTGGATGTCAATGAAACAAAACAAGAATACATTGTTTTCTTAGCATTTAAATAAAGTTACTCTGTACTGAGGCCTTTAAAACCAATTTATCCATAAGGTATGCCAAGAACAATGACAGAGTTATATTAGGATTCTGTCCACAGTCACACTGCTTGCACCTACCTTCAAAATGCCAAGTCACTGTGTCATTGGTAGTTAACTACACTTTCCTAAGTGAAAGATACAAGATCTGATGCTAACAGCAGTAAAAACCTTTGGGAGTGTATTAGTGCTCTCTTCTGCATCTTTTACAGAAAGCTTCTGATCTGTGCTCCTCAGTCCATTTGCAGCCAGGGAACAAAATGCTTCAGGAGGTGAGGTGAACCACTCAGAGTGGTAGGGAAGGGACCAGAACCTATTCTCCACACTCAGCTGGTAGCTTGATTCCTGCCACTATACACCTGAGATGACACCACCTCCAAGCAAGCATCTGTCAAAGTAATAGCTTAGCAGAAGTGAGCTAATCTCATCAGTTCATTTAAAATACATACGTGTGTTCCATTGTATGATCTGACATTCAAAGATAACTAAACTATACAGAGATCTTCAGGTATTTTAATAACAGTTATTTTACAGCTAGAACATGCCTCACAGAAGCCCTCAGAAGCTTTTCAGCTCACAGTTTACTGTAGTCCACAATATTTTTTGGCTTCTCCTTACCCTTTACGTTCTTGTGTAACATTTTCAAAGTCAAATGTGTCTGATCTAAAAAAATTAAGAATTCAAATTCACACAGAGGAAAATGCTTCATTTCTAATGCTCCCCCGAGTACCTTTTTAAACTTGGCAAAGAGCCTAATCCTCCAATTCAAAAAGCTTTTTAAAAACACAGGTTCAAGCCATAAAAGCTCTCTGGTTGTTCACCCACTCCTGGCCAGAGGGTGGGATAGGAATTTGAAAGTCTGCCGTTACTATTATCTCCCTGTTCCTGGCTGATCACCTGAAAGGAAACAAAAGAGACCAGTATGCTTGGAAGCATGGTAGGAAGCTGGTGGCAGAAAGTGAAGAGGACATTTTCCCTCCTTGTAAGAGCATACAATAATTCAAGTCTCAATCTGTCACCATGTGTTGCAGTTTTAATGCTGCTTTTTTAGCATCTTTTTTTTTCCCCTTTCCCTTCAATTCACTGTAATAGAAGTAATGCATCAAGCAGCAATGTTTTGACAAGAAAATCAAGACAAGATTATGGAACTGTTCCTTTTAAAGTAATTATCAAAGTCCAAATTCATTTTAGCAAGGAATCCTGAGCTCTAACCTGGTAATTAATGGGGATGTTTCCAGCAAGAAGACTCATTTTTCACACAGTAGAATGACAAACCTTGTTTTCCATTAAAGGTTGAGAAGCCTTCTGAGCATTCTGCCAGGTTTCAGGCAATGCAGCCTGTTTAACACCAAGGTCTCCAAGAAGTAATTTTATTTACTATCTTTATGTGCAGCTGAATTTTCCCCAGAGCAGGGAATGTAGATGGACTGTCAAAAGCTTGGAGCTGTGAAATCCAGACACAGCACATTTTGCTATATTCAATTTATTCCCCTGGTTTCTAAAACAAGAAAAAATGTTGCTAAAGGTGCAAGAAGATAATGTAGTTTGTGTTGTTTTATTAGTTCTATTTTTGTATGAAATTGTCATTTATAATGTGTACAAGGGCACAAGGTGGAACAAGTTCATTACTTTTGCAGAGGCAGCAAAAGAATTTTCTAAGTATGCACCAAAGATACAGCCATCAAGAGCCCAGTTCTGAGCTCACATCCCAAGAAAATAACAGGTTATTAACACAATAGTTTTAGTACTTTTTACATGTTTTTACAATTGAAGTAAATGCAGTTTAATTGCAATGCAAGACCTAAATGGTACTGTCCCTTACAGCTTCTACTCTCCACAACACACAAGGGAGTACACAACTGGAAAAAAAGGCAAGAAAAGATTTCTAGTCTGTATGAAAATTCAGGTCTAATATAATATAATGATACTGACCCCATAGCTTTGATGCCATTAAGAATGGGAACGCTAGAAACCAGTCCACTGCAATCAGTGATGCCCTACCAAGGTGAAGTCCCTCTGAATGTGGAATTCTTCAGGGTCTTCGCATGACACAAAGATCATTCAAATTTATACCTGTCCTACAGCAATTCTCCCTGGACTGGAAACATCCCATGAAAATAAACTGCAGAAGTGATTTCTGCACACATAACTGAGGAAAAGAGGGAGAGGAGGGGAGAAGACATCATTGTGCTGCATATTTCTGAGGTGACTTGAAACACCACATTTCTCTTACAAAAGCAAAGTCAAGACCGAAAATTTCAAAACATTAAAAAGCTCAAGTCATATCTCTAAGTGCTTAGAATGATATGATATATTTTCTGGGTTTGACAAATGTCTTGCAAGAGATGTGAGGCTTATTTTATCCCTGAAGAAGAGTACACTGTCATCTGTTCAACATGCTTTCATGTGGACATACTGATTTTACACTTTTAATTGCTTCATGCTAAACTTTCTGAATGACTTAAAATATTTAGGGTCAGATTATACAAATTATTATAAATTAACTCTGAGCATATATTTCCTTCAACATTCCTTTCAGACTCTCTTCCCATACTATTCACTATGAAAAGCAAAATTCAGATTGTACATAGCAAGCCAAGTAAAGAAGATAAGCAGCATGAGTAGTGAAAAAGAGGAATCACAGATGGTAACTCATGCTTCTGCCCTTAGCCATGCAGATATGGAAAGATGATGTGAAAAGCCTCTCTAAGCAGCTTGGTCTTGAGAGCCTGCCTGAACTCTAGCAGCACCTCCAAACTAGAATATGGGTTGCAGTAATGCTTAAAGCTCAGTATTCTTCCTCCATCCCATAATGCTTCTTTTTACAGTGCAGCATATGAGGGGAATCTTCACAGACAGACTTTCAGCTGCCATCCCCATTGCAGGCTTGAGTTTTTCCCCCTCCCAGCCCTGCTCTGACAACATGGAAGAGACAGTGCAGAAAGGCAGAGATCTCATCTTGAGCCCATGCATTCAACTTATGATAGTGACCTACAATTTCTAGACAGAGGAAGCTGAGAAAGCCATCTTGACTTTGCACACACAATCAGAGAAAGATATTTCCTCAGGTACTGATTACCTTCCCAGGAGGCCTGGGCACTTAAACACACCTGGAAAAAGGTAGCATTAAATGCTACCTTTCTGACTTGCCTGTGTCCCACCCCCCTAATGGCCATCACATTAGCCCATACAGCTCCCATTGCCTTAACTGCAGAAACAGAAATTTCAAGAATTTACTAATATTTACCCTTTCAAGACCTTTATGCTTCTGTTTGTTTCTCATTATAAGCTAAGGAAATGCATAATCAATTGCCTGGTACCTTTACTTTGCAAAGAGCTGGCTCTAAGTATACACACCAAAAAACTACAATAATAGAAAATACTAGAGCTTAGTTTGGCCACATTGGAGAAAAAATGGAAAAAAATATTATCAGAAAATAGCTAAAGGGAAATGTAAAGGGTCACTAGGAATATTGCTATTTCCTAACAGATTTGGATGGCAGCATTCACAGCGAAGGGAGAAAGAGGCAGTCATTCTATTCACTGCTACAGACATGCCTTGGGTGCATTTCAAAGATAGCTGAATACTTGGAAGTCAAGGACAAGTGAAAGCACTCAAAACCCTACAGTTCTGGTAAAGAGAAAGCACATATACCATTCATGTATAAGCTATAGCACATAAGGTGGCTCATGTCAAGACTATTCCCTCCCATAGATAAGTAGAGTCTCTATCACTGGATAATCTCATCTGGGCTCCCTACTCCACAAAAGGCTGGACCAAATGATCTTTTGAGGTCATTTCCAAACTGCACCATTCTACAATTCCATGATTAAAATATCCCCTTCACCTTATGTGAAGCAGAGTAACTTTCCATAGTCTTACACTAACTTAAGGATTGTTTTGTCATCAAGACATCTCAGGACCACTGTTAATTGCTTGTCATCAGTAAAATAAAATTGAGCAAACCTTCAGTCAGGAACTGCAAGAAAGCTGCTGTTCATCTGAGGCTCTGCACAGCAAGGGAGGCTAGCAGTACCAGCAAGAAAACCAAGCTCAGCCTAAAAACAGTTACCAAGGTGCCCATAGCCTAAAATAAGCCAAATCTACTTAGCAGGAGGTGCCTTCCTAATTTTGCTATCCTGTAATCAGCTGTTGACAAACAGTCAATTGACTGAGTATAGCATCCACCAACACAAGTGAGTGTTGAGGAGAACATGGGTTGTCCAAGTGGCTGCATTCCCAATCTGTTATCACATTTTCAAAGGAGAAGCACACAACTGGTTCAGCACACAAAAATGGAAATCACACCTGCTCCAAGCTGTCATTACCATACTGCAATGCCAAGTAACTGGGAGAGAGGTAGAAAAATGCAAGTTGCATTTGCACCTAGATCAACCATTTACTTGCACTTCAAAACTCAGCAGCCCAGATTCCACCACAGTGAGTGGAGCAGCACTTGGTCTACATATTTGCTAAAAAGGAGGGAAAGGAAAAATTTGTTATTTCTTACAATACCAGATCTAAGAAGCAAAACACTGATTATGAGGCCACAGACCTTAACCAAATACAGGAACTACTTTTGCTATATGAACCATAATTAAGTTGTGGAACCTATTGATAAAGTATGCAAGAACTATGAATGAGTTCAAAGAGGGGATAAACAAATTCACAGAAGTCCACTGCTAACAAAGAGAAACTAAATGTTCCAGAAACCCTTATTGGCACAAGGTGTTTCCAGGAGAGAAAATACAGTATCCAGAGCCTGAACTTGTTCTTTTTCCCTAAGAATCTGTTGTTACCCAGTCTTGATACACGCTGTTTGGTTTGACAGAATTTTATCCGATCCAGCCTTGTAATTCTGATTTTTAGGTTTAATCAGTTAAGAAAAAGGAGCCCAGATTCAGAGTCCATAAAGAGGTAACAAAGGAAAATTCCACAAATTCACATAACCTTCACAACTTCTTCTTTCAGCTCCACAGATTCAGGCTGAGTTGTCACAAGGTATTTGCTATAATTTCCAATTTGTAAGGAAGAACTGCAATAATATTGCCATCCCTCACGAGGAGATTCCAATATACAAATATTTTAAAGACATGCACCTGTACAAAGTGTTAATGATGTGGAAAGAATTAGTAATCAGAAAGAATGAAGGAAGAGTATCAGATGAAAACCTTTAGCTACTTTTAATATCTGTTTGTCAAGTACATCTGAACACAGAGGTAGAACACCCCCCACAATGTGTTTTAAATCAAACACCTACATCAGTCAAGAAAGGTTTCCTGGGGATGAGATAAGAACATAGGCTGTAAGATCTGTCAACAAACTCAACAATACACCATTTGACCTTACATGAAGAATGGCTACTGAGAAATTGAAAAGGAGTAGTTATTTGTTTTGTCCAAATAAATAAAGTATTAAGAAGTCACAAAGAAACACAACCAAGTTATTAAAAAAATACAACCAAGGAAGAAAATTTCACTCTGATCTACTCAGATGAGCTTGGCTACCTTGGGCTACATCAGTCATTCTTTACCTACATCTTCACTAACATTATTGATATATTCAAGATAAAAATATATTTAGGTATACACACAGTACTATATGCAAAAAACCTGACACAGTTCTTTCCAGGCATCTTAAAACCAGAAGCTACAAAGAGGACTGTTTGATTGGCCCTTTTAACTTCACTAACATTAAACCTCTCATAATGTTACTCTCACCTGAACACCTTGAGAAACAGAGGCAGCAGGGCAGCTCAAAGACAGCAAGACTGCTACAAAAGCTGTACTGTTAAATATGCTAGCAGAGAGGAAAATATTCCTTCCAAGTCAGAGAAGGAAGAAATTTTGATCTGAAAAGACAACTTTACTGGCCAATCTTCTTTAAATTAGAGGAGACTCCCATCAATTTCTCATGCCTCTGGAAAGCTCAGAAGTCTAAACATCTCTTCCAACTTTTTTCCTCTTTCCAGCTTTTATTTTAACAAGCAGTCTTTCTATCTCTTCAGAACAAAAGTAGACTGACAGTTGAAGCTGTGAAAGCAGCATAGCAATCTTAACAAATATGACAAGTTTGCTATGCTACTCCACAGAAAAATAGAGTGACTCTAATTAGAATCCAACTGTAAGTAGCTAGGTGAAACTAATTCAAGGAGTACCAAAACTGCAACTGTTAACTGCATCTGGCCTAGGTGAAGCAGTTTGCACACATCCTTTACACAATTTCTCCAAGAAAATGCTGCTGGCTATTCATGTAAACTAGATACTCTAGAAATGGGTGTTTGAACTAAATATGATACTTGCATTTATAGTTTCTGGTCAAGCATACAAAATATATAATGCGCTCTGGCTATGGACAGCATTAAACACCTCACTTCTCAGCTCTCTTTTGAGGAGCTGAGAATAACTTCTATTCTTCTCCAGCCTAAAATTAAGCAGGCTCCTTAAGAAAAGGAGTTCAGCATGCTATAATCTGTTTCACTGAACAGCCTATTTTGAACTACAGAAGCAAATCCCACTCTCTGTAATCCTGTTGGTTTCACTGACAGGAATCAGTGACAGGCATACATCCTATTGCAACAAAATACAATGCAGCATTTGGCATTTAAGGATTTTTCTCCAGGCAACTAAGTTCTAGAAAAATCTGATACAGGAAACAATAGACTGCTTATTTCTAGAGATTTCCACAGCAAGATAAAGTACTTCTCACTGTTATTAACCTCCCAGAAAACTTTAACTTTTAAAAAATATACTAATTTTTATTCCCTGAAGCTTCATCCCAACCCTAGTCTATTTATTTTTCTACTTAACATATCCTATAGCATCAAAAAAACTTAGCATAACCCCACAAAACAAAGTAAGTCAGAAGTTGAGTATGGCCCTAACACAGACCTAACCAGTACATCATTCTGCAGGATCTGAGTATACAATACAGCGGCACCCACAGATAAAGCAATAGAATGAAACCCATACAGACAATGGTAGCAGTAGACAAAGCTGCACTTCAGGCAGCCACAAAACCTTCAGGAAGGCCACAAAACACAACCAAAATCACAATATCACACCCAAACTTGAGCTTAAATGGGTCCCAAGGGCCTATGGGAAGGGGTGTGGGCAGGGGTCCCAGGTGAGGCTGGTGTGGGCCAGCAGAGCTTATTAGTGCCCTCAGGACAGTCATGTTTTCTTTTTGGAAGAGAAGGACTAAGAAGTAGCCACCCACCATGTAAGTTTGTAAGTACATAGACCTGAAAAGCTCTTATTGTCTGAGAAGACTTTAGGTACATAAGGAGTAGCATAATGTAGCACATAGTGGCTTGTAGCAGGCTCTCAATAATCAAGGCTTGCTTTTTTCATAGCTGCATTCACTACTGTGTCCAGCAAGCTTTTATCTACATCAGTAGCTATGAACTCTTACCAGCAATCTTAGGTCTTTCTGTTAATTGTATAAATGTGTAATTGGGTGTATAGCTCTGAGTGGGAGAAGGTAATTTTCTAACTGCCATGGTTCTTTATCTCTTGTAATGGCTTTTAACATTAAGAGAGTTTTTAGCTTGTCTAACTAAAGTAGTCTTTGTCTTTCAACAGAGGCCAAATTAGCAGATAACACTTCACACATTTAGAGCCTTTAATTATAAGATTCTCTATCTAGTCAGACTTCAGAAAGATGAAAGTAGTAGTGGGATTTGTTTATTCTTAAGCTCCTTCTGTACCAGCTTTTTTTCTACCTATAGAAGGTTCCAGTGGTTATTTTGCCAATAAACAGACTCTAGATAGGACATGAGGACCATCCCTTTAAAAGCCATCTGTGCTTCTACCAGGGACCCTTAGAAAATAAGAACAGAATGTGAAACCAGCAGAAGGTTGGTGCTGTAGTCACCTCAAGGGAGGGGCTGCACTCTTTCTGCAGTTCTCAGGCATTGCTGAGATTTTCTGTTTTGTTTGATATTTATGGGAAAGGATAGTACTGAATCCCAAAAGAAATTCTGGGCGTAAAATATGTAATCCTTTCAGGCCAGAGGAAGCAACCAGCACCTGTTACCAACCAGAAGGTTGTTTTAGTTGTTCTGGCCTTTTCTTCACAAAACAGATTTTACTGGGAAATCATTGAACCACAAGTAGCAGCAAACGGTAGGCAGATAGTTAAGAGGACTCAAAAAATGTCTCTTACATTTCCAAATGGCGCTCCTGGGTTTGAGAGAATGACAGCAGAGCTCATTTCTTAGGGTGTGGTGGGATTTGAGTGACTCCCTGCTCATTCTTTTTTGTGCTTTCTGTAACAGAAATCATATGGTTGCATTTAAGAAATTGCTTGGAGGGTTCAAGCATTTAAATTAATTTTCACTATTTTCTACTCTGCAGTAAAAGTATTTGTTCTTCTACCTCAATGAGGCATATAATTCAGCTTCTTCACCCAAATGTGTGAAAGAAGGAACAAGAGTGCTGTTGTGCTTGAAGCTGTGATTTAGCAGGACATATTCTATGCATATGGATCTGTTTGGATCAAATTGAACAGGCAATTTATAGCTATATTCTAACAGTTCACCAAAAGTATCATTCTCTATGAAGCCAAATCAGAAAGTAATCTTATTATTATGGCCAGGGCTCAGCCAGTGTTACAAGTATAAATGTCTTCGCAGCCACCTAATGTGGCTATTTCAAGATACCTTTGACTGCAGCTGCCTTCAGGTTTACAGTCTTGGTAAACCTTCAGGTTTACAGTTTTCTTACATTAATGCACCTCTGAGACAGAAGCACAATGTCTGCCTCTGGGGTTTTAGATATAAAAACAGAAGTCCTCTTAGAAGGTCATCATTGTCTTATGCTTTCCCATTTTTACCTATTGATTTATCATGGAAAACATCACAGAAATGGGAGGAAAAATGTAAAATATCAGCTTAAAGAATATCCATCACTTGTGCTACAGGAGCACTTGGCTCATAAAGCTGTTCTGGGCGAGGCACAGAAATAAGAATTCCACCCTTTCCCAGCATTTTGAGCAGCAGAATAGTAACATTCCCACTGGCTAAGAGTTGCAACATGAGCTATAATTAGGGTCAAGTGTACCAAATGGTATACACTTGCCTAAGGGACAGCACTCCATGGGAGTGACCGGAGACTCACAGGACTAGAATGTAAGACTTGGATCTATAGTCGACTTGCCAGAGACAGGAGGGTCTAAAGCCAAAGTGCTGTTGCTTTGGCAGTTGTTGCGTAGCAGATTTCTACTTTGCAAACTGCCTCTTTCTCTGTGCTTAAGTGTATGGCAACAGCAGCTTATTACAGGGTCATGTCTGGGTTTCTGAAAATGATTCCTCATAAACTTTGATCAAACAACCTAAAGGCCATTTGCAAAGCATGAGAACTTCTTTCTTACTCAATCAGCTGATAGAGATGGGGAAAAGATGTTTGAGGTTATAAAAACCTTTAAAAGTGCACAATACATTTCATGTTTCCCCCAAGGAGGAAAGTCAGGCTTTAGAGGCTACGGATGAAGCTGAAAGAACAGGAATACTTTCCATGAAATGGAAAGCTGCATTATAGCTAGGAATATTTCAGGAATAAAAATGAACTTTCAGTACAAGATTCTTATGTTTAAGACTACATATTTATATCCTTAAAGCACCCTTTAAATTGTTACCATACATAATCCACTTATTGATTATATCTGTTTTATGCTGTCCACTTGTGGAGCTGAACAGCACTTAACAGGGAAAGGCTGGCAAAGAAGGCTCTGAGCACTTACCAACTTCAACATTCATATTCCCTGCTAAATGTGTTATTTCTAGATACCTGCTAATGCTTTCTCTGGCAAAGTAACTCTGAAATAAACTTTTAAATAAGCCCTGTCATCAGCCCACACTTCAGATAAATGTGCACCCCCTACAGTTTTTCTTCTTTCTTTCAAAAGACAAATATTATCTTGACTTTGTGCTTGGTGCCCTCGTATTCTAGGGCTGCATCACACAATTGCTCTGCACAGGAACCTCCCAGAGAAAAATCAGTCATTTGCATTACACTGATCACCTTAATTATCAACCCACATGTCTGAATGTTGCAATAGGCTTAAATATTTATGGACACTTTGGAAGTTGCATTTGATGATGGGATGATAACTTGTTGCTGACTGTATACCTGAAGGTTTATGTGGCATTAGCAAAAGACTGAAATTTGAGCTTTCTGGAAGCTTGTATAGTCTTTTTCTCAGACAATTTGCATTTAAAAAGACTTGCTTTCACATGTCCCAGCAACAAGATACAGCTTTTCAATCTAATAATCTGTAGCCCCATGCAGCAGTAACTCTCCAAGAAAAACTCCTGCCACATCTAATAGTTCTGCCTGAACAGGGACTACCACAGCAAACCCATGATCAGTATCCCACTATCTGAAAGGCAATTGCAACCCGCAGATGACAAACTGCCTGGAAGTGTCTTTTGAGAGCAGCAGTGCAAGTGCTTCTGGCAACTGTCACAGGCAAGCAGCTGCACAGTGAGCTATGGGGATGTTCTGTACCAGATGGAGATCAGGCTGGAAGCAGAGTTATCTAGGTGGCCTCTTTTCTTTGGCACCTGCAAGAGTATTCAGTCACCAAAAGCAGAGGTCCATTCATAAAAACATCCTTGTAGGGGCTTATTAATTTATACCACACCCCTTTTTGGAGCAGAAAGAAGTATTTCTGGGGCCACAGAAGTTATGAAATGTAAGCGGTCTTCTTATTCTGTTTTGTAGCAATACTGAAGAGATAATACAGACTGTTGATCATAATAAAATCACCTTTGTTTGGCCCTTCATTTATCTGGATTTTTGGTTATGAAAAAGATGATGTCAGGACCAAGAAGTTTGACCTTGGCCTGCTTTGCATTTCAATACAGAAAACATTTTGGTTCAAATCCAACTTTCATTCAAGTAACTGAACTCTAAAATCAGTGGGGTAATCTTAGGACTACAACTGAAAGTGATGATATTCCTAATATTCCAGGAAAAATTTGAGGTCATTGTCCAAAGAATAAATTGCCTGAAATGTCTGTTAAGACATTGGTGATTCCAGATAAGTGATGAAATAAACTCAGGTGCATTGCATGTAATCCTTCTTTAAAGTAACTTATTTTAACTGTCCCTGGGAAAGGGAGAACAAGGAGAATTGCAGTGGTGAAGCTATGGCAGAATATAGTCACATAATTACAGTTCTTACATTCATCGTGCATTTCAGTAAGTTTGTAGAGGTGAATGCACAGGCCAGTGGGAAAGGAATAGGAGAAACATGCCCAGAGTTGCAAGTAATCACTGGTTAAACAGGAGGTCCAGATAAGGATTTTAGGCCTGTTTTGGAATACTGGAAGAAACCTGAAAATTATTAGGGAAGACTAATGGCCTAGGAGCCTCAGAGATATTGGCATAACTATTAATTGTTCAGATGGGGGCCAGAAATACTCTTCTTCACTGCACTGAGATGAAGATGCATTTTTCTAGTGTGAGAGAATGACTACAAGCTCTGAAAAGGTAGTGCAGACACAGCGATATATTGGAAAATATTTCCTTATTGTCTCATGTATATCCTGCTGCTTTCACCAAGAGTTGCTTATCTCAGCACTGAATTCAGATTAATATATTCACAAAGACAGGAATTTTTGAAAGCTTGGCTTGAGAACTGGCATCTGGATTTATGACTCTGCTGCAATATCTTTTGAGATGCTTATCCAAAAATTGACTACAAGCAAGAACTTAGTTTATGACATGACAGTTTTCATTTTCTCAAACATGCCATCATTTCAGGTGAGCTTTTATTCTTTTTGTGGGAAGTCTTGAGTTATTGTGACCTTTAAAAAAATTACAGCAATATATTTCGTGTGTTATAATGCACAGCAGATACCCTGCCATAGAACATCTGTGAGCTTAGCCTGGGTTTACATCTGTCCCTTTGGGCAGCCTGCTTCACTGCTGAGTTGCTGCTGCATTTGGAGCAGGTTTAGAATGAGGATGACCTACTGTGAAGAGAGCTGCCTACTGTTCATGAGAATGTCACTGTCTGGAATGGAAAAAGCACAAAAAAATGCAGTTCTCAGCTACCCAATTCTTGTGCAGTCCCTGCTAATGTCAATAGAAGATCTCCATAACAGTTTGATTTACTTTAACGCAACATGCAGCTGTCAGAAAGGATCAAAAAAAAGGGTTATTTCTGAAATAAGAAGTCATCGATGGTAAAAAGCCATGCATAAATATCCATGCTAATCCTAACAAACCTTAGCCTTGTGATAAAGGCCTAAATTTGGACTCGTGTTCTGTAAGGAAGAACAACTGCTTTGCCTTTAATAGCATTATTTCTGGTTTAGTGTGGAAGCACAATCAGAATTATTCTATGTCAGTGACTGTTTATATGGTAAATAATCTATGCCCTTCTCACAACTAGCAGAAGGGAGCCAGTATCACAGTAGCAACAATTATGAGAGTAGAATTTGGCCACACATACTTGCACTAGATTTATTGTCTGATGAGCCTAGCCAGCTGGAGCTTTCATCATAATCTAATAAAAAACCTAATACCTTCTCATCTAACTCAGCCACATATATCAGGCTTTGGAGGTGTCAGATCTAAAAAGAGAATTGTACCTCTGCCTTGCAGGTATTTTTATTGCCATGGAGAAATATATTGCAAGCAACAGTTCCTTAGACAGCAGTTCTCCTTTCTCTTTTCCACTTTAGAAAAATAAAAAAGAGGAATAAGTAAGGCAATATAAATTCACATTTCTTATTGGATCTCTCCTGATCTAGTGCACTCACACTTGAAAGCTTGTTCTTCTATCTCTTGCAATGTCTTTTAAATTCTGAAGAGTCTTGACAGCAGAGAACTAACAGATGCACATTAGAGGTGGGAGATGATCCTGTAGGAGGTCTATGCTTGAGTTATGCAAAGATAAGGCTGCAGAGGAATGCCTGCATGGTGGAGAGCTGTGTGGGTAGAGGAATCCTCCAGCATGCACCTCTTCACAGAGATGCATATTACATAATGCCTGCAAATGACTTCCTTTCCCTCCATTTTGTACTTCCATCTTCTTGTTACAGGAAGATATCAGTACAGAGATATTTCACCAGAAGCAGGCTGCCTGCAGGTTCAAAGTCTCATTGTTTGTGTCCCAGCTCCCCTGCTGAGCAGTCATCTTTTCAAAGCCAGCAAGCAAACTGTTCCTCTAGTTCCCACGTAGGCATGGTATGCTTCCTGAACCAGGTTCTCTCTTGAGTCTCTGCTCCCCGGAGGTTGTGGATGCTTCTGGGGGCAGGAAGTACATTGAGCACTGTTGTATCCTGGTGTATGACAAGCTTTAACCAAGTGTCTTCAATAGTTGGCCATGCAGGCAAGATGGAAAAGCACATTTTATGTATTATTTACTAGAAGATCAAGAACAGCCATTGAGGAAGGTAGGGCAGAATGTGTGTCCACTAGTGAGTCTGTAGTGATGCGCATTAACTTCCCTGAATAAGAAGCATAAACAACAAATGAGCAGTGAGTGTTGCTTTGATGATAAGATGTATTTTTCAATGCTGAATGCTTTTGATAATTTATCTTCACTTTGGAGTTCTTAACAGAACAACTCTAGTTCATGTTTACACAGGAAACAAAGCTCAGATGTTCTTGAAAACTACATTTAACTAGAAGTATTATGGGTATAGTAACTTCACTGTTGTTCATTATGAAGGTGCAAAATATGATTTATTTCTGTTATATACCTACCGTTTGGTAAGCAATCATTAGATTCATGTAAACTTGATTTCTATCAAAAAGAAAGCTTTCTATATACTTTTAATATTCCAATTAATTTTGCAGTTCTATTTATGAAGAACAGACATGAAAAGCCCTGGTAAAAAGTCAAACTCCTGTATAGAGTTTTTTGTTCTTCTTAAACAGATGTCAAAGGCAGAGCCCTGGTGAATTTCCACCAGTTAGTTATTGTGTTTGTATTTACTGACTTACCTATTTGCAACTAACCCATTCTCCTTAAATACAACAAGCTTTGAGGTTAATGAATTCATGTTAGAACAGGAACACTATGGCATGGAATACCTATTTCTGGCCATATATGTTTATTCTCTACTCTATTATTTGACTTACTTTATAAACCAAGTTTCAAACTCTTAATTCACATAGAGAAAAAAATATTGCAACTATTATTTCATTAGGTGCATGTACAGATTAAGCTAAAATTGGAAATAATGAAACTGCTGTTGTCTGTGTGATAACCACCTCTTATTTTCTAGTTTTACAAACAAATTCCAGAAGTTTAGGAGGGTAATTCTGGAAATCCAGTACAGAACTGGAAAAAATTACAAATATGGTAATATTAGGCCTATTTTATAGTAAGTCTGCTCTAGGTAGTGTCATGGATCCATCACAACATAGTGAAAGAATACACATGAAGAGTGCCGAATACCTTTCTTGACCTTGAGATACCCACATAAACTAACAAAAGGGCAACATTCAATAAAGCAGAAAATAAACCTAATGGAAACAAACTTACAGAAAAAGTTTTTTAACTTGACCCTCTACACCATAAAACCAAAATCAGTGAGTTAATAATGACTTTTCTTCCCCCCTCCCCCCAGAAAAAGCCACACTACCACAAGAGGCTAAATTTTAGTTCAGAACAAAGATGTGATCCAGAGCACAAAGCACAGTCTTCCTTCAAGAGAAACACTGAAAATACTGCTAAGGAAATCTAAGAAACAATGTATTTTGGTGGGGTGCTCTGTACACAGCAGGGAGTGGTCATCAACCTAAAGTATCTTTTGAGTATAGAAATACTTGTGACAGGAGTGCCTGCAGTACCAGATCAGATACATTGTTGATGTCTCTCCATTCAGGTCTACCCCACTTGTTCTTTCCATGCTATAGCTGAACATCCCATTTTATAATCAGTATTAAAACAGTTACAGAATTGAATTCATAATTATTTCTTTTTCTCCCAACTCTGCCCAAAACTTAACTGTGATTCATGGATACACTTTCATCAACAGCTGTTGAAACCTAAACTGACAACTTGATTCCTAAACCTTTCCTGTAACAGCAGTGGGAGTAGGGAAGCTGGAAAACTATAACTGTCAAGATCTATGCAAAGGCAGCAGGGTAACACACACCCATATAGGGTAAGAGTTGAAGACATACAGATCTCACAGAAGCCCAGTGAAGCTAAAGAAGAATAAGTTTTATAACGGATGGAGTAATTGAGGTAATCACAAAATAAATGGTCTGACCCACACAGCTATTTTCTGTAACTACCCTCCTGTTTTCTCTTTTTATCCATTTCCTGTTTCATGCTCTTAATTCAGGTTCATATGAGGTGTATCCTCTCCATCTTTGCAAGCCTGATCTACTTCAGAGGGATTAGCAGCACCATGACATGTCTCCCCTGTTTTAGGAATGAAAGTCACTCTGCCTTTTTCCTGAGCAGACTTTGCCTGAACTGCAAACATCCTCTGTGTTGAATATGGCTTATTCATCCGTATGGTAATTACTTATGAATTACTTACAAAGTAATTCTTTTGCTCTTTTCATCATTAAATCTGTCTTTCCTGGTTTTTTCAATTCACAGAAACACTCCCATATATTTGGAGCCATCATTTCATGTGTTCCTCAGCCACTTGATGGAGATCTGCCACCCCCTTCATTTGCATGTTCTTTTAAGACACAAATATATACAGCACCTTGTACCAACAATAAGATATGCCTCAGCCTTCCCCTTTGCACATCAGCTGTTTGTCACATAAATTCTTCTAATTTGGCTCCACCATCACATCTCAAACCTCTCTGGTTTGAATGTACCCTCCCAACACCATTCCCCTTAAAGAGTGTGGAAAAACTAACATGTTTCCCTCAGGATTCCCCAGTTCTTACTGAGCAGCAGAAAAAAGTCCTTTCTGTACTATCTCTGCACAAAGGCACTTCAGCCAAGTGTGTGTCTGCTGTTGTATTTCTTTTCCTTCACTACATATTTCAGGTCTCAACCTTGCTAAAATACCATGTCCAATTTTCAAACTATCCATTCAGGAAGGCAATGGTAAATTAGAGAAAATATATGTTTTACAAACCATGAGAATAGATAAAGGGTTAGAAAAACTCTAATACAGACACTTTGAGTTCCATCTATGTATATCACACGGGAAACTTTAGATGTGTTCTGTGTGGCGCTGGCTCCTCAGCTGGTATTTACTGCAGGGGCAAAAAGCTCACAGCTCAGAAAGGCAGGGATGGGAAGTGGTCAACAAAAATCTTTGGTAACAACAGGTACTATTTGAATGCCTAGCAAGGAAAGAGTCATTGGGTGAGGTGACCTACTCTTGAGAAGTAGCAAATGAGGAAAACTGCTGTCACTGTTTCATTTCTGCATAGTGTGAGTGGTGCAACAGGTAGGCCTGTTGGAGAAGGAGTAGAAGCTTACAGCTCCTGCTAACGTCCTCCTGGCTAGGAACAATCTTGTACTTCTGTCCCTAGAAGCTAATGCTGAGTCCACTTCAGTGTCAATAAATAAAGGCCGCATCAATATTTGGGTTTTAAGGAACAACTAGAGCAAAGCCCAGATTCCTGTGAAGAAATATGGGAGTAATGTAAAAGTTCCTCATAAACCAAACTGGCAAAGTGATAAAATAAAAACCCAGATGTGGTAAGCCTTACTGTTTCCTCTGCTGGAGACAAATTGAGTGTAAATGTTTTAACAACAGAGCTTACCAAGTTTTGGAGTAGCTGTTAGAAAATTCACCACAAATTGCAAGACAAGACAGCCTTCAGCCAAAAAAGAGCTGATATTTGTTTCAGGGAGGACAGCAACTCAGACCTGTACTGTGATACCTTATTTTTTTTTCTGGCCAGTTTTCTGGGCTAAGGAAGTTGACTGTCCCAGTTACCATTGAGAATTGAATCATAGAATGATAAAATAGTTAGGGTTGGAAAAGACCTTAAGCTCATCCAGCTCCAACCCCCTGCCATGGGCAGGACACCTTCCACTGGAGCAGGTTGCCCTGTGTCCAACCTGGCCTTGAACACTGCCAGGGATGGGGCAGCCACAGCTTCTCTGGGCACCCTGTGCCAGTGCCTCAGCACCCTCACAGGGAAGATCTCGGGCTGCCAGGACACTTAAACACGATCCTGCATTGCAGCCTAACAGGGCTGGTACCTAAGAGCATCGTAGCCAAGTGTTTACCAGTTTTTATCACTCGGAACTCGCTGAGAACCTTGAACATCCCGTTATGGGCTCCCAAACAGAAGAAACACTCATAAACCTGCTGAGTGCGCTCCTGCTTGGAGCAGGGGCTGTGCCTGCAGCCTCCCTCCGTGCCGGTACCACCGATCTCTATCCGGTTGTGCCGCCGCCTCGTCCCGTACCTCAGATCACCTCAGGGGGCGGCCCGCGCCCAACGGCCGCGCCGCGCGGGCCCCGCCTCCGCTGCCGCTCTCACTTCCTGAGGGCGGACGGAACATGGCGGCGGGCGGCCGGGGCCGGCCGAGGTTTGTTGTTGGTGCCGTGTTGTTACCCCTCGTCCTCGCAGTGCTGCTGGGTCCGGCCGCCGCTATCTCGTCCTTGCCCTGGGCGGGCAGCCCCGGCGAGCCGCGGAGCCGCGTGCAAGTGCTGGGCGGCTCCAACTGGAGCCTGGTGTTGCAGGGCCAGTGGATGTTGGAGTTGTGAGTAACGGCCGCTTTCCCCCCCACCCTCACAGGCAACGGGCCGGGAGGGGAGAAAGTGGGAGGAAATCCCTATATGGGGTGGTCGGTTTGAAGCCCGTCCCGGGTTGCATCGGTACGGGCGGAGAGGGGCCGGGCGGTGCTGGCTTTCCTGTCCCGCTGAGGGTGGTGCGGGAGCGGCCGCGCACCTTACCCGCCCCATGCGGTGGCAGGCCCAGGAAGGGTGTTGAGGGACACACACAGGGATTCCTAATGGCTGTGGTCCTTGCTTCCACCAAGCGTTGCGGGCCCTGGGCTACAGGCACACGTTCACCTTACATGAGGTGATCGAGTTAAAAGAGCTTTCCCTCAGGTTTTCGTCCTGAGCGGGCGCAATGCGCCCCAAGGTTAAACCGGGCACGTTTCAATGAGCTTATCGGCGGTGTTCAGGACAACTGGCTGCTAAGGAATAGTGTCGGGCTCTACACCTTGCACTGCTTACCTGTTTGGGACTTTTGCTGGGTTCTGTGCAAGAGAGGAAGGCTGAATTTGGTAGGTAATGTTTAGTAGGAGCAGGTTTCTGAATTGAGTGTGTTACACAACACGCTGGTATCCTCACTGCTGGCTGCCTTGGTCTGGAAGAGAGCTGTCTCTTCAAGAGAGATGCATCACATTTCATTAACTTCTCAGTGCTGATGTTGCTTTATTCTGGTGACAGATAGAAAGGGTTGCCTATTGCTGGCTGGGGATTTCATAGAATCGTAAATCAGCTAGGTTGGAAAAGATCTTTAAGACCATCAGGTCCAACCATCACCCCAGGATTGCTAAGTTTACCACTAAACCATGTCACTGAGGGCCTCATCTACATGTTTAAGTCCTTCTGACTAACTATAGTGGTGTTAGGGCTTCACTTGTAACATGATACTGTTCTTGAACTGCATGTAGTTTTCTTGGAGGCTAGCTCACCTGCTTATGTTCAGAATGGGGGAAAAGAACTTGGGTGTTGTTTAAAGATAGCAGTTAAAAAAGTAGTTTAAGTAGGCTGTATGCTCACATGATATCTGTGTGCTGTGCAGTTATGAAATAGTATTTTATTGGGGCGTGTGTGCTGCTGTTTGTGGAAGTGCTTGAGTTTGAAATTGAGTTGCCCATCAACCTATGAGCTTGTGTTCCCTTATAAATACTTATCCAGCTGCTTTAGGTTTTCTTTTAGTATTGGATTTGAGTTATCCAGCCTCTTATTTGGGGGAGGGACTGTCACTTCCCCTAGAGCTTTGCTGCTCAGAATCCTACTGGACACCTGGTATTAATCAGTGAATAATCCTGAAATAGTTGACTGGGGCACACAGGGATCCTCACTGTTGTGGCTAAGGATTTGGATTTGATTTTGAGTACCTTTTTCCCCTTTTAACTTATTGTGTTCTAAAAAGTGGGAGAAGGGATGATCTTGGAGTGGAAGAATATAAGTTTTTTTTGTAAATTCAACTTTTTCCACTTCTGACATCCTAGTCCTGTGTGCAAGCTATGGTTTGAAAGTTACTGATTCATACACGTGTTGGTGAATCTTAAGGAGGAGTAAGGTTCCTTATGGTGATTCAGAGCTCTTCTTTCTAAGAGAAAATACTTAAATAATTAGTGGTGCATGCCTCTGAGGAAGAAAGAGGAGAGGAACTGACTGAAATCAGCATCATTGGGATAGTGAAAGTTGAAATCCTGTGAGTCCTTACTTCACTTGAAAGATTGTGCCATGGTTTGGAGTGACAGGTAGCTGACAATAGCAACAGAGGCAAAGTTAGCTTTAGTGCTAGCAGAATATAGTACATGTTGCTGCATTGCTTGAAATAGGCTTATTTGTATGTGCAGTGCTTGATGTGTGAAAGATCCTTGGTTCTCCATGCTGCTTTCTGTGGTATAGTTCTAGCGGTTTCTGCTTTTCTTCCAAATGAGAAAGAACTGTTGGTTTTATTGTGGATGATAAACTAATGCTACTGTTCTGTTAGTGAGAGTTTGAGATATTTAATTGTGTCTAAAAAGGCTTGAAATCTTCTGCCCTAGTAAGAATGGGTGCTGCTACTTCTCTTTGGTGTCATGCTTTGGATTTGTGAAAGTAGTGTACGTACATTAAAGTATGCCACCGCTTTGTTGTTCTCAGGTGCACAAAGAGAGAAACCTAAGTCTGAAATTACTTGTGTGTGGCATCTGTAGTGTAAATAGGACTCTTCTTCCTTTATCCCTCCTAGTTGACTTGGCTGAAAGTATTTGGTTATTCATAGCTGACAAAACTGCAGGCACTGGAAGCACTGCTGTGTTTCATTGATAAAAACATCTGGATCACTTTGTGCTCCTGAAAGATACTGCAACGCTTTTTGCTTACTGTTACTATCGCAGCACACAGATCCTTACTAAGTGCTGTGAGTGTGATGCTGGAACGAACCATTTTCAAAGGTTTCCTTATTCACTTGTTTCAAGTCTGTAGCTGCAAGATAATGATTTGTTAGTGTGAGGAGTTTGTCTTTTGTCCCTAATATTGTACCTGTCCGGAATATAGTAATTTCCGATCTGTTTATTTAAATGTGCATTTTGCATTTGGACACATAGCTTGCTTCAAGCTTGATTTGTCTTAATTTAACAGTAGATTCAGACAAACAGACAATCCCCTCAACAATAGACTTGTAGGCTTTGTGCCTCTAGTTACAAGGGAAACTATCTAATGTGCTTCTGTTGCACCTGCAGTACTTCAGGTGTTTGCCCATCAGGGAAAACTAGCTGAGTTCCCACACAGGGTGTTAAATGCTTTGGTTCCTGCTTGTTTCAGTACAAACTTAGGGCTGTGTGTATCTAAAAAATAATGTTTTAATCTTCTATTTTAATTCTAGCCAGGTGAAAATTGGGACAATAGTGTAAGTAATAGTAATGTTTTCAAGGCTAGTTTATCATACCTAATTTATAGGCCTATAGTTTATTTTCTCATTGTCATTTATGGTTAAACATTGTGTCTCTATCTAGTAAGCCAGATTATCATGGGTTCAGTCCTCCCATTAGCACTTTTGTCTGTAGTTTTAAGGGAGTGTGCTGCAAATCTAGCTATATGTTTTGGTATTTAGGTGTTCCAAACCATTTGTTTAAAAACATGAAACTACTTTATGTAAACAAACTCTTGAATAATACTAAAAATTATTTAACAATCACTGTAGCTTAGCTTGAGAGTTCAGTAAGATTGGGAATTTTCTGTCACCTGTATAGTCTCTTACTCATTCTCAGTTTGTTAGTATCCAGGCTTCTCTTTGTCTTATTCCTAAAATAACCCAAAACAAAACCACCGCTACACAACTAAAAAGTAGCCGAATGAAAAATGAAGTTACCAAAGCTCTGGTTCTGAAGCTCCTGCAGCCCTCTTTACTGGGCTCTGAGGAAGTGACCAAATTAAATATGGACTCTTATTTAATAACTGAACATGTGGCTCATTACTGTGCTGTGCATTGCCTGAGCAGCAGCTGATGCAATGTGAAACTGAAATATCCTGGCAGCAGATGCC
The DNA here is from genome assembly GCF_012275295.1 of Melopsittacus undulatus. NCBI lineage: Eukaryota > Metazoa > Chordata > Aves > Psittaciformes > Psittaculidae > Melopsittacus > Melopsittacus undulatus. The sequence continues at coordinate 5,226,595 of NC_047529.1, read as the reverse complement.
CTACTATTATAGAAGGGGACAAAACTATGTAGAATGATGGAACTTAATCTGCTGAAGTTCTAGAAGATTCCACATAATTTTTCAGTGATTGATTTGCTTTCTGATTTAAAAATAATTTTTCCATCTTTAAAAAAAACCAAAAAGCTTGTGAATGGAAAGTTGTTAGGGTCTTTTTTTTTAATTGCAGATGGTATTCATGTCTTTTTCTTGGTTTTGAAACTAGAGAGCTGAATAATTATGATATACCCTGCTTTGCTTCTCTTCCTGTTCTTGGAAGTTTCAAATGCATTTCATTACTGAGCTGTTGAACAAATGGAAATAGCAGTTGAAATATTAACTTGCAGAATATGCTTTGGCTTGTAGTTCATCACAGCACTATTCATGATGTTGAGCATGCATCCTGAAACAGCTTCTCCAGAGTGATGCCTTGGTGTGTTGTCAGTTCAGCGGGCTCAACCATGATTTAAGGCATGTGAGTAAAGCTTGGCTGGAGAATCCAGGGAAGAAACCTCCTTTATGTGCTGTTTGAGGTAGCTGGGCATTTGGCAGCTTGTAAAGAAACTTGGTTGACTTCTGTGGAGCAGCTGGTTTTGCATTGTGAGATTTTGCCTGGCTGTTTTGGAGGGGTTTTGGCACACTGGAGAAAGCTTCTTGTCAGCTTCCAGAGCATGTATTATTGTGGTGCAGGTCTTGGTAGATTACAGGGGCTGACTTTTATATCTTTGGTACTACCTGCTCACTCAAAAACTAGACTAAAACCATACAGTTGACCTTCTGAAGCTTATTGTTTGTTGAAATTACAAAGCTGCCTATCCTCCCTTAAGACCTATCTGTATTTAGGAACAAGGAGGGATCAAATGATAGGCTTAAGGTAACACCCAAAGACAACAGGCACTATCTTTTTTTCTTTGTATGCTTATGAAATGTGTAGCAATAAGGCAAAGCTACTTAAAAGACTAAAAGTAGTAATTATTTCATGCTGGTACTTCTTTTAGCAGTTTATTAGGTACTGTCTCAACATTTGGACCTTGAATTTTAATAGTACTCAGAATCTGAAATCCAGCAAATAGCTTTGTTTCCAATAAGTTATGTGTCTTGACTCAAGAAAAGCTAGACTAAATGGGGAAATTTTCCTTTTGCCTAATTTGCAGTTTTCTCTTTAGCAGCTCCTCTCCTGCTTGTATGCACAAGCTGCTTTTTCCTTTATTCCTGGTTTCTTGCAACTTTGTGGAATTGCCATCCAAGTGTAGAATGGTATTTTAGGTTATGTCTGATTGCTGCTGATAGTGGTAGCAAGAAAGCAGATAAAAAGAGACAGTTAAATTCATTTGAACATGAGAGGATTGGTGAATTCACTACCCAGGCAGTTACAAGAAAAGAGATTGGTGACTTGGAGTGGGAAAATGAGTTAATCTTTGTGAAGTCAGTCTGAGTTTACTGATCAACTCTAGCGAATGGCACATTTGCTCCACCTAGTTTTAACTGAAGTATGTTTTTTATTGCAGCTGTCAGTGAAGTTGCTGGTATTTGTAAACCAGATTTTCATCTTTTATGCTTTAGGTCAAAGATAGACACAGACTTTGACTTTGTCTTTAAGAGTTTGAAATTTTGCTTTTGGATTGCTTTCTGTATGCTGTCTGAAAAAGCTTCAGGTATTGTAGTGGATTGGAGTAGGAACTTGGAAACACCCAGCTACTTTGAAATAGTGATAATAATCCACTTTGGTCAATTGTTCTTGCAATGCACCTGACCAGAAGATAGGTGGTAGTTGCTTTATTTGTGGAGAGTAGACAGTAAAGATCTTTCAATTGTAAAACCGTGCTATGTAAGAGATCTGGTAATACCACAAACAAAATGTGTGTTGAAAAATGTCCCTTACCAGCCTGCAGTGAATAACTTGGCTATGTGTAATTTACAGCTATGTGGTGTTTTCAATCTGATTTTTAAATGTGGAGTTCAGTAAATTGCTTTTTAATGTGCAACAGGCTACAAAAAATTCCTTAACCAGGTGCCCAGGTCTTGCTTTAAATTCCAAAGGACTTTGATTTTAAATTGGAAAGACTTGAGTGATGTTTATTTGGCACATTTGTAGGGCACAGTGAAAACAAGTTAATGGCTAAAGGTACCCCCTTGTACAAAGGGAGAAGGTCAAGCAACAGCCCCCAAATTTGGTGGTGTTGGCAAGGTGCTAATTACGTCTTTGTGTGTCTGTGGAGTATGGCCTGAGAAATTTGGTTACATCTGCTTTTGTAAGTGACCTGGTCTTGTGTCTTCTGACTTGATGAAAAATAATGCAGACTGGCTTCACAGCATGCACATGGCTCTGCTTTTTTACTCCTAAAGATTTTTATCTGGGAGTATAAGAATAATAGTTATACAATGACTCCTGGAGGAATACAAATCAGCCACAGTTCTAAAAGATTCATTACAAGCCTACACTGAAATAAAGTACCTACTTAAGCTTCAGTTCTTCAGGGTGCAGAAAGCTTTTGGAAACTTTGGATAAAGGTGACCTAAGTGTTTTACTCTTCTGTAACTTACTGAAAGTAAGGTTTAAAGACTGGGAGAAGCAGCAAGGCAGTCCTGGATTCCGTTGTGCTTCAAATGCTGCATAACAAATGTAAGATGTTAAAGCCCCAGAAAAGTGAGGATATTAAAGTAAATAGTGATAACTCTTGAGAAATCTGATCTCCATTGTCAGTTCTCTCTTGTATATGTGTAGGGACAGGTTGTTTACTGGCTGGCAAAATTGGACATGTAATTTGAGGAATGTAAAGTAAATATTTTAATCCTGATTTTCTATGCCAGTGTTCAGCATAAGTGGATGGATCTTGTCACATCAGATGTGACCGTTGCCATCCCATATCCAGTGCTGGTAATAAAAACTAGGAAGCCAATGACTGAGGCTGCTTGTGAAGCTTGCTGTTATGTTCAGTGACAACCAAACTGAAATAGCTGGATTTTAATGCTGCTTTGAGCTAAAGAAAATATTTATAATTACATTAATATCAGCCATGTATAATGAATATTCCACTTGATTTCAGTTAGGAGAAATGCTCATGAATGTCAAATGTAAATGTTAATAGGGCCCAAATTTCTATTTCAGCATCCGATAGTGCCTTAAATAGACCAACAAGTGTATTAATCATGAAAATCTCATGTTGTGAGTTTGATGCATTTAGAGAAGCTGCATTTAGAAACTATTCCAACTTCATTGTTTAATTTTAGAGCGACATCAGTAGCATTATCTGATGGATGTATGGAGTTTCTTACTTATCAGTCAAGCTGCTGTCATGAAATAATACTGTTTTTAAACTACAGTGTCTGTCAAACTATTAATTAAAAGCCCTCTATTGGCCAGCAGCACAATGGCAAATAGCATTGCACGTGAAACTTATTTCCAGCATCTTTTTAAAAGATGCCAAAGGTCTGTTTCTTGGCAGGAAAAGATTTATGTACTTTTTTGGGATGTTCTTGCACAGAATGATGTTGATTCAAAGAACCAAGGTATTTGCTTTCATACTTAAGAGTCATAAATTTTTACTACAGTCAAATACAACATGTATTTTTAAGTTGTATCCTTTTAACTTCCAAGTGTCACTATTTCCTTTTTTTAAATACTGAAGTTTCAAAACTGCCATGGGATAATAAGTTTGATTCTATCTCTTCTGTTTGGAATTGCTTGGTTTAGGTTCAGTCTTAGTTACATGAAACATCTGCAGGTGGCTGGGGAGATCTCTGTCCACAGCCACTACCAAAGTAATCATTCCTGATCAGAAAAGAGCCAGAAAATAGGAAGTGCCATTCTTTAGGTCAGATAGTAGTAGTGGCAGAGAAACTGAAGTAGTAAGGGAGCTCTTTCTAGATGTCCTGGTTAGACTGTAGTAGTTATGTGGCTGACAAGGATATTGGACTCTGCCCATAAAGAAATTGGTTTCTCCATAGAGTTCATACCTGTGAGCCTAAATTTATAAATGGATGAGGAGTGTGGTAGCATCTGTGTATTACTGTGAGAAGTAGCGTGTCTCTAGACCTACAACTTTTGCTACCAGAAATCTGCATATATACATTTCCACCTCTACCCCCCCCCCGTATATTAGCTTAAATCATGTGAAGGTATCTTTTTATTTGTAAAAGACTGAGTCTGTGTATGGTCAGTTGCCATGGCTCAGTTACATGCTATACCTAGCTGTTCTATGTTACCTTAATTGCATATATGCTAGACCATTGCCAGCTGCACAAGTTTGACACGGAGTTTGTCAACAAAGTTGTGTTAAAATACATGTAGATGGCAAATAGGGGGTTATCAGCATTTAAGCATTATCTGATACTATCCTTTCACATTAGCTGTTCTATCTCTGTGTTGTTACTATCAGTAACAACTGCCAACTTAGTTTGGTTATTCCAATCAGTAGTATAGAAAACTCAGCTCTTGAAAAATGCTTTTTTATTTTGCTGAAATTAATCCTGGGGGAAAACAAGACTTGAGAACAACATTTGGTCTGAGCAGTAGGAATTTGATATGCACTCATTTTAAATATTAAAACATGCTGTCAGAAAGGGAATGTTTGGATATACTGAGTAGTGGGCTAAGGCAGATGTAATTTCTAGAAGTTCTGAGAAGCAGGAAGTCAATGCAAAGTGTTACAGTGAAGGATACTGCTTCAGAGGACAGCCTGGCTTCAATAATTCAGAGAGCTGCCATGGAAATGAATTTATTTCATATGCAAATAGAATATATCACAACTGGTATGAGCCTTGGATGTGAATTTCTCAAGTCTGTGGAGATCTGGTTTTGTTTTAATAACATGAGGAGGAACATAGAGATTGATCCAAAACCTACTTGATTGTCTTTGTAGACTTGAAAAAAAAATGCCTTTTTTTTGTGATTGATACATATTTAATCTGTCTTCCCTCTCCAGCTATGCTCCTTGGTGTTCAGCTTGTCGGCAGATTGAACTGACATGGGAGAATTTTGCAAGGGAAAGCGAACATCTAGATATCACTGTTGGAAAGGTGGATGTCACTCAAGAGCCAGGTAGCGTATGAAACACTTTTAATGAAAGGGATTATTTACTATAAATACCACTTAGTATCTTGGGGTGTGCTTTCTTTTACTGGAATACCTGGGATACCAGCCAAGTCAGAAAAGAGAAAATAATGTTATCTACATTTTGTTTCTCTATAGAGTTCATACCTGTGAGCCTAAGTTTATAAACTCGAAGGATGAATGAACTAGGGGAGTTATCTGGCTTAATACTGTATTAAAAGGGGCTTATTGTCTATTTTAATCTACTTCACTGAAAGCTGTTGCCTGTCTCCTTCCTCTCTCCAAACTGTCCGCACAAGAACCTAGTTCTGTAGCTTCCAGTTACAGAGAGTTTCAGGGTGTGGTAACATTACCACAGGGTGAGCCTGCTTTAATAAGTTCTTAACTGTTTCCATGATGGTGCTGGATGATAGTCTCGTTTAATTTTAGTAGTGCTTTAAAGTAGACGTCACTGTTTTCTGTTGGTGATGCCTATCTGCAAATGTGTTTCTAAAAAGGGTTTCCTAAATGTCCACTTAAACATGAATATAATCTTACTTATTCCCTTAGTGACGCCCTCCAAAGTTCTGAACACGTTTGTGTAAGCAGTACCAGTATTGTTTAAATCTCTGCATTGCTTGGGAGTGCTTCATGCTTGTTTTAGCTTTGAGGGGATAAAAGATTTTATCAGCAGTATCAAAAGACTGATGGAGTTAGGCAGAGATATTACTAGAATTAAAAGGCTAAGCTTTACTGATTTTTTACTTTCAACCATTAAAAGTGTGTGGAAAACATGTCCATTTTATTAGTTGAAAACACACTGAACAAGTGAGCTTTGTCAGATAAACAGCAGGAAAATTACTTAAACTCTCGTCTCAGATACAGCAATGTCATTTCACAAGAAAATGACAGCTGCTCTAGACCTTGGATAGGTTACTGTTTTCTTAAAAATTTAGAAGTATATAAAGCCTTATGCCAAAAAGCTGCTGATGTGGCGCTCTCCTTTAGTGTGTATATTAATTTTTAACTGTATATTAAATAGAGGAATTTAAATATTACTTTTTTCATAGATGTAAATTTAAAGCCAACTCCTTCACATTAACAAGCTAATAATTACTCCAGAGTTAAGGCTGCAGATTGTGTTTCATTATAATCCTATCCTGTTTTCTCCCAATTAGACAGGGATTCTTTTGCTTATACAGTATTCAAATAAAAGGATTTCTATCTTGATTGTGGATTTGGATATAACTGACTTAAAAATGCACTTTGAGAATTAAGGCTCTAAAAATAAAATACTTAAGGTCTCAAATTTTTCTTCCTGGTAGAAAAATTTGGTCGTGTTGGGATCTAAGGGCTCACATACTTGATGCTTTCTTTTGGCCTGGATTTTTCTGACTGCTGAGTGATGCCAGGTTCTTAAGACTTTAAATGTGACTTTAAACCAGAAGTTCTTTAAATATTTGCATTTCTAATTGCTGAGAGTCTTGACCTCTGAGAATGTTTGACTTCTGCAAGTCAAAGGATTGACCCAAACTGATGAGTTTGTATCAAAGCATGTGCAATATGCCTGAAATATCCAGGTCAGCACAAAGCATTAAAACTGCAGCCTCTTCTAAAACTAACGAATACTCAAAGCAGAAAACAGAGATTTATTAAGTATTTAACCTTTGGTGCTGATGTAATTTTGAAGATGTATGAGCTCCTTTGGAAGCTTTCCAAAGTTATTGAGGTATTTTTACAATAGGCTTATGCTTCAGCCTTTTGGTTGGTGTGCTTAAGGGCTTTATCTCGTGTTCTTGCTTGCACAATGGTACCTTAATTAGCTTTAGTTATATAACTCCTTCATCAAATTGAAAGTAGTAAGAAATGCATTAAATGAGAGGAACACCACTATTTTTTTATGCAGAGGTGCATAAAATTTCACTTCCAAAACCTGCAGGAGAAAGTAGCCGTTCATAGTGCTTAATTACAGCAGATGCCCAAATTCTAAGTCCACCAGAGCTTTAATGGATTCACAGCATATTTCAGTTGCTTGATGTTGTAGTGCTTAGTATTTCCTTTTTTTTATATTGAAACACTCAGTATTTCAAGATCAAGTAACAGAGGTGCATCTTGATCTCAAAGTTGCGTATATTTGTGGAGTCTTCTTTAAGCTACAAATCCCAACATTTAGCTGTTAAAACAAGACTTCTTGCATCTTCTGTAATCTTCTTTGAGTAGTTACTGGATGAAAGCAGCTGTATTTTTAGATGAAATCCATGTTCTCTGTGTATTTTAGGGTGTGAGTGTGCAAATACTGAAGGTTTTCTCCTATTCTTGAGTAGCTGTTGACTTCATAGTGGGTGCGTGTCGGTGTTTGATTTGCAAGCAAAGACAGATGCTTAATTGTAATTCACGTTAACTACCCAGTTCAAGTTTGTATTAAGCACACACAAGACCTGTCTGTTCTAAGCCTTTTATAGCTGGCTGCTCACAAGTGGTTTTACTGATCTAAGGAGGTACCTTAGATAAGCAACAAACCTCCAACTAAAATCTGGGGGGTGGTTAGATGCATTTTTGGCAAAAAGATTTTTCTATTTTGTAGATGTCATTATTTATGCTGAGACTGTTGATAGTAGCTTTAGGTTAGGTTACTGGTAAGAGAGCTAGTTTTCTATTTGCCTGACTAGCATTCGTAAGGATTTCAGAGACTCTTTTCCGTGTTCCCATGACTTTCTCTGTTCTTAAGCTCATTATGTTCTTTATGGCTCCCCACCTAGGTTTCTCTTGTGCAGCTGTGCTGTCTGTTTGATTAATTCTGAGGTACACTTGTGTTCTTGTTTACTTTATACCTCCCTGTGCTGGCACAGCTTTTAGCTGCTTTATAGTTTTCCACCACCCTGTCTGTCATAGCAATAAAGGCAGACAGCTGAAAAGTTGAAATGAAGATGGCTTCCTTTTTGGAACCTTAAACGTGCTTGTGCTTTGTTTGATTTAAACATCTTAAAATCCCATTGACCAACCCAAACAACAGCAACAACAAAAATCACAGCCCATAACCATTTTTGGCCTGTTCCATGAGGGATTTCACACTAGGAATAGCATTACTACTGAAACTTCTGAAAATCCTTGGCTTAGTTCAGTCTGGCTCATGTTTGTCTCTAAAGACAGAAACTCTCTTGCTACAATCCTTTTTCCACAGCTTATTCCTTGTGCCAAAGGATGTTTGCTTTATTGAAAGCCAAATTAGGACTTAATTTCCCAAAAGACTTTCACAGAACTTTATAAAAAGAAAAGTTAAATAACTGATTTGTACTCTTTACTTTGATAATTTATATGAATGGCATTTGCTGGCTAAAGGAATTTAGACTCTGTATCTAGGGGTTATAATCTCTGAAGTACTTACCGCTTACACCCCCCCCCCCCCCCCCCCAAACTCCATTAGTAGCATGTTTTCCATTCCTGCAGTCTCTAATTTGGATGTGTTGAATAATAAATAAATTGTATTGCAAAGCACTTAGATGTGTTCTTCTTCTCACTTGCATGTTTTCTAATTGGTAGGAGGTAGTAGTGTCAAGTAGCCCTGACTTTCTTCAGATCTGGAAGCAGAGTGGAGAGAATATCTTCAGCTGACAGCTTAGCTAGTGGAGTCGTACAGCCAGCCTACTTGTGAGATGTTAGGGAGCTTTTTGCTTTACAGCTGAGCCATGTACTGGGAGATCTTCACTAGTGTACTTAATGCAGTAGTGAAGCTGGAAGTGGTTGCGCCTGTTCCTCTGTAGCAATACTGAGTGCAAAGCTGGAGAACTTCAAACACCTTCTGTCCCTCAAGCTGCTTTTAGATAATTTGGTTTGTTTTTTTTCTCTGTCCTATGAGTTATGTTGTCATTTGCTAGTGATGCTTGTAAAAAGGTTACTATGTATTTGCCAGTCAGTGAAACAGCCCCTTTCATTGTGGGGATTAATTCCAGTTAACCTCTTGAAGCCCTGCTTCAACTTTCCTTTACTCTTCCTGCTGTCTTATGTCTGATGCTCAAAATGCTGGCATGACCCGATGTCTGAACAGGGCCTACAAGGATGCTGGAGAGGGGCTCTTCATCAGGGACTGTAGTGATAGGGTAAGGGGTAATGGGTGCAACCTTAAACAGGGGATGTTCAGGTTAGATATAATGAAGAAATTCTTTACTGTGAAGGTGGTGAGGCACTGGCACAGGTTGCCTGGAGAAGTGGAAATGCTCCATCCCTGGCAGTGTTCAAGGCCGGGTTGGACAGAGCCTTTGACAACATGGTCCTATTGTGAGGCATCCCTGCCCATGGCAGGCAGGTTGGAACTAGATGAGCTTAAGGTCCTTTCCAACCCATACCATTCTATGATTCTGTGACACACCCTTGTGGATGGTGCAAAAATGACTCTTATGTCTTAAGTTAGCAGTATTTTACAGAATACTAAGACATCTGAAGCTTTATTGTTGATCTGTTCACATACGATTTGTATTTACCTAGAGAGGAATGATGTATACAAAGGAAAGATAACAACCTAGAGACATCCAGAATGTCATCTTGCTACAGTCATGTTTATGAAAGAGATTGAGCCTTCCTACAGGGTATGACTGGTTATACAGTATGTATGGATCATTTGGGAGGAATAACTTCTAGTCAGCTAGAGGGTGAATTGTAAGTCATTGTTGTCAATGCTGTCTTCTATTGTGGCCCCACTTTCTAGATGAAGCAAAGGTCATATGGATGAGGCTATGCACAGATACTAGCACACAGCACCCTGGAATTATGGGTGTGTTAGTATGGCTCTTCTTTCTCTCGGTTGGAGGGGCACACTGCTGGTCTGGTCAGCAACTTCAGCTGTGTGCAGATAGCAATTTAAGAAATCAGTGAAGAAAAATTACCTTGCAGTAAACATTCTTCAAGATCAGCATTTTACCTTAATTTGTTGGCAGTATTTGGTGTCTGTTAAAGTTTGTAGCATTTTTGAAGACAAACTGTTAGCCGTACTTACAAAAGAGTGTATGCAGTCTGCTGCTTTCTAATCTACAAATACAGATTTGTAGGTATTTATAGATAAGTCAGAATGCTGAGAAATTTCAGATTTATCTAACCATTTGATGTGTTTTTTTGTTCTCTTTCTAGGCTTGAGTGGTCGTTTCTTTATCACAACACTTCCTACAATTTATCAGTAAGTGTGTCATACTACAAACATTTGCCTATTTCAGTATATATATATATTCCTGTCCTGTTTGAACAGTGGCATGGAAGATGAACAACTGGCTTATTTCACTTTTGTTAATCTCTAAAACATTCTCAGGAGCCCAGTGCACTTAATGAACAGAAAGGTTGTATTTTTAACTTAAGATGGAAGGTTCTCCTACAGTTTTGTACCTGAAGTGATGCTTTTTCAGTCTGGAAACAGTACTTAGTATCAGTTGTAAAAGCTTGTGCAGGTTTGCAGCCTTGCCTTCTAGAAACCTGACAATGTGTGAGCAGACATACTTGACCTTATTGAAGTGTTACTAAAATATCTCATTTGAATGAGTGACTACATAGATTGCATGGAAAACAGTACAGAAATTTTCCACTGTTGCGCTGCTTCTGTTACTGCTTAGAATCCTTCATCTGTTGACTCAGTATCAGTATGTAGATATTGCCTCCTCCTTGTCACTTGAAGTGAAAATGAAGGAATACTGACTTTTTATTTCAGTTCAGGTTACTGCAAGAGTTTTGATTGTATGCTGAAGTCCTCATCTGAGACTTTAGTTTAAGTGACTTTATTATGTTCTCTGTTATCAATACTGTTAAAAACAGATAAAAAAAGATGTTTGCTGTATCTCTTCTTCAATAAGAAGATGTCATCCTTTAAACATTGAACTATTAATTAAATCATGATATTCTAAATTGTGTCTAGAAATGGTTTGGTTGTCAACCTCATGCTTTGTATTTGCTGTAGCGTGAGTGAATATTTAAGAAAAAGAGCAATTTTAATAAATGACAAAAGGCTCATGCTGCTTAGAAACTGAGACTTTCCAGCATGGATTTTGTTTTCAAAGCATACTGAAAATGCTTAGGTGTTCAACTTTGAGTAAGTCGAATCTATAGATAATGTATATGGGGATTTTGGGGTTGTTTGGTTTTGGGTTTGTTTTCTTTTTTACTGTGGATACAGTTTAAGGGATATCTCTGTTAATGCCTGTTTCTGGTTCTTCAGTGCCAATGATGGAGTATTTCGCAGATACCGAGGCTCACGGACATTGGAAGATCTTCAAAGTTATGTTTTAGAGAGAAAATGGGAAGCTGTGGAGCCTGTGGCAGGATGGAAGTCTCCGTCTTCTATAATGTAACACTTTGTTTTTATTAACAAGGAACATGTTTTATAGCTCATTATTCATTCAGGATGCTATGTTGACAGCTTATAGACAAAAGGCCTTTATTCCCTGGACATGTAGGCTTTGCAGAAGCAATCTGTACTGACAGCCTCCTTTTCAGTTTCCTACCTTTTAAAAGCAGTTTATTTTCTGCATTTGCTTTTGTTCATGCCTGCTAAGGCTTATTTATATCATCTTTGGAAATCCATATAAGAAAAAAGTTCAGCCACTGAGCATTATGTAAGTGTGAGTTTGTTATCTGCTGAGTACTGGAATTAAATGCATGTTTATGTAGGTTATTACTTCAGGACTTGTGGCTACTCGGGGCAGGCAGCCTTTAGCTTGAAGGATGTTTTGTTTATATGTGTACAAGGAAGTCCTGTGTCCTCCTTTAAAATAAGAAACAGTACAGTGCTTACACAGTATATCAGAATTTGTTTTCAGAGCATTGGATTTGCTTTGAAATAGCGTAGAATGCCTGCATGAGATAAAGGGTGAACCAAAGATGTGAGTGGCCTGAATTTCATTCCGGTTAAAGCTATTATGTGCAAACCCCTGTCGAAGATCCAGTGAATGCCCTTATTTTTCATCTGAGAATGAAGAAGAGCTTCAGGATATTTAGTAATGGGGAGAGGAGCTACAGGGCTACGTGCTGCTGTGAGATGGGGAAGAGGCAGTTATGACTGCACAGGATTAAGCTTTGGAAATGCTATTTCTTCATTATGTTCAAATGTTATTTTTCAAGTCCTTGCTGCAGTGTTTTGCAGTGAGCTGGCTTAAATGAACATAATGCAGAGAAAATGTGTCTGCAGTAGCCTTCATCTGACAATTACTGGGGCCTGAATGGCATTGAAAGTCTATAGAATCTTTTTCTGGTCCCTGTGTTTTGTTGTATATCTCAATTCCTGTGTCTCTTAGAACCTGTTCCTTCTGTTTCTTTGTTTTCTAGGATGCATGGCATGGCAGGGCTATTTCACCTCTCCGAATATATCAGGGTAAGTAACTATGTGGTAGTGTTTTCCATCCTCCTTAAAATAATAATCTGTTTAGAAGTCAAAGCCTAACTGAATATTTTTAGTATCCTTTTATGAGACTTAAATGTTCCTTACGTGGACTGTACATTGACTGCATCATATCTTTGCTCTGGAATTCTGCAGTACTAATAGTCTAAGCCAAAAATAGCAGTTTGATTATAAAAGTTAATAATACTGAAAATACTTACTGCTCTTGTCTTGGTATAGTTAAAATGTCCTATCAAAATGTGCTAACAGGATAAAGTAGTTTTTTGGGAGCTGCTGCAAAAATGGCTGTAAACTACAGGAATGTATTTAGTATCTACCAGGTTCTTTCACTTAATACTCTTCCTAAAGACTATATCCAGGTTAATTTTCTGCTCTTCTGCAGTTTGCTTCCATCTAGTGTGTTGTACAGGGGAAGAGAGGGTAATGGTTTTATTATTTTAGCAAGAATTTCTGCATCTGGATTTCAAATCCCATGCCATTTGCATAGGAACACCACAAATTTGGACAGTAATTATCAGCAGTAAAGGTGAAATTCTTAACATACACTGAAGTATGCTTGGAACTTAAACATGTTTCAAGATACTTTTAATTTGGGAGCTATTAAAGGTTTTCCTGTAGCATGCAACTACTGAGAATTCTCAGACCTTTCCAGTTTTGGTATTGTTCTTCCTCAAAATCATCAAGTCTAGCCAAGATTGAAAGACTCTATTTGACTGTAGTAAAATGTCTTAGTATTGTAACATGCTACAAGAAATTAATATAGTAGAGTTTGAACAGTTTGTATTGCTTCCAGGGAGTATTTTAACCAGAGTCAAACAAAACTTTGAGTTGTTAGGTTTCCTGTGCAAGCTGTCTTTGATTCTTTCTTTCACTGGATAATATTAACTTTTCATGGCCTTCTGTTATTCCTCTGCCATGGTTGCTGTTTAATGATGTTGTCTCTGTCTGGTTTCCTTCCTGAAAGGTTAAATGCTCTGGGAAGAAACCCTCTCTAATTTGCTTTCCACTTTGGTGAATATTACAGCTATACATTTCCTCACTCTATGCTGTGCCATTCCTGTATATGCTTTAATAAATGTTGGAAGCTGTTCTGATATATAAATACTGAAATTCCAGGGTCTTTTTTTTTTAACCTTCAGAAAATGCTGATAGTGGTTTGTTTTCTAATGGATATGCTCTTGGAAGAGGTCTGATGTCATTGTTCACTTCCTACCAGACTGTCTGACTCAATGTGATGTTCAGTCAGTTGGATTTGTAGGTTTGAATAACAGACTTAAAAGTAATGTTAATATTGTATTCAGGTTATCCTCTTTTAAACTTATAAGAGAAATCACTCAGTATCTGCTTAGAGTGGCTCCTTTCAAGAACTAAAGAGATTATGTAAGAACTAAATGGCTTAATTTTAGTTACTGAATGAATTCCCAAATTTAAGGATGTATTTTGATCTTGTGCAACTTTTAAGTGTCTACCACTCTGCTTCCCAGATGTAATTTTGGGGATGAGATTAGTTTTTTTCACTTGGTGGTGTGTTTGTGTAGTGAATATGCAAGGACACTTGATTTAAACCTGATTTGGTTGCTTTTTTGGGTTTGAAACGTTTAAGTCATAGGTTACCTTTCTTAAATAATCAGCTTCATAGACTTCTATAATGCTGTGACTGTAGTTATCATGGGTGCTTACTGTGTGGTCTCATTCCTACAACAGAGGCCATAAGAACAAATGCATAGGTTCATGCTGTGGGTTCATCATCAGACATTCTGCCTTTGACAGCTGGCACTTTCTTATGGAATATAAGGATAAAGAATGTTGTGATACTTTCCTGTGTGCTGTGAGGCTTCCTCATACATTTATCCACAGTAATATGACATATGGCATCTTGAATGCAGAGTATCGTAGGAAGAAAGAATTGTTCATCTTTTGCTTAAAAAGCCCCTTAATGTGAACAGCTCCATAAAGAAAAACAAGCTTTAATGGTATCAAAAGATTTATAGCATGACATTCCAGGGTGACCAGGGCTTGAAAGAGAAGACTTGAGTGTAAATACTATTAAATGAAAGGTCTTAGAAATCAATTCATGTAATGGTGACAGCAGTGTAAATCACAGGTAGTTTTAGGTCTGAAGTTCTTAAGTATCTTTTTCTCATTTCTAGCAAATTCATAGCTACTTCACTGGCACTCTTGGAATGCATGTTTGGATGTCATATGCAGTCTTCGTCTTAGTTACTTTATTGATTGGCCTGTTCCTTGGTCTGGTAAGAAAACATATTACCTTCTTTTTCTGTTACCTTGAACTTTTCCTTTGTATTAAGTTGTGGAAAAAAAGAATAAACTTAACTGGTAAGATATACTGAAGTACCTTATTTTAATGGTGTCTCTCTTTTTTCCCTGGTATCCAGTGATACAACACATGGGAATGGTTCAAAGCTGTGCCAGGGAGGTTTAGACTGGACGTTGGGAAGCATTTCTTTACTGAGGGTGGTCAAACACTGGACCAGGCTTCCTAGAGAGGTAGTCAATGCCCTAAGCCTGTAAGTGTTTAAGAGGCATTTGGACAATACCCATAATAGCATGCTTTAACTTGGGCAGCCCTGACCTGCTCAGGCAGTTGGATTAAATGATTATTGCAGGTCCCTTCCAACTGAAACAGTGTAGTCTCTTCTAGTAAAATTCTCTAGTATTCAATACTGCAGATCCATTCTCCAGTGCTGTAGCATGTGTCTGGTAAAGATTGAGACTGTTTCACTCAAATAAATTCACCTCTTTATGCAATCCCTACTTCAATTTAGATTTCTTTAGTCCATCCACTAAACAAGTGAGTTTTATATCAGCCTCTTGTATCTAAGAATTTGTACTTAAAGATTGAATGCATATGATCACAATTCTGTGAAGACTTCCAGCTTTCTAAGAACACTGGCTTGATGGATTTTTATTAGCTGGAGTGGGATTATGTTGATGGGAGTTAGCAATTTAAGTGTGCTGCTGCACTCCTAATCAAAAGGATGGAAATATATTTTTAAAGGCTAAGAACATTCGGGGTTTAAGTGATTTACTCTATTCCTGGGCATAGGTTTGTGGTTACAGCTTGGTTTTAATGAAACCTGACATCACAGCTTCCCCATAATCTTTTGGTTTGACTTCTTACTACTAATTGAAAAATCTGACCTCTATTGCACCAGAACTGGTGCATTCATATAGCAATCTCTAATACATCAGGAAAAGTTTTTCAGACAAACCGATTATCTATATATGCAAATATTAAGGACCATATCCTGAGCCCTCTGTTTCCTCAGTGGAAACAGTCTAAAACTGCTTTACCTGTGGAGCTGGGATTACTTCCTCTTAGAATATTTGAATGGTGTGGTTCTGTGACCTCTCAAATACCAATATTAAATGAGAAACTGAGCTGGGAAAGGAGATACAGATGGGAATAGATGTTTTCAGGTTAGATATAAGGAAGAAGTTCTTTACAGTGAGGGTGGTGAGGCCCTGGAACAGGTTGCCCAAAGAAGTGATAAATGCCCCATACCTGACAGGGTTCACGGCCAGGTTGGACAGAGCCTTGGGTGACATGGTTTAGTGTGAGGTGTCCCTGCCTATGGCAGGGGGGAGTTGGAACTGGATGGTCTTAAGGTCCTTTCCAACCCAAACCATTCCATGATTCTTTCAGAGTAATTGTTTGATACATGAGCATGTTCTGCAACTGCAGATGTGTTTTAAAACAGTTTTGCTGATAACTGGTTTAACTGATTTGTTTAACTTGCTAAATTCATGTGGGAGGTGTAAAAGTTATTTCTGGCACTTGGATCTCTGCTCTTCAGGCCAAAAATTAGTGATAGAAAGGAAAACCAGGAGAGTGTTTCTTGGTAGTACAGGGATTTGATTTTCAAAGCAGTTTGTGTGTTTAGACACATTTTTATACACATGTACAGAATTGTTCTATGAGCAAATCTCTTTGATGATACAATTTAAACAGCTGCACTTTTCTTTCTTTAAACTGTCATCACCAAATGAGTGCAAATCAAGGTGGTGTAACAGGGAGAAAATGAAGATTTAAGACAAACTTTCCTTATTCCTCCTTCACTTAAAAATATAAAAAATAAATGAAAAAGCTGAAAAAATGTAAAGTTAATCTCAGCTTTTTCTAAACAGCTTTTCAGTGATTCAGATGTATTTCTTTAACATGGTCTCCCCTGTCTCTCTTTCTTTACATTATTCTTAGCAGGTGACAGTGAGACAAATATCTTCTGTGCATTTAAGTTCTGCTTTAAATAACAGGCACAAAAGGTGGAAGCGCACATCTTGTGTTGGAGAGCGGGGGTAGGGATGCAATAACACCCTGAAATACATAAAATCCTGATCAAGATTGTTTCCTAAATTTGAAATAAATAAAAATACTCAGCTGTGTTCTGGGTTTCTCTTCTTAAGATGCCAGCACTTCCAATGCTGAATAAATTTAGGGAAGTAGGAGGCAGAAACTTTGTAGTAGAAAACAGAGAATGTTGGTTGGTATACATTGAGCAAACACTTCTTTTCAGTGTTTTTAGTTAGGTCTTATCTCTGAGGAAGAGAATATAATTTTCTAAATCTGATTGTATATCGATCTTAAAAGGATGTGTAAGAAAATACTTCAAAGTGCAGGAACTGTTGAGATGATCTGCTAATAAATGTCTTTATTTTATCTTTATGCAGATGCTGGTTTTGATTTCAGACTGCCTTTGCCCATCCAAGTCAAGATACAGCACTGAAACATCTGGTAAGAACTCCTGAGTGGGTGAGGTACTGTAGGTTTAAATGTAAACTTGTAGGAGGGAGAGCAATACACTGTCAAGAACTTAGGTGTGAACCAGTAATTGTGGTATTCATTTTAGTCACACTGGCAAAGATTAATATGTTGGGCTCTAAAACATTGATATCAAAACATTCGCCTGGAAGACAGCAAAGCAGAAAGAAAAGAAACCCCCAAACCCAAAAGCCTTTTGCTCTAGCTTCTAGTGTTGAAGGGAGATACTGGTTTGTGTATTTTATGGAGGTGCCTATTCACTAGACCTGTTGCTTAAATATCAAAAGGAATTTGCTTGGCAGAACACTTCCACATGCTGGTATAGGGAATATTTTGTATTAGGAGATACAGCATTCTGAACCCGTTAAATTGTCTTCAGTATTTGTTGTTGGCGAAAGGAGGAGATGGAGGGAATCAAGTGAATCCAGAGACTGCAGGTGTGGAGACAGGGGAAGGTGTTGCATCTCCTTACAATAGAAGAACAACACTCACATCTTCCTCATCCTAGGTGGGAGGGCTTTGGAATATTATTCTGCTCCCTATTAACATGAGAGGCAAAACCTTGCACACAAAATACTCTCTTGTCAGCACCAAATGTGTGTAAAGTTCCAGAACACGTTTTGGTATGTTTGTGTTAAGTCAAAACTTCAGGGTACTTAAATCTGTTTTGCAGTTGTGTACGTTTGTGTGTATTTGCTGTGAAGATGAAGATGTATCCGTGACACTTGACCAT
Source organism: Melopsittacus undulatus (assembly GCF_012275295.1). Classification (NCBI taxonomy): domain Eukaryota; kingdom Metazoa; phylum Chordata; class Aves; order Psittaciformes; family Psittaculidae; genus Melopsittacus; species Melopsittacus undulatus. The sequence continues at coordinate 5,208,681 of NC_047529.1, read as the reverse complement.
AAGACTTTAGCCAAATCTGGAATTCTTAAGTGTGCAAAATCACCATCTTCAAAATCTTAGATGTTCCTCACTATCAAAAGAAAAGCCCACCTATGCATACTGGAGCAGTATGCTGTCTACTTGGCTTACCTAAGTGTTTGATTTGTTTGATAATTGTACCTCTCTGGGGAGTCAAGTAAAATTGCTGTCTTTAGCTTGTAACTTGGTGGAACAAAATGAACTCTATCCTTGCCCAATATGCACAAAAACCAAATGAAAATGGAAGAGAAATACTACAGGAGATTTATTTGAAATAACTGGAAGATAAAGAGAATTCAGTCCTGTGCAAGTTTGCAGTAATAAATTTCATGAATATGCATAATACATACATGATGCTGTAACTTTAATAGGTATTGTTCTGAGATTCAGTCTAACTTCAGTATTTGAAACTTCTTTTGTTTAGAAGAAGCGATTACGAAGGATAATGTGGAGAATGCTGCGTTAGAAGAGCAGGAGGAGGCTGCAGAGCTTTCCGCAGATGATGCAGAAGGGAATGCAGACGTAAAAGATGTCTCGGATGAAGAAGATGCAGCAAATTCAAGTGCTGATGACTCACAGGAGGATTTAGCACTTGGAAAAGAATCGGGAGAAGAAATTGAAGACATAAGTGAACAGCCTTTAGCTGCTTCAGAGACTGAAAGCTCAGTAAGACAGCGTAAGAGTCAGGTGGCTGATAATGGACTATAGGGTTTTTACGGTGGTGTATTTTGTACACTTGGACCAAAGACATATCAGACCCTGGGTCTGAAGCTGAAGCTTACACTTGATTTGTCATTTGTGTTTACGCAAAACCTCTGTGGGTTACTTTTTATTGTTTGGAGTTTGTTTCTTTTTAAAGCTAATGCTTGCTTACTTTGTTTTTTAAGCACAGATGCTGTGTGTTGTATAACTTTAACCATGACAATCAAAATAAGCGTATCATATCTGTTTGAAGTCTTCTAAGAGAAAAGGGACGTAAGTCTCAGTTCACCAGCTGTAAAATGGTCATCTGTGCTTGTGTTCCTGTAAGCATTGACCTAAGCAAGATCAGGACTTGACTTTTTAACTCTTTACAGTAGCTTGTTGGACTGTTACTTTCCTGTCTGAATGTTTATTGTTTCCAAATGCCACAGAAGCATTAGATAAGTGGTACAGTAGTGAAAGAAGGCACCTTACTAGTCTTCTATTAAATGTTGTGTACAGTGGGTTTATTTTTATCACTTTTAACTGAAGCACCTTTCTCTTTCATTTTTATGTTTGTTTTGGAAGTTCATCATGCAGTGTGCCCCCAGGTTTTCCAATTGTTGGTAATTCAGAGGCATGCTGCACAGCTAGAGTTTGTCAGCCGAGTCTTTTGACCTAAGGAGTTTAAGTAATTGAAAACCTCAGGCTCAGAAAGAATGGCAGCTAAATGTTTAAAACACATTTGAACTTTTTAAAAGGCTTCAAGGAAATGATTTTGGTCAGGAGGGATTTTTGCCAAAGCACAACTTTTTTCTTCCTTTTCCCCTTCAAGAGATTGAAGCAAGAAATACTCACTTTGCATTGTGTATTTCTTGCCAGTACAAGCTTATCATATGCAGTGTAGTTCTGCCATTTCCCACTCAGAATACTTTGGGCAGAGCTCAAGCTGACTGCTTTAGTAATAGTAACTGAAGAGGCAGTTAAGGTTTTAACCTTTATTGCTATTCTTTTTGCCACTGGAATCAGCACATTAGGAAAAGAGAGGGGTGCAGGTGGGCAGTGAGGAGATGCTTTTTCTTCTTATATCAAGATAAATATATGTCTGTTGCACTGTTTACAATGAAACCAGCTTGCAGGTAGATGGCACTGGTCATTAAAGCTATCAGTATTGCCCTCCTTTGACTTGATTAATCTATAAGGCTTTGTTTTCCTGTAAGGAATACGTACAGTGAGATCCTGTACGTTTCTGTTTTGTTGATGTGTGACTGCTTAAGATGTGTCTTAATTAATTTTTATAGTCTATATTGTGTAAACCTTGCTAACATGCATGAATTTCATCTTGCTCTGCAAGAGTAATCAGAGGTGAGATTGCCTCTCATTAAAAGAGGCAAGTTGCAAGTGCAAAAATGCTGGTTTCTTTTGAGACTGAAATGAATAAGGCCAATTTGTGTTGAAAGTTCTGTTGTTCCTTTTTTCAGTGCCCATAAAGAACATATTTCCTAAGAAAACTCAACTTTTCCTGTGTTTTGTTGCATAATATGTCTTGGAAATACATGGTAGAAACTTTGCATTTGTCTGCACAAAGAACTAAATTACACTGCATATATTGAATGTGAGTTGTCAAAAATAATGTTCTCAATCTGGAGCTTGAATTTCATACAGTGGACACATGTAAATACACTTTCACGTGTGTGACAACATACAGTTGACAATATATGTATACACTGCACTATAGTGAGGACAGTTGGTGGTATTTGGGTGTTGTCGCATGTAACTAGGCAATTGTAGAAGCTTGCAGACAGCAGAACTCGGTAGCAGTTGAGGTACATAGCAGCTTTTTTCTTTAAAAAGTAAAAATAAAACCAAACCAAAAAAACCCCAACACTAAACTCAAACTAAGCTTTTATTTGCAAAAATGAAGGAGACTGTGGCTGCTGTAGTGCAGAAGGAAGAACTGCACTGAAAAGCTCAGAATACAGATTGGTTGGGTCCATTCTGCATTTGCTTTGTTCACTATCTGTTCATCAGGAGCTCTTAAAAGCCTAAAGAAAAACAGAACTTCAGCCATATTCCCTGAGAGAAGCAGGAGTTGATGTGTACGTTCAGATACATGAACTTGCATAAGATAAGAGTATATATTTTCCCAAAACTACCAGACATTGAAAAACATGTGGGACTGTATTCACCACAGGTAATGGAGACATTGGTCTGATCTTAACACGTCACTATTAAGATTGGATAGTTTAAAATGAAGATACTCAGTATTTTCTATGGAATAGACCTAACTCTAAGATCACTGTCTGAGGCATTAAATAGAGACACCAGTTTATCTCTCATGAGTCTGGAAATGAGCTATGGTTTAGTATGAGGCAACCCTGCCCATGGCAGGAGGTTGGAACTATATTATCTTAAGATACTTTCCAACCCAAACCAGTCTATGATTCTTGAACATCGTATGCATGTCATTACTCCTGGGTTTTTAACTAATGAAGTAAGCAGTATTGCTGCTAATTCAGGCTTGACTATATTTGACATACTGAAGTATCTTATTAGATCACTAAATTGTGACAAAGACTTCAGACAAATAGGTGCTATGATTGCATTGATACTTCCAATGTAGTTTTACATTTGTAGGAAGAATATTGTAGTGTGATACTGGAGATACTCAACTTTGACTAATGCTTATCTGCCAAACAAGCAGAAAGCACTGTAAAGGCTCTATTTGTGTTTAACAGGAAGACCATTAGCTAGTCAGTAAAAGTGTAATATTAATGTAGTTTCCAGAACCAGGTTTCTTTCCCACTGAAACACATTTTGCCTGAATCATGCAAGTATAGCACTAATTAGACTATTACAGTAGTATTAAACTTGTTGTGTTTCCAACAAAAAGAAGTCGGTATCAACTTTTCGTGCAATCTGAGTGTTCTGTTATCTTTGTTCTCTTATGGTTAATTTTAACTTGTTCTTGCAGCCTCAGTAGACAGAATGTCCTTGGAGAAGATGCTCCAAACACTGTTCAAGAGGGCTGTAAGGCTTGTAAACCAGAGCTGTATGTTAAACATGACTTGAGGGTGGTTTTTTGTGAGATCCAATTTAAATTTCAAATGGGATGCATGCCATTCTGCAAACCAGTTCCTGATGGAGCTGAACTTGAATGCTTAAAAGCAAGTCATTCTGAAAATCCAGTGGGTTACTTTGTAAGGAGGCTGGAAATACAGAACCCCTGTCCTTGAGATCTGTGTGAAATGTGTATGTGTGTCTTGGAATACTCTGTATATGCTGCAGCTGTGCTGAGCAACACTTGTTGTGTGGGTTTCTTCATGGAAATGTTACACAGGATTGTCTTTTATATGAAAAGGTGTTGCAAATTTATACTTGTGGGTATTTTTACTGAAATTCCACATAAATTTTGTATTTATGAGGATCTTGTAGTTTTCATTTTCTCGGTGTGTAGATGGCTTATCTGTGTAGTTAACAAACGATGATTCCTTTTTAATACTGATCTTGACATTAATAACCAATATTGTGACTTGCAAAGATTTCTTATACTCTAAACCAAACCTGTACATTAATCAATTGCTTCCTTCTTACATGAGTGGGAAAAAATGCTTGGAAGAAGCGTGCCTCGATGGAACACTTCTCTAGGCCAAGCTGTATGCTCTCAAAGGTATAAAATGCAGCTGGGGCTCAAGTGCAGGCTGCCATGCAGAATAATGGAACTCTGAACCCTTGAGGGCTTCACCTCTATGTTAGTTCTGTTGGGTTTTCCCTCCTTGAGAAGTCCACTAACTGCAAGCTGTGTGCTAACTCCCACAGATCTGGAGGGCAGCAGGACATCCCTCCGCATGAGCAGTCCAAAAAGAAGTGTAAAGATTTCAATGGCACGTCTGGTTGTAGGTCACAGCGAGCAGTCATTGCTAAAGAAATGGGATTTAGGAGGAGGAAGTAACTACCAGGAGCCACCAGTGCAAGTATTTGGGTGATGTGAACAACTATTAGATCAAGTTCACAGATGCATTCTCTTCAGGTGAGTATCCTGAATGGCTGTGAACAGAACTGCTGCATGGCTTGGGTGATTTGCCATTCACTTTAGTTTTCCTCTTTTTCATTTCACTGATTTCCTGATGTAAAATTGAAGGGGGAATGGTAGCAAATGAAACCCTTGGTTTACTGTTTAATTAGCTGCTTCTTGGTCTGTCTCACGATGTGAGCATATGGAGTTTTCCCCTGGAATACAGGCAGGTGGAATACTACAGACAGTGGTAATCCCCAGCTCTGGCGATGGAAAACCAGTGCCTGGTGTGCCTCCTCCTAGGAGCTCACCACACGTTGCACATGAGAAACTGTGTGGCTTTTCATCAAGCCTTTTGGCTGCAATATGGTAGTGGGAAGGAAATGGATTCCCTCCTTTTCCCTTCTCTGTGACTATTACCCACACATGCACACAGAAAACACCTGGGCTGTGAATGGTGTCTGGGTGGAACCAGTGCCTGTCCTTTGGGATGCTTCTGAAGCTCTTCCCTGGATCCACCTGCCTAACTCCAGTTCTTATCCTTCCACTCTGAGCCCATCATGCACCAGTGGTTGTTCATTTGTAAGCTCTCTTGCCAGGGAACCAAGTCTGCTGATAACTTTCTTTCATTCCTTACCCTGCAGGGAATAACAAGTGGTGTGTTTTACTTTAATGAAGGCTTCTTTTAACTAAGCATCTTAATTTCTTTCCCAGTAGAAAAACCCTTTAAAACCTGTGTGCTTTACTTTCACTTCATCTTCCCTGAGCAGAAAGGAAAGCTCCGTATTTAAACACACAGGGAACAAATGGGGATTTAGTAATCAAATAATTTCAGTTAAATTTCCAGTTTAATATGGAAAGGCCATTTTTCTTGGCTCATTAGAATTTCCCAGAGCCTGTCAGTACTTTAGATTTAGACATGTTAATCTGAATTCCAGTGGGTTGAGTGCTGAACACAGGCAGCACTAATGGTCTTGGCACAGGCTGTGCTGGTTGCTCATGTGCTTGCAGAGGATTTAGAAGCAACAGCAGTCATTCAAAGTGTTTGACCATCAGTTCCACATCAGGACATGAAAAGATCATGCTTGGTAAGGGCGGTTTTTATGTCTGGTTATTGCTGTGTGTTTGGGATGCCAAGAACATCTTTGTAGATCTCCCCTGGCTTGTTTTCATTGTACTCAGACATTTAAACCTGACCTCTAGAACTGGTCCTCTTCTTGGTGCTCCAGTCTCCATCCACCTCAGACTTCTGAACTCCCTTTACCAAATAGATAATCAGGGCCTCATTAGGGCCACCTGCTCACTGTGCTGAATGGCCAAGAAACTCCTCATCCCTACAGCAGGTCCCATGCTGAAGTTGCTGGAAAAACAAAGCCACAAGAAAGAAGTCGATTCTTCTGAGTGACTTGGAGGAGCCAAAGGAAATGAGTTCAGCTCTGGCCAATACTCATTGAAAACACTTCACAATCTGTAAGCAGGTATTTTCTGTCTTTGAGAAGTTTATGGGGGATTTGGAAGTCAAAATAACCATTTTCTTATGTAAGTTTATAAAACAGCTTTGCAGAAGAGTCTTGAGAAATAGGTAATCACTGGGACATTGAAATGTTTTAATCATGTACTGCAGTTAACTTTTCCAGTTAATCTTTACTGCAGGTAACTGAAGTGAGAAAATCCCTGCTGGCTCATCCTTCACCTAGGGTTTTGGACAGTGGCAGGAGAGCAGCAATGATCTCTGATCCTCAAGTAGGACAGTGATTTGGCCTGTAAATGCTGTGCAATGATCTCCCTCCCTAGCAAATAACACATGTAAGGACAAGCATGTTGTGGTATTTCTTCGAATACTCTTGACTTTTGCTTGGAGTGCTTTCTAAGCCAGAAGTTGTATCTATTTAATAACCCTCTGTGTGGTTTTTCCTCTGGAATTTGCAATACCCATTTTGAATTAAAGTTCAAAATGAATTAAAGTTTCCTTTGCAGAGCCTGGTTCAACCGAGCTCCAGTTACATGACACCATTCTCTGTTAGTAATTCTCTGGTGACCTGCTAAAGGAACAAGTGAGAAGCAGTAGACATGGGAGAGGATATTAATGCTACCCTGACTGTGTAGGGTTTGGTTTGGGTTATTTTTTCCTGTGCCCTAATCACATCTGTATCTTTCAATTGAATTGCCCATTGACTTTAATCAGAGAGGTCTGCTGTGCCTGGCTGCTCAGGCAAACTCTTTGCTGTTCAGTCAGATGCTGTTCTTTTGCTTCGAGGTTAAAGTTCAGACAGCTGATGTCTCATTAAGCGAACAGAGGAAACAGCTCATCCAGAGATTCATTAAACTGAGGAGCCAATTACTTGGAGGGAAGTGGTGTCAGAGCCAGTCTGTGTTGGTGTCAGACGTGCTGGGGAGACATTGGCTGCACTGTGCCAGGGATTACACCCATAGGAAACCAATCAGGCCTTAGTTCAGCAGATTAAACTTCTTCTTTCATTTAGTTTTGCTTCCTTTGGGCTGATAGTGGCACCTTCCACCACACCCCAGCTCCTAAACTGGCCAGCAGTGGGAAGAAGGGGGTTCCTGCTGGAGTGGAAAAGTGTCCAGCTATTGGTGGAGTCCTGATGTCTGTGGATCTTCCTAGGGCACACTGTCCTGGCTGCAGCAAGAAGTCGGTGACCCTGGCTGGGTTTTAGTGTGTGCTTGGCACATCTAGGGGGGATCTGCAAAGTTGGGGACATGTGAGCAGCTCTATGCTAAGGGAGGGAAAAAGAATGTTTAATTAGGTGGCAAATACCAACCAGCAAAGTAAATCACTGATACCATGTGAATGTGGCAAAGGGATATGTAAGTGGAGAGAAAGATCGAGGTGGGAAGTGTTTTGCAGAGCTCAAGTCTTTTTTAGGTGAACATAGACATTATAAAGCAGGAGGAGACCAGAGGTGAAGCAGTATCGTTCCCTTCTGCAGTTTGTGTGCAACTTTCCAACATTAAAACCTTTTGAGTTCATTAAGGCTGAATTCAGCTTCACATATTAAAATGTTCAGCTACCAGGCAACACTTGGTTCCATGCTCTAGGATAAATACCTGATTTTAGCACAGGCAATGCAAGCATTAAATAAACGAAAGCAGACGTGTCCCCAGTTTTGTGCTGGGAGCACAGAGAAACGTCAGTGTGAAACTAGGCTGGGTTTAAATTGTATCTGACACTGATGTGTGATAAATGCCTCGTGGTGTGGCTGTGTATATTCATATTAATTTGCAGTAATTCCCCCCATGAATATTCTGGAAAATGATCCCCTACACAACCTGTACAGCTTAGACTGAGGTGCCCACACCTGGGAGAGCAGTTAGGGAAATAGCTGCAAATCTGTAAGTAAAATAAGACCTAAATTAAATATATAAAATATTTTATATACAATAAATACATAATATAAAAATAGCTGGCCTTGAATGCTTCCATCACTGGCAGTGTTCAAGGCCAGGTTGGACACAGGGGCTTGGAGCAAGCTGCTCTAGTGGAAGGTGTCCCTGCCTGTGGCAGGGGATTGGAACTGGATGAGCTTTAAGGTCCCTTCCAACCCAAACCAGGCTGGGTTCTCTCAGTGCCCTTGTTCCCTTTAAATTGTTCCTGAGGCTGCGCTTACAGCTGGCACCATCCTTCGTGCCTCAGCCCCTGAGAGATTCTTCCAAAGATAGTGACAATCTCCTTTGAATTGTAAGCGTTTTTCTGGCTCTCTGCAGAATTTTGTGTTCCCAGTTATTTATAAACAGCAAGAACATGGCTGTGGTTTTCAGAGGTGCATTTATATTTAACTTGATGTTATCTCAGTCCTTCAGCCTTGGTGAACAATGAAAATATCAAGTCACTTAAAGCCTCAGATTACTGGAGTGAGGAGGCATGACTATACCTGTATTGCAGTGCATCTTCAGGCCTTGGTGCACCACAAGTACTGAACAGTGAGCAAAATGCAAGCTCTCTGCTTTGCTTGCACCAGAGAGGGATGTGCAGCAAGCCCAGTGCCTGCTGCTTTGCTCCTGTGCATGCTGCAGTCTGCCATGTCTTACACTATACTCGAGGTATCAATATCTCCCTTCTGAAAATCTGGTTTTAATGAAATAGCTTTATTAATAATTGAAATGTGCACAGCCAGAAAGCTGAATTATGTACACATAGAGTTATACAACCGTAGAATGGTTAGGGTTGGAAAGGACCTTAAGATCATCCAGTTCTAACCCCCTGCCATGGGCAGCAACACCTCACACTAAACCATGGCACCCAAGGCTCTTAAGTGTTCCCTAACAAGCAAACACTCTATATTTGTTGCAAAGGATGTATATTTGTTAGATTTTAAGTCAAGATTCAATCAAGAAATCTTACCCGAGTCTGTTACACTTTGAATGGCATCTTTTCAATTAGGTAGTTTTACTTCCAGCTGGTGAGTGCATCTGATCTCATAACATTTGAAGAACAACTAGAGTGCTGTGGGTTGTGGAGGTGGAATTACCTTGAAATCAGGAGCCATTTGCCTGAGGATGTGTTAGATGCCTGAGCACGCTGGTCCCTGCTGCTTCACTCAGTATCCAGGATTTTAATGGGAATAACTGGAATCTTGTTTGTGTTAGGTGTAGTCCTAAATGTCCAGGCTGGGATCTACATGTACAAACCATCCAAATCAAGATGTTGCTTTTATCTTCCTTGTTTCAGTTTCCTGTATGTTTTGAATGATGAAGACATACACGAGAGACTGTGCATTCCTGTTACTGCAGGTTTAAGCCCTCCATGCTGCACCTATATATTTATTTCCTTGCTGGTTAATCTCCTATTTGCCACGTTTTATTCCATTACATTCTAGGTTGCCCTTGACCACATGAAATAAAACGCGGTGCTGAAGTCCAGTATGACACAAGAAGTTGATGCATTTTTTGGGGGTAAGTTGAATCCTGATGAGGTCCCTTTATTAATGATTTACAGACAAAAATACACAGCTGAGAAGAGAGGCAATAGGACTACACTAACCCTGGGAGGTCTGCAGGCATGTCTGGAAAGCTGGTTTGTGTTGCTGACTTTGAGGAGTATGCTGCAAAATTCCTCCCCAAATCAGTGTATGATTATTACCGCTCTGGAGCAGATGACCAAGAAACACTAGCAGATAATGTAGCAGCATTTTCAAGGTAGGAGGATGATTTGAGGCTGGGGTGGGATGTAGGGGGTGTAAATTCTGCTTTGTCAGTAGATGTGATGCAATGTGAGATTTCTGTGTGAACAAAACTCAGTTTTTCTGTAACTTCTTTCATTTTGAGCAAAAAATACACTTACAGAATTCATTTGGTGAGCAATTGTCTCCTCTTCCACTCCTTCACCTAATATTTTCTTCCCAAAAGCAGCCTCTAAAAACCATTAGCATCTTGTTCACTTTAGCTGCGTTTTGTTTCACTTGGTAACATCAATCCTCTGAAGAGTCCTTTGGCTCCAATGTTTAATCAGCTGACGAAGCTGTGATTTCATCAGTGGGGGCTATAGTGCAAAGAAGGGATTCTTATGGTGGGGTTGTACCTTTCAGGTCCTGAGTCAGTTTTGCCTTTTCCTCGTTCTTCCCAACCTGGATTAGTGCACAGTCTCCCCTTGTAAGTGCTTGTGCAGCACTGTGGGATCAGAACCGCATAGGCTCGCAGACAGGAGTTGTGTATCCCAGCTCTGGAGCGAGCTGTGAAAGCCCAGGGCTCAGGCCTGGGTGGCCAGGCTGTGCGGAGGGGGGAGTCCAGCAGGAGCTCAGCACTTCACCAGCAAATGCTGTAAATGATGGGAATTATGATAAAGCAGTTTTCACTTAGACTGAGCCCCTGATCTGTTGTCAAAACCTGGACTCGGGTCAGCCTTTGTGTCAAGCATGAGGTCAACACAAATTCAGTCAGCATTTGCTGTCAGATTCAGTGGAAGACGGTCAAAGCTCACATTGGTTCCCCATCCTCTGAATCTCTGCTGCTGCTTCTCAGCCCCCAGAGCATCCGCCTGAGCACTGCAGAGGGAAGAAGGTGGATGGAGACTTGACTTGCTGCTTCAGTTGAGCTGTTTCAACCCATGCTGGCTTCTCTTTCCTTCAGGTGCTGTGCTGGTGCAGACATTTAACCCCCCTGCACTTGCTTTGCTAATCTCTGAAAGCTTTGTCTTTAATCCCTCTGAGTCTAATAAATCAAACCAGGAGTTCTCTGATTTATCTTTAGTCTTTCTCCATCCCCACTTTGCTTTCCTGCTGCAGAGCAGCAATCCTGTTCACTGCTGATTGCCTTTCCACAGGCTGTGAGCAATTCAGCTGGAAATGCCTCACAACTTTAAAGCTGTAGTAACTTGGTGGTAATTCATTTAGGTGGATTTCAAAGGTCAGATCCCAGAAACCTGCTTGGAATCTTCATTTTACGGACACAGAAAAGCTTTGTAATGTCAGGCAAAGAAGAAAACTAACCTCCACTGTGACCCCTTATTAGAGACCTCATAGCTCAATGCAGCAGCTGCCATCATGGATTGGAAATCCCTCAAGGTGCTCAAGCACAAGCCAAGAGACTGCTCTGGCTTTGAGGAGTAGGAGCAGGAAGGGATGTAGTAGTTCTCATCTAATCTTACTTTTCTAGTTTAGTTTTTTAATGCTTCCAGATGCTGCTATGATGTTACTTGTCCTCATAAAACCAAAATGAAATGTTAAGGAAAGGATGCTCAAAGGAAGTGCTCAGAAGCAATAAACTACAAATAGTGACCTTTTTACTAGTAAATGCTAGAGCTAATCCTGATTAAATTGGGTCCAAATTGCCCAGAGACAGGCTCTCAACAAGCTGGGTATGTCCACTTGCTGTGTTGGTATTAGCAGAGCTAGATGTACATGGTGAGATAAGAGCAGCTCTCACACTAAAGAATTTCTTCCTTATATCCAATCTAAACTTCCCCTGTTTCAGTTTGAACCCATTACCCCTTGTCCTATCACTACAGTCCCTAAGATGAAGGAGATACCAATCAGCAGTGCCTTGAGCAGCCTGAGACACTCTAAATTTGCCAGGTCCTGGTGTGACTGAAAGGCCCTTGATGCTGGGTTCCTGCTCTGCAGCAGTGAAGGTAGGAAGGGGGTGGGAGCTGTGTTCCTGTCTTTGCTCCCCCTCCTTTTGTCTTAAAGAAAACAAGCTCTGATCTCCTCAGGAGCTTTGGGCCATTTCAACATCTTCCAAAGGGCAGTTAATAAAATCTGGAAGACTTGACAATGGGTTTACTCTATTAAATCATCAAAGAACTGAACTTGCTGACAGCCAAAGAGAGAGGTTATGGGGTAGAAATGCTGAAGTCAAAGCTTTGTTTGTTACCTTTCCATTGCTCTACTTCCACATCTCTTTCTGGGTGCCCATCAAAGCAGAGGAAAGCATGGTTATGTGCTGATGGTCACCCATCATGTCAGTGGGAGTCTGAAGCCCACCTCCCCTGGTAAAACACATGGTCCCCTTCCTTCTGCAGGGCCAGTACAGCTCTCCCCTTGATGATGGGCATCGCAGCTGGAGTCATCTGCTGGGGCTTGCCAGCTTTGCTGATAAGAAGTGGAAAGGATGCAGGGCTTCATGGACAGATGTGCTCTTTTATCTGTCCATAGCCAGAGGGAAATGATAGCAGAAGTGTTCAGAGTTTAAAAACAGCCCTTATGTAGCACTCAGAAACATGAGTTAAGTGATTCTCAACAGTTTTAGTACCTTCTTGTGCCCATCTGAAGTACTTTCATGAAGCACTTGCGTGCACTTGCTGCCTGCAGCCAGATGGACCTTCCTCTGCAAAGGTGACCCCCTGCAATGAGCTGGTGAACCTTTTAGGAAGCACACTGAGCACAGGGCTCCATGGGCTACACCTCAATAGCTGCAGTGGTTCCCACTTGTCCCTGCTGGGGCACAACATGGGATGGTGGGTTCCTGATTTCTGAGCATTAGATGCTGCCATTAATGGTTCATTAGAGCGTGGTTGCAGTGGCTTCCTGGCAGCACATCTAGAAAATGTGGAGCCCTGGTATGAAGTCTTTATGGTGTTTTGATTTATAATCAAAATATATATATATATATATATATATATATTATAGAGACCTGCGTGACAAAAGCAACTTCTTCAATCTTTTGTCCTTTGATGCTGTTGGGAGAAGCATGGCCTGACTGTGAAGGATGCAGGAGTGCTGCCTGCTCTGACTCTCACATAGTCCCTCTGCACGTTACTGGTTTTCCTCTGTGTTCCTGAGCACAGCCTGTGGGTAAATAGAAAGCAAGATGGCCTTTACACCCCAAGCCACAGAGATCACAGTCAGATAACTCTGTGACAGAAACAAATACGTTTGGCTTCATTTCCCATTGATTTCCACTGCCAGAAGCCAAGCTGCAGCCTGATTAAAAGCATTTACAGTTTATTTAAGTATTTACAGATAAATGTATAAATGTTTGTGTGTACATAGAAAAGAAAGCACCAAAGTGATCAGGAACATGAATTGTTAGCCCATACCTTTTTGGTATGGGCTGTGTTCACCCAGGATGATTTGGGTAAACAAGATTGCTGAGATGGATTGTATTTGGAGGGGAAATCAGTGTTGGGTTTGTTTATGAGCTCTTTATATTTTTGGCAACTGAATGGTTATATTCATAGAGGAATAGATTATTATTAGGAACTAATCTAGCAAATGAATGGTTGTGTTGATGGATGCTGTAATATTTCTTGCCAGTGCAATTTTTGGAGCAGGGCAATTTGTTCTCATTAGAGATGTCCCTGCCCGTGGCAGGGGGATTGGAACTGGATGATCTTAAGGTCCTTTCCAACCCTAACCATTCTGTGATTCTATAAACTGAATATCCTGGCCTCCATCAGCACAGGAGCTCAAAGCACTTTGAACCTGTAATCAGATGCCAGAGTATGAAATGGCTCCAAAAGGCCAGTGTAACAAACTCTCCCATCTTCTAGCTCTTCTGGGAGTGAGGGAAGAGCTGGTGCTCACATACCGACATTGGTGTGCTCCTGCTAAGGCCAGAAAATCGTCTTTTACTCATATTGGAGATGGTGGTGGCTTAAGTGAGGCATTAAGACCATAAAAGATGATCTGGGATGTCAGAGCACACGTTACTCCCTATGGCATCTGACTGCATTCACCTTGCATTTGCTCTGCATCCCAAACCACTCTGTGTCCTTCCAGCCCCGTGCCGTCTGGCTGTTAATTTCACTCTCAAGTTGTCGAGGAAGCGAGGGGCTTGAATGGAGAATAGATTTTATGGCAAGGTCAGGATGCCTTTAGCTTGATGGCATTAAAGGAATCAATCTGAAACCTCCCCTCAGCATGTTAATGCAGGCGGATGTCTGTGCGTGTAGGAACATGTTCCTGCTAATCCACCTTGACATGTACTGACTCCCGGTGGCCTTTGGAGAAGATCTGTTTCGTTGTCATGTTCATCAGTGACAGCATCGATGCGTGTCCTCTGCAAACACATCATGTTCTAGCTCGGTGTTAAGGGTGTTCAAATGACTGGGCACATAAATAATTGAAGTATTGGCTAAAAAAGGAAGGCTGAGAATGCGATTGGGGTCAAACACGCATGTGAAGTTGTAGGGGGGAGAAAAGGAAAGGAATGCTTGTGATAATAAGTTAGATTGCTGTGATGTCTTTCACCTCGGACATGAAGAGTCGCTGTGTGGATGGCAAGGGGGTTTTCTGAGAGAGAACATCGATTTTCCTCAGGCAAAAGGAGGTGTTGGTTACCCTGCACAGCGCTGGCGTCTGCCCCTTGCCATGGAAAGGCAGCAAAGTGGGTTGGAGTTGGGATGGAGACTGCATCCTCTCCCAGGCACACTGCTTGTGATGCAGTACAAAGGGATGGCTTGGTAGGGGCTCAGAAAGAAACAAGAATTGCTGCTTGGAAATGTGGTGTGGTTTGAAAATGTCATTTTTCACAGCTGAAAGGCATTTTGGCAAGCAGCGAGTGCTTCCCTCTCACCCAACTGTAGGTAACCTCAGCCAAAAGTCAGTCTGATTTCTTTGAGCATGGAGGGGGAAAAAACCACCCCAAGACACTAATCCCTCTCCTTCCCTTTCATCCTGCTTCTAAACCAGCATTTAGCTGAAGTTGCCTAAATCAGGGGTGCTCACTGCCTTCCCCATGGTGGGACATTGCCCTGCTTCCAGCTGGGAAGAAAGATGCACCCACTTGGGATTGCTGATTGCAGCACATGAGTGTGGACCGGGCTGGATAAAAAAGGGGGTAATGAGATGAGGATGACTGCAGGTTTGTTACAGGTTATCCAGGGAATGTTTTCACTCACAGGCTCAGTTGTGTTTGGCAGTGGAATGAATGGTGCTCTGGTTACTGGGAATACAGCTCTTAGGGTTTGCTTGTGGCTGTTAAGGGCCTTTCCGTAGGGATTGTCCAGAAAGTGCCTCACATGTCCAGTAAACCCACAGCTGCAGACACCCATGTTCCCAAAGCAAGATCAGGTTTTCATTCAAGAGTATAATACTGAAGTAGTATTTTTGTGAGACCTAGTTACTCAGTTACAACTATTGCTTGATGTTGGTCAAGAGGATGCAACCCAATAAGGTGCAAGGGGAAGAGAAGCCACAGAAGACATTGGAAGAGACACTTCCATTAAAAATTTGGGGCTCATGTGCCCGAGGACCCCAAAAAACTCATAGATGGAGTAATTTGCTGGCACATAAAGGTGAGTGGGAAGGATGCTGCTTGAAGCAGCATAATTTTTCTTGCATGCTCTATTGGGAGGATTTTTGCTCTGTGTTGCTTTTCCCAGCTAAAAGATGCCTTGGAGCTGAGAGAAAGCCTTTGGAATGAGAACTGGGAAGAAAGGGGGGAGGAAAAAGTCATATTTTCTTAGTCCCACCCTCCCCTGAGAAACAACAAACCCATACAATAGCATGAAAACACGCCTGAGGAGGCATACTTGCAGTGTGTGTCTTGGCACTGAGTGATACAGCTGACTCCCACAGACACACATCTCCTTCCAAGCATCAGAACTATCTGTCTCCTCCTTGGGGAGCGCTTCCTGGAGAGCTGGCACGGCCCTGTGCTCTTGGGTCTCATCCTGGCTCTGCCCCAGGCTTCTTGTGGAAACATCTCTTGATCTCTCTGGGAAATGAAGAGATTCTGTCTTGTCTTTTTCTCTTTTCCAGCCTGTCAGTTTGATGTGTGAGCTCGAGCTGGCCACTGCTTGCTTTCGGAGCAGTCCGAGGGTAACGGTGCCTCTGGTTGCTGTATCTATCCTAATAGGAACGTCAGTCTAGTGCTGAGCAGGTAGAGCTTCAGCAGTGCTGGAGCTGAACGTTTTGATTATTTTCTGTAATGAAAATTCAATGGCCATCAGATTCCTTCCAAAGGGAGGGATTCCTTAGGGAGAGATGGATGTGCACCCTGCTACTGCCTGTACAGCGTTCAGCCAGGTGCCGTGCACACTCATGTGCAGAGGCAGCCCCTGCTATTCCACACCCTCTTGTGGCTTGTAGCAACAGCGGCCTGGATGTACAGCATCGCCTGGATGGGGAGAGAAAGATGCAGTTTTACAGGGATCCCCAATGCAACCCTCTTAATAAAGGGTTGGATATTGCAGTGTCTTCCAGTTGAGCCCATAAGAGAGATTTCAGTCCTCTTGTGATGACTTTGTGTTGGGTCAAAGAAGGGATAGATTTCTGTGTATGCAAGCACGCAATGTCCAGCCTGACTGCAACAAATTGTATTTCAGTGTGTTTTGTTTTGGTGTCAGCTTCTATTTGTACCCAGGTTGAAGACCCCAGGGAAGAATCAAGCCCAGCTCTGAGCTGATGTGGTTTCTGCTGGGACACGCTGAAGGCAAAGCATGGTTGGGAAGGGTTGAGCCAATGCTGGGCCACATCATTCAAGGCCTAGATTGTAATTTGCCCTGTTGGGAAAGCAGTTGTGCTGCTTGGTCTATTCCTGCACCAAATTACAGTGCCCACATTTAGTCTTTTCCTGGAAGTCTGGAGTCCCTGCGGCACATCCCAGGGACTACATGCACAGTGGCTGGGGACAGGACCTCTCCAAGCAAAGCAGCTCAGTGTCTGTGCAAGCAGAGATGTAGTGCAGTGGATTTCCACACCCCCTGAGCTGGGGGAAGTCAGAGCAGCCACACTGGCCACCCATGTCCCGTGTGGCAGCTTGTTTCTGAGTAGTCACTACTGAGACCTACAGCATGGGGACATGGCAGGCTAAGCGTGCTGGCCAGGCTGGTTTTATACCTACATCCTGTGTCTTTTGGCTCCCTAGTCCATAGAAGGAATAACTGAGGGAGGCTGGTGACTTCTGTTCCTGCACACCCTCTGCCATAGAGATCTGCCCCGAGGCTTTTGGGGAGGCTGAGACCATGAACCTGAATATTTTGCAGCTCCTGTTTTGTCTTTCAAATGATACCAGCCAATAGTGTTCAAAGGCTCTTTACCTCTTCAGCCTCCATGGACTTTCATCCCTCCTGCTTTGTGTATTCTGTGGGTCCTGCTGCAGCTCTGGGTCACTCAGTGAGGTTCTGCTCCAGCCCCATCACAGCTTTCACCATGTTTCTCCTGACAGCAGGAAACATCTGCTCTTGCCCATTAGGAACTGTAAATAACCCCAATGATGCTTATTATCCTCTTCCTTTGTGTCAGGTGGAAGCTGTACCCCCGTGTGCTCAGGGATGTGTCGGTGATGGACCTGTCCACCTCGGTGCTGGGGCAGAGGGTCAGCATGCCGGTCTGTGTCGGAGCCACCGCTATGCAGCGCATGGCTCACGCTGATGGAGAGACAGCAACTGCTAAAGGTGAGCAAAGGCAAGGCCCCTGCACCAAGGCAGAGAGGAGCAGAGTGATGCTGGGCTGCTGGCTGGGAAGCCTGGTTGGGTTTCTTGATGCTGTGGCCAGGATGGGTTTGAGCTGCTGCTTAAAGTAATCTGTTGATTTTTGGTTGTTTCTTTACTATTTTCCATTGACTGTTTTGTGTGGAGGTTCTCTTTCATTATGGAACAGAGAGGAGAAATGCAGTGTGTAAGAAGGGGATCATTTGTAATATAGAAAACTGAAAACTGCATCTGTCTACTTATCTTTCTCTACATTCTATGAATATAACTCTATATATTGTCACAGCAGCATCATTCCTGTTACAGCACTGCTTCTAGAAATTGCTTATCTGGGTAATACACTTCATAGAATCCCAGACTGGTTTGTGTTGGAAGGGACCTTAAAGCTCATCCAGTTCCAACCCCTGTCACGGGCAGGGACACCTTCCACTAGAGCAGCTGCTCCAAGCCCCATCCAACCTGGTTTTGAACACTGACAGGGATGGGGCAACCACAGCTCCTCAGGGCAGCCTGGGTCAGTGCCTCACCACTCATAGTGAAGAACTTCTGCCTAATGTCTAATCTAAGCCTTGTTTTAATCTAAATCCCTGTTTTGAAAAGAGCTCTTTCAGAGCATCCCAGAGAACCAGCGAGATAAGGGCCTCTTTGGGCTAGATGCTGCAAAAAGGTGTTGCCTTAAAGGCTGCAAGAAATGGGCTGTTAACCACAATTCAGATGTGAAGCTCTTTCCTGCTCCTTTAACCAGCTGCAGAATGACACAAAGTGTAAGAAAGAGGTCACAGGATGTACCTGTGCATGTCAGTGCTTTAGCGCCGAATGAAAAGGGGTGCAAAGCCTAAATGAGCTGTTCTCTAACAGCATTTCCACTAGCAAGGCAGCAATTGATGGTGTGAAGTGAGTCTCATTACCTGCCCTGCAATGGGAGCTGGTCACAATAGCCATTAAAAAGCCCCATCGCTGCGGTGTGAACCGATGGGCAGCACAACTCCAGCAGCAATCTCTGTAAAAGCACAATTCTCCCTTCTCATAATATGTTTGGACACGTTTTTTCCCTCTTCCCAAGACGTTTATTAGGAAGCCCAAGATTTCTTTTCCCTATTGTATGTGCCGGCGAGTTCCACACGATGGAGCTCGAATACCTTGAATTGGTTTGGGAAGGGGCATCTGTTCGGGCTTTGGCAGTTCTTGTGCATTGTTTCTGGCCGAGGTTATGCTGGGAGGGAACTCTGAAGCATTCTACTGTTCAGTGTGAATGTATTAATGCAATGTTAAGAGCCAGATATGAAAC
Source organism: Melopsittacus undulatus (assembly GCF_012275295.1). Lineage (NCBI taxonomy): Eukaryota > Metazoa > Chordata > Aves > Psittaciformes > Psittaculidae > Melopsittacus > Melopsittacus undulatus. The sequence continues at coordinate 5,189,847 of NC_047529.1, read as the reverse complement.
ACACAAAATTCAGGATGTTCCTTAGCAAAACTTCTCACCAATGGCACAGCCCAGCCACATTTTAAGGCATAAATCCCCAATGACTTATGAAGTCAAGTGGTGCGATGAGACTGACTACAGGGCTGAGTTATGGATGTGGTCGATAAGTTTGGAACTTCCTGACTTTTGTGCACTTATATTTTAGGGTAGGATTATTTCATTTAATGTGTTTGGGGTTTCCAGCTGGGATCGCTTGGTGAACTGGCAATGGTTTGAATGTGGGACAGAATAAATTGTCTATTGGAGCTGGTAAACTTTTCATTGCTTTCAAAGCTGACAGTAATTCAAGTCACAGCTTCTGCATTGCAGCAGTGTTTGTTGTAGCAAAAACATGCTTCAGTTTTGTGCTCTGTTAGAGGTGGAGTGGGGTGTTCAGTGCCAAGCGTTTGGTTTGACCTTCTAAGATGAAGGGATTAGCCATAAATTAAACATTTGGTTTAAAGGTTCCCTTAAACGTGGGACATTTGGGATCAGGGGGTTTGAAACACCCAACTTGTGTTAAACTGTGATACTGCTGAAATATAAGCGAGCAGTTTGTTGGTTGCTTTGTGATTTACACAAGCTGAAAGTCTGACCCATAGTCTTGTGGCTTTTGCAAAACCCAGTGTACTTCCTAAGTTTGGCTCTTAGCTCAGGTGTGTAGGAAGCGACATATGGTGGTGCCTCTGCTGTTATGATGATCCTGGAAAAGGATCCATGTTTCACAGAATCATAGGATGGTTTGGGTTGGAAGGCACCTTAAAGCTCATCCAGTCCCAGTCCTCTTCCTCTTTGTGTTGTGAGACCAACTCCTGGTCCTGCCAAGGAATTCCCTTCAGTAAGAGGGTTTTGCTTTAAACTCTCTGTTCTTCCAGCAGCTTCACCCACATGTGGCAGCACAAATGTCCTCTCTAGGGACAAGAGCATCTCATGGTGTCTCTCATTAGGTAAAAGTCCTAGTCCCCACTTTGGGGCAAGGAGTTTTGGCAGCTCCCTCCAGCTGGGGGGAGCTGCTCCTGAAGGGATGCTCCTGCAGCAACCAAGCTGGTAGAGAGGGATGTGCATCTTACCCAAAGCAGGGCAAATTCTGGCAGCTCCCCTTAAACACACCTTCATTGACAATTCTGTTTCATTAGTAAAGGACCTTTTTTGGGGTAGAACTGTTCAATTGTAAGTTTACAAGGTGCTGGTGACAGGTCATTCAACACAGCACAACTCATTCCAAAGGTTATCTTACTCCCCTCTGAGCAGAATAAGCTGTAGCCCTGATCAGAACGTGCACAGTTTCAAATCCTGATGTTGGATTTAGTTATACTTCTGTTTGCTAGATATAAAACAGCAAAAAGAAAAGCTGTTGTCCATATAGGCTGTCATGAGGTTGCTCCTCAGTTCCTTTTGATGTATACAAGTGGATCAGGAGACCCCATGGAGGAAGCTCTCTTGTCCTTGACATGATTTCATGGACTTTGGCGATTGTCCCATTTTTCCGAGGTCTGTCTTAGAATCATAGAATCATAGAATAGTTTGGGTTGGAAAGGACCTTAAGATCATCCAGTTCCAACCCCCTGCCATGGGCAGGGACACCTCACACTAAACCATATCACCCAAGGCTTCATCCAACCTGGCCTTAAACACTGCCAGGGATGGAGCGTTCACAACCTCCCTGGGCAAGTATATTCCCAAGGATTTTAGTTATAATTCATCAGTTTATATTGCAGTTTCCCAAAGAATGGATTTTCTGTTCAGTAGAAACTGAAAAATTGGGAGGAAAATTGTTTTGGAGTCACTGAAATGTTTAATATGATCCCAAACACAAAGTGTTATTTCATTTCCCTATTAATGCTTTTCACCAAAGCTCTGTTTTGAGACAAACGTGTTACCTCAGCAGAAAACATTTCCATGTTGAAAATATCCACACATGACATTTTGACTTTGGTGAATTTTTGTTGTCCTTCCCACTCCAATTTCGACCTCTTTAACTAAAACTATTTGCCAAATTTGATGAATAATCTCAGCCACCATTAAAGAGCAAAGGGCTGCTCCCTAAACACTTTGCAACAGGGCTCTTCTGATTCTACATGACTTAGGTTTTTTCTTGCTTGTCCATCAGAAGGTTCACTATTCATTTGCCATCCCAACTTCATTCTGTGTGATCCCTGTGTTGTCTTCTAATCATAGAATCACAGGATAGTTGAGGTTGGAAGGGACCTTCAAAGCTCATCTTGGTCCAACCCCCCTGCAATGAGCAGGGACATCTCCAATTAGATCAAGTTGTCCAGAACCACATCCAGCCTGGCCCTCCAGGGATGGGGCATCCACCACTTCTCTGGGCAACCTGTGCCAGTGTTTTACCACCCTCATTGTAAAGAATACCTTTTCCTCACATTCAGCCTGAATCTCCCCTCTTTTAGTTTAAAACCATCACCCCTCATCCTATAACAGACCTTGACACAAAGTTTCTCTCCATCTTTCTTATAGGCCCCTCTTAAGAACTGAAAGGCTGCAATAAATTCTCCCTGGAGTCTTCTATTCAGGCAGCACTGCCTGCAAGTGTTCCTGTAAATAGGACCCGCTTTCAGGAACACCAAAGCAGACTCTCTTGTAGCAGCTGCTCAGCAAGAAATAGCAACTTTTTGAAACCCTCATCAGTGATAATCAGATTTGTAGCTTTATCTTACTAAGATTTCTATTATGATTATGTTGCTGCTCATTACACACTGCCAGCTCACTGAACCATCACCTCATGTTCCTGTGATTTAGCCCAGAAGACGTATCACAATACCCAACTTCTGTGACTTGCTCAAGGTCAGGTGGAACAACCTGACTGCTTTCTTGGCCTGATCTTTTGAAAGCTTTGACTGGGGTTACTCAGATGTGATGTGTTGATATTTACTCCCTGCAGTTACTCATAGATAACTTCCTGAGTTACTGCTGATGCAAGAAGGGTTTCAGCATCACCTGTGATGTGACGGCACCATTTGCTTTGCCAAATGGAGAACAGGAACATTGACTGAAAAGCCTTTTAGTTGAGTTTCTAGCAGCTTCATTTCCATTAAAAAGGAACACCTTTGTTCCTTTGGCTCTTAACAGACTTATAATGTGCTTCTTGTTTGCTCTGATGCTGTTGAGCAATGAGCACAGTTTCCTTGTGCTCATGGCACATGCCTGTGACTGTGAAGGATTTTGCAATCTGCTGCTATTGGTGCTCAGCCACAGTGAAAATAGCAGGACTTTGTACCCATGTTTCATAGAATCCCAGACTGGTTTGGGTTAGAAGGGACCTAGAAGTTCATCCAGTTCAACCCCCTGCCATGGGCAGGGACACCTTCCACTGGAGCAGCTTGCTCCAAGCCCCTGTGTCCAACCTGGCCTTGAACACTGACAGGGATGGGGCAGCCACAGCTTCTCTGAGCAGCTTGTGCCAGCACCTCAGCACCCTCATAGTGAATAACTTCTTCCCAATGTCTATTCTCCATCTCCCCTCTGTCAGGTTAAAGCCATTCCTCCTTGTCCTGTCATTAAAGGACCTTGTCCAAAGCCCTTCTCCAGATTTCTTGTCAGCCCCTTTACGTATTGGAAGGCTGTTATAAGGTGTCCCCTTAAGGAGCCTTCTCCTCTCCAGGCTGAACAATCCCAGCTCTCTCAGCCTGTCCTCACAGGAGAGTTTCACTGCTACCCATGTGCTGTTCCCCAAAAATGTTAATTTGAAGGTATGGCTACTTCAGTCCTTGAAAGGACAATGTTCACATGGGAGAAAATGGCCTGGATTGACCTGCCCCTGACTCCCCCCCCGGAGACCATCATGGCCAGGGGACTTTCTGATGCAAGTGTACGCAGGCAGTCTGGCACAACAGCCCTCTTCAGACCAGCCAGACCCATCCTGGCCATGTGTATCTTTCCCTGCTGCCTCCAGCCTTCCTGCACAGCTGACACAATGCATTCTGTCAACACAAGGATCATAGGCACAACTCACACGCAGTGTTTTGTAAGGGGTGAGTGAGGAAAGGCCAGGCAGGGGATTTCTCAGTCAAGCATGGTTCGTCAAGAGAGAAATGTTGAGTACTTTAAACAAGTCTGTTTCTTAGGAGATGCAGCTCCAAGAATGTAGCTACTTTTCTTGAGAAATACCACTGTACCAAAAGGACATCGTGCTGGTTCCAAGGAATGTCCTCTGGCCCCTAACCTGGGGGCAGTGGATTCACTGGTGGACTCAGGAAGGATGACCACAGTGGTGCAGTTGGGCTGCATGATTCCAAGATGTCCCTTAAAGGGAAATGATGGGAGTTTCCAGTTAGAGAGGAAGTTCCCACTCCCAAACAGGATAACCCTTGGTAAATATGCAAGACCTGGGCTCTTCTCCAGTGTTCTCCCATGAAGTATGTTGCTGCTGGGTTGCCCACAGGGACAAACTCCATACCTTCCTAAACCAGTTAGCGAAGTGATGTCCTATCAGACGAGACTGAGGTTTCAGGATGAAAAAGGGGCTAAAAAAGATTATCACTCTGTTCTCCTGTGGATTACCAAGTGGGTCCTGTCCCAAGATCCACTTGATTTGTTGCTACATAAAATACGACATCTGAGTTCTCTAAGACTTAGGAAAGCCCCATCTTATTGAGGTCTGTGTTCTATGGTGAGAAGGAACAACCTTGCTTGTGGATTCCCTGGGCTGAGTGCAAGGAGGTACCAGTGGGGCTGAGAAACTTCCTTTACACATGGAGCAAAGGCTGTGAAGCTTCCGTTTGCTAGGAACCCCAATTCTAGCTGCATCTGGCCCTGAAACAAGGTGGAGAACAAATAACTCAAAGCTGTATCATCCTGACATGGAAAACTTCCCCAGCCTCTTGTATGTGGCTACTGCCGTGCTCTCTGCACTATCACTGACCTGAGTGAGAGCCTGAGAAAGCAAATGTATGCTTTGGGCAATGGTTTGGGTTAAAAGAAGGCCTGGGGGAAGGAAAAAAGGACTAAAAGCAGTCTGAAATGGCATGAGGAAAGGCTGGTTTACAAAAATCCAATGTTTAAACTCTGGCAAATGTCACACGTTGCTGCAAGAGCATCCTGTGGGAATACGGATCCAGTAGTACTGATTTACAATAATAAACAGAGGTATTTGCAGCACCCCAAACTTGAAGTGTAAAATATAGTTGCTGGAGGAAATGAATTGCTTCTGTTTTCTTCCACTGCAGCTAAATATGCAAGTGGAGGATATTTTTAGCAAAACCTGATTTGAGGTAGGAAGAAAAAATAGAACCTGGCAACACTTCAGGCTGATGTATCACGCATTTGAGAACCTAGAAAACTGTCAAAATAAGCTTTGAAATGATCAAGATAAAGCACAGATCAACCAAAGCTGGAATCTCTAAAGCTTGGAAAGCTTTTGTGTGTGTGAACTTTGCATTTGACCACATGGATCCAAGCTACACGTGTTGAGCTGGCGCTGGACCAGATTGATAACTACAGGGCAGGGGAATGCTGTGAGTGTGCCTTCATGACAGTGCCATAACCCAGTCTGGGATGCTTGAACTTTGATTGAACCAAACCACCTAAATCTAATCTTAAATGAGATGAAAGCATTGTTTTTCTATTGTTACGTATGCAGCTGAAAGAGTACAGTGTTCTATTGTGTTTTAAACCTTCTGTTCACCCAATAGATTTTATTGTGTAGTTTCTAGTCTAATTTTTGCTTCTTGTGTCTGTAGAGTTATAGACATTGAGGATAAAAGGCAGAATGGAAATAAATGGCTACCTAAAGGCAGATTGAACCATAACATTTACATTTCCCCCTTATCTGATCTAAGGGGTTTGCAATTGCTGGGTTAGCAACTCTCCCTCTCATTCTTGAATTTGTATTTGACAGAGCAACAGGAATGTGGATCCCTTGTTTCTTAGCATCACTTGCTGAACAGGATTTAGCAAATTACTTCAGGATTTGCAATAACCCACCACAGCTGATCTTAACAAGACTTTAGAATCATAGAATCAAGTAGGTTAGAAAAGACCTTTAAGATGATGAAATCCAACCATTCCCCAGCACTGCCAAGGCCACCCCTAACCCATGGCTCTGAGGGCCTCATCTCCACTGTGTGTGAACACTTGCAGAGACGGTGACTCCAGCACTGCCCTGGGCAGCCTGTTCCAATGCCTGAGCACCCTCTGGGGAAGGAATTGTTCCTAATACCCAATACAAACCTCCCCTGATACAGCTTGTCCTATCACTTGTTACCTGGGAGAAGAGACTAGCCACCTCCTGGATCCATCTTCCTTTCAGGTAGCTGTAGAGAAGGGCATTCAGTAAGCACGGGTTCTTCAGCAGCAGCTCATTTCTAGGTACTTAATCTGGGAGAAGGAACTATTTTCAGTAATTTTAAGGGAAGGAATGAAAAGGCTGCAATGCAGAGTTTTGGGTCATTGCTTCTGTATTTGCAGTGATTGAAAGCTGCCTGGTGGCCCTGGGAGGGTGTAACCAATTTGTTTGAATAAGCTGTTCATAAGTTTCCACTCTAAGAGACTTGTAATCCTTATTTAATAAAATGTTGTCATAAAGACCACTTTTTAATTCCTCGATGGGCTGGAGATGACGTTTAGAAACAGAGCTCCATTTACATTACAAATATGCATACTGCGGTAGACCAAGAAAAATAAGGCTTTCTATAATATTTTTGAGTTTTACAGTGTGTTTTCCTTTCTTTTACATTAAGTGACAGATTACTCCAAGAAGAATAAGTGATAGATTCATAAAGATATGGCTGTATGAAGTTAGCTGGTGAGCAGCACAGCCTGGGTTGGAAATCACCCCCAGGGAGGTGGCTAGCACAGAGCCTTCAGCTGCTTGACCCATCTGGGATTGTTCAGTGACATTTAACCATGGGGCTGCCCATGCCTCTGGAGTGCTTCCATTCTACAGCCTTTCGAAGGTAAAGGAGAGGCCAAAACACACTGGGCATGAGCACCCATTGCTTTGGCTTCATTGGAGACTTTAGGGACCACTTGTCTGTTGTACCTACTCATCTCTCTACTTACTTTTGGGGTATTCTGGGTGGAGACTGTCACTTGGGGTGTGTTTACCCCACTCCTGTGAGACAAGAACTTCTCCTTTTTATCAGCAGAAGTGTTAACTTTATGTGTAGGATCACACAATGGATGTGGGTTCCTCTCCTTCAGGCCATGAGACAGAGCAAAAGTGTTCAAGCAAAGAACAGTCGCGCTTCACCCTCAAGTCTTTAAGTAAGGTTGTCTGTTGGACTGTGTCCTCCTGTTTTATTAAGCCCTGAGATTCCCTGTAGGGATGAAAACAGGCATTTACTAGAACAGCACTTCAAGAAACATAGGTTTAATGGTAGTGACCATACTTGGGACAAAGTAGCCAAAATGTAGTGACCAGAATGCTCAAGGGAGGGTGTGTTTGTGATGGTGGTGAGGAGCACTGAAGAGCAACATTGAGAATGACAGATCCAAAACACCAATCAGCAGCAATGTGGCAGTGCTCAGAAAGCCGGAAGCCTTAAATCCATATATATATCTTTTTATTTCTTTAGATCATTTGAAACTGCATGTAGGTCCTTAAACTTATGTGCCAGAATGCCTCAGAGTAGCCAGACACTCGAGGCTTACGAACAGGCTCCCCTTAGGATAAAGAATTATTACTCTGGGTTAGGCTTAGTTTGATTATAATATCTCTTATTTCCAGCATTGGAGCAGGGATCATCCCAAACATTGTGCAGATGGCAGTCACTAGGAATTTGCCTTTAAACACAGAATAAAAGAGAGAAGGCTCACAGCAGCCCACCACTGTTAGTAACTGTACTCATAGCAGTTACTAACAGCTATCCCTGCAAGGCTGAAAGCACATTAACACTGAGGAAGGCAGTGTGAGATCACAAACACTGAGGTACTCTGATGAGCCAAGTGCTCCCGCTCAGAGAAGCTTGGATAATCTCAAACATAACCTTGTGTTCCTTCCTCCAGCTTGCCAAGCAATGGGGACGGGAATGATGCTGAGCTCCTGGGCCACCTCTTGCATTGAAGAAGTGGCTGAAGCAGCTCCATCTGGCCTTCACTGGCTGCAGCTCTATGTGTACAAGGACCGGGAGATCACCAAATCCCTTGTGCAGCGTGCGGAGCGAGCAGGATACAAAGGGATCTTCGTGACAGTGGACACACCATTCCTCGGCAGGCGTTTCGATGATGTGCGCAACAAGTTCCAGCTCCCTCCCCACCTCAGGTACATGTTCACTGGTGAGATGTGGGAGATGGGCATGTGGTTCGGTTTAGAAGGGACCTTAAAGCTCATCCAGTTCCAACCCCTGCCATGGGCAGGGACGCTTTCTGCTAGACCAGGTTGCTCCAAGCCCCATCCAACCTGTCCCTTTGAATACTGCCAGGGACAGGGCAGCCACAGCTCCTCTATGCTGAAGTGCTGGCACAGTGTTAGCAGCCACAGGCTGGCTAGAAAAGTATGTAGTGGATGGGATATCCAGGACTTGGGTTTACAAAATGGAGCTAGAAGTCTTGGGAATGTCTTGCAAGTAAGTCTTGGTAGTGACAGCAGTCAGCCTCAGCATGTATCGAGAGTGCTGTGTTTGCTCTTATTCAGAGCCTGAGAATGAACACAAGAATGGAAGGAAAAAGCCCCAAAGGATAACTGAACATATTTTGAAACAGATTAACTTTGATTTGAGTCCAGGTTTTGGATTTGAAATGCTCTTCCTACATCTCCTAAGACTGTCAAACTATACTATATACTTACTATACATAGTGTGCAGAGCAAGAAATGTAATATCACATCCTGGGGCCTGTCTTCTTTTTCATAATATTCAAATGGGAGATAAGCCATGGGACTCTGCAGTCAACCTGATTCTTCACTTCACAGGCAAGAAAACCTCCAGAGCCTGGGGTGTTGGATCTACCCATATGCTTGTACTTGAAGCATAGATGGTATGATGAAGTTTGACAGAGCAAGCTTATCTCTGTCTATGACTTGTGTTCAAGCATGATCTTATGAGGAAAGCATCATAAAACAAAACATCCCTCATACATCTAATGTTAAAATGTAGCATGCTGGTATGCATATGCCCCATGTAGTAATTCTGCTATAGATCTGTGAATGCCAAAACACTGTCGGTAACACTGTCATTTCACGTAAAAAAAAGTTTGGAATAGTTCTTTACATAGCTTCTTTTAGGGATAGCACCATTTTTAATGTGTGAGGTTAAAGAGATTTTGAGTGCGAGTCAACCCAGAAATGTTTGAGTGAAGTAACAGAGCATTTCTGAAACCCTTTGACCCAACCTGACCAAACCCTAACAAGGTTTTGTTTGAGTGAACCACATTAAATCATACGAAGTTGGAGTAATCTTTGAAGGTTCTAATGAATCCCTTCAGGTTTCAGAGTGACCCTTGGGCAGTGTTTTGTTGCCGAGCCGGCGGTGGAACTCTCCTCCGCTCAGTTATGTGATAACTTTTTCTTGGCTTCAGGTTTTCAACAAAGTTCTCAAAGCAACAACAAGGTGCCATTGTGCTCGGAAACGTATGTAAGGCAACATTCATCCAAGTGTTGATCTGCATTTCACAGGCCAAGAAAAACAACAGTTATTTATATAATCTTATCCACGGTTCTGTTTTCCTCTGGGCACCCCACCTTCCACAAACCAACAGCTGAAAAGCTGGATCTTGCTGAGAGCCCTTTCTCATTTTCTTCTGGGCCCGGAGCTGAACAGAAAAGCTTGTTGCAGGCATGAAATCAGCACTGAAACCAGCCAGTTTCCATGCACAAACCCCAGTGCATGTCCCAGAATGTGGAATATGAGCATAAAACAGCACAATGTGGAACAAGAGAGTTTCCAAAGAACAGGGTGATTAGCCTCATGTGGGACATGGGTGTCCTTGGTAGTACTGGTGTTGCTCATGGTGGTTTAATGCTTGTGAGCACTTGGAGCTGCTTCAGCTTTCTAATACAAGCACAGCCTGAATTAGTGTATTTACCCTCCTTTTCCTGCTTTGTGTAGTAAGCCTTGTGAAGTCTTTGGTGCAGGGGCTGTCCCTTACCACTCATTCCTAGAACCTGTGAGATTGATTTGGTGCTAAAGAGCAAATAATAGCTAATGTTTTCATATGAACTTAATTTCCACCCCTCCTACATTTTACAAGGAAACATGCAAAAAAGAAAACATGAGGGGAACTGGCTGGATGTTGTCAGAGATGAAAATTCAGAATTCCTTGCAAAGCTTCATGCAGATCCACCTAACTCATGGAGCTTAACAAAATTTCCCTTCCTCCTTCTCCCTTCCCACCTACCCAATCCCCTGTTCCTCCAGCAGCTGAAACCCCTGGATTTGGGGGGTAAAAAAGCAAACCCCAAAACAAACCCAACTTTTTTGCATGAAAGCAAAGGGGATTTTTGCTGGTAAATAGAGCAGCGCCTCTACTTTTCAGTGTGTCCTGGGTTGTGGCAAGCAAGATTGATGTTATCTTCTTAAATCCAACCTGTACTGCTCTAGGGTCTGAATGTCCCACAACCTCTGGTGCATTTCTCCTGGCAGATACTGTTGTTCCTATTTTATGATGGGGAACGGAGGCAAAAGGAGTGGCAAAGTGTCGTGCTCAAAAGTCGCATGGGAGGACAGAACCTTGAGCCTACATTAATGCTCTCACTGTTGACTTTTCCTCCTGGTTGTGGGTTTGATGCTGAACCTTTAGATTTTGGACTTTATCCTGTTTCTTTTGGAAGCACCAGGACAGTTGCCTTAGGCTGGAGAAAGCTGTACCAATGGTACCAAAGGCTTTGCTAGCCAAAGGTTTTGGCTTACTAAAGACTGTGATCTGACACGCTGGGATAGGCTTTTTTGCTCCTGCCTTGCTGTGCAGTGAAGGTTTAACACAGCTAAACTCAATGCTGGCATTAGGCACTGATCTGTGGCCACACTGAATCTTTCTCAGCCTGTTTTTCTATGTATTTTGTCGTTTTAGTTTAAAGAACTTCTCCAGCAGTGACCTGGCATTCTCCTCGGGGAAAGACTTTGGAGAAAACAGTGGATTGGCTGTGTATGTAGCTGAGGCAATCGATGCAAGTATCAACTGGGAGGACATCAAATGGCTTCGAGGGCTGACCTCGCTGCCTATCGTCGCAAAAGGAATCCTCAGGGGTGTGTAGCTCTGCTGCTTCCTGTGGGGTAGACGAGGTGCCCCTTTGCACAGGGAAGGAAAAGTGCTGGTGCTGGGGAAGTTTCTGTAGAATTGCTTAGAACTGCATTACTTTTAAGTGGAAAGCATCCACTCTGCTGACATGGAATATGGTGGGATGTACCATTTGTATTTCTGTGCTGTGTTAAATGGAAGATGTGCCAAAAGAGACCCAAAACAATCAGAAGTAAAAAAACCCTTCTCCATGCATGCTTAGGAACACGGCAACAAAGACACTTGCAGAGGCAGCTGCTTAAATAAGTACTAGATGCTTTGTATGGCTGTGCTATAGGGTGTATTTACCTTGATGTTACCTTACTAAATGTGTAAGTTGGTCAGCTGGCATGGCATCAGTTATGTCTAAAATCAGATGCAACCAGGAAGATGGAACTTGCTCTGTTGGTTGTGCCTGTAAACTGTATACAACTTCAAGGAAAGCTGTATTTCCATTCTGTCAAAAGAGCACTTAGCACAGTGTAGTGGTTTCATTAAGTATGGATTATTGTTGTAATCATGCCAATAATTTTGCCTTGGAGAGAATCATTCAGCAAAATAAATTTCTTAGTGATGAGTTCCAGAATGTAGCAGAGAAAATAAAGGCTTGCAACTAAAGTGGCTGCTAATCCATAGTGATCAAACGCTCTGCTCCCACATTTCAAACTACTTTTTTGGTCTTATTTCTTAAAGATAAAACTTTTCTCTGGGTTGAGATGGAGCTTTGGAAGGGTGAAGCCCTAAGGTGGCTTTGCATTACCTGGCAATGTGTTTTTTAGTGATGCCAAACTTTCCCTCATCATGGTGTCAATGCTCTCAGTTATCGAAGGGCATAGAAGGGCATACTGTGTCTCTTTGTTTTCCAGCTGATGATGCTAAAGAAGCTGTAAAGACTGGGGTAAATGGTATCCTGGTGTCAAATCATGGGGCACGCCAACTTGATGGGGTCCCTGCAACTGTAAGTAATGGTGCCAATATACACCAGTAGTCTCTGGTTCTCTCTACCTTTTGGCTTCTTGTTTGCTTCTCTGAACACCATAGTAGCTGGAAAAAAAAAAACTGTAAATATGTGATATATGCCTTAACCCACAAACAGTAATCTTTCTCCTCTTCTCTATGTATGTCACATCGCACTGTTAGACACAGCCTCCCCTTGGTCAGATCAGACAATAAAACACGGGAGGGTTGATGGGTGCCTGTTTCTTCAAGCTACCTGAGCATCCTCTCCTTGGCTGCAGCACCCTGCATGGAAATCTAGAGCAGTTTCAGACAGAGCATTACTGTCAGTTAAAGCTTTAGAAATTGGAAAGACTTTAAGGATTTCCTTTTCCAGTCTCCTCATCTATTTCTCCTTTCTCATCCTCTTCTGAAAACCCCTTGTCGCCATCTGCAGCACATCGAAGGTTGGTTTTCCCCTTTAATATTCTTCAGAGGCTTCTGAAAAATTACAGGGTTACCAAACAGCTAAAGGCAGAATGAAACTCTCCCTTTTTCTCTTTTCAAACATTTTTACCTTTGGAAAAGGTACAGAGTGGTTAAATTACATTATTTTTTCCCTTTCCTTTTCCTTGTCGTGCTACCCCGTGCCTTTTCCAAAGGTGAAAGGGATTTGAGAAGTCCTCATCTGGCAAAACAGAAAGAAGTAAAGGAAAATGAAAAAGTATGTGTTCAGGCTGAAGGAAAACCCTCAAAATTCCAGTCATCACTCATCTTGCTCCATTTGGTGTGGGAAAGCTGCATAAGTGAAAAGAGAATGAAAGGGAGGAGAATCAAAGCCTGGTTGTGACTGTTTCAGTATTCCTAATGTGTCCTTGATGAAAAACCTCCTGTTTTCCATGATGGTTCTCTGAAGGGAGAGGGAGACAGGCAAACTCTTTTTCACTGCTGAGTGTTTGTGCATGAAGCCTTATCTGCTCATCTCTGCTGTCCCACTGACATATTTCTCCTGCAGTGTCCAGAGTGATTCTCTCTGCTGTCTTGTCAAGGACTGGATGTATCCTTGAATCCATCCTCAAGCATGGATTTCCCCAGCTGATTTCCTTCACCCACTGACTTTCAGAGGTCTTCTCTTATACCCAGTGATCATCTGGTTGTGCTGGCTGATTCTTCAGCACCCAAGCCCTGCACTGGGAAGCCGAATGCCAGCACAAATGGTTTTCTAAATGGTTAATGAAGTTGAGGTATTGATCTCTGAGTTGAGGCAGTATCCTCAGAGATGCTCTTGCCTGGCTGTCTCCAACTACTCCCGGGAACCAGTAGGAAAAGAGACTTCCTAATGTCAGGAATTCTCCAGTTTCAAAAGAAAGGCTGAGATTTTTCTTTTTCAGATATGATTTAGTGCTGTTGGAGAGTTGCAGCTATTCAGTACCAGATACCTTAAGGAGAACTCAATTTGCAGAGCATGGGTCCCTAAACCTTCTGAAATGAAATTTTATCTTAAATTTCTGTTATCTTTATCTTCTTATCACCTTCTGAGAATATATTCCCCAATATATTAGTATACTGAGTATTTGAAAATCTTGGGCAAGTCTATATATGAGCTAATCCAACAGGGTGGATGTATAAGGATGTTAAAAACATTATTCTGAGGAATGAGAAAGCTCAAGAAACATGATTTTTTTGCCAAAATCAGTAGAACATTCTCTTCAAACTATCTGTTATGAGATGTTTCTTTGCAACACCACAGTGCAGGGGAGAAGGCACTATTAAAGCTGATGTATTCACTGGATTTCATCGTACAAAGACACTACTTCTCACAATGGAAATATCTGTATCAGATCACGCTAAATGTTTCTGCTTTAAAACCATAATAATTTGCTTTAATTCCATGGCTTTTCGGAACGTGAGCTGAACCCAAGCTGGTTAATATTTCCAGTGTCCGGTTACACATTGAGGAAATCGATGTTTTAATTATGGTTTGCATCATACTTTAGCTATTACAGCACTTTAATGTCAGTACGGTTTGTCAGGATGTAGAAAGTGGTCTCTGTATATGGAAATAGATCCCAAATATGTTTGGCAAAGAGAGCAAAACCAAAGGGAGGGGAAAAAAATCACAGCAAGTGCCAAACTTCAAGAAAATGTTAATCCAAATCTAAAAACAAACTGCACTTTCAAGTCTTCCTCTCCCCCATCTCCTGGTCATTTTTCATCCATTAGAAAGGAAATGAATTACATCCGTCTTTGAAAGACGTGGATTTGTGGGCCTTTTGTCTTACTACCACACACTGTTTCCAGTCTCCTTAGTATTTGGCTTCCAGTTTTGCGTCTTTCCTGATTTTCATGAATAGGAACTATTTAGGCATTATGGGAACAGTTGCCCTGTAACTAAGGCTTGAGGCTTGAATTCAGGAGGCTCATCTCTTCATTGGGACCTCTTGCCTGGTGTGAACATGCTGCTTAACTCCCTCGTCACTTGTAACTTAGGAACAGGAAAAATCCTTTCCACCCTTAACTTTATCACTACTGTAGGGGATTAGAAGAGCTCAGTGAAAGTAATATATGAATGCAGTAAAAGAAAGCATGTCCCACCTTGATCAAAATTCAGAGGAAAGCTGGCTTTTTTCTCTTATGACGAAGTCTCCTCTAGGTTTATCCCTGTTATCAAGATGCATTTTCAAAAGGAATAATACAGTCATTAAAAATTTAAAGCCGACTCTAAGTTCTTTGGGGCACATCTTTCTCTTACTCCATGTCTTTGGGTAGCCTCTGGGCTTCTGGATGCTTGCTGGTCCTCAGTATAAATGAATAATAAATGTAAACACGAAAGCAAAGATGGTTATTTAAAGGTGACAGTGATTCAGTTTCATCCCCAAGTTGATGAACACTGGATGTTCAGGGTGGGGGGGTTAATACAAAGAAAAGGCCTCCCTGCTTGCTGGTATCTGATACTGGCTTATGTCACATACATGTCATAGGATCAGATGTCCATTTTATGTGACCCTGCTGATTCTCATTCTATTTATGTGACTCTCCAAGTAAATTTGACCTTTGTGTATATCTGTTAACATGCTAAGTCACTGCTGCTTTTCAATACAAAGCTCTGCTATCTGTGCATACATTTAGGCATGCAACTGCTCATTTAGCTTCTTTAAAGCTTGGATCCTGTATGTAAGAATTCATTCACAAGATAAATAGGGTTACAGAAGCAGACAAGCTGTATTCCTGTTTTACTCTTTCAGATTGATGTCTTGCCTGAAATTGTTGAGGCTGTGGAGGGGAAGGTGGAGGTGTTCCTAGACGGTGGTGTAAGAAAAGGCACAGACGTTCTCAAAGCACTTGCTCTTGGTGCTAGAGCTGTGTTCATTGGAAGACCTCTCATCTGGGGCTTGGTTTATCAAGTAAGTCATAAAACCCTCAATTTTATGTTTATAAATATCTAGACTCCCTGTTTAAGCTTAGTGTACGCACAGATGTGTATGTGTGTGCACATAGGAGTGTGTGTGTGATGGTACCCGAGTGTGCCTGTGTGTATCCAGACCATCTGATTTAAAATCTGCTATGACAAGTACTCAGGAGTTACAGTTGTGCATGAAACTTTGTTGGCACAGTATGCATGTCTGTATTTACACATATTAGCTATATGTACACATAATAATACATATTGTCTCCTAATCTCTTAGGGTGAAGAAGGAGCAAAAGAGGTTCTCCAGATGCTGAAGGAAGAGTTTCGCCTGGCAATGGCACTGACAGGTGAGACATCAACGTTTCCCCTCAGTAATCACACTTTCTCATTGCTTTTATTTGCCCTGGGCAAGATGCTATAGTAACTTACACAAAGGAGATGGAAATGTTTGCAGTATAAACAGATTAGTCTATGGAGAAATGGGAAGAAGACTTCTTACAGATGGGAACTGAGCAGATAAGCTAAAAGCAATAAAAGATCTTTTTCACAAGGAGAGCAATAAATCCATAGAAAAGTAGTGGAAAATCCTCAGTCACTAAGGGGTGGATTTCATCTGACAGGATGTAGATTTCTATAGGACAAGAAAAGGCATAGAGTAGGATGGAAAAGCAGGGCTTTCAACTGATATGTAACTTCCACTCCAGGGTGCCGGAGAGTAGAAGAAATCGGCAGGACACTGGTACGAAGACATCAAGTATTGTCTTCCAAGATTTAGGTCTGAAGATTATTGCCTAGTGTGTTGCCTGTTGTACAGAAAGTGGGCTACCAGACAAAAAGCAACTGTGTGCACTCTTTGGACCTCATCCTGCAATCCTGACTGAGAAGTGGTCTGTAGGAGATAACTTGCTGAAGAATGTACATAAGGCAAATGTTACAGGTGTTTCTGTATTTTCTTAGGGTCTTAAGGAAAGCTGCTCTACTGGGAGTTGTGATTAAAGATGGGCCTTTATAGAAGATCAATATAGAAACTTCAAGGTGTTTTGCATCAAATGCTAATATTAACATACATGCCTGGAAGTAACTCAGATGTTAAAATGAAACTATAAACTAAAGTGCTTGGCAGCAAACCACTATCAAAATGGAGAAATTTAAAATGTAAAAGATAGTTTTTTGCTCACTGTTAGAGAAACTACACTGTAGATTGTGGAGATTAAATATTGCTTGCTTGTGACCATAATGTCATTTCCCTAAAGACTATATGCTATTACTTTACAACTAAGAGTCCTCTAAGGTCCTACTGCCTACATGCTTAGAAAGAACTGAATAGCAAAGCAAAATTGGGGAAACTCTGCTGTTTAAGTGACATAAAACCCCTCTGCAATGAGACAGTGCTACATATATACATCATGTATATGTCAAGACTCTTGGCTGGTGCAAATCCTTGCAGCCCTATTGCCTTCACCAAACTGCACCAACTGCACCCAGCTGAAGCTGTGAGTCTGGTTTTCACCTGGATTCATTTGCTGACAGTGGCAAGTGAAGGCTGATGGTACCTGGGACAGTTTGTAGGATTTGCAGCCATGTACAAAGGAGGAACTTGAATAATTGAGGCATTAACCCTTCACTTGGGAAGATCCTAGGCCCTACTCAGTTTCCATGAACACCCTTCAGAGAGATAAATCTTAGCATTATTCACTCTGTTTATGATGAAGATAGACGTGCAGGATCTGCTGAACAATCCAAATCCTTACTGAATTCAGGAGAAATTTTGCCCTGGAAAGAACAAAGGGATACTTTCATACTACAGAGTGACCTTTCCTTAAGTGATCAACCAGGCAGAGGAGGTAAGATTCTACTAATCTCATCTTGGGTAAAACTAAGGGTGGCTCTTCATTTGTCTCACTTCTGCTGCAGGTATAGCAATGTTACTGGAAGCAGGCAGAGGCCACTGCAGGAAGGTTTTGGAAATCTTATTGTGGAAATTCAGTGTTCATTTCTAAGGAGGAATAAAAAAAACCCCAAAAGCCTTGGTTTCATTGTTCACTGTCACTGACATCACTGGTTCCACCGTTTGTTTCCCATCAGTGTCAGAAGGCCTCATGCGTTCTGACTCTCTCTTTTAGCTCTGTTTGACATATCCCTTACCGAGCTTTAGAGGCAGCTTTGTAATAAAATGATGGAATATTATAATGTGAACTAAAGCTGGGGCTGGAACTCAGAAAGGGGAGAAAACCCAAAAGGCCACATGCTTGCCCTCCAGTTGTAAAATCTGTACTCTTATTTACTGCAGAATGTAGTGTGTTGTGTGAGGGTTGCGTAGCAACAAAATAAAGTTTATCTCTGTAAGGAAATATGAATGTTTCTCAGAGCACAGAGAAGCATAATTTCTGCTGTTTACTGCACTTATCATATCTGTTGCAATGTGGACTGTGTCAGATGTCAATTACAGACTAACTTCAGAAAGACTGTTTATTTTAGATAATATAAATGTTACTTAAAAGATAGGGGCATAATATCTTATGTTTACATGTTGAAGATCTATTTCTAAAGTTTAGAAGATGCAGTTTCCTGCCTCTGCCCCAACCAGATTCAAGGAAAGTTCTGTAACTCTGTGGTCCAGGATGAAGTCTGATGGTGAGGCAACCGGTTTCATTACTTGTGCGTAGTTAACTGTTTCTAGTTCCTCTGGGATAATGGCTTGACATTATTTTTCCCTGCTTGTTACGTGAGAATTGTCTGACTGCCTCCCAGTTCAATGCATTAAAACTCAATATTAGAGCTACATACTGAAAGGCTGTGAAACAGTGTTAACAGAAATGAGAGTCATTCATCTCGTAGACTTCTGGTTTTAAAACATTAAACAGTGAAGTGAATTTCCCTTGATTTTGAGCCAACCAAACACAAGTGGTTCCTGAAATCATTAGCAAAAGGTAGGGATTCTGTTTGGTTTTGGTTTCAGCTTAGAACACAGAAAGACAAATGCCCCCATTTTAAAAGCTGAACAACACCCTGCCTAAGAAAAAGGTCTACTTCACAGTTGCTTTACCTGAAGAAGCTGAGAAGAAAACCCAGCACATAGAACAAGTGGTGGTGGCAGATCTTTCTGTGGTTTGTTTGGGTGTTTCAAAGGAGAACATAAGCAATGTAACAGAAGCAATAATAGGCTTTTGTGAGAGATGTTAAAAAAAAGTTATTTTTGTGAGAAAAATACAGTATTTGTCTGTGAAGTAATAAGTGAATCCACCAAACTCTAAGGAACAGTTGGTCACAGTCTTCAGATCAAGGCAGAGAAGCTGGGGGGAACAGAAGGTGCATTTTGCATTTATGATGCTTTAGGATATCTGCCTGCCTGCATTTCAAATAACAAACACAATGTCTTGGTGGTTTTAATTGTGAAATTATTTTCTGGCTTTACCTTAGTTCCATAATTTAGCCTTAGGTACCAAGGAAAAATGTCTGCATATTAAAAAATCCAGTAAGGGAAGAACAGCAAGTGATATTTATGTACCCAGAAGGACAGCACTCAACTGGTGTGCTGGGTGCCTAGAAAAAAGCAACTCATTTGGGTGGCTGGTGACTGAATGGGGTTCCCTAACCATCCCTCAGGTAGACCAGGAACATTCCCTGGAAAAGGAGATTTGAGCTCTTAATGAGAGTATATTTATTGGATCTTTTGTGGACAGAGAAGAGACCAAAAGCAAAACCTGGCAGCATGGAAGAGAAGGAGGATCCTGTCATTTTTAGGTGAAAATGGTACCTCCCAAGAGGCTAAGATATGAAGCAGGCTTTTACATAATGATGTTTCATATTCAGCCCATACATGGATTTCTCTGGTGCTGTCAGTTTTGAAGATCCCCTTTTTGGAAGCATCCCCATAAAGTTGTCTCCTTGGCCCCAGTGAGCCCATAGAGGACTAAACCCACTGAAGAAATTATGGAAGCATGTGGTGCTCTAGAGAGGATGTGTAGAAACCACACAGGAGATTTGGAGAGGCTTCAGCCCTGGTTTGAGATCTCAGCAACTGGACTCAAGAGACCCATTTCTAGCAAGCTGTTCTAAGGAAAACAGTATGTTTCAAAGTGGCAAGATCAATGAAAGAGCCTGTGATGTTGTTTGGACATCTGATGGAGCACATCAAGGCTCCTGCAGCAAGCAGGGCCCCCCGAAGAAGAAAACAATACCATTCTGCAAAAGACCTGCAGCAGAAGCTGCAAGATGTGAGCAGTTTGTGCCTGGAGCATAGGTTTGGCTCCACTGGGAATGTCTTTGTTATAAAACCCTGGCAGTTTAATACAGCAGAGGAGAGCACAGAGGCCAGCATTGCAGTTCTGCGAGCAGAAGATGGCAGGAGTCAGCCGAGGGTTGTGAGACCATCTGACCTTTCAGTTAAGTAGAGGAGGAGATTAGTGTAGCTTTGGGACAGATTTTATTCTCCTGTTTGGCCTGCGAGTTCTTTGAAGCAGAGACCTGCTGCTTTTTGAATGCTTGGAGCCTGCGCACAGGGTGGAGAATCCAGTAAGTAAATAATAGGAGTCATAATTCAGTGCACTGAAGCTGAAGAGCTGTGAAAGACATGATCTGTTTTCTTGTGACCTCCACCTCTCGCTGTGACTCCGGGACACGTTATTGTGTTTTATTTTTACTAGTGGCCAAGTCAAACAAATAGCTCTGGAACTGGTAAGAACTCCACCTCCAGCCCCAGTTTTTCAGGTTAAGCATGAAACTTGTCTGTCTTACTGGGAATTTCTGAACATAAATAAACAGACACTTAGAGTAACTGGCTTTGATAAATGGGCAGCGTAGGTCGGGGCCTGTTGGATATGCAGGCGACCCAAAGATGAAGCAGACTGGGGAAGCAGGCAGGAATGGCTCTGCTTTTCTTGGCTTCTCAAATGGTTTTCAGGCTGAAATCAAATACTTGAGAGCATGAGGAAAGCTGGCTTCTGAAGTCATGATTTTGCACTGAACCTCACTGTAAGGATATCTCTTATAAAGCTACTTTTGATGTGGAAATTTGGCTCCAAACCACACTGAAGGCCATTATAAATAACCACTTCATCACAGGACACACAGAAGTTGGCTTCCTTGAACACTCCTAGAAAGCAAGTCTAACCTTATTGAGCCATAACCTCAGCTAGTGTAAATCAGAGAAGCTCCATTGACTTCATTAGTTTATACTGATTTACACCAGCTGTGACTGTGGCCCACAAGACAGCAAGATATGTCAGCTTCTAAATTCTGTCACTGAGTGTTGAACAAAACTGTTTTTAAAACAAGACTGGCAATCCCAGATTTAGACACTAATGAGACACAGCACTGTAATCGTTTCACGATGCCTATACACTCCGTTGTGTTTTCATTTTTGCCTTGCTTCTGTTTTTCTTATCTCCTGCCAAACACAGGGAGAGTACCACATATGTTACATTCATAACAAAGATGTTTTGCTGCTTTGAGAACATGTCCTCCAGATGCAGAATGCCTTTGTGTTATAGTTTAGCTTCTTCCTTTGCATAGGTATGTTGGTTATGAGCCAATATAAGAATGCTCTTGAGGGCCAACCCCATGTTTCTCCAGAGCCTGGAGTTCTTGACACCCAAAGGCTGCCCTAGCTGAACTTCAAAGATCTGACTCCTCCTTAGGGATTTCGAGCTCCCAAATCATCATTTCAGATGGGCAGGATGAATTGTGTCCAGGAGCAGTGTGACAGGAATGCCCCAAGACCATCAATACATCTCTTCTGTCACAATCCTGCAGGGTGCTCATGTAGTTAACCGCCCTGAGTAAAGAATTGCACTGGCAGCACCTTTATGGTATGGAAGGCTGGTAGATACATACAGCTGGTTTGTTCAGCTAACGGGAAGACATTCATATAACTAGAGTGACAATGATTAATACTGATTATTATTTCACGACAACAGCAGCTGTAAGCTCCAGTCAAGGTCAAGGCTGTTGTGCACTGCAAAGAGGCTTTTCTGCAAGCTGCAGTCTCTACCCAACAGAGTCAAAAGCATACACTGGCAAGCACAGGAAGAGGAAGTCTCTTTCTGTAAAATGGGGGTAGAAGCAAACTGATTTCCCCTGTTAAGTCCCTTAAATTTCAATTCCATTGCTTTAATTATAAAACATGCTGTTGTCCCTAAGGCAGACAACTCTGGGGTGGACATCATGTATCTCAAATACTCAGCAAGGACAGGGAAGGTCCACAGATGAACTACAGAGCAGAGGTGAAGCTGGGCCACAGCAGAGCTTTTAACCTCTGTATTTTATCTTGAAGAAGGTGGAGCTCCTTATACAACTGGGCACTGTATCTGTCTGTTTGCCAAACAGAAGCTGACTGTGGTGGCTTTCCAGTATGAGATTGTAAGAGCTCTTGTTTCTTGCTGGTTATCTGTAATTCAGTAGTATAACATGATTTTACGTGTGTTCTCCCCAAGCCCTACATTGTAGCAACCCTTTTAATTGTGTATGCTGTGTTTTATTAGATTTTCCAGTTAGGAGGCCTGAAAGTAGTGTATTTAAAACACCCAGCTGTCATTAAAAAATGGCAGTTACTGCAGGCCAGGTACTCATGGTTGTGTTCACTTCACATGAGATTTGTCTAATTTTCAAGAATGGTCACAAAGACTTCAATGGAAGGTGCAAGGAACCTACAATAAGGCAACGTGGCATAAACTTAGCTCTTACACAAATTCAGAATGTGTATTGTATGCATTTCTATGTGATATGATCAGCAAATAAGTTCAGCATGTATTGTTACTGGACTCAGAAATTTAATATGGATGTGATATACACAGTCTTCACAGCAGATGAGATCTGAATGCTGACTGTGATAGGAATTTGAACAGCAGGATCACCGTACATACATAAGCTTTCTTCTGAGTCTATATATCTACTCTATCGAAGATAAGCTAGCCTGGTGTGTTGAAGAGCATAGGTGAGGTCTCTACCATAATTCTAATACAAACTGTCATTAACTCTAGAGTTACACACCTGCAGCCTTCCCATTAAGGAATTAAGAGCAGCCAAAAATTTAATTTGGTATAAGCAAATTCCCTTTCAAAGCTTGCATCAATACCCAGGAATCTGGAAAAGATTAAAAAGCAAGCCCCCTTCATCCAGGAAACTCCAGTGGCAAACTCTCTGAAAGGCAGAAATTTGTATTAGGAAAAGAGAACTTGGTCACATCATCTTAGGAAAACAGAACAACAGAATGTATCTACAAATAAAGGAGAAGAGTTGCTGACAATCCACCTCATTTCCTTACTGCCTACTGGTGGGTTTGTTCCACAACTTCTAATCCAGGTGCAGGCGTACCAGCATCCATCTCCACTTTGCTATGCCAGTGCATCTAATTCCATCCTGCATATGATGCAGCACTTTATGTCAGTAAAGAAAACACTAGGTGCCTCCTCAAGGCAGAGGAACCCCAGTCTCTGGTTCTCAAGCTACACATCACCTACAGCCATAGTAAAATAGTTAAAAAGAAGGCTGGCAAAGACATTGAAGTGCTCTTGCCTATGTCATGTTACTCCGTAATGTTGTCCTGGGACAAGAGAGATTAGAGCTTACTCTTACAGAACTTCTGCTGCAAGAGTCATGTTTTTGAGTAAATAAAGAAGCCCACCACCATTACAACATTCTTTCCACTTCATCTGTTTAGATGCTGATATGATCTTTGTCCAAAATGTTTAGGTGCAAATCATGAGCTAGCATAGCTCTGTTGCAATCTGTAGAGTGGTACTGATCTACATCAGCTGAGAACCTGGATCTACAGGCTCATCTCTTCCTAACCTCCCAAGAGGAACCAAGATTTCCACTGGTTTCACTGGAAGTTCTGTGTGTATCCCAGCAGGACTGTAGCATTTGAATTTGTGGGACAATCAGTTTTCAGGAATTCTGAGGCAAAAGCCAGAGGAAAGCAGCAAGTTCACAGTTTGGCAAGGTTCGTGCAGTTAATGTTCTCAATGCTGCTGGTATTTCCTAGCCAAAGTTGCCCTGTTACACCGGGCCATGTTGTGTGAATGGGAAAATGAACAGCCCTGGTGCATGACATGCATGCTTTAATGTATAAATAAACAAGTACTTTATGATTTCTGCACTTCCCCCACCATGTTATCTATCCATAAAGTATACCTTAACTGCATCCAGTTTCCAAACCTTTGTTTTTTATGTGCTCATTGTTAACCTGGAAGACTGCCACAGCTGTACAGCAGGCCTAAAAGACATATCTGATAGTTCTAGCTCCAGCTTATTTTCTGGTTATTCAGTGGTGCCAGAGAAACTTTGAAGACTTTGTGGTGCATCATTAACAGTGTCTTCTTGTGCTGGTCTATGGATAGTCACTTGCAAGTAGTTATGTGTAGATTTGTAACTGCTGCATAACAGACTACAAAACCACACACAACCTAAATAATTTGCCGGCATGCTAATGAACAGTAAACCCAGACAGTTCAACCAGCTGCATGCTCTGCTTTTTATCAGTTTCAAGTGTGTTGGGTTTGGGTGTATGCATCCCCCCAGCAAGCATAAAATAGTACTTTTGATCTATTGCTGAAAGGCCCTTTTACTGTAGATAAAAAGATGAAAAAGTATTCTTTTGATTCTCAATCCTTTTTCCATTACTGCTCTGCTACGGATGGGAGTTGTATTACTTATTATAGAGGATGTAGAACGCATTCGAAGAACTAGGAACTGTAGGGTATATCCAGCCCACAAGCTCATTTATTAATTTGTGTTGCTATTTACTGATGTTTGGAAATCTTCAGTAGCATATGATGAGCAAAGATGTTGGCTGCAATGTAAAGCATCTCTAAGGCAACACTTCATACTGCTGCCATGATCTCTAAAGCTGCAATTGCAGCACAGTTGTGGAGAAAGTTTCCATTCTGACTGAATCTTTCCTGCAATACACTGAATAATTTACCTGGAAGAATTTTTATTGCCTCTATCAGAAGCTTTTTTGTTATTAATACAGCAAAAGTAATAACTATATTACTACATTTATAAATACCTGGGAACCCAGGAGTGAGTATCTCGAGCTTTGTTGCTTTTGATGCTTAGAAAAGTACAGTGACTGATAGATGTTTGCCAATGAGTTTGAAATCTTTACAAAAGCAAAGTGTCTGCATGCCATATAACATGATGCATCAAAGTAAAGGTGTCTTTGCAGAGGAGACAGCCCTGTTAAGTAATATTCCTTTCTTCACAGCTAGTTTTTTTCATCCTTACCTTCCCAATCCCTTGGGAAAATGGTGAAGGAGAAATTCCTTGAAGTTTCTCTTTCCTTTTCTACTTGGAATTGGTGAACACTCTCTTCTCTATTGCCTCATTGGCTACAGGAAGGTGTAGCTGTGATTAATTTCCCCCATGCCCCCTTGTTTTTGCTTCAAGTGCTGTCCATAGTGAGACCATCCCGCAGTACAGTATCAACATGGTAAACGCCAGAACAACTCATCTCAATATTAGTATGTTCAGTGAAGTGTGTCAATTAATTACTGTTCACTTATGCTACCACATAGACACTTCCACTGCTCCAACAAGATGTTTCTAAGCAGCACAATAGTATGTAAACAGCTGATAAAAACAGGGTCATCAACCTAGTGAGAACTTTGGATTTGTGGGTATAGTGTGATTTGTTGCATGAAAGCACTCAGTATGTAACTTTACAGGGCATTTAGTGTTAAAAGCAGCAATTCCTGCTACATATTTTCTCTTTGTGAATTAAAATCTTCCAAATCAAGGGATCCAAAGTCAATTCCAGCAGGTGATTTAGGTCTGCAGAACAAAACTGTGCACGTGTCTTGTTACATGGGGCTGCCTTTTGATCTTACATGTATAAATATATCCCAGACATGCACACACATGAAGTGGTTACTTGTACACAGAAGCAGAGGAACCATGCTGAGGTACGTATCTAATGTTTGCCTTGTAATTTTTCCTGCCCTGACCATGACCTATTGGAATTCATTTATGTCCTTGGAATTCATTTATGTCCTATATATAAATTACAAAACCACAGCTGAGTGACTTTAAAGAATAAAGCCCCAGCCAATGTGCAGCTCCCTGGGCTTATTGGTTTTACTGTTCCTGAGACACATTAGCTAAAAGCTGCCTGAACCTAAGACTGATTTCAGAGATGAAACCTGCTTTTTGCATGTAGGTGGAAGTCATGCAGGACCTAACACCTTTATAGCCTTTGTGTCAGTGCAAAATATACCAGGAAGTGTACATAGCTTATTATTAAGGTGGAAAGACCACTTCATTTTGGTTTGGAGGTACCAGTGAGATGATTTCGGGGCTCTTTCATCTCAGAATGGAGACATACAGGATCCAGTGGCTGAAAGCTGAAGGTATTAAAAACAAAGTGTGGGTACATTTTTTTTTTAGCAGTAAGGTTGATTAGTGTTGGAGTGTTCCCAAGGAATGGGGCAAATTGTCCTTTGTAGTATTTACATGGAAAATGGATGTTTTAAAAGAAGATATGCTCTGTTTTGGTCACAAAAGTTTAGGGGCTTCTTGGGTGAAATGTTCTGGCTTTTTTAATGGTGAAAATCAACTTAGATGACTGCAATATCTCTACAGTATCTCTGCAATATCTCTACTTACTAAGCCTATTGCTTTCCTTTCGATGTTTTTGGAGTTCGTTTTTTGTTTGTGGCTGAACCTATGTGAATTGGGCAAGATAAGGGTTGTTTGCATGACTGACTTGTGCAACCAAGGTATCAAGAGGTGAACCAGTTCCCTGAGCCCAAATGGTGCTGAGCCTCTTTATCAGAATTTCCCAGTGATTCTGGGTATTTAGGATTTTTAAGCCTCTAAGATCCTATGATGCTTTGGCTTAAGGTCCCTATTTGGGTCCATCAGTACAGCTCTTTTTGCTGGAATGGTACCTTGTTGAATTAGACTCATCAAGGCTCTGCAATTTCTCTGACATCTCTAGTTTTGACTTTGCTGGTGTGGATACATCAGATGTCTCACTGTCCTGCTGATCCATGGTTGGTTTGAAAGCATAATTCCAGGCCTTGTGAGAATGGAACATTTGTAAAGCAGCAGCCCCTTACTAATCTGCAGAGAGAAAGCATGTATGACAGACAGTGGGGATTCCATTTTTCAGGATCCAGGGTTTAAGACAGGCTTAAAGGAATCTTATTAAAAGTGTTTTCCAGTGCATGTGACTCCTTCTGACAGCACCCAGGTGGTTAAGAAACCGGTATTAAGAATAAAAGCTGTTTCTCTTTTCTGCACAACAAATGGTTCAAGTGTCTGGTATTCGACTCAGAAAGGAAACCTGCAGCAGTCATGTCCCCTGAAATAAACCAACCAACATTTTGAGCTGCCAACACTTCTGTCTATTACGTCAAGGCATCGCAAAGTTGAAAGCATAGCAAAGTAATATATATGTATTTTTTCTTCAGTAATCCCAGGGTAAATATTAGGCAGACAGCATTTCTGCTTTGCGCATTAATGAAACCCGACTGAATTTGAAAAGCCTGCAAGTGCACTTCGGGGATTTCGGAAAGTGTCGTTTGACCATGAGCTAAGACCAGAAGCTGCCATTTTGCAGATGGGGCAGAAGGGAAAGGCGTTTGGCCTCATTCATAACTTCACAGCTACTGCAAATATCAGCTGATGAATATTTATGTTATGACTGGCAGAGGCCCGAAAGGCAAACGGGAGGGAGAAGCAGCAGAGGAGGAAGCTTAAGTTAGGAAAATGGTTGTCTGAACTCTGTGGGATTTCTTTACCAACACTTTCCATGCTTGAACAGTAGCTGCTGAATGAAATCATTATGTACTGAGCCCCTGTGCAGGAAAATAAGGTTTGTCAAGACTCTGTTCGTTAGCACCTCGTACTTTGTTTGAACCTTGGACATTTGCTGGACTCTGTAAAGGGAAACTTTTTCCCCTTCAAATCGAACATGCTATAGAGCTATCCAGTTTTCTTTTGTTTAGTCATTGCTGTGATAGCACTAATTTAAAACAGAGTCTTATTGTAAGGCAAACAGGGGGTCAGGCAGGCATGTGAAGTGCTACAGGGTGGGTACTGAGGAGGTGCTGCTGCAAGCAGACTAAGGCTGCAACTATGGAAAGGGTTAAATTAGAGGTGTCATTATTGAGCAGATGTGCAGCGCTTAGCTGCCCAGCTGTGCCGGTGTCTATAGGCTCATCCCCTGCACCAGGAGCACACATTGAAACCAGACCTCTGTCCTGCAAGCTGCTGCACAGCTATTGATAAGCAGAGGAGGTGAGGGAAAATGCAAACTGAATGAAGTTGGGCACAGACTGGGAGAGACTAAAAGACAGCTATGCTTTCCTCCCTGCACAAATCCTCAGCACAAATGCTATGTTTTATTTAACTGCTGCAGGCAGTAAGTGGCTAAAATAAAAGTTATTTTGTTCTTTACAAGAAAGCAGTTCCCCAGTAATTCCTGTGTGCATCAGCAATCTCTAATTACTGGTTTAGTTAGTATTGGACTTGATTTTTAAGGGAGCAGAAGAGATGGGTGTCCTTCCTCTATATAACATCATTTCAAAGTAATGTATTTCTTCATATTTATATTATCTCATGTTATTCATTGAGAGGGGGGGAAAAATCCCAATCTCTTCCTTTTGCCTTCACCAGGCCATAAATTAACAGTAAGGAACAACTTTCAATGCAGTTCATGTGCATGACTTCACTGTTGGGATGGATCAAGCCCAGGAAGGAACCCGGCTGAGGTAAGGAACTGCTGGAAGTCACATAGGGCTCTACTGCAGGGATGGGAGGCTCTGGGTGGTCAGGAGCCCCCTCCCTGGACCACAGCATCAGAAAGCAGCAATTTGGGGCTGTGTGAAACACCAGTGCCTTTGAAAGCAGGCAGCCTGAGTTGGATACATAGGGAAAAACAGGAGTGCACAGAACTGGTCATGTCAGAAACTCATTCCCAAGGGCTCTGCAAAATATGCCAGGCGGAATAGGGAAAAGCCCTGCATTCTGGCTATTCTTCAGAGGAATCCCAAACTTGGCACTGACCTGTTCGCTGTTCTTCCAAGAGGTGGCTTTTCTTATACTGGTTATTTAGAGGCATCTTAATGTACAAGGAGTTAATACTCACGTGCAAGATGGCTCAGTGGCCTCGCCCCGCACAAGAACCGCTCTCAAAGCCCTCCCGCTCCTTCCCGGCCCGTGTGGAGATTCCCGGTGTACAGACACCAGCAGATGGAGCTGCGAGACATCAAGTGCTTATTCTCGGCTCCGCCAAAGCCGGGATTAGACGGGACAGTCATTGCCGACGGCGAGAAGGGGTCTCTTGGGTTGGTCTTTCCTCACGCAGCAGCCCTATGGGGCCGCCATGAGGGTGCTGAGGGCGGCTCCGTGAGGGGAGGGTGCGTCCCTCTCCTCAGCGGTGGTTGTTGAAGGGTATGGGGATGGCAAGGCAGCCATGATGCCCCCCGGAGCTCGGCTTTCCTCATGGTGAGGGGTTTGCCCGGCAGTGTGGGTCTCAGTTTGCCCCTCAGGGCGGCCATGGAGCGCTCCTCCCTCAGCTCTTTCGTTGATGCCTGCATCGAAGCGGGGCCGCCATGAAGGTGCTGAGGGCGGCTGGGGGGGGTAAGGTGCGTTCCTCTCCTCAGGGTTAGTTGCTGAGGGGTATAGGGGAAGTAAGGCAGCCATGATTCACCCTTCCTCTCAGTACCTCAGCTTTTCTCATGGTGAAGGGTTTGCCGAGCATGGTGGGTCTCAGTTCGACGTCTGCCCTTTGGGGGCGGCCATGGCTCGCTCCCTCCTCAGTGATTTCGGTGCCTGCAGCTTGGAGTGGAGGAGCTTGGGACATAAGGAAAATCCTGGTTTTCCTCAAAAATTGTAGAACTACCTCAAAACCCCCAAGGAACAACAGTTAATGTGTGCCCTGCTGCCAGCCCAGCACAGAGCCCCGGAACCTTCCAGAGCTTCCCTTCAGTGCAGTGGGGCCACTCAGCTGCTGCCTCCATCATCTGCTTCCAGCCCGTGTGGTGAAAACAAGGAAAAACCCACAAAAAAGGGCAGCAGAGGTACAGGGAGAGTTTGGGATGAGGTGTGGAAACACATGTAAGACTCCACAGGCAAGCAGGGCATGTTTCTGTGCAGGAGGTGCTCTGAGGAACATGGCGGTGTAAAGCAGGACTGGTGTGGATGCGATTTATTCTCCTCTGCTGTGGAAAAAGGAGAGTTCTCAAAACGTTTGTCGTGTATTTCTGAGGTTGTCCTGCCTGACAGACAGCACCCAGCGCCCTGGGAACCGGCAATGTGCCGTGAGGAGAATGGGATGAGGAGCTACAGTGGCCAGCTGCAGTGTGAGGACAGGGAGGAATACACTCAGGTAGGGACCCGGGAATGCTGCACAGCTGTTTTTGTTATACCATTGTAATGTGTGGGGTTTGTTCATCAAAAGATTTAAAGGGAAATATTGCTTGCTACACTCTAAGACACTCTAACTGTCACTGTATGGAACCATATTTCTTTTTCTTTTTGTAATTATTGTACTTTGTGAGTTATAAAGGGGAAGTCAGTTGTCCCAGTACGGGACGGGACGGGACGGGGGGGGAGAGAGAGAGAGGGAGAGGAAGCCCCGAGCCCGGTGCTGAGGTTGAAGCCAGAGAGATCGAGCTGGTGTTCAGAGCGCACCCTGCTAGTGGAGGGAGGGAGAGTTAGGTAGTACGGTTACATGCACCATATAAGGAATAGAGGTTCCGGTGATGATGAGGCTGGTAACGGACACTTCGCGAAGCTTCTGGGAGCTTCTCGCAACCTCTCGACGATGAGACCCCAGCAACAG
Organism: Melopsittacus undulatus; assembly: GCF_012275295.1. Lineage (NCBI taxonomy): Eukaryota > Metazoa > Chordata > Aves > Psittaciformes > Psittaculidae > Melopsittacus > Melopsittacus undulatus. Next base: position 5,159,521 of record NC_047529.1, on the reverse strand, counting down.
AGAGAAGCAGTGGAAAAGCGCCACGTCAACATCCGGGTGAAAGGAGGCAGCGGGATTGGCTGAAGCCTTGAACCGAGAAGGATAAAGGACAGCCCCCCAAAGATCCGGGGTGCCCGTCTGGGGCGGAGCAGAGGTTGGTCGGCGTACCCAGCGCTGGTTTTTTATCTGTTATCGCTTGCTCAGTCTTATAAATTTGAGTTTTAAAACGAGATTGGCTTCCTCATTGATAACACCATCGAGCTGTAAAGTTGAAAAATGATTTGGAAAGCACGGGATGTGCCGGGAGTACTGGCGTGTCCTGCTCATGGGCGCTTGGGGCATTCTGTGTAAATTGGACTTCTTCCTCCCCCCGTTTCTTTGGATGGCTTAATACTGCAGTAGTGAAGAGAAGAGCAACAACACGCTTGGAGTGCAGTGCTTCATCCTTGAGTCCTTTGGCACTGAACTGCACCAGGGTGAGCTGAGGACAGAGGTGAAACCTGGCTGCTCCCTGTCTTTCTGTTGCTGTAATCCAAAACATACAGGTTATTACAGTGTGGAGGCTGCACATGAGAAGGCCTTTCATTTAAATTCCTTTTATTAAAAGAATATATATAAAAAAGCAATTGGGACAAAAAGGATAATTTGTGCATGATACACTAGACAGCAGAGGAGTGATGGAAGGGCCTTGCTGAAGATGGAGTAATTTGCATCAGGGGAACACCTGCCTAGTGGTCTGTATGCTGGTGCTCTGCGATTGTATGCTGATGACTGCAGTTGCAGCCCCCAGGAGTGAGACTGCCTACATCCCTTTCACAAGTAAATAACAATACACAACTTTTCGCTGCAGGACTGATAATCGTGAGTCGGGGGTGTGTGTGGGTTTCTGGGATGGTTTTCTTTCTGTTCTGTTGGCTTTTTGAAAGGTGACCCATGTATTTCCAACCAAAGGATCTAGTAAAACCTGCCCTCAAAGAGGAGGTATTCATCTTAGTGAGGGAAAAGGGTTGGAAAGTCAATTACTGTCTTGTGACTAACGTAATAATGTGATTCAAAATGTGAAGCAACAGTGCTGACGTGATAGCTTCTTCCCCACTACTTGAGTTAGTGTGAGAGGCATCAGGTTGAAATGTTTCCCTTAAGCCAAGTTGCTCTGCTTTGCATCCAAAGTTACTGGAGTTGCAAGTTGGTCTATAAGCTAGGGAAAATGGTACTGTTTAAGGGTCTTATTCCTATTACAAACACGAAATTTGGAGGTCTCTGGTCCAGTCTGATCTAGGTTTGGTTTAGCAGGTAGAAGGTAGATTGCAATAAAGCAAGAGGGTGCTGCAGTGTGAAGCAGCCTGATGATGTCAGGGTCTGCAGCCTTATTGAAGGGCCCTGCTATGGCTCTGTCAAAACCCATGAAGTAATCTCATCTTGTCTTCATTGCCAGTCTCTGTCATTGATCTGTTCTGTGATGAAGATTTGGGTTAGATCTCTCTGTGGGAAAGGGTGCTGGTGTTCCTTTTGCAGGATAACATGGCTGTAAGGTGCTTTTCCTGCCTTTTTTTGATGTGCCTGCCCATGTCTCTATTTGAAGAGGTTTGAGGAGGTAAGAATCAGACTACTTGTGCAGGGTCTGGAGAAGCTGAGTTTTGTGCAAACACAATTTGTCTAACTTAGCATTTTTAGATTTCAGGATATGGCCTTAGGATGAGTCTGTGTGACAATAAAAGTAATTAATCTGGAAGAAAATTCGACAGTGATGGAAAATTCAGTAAGTCTCCTAGAAAACTGAAGTTTATTTTGACAAGAAAAAAGTGTTAGTCTTTTTTATCTTTCTGTTGAGATTAATTAAAAAAAAAAGTTACTATTAAGACTTAATTTATGATGTATTTTTCTCCAGGAAAATAGCAACATAGAGAACTCTTATGCTACTGAGGAAATACTATCTTCCTCCTCTGCACATGAGCAAAGCCTTGATTAAGCTGACTTGTCCTGTTAGGATGTTCTGCCAGTGGTATTTCTCCTGGAGAGCAATTCTCTGCTGTGGTTTCTGGGTACTTCATGACACAAGTGATGCTGTAGTTGTGCTGAGGCAGGGACCTGTTACAACTTCAATGTTGTGCTATTAGTTGGAAAATGATATCCACTGAGAAAAGAATATTGCTGTCAGTAAGAGCTCATGTCTGTGTTTTTGTCCAGGAGTAGTTTCCCTTTTTCCACTCTGTACTGGGACATCTCACTGAGTCATTGTTAGCAATTTTATTTGTGGTGTGTACTGAGGTGATTATGCTTTTGGAACTCACTGCGTGCACTTGGTTTGTCTCCCTTGTGTGCAGTGATGCACTAATCTGGGTGATGCTCCTGATACTTCATGTATTAATAAAGCATAACTATTGCACATACTTCTTGAAACACATAAGGCTTTTCAAAATTATGTGTTGCAAACATTAGTTTAAAAGAGGCAGGAAATTTGGACTTAGGATGTGAATTAGAGAAATGTCCCTCCTTGTCATTATTGTCTTCCCTGGTTTACCTCTTCCTCCCTTCAAACTATGCATTTATGGTTTTGGTCTCTGAGCTTGAGCACAGAGTTGTTTCATTTCTTTAGGTAGCAGATGTGGAAGAAAGCAAAGCTTTAGGTAGATACACAGCCATTTTGTTGTGGAAACCATGCTCTGCTTTGTGTTGCAGAAGGTGCCTTTGGCATGTGTTGTCTAAATCATCCTGCCTGTGAGAGGCTGAGCTCCTCAGTGGGGAGTTAAAGGAGTTGTGGTCTGATTCAGGACAAACCAAAGGTGAGCAAGCCCATCTGTGAGCTGATGTCCCATAGAAAAGGGTGTGCTTCCTTCTGCCCTAAAATATTTTGTGACTGTTTTTGTGCTTTGGAGCCAGTCACAGGATGTCACACATTCGTGTGACTGCTGTTGCGCTGTACTGCCCTAGACCATGTTTTTTTAATGAAAAGTCATTTCCTAAAATACGTTGTATTTTGCAATAGGGTGGTAAATACTGCTTTGTTTGTCAACTAGGGGATGTACTGTCGATGGCAGGTGATTCATTGCCACACAGGCAAGAATTTTATTCGTAAGAAATATCTTTAGTTTGGCTTTAAGAAATCTCTATATTTTGCACAAAAGTCTCGTGGGAATGAGAAGAATTTGGAAGGTAGTTAAGGTAAGTGGGAGATCAGGTGCCTCAAACCTGTAAAGATTTGGCCATAAATTTGTAAAGCCACTAAAAATTATAATAAAAAAATTTCATAGAATTATTGTATCATAGAATCAAGGAATGCTTTGGGTTGGAAGGGACCTTAAAGCTCATCCAGTTCCAACCCCTCTGCCATGGGCAGGACACTTTCCACTAGACCAGGTTGCTCCAAGGTCCATCCAACTTGGCCTTGAACGCTGCCAGGGATGGGGCAGCCACAGCTTCTCTGGGCACCCTGTGCCAGAGCCTCAGCACCCTCACAGTAAAGAACTTCTTCCTAATATCTAAATCTACCCTCTTTTAAAGCCATTGTTGTATTACTACATGTCCTTGTAGAAAGTCCCTCTCCTCTCTAAAAGGCTGCCACTCCAGATTATAGCTGTAAGTTTATTTCTGAGGTCAGGGAGACTTAGTTTTATACCTTGCTTTGGGACATGACATGCACAGTTGTTACCCCTGAAATTCGACAAAAGCAAAGCAAGTGGATCTGCTTTGGAAAGGATTTCAGTTTTCTTCTGGAAGTCCATGAACTGCAGTTCACAATATACCTCCCATCCAGGAAAGTGTTGTGTGGTTTGAGGTTTTATTATAGGCTTTTTCTGCAGCTGTACTCAGGGTAGATTCATGCTTACATGGAAGCCCAGCAAGGCAAAAGCCAGGTGTTTAGGATGTGGCATTGGTGACTCAATAGGTGGTACACTTCCTTTTTCATCAACTTTAAATAAGTGCCCTTGTGTGGTAACAGGGATGAGTTATTTCTTGGCTGAGATGAAAAAAACCCAAGGTCACTATTAAGACTGGTGCTTGTACAGCAAGGTCTTCTGTTCTCCATGATGAATGGGAAATCAGCCTCAAGATCACTCCAACTGAAAAAAAACTGATATCCTTTAAAAATGAAAGCTGTAAGTGTTGCATTGCAATAGAAGCAAAAAACTCCAGGTGATGTCAGGGTCCCATAATGTGAAAATAAGGATGGGTAAATGAGGAATTCTCCCTGCTCATGTTCAGACCTTCCCTGTCTCTGGGCAGTATGTGAACAGTGTGGTCCATGCTGTTGGTTAACTCACATGTTTGAACTTGAAATCAGTTGGTACTTACTTGATGACTGACTTTCCTGACAAAGGGGTAAGGGAAGGACAGATTTTATTCTGGTTGTTCAGCTGTGACATGGCTGGGCTTTGTGTATCTGGGAAGTGAGAACTGCGTTTAGTTGTACTTCTGAGCTGTGCCTTTGGGCTGAAAAGGGACAGTCTTGATGGTACTGCCATTCCAAGTCCTCTGGTGCACCCTATAGAGAGGCAGGAGAGGTCTCTTCAGCTGTCAGATGTCTCCCTGCAGCAAGCCTCCAGATGTATATCCCATAAATAAGCTGTATAAAACTGTATATCCCATAGTTCTGAATCTCTCTGAAACCTGCAGGGGCTCACAAGTGACCAAAGCATGCGTACCTTTTGTTCTGCCTAAAAAAAGAAGTAAAAGAATCACATCATGTAGCAGTAAAAATGTTTTTCTGTTTTAAAGATTGTTATTTCAAGGGATATTTTCTCAATGGTGTGTCGTGGTTTAAAACCCAGTCAGCCACCCAGTCTCTCACTCCCCCCCTTTCCTTTCCCTTGCTCCCTGAGGGATGGGAAGGAGAATCGGAAGAATGTAACTCCCATGGGTTGAGATAAGAACAGTTTAGTAACTAAGGTATAACACCAATCACTACTGCTACCACCAATAATAATAATGATAAAGGAAATAACAAGGGAAGAGAAAACAATACCACCCGCTGACCGATAATACCCCACCTGACTGAGCATCGATCGATACCTAATCCAGCCCCACAATGCACTAGCCCTTCTGGGTAACTCTCAATTACATCCTGGCCATGATGTGCTGTGGTATGAAATACCTCTTTGGCTTGTTTGGGTCAGGTGTCCTGTCTCTGCTTCCTCCCGGCTTCCTCTCCTCTCTGGCAGTGCATGAGGCTCAGAAAGTCCTTGAGCAGACTAAACATTTAAGCAGTAACTAAAAAACATCAGTGTTATCAGCGCTGTTCCCATGCGAAAAGTCAAAACCACAGCGCTGCACCAGCTACTAAGAAGGAGAAAAAAGGACTGCTGCTGCTGAACCCAGGCCATGATGGGAAAAGGAGCTGAAAATCCTTATTTCTCCTTCCCTCCCTCGGCCAAGACCTTTCTGTGCACAGAATTTTATCTGGTGTGACAAAAAAGGCTCCCTGGATAGACTGTGAGATGTTGACAGAGCATTTAGGTGTTGTTTGCCACCTGGCTTGAGCTTCACTGGATGGCTGTTGAGATGGCATATCCATTGCAGATGGCACAGTTAGAGGTTTTCTTTTCCAGACTTTAAGTGACTTAAAGGGAGAAATCTTAGAAATTTTAATTGTAAAATTGAGAAAATGGTACTTCTGGAGTAAGCACATTAGATATAGAAGAATACAGAGATACCTCACTGCACTGAGCAAGTTCCCACAGACAGGAAGATACACCATTATTTCTCTTTGGCTAAAACTGCACCTAGAACATGGAATTAAGCAGCAAGATTTGGAGTCCTATTGAAATGAAAAACTTTTCTGAGCTCATTTAAAAGACACATTTAAAATCTGCCTTACAGGTATGAAAATGAAAAATCATTATCATAAATTGATCCTACAGCGCAGTTTTACAACAGTTAACTACCTTCTGCATCTCCAGAGTTACAGCTTAATGTAGGTCCTTAGCCTTGTTAGAAAGATCACAGTGCACCTTTTCAGTGCAAAGGTTTGAGCATCATTGCCTGTCAAGATTACAGTAGACCTGTGTTTCTTCTTCCTGTAGAAATGGCACCTAGGTTAATTTTTTTGCTACAGGGGTTTACATGGGGTTATGTAGCATTACACAAAGCAGTTTCAGCAAAAGGTGTATGTTTTTCTAAATACATTCAGGGCCTCACTTGTGTTATGGTGGATTTGTAAATGTCCTAAATGCTTGTGTTGCCAAGGGGAGTTAGACCCTTAGCTTCTGTAGGGACCTTTGAAAACCCTCATGAGTGCCTATCTTGTGCTTAAAGAATTTTGAAAAGCTGATTCTTAATCTCTCTGCCTCATCTGTACTCATTTCTGTAGTAACACAAAGAAATACCGGGGCTAATACTGTTCTGTTCTGCCTCAGTTAGACATCTTCTTGACTTCCTTGAAGATGTCCACAGAGAATATTTGCTGATTGATGGCCATAAACCTAGTACCTCTCCCCCACCCCATATTTTATAAACTAGATACTTGTGCAGTTCAAAACTATTTCTAAAAATATGTGAAATATTATTTTGCTACATTCAGACAGCTAGACAAGAAGCAATAGTACCAGTGAAACATTGCAGGTGAGTAGCAGGTGTGCTTTTATGAGAGGGGAATGGCTTATTACTAATCTTGAGAGTTTTGCTGTCCCAGGTGGTGGGCTTTAAAGGTGAAGTTCAAAACTCTGATTCACTGAGATAGAAAAGCCTGTGCCATGGTGCACATGGAAACAAGGCTCATTTGAAAGGCAGACCAGGAAAACAGATCCTGAAAGAAGATAATACAAAATTAGGAAATGCTGGTTGTGATGATACTATTGTTAGTTGTTAGATTGAGATCTTCTGTAAGCACTAAGTAACCAGTTGCACCTGCTAGTAGGCTGTTCTGTTTAGATAGGAAGAAAGGAGCATGTGTGTCTTTACTGGTAAGGAGGTGGTGCTGGAGTAATGTTTCCACTATAAACTAACTTTCTGCACCACCTATGTTTTAAAAAGAGGGGTAGGAAAAATACCTTGAGTTATATCCTGATTAGTCATGTACAGAGGAACAAATGCTGAGGGAAATTTTCACTGAACTACAGTGCTTACTCATGGTGGGTGTTATGTTATGATTTCTTAGCTGGAAGCTCAGCTGGGGATTAGTGCAACAGAGACACCCAGGAATGACTACAGAGGGAAACAGTGGCCCAATTAGTCTTGGGCTTAAAGGCAATTTGTACCTGGTGCTAAGGCTGGAAGCTATTTTTCCAGGCAACGTTTGTCTTTCTAAAAAAGTAAGAATCCTTTTGCTGCGTGGTTTTTAGCACTTCTGATTAAAAAAAATGCAGTTTTCTGTGGGAAGCAAAGCCTCTCTTTGGAGGAGACAGTTCAAATGAACATACAAGTTGCTTTAGGTGGAAAAACTCCCTACCAGCTCCACACGTTCAAAAGAAGCTGTTACTGAATGAGCTTCCCTAGTGACAGTGAAGCTGTTCCAGTAATTCTTGTGCAAGCAGAACATCCTGGGATTGGCATATTGTGTTCCTTGCAAGCTGTCCAACTTCAAGTTACTTTTCAGACAAGTAATTTTCATTCCAAGTTCCTTTGCGCTGTGCAGGAGTAGCCACAAAGCACCTTGTTTTCAGTATTAAATTCACTGTTGTCTGTAATAACTCCTGTAATGTGGGACATTATATTGAGCTGTGTGATCCAACAGCTCTGATTGCTATGGACCTCCAGTAAACAAAGAATGGAACTGATTCATAGCACAGTTGTAGGAGTTTCTGCACACTTTACCGGTGATGGGCTCATTGACATTTAAATGCCTCCCAAATTTCCAGCAGAATTAATTTTTACATTTGGATACTGATAGATACAGCTCTTTAAAGCTTATAGAAGCTGGGTAGTTTGAGTGGCATCTGAACCTCCCTTCAGCATAGAGAGAGGAAGGTGAAATCCAGTGGATGTGAAAATGATGTGGCTAAGGCACTAGCAATCAAGTACGCAGCAGGGAAATCTCTCAGGTTGATCTGGCTACTGTATGGGGAGGTGTTGGAGTACAAATGATGAAAGATGTGAAGATCTTGAGATTGAGGTCTGGAGGAAGTAAAGATTGGAAGGTGAGGGGCAGGGAAGAAGCCAGTCCATCAGGGAAGGCTTATTGTCATAATCATGGCTGTTTTCTCTTTATGTTTTTTCTCTGTCATCACCCAAAGCAGATGTGTCTTCTGGGCTAGTCCCTTTTTCTTCTGAAGCTGCTGAGGTCACAGCTGAAGTGCGCTTCCAGGCACAGCTATTACTTGGGATGTGCTGTCTGTCCTGGGCTCCAATCCCAGCCCCTGCTGACGACAAAGGGGGCCTCATGGCAATCACAATTATGTTACCATCCACAGAGAGAGCAGAGGTCAAATGAATGCCTGCATTAACCCAAAAGGATCTTGCAGGGAAGCAACAAGAGTGGTGTCCTGGCGTGCTGGGAACCTGGATTTACTCTTAAATTTACCAGTGCTGCCTGAGCTTTGTACTGAGGTAGTGCACAGGTAGTCCATCCAGTGGGAGTGAGGAGCACTAGGTGGTGGATGGAGGAGAAGGAATGGGAGCCTGTAGCTGACAGACTCTGTGCAGCTGCAGGTTTTCATGGCTTCATCTCAAACATCTATTTGTGGCGCTGGTGATTCCTTCCCATGACCTTGGGATTTTGATGTGAAAGGAAAGTTTTAAAAACTACTGTCATTTATTTATAATTATAAATAGTAATAAAATCAGAGACAGTTTCTGGGCTCAGTAAATTCCTCACAGCAGGATTCCCCCTTGACACCAATCTCTGTTCCAGGCTGCCCTCCATTCCCTTTCAGCGCTAAACTGTCCCTCCTCCAAACAGTAACCCTGTGTTGCTCCCAGTTGCATGATGTGTCAGTCCCACCTCAACACCTCCTGCACTGTTGCTGTGCACTAGTGGGGAAGGATTTTAAGCAAGAACAAGTCCAAAATACTCGAATTAATTTCTAAATAAGATTCAGAGAAGTGATGCAAGAATGCTATTTCTACATGTTTCCAAACAAACCCTATATTTTCTCAATGATTTTAAAGCAAGTTTTGTAGGCTGAGTACGACAAAAATCGGTGGAATCAGCAGATCCTGACCTCTATGATAGAGCAGGATATAGCTTTAGTAATTATGGCCCAGGTTGGGTGATGTAGGTCTGGGAAGGAAGTTAATTTGCCTCTTTATGTGATCTGATATTTCTTAACATCTGATATCTAGGAATGAATGTCATGTCATAAAACCACGAAGTTACAACCAACAAAAAATAGCATGGAAGTTTTAAAATGAAAAGGGGTGGGGTTTTTTTCTTTTATTTTTTTTTCCACTTGGGCCAAAATCTTGGGATGTTTTTAACATTAAAAAAAAAATAAAATGCTGTCAGTATATGGTAATATGGATCTAATAACTGTCTGGAATGAGGAATCAGACCTCAAATGCCTTTTACCTGAGTTGTTATTTTAAAACGCGTTCATGTATTTGAGCTGTGCTGATTCACACCAGAAGAGAATCTGGTCATTTAGTGGTGTGGGCTTTTTTGGCTGAGTTTTGCTATGAGTGTGAAAGTTAAAGAGTAATATTGCCTCAGTTAAGGCATTATATGAGCCTGTTTCTCCTTCCACTGGTCCTTAAATTTGTTCATATGTGTTAGTCTGAACTTTCTGGGAATGACTGAAATGTCTCTTTTTGATATTAGTCTGGATTTGGATAGAACCAGATTCTTTGAATTCAGGTAAGTAATTTCTGCCTGATGGAGAGAGCAGACCTGCTGTCATGAGAAACCTTCCCAGTGAAAGTGTACCAGGAATCAGAGCAGGTTTACCCAAAGTAGAGTGGGAAGGATTCTGCTTCCTATCTTGAGTTTCATCAGCTTCCTACTGTTTGTTCTTTAACCTGAACACCCTCAATATCAATTGAAATTAACTTCCTTTTAACCATAGGGCAGCACACGAGGCTGCCTCTAGATAGATTTTAGCCTCAAGCATGTTACCAAGTTGCCAGTCATCAGCTGGGCTGCAGCAGCCGATTACACGTGTTTTCTTAGGCGAATGCTTACAATTTAATATGAATGGGAACTGCATGTACAGCTTCCCTAGTGAGGTTTGGATGTTTTGTCCAATTTTAAAATATCTTTTATTTTGTTCATTTTACTCCAGAGACATCTGTTTGCTTTTATTCCAATGGAAATTCAAGAGCTAACCTCGGTCAAAGTTTAGAGTTATTAGTGGTGCATTGTACTTTGAGAAATTTAATCAAGCCTAAGTTCACTCAAGGAAATTCCTTTAGTCTGAAGTTCCTCCTTGACAGGTTGTGTTGAATTTAGTGGGCAGAATTAAAACTAACCTCCTATTCAGCTGAATCGAAGATGATACTGGAGCTAGGGCAACAAAAGCTCATATAATCTTAGAACTAGGCTTGGGAACATGCATTTCTAAGCCATTTCATTTACTGTCTCTTAGTATCTGTCAGTGAAATAAGCTCATGCTTGTGTGTGATCTTCCAATTTTAAGGCTTCTCCTGAAGAATGGGGAAATGTGAGATTGGTTTGGATTCTGCTGAAATGCTTTGCCGTTTTTTAAATTGTCAGCATCTGGATGTCTGGAATTGTCACTGGGAGAAAAAGAGCTTCTTTCTGTGGCTGTACAAAGAGTGATTCTGACAGAGGAAGAAACTGAATTGTTCCAGCATTGTACATCCAAGGTCTTCCAGAAATTCCATTAAATTGTCTGGGCATATAGAGGAGCTGAGCATTAAACTACTTTTCATGGGGTAATAAATACTGGGTTTTGAAATGAAGGAAGTCAGTCAGTTGATGGAACGAACCCCTGAATGAAAGAAAGGGCAGTCATTCTGTATAGCTGCATAAACACAGATTTTGCTGTATATAACTCAAAATAGGACTTTGCAGCCTAACGTGCACTTCTGAATTCTTACATCATACATCTTCAGTGTTTCCTCTATAAAAGGGTCAGAAACTTCTGTTAGAGCTGTTTGCTTTGAAATAAGTTATTCAGTACTGTATCCATCTAATCCAAAGCTTTTCCATCAGCACTAGACTGAAAGTTTCCTGTTCTTTGGTTTTCTGTGGTCTGCCTTCTTACTCACCATAACCTCTTGGCTGCCAGGTCATACATGACTTGTAAGTTCTGACTTGGGTTTGATTATAATATGAGCTCCTAAACCCTTTAATTTGGTTACTAATTCCATTGGGAAAGACTGAAATACGAGTTTGAAAGCAAAATGTTATCTATTAAAAAGTCCCATTTATTGGTATGTAAAAAATGTCCAGTTCCATCTAAAACCAGCCCTTTTTTTTTATGTCTCAGGATATAACATTCTGGTGACATCAGGCACACACTTACTATATTATTTTTGGCCTATTCACAATGGCTTTAACTCCCTCTTGTGTCAGCCAAAATTGTGTCAAAAGGGGTCAAAAAGGAGGATATAGTAGCCACACTGAGAAGGTCATTTTTGCTTAATATGTTGGGTGTTCCTACTTAAACCCTGGGGCTTAGTATCTGAAGAACATTTGATTAGCTTGGATCAAGTACAAGTGCTTCTATACTGGAAACTAATCCTGATAGATTTTACAGGATGTTTCAAGTTACTAAAACACTAACCTCTGGATGACAAGAAGTTAGAGGAAAGGAGGACCCTGCTGGGTTTGCCTCTGGAAGAAACGTCAGATACAGAACGACTCATTTGCTTTTAAGGAGGATGAGTGAGAGGGCGTTGGGACACTGAGTAAGGCTGACAGACCCTTGATGGCTGGGGACTTGGGAGTTACACACCATTTCCATTATGTTAATGGAAACTTAAAAACACAAATGTCAATCTTTGTAATTCTCTCTGCTCCACGTAGCCTTCTACCAGCTAAATACAAATAATAGCATAGCTGCCACGTTCACCCTCCCCAACAATCTGCTCTTAATTACGGTTTCTAAGGTGAGCACACACCTATGGATGGTAGTGAATATTATGGGTCATAGGGCACATATTCTTATGCAAAAGAATGTGAAATACTAGCAAAGGCTATGAAAAGGTTTCCCTGTCTCCCACCAAGAGTTCTTTGAGACTGGGAGTGATTGCTGCAGGGGAGGTGTTAGAAACAATGTGATGGACAAAGGAGAATCTATAGGTTTATGAGGGGGGAATGAGAACTCTGTATGTCCACACCAGAGATGGCATGAGGAAAAGACACGTACAGATCAGGAGCATGCCACTGAGATGTCTCTCAAACTGTGTTTTCTCCATATGGTTCTTTCTGGGGGAATCCGTGCATGCTTCACTACCCCTGGGGAATTGAGGAAGCAGAAAAATTCTGCTGTACACTGGGGAGTCCATGCTGCTTGCTAGAAAAGCAGTGGGTGGCAAGGATATCGTTCCTGGTTTTAAGTATGATCAGTGATGAGGTCCTGATAGAAACAGCCTAAGAAACAGCAACTTCAGCCTTGTTTCAGCTCTACTTTAAAACCTTTGAAAATTTGATCTTCACTGGTATATTTCTACTTAAATTTTTCCTTGGACCTTTTCTGCTATGGAATTATCCCTAATGTGTAGATTTAAGAAATTATGTAACAAAACATTGGGACTATCAAAATTTGCTAGAATTTGAGTTATGGTAGAAAAGGATGAACAATGTATCTCATTTACTAGCTACCTACTACTCGCTTCTTCATCATACTGAACTGTAGTTGCCTAAAATCTGGAATTAAGCTATAAGGCACAAACAGATCACCAAAATGTTTTGTTAGTTGCTTAAAGTATCTTAATGTTCCAGATTATATAGGGATAAAATACTGATCTGGAGATATTTTTGCAAGTAAAACTAACCTGTTAAGCACAAAAGTAAAGGAATTAAAAGGTCACCTTCTGTTTATCATGTTCTTATTAGGCAACATTCTCTCATAACTATCTTATTTATAGCTAAAAGGAAGCCAAGTTTTCCTGTTTGTTGATGGATCATAAGAGGGAAAAAGACTTACCTTCTTTTTCAAATTCCAATCTTGCTATCAATTCTGAATGAACTAGTCATTTTTGAGAACTGATAAAAGTGGACAAGAAGTAGGACAATATGTCTTCTGTTTGTTGCAGAAGACTTCTGCTGCTATCAGAAGTTAGTTGTCCCTGTTGGTTACAGTGACATTGGTCTACTCAATCCTTTAATTTCTTATATGTATTTTTTGTCAAAATCATGTATCTCAACACTGTTTTAAATTTTAATTTGAAATACTTTAATAATTTTTGTGTTTAGAGCATTTGTCATGAGATATTTCTTTTTAAAAAGGAAACTATATCTCACTGACATTTAAAATGGCTAAATTTATCTTAATTTCTTTTTAAATAGCTTTTGAGTCCTATAGGACAGAACCCAAACTAGACTTGATCTTGATGTAGGCCACTTCATCAGACAGGGGACCCAGAGCTAAACTCATAGGCTTTTCCTGTCTTTGTGAACGTCATATGTAGCAGCCTGCAGTGATTCAGATGTGTGTGCAATGCTCTTTTCATCAGCGTTCCTCTGTATCTGCTGTGGTGTTCATGGCTCTTGTCATAAGCCTCAGTGGTCCTTCCAGTCTGTGTGTACTTCAGTGTGAGAATCGAAGCCTGGAATGTCATGGATTGACCTCTTAAAGTAGAAATCCATATCTTGCTTCCACAGTCTTTGGATGGCCCACCTAAGCAAGTAGGTTTTTGAGAAATCTGAGAAATGTATTCTTTTCTGCTTGGCTTTTGTACTCATAACACAATACTCTTCCTGATAAACTGATGGTTTCAACACTATTTCAGTGATTTCCTGAGCTCTTGTGTCACTGATTTTCTGTTTGCCAAATGGTCACATTCTGGTGGCATTTTATTTGTAATAGTTCACCATTACAAATAACTTGGCTCATGGTCTCTAGAAAGTGACCCAGTTGCCTTTTCAGAGACTTTCTGAACGGTCCTTCCATGCCAGGAAAATAGGAAGTGGCCTAAATTTCTGTCTTTGACATAGGTCAGGAAAAAAGAAAACAACAGGGACAGTGTTCTCTTCACAAAGAAAGGGACAGGAAGCACAAAGTGTGAAATAAGTCAATTGTGTACTTCCATTTCTGTTTATTGGAAAGCAATGAGAACCGTTTTCCTGCCACCTTCACCATGAGGTAGGAAGGTGAGAAAATGAGCATGAGCCAGCAGTGTGCACTCACAGCCCAGAAAGCCAACCATATCCTGGGCTGCATCAAAAGGAGTGTGACCAGCAGGTCGAAGGAGGTGATCCTCCCCCTCTACTCTGCTCTCGTGAGACCTCACTTGGAGCATTGTGTGCAGTTCTGGTGTCCTCAACATAAAAAGGACATGGAACTGTTGGAACAAGTCCAGAGGAGGCCACGAGGATGATCAGGGGACTGGAGCACCTCCTGTATGAAGACAGGCTGAGAAAGTTGGGGCTGTTCAGCCTGGAGAAGAGAAGGCTGCATGGAGACCTCAGAGCAGCCTTCCAGTATCTGAAGGGGGCCTATAGGCATGCTGGTGAGGGACTTTTCATCAGGGACTGTAGTGACAGGACAAGGGGTAATGGGTTCAAACTGAAACAAGGGAGGTTTAGATTGGATCTAAGGAAGACATTCTTTACTGTGAGGGTGGTGAGGCACTGGAATGGGTTGCTCAAGGAAGCTGTGAATGCTCCATCCCTGGCAGTGTTGAAGGCCAGGTTGGGCAGAGCCTTGGGTGCCATGGTTTAGTGTGAGGTGTCCCTGCCCATGGCAGGGGGGTTGGAACTGGATGATCTTAAGGTCCTTTCCAGCCACAGCTATTCTATGTTTCTATGATTTTAAGGTCTGAACTAAACAAAACTGAGTTTTAACTTCTAACTTTTGTGTGACTTTGAGCAAATGAATGATCGTTTTTTAATCCTCATTTGGTCTCTTTTGCAAAAGAAGGATAGGAAGTCTTTTTTTGTCAGCTTTAAACGTGGGGTTTTTCTTATCTACCACTAGTCATCACTAAAACCCTAAAAATGTTAACTGTTTTGTCTAAGTTACTCTCAGAGAGCAGAGAGAGACGAGCACCTACAGAGCCATCCCATCTCATGGACAGGATGACTTGTCATTTGAATGTGCCCATCTCCTTTGACTGTACAAGGAGACTTTATGCACAAGTCTTAATCAGTGCCTCATTCTTACACAGGGGCTTGTTAGCATGGACTCTCTGTTGCATGTTTGGGGTCTGTCATGGTTTAAACCCAGCCACACAGCTTGTTCACTGACTCCCCTTTTCCTCTCCCTACTCCCGGAGAGTTGTTGTGGAGAATCAAAAGAATGTAGCTCCCACAGGTTTAGATAAGAACAGTTTAGTAACTAAGATATAACACAAATCACTACTGCTACTACCAATAATAATAATAATGGTAACAGTAAAGGACATAACAAGTGAAGAGAATGCAACACCTCATCACCCACCGACTGATAACTCACCCCACCCCACCTGACTGAGCACTGACCAAGAACTCCTCCAACCCCCCTAGAGAACTAACCCTTTGGGGAACTCTCAGTTAAATCCTGGGCATGACGTGCTGTGGTATGGAATATGTCTTTGGCTAGTTGGGTCAGGTGTCCTGTCCCTGCTTCCTCCTGGCCTCCCCTCCTCCCTGGCAGAGCATGAGGCTCAGAAAGTCCTCGGACAAACCAAACATTTGAGCAGTTAACTAAAAACATAGGTGCTATCAGCACCATTCCCAGGTCAAAAGTCAAAACACTGCTGCACCAGCTACTAAGAAGGAGAAAAAATGACTGCTACTGCTGAACTCAGGACAGGGTGCCACTCTTTTTTACTATATTGGTACTAAGAAATATGGACTGGGAGCAGTGATACTGCGGGAGGGGTAGAAGACCTTGTCTGGGTAGCTCTTAAGACACTTTATGTCTTCCTGGAATCAGTAAGACAGGATCACTTTTATGATAACCTCCTTAGAAAATGAATTCAAATATTCACCCATAGTATTTGCAGATGCTTGGACAAAAGAAGGTTGATTAAAAAAAAACCCATTACTGTCAACAGATTTGTTCTGAAAAGGTTTTTTTAGGCCATTTTTATCCAGCATCATTTTGCAGGTAATTTTACACCTCTGTGTGCATGTGCCATGTGGCATGTTTCCACTAAACCCAGACCCTGCTTCCATTTCTGTACAGAAATCATGTCAGACACATGGTTTGGCACAAGTCAAACTGAAAGCATCAAGAAGGCAACCAACTGGTATTTCTACCTTGTTGATTTGTTCAACTCGAAATGAATAGACTTGCTGTTTTCTGAAGACTGGATTTCTGAAGAGAGCATTTGTATAAGAGTTGCAGTGAAAGAGAAAAAAGGTCTAAGCCCTCAGCCTTGATTGAAATAATCAGTATTAGACCACAGAGTTCCCACCAGCAGCTTTACCTGCAAGGGACACTGGTAGCGTGGTGGGGCCTGCAGTACTCCTAATACCCTGTGTTTAGTAGCCTGGGATTTCACCCACCTCAGACCACATAACTATAATAGTGAATCAGCTTTTGTTGTCCTGAGAATCTTTATGATTGTGAGAGCAAAAATCCTCAAAACAAAACAAAAAACCCCAAAACCCAAGCTGGGATTTTCTTCTGTGTGTGTATGTGTATTATTTGTAGCTACCATGGCATTTTTCCTATGAAATTTGGCATTGTTCAGTTGATAGTATCATTTTGGTCAAACCAACTACATTTCCAGACTTGGGCTGCACAGACCATTACTGAGGTGAGCAGAGGGGGTTTTAACAAATAACCTTATAAAGCAGTTCTGTTTTTTGCTCTGCAAGAAAATGTTCAATGTGCATTGTCACAGTGTTCTGGGTTCCTCAAACCAAGTGGCATTTGCCCACCTTTTCATGAGGTGCTTTTTTTCTCTTGTCACATGTGCTGTGCTGTTTACTGCACATGAGTTACAGATGGTACTTTTAATTTAAAACCCCAAATGTAATAAATTCAGCAGATTAGTATTTGGCCAGGATTGAGTGCTGAGATTGTTCAATTGACTGTTAATGGAAAATACATCAGCCCTGACCAGAGAGCAGTGGTTCCATCCCCTTACAAACAAAGCCTTTGTTATGTCTTCCTTCCACTGTGTCTCTAGTCTCTACTGTGCATTTGTTTCCAAAGCAAAACAAAGAATTCATAACCCTTGGCAGTTTGAATCTTTCAACTTGTATTTTCCTGTTATACAATTTACCTACTGCTTGACTCAGTGTAAGAGCTGACCTCACTGCAGAGGAACAGTATTTTTTCAGATGCCTTCAGCCCTATTTGTTTGTAGTGTAGCTTTAACCAAGAGTAAACTGTAGTGCAGAGCCTAAGGTGCAGGGTGCTGGTGCTCCTACCCCACACTCTACAGAAGGACTCAAGCCTGCTTGTTTGGATATAGTTTCCACAGATCCCAGAGTTTGTGGTTAAGGTTTGGGTTGTATCACTGTTAGACAGTCAAGAAAACAAGGGCTTCTTTTTTCATGATAGGTTGGGGAAAATTTACTAGTTATTTTTATTTGGAGTTTTCACACATAAATAGGGTAATATAATCACAAATATTTATTACTAGATACATTATAGTCCCTATTGTTTAATTACATTTTGCAAACATGAGCATACACAAATGCAGTAGTTAAATTCTCTGTGATGAAACTGTAGGGGGATATGGATAATCAACATGGATCAGAGAGCTTTTGACTGCTTTACCTGTATTCTGCCAATTGCTTTCCTCCTGGTTACTTATAACATGTCTAGAGTTATGCCAGATTTAATGAAATAAACCATAATGGCAAGAAATACTTGTTTTTTTCTCCAAATATGCACCAGACTGACATGGGTTGGAGTGCAGGTGAGCACCTTCCTGCAGTGCAGACAGTCTGAAGTCCTGGCATGTTGCAGGGTATGTTCTAGGGCCAGATTTGAGCTTTTCAGTGTAACCCTCATGAAACTTAATTTTCCAGTGATTCGTGTGATACCACTTCATTATTTTGGCCATTCTGTTTAGACAGATTTTAAGTGTTTCATTTTTTATTCCCGGGAACAAGATCCAAAGAGACTTAGAAAAAGGAAGCAGGAGAGGGACACATGAAAGGCTGTAAGGTACTGCATGATCTGTTAATCATTGGTCAAGATGAGGTCTTCAGAAAAAGCAGCTATTAATCTAGAAAGTGGATGGACTACCCAAGCAGGACTGCAGTTGTGTTAGACCTGAAAGATGAGTAATCAATGACTCCTACTTTTTGGATGAATATTTGTAGGATTAACATCTAAAGTTGAAAGTAGAACAAGAGAAAAGAAGTGAAAGTGGAAAGAATGACTCTTTTGTGCAAGTTTCTCTGCCAAGCATTTGATTTCTCTGAGAGTGCATTTTTTGACATTTAGTAACAATTATTTGGTTTATTTTAGTCTTTGAGAATGTTGAGGCCCTGACCAAGACCAGGGGTTTGTTGTGCATTACACTCTGCACATGCAAGGACAGCTCTGCTCAAAGGGTCTTACTAAGTGTAGGAACAGAAGTAAAGACACACAAAGGTGCTATTTGTTTCCATGGGGTGATGGAATAGGTCAAATAGCAGGTCCCTAGCAAAGCCAAGAGTAAAGCCCAAGTGTGCTGACTTCTGGTCTTGTGTCCTGCTTACTAAACTTTGCCTTCTGTAGCAGGAAAATGGCAGCCAAAATGCTGCAATAATCTGGGGTGGGAACAGGGGTGGGAAAGATGTAGAGAACATGTTTAGCTTTTTGTGAAGCTGCTGTAATTTTGGTTTGTCACTAGCAGTGACAAAACTGCCTGAGCAGTTTTTGTTGTTGAGTCCTGCTCTTCACCCAGATTTGTTAGTGGGACTTCTCATGCTCTTGCTATTTCACCATTTCTCTACACAGTGTCTGTACAGTCTGATACTTCCTTTGATTGTTTTATAACTTTCCAGTGATAAGTAGTGTAGCGTATACACTCAATGGCAATATATGAAATTCAGCATCTTTAAGTGGTGATGTGGTGGAAACTGTATGCCTGGCAAATCATCTTTTCAGGAAGAGTTGGACAAATGTTGCTTCCATTCTCTTGAAGCCTTTACATGCTGGCTCATGGCACATACAATGCTTACCATAAACTTTCATTAGGACTGGTTTTCCATTGCTGACAGTGGTATCTGCAGTGCTTATTGTGGTCACTGTAGGAAATAGATAAAGCATACTGTGCATATGGTAATAAAACCAAGTGCCTGCCAGCTCCAAAGACGAATCTGGTAAGTACTGCATGAGTAAGAACTAACATGCTCAGCGTATGATAGGAGTATTGGGCTCAGAGTCATTCTCCTGAATAGTGAGTTGCTTTAACTTCTACCATTTACCACTGAGACCTAGATATATGTGTGCATACTCATTTCTACATCAATATGTCAGTGCTTAATGCAGATCAGTTCCCTGTGAAGTAGAGAGGAATGATCAGATTTCCTCTTTACTGATGGGTGAACTGGACCCACAGAAAGACTTTGTGATTTCTTGACAAAGCCAGCCAAGATGAAACAAGGGATTCCCAATTCTCAGTTTGTTGTTCTAGTGATTGGTGTAGTCTCCTTCCATTCCCAAACAGTAATGTCTCCTAAACCCATTAAGAACACTCCTTCCTATTCTATATTCCAAACTAGAACAAACTGTACTGATCTGACCCCAGCTGTGAAGCCATAAATTTAATTTAGAAGGTCATTTATATGGGAGGAGAAGTAATGTCAAAATACAAGAATCTATGCAAGGAGAAAACAGAAGAGGCATAGATAACATAACCCCTATAAAATGTCTCCACGTGTGATTTGTGTGGAAACAGTTGCTCTGAGATCAGAAGGAAATCTGTTGCTTTTGGCAAAACTGGTAATTCTACAGCTCAGTAGTTATTAGGGCCTCTGTGTGATACTTTCTGAACTATGGACTTATCTTAAAGACTTCCTGTTGTAGCATTCAGTCTTGTCAAGATGTGTGCTTTAGTGTGATTCAGGTCTGTTGTTAGAATGATAGCAAGATTTACAGTGAACTGATAAAAGATTAGAAGGCAGTGAGTGTGACAGCAAGCATAAAGATGAACACAGTCTGGAATGGAAAGCATTTTAGTGCAGAAGGAAATTCCAGTCTGGATGTTGATGTAACAGTATTTTAGGCACTCCATGTTTTCTATAACTCCATCAGTCCAGTGAGCCTGTAACACTTGTTAGCACTAAAAACCCTTTTTCTTCCTCTGTCCACTAGCTGCTGTAATGCAGCCTGGTAAAGCTCTAAGTGATGTTAATCAAAACAGGGAACAGCAACCTCTGTTGCAAGTTGTGAACCTACAGGACTCATTTTGAAGCTAATAAAGACAATTATAGGTGCATTCCTGTGGAACTGTGGAGAGAAAGCTGAAAATTAACAGCTATTTGGCAAAATGCCCTGACCACGCAAGGTACTTCCAAAGGCAGTAAAGGGTCTGAACATCAGTGGGAAACACTACACAGTTTTCCTCTTTGAAACACTTGTGAAAGTAGGACACTGTCAGTATGGTATTATCTCAGCTCTTTCCAACCCTGCCAAAACCCCATCTCCCTCACACTAAATAACAAGAAATGATCCTAAAATCACAATCAATGCACTAGGGAAAAAATTGTCAAAGCAGAGTTCTTAATTCCCAAAGACAGGGCAGATAGAAGTCCATCTTCTATCAACACTCTGTGTGCTCTCAATTTTGGACAGTTTTATGCATCAGGCTACTGAGGTGCTACCAAAATGTAGATCAAGAAAATAGCATTAAGAGCACAGCAGAGCCAGGTGTTTTACCAGCAGTGCTTGAGGTGTTGGACAGCACTTTGTCTACAGGTTCAGCGTTCTTTCCTGAGTAATGTAGCATACATCTGAAGGAAATAGATCCAAGCATGAACAGAGTTTTCATCTGAGGTTTAGCCACACTCCCACATTAGGGAGAGAGAGGGCAATTCCCATTGATCTGCAATGCAAACCAGGAGGGAAATGTCACACTTGTAAAAGCTGTGTTAGAACTGTTAAAACATTGTTGCCGTTTCTGGTGACATGCACACAGAGCAGAACACTCCAAGCAAGAAAGCTGGGAGAGACCTGTCTTTCCATACAGCATCACACTCCTGATGCAGCGCAACTCTAGTACTGACCTAAGTAGGTAAGTATGAGAGAGAAGGTGAAGTTCTCTTGTTCAACTGTGTAGGCAAACCCTGCTCTAAGCTGGGTGATGTGGGCATACTGCAGTATTCATTTTCCAGTCACTGGAAAGATGAGGGAGCTTCAGACTGTTTTGGGAAGTGGAGTTCTGACTTAAATGTCAGAAATCAAAAATAAAAATGTGTGGATTGATGAATGAATGGAATGAAATGATGGACTAGCTCATAAATTTAGTTACTCACTGGTCTCTACAGTATAAAGTCACCTCCTTTCAGTGTCGGGTTTTGTTGTCATGTGTAGTTAACGGTCCAATGAAATAAACATAGTTTTCACATCTCTCTGTCACATTCATGGAATAAAGGAAGAGATACCTGTCTGACCTGGCCCTGTGGCACATGGGACCAGTCAAAGCTTTATAGAACAGTTGTTTTGATAGCAATTCACAAGATTTACAGAGGAGATAAATTAGATGGGGCTGCAAACCACACTATCTCTGTAGCTTAAGGTTGGAAAGGGAAAAAAACATTTACTAATGGATAGATGCCTGGGTGGGAGCTGTGCTCTCACTCCCTCTCTGCTACAGCAGTACTTGTATCTATAACTGGTTTATTCTGCATTTATATATAGGAGAAACAAAGACTTCTGACCATGCTGCTGAATTTGATGCCAGAAAGGTTCTTGTTTACTATCATGAACAATGTAGATGTTCTTCAAGGGATTAAAGCAGCTTTGGGGAAAAAAAGCAGTTTACTTGTGTTGGTTTTGGGAGAAGAGAGCTTCAGTGGCAGCAAACGTTCTGCAATAGGCTGTTTTTTGCATTGTGTTTAAAAAAGAGAAGAAACTCTCTGTTTTGAGCTGTTATTAATTGTCACTGTGCAATTGAAAGGTCAAACCTGATGTTCTTGCTCAAGCAAAACCCTTTGCAAAGCCAATGGAGTTTTGCCTGAGAAAATACTGGACAGAAGCACGCACAAATGTCAGCATTGGGACTGGGTTTGAACTGTATTCAGGCACTAGTGAAGAGAGTTCCAGAATAAGCTCTACATGTAGAAAGAATGCTGTCTTTAAAGGGTACTTTTGCATAAGAAATATGGGGTGATATCCCCTCAATTTACAAACTCTTAGCAAGCAGATGCAAGTGGTTGCAGTTTGTGGCTTTGTTCCCTTGGTCCTAGAGGTGCCAGTTCTTGAAGTGTTACTAAATAAGTCTAAGGTCAGTCTAAATGCAACTCCAGAAAGCGCCAGCTGGCTGTCCACATCCTGACCCCATTATCCACTCCTGAGCAGGTGAGATAAGGCTGACTTTCAATTCCAGCCTGTTCATAATGCCTTTGTATCCATTCTTCTGGAATGTACCTGAAACAGCAAGACTACTTACAGTATAGCTACCAATATATGAAGCAGCAATTAGGAAGGTGTTGGAAGAAGCAGGATTTTATTTGTTCATCAGCTGCATTTGCATTTCTCATGCTTGTCTTTTTTTATCCTGAACTTTGGGTCCCCCACCAAAAATGTGCCTCGTGCCGTCTGATCTCTTCTCCCGTGATACTCCTTAGTGTTCACAAGGAGACCATTTTCTGTGTGACTACTCAGGCAGTGGTTGAAATGTTTCTTATTTCTGTGTAAAGTTCCAAACTTGACCTTTGCAGATCCAGTCAAAGTAACCAATCATGGCACAGAAAAAGCAGTGACTAATTCCTGTAAACAACTTACACAATGTGGTGCCCTAAATGAAATAATGAAATGTGAACAAGAAACTTCTCATAAGTTATTTTGAGAGGGAAATGGAAAAGAAGTTCACAGATCCTTTCAAATTAGTCGGAGAATATCTCAAGCTACTCACAAACAAAAGAAAACAGATGGAAATTTTCCAAGAAGTGTCTTTTACTGCTCAACTCTATTCCTGTCCAAAAGGTTGGGAAAATGAACAGTCACTTCTTGCTTTCGCAATTTCAGTTTCTAAACAGGATAGGTTACAGAGGATTGAGTAGATTGTGGGTATTCCTGCTCTGAGTGATGTCTCCTGGAATTAGAATCAGATGTCAGAATCAGGATGCTAGAGAGGGACTCTTCATCAGGGACAGTAGTGGTAGGACAGGAGGTGATGGGTTCAAACTAGAGTTTGGGAAGTTTAGGTTAGATACAAGGAAGAAGTTCTTTACTATGAGGGTGGTGAGGTGCTGGCACAGGGTGCCCAACTGTGTTGTGAATACTCCATCCCTGGGAGTGCTCAAGACCAGGTTGGACAGGGCCTTGCATGACATGGTGAGATGTCCCTGCCCATGCCAAGGGAGTTGGAACTGGATGATCTTAAGGTCCTTTTCAGCCCAAACCATTCCATGATTTCTGCAAGTCTCAGTGCAATCTTTTGGGAAGAGTAAATGAGAATTACCCATGCTAAATGCAGAAACACTGTTCATACTTGAGGTACTGACTCTTCCTGTTTGCAAATCTCATCATTCTGATACCTGTGAATGAGAACTTCATGCTGACTGTTCATATTGGCATTTCATCTACTTCAGTGATACTGGAAGACATGATGGATAGAGGTGAAGACATGTGGAGGGAGGGGTGTTTGACTCTTAATAGTAATGACAATATTAAAGGCTGAAAAGGTGAAACCAGATAGCAACTATCCTTCTGGTAAAGCAGGACACGGTCTGTGTAGAGAGACTATTTCTATACATTAGCTAAAGAAATAACACTCCTTTGAATGAAAATATTAAAAGCATTTATGCTCTTCACCTTGAGAAGTGCCTTGTTCACAGTATAGAATTTTCTAGCAGTCAAAAGATGGTAATTGTAGAGTTTACTCTGACAGACGAAGGTCAAGAGCCAACAAACAGAAGAAGGAGGATCTATTCAAAGTAGGAGTAAGCCTGCATTTTTAACAATGAGGTTATTTAAGAAGTCTGGAAAAAAATATTCAGGAACATAGTGGATCCTCATCACTGGAAGTCTTTAAATCAAGTATGGATGTCTTTCTGGTGACTGTGCTTGTTGCTGTAGCAGGAGTTATAGGCTTCGAAATTCCATGTCTTGTATCATCCAGGAAGCCAGAGTAGATGATGGCATTTGGTCTCTAGTGGCCTTCAAGTCCTTGCAAAGCATTCAGCTGGTTTTCCATTTGCAGCATGTATGGAAGAGGAAAAGTAACATTTCTTATATCTGGACAATAGATGACAAGTGGTTTCCACTGGAGTTACAGATCAGGTTTCCTTTAGTTTTCCAGGCAGTGCACAAATTTTTCAGGGAATAAGGAAACTGCCAAAAATACCTTTTGGTTATTTTAAATTTAATTATATCAGCCTTTCCACTCTTCCTACTTGTCCTCCCCTATAAACCCAGTGTCGAGGTAAACAATGTATAGAAGTGGTGTGCTGGTGGTCCACGTATGGAAACCCTGGCACTGAATAACTGTGTTTGCATTGGGCGTCCCTTAAATGGCATCAATAAAAAGTTGACTGAATTTCTCTGAGTATTCTTGAAATGAGTTTTGAAAGAAAACAGCTTTCAGCAATTTGAAAAAATATATATTTCATTTGCAAATGGCACCTATTGACTGAGGTTGGCCATAATATTTATGAATAACCATAGAAACATGGGGAACAGGATCTGCACAGTCACTTCCAAACCTCATTGCCAGAATCAGTATATTCATATAATACTCCTAATCTGATATACCAGGTCATGGCAAATCTTAGGTACACAAAAGAGAAGAAACAAACAGAGGCATTCGTTGGTGGTGATGTTCTGCAAACAGACCAACATTGTGCACACACTTTGAGCCAACCATAACCAGTTAATTAAACCACAGAATATCTGCAAATATTGACTTGATGGCTGTGGTTTGCAAAAGCTATAACAGTACATAAAATAGATTGGCTTTGCATTTCAACAGACTTGTTGGGGAGAGTAAGTGATAGGAAAAAAACTAAAATGAAAACAAATAGATTACGTTTCTCAAATCCTACCAAATCTGTGATTCACTGAACTTATCAGACTGTCAACTGCTTGTAAATCTGCCTAGATGGGATTGTGAAATTATACTTAGTATATGACTGCAGAGCTCTGTTTAATGCTACCATTGTGGCACCGTGTCAGCTGAGTAAGAGGCACCAAGAATGGCATTAAGAGTCAACTGAGCAACCTGGGAACAGGCAGTTTAGCAAGATGAAATTTTCCTTCAAAGTAGAGGAAGAAGTATAGTGAGGTAATGGTATTTATAGCCTGTGAACTTCTGAAATTCTAGGGAGAGTACATCTGGGGACAGTGCAGTGGCTTTATATAGTCCAACTAGCAGCTATGTAAGTTTTGAGGCAGAGAATCAAGAACTCTTGCTCCGCTGCTTAAGAGTGTGTAAAAGCACTTCTATTTTTAGTGGAAGTGGTACCTTTGCAGCACTACAGTTTTGCATCCATTACTGCCAATCTTTCTATCCCCCTCTCAGAGTTGTATCTTCTGCTTCCATAAATTGTAAACTTGGTTTAAAATGAAAGATCTTCAAGTAAATGTCTTTCAGTTTTATTTTTATCTCCTGTTTGGTTTCAGAGTTTGGTAGTGGTAGGGAATAAGGTTTTTGTGGTCTCTGAAGCGTACTTTCTCCTGTACGACCTTTTGCATAGCCTGTGCATCAGGCTGGGGCACAGTGGCAGCAAGGAGGACTTTCTCTTTGGAAGAGGAAGAAGGCAGAAGAAGATGCTGTTATGGAAGTCTCTGGACACGAGGAGAGCTCTATTGCTCTCAGCTTTTGTGCTTTCAGTTGCCATTGTACTATAAATTGTATGAACTAGTCTACTGTTTCCAGTGAGTTGTACAGACAGATCCTGGGTACATACAGAATCATAGAATGGTTTGGATTGGAAAGGACCTTAAGATCATCCAGTTTCAACTCCCCTTCCACAGGGGGTTTGATGTTAGGATTTTAGGTTTGGGTTTTTTTCATGGCACTGAGGAAAGCCAAAAAGATAGAGTGTGGAATTTCAGGTGAGCCTTTCTGCTGACATCCTTTGCTGTGGAAGAGCTAAAAACATTGACACAGACTGCGTCCTTCTGGCATCAGATTTACTCTCCTAGGATGGGAGGCAGGAGTTCACATCCCTCACACATACAAGCTGTCTACAGAATAAGAAGATAACAGTGCATCGGCTTACAGTTTCATGGTTTTGCTTGTAATCTTTGCTTCAATATACTTTCAAAATGAAACTTCAGATTTTTCATCTCAGTTCTGTGAAAAATGACAAAGATGGGAAGAATATTAGGCCTTGCATGTGTGCAGAAATATATATGAGTTCTACCTGATTTGTTCTGAAGAGCACCAGCATAGCTTTATGCAAATGAAATAGCTTGGAAGTATATGAAGGCCTGAAAAATTAAAATAAGGGAGGTGAAAACTGGCTTTTGGACATGAAACTGTGAAGAACTTCTTACTTTACTTTGTAAATCCTAGCAATTCCATTTCCCCAAGCTACTCAAACAACTTGAACTTTGTCTTCCAGGCCAATGCAAATACATTATCCAGTGCTGTTGCAAAGTAAAATGGCTTCATGACTTAGTGGAAAGGGGAGAGGTTCCCAGGCTTTCTGTCACCAATTTCATGTCTCATGCTCAGTTTCACTTTCAGAGTGCCCTGAGAGAAAATGCAGTTTACACTATAGCTGCATTCACAAGGTAATGGCACTGACTGTAATCCTTCAAAATGATGGATACTGGAATTTTCCCCCTTTTACAGGAGGATTCACATTTCTCAATGTCACATAAGGAAAAGAAACAAACATGCAGAAACAGCAACTGGCCCCCAAATCTTTGAAGATACTTTCGTGTTTCCAAAGCTGAAGTAATTTTCCTGCCAAATCATTGTGACCTGAAGTTAGAACTGCTGTATTGATGCCCCTTGTTGACCTTGTTCAAGATAGAATTCTGTGTATTATAGAAAAAATGGGAATTGTGGTGGAAGCAGAGGTAGCATCAAGCAGGCTAGGGTTTGTCTCTTGCGTAAAGGAAAAGCTTAGACACAAAGCCCCACTTCTGTTGTTTGTCTCTTGTGTTCTGCATGTTGTGAGCTATCAGCAAATGTTTTAGCACGAGCATTTACTGGCTTTGACTGGTTTTGCAGTATTGTATCTATCTGCTTTGGCTTTGTTTGACATGGGTTGATTGACTGCTATTGCTTTGCTACACATTCACACCTGTGTTGTGCACGCAAAGAGGTCCTTGCTGAAAAGCAAGAACCTCAAAATATGCTTTGAAAACCTTTGGGGGTAGGAAGTTGATGTTCTTTCTGAAGGGGGTGGGTGGAAAGATGATACAGAGCCATTCTGATCTCTTCCTCCTGTAGTACAAACACTAGTAGCAAGAAAGGGGTTTCTGCTTTTCACAAACAACACAGGAAGGGTATTTCACTGGGGAAACTACAGACCTGAACTCTGCAACTCCACAAAACTGTTACAGTCATGGAATGGTTTAGGTTATCCAATTCAAACTCCCCTGCCATGGGCAGGGACACCTAGGTTGGACCAGGTTGCTCTGAGCCCTGTTCAACACTGCCAGGGATGGAGCATGCACAGCTTCCCTGGGGATCCTATGCCAGGACCTCAGCTGTCTCATAGTGATGAGTTTTCTCCTAATGTTTAACCTTGATCTTAACCTTAAGCTCTTTCAGCTTAAAGCCATTCCCCCTTTTCTTGTCAATGTTTTCTGCTGGAGCTAGATGGGAAAGGTAATTCTCTCACTCAGCACCAACACAACAAATATCAGAAACCTCTAAAACCATTGAAAGGAGCAGGTGGTAGAAGAGCAGCATGTGTCTCCTGGCTAAAAAAAAAGGCAGTTGGAAGCAGCTGTGTGTGCTGCTAATGGAACTACTCATAGCAGTAGCAGTCTCAGACACTAGGATGCTAGTCTCAGAAGGAGACTAGCGTCTCCTTTGAAGAAGATGCACATCAAACTCATGGATAAATATAAGGGTTTAGCTACTCAGACAACCAGCGCTCAACCCTGTGGGACTAAGAATCATTAAGTCTTTGCAGCACAAGGCATAACTCAGCGTTGGTGCATGTTGTACTCAGGACTAGCTGTTAGAGTCTTCACCTGGTTATTTCTCTTTCAGATGACAGTTCTCCATTCAGTGTTAATGGAAGTAGAATGCACACAAATGGGTTTATGTCACTACAGAGTGTCTTATGGGCACAGACAGTTTGAAACTTTTATGTTGCTGGACTTTGCTGCAGCTTCCTCAGAGTTAAATACAAAGTATTACTGTTAATGATAGTAGCAGCAATATCCCCATGAATCTGCACAAGAATATTAACTGGAATAAGATTAGTAGCTTCTCATTCCCTTTACTGCTGACATATCTAGTCTGAGGCATATCCTATTATACTAAGGTATTGCAGTGTTGTATGGAGGTCTGGTGTTATCTGTGTATTTCCCTTATATGTGAGTGCTGTGATGTGGAGTGGACAGAAGGGGTGAAATAAGGAGGTGACTTTCCTTAGCAGCAGCAGGCTTTGGGTCTTCTTGATACTTGTGTTCTCTGGTCTTCTCAGGTGCCCCTCTCCAAGAATCCTCCCTTACCACTGTTTAAACAGGCAGAGAATAATACCAGTGAAAAAATCCCCAACTTAGGCTACTTCTTTATTGATATTTTGGGGAACCTTTTTGTACAAAGACTTCTAACATTTGTTTCAGAAAGACATGTTTAAACACAGGCAGTTGACAAACAAACTGGAGTAGGTTACTGGATTGCATCAAGCCCAGTGATGCATTGACATTTGGTGCCAGGACTCCATTAATCAAAAATATTTTGGAGGAAATTCTTCCTGGTTCATTCATCCACAAATAATTTACACTGGGAGCAGTGGGTCTAAGCCTCTTTGGCAGACTGAAAGCAAGGAGCATGATGAACAGCTTGCCTGGCTCCTCAGTGACCAGACACCCACTGCTTACCAGGGCTCTCATTCTTTTTTGCAGGCATGCAGGTAGTCTGTTATGCCTGGAGGGAGCTCACCGTAGAGATATGTGAATGATAAAATAAGAAGGGGCTGAGGGCCCAGGGACTCAACAGAGGATCTTAGGTGAAAGAAAGTGCAGTTGTTAACCTCCTTGTGCCTGATACGTGGTTTGTCAATTATGCAGCAGAAGCTGAGCTGGTTGTATATTGACCTACAAGCATTAAAACAGCTGGCTGGGAGCCATATCCTGTGAAGACTGTACTGTCCTGTTGATTTGAAAAGCAGCACCACAGTTGTGGTTCCACTTAGGAACCACAGAAAAAAATTCCTTTCACCAGGTGCACTTTGACTATTTATTTGGAAAAAAAAGAGTTTGCACAGGAGTATCCATAGTTTTTCCAAGGGTTATTAACATGCATAGCCATGCCTGGCTTGACCGTGCACTGTGCTCCTAGACGGAATGACAAAGCTGGAAAAATGAAGTCAAGGAAATATGAGCTGATTTATTTTTTGTGTGCAACAAGTTAAACCTTGATCCAGTGCATCTGTGGAGCAGAAGGATATTTATTCAGTTCCACCATCAAAAACACTGAGAAACGCATGAGGTGAGTGTGAATTGTCTCAGCAGAAATCCTGTATTCTCCAACCATAATTAAACGCTGGCCTAATTTTTAGTGTGCGCTACTTAATTGGATGTCAGAAATTCCACATTTGGAGGTTCAGTTTGACCTTTAGTTACATAAAAGAAGCATTTAAGAGTCTCCAGTGAGTGTCAGTGTTTGAATGCGGATGCCTTACTAGTTGAAAACTGTGCTCCTTTACAGTGATGCATTCCAGGAGGAGAAAGCCCTGATCCTGCAAACAGTTTGATGCAGGCTTCAGCTTGCTGCCACTGACACCAGCTTGCTGGAATTCTCTCATTCCAGGGAATGGTACACTAGTAAAGACAAGCACATGTGGAAGCAGTTGCAGGGTTCAGGTCTAAATTAGCATCAGGGTTTTCTCCCATCTAAGTACATTATACATTTGAGAATATACTTCAGTTTCAAGGTGGAGATTCAAAACTAGAGGAGGGAGTGCTCAGATAACCAGCTTTCTTAAATGCCAGAGGATTTGTAGAGAAAACCCCCAAATTAATAACAGGGAGACTTTTGGTAAGTGGTGGAGCTTGTTAAAGCTCTTGTGGCCAGGTGAGAAATGGGACTGTTAGAGTGATGAGGTACTGGAATGGGTTGTCCAGGGAAGTTGTGAATGCTCCATCCCTGGCAGTGTTCAAGGCCAGGTTGGATGAAGCCTTGGGTGATACGGTTTAGTGTGAGTTGTCCCTGCCCATGGCAGGGGGGTTGAAACTAGAAATTTGGGGCTGTTCAGCCTGGAGAAGAGAAGGCTGCGTGGAGATCTCGTAGCAGCCTTCCAGTATCTGAAGGGGGCCTACAGGGATGCTGGAGAAGGACTATTCATTAGGGACTGCAGCGACAGGACAAGGGGTAACGGGTTGAAACTTAAACAGCAGAGGTTTAGACTGGATATAAGGAAGAAATTCTTTACTGTGAGGGTGGTGAGGTGCTGGAATGGGTTGCCCAGGGAAGTTGTGAATGCTCCATCCCTGGCAGTGTTCAAGGCCAGGTTGGACAGAGCCTTGGGTGCCATGGTTTAATGTGAGGTGTCCCTGCCCATGGCAGGGGGGTTGGAACTGGATGATCTAAAGGTCCTTTCCAGCCCTAACTATTCTATGATTCTATGATTCTTTTATCCACCCAGGGTCATTTTTAAGCCAGCCAGGCTGCAAACTGAAAAGATCACCTGTAGCTTACAGCATCCACGTAAGAAAAGTAGCAGGGGATGTAGACAGGTATTCTTGCTCATAACTATTGGAGAAGTCAGTAATCCCTAGTGAAACATCATAAAGGAACATTTCTGGAACAAGGAAGTCTTAAAGCATCTGAAGCTGTTGCTAAAGGAACCTTTTTCTGTGCCCCAAGATATGGAAAGACTTTCAGCTCCTGCCACCTACAGCAGTACATTGCAAACCAGGGTTAAAGCCAAGTGGAGCAGATACCCTGTTCCAGTAGATAGGCTTGTACAGGCTGTGGCTCACATCAGCTGCCTTTGCACACATTCTGTGATCCCCTTTCTGTAGTTTAATCCATGGTCTTGTTATACCACGAGGAAAATAACTTATAAAGGAAATGGTTTGCTGACTAGTTTTTCAATGCTGTGAGCTGCTTACAAGGTTTAGGAAAGATGTGAGAATCTCTAGACTTAGCTTTGGTCTCTGAAATTGGTGTGCATGCAGGTCCCTGTTTACTGTGGTGCTACACTGCAACATCCTAAGGGATGTTCTTCTTCCCATATTGGTTTGGTCAATTAAATTAATGTAAAAAATGCAGTTTTAAGGGTAAGAATGTCGTCAGTAAAAGGCAGTGCTCACTGAAGTGTGTTTCTCACTTGCCAGCTGCTGCTTGGCAGGAATGAACAGGCAAGGTCATTAGTTTGGTACTTCATGGAGAAGGATGCAGTGTACTTCATACAAGCTGCAAAAGCCAGGGGGGTGCCAGACTGCCAGCATAGAGTCATTTTGTTTGCTGATCCACAGGGGATGGTAAAGCTCTTTAGGTAATTTCCCTACTTTAAACAAGTGTTCACACTGTGTCTGGCTTGCAGTTCACACAAGGCAGATGTCCATGAGAACACAGAACTAGGTGCTAGCCAGCATTGAGTGGGCTTCTTTAACTTGAATTACATCCACAATACTTGCTAGTGCAACTGTATATGTGCAAAATAGTTTGAGTTGGCTGATCAAAGTGTATAAAGTACTCTAGAAAACAGGGAATTCCCCAGGAGAATGATGTTTGTCTTTAGAAGTAATTCTTATTGGATCTGTTTTGAAACAGAAAACATTCACACATAAAGATACTGTAGTTCTTTCCAGGCAGAAAAAATATTGCATAATACATAATGTGTGCATTGGATAATTCTAGTGTTTTGATCATAAGCTATAGAATATACAGGGGAGTGATCTAAAATCATGTTGTTTCTGGTGGTTCTTATACCACAATTTGATCCTTGCAACAGCATGACCAAAGCTTCAAAAGTAAAGACAGTTCTTTCCCCTTTTCCCTTTCCCCTTTCTTTTTTCTTCTTTCTCCTTCCCTTTCCCCTTCCCTTTTCCTTTCTACTTCCCCTTCCCCTTCTTTTTCCCCTTTCCTTTTACTTCCCCTTTCCTTTTACTTCCCCTTTCCTTTTTTTCTCTTTACAAAAAGCCCACCTAGCATCAAGCAGCAAACCTGAGGAGTGTGGCAATCCTCTTGTCACACTGAATTTCCTGCACTTTTTTTCTCGAACAGCTGATGGCCCTGGTGAGAGGGTGAGTCTGTGTACAAATGTTTGTGGTTCAGAGCCCAGTTTTCCAAAGAGAAGTCCAGAATACACAATACGTCACCTGTTTGTACTCCAGCTCCATGAGGCAACCAAGACAGAATTATACAGCGTTTCCAGATCAGCTCTCCCAGGGGGCTTCAAAGCGGAGGTTTGGTCTCTGCAACACACAAAAATGTTTCCCCACATGAATTAAAATATTACTTCTTGGCTGTACAGCATGCTACAGGCTCTATCCACTGGTGTTACACTTTGATACTGTTTTAACCATTCCCAAACTAAGGTGGGGAGCTGGGGTTTGCCAGCATAGTACTAGTTTGTCTTTGGCTAAGGAAGTATTTGCATTTCTTGCTATTACTGCTAAGCAGATTATTCACTGTTTATGTGAAGAAAATTTATCATGTCTTGCAAGGCTGTAGTATACCTGATGAGAGACAGAGGGGATTTTGCCAAGTGAGGTTCCTCTACCTCCAGTTTGACCTATTTTTATGACTGATTTTGGGAGCAGCAGAAATCAGACCCAATGTGGATGTTTTTATTTTATGTTATATGAGTTTAGACCCCAAGTGGAATACCTGGGCATGGCAAAAGAAGGATTGCTATTGTCTTCAGTAGCTTTGGAGGATATCCAGTGACTAGTACCAACAAAAGCTACTAAAATTAGGACTGGTGCTGGCATGTAGCTCTTCCTCTGTGCCTTTCTCCTAGACTTCCAGTCTGTGAAGGGAAAACATAACCTGTGAGTATGAACAAATTTATGATGCTACACAGATTCTCTGTGCTGACAGTCAGCAGGAGAATCAGACAGTGTGAGATGTCCCATTGGACATGTTTTTACTGCCCCATGGTCATCCATATTGGGGCATCTCTTGGCCCCTTTACCAGCTGTGCTCTGTTTGCCCTGCTCTGAAGACATATATGATGCATGGGCCAGGTGCTGGCTTCCAGGACATGGAGTAAGTCCAAGAAAGTTCGACTTAAACAATTCTCCTCTTGTGTCAGATTTCTGAATACAAACATGGAACACAGAGCATCAGAACAGACAAAGCTGGCAATAGCTCAGGTTGTTCTTACAGTTTTTACACATATATCACGTAGTTCCATTGATGATTAGTACAATTTTAGTTTCTACAACTATTTCTAGTTCTTCAGTTAGAAAAGGTCTTTGGCCAGGGGACTTTCAGCTCTTAAGTAATATTTGTATGAGAGACAAGCTGTGGTCATGTTGTCAAACACATTGTGGTCATATTTTCAGTCAGGAATTAAGGCAAGAATAAGACCATTCTTTTTCCCCTCTGTAGTTAGAAATGTTGGTCAGAGGCATATTTCTGGTGATGTTTCATGGTTGTTCATTTTGGTGTGGACAATGGACAGTGTCAATCATGCTGCTGTCTCAGTAGAGCAAAAAGACTAGACAAGGAGGGCGATTGATGTGCGTGCTTAGACTCAAGGCAGTATATACGTGCAAATAAATGAAGAAGGCAGGCTACTTGGAGCCCCTGAGTGTTTCCTTTGTACATCAGATTGTGATTTTTGGCTTTTGAAGCGAGTAGGTGGGCAAAATAAAGCAAAGTTGAGATTTTTCACTAGCTGGCTTCAATCTCGCCTTTCCCAAGAAAATATCCTTAAGTGCAAAAGGAAACCCAATCATATACAACTGTATGTTGGGTTTCAAGGGATAGAAATGTTGTGTGAGAGTCAAAGTGCATGTTTGCTTTCTTGGGGTGCCTTTTTTCTCCTGCTCTTGAAGAGGAAAATGGAATTTAGAGTGGGGAAAACAGGGAAAAGAACGAACTGGCAGAATTGATAAAGCAAAATATATTGACACTGACCTTACAATAATGTGCATTTAACTGCCAATAAAGGGAATGCTGAATAAACATGGAGCTCTTCCCAAGTGCTGCAAGCCAGATTTATTTTGGGTTTGCACTTTTTTCCCCCTGCCCTTGGTGGTTTTTACTAATTATAAGCTGTGGTACCAGGAATATTTGATTTTGTTGAAAGGATGTGTGGTTTTCTGGGAGGTGGGATGAAGTAGCCAGGCGTAGTACAGAGGTGAAGTGTCCTAAAGTAAAGGTTTTAAAGTATTCCCTGTCTATCTAAGCAAGCAGCATGTGTATTGGGACTTATATATAGCTTTACCACTGGGGCCAGTGTTAGGGTGTTCTGTGCACATACCCTTCCAGTTTCAGTGCTATAATTCCATAGTTCAGCAAGGTGGATTCAGTTACACCAGGATAAATGTCCCTATTACAATTTTGTTTTGCTGATACATATTTACTGATTATAAAACCTAAAAGCAGGATGTTGTTATAAAAAAACTTACAGAAAGGCTGTGGAGTCTGCACCTGTGTGAATCTCTGTTAAACATCCTTGTTACTGTTCTTCTGCACTGTGGTCACATCTGTTTGCTTATGGAGGCATCTGCTGTGACCCTCAAGGTGTCTGCTGGGGTAACTGGGGGGCATCAGCTCTTCTGTCAGCCTTGTTAGGAACTTCAGATATTTGTCAGAGTAGAAAGTGAAAACTGGGACACTAGTGAGCTTCCAGCAGATGTTTAAGCCATATGGAGCCCTAGGCAGCTGGTCTGCTTGCACAATCTTTGCATGATTTTTAAGGCTGAGACAGACACTGGATGCTCTGGGGACATCCACTGGCCCTTTTTCTCCTTGCCTTCACCTGGGGTACAAATTGAAAGTCTTCCTGAAAGGATTGCCCATAGCAAAAGAAGTCAGTCTTAATTCACTTGGCTCATTCTGCTGCAACCAGTCACTTGAAACCAGTTATGTGGGTATACACTTCTTGTAAAGTGCTGAGAAACAAGGACCAGAATTATACACTTTTTTATTCTTTTTATAACCTGGAAACCCCTCAAAAGACTTAATTTCAGAGACAAAATCTTATTCTATCAAGGTTGGGGGAAAAAACCCCTATTTATGACTCTTCAGAGCATGCATGGAGATAATGTATTTGGCAGAAGCCAAG
This sequence comes from Melopsittacus undulatus, assembly GCF_012275295.1. Taxonomy (NCBI): domain Eukaryota; kingdom Metazoa; phylum Chordata; class Aves; order Psittaciformes; family Psittaculidae; genus Melopsittacus; species Melopsittacus undulatus. The sequence continues at coordinate 5,124,063 of NC_047529.1, read as the reverse complement.
TTCTCAATGTGTTTATTTTAATTCCCATTTTATTTGTGGGGAGGTGGCTGCAAAAGGGTAACGTGGCTTCTCCAATGAAGGTGTGTGCTTGCAATACCCTCAGGAGTCCCATTGCTCACGTTAAAGGTTCTGGTGTGTTACTCAGAGCAGCTGCTCTCATTAAACTCATTCATTCAAGGTACAAATGAATAAGACTTTAATCTCATCTGCTGATCAGTGACAGGTCTGCAAGTCCAGTGAAGGTATCATCAGCTGAGGAAAGCTGTGTTTGCTGCATCTGACAGTCAAAACAAAATGGAGAGGTTTTCTTTACTGCCATGGAAATGGTCTCCAAAGTGTGCAGTGGATCCTATCCCTAATTCATTTTGTCTCTCATCTGCCATACATGTGAAGAAAATGTTATAGGGCACAGGCTGTACCAGTTTCAGCTGGATTTTGGGGGACGGGGCTTACATCAGCTCAGGAGAAGGTTTGTGACATGAAGGGATCACAGTACTCTGAGTGTCAGCAGTGCTGACACAAGGCATATACTTTTTAAGTCCTTCTATGGACTTGCCATGTAGTTCTTGCAGGCTTCAGTACCACGAGAGCTGCAAAGCAATTCTGACAGAGAAACTCCTACTGAAATCCTTGCTGGCAGAAAACACTAATATTGTAGAACTAATGAAGTTTCTGTTACAACTATGTATGTATAGATAATGATCTGCTGATGGTGGCTGATAATCTGTGGTTAGAAAGGTAACTGAACAAGCTGAGCTGTGATTCCTTTAGTCCAGGAATTCTTCTGTGGTCATACAGATAGGTATCACCAGAGAGTATCTTAGGTGGTAGATGTTGTCTGCCCTTCCTGTTGACTACAAAAGGGATAGGATGCTCTGAGCTTAAGCATCTCCTTTAGGTTTCTAACTGTAGAGAACACGAACCTGGAACTAGGGATTTCTTTTTTCTCTCTCCTTCTTTTCCTCCTTTTTAACATAAAAGGTGTAAAAATATTAGGAAGTATTTTTACAAATAGCAGCCAAATTATAACAGCATTTTCTTCTTTCTCCTCCTACTGTGAAGAATAACAGTTTCTTTTTCTTTGTAAACTGGACATGAAGCTGAAACAAACATGAAGTTTAGAGTAGCTATGGTTAGAACATGTAAGAACCAAAGTCACACTGGCCTTTGGGGTTCAGGGTTGGAAGAAAAAGTGATGATGCTAGTCACAGACCCAGCATTTCAGACTCTGAGCTGAGGTTTTTTAGGGTCATGTCTGCTCAGATGATCTTCAACTAACATGTTAACAACAGTGGTATTTGTGTTTTCCAACGATTCCACCAAATCAACCAATTTTACCTTTGTTCTGTGTCTCTCTACCTGCATGCTCAGGAAAAGATAGCCCTGCATCTCTTCAGATCTGCTAAGTTTTCTATGGGATGGGAAAACCCAAAAGCCTTAAGCTAAAAGCTCCAAACTAGCATGAATGTCTACAGAACCAAATTTAATGCTCTATCTGTATCTTGATACCTCTGAAGAATGGCAAAAGTGTGGAATATCTTAGATACAGCAATCCAGCAAGTCTATTGTGTCTAGCTAGGTTTTTATGTGATGGGCTGGATTCATGGTTTCTTGGTGCCTTTTCAGTTAAAAGTTAAGGCTGGTGTTTACAACAAAACCAAAAAGCAGATCCTAATCTGTTGATAACAGTAAAGCAGATTATTCTGCCAGTGTTCTGTTAACATCAAGGCCCTCAAAACAATAGGCCTGGAAATAGATGTTTTTGGGTGGTCTGACTCCTAAACATTTGTTACCTGTTACTGAAGACCACTGTATAAAGGTGAGTGTCCACAGAAATGAAGTACTGGAGCTTGCCTTTCCTTGCATGAAAGTACACTTTTTATACAAGTTTTAGCTTGTTTACACAGTTAATAGTAGTTCCCTTATGTAATGCTTAATGGTTTGAGCTCCTGGAAGTCCACTGAAACCTAGTCCTCATGTTCAAAGTTAAAGGCTAAAGTTATGTTTTCCTGCCTCTTTCAGGAAACAGCCACAGTGACAAATATATATATATATTTGATAAAATACAGTCTGTCAAAACCATACTTTGCTGTGTCTCTCATAGTCATGAGCAGGAGTCATCTATTGGTCAGTTACATCCATTACAGATGTCACCATCTGCAACATCCAAGTCAAGAAGCCCTTGGTGATGGAGTTTTTCCAGGATTCCCACAGAGCTCCCTATGAGGGGGATCTTAAGTAGTCTAAGTGAAAGGACACACGTGCATAATGCAGATGGAGTTTCAGGTGGCTAATCAAGGGTGGATTGCCATGTTGGTGGGATCGTTCCTGTGCTTGCTATGTGCAGGTTATGGATAGCAACAGCTTTCTGTCTTTGGCACCTTCAAGTGTGGGAGCAGGGGCTGGATGTTTGCACTTTAAGAGCTGTTCTCCAGGACACCCAAAAGCTATCAAGAGAGCTATACACAGATGGAGTTTTAGGTGATTAGTTTCATGGTGGATTGCCATGTTGGTGGCACCATTCCAGAGCTCACCATTTGTAGGTGACACCCAGCACCAGCTTTCTGTCTTGGAACCTTAGGCATGGGAGTAGGGATTGGAAGTGTTCACTGCTGGAGCTGGGCTCTGGGGAGACTGAGAGAGCTCCCCAGAGAGGGATAACGCAATTCATTGCAGCCTCCTTAATGACAGGACCTGTGCCTTTTAATATGTCCATTTTAATTTGTTGCAGCAAAAAGCACTAGCAAGGTGACATTTTAGAGCTTGGGAGAGACTCTTCATTAGGGACTGTAGTGATAGGACAAGGGGTAACGGGTTCAAACTTAAACAGGAGAAGTTTAGATTGGATATAAGGAAAAGTTCTTTACTGTGAGGGTAGTGAGGCACTGGAATAGGTTGCTCAGGGAAGTTGTGAGTGCTCCATCCCTGCCAGTGTTCAAGGCCAGGTTGGACAGAGTGTGAGGTCTAACCCCCCATGGCAGGGGGGGTTGGAACTGGATGACCTTAAGGTTCTTTCCAATCCTAACTATTCTATGATTCTATGATAAATACATATGTGTGTACTGCAAAATCCTGCTGATGTATTTATGTATATAGATAAATACAATACAATGTGTTTGCATTGTTATTGATGCATGCAGGGGCTTTTGAGACCTTGTTTGTTATCCTAGTAATAGGTATACAAACCAGCTTCTGAGAGTCAAGTATGAAAATGCAATTGTAGTAGCATAATAAGTGTTTACTATCACTTCACTCCGCATAAATAAGACATAGTGGAAGAAGCTGCATAATCTTGCCTAAGCTAAATCATCTAAAGTGTTAGAAATGATCTAAACTAGGAATGAATAGGGATATGCTTTCCAAAACATCCTACTAAATATTTTCTGACATCAATTGTCATGACAATAGGTGGCACCCTTATGCCAATAAATATCATCTTGTTTAACTTAACCAGGCTTCCTTGGACTTATCTCCTGGAATACCTTTAACCAAAATTACTTGAATTAAAAGCAAAAGCAATTCATCAAAGCAGAATATTCATTAGGGAAATGGGGGGCATGCCTGGAAAACAGAAAATATAAACTCCATTCTGACTGTTGCGCTTAACACATGACAGAACTACCAGTACTGCTCTGTTGAGGAATTAGGGAATTTTGAGTATGAACAAGTGTTGAGCAATGCACACAAACTGTGAGTATGCTTTATGAGTGAGGATTTTAACTCCTTTGGGGTTACCTTAGAGTGCAAGAGAGACAAGATGTGTCCTGTTGTACTTGCTTTGTTACGCGAACACTCTGGTGCGTGGGATATTCAGATGATCTGAAACTCACACCTATGCAGAATCAGGAAGGGAATCTCTTATTAGAGTGCACTTCTCTCAGAAAAGTTTTTGTCACTTTTACTCCCATTATGAGCCAAAACCTGGAAAAAATGTTAACCAAACCTTGTGAAGCCACAAGCATTTTGGCTTGCGGTTTGAGTGAATGTTCACATCACTTCTTCTCTACCCTGAACAGACCTTACTCACTACTTCTCTCCTAGGATTGAAGGGAGATTAGGAAGAGGGTGAAGAGAGAACATTAATAATGCCTAAGTACATTGCAGAATGACAAAAGGACACCATATATCAGGCTGTGGGAAAAGACATCTGTTCTCATTGTATATTGATCTTGCTGATATAATTCAGTATAAGAAGAGAAGTTTTGTGAAGCATAAATTTTATGCATTTTTTTTTATTTTCATGAAAGTAAAGTTTAAAGATCTGATGTAATTCTGAGGACATAAATTGTCTTAGGCCTGCAGATGGCCCATAAAATTTGCAAAGCCTCGACCATTTCTAAGCTGGAATTGGATCAGAAGAAGCTTCAGGATTCATTGAACTTTGCTAGTCTTGGCAATGGCTCTGTTACTCTTTTGCTGGCATTTTGTTTCATCCTTACATTGCAAAAGTAACATCTTATGGTGGTAATGCAAAACTGAAGGGGAAAAAGAATTTTGGAAGAATTGTTGGAGCAAGTGAGGTTCCATTCTAATTTATGAGACTTAACACAGCTGTTCTCTGAAAATTGTGCTGAAGTAGCTATGATGTTGTAGGGGAGATTAAAATTTCCTGTGCTTCGTGAAATGTTATTTATTTGGATCTCTCTTCATTTCCCTTTCATCATCTCATGCTGGTTTTTGTAATGCTTTTTGCCAAGCAGTGTAATACCTGGACAAATTGCATTCATTAGGATGGATGCCGTCTCCAGGCTTTGGTGCCAAAATGGAATTGTTGATTTGTGCTTAGCATTTGCTCCTCAGCAGCAACAGGTCTGGTTTTAGACAGGTGCTTACAGAGCTGTGAGGACCAAGAGACTATTATAAGTCAGTTAAGCCTTATCACATTGCTTTTATACTCATAGAGTCATGGAATGGTTTGGGTTGGAAGGGACCTTAAAGCTCATTCAGTTCCAACCCCTGCCATGGACAGGGACACCTTCCACTAGAGCAGCTTGCTCCAAGCCCCTGCGTCCAACCTGGCCTTGAACACTGCCAGGGATGGGGCAGCCACAGCTTCTCTGGGCACCCTGTGCCAGCACCTCAGCACCCTCACAGGGAAGAACTTCTAATTAATGTCTAATCTAAATATCTAAAATTAAATGAAGGTCCTTTACCCAACACTTTCACGTGCTCATCTTGAAGGGACAAATATCCTGTTGCCAATATTAAGTGTTTCTACTCCTTGAATTACACAGATAGGAAAACTCATGGTTAGAAAATGAAGTATCTTGTAATGTTCTCATAATTTGCAGTGTTCTATGAAAATACTAATCCTAAGCTTAATTGTGCATTGTTTTATGTTTAAAAAGTATTCAGGGTTTTTTAACCTATAAATTCTATTTGGAACTAGATGATCTCAAGGTCCCTTCCAACCCTAAATATTCTATGATTCAATGACTCTATGATTTATATGACATAAAACCACCTTAAGGAACTGTACCTCTCTTCAACCTTTTATGAGTCTTTATGCAGAAAAGTTGTATATTTTTAGGTAGAAATACTTGTAATATAGTTGGAGGCTTTTGGTATTATGCTTTTAAAATAATCTTTTCAGTACCAGTGAGAAAGAACCCCTAGATATAAGGTGTGCATCCAGGTTGCTGACAGCTCTCTAATCTGTTTGGGAACCTGTGCTAGCAGTATGTTCAAAGTTCTTTTCCTTTTCCTTTTTTCACAATTCTATTTAGGATAGGCAAAAGCCATTTCATGGCAACATGTATCTTGATGAGTGGAAGGAAAGGCTTGCCAATCCAAAACTCTTCCAGGGAGGCTGTTGTTTGATAGAAAGATGTTCTGCTTTGTTATGGGCAAACAATTGACATGGGAAAAAAACCCCTCAGTTATTTTTTCATCTTCCATGAAGTAACTTTTGGCTATTTTTTGAGAGCATGAAGTGTTATTCAGCCCCAATTTCTGAAGCAAAAAGGAAGAAATAGTATTTTATGTTTTTGATCTAGTTGAAGATGCTCCATCCCTGGCAGTGTTCAAGGCCAGGTTGGACAGAGCCTTGGACAGCATGGTCTAGGGTGAGGTGTCCCTGCCCATGGCAGGGGGTTGGAACTAGAACATTAATTCTTACTGGTTACTACAAGAAGACTGTTCTATCTTATAGAATCCAAAGTTTAGGAATCAAAAATATTTACAGAAGTAAATGCAATGGTGTATCAAGCGTTTGAAGAACCCTTCTTCATAAGAAAGAAAAGGCCTATTTACAGCTCATCTGTACAGACACAATGTATCAAGTGTTCTGGCTCGCTGATCATCTGGTCAGTTTTTATATTGTAAACCCCAAACAGATTGTGTGGTTTGCAAGGAGTTGCAAAACTAAATGAAGCACATTCAAAATACATTTCCGTTCTAATTCCATTTTGCAGATCCATGTCTGAAACAGAAATATAATAACTGAGGTTTCAAAACCAACAATGTCATTCTTATAACTCAGCATCTCCGTTTTCAGAGCGTCAGGAATTTCCATGGATTACACTGTACTTGTAGCACACAGAGATGGGTGTGGGTAGTAGCACATTGGCCTTCATGGATGGAGCACTGTGAGAGATTAGGAAACCATGAGCAATATGAAGGCAGGAGGTAACATCCACCTTTGCAAGCTTCATTACAAGCTTCTCAAGGTTTCGAGTTCTTCAGCTCAGGGTTCTGATGTAAATTCCAGATTTCAAATGTGTAAATAGTCTTCTAGATGCAGGTTTTAATGTCTCTGATTCAGCTCACTCTTTTCTGTTTGGGGGTTGTACCCCTTTGCCTGCTGAGGCAGTAGGTTCTTTGGGGTATGGTCTCCTCCTGTCAAGGGACTTTGAGCTCATGGGGACAGGACCCCCATTTTTTTCTCTCTCAGTCAACTTCTGTCTCTGGTAGGATACCTAAGATGTAATTCAGCTGAGCGTATCCCAATTTTTAGGCTGGGACAACCTGCTAAGGCTTGGAAGCATTACAATATATAGTTGTAGGAGGTACCTAAATGCCCAGTGAGCTAGCTGCAGGAGTGAGGTATGCTTATAGCTTTAGAATTATAGGTTGCAAAAGACCTTAAAGATCATCAAGTTCAATCTTTAAGGCTTTTGTAAGAGTGTACAGCTTCTGACATGCTTACTCACACAAACTTTTGGCTTTCTCCTACTTTGTTTCCAGCAGTAGAGCAGAGATGCTCAGTGCTTTGTTGATGCTATGGAACAGGTCACCTCTTAGTATCTGTTTTACCTCCACATTTACCAGCAAATGGTTAAATAAGGCATGATAGCCTTGCTAATCTTCAGACAATCCAAGTGCCTTCACACTTTGGACATCTCCTCAGGAACTGTGGGGACACAACAGTAGAGTTGGCCACTAAAGTGTGCTATTTTATTGAACACAGGCAAACAAATCGGGTTTTGGTCAAAGTGGTTAAAACAGACCAAACTGGGATGCTGCATGCTCATGTGTCTGAGTGTTGTGTGTGTATTGGGGAGCTTTGGGCTTAGCTAGAAACTAATTAGTATCATTAATGAGTCACCATGCTTTCCTTAGGAGCCTTCAGTGGAAGGTTGAAAGGTGAAAGAAAGAACTCCCAGACCTGCACACCATGCTCCAGACTGCACAGATTTATCATGCACAGCTCTCTGGAGAAGTCCCCCACCAAGCTGACACTAACCCTGACAGCCAGATGTGCAGCTGGGATCAGAGCAACAATGGAAATAGGCTGTGGTTTACAACTGCTTGCAACAATAAACAAAGCATATCAAAGGATCCCCCAAACATACTTTCTCTGTAGAAACCTACATGGTTTTATTATTCTAGTCTCTAACTTTAAAGCGTTTTTGTCATTTTTTGTAAAAGAAGAATTAAACAGATTCCTACCAGGGACAATTGTCAGGGATTGGACTGGGTTTACTGGTCAACCACATCCATCCCAAAGAGATGGTATACACAGTCAGCAAAAACTTCCTTAAGGAAGATGTTACTTGCCAAACCCTACTTTCTTCAATTTGTGATGCATTTTTATGGGGCATTATTTATATACGGCTCTTCCCACTGCTTTATGCATATTGTTACAGATGTCATTTTATGCAGCTTCAGCTGGACTGTACAATACTCAGTCCTTCGCTAACTGATGGTGAGTTCTTCTCTCTGGTTAATGGAATAAAACAAGAGTTCATCCTCTGCAAGCAAATGTTCATTACTTTTTACAGGTAGACACACATATTACAATATAGCATGATAGAATGCCAGAAGACACCTTAGAAACACATTTCAGCATCTAAGCATTTAAAATGCCTAAGGTGTCAATTGTAAGTGTTGCCCTGTGGAAAAATTAATGCAGCTTTGCAAACTGATCTGGAAGAACTGACCTGTCAATGGGGAAGTGCCAAAAGCAGCTTTAATATGAAACAAGTAGAGCCTCTGTTTCTGCTCCCTTTTTTACTGAATCTATTTTAAATCTTTAGCATTCTTTTAGCCTCCTGATTTCTCTCAAGTTGAAAGATTCCTTGTTCTCCAAGGCTTGTATCGCCTTACTAGGAAAGCCGTGGAGAAGGACTCATAATGTCTTCGATTATACAGCTATATCTTTGTTTAATATTGACATGAAATTCCTTGCTAAAGTTCTGGCAATGAAGTTGGAGAAGCTTATTCCCTAAATTGTTTCAGCTGATCAAGCAAAATTTGGAATTCTCTCTATGTCCTGAAGCTTCAGAAAGGTGATAGTTTGTGTTATCCTGACTCAGTCGAGCTCTTGTCACTTTCCTGGAATTTGTGGGCTGAAGTACTTGGAGTAGTTTTACTTTTGCAGATATTCTGCACTCTGCCATGGTATTAAATGTGAGAAACGTTCAGTTTTATTCTATTACTCCAGAATAGTTCCCTGTAAGGTGGAAAAGATCTGACCAAATAATTGTTCTTGGATTAATTTCATATATTCCAGCCCTCCCCTTCTTATGTCGATGTATAACTTCTGCAAAGCTCTGGATTTTCCTGAATCAAGCTGGGAATAATCATCAGACAAAATACATCGGTGATAATTTCACCCATGCATGCTGGGTCTTCAGATATCAAATGCCCATAAAGATGTCATAATTCCCTTGCTTCTCAGAGGCCACAGTTTAGGAAGCTGGTTGTTAAGGATGGATATCAGAAATGGAATGCCTGCAAAGAAATCTGTGAGCTCACTGAATTACAGGAGGATGAAGGAAGGTTTTGAGCACATTGCTGAGAAGTTAAATGATACTCCTTGTAGCAGCCTTTGGCTCGGGTGGATGCTACTCCATGACAGCTAATCAGAACTTGCTCTTCTTGTAACACTGAAGATGAAGATGTCTAAGAAGGTGAGATGCAGGGAAAAAAAATGGTTGAAAGCAATCAAAACATATCTGCCTATCAAAGTTGGTGGCTAGAAAATTCTGTGTTTGGACAATTGTGACCTCTTGAGTTTTTAAGGTGAGATTCAAATGCGCAGAAAGTAGAGGCAAGGACTCTGTGCCCCTCTCCAGGCCATACAAATGATTTTGCTCACTGCCCTGAAGACACAGAGTTTGACACCCTTTGTGGCACAGTGGCATGGTACAGAAGGGAGAAGTGTTAATTCTGGCTTCACAGTGAGAATACAAACTTAAACATGAGGCTGAAGAAGACCTGGAGTCTGTGGCTCTCATTTTCTGGGCATATACTGTTCCTGATGTCACCTAGAATAAGGGCTGATAGTATTTGCTGGGAGTCTTTGTGAGCATCTGGCTGTTTATCATTACTGCTGTAGGTAAACCAATAGCTGTCCCACTGTGACCTTCTTTGCCCAGTATTCCTGGTAGACTGCAGACTTGTGTCAATGAGTGGAAGTGGGGTGGAAGCTGGAGTGCTTTCTTAACTCAGTGGATAGTCTTTACATGCTGCAACAGACAAGCTCTTGTGGTTGTGGGATTAAAATATTACAAGCTTTGTTTTGAAACAATGACACAAGGAATGTTTGCAATGACTCCTTGTGCAGTGGTTTGTGATTTAGCTCATGTCTGGAAACCACGGTTTCTAGATTGCAGGACAGCTCATAGCTTGGGAATTTCCAAAGTGACTATTAACTAGAATGCCAGTTTATATAACTGGGTCTGTGTGAGTTCAAGTTTTGTCCTCTTACAGGTGGCAGTGGTGCTGGGCAGGGGAAGGAGAACAGGAGGGAACCTCTTACTGTTCATTTTGCATGGGTGCGGTGGAAATCCAGACTTGGACTCTCACCCACCATGTCTGGAATGAATCTATCTGGCAAACCAAGTGTAGTCATGGCAAGAAATTGTACTTGCTGCACTAAAGCCTTTCTTATGGGGCTGATCCAGCTTCTTATGGGGTCAATGGAAAAGGCTTCAGTGGGAACCAGAACAGCTCCAAGTGGGCTCTGTAGGTTCTTCAGATGTAGATGGATGGAAGGGCCTCTGTTGCATTCTGAAGTTCATTCTGAACTGGACACTGCAAAACAGATAGGATCAGAAAGCACACAAGAGGGTGTTTGAGACCCTTTGCTAAGAATGAGAAATGCCATCTCTGTTGTCTTGGTCATGTTTTTTCTTCAGTGATTACCTAAGACAAAACACTTACAGAGGCCTTGCACAGAGTACTGTGAACTAAATACCTAACGGTGAGAAATGACTTCACTCTTGACTCTCCAGCCCTGTAGAGGAGCTGCACTGCACCTGTACACTGAGTACCTAACCTCAGGCAGGAGGACACATTTCCAGTTAACTGGTTTGCACAGTGCTTGTTAGAAATCTCAGGTTAAGATCTCTGCTTTGTCTTCTTCATTTTACCTGAAACTAAGGAGCAAATTCAGCATCAGAAACGCCAGCCTGCTCACCGGTGCTGTTTTCTTATTGAATACCTGGTGAAGGAAACCCACACAACTTCAGTTCTGCCAAACAGGATATCTTCTTATTGTGGGACCACATAAGGTCAAAGAAGACTGAGAGAATGAGAGACTGTTATTTGCTGAAGACACCATAAGCTGCAAGTAAATATGTACACTCCCTAAAACCCTCATCCAAATTCAGGGCACATCTGAGCTGACTGTTTGGATGCTACTGAATAAGAACATCAGGAAGGAATGAGAGGCAAGAGACCGGGTTCAGAATACCTTGTTTGTTCTGCTTGGGTCAGTGTATATCCAAGATGAAAGATTGTTTAAGCACTCAAAACTGTGCTTTCCTCTGGTTTCATTGCTGCTCTTTTTTTCTGACAGAAGGGGTGTCTGCTGCAGATTTGCTGCCTACGGCATCGGGTCACAGAATGGTTTGAGATGAAAGGGACCTTAATATCATCCAATTCCAGCCCCCTGCCATAGACAGGGACACCTTCCATTAGACCAGGTTGCTTCAAGCCCCATCCAGCCTGGCCCTGAATGCTGCCAGGGATGGGGCAACCACAGCTTCCCTGGGCAACCTCTGCCACTGTCTCACCACCCTCATAGTAACGAATTTCTTCTGAATGTCTAATCTAAATCTCCCTCTGTCAGTTTAAAGCCATTCCCCCTTTTCTTTCCCTACATGCCCTTGTAAAAAGTCCCTCTCCAGATTTCTTTTAGTCCCCTTTAGGTGTTGGCAAACTGCTGTAAGATCTGCCCTGAGCCGCCTTTTCTCCAGGCAATAGAGAAGCAGAGAACAGATGCAATACTTTGGCACACTCATATTGGTGCAACATAATGAAGTCATGAAGGAGGTGATTTCAGAGGACCAAACACAGTAACCTCTTGAGTTGTGGGCAAACACTCCAGGATGAGAATTGCTAAGCTGAATTTTTCCATATTTGTCTTCCCAGGCTCTCAAAACAGCAGTAGTGGCCTAAATATTAAGAAATGGAAAACCATAATATTACCACTGAATTATTTGCCTTCTCATTTCTTTCACTTGCAGGTGGCTAATCATGTGTTGGTTTAACCCTTTTGGAACTGAATGCTCTTAGACTTCCACATGAGAGGAACATCTCCAGTGTCTAATTGGTGCCTTTTCCTTTACTTACTAATAGTCTTTTGAATTTTAACTCCTATCTATCATGACTGGAAATCTGAGCTTTTAAGGTGAAAGGACCAGTTGCAGTTTTTAACATCTTTGACTGGCAGAGCCAAATCTTTTCAACAAGAACCACAAATACTGAAGGATTCCCAACACAGTGGTGAGAAATGTTCAAATTGCAGGCATGTTTACTGAAAAGTGGTGCAAGTGCAGTAAAAGTGAGTGGTGAAAGCTAATGAGCCCTGCTGTAGGAAATTAAAAGCTGCATTCATAGCTGAGACCCTCATGTGGGGAAATGTGGTGACATGCTTTCTTCAGAAGCATGAGTTAGCACAGTTTACAGCAACCTGCTTTTGAACTTGCCATAGACATTTTCCAGAGATAAAGTGCTGCTCTGATTTTGGGAATCTGAGGATTATTGGGCAAAGAGGGACAACAATCCTTTCTTCTCAGTAGATCTTGAGCTGTTTTGTAAAATGCAGGATTGTGCTAATACTTTAAATCTAGGAAAACAAAATGAATGAAAGGATTTTAAGATGGATTTTATCTCGACAAGTGAGTGATGCATTATAATACTCCATAAACATGTAACCCTCACCTCTTCTGCATTACAAGGTAACATATTGTTTTGTTTTCAGTTTACCTCCCACCCTCTTAACTGTTGTTCTGTTTTCCATTACTACAACTTGCAGTGTAACAACAGAATCATTGAATCATATGAGAAGGGTCCAGCAAATCTTATTTGTTTCACCAAAATTCCTTCCATGTGTCGAAGCTTCCTTTTTTCTTTTGCTAATTTTTGTCATGTGCTTAATTTTAGTCATTTCTCCCACACATTGGAGGCCAGCATCCTTCCCTCACCACTGACAGGTTTCGAGGCCTTACAAGAAGTAACCAAAGCCTGTTGGACTTACCACATCCTTAGAAGAATGTAATCATTGTGTGTAACTAAAAGCTGCCCTCAGAAAGAGGAGAAAGGAGAAGAGCAGAACAGAATACCAAAAAAATAAGAGGACTTGGACTGGAGAATGTCTTTGGTGATTCAAATTAGAGATGCTAAATAGTATGAACTTGGCAAGAGCCTCTTACTAAGGCTGGAGGAACATAGGATTTCAAAGTGGTTGAAGGGGGCCTACATGGATGCTGGGACTTCAGGGACTGAAGAAATAGGACAAGGCATGATGGGTTTGAACTGAAATAGGGAAGTTCAGGTTAGATCTAAGGAAGAAGTTCTTTACTGAGAGAGTGGTGAGGCGCTGTAACAGGGTGCCCAAAGAAGTGCTAAATGCTCCATCCCTGACAGTGTTCAAGGCCAGGTTGGACAGAGCCTTGGGTGACATCATCTAGTGTGAGGCATCCCTGTGCAATGCAGGGGGTTGGAACTGGATGATCTTAAGGTCTTTTCCAATGCAAACCATTCTGTGATTTTATGACAAGACAAAATCAATTAGCTGAAATCAAATGAGGGAACATGTTGCAACTCCAAGATAATCGGAGGAAACTTGTGTGGAAGAGTGTAAGATCTTGTAGCATATTTCTTCTGCAGGCACTTTGAAGACACCCAGCTAGAGGTCAGAATCATACAGGATTTCACCATAAACTACTGTGCACTTCACTTGTTCAACAGTGCGTTTCATGCCTATATGTTCAGAGGTAGGTTTCCAAACATGGAATGCCTCTTTCCTTTGGGAAAGGATAATTTGGGTCATTGGTCTCTAAAGAACTTTTTTTCCAACAACGGTTTTGATTTGCCCAAGGAAAGTGAATGGGAATTCTATTAGAAGCAAATGCATAGCAGAACCATCTACTACTGCCCTTTAACTGCTGGAGACTTTGCTCTTGTGTGTTTTATTCATCTCATAAAAAACAGCTTAGAACCTTGTAAAAAAAAATATATCACAGAAAAGATGTGAGACCTAGCACAAATATATACCACACACATAGGGTGGTCTTTGCATGGATCCAATAAACTTTCCTTTTCTTTTTGCCAACTTCCCATTGTTTCCTCATATATGAGTTTGCTTTGGCTTGGGCCACGCTACCTCCATTGTTGTTATGGGCTTTTTCTCTCTCTGCAAATTTATAGCTGCTCAATAAAAAGAAAAGAGAGTGAGGATACACTTTATTAGAGAGCCAAAGTATGTAAATGTTTATAAGAAGTGATGCTTACATTAATCTTAAGTAAACTGTAAGAACATATAAAACTTAAATGCTTAATGCTTTCTGGACACTACAGTTTGGTACAGGATTAGAAGTTTTGCTAGCCAAAATGTTATGGATTAGAGAACTGGAGCTGTCCCATATAAGTTTTGAATATGGAAAGGTTTTAAAACAGGGTTTGAAAAAGTGTTTGCAAATATTTGGGTCATATTCACAGCCAGGCTCCAGAGGGATCTCTGCATTCCTCTACTGGGTGAAAGGCCTGTATTTAAAGAGGTGGAGGACTCTGTGTGCTTCCTTATGGCCACTCATCCATGTGTACAACTACTGTCAGTTGCTTCTGCAGTTGCTGTTCCTCATTCACACTGTCACTGGAGAAGCCAAAGACTCTGGAATGTGGATGTTGAAGCATGGTCTAAATTATCTGTCTTTTGCAAGGCAGAAGTTTGCTTTTCAGCACAGTCCTTAATTGCACACAAGGAGTTAGGCAGAGCATTTGCACCAGCAAGCTGCTTAGTATCAACATGGGTTTCATTTGAGAACTTTTCTTCCTTAAATGTATTTGAGAGTTCTCTTCTGTTTTAAGATGTTGGACTTGATTTCCTTAGTCTTAGGATCACTCGAGTTTCCTGCAGGGGAATAATTTATCCATGACCTCTATTTTATGGTGCTGTTTCTCATATAAGATGAATTTGTAGTGCTGCCTTTTAGTGTAGGTGAAAGCTTCCAAGGATCAGAAAAGCCTATGAAAATCAGTTTGACCTACTGGGTGTTACTGGCCTTTGAAAATCACACCTTTTCTGGGCCCAATAGCTGCAGCTGGACTAAAGCCTTCTAGAGAAGATGATAGTTTGACCAACAAGCCTGCATTACCATATTGTGAAGCACTGAAGCAGCTGCTGTAAATTGGTTTTTCTTTTCATCTTTTATTTTCTGAAAAGGAATTATTTGTTAGGAGAAAGCACTTCCCAATGGAAGGTTTCAGC
This sequence comes from Melopsittacus undulatus, assembly GCF_012275295.1. Lineage (NCBI taxonomy): Eukaryota > Metazoa > Chordata > Aves > Psittaciformes > Psittaculidae > Melopsittacus > Melopsittacus undulatus. Next base: position 5,108,903 of record NC_047529.1, on the reverse strand, counting down.
AGTTCTGTCTCATAGCAGGGTACTTGGAGGTCTGTTTCTATGTGTAGAAGTGAATACATAAAAGAAAAAGTGCATTTCTTCCTTCACCTGTGTGAGCATGACTGTGTATTTCACTAAAATACAAACCAATCCCTGGCAGTGTTCAAGACCAGGGTGGACAGAGCCTTGGGCAACATGGTCTAGTGTGAGGTGTCCCTGCCCGTGGCAGGGGGTTGGAACTGGATGATCTTAAGGTCCTTTCCAACCCAAACCATTCTGAGATTCTATGATTTACTGTATCTACTTTGGAAGTTGTGATTTCAGTAGGAACTTCATGGACATTTTAAACACATTTTTGATGATGTCGGGAGGTCTGTAAAGAAATGAATTTAAATAAGATTTAATAGTGCATTGGTGCAATACAAAGTGAGCTCAGAAAGGCCATAAGGCAGCTGTAATATAGAGGTAGAATACTTCCACGAACAGCACAAACCACTGGGTTTATAAAGCACTGCTTTTCAGTGGCCACTGCTCTGTAAAGCTGTCCGGGAAGTAGCCTGGTTCCATGGGATTCCTCCTCATGAGGCTGTTGTTGGGGTAGTGCAGTGGCTGTGCTCTCAAGAGTTATTTCTTACTTGTCCCACCAATGACATTTCCATCTCATGACAACTTCCAGGTGTCTGAAATTTCTCTTTATTCTGCCTTGGAATGAAGACAAGTCCACCCTAAGCAAAACTCTTTCACATGCTTTCACAAGAAGCAGCGACTTCTGTTTCAAATTGAAAACCAGAAGTGTTTGGTCAAACTCTCTCTTTTTTTTCTGAAAGTGACTAGAATGCCCTCCTGCGTGTTAGGAACATTACTGTCAAAATCCCTTTCCATGGAACATTTTAACATAACTCTAGTCTTTTATGAAGAAAAGCTCTGTCAAAAATTTTCTGACCATCTCCTGTAATGTTTCACAAACGTGTTTTAAGCATCTTATTTGGATTTTCACTTTCTTATGGCAGGGTTGTGTGCCTGAAATGTGTTGTTTTTCCTTTGGACAGTTACTGTTTCTGCATTGAGACTGAAATCAGAGAATCAGAGTATCACAGAATGGTTTGGGTTGGAAAGGACCTTAAACTCATCCAGTTCCAGCCCCCTGCCATGGGCAGGGACACCTTCCACTAGGTCAGGTTGCTCCAAGCCGTGTCCGACCTGGCCTTGAACACTGGCAGGGATGGAAGCATTCAAAACTTCCTGGGCAACCCATTCCAGTGCCTCACCATAGATGACACTGTCTGAATATCTCTTTTGCCTTTTCTCACCTCCTTCAATCTTAACCTTTCTCAGGTGACACCAGGGAAGTCTTCCCAGTGAAACCTGTCTAGACACTGCAGCTTACTTTCCATGAGATCTGTGGTCCTGCAAGCAATTCAGTTGAAATCAGTCAGTGGGTTCAGAAGTTCCTGGTGGCGGGGGGAGAATGGACCCACAAACACAACATGCTTGCATCAGCCTCATTTCCTTCAGAAACCAGCTGAAAGCCACTGAAGTGTAAATTACTGCACGTGGTGAAAGGCCTTGGTGAAAGAGGCTCCGTAGTCCAGTTTGTGCTCTGAATCCCATTAGTGTCAATGTAGATGAGCTGCAGAGGCATCAGAGAGTCCAAGCTGAAGTCCCACAGGCTCAGCAGTAAAACTGTAGCCTTGGGGGTCTAGGATATAACAAATGTTAAGAGCACTCATAGCAGCCTTCCAATATCTGAAGGGGGCCTTCAAGGATGCTGGAGAGGGACTCTTCATCAGACTTTAGTGACAGGACAAGGGGTGATGGATTTAAACTTAAACAGGGGAAGTTGAGGTTCAATATAAGGAAGAAGTTCTTTACTGTGAGGGTGCTGAGGCACTGGAATGGGTTGCCCAAAGAAGTGGTGAATGCTCCACCCCTGGCAGTGTTCAAGGCCAGGTTGGACAGAGCCTTGGGTGACATAATCTAGCGTGAGGCATCCTTGCACAGTGCAGGGGGTTGGAACTGGATGATTTTAATGTCCTTTCCAATGCAAACCATTCTATGATTCTGTGATTTCTGCAAGTCTCAGTGCAATCTTTTGGAAAGAGTTAATGAGAGTTACCTTTGCCTAATGCAGAAACACTGTTCATGCTTGAACTCAATGTACTGACTGTTCCTTACCTAGGTCTTCTCTCAATGTTCTTGTCTTGTCAGTAGGTTTGATATTGGTTTACAGTCAGACAAAAAAAAAGGAATTTCATAAATGCCCACTAATAATATTTCCTCCTCAAGCTGTACGTGTGTCTCTTTTACAGCCTGTTGCTCTTTGGTGGTCTTAAACCCAGAAGAGTTAAACCCAGAGCTCTGCTGCTTTTGCCAGATGCCTGCAGTGAAGTTCAAGGGTGGTAGGAATGGGCTCCAGCTATTCTACAACCACAAAAATCTCCTGATGATTCGGAGATTTCATTTAAACAATAAAAAGCAGGGTACTGATAAGAGAGCAAAGAAGAGAAAAATAAGATGCAAGTGTGTCTCTCCTTTACATTTCATAGTCTACATCTGTTGTAGCTAAAGATTTCATTAGTGCAGCTGTTGTCTTGCCCTGCCTACTTTATACTTAGTTCTTCCTATGTAATCACTAAAGCTGGGCTGGCTGTATTAGATGCCCTGTTCTTGAGATGCTTGGATGACTTGGGGGTGATTCTATCACTTTATAGATCAGCCTGGTATCTATATAGGGTTTTATGGGCTATCTAGCAAAAAGGGGTGGTGGTGGAAGGAAGTTGCTTGAGTCAGCAGCTGTGGGGAAAAAAGGAATAAAATATTAGAACATTTCTTTTTATATGCTTGGCAATAAAACTGAGACCAAAGGCCAAGCTGACAGCTGCTCCTTCTCACTAAGATGTAGATACGTCTTTGGGAGGGATCCTGAGTCATGTTTTCCCCCTGTGGCAGCCACACTAATCCACTGATTTGAATGGAGGAAGCATCTTGTGACTTTTCATTAGTGATGGTATGGCCACAGGACTACAAGAACTGCTCCTCTAGATCAGGAATCCTCCCTTGGGTGTTTCTGATGTGCACAACTTCGTTGCTGAGGTCTGTGATGCTGTGATTTTTGAGACACTCATTGTAGAAATGGGAGACTTGGCATGAATTGGATCCCCAGCAGTTTACCCCATAAAAGGTGTGGGTTTGCTGCATAGACCAGCAGGCTGAAGGTAACCAGCTCAAAGTTCTCCCTCATTCCAGCTTTTATTGTGCACATCTCTTGTCATGAAAGAAAGTTTTCATGGAGGGATAGGGAAATCAGTGCAAAGGAAAATTGCAGAGACTTTAAGTGCATTAAGTGCCTGATGCTGGACAAGACTTTATTTCACAGGTAGTGAAGGAGGCAGGTCTGATGATATGAATAATCTTCTAAATTAGGAGAATAACTTTGGTCTTTCTAGTCCTCTGCCAGCTTTGTCCCTTTCTTTGATATTCCTGTGTCAGGTGTGGCTGTTGGAGCCTCTCTGGTTGCATCTTATGAGAAGCAATAGCTCAGTATGTGTCCAAGTGTCAGTAGTGAGCAGGTTGTCTTGCAAGTCAATGTCATGACTGTTGACAGTCGGCAACAGACACATAGAGAAGCTGGTAACAGAGCATTAGACACTGATGGAATTAGCTGTCATCTGACCATGAATGTTGACCCCAGATTCAGGTCAAATGCAAGCTAATTGCCTACATCCTTTTTCTGGTTCTAACCTTGCTTCCCCATTCTGATTGAATTGGTTGGTTGTTCTCCTTTGGAAAACCAGGCTGATGCTTGTTGAAAGGCCTGGAAATGTTTTGCCTATGCATGAAGAAAATATTCGGAATCTCAGCTTTGAGCTTTGTGTACTGTGATCAAGAATGTTATCACGTAATAATTCAGGGAAATTATCTCCACTCAAAGCATCTTCAAGTGACCACAGATATGTTCTATCACATTCTTTGATACATCTTTAATGTGTTAGTGGACTTTTATATCCCATTCCATTTGTGCCTTTCCCCTTGGCCTGTCACGAGAGTTTTTTGTTTCATCTTATTCTTCATCTGGCAAACAAGGTTATAAGAACAAGGCTTTTTAGAACTATTTGCTGTTGGGAATAAAGTTTTAGTAAATCAAATGTCTTCGATGTTTAACAACTGGTTTAGAACAAACACAAATTGATGAGGAAGAATGCACACAGACTAAAGCAGGGCTTTAGTGTCTGTTCCTTATTCAAAGGAAAATACCAGTGAAGTTATTCAGATTTCTGCTGAAGTGAGAACACAGAATATCAAATGTTGATTCTTTTTACTACATTGACAGGAACCCGTCTTTGATATTTAGGTTGTGATGAAATAGTTTCAACTGGCAGATTGTAATTAAGGAAGAGAATGCGTGAAATTCTCTACAGGCTTTGGAGAAGGCTTATGATTCTCAGGCACAGTAGCAATTACAGTGTCTTTACTCGGCTGCATTGATATAAAGCATGATGTATGTCTACTGCTGTAAATGGAGTTCATTCACATCTACCCTGTGCATTGTATCAGGTTCAAATGTCTTTAAAGAACCGAGCAATCAGACTCCTTTTATTATCTCAATATCCTGGGGGGGCTCATGGGAGCAAAAATAACTTCAAAGTTATCACTTAAAGTGAATCTGGAGTTTTCAGGCAGAAAGCCACCTAATGGCATTATCTTCAGTGGACTGTAGGAGGACATAAAGGAGAGAGCTCACATCTCTTTTCTTTATGCTTACAACCTCTGTATCAAGAAAAAATAAGCTGAAAAGCACCTGATGAATTAAGAAGAGGACAAGGCAGGAATTTTGTGAGGGAAAAATATTTTGCAAATGCTGTGGGTTTTTTTCCTAAGCCAGAACAACTCAGAGGGTAAAAGTCAGTTTCAATCAGTTTCTGATTTTCATGCTCAAATTTGAGCACAACCAAAAAGAAGTTACACTTTTGGTATTCTTGAACTGAAAAATGTTGTTTTCCAGAGCTAAGTCTGAGATGCAAACGCCTGTTAAAATAAATGTTAAAAGGTTAACACTGAAATATCATGTATTCTAAAGAAGTCCTATGAATGAAAATCATAGAGAACCTTCACAATCATTCAGACCTGGACAGCAGCAAATAAAGAAATCATAGAATCATAGAATAGTTAGGATTGGAAAGGACCTCAAGATCATCTAGTTCCAACCCCCCTGCCATGGGCAGGGACACCTCACACTAAACCATATCACCCAAGGCTTCATCCAGCCTGGTCTTGAACACTGCCAGGGATGGAGCATTCACTACCTCCCTGGGCAACCCATTCCAGTGCCTCACCACCCTAACAGTAAATGGAAGTCTTATGCATCGATAGCAAAAAGTTGTATCTTACTGCTATAATTGTTCCCATTTTACAGATAGGAAGATTGAGGCAAAAGAGGAGGAATAATTTTTGTTTCCCAATATCCCCAAAACTGTAGGAATCAAAAGGTACATCAGTAGGTTCATGCTATTTGTAGTGTATACTGAGCACAGGAGAAGCAGTTCTGCCTGACTGCTGAGAGAGGGGCTATATTTGCTTAGGCACAGCTCTTGGAGCACAGGCAGATGAGTTTGTAACTACTTGTTTTCATGCTGGTAGAAGTATCCTGTAGAAGCTGCACTGTGACCCACAGGGTTACAAACACATTGTCTTTTACATCCTCATATTTGTACTGTTGTTAACTTTAGAATGGGTGTATTTGCTTGGAAGCAAAAACAGGGATAAGAGCTGGAGTTCAACCTCTGTCTAGAGCACAGGGTAATGTTGACTGCATGGGGACTTTTGGAAGTTGTCTGGTCTAACCTCTTGTTCAAAGCAGGTCAGCTTCAATGTGGTATCTACTTCAGAGTTAGTTCAGGTTGCTTAAGGGCCAGGCAGCAACTCCTAGGGTTTAGATGGTGTTTTGATCAGATTTTACTCCATCTCTGTGCTCTGTGAGAGAAGCTGCTTTACAACTCGGTGTACATAATGTGGGCAGCAGAGTTTCAGGGGTAAAGAGTAAGAATCTCACAAATTTTGGCTTTTGGACTGCTAAGATGAAGAATGGAAGTCATCATCATTCAGTCCAGTATGTGCTACCTGTGCAAGCAGCTAGCTGACAGAGCAGCACCAAACACCACAATAAATGGCTGCCCTATAGCACCAGCTGTCTGGTCAGGAGAGGCAACATGGACAGCACTGGCATATGGTTCAGCAAGCAGTGGCCCTGCTGTAACACATGGTAGTGTTGCTGGCAGCCTAGCCCAAGTGTTAACAACTGGATTAGTGAGTGTTTTAAAGATAGGGGCTGCCAGGAATGTGCTTTGTTCTCTCTGTACAAATGGTGACAGTGCCTAATTGACCCTCTGATGAGCTGCCCACTCTGCCAGGAGCAGGCAGAGCCCTGACGACATCCCTGTGACATGATACTGGAGCCTGGCACCATGCTAAATGGTCGTAAGTGGGACCAGCCACCCAGTAGAGCATCTCTTCATCTTTTCTTGCCTGAAATTTTGCCCTTCTTTTCAGGCTGGCCATACTGAACTGACGTGACCTAACCGAAGAGATGCTCTGACAGTGATTCCAGGAAAGAGACAGATCCCTGGGGAAGGTGGTTGTATATAATGGCTTGTGACCTCCGGCTGTGGTTGAAGCTGAAATGTCACAGTGGGGTGCGGGTTGCAGAGCTCGTGCTTGCGGAACAATCTGCTCATGCAGCCTTGGCATGGGGTGGGGATTTAGCACTGAAACACCATGTTGAGATGCTAACTGGCTCGTGGGGAGCTATGCAACAGCTGTGGCAGCATCTTCATTGACCCCAGAAAAGTCACAGGAAGCTTGGGAAGGGTGAGAAGGTCTTTCATTAGCAGACGCTGTCACTACCCTGGTTCCATCTCTATGGGACCTGACAGGCTCATCCTTAAGCACTAAGGGCAGCAACAACCTTGTGGTTACCTGACCAGCTCCTGCCAACCTCCTGGAATGAGGGAAGCTCAGCAGGGACTTGCTGTCAGCAAGGAGCAGATGCAGCCCTGGAGCTGGGTCTAGGAATGGGAAGGCTCTGAGGAAGCAGTCCACCAAGAGTCCAAGGTCTGCTTTTGTTTCTTGTTATAGAGGGGTATCTATTGCAGCGAGTGCTGCTCTGGACATTGGGTCATGCCCCTGTGTCTGTGGTGGAGCTAAAAAAGATGAGCTGAATATTTTTCTCTTAGAAATGTCCTAGAGGGATAGTTTAGTTTGTGGTGTTAATAAAGTAAGAATTCAGAGACAATTGCTGGCAGAAGGGGAAATGGATGTGGCCCAAAGCATTAGGCATTTCTCCTTGAGGAGAAAACTCACTTCTGGTGATCTTGAGACAGAAATGAACTCTGCTAGGCAGTGAGGGGTTGGAGGTACTAAACACAAATGGGACAATTATCTGTAGCCTCTGAAAAAGACCAGTAGGACAAACTATTGGGTATTAGAAATAGCTTTGCAATTTTAGATGGTGTAGTGATTAGGATAATACCAATAGTAATCTGAGGTACCTGATCAGAGGGGCTGGTTGCTTACCTTCTCAGAGAGGAAGGCAGGGATTGATTTGGATGGATAGGAAAAGATAGCATCAGAGTGTTTATAATTCAACTAGAAACCTCTTTGCAGCTTATGGGAAATAAAAAGCCATAGCAAGCCATGTCTGGCTCTTAAAGCACTTGCTCTGCTGATAAATACTGACATCAATACGTTGTATTTCAGGAATGCTAAAATATAGGACCAAAGGAGAACTGAAAGTTGACATTACAGTCACTCACGGATCCTTATATGAGTATAATAACATGTTCCAGGAATTGTGATCATTTTCTAGATACAGTCAATGTTAGTGCTAGCACAGGATAACTTGTACTGAGGAGGGACAGCACTGGTAGAAATAACATTGAGAATGTATCAGTATTAGAGAAGGAGCTGTGAAAAGAGGAAGCAAAGAATTCATGCTCCTTTGAATTCTGATTTGTTTCCTGGAGATGGAAAATAGTGTGTCTGGGCTACTGCATAGGAAGGGAAGGTGGAATCATGGCAACTGAACACATTGAAGCCTTGGAATACAACAGAACTCTGAGCATATTTCTTGTATAGGATAATGGTACATTTCTTCCAGTTTCAGCCTTGTTGGAGCCCTTGTGTCAGCTTGTGAGGATGGGGACAGGAAATGTCTAAAAAGCTGAGTAGTTTAAGCTCCCTATGGGGTCTCTGTCCTAGACAAGGATTTAATCTGTCATGTGGTGCATTGTCTGGAGGGTAGGGGTCGTTGTGTCACGCTGTGATAGCGATCACAGAGAATGACAAGCTGGATATGCATCCAGATACTGCCTAAAGTGGAATGGGGCAATTCCCAAAGAGAAAGAGACCATCTATATTTCATTGGGGGAAAAAATACACCCTACAACCTGCCATTTCTTTTTCCCTCCACCCCTGAACACTGTGCATGGGAAACCTTCTAGTAAAATGTCAGGGATCAAACCAGCTGTGAACTATCCCCAGCATCTTTCTAAATACAGAGTTGAACTTGTGTCCTACTCAAGAGGGCCCATAGCACAGAGTATGGGATGCCAGTCTTGATAGAATCATAGAATAGTTAGGGTCGGAAAGCACCTTAAGATCATCCAGTTCCAACCCCACCTGCCATAGGCAGGGACACCTCCCACTAAACCATGCCACCCAAGGCTCTGTCCAACCTGATGCCATCAGTTATACAACAGGTAAGAGAGGAAATAAACTGATGAAATGCTGAATAGGAAAGGCTTCCCTGGAAAGAAATGCAAAAATTCTCTTGTGAAGAATGAGATAGTGTTCTTCAGTGGCATGGAATCATGTTTTCATAGGGTTAGGTGAATTATATCCTGCATGTTGCATGTGAAATCTTTGTTTGGAGCCATTTAGATCACCAGAAAGATCTAGAAAATAGTGAAATGTAATCAATGTCACTAGTTATGCCAGTAGATTGTTCTGCTACAATGTGTGTTCCATGGAAATGGCCTGGACATCTGTGATTAAAAGATGAACACTCAGTACCCTTCTGCCTGGAAAAATGGCTGGTTTTAATCAGCATTTGGAGTAAAGAAGTGAAAGAGTAAGTGATTAATGGGGGCTTGGGAATGATTTATTTGGAAGGCAATGGGCCCAGCCCAGATTTTGAAGGAAGGAAAGCTAAATTCTCAGCATGCAAGTGGGTGTGTATAGAAAATAATCCTTTGAAAAATAGTCCTAAGACTTATACTAGAGACCAAAAGCTATTTCTGAAGTTGGGCCAGTCACTAGTAGCAACTCAGTTTTCAGGCTGGATGCTGGATTGGCCTGGATTCCCAGTTCTTAGTGATGATCACAAGATAGGTTGATACTAGGATTTCTTGTGGATTATGTAGAAACAGCGGAGTCTTTGCACTTGGGTGGTGGACATCTGCAGGAACAGAGGCCAAGAGGAGATGACATTAGTTTGGGAATGCCAGATCTGATACATCTCAAGCTGCTCTTCCAGAAGCAAGCCTCTTGGCCTAAGGACAGATCCACCAGCTGTGTTGAGGCCCTGCCTTTTGAAGACGATGTCTGGGATGTAAATGTAGAGGGGAGGGATTAAGGGGAACGCTTGTGCTGTCCAGAATATTGCTGGGTTATCCAGAATATTACAGAGTGGTGCCATGCTCTGCTCCTCCCATACTTACATCCTGTTTTGCAAGTGGAACTTCAGCTTCTCCTTAATGCACCGCTGAAAAATGTGATGGTAAGGTCCTGCCTGGGGTACTCTGAGGCAGAACTGGAGGAGAGAAGGTGGATTGTTCACATGAGATTGTTTTTTGTGTAGGGTGCTGTTAAACAAATAGATTTTATTGCTTGTTCCATAACCAGAAAAACTCAGGAAAGGGTTTGTCAGCAAGGGAAACAGAAATCATTTGGAGAAGGAAAGAAAGGTCTAAAGAAGGCCCTCAGTGAGGAAAAGAAGGTAGCTAGCTTGCTGAGTTTGGAGGTTCTCTTTAGTTAGGGGAAGCTTCTGGCTATTCCTGTGTTTTCCTACACCTTTTCCCTCTGCCCTGTATAGAGAAATGGTCCTCACCTCAACTGGAGGTGATGCCGACAAGTTAATACACTGGAGAATGTGAATTCAAGCACAGTGTATTCTGGAGCTGAATGATGCTCAACGCTCAAATGCTTTTGGTATCCTTTTGCTGTTTTGTGTTTTATACAGCTAAATTGCATATTCCAACTGCAGGTTATTGCAAAACTGTCAGTGTGTATGTTGTGCACAAGGCAAGGTGGAGTTGGCCTTGAGAAATACACTCTGCTGAGTGTAGATTCAGCCTGTGAATGGTTCTTGTTCACCAAGTTATGCCTCACTCAGAGTCCCAGTTAAAAAGCATCTGTTTATTTCTTCTGGGGATGTACAGGACGAACTGACCAAACCTTATCTGTACTGCCCATTGTACAGTAATTGTGCATCATCATAAAGGAAGCCTTTACATGGGGTGTTACAGGTCATTCAGGAAGAAACCTTGTGAGGAATATGTCATGACTACTCATGATGTTCATGGTGGGAGAGCACAGGCAGGCAGCTCTTCAACCATTGGTAAATAACTGAGAAAGCACATTGTTTGCTATAAAAGAAATGAACAAACTCCAATGGCTGTGACCTGTGTGCATAGGAATAACTTGGACTTCTTAAAGCATGTTTGCAGAGTTCCCCCTGACACTGTGGAAGCTCAACAGCTATTATAGGATCTAATGGAAACATGAATTTCTTCAGTGTTGTCATAGTTAGCAAGAGTTTAACCAGGGAGAAGGCTGTATGTGGGTATGTAGCAAGAGTGCCACTGTTACCACCTTTGGTGCTCTCCCTGCCTGTCTGGAGCTGTCCAGCAGAAGTCACACAGGTGATTTGTGGCAGTGTCTGGTAGGAGGACAACCCTCAAGGTGATCTCAGCTAGGGCACCCGTGGTTGCTTTTGTGTTTCTTATGCATGGAGGAAGGCCTGGCATACTTCTTAGGCAATCATTTCGTTTTCATGACAGCTGACAGAAAGAGCTGAGCAGCTTTCCTCAGGATTCTCATCTTGAAGAAATCCTGACGAGCTGACGCTTGTTTCAGTTCCAGATCTGAATGAAAAGACAATACAATAGAAGTTTTCTGTGGGCTGAAAAACTTAAAGGAGTTTTCAATGAGAAATAACTGTTTGGCAGAGTAAAGCAGTTTAGTCAAAACCAGTCTGTGCTTCCATACACTTTGAACAAGTCATGGAGAGCTGTGGTTTCAGGGCTGTTAGCTTGGTATTTCACTTTTCAAGTCATGGTCTTGATTTGGTTGATGTATCTTTTCTTGTCATTCATTTCCACCTTTGGCCTTATCCCTGGACAAAAGTGGTGTTGTGCAATTTTATTATCATGAACTCTGCACAAAATAAAACTTGCTACTTTACTGACAATCCAAAACCTTAAACACATGAACTGAAACTAGACAAATAGTGCTTTGACTTTTGCTTCTGCTGTATTAAAACAAATGAATGCAATTTGTCCTGTAGCTTTGTGCTTGGATGATAAATGAGGCCAGAAAAGACAATTCAGGCTGAATATTTCCTCATCAGAAAATGGGATTTAGTTAAAACAGAAATAAATCTCTGTATCTGTCTTATGGTGCTATCCCATGGGACCCATAGCTCCAAGCCCCTCCTGTTTTGTTCTGTCTCCCAGGACTTGGATGGCATCTGCATTACACTCTAGTTGTGGTACTGCACTGCTGTCTGAATGATGAAGTTTGTCAAAGAAAAGCAGGTTTTAGGGATGCAGATGCCCTAAGACACCCAGAACTACTCACCCTCATAGAAGGGCTTCATTTATTCTCAAAGGTGGATGTTGACATCCAAAAAGCATTTGGATGTGATGTTTCTTCTTGATGAGAATTCTGTGGCAAGTTCTTCCCAGCAGATTAATAAGAATGGAATTACTGCCTCTTTTCAGTGAGAAAAAACAAATCATTGGCTTTTCTTCTGCTGTATTATTATTTGGATTGCAGTCACTCTTACAGGTCCCATCTGTGTCTGGGACTCATTGCCCTGGGCATTCTGCATCCCAAATGAAAAAACAAAGTTTGGGAGTGACTGCACACACAGGCCTCCTACATTCCCTTTCTGAAGAGCATCTGTAAGAGCAGGATTCAGAGTTGTTACAGAGAGAACAGAAACTGAGGCACTCATTTATGTAAAATAAACCGATTTCAACTACATTTTCTCTTTTCTCCAATCTTCACTCTGGACTGGAAGTTTCTCCCACCCATCTTGAACAGTCCAAACCACCCCAGCTGCTCCCATGCTCCTGCTAATGTCTTTCCCTTCAGATTTGCCAAGGCAGAACACTTTCTTCACCTTCCTGACAGTGAGGAATCCCAGAGCACTAAAAATTCTTTGGTGGAAGAAAACAGCAGGGTCTGGTCAAGTGATTGATGACCTTGCTTTCAGGGTAGCTTGTATCAGGGACAGGTTGATGTTAATAACTGAGAAACTTCTCTTGATCTTCCTTTCTTCTAGTATTTTTGCAGTCTTGGCTTAGTATTTAGAAATGTGATTGGGTGATACTGCTTATTTCATGTGCTTGAAGGGGGAGAGGGAAATGACTGACTTCTGTGGTATGTCTTGAGGCATTCGAAATGAATGAAATTGCTTTGACTTCTGCCTAAAATAGCTCAGACTTGGTTTCCCAATATACTGATAAAACATCAAGATATCTCTGTTGAAATCAGTGTTTCAGAACTGCTTCTATGAAGGCAACCTGGGTGACCAGTTTTAAGTATGTAAGATGTGAGTGATCTCTGAAGAAAGATAGGTCTTTAGTGGAACTTAAATGTCATAGTACCTTATTCTGAACTGTTACAAAATTCTGCTCAGTTGTGCTTTCTATGGAAGGCTGATTTTCTCCATCTTCTGTTCCAAGAAATTCCTATTTTCATTCACCCTAAGTAAATAAACTCAATGGAAGCATATATAAACATTTGCTGCAGCTACTCCAGTAGTATCCAATCCAATATGTACAGCAGCCTTCCTTGGGACTGCACTTTGATCATTTCCATTCAGTCTTGCAGTGAATGACAGTTAAAAAAACAAAGAGGAAGAAGGTTTTGGTGAAAAACAGCATTTGGTATTTGTAAAATGCATCCAAGTGTAGCTGGTTTTGTGTTGGGTTGCGCAATTGTGCTATGTGTTGTACTTCTAACAGTTCCTGTGTTTAGAATTATTGATCTGCTTTGGATCCAGTTTGATCTTTAGCTCCAGATGCTTGTTACTGACATACCTATGTAAATACTTCACAAGGGTGATTTAACCTACTTCATTCCTAGCAAAGTATTCTTTTCTCCAACTGTATTAGGTGCTTGCTGTTTTGCAAATGCAAATGCAAAGGCACCTGAAGAGGAACCACTTAATAAAAGCAATCCTGAAGAGTCCTTGTCAGATCTGCTGGGTTCAGAGGACACACTTCTTCCCTCCCTGACATAAAGTAAGGTCTACGTGATGTGATGCTGATTTTGCATGAGTGTAATTAAAAGCCAGCTCAGACTCCTCAGCCATGGAAGGAGTGGCTTTACAGGTTATGGTCATAATCTGGTTTGCCTACGACATGAACTCATAACTGTACATCAATGTGTAACTTGAATTTCTGTGACATACATGTGCAGTTAGTTGAACATGGCACCAAGAGAAGCAGACTGCAGCAGGAGTTGAGTGATTACACATATCAGCAGACTCACTAAAGCTTCGTCCCTGGATAACCAAATCCCGTGTGTCACCATTGGATGAGATACCTCAGCCTTTTATTTCATGCTGCTAAGCTGGAGCTTTAGCAGGACTGTGCTACAGTTTGTCATGTTCTGTGGGCAGGGGCCCACCAAAGTGACAAACTCAGTTGCAGTTGGTGTGTTGATTGTTGGTTCAGCAAAGTTTCAAGTTGCTCCAAAGTACACCATATGTAGGACTGATCCCATCACATTTGACAGCTGTTTCCTCTTCGTGCCTTCACATTAATGTCATAGGACTGCTTCTCTACATTGCAAATGGCTTGCTTCAAATCTCCTTTACCAGTCAAACCAAGTCTATACAAACTCCTTGCCTGGGCAGGTTTTCTCATGATGACGTGTCATGCAGCACATCCATTTGTTCCAGCCAAGCTCAGATCATACGTCAGTCATTGGAAGTTAAAAAAAATACGTGGTTGAACCACAAACCCAATTTCCAAGGCAGCAAATCATGACTAGAGATGTTGCAGAGGGGGATGCCAGAGCACCACTGCCAGCTGGGAAAAGGCTGTTGGGTAAATAGGGTAGAATTTTTCTCTGCTGCCTTCCTTACACTGCTTTTGCTAGTGAGGGAATCATTTGCATGAAGTGGGGATCATAGCTGCAGTCTGTACCCTCAAGGATCACGAGTGTTCACCAAACCAGATGAGCCTTTTGCACCTATATTGAGTGCAGAGGTACAAACACTGTGCTGTAATCAGGCTGGTTTTAAAAGGACATTATGTTCAGAGAAGTGGACCTACCTGAGCAGACACAAGTACATCTGTGGATTGACCAAAATAATCCCAAGATTAGTGAGCCAGGATAGTTGAACTCTCAGTTTATGAAAGAACTATCTGAAGGATTGGTTCAGTTATGTGTCTTTGCCAAGGGGAAAATGGAACTGAATTGTACAATCATAGAATGATTTGTGTTGGAAAGGACTTCAAGGTCATTCAGTTCCAGTCTCTTGCCATGAGCAGGGCCACCTCACACTAGACCATGTCACCCAAGGCTCTGTGCAACCTGGCCTTGAACACTGCCAGGAATGGAGCATTTACTGTTTCTGTGGGCAGTCTGTTCCAGTGCCTCACCACCTTCACAGTAAAGAACGTCTTCCTTACATCTGTATTACAATTCCTTCCTTCTTCTTCCACCTGGAGCCTTGCAGTGGCTGATATAAAAACTTTGTGTCAGCTCTGCTCTGAACCCCTGTACTGGGTGTGTGAAGTCTTTTGCTGTCTATTCTAGCTGAAAACGACCCAGGAGACTAAGCTCCTTTATCTAAGGAAAACCTCCCCCTGAAACACACAATTCCAAAATGCTGAGTTTCTCCTTTGGCTTTCAATACATCTGAGAGGGAAGGGTGTTGCTTCTCACCAAGAAGAACACAGCTCTCAGCAGTATTGTTTTTTCATCAGAAGAAGCCCAGAACAAGATAAGCACCAAGCTAAAGGCAACAATGGGAGTGTAAATGTCATTTAAACATATACATCTGCAAGCCATTCTCTCCTAAATGCTTGGAAAGTTTACTGTCTAAATATTGCTTCTCTTACTCTTTCCCTGCTCTGTCCAGCTCTGTTCTCAGCCTCAGGACAGAAGGTGGGTGAGGTGCACAGTATCATGCAGCTGCAGAAGTCTTTATAGTCCAGGTCTTGCTCTGTGCTACTAAACAGGCAGGTGGAAGCCTCTACACGGAGCGCAAGGCAGGAACTAAACCATTGTATGCACAGCTCCATTAAAGTACCTTTCAGTTGGGAAATGAGAAAAATGCCTTAGGCAGACCATTCTCAAAATAGCTTTGTGGACACAACGCCAACCTAAACATTAGATGCTCTTAAAGTGCATTTGTTTGAATCATGGGTTTGAATCGACTCCTTCACCACTGACAGACAGTGCATATATCTCACAAGCAGCTCTCCAGAGAGTTGTCAGCTCTTTGCATGGAGAGACAGAGCCTGTTCTTCAGGGAGGTTTCTGTAACACGGCTGTTTCTAGAAGGTAAAAGGTCAAACCCAAACTTCTAGAAGCCTAGAACTTATGCCAGCCCTGCCCATCATCTGTGCTGACAGCATTCTGCTGGAGTTATTAATGTTATTTATTTGTTTTTAACAACAGCAGCACTGATTTATTGTTATTAGAAGCTACAGCTGTGGCTGGGGTTCCATTGTTACAGTCCGTGGAGGGGCATGTCATGTCCTCTCTGAGCAGCAGTATGTGTATGGGAGGTAGGGAGGATTCTCTTTCTACTCTACAATTGGAAAATGATGCTAGGAAAAATTTCACAAGTTGGCCCAGGCCACCCACAGAGCACAAACTGAGCTGGGGACTGTAAATCCATCAGCTCTAATGAGGTGTCTGCTATGAGCCCAGTTTAAAAATCAGACAGACAAAGCACTGAAAATGTCCTATAGCCAGCATACTGTGCATGGTCAGCACTGCTAAAGCAGTGCAACATGCCTCTGTGGGCTCAGAGTGCACATTCACTCAGTCTAGATGGAAGCAGAAAGTGGAATATAGCAAAAAAGAGAATAAAGTTCGCTGAAAATATAGATCATATAGTTCTAAACTACAGTTTAACTCCTTTTACTACTGTGAGTAGCATTTCTGATGTGTCCCTCTACCACTGCAGTATATAGTGAATATAGGCTGCTTATTCTGGACAGAACTGGTCTTCATATTGTGAATCAGCATAGAGTACCTTGACCCACTGAATTGTGTGTTTTCTCTCACACCTGCAGCAATGCAGGTGCTCATAGTTAGTTGGATGATGCCTGACTTTCACCTGGAGGTCAAGCACAAAGTGCAATGAGAGGGACAATAGTCTACTATATGGTGGTAAAGGGGGCAAAAAAGGAGTGGAAATGAAAACTTCTTCTATTCTGAAGCAAAGAACTCAAAAAATGAATTAATGAACTCTTAATGTTTCCTGTCCTTCCTCATTCCATGTTTTCTGAAGTATGCAGATAGGATGTTCCAGATGAAGCTAAGTTGCGAGGATGATGGAAGGTTGTTTGTGCAAACTGAAAACTGTTACTCTTTTCCTTTCATGAGTTTGGGAAGATAGTTTTCACAGGTAGCATTTGTGTTGTTATGTCCCCTGAAAGATGAGGTTTTGAAAGTCACTCAGATAATCATAGAATGGTTTGGGTTGGAAAGGACCTTAAGGTCATTCAGTTCCAACTCCCTTGCCATAGGCAGGGACACCTCACACTAAACCATATCACCCAAGGCTCTGTCCAGCCAGGCCTTGAACACTGCCAGAGATGGAGCATTCACCACTTCTCTGGTCAACCTGTTCCAGTGCTTCACCTCAAAGTAAAGAACTTCTTCCTTATATCTAATGATCATGGATGTTGTCCTGCTTTAGTCACTGCTTAGGAAGAAGCAGCAAACTGAATAGGAGAAAGTCTGTTCTCCCCCAGAAACAGGGCAGAATGCTATAGAAAGTATCTCTATAGCATTCCATTGTAGTGAAGATAAAGGAAGACTTAATTTCCTCTGCCTCCTTTTATCATTTTCCATTTCTTCAACGGTAGCATGAATTGGTGATGTTAGGGTAAAGATCACAGATTTCCCAATATATGATTCCCGTACTGTAAGGTTGATAAGGGATCTGAAAGGAAAACAAGCCAGATTCATTGCCAAGTGAAGTCAATGAAAAAACTTCTATCAACTCCACTTAGGCTTAATTTTGAGTATCATAGTTAAATGTACATTATGGTTCTGTCTTCCTGTTTTACCTTCCAGCAGGAAAGAATCCTTTAAAGTCACAACCATTCCCTTTACTGCTGGTACTGTTGTTGAGTGGGATAGAAAGTACAGGCTTCAGGTCTGACTCAAGTTGATGACATGATGTTTTCTGACTGAGAAGAGACTTCAGGGGAGCCTGCAATGACCTTGCCACTCCTCTTGACTGCACAAGGACCCTGCTTTTATCTGTGTGCAGGGGTTGTGACTGAACCTCTTAGAAAGAGACAAGGTTAGCTTGAACAATTCCTTATTGTCAGCATCTTGGGGATCCTCAGGTTATAGCACTGCAGGAGGAAGCAATCTGGGTGAGCTGCACTCCCAGCCCTATGGCACACAGATTAGTCACCCCTGGTGCAACCTAGCAAACCAATGCTATACAATAAGTAGGGTATACAGTATTTCTCCAAAGATAGAGATACATGCTATATTATAGCATATATACATATATGCCATATTAACAATTCCCACTGCAAGAAAAGAAAGATATTCCTTTAATTAGGTACTAAACCAGACTACTTCAGGCCAGTGTAATTGGAAACACTTTGTTCATCATTAATTCTCCCTGAATTTTCCCATCATCTTTGGTTTTGATCCTTTGCTGCAGCTAAATAAAGGAACACCTTCAATTTCAAATCTTAAACCATATTAAAAATACCTCTGATCTTATGAAGCAGAAGGCTGCCTAAAGCACATCCAAATAGGCTTTTTTTGTTGCTCCTCCTTGTTGCAGCTATGTTAATGAAACCTGAAAGTAAATCCCCTGTAGTCACTGGAAGGATGTGGGAGGTGTTTGCACCTTTTAAGTTGTGGCCAGCTCTGCTCACTTGGCCACACCTGCACTAGGTTTTTAGGAAGGAGCTGAGCTTGTAGGGAAAAGCAGGTTTGGAAGCAGTGTGTCTGTGCTGCTTTTATGGAGAGCTGTAAACTGAGGAAAGGCTGGATTGGGAATATACTACTCTATAAGATTGAGTTGTAGCAGTTCTGAGCTTGAGGTAGAGCTTTTTTTATAGGGTGATGATGTTAAACTGAGGAATACTGCCTGGATGAAAGCTGTTGCTGTGAAGGTGCCTCCTGAGGAAAAGGGAATGGGGAAGCAGTGAGCAATGGAGTTCAGCTGCTCTGCACGAGGTTTCCCAAGATCACAGAATGTTTTCCCTTGGAAAAGGAGAGACTACTGAGGGCACTGCTGAGAGCAAAGAGGAAGAATGAAAGCCTTGGCAATGTGGTTACAGCCCTGGTCCTCCAGTGAGTCTCTGGTGGCAGAGGAATGAGGCCTGGCAAGCTTGCTTCGTTGCCTGCTTGCAGCTGAAAGGCAGCAGCCAGAAGTAAAAATGAGCCTTGCTGAGTTGGGCTCTGTAAGAGATCCAATGTTGCTTTTTCCTCAAGGAAATCCTCTTTTGAAGGTCTGGGGACTTGATTAACTCATTTGCTGTTACCTGTCTACAAATGGCTGGCAGATGAGCTCTGCTTCAGATGCAGGCAGCTGTGGAAGTGATGCAGTGTTAGCATGTGCTCGAAAGGGTAAGTGTGTCCTGTGGGATCTGTGTTGGGTCTTAAAAGTGTGAATCTCTTTGAGAGGCTTATTTGGGATATCACAGTCTGTAATACCCTCAGAAGGAATGATGGGCTCTGGATGGCATTATTTTATGTATGTGCATATAGGAGGGTACATGTTAAGCTACTGGCTTTGCATGGCTGTGTGTACCCTCTGTAGCTCACAAATGTGCATCCTCTGCAGTTGAGGAGGAGACTCTTGTGATGCAGTTTGATATTTGAGCCTTTTGTTAAACCCATGACTTGTTGTTGGGGTAATGTCTGAAATTAAAGCTTTTATCAGAACAAGCAGTGATGCTTTAAGTACAAGGAGGATGTAAATCCCAGGTTTAGGGAAAGGGTGACATCATATAGACCTCATTTTTAAGCAGGTTCACTATAATCTGTGGACATTTATTGGTCCAGATGAGACTGCAAGTGGCTAATGTTTGACCTTCATTTCTTTTGTACTTTGAAGAATGAAGACAGATGTTGCTACACACTGGTTTTATTGACCAGTGAAGGAACAGCTTGAAACCCTTTGTTCGAAGATGTAAAATTTCATCTTTCTTTAGTAACTAAGACTAGCTACGATCCAATCAACTCCTGGAGCATTAACCATGGCTTGTCATCTTCATGGGCAAAGTGATGGTCAGTGGGTTGCTATTGCACAGCAGTCTGAAGCTCGCATGAAACTTCTCTGCAGCTTTGCAACTGCTTGTGCCTGAGCTGATTTATAGGGTAGGGATGCTGGTGCTTGGGTTTCTGTTAGAAAGTCACTGTGAATGCCACCCTTATAGATGTAAGGGAGCTTTTCTTGCCCAAGTCAGTTGTAGATCCAGACCTTGTTGGGCTGATGTATGTTATGTTTGCAGCAGACTACTCAGTGTATGTGATTTGCCTTGAATATTTCCTTCCCTGTGATTAGCATTGGATTTATCAGACATATGGGAAGTTTCTAGAAGCTTTGCACAGCAGCCACCCCTGTAGCTCCCCTGCTACCAAAGCGTTGCCACACAAAGTCAATACAGGAGGAAAGGTTGGTGTACAAAATGTCTTGATCTTGCTTGGAAGTCCTGTATAGGAGATGATATAGGAGCCAGACTCTAGTCCTAAATTCTGGCTGTCTGGTAGCTGTGTCCCTCCACAGTGGTGGTGCCAATCCATAAGGAAGTTCTGAATCCTTCACTGAAAATGTATATGCATGTCCTGTCTCATCTTATGCTTTTTCTAACCAATGTTTTGGCTTAAGTGCTTAAAAGAACCTGTCATTTCCCCCCTTCATATCAGTTCCAGAAGCTTCTTTCTTTCGGAGTCTCAGCAGAACAGCAGTAAGAAATGGAAATGGTGGGGAGTAGTAAATGTAATGTGCAGGTTGTAATGGAGAAGTAATGTTGTTTGATGCTTTTAACTTGAACAGAATGATTTTTCTAACCTCATGACTTAAGTTTTGTGGATTTTCTGTCCTTGGAAATATCCAATACTCAACTAGACACATCCCTGGTCTAATTACACCTGCTCTGAACTGGAGGTTGGAGTAGATGACTTCCAGAAGTCTTTTCCTACTTAAATTATTCTATGATTTTAATAAGTCTCCCATACCTTGGTCCTGTTCTCTCTGTGTGGTGTGTGACATAGATTATAATATTTTGGCAGGGATTTTTCGGATTCATCAAAGTCATTTACACTAAAATTATCCTTGGAAAGGTTAATAAATATTATACCATACAATATCTTCATACCCTGTGTGCTGCTCTTCATGTCAATGCTTGGCTGAATTCATGGCTGCTGTAAATCACTTCAACTATGTGGCTAGTTAGTTGTTCCTGTGTGATGTACTCTAGGGTACCCTGCTCTTGCAGGGGGGTTGGACTAGATGATCTTTCGAGGTCCCTTCCAACCGTTGGGATTCTGGGATTCTGTGATTTCATTTCTTCTGTATATTCACATCAGAAACTTGATTTTCTTAGTACTGCGTCCAATGTATGGTGCTTAAAAGAAGATTAATATTTGGGGGTTATCTATTAGCTTTTCAGTTCATAATGGAACTTCTTAAACTTGGGCTTAAGGCTCCTCAGGGGCAGCCAAATCAACTTCATGATTGCTTTTCCTTATTGCTTCCATGATTTAAAAGATCCTCTGTGTATGTGAGAACTGGGCCCTGGGATGCTTTCATTTTAATACAGGAGTCCAAAGTGCTTATTTACTATTAACAGCTTTCAAGCTGGTGAAATGTCACTGCTTTTCATTGGCAGAGAATTTGACCTATTCTGCAATGTTTGAGGGTTGACGGATTGAAGATAGTCTCTGCCAGTTGGCTTAGGGGAGAGAACCCCAAGCCTTGGATGCACATAATCTTGTGGGTAGAACAGGCTCCTTCTGGAAATGGGCAAATATTTCCTTAAACTGCTGATTGCTGGGAGTCTGTACCACAAGGAGGATAACTCACTTTGTTTCTGTGCCTAAACAGCTGTTTCCTGGACATGGCTGGAAACAGGGTACTGGGCTAGAAGGACCTTTGATTTAACTCACTATGGTTGCTGCTATTTCTCTGTGAAGTAATATCTGGTTGGAGCCTAATAATGGTTGGTAAAGGAGGACCCAGACAAATGATACAACTGGGGATTAAGGGAGGTTGTACTGATGAAGAGTGATGGAGGTGGTCATACTTGACTGTTGAAATGAGGCTTAATTGCTGATGTTCAGTGAATGCTGCTTCCCTTCAACACATGTTGCTGGCTAGAGGCTCCCTTGATTTCAAGGTCTTAATCATATTACCCTGACAATCAGCAAAATGGCTACATTATGTGGACCGCAAGATGTCAACAAGGCACACCCACTGACCATACTTGGCAGCTTTTTGTAAGGAGTGAAATAACAAGCTCCAAGAGAGCCAAACCAAACCCCAAATGAAGACAAAACCAGGACCATCCAAATGGGTGTGACACTGTGTGTCTGTTTGAACCAGACCTTTATCCAACAGGTCTCATGACACACTTTTCCCAAACTGGAATCCAAGTCATCAGGTTTATGGTAAAAAAATGATTCAAAGGGAGCAACTTCCTCCTCTTCTGTATGTTTAAGTATCTTTAGATTTCTATTGTGAGATGAAGGAAGGAAGAGATCTGTGGTTGTCTAACCTCAAACCTCTAATGCAGAATTCCATTACTGGTGATGGATAGTGTTGTGGGTGTGCTGACTGCAAAATGTATTGATTAGATTGATGCCTGCTTTAATTTAGGGTTGTCTCAGACATACGTGGGGAATGCAGGTCACTCTAAGGGGCTTAATGGAGGCTTTCAAAGTATGAACATCTTTGTGTCCCAAAATATAAGGGCTAAGATGATCAAGGAGCTGATATTACTGAACACTTTCTGTTTGCTTTTTCACCTATTGTGTGACTATAAGAATGCATAGGCAGTTTAATTCTTTCTGACTTTCCTTTTTGAGCACCATTACTTTTGTAGAACTGATCATAGAATAGTTAGGGTTGGAAAGGACCTTAAGATCATCCAGTTCCAACCCCCCTGCCATCGGCAGGAACACCTCACACTAAACCATATCACTCAAGGCTTCATCCAACCTGGTCTTGAACACTGCCAGGGATGGAGCATTCACAACCTCCCTGGGCAACCCATTCCAGTGCCTCACCACCCTAACAGTAAAGAATTTCTTCCTTACATCCAGTCTAAACCCCTGCTGTTTAAGTTTCAGCCCGTT
Organism: Melopsittacus undulatus; assembly: GCF_012275295.1. NCBI lineage: Eukaryota > Metazoa > Chordata > Aves > Psittaciformes > Psittaculidae > Melopsittacus > Melopsittacus undulatus. The sequence continues at coordinate 5,086,118 of NC_047529.1, read as the reverse complement.
ACCCCTTGTCCTATCACTACAGTCCCTAATGAAGAGTCCCTAATGTAAGTGAGGTAACCCCCAATGTAAGTCCCATAGTAAAATGATAAATGATCATTTAAAATTAAACACTCTTGTTATTTATTGGCTATTTAAAGATGCCTTTATGAAGTATTCCAGAGTAGAATTCAATAACTGAGCCATCCATAAACAAAACTTGTTAGATGTTATAAATGGAGAAGCTCTTCAGTTTCCCCCCCACCCCGTGTTGAAATATTAGCTAGAAGGAAAATGTCTGCTTAAATTCTTTAGCTCACACTCGTATAGCACTTTACCTGGCTTTCCAAGTCTGCCATGGTCAATTAAGATTCACAGCACTTGCTTATTTTGAGTGAGGATCTGGAGTGTGTGGGTTACTAGAATGTGTGGGGGTTTCTTCTCTAATACATTGGTGTCTTGGAAGCTACTACTGTGTTCTCCACCTTTGCCCTGAGAAAGAGTGGGCAAGCAATGCTTTCCGTTTATGATATGTGGTCAAAGTCCCATTTCAGCATGCACTAAACAGATCTTGTTCTGTTTGAGTTGGTTGCCATTCAGGGAGGGAAATGAAGTTATAAACTGATCCTTTATTTTATATATAATATATTACGTTAGAGGTGCTCTTCTGCAATAACTGGACAAAGCATGTTAATGTTTGCTTTAGTCATGCCAGCTCACCTGAAAATCCTCTCCTATCTGTAGGAGGGTAGAGGCTATTTAGTAGAAGTGCACACTCAGGACTAATGTGTAAGCAAGATGCTTGAACTGGTTTTATGTGTTAAAGAGTTTGGGCAAAATTTGAATCTTGCTCAAAAAGAGGTTCTTGAAGAGGAAATCTTTAGGTTTCTATTTAACAAAACGCTTCTCCACAAAATCTTTCCCAGTTTCATAGTTACACCATTGGATTTCAGACTCTCTTTTCTCCAGTACAGTTTCTTGCTACATTAAATAGCTTTTTTATTTGTGATTTATAGAGGTCCCCAGAGAAGTGCTAGGAGTGTGTATGGGATAATTTTATCTCCCTAAAATATGGCTTCATGGGTTTAAAACTGTATTGCAGAAGTGCCTATGTGACTGTATCAAGGTGTAGGATCACTTCTGTTGGGTATCATATAAATAGAATTCTAAATAGTGATCCAAGTGGAATGTCCTCTATGGCAGGATGTGGTTTTATTCTTTCTTCAGCTAGCAAAAGAAAAACCTCTCAGATTTTATCATCTTGGAAAAGTAGATGGAGAAGAAGGATTCTAAGAAGATAAGAATAAAACCTGAGACATTAATCAACATTCTGATAATTGGTAGTCTTACAACATGGATTAAATTGTCTGAGTGTATATATAGGTTGACTATAATCCACTTGAATAAAGCTGTTGCTATCCAGAAGATACAATGATGACAGTGCAGTACTTCTATTGGTCATCCTTAGTAGCTTTTTGGAATCCAACTGCCTTTCATGTATCATATGGTGTCCTTGGGCATAGAAAGTATGAAAATGTCCCTCAGTGGCAGCAGGGCTCCATGTCTTCTATAGATGAAGGCTGGATCAGTTGGAGTGGCAGGGTGCAAGAGCAGATATGGTTTGAAAGCCATCCTGGCTATCTCAGCAAAGGGTCACAAGATCTCAACAAACTAGCAGGTCAGTAAATGGACTGTGATGGGATAAACTAACAGTGGTGACTTCATGTGATTGGTAAAACTTGAGGAAAACTGAAAGAAATATCTTTTTGATAGTGGAAAGAGGTTTTTCTTTCGCATTCATTACCTTTGGTGGATAAGTGTGTATTTCCTTAGGAAGATGCTCTGTATTTGCAGATCAGCGTGTTTTCCAAGTACTGCACTAATTAGAATAGCAAATAGTTGGTTTTGATTGAAAACAAAGTAAATATTTGTATATAACCCATAGAACTGGCTAGAGGCATTTTACAGCTACAGCTGAGCAGACAGAGCCCTGCATTGGCCTTCCCAGAAAGTTTTCCTCTTACAAGCATTAAGTCATATTGTTTTGTGGGTTAGAACCACAAATAGCTGCCACACTCGTCACCTTCCAGGGAACTAAAGAGAGGGACAATAAGAACTCCACATGGATAAAGATGATCCCCAAATGTTCCAACCTGTCTGAACCTTAAAACTGAGAAAATCAGGCAAAACTCTTATCCAAGTCTGCACCCCAGGCCCATCTCTAGTTGTAAGGTTGGTTTGTACAGTATAACTTTAAAATGTTAGGGGGGTTTGTTTCATGGGGAAGAAAAGTGGCAGCACAGAGAGGTGGTTATTTATGATGCCCTGAGAAATAGGTGATTGCTCCTTATTCCTTAATTTATTCTAAGAATCATGGGGCTTTTGCTGTATTTCTGGTTTTCTGCTTGCTTCTCAGACACATGTATTACTCTTTACTGGCATCCAAAAGGGCTATTTCTTTTCTATGCCTAGAAATCATTTTGCTGGTACTCTACTAATGTCTGCTCTTGCTATATGTAGCAGCAGTTGCACAGATGCATCAGTACTTAACCACAGATAATGGTACAGCTTTGTTCCGAGTTCCTTGTGGCATCTTCACAGTGGCCTTGCAAGGGGCATGAAAGGATAATTTCTCCCCTCCTGTTTGGGGAGCCTAAAAAGCAGGGGCAAGTCCAGAGAAGAGGAGGAAGCTGGGAGTATTGTGGTAAAAGAACAGTGATTGTACTTGGCAATGAGAACATGCATGTTAACGCTGATGTAGCAGTTCACTTCTCAGTAATTGTGTGCAAGATTCTGGTTGAGGAGGAAATGTTCCATACACATCCTTTATTTCCTGCTTGTTCGTCTCTGGGTTTATTCTTTTGCTCAAAGCAAAAGAATAATATTCTTTTGCTCAAAGCTTGAAGATGAATTGCTGTTCTGGCACAATCTAGCAATTTCTCCAATAGGATCTTAAAATGTGAGAGGCATGTCTAAATATAAGAGGGGGTATAATAGTAACCAGATCATCAGTAGGCACTGTGTAAGTTCCATATGAGCAGTAACCAGATTTGCAGCCCACCAACTCTACTACAAGCTGTAGGAAGGTTGTTTGCAGTTCTGTTAACATAGGCACAGGGATGTGGCACCAGTGGATTTCTCTCTTCATCAATATGCCTGCATTATATATTTGCAGAGGCAACTGTCTCCTACCTGCCTCCACAACACACCTACCTTGAAATATTTTATTCCAAGACTCTGGACTTGTGGTTTAGTAATGCAGTTACTGACATTTGTCTATATTGGGTCACTTGCTGAATATGAGCAGTTGCTTGGTTTGGTGCTTCAAAAAACACCACTTCTCTGGCTAAAGGTATGGGGGAGGCATCTCCATCACTAACTTAGTAACTGGAATATGTCTATTTATGTAGTTGTCTTTCAAAACAAACAGCTAGATGACTTATTAGGTACTGAAATGGAGCAAGAGTTGTTTATGATCAGGTAAATGACTACCTCTTTGTTCAGACTTGGTGCATCAGATCCAACTGCTTAGAGTCTTCCACTGATGCCAATGTGAGGAACATGTCCAACCTCTGCATTACAGGACTTAGACTTTCCTGAAAGACTTCTGTTGAAGGTGTTACAAAATCACTTATCAATGTCTCATTCTGTTGATTCCTCAACCAGATCTGAATTAAACTCATATAACTTTTGCAGTGTTCATTACCACAAGGTCACTAAGGCAGGAGATGTAACATGACTTGAAAAAATAAAGATGCTGCACACAATGGGTGTCTGGAAGAACCTGCTGTTGCATATGCATCTTGCTTATACAGGGTACTTGAAAGGGAAGCTTTGTTTTCTTAAGCATTTAGATATAGCTGACTGGAAGATGTAATACAGCAATAAAACACCTCTCTGGAACTTGCTTATGGTGAAACTCTTCCTTAAAACTGAAGGCTTGAAACCAGGCTTGAGGAAAACCCAAACTCTGAGCTTTTCAGGTTCATTTATTTTATGGATATTTCCATGATGTGGACTCTGCAGGTAACCAACCTCTGCAGAAATAAAAGTGTAATAAAACATGCAGCTGAAAGAAATGCAGTTTTAGGACATCCTCTGACTGCAAGCAGGATCAGATCAAACTGTATCACTCCTTCCACATTTTCTTTTAACCTGTCCTTAATTCTCCTAATAGTGGATGTTCTGTCCAAGAAAAACATTCCTGGGCTTCACTATTCCTTTACTTCCAATGTTTTCCTGAAAATATGTAACTTAATCATATTTCTATTTGTTCTGACCACCATGGACTAATTCTTTCCCCCTTTTTTCAGCAGCCCATTTCTCTTCTCTTGAAGCAACCCCAGTTTCTCAGTCTTTTTTGGCAGCTCATGATTTCTGAACTTCAGACCATTCCCATGACTCTTCCCTGGAATTTCTCTAAATGGTCCAAATCAGGGCATAATTATTCAGCTGAGGTCTTGCAAAAGCTGAATGAAGGGGGCACTTCATACGCCTCACGGTTTTTACTCCGGGTTGTGTGTTCCAGGAGGATGGTTACAGCTTTATTTATTCAAACTCTTGTTCCCTTAATGTAGCCAGCAGTTCTGCAGTCCTTCTGGCCATAAGTGAGTATTCCCACTCCGGTGCAAAAGTATTGTACTTACTGAATTTCCTCTGGCGTTGTTTTTACCCCATACATTAATATAATTTGGAATTCTAGTCCTGTTCTCCAAGGCAGATTCCCTTCTAGCTGCAACATAATCCATCTAAGTTACGTTGCTAGGTTGGAGAATCTGCCCAAGTTAATGCCAGCTTTAATGTTGGGAACTGTGATTGAAATGCTGTTTCAAAGTCCAATTTTGACTTAAATTCCTGGTCAGTTCCTACATGAAATACTGTTGAAGAGATCTGCATCCCATTTTAAAGATGAGAAAAGTAAGGCCCAGAGGCATTAGCAACTTGTTTGAGTTCCTGGAGAAAAATGGCAGGGGAGCAGGGTCCAGTCCCAGCTGTGTCAACTCCCAGACCAGTGCCTTAACCACAGGCTTATCTTTCTGCCCAGCTGAGTCTTGCTGTCTGCCTCCTGGGCAAAGCCCAAGCTCTTGGTGAAAGATCAGGCTACAGTGTAAGCAAACCTGGGGTTATTTTAAACTGTGGTACTTTGGAGGCTCTGGGGTAGTTGGCATGGCAGCTGGAGATGTTGGTATGTGTCGTGAGGTTTGTGCTACATTGGTATGTGCATAAACCCTCCGACAAATACCAGTGTAGCCAAGGCAGGCTTTAGGAAGAAGGAGGCACCTCAGCTGGAGTTGATTAGCACTTCTGTATATCCTGTTGGTGTGGGGAAAATCTGGCAAATACAAGTTGGGAAGAGTGGATAGCAAGAATAGGAAGGAATTAGTGGTCATAGAGAGGTCAGAGTGAGTGGCATAGCTTGTTAATATTAGTCCTGAAGCCAGATGGGCTCATAAGATATATTGACCTTGGGATGCACTAATCTGTTTGGATACCTGTCCTCGGAATCCACTGTGAGATTTGGCTAGACCAGCTTCATAGTGATCCCAGCTGTCCTGCTGTAGCATGTGTCTTGGGAGTAGAGGGGTGATTATCCCTTTCCCTGGTTTTTGGCTAGTTCTCACAGGAAATGTATGCCTGCTTCACTGGTGGCCCATCTTGCAGACATTGAAGTACTGGGCCCTAGAAAGGTCAAGCAGATGTCAGTGAAGGATAGAGATTCTGATCAGGAATGACATTGCTTGGAACTAGGCAAGTTCTACTGTCAGGGATTTATCTTGGAGAATAAGGGATATCTAATTCAACGAATATTGCCTGGTTTAACCTACTTGGATATAAGTTCAGAAATGAAGGCTATCTTTAAGAAGCAATGTCTAGCAATGAAATGAAAAACATCCTTTTCTAGTCCACTTCAGTCATGGACTGGGTATCTCTGCATTGCCTAACTGTGTAAAGTGCTAGGGTGAAATCTGTGCTGCATGAGTCCTCAGTGATATTGGAGTTTTCAGAATGGTAGGAACGAGAGGTAATGATGTTGATGAGATGTGCTGTGATGCTTCTCCCAAGCGTCTATGCTGTAAGTTCCTCTGAATAGGAGAAAGAAAGAAGGGGTTAATGTAGCTTGTGGGGAAACAGGAAATGTCCCAGCTGGAATTGGTTATATCTGCTGTGTAGCCTAAGCTGTTCAGATGGGAGACACATGGCAGAAGTAAGATGTGTTGCTCAGCTCCCAAGGATGTGCTATCAGTAAGTGGGCCTTTTGCCTTGGTTAGAAGTCTCCCTCCATGCTTAGGGATGGATCTGCTGGAGTACTGGGAAAGTGTCAAATCGCATTTAACCTTTTCCACTGCCCAAGAAGAGGCATGTGATGCATGATAGCTGCACATCCTTCTGCATCTGGCCAGCAAGCTAACACCCCTGCTGCTCTGTGGATTTAGAGCAGTCTGGTGCTTCATTGCTCATTCTTATTTCCCTCTATCTCAAGGTAAAACTGTGACATGACTTGGTGAAACATGGAGCCTTGAGAGATGGGAGCACGACCAGGAAAAGCCAACTGTCAAAAAGACTCTTGTAACTTGACAACTGCCAGGGGCATGTTAATTGTGGCTCTATCTAATTAGCAGGGCATGTGACCATGACCTGTGCACGAATCCTAGTTCAGAAGCAGTTACAATATGTACAAGTTTCTTCTGAGTCGTTACAGCAGGTCCATGCTGTTCTAAAGCAAATAGAGCCACGGGCATAATCCTGTCTCCGGCAGTGGTTAGTACCAGGCTCTGTGTGTAATACTTCCTAGCAAACAGCTGTGGGACAAGCCCTCTCCAAAATACTTATTTGTGGCTATTTTGGTTTTTAACAGAGTATTTGTTACAGAATACATCCTTACTGTGGGTTGTTTGCTTTCTTTTTTTACATGTTGTAGTGCTGAGGCAGGAGTTTCTAGAAACATTCCCCACTAGGCACCTGCTTGGCTGATTTTCTCCATTTTTACAAGGTGTCTTGCAACCTCTGTCAGATCCTGGAGCTTTTCCTTGGATTCTGTATGCAGCAGCTGGGGAGCATCAAGCCTCATGCACTAACACAAGGCTTTGATGTTGCTCCAGTGATACTGTTGATAACACCTGATTGTTTTCCATCTAGATCTCCTCAGAAATTGAACTTGATCGAACACATGTTAGGCCCTGTAAAACTAGACTAAAGCTTCTCCAGTGGGGCTAAAACAGCGGTTGCACAGCTTTGCGTTTGTTTGCTTTAATAAAGTATCTTCCCTTTTTTCTCTCTCTTTCACTGGGGGAAGGGGGAAGAAGCAGATGTGGGGAGGGATGGTTCACAGTGGGGCCAGAACCCATCACATTCCTGCTGATTAGAACTGCATAAATCAGTTTTTGCATTTGAGTAGAACTCTGGTATTGCTACAAGAAAACTGCAGCTAAGCACTAGAAGCCTGGACAGGTTCAACTCCACTGTCTTTGACAGCAAAAGGGTCTTGTACCAAACTGTTCCCCCATTCTGCATCCCTGGTAGTGTTCAAGGCCAGGTTGGATGGGGCTTGGAGGAACCTGGTCTCATGGAAGGTGTCCCTGCCTATGTCAGGGGGTTGGAACTGGATGAGCTTTAAGGTCTCTTCCAACTCAAACCGTTCAATGACTCAGGCTTTGTGTCAGACCCTGGCAGTCTGCAAATAGTGAAGATGTCCATTCTCAGCACATTCCCTGCAGTTTTGATACAGAATGCATTTGAGCAGGTACAGTTTTTCCTCAATTCTGGGAAACAAAATGAACGCCTCTTCTTGCAAAAGGGAGGTGGGCATTTGTCCCACAGCTTTAATAAGTGCAATAGCCAGAGGCTGTTGTTTCAGCTTGTATCAGTGCTGCATCTGACCTTGAAGTAAAATGCACATGTATAACCACAGCTGGGGGCAAAATTGCTGGCTTGCTTTCTTTTTCCATCAACTTGAGGGCATTTTTGAGGTGAGGCTTACCATTTACACAACAGTAACCATGGAATTTCAGAGTAGTTTCTCCAGAATGAAACCCACATACCTAAGGTTTGAGGATCCCTTCTTACACATGTGCTAATCTTTGTTTCTCTTACTCCTCATGTTAAAATTGGAAGAGGGGAAAAGATAGCATGCATGGGGGTTTGATGGGGAGACACCGAGCCTGCCACAGACAAAGGAAATGATTTAGTGGTTCTCTCTGACACATAAAGGTCTTGGAAAGTGGGCATCTTGCTACCAGCCCCCCAGACCCAGTGGGAGGATGAAATCCACCCCTGAGCAAGGGATGGGCACTTGGCCTGTTTGCCACTTCAGAGGGCTATGTTGAGACAGAAGTGATCCAGAGGCCATGCTGCTTTAGGGATGATTCCTATTAAATGCCACTGCTCAGGATAATTAGAAATGGCAGCACTGATCCCAGTTGGCTTTCATCTACCCAAGCAGTTAAGGTCAGCTTCAAACCCTGCAGAAGTTCAACTTGATCCTGCACTGCTGAAATCAGTGGCAAAGCTCCCATCTCGACTTCCATTAAAACAGGATCAGCATCTGCAGGAATCCCTTGGGATATGAAATGCAGTGAGGACTGTTAGTGGGAATTACTCCTGTTCCATGGAATACAAATATCAGTATACTGCATTACCATAGTGCAAAGCTGATGCTAAGGTTACCCATTTGTTGTTCTGACCAAGAATTCACAGTTATTTTGTGATGCATGGCAAGATTGCTGGCACCACAGGAGAGTGTCTACACTGCTGTTCATTTTTAGCATGCAGTAAAGCCTGAATATATGACTCCAACTGTTTTTCCTGATGGAGTTTGTCTTGGCTTGGTGACTGGACCACTTACTCTTCTCTTCCCTATGAATTTATCAGGGCTCCAACACTGGCAAATGCATCTCAAGTATTTGAGGCCCTTGAAATTTCTCTTAGATTTGTTTAAATGTGATGACACAAATGATGTAAAAGCTTTTGCTAGATAATTATTTGAGCCTTAACATCTCTTAAGTGTTTTCTGATGTTCTGCAGCCCAGTATGCAACTTGCTTTTTATTTCTCATGATCTGGTTTTGCGGAGATTTTGACATCCTCTGCTTGCTTGATGAAACAAATCTGGAGGCAGAACTTGGATCCTTACAGAAAACATCTTTGCTTCCCTTGATGATGATGAGTTAAACACCACTGATAATTAGATTAAAAGTGCCTTGCTGGAGTTCAGAGCAGATCTTCAAAAGTGGCTTAATGGTTGAATGGCTGTTCCTATTTAAATAATATGTAAGAATGTACTAGTTAATGAGAGATTATCAACCTGGAATGTTTTTAATAGCTTCTGGGACTTTGTTCAAGAGGAATATGTACCCATAATATGGTTGATATAGGGACCACCTTAGGACAGTTGCACCAGAGCTCAGCTAGGTGACAAGCTGAATCATCAACCTGGCTGTGAGCAGGTAGGAAGCAAAGGTGGTGTGACCTCCTGCCTCAGTCAGACCAAGGAGGGAAGGTGGTGGTGAACTGATGGTTAATTTTCATTTCTCCCCCTGCTTCTGCTGCAGTAACATTTAATAAACATATCTTACTGCTCAGACCAGATGGGACTGTGACCCACATGGGAGGGGAGGAAGGAAAATCATTCCATCTCGAGTTCTTGCAATGCTCTTAGTGCCCCACAATGGGAGGGAGGAGGCGATGCTCAGTATAGCTCTACCTAATGCTGTGGGTCACGTAACTGAGGCACTCAGTGGCCTGGCCAACTGTAATGGGAAGAAAAATATTATGAGATTTTTAGCTGATCTTATCCCACAGCTGAGAATAAAGTCCCTTTCTCCACAGATGAGCAAACCCCAGCCCAAAACAGGGAATGTATTTCTGCGTAAATGTGGCTTAATGGATAAGAGAATGTAAGGTTTTATGTGTGATTCAGCACTCTGGCTCCCAAAAGGTTATTCAGCTCGTCTAAAATATAATATGCTTGGAACAATGACAGCACCCCTTCTGTTATATTGTAGAAACTTTTGCTGTATTTTGTTAAGGATCAGTGAAAAATGAAACATTACTCCTTAATCCCCAAAGAGTCATCAAGCAGAGCAGTTGAAATGCACAAGGAATAGCTATGAAGAAGAAAATAATGGACTGGCTGTTTAGTCCAACAGAAACTCTTAAGTGGCAACTCCTGTTTCACTATCAATAGTAATTTCTCTGTAGCCTTTTTATTTTGCGTTGATGTAGGTCAGCAAAGCAACAAAACTTTGTATGCAGCCAGAATTCAAACTCATGGTTTGTTATACACATAAACAAAAGGTTTGCTTTCTATCTCTGCACTTGTAAACTGTGAAAGGTTTACATTGAGAAGTTCACCCTTAGTGTGTGGAAGTAGAAGACCTCTGTTTCTTAAGGCTATCCTAGTGCAAGGGAAAGGCATCATTAGTAGATGCCGTCCCTGGCAGTATTCAAGGCCAGGCTGGACAGAGCCTTGAGTGACATAGTCTGATGTGAGGTGTCCCTGAACATCGCAGGGGGCTGGAACTAAATGATCTTAAGGTCCTTTCCAACCCAAACCATTCTATGATTCTATAGAGTGTTCATTTATGTCTCGTCTTTTTCTTATGGATTCATCTACCCTAGGCTGTTGGCAGTAGGGTAGATGGTTCCTGGCATAACTGGTCTCCATGTCACTCTGAAAATTGTTCTCTAAGCAGCAAAAAAAGCCTTCTCTTAAAAACTGCTAAGATGTACAGTGTACCATAGGCGTTAATAGCAGCAGGACTTCAGGATGGGCTGCGTTTCAGGAATACATTAGAAACATAAGATCCAGTGATTTATTCCCCTCCACCACCACTGCCCAGCACGAGGATTCCTAAATTACTTACGTGCTTAAAATTCTCATCATCAATCTATATGTGGGGTTAAAACACTGCTGTGCCTTATACTGCTGCCACAGTTATCAAACCTCGGAATAGAGGAGGAAGTAGACATTAAACACTGACTTTGTGTTCCTCTTGGGAAGCACTATGGGCTGTGCGGAACCTCTGCTAGTGCAGATCAGCATGCAGAGGAGCTGTCACCAACTTAATTGGACTAAAGCTACATCTCCCTTTTGGCCTGGGAGGGCTCTGGTCTGGAGAATCATGCATCTACACTGTGCCTAAAAGTCCAGTTTGAGCCTGTGCTAGATACTAGGATTTGAAAGACAAAGGCTTACTCTTGCAAACTAAGAGTATCACATGTTGTTCTGCCACTTCTTTACTAATATTGTGGATCTCATTAAAAATTAAACCAATAACACACCATGCTCTTGACTTGACTGTGGTAGGCCCTATATTTTGAATGGATGCCACAGTATGGTATTTGTGCCAGTGTGTACTTCTAATGATGCCATCTGTGCTTCAGTGTTGCTCTGTTTCAAATGCTTTTAAAATGTGTAAGAGAAATTCAGAGTAGGAACTGATAGTTCCTACTGCAGAGATCCGCTTGTGCTGTGCAAAGACAACCTAGGAGAGCATGAATGCAGCCTGGGGTATCCATCATGGTGAGGAGGGTTGAAGGGACTTCGTTTTTGGTGTGATCTGTGCTAGACAGCACCCAAGTTCTGTGTTGTGTTACAGCAGCACTGGAAGGTTTCAACTGAGCATACAGCTTGTTCACAGTCTCACCACATTAGCAGATGTGAGCTACCTCTAGGTATGTGAAGTCTTGGAGCTGACTTGACTAAGGGCCTCCACCAGAATACCAAGCAGCAAACTTCCAAGAAGGAAATGCAGCATTCCCATGGCTTCTTGGATCTAATCGCCCTGCTGAATGCTTGTGAAATGCTTCTAGTTATACAGCTGATAACAGGCCAAAGTCTGAGACCACTTCACTTTGAGTTGGAAAGTCATGGAAGATGAAGGCTTGCTCCAAGTGAAAGTGCTGATTGAATAATAATTATGATTGATTACTCAATGAATCTCCTGCTGAACTTGATGTATAATGCTGGATTATATGCTGCAATGTTTAGTCCTTTGAACCAAAACTATAAAGAGACAGATTTGAAAGCATGAGTTTGTATATGGTATCATGCAAGTGTACTGTTACTCATTCTGATTTTGAAGTTATCCGGCATTGATTAAAATATTGTGACTTGCCAGATGGATAATTAATAAGGAAGCTGATTGCCAGTTTGGAAAAGCCAGAACTCCAGAGAGGAAACATCTCCAGAGTGTTGTCCAGCTGCCTGTTCACATTTTCAGTGGTGCATAGAGGCTGCAAAGAATGTTTAAGGCTGATACTTTTTGCAGGCACTGAAGGCATCCCATGAGTTTCTTACCAGAGAGGGAAATGTTACACTGACAGAATGCTAATACAGATATGGAGTTGCAGTGGGCCACTGCTGGGCAACTCTTCAGCTATTTGTGCTCTTTCTTGGCTTTATAGGTGGTCTAGATTTACAGTTAGTGATTGTGATATTTTGTCATGTAGATCTTAACATAGGTGGGAGAACCAAAGGAAAAGGACTTCTAATGCTTGCCAGCAAACTAGAGATGCTAATACAATATAGCCTTTGAAAACAAACATTTGCTAAAGAGAAAGGGATGTAAAATGCTAATCAGGGGTCTGGGCAGGAATGTTCTCAGCTGGTTAACCAGGAATATACTTTTTAGCGCTTTATATTTTTGCTGGAGAAAGTGAATAACTGCAAGTTTGGGGGCTGGAAGGAAGCTAATTCTGCTCTCTGTACATGGTAGTTCTTGTGCTCTACCAGACTTCACCTGGAATAGGAGGACCGTGCACCTTTCAAAAGCAAACCCTGCAGTGGCACAGGTTACACAGAAAAAACCTATGTGGTCTGCAAGGGTACAAGACTGGAACCTAACTTGGGATCACTGCCACAAGGTTTCATTGTTCATATGCTGTTCATATAACTTCCTTCCCTTGCTGTATCTGTAAGACTAATTGCTTTGGCATGGCTGGTGTCTTTGCCCATAGGCAGAGAGTTACTGAAGTGTCTCTATTCTGTGTGGAGTTTTTTCTCAAGAGGCCTTCATCTCTTGGAAGACAATACCTGTAAATAAGGAGAATATCTCAAAAAGCAGGATTCAACTTACTTAATGCTGCTTACTTCTTATACTGACCTATTTATTGTACTATTGGGTTGGTCAGCCCTGGACACAGGGATGTTAAATGCTTGAATCTCCATGTGGAAGAATATGTAATTCTGAGCAACTGGCTAAAGCTCATATAAAATGTTCCTGGGATGGAGTTTCTTTGGCTACCTTTGACCATGTGAAATGTAAAATTGTACCATGCTTGGCTAGGAAATGAAAGCTAATGGACTTGATAAAATTTGGAGAGGATATGGGATACCCACAACAACAGAGCATTTCCTATTGCCTTGGTCCTATTAGTGATGAAATATAAGCTGCTGCTTACAAAGGAATTTACAGTAGGTCAGCAGATCACGTGTAGCTACAGCAGATAGACTTAGTGCTGCTTAACAGTAGATGATGGGGAAAAGTGAACTTCAGAAACCCCTGGCTCCTTTCCTAAGCATTTAGACAGCTGAATTACTGGACCTTTCTAGAGGCTGGCTCTGCATCAGACCCAAGTGGGTGAAAAATGACTTCTTCAAGTTACTTCCAAGAAACTACACACTTGCGTGGCTCCCTGTTTCTATCTGCACCAGGAAAATGTGAAGTAACTTTCATTATACTTCACTGATGGTGTATAAATTATGAAGTGTCTTATTAAATTCAGTGGGCAACTTGGGCAATGAGACTGATGGGAGCTTTCCCCCGAGAGAGGCCCAAGGCCCTCAAAACCAAGGGACTCCTGGCAGGACATCCAGTGCATGGCTTCAGGGGCTTTTGTATGTCTGAAACCTAATGAAAGAAATGAGCTTAGGAACAGCTCCAAGGACCCTGTTGCTTACTGAGTTTGATTTCCCAGAGAATAAAGTTGTAAGTGTTGATCCTCGGTCCACATGTAAGAAAGGATGTTTACTTGAGTAAGGAGATGGTGAGGACTCAGCCTAGGTGCTTTGGTTCTGGCTGGAACGTGGGGATGCTGGTGGCTGTGTGCAGATCCACTTCTGATGGGCAGCAGTGATGGGGCAATGAGTGTGCTTCCCATTAGCATCTGCTGTTACACAAGAAGACAGATTGCTTCTCTATCAAATGACATGGATCCTCTGCCAAAGAGGGCAGTTTGCTTCTGTGTCAAAAATGAGACATTTATGTGTTTATTCTTGTATGTAAAAAGTTATAATTCCTGATTTTTCTCTGCCACATGGTCATTTATGTCCCTGGGCTTTGACATGGAAAGCCCCATAGAATGTGACAGCTAAAACAACACCTCACTTATATAGGTTCATCTTTGTCTCTTTTTGGAAGGTCATGATGGTCCAGTGAAGGTTTTGTTCCAACTCGTGCAGTTCAAACCATCATCCATGATCTAAAAAGAATAAATAGCAAGGTGAGAGAAATCACCTCTGATAGAGTTGTACAGACAGTCAAAACTAAAGCTGTCAGTGAAAAAAGATGTAGAAAGATCTTGCAGCAATAACTGATAAAGTCAAATATAAATAATAGGTCCTCTGCTATTGACTGCTACCCTGCAGCCTATTCCAAACAGCTCCTTTTCCTTCCTGAAGGAGCTAGTTCTGAAGAAAAGATGCTAATATACTTTTTTAGCATCTCTTGACCCTTAATTCCTTTTGGTCTTGCAGCAAAGTTCCCAGGATCCTGCTCTTATGGTAGAAAGTAAGAAGGCCTCCCTTGGCCTTCTGTATGTTTACATTGCCCAGCTGGCAACATAACCTAAACCAGCATGCTAACACCAAGTGTTACCAGCTGCCCTATCAGTCAGGTCAAAGGCCTTGCCACAAGCTTTAAAGGGTAATATTTGCTGTGGCTTGAAATGCAGCTTACGGGAAGCTGTGGTTGATATCTCTGTCGCTGGCAGTACCATCATCTTGTGACTGTTGCTAAGGATAACATCAGCATGGAAAAGGTGGGGTCAGCCATAATTAGTCCTTTTCAGGAGGTAATGCTTTGAATGCTAGCATTAAAAGGGAAATATGGGAGTTTTTGGCAGCACTGCCATTATTGATGATTGTGCTGCCTCTCCTGCCAACACTAGCTCGTGTAGTCTGAGCAAATGCATGCTTCCCTAAGCAGTTCAGAGGCTTCTGTGCTGCAGAAGAGAGCTCTCAAGGCCTGAAACACAAGCCACGGTATCTGTATGCTTCTTTATGTGTAGTGTAACCTTGGTGTGAATTACATATGCATTGTTATGTCTTGTTTTGGTTTTCTTCCTTTGTTGGTTGGTACCAGGGTGTTCAGGATGCTTAAACACAGTTGAATGTGACTGGTTTAGAGTGCTAGAGCTTTGTCTTGCTGCAGATTCTGCTAGTGTCACTTTCTCTTGCTGATTGCTGTTGAGACTTCTGACCAGCTGCTGATAGACACAAATCTGTGTGATTTGTTACAATGGCTGGACTTAATTCAGAGCAGAAATAGATCTCAAAGAATTGTTGTTTTCCCCTTGTTCCTAGTGAAGCATGTAGAGTTTCAAATGCCCAAGAGCACGTATGGCTGCTAACTGAACAACATCCTGTCCGGATCCATCCTCCTTGCTATTGATCACAAATCCTGTGGCTGCTGCTACTGTGGTATGCTTCCTCCCCTCTCTACCCACTCCAGGCTGCTGCTGGTGGTCTCCAGCTCCATACTTCCTTCATCAAAGACTGAAATGTCCATGTTGCAGATGGTGTTAATAACAACAATTGTGTCTCCAACAGTGCTAATGGCCATGGGCTTCCTTTCATCCATCTCAAATGTTTGAAATCCTCTTCTAGCACCGACCACCCCTTTTTCAGGCAGCTCAGTGGGGTGGTTTTGGCTTCTGTCAAGAATACCAGCAGGCATACTGATGGTGAATCAAAATCTTAATTGCAATTCGCAGTGGATTCACTATTCTCAGTCCCTCCTCACTGCCAGCTGTGGAAGGAGATAGCAGCTATGAAGCAAGGTCTTGGATTCTGGGCTCAGGAATAGCTCGTTGACTGTGTTGGCCCATCTGGTGTGAGCTCAGAAACTTGTTTCGAAGTTTGGTTTGCAAAATAAATGTATTTATAAGGTTTTTATGTGCCGCAAGGAAAACTTTGGAAATGAATGGGAACTTGAAAAATGCAGCCTTTTTGGACTGATGATCACATCTTGATTTAGGAATAAACTTCCATTTGTATCCTCTTTCTTTATTCTATTCAACCTCTCTGAAACACATCCTCTCCTTTTCCAGTGTATGAAAATAAGACTGGAAGGATGAGGAAAATTGCTGGCCCTTTCAGGAAAAACAGCAGGTTGTGGAAGAATAAAGCTCCTGTGATGGAGAAGGTTATTGTGACCTGCAAGTCACTGAATGCACCAAGTGAATGTGACATCCTCTGTGCTGGGTCTGGCTCAGGGCACAGCACTACAGGTTCTTCCTTTGGGCAATGTTTTCACCCCCTGAACCATGATGAGAGAGTACTTGGAGTTGTCTCATAGAAAATCTGGCCTGAACTCAGCAGATTGGGATCTTATTTTAGCTGTTCCTCTGCTCTATGTTCATCTGGATCATCTTCTGTCTGCTCTTGTCCACACCTCCTGAATTCTGTCTGCTTTCATAGTCTCTGATCCACTTTCTTATTGACTTCCTTGAGCTGCTGTGCTGAACACAGCTGACTGGCCAGGATGTGCAGGTTTTCAGGTGATACTGAGCTGATACCGCACACTGCACAACAATAACTTGAGAGGAAATACCCAAAGATTACTGGGGAAAACCAGCAACAAAAAAGAACACAGAAACCTCTTCATCTGCTGCTTTTCACAGTGTCCTGCCCCTGGTTCAGATATATGGCACCTAAATATGTCTTATTGGATCTTTCTGAAAATTAGATAAGAGAAATACCATTTGCCTTTTCCTGCAAACTGGAACTGCTGTCAGGAAAGCATGACAGGTCTTAGCCTAAAGGAGGACTTGATTTAAAATTATATAGAGAAAGGTCCCCCCTTTACTTTGTTTAATCTGGGCATTGCATTTCATTAAGTATGTGCTTTATTAATGCTTTTGTTTTTTGCCTTGGAAAATAGGTTTTGAATGAGGAGCTGTCTTCTGAATGTTGGTGGTAGATGCCAACCTCAGTTTGAAAAAACTGCAAATTGAGAAAGAATGAGCTGTCTGGTTTGAATTGCAAACTATTTATGGCTAAAGTAGTGAGAATGTTGTCAGTATTCCTTGCTAACCCCAAAAGTTAATACAGTCAGTGAATGTCCTGGTCAAGGTCACTTTTACAGTGAGTTAAGCAAAGTCTCCGTGGGGGAAGTGTGAGGGGAGCTGGCACACAGAAGGAACCCACCAAAGGAATGATGGGTTAAAGCCAAGTGCTCAGGAGCATCCAAAGCAAACCTTTTCATATTTGAAGTGTGCAGCTGAGCTTCTTGCAATCCAGAATGGCATTTCACAGTTAACTGGGAGGTGAGGGAGAGGTTAGATAGAGCCACAGAAAGCAAGGAAAGGTATGTATGTATAGAAAGCTATGGTTGTAGCTCTTGCATTTACTTTCCAAAGCCTTTGCTATCTTAGAGAATCGTAGGATAGTTACGGTTAGAAAGGACCTTAAGATCATCAAGTTCCAACCCCCCTGCCATGGGCAGGGACACCTCACACTAAATCATGTCGCCCAAGGCTCTCTCCAGCCTGGCCTTGAGCGCTGCCAGGGATGGAGCATTCACAACTTCTCTGGACAACCTGTGGCAGAGCCTCACCACCCTCATGGTAAAGAATTTCTTCCTTATATCTAACATGAACTTCTCCTGTTTCAGTTTGAACCCATCACCCTTTATCCTATTGCTGCAGACCCTGCTGAAGAGTTTCTCTTCAGCATCCTTGTAGCCTCCCTTCAGATACTGGAAGGCTGCTCTGAGGTCTCCACGCAGCCTTCTCTTCTCCAGGCTGAACAGCCCCAACTTTCTCAGCCTGTCTTCATACCGGAGGTGCTCCAGTCCCCTGATCATCCTCGTGGCCTCCTCTGGATTTGTTCTAACAGTTCCATGTTCTTCTTATGTTGAGGACACCAGAACTGCACACAGTGCTGCAAGTGGGGACCCACATGAGAAGAACAGAGGGGCAGGGTCTTTCTCCATGAGCTTCTAGTTTTGTTGTTCTGCCTTAGATCTTTCCATCCAACATACAAGGCTTAAAACTATGGGACTGAATACCAGGCAGTACGAAGAGAAGGATTTGAACCATGTCTCTTTAGGGACTAAGATTGAGTGTTAAACTGCTTTCCTTCTGCAGGGGCTTTACTAGAGCTGTGAATTTCTATGCTCCAGAGTACCAGTCTTCATGGGATTTCAGACTCATCTGTTACAAAAAACAAATGACCCTGATCTGAACTTCCTCCAAGTCTCCCCCTTGTTGCTCGAAAGCCTTTATTGTAGCCAACTGAGCAATAGTTCAGTCCCACCCCTTCTCCCTCAGACACCACTTCAGTCTCAGAAGGCTCTCTCGTGTATCGTGCTCGCATAGAGTTGTACTTCAGCTATCTCAAACTGAGTCTTACTACTCCTGGCATTTCTGGCAGAAGGGATTCTTTATTGTTGTGTAAGTATTCTCCCAAGTTCTGCTACTGAAGAAGAGATGCTTCAGGAGCTGCATCACAAGCAAAGATTTCTCAGCAAGGATGTGGAGTTTGCAGAGCCAGATGGCAAAGATTGCTCATCTCTGCAGGGTTTGCCTGGGAGAGGGAATAATGAAGGGATTCCTGGTAACTCTCTTGGATGTAAAGATCTGATGGAAGAAACGGTTCTATTTCTTAGTCTGTTCCTATATCTTACTGTGGGCATTGTCTCTGTTCCTGCTTTAGTCTTTTTTAATGATTTCTGTGGTCCCCCAAAATCCTCCATTCTTGCTCTTCCCATCACCCAGTATTAATGATTTGTTCTTCCTTTATGTGAAAGGCTACAAATTAACTGAGCCATATTCCCGTTTCTTTCATAGCTTCTCACAAGTTTATACCTGGAGATGAACATCTCCTTTCCCAAATTAATATCTGTGCCTTTCCTCCTTCTTTCTATCTTCAGGAATCCCTATAACAGACACCTAGATTAAGCCCTTTTTAATCAGCATTAAACACCATCATCTCTTCAGGAAACAGCTTTTGTCTGCTGGCATTAAAATGACACAATGAGAGCCTATTTAGACCTTTGTTATGTCTTACAAAATCTCTGATAACTGCAACATGGAGAATCTCTACGAGTCCATTTTGAAACTGCATAAATTCAGAACCTAATGAACTGTAATTAGTGGCATCATAATGGGCTCCATATGTTAGTAAGTCATTTAGGAAGAAATACAGTTGTTTGCCATTCTGCACAGCACTGACAAATTAGGATTCAAACCATACAAGCCTCTGTCTTTCGTAGATCTCTTATAGAATATGTTTGTCAGGAATGTACTAATATGAAATGATTTGCAGAGCAGGATGCACAGAGCTATTCTGTCTTGTTTCCATGTTGCCTCTTTGTATGTGAGAGAATCAAGGATGTGCGTGCCTGTGTTACAGGAGCTTCAGACCATCTCAAGGCTTGGCTAAAAGAGTGCTCAGACTAGAGGGTACCTTCTACATTTCGGTCCATCCTGGCCTTGGAAAAGAACTACTTCCCAAAGAGGGAAGTATTGTCTAATAGATTTGGTTGTCATGCCTGAAGGTGCTGTATAAATGACAAAAAGACATATGTTTGAATAATCTTCATTACTTTTAACACAGCTCAATATAATTTCACCAAATGTTTCATTTATTTTCATTTCAAAGCTTGTGACAGTGAGGATTTTGAAGTACAAGTTGCCATCTGCAATCAATTTCTGATCTCTCCCTAGTGGAAAAAGAAAGAAGAGGGGGGCGAAAAAAAAGAAGAGAGAATTATTTGGAGTAAAAAGCATTGAAAAACAAGTAGAGTGGAGTAATAGCACATCTGTTTTCGTAAGAAATCATGGAACCTGGACTTTTTTCAGTGTGGTATTTTACTACCACATGGCTTTAATCCTCCATCTGGGCCTGTTGTTTTATGAAATATTTCCCACAGATGATGTCAATTATAATTTTTGTCCCGCTCGTCAATTTACGGACTTTTTGGAATAAGACAAAATGAAACAACCAGAAAAAGAACAACTTATGTGGTCTACTCTCTGACAAAATTATAGCTGTGTGATACACTTCTAAAATCAATAACTCTGTTAATGATTAGCAGAAAACATTGCTTAGTTTATGAGCAGAGATGTGGCCCACACTTGCCAGATGTTTGGCTCCAAGTTGCATTCTTGTTTGCTGTGTATTTACCAGCAGATGTTCAGCAGTTTATTTAATACCTCTTGCATGAGCCAGTAGTAGGGCTAAGTCTGTGCGACATTTATAAGCCATCTGCCAGCAATACAGGTGGAATGCTTTTATGATTGTTTTCTTCCATCTCTCTTTTTCCAGTGGTGATCTATCAGTGAAGTCTTTATGGATTTATATAGCTATTAGGAAGTAGAATGCTTATCTTTGTTGGAAGACCCTAAAATGTGTATCTCTGCATATGTTTTTTCAGCTCTTCTTTAATTATTGTTTTTGCACTTAACCTGCAGTAGTATATGAAAGATCTGATGAAACCCTTCTCCTCAAACATATTCCATCCCTGGCAGCGTTCAGGGCCTGGTTGGATGGAGTCTTGGGCAACATGGTCTGGTGTGAGGTGTCCCTGCCCATGGCAGAGGGTTGGAACTGGATGATCTTAAGGGCCTTTCCAACTCAAACCATTCTGTGATTCCAGCTGGTTTTAAATTTAGAGCCTGATTCAGGAATAAATGTACTGAAGACTTAAGTTCATTGGGGTCTGAACCTTTTTCAGCTGGACCTTGGAAGAAGGGCCTGGGCAAACTAAAGATCCAGCTTGTGTTCCTGGCTTTCCCACAGCTGAGGAGTACTTGAGTTTAGGGTTTACAGTGAACTCTACTAAAATTGTTTCAATGCATGGGCAGGCACAAATTCCAGTGCTGGTTTTAGTTGGAAATGCTCATGGGGTCTTATCCAATTCCTATTGAAGTGAAAGACTCTTGCTGACCTCAGTGGGCTTTGGATCAGGTCCATGGAAAAACGTTTCTATGAAAAGAATGCATTTACTGTGGCCCTGATTCAGCAAGGTATTTGAGCATGCACGTAGTGTTTCAACATGTGTATGGTCCCTCTGATATGCACATGTTTATTGTTATGCAAAGGCTTGCATTGCTCATTGAGCAGAGGCCCTCAAGAGCCTCCACCCTGCCCAAGTTGGGCCAAGATTTCTTTCTTTTCACTTAGTTTTTTACCCTGCTAAGAGGGGTCAACGGGTTTAGCCCCCAGGCTCTATACAGAGCTTCAGAAATCTTCTGTATGTAAGGGAAATCCATGAAAAAAGCTGGTATTCCTGGCTCACGACTATCCTGACTGGCTTTCCAGAAGCACAGCTGGAGTGGGTGGTAGTATATGATCCCAGTTTTAATGCTATATTGGACTAGATTGTACTTCAAGAAGATGGCCCTATGGGAGAGATGGTCAAGGAAGTACAGTCAGGCAAGGCAGCCCCTGGTGCATGAGGAACCGCAGATCCCTAAGTGATTTGAGGTTAAATCTAGCAATAAACTGCAGAATCATATCACAAATCATATTAGCACATGAATGTAATTTTTAGGTTGTCTATTAATATCATCTGGATATGTACATGCTCCTTTTGAGTGGTTGTTACAGTATCCATAAGGTGCATAAGGAACTACTTTGGTAGTGAATTAAAAATGTTTATTGCTCTATTAGAGGAAGAAATATCAGAAGTAGACTGATTAAATAGGGGCAGCAGGCAGAAATAAAGTAAACATTCAAAGGTATATGGTAGTTGGAACACTCATTGATATCATCACCAGCTCTTGCATGTTCTGGCTGGGTGAAGTGCTGCACTGTTTCTGAACTTGATTCCTTTCCTTGTCTTTACCCACTTTGCACCACCCTGGTCAAGCCTAGATCAGTCTGATTGAAAAGGAGTACTTGAGTTTTCAATTACTGGTGTAAGGTTGGTAGAAACCACCAGCTGAAGGTGGGAAGAGTGTGATCTGCAGAAATACTTCCTTTTCTACTGAGAAGTACCATCTATGATGGTTAATTAGTTGCCATTTTAGTGAAGATACAAACCTGATGAAGCTTTCAACCTCCAGTCTTAGTTCCATGGCAAGTGTGACCTTTGAATGTATAGAAGCATATATACCAGCAGTGCTGATGCCTCTCTAAGTTGCATTAAGTCTTGCAAGAAAGCCCAGTTTGTGTTCCTCAGCCTCAAAAATGAGTCTAAACCTGAGGATGGGGCTTTTAGATCTTGGTTTATTTAGCTGTAACTGCTGAAATTGAGGTGCCTTGAGTGTCCTGCAGATATTTATGTGATGCAGTGGTTCTGGGAGTAGAGACTTGATGCAGTTTCATACAGACAGAACATCTCCAAAGAACTTCACACTGAAGGTCTTAGGGAGAGAGGTTGGTCTGAAGTAGGACTGCAGGTACTTGTGCCCTTCTGGAGAAGCAGGTACCCCCTGACCTCAGCATTCCCAGATAGCCCTAAATATCTCCATGCAATGGAAGTAAACCCTATGTGTCTGTCTGAAGAATATCAGTGCTTTAATCCAACTGCAGAGAGAAATTATTTGGTATGTTGCAGTATTCATTCCCTTCTTAGGGAGAACAGGAAGATCTATACTGGTTTCAGTCTGTTCCTAACCCTTTTGAAATTGAAAGCTGTAACCAAATCTCATGTTTCAGGGCTTCAGCCTGCAGGGTTTGGGAAAGATTTATTGTTTGCTTTCCTCTGAGGCACCAGATTTTTCCCAGCTGGAGACATGACACTGGAGGTAGGCCAGTGCTTGGACGTGGTACATAAAATCCTCTTTCTGCAGATGAGTGGCTGGTCAAACTGATTTGATTACCAGATTTGGGAAGAAATTTTCTTCTTCATCACTTGGTAAGGCCCAGAACCAGAACAAGGCATTTTGGATGGATGGAAGGACAAAGCAGAGAAGGCTCCATGGTGTGATAACTTAAAGGAAGTAGCTGAGCCAAATGACAAAGTCTCAGTTACAGACAAGGTTTCAAGGGGAGATGCTCAAATTCAACCCAACCATGAGTTCAGAAAGGTCCCTCTCTGCCCTCGCCCCTCTCTGTCCCTAGGCTTTAAACTGATGAAGGGGAAATCTAGGTTAGACATTAGACTCTGAGGGTGCTGAGGCACTGGCACAGGGTGCCCAGAGAAGCTGTGGCTGCCCCATCCCTGACAGTGCTCAAGGCCAGGTTGGATGGGGCTTTCAGCAAGCTGCTCCAGTGGAAGGTGTCTCTGCCTATGGCAGGGGGTTGGAACTGGATGAGCTTTAAGGTCCTTTTCAACCAGAACCATTCTATGGTTTGATAAAGGGATGTAGGCAAAGCTTCACTTAGAGTGTGAGGCAAAGTTTGTAGCAGTGAGGTTAATGGTTCACAGAGAAGGCATGCTTTTCCCTGAGAGCCTCCTTGGGGCTGGTTTTCCTGCTGCTCTATAGATACTGATTCCTCCTCTGGGCAACAAGCTTCTCCTAGCTTGCAGTGCAGAGGCAAGAAGAGGCAAAAGTCCCATCAAAGACATAATGAAGTTCATCTTCCTTTACATCCAAAAGCATCCTCAGCAATGAAGGGATCCCCCAGGTTCTCCTGTGAGCTTTGTGTGCCAAAAGGTAAAGCAAGGCTGGTGTTTACTTACATTGGAAAACGTTTTAGTCACTAATACTCAAGGGTGTTGGTCTTAATGCCTTGTGAGATGCCTATGACCAGACTAGGTGGCTTGGCCTTGCTCTGTCTGCATCAGTTGCTGACAAAGCCTGAATATGTTCGCAGCAGTGGGGAAAAGTGCATAGACTGAGATAGTCATTGGGATGTTAAGATCAAAATTCATGGAAATGGAGTTCCCAGGTCTTCTGGAAAGCTTTGAAAGTCTTACAGACACAGCTAAGTCCACTCAAGCTGTATAGGAATCTGGAATAATGCTGAACAGCAGGACCTTTTCAACCAACTGAAACAAAACAGCTGCCTGTTGACAGAGCTCACAGGTTTCCAGTTAAGTTTACCTTGAAGAAAGTCTTGCTTTCCAGGGAAGCCTTTTTCTTGAAATCTATTTCTTGAAATCCAAAAACATTTCCATCTGGATAAGCTGAAGGAATGGGAATTTCTTGGTATTCTGCAGCCTCACATCCTCATTCATTTGTCCAGTGTGTGTGTCCCAGCAGGAATTAGGAAATACAACTTGGGTGACGCAGCAGCTCTTCTCTGGAAAAAGGGAAATCAGCTGTATCGTGGGGCATAAAGGGAAATAAGAGTATGAGATCTGGACTTCCATCTCCCAGGGCACCATGCAGCAGCATTTCCTAATGGAAATATTTTGGGGTTTGGTTGAAATATTTGGATATTTCAGTTTCAGCCAAAACATTGAACTTTTTCCTTTGAAAAATTGAGATGAAAACTATTTTATTTTTCCATTGAAGTTTTGCCCAGGAAAAATAAAGCACTTTCCAACCAGCTCCACTGACGATCACAAAAATCACTCCTTTTTTGACCATTTAAGCAGCTGTTAGAGGATTAAGATGGATGCTACAGCCAATAACAAAGAAAAGGCAGTGCATCAGAAAACAGTGAAGGCCAAATGGTTTTGGAGCTGAGGTTCAGCCATGTCAGTGAATTGGATAAGTGAGTTCCTGAACATAAAATAGTGTGTGGAGACCTCAGAGCAGATTCCAGTATCTGAAGGGGGCCTACAAGGATGCTGAGGAGGGCATTTCATTAGGGACTGTAGTGGTAGGACAAGGGGTGATGGGTTTGCACTGAAACAGAAGAAGTTCAGGTTAGGTATAAGGACACCTGGTGGTGTTCAAGGCCAGGTTGGACAGAGCCTTGGGTGACATGGTTTAGTGTGAGGTGTCCCTGCCCATGGCAGGGGGTTGGAACTGGATGATCTTAAGGTCCTTTCCAACCCAAACCATTTTATGATTCTATAACAGGTCATGAAGGCTTGTATGCTTTTTCTATATTGCATATGTGACTGTGAGTAGTCTGTGTCAGGGTGTGTACAATACTTCAGTGTAACCTGGTTTGTGAAAATGCAAATGAAAATATATGCAAAGGACTTCTGGAGCCCTCTTTCCTTTTAGCATTACCAACTAGGGAAAAGAAGGTATCAGAGGCTTAAACTCTCTGCCAGCATGCTTGTAATTCTTACATTATCATGAGTACCTATCTGACTCCCCACAATATCAACAGGTTGACATGGCCAATGTTTCTCTGTGTCTGCATTCTTTGTAGCTTTGAGAACCAAATATATATTAGAATAGAGAAGTAAAATAAAGCCTAAAACATGAACATCTCTTCCTGCTTTGAGTCAATTCATTACTAACAGAAAGGTACCTGGCAATATTAAGACCGAGTGACCCATCCAGGCCCTGATACAGGCTACAGAAATTGTACAGTGTCCCTTAAATACGTTTTGACTTGCCTAATGATTCGCACTGCTCTGTGCTCAATTTGAGCCAAACCAGCAGCAGCAGTGTGTGTCTGCACTGCTCTGGAGTGCCATTTCATGTGTACTTCATAAGGAAACACCTTGTGCTCTCTGAGTGTTGAGGTTTTGTGTCAAGAGTAGATCCAGGAAAAGGTGACTGAAGAGAGGCTTTTCTGGTGGAAAAGGTTTAGAAAGAGCTCATCTCTATGGGATGTTTGAGTGGAGCTATAGTTACATAACTTTAGAAGTTGTAACTTCAATTTGAAGTTATTTTTATGTTTAATGGGTGGTTACAAAGAAGGTAAAGAGCTCCCTTTTTGCAAGGAGTCGCATGGAAAAGATGAGGGGTAACGGGCACAACTTATTCCTAGGGTGATTTTGACTGGACACAAGAGGAAAATTTTTCACAAGGTATATAATAGCCATTGGAGTAGTCTTCCCAGGGACGTGGTGGACTTCCCAGTGTTGGACACTTTTAAGATTCAGCTGGACAGGGTGCTAGGACGTCTACTCTAGGTCATGCTTTGCCTAGAAAGTTGGACCGGATGATCCTTGAGATCCAAACTGGGATTCTGTGGTTCTATGAACTTCTGCAGATGCAAACCCCTGTACGGATAGCTTCACTCTAAAATAAGACTTTCCAGCTTAAGGCATGTCACCAGCATACGAGGACAACCACTAATCTTCCAAAGCTTTAATGATACACTGTGGCCATTGCATTGATAATTATGGGCTACATAAAACCTGAGACAAGGTTGAAGCTATCCCTAAGGCGCCCTGACCACAATGCGTGTCACAATGATACTCCTTTCTGAAGATGGTCAGCTGTTATTCGAGGTTTTTACCTAACATAGCAACAGCAGTTCATCCTGAGTGAGCAGCTGCATGAGAAAATGAAGTGGATTCCATCCATGTGCTCATTGCAGAGCAAAGGCACAAATGTTGCCTGAGGTGTTTCACATGGTTTCAGTGCATTATGGCATCTCCCCATGAGAAAGGCTAACTCTTTTATGGCCAAAAGCCTCTTGGTTTTGGTTTTAAGTATTTCCCTTTGTGATGTAGGACCATCACCAACCTGATAGAGAAGATCAGAGACTCCGCTAAACAATTAAAAAAGCTTATAGCTGTGCTAACAAGGGACAATGCTCTATAACCATGCTAAATCACCAGCTTTTGTTATCCTAGGCATAGGGGCACTTGCCACAGGTGTAGCATGACTAGAGATGGGCAATATTCTGTGGTCACTGTTCCAAGAACGTAGTAGCCAGTGATGGCTCCTTTTTGTACCACCATAGGTGGAGAAAAGGAAATCTGCAGATGGTTGAAATATCCTGTGTTGTGCAGCTTGAAGACTGGTGGTAACAGAAGCCAGCTTACCCAGAGAAGCTCTGGTTATGCATCTTACAAAATATATGCACAAGCTATTTGGGACTTGGGAATGGGTGTAGGAATGCTAAAGCACTTACAGGAGCTGTATTTCTGAATCTGCTTGATGCATGTTCTGAACATCTTCAAGTAATATACAGGAATTTGGTTAGCCTTAGCACTGAAGAGTGAAGGCAGCTCAAATCAAATCAGGTGATTTACCTGCTAAAGCATCCCAATTTGCTGTCTGTTCTGTCAAACATCTTGCATGATCTCTTTCATAACTGCTGTAAGTGGATTAAGTGACAGACACATCCGCAGAATCTGTGCTATGGATCTGCTGTAGGATTTCAGGTAATGAATAGCACAAATAGTGTATTTGTGGGTCATGAATTAAACTCCTGCATGGACTTGCTTAAGTGTAATCCACAGAGGGACTCTGGGGTTTTTGGATTGTTTTGTGCTTCTTGTAACAGAAAGGGGACTTACTGGGCACAACTAATTGCAGTTGGTGGTAGAGTTCTTGCAGAGGAGAAGGGTCCATGCCTTCAAAGCATGGAGCATATGATAGTCACCAATGGTGACGTGATATTGCAAGTGAGCTTTTGCTGCTATGAGTGAGCAAATGCTACAGAGCGGAGAGTTCTTATTAAATAAAGCTCTACTACCAAGTGCAGGCACTGCTCCAGATGCCTGTGAGACATTATTTAGACGGAAGTCATCATTCACCTCTTGGAATTAATTTGTGGATGCAGATTTAATTATAGTAATGCATTTATAACTTTTTGTTCTTTTTCCATTATGACATGAGGAAAATGAGTAGGTAATAGCTGGATACCACAGCTTTACATGGACCGTAGATCCTCTGGGACATTGCTCTGTGCTCCAAAAATGAACCTAAGCATTGCTGTGTCCATATATGCATGGAGATACACAACAGTACCGTGGTGAATCATGGCAGCATGGGGAAATGTTGGTTATTTTAATGCTGTGATCTTTATTCTTGCTCTGTTTGCCTTGTTACTACTGAATATCACTAAAGCTGCCTTTGCTTTTAGTCTCCTTTGGTTCCTCCTTACTGACCAAGATCAAGCTCCTTCTCCTGACTCTTGTAGCCTTCCCTGAGTGCTGTACTCCTGGGAAGGCAGCAGGTGTTACAGTAGATACCAGGATGCCTTAAATCTTATGCAACTAGTAGATTTTAGTGGGGGAAGGGGAAAGCCTCTTCAACATCACCTTAAAAGTTTAGTATTTAGCAAACGCCATCCATGCTTTTTACCATTTTTGGTAGCTGTTTTATCTGGTCTGTAGGCAATTTAATCTGTGTTTCTGGATAGGCTTTTTCTTCCTCTGCTTGATGTTCCCAGATAGCCTGTATACTCACTTTGAGTTTTCCAGTCACATGAGTTATTCTATTATATCTATTCTGCCAACTAACCTATAATTTTGATTATGTACTAATGCTTTCAGTTCCTCCTTTTCCTTTCCCATACTACTTGCCTGACCATGCAGACATCAGCAAATCACCCCTCCATTTCCCTTTCTGTGCCTTGTATAACCCTCTTATCACTACCTACATTCCCTTCCCAAGGGTTAGGCACTTTTCCAGGTCACCATGTTCTCCCTGGTTACCCTGACATTACTTCAGCAGTCAGTCACACATACACAACCTCAATCCAGGCAATATCTTCTCTGAAGTACTCAGTAAATTCTTTGTCTACTGGTTCTTTCCATTCATAGGCTTTAGGAGGCACTGAAGAGTCTGAGAAAGAAAACAGAACTGAGGAATGAGCCAGCAAGCTGAAGAAACATCATTGGGGTGGATGGGAAACTATAGCTCAGTGTTAAGCAGTGTTTGTGATTTGTTAGGCGAGCTGCTGTGTTGAGCCTGAGTTATTGGAGTGCTGCAGTGTACCATTACCACCGCTGAGTAGGTCTGCTAGTAGGTCTAGGAGGTTTTATAGTCTGTCTTGCACCGAAGTTATTACAAGTGACATAGAACCCCTTCAAACAGGGCATTCGCTAGAGGTCTCGTGCTAATGACATGGGTGGTCTGGGCATTGCTAAAGTGACGTTTAGTGACTTTAATTTTCCTTTTTATGTCTACCTGTGTGGCCCTCCAGGAAGGAGAATAATGAGGGAAGCACTCATTAAATGTGGAAAAGGGATCTAGTTACTCATTTTCAGGTGTGTCGACATGCGTAGATCCTAGGTGGAAAAGTCAATGTATAAATGAAGGGGAAAATATGTTAAACATGAAAGTTTGACTTCAGTGAGCCTTACACCTGCCTGATAGAGTGATGTGTGATGGGCAAAGAGGGGAAAATTGGCTGAATTATGCCAATAAAACACTTGAAACCTAAAATAGTAGCAAGAATTTTTATGCATCAACAGTCCTTATACTGTAGGAGTTTGCTAAGTGCCTTTTGAAACCAAGGCTTTTCCACATGTCTAATAGGTGCATGACCCCTGTTACTCTTAACAGAGAAACTCGTGATGGTGTTGCTCACATTCCTCTGCAGGCATCTTGGTATGGGAGTGCCAGTGTCTTACGTTCCCTGTTGCAGTATGCAATGGGGTGCAGTGAAGTGACTTGTCCAAGATCAGGTATGCAGGTGTTTGTAGATGTTGGGAGTTCCTCACATCAGCAGAGGCTTCACCCTGCCCCTGCTCCCACCCTCCTGTTCCCTGGCTGCCCAGGATGGTTATAGGGCTGGCTCATGACTACCTGCATGCTGCCTAACTCAGTAGTGTCCCTAAAGCTGTGTCTGTTGCCCATCACTGATACTGGGGCCTTTAGGAGCTGCTAAAATGAAGATATAACTTGGGTGTATACACTTCATATGTGCTTCTATCAATGCTTCCCCTAACATTTTTTAAAGGGGCAGTCGTAAGTACCATGTTTAGTGTTACAAGTAAGTTAGTTCACACCTTTGCAAGTTATGGCTAGAAGTAAAAGTGTAGCATCTCCCATATGATACCTATCCTAGTCCATATACAATGTTTTTCACATAGTTTTCACTGCAGCAATATTAATGTACCTACATTTTATGAGTCCACCTGCACAATCTGTCCCTTTTAAAGCTCCTGTTTGCCTCAGTGGTGCAGGATCAGGTACCCTGTGTGAAGAAGTACGCCAGCTACAGTTTCGTTATATGGCTGTTTCTGCATGGAAAAGCACCAGCAGGTAACACAATAAGTGAACACATGGTAGGAAAATTGTCCAGTGCACAAAAGAGATCCTGGATGACATTAAACAAATGGCCCAAAGTAGCTTTAGAAATGGTTTCATGCATCTTGGGCTGTTAGCTGTTTTATGTTTCCTGTCTGGAATGAAGAGAGAGACAGGGCAAAAGAGTTGGGGCCTTGTTTATGCTCATGTGTTTATTGTATCAGAGACATTTAAGGAGGGGAGGATATAGCAGGTTTTTCAAGGGGACAAGGTATGACTCAAATCCAGGTGCAGGTTATTTTTCCATGCAATGCATCACTTGCCTATTAGACATAGATTTACCAGCAGCCAAAACAGATCTTGGCAAAGCTGGCATTCTTCTTGCCATGAATGAATGGCATCTCAGCTTGTTATTGTGGTTTTACAAATCTAACAGATGTTGCTGATTTCTGCTTGATAACCTGCTGTTTAAGGGGAATTATTTAACTTCTACATACAGATAAGTGGGCTGCTAAACCAAATTCATCCCAGGTGTAACTGCAACATTGGTTTGGTTCCTAACCTGTAGATTCTTAGCCTAAGTTTTATGTATTAGAACTGGACAGATGTTGTTGTGTTCTGCCTAAAATAAGATATTTTAAAGTGTGTTTGCTTCAAGGAGTTCAGATCTTTGCTTTTTTGTCTTTCCCTCCCCTGCCCCCAGTCCTTCTGGTGCCTTCTATTCACATCTGCTGGGGCACAAATGGCATGGTAAGCACATCAAAGCATGTATCAGAACTTCACATTCTTTAAAACATAGACATCGTGCTGTGGCGATGCCAGGAGTCGAGGTCACAAATGGGATTTCAGCCTGCAAATGCTCCTGTACTTTGTAAGGTAAGAGGAAGCTTATTGGAAGAACTTGGAGGAATTTATCTGGATCATAAATATGTTTTAGAAATCAGTGTCTTCGAGAGATTAAATTAATGTGGCCTGTTTCAAGAAGCACAAAGCTTCTGCAGTGTTTTAAAGCTTAAGCTAATGAAGAACTGTCTGTATAACTTACTGATCTTTTTCTTTTGGGAGGAGGGAGAGGGGACACTAACAAACACTCCTTTAGATACTGGTAGTTAAATCCAAGGGAATGGTATTTCCAGGTAGCCTGCCAGCACTGGGTGCTGCATGCAGCACAGCAGATAAGATCTGCTACACAGTTTAAAGATATTTGAACACTCCCAACATTTTTGCATGCTTCCAAAGAGAGAAATACCACAGACCTGAGGTTACGGGTGTCTGTGTTGGGTTTGGTGGGAGGGAACAGATACATCCAGTCACCCCATGGCACTGAATCACTATTTCCAGAAATGTTACCTCCTGAGTCAGTCAGTAATTTGGGGGTATCCACAAGTCCCTGCCTGTAGGTGGGTATATGAGTACCCACTCACATCTAGTGTAAATACCACTGGCAGGATAGCTTTGACGTGAACGGCTGTGCAGTAATCCTTTAGGAGCTCAGGGTTGCCTCAGTGGGTCTTTGGTTATGCTAAAAGCTGTCCCCCAGTTACTTGTCTGTGGATGGAGACAGATTGACTAATTAAACATTTTATAATCTGAATCATGGCAATGGTTTTATAATGATTTCAAGTTCCATCTCTGACATGAGTCATCAAAATGGCATGCAGTATAGCCCTACATGATGTTCCTGGCCTTTATCTCTTGCCTTGTTCTGATTACAATCATTGGTCTTTCCCATGCAAGAGTTTCTGAAGGTGTTTTTATTTACCCAGAAGAATCACAGAATGGTTTGGGTTGGAAAGGACATCAACATCATCCAGTGCCAAACCCCTTGTCATGGACTGGGACATCTCACACTAACCTGTTTCATCCAAGGCTCTGTCCAACCTGGCCTTGTACCCTGCCAGGGATGGAGCATTTACCACTTTCTTGGGCAGCCTGTTCCAGTTCCTTCCCACCCTCATAGCAAAGAACTTCTTCCTTATATCTAACCTGAACTTCCCCTGTTGAAGTTTGAACCCATCACCCCTTGTCCTATCACTACAGACCCTGATGAAGAGTGAGTGATGAAGAAATGAAAGTAGAAGGGACGTGCCTTTCAGTGCAGGTTTGTGCATGAAGGTACACTACTCCTGCTGCTGCTGGCTGCTGAATCAGTTTTATTGTTGTATATGCTTTAAAACATATCTCATAGGTAAGGGAGACCTGATTGGTTTGTTGTTAAGGGTTATTTATTGCTGTAGACTCCAGCTGATATGGTGGCCTCTTGTGCTTGATGCTATATTTGTCAAATGGAGAGCGGTTCCTGGACTCAGAGTTTTACAAACACAGGAGACAGGCAGTGTGTTGGAAAATACTATCGCCTGTTTTACAGATAAGCAGAAATCTTACAACTGAAAGCAACTGGTGGGTGAGTGACACAGAGAAACTCTGCCAGAAGCAGAGACTATCTCGTTTTAGAAATGAGAGGAAATTCAGTGAAGTAGAAACCTTTTTTCTTTTCCTCTTTTCCTCTTTTCCTCTTTCAGTTTCCTCTTTCCTTCTTCCCTTTTCCCCCCCTTTCCCCCCTTTTCTCCCCTTTCCCCCCCTTTTTCCCCTTTTTTTTCCTCTTTATTTCCCTTTTCCCTTCCCTTCTCCTTGTCCTTTTCCTTTTCTCCCTTTCCTTTACTATTATTGTTACTAGTTTTCTTATTCCCAGGCAGCCCTCGATATACCTGCTCCTAGCACCTTTGTTCCATTTACTGGTTTGGTGCTCTGTGCTGGGCATAGCAATGCAGCATTTAAGCACCTCTTTTATTTACATATAAGAGCACATAGCACCGGTGATATCTTCTGGGATCTCCTCAGGAGAATGATGAATGGCTTCGGATTCTACTCTGTGTGCCAGGTGACTCTCCAGGTTTTTAAGATTTGTCTCTAATCTCTAATTTACCCCAACAAGTTCTTGCCCTCATTAATCCCCTTTGGTTACTGAAGGGAAAAGTTACCTCTATGGTTGCTCTGTTCTCTGAGCTCTTCTTTGGTGTGTGCTTTGAGAACTGAAGTGTAAACACTGCTTTTATGTGGACTGGGAATAGTGTGTGTTCCCATAGAGATCCTGAGCTTCTCCCAGATGGGAGCTTCCCACCCAGTGGCACCTCTGGTGACAGTGCTTGCAGCTTTTGAAGAGAGCTGCCTCCAGTCCCAGACTCCCAACAGACCCAGCCCGAGTTCTTCATTCTAAATCAAAGCATAATGCAATAGGCTTGGGTGTCACTAGGGAATGAGCCGCCCATTTGGTTGCAACAAGCAGTTTTCTTCTCCCATGTCACTCATTTGGCTGCTTTCCCCCACTACCTTGCAAATCTATAATGGCTTCCCAAATCTCTTTCCCCTTCCTACTGGTAAGTCAATTGAATTAAACTTAACTCTTCTTCATCCTGGCCAGCTTTTTCCCTGCACTCCTTGTGTTATATCTGCCCCCTTATCTGAAGACTGGGGTGCTGAGGCTGTCTTCAGATGCTCTGCTTACTTGACAAATGCAGCTGTATAAACTAAAAGCCTTCTTTCCCTGAGACATTCTTTGGGGTCTGTGATTCTCTTAGAGACAGCTGTTGTCCTCTTCTGTGCCTTCAATCCAGTTGTTTCTTGCTCTGGGAGCTGCCTTTGTCAGACAGGGATTCTTTTGCATAAACTGAGTGTCCATGTTGCAAAATATGCCTCCATTAGACACACTGTGCAGATGGCAAACAATAGCTGTCTCCTGCCAGGGAGGAAACCCATTTGTCACTGTTTCATCATCAGTCCCCATTGTGTTGCCTTCAGAAAAACCCATTCATCAAGACAAGTTCCAAAGCGCTGGTGTTTACCAGAGACACTGCACAAACACCATCTTCTTAAATTCAGGTCCTCCCTCGGGGGTTTCTAACATTGCTCTTTATTTCTGCTACACGGATTATCTAGAAAGACTACCTGAGGTCAGCAGCCCGTTTGCAGGTGATGGTTAGTTTTCATGCCTGAGTAGGCTGTTGGCAGTAGGGGCAGAATCTAGGACCTTTTCCTGCCAGCCTCTTCAGCCCAGGTGAGAATAGGTAGCTTTTATTTACTAACATGACGTAGAATGTGAGCTGACATGTGCCATCCTCTACATGTTGCCCACCGCACCTGCCAAATAGGTCGTACTGAGAGGAGCACATCTTCATGGATCTTGTAATCTTTGTGGAAATGTGTGAAAAGGAGCAAAGAAGTATTTGTGTTGATCAGGGTAATAACAAAGCTGGGACCGAGCCCAAGTTCTTTTCTTCACAGTGTCCTGAAAGCTTTCTTCAGAGACTGGGTTCTTACCTGCTGATGTACTGGTATCTCCAGAAGAACGCGTGCTCTGAAGGCCAGGAGCAACTTCTGAGGTCATGTAGACAACCTGCAAAGCACAGTGTAGGACTGGATCTTGCAGAGAAGGAGAGCAGCAAGCCAGGATCAGGTGGCTGTGTTATTAGACCCAGTAAGTACTGCCAAGTGCCCCACAAGCTCTCTGAGGTGGGCTGGTAGGTACTACAGTGTCTGTCCTGCTAACCCTCAGGACTTTGCATTTCAGCTAGGGCTGGGTTTGGAGCTGGACTGTGTACAGAATTGTTCTGGCTGACACTAGATGAATGTGACACAAGTCTTTAGTCTTGCAGGCTGTGTTTGGTTTTGAGTTGGGGTGATTTCAGCCAGATCTTCACCATTTATGAGATAACAGTAAGAAGTTGCCTGCCATGGGGAGGTTCAAAAAGCCTAAGAACTGTTCAGAAAGAAATGCTCTTGAGATGATAATAGCAGACATAGAAACAAGATCAGGTATTAAAGAAATGATGGGAGGAATTTGAAGGCATTCATTTTGGGTCACCTGAAATCATGAGGATGCAGCTAGAAAAAAGAGGCTGTAGAGTTCATGCATAAAGTTAGGATGGGCTGGGGTGGGAGGGTTTATCCATAGATGGAAGCAAGAATCAAAGACTGAGGGTTATCTAGGAACACTGGTGTGGGGACTCTGTCTTGGAGGCACTGTATTAAGGGGTTTCTGGCCAGGGTGTTTAGAGAGGGAGTGTTCATAACAGTAAGTAAGCGGATGCTGTTAATCAGAACAATATGGAGCAGGCGAGTACCCTTCATTCTGCAGGGGATTCTTTTTCCTTTCTTTCCCCCCCTTCTCACCCCTCTCCCCAACATGTAGCTCATGTACTGTGTTGGGCTTGGTGGTTTGAAATCAGTGAAGATAGGCTGAGGATATGGCACATGGAGACTTAATTATGAGACCTGCAAATACCAGAAGTGTTCTGGAGACCCGAGACATCACGGAAAGGGTTAGTGCTTCACCAGGAAGCCGACAGCACCGCAGTGCACCACAATTAAGACTTTAAAATATGTAACAGCATTTTTATGACATCAAAGTACTGTCGCCGCACAAGGCAGTGTTTAGGAAAAGATCCCTGCTCTTCACCCTGCAATCATGATGTACATATTGGCAATAAGGAAGTCAGCAATAGCTATTTACTGCTCTCCTGCAGCTGTGGACTTATAACTTAGGTCCCTAATTAAGTAGAAGCAGGGCTAACCACGAAGCACACCACAGTGCCTTAAAATGGCTTTCATACTGCGGAAATCTGGTGTTTGGTTACTCCAGAGAGTGGGGGTTTTTCTTCCCCCCCCCCCTTGAAAACTATATTTGCACATTCAAAAATAATTATCTGGAGGTTAAAAAAAAAAGACGCTGTCTTGATGCACCATGAGATCTAAAGAGCTTTTCATTGAAGGCATTTAAAATGGGAGCTATTGACACCAGCCCCATCTCTGTCATCAGAAGTGAGTGATTGTTAGCACAGAAACTAGTCATGCTGCACAAAAGAGATCCCAGCGTGTGCGTAAATCTGCATAACCTAATTGACTATCTTGGGGACGTGATCTTCAGCTGTAAAAACCCCCCTTTGACCAAACAATAAAGTTAAAAAGGAATGTCCCATCATTATGTTCCTTAAATGTCACAGGAACTGCAGTAAGTGCATCTTGGCAGAGGCAAGCCTACATCATTAGTTCCTCTCCTGGTTGCTTGTAGGTTTTTTGTTCCACATGGCCTGACTTGACAGGACAACAAATAGGCCTTTGCATCTGTACACATTTATTAGTGGATTTTATCGTTGGACATCAAGGAAATGGAGTCTCATCTAAAGGTTTATGACTGTACACATCTGTGGCTTTTACTGCCCTCCGTTCAAACAAACAAACAGCAGCAGCTGAGCATTATTTTTGAGAAGCAGTGTTTCAGATTTAATAATCATTTGATGTTCTGAGGAGGCCTTGGCTGTTTCTCTAAGTATTTGCTGGACTTCACTTATTGCGGGTGGGGGGGCTTCTGCCTTCCATGAAAAGGTGGTTTGTGTAATGCCAGCTTTCCTCCCCGCTCCCAGCATAGCTGGGTGTTGTTGGATCGTGTGTGGAGATGACTTATCATTGGGACTTACCCCTTTGTACATCTGGCAGTTCTGTCTCTAACTGACAACATGCAGAAGTATCCTGGAGGAGGTCAAACTGGGACATAATATTGCACTGTGCTGCTCTTAATAAGACTTCAACATGGTCCAGCTCTGCTGGTTGGCAAAAGAGAGCCTGAAACATAAAATCATGGAATGGTTTGGATTGGAATTGACCTTCAAAGATCATCTAGTCCAACTGCCCTGCAATGAGCAGTGTAGTGAAGGTAAAGCAAGGCCTGAACAGTCTACATGCCTTTGCTCATTTAAAATACCTGTTGAAATTAGTGGGGTAAAGGATTTGTTCAAGCTTTCTTCATGAAATCAGAGTATTGCACAGTTCATAGAATCATGGAATGGTTTGGCTTGGAAAGGACCTTAAGATCTTCCAGTTCCAGCCCCCCTGCCATGGGGAGGGACACCTCACCCTAGACCATGTTGCCCAAGGCTCTGTCCTCTCCTTGAACACTGCCAGGGATGGAGCATTTACCACTTCTCTGGGCAATGCATTCCAGTGCCTCACCACCTTCACAGTGAAGAACTTCTTCCTTATATCCAACCTGACGTTCCTCTGTTTAAATCTTCACCCAGCTCTCATGCCAGGAGCTTCTAGCTGGCTATAGTCTGAGCTGTCACATGTTAAAATGAAAGTTAAAAATGAGAATCCTGAAGGACATTTTAGGAGCAGCAGCTGGGTGAAAGATAAAGTGGTGCATGCTTAACATTTCCAAGGGGCTTAAACCACAGTCTGGGGTGAATTGCTGCCCACTTCTTAATGCTGTGCTTATGCAGGACCCTCAAGATCCCAGCTTACATGCCAACACACTGAAATATTTTGCTGATAATAATTTAAGGCTCATACCTACTAGTGTGCTTCATTGGAAGAGTTGAAAATTGAGGACTTAAGTTAATGTAGCCTGTTTTGATGAATTATGCTGTGTTCAGGACTGTTTTAATCGCTTACATAAGGGAGGATTGGAAGCTGATTTTTAACTTAGTGTTTTCAGACT
Source organism: Melopsittacus undulatus (assembly GCF_012275295.1). Taxonomy (NCBI): domain Eukaryota; kingdom Metazoa; phylum Chordata; class Aves; order Psittaciformes; family Psittaculidae; genus Melopsittacus; species Melopsittacus undulatus. The sequence continues at coordinate 5,048,531 of NC_047529.1, read as the reverse complement.
GGGGAGTGGATGGAGAAGTTCTGTCTAACAGTAGGTTCTTACTATCTACTTGCATGAAGGACACTGTTTCGTGAAAACATCTTCAGTCAACTTTATTTGAGCTTGTAAGTGTTTTAGCTCAGATAGACTATTGGGATGGAGAAACTGATGGGTATAAAGAGGTGGGGCTCTTTATTCATTGTTTTGTAGTGAGGAAATAGAACTCCAGTTGAGCTTATACATTGATTTTATTGTGTGTGCTGATGTATTCGCTTTGAGGTAGACTTTCATACACCAGCTCTTGCAAGAAGGGCCTGGGCCACACTGTGCTTCCCTGAAGACAGGACTCTCCTCCCTGCCCGCTGTGCTCATGGTGGGTCTGTTTTGAGGCCCACTTCGGGACAGAAGTCGTGTTTGGACTGGCTCCTGTGCAACTGCCCGAAGGCTGGGACAGAGCATGGAGCAGGGCCAGGGCCTCCATATGGACCTCCCAAGTCCCTGTGCTGTGGCCTGACCTCAAGACCAGATTGCATTGTCATTGTTCTGTTTAAACAGTGTTGTCATGAGAAAGAGAAAGCTGTGTGGAGTGCTAAGATAATAATCATCTGACAGAAACTGATGGCTAAACCATCTTTAATGGGCTCAGCAAGAAGCCCTAAGAGCAGATCTTCAGGACAGAGGATGGAGCACTCCTTACGCCTTATGTTGATCTTTGCAGCCAGCATTGAACAGTTCTGTAAAGGCCAAGTTTAAGCAACAGTTGCTGGGAAGAATAAATGTATGTTTTCCCTATACCACACAGTGCAAGTGACACTGCCACTTAGGTGAAGAAAGCCTGTGGCAGTCCCTCTTCTCAGTCATTTGTAAGCCTTTTGAATGAGTTCCCAATGTGAATTGTTACTCCACTCTGCAGTGGGCTACTTTTTGGCCAGCTCAAAGAAGCCCCAGAAAATATTGCACCCATATGCGCTTCCCTCTCTCTCTCTTTTTTTTCACATTCTCATTAAGTTTATAAAACCCACAAATTTAGACCATCTGTCCTATAAATGTTTCTAAACTACACCAAGATGAAAAAGCTGTTCTAGCTTTTTGATATAAGCGGTCAGCAAACCAAACACAAAACCAGAGCAAAGCAAATATTTTCTTGTCATACATGCTTCCCAACCGTGACGGATGAACTGTTATTTTTGATGTGTGTTTGGATCCAAATTTTGGAGAGAAATGCCTTCTAGATATGTGCACTTAACACCAAAGCAGCTTGATACGAAGAATTCTTGTTGGGGAGGGTGTAACAGAGGGAAAGTTGCACCACATGCTGCCCAAGGACTATATTAAAGAAGCTGTTTCTTCGATTATTCATCTTCCAAGTGCCCCGCTGACTGCTTTAACAAAGCCATCCCAGGCATGGACTGTGTCAGCCCATTTTCATGGTAAGGTGTTCATGCTTCTCTTCAAGCCACCTCTCTTGGATGTTAATCCAGGGATATTTATTGCCTCCATGTGAAACTCCAAAGTGGGTTTGGAGTATAATGATGAAGAGAGGCTGTTTGCAGTGCTTAGTCGACAGGTGGGATTGTGCTCAGGTTCTTGTTCACAGGCAAACTCAACAGTAACCCATGTATTGTGAAAAGACTCAATAAAGCAAGTGGCGGAAAGGGGAGATCTCACTTGAGATCTTTCTTCCTGGTGTTTCCATGGACATGGCAAATTCCCAGCCTAAAGCCTTTAAGAATGAGAAGACCCTGCTTAAACTGTGCACCCTGCTTAAATTGTGCACCCTGCTTTGGTACTTACAGCTCAGTGAAAAGAAAAGGAGATCTGCTCTGACTGTGTCCAGTGGCATTTTCACATCTTTTGTTATTGGCACATTACTGCTCTGAGGACTAGATCCTCACTCAAAATCATGTGGCAAGGAGGTCTTGTTCTGTAGGATAGACCCAGAGTTTATATGTAAAGATATTCTTACCCATTTGCTTTAGGTATGTTACAACATTTACTATGCAATTCCTGCAGGTTTAACTAGAGCACAGATATGAAGTGGCATATCATAATAGAACCGTGGACTGATCTTTCTTGTGAGCGCTGAGGAACTATGTACGGAGCAGTCTGAAGGGGAGCTGTGAATGCTCAGTACACCTGGAAAGCCACAAGGAATTAGTGTCTTTTTCATGGAAGAGAAAACCAGTGGTTGAGCTGTGCAGACAGTGAGGGGTACATTGTTGCATGTGGGAGCAGTGCTGGTTTTTTGCTGCCACTGAGTTGAACTTGCCTACCTTCCGCTATTTTCTATGCCCATACCTACAGTTGAAACACTTTTCTGGGCCCTCTTTATTATCAGTAGGAGTTATAGGTGATACTTAGGCTCAATTCATCTGACTTGTTTTAATCTCTGTCTTTTAATTCTCTATCTTGCAGCTGAAATGTGACTTAAAAGTGTAATGTTTGCTGTGATTATAGGGGCACTGGAGGTAAAAAGCTTTGTAGATGCCTGCATTTGGACTGAGGAATGAAGACTACTTGTCAGTTCTCCTCTGTACAGCAACCTGTTTCTGTTAATAAAACTGTGGTGCAAAACCCCAAAGTCCTATTTAAAACAAGATAAAAGCTGGGCTGTGTTCAGCACTGCCATCTCTTCCTGACTCTTATGATGTTTGAAGTTTCTCTTTTGCTTGCCCAGCCCAAGCCTGATTCCAGAATGCACTTCTTCCAAACATTTCCTGACAGTTATCTGTGGGTTAAAAGACCTGTCTGTATGGCAGCTTTACTCCAGGAGAGCAGGGACCTGTGTGCCAGGACATGCTATGCACATGATTCTATGCTAAATAATTCCTGTGTAGCAGAAGGTACGATGGATGCTCTCAGTCTCTAGGGTTGATCTCCCCCACTCATTCTCCTGCATTCATTCTTTGCAAACAAACAAAAACCCAACCCTTCTTCCAGTACAGTGCTTGGGATCAGCACTGGCACGTGAATAATGTTTGGCCAGTGATTTAAATTCAGTAGCTATTTGTGCAATGAGTAAGGTAGTCTCACGTCAGCAGGTGAGTGCAGGGCATGCCTTCACAGTGAATTGCCCTTTTTAAAGTTAAAACAAGGTGCAAAGGTTTTGGTGTTGCTCTTTTTCTTTCTTGGAGTTGTGCTGCTCTGCTTTTCCTTAAAAAAGTAATGGATGGGGAGAAAATGATATAATTTCTTCTAAATCTTTACTATCACAGAATAGTTGAAGTTGGAAGGGACCTTCGAAGTTCATCTGGTCCAAGCCCCCATGATGAGCAGAGACATACTCAGCTAGAACCACATCCAGCCTATCCTTGAATGTCTCCAGTGAAGGAGCATCCATCACCTCTCTCGGCAGCCTGTGCCAGTGTTTTACCACCCTCATTGTAAATAGTAAATTTTGCTCACATCCAGCCTCAATCTCCCCTCTTTTAGTCTAAAACCATCACCCCTCGTCCTGTTGCAACAGGCCCTGCTAAAAAGTCTCTCCCCATCTTTCTTATAGGCCCCTTTTAAGAACCGCAAGGCCACAATAAAGTCTCCCCAAAGTCTTCTTCAGGTTGAACAACCCCAGCTCTCTCAGACTTTCCTCCCAGGAGAGGTGCTTCATCCCTTTGATCATTTCTGTGGCCCTCTTCTGAATCCTCTCCAACATGTCCATGTCTCTTTCCTGTACTGAGAACTTTGGAGCTGGGCGCAGTACTTGGATAAGCTTCACACACCTTTGGGTTCTCCCTGCTGATGGAGGAGGCACCAGATCCCCTTGGTAGAGATACTGAATCTTTCAGGGCTTTATCACTATATGTTTGGAAATTTGAAATGTCTAACCCAGGTTTTGCCTGCACAGAGCTCTTAGCTTTTTCATTTTAGCATTCGATTTTGAACATATAAAGCAACTTAACGGAGAAGTATAAAAGGTTAAAGACTAATTCCTTTGGAAATCTTAGTTTTATCAGATGCAAACCTTAAGATTTATAGTTCAAAGCAAAAATCATTTGGAAGCTGACATTTTAGTCTGATCAGGAATGATATTTTCTTTGTCTGTAGCCCCCAAAGTATGCATTCAATACAGCCAAGCTGGGATGTGTTTCCCCTGATCCCCCAGTGGAAGAGTTCACTATTTCCACAGCCTGGGTTACGACTGCTGCAGAAGAAATGCTGCGTTCTCTATTATGGCTCTGTTGACAGAGTGCATTGAGGAATGATGTCCTGTATGATACTCCAAGTTTCCTACAAGGTGCTCCAAGATTGATAGGATCCTCTGTAGTGACAGCAGAGGACTTCAGATTTACGGCTCAGTGGGAGTTGTGTCTTCTCATTTCTGTAGCCTTCTGTGCATGTCCTCTAGTGTTTTATAGGAACTGGGGTTGCATCATCAGGCTAAGACTGGACTTAGAAATTATATATGAATCATAAAAAGAGGTTGTAAACTAATGTACTTACAGAAGAAAACTACCTGCACACATGTGCTCACATGCTGGACAAAGGTCTGAATTCACTATGGAATTGCCTTACTAATCTGCCAGGCTCAGCAGCTCTTGATAAATCAGGTTAAAAATAAATAAATAAAAATGTTGGAACACCCCTTAAGTAAAAAGGGGAGGATTGGAAAGAAACATTTTAGAACTAAAGGAAAAAAACCCACAAAGAAACCATTTTGCACAAGATTTGGAGAAATCATTAACTCCAGCTGTTTTCTCCCTTCTCCCCTCCCTCTCCCCAGAGTTGAAGTACAAATTGTCAGTGTTCCCTTCAAAGGTCTGCAGAAGTTCAGTGTGCATCAGGCAATTCGGGAGCTTCTGCTCGTTTGTGTACCAAAAATAGGGAATTTTGCATTTTAATTCCATCCAGCAAAATCCCATCACAGAGCTTTATTGCTTTACTGTGATTCCCCTCGCCCCGTGCAAAGAAATAGGTGCACACAGCACTCAGAGAGCTGACATAAATATCTCAACTTCAAGTGGGGTCATTTATACAAGTGAGGATGTTGCCATGTTTGTTATAACCAGGTTTTTCCTGAATATAGCTGACTTGCATCCCAGGGTTACATCCAGGTGGGAAATCACCCAGTGCCCTGTGCTCTGAGGACAGAGCTTTGTCTGGAGACCTGTGGGAGTAGAAAACCTGGAGGAGGCCTGGAAGGGAGGAGGAGCAGAGGTGTAGTGTCCTCTCTCTGGTTATGAAATAGCTTAGGAATCTGGGACACCAGTGATACTCTGGGGTTGGTTGTCAGTGATGTCAGCTAATACCTTTGCCAGTTATGCCCAGTAGCTGCCTGCTGTATTTCTAATGCTTCAACTTCTAGCAAATTGCATTTCATTTTTTTTTACAGTGTTTCTTTAAACAAGTAGAAAACTACAGTGTGGGGCAAATACCCTTCTTTAAAAGAGCTTGAATAACCTTAAAGTCGCTTCCAACCCAACTTGTTCTGTGATCCTATGAACTACTGTAGGCTAATACTGTTAGACCAGGAAAGTGTGAAGAATTAGTGTTAGGAGGTGGATCCAGTTGTTGCCCTGTCCATTGCATTCACATGCCTGTAGCTGGTTCATTTAATTGCATGTCCCTGTGGCCAGATATTGCATTGTGCAGATTATTCTTCTTCTTCACTCCTCCTCCTAATCCATGTTAAGGTGGGAAGGATGCTTCCTTCTTATGTTGTCTGTGTCTGGTTTACTTCTCTCTTGAACCTTAGATGTCCTTAATTACAGCGTGTGCAGGAACTCTTAGCTCCTGAGTGTTTCAGTATTACACCCCATTTGTGTTTTAAGAGAGCAAGAATATGTGTCTGTATCTGCGCAAATAAAGCAGAGGGATGCTGAATTTCTTGTTCCTCACCTCCACTGTAGACAGAGCTGTGTTAAGATTTATGCTGGAATAGTTCTACTCTGGTGAAGTGCAGTAAGATATCCAGGTGTTTGCGGTATCACAAGAGAACAGAACTGAACAGGTACCAAAGGTACTGTAACATGCAAATATTTAGGAATTAATCCACGGGGTTGAATTGTACAAGCAAAGGTGCAATTCTTTTGGCTTCTGCATTGCTTTGTACCATAGCAAAGCCATAACAAGCATTTGACTACTTGGCACACGAATCAATAGAACAGTCTGTAGTGTCTGATGCCAAGTTATTTCCTCATCTCAGGCAAAACTCAGTGTTTGAGCTGTGTGTTGTCTTTAGGTGTTCCAATTTTTGCACTAGTGTGTGTTGGAGACATGAGGATAGGAAGATATAACCCTTCAGGTCTTTCCCTGTGATCTTTGGACTTTCTGAGCCATCAGATACCATATGCTTATACAAAACCAAACTTCTGCAGTAGCACTTGTACTCCACAAGTGCCATTTATTAATAATTCAGTGGTTTGGATTTTTCTGTTGTGCTCTCTATCTGTAGGTGTAGGTGAACAAACTACAAACAGTTGGATTTATTAATATAATTGTTAATAATATTGCTATTAATAAGGAGAAATAATGCAAAACTTTGGGTTATGTCTCTTTCTGAACACGTCCCCTCTCTCAGCAGTACTTCTGACAGCAGTCTCTGCACTAGCAGAGGACCGTGGTTCTCAGTTACTGGGTTTCTTCCACCTACTCCTATCTCCAGTGCACAAGCATCATTTCAGTTGCCAAACATGGGATTTGACCCAAAGCTCACACAAATTAGTGGAAAGCATTTCTGTTAATGTCCATAAAATTTGTATCAGACTGGTCCTGCAGAAAGGCTGTTCAGTTTTCCTTGCCTCCCAGAAATAAACAGGTTGACTTCTGCCAGCAGCAATGAGAGCTCTTGTGCAGACCCAAGGCTTTTCCAAGAGGTGCACACACTTCTGGCTGATCCATCCTTCAGTTAAGAGTTTCTTCTGCCAGCTCTGTTATATCTGCAGTGTTTGCTTTATGACATCTTTGTGCATGTATAGAAAGTAGGGGCTTCCCTGTTACATATCAAAAGAGCCCATGCATATGACTTTAAAGAGACAAAATCACTGGTGTGCTTGCTTTTCCATTGACAGAATAACATCAAATCATTTATTTCATCTTAGATGCAGCTAGGTAAGCAGAGTTGCAAGTAAAGGTAATTGTTAATGTTTCACTAGCACTCAGCTAGCAATTCTCTGAATTCAATCTGATTTTCAGCTGATGAGAAATTGTGGATAATTGTGGGTTATATAATAACTGTGTTGTGGATAAGTGTTGGACAGTGCATTCCAGTAATAATGTAGAGATAGGACAAGGGGCAATGGATTTAAACTAAAACAGGGAAAGTTCAGGTTAGATACAAGGAAGAAATTCTTTACTGTGAGGGTGCTGAGGCACTGGCACAGGGTGCCCAGAGAAGTGGTGAATGCTCCATCCCTGGCAGTGTTCAAGGCCAGGTTGCACAGAGCCTTGGGTGACATGGTTTAGTGTGAGGTGTCCCTGCCCCTGGCAGGGGGTTGGAACTGGATGATCTGATGGTCCTTTCCAACACAAACCATTCTACGATTCTATGTTTCCTATGCTGACTGTTCCATTCCTTGAATCTTAAAAGCCTTTGTATGGTAAAGGAACCAAGTTTATGATGTGAATGAAGTTCAGAGAGAGGTTAATAACTTTATAATCAGCTCTGGTTGAGAGATATGCAAATAGCATTTAAATATACAAAGTAGAGAGGAAAAATCCCATCACATTTTCAGGCTGCTGTTAGCAGGGCTTACTCCTTTACTTTTTTGATGAGGAACAGCTGTGGATTAGCACAGGGTAATCGGAGACAGTAGACAACCTGGTAGGGTCATTGTGCTCTGCTCCTTTGAAATGCTCAAGTTTATGGGGTGTCAGAGCAAGCTGGGTCATGAACCGACGGGGCTGAGTTACAACAATAGTTATAATCACAAAGGGCCGGACCATCAGCTGGTTGAGATCAGCAGAGCTCTGCAGTGCAGATAAAACCCTTTATTCCAGGTGGGGATTTGCCCCCAAAAGCTTTATCCTTATATCTGCCAAATTCCCATCAGCACGCAAATTTGATGTGGTCTTGGTTGGGTTAATGGCTGTTGGTGCTACATTCACCCCAAATGAGTATTTCTGTAATGGAAAGGTTTTAAGAGGTGACCATGTTGTACCATGACCTCATTTTTAGACATAAGCAAATACTGCTGGGTTTGTGCAGGTTGTGCTTTGATAAATGGCTTTTTGCATATTGCCTTTTTGAGAAAGACAGTTTCCTTTTTAATTGGCATCTGAAAAGTGAGTATTTTCCCTCTCATTTTTTCACTCCTCCAGTTGTATGGCTTTACTTTTTTTCTCCCTCTGCCCAGGCTTGTCTTCCTCTTTGTTTTTTTATCTACCTCAATTGAAAAAGAGCAATGAGTTAAAAATAGGAGAGAAAAAGGAAAACAAATGATGGAAGAAAACCAGGAAAACGTTTCTAAAGGGAAGGAAGCAAAAGAATGATCTGAAATGCCAAAATAATCACACTTAAAGAAAAAGTAAAGTTTAACAAACCTGCCACGTAAAACATTTTCTGATTTATTTTTCCCCATTAATTCCTCTAATTCCAGCTTATTTTTTGCACAGAAAATATAAAACCTAGTCTATCAGTGTTTGTTCCATTTCAGTGTTTTAGAAGTCTTTCTGCATTGATAACTCTCTGCCATGTCCCTTTGAGAGTCAGTGTTCTGGGGGTTTGTTGGTTTTGTGTTTGTTCAGGTTATGTGAAATACATTGCTAGAGCAGTATTAAACACTTCAGCTGAGCACTTTTGGAGGTGAACCAAGTTTATTTAGTGTTGTTGCCTCCTTGTGCCAGATTATGGACTGTAAGGTTCACTCCTCCAAGCTGTGCAGCAAGTTCAGGAGCAAGCCCTGTTAGCACAGGGCTTCTGCATTCATAGAATTATGGAATTGGATTAGGGTTGGAAAAGACATTAAAGATCATTCAGTTCCACCCCCTGCCACTTGTGTTTAGTTAGTGTGGTGTGATAGGAGGTTCACTGGTGAAAGAAAGTGCAAGTTCTGGGTCAGGCTGGATCCAAGTAAAGAGAACAAACCAAACAAGGAAGCGGTGGCCAGTCTTTTGAATGAGATTATCAGCTTGTGGGAGTTGATTCGAAGTCTGTCCTGGGTGGCACCAGCTAAAGGCCTTTTCCATGGGCACCTTTTGGGCACATCTAAACAGAGTGGTTGTTTGTTCCGTGGAAAATTCAGCCTGGAGAAGAGAAGGCTGCATGAAGACCTCAGAGCAGCTTGCAGTATCTGAAGGGGGGCTATAGGGATGATGGGGAGGGATTCTTCATCAGGGACTGTAGTGACAGGACAAAGGGTGATGGGTTCAGACTTAAAACAGGGGAAGTTTAGATTGGATATAAGGAAGAAATTCTTTACTGTGAGCATGGTGAGGCACTGGAACAGGCTTCCCAAAGAAGTGGTAAATGCTCCATCCCTGGCAGTGTTCAAGGCCAGGTTGGACAGAACCTTGGGTGCCATGGTCTAGTGTGAGGTGTCCTTGCCCATGGCAGGGGTTTGGAACTGAACGACCTTGAGGTCCTTTCCAATCCAAACCGTTCTGTGATGCTATGAAAAATGGGCATTTGGGAAGAGATATTTACAGCAGTTGAGTAAAGATTTGGCAATGCCTTCTCCAGCATCACCTGTTGTAACCTTCAGGAAATATATCCAAAGCTGAACTTCCCATACACTGCTTTAGAGTCCTGTTCTGATAACAAAAGCCTGAATGACAGCTTGTTAATGTTAAAAATGGATAACTTTTTCTTGCATGCATATTGTGTGTGGTTGTTATTTCTCATTTAGCCATAGGAGATTTTACTCTTAAAACCACAATAAGAACTGAAATCATCACACCTATTATTGCGAGTGATTTAGGATAATAGGCTAATTGAAACATCACCATTGTTTTCTAGAACTACTACTATATTTTGCTTATTGTTTTCCTATTGCAAAACTTGCAGCTTATGCAACTGATGTCAGTGGAGCTATGTTAATTTATGTCAGCTGCTCTGATAGTTTTGCTTATGATTTTTGCCTTGGCAAAGCATGTATATAATATTGTTTTTCCCAGAAGATTGGCTGTATTACTCTAACTGTTATTATTGACTAATACTGGGGTTAGCCAAGTAGGACTGAGATTTCTTTCAGTAGTGGAAGCATCGATCATCAGGGTGAAACAGATTGTATTTTGCTGAAAGAAAAGCTACTTCTGTTTATTTGTAGGGCATAAACATCCCATAGGCCTGTTCAGAGTTATAACTGTGTAAATCCATTATAGCTGAGTGGAGCCTCAAGGCCATTATTTTTCAATGAGTGATATTCACCTGTTTGCTTAAATGATGCCAGGTGGACGGAACCAGCTTTTATAACAAATCTAAACTCCTCATAAACAAAGCTTTAACTTCCACTCTTCTTTGATTTTTGTGCTGCAGGTCTTGAGAAGGATGGGGGTGTCTGTAGCTTTGTGGTGATGTGTAGGAGCAGATGAAGGGAAAAGTCATTGCCCTTATCCTCACTGTGTCGAATAGATTTGCCTGTTCATGACAACAGACATCATCTGAGGGGGAATTAAATTCGACTGTATTTTGAAACATTGACACTTCCTAGAACTTGAACTCAAAGCCTGGAAGCCTGTTCTGTAAACAAGTGGCCTTCATTTCAGCAGGTGTAATTTCCCTCTGAGCAATGCTCATTTACACCAGTTTGATCACATAACACACAAGCTGATACAGACTTGGCCATGGTCTAGTAAAGTGGGACCTACAGCAGATGAGAAACCTGGATGGTAAGTGGAAGCAAGATTCACTATGATGTGGATGGAGTCTTAGGTGACATGGTTTAGTGTGAGGTGTCCCTGCCCATGGCAGGGGGTTGGAATGTGATAATATTAAGGTCCTTTCCAACCTAACTGTTCTGCGATTCTGTGATTCTATGATGGAGGAGAAATGGGTATTGGGTGGGAAAAGACGCAGAAGTAGAGGCTGTGCTAGGTATAGAAGACCTCAGTAATTTGTAACTTGGGTATTGGTGGTAGACCTGTCTCCTCTATGCATCTGGGGGTGCAGAGCAACAAGAGAAGGTGATTATCAGAATTTCTTTCCCTGTTGCTATTTCAGAACAGCATCTGGCTTAAGGCTGGTCTCAGTATTTCTGATGTTGCAGTGGGTAAGCCTGCCTTGTTCTTTAAAGTGCCAGATACTGAGCTCACAGTAAGGGCTTCAGTTGTATTTGTGCAGAAATCTCAACTCACTCAAAATAATGAGACTCGGGGTAAAGAACTGCAGCAATCCTTCCTGGCTGTGACAGAAACGGGTCCAGCCATTTCCAGGTCTGCAGAAGCCTGGCAGGATTAGATGTTAGCCAGAGGCCTAAAAAGGCAGCAAGCTGGTTCAGTGCATCTTACCAGCCTAATGAATAAGGTTGTGGTTTCAAGGTAAACTCACAGGTTTCATACAGATGTACAAACAGGTAGGTAGTGTTCTCTTCAGAAACCCAGAAATGAGGTTTGTGTTAAGTGATTTTTTTACCTGCCTTCTAAGCCAGTATTTGTTCATCTGACCTTTGCTGTCTGTTTAGAGATCAAATAGAAAATCAAAATGCAGTTGTCCAGTCGATGCAGTTCTGTGAAGGTCACCCATTCAGGCCCAGAAAGCTTTCTGGTTATGATCCCGTAGAATGGGTTTTGGCAGATTCCATGTGGGGAGAGCTCTATTTTTCAGTGTGCTCTCATTCTTTTAATCTTTGATGAATTCCTAAATACTGGATGTCCTTTTTCCTTCTGTAACCTGGCCAGTGTCTTCAGATGACAATATGCAACTTAACCCAGTGTAAGCAGTGAACAACAGAAGTGAAATGAAGAGCCGGACATCTCAGACATCACTCCTTGTTAGGCTAATAGCTTTTCAGCTCCTCCTGACAGCCACAAACAAGGGTATTTCACAGGGAAAACTTAGTGCTGGTGTAAAAGACAAATCCTCATCTGCCCTGTCTGATGTTCCGTTGTACTCAGCCATTGTGGATGAGTTAAATGGGATCTGCTGCTGCTGGGAAAACCTGGCAGCTGCTCCTCTGAACCTGTCAGGGACTGCTGCCATGCTCGTGGGTGCAAGAGGAAAGAAAGGCTTCTCTGATGACCTGTAAGTGAAGATAAGGCAACAAAGTAGGGATGAGCAGCCAGCCACTAAGCACATCTCTTCCTTTAGGCTCATAGATCTTTTTTGATTTAGGACACTGCATTTTTGTTAGTTCCAGGGTATTCTCATTCAACCCATTCTGGGGGCTTCTAGAAAACATTTTGTTCCAGCCATCATCAGAAAGTGTCATTATTACCAGATATAAATCCTCATTCAGTCAAACTGGTTCACAGCTGGTCTCTAATAAAGCACACTTAATGAACGTCTTTGAATACTTCAGATCAAACTGCTTTAGATGTTTTTCATGCTTCCTCCTTTCCTTTGGTGGCAAGATATCAGTAACATCCTGTTCAGTACATGTGTGCAGAAGTCTTGGTGTCCAAATGGATGACTTTTATGATTGATGTGATGCTGTCAGCAGTGCTGATGCTTATTGCAGCAAGCCAAGAGTTTACTCAGTGTAGAGTCACTACGCTCTGTCCATGATGGCCATGCACAGACATCAGGTCTTACATGCAGTGTATAAAGGCTGACCAAGGCCTGACATCGGTCCATAGGAACTGGAGTTCCTATCAAGGACACCTTCCCAAATAAACCATTCATATCCCTTTACCTTGACTTGGATGCTGAGCTCCATTCTAACTCCAGCATGTGTAGCTGAAGATTTCATGTCACTCCTGCAATGTGTCCTATATGTCAAGCCTGGGCAGCCTGTCCCACCATTACATGGTACATGGACTTGTCTGCAAGACTATTGCTTACTTCTCTTCAGGTTTCTCATACTTCAGCTTTCCATAATAAATGTCTTACTATAAATTCTTGGCTGACCAAAGAAGTTTGGCTAATCCTAACTTCTGGATGCTTATCAAAACCAAAGCTTGAATTTCATCCACCGTGAATCCGAGTCTATTTTTAAGGCTGCTGGTTGGAAGCATGGCTCCATGTGCTCTTAATAAAATAGTGGAAACAACATGCAGCAACTTTGTAAACAAACCTAAAAACTATTACTTTTTTGAGAGAGCCAACTTATTTGTAAATAATCTACACCAGATGTTGGCCATGACATAAATTTCCACTATTAATATCTTTTTACATGGCCTTGGACAAATCTGTGCCTCCGTTCCCCAGCCAAAAAAAAAGTGTGGTAGATTCTGAGGACATTAATGCTTCAGGAGCAAGGGTTATTTAAATAACTAAGAGACAACACTGGTGCTTAGACCGTAGTGGTGAGTACTGGAGCCTAGAGCTGCGTAAAAGTGTACTTGTAATGCTTAGAATTGCCATTTTTGTAGGGCTTGAAGCAAAGGCACAGCACAGTCCATATTGTATATTTATACCATATAATTAGCATACATTTTGTGTAATGCTACTTGTTCTGTTGAAGTCACTGGCCTAATAGTTGGGGCAGAGCTGGTGTATTTATGCTTGCAGTTCTTATTTCTTGAGGGACTATTAAGGGACATCTACTTGGGATACTTCCAGGATGTGATTTTGATTTAAGGGCAAGATTTTCCGTATCTGGAGCCTGAGGTCCAAGATTCTGAATAAGATTTGGAGAGATGTGGATATCCTCTTCATCAGAAGGTGTGGAGCTGCCAATCTGGTCAGAGATGACATGCTTTTTAAGGTACAGGACCTAATTACTGCAGTGGTCAAAGAACACCATGGTATTGCCCCGGCTGTTAGTCAGTTACATGAGCAAACATAGGTATTTTCAGCTCAAGGTCAGTAGCAAAACACTGTTGTTTGCTTAAGTGTCATCCTGGGGCTGCTGATCCTCCTGGGAAGTGAGTGTGCTGCAGTTTGTGGTGTGGGTGTTGACAGAACCAGGTCCATGATGTGTGCACCAGCAGTACAGATGTGCCATTGGTTGCTTTCAGTCTGAAATTCAGGCTTTTGAGGCAGACACAAAGCTGAATTTTCTGACTTGTTTTCCAGCTGAAGCAAAGACATAAAATAGCCTCCATTTCCTAAAGTGTTCCATCCCATTTCCCAGCTCAAGAATGTGGCAGAAGTTCATCTTGCCTTCTGTGAGGGCTGAGAGGTGTTTCCTCTGCCCACCCAAAAGCTGATTTCTGGTGATATGGTCACTTATTTCAATGTCTAGGTGGGAACTATTGAGTGCAAAGTTGCTTCAAGGACTTCTGTGTGGTGGTGACATTGAGACACAACAGGAAGGAAATACGTATTCCTGTGGTTACAGAATGAATCCAATGAGACCAGGTTTTCTTAGATCTCTGCTGTCCCCCCAGCAGTTCAGGCAGAGATGTCCTACCTTTCTTGCTGTATTTCAGGTCCGTCCTCCCCCAAATAACGGATAACCAAATAACAAATTCCCCAAAAGCTTTGTGTAACTCCTGCTCCACTCACAAATGGGATCTGCAAAGCCTAAAGGGAAACATCAGCTTGAATACTTGATTAAAAAAATAAGTGCAAGTCCTAAATCAGTGTCTTTTCATAGTGGAAGTGTCAATATCTGCATTCTTCAGTGTTGCACTAGTTTTGTTTCTGAGCACCCCCTTCACATAAAGAGCTTCTCTGTATTCTTGCAATAATGAGAATATCAAAACCTTATTCCAGTCTCCTTTCAGTGCTGACTCGGTTTTGATTTCAGATTTAGCTGTTCTTACTTGCTTTCCCAACACCATATGCAAAGATGCATGAAACCTAAAGGAGAAAAGACCAGATGCACGCATCAGCTGTAACATAAAGCCTCCCAGCCCACGAGTCAGCAGGACCAAATGTATCTGATAGAGCAGCAGCTGAGCAGCTCCCCTCCAGCATCCCTCAAGGAGAGATAAAAGAGCCTCTGGATTGTTGGGCAGAGTTTAAAACCCCCCATGTTTTCATTCATCCCCACACAAAGCAGTGTGGATTGTAGCTGCACACCTGCAGCTCTGTTCTAGTCTGACCTCTCTTGTTATCGCTGCCAAAAAATAGAGCTTGACAATAAATTCAGAAGAAGCTGGTATGGTTTTGAAAACAATAGCAGTGTCTCATTTCTCCTTTATTATTTCCACATCTGAGGGCTGAGTGTGAAAGAGGAAGCAAAGCTGATACGCAGGTGGAAATGGAATGGGGAGGATTTAGCACACTTCATGCTGGAGCAGGTCAGATGCAACTTGCTTCATTTCTGAGGACTTTTTCTGCCTGCACTAAGTGTTCTTTTTAATAGGAGCTTTTCCCTCATAATATAGTCTCTGGCCATGTTTTTTCTCCTTTAAAACAAGGCACAGCTGATAGAAAAACTTCAAACCCTGATTTTACTTTTGTCACCGTTGCCATGAACTTTGTTACAGCATTAAACACTAACAAATGGCTGTTCCTATAAAACTGTTTCCTGGGGGCAAGGAATGGAATGTTTCCTAACCACTCCTAAGCTGTCATGCTTTTAAGCCTTATTTAAAGTTTCTTTCCGGTGGGATTTTTCCCCTTTTGGTGTGGGAAATGGGACGCAAACTTTGCTGCAAGCTCAGGATGGGTTTTCTAGACCTGGTACTGAGAAAGGCTAGCAGTAGCAGATTATTTCATGCTATTTACTGGTAAGCAAGCAGCTTAAGAGGGGCCAGTCTGTCTCCTGTCTCCCTATTGTTTGAGTTGGGATGCAGGAGTGTAAGTTCAGCTCTGTGCTCCAAGCATGGTCAGAGGTTTAGAGAGCATCCTTTGGTGCAGCTCTGCCTCCTCTAGTGGTGTTGCTGGCAGGGGTCTCCAGCAAAGGGCTTCCAAAGCTTCCAAAGGATGCATCTTTCCCCCTGTCTTGGTCATCTCTGGTTACTGAGTCCTTACTGCTGATCCAGCCCAGCCAAGCTGCCTGCAGTATTTATTTTCCTGCAGGACCATTCATTTTTATTTCCTAGCATGACTCCATCCCTCATACATCTTTCAAGTGCTCTTCCATATCCATTTGCTTGCATTTAATCCTTCCTTTCCTATGTACCCTCTTCCCTCAGCATAACAAAGAAAGAAAGGATCAGTTCTGCCCCTTTTATTTGTAGTGTGCAAAGTTGCATGTCTAACATTAACACAAGTTTTATCCCAAGGCCTGCTGGATTCAATGAGTCTTTGGCTCGAGTTCTGGATTGCTTGAATTCCCCTTTTCCTTTCTCCCTAGCTACCACCTCTCTTTTACCTCTTACAGCTCATTATATCCTCACTATATCTCCTTCCCAAAACATTTGTTAGCTGTGGTGGAACATATGCAGAAAGTTTCAGGAACTGTGTAAGAAAAACGTTATTAAACCCTCCTACTAATGGATTTCTCTATTAAACATAAATCTAGTTAATCTGTGAACAGGGCTAAGTGCTGAACATGAGATTAATACCTGGGAACATCAGATGGTTGCCAGTGGGACAGGTTTCCCTCAGATATAAAATAACAGATGAAAATTGTCTTATGCAAAGCTGCGCCAGCCCTGGTTTAAGGTGAAGCATGCCCAACCTGGAAGTAACTTCACATATTCAGAAACAAGCCACTTGTAACCCTTATTGTATCTGTAGTTCTTTAGCCTTAAGTAAAAGCTGGATTCAGACTAGATCTGTTGGATAAGAGATCTGGACTGAACCTTTTGTTCCCATGTTTGTCATACATACAAGAAGATGGATTTAGACCAGACATTAGGAAGAAGTTCTTCCCTGTGAGGGTGCTGAGGTGCTGGCACAGGGTGCCCAGAGAAGCTGTGGCTGCCCCATCCCTGGCAGTGTTCAAGGCCAGGTTGGACACAGGGGCTTGGAGCAGCTGCTCCAGTGGAAGGTGTCCCTGCCCATGGCAGGGTGTTGCAGCATGGTTAAAGGTCCCTTCCAACCCAAACCATTCTTTTGCTCTATCATAGCACTGGAGGGCCTGGTTTTGCTCTTGTTGAAGTCTCTGAGGTGTTGCTATTTGCAGAGGTGGAGCTGAGATGAGCTCCTTGCTTCTGGGTAGAAAGCACTTGGTAATACCGGTTTTAGAACAGAAGCTCACCCTGTCACTTGGGCTGCTTTCAGGAAGGGTCAAATGGATAAATAATGCAATCAGTGAAGGTCTGCATTAGATACCATCCAGCACATCAACATGGAAGGAGTATTGTTTGAGTCAGCTGGAGTTACATCTGAGTTCAGACATGGGCAGAATGGGCTGGCTTATCTCATGAACTGACCTCTTCTTTGGGGAGGGAAGTCTTCACCAAGTATTAACATAGCTGTGCATTTGATTTAGTTTGTCAGTGTGATTTGCAGACTTCACCACACTCCTTATCTCAACATTGTCAGGAAATCCAGGTGAAACGTTCCCAAATGAGCTTTGTGGGTAGAGAGGAAAAGTAATTACTGTGTTCAAGACATTTTCCTCTAATTAAAAAGCCCATTTTCCATAGGGATGGGGGAGAGGGAAGCCAAGTTCACCATCTCCAGTCACTGGATGTGCTTGTTGAAGTGCGTGGCGAAAATCGCACAGATGCAGCTCTGTGCATGAGCAAGAGGAGACAGCAGAAAGCTCAGACTGTGTAGACTGCATGTGCATGGATTACTTTTTAGCATCCCCTGGAGGTGCTATTATTTGGCTTTTTCCTCCTTTGACTGTGGAGTTTTTCCCCTTTTCCTTTCCTACTCCTATTTAGGTAATTTAGGAAAAACATGGAAAAGGCCATGAGGGAAGTCCAGATAAAACTTAATTATTTTTTAATCAGTTTCTTATTTTATCATGAAACTTTCAGCAAGACTTCTCCTCTCCCCTGTGTGAAGGAGATCTATATTGCCCACTTGTAGCTGTGCTAATGCAGCACCTTGCTCCTATAATAGTCTGCCCGATGTGTGGTAGAGTTCCAAGTGATTTTAAGAGCTGATTTTGGCTCTGAAACCTCAGAATACAGCTACAGAACCAGGTGAATGAGGGAAGTGACCATAGGACCTAGTGAATAACCACGGCTGCCCTCCATCCTGCTGTGTGAGTTCCTGGCTAAGACCTCAGTTTGAAGGGAAGAGCAAAGACACAAAGAAGGTTCTGTAGCTTTCACAGTGGTTGTCCTCTTTCAGGGTGGGATTTTTTCGCTGCTTTGAAGGCATATTTCATGGGACACTTCACAGAATCAATGCAGCTCATCAGCAAATGGGTGCTGTGTGCACCGGGCCTGTAAGAGGGCATGGCATTTGTTTTCACTGCACGTCAGGGGCTTTCAGTCCCACACTGACACTGAGCGGGTTGTCCTTCTGCAGATCATGAAAGAGGGGTTTGCACAACCTGAAATCTGTGCAGCAAATCTGAGTTTATTCTATAGCTACAACTGCTGCTTATCTCTCATTAAAACCGTGGCAGAGCATTATTTTGACTCTGCCAACACAACAGGCCACAACTGATTAACAAACATCAGGAGCTAAAGTTCAGAGATGAAACTGCAATGATGACAAGGCTTAAGTTACCCTCTTTATTTTCTCCTACACATCTGAATGCAAATAAAAGCCCTGGTAAACATCATTTTAGAGTCTGCACATGGTGTTTGTTTCGAACACTGAAACTACCAGCTCCACAGGGTACACATCCCTTTATCAACTAAACAGCCATTCATTTGATAACCATTAGTGCCTAGAAACTTAAACAGGAGAAACATGCAAAACCAGGCTCAGGCAATGCAAGAATTGCACTACTGTATGGTCAGGCTGCATTCACCTCAGTGGCCAGTGATGTTATCACATCATGATCCACAAGTGGATCACTTGGTTGGGATTTGTTACCTAAATCCTAACTAATTTTTTCAATTATTATAATTTTTTCTCTAGCCCTCTATCAGCACCTTCTTTCCAGTATATGTTTCCACTGACTTAAGCATGAGGCTAAATATCATAGAATCATAGAATAGTTAGGGTTGGAAATATGCTGGTCTTTTCTGCCTATATATCTAGCAAAGTGAGTATGAGCTATTTTTCCCTCTCTGCTCTAGTTGCTAACTGCTTGTAGATGGTCTCCCTGTGTTTTATTTTGCTGTATTTATTGTTCATGATGCCTAGTTCAGTAGAAGTGGGCTATGACATGGGACCTCTAGGAACTGCTGGTATATAAATATCAATAAACAGAAATGTGGAAAAAGAAGAAAACCAACCTAGAAATGTGCCCATGCTGGAAATTGAAGCTTATGTGGTTCATGTGGTTTGCTGTCATCTAGGGAAGTGACTATGTTCTTCTGTTGCCACAGCTCCTGAGTCACATCTGCTCTAGACTTCTGCATGTGACAAATGTTTCTTTAATGTTTATAAAACACTTTTCTAGTGCTCTACAGAGATCTTGTACAAACAGGGACACCAACTAGATCCCCCTCTCAGTGACAGAGTTATTTTGCACAGAGACCTGATACCTGATTTTGCTGGTTTAACTTGTCCCTTCTCCAGGAGGATTTACTTCTGTTGTGTTCTTGGCACAGCTTTTTATTATTGACTTCTCCTAATGTAGATAGTGTTGTCTAACTTTATGTTAAGGAAGGCAGACCTCAGTTGACTCCAGGTAGTACACAATCAAGGGGACTATATTATTAATGGACACATCAGTTCATGCGAACTGATGATTCAGGTTAGATCTAAGGAAGAAGTTCTTCACTGTGACAGTAGTAAGGCACTGGAACAGGCTACCCAGGGAGGTTGTGAATGCTCCATCCCTGGCAGTGTTCAAGGCCAGGTTGGATGAAGCCTTGGGTTACATGGTTTAGTGTGAGGTGTCCCTGCCCATGGCAGGGGGGTTGGAACTGGATGAGCTTAAGGCCCTTTCCAACCCAAACCATTCTGTGACTCTACAACCTGTTGTCAGCCAGGTTTAAATACTTTATTGTAAATGGCTTATCGAAGATTAAATAAGTAGGTAGTAACAGGCTAAGATGTGAAGTCTATGTATCCATGATCTTTAGTCCTCTTTGTCACTCAGCACTATAGTCTGTTTTACAAGGAGGATACCATTGCTCTATGAGGCAGACTACTAGAAATGAGGTTTTTAGACAACAGTTTAAGGTATCTATGAATTAAAAGCCAGCAGGAAAAATTCTGCCTGCACTTACACAAGTGCAACCCAAGTTTGCAGTTAGCTGAGCACAAAATGCCTTCCTGCTTACACAAATGTATTAGAAAACATGTGTGTTTTATAAGGATTGTACTACTGGTTTTCAGCATGGTTTTATTTAATGAAAGTTAACATGATCTATGGTAATTGTTTGTGCAGTTAGGAGGCTTTGTTGACGTAAGCATGCAGTCATGAACCCACTTCTAGCACATGGCTTTAATTTTTCCTTTGTTACTTTCCCAATTTGACACTCTCAGCCAAATAAAATATTTTTAGAGAATTGATTAATGAACATTCCCTGATTTATAATGAGCCTGATTTATAGAGCATTAATAAAGAATAACAAAGCTTACCCTAAGATGACTTAGTCTTTCATTTCTGGTAGCTTACTAATGCGGCAGGTGGTAGAAGATAGCGAAAACATGGTAATGAAAAAGGCAAGGCAGAATTCCAGGTTTGTTCCACAGGAATCCAGGAATGGGAAAACTCTATGTATGCTCATACTTGTGCAGCCCCTTCCTTCAGATGACTGCAACAGGTCTGAGTAATCTCCTGTGGAAATAGTAGTTCTCATTCTTTAATACTGTTTTCTAATGGTGCCTAATAATGGAGGTGACTTGTAGGTTGCTTGTGGTGGAAGTGAACGGAATGCGGTGATGTGATGAACTGACACCTTTGTAAGCTGGCTGTGCTGATGTCCACACGTGTGCCTTCACTGAGATGGGGAGAACTGGGCAAAATGAGACACCTCATGATCTTCAGAAAATCAATGCGAACTGCATCTGGCACCCCAGCAAGACAAGCGCGAGTCTAATAGCTTTCTGGCAAGCTCCCTTTGTAGACATGACGTTTGTGGAAATGTAATTACATTCATAAAAGAAAAAAGAATTACAACAGAATGGAAAAGAAACTCCAACTCGGTTGACACGACAGGCTGAGAGAGCTGGGCTTGCTCAGTCTGGAGAAGAGAAGGCTCCAGGGAGACCTTGTAAGTCTTCCAGTACCTAAAGGGGCTACAGGAAATCTTGAGAGGTGCTTTTTACAAGGGCCTGAAGGGACAGGAGAAAGGGAATAGCTTTAAACTGACAGGGAAGAGATTTAGATCAGACATTAGGAAGAAATTCTTTACTATGAGGGTGGTGAGGCACTAGAACGGGCTGGCAAGGGAAGTTGTGAATGCTTCATCACTGAGTGTTCAAGGCCAGGTTGAAGCAACCTGCTTTAGTGGAGGGTGTCCCTGCCTGTGGCAGGGGGTTTGAACTGGATGAGCTTTAAGGTCCCTTTCAACCTAAAGCATGGATTCTATGAATAAAAAAAATACCATATAAGGCTAAATAATAACCATGTTAGTATCAGTTATACAATAATTCTTACTGTAGTTCTACTATTTGATTTAATTATGTAAAAATCCGTGATTTTGGTCCTTTTCTTCTTGCACAATCAAAATTTTTCTTGTATTTTTGTATATGGATCAACCACGTAGAGCCTGTGCTAGTGACCAGCTTCATTTGTTCATGTTTAGCAGACTGCAGTAACATGAGCTTCTCCCATGTGCCTCTTTCTCAGTGCGCTTTCATCCATGCTTGGTGAAAGCATCCCAGTCTCAGCCCAGCACTATGCCTAGCAAAGGTGAATTTACTGTAGATGGCTGAGATTTTGGGGATATTTCTACCTGTCTGCTGTGCTCTGGGCTGTCAATAATAGCTCATGTCACAGGAGGCAATTGACATCTGCCAGCCAGCAATGTTCCTGTCCCTTCCACTTGGGCTGGGTTCAGAGCAGTGACCTGCAGCTGAAAAGCACTTGCCTGCAGCCAACTCCTCAGTTACACAGACTTTCTGTATGGTGAGGAGTGAGTTTATAGGTTCCTGGTTTAAGTTCCCTCACTTTTGCTTTCTCACTTTCTTGCTTCACACTTTGGGGCAAAATTCTGAAGCAATTTGTGCTCTATCTCATATGACCGGACTGAAAATGTCATTACAGATTTCTGCTAGGGTAGCATTTCTCTAGCTTGCTGTTTTGCTGCTTCTCCCATTTCAAACCATACAGAAGCAAGACATGCTTTCATTTTATTGTAAAAACCCTTAGCAGATGCTCTGGACAAGTTTGATACCAACAGTGAATTTCAGCTGCAAATCAGTTCTTTGTGTTGCCTCAGTAACAGGAGGGAAATAGTACCTGAGTGTAGTGTATAAACACTGTCATATAATGGGGTGAGTTAGAGCCATGCTACCAGCTGGCTCCAGCTATCTGCTGAGGTTGTGATGCCCAAGACAACCATGTCCCCCAGCTCAGGCTCTCCCCCTATTTTCTTGTTCTCATTGTAATGCCTAATGCTTGAGTGCAGCAGAATATCCTTCTCCAGGGTGAAGTGTATCCTTTGACATTGGTTTCCAAGCTTCCGTCTGTTCCTATGGAGGGATTATTCCACTGGTGGAAGTCTTCTCTGTAGTGGCGCAACTTTCAGGCATTAGCCTGGTTCTGTGCCATCAGAAATAGGTTTTATCTTGGATTGCTGGATTTCTGGCTTTTCCACATAAACTTTCTGAGGTGGAAAATGAAATATCAAGGAGAAATGCAGAGATTGAAGAGGATACATGTTTGAGCCTTTGCTGGAGGGCTTATACCTAAGTACAGATGAAATCAAAGCCAAAAAGACCCTGTGTAGGTTCTGAATGGGCAAAAGGGTTAATAGTGATGTTAACTGGAGATGGAGAGGCTATTTTCTGTGTTAGGATTCTGAAATGGCTTTGTATTGGTGTTAATTAGACAGCAACTGTGCCTTTCTAGAGCCCTGATCCCTCAGGGAACTAACTTAGATCAGCTGTTGACCCAAGAGCCACAATAGATTCAGCTGAGATGTGGCTCTGTCCACCAGTTCGTGTGCCCAAAACCAGAGTTACAAATGGAAAGATCGATGTTTGCTCACAGAAGGCAGCCTAAGCCAAGCAGCACTGCTAAAAAAAGGTAATGAGGTAAAAAACCCACTAAACTCATGCTCTGCCACAGGCAGTGTGTGTTTACTCAACGGTCCATGTGTCTACTTACTCTGTGCTTTGCATCCTCATCTGTGAGGTTATTAATATAAGAGCTCTATTGCCTTGTCTACTTAGATTTTGAGTGCTTCTGAATGAGCTGTGCTTTGTATGTGACCGTGCAGGTGCTGGAAGAGAAGGTGTCCTGCTTTCAGCTGGGCCAGGCTCTTCTTGGGTACGTAGTGCTGCAGGTCCTTGTACTTTTAAAGCAGATGCAGCTGAGACCTGTGGTTGCATTTCTCAACTTGCTGGCTATGGGCAAGCTGAATGCAAACACTGAATCACAACAGCAGTGTGCTTAGGTGTAGCTCTGATGTTGGTGTCAGGAAGGGATTTGTAGCCCTGCTTGTTGTAACAAGGATTACAATTGTCAGCAGAGCAGAACACCTACTTTTCATCTTAAATTGCAAGCCTTCGCTGTAAGGGGCTTTTGTCCCCTTACACATGTTGCATTGCTCTCTCTGGCATTGAATTCTCTGAGCAGCAGTGGAATAACAAACTTCTGTGTATGTATTCTGCATTAATCCCTATTCAGTGCTTAAGACGGAGCCTGGAAATAAGCCCAAAAGAAATGTGAATTTCTGGATCTGGGTGATGTTCATTTTTTGTGGGTTTTGGGCTGGGGTTTTTTTAGGCTCCCTGGAGAGCTACTGCTCAAATTTGGGATTCATCTCTTCTGTCGGAGTTTGTCTGTTGGTCACAATTGGCATGTGAATACATGCTTAGGGAGCTTGTGAACACTGCAGCTAAGAGAAGAATGGAGATACAAGGTGCTAACAGATTTCAACAATAGTGCTTGGGGAAACCAGGGTTCAGCTTGACCTACTTTTCATTAGCTTTATTCTTTAAAACAAAGTGAAACAAAAGACTTAACTGTTGTTTAATTTTCTGGAGCTCTTAAAAAGTGACCTGGAACATTGAAACTGAAACGGAAATCAGGAGAAAATGCCTGCCAGCCTGACAGTGTGAGACAGAAAGCGTGCGTAAGAGAACGATTCTTAATCAGAACAAGTTGAATAACTAAAGACAAACATCCTGAAAATGAAATGAAGAGGTAGTGTATCATCAGTTTTAGTAGTAATAGCTGCCATGCACATCTAGGAGTATCACATAACAGTGATACTCCTAAACAGTGGCGCAATAATATACTAAATAACATAATTATTTTGTTAACAAATATGATTCCAGACTTGAAACACCGTGTGGTTCACCTCTCAGGAGGCTACCATAGAGTGATCACTGGGAATATCAGACTTTGCTTACTTTTTGGGTGAGAAAGTTTTGAAAGGTACTTGATATTCCTGCTAGAAGACATTGCCCTGAGCACTGCATTGTCTGCTGCCTCTGGGACCCCAGCTACTTCAGGAATGAGAATAGTGCATCTGCTAGCCAGTGAGAGGCTTACCACCTCGCTGAAAGTGTAAGAGTTCATTAGACTGCTCACTGTAGAGAAATGAGTAAGTTGCCTAATGATTTTGTTATACCAAGAAAACAATCCTAGTCACTTACTACAATGGTAATGGGAAAGATTAGAGTGGGGACTTTGCCACTGTAATGATTTCTGAGTGTACGAAATCAAGATCCCAAGGGAATCAACAGCAGCAGAAACCCTTAAGTAAGCTGGTTTTAATGCTGTGGGAGTTTACATGTCCCCCAAAGGCAGAGTTGATCCAAGGTGTAGTGGAATCCCCAAGAAAGTCTGAGTCAGCAGGTTTGAGTGGCTGCTGTATCAGACATAGACCCAGCCATATGAAAGCACTTAACCAAGTATGCAGTTGTTAGCACGTCAGTAGTTTTGATAAGAAAGATAAATTTCTTTATAATGCTGTGCTGAGGCCTCAGAAACAGGGTTTACTGCAATTATGTGTTACTTCAGGTTTAGTACTCAGGCTGCATCTCTTGAGCCTTTTCTTCCTGTGTTCCCAGCAAACCTGACTGGTACAGAACTGAAAAGGGCATTTCCAGATGTGCTTCAGCCAAGCGCTGGCAGCACATATCCTGGGAATAAGGATGGTGAAGCTGGGGAGCAGAGTGTGCTTTACAACCACATGGAGTAGCTGCTTCCCATGAACTGCTTGGAAGAATCTCCATCCCAGCCCTAGCAATGATGATTGAAGTATAAGTTGTCATGGAGACAGGCATGAGTAGGGATGAGCAGCCAGCGGAGAGAAACCTTCTCTCCTGTTGCATATAGAGGTCAGGATGCATAAGGAATTTCTAGAGGCTCTGTGCACAGCACTTCTACAGGGAAGTTGTGACAGGAGAAGGAGTGTGAACCAGAATTCCGAACAGTAGTAATGAGGGGGAGCAAAAAAAAGCTGGAAAGGATGGATAACTAGAAGAGCAAAAGAAGAAATAAAGATAACCAACTGACAAACACCCTCCAAGGGGGCTGAAGGGAGGCAGTAGGTGCTGTCTTTCTGCTCTGTGTGTTCACAGTGCTGCTGTCCAGCTCAGTGCCAGTCTCTGCCTACCACCACTTTACAGCTCTTGCGTATAGGAGCTGTCTCTCTGTATGTATATGCACGTGTGTATAAGTGAAATCAAAATCACAGGATCAACTAGGCTGGAAAAGCCTGTAAGATCAACTTCATTTTGCTCCCTTTTTTCTTCTGAAGTTGGGTACAGAAGCGCAGAGGTGGGTGAGTACTGGCTTGAGAGCCAGTGGTGGACAGTGCTGCTCCTTATAGTGGTTGTGGTGCTGCATACTCAACTGGCATAGGGTGGAGGAAGCACAGACAAGGCAAGTGCTTGACAGTGATTGCTGCACTTTTGGAATAGGAACCTCATTATTATAAAATGCTGTCTGGACACTGCCATTCTCTTGACGCTTGCATAAATGGGAGATACCTGGTGTTCCAGTTTGTTGGTGAGAAGCTCGGGTGATTTATCTCATAAGTGAAGGTCCCAGGGAAAGTCAGTGCTGTGTTGAGCAAACACTGGCTCCTCAAGCTGATGTCCTAACCCCTGTGCATCTCTTCCTGCTAAAGCACAGATGTGATGCTCTAGTGACCTGACCAGTTATCTTCCAAGTGTCACTATGTGCATTGCCATCCTTAAGAGACCCCATTTTCCACTCGTGGGGAAATGCTTTTCGGTGGGCATGGAGCAATGAAGACATCCGGTGGCTGGTTGTGTTCATGGCAGGTGAGTGTGTGTTTCACACAGGGAGCCTCGCTGAGGTTTTATACAGCCAGATCTAGTTCAAGTTTCATGTTGCAGCCACCCACCAAGGCTGGGAGCACACACCTCCCATGTACAGGGCTGCATCCTACACCATGGGGATGGAGTTACTAGGCTGCCTCTCTCCTTCATTCATGTATTCCTGAATCTACTCTAATGCAAAAGGCATTGGGGAAGAAGTTAAAGGTTATTATGTTTTTAATCCCTACCCCTACTTCCCCCCATGGCTCTTAAGCAACAGTTCCTGAGGATTCCTCCTTGAAAGCTGGTAACAAGCAGACCAGATGCTCTGGTCTTTTCCTCTGGGGCTCACAGCTACAAGTGCTACCAGTGACCTTTGAGGACTCCATAAAGAAACCAACCCCTGCGCTGTTTTCCCATAGACCGTCACTGTGGAAACTACAATCTTTCTTTGTGCTTCATTCATTTTCAATTTGGCCA
The DNA here is from genome assembly GCF_012275295.1 of Melopsittacus undulatus. NCBI lineage: Eukaryota > Metazoa > Chordata > Aves > Psittaciformes > Psittaculidae > Melopsittacus > Melopsittacus undulatus. Next base: position 5,021,767 of record NC_047529.1, on the reverse strand, counting down.
GCCCTGCCACTGATACACGGACAAATGAGGAAGCAGCAGAAGAGAAAAGAATACTTGACAGAGGAGACCAGCACATAAAAACTGTTATGTTATGCTGTCAAGCTCAAGTGTGAATAGTGCTGCACCTGGAGAGCGCTGACAAAGGGGCTGCATTCATGCCTGGTCCCTCGTGTGTGGGAAGCCAGCAGACATAAAGGAGTTGCCGTGTCAAGAGCGTGATTCAGGAGACCTTCCTTGTTTGGGATTAATCATATAAAAGGGAGGCATGAGTAAAAATATCCTGTTCACAAGAATATCCTGTTGGCTGGATGTATGTATTGATATTAGAGCTGCGGAGAGGTCCGAGACATCTGGGAGATGAATCATCCCCGACCAGAACTGGAGCAATTAGCTACATTTAGACCAGCAAAAGGCCTTGAAAGGTGTCTAATTGAGTGGCTTGCAACTGCGCCAGGAAACAATGTGGATTTGACAAGAATCCCACAATTAATTTCTCTATTGACCTAGTGGGACACCATTTGCTAATGTGGACAGATTATCCTAGATAACTAATTCAGTTCTTACAGCATCCACTGCAGACATAAGTGTTTTGTTAACTAGGAAGAACGTAAAGGAGGTAGTTAATGGCAAGTCTTTCTTGCAGCCCATTATTAAATCTGTGACCATTTAAACATGAAACAGAGTTTTTGGCAAGGTCAAGGCCACACATTACTTGGGAGCATAAAGTTCAAAGTTCTGCCCTGGCAGCCCTGATAGTTTCGAACGACTGTGTTAAACTACTTGAAACAAGCACACATTTACTCCAGGACAAATTTAGAAGCTTAATAAAGGAAGACATGTCCAATCCAATTTATAGGTATTAAAAAATAGAAGTGAATGATGTTCTAGGTAGGGGTGCAAACTCAATTTCCCAAGAAAAATAGCAATCATTTCCTTTAGAAATAGTAGAAGTAAAAGCTTTTGAGCTTATTTTAAATATTTTCTTAACAAAGACAGTATTTTTTAAACATCAGTCTTTATTATATGGAATTGCAATATAAGTATTAAAATTCCTGCTTTTAGTTGGATCAAAAATGAGGTGGCTAGAACTGAGGACTTGGTGGTGACTATGATTGGCAAGATGAAGCCAGAATTGATTTGTGAAAGGCAGAGCATTGAGATTTATTAGTAATCATCTGTGTGTGTGTGTGTGGTGCTCCCCAAGAGGAACAGCTTTTGTATAACAAGTTGAGACTCTATAGTGGTGTTCTGGGGAGGAAGGTCTGGAATAGTAAGCAGGGAGGAAGAAATAGGTTCCTTTAAATGATGATGACTTTTGTGTTTTTCTTGGTGGTTGTGCTAGAGGAACTTTGCAGTTTAACTGATCATGTTGGACCTGTGGCTTTGCTACCAAAAGCCTTTTCTGAATAAAAGAAGGTTGTATAAAATTGGTCATTAGGAAGCAAAGAGGCTTATAGCTGCTTCTTCGTTGACCTGATGCGGGGTTGGGCTGCAGTGCAGCGTGAGTTCCTTTGAGTAAGTGGATGCAGACGGGCCAAAACTCATTATCTGAGCCAAGTCGTGAGTAGATAAGCTGGAGAGAGCTACCACTGCCATAGCTTCCAAGGGAGGTGCCTATTAATACAACGGATGGCTTGTTTTATTATTTTAGTGAATGCCAAGAAGCCCTAAGGGATATCTTTCCTCCCACCCCATTGACATGAATGTAAACTCTCCCGAACCCCATCAGACTCAGCCCTGAGTCTGGCTCCACTTCAGCCAGCTCAATAGACTCTGTCTCTTGCTCAAGGGTAGTGGCAGTAGTAATGATTCAAATTAGCTCCATGGTTTATTTCAGGGAGTAGGATTAAGGAGGCAGGTTAGTCTGCTGACAGAAGAAGGATTAACAGCTTTATTAATCTATGGCTTATTCCTGAAGCAATTGAAGATGAACACATGGCTTCAAGGTTTAAAATCAGCCCTGCTTCACACCTTGCAAACACCTCAGAGTCGGTCTTGCTGAGTGCCCAAGCAGCTCTTTGCCTGGAGGGTGATAAGGTTCACTGCTCTCTTTGGAGCAGCTGTGTGCAGATGTGTGGGGCACCTTCAGCCCTGAAGAACTTGGACCTTCAGTAGATAGCACAGAGAAGTGAGGGAATAAGAAGGGCAAGCTGGAAACCAGTCCCCTGCCCATGGCAGAGCTCATCCCTGCTCACTGCTGGGTCTAGCTGCTGAGCAGCTCTTCAGTTAGATCTCAGTCTTGCCCTCCTTTGCTGCAGAAAGAATGAAATCTGTACTCCAGAAGCATTTTCTTTCTTTATTCAAGTGAAAACCTATGTTTAGTTCTACAGGTGTCAATCCTGAAGGAAGAAGTCAGATTTCAGAGCAGGTTCTATGCAGCAGGTCGCTAGGAATGGCAGCTTGGAGTGTTTTGCAGAGATTTTCAGTATGAAGTGGCAAAGCCAGTACAGGCAGCAGCGAAGGCTGGAACTCTGCTGCATTAGCTCATATCTGCCAAGGGCTCCTACAGTCATTGAATTCCTGACTCTAGGACTCCTGAATCATAGCACTTCTGATTCTAGATTAAAACCTACTCTGGACTACATGAATGATGAATTTTGGTGGCAGGAGCTGCAGAAGTAGAGAGTCTGCAAGCTTTTTCCTCAAGAAGTTCTTTTGAGGTAATGAGGCTTTCTGACAAAGGAGAAGTTTCCATAAAAAAGAGTTCATTCCCCCTTTTCCTTCCCCCTTCAACCACAAATGAAAGCCTTCAACACTCAAGAACAAACAAACAAGATCAAGTTCTTGGGCCTTGTGTTGCTGTTCATTTATTTAACTTTCATTTTCAAATAAATAATTTCATCTACCAAGGTCAAAACAACAGAGCTGCTCTAAAGGAGAATAATCCCTTTTCCTGACCTAAGTGACTCCATTGAAAGGTCATCCAGTGGACTAGAATACAGCTTGTCTAAGTGACCATGTTGCTTTTATGGCATCCCTAATATATAAGCTTAGCAAAGGGAGTTGTACTGATTCCTGTGACAACTGATTGAGCCCCAGAAAAGGGGATGGCAGCTCCTTCCTACTGTGGAGTGGCTGACAGCGAGAGCATTTGGGGGACAATAGTGCTGGTGGTATTTGATATCATTAATGTATTGGGGGATTATGTATACAACAGAATGGTGAAGTTGCTATTGACTCTAAGTAGTTTCTGTTAGCAACAACAAGAGGAGAAATAAAGAATGAGTTTTAATGCTTTAAGTCCATTGAGGAGCTGAGGCACTTGGCCCCAAAGCTGAATTACAACCTTAGCATAAGTGTCCTCCACAACCTTAATGTGATGTCAGAAAAGTGTTTATAATTAATTTCCAGTTATTTATTTTAATTATTAAAGTGGGGCTTTGGAGGTTTTGATTGCTTGCTTTTTAAGCAAGCAGTTGTAAGCTGAAGTTTAGTGGAGCTAAGTGAGGACAGCCAACAGAGCAGATGTTAGTGCTGGACACAGCAGGGAAGTTTCATTTCATCAGGCTCTGGTAATGCAGTAGGAGGGGTGGGTGGCAGAAATAGGCAGGATTTCTCTTGCACCTGAACAGGTTCTGAATTCCTTGGATACTGTGAGAAAATAAAAAGAACCAGGAACTCATGCACTTAATAGAGTGACAGATATAACATAGAGTTGTGCAGGTTTTACTCTTAGATCTCAGAATGATCTTCCCCATGACTGCTGCAGACTCTGGATGTGGTCCCCAGCTCTGTGGTTAGCTGTGCTGAGGACACAAAATGAGTAAGAGGAAGAGATTGTGCAAGATCTTCTCCATGCTTCTCCCCATGAGGAGAGAAGGGCTGTGAGCTTGTTTGACTTGGGTACACGAGTAACCTGCTTATTTTGCTATGAGGACAAAGGCTGAGCTTCTCTTGGGGCCCAGAAATGACACAACGGTTCTCCTGGAAATCCTAATGAAAGCATTGATTCACAGGCTCCCAGTTCTGCAAGACAGCTTGGCTGGGCTGGGCTGCTCTGTTCTAATGGATCCAGGAAAACTTTGTTGTCCTTTCTGCTTCCCAGTGGGAGTTATGGGAAAACACTGGAGAATTAGCAGTACTCAGCTACTCACTCCGATCTTGTCTGCAGGCCAGCCAAGGCAAGCTAACAAGCCCACCCATTTAAGTTAAGAATTCCTCTTCTGTTTGAAGGTGGTAACTCAAGTTTCAGCATGAGCTAACTTTGCAGTGAAAAAGTGTTTCAAAGGAATTTTCCTAAGGCCTTTCAAATGTTGGAGGAAACATTAAGAACGGGTCACTTGCTTTCATGAGGAGATGATGTCTTTCAGTAATATTCCTAACTGAGCTTGTTTAGATGAAATAGGAAACACAACATAAGCCAATCAGGCTTTGATCATTCATATTAACAGCTGTGGAAATGAATGTAAAGCTGTTGGTTTGGTCCATTGTTGTGTGAATAGACTTCGGGATGGTTTCTGGCCATCCTTCCATCCTTCGTGTACAGGAAGACATGTCCCAGAGCGTGTTTTGAACCCTTAATAATGTGAGACCTTCTTAAAGCAATTTGTTAAACCTTAGCAGAGAAGGGAGAAGAGACCACTGCTTTCTGTGTGTGAATTATGAGGTGTGTGGATTAGCAATGGGAATATTAAGGAGGATTTACTGTACTACTTCACACAGTGTATTAGTTCTTCTGTCAATCTTACTGCTGCAGGAGGTCACCAAGTCAAATGTGTGAGCTGATTGGGAAAGGGATGGGAGACTCTTTGGCCACAAGATTTGAAAGTTCCTTAAACTTTGCTTCCAAACTGCTTGATGCAGGACATCAGTGAATAGCTTTGATCAAGCATTGGAACAGGCTGCCCAGTGGTGGAATCACTGTCCCTGGAAGTGTTCACAAACCATGTAGATGATGCCCTCAGTGACATGGGTTACTGGTGACCTTGGCAGTGCTGTGGTAATGGACTTGATGATCTTAAAGGTCTTTTCCAACTGGTCACATTGTACAAAATCAGAATTCCTTATTCTCCCTCCTGTCAAACACCTGAATAAAGGTGCTTCTGTGGAAGTATTTTATCTGACAGTTATTGCAAATTTGATAAACAGCAGTTTTTGTTTGCAAGTCCTATGTGCTGCTCTTTACTATCTTCCTAAGGGCAGAGCTCCTGGAAATTCTCATTCAATTTAAAAGTGACAGAACTGAAGGCTGTCACTTTGTGCATTTATGAGACCATGAGTTCAAGCTGCTTGTCTCTGAAATATCTTGCTGGAGGTCACCTGCTCTGCATGTCTGAGAATACTCCCAAGCTGGTGAATCCCAAGAGTTGTGCTTCAGAGACTGAATCATTCTTTGTAAGAGCCCCCTTTACCTCTAGCAGCACAGGTCTTGCTCAACCCATAGGTACTTTTCTCTGACCAGCCTCATGGGAATCTGTATCACATAACCAGGCATGGGGGGGGAACAAAACAATTTGCCTGACAATTGAGTCATCTTTGTTTCATCTTCCCCCAACTATTAATTTGCTTAGTTTCCCTGCATCCTTTGTATGACAGTTGTCCTCCCGCCTCTGCTGTGGATTCCCATATGTTTTACCTCTGGACTGGAAGTCCACTTGGATATAGTTGAATTCTTTTACTTTTTTCCTTGCTTCTGGGAAAATGATGTTATTCTTGTAGTTAATTTATTGTTTCTTTCTCACCACATGATATCATCTACTTCCAGATGTCTTTTTCAGTGGATGTCAGTGATTCAGTGCTATCTGAAGCTGGCATCTGAGTCTTCCACGCACGAAAAGGAGCATGTGTTGGAAGGCATCATCATCTGTTCTTAAGACTCAAGTAATCTTTCATGTGCTTGGCATTTGTTGTTCTACAATTAGACTCCTTTCTTAAAGATAATAACCTAATTATAGGCTTTGCTTCAGAAGTTCAATGGAATATGTTGGTGAATCATGGGTGAAAGGGGCAGAGGAAAATTCTGTAGCTATACAGGCAAGAGGTTGGGATATGACGATCAAATATTACTCTCACCTCTTCTCCTTGATTGTAGTGCTGTCCCTGGGAAGGGATTAGTGTGATCCTCCTCAAAGATTAAAAATGCATTTAATGCATCATTTCCCTTCACTGTTTATATAAATTGCAATGTTTAATAGCAGAAATGTCTATAGCATGTATCTTATAGAAAAGAAAAGCATCTTCTGTCTCTGTGGAGAACTTTTCAATGTAAAAAGCAAATGTAAGTTACCAGTGATTTGTGTTTGCTTTGGGATTTTATTGCTAAATTGCTACTCTGATTTGTCATGGAGAGATGCTTCCAGTTGTTTTTCTAGCCTTAGTCCAAGAACAGCTTTCATAGTGGTACTGATGGCAGCCTAGATCCTGTGGGCAGCTCTGTTAAGCGCATAGCATTAGAATCTTCTTGAACAAGTGACTCTGCTACTTCTCTTATAGTTCCAGTTAGAATCCACCATCTGCACTGGGACAGATCTGTCCCATCCTTAAGACAGAGAAGCGTGAGAAAGGAAAGGGACGAATAGAAAGAAAAGGGATATTTTTCAGGGTCCCCTAGCAAGGCCAGGAAGAGAATGAACCTGTCCTGTGCAAACCCTCCTATATATATCTATATATACAGATATAAATCCTCATCTGGGGAAGGAGGAGGAAGAGCAGGGTTCTACACATACATGGAATCTTAGCTTTCTGAAATGGGCACAGAAATGCTGCTGTCTGGCTTTCATGCCCTGTCTTTAGCCAGCACTAGCTTATCGGTGCTCTCAGGTGCCCAGCTTTCATCTGGGTATGCTGCCTTTCAGGGGCTTCCTCTCCTGGCTGCAAATTGGGCCAGAGACCTGATTTTTGTCTCCTTTAACTGTCCTGATAGATCTGGGCACTTGTTACTTAAGAAAATAACAAATTACCTAAATTCAGGCTTCAAGTGACAGCTCTTGGCAATTTCTAACCACCCCTGCTTGAAAACATCCACATTTTTCCAGCTGTTGTGCCCAGTACATACTAGAGCCAAGATGCTATTTCTGAGAGGGTATATCCTCCATGCACTGTGTAAGGCAATGCTTATCACAGAAGATAAAACATATTTGGGCTTTGTCTTCTGTTACTACACTCTTAAGCAGACTAGATCCTCACCTGATACAAATTAAAGTGCAAGTCAATGGAGAGGTGCCAGTTGACACTGGTTAGGTAATATCTGTGCATTATTAATCAGGGTTTAGATAGTGTTTGTAGAAACTTCATTCCATAGCCAGAAGATAGAGCTAAATAAGATAGAAACCAGTAAGGAGTGCAGTAGGCCAGAAATACATGCTGATGTGGACATGTCTGAGATGTAATTACTGGCTGGAATAGAGTCTGATTTCCTAAAGGCCAGGTGGTACCTCCAGGCACAGGAGGTTAGTGCTGGGGTGTGGGGTCAGCAACCCACTGCAGACAGCATCAGGAGGTTAAATCTTCAGGTTTGTCTATGGCTGGAAATTAACCAAAGCAGCTATTCCAGAGTATCTGGAATAGCTATTTTGGTGTGTTTCCAAGTGCAGGCTGCTTTGAACTGCTAATGCTTGAAGCTGTTTAGCTTTTATTTAGAGTAAGAAAGAAAGATAAGAGAAACTTGAAGGAATGGCCTTGTGTTTGGAATTAAGAAAAGATGGGATGGCTTTTATTTTATTACAAGCAGTGACCGAAGCATTGCTGGTTTGCACAAAGGGATAAGATGACACCATGGCAATAAGTTTTCTGGTTGTGCTTTGGAAGTTAATGGTACTGTGTAACAAGGTTCTTCTGCCATGTATAGGCTTCTGCAGAAGAAAGGGGGGCAGAAATGCTGTTCTTGTAGCAGGTAGGACAATTGGTGATGAGATTAAATTATATAGTGTGAAGTGTCCCTGCCTGTGGCAGGGGGGTTGGAACTGGATGATCTTAAGGTCCTTTCCAACCCTAACTATCCTATGATTCTATGATTCTGTATCCATAAAGGCTGAATAGCAGGAGGAGTTTTCTGGCATTAGGAAAAATACACTGCCAGGGTGTCTGTCATATTTAGGAACTGCACATATTTAAGAACAGGATAGAAAACAACTTCTTAGAACAACACATGGAACAATGAATCTGCCTTGGGATAGAGGGTGGGTGAGAGATGTGCTAGTATTACTTTCTGAGATCTGCCAGGTGTGTCTGGGCTATGGATGCACCCTGATAACACAACCTAGGATGCCTTGCCTGTATCCTTGCTATCCAGATACATCTGTCCTGGTCCACCTGCACACTTGTGGTTTATGCCTCCAAGAAGAGGCTGCCCCAAGCCTCAGGAGCTGCAGGGATGGAGAGAGGGCTGTGCCAGTGCGTCATGCACTCTTGAGTGAAAGATGAGATGCTCTCCAGAGAACTTGTGTGGCCATAGGTATATGCCAGGAAGCTGCTGCAGTAAAGGCTCTAGGAACAACTGAATTACTCTGCAAAAGTCCCCCAGGGAGCGGGGTCCCAGCTGTTTGTGTACTGCTGAGGGGCCACAGCTGATCCCTCATTGTCCAGCTTTGCATTAGCAGGATGGGATGACCATCCAGAGCACTGTGCAGACCAGTCTGCAGGGACTAAGAGCTAATTTTCTTTTGGAGAACCAGAGTGCACCATTTCAAACAGATGGATCCATCTTCTGGGGGTACTCTGAAAGCTGGAAAGGGACTCTACATGAGGAGCAGTAGTGATAGGACAAGGGGGAAATGCTTCAAACTTATACAGGGATTTAGGTTAAATGTAAGGAGTGTGAGAGTGGTGAGGCACAGGGACAGGTTGCCCAAGGAAGCTGTGAATGCTCCCTCCCTGGCAGTGTTCAAGCCCCAGTTGGATGGAGCTTAGAGCAACCTGGTCTAGTCTGAGGTGTCCCTCCCCATGGCAGGGGGTTGGAACTGGATGAGCTTAAGTTCCTTCCCAACCCAAACCATTCTGTGATTCTATAAGAGACTTAAATTTCCAGCAAAATCTTCACTTCAGCCTGAAGGAGGGCTCTGAAATCCTCAGTCTGTCTTTCCCTTGGCATGGAGGCTTTTACCATGGCATGTTTGACAAACTGTATGTATTTACAGCTCTCCGAGTGAGCAAATGTGCTAAGTAGATACTGCAGCTTGATGGAGTGATACTCTGGGCCTGAAATACCTGCTTCATGCAGCAAACCTGGGTGCTTGTAGCCACAGTCTGATCAGGAGCTGTTTCAGAACATCAGCCCATGCAGGATGCCCTGTGGCTCTGTCACTGCCTGTGAAGACTTCCTCAGCATCTGTGGTGGAAGAGGAGGTGAGGTGACAGGCATAAAAGCCACTGAGCATCCTTGTACCCTCTCTGGAAATACCCCATCAGCTTGGTCCTTGCCTTGCTGCAGCTACCCAGCCTTTGGAGAGAAGAGCAAGTGTTAAAAGGACCAGCGGCTAACCTAAGTGTTGACTGTAACAGGTACCCTAATGATGAATGGCATGAATGGACAATCACTCCTGCCACAGCAAATAAACCCTGTCACATGGAATCCGGCGTTTTCCGAGGGAAATCCGCTTTCACTGCGGGCTGCCAGCACCAAATGAGCTTCATAAAGCACCTGCAGATCTGAGCGTCAAGCAATTATTCCAGTATCTTGCCTAAAAACAAAACGGGCCCTGCCCTTTGGTCACCTCCGACCTCTTCCAGCTAACATAAACTAATTATATTTGCGGCAGGAGGAGGAAGGGGTAGAACCATCACCCCGAGGTCTTTCTGGGGGTTTTTAGGGGGTTCATAGCCAGGTCTGGGGGTGTTTTGAGGCTCCTCCATCAGCTCATAGCACCGGGAAGCTCCTTTGCTGAAGCACTTAAAGGGATTCGGGGTTGCTGAGCCCCGGGATGAGAGGAATGGGCTGGGAGCGGGGCTGAGCCCCGGGACAAGAGCGCCTTTGTTCGGCATCACTTAGCAGCAATTACAGCCCGTCAAAACAGTTTTTGTTTTACGACAACGTGTTAATGGGCCCACGGTTGGGTGTGAGAAGTAACCCAAGCCGCATGCACTGAAGCAGGGTTAGAGGTTAATTGAGACTTTCTAACACAGCGCATGAGATTTTTGCAACCTTTTGCAGCGAGGGAAGTGGGGAACAAAAAGGAGATAATGTGATACAATTAGTTGGAAAGAAAGGGTCAACATTCCCAGATGGAAAGGAAAACTGGCCAAGTGAATCAGGCCAGATGGGCCACCTGGACCATAACGAATGCCAAAAATAGCTTCAGTCCTTGGTCTGGTGGATGAGGCCGTAGGTGGTATGTCTGTCCTTCACAGTGGATTTCTATAAAAGAAAGCAAGGTCAACATTATAAACAGCAGTAGCCTCTTGCAACTCGTATTGCAGATCTGTGATCATTAGTGCAGCTCATATTTTTGTGTTTATTTCCATTATTTCAAAGTCATTTGGTTTAAAACCATCAGCCCCCTTTGGCCATGCTTATGGCACTGGTGTGCTGCTGAACATTGAGCTTCCCACCATTTATGTTGCTTTCCCCTGTGTGAACCTCTGGAGGGTTAACACCTAAAGCGTTGATACTTGAAGGCAGGTTTGGTGGTTCCTCATGGTCAGTATGAAGGTGTTTTGGAGCTTTGGTGTACTCAATGAGTGAGGTGCTTCTCACTCACCTCCCTCTGTAGCCAGTGCCTGCATGGATGCTGCACTGGGAGTTCGTTCAATACTGGTTGCAGTGCCCAGAGATGTGACTTTAGATCTGCTTGTCTTGGAAGATTGTTAGTCTGATGCACTCATTCTATGCAGCTTCCTTCTTCCTCTGTACTTTGTCAGTTTTCAAGACCTCTGCAGGGTGACACATATAAAACAAGACTGAAAATTCCTTGTATTTACTTCCCAGCTTGCACTGGAAATGAGCTGCAAGATGACTGGAAGTGCCAAGTCATTTTTGGCACGTGTTCAGTGCTTATTTGTTTTCCTAGAGCCAGTGTGATTAGTTTCCTTTGCTACCTCAAGACCATCTAAGCTTCCTGTATTGAAGCTGAATCATCTGCTGCAGGTGCCTGCAACTCCTTTTCTGTGTCACATCCTAATGTGTGACATGTGGGAAATGGTGCCACCTGCCTCTGTTGGCTTCTCCTTGGTGCCTCAAGGTTGCTGCCTTCACCCTCCAGTGGCTGAATGAGGCTGATGTCTAATGAGAAGCTACTGCCAGCCCTGGGGTACCTGGTACAAGGTCAGTGAAGCCCAACTGAGCTTCATTAATGAGCACTGGCCTAGTGGAGAAAGAGCATTGGCAGTGGGACAGTGGCACTGCAGCCTCCAGAGCCTGAACCAGCTCTGCAGGAAAGGAAAAGCAACAAGTTAGTAGGGCAGTGGATTGCCAAGGCTGAGCCCAGCTTTGCTGACCCTCACTTTTCCCATCTCTCCTTCCTCCTTTTATATGCCCAAAAGCAAAAGTAGGTAGGAGGAAGTGGCAGGAGGAGAAATGGGGATGTAGAAAAGCTCGGGCAAAAGTGAAAGGGGATAGCAGAAGTGGGAGAAAACGGATTGCATTCCATATCTGTGGATTACCTAATGTGCTTGGTCTAATTCCAAAGTTCAGATTGGCCTTGCACAGAGAGAAAGAGGGAAAATAGAGGAGGCTTGGAATAAAAGCAGAGACCAGCCATTAAGGAGGTGTAAATGAGAGAAGTGACTGTGATTTGAGCAAACCTGGCTGTCCTCTAGCAGGATCTCACTGTGTAACCAGAACACTGCTTGGTGTTAAAAGTTGCATGTATCAACCAGACAGTTCTAGGAATGGGAATCATAATCAGGAATTGTAATAAACTCCTCATGGAGGACCTAAAGCAGAAAAATCTTGTAGGTCTGTGGTCACCCAGGATCCTTCCCTGTGCAGTAAATATGCCCAAAGTGAGGGCTCTTCAGAAGATGCTGCATGGACTCATTGCAAGGGTATTTATGGTACATACTGAGTTAGAGCCTCTGCTCACTATAGTTACTTTTCTACCCAGATGTAAATCTCAAATAACACTATCCCAGACTTTTCCTGTCCCTTCCTCTGCTCCAGCCTGTGGTAGTAGTTGTTTGTAGGACTGCACCCATCTGGTGACTGGGGAAGCCAACAAAGAATAAAGGGAGCTAAAAAGACAGCTTTGAACACACTACAAGGCAAACTTGACTGGTACTTCAGGATGGATCTTCTTGTGATTGAGTATCTCTAAAGAGGGGAAAAATGGGAGAGGGATGTGCAGGGGAAAGAGCTAGCCACAGCTCCCTGTACAATGTATGTGCTAAATACTGTGGGCTTGGGAGCATCATCTGGGGTAGTCTGTTCTCACACAGGGCAGTGGAGGTGGGCTCTGCTCCACTAACAGCAATGCTTTTCTCCCAGGTGCTGTGTGAGGTCTCATGAGACTTCTTGAAATGATACTCAGAGGGTAGAATTCACCTGCATCATTTTTAAGTCTATTAATTCAGTCCTAAGCTTGCCAGTGTAGCTCACAGGAACCAAGGTGAATTGCTTTCACTTGAACAACATGACTTCTGTTGGCTGTTCTTGCTGTTGTTGATGATTCGTTTGTTGGTCTATCTGTGGCTGGGTTTTTTTCCTTCTCCTTGAAGCATCAGAGCTTGGCTCCAGCTGAAGGTAGGTTGTAGAGTGACCAGCACATCCTGGTGTTCCTGCTGTTCCTAAGCGAACTTCCAAGTCTCTGCCTTTGACATTTTGTACTCCTTTGGCAGCACTTGGTATTATTTTTGGTTTTGTGGTAGTTTCTACTAAAAACCTTAGATTTGTCCCCATAATGCTGGAGGGGTTTCTGGCACATGGGAAAAACCTGTGGGGGATTCCTCTCCACTTGAGTCCACACTTGGCTGTTGGAGGTCAGGAGGAGATTGTCCTTTCTAGTCTGTTCTTCTTTCACCCTCTAAAAGTCCAGCCTAAAATGCTTTTAAGTGAATGATCTGAAACTGTTACTGAATCTAGCTGTTATCACAGATCATTTCAACTTTATTTTTTCTGTATCTCCTTTCCAAGGTGAGCTGCTTTTCCGTGGTGCTGTGTCCTTCTTTGCTACATTGAAGAGCTCTTCAGTGTTTCAGCTCTAAGGGTAAAAGAAGAGCTAATGCCTCCTGCTCTGCAGTTCTATGTGAGTCAATAAGAAAATCATATCTATATCAGACATCAAATTAATGTAACTTTGTGAAATATAACAGTTACATCTTTACCTTGTGTAACAGATGGACAACTGGCTCTTAGTAAAAACATTGCTTTATTTAAACTAGTTCCTTCCATGATTTCTGGCTGGTAAAAATGGACTAAAATATTATGATAGAGGAAAAGAATTAAGTTTCTGAGATGAAGTCTGGCACTACAAATGAGCACTAAGGTACAGCTACTGTGAGATATGGTATAGCTGTATATATAGGTGTATATATATGTATATATAACACAAATACCATAGAATAGTTAGGGTTGGAAAGGACCTTAAGATCATCTAGAGCCATCCTCCCTGCCATGGGCAGGGACACCTCACACTAAACCATATCACCCAAGGCTTCATCCAACCTGGCCTTGAGCACTGCCAGGGATGGAGCATTCACAACCTCCCTGGGCAACCCATTCCAGTGCCTCACCACCCTAACAGTAAAGAATTTCTTCCTTATGTCCAATATATATATATGTATGTATATATATATATATGTTTGTTGTCTGGCTGTTATAGTTGGAAGAAATTGTGTTTAAACATGCTGGTTCCAAGTGCTTTCAAAACAAGCTTGCAACGAGTATAACATGGATTTCTTGAGGGTGCCATCAGAAAGTGTACCCACTCATCACAAAGACCATCCCTGTTGATAGCGATGGACGCGCCTCAGGAGAGGACCATAAATAGCTGGTCTCTGTATGTGTGTGTACAAGATGAGAAATATTGTTTTGAATAGCTCTTTAGGTATGCAGGCCATATGATTTAGTTCATTTGTCATGAGGAAAGGTTAAGAATGTTGCTTGAATGATAAGCCAGTTAAGATAATAACTTTTGGATTTGGAACAGGGCAGTGAAGTAGGATTGATGGTCAGTTCATTTCTCCACTGTGGATGCTCAATAGTAGCTGAAGATTTCCAGCAAGAAATTCCTGTTTTTAAAGTTTGGGAAAAGCACAATAGGGAATAAAAATGAAGTTACTTGCATGTAGCACAGATTAGTCTGAACAAAATACCGCTTTTCAGTACAGGAACTGCAGGAATACTGCTGTTGTCCTTGAGTTGCCTGCTTCTGGAATGAAGGCTCAGCTCAACTTGATGAGAGTTACTGCTGCCAATGCTTATGCTTTTACCTGAACATCTGTTTGAAACATTACTGCATTGCCAGCATCAAAAATGAGGTGAAATTTCAACTTTTAGAGAAGCTTGATCAGCTCTAACAGGATAAATATAGAAATGGAAGGAAACCTTCAAACAGAAGTGTTATTGACTTTTTTGTTTCGTGGTGTTTTGGTTTGGTTTGGCTTTTTCTTAATTTCAGGTTTTGTTAATTTGGGAGTTTGACCTTTTTTCCCCCCAAGATGATGATTTTAACAGAGCTATTCCATGCTGATGGTGCTATAAACGAAGGGAGAGGCAGACATATCACTGTAAAACCCCACCACCAACCACCAAACAAATAACAAAGCCCCACCAAGCAAAACCACCCCAAGCAGTTCTCTCTAGCACTGCACAGTGATGCTCCTCCAAGCAGCAAATGGATGTTGCCCCTACAGCACTGCTCATGCATTCAGCATTAGAGGTCTTCTATGGCAGCTATTGCTGGAACCCCTGAAAGCTGGGTGCAGGCTAAAGAGTAAGAAAAACACGTTTTCAGGGGGATTTAAGTTTGCCACCTCAGCGCAGTCACTGACAGCTGCACTGTTAAAAACCCTGGGCTGACCTGACAGCCCCAGCACTTTAGTTTGAGGTGTTTCCAAACACACCATTCCCTGCCCGTTGCCTCAGAGGGAACAGATGGAAAGTGTTACCAGTAAAGCACATTTTCATAGGCTTTCTGGTTCTCTTTAGCAAAAGCCTTACAAAAGTCTTCAGACAAATTAGTGCCTGAAGGTAGAGGAAGTCTTTAGTAGCACTGGAGAACTGCTGACTCAGCCTGTTCTCAGAGCTGTGTCCAAGGGGACCTGCTTTCTGCCTTCAGCGTTTCCATGGTGGATGGTGGTTCCTTCAGAATCAATTACATTACTCTCAAATGTCTTCTTAAGTTTAATGAGTCCAGTTAAATCCTAAGAGTTACTCTTGAGCTATGGTTCAACGAATGACAGGCACAGCCAACCGAAGTCAATATGTGACCCAAGGAAAGATTGTGTCAGATAAGTCTGAGCTCCTCCTGCATGTGCACTCCTGCATTTTCCTTCCTTTTAACCTCACACTTTTCTGCCCCATGCACTGCTGAGCCAGGCTCTTTGGAAGACACAGCCTCCAGAGACAGGAGGGAGCCCAGCCTTTCACATGAGCTCACTACATCAAAATCAGATCAGCAAAAAGGTTAGAGGTGGTCATTTTATGGAACATAGGGGCCCATATAAATGGGAAGAACGAAGTCTTGGAAGAGTGTTTGTTTGGTAGCATGAGACTAATCAGAGTAGATTTGAAAGGTAGATGTTTGAAATTAGTTTAATTCAAGGCCCACTCAATTCTCTTTGGCTTTAAAAAGCTTTGGATGGAGCCTGTAGGGAGCATACACCTGAGCTCTGGAGCTTGGGTGCTCGTACTGCAGAGTCTGCAACTTCCCATCCCAGAAGATGTGGTTCCATTCTGCAGGCATGGAGCTGGTGCTTCTGGGAATGCCTTGGGTCAACCACTGGGGTACCAGAGTTTCCTGATACCTTGCCTAGAGCCATTACTATAATAACACATATTGGAACTTGATGATCTTAAGGTCCTTTCCAACCCTAACTATTCTATGATTTTATAATGATAAGACTTTATTATTTATCCAGGCTGGTGAACACAGCATTGAGTGGATAGTCCATCTGGTTTTCCTGGTCATCCTTGTGACTTCTGTTGAATTTTCTGAAACCATTTGTGAATGAAGCATGATTTGCAATGGATTAAGCTAAGCAGGGTGCTTACCAAAGGGAAAGGAAATAATACCTCTTTCCCTTTTGCTTGGATCTTGCTTATGTTGAGGGAAGGAGATCTTGGTATTGCAAACGCGTGTATCTGCTTAGGATTCTGATATTCCCAGTTCCTTACCAAGCCTGACCTGTACAGCAGAGCTGGAGAGTAGAGTTAGTCTTGTACTATTGATACCAGACAGTGTAAGCTTAGTTTACTGAAGCTTTTAATATGAATCTATTTATTTCAGCTACCCTGATGGTCTTTAAACCAAGATAGGATGTATTTGGAAAGGTCTTCCATGGCTCAAGTGTCTGGCATGAGTTTGATAGAGGGACAGGCTCCTCTGTTTTGCAGGATATCAGGTTGACCCTTCCTAACCTCAAACGCTTTTAGCTCTACCAGCCACTGTAAAGCCTCCAGATAATGCTGACTCCAATGGTTACCATCTGGACTTCATTTGAATCAAAAGTCAGGATGGAAAATCCTTGGTAACTCTTGGACCCAAAAGCCAAGGATGGAAAAACAGAACCCACCACACTTGCAAGAGGGCAGCTATTCCCATAGCTATGAACACTGATCTCTGTCCCTCACTGGTGAAAACCCACCCACAGCTCCAGGAGTGTTTCATGTTGTTTTTTCCAGGGCAACCAAAAAGGCATGTATGGATTATCCTCATAATAGTTGGCAGAAGCAGAATTGTATGTGTTTAGCAAACAATGTATTTTGAAATGAAACATGTATTTTTAAAGCTCCCATTTGGATATTTTTGCTGATATCAGCAGTAAGAGCACATAAGCTTCATGGTCAGAAGAGAAGTTTATTGACTTTGTACTCCTCTACAGGTTACAGGTACTGGTGTTTGTATTTTAGCTTTGTTAAGATCAAATAAAATGGTGCAATCAGAACCTGAACAACAATATTATTCCCTGCCCATAGCAGGGAGGTTGGAACTAGACGATCTTAAGGTTCTTTCCAGCCCAGATCATTCTATGATTCTATGATTATGGAACTGCATGAATTAGTTATTCCAGAGGGACCTTTTCCTGACTGCCAGTCACTGTGGGTTTCTTTGGTGGCTGGGAAAGGAAGTGTTAACCAATGTTTGCAGCACATCAAGTCCTATGTGCTTGCTACTAACATTGGCAGGTTTCTACACCCTGTTTATATGTGGTGATGTGTAGAGATGGGTGAACCTCAAAAGGTTTGGGAGGTTCAATTCTAGTTCTTATAAGCACCTGAAAGGCTACATTCTTATCTGAAGCCCAGCAGAACCTCAGAACCAGCTGGGAAGCTCCCATGCAGAGCCTCCTGTTTGCTCTCTGTCTCCTACCTATGTACAGTGCTCTCCAGACCTCCTGGGAATGTCAGAATGTCTTTTGGGAAGGCTCTGTGGAGCATGGCAGGAGCAGAATGTCTTTGATGTGGGTCTTCATGGTGTGGCTTGTTGATGGAGGACACTAAATGAGGTCTCACAGCTGCAGTGCTGAGCTAGAGCAGGTGACAGGCCTGAAGGGACAGAAATGAAGCTCCTTAAGTATATATTGTGGGAAGTGTTGCAGCTAAGGGTGGTTATTAGGGAAAGGAAAGGGTTTTCTGGCCTTTATATTTCAACCCTAGCGATGGCCTGAGTTTGGATTATGCTGGGCTACAACCTCATGTTGGTATGCTGCCATAACACCGATGGCTTGTTTCAATCTGTATCTCAGGCTTTGGCCAGGCTAAGAAGCACTACAGGCTGAGTTGAAGTCAGTGTATGAAATGAAGGGGTTGAGTAAGCAAGCACGGAGGGTCCTTACAAAGACATCTGTGGTGAATAATGGGTTGTTTTCCTCTTCCTTAGCATTAGAATGATGCTTAATTCTGTGAGCTCTTCTCATGATGCAAACTTGACTACACCCCCCTTGTTGCTGCTTTCAAGCAAAGAATACGTTATTGTTCTCCTTGTTTTTAGAAATGAAGCTAGACTTGTGTTTCCAAATGCTTGGGAATTTGGGATGTCTCTAATGTTTTACTTTGAGGCTTGCTGTTTGTGATCATCATGACTCATTTTTCAGCAGGAGTCAGAGATTTTGACTGAAAAGAAGGATCCCATAGTGTATTCTTGGTGACATCCAGACCCACTTCACAAACATGCAGTCAAAATAGATCACATAGAGGAAAGAGGAGTGTCAGTCAGAGCCATGGGTTGGGAGCAGAGCTGGGAGTGCAATCCATGTCTGGCACAAGGATGCTGCTACCAAGCTGGGAAATAGTCACATTCCACAAGACTCAGCTCCTTGTTGACATTCCAAGTATTATAGAAAAACAACAATGTAGTAAGTGTCAGTGCTGGCATCGCTGTGTCCAGCACACAAATAATCTTGGCTCATCCCTGAGGGAAAGGCAGAAAAAGGAGGGGTTGAGTATTTTTATCTTGTTGGCTTTTATCTCATAGTGGAAAAAACTCTTCAGCGTCTCTTTTGTCTGCATGATGTAGGTTAACATAACATCATCAGAGCCAGGAAGCTTTCTGTTAATGTGTGAGAGTTTATCAGGAGGATTACGTTATTTAAACATCACCAGAATGTGCCTCCTTATTTTTATCCGAGCCTGTGTAAATACTGTCCAAGAACTTAAATATCAGTTGTTTTCTATGATAGAGAACTTAGAAAACTTTTCTAGTTATTTCATTCACTTCTTCATCTAACTTTTCCCATCATCCTCTTCATAATCCGCAGTAATTTTAGCTGGATCTACTATTTGAATGTAGGTTTGTGGCATCCAGCTAACGTTGATCTCTGGTATGGCCAAGACCATTTCTGCTCCACTTCTAGTTGAGTTAGGGAGGCCAGGTCAGAGCCTGATCCCAACCATAGATACAAAATCTGCAGTAACCACATAGATTCAGTTGGATTGGGCCATCTGCACACTGAGCTGAGCAGATCCTGACTGGGAGCCTCTGAGTGCAGATGGATTTCTGTTGTGGATTTCCTGGAGAACCCTCTGTAACGTCTGGGTTCTGTGGCTGAATTGCATGGGATCTGTCTCAAGTGATTTTTATTCCCCCACCCACCCACAACGGATGTTTGCTTCTT
Organism: Melopsittacus undulatus; assembly: GCF_012275295.1. Lineage (NCBI taxonomy): Eukaryota > Metazoa > Chordata > Aves > Psittaciformes > Psittaculidae > Melopsittacus > Melopsittacus undulatus. Next base: position 5,002,621 of record NC_047529.1, on the reverse strand, counting down.
CTTTCTGTGGAGCATGTTCCCTATGTACGATGGGAAGATAAAACAACCGGGGGCTATGCTGCACGTTCTTGGTTGCTTGGTGGATTGAGTGATAGTGGACATGTACCAGCGGAGGCTGCTCTTAAAGGAAGATGTTCTGGTGTTTGCATGACCCAGTGAGACAGCAATGCAGGATGACAGTGGCAGAGGAAGTGAGTCAGTATCCTGGGGGATGATGACCCAGACAGTGGTTCGGCACCATGGGAACAGCGCGCTTCAGGATGTCATCTGCAAAAGCACCTCATTAAGAAGACCACCAGAGAATGATGACAGCACAGGCCATGTTTTCAATTCCCTAAAGGAAACAGCTCCCACAGGAAACCTCCAAACACTTACTTAGGGACAAAATCTTCATCAAGGTTTTGCTTTAGTACAGGGTTTTGATCGGTTCTCTTGTTTTCCAAGCCTAAAATCCCCTCTGGACCTGGCATCCCATCAACTCCATGCCCCTCGAATAAATGCCATCTAGGAAGACTGTGCTTCCTGCTCTGGATTTGCAGCAGCACCGCCGTGAACGAGGATCAAAATCCAAGAGCAGCTGTTGCTCAACACTGCAGAACAAGACAAGGTGTTGGGTTTGGTCCAGGCCTGATGTAAGCAAGTCTTGCAGGGCTTGCAGTATTGTTGAATTTGGCCTATTCTTCTTCGGGAACGGATTGTGCTGCCTACTTGGCTGCCCCAGTCCTTCATCCGGAGCCAGAGGAGGCTAAGACTATTTGTGGAATCTGAAAGTGAAATCCTGGCCCTTTTTGAATCAATGGGCATTTTGGTGTTGACTTCACTGAGTATCCCACATGTCAGGAATATTTTCTGGCTTTGTGATTCTTTGTGGAAGATGTTAGATGCTTTTTTCCTTAGCTCTGCTTCTCTCCTTGGGCATGAGGGACCTGCCTGGATTATTTTAATTGGCAACTACATTTTTCCAGCATCTGTGGCAGAAATAGCTCCGTGCACGAAGTGCCAGGCTAAGTAGCTCCTGTTAAGTAGCCCCTCTGCAATCCTGCAGTTAACACCGGTTGTTACTGCCAGACCCCTCTCTGTGTGTTGTGTAATATCCAGGTTTTCAGTGGCTGCTGCTGTTTTACTGTGTGCGTTTGAAAGACATCCTGGAGGTAAAGCCTTTGTTTTGGGGGTAAAACAGGAACAGTGAAATCCTGGTGGCAACACAGGTGAAGGCAAAGTTACTGTGGGTTGAGGCAGGATAATAAGAACTTCATGTGAGGAATCTGAAGGGAGCAAACAGGCTGTATTACAGTGCTAACACTTGACATTGCCTCTGCTGGTGCTGAACCAGGAAGCATGAGGTTTGTGGGGGTTTCCAGCAGGGAATCACAAAGAGCTCCAGAGCTTTGAAGTGGTTCCATACTGAAGTCGGGGTAGGAAGGAGGACATAGGCTTAGGAGTAGGTAAACTGGTTTCAAGTATTGCGCTGGGCTTTGAGAGAGCTGGATTCATTCCTGGTTCTCACCTGGACTCCTGTTACGGCTTATGGCAGTCACTCCAGAGCACAGGTTTTTCAAAGCATTTATGGCTCTGTGGACACCTCAGAGATCATTTAGAGTCCCAGGTCTCATACAAATCTGATGGATTTAGAAACCTAAATACTCCTGAACACACTTGAAGACTTAGCTTCTTCCAGCATTTAAATGCCTCTATATGCTTAATATATTATAGAATCCTAGAATGGTTTCGGTTGGAAGAGACCTGTTCCAACCCCCTGCATGGGCAGGTACACCTGCCACTAGAGCAGCTTGCTCCAAGCCCCTGTGTCCAACCTGGCCTTGAGCACTGCCAGTGATGGGGCAGCCACAGCTTCTCTGGGCACCCTGTGCCAGCGCCTCAGCACCCTCACAGGGAAGAGCTTCTTGATGTCTCATCTCATTCTCCTCTCTCTCAGGTTAAAGCCATTCCCTTTGTCCTGTCACTACAGGCCCTTGTAAAAAGTCCCTCTCCAGCTTTCTTGTAGCCACTTTAGGTATTAGAACACTGTTAAAAGATCTCTCCTGAGACTTTTCTTCTCCAAGCTGAACAGGGCTTTTGATCCATTGACTTCCTAGTAGTGGCGCAGTCTTTGCAAACCCCTAGGGAAGGGCTGTGTATATGTGCAGAGGGGTAGGGAGAGCCACTGTCTTGGTAGAGAAAAGGTCCATCAGCTTCCATGGTAGCGTTCTACTGATACTCTTAGTGTAAAGAGAATGTCAAAATACAGTAGTATTTGAAACTGAGAGTTCCCCTGAATACTTGTGTGTTTTTCTGGGGCACAGGCCCAGAATATTGGTACTATGGAAAAAGTGATAGTGGAATGCTGATTTTTTTGATGGGTGAGATTTCAATGTCAAGTCCTTCTCCTGACCTGAATATACAATGTGTTTATCAGCCTTTTGGTGCCTGGGGCTGGGCATCAGGGTGGTCTCTTAAAGAATGTTGAGAGTCTTCGTGCTGCAGTTGTTACATCCTATTCTAGAAATGTTTACCTGGAATCATATAATAATAATAATAATAATAATAATAATTTGCTATTGTTATTAATATTATTACTATTATTTTAATTGTTAGGTCATAGTGCTCATTCCACAGGGTTTTGTGTGCCCAGTTTCCAGATGAATTAAAGGTTCCTTTTTTATTTGGTACTGTTTTGTAGCAATTAATCTTACATTTTTAAACATCAACACCTGTTCCATGACAGCTTCCTTGCTCCTTCCCCCATTTCTGACACAAGCAATTTATTTATTGAGCTTTTATTGTATTTCAGAGCTGAACTTACCTTTGAAAACTGGTCAGAGAGGACCTGAATAAATCAATAGTTCACTCAGCAACACCATTAATGTGCTTAATAAAACAAACTCTATAAATTTGTCGCAGGCCTTGAAAGTGGTCCCAAAACCTTTTAAATCCAAAACACCACTTTTCTTCCCCACACCCCTCCTGCCACACTGGGCACGTTTGCTGGTTCTGCAGCAGGGTGGCTACGAGGCAGATTGTAGTTCATAGAATCATAGAAGTGTGGCACATATACACAGCCTCAGGTCTGTTGCCCAGATGGCAACATCCTGTAAAACCTGCCAAGTTCATGTCTTTCAAGCCATTTATAGTCTTTAGTTGAAGCATTGCAATCACCTAAGTAATAATTAAAAGAAAAGATGCATTTTTCTTGGTTTTCCTTGTTTTTAATAGGTCTCATTCAGACACAAATATTGCACTCTTTTTATGCCACAGATAACAACAGACACTGCCCTTGCTGCCTGTTCCAATGCCTGATCACCCTTTCGGTGAAGAAATTGTTCATGATTTCTAGTCTGATCCTCCCCTGGTGCAGCCAGAGGCTGTTTCCTCTTATCCTATCACTTGTTACTTGGGAGCAGAGACCAATCACCTCCTCTTTTCATCCTCCTTTCAGATAGCTGTACAGAACAATAAGGTCTGCCCCTTAATTTTGCCTTACTTGTAAGACATGCATCATCTCTTTGTGCTAAAGAAGATGCTGTAGCTAAAGAAGACTGCCTGTGGGATTGACACCAGCCTGTAGAAATGCATGTAAAGGCTGCCTGGGACTTCAGCTTGAACAGGGAGAGGTTTGCATGAGCAGTTCATCTCTTCTTTACCCAACCCTAGCAACCTGGTTCAGAGCAGAGCCCTAACTGGCAGTCGAAGATCATGAAGATTACCTTGTGTATTTCAGGGCAATAATACAACCTCTGTGGCTGCTCTTCCTTGCCATGCTGAAGTGCTGTCTTTTGCCACTCCAAACTCTCCCTGTGGCTCACATCCAACTTCCCTGCCAGTCAATGATCAAGGATGGTCTGTAAGTGGCAGGTCCCTTTGTGAAGCCCTGTGTGCCATGAGGAGGCTGAAGCTGTACCTTGCCTCTCTAGTGTTGGTGCCTGTTTTGGAAGTGCTTCCATAGAGTTCTTTGCAGGGATTTGCATGCTCTTGCTGTCTTTCCACCAGTCCTTTCTCTGCCCATGGCAGGAAGATTGGAACTAGATGATCTTTAAGGTCTGTTCCAACGCAAAGCAGTCCATGATTCCATGAAAATCTCAGGTGTAGACAAACAGTCAAAGACATGACTAAAAGAAAACTTGGGCTGTAGCTATGCAGCAGACTGAGACTGCAGAGCTCCCCTCAAGGCTGCTAGTACCTGAATGGCTCTAGTCTTATCTCTTTCCTCAGTTCCATCAAGAGTTTTATGTCTTTCCACTGAAGAGCCAGCGGATCATAACCAAAAGGGTCTTACTTTACTTTTCCAATAGGGTTATTATTTTCCTTGAAGAAAATAACTGAGACCCACAGGATTTTCCAGCTGGAAAATCAGACCTGTCAGCTGGAAACTCTGAATAGATCTCAGTAGACACCTGTATAATGCTTTGAATGTATTTTGTGGCCGGAAAGGAGCAGAAGGGTGCAAGGAAAATGGTGGGTATAGGAGAAGAGTTTCAGGAACCTATTATATCCATAGCTGGTGTGCATTTTCCCCTTTTCTGCCTATTCATCTACCTCTGTTTTCTCTCTCTCCTCCAGTGGGTCTTGTTACCTTTCCACTATATATGGAGGGTGATGTTTTTATAGAAAGAGAAAACACATAAGAAAATGTGTGGGGTTTTTCTCTGTGGTAACATTTTGAATGCAGGTAGCCCATAGTTATGATGGACTTTGTTGTTAATTGAGTATGAAATAAAAGTGTAATTCAGAAGCCCGTTTGTATCTCACTAAACGTACTTCAGATCTAGTTGAGTTCTTCTCTTCAAGTCTGATGAAGAATAGCACAAGAGTTATATAAAGATTATCACAATGCAATCCAAGCTATATAAAATCTGCCCAACTACTCATGTTGGTCCTGAACATTGAAGAGACCAAATGTGTTGCCTGCTTTATTAAAGCTCCCAGAGATACTTAGGTGAATCTGGGGCTTTCCTTTAGTGGTGCTGCAGGTAAACGATGCAAAAATTCAGCTTTGCTGGTTTTACTTGTGTGTGATTGAGGGTTTTTTATTAGTTCCAGTATTTGTTTGAATCTGAAATGTAAAGAGAATTTGGGGACTGAAACTGAAGGCAATATTTGTACAGCCTGCTGTGACCTGAAATCCCTAAGCTTTGCACAGCTGTAGAAGGAAATCCATTCTGGAGTTTATTATGTTCAGACATGAATAGAAAACACAACCTTTCCAGTGCGTGTCCCAGGAATAAAGAATTAGGTATTTAGGGAATGCATCCCCAGCAAATATTATTTATACTTTAATTCATCAAGGAAGAGAAACTAAATTACAAGTCTGGGCTGAGGTTTTTTCTCAGGTTATAAGTTGATGATGTTTTAGTAACATGGCATGGAGGGCAGAGAGGCAGTTTCCCCAGGTCAGTGCACTGGTGCAAGAGGAAGGGCTGAGTCTCATCCTGTGCGTGGTACCCTGAATCTCTGGATGCAGCCGGGGCCTCTCTCTGCAGTTTGTCCTCATCCACACCCAGGACAAAGCCAAAAAAGCTGGATAACAGGTTATGAAATTATTATAAAACACTGTGAATTATAGCAGAGTCAGCATGGGGCTAGGGATTAGCTGTGATGCCAAGACCTAAACCAACTGGACTAATCTAGAATGAAAATCCTCCTTTAACTTGTTATTTCCATTGCTTAAAAATACACTTTCTCACTGTTGAGTCTTTGGTGTTGGTGGTCGCGTTGCATCCTGTTGTTAGCACCTGGAGCTAAGCTGAGCAAATCCAGTTCTTGGCATGTAGAAGCTAATGCTTCGCATCAACATGTCATTGCCAAATTACAGGGAAAGCATTCTCTTGCCAGGTCACTAGAAATTAGATTAATTGTAACACAGAAACCACAGGGATGGAGGAAAAAGCAGTGCTGTGCCTCCAAATATCGCTGTATACCCTGATTGCACAACAGGAAAGGTAGCCTGAAATAGAAGCACTGGGTAGCGTGCACAGAAGTATGTCCATGGTGTTCAAAGCTCCTTGATGGTGGGATTCAGTATGGAAGTGATGAATGTGTTGGTACCAGTGACCACAGGGGCTGTAGAGCAGGATTGTGAAAAGGAGTGTGATTGACATAAGTAGATATTAATCAAGTTTCCCACTGTTAGTTTAGTGTTCAGTCACAATGTAGATTGCATCTGAGCTGTGCTTGCTGGCACTCAATGTACAAAATTAAGCATTTCTGCCTCTGACAGCACCATTTTGAGTTACGTTTTCTTTCTCTGAAACAAGTTTTGCTCATAGAGCACAGACTGGAAAGGCTCCAGCTACAGCCTCTTTGAGGAGGTCAAAGATAAAGCCAGGCCAAAGTCTTTGTGAAAGTACAGAGCTGTGTTGTGCCCAGCCCTCACTGATGGCCACAACAGTAGAAATGGCCTCACACCTTTTGTTTTCCATGGTACCATGCTCTGCAGAGACCAACATCATTTTCCAGCAGCTCTGAAGTTCTCCATGTGGCTTGTCCAAACACCCCGAGCCTCTGCTTCCCTACGCAGCATAAAGGGTGTTCAGCTTGGCTGCCTAAGCAAACCTTCACCATTGAGGAACAGAAACACGGTATGGGATACTTGGAATAATTGTGTCTTTTTGCTCTCTGCTTTCGTATGTGTAAATATAGTGTTTCTTTTTGGGCTATAGCCTCTAGGCAGTTCTTACCAGTGGTAGTTAATGCAGGTGAACAGACAAACTTCTGTGTTGCAGAATATGCTCTCAAGTGGATGTGAGTTTTTCACCAGGGTTGACCATTTCTTGTGTGCTACGAGTGGGGTTTTCAGGTGTGTTCAACTTCACTGCCCTGAGCTTTCCTATTGATTTTACCAGGAATGAGTTAGGTTAAGTCCAAATGCTGCCCTGTAGGGTCTTCACCAAGACAGGATGGAGAGGTGAAGGCATGTACCTTACTGAGCATGCTGAGATGGGAGGCAGGAGGCTCTTCTCCACCCTGTTATTCATTCACCTGCTTGAATATACAGGCAAGTCCTTGGTTTGCTGACTCTGAAATATTGCTAAGGCTTACTTTACTATTGAATAGTGTTTTGAGATAGAAAGTGTACTAACATAGCATGTGGCATGTGTTCCAGTTTTATAGCATGGGGGTATTTCCACCTATGCAACATCAACCTGACATAGAAGGAGCAAGTGAAGAATAAATTGCAAATAACCAGTAATGGTTTTATATACACATACCTTAGCTGTAGTCACACACAGCATGGAAACAGGTGTTTCATGTGTATTCCCACAAATAAAGCATCCTAAGGAGTAATGCCAGCTCACAGCAAACAGAAAAAGGAACATTAAGGCTGTTGAGGGAAAGAAGTGCTTAGAACAGAGATAAATATTCCTAACTATTTGCATCCCTCCTGTGTGATGTCTGGCCGTACTCTCATATGTTGTTCTTCCCCCACATTGAGCTTGAAATTAGCTTGAGTAAGAACTTGAACATTTAGCTTGTACAAGTCTTACCTCAAACAGTGAAATAAAACCTGTCTTTAGTTAGATTTAAGTGTTTTGGAGAAGTCTGCATCCATCGTGACAGGCTAGTGCAATTGTTTTGTGGGCACAACGGAACACAAAGCTTTGGATGAAGGCTCTGATCCCAAGCCCACAAGAGCAATCCAATCACTACTTGTACTTTGTATGAGGAAGCTGATGGGACAGAGTATTTCAAATAGGATTTGTTTATTTATTAGATGCGCTTACAGTGTGGACTGCTTGAGAACACAGGCTTCATTTTACCTGTGTGGATCTTGAAAGAAATCAACCTACTTTCTGTTGACTTTGGCCACAAGCAGTATCTGTGGAGCAATCTCAGTCATTCCTGGTGCAGCTGTGGAAAATCCCTCAAGGTTAGCAACTTTCAGATGCAGAGTTACTGAAGGGCTGTAGGATGCCTTTGAAATAGCAAATGGTTGTCCAAAAGCAGCTGGCATATGGGTATAATATTAGAGCTGAGATGAGGAGAGAGGTGGATCCTTCAAAGAGGACCATTATATTCTTCTTTATTTTCTGCAGAATTCTTTTCCTGTTCTATAAAAGACAGAATAACTGCTGAGTAACATAAACCTGCAATAGAACAAATGCTTCAAAGACACCTTGGTTCTGCTAGTAAATTCATGCTGTCTGCAAGACTAGTTGAGAACGTTGTTCAGCAGTTTGTATCAGCACATGCTTATCCTTTTTTGACATCAGTCTCTGGTGCAGGAAGCTATTGAAGCACATGCCTGGTCTCCAGTACATGAAAAGTTCCATTGATTTCAGCCTGCAATATAAAACTAGTAACTATCATAATTATTACAATGCATTCCTGAGTCCTAGACATTCAGTGATTGATCACCTAATGTGCCCAACTGTATTTTATCACACAGGCAGCTTCCTTCTTGCAAAGAAGGCACAATAGCTGATCTGTTGCCCGTAACTCTGATTTCTTACTCAAAGCTTTCCTTAGGTCTAGTTATTTTAAGGTCTAGCTCTTGCATCCTATGGAAAGCAGTCTACAAACTGCCATCTGTGTGGATAAAATCACATGCCTTTTCCACTTCCCATAGGTTTCCTCTAAATCTTCAATGTGTGTGAAGTACTAAGACAGGCTTAAATTCAATCCTTGTTTCTTTCATGAGGATGGAAGCACTCCGATGCCTCCTGCATAACAGATGATGCTTCTGCATTGTTGGAGGATGTGCATAATGAAAGCACATTGCAGTTTCAAACGGGGGTGTATTTGTGGCTGAATACTTCTCTTAGCTGCAGTGCAGAAAATGCATGCGCGGTAGACATTGGCAAGCAAGTTGAAAACTTCATCATTAACTGGCTGTCAGAAATTTGGAAGCAAAACACAGGAGGTGGTTGGGAAATCAAAGTCGGATGTGTTTTTAATCACAAAACACAAGGAAATTCTAAAAATTTATGAGTAATAAATCTATATTGTTGGTACCAAACGGCTCCCTTCGCAGGCCTTTAATGTAACACCTGCGCTTCCTCCCCATCAGTAACGACCCACTTCTTTGACTGCCTTAGGAGCAGTGCAAGAGTAGGTTTGCAGGCCCAGGAGAACAAAGCCAGGTTCCCAGACTGAGCCTTGACTGCACTTTAGGATTCCATTTACAGTCTGTTTGGTTTGTAATTCAAATCGCTCCAGACCAGAGTTAATGTTTAGACCACAGCCACCTGAAACTTGCTTCAGGGCTGAAGCCCAGCCAGATTGCAAATGGAGGAAACACTTGAGGTTTGCTAAATACAGTTAATAGGGGATTAGAGGCTGTGTTTTTTATGGTAGCACAGGGAGGTCTGTAATAGAAAAAATATTATAATGCAAATATACAACTTCAGCTGTGCTGAGCAGGGTGCAAGTGATTGCACTCTAGCTGTCAAGTAGTTTTTGTTCCTTTCATTAAGCAAAGGGAGAATGAGAGGAAGAAGATAACAGGGCTCTGCTGTAGTTTTTGATGAGGGATCATCTATTACAGCCAGAAGATGGGAAATGACCCAATGGCCAGGTGACTGGACCATGAGTTGTAAGACTCCAGGGGTGATACCTGCCTTTGTTGAGTGCACAGACTCAGGTGAGTCTTTGATTTTTTGTTGTCCATTTGCTTTTCTAACAGCCATGTCCATTTAGCTCCCTGGGACTCCTTCGCTCTGTGTGGTGTGCAATGCCTCATGTGAGGTGTGGGTGTACCCGTCATATGGATATTTACTACTTCCCTATAAATCACAGAGCTGCGAAACGGAGAGCTGGAAGGAAGCTTGGAGGTTGTTGAGCTGGATGAAACAGGATCAAGTGTAGCTAAGCCATGCCTACCAGACGTTTATCTTAACGTTTTCTTTAAAACTCTGGTAAAGGAAATTCCACATCTCTGGGTTGCCTGTTCAAGTGGTATTTATCTAAACCTTGTCTGCATAATTTCAGTGGAGGAGATTCCACACTCCTGGGTTGCCTGTTCCAGTATTAAACCGCTGGAGTTGAAATGTTTTTCTAATACCTGACCTAAGTTGTCTTTGCTTAGAGCTGATGTTGATTCCTCCTCTTTCCTCTCCCGCTGTCTATGAAGAACGATCAATCTTTCCTCTCTTCTTTAGTCCCTATGCACTGGAAGATTCTTTGTCATATGCATTCCTCAGTTTCCTCTCCTCCAGACTAAACAACACCAAGTCTTTATCCTCCCTCAAATGGCAGATTCAGAGCTGCAGCTGGCCATTAGAGTGATCTCTGTGTTGCCAAAAATGCGTGTAGCCCTTAGTTGTTTCTCCAGATCCAGGAGGATTTACCCTTCTGGAACTCTTTGCAAATGTAATCCTAAGATTAAAAGAGGTTCAAAAGCAGTTGTGAAAGTAGGAGAGACCTCCCGGTTGATATGGTTAGAAAAGGAACATTAGAAGTCTCCAGGCAATTCCAGTGGGTTTAGGGTTTATACGTGAGTGGGAAAGCGTGTGTGTATGCAGGCAGGTTTTAATGTGACAAAGCTAGATTGTAAAGGATGAGTTTCCCTTTAAAAAAGTGCTTTCTTGGAAGGAACACAGACAGGGAAGAGCTGTGGAGGAAAGCCAAGGGCTGACAGGGATCAGAGGGGATGCTGTGAGGACCACCTTGGAGACATGCACTTGCTCTGAGAAACCCTTGTCTGCCGCAGTTGCCAGCAACCAGAACTGCAGGAGTAGGAAAGCCTTCATGGAGTTTTGGTTTTGCTCCCTTCCTCTCTCCACCTCTCCTTGCCACTCAGGTTGTTATTTTCTGGAGCTGTGCAATTAAAAACATCCCAGAAACTGAAAAGAACCCAAATTTAAAAAAAAACCACCATACTTCAAGGATATTTGTTTCCACTTTTTTGCTTTTAGGGAAAAGAAGGACTGTAAATCTCAGGTATGGTTCTCACAATCCCAGGCCTTTTGTTAGAAAAAGGAAGACTTAACTGAGAATAAAAGCCAAACAGAACCCACTCAGATTTTAAAGGACTCCTCCAAAACCTAGACCAGACTGCCAAAGATGAAGTGCTGGTTGGGGTTTTTCCCCTCTGATGAAAGTCATGTTGCCTCAAAAAGAGTTTTTCTTATCAGAAACCACATTTGACTTTAGGAAAGAGATTTGATCAGAGAAGTTTTATTCAGAGAAGACCACAGAGAGTTTCTGAGCCTCTTTGCAGACTGCAGGCAGGTGGCACCTAGCATTGGAAGAGAAGTGGGGCAGGAGCTTGGCTCTGTGAGCCTGTCCTGCGGGGACAGGCTGTCACTGCATCCCTGCTTGTGGCAGAAGCAGGAAGCAGGGGAGGCTGTTGTGCACCTGCAGCTGACTCGGCGTATCTCCTGCTCAGTGCAGCAGCTCTTGTGGCCAACAGATTTTACGGGGCAATGGCTTGGCAAGGTTTTCATTTCTTCTTTAAACCCAAGACAGGAAATCAGCAAAGCGAGTTGCACACGATCATCTTTGGTATCCACAGGGAACATTCTTTCCTTCTGCCCAGTGCTAGGGGTGTTGGCATGGCAGAGGAGAAGATACGGCTGTCTCCTCAATCAGCTTTCGAAGAAGTTTGAGTGGTAGGTATGATTTGTACACAGTTTTAGCATGGTCCCAGTTCTTCATACTGCTTTCCATAGCAATGCGGTAACTGAAGTGTTGCCGGACTAACACACTGGCTCTGCAAGACCTTGTGACTGACCCACCTTGTCCATAAAACAGTGAGAAAACCAAAATCAATCTAAAGAAAAAGACAAGATTCAGCACTTATCACTACTTAACACTACTTTAACACTACTTAACAGTACTTTAACACTACTTAAAAACCTTCATTCTCTCTAGAGGAAGACAGCAGTAAATCACAGCCAATGCCTTACTCATCCTAGTACTGAATAACAAGCTCCTTCAGTGGTTAGAGCAAACCTCTAAGTATAGTTATTCTCAAGCTGATGCCAGTTGAGGTGATTCATCCACCTGGAACAGTGTTTTGAGCTGGGTTTGTGCAGCACAGATTTGTAGCTCTGTCTTCGAGCAGGGTTAACAAGCCAATTCTATCCTGATACAGTTGCGTTATATATCAGAACTGATTACTGCTTGTATTGCAGACATCTGCCCTGTGCTTTAGTTCAGAGTGGAGAACTGCCTGGAATCATATACTGTCAGAAACATCCACCTATGGAATTAGTCTCACAGACTGGTTTGGGTTGGAAGGGACCTTAAAGCTCATCCAGTCCCACCTCCCTGACATGGGCAGGAATCCCTTCCACTAGACCAGCTTGCTCCATGCCCTGTTCAACCTAACATTGCTTCATCTTTGTGTCTCTGATACCCTTATACTTGTGACTTGTCACTTGTGAATGGATGATCTCCATTCTTCCAAAGACTTTTGATTACCTGAACCTAACCTGGCAGATGTAGCTGGAAAAGGATGTCTCCCCTGCTGTGTGTAAAACATATGATAGATCCCTAACATCTCTTTAAAGGGAAACTCCTATTTATGATACTGACACTGAATTGATTGCTTTACACCATGGTAAAGATCAAGACAGGAGTATTCCTAGAACCTGGCTTGTGGTGTGACGTAGGATTCAAACAGCTTGTTGCTCTGCTGATATTCGTGCCTTCCTTCGCTGCTTGCAAACAGGATTTAAACAAGTATGCAGGCATATGTTAAGTATTACTGATGGCAGTGAATTCAGGATTCCTCAGGGACCAATACAATTGTCCACTCTGGCCTTGTGGCGTAGAACAAGCCCAAGAATTTGACCTTGCTATTTTTGTGTTATTCCCTACCCATGAACTATCAATGACACTAATCAGTGACTGAGCCATGAGCACATCTTTTAGAAAGGCATCCAATCTTGATTTGAGATTCCAGGTGATGATAGAGTTACAGCACCCAGGAGAAGTTACTCTCATTTGTATAGGTACTTCCTACTTGAACAACATGAACTTCAGCTTTCAGTCAGGAGTTCTGCATGCCCTGTCTGCTGCATTACACAGCGCACTGACAGCACTTCACTTCCCTGATCTAGATCTTATAGAAGGTGAAAGAAAAGAATTGGCATTCTTCTTAGGAAAATATTGTAATGAAATCTAAATGCTTCAGAAAAAATGCCACTGTTGATACAGGATTTTTGGTTTGAATTGTCTTCCACAATATTTATTTAATTAAGCATGGTAAAACATGCCTGACATTTCAAAGAGAAGTTACATGCCCTCAAACGTCTTAATTTGAGAAAGCTGTACTGAGAAATTAGAGAAAGAGAAATTGTTCCTTTTACAGCATTCTGAAACAAAGACATATCTTTGCTATCTTTTAGCTGTGCTGAAGTCCTTCCAATTTTAAGCACATTCAAACTGCCTGGTTATTAGACTGTAAAGACCTTGTGCAAAAGGATTAGCATAGTAAACCAATGCTTACATAGAATGCTTTCCTCTATAAAAAGAGATTATTTCTTTGTGCAGTATTAACATTGGTGACTTGCATGGATTGAAATGATGTAGAAAAGCCTCCAAAATTTCAAAGTTCTAGAATTAATGAACAAGTTGCCATCCTCCTTAATAGTGATTTTGTTGTGCTGTGATTTTGTTATTCACTATGAGGGTGGTGAGGCACTGGAACAGGCTGCCCAAAGAAGTGGTGAATGCTCCATCCCTGGCAGTGTTCAAGGCCAGGTTGGGCAGAGCCTTGGGTGTCATGATATAGTGTGAGGCATCCCTGCTTATTTCAGGGGATTGGAACTGGATGATCATAAGGTCCTTTCCAACCCAAACCATTCTATGATCCTATTCTGTGGAGGTTCTGTACTCATTTAGAGAACCCTCATCATACTTCTCTATCTATAAACATCCTCCAGATTTTTCTTCCTGAAAGCAGCCACTGAAACCCAAAAGGTTTCATCAATGAGATGAAATAAAGCCCCAAATTCATACGGTGAGAAAGCAGACAGTTGACTTGGAAGTGGGTGTTTGTAAAATACAGATGCAAAACCCAGACATTTTCCTGGTTTGTTCTCCTGCTGCATATTCAGAAATTACCTTTCTAGCCATTTCCTTGCCCATTATTCTTAATAAAGATTTTACTGGGTTATGGACTGTTTTCTTTGGGCCAAGCGAAAGGTGCTAAGATGTTTCCTCTGGAATGTAAAGATTCCTTTTTTCATGAGGGTAGGTATGTTATTCTGCACCGAGTGGGAAGTCTGATGGAGAAAAGCTTACAAATAATGAATTCAAGGAAAGGGAAAATATTGTTTACTCTTTGATTGACTCCTGGGAAAGGGGAGGCAAAAATAAATCAAAACATTCCACTCCGAGTTCCAGCTTTTATGGATTTCCCATTGGTAATGTTTCACTTACTATGGGTAAGGACTTTGTGTAATGAAGTAGGTTAATATATATAGGAAAGCATTTAGGCTGACAAGCTTTGCTTGATCCTGGACCAGCAAACACAAGGGTTTCTGTTCAAGTCATCTGTGCCAGCCCCCCTTTTAGACTGTCTATTTCACTTCCACTGCAACAAGCCTCATTCAAGCTGTACCTGCCAACTTGGGGCTGAAAAAATTTGTCTGCGATCACAAACTTTAGCATTAAACCACAAGAAGGAGAAACTTTGTGGCTGCTGCTGCTCTTTACTTCTCCCATGTTAGCAGAGCTGGGGCCAAGCCTGCTGCTAGGTGCTGCCCTACCATCCACTACGCTGTTGATGCACGGTACCTCTTACCTGACTTGAATATTCCTCTCCTCTGACCACCTTCTCTGATGAACTGCTTTTCTTCTGTAAGTAGAGGAATGAAGGAGTCAAAAGAAGCAGAGCTGGTTCTTCCTGGCAGGTGCATCCTCCACTGTCCACAATCCCTCTAGCACTGGTGTCTACTGCATTCCTTGTGTTCATATTCCAAAGAAAACCACTGCGGTTGTCTTCAGCTGTTGCCTCTGTTGGAGGTCCTTGTAGAGATGCCAAGGGCTGGGGTGAACACAGCCTTGTAGTTGAGAAATAGGTTGGGGTTTTTAGGCTCTTTTCCTGTCTGTGCCATTAAATCCCTTATGTGCATTATGTTTATAAAATATATAGGAATAGAAATGTAAAATACTTGTTTAAATAAAAGCACATGTAAATAATACAGGTGTTCTATGAAGAGAGTTGAAAGAGGTCAGGACGTCTTCCTCCTAATACTGAGGTATGCACATTAAATTTGAGGCTCATCAGGGAAAACTGGAGGAAGGCACAAGTCAGTCCATGATATGAAAACTCGAGGATGCCATGGCCATGTTTTCCATAGGGAGAAGTTGATAATAATGCTGAGGATCCAAATCCAGCCACTCTTCGGTGCTGAGGTTGCTAATTCTGAAGCTGACAACATCTTAACTGAGCACAAGGGGGTATGGTGGGGTCCCTTTCCCTATCAGGTCAGAATTCCTTTGAGTCCTTCCTTTTCCTTTTATCTCCCTCAACTGCATTTGTGCAATGAAAGCATTTTGTTTTCTGGGAATCACTACCAGGCACACTTCTTTGTATCCTTTCAAGGCTTGCTCACCTGGATTATTTTGTAAGCATTATGCAAAGTTTCAGATACATTGAGTTATCCCTAGGTTGTCAGTGTAAATCCTTTTGGAGAAGGATTTCACAACCAATAGGGAAGTGATTTCCCTTCAGCCCTTTATGCTGGGTTCTTTAAGGCAAAATTGCTTGTGGGAAGATTGGTCTCGGTATTTCCTTTGAATTCAGTTTGCTTTGCCAACATTCTCTTCTGGATTACTGATGTTTGAGGACAGATGTATACCGTGTAGTTTGCTGATGCCTCTTCTAGCATGATGAAATGTGGCGCATGTCAGCAGATGGTACCAGGGCTGTAAGATCCCTGAGATGGGCACTGCCATTTTATTCTGTATTTGTTTGGTGGCTAACACGATGGGTGTCTGGTCTGTGAAAAGGGCTCCAAGGCATCACTTCGATATTCATTTAGGCAGAAGCTCTTCCCTGTGAGGGTGCTGAGGCGCTGGCACAGGGTGCCCAGAGAAGCTGTGGCTGCCCCATCCCTGGCAGTGTTCAAGGCCAGGTTGGATACAGGGGCTTGGAGCAGCTGCTCCAGTGGAAGTTGTACCTGCTTGGGGCAGGGGGTTGGAACTGCATGAGCTGAGCTTTAAGCTCCCTTCCAACCCAAACCATTCCATGATTTTATGTATCATGCTTAAAATACAAGAACCTTTATTTAACCTGAAGCTTTTCAGAAACAATATGTTCTTCAAGAACAAGAATACCATTTTTTCCAGCAACAGTTTGCAGAAGTGTTGTTCTTACACAGCCCATGCTCCAGCATTCACTGTACGCCATGATGCTACCACATCACTTTGTGTATTTTCCAGGACACTTCTAATCTTTTCCCAGTATCGAGAGCCATCTAGCACCATTTCACATGCTCGTCTTTAAACCTGCAGCACAGAAAGTTAAAGTGTAAATATGCATGCGAACCACCCAAAAGTCATAATAAGATTATATGAACGCCTGCAACCACACAGCAGGAACAATGGGGTTGCACAATTCCTCTGCTCCAGCACTGCTGAATTTTAATGAGTACATGCTGATACTCCTATAGCTACCCTGGAGCCAGAGCAATGATTTAAGATGCCAGCGACACTGTGTGTAGGTGAGTCGTAGCTCTATCGTGCCTTGGAGAGGAGAGCATGGTATAGCAAGCTAGAAAAAATGGCAGGGATATAAGCTGATTAAATTGGAGTGAGAAATGGGACTGGAAGGAGAAAGGATCACTTACAATTGCCAATCACCTGTGCTGCTTTCATCGGCTGTTCAGCTCCTGTTTCGTCGGCTGTTTGAGAGAATCTGATACTGTACATTGGTAGGAATAACAGAAATAAACCCAAATAAAGAACATATGCTGTCATGAACTGAAAATATTATGCTGCAGGGTTTGAAGCAATCTTTTAAATATCAGGGATTAAGACGGGAGTATAATGGTGTTGCCTCCCCCCCATGCCAGAGTTTCTTTTCACCTTCTCTCTAATACCACTGCTAACCTAGGTACAGCTGGGAGCCACTTGGGAAAGCATTTACAGTAGGTGTACCTCTCAAAACACTTTTCAGATAAGAAGATAGCCCTCTTGTTTGCAGCTCATCTAAAAATAAGCATTGCCTGGGGCAGGTTTCATTTCAATCGGGTTGGCTGTGTTCCTGTTGCATGCCATGGGGTCCTCAACTCCTCTGGGCCCCTATAGGCTCTTACACATGTTTAGAAGAATGTGCATGTGTTCCCCAGTGCAGAAGGTTGAGAATAATGTGAAAGGTGTTCTGGAACCTGGCAAGGTGTGTTTGTGTAGCGTGATGCCAAGGAGAAGTATGATACAGCTTGGGATGTGGGAGGAGGTTGTCCTGGGACATGGAGGACAGTGGGGTCAGACCTGCCCCATTCATGCCTTAGGGAGAGGTCTTGAGTATGAGCCCTCACAAAGAACCGTGGCAGAGATTCACCTTCTGGGGAACCCGTTGATTCATTACAAAGGAGGGTTTTGGCCATTGAGTAATAGAGTTAATTGTGTGTTGTAAGTTTGCTTATTATTGGAAACTATCTTACTGTGAGTTTGTGTTTGGGCTTACAGACTGTTTCATAGTGCAGAGAAGGAAATCCTTCCTTCTTCCATCTCACCAAGCTCCTTGTGAGCAGCTCCAAGACAGAGATGTGGCCAACAGTAAAGCTCCTTTAACTCTCTCAATTACAGGGCAGTTTCTCACACCGTCATCACTGGTGTACAATATTATGCTTGGAATAATAGCTCAGTTTTCCATAGGAATTTTATTTTGCTAATACTGGGTTATGACATCTCACTGAAGCTATGTGTTCTTCCTTGATTGCATCCCCTCTAAAAGACAAACTTGAGGCAAGCTTGGGTTTCTTTAGCATCAGGTTCTGTATACTGCATCTCATCCCATTGTTCTTATAGTATCATGCCAGAATATGGCTTTGTAGCCCAGGATGTGTGTAGCCATACTCACCTGTCCTTCCCCAGTTGTTCTAACTGAAACAACAGAAGTATGTAGGAATCACCCTCGTCAGTTGTCTTAAGCCAAGTGAAGCACAAAGTATCGGAGTGAAAGTTCCTGCCCTAAACCTCTTTGCAGGACTAAGAGAAGGTCATATACCCACAATCTGGTCTGCCTTCTACTGTAGTGCTTCATAGTCTTGATCAGGGGTTGCTGTGCTCAGTTAACCAAAACCAGAACAAAGGTATTTGTCATCCCAAAGGTGCTACCCACCGTGTGATTTATAGAACATGTTACACAATGGTGAGATGTCCTCTGCTGATAATAATGCCAGCACAGTAACTGTGTGAACATTTTTCAAAGATAAAGCAATTGAGTAAATGTCTCTTTGGTTTCTGATGAATGAGACACAGGACAAACAGTTCCTTAAGTCATCCAGCCCAAGTTTGCCATCCCTTTAGTTTTTTTCCACTAACTACCAAAATATCAGCCATTTTCTATATCCTAAAGCCAGTTTTAAATCTCTAGCCTGGTTGATGTAAAGTGTTAGAACTACTTTATCTTTTCTTCAAGGAGTTGCTTTATGAGGTTGTGTGAAGGTGATTTCTTTTAATTGACCTTGAAAGGGAAAACAGGTTTTGGACTTGGTGTTTGGTGCACAGGGGCAACAAAACGAGCTCCGTGAATCAGTCAATGTGTGCATGTGGCTTTCCTTGGGTTTAGATGCTGCCATTCTGAAACACATCTTACTATTGAGAGGAGAAGGGAAAAATCTGGTGTAAGTACAGCCACGCCTCTAAATTGATTATTCTTGCAGGATTTGCTCATGCTGCTTTGTGTTATAAAACGCAATGGGAACCATTCCAACTTGAGCACATCACTCCAGCATCAAGCAGCCCATGATGTCACGAGGAATTCCTTGTCGTAAGGGATGTCCCCCGAGGAGAGTGTTTGCTCTGCTGGAAAAGGGCCATCCTCCCACACAGACCATCTCCACCCAGCTATTCCATCCAAATAACCAAACCAAAGGGAGTGCTTTGACTAATCGAGTGAGTAGGAGTGATGCCATGACAATACAATAGTGCGTCTGCTGCAGACTGTTCTTGATTTGCATTTGATTGTTTGCAGTCCTACCCATCTGTAGCCAAAGGCAAGAAGTGATAACCTGTCATGTTACATAAAAACACGTTTGGAAAAAAGTGGAGTAATGCAAGATAAATGGTGTATGCTCTCTGGGTCTATTCTTCCCAAGCAATCCTGAACTCATTCCACAAGTTGCTGGTTTCTCTTTTTACTGGTGGGTTTCTTTCCAGATAGTTTCCATCTGAAAAAGAAAAGAATATGGTAATTTGAGTGAATAGAAGCACAGCCTATTGCAGTTTGAAAAGTATTACTGAAGAAGTGAGGCATTAACACAGTGTCAGGCCCTCAGCAAATGGTCAAGAAAGCAAAAGGGCAAGTGGCATCAGTCACTCAGCAGCTGGACAAAGACTTTTGCTCAGTTGAGGCAGTAATGCTGTCTTAGCTCACATCACATAGAACTGTAGAATCATAGAAAAGGACCTTAAGATCATCCAGTCCCAACCCCCCTTTCATGGGCACTACACCATGTCACCCAAGGCTCTGTCCAACCTGGCCTTGAACACTGCTATGGATGGAGCATTTACCACTTCCCTGGGCAACCCATTCCAGTGCCTCACCACCCTCACTGTAAAGAACTTCTTCCTTACATCTAACCTGAATTTCCACTGTTTAAGCTGTCACTACATGGACCATCTCTGTCGTCTTGTATGTCTCTGCAGTGGTATGGCACTAAAAGTTTGAGCTGGAAATAGCAGAGAATTGTGTCATACAACTGAAAAAGTTCCCCCCTTTTGTTGAACACATCATTTATTTTTCTGTAGCTGGTTGTCAATCTTAAGTTACACAACATAATTATCCTACAGATAAAGCTTATAGTGAAATCTTGTTGGCTCTGTTTAAGCTTGTTTCATTAGGATGCTTTAGGAGGTTTTCCCATCATGTGTACATCATAGCCTCAGAGGGAGAGGGCTTTCCATTCTATAAATATAGACCAAAGAAGCCCTTGACAAATGGAGGATGAAATACTCCCACACCTTAAAACTACATTGAAGAGTCACACTCTTTTAGATGAGGTGAATAGTAAGAGGGTCAAAATGGAAAGCATGGAAAGTCTTGACTTCAGCTGGGGGAGTGGGAGCCAAGCTTCATGTAAAGGTAAGTATTTGTAGGTACAACTTGCTACTGAGCTCTCCCTCTGTTTTGGACTGAGCCCACTTCAGCAGCAGAACTAAAAATGTCAATGTTTCTTCTCTCTGAATAGAGAGCATGGTGTAGTGTGACAGCCTGAGGACATCATTCTCCATGAGGATACCCTCAGCAGGCCGTTTCACATCTAGTCCCACTGGGTTCAGAGATTTTCTCTAGTCAATCAATTGCAGAGTGGTTTCCTTTGATCTTCTTTCCCACTTCCCACAAGGTGCCTCATTGCTGCCATCCCATCAGAGCAGTGATGAAAGTGGAGACACTGATGGTCCCATTTCTTCATGAGAGCTTGTATCCACCCCAGGTTATTTCATGATGGCTGGTTGTACTGTAAAACTGCCTGGTGAGTCTTGATCTCCTTAGTGTCAGACCTGTAAAATACTCATTAATTATGATAGGAGGCATGGCTACTGAATTGATCCTGGCAGATGTGAATGAGCTCAACCCAGCATTTGAACTCATTCCAGTCTTATTTGTACATGGTATCACTATGCTAATGCTGCGTGCAATCCAAGCAAATCCCTGCTGAGAGACAAAATAGTTTAAGCACGGCACGGCATGGACATGACTTGCCAACTCCCAAATCAGACCTAGCTTGCATCTAGCCAATGCAGAATGTAAAGCTGAAGAGCTTTAATGATGGACAAAATAGCTATCTGTGTGCTCATATGCATGTGGATGACACATTAAGGGGTAGGATCCCCTGAACTACAGCTCTGGTGCCAGCTCATGGAAGCCTGTGAGACATCAGCTCATTTGTCTTTGCTTTGAAGTATCAGGTTTCTAATCCTTAGGTCTGAGAGGAGTGTGAAAATGCAAGTTGCTTCTAACTGCTACCAAGACACAAGGCAATTCCCACCTCCCGACTTGGTGAACTGTGTGGTTGTGACAGCGTAACTCCCCGTGTGGCCATTCTGGCTCTACAACTCACACAGGGACTTTGGCTTTAGCTTCACCTTCTCCAAATGGCCTGAGTTAAACCAAACCCCAGTCTTTCTGATGTAGTAAGAATTACCTTAGCTCTCCATCAAGATAGCTCTAGCAGTCTCAATTTACAGCTGAAGTCGTTCTGAGTTCTGTGAATGCCTCCTGTGTGTTTAGATAGTTTGAAAGCATAGCCATAGGTGTGGGATTGTCCTCTGCATGAGAAATGGGTGTTGGCTTCAAAATCCACTGTTCTTGGGGCCATGCCAAGTGAATCCTAACGGAGTACCAGGTGTACGGGTGTGTGTATGAGCAAATGTATGTGCGTGCGTGTGTAGAGACTTAGAGCTGAAAATAGGGATGGGCAGAGAATGCGAATAACCGTCAAAAAGGAATTCTGCTTTGTTGAGAGTGAAAGCTCACAAATGGCTTGATTTCCATCAAAAGATTCTCCAGGAATAAAAAGATGATCAGTCAGGAGATACATTGATTTTCCCTTTTGAAAATTTGGCCTTTTTTATACATGTAATGCAGAGCTATGTTCAAATTCTTAGGTATCCCCACCATTCTTTCTTATACACCTCAATGAAATGTAGGTGACATCAAACCTGTTCTGGTGGTCCTCCTCTTTGCAACAGCTTTGTAGAGGGAGAAAAGGGCCCCTTGTCTCTTCTTCTCACAGGTGGAAAGGGGGAACAAGAGGCCAGCTTTGGTCCCGGGGAGAGCAAGGGGCTTCACATGTCCTGTCTGCAGCAGCTAAGGGAGAGTGTGAATAACCCACTAGAGCAGTCGGTGATGGCACTTTGCTTCTGCCTGCGGAGGTGGCCTCTTCCCAATAGAGGGAGGCAAAAGATAGACATCAGGGAGCTATTGCTTCAGTGGGAAAGATGATGTGTGTGGGTGTATAATAAGGGGACTTCACAAATAATTCCTTGGTGATTACCCATTTCAAAGGGACGTTTCAGTTGCCCTCGAGGCAGCTCCATGGAGGACTGAATTTCTAGTGAAGCTTGGAGAATGCAGGATTTTGATTCCAGTGCTTTTTTGTTTCTTGCTCAATGGCAAAAGTCTTTTTCACAACCTACCCCTAGGGATTGCACTGTGTCTAAGACACTGGTTGTGTGCGCAGCCCATTTTGAAATACAGCTTTTTGTTTTGAAACTGAAATTGGTCCAAGTAATAATATCTCCCCTTCAGCTTTCCAGTCTTCAATAGTGACCCACCTACTATTGAATAATAAAGCTTGATAACCAGGGTTTCTCAGATAACATGCAACGAGCTGCCAATATTGCTTTGGGACTAAATCAGGAAACCACTGGCTGGTGTTATGAAGGAGTTAGTTATCCAAGTGGGATCACCTACCCTTTTAAATAAGAATATGGGTTAGAGGTCAGCTTTTTTTGAAGATGTTGGGAATTTGTAACAAAATGAGCATGTATGTTTAAAGAACAGAACAAGAAACAGGTCAAGAAAAACTCATGTTTCAGTGCAGAGCGAATTAAAATCACACACTTATGTGAAATCCTCAATAAAGCAGGTTTATAGTGGAAACATTGACTGACCTTTAATAATAGTGCTGAGGCCAGCTCTGCTGTAACAACAATTGGAAATAACAGGCAGTAGCATTACGAGGCTATGTAGGCTGGGGCAAGGTCTTTCCCTTCATCTAGCCTCAATAGTCAAAGAGAAACTCCCTGAGCAGTTAACTGCATCTCATCTTTTTTCCATTAATAGGCCACAGCATAGTTCTCTGAAGCTGACAGAAATAACTGCTGTGATATTGGCCCAAGCCTAAGCATTGCCAAAAGACATTTTGTTTCAAACCTCTCTGAATTACAATATAATTTCCTATATTGCTTACCTAAGAGACGGGGAAGTTGGCCATACGTCTGCTTAGTGAAAGACTCCTAGGTTTATATGACACAGAGTCATAGAATGGTTAGGGTTGGAAAGGACCTTACAATCATTTATATAAAACTGTATTTCTCCTATCTGTGGGAAAATTAAGTCAGGATTTCCAACTAGGATGAGGATATGGGATGTAGATTGAGCTTAGAAAGATTACAGTGATCCAGTTTCTCAATTGAGGGCCCTGGCTGATGCTGCACTGCTCTCCTGGAGACTGAGCAGTTGGAAACAAAAAGATCCAGCTCCTGGACCCTCTTGCTCTACTGCACCTCTCCCTTTGCAGGTAGGCTCTTCCTTTCCTTTCTCACCAACCTATGGATGATGTGAGGCAGCAGAGACAAGCTACAGGGAAGACAGTGTGATGGCACATAGGTCTCACATGGTAGGATAATTTGAACCTTCTATAGGAGCCCACAGTTCAGAACTTTGTTGTATTGCTGGCTCTGGAGTGTGCAATGCTGCAGGAGGTACATCAACAATCCCACTCCTGTACAGGCTACAAGCTCTTGAAGATGAGGTTGTCTCCTGCTCAGTGGCTCTTGCTCACTGATGTTCCCTGATGACCCTGGAACATCAGCTTTTTCAGGATGGCCCAGATTAGTATTCCTTATGACAGTTTAAAGGCAATGCATATGTTTCCATAGCAGAACTTGCTCATTTTCCAGGAATCTGTTAGGCTGTTCCACTCATCCAGATGTTTAATGTTGTTAGTGACCTGCAGCTAAGCCTCTCAGACAATCCTAGTAGGACTCATTCATCCTGTTTCCCCAGGAATATAGAATACGAGGTAGTAAGTACTATTCCAAGGGCTAAACTCAGACGTGAATATGAGTTTAGGTAAGTTGAAATTCAGGGGCTGTCTAGATTACTGCAGTCTACTGCTTTACTGGAAGAGCTTTTGATTACATATAGTATACTCCCTGAACTCAGTTTTGAGTTGGACCCTTTTGAATTCGCTGGGCCAAATTAAAAGACGTTGCATACATTATATTGCAATCACAGACTGGTTTGGATTGGAAGGGACCCCAAGGCTCATCCAGTTCCAAGCCCCTGCCATGGGCAGGGGCACCTTCCACTAGATCAGGTTGCTCTAAGCCCCATCCAACCTGGCCTTGAACGCTTCACCTCTTGCATTCATTTCCACTTCGCACAGCTATTTCTGTACCTAAAGCTTCAAAGATAGAGATGTAGTATTCTCTTCCCTAAAATAATTTATCCTTCTTTTTCATTTCATGCAATAATTTAAATTCCCTTAGATGCTGGCATTGTGCTTAGCTGTAAGGAGTTTACATCAAGCGTTGTCTGAAAGTGGTTATGGTATTGCAATGTGACACTTCCTATTGTATTGATGTAGTGGATTCATTATTAAATCAGCAAAGAATCCTTGACATCGAAGTCTTGATCAAACACATTAAATGCTACATCTCTGCCACTTATCCTCCCACACTGCCTCTTTCCATCAAGAAAAGGTTAAGCCACTGCAATGAGTAAGATAGTATGAGGGCTTTGTAAAAGGCAAGAATTAAAGAAGTCTGGAACTGCTTGTATTGCAAAACACTTGAATGTTACGTCAAATATTTGAATCTTAAGTGTTCTCTTAATAGAAAATGAATTGAGAATCTATTGGCATGAAAAATATGTTTAAAAAGAAAAACAGCTGCTTCAGTTTTCAAACTTACATCCTGATTTTGCACATCTTCATTGTTGCTTGACCATTCTGATGGATTTTAACATGAGATGCTTAGCAACAGCTGGTCCTTGAGATTCAGGACCTCTTGGTTTGGATACACAGGGCACCACAACAATTATGACTAGGAATGCTCTTTGTGCTTTTAAGTTACTTTAAATCTCTCTCTCTGAAGTGGCTGCTCTCTTGTTGTGGATGGAAATCCAGAAGCACATTGAAATTTATCTGGAAATTAAACCGTGATGGAATGGTGATGTTTCCAATTTAATAGTGTTAAATATCTGTATATCTTCATGCTTCCTATTAAGACAGGTTCTTTTTTCAGTAGTATTCCCACTTATGCATGTTACATTTATCATATTTTATATACCCCATGTTTTATATCAAGAATATCAACTTACCTTGAGAAAGAAATCAGGAGCACCAATGGATAAATGTAGGGTGGTATAGTCTATAATGCAAGGCAGTTTATGTCAAGCAGATGATTCTTGCAGGAACCTGGATTACATTCCTAATAT
The DNA here is from genome assembly GCF_012275295.1 of Melopsittacus undulatus. Classification (NCBI taxonomy): domain Eukaryota; kingdom Metazoa; phylum Chordata; class Aves; order Psittaciformes; family Psittaculidae; genus Melopsittacus; species Melopsittacus undulatus. The sequence goes on along the minus strand of NC_047529.1, from coordinate 4,977,336 downwards.
TATTTCAGAATTGACTGCTCAATCACTCTAACTATTACTAATACTGACCACTGACAATGAAATTCTGAGGGCTTGAAAGACCCTGTCCATGTACTTTTTAAGCTGTAGATTAATTTTTATCTAAAATCAAGGTAGAATAGGTAGAGACTGTTAAACTTCATACACGGACACTCCCTCTTCACTACTATTTGCTGTACTTCCTGGGTCTTTTCTAGGTCTTTTAACAATCTAGACATGGTGTCATTGTATTTTTTTATTACGGATGCTTGAGTATCTTTAAGGTAAGACACCATTTCCAAAGGACCAATGAATTACCTAAATTCAACATATTACCATAAAACACATGGTAGGTAGTGGTAGGTGTATATAAAGAAAAACAGTCTTGGTTGCATACTGGGATTCTCTGTATACATGCACACAAATATAGATATATACAAACATATATATATATATATATATGAAAGAAGGTTCTCTGAGTGAACTGTTTTAAAGTCACAAAGTAAGTACTGTGTTTTTCAGATCAGCGCCTGCTGCACAAGCATCAACAATTTATGTAACTCCCATAAGCTTTCACTACGAAGATATAAAAGTAGATGGAAATGATTTGTCTGATTCCAGTCTTTCCAGCTACCTTGCTTGAAGGCAAGCCAGAAATACTGAGAACAGAGAATTATTCTGAGCATTTCAGCTTCTTGCCAGAATCAAGAAGGTGCATAGATACAGGAATTTGAAATAAAAGCAAGACAAATGGAATTCTCCTGACCATACAGCTCAGTTCCAAGTTTAGGGCACAGATTTAAAATATTCTATTGCTTGAACTCTTATGCCCCTGTCCCTGGAAGCTGTTCTCTGCACAGCAGTTTAGCAAGTACTAAAAACCCAAGCAGAATTGAACTGGCAGTAGTTTACTCATTCAGATCCTTTGCTGTACTGGTAGCTTTGGTAGCAGGATTATTATTCAGGTGCTATGTGAGTGCTGAGTCTTTTTACATAGAAGAAAAGTAATAGCTGGAAGGAATTCACAAAGCTTTTAATGTGTTTGATGTTGAAATCTTTCAGTTCTGTCCAAGTGGGCTAAATACAGAAAAGAAATTTGAAGTGGGATCTAGTGTTCATCCTTTAAATGGGCAAATAAAACTGTCCAAGAAAATATATACAAATGTAATAATACCTTTGTATAAACTATATAAATGTAATAATATAATAATGTTGGAGCAAGTCCAGAGGAGGCCACGAGGATGATGAGGGGACTGGAGCACCTCCTTTGTGAAGATAGGCTGAGAAAGTTGGGGCTGTTCAGCCTAGAGAAGAGATGAGAGACTCAGAACAGCTTCTAGTATCCAAAGGGGGCTACAAAGATGCTGAAGAGGGACTTTTCATAGAATCATAGAATCACAGAATGGTTTGGGTTGGAAAGGACCTTAAGATCATCCAGTTCCAACCCCCTGCCAGGGGCAGGGACACCTTACACTAAACCATGGCACCCAAGGCTCTGTCCAACCTGGCCTTCAACACTGCCAGGGATGGAGCATTCACAACCTCCCTGGGCAACCCATTCCAGTGCCTCACCACCCTAACAGTAAAGAATTTCTTCCTTAGATCCAATCTAAACCTCTGCTGTTTAAGTTTCAACCCATTACCCCTTGTCCTGTCACTACAGTCCCTAATGAAGAGTCCCTCCCCAGCATCCCTGTAGGCCCCCTTCAGATACTGGAAGGCTGCTATGAGGTCTCCACGCAGCCTTCTCTTCTCCAGGCTGAACAGCCCCAACTTTCTCAGCCTGTCTTCATACAGGAGGTGCTCCAGTCCCCTGATCATCCTCGTGGCCTCCTCTGGACTTGTTCCAACAGTTCCATGTCCTTTTTATGTTGAGGACACCAGAACTGCACACAATGCTCCAGGTGAGGTCTCATGAGAGCAGAGTAGAGGGGCAGGATCACCTCCTTTGACCTGCTGGTCACACTTCTTTTGATGCAGCCCAGGATACAGTTGCTTTCTGGGCTGTGAGCACACACACTGAAGCTGGATCATGTTCATTTTCTCATTGACCAACACCCCCAAGTCCTTCTCCGCAGGCCTGCTCTGAATTTCCTTTTTGCCCAACCTGTAGCTGTGCCTGGGATTGCTCCAACCCAGGTGTAGGACCTTGCACTTGTCATGGTTAAACTTCATGAGGTTGGCATCAGCCCACCTCACAAGTGAAACTGTAGCAATTGGACAAGGGGTGATGGGTTCAAACTGAAACAGGGGAAGTTCAGGTTAGATATAAGGAAGAATGTCTTTACTGAGGGTGGTGAAACACTGAAATGGGCTGCCCAGGGAGGTTGTGAATGCTCCATCCCTGGCAGTGTTCAAGGCCAGGTTGGACAGAGCCTTGGGTGCCATGGTTTAGTGTGAGGTGTCTCTGCCCATGGCAGGGGGGTTGGAACTGGATGATCTTAAGGTCCTTTCCATTCCTAACCAGTTTAAGATTCTATGATAATAGTATTCCTGTGCTTTCCTACACTTCTAATCCTGGGTCATGCATAGAAGTCATCAGTGTCCCAGATCTCTGGATCTGATTATGTAGCTGGAAAAGGAGATAGCTTGAATAAACTCAGGGATAATCGAAACTGAGATCAAAACTGATCTGAGATTAAAGGAGAGTGGGCAATTTATTGTTAGGGCTTTTGAGCGTCTCTTAACTTTGTGACCTGGACACGGTTGCACTATTTCTTCCAGCAGCAGGAAGTACAAGATAAACCTCACATGAAAACCTCTTCCTCTGCAATTTCTAACCCAATGTTGTTGACAAACCACATGTATACATTCTGACTTGGAAACGTCAAAATGTTTATTTTCAGTCAGAATGTTTCAACATTTCAGACTAAAAAAAGAAATGTTCTGTACTTTGGATTCCAGGGGAAAAAGCTCTGGAATTCTCATCCCAATTGAAATAAAAATTGTGATTCCCTCAGATGGGCATCTTGGTTTTTATTGGGTTTCAATCAGCTCTATTTGATGCTTCATTACAGTAGCATCTTTCTGATGTGCGTTCTCAAATCTCTGCCAGCTTTTCGGCTTATGCATCTGTGAAGTGTTGTGCAAATGCAGGTTAGACATGTCCTGTTGGGTGACTACTCCATTTTGGGAATAATCACATAAGCAATAGACAGCGGAAAGGCAGGATTGAGGCTGACTGAGCATCTCACCAGTAACTGAGGTTTAAATGATGACAGAGTGTCTTAAAGCTTGCATGTGTTTAAGCTGATTCTGACCTAATTTATACCTGTTTATAAAAGCTTTAACTCTGGTTGTATTTATTCAGTTATTCTAGATTTACATTACCATACATGAGACAAGGATTTGGCCTATTTTTTCTTCCCTTGTTTAAACAGAAGCTACTTTATCTCCTTTCTGGATGTAACTGGTCGCATTCTAACTTGATTAAACCAGTTGTGTTTGGATTGAGGGGAAGTCTACGCTTCTATGCCTCGGTATGTAAGGTATTTTTAGCAGTCTACCCATAGAAGGAACCCTCTTGAGCAGCAGGCTGAACTCTGGGATAATTCGACAGCACTGATAATCCTTCCTTTGGAATCACTCTGGCTATCTGAACATCAGTGTATGTGATTAGTGCTATGCTGTTGTAACAGCAGCAGAGATGTGTTCATTGTGGCCTTCAGGTCTAACCTTTCTAGAAGGACACCCTTTCCTTTGTCAGAATCCTGTCTGTGGGATTTGCATCTTGAATTCATCATTTGTGGCTGACTTTAAAGTGAAGGAGATGGTACTGGGCCTGTAATACTAATACCTACAGGGCAGGGGCTAGATGGGAAATACGGAGATGGCAGGAGACGAAAGGCCTTTCCTATGGTGTGCTCAGAATGTGGATGATCTTTGCTGCTGTAAATGTTTAAGAAGGAATGGGCAGCATGCCAGCAGGGTTTGAGAGTGATATACAAGGTGCACACTCAGCTTCTGGCTTTGATTAATGTGGGCAAGAGATACAGGCAATCAATTGCTGTCACGTTGATATTAATTAACCAGCAGCAATGCTTAGCTCACAATGTCTGGGAGCAGAGACCTGTTAATTCACTTACTCCTGAGGTTTGCTTTAGCAGATGGAAAAGGATTATTTTACCATCTTTTCAATGGCATTTCAAGTCTATTTTTATCTGTCTTTTGGCTTGCATGAAAGGAGATTGCCACCTGTTTTTTGCAGGTTGTTTTCAGCACGGTGAGCCAGATTAAAAGTTGGCCTGGATTGTGCCTTATGGAAAAAGAATGTGTTGCTTTAGCACAGAAGAAGGAAAGCATCCAGGGCCAGTGCTGGCATCCAGCCCTCTGCCTTCGTGTGAACTCTGGCTCCAGCGAGCTCTTCTGGGTCATCAGGATCCCCACTGCTGGTAGCACCATCTGCTCCTGATGCTCGTGCCTCCTGGTTTTGACATGAACTGCAAGAGAATGGGGATTGGTTTACGTTTTGTAGGGCTCCATTCACTGTTGACTTAAACATTTAGGAGAGTGAGAATGATTTAGCAGAAGATCTAAAGAGTTGTAGTGACTTTAGGGAACCTTAAACTTAAACAGGGGGTTACTTTTGATCTGACTGGGGTTTAGCAGTGTCTGGTTTTAGACTTTGCCATTGTCCACTCTTTATGTTAGTGTGGACTGTATCTTTCTGAGATGAACATCCCTTAGTTTTCCTTGGCCATAACACCCCTGACCTGGACACCTCGGAAACATCATCACCAAGGCAGTGCCGTGGAAGGCTGTGTTTTGCTTTACAGTTTGTCTAAGTCAAAGACACCCAAGTTCCTATTCCCTCTCATAGGCTCAAGGAAGTGACCACCTTCTCCAGCTGCTCATAGAGCTCCTCAATATTACACTTCAGAAATTTAAGAGTGAATAACCAAAGACACTTGTGATGTTCCTGCCTGAATCAGGAGCTCTTACAGTCAGCTGAGAGGTTCACAGACTCTCTGACATGTATTTAGATCCTTTTCCATCTCTCAACTTGCCTTCTCAATGATTTGGTAGGTGTTAACGCATGACTCTATTTACAAGCACCTGACTCAGAGCTCCTTTTATTCATCCCCAGGAACTCCACCAGAAGAGCTACATCAGAGCTCAGCAGTGGTGTTGTTTATTCTGGCTTCTCTCAGGGTGACTTTCTGGGAGGTTTTTTAGCTTGCTTTTGATTCTTTGCTATTCCATTGTTAGGCTGTTTCCCCCTCTCGTACTTCTGGATCTTCTGCAGAAGTTTGAGCTCCTGTTAATCATGGGGTTTAGACCCGCTTGCTTCTAATTAACTTGTAACTTCATCTTCAGTTGTGCTAAATTTGGTTCTCATTTTACTGTAAACACCCATTTGTTCCACTGGGTAGCACAGCTCTCTGAACATCTGGGAGTCATCATGTGTCATGAATGACATGATGTATCCTCACTGTTTGACTAGCACAATGCTAGATCTGATGGATGGAAGAAATGTGTCAGGGTGAAGATTAATATACACTTTGGTTTGTGACTTGTGACTCACAGGGTAAACTTCATTCCCTCTGTGGTGGTACAGATCCAAGATCTGCATTTTTCCTCTCCCATTTTGGTCCTGGATTATAACAGAAGCTTGCACTCATGAGACTAGAGCTTTTGCTAGCTGGATCAGAACCCTTCGCTTCTGTCTGGACCAACACATCTAAATAAATCTATCTGCATGTCACAGCTGTGCACAAGGCTCTCTTCTGGACATGGTTTGCTACACAACCGGTGACAATTTGGTGGTATTCCCTCCTTGCTGTGCCTTTGGAAGTGCACATGGTGCAATATCCTCTCTGAGTGACCTTTGGCTGGAGGATTAAAGAGCAACCTGTTCTAGCAAAACAAAAGCATCAGTACTTGATTTCACCATTCAAGTTTCATATTGATACTGCTTTAAAAAACCTGTTCATCATCAGTGTTGCTTCAACAACACTGTGAAAAGGTCCCTTGGGAAGCAGCAGGATGGTATCTTAAAAGGAAGGTTGTAACTTAACTTCCTAACACAGTAGATAGAAGTGATATTGTAAGAAGTGTATTTTTACAAGCATAACAGATACTGTAGGAAGCAACAATTCTGGGTGAAGAAGCACTTCTTTAGGCACACTAGATGTAAGCAGGGCTTCCTTGCTGTGGTCACTGGTTGCCTGTCAGTTGTACCATCGCGCAGATTCATGACACCTCCATTGAGAGCTATTCATATGTATCTCCTTGTGAGAAGAACAACCTGGAATATGAATCAGAGCCAGTGCATGAGAGCAGTGGCCACTTGTGCATGCACACATGGGCTGTCCTCTGCCCAGGGCACCATAGATCCAAGTAGGATATGGACTTTATGTGGGGCTTTTTTCCTGGTTAGCAAAAAGACATTAAGCTCCAAACGAATGCTCCATCCCTGGCAGTGTACAAGGCCAGGTTGGATGAAGCCTTGGGTGATATGGTTTAGTGTGAGGTGTCCCTGCCCATGGCAGGGGCTTGGAATTGGATGATCTTAGGGTCCTTTCCAACCCTAACTATTCTATGGTTCTAAGTACATCTTGTGGGGAAATAGCCTAAAGGTAGGGCTAGAGCTCAAAGAAAGCCTGGAGGTTCAGCAGTTTGTCCTCAGGCAAGCGCTCCAGGGGCAGCACCAGCAGCAGGGAGGAAAGTCAATGCTGGGTCCCCTTTACCTTTCACACAGAACAGAAATCAGGGACTGAGACACAATATAAAGACTGTGCAAAGCTGACAGCTGCAGAGGAGGCCTCTCCAGGTGCAGAAACATTCATACATTTGGAGATAGAAGCTCTGGGAATGTGAAAAGGTCATTGTCTTCACTTACACTCTTCTGGCTTGGTTTTTTTCCCTTCTTTTATATCTTTTACCTGGAGAACTGGATTTTTGTGATTAGGTTTATTTCCCTTAAAGCAGATTTCCCTTTCCAGGAACTGCATTAACCCTAGTTTCAGCCTGCTGTATCAACAGTCATTATTACATATTTATTGAGCAGTGAGCAGGAAAAAATGCCTGAGGAGCTGAGTTCAGACCTGAGGCAGTTCAAGAGCTGGAACTGTTGTGATGCTCATTAGAAGGGAAACGGGGTATTTTTGTCTGTGAAGGTTGTCAGATTGAGGCCAGGGACAAGTGAGCAATAATGAGGCTCTTGAAACCAGTCTGCAGGTGCGTCGTGGTAAAGTAATAGGCAGGTGCAGAGAGGGAGGTTTTAATCCATGTCTTGGCAGGGATTTTGTTCAGGGTCAGCCCTTGTTTGGCTTCTGTGCAAAGGAGAAAACACAGTGCTGAAGGACTCACATCCAAACTGCAGCTTCTGCTGGTGCACCAGGGAAGGTTCGGGTTTGTCTGTTTGCAATGCACTACCATCTTAAGCTGAAAGCTTGTTCTGTGTAGCAGGAATAAATGAATATGACTCCTTGTCCTTCTGAGGATAGCTGGTTCTAATCTCCAGATGAATGCATATGTCAGCATTTTCCATAAATACTGCCACTTAAAATCATATGCAGAGAAATTTGCTTTAGCAACAGTTGGGATTTCTTTTGGGCTCCTTACCAGTAAATATTTGAGCAGGTGAAGTAGTCTTTGTGTCTCATTCAAGGCCTATGCAAGGTCCTAGACAGCCTTGGAAATGATTAGGGAAAAAAGGTAGTTCCCACATCACCAAATCTCAGTGTTTAGTTAACCAAGTGTATACCAAGTAAGGACAAAGTGTAGAAATGCTGGTATCATCTAGGAAAAGTGAAGGGTAGGTAAGTATGCAGCAGGAAAAGATGGTATCATGTCATGGGAGATAGACTGAAACAGAGCACACGACCAATCCAGAACTGCATTTCCTACAAAGCATCTTTGTGTCTGAGGATGCATCTCTGATTCCTGAGCCAAAGCAAGCAGGACATCTTCCTGACCTCCCCAGCAGAGCTGTCCCACCACTTCTAATCTGTCTTCCAAAAAATGTTAACCCTCTGTCTTTCCCCTCTCCACTGCCTCCTTTCACCCTGGATGAAATTCCCATTTCAAACAAGGAAAAGTTTTGTTTGAAACCAAGGCAATGAGGAAACGAAGATTAGCTCAAACCATAAGCTTCTGTGCCAAAAACTCAGAACATACTGAGAAAAACTATACCTATAGCTTGTGTGTCTGGCCAAAACTAACCATCCCAGCTCCATGGCTGCATTTCAGTGACCACAGTCCAGACACAGTGGCTGTGGTGAGCTTTCAGACAATAACTACTTTTAGCTATTAGCAATGGCAAGAATGTAATTAGTGACTACTCTTTTTAAGACAACTGGAAGTCACCAGTTGACAGTTTGTAAAGAGAAGAATGATGAATTGCCCTATTCATTTATTCAGCCCAATCTCTGAGGCATTTCACCATCTGCTGCCTTCAGGCACCAGACCTGGAGCATCTGTTGCAGCAAGCATGTTGTGTTTGTTAAGCTGAAGGTCCAGAGGGAGAACCTAGAAAGTACAATGTCCAAAAATACATCATGTATATACCACTGTCACAGAGCTCCTCTTTGGATGCTCTCCATTTCCATCAATTTTCCCCATGAGCCCACAAGTTTTTGTTAGTGAAGCTCTGTAGTTCAGCTGTTCTCAACTCCCTAGATCTTGACTTCACTACACTGCTTGGTGACCTGACAACACTAGGGCTTTTAAACCAGGTATTTTCCCTTCCTTGCTCTATTGTGGGCATCTTCTAAAGATGGATATCATGATGGTTTGTGTCCCCTGTTCTATTCAGTCATTAGAGGGGTGATGCGTTTCTTGCTATGGGGAACAACTAGGGTTGAACCCCCGCAGCTTGCTATGCAGCAGCATCCAAGACCTAAGACTTCCATGGTGGCTAAGAGACTGCCTTACCTGGCAGCCTGTCAAGTACTCAGGTGTGAACTTTCTGTCTAAGTTTAGCTTTGAGGAGGGCATGCTGCAAGCTGGGGCAAAACTAACGTGTCTATCTGATCGATAGAGAACAACTACAGCTCTACACCCATCCACGTGGGCACGGAACTCACTGCATGGGTTGCACGGGGGATTCTTGGAGCTGCTGTGAATCGGTCTAACCAGCAGGTAGTTCAGACCCCCTACGTCTTTAAGCCCAAAGGGCACTGTAGGAGTCTCCTGTGTGGTCTAGCCTCTACGACCTTGTTAGTAGAGGTTATACTTGTCCTGTTGACTTGTTTGCAGTAAGAGCTGTGTGGTCTTCGAAATGCTCTTTGAAGTTACTGCAGAGTCACGAGGACACAAATATGATGAGCTCAGAAAGGCTCATTTCAGGTGAAGCTAGAACATTTGGGCTATAACTCGTGCATGCTGAACGTATCATGCACACAAGGCAGAAAGCACATGATAAATTACGGCCTAATGTGTAGTGTGTAATAATATTTCACTTGAGATTAGATTTCTGTTAGCAAGCACCTCTCAGAGGCAGAGAAGTAAAAGCGTGGAGTACCTACACCTGAACTAGAGAGGAGATTCAGAGCAGTCCTGTGGAGAAGGACTTGGGGGTGTTGGTTGATGAGAAATTGAACATGATCCAGCTTCAGTGTGCGCTTACAGCCCAGAAAGCAACCGTATCCTGGGCTGCATCAAGAGGAGCGTGACCAGCAGGTTGAAGGAGGTGATCCTGCCCCTCTGCTCTGCTCTTGTGAGACCTCACTTGGAGCATTGTGTGCAGTTCTGGTGTCCTCAACATAAGGACATGGAACTGTTGGAACAAGTCCAGAGGAGGCCACAAGGATGATCAGGGACTGGAGCACCTCCTGTATGAAGACAGGCTGAGAAAGTTGGGGCTGTTCAGCCTGGAGAAGAGAAGGCTGTGTGGAGACCTCATAGCAGCCTTCCAGTATCTGAAGGGGGGCTATAGGGATGCTGGGGAGGGGCTATTCACTAGGGACTGTAGTGACAGGACAAGGGGTAATGGGTTAAAACTGAAATAAGGGAAGTTTAAATTGGATATAAGGAAGAAATTCTTTACTGTGAGGGTGGTGAGGCACTGGAATAGGTTTCCCAGGGAGGTTGTGAATGCTCCATCCCTGGCAGTGTTCAAGGCCAGGTTGGACAGAGCCTTGGGTGTCATGGTTTAGTGTGAGGTGTCCCTGCCCATGGCAGGGGGGTTGGAACTGGATGATCTTAAGGTTCTTTCCAACCCTAACTATTCTATGATTCTATGATTCTAACTATACCCACCTGAATTATACCAGGCTGGTGTGTGTTTGCTATGTTTTGTGGGTAGGCAGAAGAATGAATATCCAGCAGAGTTGGAATATGCAATCTTTGGCTAGTTTTCAGCTCTCCATGTTCAGCTGATTAGGCTGTAATGCATGTTTTGAGATCTCTACTCCACTACAGAGTTTCAGGCATCTCTAGGGAAGGTAATTCATCTCCACATCTCAGTGTTTTATGTTAGACATCACAGTGGGCCAAAAATTTGTAGGTGATCGCTCTAAGGTTATGAGAGCTACAGAAATGTTAAATACTTTGGTTTGTATTATTTTTCTGTTGCTGAGGTGAATGTAATCATCAGTTGTATCAGTAACAGATTTCAGTATATAATAAATGATAACCACTCTTCTTCAAAAGAAAACTTCCAGTAGGGCCAACTTGTGATGGGCTCTTAATTATCTCTGCATTAGCCTGGTATGATATCACACCTCATAGATCCATCGGATCAAAGTAGTTCTTTGGCAAACATAGGGAAAGGGAAATGGAGATATCTGAAGAAAGGTAAAAGTTGTGTACATGGCAGAGGTGAAGCAGAACCTATTTGTTCAAGAGCCACCTCTAACTCTCCTCTTTCCTTTTGCTTGTCTGCAGGAAGTGTGCCAAACAATCCCGTTTTATCTTATTCCTTCAAGTGTTTCTCTGCCTGAAACTGCAGGACCAGCATCCTTACAGTATTCTCTTTGGCATAAAGTGCTGCTATAGTCAGACTTTGCCAGTGTGCAGGGTGGTTACACACAAGGGGAAAACACACGTCCCAAGTGGATTCGGGAAGGATGGTCACTGGTCAAAGATACACAACAAAAATGTACTCTGTGAAGCTTCTGATCAGTGCTTATGAGGATAACATAAAGAATCTACAGAAGATGGCCTTTCCTTTGAAAGTGAACATATGTTTTCCTCCATTGCTGCTCTTCTCTAACTTGTCTGATAACCCTCTCTCTAAAGGCTGCCTGTCCTACAAAGCTGTACAGAGCATGAGTGTGGAAAGTCATTCCTGTTCTTCATAAGTGCAAAGTGAAAGCTTCTATTATAGATCGCTTTGTAAGGCAACTCCAAGAAATGCCAGCAAGTATTAATAAAACCTGCTTAATTGATATTAGCATAAATGTAAAGCCAAGTAATATTATCAGTATCAATGCTGGAACAGTTCCATCACATGCTCTTCACATCTCTGTTTATCTTTTTCAGGTGGTCTCAAAGGAGAATGCTCAGGGGGAATTCAGGGACCAGAGATTTCATGCTTGGAGTTTTGTAGTCTTTATCAGACCATCAAGGCTGTAATTGAGAGATAGGAGTTATCATCTCCAAGAGTTCTGCCATCTCAATCAACCTTCAAGGGAAAATTGCTGCAAGAGAGCTTCTGGTAAGTCTATGAATTAATCCAGGTTTGGAAAATGTTATATAACTTGTGTTAACACCTACAAGCTCCAGTCATGGATTGGGAATTGTCTGTGATAAATACACTTAGTGAACCAAAACCGAAGTCCTTTTCCCCAAACCAAGTAATTCAACTAAACCAAGAGTGGTGTGTTATCTAGGCCATTTCCCTTGTGTTTGTTGCATAGCATGATTACAGTAAGCTCATGTGTCATGTAGGGTTAACCTCCTCTTTGCAGAGAGCTACAAACTCTAAACTAAAGCTACAAACTAAGCAGTTCAGTTAAGAGAGCAGTGGTTATCAGGACTAGGGATGATTGGTCATTAGGAAAGTCTGTATTTAACCTCCTTTCCTTACAATGTGTGCTAAGTGCTGTTACATGATACATACTCGTGGATCCCAGTACAATAACCATTAATTTGTGGATTTAATTAATTCCCATGTGTTTACTTATTTAGTGTGAAACGGTTGGGAGGCATTAGAAAGAGGAGTATGACTGGGTTTCCTTGGACCTTGCAAACCTGGCCATTAATGCTGTACTAGAGCACCTTTGGAAACCCAGTCCTTCCTCAGCTGCAGAGCTCAGAACTGAGCTGCTGTGACTCTACCCTGGTTATCTAAAATAGAACATGAGCTAATTCAAGCTGTGGCCAGCAACAGAAAAGAGGAAAAGGTAGTTCAAAGGATCAGTCCTGCCCAAGCGTTATCTGTGATTATGTACTACATCCCTGCATTAACCATCTGAAACAGATGTCTGCTCCAATAGCAACTGTCCACATTGATAGCAGGGTTGCAGTGGGAGTATGCTGACTGTGCAGTCAGCTGGGTATTGCACATCTGATCAAGGTCTTGAACTTTATTTCTCTTTTGCCTGATTTGGGACTTCAGAAGCATATATTCAGTATTAAGCCAAGGGCTGTCTTTGTTCTGTGAGGCTGCCCCAGCTGGAACCTGTTGCTGGTTGACACAGTCGGATCTTAAATTGAGAGTGTTATATTCTTTGGCATATTACACTGCATTTACATCTTCTAATTCACCCCAGTAGACAGATGGGTTATTTTAAGAACCATGTGTAAGAGCTTTCATTAAAACCATTGCAGGACACCAGATGGGGATGCAGAATAGACAGTAACAGAGCTGCTTGCTACCATGTTGGACTTATTGTGAAGTATGTTCAGAAGTGCATAGCTCTTGTTGCCACTCAACCAATCTGCTTTCATGCACTGTGGTGACCCAAACTTACAACTCTTCTGGGCTGGAGTTATATTTCCGTGAAACAGGTGCCACTTTTTGCCCATCAGTGTGAAATATATCAGGATTTTCTCATCTGAGTTTTCCAGATAGCATTGTACACTTGCTATAAAGGCAAATACGATTTTGGTAAAGGCGTTTTATGACAAGGAAATGTTAAATGAAATGGAAATGAAAGGCTAACTCTTAAATTTTGCCTTTCAGTAAATAAGCAAGAAAGGAATTGATGGAGAATTTTCAGTGCTGAGTTAAACTGAGAGACAAGACTCATCAAAGAAACAGCATCACTGGTGTGTTCTCAGCTGTACCAGTGTCTTAAGTACACTAGAGAGAATGCCAGTGGACTTAAAAAGATCAATGACAGAGGGATACGTTTCAGAAAGGAAGTAGATTAGTGGATCTGGTACATCTTGATCTATTTGATGTAGATGTTTAACTGAAATGGCTTCATTAATCTCTCAGCTGCAGAGTCTGGGCTGGAAGCTTGTGAACTAGATCCTCTTGTTAGGTGTTCCTCCTGCCACAACAGTCACTGGAAGACTGGCAAAATCTTTGTGACAGCAGTTGTGATGGTGTTTGGGGTTTTTTGGTGTGAGTCTAACATCTGTCAGAGTGAATGCAATAATTAATACAAATATAATAGTGTTCATTGTAATACTTGTGCTGAATAACAGCATTCCTAAAAAGAGGAGGTTCAGGGCCACAGGGACCATATCTGAATATCTCAGGTCACTTTTCACTCTCATTAATAGTTTTAGGGCATATTTAGAATGCCAAATCAATTAATTTCTGTTAAATATCAGTCTTTCCTGGAGGTGAGACCACAGTGCCAATATTTGGCTTCAATATGGATCTATTTTAGTGTTGTTTTCTGAGTGGAAAATATGCTGTGTTTTGGTTTAACAACTGAACCCCCAAAATTTGTTCTAGCCCAAGGGTAACACAGCTCCAGTTTCCTGTATCTGTAAGTTTTTGCTTTTGATATTTTGTAGCTTCATAATAAAATGCTTCATTGTATCTTCTTTTCTTTTATCCGTGTAATGGATGGGTAATATCAACACTTGTTTGTGTTGAATTTTGCAAATTCTATCAGAAAAGAGAAAAAAAAAAGAATTTTTATTGAATTACCCCTGTCACAAAGAAAATTGGAGTAGTTCAGCATTCAGTGGAATGGGAATTCTATGTTATTTTAATTGGAATTCTTCTCTTGGAATAGGAATGAAATACTGACATTTCTAAAATCAAAATATCCCAATTCTTTTTATTTTGGTATGACTGAAAAGTAATTAATTTCAGTCCTTTGAACATTAAACTGAGTTTAGCCATAGGTGTTTAGGGGCATGCCATGTCTTAAGGCAGCTTGAGAGGCAAAGAAACTCATTCTTTCCTGCTTTTGTGGTTCACTGGCTGGTCTTTACCCTGGGTACCTGCACCCAACTGATTTGTGTGACCCCTAGCATCAGAGTTAACCATCCCTGTGTAACCTCACAGGAGGCAAACTGCTCCATGGATTACAGTCTGGTAGGAAGAGAAATACATAAATACCTGTTCATTATAGATCTGCAATTTAGTGAATCAATGGACTTTTAGGTTTTGGCTTTAAATAAAAATCTGTAACACCTTTCTGAAGCTTACAGGAGTGAACTGTGTGACTTTAAAGACAAAACTTCAGCTCTAGTGTCAGCTGTTTTCATAGGATCATGGAGTCACAGAATGGTTTGGGTTGGAAGGGACCTTAAAATTTGTCCAGTTCCAAGCCCTGCAATGGGCAGGAACACCTTCCACTGGAGCAGCTGCTCCAAGCCCCTGTGTCCAACCTGGCCTTAAACACTGGCAGGGATGGGGCAGGCACAGCTTCTTTGGGCACCCTGTGCCAGCGCCTCAGCACCCTTGTAGTGAATAATTTCTTTCTTATATCTAATCTAATCTCCCCTCTGTCAGGTTAAAGCCATACCCCTTGTCCTGTCACTGCCACTCTTTTGCCCATCCGACTGTTTTGACTGGTTTTATAACTCTGGATGCTCTCTCCTTGCTGCATTATCTGAAATTCCTGTCTTCAGGCTAGTCCTGGCAGTGTGAACAGAGTCCCAGCTGCTCTCTCCCCAGGAGCACATCAGTGGAGATCTGCATCCACAGGAGCGAGCTTGTAAACACAGAGGCAAGCACGCAAACCTTACCTCCCAGTGAACTTTGCCATTTGCTACTTTATCCCTGTTCTAAGTTTTCTCTTGGGCTTGTCTTTTTCTATGCTTTCTTCCTGTAAAGCCTGTGTGGGCTGGCTTCTAGTCCCTGTTCAGCACGATCTTCTAATACAGCAGTTTCACCTCCAGCTTTGAACATAAATCAGCAGAAGAGTCCCGCAGGTTCCTTGTGTTCTGTTAAGGGAAGGAAGGAGGAAGAGTGCAGATATTGAACTAATGCTATCAAGCTGCCTAAAGCAAGAGAAGAGATTGATAAGAGAAAGCATTGTATTTACAGTTTCTGGCATATAGCATAGCACAAGTCCTATTTGAATTCTTCAGAAATTAGTATCAGATGACTTAGGAACTTCTGGCATATTTGAATCTTAAGTGGTTACAGATAGTTTTCCTTCAGTTCTCTGTACTACTTCTTTCTATTCACTTGAAGACAGGTTGGGAAAGTACAGATACTCAGGAGAGTGAAAAGAAGTCCTTTCCTCACCAAGGTTGAAAGGCAATAGGAACACAGATCCTACCTAAGCCCAATGGTGGCCTCTCTCCATGTGTGTGTGTGTGTATGTAAGTGTGTGCAGATTTAGTTTGCTTGTGTGACTGTTCAGTCTGATCTTGTCTTTACTTTCAAAATAGCCAAGCCTGAGCTTGCTGTCACCATGTATGATGTGTGCCTGGTAGATAGCTGGTCAGGTAGAGTTGACTTCAAACTGACATTGTTTTTGTCTTCAAAAACGGGTTATTGTATGAAGCACCTGAACCACAGAATCCTTGATTCAACCTATAGTTTGGGTTGGAAGGGACCGTAAAGCTCATCCAGTTCCAATCCTGTGCCACAAGCAGGGACACCTTCCACTAGACCAGGTTGCTCCAAGCCCCATCCAGCCTGGCCTTGGATGCTGCCAGGGATGGGGCTGAATGCACAATGCCAGGATGGGGCTACTTTGCAAAGAGTAGAGAAAATGAAGAATGTAAAGGGAAAATTACCTTTAGAAAATTTAAGGCATTGTTTTCATCAGAGCACCATGAAAATCATGGTGCAGAGGTGCCCCTAAGATAACTGTGATAGGTAAATCAGTGCCTAGGCACAGAGTAGAGAACAGCAGGTGCCAGTGCATGAGGATGGGAAAGGTGATTTTCCTTTTAGCCATGAGCATGACCCAGTGGTTCGGCCCACTCGCTCCACCACAATGAGAACAGCTCAAAGAGTGCTTCCTTCCTTCTTTCTTGCGTTTGAATTGCCTGTGTCTGGGCTGAGAGCTAAGCCTGCACCACGATGGGCCAGATGCACACTCAGTCAAGGGGTGTTTTGGACATGAAACCTGTTCCCCTTCCACTTTACTCCCACCCAGGAGCAGTTGAGGTCTGCCCAACCTGCCTGTCCAGGGGCTTGCAGAGCAGTTCAGTGCAATGTGCCAGCCCCCTGCACTACAAGAGCAGCTCCTGTGACTCATGAGGATGCAGTCACTGCACTAACCCGACTGTCTGATGGGAGTCCAGCCCCTACCCTTGCTACAGGATAGCCTGAGTTCTCCTTCCCTAAGCACCTACATGTATGCGCAGGAGCAGCCTGGATCATACCAACACTAAGCCAGGCTTCCTGGCAAACGTGCCCCGTGCTCCAGCTGCAGTTAGCACATCAGCTTGTCCTGCAGCCTGCCAGCAAGTGGGCAGTCCAAAAGGCTGGGAGCAATCCAGGAGCCTTGGGAACCAGGGAGAAAGTGGGTTGCAACCATGCAGGGCTGTGCAAGGGCTGCAGCAGGGACCACCCGTATCTGGATGGGGCAGGAAATGCTTCCCAGCCACCCATTCCACGTTCTCACTGGGCTCCTGCAGTTTCCAACCCCATCTTTGGTAGAGGATGCTCCTCTGCCTGTTCGTTGTGGTTATGGGTTGGGTCATCCTTAGAAGAAGAAGTGCTTTTCAATCTCCCTGACATCTCTTGAGTCCTAAGGGAGTAATAACTCATTGGGATGGTTGGAGCTTGACAGGGACCTGGAGGTTTATTGCTGTAATTCCCTGGCAGTATCTTTCACCCTTGGGGTAGGACAAGTAGGAGTTTCTCCCACAACAAGAGTCAGAAATCTTCTCCTACAGGAAACACCCAGGCCAAGAGGCCTCTCTCCAAGCTGGTTCTTCTCATTTGTTTTGAAGGGAATGTCTAAGCTAAGAAAGAGAGAGGTCTGGTAAGTGTATTTCTGACTTGCAGGCTCTCATAGCTGTATCATTAGCATTGTTATTGATCAAAAGATCAGATGCAAATGCAAATGAAAGTAAACAAGGGTATAGATCTTTGTGTTTAGAAATAATGATGGTTGGGGAAATCCCCCTCTGTTCCTAACCATCAACACTAAAAGCTGTTGAGGCTGATTCTCTCTGACATTGAGTCACTGTTACCTTGACACAAAGGCAGAGAGAATAGTATGTTGCTTTGTGAGAGTATTTTATATCCATTTTGGGCTGTTATGACTGATGATGAGTAACTACAGAACGAGGGTGTCTTACTCTATTATATTGAAAACCGATCATGTTCTCTTAAAAGTTAAATATCAACATATATAATTTTACTATATTACTCAACTCCTTTTGCTAAAATTACAGCTTTTAGATTATGGTAAAATTAGCTATAAATATATAGCTAATATATAGAGGATGATCAGGGACTGGAGCACCTCCTGTATGAAGACAGGCTGAGAAAGTTGGGGCTGTTCAGCCTGGAGAAGAGAAGGCTGCGTGGAGACCTCAGAGCAGCCTTCCAGTATCTGAAGGGGGCCTACAGGGATGCTGGGGAGGGACTCTTCATTAGGGACTGTAGTGACAGGACAAGGGGTAATGGGTTGAAACTTAAATAGGGGAAGTTTAGATTGGATATAAGGAGGAGGTTCTTTCCTATTAGGGTGGTGAGGCACTGGAATGGGTTGCCCAGGGAAGTTGTGAATGCTCCATCCCTGGCAGTGCTCAAGGCCAGGTTGGATGAAGCCTTGGGTGATATGGTTTAGTGTGAGGTGTCCCTGCCCATGGCAGGGGGGTTGGAACTGGATGATCTTAAGGTCCTTTCCAGCCATAACTATTCTATGATTCTATGATTGCATTATCTCCACATACTGCATCTCATGGTTTCAAAGGAAGCTCTAATGTTCTGATGGAAACCAACTCTGTCCTCAGTAAGCCTTCTGTTATCTTGTGTATTTCACTCAAGGGGGTTTTCTCATGCAACTAAGAAAATGTTCTATATGAAGTAGTCTGTAGGGAAAAAGGAAACTTCTCAGGCACTGAGGTGCAGGCTCTACACAGTGTCCTGAGGGTTCTCAGGACTGTAGGATGACGTTCAGTGTATCATAATAAATATTACAGTTCAGAATTAGTTTTGGAATATTCTGATTTCTGGTTACTTACTTCTGTGCATTTAGATCTTCTTTTAGTGTCTGTTGATTCAATATATACTACAGGCAACACTGTCAAGAGACCCCAGCAGAGACCTGAGGACCACAAGCCACCTTATGGTTAAATCCTATTGTTATTCTTAGTTAACTGTGACAACCCATATCCTTAATGTTCTGGTGCATAATCCATGTTGGAAGTTGTGGGGCACAGTGTCCAAATCATGCTCAGTTAATACCTTAAAAAGTTCCTAAATACTGTATGGACATGCGAAGAAATCATCTCTGTTCAACACGTTCCTTCTGGTTCTCTTAACAAGAACATTAATATAATCCATGTTAGAGCCCAGTGAAAGTTATTTGGCTTTTTCTTCAACATGTGTGCATAAATGTGTGTATAATTTGCAGCAGAAATATAGATACAGAATCATAGCATAGTTTGGGTTGGAAGGGACCTTCAAAGCTCATCTGGTCCAACCCCCTTGCAATAAGCACGAACATCTTCAACTAGATCAGGTTGCCCGCAACCACATCCAGCCTATTGTTTACAATATACATTAAAATACATATGAGTAGTAACTTTCTTTGCATTTTCAAACTGCCATGCAAAATAATTTAGTTTTTAAAGTGTGTGTGTGTATAGATATATATATAGTGAGTTCATATGTGCATTTTTACTAGGAAGTTATCCTTGGATGTTGATGTGTGTCCAGCGGGCTGAATGAAACACCCCTGGGCTCTTGCCAGCTATGCTGACGCAAGCTGCAGGCTCATCCTATAAACATTTACGCTTCTGAGTAACTTCAGTCACGTACAAACATTGGGATGAAGGAGCCCTCATGGGTCACTGATTCCAGTCCTGTGGTATGACAGGCAAGGCTCGTAACTCTTCTCATAAAATGGCCAAGCTTTATTATGAAGCTGTGTTTTTGCCTGCCATCCCTGCTGCTGGAAAGCTATTCCATTACCTTCTCCTCTTGGTAGTTAGAAAGTCTTCCCTCATTCTCAGCCTCATGTTACTCATGGACAGTTTCTACCAATTTGTTCTTATGTCAATATTGTAAGTACCTCTTCTTCCTCCCTCATGTTTACCCAGTGAGACCAGTTGTACAGCTGGGGTTATTTATGTGCATTTGCAGCCTTGGGTCCTTGGGGGTGGATGTCCCCATGTCTTTGACTTACATACAGATAAACAAGCGGAATGACTTTACAAGCTAAACCTGTCAGAGTGATTAAAACAAAGCAGGATCCTGAGGTAAATGAGTCTCAGGTTGATAAGGACTGTCTTTGAAATGGTTGTCCTTCAGTGTGCAGCTATTTCTGGACAATCACAGCCAGCTGGCTTTGGTGCTCTGTGATTTATATCAGGACAAGTCTCTTCCTCACATAAAACACAGGGTGCCACAGTCCAGTATAGATCTGTTCATCGTAAAAGAGGATATCTGAGTCTTGTTTTCCTAGCAATAAATTACATGTAAGCTGGCAGAGCCATTCATTTCCATTTTGGGTCTCAACTGAAGGGATGGTTTGCACTTTGGTATTCTTCACTGCATCAAATGTGCCACACTGGTATTCATCCTCCACTGATTAACTTTGCAAATAGGATTTTCCTTTAAGACACTGCAATTTCTGTATCTTCTAGAACTGAGACAGGTAGGATTTGGATAGTTAATTTAAGGTCAAACATGTTTACTGGGAGTGAAGCAGGGAAGAGCTGGACCCCCTCTCCCTTCCTTCTCCTGCCCAGTCACTCGTAAGCAGCATTCTGCATAGGCAGAGTCTGGCATCTCTTTGAACAAGGAGTAGAGGAAGGCAGATGCTGTATTTCATATGAATTGGCCACCCAGCTTCTCTGTCCATTCTCTGGGGGTCACAGTGATGTGAGAACATGCAGAACGAGAGCTGACAGAACAAGGAGTGACATGGGTGGGAGAAAGAGGTCTGAAGTGTTCCAGGCAGGGGAGTAAAAGCCACCCTGGGAGATCATATACACATTAGAATGAGCTAACAGACTTAGCAAGGAAACCAGCAGCTGAGTGGGATGCTTTGAGGATGCTTTTCATAAAGCAGGCTTGATTTGCCATCCTCTGGCTTGCATCTAATACCTGAATAGACTAGGTCTCATTCTAAAAGACTGCTGCACTGGCATATTTAGTTGGCATTAAATAACTCAGTATTAAGAAAGAAGAAATTCTTAATAAACCAAATAATTGAAAATGAGCTGGGAAATAACATTGACAGAAAGCTGGTCTGCTGTAAGAGGAATGAGGGAAGAATCTTCCTAATAGGAAGCCAAACTTTCTGTTGGTTGCCCAGGTAAATCATGGGGAGAACTGAGAAGCAGGAAGTTGCAGGTGGTACAGCAGTACTGAGGGTGTCTGTTGGACAGCACTGCAATACACTTGAAATAACCCCATAATAAATAAGATCTCTGTACGAATGCTGGCATTACAAACCTGCTCTCTGCAGCTCCAGTAGAAGGTTGTTGGCAGCCTCTTCCAGCAATGCCAGGTGATTTGTGCAGTAACTTGTAACAGCAGTTAAGCAATGGAATCAGGTGCCCTTCCCTGAGGCTACAGATGAATCACTGATTACAGGGAGGGAAATGAGATTGGGAGCAGCGTGGATACACACGAGTAGAGAAAGGAGTTGGGAGAAGTGGGGTGGACAGTCATCACTGAGCCCAGAGGATGTGTCTCCATGTTTTCATGTAAGCAAAACGTAACTAATGGTAACCAGAGGGTAAAAATCAGGATCCCATGTCAGAAAGTGTTTGAGCAGGTGTTACTTGAGAGCAGCTCAGTGGATGGGTGTCAGTGGAGATGCACTGACATAATGTTTTGTGCAGAGGCCCCAGATGTGTTTCCTCCTGGTTACCTGGTCTCTAAAGGGAGCTTCCTTTGTCAGTCATCCACAGCTTCCCAATAGTCAGGGTTTAAGTCACCCGAATAAAATTCAGTGATATCACCATAAGCATTGGTCATATTCACAAGGGTTTATCACAACCTATTCTTATGCACAGCTAGATAACACAGAAAACATGCACTCTGTTTTTCCTCCACATGCTTACATAGATTTTCCCAGCAGAGGTTTTCAAGTGAAATGTGACCTGTTTTGTAGCTTCACAGTGAAAGATTTACAGGATGGGATGTTCAAAACCTATTTTGTAGTCATACTGCATTGTCAAATGGTTGGTTATGACACACATCATAAATCCAGCCCTGCTGACACTCTGACAATGATCCTTGTTGTGATAGAACAACCAATACAGCCTCAGGTAATCAAGTAGGAGGATGGAGGCTGGAGCTGAATGTGGGCCCGAATTCTCTAATTGGATGCCTACAGTTACACCTCCAAGGGTGACTTTGCACACCTTGGTTAAGGCTTCGGAGTGTGCAGTGTCTGGGGAAGGTGTGTGAGAATTGTTTCAGTTTCCATTCAAATGCAGCCACTGATGGAGTGGGAGCACTGAACAACAGAATAAAGGATGGGGTGATTGCCTAGACTGGGATTTGCTCAGGAAAACAGCTTTAATTTATCCTACCCTGCACCATTGTGTCCTCCCACCATGAGCACATGACTTCTCAGATGTTTCTACTGATAGAGCTCAAACACAGAGCCTAGTGCTGTAAATGTATCTAGGGGTTCAGTCAGGTTGGATGAAGGACAGCATCCCCTGGACATGGGCATTTCTCTCACCCTCCTGTCCGTGCTTAGTTGGTAAGATCTGATTACATCAAACCTGGAGATCTGGCCCATCAGTACTTGTAATGAATAGATGTACAGTCTTTGAAGTGTAAGTCATTGTAGAAACATACTGATGTGCTTCATTTTGCCTGTGTATTTCACCGAAGTCAACTGCATGTGTAATTCCCACCAGTTTCTGGTGGAAAAAAAACTAGGATTGTTTCTTGCTTTCAGTCCATCCTATCTTATACCTTCAAACCAGCAAACACCAGTTCAGGACTCTCCTCAGAGCAGAAAAGCTCTTGCAGCTTCTGTAACAGCTCTCCCTCTACATGTTTCCTATCCACATCTTTCCTTATTCACTGATACTTTCGGGAAAGGTTTCACATCCAAAGTGTTTTTACAAACCATTCTTGGAAGTTCTAAAAGAAATCAGTTTCTTTACACTTGTAGCTCAAAATTAATCCGTATTTGTAGTTTTGTTTCTTAATATTTACCATGGTTTAACACTGAAACAACTGAGCCTTTGGCAAGTGATCCAAATCTGCGCATCACTGACAGTTCTGAATAGGGTCTGCATTATTCATGGTAGAATTAAAGGAATAAGAAAAAACACTGCTGATGGGCTCCCTCAGTGAGAACAGGGATTTCGTAACTGGGCACTCTGCGTGTTTAAGGTAGGTCAGAGTAACTTGGTGATGGCCAACCCCACGACTCATCATAAGGAATGTTATTAGTGGCAAGGTTAGTTCATTTATCAGCTCCAGTGCACCAAGCCCCAGCACAAGAAAAATCTGGATCCAGTTTCCTTTGGTAAAATACAGCAGGAAGTAATTTTGGAATATTTTCTAAAATATGCCTAAGAGTCAGGGTGTGATGTTATGTGGATAAAGCTGAGCAAAAGGGATACAGCTGGCTCTCCGTACCTTGCACTGGAATCAAAACTGGGTCACTACCATGGAGAGGTCACTCTGGTGCTCTGAGAGCGGGTTGGGATTTAACATCAGTTATCCAGATGTATCTGTAATAGTCAATATATCATTCATAATTTTATGCAACAAAATGAGCATATTGAAGTAGACATGATGTGAAATTAGAGCTATTGGGAGACTTCTCCAAAGAACAATAGGAGTTTTGCTTTTATTTCAACAGGACTGCAATAGATCCCATTTCTTATAAGAAAAAGCAGCCAATAATATTTATTATCCTTTTGATATGGAGCCATTACTGGAAGCCATTATCATCACATTTCAGGTTACTTAATCAGCTCTGTGAACTGATAACCCACATAAATAATTGCCTCACCCTTGCCAATAGTGCTCTTGGCACTCTATGAAAATAACATTATTCCTTATGAATTAAACCACAATAAGATTTTAAATGACAGATTAAAGGCTTTCTTTAGGTACCTTGAATACTTCCAAACTGAGCAAAAGGAGAAGAGACCTACCATTTTGTAGGTATGTGATATAGGTGAACTACAGTTGAGCTCCCTGATGGCACAGAAACAAGATGCATGTGTCCAAACATGCCAAGCAAATGCAGATGATGAAAAAGAAAGATTAAGTGCTGAAGAGCTACCTGCTCTTCAGAGCATTCCAGCTATCAGGCACACCCCAGCCGATACTGTACTGCTCAGCAGCATATCCACAGGACTTCAGGCAGGACTCCATTATCTGTTTTGCTCTCTTCTGTTCCTGCGTGGGGCAGCTTACATCTACAGCAAGATGTTGTGCAAGATGTTCGTGTTTCAGTTGTATCCCTCACTTGTGTAGTCATTACTTTTAGTTTGAGCTTTCCCCCCTCATCTCCTTGTTGTAGGAATGTCCAAAATAGCCATAACTCAAGCAAAATGATGGGTCCCATTGGGTTTTGGCATTGTGCTATGTAGTTATCCTTGGATGGGGGTGTCTGTAGCCTGCCTTTCACTGCAGGAGGTGAGAGGAAACTTCTGAAAGAAGGTCTGATAAGTCAGTATTTCTTCTCATCCTAAACTATGATAAGAAATCAGGACCACAGCCTTCCAGGTACTGCCAGAACCTGGGCATAGACAGATACTGGAAGATCCCATGGAGGACCCAGACAGGAGGGCACAAGGTCCTGTCAGGAGAGGCAGATGCTCTGCTTTTGAACCCCCTGGTTTGAGTGTCACTGAGGGTTGGCCCAGCAAAGTCAGCTGGAGAAGCTCAGATTGACACATTTGTTCCCATAGCAGAAGGTCAGGTTTGCCATGGGCTGGCAGCACAAGCTGGGAGCTGTTTTGAAACCCTGCCTGTACCACTCAGGTCCCAGAAGCCATAAGGATGAGAAGTTCCTGGGAATTCCGAATTGGAGGTGGCATGGTGGTTGTGGCTGTGTTTTTCACTAAAGCAAAATCAAAAGATGGGATTTCTGACTAGATTTAAGTTCCTTTTGTATCACACTGTACTCTTGTATGAGATCTCACCATCTTCTGTGGGTTGTAGCCCAGGTGATTCAACCCTGTTTCCTACCCTGTGTTTGTGTGGCCTTTCTGATACATTGGAAAGGAGAAGAGATGCTAGATAGTTTGGGAGATGAGTTCTGGCCAGGGATCTCAGACCCACAGAAGGGAATGAGGAAAGAGACACCTGAACCTAAGTGTTCTGCAGGGAAATGTGATTCTATATGTGACTCAAATGAAAAGATTTCATTTGAGCTTTTTCACTTTTCTTTTGCAACACACTGGGAGGTTCTCATTGCCCTCTGAAAAATGTTTGGCCTGATCTACTTGTTAGAATCTGCGTTAGCATTTGATTGAACTCTTATGGTGTGTACAAGCACTACCTGTGCTGGCAAGTGAGATGTCAGCTCTGGGGCAGGTACTTGAGCCTCAGGAGGCAATTGCCCCAGTTATCTTAAGGAATTACCTCTAGATGTCACTCATGAACCCTTCTCTTATTTGAGGGATTTAAACAAGCAGTTAGGATACCTCTGACAAAAAAAACCTTTCAATCACTCTGCTTGGTTACCAAAATGTTTGTATTCAGTGCTTCTGGAGTCAGGTAAAGGCTGAAGGCAGAGGAGGCAGTTCCTCAGCTTTAGAGATGCCTTGGTTCACACAGGAAAGGAATTGAAAATACTGACTATAACAGAGAAAAACTTCATCAAAATAAAGCTTTCTGTAGGCTTTGATGCTGATTGAACACGTTGGGAGAGCTCAGTATGAAGCTGATAGGCTGGTGATTTATTTAGATAACTCGTTAGTACTTGCTTAGCAATGGGTACAGATGCTGGGTACATTTTCTAGCCCACAATTCAAATGACTTAAGTGGGTATTTCCACACTTGGTAAGGCTGAAGAGAACTGATTCCCTCCCAAACAGTAAATTATTTCTGATAGATATTTTCAATGGATTTTCTTTTTTTATTCTTCAAACCTGGAAATTCCTTCCTTGCTATTTTTAGTAATTAAAAATCCATTCGGACAAATCTGTCCTATACCTTCAAAGGGGAAAAAATGCTCATATGGAAAAGCCATTTCTATATAGAAGAAAAACATTCCAGTGAGAAAATTGTGGGCACCCTTAGCAGTAAGTGTGGTTCTGAGGCTGTGGCAGCCTTACTCATAGAAAGTAGGTTTTTATTCTGCAAATCATTGAGTTAATCCAAAGAGACTGCTAATGGCATAAAACAATAGGATGTAGAAGAGTATATGAATTCTCATACAAGCTGCAGCTGGTAACTATTCCAGTTCATCTTGTGTTTGGAAAATGCTTGGCCTTACATTGTACCAATGTTCATAAGTGATGTGGTTTCCCACAAAACCTTCATTAAAGCTTTTGGGGGTTCACTTAGTCCTGAGCTGCTTAAATAACTTCTTCTATGTTATCATACCACTAATATCCACCTTCCATTGAAATCCAAATGAATACGTCCGGTGTCTGTGTTGCACCAGGACTTCCAGAGGGCTGGCAGTCTGAGTGGACAGGGTACTAAAAAGATGCCTATCACACATAAACAAACTCCTTTAAAAGAAATAGGAGGTAATGAATATCTGGCAGCATAAAGCAACCACATACGCAGATCATGTAACAATGAAGACAATTCAGGTTTATCACATATATAACTTCTTCATGCGTGTAAGTTGATAGGTATGCATTTATATATATATAAATGTGTTCACTGTTGCCCCTTTTATTTCCGTTTTCCTTTGAAAGACAAGTCCTATATAAAGAGTTCTACAGCAAAATTGGTTTAAATGTACTTTTTATTACTAGAAGTGCAAGGGACAGTAAAATACTTGCAACTGCAGTAGAGTTGTGTATGGCCAGCATTTTTGCCAGTGTAATTTAAAAGTAATGGAAGCTGCATTTTGATGTCATGGAAATGCCAAAGTTACTTAGGTTTTATCTGTAAGGCTGGAAAAAAATGTTATTTTGGGTTGAGAGCATCTATGAAAGTCATAGAATCACAGAATGGTTTGGGTTGGAAAGAACCTTAAGATCATCCAGTTCCAACCCCCTGCCATGGGCAGGGACACCTCACACTAAACCATGGCACCCAAGGCTCTGTCCAATACTGCCAGGGATGGAGCATTCACAACCTCCCTGGGCAACCCATTCCAGTGCCTCACCACCCTCACAGTAAAGAATTTCTTCCTTGTATCCAACCTGACCTTCCCCTGTTTAAGTTTAAATCCATCACCCCTTGTCCTGTCACTACAGTCCCTAATGAAGAGTCCCTCCCCAGCATCCTTGTAGGCCCTCTTCAGATACTGGAAGGCTGCTACAAATTAATCTTATGATAGTTATATATATGTATAAATATAATGTATAACCAGGCTTTTCTAGCAAGACTTGTGGAGAAGAACAGCAGCATCTGTCATGTTAAAAGGTTGTAAATGTGAGTCTGTGGCAGGAAAAACCAGAAACATGTTGATGGATTGAGCCAAGCCCCTTCTCTACGTGTGTTAGTGCCCCTGATGAGTTTGTTGTTGTGCAGATCTGGTAACTATGAGGTTACCCATAATGATTTTAAGACACAAAGTTCAATTTGATCTTTGTTTCTAGTTTGATTAATATACACACAGGTAGGCACTTGCTGTTTTGTTTGTATTCCCAGATGTGTTTGTAGGCACCTCTGTGGCAACGGCTGGATGTTGCCTATGGCTGAACAAGGATTTTTGGAGATGTAACAGTTTGGCAGAAGGCTTCTTTGGGGCTTGAAGACACTCACTCACTCACTGGTAAAAGCCTAACAGCAGCTATCTGCTTTCCTAGTATCCATAGAATAAGAGTTTGTTGCTGCTGGGGAGAAGGATGGAATGATACAAACTTCTTCTATCTGCACTTGCAAATTATGTGGCTGCTTTCTCAAGCACAGACACAGAGGGAGACGTATCACTTACAGTAGGCAGATCCGTAGGGGGTTTTGCTGTAACTTCACCTCTTCCATGTCTGCTTTTTCATAGAATCATAGAACAGTTTGTGTTGGAAAGGACCTTAAGATCATCCAGTTCCAACCCCCCTGCCATGGGCAGAGACACCTCACACTAAACCATATCACCCAAGGCTCTTGTTATATCACAAACAATGGCCCTGGTCCCTAAAGATGCTTGGCTGCTTTGCTCCCAATGGTCCAAGTTAGGCACCCATAACACCTCTTGGTCTTAGTCATCACAGATCAGCTATGGCAGCATGAAAGACAGGGGAGTCCTTCACCTGCATCCCTGAAGGCAGGCAAATTGTTAGACATTAAGCATGACAAAAGTACCTATCTTTGTAAATAATACTGATATCTCTCTACCCCCCAAACATAGGTACAAGGAGAAATCAAGCAGGAATTAAAAAATTGTTAAAATATCATATATTAGTTAAAATAACAGCAAAGTAGAGGTGGTGGAACATCTTAGAGGTACAGACCTGATCTGAAACTCAGGAAGAGAATCAGTTCCTATCTCCCCTGCAGGCTGCCGGGGTGATGTGAGGCAATTTGTCTTCTTCATCCAGGAAGGTGCCCCCACTGCTGAAACAGTTCCTTCTCCCAGCTTCTAGAAATCAATTGCTCTGTCTGGGTTCAATGCAGGGCAACAGAGGCTTGAGCATTCACTGGGCAATTGTGAAGTCTTGGGGATGTGGCAAGGAAGGTTCATTTTACTTCTAAACCCTGGAAGTTTAAATATACAACCTTCATGCTGGAAAAGTGTTTCAGCTGCCAAGTGAAGTGCTTCAGATTTAGGACATTTCTGAGCTGCACAGGATTCATCCTTCTCTGTTCTGACTGATAAATGGCCAAAGGGTGTGTGAAGAATGCACTAAGGAGGATGAAACTAACCAAGTGTAAAAACCCCCAAAACCTGACAACAAAACCATCTGCTCATTCCTATACCACAAAAATGATTAGAAACTCCTTCCAGGTTCCTGGCGTGATTTCTTTTTGTGTGAAAAAAGCTGGAAATGCAGGAAAAAGCTGGAAATAATACAAATCTGGTCCATTATCTTATCATAATTATGCAGTTACTCAAATGATGAAAACCATTTCTGAAATGATTTGCTGATGCAGCAATCTCTGAGGCTTTTTGGTGCTGCATGGGGATGCTGGGTTGTTTTTAGCACATCAGGACGAAGATCTCAATCAGACACCACAGGAACAGCCTATGTTAAGAGAAGTGGATCATGTAATTTAAGAGATGTTATCGTAATGCACGTGCACAAGGGAACAAAGTTACCCTTTGTGCCATTGCATGGACTTGAGCCACTTGACTGCCTCAAGTGCAGCAGTAATAGGGCACTGGGGAGATTAAGGAGTAGTGAGCACATGGCAGGGGAGGGTGATCTGCAGGTCTCTGCTGTGTCAAGACCAGTGGGATACAAGGTCTCCAGCATCTGGGAACATGAAGGAGGGGACACTTTCACTTGTTCTTTTTAGGGGGATGCTTATGTGCTCCTCCCTCCTTCTTAGCCTGTTTCACCCTTGCTTGTCCCAGTCTTCTCCTTTCCCACCCTTCCCTTATTAGTCTGACATTTAACAGCACTCAGCTGTTATCACTAATGCAATGGAGAAATGCATCAGAGATACATAGCCAGGTCATACAGGGGTGGAAAGGGGGAAGGGATATGAATTTGGTATTCCTGTGTGACCAAGGGCTGTGGTTACTTACATGCAGGCTCTCAGCAGGGATGTGGAGGTCCCAGTGGTGGAGGAGATGCTAATCATGCTCTTGCTGAGGTGCTGGCTGTCATTGTATAGAATCATAGAATGGTTTGGGTTGGAAAGGACCTTAAGATCATCCAGTCCCAAACCCCTGCCATGGGCAGGGACACCTCACACTAGACCAGGTTGCTCCAAGCCCCATCTAACCTGGCCTTGAATACTGCCAGGGATGGAGCATTTACCACTTCCTTGGGCACCCTGTGCCAGCACCTCACAGTAAAGAACTTGTGCCTTGTATCTAACCTGAATAAAAGAATGGCCTGAAGACCCCAGGTTGGTTGTGCTCCTGTAGGAGATGTTGACAGTAAGCACAGGCAAGAGCAGGAAGCCCCTGGCCGCACTCCCCAGGCGTATGCTGGGGCTGGCACTTTACCCCATGTCCTCCCTGCCACCAGCCACACCACATCCCCTCTCCATCCTGTGATCTTGGGAATGAGGGGGTGGACGTGCGAGACGGAGGGCATGGACCTTCTGCTCCGCATGTGGGGCTGCACCCAGCGCTCCAGCTTTCGGGAATACGCACCAGCAGCATGCGCTGCGCAATGCCACTTCAAAGCAGGCTCTGGCAGAGAGGCAGGGAATTGTCTGCCGGGATTAAACCACATTGGAACCATTTTGGAAGGGGTTCGAGTCTTTGATTCTTTCGTGTACGAATCTGACATCAAAGCAAAGTCCTGGTGTCTTTCAGATACGTCCTTCATCTCTAGACAGAGATAAACCAGCCTGCTGTCAGTCAGATAACACGATAATTGGTGTGATAATGCATTTATCCTGGTGCTTACAATCCTTGATCATATATTGCAATTATGTGTACAGGCCACAGCAGCCAGTGTCTTTAATTATAACCTTGATGGCAAAATGATAAGAAGAAAGAATCTTCCTAAAGGTAGAAAAATTAGGTTTTTACTTCATTTTTATAGATCTCTCATGGAATATAATAGAAGGGATTAGTATGAAAGTCTTTGCTGGAGTGTTTGTGTGAGCTGATAAATGTCTCTTTACAAAGAAGCACGAGTGCGTGGCTATGACATTAATATAGGTCAGCTATTAGAGCATAGATACCAACCTAGATAGTAACAACAGATAACACAGTGTTTAATTTTTATGTTAATCTGCTGCCCAGGAAATGTATTTGTAAGTTTTGTAAGTGCACCTAATATTATTATTACTGAGATTTATTAAGGGGAGGTTTCAAGAGATAAATAGAAGACATAAATAAAGATATCTTATTCATTTAATCGGTAACTCTTAGGTGGCTTTGCAAATCTCAGCTAGGACAAAATAAATACATTATATTATCCCCTCCGCAGTAAAGTGCCTCTGTACCTTAGTGGATAAGGTTTCTGGATCGGGAACCTGATGGCTTAAACCTCGTCTAAGAGTGTGTTTTTTCTTGAATATCATTTAACTACAGTTATACTTTTTTGAGTTATTTGTGCATTGTGGAGCCCTTGATTGAAATAAATGAAGCAAAGGAAGGCTGCAATGCAGGAACTGATTGTACAAAGTGCTCATCTTAGCATTCATAGTTCTGATGCTTAAGGTTTATCGAATTTCTACTGCTCCCTGTTTGGAGTCTTGAAAACCCACCAGAATGGTGCATATCTGGCTGCTGGTCCAGCCCAGGTTCTCCTTAAAGTCTGTTTCTGCTCTCATATATAAAAGTGACCATGTAGCCATATGCCTTGGGTAGGATCCTGGGTCTGAGAGAGCACTGGGACCAGAGGCACCACAGTCTGGGCATCTGCTTAGCTCTCAGGAATGAAGGACAGAAACATAGAGAAAAGGGAGAAATCTAAAGTGAGCCTTTTCCCAAGGAACCAGTGGAAGAGCCACTCCTTTTTGATGCCAAGAAGCTGTGAAGTCTCAGCTGTTAGGAAGTGCTGGAAGGTCACACCATGAAAATCAGGCTCCTTAAAATAAGATGGTCCAAAACTGAAATACCTGGGAAAAATGGTCACTTGGGGAAGAGTTCAGTGTGGATGTAATCAGCTGGATACAGAAGGCAGCTAAACCACATCTAGATGTGTTAGGATATGGGCTTACCTGGGTCAGGACAGGAACTATGTCTGGAGCTACAAGCCCCAGTTGGCATCTTCGCTCTTGTAGCTCTCCCATGGCAATTAGTGTGCTCAGCCACAGATAAATGCAGTGCAAGGACAGTGTTAAGTATAGGTTAAAATGGCCCTTCAGCTTCCCCATCAGGGGTTGGGTGTCCTTCTCTGCATCTCTTATTCTTGTAAGGCCTGTCTTCTCTCTCCTTATGCCACTGCATGGCTTTCCTTTGTAGCTTCCCTTTAGGTCCTGCCCAGCAATAGTGTCCTCCAGCTTATCCTCTATACCTACTTAGTGTCTGTGTAATGTTAATTCCACGTTGTCAGTAAACCAAGGTGGGAATATTTGGGAAATCAGGCTTGCTAGGCAGCTGAGCCTCTGCTGTTCATGCCCTGAGCCCAGACTCCTGTAGGTGACAGCTTATGTAGTTTGCTATGGCTCCTTGAATGCAGATCTGAGGAGCTCAGGTTGCTGAGCATGCACAGTCAGAAAGACACATGAAGTACACTGTGTATTTGCACAACAGCTGTGAAAAAAGCTTTTTGACCTCCATAATTCCTTTTCTGTCACAAAACCCAAACCGTGCCTTCATGCTACTAAAAACCTAGATCCGAATTTAAAACTCAGCTGAAGTGGACCTCTATTCAACAGTCAAAAAGCCAATTGAAAACACACAAAAATTGGAAAATCTTAGGGGAAAGGGGCATTTATTATTTAATAAATTTATATAAAATATATATAATAAGTATATAATGTATATCTATATTTATTTTTATATAGAATACATATATATATATGCATATGTATAAGTATTTCTTTCAGGAGAAATACTAAAGCAGACATTGCAAATTTCTATCCTGTGAAAAACAGTAATGGGAATTGCTTAGCTAGCTACATGTTCTGGTACATTATTGTTGACTCCCTAGTGCAATATTAAAGTGTCGAGTGGATTCAGCCAACTAATGTAACTTTGTATGCCATATATAAGTGTGTATATATGTAAATATTTCTATGTGTAAATATATATATATGTAAATAGACATGCATATACATAAAAGCAACTGGTAAATGCAGTATTTCATGTTATAAAGCATTCTTTCAGGCATCCATTCCAATAACACCCAATGCTGCAAATCTTATAGAATATTCTTACTTGGCTGTGGGTGTTGCCTTGTGGTCACGGCCCTGTGGGGATGAATTAGCCTTCAAATACATGGGCTGAGGAGGTGCAGAGAGAAGAACACCACATCTTCAGTTCTCGTGGTGAGGCAAGGGGATATTTATCAGTAGCTTCCATGAGGTTAGGAATTGCCTCATGAATATTGACATGTGAAAAGAGATAAACTGTGCAGATGTATCCAGGACACCAGTGTCCTGCTCCGGCATCTCCCTTGGTTTGAGATAAACAGGAAGCTCCCAAAGAGAGGAGCACTGTTCCCGGTGGAGGACAAGAGTGTGAAAGCTAGCACATGAGCAGGCTGGAAGGAGGCTGAAGTATGTGTTTTGTAGGGGATGTATTTCCATTGCACCTGGAAGAATGGGAAGAGGCAGCAGCTATTGCAAAGGCAACAGTAGCGTGAAGCTTGAAGCAGGGGGTACAGAGCATAGCTCCAACATATTGATCTATATAGAGAGTAAAAATAGCAGTAATAATAATAATGATAGGAAAATGTTGAATTGTGGGGCTGTAATTCCAACAAGGGGTTTTGGTAACTTAACAGGCCTAAGAATCCCCAGATGGTGGTGAAATTGTGCTTCTGTAGTTCGCAGCTGCCCATTTGAGGATTTAATATGCTTCCCTTCCTTTTTGCTGGTTGATCACTTAGCAGAGACAGCTTGCCATTATACAATAACTACAAGCACAGCACTGCCTCAAAATAGGTTCTTCTGTTTCCCTCACACCTAAACCCAGCAAAACATACTTGGCACCTTGTGGGCCTGTGCAGGACTATTAGTGCCGTCCCAAAGGCACTACAGTATGGCTCCATGCCTGCTCTAATTAGGAATAATTAGCTCAGGCACTGATGCAGCTGTACAGCTTTTTGTGTCAGAGCTACACCACATCCCTTCATTACCTCTGCTTTTGCACTGATGCTCCATGGTCTGCTATTTCACAATGTGGGTTCTTCCATGTACAGCTGGGTATTCGCTCACCTTCTTACATCTCTTTGTGTTCCACTGCAGCTCTCAGGCGTTTAATCTGCCTGGGGCTGGAGAAGCTGGAAGGGACCAATTCCACATCAGAACCATCTGGTGAATCCTGATAAACCATCAGACCATTTACCTTTATTGTTCTTCCAAGCTGCATTGTGCGTGTTCTTGGAAGTCACTGTATTTGTATTTCATTGGAGATGAGAAGGATTAAATAAATAGCAGTGGTAGAGGTTTAGCCCTGGTTAAGAAGTTCTGCAGGGCTAGAAGCTTTCCTTCATCTGAGATCAAGTGGCTTTCTCAATTAGGCATTTATCTTGAGTAGTAACCATAAGTCAGTTGAAAATGGGATCTGTCCCTTGGTGCGCTGCTGCTCTCAGTTACTTTTTGCATCTTCTACATCAAACCAGACAAGCTGCAGTTGTCCTGAAAAGCTCCAGGTTTTGCTCAGCACTGTGTGAGCATGTTCCACCAGCCCTGGGCCCCTGACAGTGGAAACACTTCAGTTCCATCAGCTGTTCTCACAGAAATACTTCAGGAATGTTCTCTTCTCCGAGCAGTCGTAGAATCCAGATCCTTTCCTTTTGTGAATGCAGTATTTTGAAGCACCTTTACTCCCCTTGCTTTCTCCTTCACACTTGTTGCTACAGGTTCTCAGAAGCCTGCTCTGTTTGTATTGGGCTCTTTTTGGTCAGAGCCCCTCTTCAGCAGCCTTGCTGGCATTGCTTTTTAAAACTTCTTTCCAAGTCGATCCAAGGATAAAAGATGGATATGAAAGAGAACAAAGACTGCTCCCACCAGGAAAACCATCACAGGTTAGGTTTCCAAGTCCTGAAATGTATGCACTCCGATTTCATGATGTGCACAGCTTGGACAAGTTGTGAATCCTCATGGAAAGCTCCACTAGTGCCGTGCAGCCCCAGGAAGATGCCAGGGAACATGATGTGGCTTCACCATTTGACAGCAGATGTCTCAAGAGGAACATTCAGGGAGGCCAGGAGAAGAATGTGGGTCAGCTCCTCATTGTGCTTGGGGCCTTAGCTGGAAGTGAGGGCAGCTATGAAGGAGTCCTTCTGTAAACTGAGCACCAGTAGTGTACATCAGCATCCATGAGGATGCTCAGCACTTTCAGCAGATCCTCAGGAGTAGCATTTCGGAATGGGAAAGGACTCAGAGCTCTGCAGGCTGTTTCTTGCTTTAAAAAGTATTGGTGACTAAAAGATTCTAAACACAACACTAATTACAATACTAATTAGCAACACTAATTAAAAAATAAGCCTTATTTAGATTTTGCTTTTGATCTGATCCTTCCAGGGGCAGATGCTCCACATTTCACAAGGGTACAACTTTGGTACAGCCTCTTTTGTTAGGCATGCTACAGAAATATGAAAGCAAGGTCTGTCTAGGTGAGAAAAAGTGGTTTTTGAAGTCAGCTGGCTTGCATCTCTTGAACATCACTTGGCAGACCTCTAAACAAATAGGATACTGTCTGAACTTCACATTAATTGGTTGTGTTGCTTCGTGATGCTCTTTAATGTAGCACTAGTTAGTGAATTGGAGTTTAAAGCAACACCAACATGGCATATTGGGGTTTTCAGCTTTTCTACAATTGCCTTTTCCGTGTTATAAACCAAAACTCGTATTTGGAGTCCAAGCAAACACGACAGCATCACTTAATCACCTTTCTAATCATTCCCTCTAAAAAAATGGCTCCTTTCATGTTGTCCTCCAGCCAGCAGAATTGAGTTATAAAACAGCTTAACACTAATTCTTCTTACTTTGAGGAGGGCTCATTAAATTCATACCTCTCTGAGTAAGCTGTTAAAAGCCACAGTTAATCAATGTTTTGGCCAATACATCCTCATTAAGAAATGTTATTTTTACTGAGAAATAAAGCACAT
This sequence comes from Melopsittacus undulatus, assembly GCF_012275295.1. Lineage (NCBI taxonomy): Eukaryota > Metazoa > Chordata > Aves > Psittaciformes > Psittaculidae > Melopsittacus > Melopsittacus undulatus. The sequence continues at coordinate 4,941,933 of NC_047529.1, read as the reverse complement.
TCCTTAAAACCAAGCACGTCAAGCGAGCACACGCTGATTTGCTTTTGTGATCTTCACTGGGGCCGGGGTACTTACACAGCACATAGTTCACCTAGAGCTGTGTGAAGTGGTTTATTCTGCTGAAAATGTACTTTGCCTATGACTCTTCTAAAAAGAGGATTATTGCCCATGGGGCATTGTATTAGCGGGGCTGAGACATCCTGATTCCAAACAGTCATTAAGCAAATCAGAGGTAATTTATACTGTGGGGAACAAGCTAATGCCAAGCCTGCCAGCTGTCTGGCCCTTCCAGGATGCCTTCAGACAGAACTTTGAAGGTGGGTTCGAGAGCAGTTTCTCTCACATTGCCTTGTTGTTGTGACTCGAGGAGGACAATCGAGTTCAGAATCAGGCCCCAATCCAGCAGAACTTTAAACATCTGCATAGTTTTGAGCATGCGAGCAATCCCATAGGACACAATGAGGCTACTTTAAATGCTTCGAATTAGGCATGTGCTTAAGAGCTTTGCTGGACAGGAGCCATGGTAAGAACCAGTCCCAACTGTGACCTAAAATTAAAACTGGAACACTTTAAAGATTAATTAAGGCCTTGTCTACATGGGAAAAATCGTTCATCGTGGCATGAGAAACTTTCTTCTCATGGCATTTGTGGCCCAACTGGATTCAGACCATTTAGAGTGGAGTCGGCTCTTATGAGGTTTTCTGACCGCACTGGGGAGGTGTGGAGAGTTTGGGAATGCACCTAATGTTTGGAAGTGAATCTTTCATTCACCAGTGCATATGAAATTCATAGTCATCTTTATGATAGTATCGTCCTTTCAACTCTTGGGAAAATGGCAGAACCATTCAAGTAGCCAGAAAACAAACAAGCAGACACATTACACACCTCCCTTCTTCACCACAACTATTGAAAACCCAAAATACCACAACTATTCTCCTTATAAAGCTTAGGGATTTGAGGGCTTAGAGATCTGTGGATCTCATTGTCTTTCCCAGAACACATCTGCTTGGAAACTCCAGAGCGGCTCTGACATGAATTATGCTTACGTTTATTTGTTGTTCCTTTTGCCTGGCAGAGGAAAAGGAAGGGGAATTGGTGTGTATGGCCAAGGCATGATGGATCAGTAAATATCATGTCCTAGATAATAAGCCTGTGGCTCATTCAAAAGGAGAATATACGTGCGAGAAACCATGAAGTATAACGAAAAGGTGGTTGGTTTGGTCTAGGTATGAAGGACGTCAACAGCTTTAGAGTTTTGTAGGTTCTGTTTTCAGCCCTCCTCTGGTTGTTAGTCTAAAAACTGAATTTAGGAGCTTCATTGTGGCATAGACATGGAGCCTTCCTCTTTCCCCAGTGTAAAGGGGCACCGTGTCTGTGCTTTGGGGGATTGATACGCATGTATCACTTTAACATTCAAAGAAAGACAGAGACTTTTTGGTGACTTGGTGTCCCTTCTAAAGCTTTGCTTCATGGAGTCAGGGCTCTCTCTGCATCACAACAGAGTTGGACAAAGCTACCACAGTGGCCAGTGGACGCCTTGGACCTTTAGAGACCAATCATTTCCCTGCAGGCAGGGCAAGTCATCCTTCAGCTGAAGACAGTGCTCAACCTGAGTTATTAGTTCAGCTCTGCCCTGGCATGAGACAGCTCATGATAGAAAAGGGGTCTCTGGATAGCTGAAAGTACATGCATCTGTATTTCCAGTATTTTATGAGAGTCTCTTTACAATGGTTTGGGTACTAGATGGTATGAAAAAGCCAGCTAGTGGGTAAATAGAGAGAAATATTGATCCTTATTGCACATGTGATACCTTGCATTTGTCAAGTGCTTTACAGACCCAAGGAGTAATTCATCTCTGCTGGCTTCCATGTGTGCATAAATCTCAAATCACTTTGTACAACTCATGTACAATTTTATCCACTAAATAAATGGGTCTCTCTTGTGCCATTTAGGCAGGGCTTCCTAGAGCAGGTTGGAGGTGGCAAATGGAGCAGTTTGCTATGAGGTTGCAGGTCTGCATTTGTCTTTCTGCTCTCTATCCTAATAGATGGAAGGTCACACTCACAGCTTTTACTGCAGACCTCATGGGACCTTTTTCTGTCCCTAAATTGCCAGCAGTAAAGGCTGGCTCAGAGTTACATGAGCTGTTAAATTCCCCTGTAAGGAGGTAAAAGGCTTCTTATGGCTTCCTATCCGCTGTGCACCCACAGCTCTGCTACCTGCTCTGAGTTCAGATCAAGCCATTACACCACCTCCTACACTTTTCATCTCACCTCTAGCAGTTGGACATGGAGAACACCTGAAATCACTCAAAACAAGGGCTGTGAAATTTTCCTGGCTTTCATCCCTCACCCTCCTACAGTTTGCTTGGATAGAAGCTGGGGAGAACTTGAACCCAGGGAGAGTGAATTTATGGGAATTCCAGAAAACAGCCAGCCTGGGTTTTTCTGTCGTAACAAACGTGTTCCTTAATGCAGTCAGGGACTCTTAGTGCAGTTATGAGCATCACTGGACCATATTCCCAGCATAAGGTAATGGAGATACTCTGAAAGACAGTGGTTTGTTTCTTGTGTATTTCTAGCCCATGTTTGATGGACTCCAAAGCTGTATACAAAATACAGCAGGTTGGAAAATGAGGTATTTGTTGATACTGCCACTGCTGTTGTGTTTTTGGGGTAGAAAATGAGTGTTTCATTAAAAAGTGCAAAGAAAAATCAATGAAAACCCCACAAAAACCAAGTACCCTCAGCCTGAAAACTAGATTGAATAGTCCATTTGGGCTGAAACATTGGACATTTGAGTTTTCTGATGAAATGAAATACATGAGGACAGATTGATGCAAGTAGTCCTGTTCTGCAGGAGTTTCTACCTGGTTGAGAAGAAATGGTTTTAATCTGTGTGTGGCTCACCTTTCCAGCTGCCTTTAACACTATAAGCCCTGGTTATCACACAGGACCACTGTTTACTACATGCTTTGATCAGCTGTGAAATGGGCATTCAGGTCACTCTTGGAGAATAGAGTTACCAAGACATGTAGGAAAGTCTCCCATCGTGCATGGGGCTAAAAGTAATGGAAATGAACATCAAAAGGAGCGAAATGAGGGAGGCAGATTTGTTTATATAAATGGTTACACCCAGCAGTCTGAAAAATAAATATCCTGCTCAGACCCAAAAAGGAATTAAAAGTTAATAGGAAACAAACAAACAAACAAAGTAGCATAAATAACTTCACAGGTATTGAGGATTAAAATCTAAGCCTGTCTGAAAAGGCAAGGCGGATAAACTGGCTTGGGTGAAATAAAACCCCATGTGAACCTTTGTCTAAAATTCAGGTTCAGCCAAACTCGAATCTTTTGTGGTTCAAAAAGATCTTTTTTTGCTTTAATTATCTCATGTGTCTCCATTCCTTGGCTTAAGGTATGACTAAAAGCCATGAGAAGGCTAGTCATGAAAGGTTCCAGCTCTTTGTTCGGTGTTAATGCAGTGCTGGTGTCTCTCAGTAACTGCTTATTTTCACATCCATGCCACTGGGCAGGCAAGTTTCCCTAAAGAGAAACATCATCATCTCAGTGCTTCAGACAACCAGTGCTGCTTCTCCAGTGGGATTCAACCCATGGCCATCTTATAGAAACAGAACGGTTTGGGTTGGAAGGGACCTTCAAAGCGCATCTGGTCCAACCCCCCTGCAATGAGCAGGCACATCTTCAACTAGATCAAGTTGCTCAGAACCACATCCAGCCTGGCCTTGAGAGAGACCAACTCTAGGTGCAGTGTGACTGTGACTGTGTCAGCCTTTAGCAATGCTGAGACAGGAATTTGTCACATGGAGTACATAAGTGGTACCCAGCTTACCTGCCACTGACTGTGCAGCTTAGCTGTGTGTTTATTGCAGCAGTTGTTGATTCACTGCAAACCACAGACCAGATGTGGATGCTGCAGGGCCCACCATGAATGGGTGGGAGTAGTTTGCAAACCAGGAAAGACTTTGACATCTCTGGCACTGACCTACTTGGTAAAAAGAAATCAGCATTAAAATGGAGGTGCCTTCACCACAATTAAGTGATAGGTTTAACTACCAATGTCCAAATCTGACTTTTAATGGGAGTTATATGTTCTCCCTGAGTGGCATTTGCTAGAGTACAAAAGGGTCTTCATTTGTGACTGGAGACAGGTGTCTATTGAAATAAAGAAGCAGTTGCAGGAAGGTATGATATGACTTTACCTTGTTTTTCCTTTGGTCTTCTTCCATAGGGACAAGCAAAACACAATACAGCAGAGAGCGTATGGTTAGAAACACTTCATCAAGTTATTTAACCTTCTTGTTTCAGAGCTGCTTCTGGTAGACTGTCATTTCCCCATTTTCCAGCATTATTTTGAAAGTATTGTGTCATTTTAGGTGAGAAGGGAAAAGTGTTTTACTCCATGTATCCCTTCTCGTTTCTTTTGACTCTGGTGTCAGTGGTATGTTTTGAGTTGTTTGGGTCACTGGGTGTTGCTTCTATTTCTTGATTGAATCACTGCAACTGTTAAGTGTCAGAATGAAAGAAATCAAAGGGATTTCAAACATCAACAGAAACTTGCAGGAAGGATTTGCCTGACTGTTCAAGTGCAGAACATGGCATTCTGCTCATGAAAAATGAGAAATGAATTCACGGGTGTGAGTCATCTTGGAAAGGAAACGTGTCAATTCAGCCTGGAGCATTGCTGAGGCAAACCTGTGATTGCGGGGTCTTTGTGGCTGCTGCTCAGTATCCATTAAGGAGATTTAGTTTCATGTTCAGGAGGTATCAAAATCACTAAGTAAATTTGCATCAGCTGAGGATCTACCCCCACACGTGCCATAAGGAGGAGTGTGGATAAACTTGGATGGATGGACAGGAGATTAGGGACAGGGCAGCACAAGGCAGATGATTCGCTTGCTACAAAGAAAGCCCCACCAAGTCCAGGTAAAAGCGATAACATTGGCAAGGCTGGAACTGTATCACACAAACATGAATTCAAGAGTTACCATAGACTTTGTGTGTTATTGTAAAGTTAAGTTTTCCAGCTGTGTATTTGTACTTACAGGTGAGTTTCCAAGACCAACATTTTTAGAGGTGCAAGGACAAATGCGCTGAAGCCTGGGTAACTTTAAAAACATCTCTGCTTATCAAAAGGTTTTGAGCACGAGGTCTTTGACACAAGCTTTTCAATATTTCATAATTCTGGAAAAAATTGAACCCTTCACCTTTGCATAAAAGGCTCCATTCAGTTTACATTCCTCTTTGGTTACCTTATTGGTTCACTTTTTTCCTTGACCTATTTGCACATCACTGGAACACTCTCCTATAGCTAATGCTACACATCAGTTCTGCAAACCTGACTGCATTTGAGGCACTCAGTAAATCTTTCAAGCAGCTCAAAGGTCAGATTGTAAGAAATAGCTGAAATAACTCGCCGGAAAAATGAGAAGGACCCTGAATGGGAGAGCTGTAACATTTGTTTCTGGCACCCCATGCTGTTTTGTTGCAGTCTGCAAGGTGTGTCAAAAGAGAGCGTATGAGTATCTTTGAAATGAAGATGTAAATTCCCATTCCTCTGCTTTCCCCCTGCCCTCCAGTTGTTTTTGACTTTGTTGTTGTTCTTTTTCTTCTTTTAATTTTCATTTCCTCCCCCCCTTCTCCTTTAACTCTCCCTGCCAAGGGGAAGGCTGCTAAAATTGCCAATCCATACTGTATATGCAGCTTTTCCTATTGCTTTCCCTTTGCTTTTGCACAGAGCCCTGGTCCGAAGCCCATCACAACTCCAGAGGATTCTTTCCATGCGCTTCCATGGGCTTGAGATCAAGTCGAGTAAGGAGAATTTTTTCCAGTGTGCATCTCTCAGCTCTCCGCCCCACCTGTTTCCCACCAGAGCCCGTCATGGGTATTAAATGTAATTCATGTCTAATTACGGGTATTTACACCTCGACCTCAAAGCCATCCGCTTCCACCTGCGCCCTGGCCGCTGTGGGCTCGGGAAGCGGGCGAGCAGTGAGCCGGCTGGCAGCGGGACTGACACGGGAGCAGCTGTGTTTGTTTGATCTCCTCGCTGCCAGGTCTCCGTGCTTGGGGCTGGAAGGGCAGGCGGAAGCTCATAATAGAGGCAGAACTAAAGAAACATACAGAGCAGTTCAGTGTTACCGAGTCCACATCCACCGTTTGAGAGAAAAGAGTGAGAACAAGAGGGAGAGAGCGTGAGGAAAAAGCCCAAGCAGGCCCTGGTAACTATAGAGTAAATACAAACAGACCCCATGTTGCTATGTGTTCCCTTTGGTTTCTAAAATGTTGAGAGAGCTTAGAATCATAGAACAGTTAGGGTTGGAAAGGAACTTAAGATCATCCAGTTCCAACCCCCCTGCCGTGGGCAGGGACACCTCACACTAAACCATGTCACCCAAGCCTCTGTCCAACCTGGTCTTAAACACTGGCCAGGTGTAGGGCATTTCTTTAGGCAGCCTGTTCCAGTGCCTCAGCACCCTCACAGTAAAGAACTTCTTCCTTATATCTAACCTGAACTTCCCCTGTTTCAGTTTGAACCCATCACCCTTTGTCCTATCACTATAGTCCCTGATGGAGAGTCCTCTCCAGCATCCTTGTAGGCCCCCTTCAGACACTGGAAAGCAGCTTGGCTGTAGGCTTCCACTTCCTCCAGAGGCAGGAGAACAGCACCACAAGAGGTGCTGCTATAGAGACCAAGGCTTTCTGCATGAGCAGTGGAAAACCATGGAGGCCTCCCACAGTTTTGGTTAAGATGGTTTGAGACAGCAAACAAGTGCAAAATGAATACAAACAGATGAGGTGGGGGATGTTTGGTGGGTCTGGAATCAAGAGATTCTTTTTAGGTGCAAGATGTGGTGGCTTTGGGATTGCTTTGAGCAGCCCAAAAGAGACAGGGGATGAAATATGGAAATTGTTAGGGTTTTATCACAGGAAGCAGCAGCTGGGCTTTAGTGGTGGAATTGGCAGTCCACTAATGTTGGGTAATGGTTACACTTGGTGTTCCAACCTAGTTGATTCTGTGACTCTGTGATTCTATGAGAAAGGTTTATGGACTCAGTAGCAAATGCTGGTTACCACTGCAGAGCGTACCAAACAACTATAGCTGTGTTTTCCACCTCTTTCAGTATCTGTAGCCACCTGGAGCTGCTCAAACCTGGCTTTCATGAAAGCCAGAGACAGTGGATAAATAAATCCCTGAGGATTTAGGGACCATATCTTCAAACCTACCTCCCTTAAACCGGATTCCTAAACTCTTCATATAGAGACTTCATTTTAAAAGTCTTCTACTGTGGGACAAGACCTGAAGATCATCCAATTCCAACCCCCCTGCCATGGGCAGGGACACCTCACACTAAACCATATCACCCAATGCTGCCAGGGATGGAGCATTCACTGCTTCTCTGGGCAACCCATTCCAGTACCTCACCACCCTAATAGTAAAGAATTTCTTCCTTATATCCAATCTAAACTTCCCCTGTTTAAGTTTTAATCCCTTACCCCTTGTCCTATCACTACAGTCCCTAATGAACAGTCCCTCCCCAGCATCCCTGTAGGCCCCCTTCAGATACTGGAAGGCTGCTATGAGGTCTCCATGCAGCCTTCTCCAGGCTGAAGAGGTAGTCTTGAAAGTGACTGTATCACTTAAGTCAAGTTGGGGCAACCTTTAGATTATGCACATGTAAACCCCAAGTGTCATCACTGTTATCCATTGACTCACACTACAACCCAAGTGGTGACAAAAAGTTCCTCCAATGAATTTTTAATCTGTCATTCACTGAATATCACAAAATGTAGCAGGAGCTGCTCTTAGAGTTGCTGCTGTCATATGTGCTTGTGTCTCAGCTGCCAATTCATATCTAAATATCCCTAGCATCTGGAGAAGAGAGCTGGTGATTAAAAAGCAAATGGAGATTGTGGAAAGCATTGTTGGGTATGCAAACTCCTGATGAGTGTCTTTCCATTTAAATGAGTGTCTTGGATGATTTAGAAATGTGAGCTTTTTCCTTTTGTTTCCAATTGGTGAAACCCTCGAAAACATTAAGAGAAATGCAGTGGGAAAATGAATATTTCCCTGCATTTTTGCCTGGAAAAAATGTATTTAATGAAAGCATGGCCATGGTAGTTGTGTATCTCAAAGGGATACAGAGCACTCACAGCCTTGCAAATCAGGGCTCATGGGGAAACCCTCCTGTATCCAACTGCCTGTCCAAAATGATGCACCTCAGGTCCTGAAATGAGAGGCACTTGGGGACCTCTCTTTTGGTGAGGTACAAGAGGGATGCAGATGTCTTCCAAGTGGGGAATGAAGGACTCGTGATGTAGGGAACACATCCGAAGAGTTTTGTCCTAGAGCAGGATGGGATGAGGACTCAGAAAGCCTCAGTTTATCCTTTCCACTTTGAAATCTCTGGTGAGATTATATCATGGTCTTAGCAGTGCCTAGCTTGTTGGGCGAGAAGATGCAATGAGCCAGAAGGAGCTGAAATCCAGGTGCAACCGTTGCAGCAGTTAACTCTTTTCACCACCATGCTTTCGGTAGCATGATTTCCATAGCCAAGTGTTCCCACAGCACTTCACTGGTGTATTTTTCTGTCACTGAGAAGAGGGAAGGGAACAACAACAAAACTCAGCCGAGCAGGGTGTTTCTTGCAGGGATACAGGTGCTGTTAGTGTGACCTGAGATAGACTCCAGGAAGCTCCAAGTCCAAAAGCCAGATCAAAGTAAAGATGTCTGGAAATACAAATACCTGGCCTGGTTTTTGACAAGCTCACACCACAGCAGCTAGCACCTCCATAGCAGGCACTCTCAACACAGAGCTGAAGATGTATCCCCCACAGACAAGCAAGAATTAGCTAGTCTTTACTGTGAATGGGTTTTAATAGGAGAGAAGAATTTGAGTAGCAATTATCAAGGGATTTAAAGGGATTGCAGTTAATTTTCCACAAGCAAAATTCAACCTGTGGCTCTTCTGTTTTTTGAATGGTGTTTTCTTACTGACTGCTTATGATCCTTCCAAAAGGGGCCTTGCAGCACACTTGGTCTGAAGGGCTTGAATTAGGACTTATCAAGAATCTCCCTGTAGCCAACCAGCTAATTTCAGTGGTAGAACAAGAGAGCTTCTGTTACCATGCTGCAAGCGAGCTCCTGCTGCTCTTTCCATAGCAGGTGTGGGCCCAATACCTGTTTATCAAGAGTTTTACTTATATGAAAGTAAAAAGGGCAGGAAACTAAAAAATCTGAGTCACTGTCTGCAAGAGTCCCAAATAAAATGTTTGATTTTCCAACCAACCCAGTTTTCCTTATTTAAGCCCAAGGAAAAGAAAGAAAGAAAGAAAAAGAGAACACTTGGTGTGAACCCTGACCTTTGGAGGTGTATTCCCCCCTGGGTGATTCATCTGTTTACCTTAGGACAATTAAATGTGAGTCAGTTTAAATAAACTTTAAAACCAAAGGGAAAATATGCTAAAAACAGACCCGACCCCACCCCTTGTCCTACGAGGGACGAGCTGAGGAGGGTGAAAGAATGCAACACAGATCCCATTTTCAGGAAGAACCTAAGGGATCTGGAGAGAGGTGGAAAGTCACAATGGATCCCTTCCCTTGCCAGGAGCTGGAAGGTGGAGCTGCTCTGGGCTGAACCATCGCCAACTGTATCCTGGGCTGCATCAAAAGGAGCGTGACCAGTAGGTCAAAGGAGGTGATCCTGCCCCTCTGCTTTCGTGACCTCACCTGGAGCATTGTGTGCAGTTCTGATGTCCTCAACATGAAAAGGACATGGAACTGTTGGAACAAGTCCAGAGGAGGCCACGAGGATGATCAGGGGCTGGAGCATCTCCTGTATGGAGACAGGCTGAGAAAGTTGGGGCTGTTCAGCCTGGAGAAGAGAAGGCTGCATGGAGACCTCAGAGCAGCCTTCCAGTACCTGGAGGGGGCCTATAGGGATGCTGGGGATGGACTGTTCATTAGGGACTGTAGTGATAGGACAAGGGGTGGTGTGTTCAAACTGAAATAAGGGAAGATCGGGTTAGATATAAGGCAGAAGTTCTTTACTGTGAGGGTGGTGAGGCACTGGAATGGGTTGCCTAAGGAAACTGTGAATGCTCCATCCCTGGCAGTGTTCAAGGCCAGGTTGGACAGAGCCTTGGGTGCCACAGTTTAGTGTGATGTGTCCCTGCCCATGGCAGGGGGTTTGGAACTGGATGATCTTAAGGTCCTTTCCAGCCCAAACCATTCTGTGATTCTATATGAAAGCTGCCCCCATGCTGCCAGCAGCAACAACTGGCCACCGCTAAGCTGATGCAGGGGCCATCAGAGTCGTTAACCCCAATGCAATAGAGGTAAGTGCTTCACCTTTAGACTGCCAGTGGCCTCAAGGGATTTCAGTTCAGTGATGTCCCAAACAGCTTGAAGCCCTTGGCACTGATAACATCTGGGGAAACACAGCAAGCACACAGAGGTTTGCAGCAGATAAAAATGGAGATAAAATCACCAGAGAATTACTAACTGAGGCCAATAGGGAAGAGGAGAAAGAACCCCCCCCCCCTTAAATACAGCTGTGCTAAATGCTAAATATCAGGGTTTCTGCCTACAAGAAACATGGCAGCTGCAGGGTGTAGTGCTCAAGAGGCCATTAATGGAAAGAATCAAAGCTCTCAAAGGCTTGGAGCAGAATTGCCAATGCTGTTAACAGGCACGTGTGGGCTGTGAGACTGCCCTGAAACTGGTGGGATTAAACACAAATAACCCTGTATTTGGGGGAGTTTTTCACTGCCTTTTGGTTTCTGGGTTGTTGAAGGACCTTCAAATCACACTAAGATGAGAGGAAAATAAAGTGTGAGGAAAAGCATCAACATTGTGGAGGAATGTTCTCATCCTGTGGTCTTCAAGGAGAACACCACGGACTGAAAGTCATAGTACAGCCCTGAGAAATGGGGACATGGCTGAGAAAGAACATGGCCTGCCCTTCTCTCAGCACAGTCAAAGGCTCGAGGGGTTCCTTGCTATTGCTCTGAGTGCAGGCATCCTGCAGTACCTCTGAGCAGAGAGGGACACATTGCTCCTCTTCTCCGATGCATCCAGGGGTGGAAAGGGAACAGGCTGTTTTCTTCCAGGAGAATTTAAACAATCCAAGGCTTTCTTTTTCCCATATTATTGACAAAGTAGTCTCTAATGATGTGTCAGTTGACTTAGGGGTTATATCTGATGGGCAGACCAGCCCTGACGTTGCTTCTGTCATTGCAGGGCAGTTGACTAGATGACCTTTGAAGGTCACTTCCTACCCAAACTATTCTATGATGCTATGATTATGATGAGTGTTGTGCTTCCCCTTGACCTTTGGGAACAGGGTGTTTTCTGGCTGTGGCCACCAGAAGGTGTAATGAGAAGCACTGTGCAAGGTATATGAAGTGAAGAAGCAAATAGGACCCATGAGTGCTGCCTGAGGCTCTTCCAAAAAGCTTATTCCTCACCTCTCCACCATCAGGCTTTAACCTGACAGAGGGGAGATTGAGATGAGCTCTTAGGCAGAAGCTCTTCCCTGTGAGGGTGCTGAGGCGCTGGCACAGGGTGCCCAGAGAAGCTGTGGCTGCCCCATCCCTGGCAGTGTTCAAGGCCAGGTTGGACACAGGGGCTTGGAGCAAGGTGCTCTAGTGGAAGGGGTCCCTGCCCATGGCAGGGAGTTGGAACTGGATGAGCTTTAAGGTCCTTTCTGGCCCAGACCATGCTGTGATTCTTCATCTACTACTTGGAGCACACCCAGAGGTTCCTCACAGCAAGCAGGTGTGCTCCCAGGGACCTGGGAACAAGGAAATCCTGGAAATAGGAATTTCATGAGAAGGAGACTGTGCTAAGGTGCTGTAGGTCTGACTGTGTGACTGGGGCATTGTGCGTGCCAGGGCTCAGCCCAGAGCTGCTAGGCTGTATTCTGAGCCTTTCCTTTTAAACAGAACAGAACATGGAACACAACACAAGCCATGGGACCTTGAGAGGTAGAAATGCAGCCCTCTTGCATGGCTCTTCATAGGCAGAGAATACATTTTGGGTTATAAAGAAGGCAGGGCTATTACATGGGAAGTTGTTCGAATTAATTTTGTGCCATTGAAATAGAGTTGCCTGCATGTTGTTGAAAAGAAATATCTCTTTTGTGCAGACTCTCCACTGCAAAAGGCTTCTGTGGCATGTCACTGAGCATCTGGAGCCCTGGTTGAGGGAGTGCTGGGTTGGCTTGGTTCTAATGGTTCTAATGGCCACATATATCTGCAACTGTGCTAGCTGGTCCAGAACTAAATGTTCTGTCATAAAGTTTGATCAAGACAAAAATGTTCTGCAAACAAAGCCACTGTCACTGCAACAGAAATGACCTGGTAGTCTAAACAGTAGGTGAGATGAAGTCATTCATTATTTAGTGTATCTAGGAATAGAGAGCAAAATCACATCCATCACCTGCACAACCATATATATAAATAGAAAGTACCACTCCTGACAAGCCAACTGCAATCTGCACAGACTGATGGTCTTTGGGTACCAGAGCTGTCTTTTTGTTCCACTGTTCGACCAGTTCCTTAGGAAAGCAGCATCCTAAATTGCTCCTTGGGTTAGTAAGTAGTGGAATGAGCCACCACACACAAACTGTGCAGGTAGTTTCAAAGCACAGACACATCTAAGGAAATGGGAATCTGCTGGTGGAACATGGGTGCATAGAGCAAGGAGTAAGTTTGCAAATAGGATTCCAGTGCTCTCTTGCAGGGGTCTTGCCACACTGATGCACGTTCTACAAGCTCGGGAGTGGGTGTAAATGCATTATAACATTTATGCGCCCACCCCCTCATCCCAGAATATGAAGATGTGGGTTGTGGTGGCATTTCACATGTCCCAGTCACAATCACTTCATTGACTCTCCAGAAGGCTACATATTCGTACTTGTCAGTAGATGGCACTATTTCTATTGCCTGTCCATACATACGGCCACGTCTCTTTTCCAGAGCTCCCTGTAAATCTGAGGATGAGGGGGGAAATGAGGCTTCCCCAAGGAGCAGCATTTCAGGGAGCTGTGGTCAGAGCCGCTGGAGTCTGGAAGGTGGAGGGACCAAATGCAAATGGAAATTCCCTCTTCCTGGATAGCAGTGCTCTCAGTTCTTTCCTGTAGCTGGCAGCCTGTGGACTGTGTGGATGAGGTACCTCTTTTGGGAGAGCATCCATACTCTTGTGGTCTGTCATCCACTCTCTTCTCCTGGAGTCTGATCTTGCCTCCCGTGCAGTCAAATCACAGAATCATAGAATGGTTTAGGATGGAAGGGACCTTAAAGTTCCAATCCAAAAGTGTCAAAGTGATGACATGGAGCTTATGTTGGATAGTATCAAAGAGCCAGGTGTCATCAGCAAGCTATCAAGATGCTTGGTCTACCCCTGTGTGCAAGTGAGCTCAAATTCATCCCTCAGCATTTTCTCCTTTGAGCTCCTTTATGTTATTCTAAAACTATATAATTTGCTGTCAGCAGCCCCTTGATCTGTTTAGGCTCCACACCAGCATTGCCAGCTCATTGCAGAGGGGTTGGACTAGGTGACCTTTGAAGGTCCCTTCCAACCCAAACTCTTCTATGATTCTGTTATTCTATTATGGTTGAGAATTATTTCAGGCTATTTGGTTATCATCACTTATACACTGTGAATCCCAGCTCCTCACCTGCAGGACTTTCAATGCTGCAGGCCATACAGCTTCTGCTCCTGAGCACATCAGTCTGCATAGAGGGAAGGTGTGAGTGGATAAAAGAGGGTCCTGCATCTTGGATTGCTTCTAAGCCCTATGAGTTTATGGTGCACGTCTAGCAGAGTGACTGCCAGATGGGTCCATTGAAATGTGTTCCCTTAGCATTCCTATTTAGTGTTCCACATTCAAATAGCCAGCCTCTTAATTGGAGATAGCATCCTGGGATTAAAGCCCCAAACTGTTATTGGACTGTTATAAAACTCCTTTAAATTGTCCTGCCCAGCCATTTCTTGTTAGGTAATGACTAGCTAGAATGTTCCTGCCTTCGCTTTCAGACCTCATCATTAGTGACCTCAAAACAGGTGAGACTGCAGCTTGGTGAGATATGGGAGTTCTAACATAATCGCTTTGCACTCAGCAGCCATTAGGTCAACAGAGCTCTACCATCACGCTGTGTGTTTACACAGCTTCCAGCAGTTCAAACAGCCAAAGGAGGATCACAAGTCTATCTTCAAGCCAAAGGGGGGAAAGATTGACACAGGGTTGTAATCATCAGTGTCTGAAAAAAGCCTTCTCATCTGTTTTTAAGCATGTTCAAACAAGACGTGACTCTTTGTACAACAGGGGTGCAGGGAAGGTGGGCAAATGCCATTCTTGTGGTTTAATTAAGGACCTCAATGAGGATCTAACAAATGCGATGCAAGTTGTGCCTAGTGGGTCTTGCATGTGTGTTGGGAGGGAGGGAGGGAAGGAGGGGGGATACCGGGGAGGGTGGAAAGGGTGTGGGATGTGAAGGACGGTGTGTGGCAGCTGTTCACAGCAAATACTATTCTAGCTCATGGCTATGTGTTCCAGCCCTGTTGGAAAATTACATCTAAATAACAGATCACGAAAGAGCAACCCTGACAAGGCCTGTAATTTAGTCCCAAGAGGAAATTCTTCATTCATCAACTGTACAAGAGGCTAAATTAGTTCTCTGCTGGATGAGGCTTTGCTGGCAGTTTGCTCTGTGGGTCAGCCCTACCTTCAGAGCAGGTCCCACTGGGGAGTCACATTGGACAGGGACAAACCCGCTCCCAGCCCACTGCACTGAGAGGGACTCCACTGTCCAAGCCCAGGGCAAGGGCTTCACTCCCACATGTGTTTTGGGGGTTGCGGGGAGCAGCTGGCACTGTCTGAGGTTGTTGGACAACAGGGTCATGGTGAGGATGTGTGTTTTGCTCCAAGGTGGAGCATCACCCAAAAGCAGCTCTCCCTTCCCATCAGGGCTCCTTGTGGTGGGCTCTGTTGCTTGGTATAGCAGACAAGGAAGGATGCTCTCCTGCTATAGCAGTCTGTCTGTGGAAAGCCCTTTCACAGCTCACTATGTGTGCTGGTGTCAGGATCTTTCTGCCTTCTCATGCTGTCTGGATAGGGAAAAGGCATCCATAGGGCTTCCTGGCTGGAACAGCTTGTGCAACACAGGCCTCCATAATCTCAGGGGATCCATTCCTATACATACGGTGTTTCCTTTTATCAGTGCAATAGCAAGTTTTTTAAACTGTTGACTAAGTGGGTTTCCTTTAATGCTTCCCTTGCACACAAAAGCAAGGTTTGTTCAGTTTCTTCCTGTACAGCTAGTGCTATTTCTCAGGTGCAGTTGCATCTCTTCCATCTCCAGGGACCTGGTGTGGGTGTGGGAGAGTAAATCAAAGACATCCAGGTCTGTAAGAGGTGCACTGGACAGTTCAAATACAGCAAGTGTTCTTCTTTCTCTTTGTGCTTTGAATCTCATTTTGCCACTTCCACTCATGCTAAGAAGTATTGTTCTCAAAGAGACATCCTATTTATATTGGGAACTCATGAAGGTGCCATGGAAAGTCAGGAGATCTTCAGGATCATTCCCAAGTTGTAACAAAAGGATGGAGTACACAAGTGCAAGAGGACTATCTCTGTATCTGCTTAGATACCACTGAAATGCTCTCCCTGTACTTCAAGTTCCCTGTGTTTTGAGACATTCTGCTATTCTGATGCAGTTTTCAGGCTAGTTTGCATATTCAAGAGTTTATTCCTGATTAAGACTTCCATCATCATCATCTATAATGTCCAGTGCTTCCACCCAGTATCTTCTTTAACCTACTGATCAGTTCTGGGTGTTTTCAAGACAGTACAGATAAAACTTATGGATAATTGTGGATGATTTCTGCCAGCCTATGTTTCATTTATGTCTGGAAATACAGGGGCTTCTTTGTGTAGAAACAAGCAGCTCATCTCCATGCCCTTATCGCTATTGAATCTGCTTTGACCAGTCCCTTGGCATTTGGTCACAGTGATTTTCTGTAGCAACACGTCCTCCAGGTTAGCTATATAGAAAGGCATTGCCTTTGGTTTTAGTTTTTCTTCCTTTCTCTTAGTTTCATTTTATGTTTCTTGCCCTTGTGCTAATGGACGCAGAATGGGTATGAGGTGCTTGAGGTGCTCCCCACCCCCTTCCACTCGTAGGAGCAATGCTGCTGTTGCATCCCGACTTACTCCCTGTACTTACAAAAGAAACACCCCATCACTTTTCAGACTCTCTGCAGAAACTTGTCCTTCCATTTCTCCTTCCTGAACCCACACCCTCTTCAGAATCTATTACTTGCTGTTCTTCAGAGATAAGGCTATGTTAGCAAATACAATGAACAGTTTCCCCTTTGCTCTGAGAGGTAAACCAGTATTTAAGGCCTTGTGGGATTTTTTTCCTTTAGGAGCAGAAATGGATGACACAAGCCAGGTATGCACCTTGACACAACCTGTTTATCTGCAAAGAATGCTCATGACTGCTTGAGTCCAAACACAGCTGAAGCAAACAGTGGAAAGTCCTGTTGCTCATACCATTCAGGTCTGTTCTGCCAATCATTCCTGAGCCGCAAGGAGCTGTGCTGCTCTGCACCCTGTCATCCATTGGGTTTGCTCCTTTCTGTGCCACAAAGCCCCTCCTAGATGTTGCCAGGCAGTGCTTGTACCTATTTGGTAGCAGTTGGGGTAACCACCTCTTCCCAGAGCTTTGTCTCTAGATCAGACCTTGACAGGGATGGTGGCTCCTATTGTTTCCAGCTACCTCCCTACATAAATGACTTTCTCCTTTCACACACAATAGAAGAGACATCTGACACCCGCTGGCTTTGTGCAGCAGAGCTGTTATTTGCTGTAGACCAATGACCCAGTTGAAGGCAGTCATTTAGTCCTTTCACATTAAAGGAACCCCATTACTAGGATATGTTCAGTCTGGTTTTCTGTCACATCTTTCTGCTTCTTAATACCTAATTTAGTTATTTGGCTCATGGTATCAGGTATGGAGATCTTTCTTTCAGCTCTTTATGCTTAGTTCTCCCTGGCCACAGGCAGTGACAGGTAATGTATATGCCAAATGCAAGTATGAGTAATTTTCCACTGTACTTTGTAGTAGGCATTACCTGCACTTGTCATCAGTGAATTTTGTCTTCCCATTCACCTGCTTGTCCCAGGCTGCTCTGAGTTTCCCTGTAGTCTTCACTGGTGATAATGATACTAAATCACTGGTTCTCATTGGTGAACACTGCTATCTCAGTGTTGACCCATTTTCTGAGGAAGGTATGTCTGTACAGAAATACAGTAGCTTTGCCTGGAATTCCAGTTTAGGCTAAAGTCATTCATAGGACTGTCCGCTCTAGGGCTGAAACTAAGCCCAGGTCTGTTCTGATGTGTAATGAGCTGTGTAATGGGACCTTTTCTCTGCTTAGATAGCAGAGCAAAGCTGTTTTATTAATGTGGTCCAAGGGAACAGAAGCGAAGTCTCAGGAGACAAGAGGTGTCCAGCTCAGCATCACAGCCCAGTCACACTGTGGGACTTTGCAAAGCCCTGCAGCAGTTTCTCAGCCCATTTCCACTTCTCCCCATCTCATGCCTTGTCCTCAGGGTTAACCATCAGAGACACATCATCTTTCTTTTATACTAAAAGAAAGACTCTTCATTATGTCTACATGGAAGAGCCCTAAATGGAACAAAAATGACCTATATGGAGCATTGCCGCACTGAGGATAAGTTACAGATGTAATAACCAGATATAATGCTTGCTAAATGCAAGGCATTATTATTACTACCAATGGAGATGGCAGAAACCCTCCTGTGTCCTTAAAGTTACATTGTTTTTGTATTGTCTCATACCTGGCAAACCCAACCGTGGTACCTTCTGTAGCTCTCTTTCTTTCCGACAGCCTTGGTTGGAGTGTGGAAAATGTAGTGGTTTCAGCTGAAGGTCAGGCAGCCACAAAGCACTGAGAGAGCGCTTCTCAGATTCAGTTCCTCACCACATTTATTGCACTGAACTCACTTTCACTTTTGCATTGGCCATTCAGGAGAAAATGAATATCCTGTTTCATAAACCAGCCATCAAGAGCACAATTTTCACCTCCCTCTTAGAGTTATGCGATGGAGTAAAAAGGATGCCACAGCCTTTTCATAAGGTATTAAAGTGAAATGGTAAAGACTTGGTTTACTTTTCAGTCGAGAGGGAGGAACTGAGTCCTGATGCTGAGGTTCATGCTGAAGGTTGCATACCTGCTTGTCATGGGGCTGAGACCAGATCTAAGTACTGACCTCTGCTCTCACCATAAGAGCACTCTTCCTTTCAAAACAGGAGCTGGTGAAAGCTGATCTCACACGTCCAGGTGAAATGTTACCTAGCAGCTCCTTGGAAATATGAGTTATTCCTCTTGCTGGGAACAGCTGAGGGTAAGACCTGAATTTCAAGCTGCTTTTTTGGTATTAAAGTGGAAAAAACCCAACAACTGGGAAACTTTAAGCTGCTGACTCATAACCATACCCGTTACATGGCTAGCAACTTTCATCTCAAATTGCTTTACAGCATGGACCAGAGGTTGTCCTGAAACTGAGGCCTGAAGAGTAAGTTCTCTTTACTAATGGATGGCATTATAGGCAATGGATTGTAGTAATAATGCTTTGTAATTAGCAAGCACTATGATATATCAAGCAATAATGGATGGCAACACCAACACCACCAGCAACCCCATCACTTTCAGTGTGTGTTGGCACTGTGCACATTGCCAGTGGCCATACAAGCAGCATCTGCCATCCAAAGCCAGGAGCTGAGCTCTGCAGGGTTGCCTCAATGACTGTCTCTGCAGTGGCACAGTACTTTGTGGTATGGCTTCGTCTCAGGTTTTCCTCATTTGTGCAAAGAGTGACAGCCTCCTGGAGTGTAATTTACTTTATAAAGGCTGAAAAGTGCCCAGCTGGTGTCAGCTCTGGGCCCAGGCCAAGAGGGAGTTCATGAACTGGTAAGCTTATAACTGGCCTTAAAGCCTGTAGAAATGCTGTGCAAAAACATGTAGGTGATTAACATTTCTTTTCCCTTCTTCCTCTTGTTTTCATCCCAGGACACTGCTACACTTTTAACTGATTGCTTAAAAAAGGTGACAATTGAAATCCCTGAGGTGACACTTCTGGGTCCAAGCTAAAATGCTGGAACACATGCAAACACTTTAGGGACTTGCTCCTATTTGGTTATTTATCTTTGGAGAACTCAGCTGTCTCATAAGGAGTTCTCCAGAGGGATGCAGAAGGGATGCTTCTGAAGAACTTACAGTCTCTGCACACCAGGTTGACTACAGCACAGTCATGCTGCTTAAAATGGGATGGAGGTCTGTGACAGTGGGAACCTGGAGAGAGGTTTTCTCTCCTTGCATCTGATGATGTGATCACAGTCTTGTCTTTCTAAAGTCTCACCATGTCAATAGCTACAAAGGATGTAAGGGTATCTATTGCCTACCAGCTCAGACTGAAAGTTCCTCTGGGCAGCACATACAGCATCTAAATCTGTGAGAGCTCACTTCAGCTTCTGGGTGGTGAAACACCACATACGTTATTTCCTGAAAGGGATCTGAATGGCTTATGGGGAATCATGTGGGGAGGGACTAAAGGAACTCCAGTGTTTGCACAATTGGGATTCCCATGCTCTTCTCCCACCCCCTTTTTGCCACACCACTGCAAATACACATAGTGAAAATAATAAAGATGACCTTGGTCATGTCTAGAATAGAAACACTTCACAGCATATGCTATAAGGGTACAGTGCTCCTCGCCTGAGCACAGCTATGCAAGGAAAGCTGTACTTTGTAGCTGCACGCAGTGAAACCACCCTGCCACCCACCCTCAAGCAACACAGGCTGTGGACTGGGTAACATTGCACAGCCATCACTGCTGTCTGTGAAGGGGATGGGGCAGCACAGCCCTGCCTGGGTGCTGCCTTCCATGCCTGCTGCTGGGATTTGGGAATATGGTGGTGCCAGAGACAGCCAAGCCAGGTGGCTGACATCCTGGTCAATGGAATGATCACTCTGGCAAACAGGTCCCTGAGTAGCTTGGAAAACATCTCAAGTAACTAATTTATTTTTGCGTGAGTTGCTATGACACTATAGGGATAGGACAAGGGGTGATGGGTTCAAACCTAAACAGGGGAAGCTCAGGTTAGATATAAGGAATAAGTTCTTCACTGTGAGGGTAGGGAGGTGCTGGAAGAGGCTGCCCAAAGAAGTGGTGAATGCCCCATCCCTGGCAGTGCTCAAGTCCAGGCTGGACAGAGCCTTGGGTGACATGGTGTAGTGGAAGGTGTTCCTTCCACTCCATCTCACATGATGGAGATGAAATCCATCTCACTTCGATTTCAGGGAAGGAGGAGCCTCATTGTTGTGGAAGGACTTGCATCATGTCTCTCTTGTGAGCATGCTTCAGGAAGTTTATGTTCCACATGAGCATGTAGAGAAGCTGTCAGAGTACAGAGATAAGTCAGCCTTAGTGCTGATTATCTCACATTTAGGTTTTAGAGGATGGATTACAGCAGTATCACTGCTGACTGTTAAGGAAGGGGAAAAGACTGATGCTCTTTTGGGGAACAAGATAGGTTTCTTCTAGTGATGGCAGTGCTTCAAGCAGACTTTCCTATGTGCACTCATACATATTTCATGACTGTAAAGCAAAAAAGCTTTTTACATGAAAAAAGGCAAAGGGCAAGGTGAAAGTTTTGCCAACTGATGTTTTTCACTTGATTCCCTTATTTTCATCATTGTGTAAAGCCTGGATAGATAAGCCTGTTCTAAATACATTTGCATATGTGAATGCATAGATATACTATTCTTATATTGATCCCCAGAGGCTTTGCTAAAATATTGAAGGTTTACCACCAGATTGCTTGCTTTTGAAGGAATTAACTGGTGTACAAAATGGAATCTGCTCTGCATCTCAAAGACAACAGTCATGTAGAGGGATAAGAGGTAAGAGGAGATAGTGCTTGGATGCCAGTCTGTATGGCCTTATGATGTGGAAATCAGGAAATCCACCAAATGTAACTTTGCTCCCTCATCAGGCTAAAAATCAGTGTTGGGATAACAGAAATTTCCAGTGTCTGGCTACTATTTTAAGCCTCTCAAACCCCAAATTTAGTTCTCATGTCTGTCTTTGCAAACTACCACCTCTAGCAGGGTAAATTAAATGAATTTGAGAACAAAATGCAGTCTCACTTCAAAGGAGTCCTTTAACCTGACTTAGTGGCAAAGCCCATGACAATAAAGGTGGAAGTTCAGGTATTTTTCCAGCTTGGATACTTTGCAGCTATTATTCTTTCCCTCATTATCATTAATGAACTTCTTAGTGCAACCTGGGGGAGGAAAGCTGAGAGTATGAGATTGCATTAATTTCTTTGCAGTGCCTGCAGAGGATTGGGCTGTGTGGCTCAGCCAGGGATGCAGTTGGCCAGGAGCCACCCTAACAGCAGCCAAAAGAAACCATTTTTGGGGAGGAAAGTGTGCAGAAGACACATAAAAGTTAACCCATCCCTAAAGCAGTAAAATGCAGATTTTATGCCCTGAAGGTTCAAAGGTTTTATGCATTCAAAAGCTTCTGTTTACTTGTTAAATACTTACCATTTGTAGCTATTGTATTTCTATATTATTACCCTTTGTATCTGTTGTGTTTATTACTTTTCTATAGATAAAGTTTATTTTTTGCATTCATGAGGGCAATGTAATCCTGTGGTGAAGAGTGGCACTATCTAGGTTTGTGTTCTGTGGAAAGTATTCCTTTCAGCTTGGAATCTCATTGTTTGTGCTATACAAAACAGTATAGTTGGTCCAGCTATTTTCCCTTATTTTATGAGCTTATATTATCTCTTCTTATTAATCTTGTCAGTCATATTGTCTCTACCTGGGAAGTTACAGGCATTTGACACTGCTGGTATATGAAAAGCTACACAGCCCTCTTAGGGTAGATACAGGATGAGCTCTAGGATCTCTTTTTTTCCTTCCATCTGGAATTGGTTATGCCAATATAAAGCAATTAAGTATTTGGAGGAGTTAAGCTTTAAGGTGTGAATCCATTTTAAGAGAAGTGATACTAAATCTTTTTAGGTTTTGTTGATGTTATTTTCACAAGCTATAGAATTAGGAGGCCTCCATTTAACCAACAGAAATAGGAATATCTATTTCTGCTACCAGACCGCAGCACAACGCTGTCATTTAGGCTGTGAGCAAGAGATACACATGAATGTCAGACGAAGATCATGAAAATACAAATGATATAGATCAATCTGAGTTAATTTTAGGGTTTAATAAATTCATTCTATTTAGTAAAACTTCTGTTTGTGCTTGGGCTCACAGATAGTGCTGCATTAGTTTTATCTGTAATAATAAACACCATACGTACATCTATGCATAATGCATGGCTTGCACACACACACGGGCCTCAAGAGTAAGGTTTTTAAAGACTTCCCATATAGAGAAAACAGCAGAATAAATCAGAAATGTGCATGACAGCAGCAATTGTTAATAAGCACTATCACCAATGAACATGCTTCTTCATGAGCTCGGCAGTGTCCACAGCTTAGAGGAGCTACTAATGAACCTTATCTTTGCGTGAGATAATGGTTAGGACCAAACAGGGGAGGTGGAGGGGAATTTGACCACCCACAGAACAAATACCATTATCAAAGTGCAACTTATGCCCCAAAGCGAACTTACTTGCTGGAGTGACATTTCTTCTTGGCATTTCATCTGCTTTGCTAGGTGAGGATTGGGGAGGAGGGGAAAGAGGGAGGGAGGGAAAGGGGGAGAAAAATGGCCCAGCTGACACTTCAAACAAGTAAATAACCTCTATGGGAAGCCAGCTTGCGTGGTGTTTCCACTCCTAATGTGTAATTCACATGCCACTTCATGCAGGTCATGCAAGCAGGCACTGTGTCCATCCCTGTCCCCATCCATGGGGTGGGCTGGGGAGACTCTCAGCAGAGCCGGAAATCAGGGATCAGCCTTGTCAGCTCATATCTCATCAATAGCAAGGAAAAGCAAGAACAGGGATTTCATTCCCACTGAAGATGCCATTGGCTCCTGTGTCACTTGGAACATGAAATCAGCTCAATTGAGTGAAAAGGCAATGTGTCCTCGCATTGCAAAAGGCTGGGATTCAATCACCCATGGTTCCTTTGTGCATAGCCAGAGAAGTCAGCATTGCATAGTGTTAACTGCTTCAGGAGCTGGGGGAAATGAACACTTCAGTCTCTCTTGGAGGTCCTGAGAGCATTTGGTTTCCCTGTGTGTGTTCAAAAGGAACGTCTGCTTGTTTGTACCAGCCTAGGAATCTGCCTCTATCTTCCACTATCTCTTGAGAGGATATGAACTCTCATGAGCTAAATATTTAAGTTGTGATCAGTTACCCATAACTGCGCAAAAGATGGAGATAAAGTAAGGTATGGTTCCTCAAGGCACTGAAGAGAGCATCTTGCTTCTTTCTCAGAAATGGGTATCTAGACATAGCACTGGTGACTTCTACATGAGACCCAGTCAGGTCCAGATCCATTGGGCATGGGTTTTTCCCTTCCATGATTTCCATGCAAAAAACCGATAGCAAACATGTGCCAATAGAAAGCACAGTATCAGTTTTCTGTGCTAACAGAAGCTGCATCTCTCAAGGCACCATTTAGAAAAGGTGAAATGAGGGTTGCGCGCAAGATTACTTGCAGCTATGTTGTGTCTTAAACACTTAAGTATTAATTGCTGTATGAGCAGCAATTAGGCTCAGCAAGGGTGAAGCTGAGGATATTCTTCAGGAAATGTGCCCAACAGCAGTACAGTACTGTTGCCACTCACATTGCTGCTAAAATAGTGCCCTGTCAACTGCAGCTTCCCAGGGGGAGTGGTGGTGATGCAGCACTGGAGAAGGGAAAACAGCAATATAACAGTCTGATAAAGAAAATGGACTGGGAATAGCCAGGTTGTGTGCTCAGGACCGTATCTGGCTTCTGCATCTGGTTCCTCTGTGCCACTTGTAGACATGTAGGTGTTTGCCCACTCCCTTATCTCAGATTTCAATAACATGTGAGTATCAAACTGAAATTTCTAGTGCATCTCGTTGCTTTTGGACTCTGAAGCTCTGCCATCATTCAGTTGCTTGTTATGTTATGTTAATGTTAAAAGGCTGCAGCAGTCTTTTGGTGGGATGTAATCCTATTCTTTACCTTCATGATATCTGGACCTCAGCAGCATGCTGCCGTGGCAGTCAGCTCATGGTATCCTGTACCCCAGAGGTCTTCCACTGTGCCATGCTGTGCTCTTTGAAATGCCATGATACAGGCTACAGTGGTGTAGGAATTCTCTCTACTCCTGGTATAAGTTACTGCAGGCTGAGCCTCTTTCATGGCTCATGCAATTGGTGTGAATCATTCTTCCCTCAAGTAAATGTTCATGATACTCAAAGGTCAGGAATTATCTTCTCAATCTTGTTTAAAGTCCTGTTCTGTGACAGTTTTAGAGGTGCTCAAAATAACCTTTAATAGAAAATACTTTTGAAACAATGTTTGCTTCCTTTTCTACGAGGCAAAAATGTGCTTTTAGATTACTTTCAGGCTTTCCTAACATTTGGACAATTCTACTTGGTTTCCATCCATTCTTTCAGAACTTATATCTGTTGTCCATAGTAATAGATTGTTTTCCCCCAGGAATAGATTGGATTTGAGAGAAGTAACAAAGATTCCTCTTCATCTCAGTGCAAAAACATTACTTTTACCAAATAAACCCACATACACCACTACTGTTTTGTCACAGCTATTACTTAGAAATAGGAAGTAAATGAGTGTATCAGTTAATGGAAAAAAACATTTGATGAGGAAATAAGAATAAATATCAAGGACGCTGCTGGTACCAAGAGAGATGCTTTCTGATGTTAACTTCTTTTAAAACGTTATTGAACGAGTTCTCACATGGGAGAAATGAGCTTCATTTGTTGTGTCTGTTGGATATTTTACAGCCTCCTCTCTCCCAGTAGCTGCAAGCATGTTCTAGTTTAAGAAAAAGCATACTTTCACTGGGCAGCTTTCAGATGAATCCTGACTGCGAGGAAATGGGGCTGGTTGCATTTCTGCAATTCCTCACCCTTGAAAGGCAGCGACGAGAACAGAATGAACCTCTCTTCGTCTCTAATTAAACATCTTGTGACCAAACAAGAGAGGGGCAGGAGTGGAAATACCCAACCCAGGGAGGTAATTGCTGATAATCACAGAGCTGCTCTCGGTGCTTGAAACACTGCAGGCTGAGGGCTTAATACCTGTGCGGCTGCCTGGGGCTGCCCGGGACCAGTTATCTCATCGGCATTGTGCAGCCTTGCACGAGGGTAAGGGGAACCACCACCCTGCGTGCAGGAACATGGCCCTGCAGGCAGATAAAGAGGTCTCCTCCATTCAAGCAAAAGCCCTTATACAAGAGCTGTGCAGCACAGGAAGGCTGGGACACGCTCGTGTTGCCCACTCTGCTGTTGACCACCCATGGGGATGCTGAGGAAGAGGGATTTGGATGTCTGGAGGTCTCTGACACACTGTAGTGGGTTCTCAAGAAAGGTGAATTGTTTGGGTGTTTGCAGGCTGGGATGTTGCTATGAGCCACCTGGCTCTGCAGAATGGTAGGACAATGGAGAGGGTTGTAGATCTGTTTGTGCCTTGCAGCCAGCAGTGCCGCTGTACCAGGTGCCAGATAAAGAGTGAAACTGTAGTGTTCACTGTATAGCATTAGAGTGAAGGAGCAAAGAAATGAAAATAGCCTCAGGAACCCATTAGGAGTGTGCCTCACTGAAGAAATGCCTGAGGGCATTTACCATTCAAAACAATCTATGAGGTTTTATCCAAATACTTTAGATCTTCAGGCTGGGGACAGTGTGTTCACCTAAAGGGGAGTAACTCAGTAGGAGTTATTTAGTCATTCTGTAAATAAACAGAAACTTATTCTAGATTTATATCTTCCTTTTCATAAGCATCTTCCCATTTTCGGTAACTCTTTAGCAGTCACATTAAGAGGAAACCTGACTGCCCAGGACACTTTTGCTGTGCCTTTAAACACCTCTCTGAATCCTGATGCAGATCTGCTGAATGGCAGGGAATCAAATGCCAAAATATGCTACTTTTGCACATTTAATTAA
This sequence comes from Melopsittacus undulatus, assembly GCF_012275295.1. Lineage (NCBI taxonomy): Eukaryota > Metazoa > Chordata > Aves > Psittaciformes > Psittaculidae > Melopsittacus > Melopsittacus undulatus. The sequence goes on along the minus strand of NC_047529.1, from coordinate 4,915,736 downwards.
GAAACTAGGACAAGGTGCTGTTGATGGGTCCTTAAGGCCCTGCTAGTGCCATTCCCTGCACAGGAGGGACACAGATGTTCAGATGTTACTGTTTTCACCAGCCAGTTGACCTGAGCAAGACAGATATGACCATTTTGGGGAGCAGCTTTCTACAGGGGCTCTTTTCCCATTAGTTTTGCTCAGTCACCAGAGAACACACACCTGTAGTTCCCCTTTATTCTTCTTCACCCTTCTCATCTGCATTGCAGACAATAGGATCATCACAGCACGTTGGTGTCTTGTCAGCTGTGTTACTGAAATGAGAAGGTGTATCTTAAGAGAGCCAGCAATAACACCTTCCCCATCATTTCCCACTTCTGGTGAATCTGAGGCATTGAATGCAACACTATTGATCCTAGGGAGGGAAGGAAAGACATTGTCCTCTCCAGAGTGGTGGTATAGTGGTGGCAGGGAGGCAGATCTAATCTTTCGTATAAATCAGTGTGGCTGTTAAGTAGATCCCTCTCACTATCTTAAGTCTCTTAAATATCCTTTAGTCAGGCACAAAAACTATAGTACTCGGTATTAGAGAAGATGGGAAAGCACCAAAAGTAACAGTAAGGGTTGGGGTTTTTTGTCCAGTATTAATTGTTTTCATTGCACTGAACACTGAATGTTCTATACATCTCAGAGACATTTCATTGACTCTTTTATCTGCAGAATTCCTTTAAAGATGAACAATGCAGAACTAATTTTGATGACTCAGTAGCACGAAAATTGTTATTTTAAGTGCCAAAAAGGTATTTTCCCTGTGGATTTTCTAGCACCGAGGCAACGTTCCGAATGTTTTGACTGCTACTTTGTCTGACAATGTAAACAGGCAGGAATAATTTAATGATTAACTCGCTATCCTCGATGCATGCCTTGATGTCTCATCTTGTTATTAACAGTTTGCCCATGCTTTGAAATATAGATAATATGAAGCAGAGCTAATTTTGCTCTGGAATGCTCTCCTCAATGCCATTCCACAGCTTCTTCCACCCACCGCCTGAGCTTGGTCAGCGAAGACGCTATTAACAACCCAGCAACTCGCTCTGGCACTTTCAGGCTGTATGAAATTAAAGCTGCTAATAAGAAACTGTTCATCAAAGAACATGAATATGTGCATAAATCCCTCCTTATTGAGCCTAGTATTTAGGCATGTGCTTAACTTCAGCACACACTTGCAAATTTTTGTTCAAAGCCAGTCTCTTCTTTTGCTGGTTGGGTCTTTGAAATACTTCCTGGCACCATATCCTGTTTCTGTCATCTTTAATAGTTGCCTGTCTATCATTGCCACTTCCACACACATTCCTCCTTGAAAAGCCTTTTGCAAAAGACTGTGGCCTGATATAAGATCTTGGAAAAATCCCATTTGTTTTTGAGCACGAGTGCTCTCTTGTTTTCCATACAAACCAGAATGTCAAAAAATAACAGAATACTTAAACCATTTAAGAGAATTTTTAATGCATTTCCACCCAAACTTTCAGCATGATAATATTGTTATGTGCTGTTACTTATTTTGTTTCACATCACCTTTATCACAGAGTCACAGAATGGTTTGGGTTGGAAGGGACCTTAAAGCTCATCCAGTTCCAACCCGCTGCCACGGGCAGGGACACCTTCCACTAGAGCAGCTTGCTCCAAGCCCCTGTGTCCAGCCTGGCCTTGAACACTGCCAGGGATGAGCAGCCACAGCTTGTCTGAAGTTCTTCTTTCTGAGATGATGCATGTGCTGCCTGTGCAGGACTGGGCCTATATTAAATAATCTTAATTCATCGCATTAGCATCCAAGCAGCTAACTGGATAGGCAGCATTAACAGAGCCTACACTGTGAGTGACCCCAAAGAGCAGGAAAATCCTAAGCCTCTTTTCCCAGTCCTTGGAAAAACATTTAAAAAATGCATCCTCTGCTGGTATTGTATGAACTGATGCACGTGAAAGCAATCACTATGCGAGAAATGGAAAGTCTGGCATTAAAACAAGCAGTCACATAATCACAAAAGCCATAATAGGCAAAGCCCTAACATACATATCCACTTCCAGCACATGGTGGCGTTAGCAATTTCTGCTGGATCCTCCAGCGTGGAATTGCCCTGATCCTGACGTCAGCTCAGTCCCTTTATGTGAATTCAAACTGGTGACACAAATAATAGCAGCACAGTTATTAGCACATTTCCTCCCAAAGCCACTCATAAAACAGTGCTTCCCCTGACATTTCCCCTCTACACCAACCAACTTCACAAGTGTGAGAGTAGGTCAGGCAAGAAAAAGAAGTGATCCAGCTTGATTTAATTCCTATCTAGCTACTGCAGTGGTAAAAAATATATACGAATTAAAGAAGTAAAGAGTACTATATGTGAAATAAAGTACTGTATATGAATTAAAGAGGTAAAGAGTACCCCTGAATAGCTGAGAACATGCAGCATCTTCTCTCCAAACACATTGTGATATCAGTGTCACCTCTCAAAGCACAACCTGCTCTTATTTTGTGGTATTTCAGCTAAGTCTTCCCTTTATACTATTAGGATTTCCCCTTCACCCTGACTTCATAATATCTCAGGTTGATAAAGATGTGTCTTTTGTGCATCTGTTAAATACCTGAACAGAGAAGATACTGTAGTTCCTTCCTGTATGAAGACAGTAGCACTGCACCTTGGGAAGGATGTGGGTCCAGCAGAGGGAAGCCAGTCTGCCAGGGCAGGATGCAGAAGTCATTGGTTTTATTTTCTCTTGTCTACATTACAGATAACTCGAGGTAAAAGAGAAATCTGCACAGGCAGCAAGTGCTGCCAGCCCCTCCATCCACAGAAATCATGATCCCTAATTGAAATAAATGCGTGAATATGAATATGAATATGCATGTGTTTATGTTTGCAAAGGTTGCCCAAACACCCTTGAGTGGAAAGTAGGAGTCTTGTATTCCAAAAGCACTTTTCCATGGCAGATACCAACATCTGCTGCAGAAACATGGACTCACTAAAACTACCTGGATATAAGATGAAATATGAAGTCCTGGGTCCCTTTTGGCAAGAAACTATCAGAGAGCTGGTATCTTTTAAAGGCACTTCAGCTTTGTGGGAACCTTAAAGGAATGTAAACCATACAGGAACTATGGAAAACCACATTCAGTGCATCTTCTTCAAACACACGCTGCCTTCTCCAGCATCAGGCTTGCACCCATTGGTACGTGTAGTATCTCTGATGTCCCTCCTCATCCTTCTTGCCTGGCTCCGGAAGTCCCCTGCTCTGCCTGGGATTGGGAGCTGGGGTGATGCCTGGGTGCTAAGCCCCTCTCTGGGCAGGAGAGAGGAGCAGAGGTGCTAAATGTGACCTGGTGCCAGATTAACTCCGACTGAACCGCTCCTCTCTCCGCAGGTGGGAAGATGGTCTGTGACAGACAAAGCCTGATGAAAATGCATCTGGGGTAGCTGTGTGTTTGTATTGCATTAGCTTCTGGCACAGCCTCTACTGTATTTATTCTTCCACCCACCTACCTTCCACAGAATGGGGATGTATGCAGTCACCGATCTTATCACTGCCACGCTTTGATCCAGCTGGGATGTTAGGGCCTTTGGGAATTCCCCACGTTTGATAATTCCTGATAGTTACTTTTAAGAAAATACCAGCTGAAGGATGGGGAGGGATTCTTCACATTCCAGCAGCTGAGTGAATGGTGGAATTTATCAGGCATCCGAGCCAGATTTCCTTGGAAAGAACGCATTTATTTTGAAGTGTCACATTTTCATTGTATTCAGCAAGCAGTATCACTTAAGGCCAAAGAAACCCGGTCGGACAGGACATTACTAGCATTTTTAATAAGCACAGGAGCTGGCCCTGATAAAACACATTATGAGACATATCTAAACTATGAATAGCTAAGGACCTGGTTTATCCCAAGCGGTAATTCATTACCCCTTTATGTTTAGCTTTCGAAATACCACCTCGAGAGAAACTTGACCCCAAGGAAATCTATTTCAGGAATGTGTGTGGCCCCCATCCCAGCAGGCTGTTACTGTCTTACCACCTTTATTGTTTCTTTCTCACAACTCCCCTGCGAGGTAGGGCCCAGCCATTACCTTACTTTACTACGAGCAAATTGAAACAAAGGCATACGTTTCACTCCCAGTAATAGAATCCCAGAACGGGTTGGGTTGGAAAGGACCTTAAGATCATCCAGTTCCAACCCCCCTGTATCTAAACTGTGAAGATAAAGTGACTTTTCCAAGGTTGATGAGGAAGTTTGTGGCAGATCAGCTCATAAGTACCTGATGTGCTCTGTGCCTGCCTCCATAACCAAGGAGAAACACTGCTCACAGGGAGCGGCTTCCCACCCCCAGTAGTAGCCAGGTTACGGGGCTGTCAGAAGGGGGGGGTGTGTTTGTTTGTTTTCCCCTGGGTAGCATCAGGAGAAAATATCCATCATCTCCCGAGACCAGAGGCATTCCTGAGTGAAAGTGTAGGCGGCTGCAATGTCCCACTGCGGAGATGTTTGCTATGGGCTGTGCTGAGGCTGTGTCCAGCTGGGCCCACGACAGGTTTGGGCTTGCAGACGTGAAGTATCTTGTTGTGGCTTTGTCTGGCTCTTTGAGGGGGGGAATATGTTAAAGAAAAAGCATATTAAATAACCCCGGCTCTATGGCTGCTTGTAACTGGTGTGTTGGGCTTGTTGGGTGGACACTTACACCCCACATGAACTAATTCAAGGGATTAAGACTCACAATGATAGCTGGGAAATCTGTCCTGACCTCCCAGTTACAGAGCTCTCTTCCCTGTAATTCCAAGGTGAAGTATCTGGTGCCAGGGGTGGCTTTGGGTTTGTGGCCCCCCATCAGCTGCCTTCATGCTCCTAGCTGCTTTGTAGGTTTTCCTATATCCTGACATGTGGGAACCGGGCATGAGGGGAGAAAAACTTGTTTTATTCTGATAAAGGCAATGTGCTGTGGGGAAATAAGAGAATTGGGAAAGGTGTTTAAATGCCACACACAAGGAAAAAAGTAAGAAAAGAAGGAATATGGTGAATTTTAAAGGGCTCTTCACATCTTCCTTACCTTTGCTACCACAGGGCAACACGTTCAGGATCATTTAGTTCTTCCCTGAAAGTCAGTGCTTTTTTTAGGAGAAAATTACATTCAAAGTATTGTAAGTATTTATTCCTTTATGCACAGCATAGGGGTTAGAGACCCACCATAGGGAAAGAAGAGCAAGTGGTGCTAAATGAGGATGGAAGGATATGTTCGTACAGGTCGTTTGGTGGTCACAGCCATACCAGACAGCAATAACTGGCATATTTGCCTTTGGTACTTGGGTTGTTTTCACCATCAGCTCCTGCCTCAGCCAGGAAACATGTCTGAGAAACTCCTTCTTGCCAGCAGGGAGCAAACACCCAAACCCCTGTTCATTAGAGGAAAGAAAACAGAACCGTTTCACTTTGTGTACACAGATTCCCACGCAATTTAAGCATTACCTGTTTATAATTGCTTGAGAAATGTTTTACAAGCATCTGCATCAGGTGAAACACCTTTATTGTGGGAGGCTTTTGTGAGGAGACTTCATACACAGCTGATCACAGGCCCTGCTTTAAAGCCCACTGCAGTCCATGGGAAGGGTGCATCTTTCCCGTGACTCCAACAGCCTTTTGATCATGGCCACTACGTGAAAATGTTGTAGGACACCCTAAAGTCTGCTCCTCCAAGGTGTGCTTCCTGCATATGCAGAGCCAGGCATTCCCAGCCCCATGTTGTGTGTAGAAGTGCTTTGTGAGACACCCAAAAGCAGCCACGTCCTGTGAGCAGCATGTGAGATGGGCACTAGAGGTGGAACCTGCATATTCTACAAATGCTGTAGTCATGGATTAGTCCTTTCCAAATGTGTGTGGGGCATTTGAAAGTCCTGGAGCTCTTCGGATGGGCCACAAGACATGGGGCATGGTGAATTTGCACCGCTGCCCTTCTGTGTAGAGCTGCAGTGGTGCTGAGGGTGGGTTGCTCCTCTCCCTTTCTCCATTGTATCTGAGGTGGGGTAGGCCAGGAGCTGCAGGTCCATGTGTATGTGAGTGAGGTGGCAGTACCAGCTACCCTGGCAGGAGCTGGTGGCTCAGGTGCCCAGGTTTTCCAGGCTTCATGTCCTTGCTGAAGCCTCTTACCTGCTCCCATCCACTGACAGACACCAGATCAGCCTCTGGTGTAGCAGATGGGGGACTTTGTCACTGCCAGACTTCACTATGGATCCTTGGTCTTACTGCAGACAGGATCAAGGTGGGATGGAGGATTAGCTCATCTCCAGGATCACAGCCTGGTGCAGGAGATTGCATGAGCCATTGCATGATTTTCCACTATCTTGGAGACAAGCAAAGCTTTGACAGTATTCCCTAAAAACCTAAGGCACTGTCCAAAGGTGGGTGTGCCACTCACCTGATGTAAATCAAAGAGGATTTTCTGGGTAGCATCCATATCCAAAACCACCAGCTTTTTCTTTTTGCAAATACTGCAAACCTCCTCTCCCCAACTAGAATTACTCATGCTAAGGGTATGTGTGATGTCCCAAGGAGTGCCTGATTTGGCATCCAGAGCTCCTAGCCCAGTATCTCTCCTGCCAGGACTTTTATATTATCAGTTCCATTCATTCCTACCGAAGGCTGATGGGGTGCGATAAAGCAGATGGCCAAAGTCCCAGACAAAGGCCAGGCAGAACAATTAATGACAAGCCGACAGCCCCACAAAGGGCATGGGCCCAGGATAATGCTGGCTCTGGAGGGCTGCTGACAATAACAGAAAGCCTCTCCCCTCACAATGGGGAGATAAGATACAGTGCTGTAATAGGAAAGCAATCATCACAAAATGCCATCAATTATATAAAAGCTGCAGCAGCAGGAGACTGGTTAAATATGGCTCTGTCGATGCCTCCACATACCTTCGCTGTGCTTCTTGCATGGCTTCTCACGGCGAGTCCGGTTGGGCACTGGGGAGGCTGAGGCTCCCTCAGCCCAGTTCTTTCATCAGTTTTTGGCTCTTGAAATTACAGCGAATAATATGCTTATTCAGGTTTTTATATCTGTGCACCTATTTTATTACCTTTTATAATGCATACAGGGTCGGATCAGCTTGCAGCAGAACAATGCTAATTACACCTTTCATTACCTAAATATAGCATAATGACAGAGTGTCATTCAAGTGTGGCATTGAGCTGAGAAACCTCATGGCAGGCCAGGACAATGACAGAGGTTATTCAGCTCAAGCTGAATTGCTGCCGGTGCAGCGAGAGTGGGGCAGGGTTAATAGACAGGTCACTACATAAATTACAGTATCAAATTGAAATGGTGAACTGCTAACACTGCTCTCATCAGCCACTGTATCTTCAGTTAGTAACCTCCAGTTAGTTAACCTCTTGCATTCCTCTTGTATATATAGCCCTGGCAGTGTTCAAGGCCAGGTTGGATGGGGCCTGGAGCAAGCTGGTCAAAGGGAAGGTGTCCCTGCCCATGGCAACAGTGTTGGAATTGCATGAACTTCCAGGTTCCTTCTAACCCAAACCATTCTGTGATTCTATATGTATATATGTTTAAAGTCTATGTTGGTAAATGTAAGACCTGAGGATGAAACAACACATGTATGTGCTCTGCAAGAAGTGCAGTAGCACTACACTGCACACCAAAATGTTTACATTTTGGATGGTGGATAAGCATCATGGTTTGCTGGTGAGGCAGGATGGTTGGTAGCCATTCCTAGCATGGTTGGTAGCCATTTTTAGCATCAGCTCCTGGTCTCCTTATAAGATTCTTGGAACTTACACTCCTGGTGTTTACCATTGCAGGAACTTCTCAATCATGTGTTAGTGGACAAAGGCTCAAGGGGCTGAGCACACAAGTAAAAGCAGTGGCTTGGTCCCCATCCCTGGCCAGGCTTCCTTTGTGCCAGCTGCCAGCTAACAGCCATTGCCTCTGCAATGAGACTCCAGATCAGCTGCTGAGCTACTGCCACATGTACTTTGTCTCCAGTAATACAGAATCCCAGACTGGTTTGGGTTGGAAGGGACCTTAAAGCTCATCCAGTTCCAACCCCTGCCATGGGCAGGGACACCTTCCACTGGAGCAGCTGCTCCAAGCCCCTGTGTCCAACCTGGCCTTGAACACTGCCAGGGATGGGGCAGCCACAGCTTCTCTGGGCACCCTGTGCCAGCGCCTCAGCACCCTCACAGGGAAGAAGTTTGTCCTAATATCTGATGTAAATCTCCCCTTTGTCAGGTTAAAGCCATTGACAGAGTCTTCCCGTGACTTTGATTGGAAGCCTCCTCCTTCACATCTCCACCATTCCTTATATCTCACGCAGACAGGGAGAGTAATTTGCTTTAACTTATTTCTTTACACATCATTTTATAAGAGGCTTCCCTAGTTTTTACTAAAGTGATAGTGAGGGCAAAGGCTGGCAAAACCAGCATTCATAAAACTTATTATCAGAAATTATTCGATGTCTGCCAAAGCCAGCAAATCACAGAAGGTTCCTCCTTTGCTCCAAGTGTTTCTGTTTTTCATCAAAACCAGAAAATGAGACATTTTAATTTGCAGATTTGTTCAGGAGTTTAAGAGTATTTGTTCCAGTTTCCTTAGGTTCTTGGTGAGTATTCGTGTTGTGGTTAATGGGTTTTTTCCCCCCTTATCTTTCTGGCTGAAGTAAAAATACTTCTGTCACAAGTCATCCTTTCCCTCCCTGGTTTCTCCTGGAAAGGTGAAATGCATTTCACTAGGCTCTAATTCCACTGTAACAGTCCTGCCTACAGGGAAGATTGTTAGGGCCAGAAACCTGTGACGGGAGACAAATGAGGCTGTGTTATGCCTTGGATGAATTTCCAGCTACCATGAAGAGAAACATGATTTCCAGTTCTTTGAGAGCTCAGGCTGATACCGCTTCGGTTTCAATGTTCTCATTTGGTGGATTCATTAGTTTGTGGTTTTCTTTATACCAATTATGTCATTAGCGTTGACGTCACCAGTTCCCTGTTCCTGTGTTTCTAATGCATGAACGCTTCACTTTGCTAAGAGTTTTACAGTGGGGGGGATATATGAGTTTGACATGCTAAAGAGATGCTCCGCTTCCACTTCCCCGCTTGCAAAGATGCTGGTGAAGAGCCCTGGATACAGATTGAACTCTCTAGAATTGTCATCATTTCTTAGTGCACAAAGGTCCATTCCAGAAACTGGAAGGTAAAGTTTTCAGTATCCACAGACTAAGCAATACCTGACAGTTATTGATACTGATGTTATGCCCAGCTTTACTGTCCATCACAACTATTGACCCTTGATTGGATTTGCCTCTTGTGCCAGCTACATGACCTTAGCTCTCCTTCACAGTTGTTTGTACTTCCTCCTGTCTGGATTCCTCTGTATTACTCAAATTGCCCTTTTGCTTAGGGTGGGACATAAAGTAGCACTAAGGTCAGTGAAGAGATCCTCGTCTCTACAGTGGTAGCATCAGAATCATAGCAAATAGCAATGGGTAAATATAAATTTCATAGTAAATTAAATATATTTTGCAGAACACTAAAATCCAAGGTTCAGAGGAACTGAGTGCTTTGAACAAAGTGGCAGGGAAACTGATGGGATGAAAACTGAAGTCAGTTTTCCAGAGCTGTGGATTAACACTCCAACAGCTGCTCACATCTGCAGAAGATGCCAGGGCTGTATCTCTGACTTGATCCAGCTCAAAGTGTTGCACAAATCTGTCTGCTGCCAGCTAAGTGCACATCTGGATGCAGCTCCTCCCTGTTCATAGCACTGCAGCCTCCACCCTTCCCGAGCTGTTTGTTACATCCTGGGGAGGATCCAGCTTTGGAAAAGTAGGGTTTTATCTCCTTTGTTGACTGCTCTATGAAAACCAGTGTTGTTTCTCATCCATTCACCTCTCTGCTTCCTGAGTGCAGCAGAGAAAATCCTCATACACTTATTGACATGTGAGCTTTGGAATAGCTTCAGAGATGTCCTTACATTGTAAATTATCAGCCTGGACACTTGGGCTGTTTCTTAGTGGTGTAACAAACTAATAGAGAGTCCTGCTCACCCTTGCTGCAGGTCTGTGAAGCTCAGCAGGGTCAAGCCCTATAACCCCATGAGCAAAGTAGGCACCCTTCAACCAGACTCCCCATCCTGGTGTGCTGCTCTGTCTGGCTCCCCTCCAGTGCCCAGCAAAGCCAGCACAGGGAATGCCTCTGGTGTGCTCCAGGGGCACACTATTCCCCTCTCTCAATTTCAAACCATGACCGACTTCGCAGCCACTCTTGTGAAAGCCTGGCTGGATCAGGGGATGTTGGTGGGTTTGGCAGGTTCTCACAGTCACTCCCTGAGCTTTAAATCATCAAGGGAAATCCCAGCAGTTCTGAAAACACAAATACCCTCTTTCTTCCCCTTCCTTTCCTCTTTTCCCCCCCTTTCCTTGGTCTGTGAAAGCCTCCCAACCTCCTTTTTTCATTTCCCTTTCTGCCTTCGCCTTTATCTCTTCTCACTGTTGTAGTTACATCCTCTCATGATAGCAGGACTGACCCCATGGGGTGACCCTGGAAGATTATTACATTAGCTGTAAATTCTAAACCCGGACCAGCCAATACAGTAGGGATTGCAACTCCCATCCTTTAAGTGCAGGAGGATTAACGCTCGGGAACATAAGTACATTAAACCACTCTACAGACACCAGCGACCATACCTTTCTCTGCATATCTTTGTGTTTCTGCCTTTAAGACCAGTTGGGGAATAGAGCTTTGCTATTTCTGTTGAGGTGGTGAAGGGGAAGAAAAAGACAGCATTCATGACAGTCGGGGCAGAACTTCATTAAATAAAGCCTCCATCTTTCATTCTTAAGCTCAGCTCCAGCTCCTTGATGAAGACAGATTTTTCAATTAGACAGGCAATGTTTGTTCTCATATTTTATATACGACCCTCTCAGCTGACATCTCGGCCAGATTTATGAAGGAAATCGAATACAAATGGGAGCTTTAATGTAAATTTATTCTTCAAATTTATCACATATTTCCGCAAATAAAAATTATGGTTTGCCTCAAAGAACACATTTTTTAAAGAGGAAAGAAAGAACTTGATAAAGTTTCTTTCCAGCCGGTGAATAACAATATTGTAAGCTAAGAAAGATCTGTCATAATATAAATTATAACACACATGGAATACATTTCCCACTGAAGACAATATTTCTTTCTTATACAAATGTTGCACTCCTTCATTGAACTGAAAGGAAGTTCAGGAAGGTTGGCAAAACAAAGTAGCCCATTTTTAACACTATACAGAACAAAGTGTATTCTGCTGCCAATTACCCTTAACTGAAAATGACTGCAGCTTCTGGGAGACACAGCCAAGGGTCATGGGTGGTATAACTGCTCCCCAAAGAAAAAGCAGTGTCAGGCGACATTCACACTTCAGCTATTTAAAGAAGAGGATGAAGAGAATTTAAGGGAATAAAAGGCCTGCATCACCCGATTTTAGGCATGGGGAAATCACTGCAATTAATGCTAGGCCATTTATAGTGCATGTTTCCATCCCTCTGCAGATGGCATAGGTAATCTATGAAGAGATGAATACCACAGGAGTTTTCATCTCCAGTCAGACTGAGAAGGAAATCTAGGAAAGCTTCTCTTTTATACCAAAATGAAATGTTAAAATGAAAGATTTATGTATTTTGGTTTCTCTAAACCAAAACATTTTAGCTTCCTTATTCAGTTGTGGCATTGCTGTGGTTTAGCTCCTATATGTCATGTAAGATTTTCCTGTTTTCCAGCTTCTTTTTTTTTGCCTGGAAAACAGTAGGAGATGTGAAAGGTGATCAGAACACATCAGAATCCTTCCAATGTCTCTGCATTTTCCAGAGGGCGGAAAAAGAGGGGGGAGAGCATGAACAAAAAGTCCTAGAAATAAAATGATGTAAAAACCATTTGTGTGTTCAGTGTTTCAAAACCTGAAAGAAAATACAAAACCTCAAAGAATGGGGTTTTTGACAGTCGACATGTTTTACTGGATTTCTATTTCTCATTGCATTCAGTTCACATAAGACACATACATAAATATGTGTATTTACAGGTTGTTGCAGCTGATGTACAGGTGTTCCCGTGAGAAATTTCAGCCACCTCTATCCTACTCCAATGTTATTTGGTGCCCCAATAAACCAAACACCAAGCAGACGCATCCAAAGACAAAAGGTCTTACATTAATGGGTGTTTACATGTGTAAAAATCAATGGCTAACCCTGCTTGATTCCAACAGGATAGGGTATCCCTGCAGGAGGGAGAGAGTTTCTCTCACCTAAATATATCCACCTATAGAGGCTGATCCTCTGAGCTACATGGGAACTAGCCAGAGCAATGCAGAGAAATGGGCACCAAGTCAGCTCACCCTAAAAGCAGTCTGATGAGCCAGCTCCTGAGAAACTCTTCTCTTGTTGGTCATGAAGGCACATTAGAGGATGAACCCAACTGCAAAGGATTTAAATCTGATTCAGCTGGAGGAAACACTCCAAACTCTGCCTATCTGGGTGCTAACTCCTACTGAGAGCAACAGAAGAGTTGTTTGAGAAGCTTCTGAAAATTGCATTTACCTTCAATTTACAGTTGTAGTTGGTCAAACACCTTGAAAACCAGCACCTGAAAACCTGGGCAGTGCAGTGCTGAGCTGAGCTTAAATACCTGTCAGCCCTGGAGCATGTGCTTAACGTAGGAGCACAAGAGTATTCCTGGTGGGGTTTAGTGGCCTGAAATTAATTTCTGCTGATTGTACTACATTTTATCATGGGTTTTTTCTGTACAGGAACCACTTCTAATGTCAGTTGTGCCCATAAATCAAAGGAGTCTATTGCTAGGCTGAGGTGTGACATGCAATGTGTGGCTGCAAAGCCAGACCTTCTGCCCTGAGATAACAACATAGGAACAGCAGCGAGAGGATTAGAGAGCTCTGATCTGTTTGCTTTCACTCCGAGATGTGCTGTAAGGCAAAGCAGGGCAATAGAAAAGGAAAGAAGAGCCAGGAAAGACATATGTATTGTAGGGTTTTTCAGATGAGTTTTCTAGATGTCCAATTGTGTGGCCTTGAGGTTAAAGGCTTGGCTGAGAGAGTTGAGGCCCTCTGTTCAGTTCAGGTGAGGGATTCAGAGAGCTCCTTATGAACAGAGAATACCCTGGGAAAGAGGAGGGCAAGGGAAGGTGAGGGTTTCTTTCTCCTCTTGCACTCTCTACCCTCCTGAGGCAGAGCATTGGTGCAGCACTGAGCACAGCTTCAGTGCCTGGGGATGACGGAAGAGGGTTTTGTAACACACCACCTGGGCAGGTAGGGCTCCTGGCTTCTCATCCCAGCTCCCAAGGTTATTTTGCTTGGGTCTTGTTTTGTTTCATCCCCAGGTTGTTTATTGTAAACTGCATTAACAGTGCTGGGAGAGCTTCCCCACACACACAGCTGAGAGCTCTGACCACAGGACGCTGTGCAGGAGGCAGGGCATTCCCACCCGTGTCTGCCTGCGCTTGGGAAAGCACAACCCATAAACACTGACCATCCCAAGAGGGCTCTGGGGCTGCAGTGGATGGAGGCACCTCCCGCCTGCTCTGACTCAGGCGCCTTTGGCACACCAGTTCACACACATCTCTGTGCTCAGCACTTTCTGTTGCTGAGCACCACAAACCTGAGGCTGGGAGGACCTCTGGAGATCGTTGTGTTGGTTGAGATCAGTTAGAGGTGGTTTCCCAGGGCCATGGCCAGTCAGGGTTTGAAGACCTGCATGGATGGAGACAGCACAACCTCCCTGGGCAGTCTGCTCCTGTGTCCAGTCACTCTCTGTATTCCTCCCAGGTCACCTGTCCCTACGTAACACCTCTTGTACTTTTTGTGTCTGTTTTGTCAGGAGCTCCATGTTCATCCATGCAGGCTCCTGCTGCCTTTGCTGCTTTTCTGATTGTTGGGATGGATCACTCTTGAGTTTGGAGAAGGCTGTCCCTGAAAATCAACAAGCTTTCCTGGACACCTTTACTTTCTGGTGCCAGACCGATTGTCCTGTTCCTCCTGCTCCCAACAGCAGCCGCTTGCATACCCTCTAGCAGCAGATCATGACTGCAGGGGTTAACACGAAACCATGACTGCTGAGAGAACAAGGGCTTTTTTGACTAACTTCAATCCCACAATAATCAGGGTTGGTGTAGTGCTTCTTCATCTCAGGAACACTCCTGAAATACATGAAAATTAGGAACCCATCTACCTGCTGGAGCAGGTCCATAGAAGGGCAATGGAGCTGGTGCAGGGCCTGGAGCACAAATGTGATGGGGAATGGCTGAGGGACCTGGGGGGGTTGAGTCTGGAGAAGAGAAGGCTCAGGGGGGACCTGATGGCTCTCTACACCAGGAGGTGAGTGGTCTCTTCTCACAAGGAAGGAGTGATAGGACAAGAGGACATGGCCTCAAGCTGCACCAGGGGAGATTTAGGATTAGGAACAATAATTAGGAGTAATCAGGCATTGGAACAGGCTGCCCAGGGCAGTGCAGGAGTCACCATCCCTGCAAGTGTTCACACACCATGGGGACAAGGCTCTCAGTGACATGGGGCAGTGGTGACCTTGGCAGTGCTGGGGTAAAGGTTGGACTTAATGATCTTAAAGGCCTTTTCCAGCCTGGTTGCATCTATGATTCTATCTTTAGGTCAACCAGCCTTGATGTTGCTTCACTGAGTTGGTGCCTTTGTGCTTCAGGGGCAGCTGTTTGTCATCCAAACAAACTGAATGTTTTCATGTCTTGTATTTGCCAGGCAGGAGCAGTGTCTGAGGAGCTTCCCTGCACCCATCTCACTGCAGGGCCAGTTCCTGCACTGTTTTGACTGCCAGCAAAGCCATAGCTCTCACAGAGCTATGTTTTACTAGTGCTGGATGAGTGGTCTTCAAAGCCGTGTGACATTATGAGTTTTACCAGGCTGCTCATCTGCCTGATCTCTTCAATGTCCATAAAATTCATTATCACTGTAGCTCTGCCTAATTAGCCCATAAATGTTCCAGCGTAGTCAATAAATTACTCTGGCCTTAAAAGGGCTTATCTGGATGGTGTAATAAGTAGGTCTATACACTTTTTTTTGCCCCATTATAATAGGGTATTATTTATATGACTGGGACTGAACTATGCCTGAACTGTGAAAGAAGCACTACACTATATATACACTATAAATAAAGAGTATTTTACTGTCCAAAGACTTCAAACTTAGTTTAGAGCATGTTAGCATCTGCCTCAACCATCTAATTTGTTTTACTCTCTGCTCCAAACAAGTAGAGGGTAGACAAAGTATATCCAGAAATACAAATATACAGTGATGTACTGTACAGATAGACAGTGTTAGAGGTTCTGAGGGTACTTTATATTTGGACAGGTCAGTGGGTGGACAGTAGCATGGTACAAGATTTCTGGTGCTAGGTAGGAGCCGCTGAATTCTGTTGTGGAGTTACACCATGTATGTTTTACCATGGAGATGTTTTGCCATGTCATCTAGGTTGATCTGGAGCTAATTTGGGACAAGAAGGAGTTTCACTTCTAAAAATACAAAGGAAACTTTTTTATAGTAGATTGTTCTGAAGTTGGGACTTGTCAAGTGGTTAAAATATAAACTCTGGTCAAATATGGAATACAGTGACATTTGTTTCTTTGGGAATACCTGCTTTCAACCAATCTGGTTATTTTACTGTTTGAGGGCTTTAATGGGAGGTTATTTTAAAAGGTTTTCCTCTTTTTATTTGTGTGAACACAGCATTTCAAAGGGAATTTCTCTGAGACATCCAAGGCATGCTCCCAAGCCCAAATCTGGATGTGTACCCAGGTGAACACATTGGCAAAGGAAATAGGTCTCCTGTGATATCTTGACTCATTCACTGCTCTCATTAGAAACAACTATATTCACTATGCAAAGTTACTCACAAGCCCACCTACCCTCTGCAGGTGCAGGGCACTCATCTCCATGCTAAACAGTGCTTCAGAAGAAGCCGTGGCAACTGGGTACGTTGATGTGTCTTTAAGACAAGTGTCTGGGGTTTAACGCAGCAGAACAAATGCACCTAAAGAGGAGATTTGATGTCGGTTCAGCAGCTGATCTCAGAGTATTTGAGAAGCCACCAGCAAAAGCATGTGCATGGTTAACTCATACAGATGGCACAGGTTAATGCAATTTGTTAGCCTATGACCAGGGGAACCCTGGGAGTTTGGGCCACTGATAAGACCAGCTGTAGCTTCTTTATAGCTTACTTTGCTGCTGCAGAAGAACTGAAGAGGTGTCCTATTGCCAAAACCAGAGTGTGGTGCTGGTCCTGATATTCAAGGTATTGTGCTGTCTGGGGGGGTGCCATGAGCTCCTGTGTAAGGAGCAATATTGATGTCCTAATGCTCTGTGAAGGATAAAGGGGGACACGCTCGTGCAACCTTGCCATATGCAATCTTGTAATGTCTTGGAATAAGTGGTACTTTGGTGACAAATCAGTAGTGCCAAGAGATTTTCTTCTGATGGTGTTGATGTCTCTGCCAGGAGCTTTAGATCAGCAGCTACAAGGAACTCAGGGGAAGTCTGGTGCACATGGAGTCTGCATTGGAGCATGGTCCATGATGATTGTATGCTTTTCAGTAGCATTGTGTATGTAAGAAGCTCATGTAGCTAAGCAGTGTTTCTGGGATGTAATAGAATTGCATTCTGCAGGTGCATCAAAGTGCTTGCCCAGGTGTATCCTAAATATTGGAATGTTAACCCATGTTGCCTGTCTGAGGAATATGTTCCACTGGGAATGCGCAAATAATGGAGAGATGGATTATATGTGGATACAGGTCTGAGCTCTTTCCTTATCCAGCAAAAGCTTATCTTCTATGTTGAAGACAGTGTAATTAAGAGGCCTGGGGTTTGCTCTTATTTCTACCAGCAGTTCTTTCTTTGGCCTCAGACAAGTTATTTTCTACTCTGTGTTCTATTTCTCCATTGATAAGATAGCAACAGTGATGCTTCCCTCCCTGCTCGTCTGCTTTGGGTGGTGAGGCCTTAAGGTAACACTTGCTACCTGGTGTTTGCTCTGCAGCATCATGCTGAGCAGTCAAATAAGGCTGGAGCAGTTAGGTGTCTGTGCACTAGGCACAAATACCAGCAGGTCTCCTTGCTGCTTGCTGGGAATTACCACTGTCCTTTTAACTTCATTTCTAAAGGCTGAAAAGATGTCATTTGTAGGAATATTCACGTGGGGGTTTGTTTTGCCTTTAAAAACAAAGATCAGTTTTCAAACAGCTCAACCATTGCTTTCTCAAGTGCTTCCTCTTTTTCTCCCTCATCCTGAAACATTCACCCTGATCTAAATAAGAGTGGAAAGCAGTGGAAAGACTGAAGGGGAATATGTTTCACAAGGAAAAGCAGGAGCACCATGGGAAGTTGTTTTAGGCTTTAGCTTAAACTGGTACTCCAGGAATGATTTATTGGTGTGCATGTTGTTGTTTTGCAACTACGAGCACTATGTCTGCACCCAGGTTCATTTGCAGTTGCACAAAGCTTGTGCTGGAATGTGTCTAGACCAAAAGCTGCAGGGGAAACTGCATTCAGATGTACCACCTGCCTTTCCTGTGTTCTTACTACTTAGCTGGGTACCTTTCTCATTGCTTTAGGACAGGGCTAATGCATGCAGCTTGAGCCTTGTGTTGGGTTTTGTGGGTTTTTCTGTTGTTTTGATGCAAGAAGCTAAGGAGAAAGATTGATGAGCACACAGAGCTCTACTAATGCACAGCACTGAGAAGAATCCAGCTCTGGCTTGCTCAGACTGGGGTGGAGGAAGCTGCAATGTGTTCCTTGCCATCACTTTTCCTGGGTTTAAGAGTGCTAAAAGCTGTTACCAGATCAATTCAGTAGCCTTCCTTTTGTCAAATATTAACTAATTTTAGTTCTGAGAAGTGTAAGTTTGTGCCTGAAATCATTTTAGTACACTGGAACATGTTTTCTGGTTATATATATATATATATTAACATTCCAACATCTCCTACCTTGCAAGATAAACTCTGGTTCTGCATGTTCTTGCCTGCGTGTGTGTTGGACTAAGGTGTTTATATATTAAGCTGGTCTTGGGAGATGTTGATTATAAACACACAGAACTCTCTTACTTCAGGCCTCAACACTACAGAAGACGTGAGGTTTGGAGCAAACCATTTGAGCAATGTAGATTCACCAAGGCAGATTTTACAGGTGGGGCTTTTAATTATTTGTAAACAGAAACAATCTGTGTTCAAGTATGTGTCAAGTCGCAGAGATTCATCCATGGCTGTGCAGTTGGTGATGGTTAAATAGCTGTGATTCTCTGGTAGCTAGAAAGAATTTATCTTCCCTTCATTCAAGGTTGTTGCTGTTGTCTTGTCTGAGAACTTGGTAGGTGTTAATTTATCGTCCTTAGGAATGAGGAAGACTTACCAGAGATATGTTTAATGTTCTCCATTCCTGTGATGTGAACAATGAGATTCGTGGTTTGTGATTTAGATGCTGGATTATATCTGTTCTCTGGCAGTGCTATTCCTGTTAAGAGCTGCACTAAACATTAACCTTTTCAAATACTTGGGCATGGGATGCTGGTGAGGGACTCTTCATTAGGGACTGTAGTGATAAGACAAGGAGTAATGGGTTGAAACTGAAACAGCAGAGGTTTAGATTGGATCTAAGGAAGAAGTTCTTTACTGTGAGGGTGGTGAGGTGCTGGAATGGGTTGTCCAGGGAGGTTGTGAATGCTCCATCCCTGGTAGTGTTCAAGACCAGGTTGGATGAAGCCTTGGGTGACATGGTTTAGTGTGAGGTATCCCTGCCCATGGCAGGGGGGTTGGAACTGGATGATCTTAAGTTCCTTTCCAACCCTAACTATTCTGTGATTCTATGAATTTGCTTGGCTGGGAGAAGATTACACTTTTCATACCCCAGAGGAACTGGACTCTAGGTTTACTTTTCTCCTGTATCTTGTGAGCAAAAGCAAACTGTATTTTCCATCAGTGATGCTCTCCAGGAGAACCATTAGCAACTCTTCCCAGAGAGCAACTGTCACCTGAAACTGGTCCTCAGGAGATGTTTCCCAGCATGTCCTCAACAGTGAAATGTGGCTATGACTTAATCGTATTTCATAGAAAGTATTTTAGTTTTAAATGCATGCCAAAACAGTGCGTTCAAACTATATGCTCCAATCGCTGCACCAAAATCGCTCTCATCACTTCAAGAAGAGATGGATAGAACCTCTGTTTTTTGCCAGGTACTTTCCCAATATTTGAATTAATGCAAAGGCAGTCCCATGGGATTGTTCTGTAACAGCGTGGATGGATTAATTGCCTTGGATCCATTTCCTCTTGTTATTCCCTTCAATATCTCTTTGTTGTGAGCATCTCTTCCATCTAGTCTTTTACATGCCATTGTGTTGTCAAAAGAGACTTTCCACAGGCCAATGAGTCACCAAGCCCTTGCTGTGATTATTTTTGTTTTCATAAGCCTTCTGCAGTGTCCCCCTTGTCCCCCACCCAAGCAGAGTAATCCAGTCCATAATAAGAGAGGAATTGCTCTAAATTATTAGATTTCTCAATGTCCACTCTGTTTTGGCTGACAACCTTATGGAGAGTCCTCCAATCTGCTCACCTCACCTGGGCTCACCGGGATGTTGCAAGCTTGCTGCAGAGCATATCACTGCTGTGGAGGGGTTACTGATCCCTGACAAGTGTCCTCAAGCACACCTGGGAGGCTGGATCAGGATCTGGTACTGGGTTGCTGCCTTGATGGCCCAAAATGTAACGGGTGAAATCCCAGCCCTGCCTGAAGTCAATGGGAATGCTGCCACCGACTGCAGCAGGGCCAGGATTTCACCCAATATATTTCCCACCTCACAAGTGCATGAGGTCAGACTCTCATGGCAGTCACACGTGTGCCACAGTCTGGAAGCCATTTACTGAGCCTCATGGAATTGCTCCTTGCTCTCAGGAATGAGGTTCAGCAGGAAACCTTGCCTGTGTTTTCATGGGTAGGAACCAGCTCTTGGCCGGTCAGTGCGGCTCCCACTGCGCGCACGGAGGTGGAGTTGGAGGCCATGGAGGTGTTTGCTTCTTGCAGAACCCTCATCCCAGCGGGAAGTGCTTTGGGGTCTTACTTCTAACAGCTTCTTTTGGAGCTTGCTATGTGCAGACAATGAGAACTTGGCCTTCATGGCAAACCTTAACTCTTGCAGTGGATGTGCATGTGTTACCGCCATGGGTTTTTTGTATGAATATGCTTGATCCAAAAAACTTGGATTCTGGGATTTGGATGCAGCTGGATGTGAAGGATCTGGCTTGGGAAGGGGTGTTGATCCTGCCTGCTCCAGGAGCAGCCATTAGCCGATTCCTTGCCTCTTGGAGAGGTTCACGATTGCCCATTTGGAATGTCATTATCCAGGTCTCCCTGTTGATTTCTTTCATAATATTGAAAATTCAGTTTAAAACATTGTGAAGTTGACCAAGAAACAAGAATCAAACTAAACCAACAAAAACAGGAAAGTTCACTCTGAACTTCTGGGATGAGAGCCAGTTCTCAGCCACATGTTGTAACTGTATTATTTATGTCCTTATTTATTGACTGCATTGGCACCTCAAGTTCCTCATCTCTGCCTGAGGCCCTGTTGCAGTACATGTGAGAAGCATAATAAGAGTGAGTCCCTTGCTGTGAAGACCATACAAGACAACACACACAAAATCCTACTATAAATCCCATTTTACAGGGTGGGAACTGAGGCTTTTCTTCTGCAAGGTTGCACATGGAGATGAGAGCACAGAGAAAACCCTCCTGCATCCCAGGTAGGAGCTTTAGAGACAGTTACAGCTGCAATAATACTCTCCCTGATCTCTTCTAATGAATAAACCTCTCTTCCCTGTGTCCTGCTCTCCATTGTCAGAAGCAGTGCCACATCTGGCGCTGTGGCTGAGCGGTAAGGGAAGGGCAATGTCCCATTCCACGTTTCCCTTGCTTTAATGGTTGAGGGAAAATGTTAGTATTGTATAAAAATAGTTTTTGGAGTTGAAGCTGCTTTATTTCAGTCAGACTTCAAATACATTGAAGTAAAAAAGCCTGGACACCAGCTATTGTGTACTGCAGTTGGGAATCGTATTTCCTATCACTCAGGTACCTGTCATTTCTCCCCCCACCCTTCCCCCTGAGGCTTTCAATCTCTTTCAGCTCAAACTAGTAAGGTATGAACTTGGGTTTCCCCTACTAGTGAAACACAATACTAAATTGGGAAGCTTCTTGAAAGGCTTGAAAGGGAAGTGCACCAACATCTGGTTGACATTTAATCTAGAAATGTCAGGCCTCAGCAGTTCCAACCCAGGCTGACAGTTCCTTGAGTTGAACACCAAAACATTCAGAAAATATAGGGAAGAGGTAGATCAGAGACCAAATATTAAATTGGAAAAAGATTTTTAAGCAAAAAGAATAAAATAATGTGAGTTTAAGCTCTGTCTTTAGAAACCCTTGTGTATTCTTGATTGACATCAGCATGCCATTAAAGAAAGGCAGTTTGCTGTGAGGCTTAGGTTTTTGGCTAAGGTGGGGATGACCTCCAGTAATCCTTTTATCATCTGGATAAGTCGAACCTTACAACAGCTGCGCAAACCAGCTCTAGGGCTGAGCAGACAGCAGAAGGTCCCCAAATCCTATTGTCTACACACAGACACTAGTCCTTATGAGATGCTCCTGTCCTGTGACATACATTTGTGTCCTAACCTTTCAGTTTAGCAAAGGATTTATTGAGAGTGATGTGGAGCCTGTGTTCCACTGGCTCCCAGGATTGTCTAAACCCAGCCTGATGGTGCTTTCCATCTCCACGCATCCCAGGGTCTGGTGCTTCCTATCAGCTGGCTGTGCGCTTCTTGAGCCACATGGCCAATATGGAACACTTTGCCCTTTTGGTGTGAGCATTTGAAGAGATTTTGTTGCCCAAGTCCTGGATAACCCCATGTTTAAATCCCAGTTTAAATGCATGTTTAAATCCCAGTTAAATTGATTAAAATGAAGTATATGCCTAGAAAACGCACTGTTCCTTCACTTCAGGACCCTGGCATGGATTGCAAATGTCAGGCTTCAGGTCTGATCAGCAAGTTCAGCAAGGGTTTCTCAGCCTTAGAAAAGGACAGAAGGTTTTCAAAGTAAAATATAAAGTAAGAAACAGCCCTATTCTAGGAAAATACTATTT
This sequence comes from Melopsittacus undulatus, assembly GCF_012275295.1. NCBI lineage: Eukaryota > Metazoa > Chordata > Aves > Psittaciformes > Psittaculidae > Melopsittacus > Melopsittacus undulatus. Next base: position 4,893,513 of record NC_047529.1, on the reverse strand, counting down.
TGGAGGGTTTTTTTTAAGGACATTTTTTTATGTTATCTGCTTTTTTTGAGCACATTCTTTTAATTTTTACTTGTTTTCGTACCCCTCAGAATCTTTAGTTCCTTCCAGTCTATTTCATCTTAAGGAAAAAATGAGCAGATGTTCATATTATTCCAGATGAGGTTCCACCATCTGCCTGTGACATAACCAGAATTGTATGGCTTTGCTGTCCAACCTGACATTCTCTTGGCTCTTTTTGGTCCTTCTATTATGGAGCAGAGATGCTTCTTGTGCCACAGGTAGGGATGCCTCACTCAGTGTCATGATATGATTCTTGACTGCATAAATCAGTTCCCCTTGTGTGCTGTTATTTACCAGCAGATCTTGTTTTCCACTGTTCATTCACCTTCCTTTAGGAAGTCTTTCTACTTAATGGTATACTCTTGTCCCAAGTGAACTAAAGCATTAAATGTGTAATATCTTCTGCCATGTCAATGATGTATGTTTCAAACAGCATCTCAGGGCATAATGTTATGTTGCTTCACTCTAACCATAGTAAAAGCAGCAAACAGGCTGATTTTTGGAGGTAAAGATATAGGACCTGATCTGTTTTTAATTGGAGAAGGTGATCAAGTTCCCACTTGAGCACAGCTCATGGCTCGCAGTGTTTCACTTGCACCAGTGAATGCAGCGGGTTAAAACAAAGGTCATTAGAAAATGTACCCAAGAGGCCAAGACCTGTTTAAATACACATTAAGGGATGTAATGTTTGAGGGAAGCGTAGTTAAACTGAGCAAATACGATAGGAGACAGTGTCACCATAGCTTTTAAAGGATGCCTCGGACGTTCTGAGCCTTTATTTATTGTTGGCTGATCAATAAATGGGCTTGGGTTTGCTCTGGCACAAATGGTGGGGCTGAGAGCACTGTGGAGGGGGAATAGAAACAGTTCACTTCAGGAAACAGCTTCATGTAAGCTCAGCTTGTAAGAATCACAAATTGAAAAGTTCACATGACTGGAAGGCAAAATGTTCTGGCCATGCTCCAACTAGGGAAATGAACAGTGTTTGCTGGAGGAGCTGAACCCTGTTTGGGGACGGGAGGAGTGGCTGCTGGGGAGATAAGCGCGTACTCTGCACCCCTCTGAGCGTGTTTCTACCTTTCTGAACCCACATTGCTGCCACTCCTCCTCCCGAGGAGGCTGGATCTGATGCTGATGATCCCAAAGGGCATGGGTTTTACTGTTACCTGGGGCCACAAGGAGGATTCTCATAGAAAGGGTTGCTTAAGTACAAGCCGTCAAGGTCTCGGTTGCTTGAGCGTGACTGAAACCCATGGGCTGTGGAGTGCTGGGAGCTGTAGGATGGTAGCCACTGTCAGCTGGTGCCATCGTAGCTCCATAGTGCATCTGATGCCCGAGACAGGGTTGAGCAGGACATCGGGATGATGCTTTGAGAGCTGCACAAAGCTGGACCTCTCCCTGATCACGATCATCCCCTGCTGCATGGAAGGAGAAGCCTGAAAGGGATAGAGGACAGGGAGGTTGTTCCCTCTCCTTGTCCCCTGCAGGCTGTATTATTTAATTGGATACAAAGGCTGTTAAAATCAAAAGGCTGAATTGGAAAGCTGCTTGATGGTATTATGGCCTCCAGCAAAAGGGGGTAAAGAAATTGTGGAAAATGTTCAGGTTTAGTTCATATCTTTCAATCTTGGTTGGACTGGAAAGAATGAAAAAAAATTAACTGACTTTCCATATAAAATTCAGTTTCTGCTTAAAATGTTCACTTTTGGGATTTGTTTTCATTAAATTCCCAAGTTATTGGTTTTAGTCGAACCTAAGAATTACAAGCTGATTATAGAACATGGAAGAAAATGTTTTGGTTTTGAGGGTTTTCTTTGTATCATCACTAAAAAAGACCTATTTTTTAATATACTTAAATGAAAGGAGATGGGCAGATGCTGTTGTGCCCTGAATTCCATGTGTGTGTTCATACAGGACTCTATCTGACAAGTCCAACCTCATATAGACCCAGGTTTAAGTTTGTTTTCAGAATTTGGATGTATTTTGATGGGGAGCTGGGTTGAGCCCCAGCTCCAAGCAATATCTGCTTATGGAAGTGCTTGCAGATGTGTGTTGGGGAATGCAGAGCTGAACCGTGGCTTCAGATCAGGGACTGCTGCTGCCTGCTGAGCATGCTTGGAAATCCAGGGGTTTACATGGAAGATCTCTATTTTCTAGGTCAAAAGGACACATAATTTGTCACCTAGCTCTGGTGGGAAGTGGCTTCCTACCTGCACTTTGTGACACTGCAAATGTCTTGCTGAATGACTGAATTAGAGTTTAATGTTATACATATGGGGTGCTTTTTATGGTCTTGGCCTAGATCGCTTGTATTAAGAAACTAGAGGGTGGGTGTCCTGGATGAGTGCTAAAAGGTAGAGTTAGACAAGAACACAGCAAGATGTCACAAGAAGTTGTGTGTCAGCAGTTGGTATAACCAGACAGCCTCTGGATGTATGCTTGTCCTGTGCAGACCTGCTCTTTTCACCCTATGTATCTCCACGAGCTGTCAGTGACCACCAAATAGGGAAAATGCAACTTCTTTAATGCCAGGAAACCCTATCCTTGCGCTTCTGCATATATCCAGCTTTGCCATAGGCTAAGTGTGATATGTTATCAGATACTTTATGCTTTTCACACTAGATACTGGTGATGTGCAGGTACCTCCAGAGAAAATGCTTTTGGCTGATGGTGGTAGGGTTGTGAGGGTTTTCTTGATCTGTGAATCCTTTGAGATGCACAGGCTAGAGGGAGGGATGCTTTTAGTAGTACCACCTACCTATATTGCTGGACAGCCTAGATAGACTTGCTTTCTCAGTGCCTTTTGTGGACTCTATAAGTTTGTGAATACGCACCTTAACTGAAATGCTGCTGCTGGAGAGCAAGAAGTGATGGTAACTTGCGTGGGGCATGGGAAGGTGTCCTTCAGGAGTCTGCCTTCTTGAGCATGCAGTGACTAATAAAATCATTTGCTTAAATGAGATATGGAGTATTGTTAACGCTGCTGCAAATATATACCCAAGCCTTTTGATTCCAAAATCAGTGTGGAGCTGGAGAATCACCGCTGCTTGTCATGCTTGTAGCTTAAATAATCAGAGGTGGTTTGCAGCAGGGCTGGCAGAAAGGTTGATGAATGAGGAATTAGACCTCTGAGGCTAATCTGTTTGAACAAGGTTAGGGCTAGAACCAGGTCTGTTCTCTTAAATACACAGATAAGGTTATTTTGTGGAAGAGCCCCAGTGTGTTTTCACACTTAGATGTAAAATTTCCACCCCTTTAGCAAGGATTAGGCTCATGCTGTTTGACGACACGCACACATGCAGAATCACTGCGTCCTGTGCAAAGCCAATGGGGGGGACGCTGTTTGTGTCTGGTGGAAAGTATTTAATCATTTTTCCCCGTGATATCCCCTTGATATGAATGGTAACAGGATGTTTATAACAGAGATAAGGCCGGGATGAAATCCTATCCCTCTCTGGGAGCTAATAAAAGCAGAGATTTGGAATTAAGTATCACTTTCTCTGAGCTGCACACCAATGAGGAAATGGGGTCAGAAGGGCAAGCTGCAACATTGTAGGCACTTTATCTAAAACATAAACATTACTAGAGTGCATTCTGACCAAATTAACTCTCTCAGATCTGCCATGTTAGCATTCCTGTAGTACTTAAGCCTGCCAGCTTTACTGCTCCTCTGACTGAGGGTTGAACTCCAAGTTGGGGTTGACACTTGCGAACAAGGCTCCGAGCGGGGAGGGTCTGTTGAACCCTTCTGCAAATAAATATCAGGCAAAGAAATGCCAATGTCATTGCACAAAAGAAGGGTAAAAGGAGGGGGGAAAGGGTGGACTCCGAAACATGATCCATTCTGCTCCATGCCTAAACCCTGAAAAGTGGAGTTTTCTTTGCGCAAGCAGTAAAAACAGGAGTATTTGCTTTGCTACTGTTCACTGCAAAGCACTTGGATTGGAGAGGCTGGGTTTGAAATCCCAGCCCTCCTTCAAGTCCAAAGTGAGCCTTTTGATATCAGAATGGGGGGGTTTAGCCCTGTGGGATGGCAAAAGCTTCCTAAAATTAGGATACAACTTGGGGGGGGGGGAGACCCATCAACAGGGACAACACACAACTAACACACAGTGTCAAGGCTGTTGGGCAGCTTCCCTAAGTCAAAAGAATTCATTTCTTAAGAGATGCTACACAATTCCTGTAATAGCTACTCACAGATGCACAAACCAAACAAGGTGTTGTTGTGCCAGGGAGCATCCAGATGTCTCATCCCAAAACACAGAGGACGGGAAGCACATGCTATCTCTGTACGTGCCACAAGGGATCGGTGGAGCTGATGCTATCTCCGCTGCAAAAACAGAGGAGCAAAGGCCTGTAAAGAGCAGGAATGTAATATTAAAATTAGCACCTCCCAAAGATCAGACAAGGGCTGGGGAGCTAAATTACTTCCTTGCTGTGGGGAGGGAGGAGAGGAGAGCAGAATGTGCTCCACACCTTTCCGTGGAGCAGATGGCTCCCCACAATAGTCATGGATCTTGGCCAGGAGGGATGGGGAGAGGTCAGCTCCAGGGCTCCTTGCAGGCCTGGCTGCAGCTGGTTGAGCTTGGAGTATCTGTTCCACTTGAAGTGAATCATTCTGATTCAAGGTTTAAAAGGAGCACTTTCAAAATGTGCTGTGCAGGAAACTCTGCACCTTTTACAGGAATAAAAATGCAGTTTGGAGAGAGTGAACTGCTTGGATATGGGGCTTTCTTGAAGGAACACATCCTCTAGCTGTCCTAAATACCTCCATGGCAGTGACCACTTTGCTGTCTTCAAACCTGCAAAACCCTGAGGCTGTCCCAGTTCTCAGGTGTCCCTGGGAATGTTAGAGCAGGGAGGTTGATAGGGCTGGGATTGCCACCTCCAGGGCACTGTGTGTGTGTGGTGAGGGGTGTGATGGAGGAAATCTGGTGTCCTCTCTGTTCCCCTTGCAGGCACCTGAAAAGCACGGCAATTTCCCTCAGTCCAACAGGGTTTTCCCAGAATCTGGCCTAGATGTTAGGAGGAGGATATGAGTTTGAAATTCCTGCTGTAAATTATCCTTGTTTCAATAGAATGAGGCTTTGTGATGATAAAAGTACTTCTTACATTGCTATTCTTTAACTTCCAAACACCTCAGTTCTTCTCACGATGCTGTAGTGATGCAGAGTTAAGTGAGTTAACCAGAGTCCCACAAGCAACTGAAGAGTTGCTGGGACTCAAAGTCCCAGTCCCTGCTATTATGACACCAAAACTACCTTTATTCCCAGCTCTTTCCTGATAAACCTCTTGAGTTTGTAAATTGCCTGGTTGTGCTTTTTAACCAAGTCACTTGAATTCTTATCGTAATTCCTTATCTATGGCAAAGAGCAGTGTAAATACCTCAAGTAAAATCTCAGCTCTTCCAGGAACAGTTAGTTCTTTTTAGTTCATGGTGGTTTATGTCGTAGATAGCATAGCTATCTGAGGAGGCTTTACACAGTGGTGGGTCAAAACAAGCCGTCCCTTTGTCAACTGAGGTCCATCAGAGGACTTTGCTGCTGGAGCATTCCCTGGTATGGCCCTGATGTGCCATTGCAAGGTGCATTGGCAGGAACCAGGGCAGCGATCCCCTTGAAATCTGAACTCAGCAGTGCTGTGAATTAGAGGGGAGTGTTGTCTCCAGCACAAGCTGCCAAGGGATCGTGCTGCCAGCTTCCTCCTTTCCTCATTTTGCTTCCCAGTATACCAGCTTCCAGCTGGATCCCAGCCCTTTGGAAAGGGAAGGAGACAAAAGGCTGTGATTTGCTGGGAATCATAAATAAAGGGGGAAGCAGGGAGAAATGGGAATGGGGTAGAAAGAGCTGGGGAAGAGAAGGCTGTGTGGAGACCTCATAGCAGCCTTCCAGTACCTGAAAGGGGGGCTGTAGGGATACTGGGGATGGACTATTCATTAGGGACTGTAGTGATAGGACAAGGGGTAACAGGTTCAAACTTAAACAGGGGAAATTTAGATTGGATATAAGGAAGAAATTCTTTACTGTGAGGGTGGTGAGGCACTGGAATGGGTTGCCCAGGGAGCTTGTGAATGCTCCATCCCTGGCGGTGTTCAAGGCCAGGTTGGACAGAGCCTTGGGTGATATGGTTTAGTGTGAGGTGTCCCTGCCCCTGGCAGGGGGGTTGGAACTGGATGATCTTAAGGTCCTTTCCAACACAAACCATTCTGTGATTCTATGATTCAGGTAGGGTAAGGCCACGTTGCTGTCTGGAGATGGTGCTGATCACCCCACAGGGCAGGACCAATGTAAAATTATCTATTTCCTCATGGTCTCCCTCTTGTCTTGGCATCAGACACTCCGAAACCATGTCAGATAGGTCAGTTCACACTGGCCTTTTATGGTTTTGAGAGCATGAGGAGTTCCTAAGGTTTAAAATCATGCAGTGAAACTACAAAACTATTTGGGCTTGTCATGAGGCGCATAACAAAGCTGTTAGTATTCAGGAGGAGTCACAGTGTGTTAATCCCCAGCACTCTTGGGGATCCCGTTAGGTGAGATCTGCTCCCCTTCCAACATGCTCTTTTCAGTTTTCTTTTCAAACCACAATCAAAACTCTCCTGTATTTTGATTGAGATTTAAAACAGGCAGTGGTTCAGTGATTCCACATAAAGGGCTTCTGTGCAGGGATCATACATCCGTTAAACTACTTAGAGCTGCTCACCCCTTCCTGAGCCAAAGCTCCTGGGGCTTCTACTCCAGCCATCCTACAAGGGTTGCAAAGTGGTGCTGATACTTTGGGGCTCACTGGGATGCTTCCTGGATGTTTCCTGGCTGTGTACAGGATGAGGTCCCCATGCCCTGTCTATCTGCTCCCTACCATCACTCTCCCCTGTGCAGCTCACTTCCCCATTTGGACCCATATGGCTTTAAAGTAGCACAGCATTAGTGATGCTGGACTATGGTCAGAAACACTCTTCCCCTCTCCATCACCTTAGAGGAGCTGTCAAAGTTGTCTTGGAGCTTGGCAGTGCTTTGGGTAAGAAGTCAAGCTCTGCTGATATCCCAGTACAGGCCTGATGGTGCTACTGGATTTGGGGTTTTGTTCTGTGTGATTGCACAGAAAGGTTTGAAACCCTGCACTGTAGAGACCAACAAAACATCCATCTATCTTATGTTGAAACTACAGCCAGTAGGCAAATATCCTTCAGTGGCTAAGCAAGGGGTTTTGAATGCATTTTCATTGCAACAGTGAATACCTTAGTACAGCTTCAGCAGGCGAGTTTACACCAGCTTGTACCCAAGTGACACAGCTCTGCAAAAACTACTTTTGATTTAAAAGTAATGAAATAATAATAAAACCATTGTACAAACAGCATAGTTCTATTGAACTGGGCTGTTGCATGACAGATTTTCCAACGCCACCACTGTCTTGCAATAAGAGTGGGGCATTTTGGCATGAATATGACTAGCAGAGATTTTTCTCTTCTCTTGAATGGTATTCAATATAAAGTTAGTTTACACAGGTGGAAATTGTGTGTGGAATCTTATCTGGAAATGACTGTGTTTATTAATTTAAAACCATATAAGTATCATGGTTTTCATGGAAATTGTCAAAAATCAGCTGCTCTTATGGTGTGAAATCAGCTGAGAGATCAGGCCCTGAGGTCATAGTCTACTAAAAGAGATCAAGACTGGGATGGAAGGAGCATAAAGGCAACCAGGGTTAGTGGCAACTGGGACCCACTTTGTTGTCGCATCTACAGTTACCAAGTAACTTGTGTTGAGTGTAGTTATACTTGACCTAGAGTCTGTTTTTTATCCCAATCCCTCTGCAATAATTAACTAAGTACTCATTAGACGAGAGAACCAGGTTTAGCTACATACTAATTTCTGCATAAAAGTCATTTAGTCAGAGGGTTCTCCTTAGAAATGGTGTGTACCCATAATATTGTACTGCTGCTTGACAACATGAGCTGGGAGTAGCAAGAGCATCCAGCCAGCAGTCAGATGACTTTCACCTGTGTTTATTTAGCTTCTGAAGAACCCAGTGGTTGTGGAACCCCCTCAGGTTAATTCCTGCTATGGTTATTTGGGCTGAAGATGCACAGCTTTCCCAGGCTGTAATGGGACGGGATTGATGCAGCTTTAGAGAGAATTTGACCACACGCTCATTGGAGATGGTGATTCTGTTGTTCATGGTCAGCATCATGTGAATCCTCCTCTGGAGGCAAGGGCATTGATGCAGAGGAGGAGGTCTGGGCTCAATTCCCACTTCTGCCATTGGCTTCTGTGCAATTTCTCCTCAATTATCAGAGGTCAAGTTCCATTATAAGGGTACAAGGACAGACGGACATCCAAATGCTCATCCTGCCGCTGACAGCTTCCCTGACCTTTGGTTCTCCCTGTGCAAGAAGGGACCTGTCACCCATAGATGCCTTTTAGCTGCATGTACAAGAGAGTGTTTTAGATTAGGGACTCTGGTTTTCTGTTTTCATACAGCACTTAGCACAGGAGATATCTCAGTAGCAGAGAAAACTGGGTCCTGCCATTAACAGCAGCAATAATGATGACATGGGAATTGAGACCCACCTTCTGAGCGCCAGATTGCTGCTCCCTTGTAGCTCTTTTCCTGAACTGTTTCCGATTATTTTGGCAAGGAAAAGTCATTCATGTCTGTATGTTGTACAGCTTTGGACCCATCACTTTTCTTCTCTTTGCCTCAATGCACATGTATTTAGAAACTCCATGTGGTTACTTTGAGCCAAAACCCTGATGTGTTTTCCTCCTGAATGTGCTATAAACATTTCCCTGATACTCTCCAAGGTGTCCTTTCTATTTAGACTTCAGAGCAGGTAAACTTCCCAGAAAACACTGTAGCCTGAGGTTTTACACCACAGGGCCTCCCTCACACTCCCTTCCTGTGCTCTTTTTCCTCTCCTTTCCTTTTCATGTGGAAGCTGTGTTCATTTTCACAGTAGATATGTGCAGTCAGCAGTGATGGAAATGAAGGTAACTGTCAAAGATCCTGCCAGAAGGGATTTCTCCTTTAATTTCTGCTTCCATTATTAAGGCAAGTAAAGTATCTTCTCATGGAATGTTTCCTTTTCCTCTGGAAACACTACTGATAAATGATGTCATATTCGAGGCCCTTCTCCACAGCTGCTGGAAGCCCCAAACTTCTATTCCCTATACCGCAAAGAGATACGGATGCCAAGTAAAACTTTAACCTGACTTTCATGATTAAATGTGATGGTATCGCAGGGGGAAATAAGGAATCTACAAATATTATTCTCAAAGTAATGGATTGATTGAACTCTTATACTTTTTTTTTTCCTGGGTATTTTTAGGAGCCTGCCGTTGTTGTTACAGGGATTAGGAAGAAGCCAAGTGCAGCTCTGGAATAGTAGCTGAGAAGGGCTTTCTGTAGCTGCGACCTGAAATACTATTTTAAAACCACCTTGACAGGAACAAGTTATAGCTGCTGTGTCAAAGCAGAAAGATGCTATTTTTATCACTGAAGTTTTAACCTGTTCTCAGGAAGGGATTTCTTTCCGTGCTGCTTTCAGATCGGTGCTTTCAAACCTTATGGGATTTATTTTGGATGTAATTCAGGAAGATGGAGTAGCCCAGACAGAAAAATCTCATAGACTGACAGGATAGTATAGTGCCTTTTTATGAGAAGGGATCCCCTTTCTTCCCTTTTTCTCCCCTCTCTCCTGAGCTGTCCACTGACATTTGAATAGCAGAGGCCACTTTTGCTCTGTATCTTAAACAATTTAGGTCAGTTGTTGACATTTTGGCACAATTAGCTTATCTTAAGGGTAAGAGCTGCTTAACCCGTTGCAAGGGGGAATGATTTTCCCCCCACCCCAACATAAACAGTCCCTGGACTTTCCAAACAGTTTGGGAAGTTCTCCTGACATCTGACACTGTGCCATTTACTACTCCTGTCAGGTGAGTAGCTTTGTCCTCAGTGGCCAACACCAGTCCCTGTTGCACCGGTGATGGGCGTCTTACTGCCTGTGACCAGCACCTACTCCTGCTTTGCTCCCTCCATGGACAGAAGCATTGACTGCCTGGGTTGTGGGGGAGTCATCTCAAGGGCCTTTCCCTTCGGTTTTAAAGATCAGGAGAAAAATTAAGCCATTTAATCACTGTAATTGGTTGGAGTCTCCTTGGTTGTCTCTAGATAAGCAGCCTTTAAGGGGAAAGCTAATTTGTAAGCTCATAGTATGTTAAGTCCAAGAGGTTGTTATGGCTACAGAACAATTAATAGGTGTGGGATCACCTAATAATTCTCATATTGACATGAGGAGAGAGTCAACCTATCTCTGCCTGTTGTTTTTCACATGGCAAACATGCAGTATCCCATCACTGGAGCTCTGCCAGCTGAATATTAGCCATGTATTGTCAAAGGGATTTGGCAGAGCAGGAAATTTTAGACCAGGATTAAAGAGCGTAAATAGTGTGAATTTTACATGAGGATCCAAGTTACCTGTACCTCCTTAATCTTTACTGTTGCTGTTCTTTGAATCCATTCCTCTGAGCAGTGCTCATTTTAAATGTGGATGTTCACCTTGAGGGAGTGAATATGGTATACAGAAGGAATCACAACTTTTAGGGTTCAGAGCTCCATGAGGTTAACTATCAAATTACCCCAGCTAGGAAGAAGAATACTATTTTTCTCTGGTATATACACACAAGACATCCAGGTTCCAATGCAAATACACTGGTAGGACTTATGGATGAGGAGCTTTCACAACAAAACTTTACCTCCTTAGATGTGTGGCTGCTGTCCACAATCTTCACCCAGTTTTGGCCAGATGCAGTTAGTAAATTGCTAAATGCAAATGCAGCAAAATACAGTCAGTACCAAAGACCATCTTGAAGCCATTGCAAGTGGAGAAAGGAAAGGTCTGAGTTCAGATGATGCCATTTGGTGCAGATGAAAGAGTGTTTGGAAACTGGGAAGCTTTGCAAGGGATCTTCTCCGACATGTCAGCTGCTCCATCCAGTTTGATTTTTGGTGGTGTTGAAGAGAATCTGGTAAGGAAAACCAGTTAACTAGTGTATGTGCATAGCACAGCAAAGAGGAGGAAATATGGAGGTGACTGACTTCTACTGGGAGCTGCAGAAGACTTGCAGCAGATCGATGTGCTTTGTTAAAGCATTACAATGTCATGGTACAATGCATGTGGGCTTCACTCAGCAGGTGGGAGAGGAGCTGCTCAGGTGTTCAGAACTTACCCAAGCATTTCCAGAGTACTTGTTTATCTAAACAGTAGCTTTCAATACGAAAATATCATTTATGTGGATTGAAAGAGAATGGAACAGGTTGTTTTTGTGATGGGCCTCTCTAAAAATACCCAAACCCCACTCACAGCATTCAAGATCCCACTCGAAAAAATGCTGTATAAGTTCAAAAGCAAATACCAGACTTCCCTAAGGCACAGGAAAACCAACTTGTGACCATTAATGCCCTTCACTTGCTGTGCCTTGGGAAGCAGTGGCCTCGAGACTGTATGGTCCTACATGAAACGTACTCGGGGCAAATTCAACCTTGGCTTCTCCAAAGGCAAAACCAGAGAGGCTAAATAAGTGATTCATTGCAGTGAGGAGCCTGACTTACACTTGGGTTTGGACGTGGCTGGTGTAACTTCCTGGTGTGACAGTGCTCCCCAAGAAAACCTTACCCATTCTAGGTGGAGGTGCTGATTTCAGTGCATGAAGTCAAGCTTTGAGAGCAGGATCGCTTCTGTCTGAAGACATTACCTAACCATCTGCTTTCTAAATCCCTGGGAACTGCCCAGCTAAGGACTAATGGAGCCAACTAGACACATGCATGCACCAAAAATGAGTCTTGCTGAACACCTGGGGCCAACACCTCTGCTGATGTAAATGGGCAGCAATGACACTAAGCTAAGTTATAGCAGCTGAAGATTTGGGGCAGGAGTGGTATTATTTTTCTATTTAGAGAGGTGCTAGCAATTTGTAGGAGTTTGTTATTAGGAACCGGCCAAGTATTTCAGAGGAAATTATGGAGTAATAACAACCACAGAACCTAAATTAGTTGTTTTTAAGTTATAAGAGGATGAAATAATAGTATTTGACACCAGTAACCACTATTCTTTTTGCACTCCTGTAAAACTTCAGACGCACTTTGCCAAACCAATTGTTTCCAAATTCTGTCAAAAATATTGTCCTTGGGCAGAAAGCTTGGATGCTAAGTTTGAACCCAGAATGATTTTTATGGCCGAGTGACAGAAACCTTGAGAAGGGGATTTATAATGAATACAACCCTAACTACTGTGGCGTGAACAGTGCTGCAATTCTCATTAGCTGAGCTGCTTTTTCCCCTTTTTTCTTAGAATTTCAGAGGGTGGGGTTGGCCATAGGAAGTAGTTGACTTGTGTGTAAGCTTCTGTCATGGCAGGAAAGGAACTCGGCAGCTTCATTTCCCCTTTCATCTCGGGACATCTGTCTGGGTTCAAAGCTCGCTGTGGGTCTGAAGCAGTAGGGTTCTTCGTGTCGTGGCCATGAGTGTGGGCAGCCTGTGTGACTGTGGCAGATGAGCAAAGAGCTTTCGGCACCAAGATTTGACTCGTGTCCTCCTCTTGAATGAGGTTTATTCACTGGGGGATGGTGGAAAAGCTTTGAACCTGAAAACAAGCCTTAGCAAACAAGGAGGCAGAAGGACTGGCAAGTGGAGGATGTGCCAGGTTCGTGTCTTCACTGCTAAACTCCAGATTTCAGGCTGTGGGAAAAGGAAGGAGACACCCTTTGTGTATGTTAAACACCAGGTGTGCAGGGCTGGGAAGTGGGAGTGGAGAGCTGGCTGGAAGACTTCTTTCTGTGTACTTGGACCTTTGTTTCCCATGGGCAGCAAGTGCTGTTGTGAAGCTCTTGCAAGAGGCGGCATGAGTACATCCTCTGTTTTAAGGCATTCCTCATCATAGCACAGCATTGAAGGCAATAAAAGAAAGCCTTTAAAACCAGTTTGTTATAGAAACAGAAAGTCTTTATGTGTGCATATAGCCTTGAAGCGGGATTGTGATCCTTCCTTGAAGTTCCCAGAGTAAATATCTCCTTAAGTGGCCAATTTAAGAGCTCTCAGGTTGGGACCTCAACCGTAGTGGTGAAAACCACATGGAAACCAAAAGCCCTAAAGTAAGAAGTTAGTTGCATAGTCCACTGAGTCTCCCCAGCATGGTCCCCTGGGGTTGGAAGATGGTACATGTGGTGAGTAATGTCATAATCATTGCAGAGTGGAAAACAAACCTAACTAGAAGGTCTCAGAAGTCTTTCATCTCTACTTTCCCAAGCCACAAATGGCTAAGTCTTCAAATGGTTTGCTCAGATTGCTTTTGAAAGATGAGAACTTCCGTCCCCAATGGGAGAGGCAGAATGGGACTGAAATTGCCCTGTTAATGAAGAAACCATTAATAATAACTGCTTGAAGCTGTTCTCATGGTACCTTCTGTTGGTGCTTTCAGTATGTAGGGAGAAGGTTTTGATGAACCTACAAGATCTCTCATTGTCTGACTTTAAAGCTGTTCAGACTCATTCAAGATGAGGAGATGGGGTTCACCCAGAATGGGTACTCCAGTTTTCAGGTTCAGTGCACCCATACTTTAAAGTATATGGTTCAAACTGTGTTACCTGGCTGCTGGCATGCTGCCTTTCAAGAACTATGTCTTTCTGAATTGCCTTTTTGTAAAAAGAAAGTGCCTTTTTGGTGATTGATTAAAAAAGATGAGGATTTGAACTGGTTGTTACCTGGATGGGAAGGAGGTGGATTGTGTTTGAAGCCTCTGAATTGAGGAGTCATCACCCAGCCCTCAATACCTAAATCCATGAGCATCATCCAAGTAACTACAATGTGTTTGAGCAGCCCACTGGAGGTTGTGCATACTCTGCTGCCATCTGGCTAGCATTGAGCCCTTCCACCCTACCTTGGCAGTACAACAAGGAAGCTTTCCCTGCCTCTCTTTTGCGGGTGGCTGGGATATCACTTCATGCAGTTATATGCAAATGCTTGCAAACATTAACTCTGCCACAGTGAAGCAACACTCATAACCCAGTACAACACTGATGTATTCAGTTCAGAAACTGTGATTATATATGTTTTAGCTGGGAATAGTCATTTAACAGATGTGTGCACCCTTTAGTTTTGTGTCTTCAGGCCATTTGAGAGTTTATGCACATGATCACTGCTTGACTCTTATAAGGACAGCTTAAAAGAAAACACCTGCCAGCACAAAGATGTTGGGTAGATGTGCTTTGGTCACTCCTGGACCTCCTTTTCCATCTGCCCGTATTTGTGTCATCCAAAGCAAAGGCTGCACCAAGCCAATGCAGGGCAAGGGGAAGAGAATAAACAGTCATGTTTGTTTTCCATCCTCTTGCTGTCAGATACAAAGAACAACTTCAAAGCAATACATAACTGAGGTGATGCACCAACAATAATTAAAACGCCCCTGCAGGAAGTTGTGTCACTGAAAAAACAACAGCTTCAGAAAGCAGTAACGTTTTCCTGCCAAAGGCATGTGAAACTACTGTATCTGGGCTGTGACTCAAAGAAATATTTGGCACTTGCTTTAATCCATCCTTATTCAGGACAATTGAACTGAATTCTGAGATTGTGCTGGTTACGGTGGGGCAAAAACTAAAGCACAGACTGGCTATGGCACTGTGGCTTTGAGCCACCTCTGGGCAGAGGGGGATTATACAAGGGAGGAGGAAAGGCTGTTGGGTGATCTCCATGGAAGACCCATGTGTGGGCAGAGCATGGCCTTTGCAGCTCTGTTGGACTGTTGTCTTGCTCCTGCATCCAGATTCTGCCTTGTGCAGAGGAAACCAGGACACTGCACTGCTGAAATGCATGGAAAATGTGGGATTAGGGGAAGGGACAGTGTGGTTCTGTCTCTGCTCTTTGAGCACAGAGGATAGTAACAATGAGGTGACACTATTATGGCACTGTTCAGTATCTGTATCATATAACAAAGATGTTCAGGTGGAAAACATAGATATTTGGCCACCATAAGTGCCTTGTTGGTGTTGATTTGGGCAAAGGCAAAGGCATCCCTGCCCATTCCATCTCAGCATGACAGCGGCTTGCTCATGTCTTCATTACAAGCAAGACCTAAAGCCCACCAACAGAAAGACCATACTCTGCTCTGCATCACACTTATTCATTTCTCATAGATAGAAGAAATGGACCTTTCTTAACTCTTGTGAGGTTTATTATTACTTACAAAACGTCTGCCCCACCTGCATTATGGCTTGCATAGCTGCTGTCCTTTGTATATGCTGCAAATGCCAGTGCTCCTCAGTGCTTTATTTTCTTCTTTATAATAGGGATTGGAAAGGAGTAAATGTTGTCCAATGATTACGAAGCTGACTTTGGAAAGCATTGCTTTCCTTTAAGTTATGCTGCTTTATGCAAAGAGTAGTAATTCTAAAGTGGAAGGAAATTGTTGAAGAGATTGACCTGTAGGAAAAAGAAAAAGCAGTTGCTGCTGTTTTCTGATCTATAAAAGCAGTTTAAAGCATAGATGCTATTAAAAAAAACCCAATGGAAGTCACTTTGAAGAGAGGAGTTATTCAGAGCTACTGCAATAAGCCCCAACAATGAAGTTAAGTTACAGACAAAACCCATGTTTTATCAATCAACTACTACTTTTAAGTTTGACAGCTTTTGTAAGCAGGAAAATGTCAATTACAGGAGATATTTGAACCTGTGGAAATAGCCCATGGAAACACAAAATGTCTGTTCACACATCAAAATGATCCAGACTTGAAGGAAGTTAAAAACCAGAATGCACTAAGGAATTATCTGACGGAAAAATGGAAACTTTGTTATGAATTTTCAAGAAATATTGGCTAATTAATTTCTTTGGTGAGTTTATAAGGTTATTTAGGATTGGAGAAAATGAGGTAACTTCCCTGTTTTTCCTGATGTGTAACAGCTATGGAAACACTTTGAAATGAGTGTCCCATCATTATGAATTCATTTGGTTATCCTTTTAATAACAATGATTTTACTGAGGCATTTTATGTGCATGTTACATCCCATCTCTTTCAGGTGCTGCTTTGGTCACTTCACTGAGCACTTGTCAGCTGGGTCTTATTAAATTCCCATTAAGGAAGGAAGAGCTAAATACCCAGTAACTAAATTGCAAGGGGAAAAAATCTAAGAAACACATAGGCTTGGACCTGGAAAATTAGTTCTTAGAGTAGAAAATGTTCTATTTAAGCACAAAAGCTCTGCAATTTACTGCTACCATCCATTGCTCCATGCAAAAAGATGATGGGAACCTGGTTTTACAAAGCTCGATCAGATCAATTGATTCAGCGCTCATTTCTGCACCAAGATGTGATCTTTGCTAATGTGTTTTATTAGATGCAACTGATGTAGCTGGAAAAAGTAGATACAAACTTCCAAGCTTATGAGCTGCTCTTCAGGTCTGAAGTGTGATTTAATATAATGAGGTTTGGAAAGTGTGTGAAACCAAACTACCAGCATTTCGCAGGGCCAAGTAAGACCGTCCACATGGAGACCCAACAACTAGTAGCAACTTTGCTTGACTTCGAATTCAAATGTCACTTCACATTGCCTTTAGTTCATGACTTGAACTGAACAAATTGGGATGATTTTATATCTGCACTAATCCCCGTGTAGCCTTTCGGTGCTGTTTTACTGGTCTGATGCAAATAATCTCTTAAAACTCCAGGCGTATAAATGTGAAATTAGTGCCCAAAATTATATAGTCAAATGAAGGCATTTCCAGCAGTGAGGAATACAGCTTGTTGCTTATTAACATATCTGGGAAACAGTTCTTTTTTCCATGGAAAATTTAACTTTGTCATTAAAGACTAAACATTTTAAGTCTAACCTGGAATGTTTTCAGCACAGGGCTGAAACGGGAGAGTTTTCAGCCAAAATCTTCTTTGTGTTGTAGAAATTCTTTATTTATTTTACTTTTTCTGTGAAATATTTCATTTAGCTCAAGCAGATATTTTCTACCTAAGAATATTCAGTAGCCTCCTTGGGATGATTTAGTTTAGGAGGGTAATAAGCTAGATGGGCTCAGGACCCTCATGGTGCATCTGAGCCAAGTGTTCCTGGCCACTAAAATCATTCCTGCCCTTTATTGCCTCAAATTCCTCCCCTGCCAATAGACCAGTATTATATAGCCTAAATCATCTGTAAACCCAACAGTGCATGAGTAACTGAACATAAAACAATTAATACCATGTTGTTAACACCTAATATTATTTCTCAGTGAAATCAAGGCCTTCCTGGGGTAAAATCCTGAGTTCCCAAAGTATTATTTCTTTCATGTTGAGCTGGTTGTTGCCTGGGACAGTGGCAGTGCCTCCCTCAACAGCAGGAGCTCAGGGTCCTCATGGTTTTGAGTAGGTACCATAAGTGGTGTAATATGTCAGAGCCATACCCACCTATTTCTTAGGCTGTCAGAGATGGGCATGTATGAGCAGCTCCATATATGATAGAACTACAGCAGGTACTACCTGAAAGGGTTGTTGCAGCCCCCAGGGCTCATGGTAGAGGAGCAGCATCCCAGCCATGCTCCAGCCTGCCTGGGATGGGTGGTCACAGGGCCCCCATTCAGCTCTGGGTTACTTGAAGAGACTCAGAAATGATCCAGGGAGCCTTAGGCTGATTTACGCTGGTGAAGCACTGCCACACAAGGAGGTCTTTCGTTATCTCTTAAAGTCGAATATCACTTTGACTTCGTGCCCTCAGTGAAAGGGATGAACAAGAGGTTGTACTGAATTTGCTCTATTCAAATGGTGCAGTTGAGTGTTGTAGCTCCAGGTGTGTTTCAGTGGGGAGAGAAGCACCTAAGGCTATATTCTTGCTGGGGAGCAAGCCCCAAGATCTCAGTGGATGACCCATGTTAATGGGGTTTGCAGAATTAATCTAGTCAAATTATCATAGAATCCCAGACTGGTTTGAGTTGGAGGGGACCTTAAAGCTCCTCCAGTTCCACCTCCTGCCACAGGCAGGGACACCTTCCACTGGAGCAGGTTGCTCCAAGCCCCTGTGTCCAACCTGGCCTTGAGCACTGCCAGGGATGGGGCAGCCACAGCTTCTGTGGGCACCCTGTGCCAGCGCCTCAGCACCCTCACAGGGAAGAATTTCTTTCTAATGTCTAATCAAATCTCCCCTCTGTCATTTTAAAGCCATCCCCCCCTTGTCCTCTCACTACATGTCCTTGTAAAAAACCCCTTTTCAGATTTCTTGTAGCCCCTTTAGGCACTGGAAGCTGCTCTAAGGTCTCCCTGGTGCATTCTCTGGGCTGGACAAGCCCAGCTCTCTCAGCCTGTCTCCATAGGAGAGGTGCTGAAGCCTTCTCATCTTTGTGGCCTCCTCTGGACTTGCTCCGACAGATGCATGTCCTTATTCTGTTGGGGGCCAAGGTTGGGGTCTCTTGCTCATGCTGGCATTAACTAGCCCTCACTATCACAGAGGTGAATGTGCGGGGGGGTGTTGGTACCTAGGGAATTGCCTTTCCACGACCATGGAGCCCCAGCTTGGATAGTCATCTTACAGTGAGATCCCATCATGCAGCCTGACATCGTTGGATACCATTTACTGACACCTGTTTAGTAAATAATGAAATTACATCAGATCTTTTCAGCACTAGGTTGTTAAAAGAGTGCTCAAGCGCCGATGTAACCTCTGGTATGAATAGGAGAATTCATTAGGCATCAAGTTCTTTAAACTCATCAGGGCTAAACAGCCATTTACCTCACACCATAACTGTTAGCAAGTGATTTAGTGACAAGGGACTGACAAGGAACATTTTCCTGGAGGGCACAATAAATTTTCTTCATCCTGAAGCATTTTTGCAGAAACATTTATGTATCTGAGTATTCAAAGTTCATTAATTCCCAGTAGTTTGACAGAGGGTTTTTTCCCTTTCGGTGACCGACAGAACTCGTACGTGAGTTCATCTCTTTTCACAGTATTATTTGGTGAACTTTTCCTGCATGATCTAATCTCACAGTGGAAAACCAAATAAAAACTTACTGGTAAGCAGGGATGAGTTCACTGCCCTGCTCAGCTGGCATTATGGATGAAGACAATGCTTTGACATTTTAGAAATAGTAATTTTCCTTGGGTTTGGAAGCCGTGATGGTCATACTGAGCAAATCACAAGCAGCGTTTCTCAAACAGTGCCATAGCTGTCCTTAGGTAGACCATCAATATGGTCTTAGCTGACTTTCAGACCAATTGTTTCTATTTCTGTCAGCTATTTCAGTTTTAGAATCATAGAATGGTTTGGATTTAAAGGACCTTAAGAGCATCCAGTTCCAACCCCTTGCAATGGGCAGGGACACCTTTCGCTAGACCAAGTTGCTCCAAGCCCCTGTCCGACTTGGCCTTGAGCATTGCCAGAGATGGGTCATTCACAACTTCCTTGGGCAGCCTGTTCTAGTGCCTCACCATGCTCACAGTAAAGAATTTCTTCCTTATATCCATATATTGTCGTATGTTATCTTTCTGTTACTGTCTAAAGATTTTCTTCGTGATTTCTTATGGTTGTTTGGGGTCTTTTTCTGCTTGTTTCAGAAGGGGCCTGTTCATTTATGGTTGACAGTGAGAGGCCACTATGAGGCAAGAGGTGTATTCCTCCAGACATCTTCCAAATGGCCTGAGGTAGGAGCATTTTGATGGTACTTCTTGGGTAATGCAAGCAAAGAGCCCCCTAAAAAGATGAGGTTTTGGTGGTTAAAACTTAGGTTTACATCAGTCAATATATTATCGTAGATAAACTTCCCTGCATGGGTTTTTTCCATTAATACCAAACTGATTAAAAGTGAAATATTTTGCCTAAAGGTGTTTTTCTCTGAGTTTTGAAGTTAACAAAATGGAAATTTTCATGGAGAAAACTTTGAGCTTTCATCACTCCAAGATTTTTCCCAGTGGAGCATTTCCAGGAAGCTCTGGCTATTAATGTATGTTACGGCAAACAGCAGATTGAAAGGTATTTTAAATGCTCATGTTAACTTTTCAATGCTTAATTAAACAGTACTTTAATGTGTGCCCATTAAATTCAAATAATGCCACTCCAACCACTGATCTAAGGCTTTAGAATGACCAAGTGTTTGGTCTGCAGCTTGATTTGTGGTTATTAGTGATGTTATTTGGCACTTTCAGAGCTGTTTCAGACTTCAGAATCTGAGTCCTTTGGGTTTGCCTTTTCACTTCAGTGATTCTACCTGCCCATGCTCCAGACTAATATGCCAAGTCTTCTACTGAAAAGAGCTTGCATTTCTCCTGCATTCCTGATCTTTTGCAGTGATTAGGTTTTATTATTAGTGTAATCTATGTTGACCTTTGGGATGTTGGCATTGCAGCTCTTCCCATTCATGGCAAAGAGTTTCAGCAGTTAACTTCTCTGAATTATGAAGGCAAGAAACTGGAAGATGGTAGGGGCTCAGGCATGGGTCTCTTTCATACAGCTGGGGGTTTAACTGTGACAACAGCCTTTCTGAGAATAGTTGCCTTAATATTAGGGGCTGCAGGGATAAGACAAGGAGTAACGGGTGCAAACTGAAATGGGAAGTTCAGGTTGGATATAAGGAAGTTCTTTACTGTGAGGGTGCTGATGCACTGGAACAGGCTGCCCAGAGAAGTGGTGAATGCTCCATCCCTGGTGGTGTTCAAGGCCAGGTTGGACAAAGCCTTGGGTGCCATGGTTTAGTGTGAGGTGTCCCTGTCCATGGCAGTGGGACTGGAACTAGATGATCTTAAGGTCCTTTCCAACCCAAACCATTCTGTGATTCTATAATGCTATAATATGTGGAATCCATGTCAGAGCAGCAGTCTTCCAGGGTAGGTCTAATGTGGTTCATCCCTGTTGATTAGCTTGATCAAAATGCATGAAAACTCTAACCTTATTTAACCAGCCTGGACTGAAGCCTCTTATTCTTTCTAGGAGTGTTTGCTGAATTGAATCAATGAGTTGAAGGTGTAGGGGTTATGCTGGAGGAAATGCATTTTGCAGGTGCTTTTGGTCTCCCATAATAACTGTTGTAGCAAGAATTTCCCTCTTTGATATTCATAATCAACAACTCATTTCCATTGAAAGTTGCACTTCCAATGACCGGCTGCTCAAATGCACTGAGATACCTAAATCACTTTGTGGTGACTAAGCCCCTATGAAAGTGGGATTTGGGCTTTTTAAGCCATATAAGTGTTTCTGCAAATCACATCTTGGTTCATGAAGTAATGGGTGCTGATGCTTTCTTTGGCAGTCACGCTGATGGTCATGTTCAGAAAGCTTCAGCTGGTTGTTTTCCAATCCTCGCTAATATTTTGGGTCAACAGTCATGCCTGTCAAGCCTATCTTATAGCACTTGCAAGCCTGAAATACTCTGTACAATGTTAATGAGGATGGGAGAAGACTTTTCCTGTCTTGGGAGCAGACTTTAACATAATAGTTTTCTTGTGTCCATGCAAGATCTATGCAGCCAACGAGGTGGAAAGAAAAAGGCCTCTGCACAACATAGTAGCTTAATTTTACTGCTTTCTCCACGCACATCCCAGTGTCAAATGACTTCTCCCCAAATGAAAGCTCATGGTGAAAGAAGAAAGCAAGGAAAGTGCCAAGGTAATTTAGGGACTGCAAGGGAGGCATTCTGTCTTCCGCGAGGCCTGTCTAAATCCCTGCTGAAATACAGCGTATCATGTTTTAATCCCTAAGGTTTTCTGCACTGTGTTATTTGTGTAGGCTGTTCTTCTTGCACCCACAAGGAGGAGGAAAGAAAACACAGGCTCCTGCTCTTCCACAGCTTGAGTTTTCCCAAGAGTTTGGAGGCTTTGACTGGGACAAACTTCCCACTCAGTTGACACCCCCTTATCTGAAGGCCAAGTGCTTGGGTGGAGGGAGAGGAGCTGGCGTGTCAGTGTAAAACACAATGCTGCCCAGAGTGGATGCTGCTGCTCAGCTGTCTTCTGTGGGTTATTTAATGGCTTGTTTCCCGAGTGGATTAAGCTGAAAGCGATAAAGGCGCTATCAGCATCCAGTCATGCAGATATTGATAAGTACCTGTCCCATGATAGCCAGCCTAGTTTGTTTGCCAACTTAGACAAGCCCCAGAGTGAAGACTTTTGAAAGCCTCTGAGGCTTAGCTACACATAAGCTATTTGAGATTTAGCAGGCTTTTATGGTTCTCTAAAATACATCTCTAAAGATAGCTAGAGATGACAATGTGAGTGTGTGCAACTATTCAATCCTGTTCTGGACAGCTGTTTCAGTTGAACTCTTTGTGCCTTGTTTCTTGCCCAGGAAGATGTTTCTGGTTTATGGATATCTATGGAATTCATACCAAAACCTGTGCCATCACACCTTCACACCAGCACCTATAGTATTGCGAGACTGCTTCCCAGCACTGTAGTAGCCAGTCAAGAATCAGTAACTACAAATGAGTTATGTATAACAGGTAAAATATCTGACAAACACATCTGAATAAAATGAGATTTATTATCTTTTCTAAGGCTGATTATAAAAAATCAGGAACTTAAATGAAATGTCCCAAATTCATCTTTATTCAGCTTTCCCTTTTCTCAAATGTTAGAACCATATAGACATATTTTAGCTGCTATCTTGAAAATTCATTCCGGGAGATGGGAAAAATCACATCTTTTTAAGGCAAATTGTTTCATTCCTTGTTTTCAAAAGGTATATTTGGACAAACTGATAAATAATTGATGAAAAAGGGCAGAATTCACCTGTTGGGGGAAAAAAGCCCCACCTTAACCATCTCTATTA
The DNA here is from genome assembly GCF_012275295.1 of Melopsittacus undulatus. NCBI lineage: Eukaryota > Metazoa > Chordata > Aves > Psittaciformes > Psittaculidae > Melopsittacus > Melopsittacus undulatus. The sequence goes on along the minus strand of NC_047529.1, from coordinate 4,870,667 downwards.
AATATAGAATTCACATTATATACCTGAGAAATTGTGTTTAGGTTTATTATTGCTCTAAAGACATAAATGTAATTTCTTATTACAAGTCTATTAATGATAACATAGTTACAGTATGTTTGCAGTTACATAGAGTTGCAAAAAGTCCATATAACTGGAAACTTCTACGGCTGCATTACTTAATGCTATATTTGCTCTTCACAGGCATACATTTGGAAACCTAGGACATAGCTGTGATGCAGGCAGACTGTCACCTCACTGTGCAGGAGTTTGTAGCCTTGACTTAAGCAGTGTCCACAATTCTTCTATGCAGCCCTTGATGCAATGTGGCTACTGCTTTCTGCAGTCGCACCGCGATCTGGTGTCTATATGGTCTTAATATAACTGGGGTGGTTGTCTTTACAGTATTTAATGGTAATTTTTGCCTTGTGTATAATTTCCAGCTCAGTTGTAGGTGGGTGTAACTAGCAGGATTTGATAAAGGTCAAATGGGATTGCAGGTCACACGCCAAAGGCAGTTGATTTTGAGAAGTATGCATGTCTGTAAATGAGAAAAGGAAAGTCTGTAAAGAATCACTAAGCATAGATTATCTGACATCTCTGGAGCAATACGGCAGTGCAGCACCATAAATCATAGAATCCCAGGCTGGTTTGGGTTGGAAGGGACCTTAGAGCTCATCCAGTTCCAACCCCTGCCACTGACAGGGACACCTTCCATAGATCAGGTTGCTCCAAGCTCCTGTGTCCTTGAACACTGCCAGGGATGGGGCAGCCACAGCTTCTCTGGGCACCCTCACAGTAAAGAACTTCTTCCTAATGTCTTGATTTCCCCTCTTCCAGTTTAAAGCCATTCCCACTTGTCCTGTCCCTATGTGCCTTTGTAAATAGGTGGAGCTGGCCGTGTTGTCTGCGTACAACAGGATGGAGCCCATGGGAAGACCTGTATTTTACTTTTGGGGCTCTGTATGTGCTGTGCTTTGTCTTCAGTAACCAGTCTGTGACAAAACCTGGTTTAATATAGCAGGGCTTTATTACACTTATTTTTATGAAGCAAAAATTCTGTTATAAGCAGGTTTTGATCGTTGCTGGTTACAGCCACGCTCAAGTGTTTGCTCAGCAATTGGCTTTGCTGCCTCTCGGCTCTTTCTATATTGCACTGCTGAGGTTCAGAGCTTGCCTGGGTTATACCAGGTCAGCTTCTCATTTCTTGCTTTTTCTTTCTTGTTTTCTCTCTTTCCTTCTCTCAATTTCTTTTTAATCAAAAAGGTTTTTATTGGTGCTCTGGAAAACCAAAACACAACACACCGCTGTGAGCTTTGTAAGTGAACCAATAAAGAATGAAATTCACTGATGGATTCTTTAATAGCAGCCCGTGAGCCCAGTTTCTAAATGGATTTTATATTGTGCCATTGTGTATAAACAGCATGCAATGTGATAGCCCTGTGCTGAGGAGCCTGTGCCAAGGGGGGAGCCCTGAGGATGCGGGAGCCCGTCCAGGCTTCTTGTTCCTTCTCCCAAGAGGTTCAGGTGTGCTTTTGGGTTAAATACACTGAGGAATGGAAGCTGCTGAGCCAAGGTGCCCTAAGCCTGCTTTAAAGCTTAGTGTGCACAGTCTGTCCCATTTGGTGTCACCTTTAGCGGTTCTTTCCATGCGCCCTGCTTGCGCCTGCTCAAGGTCTTGCTTTCAGAGCGTCAGTAATTCTTATAAAAGCTGTTTTGAACACTTCCATGTCATGAAACAGTCCCAGAGAAAACATTCGGAGCAGGGTTTTCAGTGCAGTTTAGGAACCTCTAACCAGGCGAAGGTGCCAGCTTGGACTCTTGAAAGCATCACAGCATTTTATATTCTCCATCATTTCTTTGAGGCTAGTCCCAGAGCCTGGTAAGCACAAGGGACAGGATCAGGCTGACTTTGGGGGGAGAAACTGCTGGGACTGATGTAGATGGACACCATCACTTTGTACATCACCCTGTCCTTGGCCAGAAGGTACCCATGGGGAAGCCAACCTTTTCCAGCTCTCCCTGTGGTGGAAAAGGCAGTTCTGCCTCTCTCCAGGCACCAGGACGTGGAGCGCGACAGTAAGTTCCTGGACATGTGTTGTCTGGCTTCAAAACAGAGGGATTTTTGTAGCCTTTAAAAACCAGTGTAAGATCTTGCTCCACAAAGTGCAGTGGAAGCTGCACAAAGTGCTGGCTCTTGGCAGGGCCACTTCATAGGAAAATAACCGAGCATAAATGCGACTCTAAGTCCGTCTGTCATTTCTGTGGTCCGAGGCTTGGCAGCATCACTTCAGAGAGTGTGGCTTTGGGACTTCAGTCCTTTCCCTCTTTTGGTTTCTCATCCCCTACACATTCCATGCTGAAAGGTGCCAGCAGAGAGCTGGGGAAGGCCTGGAGCAGTGCTGTCTCTCCTCCCCAGCTCACCTGGGGCTCAGGTATGGAGAGTGATGGACAAACACCAACACACTGAAGCTGGTTCCTTGCCCCAGAGGACTTGTTGGCTGAATAGGGCCCTCGGGGGGGAGGTGGGATGCTCATCTGTCATGGAGCATGCTGGCTGCCAGGAAGGGGAGATATTGGGGCTATGCTGCTGACTTGATTATGCAGCACTTATCTGCCCGAAGTTCGGGCTAATATCTGCACTGCATTTAGCTCAGTTTCGGTCCAAAAACAACACATAGAACAGCTGTGGGGCTGTGAAAATTATTCTCATCTGTTTGGCTTTTAAAAATGAATTTAGATCAATCTTTCCATGGTTCCCTCCCACCCACACCCTCCCCTCTTGTCTCAGCTATTCTTTGAGAGGCGAAGGAGGAGAGCTGGTCCAGGGGAACATCCCCATCCTGCTCTGTATCCCATGTCACACCCAGAGCATGCTAAATGCTTTAGCAAGGGTGCTGAGGTGGGAGGTGCACACAGGCTCGAACAGAGCAGTAACTCTCCTCTGACAGAATGCCCTAGCTTTTCTGGGTCCTGTTTAGTTTGTGCTGTGCAGAGAGAAGAAAGCAGTGAATACACTGAAGACCTCTTGCTGTCGCTATAGGCAGAAAGGAGCAGGACTGTGGCTTCCACTTCTGTCTCACTGGTCAGCAAGGAGATCCAAACCAGAGTGTAGTGCCCAGAAGAGTTGCTGCAACCTGTCTAACCCCTTGAGGGGTTTTCTAGGGGTCTGTTTGGGTGATGTACCAGCTCTATCGTGTATTACACTCATTCCTTTGAGTCATTGCTCAGCAGTCAAGCTGCCAAGTACCTTTTTAACAGAATAGTCCCCATGACTTTGCATTACTTCACCACATTTATTTATCTCTTTTAACAGCATATTTCTCTTCGTGCCCTTAAACCAGTGAGAGGAGAGCTTTTCTGCCAGCCTCCTGTGAAAGATGGCTGTGTGTGCATGCGTGTTTACACGTGTGCATTGCACATAAATAACCATAGCCTGGGGAAGTACTGCTGGCTTCAGGCAAAGCCACATTTTTGCTCATGGCATTATTGAAATTCATCTCCTGTGGACTGTAATTCCTAGAGTCCTAGGGAGGGAAAGAGAAAAATAGTATCAGGTGTTTTTTCTTTTTGCCTTGTTAGAAGACTATTTAATCTTTGTTGTAGGGTGAGAAGGTGAAGCACCAGACCTCAAAGTAGGCTGCAATAGGATCCTGGCAAACTTCCCATGTTATAAACTCTGTCCATAGGCAACACTTGTTTTGTGCCAAGTTTGCTTAGCTAAAAATGACTGGGCCCAAGTTTCAAAAGTGGATATTTGGCAACAACTAACACTGTATTATTTTTGTCTTATGAAGAAAAAAAGAATCACAGTGTGAATGACAAGGAAAAACGTGTTGGGGTAGCTCCTTCTGGGTAAATTGATGTGACTTCATTTCTGTGATGCTGACCTCCCTTATAAAGTGGGGTTTATATCCCAAGATATATAACGTGTAAGATAACAGCCTGGTATTACTATCACAAAGCAGTAATAGTAGCATGCTCATATTCTGTATGCCGTGCTCATCGCCCTGCTCTCTAGAACCAGTTGAAGCCCATGGAGTTGTGCCAATTTCCCTTGGCTTATCTGTTTTCCTATCTTGTTTCTCAATTAGAGGAAGTAAATGATCCTTTTGTTTTTGTCTCCTCTTTCTTTGGGAAATGTTAAAGAAGGGCTCAAATTGCAGTGGAGCTGCATCGCCTGGGAACCAGATGGCCGATGAGGGACTGGAGGTGATTCAGGGGCTCAGAGCTGATGCCTGCCTGGATGCACACTGGAGTTCCTGGGGCTTTGTAAAATCTGGACTTCTTGCCTGCCCACTTCACTGCAGGGCTCCAGCTCTGAGCACTGGAAGCAGAGGAATCAGGTTCACCCTCCTTGCTCTCCCCACAATAGCACCTGTCTATGATATTTGGCAAGCTCTGAGCATTGTGTTCTAATATTAATTATGTGTTATCTCTAGTCTGCCTTCACAAGTATTTTTAATTATTTATTAAAATAATAAATGAATAAGAGGAGTAAGTGAGTAGGTGCTGGCCCTCACCACACATCACCCTCAGGTTATGCCATCTTCTAAAGCATTCAGTATAAGCCACTGTCAGAGAACCTTTCAACAGGCTTCCCCATAGTGATAGCTGGGTTAGGTGAGGTAATTGAGAAGCAGAATAAATTAGCTCCAAGTTTCCGTGGTGAGATTGCTCCCAGTACCAGAGCTAGGCTGTCTGAAAGGAACTGGTGTGCCCCATTGCTGTGTTCACTCACATTGCTGAACAAGGCGCTTGCAGTTGTGGTTTCTCCTTGTTCCTAATAATGAATGACATTCCCAGTATGCCAACATGTTTTGCTGAATGCCAGGAGCTTTCCCACTGCCTTGAGTGGGAGTTTACTCTCCATGTACTGAAAAGGATATGAAGGCCAAGGCTTTCCGTGACTGGAGATGTGGGATACTTTGGTTTTAAGGCACCAAACCCCCAGATCTTTAAAGGAGGCACGACCTGAGGGAGGGCAGGCAGTTGTTCAAGTCTTGTTAAAACCTCATCCTGCTGTAGGGTCTCAAGTCTGGCATTCAAAATCATTAGCACTCTCTAAATTTGGCCTAAAAATCCCTATGAAAGGTTACAGCACGTGCTGAGTAACTACTTTTCACAATGTAATAACTTTGGCCCTTTCAAAGAGTAGGTTTTAGAAGCACATATTCCTGACTAAAGGCTTGCCAAATTTCTTTTTTCCTTTCCAAACTCCAAGTAATGATTCATGGAGACTCATCGATTTTATTTCTAATAAGGTGCTGGTCTCCTGTTCATGGAACGAAGGGGAAACAGAGCGACGTTTTGAAGAAATATGTTTTGTCTAGGAGTTCAGGCATCCAAAGCAATACACAAAAAGCATTTTGAGAGTAAAAAAAACCCCACATGGTGTTACGTTAAAAATTGTATTTTAATGTGAATTTAGCATTGCAGAAGTTTCGGGTTGATTGCACTGAGATCTAACGTGCTCCGTTTGCAAGGAAGTAAATCAAATGGGTATTTGCTGGCACACGTGTACCTTGTGTGGGTACACGTGTGCGTACGTATATACACATGGCACTCATCTGAACGACAGTACCAGTAGGCTGGGCCCACTAATGCGAGTCAGTGAATTCTCAAGTGGTGAGTTCATTCATGGTTTACTCATTAGTAAAGAGTTATTCACTAATAAAGTCATTGTGGCTTCTGATAGACAAAGGACATGCCCACCTGAATGAGAATGGCAGTATTGGGGTGCCAGTTCCTAGCAGTACCCACCTTATGGGGTGTTTCTTGGAGCAGTCAATTGCTGGATCATTACATGTATAGGGATCAGATCTCTCTGTTAACCCAGGCTGGGCTGTGTACTCAAAAGAAGAGTCAAGAAGCATGAGAAGCCCAAAACCCAGGGAGACTAAACACAAGGAAGGTACAAAAATCCCTCTAATTCCTATATGAACCAGCCATGACTGCTGCAAAGAGAGACTCTTCTCCTTCCAGTGCCTTTTCTGGTCACTATGAGAGCGATAACTTGAGATAAGAGTTCAGCTCATCATCACCTCCTCATTCCTTTCAAGGCTCTGTTAACAAAAGCTGACCCAGACCTATGCAGCTCACCCCTTTAGAGTCTAAAAGAGGCCAAATCTACCTCACTAGTGATCTTTTACTCCAAGCCTATGACCAGCTGGGCAGTTTACTTCAGGGTATGATCAGATTCCAAGCCGCAGTGTGAAAATGTCAGAGGTCCCTGGAAAATATGTAATTACATTTCTCATTTGGAGGAAACAATTAATGAAATGGAATTCCTTGGCCCTTTGCTCTGTCGGATGATATGTAGTAGCTTGCCTGTGAGCCGAAGCCTGAGTACACTTATGGCACAGAAGAGTTTTTATCATTTTAAAACTTAATTATATAGGCTGTAATTAAGCTATATACAAAATGTCTGGTTCTTTGAAGTATATTAATTTTGGGGAAGTTCTCAAGCACCCAGTAGCTGCAGAACAATCATGAAAGAAGACAAGGCTTGAATAATGATGACAGTTGCAAGCCACAAATAACAGGAACAACCTTTCCAAAACAAAGGGTTTCACATTTTCCAAAAGTATGAGCATTATTATTTGTGTGTATTTGCAATTTGTACATGCCTTGGAGGGACTAACCTCAACTATAGTGCTTGAAATAATTGTGGGATGACATAAATGGGCACTTCTCTATTGAGGCAATCGCTTTTCTCGCAGCATGCCAGTTTGTGTTTATTATTCAGCAAAGCAGAAAAGAGAATCTCTGGCTAAGTGTAAAATAACAACCAGGGCACAGGGTATAGGGAATAAATTAATTCAGTTGTGTTTTGGTAGAAAAGGGGGATGGGGTTAAGTGGGTGTTTCATGCATGTATCTCTATGTTCCTGGAGTGGTTCAGGAGGGGGACTGCCTGTTGTTGCTGTTGTTCTACACAGTACTTAGCAAGAGCAAGTGGCAGGAATACATGTAATGAATTTAGCATTGGAAACAAAAATGCCTTCTCATTTGTTTGAGCCTTTACTATGTGGTCTCTATTTTAATAATAGGTTCCCCCCAAACCCTTTCAGGCTTAGGTTCCTGTGCAGTTGGAGGTGAAGGATTTTATTTCTTCGTTTAAAGGGCTGCTGTGAGCTTTAAAATAAACACAGTTATCCCTGGAAATCTTAACTATTTTATGTTCGCTTCCCGGTTTGCTGTGGCGCATCTGGTGGGTCACCATGTGTGGGCCAGAGTCAGGATTTCAGTGTCTTCAGGTTTCTCTATCACCTACTGCATTCGTTTGCCAGCACCTATCTGAGCACATCTTCCCTTTTCCAGGCTGATTGACAGCATTGATGTATAAGCCTCTGTCACTAAGTGGGGAGCAGAGGGGAAAGCCCTGCCCTTCTGAATGAGGGAGCTGCAGGCAGGCATTCATTTTGCACATAGCTGTGCTGGTTGGGACACAGCTTCCCACTTCACTGCTTGTTCCCACTCACCACTGGAGGTTTGCAGTCCCACAAATGTGCTAGCAGAAGAAATGAGTTGTGCTTTCCCCATGCTGTGTCAGGCAAAATTCCTGAGTTTAACATTTGCAAGCCTTTGAATGCCTCTCCCCATGTGGAAAGGCTTCCAAGGTACCCCGGATCTAGGGGTTTCCCATTGCCAGTACCTGTTGGAAGCCTTCTCTTTACCTACTCCTTTCCAGAAAGGTTGACTCAAAATAACTTGTTTTCATGTGACTTTCTTGGAAACTGCTGGAAAAGCTTTGTTTAGCTGTGGGCTTTAGAAATAGTTCCCACTGAAATCAAAAGCAAGATTTTTAGTCAAATGGGAGTCTCCCTAAAACTGAACCCAGGTTATGGAGTGAGGGATCGTTCCTCTTCCCTTCTGTCTGTGGGAACCATCGCTTTTCTGCTTGCTCACAGCAACGGGGAAGTTAATGGACTATTCCTGGCTTTCTTTGCCACATTTCCTAAAGGCAAGTTATAGCCTGGGAAATTGGCTGTCAAGCCAATAAAATCACGTGGTTGCATTACACCTTTTTGCATTTGCACAGGCTTAGAAACAGAGATAAGTCTGGTGAAGTGGAAAACTGTGTTTTAAAAAGAGCCATTTACGTCCCTTTATGTTTTCTTTCTTCTTTTCCTTTCTCAGGGAATTCTGGGGCCTGCCTTGACATAGAAAAAAACTTGGACTTCAAACTAGGAGGGTGAGATCTTGGGGATACTTACATGAACTCAGGTCACTGCCTCAATGCACACACCTCCAATGAGGAAAAGGAGAAACTTAAGTCGTCTCTTCATAAGTGCCCATTAAACATACTTCCATGGATTTCAAAGCCCATGTATGTTAACTTTATTAAAACAAGCAAGTCCACAGTACCATACTGGAGGTTTATTATATGTTGAGTCACATCAGGGCAGCTGTCTGCATGCGATCCAAGCAGGAATGCACTTTGTTTCCAATTACAGACAATGAGCAATTAATGTGCTGAAATGGAATGAAAGGGAGGGACTATTTACAAACCCCCTGCTTCTTTCTCTCCCCATAGCCCATAAATCACTTTGGAAAATGGAGGAACAATTCAAGAACTGCTAGAAGCTGCAGGAAACCAGTAAGAACGGATCTGTGCGCATTGTAACAAACATCTTGTTTTCATGGCAGCGAGCAGGAATTCTCGCACCCTGGTACGTGGCCACCAGTGATGTCCTGGGGTGTCTATTAGGCTGCAGCAAATAAGCCAGTTTTTTAGACTAGAATATAGAAATCTCAACCTTTTCAGTTGCTCTTCTAATTGGGTTTATGCAGTTTAGTTTGTGGGGGGAGGTTTTGAAAGGGACAAACAGAAGACAAGCACCCCCTTTTTTTGCCTCTTATATGTTGTTACTTCCAGAGGTTAAATCCAAGTTTAAAGCCTGGCTGTGCCAGAAATGTCTAAATACACAGTTAAAGCAGTGGTGTTGCAGTAGCTTGGGCTGTCTATGGGCACAAGGCTTCCAGGTACAGGTAATCTTGTTTGTTAGGTCAGCACAGATGCCTGCAATAGCTTTTGGGTGCACAGACCACACAGAACAGTGTACCTCAGGTATTTGTTCCATCCTTTCTAACTCATCTAATCAAGGTTAGATGCTTTCTCTGGCAAACAGAAAGTGGAAGTCATACACTTTATAATGTTAGAAAATGTACAGGACAATCTGTATTTCCAGCCTATAGAATTGCATCAGGTGTTGGAACACAAGGCTTGTAACAGTGTGTTTAACTACAGAGCACTGTTCGGAAAGCACCTCCTTGGTCTTGCTTCAAGACATGGGAATTTACCAGCCTGTGGCAGTGAATCCTGGGTTATTTGCTTTCGTTGCTAAATATCCTTGTCTTCATCTGAATGGGTCTGCTCTCACCTTTACCCACTGCCTCTTGCTCATCCCATTGACAAGGATTTAGTATAATGACCTATAACAATTTAGGAAGCGAGCCTATGAAAACTTGTCAGGGAATGTGTGTTGGTTTTTATTTTTGTGAAGGAGATAAATGATGGGATTTAACCTGCTGTCCTGGTTCCAGCTGGGAGAAAGTTCATTTTGTTCTTAGTAGCTGGTGCAGTCCTGTGTTTTAGATCTAGTATGTGAATAATGTTGATGTTTTCATTGTTGGAGTAGTTCTTACTCCAAGTCAAAGGCTTTTCTGCCAGTGAGGAGGTCCACAAGAAGCTGGGAGGGAGCACAGCTAGGACAGATGACCTGAACTAGCCAAAGGGATATTCCATACCCTAGAACATCATGTTCAGTATAGAAACTAGGGGGAGTTGGGTGGGAGCCACCAGTCACTGCTTGGGGACAAGCATCGATCACTGGGTGGTGAGCGATTGTATTGTTCATCACTTGAGTTTATTGGGTTTTATTCCTCTCTCTTTTCCCTTTTATTATTGTAATAACAACAATATTTTACTTTATTTCAGTGACTGAACTGTTCTTATTTCAACCCACAGTGGGGGGAATGAGCAAGCGGCTGCGTGGTACTTATGTGCCAGCAGAAGTTAAACCACAGCCCCTGCTTTCTGAATTTTCCATTGTATTTTTTGTCATTTTCATTGAATGGCATCAATTTGAGTGACTTCACAAATACCTGACCAGTGCTTAGAGGTGACCCTCATTGAAAGTGTTATTGGTGGTTAGGAAGAAGCAACTATTTCTAGTGGCTTTACAGAAGCTTAATACAGGGGTTTATGTCAAGGCTTGAAGGATGGGATTTGGTTGTGAACTCCACCAAGCAGAAGACTTGGAAGTGGGTTTTCTGTGTGACAGCAGCTTGTGTGTGGGACAAAGGGATTCTTGGCGTGCAGACATCTAGTACTGGATCTGTCCCTGGTGATCTCAGGGCTGGAAGAGAACAAGTAGGGAGCACAAGTTCACAGCAACTGTCCAAGTTGGTTGAGCGTTCTTCAAAATAAACGTGTGTGGTTGGAAAATGCTGATGTGTCAAATCTGAAATGTCTTTACAAGAAAGGGTGAGTTTCAGGCAATTTGTCATCTGCAGAAAAAGCAACATAGCAAAGCTCAGAATTGTCAAACCAAGTATTTCTGCCATTTTTCAGATAAATGTTATGGCTTTCCCATCTAAAACAATTTGTTCTATAGAAACATTCTCATCGTAGTAAAAGTACTGGCAAATGGCTGTGTGTCCAAACCCTAACGAAACATTACACAAGTGAAATATCTCAGTTATTCTAAATTAGTTTTTAAACCTTTCGAGCACACAGTTGTGAAGGTTTTCATCAGAACTCATAGTGGGAACTATTTTCAATGCATTAAGCATTATATGTTAGATGAAAACTGATTCTCAGCACGTTCTAAGTCAGTTTGCAACATTAGTTGTTTCAATCCAACTGTGCAGTGTTAGCTAGAGGTTGGCAATGGCAGAACTGACTTTTGGGCTTTCTGCTTTGAGCAGTATGGAAAGTCTTCTTCCCATCCTAGCAGGATAGGTCTTCTCCATTTAAGCCTTGCAGGCACAGCCCTTCAAGGGCCCTATTTCTGATGCCAGGTAGGAAGAGGTGTAGATCCCTTCTCTGAAGGAAAAGGAGCTGGGTTTGCAAGTAGGAGCCATCAGTGCCACGATCTGCTTTGCTCTTTGTTCCCTTCCTGCCCTGTAGACACTGAAGCTGTTGACTTGCGGTACATGGTTGTCATCCAAGCTGCCGGTGAACATCCTCAGTGCCCTGACCCAGAAGCAGATTTTTTCCCAGTGGCTAATGTCATTCATGCAAGGAAGAAGCATTAGAGAAACACGCAGGCTTGAAGCAGTCCACTTGGCTGACAGCAGAGAGCTGAAGTCAGCCAGGGAGAGGAAGAGGCACCAGATGGTCTCAGGGATTGCATCCCATTCTGCTATGGAGCTGGAAGGAGAGGAGAACCACTCTCACCAGTCATTGGGATGGGGGAGAACTGTCACTCACAACACCAAATTACCCCCCAATAGGTAATTTTTTGCCCTGCAATATGTATTTTAGCAAGTGGGAGAGAAGTGGGATGCAGCTGCAAAGTCAGGTTCCTCTCTGATGTACTTCTATACCTGGCCAGGTGGGATAAGTGAGCCTTGTCCCCAGCAGGAACTGAATAGTCTTGGCCTGCTGAGCCAAGCTTTGACCTTGGTACTGCACATCAGCCTCAGCTTCAAGGGTTCTTCTTTGTAATTTCATTTTCTCCAAGTCTAAATCATCAGAAAAGTGGTGGTTTTGTTCCACTGACAACCAAGTAAATCAACAACTCTTCACTCTGAACCAAAAAGTAAAGGTTAAGTAACAGGGTTGGAGGGGGGAGTGGGTTTGGGTTTTGTTTGCGTGCATTTATGATACCAAATCTAACCAGGACAGACACTTAGTGGTCATCTTAAGAGAAAATAATGATGTGTTAAAGTATCTTGGGACCATTGTTTTGCTGTAATCAGTTACACAAGTTTAATAGCTAGAAATGGTTTCAGTATTGCATTTTTTTATATACATAATAAAACCATATGTTAGTGGGGATAGCATCATAAGGAGATAATTCGGTGCAGGGAACTGTTACTTTGTTTTGGAATTAGATTAAGTCATAAATAAATACTACTTTGTCTTTAAGTTAGAAAATCGTTCCTATCCAAACAGCCTCTTAAGACATTTTCCACCTGTTAAAGGCCGTGTAGTATTGGGAGTCTTTCATAACAGTGGAAACTGGCTCAAACTTTCAACGGGTTTGTAAAAAATAAACCAGCCTTGATTTATGAGTTGAACTACGACAGGGAACATGTAAGCAAATAAAAACAATGAACTGAGAAAAAAGCAAATATACTGTTGATTTGGCACCGCATGAATCATACAGGCAAATCTGAGAGGAATAGGAGGAATGAGCTTCAGAGTGATGGATTGGGAAAGGGGATCTGATCCCTGGGTAATGAAATGTGAGGGGGTCTTGCCTTATGCTATTGACCTAGAGGTAGCCTGGAGGAAAGTGATTCCTTCTGACTATACAGTGTTAGTTAAAACAATCCCCTGGGCTCAAATATCAGCTATTAAAATAAATTCAGGAGACAGAGGAAGCGATGTTTATAAGTTGGAAGTTTGAGCTGCTTTTTAAACAATTGTGGATCTACAGATTCTGAACTGGAAACGTGATACAGCGGGAAGAGGGCAAGAGGAAATGACAAGAGGGTAAGCTGGGGGTGAGGTGGTAAGGAGCATGGAATTGGGAGGAAAAGCCGTCTTTTGGGGGGTGGAGGGAAGAGGCATTCTTGCAGGGCCAAGCAGAGCAACTCCCTACACATGTTCTTGCTTCACCTTCTCCGTTCCAAGTGCCATGGCCGTGTATGAGGATGCCACAAAAACTCAGACATCCCAAAGATAACAAGGGCTTACGGCACATCTGGGTGTGTTTGGATTTTTCAACCATAATTACAAGAGTTGGTCACTATTTTCCAATAGAACATTTTTCCTCCAGAAATTATTTTCATTGAAACTGAGGTCTTCCATGGAAAAATGGATGCAGCTTAGTTCTGGGGGGGAAAAAAATGAACTATTTATTCAATCAGTAATAAAACCGGGGATGTTAACATCATAATAGAAACCTTTCCATTTAATTGCAGCAGCAGCAACACCACCACCAAAAGAAGTCTTTAATAACAAAAGAAATCTTTTCCTTGACCACTGACCAATTTTGGGTTTGGAACAAGAGCTTTTTTTTATAATAGTGGCATTTCCCTTAAGTGAGCACTTGAGTTTCTGCACTATTCCAAAGCCTTTCTGGAAAGCTGAAGCTCTAATTTGGGTAGCAGCATGACCCAAATGTTACAGCGATGCACTTGAAATGGCTTTGCCTCTCCTCTCTGGCTGATGGGATACTCAAACAAGTTGCGTTCCCTGCTGTACCTATTTCTTGTAGCCTGGAAGTTGACTAAAAACTGAGGATCTCTCCTCTGCTGAGTGAATGTTGTTATGCATTACTGATCTTGGCTTAGTTTCTAACTACTATATAATACGTGTCTATTACATACACGATAAAGATGTAAGTAGGAAATGCTATTAGTGGCTTTGATCTCCTTACAGTTATTGTCTTTTCTAGCAGGTGGATTTGATTGTTATTCAGAACAATACAGCGAGCCAGAGTCAAAGCTTTCTCTTTCTTCTTGATGCCAGAGGTGTCCCATGGCTTTTCCAAATGACCTTTCACCATTTAAGATCTTGCTCGTGTCTGATAATGACACACAAGCAAATCCCCATCTGTTCACATGTACACCCCTCTCATATCTTTTCTTGTGTTTAATGTTTCCACACTGTTGCTCCAGTCGGAGAGTCTCACGCTGAGACTCACCTCATCTATTCCTCTGTGATTTATGGGCAGGATTGGTGCCTGGAATTTCCCAAAGCGCCGAGTGAAAGACAGGCTCAGAGACCCTTGTATACCATTCCAAAAGAAATGTGAAAGGCAATGAAATCTGAGCTGGAGCTTTCAGAGACAACTTGACAAGTCAATTGCCCTGTTAGGAGTTGACAACAGTGACCCTGATAGTAGAAATGATCCGTTTCCTCTGGTTTAATTTATCACTGCAGCATTCTGAGTAGCTGCTCAGTAGCACAATCTTCAGATACTGATATAGCATCAATCCCAAATGGGATGTTTTGTAAAGGGAAAGTTTACAGTCCTCAAAAAAAGCCCCAGGAATGCACAACATGTTTATTGTTCAGAGCTGAATCTGATATATGTGAAGCCTCACGTTTTAAAATTCCTTCCACAACATTGGGTGCTTGTCTGGGTTGTTGCTTTTCCTGCTTAGGCATTTTGAACAATGCTCTCAAATGACTTCATTCTAGAGATACAGAGAGAAATAGTCTCAATCAGGCAGAATTAAAGGTGAGCAACAAAATCATTACAGAATATGGCTAGGGAAGAATACTCAAAGTATTCATATTTGCTTCTGTAGCACACACAGACTGCTTTACTTATTGCAGAAACATTGATGTTCAGTTTTGGGAGCCTGTTCATGAAGCTCGGAGCTTCTGTGACACTCGTTTCATAGATGTGACCAGAAGTACTTTTACAGTCGTGCTGCATTCTCGAGATCCAGAAAGAGCCATCAGGAGAAAGGAAAAAGGAAAATAAAAAGCTTATATATAGAAATGTACTTTAAATATTTCTATATATATTTATATATATACATATATGTTTAATTCAGAGTAGATGCATCACAGATACCACTGAAATTTTGAATCAGAAGTTTGGGTTTGCTTGGTGGTTCTCTTGCATCTCTCCTGAACTGCTGAGCACAGGACTGGTGCTCAAGCTCAGTTTGGGTGCTACTTTCTCCTTGTTTCTAATCCAGAACATATTTCATGAGTGAGAAACTGAGCCCCAAGGATGTCAGAAGGGCAGAGGTGATTTAGAAGTCTACTTTATGCTCTTAAATTACAAGCTCGTGCTCCCTATGTCGGTGAGTGCAGCGCTTCTGGAAGTGCTCTGAGTCACCCCAGCCTAGCTCACTCCACTGGCTCTAATGGAAGCCTGAGCTCTTAATATAGGCATTGAAATTAGATGTTTTGAGTTAGATGGGTGAATACCCCCCCCAGTGCAGTGTGTCCAGATTTATACAGGAAGTCTGTGGCAGAGGCAAGAATTGAACCCAGCTTTGCTGTGACCATCTTTTTATTCCCAAGCTTCCAGTTAAACTGTAATCCATCTTGAACCACTTACTGGAAATAGTTCCCTAAAAATAAATTGAAAGTCTAAGTGATCAGGAAGTTTACCTAAACTTCAGAGGCAGGTTAATATGAGAGCACTTTGTACTGACTCATTGGACTGGCTCTTCTTGCAGAGTACAGAGCATTAACGGGTGCTCACCGCTTCTGGGGTTCCCACTTAGTCTGCTCCTGGAGATCAGTCATTCCTGCAAGATACATCCTTCAAAATCTCACACATTTGGCCTTATGAAAAACAGTCATCAGTGTGATGTGTGGAAATGATTAAAAAGATAAAATAGAGGGTCTCAGATGAGAGGGCCGCTTGGCATAAGGTACCAAAAAGTGTCTTAAAGACATTGCAAACTTAGGTTTAGTTCTTTAGCAGCTCTAGGAAGAGGCAGTCATGGCTCATGTATGGCCATGGCTAATGATGGGAGAACTCTCCCTACAGCCAGCTGGAGGGTGATGTTTCTTGCCAAGCGCTCATGACCAGGAGGGAGGTCTGCAGCCTGTCTTGGTGCTCCTCTGCCAGGGCTGAGTGGAGGCCAGTTTCCAATGCCATTTTTTATGCCATTGGTGTTACTGGTAAGTGGCTTTGGAGCAGCTTTGCTGGGAAGAATCAGCCCATATCAGAGGCCTGACAGATTTGAGAAGTAATTTGGCCACTTACACTCGAGCTGTTTACTTCTGAGCACAATGTGTGTGCTGCTAACAGAGACAAGAGTGTTAAATAAGGTGACAGGACAAAAGGTAGCTGGCATAATTAAATGGCCGTGACTTATAGTGGTTTTGGTTTATGCCAACTTAGCTTGGCATAGATTCAGAGCACACACAGAGACGTGTGCGATAGCAGCAGAAAAACCCAGTCTGATAGGGAAGGTGGTGGAGTTGCAAGTGTGTTGCTGCTGGTCCCTTGGTTTTGGGTGCAAGGGTTTCCTGTGGTCCAAGAGAAATCCTGATGGCTGTCAGTGGTCTGTTGAATGCAATATAATACACGGAAATCATGGATCTGTGCCATGTCATTTGCTGGGTGATGTCAGGTTGTGAATCCTGATGGGACTGCCAATAGGAGAGCAGAAAGTGAGAGCTGCAGAACCAGCTTCAGGCAAAGAGCATTACAGGTCACCTGTCTTAGGGAAAGGTTCCATGTTTTACAAGTTTTGCCCCCATTTAGGTGATAAACGTTGCTATGATGCATACTTTGTTTTGAAATTACACATGTATATGCTTGTGTGCATGTGTGTGGCTGCAATACGTTCAGATTATTGAATGTAGGAATATAGGAAAGAGTTTAAATTCCAATGAGGACACTAATCGCATTGCGTTTTGTGCTGTGTGTCTGGATGGGAATCACAGATTTCAGCTACAGGAAAGGGCAGAGCTGAGATGTCCTTTTAGACAGAACACTCTTAAACCAACTCCATCCTGTTTGAGTATATAAAGACAGACATTGCTTAAAGCTGGGTGGAAAACAACAAAAGGGCTGTTTTCACCCTAATGTATGTAAAATCTCCATGGGGATGTTTACATTAGACAAGTACCTGCCAGGTTTATGAGCACAGCTAAATCCCTGTGGAGACCTTGTGTGCCATTGAACCTATAGACTGAGATAAGTTCTCACCAAGCTGTCATGCAAAGCCAGTTTCTTCATATATAGGATGCAAAGTTGTCTTGTTTTAGGTTCTACACATTGGTGCCCAAGGGAGATCTAGAAACTGGGGCATGAAGCTAGGGGGGTTTCAGTTTAAAACTGTGCTGGGGCATATGTGTATCATCATGTTGGATTTAGGTTTGATACAAGGAAGAAATTCTTTACTATGAGGGTGTTGAGGCTCTGGAATAGGCTGCCCATGGAAGTTGTGAGTGCTCCATCCCTGGTGGTGTTCCAAGGCCAGGTTGGATGGGGCTTTGAGCTACCGGGTCCAGTGGGACCAGGCAGGAGGTTGGAACTAGGTGATCTTAAGGCCCTTTCCAACCCAAACCATTCTGTGATTCTATGTGTACAAAGCCGTATGCAGCATCGTGCTGTGCTGCTTGCAACATGTCTGTGTTTCTAACCAAAGGCAATGATGCGCTTGGAGAATATCCCCTTTTACCCAACCAGCAATAGCATGAGTGTGTCAGGACAACAGGAAAAATCTGTGTGAGAAAGATGGAGATGTGGAGCTCGTGGAAGAACAAAGCGGATAAAGGAAGACCCAGAGCAGTGATATTTAACTCGGGCTATGGCAGTAACTCTCCAGAGACAAACATCTGTTTTCTACTCTTAGACTTCCTTGGGAGATATATCTATGTGTCTGTATGTATAGGCACATGCACAAAAGCCTGCTCACATAAGAAAGCACCCACAACACTTACCCCTCTGCATGCAGCTCTCTCAAACACTTTAAACCCTCTCTTGATAAATGTGCTGTTATTCTGGCTGCAGAGTTTTATTTCTGGGGATATCAATTGCATTCTTATTATGAAGGCAGAACACTGGAGTTCCATCTGGTGACTGACACATGTGACAGTATCACTGCGAGGAATTCCAGTTTCCCAAAGCTTTCCAATTAACTCAGTGTGCTTTTCCTCAGGTGCTGCGTGCTTGGTTGTTCAGCTTGCGCCTGCTCCCAAGCTGTAAATCACCCAGGAGGTTATTGTACTTTGGTAGGAGCTCTTGTGCCAGTAAAATGAAACAGCAAATAATAAACCCCAAGGAGATTTATACAGCCCGAGTTGATGAAACGATTACTTTCTCATTCCTAGGCTCGCTCAGCAAGGAGGGTTAAAAATCACTGCAGATTTACAAGAGCCTTAAACTGAATCTGAAAAGTACAACCTCAGCAACTTCTTGGGCTGGGCCTGGCGAGCCCCAGATTTACTGTTTGCAATGTTTTCAACTTGTTTGGTCATTTTTATTGTATTTTTCCCCATCTGCCCCCTCCCCAAGTTGATGACAAGCCCTGGTAGAAACATCTGTGCAAATAAAGCAGGGGAAAGAGTGAAGGGACCTGGCAAAGAGCCCCCTGTGTCTGCTATGGCAAAATGTTTGATAACAGCATCCTTCTCCCCAGCAGCCTGAAGTCTCTAGGGTCACATCTCATGGGGCAGATGGAAAGCCTGCTTGGATAATAGATACCAAGGGCCTTGGGCAGGCTCCTGCATCTCTTCATGGACAGTTTCAACAAGGGGCTGAGAAACTTCTGCTGTGCCTTCAGGGGTGAATCACAGAATGGTTTGGGTTGGAAGGGAACTTGATGATCATCCAGTTCCAACTCCCCTTCCACGGACAGGGATGGCTTCCACTAGACCAGGTTGCTCCAAGCCACATCCAAGCTGGCCTTGAACACTTCCAGGAGTGGGATGAAGAGCCTGAACCTAGGCAGGTTCCAGCCCCTGCTCCCAGCACTGTCAATAGTTACACACGGTGACTTTTTTCACCCTAAATGCTTGTGCAGTGGTGAGAGCAGAGACTAGACCTGGGCTCCACAGACCTGTTGCCATCTGAGCCTAATCTGTGGAGCCCTACTATGGAACAAGGACCTAGCATGAAGGGTGCATGTAAGGCTTTATGTGGCAGGGACCTAATGCTCTGACAACAATAGCGTGTAGCAGGGAGCCCAGTGGATGCTGGGGCATCAGCACAACGCTTTTGATCAGTATGTCTAGGACCAGGGCAGAGCAGAGAGAGACAAGCAGTGATCTGGGAGAGGTGAGAGGACAAATCACATTGCTGCGATGGATGTGTGGATGTGTGTGGTTTTTATCCATACCTGATACATTGGTTTGATAAGTGCTCTGCTGACAGCACTGGGATTAAGCTGACAGCACTTTCCATTCAAGCCACATGGGGAGGTCCCATGTTCAGATGGAGCTGGAGCACTTGGATCAGAAAGTAGGCCAGTGACTGTATCCCCATTGATGGTGGCAAAGCCCAGAAATACTGCATTGCCCCTGCTTTTTGCTCTGATGGTAAAAGTAAATAAACCCAGCTGCCTCTGCTCTTGCACAGCTAAGACACCTTCATGTCCTGATTGTCCTGTTCCCTCACTGGAGCTTCCTGAGTGCCTGAGAATGAGTCTGTCCTCTTCTTGAGTCATTCCTGACTCACTGCTGTGCCGAGGGCACACCAGGGTCCCCATGTACCCAGGAACAAGCAAAGGCAGTCGCTTCTGTGTGACCTCCAGGCCTGACCATAGGGCTGCAGACCCCTTGGAATCCACCTCATTCTCTGCTTCTTATTGAGACCTCCCAAGGAAATGGTGATGTGCTTCAAAGTTCCCCTTCAGGGAACAGCTTTTGAGTTTTACAGCCTTTAAACAATGTGGTTTTCCTATTCTTCCTCTTCTCCGGGAATACGGGCAGGTGAATAACGCATTCCAGATTGATGCAGTGGATCCTGCTCCTTTGGTTCTGCAACACGCAGTGTCCTATTTTGTACACGGTCTATCCTAGCAGGACCATGATAGCCAGCCAGGACACCAGAACCTTCCTATCAAAGGCTACTGGTGAAAAAAAGCTTTGGTCTGTGTTTTCCTATACAACTTGTGTAGAGTTCATTCCAAAGGCAGGGGGAAATGAAGAGATCTGTTTGTTTTCCAGCCACAGAGATATTTTCATCCTAAATCAGGAAGAACAAAAAAACATAGATGGGGGTAGGAGACTTTGGTCCTTCCAATGGAAAGTTCTTTTTTACCTCAAAAAATGAAATCCCTACAAACATCTTTGATTTTTGAAAATATAGGGTATTTTTATAGCCAAGAACAGCATCAACATGTTGCTTTCAGCTGGTCCTGTTACTTCTCTGGTGTCATGCTCCTCTCCCTGAACAGATTTGGCTCCCCACCAACTAGAAGGTGATCCCCACTTATTGTCAGGCCGCATCTATCAGTGCCACAGATCCTCAAATTAAAAATGGGGGCTGAAATCAATAATGATAGGCATTTTAATGGGCCAATTACCCTCTGAAGGTTTGCATCTGATTCTTATTTTCTATGTTACATAAAAGCTAAGGGTGGGATTTTCAAAACCATCCTGTGCTGGCCTAATTTTGCTCCCACTGAAGTCAATGGAGCTTTCTTACTCTCATCTGTAATAGGAGTCGAGTTAAGCCAGCACTAAGTGCTTCTGAAAACCACATCCTAACTATGCTCCCAGACCTCACCCATATTTCTGCTTTCATGGCATGAAATTTGTTTTCATCATATTACATGTGCTGGAATGCTGATGTCTAAGGGAAGCTACTAGGGATTGAGTTCAATATTAATTCTGACCGGGCTTGGCTTTGTGGGTTACAGCTAAAGCATTCCTGTAAGTGCAGTGTAGAGGCTCATCACACAAATAACGTCAGTGGTGTCAGGACAAGTCAGAGCTGGGGCAGGCCCTGACTTGTCCCAGGTGCTCAGGGTTTAGGGAAGGCACAGGAAGCATCTCCAGGCAGATACCTTCTGTCTGGACCAGGCTCTTCCATCCTCCATCTCAGAACCTGTGTCCTTGCTCCTGGAGGAGGCAAGTCTGCTGGGAATGTTTCTGGGGGGCTATGCCTAAATCAAGCATGCTGCCATTCTTGTGGATGTCAGCATCCTGGACCTGCTTTATTGAGTGAAAGTCCTTGGCCATGGGTCCCTGGAGCTTGGTTGGCTGAGGACAATGCTGGGAAACAACTTGTGTGGGTTTTCTCACGTAACTGGACTTTCCACACGATGCTGTTTGAACAGAAGGTGTCTGTTTAACTCAGAAATGCCAGTTCTTCATAGGGATGTCCTAGATGGCTGTTCTGTGAGCTTAGTCTGTTTTTTGTCTGCTTGGTAGTTCTTGCTTTTTCCATTTTTATCTTTCTTGTGTGTATTTGTTGTTTTTTTTATTTTAATTATTATTAATTATTGTTATTATGTGTGTCAGGAGGTGATTTGTAATTGCTGTACAGTTCTACCTTGGTTCTCAGATTCTCAATCAAAGGTTGATCTCTATTCTTTTATTTACCAACCAACCAACCAGACCCTTCGCACACAAAACTGATCCCCAGGGCTACCCCTCAATGTCACTGTAGCACACTGCCCATCAGGCATGCTGGCACACTCCTGTATTTTGTGCTTGAGTTGATTTGGAAGGGACCATGGAGAGGGAATGTGTCTGTGCCAGGTGATTTGCTCGTGCTCAGCAGCAGATGGGATGTGCTGGATCCCATCCCAGTGACCTCCACCATGTTGGGATTTCATCAGGAACCTGGTAGAGTGTAAAATGACTCCATTGGTAACAACTCAGCACAGTCTCTATATCCCAGAGATGAGACCAACTGGAAAGAGCTACAATCTCTTTCCTTGCAGCCAAGAAAGTCATTTTGCATTCCCTGCACGAGCTGGACTGAACTTGGCCCACGGATGACTGTTGCTGTCGATCCAGATCTCCCAAAAGGCTGGTGTATTTTCTTGCTAATAAATGTCCCACAAATGTTTTGCATTTCTGCACTCATTAGGGCTTAGGGAGGCGATTTGTCAGGACCAAAGACGTCCCCTACAATAAACCAGCAGCTGTCTGCAAAGGGTGAGGAGACATTTGTTGCCGTGAGCTGAGTCTGCTGTCAGCAACCAGGCCCCTGACCAGCCCTAGTAAATGTTTTATTGATTTAATATTAAATTAACTGCCTGGGCATAAGGAGTGCATTATTTTTAATGGCGTTCTGATATTAGGGACTGCAGTTTGCTAGAATGCACCTGTAAAATTAGTATCCCCTAGTATTCTGCAGGAGCCATAAAACGTAATGCTCTTTGTGTGCAGCGCTCTGAAGCTTGACATGGGTAAAGTTACACGGCGTCCGCTCGCAGCCTGTCTGATGGCTGCACCAATTCCTGCTGCGAGAGGAGGAGTTAAGTCATCTTGGAAGGCTTATTCCGAGTTCATCCCTTCTTTGCTCTGAAAAGGGATAAATAGAGCTTATAAAGCCTGGGTCCTAATCCAAGAGCATCCTGTCTCACTGGGCACGGGAACGCATACAAAGTTGTACATAGGGCACTTGATCAGCAGGGCATCCTCTGTAGGGGGTTGGTGTTGGAGCACATTATTTTCTCCGGTTATTTGTTTTCAGCAAATAAAATGAAAGGAAAAAAGAAATACAATTAAAAAGCATAATTTACTCAGCCCCTAATGTGCCACTGTGGGATTTGCCTTTTTTAGGGAAAGAAAAGGCATTTGGAAACAAATAGAATTTTAAATTTAAATAAGCAAGCACAATCCTTAGTGTAAAAACGAAAATATTTGATGCTTTCAGAATTCGTAACACTTTTTAAACTGGAATATGAGATTAACAGAGGAACAATTTTAGCCTGGATAAAAAGGTTCAAATAATATTGCCTGTCTGTAGTTCCTATCAGTTTTTACCTCTGGAAAATAAAGCCAAGAAAGAAAACACATTAAGAGGAGCACACCACTCTTATTCCTCTGGGTAAGGCACAGCAGCCACTCAACCCTCCCATGCTTATGGTAGCTGGGAGGAGGGATCCCTACAGCAGTGGCTTTAGCTCAAGGAAGCACACCACGGATGTAACTGTGCATTGATTTTACCTAAGTCCATGGCAGTTTGAGTAAACTCAGTGATTGCGGTTGATGGGGACACTTCTTGCCTCAGGTTTGCTACCTACTTGAAAAGTTACTTGTGGTTCCTGCTAAGCGCTGCAGCCTGTTGCCATGTGGGGATCTCTTGATTTTATCAAGCTGTCCTATTCAAGTACAAAGAGAGGCTTTTTCTCATGCCAGTAGCATGCACCTTGCTGCTCTACATTTATCATTGGGTTTGCTTCAAATTACAATGATTGCTGCTTTGCTGTAGCAACCTTTTTCTTTTCGTTAAAATGCGTACCTAGTAAATGTTGCATTTGGTTTTATTAAGGTTGTAAAAATGCCACATTTGAGCTGTTTATATTTTTTTAACTCCCTCAGAAATGCTTCATTACAAAGTCAAATCTTCCTAAATGGCGCTCAGATGGGCATTCTGAGAAATCCCAAGAGTTCTGAGAAGTCAGTTCCATATTGATTTCACAGCGATGAATCACAATGCTGAAACTATAAGGGATCCAAGACAGACTGACAAGCCTAAAACCATGATCTTGGTACTTCTGAGTACTCAGTTGTAAAAATAACAACCTTAAATTAGAAGTTCAGAATGTCAGGGGATGAGGTAGGACACCAAATTTTGGATGTTCTGTCATTAAAGCTGCTTTAAAGACTCAAGAGCTTAGGGGGATCCATGTGTAATTGAATGGCCAAATTAATTTCCAGCAGTAACTGTGGGCAAGACAGCAATCTCAGAGGGTGGCTCACGATCACAGTGGGCACAAGGGCAGGATCTGATACAATGCACTTTTCATTTGCTGCTTTAAATATAATATCACTCTCTTCTTAAATCTTGTTTGTAAAGTCAGTAATGAGCTCTTTTCTGGTTGCTTTCTTGGACATATCAGTGAATGAAATCGTAGAAGCATAGAATCCATGTTTTATTATCCCTAAGGCAAATTTGACAGATCACTTATGGTCTGCAGACATCATTGTTTTCTCCATAGGAAGCTTCAAAGGTTCATGAGCTCTCCCTGTGATAGAGCCCTGTTGTTCTGATAGTTGTGGCCAAGTTACAGTGAATTTATCAGAAACCAGAGTCTACCCAGGACCTCTCCCTGGCTCTGAACCATGTGGATGCATAGAGAAAACCAAGTAGGGTGGAACTGTGTGAAGACTTCTGTTGACTTTAGTAGTACTAGGTGAAGTCAACCTCTTGTTTATTATGTTGATAATGGTCTAACCATTCTACCCATTTTCCCTCATGGTGTTTATGAACCTCACTTGCTGCCTTACTCTGTAACATTCCGAGGTGAACACTTTATAAGAGGGTCCAAACTTTGCATTTTGGGCCGTTTGCACAGACTTTGCAGAGATGTGGCAGCTTAGTGCTAGTTTTAGGAGCTCTTTATGCAAGTGACCTGCCCATTTTGTGCTGGCTCTCAGCTTGGCTTTGAGACTAAAGATTAGGAAATTACACAAAGAGGTGGGTGACTCTTGAATGATCTCTTGTTAGTTGACAAATACAGATAATTCATTGCCTGGGCAACTTGAGTTGACAGAGTCAAACCATACTCTTTTCAAAGGATGTGGTGGATTTACTTATTCCTGTTTCTGGGTTTGATTTACTACCACATGATTTCATTAAATAAGAACTTAACATGGGGATTTCTGCCAAGCAACTTCAGGCAAGGCCCATATTCCACAAATCCCTAAATTTGAGGGTGGTGGGTGGGGGAATAATCATATTTTTCTAGCAGATGTCCGTTCTGCCTGTGGACTAGAGTTTGGGGCAATTACTGTTGTTGCTTTAAAGCTCTTGTAAAATGATGCTTATTTTCCTCCCATTAGATAATGAAGTTTTCAGTTCAGCGAAGTTGATGATAGCCATTCTCTAATTCATAACATTGGAGGGAATAAAGGAGAAAGTTTAAAACAGGGAGTATTTCAGGTTTTAAATTGAAGTAGGGTTACTTGGAGCTCTCTTTGCCCTGCTCCAATCTAAGGCCACACAGCTCATGTTTGTTGGTATTTTTAAGTAGATAAATGTGTGTAAGAAGGTTCTTCCCTTTCAGTAATGCATAGTAAATCCGTACCCTGGTTGCTCAGCTGTCCAGGTCATGTTAAAACTCCATGGAAGAAAATGAGTAAATGCAAAGAAGAAAATGCCAAAGAAAATGCAATAAGGGAAGAAAAAGCGTGATGTAAGTTGGCCAAGAAATAAGTTACACATCTTGGCCTAGGCTCTGCAGTGGTATAAATCATTATCATGCAGCTTTGGTGTACCATTCCGCTTCACTGAAGTTGACAACAGGTCAAATTGAAAACTTTGAGCAAAGGTGAGAATAGTCAAAATTGCACCAGCTCCAAAGTGATTTTGTCTGCTTTTGTATGCTGATTTTCACTCTCAGATGCTCCTTTTGTCCCAGTCCTCAGAATTAGGGTGAATATAAATGCATGGGACCATTACTGAAGGTCTGGCTTGGGAGAAAGGCACACCTGGGGTAGATCTTCATCTCCATTTCTGAGCTAGGGATCAACTCTTCCACTTGAGGAGCATTTCTAGATGACACCTAGCAAGGAGAGGCTTGGAGGCATTTTAGTGATCCTTGTCCATTGCTTATTATTAACCTCAGTACTTGTTTTATTTTCTTCTTTATTCTGCTCTCCTTGGTCATTTCAGGTCTTGACTTCAGATGAAAAATGGCACCATCTACTATCCAGCACCTCGTGGTGCTGCTCACCTTTAAAACTTCCCAAGTGTTCTGGTTATTGCCCCATGAAATCATGTTTACATCATCTCTGAGAGACGCTCAGAGTTAGGAGAAAAAATGGCCAAAACAGCTTAGTGCTTTTGGCTTATTGTTTGAATATTTAAAGACGTTGCATCTGGAAAGTATTCCATTAATTTGTGGCTAGCACCCATATATCAAATCCATAAGCTTCCAAGTAAACAGCTGTCACTGGAGCTGCCATGGAGGGAAATTGGCACTGCTAGCTTGTGGTGAGCAGAGAGGGAACACACTGGTACAGACTAATCCAAGGAGGAAACATTAACCCAGATGTGTAGAGGACAATGGACAAATTGTTCTTTAGAGCTCCTCAACTCCTCAGCTGTATTAATGAGACACAATTAAGGCCTCAGACTATTATATTTGCCCAAACACATACAGAGAAGTGTACATATCTTTGTAGCCAGAAAGATGGGATTGCATACTATAATTGTACAGTAAAGCAGCCTCTGAGTTATCCCTCGTGTGGGAAAGAGGAGGGAGAGAGAGAGGACACTGTCTGCGATGGGGACAAGAGGACACTGTCTGTGTTGGTGGCAATCTGTCTATAGGCTGCTTGGATTAAGCAGTTGTATTTTGACATTTGCACAGCCTGAAGCACAAATGTTCCTGGCTTCCTCGTGGATGATGCAGTAGAGCAGGACCCATCCAGATGCTGGTGTAGCAGGGGATGCTTGGCACGCAACATGAGATGCTTTAGGGCTGTTGGCAGTGCCAGAGGCCTCAGCTGGAGCTGGGATTTCACAGCTCAAAGTGTTGCAAGAAGTTCTACCTGAAGGACTCGGCTTCACTTCTCAAGCGCTGACGTTGTTGGCAGAGCTGTTTGTTATGGGGCCCAGGGCAGTGGGGTGGGGGCCTGTTGTTTTCAATTGCATGTCTGATCAGTCTGTTTTCCATGTGGTGCTCAAGTAAATGAACTAATTAATTAAGAGGAATTGTGTACATGGAAGTGGGACAGAGATGATATCGCTATGGAGGTTTCCTTGGGAGGGGCATTACAGAAGTGTTGGAAAAACCCATGCAAGATCAGGGTCTCTGGTGGTAGGCGCTGTGGGGCATCTGGGGAGGTTCCAGCTGAAACAGAGGAAGAGCAGCAAGAAGGATTTCCCATCCCCATTCCAGAAGGGAGGATCTGAGACAGAAGGAGATGAGCTTAGTCCCCAGAGGAGGCCATGTCAACCCATGGGGAAGCATGGATGACATAGGACAGAAGGGAAAACCCTTTCCCACTTCTGCCCAGCACCAGACCTGGGTTTACCTTCTGTTTACTAACCAGCCCAAAGTTGGTTTGAACTGGTGACCTAAAGGTGAAAGGCTCTGCATCTTATTAGAATTACTGTGAGCTGCTGAACGGGTCCCCCATGGCAGTTAAGATTTGATTATGGTTCTAGAAAATGTTCAGCTTTTACAATTAGTGTCAAAGCAGTGGTAAGCCCCTCTTTGATTCCTGGGTGTAGGCTCGTGCTTTTCTTAACCTCACACATATGCTGGCATATTTACAGTAAGTGCTCAGGGGTTTGGGTTTTTTAATTATTATTTTTTATTATGATTTTTGAATTAAAAATGAAAGTTCCCCAGGGAAATTATGCAATGGGAAATAGCCACTTCAATAAACTTGACTCACACGTTTTATTGATTATGGTAAATTTAATTATTCCATTTAAACCTTGCTTACACACACAAAAAACACCCCTTATCCTTTCCTTCCTATATGTTTCTTCCTGTTTCTGTATCCATCTCTACAGACCAAAAATGCACTATGTATTATTTTACATTTTTTAGAGGAGAACTACTCAAGGCTAAGCTGCTTCCCCATAATTAGAAATTAAAAATTAGAAAACATACCATAAATCTTACTCAAAACATCTTCAAATAGAGCTACTAATTGTTAAACAGCAGTAATTATAGCTTTTAATATAGCTCTTTCGCCTCTGCCATATATTATGTGCACCACTTTTGCTAAGGGAGACAATTATTCAAGGATGTTAAAAAACCCAACCAAACAACATTGCAGCACGGAGCAAAATGGGTATTTCTCCTACTCAGTACTTCATTAGGTGATATCATTTGTTGGTTTTGTACCCAGAGGTCTCAATCGTGTTTGGAGACCATTGCACTGAGGTCTTTAGAGGCTGTGGAAGGCAGTGGAAGAGCTGCTGGTTCCTGGGTCATCTCTGGGTCTTAACCTCGTTTCTCTAAGACCACTGCTAGTGAGGGTTTTTCTTTCTCTTTCAGTGAGCTGCTGCTGTTTCTTCTGACCTACCAAATGATGTTCAGTCCAGGTAACCACCTTTTTTTGTCTTATTAAACTTAGGAATGGTCTCTCTTTCCTGGGGAAATGCATTTATTCATTACTTTGTGACTGTTCCCATGGAGGAAAATGTTCCATGGATGCAGGTCTGTGGGACTGAGGGTGAAACAATTCACCATGACTAGAAATTAGGATGTAGGAAGAGAGATTATCACTAGATAGAAGAATCAAAACATTCACAAAGTCTGCACTCCCTCTTACATGAGGGGACTGTTCAGAGCCAGCTCGCCCCAGCATGGTTGGTCTTCCTCATTGAAGCTGCAAAATTCAGTCTGGAGAGGGGCTATGTGGGGGTCTGGAAGCTGAGGCTGGCCAGTTTTGAAAGCTGAGATAGGGCCCAGGGTTTGTTCAAGGTTTTGTTGCTTCCAGATACATCTTTTATCCAAGTTCTTTCACAGGGCTGTCAGACCTGGACTTGTCAGAATTCCATGGCCAAATCCTCATCTGGTATAATCTGAAAGGGCCCTGTTCATTTCAAGGGAGCTGCACCACTTCCATGAGTGGGGTGAGCCTGGGAGAAGCCAGTGAGAGCACAGAGATGCTAAAGGAGCAACAGGGCTGGGATGTGGGAGGCTCTGGAGGCTGCAGGTGAGCGATGTCTCCTTTGCCCTCCTCCAGGTTTTCTCCTAGTGGCACATTTGACTGCCACTGCTGGTAAGCACTGTGACCAGCCTAGCACCCTTCTGGATATCCCTTCTGGGCACAAGATGCATTGGGAAATACTCCATGGAGACCTCGTTGCTGTTTACATCCTTGGGTTTCCTGCATTGCAGTGTAAGTGATTCAGCATAGGAGATACTTGTCCCATGGCTTGGAAAAGAAATAAAAAATTGGATGCTCTGTATCCTGGTAGGTTTTGGCTTGACTTGCTTTATTCAAAAAGTATAGCTGGAAGTAAGTACTTACATATTTCTAAATGACCTGCACTTAAAAATAACCACAATCTGATGTAAACTGGCTAAGCTCCCTTGAAGTGAATGGATTCTCTCCAGCTTGCACCAGATGAGGATTAGGTCCCAAGATTCGCGCAAGCCCAGTGACGATGACCTTGAAAAGAACTTAGATTAAAGATGAATTTGGAACCAATCAACCCAAATCATAGCCTGGCTGATTTCATTCGTTTCTCTGGCAAGTCCTAGTTTTGGGGACTATGACCTTGTTGCTATGTGTATTACACCAAATCCTTCACTTAAGAGCCCATTGCCACAGATGTCACTCTCCATGCCATAACTCCCCCGAACATTTCAATTCCCTTCCCCATAACTGTCACCACACTAGCTCTGGCCGCCGCAGGGAGGGAACTTAGCCATGCAGCAGATCCCAGACTCAGCTTTTGGCCTACATGACACGCAGAAGAATTATTTTGCAGATGGGCCAACCTAGGACACGTGTTCCCACTGGGATCGGCGCTCGGCTCCCCCCTCGCTGCCTCCTTAATGTGAGCGCAAGAGCTCGAACCAACAGCCAACTCCTCGAATGGCAACAACAAAAGGCTCCTTGTCGTTACCCAGGCTGACTCAAAACACAGTAGAAAAGGGGATTTATTTCTTCTCGACAGAGCTGCGGATCACAGACTCACAATATCCAGCTCGTCACCTACTGCTGTTAGTGATGCTCTTTGTTAGGTTATAAAAATCATCTGCTTGCTCCTTGCCTCAGTTTCCACAGCTGTGAGGATTAGTACACCAGGAGATGGGATGTGTGGCTCCTGTGGTGACAGTGGTAATACAGAAAGACACAGAAGCAATTCTCCAAATGGAATGCCCTGGCAAGAAGGCATTTTGAAATTAGACTTTGGAGTGTTAGAGTCACCCCATAACAAAAACTTCTCTTCCACCTTCCGTCCCAAAAAGCGAGCCCAAGTCTGTTGTCTCCATTCCTGCTTTTCAGTCTTGCATAATGATCCGCATGAAAACTTGAAGGTGAAAAAGCCAAATGCTTCATGCTGTAAATTTTGAAATGGCACAATTGCAGTGCTCTTGGCATCTTCTCTTCTCCTCTGGATGTTTTCCTTTCAAAGCAAAGTGCAGTCAGAAAGGGAACTGCTTTTGCTAAGTGATTCCCTTTTGGTAGAACAGCTTATGTCAAAGATACCTGTATGCCTTATACTTACTGTATAGAACCACACACATACGCGGTGGTTCTGAAGTTTTAACAAGTGTTTCTGTCTACCACTGCTTCAAAGAAAGCAGAATCAAGTGCCCTGTGCAATCCTTGCTCTCCCATTACACACAGACCTTGAGGCTGGGAGGAAGCTGCAGTATTATTTCTTCCTCTGCCCTTAATTATTATTACTAGTGGCAACAGCAAGGGCTCATCCAGTGAGGTTCTGTGCACCTTCAGCTCCTATGGGAAGAACAAATATTTCCATAAAGGACATTAGAACTGTGGTCAATCCCAGCCACCTTCCAGCCTTTCTCCAAACACAGGGAGAAGAACACAGAGGGAGGCCTCTGAAGGAAAGGTGCTCCTTGCAGGCAGAGTATCCTGGAGTGATTTGGCAACAGGTTTAAGCAGAACATCTTCTGTAATGCCTTAATCCTGGTTAGTGCTCAGGATGCACACACACGGTGTGCTGACCACCTGCTTCCTTTCGCAGCGGCACCATTGCATTTCTCTGGGAATTAATTGTTTCCTTTCCCTCCCTTTACAAGAATCGCATGGTTTCATGCGGCTTTGATTTCCCCACGTCTCTTCCTTTAGCCTGTTCGATTCACTGATTCATTTAGTGCACTGTAAGATGCAGTCAGTTCTTAAGCTTTATTTGTTTCCTTCTCTCTGTTTTGTTGTTACTGGTTAGTTTGAGGACAAGCAGTCTGAATGCCTTACCCACAGGTAGGCACATGCACATGGGTTACTTACTTGCCTGTCCTTTCCCAAGATTTCATTACACTCACGTACAATTTAATCCATAACATGCACTGCAGAGCTGATCCTAAGGGAAAAAGGCAGCAGCTCCTCATGTGACATCCTTTCTCCTAAGGTCTCGTTTCCTTCTGCTTGCTGGGCTGGCAGGATGGGTCCCCTAACAGCGTTGCGCTCATTTGACACCATCACTGCAGGGCACTGAGGAACATGTGGCAAACACCTTTATCACTGAGGATGGCCCAGCAAGATGGGATGAGTGAGCAGCAGCTTCCAGCAGGAATGCTGCTCCAAATTTTAAGCCAGTCTTCCTTGGAGAACTGGAGGAGATTGGGGATTTTCCCCCCTCCATGTGATTCACTGGTGTTTTAGTTGCTCAGAGATGTCATTTAAAGTGCTCCTCCAGGGATATCCTGATACCTGAAAAAGGCCCAAGAAAGTTTCAGAGTTCAGCACCTCTCAGCAGCTGACCAGAAGCAAACCTGGAGATGATAACCCCATATCCTCTGAGCCCTCACCCAGCCCCCTTGGCCACTGAGACATCACAGGTGATGCTGGCCAGAAGCCCTGTCTGTGTCCCTGCAGCGCTCAGGCATGCCTTGAGACAGGAGTAACTAGTCATGCCCCATCTATCTTACATGCTTTTTCTTGAGCACCTCCCAGACTTTACTACATTTATCCTCTTAGCACCTCTGTAATTATCTCTCTTGTTACAGATGAGAAACAGAAGAACATGGAGGTTTTGCAATTTGAGCTGAGCCGTGTAGGAGCTCTTTGGCAGAAGAGGCGGCCTCCCGAGGGGTGAGTAATGTCTTTTTGACAATCCCATTAGACTGCTGTTTGTATCCTTACATACCCAGATGCAAGCCCAAAATCAAGCCCAAAGCATCTTACACAAAGCAGTCACTCTTTGAACCTGACTCTTTGGGGCTGATGGCAGGATTTCCCTTCTGTCTTTCCCAGTCCCTGTCACAATTCCCAGAGACAAGATCTGCAAAGCACTTCCACTCTGTGTCAGTTTGAAGGATCCAGTCTTATTCATGCAAGCAATATAAACATTGTTTTAGCTTGACAAATATACAGGAA
Organism: Melopsittacus undulatus; assembly: GCF_012275295.1. Classification (NCBI taxonomy): domain Eukaryota; kingdom Metazoa; phylum Chordata; class Aves; order Psittaciformes; family Psittaculidae; genus Melopsittacus; species Melopsittacus undulatus. The sequence continues at coordinate 4,838,897 of NC_047529.1, read as the reverse complement.
ATTCGGAACAGCATCAACCATTGTGTGCAGTGTTCTCTAGAATAACTTTGTCCAGTATCACGGAGTGCATTCACAACTGTGTTTTAACCAGTGCGACCGGCAAAGTGAATCAGATGCCACTTGGCTTCAAATACATACTTACAGTCACCATACAAGGAGTAGCAGGCTCAAACTTGAATAGCGGGAGTTCAGGTTACATCTAAGGAAGAAGTTCTTTACTGTGAGGCTGGTGAGGCACTGGAACAGGCTGAAGTGGCGAATGCTCCATCCCGGGCAGTGTTCAAGGCCAGGTTGGACAGAGCCTTGGGTGACATGGTTTAGTGTGAGGTGTCCCTGCACATGGTGGGGGATCAGAACTTGATGATCTTCAAGTCTTTTCCAACCCAAACCATTCTGTGATTCTATATTAACCAATTAAATCAAGGAGAACTCTACTACAGACTGGAAGATAGTTTTAAACCCTGAATCAGCAGTAGTAAAGTGTGAGAATTGCTGAGTGGAAAGGCAGACTGCCTGGGAAGTGTGCTCCATGGCAGGGACATGCTTAGTGAATGGAGTGCTCCATGTAAAACCAAGCAGAGCAATGGGAATTGGATCAGCAAGAAGTCTGGCTGCTGAACATCCTTACCAGCATGTGAGTCAGCAGCAGGTTAATTGGGCATAGCTAGGCAGGGAGCAGTGGTTATGATGGGAGAGACTTCAACTGATAGGATCATTTTCAGTACAATAATATTAATTAGCAATTGCGATAGGGAACATGAAGGCAGGTGGAGCACTTTCTGTCAAGGTGTTGTTACAAGGAATTAGCTTGTATAAACACCCATTGTAAATACATTGTCCTTGTCAGGTGTAATAACTGCCTTGGCACACAGCATCTCTATTCACAATGGGATGATAATTAAAGACACAATTGCACACTACCTTGTTTCTCCCAGATGCTGATTGTGTCACCAGAGAGACCTAAACAATTATATTAGGAAAACATTGGATGACTGTTAATAGCCATTTCCAAAATGCAGACAATAAACAGATTGAGAAAAGGCTGTGAGCATTGAGCCAGCCTTGGAAAAAGCCAGAGGAAAAACTGTGTTTCTGAAGCAAACATGGAAATTGGAAATGGGAGCTAGGTGCTTAAACATCTTGGAGGAGCTTAGACCCAAAGCCAGATCCTGCCCTAGCCTACAAGTAATTTCATGTTTCACAGCCTTCACATTTTCCTCATGTGTATGTCGTTCTTAGAAGCTTATACAAGGAGGGCTGAATCCTGAAGACATTACTTAAAGGAAATTTCTGTTCATGCCACTTGAACATTCACTACTGATAATCCCAGCAATAATTCTCATGAAAAACTGTGTTATGTTACAAGTTGCATTTTATTATGCATAGCATGTATAATATATTGTATAGCTTTACATTACAGGTCTACATTACATATGTGTAGTATTATGTTCTGGTAATTAAACCAATTAAAGTGCAGTTATGAGCTCATTAAACCCAAGAAATAGGAGATGTCAATCAATTCGGTGTATATCTAGATAAAATCGTATCAAAGCCAAGTGATTCAGGCCTTAAAACCAAGTGTTCTTATGTCTGTGTCTCAGTTTATGATGCATAGATAAACGTGATCCAGAAAACACCTTTATAGACAAATGTGACCTGTGTGCACAGTCCCGATTGTGGAGCTAACTGCTGCTGGATGTTTTTCTCTCTTTGCTTCCTATGATACATCTGAGTTCTGTATTCTTTTACAATCATGACATTTTAAATATTTAATAATATCGCATGATTCTTTGCAGATCTGATATAAGCAGTGCATAGTCCTCTGTTGGGTACATAAGTTTTACATCCTCAGAGGATGCCAGAATGACTTTGGCACACCAAGTTATCCTGCTGTGGTCAGATGCCTTTTCCCACATGCTGCAGTAGCTTGTGGAGTCAGCAGAGCCAGCTCTTGTGGGCTGAGAGGTGATCCTGAATTCACAGAATCACAGACTGGTTTGTGTTGGGAAGGACCTTAAGATCATCCAGTTCCAACCCCTTGCCATGGGCAGGGGTGCCTCACACTAAACCATGTCACCCAAGGCTCTGTCCAACCTGGCCTTGAACGCTGCCAGGGATGGAGCATTTACCACTCCTGTGCTCTTCTGAAGTCATGTGGAGCTAGTGTCTGCCTGGAGTAGAACATTATACTCTGGAATAAGTATAGTCAAGGCAGAAGTCTTCATCCTAGTCATATTCTCCCATGGTTCTTATGGCGGGGACAAGATTTTAGGCCATCCCAGCCAGTTGCTGGGAGTGTTTCCTAGGGCTGAGTGATGGCAATTCTGGGCTTTGAAGCTTTTGGTACAGCCACATTGATCATCAGCAGAGGCTGCAGAAGGCAGAGTTCACATTATGCAGAGAGGCAGCAGAGGAGGGGCAGCAACAGGATTCATGGAGCTGGGCTCCTGTTCTCACACTGACAGTGTCTCACCCATTCTGCACTGTTTCATGTCTGTGTTGGTCAGATACATTTCAGGCTGTTGAGGGCAAAGACTGCATTCACAATATGGCTGTTCAGCATCTGAGTAGTTGTCAAGCCTTGATCTTGTTTATATTGTTTTTTCTCTGAGGAGGAGAGTGATGATGCCCAAAGGTGGAGAGCATAGGGAGAAAAGAGAATTAAGGGATGACTTTTCTATTGTGCCTAGCAAGGTTATGATCAGAAAAAGGAGGGAAGAGAGGAAAATGTGGATGATGTTGTTATTACCAAAATGAAAGAATTTGAGTATAATCATAGCAGTTAGAGAAATGTGTTTTTAAAGAGCTAGAGAGGTCATAATGAGAGTTTACTCTGTAGATCTAATCACAGTTTACAAGACCATATCCTGGTTCCTGGTGGCACCCATAGTGAACAGCAGGACACCAGTAATTTCCCAGATGTGGTTTGCCCCCTGGAAGATGAATAATACTCAGTGAGAAGACCTGAGTTACCCAGCACTGGGGAGCCTCTGAATTCCTCTACATCTTTTGACTGGGATGTCCTCATGAATAGTTTGGTTGTTGCCTGGTAACATTGGTGTAAATTCTTCTACAGTGCAACTGCACCCACAAAAGAAAAGGAGAAATTCAGAGAGGGATCATAGAATCCAGTTTTATGGAAATGTCTTCATCAAATAGGGCTGAAGTATACATTCCATAACATGTGTATCCATAACAGATAACCTGGTGAGTATTTGGGGCCCCATCAGTAGTGGGGGAGAGGGGAAGGACATTAGGTGCCAACAGGGCTTTAATACCTAGTGAAACACGCTAGTGCAGAGATCACAGTCTCAGCTTCTGCCCTAAGTGAAATGCTTGTGTATTTGGCACCCTTTGATCAGATCCTTCCATCATAGAATGATAGAATGGTTTGGTTTGGAAAGGACCTTAAAGCATATCCAGTTCCAATCACCTCCCATGGGCAGGGACACCTTCCACTAGACCAGGTTGCTCAAAGCCTCATCCACCCTGGCCTTGAACACTCCCAGGGATGGGGCATCCACAACATCATCCATCCATCCTTGGGGCTTGCCATTGCCCCAGTTACACTGCAGCAGGAGTACTTTCCAAGTCAGAGCACAGCAGCAATGGGAGAGTTCACAACAGGGACTGTGTGGAATTACCAAATCTTTTCCCATTTTTCTTTAGAGTCATGGTTGCAGATGCTTTTCTTTTGGAGGAGTGGACTTGGGAAAGATACGATGAGGATGCAAAAATGGTGTTAAACAGGAAAGGAATTTGTGGAATCTTTTGATCTCTTCCAGAGGTTGTTCTTGCAGCCTAACACCCTTGCTCCAGGTTGCTCTTCACCTCTGTCTCATCTGCTTTGTCCCCTGCTTTGTGATTGACATTAGGTCAGGGAAAGGAATTGTCACGGTCTGTTGACGACACAGCAGTTTCTGATGTCACCTGTAACTGATTCGTCACTCACTTTGAAAGATTAGGGAGCAGACTGAGATCCACCAGAAGAAGCCAAGTGCCTGCACAATAGCTTCAACTAAGCTCTAACTGAGGTCTAAGCATTTCTCGCACCTTCATTTGCAATGAACATATTGTTATTTCCACAACTATGGATAGCCAAACCTTAACGTGGGAGGAGGGAGTGGAGTTTCCTAACCAGCTGGAGGTGGAAGGAGGAAATTTTAGTCAGCAACACTGACAGTTTGTTTCAGAGCAGTGACGCATCAGAAGACACCGAGGCCTCGCTTGGCTTAGCCAGAGGAGCACTGCCTGCCCTTGCTGCCGAGCACGGCAGGAGCTGCTGAGTCAAACAAGAGCAGCTCCAGCCCGCGCTGTGCTGAGGAGGAGTGTGCTGCTATGTGCATTACTAAGGATTGGTTGAGAGACTTGGAGAAGAAAAGGATAAAGCCCTCGTGGGAGATGGTCTATTTTTAATGAGCCCAAACCTCTTCCACAAATTAAGTGAAATATTTTAAAAGGAAACAATATTACTTTGGTTTTATTTGTTTCAGCTACTTAGTTACAGCTCCACGTGGACACAATTAATGGAGGAAATAGAGTATTTTATAAGCCCAGGACTCTGAGATAGATATTTTGTGACCATGTGAAATTCTTTGCCCTAATCACCACACATTCCTTGGGAGAAGGTTGGATATTGCTGAAGATTTTCAGGTTAACCTCGGGTCCAAAAATGTTGTGTCTAGTCATTGAATAACAAAGGTCAGAAATTGTCATGGCATTACTCAGTGATGATTTTTGCCCCCTGTTTTTCATTAAAGTCCCTGCTGCCCACCTCTGGCTCAGGTCTGTTCTAATTCTGTTCAAAGCATCCCTCAGCAAGAAAGATAGAAATGACCTTTCCACTGGAGCTAGTTTTAGTTCCCAGATCCCTTTCAGATTCCCCCTGTGACTTCATGTAAATCACTTGGATGGACACTCAGTACCTCATTTCTCCATTTTTTAAATAGAAATAATATTGTTTGCCCTTCATTTGCCCATTTACATGGTGAATTTTTCAGGACAATGAATCAGGTTCAGGTGGTATCTGACACCAACCCATCTGATGTTTGCTGGTCAAAGAACAGGCTGAGGTAAAACCTGGGGTGAATGTTGTTTAGATGAAGAGTTTCCTTTGTGCCTTGCCTTGACTTCTTGATGATGAGAAACATTGAAGGAGTCACCTGTAGAAAAATATAAGGTTGTTTCATTCTGTTGGGACTGCCTTAAATATCAGAGATGGGACCCATAAAGTACCAGATCTGGGCTTCCTGACAGGAGGGTTGTAATGGCAGGGTGTGATCTCTGGATTTCTGAATGGAAACAATTGATCAGCTCCTCAGATGATACACGTCTATAAACCTCAATAATCAGCCATCCACTTCTTGCAGGCAGATGTAATATCCTCTTTTTGAGCTCTCAGAGCAGTGCTGCTGAGATTTCATCTCAACAGGCTTTTGGAGGTAAACAGCATCTCATGAATGCAGTAATCTGTGCAAATATCCTGATAGCTAAGCACAGCAGTGGAGTAAATAAACAACCCCAATGCCCCTTCCCCTCCACCATGCCAATAAATGTAGTTTACTGTACACATCACTCTTAGGGGCCGTGCACGGATGATGTGAATCCATTAGTAGGGCAAGGGTGAGTGACTTCTTGACTTCAGCGACCCTTAAAGTTAATCCAGCGTTGTAGGGGCAGAATTAAACGTGATGAGCTCAGAAAGTGTGATAAAACCAGATTTAAGTGCACAGCTGGGCAGCAACCTATAAAGGCAGAATTTAAAACTGTAATAAAAACTTTGTAATCTAATTACGACGGTAAAGTTAAAGGTGAGGTATTTGCAGCATGATTCACATACACCACAGCTAACCTCTGACATCTTGAATATATTATGTGGTTTCTTCACTACAGGAGTAATTTTTGAGTTGCTCTCTCACACTACGTGCTTCCCTATGTTCTATTCCTGAGCACTGTCTTTGGAGGTTGCAGGACAGGATGAAACAATAGGTCAGCACTTTGTAAAGCATCTGCTTTCCTGTGCTTCTTCCTCCAGGCATCTCAGGACTGCTCCTGCCCATGCTTTGGGCACTCAGCACCCTGGCACAAAGGGGTTGTGTCAGGTGCACAGCACCTCTAAAACATCACAGCTCCTTAGAGAGGCTCAGGAGAAATCACAGCAAGAGCAGGCATGTCTCAAGCTGGTTTTAGCCTAGCTAGCCTTAATCCCGGAAGGAAGGAGGATGCAAAGCAGGTTATAGCTTGGACGCAGGACGTGATCCCAGGCGGCCAGCTCCCGTTGTAGCCCACGTCATCATGCCTTCATCGCAATTGGCACCTAATTAACACCACCTCAGATATGGAGTCATCTCTCTGATTTCAGTGCTGGCTCATCCAAAAGCCAAAGTGATGGGAAAAACCAGCCCCAGGAACCCTGCCTGGTTTTCCTTCACCACTGTCAGTGGACAGGGCTTGTTCTGCCCAGCTGGTGGGGTTCAGAGTGCTCTCATGGGCTGGACACTGTCGGGTATGACAACCACCTTGGATCTAAGTCTAATGTCTTTCAGAAGGACCACAAAAGGATTAAGCACTAAAATAGAGGTATTTTTCCTGGGTTCCAGTAAGTGTTGTCCAGCAGAAATATCAGAAGAAAATATTTTTATATGAAGCCTGCAAAACTCTATATTGTTATTTTTTGAACTAAAAGAACTTGATATTCCTGAAATCAAATCGCATTTCATTCTGTTTGAATTTAGCCAAAACCCCTTCTTTTCAGACACAAAGCTATATTCCTGTACTGTAATGCTCATGGGAATGGTTGAGAGTGGCATTGTTGGTAGAATCAGCACCCCAGAATGAACTGTTTTCTCCCTCAGTGCACTGTGGACCAAGTCAGTCTCCTTAAATAATACTTTTAAACTGATGGAATACTTACAATGTTTGTGAAATTAAATTCTGTTGCTTACAATGGGTAATCAAATATTTTCCTTCAAGGATATTAATAATCTTTCAGATACTGTTTCAGGATCTGTTATCTCTTTTTCCTTTTATCAGGCTTGGGAGGGAACTGCAGAGCCATCAAGCACCCTTATGCTGGGAGTGATGTTCGCTCTCATGGGAAGAAGAGGGTGTGAGAGCCATTGGCTAAACCAGATGATTTGTATCAGCAGTTTGTTGGAAAGAGGTGTGGGGTGCTCTTGGAAAGGGCTGCACAATGTTTCCAAGAGCATCTTGCCTTGTGATCAATGGCCTATCTCAATATTGTTATTTACAGAGAGAGATGCTTTTTCTTTTAGAGAGAAAAAGATGTTCTGTGTCTATATTGAGGTGCCATTTACACTTCTGCTATTCCTGAGACTTCATCCCAAACTATCCTTCTCTTCATGCAGCTGTACACCAGGATAGAACCCTTCACAGGAGACAACAGCTTTTACAATGCAATCAGAGACTACCAGGAAACACCATAACAAACACCCAAAACACAGGAAGGAGCTCGCCAGCTGCAGAAAGCCAGCCTGAGGATCAAAAGCACAACATCCCAGGTACAAACAGGGTGAGATCCCATCAAGCCCAGGCCAGCAGCCACCCACTGCGTGCTCCAGTGGGTTTAGAAATCCCATCCTGTATGGCAGCTCCTACATGCTTGAACTCACTGTACCACAAAGAGAGAGTAAGGGAGCATTTAACACCCTCGGTCTGCAAGGCACAGACAGGAGGTGGTAAATACCTTGATAAGGAAACTGGAGTGAAAATACCAGCTTTAGGCAATCCAGATTTTATCAGGGAAGTATGCAGGAATGAGTAACTACCTGACATGCAGATGTATGTGCCTATGCACAGTGCCAGCAGCCTGCCAGTCCGCTCATCTGGCCTCAGGCACCACGCTTGCATTTTCAAAATCATGTGAGTTTGGGCTATGTTGAGGGGGTATTTTTTGCATAGGATTCTCAGAATGTCAGTGCCTAAATTAATCTGTAGCTCTATGTCTGGAAGGATCTATAGATTTAACACTGGAGAGTTGTTTTTCTGCTGGAAGAAGCTGCTTGGTTTGTAAATGAAGGCTATTGCTCTGCTTAGCAGTAGCATGCACTTTGCAGCATAGAAATCTGTATGTGATGGGATGAAAAAAGACCCTGGAATCTAAGGGCTCAGCAAAGTCACAAAGAAATTAATATTGTGTATTGCTCAGGGAATGGATTGTGTCTCATGGACCATTGCTATTACTGTCAGTGTGGGACCTGGAGAAGACCTGTGCTTAGTCCCAGCATAGTCTCTCCAACCTGAATCACTAATTAGATTGTGTTTGTAGAGTGGTTGGAAACTTAAGTGTTGTTAACTGGCATTATGCACATATACAATATATATGTGTGTACATTTATATATATATATACACACATATATATATACACCACACACTTGGTTTGGAGATTTGTTACTAGGTCTCTTATTCTAGGTCTGGATCCCAATATAAGAGTATGGAGCTGCCTGTTGGCTGTTACCCTTTGTACTCTGGATTGCTAGAGAATTCATTGCCTGTGTTGTCATCAGCCAAGGTGGGAAATGCCTGTTTGGAGAACACGTCCCTCCTCTACAATGCTCTTCAGGTGTCTCACAGGCTCTTGGACCTTTCTGTTTGGTGTTTGTATTGATTCTTGGCCAGATTTACAATAAAACAGAAAGCAAAAACCAGCCCTATCCTTGGTGGGAAGAGTAGGAAGAGCTTGGCAGCTTGAAGGGATAGCCTAGAAACCTGAACAAGGAGAAAGGAGAGACTGTTACTTGTCCAAAACGATATGGGGTTGGGGCAGTACTCGTGGCTATATCATGGCAGGGGACTGGCTGCCAAAGAGGGAAGGATGGTCTCTTACTGGGGTTGGTGCTTAGTGTGGTTAATGACAACCATAAGTAGGAAAATATGGATGCTATTGGAGAGAGAGGCCCAGGAACGGATAAAGAATAAATTGGCTGCACTGTGTACAGAGAGGGCCAAACAGATGTTGGGCCTGATCCAGAACCCATTGAGTTAATGGAAAGGATCCCTTTGGTTTCATTGGACGCTCTCTCAGACCCATTACAGCTTCACAGGAAGCAGTGGAGACCAAGAGTAATAACTTGTGGTGACTGGAGTGGTGTGTGTTGCATAGGTGTGGGCTGTGAGGTTTTCATGGTGAAAACAGATGGGTCTTACAGATGCGTCCATTTGGCCTGGGTAACCCTCCTGCCCCACTTCCCCCACCTGATGGTGAGCAGTCTCATGAGGTTTAGGTTCTCTAGCCAATGTTTTGGCATGATTCTGTGCAGAAGTGCCCTTCTGCCTTCTGTATTCCCCCTCCTACTCAAGGAGGTTCAGGTTCGTGGTGGCCCAGGATTTAGAAACCAGTGATTTGAGCCATCCCCACAGAGAAGGAAGAAACGAAGCCTGCTGAGAACTGTTGACCAGGGAGGAATTTTGTTGTGGACCAGCAAGAAAAATAATGTAAAGCAGGTGTTTCTGCAATCGTGAGACGTTTGTAAAACCAACGTTGTCCAACGAGTCTCCCACTCACATTCTCATTCACATGATATTGCAAGGTCTAACACGAAAGACCGCAAATAGGAAACATCTCTCTGTACTAGTTGGCGTAGGACCTGTGCTAGGGCCTCCCTCCCCTTTTCTGTCTGTGCTTTTCTGTTTATTTAGGTGTGTGCCTTTGTTTCTGTTTTTACATTTAGCACAAGTAGAAAGGAAATGGGATTTCGTACAGCTTAGGAGGCTGGGAGGTCACCATGCTTCGGAACATGGGCTTTTTTTTGTCCTTACACCACAGGTGCAAGTCCTCACAGGCCAGATCCTCACTAATATAAACTGCCCCAACCTCCACAAGATCTTCCTCCTTTTAACCAGCCTATTTGAGGAGGTTTGTGATATCCAGAGATGCAAACACAGGCTATACTCAGGCTGGTCTCCTGTATAGGAATGAGAACTTGAAGGTGAGCAGCTCTGTTTGTTCTTGGTGGTGGAATCAGGAGGAATGGATTGACCATTGCATGCGAAGATGCATCAACAAACAGCAGATGCTGTTTTCATTCAGGGTTGTGAATTTATTGGAAATGTAATTTAGGGAATAGTTTAATTTAGTTGAATTTAGGCCAACTTGGGGAGAGGCAAGGAAGTGAGTTATAAGGGTAAGTTCAAGGCTCTTCTCAGGACCACCCTTACCCAAACATGAATAGCTTTGTTCTCTCTGTTAATGAGGGAAATCCTCACATTGGAATGGGAGTGACTGTTATTGCTGAAAGAAAACACTGTCAATCTCCTGTGAGAAACTCTGCTCTGAAAGGGGCTAATAGTTCACAAAGCTACTGTAAACTGGCTTATTTTGCTCAGCATCCAAGACTATTTTGCCAGTTTATTTCAACTAAAGACTTACCCTGGTTTCCTGTGACATCACATCAAGCTCCTCACAATCCACCTCTGGATTTTCAATCATCCATCAGCCAAAGAACCGCTCCCAATCTTTTGTAAGAAGCTATCAGTCTTATTCACCTCATCTCCAGCTGTATTCATACTCACTTCCCTCCCTTTTGCAGGTGTTCCCTTATCCATGCTGGCAGTAACATACGCAAGCTACAACAGTGCCAGTCATGGCTAAGGCTGAGCTGGATTTTAGGTTCTTAACAGGTTTAATTTGTGACCCTACAACACCCAATCTCCAAAACGTAATCTCTCACTGACAATAAAGTGCTTTTAGCCCTGTTTAAAAAGAAGCTGGTGCTGAAAGAAGCAGCTCAACCTTTTTGTGTGAGGTAAGGGTCAGTTTATGGCTGGTTAATCGCCTGGCAGGAAGGTTGTGTGGCAACTTGGCAATGATAGCATAACACAGCTGAAGGAGAACGCCTGAGCCCTGTCTTCTAGTCCTCTTTTAACCATGCTGGCTTGTTTACATTTGGGTGGTAGATGGGTGGAGCCCGTATTCCCATTTCTGGCTCGTATCCGTCCACTTGGATGTCAACGAAAGCTGTTGCAATTATATCATCATCGTGTCCCGCTATTGGAAATGATTAGTCTGTTCATTTTCCATAAATACTGGCTGGCTGGCTTCACCTGGCAGGGGCTGGGAATTGTCATGGCAGATAGGAAAGCCCAGAGAATATAAGGATTCATAATTCCATGAGAGTTATGGTGTTTTCCAGGTGCAAAGTTGAACAAGCCCATGCTGTTGGATTTAGACATAAACAGAAATGCCAGTTTTTAGATGCATTCAGGTAGCAATGGAGAAAGCGCAGGTATTTCAAAGCAAGGGCAGTCTTACTGTGCAATTTTAGTCAGGAAGGGAATTTGTTATTAAAATAAGCCTCAAACTCATAGGGGAACTTTTAAGTTTCAGGTGAAAGTTCAGAAATAATCAGGTTTTCTAACTAAATAGCACTTCCCATTCCTACCTCTCCACCACAGCAGCCTTTGCTCTTCCATACCGATCAGTTCCAGCGGGTGGAACCAAATGTAGCCCTGTATTAACTTCAAGGCTATTTATTCTACAAGTGAGCTCTAATTCCAAATAATACTGATGCCAACCTTTTTTCTTTTCCCCAGGACTCAGGCATACAACACACTTTCCTCTGTTGGAGCTCATCATTCCATAACTCCAGAAATTGCAATATAAACCTTGGCTACTACGCACACTTCAACTTGAAAACACAGCAGTGATCTGGGATTTTAATTCAAGCAAATTTGAAAGTGGATTAGAAATAGGATCCAGCTGCATCTCTAATAGTCAAAAGCAAAATTAGCAGAACATTGGAGCTGAAATGACTTTCAGCTTTTTTCCTCCCTTTTGCTTTAGAAGAGGAATTACATAGACGTAAAATACCATAATTAAATTGTCATTTGTTCCTTACCTTGGTAGAAGCTCTTCCCAGCTGAACGCATCTCAGTTTCTATCCTAAGCATTTACCTACAGCACAGGGTTGGGGGGGCATTGGGATGGAGGGTGTTATTACTTGCTTTAAGCAATTAGAAATCAGAGGCATGCACAGCCTGTCTGCTATAGTCTTCAGCAAGCGCCTTGCCAGGCTCTGCAGGTTATACATCATTAGCACACAGATTGTCCAGGAGAGCCCAAAGCTTGTGCAGGTGTGTTGGCAAAGCTCACGCCACTTCCCTTCCCTCCTCCCTCTCCGCTGCACTTCCAGCAAGCCGATACTTGAAACTCTGTGTGGCAGAATCACAGCGAGCTCTCCTCAAGCCTCTGTTAGCTCGAAGCTCACCCAGCAGACGTGACTCGGAGATGGCGCGTGGAGCCTGGAAGGGACGTGCTGGAAAAACAAAACCATGGAGTCAAGAGCTTAGTGTGTTTTTCCATGATTGTATGAAAAGAAAAGCACTTGTGTGTTTTTCTTAAGCACTTTCAGATATTAGAAGTTTCGTGAACGCAGACACGGCTGCTTTCTTTTTGTCTTCTTTTTCCCTGCCCTTGAACTTTGGGAATGACTACAGGGAATATATTTCAGCCTGTTTTCAATGACCCGTTCATCTGGTGGTTTGATTTCAGCTTTTCCCAAAAGGGAGCGAGCTTTATTCGAGTTCTGCTCCTGGCATTAGCTGCCCTTACTTGCGCATCCCACTCAGATAATCAATAAAGTGGATGGCATCTGAAAATAATTACACACTCGGCTGTTCCCCAGCTTCCAAGACGGAGACAGAAGCTGGGAAAAGAGCCTTTGCATATTCAGCACTTTGTTAAAGGAATGAAATATAGTGTTATGTGTTATTGTTGTATCCTGAAACCTGGGCATTCAGCAGCAGTTGCTTTTGACATTGTGTAGTGCTCTGGCCGTGCAGCACCTGATCACAAAGCTCATCATCTTTCCTGGCTTTGCCAGAGGAGTTGTCCTGTCTGCTTGTACAAAGGATAAGAGCTGTCAAATGGGTTGCAATGTAACAGTGGTGTCTGCATCCTCCCCTAAGGAGGAAGGATGTAGCCAAGTTCAGTGCTCTCCTTCTTTAGGGGACACCACCACAGTTGCATTTTTACAGCCAGATGTCCTGGCCCCAAGCTACTGTGCAAGTGTGTGGCCTGTGCAAGGCATGGTGTTCCTCTGTGGCATGGGGTGAGTTTTCCCAGCCAAAATCATGTTCAAACCCCAGCTGAAATGCCAAGGGTCTGTCTTTATGCCACTTAGTGCAGAGGCAGCTTTGGATGTCTGAAAGGCTTTTGCTGCCTACAGAAGAACCTGATTCAGATTCTCTATCACCTGATGGAGTCTTAACAGCCAGGAAAGTACGTGAGTCGTCTCATATTAGAAGATATTTAATGACTATCTTAGGTTTGCAGCTTCAGCCTCCCTTCTCGCTAAGATGGACCATTGGCATGAATCTGAGCATTCCCACTGCAGCCTACCTATAGAGCAGCTGCCCCATGTGCCCACACAGGACCTCTGAAGTGAGCAGATGGTAGAGAAAGGAGAGGCACAGATTTTGCCAGGGTAAGTTGCAACTGCACAGTAAGTATTTGACTTTTTACTCCTGCAGCTCTGGAGAAGCTTTGTGCAGCACTGTCACAGCAGGGACTAGGTCCTGGTTATGATCTTACACAGGTTTTAATGATCTTTCCTGATAGTCTGCTCATGGCCTGCACTGGAGGCAGGGAGAGAGGTGAGGTGAAGCAGTGGTGTGACCCAGTGTAGCCATTCCCACATATTTCAGTTATACCTTTCTCTCTGGAGCTGCAGAGCCAGGAAGAGCTGCATAGCTAGGAAAGACCTGTGATGTCTGCAAGAGCTGGGAACGGAGGACATCCAGAGTTTGGCGGCTGCCTCCCCACAAATAAGCTAAGGCCATCAAGCACCTCTCTGCTGGGTGCCAGCAGGGCTATTTCACATATCCGGGCAGCAGCAATTACAGGGGAGCAGTTATTTTTGGCCATTACTACAGGGTCTCTGATATCTCCTAATAGGCAGCAAGCAGAAGTGTTTGTTCATGGCTTGCTCCATTGTCCATCCCCAGCTTTTCTCTGTGGCAGGACATTGTTTGCAATGCTGTTAAATCCTCCTGCCAGCCCCAACAATGCCTCGCGCAAGCCCAGCGTGTTGGGAGCTTCCAGGCCACATTAAAACCGATCCTGCTCAGCCCAGCTCTGTTTGTTGCGCAGTGTTTGCTTAGTGATTAACTCCTGCACGGACATACACAGCCACAAATCTCTAGGTTGTCTCACAGCCTTTTCATTCAATTAAGTCTGTTGACTTAGTCTCATTTTGAGCAGTAACTGGATTTAGATAAGGCAGTGGAAACCAAAACATCAATTGTGTGATTTCTGGCCCAGCCGGTATGTTGATCTGAAGGGAATGTTTGTGCGGGCGATAACCGAGGCAGCGCAGTGCTTAGGACAAAGTCACTTGGTGCAAAGACTTCCATGAAGTAAAACCCCTCTGCATTAAGTACAAGCACTTGCCAGAGGAAGTGAAGGGAGCTGCTGTGCTGCAAACAGCAGCCAGCAATGGAGAGGTCGTGGCTGGGCTGGAAGCTCCCACTGGGTGAAGGGGCTGTGCTGGAACCCAACCGGTATAACTGTAATGGGTAGAATCATTTGGGATTTAGCCAGTTACTTTTCTCCAGCAATAGACCAAAGTTATTCTGGGATAATTTCTCCCCACAAGCTGTAGGGCATGAATTCATACTCAGTTCCTTAAGGGCTTCATTTGCCCAACATGAACCAGCCTGCATTGCTTGCATCCCAGGGAAGAGGATATGCAGATGGGACACCCTCAGCATCTTCAATCCTTAGACTGCAGGTAGCCCAGATGGAAAAATCCTCCATACTAAAAGAGGTGATATCCCCCTGTATAAGCAAGATTAAAGAAAACTCTTCTATTTGCAAACAGACATTTTTGTGATGCATTCCTATGCCTTCTCCTGCTTACACACCATAGTCTGGAATTACAAAATACATTGGGAAACATACATTGTTATATATTTGTCAAAGCACATTTCAATGCATGTCTTTTTTGTCACATTCTTTTCCAGATAACTGTTAAGCTAATGGGGAGCATAGGGAATTCCTGATGTCCTGCAAACCTTCAGCAAGGAGCATGGAAGAAGTGCAGAAAAAGGCAGTGAGAGGGCTATGAGATAAGGTACACCATTGGAAGACAGCAAATATATTACTGACTACTGATAGTAGGGAGGGTTTCTTCCCCCTTTTCCTGTCCCTATATGCCCTTGTGAAAACTCCCTCTCTGGATTTCTTGTTGGGCCCCTTTACATATTGGAAGACTATAATAACGTGTCCCTGGAGAACTTCTCCAGGCTGAGCAATGACGTGGAGCCAGTACTTCACATCATCATCCCTGGTTCATAATGGGAATCACACCAACCAGCCTAAGCAGTGTTACGCTGCTATGTGCCCTTACAGTACTGCTCTGTATTTGACCTTCCTTTATGGAGCACACTGGTATGTTTTAGTGCACTCAGGCTCAGTGTTTCCATCAGTGACTTAGATGGTGGAGTGCTTTTAGCTTTCCTTTCACCAGGACATTGCAAGAAAGGTGGAACATCTCCTCCTTGCTCTCCATGTAGACACCTTCCCTCATCCTATGTCTGTTACTGTCACAGCCACTGCCATTGGAAGCAAGACAAGCCTGTTAAAATCTGGTTCCTTTGGTATGTGAAGACTGTATCTCCTGCGCTCCTGTCTGCTGCAGCTGAGCACAAAGCAGTGAAGCTATGCCCAGCACAGGGCTGTGCCCTGGCACGGCAGATTAGCTCAACACAGTGAGCAGCTCCTGCGACCAGAGCAAGTGGCTGCGCATGTGTGTACACACACACACATTCACAAACACTTAAGTGTTGGCAACATATATTAAACATCTTCTGGTAGCGATGAAAGATGGCATCCTCCCAGAGTTTTGCATACCTGTGAGCTAATCAGCCTTTTGTGTGAAAGCGTAGGTGGGGACTCTTCTAACAATACGAAGTTGATTAGCTCATCATCTTGGCTTTAGGGGCATACTGGTGTGCCCATCCTGCTTTCAGAACTATGAATAATCCGGCTTTGCTGCTGTCCTCTTATAAAAAAATAGGAGAGAGTGTAGTTTCAGGGCTTGGTGCTCAAGCCTGTACTCAAGCCAGTACAGGTGATGAGTAGGTATTTGCCTATTATTCACTGGTATCACTCTTGGCTTCAGGTCTCCCTTGGAGAGTTGTCGGTATCAAAAGTGATGCCTATCTGACAGAAATAATTGCTGCTTTTCAGCCATTGATTGGAATTATATCCTTGAAGATCAGGCATGCGTGATTCACTGTCAAAGTGAGAAGACCATTAACAGAAGTCTGTGCTGGTCATGGTTCATTTAAATCTCTATTAACAGTTTGGTTGGTGGAGCAGACAGAGCTCTTTACAGTAGGTTAAAACAACAGAACAGGTTGGGAGAGCCTCAGCTTTGGGAGGGGAGGCAGATAGTTCTGAACAAATGTTCTGAATAGACTTTAGGAAGAGTCTTACGTGAAAAAGAAAGTGCATAATTAAAATACATGTGAAGAACCAGGTCATGGTAGTGGCAATGTGCTAGAGGAGCTGGTAGAGAGCAAGCTCAAATCTAAGTCTGCTGTGTGATCTGTGGCCAGAAAGACACTTGTTTTCAGATGAGGTATCAAGAGCACCTTTTGTGTGGAGATCAGTCTGGTGCAGGAGACTGGCAGATCTGGGCTCCGTACTCCATATGAAGATAGAAACACAGGAGGAAATCTGGAGGAGAGCAAAAGAACTGATAAGAGGCTTCAAAAAACGTGACCTAGAAGGAATTTTATTTCTTTTTTAATGGATTTGTTTAGTCTAGAAAAGACTGAGGACAGCTATGAGAGACGTCACATGGGAAGGCACTAGGTGAAATGGCTATGGTAAAAGGGTACAGTGATCACTGGTCTGTTTGCATGGGGAAAGACAAGATTGAGTTGGCTTTATCTGGGGCAAAACAGAGGAGGTAAGAATTGAGGAAATCTCTATCCATAAAGAGAAGATGAGGCTGGGACTGATGGGGCAGAAAGGGGGTTTGGGATCTCCCTCTCTGGGAGTTTCCAAGGGTGTAAACTAATGTACAAGAGGAGTGGCACAGGCACAGAAGGATGCAGAAGGGTCTCTCTGTATCTACATGCATTTGTTTAAATCCATTCTTCGGGGTTTACTGCTTTGGTGCCAGAAGTAGAAGGCATGTTGGACTCAAGGTTGGTTACTAAAAGGGAAAACATGCTGATAGGTGGGTATGTTTGCACAGAAAATGTTGATAAGACAGGAAAAATGATATCCTTGTCAGAAACAACAGCCAAAAGTTCTAGATGTTCTGCTTCAAAAAAAGTCTATTTAAGGAAAACAGGTCCTTTGGCAAAACAGTCTTTCATTAAAACAAAAGATTTAGATGGAAGCATTTGCTCTGTAGATTAGCAGCCCAGCAAAATCCCAAGACATCTGAAGTGTAATTACTGCTCCTGGAAATGGTTGCTTTTTCCCATTCAGGATTAAGTAGAGATAACACAACCCCTCTGTATGCGATGGGAAGATGGGAGAAGAGATTGTCAATGGAGCCTGAGAGTAGCTTCACCTGCAAAAAGAGGGCAACAGAAGAATAAGTATCCAGAAAGACAGTGTGCATTAACTTGCCAAATTAAGAGGGAAATGGTATCTCTCACAAAGTCAAGGAAGGACTGCGGTTAAGGGATGAGAGTCAGAAACCCAGCATTCAAAACGGGCTAGTTCTCACAAAGCCTGCACTTATATGTATTCAATCCAGGAAACTGGTTAGTGGGATGTGAAACTACCATATGTTTTTGCAGATGCTACAAGTATGTGTGCTTTCCTTATGTATATATGCTTTATACCCACTTTGGAAAATGGGTCAAAGCCTTCCAGTGCTCCAGGAGGGAAAACTCTTGAGAATTTACAGATCTGAGATGCTGTGATTAATGTTTCTGGACAGCAATTTCACTTTCCCCTATTGAGGCTTGGAATAACAGAGAGTGCAACAGGAGATCCACACCAGAGATCAAGGCAGGCACATCTGCCTGGCTGTCAGATTTCACGCCAACAAATGGGAAGAAAATTAAAAGACTAAAGCCAGAGATCTGGTCCTTGCTCTGGGAGTGCAAAGAGGTCTGAAAGGCTCCTATGCAGATACTTGTGCTTGGCATAAAACCACCATGGAAACTCCTGTGTTTCCCTGGGTTTGCCCTTTAGTAGAAAGATGTCAAATCAGTATGAAGGAATTAGGTCTTCTTGTTAAAAGGGCCTTGAGTTTGTGTCACTTCAGTTAAGAGGAGGTTGCAATGTGCAACCTCTGCCCATCACAGCTCAACATCTGCCCGTCCAAACACTCCAAGTTATGGGCTTAGATATTAAATCATAAGCCGGGGAGACAACAGACCATAAATACTCAAAAGGAGGGGTTTTATCTCCAAAGGCCCAGGGACATTTGTACCCTGAGATACCATCCTTCTGCCAGGCAGGGAGGATGAGCCACCTTCATCATTGTGTAGCACCTAACTTTGATTTCCAACACAAATAGCCCCAGACCTCTCTGCACTGGGGGCAATATGACACTGCCGGATGATTACACATGACTTCTTAATACAAAGCCAATTGTGTTTATGTGCCATTACTCAGTTCCAAATTACAAGCCTTATCTCACAGGAAGCTTGGGATGCCTCTATAGTTTCAGAAACCTCATGGTAAAAGGGTCAGTTTTTAAATATAGTGCTTTCCAGAAAGACTATCTTAAAAATATAGTGCTGTTCAAATCCTCTGCTTCCTTTAATGCTATTTTCAGGTCAGTGTTTTTCAATTTAAACATTAGGCTTAGCAACTTGCATGAGATGTCAGATTAAAGGGACAAAGCTTGGGTTTTCCGTGCCCATCCAGAAATAGCTCTTCCCTGGGTGGGCCAGGTGAAGTAGAGCAAGGTTCTTGCTGCATGACTTCCCCCAGCTCTCTGGGTGGAGGAGAGAGAAATGTGACTGGCTGCTTGCAGAAAAATCTGGCCAAAAGCATTGGGCCCACATCCTCTGTGGAGGTAAATCAACATCGTCTGAGTGGCATTTCTGGAACCAAGACTATTTTCATCAGGATCAGGCCTTTTGCATATGGTGAGGAAGTGGTAAAGATCACAAAGGGAGGGAAAGATATACATGCATGGCAATAATTGCAAAAAGCTACAGGGTTTTCCTCTGTAGGTGGTGTCATTTTCTCTGCTGGATTAAAGCATGTCTCTCCCAGCACTCTTTCCCTTTAAGGAGCCATGCTGAGCAGTGCATCCCGATAAGACAACAAGCCCAGATGCCCAGAGGAAGAACAGTGTTGTTGTGAAGACGCAGGCCCAAAAGGCAAAATGTCTGGATTTTATTTGCAGCTCTGCCACAAACTTCCTGGATGATCATAGCCAAGTTAACCAGGTCCGTTCTTTTTCAAGCAGCGTCTGTGCCCTTTCTGCATATGCATGAAGCACACATTCACCCATTAGAAGTCCAAGAAGTGCAAAGCTGCAAAGAAACGCTGCTGCCTACGTGCTGCCCTGTTTTCCCCAGGCAAACGGTGATGATCTGGTGAAGCCAGATCCCTGCCAGCAGGGATTTGGATCCAGAAACACAAGACCCAGGCGAGAGCATGAGAGAAGCCCCAGATCAAAGCCCACCTTGCCCCATGGCCAGAAGACAGTGGAAGTAGACACTGATGGGAGGAAAGTGTAATCAAGGTGAGCAGAGCTGGACTTCCAGAGCCAGGAGTGGTTTGCATGAACATAGCAACCCTCAAAGGATTTCCAAACCTTGGGAGCATGAGTAGTCCATGCCAAGCTCTTAAAGCACCTTGGGATTTTAGCTTCCTTGGAGCAGGACTCATTGCTTCAGCTCTACGTCAGACTTGCTGGATCGCACGGGGCTTTGGTAGCTCTCACAAAGGACAGCTTCCCCTCGTTGTGTCAGCTCCCTGCCTCTCACGAGGAAGTGATGCTGCCTGCCAGGGTGTTGAGGCTAAATGCCCTGGTGTTTCCTCATGCCTTGGGAGGGAAGAGAAGTCTGGAGAGAATTACTGTTGTGATGTGTAGGAGCTTTGCCAGTACAATGCCCTGTAATAACAGCTACTCTTCCTTCAGGTTATTAAGTTACCGATTTTTTAGTACTCTTGCTCATGACAAATAGATCTTGGGTTTAAAGAGATGCTTTCCTTCTCTCTCCTCTTTTCCTGACTTAATAAGTATATTTTGGAGATTTTTCTTCTTTCTGTTCTTCTTTCTGTTCAAATTGTCATCTTCCAAATAATTCTTCAAAGCTGCCATGAGGCTGTAACCAGATAACCAGCATGTTTGTGCCCTGTCTCCATGGCTTAGCAAGAACTGAAGCACGAGGAAATACTCTGAGAGGAGCTATAGATGATGAAATGGGGTTTAAGCTAAAGAAAGGTCTATCTATTCAGAGACAGTCTAACAGCTGAAGTAGAGTGCTGGTGCTGGGTTGAGCTTTCACCCCGGCTGGCAGTGGAGTTCATACATCTGGGCTCAGAATGGTGTTAACGTGGCTACACAGCTTCAGTCTGGAGATGGCTTTTGTCCAGTTGGCTGAGAAGGGGGCTGGATTGGCAGGCAGCTGTTTGCATCGGCCAGTGTAGACATGCCCAAGTTCTCTTAATACACTACTGGAGGGTACTCGGATATTGCAGCGATGAGGGCAGTCTGGGAACCTGTTTAGACCAGAATATGGGTTTCAGTGGCAGTTTTCTGGCTGATTAATTGGGTGACTTTGTGCAAGTCTCTACTTGCTGTTGCCCTATCCAATAAATGGGAATAGCAGCATTTGTCTCCCTTTGTAAAACACTTTGAGGTCTATGGATAATCCTCCTCTTTTTTCCCACCCATGATTATGGGACCAAGTGGAATCTTACGACACATTGAGTTTCTGTGGTCTGGCGTTTGCCAAGCATTTGAAAATGACTCTTTGGCTTGAGTTTACAATGTCTGTGATTGCCACGTGATTGTTCATGGAAGCTCCTAGTTGAAATCAGGTCACTATACAGCTGAAAACAGATGAAATTAGGAGAGAAACTGCAGTAGTCTTCAGCAGTATACAGACCCATGGTGATGTGCACTGCCTGGGGCACCCTGCAAGCATTAACCACACACATCAATCATCTCATCAATAACTGACATTTTGTGGTTCAAAGGTCTGCAAACATTTAAGAGTGGAAAGCTCTAAACAAAGAGGGTTTGTCTTGATCACCATCCTTTTGCTCTCTCCATTCCCCAGGACACTGTGCATACAGTAGAGAGAGCTAGAGAAATACATCTCCATGGACAACAGGTATTTTAGGACACAATTTCTTCTTGCCCTGGTTTTTCCTTGGACTTGGATGTTTTCTCCTACACTGAATGTAAGTCCATTCTTGGATCTCATCCCTAGCAGGTTCCAAAGGGATGTGTTACAAAGGATATGCTGGTTTTCACAGCGACTTGAAAGACAGCCTAGATCATTACAAGTCAACTTTACAAGTGACTTGGGAACTGAAGAAGAGAGTGAGTAGTTAAGAAAACAGGTGACTGATACACAGGGATCTTCCCAAAGAACATTGCAAGGCTGTAGGAGCCTTGAAGAGCCAGGAAACCAGCAGAGATTTGTATCGGGCAGCATGATCTAATGAGCTTACAGAAGAGAGGCTATGGGATGGCTTGATCACAATCTCTGAGTACTCACAAGCAAGAGGAAGAGAAATGTGGAAATGAGGCAGATGTCTACAGAAATCTTATGGCTATAACTTAAAGCTGGACTTTTTGTGAGGAAGGGGAACATGATGAACAATAGGCTCCTTCAGAATAATGCTCCAAGGCTTCTATAATAGCTCCTGTGGCCCCTGAGTGGCTGGGGGAGCTGTAGTTTTAAGAGGAACGAACTGGAGGGTGTCCAATGGCCTTTGCCACATGAGGTAGCAGATTATGTGGTCTTCCTGAGTCTGTAAACCAGTGGTTTGGGTTTCTTCAGTGACAGTAACATGAAAGTCAGCTCCACCTGCACGTCTTGCCAAGCACTGAGCAGAATTAGTGAGGGGAAAAGCATTTGAAAGGGAATAAAAGGGAATAGTGTTCTAAGACTCAACTCCAAATAGCATGAGGTATTCAGGCTATGCTGAGCTACCTCTTTTCTTGGCCTTTGCCTCTACTGTACCATTACAGGATGACAACACCAGAATTACCTGCTTGGATTTCTCCCTTTAAATCAGAAAACAAACCCCAGCAACATAAAAAGAGCCCACCAGAGAGCACAAATAAAAACCTGCTTTATGTGCTCCTTGAACCAGGGATGTGAGGGGCTCAGCACCTGGCTGGACTGGACCCAGTGGCTGCGTATTTCATGAGTCCTGTCAGATATGATCTGTCCATACACAAGCCATGTTTTACCTATAAAGTAAATTGCATTACATGGGCTATAATGTACATTTTCAAAGGGGACCCACCTTAAAAACATTTTGTTTAATAAAATAACTTAATTAGAAGAGAGCTTCTGGCTGCTGTGGTTGAGGCTGTGATAATTTTTCCTTCTCAAATCATTTTCTCTGTTTATTATACTTAATTATAGTGTAATTATGTATCCATCCTCTAGGCAAATTATGCAATCAGAAAATGTGAGTGGTTCATTTGCCACTGCTGTTGGGACCAGTGTTTACATCCCTACTATAAAATATGAGCATCATTTCTATTATTTATAGTATATACGTCTATGCATAGATATAAAAGATGTTTCACACAGAAGGAAGAAACAGTGTAAGTATTTTATTGGCAGTCGCTTTTGCATCATCCACCTAATTCATTTGTGGCCTGCTAATAATGAAACCATCCAAAGCTAAATAGGTGAAATCTTCACATGGATTTTCTCAAACACAAAACACACACAGCTGAGGAACGTGGAAGTTCCATAACTTAGCTTTAATTTTGGCAGATTATTATTACTTTGTTTTGCATTTCACTTTCTTGTATTCTGGCCAGAATTTCTTAGCATAACAAGAGAGAAATGAGCCCCACAATATTTGGCTATGGGGTGTAGGTTTGTGTTCAAGTCATGGATTCAGACTCAGCTTCTTTCTCCCGTGTGCTTCGTGAACTTTCTAGCCCTGAGATCTCTTCCAGCCTAGTTGATGATATGATTCTATGGCAGCACTGACTTTTAAAGGCTAGGCTCTTCTTGATTTCCTTGATGCAAGTTGACAGATCCTGTTTGAGCATAGTAAAAGATGAAGCCAGATGTCCAAACCTTGAAAACCCTCTTGAGATTGATGTTTTCTCCTTCTTTGTCCAGCTCTCAGCATGAGTACAACTCAGATTCCCACTTAGCTTCTCTTCATGTATTTACTTTGCAGAGATGAGACCACTCGCACCAACAGAGCAGGCGGAGAAGAAGATGCATCTGTTGGTGAAGCTCAGCCCAGCTCTGTTGGCATCAAGCACCCATGTTTATTACAGCTGGCAAAGAGGTGAGCCATCCATGCAAAATGGCCAGCCTACCTAACTGTCACCACAGGTGATGGAAATCTGGGTAAGTGTTTGATCTAACCCATTTTCCCCCAGCTGGGGAGCTGGTCCTGCCTTTCAGTGTCACTCATCTGCATACTGTCCCTGTGCATCTGCATAGTGCTCTCCATCAGTGTCTTGCAAACACGCCTTTGCAGGAACTAAAAGGCCTCAGCATGGTCTACCTTCCACCTCATTCCCTGCAGGCAGGCTGGTATTTGTATGAAGAGCCAACATTTAGAAGCCACATAGGCAAGTGTCATGCTGCAACTGAAGGGACAGGAGTTGCCTGGGGAGCAGTGGGGAGGTTGGGGTAGAGTTGGCATGGCATAGCTGGGTGGGAAAAGCCAGGAATTTGGGACACAGGGAGGGTGCAAAGGAAGGGCCAGAAGTTGTGGTCCCCCAAATGGAGTTAAGCAACCCAGGGAAGGAGCAATAAGATGCTTGCTGATCATCCTCACCAGCCCTGCAGCTCCCCCATGCAGGCAGTGGCCTCAGACAGCCTTTCCCTCTCCCCACCCTCACAACGCAACCACTGCCCCATTCCTCCCTCTCCCTGAGAGCTGTCAGTTGTGGTCTCTGAGGGAAAGGCACTACCCTTGCCAGCCTGGGATAAAGCTATAGAGCAGAGAATCAAAGGCCAGATCCAGGCAGATAACCTAAGATCCAATAAAAATCCAGGGAGATCTTTCAAAGGAGCCAGCAAATCTTCCCAAGTAGGTGCTGTTGCTCCATCCTGACCTGCTGACCCGCTGAGGAGGCTGCATGTTTGTTCACACAGGTAGGCCAAAACAGCCAAAACAAGGTGGAAATAGCCAAGCCACTGGTTCTCAGTGCTGGCTGTAAAGTCCTCACACACAGCAGATAGGACAGGATGTGCCAACAGCCCCAAGTCTGCAAGCACGCAGTAGCTCCGCAGGGTGCTGAAGGACCACAAGACCAGGCACTGACTCAGTCCACAGCAACCAGGCATCTCCCCAGAGTGGGATGAGATGGGAGTAGTAGGTATGTAAGATGTTTTTGTTTTTTCCTGATGTTATCCCCATTTTCCCAGGTCCCAGCTTCAGACAGTCGTCTGCCATCCGCTTTGGCCAGACACCGAGACGCTAGCAATTGGCTGCTGTTGCTGTCATGAGTAAAGGTACAGTGCCATGAATTGTCTGTTCCCACAGGGATTTTGCCTGGTGTGAAATAGGTTGGGACTGGGTGAATGGTGCTCTGGCTGATCGGCCCCCTGCCAGAGGAGGATTTGTCCATTAGAGTCTCTCTTGGGTTTTAGGTGCGGCCTGAAAGGGAGGGTTTGAGCTAATAGTTGTTAGGGTTTTCCATTCTTTGTTATGAAACTCTTGGTTTTCCCATGCCATGGATTTGGGATTATATGCCTTAAAAAGCAATATTTCAAGTGGCTAGCTCCAGGGTACCATTTTTGACCCATTGGTTTGTAAATGCTGTAGAATGAGTGCTGTGTTTAACTATATTTGAGTGATGGGGAAGTGATGCAAATTACCTGAGGACAGGCAGTACTCTGAAGGAAGGGCTTGGAGAAGGAGTCAGAGTGCCAGTCAGTGTACCACGCACAAGCAGGGTTCCTCCATCCCTTCTGTCCTTTCCCAATTTGGTTTGCCTTATGTTCCTATGGAGAAATGAAAGAGGAGGAAATTCCATGTGGATTACAAACTCCAGCTTCTGTGCCAGGGGAATCTGCAGGCAAGTGAAGGGTGGCTGAATTTAGTCCAGTATTTGCCACTGATTCTTAAAGAACTTCTTATCACAGTGAACTGCTTCAGAAATCAGCCCAAGAGCTGATAGCCCACAGCACTGAGTGAGAACAAGGGCCACCAATGCTAATCTGAGATTTAATCAGTTGAATTTCAGTTATAGAAAAGCTATAAGGGAAGGCTGACATAATTCATGTCTTGCACTACTCCAATGAAAGCTGCATCGGAGAGAAGATAGAAATTATAGG
This sequence comes from Melopsittacus undulatus, assembly GCF_012275295.1. Lineage (NCBI taxonomy): Eukaryota > Metazoa > Chordata > Aves > Psittaciformes > Psittaculidae > Melopsittacus > Melopsittacus undulatus. The sequence continues at coordinate 4,813,441 of NC_047529.1, read as the reverse complement.
TGAGTACAAGATCTATGTGGTACCCTTTTTAAAGCCTTTAGATGCTCACATAATGCACAAACCAAAGCCGTGAGTGGTTTGATTATTTTATATATGGATCAATGCCATTATCAGTGAAATTAAGCCCATGCATCCCGCCTGTTAGTGAGTTTGTACAACGAACATGATGGGGCCAACCTAGTAAGGCTTATAAGAGACATTTCTATTCCTATACATCCTCTGTACAGGGGTTCACACTGTGCTCATGGACCTGGACTATTGTATGAAATAACTGAATAGTCATGAAGTGGAGAAAATACTCTCATCCCCACCCTCATGGTGGGTATGCCTGTGCTGCAGAGAAGCTCGAGATTGAAGGGATGCCAGTGGAGGCCCCCTGGAATCCTCAGTCTTGGAAATATGGTCCAGCACTGCCTCCACACACACTGAGCTTCACACTCCCAGGGAAGCATTGTGCCCATATCTGAACTGTCGTAAGTTAAAGCCAGCAGAAGTAGCTTTCCATTCACACCTTCAGTTTTCATGTCGACATGCCATAATGACATGAAGCAGCAGATGGATGCAGACCAGGAAGAATATCTGGACATATTAGGCAATGGGGATCAGTGTGTTTAGCTCCAACACCCCCACCATTACTCCAGCTGAGAGATCACAAGCCAGTGCCCGCAGCTACAAGGGACCAAACTGGAAGCTTCTCCTAAGTGAGAAGCAAAATGGGCTTTGCCCAGGTTTATTGAATGTTTTATTTAAACCACCACCTCCTGTCTGCAAAACCTAAACCCTGCCATTATAAATCACTGCTCCAATTCTGTTTGGGTTCACAGTCTTTGTGCTCGCTCTGAGGCAGAGCTGACACCTTTCACCTCCAGGGAAGGGTTGAACCACAGGCATCCAGCTAAAATCCCATGTTACCAGCTTGAAGTAAAACATGCTTTTCAGTCAGCTATGGGACATGTTTCCCAAATGCTCTGGTATCTCTGGTCCCCTCTACTTTGTCTGTGAAGCTATTACTTTGCATAATAGAAGGGAGAGACGCTCCGACCATCTGGTGGTAGGCAACGCCATGTATAATTTAGATTGCTTCACTTGCTCTCCCATCAACAACAGGAGCACAGCTTCCTCCTTGCTTCCCTTGATTTCTTAGCCCTTTGCTTGAAAGGCAAGGTCAAAAGCAGCTGCTGGGGAGTAAACTGTATCCTGAACTGGGTTGTGGAGTTTTGAGGGATACCTCTGCTTGTGGATGAGATTCCTTCATAACCAGGTCATTTCCCAGTTCTCTGTGAGCAAAGGGATAAGGAACTCATTAAATCCCAGCCAGGAGAGGACAGTTGGTATCATCATATATGCAAATGCCTCTTTCCCCTCCAGCAAAGCCTGAGGACTGGGATCATATCATCTGGGCATTGTGCTCTGGGGAATCGCTATTAAGGTCAATGTCACTGCAGCCAGTTAAGCAGCATCCTCAATGCATCCAACAGGCTAATTGTGAGGGAGATGGACAAGTTCACTCATATCCAGTGTGGAGAGAGCTTCTGGGGCTGGCACAGGAGCTGCATCACCCCTAAGGGACCCCTCATCTTGGGGACCAAGCCACCTTTGCATCCCCATTGGTGGTTCTCTTAGAAACCTGCACCAGGTTTGCTGCTATTGCTCTGTTTCAAGAAGAGTACCTTGGGCCTATCCAGAGCTGCTCTCCTGTTTATCTGCTCTTGGTGAGCACAATCACGTGGTTAAGGCCCTGATGCTAATGTTTATGGCTTAAATCAGTGGGATTATTCATGAGTTCAGAGATAACCATGTGCTTTTATACTTGGCTGGAATGGCGTCTAAAGCTGACAGCTGGGAATCAAAAGCTCTGAGTCACCAGGTCCCTCCTCTCCTTCCTGTGTGACCAGTCTACCCGTGTCTGCTTCCTTGCCTGCCGCATAAGGAGGATGACAATTGCTTTTATCTGATGGTTACTTTCAAATGGCCCTAAAGGCCTCTTTTGGTCTGATGAAAATTCAGTAGAAGCTGGACTAGCATGGAAAAGACAGGAGGACATTTAACTAATGAAGGTGCTGGAGCTCAGAAAGGTGATTACATCCTTTCTTCCTCCCCACATTCCCACACTTGGCAATTGCTGCAAACTTTTCTATGGGCAGAGAGGAGTGGGAGGCCAGGAAAAGGCTGAGACAAGGTTCTCTGAGTTAGTGGAAGGCTCAAGTGGTGGTTCGGGTGCCCAGCACAGCAGGCTGCCAGCAGTAGGTACACCTTAAAAGAAGCCCCATCCAGTTAAACACAGTGACCTTGATCCTTCAACCCTCTTGTTCACATATCTACTTTGTAAAATGAAACATGCACAAAAACTAGGGAGAAAGAGACAAAACGCAGGCCAATTGGCACATATTTGATGCCTCAATATACAGTAAGTCCCCAGGGCAGTGGTAAAGGGTTTTCCACATTTGGCATGTACACTTGTGAATAAAAGATGATTTTAAATATAGACTCCATCAATTCTCCTACTGCTCCTCCCGGTGTCAGTCAGGGATTTCTCTCCCCATAGACCTGAGCAGAGCACTGGCTCACAGCACTCAGTGCTGAGCTTTAGGAGAGACAAGCAGCACAAGCTGCCCAGGATGCAAAAGGCTGAATGGATCAATGGCTGATGACCAACACATTTGCTTGGTTGAATTGGCACCATTCCTGGGAGGATAAGTTGCTCCTGCAACCCTACTTTGTGCACCCATGTTTTGGTGCAGGGGGAAGCTGGCTTTGACGTGCCTTTAAGATGAAGCCTACACCTCCCTATTGGTTAACAAGTCAAATAAGATCATCTGTTTAGATGGTGTGAGAAACCCTGTGCAGCGCAGTGTACAGCTGCTGTATCCATGTGAATATACAGGCTGAAACCCTGCAGAGGAGCTGTGGGTGTCCTCCCAGCTGCCCTGTGCTTTTGCAGGCATTTGTAAATACAATTGCTCTCACTTTCCATTGATAGAAATCAAAAAGCAATTAAGAATCAAGCTCTTGAAATTGATAGGTCTCCTGAATCTGAAACATTTCTCATTCTTTGGCTGGTATCACTGCCTAGATGAGATTATTTTCTTAAAGGGAAGATTAAAATAAACACTATTTATGGTTTCATTATTTGAATGACTAAGAAGCTCCAGCTTTATTTTAACTTCACAGAGGACCAGGAGATGTTTTTAATGATACGTTTCACTCAGCATCTTTCATCCGAGGATCTCAAACTGCTTTTCAAATAATTAATTAACCCTTGTACCTCTCCTTGAGACAGTTATTATCTCTGATATTACTGGTGGGTAAACAAAGGCACAAAGACGTCAAGGCACAAGCTGTTTTCCAAATATTAATTAACTAATTCTCACACCACTCTGTGAGACTGTTACTATCTCTGCTATTACCAGTGGGTAAACTAAGGCACAGCTATGCAAGCCACTTGCCCAAGGCCGTGCAGGTGAGTCAGTAGCAGAGCTGAGAATAGCATATGGACCAGTCTAACCCTTAGCTGATGGTTTCTAGCAAGTACGATGCCATATTCCTGACAACAAGCAATGCAAGCCTCTGTGTAAAGCACAGCTGAAACCAGCTGGGTTTATGAAACTGTTTCCTCCAGTCTCTCTTCATCCACTGGAGATTATATTTGCCGACATTAGTTTGCAGCTTCTTTTGAACTTGCCATGACTGGTGGAATCGAAAGGAACTATGATGAGAAATGGTTGGTTTAAAGCATCTGGGGAGTTTTATGGTACTCCAGTGATGGTGGCTGTCCAGCAACACACATTATCCCTGTACCCATCCTGTGTGGCATTCTCAGGCCAGGAGAGCCCCAGACTCAGCCAGGCTTAGGATGCCATACACAGAATGATACCATCACTCCTTTCTCCTCCATCCAGGCTTGCAGCCTTGGAGCAAGCACATGCCCTGGGGAAGGAATGAGAGCAGGGCCAGCCCCAAGCATACTAACAGGAGCTGCTGTAAGTAAGTGTCTGTGTACTCCCCTCATTTATCCACTTTCCTCCTTTGGGATGTGACAGGGTCTGTGCAAGAGGTGTCTGGAGGTACATGGAGACCCCTTCACCAGCTAAAGCCACCTTACCTCCTTGCACAGTCCATCAGCTCAGACTTCAGCACACCATTATGCCACAGAGCAGGGACTTTCTGTCTTCCCTAGGAAGACAAAAAGCGAGGAAGCTGAAGCACCCTCTGCTCTTGGGAAAGGTCTTCCCTTTTCCATCCATCTCTAGCAATTCTCTGTGCAAGCACCTGAACCCTCACCACGCGCACATCCCAGCCGAGCTATTTCAAACATGGGCTTGGCCCCATCAGATGCAGTCTCATTTCCACATGAAAGGGCTAGAGAAATACGAAGCCAGCTCATCTGTATTGATAAGAATTTGGCATTACTTTCCCCCAGTTATCTAAGCTTTCTGTGTACATTAATCACAATGTGAAAACCAGGAAGGGGGGACACATCTTCTCAGCTCTTTATTTCTGAGCTCAGGCAATAATCTGGAGGTATTTTGTGGGGTATTTGGGACTGGTTTGTGTGTTACTTTCCTAAACTTCCCTTTTCCAGTTCCATGCTGCTGGAGTCTGATTGCTCCCTCCCCTCTGCAATTTGGATGCCTCACTCTTCTTGCTACAGCTCTGATGCAAGCGCTGCGCTGCCGTGTTTGCCAAACCTGGCATGAGTACCCACTGCTAGTCTAGACACCAGTCTAACTGTAGCACTAATGCTAGGGTTTAACAGACTGATCTCGGCGTTTGTCATAGCTCTGCCCACGGTCATCCCTTTGATCTTTATCCTTGAAAACCACAGTCATTGACAAAGGTAAAATGAATTTCTGCCTTTAAAAGACTTTGATGGCATTCCCTTGTTTTGTTTTGGGGTTTGGGGATTTTTTCCTCCTCTCCTTTGCTCTTCCAGCTGAACTTCATCATAAAACTTCTGATTACAGCTGCAGGACCAGATAGAGTTGATGCTTTCATGCTTTCTGCCATACAGATGTTTAGAAATCTAAGGGGGAAACACTTCTGAGACAAACTGCCAGCAATGGTAATGTAAACTTGAATGGGAATCAGAGACAGAAGGCCCTCAGGATTTGGTCTTGTACCTTCTTAAACAAAACCAAAACAAAATCACCTTGAATAGGGCCAAGTGCCAAAAGCAGGAAAGAATGAGAACTATTTGATATTAGATTTCTAGCTTGAAACCTGCAGTCTGCCAAGTACTACTGTTTGCCTTCATGTAGTACCTAGAGGTTGAGCTCAGACAAGGGCCTTCTATCAGACATTGTATAGACACGTTGTAAGAGATTGCCTCTGCCTGGAGGTGTTAATAATTTAAATAAACATGATGAGCAAATCAAGTGTTACCAGCTCCATCGTCTAGATGGGGAAGTGAAGGCAAGGAGTGCGTGCACCTTGTCCAAGGTCACACAGAGGACCTGAATTCATTGTAGAGCTCCAGGTCACCTTCACAGCAGTGATAACGTCATCTTTGCTGGTGAGCTGTTGGCTCCAAAAGTGATGGCTGGGTCACCAGTGTGCAGCTAGATAGCAGTGCCTCTTGTTTGTAATGATTCCTGTTGCTTTTCCCTGCTTTGAGTTGTAGGGTTTGGCTCAGTGAAGAGGATCTCTTAGCAGTTCAGTCTCCAGAAAGGTCAGCAGCTTTTGAGCCAGTTTATTTCCTATCAGGTTGTAAAAGCCAATTGTGAGAAGTCTCATCCCTTAGAATTTACTGTAGGAAGCACTTTACGTGAGGGACCTTCAGTGCGTCCACCAACCTTGATGTATTTCAATGAAAACAGAAGAGGGGGTCCTTCCACTGGGCCTGGAGTAAGAGCAGGAATTTAAAGAGCTGGAGTTAATATCATGCACAGTGTAAAAGTAAATAAACGCAATAGGGGAGGCTTTGGTTACGGGATAGAGACTGTGTTATTTGTACATCTGTAAAAATCTTCCAAGGACTGGGGGTATGCAATGTACCCAAGGTTCATTGAAGTCAATGGGATTTTTGCCATGGGGCCAAGGTGTCTTTCTAAACACTTACATGGGACTCAGCAGCTGCTGGAATGGAGGGCAGGACACCAGTGAATTACAACAGCTCAGGGAGAAGGAAGTCGGGGGACTTACTGGTGGTAGCAGCTCTGAAAGCAGCAGCAGTGATGTCCCATCCCAGAGCCCATCCAGAACAGGTTTGGGGTATCTGTTAGCTCGGAGAGGCCATTTGTCAATATGGATTTTGTTAAATAAACAAGCACACAAAAAGCTCTGCCTTCCAAGTGACTGCCTCAAAACTGAGCATCCTCCTGTTGACACATAAAAATATCACATGAACACACAGAGACACACACATAGTTGACAAGGAGAAGACTTTGTATATAGGTGCTAATGTGGAGGTTAGATAGGAAGATGTATGAATTGTCTGTGTACTTCTCACATAGATACATGTTCCCAACAGCCATAAATTTCTGTTTCCCTGGTTTTTCCAAACACTTCACCAGTTGATGCACAGAAGCCAAATGTTGACACAATATGTTAAATTGAAATGTTGACAGTTTCTCATGGAGAGGTTTCTGCAGCCTCGGAGAAGCTCTTCTCAACGTTTCTTTTGAGATTTGAAGGAATTTGGTTAACATTTTGCTGTTGCCCATTCCTGACCACGCTGAGTGGAGCAGGGACTGGAAGAGCACTTGATGAGTCAGGCTCTTCTGTTATTTACAGCCTCCTCAAAAGGATGAAGTAGCAGGAATCTCCTTGGAGAGCAATGCATCAGAGCAGTTGTCGAGATGATTTCCAAATCAAAGATGACTTCCAAGGCTTCCAATCTTGGAGCCAATGGCAAAAATCCCATTTTCTCCACAATATTCTTAATGGAGCTTCTGAAATTTTGGAGCTTCCTATATTGTGGCTAAAAGATCCTGTTCAAATTCAGGATCTATGTGCCTTAACGGCCCTGAAAAGAAGTGATGAAAAATGTCTGTTTTAAAAACAAATACCATGTTTATAATGAGACCAAAGGGAAAATGAAGAATTCAGTACTGAATACTGACACCTGCCACTTGCAAAATCTCTCCCCCACATGAAACAAATATCTGTGAGAGTCTGGAAAGTTTTGGTCACTCATGTTTTCCTCCTTTGCTTCCATTGCAGCAGTAGCAGCACTGATGTTGCTCCATGTCATGAACTGAAGTCAACGAAGTTTCTTCATGTGCTAGTTCCAGGTGAGATGGCAACAGGAACAGCTGTAACTTACCAAACAAAACAATGTAAGAAGGACATGGAGGGATATGGAGCTGTTGGAGCAAGTCCAGAGGAGGCCATGAAGATGCTGCAAGGGCTGGAGCAGCTCTGCTCTGGAGCCAGGCAGAGAGAGCTGGGCTGGGGCAGCCTGGAGAAGAAAAGGCTCCCTAAGGGGAGACCTTATAACAGTCTTCCAATAACTAAACAGTGCCTATGAGAAATCTGGAGAGGGGCTTTTTACAAGGACATGTAGTAACAGGACAAGGGGCAATGGCTTTAACCTGACAGAGGGAGATGTAGATCAGATATTAGGAAAATACTCTTCCCTGGGAGGGTGCTGAGGCGCTGGCACAGGGTGCCCAGAGAAGCTGTGGCTGCCCCATCCCTGGCAGTGTTCAAGACCAGGTTGGACACAGGGGCTTGGAGCAGCTGCTCCAGTGGAAGGTGTCCCTGTCTGTGGCAGGGGTTGGAACTGGATGAATTTAAGGTCCCTTCCAACCCAAACCTTTCCATGATGCTATGGAAAGAAATACTTGCCAGTGTTTCAGGATATATCTATTAGGTCCCAGGCACAGCGATTAGTCAGAGCACCCATAAATGTCACTCTTTATTGAACTCTGATTTCCAAGTTCTTTGCTCCAAGTGCCCACTGGCTATGAAAACCCAGGTTAGCTCTAGGTGCTGGGCTCTGAATTCCTTCAGGGCTTTGTTTAGTTCTTGTTACTACAGCACCAAGGGTCTCTACCAGTGCAATCAGAACATTTCAGGAGGGGACGCAAGAGGCATGTCCCATATATTGGATCACCTGGTAGGAAAATTCCCCCATTGTAAATCACACAGTGCAGGTGACCCCCTCATGCTTCATCCCCATTGTCACAGCCTCAAGTTCCATTGGGCAGAAGGGGTCAGTCCCCAGTGTGACAGAGCAGATATGGAGGCTGGCAAATTACCCAGGGCTTCAATGCGTGGGTTGGTTTTTACTCTTCTCAGCATGCCTCTGTTGGAAACCAAGCTGGAGAGATCCTTGGTCCCAATAAATATGACACGGAAGAAAACCCAGTTTCCCAGAGAAAACCTCAGACAAAATAGCCAACCCAAGATATTTATCACTTTACACTATGTTAGTGCAGTCAAAAACAATGCACGCTACAATAAATCTATTATTTTGTCTTGCTAGAACAAACTGATATTCCCACATGACTAATTTCAAGCTGGAAGGGTTTGGGGTTGGGGTTTTTTCCTATTAATGCTATTTTTGTGCTGGAGAAGGCATTTTTCAATTGAATGAAAAATTCACCTCCAAAAATGGGCAGTTTCAGTGGAAGATTTAGAGGTTTCAGCAAGACAAAACTAAGACCAGCATTTCAGTTACTGACTGAGAGGTTTCTTCAGTATTGCCCCTCTCTCCATCACCTAAAATCCCCCAAAAAAGTAAAATACAAACTGAAAGAACAAAATCCGTCCATGTCATCAACATTTTTCAGGGGGTTGGGAATGGTCAGACTTGATGATCTTAAAGGTCTTTTCCAAACCAATCTGTTTACTCCTTATGCTTAAATACAGTTTTGCTCCAACTCTTCTACCCAGGACAACCCCAAAGCCAGGCAGGGCTGCACTGAGCTGAGCTCAGACTCCAAGCAGACCATTGCAGCTCAATGCCATGTATTAATAACAGTAATAGCAATATGTTTAGAGCCTAGTAGAAGCTATTTAACCCCCAGATTAGCTCAGCTGAGCTGGAGATGCCAACAAGAACGATTTGATTGGAAATACCTGTGAACCTGCAGAGTAGAACTCCATGCCATCAGACACAGGCTGGGCCAGCACAGGAGAGAACCCACTGGGTTTGCAGCAGTGACCAGAGGTCAGCATATTGGGGAAGGGGAAAACCACAGCTGAATGGCATCATTTAAGCCTCAAAGGAGAGCCCAAGTGCCAGCCAGCACAAGGAGATAGGGAGTACCCCTGCAGAAGGGTACAAAGGTAGCAGTGATGATCAATTCTTGGCTTTGCTCCCACAAAGGTCACAGCTGGGGCTTTTATTAACTTCTTCTCAACACAGCATTATTGAGGATGACACCGAGCTACTCACTGGTAATGCCTCCCTCCCCCAGACCTTTCACAAGAGAATGTAAGTATTTGGCATCCCTGGTATAGGCAAAGACAGGCAAAGGCTCTGTTAGCTTCTTTCATAAGCTGGAGAACTTGGCTATGTGAGTAGACAAAGGTCCCTGTCCAGCAAAGCATGTGGGTAGTTTCACTCCCTGGGTATAAAATGAGGCATGAGTTTGCAAGATTTATCTAAGCAAAGGTGCATCCTGGGCTTAGCTACAAAAGCTTCCATCTGGAAATACAAGTAATTGGTATAAATGTGTCTACTGTGAATTTAAGTGTTATCTATATTACTACAAGGGGAAATTCTTCTTTATTACAGTTTCATTACCAGTATCCTTTTGGAGCTGAAGTTCCTGTGAGCACACACAGCAGCCAGATTCATCAGGCACCCAAATCTTAGTGAAGTTGTTCCCATTCATTCTCTGTTTGTTTTCCATTTCCCATCCTATCAGCTCAAAAGAATTAAGGTGGGAGGAGGTAAAGCAACTGGAACAGGCACTTTTTAAGGCTGCACTGAGTAAAAGGTAAGAAAATATCATAAATTTTATTCCATGCCTTCTTGCCAGTTGTTAGAAATGTGCAGTCCATATGAATTCATATAACAAGGAGGGAATGTTGGGAAAACCAATAAAGATTTTGTGGTCTTAACTATAATGAATGTAGTTTGATATAGAGTCTGTTTTTCACTGCATGGCAAAATGAATCATAAAATACTGGACCTTGAAACTCCTGCATTTTTTAACAATAGCCTGGGGACAGTTTACAGTGTAATGAATTGTAATTAACCCACCTTCAAAATCTTTTATGAGTATTTTGCCAATTAGCTTCGCATGCTTGCTAATGACTCATGGCCAGCGCATGTCTTTACAGAGCAGGCTTTTACAGCACACGCTAGCCTGTTAAGTCAGCAGAAGTATGCAGGATGGTGAAGGAGACACAGGTAAGGCTCAGCCAGCCCTAGCAACCTTCATAGTTCAACATTCAGAGAGCCTCTGCTGCTCTCTCAGACCCAAAATAACTGCAATAATGTATAGCAACGTCAAAAGGCTTTGGTTTCCGAAGGATTGCGAGGAATGCGAAGGGCTCAAGTCCTGACATCTGGTGTTACTTAGTACTAACATATATAATGCTGCTAATTGCTGAGCCATCTTTGTTTTCCTTACTTAGCACTAGGGTTAGAATTATTTTATTTTTGTGGTTCATGGCTTCCTGCCACTTGCAACACAAAGTCCACTCTAAAGAAAATAAAACAACTACCAGGCTGCCTACTAACAGTGTGCGGAGGGCTGGGGTTGCTCCTTCCCCCCTTCTGTTTTGGGTTGTGTTTTCTGGTTTGCTTTATTTAATTAAAGGGGAGTAAGAAGAGACATGCCCCAAGCAGACCCAGCAGAGCTGGGACCTGCCCAGTGTCCTACCAAAAGGCCACATGGATCTCCCTGCATAGCCAGGAGGAGATGCAGGAGGAAACTCAAGGAGGAGGCTCAGCGCGATCCCTCCCCTGCTGTACCCTCCTCGCTTCAGGCAATCGGTGGTTTATGGACTTCCCAAAGCAGAGCCTGCCTCCAGACCAGTGTGTTTTAACAGCCACCCATGGATCTATCCTCCTCAAATGTTTTTGATCCCTTTCTCAAGCCATTTATAACTTTTGGCCTCCGCAACATCCTGTGGCAATGAGTTCCACAATTTAATTATGCTTTGTATGAAAAAGTACTTCCTTCTGTTGGTTTAGACCTTCTTGTGTGACAGCATCATCAGGTTCCTTCTAATTCTTAGGAGAAGCAGTGAACAGCCAGTTCCTGCTTGCTTTTTTCCTTATGTCAATCATGATCTGACATTAACTGCACCTCCTGTTACATCTTCCCTTTCCACCCTGAAGACTTCTCATCTGCTTATTTTTCCATCACTATGGAAGCTGTTGCCCATCTCTCCTCACCCTGAATGCTTTCCTTCCTGTGCTTTCTAGTTCAGCTCAATCCTTTTGGAGTTAGATGGGTAGAAAACGCACTGCTATGGAGAGAATGTTTAATTGAGGAGTGCTATAATGATGTTTTCTGATTTGTTCCAACCTCTTTGCCAGTTCATTCGTAACATGGTAGTTGCCTCTTTTGATGGACTTTTCAATGCCGTTATCAGAGGTCTCCAAGCTAAATGCTCCATTTAGTGCTCATCTATGTTGAAATGTAGTTAAGGTGGGTTTGCTGCATATGCTCTGCTTTTGTTGACACTGCACTACATCAGTCATTTTATTGCCTGGCTACTCAGGATCATGAACTCTTCGGCAGTGCTTTGTGGCCAGATTTTAGATTTATAACGATGAATAATTTGCATCATCTGCAAAATTTCTCATCTTACTGTTCTTCTTTTTTACCAGACTATTTATGAGTATGTCTGCACACTATCAAATTAGTGTTTCAACAACCTCAGTTCTAAATAATGCACCAAAAAACCTCTCTCTTGCACAAAGATGTGTGGCAGATCCTAGCCAAAGCCTTGTGGGGACTCATCATTAACCTCCCACAATAGTGAACAGAGCTTTACACCCGTCCTCCAAAAAGACAGCTTTTAAGTTTGCATAACTTCAGAGAACTTTCTTTTCTCATCTCTTATCATGAAGCCTTGTTGCAGACAGGTTTTAGGCATTTGTGTTTATTGGCATGACTCTCCTGACTCCTCTGAGCATGTTATCAATATTGAGTGGGTAAGCTGGAGAAATCAGTGATAACAAGGCCCATCTGGTGTGTCAAGTATTTCATTCCACAGCCAGGGATATGTCATTTCTCGGCCTATTATTTTTAATAACTATCAGATCATCCATCCCTGATGATCATGGTTGCTCTGTAAACCATGCAGACCATCAAACGGACAGACCTCGAGTTGGTAAGAGGGACTCCACTACAACAACGCCTTTTCTTTTGCCTACAATGCCTTTTTTGCCTGATACAGAATCATTTATTTATGTCTTTGGGTGAGCTGCACACCTTTTTGCACTGCATTTATATCGTTTTATCAGCCCAAAACACAGAATCTGTCCTTCATGCCCTATTGCAACAGACCATAGCACACTGAATGGTGAGCTTGGCTTGATGTGCCTGAACAACACCTATTGCTGCTCTCAGGTGCCCTTCTCTTGGGGAATTCTTAGCTATACTGAGAAGCAAGTTCATCTGAAATCACCCTGCTTCCTGAAGAGATTTTTCTCTTTACCATACCCTGGTAGAGATCCAGTTCTCCTGGAGAATTAACACTTACAGCAGCATAAAACCCCACAGGGCACTTAGCATTGGCAAGTCATTTCCTTGTCTCACTAAATATTGCCACTTCTCTGTTGTCCCAGATCGTTCTCACTCCCCTGTCAGTCAGCTGTCCCAGTGGTTTAGCAGGAAAGGCCAAACTTGTGATAAACTTAACCTGGGATTTAACCTGGGCCCATCCTAGAAAGCTGTGATTTGTGAGGCATCCCTGAGGGCAGTGGCTCAGGTCTACCCAGCTCTGGTATGATGCAGGACCTGCAATATGAAGTTATCATGAGTCTCATGCTGTTCCATGAGCCACTTTGCACTGAAAACCTGTTTGCTGGGCATAAAGGTGATAATCTGCAGAGTTCCATCACAGACATAAGAGACAAACTGAGAAGGGGATAACTCGAAGGGGAGCCAACCTGTACTGCATGAACTGTACAATTCATGCTGTGAATCTTCAGAACTGAGCTGTGTGTTTGGACCACAGTTACACCACCTCCCTATTTCAGACCAGTGCTGATCATGCTCTATGGACATGAATTGCAATTGCAAATGTTCAACCTGTTGTTTTCTGTTCTTAATTCAGTGGGAGCTTTGCCTGTACTGTGCAGGACTGGACCATCTGCGTATGTCCGGGTTATGGAAAAATACTAGATCTGTACCAAATAAGCTCAATATATCCCCAAGACAAAGGGACTATATTTACAGTCCTGGCTACTTCTATACATAGCACAGCCTTTTCTTCATTGGGGACCTAATCTTGAACCCGTTTAATCAGTGGGAATGGTGGCAGGAGGAGACCATGTGTTATTCTAGTCAGTCTAGCATGCCACAAAAATGTGTTGGATCCTTTAATTTTTTCTTTAAGGAGAGAAAAATAAACCATATGGTTAGATAATCAGTGGGAATCACTAGACACCTATACAGGAGAGTTGCAGGCACGGAAATACTCGTGTACATATTTGAAGTGACACCACAGATTTCTTGGGTGGGTTTATTTTGCCCTGCTAAACTATGTCTGGACAAATAATTTGGATGCTGATCACTCAGGTAACATAATCTGACATCATGTTGCTTGTGCTGCAAACACAAGTGAAGGAGAGAACATTTCATTCCTGTCTCACACGAAGCAAAGTTCACAGCTGTGGCATTTCATTCCAAGTAACACCATTGCCTGTAACACAGCAAAGCATGTGTATAAGGGGGGTGTGCACTGAAATTATTGCTCTTCTGCCAAAGAGCTAAGGCAGGACTATTTCTTTCTTACTTTTTTTTCCCCTTCTCATTCAGTCTGAAGCATAAAAGCAAGCAGTGTTCCTACACTACAATAGAAATTGTACAACCCATTCACTCCATGTAACACCAACATACTGCCATGCGTGGAGCCCTTAGTTTTGTGTACAGTTGCAAAGAAAGGGAGGCCTAACATGCTAACTGTGAATGGGAAGTGATGGAGGGGCAAAGGGCTTTCAGACTGGCCAGCTAAATGTTCCTAGCAGATCCATTCTGCTCTGTATCCCTTTCATCCACTGCAGGACAGTGACCTGAGGACTGAAGCCAATCCAGGTGTACTGAAGGTAGACTAAGGCTAACATCACATCGAAACTCCCAGGACAGATGTAATCCCATCACTGATTGATTAACATCTCTCTTCTTTATCTTCTTTAGCACTTAGCCTCTAAAAGCTGGTGGAGATTTGGGAGGCTGGAAGCGGCCACTGCATCCTTGAGCAAAATGCTGTCCATTTTACAACGGGCCAATTCATGCATTTCTCTGTCAGTTCCACAGTGGCTCTTTGTTTAAATGCTCGCTCCTTATTTAGGATAATTCACTAAAGTCTTTTATTCTTGACATCACCCACAGTTTAAAAAACAGCAACAACTTTCTCCCTGTTGACAAGCAGCTCCTTGAACAGGGGAGCACAGCAGCTCCCCTTGGGTGGATAACACTCAAATAGGGGCAATTATATGGGGGGGGTTGCTGTCAGTTTTGAAGCTGAGCAGTTGTGTAGGTTCTTCCCCACATAGGGACACATTTCTATCCATTTTCTCTCTCTTCTGAACAACCTTTGGTTCCCTCCCACTCCCCACACTAAGCATGGGCATACTGACATCAGGCCCAGTAGGAACACTTGTGTTACAGCACCAGGCACTTTGATGTCACCTATGCCTTAGCCTCTCCAAAGAATACCCTTTCTGAGCAGCCTTCTATGCTAACCTGGCCATTTGAATGGGACATAGGCAAATACACATAGCAACTTCTCCCATCCAATTTCCTCATGAGCATTTAGTTTCTTTGTGCCCACAAAGAAATATACCTGCATTCATGTCTTAGGAACATAATTTTTATATAATCCTTATTTTTATTCCTGATGAACAGTTCTTCTGATGTCCTTTTCCAAACCAAAAGGCATCTGCTAAGAGCCCACAGGCATGATTCCTGTTGGAATGAAGTGTTTGCCCTTGCTACCACCAGTACTTAGGAACCTTCCTCCAATTCCAGTCTAAGTCCACCCACTGCTGTTTGTATTATCATTCTCATTCCACTGCATCGCTTTGCCTATAGAGTTCTTCACCTTCCTTAATTTTGAGCTATGACATATTTATAGGCAGAAATCTCAGCATTGCTTTTCTCAACTCTCCCCTCCAAGTCTTCTCACCCAGCACAGGCCCGCCTGTCCTTACCATCTCATCAACACACTCTGCTGTTGTCCTTACCATCTCACCAACACACTCTGCTATTGCTCCTGCTTCAGCTCATCTTTCATGTTTCTCGATGAGCAAAAAAGTGCACCGTGCTCCAGCTGAGCACTCACTGATGCCTGCTGTATTATCACTGTCTCATCTCACCCTTTAGGTTACCTTGCCATGGCTGCAACATAGCCTTGTCCCAAAGATACTCTCTGATTCAAGTACACCAAACTCTTCTTCCTCCCCAAGCAATTCTGAGTGTGTGGCTTATTACTGAATGTTTTCTTAGTAACATTACCCAACCTTGCAATGATTTGCATTAGTTACGGGTCTGGGCTCCCTTCTCCAGCAGAGCCAGGACTTCGCCAGTTGCCACCAATGGAAGAGCCAGCCCTCACTATGCAATACATTATGGGGGAAAGAATAAAAGCAGCAAAATAGAAACTGAACTACATACTCTGATAAGTTATAGCACTACAACCAGCCCAGGGACTTCTGCCAGCTTGGAAACAAGATACGGACTGGAGTGTTTCTATTTTTGCATTAAAATGGAAACAGGTGGGAAGGCTGCGTGGAATTTATCAAGCCCAAGAAATGCTTTATTTCATGTTAAAATTCGAATGGAATGGAAATTACAATCTTCCAGTGTTACTGCAGAGCTGCAATATTGGGTTTCTCCTTACTCAGCCTTTAGCAGCCAGGAGCCAGCTGCAGAGGAGTTGGAGGTTTGGAGTTTGCTTCCTAACCCAGTCTTAGTCTCTCTGATGTCTGCCCTATTTTGACTTATCACACCACCCAGCTCAGGGGATGTTACTGGCTCTGGACAGAAGAGCTGAGTTTTGTACTGATTTCCTTATAGATTATTAAGTGAACAATAAGAACAAAAGTGCTGGATAGCAGAAACCAGTGGGGTTCATTATTCCTAACTTACTGCAGTGAGCCTCCACTCCCACACCAAGTTAGGCACTTCGGCTCATCACAGGTATTTATCATGCCGCACCAAGCCAGTGGGGTGGTGGAGAGATTGGAGCCACACCAAGGCAATGCATTTGGAACTAGATTGCTCCCACCGCCTTCTTACCTCCGTATCAGAACAAACTGGAGTTGCCCAAAACCTGAGAGAGGTGACTCAAGTGAGGTGGAGCATGTTCCTGAGATGACTTACTGAAACAAACCCTAGTGCAAAAGCTTTGAAAAAACTATGTTGTAGCACTAATAGGACAAATTTCACTATAAACATTTCGTATTTCATTGTTCAGAGGGTAGAGTGCTGGGATGCTGGCACAGAGTGCCCAGAGGAGCTGTGGCTGCCCCATCCATGGCAGTGTTCAAGGCCAGGCTGGACGGGGCTTGGAGCAACATGCTCTAGTGGAAGGTGTCCCTACTCATGTAACTAGATGAGTTTTAAGGTCCCTTCCAACCCAAACCATTCTGTGAGTCTGTGATCCCTGGTTAGTCAACTATGCAAAAAAATGGAGTGCCAGATAATGTAAGAGGCTCTTGATTGCTTTTGTTTACCCTTAGACACTTTTTAACTGTTTCCATTAAATAGCCCTGACTATAATTATTTTAGAGCAGGAAAATATTGATGCAAGTACCGAAAACATTGACATCAACATTGTAATAGACTTTCTTCCATGTGAAATCCCATTGAAATCAAGTGGATTCGACTAACTCCATTCATTCCACTCAGCAGACAGCCTATAACCACAATCACGGGCTGTACTAGCAGCATGTCCTGTGTAGCCCCTTGCACATGGCTGCATGCTACTATTGCTGTAAGCTCCTGGTCTAAATGAGCTTAAAAATGGGCTCTAGCATTTCTCCTGTACTCAAACTGCTTGTAAGCAGCTTCTTTGCATTTTTAGTTTGAATGAAGAATGCTTTTCTGTTATGTTAAGGTTTAGAGGGTTGGGGGGGGGATATATATATGTATATATATAATATATATACATATATATATAAGAATTTGCTGTATCATTTCCTGTTTCCTTGTTCTTCTTGATTAGAGAAAATCAGAGATCCAAACAGCAAAACGTTTTCAAAAGCTCTGTGTTTGGGAGGTCTTTCAACTCCAGGAGAAGATGAAAAGCTCACCAGACAGAGTGCTCTCAGCCCAGTTAGCAGGAACAGGGGCAGGTTGAATGCATTCAGCAGGATGGACTAAGGTACATTCAGGTCCCTTTCAGATATGCAACCAAACAGTTTGAGGTTTGGCTGTCACTTGTCCAGACACATGGTTCAAAAGGGAATAAGATAAAAGGAAGGAAAATGCCCTGTCTGGGAATTCTTACCCTGTGAGTGCTGTGAGGAGAAATGCTGGGTAATTCCCTTCAACTGAATAAACATGGAAGGGAGTCTGAGAGCAATTTGGCTCCAGAGCAAATATTGTTGCTGAGTTCTTTGCACCTGCAATGGTCACGGAAATGATAATACACCCTCTCCATGCCTTCCTGTTCCATGCTTTGGAAAGCAGCCGCATAGTATCATGTCTGCTACAGCGAGGGCAGAGCTTCAGCCAAGACCCTGCTGGTGTGGTTGCAGTGTGCTCCACAACCCCATCCAATGAAGACTGCTCTTACCTCAACCTTGAGTAAATCAGAACCTCTGATTGCAGTTCTGCTGCTGCCAGGGTCCCTGCATCATCGCTGGCTGCTGTGACAGATACTCATAGAATCATAGAATCAGAGAATGGTTTGGGTTGGAAAGGACCTTAACATCATCCAGTTCCAACCCCCTGCTATGGGCAGGGACACCTCACACTAAACCATGTCACCCAAGGCTTCATCCAACCTGGTCTTGAACACTGCCAGGGATGGAGCATTCACAACCTCCCTGGGCAACCCATTCCAGTGCCTCAGCACCCTTACAGGAAAGAATTTCTTCCTTATATCAAATCTAAACTTCCCCTGTTTAAGTTTGAACCCGTTACCCCTTGTCCTGTCACTACAGTCCCTAATGAAGAGTCCCTCCCCAGCATCCCTATAGGCCCCCTTCAGATACTGGAAGGCTGCTATGAGGTCTCCACGCAGCCTTCTCTTCTCCAGGCTGAACAGCCCCAACTTTCTCAGCCTGTCTCCATACAGGAGGTGCTCCAGTCCCTGATCATCCTTGTGGCCTCCTCTGGACTTGTTCCAACAGCTCCATGTTCTTCAGCTGGTACTTCACCAGCTTTGCCCAGATATCCAAGGAAAACACACTTTTCCTAGTATAATATGACTGGCTTTGGATTATGTGGGTTTATTAGGAGGTGAGTGAGCTCAGGGCAGGTACACATAGTGCACCAGGCTAGTATTGAGTTAGCCTTGCTCACTCTCAAACCCCAAACTCCCACACAATAAAAACGAGTGTTTTATCTCCATAGGAAGTAGCATAATGTGAGGAACCCGCTACATAATGTACTCACTGCTTTAGAAGTTTATTATTTTTATAGGAAATCACACATATATATACACATGCCCAGGGGTTCTGCAGTCATGCCTGGCCCATGCTTTTGGGGAGCCATCTCAGTCATTCTCTTCCAGCTCTGCATTAGGTTTAAATCCAGGTGACAACAGAGCTGTTTGGGCTGGCACTGGGAAATCAGTGTTGGGTAAAGAAGAAGAAGTTTCACCATGATGTATAGATACAGGTTATTAGGAAAGAACAAAAAGAGATGACACCGAGTTACAGAGCCTAAATTCAAAGGAGTTATGCCAGGATCTCTCAGCTAAGTAGCTGTGAAGACTACCAAATATTTCCTTCAGAGTGCTAAGCATATTAACTGGTAATTATTAATATCTGCCCATGAACATTAACCCCTGACAACAGCATAACTTAATCACTTCCAATTCACATTGGCAGAAAAAGGGTTCTGGTTTTTGTATCACTTGACTGAGCTTAGTAAATGAAAACACAGATTTGGTTGATCCTCCACAAAGCTTCTGGGACATAACACGATCAGAAGGGAGCGGGACAGTCTTGTGATTGGGTTTCAGTTGCAAGATAGTCCCGTGCACTGAACTGAACTTGTGAGCTGTGCTCCTTCCAAGCCCAGTTGTGCCATGTCTTTGCTCTGAGATGAGCATCATCTCTCTTTGCCTATTTGATCCATTTGGACAAGGAGGGGGCCTGCCCTGGGAATGTATAAATGTGGTGCCTGCAGCAGCACACAAATGATTGAGGAGTTAACCTGAACAAAACCTGATGGTTCATGCTCAATAAGGGTGACATGGAATGCTCTCCCAAGCCCCACTGCATCAGAAAGTATTTTGCTCCTCTCACCATACAAACAGCCCTGATCATCCCCAGTAATGTCATCCACCCTGGTAACCCCAACTATTAACTTCTGCTGGTGTATTCCCAACAGAGGCACAGAGTAAATAGCTCAAGCATCCCAAGTCAGCACTGTACCATTGCCCTAAAGGAGCAGCCCCATTAGCAGAGTCTCTGTTATATTCAACCCAGACTTCCTAACAGTATCACATCATAAAACCATCATGCATCTGGCCCAAATTTAAGGCACAGTTGGCAGCGTTTGATACAAGAAAGAAACCAAGGGCTGAATTAGTATTCCACAAGGTTGGGGGGGGTTCAAGTCTCAGATGAAGTGGAGAGCCATGTGGGGAAGTCCTCCATACGCCTCCTAACCCCTCTCGAACGACAGAAGGGCTGTCTAAGGGTTATGTTCTTTGGAAATGCCACTTCATTACCTCCCCTTTTCTGGTTGCCAGGAGAGGTTAACAAAATTACTGAGGGATGAAGCATTCTTGAAGCATTCTTTCTGGATCATCAAACAGGATTAGCTCATGGGTTACTCTGGGTGGTGCAGCACACCTAGAGGAGATGGGGCAGCAGGACAGCATGCTCACCTTGTCTTTCCCTTGTGTTAACCAGGAGGAATTGCAGTACATGATGTGTGCGCACATACATGCATGCATACACAGAATCACAGAATGGTTTAGGTTGGAAGGGACCTTAAAGCTCACCCAGTTCCAACCCCTGCCATGGGCAGGGACACCTTCCACTAGAGCAGCTTGCTCCAAGCCCAATCCAGCCTGGCCTCGAACACTGACAGGGATGGGGCAACTCAGGCTTTTCCACAGGAGAGGTGCTCCATCCTTCTGATCATTTCTGTGGCCCTTCCCTGCACCCTCCCCAACAGGTCCATGTTTTTCCTGTACTGAGGACCCCAGAGCTGGATGCAGTACTCCAGGTGGGGTATCACCAAAGCAGAGGAGGAGAATCACCTTCCTTGACCTGCTGGCCATGTTCCTTTGGATGCAGACCAAGATATAATTGGCTGCCTGGGCTGCAAGCACACACTGGTGTCTCATGTCCAATCTTTCATCCATCAGTACCCCAGGGCCTTAAGACCATCCAGTTCCAACCCTCTGCCACAGGCAGGGACACCTTCCACTAGACCAGGCTCAAGGCCCTGTCCTGTACATCAGGGATAGGGCAGCTAAAAGTCATCAGTAAGAAGGAAGCCAGATTCACAAGTGATGTCAACTAGAGTCTCTTCCAATCACCAGCTGGAAAACAGGGGCCATAAACCACATCATCTACCCTGTCTGCTGTCTGCTTTGTGTATTTTTCCACTGTAAACGCTTCAGGATAGGGATTGTCTTTTACATACAGGTGCACATCACCCAATGCAAAAGATCACAAACCATGCTCAGGGCTTGAGACAGGACTGCAATAGCAATGATTTGATTTCAAGGGTTTAATTCAGGTGCACCAGCTCTCCTGTGCTATCAGAGAAGACGTGAATGCTGCTGGGACTGAGAGAGGACAAACACTGTCCAACCTGCAGCATTCCTCACTGTTTTCACCCTAGAAGCCCAAAGCATTTATGGTCACTGTAATTTAAATCTCTTTGTTACAGTCTTCGGAATCTTCTGAAAGTAGAAAAGAAAGCTAATGGGAAACACAAATGTTTTATAGATCATATGCATGTCTTTAAGAGGTAGTAGCCAGCTAAGCAGAAGGTAAGGGAAAAAAACAGAGATCAAAATCTAGGTCAGAACAAATGCTGGACAAGAGCCCACGCTGTCGAGTCCCAGGCCTCCCACAAGAGAAAGAACAAAGAGGGGAGGGGGGGAAAGGAAATCATTTTCTCTTTCTAAAGGAGGAATAATGGCCTTTTCAAACATCCCATATTATGGAAAAAAGAGACATTTTGGAAATACTCGTGCTCCATTCCATCTGTTTCTAGGACAACTATTATTAGCCACTGGTTTTACAGATGCGTTGTGTCACTGGCGTGTGCTTGCCTTGCCCTGCCTGTCCTTCAGCCCCAGCCTCCCCTCTGCCTCGCTGCTCACAGAGCTCATTTCACCTGCTCCAGATGCAGGAAAGAGACACAGAAGTCCAGTCCCTATGATCTGCTCATTCCCAATAGAACCAAAACACCCCTTCCTTTCCTCCAGAGCAGCCAGACTGGTGTTCTCATCCATGGGTGGTCACCAGCAGCAGGACCAGTTTGCATTCCATATCCTCCTCTCCTTCTCATTTGTTAATCATCCATGAGCACAACAGCCCTGTAGTCAGACACAAGGCATTAGGCACTGCAGATTTCATACCAGTTAACCACATTGAAAAGGAAAGCTGAGTGTAAGGCTACAGCAACAGATTGCCCACAGGAAGGCTGTCAAGACCCATCAGTCACTGTGGGGAAGGGTGCAGGTTACCAGTGTAAGGAAAGGCAAAGCTCAGCTGCCAGCCCAGCCTCTGCCATGCCCACTGCTGCCTACGGTTGACAGCATCATTGCATGCAAGCACTGGCCTTTCAGGTGAGAAGACAACAGCCCCAGCCGTTTCAGACTGAGGTTAATGCTTCACTGAAGTCATGGCCTTAGGCTACGATTTTCAAAAGCAGCAGCATTACTTTAAAAGCTTCACTTTCAGAAGTAACTTAAGCACTTAAATGGTAAGTCTTATTGGCTTACAGGGAGGTTTACACCCTTAACTGCCTGAAGTTACCCTTGAAATGGGCTCTAGGCTCCAGTCATTTCACTGCTCGTCTGATAGAGGCACCAGATCTTCAGGACAGGGATTGCTGTCTCTCAGTCCATGAGGCTGGGTTTTTACATCCACCTTTGGGTGCCAGCATGTTCAAAGCAATAGCTGGCCTTTTTATTGTGGGGCTGACACTGCATTCCTCATGGAGTTAAAGCTCCCTTTACTTCTAATAAGACTATAAAAGCCAAATCATTCCCCATGGGATATTTCATTTGAGATTCACAAAATATCAGTATGTATGAAACCAGCCACAACACAATCATAAGAACATACCAATAGTGCAGTTCCCACTCTTTGATCCTGGTGCTTTAATGATTAAATAGTGCTAAAGTACTGGAAAAATACCTCACTTGAGGCAGTTTAAAGCTTCTCTATGTATAGATACAAACCGTGACTCACAGAAAAGCAAGACCAAGAGGGTGAGATTAAAGCAGAAACCTCTGTTCACATGCAGATGTTTGCCCAACAGGACAAATGGGAGAATCTGTTGGGCTTTAGGGACTGTTTCCATTCAAGTGCCTGGTTTTCCAGTCCATGACTTGCACTGCAAGAAAGATTAACTGTTAATTCAGCCCTTAGATACACACGTGTTTAAGGAGGCGTGAGTTTAAAGGAGCATCACATCCTATGGCAATTTGAGGAAAGTAATCCTCGCCTCGAGTGTTTTGAAGAGAAGCCATTTCCCCCTTCTGCTGTCACAGCTGCGTGTTTAAATGCTTCCAAATATGCTCCAGGGTGTTAGTCCCACTGCCACCAGTGCTCAGGACAAAGCACAATGTGGGAAGGAAAGCTTTTCCTTGCTTCATCCTGCAGAGTTTACATGTACCCCCTCAAAATCTGGTGCTGATCTTACAGCACTGACTCCCATCCTTGTTTGGCCAGCAGCGTATCCCTATGCACACAAATATTCAGGGATGCAGAAGAGGACAAGAAGACTGAATCTAATCAGAAATGGTTTATGTGCCCCCTCAGCCAAGAACAACTGTAGTGTAGAGAGTCCAGAACCAAACCTGACCATACCCTGTGTTCTATGGGCCTGAGCCCACCAGCCAAGAGCTGGGGACAGGGCAGTGCCTCCAGGCTGGACTTCCACCAATGCCTGCTACTGTGAGCAGTCAGCTTCCTGGAGAGGGAATTGTGTGCAGGGGCTGTACACGGCCCAATAAACACTGAGACTCTTCCAAAACAAAGCAATACACAGCTCTTCCCTTAGCCTGATTCCAGCTGAGTGCTGCAGACACCTGATTTATGTCAGGTTTGTACACACGGAGAATGCTGCTTGCAGTGTGCAAGTGAGGTGGCTGTTTCAGGGACAAGTTTCAGGAAAGGCTTGTTTGGGGTCTCTTTTCTATATGGAAATTGAAAAGGAAGTATTTGAGTTTGTCAGGTTAAAGCATTAAAGAGCATTTGACATTACACCAATAACAATTTGGGTACTTTGCACCCCCATTACCTCTGACTGCAGCTGGGCTATTGGACCTTAGGCACCATCCATTGTGGCACAGCGTGAAGCCCAGCATCATAGGTACAGTGTTATTTGGGCTCACTTTTGGATCTAACTGATACACAGCTGAATGCTGTGACACTTCCAGGGAATAGTTTTTCTTTTCCATATTCTATTCCAGAAACACATCCACAATAGCAAAATCCTGTTCTCTGGATGGGGAAGAAAGCAAACACTGATACAGGCAACTCTCTCCCAGGGACAGAAAGGCACAGAAATCCCAGTTTTCACATCCAGTTTGCCAGTGATTCTAGGATTTGTTTTTCCATACATTCAGTGTTTCCATCCACAGCATGGGTGTGGGATAACCCTTAACTGATTTGCTTTGAGATCATCACATCAAAGTTGCCCTTGAAGTACAGATCATTAGTGCTGTATTGGCAGTAAGCAGATTTTCACATTAACTAGCCGGGCTACTGGAAGTGCTTTTGGTGGTAGCCGAAAGGCAGAAGCATTGGCTGGACTTTGCATTCATTACAGAAACCAAGCACAGGACCAGCAAGAGGGCAGCTAAAGCTCGGAGGTGAATCACAGCCCATGGTTAGGTAACCTAGGGGCAAGGCCAATTGTATCATTATACACCCGCATCACATGAAACAGGAAAATTGCTTTATGGTTCTGACATCCAAAACCACTTGGCTTTAGATGAATTCCACACAGGCTCCAAATTGAATCAAAATCTGAGGTAGGAATACAGAATTCATAGGCTGGGTAATGACAGATCTCTGCTCCCAGAGCTTTGATCCTATCCCGGTTAAAGCTGAAGGGAAAGGCTGATATAAATAGCATTAGTTAGGAAATAAGAACTCCAGCTAGGAGGATTTTGGAGCATGCAGCTTTAGTTGTGCTGTGAATTCTGAGGCCAAGTCACTGATCTCAGTTAAGCAGGGTCATTGCTTGGATCCTGAATTCCCACATGAACAAGCATGTCAGACACTAGGCTGGTGCCTGTTCATACACAGAAATATGGGGATAAGAAAGGCTACATCCATCTGCTTGTGTGTATCTGGCTGTCTCTAACTCTTCCTCTCCTTCCTCAACTCCATCTTGGACTAAAGCTGTTATCCCTCCAAACAACCTGTCAGGAACCAGTCTACTTCTAGGTAAAATTTCAGCATGGATGATGAAAATGTCATCATTTTCTAAACACAAGAGAAAGAAAGATGCTTTAAAGTCTAGGAATAAATACCTAAAGCTCCTTATTATTATGATGTGCACAACAGCAGCTGCTAGAGCTCCCAAGCTTGCATGGAAATTGCAGGATGGAAAAGGCAATGCACAGATTAATAAGGAGTTGTCCTGCACTGCAAACTAAGCAAAGCAAACAAGCCAAGGGAGAGAGTGGAGGGAGGCATGAATGCATGCACAACATCAGCCAATGGCTTTAGTATCTCTCTCATCACAGACAAGAGGCTCTGTCACTCACCAAAGAAACTGCAGAAGAAACCATCACCTCCAAGCCTGATTAGCACCTTACAAAAGCAGAAGATGCCTGTACAGAGCAGACACACAGTTCACATTGGAGGAGGAGAGCAGTGATGAGGGACACCCACAGAGGTGAGTGGCAGCACAGGGACACTGCAGGACGTGCTCACCTTGTCCTAGCAGGTCATGGCTGCTTGCCAGCATCTGGAGAGGCCACCAGCTTGATCCGTTTTCAGCTCTTGTGGCTACAAGGAGCTGATGGGGCAATGCCTCTTGGCCAAGAGTTGGCTTTTGGAGTAAGGTTGCACATGGAGCCCAGCATCAGCCCCATTACTTGTCCCACACACTTCCAAGCCATCCATTCCCATCTCCCCTCAGTGGCTCCTTCATTGACAGTGATCTGAGCTTTGGACCTGGAGTGAAACCTGGAGTCTTGGCCAATTCCTCATTCTTCTGGAATTCAAAGAGGAAACCTCTGCAGGTCTGGGAGTCAATACTGGAAACTGGCCACTGTGAATATGCCCTAGAAATAGCAGCACGTACAGAACTGGAGTAAACAGAGGCAACACTTCTTAATTCAGCTCTGAGCTCTGTTTACCCCTTAGGGTACCCAGTAATGTTTCCTTCCAGGGGTAACTACTAGGAGATATCCACACATCTGCCTGGCTTGCAAGGATGTCAGGAGGAAAGCTCTCAACAAAGAGCAGTATCTTACATCACACCCTAAATGCAGGAAGCCTCAGGGCTTTGGCATACCTTTGTGAGGAGCAAATTCCTCAGCTGAGGGCTCTCTCTGTGCAGGAACACCCTATCCTCCAGCACCAACACACTTAATCCACAGCCCCATCAGCCAGAGCTTCCCACCACCCACAATTCCTGAGCGATGGAGTGAATTCTGTTTATATCCAGATACTCCACTGGCAACCAACCAATAGCTTCAGTATAGCCCAGCAGCCAAAGCAAGGAGCTGGATTCAAAGAGCCATTTGTGGCTGTGTCACAGTGACACACATCCCAGTGCTGTAGCTCCACATCACTCTCTGTATATATAAAGCAAAGAGGAAGAAAAGAAGTTATTGTATACTTAGCACATTTGTGAACTGCTTTGACACTTATAACTGAAAGCCTGGATCCACTTAGTGTTTTCCTTGTCATAACTTAATATGGGATCTGCTGATATTTCCAGACACAAAATCCAAACACTGAATCTTTAGCTCAGTTTCGCAGTTCTGGTGTCTCATATTCCAGGTGTTCTTAGGGGTTTCCTTGTTACAATTCCAATTGAATAATCCCCTTTTGTTCACCCTGGTTATCTTCGAGAGGCTTATCAGAACAATCCAGACTGGTTTTGTAAATTCAAGTTTATACTGATGGCCTAGTGTGAGGCATCCATGCCCATGGGAGGGGGTTGGAACTGGTTGATCTTGAGGTCCTTTCCAACCCAAACCATTCTGTGATTCTATGATTCAAGAGAGGTTTTCAGCTGGATACAATTTTTAGAAGGGGGGATTCTATTTTGATTCCATGTTTTTAAGCTTGTTCCAAAAAGGAAGCCAACCCCTGCCCTATTGTGGACGGTTGGAGGAGGTAAATAGGTATTTCTCTAAATAGATGTGTACTAAGACATGTGCTGCAGAACCAGGCTTGTTTTATCTAGCAGGAGGCTCTGTATTGTCTGAAAGAAACAGAAGGAAAGCTCTCCAAGCCCACCAAGAACAAAATGAGAACCACGGCTGTTCAGCTCCTAGGTGGACCTGATGCTGGAAAGTCACTCATCAGTTCCATGCCTGTGTTACCAGAGGAGTGGAAGGTTGGCAGAAGGTACCCAGGAAACAGAAGGGATGAATATGAAACGCTCCTCCCTGTCACACCACAGAGAGCCCCTTCTCTGTTTTGAAGCCCCATGTGCAGGTGCTGGCAGGAGCAGTGTATTCCCTTTGGGATGTAGCAGGTAGACAGGTTGGGTGACTCCCATTTGGTTTTCCCTGGACCCACATGCCAGCTGCTGCCCTTCATAACCCTAATCTGTCCCCATGGTGCAGTGCCCCATCCTGCCTTCCTTCAGGGCAGCACAAGCAGCTTCTGTGTTTCCATTATGGTCAAGAGAAGAAAGGTGAATTTATGGCTGCAGGTAAGGATTAGAGGTTGGTGTCTGTGTCCTATTTCGGGCTATGCTGTTGGGCAAATTATGTAAGCTTTCTGTACTTCCTTATCAAGAAACCTTACATTTGGAGGTGAGGAAATCATCATACTTCCTTCCCTCTTTGAGTTAAATATCTGTTAATTCTTTGTGGGATGCAAAGGGATTAAAATCCCACACAAACACCTGCAGATGCTTTTCACTGGTTTCTATACCAACAGGATCCCATTGAGATGCAAATATCGGGTCCTTCCCAATTAAAACAAGGTGTTTGTTCCTGGACCTTGGATAACCTAAGCTAAAGGGAGTGGAATAGTCTCCATGGAAATAACCATCCTATTCAAAACTGTTTGATACCTTTCAGTGTACCTGGGAAGGAACTGCTGATTGCAAAGCACCTGTGTAACATGAATCCAGAGGGAAGTGCCTGTCCATAAGCAGGTTTCTGTGCTGTCTTAAGGTCTCAGGAGTGATCAAGAGGAACCAGCATGGCCATAACCCGCTCTAAGCTGGCAGGGGAGCTGGAGGACCCCAAGCACCAGAGGTGGAGGGAGCAGTCACAGCTATCATAGCTCTCTCAGTGGCAGAAGCTAATCCTGTTAAAGTGCTTCATCCCTGGAGGTGGCAGAGGTGCAGGCTGGAGCCTGCCTGCAGGAACCCTGAGATAGGAAGGAAAAGAGTCTGTTTTCTGTCTCCTGTCATTGAAGCTGTGTCAGAGAAATGGATTTGCCTGCATGTTTATCTAGAACACAAACCCAGTTCATGGATGTGGCTCTGCTGAGCCCATTTTAGCCCATTTAAAGAGAGCAGCTTACAAAACCACTGTAGGTTCAACTTACTCCTGGAAGAGCACATGGGGCACTGACCACAGCATCTCAAAGGCAAGCCACCACTGCTTTGCAAAGCCTGTGCTCACTGTTTCCAACCTGTGTCCCACTTCAGCCGTAGCAAATTGCCATCTAAAGGTGCAAATAGAACAAACAAGGCACAGTTGTAGTTTATTTAATGAAGGGGGCTAATTTCCCTCCATTGTCTGTTAAGGCATCGCGCAGGTGTTCCATTTCAGAGCACATTACTAAGTGGTGCTCTAAGCCTAAAAGCTGATTTTTAACTTAATAATGTCAGTAATAATGACCTGTGATTACTGCCTTGTGAATCAGAACCTATGATACTTAAAATAATCAGCATCAAAGCCGAACTCATAGCTTGCTAAATTCATTATCAGCCATAAACCATCAGCCCTGTGTTGGCATGGGCTCCCCCCACCTGGTAGAGACAGTATTTTAATGTATTTAATCTGGAAATGGAGCTAAAGAGTTGGTCACCAACCTTGTCTTAAAGGAAGAAGCTGTGGTATTAGCACAAAATGTAGTTTGATTAATAACCACAAGCTGTTTTATGTGATCCCTGTGGTGTTTGGAGCACATGTTCCCCAGCCTGGGGAATTCCTGCCGGGATTACTACACTGACCCAAACCCATGACCAATGAAGCCCATTAACATCTTAGTGGTCATTTAAGTGTCCCTGCCCATGGCAGGGGGTTGGAACTAGAGATCTTAAGGTCCTTTCCAACCCAAACCATTCTGTGATCTCCTGGGGCTTCAGAGGGTGACAGCAAACAATCTGGCTTAAGCAAAGCAAGCTTGGGTAAGTCTTGAGAGAGGAGGTTCCTCAATGGCTCTTCACCCCAAGAGCTTATCCTTGTATATTTTATACCCCTCCTTGACAGTCAGCCTTCCCACCAAGGTCAGATGAAGACTCAGCTGCTCTCTGTCTCTGGAAAGATGACTTTCTTACAAGGTGACTGGTCACCCTACCCAAGCTGGCAAATGAAGGCATAAGAACAGATGCTTGGAGCCCTGCTTTCACAGGGGCTATTGTTATCTCAGGTCACTAGCTCTTCTCTAATAGCTAAAGGAGAAACATAAACCCTTCTCAAAACACAGTCAACAGCAATGAAGGAGAGATAAGGGCTTTGAAGTGTAAGTTTTCCTCTGGAGTAAAGAGGTGGAATCACCGGAGGTGTCTATGAGCAGCCAGTAATTTTGGCCATGAAAGTGGAATGACTTTGAGGAGGTCAGAAGCCCTTGGCTCCCTTGTTAGTGTTCCCCAGGAACCCTTCAGCTTGGCCATAACTTGTCTCATTTTGTGGCTAACACATCTGTTGTTAATAGCTGCACATCTCATTTGATGTGCAGTATCTACCACCACTATGGAGGGATTCGGAGGTCTTGCCTGACAATCAGATGCATCCATAACTGCAACCTGAGCTGGGAGCCAGAGAACAAACCAGAGGCGAAGGCTGCCCTAAACTGGCTGGAATCACTTATCCTGCATGTGTGCCATGGAGCAGAGCAACCAGAACTCAGTCCCTGAGTAAAGTACTTCCTGTATTACTGACACATAGGATATCTTTTGCAGTTGTTATTAACAGCCTTTAAGTCCAAGCTGAAGCTCAGTCTTCACTTGAACCTTCTCCAGGTGCTCAGATTTCCTGATGTAGATCAGCCTGACAAAACAACAACAAAGGCCTGAAAACACGCTGTTGATTTGGAGAATTCCCTCCTCACATCCAGGAACACTCAGAAGATGCAGAGCTGTTAGTGCCTTCTCACCAGCTTTCCCACCCACAGAATGGATAGCAAAAACCAGGTGGCTTTGGGGTATAAACCAAAGTAGAAACAGGGAAGGGAAACCTACCCAGTACCCACAAAGAGTGTGGCTAAAGAACTGTGATGCTTCTGAGTATTCGACTTGATATTCTCTCACAGAAAATCAGAGGGGGGCCAAAGAGTAAACATTAAGTTGCTTTAAAAAATGCTACTTTAGGCCTTTTAGACAATTTTGGAGATTTTTTAACATTCTGTTCTGATGCAATTAAAGAAATAGCTTCAGTCCCAATCATATTAAATGTCCTGAATGTCCTCTTTTCCTTATTTGCCCCAGCTGCCACAGTATCACAGCCCAATGTGAGTGAGTCAAGAGTCTCTTAAGACCAATTGTAGTCAGTACATAGAATGGTTTGGGTTGAAAGGGACCTTAAAACTCATCCAGTTCCAACCTCTGCCACATGGGAGTTTTTCCTTAAGGAAAAAGATCTGGACCGAGAAAGTCAGAAAATACATTTGGTGACTTAATAAAGACCCTGTAGATCATTCCCAGCTTTGTTAGGGCACAGCATTGCTACAGGAGGCTCTGGCTGTGCTGTAAAAGGCTCTCTAAGCTCACTTGTGGTCATGAAAGATCCCAGAGGAGGTTTTATATGATTACGAGCATCTCAGTCAATAGTCACCCTGGACTATTAGAACTTTATGTTGTTTCTATTATTAATTACATTCTTCACTGTCCTTTAACTGTGCTGGGAGAGGGTTTTTGCTACCTCATAAAAACCCTATAATAAAAATAAAGCCCTCTGCTGTTATTCAAACAAAGCAAAGTGGCTCTGATAAGTTTTCATCTATTTCCTCTTTCCTTATGGTTTGGGGCTTTTTCAATAGTTTATACAATTTTGCCAGCAAGAAGAAAGAGCATGGGAGGGTGGGGGTGGCGGTGGAATGAGAGTCACTCTTTAACCTTGTTTTAACAGAATATGAGAACACTTTAGTGGAGATGGGGCAGAAAACCGTCTGCTTTCCCAGTTCTGTTATTTTCCTGTAGCTTCACACTAAGCTAAAGAGGTCCTTCATTAAACCCTGCTGCTTGTCTCCTAAGGCTGAGAAGTAACACGGACACCACGCAGGCTGACAGGGCCAGCATAACTCACTGATAGCCCTGTATCGCTGAAGAGCTGCAGTGCTGCTTTATGGGCAGCAGCTGCTAGACAGGCACTTCTCCTCTGGCCCAAATCTTCCTTGGTGTTACAGGACTGATTGTGGAAGCTGAAATCTGTGCCTGCATCTGGGTTTTGTCCTCACATCTGGGCTGATGTGAGGTGCGAGAATCTGCTAAGGTTAATGCCATGATGAATGTGAAAATGAGACAAAGGCTGGTGACAACCTTTGTATGGTCCTGTCCTTTCTGCTTTTAAATACCCAATCATAGAATCACAGAGTGGTTTGGGTTGGAAAGGACCTTAATGTCATCCAGTTCCAACCCCCCTGCCACGGGCAGGGACACCTCACACTAAACCATGTCACCCAAGGCTCCATCCAACCTGGCCTTGAACACTACCAGGGATGGAGCATTCACAACCTCCCTGGGCAACCCATTCCAGTGCCTCAGCACCCTAACAGTAAAGAATTTCTTCCTTATATCCAACCTGAACTTCCCCTGTTTCAGTCTGAACCCATCACCCCTTGTCCTATTGTTACAGTCCGCAATGAAGAGTCCCTCACTGGCATCCTTATAGTCAACTTCAGATACTGGCAATTAAGTTACTGTAGCCATTTGGTCTGGTTTGTTCAAGTTCCATTTGTTCATCAGTTTAGACAAATGGGCAAACCCACTGGCAATGTCCAGGGCTGTCAGCTCGACCCTACTGTAATGGGTCTGACTTCTCCAAGGTTTCCTTCCCTCCAGACTTACCTTCTGCAAAGCCTCTTGGCCAAGCAGGTCCTGCACCTTCCTCACTCCCAGGTGGAGTTTAGAGCACTTCACCTGCCCTTACAAGTCAGCAGTGGTAACTCCACAGCTCCCTGCAGGGCTCCAAAACCTCCTGCGAGGGTGGAGCAGGAACAGGCTCTGCAGTTCCCCTGCCAGCTATCAGGAGAGAGGTGCAGCACAATGAATGATGGGGTCAGGCAGCCGTGCATGGGGAGGGAGAATGGATGCTCAGAGGAAGAGAGGGGAAAGGAAAGGGTGAGGAGGGAAAGGAAAGAATAGAAAGGCATAAAGAGAAAAGCTGGGGTGGGAAATGGAAGGTATTACCTAATGACTGGAGCATGCTGCAGGGTTCCACAGGGAGGGTACATGCAGAAGAGGAGTAAATATGCTATGAAGACAGCATGAGAGCAGCATTACAGATGAAAATAAAGAGGATCTCCAGTTCACCTGCAAGGGGGAAGGTCCACAAGCACTGGGGTAGCCTATGTGAAAGAATAAATCTGGCTCTGAAGCATTTGGTGTTGACTCCTCTCTATCTCCACAAGTGGATTTCCAGTTTTCCTATAGAAATCCTTGCATCCTTTGCACATGAAGTCACACCATGAGTTACATGCAGGACTCACCTGGAGCATTGTGTGCAGTTCTGATGTCCTCAACATAAAAAGGACATGGAACTGTTGGAACATGTCCAGAGGAGGCCACGAGGATGATCAGGGACATGGAGCACCTCCTGTATGAAGACAGGGTGAGAAAGTTGGGGCTGTTCAGCCTGGAGAAGAGAAGGCTGCGTGGAGACCTCAGAGCAGCCTTCCAGTATCTGAAGGGGGCCTATAGGGATGCTGGGGAGGGACTATTCATTAGGGACTGTAGTGATAGGACAAGGGGTAACAGGTTGAAACTTTAACAGGAGAAGTTTAGATTGGATCTAAGGAAGAAATTCTTTACTGTTAGGGTGGTGAGGCACTGGAATGGGTTGCCCAGGGAGGTTGTGAATGCTCCATCCCTGGCAGTGTTCAAGGCCAGGTTGGACAGAGCCTTGGGTGACATGGTTTAGTGTGAGGTGTCCCTCCCCATGGCAGGGGGTTGGAACTGGATGATCTTAAGGTCCTTTCCAACCCAAACCATTCTGTGATTCTATGAGTCCTTGACAGTCACACTGTTTACAATCTCACTCCTTTTCCTCCCAGCCACATGAGGTAACCAGACTGTTACTTACTGCAACTTCAGAGGAATTTACTCAGCATGAAATGAAAACCATTCAGCAGATATACAAGTTCCCATCACTGACAGAAACTGCCCATGGAGACCGCGTTGTGCAGAGTTTTCCTCTCTGGGCACCAGGAGAAATGGGCTGGGGTCCGTGGAGGAGAAACCACTCTCTGTGAGAGTTAATGTCTCATTGCTAATCTTCATCTTCCAACTCATCTGTGGATAGCAGTCTGTGGGAGAAACTGGAACACGGGGCAAAGCCTCATGTGTAAGTAAATAACATCAACAACTGAGGCTTTTATATGATATCTGGCATTGGCCAGCGATGAAGGATTTCACTACAGCCACAAACCTGTTGTTCCACCTCGCTCCATACACACATGCATGCACAAATACATACACAGACTTCAGGGGCTGGTTTTTACAGGTCAGCCCATGCTTTCCCCCTATCACCTGTGTCCTGCAACATCGCTGCATGGTATTGGAGTCTGATCCCAGTGCATGGGGGCTCTCAGCTGCTGTTTGAAGCAGGAGGAGAAGGAGGACCAGGCTGCAGCTCTCTGGGCTACACCTCCGTGCCAA
Organism: Melopsittacus undulatus; assembly: GCF_012275295.1. Lineage (NCBI taxonomy): Eukaryota > Metazoa > Chordata > Aves > Psittaciformes > Psittaculidae > Melopsittacus > Melopsittacus undulatus. The sequence goes on along the minus strand of NC_047529.1, from coordinate 4,779,743 downwards.
GACTGCCTTAAAGCACTTGGGCACCCTCCTCATTTAACCCACCAGCAGCAGATGGACCTTCACAATGCACAGGTCCTCAGGAAGTGTGAGCTGCTGCCACCTTGCTGAAGAGCTATTTTGATGGCTCTATACAGTCCTGGTGCAAAGGAATCGTCATGAATCCTTTCAGGTGCATTGTTAATTCACAAGGGAACCTGTCAATAGCTTTCCATTGCACACCACAGCCAACCTTCGGACCAGAACTGAACGGAGCTGTTTCATCAGAGCAGTCCCCTCCAGTTCCCACATCAAGGAGCTGAGCCAGATCTACATGTGAACACTGCAGCTTGGGCCCGTTGTTAGCTCTGATGCTCAGCAAGCTGAAGGGACTTGGGAGGTTTCTCCATCTTGCTTATAAGCATCCATCAAAACAACTGTAAATGAGTTATGCCTTAAGTATGCAAGAACTTGCTTCTCCATGCCAAAAAACGATTAGTGTTCTCAGGCTTCCAGCAATGCAAAGCAGAGTCTGAAATGTCCTGATGAGAGATAGATGCATTTCCTCTTAGACAATTAATATTAGGGGTGGGTTTTATTGCTATTCTTTTTTATGTTGTTAACATCCTGCCCTCTTTCCTGGTTCCTCCCAAAGCGCTACAATGCAATTTGCAAAACTCCCCTTTGTAAGATGTAAACATTTACTAAACATTGTCTTTCCACTTTGTATTATGACAAAAGAATAGGAGTCAAGATGTTAAATGTATTTCAGTATTTGCATCTGAAAGCCCCAGGCCTTCCTGAACATACTTGTAGATAACCTCCATTGTTTCCAGCATGTTACCTCTTCTGTAGATCATCATCTCCATGAAAATCCAAAGGGAGGTCTTTGCCGAAACACTGGGTAGGACCCACTTATTACCCAGTGCCTTACAAATGTATTAATGCCATATGATGATCATCCACGTTGTTCCACCTCATTATTTAATACTGAGACATACCCAGCCTGGCTCACAGCCTCACCGCTGGGCATCTGAAAACGGGTGGCTCATTCTCCAATGCAATTACAGCTAAACCAGGGGTTGGCAGCAAAGCCTTTGGGTGGTTTAGAGGGATCCAGCTGCCTTTGTGGGGTGGCCAGGCTGTGTCAGCTCTTAAGGGGCTGCAGAACAAACCCACCCGGTGCCCAAGCAGCTTGGGAGGGCAGCAAGAGCTGGCGAACCCCAAGTCTCACATACAAACCACCAGCGAGCTGAAAACTCTCCTGAGTTTTCTCTGGAGCCAGGAATGCCTGGAAACACTTCAATCACCTCCCTCACGTCTCCACTAGATAGAAGAAATCCAGTGGCTTCATCAACTCTGCCTTTGCCAGAAGCCTTCATAATGAAAACAAGACCTTAAACCTAGTTTAGATGAAGTGTGGAGTACCCGAAGCTGCCTTTCCCAGCCTTCTTGCTGAGCACCTCGCTATGGCTCCAAGCAAACCATGGCCCCTTGAGCAGCACAGAGCAGCAGACCCACACTGGTCTTGATCTTTTCTCTCCTTTTCTGTTTGCTTCTCTCTCTGATTGCTATAAACGTGGTCCTATATTCCACAGCCTGTGAGAGATGGCGTTACAGTCATTGATGCTGTAACTCCTCCAAGGGCTTAAAATAAAACTAGCTTTCAGAATTGTATCTCATACCATAAGCACATGCTTTCTTTTTCCCTTTGTTCCCCATTATTTTGTGCATTTTTAGTGTGAGGTGTCCCTGCCCATGGCAGGGGGCTGGAACTGGATGATCTTTAGATCCTTTCCAACCCAAACCATTCTATCCTATGATTTGTTCACCAGTAAAGAGCACACTTTACCCCATTACACACACAAAAATTCTTCAAGCATAATTAGTTGGAAAATCTCCAGTTAAAATTCCTACTAAATAAGTAAACATCACCTAAAGTAGAACCTCTTGGTGTTACTTGGTGCTTTTCTTCACATAATGTGAAAACCCAAGACATGGGGATGTAAGAAGAGCTGCTCAGACTGAGTCCCTAATACAGGTGTGACTTTGGGATATGAATTTCCAAACCTGATTGAGCCTCATTTCTTCTGGAGCTATAGGAGCAGCTTCAGAGCAAACCTTCTCAAACCTTCTCACAACCACAACCGCAGGGACCATGAGGTGGGGCTGTTTGTTTGTTTCCAATAGCCTGTTAACCTCATCTGCTGCTGCAGACAAAGCCTTGGGGCCAACCCTGCAAACACCTCTGGTATTGTTCAGAGCAGCCCTTTTGCACCTGCCAGGAAATGTGTAAGATCAGAGAGGCAGATCCACCTCCTGCAACCTCTTTGCCTTCCTGGAAACTCCCCCAAAAGAGCTGGCTGGGGAGGATCAGGCTCTCGCTTTGGACGTTGATTATGTGATCTCTGTTTCTTTCAGTCTTGCCAGCCAGGGCTTACCTCCAGATGAGTATTTCAGCACGTGCTTAACCTTAAGCAATGAGATACTCGTGCTTATAGTTAAGTATAGGCTTAAAAATGTTGTTGGAAGCAAATCACAAGCACATTCTTACATATTTCTCTGGGCTGGGCCTAACCATAGTTCTCCTGTTAAAACAGTTGGGGTTTTTTTTCCTCCAAACACTTATCCCATCACTGTAATTTCCCTCTTCAACTTCCCTCTCCAACTGCTTCATTCCTTCAAACCAAGGGGAAATGACATTTTCTTCTATGGCAAGTAAATCATAATTGACAACAAACCATTAGATTATGCATGAACTTGCAGGAAGAGGGAATATCTTTTACTTGGATCAACTAACCCAAGCTAACTATACAGATGGGTCTGTCCCATATCTGGCTCTCCCTAAATAAAACATTGCCTCCCATGTAACTTGTATTCTCACAGCGCTGCATTACTCCAATACACACACTTGTGCTTTGCTGAGGTTTTATGGGGCTGGGGGGAAGCTGCCTGCTCTGTTAAGCATCTAGGAACAGGGAAGGAATGCAGTGCATTGCTCCTGCTGCGTAAGGCTGCCTAGCAGAGAGTTAATATCATTGCACATGAGCCATTTCACCTACAGCAAGAAGTGAAAGCATGCGACTACACCCAACAAATGATCACAGAGCACCCTGCAGGGAATTTGCTTCCATTTCAAAGGGAGAGATCAAAACCCACAAAGAGGGGAAAGAAGAGGGGGGAAAAAACAGAAGGAAAGAAAAGAAAGGAGGAAAGATGCTCCCAGCCTGTGTATGAGATCAGTGTTGGGCCCAACCTCAGAAGCTTTGTGAGAGGAAGGGAATGGTAAGGACAGAAGAATCACAGCGCACCTTCAGTGCCTCGTTATTTATGGGCTGAGGGTTTGATCCTACACACCAAAATGAATGGGAGGTTTGCCACCGACTTCAATGGAAGCAGAAACAAGTCCCATCACCTTGAGGTTTATTGGCTGTCTGCAGAAGGTTCTAAAATGCATATAGGAATTAAACAGGATAATTTGACAGTTTAATGGTGACGTGGTGGTTTTTTGCATTAAAAGAGACACAAATTTATCCTTTGGGGTTTATGAGTATTTTTTTCCTGCCTTGTTGTTTTTATTTTAAAAGGAAAATTCTCATGTTTCAAGGGAAGAGTGATAAAAGTGGGATATTCCTGTGCATAAGAGAAAAAGAACTTCAAGCTCAGGCCAGTCCTACATCCCTCACTCAAGGCTCCGTCTTTCCAAGCTGTTGGCATTAGGCATAGCAGCAAATTAGCCATCCTGTAAGTGCTCCAGTCCCGTGCCAAGAGCAAAAGAGGGCTGTCCTAATTTGAACTATGCCAAATAGGGCATCTGACCATGAAAAATGACTTTAAAGAGCTGACAAAACACCCACCAGACATAAGAAATATCACTGTAATCATGTCCTGTGTTTGGCACCCATCAACTGGTGCAAACAGTGAGGAACCTGCCCTGGGTGGCAGAACCAGGCTCAGACCTCCCTGTAAGTCCTTGAGAAATCCAAACCCAAGCTCATGTGGAAATGGCTGAGTAAATGAGTTCCCAGCCCCTTGGACATCTTGGTCAGGTAGTCATCATTAATTCATTAATCCACTCACTGAAGGCAGGTAAAGAGCTGCAATGAGCTGCTCTCCACTCTGTTGCAGTTTGGGCTCAAAAGACTTGTGGTAAATATTAAAAGTGAGGATAATGATCATGTTTCCATCAATATGAAGCTTAATAAAGTTATATATCTTCAGTTGCTTTGGTTCATGTCCCTGTATATCCAAAGTACCATGAGTGGCCTCTCTAAGGAGACCAGGACAGGATCCAGCCTCTGTTCAGGAGCTGATGGTCCTGCAGCTACAATGCACAGGGAAAGGTGGATGGGAGAAGAGCTGGTGAGCAACAGGAGAGACACAACACCATCAAAAAGCCTTAGCCACTTCAAGGTGGACTATTCCAGACATCCTTGGAGCCCCTTTATTAATGGGTCATTCACTGGTCTCCAATACAGTACTTACAAGAAGGTGGCTGTGCCCTGTGCCCGTAGCTCTGTTCCCCTGCATCCAACCTCACTGCTCAGTCCTGGGAAGAACACTAATGGCCCATCAGCCTCTGAGGTGTGGGTGCAGCCCCTGGAGGGAAGGCAGATAGGAGAGAGGATGCAAAAGGGACAGGAGGAAACGCTTGAGGTTCACACAGGAATGAAAACTCTCATTCTTCCTTCTCCCACTGGAAGCTCCCACCCCAGGACTGTGCTGTTGCTTAGGAAAACACAGGAGGGTCCTTGGGTTGGGCAACAACAACAAAAATCTTCACAATTAATGGTGAAAAAATACAGTTTAACCAAAACTACTTGAATCTGTGCCACGTTCTGTGATGAGCGGTTGTCTATTGCCAGTTCGGGGGAGGAGGGAAGAGGAAGAACATCAAAACCATTTCAGATCAACCTGAAAGGCTCTGGGGTTTTTTTCCCCTCCTGAGATCTTTCCACTCTGGTCAGCACACAAAGCTCCCTCCCACATCCCTGCTGCTTCCAGCCCCACTTCCACTGAGGTTTCCCTAAGGCCAAATAGCTGGAGCAGACACCAGCCCTGCGGCAGCAGGGATGGAGCTGCCCTTCATGAGCCATGCAGACACCGTGTCCAGCTCCTGAATCCCATTGCCACAGACCTGGATTGCTTGGGAATGGAGCTACAACCGGTGGCTGCTCCGAGGAGACAAGCCTCTGCTGCTAGAGGTATAATCTCCAATTTATACAAAGCTTTGAAAGGCATCCAACGGTCTAATTGGGAGGCCCTTAAATTAAAGTGGGGATGGGATTTGGAATCCACTTTAGAGCCTGCGGTTTGGAGGGAAGCACGGGGATCCATTCCGTCTGTGTTGATATCAAGGGAGCCCAATATAAATGTTTTCTGGCACTTTTTATTCCTGCAGCCCTGGGGTTTACATGGGGTTGGTTTTTTGTTCAGGTTTTTTCTCTTTCCTTCTCCCTCTGTTGCTGTTTTCTTGCACTCTGAAGCCTCTTCCAAGTGTAATTTCAGGAGAGGCATGTTATCACAGTGTCTGGGGCCTCCTGCTCTCAGGTCTGCCTGCCCCATGCCTGTCACCTCAATGGTGACACCCACCCTCACTGAACTCAGGCTGATGTGTGGCCATATGTATGGGAAGCAAAGCTGCTTCTGGCCAAAGCCCAGCCACCAGCTCCGAGATGCCGAACTGATGCCATGTGGGGCAGGGGATGTGCTGCAGGGGTGGAAGGAGAAGGGAGATGTGCCCATCACAGCCCTCTCGGTTACATCTCTCTCCCCTCAAGCCTCAACAATGCATTTTCACAGCTCCCAGGTTAAAAGCAAGCCATGGCCTCAGGGATATAGCTCTGGGCTGGCTTTGGGATAGGGATTGGCCAGAGGGCAGCAGGAAAGCTCTGCAACAGCTTTGCAGCCAAGGCAGCTGCTGGGGCAGGAGGTGATGCTCCTTTGCACATCTGCTTTTACTTGGACTCTGCTGCAATGCTGCAGCCAGTTTGCATCACTCCTAAACTGGCTTCCTGACAAGGACCCCGTGCCTGGCTGCACCTGAGCGCTGGGTGCAGCCCCTGTGTCCCAGCACCCTTCACTCCCAGCACCAAACAGGGTTTTCTGTTCTATAGCCAAAGGAATACATTTATTTCATAGAACTATAGAATAGCTTTGGGTTGGACCTGCAAAGCTCATCTGGTTGCAACCCCCCTGCAGAGAGCAGGGACATCTTCAACTAGGTCAGGTTGTTCACAACCACATCCAGCCTGGCCTGGGTGTCTCCAGGGATGCTGCATCCACCACCTTTCATGGGAACCAGAAGCCAAAGGGGACACATATTTTCAACCTGTCCCACTATCATGGGTGGCAAACACCTACAGGTGAGACACTGAGGAAAATCCTCACCATTCCAATATGATTTTTCCTTGTAGCTGTGCTAAGCTATAATATAATAGGGAGAGGAGGGCTCTCCACAAGCCCCCTCCTCAGTGTCCATAGGACAGCCAGGCTGCAGTGAAGTCAGGCTGATTTACAGCCCTTAAGAGCCAACCTGTGCATATTGAGAGTGCTGATAGGTGTCAGCAGCTGCTAACTGTGGCCACTTCTAATGAGCCATTCAGCAAGCAACCAGAAGGGCCGTGCTTTGAGGGAGTGGGAGCTCTCCCAGCCTTGTGTTTTCACTGCCAGAGCAAGGCTTTATTTCTCCTTGCCCCTTGAAGGGGCTCACATTCACAAAAGCCCTGCAACAACAACCCCATGCGTGCGCAGGAAATTCCCTTCACTCCTCAGTGACACGAGGAGGAGGAATGGGGAGCACACAATGCATTAAAACTATAAACACGAGAAGTGACCTCATCCGTGCCAGCGTTCAGACTGATTACAGAGGTTCATGGCCAGCACTGCTCCCGTGGCCTTATTTTCACTCTCCCCTCCAGTCTGCTGCATGCTCCGATCAAAAACAGGATAATGTCATTAAATAAGACTTGGCCTCATGTCATGTGCTTTCCCTCCGACTCCTAAACCTCCTTCCCAGCCAAGCACCACAGTCACTCCCATTCTCCCGGAGCTGGGAGGGCAGGTTAGCTTTGGCTCTGCCCCACAGGGAGCAAGTGCACTGGTAGAGATTCCCTGGTGGGAAACACACATGTATGGAAATAAGGGATAGGCTTGAGGCTTAAGTCCTGGCATGAGATGCAGAAAAACTCATCCTCACCTCCCAGCTCTCCCTTGGTGACATCTGGCTAATGCTGGGAGCACATGGATTACCTTCATCTCCAAGCAGCAGCAGAGCAAAGTGTTCCTGCTGCTCTTCACCCCTCCAGAAAAGCAGGCTGGGATTCTCCATCCCCCTTTCCTGTGAGCGACACAGAACTGTGGATTCATCAGGGGCTGTAGCAATAGGACAATAGGTGATGGGTTCAAACTGAAACAGGGGAAGTTTAGATTGGATATAAGGAAGAAATTCTTTACTGTAAGGGTGGGGAGGAGCTGGAACAAGCTTCCCAAAGAAGTGGTGAATGCTCCATCCCTGGCAGTGTTCAAAGCCAGGTTGGACAGAGCCTTGGGTGCCATGGTTTAGTGTGAGGTATCCCTGCCCATGGCAGGGGGTGAAACTGGATGATCTTAAGGTCCTTTCCAACCCAAACCAGTCTGTGATTCTATGATCACTGGGGATGACTCACCTCAGCCCTAGGCCTGCTCTTTCCAGCCAGTGAGTCACCAATCCATTGACATCCTAAGCAGAGCAGAGGTGGTTGAGCTGCACTCTTCTGTTTTGCATGAAGCTGTGACATTTTGTGCGTGTCTGTGTGCGGGATCAGCTTCAGAAAGACAATTCCCACAGAAAGGAAATTACTCAGGATTATTTCTTTCATTTTAAGGGAAAAACTAAAGAAATAAATGAACCCTTTCCACAGGTTTTGTTTCCTTGTGAAATACATAAATAAAGAGCTGCTCTTTTGACACTTGAGTACCTGCTGCTTTACCCAGCCCTGGGGTCACAATAAGCATTGGGGATGCTGATAGCAGACTCAGGAAGTCACAGGGCTTGAGGCCCTGGAGCACAGCACAGAGCAGGAGCATGGGGGATCCCCACTCCCATGAGGGTTTGGGTTCCTGCCCTGGGGCAGCACAGTCGGAAGCTGTAAGATCCCCATCTCCCAACGCTGTGCACATCAGCTGCATTGAATATACGCAGTAGTCTCAGTACCTGTAGAAGAAATACCCCAAAGGTTACCCTGAAACCAAAGCCTAGAGGGGACCTGGTCCTTTACTTGGCTCTGGAGAACCTTGATTCAATGCAGGTTGGCCAACGACCTCCACATCACCCAACAGCTCATCCCAGGGCCATCCCTGCCTGCTGGGTAGCGCTCAGTGCCTGTTCCCCTCCACCACCCAGCATAGCAGGGCAGCAGTGCCCTGTCCTGCCAGGAGAAGGTGTCTGTCATTGGGTTAGTTACCTCCTCTGCCAGTCCCCTCCTTCATTAAATTAACACCTCGTTAGAGAATGTGAGCTGCTTTGTTCCTACAAATGGTGCTGGAGGGTGTTTGCTTCCCTAATGAATATCCTATGCAGAATGGAAATCTGTCCCTGGCAGTCCTTAACAAGTGCTTCATTAAGCTGTTTGAAAAATGTTCCTTTCTGTTCTCCTTTGAACAGGTTACGCTTTGCTCTTTTAAGCTAGTTTTTGGCTGCCTCCCCATACCTGAGAGGATGGGTGGAGAGGTGGCCATCTGCTCCCAGAGCAAGCAGTGCTTTTAATCCCCAGCAACAGGAAATGTGCTGATAGACAGAGCAGTCTCTCTACCAGGTAAATCAGCATCCCCTGTGCCGACAGGGACAATCTGGCAGCGCCCAGTGCAGTGCAATGGAGAGAGCAGCGTTCATCTGCAAGTGGAGCTATGAGGTTCACACTCTTATGGTACTACCATGTAGCTGAAGTACCAGTACTTTATGATATTGCCATGAAACTAAGGAATTCAATAGCAAAGCGGAAAGGTCAAAAAGAGGTGTGATGGATGTAGGGTCCAGATGATCGAAGTAATGTGATTTCTGCTTGGAATTAAGCATTGACTTCAAAAAAGGCCTGGCTGTGCCAGCAGGGTAAAACTCAGCAAACACTTTAACTCTTGTGTCTCTGTTAGTAACAACTCATAATGCTGTTGAATACAGCTTGGTTTAAAAACTGGTTAGGAAAGTCTGGGGATAAAGAGTGTTTGGTGATGCTTCTCCCCCAGTCAGTAGATGGAAATAGGTACCACACACATGCCTTTCACCCCAACCCTAAGGAAAGCTCACAGAAAGACTGAAGGCACAATGAGCATCCTTACAGGGCAGGGGACTTACTAGCATGCAAGCAAACCAGGATTCCTGGAATCTCCCTTCAAATCAAGGCATGCTCTGAGCTGATATATTGCTGCTTTCTGTCTCCAGTCAGTCCTGCATCCAAACCAGGAGCCTTTAAAATCCCCACAGCCTCAAAGGGTATTTTCATGGGCTCCTCCTTCCCCAGGCAGGCTGAGCATGACCCAGCGTGGCTGATGAATTGCCAAAGCTGGGTTTGGGATTTCCTTCTGGATTTTTGCTAGTATTAAAACCCTTTGCTAGGTTCAAAAGAGATGAACTGTATCACTTTGAGGGTGAGAAAACTGCATTAGTTCAAAGCTAACACAACCTCCTTTGCCCTAGAGCTACTGCAGGAGTCTAATTCATCTGGATAAACAGGAAACATGATGGAAAAGGATCTGGCCAGGAAGAAGAGAGCTCATTCATCAGCAAACCTCCAACCCAGGAGTTCTCATTTTGCCCCACTCATCTAACATCATTCCCCTCAGGCAATAAAGTTTGGGGAGGGAAACAGGGTTGGAAAATGGTCTTGTTTCCCTCAGAGTAAATGCAGATCCCTATTTTAAGAGACCAAATCATCTGACAGTACAGAGTGATGCCAACACAGTGCAGGTATGGCAAAAGCTCAGACAAGACACGTTTCATAAGTGTGTGCTACAGTCACTGATGGTTTGGCCATTGGTATCTTCATCACACAGCCTTGATCTTGGTTGGTAGGGCCTGAACTCTCTACCCTTCAGATGTTTGCTTTCCCCAGCATACAGCTTACAAACTTGAAAGGAAATATATACCATTGGAGGGTCCAAGATAGAGCAAACAAATCCAACCTTTTAATGGAATAGGGATTGTTTTGTAGGGGTTTTCTTATGTGTTTTGGTAGGTTGGCGTGGTTGTTTCTTTATTTCCTTTCATTTACTAGTGCATGGTGAAAGGCTGCCACCCAAGTCATCAGGCAATACCCACAAGCACATGAGAACTGCACTGAAGTCAATGTGGATGTACGTTAAGCTCAAAAGCTGAACCCAAACATGCAGTCATCAACATAAACCCAGTAATAGCATTTGCAGAAGGAGGAAACAAGCTAATTTCCTAACCAGTCATCCCATTAAGACAAGTCCCCTTGTTAAAACTATATTGATAGAGGAGTTGATAATTAACCAACCGGTGTCTGTACTGTACCAGCGCATTGTGCAGTGTTATCTGACAGTGGTTTCAGAGATAACACTGGACAATGGCTGTGTGGGAAGGTGGGTAAAGGGGAAAGAAGTACTGGAATGTCTGCATGAAAAAATAATGCCACTATCCAGACACTCAGCTGCTAAATTCAGCCACTCCACATAAATACTCATTGGACTTGGAGAGCTTTCCACCCAGATGATACGGAAGGCTGGCTGAAAGACCAGTTGCCCAGCAGTGGCTTCACTGTCCCTTTGCTCCATCTATTAGCTAGACAGTTCCAAAGAGGGAAAAAGGAATTCATCTGCCACTGGTCATTGAAAGGAAGAGGCATTTAGAAACCACAATGCTGAAAGCAGAGGAAAAATAGCTGAAATAACCCAAAAGACCCAGGACAGAGCAAGACAATGTCAAGTAATTCCCTTCGCAAACCCGGAATCCAGACTCTGGCTGCGAATCCAGGATAGGAAATGCTCCAAACTGGGCAAAAAAAAAGAGTTCTCAGATAACCTAGAGGAAATAATTCCTAGAATAAACCCGTGAGTCCAGTCTAACAGTCTGCAGGCCTGGCCTAGAACTGAGAACCTCCTGTGGCCAGATGATTCCAGCTGGCACATCCATAGGCTACCTCAAGCATTTGGACCAAATTAGCATTGCCATCGTCTATTAATACATATGAACCACAATTAAATACTTCTAAAACAGGATGGGCTCCGTTCTGCCCTAAGTGACCTGCATCCATTGGGAATAGGCTTTACCAAAACCACTGAAATCACTTCTCTTGTACCCGAGATTAGAATCTAACTTGATACCTTTAAAGATTTTTTGGTTGCTTTCCAATCTATACAAGCTAATGAGCAGCTTTGCCTCTATCAACCTGATAAATGTGTAACCTAAGGAATTATGTTTGCATTTCTACCTATTCTACATCTGTGTGGTCAAAAATGGTTGAGTTTGACTTTGTCTATGCATAGTTCAGTTGCCCAAAAGGGGGTGGGAGAATCACACTGAGATTTGCTTAAAATCCTCTTTCTAGGACATTTTCCTGTGAATTGCAGTGGTTGTTTCTCCTATAGGCTGTGGGAACAAGGGTAAAAAATGCCGTCTGAATTCAGAAAGTTGCATTTTACACCCACTTTGCTCTTACTCTGCAGCATAAAGTTACACAGGGAGGAGGGCAGGACAGAATTGGGTCTGACGTCTTACCATAACTCTTGTAAACTCATCCACATCAGAATATGTGTCTGAGCACTATTTAATATACATTAAAAACTAGCTTCAAAGGCAGGCAGGAAACAGAACTTATCAGCCCTGTTCCTGAAGAGAAAGGGAAGGCACCACACTGTAAAGAACCTCCTGCTCTCTATTCCTGCACACCTTTCAAAACAAGATCTTCAATAGGTTTTACTGGACCTCTGAACATCACAGCTAATGCCAGAGGCAGGAAACTTGTCAATCTGCTTCACATTTTGTTCTCTTCCCATAAATCTGGGGGGTGTGTGGAATGGAATTAGTGCATGCAAAGGTCTCTCCATATACACTGCTCACCCAGCCAGGCCAACAGGAGCTTCATGATAATTACATTGAATAAATCCTCTGTGATGGAGAGCTGTCCTGGTATCAACCAGAGGGCACAGAGACCTCCAAGACCAATGGTATCAGCTCTACCATGGCCAATGCTGCCTCCCCAGGCAGTGGCAGGGGCCATGATCTCTATAAGTAGACATCTTCCCATTTACTCCACCTGGGCAAGTCAACACAGAGAAACTGGAAGAAGGGGCAGAGCAGGTGAGGAGAAACATCATCCAGCCTAGGACCAAGGGCAAGAGCTAGCTAGGCAAAGCCTCACCTCCCCTCTTACCACAGCCTTATGATGGCTTCTTGCTCCCTGACATCTCCTTGGTTTGCCATCTAAGTGCTTTCTACTGCAGGTGATCCCATAGCTCAGCTCAGCCACCCTCCTCACCCAAAAGTGACATTTACTTCAACTACATTTGCTCCCTGACTGCAGCAAAGTGGCTCAGTCTTCCCTCCAGCTTGCACTGTTGATGACAAGCTGCAGCACAGGAGCATCAACAGCAAGGTTGTCCAAATTCAGGAATTCAGCAGGGAATGAGGCTCAAACACTGCATGTTTTGAAGGCACTCACAAGCCAACGCAGCAGTAAAAATCCTCTTGTGTTCATTGCATTGCTGACAGCTCTGTCCTGAGCCACCAAATACTATACATTGGCATGGGCAAGCTGGGCAGGAAGAACATGAGCAGACAGATTTGACCCAAGGTGCCAAGTTGTGCCATCAATAGAGTCAATGACTTTGTTGAACTTTGTAGCTGTATCATATTTGGAAATACTTGGGTGCTGTTCATGGGGAGAGAAATGGAAAAGCAGTTTGCTCTTAAGCTGTGTGGAAAAAGAGTACAAGAAGGGAAAGAAATGGAGCAAGCAATGAGCTCATCAATAAAGAGAACTGATACAAGAAACCCACCAAAGACTGACCCGGAGTTGTCCTCACCAAGAGCAGAAGAATATGATCCTCGCCTCAGCATGTTTGACATCAGCAGAGAAGGACACAGGAATGGCACTTTGAGCCACCTTCCCTAAACTAAATCCTACTGACTTCCTGCACCAGTATGAAAAGGCAGGTTGAAAAGGAGCACTTCTTAGGATAAGGGAACACCCCAGCACCTCCTACAAAGAGTGACAGCAATTTGAGGGCTCAGAAGTTGGAAAAGCAGGATACCGAATGGTAAGAGAGGCAAAGTGTAAGCTTAGAGCTACATTACAGCTCTCTCTGGTCCTGCCTACATCATACCTGGTCCCATCCCCTCAACACACCACCATCTCATTGTCCTTCTTTTAGCTTCTCAAAAACATTGACCAGAAATTCCACCTGCTTCTGTCTCCTCCATAATTTTGTGGAGAAAACCAGAGGAACAGAACCCAGGTTTCCCTTCACCACTGAAGGACAGCCCCATCATTGCAAATCACCTTTCAAAGGCTCATAACACAGGATGAGCTTGCACCTTCACCCACACTACTCCTGCACCTCCATGGGCTGAGCGTCATGCACCCATCTCCTGCACCAGAGCTGCTTCCAACTTTGTCACTCCCCAGACAAACTTCACACCTCGCCCCACATCCTCCCCATCCAGGGCACTGCTACCAGCTTTGAGGGATGGCCTGAGGGGTGCCCTGGGTTTTACCTGGGGACAGCAGCAGCCTGGGACCGGGCTTTGGAGCAGTGCTGCCATCCACTAAGGGAGCGAGCTGCTGGCACAGCAAAGACATGTGCCTTGGGGAGACCATTCTCAACCAACACTGCAGCGATAGAGCAGGACAGTGATGCCCGGAAGTCCCAGTCCTTCCTTTCAGCATCTTTTTTCTCCCTCCCTCCCCTCTCTGTGGTTCTTTTTTTGGTCAGATTATTCCAGGGAACTCTTATTTTTGGAAGAACTCTGATTTCATTCCTATTCAATGCTAAACATTTATAAGCCAAAGCGTAATTCCAAATACTTAGCCCTTAGGTAAACACTCGCAAGTAAAGGTCAAACTGTAAACACCAGGATTTTTGTGAAGATTGAGCGCATTCGTGTTTTGAATTCTTGTTTTCCTTAAGTAAACCCCAGGCAAGAGATAACAGATGCCTAATTTCAAAGATCCTGAGACTCACACTTCGGCACGCAACGGCATGCGCTCCAATGACGTTTACAGAAGCGCTCTCTGAAGCGTTCACACATGAAAAATTAAAGTGGGGAGAGTTGTTTTATTTAAATCAGACCTATTTTCAGAACCCTTTCATCCTGCCATAAACTGCAGCACAGGAAAAGATCAACTCCTGTGCCTCCAAGTTTTCTTCCTAATAACAAGCCACTGAACGCGGCGCGTTCTGTCTGAAAGGACCATTAGGAAAGCGCTTCTTTGCTGAGGGGTGGATAGGGATGCGTTACTCACAAAAGAGATAAAGACTTCATGTTCATGCAAAGCCAAGCCCTCAGAAGTGAGAAAAAGCCTGAATTACAGTAAGTGGAGCAAGTTTACCTCCCCTCATGCATATGAGCAATGAAACAGCCTGTAGCAATAGGACCATACTCCTGTATTCAGGGTGCCTGCCCCAGTTTTGCTCAAGGTGAGGAAGGGGCTGATCTGGCCCTGCAGAGCAATTCAGTACTTGATATACTGAAGCTTGATATAGATAGATAGATAGGTAGATAGGTAGATAGATAGATAGATAGATAGGTAGATAGATAGACTTGAAATACTGAGCCCCAGCACACACTGCGTGCTCCTGCTTTGCTGCACATGAGTCAAACCCAGCTGCAGAACTAGCAATGTCCTCATCTGTTTTGCTGTGGCACTCTTGACGTTATTCCTCAGGCACGTCACAAAGTTGACTTTATCTTCTCTGTTTCCCAACAAACTGAAGGGACGACCTTTCCCCCATTTCATGGGCTGGGAAGTGAGGAGGGAGAACTGGAGCTGAAAGATCCATAGCTATGGGGACAGTGCAACTGGGCATGCCAAAGCTCTCCTGAGCTGCTATTGCCATTGTGACTACTCAGGATTTCAGGTCAGACCCCTGAGTCTCAAGCCAGATACCCAGAATACAGAAACACTTAAGTAGTGACCACCCATGAAGAGTTTGGTTTAAGTAACTTGCCTGGAATCACTCTGGCAGAAGCACTGGGAGTGCTAATTCCCTAGTGTGCATCTGAGCAGCCTTTAATATTTACTCCTCTTTCCACAAACCCCCACTTCATTCACTGTTCATCTTTCCACTCCTGCCAGGAATGGGGTAGAGATCCTTGGACAATGGTGTCTTTTACCACACAACCCTGATTCATTCCCCAAGCAGGTCTGTAATTGTAGTGGTCTAATTAAAGGCTGTATCGTAACGCAGAGGATGGGAGCAGGGCTAGGAAGAGAATTAAAGTTGCGAGATAATTTTGGTCTATCCCAAGCGTTTTTAAACACAGTTTGCACACACACACGTGTGATGTCCTTGGCTTCAAAAACCAAGTCAAAATGAAGCTACAGAAATCCACTGGGAGCACATTCCAGCAGGGATGGGACCTTTGGGGCGACTGAAGGGATCCCCAGTACTTAAAGCTAATGAAGTACCTGTGTAAGGGGAATGTGTTGCCTTCTGCTGTGCAGACAGGAGGGAGCTGAGTGCATGCTTTGCCTGAGGACTTTGCAGACCCGTGCTGAGAAGGACAAAACGCAGAAATCCCCAGCTCTGTTTCAGGTTTCTGGAAGGAAAAACGCTGAACACAAACTCTTCCACAGCCTCACGAAAGCACAGAGGTCTCCTGCTCTCTTTTCTCCTCTATTCCATATGTATCTATGCATCAAGGGGAGACAGAGGAGCTCTTTGCGAACATCTGCCCCCCCTCCCTGTGAGTACAGATACTCATCCAGGCATGCAGGCTTCCCGAGATCACTCCCATCCTGAAAACACAGCTGCAATTACAGAGCAATTCCTCTCTCATCCATGTCCCCCCCCATCTCCCTAAGGGACAGACCCACCATGGGTGGGGGCTGTGGGAGAGCAGCCCCTATGCAGAGGGAGAAGCCCGAGCTGCCTTTGCGAGGATGAGATCTGTCCCTCAACCATCAGCCGAGCACGTGCAAGCCGAGAGGCTTGAAATGTTCATTAAGAGGCTGATTTTGGCAGGGAAACGAAGTGAAAGTCGCTCTCCTGCCAAATCTCAGCAGCACGGTGGTGCTCGAGCCGCTCCAGTCGGATACCTCACTGTTTCAAGGCAAGCAAAGAGGCTTTTTCCCCCCATTTCCAGAGACCTGGTGGTGCCAGTCCCACATCAGCCACATGCCACAGTCACAGACGTGCATAAACGCACACACAGGGCAGCATTGCCACTGAAATCTCTATGTTGTTAAGTGAACAGATGGGTTTGTCCTGGTTTACAGCTGTCTGGGAAGGTTCACATTTCAGATCCACCCATCATAATGACAGAAAACCCCACGATGACTGGAATTCCTTCCTGTAATAGTTTAAGAAGTATTTCCCCTATATTTGTCCACATGCCAATAAGGGAGACTTTTGATAACCGTCAGGAATGAGGATTTTCCCTACTTTTCCCTATGGTTGAGCAGCTCCTCACCATCCACCTCAAGCTGAGGTCTTCCAGTTGAGACTCACAAAGTTGCATACATCTTCCTGGCAGAACTACTGTAGGCAATAGGCAAATGGCAAATGTGCTAAATAAACGGCAAGTGGACTAACTGGGAATGGATGGAGCAGACAACAGCACACAGCTTTGTGCTCAAGCTGTTAGGAACAAATATCCATCTCGTTAAATACAATATACATCCAAAAGCAAATTAACTGCCCATATTTGGTTCTACAAAAGGAAGCCATCTCGGAGACTGGGCCTACTGGAAGAGCCTGGTTTTACTGGTCCCATGTTGGCCAGTGAAGCTGGCAGCAGCTACCAAAGCTGGGACTTCAAAGAACAGAGGATTTGCTGGAAAAGGTTCAGTCTAGTCCATTCCAGAAGCTCTTCCCTGACCCTATGCAACAATAGATATCAACCCCCCTGTCTATTTTGTACACTTCTGGGGCTTGAGGGTCCAAGTGCTTGAAAGTGCAATTGTTTTCCTGAATAATCATGCAATTCATGACTAACAAACACACTTTGGTTAATTCAGGCTGCTTATAGTTATGTTTAAGCTCTGAGAGAACACTGTTCACGGATGTCTATTTTCTCTTTGGGGTACAATTAAACACCAAAGAAGTCGAACCAAATACAATTAAACAATAGCTAAGGGGTATCTAGTTTCAGATATAAATGTTAATAAATAATGGTATTCTTCTTTTTTCTATCAAAGGAATTTTTGAGGACTAGAAACCAGCTATTTTCCTGAAAGCTTTACAAAACCTCAGGCCATTTGTACCTCCATTGCCATTCCAATGTTAGGGATACATTCAGAAAGTCATGAAGCTTTTAGCATTGGTGACTGGCTAAGCAATTCACTGGAGCAGCACAGAATGGAAATGCTTTCAGGAAGCAGGCAAGAAAGGAGAAAACTAAAGAAAAAATAGGGAATTCTGTATAAAATATGGGATCTGTTGAAAACATTCCAGGGGAAAGTTTTCACTCAGTTCTGCATCCAGCTCTCCCAGCACCTTCCTCCTGCCTCAGAACAAGTATTTCCACTTCAAGCAATGCAGAAAACAAGAGGCAACATAAAGCAGCCTGATTTTCCAGGAGATCCAAGTCCCAGCCATCTGAAGAAACTACTCTTTGAGCCACATCCATCCAGACACCCAAACATTGAGACATTCCGCGTTGCTGTTCAGATCCAAAGTGTTGGCCAAGGTTTGCATTTCACTTGATTATTATTCTGAGGCAGCAAAATACGTGTGTACAACCCTCTGGAAATCCATGGATCCCTGCTGGCTTCAGAGCCTGGTGGAGAGATAGAAGCAACCGAGCTTTGTGCTAATACATTTTCCAGTTCACATCGAAACTCTGAGGGGAAACATTCGGCTGTTTCCTCAAGCACACACTACTTCAATATGGTTTTGCAATGAAAGTCATTTGCATGGCACACCCGAGAGGTCTTGCAGGCTGCAGTGAAACCTCTGCTCAGTTACATGTTAACTGCATGAGCAATGCTGAGCTGGTTTGGGTTTCACCATATTTGGTCTGAATGAACCGAAACCAAGACAAAAAGCAGGCGGTGTGACCCAGTACCAACCAGATTCCCAGCTATCGTTTCCCACCAGCATCACTGGAGTTCGGGAGGTTTGCTTTGGTGACCTGTGGCCTTTCTTTCTCCCCACCCGCCTCATTCCTTCTTTCTTTGCTATGTATGTTAATTTGGGGAAAATCATAGCCTAGGGCAACACACCTGACTGCTTCCCACCCCAAAATCATTTACCATTTAATGCACGGTTACATTCATTCTTCTGCCTTTATAGTTCCCTAATGAGCTTGAACTGCAATTAACAAAATGATTGTGTTCACTTTAGTACAATGCACCTGCAAATACCAGGATGGGAAGTCATATTTAAACCAAAAATACACTCAGTACAGATTGCAGCAGATACTGCAGCAAGGGCTGGAATTCTAACAGGTGGCAGTGGCTGCATTTACTTTGCTGTCTTTAAGGTTTTTATTCTAACTGGTCAAAGATGTTCTTGTATCGTCTTCTCATCCACACTGCAGTGATTTGGGGAGTAAAACTACAACATTGCACTTTCTTTTTCTACTGAAATCATTTACTGGAGTGAATACTCCTTGTTGTACAAGTTCAGAATGAAGCTATCGTGAAAGCCCCTCTTGTATGCATGAAGATCTTTCTGAACCCATTGTTAGGATTCATTCAAAACTGGTATTTATGAGGAAGAAAAGCCTGCCTGAAATAAGTGATCAGTTATTTCTTACATGCTTTAATTGATATTGGACAGTTTCAACAGAGAAACAACGTCCTAACCTGCACACTGCAGCACATCTCCTGTCTACAAGTTTCTGATCACTTTGAGGAGAAGAAAAAGAGAAGAGAACCAGGTTTTATCTTTTTCTTTACTTGTTAAATGGAGCGCAAATAAGAAGTAATTTGCTACATGCAGAAGCAAGAACTTGCTACATTCCTATTGCTCCATCTATTGCTCTTGCTCAATGATCTCAATGGTTTTTCTCTATGTCACAAAATCAGGAATGCTGAGGTTGGAAGGGACCTCTGGAGACCATCTCATCCAACCTCTTGCTCATATAGAGCTGTTTCAGCTTCAGGTTAGATCAGGTTGCTCAGGACCTTGACCAGTCAACTTCAACACATCTCTAAAAGTGGAAATCTTGCAACTTCCCAGGGCTCAAGTGCCAAACCACTGCTGCTGGGAGGAATTCCTCACATTCAATTGGATTTATCCTTGCTATAATCTGTGGCAACTGCCTCTTATCCTTCCACTGTGCACCTCTGAGATGAAGCTGCCTCCAGCCTCTCTATAACCTCCTTTTGGGTCATGGAGGAGTGCAATGCCATTCCCCCTAGCTAAATAAATTAGGGTTCCCCTACTTCATGCATCACACAGTCCAACAGTGTGACCACCACAGCTGCTCTCACCAGTTAGCCAGTGTTTCCACCATAGAGGCCCAAACTGGACACAGTATTCCAGTGGTATTCTAGCAAGCATAAACAGAGGAGAACAGTCAGTTCCAGGCAACCCAGAATGCATTTGACTTTCATTCCTACAGGAGACAGGTCCCTTATGCATGTTGGATGTAGTGTCTGTCAGGACTTCCAGCTCCCCTGTACCTGTTTCTGTGCTGGGTATGGGCCCTTGCATTCATCTCTGCTGGACTTCAGGGGATTCCTGTTGGCTCACTCTTGCAGCTCACTTCTCACCAGCAGACTTGCTCTCCAGCACAGCGGCCACTTCTGCTGGGTTGGTGTCACCTGCAAGCTTGCTAAGGATGCACCATGTCCCTTTGATCAGGTTTCTCATGGAGATGTTAAATGGTACCAGCCCCTCAGCTCACTCTGATGTGTCCTGTCCAGCCCCATGGGCTTTTACATGCTACATTTACCTTTAATTCTTTAATGTAGGTATCACCTCTTCCCTCAAGCTTTGCCACTATGCATACAGGCCTGAAAGCACATCTTGCTAATAAAGACCAAAGCAAGACATTGAATACTTCAGCCTTTTCCCATGCCCTTTCCCATCACCTGACACATTAGTCTTTCTTGGTCTCCCTTGTGGTGCATGCAGAAGTTAACCAAAAGCCTCATCACTTCCAATTCTAGCTGAGCTTGGACTTTCCTAACAGTGTTCCTACATGCCTAGGCAACATTTCTGTATTCCTCTTTGGTTGCTTGTCCCTGTTTCCACCTCCATAGTCTTCCTTTTTGCATGTGAAATCAGGCAGGAGTTCCCCGTTCAGTCTAGCTGGTCTCCTGCTATACCTGCTCGGCATCCTGAACATCAGGATGGACTGTTCCTGTGCTTTGAGGAGGCTGGCCTTGAAGATCAAGCAACTTTCATGGGTCTCTCTGCCCTCCAGGGCAGACTCCCAGGAGATTCTACCTACCAGTTCCTTGAACAAGCCAAAGTCCACACACTTGATTATGATACTACTTGCCTTTCCCATTTCCCTCAGGTTCTTAAACAACCATCTCATACTGCAGCCATGCCACCCCAAAACAGTTCTTCCTTATTCATGAGCAGCAGGCCCAGCACTGTGCTTCCATCATAAGATCATCCAGCACCATCCATCAATTCTTTTTCCCCTCACATACTCCATAGGTCCCCATCATTGCTTATGCCCCATCACACCATCTTTCCAGCAGATGAGAAGGGGTTGCAGTTCTCCTATATTGAGCCTAGTATCAGAAAAATTAACCCACTTCTTGATAACCAGGTTTTTGGATGTGCTCACAGCAGAATATTTATTCCTATTGTGATTTTATAAGCTAAGGTACTGTCATCATAGATACACTGTAGGGTCACAGTTGGAATCTATGCCATGTAAATGCAATGACTACAAGCAGCTTTGAAAGAGGTCCATTTTGACAAATCCATTGTAGCCTCACTTGCTGAGGATCCCTGGAGTACTTTATACAGTGTAAAGCAAAGGCAACACAACACAGAACTAATGCCTAAAGTGTTTGCTTACAGCCAATCTGGGCCTGCAGGTGAGCAACACTGGCTCATTTCAGTACCTGGTAAGAAGAGGCATAGCATGACTTACCTGGGTGATGAAAGCTCCAAAGCCAGACAGTCCAGAGGGCAAGGCCAGGAAATTAGTAAAGGAATAAGTATTTCTGTACCTTGTGGGCCCAATCCCCAGCATCAGTCAATTCCAGTGAGTGCAGGGGACCACAGTTCATATGAAAAAGATGGGATCTGCAGAACTGCAACTGGATAACACCAGGAAACAGACACTGGCTTTCTAATGGACTTGGATACTGGCTGCACAAAGCACCTTCACTGGTTTATAAATCAGAAAGCAAGTAGATTTTAGATCTGTGGCCAAATTCCCACTCATGAGCTTTCAACCCCACTGAACACAGAGCGAAAGGCAAACCTGGCTATCGGTATGAACCAGGGCTTGAGAAAGCCTGGTGATGTAAATGAATGCCCGATTTGACTGTGACTCATTTACCCTGTTAGACAGCCCCAATGACTGGCCTGCCCTGGCTCTTCAGCAAGTGGGAGCTCAGAAGAACCTCTCCTGTCCATACACTGATTATTCAGACATTCGTATCTCCTGGTCATCAACCTCCTTCCTACCTATCTGAAGCCTTTAACTCCCATGCACCAGTCCTGCCACTGTCCTCATCCGAGTACCTCATAGACATTACCAAATGCATCTCCACAACAGCCCTGCAGGAGGGATTTCCTCCATGTTAGCAAGGGCAATGATGGGACAGCAAGGGCCAGATTTCTTTAAACTGGGATTTAATTCAAGGTCATGCTAGCTTCAATAAACCTTTACTTTGCCTCTGAGCTGGTTGAGCTCATAGGCCTTGATTTTGCTTTGTGCTCCTGCAGTTGTCAGGGTTCAGGCCATGCAAAAGTGCCAAGTTTCACACTGTTTTGCACATGAAACCATAAATCCCTCTCCAGAACCCCAGGGGCATGAGGGGGGCCGCTGTTCAAAAGGTTCATGAACTTGCATATAGTTGGGCAGATACCAGAGCTTGTAACTATGTACTAAATTAACTTCTGTCCTAAAGTGTTTTGTGGGTCTAGAATACAAAATATCTAAGAAGGTTTTGCAGAACTGGGTAAAAGGAAGAGCCCAAATCATGACTGTATTTTGTTCTTAGCTTCATCTTTTTCAGTTAATTCAATGCATTATTTTCCCCTGGAAAATCCAAAGGCAGTTTTCTTTATCTAAGGTAATTTTAACTTTTAGTAGGTATCTGGAGATGTTTCTTTCCCATTTTGTTTGCTTTTAAACTATGCACCTACCAAAGACAAATGACCACATTCTACAAGGTGAGACGACATGAAAATGCTCATTAGCCCTACTTATTCTTCTGCATGTCTTCCTTAGAGATATTTGCTTGTACACAATATGAAGAAACAATGTCAGTATTTCTTACCTGTTCACTTCAGTAAAAACCTAAATCAAAGGTTTATAATATTAATAATAATAATAATAATACAGGCTTTATAATAAGACTGAGAACTATTTGGTCACCTACTTAGCAAGCAGACATGGCAGCACAATAAGGAAGCACTTGGTTCATAGCTGAAGATCAAATTTCAAGTGAAAAGCATATCTTGACAGCCAGATTTGAGACTTCCTTAGGAAAAGTAACAACTTATTCCATTGCCATCCTGGCATAATACTACCAAGAAGAGAGAGAATCAGATTTGTTTATGTATAGAACAGTCATAGAATCGTAGAAGAGTTAGGGTTGGAAAGGGCCTTAAGATCATGAAGTTCCATTACCAGAAGCCAATGGATGGAGCAATGAAAAGAACTGATTTGATTCATACCAAAGTCACAAACACAACTGGTTCAGTGGAAGCTGTTTAGAGCAGCAGTCATCTCTTTCCTTCATATTTAAATAGCAAAGCCTCATTTCAACATCTATTTTCCACTGACATATCAATAGCTTTTGCAACCAGGAAGATCAGATGTTTTGACAGCATGTAACACTGCACAGTGCTTTGCATGTGGCTTGCAAAGTACTTTACTCAGAGGCACTGGGTGAGGGTCACCTCAAAGGTCAGTGATGAACCCAGGTCCTGGGGCCTTTGAAATGTTTCTCTGCCCCCAATAGACATTCCTGTATGAAAAGCAGCCCCCGATGGACAGGCACCTCCTAGAGATCCATCGCTCTGCTCTTGAGAGTAGCATCAATGGTTACCAGGATGGCTTTTCATTTCCTGCCTGCCCAACACACAAAACTGACATGACTAAAGGGAGTAGTGAAAAAAATGTAAGAACTGGAGGAACCTTTAATCTCTGAAGTTAAAAAGGGGGAAAAAAAAGCAACCACTTACTAATGGAATGTTAAGATTGTGTATTAAACCCACAAAAGTCAGAAAACAAAGGAATTAAAGACTCCCTTGGCTCTTTTAACCCTTCCCTCTGCCTTGCGTGCATTACAGGCTTTTCATTACACAACCACATAACACCAGGCAAAGGGACATAACCGTAGGTGATGTTAAAGGGGGAGTATGGCTGGTTATGAAGCAAAGCTACAGAAATGGAAAGGTTAATAACTAGTCATTTTATCTCATTAAAGTTTAATATTTGCTATTAAAGAATGGCAAAGCACTAAAGAAACGGCAAGATGCTGTTATGGAGCTAAATGAAATACAGAATAAATGAGCTGTTCCTCTCAGTAAATATTTTGCTTGCAGTTTACTTGCAGATGTATTTGTCTCCCATGACCCCATATGATGGTAATATATCACTGTAAGTAACTATCCCCCAGTTTATGCCTTCTTGTAAACAAGTCTCACTGAAACAGGCTAAGTTGGGTCTGCACACAGCACCCATATACATACCTGCGTCCCACACCTACAAAACTCAACGTGCTTCCCCCTCATCCAACTTGCAAGCTCCATATCTACTGTATTGTGAGTAGCTGCACACTTCCCAATCATTAACACACACATCCTCTTCATGCGCAAGGAAATATTATCCTGGTTTTACAAATGAGAATCCTGGGCACGGAGAGATTAAAGCTGAGCATTTCAAAGCATCCCAGTTAATTAAAATGACTGGAAAATGGGTGTCCAAATTGTTTAGATACCTTTGAAGTCTCAGAATAATTATATTGCTCAAGGTCACACAGGGAGTTTATGGCTGACCCACAACTTGAACCCAGATTTCCAGCGTCCCATTCCAGCACCTTAATCACAAAGCCATCTTTGCTTTCCAATTTAATACTGGCCAGACCTGGTCCGCATGCAAACTGGTTACCAACGGATGAAACCTGTTATTATGCCATATAATGTAGCTATCTATCTCTACCCTACAGGATAAACAGCAGTGCATTTGGGCATTCTTTAAGGTACAGATCATTACAACACACTTAGGAGGCAGGGAAGAGCCTACATAAGAACTAGCACACAAGGATGCTGAGGGACTCCTCTGATGGTGCATTCCAGCTTTGTCTCTCCTGTCCTTAGCCTGGTGGCCATGCCTCTGCACCACCTCTTTTTCCTGATGCAGTATACGACTGGCAGCATTTCCTTCTAACAGGTTTAGCCCCCAAAGCCCACCTTGTTGCTACCAGCTTAGCTGTGAATTCCACCACCTTTTGTGACTAGGCCTGCTTGACACTACAGCCACTAACGATGCTGGGTTTTGCCAGCAGGATTGCTACGTTACATAACAAAATAAACCCTCAAAGTTATTCAGCAGGACTTCAGCAATAGAGCATACAGTGGAAGAGTCCTCTTCCAAAGGAAAAAACTCTGAAAGTACCTGTTGGAGATGCCTCCACACCATAGGGACAGAAGAGCTTCTGCAGATAGCACCATCAGACATTAGCACTCCCTGACACCCATTGGCCCTTCTCATGCCTCTGGGGTCTTTGCATACAAGAGGGCTGTACTTAACCAGCCAGTTTTGATAACCACTAATAACCTGAACTCAGCTTCTCTTGGGCTTACACTCCAATTACACACTCCTCTCATTTCGAGTCAGAAAGCTGCATTTTCCAAACGCTGATTCCTGTTCTGAGCACAAAGTCTTCAGGCCTTGAACTGATGGAGCTGCATAAAGTAAAGCTTCCCAAAGAGGATTCAATCTCGGGTTCTCTCTAGACACACCAACACCCTCCAGGATGTGGAACACAATGGAGGACAGAGATCACCATAAAACACACACACACACTCAACATGCCGACTTTTTATCACGAAGGTTGCTAATTTCCCATGCTAAGAACAACCTTTGGAACGAAAATGAATTATGCGTCTCATTCCGAGTGCATCAAAGAGTAGACAGCCGTTTTAAAGGAGTCAAGATCACCTCAGCTGTGCGTTTGTTATCTAGCCCAAGGTGAAGGATTTGGCCTTGGGCTAACAATTGGCTCAGAAAACCAGGATCACGTAATGAGAGTTCCAGGAAGAGAGAAAAACCAAAGCTTGGTAAAGGCACAGTCTTCAAAGTGTCCCAGTGTTTGACCCTTTTCTTCCCCCTCCTCAGATGAATGAGGTAAAGAAGAGAGGAATGAAGCCTGAAACCCTGAAGGAAGTGCTCTCATACAAGAAGAGCTGGAAAGACCTTCCCAGATCCTTCCCAGACACTCAGCCTTAGAGATAAAGGCCTGACAACAATTCTTCCTCACCAGTTAGATGGAAAAGTTGGCAGTAACTCACTGCACGGCTCAGGGCTCAAGAGCAGGAGGAAAGAGCCGTGCCTGGTTTATTTGCTTTGATATAAAACATAAGTTAAGCTGCTTCTAGTTGAGGATTGAATCTAACCCTCAAATCCAGATAAATCAAAGACCCTCCAGCAGGTGAGAGCTGCAAAGCACAATGTCCTGCTGGGTTATACAGGGTTGTTCACAGCCACCGATCTGTCCTTGTGTGGATCTTGTTTGGTTGGTGGGGGATTTTTGTCAGAACCTGCACACAGGAGAGTCACTTCCTCAACTTCTGCTGCTGACAAAGACCAGAAGGCTCCAACCCACGCTCCCAACACCATTTTCCCAGGGCTTGGTCCTCCTCGCTGAGGAAGTCGGCAGTGGGCATGAATCAGTAAGTCAGCAGGTGTGCAGGAGCTCTCTCTAAATGACTCTGCCCTCTAGGGTACATTTGGGTTATATTTTCCCAGATGAAAATCTTCCCATCTGCAAACCTGGGAGACTCCTTTGCCCAACGTGTCAAGAAGCAGTCAACAACCATTCCTTAAAAGAAGACAAAAATCACTAGACCAGGAAATATGAATCAATTAGTCTTTGATCTGCCCCTCAGTAATAACATCATCTAGAGCATGGGTTACTGCTAGTCCTAAGTAACCAAGAATGTTGACGGACTTCACAACTACCAGTGGTTAAGAAAAGGAGAACTTCAGTTCCATTTCCTTCTGATCTTTCAGTCTCAAGGTGGCATTCCTGGGGCTTCTCCCCACACAGTGTGAGTGTTCTCATGAGATTCCAACAGGGGAAGCTTTAAAGTAATCCTGCAAAACGCCCAGTCTGTTCACAGAAAGCAGTAGAATGATAACATACCTGCCATCTATAGAATGCTTTGGGTTGAAAGGGACCTTAAAGCGTATCTGGTTCCAACCCCCTGCCACAGGCAGGGACACCTTCCAGTAATCTACATCTTGTAAAACAGCAATGAAAGAGTATCAATAATGCCAGTATTTTGCAGAACAAAACTGCTCATTTTTTACTTAAAGCTAAGTGGTCCACCTTTGATGTACAGTGCCAGGGCTGGGAAAATGACCTCCACATGCATTAGGATTTGGTCCAACAGCAACAGTTTGTGACATCAAAACTGCCTTATGATGTCAACTAGAAATCCAGTATTCCTCATGAAAAGGGACAAAACCAAGGTGAGCTCTGAAACTGATTTGAAGTTAAAGATTTTTTCATTCAAAGGAAGAAGGAAAATGCAAGCATTAAAAATATGGTAGAACTGTCCTTGAATTAAAACAACAGCCAGAGTGATGTTCTTAAGAAATAATGCATACCCTGTCTCTCTTCCTAATTCCTCAGGAGTCAGTAACTCCTCTGGTCTATGAAGTCCCATACGAAGTTATCAATAAGTCATGAGAACAATAGCAAAAGTCAAGTTTATCATTAAATGAATCACTGTTTCTGGCTGTAAAGCAAAGGCATTCTGCTCAGCCCGCGTGTTTGGTGCAGCCGTAGTCAGATATCCCTTCCCCCTCTCATCACCACTGGCCTTGCAATTAAGCTTCAATATGCCTGTGTGTATATTATTGATGTGGAAACAGCTATTTCCATCATGCCGCAGACATTCTATACTTTTGAAGTCTGTGGTTACAGAGTCATTATTCCGCACAACACTTTCCCATCACTAGGGTGTGCAGGATGCCATAAAAAAATAGGTTTGTGCAAGTTCCAAGCTACTGGAGTTATGTCAATAGTTACCTTAAATACATTCATTTCTTGTACGTGGTCACCCTGCTTTCTGAGGGTTTGCTTTAATAAAAAGGACCGGACTGCCTGAGAATGAAGTCAGTAGGTAGAGCTGTGCTGATTTGCAGATCTGCTTGATATTCCCATCTTTCAATCTGCGTGTTGTTTCCAGGATGATGATGATGATGATGATAGCAATAATAGTAGTAGTAATAATAGTAATAAAAATACATTTGCTTCTGTTTGTAGTGCAACACTGCTGGAGTTGAATGCTCTGCTTTAATGAGACACGCTGAATGAAACGGTGTCCCGCAGTGCAAGAAGTACATGTCAGCTCTCCGCTGCCTTGGCATGATGACCCGAGCTACAGTACAATATTCATCATTTTCTTGGTGATCTCCCAGGAAAACCTTCTTAATTTAATCTCTAATGGGATTATCAGCCTCATTAAATTGTAGATCTGCCACAGTCCAGCTGTTGTGGGAAACTGAACTTTCAGGCTGTTGTCAATTCACGGCTCTGACCTCTCCACCTGAAGTCCCTCTAGAAACTTTAACGCTTTCAGCCTCAAAAGCCTGCAGGGTCCTTCCCCTACAACTTATTCCCACAGAAATCCCTGCCTTTTTCCAAACTAGAAGGGCACAGACCTGCTGCTTTCCTGGAGTTAAACCAGTAATACCCAGCTGCAGTCCCAGCCCAGTGACCCTGCTCTGATTTCTATATGATGGGCAGTGCAGCACATTTTGCAGAAGCCCCAAGAATGAAGCCTGAATAGCACTCATACATCTCACCCCTACCCTGCTTTACAAACCAAGACCAAGCTGACCCAATGCAAGTTTCCTACCTCTGGAGAAGTCCAACAACTCTCAGCCTCTGTTCATCTATCAAGGGCAATACAAGCCCAGGCAGGTATTACAGCTGAGTGCCTTCACAGCACTATGTAAATACAGATGCAAATGAGCTTTGGCCCTCAGACTTCTGGCAAGCTACAAACCCCATCCCTGGTGTTGTGAGATGTCTCTGCTGCACACACTGGGTGCAAGCCTTCAGACCCTTCCCAAACTAGGATCCTTGCTGGAGGCAGGGATGGATTTGTCTCTTAAAGGACACAGAGCCAGGACAAATGCAGTGTACCTGCTTTGCTAAGTGACCATTGCATGAGGCTTGCAGACAGGAGGCTGCTAAATCCCAGAGGGCACTGACAGGTGACTCCACTCCAAAAAGAGAGGAAACTCCACCTTGGGAAACCATTACTGCTTGTTGCAGACACAGCTGGGAGGAATACAGGTAATGAAGGATTAGTACTGGAGAGACAGGAAAGAAGTAATCTTCAAGTAAGTTTGGAATTCCTTTTGTGCCCAAGCAAGGCAAGTGTAGTGGACACACACAGACCATTACTTTCTCACACACCTGCAAAATCTCTTAGGAGGATTAAACAAGAGATGTGGAGAACAGCACAGTAAGGTTATATTCTGAAGGAGCCGGGATGTTTTTTCTCCTTGTACATAGTAGTCTAACAAAACAAGAGACTGACACTTTCCTCCAACACCCTTAAAGCAATAGTATGTAAATTCCAAGTATTCGTCTGAACATAGCTTCTTTTTCCCTTCTTATGTAACTAAAAACAAAGCGGTTTGTGCCTATAACAACCATTTATAACATCTTTAAAAGTACATTTTAATGCCTTTGGCTTTTCATCATTATTTTCAGCAGCTTAAGTCAACTGGGAACAAGATTCGTGGTTCTCATGTTCTCGTGTTGTAAGAACACAACAAATCAAGTTCTCATAGCAGCAGCCTGCCCTACCAAAAGGGGTAGCCTTAACATAAAGGAGAAGATAAACATTCCATATCCATAATTAGATAAATAATACTTCAGGCAAGATATGGCACCTTTAAAAGTGCCTTTTCAGCCTTGGATTTTTTTTCTCTGCTTGTTACTACAGAAACCATCTAGCAACCAGAATCTAAGACAGACTCCACCCAAAACAGAGAAAAACAATATAGACAGAGTAGGCTTTTCCTTCCCCCCACCCCTTTTATTTCCCCCCCTTTTCCTTCCCCCTCCCCTTTCTCTTTTGGAAGGGTGGGTGCTAAGGAAAAGTCTCTCGCTGTGCAAAGGACAGGAGCGTTTTGCATGCAGTTGAAACAGTAAAGCTCTGATTACAGATGGCAGAAATGAAAGCAGGGAATGAGTAATGAGCAATGAGAAATGCGTAATGCGGGATGAGGATATAATTTCCACACATCGGCTAAAGAAAGGTTTACACTCTTAAGCAATAAAAACAAACCATTAAGCCAGACCTGCACTGTCAGGAAGTATAAAACAGTTCTTGAAACTCTGCAGTTACTATACAAAAGCTTTTCATAAACTTTTGTTTCCTGATCTTTCATAAAACATTAACATTATGTTCTTTCATAAAACATTAACATCAAGCTGCCATATGGCAATTAGCTGCCTCCTGAAATCAATAAAAGAAAACCCCAAAAATCAACAAGTTTAGGAATAGCTCTATAATAAAATAGTTCAATAATTATCCTCTTCTAATAGTGGGTCTAATATGAATGCAGTCCAGATGAGCTACTTCTCCAAAGCTCAGAGTACAATAAATCATGTTCCTCTCCAAGCCTCATCAGTACTGATTGTACAAGCGGGACCTCTGACTGCCTAATGGGGTGCAAGCAGGTGATAGCTTGGGGACCCCCAAACACAGTCATAGTAGGAGCATGAAAGGTCTCAATGCCTGGCTATGATGAGCCCAGGTTAGCACAGCAGAACAGATCCTGCTCAGTTGAAAATGGCCAATGCTCTCGGGAGAGCTTACCTCAACTGAAGATCTTCCCATGGCATTTCTACATGTTGCTGACCACAGAGCCCAACTGAACTGTGCCCCAAAATTACCAAGCCACTCGACAAAGCTGTTACTGAGTCTCAAAAGGATAAGGGGAGATGCTGATCACATTTATGTTTAGAGAGATGCTTATCTGAAATGCACAAAGGGTGGTATTATCCATCACAATCTCTAGCTATATAGGTTGTATAAGTGCCTAGAAGCAATGTGTTCAGGGGAAAACAGGCTATAGGGTAACAAAGGCAGTTTTGCCTTCCAGATCTTCTGCTTTTTCTCCTCTTAAGAGGAAAAAAAGACCAAAAAGCTCATTTCTTCTTGTAGAGCACTATAACACTAAGTACTACTAACAAACTAAAGTGTAACTAAAGAACTAAAGTACTACTACAGAACAAAAGTAAATACTACTAAAGAACTAAAGTACTGGAGCACTGAGGTAACAGCATACCTTTGGTTTTATGACTATTTAGCACTCATTACCAGACTTAGATGATGATTCTGTGTCAGAAAGACCAAACCTTTAGGAAGGAGTGTCTAACCATCAACTCTATTTCGCAGGGTTCAGGAACCCAACTGATCTCTAGGAGAATTTTCCACCACTCAGGTATGAAAGTCTGATTCAACTCTTCTATCTGTAATCCCAAACAAGCTCTTCATGCAGCACTCTCACAATCTAGAGAGAGGGGTTAAGGATTTAAGGTACATTATGAAACCAATTCTATAGAAATGTATTGATATGCTGAGCTTGACACATGCTTATTTCCTCCTCAAAATCAGTACAGAACCGGTGATTCTGTGACTAATACTAAGCAGGTATAGAAGTGCTTACAAGAATGGGTCTTAATAGGTTTACAATTACACACTGGCCTCAGTGTATTTTACTAAGGATGCAATTCTTTCTCAAGAAACAGGAGGTTTGCCTTTACAAGGACCGCAGCATCACGCCATGAGCCAGCTACTGCTCATGCATAGACAAGCGCCGTAGCCAATTTTTGTGAAACAAGATTAGCATCAACGTGCTCTTATGCCTTACAGGAGATGTAAAGCAGTCACCACCATGAAAAGCCTCCCTCAATCTAGTCACAGATGAAGGGCTGGGAGCTGTGAAACTGAAGCCTTGCAATGCTGGGGGGTAAGATCTGGTTAGAAGTGATGTGGGTTCTTTACAGATTCAGTAGGTTTGGGATCACACCTTTCCTGCTCATAGAAATGGTGCAGTCTTCAAGTTGTCAGCATTTTATGTCCAGCTTTTGCAAGCTAAGGCTCTAGCGTATGTTAACACTGCCATAACTTGACTGGTACAACTGTGCATTGGAGACAACTAACAAATCACAGAATGGTTTGGGTTGGAAGGGACCTTCAAAGCTCATCTGGTCCAATTGCCCTGCAATGAGCAGGGACATCTTCAACTAGATCAAGTTGCCTGGGACCACATCCAGCCTGGCTTTGAACATCTCCAGGGATGGGGCATCCACCACCTCTCTGGGCAACCTGTGCCAGTGTTTTACCACCATTATTGGAAATAATTTTATCTTCACATCCAGCTAGAATCTCTCCTCTTTTAGTTTGAAACCATCACCTTTGTCCTGTCACAACAGGCCCTGCTAGGAAGTCTCTCCCTGTCTTTCCTATAGGTCTCTTTTAAGAACTGAAAGGCTGCAAAAAGGTCTCCCCGGACTCTTCTCCTCTCCAGGCTGAAGAATCCCAACTCTCAGCCTTGCAGAACCTTCACTGTAGCATATCCTTTGCCTGACAACCTTGCCAAAGCAATGGCCATAAAGTGCTCATCACCAGTCACACTGGCAACAAGCAAAAGGCAAACTAAACTTCTGCATATGTCATATTCCCCCCTACACACATGAGCTACACACAGCACTGCTCTTTTGACAAAGCAGAGATTGTCCACCCAGCAAGGCTGGAGGCTACCATGTATTATCAGCATGACAACAACATCAGCTACCTCTCAGAGATACTGCTGGTACAAGGAAACACAGAAGTTGTTATCATGCCACACAAGCTTACAAGTGATCTAAGAAACCTTCATGAAAAATGGGAGCAGCAAACAGGAAATCAGTTTTTCTCTCATATCCTCTGTACCCCTTGCTTTTTGTGATGATGAGCCCTAGAGAACTGTTCTATATGAAGACCTCTAAGCCATCAGGTTAGCCTTTCTGATCAACAAACCTACACAGTACATTTGTTGTAACTCAGACAATTCCAGTGAAGAAGTAGGAGTTTGGGGAGGGCAGTGAGAAAGAGGAGGGTTCTGTTAATAGAAAGTTAGGCTACTAGGAGACCCAAATCAGAGATTCCCAGAACTGCCTTAGAGAGGTCTCTAATGAGCCAGCTGCACACACAGCTTTAGTAAGTGCTGCCTCAGTTCACGAAATCCAGAAATGGAACCGTAACAGAACACAAGGGAGTTCTGACATCTCTGGAGATATCAGCACAGTCATTATATATCCTCTAAACACAGTGGAGAGCCCCTGAAAAAGGCAGGAACCTACCACCAGCAGCCTAACACAATCTCATTCCATTCCCAGCTTCAATGCACTCCACAGTGGATTGCCAAGAAGCTGGCTTAAGCTACTTTCCCACTCTACTACTTCAGCACCGCTTTCACGCAACAAGCAACCCAGCCTCTACAAGCTCATCCCAGGTTCTACAGCTAGGAACCCAACTACCCTACCAGTCTTCAACAGGCACAGTAAGTATTAGCTTAAAGCTGTTTGCCAGCTGCAAATCATGCTTTTGCCCCTTAAAGGAAGGATTTGAAGAGTATGAAGTTATAAGCACAAGTTATCCTTGTGATGACTGCACAAGTGAACCATTTCTTCCTTACAGACTGGACTTTTCAGCAAGAAAGATCAGAGTTTTATGATTTATTATCTGACACAGATTGAAACATTTGGGAAGGGGGGAGGAAAAAAGGCTTTCAAACACAAAACCCTGGAAAAGAAGACGAGCCAATCTGCAAAACAGCAAACCCACCAGCTGAGGTTAGACAGGAGGCTGCACACGACAACAGCTTGCTGTATGTAGGGCAAAACCTGAAGGTTAATGTCACTACAACACTCCATAGAAATGAGCTCTCCTCTGAGGCGAGGAAGTATGCAATGCGCTTCCAACTGGTAAAGACAAGGGCTGGTACAAATAAGGCAATAATTCCTCTTTAGCAATACAAAACCACCAAAAATTAAAATAAAAATAAAATAAAAAAGATGACATTTTAGTTTTTATTATTTTATATTTGGCCAGGACTTTTAAAGGAAGGACTTTGAAAGGAAACATCAAACATTCACTTTTCTGTAGGTCTAGAAAGGATTCAGCCTTCCCCCACCCTCCCCACCTCCCATAGGGTTTCTATTGGCCCTCCTTAAATTCCCACTGCAAGTGAGTTGGGCATCGCAGTATTTATACTAGATCAGCAACGTCTGGTTCTTATCCAAATGTTCCACCTAAAGAGGACGCCAGTTCTCATGGATTGGACAGCCCACCCTGCAGCATTCCTGAGAATTGTACAATATAATCTTGAAAGTCAGCAGAGTGGATTATCCACTTTTTTTTCTGGACTTGAACTTGTGACCTTAACAGTAGCACAGCAGAAAGCAAATGTGCTATGCACTTTGCCATAGTAACCTTCCATGTATTCTTTTTTTCTCCTCCAACTTAAATACACACAATTGAAACAGCTACAATTTTGGAAAATTATGTACAAACCCTATATTTTTTGTTCTTTTCGATTACATATAAATACAAATTAGCTATTCTTCTAAAAAGTGGTTATAATAGGAAATAAATACAAAATAAGAATCTGACCATTATACTTCATGTGCTGGGGTGAACCCCATATAAAATGTACAACTAAAATACATTTAATCTTTAAAGGAATATTTCTCTGATTAAAATATTTGTTTTCCCAACTTTTTTTTTCTTTTCGTAGACATAAATATATTTTCAAAATAGTTGTGTTTTTTTTTTCTTTTTCTTTCCATTTCATTACATAAAT
Organism: Melopsittacus undulatus; assembly: GCF_012275295.1. Classification (NCBI taxonomy): domain Eukaryota; kingdom Metazoa; phylum Chordata; class Aves; order Psittaciformes; family Psittaculidae; genus Melopsittacus; species Melopsittacus undulatus. The sequence goes on along the minus strand of NC_047529.1, from coordinate 4,745,353 downwards.
AAAGTCTTCATTGGGAAATATTAAAGTGTCAGCTTGGGGGGGTTATTTTTAACCTTTTGCATTTGTCTAATATACTTTTGCTGTGTCAGCGGCACCCACAACCCTCCACAACCATATCTTGATAGTTCTTTAATACAACTTTTTCATTCTCATCAAGGTAGAGCATGGAAATAGCACTCAGTTCTGTCGGCACACAGCAAGCCTTGGGGATTTTGGAATTCACTGAATTGACCAAAGTCTGAACAATGGCATGGTTTGTTGAGTTTAGATGATCTGCCAGTGGAAAAGGACATTCCCCGTGGCAGTAAAAGGCACTATACCCCGGTGGGGCAACAATCCAGTCATTCCACCCCACATCATTGAAGTCCACATATAACGGATGCCTTTTGCAACTGTATTTGTGGCGTTTACGCTGTTTGTGTTTTGCTTGACGCTTTTCTCTTTTATGGAGCGGGTGTCCCTTGCCATCATGCCCAAACGTTACTAATAATGGCCTGAGCTGAGACCAGCTATCTTCATCCTGATGTAAAGACCTGCTAATCCTAACGTGCCTCTTGGAGGCACTGTTCTCTTTGTCCAAGTGAACCACCTCTACCACAAACCCATGATTAGGATGTCCATGTGCAATCCACCTCAAAACAGCTGGCGTAACATCAAAACTTTCCCATTTACTCGCATTATGATGCACCAACCTGGTGTCCAAAAGTCTTGTGACAGGGTCCTTAGAGGTGGCTGTGGCTGGCTTTATAATTTCATAAATATTAATACGGTGATGGTAGCTGCTGTTGTTCTCAAAGGCTCCGTGCACCTGCTGCCGAAAAATCTGGAGTTCAGCTGAGGTGATAGACTCCTCATTAGGGATGGAAGTTAAATTAAAGAAGAAACGCCGTGCTGTTTTCCCACTTGTTTCTGGCAGTTCTTCCAAAACTTCTAATTTGATTAAACAGGGGAAATAGAAAGAAAGAGAGAAAAATCAGGAACTGGGACAAGCAACCAAACCTCTCAGTCTGCTGCTGGTAACTTTCAAACGATAGCTAATGCATGTAGCACACAAGACTTGCAGGTGGAAAATGCCACCTCCCTTGTCTTCCCCTATTTACACATGCACGTATAGCATGGAGTTAAGGGTGCTTCACTCACTGTTAAGCATTTTGATTGCACACCAGTGTCCTTTGCATTCCAGGTGGTTATGAATGAGTGGCAGGAACCACACTGCGTTATGCTGGAATTCAAGGGCAGCAGTGGGAAAGCTCAAGCCTGACAGTGTGGCTCTGATGTGAAGCGTTACAACTGGTTGGGGACTTAAAGCAACTGGTGCATTTCTGCCTTTTTCAAGAGGGTGGCTCTAATACCAACCCCTTAAACTCCATCCGGAAAAATACCATTCCACAAATTAGGTGACTTAGAAATATCAACTTCTGGATTCTCGTATCCTGATTAGAAACAGTGAACTTAACATCTGTAACAGCGCTTTATGAAGCACAACCTAGGATGTACCCGAAAGTGCCATAAAGAATGGTGGGAGCTGAAAAGCGGTGGATGGTGAAGAGACAATGAAATAAAATTGCTTCTGCACAACAGATTTCTCAAAACCACACCAAAAATAAACTTAAAAAGTCACTAAACCCCAGACCATTCTCACCTTTGAGTTAACAAGTAACTGAATGGAGCTTCAAGAGGGAGTAAAATGTACCTAAGGCTGCTAAGAGTACACTGCTGCTATAGCCACTGAAGAAATCACAAGTATTTGCCAAAGCAAACCTCTCTCAAATCAATTTTGGTTTCTATTTTGGGTGCTAAGCATCCTAGAGAAACACTCACTTTCAAAGGGGAAGCCCTAACTGCTGTTAGCAGTCCTTGGTCACATAACCATTCCCTGTTGAATGCAGTGCAACTGTTGGATAGGCGAAGGCTCAGCTTTCCCTCTTTCCAGGAGCAGATCAGTATTTGTAAACATGCAGATGTTCTGAGCAGTCACAAGACCGACTCCTGCTTTCAAGAAGCCAGGAACAGTGTGAGAACTCAGAGAAAAAAATGGGCTTGGATTGATTTCCTTCTGCTAAACTTTGTGGTAGTTACAGAAAAGCTTTTATGCCAAAACCTGTGCTTTTTGACTACTTCAAACTGCAGCTTTTTACATTTGCCTAGAAATCATAAACTTTGCCCTCCGAGTTCCTCTCTTGCTCAGCCCTCTTGCCTACCACACTAATGTGAATGACCCCCACAGTGGCTTTTTTCCATTCATTGCTATGCGGTTTGTATCCACGTAGGGAAATGCGGATGATGAGAGGTTACATTTCATCATCCATCTCCTTGCTCACGATAAGGTTTCCCATTAAACAGCACATCCACTTCTTCGAGACGCCTCTTTTATCCATCGGAAACATTCAATGTTAACAGATTCCCTTTCCCAATGCAGTTTCACTTTAGAAGCATGGGGAAAACTGCTATTTCATTACATCTGCAGCGGGGCCACTGCATGCCAGCACCGGAGACGAGCAGCCAGGAACAATTACAACCTGGGGAAACGTTTCCCAAAGAGCACGCGAGCGACACGCGCCCCACCGGCTCCATGGGCCTACCCATGTCGTGGCCAACGCCACAGCCACCGTTTCAGCTCCATGGGCTGGGAAACACATCCAAGCTGCTTAGAGGGTCCCTGGCCTCTGTGGGCTGCAGGTCAGGAGGGATAGGGATGAAGCTGGTCACCGCGTTCCGCTTTGGGCTGGGTTATCTGCAGGTGAGAGCCCAAACCTGGCCACAGGGCTTTTACCAGCCTGGGCGCTGCTGGCTGGGGAGGAATAGCTTGGGTCCGGGCTAAACCGCTCCTCGACGGCAGCGGGGCGAGGGAGGGCTTGGGGAGAACGCGACTGATCGTTGCATCGATCTCTCACGGGGATGAGATAAGGATTAGAACCCCCCGCAGCTCGGCCGCCCCTCGGGGAGACTTCCCTGCGCTTTACCCTCGCGAAGGGAAAACCACCTGAGGGAACGCTCAGCGTGGAGCCGCTCTGCTTCAGCGAACAAAACGGGAGCCCCTCGTCGGGAGAAGGCGGAGGAGAAGCGAGCCTGGCTGCGAGCCACAGCAGCAACCCCGGCGCCTGCCGCCGAGGCTGCGGGAGCGCGGCCGGCTGGGAGCGCACCGCCGCCCCGGTGAACCCAACACAGCCGCGTTACCGGCGCTCCGGGGAGGAATCCACCCCGACGCTCCTCCTCCTCCTCCTGCGGCCCTCCCCCTTTTCCCCTCCGCTCCGCGCCCGCCACCGGCCCCCCGAGCCCGTACCTTCGTGGTGGAAGCTGCGGACGGTGTTGGCTCGGCTGGCGGCCCGCTCCAGCGGGTACCCGAGGGCCGGCGCCTGCCCCTGCTGCTGCCCGGCGTGCAGGCGGTAGAGGTCCAGCATGTAGGGGGGGATGACGACGTCCTTGCCGGGGCTGGGCCGCCGCTTCAAGCCGAACATGTGGAGCAGGCGCAGCTCGAACTCGCTGAGCAGATCCTCGGGGCGCTGCGCGGCCGAGGCGGCGCGGCCCGGCTCGGTGAACCGGCGCCGGCCAACCTCCGGCATGAGGCCGGCCGCGCCGCCCAGCAGCGCCTGGCAGAGCAGCAGCGCCAGGAGGGAGCGGGTCGCGGCAACCATGATCAACCTGCGCGGAGGAGGAGGCGATGGGAGGCAGTCAGCGCGGATGGGAGCGGGGTTGGGGGGGGGCGGCGGACGGGGACGGTCCGCAGGTGGGTGCTACCCCGGAGGGGCTCGGAGCGGAGCCCATGGTGAGCGGCCCCGAGGAGCGGAGGAGCCCCCCGCGGGGCCGCTTCAGGTGCGCGGCGGGCGGCGGAGCGCGGCACCGAAATCCCCGTGGCAGGAGATCAAAGGGGACGGGACGGGGCGGGGGAGCGGAGCGGGGCGATCCGCAACAAAGGAAGGGGAGGAAAGGGGCGGACGGGGGCACCGCCGGGGCCCGGCCGCTGCCCTCGGTGGGGCGCAGGTGTGCGCCGGGACGGGACGGGACGGGCCTCGCCTCCCGTCGCGGCCGGGACAGCTCCGGCTCCGGGACCAGGCTGGGGCTGCTGCCCCGCCGCCGAGCAGAGCGACCTCCCCGCTGCGCTCCCGTCCCGACCCGAAGGGACTCGGGGCCGGCTCCGCTTTCCGGCGCTCCCCGGAGGGGCAGCGGCTTTCCCCAATGGATAGAGAGGGAGAGCTACCTTCCCTCTGCGGGGTGGGAGAAGGGGAGGGAGGAAAACACAAATCCTGCTACGTCCTTAGCCAAACCCACAGGGTGATATTCTCCCCCGTGAAACTCTGCGCTGGGTTATTATTATTATCATTATTATAATTGTTATGATTAGTGTCCCGTCCCCCCTCTCTCTTCCAGAGCGCTAGCACCTCCGCCGTGGCCCACGGAGTCATCCTGCGGAGGAGGCTTTCAGCGGGTCTGCGACCGCCGGGGTTATACCTGTGTGCAGCAGCAGCAGGGGTTGTGTCTGCAGGAGGGTTTTCTGCTCTCGGGGTGTTTTTCCCGCATCACTTGGTGTTACTCCGAACTTCGCTGCTGCTCCTCTACAGCTGCCGAGCAGAAAAGAGAAGTTCTCTGAAGTACGGTCCGCCTCAGAAACATACTTTTAGCAGCTGGGTGAGGAGGCAGAAGGCAAGTCCCGGCCAGGGAAGGGCTTCTCTCTTTTAAAAGCAGCGATCGAAAAGTTGTTGCTTCTTCTTCTTCCTCCTCCTCGAGTGTGTGTGCGTGTGCCTGCCCGTGAATGGGTCCCTATGTGTCTACGGAGTTAAAAAGCTCCTTTTCAAGGCAAAAAACAAAAAAGTCCTTTTGCATCACCCGCGTCGGACAGATGGACATTTACCGAGGCTCCCGCAGCGGCATTAAGGCGAAGCTTGACTTTTCCCCGCTCCCTTAAAAAGAAAGAAGAAAAGAGGGAGGAGAAAGGAGGGGAAAAGGAAAGGGAAAAAAAAAGAGGGTGGGGAGCGACGGCTTCAGGGGACAGCGCCCGGTGCCCGCCCCGCACCGCTCTATTGCCGGGGGTGCCCGCCCGCCGACGGGGCTTTTTGTTGCGCGGCGATGTCACGACCCCGGAGGCTCGCAGGCCCGCTCCAATCACAGCTCCCTATGGGAGCGGGCTGCGGCCCCGCACGGCTTTTTAAAGGAGACGCCGCCTCCCTCCCTCGTTCCTTCCCTCCCTCCTCCTTCACCCGTTCTCCTCCTTCCCTCGCTGGAGCTGCCCGCCCGCCCCGTTAAGCTGTGGGAAGCGCCGGCACAGTTCCCCGCATCCCGTTCCGGGCGGCCGAACGGCGGCGGGGCACGGCCGCTCGGATCGGGATGCGGGATCGGGTCGTACAATACCCCATTGTACCGCAAATCGGATTAGCACCGTGCCCCGGCCGGCTGGGGTGGTAAGGTGTGAAGGTCACGTAAGGTATCGGGAGAATCCCGGTGCTCTAAAAGCACTTTAACAACATATATAGTTACTTTATTGCGTGCGGGAAGAGGACTGGAGAGCAGGGGGTTTCCTCGCTGTCCTCGGAGGAGTCTCCTTCCCTGCTGCGGGCTCAGCCCCAGCCGAGCAGAGGGCTGGGTTTGGGGTTTGGTGTGAAGGGGTTTTTATTAAGATGTGGCTGCCCTCCAGTGGTGGAAATGCGGCGGATCTCCGGCACACAAACCCCGGCATCGCCATCCGAAACCAGCCCAGCGACTCAGCCCGGCACCTGCCTCCGCTGCGCACCGGAGCGCCTGTGGGAGCCGGCACCGCATCCAGGCACGGAGGAGGACAGCGGGGGTGAAGAAGGAAGGCCCATGCTCAATGAGATTCGGCTTCCAGTCCGAGCTCCCTTTGCTGATATTGGCGAATCTCCTCATCCCGATACCATTTAATTTGTCCTTTGGGATGCACCTTTTGTCCCATCTCCTGTTCACCGGCTTTGGCTCTGCAGCAGGGCCCGGACCTTGCTGCACAGGTGTGTGGTACCCAGCAACTCTGGGTCACAGAATCAACTAGCTTGGAAAAGACCTTTAAGATTCCCAAGTCCAACCTTTACCCCGGCCCTGCCAAGAGCAGCACTAAACCACTGAGGGCCTCATCTACCCAGTGTTTGAAGGCTTCCAGGAACACTGATTCCACCACTGCCCTGGGCAGCCTGTTCCAATGCCTGAGCACCTTCTGGTGAAGACATCTTTCCCAATATCCAGCCTAAACCTCCCCTGGTGCAGCTTGAGGCTGTTTCCTGTTAACCTATCACTAGTTCCTTGGGCCAAGGAACCCCCATCTCACCCCCTGTCTCATACAACCTCCTTTCAGGTAGCTGCAGAGAGTGATCAGGTCTGCCCTGAGCCTTCTACCCCTCAGTTCCCTCAGAAGTCCTTAAAACCAAACCCAATGGCATGGGGTCTGGGTGCTAGAGCAGCAAGCACTGTGAATGCCTTGTGCTGCACCTCCTCTCCCACCCAAATACCTCTCAGGGGCTTCATTTGCAAAAGGCACAGCCAGCCTTTGACACCTTGAATTACTGCGGAGGAGGATTTAAAGCAATAACAACCCAGATGGCTCCATTACCAGCTCCTCCTTTGGGAGCGGCCTTTTCCCTCCATCTTACTACTTTCCAACTGTAGGGAAGCCACAGATTTGAGACAGAAATTCAGCACATTTGGACCAGAGTAATTCCTCCTGTGGTCCATGGCTTTTCCACCATGTTAGAGCGACTTCAGCTCTACCTGCCAAACATCCCTGCAGGATGAGGTGCTCACACAGAGAGCTACATACCACAGTAAGAAACCACCTTAGAACTACACCAGCCTAATTAAAGAGCTGGTAAAGCTCCTTCCTACCAACAGCTCCCAACACTTGTTAACCTGGATGTTCACTCTCTGCTGTGAGGACAGTGGGAGAGGCGATGGAGCAAGGTGAAATCCTTCAAGTGTAGCTACTCTCCCGTTGCATTCCAGTGCAGATAATGTTTAATTTTATGACTTCCTGCAAGTCTTTAGCATGAACTGGAAGTGCTGTGCAGTGTGACTTCAGGGTATGCCAATTATGTAAATCAGCACTAAAATAACAATGGCAACGTAGTTTACACATCACTGACACTAAATGAGCACTTCAACTTCTAATTGCCATTCCAGTTCAATCTGTAGTGGGTCATGCCAGGAAAAAGTCATTTCTTGCCTCAACGCTTACTCCCTGTGCCTGGAGCATAGGCTGTACTGTATGCCCAGCTTCATGTTATCTCCAGGAGCTTTCTGTATTAGGATGATGAGCCTTGTGATGGAGGAATGTGCCTGTGGTTGTTCTGAAGGCCTGCAGGTGCTCTGATGTCAAAAGGGTCTTGTAGGTTTGTCCATCTGATTTTAAACACAAATAGGCTCTCACAGTCTTCTGTTCTCTTGGCCATAGAACATTTCCCTTTCTAGTTTGTCCTCTCTCTGCCTATTTAGATCAGGAGCTGCTGGGGCAGTGACTCTGCCTTCCCACTCATTTCCAGGAGGTCCCAAAAGACAACATGGAAGCACTTACAATGTCCTCCTTGAATGCACTGGCACCCACACCAGAACCTCAGCTGTGCTCCAGCACTTGCCCCACATTTGATTTCTCACCACAGCAGATCCGGCTCCTCTTCAGCCAGTGCCCTGGTGAATATGGGGAATAAGGCCCTCAAAGTGTCATCCATGAACATCTGGTTACAGTTTGTGCCTCATCAGCACAAGAAGCAACTAAATACCCCTCCATAGAGCCCACTGCCTTTGAATACAGCGTTCCAGCCTGCTCCTGCTGCATCTCTAGCATCAGCACACCTGAGCTCAAAGCTGAGAAGTATTTTTGTCATAACAAAGAACATTAGACACAGGTGTATTTAGCTATAACGAATGCAGCACTTGGTCTGTGGAATTAAGTTTCGTGTTTAGTAGAGTTTTTTGAGAGGTGATGAGCCAGTAACTCAACTAATGGCACCTGCTGCTAAGGTTTCAGGTCCAGGTGTTTATTTCCAGGACCCAAGCACAGCTGATAGACCTCAACTTCGGGTATCGCTGGGTTTTCTTAGTAAAAGGATAGAAAAGTATCCAAATAAGGTTAAGTTTTACAACACAGAGTCCTTAAAGGCCAGTATTTCCTTCTTACAAATACTATATCAAGTCACATTTATATGATGCCACCACACAGTGTCCTTTTTACCAACCTCATTAAATTGCAACCATCACTCTTGATGGCTACAAGCAGAACACTTCATCTGGAAGACCTAAATGAGAAATTCTCACTAGGGTTTCTGACTGTAACTTGTAATCCTTAACAAAGCCACCTAATTTCTGGTCTATTATAGACTCATAGAATCACAGATTAGTTTGGGTTGGAAGGGACCTTAAAGCTCACCCAGTTCCAGCCCCCTCCCATGGGCAGGGACACCTTCCATTAGAGCAGGCTGCTCAAAGCCCCATCCAGCCTGGCCTTGAAGACTGCCAGGGATTAGAGGCAAAGGTCTGCAGGGACACTTGGATGCTCTGTGCATGTTGATGGTCAACACTCCTACTCCTGGCTTCCCCAGACCAGTTAGACCAATGCCGAGCATTAGTGAAAATTCCCACTTTGCACCATTGTCCCCTGGATATGATAGGCATGTGAGACATGAAATATTAACAGCACTGAGTTTTTCTATGGATTTTGCACATTTTAGTGCATAAACCTCTTGATAAAAATCCGTGCTGATGCATGAAACATACACATGGTACAGCATCAAATGCTAGAGAGGCGGCTTCTGAAAATGAGTTAAGATGTGTTAGTGATGTTGAGGTTTTGGCTTCATAACGGGTGGAGATTATCTGAAAGCTTTTCTGTTCCTGAGCTGTGCTTCCTGTTGGCATTTGTGTGAATCTGATGTGTGGCCATTCTTTAAAAGACTCCTTAGCACTGTTCTCTGAAGACATACTTGTCTTATGGTGGTTTGCCTTTTAACATCTATCAGTTGTCTCTGCTGTGCAGGCTATCTCCTGTTCCATGAAGGATGGATTCTCACCTGAGAAGGGGATGTACAAGATGGTGATCTGGTTTTGAAGAGGGGGAAGGCAGTTCGTTCAGAAATGTCTGCTTCTTTCTTATTCTATGATTCTATTCACCTTTGCTGAAATTTGGCAGCTCTTCAAAGCTCTGTTTCACTGCAAGGCTCAATTTCATTCATCAAATCGCAGCTTTCCCTCCATCATAGTGGCAGGGAAATGGGAATTTATCAGGAAATACAATGCAGACCTAGTATGTTCTACATTTTCAGTATGTCTCCGTTTCCAGCGAACAAAACCAGTTGCTCTTAACAGTGTTACATCTGCAAATACAGGCTGTAGTGATCAGTTCACGTGGCTGTGCAACTTTAAATTGTAAGACAAATTCCTACAATTTGTACTAAAATTACTGGGGAAAGAGGGAAAAAAGGAGGCTAATGTGACATCCTTTTACTTTACTGTTCCCCTTGATGCTATAAAATTCCAAATGTCAAAATCCTGTATTTGACCTGTGGCTTTTGTCATTAATAGGAGACAAAATACCATAACACCTCGGTACAGGCTGGAGAACAACTGAGCAATCACTGGACAGATTCCAAGGCACTGCCACCATTTATGTACATTTAATTACACGGAGTAGGAATAGTTACAGGCTGCTGGGCTAGTGAGATTCCATAGGCAGTGAAGTGAGTGAGATTCAGGAGACCTCAGTTCTATTGCCAGCGACAGAAATGTCCTTTTACTTCCCTTTGCTTTTCCACCTTGGAAATGGGGATGTCCATGCTCACCCCACTTGTGAGTCCCTACAAGACCTTTAGGTAGAAGCACAAAGAGTTAGGCACTGCTATTGTTTGGCACTGAATACTAGGTTAATGCCAGCAGCAATCTCAAATACCTGGAATCCCAGAGCTTAATCTTGCCTGAAAGACAGTGGCAAAGTTCCTGCTGGTTTCAGAGGTACAGGATCATGCGTGTAAGTGATGCAGAGACAGGGATGCCAACTATTCCAGCCAGAAGATTCAGAGCAAAGAGGGCTTTTTAATTATATAAGTCTTGTTGGGAAGACAATGAGGTGAGGGTGTTCCCCCATATAAAAGAGAAATGGCTGCGTCATCGATGGTCCACTTCAGGAGCTTATAATTTCATCACAGCAGAGATCTTGACGTCAAGTGAAATGGAGGATAATATAAAGTTGCGCATATTGCCTTAAGAAGTGCATATTTTAGCAGTGCAGCTGGATAATGTTTTGCAATTAAAATAAAATAAAGGCAAGCGTGACGTTCTGTTTAAGCAGATTGTCTGTGTGAAGGCTTTATTGTAGCTGCAGATTTAGGGCATATGAAAAGGTTTTCTGTGCTCAGTTGCAGGATGAAAAACATTGCATCATCGAGGCATTCTTGTTCACTAACACTCCTTCGCCAGTGTGTCTTTGATAATGAACGCTTGCAGGTCTAGTTTCTGCTGTAAAGTCATGTTTTCTCAGGTCATTATCATTTTGATTTTTCACTATCCTCTTAAAACCAGACAGAAAAGCAATAGCAAAGCTTTGTGCCTGCTCTGTGCCATGTGCTCAGCACAAGCCATCAGCTGCTGCACCTGCTTCACACTGCGAGTAAAGCTATTTGCAAGTCGCTTTCCATCGCATCCCTTGCTCCCAGCTCTGCCCAGTTTCCAGAGGAGCTCTGATGGGCACAGACCTCAGTTCAAACATCACCCTGGAACTTCTATTCAGTAGCTCATTTGCTTGTGTGCTTCAAAACTGAGTGGCTCTGAGGGGTCTTAGGGGAACAATATCCATTGAGCGTTCCCAGGCTCTCATCTGCTCCAGCGTTCCCTCTGCAGCATTCCAGAAGCACACTCTGAATTGTAGAAATGAGTTACTACTGGCACATATTGAACTGCTTCAAGACGTTGTTTATCCCTGGAACATCTGTAGCTCCAAAGTCATAGTACTCTTCTTGTATGTGGCCTTTCCATTCGTCTCCAAGAGGAGGAAGAACTGCTCCCTCCATTTTACAGAAGGGGAAGAGGGGCAGAGCAGTGGAAGGCTGTTTTCCTGGGGGCCCCAAGGATCTATATAGGTCACACTAACATTTTCAATTATGCATAAGCAGATTAGACAGAGTTTTGGGGGTTAAACTCCCCAAACTTCACTGTGATGTTATGTATTCAGCTCATACTTTTGACAAGCCCAATACCAAATCTATTACCCAATAGTTTCCTGCTGAATTCTTGCAGTGCCTTGTCCACGGTTCTTACTGCAACCATAAATCCTAGCAGGAATATCATCAGCTTATTCAACTATGGAGAAATGCTCTCATATTGCAACAGTCTCTCTACACTGAAGAAAGAGGGGGTTTTACAGTCTTGATGAGGACAATAAAGATACTGGTCAGGGTATGGACACACAGCTTTATTCCCAAACTGGCTCAGCCACTCTAGGAGAGGTACACAGTGGATTCCCTCTCTTGCTGTGCCATCACCTCCTCCCTTTCTCTGTTCTCCAGGCCCCACAGCAGGATGGGTGTTGCACAGCCAATCTGCTTAGTGCTTTGAGAAAGCCTGTTCCATCCTTTACATGCCTTAATACCTCCAACTGCCTTCCCTCGCCACACCTTGGCTTCCTGCTTCTCTCTGAAACTTGCAATGACCAATGTACCCTTAGTTTACGTGCTTGTAAAACTAAGCCCATCCCTTAGCCTGTTTGTTCATGATTAGGCTGAAAAAGCAGTACCATAAAACATTTGTGATGTGCAGCATTGTCCAATTACGAATTCCATTATTCCCATCAATTCTGCATTCTCTAACTGCACTTATGCATTCTGACATTGTGTTACTGTAAGTGATTTGCCTTTTATTCCATTTTCTGTTTGCTACACAGCATTCATGCGTACAGACTCAATAAACATTCACATCCACTCAAGGTGGGTATATTAAACACTGCAAACATTCCTTTAGTCCACCATGGCATAAATTCCTTTCAAATAAGTCCAAATACTAAATAAACAAGCTGGGAACTCCATTGACTCTGCATCTGTGACCTCCCTTGCTCTCTGCTCCCCTGTGTACATCCCAAACCTCTACATACAGCTCTGACAGCCACTGGCAAAGAAAAAGGAACTGGCCCAAAACTTATCCTGCCTGTCTTTGATTGCTGGAAAAGGCAGACAGCACATAGAACCATGGAATCAGCTGGGTTGGGAAAGGCCTTTAAGCTCATCAAGTACAACCATTGCCCAGCACTGCCAAGGCCACCACTAACCCATGGCACTGAGGGCCTTGTCTCCATGGTGTGTGAACACTTGCAGGGATGGTGCCTGCAGCCCTGCCCTGGGCAGCCTGTTCCAATGTCTGAGCACCCTGTGGGGAAGGAATTGTTCCTAATATCCAACACAAACCTGCCCTGGTGCAGCTTGAGGCCGTTTGCTCTTGTCCTGTCACTTGTTCCTTGGGAAAAGAGACCCAGCCCCATCCTGGCTCCATCCTCCTGTCAGTTAACTGTAGTGAGAATTACTCTCACATGAATTACTGTGATAGCACATGAATCAGAGAAGATGCAACATCACTGCAAGCCCCAAATCGCTACCTCAAATAACTCTAAATAGACCGAATGGATGCTGTAAGTCTTGGTTCGGATGCTCCCACAGCTTAGGAAGAACCCTGAGGAGCTAAAAAGTAAGATTGTGAATAAATCCTTGAAAAATCAGGGCCACTTTGTCCATACCAGTGGAAAATTAAGATTCCAAGTTGCACAACTGGATGTGACATTAGCTTCTGGTGGGAAAATAGTTCCCTTTCAAAAGGAATTTAATAAGAAGTAGACTGGTTTGTATCTATTTTTTCCCTAAGCAACTTCTAAAATGTCAGACATTAATAATGTGGAACTTTGACAGACTAAAAAAAACCCCACAGCACTGTAAGAATATGTAAATACTATTTTTTCCTTCTTTCCATTCATTTATGATGCTGGACATGTTCTGATAAAAAAAGCTGGATTTACCAGGGCCAAAACTGTAAAAACTCATTTCCATAAATTCTCTGAATGGATATATACATGTATGATAGAATAACGGCTTCTTTCCCTTAAGCTGAAGTGATTTCCCAGCTAGGCTGACTGAATGCCATTTGCACCATGTGTATCCAGGCAGCTGTATACATATCTTACATGTTTGTTTTCATTAGAAAGAATGAATTCTAATTTCATAGAATCATAGAATAGTTAGGGTTGGAAAAGACCATAAGATCATCCAGTTCCAACCCCCCTGCCATGGGCAGGGACACCTCACACTAAACCATGTCACCCAAAGCTTCATCCAACCTGGTCTTGAACATTGCCAGGGATGGAGCATTCACAACTTCCCTGGGCAACCCATTCCAGTGCCTCACCAGCCTTACAGTAAAGAATTTCTTCCTTATATCCAATCTAAGCTTCCCCTGTTTAAGTTTCAACCCATTACCCCTTGTCCTATCACTACAGTCCCTAATGAAGAGTCCCTCCCCAGCATCCCTGTAGGCCCCTTCAGATACTTCAAGGCTGCTCTGAGGTCTCCACGCAGCCTTCTCTTCTCCAGGCTGAACAGCCCCAACTTTCTCAGCCTGTCTTCATACAGGAGGTGCTCCAGTCCCTGATCATCCTCGTGGCCTCCTCTGGACTTGTTCCAACAGTTCCATGTCCTTTTTATGTTGAGGACACCAGAACTGCACACAATACTCCAAGTGAGGTCTCACAAGAGCACATTAAGAAATACATTCATTAGAAACACAAAATTCCTCTACATTGGATCATGGTGATGGCTTCTATTTAAAATACTTCTTTACAAGCCTTGTAGGTTCTCAGATTGAAAATCCTCACTATATAGAAGAGCTACACATGATGTGTACAAGCTACCCAAGTAACTCAAACAGATGCTGCCTCTATTACAGTGTGTTGTCAGCCTCAGCATGCTGGGTATAAGCTATTGCAGCAGTTAGCTTTAGGGTCTAAAGTCCATCTCCTTGGCTTTTGATCTGCTCTGTGGCTTTCCCAAAACTCCATCTGGAAAGGAGGCTCCTGAGATGCCACATGGTGATCATTTAAATGAACCATTTGTAAGCAGAGCAGCAGATTAGCAGGACTATCCCCATTGTGTTCAGAGAAATGGTATTTCTCAGTGTCCCTCAAGAGGGGTATAACTGCTCCTGGCAATCCCTTCAGTGGCCCTACTACTGACAAATGGGTTTGTAGTACCACTGCTTTGGTATGAATGGTATAATAAGCCAAGAAAGGCTAAACAAGCCACCCAAAGGAGGAGGCTTTAGAGCTTTCCTCTTATTCTAGTATTTCACATCTTAAAAGCTGAAGAAATCTCAGCATTGCATCCCATTTTAAGGGGGGGAAGTGAAACCCAAAGTTAACTATGGGGAAGTGTTCAAGGCCAGGCTGGATGGGGCTTTGAGCAGCCTGCTCTAGTGGAAGGTGTCCCTGCCCATGGCAGGGGGTTGGAGCTGGATGAGCTTTGAGGTCCCTTCCAACCCAATCTGATCTGTGATTCTACAATACTATGAAGTGAATCTTTATCTTGGCCTTACTAGGGCAATAGCAAGTAGCATGGGCATTTGGAGGTTAGCACGTGCATCTTGGAAGGCTTCAGTCACTGTGCTGGGCTTGCAAAGCCAACACAAGGCAAGGCTTTTAGGCCAGAAACTGGGGTTCAGGGGCAGAGTTTCTCCCCAGTTTATCAAAACCACAACTCCACTTGTGTTGAAGGCGCTGTTTGCATCCACCTTAGGGCACCTACTAGAAAGCCAGGTTCAGCAGTACCAAAGTGACCCATCATATCACTGCCCAAGCTCAAAGACACGATAAAAAACGTATTGTATTCCCTGCTTCCTTCCTTTCCTTCCCTTCCCTCAGCACATTGCTCCGTGTTCCTCCTGGACCCACATGCATTTCCAGAGGAGCAAAATCCTCTTCCTTCCAGAGCCCAGGGCAAAATTCCATGGGAGCAAGCTAGACCCACATCCCTCTTCCTCTAAGGCTACATCTCTACTAAAATTTACTCTAGTAAATTAAGTGTGCCTGGGAACATTCCTGGGCACGGAGGCCAGCTGGCATGGAAAAGCCTGCTTCATTGCTAGCTTCCGCACCGGGGTGGCTGCATGCAAACTGCTGCTTGGGGATGGTCCCAGGAATGTTAGAACAAACCTCGGCTCTAGTTTCCTTGGGAGAGAGCTGCTTGGCCTGGTCCAACAGCATCCCGGAGGCATCCGGAGACTACAACCAGTCACTTGGGCTTTTGGCTGGGTCTAAAAGTATTCGCAGGCACTGCTTTATTTCCCAGTGCAGGTGTAGCCCAAGGCCATGCCTACCTCTGCCTGCCTGGTACCACAGGGAGGTTGCAGGATTGCCACTGTCATCACTTCAATCAGCTGATCCTCGTTTCATACACTTGGTGAATGCACCTTTTATCTGTGCAGGAGTTGTCGATAAGAGCATTTAAAGCAGCCTAAAGGGGAAACCACTTGAAAGAGGAGCTGCAGTGATGCAGAGAGCAGCTCTGGGGCAGGCCTGGACCAAAATGGGGTGGGATCCCAGAGTGCTGCTGGACTGTGCTGGGGTGAGAGGAGTCCTGAGGGCTCCCTGGGGTGCTGTGGGCCCTGTTCAGCCATTCCCACTGAGGAGCTGAAGGGTATTTGCTGTGAATTGTGCCCAGGTTTGCTAGGATATAGGGAGCTATGCATTGGCACACAAATGGCACATACAACAATGTAGTTTTGCATTGCATTTGGTCCACAAGCTGGTCCAAACTGGCACCTACTTGTGACTGGCATCTTCTTTATCAGGGCATCACACTATGGCCATAAGCCCTGTTCTGGTTGCAGGGAGCAGGGAAAAGGATTGCCTTTTCCTCTCACATCCTCACTGAGGCTTAGTGCCTCCTCCACCTCACATGCAGAGCCAGCCCCTAACTCAGGTCTTCTCAAGTTAGGGTAAAACTTCTCCATGCATTTAAGCTAATTCTAACTATTCCTCCGCAGCAAGGTAAGGAGCAATTGTATGTGCTGTTCTGCTGAGGAGCTGGCTTGGCAAAAAGCACTGATGCTAGATGAGGATGTGTGGCCACCACCTCTTTGGGCACATTTTTATCTCAGTTTTGTGTTTTTAAACATCTCAGTGATGGGAGTGAAGATGTCTTGATCCAGTTCACCAAACACATGGTTGGAAATCCCTCCCCAAAAGCAATCTGTTCACTAGAGCCAAACCTCATTCAACTTGTATTCCTTCATGATCAAGCCATAAACTGGGCAGAAGTTTGGAGTGATCTCCACTTAAGCACTATCTGAGCTCTGACCTGCACAACCAAGGTGAAGCCACTTCTCCCATACATGCTGCAGCTTGATAACACCTCTTTGGGTTCAGGCTGTGTATTTGCAGTGGCCAATCTATCCCAGAGTAGAAGGATCCTTCCTTCCACTATCCATCTGCTCTCTATTCAGCACAGGAACACTCTGAAGCAGGCCCAGATGCCAACAACACAGTCTCAAACAACTCAGCTGACCAAAGCACAGACTGTCACTATTCCTCCTTTTTGGATACCTCCTTCCCAGCCCCAGACACCCACCTCTGCCCCATCTCCTCTCCCAGAACCAGTGCTCCTGCAGTAAGCAGGTTCAAAGAGCTGGTTTGTCTGACAAGTAAACCCTTCTTTGAGTACGTATGTAGGTAAGTACACAGGGCTGCTGCTCTCAGTTGGAACTTCTACACCACAAATACATTCTTTCCCTTTAGATTTAAATGAAATGTAGAATCATTTCACAATGAAATCTCAGTTAAAATCTTTAGCTTGTGAGCCAGGACTTAAAAATCTATAGGATCCCCCTATAGCTGAACGCACAGCAGCTCACTCGTCAGCTAACATTGTTTCGTTCAAAATCAAATGAGGTTCATATTAAACCTACAAAAGGAAATCATGATTGATGACCTGGCCTGCCTGCCTACAATTCCTTTAGCAGCAGAAGTATGTTGTAAGTTCATTTATTATTGAGATCAAGCAATGAGTCCGGAGCTCCATAAAATGGTTCCAGTTAGATTCAAGTAATTGCCTTTTTGAGTGAATGGAAGCTTTTCTGGATTAGAAAAAAAAGGGCAGTTTAAGATCAAGTAAGCTCATGTCTGAGATTTAAGACTTCAAAGCTGCTTTTTTGCCTTTTTTCCCCCCTCTTTTTAGTGTGACACACACATACATACAAGGATGGGGAAAGGAGGAACAAGGATGTCTGAAGTAACAACAGTGATTTTCCCAAGCTGATTTCTCTTCCTGATTTCTTCCTTCCTGATTCTCATCCCTGGGAATGCTGCCCATACCATCCGCACCAACTGGATCAGCAACAGCACAAGAATGAAGAGCTTCCACAGCATCATTAAAATATGTGGCAAAGGGAGCAGAAGCCAGCAAAGCACAAGCTTAATAACCCCACTGAAACCCTCCTGCAGGAAAGTTCTTTACTGTGAGGGTGCTGAGGCACTGGCTGCCCAAAGAAGTGATTGATGAATGCTCCATCCCTGGCAGTGTTCAAGGCCAGGTTGGACAGAGCCTTGGGTGCCATGGTTTAGTGTGAGGTGTCCCTGCCCATGGCAGGGGGTTGGAACTGGATGATCTTAAGGTCCTTTCCAACCCAAACCATGTGCCATGTGTTGAAGTGTAGCTTGCAACAGTTTTCCAGCCACTCATGGAGAAAGGGACAAGGCTGAAGACTCTGTGTGACTTCCACGCTGTGAAGAATGTATTTCATCCATGGAATATGGATGCAAAAAGAAAAGGATGGGACCATATTTCCCCACTCCATGAGCATCAGCCACACACCTCACACAGAGTTTGGTGTCACCATCCACTATATTACCTGTCTCTCACTATAAACGTTTACCTTCAGCAAGGTACTTCCCAGGAAGACCAGGAGTGATTAAGGAGTTATTAGCCAGGAAAGAAGATGGTTTGTTTCTGCTTTTAATACATCTGTTTCTTCTTTTTATTGCCCAGATGTCATCATTAGATATTCAATTTCCTGTGCCCACCCAAAGGTCAACCAAAGTTCCCTTCTGCCTCTACAAGTGGTTTAACCTCTAGAGTGCAGTTTGCTAATAATTACAATCAGATCATAAATACAGATACACCTTTGTATACAGCTTTATATAGCTTCTTTTGGGTCTGAATATGCATCAGTGTAACACAGGACACTTTGCTTTAGCCCAACTTCAGTTTGCAACATTTCAGTGTCCTCATTTCAAGTATGAAGTCTAAATCTAGTGAATTTGTACAGTTCAGCTAAATCAGTGCGTACTCAAAGCAGCTGAGGACCTTGCCCATCCTAAAAAGAGCATTTCTGACTAAAGATGACAAGAAACCAGCACCTTCCCCTTCAACAGCCTCTCACAATGCCCACAGGCACTCTAGCTTCAGGTTTAGTTCAAGAACAGCAGTTTTAACAGGCAGGAAATGTCTGTATTCAGTTTTGATATGAAGCAAGTGCCTCCTTTCTCTTGCTCTTCAAAGACTGTTCACCCTGAGCAGCTCTCCCAAGGAAGCAGAGGAGCATCTGAGCACCAAGGCAGGTAAGGGCAGGCACCCAAAGCACTGACCTGGACAATTCCAACCACAGCCCCATCTCTCTCAGTCACTTCCGGAGGCTGTGGGAATGAACGTGGGTGCAGCATCACACACGTTTCTATCCTCTGTCAGAAACACGGTGCTACACATCAGTGTAGTCTGGGTCATGGCTTGTTCTATGGAGCCTTATGGTGAACATGTACAGAAGCAGCTGCAAGGCTTTAGGGCCCCATCAGATTAACTCCTGCTCTGGCACTGGAAACCACAACCAACATTTCACAGCTCCTGTTGTTTGATTTCCCTCTGCTATAGGAGACTGAGGTTCCATTTCCTTGCTATTCTGCTACCTGCAAACACAATCTGCAGTTCCACAAGACCGGAGCTGCTAAGACCCCTCCAAACCAAAAGCAAGCTGCTTCTTCCCACCTCCTAAGGACTGAGCTCCAGGCATTAGTATACCCTATAATTCTAAGCCTACAGATAGCACCAAGGGTCTAGTGTACTGGATCATTCTCTAAATACCATCTTCCTAAAAATCTTTCCCAAAACCTGCGAGAGCCCAGTTCACATTGTCCTGCAGTAAACTCTGGATTACCTACGATAATGTATAGACCTCCTCTGAGATGGGCTGAACAGAACCGACCCACAAACTTCAAATAGGTCTTATGACTCCTATTATTTAGATCAAAAAATAGACATAATAAAAGGAAAATCACACATTTTCTGCTCAAAAGAAGCCAGTACTCTAAACAGAGAGTGTGTAGGGAATGGAAAGCTCACTACTCCTGGTTAGCAGACTCTCAGGCACAGAGATGTTGCTGTCCCACCATGGAAGGCTGTTTTCTGCTTGTGGGTTCATGTGCTTTTGTTCTCCCCATTATCCAGGTAAAAAGGAAGCTCTAACTGCAGTTTGCTGTCTGCTTCACCATGGCTAAAATCAACTGACTGTGCTGGAGAGTCTCAAACGCTTTCTTTCCTCATAAATTATCTTCATTAGCTATGGAAATAGAACCCTAATGAGACACTAATTGGTTGTTAAGATTTCAATCTCAAATAATAAGAACACTTCTGCAGTAATGCTTGTATTTGGTTTTGCCAATGTGAAAGTACGTGCCATTCATCTGCAAATACCACACCGCTCCTGCACGTGGCTCCGTGGCTGCTGTGTACTGTACACATGCTTCTTGGGCATCTTAGATGCATAGTGGAGATGATCAGGTTTTGATCAATACCTGCAGCCTTATCCTCAAGGTAGTGTGGCTGCTCCTGAAGTGCATGTGAGGCTATACCATTAGATGAGGTCATTTCTGCTGGCTTCTCAGGCTTCAGGAAGTCTTTCTCACAGTCATGTCATGGGGTGAACTGAATGAGTACTCAGCAAGGGAGACTGCAGACTGCCTAAAAGAGGATTTCATAGAATCATGGAATAGTTTGGGTTGGAAGGGACCTTCAAAGCTCATCTAGTCCATTCACCTGCAATGAGCAGGGACATCTCCAACTAGATTAGGTTGCCTTCCAGCCTGGCCTCGAATGTCTCCAGGCATGGTGCATCCACCACCTCTCTCTGGCCACCTGTGCCAGTGCTTCACCATCCCCATCACATAAAACTTCTTCCTTATATCTAGTCTAAATCTCCGTCTTTTAGTTTTAAACCACCACCCCTCATCCTATCACAACAGGCCCTGCTGCAAAGTCTCTCCCCATCTTTCTTATAGGCCACCTTAAAGTACTTAACGTCCACAATAAGGTTTCCAGGCTGAACAACCCCACCTCTCTCAGCCTTTGCTCATAGGTGAGGTGTTCCATCCCTCCCATCATTTTTGTGGCCCTAAATTTGCCACCAGTACCAACACCAGCAAAATTAGTCAAGGGAGAGATCCCCAGCAGGAGCTGCCATTGCCATCTATCTAACTAAAATGAAGTATCAATAACCTAGCTCACACTCGATGAAAGAGCCATCCTGAATTATTTACTGTATGTCATACTTCAGGTTTTAATTTCAATATATTGTGAGATGTACAATGAATTATTTAGCAGGGTGACAAATTAAAATGCAGTTTCATATCCCCTTGCACTTTCTGCTCTTAAGTTAACGGTCCAGTTTGCGACAATGATTCGCTGATCTATTTTTGCTAATGGTTTCTCAACTACAGAGGCATAGAGACATACAAGTTTTCCATTGCAGCAAATCTTATCCAGCTTGAATCATTTAACAGCCCATCCTCCTTGAGATATATTAATGAAATACAGCTTGGGCAAAAGGGTCAAATGTACCTGCAGCAGGTTACCCCAGGAGCCTGCGGTTTGGTTTCTCCAGCTTTACTCAGGAGCATGTGAGGGCTCTTTTCCTCTCAGTTGAATTGTTTTGGGGTGATTCTGTGTGTCAGCCTCTTGGGACAAGATATTTTATTTGACTTCCTAACTTTTTCTCTTCTCGTTTTCACAAGCAGTTTTGTAGGAAGCAACGCTTCCTTGGAGAAGAGAAGGCTGCATGGAGACCTCATAGCAGCCTTCCAGTATCTGAAGGGGGGCTATAGGGATGCTGGGGAGGGACTATTCATTAGAGACTGTAGTGATAGGACAAGGGGTAATGAGTTCAAACTTAAAACAGGAGAAGTTTAGACTGGATATAAGGAAGAAATTCTTTACTGTGAGGGTGGTGAGGCACTGGAATGGGTTGCCCAGGGAAGTTGTGAATGCTCCATCCCTGGCAGTGTTCAAGGCCAGGTTGGATGAAGCCTTGGGTGACATGGTTTAGTATGAGATGTCCCTGCCCAATGCAGGGGGTTGGAACTGAATGATCTTAAGGTCCTTTCCAACCCAAACCATTCTGTGATTCTATGATCTGGGAAATACAGATGATGTTTTAACACATCCAGGCACTTGTTTCTTTGTATTGGGTTGGTGGGGAACAATGCTGTCTCCTTCTGCTCCGAGCAATCACGGGTTCATAAAAAAGAATTGCTTTATCTTGCAACTCAGTTTTAGACCAGTCTTGCAATGTTCTTTATGTCCACTTGTCAACATATTTCTCATCCTCTTCTTGGCAACCAGAGTAAGGAAACAGATGTCAATATTCCTCCTTGGGACCTCCTTGGAGACTTCACTTTAGACAGCAAGCCAGTGATTCAAGCTCTGTTTCTCAATGGGTAGCACCTCTACAAAGTTACAGTCTTCTCAGCAATATCCAGTCTTGTAAGAGTGATAAGTTTAAGATCCAATATTTCCTGACTCGTCAGAGCTCACAATGGAAAGCTTTGTAATGTCTAAGGGGAGAAATTCCAAGTTTCTGTCCATGAAAGAGCCCAAGTTCTTTATAAATCATGACATGTTTATGCAGAATAAAACAATTTTAGGTCAATTTAGGACATTCCATCCCTTAAAAAATCTCTGCTGCTGAATTTATGTCTAGAGGATAGGAAATCTGTATAACAAGAACATTTTACAATACCCAGCTATGTTTTAACCAAAACCTTCAAAGCCTTTGACACATACTCAGTACTTTATACAGTGGTCTTTATACTTTATACTGTTTATAACTGACTCATGGCTCATCTATTTAGAATCATGGGACTACCATGAGAGATGTGATGCTGAAAACTGCCCTGTGGATCAGCAGCGAGTTCCCATCACCCAGCTCATAGCACAGCCACTCAAATACCAATGGCAACACTGACAAAAGGCCATCAAGTTGCTATGCACGAATGGAGCAAGGAGCCAAAGAGCAGTTGGAGGACTAAGAGTACATTCACTTTCCCCTCAGGGGCAGAAAGGCATCAGATACAGCCTCAGCAGGATTGCTACAGAAGGAACACTGAGAGCTGCTCCTCTACCTGAAGGTTAAAAGGGAAAGAAAATGTAGTTTCTTGAGAATCAGAAACGCTGGATTTCTGCCAGCCTTAAGAAAACCCTCTACATATAGCCTTCAGTATAGATAACGTATCTCTGAGGATACCTTATCTTGGTGAAGTCTCCAGCTGAAAAAGCTTGGCTGAAAGGTGCCATATCCATTTTAATATTGATCCCCAAGGTAAGACAAACAGAGATCAGTTTGTTTCTTCCTTAGCAAAAATAAGGCTGCAGCAAAGGGGAGTACCAGGTGGCTGGAGTTCTAGTTCAGGGAAACAGCCCATCAGGCTGGGATCCAGTTACATACTGAGTCTACAACAGGTTGCATTTAGGACCATGGGCAAATCATTCCTTGCAACGTGCCTCAGTTTCCACACCTGAAATCCTAAGTTAAATCGCTAGCAGGCATTGCACAACCCGGTGTATATATTTTAGGATGTGCTGACATGCCATATTGCCCGAGCACTTGGTCAGAAAAAATAACAAACACTCTGGATATTATAATAATGTGAGCAAATTATAGATGTCTGCAATTACATGAAATTAAAACCCGGTGCGGTTCACAATAGTCAGATGGGGCAGCATGAAACAGGAACCGTATTACAATCAAACTGTTGCAGCGTAAATAGTTGAGGTTTGGAGCACTTGGGTTTCAAAACAAAGAGCTTAAATGTATAGAGAGATCTCAGGTAGTTTGGTTGAAACAAACCTTATATTTCATTAATAAAGCATAGTTGCAACAACATTGTCCCACCCAGCCGTGTTGCACTGCACCACAGTGTGTCAGACTTACCTCCCTGCTGCTGCTGGTGGTACTTTTGAGCACAGTCCACATTTTTAATGTGATTCCTTCCTTCCCAGCAATCATTCATTAGAGTACATACATCATTTTTAATCAAAGCTAGGATTGCACCATGAACCAGTTGTGTTGGCCGAAGCACTTTGCATGCAAGACATAAAGACAGCAGCATATGCCTGAAGTCACCTCTCAGAGCTTAATTAATACCAGGGGTTTTCACTGTGGTATTAATACTTTCCTCTTGAATTGAAAGGGACTTGACCTTGTCACAACACGATCAGGGCAAGGCTGTGAAAACAATGTTATGACATCAAAGCCAAAACAAAGGAATGTCATTGTGTGTGTCAGAGGATATGATGGGGTCCTCCTACAGTAGCGAAATAATGTCAGTGTGACTCCAAAGAAACCTTCACAGCTACTAAGTCATAAAGTCATAGAACAGTTTGGGTTGGAAGGGACCTTCAAAGCTCATCCACTCCAATCCCCCTACAATGAGCAGGGATATCTTCAACTAGATCAGGTTGTCCAGAACCACATCCAGCCTGGCCTTGAATGTCTCCAGGGATGCTGCATCCACCACCTCTCTGGGCAACCTGTGCCAGTGTTTTACCACCATCATTGTAAGGAATTCCTTCCTCATATCCAGCCTGAATCTCCCCTCCTCCACTTGAAAACCATCACCCTGCTAAAAAGTTTCTCCCCATTGTTCTTACAGGCCCCTATTAAGAACTGAAGCTCTCTCTGTGGAAAGGGAGTGCAATGGGAGAACCTGGCAGATGGCAGCTTCTTCACATACCAGAAGATGCGGATGCGGTCCCTAGCTGGAGGAAAGAGGCTCTACTGATTTTAATGGAGCTGGACAGATTCACATCTGCTGGAGATCTGGTCCACTGCAACCAAACTGAGGGAAGGATGTATAACTTAAAATACCACCTCACTAAAGGGCATATAAATTCATCATCAGCGCGCTCGGGCACTGCTCCCCATCCCTCATCGTGCAAATAAGGCCACATCATTTTCATTTGTGGGCAAGAGCTCTCAGTGCCTCCTGCCCCTCTCCAGCCTGAAAACCCCCACTTAGAGCTGGTTACTTTTCCGCCTGGAATTGCCACACTGTGAAATCCCTGTTCCCAGCAGCCTCCGCCTTGGATGGGGGGAGTTCCCCTGTGCCCCCTCCTCTCCAAGACTCAACAGTGCAGCCTTAGAAAGGGGATTTTCCAGTATAAACAGAGCAAAGCCAAACTCTTCTCCTGGCCTCTCCGTGCCCCAGCCCATATTTGCCCCATATATAATTACCTGTGGATTTCACCTAGAAGACAGAGGATTTCACTTATAACCCCAAATAGGCAGGCTCTGACGTAATGGCAGTCTGAGGAATATAGGTCAGGGAGGTGGCCTGGCCACTGGAAATGGATTTCTGAAGCAGAATGAGCAACCTTGTTAGAGGGGAAGATAGTAATCAGCAGTGGTCCTCGGATCTAAACATTTCACCTCCAGCACTCTTGCAGCTACAGCCCTCATCTGTTTCACTTTCCTATTTTAAGTTCCTGACTCACATCCTAAATATTGACTTCTATTTTTCTATTAGCACTGGATTTTCAGCCTCCATATTGACTTTGACTGTACCTATGGTTGATACTAAGCCTCTCGGGTCAACAAACTTTTATAGCTGTTAGCTGCTTAAACCACATTGGGCAGGAACTGGCACTACAGAGCAGTAGCTAGAAGCAATATTATTGGGAATTATAAATTATTCCTCTGCCTGAACTTTTCCTCTTATTCACATAGCTACATTCATTTTTAAACATGTGGCAAATGAATCGCACAGGGAGGACAATTGGGACTCTGTGATTTGGGGAGCACCCGCCACCACTAGCAGGGATGGATTCTCCTCTGGGAACAGTGGAGTAATGCAGAAGTTAAAGCAGGGGTAGAACAGTGGAATCTGGGCTGCTCATACCTATGAGGACAGCAAACACCCAGACAGAGGATCAGAAGCCCCAAATCCTTCTTAGTTGTACACACAGACTCTTAACCGTCTCCTTTGGCTAACGTTTTGGCAGTACACGCAACTGAGCTGCTGCAATCAAACATCAGACAGACACGGCCATCCATCATTTGTAAAACACTTCATGTATGTAAGAAACAATAACAACATTAAAACAACATTACAGCAGTGACAAAGCCAAGCCTAAAAAGTGAGGAAACACAGCAATTAAGATTAACTTATGCCTCACGGGATAGTATTTCCTATGGACTGCCTACCGTATTTTGGACTAGGACCATTGCTCAGGAGCAGGGACATGCATGGCCCAGCTAGCCACAAGCTATGTCAAGTATTTGACTGACACAGGATGACCACAGCATTTAGATGTGAGAGGAATTGTGCTGTATCCCTTAAAAGATGCCCCTTTGGGCGCTGCTGACCCTGGGGGTTTACCCAGCACAGGTCCCTGCACAAAGAGCCCACAGAAGCAGTTTCCTGCCATCCCCCCTCTGCCATCCCACTTTCACAGACAGCCAAAACGTGACCCGGATTTATCTTGAATTTGAAGTCCATGCCATGTTTGGTTTAATGCATTCTAAAAAGTGGTTATCACTGAGGAAACGATTGCTGGGATGATAAGCTATGAATGACTTATTCATGCAGTATTTTCAGTCCTCCATCAGCCTACCAGGTCCTGTGCTAATGTTCCAGCCCTTCACATACTGATTAATTTTTCATGTGCTACCAGGCCTTTTTTCAAGCAGAGACTGCCAAACTAATGCAATCTGGCCATTTAGTAAGCTATTCCTTTCCTTCCTTGTTTTTCTTACCCCATGCCTCCAGTACAAGCCCGTGGAAGGAAGGAAGGGTCTGTCAGAGAGCTTGTATGATATTCGTGATTTATTATTAATTGCTGGCACAGGAGTCCCTGCAGGTCACAGGACCCTGCCTGTGTTAAGCAATGGATTGATGCTGTGCTGGGCAATGGATTGCTAGGAAAAGGGTGTTCTTTTCCCACACCTTTTAGCTAGGCAGTTTCCCCCTCCTATGTAATGGGAAGGGCAATAAAGGCACTGGTTGATCAAGTGCATGGGGGGGCCACGCTGCAGTAGAAACTGGAGCTGAACCCAGTACACAGCACCACAATGCCTCTCTTCCCCTCAACAACATGCTCCCATTCCTCCCATCTCTCAGTGCGAACCCAAGGAACATGCTTTTCCCCTGCCTGAAGCCTGCAGAATTACAGTTTCCAAGGATTTACCTCTTAATCGCAGAATTCTGGCCCACAATTACACTGTGTTCTCTCTGCCAAAGCACATACATGAGCTGTAATCAGAGAGTAGGGTTTTTCCCATCCTCCCTCCAACTTTGCCATGAGGTGGAAGAAGCTGGGATGGGTTGCACTCGCTTTTCCCTGCTGTGCCAGGAAAATCATCAGGCTTAAAGCACACAGCCCATGGTCCCACTAAAACCAATACGCATTATTCCACCTGCAGCATGTGGCAGGATCAGGGCCACGAGGTACAGACCATGAAAGTAACACATTAAGTATTGTTTCTCAGGTAAAGGCTGAAGACACCGTCTCCCTGATACAGAGGTGGTTTGGGCTTTTTAGACTGGTGACAACTAGATGTAATGAGAAAGTAACATTTATTCTACTCCTAACAGTTCAGTTTCTTTTGTAACCCCAAAAATGTCTTGAACATGACCAGTACAGCACCAGTGCTCAGAGTAAAAACCTAACACTGCTTTGACAGCGAGTCCCTATGCAGCTTTAGCCAAGTCTCTTGGGTAGTTGATAGGTATCTGTCCAACAAGGCAAAGGTAATCCTGCCTTCAGCAGAGCGCTCCAAGGATGACTGCACTGGGGTTTGGAAGGGACTCTCATGTGCAGCATCTGTAATGAGCCTCAGATATCTAAACCCAATCCTTCTGATGGAAACATTTATAGCCCTTTAGTTCCAAATTCCAGCTATACATTACAACATCAGCAAGATGGAGCAAGATAAGCCTGTTGTCTTAACCAGATCTCTACCAGCTGATCAGTTAGCATTTGACTGTGCTAAGCCAGCACACTTGCTTCTGCGTGCCCCTCTATTCTGCAAATGATACAATTATCTGGTGTTTTAAGACACAAAAAAGCAGTGTTTTGTGAACTACCTACTGCCACCATGGTCCCCAGTGACCCAGCCCAGCTCTGCTGTGTGCCTGCTAGCAGCATCACTCATGTACTCTGAACAGCTTGTCCTTACCCCATCACTCCACACATGGGAGACTATCCCCTTATTGCCCTCACCCAGGGCCCTGACCTCAATTATTAACTGCGTTTAGCAAGAACATTATTAAACCTGACTCTCTGCTCCCAGATGAGCTATCATGTGTCTCTCTTTAACCCAGCAGGAACCTTTTTCTCACCCCATGCCCTTCTTATTACCCTTTAATGTGCCCTGAAGCCTCTGGAGCAACCCCATCCATCCCAGATAATATAATTTCTAGAAGGAGAGTAAAAAACCCCCATAAGAGTCCATTCCTGAAGATTTTTTCCTAACTGGCTCTCAAACATCTTTCCACTTCCTTTCTATTTTAATCAACCATCTCTAATAGCAAATTCTCTCCAGTCACAGAAAAGTGCTCAGCTGTGGATTAAAGCATGTTACAGTTTTGAGCAGGACACTAGCTCTTTATACCTGTGAAAATCGATCACAGCTGCCTATTACAATTAAAAAGCAAGTAGATATTAATAACTAACTACTGATTACCTTACATTTTAGCTGTGGATTTCATGCCAAACAACAACAGGAGTGCACTGAAACATAATATAGAAGTCAGCAAACGTCTCCACTTCAGTGCTTGGCAAATGCAGCTCATGATGTGTTGATGACACCAAGGCACTGACGGGCATTGGGCAATGCTCCGTGCTCCTCTTGGGCTTTGGCACAGGAACAGCTCTGCACCAGGCTGCGGTTGGGGCATAACCCTGGCTGTAAGTTAGAGCAGTCTTAAAGCAGCTTTACTTCATACACAGCAGCAACACCCGACAGAGGCTGTTCCAGCAGCTGAACCGAGGAGACCTCAGCAGCCTCTAATCCTGTTTTCTCCTTCCTCCCTCCTCTCCCAGTGGCTTTTATGCAGCGGGATCTGTCAGGGCTCATCTCATGTTGGCAATGGAATGCTCCTGTGTCACCCTCAATAGCACAAGAGTGTGGGAGACCCTGGGTTAATTGATAACCTCATTTGGTTAGAGATATCTGCACCTCATAGCAAAGCTGCAGCCTTTGCATAACCTCTTCAGCAGTGACAGTGGCTGCCCAGCCAGCAATGCATCTCTTCCATCTCCTTTTCCACCACCAGACACCATACCAGAGGTCCTTGTTGCAGTGCCCCATGGCTTCACCCTATCATATCTCACATTAGCACTGTCTACCTGGCTCCATCCACCCAGGCAGGCAACCCCACATCCCTCCCAACACCTCCTTGTGAGAGAACAGCTATTCTGGACCTGCAACCACATTTCTCTATTCCCCCCCACTGTCCTCTACTGCATGCTCACACAGTGCCCATCATCCCAAGGTCCTCAGCTCCTGCAGAGCCCCTCAGGGCTGCTGTATTGCAACGAATACACACCAACGAACCAAGAGCACACAAACATTCACCAAACCTGTCCTTTGGCTTATGGGAAGCAACTGAAAAGTGCAGCAGCCTTCAAATAAAACACTGTGACTGAATGCTGGCAATTGCTTTGTGGATGCGAATGCTCCCTCCCCTCAACATATTTGTTTTCAATACCCACAAAGTAGTATAATGTCATTTAGCGAGGAAAATCCTGGCAGCCGATGCACAGCCTGGCAGAGCGACAAGTCCTGGAGGTGTTACGATACACACACAACATGCTTTACAAATAGAAAGCGGTTTCCAGAGCTCTTGAATATATTCTCATTTCCCCCCACCTCGGCCCAAAAAAAGCTGCAGTTATGAAAATACTGAAATATTAAACTAGAAATCTGGAGAGAGTTGGGTTTTTTAAAGCTCTTTTCAGCTCTTCCTCCTGCTCTTCTTTTTTCAGGCAGGTATGTTTTTAGCAACTTAAACAGGTTGGGTTACCCACAAGAAGCAGCAATTTTCCACCTCGCAGATTGAGGCATTCATCCCCTCTTTAACCAGTTCTAAATTTATTCTCCAGTATTATTCAAATAGAAGTATTTGCATGTACACCCCACATTGGATAAAACCCTTTCAGTCCTAATCCATGGGTAGAAACCACACAAAATGAAGAAGATTAACAAAAATGCACCTTCTTTGAATCCAAAGAGCCTTTGGGAGAAAGCCTCCCCAAAATCCATCCTGCCTCCCTTGGTTATTCACATTGTTCCTTCATTTTACAAGAGAACCCTGAGCAAGAGCAAAGCCAGTACTTGTACAACACACAATGAGCTATAACTCCACCTGAATAACTTGCTGGCTAATAGCCACATGGGTAAGGAGCTATTAGCCTAATTTATAGGTGGGAGACCAAAGAGAACCAAGACCAAATGAACCACTCAAGGCCACCCAAGACACCTGTGTCACCACTGAGAACTGAATGGTTTTCTTGCACTAGTCACATGCCCCAGTCACAACACGAGGCTTCCTCCCCAAGAAATCACATCACCTGCTTCTAGGGAACTTTCAAGGTGCAGAAAAGCTGAGTTTGAGTTTCTTCAGCGCTCTGTGGTCACCAGCTTCACTCTCAGGTGCGGTGACCACACTCATGTTCAGGAACATAAACCCCTTGCAGAGCATTCAGGTGTGAGCAGTGAGTCACGCTGCTGTTTGTCAACATCCAACCTACCCATCCAAAGCAAAGCATCTCTACTCTTTCTAGAGGGGTCCTTCCAAACCACACCATCACATAGCATCACAGTGGAGACACCAACCTAATCCTGCAGGGAGTATGCCAAGGACATACCATGCAGTGCTAACAGTAACATTAGCACTGTACCAGCATGCTATACCTGAACCTAGAAGGGGAGATGTTGGGGCCTTACTTTTGGTCAGTGCTTATATTTTGCATGCAACAGAGCAGGTCAGCATGGAATTGAGCCAGCTTGCTGCTTTGGTGAGTGCTAACTACACAGTGCTCATCCACACAGTGAAGATATGTCAGAAGTTTCTTCTGGGAACCTTAGTGGCTGGGCAGATATCTGCTGGTGACATCCAAACCCAGTGTCCTAACAGTTTCATAGGTATTTTCATAACCCAAATGAAGGTGTTTCCAGTTTGGCTCAGATGAAAATCCCCAGGACACTGTTCTCAATTCACTTTCTTGGGATGGGGAATTAGCAACTAGGTAATGGGTTCCCCTACAGGGAGAAGGGCAAGGGGGAGGATAACTGCAGTCTACTGTCAGGTTCATCAGGCTGTGCTACCCCAAGTACAGGAGGACCTCAGGGAGCCGGACCTGGAAACTACTGGGGTTTCTCAGGCTTCGTGACCTGTTTATTCCTGCAGCCTACACAAGTACCATGTTCAATCCAACACATCTATTCTACAAACAGAAGCATCCTTTCCAATTGCAAACATCCAGGCTGCCAGCACAGAACATCTCTCAGACACCCTTTAATTGCTACACATGAGGCAACCATGGGCCTTTGTGTAGGTTGTGATGGGGGAGAAGCTCTCATATTGCACTGCTATTGAAGAGGGGATGACATGATGCTGAGAACAGGGCTAGCAGTGTGGTACCAGCATCAGCTGCAGATCACAACCACAAGGTCTGTCTGTAGCCTGAGGACAGTAACTGAGCAAATAAATTGGTGCAAATTACATGAATTACCTAAATAATCCTTGCTAAAAAACTACATCTGAGCTCTGCCATCCATTAGTCTGCAAACAGCTCCACAGACAGCAGAGGAATAACACTAAAATCAAGCATTACTCAGCAAAACATGGGGCTGAGTATGGTGCCTTCAGCATTTTGCACCTGCTTGTAAATAGACTCCCATCTTTACAACTCTGTTTATCAGCCCAGATCCTCACCTGGCCAGCTCCACTGAGCTGAACTCACCAATGCTAGCTCTGAAATCATGATTTACAAGCATTTGCAGATAGTTAGTGCAGCCTGTTGTCTGTCTCCAGGTTGTTTGTTCAATCCAGTCGTATTCCTTGTGGTATTTCCACCTCCTGCTGTTACGCAGGTGCCCCAAGTCATTGGGTTATGAATGATGAGCCCAGCTTTGCAGCACCCATCAAGCTATTTGTGAAAAGCTTTCTAATCTGGCTCTTCCCCTTGGAAACTTGACCTGGGAGACATAACCCTGACCATGAGTCCAGTCTCCAGACAAGCTGAGTCCCAACCCAACATGCGGTTAAGTCCTGAGGGACTTAAGCATGTGCTTAAGTTCTCTGCTGGATCGGTGCCTTTGCAACCAGTCCGACTGCTTTGTTAGCAGTGCTGAGCACCAGGGCTGAGCTCCAACAGGAAATAGCAGCTTCCCTTTGAAGTCCTGCCACTGATGTTCACGTAGGTGGGACTTCAAAGAAGAGCCACCGCTTCCCCTCCCAGTATCGGAGGCCCCAGTGTTGGAGAAGCAGTACTGCTGGTTTTAATTGCATTAAGGGATGCTTTAGGGCGGACGATTCAGCCCTGCTCAGAAAAAGGACAACTTAAAAAGGTTCCCACCTGCTGGCAGGAGACCCAAGGAAAGGTTAACTCGCACCCCAAAACACCCTTTAAAACAAAGGTCTGTGGAGAGAAATCACATCCCCTTCTGTGAACTGTTTTCCCTTAGTGCCACTTAAAACTGCCTTGTGTACCTTGTGAGCATCTAGTTTAATCTGGAGCTGTATCCTGGCCATCGCAAGGGCCCCTTGCCAACTGGGATGTGGATGAGGAATGGCCAACCTCAGCTCCCATAATAGTGATCACTGGAAAAACTGACCTCAACAACAGCTAAACTGAGTCAATGTGAAGAAATAGCCCCACAGGCAGTCTCCATGGCTGATTGTGCTGCTGACTGGCTGTACCATCACACACAGGAGCAACTTCAAGTTCTCTGTATCATCTCTTTTCCTTGAGGGAAAGCACAACAGAGAAATCCACATCCTAAATGGTGTAAATCAACTCAACTGATATTAAAATACAGCTCCAGGTTTTCTCTTTCCAGTCTTGCAGATTGCCAGTTTCCAGTTCTTCTCTAAATCTTCAACCAGAAGCAAGACCCAGTCAGATGGGAGAGGGCTCACACCTCTAACACAGAAAGCCCAGAGAACCACCAAGTACTGAATGCACTAGAGAAGCAGCCAGCATACCCAAGGAATGAGAAATAGTGCAGGTTTTACATGGATTTGCAAAGTTCTTCCAAGTTTATATTCCTTGTTTTTCTCTTCCCTGGAATTCACTCTGTATATCCAGATTCCATATATTTCCACATTCAAAAGGATTTTGAAGGAAGATGGGTAGTTTTGTGTTATTTGAGGACTGAGTACTTGGTGACCTCACTGCACAGAGTTCAGCTGAGCTTTGCTCTTCGGGTCACTGACTTGCCATAACCTGGTCATCTCACCTGGTCACTTCACATTTGTACCTCCACACACAACACTTGCACATTGTTTGTAGAGTCAGCACTAAAGCAGTCTATGCCAATGGGAAGTAATAAGAGGAGGAATTTTATCCCAGTAAAACCAGCTAAGCAAAGATGTGCCCCAAAAGTGCAGCGAGAGCTTGATGCCAGACCCTGAGGGGCTGACAGCAACAGCATCACTGTGGTGTGACGAGACTGGACTTGACCACTCAAATGGTCCCAGCCTAAACCCTGATGTGTGTCCTGGTGTGAGGAATGACCAAAATGCTGAACTAAAACAACTTCTGGCTCAGGAATGTATGGAAAGTCACCCATGGGCCTTTCAGCAGCACAACCATGTGGCTATGGGGTTGCTCAACCAACTTGACAGCAAAACAGCTTACATGGAAATGCTTGGAAAATATCTCCTTTTTATCAACAGAAAAGAGATCTTTTCCCCCCAAGACATTTCTCTTCAAGTATTGCAGTTTCTACCAAAAACTGACAATTTGCATTTTCAGGCCAAATGATGCAACTAGTCCGAGTACAGCAGTTTTCCATGAAAGATTCTTGGGATTTAGGAGTCTGGGGGGGTTTAATTGCATTTTTTTTCTCTGAATACTTAATCAACATTTTCCACTAAGGGAGCAAAAACATTGTGGCCAAGTGCAGGTTTCCTTGCAAGGATGAGAAGGGCAATGGGTAGGAGGGGTCGCTGTATTTTTCCTTAAAGACACAAACATTCTCTTATAACTGAAGTCACCGCGACACTTGCGAGCCTGACAAATATAGAGGCCTTATAAAATCAATCAATAAAGAAAGAGCTTGACCACAGAGGAAGCTCTGGTCAACCCTTCACCTTGACATCATAGACAACATTTATTTTATCACAGCCTTCAAGAAATTAAAATAGAAAAATGCATCTTCTTGGAA
This sequence comes from Melopsittacus undulatus, assembly GCF_012275295.1. Taxonomy (NCBI): domain Eukaryota; kingdom Metazoa; phylum Chordata; class Aves; order Psittaciformes; family Psittaculidae; genus Melopsittacus; species Melopsittacus undulatus. The sequence goes on along the minus strand of NC_047529.1, from coordinate 4,711,681 downwards.
AAGAGCAGTTATTTTCTTCCACTGCTCAGATATTTTTATAAGTCCAGTTCCACCAGCCTCCCTCATGGTGAGAATCACCTTACCCTGCAGGGCAGGCCATTTATTTAGAGGTGAGATATTATGTCCCAAGCAGGACACTAAGATGCCTCCACCCAACAAAAACTCTACTGTGTAGCTAAGCTGGATCAGCCTACATCCCAGGTCCAAGTCTGGTTTGAAGTATTACCCATACTGTCTGGATGCTGGCCTCTATAAATAAACAGCCATGAAGGTTTGGAGAAGAGGTGAAGCTTTCTCATTAATTGTGAGCAAGGAAGGAAGTTGTAGCTTACCAAAGACTGCGGGAATTCATAGCTCCCTCCTTCCTTTAATAGCACCGCTGGAGGCAGAGAGGATGGTCCAGCAAAATAGCCAAGACAACCTGTGAAATGAAATACTGCACATGAGTAAGGGTGGCAGAACTTGCCTGACAGATACCTTTCTTGCTGGCTAATCATAACCACAATTTATAGCTCTTTCCATTAAATCCTAGCAAAAGGCCATAATGACACAGGCACTGATTTGAATCCCTGGCAAACATGTCTTAACCCATGTTTGTTCACAGAATTGATAGGTTTTCACACACACACACACCCAACATGGTTATTTAGACATACCAGCTTCAGCAAAACTCCCACTGGGAAAAGGTCTCTCTGGTCCAGGAGGAAACTTCTGGTCAAAACACACACAAACAAACAGCCCAAAGCAGCCAAGGGCTTCAGCATTCAGCTGGAGTGCAGAAGACATACATTGGAAGGCCTGATACAGATCAGGTTGTTGAACTTGGATCTCCTAAATCCAAGGGGGATATCATAACTCCCAGGCAGGAGGCCATTCATGGATGCTGCTTTCCTGTAGGAGTCATTTCAGATTGTATGTAAGTCATAAAATATTTGCTGGTAACATCAAGACCAATTCTGTAAGCCCAGAGGGCAAGACACTGAACCAGAAAGAGCAGGAACATGATGCTGGGTCTCCCATACACCAAGCAAGTGACTTGGTTATCTGCTGGGTTACTGCAGTAATAAGAAAACCCCCAAACCCCTTTACAGACCCTGTGCCTTTCAAGCAGAATGGAAAAACCTTGAAACCTCACAACATCTTGTGCAACAGGAGAGCCATTTCCTACCCACTGTTACAGGGGGGTCAGATCTGCGGCGTTTATCACCTCTTGTCGCCAAAGTCAGAATCTGGCCTGCTGCCTTCCACCCTAATTCAGAATGCACTTTCATCTCTAGTATAAACACTGAGAAATATCAAAAGCCCTGTTGACAGTAGTGCTCTCATTTTCTGCTTTAAGAAGTTGCCAAAATGCACAAAATTAAGCTCTCCGAGTCACAGTGGGCTGTTTTGTCAGTTTACCCAATCGGTAACGTAATACTATCGTAACCTCTATCATTCTCCCCCTTTTCTCTTTTTTGCTTCCCCCACCCCCTTCCTTTCTTCCTTTCTTTCTTTCTCAAACAAGAATTTCCCCTGGAAGGGAACAGAGCTCCTCCAAAAATTAAATCACAGCATCGAATTTCAAACCCTCAAATATAAATCAAACATCGTCCTGCTGACACTGAGGAATATTACTCTGTGTGATGTGTGATGCATGATGCTGAAGCATTGTCCTGGCCATGATAGGTAAACTATAGATATTACAGTGCTAAAGGAGCTTCTTTGGGAATCTCCTCTGAAATCACAGTAATCAGAATCATAGAATCACAGAATGGTTAAGGTTGGAAAGGACCTTAAGATCATCCAGTTCCAACCCCCTGCCGTGGGCAGGGACACCTCACACTAAACCATGGCACCCAAGGCTCTGTCCAACCTGGCCTTGAACACCGCCAGGGATGGAGCATTTATCACTTCTTCAGGCAACCCATTCCAGTGCCTCACCACCATTACAGTAAAGAATTTCTTCCTTATATCCAATCTAAGCTCCCCCTGTTTAAGTTTTAACCCATTACCCCTTGTCCTATCACTACAGTCCCTAGTGAAGAGTCCCTCCCCAGCATCCTTGTAGGCCCCCTTCAGATACTGGAAGCTGCTCTGAGGTCTCTATGCAGCCTTCTCTTCTCCAGGCTGAACAGCCCAAGGAGCTTGCTTCACTGTCTCTTACCTACTACCTCAAAGAGCACATTTGAACATTGGTTCCCTGTGTTTTTCCTTTTCTTCCTTGCTCTTTTCAAAACTATCAGGAAATGCTGGGTCTTAAAAAACACAGAATTAGGTTCTTATTTCATCAACAAAAGCTAGAGCAGAAGTAACATCATTTAATAAACACCAATGCTGTGGAAAACTTCTAGGAAAAGAGGAGCAATGCCAAATGTTTTTCTAGTACTTGAGTTGCTAAGCAGGGCAATACATCCCCATAGCAAGGCATGCATGACATCTGCAAATGACCTTCACTTGAAATCAAAGTGTAACATACATTACCTCAGTACATAATTCATTCTTAATCTATTAATGATATGATTCATTAACATATTAGCAGCAGTAGCGGTGCTAATAGGATTAATACCACTAATAAAGCCATTGTTAGTGCTAACAGGTTCCAACATGCTAGTTCTTCTACATGCATATAACAAAAGGAGTTGTGACCTGGCATCACAGAGGTGGTGAGACGAGAAGTTTGATAGCCGTAGCTATTCATGGGATGTGTGCTATTAACCCTGAGGAATAAAGGAAGATCTAAATGTGCAATCATAAGGACTGTTCAGGTGGAAGATTCCTGATGGTATCTCTGCTGGACATGGGATGAAACCCTAAAGAATGGATGCTGGTTTCATGTTCCCTAGATGTTTCTGTTAGTACTCCATCAGGTGTGAAGGGCCTTGTAGGACCTTGTAGAGATCTCTGCATGGATACACTCACCTTGGGAAGGTTTTATGAAGTCATTTTGCAGAGCTTGTTGAGACCTCCCAGGCAGGATAACAAACAGCCTATGAATAGCTGTTGTATGTCTTGTTTCCTGCCCTTGACTTCCCTGCTTGGAAATCTCACCTGAAAGGACTTGAGGGATCAGTCTGTTACTCTATCTGTGATCTCTGATCATAGCATGCAGATCTGATTCATTGTAAGTGCAAACTCTGCTCACAAGATTTGGGGTGAAATCCAGTTTTAGGTTTCAAGTATCCTTAAAAATCTGCTGCTTTAAGAATCCAGCTTTGGGGTCAGGCCCTTCCTTGGCTCTAGAAACACCACTAGGAAAAGAAAGCAGGACAGTATCCCTGGCTCCATGCACAGACAAGATCTGCAAGCACAGGTCTGTCTCTGCACCTCCGTGGTCATGAGCCATTCTGTGGGATCTTGCCATGTATCCCTGAATGTGTGGGATCCAAAATCCACACCGCAATGGAAAGTAAGACTGGGCAGCCTGGGAGGCACAGCTGGGATGGAAAATAGCCACAGCAGCTTTATATAAGAACAATAAAAAGCAAGACTGTAATTACCTTCCTGCTCACCCTCGCTGTGCTGCAATGAAGTCTCTGCCATTAACATCTCATCTACATACAAAGGTAGTGCATCTCTCAGTGTATGGGAATAGTGAATGTAGTGAGAATAGTGAATGTACTACAGCTCTTGCTGGAAAGAAGAGTTGTATGGTGTAAGCCTCTGACTTTAAAATAACTGCATTCATGTGAGGTCTTAGCCCACTATAACCAGTGGTAAAAACATCAATATAGAATAGAAATATTGTATCATTTTTCATGTCATAGAATCATAGAATCATGGAATAGTTTGGGTGGGAAGAGACCATCTAGCCCAAACCCACTGCATTGAGCAGGGACATCTTCAACTAGATCAGCTTGCTCAGAACCACATCCAGCCTGGCCTTGAATGTCTCCAGGGATGGGGCATCCACCACTTCTCTGGGTAACCTGTGCCAGTGTTTTACCACCCTCACTGTAAAGAATTTCATATAAGCCAGGCCTATAAATGGTTTTTAGAGCAGCAGCCAGGAAAATTGTCTAATAGTTTAACTCTTCACCAAGTCTCATGGTACCCAGTATGGCTTTTAACCCCTCTGTCCTTCCACAGCACCAGTGAGCCTTGGGGCCTGCCTAAAGACATTCAAACGCAGCATCACTGAAGGTGCAAAACCAGGGGATTGATGTAGGCTCCAAATCCAGAACTTCAGATGAAGGAAAAGACCATAATTGTGGCCTATTCACTACTCAAGTGAGCAGCTAAAGGATACATGTAGAGGCTGATCATGGTGATGCTGCTTTGGTGCTGCCCCAAGGGAGCTCACAGGCTCTGAGAGCAGTCAGATATGAGTTTGCCTCAGCCTTGCTGGAGATGGCTTCGGCCATCTGAAGAGTTATCAGTGTTCACCTTCACAACTGGTTTATCTGGCTCCCACCTGCTGGATTTAGAGAGCCCCCAAACTATTATTATCAAGGAAATTGTATTAACTACTATGTGCCCCAGTGAGTAAGTAGACGGGCTCACTCACTGGGAATGGGGAAACACATTCCCAAAGGAAAATCCGTCCTCCTCCCTTTCCTCAGGCTTACCTTCAGTTTTAAAGACACAATCCAAACCAGCCCAGGTCATCCCACGCCAGCCAGAGGGTCAAGGCCCCAGGATCTTCCTTGCCTGGTTTTAGCCTCTCTCATAGCTGCATCCAGATCACTCAGACAATAGGCAGAAACCTGCTGAGTTGTTGCTGCAGTAACCCTCACACCTTGCCATAGCTGTCTGGTCCAGAGACTCCTCCTCCAAATTGAACACCCTGCACACTCAACTGGAGTGAAAGACATCAAGTCACAGGCAGGGACACCCTCCACTGGAGCAGCTGTTCCAAGCCCCTGTGTCCAACGTGGCCTTGAACACTGCCAGGGATGGGGCAGCCACAGCTTCTCTGGGCACCCTGTGCCAGCGCTTCAGCACCCTCATAGTAAAGAATTTCTTTCTAGTGTCTAATGTAAATCTCCCCTTTTCAGGTTAAAGCCATTCCCCCCTTGCCCTGTCATTGCAGGCCCTTGTAAAAAGACCCTCTTCAGAGGCCTCTTCAGAGGAGCTCTGAGGTCTCCATGCAGCTTCTCTTCTGCAGGCTGAACAGCCCACCTCTTTCAGCCTATCTTCATAGTATAAGAACAACTTATCCTGTGCAAAGAACACATGAAAGGCCCATGTCTCAGCAGGGGCAATGCGCTACTTGGATCACACTGTGGCTCCAACATCTTTTTTTGTGAGATGTGAAGATGCAGAGATGTGAACTTTGCAGCACTCCAGTGAAGCCTTTCCTGTTGAATATTGCTCCTCTTTTGGGGGGGTGGGATGGGGGGACACACAGTTTCCTGATGTTTGTGAGCTGTAGGAACATGGGCTTTTATATTCAGGCTGCTCTTATGGAGGCTTTTGCGTGGACAGCCTGCGCCACAGCCTGCTCCATGAGCCCTGACTACTCCCAAGTCTTTCCAGTGCTGATCGCTTCCCATTGAGAGCACGGAACAGTGGGGCTTACAGCTCCCGGGAATCTGCCAGCATGGAAACAGAACCTGACTAACAGCTTACAAACCTTCACTCTGGATGCTCTTCTGTCTCTCTGGGGTTCTTAATGGGTGCAAAGTGTCTGAACAGCTCTTTGTGTTTGTTGCTGCTATGAGAGAAACACCTTTGCTCTTGTTTTTGTCAGAAGAGAAGCTGTTGGGACGTGCTCAGCATCTCGCTCCCTTCCGATAACCCTTTCGGCATCCTTCCGTTCTGTGGTTGTTCATTTGTTACCCCTGCAATCTGATTCCTGATCTCAGCCCTCCTCTTATCAGCCCCTTTCGCTGAGGAGTTCCAAAGCAAGGGGTTCATTTTTAATCTCTGTGCTCTTTCTCTGTCCCTGAGGCCTCGTTTTGCTGGGGGAGGAGGTGAGTGATAGGACTGATGTTTGTGGGGGGAAGGGGCTGCTGTCCATTAACTCCCTGTTATCTATCTATTCATCTGCCCTGCAAAACAAAGGTATGATTGTTGCTCCAGCTCACAGACCTGTGCTGGCTTCACTCCAGCTACTGTGGGTCATAGGAGCAGAGGAGATACAGAGGCATGGCCTGGGTACAGCCCAGCATCCAGAAGGTAAGGCCTCCTATATGTCTATGTAAACACATCCTTCCCACCAGCTGGTACCCAAGCCCAGGATGGGCTCACCTGAAGCAAGCAGGAGGTGAGCCCATCCTGGCCACAGGCTTCCTCCACTTGGGTGTATAACCCTACCCGTAAACCATGGGATGGCTTCTGCACCATCCCAGCATCTGGCAAACCCATTTTGGGCTGTGCTCTTACTTAAGCAATTATATAGGATATAGGGTGCTAGAACATGAGTTCCCTTATCTCTGTTTCCCACATTACACCCTTTCCTAAGGCAAATTGATGCAGCCCCATTGAAGCCGAGGCACTGATTGACACTAGCTGAAGATCTGGCCCTGATTCTGCCCTGCTTTGCCTCTGGGTAGTCATTTACACCTGTTCAGGGTGCAAAAGGCAACCATCAGCAACCACTGGAGCTGCAAAGCAGCGAAGTCCCATCCCATTGCCTTCAGAGCCTGACATGCCACGCACTGATCAGTGGCACGGGGCCCAGTTCCCTTTGCATCTCAGTTGGTTTTGGCGTTGCACATAGGCATCCTCTCTTCAGCTTCTAGTAAAGCCCTGAGATCACTGCCAAGTCTCATGAAAGAAGAAGTTGTGACCCAGTTCCTGGAGGGTGACTTAGTGTAAATAGCTTTCAGTGGCATGATGACACCCGCATGAAATCTAGCAGTGCACTTGTCAGCCCGTGAAATAAGGAGCCAAGAACCAGTCCTGATCCAACGTTACACAGTGAGTATCCTTTCCTTTCCTTGCACACGCAAAAGCCATGGTGCTTTCCGCAAGAACTGCTGTTGTGCAAGCCAGACAGGGCTTGGCTGACTTTCTGAATCATCAAAATAGTGCCAGCTTGCACGGACAACATCAGCTTTTGTGCAAAGCTTGCCAATACTGAAGAAAACCCTGTATGCCTGAATTAGACCCCAGTTCACTGCTGCTTCCCTGAGTTGTCTCTATAGCCAGCTACAACCCTGTGGCCAAAGAGTCTTCCAGGGACTAGGCAGACGTGTCTCCATTCACTGCTTGCAATACACCTGCAGGAACTGAGGCTGAACTCTGTCATTTTACTTACCTTGGTGACACCCTGTCTAGCTTGGGACTAGTTGGTGGCCTCAGGAGAGCCTGTGCAAACAAAGGTGAAGCTGGACAGTCATCAGTACACGTCTTCATGGCCTCTCCTTTGGTCTTGAAGGCTTCCAGGCATGACAGGGAACCCCACTGGTTTAGCAGGAGGTGTCCTAGCCCATGGCAGGGGGCTGGAAATGGATGATCTCAAGGTCCTTTTCAACCCAAACGATTCTGTAATTCTGACAGTCACTGTTTTATTCCATCGCCACCCAAAATCCAATGAAATTACTGGCAGGTCTCTGGAACCAATTCCAAACCAAATGGATCCAGCATTTAGATCTAAGCACCATGTTTAGATCTGTGGGCTGCTTTGGGCTTGTAATTTCCATGGGGATTTGCATAATAAAATACAGTAATAGGCTGGGCAAGTACATTGAGTGGTGGCTGTGAGCCAGGAACTAATGAGCTCCACTGCAGACTGTTTAGCTTTGGACAAGTCATTTGACCTTCCAAAGTCACATCATCCCAATCTGTGAAATGGGGATGGTAATACTTGCCTCACAGGGGTGTTGTGAGGATTAATTAGTTGCTGCTTGTACATTGCTTTGATGATGTTAAGAACTACATGCCTGCTAAGTATTGTTATTGTATCATACCTGGGAAGATATTGCAGTTAGGGCTAAATCCTGCCCTTGGATAAGGATGTATCTTTCCCCATGTTTTGTAAAATCAGCTGCTGGGCTTGCACAAGCAGCATTTATATAACATTGGTCACAAACATCAACGTGCACCTTGTGCCTTGGACATTGCCAAATCCCAAGACAATAGCCTGCTGGGAGTTATGTGGTGCCCCATCCCCATGCAAACAGCATTGGGCAGGAGCCTAAATACAAACTCCTTCCCTCTCTTCCCCCAAGAATGGAAACTGATGCTTCCATCAGGCATTTCAGCAGTGACCTCAGGTCTAGAGCTCGGAGTGCCACACCAAACCCATGGGCACATCAGTGCTGCACGATGCTGGGAGGACAGCCTGTGTTGGACAGGGCACCGGGACAGCTGAGTGCACTCCAGCACACTGCAAAGCTATGATGGAGTAACTGCAGGAAGACACGGATGCATGCATGAGCACAGATGGAAAAGGTAAGCTCCCCTTGCCCAAACTCTAACCCTTAGGTGGGCGCTTCCTCTCTCATTTGCTCCCTTGAGAGCAAAGCTCTTTCAGCTCCTCGGCATTTAGGCCTAGATCATAGAACAGAATCATAGAATCATAGAATAGTTAGGGCTGGAAAGCACCTTCAGATCATCCAGTTCCAACCCCCCTGCCATGGGCAGGGACACCTCACACTAAACCATGTCATCCAAGGCTCTGTCCAACCTGGCCTTGAACACTGCCAGGGATGGAGCATTCACAACTTCCTTGGGAAACCCATTCCAGTGCCTCACCACCCTTACAGTAAAGAATTTCTTCCTTATATCCAATCTAAACGTCCCCTGTTTAAGTTTGAACCTGTCACCCCTTGTCCTATCGCTACAGTCCCTAATGAAGAGTCCCTCCCCAGCATCCTTGTAGCCCCCTTCAGACACTGGAAGCTGCTCTGAGGTCCCACAGAATCATAGAATCAACTAGGTTGGAAAAGACCTTTAAGATCATCAAGTCCCAACCATTATGCCAGGACTGCCAAGACCACCACTAAACCATGTCACTGAGGACCTCATCTACACAGTGTCTGAACACTAGATAGTACAAACTAGTGCGCAACGAAGAGGATTTCACTGACTGCAGCAGGCTAGGGCTCAGGATCATTAGTAGGCTCAAACCACAGTATCCAGCCTGCTCAAGGAACACATCGGAGTTATGCATCCAAATTTCAGTGACATTTAGTGGACGTCAGCCAAACGGCTCTCTTTGACTCCTTTGAAATCTGAGCCATAACAGTCAGTGTATCTTCGACGTGTGAACTGCTCCGAGAAGTCTCCCATATAGATTAGACTGCATCAAAGAGTTCCACTACACTGAGTTTAATGAAGACGGAGGGTTGAGGTGAGGCTGATCAGCAGCAACCTCCTCCAAAACCAAAACCAACCCAAACGTGGCCAGTTTGAAAGGGTTAAGGAGGGAAGCTGTTTGGGTGGACGGTGTACATTAACTACCATTTTCAGCCAGCATGCAATGACTGGTTAGCGGGGCTTATCATCCCCAGCTATGTGAGGAATTACAATAAATGCCTGCAATGCAAGCAGGTTTCCGGCTTAGGAAGGTAAATAATGGAAGTCACTATTTTGGTCGGAGTTGTAAGAATTCCCCCGCACACAGGCTGCCCTCCCACTGTACCACAGCTAACTCTGCTCCCTGCTGCTTGGCAAAATGAAGGCTTTTCATGCATCCTTGGGACTTTTGCTTTGTCTGCAGAAGCAGCCGACTCATGATTTCCTCTTTGGTGGCAAGCAAGAGGTTACATTTTCTGCATTCATTTGTTTTAAGCACTTCCTGAATGTAACGACCTAAGGATGAGTGGAAGGAGATAGGAGCTGCTCCGAGATGGAGACTGTGTGATCTGTAGGGGAAAAGTAACAAAGCAACCAGAGAATAACTCTGGTGCTTCCAAAGCCTTCAGTGACAAGAGGCTGCAGCTCTGCAGCACCATCCCATGCAGAAAACACTCCCAAACTGTTCGGTGATCGGCTGCTACTCAAACAGCCACTGGAATAACACTTTGGCTGCCTCTGCACGGTAGAAACAAGGTAAACTTTGGGTAGCACTTAGCAGTAAATAGGGAATAAAGTCATTAGAGCTGAAGAGTTTATTCTCACTTAGCCCAAGGCCCTTTTCCCTGCCCTGGCATCCCCAGGCACGTGCCTGACCTGCCCTCTCTCTGAGGCCTTCACACGCCGGCTGTAGGAAACACCAGGATCCTGCCATGGGAGGGGAATAGGGGTGGGATCCCAAGCCTTGGGAAGTTCCTTGTGGATCTGGCCAGGCTCCAGTTAAGTCCATGAGAGCCTCAGCCCCTTCTGCTGGTGAATGTTTATGAACCACAGGAGGGGAAGCCCAGCAGAGCATGGAGATGACGGTGCCAGGGAAGGGTTAAGCAGCACCACGGCTCCAAGAGCATCACTGCCTCACACATGCCGTATTTCATAGCAAAGTGAACATATTAACACTGGCATGCTCCCACACACCGCCTTGGCTCTCCTCCAGGAAAGCATAACCCAGCTATTTGGCACACAAGGCCGCAATTTTATTTACACAATCAACTTCTTGATAAACATAAAACTTACCAAATATACCACACCCTTAAAATAGAAAAGGAAGAAGGCTGGGGGGGACCTGCAGGAACCTGACCTTCTTGGACAGAAGGGATAACCTGCTTTGGTTTGATACCCCCATCCCCAAAGAAACCACCTGTGGGTACCAGAGGGTTTCCCCTTGCTTTAAGAAAGGGTCCTGCCTGGGGGATGCACAGGGATTCTGTGATCCCCCCCATCCTCACCTCATTTCCTGGTGTCACAACTGCTGCTGGCTAGCATAGCTGTTAGGGGAAGAGGGCTCTGCTCTGCCAGCAATGCCAAAACAGCACGATCCGGCCTTATTTACTGCTCTTACCCTCTTCTTGACATGAATCTTGGCACAAGTCGCTGAGTCTCTATGAACATTATAATTGCCAGCTCTCTGTCCCTCAATCTAACCAAGTGGCAGCTGTAGGTTTTACTCTGGGAGGAAAACATTGCCCATTTCATGTGGCAACGAGATTTCCTGGAGACATTCTCCCCTTTGCAGAGCACAGACAATTCAGCTGGGAAGCAGGGAAACCTGGAAGCCAAAACCTTCAGCAGCCCCCCAGGGCACCCACTGCCTTAGGGAAGCTCTGCCTAAACATCAGATAAAACTGCATCAGGCTTGCAAGGAACCGAGAGGCACCCATATGTGTGCTGCTTCTACCTGGGGTCATCTGAACTCAGCTGCATCACCTTCTTCACCTTTAGAGCTCACATTTGTCCACTTACCTCACAATTGTCTTGCTTGGCTACTTGACAAAAGGCCCATAACCTCACTCCATAGCTCTGTAGGCACTGGAGACCAGAGTGGCATCATAAGAAAGTTGGGTCTGTTCAGCCTGGAGAAGAGAAGGCTGCATGGAGACCTCAGAGCAGCCTTCCAGTATCTGAAGGGGGCTACAAGGATGCTGGAGAGGGACTCTTCATCAGGGAATGTAGTGACAGTACAAAGGGTAATGGGTTCAAACTGAAACAGAGGAAGTTCAGGTTAGATCTAAGGCAGAAGCTCTTCCCTGTGTGGGTGCTGAGGCTCTGGCACAGGGTGCCCAGAGAAGCTGTGGCTGCCCCATCCCTGGCAGTGTTCAAGGCCAGGTTGGACACAGGGGCTTGGAGCAACCTGCTCTAGTGTGAGGTGTCCCTGCCTATGGCATGGGGGTTGGAACTGGATGAGCTTTAAGGTCCTTTCCCATCCAAATCATTCCATGATTCCAGTGCAAGCTCTCCAAGGGCCAGGGCTAATCTGCTAAGCTTCAAACTGGACACTGGGAAGAAAAGGAGATGCTTAAACACAGCCTAAATCCCACTCAGGACAAAGTGCAAGAGAAAAATTAATGGGTCAAGGGCATTAAACTGATTTATACTGGCTGAGGATCTGGATGTATCTGCTTTATTCCTTGCAGATAAAAAGACCTGCCTGAGGCTAATAAGCTTTTGATAGTTTGGGAAACAAAGATTGATTCTTTCTTTCTTTTTCCCACCTTCAAATACCTGAGACACACTGCAATCATTTAGACAGATTAGCATCTAGAGATAAGAGGAGCTGAATGGTTGGCCTCAAAACCAAGCATTCGTGACAATTCTTGAAACAACAACACTATTACTCTCCATTTCCACAATTCATATACAACTGCAAAGAAAACCCTTCTCCCTTTGCAGCTGGAAAATGTACTCTAAACAGCCTACCCGAAGCCTTGTCATAGCTCCTGAATACCCGGAGGCAGGTGAGCTGCTCCCTGAGGCCATTCTGGATGCAGCTCAGGGTCAGAGCCCAAGACACTGGATGAATAGCTGGCTCACCTCGGTATGTACATCTGAGATGCAAAAGAAGGCCCCCTCCCAGGAAAGGACAGGAATACTGGATATTAGAGCCAAGGAATGTCTGCAGGACTGGGTAGTCCAGTACCAGAGTGAAAAGCACTTCCTTGAAAGGAGAGCAGGGAGTTTCTGAAACAATCCAGTTGTTGCCTGCCAGATGTTTTTGTTTCTCTTCATAGGCTGGGAAAGGAGAACATGGGTCCACCTAAGCAGATTGCAACCGTGATGGGAATTTCTCAGGCTACCCATTACAAAACAGCCACGGTGCATTCACTCCTCAGCTCCTCTCCAAAAACCACCAGCTGAAATGAGACCCACCAAGATCTGCCAAGGGGAAATCTTGCCCTTTGGCCATTGCCCCTTGGCTCATGTAGTCAAGACACAGAGGAATCCTGGGGATGCTTCAGGAGACTACTGCAGCCAAAGAGCTTGCGGGTGCCCTCTTACTTTTGTGGTATCCATCCCATAGGGTCTTGTACCCACCACTGTAACAAAACATTTGCAGAGAGTAATTTGGAGCTGTCTGCTACATATTCAGGTGCACACGAACAAAAGGCACTCCTTGCATTGTGAATACTTTCTTCAAGTACGAGCTGTTGTCCAATTCTCCACAATGGCCAACTCCTATGATGTTATAGTGGGTAGTACTACAGATAGTGACTTTCCACTACACTGGTTTTCACAGCTAAGAACCTCATCTCTGATTTAAAGTCAGTTTTTACCCTCTGTGAATGGAAGGACCTGAGCACCTTCGATGCAAAAACCAGAAGGCAACATGTGCCCAGCTCTGTGTACTAAAACCTCAGGATTTCTAAGCCAATCTCAAGATTTCACTTTTTTGCTACTAACATGACTAGTGTCATATGAAAAAGAAACAGCTCCCAGTCTGCAGGCGGTTCATATAAGTGCTATAAACCAACAAACCAACTGAACTGGTTTGCTGCAAGTATGCTCTACAAAGAGCTTCCTTAGTCCATCTGTTAATCTTACACAGTGCACATGACATCCCAAAACTGAGTATCTTGTCAGGAATGACACTTAGATCCCAGGTATTTCAGGTTGCATGTAACCACTTAGCACATTGCTGTCACTGCCCTTTCAGCTCAGGCATGTAGAGGTGTGCTCCATCCATACAGACAACAGCTCATGGTGTGTGCTGTTGGTTGTGTGCAGGCTCCTCTGTAGCTGCAGCAGCATCAGCAGCTTTTCTACAGGGCAAAGGCAGGCTGAGGAAAGCCTACAGCTATCAAACCACCTCATCTAACACAGCCCATACCAGAAGGTTCATACCACCAGCCAGCATCCTAGAGCATGTCCTGCATCACAGCTCCTTCTGTTGCTAAACACAGGTAAGAGACAGCAGTGAGCACCCAGAGCAGTTAAGAGGCTTTGCAGCCAGCAGGAGAACATAACTTGGACCGGTGACCACTGCCCCTGCAGAAGGATGCTGGGATAAGGATAAAACAGAAGGGATCTTCTTGCCACCCTACCTTAACACCTCACAACACATGTTGTGTTTGAACCCCTTTCCTCCTGCTCTAAGACTGAGAAACAAAGGCCAGGGAGAGTCAGGCTCCAGACCAGAAGTACCACAGCTCTGCAAGCTGGAAACCTTCAACCTGAGGGACATCTCCACCAGAAGCACTGATGATTTCTCTCCAAATGAGCCTCATCGAAGCCTATTTCAGAGCCACAGGAGGGCGAGCTGGGGAGGAGGACTTCAAGGCTGCTTTCAAACGAACTGAATCAGAGGTTTACCCAACCCCTCTCTGTCAGAAGTTTCTGAATAACGCACCAGCTTGAACCACTGGAAAGAAACAAATAAATGAGCTGGCAACTTTCACAGGGAGGAGCCTTGAAGCCCAGTTCCCAAGACCACGCCAACCAGCTCCGTGTGACAGCATACAGGAATGAAAATAGGTAGGTAACATTAACAGAAATACACTGAAACTTAATAACAGCAGCTTGTCAGGACATGCACCAAAGAGAAATGGCTCATAATAGCTACAGCTTGTATTATGAATGTTTCATAGCCATCTGGCTAACAGAGCTGCCTGAACTCAACTGATGTGCTGTGTGCGCTGCGGTAACCCACGGTGCATGCTCAGGAAGGAGACTGCTCAGCAGAAGTCCTAACATCTGTATTAAAAAGAGACACTATTTCTCTTGTCAGATGCAAACACATTAGAATAACACCACAGCAATGAACTGTGTCCTTCCTTGGTGTAAATCAGTGCAGTTCACTCAGGACAAATGGAGTTATCCCAATTTACACCAACTATAAGGGCCAGCCCCATTGTCTTGACCTCTTCTTGGTTTAGGCAGAACTTTCATGTGTCTACCAGTCGTTTAAAGCAAAGGCATAGTTTAAAAGCAAAAGTAACCCCCCTGCCTTTCCTCTCCTGATCTGATTCGCATACAAAATGGGCTTATGAACTCCAAAATTATGGGAGGGATTGAGGGAGGAGGAAAGGGAGACACAAGAGCCCTTTTATTTTGCGTCTTATTCACAATGAAAATTGGCACAGAAGCCAACCACATACATTAACATAGTTTGGGCAAGTTTAACTCTCATGAATACATTTCTGTGGAAAAACTATGTGACTATGGAAAAATCCCCTCTTTTTTGCCATTCGAAAAGATAACAGGCTTCTATGTGGAACATACCCAGAACCTGCCTGATTCAGAGACATGGAAATACAAAGATGAATAAGGCTGAGTTTCCCATGCTAGGGGCCCATGGAAACTGAGAGGGGAGGAAGAAGTAAGGAGGCCCATTGACTCAGGAGAAGGACTTTCATCCTACAGGTGAAGGAAGTATTTGAAGGCACTGGTAACATTGCAGGCCTGTTCCAGAGCCCATTTAAGTCACTGGCAACATCCCATTGACTTCACTGCGATGTGGGTCAGGGCTAAACAGTTTTATAACATAATCCAAGTCTATTTCTACATCACTGTGTAATGAGTGGGATTCAAAACAGTTCAAGTGTGCCCAGCCCTGGGACTTACCTGCTTTCTGTCCACATTTCTGGCTCATAGGCTGGCTGCTGCTTGGGTTTGAAGTCTCAGTATCACACTGAGGAAGAGCTGAGCTCAGCACCAATGTGGAGCACTGTCGCAGACTGAAGTACACCCTAGATTGCACCCATGCCTAAGTCAGGCAACCTGGAGGAAGGAAAGAGTTGGCCAAATGTATCAGGGCATTAACTGCACTTCTCTCCCTTCCTGCATTTCCATGCCCCTCTCCAAACTCAGGCTGAGGAGGGCTCACAAAGGGAACTGGGCATATCTGCTGGACAATGTGGGCATTCCTTTGATGGTACAAGTAACCCTGGCACCCAAACTCTGGAATGTAAAGCTAGCCCGGACACAGTGATGTGCACTGGGATCCTCTGACCCAACTGCGTCCAGGTGCAGCCTTAAGAGCTCTGCAGAATTTCACAGCTACACAAAAATAGGACCTTAATACATTCCTAATTGAACCTACAAACTATTGCCATGCCCATAAAGAACCCCTTTGCTTTTGCTCACTTACTGCCCTGCTATCGTGCTGTATTTTCAGCAGAGGATGGTAACCACAGAATGCCTGTTTTCTCCTGAATGAACCAGTTGGCGTTATTATTGCCTATCTGATACATCAGCTTGCATACCAAGTCCTTCATCAGATCACTTTAGGAGCATGTCACTGCACTAGGCCCTTAATATCTTGCTAATTTGTTTCATCAATTACTAATTGGACCCTTTAAATGACTCATACTGGGATGGTGAGTCTCACCATACAGAAAACTCAGTGATCTCAGGAGAGGTAACCCAAAATTAAACAGCAGGGTAGGAGCAGGACAGGGAATTTTCCTCCAGGATTGGCAGTTCAGAGCCCTTATCGCTGTGGTGCATCTAAGCACAGCCTATTTTGCACCTGCCTAAACACAGAGTTTCCACTGATGTCAGTGTGTGGAAGGAGCGAGGTGTACAGATCCACTCATTGAAGGCAAAGGATCTGCAGAGCAGATCAAAAGGGAACGTTCTCCCTGTGGGACAAGTCCATCCCTAGTGCTAGTTCTTGCTTTAATGGCACTTAATGCACATTGCCACTGATGTCATTGCTAAAATTGGCTCTGCTGCAGAGATGGGGATTGGTGTGAGCAGTGAACAGGATTTTTCACAGATGACCACTTCCAGAGGCTGCCTTTGCCTTTTCCAACACAACTGTCTCCAAACACTACCTATAAACAACGTCACTACCTTGGTGTGACACTGGGGAAAGGTACCTGAGTGTTTCAGGACCAGTTCTCCCATGCACAGTTCAGTTACATACCAGGCTAGGCTGGAGAGAGGTCACCCAGACCTGTCTGACTGACCCTTCACACACTGACCTGTTGTTTTTCCCTTGGAAAGCTTGATCCCCACTTGCCTTGCAGGAAAGGATGGGGTTTTTCTCACCTACCTCCCAACAATGTTGGTATCTCCATCTGCTCAGCCACATTCACCTCCCACCAGAGTTAATGGAGTGAGTAGGCACTTCTGGGGAGTAAATCACCTGGCCTACAGCAGATGCCTCCCTTAGGATAAGATCAGTATCGCTTCCTGACAGCTGCGAAGACCATTTACCTCTAGATCTAGGTACAGGTCCACACAGAGCCAGAGGAATCCCATCCCGAGCGAATGGTCAGATGCTGAGCTGCTGTAACAAGTTAAAAGCACAGTTGTTTTACACACATACACTGTCCCTGCCTGCATCCTTTGCTCCTTGCCCACCTCTTTGCCTTGCTCTAAGCTGCCTTTTATGACTGACCCTAGGAGATGGAACCTGCTGCTGTTCCTACACCTCCAATAAACAACAAGAACATGAAGACCGCCACGTGTGCACAGGCGGTGCTGCTCCAGCACTGAGGCTTGAAGCAGAACTGGTTAGCCAAGTTCTTACATGGAGACACAAAGCCCCAACAGGGACCTTTGCAAGTATCTCTGCTGGTCTCCCGGTCAGCGTTTTACCCAGCTACATGGTTCCCTGCTATAATTACAGGTATATTCCCATTGGATTTGGCACCACCGCTTAACCAAACACCATGCATTAGCTCCTAAGAGAAAGATGTTATTTATTTTACCCACACAAGCTTTATCTTGTAGCAGCCATCAACTTTCCACAGAAAGACTACACTCAACTGCTATCCATCAGTCATTAGAGGCAGCTTCTAAACTTTAATATCTCCAAAGGAACAATAATTGCAACCCTTTAATACTTCATACTTGCAGACAAGTGGAATGAGCTCCCTGGAACCAGCGGGTGGTGTATGCTCAGCTGCTCAGAGCAATATTCGCCTTGCCTGTTCCCAGCGAGGACAGCTGACATCAGAGGAGCCATGGACCATTCAGCAGGCAGGAGAGCCCACAGCTTGGATGGTGGACATCAAAGTGCTACGTAACATGCAGATGTTTTCCATGCAGAGGCTGAGAAAAGTGATGGCCAAGATTCTGTAAACCCTGTAAGCCCTATGCTGTGGTTTTGAATTCATTTTCTCCTCACAGCCCTGTTTCCTTGCCTTTTCTTACATGGAGGCATGATGGGTTATAGCCTCTGCTGATACAACTTGATGTGACCCCATTGACTCCACAGAGTTGTTTACACAGGTTGCAAATCATTCCCATCAATTTAAATCTATGCAGATTTGCATCATGGGGAATAGTGCTACATTATTCTCCATAGCTAATAAGCTTCTTAAAATTAAGAAAATCAAATACCCTGGACATCCATTACACCTGCATTTGGAGATAAGGATTTCAGAGGCTGCCTTCTCCCACCCTATCTCATGGTCCTCATCCTGCTCCTCTGTTTATTAGAGGGTCCTCCCAGTGCCATGTGAGCCAGAGCTGAGTTGCTGGGGACAGTGGCCATGGATGTGCCCACAGCTGGATCTGCTTGACACATAGCGATATTCCCTTTCCATCTGCAGCTAACACTGTGAATATAACCCATCCCTGAATCCCCCTTAGCACAGGGCTCTCTTCACTACCACCCAGGCTCTCATATATGGGATGTAGGTAAAAATCCCTGCTCTGTTTGATAGAGGGCAGCAAGTCCAATGCACAGCTCCCTCTGCCCAGGCGAACTCCTCAACCAGCAAGCTAATAGCTGTTTTATAAAGTCCTCCTTCCCTTTCATTTTCATTTCATGCACCATTTCTGAGGCCTTGCTTTCATCTTCCTGTGGCATTAAAACCTATTTGAAACCTCACCATTTTCCATGAAACAAAATTCTTGTGTCCCCACTTGCCCTAACCAGAAGCCCTGTACCACCACATCTGCAAACCACTGTATTGTGCTAGGACCTTGTGCTGTCCTGCAAGGAACACAGCGAGGTTTCACACTAAACTTCCCTCCAGTAAATAAGTGCCCATCTATACCTACAGCACACATGGAGACAGACACTTCCCATCAGGAAGCAGTTGGCTGAGAGCTGCAAACTCAACAGCAACAACTCCTCTGCTGGGCAATATGCTGACTGAGCCTGATTTTGGGATGCACTGAATTATCCTGAAGAGCCAAGTGACTTAAGTGCTAAATTCCTTACCATACGTACTGATTTAATTTGACCATTTAAGTTTTCCAGGCTTTTTTGGAAGCCCCAGTTGAGATTTCAGGAACCAGTATGTCCAAGACAGTCCCACAGGTTGAACACTGTCATTAAAAGCATGACCTGTTCCTGCTTAAGGCAAATGATGGAGTCCCTGCAGGAGTGGCAATGAATTAAGTGGCTGGATCATCCGTCTCAGCAGTCGTTCTACATGAGGAAGCAAGACCCAAGACCACTGCAGATATCTGAGGCCATGATAGAAGTCTTACATTTGATGCTGCCCGTAACACATGTTGGGATGCATTTTCTGGATGAATCAAGGAGAGAGCATCCAAGATCTTAAATCAACCAAGAGCAACCTCTAGTGTGAAGCATCCCTACCCATGGCAGAAGGGCTGGAAACAGACGATCTTAAGGTCTTTTCCAACCCAAACCAGTCTGCGATTCTATGATTCTAAGATGATGAGGAGCTGGAGCTCATGATGACCAAGGAGAGGCTGAGAGCATTAGATTCAGACAGCTTCAAGAAGAGAAGATGAAGGGGGTAGGGGGGATGTATTCCTGTCTCAGCTACCTCAGAGACAGTATCAAGAAGACAAAGCCAGGCTCTTTCTGAGGCGCACAGCTCTGCTGCTCATAGTATGACCACTGCACTATGTGTACGTGCCACCCTGTATGCTGCTTTCCACACCATCTCCTGCTCTGAGATCAATGTTTCCATCCCGTTCCATTCCTCTTTCCCCTTAGCTAACTTGCTAGAGGTTAAGCTGCCTCTCAGACAGCCCCCATCCCACTTAGCCTGTATCCTGGGATTTTCTTTCATGAAAAAGGCACTGTAAAGGCTCTGGAGCGTGTGCTATGATTTACACGTTTTCATCTCCTGCAGCAAGCCTGCCGTCTCTGTGATGATACCATTCAGCTCCGTTTACCTGAGAACTTACAAAAATACCATCCCGGGTTGTTTTTTCCATATGGGTAAATAGTACGGGTGGGAGTATTCCTTATGGGAAACCTGGAACAGTCGCACTCTGTCGGCCTGACATTTCCTGCTGTAATTGAAACTTTTGATGTTAAAAATTCCATGCACACAGTGTCTCTCTCTAAGCCAGGCAGGGAGAAGGGCAGGGGTGGGCGCAGCGTTAGCACGCACTTTCCGCCAGCTCCCCCACTGCAGCTAGTTAAACTATAGCAGGTGAGATGCGTAGATGTAAGGGAAGGAATATGAGGAAGGAAATGCCAGCTGAGTTAGGTAATTTGGGGCAGAGGAAGCCAGACGTAGTTATAGGGGCAGGTACAGATTAAATCAACTTGAGGCTCTAGGTCTCTGCATCTTGCCCATACCCTGGTCCAGGAGGGCAGGGAGAGATGCATCCGTGTGCTCACAGGGGATGTGCATCCTGGACCTTGAGAGGACAGGAAAACAGCTTCCTTAGAAGTGCTAGGGACCAATGGGAGAAATAACTTGGCCCTTTTGCAAGGTAAAGGATGTTTAGCTGAGCATCTTTAAAAATCCTACCTGATGCTATACAACCTAATCCTCAATGAAATCAGTTAAACAACCAAATCCTAACCCAAATCCCAGCAGAAATCCAGGCAGAGGAGCCACTGTTGCCAAACATGAGCTTATCCTAGCACCACTTCCAGACCTTATGCCTGAGGACATTCAGTGTTCCCAGGCTGGATCAGATCACTTGAATTAAGACAGTTGGGGAATGAATCATAGAATCACAGAATGGTTTGGGTTAGGTAGGACCTTAAGATCATCCAGTTCCAACCCCCCTGCCATGAGCAGGGACACCTCACACTAAACCATATCACCCAAGGCTTCATCCAACCTGGCCTTGAACACTGCCAGGGATGGAGCATTCACAACCTCCCTGGGCAACCCATTCCAGCGCCTCACCAGGCAAAGGCAACCTAACATGAGCTTTATGTTAACTGTAATATGCGTTTGCACCAAAATGTTGCCTCAGAACAAGAATGCAGCCCTGCTTCCCTGTTCCCATTTTTTGCTGCTTTCCCTTTTGATGCAACTTTCTACCCCCTGAAAGGCACAAAGTAGAACAGGAAACAATCCTGCCCGCGACTCCTTTCTCAGGCACCTTACAAGATTAAAGCTCAGTGCTCTGAGCTCCTTTCACATATCCAAAGACAAGACAGTGCTAAAAACAAGTGCCCGGACTCAACGATGGTTTCTGAGATCTGGATTTTCACTGTGACAGCAGCATCTGACCCTCCAGCCACACCACCAAGCAGATTCCATCAAGCATTACTCTCCCCAGCAACCCTGACAAGCAATGGGCAGCACAAGGGGAGAAAAGGGAAGCTGGATCTACAGGAACAGGCACTTCAGAAAGGAAACAAATGAGTTATTCGAGCAGCCGTTCACATTAATGCTCATTTCCAACCCTGTACCTTACATGACAACTGACTAGAAACTCAATCTGCTCCTTGGAGCTCCACAAGCAGCTCATTCAGGAACAGAAGGAGGGAACACTGTCAGGTCTCAAATATACTCGAATGCATTTTGTGCTGCTTTCTCAATCTCTGTCACCAAAGTAGGCAAAACTAAACCTGAAGTTAATGGCTATTACATTTTGATGGGAGGTTTACTGTACAGATGCTCATTTTTATTTAGATATTTAATTAGATATTTCTGGAAAAAAGCCTGAATTTTTCCACTTTACTTTTAAATTCCCTTTATTTTTTGAAATAAATGAACTAAATAGGAACACTTAAAACCCCCCAGACTTGCCTGTGCCTACCAGTTGTTCTTACATCTCCCACCAAGGAATCTTTCATAAGAACACCCGAACAGGAGTTCCAGTTTTCCCAGGCAAAGCTGGGATGATGAATTGCATCATTTTCCCTACTACGAAGGCATCAAGAGGCCTCTTAATACTGTGACTTGTGGGTCCCCCATTCTTCATAGGACTGCCCCTTACTTGAGGGGCTCACAACTGAAGGAGAAACAATGATGGGAAACCAAAACTAACGCCCAGTGCCATTGAGCACACTGATGGCAGCAGTGCAGAAAGAGTCTTGTTCACCTCAACTCTTTCTCCAGTGACCTGATACAAGTATATGATCAGACTCACTGGATAAAGCCTTTGTATTGGTTTCTCCTGCCTTATTTCTGCTTCGTGGGCTGGCAGAACTTCAGCATGTTCCAGTGGGGAAAACAAGGAAGATCTTTATCTTGATTTTATATTGATCTTGATTTTCGTCCTCCTGGAACAAAGGAGAACTCCCAGCGTGCCATGAGCAGGAACCACATACCTCAAATTATCCACTGTGAGATAAAGAAGGGAAAACTGAGGAGGAAAAAGAGATAGCAGGTAAATAGAAACAGAGAAGTGCTGTCAAGGAACAGCAACACTTAACCTAAGAGTTGTGGGAGTCTCTGGTCTACTGCTATGGGTAAACATTTGTCCGAATGACAGCACATGGTGGAAAATTATGTGAGATGGGCCAGAACTAAGTCGTGATTGATGAGCCTTGGAAGAGCAGGACCTGGCTCTCCAATGTTGGTTTTGCAACCTTTGATCTTTATAGCCACGCATTATAAAGCGGTTTCAACTTGTAACTAAATTCCTGACATACTCAGCTGTAAAATCCAGACATATCCTGAGTAATAAAACAAATACATAAACTGGAGCTTAGGTGAGAGTCATCCTTTACTGTCACTTAATGCTGGGAACACCTAGAGCTCGTTATACGAGATTCAACAGGAAAACATCAGTTTAAGAGCAGCATGAAGGGATTTGGGCTGGAAGCAAATTAATTGGGCTGTACAGCCTACATTATTTAATCCTATCTGGATCACCAACTTACAGTGCCTCTAAAGAGCATCGCAGAGCAGGCAGCATTCAAACTGTTACACATCCTCTGACTATACAATGTGATGTTCATGAAATACAGCTTCTATCGCTCCATGTATCAGAGCCACAGGCCTTCAGAAACGTCATTCTGTGAACTGTGGATATAACCAATAAATCAAGGCAATTGCACAAGCCACAACCTAGGTGGCATTAATTAGATCAGTGGAAGTTATGATCCAACATAATTATCACTGCTACCCCACCTACGTTTAATTTCAGTGTTTCTTCCTATCTTTCCCCCAGAGGGTCAATAGGAGACTTAAGCTACATGCTTCAACAGTGTCAGTCTCCAGAGGCAGCACGAAAGAGCAGTGTTTGGTAATTACATGAGTGCAAGTAAGGGGAAGGGGACTATCACAAGATGTGATCAGATACCATACAACAAGGGGAGAAAAAAAGGAGTTCACCCTTTGCCCCTTAAACACCTCATAACTTTGCAGCTGTATAAGAGGTCTGGGCTTTCTGCTGCCTGATCTGACCCACCAGTCACTGTTCAGCAAGGTATTCACATACAGGAGTCACTGTACATATATGGATAGTCTTATCAGAGTCAAGCTGATTTCCCAAAGTCTTACCTTCATATTGAAAATGGCCTGAATGGCCCAGCCCAGGGAGGAGATGAAGGGTCAATGTACTGAGATAGGACCTGAGGCATCTCTGACCACACCTATAATAGAAAGTAGTGAAAAATAAGAGGAGTGGATGCATAGGAAAACTGGTGCCCAGGACTTGACATCCCCACTGTGCCCCTCTGTTCTTTATGTGCTTTACTTCAGACTAGCTGCAGTCTAGCAGCAGTAGCAACAAGCACAAGCTGTCCCACTACAGATGCAGTCCTGAAGCACATCCACCAGCTCAGTGCCATCCCAGAGGAATCCTACTCATGTCCTCCATGACATAAATGTGCAGTTAAGTGGGGATCATTGGGAGACTCATTTCAGAAGTACACAGTTGACCTCAAATAAAATGCTAATACCAGTCCCACCTTTAGAGGGCATGGGCAAGTGTCCACAGGTACACAGGTACTGCAGAGCACCCAAAGCTTCTGTGCAAGCATCTCCTGAGGTCACTACAGACCGAGTGTTGCAGCAATACAACCAAGCCAGTGTGATGCTACACCCAAGCTGTTTTGTCCTGCTGAAGCAGCATAACACAGCCTTGGTGCAGTTCTGCATTGGGTGATGCACGTGTCCCCTGATGGCTGTACCAACACACGGGCAGCCAGCTCCCCTGTGCGATGTGAGTGTGCTCTTCATCTCCAGCACTTCCTCTGTCAATAAGGACAATTGTACAAGCCTGTGTCTCTGAGGACTGTGCTTCAGGAAGAGAGAGTCATATAAATACAAATGGGAAACTGAGTGTTTGCAGGGCTGAGCCCTGAATCACAGTCCAGGAAACAGTTGTAATGACAGTACATGGCTGAAGAAGAACTACAGCCTTTGAACTGGCTGCAAGGGCTTTATACAAAAGGGTACCATATATTTCAGGTCACTGCAGTTCTTCCTGATTGAAGCTTGCACTATCACAGTGACTGGAAGACAAAGAGGTTTTCTGCTAAGAAATCCCCAAAGATGCTCTGTTTTGGCAGGTCAATTGCTTCTCTTCTTCTTTGACCTTTCTTCTATGCATCTGCTCTTCCCTACACATACAATAAAACATTTTCCTC
Organism: Melopsittacus undulatus; assembly: GCF_012275295.1. Taxonomy (NCBI): domain Eukaryota; kingdom Metazoa; phylum Chordata; class Aves; order Psittaciformes; family Psittaculidae; genus Melopsittacus; species Melopsittacus undulatus. Next base: position 4,687,293 of record NC_047529.1, on the reverse strand, counting down.
TGACACTGTGCAGGGCTCTGCTTAAACAGAGCTTGGTGCAATCAGGTGCGCTCCTAGCGAGCTGCAGCCTGCAGCACAAAGACACCACTGTTTTGAGGAGGCTGCTCAGCAATGTTCACTCAACAGAAGAGACCAACCGTATGGCAATATCCATCAACCCCCTGCATTTGCTTGTAATTAAAGAAAGGTCAGTGGCTGCACCTTTGGGACAACCACGCTTATCTTTGCGCATCCAAAACCCAAATATATACGAATTTCACAACGGAAACTCCCTTTGACATCCACAAATGTGAATCCTGAGACATGACCAATATTACTGTGCTAATCTAATACGGTTGGTGAAGCCCATTTGCCCCCATGGTTGGTTACAGAACCAATGTTAGGGTAATATTTGGTACCTGACAGCAGAAGCTGTTGTATGTTCCAGTTTTTTCATGCCTCACTGCTACAGAAAGGCCCTGATTCACACCACTTCATTAACTTTCCTCGGTTTTATAGGCAGCCAGAGGGCATGCTGGATCCTCAGTTTGTTTGTCTGGATCCACTCATTAGTAAATGACGTGTAGTGAGCAATGATACGCACCTGGACATTCAGTCTGAGGAGCTTCTTTAACATTCAAATTGGTTGTGCTACTCCAGCCAAAGCAGTGTGAGTTTTTTCTCTGTGCCTTAGTACTTCTAGGAGCCATCTAGGAGCCATCTAGTACATCTAGGAGCCATAGAATGAAGGAAGAAAAGAACAAGACTTCTTCCCATGAAGCAGTTTGCTAATAACACAAAGATCCTGTGGCCAGGACCACAGCCACATTACGATGGCAATCTGAATGGCAGCACAGTCATAGAATCACAGAACCAGATAGGGTGGAAAAGACCTCTAAGATTGCATCCAACCATTCCCCAGCACTGCGAAGGCCACCCCTAACCCAAGGCACTGAGGCCTCATCTCCATGGTGTGTGAACACTTGCAGGGATGGTGCCTGCAGCCCTGCCTGGGCAGCCTGTTCCAATGCCTGAGCACCCTCTGGGGCAGGAATTGTTCCTCAGCTCCATCTAAACCTGCCCTGGTGCAGCTTGAGGCCGTTTCCTCTTGTCCCATCCCTTGTTCCTTGGGAGAAGAGCAAGAAATACTAAAGAAGAACACATATGTAGGGATTCAGGTGGGAAGTCTGTGGCAATATTGACTGATAGACTCGAGTGCTGCTCTGGAAATCTGGACCTAGAAATCTACTTTTAGGGACCAAGCCTTTAATCCCTTCCTGGCTCTCTTGGTGGTATCACCAAGTATAATTTGCTATTGTAATGAAGGGAACTGGGAGGGACAGATCAGGATACAGACAAGGCATGAGGTATTACAGCAAAATCCTTCTGACTTAGAACCCTTAGAGACCACAGATGCAAGAATCGCAGAGACACAATCCAACACAATCCCCTGCTCTACTTTTCCCCATCATTAGCTGGGTACCACAGGGAGTGCTGTTAAAAACGTCTTCTAAAATAGCTTTAGGGATTGGAAATCTGATAAGGCAAATACAAGTGGCAAAGCTGCACTGACGTCAGTGAGACTTATATAAGGGAAGATTTTGTAATGGTAAGACTGGAACTGAAAAGTCCTGCATGCTGAACAAGGAAGTTTTTCAGGTTAGCCTCAACACAAGCCACACATTTGTCCTCAAAGCAGTTTCCCCCCTGCCCTACAACTACAGCTGAACCTGGGCTGTCTCTGCAAAACTTGGTACTTTGTGTGTACAACCACACAAGCACAATTTACTGCAAAGCTACTCATTGACAAGCAGCTCAGATATTAATATTGATAGATACTTTTGAAGGGAACTTGTGAATTTATACCTATGATACTTTTAATGAAGAGAGGTGGCTGTAAATGCAGTACATTTAGCCAGTCCTGGGACAATATGGTGTGAGAGTCATTCTCCCTACATACAATCCTCCTTTTCAGGACCATCAAGTAAGATGGTGTGAATTAACACTGGCCGTTTGAAATCGACTGCAAATGAATGGAGCTAAGCCAAATGACATCAGTGGAGGATCCAGCCTTTTGACTTCAAGTTATCCTCAGTTAACACTGGCGTAATCAGAAAAAGGCGACATTTACTCCTCTGCCCAATGAAAAGAGCCTGGGCACTGACTACTGCCTGAAAACATTCCACAAGCCATGAATTATTCACAGGATTAAACAAATAATTGTGCCTAGTAAATAAATATTTGTAAGGAATGGCTGGTTCATACACCATTCAAACACACTGGAAGGGGGAGATATTCATCAGATGAATTACCCATTAAGAATTATTGGCTCAGCTCTGGTTATAACTGATAAACAGTCATGCGGATAACAAGGCAAGTGTTTGGCAAGGCTCCTGCTTTCATTCTTAGCAATATGGGTTCCTTTTCAGCAGGCACATAAGCCCAACTATTTATCCCCCTTGCAGCAGAGAAACTCACTGCCTTCAGTGCACCTGAAAGGCGAGAGCGCTGTTTCCCCAATCCCTACTTGTCTGGTTAAATTCCAGGTCAGGCAACAGCCCTCTGACAGAACCACATTCCTGCTGTAGTTTCAATTACCTAAATTATTCTTCACCTCCTGTCCTAAGCATGGGCATATTTTTGATGGCCCGAGCTGGGAAATGCGAATGCAAACTGCTACCAGATGTAGGGAGGAAGAATGAGGCACTAGCCTCTGAGTCAAAATACCTGAGTCTCTGCTGTGCCACAGGCTTTCTCTAAGCCACTTAGGCCCAAATCCCCAAAGGTATTTAGGCTTTTAACTCCTGTTCATTTCAGTGAGAGTTAAAAGCCTAAATACCTCCATGGAGCTGGGGTTTAGGCTCTATGGTTATATCTACACAGCACAAGGGTATCCATAGTACCAAGTGGGCACCTCAGAGTAACTCTTAACAACCTGGCTCCAGGGGAAGAGCAATATCCTGGTGTTGGTCTACTCTTCAGCCAAGAGTGGAATATAATCTGGTTGTGGAGAGCTCTCACCACGGCATTCCCAGCTATTCCCTCAGAGCTAGCCTGGGTATCTCCATACAGCACTGTGCTCTACCAGGTGGCTTCAGCCCACATGCCTCAAAATGACGCTGCAATCTGGGTAGCAGCTTGTCTTGTTGGGATGCAGGGAGAATCATATAACCATAGAATAGTTAGGGTTGGAAAGGACCTTAAGATCATCCAGTTCCAGCTCCCCTGCCATGGGCAGGGACACCTCACACTAAACCATGTCACCCATGGCTCTGTCCAACCTGGCCTTGAACACCACCAGGCACGGAGCATTCACAGCTTCCTCGTACAACCCATTCCAGTGCCTCACCAACCTTACAGTAAAGAACTTCCTCCTTATATCCAATCTAAACTTCCCCTGTTTAAGTCTGAACCCATTTACCCCTTGTCCTGTCACTACAGTCCCTAATGAAGAGTCCGGGAATGAGAATGCATCCCATGAAATTCACACGGTAACCAGGCATTGTGCTGGTGGGCAGCACGTAAAGCACTCAGAGCCAGCAGGCTTGGTTTGAATGAATGATCCTTCAAATTCCATGTTAATTCAGCTTTTTGGAAAGCAGCTTCCACCAGGGTGCTGTGCAGCACGCTCACATTTACATGTCTGGCATCTTTGACTTCTAACACCGCTACAGCTGTGTCTCCCCTAAAGAATCAGAGCAAATGGTTAATGTGCAGTTATAGTTAAGTTAAAAAAAGCACTGCTTTGCTGCTATTCCTTTGTCAGTTTTGGCAAGCAGCACTGGGGAAGCGAACCACTGATAACATTGCTTTATTGTTCATGTAGGTCCCAACCTTAACATGCTACATCTGTATCTTCTGTCTCAAGAAGTTGCTTTCTTTTCATCAAACACATTCCAGAAGTCAACAGTAAAAGCACTGACAAGAGACAGCAGATTGATCCATTAACTCTCACTCACTGCTAACAGTTCCTTGGCTGAAACCGGACCCTGCATTCCACTTGGGAAGATTTGGTAAGTTCAAAATGTAAACACGCTCGCAGGATTTGGTTACTGCTCCCATCCACTGCAGCTCCTGCCCCAGCTTCACACAGGAGGTGCTGGGAACCTCTACAGGTGCTGTGCCTCTTCCTTTATACATGCCTAATGAAGTAACAAACAGGACAGGCCAAACGAGTCCTATGTGCCTCGTGTTAATATTATACTACATTCTCAGTTAGTGCTAATCAATGTGGTTGCAAGGAAGGATATTAGAGCATGTAGCTCTTCCTAATATGTCTAATGATACTAATAATAATAAATAATAATAATAATAATAATAATAATAATAATAATAATAATAATAATAATGCAATCTCCCCTTGCCAGCAAAGATGCAATTAAATGAGCACATGTTTTGCCTTTTCGAGACAGGCCCTTAAGCATCTTCCTTTTAGCAGGCGATAAAATGAAGAGTCTTTGCCTCTTGTGGCTTTGGATTTGCTTTGCAAAACCAGCCTTTATTTTAAGTTGGATTTATCTGACAATGCTCCTTTGTTGAACTATTATTCTCCATCTGTATTAGCAAAGCCTGCAGGGTCTCTGCTCACAGACCAACGCTGCAGCACATCACTCACTGGAGGAACACAGAGCGAAAATGCCGTTTCTTCTACATCTAACAAAGCTGCAAAGCCCAGTGCGGGCTCGGCTCCCACTGCGGCTCTCTGTCCCCCTCTACTGACTACAACAGCTCGTCCCGGCTCCGGTTCCTGCATCCAGGGACTCAGCCCGGGGTGCTGTTACCCTTGGAGAGGTGACAATGCACCTTCTGAGAGGCAGCGAGATGCTGGCTTATCCTAGGAAGCAGCTGGACAAACAGGGTTTTGTCCAAGCCGGCCTCCGAGTTCAGCTTCACAAAACAGCACAAAATGGGGTTTTGTGCTGAAAGCTGTGATGCTGAGGTAAACCATCACTGCAGCGTTCCAGCCAACCCCTTAGGATTGTGATTTCAGATGGTGTCTCTGGCATCCCATTGGAAATGAAATCGTGCTTCCCTTTGGCTATACAGGTCAGGTTCTCGAGATGAATGACATTAATCTGGATGGAAAACTCAGTGCTTTTCAGGAGCTTTGGATGTGACAGTGGCACTTCCCAAAGAAAGACACCTAAACAAAAAGCCAGGTTTCTGAAAGAGAAGGTTTTCAAGAAGAGCCTTTGCTCTTCATACAGATTACAGTACCATGTACAGCCCACAGCTCATGAGCAGAACCAGAAGAGATTGCTGTGGGTGAATGCCAGGAGCTGCTCCACTGACATCACTGGGATTTCTGCCACTGATTTCAGTGGAGTCATGATTTCATGCAGGACTCTGCTGCCACTGGAGTCGAGGTTTAATTACACAGCTCTTTACTACCTGGCTCTCTAGGTTTCTACAATGCTGATTTCCCTCCAATCTTACTGCGAGGGTTAGTTCTGACTTGTTACAGGGGCTTGTTTGAAAGCTTCATGTTCTTTATGATAATCTTGTCCCTCTGGTACTGCGCAATCCCAGACACAGTTCCCTGTTCCAGGCGTATCTGTGTACACATCACCCGTATTTACATCTTAACACTTCAGACTTCTCTCCTTTGTTGTCTCAAGTTTCAGATGCTTTCCACCCTTCCCCTGCTTTTCTCTTCTCCATGGTCAAGTCTCTATTTCATACCCTTTTGTAACACAGGGCTACAACCAGATCCCAGCTATTAATGAATGATCTACAGAAAATGACTTGTTATTATGGCTCTGGACTGGCAATTTGGTCTGAGTTTCCAGATCATTTTGGCCTTAGGGCCATGAAGAAGTCATGCCACTGTCAGATCCATCTCTGCCTGCACAGAGAGATGTCCTGCACATTCAGACTGCAGGTCCTGCAGGAACTAGTGCTGGGTTAGCAGCCTGTCTGCCCAGCAGTGACAGCAACAGCACCTGAGGTTTGTGTGCAAGTGGGAGCATCCCCATTGTAATTCGGGATGGAGAACACCTATTGCTCAAGTGAACTTACACCACCTTTGTCCAGTTGGCAGTCAAAAGCAGGACAGCAACACACTGACCAGTTTCAATCTAGCTGCTTTGGATACCTTAAGCAGTGGAGAAACAACGTTCAGGCACCAGCTCTTGAATATGCATGCTGCATCCCAGGCAGGCTTGTCCAGCCTGCCCTGAACCCTGGGAAGATTAAAGCTGGTTGTTGTTTCATTACCTGCACTGCAATCACACCTCCCAGTTCCGAGGTAGGTGCACAGTTGGTGACCAGGGGACCGTTCCTCTCTCCCTGCTGTACTGTCACAAGTATTCAGTGTGAGAGGTGAAGGGGCTGGAAGGATGTGCTGAGGGTCCTCCCTGCCTGCAGCCTGCCTGGTTTGCTCCAGAGCAGCCATAGTTCTGTTAGCAGCTTATATAGGCTGTGATGTTTCAGTGCTCCCCTTTCCTCCCCATGCTCTGGAAGAGAAGACAGACTTAGGAATGGGATAGCTGGAACTGATTTTATCTGCTTTCTCAGCAAGTGATCTGTCAAAGGGAGAGAAAACACACTTTCGCATGAAGTTGCTATTTGCATTGTGTATTTAAAATCCTGGAATGAGCATGAGATGAGCTATCATGGAAATTTACAGAATCTGAATTACCACCTTTCTTAAGTTCAGAGTTTACTGCTTGTTTCCACTTCGAGAAGAGATGCAAACCTCTTTAGATTTGCTTTACAGGGTGTTTTACTTGTCCCAGATCCTGTGGAGGATGCTTGGGGCCCAGAAACCAGATGCTGAAAATCACTGCGCTGCTATCTGACATGAGGGAAAAATGCCACCAGCTGCAGCTGAGTTATGTGTGAGCATCAACTAATGTGAAATTAGAATGAAGCCTGTAAGTGCCTAAATCTGCAACTACGCCCCAGCACAGCTAGAGCATCTGCAAATCCAGATCCACAGATACGGTTAAGTACCTTACCTGTACACAGAAGTGCAGTAAGAAGTAAGAGAAAGGCAAGAGCAATTTGGACTCTTCAGTTTTTAGGGGCTGCACTGAAAAGTCCTCTGAAAGACAGAGCCTTTGAGGAAGTCACAAGTCCCACAACTTGGAAACTGCTTCTCAAAATCACTGCCCACACTCATAAAAGCCAAGGCAGGGCTATAGCTGACAGCAAACCATGTTCCTGATGTCTGACCTGATCATTCAGACACAGTTGCAAAATGAGAATTATGGAAAACCTAAATCCAAGCACCTGTGAATTCCTGCTACACAACTGCTTAGTGTCACACATTCAACGCGGTCCATCAATGTAGGCGCTAGCAGGGCTGCATCAAAAGCTTCAGTGTCTGAGCTTGGCTAAGGAAACATAAGTTTGGATCCTCATTTAAAACTTGCTTGTATCCTTTAGTCCACAACACCAGGGTGAAAATTTTGTTGGAAAAATCCTTCTTCTGAGGTCTCCAGTAATACCTGCATCCAGCTGGGCTAGAAAAACACCAGGAGCAACCTTTCTGAGGCTTTCCTCCTTCTGCCTTCCAGCTCCAGCTGAGACCAGGAAGAGCCAAGCTTTATAAGCAGGACCAGAAGTGGGAGAAGGAAAAGGTTGCAAAGTCTTGATGAACATATCCATCTGAGCCAGTGTGGAGTACTTACATCTGCCCATACCCAGAGTCCAGCAGCTGGGAGAACCGCAAACAAGTGTAACTGGCTATACGAACCATACATTCCCTTGCTAGGAAAACACAACTGGGTATGTGCTTTGAGTAATAGAGGAAAAGAAGTCACTTTTCATTTCAGAAAGCTCTCAGCTGTGTCCTTCACAATTAAGATAGCATGGAGGCAATCAATCAGCCCATAAAGGTCAAATACAATCAGGCAGTGAATTATAGTAAACATTTATGAATCCCTTGTATCCGGCACATGACTCCACCCACTCTCTGGCACACAAGGTTGCTGTTGATTGTACTGGTCCTTCTGGCATTTCGTGTCCTCATGCAAGTCATACCAAGTAGCCTCCCTGAAACACTGTACTTGAACATGATCAGACTCATTTTAATCATTGTGTGTATTTGAAATGATGACTAACGCTCCAAGAGGATGAGAGGAACTGAAAATGGTCAGGGAGATGGCTTCTCTCTTAAAGAGGAACAAGATTAAAACCTAAATTGAGGTTTACATTAAAGCAGCAAGAAGCTGGATGCATCCTCCTGCAGAGGAAGGATGGTGTGAAGCACAGGTTAGGGCGTCAGACCTTACTAACACACTGCATGTCCCTAGGGTAGTACAGCAGAGTTCCTGTGTGATCAGAGCTCCACACCTCTGAAAGGGGTAATTGTGCTTTCGTACTCCCATTCTTCATCTGTCTTGCTCCATCTATACCAAAAAACACACTTCATTGAAAGGGACTGTCTTTAATTAGGTGTCTGTGTGTGCTTAGCACCATAAGGTGCCAATTTTAGCTGAGATCCCTGAGTGCTCCTACCTGGCGAATGCAACAGGCATTTACTGCCGGGTTAACGACCAGCTGAGATTACTTGATATTATTATTTCATTTGTACTGCTGTCACACCTTAAAAGCCCCAGCCACAGACCAACCTGTTCTGTGTTTGCATTTAATGCATACAGAACATAATGACAGTGCCTCTCCCAAACAGCTTAAAATGAAGTTTTACTCCCTTCCCCCAACACTTGCACTGAGTTTGTTGCAGGGATTCCTTCCTAGCTTGATCTGTCAATGTCACAGCCTCGAGTGTCTCCTTGTGCCTGTTTGGAATAGATGCAGGCAACACATGGGAGGTGCAGGGGAGATTCTGATCACAACTAGAGGGAAAGTGAGAAATATTTTCTACCAAAAGGATTAAAGAAATGTCATTATTTCCTATGTTTTTAAATGCAGTATTATCCTGCTGATGATATTTTGGACAAAAGGAGAAAGAAAAGCCAAGTAAGACAGACCTAGGAAACAATCGGATGTTTTGTTCTCAGAAAAGCAATGTATTTTGATGGGATTTCAGAGTTTTCAGAGAGTTCTCTTGAGAAAAAGCATTCCCATTTCCTTGTAAAAAGCTTTGACCCCAAAACGTCCATCTGTTGCTGTTCTCAGTCCTGCTAGCAAAACAGAGGCTACCCTCTGCAGTGGGTTTGGAGTATGAAATCCATCACCTACCCCTTATCTTGACTTCAGTCTAAAGCCCTTGAAGCTCCTCTTGCATGTTACAGTATCTACAGAAGCCGAATACAAGATAGTACATGCTGCATTCAAGGATCCTTTGGGTGCTGAAGTACAGTAGAGCTGGTAGGGGATGAAAGAGATGGAGATGTGAGATGTTTTATGAGCCATTTCCTTTCCCTGTGGTGGCAGTGATCCTTGGGAAAGACTTTCTTTCTTCCTTTTCAAAGGAGATTCCTTACCAGCTCCAGATGAAAGGCCAGGATCTGGCGTGGATATCTTGTCAGCATCACTGCCTGTTTTGTACTGTGCTCACACCTGGGGAGGCCTGGAATACAAGAGGACCCACCTGTACACCTCTGGTTAGCAGAAAGGTTCCCAAAGCATGTCTGGGACTCCTCAGAAGCTGGCATTATACCAATAGGTCACAGGCAGCAGGAATTAAGGACTTTCTCCTTTGCCTCTTCAGACTAGAAACAGAGCTTGAAGCTTCATTTAGTTTATGTAGGCTCCCCACCTTGTGCAGAGGTGTGCAACAGGGACTGCAGGGGAGACTCATCCTGACACTATTCGGGTGTTCTTAACTATGAAATAAGGACACTTCCTGGAAAGGAAATTCCTTTATCTAAACAGCAACAAAAAGAGACAATAATCATAGAATAGTTAGGATTGGAAAGGACCTCAAGATCATTTAGTTCCAACCCCCCTGCCATGGGCAGGGACACCTCACACTAAATGCTGTGTCCTTCCATTCTGCCCTGCATTAGTTCCATATCTACTATAAAAACTGCCTTGCAGGCAGATACTTTCCCAAGTATCAAAGTGGATAAAAGCTGGGGAAAAGGAAGACCTGTGAGGAAAGCAAAGGATCCCTTTTAGGAGGGACAGCACAGTGTCTATTATATCACACGATGTTCTCCTACAGGTGTCAGCACTTGCTGTTCCTCACCCAATGCTCACCAAAACCCTAATTCAATGAACTTGGAACATTACACAAGAACAAGCCCACAGAGACATCCTCCTGGAAGCAGTGAGCCCCTTGAACTGAAAGATGTGTGCAGTTCACAAAGTATTCACTGCACTCACACACAGATGTGCTCACCCGCAGGAACACCTCCAAACCCCTCAAGAGATCCCTTCCATACCCCATACTCAGGCAAGGCTTCTGTTGAACTTGATATGGCCAAGAAAGCATCAAAAAGCTTTACAGAACAAGGCTCTGAGAGAGAATCCCATAAACCAGCCAATAGCTTGGCTTGCAATTAGATATTTAAGGTCCCTTCCATCCCAAACCATTCTATGATTCTATCTTTTTAACATGGATTGCTCAAAGATGCTCATCTAAAATATATTATGCATTTATAGATATGCAGCAAGTTATCTAACAGAGATGCTGGCTGTGCCCCATGAGGAGCCATGTTCACCTCATTGCCTTCATCAGGAGCACAATGTGCTGGTATTTGACACACATTTTAAGCAAGCATGGCAGGCTGTACTAGCACAAGTAACATGGATCATACAGTAGGCCATATAATCTTCACATGATTATATGATTTCCTAGATTGAAATCTTCGTCTCATGCCATGTGATCCCAGTCAGCATCCTAAGGAATTGCCAGGCCCATAACCTGGAAATGTCTAAACCAAGCATCTTCCAGATGTTTGTCTTTAAAGTTTTCAGGGCAATGTATGCTGAAGTTTGGGAGTACCTTTGAGAGGCCAGAAGGCAGAAGCCTTTCTGCCACTTTTAAGACCTTTATGGAGACCCTTTGAATGCAGACCTGGAAGTGACAATCCAGAGGGTGATGATCAGAGGTGCTATTACAAAACCCAAAACAGTTAAACTCTAATTCCCACAGCTGCAGAAAATGAAATATAAACCCACGAACCGGAATAACCACCAGTCAAATGAAACCCCACAAGGCATTACACAAAACCTCATCAGTTTGAACCAGTGGTATGATCTGAGAGGCTTGACTCATGGCTTCTTAATGCTTTGGGTTAGCAACGCCAGTTGATAGTTCTAGTGGCTGAAGTGAGCTGTACTCACTATAAAGGTAATCATGTGTCTACCTGGCAATTAGCCAGGAACCCTAAAATTAACACTCATTAGAAGCCTGTCTGTGACACGTTGTTCAGATGGACAAGCCCTTGCTCAGGAGGAATCCCTCTGAACAAAGGGCAGGAAACAAGGGAGAAGATCAGCATCCAGCACATTTTGCTTCCACAATGGAGTTTGCTGCTTTGAGTAGGGTGGAGAGCAGCATTTCAGTGGGCAAACGGGTTAGAAATGGGCTCTACTCATGCTGCAGCTCTCTCCTCCAAAGGAGAACTCGATTTGGGATTTGTGCAACCCAGTTATCCCGAGATGGTTTTTTGTGGAACTCAACCTCAAGTCTGCAGACATCACTGTTACAAACACTGGCTCTGCTCCATCAGTGCTAGAATGCACCACTGGCAATTCCGACCCCACACTGAGGAAGGGCTCTTCTCAGCAGGATCATTTGAGGGAACAGCAGCAATGTTGGCCACAGTCACATAAACAGCAACAAGTCCAGAGCTGATTATGGCTTTTTAATGATTGAAGGGGACTTCTACAGGGTCCAATAGTTTTTTCCAGCACTGCTGATTAGAACTGGGCAGGATTCTCCTGTTGAAGGATGTTGGCTTCTCCAACCAACACAATTCAACTGTTGACAAGATTTTGGAGCTTTCCTTGAAAGCTCACTCTCAATGAAAATCCCAAATTAAAGCCTTTGACTGAGGATCAGAAAGTACCTTTGATTAAAAGCCATTATTTTAGATGTTGATTTTATATGAAGTCTTATATTCTTGCTTTTGCTTCTTACTGCAACCCTCTCATAAATAAAATGGATAAAGCATACATCAAAATAAGCAGAGGAAGGCATTTCTGAACTGTAGTTTTCCACATGGAAAAATGAAGCAGTCCTACTGCTGATACATGTGGAGACAAAGCAGCATTAGCACCACTGCTAACATTTAGGAGACAGGGGTACCACTCACCTTGGGATCTAGGAGAACATGCTTTTTACACATATTCAAAGAACTTCAGATGTAGGACAGCAATCCTTGGAATATATCCATGAAAATTAGGTGAAAATTAAAGAAGGGAAGCACTGAAAAAGAAATCCTGAATTAAATCCCATTGGAGTTGACTCTAGGGCTCAGTTTGAATATTCTTACCCACACTGAATGGCATTTTGATTTCAAGCCACTCCAGTAGTAAACTGTGGGTGCTATTTAGGAAGAGTAAAGGCATTGCAGCCTGGCCCACTGTTATTTAGAAATAGAATTGTAATTGTGTATTGAGTTCTTATCTTAGCATGAGGTAATCTACAGTATGCTGATGAACATTTATCACCTGGGCTGGTAAAGCCCCAGGGAATGACAAAGGGGAGAAAGAATGGGAAGGAGACACATTGGCTATGAAACACTCCTTGCTAGAACAAGTAACAATAGTGTGCTGCAACTGAAAAAGAGAGAGACGCTTCCTGGGACCAGATGCCTTGCTGAGGCGCATTACTAAAGAGAGATAAGCATGTTTCCAGTGACAGGTTGGGGCATCAAAACCACAGCAGCTCTTGCAGCCAGAAATGGGGTCTCTCCAGGGTTGATGTTTAAGGTTCCTAAGGTCAAGTGACTCTTGCTTCAGATCAGCAAAGTATTTGTTTCTCAGGTAAAACAGTTTAAAACAGCTTGTTACAGAGGGTAAGCACTGAGCAACTCCTGAATGCCAAAGACCTAGGAAAGCTCTTAAAATCGACACCTGAAATATCCCACCTCTTCAGTGTTTTTCCATATAGCTGAGTCAATAATTTTCCATCCAGAAGCTTATCAAAGCATCGCACCCCAACATTTTAGTTCTTATTTTCTAGCTACTCAGAACTGACTGATGATAACCTCAGTGTTAAAAAGCAGATTTAGCTCAGATCTGCTGCTGGAGTCCAGCTCCCCATAGGAAGGGAGTCCAAATTCCAAACTCAGAGAAGGAATAGATGCTATTCCTACTCAAGCATGCCCAAAAGGGGTCTGGGATGGAAAGAGCTGCAAAGCCACAGCAGAACATGTGAGAACTGCAGAGAGGTGTTAAAAGCACGGCAAGAGGAGTTTCACACTCCAAGCATTTCCTTTTTAAAACCTTTGGCCAGTGCTGGTTACATTTTTCAGGAAGCATCACAGAGTAGAACAAGAACTGACAGCACCCAGAAAGTACATAGAATAATAGAATGGTTTGGGTTGGAAAGGACCTAAAGCTCCTGCAGTTCTAACCCCTGCCATTGGCAGGGACACCTCACACTAGAGCAGCTGCTCCAAGCCACTGTGTCCAACCTGGCCTTGAGCACTGCCAGGGATGGGGCAGCCACAGCTTCTCCGGGCACCCTGTGCCAGCGCCTCAGCACCCTCACAATAAAGAACTTCTTCCTTAGATCTAACCTGAACTTCCCCTGTGTCAGTTTGAACCCATCACCCCTTGTCCTGTCAGTACAGTCCCTCATGAAGAGTCCCTCTCTGGCATCCTTGTAGTCACCTTCGGATACTGGAAGGCTGCTCTGAGGTCTCCACGCAGCCTTCTCTTCTCCAGGTTGAACAGCCCCAACTTTCTCAGCCTGTCTTCATATGGAAACGTACATGTGCTGCGTCAGAAGGAATTTTGCATGTTAATTCCATGCTACTGCTTCACTGCTTCACATAATTTCTATCCAATGCCTGTAAGTTCTATACAGCCTTCCCATTGATTCAAACAAGCACCAGGGTCCTGGAATACAGACAGTTTCCAAAGAGGCATATGGGACATCACATGAGTTCATAAAGCAGATGAAATGAAGATGTAGGAGAGAACACTTTCTGCACTGTTAGCTGCAGAGCAGTGTGCCATCATACTGGATCAAGGCTCTTACTGGTAACATCACATGTGGCGCAGAGCATGTGTAGTCCCATTACGCTATCCATGATAAGAGGAAAACCCTCAGCCAACCTCTTGCTACAAATCCTGCCCTTAAGCAGGGGTGAGGCTCCTGAGAGAGAACCCACTTGCTGAAGTACCATGAATGTCAATTCTTTGGTGCCTGACACAACACAGTTTAAAAGGCTGAGTTTTGATAATCCAATTATCCTGCATCGGGCATCCCGACCGAGACCTGTTTCACCATAGATAATCTTCCTTAGAAATACATCCCAGCCCTCACTTTGCCTGACAGGAGGATACAAACCCAACCTCAGCCTCTGCCAGCTGGTTGAGTAACCCCACAGAACACAGAGTTCTCCCAAATCCCATACATCACAACCATGATTTCCCTAGGCCTTTGTCACTGTGACAGCTCCTTATGAGGCTGAACAAGAAGGCAAATATAGAATAACTTGGCTAAACTTGTGCTTCTTGTCCATGCAGGTCATCACTGTGACAGTCCCCCAGCCACACACTCCTGCACATATTAAAGGCTCTTCCTACCGCTGAGCTGGACTGCCAGCTAGTGACCAAAAGGGAGTGATGGTGGCACTCAAAGAGCTTGCAGAATACCACCATCTACTGGCATAAAATGCAGAGGAAGGAAAGGAAAGGAGTGGGGACAGCAGGAGGGGGAAGTGGAAGTGGCTGAAGGAAATTTAGAATCTTGAACCAAGACAGCCCCACTGCAATAGAGGCAGGCGGGTCAGCTCATACTAGGAAGGCATCACCATCAGGTGCAGCTGATATCCTGTATATCACAGGCCATTACATCTCAAAATCCTGCTATATTTTAGCCCTAAATCTTGTGTTTGCTTCAGGTACCTAAAGGATGTCTGGCTTTAAATGAAAGTCACCGAGAGAAGCCTGGAGTTTGAATGGGAGGTCACTTTCTTGTCACCACCATGCCAGTATCTCACCAGGAGGCTATTGCCCACTGAGTCTAACTGCTTCCTGCTTTGGGTTGCTCCTGAACTTGGCAGGGCTGTGGCCAGCATCTCCTGACATATCACAGCCTCTGGATGCCCCTGTGCTACAGAGCTTCTCCACAAGCAATAACATTCACCCTACTATTGATCCAAGCTAGATAGGAATTCGCCTCCAAGATAGGGAAGGCTCCATGTGTCATTACCATACTGCTCAAGTCATCCACCCACTTCGATCTGCAAGGCTGTTATCACACTGATTGCTGTATGTACACCTTCCAGGAGTGACTTTATAGAGTCTTCTGCTCACCCAGAGTCATAATTAGAGACAGGAATGTGCTATTGCAAAAGAGATAGAATATTCATTTGAATCCTTACCATTACATTGCCTCAGCTGTGTGCCAGCCCCTTTTCCCTATTTGTTTTCAACAAACAGCTTGATTTTCTGGCAGGAATATAGGTGGAAATGGTACATTTTAAATCAGTACCAGGGAATGCTCCTGGGAAAGAAATCTAGTGCTCAGAACTGTGTGTATTCTCAACAGAAACCCAATCTGAAGTGTTCTGCCTACCCAGTCCCACGCGCTGGGCTGCAGTTCAAGAGGCCTCCGCTCAGTCCCTGTCTCTGCCAAGCTCTCCCTGTCTGATCCTGGGCAATGTCTCCAGTTCCCTCTGCTCCTGGGCCAGCACAACCAAAGCCCAACCTTCCAACAGTGACTGTACAGAGCCAGCAGGAACATGGGTATGGCTGCCTTGCACAGGGCAGGTCTACAAATGTATGCTTTTAATTGGGGCTGGCTAACTCAGGTTAAAATAACAGTGACGGCTCTCCAATTGCTTTGGTTTATCTGGTTTAATCTGAATTATCTAGCTCAGGTTAGCAAATCCAAACGAAGAACACACCTGCATTTTTTTGTTTGCTATGGAAATATCCATCCACCCTCATCTTTCCCCCACATTCAGGTCATAGAAGCGGTAGGGAAGTCTTTACCTTTTCTTCTCATCCCTAAATATGCCACAGTCTATTCCCTTAAGGCCACAATCAGCCCTGAAAGTGTACCCTGTCCCCTAAAAAAGGCCTTAAAAGGTAAATGCTACATTTAAAATCAGATCTCTCAAGTCTCTGTCTTACAGCTCCCGCTTAAAGGAAAGGCCCAGCTGATTTCATCAGTTCTCTCTGCAAAGGCTGTGGTATTTCCTATATATGAGAAAGGATGGAGAATTGAGGAAGCCATATTCCACTTGAACTTCTTGCTGCTCTGACTCCCTCTTCTCTCTGTTATTTTACCTCTTTCCTCATTCAGCCTAAGCAGCATAGCCTTTCTCTTCTACACTGACCTATTCCTTTCTCTTCCTGTGTTCCCCTTGCTAATTCCTACCTCCTTTTTCAGCCTGACCTGTGTCATCCTCACAGCAATGCAAGAGGAGATGGTAGCACATTATGCAGCAACTTCTTTGCAGTGATATGCCAGACCTCACCAGAACCTGTACCTGGCTGCACTCTGTCTTTATCTCCACCAGCTCGCAGGATGGAAGACAACCTTCATCCTGCACCATCACATCCTCTGGCTATACATTGTCACTACTCCTCCACCTCTACAGCAGCCAACTGCCTGCCCTTCACCTGTCTATGCTCATCATTCTCTCTGGTTTTCCCACTTCGGTCAGATTTTCCCCCTCTTCTCCTGATTTCTCCTTCTTCTCCCTGGGCTGTGAGCCAAATGGCTTAGATCTGACAGTAAAAACACAGAAGACTCCAAGGGTCTGCAGAGGATTAAACCCCATTTGCCCATGAAACCTAGGGGGTTTGGAGACAAGGAAAAGAGGATTCAGACACAGCAAGGATAGTCAGACTTTCAGAGTTAGCAAGCAATGCCAGAAAACGTACTGGGCTAATTTTATTCATGATACCAGTGCAAATTACTGGGGGTAGGGATCAAGGCTGGGATTTTCAAAAGGGCTAAAGCTCATGTTTTTAAAAGCTCTTTACTGACTTAGGAGTCAAAGTCCCACTTTCAAGTGGAAGTTAAGAGCAAAAAAAAGCCCTTTGGAAGCCAGTTCTAATTCTACCAGTCAGACTGGCATTCCCAGATCCCGACTTTGCCAACATCTCATTTTCACTGGGAAAGTCAACAGCAGTGAGCAGTGCCCACCTCCTGCCCAATCCCAGGCTGAACCACAGATGAGGTGAGTGCCCGCTGGGCCTGGCTGGAGCACACACACAATCCCAGACTGGTTTGGGTTGGAAGGGACCATAAAGCTCACCCAGTTCCCTGTCAGGGGCAGGGTTATCTTCCACTAGACTAGGTTGTTCCAAGCCCCATCCAGCATAAGCCTGTGCTTAGTGTTGCCCCTCATGCCAGGGCTTAGTGATACCAGTCAGCTGTCCCTTGAACACCTCATTCAAACTCCATCATCAGCTGAACTTGGAGCAAGACTTATATGTGGACTCTCCCACTTCCAGGAGAGAGCATGAATGCTGGATGGAAGGCACACTGAAGGGTCTTGTGCTCTTCCTGACTTGAAGAATATTTAGGGGAAGGAACATACATCAGATGTCTTCTGGTTTTCTTGTGGCTTGTCTTGATTTATTTGGTTTTTATACGAGGCAGGACTTAAGCCTTAATTCTGAGAGGATTAATGGCAAGGTGAGGGAAGAGTCACATCCAGAGATAGATACCTACCTTGTTTTGGCAATGCAAGGCAGGATGTCAAAGTCCTGTCTTCCCCTCTCGCTATGCATGTGTTGGTCTGGGCATGCCCAAGATAACTCAAGAACTCTGGCAGCTGTGTATATTGTTTTCTATGTTCCTACATCTCCCTCACCAAAAGTCAGTGGCAATTCCTATCTCCCAAGTCATTTAGGGTGCAAATTCCAGAGGTGTCATAGGGCTATATATTTACAGAGAGTTACACCTCCAAACTGCATTACATACAATATTCCTCAGTGAATTACGAACACAGACTATCAATTTTCAACTGAATTTGAGCCTGTGAGTTCTAGAGATGCTTCTGAAAGTCCTACTCTTGCAAATACAGTTAGCAACAAGCACCAAAAGCCTGATTTTGAAGCGCTTTGCCATCCACACATCCTTAAAGCACCCAGTTCCCTGGCTGGTACATCAAGGAAATGCCCAGACTCTCAAATATGCCAACCATCCTTTACCACCCTGTATTCTCTTTGGGAAGGGCAGAATTCATCACAGCTTTACTGAATTGAGCTTGGTGTTGAGTTCTTTTGAAAACCAGGCCCAGTTATTCACTGCTTCTTTGAACAGCTCCAAGCTTTTGATGTATGTTGGCAGAAACCATACCTTTGTCTCCAAGCAGCCACATCTTCCTTCCCAGATATCAGTTCTGACTTCAGTAGCAGGAAGGGTAGATTAACCAGAATCCCACCCTCTATAGTATGTCACAGCAACTCAACACCAATTCAGTGTTGGGTCTTGAATCTTTTCAACAGCCTGGCAGTTAATAATCTATAGGCAAAGACTGTTTGACAAGCATGGGCTGAAATGTAAAGCCATATGTGAAAATCACCATCTTTTCACATACAACTTGTGAAGAGAAAGGGGAAAATATGAATCAAATTAGCTATCATTACAAATAGTGGTCTGGAAATGAATCACAGATGTTTTGATGGAGAATGGGTTTTTTTCGTAACACAATTCTTCTGAAAAGTGCCCATTCTGCATGAAAAGGATCCTTTCTTCCCCTGAAGAAACTGATTGTTCAAAATATTGAAGTATTCCAGCCACGCACAAAGACATTTCTACATGCCTTTGCAATGTTCCATGGGAGCTGGATTTTGTCTTCTCGTGTTCATCTAAGCCAAACTCCTTAAATGTATTGCATTTCAAATGTCATATATCTATCATCTTTAAGGGAGGAGATCACAGAGGATCAGTCCAAATAGAAGCCAGGTTTAAAGAAGCTCAAAGAAAGAAACTTAAAGCCAGGTACTATGGCAGCTTTTCCAAACAGAAACATTCTGGTCTTTAACCTTACATTTTCTTGCTATTAATCTCATTTTTCTTTATTCACTGTCATTACACTTCTTTTCCTTACTCTGGGTTATGCTATACAAGTCAGTAACAACCATGTGATAAGCAGAAAAGTAGTATAATAACGGCCCACTATAATACATCCATGTGGTCAGCAGCACTTGGACTCAGGTCTGTCTCTGTGGCATGATCTTATCATAGAATCATAGAATCATAGAATAGTTAGGGTTGGAAAGGACCTTAAGATCATCCAGTTCCAAACCCCTGCCATGGGCAGGGACACCTCACACTAAACCATGGCACCCAAGGCTCTGTCCAACCTGTCCTTGAACACTGCCAGGGATGGAGCATTCACAGCTTCCTTGGGCAACCCATTCCAGTGCCTCACCACCCTCACAGTAAAGAATTTCTTCCTTATATCCAATCTAATCCTCTTTTGTTTAAGTTTCAACCCATTATCCCTTGTCCTGTCACTACAGTCTCTAATGAATAGTCCCTCCCCAGCATCCCTGTAAGCCCCCTTCAGATACTGGAAGGCTGCTCTGAGGTCTCCATGCAGCCTTCTCTTCTCCAGGCAATTCAAATAAGAGTTAAGAGTAGGCGAAATTTCCAGCATGGAAACACAAATCTCCAGCCAGACAAGTGCCTGCTTCCTTCTCCTTTTGCACCCAATTCCTCCCACACCTTCCCAAAGCCACAGCTACTACCCAAGAAGCATCACACTAAAATGAGATTCAGGACCAATACGTTCTACACCTACAACTACTGAAATGTCTACTAGCTCACCTCTCATCTAGTCTGGCAAGATGTGGTTTGCAGGTGGAAGGAACTGACCTCATGAGACCATGTAGTATCATTTGAAGGAGCAGACAAGCTTTCAGGCCAGCTCATGGGCCTTCCTTCCACATCTAAAACACAAGCAGCAGAATTCAAACCTAAATGTGAATAGTGAAAACAATTGCCTGGGGTTTAATTTAACATGTACCAGTGAGGCCACCTACTTCAGAAACAGTAACTGGTGTATGTGGGGGATGTTAGCAGCATAAAATGAAGAGCAGCAAGGTGTTAATCTCTGCAGGACTGGGGAAAAGATGCAATTTATAGCCAGTGGAATATGAAGGTGATGCAGGTGTAGTAGGAAATTCAAGGGTACCTTAAAACCTCTGGCGTTGAACACCTACAGATTTTAGTTCCCAGTCACGGCAATGGGAAGTGTGGCGTTCTCAGTACAACACCACTCTGATGATTGAGCTGGAAAAGCTCCACAAGATACATCATCAGACTGGACCAGTAGATTTGCATGTCTCATTTTGGGGACACACAAACAGGGACTCTGAACTCCAGGCACCAGTGAAGTGGATAGCAAAGCACAGGCTTGCCCAGATCCACTTGCTGACCTCTGGCAGAGGATACCCACTCTCCTCTGGCACTCCATGAAGCTACAGGATGGAAAACCCTCACTGTTCCTGATCGCTCCAAATGAGGAAAGCTATCTTCACAGCCACTCCAAACAGAGAACCAGAACAGAGCATAATGTGGCATGATTCCTTCGGAAGATATTCTAAATCAAGTAAAACAGAAAAGTGGTCAGGTCCAGAACAGAACTAGGCTTAATATGTTTTAATAAGAAACAAAGGAAGCACTGTTTCACACTGTATTGTTCAGGCTTGCCTTCGGGCACATGTGGAAAAATGTTTACTAAATAACTCAGATACTCAGCAGCGAGATGCATTTTATTTCCAGCTGAATTCTCTGCAAGCATACACATGCCAAAAGGGAAGCAAAAGGTCATCAAAGTATTCTGGGTACCAACCAGGCTGTCAGTGCACTTCTGCAGATGCAAACCCCTCCATTTCACCAAGAATGACCCAAGCAAACCCAACCAAGCAGGCTCCTCTCTCCAAAACAAAGACAGAAACCAAAGCGTACCATCAGTGTTATGGACATGGAGGGGACTCATGACTTCAGCAGCGTGTGTTGTCACCATGCACAAGGGGGTTGTCTCTTTAATATGCAACTAGTGCCCATGACCCGAGCTCAATCCTGGCTGATGGGTGAGTAAAGGCATTTGAAAAGGGCCTGACCAGAAGAACAATATTGGCCCAAATTAACTTTCTTGATATACTTCAGGCAATGTGCTTCAGCACACTCAACCCTCAAACCAGTCCCCAAAACAAACAAAATATAAGATGCAAATGCATTCCCATCTCCTCCTCAGTCTTTGCCAAATCAACTCTAGTGTTTATAGCTGCATTAACCAAGTTTTCTTTAAAATATACATATAAAAGCACATAAAAGAACACATCAAAACTGAGAAGATTTTCACTTCAAGTAAATGTCTCATTCACCTCTCAAAAGAATTGGCTGCTCTACTTTGCGCAGGACTCTGCATCTTGCCAATCAGACTGAAATACCTGCACCTCTAAGTCACTTTAGAAAAGAGCAGTAAGGTGCCTTTTTAAACCTTGTTCTTGCCTATCAGATCCCCACCATAACGACATGGTTGGAGTTTGAAACTAATGCCAATGCAAAGCTCTGGCGGAGCTGAAAACATCTCTACGGTACAACATGTACCTGCCAAGTGCACTATTTCACACTGAAGTCTACAGCCATTTTAAGTTATCTACTGCCTTAGTCATCTACTACTTGTACTTTCCCATTCTTGTACCAGCCACAGCTAAATCTCAAAGCCTTCATTAAAAAAGGCAGTACTTGCAGCACACTCAACCTTTAAACCACATCTTGCTAACAACTTGCTACCATTTCGAGTACAATGATCAAACATACTAACTCTGAAGTTAAACACAAACATGCTGAAGTGACATATTCCCAAATCTTCTGGTGTTTGGAATAATCCCCTTTCAAGAAGAAAGCACTGATCCAAATCCCTGCTAGTAATAAGCAGGAATGCTGCCTGAGTATTATCAGTGATCCTGCAGTTACCATCCTAAGATGTCTCTCATTAAGTCCTGCCAAAAACAACACCACTTACCCATTCACAGAATATTCCCAACCACTGCAAGTTTGTTCCTGACTTCAATATCCCTTTTAGTCTGAAAAGAAATTACCACACTGATTTATTCAAAAGATGTGCTTCCTGTGGGTAATCAAAGTCTTTTTAAGCATCTGCCGTTTCAATTGCTTAATTTCTACTGCTGTTAGCACTGGAGAAGGCACATGTGTATAAAGGAGCCAGCTGGATTCTTCTGGTTGTTTGTGCATCCTCACCAAGAATCATTCCCATCAGTTACAGCTAAACTGATCTATACTGTGGCAGGCCCTAAGGGAACCAGGCAAGACCAGAGCACTGCACAAGCACGCAGCAGAAGACAGTCCCTGCCCTGAAGAGCCCACAGTCTACATGCAC
This sequence comes from Melopsittacus undulatus, assembly GCF_012275295.1. NCBI lineage: Eukaryota > Metazoa > Chordata > Aves > Psittaciformes > Psittaculidae > Melopsittacus > Melopsittacus undulatus. The sequence goes on along the minus strand of NC_047529.1, from coordinate 4,664,902 downwards.
AAGGAAGAGCAGATGCAGCAAGACACAGCGAGTGATGAAATGTCTGGCAGTAGCCAGCCAAGAAGGAAGGTTTTCTTGTGAGGGAGGTTTGTGAGCTCTGTCAGCTTCAAATAGCCTCTTTCCTGGGATATGTGGGTGGCAGGTTGAAAGCCACTGCTCCAGATCCTGGGATTTCTCAGAGAGATGGTGGATGCGCCATCCCTGCAGACATTCAAGGCCAGGCTGGATGTGGTTCTGGGCAATCTGATCTAGTTGAAGATATCTCTGCTCATTGCAGGGGGGTTGGACCAGATGAGCTTTGAAGGTCCCTTCCAACCCAAACTATTCCATGCTTTTATGACTCTGGTGTTGTGGATATCACTGCAAACCGTAATGACACTTGGGGTATACTGCAGGAGAAAACCCAAAGGAAGATGAGTCGCTGCTGGCAGAGCAAGGACACCCAGTGGACAAGCAGCTCCTGTGGGACTCCCCTTTCTAGCTGGGACCAGACAACCTGATGTTTCAGCCCTTTCGAAGATGCAAAGCAGGAGGACTGCTTTTGCATATGGGGTTTGTAAAGCCAGGACACTATTGCATAACAAAGCTGCCCTCGTTGGAGTGGACTAGATTCAAAGAAAAGTATCAGTGAGAGCCGCTCTGTTTCTTTACTGGATTTGAATTAGAAGAACAATTTAGAAAGATCATTTGCTTTTCTCTAGTCACAAGACTACAGAATGTCTTTTAATGCCACCTCCCTTTAATTCTGCTTTAAAGGTTCCTGCCTTTTCTGAGTTAACAGGAGCTGTGTGCACTCAGCTGCTTTTCTGTATGTGAAACTCCCTCTGAGTCAAATGGGAAGACATTTGCATGGGAGCTCCTGGGAGGCAGCATTTGTCATTCCCATTTTCTGCCTCTTGAAAAGGATAAAAATGGATTTATCCACAAATTAGAGGTATTTTGCATATATTTGTACAGAACAATTCAAATAGTGAGGAAAAGAGAGGGGTTTTTTCACACTCTAGAGGCAGAGCTAATGCCCTTTGGATACAATGGCATCTGAGGCACTGTGTTAGTGCTCAGTGCTTAATATCAGACTCTGGTAGCTGCTTATGGCTTTTAATGCTCAGGCTTGCAATCAAAGACATCATCTACCTGCTAATCCTGAACAATAAAAATACCTCTGTTTTTTCACTTAAGCACCTATTGAAGGTTTTTCCCACCTATTGACTTGCTGAAGTGAGATACATTCATTTCTCAAACATGAGGTAGCTTTGTATTTCCAAAAAGCACAGACTGAAGATGGGAGCTTAGGACACACCATCACTACCTCTGGTGACTAGGACCTGAGTTAGTTAAGCCTAGATGAGAGCAGCCACACTACAAAGCAAGTTTAAGGTCCCTCCCGACCTAAAACATTCTATGATTCTATGAAAACCAAAGCCCATAGTCTAACTCTTGCTGTCAGTAAGATCTGTCCCTGTTGACAGAGGTGCTAAGCTCACTGCAGGGTTTTGCATGGGACAGAGAGAAGATAAAGCACAGGAAGCTACTGAAAGCCCAACCTGACTGCTCAGAGAAGGCACAAGATCAAAGGTGCCATCATAAAAGAGAGTTTGAACAATTCAGAGCCTGCAAAGTGCCACCTGATTTTTGTTTTAGAAAGCTCCATCTGCCAAAAGCAGCTTTCCAACAGCAACCCGACTGAGGGCACAGCTGCAAATGGATGTCCTACAAGCAAGCAATCAACTGTGGAGCTCCACAAAAAAGGAAGCTCCAACGAGCTTCTCAGATCTCTCTTCAACTTCTAATCAACTATAAAGAACAACCAAATTACAGAAGCAGGAAACCAGGCTTCCTCCTCTTTCATGAAAACCCTTTGAAACTCCTCCACCAAAGCAAAGATTTAAATAGCTTCCTAGTTATAAAATAATCTCGCCTTGTTTTCATCAGCATGCCAGTTTCAGCCTCTTGGAACATGCTTCTCTCACCTCAAGCAAATACATTCCCACTTACGGTTACTGAGATTCATTAGCCAGCTACCTGGATGCTTCAGCTTTTGATTGCTACACCCTTCTGGTGCTGCCCAGATGGGTAGAAAAGGAAGGAGATCTCAAGAGATCTGAGTCAATGAGCGAAATGGGACTCAGGAGATGCAAACATGACTCTGTCTGAGGGATCCTGTGTGTCCTGACCAGCTCATGGAGCACCTTGCTCTGCCTTCGTTTTCCAGCTACAAAATGAAGTGATGTCTCTCTGCTCAGAGGAATCCTATGGTGCTGTAGTCATGAAGGCTCAGCTATTGTGGGTCTGCAGCACTCATAAGTATTTAAAGATCATGCAATGAAGATGGAGGGAGCTAATCCACCTCAGGTTTACGTAAGTACAAGTATGGAATTGGTAGAACCAAGTAATCTGATCTTACTGCACTGATGCCACAATAGGCAATGCTAATCAGAACATAAAGGCAGCTCAGTGTAGAAAAGTGTTTCTTTTTGGCACTGTCTCTTCTGTTGGTTGTCACAGACCCCCAGGAGTTGAATGAGTCAAGACATGGAAAAAAGTCCCACCAACACAACAGTTTGCCTGCTTCGCTCATGGACTCTTCAGCTAAGTCCCAGGTTTTCTAACTCTTCAAGGTGAGGAGATAATTTATTTGTGTGCAGATGCTTCCTCTTTGCTGACACTAGAGCTGGAACTTGACAACCGGTGGCATAAGCAACAGGAGGCCAGAAATACCTGAAATGAAGCTTGATACTCACATGTATCAGTACTGACTCCATCACACACTCCATCCTGTAATGGAACCCAAAAAGGGTCACACCTTCCATCTCTAGCATCCATATTAGCAGCCAAGCCTCCCTCTAGCGTGATCCAGATGTTTTGGGAAGCCAGTTGCAGGTGTGGACAGTTACCTTATGTCATACCCTCAAGTGATGGGAGCCAGTGCTGAATATCCAGGAGGTTCCAGCCCTCAGCTATGGAGCTGCCAGGAGCTAACCATGCAGGAATGGGTAGAGTGGGGGGCACTAATTGTCACAGGCAGTTCAAGCCAAGGCTAGTATTGATCTTACTGACCAGGCCTTATTCCCAGCTGCCTTGTGGAAGCAGGTTTCTCTTTGGTGATGGCAACCAGATAAAGGATAATAAATCTGTAACCACCTTTCAATGAAGAGACCTGGAAGGGCAGAGGTACTCACAAACATGTATTCAAGAGGTACAAGACTGCCTTTTTTCCCTGACTTCCTGGGAGATGACACAGTACCATGTCAAAGAGCAAGACTAATCTTTTCCCTAGCAAAGAAAGAAAGAAGTCTCATGCATATAGGCATAGACAGGCTAACAGGGAAGACCAGCATGCAATTTGGTCCAAAAATCAAGTGACCAGTGATAAAGACAACAGGAGGAAAGACTTTTACTTACTTACTGGGACTGAGACTCGTAGTGCCTTTGATAATTTGATATACAAGACTTCCAGTGGATAAATTGAGATCTAGTAGCAACACTGCACATGAGTTTTTAAGGACAATAAAACATTCCATAACATATGGAGCCATCTTCTGATGACTGCAGCTTCTGCATTTCCCTGGCCTGGCTGGCTCTTCCAATTAAAATCCCTCTAGGAGAGCTCAGACAACTTTAGCAAGAGCAAGTTCACTATCCCGATGCATAGTCACATAAAGCGCCTGGCTGCACACAATACATACAGCCTTGGTGGCAGTTCAATATAGCAAGACCCATACCACTACCGTGACAGGCACTTGATGCCAAATGCCCACATAGGTCTGCTTAATAGTTAAGTATAAGCTGTTTTCAGAAAGCATAAAACTAACAAACACCATGGCTCTCTGGGGGTAGCCACGCCATGCCTGCTTTTCCACCCAATGCCATATGTGTAGAGCTTTTCTTTCTGGCAGGCCTGTAGAATCCCAGTGTTCATTGTCTTCCAGATGGACTGTGACACATATCCTGTCCATCATGGGATTATGCAAGTTATCTATTGTTTGAAAAATAATCTGAGCATTATCCTCTGTACCCTTAGAATGGGTTCTCCTTTTAAACACATTAGGAAGTCCCATTTTTCTTTTTAAATACTTGTTGTAGATATCTGCTGTCAGCTTTACAAATGACATCTTATTTAGACACACACTTCAACAGCACTAAGGGAAAACAAGACACTATTTACATGAATGAAAGCACAAAGAACAGGTTATTGTATGGAACCATACATATTAACTCTGACGACGTACCTGTACTTGTCAGTGTCCCAGAAATAATGAACAATAAATGATGATGCAGTTGCTATGAGTTACAGCTGTTATCCCAGTGGTAGAAACAACTGCCTTTCTGGAAAACACCTAACTTTGGGTACATTCTTCCAGTTCCTGAAGCCCATCTATCAAAGGCCTGCCCACCATTTCACACTCATCCCTTCCTCATCCTCTTCACTGAATCCCGATAGGAAGAGCCTTTGTAATCCAGTTTGTTCACTGCTGTGAACATGGACCATGCACTGATCTTCAGTGCCACAAGTGCCAAGTAGGAGACATCTATGTCTTATACTTCACTCCCAGCTCTCCTGTGGGATCAAATGGTTGCTATCATTAAGCTCTGGGGCTGGATTTAACAGTCATCAAAGAAGAGATTAAAAGTCCTTTTGATTTCCACTGGGTTAGGATCAAGTCTTCAGGAGCTATTTGTCTTTCTACATTGCCACTGTTGCGGAAATTAGTTACTGCTCTTAGAATCATAGAATCAAACAGGTTGGAGAAGACCTTTAAGCCCATCCAGTCCAACCCTTCCCCAGCACTGCCAAGGCCACCCCTAACCGATGGCACCAAGGCCTCATCTGCACGGTGTGTGAACACTTGCAGGGCCGGTGCCTGCAGCCCTGCCCTGGGCAGCCTGTTCCAATGCCTGAGCACCCTCTGGGGCAGGAATTGTTCCTCAGCTCCATCTAAACCTGCCCTGGTGCAGCTTGAGGCCGTTTCCTCTTGTCCTATCACTTGTTATTTGGGAAAGGAGACCAACCCCCACCTCACCACAGCTTCTTTTCAGGGAGTCTCTTCTCCATCTGAACCCCCATGTCCCTCAGCCGTTCCCCATCTCTCTTGTGCTCCAGGCCCTGCACCAGCTCCATTGCCCTTCTCTGGCCCCGCTCCAGCCCCTCAAGGTCTCTCTTGTGGTGAGGGGCCCAGAACTGAACACAGGATTCGAGGTGCAGCCTCACCAGTGCCCAGCAAAGGGGGACAATCACTGCCCTTGTCTTGCTGCTGCACTGGTGCTGATACAGGCCAGGATGCTGGTGGCTTCTTGGCTTTCTGAGCCTCTTGTTGCAAGTTCCCAGATTCAAATGTTGTCCTCCACAAGGCACTACTGGGAACACCTATAACATACCCTTTTAGAATGACAAAGCCCTCAAGCTCCACCTTTAAGGCATGCCATAAGTCAAGGATACAAGATACAATTTCACCTGTAGAGTTTGCTAAACTACTTTTTCACTATCTATAGATTGAACTTAGCTTGTTAACACTAATGCAGCATCAGCCTGAAGGTCAAAGGGTTGGAATCTCACTGCCACAGATAACCAATGCGACACTCCTAAATCAGCTTTGAAATGGTACAAACCAGATGTTGGAAGTGACTTGGAACCAAACAAGTGACACAAACTCTTCCCATTCCCCTCACCCTGCAGAGGGGAATCACAGCTCGGATTCCCCCACAGGTGGCAGTACTTCAGTGGAAACACAGTCACGGGATAACCATGCCAGGATCCTGCAGAGCAAGAGAACATGTGCACATCTACTGGTGTCAACAGGGATCCTCAGTCAAAGCAGCTGCAAAAGGAGGGGAAAAGTGAGTTTCGTTGGGCTAAAGGGAGAACAAGAATGAATAGTGGCTTGTAGCCACTTTTAGTGAGGTAAAATGTGGAACATTACCTGATTTAAAATCATGAAATTGAAGAGAATTAACTGATAGAAATGTTTCAGTTCCTCTCCAGCTAAGAGGAACGAAAGGATTTGATAAGCTATGGAAAGTCACTTACAAAAACCACGGCATTAATTCTTGCGATAAGCAAGCAGTTCTTTTCCTTGAAAGAGTTCATTGTTCAGAAGTAATTTAAGGACAAATTCCAATTCAGGAAAATACATTTCATATCAAAATTTAATCCAATATCCAAGAGTGACAGGAAATTCAGGGCAGCAGGATTAGTTTAATTTTTTTAGGTCCAATTCTTGAGGTCTATTTTTAATGTTGATTCATACAAGTGTTGCTTTAGTCAAACATCTCCGAAGCTGTGATTTGCCAGTGGTTTGGCTCTTCTGGGGAGAGGGAGAACTCAAAAACATTCATGCCTTGGCCAGAAGGTTTGAACTTGTTCTTGCATTTGACTTCCTCTGCACAGCATGGATTCGGATATTGGTACAGCAGAAGTTGCCTGAAAACACACTTGAGCAAGGCTTTGCTGTGTTAGACGTTGCATAAGGGTGTTGAGGACTTTGTGTTGGCAATGATCTGAACATCTCCATCTTCAGCAGGGACTGTAGCAATAGGACAAGGGGTGATGGGTTCAAACTGAAACAGGGGAGATTTAGATTGGATATAAGGAAGAAGTTCTTTACTGTGAGGGTGGTGAGGCACTGGAATGGGTTGCCCAGGGAGGTTGTGAATGCTCCATCCCTGGCAGTGTTCAAGGCCAGGTTGGACAGAGCCTTTGGTGACATGGTTTAGTGTGAGGTGTCCCTGCCCATGGCAGGGGGGTTGGAACTGGATGATGTTAAGGTCATTTCCAACCCTAACTATTCTATGATTCTGTGATTCCATCTCTTTTCTTCTCCCATGTTCCCCAAATAGTGCTCCAACTTTTTAAGACATTGACTTTGTGTCTTTCATTTCATTCTGAGCAAGCTTTAAAAAGTCTTGTGTTTTCCAGGTTTCCTCTACCACCATTTAAAACTGGACAGTTAAATTCTCCTGTAACTCCTGGAGTTCAGGGGTTAAGAAAGACCACAACAACCGGGAAAACACAGAATAAGGAACGTATGGCAGCTACAGAGGGAACCTGCAACACAGCAGAACCACAGTCCCCAGCTGTGAGCAGGATTGGCTCTGCCAGGAGAAGAAAACTGACCGTGCTCGGTCCAGTGCAGAAAGCACCTCCCTTGTACAGGATGTCAACACCCTAAGAACTGACTGCCACCAGCTCAGGTTCTTCCCGTTGCAGGGCAGTTTGGCAGGGCCCTCTTGGAGCTACATAATCAAGCCCTTATTTTCCTGCTAGCTTCATGATGACTGTGTTTCTCCCAAACCACTCCTTTGCTTTCTCATTTTGCCTCTCCATTTTCTACCATTCCTCTAGTAAAGGTTAAGCCAATTTAGAGCTTTCAGTAGGCAGCATTCAGTCATCCAGGAGCCTGATTGTGTCTGCTTGCCCTCAAAATGGGCACAGGAAAGGCACCAGCAATGAAAGCTTTTCCATGTGCTGTCCCACCCTGGATGCCGAGTACCTTGACCTGCAGGTCTTCTCCCATAAGGCCATGAGGATACTTCATTATCTTGGAGCATCATTAGGTTGCTCGGTGAGAGCTACAGTGTCAAACAAGGGTGGGTCTGTCAAATGCTGCCAGTTGGGATGAGATCATCTGGCCAGTGAGACAGCCCAGAGACCATTTGCTTTCACCTAGACTTCAAAGGCCACATCGCTTCCAGCCAATAACCAGTCTCCTTGATTCACACAAATGACCTACAGATGAGGTACTTCACATGTCATTATTGAACCTCTGACCCACCCACTGTCCAGTCCCTATTTTTCCCCTCAACTCTCCAACTGGATACCCCAAATAGGTTAAAGCACAGTGCCTGATAGTCATTCAGTGCTGACTTTCCACTGCTCTGAAAGGCAAACCCTGCACTCGTATGAATATTTCTAAGCTCCAACTCAATAAACAGGCCCTTCATGAGAGTATAAAAATAACTGAGCCATGCTCCAAGACCTTTCACATTGCTGGAGAGGTGCAAAGGGTGTGCAGTGTAAATAAGAATAAGGCTCCCAATTTCTATGCATGCTTTTGTTTTCAATTACACTTCAATTTGTTTCAGCTTTAAAATGAAGCTTGAACGGATGCCAAGGGGTTTTATTCACGAATCCCAACACATTCCAGATTAGCTGTGAACAACAGTTACTCGTTTCCATTCTCAGCCTGCTACTTTTAAAAGGACACAGAAGAGAAGCTCAGATTTAGGATCTGGTTTAGTGCAGAGGACCTGATCTCTTGCAATGAGCGCAGGTGCTTCTGTGTTGAATCATTAATCAACCAAAGTCCCATATGGCCGTTTTATTATGTTGGTATGGCAAGCAGTCAGCTGTGGGGTTTCTTCAGAAGCTCATGAGGTCACTCCATCTCTTTAAAGCAAAACTAATGACTCTCCAGCAAATAGTAAGAGTTGGCAGCTGTGATGTTGAGATGATGTAATTGTACACAGCAGTGATGGGAGGTTTTTCTTGGTTCCTAGAAGCCAATATTACAGAGGTAATCATAATAACAACAGTATTTGCTTACAATTCCTGGACAAGAAAGGAGAGCAAGTTTCTTGCAAGAACAAGCAGTGATCATAGAGAGTGAAAGGTCAGAAACTGGCTGTCAGAATTGGAAGTGGTTAGGGCCAGCCTCTGGCACTGACAAAGCAAGGTAGCAAAGAGCTGACTATTTGCCCTGTGCTAACACACGTATCTTTATACTCTGAGCACCCTGGGCTGCTTCCCTCCCCACACCTCCCCTGTTAACAGCTGGTTATCTGCTTAGTTTTGCCATGGGAAAAATGATGCTATGGAATTCTTTACTACGAGTAGGCTGCCCTAGAGTAAATATATGTCACTGTATACCTTGGCAAAACAGGATGGACACTTCACACTGAACCAGTGACTCAAAGAACTGGCTTTCTTGGGCTTATTGGTGGTGGTGAATTTACTGAAAGCAACTACTAGGAAAAGAGCTATGTTTCTTTTTACAGCTAAAGAGGACTGAAAGGACCGTGCAGGTTGAACTAGACAGGGCCTTGGGCAGCATTGTTTAGTGTGAGGTGTCCTTGTCCATGACAGGGGATTGGAACTAGACGATCTTAAGGTCTTTTCCAACCCAAACCATTCTGTGATTCTATGAATATCTGATCACCTTAACTCTGGGAGGCTCCACGCATTTTGCATCCTTTAGTACCCTCATCCTTCTTTACTTCTTAGGCTTGAAACACAAGGAGAATGCCATTTAACTGCAACGGGTAATGCCTGTAAGAAAATACTGGGCCACACAAGTCTGGCCAAACTACTTTTGCAACATGGCCCATTCCATTACAGCTCCTAATTACTGCTGCACAGATGCTGCTGCTCATAAGTGGGAGTAGCAGGCACTGTGCACCTCCACTGTGAGCTTCCTACTCTGCCCTGCTGGTGGAGTTTGATTTTGGAGCAGTTAGAGATGGACTCAGCAGCCTGGCAAACACAAACAGAGGTTACTTTACTAAACCTTAATGAAGGAACCAAGAAATGAGTGTGTTTTCTGCAATGATGATATGAGTGGCAAGTCATGTCTTACAGTGGGTCACTGTCTCTCACTGGCTTTTGTGCTTTAACAGTTTGTGAGGGCAAAACATCATGTGGGTATATATAATTCTGGTCACTCTAAACCCTGGATCTACAGGGACTGAGAGTTGTGCCTTACGCTATCCAAGTGGTAAAACCCCTCCATCAGAAACAAGGCTGGGGTGTGACCTTCCAGTAAGATTTAATATCACAGGGAACAAATAAGCACTGTAGAAGAGGAGCAAAAAAAAGGTTGGCAAACTTTAGGGAGAAGTGGATTCATTAGAAAGCTTTTATTTTGTTTCAAATCTGTGATGTTATCTGCAAATGATGGTATGAATGCTCCTACTTGTTTCAAATTTGCTTTGAGTTGGTTTTAGATTTTGTGTGATTTTTATTCCCCCAACATTAAAGTTAGCTTAATGAGTGCTAAAGTTATTGCTAATTACTTAAAATTACTGAAATGCAGATAATGGAATTCCTCAGAGGAAAAGGAAACTTGAAAACTTTGGGGTTTGGTTTAGTTTCCCTGACATGGATAGTTAGCATTTCTGATAAAGGAGGTCTGCTTAAGATTCAGGTTTGCTCCTTTCGGTTGCTTTATCCAGAGCTTTGGGCGACATGGTTTAGTGTGAGGTGTCCCTGCCCATGGCAGGGGGTTGGAACTGGGTGATCTTAAGGTCCTTTCCAACCCAAACCACTCTGTGATTCTATGATGCAGATGCTGCACTGGTTTTCAGTTTTGATGGGACTATTCTGGCCAAAATTTATACTCTTTCTGTTTGAAAACCTTGGTCTAAGAGAAGCTTTCGCTGCCTGATGTCCTCGTTCCCCTCTCTGCGCTGGGTTACCTGATGTGGCAGGACCTGGTGTCCATAGCTGCCCCCACCTTCTCTCCAAGGGCAGAACACAGCAGGAGACTCTGGCTCAGACAGAAGACATGCAAACTATTCAGAGGGCAGAGCAATATTTTTGCATAATCCAAATTATTTTAGTCTCATTATTCTAACCAATTTTACCATTAACACAGGTAGTTATCCCCAAAATTGAGCAAAGCCAATGGATGTGACAGGCTGGGTTGAGAATTTCCCATTTCTCCTCCAGTCTGTCATGCAGATGGAGCACAGCAGAACCTCTCCCTTCAGGAGGGGAAAACCCCAGTTCACATCAGCTGTGCTCTTGAGATTACTAAACAAAGAGTGCTGGGAAACCCCAATATATGTAGATATTTCATATTAGAGATCAAGACACTCACAACTACATCACTGTCCCACATAAATAGAAGTAAAAGTTATGTGGGTTATTCACCAGTGTATATTTTCTATGGAATCATAACTATAGATGCTGTCACTGCTAAGTGATTCAGTGATGAATCTGATTCACTGCACAAACACAGCATTCACCACACCTCAGTTGCTGAATAGTGCCAGCCTGGGCACATGTAACCAGGGGCACAGGGCTGGGACTCACAAAGACCCCCTGCAAGGTCCAGCTCTGAGCAGAAGGCTGCATCAGATGTGGCTTCACATCACAGGCACCTACAGGCATCTGCAGAGATCTCTCGCACACCAGTTCCCATAGAGGTTGTGTGAACAAGAAGATATTGCCCTGATACCATAGGACTTGCAAAATAGCGAGTACCAAACACTAAAGCACCATCTAAAAAAGAAGCACCATTCCACATACATTTATTCTGCCAAAACACCACTAATTCATCTTATTTAGATTGATAGACTGGTTTGGATTAGAAGGGACCTTAAGATCATCCAGTTCCAACCCCCTGCCATGGGCAGGGACCCCTTCCACTGGAGCAGCTGCTCCAAGCCCCTGTGTCCAACCTGGCCTTGAGCACTGCCAGGGATGGGGCAGCCACAGCTTCTCTGGGCACCCTGTGCCAGAGCCTCAGCACCCTCACAGTAAAGAACTCCTTCCTTATATCTACCCTGACCTTTCCCTGTCTCAGTTTGAACCCATCACCCCTTGTCCTACCCTCACAGTCCCTGATGAAGAGTTTGCAGAAGTCTCCTGCCCCTGAAGACCCATGAGTGCAGGTGTTTTGCTAAGGGCCAGGCTTGTGCACTTCCTACTGCCCAGCTCAAAGCCAAGAGCACGCTGGCAGGTGCCTGTCCTGGGGCACACACAAAGGGAGCCTGCATCCTAACCTGAACCTGCGGACACTCGAGTCCTTTTCCAGACTCAAGCTGCTCAGGAAAAGTTTCCCATTACTTCACAAGCTAAATCAAATGAATGAATACACCTCACAGTTGCTTTCCTCCACTTTCCCTCCCCACCACAGAGACTCCTGAGCTGGCACAGGCCAGGGTCATTCCACTGAGGTCAATGGAATGATGCCCATTTATATCAGCTGATGATTTAAACCTCTGACTCTCTGGCACGTATTTCTTTTCCACCACGGCTGGATATAAAGCAGTGTCCAGAACATATGGAGGTGAAAACACCCACAGCCGGTTTAAACTCACTCTTGCAGCTGCATCACAACAGTAACAGTGTTTGGCAGAAACTACTTCAATATAGACACGTCTCCAAAGGGAAGGAGAAAAGCCCAGCACGTACATCAATGGTAAATAGGTACCAGCAAGCAGCAACAGCACAACTGGCACCAAGGCGAGGTTCCACCTACACCCCAGCCTTTCCAACTTCACTTTTATGCACAAGTAAGCACTAGAACAGCTACAAGGAAGGTTCAGCATGGGGAAGAGACTGTCTGAGGGGACCTTCCTTGTAAAGAGAAGCTACACTTTGGAACACTCACAAGAACACTGCTGGCTGAGGTAACTGTGTAATGCTGCAGCATGTTTGGGATGGAATTCCAGCTTGACTTCTGCAATGATTGTCTTATGCCCTCAAGCATGAGATTTTATTACCCTTATCTTGGCAGGCATGACACTTACTTATTGGCTGCGGCCTCACTGGAGAGAGGGAGGACTGGCTTGCTCCCATTCCTGACTGGGTGGCTGCTAAGCCAGCTGTCCCAAAAGTTGGAGGGGAAAGAGAGGTTGTTGATGAGATCATGCCTCAGCCCATCTACTTCCAGCTGAAGTCACAATGTGAAAGTAAATAACCACCCAGGGAACCCAAGTGACCAGAGATCTGCTGCGTTTGGAAACCTGGGAAGCAGCTGAGAGGGATGTTCCCACTACAAGGAGCCTTTCAAGGCAAGTTCTAAATCCTGTTTCTCAAAGGTGGAGCTTCTGAAGCCTGTAACAAACTGGGCAGTGCATCCTGGCCTGCTGCTCAATAAATGCTGCTTCAGCCACATCTGAACGTGGAGCAATAGTGACATAAAGTGGCCTGATGGCTTAATCACAGGTAGAAGGTGGAAGCATTTCATAGGAGACCAGGCAGTACCTTAGGTTATTATCCTAGCGCAGTGTGCTGTAAGAAAACCAGACTCCAGGTACTACCTTATTGTTTACAGAAGGGACAGCAGAGCCCTCCACATCTGGTAATGGTAACAGCACAGGATCATCTGGGAGGAGGTACCTGAAACACTGCCTGCTCCTTTCCATAGGCGAGGCTTGCGAAGCAAGTAAAAAGCACAGGTACAATACATGTGAAAATGGGAAAGGCTCTGACAATATCACGTTCCACCCAGATGTCTGGTTCACTGAAAGGGAATGATACGGACAATAACAACAAAAACTGTCTCATTTCAACCTGATAACCAGCTGCCACCCTCAGGATCAGCACATGTAAAGTGTATCTTCAGAGCAATGCGAACAAAAGGAGGGGAAACATAAAAAGAGCATTGAGCTGTCTGACCCTCCTGTCAGCACCACCCGATCACTTTAAACTGCCTGCAAATATCCATCAATATCTCAATATTAGATGACATTATTAAATGGCAGCAGGGACATGCCAGTTTGTCACCACAGTCCTTTGCTGACTATTATATCTCCATATGCTTATTATTTGTGTGGCTTTGAGTCTGATTCTTACAGGGATGGATTTGTCCCCAGGCGCCACACAGTCAGTGCACAAGACAGAATGATCCCCATGACAATTAGGGTTTCCTTGGGATAATCGGACACACATTTTCTTAGTTAAGGACATCATAAGTATTAGATCTAATTACAAGGAAAGCCATGTACTTTATAAAACGTGAATTAAGGTTTGCTTTATAGATTAAAAGCAAATCAATATTTAGCAATAACAGTCCACAAAATGCTTTCTGTAGTTACAATATGACACTGATTAGGAATTCAGGCTGGAATTAGAGGTCTTGGATTTATTATCCAGTAAACTGATAGGTAAACACCTACCCCATTAAACCACCGTTCTCTTAAGTGTTTCCCCTCTGGCCATAAAAGATCAGAGCTTGGCCCTCAGTGGTTTCAGGACAGTCTGATGCAGGTAGTATCACGTGTGTGTTAGCAGCAGCACAGGAGTTCACTGGGGATGCTGTCATGGTCAGGACTATGGAATAAGTGGCAGTTGCAAAGCTTTGGAGAAGATTATTTCAGGGTAAATAAAATATTTCAATATCTTTTGCTTGTCAAAGCCAAACTTGGTTTAATTCTTTATCAATTTATACTGTATTATATATCTTTTTAGGTAGCACACAGTACAATTGTGAGCATCCGCATAAGGAAGTGTATCTGACAGGTATCAAGTACACATGTTGTCAGAGGTGCACCTTAAAGTGCTTGTTGTTTGCCTCTGGATAGCTCTAGAGTTAGAAAACCAAGTTAAAAAAGGCAGAAATAGAAATCACCAATTACTATTGTGACTTGTAACTAAAAAGCAGGATTCTAATTGCAAACAACCAGAAGTGGAACATAAAGAGAGAACCATTGAGAGAAGCAGAAAGTTTTGTTATTCTATTTTCCTCCTGAAATTTCCAAATTGGAAAAAAACAGAGAAAGAAAACTCAGTTTTTCGAAGTTTTTTTCCTTTTCTTTCTTTCTTTTTTTCCCCTGGAGAAGAAAGACTCTTATTCCTTTGTTACACAAAGACTCTTTCATTTCTTTCATTGCTTGGATCCTGAAGTGTTAAGCTAGTTACTCTGCTGTCTATTCACACTGTCGAGAACTCCCTAAAATAAACCCCGTGTAAACAGGGTCCACAGGTCCTGAGGGTTGGAACTGGACGTGTGGAGGAGAGTGGCAGGAGCGAGCAGAGCTTTGAGGTGGATCTGCCTCCACTTTCTGTTCTAAGGCTCAAAAAGTCAAGTTTGACTTCAGCAGCAACTGATTGTTTTCATAGTGAAAACTCAAGGCCAGTAGAAGATGACAGGAAGGGACCCATAACCTCTGATACAAGAGTTCTCTCACTATAAATCTCTGTCTCTGACTCTTTTTCCTTGTCTTCAACAGCCTTTTTGAGCTGCAGCAATGGGTGCCCCGCTGACACTATGGACATTCCCCAGTCTGCTCTGCTCCTTCAGGGCCTGACAGCTCCCTGCTCCCCAGACTATCCCTCTCTTTTCCTATCTACTTCTCTACCAATGTTTCTCTCTCTGAGCATGCACCTGAGGACACCATGAGTGAATATAGTACATATCATATATCACAACATGCAAATAGCTGGAGCTGCTCCAAAGAAAAGCATGAGAAGAACAGGGCAAAGGGTCCTTTTGGCCATGAAAAGCCATCTCCTTTTGATTACCACCTGAATTACAGAACATGGACATAAAGATCTGAGTGTGGAAAGTGGTCTCACTCCCTGGTCATGGGCAGATCTCTGCCAGAGAGGTCTGTTCAATAGAAAAGGACTTGATTTCAGGGACTATTCATCCACACAAAAGCAACCTCAAACACAAATCTGCAGAGAAGCTATTAAACAAGATTGGATATAGTTATACTATACACACCACTGTAATGATCCACAGATTTAAAGGCATGAACTGGTGGTGAGCAGAGGCTTGACACAGCTTTGACTGTGAGAAATGATAACGTCACAGTGAAGGGGGAAAACCCCACATCTCCCTAACCAAAACCCATCCATTTTGTCCTGTTTCCTCAGCAGAACATCCCAAATACCTTGTTCGACATTGCAACAAGCCGAACTCCAAAGAGTTTGGACAGCAGAAATAATGACACAGGTTTAAGAAGGTAAAAAATCCTTCCTGCTCTTTGATTAACTGGGCTTCTTGATGGAGTTAAGTGCAAACAGCTGCCTGGACTTCAACTGCAAAGCCTAAATCTAAACACTCGCTGTTTACATAACCCAAACTTCTAATCAGGCAGCTGGATAATCCACCCATTTAAAGCATCCCAAAGAGTTCCAGGGAAATGTGATTTTCTTACAGCTAAGCCAATCAACAACCACTTTAAGAAACTCCAGCTACCAAGTTACTACTTTGGAACAGCAGTCTCAGCGGGATGGGGTCGCGACCCCACCGGGAATCACAAAGCAGTTTTGGTGGGATCCTTCCCCCTTTCTATTCCTTTTTTCTTTCTCCCTTCTGTTTTTTCCCCTTTGAGAAGTCCAAATCTGAGTCTTTCATTTCCTCTATATTCAGATGCTGCAAGGTAATAAATGAGGGAAGGAGAAAAGCATAGAAGCAGTGCTCACACGCATGCTGGCATTTGCTCACAGGGCCTTAATCTAAAATCTCATGGAATCCTGACCACATCCATCCCAAAGAACCTGGGAAAGGAAAAGTACAATCACCACCAACAGAGTCCATAATTCCTTAGGGGGGAAAGGGAAAGAGAAGCAGGTCTTTAAACTGACTTTAACTGGCCATAGTGCTCCGTGCATAGGGCCCCGCATCTCACGGTAGTGTTCTACCACTATAACTCATTATAAGGTCAGGCTCCCAGTTTTATGTCTATGTTTGGCTGAAATACCTTCACCTTATTGCAGTTTATGATTACTTACCAGATATCCCAATGTTTGTCTTCCTTTTCCTTAGTAAAGTCCCTGGGCTAAATCACATCCACTCACACCTGTTAAATGAGAGGCTGAACGCAAACATGTTCCCTGGCCAACATCACAGTTAACAATCTGCTCATCCACACAACCACTAACAATATATGTTAGGTTTCAACTGCATTTTATGTGTCCCTAAGAAAGGTGATGCTTCCTGGACTAAGCAGAGAAACATGGGATTTACTTCTGAGTTTACTGCTGAGCTACAGGGTGACCCTGCACAACTGCCTTGATACTTCTGCACCTCCATATCCCCACCTTTAAAGGTGGCTGGAGATGTTTAGCTTTTAATTTGAGACATGGTAAAGCAAATGACTTAGTTTTAGTAATGAACTAAAATGCTCAAGATTGTAAGTTAAGCTCTATTTAAAACTAGTGAATTAAATTGAAAAGAAGAAGATTTCACTTTCTCCAAGCAGAAAGTGATCCTTTTAGAACACCTGGCAATCAAATAAAAGGACATGCTTTTAGGAAGAGCTGATACAATCCGGCCATAGAGGAAGTCAATGTCATTCAGTCAACGATCAGTGGAGATCCAGTACTGGAGATGCAACACTGGAGAAACAGCACTACATAACCCCTGTCAGATTATATGCCTAGCATTTTAATTCCTAGCCAAAGAGGCTGGGGAACAAAGCTGAGAATGAGCTTTTATTTTTCACTTTAAAGAATCGTTCATAATAGTGCAATGTTGGAAGGAATGTGGCAGATTTTAACTGGGATCTGAATATACAGAGGAAAATTTCCTGTGCTTTTCAGTGATAGGAGAGGTCCCTTTCAAATAACTTGAATGAGAGAAAAATGAGGAGCAGTAAAAGCTTAGCTTAGCTTCTTATTATTCAAGGTTTCCAGGAGTTCCTCCTGCTTATGGATAGGTGTCCTTTCCACACAGAAGCCCAGAAGAAGAAAGCTCTTGCATTAATACCCACTAACTCCTGGGACTGGGTTAGAATCCCTGTAAAACACGCTGCTTATGAATTCCTCTATTGTCTTTACCCTATGATCTAACAGATAAGCGTCAGTGGACAGCAGTGAGAACAGAAATACTTGATTTGAGAGGAAAATTCCACATCCTTCACCTTCACACTAAGAAGCCAGCTGCCATATCTGCTCTGTTCTTAGCTCTGCCTCCTTCTTACTGGAACTACACAGCAAACTATCTGCCCCCAGCTGTATTGCACAGCACAGTCTGACCTGCATCCTTAGCAGATTCCTATGCCTTTCTTAGGAGTCTATAGCTCCTTTCAGCTTTCCAGCTTCTTTTCCACTCCCGTGGCTGATTGGCACAGAAAGTCTGGCAAAAAGAGAAGCAGAGTCCAGCACTAACCCCAAGAGAAGTGAACTGCCAAGTGATAGGAAATTGGAAGATTATTTATAGAACACCAAAATAACTTCAGTTCCCTCGAGCTCTAATCCTCTTT
Source organism: Melopsittacus undulatus (assembly GCF_012275295.1). Classification (NCBI taxonomy): domain Eukaryota; kingdom Metazoa; phylum Chordata; class Aves; order Psittaciformes; family Psittaculidae; genus Melopsittacus; species Melopsittacus undulatus. Next base: position 4,647,028 of record NC_047529.1, on the reverse strand, counting down.
TCCATCTTTAGAATGAGACCACCTCTATTTGGTTTTCGGGAGATGTGCTTGAGTTTAAGGTTCCTATTTAATCATTTTTAAAAGGCCAAGGGAAAGGTTGGAAGAGCTTTGAGCTGCAGAAACAAAACCAGTCCATATTCTCTTTGCATAAGGCTTGACCGCTACATGCACTACAAGGTGAGCAAGACGGCTGGAACTAAGTGTGGCATGGCAGGAGGTGACATCTAGCTCACAGACTAGTCAGTAAAACACAGCATGAGCCTTTGCTGAGAGACATCCTGCACTGAAGACCCACAACACAAAGCAAGTGTATAGAGTCCAACACAATAGAGGATACCTCAAAGTTGCGGTCCCAACCTGCATCCTCAGCCTCTACTCCATCACCACTGGGTGCTACCCTTCAGCCACCGACCCTCCAGTAGTGCCATGAGGAAGCTCTGTAGTTATTACTATCACTGCAGTGTTTCCTCCTTTGCTGACCAGCACAAAGCACTTCCATGAAGAACACCTACAGCATTTGCATCCAGCTTTCCTCGTGAACATCTTTATAACTATGTGGCTTTTAGGATGAATGTCCCAATTAGGCAACTATTTATTTTCATGAAGAGTTCAGTTTGGCTTGTTTCCCAGCAGCTTCTGGACAGCTAAAATAATAGAAGGATTGTAATCCAAATAACTGTGTCCTGAAAAATAGATACATCTGCACTATTTGCCATTGAACAAGCGCCAAGCCCAAATATTACCTGGTAATTTTGAGAAATAAATAAAATATAACCAGTTTCAAATGAAATACCCCTTCTAGATCCACATCTTTCCACAGTCTTCGTTTTCTGTATCCTGAAAATGCAAAGTTTTATAGCAAAATATGAATACAACTTTTTCAGCAACAACTTTGTCACATTAGACTCATGTAGCCATATACTTGGATTTCAATATACTCTCTGAGGAGTCATTTTTCAGTATCTTAGCATGGTGGGACTCATCCACAACCTGAACCTACCAGTCAGTCAGAACTTGTATGTGAGAATCTCAGTAACAAAGCTCATTCCAATGAGCTTTATTCATAGTATCATAGAATCATAGGATGTTTTGGGTTGGAAAGGACCTTAAGATCATCCAGCTCCAACCACCCTGCCATGGGCAGGGACACCTCACACTAAACCATGTCACCCAAGGCTCTGTCCAACCTGGCCTTGGACACCTCCAGGGATGGGGCATTCACAATTTCCTTGGCCAACCCATTCCAGTGCCCCACCAGCCTTACAGTACAATCAAATCCTTGCCTTTGCAGCAGGTAAAGGGGGAAAGAAATCACTAACATGGCTCTGTTTGACCTCGTAGCTTCCCTGTACTGCTCCCATCCTTCTTTGCTGTTCTTCCTTCACACCATGGGTTCTTGGACAGCAAAGAAAAGCAGTCCCTGCCTTGAGGTTGGCAGGGAAATCAAATTAAAAGTGCCAATCACGTTTGCAGCAGTGTAGTCAGCTGAAACAATCGTTGTTATTGATACTATGGCTTCACTTCAGGTAACAAGTAGCTCAGAGCCCTGTAATGCCAGGAATGGGAAGGAGACAGCCAATATGAGCTCACTTAAGTCTTTTCTTTATTTAAACCTAGGAAAGAGAATGTGTAACAGTTACGTTAGTCTGTGTGTGAGAACACTAACCACAGTACTACTACAACTGTCCACGTGTATTCACCAGTATCCACCGAACAGCAGGCAATGCAGTTTTGGGTTTTCTCCTTGTCCTGCTATTTCTTAGCTGTCTTAACCTTGGACAACACATTTAAGTTCTCCCTTGTCTAGTGAGCAATAACTGACCAAAAAAAGCCTATCTTGCTTATGCTTCTGACTAACTAACAGCTAACCCACTGTACACTAACCCACAACCAGCTCTAGTTAACACTGCAAATTTAGATGCCAACGTAAGGAGTAATGGTTCTGTCTGCAGAAAATGAGGTGCAGAATATCTGGGTGTTTTAACAGAGAAGCTTTCCAGCTCTCTAAGTGGCAGGCTCAGCCCTGCAAGCTAACATACAGCCCTGCTGTGTGCTTACAGCTGCTTCAGCCCCTGCTAAATCAAGTTGTCCATACACAGCTTCAAACACTATTCAGCTTCACCATATAGCTCTCTATTCAGCCAAGGCTATGGGGCAGAACCAGATCCTATCTGTTCACCATCCACAGCTGCAATGCTAACACTGCTTTCATTCTGTAGGGGTTTCTAAGAGAACTCATTTGAAGTCTGAAAGTGCTAAAGGGTAGTTATTCTGTATAGTTAACAGTTTTCTACTGCAAACAACTACATACCCAGCATCTGCTTACCTTGTTCAAAAAAAGAGGAGCTTTTAATGAAAAGATATGGTAAGAACCATATTTAAAGATTCAAACCTCAGAATTCCTTTCACAAGGTCTGCTTATAGAAATTGGAAGTCCGTTTTCTTCTCAAAGGATACTATAATTCTATTGCATTACAGGCATCTCTACTAAATGTTTGCCTGTGTTTCTGTGTAAGGGAAAAGGAAATCATAGGATCATAGAATGGTTTTAAAGGACTTTAAAATCATCTAATTCCTCACAAAAGCAGCATTTTTAGGTTAAAAATACCATCAGACTGTATCACATGTGCAACATGTCCATGATGGAGCATCCCAAGAAACTAGTCACAACTAGCAAAATGAAAACAAGAACAAGATACTATTTGATGTGCCTAAGATTGGGTTTCACAAAACAGGGAAAACCAGGTTTCTCACAGGGATTCCAAGTTAAGCTATCTACTACCTGAAAGGAGAACTAGCTACTGTCTGTCATCGGTGCGCTACTAACAGTGTATTAGTCTGCTGACATCTCCATCTAGAAAACCCTGGTAAATGGTCTCAGGATGAGAGGCAAGAGCGAGTGAAAAGGACTTGCTGTGATGTGGTGGTGGCAAGGGGGATTTTTTAGACATCTCCACTTACTTTGTGATAAAATGCTTGGAAGATGGTGTCACTTCCCTCCCAGACAGCCCAGCTTTTCTTAGCGCCTGATAGGGAATCGGTGACCTTCTGTGTATCGGAGCTAATCTCAGGATGTGTCACATCTGTAGCAGGAGGAACAGCTGAGCAACACTTGTCCAGGCATAATTGAGCCTCAAGATTGCGGAGCAGTGTGTGATTAATTGGCTGAAGGATTGCTGATAAAGGGGAAGAGGATAATGACCCACCGGGGTCAATGGGTGGTGCTCGGCTTATCTGGAGGCATAACAGGCATTAAAAGAAATGCTCCTGATCAAGGTCACAGGGAATGGTGACAGATTCTGTGTGAGTGTGAATTTGAGGCATTTCAAAATCACATTCCATAGATGTGTGTACTTAGGAAGAGTATTTTAATGCCTTTTATGGTTCTGGTTCCACAATCATTATTCACAAAAGCACAGCCAGGAGTCTAATTTCAGAGATCTCCTGATCGGCTTTGCAAGCACCTCCACAGAGACATGGAAGAGGTAAGCCTAAACCAAGGCAATTCCCACTTGGTATTCATGTGGATATTCTAGCTTGTTCCTAGGTCCTCTTAGAAGCCAACAGGCAATACTCCCACGTTGGAAAAGGGGAAAGAGCCACCTGGAACAACTTCTGTGGGCAACATCCGCAGTGACACACACATATAACTCTTGGTTGAGAAACTGCTTCGGCTCTCTAGGAGTGCTCAGCTAAGCTGAGAAGAGCAGGTATCATTTACACTCCACACATCTGGCTTCTCAACAGCAACAACCTCCTTGGTGCACCATCAGGAAGGGAAGCCTCAAACGTGTCTAAGGATGGACTTTAGAGCAACTGCTCCATTGCAGTCTTGTACTTCAGTCCATCAGGATGCTTTATGCAGATCAACTACATCTTGTGCAATAAGTCTGCAGTAGCAAAGCTGCTGTCAGTATCTGCTGAGTTCAGATTTATTTAACTAAAAGATGTTACATTTTTATTATTTATGTAAATTATTTTATTATTAATTTAAAATAATAAATACAGCAAAAACTAAAAGATGCCTTTTTATAACATAGCAGCAGCCTGTTCTGGCACACAGAGGACTCCCTGCGCATCTTCTGCTACCTCTCCCTCAACAGCCTAAACAAATTTGACTGTCCAGATGGAAACACCCCAGGGGTTCACAGCTGGCTGATCTCTTCCTTACTCTTTGGAGGAACAACAATTTGTTTACTCAAACAGCTCTCCCTGTTCCCTGCACTGACAAGAATTTCACCTCCATCAAAGAGCAGACCAGTTTTTTCTCTTAAACTCTAACTATTCCTAAGAGAGATTCTATGGGAGCTGAGCTCTTTACGCCTCATGACTGCACTCCAGCTGCCTGTAGCCTAATGGTGTTTCTTTCATCTGCCACACAGGCGTTCATACACTGAGGTTACTGCTCAATTACCCTGTTGCTTGTGGAAAATTGAGAGGATGGCAGTTTATTGGAACTGAAGTGTGAGGGAGAGTCCTACAGGGAGGAAAGTCACCCTTTGAAGCTGCAGGCAGCACCAGTTTATGTGGGCCACACAAGAGAAGGTGTGGTGGGTCACCAGCTGACATACGCTCAGTAGAAACCAAAAGTCATACTGGGTTTGGCACAAATACAAACAGGCAAAGCATCAACTAGAACAGGGGTTTTAGTCCTTAATGGAAAGTTTTCCACTTCAAACAACCACAACGAGTAGGAAAAAGGAGCTTAAAAGTTGTTCACGGCTGAAAAAGTCAGAACATGAAAAGCAGCAATGAAGAGTTTGCAACCTACAGCATTTTCACACTTCTATTCCCTCCCTGGGCAAACATGCCCATTCCAAGAAGTGAGCTGTATGATATTGATTATATAAGTTGAGCAAATGGGAGTCCATGGTTTCAGACAGTTTTCCCATCCCCTGACAGGCACATCTGGCAGCACACATCTTCTGAGCTAAGTGGAAATGGCCACGTTGCCATGAGCAATCCATAGCCTCATCCTGACGAAAAACTGGATTCAAACTGGACTGCCCTTGAGCAATGGTATGAGTATTGCCCATCTCCTGAGAGAAAGGATTTGAATACTGTTCCTCACAAAGAAGATTTATAGCTGATCATCATGCAGAAAGTGCTGGGTAAGGGTTATCAGTCCTTCCAAACATTAGTGACTAATTCAAACCTCTTTGGTGCATCCATCACAGGGTACTACAGCATTATGGTTTTCTCTCCTCTTTGGCTGTAATTCTGGATCCTTAAGGGTGTTCCTTTACAAACCCTGATCTATTTATGCGGCTCCAAATGTGCTGAGCTCAATTCTAATTTATAATCTCCCTTCTTGTCCTTGCAGCACTTCCCCTCTTCCCAGCATGTAGCTTTCAAGTGTCCCACTTTGTCATGCACTGCCCTCCGATGAGTTCAGTAATGAAGCTCATACCCAGCTCTAAAAGCAGCTCCCCTGACAAAGCTCACTTAGTGCTACAGAGCACTACAGAGCCCTATGGACTATTGAAGCACAAAGGTGAGATTAACTAAGGGAATTTGCAAGGTGGGATGGATACAGAAAAGCTCAGCAATATTTCTGTCTGAGCTTTGTTCTCATACAAACAGTTCGGATGCATTAACAAGACAAAACAGGTTATGAAGGGCATTTTTCTTTGTGCTCGTAAGACTATGGTGCTCTCTAAGACAGACACGATGTTGCCTTTCACACCTAAACAACTCCCATGGCCAGAGCCATCCACAAGAGGAGAATATTGCTCCCCCATACGTTTCAGATGTTTGCACAGCAGGGGATGGCTGGCACTATTCGTTTGCAGAGTACAGTGGTCCCGGATTTGTTCTGGTGAACCCAGACGCTGCTTTAATGTACTTTGTTTAAAATCTTACTATGGTTTTATGTATTTGCTTATGTTTTGTGTTGAAAAACTTAGTCTGGGCAAAACAGCATGTGTAGAACATGGGGGGTTGTGTTCTCAGAGTTAATTGAGCGTTTATATGGAGATGTGCAAACTGCATGCATGCAAAGAATTGTGGTCAATGGCTCAATGTCCGGCTGGAGACCAGTAACGAGTGGGATCGGTGTTGGGACCGGTCTTGTTTAACATCTTTGTCACTGACATGGACAGTGGGATTGAGTGCGCCCTCAGCAAGTTTGCCGATGACACCAAGCTGTGTGGTTCTGTTGATATACTGGAGGGAAGGAATGCCATCCAGAGGGACCTTGACACGCTTGTGAGGTGGGCTGATGCCAACCTCATGAAGTTTAACCATGACAAGTGCAAGGTCCTGCACCTGGGTCGGAGCAATCCCAGGCACAGCTACAGGTTGGGCAAAAAGGAAATTCATGGTAGTCCTGCGGAGAAGGACTTGAGGGTGTTGGTCAATGAGAAAATGAACATGAGCCAGCTTCAGTGTGTGCTTACAGCCCAGAAAGCAACCGTATCCTGGGCTGCATCAAAAGGAGTGTGACCAGCAGGTCAAAGGAGGTGATCCTGCCCCTCTACTCTGCTCTCGTGAGACCTCACCTGGAGCATTGTGTGCAGTTCTGGTGTCCTCAACATAAAAAGGACATGGAACTGTTGGAACAAGTCCAGAGGAGGCCACGAGGATGATCAGGGACTGGAGCACCTCCTGTATGGAGACAGGCTGAGAAAGTTGGGGCTGTTCAGCCTGGAGAAGAGAAGGCTGCGTGGAGACCTCAGAGCAGCTTCCAGTATCTGAAGGGGGCCTACAGGGATGCTGGGGAGGGACTGTTCATTAGGGACTGTAGTGATAGGACAAGGGGTAATGGGTTGAAACTTAAACAGCAGAGGTTTAGACTGGATATAAGGAAGAAATTCTTTACTGTGAGGGTGCTGAGGCACTGGAATGGTTTGCCCAGGGAGGCAGTGAATGCTCCATCCCTGGCTGTGTTCAAGGCTAGGTTGGATGAAGCCTTGGGTGATATGGTTTAGTGTGAGGTGTCCCTGCCCATGGCAGGGGAGTTGGAACAGGATGATCTTAAGGTCCTTTCCAACCCTAACTACTCTATGATTCTATGATTCTAATACTCTGACGATGCTATTTTAATGAATGCCAACCTACCCATAAACAGTACCGCCATGAGTGAGGTCCTTCTTCCAGCAGCAACAAGTTGCCACTCTTACACACTCATAAGATGCGTATCACTTGTCCCATTTGGAGGTTGGCTTTTATCATAAAAACACTTTGTCATAAGAACAACAAACTTTCTGGTTTCCTTTAGAGCAGCACTTGGGGTTCTCACCTCTGAGCCTGCTGTTAGGATTCACCACTCTGATCTACACATAGAATACAGTCATCCATTAATGCAGCCTAAAAACCTGATACAAATGTCTTTGTATCATGGAAAATTATTCCACAGATTCTCTACTATAAAAAGAAAATGATTCACTTTATTACCTTTCACTGTCCGTATCTGTCATGCCTTTGTTACTATCTGAGCTTTGTCATTAGATCAAGGAGGGCATGAATATAAACACTTTTCTCCCTACCTTACTATAATCCTCTCTTAGATAAATCAATGTGAGTTAAAATACATCTGCAAATACAACTCCCAGCTTTTCACCACATCCAACCAGTAGAAAGCCAACTGCCACTGCTCACTGCAGCCAGCAAGGAGACACTATGTGCTTTTGTGAGGACCCATGGCAGGATCCAGGTAGTCACAGTCAACTTCCTTGGTGAGCACCAGAGAGAACAGATACCTGAAGACAAAAGTAATATCATCCTAAAGCAAGTATCTGATATAGGTCACTTCAATCATCTTCTAAAATCCTCTTTGCTCATCATAAAGAGAGCCCGGGCTAAGTAACACAGATGGGGATAACAGAATTGTAGCTGTTTCCAGCAGTTTCCATGCAGGCACTGTATATAATCACCACCTACAGTCCTCATTTGTCTATAATAAAGAGACAAAGCCACAGCCTACCAAGCGTTTGAGAACTGGGAAGCCACTTGCACTGAGAGAAGGGACACATTGGTCTTGCTAACACTTAGAATGAGAAGCATCCAGGAAAAGTCTGGCTTCAGACACCTCACTCTTCTCTGGTACTTTTCATCTGTGGATCTGAAAGTATCTCACAAAGCAAACCAATGTTATTATTCCTGCTTTACTTGTCCAAGGTCATCTGGCACACACACAAGCTGAACTCCAGGGCTCTGAAGTGCTGCCGAGGACCACACAAACCACACACTCTCCCCTAGAAACAGCATTAATGTTATCTCCAGAAACACAGGAATTTGGGATTCACAGAATGAATCTAAAACTAAGTTTCTAAGATAAATGAATATGAAATAAGAGCAATTATGAATGTAAATTAAATAAGAAACTACTTATCTGGACTGGGTTTTTAGGCATCTGCCTTGGGATTTGCAGTGCAGAAATACCATGGCTCTGACATCACAAGTATGAACTTCTGTGCATTGAGAAAATCCCACTGTTTATTTGGATCTTTTGAAGCCTAGTATCAATATAGCTTCTTAGTCCCCAGGGTGTCCTCAGCATTTGAGATGTGTATTTTTAACTTCTGTACTTACTGACATTCCATTCACGCTGTTTGGCTGCTCTCTCCATCAGGGCTTCATCAGCCATCGCTCTCATTTTGGCACCATCAGGCTTATTTGCTTTACCATTTCCTAAAAGCCTGTGTGAAGAGGTGTGGCTTGCTACACCAATTAGTTCACCCACACAAAGACTGTGTTAACTTAAGAGCTAAAGTTCTTTGAGGGCATTTTCCTATCAAAGCAATCAGCATAAACCAAGGAAATCACCAGTTAAGACAGCACTGATGCTCAGGCCATTGTACACACCACGTTTTACATGCTGTGATGCCCACAAGCCATAATACCTAAAGGTTTCCACTGACCCCACTTCCACACAGCAAGCTCACCTTTACCTCCAGGATTCAGCCACTGCAGTGTATCTACTCAGTCCCTACACACATACCATGGTAGGAATCCAAGTGGCATAAGGGACAATGCCCATGGGGATATGTCATAGGTTAAGTGGATTTCTAGAGTGCCATTAGGGATGTATAGGTAGCAGCTGTCAAATATAATGTCACTACTTGGTTTTAATAATGCAAAGAAGAGTCAGAGCTTTCTGGGCCAGGTATGTTATATTACCACACCAGGAATCAGATGCAGCCAGGAGACAGCAGTCCTCCCCAACACTCCTGCTTGAGCCCTCTCTTTCACACACTGATGGTACATTGGACAAGAAGATTATGACCCCATAATATAGTCTCATTGGTTACAGCCCTGGTAAGAAACTTTTCCCATCAGAATTCTTCCCTCTGCATGACATCACATACAACATACCCATCCTAATGGCAAAATACCAGGTACAAGTAGCGCTTGGTCTTGGTGGGGGGGGCTAACTAAGGATAAACACAGTTTGGAAGCTGGCACTGTCCAAGTCACTCCATGTTGTCCCTAGAGTAAAATGCTAGGAAGAAAAGCTGGACACACCAACCAAGTTGGCAGGAGCACAGGAATTTATTTTAGCTGCCATAAAGACCTGAAACAAGAGCTTCCCAAATCTCTGCAGGTATGTCTGTGACTTTTCCATCATCAGTAGCCTGCTGCTTAGGGAAGCAGAGCATTAGGCTTTCTTTAAGAGAGTTTTAAAAGCCCCTCTGTTCACTTTCAACTATTCATCACAGTCATTTGAAGTTCTCCTTTGCACCCCTCCTTCTTCTTACTCACATCTGGTGCTGCACACTACGACACTGCAACCATAAATAACGAAGGCATGATATGGAGATACTGGATGCTCTGTTCCAGTGTCCTCAGAGTCAACCATTCAGTAAAGTTCTTAGGTTTCCATTATAATAAATACATGGGGGGGGGGATAGAAAGTTCCCTATTCTAGGATACAGCTTTTAAATAGCAGGGTCAGCAAGCACCCAGCCTGAACAATAAATGGCATACTGTAAGATGATTTTCTCCCTTAGTGATTACATTCACATTGAAAACTTCAGAACAGATAAGATTTAGCAAAAGCATTTCATGAAAGGCTGGTTTATGCCAGTAGTTGGTCTCCTGGTAAAATCTGGTATTTGAATCTCCTATATATAAGAGGCTGAAATGGGAAAAGGCTGGTTTTAGCTGTCTCTGCTCCGGATAGATGACACAACAGTATCTTGTCCCAACACATGAACTTGTTATGAGGTTACAAAGGTACTACCAGAGACCTCTCTGCACTTGGTGAGTATTTCTGTAGCCATGTACCATCTCTGCTGTGCAAGCATATCCTATTCCACCACTGATTTGTCTGATCATGGAAATGGAGGTGAAACTGCAACCAGTTTTGCAATTTTTCCAAACAAATGAAATTACACTGACACCATCAGCCTGTTACTTTCCATTTCCAGAACCTCCTTGTTGCTGGTGCACAAGTGTATCTGGAAAAGAATCATAGCATCACAGAATGATTTGGGTTGGAAGGGACCTTTAAGCTCATCTGGTTCCAATTCCCCACCTCCCACTAGAGCAGGTTGCTCCGAGCCCTGTCCAACCTGGACTTGAACAGTGCCAGGGATGGGGCATTTACCACTTCTTTGGGCACCCTGTGCCAGCTCCTCAGCACCCTCACAATAAAGAACTTCTTCCTTATATCTAACCTGAATTTCCCCTGTTTAGGTCTGAACCCATCACCCCTTGTCCTATCTCTACAGCCCCTGATAAAGAGTCCCTTGCAGGCTGCTCTGAGGTACCAGCCCAGCTTCTCTTCCCCAGGCTGAACAGAAAGAAGCCTCTTTAAGTGGAGAGCTGAAGAAATGGGGTTTGGCCAGTAGGTGAACTGTGCACGTCCAAACACTACAAAGTCTAGATTGGAGCTGGGAAAGCTGTGTTAATATCCCTTCAAAACTCTGCTTCCTGCACCCTTCTGGTGAAATAAATCTCCTGGGAATAAGTGCATTAGGGCCTATCTTCTCTGTGGAAGCTATTTGGGGTTTATCATTAAGGGTAAGCAGATTCCTTCTGGGTATTTTCTGAGGTGCTTTTGAGTTCCAGAGTCTGGAGGACAAATACCCCTGTAGTATTTATGTACTGGTGAGAACCAACCATGGCAAAAACGTTCCAGTTTAATGATTCACAACCACATACAAACCAGGTCTCACACAACACAAACGAATCTCAAGAGCTCATCATCACCTCTACAGTTCCCAGGGAAACCAGGAGAAATCCATTTAACTCAGTGCACATTAAACCCTTACCTTTCTTGACTGCCCATCTTAATTTCTCAATCTTGCCTTAGTGATACCAATTTCAATAAATTACTTACTTCCATACAAAGTTGCCCTCACACACAGCAAAAGGACTCCATGAAACTCCAGAAGAAGGGAAAAGCTGTAGTAACATAAAGCACTAAAGCATTTGGAGGCACTCAGAGGTTAAACTGGACTACAGTGAAAGAAATCACTGGTGAAGGGTTCATTTATTTACATTCCCATTAGAGGAGTCTACAGAGACATACATCAACAGAAACAAACCATTTTAGTACATTTACTGACTGAACATCCATCAGTGAATGTGATGTATGCCAGCGTGTCTTAGGAGTGACAAGATATTATTACTGTAGTGCCAAAGGAGGAGAGGGGGGCAGGGGAATGCACAAAAGGGAGTGCTGATCCTTGCCTTAACAATGAGCCCCTATTCTCCTTCACTGCACCTGAGCTCCAAGGCTTCAAAACCAAGGAACTTTTCTTGCTGGACACTAAGATATGCTGTGGTTTGCTTCGTGCTTGGTGGAATACGAGTCCTTGGTGGTGTAATACATTATTTCCTTAAAGGAAGCCCTTCCTCCCATAGTATCTCCTGACTACTGTATCACCCCTGCTAAATAAATGACTTCATCTCATTCATCAGCCACATGCAGCTTTACTCCTTTCCCCCTCCTTCCCACTGTTTGCACTCACTGTTTGTTGTTTTAAGCACCTAACCCCCTATTAATCCACCAGACAGCACAATAGATCCATTTGTGAGAGACAGCGATTAGAGCTGGAAGCACTCAGTCATTCCTTGAAGCACCTGTTTCATTCAAAGAACCAGAGGGAAAAAGCAGAAAGCAGGACAAAGTGTTGGTGGAAATAGAGAGAAATGGGAAGAAACTCTTAGTGTGGTGAGAGCCACTAAACTTTGGAGGATGTCTTTGTGCCTTCTTCAACCAGTAGTGCAGAAAACACACACAGCATCTGCAGTACCAAACTCACGTGCCTGTGACACTGGGAGGCTCCTCATCGACTGCATCCCTGCTCTTCAACTCTCAACAGAGTGGAGGAACATACAATCTACTTCACTGAAATACTTTTGCCATTATTGTCTTTATTACTTTTTTCCCTTGCCCAATATTTAAGTTACTCTTAACACTGGGACTATTTCAACCAGCTCCATTTCTGAAACACCCTCAGCACCAACACTGGACCCTTCCGTTGTCCCAGGTTGTGTGGTTTTTCTTCCAACAGCATCAAACATCTGTCCCAGTATTGGAAAATGAGTACGTTAAGAGAGCATGAACATGGCTTTGAACTTTCATCATCATTTTGAGCAGTCATATAAATGTAATAGCAGCCTTCATATACATAAACACATGTCGAAAGGGTCAGTAACTAGGTGGCTGTTGGATTTACCTTCTTTGAATGCAAAGGTGACAATCCACAAACAAAACTACCAAGTGGCATAGCACAGCTCTGAGTCATTCTCTTTCTTTTATGAAATGAGAGAAAATTATACACCAAGCAGATTGTATAAGCACCACAGGCAATAACTAAAGCTGGAAGAAGGCCAGGCCCCATTAATAGCTGCTATTTGATCTAGTTCAAGATCTCTAAACACCCAATGCCTGTTGAAGTCAGGGGAAAGGCTCCTATCAGTTTCAGGAGGTGCTGTATTCAAACCCAGCATGGCTGGCAAATGATAGTGCATGGAACAAGGAGCAGAGCTGATGCTGCAGCAATGAAGTTCATCACCACACTGGAAAGCAGGCTGTGGTAAGGCTCCATAACTCCGGATTGATCAGCTCTTCCTCTTTCCAGGGGAATCTGTCCTCTTGAGGACTTTTAAGCCCCTAAAATTAATGGGATTACTCCAGGAATAATGCACCACAGAACCTGAATATTTATGGTAAATCTACCACAGTGATTTCAAATGTGCTGCGGTCCAAGAACTCTGAATAAAACATCCACAACTCAAAGACAGATCTTCCACTGATAGAAATCAGCTGTTTCCCTTTCAAAGCAATGGGGCTGCAACCGTTTGTGACTAATAAAACCACAGCTTCCCATTTGCAAAATGAACAGAACAGTTGCAGTATTTCATAGGCCTTTGCTCTTATTTGCTTACTGTATAACAACAGCTCATTTCATGTAAAATCATAGTTCATTTCTGCTCCTTCAAAGGGCAATAGTTTTGCTTATCACAAAACTGTAGGCATTGTAAGAAACTATTTGGATTCCAGCTGGTTTTAAGTTGCACTGCTTATGCATTAGTAACTTCTTTAAGAAGTCCCCAGAGGAAATGAAGCATGTATTATGTTAGCAAGTGCATGCATAGGAATAATATAAACCACACCTTTTCTCCTCTTTTCTAAGCTCTCTTTGGAATTGGCTCTGTTAATAACACATAGAAACACATACATGTGTGTGTATGTAATGGGTGCATATGTATGTGGACACAGAGCTATATTTATCTACATGTATCATTAGAGCAACAGTCATCCTTTCATAAGGCTCATCAATAGCAGGTTTTACTCACCTGATGGGCAAGTTGCCATGGGGCCATCCTGTCTGTCAGCACACCTTATCTGCTATCATGCCTTTCTTCGGATCCATAGTTCCAAGTAAGAAAAGGCTGGATATCTGTCTCCTCCTAAACACAATCAAATTAAAGCTGTAATTAGCGGCCTGCCCTGGACAACCAGGTTACATTCCACTCCTCAGGCAGAGCCCATGCAGAGGTGATGGGCCCCTGGGGACAATACGTGAGGCAAGAGAAGAAAGTTAGCCCTGATGTGCTCGAACTCAGGACCAGATGAAAAATGAAGGAGAGCTCAGATCATCCTTCCTTCAAGAGGATGAATTGTACAAGGAGCTCACACTTGGATGGCACCAGATTACCCCAAGTGAGTCTGTGTTGAAGAAATCAGGTTTCAGACAATGAAGTATTTTCCTATTGATAGCAACTAGTTCTGTCCATTAAGGTAAAAATGACAAACAAACATAAAACAAACAAAGTATTTTTACCTTTCTGAAATAAGAGATTCCAATAATTTCCACCAAAATGAAGGAATTAATTAAAAGAATCAGTGCCCTGTGGTGGGGCTGCTGGAGCCAGTAACAGAATCCTAGAAACAACCAGGCTGGAAAAGCCCTTTAAGCTCATCCAGTCCAATCATTCCCCAGCACTGCCAAGGCCACCCCTAACCCATGGTGTGTGAACACTTGCAGGGATGGTGAATGCAGCCCTGCCCTGGGCAGCCTGTTCCAATGCCTGAGCACCCTTTGGGGAAGGAATTGTTCCTAATATCCAATACAAACCTGCCCTGGTGCAGCTTGAGGCCGTTTCCTCTTGTCCTATAGCAATCTTAAATATAAATCTTGCATTAATCTTAATTTCTCTCAGAAATCTGGGTGCATTGATGCCCCTTCTCAGCCAGCAGAGATCATCCATCTTCATTAACCAAACTCCAGCAAGCACCTCTGTCAAACGACTTAGCAGCACGCACATAACCTCATCACATACATTCTCATTAGAGTATCTGTGCTTCAGCTGATGGATCTGTCATTAAGGCAAACAGACTTCAGCTCTGCTTCTAATTGAAACCTTACTTCTGGCCAGGCATTTGGCTGGGAGAGCCAGGAGAACTACTTTTTCCATGTTCACAAACATCTCCGCTAGCCCTCGGTGTCACCACCTGATTACATCTCTGGCACCGCTGGCTCCTCTTTGGCAACAAGGAGAGCACCATCTCACCAAGCCTGCGTTAGAGCTTGGATGTGAGGTCGAAGGCATGTCCCACTCATCAAACTCTGCACACCAGCTGGCTTTTCCTTAGTGAAAAGGAATAATTAACTAATGAGATCAATCAAGAGCACAGGTACCTGCAGTTACTCTTCCTTCCAAACATCCCCTACATATTTGACCAGTAAAAGTGATGGAAAAGAAACAGATACGAGTCAAACCCTCCTTGAGTTTAGCTGCTGAGCTCTAACACAGAGAACATGTGAACAAGTTCACACCTTGATAGACACATGGGAGGCAAAAAGTCCTTCTCAGTGCTTTGTTTTCCAGTCCTTTTTAAGGCTTTTCTCCAAAACAGCTGTAACAGATTTTAATGTGAGCAAAATAATGCATTCTTCCCTGTGCTCAGCGTCAGAAACTGCTGAAGCATTTCTGCTGAGCCTTTCCAAGGCAATTCAGCCTGAAGCAGACCTCAGTATGTACGGTTTCAGCACGCATGGCAAAAGTTTAACAGCATTAGGGGCTGCCACAATGGAAATTGTTGGGCATCGCTGGTTTCACTTATTCGAATGAAACTTGGTTGAAAGCTAGGAGCAGTTTGATGTTGGAGTTTTACATAATAAATACCCTTCTTCTTGGAAACCAAATTGTTCTACAGAACCTGACTTCAGCTGAATGCTTCAACTTCCCAAGCTAATCTTGACTCGTGTTTTATTCTCACCGTATCACTGTATCTCATGGTTTCAACTTATACATACATTACATGAAAACAAATGTTAATACATACCATGTGTGCATACTGTTATACCCTATTCCATATTACACAATCATGTAAAATCACTATTCGTGAATGCCATATTTTCAAGTTTCAGGACCAAAATGTTTTGATGCTTCCAAAATAAAACTTCCCAGAATATTCCCTGCACAGCAAGTGCCCAACTCATTCCAAAATCAGTGCGTAACCTGATATCCTATGGGATATGAAAACTCATTTGAAGACTTCAGGTTGTACTTCAGTAGGGAAAGTTCTAGTGTCCATCAACTCAAACAATGACATATAACACCTAAACAACCACTTTGAGAGTCCAAAGTGCTTGAGCTGCTCAGCATTGAAAGCCAGGTTGGACACAGGGGCTTGGAGCAGCTGCTCCAGTGGAAGGTGTCCTTGCCCATGGCAGGGGTTGGAACTGGATGAGCTTTAAGTCCCTTCCAACCCAAACCAGTCTGGGGTTCTATGACCTTTGAAAATGAGACATCTGATCAATGAGAAGCAATAGGGTTTTCTTCTTCTATCATTCAGAATAGTGAGAGTTTTGTTTTGCTTTAATACACAACTTTGGCCAGGAAAGAAGGATTTCGTTACCAGAGCTACCACTGGGCAGTTTATACTCATCATCTACTTTGCAGACATTAAGTTATCAAAGCTTTGCAACTTCTGTAACTTGTTCATATACCAAAGCAGAGCAATCACAACAGTAAGCTGGAAAGATTTTGGTGTTTTGTTCTTAAACACAAGAAAGTCCCTTCCTAAATATACATGGCCTCCCTCAAGGTTCTTATCAATGACTCCATCACTCTTGCCAATCTCCATCATCAAATAAATGAGACTCATGTAACACAAACTGTGACCACATATCTGAGACCCAAAGCTTATGAGAGCATCCTTGGAGGAGCAGCCAGAAACATGGCCCTGTGGAGCACATCTACAGGTCTTACTGGTAAGGAAGGAGGCTGAGGCCATCACTGGAATTGAGTGAGAGCTGAAAATTGCCCTTGCTTTATCTTGTCCTTCTCTTCCAACAGATCTTTTCTCATCTCTGTCCCCCTCACTGCATGGACAGGTCTGCTCTTCTCTGCTCATTCCTTATGCTATGGTACCAATGGCAATGGTGCAAGGCATGAACCATGTCTAAATGATGTTTTTGAGCACAGTGAGAGTCTTAGGGCATTTCACTAATGCAAGCCACAGCTAATGGAAAGCACCCTGCTATCTTCAGCATGCTGTTGATCATGCCTTAATACCACATTTAATTCAACCCTGTAAAGATACATTTTGATTCAAACTCATAATGAAACACAGAGCCCACATTTGAGTATTAGTGTAAGGTAATAATGCACATGTGAAAGTACATATATACATTTATTACTTTAATATTTTACAGACGTCTCCCTTATGTAAACACACATTGGATGCTCTGTGCAGTTTATTCAAGGCAGGTTATTCCATACACAGCTCCTGCTGGGAGCATTCACTGCTTCTGCTAACAATTCAGGAACAACTATCTGCATATTCTCCTTCGGGCAGCTAACAAGGTCCTCCAGTGCTCATTCTTCTGTTATTACCACACAGCCAGTTCCCTTTGGACTTCAAAAATCCCAATAATGATCTGGGGGAAAATAAAAGCCATATGGGACAGCTCTGCTGCTGGCACGGACTATTGCAGACAGTGGGGCAGATCTTGACGTTGTGTAAATGGTCATAGTGCCAATGAAACTGAAGTGCTTCTCCAACCTACCAACACCCTACTTCCCTGCCCAAACTCCCTTTTTCTCATCTAATATCAAGAACTAGATTCTATCCAAAGCTCTATGCTGGCAGTTATGGTTATTAGCATGAGACTGTGGTCCTCTTGGAACAAATTCTATCTGCAACTGCTTTTCTAAACACTCCCTTGGAGGTGAGGCTCCTCTCTCCTGCTTCATAGCTAGATGAGAATTGCCTATTCTAAGTTGAACTGCTCCAACAGCACCAATAGAGACAGAGACCTACAGCTGTCTTGGACACCTGCATCAGATGGCTTCTCCCTTCCAAGTAAACAGCTCAGTACTCCAATCTCCTTGTCATCACTTCCTACATGATTGCTACACATCTTGTTTGTCTTTAAGGCTTTCCACAGGCAGCCCTGTTGTCCACTTCTCCTGGGGAACGGTTTATATTAGCAACTCCTTATGTACTGGGGTGGTAGATGGTGTCTTTACTAGTCACAGGCTGCTGTTTCAGAAAGCTTAATAAACTCCAACTGAACAACAGTCTAAAAAGGGAAAGAAAAGATTTAAGAGGCTGGTACTTCTACCCCCTTCTGCTTTCTAAGAAAGACAAAATAAAACCCAAACAAGCAGTGGAGCACACACACAGCTCTCCCCAAGAATGCTTCCCCATTAACTCAGTGTTTGTCTGTACTACCTATGAACCAACGTGGTTTCAATTTAGCTGCTTATTAATCTTGCACGTTTCTTTCAACTGCTATTTTAAAAATAGAAACTTCATGTTGAACATTTTAATAGCATTAAGTTTCAAAGGCAACAAGCTGCTGCACTCATTTTTTTCCCCCAGAACTTTATTGCCAGATGTAAGCGCGTGTGATTATTGATAGTCTTTGTTTTCCCACAGGTTTCTCTTTCCCTTATTAAACAACATATCTGCAGTTAAGCAGCTCCATGAAAGATTAGTGAGGTACATGAGAAATCACTGCGCCGAGCCCACAAATCCATCTCGCCTGACATCAGGCACTTCAAACTTTAAACTGCTTAAGTCAGGCGTTTACCTACACCCAACTCCCCCTACAGTCAGCAGCAACAACCACAGGACCATGACAGCCGCAGGTACCTGAATCCCATCTAAATTTCCTAATCTCTTTCTGGCAGGAACTACTTTTAATTCACTGATTAGTTCTGGTGTCCTCAACATAAAAAGGACATGGAACTGTTGGAACAAGTCCAGAGGAGGCCACGAGGATGATCAGGGACATGGAGCACCTCTGGTATGGAGACAGGCTGAGAAAGTTGGGGCTGTTCAGCCTGGAGAAGAGAAGCTGCGTGGAGACCTCCGAGCAGCTTCCAGTATCTGAAGGGGCCTACAGGGATGTTGGGGAGGGACTGTTCATTAGGGACTGTAGTGATAGGACAAGGGGTGATGGGTTCAAACTTAAACAGGGGAAGTTCAGGTTAGATATAAGGAAGAAGCTCTTCCCTGTGAGGGTGCTGAGGCGCTGGCACAGGGTGCCCAGAGAAGCTGTGGCTGCTCCATCCCTGGCAGTGTTCAAGGCCAGGGGCTTGGAGCAACCTGCTCTAGTGGAAGGTGTCCCTGCCCATGGTGGAGGGCTGGAACTGGATGATCTTAAGGTCTTCTCCAACCCAAACCATTGCATGATTCTGTGATTGCATAGGGCTCCCAGGCCCACAGGGGAATTAGGTCTCCCACTTAAAACGTTACTAAGGTTTCAATGCAAACTGGGATCAATCCAGACTCTGGGGTCCTCAGCAGTATCAGCCAACAAGCAGAGGACCTGCCAGGAGCATGTTTCAGTTTCTAGCCCATGTCTGTAATTTTAAAGATAATAACTATACTGCAGCTGCAATAGACTAGCTCATCTAAATGACAGCCTCAATTGTCTTTGGGTAAGATCAAAAGCCAAATACAGAAATAGAACTAAAGGTCTGGTAGGTTTTGGTGCATGTCAGCTTTGTGTCCAGCTCTACACAGCCTCCCGCACAGAGAATACTTCATGAAGCCATGCCACAGAGGCCACTGGTAACTTAGACCCTGACTTCATAAAGCACAGGATCAAATTCTTCATGAGTGGGGATAAGTCTGCTGAGGAAAATGGGTATTAGGTCATGCAGAGGAATATAGGAATGGAACAAAAGCAGTGAATTCCCACCCATCATTTCTGCAGCCTGGGTATAGGGCAGTGGCTATTGCTGACCACATGGCTGTTCACATACAGCCCTTAGATAGGCACTGGGCCATCAGCAATCACACTAATGGTAACACTCTATTAGCAGTTGAAGAGATTCCTTCCCACCCACATCTGATAGTCCTGATCTCTTCAAAGGGGCTGCAGCCACCCAAACAGTGGGTTCAGCATCCAGCACAGCTTCTTGCACCGGCAGCAGCTCTGCTCCAAGGCTCTGGCCCTTCCCCCATCACCTCCAAGAACTCATTCCCATCACCCTGCCAGGAGCTTCCATTCCTTCCCTTGTGCTAAGTGCCAAATCAGCTGTTTGTGTAGCTGTGCTCTGAGGGAGCAGAGGTTTCCAGTGGGGAGATGGGAGCAATAACCTTGGTTTCTATCAGTGTTTGCAAACAGTTGCCAGGGGTCTTTACAAGGTAAAACAAACAGCACTCATCACATACTGAACAGCTTCCCTAATACACAGCTGGGACAGGTAAAGGGAGTACTAAAAGACAGAAGTATTCTTTCTAGTGTATAGGGAAAAAGCACCTAAAGGGAGTGATCCAAAGGCTGCTGGAACTCCCTAAGTGGACTCCTACTGACTTCAGTGAGCTTTGGATCTGCTCTAGAAAGCCAGCCAGCTGCAAGAGCTGCTAGAGGCAAAGGAAAATATGCTATGAAGGAATGGTGGCCTTGTGGTCAAGGTGCTGGCGTGGCTTCAAGAGACTTGAATCCAGCCTTCAGCTCTCCCATTCCTGACCTTGTGCAAATCATTTCATTCCTCTGCTCATCAGCTTCCCTTTTGTAAGAGTAGGTATGGAACCTTGTGAGCTTGAGTGTGGTGGAGTTCAGGGATGTCTGAAACAGGAAACAAATGCATGGAGACACTTACCAGCACCATCTCAGCAGATGTAACTCTTCCTCTACCCCTCTATGGGCCCAGTAAGGTGTGTTACCCTCACAACAGGGTACAAAAGTGAGTGTTAAACCAGTATCCTCACTCACGTCAAGCTTGCTGAGCACACCTCTCTACAGCTTTAACTGACACAGCCTTACCCAGCTGCCTGGACACAGAGATGCACGGGTAACACAGCACGGAGCTCAGCACGGGTCAGCCAGCTCTTGGTACCACACCACACTCCCGAACTCCACGTTCCCATGTCCATATCCATAGCAAAGCCCAAGAGGCTCGAGGTATAGATAGACTGAGCCTGTTTACATGAGCTGCAGTGCACACATAGCTGAGTGATTCCAATCATAGAATCATAGAATAGTTAGGGTTGGAAAGGACCTTAAGATCATCCAGTTCCAACCCCCGTGCCATGGGCAGGGACACCTCACATTAAACCATGTCATCCAAGGCTTCATCCAACCTGGCCTTGAACACTGCCAGGGATGGAGCATTCACAACCTCCCTGGGCAACCCATTCCAACCAAGCAGATCAGCATGTATCTAACTGAAGCATGTGAACAGACCTGTAACAGTGCAGGTAACACAGGCGGAACCCCCCTCCAGCGCTGGAGAGGTAAGCCATGTTTTCATGGAGTTTCAAGGCAGTCTCCATCAGTCTCAGCACTATTTACTTGCTCCGAATATCCTCCTACCAACAGCTGGGGTTTCTGGCAGGCAAATGCAAACCATCCATTGTAATATTATTCTTTGTAGGAAATTCCTATTGTAGGAAACAAACGCTTCCAAGCAGAAGAAACGCTTTAAAAAAGAATCCAAAATTAAGTCCCAGAAATCAAATACTGAACTCATTTTTACAGCAAAGGAAGATCAAACTGCAAACAAGCTGCAAAAGCCATTACTAATTCAACATTCCATTATTCCTTTTTTTCCCAAAGTGTGATTCTTCTCTTCAAGCCAAGCACACTTTGCTGGGACCAAACCTTCACCTTAGAGTTCCTGGGCTGAGGACTCGATGAGATAAAGCAGTTCCTTAGGACCGACAAATCACTTCATTAAAGAAGCCCATTCGAAAAGATTCTCAACAGCAATTAACATCCTGGCATAAGGAATTCATTTTGTGCCACACTCCTCACTCAAGCAAGACCTCCTGTCTAACACCACGACTGCAGGAGAGGGCCCTAATACTGAAGGAGAGAAAGAAGCCGTCCTGGCTCTTGCCATTGCCTCCGTGTTAGTTGATTTGGTGCTTTTAGGCTGAAGGTTGGACAGAACTGCTCCCCATCAGTTCTTAAGCCATGTGAAAAATGGACCACCCAATGGTTTTCCAGCTGTCTTTAAAGACTCTGGGGAACCAGGATAACTGACAGCACTTCTCAGCAGAGTGAACAGAATTGCTGGTGTCATCCAGGATCCGAGCTGTTCCAAATGCATTCATTCATCTCTTCAGTGCCAGCTCCAGGGAGACCTCAGAGCAGCTTCCAGTGCCTAAACTGGCTGACAAGAAAGCTGGAGAAGGGCTTTGGACAGGGGCCTGTAGGGACAGAACAAGGGGGAATGGCTTTAACCTGCCCGAGGGGAGACTGAGATGAGCTCTTAGGCAGAAGCTCTTCCCTGTGAGGGTGCTGAGGCGCTGGCACAGGGTGCCCAGAGAAGCTGTGGCTGCCCCATCCCTGGCAGTGTTCAAGGCCAGGTTGGACACAGGGGCTTGGAGCAGCTGCTCCAGTGGAAGGGTCCCTGCCTGTGGGATGGATGAGCTTTAAGGTCCCTTCCAACCCAAACCAATCTAGGATTCTATGATTGCTCTGGTAGGTGGAGGAGTTAGAAAGTCTGGTTTAAAAAACTGAAATAGAGAAGGGTTTTTTCACATCCCTTTACCTCCAATAAGGGCATGTCCAGGGAGCGGAACAGTAACACTGACTGGTAGTGCATTACTCAGTCCCAATACAGCTCTCTGAAACCGGGACACAAGGCTGTAGCAAATCCCAGAGCTAGGGTGGTCCCTGGTGAACAAAGATCTAAAGCAGAAGCTCAAGACGTATTAGAGAAGGTTCCTTTGTGCTTTGGTCTGCAGAATTAAACAAATACATCCCATTAAGTTGCAGTATAATTATCTCTGGTTTGACAGGAATATGCAGGCATCATTTTGAAATTGTCACATTAAAAGACAATATGTAATATCCTTCAAAAACCCCAGCTTTAGCCCTGCTCTTGTTGAAATGAGCATTCCCATGTTGTTTGAGTAAGCCAGTATTATAATGCACTCAAAAATACAATATGCTCAAACAGAAAACGAACAAAGCATTGGGATCCAGCCATTTAGTTCAAGCCACTGTCAGCTTAGCAATTAAACCACTTCTGAACACTTTATGGGTTCTAACCTTACAAACAAACCTATGAATAATCATAGAGGTGCAATTCTCTCAGGTATTTGCTTTGAAAAGACCCTGATTTTTGGAGGGGAAGTAACCTCCTTGCCATTGAGAAGGAGCGAAATAGATGCAAGTGTAAGAGGTGATTACAAAAACCCTACTGACCTGGAGTAACAATAATGCCTCAGTCTAGAAAACATAGAAAGTAAATGCAATTTTACATTAAAGATCCGAAAACAAACTCAAAGCTAATATTTTGAGGGGAAAAAACCCCTTTGATCTCTCTTTCTTTCCAGGGGGGAGCCAATATCAACAGCAGTGATTTTGTACTATATTCCGGAGGCTTTATGTGGGTTAATAATGTTAAAGTTATTCCATTGCTTTTTCAGACCTTTCTGGAATCAGCTCCTTGCTGAAACAGGGCCCTATTGAAGACTCTTGAATTTGCATAGCATGTGCAAGACATTTAGATTTATGTTCCATGTTAGG
Organism: Melopsittacus undulatus; assembly: GCF_012275295.1. NCBI lineage: Eukaryota > Metazoa > Chordata > Aves > Psittaciformes > Psittaculidae > Melopsittacus > Melopsittacus undulatus. Next base: position 4,623,623 of record NC_047529.1, on the reverse strand, counting down.
CTTGTGTGTTTAGAGTTTACTCAGGCATATGCGATTCATTGGCCGTATTGTTATCTTCACAATGAACAAGCACACACACTTCATGTGTGAGAAACACAGCTTTAAATGTAGAAAATTAAATTTCCATGAGAAAAAAAAGAAGTGTTCCAGGAAAATTTCCATCAACAAAGGCTGAGCTCAAAAGGACCGAGGCCGAAATACTTTGATTTGAGCTTACCTGGGTAGCATAACCATAAAACCAATTGAAAACCACTACTTTGGAAGCGCTCCTGCAATGACAATTGTTCACATTATAGTTGTCTCTCTAAAGGTCCTCAGTTGTCATGAACCTGTTGTGTTCAGTGATGACTCTGCCCACAGAAACTGGCAAATTCTGCCTTGAAGGCTTTATAAACTCAACAGATAAAGGAATCGTAATCATCTTGAAATGGAGAATGGTGACTTTAGTGGTGAAAAACTGAACCCATTGAAATACAGAAACAAGGAACCACAAAAATCATAGAATCAACTGGATTGGAAAAGCCCTTTAAGCTCATCAAGTCAACCCTTCCCCAGCACTGCCAAGGCCACCCCTAACCCATCGCACTGAGGCCTCATCTCCACGCTGTGTGAACACTTGCAGGGATGGTGCCTGCAGCCCTGCCCTGGGCAGCCTGTTCCAATGCCTGAGCACCCTGTGGGGCAGGAATTGTTCCTCAGCTCCATCTAAACCTGCCCTGGTGCAGCTTGAGGCCGGTTCCTCTTGTCCCATCCCTTGTTCCTTGGGAGCAGAGCCCAGCCCCTCCTGGCTCCATCCTCCTGTCAGGCACTTGGAGGGAGCCATCAGGTCCCCCCTGAGCCTTCTCTTCTCCATCTGAACCCCCCAGGTCCCTCGGCCACTCCCCATCACACTTGTGCTCCAGCCCTGCACCAGCTCCATTGCCCTTCTCTGGACCCACTCCAGCAACCCAGTAGAGAGGAGTCCAGAACTGAACACAGTATGAGCCATTGACTCAGTTTCCACCCAAACCAGATCCTGAGCCCTGTGCCAGTGGTGTCGCCCACAACCAACCTTCTTGGTAGCCAGGAGAGCACCACGGTGTGTTATACAAATCATCATGTGCAGCAGCAACATACTTCACAATGGCTGTGTGGCATTGAACACAAAAAGTCATCTAAATAAATACACAGTCAACGGGTTTGGCTTGATATTTGTGCAACACTATCGTTCATCTCACAGTTGATGTTACCACTAGAGCTTGTTGAGGGTGGTTTCCAAAGTGACACTAAGAGTGGTGCTACCTTATGTGGTTTTCCAGTCTTCACACTAGGTCGGAATTCTGGGGTAGGGCAAAGTTATAGCAAAACAGCAAAATCAAAGCATCCTCCCTGGCAGATGACTAGAAGACTTTGGCTGCCAGTGAAAGGCAGAGGTGTTGCCATGTCAGAAGGATGCACAGCAGAAAGGAGATCCATGCAGGCTAAAGAACAGCTTTGGCTCAAGAACAAAGCAGCATCTACAGCCATGAATTAACTTGGGCAAAAGCTGAGAAGAAGGTGAGTCAGTACAAAAGCATGCCAAGGGGAGCTGCGAGGACAAAGAGCCCTGACAATCACTGGTGGAGGATTGAAAAGTTTATGGAAGTGATTTTATGGTGCAGAGCCCATGAGAGCAGAAGGCTGGATTTATGTCTCAGCAGGTCTCATCTGCTGTTCCCAGCTTTCTTCCCAAATTCCTGACCTTGCACCATTACAGTGGATGAAAGATTTGCCAATGGGATCAGCCCAACTAGTGCAGAACACATGTGCATTCTGCGGGGCAAGAGAAAGGAATTCATGGGTCATAAAGTGCTGACTACTGTGTGCTTTGCATTTTCATTTCTTTCACAAAGAACCTAATATTTATTTTCTTACTGTTTCATTAAACCATAAAACTTCCCTTTAGGTCATTGGCCTTTTCTTCTCACAAAGGTGGCTAATTCAGCTGAGGAGCTAGAGGTCCAGAGGAGAATAAGAAGATATGGGAGATGTGCACTGCATCATGCTCTGTAACTGCTTCTGTCTTTACTGAGGAGCTGTAGCCACCAAATCAGATTAGAACAGTGGATCAAAATGATATATATGGACATACATTACGGTGGGATATATAACATATGCATTTATGACAAGGGTAATGTATCTGCTCTGAACTGTTGCCATTTTGGATCCAAGTGAAACTACGCTTGCTCAGATGGAGCAGGCAGAGATTTTAACACCATAAGCATTTCAGATGTTCATCTCCCAGTGAGCAATCAGGAACAGCTTAACCTTCAAAACCACAGTCTCTCATCAGCATAAATAACAGTAGTAAAGACGCAGGGGGCCTACTTGCTCCTTTATTTACTGCAAAATCAGTCCAGACCCATTATTTGTGTGTCAGTCACCTGCATCACGCTGAGCAGTTCTTTTGTGAATAAAAGACTTTGTGACTACTTTCCACCTATGCAAAATAAATCAAAAGGGAGGACATAGGAATAGCTATGACTGTTCTGGCAGTTTGGGACTACAGGGGGAGAAGGTGGTAGCTTTGTGTCCAAGGGGGCTGTCACCATGCCATATATGAGTTTAGCTCTTAGAAGTATCTCAGACAGAGGGCTATAAAATGTTTAGGGGGGTTTATTCTTATGGAATAAAGCTAATAACCTGTAGCATAAGTATTTCCCAGCCCCTACACTTGGGGAAAGTGGCTACCCCAACAATATCTGCAGGTGACCCCATTTTGCAGGTTATAAAAGTAATCAACGAAATCCTACAGTTATGTATAAAAAAACCAAACAGTCTGGTTTGCCTTGGCTTAGAGACAGAGGTCACCAGCAAAGTGGAACTGCAGACCCCTAATGAAGAATATGTTAGATATTATATCACCATCACTCCCCCATCACAACATCTGGTGGCTATCTCACCTATGACTAATAGCTTGCTGTAAATTTGGTGTCCTATCATTGAAGCATGTACTAATCTCTACGGTTTTTGAATAGAAGGCTAAAATATCATAGAATCATGGAATGGTTTGGGTTGAAAAGGATCTCAAAGCTCATCCAGCTCCAACCCCTGCCACAGGCAGGGACACCTTCCACTGGAGCAGCTGCTCCAAGCCCCTGTGTCCAACCTGGCCTTGAACACTGCCAGGGATGGGGCAGCCACAGCTTCTCTGGGCACCCTGTGCCAGCGCCTGTGCACCCTCACAGGGAACAGCTTCTGCCTAATGCCTAATCTAAAATGTTCTATTTTTCCTCCAGGTCATTAATGAAGAAGCTGTACATGTGCAGGCACCCTGACATATGGCTCACGCCTATCAACCCAAAAGGAAACCCTGCCTCGCAGAACTTTTCCACTAGACCTGTCATTTTGTGTGATCTGTGTTGCCCTAGACTTTAGCAGATAGGTTTTCAGTAACTATATCATGAACACACCAAAGACTTCATACACAATGAAAGGGAGATGCAGAGAGGAAAAACTGAACAGCAAAGAGAAATTATAGCAGGAGATTCCTCACACTGAGAAATATTGGAAGAAAGTAACTCAAAAGAACACAAGAAATGCATCTCGAATAATATAACCAGTAATACAGAGGGTTGATGGGGACAGGAAATTGCAGCAAAATCCTATCCCTATAGAATCAGTTAGAACTTTCCACTCGATTCATTTAGGTTGGGATTTATGCATCAGAAAACAACAGTTCCAAAGTAAACTTGATGTTAATAGCAAGTAAATAAGAAAAAGTGGCACAACAACCTAAACTGTTGGAATTACTATAAAGGGGGGGGGGGTGTTCACTGCTGTGGTCCCAAAAGCAGCACTGCTTGGAGCACCTAGAGTAGCCACATACCCATGATGCTACTGCTACAAAGCTGCTGTCAGTGCCAGGGCTCCCAGTGAAGACACTTTGAGCTGATTTCCAACACACGCATCATGAGCCTCAACCTCCCGTGCAGCAAAACCCTTGTGTGCAGGCAGCACCGCGCTAGCTCAGCGCAGCAATGCAAGATGCAGGGACAGATGATAACTGTTAACATGAGGTTCTATCTCTACAAGCAAATTAAGTGTGCCTGGGAACATTCCTGGGCATGGAGGCCAGCTGGCAGGGAAGGGCCTGAGCCTCCGCCAGTAAACACCCTCACCCTGCACAACAGGGAGGCTGCATGCAAAGCGCTGGCTGGGGACGGTCCCTGAACACGCCTGCTGCCAACCCAGCCTCCAAAGCACCCGCGGCAGCGCTGGTTGGCGCATGCCAAAACCTCACCAGGGGCTGTTGGCACAGCTCACCGGGGCGGCAGTCACGCTCCCAGCCCAGGAACATTCCTGGGCATTGTTCAGTTCAGTAGCAGATAGAGCAAGCTCCCTCCTTGCCCAGGTGAAGTGGTTCTCTTGAGTACACCCCGTTTTAGCAGCTTTTAGCACTGATCCGTCCCTTCTCCCATTGCAAACCATCTCCCATCCTGTTCCCACATGCAAAATGTACATGGGAAGGGCTGATCAAAGCAATGGGAATGGTCCGACTCGGACTGCTGGTGGTTTGCCTGCCCTCTGGTTCCTAAAGAGTCCTGAAGGGTAGTATACATGAGTAAGGACTGGTTTTGCATAAGGTTGCATGTCTCCAAACCTCTTCCACCTCATGTCCACACAGGGACCACACTGCACAAAGGTGTTCAGGGATACCTCATGACATTTTAAAGTCATTTAGGTATTATTATTAGTACTTAAATATACTATTATAGTACTTAAATGTACTTAAATAGCAGTACTTAAATAATACTTAAGTGTTAGTAGTAGTACTCAATTGACTTTAAAAGTACTGCTAACCAGCAGCACTCCAAAACACAGCTTACCTCATGTTCTTGGAGCAATGGATGGGCAGATCCATCAGCTTCACTACCTGGACAGCTCTTCAAAAGCCAAAGAAATGGTCCATGAAGAGCATCTTGAGACTGTTGGCTGCATACCTGGTTTTCTAACAGCCATTACTTGACACTCAAAACCAGTGATGCTCAAATCATTTTGCTTGAAAATATACTTTGATTAATAAAAATAATCCTTTTTTTTCCTGATTCCCTGGAAAATACAGTAAGATTGGCTTAGAGAGAAGAGGGCAAGAGCTTGAATGAGAATCTCACACAAACGTGTGTGTGTGCACGGGTGTGTTTATACAAAGCCCTCATCAGCTTAAACTGTATTTTCTGTTAAGATCATTTACCTTCTAATAAACCCTGATTAGATCATAAGTCCAAGGTGAGTGGAGAATAAATGTGTATTGACAAGTATATTGAGTGCTGAGAATTCACAAGCCTCCTACTTACAGCTTGGGATGTGTTGACACACGTTGCATATGGAGGTTAACAATACCAGTAACCTTTCACTGCTTTGCTGCAATGTTGCTAGAATTCATACCAGGAAGCTTTGGGAAATGGGAGAGGAACCCAAGCTGACATGTGCTGGTGACTCACAGATGAAAACTATCTGTTTCAGAGTTGGTCTTGGTGCCTTGCATTTAAAGGAGCCAGCTCTCCTTGGCTTTGGACATCACTGTGTTAGGGACTCCTGCCCACCCTCAGTCATAGAGGTGGCCAGCTCATCTTGCACAGGCTGCCCATGTTGCTGCACTGAGGTTGGGTTAAATCCCTTGTGTAAAAACAGGATAATCTGAGCTACCAAGCCCCTCGAGATGGCTCTGACACAGATCTCAGATGCCTTAGGTAGACATTCACCTCTTTGTGAAAGAGCTGCCCAAATCACCCTGGCTCCTGCAAGGGCTGCAGGTTCATAGCACAGATGCCCTACCTAAAGTCCTGCTGCCCTCTTGAGGAGAGATGAACCTGCCAGCCCAAACTGGTGCAGAGACCTGGGATGGAGGCAATGGTTTGATGTGCTGTCCTGTGTGAGACAGTGCCCAGTGTCCCCCCAAGTGAAAATCCTCCCTCATACCAACTGATATTCATCCTACCCTGCAGGAACCTCCCTGCTTTTATGACCACAAGCCCAGGGCAGGAGCTACCACTGTGGTTTGGTACTCTGAGAACCACCGTGGATGTGCTGGTGTGAAGCAGCATTCATGGTTTAAGAGGTTTAAGAGTGTTTCTGAGTCATTCAGGTCTGCATCCTGATTGAATAAGCAGAATTTGGACGTTCTTGGGGTTTTTTTCCATACTCCTTTCTAATTTTGTGAAGATTTCTCACAGTTTATCACAGCCAATGTTGGGTTGGAGTACATCTGAAAACAGACCATATTGAAGAAGGGCCCTGGGCATGAGGGAACATTGCAGCCTGAGAGCCATCCTTAAGACCAGACTAAAGCTACATTTAGATAAGCAGATATAGGAGGATGCAGGGAAAAAAAGAGAGTTGAGTTCTACCCTGTTCCTAAACCCATGAACTGAATGCCTGTCAGCATTTAGAGCATGGTATGTGCATATGTTCTGGTTTAGCCTCATCCAAAAGCAGACCAGGACCACTCTGTGATGTTCACTGAAGTGTGCTGGCAGAAAGATTCACTTCAAAAGCTCAAGCTCGATCCAAACTGAAGCACGGATGCAGATTCCCTCTTGGCACCCTTACAGAAGACCCCTGGCAGAGCTCCTGGATGAGCTCCATTTGCCCAGCTAGGCATGCTGAACAGATCACCTGCACAGCACCTGCATGGCCAAAAGCAGAGAGGAGTTTCTACATTCAAGATCCTGATCTAGAGCCATAGCTGGGCCATAGCCCTGGAGATGCAGCATCCAGTCCCTCACTCCCTGGTGACTGCATCAGGAAGAGGGTAGCAGGCCCAGGAGGGAGCTAAATGTGCTGCCACTTCCCATCAGCCTGGATGATGAGTGTATTGGCAACCACCAAAGGGACACCACTGACATGACAACCACCTACATCCCACAGACAGGCAAGGGAATCTCTGCAGGGCTCGGACAGAAGCTGCCAGAGCAGTGAAGGCAGCACAACCATTCACAGTGAGGCTGGCACATAAAAATGAGCCAAGAAAGGAGGCTGTGGGTAAACTCCAACGTGCCAGGCTGGAAATGGTGGCAGCCCCCCAGTAGGTCTGACATTGCTGTCTCAGGGCAGTGATGTCCACCAGAGAAGCAAGGCAGATATATGTGGGCAGTAAAAACTTCTGCTGCCTCATTTTAACTGACTCTCAAATGTTAGTCAGAGCCTATAGACTCCCAAATCGTGCAGATGCTTTTAAAGCACTTTAGCTCTGGTGCCTATGCAAAGGACTCCTATCCCTAGGAAGGCAGAGCCTGCCACAGCAGAACAGCCCCTTTGATAATGCTGCACCTTGTTTCCAACTCTGTCCAGAACCGGATGCTTTCGTATTGAAAGTATTACCAGGACCCAACTCAGGGTCAAGCTGTGAGCCCTGTTATGCACTTGCTTTCACAGAGGTCTCACTGACTTCTGTACTACTCAGGAGAGTAACTCAGTCATCCTCAGCAAAGGCTGACATTGATGCTCCTGAGGGAAACCAGTCTCTCAGACGTAGGTCTCTGTATGAGCCTCTTTGAACTCTGAAGTCATTCACAGAAGAAAGCGAGTCTGACAAAAGCTGTGGAGTCTTCTGAACACCTCTTCAGAGAGCAAAACTGAAAGACAGACTTCCTTTCCTGTGTCATTACACACACACACACACACCCTGCCCCAGAATCGGAGCTTAAATCAAGTTCTTTGACACACATCAGAAACCTGGAGTGTAGAATTTCTGAGAGACCCCAGAATCCTTCAAGTCAGACCTAACACAGGCAACCACCCTCAAATTGTCTAATTGCTTTCATCAATCGAAAGTAGCTTTTGATTCAAGAACAAATGCTTAGCAAGAGCTTGGTGAAAATAGACATCACCTTAGGGCTGAAAAGCAGAGCAACATCCATAATTCTCTGCCTTTACAGATAAACAGACCTGCTTTTTAAGTAGCTCCTGAGAAGGACATCTAAGCATTGCTTCCATGAATAAAGCAGACAGTTCGCATGACAACCAGTTCCTGCCTGCATGCAAAAGCCACACGCCAGCAAATCTAATTGAGAATAATCTGTGATCTACACTTAGCATTCTTCAGGGAAGTGCTTTTATCCCATCTTTTCCCATCTCTCCTCTTCCCCTGCAATCTTAAATGAATCACATATTGAATCACCGCAGCATGGCTGTATTTGATCATGATTTATAGGGCACTGTCTGCCTTACTCAGTATGTAGTCCTCGTAAGGGAGGAGGTATTTTGGACAGAGGAGAACAGGCTGTCAGCACTCAGTAAATTATTAGTAACAGCCACTTCCTGAAGTACAGACCAATGTAAGATCAGCCTAAGTGGACAGGTGCACAGAGGTGTCTTACATCAAAAGCCTGCCCAGCACATAACCCAAATCCTTACTAACTGCATTAAAATGTGGCACTGAGAAGAGAAAGGCTTTACTGACAGTTGTTAATAAATACATGGAGAAGCTACCAGCACTGCAGGAGCTGCTCAGGGAGCAGCCCCCCTCCCTGCACTGTGCTGTACCATGCTACTATAGGTACATAGATCAGTGTCTCTAGTTTCCTGGAGGCAATCCCACAAGGCAGGTCCTTTAAGATCCATCTTCTGTCCTCGTTTGACAGCAGTTTGCAATCCTGTGAGCAGTGAAACTTCCAAATCTGCAAACTCAACATAAAGTTGCAAGAACCATTAATATAAGTTTTTATCATCTCTTTTCAATCATCAGCATTCCCCTGCCTATTGTTTCCCTGACTTCAACCTTCAGTTATCTCCATCACAAACAGGTCTATAAGCAGCAGCATGTACAGACGTCATTGTAAGCGAACACATTGATACTTGTACATACTGATCTCTAACAGTCAGGCTTAAATTGGTCGTGCACCATAAGAAAGAGCTGTAGGAAACTGTCCCCAGATAGAACCAGATAAGGCTTGTTTATTTATTATTGTTTACATTTACAAAGGCCTATAGGGACAGGACAAGGGGGAATGGCTTTAACCTGACAGAGGGGAGACTGAGATTAGACATTGGGAGGAAGTTCTTTACTGTGAGGGTGCTAAACTGTGGCTGCCCCATCCCTGGCAGTGTTCAAGGCCAGGTTGGACACAGGGGCTTGGAGTAACCTGCTCTAGTGGAAGGTGTCCCTGCTTGGGGCAGGGGTTTGGAGCTGGAGGAGCTTTAAGGTACTTTCCAACCCAAACCATTCCATGATTCTATGGTTCAGCTCTATCCTATGGAAAAAGAAGGGTAGTTAATCTGGTTGGTTTGTTCACAGAGTGAAGCAATGGCGACAGATTGAACACTCAGCTCCAAGAGGCAACTTCAGACCAACTACATGACAGCTGTGGGACTACTACAAAGCTCTTCAGAGATCAGTTTTGTTTAATATACGGAACAAGGAACATTGTTAGGAGAAGGGAAACAATGGGTCTGTTTTCCCTCAGCACAGCTTGCCTGGGCCCAAGCTATTGTTTGCACTACACAGAAGCAGCACCCCAGGTGCTTCCAGGCACAAGAGAAGGCTGGTTCTTCACCTCTCTCAAAGAGGGACCATTCATTCCTGATGCATCCTGAATTGCCTCAAGGCCATTACACCAGAGATGAATTTGGCTGACTCCTAGGAAGACTCTACACTGTGGTTTTTATTTGCTGAACACCACCAGAGGGCTCAGCACCGCACCATATACACAAATAAAGGTCCTGACCTGAAAAACCCCACACGTAGAAATGACAATTTGTTGGCAAATCCTCTGATTCTATCTCTACAAATTACAGTTCTGCTTAAAATATGCCCAGTTTTCAAGAGGAGTTATGGGTTTCATGGCAGAATCACCTGGGAAAAACTATTCCCTGTTGCTATTTAGAAGGTCAAAGCAGACTTTCAAATGGCCTTAAACTATTTATAAGGTAATAGTAGAAATGTATGTATTATAAGTATAAGTAATGTAGAAATACACATATTATAAAGTAATAGTAGAAATATATGTATTATAAATATAAAGTGATAGTAGAAATATATGTATGCTTCTAAGAAATACGCTTTCCATGAGAACACAATGACTGAGAGCTGGAAACTCCTGCAAAGTACTGATAAAACTACAGCTTGTCTACTTCTACTATATGTGGTCAATGGACATGAACTAAGATCTTCCTCACTGGAGTGAGGAAGATGATTACTACTTCCCTGTACTGTCTCCAGTTCCATCTATTCCATTGCACTTATGATTTCTGAGCCATCTTTCCTATAAGGGAAGTTTTCATCCTGACTTCTGAGCGCTGTGTGATGGATCTGACACTAACAAGACAAAAGCTGGCCCCTTGGGGTCTTGTCAAAAAGCTAATGTAAGACAAAATGCTTGTAAGCTTTGATTGAAATACTTCCTCTCTCCCAGCACCAGCTAATGATTCAGAATGGTTTTGTTAGAGTGTACATTTCACTAGCTTGAAAAAGATATTGTGTCAAGCAGGATTTATAGGTGATTTAACTCCATCGTGCCTTCAAAGCAGCTTCAGCAAGCAACAAACACTGTTATAAAGAGCAGGCAACAGTCAGAGGCTGAGCCAGGGTTAAAGAGAATATCTCTGATCACTAAACTGATGAAAAGTGGTCCAGAATGGAAATCACTGTAACTACTTGTCCTAAGCTATTATCTTTCACATTGGAACTGCCAGAACATGTAGGATTTAGGGATGGAAACGATGGCTTACTATTGTGATTCATCACCTGGTGCTTGAAGAGAGGAAGTATTTGAATCAAAGCCTTTTAATTTTATTGCTTTAGAACAGTATTTCCACGAAAGGACCGTGGGGGAGTGAAGGAATTGTCCACAAAGGGTCAAAAAGGCCCCTAAGTTCCATGCTTGGCTGTGCTAAGAACTGCTTTGTGACAGCAGGTAAATCCCTTCGCTCCTGGGTTCCTTTGTTTTCACTGTACAGCTGCCTTGCACATTGGGAAAGAGAGACTTATGAGTGTCTTAGGGATTTAGTGGTGCAAGCAAGTTCTCATATCTCTGAAGGAAGATGAAAACCCCACCCTTTGGCTCAAAGCCTCTTGTTGCAGAGACTGGTGTGAACCTCAGAGGGGACTGCAAGGGGAGATCCTAAAAGTGAAAATAATGACTGCAACACAGTCATCACCATCTATGTACAAGCACTTACAGGCAGAGTAGCACAAGTACTCAAAGTCAATGTGGAAGTTAAAGCAGATTTCAGCATAAGAGAGTAACAAGTCCCATCAAAGTCCATCTAACCCCTGATTCTGCCTCTCACCATCAGCAGGTAGCTGGAGTGCCCAGGGTACATACGCAGTCATAGCTATCCAGAATACTCTCCCAGCATCTACGGATTCAGTGATTTCATAGAATCAGAATAATTAGGGTTGGAAAGGACCTTAAGATCATCCAGTTCCAACCCCTCTGCCATGGGCAGGGACACCTCACACTAAACCATATCACCCAAGGCTTCATCCAACCTGGTCTTGAACACTGCCAGGGATGGAGCATTCACAACCTCCCTGGGCAACCCATTCCAGTGCCTCAGCACCCTCACAGTAAAGAATTTCTTCCTTATATCAAGTCTAAACCTCTGCTGTTTAAGTTTCAACCCATTACCCCTTGTCCTATCACTACAGTCCCTAATGAAGAGGCCCCCCCCAGCATCCCTGTAGGCCCCCTTCAGATACTGGAAGCTGCTATGAGGTCTCCACGCAGCCTTCTCCAGGCTGAACAGCTGCAACTTTCTCAGCCTGTCTTCATACAGGAGGTGCTCCAGTCCCTGATCATCCTCGTGGCCTCCTCTGGACTTGTTCCAACAGTTCCATGTCCTTTTTATGTTGAGGACACCAGAACTGCACACAATGCTCCAAGTGAGGTCTCACGAGAGCAGAGTAGAGGGGCAGGATCACCTCCTTCGACCTGCTGGTCACGCTCCTTTTGATGCAGCCCAGGATACGGTTGCTTTCTGGGCTGTGAGCACACACTGAAGCTGGATCATGTTCATTTTCTCATTGACCAACACCCCCAAGTCCTTCTCTGCAGGGCTGCTCTGAATCTCTTCTCTGCCCAACCTGTAGTTGTGCCTGGGATTGCTCTGACCCAGGTGTAGGACCTTGCACTTGGCATGGTTAAACTTCATGAGGTTGGCATCAGCCCACCTCACAAGTGTGTCAAGGTCCCTCTGAATGGCATTCCTTCCCTCCAGGGTATCAACAGAACCACACAGCTTGGTGTCATCAGCAAACTTGCTGAGGGCACACTCAATTCCATTGTCTATGTCAGTGACAAAGATATTAAACAAGACCGGTCCCAACACCAATCCCTGAGGGACACCACTCATTATTGGTCTCCAGCCAGACATTGAACCATTGACTACAACTCTTTGAGTGTGACCATCCAGCCAGTTCTTTATCCACCGAGTGGTCCACCTATCAAATTGATGACACTCCAATTTGGAGACAAGGATGTCGTGTGGGACAGTGTCAAATGCTTTGCACAAGTCCAGGTAGATGACTTGTGGCTTTCCTGAGCCACAGATGGTGCCTCTGCATTGAATGGTCTTGGTGGATTTTTAGTCTTGAATTTGCCAGTCACCTGATGCAAGTTAATATGCTTTCTTCTAAAGAAAGTATTGCAATATAATCTAGTGAGGTAATGTAACACAGTGCAGAGCAGGGGCCAGAACAACAGATGATGTTTTCTGATCATTGAATATTCAAGGTGATGTTTCAATATCTTTGCATGAAACATGAGTGAAAGAATCAGCTTCTGAAAGCTGAAGGCATTTAACAGGTATCACAGCCCACAATTATCTCTCATTTACATTCACTGGAACAGTTCTGCTCCCAGCACCATTTGTATGAAGCCAGTAAAGAGTTTGATTCAGGTGAGCAGGAACAAAAGCCCTCTCCTTTCCTGGCACAATGCATTTATTCATATGGATTTTTAAACAAGGAAAGTCACAAGCAGTAAAAGCAATAAGAGATACACAGCTCACCTTAGAGTCCTTCTTTTTATACTCCTTTTATGTATTGCACAGCTAATGTGAAAGATCATCTCCTCTGTCCAAAACAGCTAACAGCAGTCATAGGCATGAAATTTAACAGGGTTTGGGCAGGATTAACATCTCTCATGTTACACTGGAAGTTTGTGACAGAAAGAGAATTTAATCTTTGAATACCAATATAACAACCTTAAACCTTCGCACCTATGCCTGCGTACACTAACACCATGCTGAAGCCAACACCTCCATTACACCCAAAGAGTGCTGAGCATGCAGTGTCATGGTTAGAATCATAGAATAGTTTGGGTTGGAAAGGACCTTAAGATCATCCAGTTCCAACCCCCTGCCATGGGCAGGGACACCTCAGTCCCAGTCACCTCAGTTAGGCTTGTAACAACCCTGGGTTAATGCCCCTTTTGCCATGCTTCTGCCCCTTATTCAACAAGTCTGCTTCCAGCTGTAGATTTCTTTCTCTTAAATATATACATACATATAATATACAGCAAGACCAACAACTCGTGTGGTCTAAACTACACTCAGTAAGCCACTGTATTTACCTCTTTGGCATTCCTGGAGAATGAAGACACCATTCTATCAGCATTCATCCTCCTAATCATAAGCCAAGATGAAATGTTAAGCCCTGAAGTAATAAATTTCATCCAAACTGAGAGGCATCCAATTTAATGCATTCTGCATTTAACAGAACAGTCATCTAGAAGATAAAGGACAGAGTTATCATCACCAGAAAGAGATGAGGAAACATTAGCTTCGGTGCGGAGACAAAGCATGAGCAGGAGTATCATGACCACAGGCTGGTCTATGTGGGGACAACTGGAGGGAATTAGTATAGTTTGAGCACAGGAAGGGGATTTAACCTGTGTTAAATCCTTGTGCGAATAGACTGGTTCTGAGCTGGTGATCTCAAATGGATTCTTCTACTTCCAAAAGGAAACTGAATTAAAGTGTCTTTTCTTTCTGAAAGAGATTGCTCACCAGTGGTTTACAGCAGGCTAAGTACCACATTTGGAACTCACACCTACAACTAACACGAACAAACATTTCTCCACCTTTACTCATGGACACAAAACTTCACTTTCCAAATGTATTTCAGTGTATTTCTGTTATTAATAATCATTACACCACATTGCTGAGCTCAAGAACTCATTGTGCCAGGATTTATGTAAACACATAGTAAGATTCATAGGCCAGATTAAGGGCCACAAGAGATCACAGAATCCCAAGGGTTGGAAGGGACCTCGAAAGATCATCTAGTCCAATCCCCCTGCAAGAGCAGGGAAACCTGATTTAGATCATTTAGTCCTGGCCTTTTGTTTAACACAGGCCAATTTTTCTACATGGATTCCACTAACTTATGTCTGGTTTGAGTATATGTAATAAGAAATATAGACAAGTAATTCATTCTTGAAGAAGAAACCATTCCTCATGGAGAACCCGCTTGAGACCTTGACAGTCTGATATACTTCCCTCTGGCTAATGTTCTATTTTAACAATATTCTACTTCTCATTTGAATTTGCTGAGGTCAGTTCTAAATCCCAGTGCTTCCCTGTTACACTTTCTTTGGAGAAATCAAAGCACTTTTAACACTGGCATTTTCTATGCGGAGCAGCTTTAACTATTTCCCCCGCCCCATAATTTATTTGAGGTTCTTATCAAAACACAGAACACAGCAGGGCTTGTGCTGTAAATAGAAACAGTCCACCCTCAGCTAATATTCATCACTGAATTTAACGGTTATCACTGATTTAGATCATGTGGAACTCTGGCCCATATAAACATATGGATCTAGAGAGAGGCAGGGTCTGATATACTATGTTTCTATAAACTAAAGTTACTGCTACCAGGCAAAAGAGAGTTACAGGCTTACATAAATGTGTGTGTGTGCATAAAAAGATGCGTGTCCATGTCATTTAAATGAAGATCTAGTAAACTGGGGTATTGTCATATAGATGAATTCATAACTGCTTTACAGCACAATCCAGTCTGGATCCCATTGCCGTTAATAGGAGAGCTATCACTTGCTGCACATTTCAAACAGAAACCCTTTCCCTGTTTTCCTTCTCCTGCAGTCATTAGGATTGTATTCACCAGTGTGGAAGCTCTCCAACCTTACACACACTGCAAATACTTGCCATGGGTAACTGAGCTCAAGCTAACTGGGAAATGGGTCTTAGACACACAAGGAGCTCTTGGTGAGGTATGTCTCACATGGGACACCATGGCATGAGTTTCATACTAAACCTTTCTCTCCCCAGGTCAGAAGCAGGTAGAATCACAGCAAATCATTGAGCTGTTTCTCCTCTCGCTTACACCCCCAAACCCAAACTAAACCAATCCCACACAGATCAACTATAACTCAGTTTTCATTGAATTCTGAAAAGCACAGTGTGCCCATCCTCACAGCTCGAAGAATGAGCATCCAGAGAGCAAAACCTACCGAGGTGCAAGCTGTTCAACTGGAAATGTCTCCTGAACTTCACATGCATGGAAGGCCACTCGTTGAAACAGTGGCACATTACACCCCTAGATCAGGCTGAGCTGTTTAAAAAGCTACTCACACAGTGAGCAGGGAATTTGGGTTGGCAGAATTCCCAGAACGAGCCGAGGGCAGGCACAGAAAGGCTGCATGAGGCCAAAGCAGCACTGAGCTTGACCCAAAGGTCTCCCTTTTGTGCTCAGCATCACCACAGATCCCTATTCCTGCCCTTGCTGCGATAATCAGAGGGTGTTTAGCTCTTGACCTCAGCTTAAGGGCCTTTGGACTCCTTCCTTCTGTACCAGGTAAGGGCAACCGTGTGTTATACTCACTCCTCTCATACCTGGAATAGGGTATTGATCTCCAATGGAGAAGCAGAGAGGTTTTAAATGCCACCAGATGTTAAATTGCAAGGCTTGCTACCAGGCTTTGGGCTCCTAAAACGAATTCTGTTGCAGGGACTGGAAAAGGTTGTGTAGCAAACAAACCTTGAGGTTTTCATAAAAGCACTACACTTACTATAGAGTCCTTACTATGGAGTCCTGGAGCAACCCTCACCATCTGCTCTGTCCCATAACCATCACCAGCAATGAAGTCTGCTTGAAAAGCTGGGTATGGTGGGCACTTTCACCCAAATCTCCTCTTTCTTGATGTGCTTCGTGCCATGTTGTGGGTTTAGTTGCTGTGGTGATTGATTTGTGTTTCATGAGCTCATGTTATTGGGTGAGATGTTTGTGGGGTGAGTCATGCAGGTTTCATTGGGTAAAATTCACATGGAGATATTGCCATGTAGATCAGCCCCAGATTAGCTGAGAACTCCAGCTCCAGCTCACCTCTGTGAACATTCCCAGGTGAAGTCAACTTTCTGATGAGGAAGATAATTGTCTGCAAAGTAAATACTCTGTTAATAATGCACCTATTGTAGTGCTGATGGTGATGACGCGGCGGCAGCAGCCAGGTTTAATTTAACATGACCTAACTATCAAGCGATCCCAATGATATTACAGGAGCCTGTTAAATGAAAATAACACCATTCACATTTGCATGTACATGTGCAAGGAAAAGAAAGGGGGAAAAGGAAACCAGCTGCTCCTGGGCTGACAGCCATTGGAACCAGAGGAGCTCCTATACCATGGAAATGCAAAGATTACACTGAGCACAACCCAATGGTTCTGGTCCAAAGAACAGAACATTTGATTGGGAAATCAAGAAACCTATTTCTGAGGCCAAATTTTATCACTCTTTTGGCAAATTACTTCACCTTTTCATGCTTCGATCTGTCTGTTGGAAGGGGATAGCAATACTGAACTGCTTTGAATAGTGCTTTGAAAACTGGCTGTGAAGGGAAACGCATGAGAGCTAGGTTTTGTATTTGTGTTTAGAGCTTTTCATTACTTCGCATTTACTTTCAGTGTCTGGGTCAGGTTAGCTGCTTGTGCTATTGCTATGGGTTAGGTCTCGTTTGAAGTAAACAACACAGCTCGAACTGCAGGGGAGGCAGGACATAGTTCCAGGTTAAGATGTCATTAAGTTAAGCGGGTGTTTGATTCACCAAGGTTGCCGATTCCTGCAGGGAACAAACCACATGCTTTAAAGGACACCTGACACTGAAGGCAGTTACTTATTTCCCAGCAAGGCTCTCCCGTCCATTTGGTGATCCCATTTTGTTAACCAGAGCCTGCTAAAAGCCTTCTTAAAATCCATCTTCTGCCTGAGTTTTGGATGTGACAATTCCTGTCCTGAAGAGTTAACAAGCTATAAATATATAATTGAATAAGCATTTAATTAGTTGCCTAAATAAGAAAGCATCCAGTTGCCTGGACCTGGGCCCTATAGAAGCATGTAGTAGAGCAAAGACTTCAATCCCAGTCCCCTGGGTATCTCTTTTCTCTGGCCAGCCTCCCTGCTGGAGCAGGTCCAGAGAAGAGCAGTGGAGCTGGTGCAGGGCCTGGAGCACAAGAGAGATGGGGAAGGGCTGAGGAACCTGAGGGGTTCAGATGGAGAAGAGAAGGCTCAGGGGGGACCTGATGGCTCCCTACAAGTGCCTGGCAGGAGGATGGAGCCAGGAGGGGCTGGGCTCTGCTCCCAAGGAACAAGGGATGGGACAAGAGGAAACGGCCTCAAGCTGCACCAGGGCAGGTTTAGATGGAGCTGAGGAACAATTCCTGCCCCACAGGGTGCTCAGGCATTGGAACAGGCTGCCCAGGGCAGGGCTGCAGGCACCAGCCCTGCAAGTGTTCACACAGCGTGGAGATGAGGCCTCAGTGCCATGGGTTAGTGGTGGCCTTGGCAGTGCTGGGGAATGGTTGGACTGGATGATATTGAAGGTCTTTTCCAACCTGTCTGAGTCTGTGATTGCTCCCAGTTGTGAGCCACAGCTCTCAGGGCACAGCAGATACTCCTGTAATTGCTGAAGCAGCTTGATTCTAGCTCCATTTTTCAGTACTACTTTTTATAATCACATTGCGAGCCCAATGCTAAATCAGTGCCAAAGAGCTTCTAATTACATAGAAACAGTAGCAATTGCATAACCCCATCCCAGCTCCCTGCAACAGCTCAGCTCCACCGCCGCCAACAGAATGTCACATTTTTCCATGCTCTAAGTATCTCTTTTCACTCACACTGCAGCCAATTGCTTCTAATGTTGCAGAAAAGAAGGGGGAAACGTCGGGATTAAACCTCCACAACCCCTAATAACGTGTTTACAATAGTCTTCAGGTTCGTTCTTAACCACGAGGTCTATGACCTCCAAGTAAATTATACTCTACTGGAAGGGTTTAGCTGCTGTTCCAGCTCCACTGTAAACATGTAAACTTGAGCCATCTGTGCTCTTTTAATATTTCCTGTAAAGCCTATCACTGCCCCGATCTGCTGCTCCAATTGGCGGCACAAAAAGTCATTGTGTGCTAATTTTTCCCAAGGGCACTTGATGCACTTTATTAAATAGGGTTGGGGTTGGGTTTTTTTTCCCCTTTCCTCATTAAGGCCTTTCCACAACAATAAAACTATATTTTGGATACCCAGGCCAGCAGGCATTGTGCTGGTCTGCAGGACAAAACCATCCCATGCTATGCTTTTACCAAAGAACAATATGGAAGGGAACAAAACTCACAAAGACATCGCAACCTTCTCTTTCCGGATGCCCGTGGGGAAAGCATCTCAAAGGGAATACAGAAGATGATGGGAAGGATTTGTCCAAACAGCCCTGAAACAGACAAAGGATCAGATTCCTTCCAAGGCATCAATATTTGCTGGGTCATACACCTTGAATTGCTGTTAACTGCTGGAGTTTGGACTGTGAGAAGGGGAACTAAAACGCCAAGTGGGATCAGACCCATGGTCCGCCTGGTCCAGGATCCTGTTTCTGAGAGTCACAGACCAGATGATTCCTAAGGAAAGGCAAGAAACCCTTCTGCAGGAGCACACAGATTTCAAGGCCTTTATAAAGTCTTTATTTTACTATATCCCCTATTAGACTGTCCTGACCTTTAGTTTCTCCTCCTCTTCTCCTCCTGGCCATCATCCTAAAACCTCTTTAATTTATTGCTCTGATTGTAGAAGCTGTTGCAAAGGACCAAAGCAGGGACTGAGTATAGAGAAAAGAGAGTGGGATTTCTTCGTTGCTTTATACATTTAAATAATACCATGTCAGAATAAGTGACTCCCCAAATCCAGTATAGGATAAATGAGAAGCATCCACAGGATAACCTTTGTCAAAGATTTCCTATTATTTCAATTAAAAACCTTTGCCTCTGTTTAAAGCATGCAGAGTGCATCTTTTAACTTACTTTTTGGTGATGTGACCTATAACCATGGTAAACCAGTCTGATAATAAATATGAGGGATTTTGGGCCGTGTTGGTTTCAGCAGATTCCTCGAGTTTAAGGTCAGAATTGTAATCCTGGACTTTGACCACTCAAAAATAACTGTTTACTATTTTTCTCCCCCAAAAAGCCATCTTTATTCCCCTTAACCCCATCACCGCCCCACACCACAGGCTCACTATGACAGCTTTAACATACCTCTGCTCCGAAAGCTGTGCCAGAAGAGGGGGCCGAAGCAGGTGTTCAAATACTAAGCACTAGTCAACCGCCCATACATTTAATCTGACATGCTGATCGGCAAATGCTGGGCAAAACAATTGAGCCAAGTGGGGCACTTTGAAGCTGAAATCACAGCTGAAAGGGGAGGGAGCTTCCTAGCAACAAAAATGCACCCCGACCTTGGTGTGTGCCGCAGAGCACCTCGTGGATGCGCAGGGCGAGGAGGCTTTTGAGGGGGGAAGGGAGGCTTAAAGCTTTGAATTTGTCATTTTCTTTCTCAACTGGCTTTTAGTTCTGATCCCGAGCAAGAAGAAAGGGGTCCTTGTTTGATAAGAAGGGATGATAACCTGCGCCCAAGCCAATAAAAGGGATTAACCCGAGACTGAAGGCTCAATACTGGGTTCTGGCCGATGCATGGTTCAATTAGACTAAAAGCTGTCCTCCAGCATTAAGGCAAGTTACCTTCATTTTCAGCTTCAGTGAAACAGAGCCCAGATGACAGGATAGGCAAACAAGGACTTTTTCACTTTTCACAATTGCTTTCATCCTGCATTGCCAATATTATTAGACTTTAAAGAAACCGGGAAATCAGAGGAGTGTTCAAAGTAGGTGGTCTCTGGGTATTCATTACATCCGGGCACACAAGGCTGGGTAAGGCGTTTGCCGAGCACAGCAATGTGCCTTGCAGTTCATTTCTTCAGTTCATTTTCATTTTCACCTAATAAAATCAATTTTCAACCCAAAGTGATGGCCTACAGATATGACTTTAGAAGTGCAGGATGTAAACACTTCAGACAGCCCTGCACCTCCAGCAGCACCGAGCTCCCCAGAGAAGGGAGCCTGTTCCTCCAAGGCAGCCTGCTTTTATCCCATGCACCTGGGGGAATCATGAAGAGCAGGGTCTGGCTCTTTTCAGCAGCAGGGGTCAAAATCCTTTCAAAACACAGGAAAAAGAAGTCAGGATCACGATGAACTTTTCACACAGATGGAAACAGAGGCACAGAGGCTCAGCTAAGGTCATCCCTGGCTGGATGGCAGAGCTGGGAATAGCCAGGCACAGGTCCAAAGCACCACTCTCTGCTCTTATCCCGCTACCCAGGTCTGAATACAGCAAGAGAGACTAATCAGCTGATTTACATCTTAGACTTTCATTTTTGGTTTAACCATGGACTAAACAGAACAAACAGGGACTAAAGAGCTTTGGTCTGAAGCACCGGAAGCCTGTTTATGGGCAAGATGAACAACTCTTCTGCTATTTCCCTGATAAATAAAGCTTGGAGAGGATTCCTGGAACTATAATCTCTCTATATATATGTGCTACCGAAGATTTCTTCAGTTCTTCTTTGTACAAGAAAGTAAAACAGAAACTTTGAACTGCCCTAGAGATCATGAAAGATCATGGGGCTGGGATGGGGAAGGGCAGAGAGGGAGACAGCAACCCATACATACTGCCTTCTCCTGAACAAGCTGGAAATAGGACTTTAATTTTAACGTAGTAGCAGCAACAATAAGAACAAAGCTTGAGAAGCTGTGAAAACACTCTCCCAACACAAGCTCAACATGAAAGCCAACCAAAAGAGGTTTCCCCAAGCACAGGCTTGAGCTGCTTCACTGAAGCCGTAGCAAGAGTGGGGCGAGTGGGTGAGGTTACAGAATCATAGAATAGAATCCCAGACTACTTTGGGTTGGAAGGAGCCTTAAAGCTCATCCAGTTCCAACCCCTGCCACAGGCAGGGACACCTTCCACTGGAGCAGCTGCTCCAAGCCCCTGTGTCCAACCTGGCCTTGAACACTGCCAGGGATGGGGCAGCCACAGCTTCTCTGGGCATCCTGTGCCAGCGCCTCAGCACCCTCACAGGAAGAGCTTCTGCCTAAGAGCTCATCTCAATCTCCCCTCTGGCAGGTTAAAGCCATTCCCCCTTGTCCTGTCACTACAGACCCTTGTAAAAAGGGGTCTCCACTTTTCTTGTAGCCCCCATTAGGTATTGGAAGACTTTTATATGGTTTCCCTGGAGCACCTCTGCTGAATAACACTGAGGGCCACGAAAACTGCTAGCACCATCATGGTAAACAGCCTTGTCACTGCTTTGTAATTATACAGGTGAGGGGTGGCAAGGATTAGATGAATACAACAGCATTGTAAGCACTCAAAACAGCTCAGAAGGGACAGATGTTTGTCAAGAATTAGATCAAGAGAGGACAAACTCATATCTCATTTGATGGGGACTGCACTGACCGTTCCTGGAAAAGCAGTAGTTGGAGAACTTAGACTGAGCACAACTGGAGTGCTTCCCACTCACGGTTCTGTAGAATGATTGTGTGGCAAACATCCAAATTCTTGATATGCAGGAAAAATATGTTGGAAACTTGCAGCCATGCTGATAGCCCAGGGCAGCCTGTTTGCTTGGGTTTCCTTGGTGTAAACAGAACCACCACACAACAGCCCAAGGACTGTCCAAGCGAGACTGCCAAAAGAAACAAGTACTTTTTTTACCCATATCATTCCAGAAATTCCTTTTCCCTTGGCCTGCAAGCGGAACAAACATCCTCTTTGCCAGAGCATCCCCACCGCCACAGGCAGGACTCGGGTCTTCCATATGAATCAGCGGTCACCCTGCCCTGGGCAAAGGTTGCTGACTGCAATGTGTGGGAAACAGGAAAAGCAGCTGAAAACGGAGTTGTGGGACTGCCTGTTTCATTCAGGCGAGAAGAGGAATTCCTGAAATGCTGATTATTTTATTTCCCTAACCCTTAAAACAAATGGAAGTGTGAAAATTTGATGGAGCAACGTTGGTTTTAGAGCCTATCGTGTAAACAGCGCTGAGATCAGAGCAGGACAGTTTAACCTTAAGCTGGGTAGTGGTCAGAGCAGAAAGGTCACCACATCCAGAGCTGACCCCCATTGAAAACTGTTTTGGTACCTTTGACTTTCTCCTTGCCAAGAGTCACAACAAAGCACAGCTTAACCCCTCCAAGGTGGTTTGATTTCACATACCCATCAGCCACAGCGCTCCAGCCAGAGAACTGCTAACCCAGAGCAGCCTTTTGACTGTGTGACACAGCACTGAGTGAGCCCCTTCCAGTTTCCACTTCCATCCCACTGCAGCACACAGTGATGGGGCAGATGTCACCAGGCAGGCTCTGCTCCTGGGTACCAGCAGCCCTGTTTACTGGCAGTGCATCACTTTTTAAGAGGACCTGGGGTGCTTGTGTAAAGCTTATTAGGAGGATAAGAGAGAGATATGCCCAGCAGGGGAGCTGGATGTAGAAACATGATCCTACTCTGCCTGGAAAGTTGATCTGCAGAGTCATGAACTGGTCCCCAGCAAAAGAGGGATGTGGAAACGTTCAAGCAAGTCCAGAGGAGACCACAAAGATGCTCAGAGGCCTGGAGCAGCTCTCCTATGGAGACAGGTTGAGAGAGCTGGGCTGGTTCAGCCTGGAGAAGAGATGGCTCCGGGGAGACCTCAGAGCAGCTCCCAGTGCCCAAAGGAGAATAGAAGAAAGCAGGAGAGGGACGTTTCACAGAAGTATGTAGTGACAGGACATGGGGCAATGGCTTTGACCTGACAGAGGGGACACTGGGATGAGGTATTAAGAAGCTCTTCACTGTGAGGGTGCTGAGGCGCTGGCACAGGGTGCCCAGAGAAGCTGTGGCTGCCCCATCCCTGGCAGTGTTCAAGTGCAGGTGGGCTGCACCATCCACCATCACCTGTCTGTACCTTCAGATGGAACTGTTCTTTTAGCTAAGTATCTAAAGTATCTCATATTAAGACAGGCTGAGAAAGTTGGGGCTGTTCAGCCTGGAGAAGAGAAGGCTGCATGGAGACCTCATAGCAGCCTTCCAGTATTTAAAGGGGGCTACAGGGATGCTGGTAACAGACTCTTCATTAGGGACTGTAGTGATAGGACAAGGGGTAACAGGTTAAAACTTAAACAGAGGAAGTTTAGATTGGATATAAGGAAGAAATTCTTTACTGTGAGGGTGCTGAGGCACTGGAATGGGTTGCCCAGGGAGGTTGTGAATGCTCCATCCCTGGCAGTGTTCAAGGCCAGGTTGGACAGAGCCCTGGGTGCCATGGTTTAGTGTGAGGTGTCCCTGCCCATGGCAGGGGGGTTGGTACTGGATGATCTTAAGTTCCTTTCCAACCCTAACTATTCTATGATTCTATGTAGGCTTTGGCCACAAATTTGGGTCTCAAATCATTCTTTTTAACAGTGTGTTTACTCCCATTTTGCTAGCTAAACCTCACTATGACATGAACATTCACATGGTGCCCAAGACACCATTCTAAATCGATGATAACGTTATGCTTTTCCCATGACTTACCTAAGGATTAACCTTTCAGAGAGGTATAGTAGGTAGATGAGCCAGTGGAGGGTGCTGCAATAATAACGTACACTACGGAACTGCTGTAAAGTGCTTCAGAGCTATTTACTATACAGAAACACAAGTCTTGGATGCAAATTAATCAACCAAACTGCTGCAACTACCAAATCAAAGTGGGAACAAGAGAAGCTGCTATTTAAATGACCATTAACAGCCAAAAGCCCCATGCAACTGGTAGCAAGCAGGAAAAGTCTAATGTTCCTTCCTAATTTGACAACCTATGACCTGTGGCCACACCAATGTGTTCCAATGGTATTTTAGTGGCAGGGACACAAATCATAGCCTGACCTCGTGCACATTCACAGCTTTCTGATGGATCACATCACCTGAAGCGAAGGTACAAAGGTTAAGTGCAACGATGCTGCAAACATGATCTTGGTTCTCAGTGGACACCCACAGAAATACTCCAGTCCTTCACTCTCTGTCTCTAATGGATTCCCCCACACCCCAGTGGTTTAAAGCCTCTCCAGCAGCTTTAAATTCTTGTTTCTATTAGAGATGACAACTTTTTCCACCAACAAAGCATTGCTAAATGAATCTGAGCTCCTTAAAAGTCTCCCCACATGAAGAATCTGGCCTTGCGTGTAGTTTGTGAGCAGGGTTTTCTGTTCTGAAGAGGTTTCTGTTCAGGGCTAGATTGGTTACATCTGAATAGCAATAAGTGTGCCTGATTTCAGGGCTGCAAATCTGCTCTCTCATTTGGATTTTAAATCAACACTAGTTAGTGTTTTAGTATTGGTACTGCCTGGCCTGCTGTCACGCAGCCTAATTCTTCAATCCCCTAAAGGGCTGACGGATGAAATCACCCATGTTATAAATACTGTACTTAAGTGCAAACACCAGGATGACCTTTCATATAAGAGTCAGAACTGCCCTCCACATTTCTTCACGTTGTCAAACATTCACAAGATACAGGACTAATAGGCACACTAATGCCCAAGGAAGAAAGTGAGAACTTCAAACTCTTCTTAATGGAGTTAAAACACATTCTTTAGGGAGAAAAAACCAAGAAGCCTCTGAGAATGTGGCCTTTCACTAACACAAACAGTTTCAAAGAGTGGTTGTGGCACAGAAGCACTGACTGGAAAATCACAAAACCTGTATAAGAACTGTTGTCATAGTGGATTTCCCATAGGGATTATTTTAATCTAGGGAAGCCATTAAAGACATTGGCTTGTCTGGAGGATCTCAACCTGCTTTTTTCCCTTCCCCCTCTCCAGACACATACATCAAACTCTATTGGGCTGTCAGGTTATCTCCAGTTCTCCAGGGCTTGCTGGAAAATCTGGGAGAGTATTAAAGGGAAACCATTTGATGGTCTTGTGAACTGCTAAGAGTTATCAGTATTAAGGCGCTAATAATGCCATAATCTGGGGCTGATAATTATTCCCCTATTGGTAATGCAGTTTAGCTGCTTAGCACATGGCAGCTCTGATGCACACCAGACTCAGTGTAAAGGTCTGGGGGGACATTGTCCTAAGAAAACTGAAATCCCCCAGGATTTCAAAGTCCAAACGTGCATGGCACACAGGGGCCTAGAAAGGCAAGGAAAGGCAAGTGTTATGTACCACAAGCTTAGAGGAACAGATATGCTGAGAAGGAAGCAATAGAGCAAAATAAATCAGTCCAAACGTTCATTGTGTGTTTTGAGTCTCTCAGTTTACACATTTACACACTGCTTATTTATAATATCTTTTCTAAACCATTTGATATTGTCACAAAGTTTCAGATAACATGCATTTTTCCTCATACTAAACACATGGAGTCAGTTAATTCATATGGAGTCCCTTCCCAAAACTGATCTTTCTGATCCTTTTTCTAACTGCTCTTAAACTGATCCAAAGGAAGGGGCTGAACAAACCCCACCAAAGCTGGCAGGAAATTTTCCATCATCCATTCGATGGGCACTAGAACAATTTAGGAGAGATGCCCATAAGCATTCATTCTAGACTAGGGTAGAATCAATGAAGTCAGCAATGCACCTAAGGATGTTGTAAATGCCCATCCCTGGCAGTGTTCAAGGCCAGGCTGGACAGGGCTTGGAGCAAGCTGCTCTAGTGGAAGGTGTCCCTGCTCAGGGCAGGGGGTTGCAACTGGATGAGCTTTAAGGTCCTTTCCAACCCAAACCATTCCATGTTTCCATGTTTGCCTTGCTTCCAGTGAGTAAATGGAAGCTGCCCCTCTCCCCCCTCTGAATGAGGGAGAACACAAAAGACCTGAAGGAGTCAAAGGCTCATTCAGCTTAATGCAGCTGGGAGCAGCAGTCCCAGGGAACTGAGGAGGAGAATTACATCCTGCTGGTCCTGGGGTGTGCACTCCAGCATGTATTCAGGCATTCAATCCTTCTGCATGTGATATAGATAAAAATGTAAAAGCTGTCACTAAATCCATGTTAAACAAAGAAAATAAGGCCAGAAGTGCAAAACAATTCCAAACCTGAACTTTCCAGCCACAGTATTAACCCAGCCCCATTATATGTCCTGTGTGTTGTAAAGCATAGATTAAATAATAAACAGTAACACATTACATTTAACAAGGAAAACTGAACTGGAAAATGCCTCCTAGTCTCACTCTGTGTATATGTACCATGGGTTAGTGATACAAATCACAGATTTCAGACTCTCCCTGCTCTCAACTTTGGACTCTGCAGCTTTCACATTACTCTAGCACTGCTTTTTGTAGTGATTTAAAGCATCAGGGGATTTCTAACTGCAAATCCAGTGATATATCCAGACCTCTTTCCAGCAAATCCAGGCTTCTTTCACTCATTGTAAAGGTATGATGATCTAGGGATCAACACATAAGGAAGCTCTGATGGAGGCACCAGTAAAAGAAACATCTTTAACTCCAGCAGCCTTCACCAAGGCATCATCACCAGATCAAGGCATCTTGCATTTGGTACCAAATTCCTTGGTGGAAATTCAGCTCCTCCATGAACATTCACCCATGCTGGAGTTCCAGGAAGGGATGGAAAAGCATTTATACAGTATGGGAACAGGACAGTGAAAGACAATGGAAGATACAGGCAATTGAATCTGTTTAGTCACAACTTGTCAACAGCCATGGAATGTCCATAGGAGCCACTGAAGCAGCCCATTTTGTGCTTTTGGTACTGGTGGCTTCAAAGGGCTCTAATAGAAGAGCTCGAGTGGAGCTCAGCTGAAGCCCTTTAAGATATCATTGAAATCAAAGCAAATGGTGTTTAAAGGTATACACAGGCTAGTCAATATAGATTGTAACCCTTTCCCATGCAGATCTGCTTAAAAGTATTCTTGCTCCACTCACTCATCACATTTGAGAATGGTTTCAAACCTCTGGCTCAGAGGTGCACATTAAACCAATGTGCATTGAACCTCATAGCCAAGGATTCCCATCCTTGCACAGAGGGGAAATCCCTCACTACACATTTCACTATGGTCTTCCATGTGACTTCCCTATGTGGCACATCACGGGAGCTATGTAATTGCAGTGTATTAGCAGGTTCCTGATCCAAGTTGGGGATCAGAATAACCCCACACCTCATGAGAAGGGAATCACCCCTTGCCCAGCTCTGTTAAAACAGCCTTCTCCTTTCAAGAGCGGCAGGCACGCAGGTGCCTCCATCCTACAGGATTCTATGACATTTAATCTCCCCAGTGTCAATGTTGCTTTTGAAATGGGCCTACATCGTTAGATACTTTTGAGAATGTCATCCTTCATCTTTAAAGCTGCTGTGACCACACACAGTCACCACAGCTTCATGAACCAGGATATTCTGCAGACATCAATTACGCCGCTCTCTTTCCTTTCTCAGGGCTACAAAACAAATCTGATGTTTCAGAGAGTTCTCAGAATGCAAAAGTTCCATTAAAACATGAGGAGGAAAAATGTATTTTATTCATGTTCTCATAATTCAAAACCCTCCCAGACTTCCCAAAAAATTCACCTTCAGGCTAACACTGAGCGTGGAAAAACTCAGAGCAAAAAGAATTTGAGCAAGCTATTAGCAAAGAGTTATTAGCCAAGAGCAGGGGTTAGAACTCAGCCTTAACAACTGCCTTTGCTATTGTAACTACTATAATAAGCTTTACACAGGGGCTGCACAGCAAATTAATTTTCCTAAGGCATTACAGGCAAACTTAGCCACACCATGTTTGTGTGCTCTGACTTACACCTTGCCACCTCAGCCCCATCTAACACAGCGCTGGTTTGGCACACAAGTAAATGACTCCTATATGGGCTTAGCTCTTTGTTCTCCTTCCCAGACATGTCTGAAACGACTCATTTAGCTCTAAAGCAGTTTACAGAAGCTTTGCTGTTTCTAATGGGCATTATCTGTTTTGCAGCATGGCCACAGTAGAACAATACTGATGTATAACAACAACATGGAGAATGGTGGTGATGCTGCTTGGAAGATGATCTTAGAATCATTGAATCATAGAATAGTTAGGGTTGGGAAGGACCTTAAGATCATCCAGTTCCAACCCCCCTGCCATGGGCAGAGACACCTCACACTAAACCATGTCACCCAAGGCTTCATCCAACCTTGGTTAAAGGAACACAGCAGCCACCATACACAGATGCTGGACATTCCTGAAAAGGATCCCCACTGACTTCAACCACTTCAAGACCTTCCGGCTGCATCTAGGAGCAGCCTATCACCCCTGTATCAGAGAAAGGAGGAATGAGTTGTCCAGAAGCCTGTGGATGCTACATGGGGGCTCAGAAAAGCTCTATTCAGTTCTCCACTTCTCCACTTGATCCCAGTTCCTATGTGACTTTAGGCAAATCACTTCTGCCTGAAAGCTCTGAAGTATAACTTTGAAGTATACCCACAAATTATCCAAGTGTTGATTTTCATCAAATCATAGAATGAATCACAGAGTGATTTGGGTTGGAAAGGACCTTAAAGCTCATCCAGTCCCAACCCCCTGCCCTGGGCAGGGACCCCTTCCACTGGAGCAGGTTGCTCCAAGCCCCTGTGTCCAACCTGGCCTTGAGCACTGCCAGGGATGGGGCAGCCACAGCTCCAATGGGCAAGAGAAACTTCAGAGCCATTTTTTCTCCCCTCTCTTTACACCAATACTGATGATTCAGAAAGTATCAGATAAAACAACCTATCATACACAGCCAAACTTTCTGCAGGAACCTATCACATTGGGGGCAATTTGGCCTCAAACTTCACTAGCCTGAATCTAAGCAGTAGAAATTTAAGGATAAAGTTTATGAATTCATTGTACCTCACCTTTAACATCAGCACCTCCAGAGCTACACACTGGTGAGAAAACCATGCCTCTCTGCATGGGCATTACTTACTTGTAATGTCTATTTCTTTTGTATTTCTTGCTGGTTTCTTGCATTGTTATAAAAGTTTAAATCCCACTTGAAAAATCCCCTTTTACAAGTTAAAAATCTCCAAAGACTTATAAGCTGATGTGAAAGATTGACTTAATTGAGCAGTATATTTTTGATTTACTAAAGAAGCCATAATCCTTTGGCTAAAGTGATGTATAGATTTGAGAGAGATTAGCAAATCTAAAATGCATTAAATTCCAGGGCAATAAAACCATTCTGGCTACATTAACATACATAAATCTAAACCTGTGCAACAGGCAGCCAGTGCTGCAGGTACTGTGAGCTCTGATATGGGTTCTCAATGAAGTTCATGAGATACTGGAATGGGTTGCCCAGGGAGGTTGTGAATGCTCCATCCCTGGCAGTGTTCAAGGCCAGGTTGGACAGAGCCTTGGGTGACATGGTTTAGTGTGAGGTGTCCCTGCCCGGGGCAGGGGGGTTGGAACTGGATGAGCTTAAGGTCCTTTCCAACCCTAACTATTCACGATTCTACCTTTCCCCACCAGGAGACCACAGGGAGAAGCAAACCAGCACTGTTTCTCTGGGTATCAATATGACACATACAAGACAACAGTCAGCAGATCCAAGTTACCTTTGGCACAAAAAGAAGTCAGTTCTGAAGAGGCTTTTCAGAAGAAAGCACTGGCAGGTAGAGCTGCATCCCTGACACGGTGTGGTTGATGCCAACACACCTCATGGTGGAAAGCAATGCTGTTTGGAGGGTAAAGCACTGGCCCAACCCTCCTACACCTTCTGCATGACCTTGGGACTTCCAAGTCTTTTTCCTCCTCTCTGTCTCAAGGTAGAAACAGTCTTTACATAGACACACACTATGAATTCCTAGTGCCAGCAAGGACCCCTCTATTCCACTGGAATGCAAATAAACCCCAGCACTCCTCCTGGCCCTCTGCAAGTTAAATAAAGTCATGGCCCAGCCCCACCACCAAAGCACATGAAAAGGCAGTAAGGGATTGATTCCGGTTTGTCTCTGACCTTCCTGTACCCTCCTCATAACCTTCCAATCCCTTATTGATGTAAAGTCTTTTCACCCAAAGCCGTGTTAGAATGCAGAGGAACCAGACAAGGGGGTGCTAAAGAAAAGCAAAGGAATAGACTAAAAATACTCCTGCCAAACATGCAGAAAAATAAATAGGTGGGAAATAGGCCCAAGCTCTCTCGAGGCCAGAGCAAGGCAGCGAATACAGAGGGGTCACAGCGATGGCTGCAGTAATTACATTTTACATTGCTTTAGGTTTCATTTCTGCTGTCAAAACTGTTTTGTCACAGTGGATTTTTTTGGTAATGCATTTCAGATTTGGCTAATCTCTAGAAAATCTATATCAGTCTAATCAGAGGATTGGGAGGCTCCTTGCTGTAGCAAAACTACACTGCTCCATTAAGTCAATCTTTCATCCTGGCTTATAAGTCTTTGGAGAGTTTCAATTTGTCAAAGGAAAGGTTTCTTTTTCCTGTTCATGTAGTTAAAGTTTTTCTAACGATGAGTCTTAAAAAAAGGAAAGAAAGAAAAAGAGTAACTAAAAGTGATGGTTAAAAAAGCCTCATTGACCAAAACTTAGCACAAGAGCGCCTGAAATCCCACAAAGAAAAGACCTCAAGATCATCCAGTTCCAACCCCCCTGCCATGGGCAGGGACACCTCACACTAAACTATGTCACCCAAGGCTCTGTCCAACCTGGCCTTGAACACTGCCAGGGATGGAGCATTTCTTGAAGTTCCAGCTACTTAAATCCTTTTTGTGTTAATTTCTCAACCTAATTTAACTATTTATAGAGCTAAATTAAATATTATACCACTCCAACAGTTTTCTATCTTAGCTCTGCCACATCCTTGTATAGAAGTTTTTCCTATCAAAAAAGCTTTTTTATACATAGGTATGTGTATTTATTCATATATGTATGTTTTTCATGAAAAAGAAATACAGAAAGGTGCCATGTACCATTTGATTCTTTATGGTTTATTCATACACCTCTTAGCACTGTGGGAAAAGTTAATTCTGCACATTGAATCCTGCAAATATTGGTACATTTTGAAACAACCGTGGTCCCATGTATTTGCTATATGTTGCTAGAGCACTTAGCACATTCTACGGCCTATTTGAACCAAGAACAGCAAATAATAAGGAAATGGGCATCATGAACCTCATGGTTTTTCCTCTTACGCTGCATCAATTTATCTTCATTTTCAGGTTGCTCTTGGCCTATTCTTTCCTGCCTTACCATATATCACAGACGTACAAATGCTGTTGGCCGGTGGGAACAGTCTCCTGCCCACTAATCACTGCTCCAAATGAGCACCTTCATGCTCTCCTGCAAAGTGCTTCTCAAGCACGGAAGGGATTCATTGTAAACACGACAAATCCATTCCACTATCAGCTTTCAAATCCCTCCCTTTAAGCTCTCTTCCGCTCCAGTGACTACAGAAACACTTGACTTTGACCAGGCAGCTCATGGCCCCAAGCTGCAGAAGGCAGCACTGGGCAGACCTTTGGAGTGAAAAGAGATGGGGATTTGGTGACTATCTCTTCCCCTTTGGTGTCCACCATCCCCTCTCCTGAAGGTCACAACTTCCACAGTGGTGTTGCTCATATAAACACCTCTTAAGGTGCTACATTCAAAATGAACTATATTAGTGAAGAGGAACTAAACTCAATGTGGACTGAGCCAGATCAGGGATTGCTCACATTTTCTGCTGTGGAGACAGTAGCTCTGGTAGGGAGGCTGGGATCAGAAGCTGGGCAGGCTCTGGGCAGTGATTTCTGCTGCAATGCAATTGAACAATGAAGAGAGCATCTACTCACAGCTATGGGCAGCCTGTAGGCCAAGTGATACAGCACCAACTCAGAGAGAAATGCAGTCATGGAGCACAGGGGAGATACACCAGTGTTCAAACAGAGGAGCTCACACTGACTTTTCTTGCCACGTTCTGTGACTTACTTTCTTCTGGGGAACAGCCAAAGCCAACTCAGGGTTTTCCTGCTTTAGACAGTATCGGAAAGAGCATCATTCCTCTCCTAGAAGAAGTCACAAGGACTGGAGGGCAATAGGTAAAAGACTGGAAACTGGGAGAGGAGAAGGAGAAAGCAGTAAAGGAATGATTTTCCATAACACTTATATTAATATCCAAGATACATGAATGTTTATTCTGCAGAATTTAACCTCTTTCCAACAGTTCACTATCATTTGCTATATTCATTTCTAAGCATAATACTGCATAGCAACCTCAAAATTCACTTTACAGACCCTTTTTTGAAATGCTAATTCTTTTCTGCCTTAGAATAACACCTGCCTGTCACATGAACTTCTGGTTAACACAGACTGGAATCTCTTTGGATTTTCCAGGTATGTGTTTATAAAGCACCAAGAGAAATGTAAAACTGGTTTAGGATTGACTAAATCTGAGCACAGAAAATAGGAGGACAATACTTTACCATCATACCCAGGCACAGACTGCCTTACAGTTCACTTCTCATGCTTAATATCCCTGAATTACTGATACAGAAGTGTAAATTCATTAGTGCTAGTCATTAAGCACTCTGTCACTGCAAGGTCAATGCATGAGCTCAGATACAGGATCTCAGCTATGCCCTACAGTAAACCCCAGCCCTGTGCTTGAAACCTTTCCCCCCAGACTCATCCAAACACGATTTCAACTACAAAGTGCTTCAAAACTCAGTGTAGGTCAAGATTGCCTAAAGCCCTGTGAGAATGAACAGAAAATTCCCCCAGCTTTGTTATCAGCTCAGGACCTCAAAGGACCAACAATGGAAAACCAAAGCACGCCGTGCAGCTAAAAGGACAGTCAGCATCAGGGAGCGGTAACACAAACCTCGCAGGCACAGGGGGTGAAATATTAGCCTCTCAGCCACTTCTTGCTACCCAAAATCCATTGAAAGCAAAATGATTAAAGTCCACCTGGTGGATTTACAGGGCTTTGTGCTGATATGAGACTATTTAGTCATGAGAGGCAGCCTTTTGACATGATTCAGTTGACTGCCCATGGCATTTGACACACACCTAAGGAGTCTAAGTGGTTACTGCTATTAGCAAAGACTTGAAAAAAGACACTTGTCACATTAGGTCAGCTATCTCTTAACTTCATCCTGTGAAATGTCACCAGTACCCCCGGGCTTCTCATTGCTTATCAGCCTTCCTGATAGATGTAGTTATTGTTTTAAAGCAGTAAGAAACAGGCAGAGGGAAACAAAGAAAGAAAAGTGCAAGTTGTTCATTGCCTCTTCTATAACTGACAAATCACTCCATGGATGTTTAAGCAAAGAACAGACTGTGTTGCATCTGTGCACTACACTTTTAAAGGGAACTTTAAACTGGGACAGTTTCTCTCCTGCAGCAAAGTGTTTGCTCAGTCTCTTTGCTAATGGGGAGCTGAAGACTCTGCTGCAGTGGGGCTGGCACCAAGACCGAGGGGTCATGATCCACAAACCTAAACCAGTACCAATGTGCTCAAACAGCATCAGCTTCATTTAGAGCAGTCTTGAGGGTGCTCTAGTGCAGAACAAGATCCAGATTGCCCAGCAGCACACACAGGAGCTGCAGCACCTTGCCCATTTTCAATTTCAATTCACTTTCTTTGAGCTTATGATTCAAATTCAGTTTCTTTGAGCCCATGAAGAGTCTCCTTCACCCACATAGGTTACACACATTGTATGCCTCACTTTAAACAAGCAATAACTTGCTTTGTTAATTCAGAGCCAAGCTGTTTAGCAGAACCAAACCCCAACAGAGAACCGCATGCCATATGCTGAGCCTTCACCCCTTACCATTACTCACCAGAGCAATAACCATAGCAGTGGGTTGTCCAGCAGCTCCTTGTCAAGACACTGATGCCCTGCCCACAGACATGGCTACACTCACAGGACATTTTGGGAACTGTGTATCATTTAAGCCATTGCAGAATCTACCTTTTCTGCCTCATTTAAAACCTGAACCCTTGAATTCCTGCCTTGCCATAGGCTTAGCCTCTAAATTGCAATGGGAAAAGGATGGAAGCGTGCAAAAAAGGAAAGAAATACAGAGAAGGGAGACACAGATAAAAGTCTTTTGTGATATCTTGGTTGGACAAGTTTGTGTTTGACAGCTTGAATGTATGTGAACATTAACAGAATTGATAAGTCAGGGTCTTGCTGACCTTGGTAATATTCCAGAAGTAATATTTTCACTAAGGTGAGCTATTTCTGGACATTTCTCCAATGTACTGAACACAAACACTTTTTTTCTCCCTGACACTGGAGTGAGCACAGCTCCTTGTTTCTGTTCTCTATTGAAAGGGAACAATATATTCTTACTGCAGCCAAGGTCATCTACATTCTTGCCCCTTGGCAAGGACTCACATTTTTCCAGCTAAGTGCTTCAATAAATGGATCTTGCTTTTCTCTCCTTAAACAGGTTGCATCTATCCCAGAGACCTCAACCAGTAAAGCCAGGCTTCCCAGAGGAGTGTTCCTGTGTCTGACACAACTACACTTTCTGTGTTGTACCTTGTTGTCTCCATACGTTGTTTTCCTCAAGCAGCACAACTGTGCATCAGGATTCCTGACCAGCTAAAGTACTCTGAATACAAATAATTTCTCTTGGGCTGTGAATGAGCTCCTCAAGCAGGGCAATGAAAGGGATGGAGCTGAAACCAAGATCTCCTGGGATATAGACTACCTATTTTGCTTTTGAATAGTTGAATGAATAAATGACTGTTATTCCTCATCGGTATGACTGACACCTGGAAAGCACATAGCTCTGAGACCCCAAGGAAAATACATACCTTTTCCCTTCCCTTCAAGTGCTGAGGGACAGAGCCTCTTGGTCTGACCACATTCCACTGACAATAGGGGATCCCAACATCCAGCAAACCCCACTGAATGCAGCGTTGCCTGGTGTGAATCAGCACAGCTCCCCAGCCTGGAGTGATGCTGATTTATAGTGATTGAGGACACAGGCAGTTAAATTCATTTAATAAGCAACCACAAAAATAACACTGCATGCAATCACCTCCCATCATCTACAACAACAAAACCTGTATGCTCAGGAAAATTGCTTGATGATACCACAGATATATACATTTATAAAAGCTAATTAGAAGAGAGCAACTGAAGTGGTAAAGAGCATATCTTTAATTACTGGCAATACTCTGGATGGCCCATAGCCCACAAATGTATCTCTATCATAATCATACTCAACCCTTCTCCTCTTCAAAGTGTATCATAATTGTTTACTAATGAATCTTTAAGCTCTTGTACCACGCAGTATGTTTAGTCTTCTATAAACACTGACTATGCAGTTCTAGAGAAGAAAAGGAGGGAGGGATGATGTGCTAAAGACATTTGCTGAAAGACTCACTACTTAGCATTTATTTTTACTAACAGCTGTAGAACCCTGAGAGTCAACAGGGATCTATCCCAGTCCTATTCATACCGCTAAAAATCCTGATTTACAGCCAAGTTCTAGATGGGACTTTAACATAATACATCTACTTTACTAGACTGCACTCAGGCAAAACACATGGGGCTCGTGCATCCCTGAATCCTGTCTCTACTCACAACAACGTGTACTTAAGCTCTTTTCTCGAGCAAAGTCTTAAAACTCTACTTGCTTTCATTGCAAGCACTGATATCTTTGCTGCTGACACTGATAGGAAATAGAGTAAGCCTTTACAATTGAAGGTAACAGTAGGTAACGCTACCTGGCACGTCCTTGTTAGGATAGAGCAGGACTGAAACAGCTACAACTGTTAAGGCTGCTCATTTCCAAGCTGTATATTGATCTCAGGCTGATTTTTTCAGAGAGATCATGAAGGCATTGCTGTAAACAAGGGCAGAGAGAATGCTGCCAGGTCAAATAACTCTGTCGTGGTCAGAAGTAACTGGAAATCATGCAAAGGAAGTAACGTTCTTTCCAGGGAACTTCCACGTGGCCGAGTTACAAAAGATGACATTTATTACAGTTTGCAATTGAATCTTAGGGTACCTGTGTCATGCCCAACATATATCCCATCTGAAACCAACATCTGAGATGGTAACATCAAACACTGAGGACAGGAAATGCTGGGATTTGTGCTGTTTGGGCAAGTTCTGTTTAGTTGCATCATCAGTTTTCTCTTGGATGCATTTTACATGGAGACCTCACACCTCCCTCTGTCCCCATGCTGCTGCACCAGGTATAGGCAAAAGGAAGTTTCAAGTCTTTCTCCCTCATTTTGAGTGTGGACACAAATAATACTTTGTTTTACATGAAACTCAAAGCAAATGTTGAGAGAAGGGAGTCCCAGACCTCACTGTCCTCCCCTTCAGTGGAGACAGGAGCAAGGCAAAAGGACTGAGATCCCAGGCAGCCTGAGTGATCTCTGTACATTGCAGGAGTCACCCTACACAAATGAAGTCACACTATTATACAGACACTAATGGAGCGGGGCTTTATAAGACAAAAAAAAGACCAATTCTGACAGGCAGGAGAATTTTACTTCTCTGAATAGGACTTTTCAAGGGTATACAGCTGCTTGGGCAGGTACGTGTCTTCAAGCATGCATGTATGCAAGAAAAGAGAAGCGAAAGATTTCAGGCACCCAAGTGCAGCTTTTGGGCTACATTGTGTTCATGTGTTGCTAAAGCTGATGATGTGCCAGTATGAACCAGCTCATCAGATGGGCACAAGCTCTCTCTGTTCTTTCTTATGAAGGTGGCAGATAAAAGACAAGGCATTCAAGTAGCTGACAGGGTAACCTGTAAGTGCCTGTCCTGAGCAATCTACTTGTCAGCTTCCCTGGCTAAGAGAGGAGACGTGTGCCACGGCTGTCAGCTTTGTGTCATCTTTCCTCTCTGCCTTTCATCGTCCTTCATCCCATGAATGGAGGTTTTATTTGACTTTCTTTTTTTGGCCTGGATCACAGGAGGAACTCCTTTGTCCTGCTGCCCTAATGCATCTTGTGAGCGTGCAAACCTGGCCAGGTCCAGGAATGGCTGAATGAAAAACAGGACAGACAACATAAGGAAACCATCATCATCCAACAGGCACACAAGGCCTGGAGGTGTAAATTCACATACTGCTCCATAGGAGAGCTAACACAGAGCCTGTCCTTCAGGGCACTACACAGCACTGACCACCATACAAGAAGCAGCGTAAAAAAGATGGGGCTCTCCTTTTTACCTCTGGGTGATTCCAGCAAGTGTTTCTTCAATACAGCAAGTATAAATGCCTGTGAAAACAAACAGAAGCAGCTTTGGGATACCCTAACAGTGCCATCAAAAACATCACAGATGAAACCAGCTCCCAAATCTGAGATGGAAAATCTCTGCACCTCATCCATTTCTTTCCATACTTCTCCCTGGCAGAAGCTGTTTGACCCAGGCACTCCATGTTATTGGAGATCCTGTGCCATTTTAGATGAGCCATGAAAGATTAAAGTAACACTAGAGATTGGCAATAGCACACATCTAATTGTAGAAAACCAGTATAACTATGACTGCAAGACACGAGGAGGAGAAGGAACATTGTCAGAAGTATAGCTTGGGAAGCATGGTGCACTGGGAAAAGCAAAGCACCAGCAGCTGTCTCTGCAGCTCTGATAAGAGGCTATGGTATCACAAGCAGATGCGTTTTATTGTCAAACAGATTCTAATGAAGTGTCTCAATTTAAGAATGTCAACAACATTCTACTTTGATCAAGAATATTTCATCATTCCCAGATCAAAGGTTTCTTTCCTGACCTTTTTATTCCCTTCCTTTATAGCTGTAAAACATGAGATTTAAAGGTATATAAACTTTGACTCAGGACAAAGAGATCTAACTGTGAAAGTGGCCCCCTCTGAGCACAGGGGTGGACCTGATGGCATGCAGAGGCTGCTTCCAACCTGTGTTAGCCTTCAATCCAGGGCAGGTGAATGTCAAAGCAAATACTGCAGTGTAGCCCTGAATGGAATTCCCAGTCTCTGCTCCTCTCTCCTGCTCTTTCTGGCAGGCAGGAGGTAAAAGCACATCAAGCTCCTCTCCTTTTCAGATATCCACTAGCTAGCTGACATCTGTGTCACTGTTTCAGTATTAAACAAGGAGGCCTGAGCCGTTTGTGCTTTCATGTGTGGACAAAGTACAAGAACAGAAAAAAAGGGATGAGAGAAAGCATCTGCAATATCCTTTGGGAAGGCAAGTGTTCAGGTGGAGAGCAGCTCTCAGTTTTCAAGAGCTCGTTGTCAAAGATGCAAGTTCCTGCATGCTGGGCTCTGGGCTCTTTAAAACTATCCATTAGAGAGATGAGTTTTTAGATAACTACCATGACACTTGCTAGGTTCACACTGGTCATTCTGCTTGGGTGTTCCACCCCTCCTCTCACCCGGCTGCCTCTGCCCGGACCTGCTGCTGTTCTCTTCACATCAATGCTGCTGCTGTGTTCAGTGTACAACAGAGCATCACTCTTGGTACCTTCTAAACACCGCTACAGCCATTGCTGCCGTTGCAAAAGCTTGGAAGCAACAAGAAAGTGAAGTAAAAAGAGCATTTTGTCTATCTCGGATATAATTGTGATTCCCACTTGCAAAACTATGATCACCTCATTAGCTTACCCAGCCAGGCAGTTTAAGCATTGAGTCTGAGCAGCAGACCCAAAAGGTGTTTCTAGTCCCTGGAATGCCATTTGTATCACAGAATCAACCAGGTTGGAAAAGACCATTAAGAGCATCCAGTCTAACCA
Organism: Melopsittacus undulatus; assembly: GCF_012275295.1. Lineage (NCBI taxonomy): Eukaryota > Metazoa > Chordata > Aves > Psittaciformes > Psittaculidae > Melopsittacus > Melopsittacus undulatus. The sequence goes on along the minus strand of NC_047529.1, from coordinate 4,584,675 downwards.
TTCCCCAGCACTACCAAGGCCACCCCTAACCCATGGCACTGAGGCCTCGTCTCCACGGTGTGTGAACACTTGCAGGGATGGTGACTCCAGCACTGCACTGGGAAGCCTTTGGAACTGACTTCCACAGATCCATCCAGTATCCTAGATAAAGTCTGTTATAGGGTAGGTAAAGAGCACTAACGTGTCCTAAACTTACTAATTTTCTAGAGAAAAAAATGTTTATTGGGGAAAAAAAGGCATCTGGCTTTGAAAATAACTGTACAGCACTCCTGTAGCAAGGGTCATTTTAGCTCTGGCTGGAGAGAAAGATTTCTGAGTGATAAGTGTATTACAGTTGAGGACTTTTTTACATACAGACTTGCTTTACAGAAAGCATAAACTATTGCTTTCCCTTAGCAGGGTGAGATGATTCCTAACCCAGAGAAACTGGAATACTGCAGCTTAACTGATTTCCACAGATACCTGTTCCCTGTTCTAAACAATAAAGGCCATAGTTAGACCACAGCTGATAAATGCAAAACATTCTCAGAAGATAATATAATCCTACTTAATACATCATCACTACTTGGCAAGAAAACAAACAAACGCAGTGGTTTTATCACAGCTCTTGCATTTGATCAAGAGCACAATAATCTCATTCAAATCAACAGCATAATCAGAAAGTAACTGCTGTGTAATCAGACATCAAACAGACAAAATCACCCTGGGTGTTTCCAACAATATCGCTCGGTGTCAGTTTAATTCTACTCCCTTTGGAGGCTTTACTCACAAGGTGACAGTGCTGAGACTTCCTGGACCCCCTTCCTAATCCTTCCCTTACAGCAAGAAGGGAGATGCAGAGATCTGCAGCTGCTGACCCACAAACCTAGGTCATAGAATCAACTGGGTTGGAAAAGGCCTTTCAGATCATCCAGTCCAACTATGAACTTGCACTGGTGTGTGGCACGAGGGACAGAAATGCACATACCCAGCTTAGCATGTTCCCATCTGTACTTCTTAACCCCAGAGCCCAGATTTAGGGACTGGCGGAGTGCAGCATCATACTGAGAAGCAGAAAAGAAGTGGTTAATAAGGGAAAAAGGATGTAAGCCTCTTCCCGACTGGATGAGGGATACTCTCCTGCATTCATGGTATGGAACCTCAGGCTTCCTGGTGTCTTCTCCAACACTGGGTGCTCTCAGCACAAGCATGTTTTTCATGTCGTGTGGTAGGCAAAAGCTTTACCAGCACTGTTCCTTCCCTCTGGATTTCAATGAAATACCAGTAGGAAGCAAAATGTCTGTGCAGAGCCAAACTTTTATCCTCAGTCTCTTCTTGAGATCAACACAATCCCAGCCTGGAAGCCCTTTCCTTGGTTTCTGTCAGGCTGATCCAAAAAGCAGGAATCTTGGTAGGTGCCAGGACGAGCTCCAGTCAATTGTTACACACAAAGGGACAGTTCTATGTGCAAACTCTTTTGTACTGCGCATCAAATAGCCTTGTAATAATTGTATCTTCTTATTGAAGAGCCTCAAAGCAAAGCATTTCAAAGGCAGGAAGAAGGGAATACCTGGAGCTCTCTAATTACAGAGCCTGAGATATGCAGAGCAAAGTATTAAAATTAATGATATAGATGAATTATCAGAGGAGAGAGCGGGACTGATAAGCCATATTTAGTACACTAATCCTGAATGTTTGTTTTGCATTCTTGGAGCCTTTTAAGATGACAGGTTCTGATCAACTGCTTCCCTTAGAGGTTGGCAGCTTTCCTGCTCTAGCAGTTCATGTCTGTTTGATGTTCTCAACTTTGTGTCAATGTACAAACTACTGTTAAGATATATAGCAGCGATTAAAATAATTCATCCATCTGCTTATAATTAAAGGCCTAGTTAAACGTAATGACAACTTGATCTAGCAAAGGCAGCTCTCATCTTTGAACAGGGCTGCGTACATTCAAAACCTAATGCTGTAAAGGGGTGACAGCCTACTGCAACGTGGCCATTAAATTCAAGTGGATTAATTAAACTTGTTTCATAAAAAGGTCTTCATGACATTTACTGGCAAGACAAGTAAGGCAGAGATTGCAAGTAGCTGCAATTGGACCCTGGGGAATCTCACTGCCTCCAAAGGGACTCAGCAGGCCCCCTCCAAGCACAAGGGTAGATACTCATATAGGGGTTGATGAGTTTGCTGTCCCATAAGGGTGGTAACTGCTTAAGACCATCTCTGCAGATCAATCCTGACCTCAATGGCAAACTGCAAAGTTTATACTGGCTGGTACCCAGCTAAGAACATAGATACAGGGGAAGTACAAATATGTATAACATAACTATTTTGGGCATTGCAAACACTCATCACCTTGAAGGAGAAATACTTGGGAGTATCAGAAAACACATCAGAGCCATGAAGTTAGATAAAGATTAATTAATCTAACGAAATAAAGTGGGGACATTCCCAATAAGCTGGAAGAGCTGGCATTCCTCTTCATAGCTCTACCTGCTAGCAGCGGCCTGCTGGCAACAGTAAGATGTTAAGGAAAATAATGCCTGTTGTGGCAGAAAAAGCACAGGGGATTTCCATCACCTTATGTCAGATAAAGGACTTGTGTTGTCCTTAAGACCAGGCTCATGTTCGGATGCTGAACTGTGTAAATAGCTGGTTTCCATTTTGTGGCAGTCTCTAAAAGCTGGAGAGTGTTGGTTTGGATCAACCCAATTCAAACATCTTTCAGTAAGTCCTGTAAAGTACAAAACTAGTTACTTACTTTAGGTCAAAATTAAACCTTAACTTGAAGGGATTACTTTATTTCAATTCTGAAGTGGTTTAGAGGCAATTTTGAAACACAAACCTCCTTGAACAGTTACACTTCAAGATCTACCTGATTTGGGTGGATTTTGGTTTGCTTGGTTTTAATAGAACAATTTGGCAAAAGTGATGTATATTTATGAAACTATTCCCATGGATAAATCTACATTTTTTTCTTGCTGAAAACCTTGTTTCCACTGAAAATTTTCACCCAAGCCAGGAATCGGGAATATTTTCAGGTTTTGGTGGTCACAAAGATTCCATAATACACTTCCAGGAAACCAAGGTAGGAAAATAACCTAATCAAAATCAAAACCCACAGAATCATGGAATGGTTTGTGTTGGGAAGGGACTTTAAAGCTCATCCAGCTCCAACCCCTGCCACGGGCAGGGACACCTTCCACTGGAGCAGCTGCTCCAAGCCCCTGTGTCCAACCTGGCCTTGAACACTGCCAGGGATGGGGCAGCCACAGCTTCTCTGGGCACCCTGTGCCAGCGCCTCAGCACCCTCACAGGAAGAACTTCTCCCTTATATCCAACCTAAATGTCCCCTGTTTAAGTTTGAATGTTTGTGATGCTATTTATACAGGCGTACGTAGTGAAACCTCCTCTAACCCACACCTTCAACTCTCCTTTCTGGTCTAAAACGAGATATTGCTGAAAATGTCACTGGTGTTTGAAGCTTTCTTTCCTCTTTTGTCCTGCTTGCAATTGAAAAAGGAAAGAAATCCAACCATAAGCTCTGCTTTCAGCCTGTGTCTTGACATTCTGCTTTTCAAATCAATATATTACCAAGTGATTACTCCAACTGATAAAGCCACCAGTGCATAGTAGAAATAGTGATCTTACACTGTAATAATAAGCTGTTCATTGTGCTCTTCATTTGCTTTTAGTATCCTCTGCCAACTGATTTTGTTCTAGGACAAGACTCTCAAGTGGGTCTGGGTTTGGGGGTTTTTCTTTGCGTTACACACATATTGTAACTAGCAGACAGTGAACAACCTGTCCCACTTCTTCTTTCTTAACAGATCATAGAATCAGAGCATAGTTTGGGTTGCAAAGCACCTTTTCTCTCTTCCTCGCATGTTTTTCAGTTGCAACTCCTAGTAAAGTGTTTAATGCTATGAGATAAAACCAGCAAACTATGATCCTTTTCTCACCCTATGGATCATACACTACATCTACAGTCTTCTGCAGCACATATCCCTCTGTTTCTATGCCTGGTCCAGGTCCAGAACCAGTGAAACAAAGGCAGCTGTTAATGTTTCCAACTGGCCAAGTGAAAAGCTGAAGACTAAGATATCTGATGAGAAGACCCAGAGTCATGAGATCTCCACTGAGATAACCAGGCCAACTTTCAGTGACCTCAGAGAGAACTGAAAACGTCTGGCTGCTTGTCAAAACTGAACATCCAACCCTATTGCTGAAGGAAACCCATAATAAGAGATAGCCAAAGCAATATCAAAGGCATGAAATCCATGAGATATAAGTAATATAGTTGTTTTGGGAATAGCCTTTTCTGCACTGCACGCTTCATACTGCTTCGTAATTATATACAGACACACAAGTTCCTGTTCTGCCCTAATCATGGTATCACAATACTTATTGCCTTGAATACAACCTCAGTGTCCCCTTTCAGACAGCTCTTAATGGGCTAAAACTGATTCAAAATGTCAAAATATAACAGAAGAGACCAACGGGAGAATTGCCAATAGTAAGTCAGAGCAGTTCTCTCATCAATCCCATTCTCTCTCTCTACATTACACCATAACCTCCACCCCCCAAAACCATTTCATGCTATTGTATCAAAATCCAGCTCCTAACCCTTCCAGACCAGGGGTTCATAGTCTATACTAAGTATAACTCCTCCCAGCAGCATAAGCCCATTTTCAAACCTGTGAGCTAATGTATCCAGCCCCTGGCAATACCAGACAGGTTCTGGATTTGGGATCTAGAGTGACCCAACAGTATAGACAGCTCTGGAGGAAGATCCAGAGATGGGAGAGAGCTAAGGAAGGTGGTAGGTTCATTAGAAGAGCAGCACTAGGGCAAAGAAGCATAGACTGGTTTGTGTTGGAAGGGACCTTAAGGTTCATCCAGTTCCAACCCCTGCCACGGGCAGGGACACCTTCCACTGGAGCAGCTGCTCCAAGCCCCTGTGTCCAACCTGGCCTTGAGCACTGCCAGGGATGGGGCAGCCACAGCTGCTCTGCGCACCCTGTGCCAGCGCCTCAGCACCCTCACAGGAAGAACTTCTCCCTTATATCCAACCTAAATCTCCCCTGTTTCAGTTTAAAGCCATTCCCCAGGTCTGTGGACATACTGGTCTGGGTCTCCATGGTGCAGCAGCATCGATGCCTTAAGTGCAGTGACAAATTATCTGCCATGGGAACCAGAGTCAGGGCCTGCTGCTGTCAGCACTCCAAGAATACACATCCTCACTGCCTGCATTGCTCTCAGAGTCCGGAGCAGCTCCTGGGCTTCAAGCTCTCTCACTGATGAGTGTTCCATTTGGGCACCACATTCTGCACCCAGGGTAAAGCTCTCCCCCAAAGACTGATGCTGACACCAATCAGATATCATTAGAAAATGAGGTGAGACAGCAGAGTTGTATTTAGTTCTGGGGGTTAGCATGCTTCTGAAGGTGAATTCATGTTTAGCATGGAGTTCTGTAGGAAACAGCCTTTTCTGCAATCACACTGACTACAAACTCCCATGGTAAGGCTCCTGTCTCCGTAAGCTGTAGCACTCCAACCCAATCTGCTCTGATTCCTTGTGATCCTTGTTATTAATGAGAAACCAACAGATATGGACATATAATCAGAAGTGATACAAGTAACTGACAGCAATGTCTCAGCATCAAGCAGGCAACTGCTACAAAACATCAACTGTTACTGGTGACATCCTACCTTCTGCCATGCAGCAGACCTGCATTGAGAGGGCTCCCCTGGTTTCAGCCACGAATACAGGTGCTGCAGGAACCTGACTCATTCAGCCAGGCCAGGACCAGCTGGTTTTAATTCATCTGGCTGCTCAAAACTGAGCCACTTGAATTGGTGATTTTCAGTCCATACAAAAGACTCTGTATTTTGGGGTGGAGGGAGATCTGGCTCACCCTCAGCCACTGCAGAATTGACCAGCACAGAAGTCAGAGGTAACCTTCAGCAGCAAACTGTGAACCTCAGCTTAGAAGCAAGGCCTGCGTCTCCTGAGTAGCCACTGTACAACTTCTTTCCCTGGATGAGGAGTCCACCCTGGATGAGGCTTCCATTGTGAATCTTTCTCCACAGTTCTTTTCCCTGTCTCTGAGTCCAGTGCTACCCTGCTTCAGATGAGGTGCTGCATAAACTGTCTTACTTGGATAATCTTAGCTTATAGTCTGGGAGAAAATATTCCATGTGCTGATGGTTATTACAGCCATCTGAAACCAGTCATTGGGATTTATCCCATCTAAAGTGAACAGATATTTTCAGTCTTGATGTAATGACAAATGAGTCGTCCTTGGGAAGCAGGATACACAGTGTCAGGACAACATGGGAATGTATGCAATGCTCCTACAAGTCTACTGAAGATGGAGACAGCGTGACCCCACCATGCCTGCAGACAGACCAAGCAGCCAAGCTGACCCTTCAGCAAAGCTCAACAGATCTTTGGCAGCCCTCAGCACTACCCTACAAACAGCTCTCACACCATTGGGCTGCCCCAGAACACACACACACATACCCAGACCCTGGGGAGACAGGACTATAGCATCCATAGTTTTGCCTGACATCCTTCCTCAGCGTGACACCAGGGATCTGCCATCTGAAGTAATTCACCAACACCTCGACCAGACCCTGCTGCAGAGGGGAATTCAGCTGGTCTTTTACCCTGACAGCCGTTCCTTTACGCAACGCCTATCTCTTTCTTCACAGGACCTCCTCGTCCAAATCTCCTTGGCACAACCCAGGTTGGTCTTCTGTTGCTGCAGGAAGAAAGAGCTCAGTGTCGAGGCAGTTCCTATTGCAAAGCATACATCACTCCTCCAGTCAGCACGTACATCTGGCCAGGGCTTCTTGGACTGCTTTACAGAGCAGTGGACGCTGTCCAGAGCTCTCTGCTCAGTGTCCCTGACAAGATGGCCATCAAAGACTGGGTTAGGGGTCAGGCACCCAAAGCCATTAGCACTCCAAAGTGATTGATTAGCATCATGTGTGGTCTCAATCAAGAGCCGGTAATGAGCCGCGTTCATTAATCCCATTTATATGTTTGCATAGGGTCAGTCCTGAATTTCAGAGAATAAAAAGGCTTCATACTGAGATCAGCACATTGTACACGGTGAGGGCAAGGAAGGCACACAATGGATCCAGGGTTTGCACGTAACTCCATGGTTGGAGGATTTCAGCCCAGGTATTACTAAATATCAAGCAAACAGGCTCCACAGCATCATCTGCACACCTCTGCACTGAGTTTCAAGCTCTCTTCCACAGCTCTGTACTATAGTTTCATCTGTATTTACTTAGTTTTACATTTTCCTTGCACTTTTAAAATAACTTTTTATGGAGAGAGCTTTATCCACTGTTAGACCCACTCCAAGTTTCTTTTTAGACCATTAGGGTTTTTCTGCTGTTCTCTGTGTGATGGCCCCTTTATTCCTATAATCTACATCAGAAAACTTATGCTCTGAATATGCCACCATGGCCTTTGTCGTGCCTTCCCCAAGCCATTCCCCCTTCTGCACAGAGCCCCGTCACCAAGTAACTCAACTCCATGCCCTACCCTTAGACACCATGTTGAATGGGGCAGACTCCCGTCAGCTGCTGATCCCTACACATGAAGCCAGGTTCCTTTCACTAACATTAAAGCCATATTTCCTACCTCCCCTCCCCAGAGATCCCCTTAAGGAGCTGTAAAAATAAAGGGTGAAATCCTGGCTCTGCTGAAGTCAATGGGAACGTTGCCACTGACTTTAATAAGGCCAGGACTGAGCTCAGCACTGAGCTCCAGCACAAGGCTGCTCCACACAGAAAGATGAAGGGGTTTTCAGCATCACCACTTCTGACAATAGCCCACAGCTTCTCAGTGAGGATCCCTTCAGTTTATGATACATTCATACTGATAAACTGACTGACCAGAACAAACATGCCAGATCTCAAACCCCCTGCCAAATACAACACATTCAAACCAGCTCACTCTCAAGTAGAAACCATATTAACTGAGAAGATGACTATGTTGGAAACTGCACCCACCTCAGATAGCTCAAGGAATGAGCTCATTGCACGGTTGGCTCTCCAGAAGGTGTCACAGATTTTCCCAGCATAAATTTAATACATGATGTAAAAAAGGCACCTTTAAGATGGACAGTTTGAAAAAGCTAAAAGGAGCTTTTTCAATTTCTTTAAGAGGTATTAGTTGGTTAAATATAGACCTGAATAATAAATGCCTGTAAGTGTTCCCAGGCCCCCTGTTGTAGAAATGGTTTTAGCATTTCATGTGGGGAAAAAAGTATGTAGCAGTGAAAGGTAATGATCTTTAGCCTCTCAAGTGCAGAAGAACAGTGAGTATGTTAAAGGTGGCCAGGAAATAATTGTTTAAGCAATTAAAACCTTTACAATTACACTGAGACCTAAACTAAATAAGGTAAAGGCAACACTGATTGCACAGTACGTTTAAATACACCTTTATTTTGCCTTTGCAAATCCCTTAAAGAGCAGTCTCACCAGCTCTCCTTCCATGGGATGCCACAACATCTGTTGTGCTGATGTGCTATGCCACAATGCCCTGCTGGAAGCAATCTGCTGGGGTAGGCAAATGCCATACCCAACATTTAATATCCTTATTTCTCACCAGTAAACAGAATTCTTTATTCCTTCAAAGGCAAAGACCACCTCTGTTGAACACTACCAGCAGAGAGCCAAGAGATGCTGGGTAATGCCCTATGGGTGCCAAGAGGAAAAAGCAGTCTGAGAGCCCTACAGAGTGCTGTTCTGTGAGTAGAAGGAGCAAGAGGAGCAGAGTTCCTGGAAATGCTACCCCTAATGATCCCTAGCAAGTCAGGATCAGGCAAAGGGATGAACCCCAGAGATTCTCACAGGGTGGGAAAGGAATTGGGAAGACACAGAGTTGTAGAATAAAAGTACTGATCAGACAAAATGAGACAGAAAGGAAGAGTCTGTGTTTGCTCCATGAGGAGACAATGACAAAGGAGACAGGACTAGTCTTCTGAGGAGTGTTTTCCACTGGGATTCAGGGAATGACATGCCAGGCAATACCCTGGCATGTGTCACTAACAACACTATTACTCCCTGTTGGCAGAAGAAAAAGCTCAGAGGAATTGGGCTCTGCTTGCTGCATTCATAGAAGAAAGACTGTTTTGCTGCTTCAGAGGTGGGAAGAAACCAGAAGACGTGCTCAGAATCACCCTCCTCACATCAGTCAAAGGGCTGAGAGGTAAAATGAAAGGCCCAGTGAAGAGTATGTGATAATAAAGCTTGGAGCCGTTCAGCAGCTCAGGTATTACAGGTAGGTTTCAGCACTGGAAGGTTCAGATCTCACATCTGGTTACTTCCCCTTTGTTCCATCCTTCTCAGCCCCCCACAATGGGCTCCTCAGCAATCAGTGAACAGCTCTGGCAGTGGAAGGACACACCAACAGCTTCCCAATGAGGGAAAGCTCAGCAGAGAACTCCAAGAAAAAACCAATCCATTCTCAACCTATGGAGTTTCAGTTTTACCCTAAAACCATCAGTCTGCAGTTGAAAGGAACCTGCTCATAGAGATGACGTGGGTGTGCCTATGCAGGCATTTTAATGCTCATCAGCGAGTAGCTTCCCAAAACAAATCTTCCAATCATCTTCATTTGCTGTGCAAATGACAGAGCAAGAACTGTACTCTTTCTTATGACACTAAAGCAGAAATGCTCCAGCTATTAAAGGATGTTAAGTCTGGGGGTCCATACTATGTCTGCAGTGAAACTCTGGAACCATATTCACTGTGGACATCTGTTCTTCAGCATCCTTTTGTCTACAGATGCACATCTACTGTAGTGCACACCTTCAAACAGGCATGACTGTTAAGGCCAAGAGACAAGTGTGCTAGAACTGAAAGATCCAATAATAAACAGCACAAGCAAGACCCTTTCCCTGATGTACATAAATGGTGATTTTTATAAGCCAGGTTCTGAAATTCTATTTAATTTGGGGTTTTCTCCTTTAAACAATCTTAGGTCTGGCTCTGCTGGTGTCCAACCTGGTCAGTCTGCACAAACTTCAGCTCTGTAAAGCTGAAAAGATGGAAGTTTGGAAATATGGTTATTTTGATAGACATTCACCTAGCTCATCTTGTTAAAAAAAGAAAGTCAGGAATGTTCTGTTCCCCAAAGCTCAGAGATACAAGAAAATGAAACATAAATACAGAGGATCCTGAGCTGTGGATCCTATAACACGGTTCCTACAACTTACATTATAGTTCAGGGTGGAAATGAGAACTGGCTCCCAGAATTCACAGAACCTACAGAACTTATAAAGCTGCAATTAAAAAAGGAAGAGAAAATAATGTGGGTTAAGAAATAAAGAGACAGAAAAGGGTAAGATGCTCTCCCAGTTAAACACTGATCTTTCCAGTCCTGACTAAAAGATGTTGGAAACCTACAGCAAAACCTTAGAGGCAGGGCATTTGGAAGCAATTTTGATTCCATAATGGAATTACTTCATGCCTCAAAGATTTACCAAACAACATTTCTTATCAAAATTCAACAGTAATATATAAAATGTTCACCATTGCTTTAAACCTCATTTTTGAAATGCACTTTTTGGCCTTTCTTATTATATCAAATCATGTCTAACATCACTGTTTCTGACTATACTTTTTCTGGTTTACTTTTTTTTGTCAACATTTTGTGGGGTTTGGGGTTTTTTTTCTTTAGTTTCTAGACTATTCTGAAACTTTGTAATGACCTTGTTCAATTGCATCCAGCATCAAGAAAGGAGAAAACAAGGTGGAACCAGAATGTCAAAATCCCCCAAGGCTGAAGTGTAAAGGTGTTGTTTCTAACCTAGAAAGAAGCTTTGTCTTTCACCATAAATGGTTTCAATGGGAAATGTGAATAGGATATACTGTGAATAAGATACATCTTGTTCAATCCAGATTTAGTTAATGCTTAACAAACTTGAAGAAAACAGTTTGCATTAAAACTGTTGTATTATCAGAATCATTAGTGTCAGTGCAACTAAACCAGTGATGGCCATTTCAGGAATGAAATCATAAGAATATTAAAACCAAAGATGCCTGCTTACCTAAGGTGTTTCTACAGACTTCTGTAGTTCATAGGCCTAAAAGCACAGTACTAAAAGAAGCTCTTCCTCCCCTTTGGTGATATGTACCATTGAAGAAACATCTAAACTGAACTACTAAGAATTTGGAGAAGAAAGCTCCAGCAGGGCAATGACCTCTTATGAAAACGCACAAGTAAAACATAAGGATCGTGTTTACTCTGTATGAGTTTCCTGTCGACACTGTTTATTATTGAGGAATAAACACACTTGGATTGGAGAGATATATCTTTAGAAGAGGTATTAAGAATCAAACAGTTTCTGTAAATCTTCTGAGTGGTATCAACATTCCCATTTAAACAAGGTTCCACACATAACACGCATTTGATCATTTAACAGGTCCATGGCCAAAATATTTCTGGCTGCAGATGTACAGTTAGTATCTGATTCTTCCACTTAGCTTGGCCAAAATGCTGCGATTTAGCCTTATTTTAACTAAACATATCCTAAGTTATTTTTATATGTGTCTCTCGGGTCTCATTTTCACCAAGGCAAATTTCTGCTGTGGGGATGGGCTGTAAATGTTTCTTTCTTCCATTTCCCCTCATTTATCCTGTTTCATGGCATTATCTGATAAAAATGCTGTGGATACCCTCACTCCCACATGCAATATATAAACAAAAGGGATATCAAGAAAACACACCACCACATCACTATCCCAGCTCAACCATTACAACCAGTTGGAGCCCTACGAGTGATCTACAGCACCAAGCTGGTGATGCTGAGATAGTTAGGATGAGATAGCATTGCTTCCTCAGCACAAAGGGAGTCCCCACAGAACTTCACCCATTAGCATCAGCAACTGTGTGTGATCTATGAGAGCCTGGAGTAGGGAATGATGTAGGGAATGTTTCTCCAGGTTATTCATTCTAATTGTTTAAGGTCATTCTGAAACCAAAATGTATCTGTTTCCTTGTTAAAAGGTAAACTTGGGAGAAAACTCATCTCAGACTGAAAGCCACATTTTGTTACATTCACAACTGGCAAGTGGTTAGAAAACTGTTTGAGGGCTCTCCCTTACTTTGGGAGTTCTATTTCTTTTATTAAGTTTCATTGAACCTGATCTTGGAATCCTGTATCAAAACAAAGCCTAAACCATTTCATGTAAAAATGCCCAAGCGACAGCTTCCACTTCACTCAGTTTTGTCAGGGTGGGAAAGTCTGGCTGAAATTGTTGGCCAAGGTTGACTGCAAAAAGCTTCAGTTGAACTGAGTGTGGTTCTTCAGCAAATAAACCAGAGGAGGGAGGATTTGTTTTGTCCATCTGTAAAAATAATACTGGCAATTTCACCATCAACTTCTTGTCAATGGCTGATAAAACCTAAGTGTTCAAAAACTGTGTAGATAAGGCCCTTAGTGACATTTAGGTTAGTGATGGGCTAACCCACCTTAGGTTAGTGGTGGGCTTGGCAATGCTGGGGCAGAGGTTGGACTTGATGATCTTAACGGTCTTTTCCAACCTAGTTGATTCTACGGTTCTAAGACATGATGGACGCAGACACCCTTTGGCTATATGGGAGCCTGTGGGGACTGGTGCTAATGAGAGGTCTAAATGCTGATTAACTTCTACATGGTGGTGTGCTTGTGCTTGTGCCCTACCATGTGTGCCACAGCCTGTGTTACCAGTCAGCCTACCTCAACCCAAATCTGCGCTGGTCTACACGAGTTGGGACCCTGGCTCCAGGTCCTTGCTATCTGTTACAACTATCAGTTCCAGTGCCCAGATAGCACACAAGTGGACCCTTCAAACCAGTTACATATGTAAGAATAGTATCTAGCAAGTGTGTGTATACAGCCAACCTTCTCCCGCTCCTCAGAAAGTCAATGTTCAGAGCAAACCCCTCCTCTGACTTGTCAACACACATAGCCTCACCGCTTGCCCTTTTGAGATTCCAGGCCTGACGGAAGGTGATGGGAATTGAACTTCGGCTCTCAAGAGCACCTGGCTTTGTTATCTCTAAGGGCCCAGGAAGATTTCAGGCACTATCACTCCATGCCATGTCCTGACACTTGACTCACAAAGTGGCACTGGTGTTGGCTTACCTCCAGGCTGGAGATAGTGACTGTCAGCAGCGAGGTGAAAATGAATGGGAATGGAACAGAAGCGGAGACCCAGCTGCTTCTTTTAGGGAAACACCACATCCGAGATTGCTGAGGAGTCCTCTCTCTTCTGACTCTCTCTGAACATCAAGATCTTTGCTACAGAGTGCAGCAGGTTGAGCTCACACGTTTTTTATCTCTATCTGTGGTGGTGGCCACAGCAAATATATATATATATATATATATATATATATATATATGTATATTATATATGTATATACACACACACTGGTCAATACTAAAAAACTGATGGACTCTAAGACTCCCCCAGGTGGATCCCAGAACCACATAAAAGGTTGCAACTATGATACATATTCCCAGAATTGGTGAAAGCAAAGAAGTTTCCCATTTTCCCCATGCAATTTATTCTTCTTCCATAAGTATATTTATTATGCACAGATATATTCTGTATTTACTATCCAGAATGAAGAGACTAAAAGTCCACAACCCTATCCAATGTAACAAACTACAACTGATAATTTCATTTGTTTTGAATACACTTGAGCCAGAAGCTGTGGCCTGATGATAATAGCCTGACATCTCTCTGGGAACAGATACCAGACTACTAAACTGATCTTCTCCCCATTGTTGATACTTGCTCGTGTTACGTGCGTAAGACAGATGTAGGAATGCCCTAGGAAGGAGGGAGATACTGCTTTCAGTGAGAAAGCAGATAACAGGGAAGAAAGCAGCTGCTTTAGAGAAACTTCATTGCTTCTAAAGCATTCAGAACTGTAGAGGCATTTAGTGTTTGCTCTTTTATCAGTGCAGCTGCAAGTGATAATTCAACCTCCAAGTGGTCTGTGCTTTTGTTCCGTTTGAATTGAAAAATGCCCTAACAAAAATCCTTGCTTTGTATCGGGATTATATGCTTGAAAAGAACTGAACAAATTGCATTTAGAATGATCAAAATGATCCATTTTCCTTATCATGTTGCTAGCAGACAAAGGTTGATATTGGAAAATCAGATTTTGTCACTATCAACGTTACTGCCTGATGTGAGTGCGCTGATACAGCTTTAACAGTCAAATTCCAAGACAGATTTACCCAAAAGACAATTATCTTTATTATCCTCATCAGACAAACAGCAGTTGCCAGTGTCACACACTGACAACACTTCTCTAGACACCCTAAGCATCTTTATCATCTCGATAACCCGAAATAGAACACCTTCTGTATACTGATGTTTCCACAAGACCACACTTGCAATGTTGTCTGTCCTGTACCAAATATTATAGTAGTAATAATTATTATTCATAATAATGTCACTCTTCCAAACTACTGCACCATGAACATTGCTTCTGTCACAGCCTCTCTCCTTGTTAACATCCCTGTGTCCTACATTGCAGCCAGTTGAGGCCATAAGGAGCAACATGGAGACAAGCAACTAATACCCACCTTCTCATATCTTTAGGAACCTCATTCCCACTAAAACATCAAGCTGTATCCTAGTGTGAATTACATCTCCCCTTTTGTGAAAGTGGAACCACTGCACATGCAGACAAGAGCTCTCCTGCTGAAGAAATCTAAAGCAGAACATAAGGTTGGTACTGTATCGCGTGAGGTAGTGATCTGAACTCAGTGCCCACAAGAAGGAAACAGCATAGCCAGTGTTAGGGAGCTGTATTTAGACAGGTATTTGAGTCCATGGAGAGACTCAGCAGGAAAAACAAACCAACAGACGCACCTCCTGGATGCTCCCCATTTCCCAAACAACAGTTTCCCCCACCAGAAATGTTGATTTAAACTGTTCATGCTAACGTGAGTGCAGGATAAGGTTATGTGATTCTTGGAGCCGCCACACCAGGTCATGAATGATGGAGTAATGAAAAGAAAATTCCTTGCTCATTGCACAGCAAATAAAGGCAGGATTGTGAAACCACTCGCTGCCGTGCTGAGCTCTGCTGCTCTGTGTGTGTGTGTGTGTGTGTGTGTGTGCAGAGCTGGATCCACAGAAGAGCCTAGCACAGAGGATGCAGGAGACTTATCAACATCATCCCACGGTTGTTTCTCTAAGTACTAAGCACTATGAAAACCTGATTATAAAGGCAAGTTGTGATATTTCTATGCCTGTTTCAAAATCCAGGCATTTTACCTGTTCAGAGACTGATGTCTCCTTAAATCCTACTGTGCCATGTGTCTTAGTCCTGGGCCAGAAACTATGGAACCTCTTGGGAATTACCTTGGGGCATGATGAAATACCTTCCCCATAGGCTGGCAGGCTTTAACTCTCCTCTTAACCTCCCAACACAGATGAATCCAAAGAGGTTAAGAGATAACCTCATCATAACCCCAGGCTTTCCCTGCTGAGCTACTGTACTGGAACCTCTCCTGGAGAAGAAACTGTGACCACAGGGGAACAAACAAGGCTTCTGAGCCCAAGTTTCAAGAGTATTGCATAGCCACAGCTTCCAGTGACTTCACTTAGAACTAAGGGTGCTCAGTGGCTCTAAAATACCATATAAAGGGTCACCTCCTATGTAAAGTTAAGATTATTTAGACTCTGCAATCACTCATATTACCACATCAAGAGGGTTTTTTTCAGGACATCATTCTCTCAAATTTCGCAGGCTTTCCATGTTGTTTTTAGGGATAACCCTCTACAGTGTGAAGTTTTTCTGATGCAAACATTGAACAAACTCTTAACTGATTATTTTTCATACATGGAGTATAGATTCCTTTATATATAAACTTTCTAAAAACCCCCCAAAGTCCTAATTTCCAGCTTGGCCTTTCAAGATCTGCAAAAGCTTTGGTGGAGGGAGGGTGTATTTAAAAGGGGAGCATTAGAAAGGATTGGGGTTTTATCCTCCTGGCTTAACTGAGCCCTTAACTGAACCTTAACCAAGTAAACTAAACCGATTACTACATATGGGGAGAGCCTGCCCTTCCCCAGCTTCACACTTCCCAGTGTGATAACTCTGACCCAACATTATCACACTGCACCTTCTTTTCCACACTTTCCCAAAATACAGCTCTATGAATCCAAGTTGCTGCCAGCCTGTATCATTCGCTACCATCAGCCCCACACATCTTCGTGCAGCGGCTTCAGAGCACCCATGCTCTTTGCCAAACAAGCATTTTCATGACAAAAGTCAAGAAATAAATAACAATTTCAAGAAGCTCCTGAAACCTCTATTTAAAAGTCCCTTAAGTTGTAAGTTCAAGGAAGGCAATGCCTTTGTGACAGCACAGCTGTAGATTAAAAAGATTCCCAGGGCCTCTGAGCTATTCTGACTCCTGGGCTTTAGAATTATATGAATATAGGCTTAAGACCACCCAAATTCTTCTCTTTTTTCCCCCTTTTGGAGAGAGGGAGAGAAAGAGAACATGCACACAAGTGTGTGAAAGAGGCCATTACCCCCATGCTGGATGACTGTAGTTTTACAGTAACAAAGATCTGACAGGCTGTATTGACCTGTGACAGCAGCTGTATTTACATTATAGCCTAAGAGGGGAAGCGCGCTAGAGGGGATGGTATATACACTGCATGAGCCAGTGGCCTTTCCACAGATGCTTTAACCCACATGTGCAAAACCCAGTTGCAGGAATTTAAGTTCCTTCCAAAGCACACCAAGGGGGGAGCTGACTTTTGTCTTCTGCTTAGTATTATGTGGCTGATTTTGCACCTAAATCTCAACTCTTTACTCTAGGAAGTATTCCCATAGTAGCAGGACATGTTCTTCTGGAGAGCCAGCATTAGTCCATGACCGGACAATCCTTAGTTAGCTCCTGCTTTATTAGAATCAGCAGCATGACTAATGTGCTGGAAGGAAATGGGATAATAAGTAAAATAGGCTTATAGGAGAGAGGAAGGAGACAGAACCTCCTTACTGTCCATGGGGAAGAAGCCACATCTTGCAGTTTAGTACCTTACTGAAGCTCATCTCCCAAGGCTCTTTGGAGTTCCTCTGAAGATCATCCATTGCTGGAGCCCCAGCTCTCCACTGATGACATGCTGAGTGTAGGGACCTGAGCTGAGCACCTGAAAGGCTGCACCCCTTGTAGATCCAGGCTGAAAGCAATCCATTTGTACAGGGGCTGCTCCAAACTGAAATTCACCATACAAGCTTTGGATGACATTTCTTTGTTCAGGCTTTTTTAGACTAACCTCTCAATACAGAGTCTAAACAAAGAGAAACAAAATCATAGAATGGTTTGGGTTGGAAAGGACCTTATGATCATCCAGTTCCAACCCCCTGCCATGGGCAGGGACACCTCACACTAAACCATGGCACCCAAGGCTCTGTCCAACCTGGCCGTGAACACCTCCAGGAGCATTCACAACTTCCTCGGGCAACCCATTCCAGTGCCTCACCAGCCTTACAGTATAATCAAATGGTTGCCTTTGCAGCAGGGAAAGGGGGAAAGAAATCACTAACATTGCTCTGTCGGACCTCGTAGCTTCCCTGTGCTGCTGCCATCCTTATTTGCTGTTCTTCCTTCACACCATGGGTTCTTGGATAGCAAAGAAAAGCAGTCCCTGCCTTGAGTTTGGCAGGGAAATCAAATTAAAAGTGCCAATCACATTTGCAGCAGTGCAGTCAGCTGAAATAATCATTGTTGTTATTGATACTATGGCTTCACTTCAGGTAACAAGTAGCTCAGAGCCCTGTAATGCCAGGAATGGAAATGAAACAACCATCACAAGCATATGGGATGCATACCTGGCCAGTATCTTCACATGCTGAAGCTTTAGGCATAGGCACATGTCTCAGTGATTCCTTTATTCCCAGCTGCTTTTAATCACCTGCCAAAAGCAGGTGCTTATATACACCTCTGAATAACAGATGTAATATGGGGTTTGTGAATCAGGGTGTAAGAGCCAAGATGTGACAGGCAGACGGGACAGGTTGGTGGAGAAATCATAGAGGAAGAGAAGACAAAGTTCAAAGTCATAGGAAGCTTTAGTATAAATGTGTCACATGGGAGACTGCAGCAGACAGTGCTCAGCAGCAGCAAATCCAAACCATAACATGCTTGGATGTAAGCTTCCAGCAAGGGAAGTATTCCAGCCTGCAGGACATGAGCAAGGGCATTGGTGCAGTCAGAGCAACAATGCGCAGCAACCTTGGCTCAAGTCTATTCTCTGCCACAAGCTTTCATATAACTTGGGTGCAGTCACCCTTGGACTGCTTCAGCCCCATGAGAGTGAGATCATGATAACAGTGACCCTTGCTCACAGGCTTCACATCAGTAAAGGCTGCACGAATGACCAGAAGATGCTCGGGACACCTGGCCCTTGATGTTGTACAGCTCCCTTTGATATAATCAGCTATCCTCACAAGGACAATTGCTCCAAAACACCATTAAAGCCTCTTAATCAACTGTTGAGCTTTTTACCACCTCTAGCTGAGGCATTTCAGGCCAGTCCCACAGAGCCAGGGAGGCACTAAGCTCTCATATGTAGTTTACAAAGTGAATCCCTGCTTTCTATCTCCCACAACATTCAACTTGAAGGCCCAAGGAAGTTTTTCACTCATTCAACAATACACAGCTGCATCACACTGGTCCTGGCTTCATGCCTGGTGTGTAACCAAATCTTGCCCTTCTAGCAAAACGAAACAGAGATGCAGGGTAAGATGGCACTAGTGGTGTGTGAGCTCAAGGGCCCAATTTTGATTTCACACACCTTACCCAAAGCCAGTGAGTCAATGGATATGGATTCACAACAGCCATTCCTCTCATCTACACTCTCCTCCTAGACAAGGGATTTTGCTGTGCAGAAAGGAGCAAGACAACCCCAGCTGACACCAGTCTTCCAGCAAGCTCTACCCATCCTCTTCCCAGTCTGTAACCCCAGAAAGGGCTCCAAGAGCAGGGGAAGTGCTGATGGAGGTAAACCCGCCACCCCTGCTGCCATAAAGTTCCATTTCAGGGACTCCTTTCCACGATCTTGGGAATTCCTGCAAAACTCCCGTTTCTGACACTCTGCTCCGATGTGAAATATCCGCCGTGTTTGCAAAGCGGTGACTATGAATGACTAACCAGCCGTGCATCTAGTTCAAGAAAGCTTGGAAACAGCCTTGTTATTTTTGGAAACACGGACACTTGTTCAGGGCAAGCTGGCAAGGAGGAATTACCTAAGGAACAGAGAGGCTGCAGTGCCACCTACTGCTTTACTCCGGATTTTAACGCCTGGTTTACAAAGGACAACGCAGAGACAAGTGCCACCCTGGAGTAGACCCAAGCTCAGGCAGTCGCTCTGACCCGACAACCACCTGTACCACCAGTTTGCTCACCAGAAGGTACAAGGATGCTGCTACAGACACCATAAGAGTTAACCCTGTCTATGAGCATGGAGCACCACAGCCCTTCAAAAAGCTCTGTCAATTTATGTTACAATCATGCTGAGTATTCTTGTTATGGACATGAATACTAACAGTGATTTGGGCTCAGTACCTCCTCAACCTCACCACAGATCAGCAGCAGGAAGTTTCAAAGATAATCCAAAAGACATTCCAAAGGTCCATTGTATGGAAGTGTGGTTCGTTTATTTTCTTTAATAGAATCATAGAATGGTTTGGGTTGGAAAGGACCTTAAGATCATCCAGTTCCAATCCCCTGCCATGGGCAGGGACACCTCACACTAAACCATGTCACCCAAGGCTCTGCCCAACCTGGCCTTGAACACTGCCAGGGATGGAGCATTCACAACCTCCCTGGGCAACCCATTCCAGTGCCTCAGCACCCTCACAGTAAATACTTGATTCTATGTATTTCCTTGCATAATTTAACCTTCTAGTGTCGTTACGAGCCTTACTGCTACACAAGACAGAGAACAGCTTCCTGGCCTCCCATCTGCTTGTCAGTCACTGCTGTATGAACTTTCCCCAGGTTCACAGCTTCTCAGTCATTTGCACGGAGTATAAAATAAAAGGTTAAGAAAACTAAAAGGAAAACCCCTTTTCTGTTCATTTTGAACATCCCAGTCAAATATAAGCCTCTTCCTTCAATACATTTCCATTTCCTAGCCACAAGTTCACAACACGCAAATGATTCCACAAAGAAAATGGATCCTCCTTTTGGATTATGAATTAGAAACCAGAAAATGAAACCTGCAAAGATGCAAGGGTAAAGCTGCTTTTCTGCCCCAGCTAACAGAGCATCAAAGAACCGTAATTAGGATTTGCTACTCAGCACAACGTATTATCAAAATCACCAAAGAGAACATATCCATTTATTCATAAATGTGGTCTGGATTATACAGGCATTGTAAATGCTTGGTTGTGTGTTTGTCTGGTCTGGTTTGTGTTTGGTTTGGAATCTATTCATTCAGTCCCTAATTTGCCATTAAGGAACTGATACAGCAAGTGTGCACATTAAACATTTAAATGCAGGAGCCCAGAGGCATGCAGAGCTAAACAACTGCAAGCGGTTATTGCTGAAAGCTTAAACAAGGGATTTTCCTTCCTCTACAAAGATGAAGTTAAAGGTTGGACTGATGACCTCCACAGAGCCCTTCCAACCTGATTTCTTCTATCAGCGAAGCAAGTGCAGGAATAAGCAGTCAACAAGTAGCTCCAATGTGGAGTATAATGCTCTGGAGCATAACTTCCCACTTAGACAAGGATTGGGCAGAATCCATATGGAGACTGGTTCACACAGACAGACTTCAGTCTACATCTTCAGAAGTATTCAGGTGAGAAAACACCACTGACAGGACTTGAGCTCCAGCATACTTGGGGGGAGGCAGGGCCCACGGTCTTGTACTATCTACCCAAAACACAGACCTATTGACAAAGCTTGGAGACACCAAGTTCATCACAATGCCATAAATTCAAGTCATCTGGAGCATAAAACACCATGAATCATAGAATCATAAAATAGTTAGGGTTGGAAAGGACCTTAAGATCATCCAGTTCCAACCCCCTGCCATGGGCAGGGACACCTCACACTAAACCATGGCACCCAAGGCTTCATCCAACCAGGCCTTGAACACTGCCAGGGATGGAGCATTCACAACTTCCCTGGGCAACCCATTCCAGTGCCTCACAGTAAAGAATTTCTTCCTTATATCCAGTCTAAACCTCTGCTGTTTAAGTTTCAACCCGTTACCCTTTGTCCTATCACTACAGTCCCTAATGAAGAGTCCCTCTCCAGAATCCCTGCAGGCCCCCTTCAGATAGTGGAAGGCTGGCTGGAAAGCCTGTGACTGCCAGAGTACAATGTTCACTGAACAAGGGTTACATCCACTGGGAAGGCATCTTCATAGCTAATTCACAGAAACTCATTAGTTATGTCTGATTATGGTGTATCCATACCCTGTGAGAACTGACCGACTCCCCCTTGTGCCAGATGCAGAAGTCTGTCTACACAGATTAAAGGGATTTCATTCCACAGCTGATAAGTTTTCTCCGTTTATCTTAGCGAAAAGAAATTCTACTTGGAATTAAGCATTAAATACTGCCATAGGTTAATGTACTAGATTAATATATACATAGCATTAAATACTACTTAGAGAGACATTTTGGTGGAATACAGCAATAAGAAAATCTAGCACATTTTGTAGTTTGTCCTTCAAAACCTCCTACAGTTTGGCTTGCATTTAATGGTGTTCCAAAGCAACACAGCTTAGAACACAAAGTGAAGAATATCAGATCCATACAAGAGAAGACTTGGGAAAAGTCCTTAGCTGTAACAGAAGGAAGATGACATAAAGGAATTCTCAGGAGTATTTTCTTTCTACTTAGCACTGGCTGAGTAGATCAATTCTGGGCTCTCCAGTATACAAAAAACACTGGTTCACTGCTGCAAGTCCAATGACGTGGCACAAAGGGACTGGTGCCTCTTTCATATGCAGAGAGGCAGAGAGAACTAGGACTGTTCAGCCTAGAAAAGAAGGAGTTTAGGGAGATCTATCACCTAGTAAAAATACCTGATGGGAGCCAGACTCTTTTCACTGGTACCCAGTGACAGGCCAAGAGGCAACAGGCACAAACTGGAACACAGGAAACTTCATCTGACCACAGGAGAAATACTCATTTTACTGTGAGAGTGGTCAAACACTGGAAGAAGTTGTCCACAGAGGTTGTGGAGTCTCCATTCTCGAAACAAGAATTCCCCAAACTCCTCAGTTTTCCTCTGTTCTGCTGCTAGAGATCAAATTCTACTCAATTAGGCCATGTCGGAATCAAACAGCGATAAAACTCAACAAGAATGCAAAACTGCAGATCAGATGTAATATATGTTGAAGTTCCATGACTGTCTGTCTGCCTAAGACTGCTCTATACCCAGCCCTTGAGTGCATACAGAAGTAACTCTATGAGGGGGATTCAGACTGACTAAACTGTTATTGCATAAACTGGACTTACCTACTTCAATGGCAAGTACACATACAGATGGATACCATAGACTAAAAAACCTTGCTTTTATCTCTATTTGAATCAGAATGAATAAGACAACTCATTTCTGATTCTAAGGAGTGCTGAATTTTAGGGTTAGAAATAATAGAATCATAGAATAGTTAGGGTTGGAAAGGACCTCAAGATCATCCAGTTCCAACCCCCCTGACATGGGCAGGGACACCTCACACTAAATGGACCTGATGGAATACAGACTGAAAGAACCTGTGATTAAAAGAAACATCAAATAATGACCTGAACTCCTCAGTTTAATATCGTTTGTATCATTCTTCTGTGCAAAATGTCTGAATTCAATAGCAAAGCTTCCTGTAAAAGTGTCTTGCTCCTACACAGGAACTAGATCAGATCCTGCCTCTATTTAAGAAATTGGCAGGATATATTAATTATGTCCCCAAAAACAAGGTTTGGCCAACTATCTTTAGTGCCTCTGTCTAAGTAAGCTTTAAATAAGTCTGCAGAATGTAGGCGACAGCATGCAGAAGTCAGCAAGTGGCACTTAAAAAGCCCAGCATCAATTCGCAGTACTTAGCAAACAGCCATGGTTTCCGTGGTGGTTATAAGGAATTTGCCTTTGAATCTGCATTAAATAGCCAAATTTTCTACATCCTGCTTGATGCATTTAGACAACATCTGGTTTGATTAACTTGAAATCAGTGCAGCACGTTAACATCTCACAGGAAATTAGGTTCATTTCATATGGATTTTAAGGCTGTGTTCCTTTTGCTCTAGTGATATCAGAAGTTGTGATTCTGCAACGTCTAGCAATGGTGGAAACAGAGTCCTCTGAGCACTAAGATACATTGAGCCAAGTTATGCCTTGATTTACTTCCCTGGGTGGTAGGTAATAATTCAAGGAAGAAACTGGCCAGAGGAGAGTTAAATCCTGTGGGATCCAGATTCTAAATGGGATCTTGAGTGGTGCAGCTTTCCCTTTCCTGATTTTCCTTATAAGAACAGAAAACAGCAGAAACTTCCACAAGCTGATCTTCTTGGCATCTTGCAGGTACAAATAATACCCAGAATAAGACAGCTTTCCATATGTGCCCATTGAGGTGCAGGAAGCTGAAAGATGGGCTTTTTCCACAGAAGAGGTAATTTTCTTCCGAGAGGATAAAAAGAAAGCCAAAGCCGGCAGTAAACCATTTGGAAATACCACTCCAGTGTATTACAGGTGGTGCAATTTAGTTGCTTCACATTCCAGTACTCCCCTACAAGCAGCTATCTCTGGTTTGATGTAAGCTCTCAGTGTGTACCACTGTCTCCTCGCAAGGAAAAGAATTGCACAGGCATCTCGGGCATCTTCAGGTATGGTTGGCTATGGATATCTGGTTAGGCAAACCTACTCAATGGGACCACATAGCACTGAAACAGTTTTTTTGGGTACATAAGAAGATTATTAAAATCAAAACAGCATGGAAGTATCCATGGAAAACCTTCAGAAAGCTGGAATCAAAATATAATGGAAATACATCTCAGAAGGCAGGGTCTAAAGGAAATACCCAAGGATGCCTATTAGTAGCTCCATCCTTGGCAGTGTCCAAGGGCAAGCTTGACAGGGCCTTGAGCAACACGGACTAGTGGAAGGTGTCCCTGCCCATGGTGAGGGGTTGGAACTGGATGATCTTCAGGTCCTTTCCAACCCAAACCATTCTATGGTTCTAAAGTACATTTTGTTCCCCCATTTCTCAGACCATGCTCTCTTCTTTGTATCTACTGAATGTTTTCAGACTCCTGCAGCTAAGATTTTCAAAGCACCTTAAAATTATGACTGCATCCTGGCATGGTTTGGGTCACAAAGCTCCCTCAAGCTCATTTGAAAAGCTCTCTTATGCCTGATCAGCCTTCCAAGATGAGGACAAACCTATTGTGTACTTCTTCATGTAGGGTCCAGCTCAGCAGAGAGGGCTTTGACTGGGAGGTTGTATGCATTACTGTAGTAATGATGGCTACTCCAAGTAGCTTAGCAGTTGCTGAAGTTTCCAGGGTTTAAGCTTCTTACTTACCCAGGGAGGTTGTGAATGCTCCATCCCTGGTAGTGTTCAAGGCCAGGTTGGACAGAGCCTTGGGTGCCATAGTTTAGTGTGAGGTGTCCCTGCCCATGGCAGGGGGTTTGGAACTGGATGATCTTGAGCTCCTTTCCAACCCTAACCATTTTATGATTCTATGGCAATCACAGTAAGGCAATTTTGCAGACCTTCGTTTCCTATTTCCCTTCTCATTTCAAAAACCCATCTAGTTTTCAACATAGCTCTAATGATAACTTCACAAAACGCTGTGGTTTTGCTTTGTAGATCATTGAAGTATTTTGTCTCGGGTTGCTCCACAGCTCTACTGTGTCAGCTCCAAATGAATCAAAGAAATCTCAGAGCAAAAGCTGTTTGAAACTGGTAATATTCTTCTGGATCCTCAGTGGAACCACCAATTTTGCCTGATGAGGTTCACTCGAAAGACTTCATTGACTTAAGCAAATCTTTCAGCATGCATGGCAGGAGTTTAAAGCTTCTAATGAACCATGAAACCAGGCAAGTTCCATAAGAGCTTTTTGAGAAGGTTTTCCTTAATTCTAGCTCCACATCACTTAACAATTTTGCTACCAAGCTCACGATGCACAAGACCCATGGGAGAGTTGTACAAGCTGTTGAGGAAAGCTATGACAACTGAATTAGAATGTACAGCAGGCCCCAGGGAGACCAGGAATTACTCACCCTCTCGTAGGCCCGAGCTCCAAGGGCCAGTCAGAGAGCAATCAAAGTACTGTTGAGAGCAACACTGATCTCCTCTAACAAATAAGAACTAGTGGGCTTTTTAGTTTTCAAACAGGGGTTTGTTGTATAATGATGATTCATCAATATTAACAATGGTGTAATTGATCTGGGATATGGTTTCTGGATGGAAAGGGAATTCTGAATTGCCATCTATTCTCGGCATGCTCCCAAAGTGGCTTTTAATCTCACTTTGTAAAGAAAGATCAAAAGCCACAGAAAACAATTCAGCTGCTGAAATCCAGGATGAGGGGTTTGCTCTGTCACAATATTCCTATCTAAGTTAGTTTCTCTGTGCGCTACCTCCTTATTTTCCGAGCAATTGAGACTTTCCACCTCATGGAAATCATGTAAAGACAGAAGCTGTAAAGACTTTCCAGTGTTTCCAGCTGTAACAAGGACTGGGAATCAAATACTTCATGTACTTTTCCAGGAAGGTATAAAGTTCACAATGAGCCTCACCAACTCTATCGAAACATGCTACTGGCCACTAGTCAATAGACTTTAAATCAGAGGCTTGACCAATTTGAAGCCAGTTCATGCCTGTGCTCCATCCTAGAAAGATGCTAAGCATAAGCAAAGTGATACTAGTTTTATGTTCAGTTTGAAACCCAGAATATGCACCTTACACTCCCTTTTACTTCAGTCTCCACACTGGAATGTGTATTTTCTTTATTGTTTCACAAAATTCTTCTGTATCTCTATAGGAAAAGAGAACTTTTATGTTCTTCCTACCATGTTAACTTCGAGGACAGAGATTAGAAACCTC
The DNA here is from genome assembly GCF_012275295.1 of Melopsittacus undulatus. Taxonomy (NCBI): domain Eukaryota; kingdom Metazoa; phylum Chordata; class Aves; order Psittaciformes; family Psittaculidae; genus Melopsittacus; species Melopsittacus undulatus. Next base: position 4,558,587 of record NC_047529.1, on the reverse strand, counting down.
TTGGTGACACAGACTGGAGTCAATTAAGACAAAATATTCCGTGTGCACACTCTCCTCAAGGCAGTATCTGCTCCTATGTAATGCAAACCACGTTAAGCAGCTCTGTCGAGCCTGATTTCTGTCCAGCTCCCAAGGATTCTGACTGAATTTCACCAGACAGAAATGTGCAATTTTTTTGTCATTAGAGAGCACCCAGGGAAGTAGCACAACAAAATGCTTCCTGCTGCTGTTAAACACAGGAGGCTGTGATTTCAGCTCAGTCATCTGCTTGCACACTGAGTAATCCACAAATATGTGAGCTTTCTGGCAGCAGAAACCCCCCCACAGTAGCAGAGTCTTATTCTCTAAATGGTCCAAGACATTTCCATGTTTGCCTTCTCAGGCTATTGATAGTAAACTGCTTAACAGGAGAGGGCATTTGTGATGCTTTTCCTGATTATTGATAACATCTAAAAGGCTTAAACACGGCCTTTCCTCCTCCAGGTTTTAAAGGGGGTTAATTGAGATCAGATACTTAAAGCTGAACTTTATAGCAGTAGAGTAAGTACACAGACCAGACTACGGGGAAAAGTGTTAAAATATATTTGGAATAGTGCACATCAGCCACACAGGATAACTTCAGAGCACTGAGGAAGCTAAATGAAGGACACTGAGCCATTCCTGGTATCCAATGGACATCACTGAACACACATACAGAACTCCAAGAGACCAGAAACCATCATTTTACTGATTGTTAAGAGATGGGGAATACTCTGGAAACATTTAGCTCAGAAAAGCTCTTCCCTGTGAGGGTGCTGAGGCGCTGGCACAGGGTGCCCACAGAAGCTGTGGCTGCCCCATCCCTGGCAGTGTTCAAGGCCAGGTTGGACACAGGGTCTTGGAGTAATGTGCTCTAGTGGAAGGTGTCCCTGCCCATGGCAGGGGTTGGAACTGGATGAACCTTAAGGTCCCTTCCAACCCAAACCAGGCTGTGATTCTAAGTAGTAAAACAAGTGGTTGAAAAGCTGCATTCAACGAGTCACTGTTAACCATTTGCTGGGAGACTGAGAGAATGTATTCACTAGGGTCTTCATCCTACACACATCTAGCATAGGGCAATAGTACTCAGAAGTATTTAAAGTGCTTTAGAGAGAGAGTTTCATTAAAACAAAAAAAGGGTGATACCAAGCTACGAGGAGAGTGCAAGTACTGTAAGGACAAAATCAGAATGTAAAGTTATATTGCTCAGCTGGAGAAGCCAGGAAAACAGGGAGTTCAGGGACCTGTTAAGACACCTTTGGAAAACTGTAAATCAACAGGAATAATGGGTACTTTTAGTAAATCATAAGATCTAGAGAGTAGAAAGAGGGAAAAGGACAACTTGCTGGACCCCAAATTTGGTAGGGGAGAGTCAATTATTTGTTCTCTTCCTCCCCCATGGACAAAAGAGTAAAGGGCTAAGTTTAAAAACACAAGGAATTCAGCTGAGAGATCAAAAAGATTATGAGAAGATGTGAAATCACCTGTCAGAGGCTTCTAGATCAGGTCTGGGTGGTTCAGGGTTATTATTTACTGCATTGTGGATATACCTCCCAGCCCCTTCTGTCCCAGCACCTCCTCTTCCTCCTCGTCCCTGCCGTCCCGTTTCATTTCTCCTTGCCTCACAATCTCTTCTTTGCACCACTTCTTCCCCCAGGGACAGGGAGGAGGAAATCAGCCTTTAAAGAATTCTGCCTCAAATGACTAATAAATTAAGTTGGAATTAGTGTCACTAATGAGAACATTTATCAGCATTCATTAGCCCAGTGACCTCTTACACTGCGATTATATGGTTGCTTCCATCCCAGCATCCCTAATTTCAAGACTGATGCATAACTTTAACATACTTACATTTTGGCTTTAGTTTTCTAGGCATGAGATGGAATTCATAGGGACATCAATGGCTCCTGCATTGTGCAGCTTTCAAGCTTTTTCCAGCTTGGAAAAAAATACCGTGTCACTGGAGAAATAACCTCTGATCCTATAGCTAAAGTCCATAGGATAGTAATGCATGTGCACAAGGCAGCAGAATTACAACTACACGCCTGACTGTGGCATTTCTTACCTCCGAGAGCTTAACTGCATAACTTTAATGTTATATTACCCTCAGCTCTTTCTATGGGATCTATTTTACAATGAACTTCCAAATGGCATGTGTAACAAATGATATCTATTGCATTTTATTATTCATCTTTTTCCACATATTGACATTTGAGAGGTAACCAGGGACTTTGCACAGAGTACGTCTGGCAGAAGTGGTGTGCACTGATTAATGTCCCTTCGGTGCTGATACGAAACACATGGGTTACATTAGCAGAGCAATGTATGAAATGATACATTGGAAATTACTTACCTATTCCACGAACATGACTTACCAAAGTCAGGAATGTTCTAGCGATTAACTCTTACGAATGCATGTGAATTAAAGCACTTCTTTCTGGGGAAAGGGCAGTATTAGCAGCTACCGAGAGGCTTGAAAGGGTCACCCCTAAAATCTGCTGAATAGCTTTGACACTACAGTAGCAAAATGACATATTCAGACAAGTAGTACATTAAAACTAAGGCTTATTATAGTTCCTGTTTGCTTTGACAATTTGAAGTTACTTCTTCAAGTTAGCTCAAAACCAAGCAAAGAAAGAATCCCTACAGAAGTCCTTAAGCTTCCTATTAAAATCAACATTGTTGAAGTTAAGCATGTGCTGAATTCTTTTCCTAAATCTGGCCAGTGGGTACTTCCTTCCGAAAGCTTTATTCTCTTTATTGATACAATATTAACTCTAAAATGCTGTGGACACATAAATATTACCCAAAATTATCAACTTCTTCTGGATTTCTTGGCCTTTGTAAAAGAATCTGCTCTGGCCAGAAGACTGCCTTATCACTAAAACAACATATTCCATTTCTCTGACAGTAGAACCTATCTATAGCCATACAGTAACAACGAATTAACCTCAATCTGACATGAATGAAAACAGTTTCTAAGTGGTTATAGTTCCTAAAACAGAATCTATATGCAATAAATATAATTATTTCACCAAAATTGTTAGCACATGTTTTCCTCCTGCAGCAGACATGTTCGCTGTACCATCTTTGTTGTCCTGCTCTGTTCTTTAGCAGCCTGGGCTGTGCCTTCATCCTTGATTTAAATTTATCGTGACACATTTTTAAACAATAGCAGGAAACCTCACTTATGCCTTTAATTATAAAATGGTGTTATAAAATTATATCCACATTTTACTTTTGGCAGTTGGCAATCCTCGTTTAACGTAAATAACCCTTCTTGGCCTCCGCAGTTCTCTTTGGTTGATTTCAATGCTTACTGTATGTAATTGATATAAAAACACAAGGTTTAGGAAGCAGTTATTGGAACTTGTTAAAAGAAGTAGTCAAGTTCATAAACGCAGTCATTTTGCTATGTTACATGCCAAGAGAATTAATAATGTACATTGGGGAATAAGGGAGAAATTCTGGCTTTTTAAAGCAAGACTGATGTAACTACAGTATTCCACTCCTATGTTAATTGTTTGGCTCCCAAACCCATGGCTTTGTTTCCCCTCCACACACAGCTGCTTCCAATATTCCTCTAAAACACTGACACATCCATCCACACACATCCACATTATATGCAGACATCCATTTTTAACTCCACATATGCGCTAACACCAAAACAATTCTGTTGTTCTCTGTTAAAGAACAAGAACAAATATGTTAACCTTGCGTATAAACAAAAGGAAAAGACAACCCCATCACAAGAGGCTGCTCACAGAAGGCTGAAGTTTAGCAATACTAGAGATGAAGCTACTTCAAGTCACTTCCTAAAGCAAATTCCCAAGCAGTTCACACGAAGGGGCTGGTTTTCAACCGAGTTGGCACAAAGTCAGCTTTGTCTCTCCCCCTTTTGCACTGGTACATGAACACGCAAGAGAGTTATTTGTCTGCATGAGCAATTAAGGAACTCCAGCATTGAACCCTCTGATGTACAATGATCACACAAGTGTATGAAGAGTCACCTGTACATAACGCAGATACTGTCATTTGAAAAACCGAAGCTTCACATTAAAATGCAACACCTTCTTAACTTGGATTTGACCATCATCTGGTGTCCTCAACATGAGAGGGACATGGAGCTGTTGGAGCAAGTCCAGAGGAGGCCACAAGGATGATCAGGGACTGGAGCACCTCACATATGAAGACAGACTGAGAAAGTTGGGGCTGTTCAGCCTGGAGAAGAGAAGGCTGCATGGAGACCTCATAGCAGCCTTCCAGTATCTGAAGGGGGCCTACAGGGATGCTGGTGAGGGACTCTTCATTAGGGACTGTAGTGATAGGACAATGTGTAACGGGTTGAAACTTGAACAGGGGAAGTTCAGGTTGGATATAAGGAAGAAATTCTTTACTGTGAGGGTGCTGAGGCACTGGAACAGGCTGCCCAAAGAAGTGGTAAATGCTACCCCTGGCAGTGTTCAGGCCAGGTTGCACAGAGCCTTGGGTGCCATGGTTTAGTGTGAGGTATCCCTGCCCATGGCAGGAGGTTGGAACTGGATGATCTTAAGGTCCTTTCCAATGCAAACCATTCTGTGATTCTATGATTCTGTTATTTTTAAGCTTTTTAAGTCTGGTTTATCTCATTTCTCAAACAAGAACCAGTTTAAGACACAAGAAGGAGACTTTGTGCTGTTTGCATCAGCATCAACCACCTCAGATCACAACAGGGATGTGTCTTACAGACCAAGTCACCCAACAGGACACAGCCATAGCACAGGACCACATTTGTAGATAGACAGGGATCTGTAATGCCATGGACTGTCACTAACAAATGCCAGATGTGGATGGTTGGAAGCAGAGGCAGCTGGGGAATTCAGAGGAAAGCCGAGATGTTTAAAATGTACGTGCTGTCAGTAGTACAATGGGAGAGCAGGACAGAGGGGCCAGATGTGGAAGCCTCACACAGCAAGAGAGAGCCTAGACAGACCTGCAAGACAAAGCTAAATGGAATCATTAAGCAAATGAATGTTTCAGCTACGGGCCAGTACCTTGGGGTAAATACTCAGCTTTAAGAACATGGAGGAGACAAATACTTCTCCTGCTTTCTCTGACATACCCACCCCAGCTGTTTTATACATCCCAACTGTAACATAGATATTTGCTTAGTCAAGGGTGTAAGAACCTTTCAATCATATATTGAGATAGTTTCATAAGCTTAAGAACCTTAAGACTGGTTAAGACTGGTTCTTAACCAGTCTCTTAAGCTTGATCAGGTACAAATATGCCTTCTATCCCTTTCCAGGGCACAGGGAGAACACACCAATATCATTAGAAGTCTCTCATCTGTAACTTGCCACTTCCAACCCATGCTGGAAGCAAGAACCAACTTGTGCCTTTGTCCCCTCATTAAACCACTCAGCCAGGAAAGCTCAAGGGTACTGGGATTTCAAGAACTTCCTGCATTCTCCCATCTTAACCATGCGAGGATAGACGTGACCCAGTCCCTGTGACATAATAAAGTTTAAGTAAACCAAGCTGAGGAGTTTTAATTCTTCCCCATCACACAGCTACAACATCCATTCCAACCTCTCCAAACCCATACCTAAACAGCTGAGCCCTATTAACTTTAACTGGGGCTCTGCCCAAGAGAAGAGGCCACATCATCCCTGCTGCCTGTAGAACACAGGAGGTCCCAGAGCTGGTGGTTCCCACCCTAAAAGCAGCACAAGAGCAGCTGCTGATTTCTGGGTTCAGTCTCGAGTGCCCCCTTTCTTCCTTGGGCACTGCCTGGCTTGTGTAAGCATTAAAACCAAACCTGAAGAAACAGTGCAAAGGGAACACATTGCTTTTTCCTGCCTGCCAGTCCCTGAGGTTCAGCTGAGGAGGCCACACACACCAATAGACCTTTCTCCCTCCCACAGATACTACAGAGTTTCTGAATGAATAAGAAGCTGACCACCCACCCATGGAAGCAATCCCTTCAGAGGACACCCAGACTCATGGGACTTCATGCTTCCTACTGCTATTTGCAATGTTCATACTTTAACCTTAGAATTAGGGATGGTCATGTTTTGTGGAACCTGAGGTTTTGCAAACCCCTTGAACTTCGGAGGGGGAGAGAGCAGGAAAAGGAAGCTACACAGAATGAAGCTCACCACATCTTTCCTTCTAAGCCTGTGATATTCTTTTCCTCTTTGAAAGGAGATTTGTGCTTTTCCTTTTTAGCCATCATGTTTTTCTGCTTAAAGACCCATCTCCAACACTTGGTCTCAATACACTTTTGAGGCCAAGCCCTAGGTTACTGCAAATGGTCAGTGTCCCTGATATCAGTGCTACCAGTCTGTACCAACAACCAGCCCCAGTGTGCCTGCCTCTGTCCTTGCAGGGGAAGGGGAAGATCAATCTCACTGAGGAACTCACCCATCATCCTGCAGGTATCAACTAAGACTACTTCTTTTCAGAGAAAGCAAATGGCTTTGGCAGGATTCAGGAGGCATTTGGCCACAAAATCCCAAAGGAGAACTAATCCATCAGAAGAGTATTCAGGCTCTTACACTCATTTAAAAGCAGATCCCATGCAAATACAAAAAAGGCATCACAGCAGAGAAACTTGGGCTTCCTGACTTAACCAACAACTGAAATCAAACCCCAAAGCCACATCCTCAGCTAATATAAATATGGTGCAACTGAAGCTGATAGAACAAAGCCTGTCAAACACATCCCAGCCCTGCTGTAATCCTCTTTAACAGCATCGAGGCAGAATAACGTTCCTAACGCACAAGAGACAGAAACAGCATTGCTCTGGTTGCATGCTTGGGATAGGAAGCCACAGCTTGGGGGTTGCAGTGGTATCAAGGCAGTTTTCATTCAAGTACTCATTAGGAACAAAGTAATGGATGATGGCAGTGTTGCAAGTGCTGAAGGAGAAGCAGGACAAGGAGTATGGTCACTGGCTCAGTATCAAAGAGATGAATCCTCCCTCTTGGTCAAACAGTCTCAGAAGTCAAAAAACATTTCAATCAAAGTCAGCTTAAAAGCTTCCTTCCCATCTTCACTTGAAACCTTTACAGTGACTTAAAGGATTATTCTACTATAGTGAACATCAGAAACACTTTTAAAGCATCAAGTATTTAGCTTTCGTATTACTTTTATTTAGCAAATAATTTAACAAAATTTAAGTGAATTCTCAAAAAATAAAGAAGCTAAATCTCTATTTTTACACTCGGAGGCAGGTGGGATTTTGGGTGCTGGCTTGGTGGGCTTTGGCAAACAAGATATTTATGCCCCTTGACAGTTCCCTAAGTCATGAGGCTCACCTCATATAGAAGATACTTGACTGGACATAGGTCATCAGTACAGAGTACAGCTAATAGACACATAAATAAGGACTGTTTTCCAGGTCCATCAACACCTCAGAACACTCATCCTGTTGTGTGCATCACTCTCTGTCTGTAGGGACTCCCATTTCTCATTGGCCCAATGAAGACTGCTTTACATTAACAGGTTGACTCCCCAGCTCCCACCTCCACACCTGATAACACAGAGTGGCTGAACAAACCCAGTTTTTCCCCCTGATCTCTCTGTGGCAGCATTAGCCCACTGCTGCCATCGAGAAGTGCCCTCACACAAATTCCCTCTTCTCAAAGCCATGCTTTAATCCCTCCTTGATTTCATTCTCTGCCATGTTTCCTGCTTATCCCTCATGTGCAGGTGAAAGCTCTGCTAGTAACAGACACACAACATTCCCCTAGGTTTCAATTCCTCCTGCTGATTGCTTACCCAACACACATAACTTCTGCAGTACCAGTGCCAGTCAAAAGCACTTCTACAAGAGGGCTTTATTGGCTGCAAACTGGCATGGCAAAAAGCACTCTGCCTCCAGGACCTGGGTGATAGCTCAGCTGCAATTTGGTTTTCCCTCTTCAACAAAAACAGGTTCTTTTGTAAGTGTAAATCATTGTCTAATTATAACAAAACTCCATGAAACATCAAGCTAAAGATCCACAGCATATGCCAAGAATTTATTGAACAACAATGTCCTCTGCTGGCAGGAACTAGGCTCAACTTGTAACAACTGCTTTACAAGTTCTGCCCTGTGATTCTGGGGACATCAACATGAATACACCATTAAGGATCTGAACAGGAAGGAAGATTTAGATTAGATATAAGGATGAAATTCTTCCCTGTGAGGGTGCTGAGGCGCTGGCACAGGGTGCCCAGAGAAGCTGTGGCTGCCCCATCCCTGGCAGTGCTCAAGGCCAGGTTTACACAGGGACTTGGAGCAGCTGCTCCAGTGGAAGGGGTCCCTGCCAGTGGCAGGGGTTAGAACTGGATGAGCTTTAAGGTCCCTTCCAACCCAAACCAGTCTGGGATTCATTCTATGAAAATCAACATTAGGATGATTTCAACACTATTTGGATAATCCTGTCTTGCTCACCTCAGATGAGGGCAGAGGCCAGGGTATATTCAATACATGAAGCTCTGATGATAGCAAATAAATGTGAGTATGATCCAGGATAAACCTATGTGACTTCAAGCCCCAGTGAATGGAGCAACAACATGGAAATGGAATCCAGATTCTCCCCTCAGCCTTATTGCTTATCCTCCATGCCTATCCTCAGGTAAATCAGGTCTCTTCTGTCTATCCAGATTTTGCAAACATCACAACAGTGAAGCCATCATTTGTCCCACTAGACTTTGGCACAAAAAGGAGCTGAGGTGCTTTCAAGAGCACACAAGTGACACAGGAATCTGGGATTTATTTGTGTTAAACACAAGTACAAAGAGTATTCAGGTTGTAGAAGAGACTTAGAGGCCCTTACCTGACCTGGGTGCTCCCACGAACTCCAGCAACAACCTAACTCCTGTTAATCCTCTTTAAACACAGTGGAGTTGACAGCTGCTTTGTTGGGCTCCTCCATGTCCCTATGTGCTGATTCTGAAGAGCTTATGTTTTGGCAATGCTTCCCTAAATGCCTGCTCCAATTCTCATATAAAAACCAGTGTACCTGAAATCCAAGTGTAGGTTTACTGCATCAGTTTGCTGGAAACAGAGGAAGCATAAAGCAGCCAAAGGGAAATTCTCCCCTTTCATTCCTAGCAGGAGCTGCCCAGTGTTCCTCAAACTCCTATGCCTCTGAGAGGCAGCTGCACAATCACATATGAATAAAAGCTCATGAATCCCAATTATCATCAGAATTTAGCATTGTTGTAGTTCTAGTTAGTTCCAGGATCTAACTACAACTCTAAAAGCACACGACCACACTGACAGAGCTTGATAAGTCTGTTGCAGTTCAGGAAGGTAAACAAGAGTTATCCAATATATTTATAGGAAGACCAAGCCAACTTCTGTGCTCAAATTCACTTTTATCATATCCCTTGAGGTTCTGAGCTTGGTTGCTCTTTGCAGCTACACAAGCTGGTCTAAGAAAAGCCATTACCTCTTCCAGTGAGCTTTGATTATTTGATATCCTCAGAGTACCACAGCTACAGCACCACTACAACAAGGGTTTCTCCAGCTTTCTTCAGCAGCCAATGGAAGTCGTCAGTGGAAGAAACCTCCAACACCTGCAATGACTACCCTGTTGCTTAAGAAGCTGGGCTCAGGATAAGAGGATTGTGAATCAGTGCAATGGTTTTAAGTGTCACAATGACAGTACTTTGGCAAGGCACAGAGAAAGCTGCACTGTAAGGTTGCATGAGACAAGGTGATAAAAATAAGTGAGTAAATTCCATCACAAAAGAAGCAGAATGACTCCTAAGGATCCTTTAGCTTAGTCACCAACCCTATTTATATGTTTTAAGAGACCATAAATATTTCTATCTGCACTCAGGACACTGAGAGCTTTCCCAGTTTCTATATAAAGAAGTCATTTTGGGCAGATCAAAACAATAAAGGCCCAGGACTCCTGGATGACAGATGCCAGGATGTTAGTAACCATAAATGGTTTTCAAATATGGCCCCATCACCATCCCCCCACAGTAGCCCTTTCAAGTGGGAATTACAAATTGCTTACTTGGAGAGGAAATTTCAAACAGGCCACTTATCAAAAAGTGCCAAATAAACCTGTCATTGGGATCGAAGTTACAAACCATTCCTAAACTCTGCAGACATTTCCTGAGCCTGTGAACTCTGATCTTGGCTTCTAATAAACATGACATCAGCTCCCCAGCACTGCAGACACAAGACACATGACCCACCACTATGTTATCGCTTCCTCTGCAGTTCCTTGTAGGATCTGTTCTGAAGCACAACATCAATGGGAGACTTTCTGTGTAATTCACAGTTGGGTTTGGATCAGGTCCTTAAAGGGAGGTCAGAGCAGCAGAGCATGGCAGCAGTGAGCTGCAAATACTATTGCAAGGATCCACTTAAAAGCGATCCTGAATTAGAGACCTTTGAGTTTTCCAGGTAAGTGGGTTAAGACAAGACTCCTGTTGCTGTCAAAAGACTTACTAACTCCTAACCTCTCATCCTGGAAATGGAACTGAGCCCTTAAGAACACTGATTAAACACACATACACTGAGTAACACATGGCTACTGAGTAACCTTTCAAAACCTGTTAAGAATGATTACAATATGCTCAAAGATTTCAAACGCTGCAATAACAATCACCTTCATTCCCAGAGAAATTCCAGGGAAGGATTACGACAGCTAAAGCTCCACAGTTTACTTTTTCCAGGAAGGCACTTCCTTTGCAACTAAGTTTTTGGGTTTGAAATTGAAGCTGGAACAATAGATTTAAAAGGAAAGTTCCTGTTTATCTCTGGGCTGGAGACTTGACCAAGACCCTTCCCTGACACCAGACAAAATGGGCCATCAGCTCAATAAACTAAAATTCCAATAGGCACTGAACTAGGGCTTTTGGGAAAGGCACTTTAAAAACATGTTATGAGAATCAGGCATTTGTAAAGGTAATTTGTAAATACTCCATTTGAATACAGAATATTCACCTAGAAATGCAGCCTCTGCTCCTCCCTAAAAGACAGATATTTCTTTCATACTTGGGTATCCCAAAAGACTTCCAAATCAAACACAAGTCAGAGCTGGCACAGTATAATACACAATGAGCTGTTAAAAAGCTTTATGATTAACATATGAAACTTGCTGGAAAAGACCTCTCTAAAAGTCTCCAAGAATCCACATGAATGGTAAGTTATAGTAGAGGCAGACGTGGAGAGCTGTTTTTCATGTCTGGCTTTTTCCCCTCTTCCATCCTCAGTTCAGAACCTGCAGTTTATAAAACCAGGAAAGTCCTGTTGGTCAGTATGGGTCAAAAAGGAGAGCTAGCAGCTCCATACTGTAAACTGACTACCAGCATCTCTTGTCAAGCTTAAAGCAGTTGCACATCAACAGCATTCTAGCACAAAGGTGCTCAAACATCCTCAAGTCACAGTAGCCTTGGCACGTAGTGAGCCCGCCAGTTGCAACACCAATGTTTGACTCTTCTCATGGCAGGATATACACCCTGCCATTCACTGGGACACAAAGAGGAGTTCACTGTCAAACAGATACACAAGGAGACATAAATACGTTATAGATACGTTATATATATAGATACATATAGATGTTACATCTATATATAGAGATACAGATATGTTATAGATTATATATAACATAATATATATGTTATGATATAGATATATAGATATGTTATATCTATATATAGGTGTGTGTGTATATATATGTATCTATATATATATTTTATACCACTATCACAAGATTGAGCAGGTCCTTGGGAATCCACAAAGCTCAAAGCCCCTCCATGCTCTCCTGTTGGGAAGGGGAAGCCCCTTGCTCCTTAATATTGGTGGACTTCACTCCAAGTACTTTTCTTAGGAAGGCAAAAGAAACTCACAGAAGGCACAAGATCCCTGGCCTGTGCATGCTGATGATCAAAAGCAATTACCCAGTTTGTATTATCTGATCACTCAGCCTTCTAGCTGCACAGCTGTAAAAACACATGGATTGCCCCAGCAGTAAAAAGGACGAGCAATTCTGTACCAACATCCTGGACCTGCAGCACTTCAGCAGAAAAGAACACTGAGCCTTGAACTGGACTGCATGGGGAGGGAGCTGACTGGAGTTAGAATAGCCAGGCAAAGCTGTGCTCTTGCTAAGGGAGCCAAGTGATCTTTAATGCCCAGGAAAAGTTTGGTGCTTTGGATTGAGTGACTCATGGAGCAATGCAGCACCTCCTACCAACGTGCTGTGGCATTCATACCCAGAAGGAAGTGTGTCAGCTACTGAGTCATGCAGCTCCAAAGGATTGGCTGTCACCAATCTAAACACAAACTCTGCCCGGCCCTGTTCAGTCCTGACATTACCGTAGCCCAAGGTTAAGCTCATCTCCCAAGAGCTTGCTAAAATAAAAAGCTTTCTGCTTATAAACAAAGTATGATTTCCAAACCCAGGCTCCCGGGACCGTGCTTGAAAGCCCAGCAATTTCCCTGCACACACATTTAGCCTTCTGACATCAAAGCGCCTGCAATACAACCTGCTGGAAGGACTGGAAGCAAAACGGATTGGCCACTTAGGAGCAAACTTTAATATAGGAGTGGGACTTGTGTTTTTACACTACTGACCTACATTTGCAATTCCCTGGAGGTAATTTTGCCAAGCCTATAAAAAGGAAGAGCTATAAAGCCAGCTATATTAAGTTGTTATGCAATAGAAAGCACAGCTGCACTGAACAAAACCAGCCCAGGACAAGAGGAGCAAACAAAAGCCATGGAGTTCCGTGCAGGAAAAACTAATAGGTTTCAGCTAACAAAAGAAGAGACTTTTAATTAACTTGTTCTTATTGAGTGCAAAGATAATTAAATTACAGACACAACCACAGGAGTGTAATCAGTTTAGAAAAACCCACACACCGACACAAAGGATTTTCAAGATCCATCTATTAGAAACCAGCTCCACTTCAAGCGCTTTTCTTAAACTCTTCCTTTGTTAAATGCATTCATGTGCTTCCTTTTAGAAGATTCTAACTCCAACTCGAGTTAATCAAACCCTTGAAAGACAGCTCCTGATCCAGTTCTTCTGATGTTTTGTGGTTTTAAGGTTATTCTCTTCATGCAATGACTCGTGAATCTCACCTTCCTCTTCATCAAGGTGTAGCTTCCTTTCAGCTGCACAGGGGTCTTGCATGCAACACAAGGGCTCCCAATGACAAATAAAAAGCAAAGTGACAAAATAATGAATCTGGGCAGAGCTACTTTGCTACAGTCAAAATATAGGGGTGGGATTTAATTCAGGGGAAGGTACAGCTCACAGCTTGAGATCTCCAAGGCTTGACAGTGGGAGCTTACCTAATGGTAAAGGGAGTGTATTTGTTAGGATGAGCGTGCATCTGTGTCAAATCATGAGGGATCTGCATCGTTCAAACTGCAGTGTTCTTCAGCCAAAACAACAGCCCCCCCTTTCCAGTGACAGCAAAAGTCACTCATGGCTCTATACGTGAAGGTCCAGCAAAGAGATCGTACCAGGCCAAAGCACAAAGGAACATGTTCAACAGGACCATTTATACCCATAAGTCAAGCTTAAAACTTCAGTGCTTTGGAAAACTGATCCAGAATACATCTTACCCTTAGAAATAAGGGCTCCTGTTAAGAGGAGCTCAGCAAAGAAAAGAGAATTCAGTGATGGTGTGTTCCTTAAGTTCTATCCAAACACATTACAGGTGCTCAGAGCAGAGCTCCTCCACAAGCAGCCACAAAACCCCTGCACACACTTGCCTGGTAGAGATAAGAAGACAAGAAGGCGGCATTTTCCATCTGAAGGGAATTAGTTGGAATAGCATCTGCTGGCTTATAACACCCCAACCAGAGATGAGTACAACAAACTCCTCCTTCACCCTTACTAAATACCACACTAAAGAATGAATGACATAAACCTGAAACCACCACATCCTCAAGCTCTCCCGCCATCTGTACAGTGCAGCTGCACTGGTCCTAACCCCAGACACCCTCATTGAAGAGTTGTGCCCCAGCAATTTCAGACCTCTTATGAGGATACATCTTACATGAGCAACAGGTTCCACACTTTGGCTTAAAAAAGGCCCAATAGAGGTTGCTCACACTATTTAATGAAATGCAATACCTGGTGTTTGTTAAACCCTGAATGCCATGCCAAGCACACCTTCCATAGCAAAAACCTTCAGTGTTTGCTGGGCTCAAACCAGTAATAACCTGGAAAGAAATATAAACCACACTCCTTGATGGGGGCAGAGATACCATCATGAATCTCACTTCTGTATTGCAATAAAGGGCAAGGAGGGAACTCAGTGCAGGAAAGGCAAGCTTTCCTCAGAGCCCTAAATGGGAAGCACGTTGTCTGCCCTAAGAATTAGTCATGCAGATGTGTACATAAGGTGGTTTCACTCGGTTGTATCCTGCACACCCCTAGCATCAGGTGCCGTGGCAAATGCTACCATCAGCTAACACGCCTGAGGCCACCAGATGTCCCCTTCCGATGCTCCGGTTGTATTCACCATGGAGCGGTGGTCCCTGTTAATAAGGCTGCAGTGGCATCTACTGGTCACAGCCCGGCGAGACAGGCGGTAGCTATGTCAGCTCCCGAAGATTCTCACATAGAATCACAGAACCAGCCAGGTTGGAAAAGACCTTTAAGATCATTAATAACAGAAGAGCATTGCCAGGCTTTTTGCATTCCTAGTACTTCTTCCTCTTCCTTTGCTGATGTATCTTACTGCTGTCATTTATTCTTGTTGCTGTTAAGCTGCTTTGAAGAGGTTACAGTAGTGGACATTATAGCTTCTTGTCATCAATGAAGAGATAAGGAAATACCTCAGGATGTGAATGTAGCACTCCAACCAATCCACAGTTAGCCTGTAGCCTACCAGTAGCACAGCAAAACTCAGTGACATTTCATGCCTGGCTCAGCTGGGCTGCTGAGAAAGCCTACAAGGCCATTTCCAGCCACTGAGCCACATTTGCAATGTTTTTATTCCCTCAGGTCCTCAAAGATGCACATGAATGAGACAGGATGTGATTCAGTTACAGGTAGAGAGAGAAAACGCTGAACTCCGGCTGGTGTGAACAATCAAATGAGACTTGTGGACATGTGTGTTATAAGAGTTTGTCACTAGGGAGTTTCTCTTATCAGTTCTACCTGTGAAGCAAAGCTAAGCATTGTACTGCAGCTCTCAGTCTGTGGAAATTAAAGCATCCAACACTTGATCTTACACAGAAATCAGAGTTTTCTTCTGTCACGGGGAAGAAAATAACAATTGGTCCAACCACAAGTGCAAGCACAGCTTGAGAGAGGCTGCCTGCAACACCAGAGCGGAGCGGGGGGAGATCAGCATCCAGGAGCCTCACCTCAGAGTGACAAGAGCCACTGAGGAGGGAGCCTCAAGTCCTCAACAGGACTTACCCAGGAGCCAGTGGTTAAAAACCAGCCCAGGGAGCACGGCAACCAGAGCGGATTGAAGCAGCTCCCACGGGCAGGAGAGTGGGATAACTGCCTCATCAAGAGGACTTACCTGAAGCACAGGAGGGGAAGGAGTGTTTGTTTGTGTGGAGAGATGTAGACGGATCGATCGACCAGATGGATCATGGTCACAACACGATCAAAAGCTGTAGTGAGGAATAATGTGGATATCCAGACTGAGCCTTCCTGCAGACATGCGGCCGTGCAGGTCTCTGGATGCAGCGAATGCCTGAGCCTGGCACTTGTATTGAAGGGAGCCAGTGACACTGCTTGTGTTCGCTGTGAGCAGATAAATGACCTGCTCAGGCAGGTGGTTGAACTGAGGGAGGAGGTAGAAAGGCTGAGAGCCATTAGAGAATGCGAAAGTGAAATAGATTGGTGGAGCCACAGCCTAAAGCAAGGGCAGAGGGAAGTGGTTGAACAAGTGATGGATCCCCTTCCCTCCTACCATCAGACAGAAGGAGAGAACTTAAGGGACAAGGATGTATGGAGGGAGGTCCCTCCTCGGAGAGGTAAGTGAAAACCCTCGCAATCCCTTCCTCCCTCCCAGTTGCCCTTGAGTAACAGGGATGAGGTCTTGGAACTAGAGGGCCAGGTAAATGAAGATGGAGAGGTACATCTATCTAGTGAGTCACCTAGGGCTTGTCACTAACCCCCATGCCTTAGAACTTCCCCAACCAAGAAGAAAAGAAGAGTAATTGTGGTGGGTGACTCCCTTCTGAGGGGAACAGAAGGGCCCATTTGTCGACCGGTTAAAGGGTCTGGAGCACAGGTGGTGTTTACCTCCATACCTGTTACAAGCAAAGGTGAAGAGATAAATAGGAAGAGTCTGCAGATTAATGTATAGCTACGTGACTGGTGCCATAGGCAGGGTTTTGGGTTTTTCAACCATGGGCTGCTGTATGAGACACCTGGTTTGCTGGTGGCAGGTGGGATATACCAGTCCGAGAGGGGGAAAAGGGTTTTGGGGCAGGCATTAGCAGGGCTCATTGACAGGGCTTTAAACTAGATATGAAGGGGGGAGGGGATTTAACTGGGCCTGTTAGGGGCAAGCCCAAGAGAAACATGCTAGGGCTTGAAGGATAGTGGACTAGGGAGAACACTCAATGTATTGTTTCATTTGTGGGAAAGGATAGTTGTTTAGACCCTGTCTGGGAGCAGATGAGGAGCAAGTGGAATGTCTGTGGGTACGAATTAAGGGACAGGCTGGTACGGGTGATACAGCTGTGGGGTCTATTATAGACCTCCTGATCAGGACGAAGGAGTTGATGAGGCTTTCTACAAGCAACTGGAAGCAGCCTCGTGACTACATGCCTTGGTCCTCATGGGGGATTTCAACTACCCTGATATTTGCTGGAAGACTCACACAGCCAATCATTCACAGTCTAGGAGGTTCCTCCAGTGCATTGCTGATAACTTCTTACTGCAAATGGTGGACAAACCAACTAGGAGAGGAGCGCTGCTAGATTTAGTACTCACCAACAAGGAGGGTTTGGTTGAAGTGGTGATGGTTAATGGCAGCCTTGGCTGCAGTGACCATGAGATGGTGGAGTTTAGGATCCTGTGTGGGAGGAATAAATACCTAGCAAGGCCACAGTTCTGGATTTCCAAAGGGCCAACTTTGGCCTCTTCAGTCAACTGCTAAGGGAAATCTCATGGGAAAGGGCACTAGGTGGTAAAGGGGCTCAAGATAGTTGGTCAGCATTCAAGGACCACTTCTTCCAAGCTCAGGATCAGAGCATCCCAATGGGTAGGAAATCAAGTAAGGGAGCTAGGAGACCAGCGTGGTTAAACAAGGAGCTGCTAGGCAAACTCATGTGGAAAAAGAGAATCTATGGATTATGGAAGGAGGGGCTGGCCACCTGGGAGGAATATAGGATAAGCTAAGGAAGTGTGGGCTTGACGATCAGGTAGTGAGGTGGATCAAGAACTGGCTGAAAGGAAGAAGGCAGAGAGTTGTGGTCAATGGGGCAGAATCCAGCTGGAGGTGTGTGACCAGTGGAGTCCCTCAGGGGTTGGTGCTGGGACCAGTGCTGTTTAATATTTTCATCAATGACCTGGATGAGGGAACTGAGTGTACCCTCAGCAAGTTCGCTGATGACACTAAACTGGGAGGAGTGGCTGACACACCAGAAGGCTGTGTTGCCATTCAGCGAGACCTGGACAGGCTGGAGAGTTGGGCAGGGAGGAACTTGATGAAATTCAACAAGGGCAAGTGTAGAGTCTTGCATCTGGGGAAGAACAACCCCATGTACCAGTACAGGTTGGGGGTTGACCTGCTGGAAAGGAGTGAAGGGGAAAGGGACCTGGGGGTCCTGGTGGATAGGAGGATGACCATGAGCCAGCAATGTGCCCTTGTGGCAAGAAGGCAAATGGCATCCTAGGGTGCATTAGAAAGGTGTGGTTAGTAGGGCAAGAGAGGTTCTCCTCCCCCTCTACTCTGCCTTGGTGAGGCCGCATCTGGAATATTGCATCCAGTTCTGGGCCCCTCAGTTCAAGAAGGACAGGGAATTGCTTGAAAGAGTCCAGCGCAGAGCCACAAAGATGATGAAGGGAGTGGAACACTTCCCTTATGAGGAGAGGCTGAGGGAGCTGGGTCTCTTTAGCTTGGAGAAGAGGAGACTGAGGGGTGATCTCATCAGTGTTTACAAATATGTAAAGGGTGGGTGTCAGGATGATGGAGCTAGGCTTTTTCAGTGATACCCAGTGATAGGACAAGGGGCAATGGGTGTAAACTGGAGCATATGAGCTTCCACGTTAACATCAGGAAGAACTTCTTTACTGTAAGAGTGACAGAGCACTGGAACAGGTTGCCCAGGGGGGTTGTGGAGTCTCCTACATTGGAGATGTTCAAGGCCTGCCTGGACAAGTTCCTGTGTGATGTACTCTAGGTTACCCTGCTCTTGCAGGGGGGTTGGACTAGATGATCTTTTGAGGTCCCTTCCAACCCTTGGGATTCTGTGATACTGTGATTGGGTCAGGGCCAGAAAATAGAAGAGATGTGAGTGACACCTCTATTATGACAACTGCTGGTTTAGTCATCTTCAGAGATCCCTCCTTTGTAAAGAAATACTTAGAGCAGTACTTCGAGGCTTGAAAACTTCTCCAGTTTTTAAAGAGATGTGCCTTGTTGAGGGTTTTCTTCTTAAATTAGTATTTAAAGAAGCAATACAATATTCCCTATTCCATTTGGCACACACTGTTCTCAGAGTCCAGCCTCGCTCTCAGAGGTGAAGCTCTGAGAAACATGAATTAACATGAGGGCAATGTAAAATCCTTAGAGCTGTTAATCCACCAAGAGACCAGGGAGGAAGGAAAAATTAAAAACAAGGAGGAAACCTACCCTCAGGCATGTGAATCTGCACGTGATCTTTCACAGTGGTACCTATGCTACATCTTTCACTGGTCACAGCCCTTGTGGGGAACTCCAGACACTGCTCAGCCCTTTGGAAAATGCTGACACAGATTTAGATGCCAGAATAGAGACAGAAAAGTCTTATTTAAAGCTTCTATTTTTAAAAGGCTGGGTGTAGCATAAAGAGTTGTATGTTTGGGTGGGAAAACCAAGTTTAGCAACGCATCATTCATACTGCTTTCATCAGAACTTATTCATTCAGGAGAGTTGCACAACCCACTTCCACAGAAGCATCATTTAAAATACAAGTCTGTTAATGAATTGCATCACAGCGAGATGCAGCCTCCTGCTCCACACCATGCTGCACAGACAAGGAAGTCCTCTTCACTTCAGATCTTCTAATGGAGGCCCATGAGGCTAATCCTGCCCACAGAGGATACCTCTACATCCCTGCCTGAACTGCCTGTGTCTCTGAAACACCCCATTTACAACTGAACGCCTCTGCAACCTCCAGTTACTCTTTTACCCTACAAGGTTCTCCTCTTGCAGCTCTAGGCTCCTTAGGGCAAGACTGCCTTGAGTCAATCTGCATAGACATATGACGTTCAGTTTCATTTAGCTCTTGTAAGTACAGCTGTAATATTTAAAGTGTCTTAAAAAGGATGAAGAATGACTCTGGGTGGTATTAATCGGAACAGTTTCAAACTGAAAGGGTCAAACAAAGGTGAGTCTATTTATCTTAAAAGCTTCCATCAAACAGCCCCAATCCAGCTTCAGATAATATCTCAGAACGTCACTCCAGCCGAGAAATAGTATCCTAAGGAAAATGCTTATAATAAGAGCATGTAATCAAACAAGTATTTTGAAGCCAGTCTTCTGCATTCCAGTTTTAGAAGGAATACTATCAAATCCTGTTTGCCTTTGGGACCTTTTCTTCACCTGTTCCAACAGCTAGGAGTACAACTGCAAGACATCCTCATCAGACATGATAGTGCACATAATATTAACAGACTAAAAGATCCATCACAGACACAGTGATAATACTTGCATAGCTTTACTCACCCCAGCATCTCAGAACTGTGGTTTTGGAACAAAAGGGAACACTGTTATCAAAACTTGCAGGATGGAGAACAGTTATTTGGCAAGCAGCAGACTGCAGATCAGCACACACCAACCAAACCCACACACAGCTCTCCAGGACACAGCCACATTTCATTGCTAATAACTCATTCTATTACCAAAAGGCTGCTACAAAAGGTGTTAAAGTGTTAGCTTTATGTACAAGCAGTAGAATGTGCATGGCCTTCCAGCCTTGGCATCAGGATTTCAGCCTTAGTTCCACCCTCTGAAAGGTGCACAATTTTGCACAGCCCTGTAGCTACTCCAGTCCTATTTCCTGCTTGCAGAATGAGAACTGCTACTTGCTTTCTCACACCCACAACAAAGCTAGCACAAATGTGTTAAAGTTTGACTTGGGATCTACAAGAAACACATCACAGCTCAGACTAAACCTATTGGCCAACACTACACTGTGTCCTTAACAGGAGCACAGCAAAGGTAACACTAAGAATCACATTTGACAACCAAGCTGGGGGGGGTTTATAGCCTGAAGAGTCCAAACCACTGGTTTTTGCTCTGTGTGGCAATCAAGGGACTGAAGGAAGGTAAAAGTAGATTCCCAAGGAATGGTGGTAGGATGAGTTCACCCTTGGTCATGAAAAAGGAGCGTTACTTGCAACTAAAGCTTTGCAGAGCATCACTGCTTCAGCTGGAAGCAGTGTGACAGAGGTCTGAGTCATTCAGTCAGCTGTTTGGGTCACATACATATTGTGGTCATTTCAAGCATCATTGCCCTTGGTTTCCTCTGTGTAACAAGACCCCTCCCACTTGCCCTTCTCTGTTCCTCATATCAAAGGGGTTTCTGATAAGTGTTAAATGACTCAGACTTTGCACTAGACACGGCGCTTTCATCATGAGCATGAAAGAAGCAGTGACAGAAGGGCAACTTTCAAAATCCCCCAGAAGCACCTTGCCCAGAGGGCAGACAGACTCCTTGCAAGCTTGACTCAGAATGGGTCATGGCTGTCTGCTCTGCACCCAGTCACATCAACCTCTGACCCCACTTCAGACCTGCAACAGAAGTTTGAGCTCTCCTAAAGAGAGAATAAAATAGGGGGATTTATTTTTCCTCTTAATGCGAATACCATTGCTTACCTCTGTATAACCTCACCTCTGCACAACCTCATCTCTACATGTACTGTAGGCCGGTTATCTTGCAAAGGTTGACATTTTCAGTTTTTCTGTTCCACATATACAAGGTATTTCTTGCTGTCTTGTTTCATAGAATCCCAAACTGGTTTGGGTTGGAAGGGACCTTTAAAGCTCATCCAGTTCCAACCCCTGCCCCAAGCAGGGACCCCTTCCACTGGAGCAGCTGCTCCAAGCCCCTGTGTCCAACCTGGCCTTGAGCACTGCCAGGGATGGGGCAGCCACAGCTTCTCTGGGCACCCTGTGCCAGCGCCTCAGCACCCTCAGAAGTAAAGCATTTTTGCTAATGTCTAATAAAAATCTTCCTCTGTCAGCTTAATGACATCCCCCTTGTCTTGTCTTCTGCCAAAGTTTCAGATACTTATTCCACTGGCTTCATCAACTGGCAGCAACCCATGAGATACCAAAACTAAAGTATTATCATCCTTCTCATCATGGCCATTTATTACAGAGTACCTTTTAAACATGGAGACCTACCGATCCACTGTGTTGAAGATCAGCTTTTCTCAACAGCTTTGCAACTACTGCCTGGTACTCATTCCAGGGTTTGAACTGACTGGGGGTTTTTATTAGTAATGGAGGGATACAAGAGATCCATGCATTACTACTTCAACTACAGCCAGTGAAAAGCATTTTTCTGCAGCACAACAGAACACATCTGCCTGCCTGGTGTGTCTCAAAGGGAGACTCCAGAAGTCTCATTGAAAAACAGTGCAAGTTCTCCATAGGGAGAGATGGCACAGTTCTTACACTTGATGCCATTGTATGAAGAACTAGTCTCTGATGACCAGTTATAAGACATGGGGATACAACACTGGCATTCTCTCCTTAGTTTTATCACAGTCTTCACCTGGAATCTTAAGCCAAGATACTCAGGACAGCAACAATAGCTTCTTACCTTCACAGCTTTAATAAATGCAGAGCTGCCAGACACATATGTCCCTGGAAGTAAGTATTTTGCAAACACCTCTATGTAACTTTTACCTCAAAGCCTACACTGAGCTCACCTACTGCCCCCCAAACTCAGGGCACTCTCAGGAGCAGTCACTTGGAAAAGCTGAAGTGAGGAAGCTCCTAAAGAAACTTAGGGGAAATACAGCCCTTGCCACAAGTTGATACCATCCTCCCCACACCCCATTTCTGTTCTGGATCCGCTTTTGACACAGCCTGACACACCCCAAGTGGGAAAGTGCTTATGGAGAAGGAAGAAATACTATGTCTATTACACAGAGGATGTGAAGAGAACCTATGTAAAGCAGGTTGCATAGGAATGGAATTTTGGGAAACAGATGCATCTGCAAACTGAAGTGACCCCAACAGCACTTGAAGTTTAATACTGAGCAAATTCCTTCCCCCATAGTTAAGGTAAGATCATAACAGATATACAGAGGCCTACCAAGAAGACAAGGCACTTTCTCCAGACCTTGTTTGTTTATAGTAACATAAACACAAGAAAAATAAAGCCTCATATGCCCACTGGTGATAACTTCAAACAGCAGCATAGTACAAGGAGAGCGGAGCTACAGAAAGTGCACTGGAAGAAGAAATAAGTCTTTTACCAAAAAATGATTATTTATTATTCTGTCTTCATGATGTTACATTCTCATGCTCTTAAAATACACATTTAGCTACTAAGAGTCTCCTAGCTATAGGCAGTTAGGAGATCCCATAGGAAAAGGAATCAAACTCTGAACAGAGCATGTACAGTCTTCACTAACTCCAAGAATGAAGTCATGGGTTATCTATATCCCATTAGCCTCATTCTTGACTAGAGGAGGAGTTTAGCTTAGAAACTGATTGAGAAGGTGCAAATAGAGGTTTCCTGTCTTTTTGCATAGGAGTTCTGGCAGAGAAAACTTGCTGCTCAATTACATCTTCCCCACTCACCATCTCAAATGGTAGGAGAATTACAGGTCTTCAAATCTTATTTCCTCTGCCTCCTGTGAGTATGGTGCCTCCAAAACAGACCTTAACTTTGCACCTCCTCAGAAGTAAACCATCACTATCAGTTTATGCTAGATTCAAAGAGAACTTACCCAAACTTCTTTGTCTTCTGGCTGTTTTCCAGATCTTTTCCTCTTCATCCAGCTCCTCCAGCACACGGTGAGTGCATCTCCCTCTCAAAGGGATCTGGCACATGGATTACAGGGCATTTTCTCCAGAGCAGTGCAGAAGGAACACGTGCCATAGCCCTCCTGGCACAGCAGAACAAGGCTGGTATCGACCTTCACAGTCTCTTCTCTCAAGGTAACCATTCACAGGCAACTGGAGAAAAAACCAACAACAAAACAGTCCTCACACTTAGAAGAGGGCAAGACTTGGAGCAACCTAGAGATGAGAGTTAATGTTTGTTAATACCTCTGGCCTGGCAACCACCTTTGCTTGTATTTGTTATCTCTCAAGCATCTTTTTTGGCCGATTTAATCAAGGCTCTGCAGTTCTGCCCACAGCATGGGTGCTTTATTTGTTTAAATAAGAAACCACAAGGATTTGCTCCTGAGCTGAGCAGCAGCAGACTCAACTGCATACAGGCTTCCCCCTGGACCTCTGCATTATGTCTCTGATTAGGCAGAATGGAGCACCAGGAAAAGCTTCTTAGTTCTGTGTCCCACCCACATAGGTAATGCAAAACAAGGTTACATAGAAAGAAAGAGCACTCACCAGGATATTTTGTCTCAGTGACAACTATTTAAGCTTTTCTAACTATTGAAAGCAACTCAGACCTGAATTTGATGTTACTTCATGGGCTTTTCTGCCAAATGTGAGTTGCTCATCTGCATACATACTTGTATTATAAAAATTAGTAAAAATCAGATAACTTACCAAACTGTGCTATGAAAATCCAAAAACCATTGAGTCAAGACACTGCCAAGGAACAGCAAAACCAGAGCTGCTCCATATGAAAGGCCAGGACTGGAGGATAACCCCTTCACTGCCCCCATAACATCATTCATGCAAGGACTGAACACCTACCCCAAGCTTAACTAGAGAATTGGTCCCAGGTGAGCCTGTCTGTGCCCTCAGGTGACTGAAAGCCCTAAATAGGCATGAACTGCCTACTATCTGCCTCAAAGCAAGTCTCCTACATTGGAGATATTCAAGGCCCACCTGGACAAGTTCCTGTGTGATGTACTCTAGGTTACCCTGCTCTTGCAGGGGGGTTAGACTAGATGATCTTTCGAGGTCCCTTCCAACCATTGGGATTCTGTGATACCTACACAATTTTGGTGCATGCACAGGCAATCTGAATCATAGAATCTCAGACTGGCTTGAGTTAGAATAGACCTTAAAGCTCATCCAGTTCCAACCCCCTGCACAGGCAGGGACACCTTCCATTAGAGCAGGTTGCTCCAAGCCACATCCAGCCTGGCCTTGAGCACTGCCAGGGATGGGGCAGCCACAGCTTCTCTGGGCACCCTGTGCCAGCGCCTCAGTGGCTGAGTCTAGGACAGCAATAAGGGGAACAAATTTCTTATCTGCTTTGGTCTAACCAAAGTTACTGTTGCCTATGGAGTGTCAAAGATGCATCATTTATGCTTTTATGGCCTCTGGGGGCTCTTTTTTCAGTATGACTTTAATCTGAAAGAACTTTTATTTTCTTTATTTCTCTTTCTGGCTATTAGTTTAGTTTGGTTTTATTTCCTCACTGTGTTTCATCTAGCCACTACACCACCAAGCAAGTCAAAGATTTAAGGCAAGAAAGGCTTTCTGTGTGCAGCCACCTCGGAGAAGCACTTGCCTATCTCCAGCCAGCTCATCCTCCTTTTATTCCGTACATCACAACACATCCCTACATCTCAAACACCCTTTCCTACTGTTTGGCATCGCACACGCAGAACTAAGCTTATCTTCCCCCTGTAGTTTCCAATCCCTCAACAACCACCTAGAAGCAACAAACCCTGCACACCCAAGGCGGCTCCATGAAGCAACAAGTATACTCAATGAGGTACACATACAACAACGAGGCTCCATAGCCTCGGGGTTACGGTGTTCTATTGACAGTGTGCAGCGCAGGGAAGGAGGGATCAGCTTATCCCTACCTGCCGGCGGAGCGGGGCGGAGGGAAGGGAAGTGCTGCCTACCCCGGGGGTGCCGGGGCCGGGCTCTGCTCCTCCTCTCGTCCCGCAGACGCTGGGTGGAAGCGAAGGGCGCAGGAGCTGGGCCGGGAGGAGCGGGACGGGGCTGCCCTCGGAGACCGCTGGTGAGCGACTGAGGGGGGCCGGGAAGGGCGGTTCGGTGCGGACGGAGAGTGGCGGCCGGGAGCGGGTGAGGGCCCACGGCGGGGCCGGAGGGGGGTGCATCCGGATGGATTTTAGGTTTAAATGTTTAGGTTTTAGTTATTTTAGGGTAATAATAATAGTAATAATCGTCAGAATTCGAAAGTCATTGCCCTGCGGGAGGCCTTCCCTCCGCGGCACCCGGCACTTCCTTAAAGGGGGGGGAGCTGGGTTGGTGCCGCACAGCCCCTGAGGGGTGCCCAGAAATACTCTGTTTTCTCCCGTTTACCTTACAGCGGGTCTGTTCCTGCTCCAGTACAAGTAACATCCTGTGTTTCCACATAGAGGTTGAGCCTCGGGGCTATAAGGGCTAAAATACGCGGTGAGCTCTCAGTCGCTGCTTTCCTATAGCTGTGTTGGCTCAGATGCGCTGTAGAAAGCCTGACTAGAGCCTGCGGGTACATTTCTGGCCTTCCTGAGCTTCTACAGCCACAACCCACGTGAAGCCAGGGAATTGGGCTGTGTGCCGGGAGAGGAGCCAGTCTTAACCTGAAGGTCTCAAAACATGGGGTGTCCACGGCCTGCGCTGGCTGCTTGGGTTTGTTTGGGTGTTAATCCACCCTAGTTAGATGTCCTTGTGCTTGGCTCACCTCTTTTTCCAGCCTAGGCTTTGTTTGTGCTGTGTACTCTGATAGATCTGCTCGTGTTTGTGTTTTCGTATCACCAAACCGAAGCCTCCTGGTTTGCAGGGAAGGAGCAGCTTTAGGGAATGAAGGAGTGCCAGGATTACCTGCACTCGAGGCCGTGGTTTTCCAAGCCAGCGTGAATAAGAGGAGTTTCACCCACCCCTTGGGCTGCTCATTTTCACCCATGTCAGCACAAGCATTTGTACACTGCATTAGCCTGGGAAGCTGATCCTAATTTAAGATGGGGAAAAAAAGGCAAATCCAGAGCAGGCACAAGAGGGCAGATGCAGCACTTCTTTTTTGTAACAATACTGGCTTATAGTGGAGAAAGTGTAGGCAAAGGTATTGTTCCTCCTCCAGATTTCAGTCCTGTGCTCCCGCAGTGAAATCACACAGTTCTCATGCCTAAGCCAGCTGTAGATTTATCCATTTTAAAGCTGTTATTGATGCTTATGAGCATTTTGACCTTTCTGAAGTCAGGGGTTTTGTTTTGCTGTGAATACAGTGCAGTGATGACTGTTCTCTTGTCTCACCTTGTACTGCCCTATGCTGAAAGCCTCATCTGCCTGGGAGCCCATCTCAGGAGCTGTGTACTGGACACGGTGCATTTAGGAGGGACACAGCCCTTTCCTCTGCCCCTAATGCAGACCTGTGCTACCAAATCCATGTGGCACACACGCAGCAGCACAAAGTCACAATCCCAGCTCTATCCCATAGTGTTTTTCAATATCCGACTCAATGTCTATATTTACCAAGGCAGAACAAACTCACATCCTGGAGAAGTATCAGCCCTTGTTGGTTTAGTAACTGTTTGGTGAAAAGGTGTAGGCTGGCACATCCAAGAACTTAACTAACAACATCATTTGTTCTTGGTGTGAATTAGCCTTTTGGAGTCATATGGTTGTGAAGTTGCTGGCTTTTAAGCTAGGGCTATCTATAAGTCATCATGATTTTAGACTGTCAGGGCAGGTTCCCAGCACTGTTCTACTGAAACTCCTCCTTAAGGTGATTTTCCCCTAAGAGGATGGTTTTGAGCTGGACAGATTGTTCCATTTACATTGTCATTCATTAGGGGGGTGTCAGTCTAATCTTTAACAGACACACTTTCAGTGCCTTCTGGAATCACTGTTCCTTATTAGTAGAATTTGTCATTGTCACCACATTTGTATTATCCCTTTGATACCGAATTTTACATCAGTAGGATTGACATCAGGGCCAAAGGAGCTCAAGGAACCAAGTCTACAACATTAGGATTCAGAGAACAAAATTCAACAGTGTTATATTAACAGAGGTTAGAAGAACTTCCCTGAAACAGATGACTGATTCTGTCGTACAAATATTGCATGGTACATAACAAGATATCAAAAGTCTTCCTGTTGAAATTATTAAACCATAAGATGTTAAAAAACGTGAATAACACCTGAATTCTGGGGAGGATTAAGCCCTAAACTGGCTGTTTAGGAGTAGGAGCCTCCCTTCACCTCTGGCAGGGAATCTCAGGATGAACATTGAACTGGGCTCTGCCCCGGGGCAGTATCTTGTGGCACTAAAACCCTCTGTTATTATCTAATAGGCACCATAAAGCGTGTTGTTAGAAATTGGGTAAATAGGCGAACTTAAATGTTCACCCTGTTTCTAGGAGTGCTATATTTAACCTTTAGCTTAATTTTACATTAGTGTAACCTAAACTAGCCTGATCTTGTCCTGCAGTCAGTCCTAGGAAACATCCTTCCTTCTCTCACTCCTCCCCTGTGACAACTGTCCTTGATTTATCTAGTTCTGACCTGACTTTTAGGCTGAAAATTTATGTCAGAAGCAGTCTGTATATGGCACTGTTAATAGAGTCTCTGTCTGTGACTTGGGGTTCTCAGGCGCTGCTGAAAGGCTGCAGTAAGTGGAAGTCATCCACCTTATTCCCTAAGCTTCAGCTGCAAAGGCTTGGTTCTGACAGGATGCTGAGTGTTAAGCTGGTTAAATATCATAACTCCTTCCTGCAACATCAGTCACCTTATACCTACAAGCTCATTCTTCAGTGATCAGCAGAACTCTTCTGATGCTAACTAGAGCTGCTACTCTGAGCATCTTCTCTAGCTTGGCTTGGCATGATTACTGTTTATCTGTCCTGGCAGGAGTATGATAGGATCTCAGACCATTCACCCTGCAGAGGCAGGATACATCCCATTCTCTTTGTGCAAGCACTGAGCACAAACTGCAGTTACGTGCCTGGATATTGCTGGCAGAGAGCCACTAAAGTTATTTGTCTCCCCTCACATCTACCCAGATAGGTCAGAATACAGGACCAAGCTGGCACAAGTGCATGTGTAAATGTCTGTTTGCAGTGAGAATTACAGCTGTATGTGTACAAGTCAGTGAAATTCCTTTGTTCAATGGACAGATTGCCAAAACAGATCCCACCCACAATGGAGGCTTTATGGGGAGGCTTTATGGACTGGCAGATTAGCACTGTATAGTGGGGAAACCCAGGTAAACCAGGCTATCTCTGCCCAACTGCAGGCATTAGAGCTGGGGAGGGGGTGAAATCAGAATAAAACCAATGGAAACAAGTAAACCCACGTGCCTGTCTTGCACGAGTAACCACAAGAGCAGAGCCTAGTTAAGAGGTAAGAAGACAACACATGTGATGCTCCAACTAAGGCCCCTGCAAAGTGTTGGCAGCATGGAAGTATTTAGAGACTACGGAGAAATGCATTTGTTTCAGAGTGGAAGGAAACTAACCTGTTTGTTTGTCTTGTGTTTGTAGAGCTTACATAGACCCTTCCAAAATGATTTCCTCAAGGGAATATGGGTCTCACTCCTGGGAGCTCTTGGTGACAGTTGATCATCAGCAAGAAGAGGTACAAAAGGAATTTTTACTACGGGTCACAGGGGACCTTCATATTGGAGGAGTGATGCTGAAATTAGTAGAACAAATCAGTGAGTAAAGACATGTTTAATTTACACAGTGTTATGAAAATAATACATGCAGCTTTCCCTCTGCATAAAGAGGCTCCTGTGTGCTTTGAAATGGCACTGCCTCCCTTTGTAAGGGTGCACTGAGGTTGGAGGTCTGTGTGGCCAGAACCTCTCCCTGTCTGTGACTGTCACAGTGCAAACAAAACTCTACCTTTGTTTTGTCTTGTTCCACAAATAACAATGGGCTAGACTAAATGTTCCACTCCCTTTCTAGACAGACTTTATAGGTGTCTAGTTGGAGGGGCAGTAAAATAGTTGGTACCCTCTTTATCCACCTGTAGCCATCAAAAAGACAGGATGAAGGCACTTCAGAAGTTACTGTTTCCTTTGCTAGAGTGGCATTCTAGCCAAAATCTGAGCCACATTATCCATCGCATATATCCCTTAGGGAAGAGGTATGAAGAGCAGATACCAGCTGAATCAAAGTTAGGAAATGAAAGGTGAAATACCCAGTGTATGGCCACACAACAAGTCAGCGCTACAGGCAATAAGAGCATCTAGGTTTCTTTAATGCAAAGCTATCAAATGGATCTGCCTTCCAAAATATTTGTGTGTTCTGAGGCTGCAGAATTATACAGAGAAGATAGTATCTGATTATTATGTCAGTGCCATATGTAGTAGGCAATAAATCACGAACAAAGTCTTCTATCTGTTCTTGATTCAGCAAATCTTACTTTATTGTACTCTCCAAAGTACAAAATGCACATTTTTGACTCAAGCAAAACCCAGGCAAGTCTATATTAGTGAAACAAGTCAGTCATCTCTGGGCAGGCCTGTCCTCTCTGGGCAGGGTTTGTAGTCAGTGACAAGACTCAGGGGTCAGTCACACCAGCCTGCCCTCCTCCTGCACAGACTAATAGCAGATTTAACTGTACCTTATCACACCATGGCCCGTTCTACCTCACTTGCAAGTTTCTGCTTCACTTAGAAGTTTCCACATCCTGTGTGGTAGAGAAGGTTGTTATTCATTAGTTTGTAACTCTTTCCTGATTGTCACAAGGCTCACTCCCAAAATGAGACTTCTTTTCCTTGATTATTTCAAGAATGTTGCCACTGTATAGTGGGCTTAAGTGGGCTACACTCAGGTGAACATCCCTGTGCAGCCAAAGGGAAGAGCTGAGAACAGGCCTTCACTGTGTGTCAGCAGCACTTCAGGGGATTCATTGCTGCTTCTTACACTATGGAAATGAGCCATTCAGTGATGCTTCCCTGGAGACTCTGGAAGCACTTGTGCCCATCTTGGGGCACACAAGGTTTTGTGGGAGGATTTTCAGCTTGCTGTCAAGTTGTCAAGCAGGTATCCTTGTTATTAGTGCATATCCCAGCACAATCCAAGCAGCATTGAACCATGTATAGTACCAGATTTAGGAGATGCACTTCCCTATGGATATATGCAAGATTAAAGCAGTGCCACAGTCAGCCTACATTAACTCTTCAGGGAAAACAAAGTTAGTTCCCAGTGACTGCCACAAACAGCAGCAAATGGGGTCCAGGTCTCAGGAACTGTTGCTGCTTTAATGTAAATAAAATGAGTATTCAAATGATGTAAATAAATTCTCCTGATTGCAGAACACAGTTTCCAAACCAAGGGGGGTTTTAGTACATTTGCTAAAGAGTTTATGAATAACTGTTTTGTATCTTCCTAGAAATAGCACAAGACTGGTCAGACTATGCCCTTTGGTGGGAGCAGAAAAAATGCTGGCTTCTGAAAACCCACTGGACACTGGATAAATGCGGGGTGCAGGCAGATGCTAAGCTCTTCTTTACTACTCAGCACAAAATGCTCCGGCTTCGCCTGCCGAACATGAAGACTGTGAGACTGAAAGTCAGCTTCTCCTCTATGGTGTTCAAAGCTGTCAGTGACATCTGCAAAATCCTCAGTAAGTAAAGCCTAAATCCCCTCTGGCAACTGAGTTGAAGCATTTTATTAGGTGAAGTTGTTTTGATGTGAAGTTCTTACTCATTAAACTGTTAAGCTCAAGGAGAAACCTGATTTGAGTTAATCCAAGATCAAATGATGGATTTTTGGGGGTTTAGTATCCAGTGCATGTCAATGGTTTGGAGACTTTGTGATAACTGGTGCAAGCTGTATCAGAAACGTGTCCCATGAGCTACACAAGTATAATCAAAGTCCTCTTGATGGTTCCATAGGGATCCTTGTCCCTTCTGCTTATTCCATGCCATTGATTAAGATCTTGAGCTTATCAATCTCCTAAACCAACTTTTACCACAGGCAATTTTATTGGTGTCACTGATTTATCACCTATTTCCATTAACATTAATGATACTCAACTTGGCCTACTGGTTGTTTGTACTCACTCCAGAAGGAGCATGTTCTAAATGTTCAAGGTTTTATATGCCCAAAGCTGTCCAGGTCAGGGCATACCTAACAACCCCTCCCAAGCCCACGAATGTGCTGCAGCACTGAGTCCCCAGGTCTCTGCTCCTTCTAATAACAGAGCACCTCTGAGTGAGATTTTGGAGCATGCCAGACCTGCGTGCCTGTGATCAATGGCAATAAGTCGAGTCTGCAAGCAGGCTTCAGAATCCCTTAGTTTTAGGGTAAAATGGGGACTAAAATCTTCATTTGAATTTAGATCTTCAAAGTTTATCGCATTAACACATCCATCTTTAGCTTCATATTGACCACACTGCAGCTTTCAGTTTCATCTTCTAGCAGTGGATTGTGAAAGGTACAGTGTGTCTTCATTATATTTAACAGCCCTGATAAAATGATGCCATAATTGTTCAATGACATTTGGCCAAAATAAATATTTCTTCTGACATTTTGCTTCCAACTGAATCACTCCAGTAACCCAGTAGTGTTTCTCATGAGTGAATACTGTCAAAAATATCCTTGCTTACCCCAGAATAAGTGTTTCTCAGGAACAAAGTTCCAGGTTTGCAACTGACAATACCTGTCTGAATCAGTAGTGCATTAGGGGATAGTGTACAGCCAAGACAGGATCTTGTATGTGAAATACAGAGAATAAAAAAAAGCACAAACTTTACACACACTGGTTCCATTTCTGTTCTTGCTTAAGAAGACATTGCATTGAGGCTGGATGCTCAAAGGTGACTGTAGAGCCATCAGGGAGAAAGAGTTTTCCCCTGATGTTCTAAAATGCAGTTATGCTGCTATAAAAGCAGGCTTAAATCCTGCCAAACTCATTCTCACAGCCCAAAGTCTTTTGCCTTCTTTCTGAATTACTGGCTTTTCCACAACTACTGCTTTCAGCCTGCTAAAAATGGAATTCAGATTGCACCATGGAGCTTCCCCAAATGCCATCACCAGCCATGGGGTTTTTTGGGACGTGATCTGCTAAGTTTCACATGTTTCATGTTGCTTCACTTCCCACATTGCCATTGTAGACATTAGACGGTCAGAAGAACTCTCCTTGTTGAAGCCATCAGAAGACACGCTCAAAAAGAGAAAGAAAAAAGACAAGAACAACAAAGAACCGGTTACAGAAGATATCTTGAACCTGTGCAACTCGCCAGTGAGTTCTGGGTTATCAGGTAATGACAAATCAATATGGTTTTGTTCTTCTGACTGAAAGTCAAAAAGAGGAAGGAAGTCTTTGTTACACAGTGAGAACCAGGGAGACCAGTTCAGTGTCTGATGGTAATGAAAAAGAGACAGCTGGCCTGAAATGAGTGGCTTCAAGAAGTTACTGAAATCTCCAATGTATCAGTGTTTTTCTGTTGTCTGTACAAATGT
Organism: Melopsittacus undulatus; assembly: GCF_012275295.1. Lineage (NCBI taxonomy): Eukaryota > Metazoa > Chordata > Aves > Psittaciformes > Psittaculidae > Melopsittacus > Melopsittacus undulatus. Next base: position 4,525,912 of record NC_047529.1, on the reverse strand, counting down.
TTTCCCTGCCATTGATATGAGAAGGGCCATAGCAGACAACAAGTGATCAGCTGCAGCCTTGCAGCTGCTCTTTGAAAATGTGAGACTGCTCTTAAAGTATTCAACAAGTTTGGCAACCTGCAAGGAATAGGAGAAATAAAAGCTTCACAGTGTTTCCTGCCTCCAACACAACTGAGAGATCTCACAGAATGAGAAAGAGCACTTCTGTCCCTGAGGTCACCTGTGGAAGGAGGTTCATGGCCTACTGTAAACAGCAGAGACAGGAGAGACTGTCTTGAAAGGAAAGGGTTAAGTGGTACCTACCTATATCTGAAGGCAGTTTTCCCTGGAATAATACATGACTCTCCTAACTTGCAGGAAGCCCAGGTTTGTACAGTAAAACCATGACACCCATTTATGACCCCGTCAGTGGGACACCAGCTTCTTCTACCATTACTTGGTTCAGCGACAGTCCCTTGACTGAGCAGAACTGCAGCATCCTCGCCTTCAGTCACCCCAACTGCTCTCCAGAAACACTAGCAGAGATGTACCAGCCTCGGACCTTAGCTGACAAAGCCAAACTCAATGCAGGGTAAGCCTCCTCTCTTTGAGATCTGTGTTAGCTGGTTTAACAAGGGTGGCACTAATCCGGCTTCTTAAGTGTAAAGCAGAATGTGGAAACAACCCCCTGATATATGGCTATACTGATACTTAAAAACATGTTTTGATCATGGTTTTGTTTCAGAAATACTTAACTCTTTTTAACCCTTTTCCTTATTTAACATTCTTGCTTAGGTAGTTTTGATTTAAAGTGATGAATGATGTAATGGTGCAGGCTCTGGACTAAATTATGTTGTTAGATGAAGGGAAATCCAGTTTAGCACTGTGGGCACTGCTGAAGGACAGTCTGGATAGCAAACTTGAAAGGCTTTAAATGGACAGTGGATGTATACATGTGGATAAATTCAATGAAGCTCTAATGCATTACAAATAGGTGGCTCCACTGAATTATGCAGGAGTAAATATTGATTACTGGACACCACAGAAGGATTCAGAGCATGAGGGGGTTTAATGGTGAGAGTTTGAAAGGATTGTCCCTCTAGCATTATAATACAGATTGTCAGGTTTGGATCTGTGGAGCATTAAGTAGTGACTTGGTTATTTCCATTGGATTTCACTGGAGAACAGAAGTAGCTGGAATTATAAACCACAAATACTGAAATGAAAAGAGGGAGTTCAAATATTACAGGCTTTTGCCCTGGATTAAATGAATCTCCCATTTCTGGAGATCAAGAAGAAAGAATCTCATTGGTGTGCATCACCCCACAACTAGTTACTGCTCAGCGTTTGGCATCTACTCCTGGTGTTTTGAATAGTGCTGGAGAAAAAAAAATAGGAAGATTGTGGATATTGTGTTTATACAACGAAAGCTGGGAATCCATATGAACATTTCACCTCTTTGAGTTACCTGGATTTTCCCCAGGCTTGCAGGAATTGGAGCTGTTCATTCCCACTTTGGTTTCCCAGTTACACTGGAGCTCTGCAGGTGTGACAGCTTTTCCTGTCCAGCTGACTCTGTGCGTTGTTCTCTTCCACAGCTGGTTAGATTCATCCCGGTCGCTTATGGAACAAGGCATTCTGGAGGATGATCAACTTCTCTTACGCTTTAAATATTACACTTTCTTTGATTTGAATCCAAAAGTAAGAGCTTTGTTTTATTGCTGTTCATTGTTTACCTGCTTTCATGTCAAGGAGCTGTAGCACAAAGATACCAAATCTTAGCTAGGATTTGTTACAGCCCCTTCAGAGATCAAATCCAACTTTTTCCCCTCAGCTAAGGCTGCACTTTTTCCCTTTGGACACTGAATCACTCTTCCTCACCTGAAATTAGATCTGAAGAGTAAAGATGAGATCTGAAAAGCACCAGAAACAATATCCAGATTTCCAGAGGGGCTGGTTTACTTCCTGCCTCTCTTAACAGGGCAAAACTAAATGAGCAGTATCCTAAATGATCTAAAGGTATAAACCCTGTTTTTGAGAATGGACTTAAAAATTACATAGAGTTCAAAAATCCCTTTAAATTTCTTCTCATTTGAAAGATGCTTCTGGTTTGCCTCTGTTTCCACTAACAGACAGGGTGGTTGTGTTAAGCCAGGGAGTTTGCAGTTAGTGAAATTAATGGATGATCATTTACCAGCATGAATCAACAAGATTTCAAATGTGATTTTTGGAGGATTTGGCCTTCACATTGTTATTTTCTGTAAATTCTGTAAAACTTTCATCTGAAGCATCTCAGATGAACAGAAGGGCGCTTTCTAATTCAAGTGGCATGTTTTGGAGTGAAAAGCCATCCCACCTGAAGTGCAAGTATGTCTCTTTAGCAGCCCAAACATTTCCCTTCTTTGCCCAAGCCAGCCAATGAGCCATAGGATGAAATAACCCAAAACAGCCTCAGGCAGTGTAATAGCTCACCACTAGTGGGAGAGGTCATGCTCCAAGGTTTATCCTCCCATCACCAGCTCTGGGGCTTGAATATGTCTGTGAGTCACTTCAGCTTATTCACCAAGACACAAACACATTGAAGAACTGCATAGTGAATTGAAGCAGTTCACAGCAGGAGCTGACAAATGTCAAACCAGTGCAAGGACAGAGACAGAACTGAAAAAGCCAAGAGCAGAAGAGGGGAAGGGAGGAATGAGGGTCTCTTTCTTTGGCAGTAGGAAACTGCAGAACGTCACATTCGCCCATGTCACGTTATTTTCACTCTCATAGTGTGGTTTCACACTGCAGTTAACCCAGCCCAAGGCTTCCCACCACGAAAGGGGATGTCTTCCCCTCCCCTTCCACTTCAGCCAGGGACTCCTGATGAACTTTCTGTTGGATCAGCAAGTCACTGTCACCCCACACTAGGGAAGGATGGGAACAAACAGCAGGGCAGAGGTGGGGAAAGGAAGGAAACAACCTTTATGGCTTCAACCCAATGTTAGATCAGCTGCAGCTCATCATGAATCTACAACTTGATGGTCATTAATGACCAGTGGTGTTCTTTTCTGCTACAGTATGATGCAGTGCGAATAAACCAAATCTATGAACAAGCCCGTTGGGCCATCCTGTTAGAAGAGATTGATTGCACAGAGGAAGAAATGCTCATCTTTGCTGCACTACAGGTATGTACTTGATCCAGGTTGCAAAACCTGTTTCTTCAAGAGGCAGGCACAAGCTAGGACAAGACTAGGATAGAGCCCAGGCCAACAGCTCTGCTTGGATTGGGGGTCTGCTGTTTGGGTGAGAAACAAGCAGCATCATCCATCAACTAAAGCAACAGAATTCAGTAGCAGCACACCATTATTCAAACTGTCACATACTATTATGGAACCATTTGCTAACATTATCTAAAGCAAACCATAGCAAGGATGTAACTTCAATACCAGCCTATTCTGAAGGGGATTACTATGAAGTGTTGCTTCCTATCTCAGCTACCATCCTTTCTTGTATTCTTCCTGGAAGTTTCTTTAATACATAAGTTCACAACAGACCAAAAAAAAGGATAGGGTTGCTATGGAGTACATTGAAATTCAACCTGACCTAGCATAGCTTAGTCCATGACTATCACCTGACTAGGTGATAGTCAGGTGATAAAGCACAAATGTGTATTAATAATAAATTTCTTCCTTTTAAATGTAAATGGAGCTGTCAAAAGGTCCATAATCTGCCCCTGCAGGACACCACAGAACCTTGCTGCCAGGTTTCCACCTGGTATGCATGGCATGTAGAGCTGACCTGGATGCAAATGTTAGCACACAGCCTCACAGACCAGGGACAATCAGTGAAGGAGTACAAACACTGGCAGTTAAAATAGGAAACTGTTACCAGTAATTGCACTGGGGATCACAGTGGACAAACCTGTTTCCTTGTGAAGAAAACCCATGGTTCTCTGCTGCAGAGCTTTACAGAGTTGTCCCATAAGCCAAATGGCCTATTTTCATATGCTGTGATTGTGTGTTGTTATACTGACTGCTTGCCACTGATGTTTTATTTTAGTATCATGTAAGCAAGTTATCATTATCATCAGAGGCACAAGACTTCACCTGTGAATCAGAAGTAGATGAAGTAGAAGCTGCACTTTCTAATCTGGAGGTGACACTGGAAGGTGGAAACACAAATAACATTTTGGTACGTCCTTTTTGATACTAAAATTGCTTTTACTGTGTCAAATTCATTGACTTTGAGGGTATCTGGTTCCTGATTTAGCTAACAGACCATTACAAAGTGCACTGTACTAAAATTATTCCTAATTATTCCTGATAGGAGGACATCACAGACATCCCGAAACTTGCTGATAATCTCAGGCTAGTTAGGTGAGTTATTAAAACCAATAATAAAACATAAACCCCAAAAAGCTTAACCATAGAAGAGATCTCTTGAGTTCTTCATTCTAATCTAACAGTAGATCCTATGGTTATCAATTAAACATTCCAGCTTAGTCTAACCAGCCTAATGCCATCCTCTTCCAAGTCTTTCTCTTACTGCTTCTGACCCAGATTCTCAGCAGTCTCTCTAACTTTGGGGTGCTGGGGCAGCTGTACTTATGCTTAGTAAAAGATCAGGCTCTTTGTATTTCCTAGTGCTTATCAAGCATCATCTCTAAACAAGAACCCATAAGTTTGTTTTCAACCACATTTTACTGGGTTTTACCAGTGAAAAACTAGAAGAATCAGCTCTCCCAGAGAGGAATTTCTGCAAGGAACCCTGTTCTTTAATCCTGCTATAACATCTTGATTTATGGGTTATTTAAATGACTGCGGTGACCTTAAGTCTGTAATGCCTTTTATCATGCAACAGTCTTTGTGGAAGATAAATCTTTATCTTTGGAAAGATAAAGGTTTCTGTTGCACAGATATTTATCAGTTGACAAATCATATTTGCAGTCAGTGAACTGAAAACTGCACCTGGCTATTTCTAACTGTTGTTAACAGTTGGGAATTGTTAATTATTAATTTCCAATTAGGAATTTTACCTGACATTCAAATGACTATGGTGGCTTAAGATGAAAGGGAATTTGAGCCTTTTAAGTCCTGGCAGTTGCTCACCTCTGACAATGGATGGTTTATCCTTCCCCAGCAGTAGAGCACTTTGCCTTTAAAAGCATTCAGCAGTTATTTTTCATCACAAAAGCTTTCCTATCTACATGATAAATCACTCCCTAAACCTAAAGCATTGTAGAAACTAGATAAGGTGTAAAACACTTATTTAAAGGAACAACATTTAGTTACTATGATTATTTGCTTAGCTGTACACCCACATGCAAAGCTCTGCATGTCCTGCTGCTGACTCCATTCATATAGTGAACTTTTCGTCACGTAATTCAGAGCATGCACCACATTAGCACACTTAGTGAAGGCTGTATTCAGGTGGGTGACAATGTTATGGGGATTTTTTCCAAAAGCAACAATAAAAAGCTTTAAAAAAAGATTTTAACAACTTTTTTTAGGGGGATAGAAAAATAATTTTGTTAGTCTAAAGAAATTACATTAATTTATTTGTGAAGAATGTTGCTTTGCAAGAAAATTAAAAGCCAAAATATTTGGCAGCTTTGAAAATGCAAGTTATTTTTAAATTTAAATGTAGAATTTGCCATTTTCTGGAAAGGATTCTAGAATCAGATTTATAGAAGGGCTCTGGAGAAGACAAGAATGCATATAATAAATCACTGTGTCCCAGCTAGTCCTATACACTTTGTGAAGGTCCTTTCCAACCCTAACTATTCTATGATTCTATAATTCTATGATTTAAAGGGAAGGACTAAATAGACAGTGGAATTACTTTGTTTTCTTTTTTTCTTCTTTTTAACTTCATTGGTGACCTCTATAGCCAGTTGTGAGGTATTTCTCTACTAAAACAGTGCTAATACCTCCGGTTTTCTCGCCTGCAATATGTTGAACCTGGTATTCTATCCCAACTCCCTCCCACGTGGCTTTCTTGGTGTATTCTTAGTAGGAGTAATTATATTTATTAAATGAAATTATAATTTTATTTATAAATTGTAAGTGTATCTCTTAGTGAAGAGAGGTGGGGCTGGCACAGTGAGTATGTTTGACCATTAGTATTTTGGACTTGATGATCTTAAAGGTCTTTTCCAACCAGATTGATTCTATGATTTATCAGTTAATTCTCCATGCCAAAGTTGAGATTTTTAAATTCACTCTATGAAAGAAATCAGTCTGCATTAGTAAAGTATTGAAAAGAATGAAAATGAGGATTATATTTATTCATATACATATGTGAAGAGATGGAAGAACAAGGGGTAATGGGTTAAAACTTAAACAGGGGAAGTTTAGATTGGATATAAGGAAGAAATTCTTTACTGTAAGGGTGCTGAGGCACTGGAATGGGTTGCCCAGGGAAGCTGTGAATACTCCATCCCTGGCAGTGTTCAAGGCCAGGTTGGACAGAGCCTTGGGTGACATGGTTTAGTGTGAGGTGTCCCTGGCCATGGCAGGGGGGTTGGAACTGGATGATCTTAAGGTCCTTTCCAACCTTAACTATTCTATGATGCTAAGATGGTTTGAACTATTACCTTTGCTTGGAGTGCTACAGAACCTTTATAAACTTAGTGAAGGAACAGAATTTTGCTATGTTAGATACTGTAGAGATAAAGCCAAAAACATGGTCTCTGCTCCCTTATATTCTAATGAATATAAATTAGTTCTATGGTTGCAAAACTTCTAGATACGGAGCTATGGAAAACTGAAGCTAGTTCTAGTGTATGTGAACAAACCTGTGTGTTAGAGTAGCATTATTGAGTTCATGTGAAAATGAGTCCGTTAAAAGGGAATGGATTTGATTAGGAATGGAAGGGGGAGGAAAGTTAGAAAAAATACACAGAAGATAAAGGGGAGGAGGAAAGAGAGAAATGATAGATGGGATTCAGCTAGAATGTAGGGTAAAACCCCGTCCCTACCTGGCATGACTTGGACGCAGTGCTGGTTCCATCCTCTGCCACCCCTCTCATTGATACAAGCATGTATAACCCAACTGAAGCCATGTTCATGACTGCCAAAGCAATTGGAGACCCACAGGAATGTTTGTAACTGACTTAGCAATTTGCTCATTTTGTGATTTCCTTTTCAATTTCAGGCCCAGGAAGCTGTCACTCAAAGCTATCAAGCCATATTGGTTTGTCTTTAAAGACACTTCCATATCTTATTTTAAAAACAAGGAATGTGCGCAGGGAGAACCCATTGAGAAGCTAAACCTAAAAGGTAGGAATTTTCCTTTCTTTCCTTTTCCTACTGCATCTGTGAACTGAATAAATCAAGAAAGCCCTGCAGGACTCAATGCAAGCACAATGGCATTTAGTCTGAGACCTTTTTCAGTTACTGAGACTCCTAAGCAGGCAGACTGCAACTGCATAAGAGGTCTAAACAAAAAAGGATCAATACCTTAGCCCAAACCCAAAGTATCTGGACCTGGCTTGTAAAAGGCCACCCACATACTGCTGGGTTCACTTAAAGATGAGTCAAGTAGAGAATGTGACACTTCTATTTCCAAGTATTTTTACTATCTGTTTTACTAGTATGGTAGTACTTGCCTCTGTTCCTTGGCAAATGCACACTCGTAGTGGAAGATTACAGATGATCCAGTGGACAAGCATGCCATAGGTTGCACCTATATACTGCTGTGCAGGGACAGATCCAAAGCCTTCTCTGGGCCTTGTTTCTTTCATGTGTGGGAATTCCCATAGCTACAACCAGCTTTAGGTACTGCTGAAGGAGAAACCCAAGGTGTATACAGCAAACATCAGCACCATACATAGCCTACACCTGCTCCTGCAGGGACATCATTTGTTCAGCATCAGGGAACCAGTGATGCTCAGGATTCATCCTACAAGAAACCTTTGAAATACAAAGAAGATTGATCCTTGTGAACAAATGGCTCTGCATACCAATCTACATCTCCTCAGTAGGTCAGAGAATGCATGGTAGAACTAGCCAGGGTGGCTGGAACCTCACCAAGCAGCCCACAGCTTTGGTGTCCCTTGACACAAAGGGGAACTATAGGCACCCTCAACTCCAGCTGTATCCAGAGGGCCTGTAATAGCACCATCACCAGGAAATACTGGGACCTCAGAGCTCTCTGGGAGCCCTGAACTGGCCAGCTCTGTTGTAGATGTCACCTACATCCCACTGTCAGTACTAAGTGGCTGCTGAAAATACAGTCCAGGCTTCCAAGTCCTCTCAGTTCCTCTCCATTTTAAGTGTTGAGCATTTCCTAAGATCAGGCTGATGTTTTGGGAACACTTGTATCCTTTCTCTTTGAGCTCAGACCACTCATCACCCTGGTGAGCCAGACCAGGCAGTGAACTAGAACAGAAATCCTTCATCAGACCTAAGCTTTGAAAGACTTGGCCCTTGATCTCAAAGGAAAGCAACCATTAAATGCTCTTACTATTCTCTAGTATTAATCAGTATTTAAAGTTAGTGATGTAGTAATTAAACAGTAATTAAATCTGATTCTCTGTGATCTAGGATGTGAAGTTGTACCGGATGTAAATGTTGCAGCGAAGAAGTTTGGAATCAAATTGCTAATTCCTGTTGCTGATGGCATGAATGAAGTGTATTTAAGATGCGATAACGTGAGTAATAAGGGAAAGTTGGTATTCCAGATTTATTGGCAGATTGTCTGGAAGAGCCATCACCCTGTTCTAGAGAAACAAGGATGCTGCAGAGAGTTTATTAGCTAATGGTTAATAAAATTTAAGAATGATGTGGTGGTCCAACAGATACTTACAGCTTGAAGGGACAAAGGGACAATATTTCTGGGTTTTCATCAGTTTCCAAGTAAAGCTGCTGGGCAGAAAAGAAGAAGAAACTATCAAAAAAGTTAAAAAGAGGTTACACTATTTTGTTCCAGTGTTTTCAGAGGACTGAGGTTTGGGGTTCTCTTTTTTTCCTAATGAGAACTCTCCCCATTCAGATGAGGGTAGTGTGAGAAGGATCCTACGTCGGTTTTCAATCTCCATTTATTTGTATTGAAATGTGCCAATCCAAATGGTGTAAAAATGTTCCTCAGGTGGAATACACTCATGCAATTCCCAAGAGTATCTATTCCAAATGATTTCTTTGCAAATGTAAATAGTAACTATTCTGCATAGGCTGTCCCATAAGTGGAACTTGCCCCATCAGGTAGGAACAGTAATGCCATGGTAACTAGACATCCATACAAACTACATGGAATAACTCCAGAGTGGTTTTATGAAGATACATGATCAGAAGCCATCTTCATAAATGGCCTGTCCACAACCACTAACCAGTTGTCTTTGTTGCAGGAGAACCAATATGCTCGGTGGATGGCTGCCTGTGTTTTAGCCTCAAAAGGCAAGACAATGGCTGATAGCTCTTATCATCCTGAGGTCCACAAGATCCTTTCGTTTCTAAAGATGAAGAACTGGACCATGTCTCCCCAGGCTGTGTCTGATCCAGAAAACACAGATATGAAACCAGAATGCTTCGTCTCACCACGTTATACCAAAAAATATAAGTCCAAGCAGGTACCCTGAGAATGGCTTTATGGCTGGGTATGGGTGGTATGGTGGTGGTGAGGCTGGATGGGAGCAGCATTTGGAAACCATACAGTAGAATCATCCCGCAATACTCATTTGTCCCTTCGCAAGAGGCTTTTTCTTTACACTGAGCACAGGTTCAGGTGTCTCAATATTTCTTCCAAGTACTCTTCCTCCATCCGTATCACCTCCTCCATCACTCGTCATGTTCTCCTCCTGATAACACTGTCCCTGAAAGTCTCTTCAGAGTAAGAAAGGAAGGGTTTAAGGACAGGAAGTTGTTATCTGCATCTTAAATAACAGTGTCTTCCTGTCTCTCCTTCCTCTCTACCTAATGTATAGAATCTTAGACTGGTTTGGGTTGGAAGGGACCTTAAAGCTCATACAGTTCCAACCCCCTGCCATAGGCAGGGACACCTTCCACTAGAGCAGGTTGCTCCAAGCCCGTGTCCAACCTGGCCTTGAACACTGCCAGGGATGGGGCAGCCACAGCTTCTCTGGGCAACCTGTGCCAGCGCCTCAGCACCCTCACAGTAAAAGATTACTTCCTAATCTAAATCTCCCGTTTGTTTAAAGCCATTCCCTTTTGTCCCTTGTAAAAAGCCCCTCTCCAGATTTCCTGTAGGCCCCCTTCAGGTATTGGAAAACCATTATAAGGTATAATTCCTTGTCTACTGCTTTTGCCACAAAAGTTCAGCCTACCTGTCCTGAGGAGACACTCTCCAGAGCAGTATTCTGGAGCCAGACCCAGTGCAGCACAAACCTGGACCTGAGATCTTCCTGCACTGAGTTGCCCTCAAGAACCTCAAAGGTTCAGGATCTGTTCCCAAGAGCTGTCTGTGCTAACCTGCACAGTGACAACCAAGTGTCTGAATGTGGCATCACAGCTAATGATGTTTGATGTAGTGACAGCAAAGGTATTTTTGTTCTTTGGTCAACTGAAACCTTTCTCTCTTCCTGTGTTTCCCAGTTGGTTGCTCGTATTCTGGAAGCCCACCAAAACGTATCCCAGATGCCTCTAGTGGAGGCCAAGCTGCGTTTTATCCAGGCATGGCAGTCCCTCCCTGAGTTTGGCTTATCCTACTACATTGTAAGGTAATCCCACCACTGCAGTGATGTCAAGCTGCCATAACCTGTTCATGTCCATACTGCTGGTTTTCCTATAGCAGTAGCACTCAGTAGCTCCATTCCAGGAGTGAGACACTCCACTATGTCTTTATATATGAGGAATGTATCACAAGGATTAAATCCTTATTGACATAAACATCCTAAAATGTAAAAAATGCATGTCTTGTTAGTGTTCTCAGGTTTGCAGTAGATTTGTTTGCTCTGATTCTTGTTCACTGGACTATGGTAAAGTACCAGTTTCTTTGGCATTTCATTAAGGAAATGGGAAACGATCCCTTCTTTAGGTTAATCTGGAAGAGCATTCAGCACAAGGAATGTTACGTTGTGTTCACAGCAATTTCCCTGGACACTTACCTTGAATATGGCAGGGTTCTGACCTGCAGCCTTGACAAAACACCAAAAAACATGCAAAGTACTGACACAGCCATATTTGGAGATTAATTTGTGCTTAACACCTCTTCTGGGGCTAGTTTGGAATCATTAAACCAGCTGGGAAACATTGTCTGGCACAGAGGCCAGCTAGCATAGAACATCCTATATCCATACTATAAAACTCTCTGACTTCCTGAAACCCAGTAACTTCCTGTGAACCACCAGATCATACTGGTCCTTAGATGTTCCAGCTCCTGAGCTGTACCTGGGAGTCATTTCATAGAATCATAGAATAGTCAGGGTTGGAAAGGACCTTAAGATCATCCAGTTCCAACTCCCCTGCCATGGGCAGGGACACCTCACACTAAACCATGGCACCCAAAATTGGAGAGAGTGCTGCTTGGCTGCAGCCAGAATTCTGCTGGGACTCTTCTAGCAGTTGAACACAAGTTCAGTACCCAGGAATGTTCCCTGTCACTAATGCACTAACACAGATACAGAGGGTTTGCCCCATCTATCACCAGTTCCATTAACAAACCCAACACCTGAACTGAATTTTGTAGCCTAAGCAAAACAGAGAATCCCAGACTGATTTAAGTTGGAAGGGACCTTAAAGCTCATCCAGTTCCAACCCTCTGCCATGGGCAAGGACACCCTCCACTAAACCAGGTTGCTCCAAACCCCGTCCAACCTGGTCTTGAGCACTGCCACATCTTGTGGTGTATTTCCACAGACTGATGGGCTGAGTAGGGTTGTTAAGCAAGGCACAAACAGGGGTTTAAATCACATTCTTTCCCTAAGGAGCAGTTTTCTGTAAAGAGAGAAGGGTCAGAAAGAAGCAGGATCAGAAACATCGCTGATATTAAGAGCAGACAGGTGAAATTCCTTCCAGCTTTCAGCACAAAGGCAGAGGAAGGAAGTTTCTTTACCAGGGTAGTTTTGTCCTAGCTAGCCAGAAATTTCTGTCCCCCAACAGTTCTGATACTTTCATATTGATTTTTCATCTCTAATCAGAACAAACTTGAAACGTTAAAACATTTCAATGTTTCTATAATGTGATTTGTACTCAGAAACATGTACTGCTAACAGTTGGTTCAATAAATTAATGCTGATAGGAAATATTAAATCGATGTCATATGCTTCCATAATTTAGGTGACCATAACTAGAAGAACATGTTTCAACATCAGTGAAATGAAGCAGGGAAAATTAGCAGTGACATTTTGGCAGAACAATTATATTTTGTAGCAGCAAACAATGAATTATGCCATTGTTCACCAACTGATCACTTTGATTTATAATAAATACTGGTTTAAAGAAGGGTCCCAGCTCTCCTCAGGCTCTTGTGACTCTTCCCACATTTATTGCACTTTCAGAGGATGCAGATGAAATGTTTCTCTGGACAGAAATCATCACAAACCAGATCTGCTCAAAAGTTTTGGCTTTTTTGTGTTTTAGGTTTAAAGGAAGCAAAAAGGATGACGTGCTCGGGGTGTCCTATAACAGGCTGATACGAATAGATATAGCCACAGGAGATCCTATCACAACATGGAGGTTCTCCAACATGAAGCAGTGGAATGTGAACTGGGAAATACGCCAGGTAAAGCTGGAACAGCTCCCTGCAGTCAATCACTGCATTTCAGACACTGGGGGATGCTTTCAGAAGGTGTTTCTAAACCTCAGAGTGAAAAGATGTTGAACATGTTGTGACATGTTATTAAATAAGCTGTCTAAAATGTGTTCTTAATGGAGTCTGCAGTCAAAAGCTAAATGCAATCAGAAGCTAAAAGGGCTCCAGTTTGAAAGGTTCCTACCAAGTTTCTTCTTTATAAGTTGCCCTTAGTTTTTGATGGAATGAAATACAGACTTGAAGGTAAATTCAAACCCATTATGTTTACGGCTCTGTCAGTAAAATCTCATTTTAACTCTATGTATAGCCCAGCTCATGCATCATCCTCTAAACTGTGGTGATTCTGTGTCTATTACTTACTGAGGGTACAGGAACCCAGTTTGTCTTTCAGATCCCAAACTGAGATTGCAGGCTGCAGGATGAGCTCCCCTGTGTCTATGTGTGGTCCTGAGAAAGCAGCTCTGTTGTGTGACTGATGGAGAGTTAGGCTTTGAAAGCTTGAAGCTAGCCCTGTAAATTGTAGATTTCTGAGGTGGAACTGACATGATGTTGATTCAAGCAACCTGGAAACTTCCTGCTTATAGTTTTCCACATCCATCTGCAGGAGCCGGGAGAGATCAGACACAATCCCTATTGCTCTCCTGCAGTACTGCCTGTGCCAGAGCCTGTAATTCAGGGTAAAGCTTTAAATCCCTCTCAAACCAGGCAAGGCAGAATCCACAGCTCACACCTAAGCTCAGTTTGCTGGATATTAGAATTGGCAGTAGCTGGAAATCAAAACCTGGACCCCAAAAGCAGATTTAAGGCCAGAATATAATAATGGACAATATTAAACATTACTGGTTAGGTGTACAAGGAGTCGGGAGTGCCATTCCTGCTCTCTCAAGTGTTTTATACACCGTTAGAGAAAATCCAGTTAACAGCATGGTTTTGTTGCCTGCCTGAACAGCACAAAGATTTTGACCACAAGAGGGCCCTGCCACAGCAGGACATTAAGAAACAAGCAGCCCAACACCCGTAAGTTTCGGGTTGCAGAGACACTTTCTGCTTTATCACAGTCTTTGCCACCCAACTGTGCTCTCACACTTGCTCCATTTTGCCAGACGCAGCTTCTCCGTGTTACTGATTTTGCCATCTGTGTTTCCTTTAGGTTGCAATCGAGTTTGATCAGAATGTATCTATTGCTTTCACGTGCCTGAGCGCAGACTGCAAGATTATCCATGAGTACATTGGGGGGTACATCTTCTTGTCAACCCGTTCCAAAGACCAGAATGAAACACTGGATGAAGATCTGTTCCATAAATTAACTGGAGGTCAGGAATGAGGTGAAGTACACTCTGCCTTCTGCCTGCTTCTCCCCACAGCTAAAGGAGAGCAGAGATGAACCAAAAATCTGATTGTTAACTGCTGGCTGATAAATATTGTACATGTCAAAATCCATCTCGCAATAGGGCTGATCTGAAGCTAACGTCACAGGATACAGTATGGCAACTGCATCATCAACACTAGAAGAATTAAGTCATATTTGTATTTTTGTACAACTTGAAGTTGTTTAATAAAGTGTCTTAGTTATGGGCATCTTTTAATCTATTCTTTTTAATTGCAGCAGTCTGTTCAAGCAACTAGAAAGGTAACTTGACAATACTGGACAGCAAATCTCTGTTAGAGCCATGCCATTCTGTTAAACTGACTATTGCTTAAGGTCAGCATTTAACAGGTCTAAAACTGAATAAATGCATATTTTAAATAGGTGTCTTAACACTTGCACTGGGTACAGAAAACATTCCATCAGTGTTTCAAAGTCCTGCAGGCTGAGCTTTCACAACCCAAGTAGTGGTTACACAATTGGTCAAAAATGTAGCACCCACGTTTACTTTCATCCACTTAAGTAGTTCCTGGAAGCCAGAGGAGCTACCAGACACCTAAAGCAAAGCACTCATCCTGGTAACATTCAAAATGTTCATCTTTTGAGGAACTTTGTTCATCACCAAGTTGAGTAACCAGGTACCAAGTTAGCTGCTTGCTAAAAAAAACTCTCAGTGTAGACCTTCATTTTCTGTCCCTGTTTCACTGTGATATCTAACTAAAATAACTTGTTCATGAGTTAGGAGCAATGATCTTACTCCTGTATGTAACGCAGAATGTAAAGAGGCTACTCAGTGATACTGTGCCTGAGGAGCCAGGACTGCAGGAGCCAGCTCTGTGTGCTGGAGGGGCCACGCACATCCGCCAAGTTAGAAGAAATCTGGTTCTGCCCTGCAGTGCACAGTGATCAGTAAAGCAAGGAGAGAAGGAAGCTAAGAGGTTTTGGACAAACCAAAACTGGTTTCACATATCTAAAGAAATACAATGGACCAGTCATTATCACCATGAGTTGCTACAGAAATCCCTGCAGGATTCCACTGAGTGGACAGCCCTGATTTTGCTGTCACATCAGGCACATCCCCAGTGCCTGTCAGCGGGCTGCAATGAAATCACTCCCAATTTATGCCAGTTTAAACCAACCACAGCTTCACATTTTGCAAAAGAAAGGGTGGATACAGTCAGCTTCCCAGCCCTCTCTACTTCCCTCTCCTCAGCACTTCTTAGCCAGGGGCTGAGGGACCATCCAGTTTTGCTTCAGTAGAGAGTTACCCACTTCTCACTTGCTTGACACAGGCCAAATATTTCTTTCCCAGTCTGAAAACCAGCTATAACAGTCTGAGCCTAAACACTTGCAATATTTAAAGCCTTTCCAAGGGTGCCATGGCAGAACTGAACACACATCTTAGTGCCAGCATTTCTTCCACAGCCTTATCCCAGACTCAGCTCCTCTTTGATTTTGCAGCCAGGACGGTGAACATGCCCTGCATTACAGCCCTCATTTGGCAAGGACAGACTCCCATGAATGGTTGGGGAGCACAGCTCCATGCTTGCCACTCTTGGAGCAGAGCTTATCACACAGCTCTTGAATGGAAGCTGCCACCTGCTGTCTACAGGATCTGACCCTTGACTGCAGAGATACAGGGATGTGGGATGTAGTTATTAGCAGAGCACACAGCTCACTTTACTGCTGAGCACCCACGTGAGCCTCCTCACGGTCCAAGTTGTCTGCACTGGGATTTCAGAGAAACTATCCAATATTTTAGTTTCTTTCCTGCCCCTCCCTCAGTCTCACTCCATGTGTCACTGCCTTTCACGAACAGACTGCTGCCAGCTCATCCAGCCTGGCTGTAAGCCTTATCCGGTGTCATTTTAGCTTTATGGGAACCATCCCTTGCTGCTGACCTCTCTCCATGTTTTGTCAGAGCACCAGGTATCATTTCTTGGTGTTGTATCTTGGGAGTATTGTGTGCAGTTCTGGTGTCCTCAATATGGAGGACATGGAGCTGTCGGAACAAGTCCAGAGGAGGCCACGAGGATGATCAGGGACTGGAGCACCTCCTGTATGAGGACAGGCTGAGAAAGTTGGGGCTGTTCAGCCTGGAGAAGAGAAGGCTGAGTGGAGACCTCAGAGCATCCTTCCAGTACCTGAAGGGGGGCTATAGGGATGCTGGTGATGCACTATTCATTAGGGACTGTAGCAATAGGACAAGGGGTGATGGGTTCAAACTGAAACAGGGGAAGGTCAGGTTAGATCTAAGGAGGAAGTTTTTTACTGTGAGGGTGGTGAGACACTGAAACAGGCTGCCAGAAGAAGTGGTAAATGCTCCATCCCTGGCAGTGTTCAAGGCCAGGCTGGACAGAGCCTTGGGTGACATGGTTTAGTGTGAGGTGTCCCTGCCCATGGCAGGAGGTTGGAGCTGGATGATCTTAAGGTCCTTTCCAACCCAAACCATTCTATGATTCTATGATAATTTCTCTGTGCTCCACTCAGCTTGGAAGATTTTTCCACCATAGGCAATAAACACTTAGGAATCTGTTTTTAAGCAGCTGAGTTTTTAACAGTGCTGAGTGTGACTGTAGTTCTGCTTCCTACAAGCAGCCCTGGTAAGGTTGGAGCAGGAAGGCACTACCCCGGCACACCTGCACCTCTGGAATTCCAGGCTGGATACATGGGCAGCTCCCAGGAAGAGGCTTGCAGCAGCCTGCTCTGCCTGGCACCTGCACCAGCCCTCTTGGGGCCTGCCACAGCACTGAGCCACCTTCCATTCCACCCCCATCATCAAGCGTGTCTCAGCCAGACTGCAGACATTCCCCTTCATGCACACAGGGTTCCACACCCACCTTTACTCACGCAGTAACCTGATTAGACTTGGCTCTCCCTTGTACCACCTGATATATACACAGCACTAAAGACCACAGGCTCAGAGGTCTGTAGTATCCCGGTTATTAATTGCGGAGTGCCAGATGTGGGAGATGTTTTCCACAGAGTGAAAGCAGGGCAAGGGTGTCTGCCCCCAAATTTCGCAATGCAGAGATGAAGTCCTGGAGTGGAATGTTGTTTAGATCAAAACACAGACCTTTAGGAAACTTACACGTTAACTTCGACTCTGTTCTTTACCTGGTGCTTAACTAAACCAAAGTCAGGTCAGGGTAAAACACTACCCGAGTCAGATGGCTGCTGTCTGTGCTTACATCAAATTCCATAATGGATTTCACCGCTGCCTTTAGCATGTGTTATGCAGCAGACAATACGTACACACCCCATAGTTTTCTGAAACCTCAGGCTAAATAATCCTGTTCTTTGCATTCTCTCCCTGTTCTCTGTAGGAAAATGTCTTGCTTGTGCTTTCTCTGTGGACCAACCTGCAAAATACTTTTCTTTTGCTGGTTTTAAAAGCCACTCTCCAGGTTTTTTTCAGGATATTTTCAGTCTTAACCATCACCTGGATCCCGGCCAGTGGGAAACATTCATCTCTTAAACTTTACAGCCTGGTACCATCCTCGCCTTCTGCTTCTCCCCGTGCTGTGCTCTGCTTATCTCGGTGTCACTAAGGAATGCAGGGCTCATCCCGAGCATTCCTGCAGGCAGAGGGGTTTTGTGCAGCCCTGAATCAGCCCCAGGGAGGGGGCATCTGTTTCAGCTCTTTGTGCATCATCCATGTGAAAAGACTGACAAAAATGCCTGTCTTTACTAAACATTCCCCCAGGTTGCCACCGAAACTCTTGGAAACAGAGAAAAAAAGGAGAAGAATAACCTGAATTGACATGAGAACAGGCCAAAGTGACTCATAAAGGGAAAACTCTGCCTGCTGCTACCAGATGATTTCAGAGAAACTGGTGAGAAAGGGCTGCTGTCTGCCCTGGGGAACCTTCACCAATACCTGGGCAGCTGTTTGGGATGTAGTACCACAGCAGTGATATTCCAATGATTAAAGTTGACAGCTAGGCAAAGAGCTGGGAAAATACAACACCTGCCTCAAAAAGTGGGCATCCAAAAGCAGAAACAAAGGTGGGAAATAAAAAGCTCCTTTTCCAAGGATGCTCTGCTGCTTGCAAGAGGTTCTCTGCATCACTCAGAAATCAAGCACCTCTGGGTAAAGGCTCCACCTCCCTTCACCTTCACTGAAGTGAGTGGTCTGCTTGCTGGGCTGCTCTTCCAGTTTTACAAGGCTTGTCTCAGTCTCCCAAATGAAGCCAAGTAAGGTTGAACACGTTAGAAATAAGGCAGTGTTTGGCTCACCAGGTTTCATGGAGTAGCTTCTTTAAGAGATTGAAAACACTGAAATAACAAGTGACCAGACACTGTAAATACTGAGCTAAGGGCAGCAAACACAACACAGGTACTTAGCCCAAGGCAGAGTGAGGCCACCCCCCCTGCTTCTCAGCTTTCCCAAAGAAAGCCAGAAGGAAGCAAAGCTCCAGCATCCCGGCTGGAGCTGGACTCTCCTGCTATTACACCGAATTCCTCAGATTCTTGTAACCTGCTCCAGTTTGCCCTTTGAGCCTCAGAGAGTTGCAGACCCCTGATGGTACCTGTCAGTGTGCACGTGCCCCTGCACAGGGCCCAAGTGCAGGCCTGGGAGCTGCTCCACCAGGATTAATCTATGGGATTAGCCCCTCGTTTAGGAAACTATTTGTCTTGCCTCAGAGCCATTCCACACGGGAACAATATGTACATCCCACCCAGCCTCCCAGGGAACGGCAATGGCTCCAGAGAGTCCTACTAAAAGCCCATATCTTGTTCTGTGGATGTTCTGGTGTTTTTCAAAGCTCTCTCCTCACGCAGATAATGAATGACATGGTCAATAGATAAGGTCTGTACATGCAGGCTCAAGGTTTTGGGGAAAACAAGACCTTTATCTGCACTTGAGCACTGAAGCATACAGGTCTGCATTGCCTTCATGTCATGTCTGTTGTCCTCAGGAATGAAAAACACTGACCACTGCTCTCTCTGGCAGTTTTGTTTTACAGCAGCTACTGAACCATCACCCTCTTGCTTTTACTTTGGAGCCATCTCTTCCAGTTCATCCATTCCTAGGTCCTGGCTTTACAAAGAGCTCTCAAACAGCCTAATTATTATTTGAATTGTGGGAATGCTGAGAAACTCAGCTCAGGGCAGGTCCCTTGGTGGGAGATGTTTTACACTGTCAGCCTTACTTATCCAGCAAAGGATGAGAGAAGTAGCAGGAAGGGAATTCTCCCAAGCCATGCGGTACAGCAGATGCAGAGAGGGAACACAACCCACACACAGCAGGACTGAGAGATGCCTCCCAAATCCATCACATGCAGCACGAGATGCCACAGGCCCTCTCCATCAGCCAAGAGAATTCCTCTCTGCAGGAGCAGCTCCTGACATTTCACAAAGGGCCTCCTTATAAAAGTCGTTTGTCCCACATGAACACTTCCAGGACTTACTCCCAAGTGCAGGAGTTTTAGAGACAATTATAAACACTTGAAGCCTTTTACTGGCGCCCGGAGAAAGCGACCAAAGCCCATGTCAGCAGACACAGCCTTGCCTTTCCATCATCCCGACCTGCCAGCAAAGAAACACAGCGATTCCTCTCCCTTCCCCCGTCAGTGGCAGACGTGAGGGTTGGGACTATAGACACTGCTCTTTTCCCTTTCCCCCTCTCTGCTTAGACAAAGAGGGAGCAGCCCTGCCTGAGTGTTAGGAAATCAGAGCCCTCCCACCCACCTCCCGCTAGGGCCAAGGGAGCGGGACGGCTGCCTGGAGCCACCCCCTCTCCAGGCTGGGGAAAAGCTGGATGCGGGGGAGCGAGGCTGGAACGAGCCTCGGCTGCGCCTGTGGGCAGAGCCGCGAGCAGGGAAAGCTGGGAACAGACCAGAGGCATTTCACGCTCCCGGCTGAGTCACCCCGTGTATAAAACCAAGGCCTGGCAGGCAGAGCCACGCAGAGTGGAGGCACGAGGCGCCGGGGCTTCGGGACAGGTATGTGCAAGCGGATGCGGTTTAGAGGCAGGGACTCAGATTAAATCTAAGATCAGCATCTAATAGTCCAATTCCTCCCATCCTCTCCTTGCCATGTGCTGCGGAGCAGGGAATCCAGCAGCTCCAGTGGCCGGGAAGCCCTGAGGGTGCTGGGTTCTTGGACTGTTCCATACCACAAAAAGGACACAGGCAACCAAAATATACTACTTTTGTTGGTCAAATAAACTATTTTCCTGGTTCCTACTTCAAACCTGGGGTGGCAGCAACAGATGATGGTCTGCAGGAGCCCTGGCACCACACAGGGAACAGCATGTAGCTATTAAGGTTTGGATTAGGTCTTGGATATTTTGTAGCACATGGGGCTTCAGTCACACCCCTACACTATAATGTGTTTTTGGATGAGGAATGATCATTGTGATGCCTGGCAGTGCAAAGACTCAGCAAGAGCAGCACTGGTTCTGGGCTGAGGTTAGATAACCTGTGCAGCCTTGGACAAGTCATTTAGGACTTTTAATCTTTTTTGGAATGACAAAGACATTTGGTGGGGTGGGGTTGGGATGAGGGAGCACAGAGGGAGTTGTAACACTCAATAACATGCTTCTTGGTCCGCAAGCCTTGGGGCCCTGATCCAGGAGAGCTCTCAGTTTCTATGCACTTCTACGGAAAGGTGGTTCAGGAGCTGCATTTTTAGCACATCCTTTCCCCAGCAGTTGGGGTGCATTAAATGGTGTGGGGCAGACAGGCTCCAGGGCACTGCAGGAGCACAGGAGGGTGAGTCCCAAAGTGCCTTTAGGGTCCTCATCGTGGCTCACTCAGAACAAGGCTGAACTGCCCTGGCAGAGCCCACACAAGCCCCAGGGTTTTAATGTTTCAACTCTGTGAAGGGAAGAAAAGCCCTTCCTAACACAGGAAAGGCTTTTTTTTACCTGCCCACCCCATTGCAGCTCAGCCCCCTTGGGCTGACAACCCTCCCCTACCTTTGGATGCACACATTTGATTTATACAGAAAAAACCCTTGCCACACTCATACCTGATCCCAGCCCATTAGATAGCTCTTCCCAGTGGGCTGGACACTGCAGCATGACTGCCCTGTAGAGAGCAATACATATACAAGGTGGAGAAGTCAAGTCCCATAACATGGTGATACCCTCTCCTGCAGCTTGTCCAGTATAGCACCAATTGGTATTTTTACACTGGAGTATCCCTGTGCTGCTGGGGAGTCCATCTCTGACCCTGTTGTTGTGCTGGGTGCCAGACTGGTACTGAGGGTACTGGTGTGGGAACCAAACACCTGATTACAGTTTGCTTGCTTTCTGCATGGAGAACTGTAGGAATGCTTAGAATTGCACGATGCTCCTGTCCCCAGAGATTCTATGATTACTTAGGCTTAATTACAGGAGAGATACTAATTATCACTTCCGCTCTCTGGATACAGTAGGAAAGGAGTTACAGATGCCTTCACTTTTACATAGCTTGTTACTGCCTGGGGGGGATTTTAATCTAGCTCTTAATGCTGATGTTTTGTGATGTTTTGTTTTCTCCTTCCTGAAACAGAACCCAAACAGATCTTGCAAGTTTATTGCAAGCCACATAGGAGAAGGATGTTTCCACCCTTGCTCATCCTCTCTCTGTTGGTGGGGAACACTGTGTCCAGCCCAGTGAGCAGAGCAGAGCCTGCAGCATCCAGGGACATCACCACCTTTTTCCAGCTGGCTCACGAAGACCCTTGGGAGAATGTTAATCTCACCAGCATGCCCTGTGAGGATCGCAAGAACAAGACTTGGATCACCCTGCAGCTGACCAGCAGCAGCCTCACAGCTTTCCCTGTCTGCCTTCCAGAGGCACTGGAAACCTTGGATCTCAGCAACAACCTCATAGAAGAGATGAATGGCACAGAGATAGCAAACCTCCCGCGGCTGCGTGTCCTCTCCTTGCGGCAGAACCAGCTCTGGTCAGTTAGATGGGGATCTGAAGCCCTCAGCAGCCTCGTCTCCCTGGATTTAAGCTTTAACAAGCTCTCATCTGTGCCATCATGCCACAGTTCTGCCCTGCCGAACTTGAAGTGGTTGTCTCTGGCTGGAAATCCACTGATTGAAATCCAGCCTCTGGCTTTTTCCTGTTATCCTCAGCTACAGTTCCTGAACCTTTCTGCAACGCTGTTGGGGCAAGATGACAGCAGAGGAATTAGAGAGTCTGCTTTTGCCATCAGCACATCCCCCAGTGAGGCCACAAACAGGCCTGGAAACATCAACGTGCTTGATCTGAGCAGGACCTTTCTTGAGAAAAGTAAGTTTCTGGAGTTCTCACTGTAAGCATGAGGCTTGGTCAGGCTGGGGGGGGGAGAGCATTACACTTGCACAGACCAGACACCATGAAACAGGACTACTTGTCCCAGTGTAGTCACCCATCTCCCTCCTAATCCCACTGTCTGCTACTGACAGTCATCCCACTGTCAGCCCTGAGATTAGTTGGGACACAGGAGGAAATTAATTGCTCTTTCCTGAAATCTTTCTTTGTCTCTCCCCTCAGTTACACTGTGCTTTATACCGCTGCACTGAAGCAGCACAGAGAGAGGCTTTTTGTGTCAACTGCAACCGGCCAAATCCTTCCGCACAGTGAGACAATCCCTGCCCTGAGCAATGTACAGCATGATTTGTCTCTGCCTCCCCTGCCAGCCTCAGTTTATAACTGAGGTGCTGAGGCAGACAGATGTCAGATGCGTTGCCCAGCTGCTTTCAGCCTGGGGCATATACCCAGGACTTTAGGGACTCCTCAAGACCCAACTCACCCCAACTCACACTGAGCAGATATACCACCAAAGCTCTGCCATGAACTTCCCTAATCCCTGTTGTGGTAGTGAGTTACACAACTCAGTTGTGGGATGGAAAGGGACTTTTGTGTAAGACCTACACAAAATTGTTTCAGTTTCATGCCTCTCAGCTCTTTTTTCTGTACTAGGACAAATAAGACACTTGCCTTTCTCACACCAGTCACAACTGTGTAGACCTCCTTAATCCCCCCCCATCCACCACTTCTCTGAGCTGAGAAATCCCTATTCTTTTAATCTCACCTAACAGGAAAGCTGTTCCATATCTCTTATCAGCTTTATTGCCCTTCTATCTTCCCTTCTTTTCCTCTGCCCTATGATAGCATGACCTGTGGGTAACATTACAAATATGTGTTTGCGCTGGTGTTTATACACTGCTGTACTGATGTTTGTTCTGTTCCTTTCCCAAAGAGCTGCAGAAGACCACAGAGATAATTGGTTTATCTGTATGAATTCAAACCCTTTTTTCTAGACAGAAAGCCACAGGAATGCTCTATTTAGGCAACAGGTATAAATCTTTTCTCTGCTTCAGTTCAACCAGAGTGGACCAGAGACTTGCCCAACCTCAGATCACTTCACCTGACAAAGATGTCACGGTTAAGAAGCCTTGATACTGACTTCTTCAAGTCCATGCCTGCTCTCCAGGAGCTGAACTGTCAAGACTCCCACTTGCTTGCTTTCGTGCAGACAGAGATGTTTGACGGCGCTCCTCATCTGAGCCAGCTCTCGTTTGAGAAGTGAGTTGTTTTCTGTTCTGTTCTTCCTCACATCACGTTGCCTTTGCCTCACATGGTGCCTGGGAGCTCATTTTTATGCCGAGTTTGCTTGTTATCAGGTATTAAGGAAGGAGGTATGGGCTTGTGTGCCATGCTCAGATATGCCATGTAAAGCCTGTGATGGAGACCTGATACAGCAGAAGAGCTGATGCAGCTCAAAAAGGTGGCATGAGACTCATAGCACAGTTACTGGTTGCTTGAGATAACATCCATTGTGCTCCCACTCTTCATCCAATGGATGAATTCATCTAGCACTGTTAAAATTAGTATAGATCCACTGAAACCCACTTGTGACACAGCCCATGCTTCCAACATCTACAATGGCAATGTCTCACCAGAGGAGAAGCAGGTCACTGAGGATTTGTTGCCTTACAAAGGATGAATGCTGCATGAAATCTGCACCATGGAAGCATTCAAAAATCCTGTCCCTCCTGCTTTTAGTGTGAGAGATTAGTATAGTTCCTTGTTCAGCACTAGTAAAAGCAATGGTTGGGTCCTTATCCTAGAGGTAGTAGGAGCAGATAAACCACACACAGAACAGTCAGCAAAAAGGAAAAGATTTGGAGAACACCTTCAAAGATGTCTGTAATACAGGCTCAGATTATAAGGGTATCAGAATACACATCCTTGGGCACTGGCTGGTCTAGGAACCAGTTTCAGGAAAGTGAGGCCATTTAAGCAAAGAAAACCCCAACAAACCCGGTGGATTCCTTCCCCCACTGGACTTACACAGCACTTTACAATAGCTGCAGGAACACCAGTTCAAAGTGCCGAAAATCATGACTCAAGCTTAAAAGAAACCAAAGGAATAGCAGTTAAAGTCTCAGACAAAAGAGAGCATCTTCTGAGCACTCTGCAGGGAGGTCACATTATCACTCTTTGTGCCGTTTAACAGTAAACAAGGTCTTCCTGTATTAGTCATTCGACTTTAGTAGGTGAGAGTCTCTAGTATTAAAGAGGCAATTAACACGACAGAGGATGATTGGCACAGAGAAAGCCATTACATGCAGAGTGAGAAAGGAGCTGGAGAAATAGTAAAGTAAAAAGTGGAGCTGTTTAAGTTAATGGCAGAGGGGAGATCATGTTTTACAGAAGACCCTTGCTAAATGCCAGGTCCTTTCCCTTCCAGCTGCCATCTCCCAAGGTGTTACCCCTTAGGATGCTTTTGTTATGCTTTAACACACAGCAGGTACACGGTGCAAATTGGAGATGGGCAGGTATTGGTCTGGACAGTGGTGTTGGTAACTAGCTGCTTTCAAGGGAACTGGGAATATTGCTTTGTCTTACACATGCTGGGACACTAAGCACGGTGCAGTCCTTGGAAGGTGTCTCCGAGTTTGCTAATTATTGCATTTGTCATCTTGTAGCTGTAACCTGAGTTCCTTTAATCCTTGGAATACCAATTCCTCGGATAACATCATCATCAACTTGTACGGAAATCCTCTGATATGCGACTGCCAGCTCTCCTGGCTGCTCTCCAAGCCCAAGAAAGTTGTGCTGCAAAAGTAAGTGAGTTCAAGCGGTTTAAGTAATGCTCTTAAAACAACTTGAATATGTCATTTATTTGGGGACCAAACATTCGCTACCATATCAGTTTCTCAAATTCTTTCTGTGTTTTTCCCTTCCACAAGAGGTAGAAATGCAAAGTGAAGTCCCCTTCAGGGATGAAGTGTGGCTGAATTATACTTGAATGTGGACAAAATTCAGTGGGCACAGCTAGAACAGTATAAAGTGTTGTTAGCCCTGCATTCTACTTTAAGATGTCTATTACTCAGAGATAAAAAATGAACTGCCTTGGTGGGCCAGGACTGGGAGCAGGAACTGAAAGACTTTGCAAGAACTTTAGCACATCATTTCTTCCATGTATTCCCAAAGCCTGCATCAGCACAGGCAGTCAACAAACACCCTTGCAAATAGCACCACTTGTCACCTATTGTTTCCATGCTCTCCTAGGGGGTTACAGAATAATTACAATAAACTGTACTTAAAAGAAGTACTTTGCATATGTATGATGGCTCTGCTATTTGAACGGCCACCAAGAAGGTTTGTCAGAGAGAGCAGGGAAGTAGATTGTTTCTCACTAGGATGGGTTTAGCAGTTGCATCCTCTTCAAAAACATGGTAAATCTGAGTAAAGAAAGAACTTACTCAGACATGGAAAAGCTTAAAGAAAGCGCTTAGTCATTTAAAGCACGAGAAAGTGCTTAGTCATTTAAAGCACGGCCCACGTCTGCACAGCTCCAGCTGCCTAAACCAGCTGGCTTATGTATCTTAAAGATCTGTTACATCTCTGAGTGTGTTCCCCTCTTAGTGTAGTATTAAAGTCTGACCCTTCACGACAAGTTGCCTTGACCCCCATCACTCTTGCTAAGGTTTGCAGTCCTTGTACCAAAGGATGCTTACTCTCAGGCAAATGATATTCCTGCACCTTAGAAAAACAGAAAGCCAGTCAGCTAAACTCCCAGTGCTGTGGAAAGCCATCTGCCAAGCACAGGACTACTGTTATGACAACCTAGGTCTGGTCCAGGTTTCATGTCTTCTTTAATGTGAAGGCTGGTTTTGGACAGCAGGTTCCAAATTCCAATACAAGCTGCCTTACCAGAGCTTGTAATGTACTTGTGGATTGTGTCTATTCTACCTTGTTCCCTCTGCAGGGCTTGGGAGACCTTTTGCTACACATCCCAGGAAGACAGGGGCAGACCTTCAACATCTTTGTCACTGCTAGAACTCTACAACAAATGCCAGTCTGACAGAAACGTTACACTGCCCAATTCAAACACACCCTCTGTGGAACATGATGCTTTCAGGCTCACCAGTTCAGATGCTACTACATTAGTAACAACAGAGCCTGCTCCACTAACCCAAGATGCTTATATCAGCTCCCTAATTCAGATGAATGTAATGAGCACAACGGCAGCCAACCCAACTGAGCTGATGCTCACAAAGGCCAACAGTTCCTCCCACAAGGAGGAGGCAGTTTCCGAATCCACGAGCATCCATGAGAAGGAGGCAGTTACTGAAACCATGACCACCCACAAGGAGGCAGTTTCCCAATCCACAAGCACTCATGAGGAGGAGGCAGTTTCCAAATTCATGAGCACCCACAAGGTGGAGGAATCCATCAGCACCCATAAGGAGGAAGCAGTTTCTGAATCCATGAGCAATTCTCCTTCCTTGGTGTCTGTCACCACCTCCCCGGGTTTTCTCAAGCTGTTCTATAATCAGTCTTCAGATCATGGCTCCATGAATCAAACTGAAACAGACCAGCTAAAGACAAAGCTCAGAACAACCACCTCGATGTTTCCCCAGGAAGGCACATCCAACCAGCCCACTACTGATTATTCTACTACAGCAATGGGAAGCCCCAATGCCACTGATCTTCAGCCCTTTGCCCTTTATGTTGAGGAAGGTACAGCACAAACAAGCCTCCCACAGCTGAACTCCACAAGGACCACTGCTCGCTCACAGCCTGCATCCACCAGATCACTGATACACTATGTAGATGACTACGACTATGATGAACAGTCAACGCAAACCCCAGTGCAAGTGCCATACACCTCCTGTGACTACAATCCTTGCAGGCACCTTCAGAAGCCGTGCAGTGAACTTCAGAGAGAATCCAGATGTTTATGCCCTGGCATGTCGAGGGAGGATGAGGTTCCAGATGCACCGAGGCTCAAAGAGGTGTCTGAAGTCACAGACAGCTCTGCACAGATACGCTGGTGTGCCCCAAATTCAGTTGTTCACACCTATGAGCTGATTTTTCATGCCCAAGACAACGAGGGCAGACAGCTTGTCCTGGACAATATTTATTCCACAGCAAGGCAGCACACTCTGTATAATCTACAACCATACACCACTTACCACATTTGTGTGACTGCTTCCAACAAAGCAGGGTCAAGCCAGACATCAGTGCAGGGAATTGCAGGTAATTCATGCACTAGATTTAAAACAAAGCCCAGCTACAAGTCTGTCTTTGCTGTTCTATCTGCAGCAAGTGGACTCTTTCTCATTTCCACAATTATTTTGTCTGTATGCCTGTGTAAGGCATGCAAAAAGCCTCAGAGTGAGCAGTATGGTACACACTTAGTCTCTTATAAGAACCCAGCATTTGATTATCCGTTAAAACTACAAACCAGTAATTAGCTCTGGGTCACTGTTCTGCGCATTCCAAGCTCATTGTCTCTTATCACCTTGGTATGTTTGCCTGAGACTCTCCAAACGTCCTT
Source organism: Melopsittacus undulatus (assembly GCF_012275295.1). Taxonomy (NCBI): domain Eukaryota; kingdom Metazoa; phylum Chordata; class Aves; order Psittaciformes; family Psittaculidae; genus Melopsittacus; species Melopsittacus undulatus. The sequence continues at coordinate 4,498,098 of NC_047529.1, read as the reverse complement.
CAGCAAAACTATGAAACATCAGACTTCACAGCCCTTATGTTTCTAAGGGACAGAAAACCACACAAAAACTAATAATGACAGTATTCAAACAGAAGAAAGCCTTTGGACTTTTGGTCACGTGCTAAGCAGCAGCAAACCTGGATACTCACCTTGAAGAGCTGTATGATCACTTACAAATTCATCAGCATGTTTCACACAGTGAGAGGCTGCTTTGCCAGCTGTCTGCCTCCAGTCTCCCTCATGGATACAGTGCTGAGAGCCAGGTGCATCTAGCTAAGATAGATTCTGCTTTTATTCTTATAAATGAAGTTGGGCTTTCAGTTTCTTCTAATGTTGATATAAAGGTATTGCCCAAAAAGAGAGTATTACTGGAAGGAGTGAGAGAAAGATCTCCTTGAGCTGAGTGGCAAGGTGCTGTGCAAGTCTAACTCCATTAAATAACTCCAGCAACTGCTCAGCCCAGCTTCAGTTGAGGAGAGAGAAACATGAAGATTAACTGTATAAAAGGACAGTTCAGGATCCTTAGGACAGGGATAATTGTTTTGTTCTGACTTTGTATGATGTTTTCCGCAACTGAGGCTCCTGAGTGCTACCACACCAACTTACAGGCAGTGAGGAGTTTGCAGTACAGCAGTAGCCCACAGAAGGGAGAGGCCATGTTAGTATTTGATTCAGAATTGATTTTAAGCAGGGATGATTGTTCAGTCCTATCTACAGGTTTAGCAGGCTGACGATTTACCTCCTACAGAGGCAAAGAGCCAAGTAATGAAACAATTTGATGTGCATGTTGCTGAGACTTGAAAACCTGAAAACCCATCCACTCCCAGCAGTTAAACCAACATTTTTCAAATGTACTTTTGGGTCCTAACTTCTTCTATAGAAATCATAAGAGATGCTGAGAATCCCAGTTCTTCAGCAGCTCTGAGCTTGCCATTAACATTCAAAGATGTTTGTGCAAGGGGAGGTGTTTGTCCCATCTAATACTTTCTATTTAGAGACCAACAGGTTTATGTTCCAGTGGCTGTGTGTTTCAGTTGCTGTACACTGCTGTATAGAGACAAGATGTAAACTCTCCAGATGTTAGAGTGCAGAAGGTGCTGTACAGTGTAAAAGAGGCTCTGTTCTGTTTATTTGGGGTTTTTAACGTTTCCAGTATTAATGAAAATAAAACCTACAGAGTTGAGCTCTGGTTCTTTGTTAAAGACCTAGATCTTTGTGTTGTCTTTACCATCTACAGTGTTTAACCTGAGAAATTAATTCAAACATTTTCTGTTTTGGAACAGACTTTGAGCATATAGTAATGTTTTAATTATGGTAAATTCATGTTATTTGATATCCTAAGAGCTTTCATTTTGTATGTGCATAAGGTGCCCTGTGCCATCCTCACCATTACAGCCCACAGTCCTTTCATGCAGGTTTGTCCCTTACCCTACACCAGTGCTGGGAATTACACCACCACTCATTGCACATTCCTGTCTGTCCTTAGCTGCTGAGCTTGGCTGACTCAAACTCACAACAGAAGTGACACACAGATGGAGAATCCAGGATAGCATCAGCTTTCACTCTGAAAATGATGTTCACATTCTGGTAATTCAGACCTTTCTTTGCTTGGACTTCATTCTCACCTTTATGGCTGGTCTGCTTTTCCTTCATTTTCTGGAGTCTAGTGAACAGGCAGAGGTGCCAAACATTACTTGCAGTGAGCAGGAACCACCCCAAAACAGGGCAAAGATCATACACTCCCTTGTGTTTGTACAACATAGATCTAAGAGACCTTGACTGGGGTCTTTGGTATTACCAGAAACAGAAACAAAGCAGAGCAAAAAAAGAGATTTGTTAATCTGAGTTTGTTTAACTAATGATTGACTTCACTCTCTTGTCTTTTCCCCCCTCTATTTGAATCAGTGCTTCTCTTATTTCACTTTTCTGGCAATTGGTGCTACAACCACTCTTCCCTGAATACATTCTATATGCACTCGGATATAATTCTCAAGTTACAAAAGCTAATGGCTTTGTTCTGCCATACTTCCAATATTCCAGCTTGGATAAGAAAGCCTGTATTTACACCCAGAACTTGTGTGTCTGGTAAATAGTTGCTGCAGCCCAAGAACAGGTAAAATGACAGTCATTCAAATCATTTGAGTAAGTCAAAGTATTTTCAAAGCAAGTATTCAAACATAAAACCTTTCTCTGAAAGCACTGCCTGTTGCTAGTGCTTAAAACCAATGTATACTAGAAAAACTGAATCATCACATTATCCCCTCTGGGCTTTTTATTGTAGCTGCTCCGACTGATTTAGAAAGTAAGCCCTAAAAAGCAAGCAATGTTTTAATCAAAAGGGTGAAGTTATAATCCAAATATAACTGCGGAAGAAAGTTAATGCCCCATCCCCTAACCTCAGAGCACAAGTAATAACCAGTTTGGAGGTTTCCTGTATCTTCATTACTGTGGATGGACACAAGCCTGCTCCCACAGCGCTGTTTTGGACTGGGGCAGTGACTAAGCAACCAGGGCGCTAAACGGAAAGTTTCCCACCCACTCCTAAAGCCGTGTTTGAAACCTGCCCAGCTTTGCTCCGCCTGGTGCTCTGGTGCTTCCTCCCCCTTTTCCTGTTCGCACTGAACAGCCAATCCTGTCGTACCTCCAAAGACACAAATCTTTGGCAGCGTGGCTAGGATACCCGAACAGCCCTGAAATGATTTTAAACGCTAACAAAAGCCAACCCATTAAAACCAAATTATAACTAGTAACATACTCACTGTTTCACGGTTCAACTCGTCCTGTTTCTCCGTCACAGGAAGATCACTTGGAGGAAATGCAGAGAGCATTTAAATACAGTTCTTGAAGAGCTTGTGTAATTTTTAACCTGGCTTTTTTTCCTAAGAAGAAATTATCTGCATTCCTAAGAACCTTCTCCATACATTTGTCAAGGTCTTTCTTCTTTGTACAGAACCAAGTTCAAGCAAAGGAAGTCCAAAATAGCCAACGGTGCATGTGGGTGCCTCCCCTGGGTGCCATGGTGGAAGTGCATGCTTGCTCTGTCTCTAAATCAGTCACTGGATCTCATGGAATCTCCCAGTGGAAACACTGGGAAAAGGAGCTGATCCCTGGAAAGGCCTCCATGCAGAAAAAACCCAGCTCTCTAAGGGCCAGAACCCACACAGACAAATACTTTGCTGGCTGTGAGGAGACAGAGAAGGATCATCTTGTCTTCAGTGCAGCAAATGCCATTTAGAGCATCAGTTACCAAAAGCCCTGTTCTGGGCAGCAGAAGTAGGTGGGTGTCCAGAGCTGCAGGATGAGGCACTTCAGCCTGACCCACCTCAGTGCCAGGAGGGACCATACTTTTGAGAGTGGTCCCTGGCCAGAGGCATGAGGGGCATTGAATGGACCAGCTGGGAGACAATGCAGCCCGAGGCAGGGAGCTCACATCACACCACTGGCATTATCAGCCTCTGTGCAGGGATGCAAAAAGCAAATGTCCATGCTCGCTCTGCAAGCGCTGCACAGGCACAGACGTACTCCTTTGCAGTGATCTCCAGAAAAAGGCATTCATGTGGTGTTAGAAACAAGGAAGCCTCTGAGGGTTCAGGGTCTTGCTTGCCAAGAAGCATCGGATTCCCACTTAACCTGTAAAAGACAGAGATATTTATCACAGGTGAGAACATGTTCCGTGTTTGCGGAAACAGATACTCATAAAAGAACATGTTTAAACCCCTGGTGCTTTTGCTTTTTATCAGCTCTCCAAACTATGCACAGTTTGTTCTGAAGCAGGGCGATATACTACAACAGCAATTCCAACCTCTTTAAAAAGTAGTCAAACAGGGCAACAAATAACAATATTATTGTGATATATGGTCAGAAAACAATCCCCTACAGGGAGAGGCTGGTGTTCTGCTGTCACCTAGAGGGAGAAGGTGGAATCATCTCCCCAGGTACATCACATGGAAATAACTCGGCTTTTACCCCAAAGAACTTCAGCCTGCACCCTACAGTCCAAAGCTCACTTACACTGCCCATGTGCTCACCTCTGTTCGTCTGTGTATCTTCACCTACTAAACTCTGAATGGAAATAAAGCAGAAGTACTAACGGTAGCAACAGTTCCAGTCCCTTAGATTGTAACTCAGCAGCTTATCTATCCCTGTCTCCATTCTTTTTTGTAGCCTTATGACCAGGAATTTCTCTGCTAATTTGTCACTGCTGTGGAAAAATGTGCATTTCTTCTTAAGAGCAAGGAGGGGATTACTGTCTGGGAAAACCAGACCTGGTAAATCACTCTACAAGTGCAGCATCTCTGTGGCATCTGATTACTGGATACATGAACAGATCAGTGCTCTGGGCCCATGGATACATATAACTGATCTGCCTCTATGCAAAAGGTAGGGTTTTGCATGACCCTATAGCTATAGCATCTCTGAAGACTCAGGGGCTGCTAAGAAAGCATGAGATAAATAATCTCCATTTTACTGCTGGAATTGACCACCTCTCATTTCAAGCTGACATTTCCCATGCCACAACACATTTTTAAGAGTACTTTGACAGTGTAGGTACCTTTAAAGTATAGTTCTTCCAAAAGAAAAGGCCTGAATTCATAGGAATCCCTTATAACAAAACCTTCACAGGATTAGCAATGCTGTCCTAAGACCCTAGTGTCTTACCAGAACAACATCATTATAAAGAGAGTATTTTTCTTCCTTTCCAAACCACAGTGCAGCACTGTTTTTTGTGCTGCTACTTAATCCTCACAATTCAGCACTGAATGACTTTATCTACAAGTAGATGTAAGACGTTAATACTTGTATGGTGTTCTGTCTTTCCTGATATACTACTATAGTGTATGTCTCCATTTTTGCTAGATCCTTTGCTGAAAGGTGAACAGCCTTTTCCACTGTTTAGCATGGCTCTCACATCATAGACATATATTTTTAAGAAACATAAGGGAGAAAAAAACCCTCAGAAAATACCAACAAGAAATGGAGGGAGTGTGAGAAAAGGGACAAAAAACCCCTGTCTTTACTATTCCTAGACCATTGGTACACCCGAAGCGGGAGAGAACCAAAGAAAAATCAAAAGAAATCAAGCAAAAGAATCCCAAGAAAAAGCACAAAGCCCAGGATCGTTCACTGTCTCGTCCAGAAGGTGGAAGCAGCGATGCAGCTATCTCTGCCATACAGGCAGGCACAGCGCTAGCAGCTCCTGCTGGGCTCTAAGCACAGCTCAGACACCAAGAGCGATACATTCTGGGATGAAACTCCAGATAGAAGAGAAAAATAAAAACAATCACCCACTCAGCACTAGGTAGAGGCTTTCTTCTCTGAAAAACTAACATTTACTTGCTGTGCAGCATGTTCTGTGCTGGGAAGGCACGAATATTGTGTTTATTAAATGTGTAGAGGCTACTCGCTGTTATCTGAGCATGATTAAGTAATGGTACTTAATAACTGAGATAAGGCCATGAGGTGAAATGATGTCAACCTCTCTTTGGCAATCAGTCCTCACGCTGTCATCACTGCTGCCTTGAGAACACTCGGCAGGATATCTCCAGGAAAAAAGACACAGGAGACTAATGCTCACGTCCAACCTGACGTAAGTGCAGTAAGTAGTACAGGTACACATCCCAGGCATACACAGAGATGCAAAGATTCCCAGAAGCCCCATTCTATCCTAATTACATGTTTAGGTGTCCACTGATGATATTTGTGCTGCGAAGGCTGTTTCAAGTTGCTGATATTGCATCAGAACTGACAAGGATCACTTGGTATTAGGACACCATTTGACAAGATGCTGCACAAACTGCAGGTAAAAAAGTTCATCATCTGACTGCAGCAGACTGGAAAGAGCTGGGGAAGGAAAATCAAGAGACAGAGAGGTGACATGATCCACCTAGCATCACAAGCACCGTGTACAGCAGAGACTGTCAAAAAGGTTTCATGCTGACAGTGGTTCATTGCTTCTGCCTGAGTAAAATAGACTTTGAAAGCCACAGCAGCACTGTGCTATTGACAAACATCCCAGGACTCAACTCTGTCCTCACTGTGCCTTTAACTCAATATCCCCCTTCTCTGTGCAGCTGCTTATTCACACAAAGCCAGAAAACACAGAGCTTCTACCACAATGAGTCAGAATTGGTTGTAGGTCCAAGTCCTATTTGAAGGACAGATGCTAAACATGCAATCTCATTTTTTCAAGACACTAAGCTAAAAAAAGCCCCATTACAACTCCAGTATCACGTGTGTGGGTGTTTTCTATACGATTTGTTATTGTTTCACTGCTCCTTGGGAATGCTGGAAAAGGTCAGAACACCCAGAAATGATGATAAGAGGGTAAGAAAAACAATATCATGCGTAGGCAATTCCAAGTCTAAACTCAGCTTTGAAACAAATGTGGAAGTGCTGGTTCTGAACACGACTAAACAACATATTTGTACCTTTGGGTCTGTCTGCTGTCTGAAATCTCAGCCTTCACCCTGACATGAAGTTGAACTTCAACAGCAAGTCTGACTGATGTTAAGGCATCTCAGGTAACTCTCCCACAAGCAGCACCAAATGACAAATACCTAAGAAATGTTTTTCCATGACCCCCTACATGGATCAATGTGAACAACTGACACACAGGTCAATGGGACATTGCAGGAGCAAGCTTAACCATAACGCTGCCACTAAATACACAGTAGTAAAAAGAAATAAATAATCTCTATTTCACATGGAATGAAGCAAAAACCTGATTAGCAGACAAAGCCCTAAATAAAACTCAGTTTGACAGCCTTACCTATCTGCTCAGCTCAATTACAGATAGCAGACACAAAATGTGTAATAAAACATAATGCCTGCTCTGGGTCAGTTGCCACCCAGTGACACCTTCAAACCTGCAATGACCCAAAATCAAACCAAACTATAACCATGAATGAAGATGACAGTGGATGAGAACAACCTTTATATCAGCCGGATGACTCCTTTTAAATCCAGTGCAAACCTGATTGCACAAACACCTATGAAAGCCTCAATCCCAACTCTGCCCTGATCCCAGCTGTACAGAGGCAACCCTGGCACACCAAAAGTAAGAAGGTAGCCACTAACCACAGCATTCCTAAACTTAGCTCAGTAGCTCGCTCCATACCAAGTAAAAACCCAGGCTCTCCACTCAGCAGTGGAACAGACTCCAACTCCAAATGATTCTTAACACTAATGAGGCTGGGTTTTGCCGAACAGAGCTACGTGCAACAGGGTCACTGTCACAGCATTAGATCCAACTTCCATTTCCTTCAAAACTCCTGAAAAACAGCCTTCCAAAACCCAAACGGGGACTATAGGAAATCTGATGAGGATGTGCTTCTCATGATTTTGAAGCTGATATAAAGCCATGTCAAGACTCTTACTAGTAAACCTTTCCGCTATGACCTGGAGGTATCTCTGCCTTTATATATAAAGCTGTTTTCTTCTCTGCCTGTTAAAAATTGAATATAAAAAGGCAATGACCACTCACTTCCAAAACCTTATCTCTATAAGGTCCCTGACAAAGAGCAGTTATCTAACATTCAATGGTGCATACATCCAGATAGGCTGAGAAAGTTGGGGCTGTTCAGCCTGGAGACAAGAAGGCTGCATGGAGACCTCACAGCAGCCTTCCAGTATCTGAAGGGGGCCTACAGGGATGCTGAGGAGGGACTCTACATTAGGGACAAGGCGTAATGGGTTAAAACTGAAACAGGGGAAGTTTAGATTGGATATAAGGAAGAAATTCTTTACTGTAAAGGTGATGAGGCACTGGAATGGGTTGCCCAGGGAGGTTGTGAATTCTCCATCCCTGGCAGTGTTCAAGGCCAGGCTGGACAGAGCCTTGGGTGCCATGGTTTAGTGTGAGGTGTCCCTGCCCATGGCAGGGGATTGGAACTGGATGATCTTAAGGTCCTTTCCAACCCAAACCATTCTATGACTCTATGAAAAGAAATAAGAAACTATTAAAAATTGTTTAGAGGTGATGAAATAATGTGACTGTAAAAACTTTTTCCCTTCTTTCCAAGAACAGAATTGCCCAAATGCTTGATTTCTATGTATCACCACACAAAGTTTTTGGTGGCACAAGAAAACTGCTCACCACGAGGACATAGAATCAAAGAGCAGTTTGGGTTGGAAAGGACCTTAAGATCATCCAGTTCCAACCCCCCTGCCATGGGCAGGGACACCTCACACTAAACCATATCACACAAGGCTCCGTCCAACCTGGCCTTGAACACCGCCGGGGATGGAGCATTCACAACTTTCCTGGTCAACCCATTCCATGTTTCACTTGCAGCCAGCTCCTGCTACAGATACTCAGAAATGGAAAACAAGCTCAAGAGCTCACACCCTTGGCCTGTTTCTTACAACAGACTGTCTTAGCAGCACCTCACTAGTGCAGGGACAGGTTTCTTGTACAACTGTTTCTACACAAGAGCACTTCACTGGCATACCATATTACAAATCCTGGCTTCTCACATCCAGTCAGAAAGAGAAATGCCATAAAAACCTACACAGTTTAGATACTGGGTATTTTTCTCTCAGTCAGAGGTCTTTTGTGCCTTTGTGTTTCGCTTTCATCACAGTACAAAATTAATTCACTCTGTGGATTCAAGTACACACTTCACATCTAATCCATATCATGTCTGCATCCTGTTCAACATGAAGGGTAGCATTTATATAGCTACCTAGAAATTGCCCCCAAAAGAGAAGTGTACACAAGCTCCTTGTATCAACACAGTAGCAGAGGCAATATCATACTAAGAGGTGTAAGCTATCTTTTACACTAATATTGTTTTTATTGATTATAAAGCCTATCTTCCTATTGTGCTGACAGAAGCTGAACTGAGTCCCTCAGACACATGGGAAGATCATCATGAAAATAGACATTGCTTCTGTCCTTCCCTGTAATTCAACTTTAACTTCACTTGGCGATAGAACTATTGCTCAAACCCCCTTTTTGGCAGCAGGTTATGCAAAACATTAAACCAACCAAGTGCTCAAGCCCTACCCAGAACAGCTGGGATAGCAGAGCTGGTCTTGGGCTTAGGAAGGAAAAATACAAGGAAAATAAAGGCAGAAAATCAGGCCCGTCCAGCACTGGGTGAGACGAGAAAGGACACTGAGTTACTGATGCAAGATGCACTCCAGCCAGCATGAGTGGTTTATGTGGCACCAAGTGCTTTCCAAGAGCCCCATCAAACATTCATAACTGTGCAGCTGAATTCCACACAGGCTGTGCAATGACAGCTGAGGACAGCCCAGTGATTTCATGGTCATAACATGAGGACAGTTACCCCTCCTCACAGTATGGGGACAGTTACCCCTCCTCCCAGCCCCGGGTTCCCTCAGGTTGCCCAGCCAGCCAGCGGGTCCCTTTCACCAGCCACTTCAGTGATGAGGACACTCACGTACCCCTGCTCCTGGGCTCTGCACAGCTCCAGCTCCGGCCGAGGGTCAGACTGAGGGTGGGACAGGCGGAGGGAGCCCGGGCCAGAGGAGCCCCCTCAGACACCGATACCGGTATTGATATCAATATGGACACTGGTTATCGATATCAATATGGATACCGGTGTCGATATCAATATGGACACCGGTATCGATATCAATATGGACACCGGTATCGATATCAATATGGATACCAGTTATCAATATGAATATGGATACCGGTTATCGATATCAATATGGGTACCAGTTATCAATATAAATATGGACACTGGTATCAATATCAATATGGATACCGGTTATCAATATCAATATGGACTCCGGTATCGTTATCAATATGGATACCGTTATCGATATCAATATGGACACCGGTTACCGATATCAATATGGACACTGGTTATCGATATCAATATAGATACCGGTATCAATATCAATATGGACTCTGGTTATCGATATAAATATGGACACCGGTATCGATATCAATATGGATACCGGTATCCGACAGATATCAATATGCATACCGGTATCGATATCAGTATGGACTCCGGTTATCGATATCAATATGGATACCGGTATCAATATCAATATGGACACCGGTTATCGATATCAATATGGACACCAGTATCGATATCAATATGGATACCGGTATCGATATTAATATGGACACTGCTATCGATATCAATATGGACACTGCTATCGATATCAATATGGACACCGATATCGATATCAATATGGACACTGGTTACCGATATCAATATGGATACCGGTTATCGATATCAATGTGGACACCGGTATCGATACCGGCCGCTCCGCCTCAGGCTTTACCTCAGCCGTTCCCGCCTCCTCCCCTCACGCCGGCCGCGCCCCTCCGCCCCCCAGCGGCCACAGCGCCGGGCGGGAAACCTCCAAGGCCCCCGCGCGGTTCATTCCACAAGCGGCAGCGAAGTTTTAGGCGTCCTCGCCGTTCGCCTGCAGGCAAGGGATCGCCTTCTCGGGTCGAGCGCGCAGGCGCGCATGGGCAGCCCCCTCGGATGACGACACGGCTGGCGCCGGCCGGAAGGACCCGTCGCGTCCTGTGAGGCGGCGGTGGTGGCGGTGCGTTCTGGAAGGTTCCCATTAGAGCAGCCGGTACCGAGGGGCTCATCCGCGTCCATCGGTGCCATGCCGGAGCACACGGGACCCAAGGGCCATGGCGGCGGTGGGAACCGGGCCAGGGGCACGTACCAGGACCGGGACAAGCCCTCCCAGATCCGCTTCAGCAACATCGCTGCCGGCAAAGGTGAGGGGGAGGCGGGAGCGGCCCGCGCCCGCTGCTGAGGGGAAGGGACCACCGGCCTCCCGCAGTGCTCCGTTTGCTGCCCTGTGAGGGCCCCTCTGGCACACGGGGGGTGCTGAGGGTGGCATCGCCCCCGGTTGGGGCGCAGGCGCTCCCGTTGTGTGCCCCCCGGCCATACGATCCCGGTGTTGTGTCAGCAGGAGGTGTTCTTGGAGCTCTAACGGCAGGGAAGTCGCCGGGATGGGGACAGGGCGTGTTAAGGATGCTGTGTTCGGCCTTTGACAGGAGCCTTGGTCGGGTTACTTGGTGTATAACGTGTCTGTGTTACTACTCCGTTTTAAAATGGCTGCGATCAAGTGATCGGGTGTTACTGTTTAAGAAAAGACGGGTAAATCAGTCCTGGTATTTCAATGCTTTGTGTCAGTCTCCTATGAAGGATGTTGCAGTGCTGCTGGGATAACTGGGAGCTACTTACTGCTGGGAGACACTTTCGCCTTAGAAGGAATGGTTGGAAGGATGGAGCAAGTGACTGTAATTCTTTAGAGCAGTTTGCAGACGTGTTTTTTTTCTGTTCCCAGCTGTTGCCGATGCAATTAGAACAAGCCTTGGACCAAAGGGAATGGATAAAATGGTAAACTTTATACTTGTATTCTTAAAGTATTATGCTTACTGTGGAGTCAATGCATAGAATCACAGAATTTCTTCCTTATATCCAGTCTAAACCTCTGCTGTTTCAGTCTGAGCCCATCACCCCTTGTCCTATCACTACAGTCCCTAATGAAGAGTCCCTCCTCAGCATCCCTGTAGGCCCCCTTCAGATACTGGAAGCTGCTCTGAGGTCTCCACGCAGCCTTCTCTTCTCCAGGCTGAACAGCCTCAATGTTCTCAGGCTCTCTTCATACAGGAGGTGCTCCAGTCCCTGAGCATCCTCGTGGCCTCCTCTGGACTTGTTCCAACAGTTCTATGCCCTTCTATATAATAGGCATCTTTTATAGGATGCCATCTTTAGCCTTGAAGTTCTTTTCCAGACTTCATTTATTTAAGGGAAAGTGGGAGCTAAATGCACATCTGAGTTTGAGAAATAGTGTTGTCAGGAAGCATATTTACATTGATTTTCAAATTAAAGGAAAGATACATAGGTAACTGATCAGAACTGTGTTTCTCCTCCCCCTGCTCAGATTCAGGATGCTAAAGGAGATGTAACAATCACTAATGATGGTGCTACGATCCTGAAACAAATGCAGGTCCTGCACCCTGCAGCCAAAATGGTGAGTGGCTTTTTTGTCTATTACTCACAAAATGATACCTGTTAGAGCTTAATTTCTGGGACAAGACCCCATAGTAACATTTTGTGTGGATTTGAGGAGCATTATCTCTAGTGATACAGAGCAAGAGCAGTGTGCTCCAGGAACATTTATTTTGATTGTAAGATGTGCTGAAGAATTCCAGTATTCCTCATGCACAATTCCTCAGGCTGTGTTTTAAGACATAAGAGAATCTTCATTTCTCACTTAATAAACCTAATATAAGAACATCTCTCATTTAAGAAAGAAATGCTAGTAATGTCCCAGAGCGCTGGGATAGAAGAGAGTTCTGTTATGGTCAGGTGGTGTGAGGTTACAGCAACCTGATCTTCTGAGGTGTTAAATGTAGGCCTCTTAGATTTGGTTGTGGTTGGAGATGGAAACAAGCTTCCCATGACCCTCCTACAGGAAAGAAAAAGGTAACCGTGCTAGGCATGATCTGTTTTAAGCTTAGGAGAAAAGCTACTTTGCTTTTGTTGGTGACTTGTTTTGCTGTAGCTGTATTTCAGCCAAAATAGTATGGAAAGTAAGTTGCAAAAGGTACAAACGTCAAATAAGAAAATCATAGACTCGCACATAGAATCACAGAATGGTTTGGGTTGGAAGGGACCTTAGATCATCTAGTTCCAATCCCCTGCCATGGGCAGGAACACCTTCCACTAGACAGTGCATGATCCGTCCTGTTAGCAAGGTTGATGTCAGTACTGCTGCACTCTTGAGTCTCTCGTTTTGGTAATGGTCAGTGTTTGCAGTTAAATGGCAGTATATATAAACTTTCATCATGATTTGTCCTTTAGTTGGTAGAGCTGTCAAAAGCACAAGATATTGAAGCTGGTGATGGCACTACATCTGTTGTTGTCATCGCTGGAGCTCTTTTGGATGCCTGTTCCAGACTTCTTCAGAAAGGTTAGTGTATATATTTAACATGTAAATGGGACTGGAGGCAGTTATTCTCTGTCTGCTTGCACATGTATAATGGAGCCTAATGTAGCTGTTACCAGTTGAAATGTGAAAGGTGACTTGAGTCTTCACATTCCAGTTTCACTTGTGTTCCACTTGGGATTAAAAACCTGTTTAGCTGCTTGTTTTAATTGACTGCATTGCTGTTGATACAGGACATAGTGCCTAGATGATATGATTTGCGTACTCAGTGTGATTATACCTGTACTTCTTGCATGGACAGAAGGAGAATGTAAGAAGGTATAAATTGAATTTGGGAGCAGTGATTTTACAGGGGTTTTTTACACTTTGCAAATTTGTCCTCTCCCTTGACAAAGTCTAGTGAGGGAAAGACATGAATTACAGACCATGATGTTTAGTGTAGGTGCTGTTCCATGGTTTGGGACATTATTCCATGTGGTTCAGGAGTTTTTTACCTGTCCTGCCACATAACAATTAGGCTTCTGTGTGCACTGGAAATAGAGCAGAGATGACTGGACCTGCACAGCACTTCTCTGTCTCAGATCTGGACTTCACAGCAATTTACTTACACTTTCCTAATCTCAATATGCACCATTGTGTGTGGTGTCCTCTAGATCTTTCCAACAGTTTGCTTACAGTTTCTTAATCCTCTGCCAGAGCAGGTAGGTAGAAAATGCCTGTCCAATAGTTGCCCGTAAGCTGCCTGCTCTGAAAAGATACAGAGTATATCACACATTGCAGAGAAGTCAAGGAACTGCATGTACAGCTGTGTGAAATCTGCTGTAAAGCCACTGTCCAGCTCCTCGCAGGTGTTACATGAACAGTGGCAGCTTTAGAAATGCCAGTGGTGAAGAAAACATTAAACTGTGGTGTTGCTGAGATGTCGGACACTGTGAGGAGATGTGCTGTGCTTGTCTGTGAGGACAGATTATCAGGAACATTATAGCTTTTTTCCTCGGCTTTAACAGTGGAAAGTAATAATGGAGTCCATGTACTCATGAAGAATGTGTTTTGCTAAAATGTCTTCAGTTTATTCTGACATGAGAGTCTGTAATCTTGAAAGAGAGGGTAAGGAAAACACAATAAAAACCCTTGGTTTGAAAGCATGAGTGTCTAACAGCCTTTTTGTATTCCCCACAGGAATTCACCCCACCATCATTTCAGAGTCATTCCAGAAAGCTCTGGATAAAGGTATTGAAGTTCTGACCAACATGGCACAGCCAGTTGAACTGAGTGACAGGGAAACCTTGCTGAACAGTGCAACTACTGCCCTGAACTCAAAGGTATGGCTGATGCTGAACTTCAGACCTCCAGAATGGTTGAGCCCTTCAGCTTGCCCCACTTTCTGCTGGTCTTTACTTATTAAGAACGCCCTGCACATCACAAACCCCACTGGTTTTCAGACATTGGCTACCTTCTTTTCATGGTTGATCCAGATTAAATTGAAACAGAGTGCATTTCAGTCTGAAGTACTTGGTGAGCATGGATGTGGACTGTCAGTGTAAAAGCAAGCTGTGACTGAAAACAGCAACAGGTGGGATACTGTGAGCTTTTGCCAGCAGTTTTTGTAGACAGTTCATGTTGCACAAACTCCTATTACAGCCTCAGTGCCTAGAGAAGTGTGCACTAATTTACCTTATAGCATATTAATCTGGGAAGCTCTCAAAGGTCTTATTCTCAGAAAGCAAAGTCCAGTTTTCTTCCCTAAGTCCCTGAGCATGGGGTTTGCCACCAGCATAGCCACCCTTGCCTTTAAATGGAGCAGTCATTCCAAAGATACCATGTTAAAGCATCTGGTTGATGGACAGGGAGGGAAAACAAGCTTTGTCTCAAAATTCACAAGTCAAACACTGGAATACAAGGACTGTTAGTAACTGTTTATCAGTGTTAAATTTCTCATCACTTTTTCCTCTTTGCTGCTAAATCCCTTAGGTTGTGTGCCAGTATTCTAGTTTACTTTCTCCAATGAGTGTGGATGCAGTGATGAAGGTGATTGACCCAACTACAGCTAATAGTGTGGACCTCAGAGATATTAAAATTGTTAAGAAGCTGGGGTAAGAAACAGTTCGTAGTTAGATGCATGTTGTCCTTGTGAAATCAGCTTCCCAAAGTGCTAACGTGATGGATTGCTTTTGTTTCCAGGGGCACAATTGATGATTGTGAACTGATTGAAGGACTAGTCCTCACCCAGAAGGTGGCAAATACCGGTGTAACCAGAGTGGAAAAAGCCAAAATTGGCCTCATTCAGTTCTGCTTGTCTGCTCCGAAGACAGATGTAAGTTAAACTATGACTTTTGTTCCACTACCTGGGAGATGCCAATGTAGTAACACACTTTATCAAGGTGCTGTGATGCCAGTTATGTTCCACAGCTATAATGAAGCTCTGGTGGGTAACACATGGATACTCATAACTCTTAAAGAACTTGTAGTTGGTATAACAAAGAAAACAGTTCAAAGGTCCAGTATTATAATTTAAATAATCTTTAGCAAGACACATTTTACTGCTGTGCTTGTTTGCTTTGAGTCAGGGGATCCTAAATGAAAGGATGTGGAACATCTTGACGCTTGCTTTTAAAGTCAGCAGTTGCCCATAATACTTTTCTCTTTATTTCTGTTTAAATAGATGGACAACCAAGTAGTTGTTTCTGACTATGCCCAAATGGACAGAGTGCTGCGTGAAGAGAGAGTCTATATCCTAAATTTAGTGAAGCAGATTAAGAAGGCTGGATGCAACGTGCTGCTGATCCAGAAGTCTATTCTGCGGTATGTTAATACCAGTGTACTGGCTTGCTGCATGTGCTGGGGGGAACAGCTGGAATTGTTTGGAATACCTGGAAAATTGAAGCCCAATACTAACAGTCGCACTTGGCAGAGTGTCAGACTGGCTGTAATGGTGACAGCACCTTCAGAAAGCAGTGGTGGTGTCTGTATTTTGAGTGTAATGACATCCCTACTTTGTAGTCTGAAGAATTTAGCACTGCTGGTAGACCAGCTACTTAAATAGCAACTGTGAACTGACTACTTCCCTCTTGTTTGTAGGGATGCTCTCAGTGACCTAGCCCTTCATTTCCTGAACAAAATGAAGATCATGGTGGTTAAAGAAATTGAAAGAGATGACATTGAGTTTATATGCAAGGTAAAGTGAGTTTTATAGGTGGCTGTTAATTTTTACCCCAAAACTAAGTACTTGGCCAGTGGCAGTTTATTATGACAGTTTTACAAGTTTCATGTTCTGCCTATAAGAGCAGACCTTTCCCTAAAACCCATTCCTATTCTGTTGAGCAGTCACACTTCTGGAAAGATTTAGGACAGATGTAAAAGCCATAGTGCGGACTGCATTTGGGTCGAGTACACAGGTCATTTGCTGACTCTGCAGTCAAGTTCTGATTACTTTTTCTCCCGTTTCAGACCATTGGAACTAAGCCTGTTGCTCACATTGACCAGTTCACTCCTGACATGCTGGGGTCTGCTGAGCTGGCAGAGGAGGTCAACTTGAATGGTTCTGGGAAGCTGGTAAAGGTGAGAGTGACTGATAATGCCTGCTTAACATCTGCCAGTTACTTTAATTAACATATCCTAATGTCTGTGGGTTTTACTGCTGAATTTACTACATTGAAGTACCTACTTCTAATCCCTGAGTAGCAACTGACCTGGGAAGTGCAGTGGTGGAGTGGTTTTGCGCATCCAGTCCCAACCCCCTGCCACAGGCAGGGACACCTTCCTGTGCCAGCACCTCAGCACCCTCACAGGGAAGAACCGGATGTCTAAGCTAAATCTCCCCTCTGTCAGTTTAAAGCCATTCTCCATTGTCCTGTCCTACAGGCCCTGATAAAGAGCCTTTTCCAGAGTTCTTCTAGGCCTCCTTCAGTCTTAAAAGTTGGTTTTATGTTTCAGATTACGGGCTGTACAAACCCTGGGAAAACCGTGACCATTGTGGTACGTGGATCCAACAAACTCGTTCTAGAGGAAGCCGAGCGTTCAATTCACGATGCCCTGTGTGTCATAAGATGCTTGGTTAAGAAAAGGTAACATCTCCATTGGGTTAATGAATAATTTAATAACACAGAAAGCTAATCAGTGTGCACTTACATGAGCTGAGGTTTGATTTTCACTTCTGTCCACAGAGCTTTGATTGCAGGAGGGGGAGCCCCAGAGATAGAGCTGGCGCTGCGCTTGAACGAGTATGCTCGCACACTGCGGGGCATGGACGCATACTGCGTCCGTGCCTATGGAGAAGCACTGGAAGTCATCCCCTCAACACTGGCTGAAAATGCAGGTCTCAACCCCATCTCAACAGTAACAGAGCTGAGAAACAGGCATGCTCAAGGGGAGAAAACAGCTGGCATCAATGTCAGAAAGGTAACCAGGAGTTGTGTGTGCATAGTGTAGCTACAGAACTAATTGGGGGTTAAAAGGAAAATGCTCAGCATTGGGGCTGGGCTGAGAGAGGCAAGTTTGGATCTCATTAATGGTGTTCTCCCCAAAATGAGCATTGGGGGAGATCATAGCTTGCTTTCTGAGGCTATAACAGCTTATCAGAGTATTGGTAATAGAAGATACTTAAATCTTGTACCTGCAGAGTAAGAAACCTCCTGTGTCTTCAAAAGCATTGTTTCAGCTATGAGAACAGACATATTTGGAATGGATATAGAATCACAGAATGGTTTGGGTTGGAAGGGACCTTAAAGCTCATCCAGTTATATGTGTGTGTGTTAGGAGGAAGACAGTGGTCTGGCTTCTTCCAAATTGCCACCATGTTTAAGCTGGCTTAACTATGTCTTTCCTCTTGGCTGATTATGTGTGGCTGTCAAATGCCTGGGGAGAGAAGATGCATACCCTAATGTACCCCCCCATGTACGCATCTTCCATCCTCAACAGGAGTTGAGTAGTTGAGCCCCTTGATACAAGTCTGACTTCAAGTTGTCTGTCTTTCTGGGGCTTCTACTAAAAGTAGACTCACTAAATCTCACCGCAGTGACTTGCACACGGTAAGAGCTGCCTGTTCTCATAGGGTGGCATTTCCAACATCCTGGAGGAGCTGGTGGTGCAGCCCCTGCTTGTGTCCTTGAGTGCCCTGACTCTGGCGACAGAAACCGTGCGCAGCATCCTGAAGATCGATGATGTGGTGAGGAGCCTTTGCATTAAGTTTTGTGTAATCACCAGAATAGTTCTTATTTAATTTACTGTGCTTCAAAATAGATTTCCTGTGTATTAGTCTTAGTTCATGTGCTACTTAGAGGGCCAAATGGTCTAATAACTGCAATTGTAACAAAATGAAATGCATTATATACAGTGTGCCTTAAAATGAAGAGTTAAGTGACTGAAAACCCAGGATCTTCAGGCAGAGAAGTATTTGTTCCAGTTACCCCATGGTCTTCTCACTCCTGACTATGCAAACTATCCTTTGCAGGTGAACACTCGAGGCTAAACTGAACGAAGAACACGGGATCTGTGTCCTGAACTCCTTCCCTCTAGTCTGGAATATGGTGTCCTCACCACAAGCACCTGTGTGAACCGTCTTAAAGTCCACAAAGGCTTGTGTACTTTCAGCAGGTTAATTTAAAACAGTAAGAATCTGGTTTGGAAGAGGAAGTGCTGTTTTATCAATAAACATGCAGTAGTCTACCAGAGGCTTTGCTTTATAATTTTGCTAGAAATAAGGTAAATTTGTTATATTTGGTTTTCTGTGCTACATGGTCCTGCTTTAGCTCTGGAATGTTTAATAGTGAGTAACTAGCTCTTGTAATAGATTCTAAAAACACCCTTGAACTCACACTCTGATAACATGCAGTCAGTGGGTTCATTCCCCTTACCTATGCCTGGCTTGAACAAGGGAGTGTCTGCAGTGATGGCATTTCAGAGCAGCATCACATTCCTTGCTCTGCTCATTCCTGAGGTCTGGAACAACTTTTGGCAACCCAGAGCATCTCACAGGGCTGTCTTCACACGCAGCTCTTTGTACTGCATCAAGCAGCAGAGTACAAGGGTCAAAACTGAGCCTAGTTCTGAAAAGGCAGGGATGGTATTACTGTAGTTACAGGGATTGATTTGAAAGCAGTTTGGGATGATAATGGCTGCATCTCCCTGTAACAGCCATAACAGTTCCTTTGGTCATTTCCAGCACTGTGGTGGTCAATTCCCAGTTCTGTTCGGGAAAACCCCATGAATGAAACCTTTCGGACCACTTCACTAATGCATACACACACCCTATGACCTCCCCACCTTGACTGGTTTTCCCCAGACTGGCTGACAAGTCAGCATTCTAGCACAGTGCACATGACACTTTGCAAGCCAAGTGTAAAACACATTAAATCTGCTAATAGCTGCACTTAGCTGCAGTCACTTGGGGTGAGCTGTAACACAGGTTCTCAGCTACCAGGCACATCCCAGCTGCCACAATTCATTCAGTTTACAGTTAAGTTATTCTCAATGTTATATTGCATAGTTTAGAATAAACATTTCTCAACTTGACATTCTTAGCCTGAAAGTTTGAATTGACCATTTCATTCTTGCTGTACTGAGATGACCAGATGCCTCTCTATGAAGGACAGTATTTCTCTCATAGACTCTGATTCAATTCACATTCCATCACTCATCTATGATGGGTTGGATCTGTAAGTTTTGAGTAAACTTCCACCACTTTGCTGACCAGCTACTGTTGAAACACTTTCCTATGACTTAGTTAACTGGAACACTCAGAATCAAATACTAAAAATATATATAGTTGATGTAGGCATTACTGCTGTGCATGAATTACCACACACTAGAGGCTGTTTACAATCACAGAATGGTTTGGGTTGGAAGGGAGCCTAAAGCTCATCCAGTTCCAACCCCTGCCATGGGCAGGGACCCCTTCCACTGGAGTAGCTGCTCCAAGCCCCTGTGTCCAACCTGGCCTTGAACACTGCCAGGGATGGGGCAGCCACAGCTTCTCTGGGCACCCTGTGCCAGCGCCTCAGCACCCTCACAGGGAAGAGCTTCTTTGTATCTAACATGAACGTCCCAGATGCAGCCTTGCCCTGCAGGATTACATCCAGTAGTGATCTCTTCTAGTTCAGGTGTTCACTTTGACTAAACCTTCTCTTCCCCATCACCAGAAACTTCCAGTTCTTGACAATATTACAACCCCCACTGTGTGGGGTTCAGTCCTTCCCTCTGTGTCTTTACATAACAAGTATTTGCAAATTCAACACAATAAATGGGTGCACCAGTCATTTACACCCTGTAGAGGTGGTGGAAATCTGCTGCTCCCAATTTACCTGTATCATAGAATCATAGAATAGTTTGGGTTGGAAAGGACCTTAAGATCATCCAGTTCCACCCCCTCTGCCATGGGCCGGGACACCTCACACTAAACCATGTCACCCAAGGCTCTGTCCAACCTGGCCTTGAACACTGCCAGGGATGGAGCATTCACAGCTTCCCTGGGCAACCCAGTGCCTCACAGTAAAGAATTTCTTCCTTATATCCAATCTAAACTTCTCCTGTTTAAGTTTTAACTCGTTACCCCTTGTCCTATCACTGCAGTCCCTAATGAAGAGTCCCTCCCCAGCATCCCTGTAGTCGCTTATGTGTAACACGCACTTGAAAACGAGAGAAGAGTCACAACCTGAGGGTGTAAACCCCGTGTGCTGTGAAGGAGCCGTACGGGTTCCGCTGCACGACGGCAGCCACCACAGCCCGGGCAGCTCAAGCCGTGCGCAGACGAGGGCTCGCAGCCACAGCAGTGACCCCACACACAGCGCGGAGCAGAGGGGCCGGGCCGGATGGAGCGGCCCCGCTTCCGCCCACGGGGCCGCCTCCAGCGGGGCGGAGCGGGGATGGCCGCTGCCTGCCTGCGGGAGCTGCCGCCCGCCGCGCAGGTACCGCGGGGAGCGCCGTTACCGGCTGTGGGGCAACAGGAGGGGACGGGGAGAGGGGCTCACCTTAACCTGCCCTGCACCGGGGCTGCTGCGCTGCGGCCACGGGGGCATTGGCAGCTCCGGGTACAAACACCGTCAGCTGTCCCGTCTGTGCGGCACCAATCCCTTAATGCGCTTGGAACGGCCGCGGTGGGCAGAGCGGAGCTAAGAACCGGCGGTGCCCGGGGCCGGGAAGAGTCTGGGATCGCTCTGCGGATGGAGGAGGCGCTCGGGAGGTTCATACGGGATGGGGTCGGGAGGAGGCGGATGGTGCCTTTCTGTACGGGCTGGTTAAACTCGCTTCCTCGGGCGTGTAGCTCGTTGTGCGTTAGGGCTCGGTGCTGGGGAAGAAACGTGGTTTGCAGTGGAAACCTGACAACATAAACGCGATGATTTGTGGGAAGGTCAGAGCTTATTAAAACATCTCCACGTGGAAAAGCATTGATCTGGGGATAAGGAAACTGACCGGGATCTCTTTTAAACATGATGCTTTAAGGAAACCTGGGGTTAATGACTTCTCTAACATGTGTAAGCTTTAAAACAACTTAAAGAACATGCTTGCCTGCACACAGCTGCAAGCAGTGCAGCCATCAGCATCCCCCTTGTTCCACAGCAACTTATGGAAAGGGGAGTAAACATTTACACACGATACCTGATGGCGTCCCTTATGGGAACGGGAGGCAGGGAAGGTTCTGCTGTGGGTCTGTTTGCTTCTAAATTAAGGCTTTCCTAGAACTGCACAGTGGGTAAAATGACACTTTACAACATAGTTAAACTGGTTTCTTTTGGTAGATCCTTCAGATTGTATTTCCTGGTGTAAATGTAGAGATTACAGGAGAGATTTAGGGATCCTAGTGCTTTAAGCAGGACATATAGGATATAAATTATCATGCAATAAGATTACTCCACATAGCTTTGTGATAACATTTGTATCCTTGTATGTCTCTTTGGCATTGCTGCATCATTCATTAGCATAACCAGGCTAAAGCAATATTAAGAACCTTGCTCCCCTTCCAACAATCAGAACACTTTGCAAACATCCCTCTCTTTCAGGATGGTTTTGATTTGGATTCAAGCACCAACAGGGTGCAGCCCCTGGCTCTGAATGGAGACTGTGACAAGCAGATAGACATCTCCAAAATGCACCAGTCAAACCAGGAGTACTACCTGAAGCTGGAGGAGCTGAAGAACGCACACCTGGAGACCATGGCCAAACTGGAAAGTATGTATCGGAACAAACTGCATTTGAAAAGAGAACAACCCCTGGGCATGAAGAGAGCTGGTGCTGGTGTGTGCTGCAGGTGAGTCTGGTGGTGCCTGTTAACTGGAGGGCTAGTGAAGGTGTCCCTGCCTGTGGCAGGGGTTGGAACTGGATGAGCTTTAAGGTCCCTTCCAACCCAAGCCAGGCTGTGACTGTATGATGAAGTGCTTTGCAGAGACCTGTAAACCAGATGTAAACCAGGTTTGTGGGGTTTGTTTCCTGGGGCTGGAAAGTGTTACTGTCCCCATTTCCTCTAAGCAGGTAATACAGAGAAGTTAGTTTTAATAACAGAAGTGCTTGTTCACCTTCCTAAAGGGTTGTGAGAGTTACAAGTGTGTGTGCAATAGAGGCTGGGCAGCACGTTTAATAAAGCACAGTGCCCTTCCTTAAGAAGTGCTGACTTGTTTGTGACCAGCACTGACTTAAACCTATGCTCAGGCCTGAGTGCCCCATGTGCTTCTCTTACCCTTTCCTTTCCCCCTCCAGCATTGTTGAGTTTTGTTTCTAATGATGATACCTCACAGTGGAAGTTACTGGCTTTGTACCAGTGTTGGACTGACTCAAAACACCTTTTTCTTCCCCTTTTTAAAGGCCAACTTGGGAGAAAAGCTCGTATCAGCCTCTACATCTGCACAAATCCTTTTCAGACTCTGACGTAAGCGATCCCTTAAGCTCAGGTGTATCTGAGGGCTCTGACAGAGCCTTTGAAGAAAACAGGAGTGAAACTCCATCCTCTGCACTTGCGAAGCAACGGATTGAAACCATGTGGGATGGGTTCTGTGTGACGGATTACATCCCTCACACCAAACCCAGCTCACCCGCCTGCAGAGCCATGCAGAAGAAACAGAAAGCATGGTCACCCAGAGTGACGGTGCCCAAGCCCTTCCAGATGACTATCAGAGAAGCCAGGAAGAAAGAGCAGAACATCAAGTCAAAGTCCCTGGTTGAGATGGAGAACAACTTACTGCAGAAGCAGCTGGAGGAGGAAGCAGAGTGTCAGAAGCAGTTCCGAGCCACCCCAGTGCCCGCTGCTGTCTTCCTGCCGCTCTACCATGACATCCTGCAGCGCAATGAGGAGCGCAGGAGGTCTGTGAAAGAGAGGAGCAAACTCCAGCTCTTGGCTTGTCAGAAGCCATTTAAATTCATTGAGCGAGAGAAGCAAAGGAATGAGATGAGGAAGATGCAACTGAGAGACCTTTCTGCACCTGGAAAGAAAACGGGAGTGTTCAAAGCAAAACCAGTTCCTAGATGTGTCTATAGCCCAGCTGTTAATGAGAGGCTGAAGGAGGAAGAGCTCTACAGGGAGATCAGGATCAGAATGAGAGCTGAGGAGCTGCTGCGTAATTCCTCTCTCCCCAACAGCAGGCTGGCTTTAAAGGATGCCAGTAAAAAGAAGAAGCCCAAGTGCAGTGAACCAAAGCAAACAGAGCATAAACCCAGGATCAAATCAAGCGTTCCAGACTTCAAACTGCTGCACCAGAGATTTGAGCAGCGGATCCTGCAGCAGAAACAAGCGAAGCACCTGACAGTCTGTGAACCTTTTGGTCTCCGTACTCCGTATATCCCCTCAAACAAGGGGAAGATACTGAAGGACATTGAAGAGGATGAAGAGAAGCTGAAGGAAACACGCTGGCCATATGTCTCTCCAAGACGTAAACCCCAGATGAGACATTCAAGGGTGAATTCACATCTTGGAGCATCTAAATCACCAAAATTCACAGAATCCACAAGACGTCGAATACACGCGATAAGGTGCAGTGGTGCTCTACATTGTGTATGTACTTTAAGAGCAGTCTTCTCTTGTATTTCTATACATCATAGAATCATAGAATAGTTAGGGTTGGAAAGGAGCTTAAGATCATTCAGTTCCACCCCCCCTGCCACGGGCAGGGACACCTCACACTAAACCATGTCACCCAAGGCTCTGTCCAACCTGGCCTTGAACATTGCCAGGGATGGAGCATTCACAACCTCCCTGGGCAACCCATTCCAGTGCCTCAGCACCCTCACAGTAAAGAATTTCTTCCTTATATCCAATCTAATCTTCTCCTGTTTTAAGTTTGAACCCATTAGCCCTTGTCCTATCACTACAGTCCCTAATGAATAGTCCCTCCCCAGCATCCCTATAGGCCCCCTTCAGACACTGGAAGGCTGCTATGAGGTCTCCACGCAGCCTTCTCTTCTCCAGGCTGAACAGCCCCAACTTTCTCAGCCTGTCTTCATACAGGAGGTGCTCCAGCCCCTGAGCATCCTTGTGGCCTCCTCTGGACTTGTTCCAACAGTTTCATGTCCTTTTCATGTTGAGCACACCAGAACTGCACACAATGCTCCAAGTGAGGTCTCACGAGAGCAGAGGGGCAGGATCACCTCCTTCGACCTGCTGGTCACGCTCCTTTTGATGCAGCCCAGGATACGGTTGCTTTCTGGGCTATGTAGTGACTTTTTCCATGCAGTGGATATAGAACTTAATGTATATTAATATAAAGGCTTAATTATAATAGACAAAATACTTAAAAATAGGGCTTAAGATTGTTAAAGAAAGAATAGTGCATTTTTGTCAGCATATGCACAGGAAAGGGATAAATGACTGCTGCTTCCCAGGATACCCCTGAATCCCTTAAATGGCGCATACCTTGTGTCCTCTTACACCTACGCTCTTTTCACCCTGCTTTCCTCTTTGCCAAAGCTTCCTTTTGAAGTCTTGCTCTTGGGTCACAGTGAATTCAGCCTTAGTTTATGTTTCCACCAGGAGTTCACTTGAGGAAAAGAGGAAGCTGGAAGAACAACAGCAAAGGATCAGAACAAAGCAGAAACAAAGAACAAAAAGCCTCCAGAAACTTGTAACCACTCGGGCTGAGGCCAATGATCCCCATCAGAGCCTTGCTCAGGTGTCTAAATCCAAATTAAGAACATTCAGGTATCTTGTTGCATTCCCCTGATCCTGGAGATCTCATTCTACATTGTATGAGAGACATACAATGTAAAATATAGTGTAGTCCCAAGTTTATGTAGTTACACGTTTGCCAAATCACACTGTACAAGCAGGTAGGAAAGAAGTGGCCAAATGCAGTATTCCAACTGGGAAATTGCTGCCTGTTCTCAGGATTTTGATCTTTATGGTTTTACAGATTAGCTCCTGTGTTTCTTCAATGGAGAAATCAAAAGGAAAAGGATCAGTGTAGTTACAGGATACCCTTGCACTGCTGGATTGCCAGGTGTTGGTACAACTTTGGTGCTCACTGTCTCCCACAGTAATGAGCAAGTCACAATTCATCACTTTGTCCCAGCAGGACCCCACTTAAGAGGCAAAATTAGAGCAGGAATATTAGTTTAACGTATCACTGCTATCAGCAGCAAACCAGGAAGCTGCTGGTGCTTAGTGGGAATGGGATCCAAAATTCCCTTTAGCAGAGATAGAGACTGAAAGGCTGTTTCTATAGGACTTGAGGAAAAGTAGCACTCAAGGTATAAACATCAGGGCCTTCTCTGTGTGCTGTAAGCTACCAGATGGCTTCTGTTCCTTGATGCTGATCTGACTCCGGAACTGATGCTTGGCCTTGTTTCTGCTTTTCATTTCTGCTTCTTGTTCTTTGTAATTCCTAGGAAAAAACCTCCACAAATGAGTCCTTTTTGAGTCTCTAGTGAGGTTTATATCTCTCTTGGCACCATGGCACTGCAGCAGTATCATCCATTTAAGGTGATGTTACGTGGTGACAGTGAGAAGTACTGAGTGCTCTGCCTCTGTTGCTTCATCCATAGGCAGGATCCTGGGAAGTGACTGTGAATCCTGATTTCCAGTAAGCAGGCAAACAGCCAGTAACTGACAGTGGTAGGGGAAAACAATACATGGGTGAATCATGGAATGGTTTGGGTTGGAAGGGATGTTAACATCATCCAGTTCAAACCCCCTGTCATGGGCAGGGACACCTCACACTCATGAATGATCATGAGATAGGCCTGATTATGAGATTCATAGCCTAGATTAGCAACTCTTAACTCTCATACTAAACCTTAAGACATTTAGAATACAGTTGAAGCCAGAGATCTGTCTGCAGTGCAGGTGGAGGTAAGGGCTGTAACCAAAGCACACATGGGCAGAAGCAGGACTTACACATGGTGCTGGGCAGCAGAGATGCTGTGGTAGAGATGCAGGTCAAAGAGGGCAGTGCCTTCTGACTATTTTGGTAGAGTCAGAGCTCAAACACAATTGCTTTTGTAATGCAACCAGTAGATACTGTTAATAACAGGAGCTTTATAATGTCATTGTCCTTGGGTAGATGATCTGCTGGCTATAGGGCAGAAGCAGAAAGCAGGCTGAGTTACAGTAGCAGGGTGGAGAATCAAGAGGAATAGTGGGTGTGTTTACAAGATGTGATTTGAGTTCATTCAACAGCAAACTTCAACATTAAAGTCTTCAGCTTAATCAGATTTCATGTGTATTGTAACACACTCATGCTGAATTCTTGTCTGCACATAAAATTATGCTGTTACAAAGCAAGAGTACTTCCCTGGTGCTGATGCATTAAGGCTGGTACAAGTGCTTAACTTGATAATGCTTATTTCAGCATAGGCTGGGTAATAGGGTACATTAATGTAAGTGCTCTTCTAAGAGATAATTAGGTTTGTAGAAAGCCACCTGAGAGAGCAAGCAATGAAGTTCACTCCCTCCAAGTGGTGAATAACTTGCTTTAATGCGCAGCTATTGTGCATTGCAGAAGTTCAGAGGATGGTAAGGGAAGGAGACACAAGTGTAAATGTGCCATCACTCTCATGCCTGACCTTAAGTGACTTGGTAATGCTGGAGCTGGCCCAACACAGAGGCAGTACCACACAGAGGTGTCTTTGTCACACAGAAGATTACAGCCCATTCCCTGGATTATCTGGTGCTTCTATGATCTGAGACATTTCCTCAGCGTGCTGTAATGCCTGGGACCTTGACAAGCCAACTAGGAAAACAGTGTCCTATGATGGCTCTGGCACAGGGTGCCCAGAGAAGCTGTGGCTGCCTCATCCCTGGCAGTGTTCAAGGCCAGATTGGACACAGGGGCTTGGAACAGCTGCTCCAGTGGAAGGGGTCCCTGCCCATGGCAGGGGTTGGAACCAGATGAGCTTTAAGCTCCCTTCCAACCCAAACCATTCCATGATTCTATGATCCAAACGTGGCCACCCCTCTTGTGAGACAGACTGGAGAACTAGCAAGATTCTTATCATCAAACTTTTACCTTAAAGTGCTAAATGATACTAATTTCCTGTGTGTATTCCACTCAACACTGCTTAGAACAACCTGAATATCTGTATGAAATCAGCGTTTAAAAAACTAACCATCCTAAATAACCCTAAGAATCCAAACTCAGGCAAACTCTATTTAAGCTCAGTAGCCAGGACCTCTCTCTGCTTCTCCAAAGGGACAGCTTCTCAGCCAGTTTTATTCAGTGCTTACAGACAGGCAATTGCTGTGAAACGAGACAATAACCTCAGAGCCTGTAACCACTGTAAACTAATTTACTGTTGATACATCTTTAAGTAGGAGAATATTGAGTTTGTTAGGAGCAGTTTAACTACGGTAGGAAATGACTTCTTGTATTATAAATTACTAATCATTTCTCTTGTCCTCTATTTCCCTTAGGAATTATGAGAAGCAGAGAATGAAAGAATATATTCAAGAGTTGCAAGAAATGGAAGAAAGAGTAAAACAAAGGCCGTTGCTTTTTGAAAGAGTCACTCAGGTTGTCTTGCTTCTGTGTTACTTCTTACCTTCAGATACTGCATAAGACATCTGTAGTCAGGATAGCTTGAATATACCTTTCAGGCCAGTATTTGTCTGGTTTAATCTCTATTTGTGGCATGCTTGCACAGGGAACAGGGATGGCTGTAGGAAACGTTGTCCAAATCAGTTACAACATGAGTAACTTTAAACACAGCAAAAAATGTAAGAGGTTTAAGTTGGGAAAGAAGTGATAAGAAGATTCAAGTGTCCACTATAAAGCTCAGCTGTAGTGTGTTATTCTCTCTCCATTTCATTACAACCACATGCTGGTAGTGTGGTCCCTGACCTGTTTCCAGACCTAGAGAGGCAGCAAGTTGTATCTCACTGGTATCCTGGTCACTTGTCTGTGGGGCAGGAGCATCCATGTAGGTTGGAGGACAAGTTCTCCTCACTCAGATCTTACCTGGTGGAAGAGAATTTCCACCCTCAGTGTCAGAAGGCAGAGATACACATCTGTGTAATCTGTTAAATAGCAGGTAAGAAGGTGAATACTGCTCTTTTAGGGCAATTCTATATGGCCACATCTTCCTCCTCCTCCCTCAAAAGCTATATAGAGAGCACAGAGCTCTTTATTAGCCAGTGGGCACAGGGAGCAAACCAGCTCTAAACTAGTACAGAAAAGGAAAGTCTGGTATAAAGTTTAAGTATTGTTTTGCCATTCTTACCTGCAGTGAATAATCATTCCACTTGCCAGATGCAATGAATGAAATGGAATATTGCTAGCAATAAGGTATCAAAAGACAGGCATTGAATGCATTTAGATAACACATTTGTGGTTTGCCTACAGAAAAATGCCAGAATAGCTGCAGAAAAGCATTATTCCAACAGACTGAGAGCGCTGGGGATATGCCCAGAGTTTGTGTCAAGGAAAGGACAAACGACCAAATTGCCACAATATCCCAGTGCTGAAGATTTTAATTACACCACTGATGCCAGAGAAAGGTAGAGATTAATGAAGGATCCCCCCCATACCCAGTAATTAGTAATTTTTGATGTGTGGGTTTCTTTGTCTTACTTATTTGCAGTATTTCCCATGTAAATACCTGACTGTAGTTAGCATTAGTATGTATTTTGTTGCTTTACCCCAATTAAATGTGATTTCATAAAACACGGGAGAGCACTGGATATGGGTTGAAATGCCCTTCAAAGAAAACTGAAGGAAAACCTTTATTTGTTCCTGTCACCAAAAACTGTGGCAGGTTGCTAGTAGGTCACTTCATTCTGCATTACCTTCACTGAATTGTGAAAGTAAGTCTTGTAAACCCCACTTTTCAATATCCATTAGGTATTAGGATTCCAAAGGAAGCAGAAATGAAAGAATTGAATATATATAAGCGTATTTTCAAGCATAACAGCAGACTCCAGTGTCCCCCCCTTCCCTTTTCCTTCCCCATTTCCACCCCAGCCAAGGCTACTGGGATTTGTCCTATGTTACCTGCAGGTAGTTGAAAACCTGCTGGAGGGCATCTTACCTGCAAGTAAAATCACATGTGCAAATTGTCTTTTCAGAGCCATCAAGGATGAAGTGAAGGAAAGGGAATCCTTTGAGGCTAACAGCAGTGGGTCTGAGCAGTCCTGGGAGGAAGAGGAGGAGGAGAACAGAAAAGGTGTCACAACTCCTATCCAGGATGGCCAGTCCAGTGAGCTGGAGGATGAGGAAGAGTCAAGAGCCAGTCCTTATGCCCACGATCCTTGCCATGCAGGGGCACTTGAGTTGAGCCCCCCCTCTGACCAGCACCATGAAGAAGAAGAGGAGGAGAAGGAGGAGAAAGAGGAGGGGGAGGAGGAAGATGAAGCACAAGCAAATGCAGGCCGGTCACTTAGCCATTCCCAGGAAGAGGAGGAGGATGACCAGTCAAGAGCCAGCTCTCGGTCTGATCAGCCCCATGAGCATGAAGAGGAAGATCATGAAGACCCTGAAGCTGAAGGTGCTTTTGGCTATGAGGATGAGGAGTATGAAAGTGATGATTCAGAAGAGAAACCCAGTGATGATGAAGCTGGCTGAATGAAGGCAGGCAGATGGCCTGAGGCTCAGGAACCTGTTTCATTGCTGGCAATGAAATAGGCACCAAAGAAAAACTTGCTACTTTTCTACTGATACAAAATGCTGTGAATTTAAACCTTTCCAGTCTTTCCAGTGCAGAAATTTTATCTATTTTCCAGTAGGAAAGATCCAATTTGGAATTTCCACCAAAAAAAAAGAATTTACTTTTATATTAATCTTATTTATTCTAGTCTTATGTGATACCAGCTTGTAAGATGAACTGCAACCCCTGTTTAATAACAACAGCTTGCATGCTGCATTGGTAAGTACTGAGGTCTTGTACCCAGCTCTTTCTACATGCTGGCAAAGCAGGTAAGATTTTGGAGCAGTGATTTGCCATCATCAGTGTTTCCTGGTCTCATGCAAACATTTCAGTGCTTGTGGGGTGTGTTCATGCCATGTCTTGTAGGATGGCAATGAACAGACAAGGGTTTGTTGTGTGAGACCTCAGGGTGGTTTTAGCAGAGCAGCTGTGAGGAGCACAACGTGTGCAGTTAGACCATATGGGCAAGTGAGTCTGTTCAGTTCCTTCCTCTTCTTCACATGGGGTTTGTCTTCTGCCCACTTAAGTGAGCTGAACTGTGACAGGAAATAAGGTGCTTCATCAGCTCAACTACTTTGTCTATCTAAAATAGTAACAGTACTGTAGTTGCTCTCCCTATAGTGGAGAAAATGCCTCGAATACATGAGAGGGACCACTTAAAACTTAAAAACACAGAGATTTTTAAGGCTTACAGACAAGTAGAAGAGTGGCTCAGTAGAGCAAGTGATGCTGCAGATCTTGTATGTGTCATACAAGCCCCAAAACTGCTCTTTCAACTCCGTTTTAATTCGAAGAGCTCAAATCATGATCTTGTACAATCATTCTTCATAAATGCTGGCAATCTTCAAAGGTCTGTATTGAGGCAGGAAATACACACTGTAAAGAGAGAATCTTATTAAGTCAGGTAAAAATATAGCCCAACAGTTTTAGTTGATGGAAGTAGGGAAACAAGTGCTTTAGGACCTTTTCCTACACTCTTGCCACTCAGGACTTCAGCTACTACTTCTACTCAGGAAATGGAGGGTTTGGGGTTTGGATTTGATTGTCTTTCATTTAGTTTCTTCCATGCTGCATTGAATGCAGGATGGAAATTGCTAAATCCTGTTGTTGTTTCTTCCTCGTGGCTTTAAGAACGTGTGTAATGATGTCTGGAAGTTTAACATGACTACTTGTATTCATTTTTTAAGTGTGTGCATAACAAATAGGAACTTGAATTTGCTTCTTAAATAAAACAGCCATTTGTGTGTGTTGTGCAGGACAATATTAATCACTACTTGAGGAGGAAGATGACAGTTTACAATCTAGTTATACCTGAGGGTCCCACAATACAAACTCTAGGCTGGTTTGCTTGTCCTTTGTCAGTATTCTATAGTCCTGGAGAGCTGTACAATATGTTGTTGAATTCATGGTCATGTATAACTGCTACTTGTCTCTTTAGGAACTAAGTTCTCTTGGAGGAAGGCAGAGGAGCTCTAAAGCATGTTTTGCACAATGATTACTTGGGTGACATGGTTTAGTGTGAGGTGTCCCTGCCCATGGCAGGGGGGTTGGAACTGGATGATCTTAAGGTCCTTTCCAACCCTAACTATTCTATGATTCTATTTGAAGAGATTTCAAATCAGAAAAGATACAAACAATTTCTGAGGTCTGGCAGCACTCAAATGTTCCAAAAGAACAAATCTAGAACTGATGAACTGTTAAGATAGATATTAAAAATACAGCTAGAAACTATTTGAACTGAAATGAAGTAGCAAAACCAATGGTTTGTTTCAGGTTTTAGAAGAACGGAAGCTGTGCATAATTTAGATTGGGCTTTTTGATGAATTTTTACTATATTAAACTTAATAATAACAGAATTAATGAACACTGATAACAAAAGAATCTTAGAATAGTTAGGGTTGGAAAGGACCTTAAGATCATCCAGTTCCAACCCCCTGCCATGGGCAGGGACACCTCACACTAAACCATGGCACCCAAGGCTCTGTCCAACCTGGCCTTGAACAACATGCAGAAGGATCCCATGTCCATGATAGAACAGGAGATAGAGTTCAGTGTTAATAATTGCAAATAAATGCAGGTTAGGGTAAAAATAATCTTCCTAAATCATATAATACCATACACTGAAAAAAAAGCAGTTCCATCTTGAACACTGCATGAGCCCTGCTCCTCCCATCTCAAAAGGCATTATTGTGTAAGTGGAAGAAGGCAACAAGAATGATCAAAGATAAAGAATGGTTTTCATATGACAAGCAGGTAGTTTGGGGTTTTGTATGACAATATGTACAAGGATTCTTTAATTTGGGAAAGATACGAGAGATCAAACTGTGACATGTTAAAGGAACCATTTATGGAGATCTCTTTGAGCAGCAGAGATTTTTCAAAGGGGAAGAATAATGAAATTTAGGTAAAAAAAGCCTGCTCAGAAATTGCATTACAAACGAGAAGGGGATGAGCTTTCCAACAAGGCATTCAGGAGGAAAGGAATAGCAGAGAAAAATCACAGATGACAGAACACAAATAGAGGAAGAGTGGTCAGGATGAATTCAACCTCTTCAAACAAAGAACGAGGCACATACATACACCACACTGGCACGAGATGAACAGTAGCCCAGCCTAAAACCCAGCTCATTATTTGACCTTTGGGTTTTGTTGTGGGGATTTTGCTTCAGTTTTTGGCAAAGAGGATGGTTTAAAATGTAGAGAAAACAGGAAGGAAAAGGATGATGGCACTGAAATGAAAATGATTACATGTAAAGAAACAACATGAAAATCCAAATCCAGGTAAAAGGTTTTTGCAAATGACCAAGAAGCAGAGTAGTACCATAGAAATGAGAACAGAAACTGTAGCCCATGGAGTCATTTGAATGTCATTTGATTCACAAAAGATGATCTAATAGATGCATTTTAAGGCAAGAAGCTCATTAAGTGAGAAATGCGGATGGGTTATGCATTGAGGGAAGGTACTTAGCAGGAGGGAGATGAATAGAGAAGGTTCTCACAGCGTACTGAATATTCTGCCTTTAATGTTTTAATCAACAGCCACAGCACAAATGTAGAAACCTGTGCAGAAATTTGCAAAGAAAATGAGAAAGGTGTATCCAAAAAATGCAAGAATGACAGCTCTTTAATGGGAATTCAACACCTGAAGCTGTAAGGAGAAAGCCCTGGGTGACTTGTTGAGCAACAGATACTGTACCCCAAGATGTGCTCATAAACAAGGCCATGGAATGGAAGGATATAGCAGGATATTTGCAGCAGGATTGGAAGAACGCTACTTTTAAGTCCACAAACACTGCAGATCCCAGTCTGGGTTCCTAAAGGATTCTCATGGCACTGGATGTGAGCAACAGCCTTGGTTGTACCTGCTCACATCAACCACAAGTTCCCACTGAGGTGAGCTGTAGCCATACCCATCATGGTGGAGAAGGTCAAGGTTACAGGCAGCCTGAAGGGTCAGCATTTGCTCTTGGCTTCAAGGCACTGGCTTGCAAGTGTATGTGATTTGTACAGGATACACATCCCAGGAAAGGGATACAGATTCTGGAGGTTTGATGCTCACAGTTGCTATGGAAAGGCTCTAATATCTGGTAAGCCCAGGCTGAAAATGGCTGTAAGGTTGTAGGACCTCCACTGTGATAAGCCATCTGCATTCACTGAAGTTTAGAGACATTACATGTTTTAGCAGCAGCAAATTCCACAGGAAAGGGGGTTCACTGCCAAGTGAACCAAATACAAGTAGAAAGCCCACAAGAAATAAAAATGATGTTAAATTGCAGCCAGATGCAGTGCCCCATATGAGTGTTCAGCACCCACACCCATCTGCCTTGCACTGAATGCAGTCCTGAAATGTTAATATTGACAAGTTGTACATAGAAAGCCTGTTTATAGCTGTTTCTAACTCTATCTATGTAATTACATATATTTCTGTGTTTTGAAGAAGCCAGAAGGTTTAGATATTGTGGGGTTTGTGGGTGTAATGCAACGTTGCGGTATTGCTGAGGGAAGCCAGTGACAACTTTGAAAGCCAACATGAAAGTGCCACCTCAACACTTCTCCTAAAAACAGTGTCCAGCTTTGAAGAACAGACTCCAAAAGCACAACACCCAGCTGGAGACTCCAGTGCGTCTCTATGGGAGCAGCTGCTGCTGTGGGACTGTTCTGTAACACCTTTAGCTTTGCCACACAGAGGGGTGCTTCTGTCTTATAGGTAAATGTTGGTTGCCCTCCAAATTTACCTGTATCTTAAGTGTTCTTTATATGTATTATACCTCTTCCTCTAGAAATCATCTTCTCAAGTACATCATGACCCTAACAGCAAGCTGCAGGTTATGTTCGCTTTTCCTTTAAGGGAAAAATGACGACATCAGCAACTTCAGATGAACAGAATAACCCAAAAAATGACCAACCTTCTGAAGAAAATGTTTTAAAGTCATCACTGGTTTTAAATCTGTTATAGTCCCATTTAGAATCCTCAGGCTGCTGGGATGGCAGAAAGCAAAATATGTGCCTGAGCTTAACAAATAATAGGCACTGTACCGATCAAAATGTATATTCCAATATGCATCTGAAAGTGTGTTTATACAGTTGCCAACAAATATAAGTGAAACATCAGGTATGTATTCAAAATACATGTGGCTAGGAATACAAATCAGTTCATTATGACAAGATCTGGCAGCTGTGTGCTTACGAATGTTAACATGCAGGTGAAATCAGGCATGGTTTGAGATCTGCTGTCCTCACCCTTCAGTGGAATCTCAGCCTTACATCTCTGGTTGTGGATTTTGATAATTATGTGGCTTTAGGGGAAAAAAAAAAGCCTTTGCATGTTCCAGCAAAACTCAAATCGCTTCTTTCTTCAATGGGAATTTCAGCTATTTGAGGAATGTCAGAGCAAACTGACTTACATAGTACCAGAAATATTCCTATCCCTACTGTATACTGAAAAAGCCTAGCAGTTAGATGGAGCAGCAGAGAAATCAGGGCTCACAAGTAAGGCAAATTACACAAATATGAGGAAAGTTGTAGGACATGAGATAGTGCTTTAGATGTTAGGGTTGTATTAAGGAATAACAGCATTAAGAGGCTTCCACTGTGCTAAGTGTGCACAAACAGCACTAAACCTCCAATCCAGTCTTACCAGGCATCTGTGCATGCTTCAGAGGAAGCACATCATGTTTGCTCACAAAGTCTTTCATAGACAGCTGAAGCAGCTTCTTGTGCCTATAGACCACAAGCTCTGCCTTCTGCCATCCTTTTCCTCCTTGTTTTCCAGACCCTTTCACTGTGTCAAAATAGCTCAGCCAGAAGGAGAGGGTGAGGTTAGGAGATGACAGGGATAAGAAGAACGTCATCGTTTTAGTGCTGGCCAGTGACTGTCGGTGTCTCACACAACTGCATCCCAGGATTAGCCATATGAGAAGATCCCTGCATGCTCAAGTGTCTGTAGTACAGAGAAGGCAGATGTTTATGGGAAAGAAATGCTGTCACTTTCTGATATTTAAGACTAAATGAGGCCATATTTAATTTCATGAACACAAAGGGTACTGTGGAAGCCAGTTGTCAACAGGACTAAAATCAAGCATATTTACACTTGCACAGCCCAATGTTTGCTACTAATAGAGCTTACTAACAGTGAGCTGATTACTAACAATAGTTAGGCCGGTTAACAATAAGAAGGTTAGTAAGATTAAGCAGGTTACCAATTAACAGTAAGTAACCACTCTCCTAACAAACACAGCTAAGAAACCCCAGCTACCAGCATAATAAACTGTTACAAACCATCCCATGACCACATTATTCAGATCATCACTGTTTTCACACATAGCCTTCCACACACAGAGGTGCACACAGTTCTCATGAAGGGCTTCTGTTAACTTGCTATACTTTGTGAAGTGTATTTCATGCCATCCTGCATTTTCTAAAGTGGATGAGAGATACCAAATTACATTTGTAGTTAAGTAGAAAAGCAAACAAAGCAGAATCAGCTCCTAGAGCTGTTAACGTGGGTCTCATTCTGATTAAGTTCTGCTCTGGGGAGCTCAGTCCAGTAGCACCTTTATCCCTGAAGGTCCTGGAATTGCCAAAGGGACCATCACAGCTTAGTCTCAGATGTAATACTGAAGGGGCCACACAAACAGTGAGGTGTGAGTTCATGTATTGCTTAACAATCACCAGTTTGGGGGTTTGAACTGTAAGAGTTGGCCAAAGAAAGCAGCAACTTGAAATATTACACAGCAGAATGTCAGCACAAAGCACTTGCTTATCATGCTGCTGCAAAATAGCCATTATTAAACCTCACCTATCAATGGGTTGATAGAGTTTGTGGTAATGCAAAACTGTGATGCTTCCCAAGGCAGGCAGACCAGAAGCATGCAACTGTCAGAAAGGAGATATCAAGCAACTAAGTCTTAAAATAAAACTCAGAAAATTGCGAAGTTGTGCACTTCAAAGACTAGAAAATACTGTTATTTCCTTTAAATCCTTGTCCATGTCATCTCCTCAGTGAGAACTTCCCAGATCCCTTGCTTGGTAACCAGATTCATACATGATTCCTGGGTGAAATCTTCCCTCTCCTACATTACATACTCTGTTAATGCTAATTTAATTCAGGCCTAGGAGGCTGAGGCCGAGTTTAACTCTCCTTGTGTAGCTGGTTGGGTACCTTTTGCCTGCTCCAGCTTGTTTCTAACAGCAGAACTAGTACACTGGTCTTGTAGCACACAGGCCCTCCTGTTCACACAGGTCCCTTTCCTCCCTTTCCCACTGAAAGGCAGCTCCATGCTGCACAGAAATAACCTTCAGCTTTAAACCAGCTAAACAGCTTCTGAAAGGAATATCCAGACTTTTCTAACTGATCCTCATAGCTAGAGCTGCTGTAGCCTGGATAATATAAGTGCATGTATAAAATAGTGAAGCTGTTTAGAAGAGAGGCAGCCAGGTTTCACTGCTGCTTTCAGAAGCCAGTAATCACCAACCACGTGGCAATAGTATTGAGTCTGTTCTGGAAGAATGAAGCTGTCTCAGTGATTGTACATGTTTCTGAACACGGGCAAAGACGCTTCTACAATGTGCATACCTGACTCTACATCCATCCACTTGTCCCTGCTGGGAAGTTGGTGTTGCCATTGAACTCTCATGAGCAGCTGAGGCCAAGCTACATGAGGGAGACTCTTCCTCAAGGGCTTTCTGTAGCTCGTCCACCTTCTCCAGAAGCAAACTGTTCTCTATTCTTACCAAACAAGAGGTGCTAATACATTAACACAGTAAAGAAAATGCCACACACCAAGGTTGTCATTTCTGAAGTTACAGAGCACAGGGATCTTGCACAATTATGCCACTTCACATTGGCTGGAGACATCATTATTTCCAAATGGGATTACCTAAAGAATACATCATTGACACATTCAGCCTTGCTGAGGCAGTAAATACAGTAATATTCAACTACATATAAAGAGTAACTAGGAAAAAGTTGCTTGATTGAACCAACAGCAACTGCAGAGAAGGGCTTGGGGGTGTTGGCTGATGAGCAAATGGACATGATCCAGCTTCAGTGTGTGCTTGCAGCCCAGAAAGCAACCGTATCCTGGGCTGCATCAAAAGAAGCGTGACCAGCAGGTCAAAGGAGGTGATCCTGCCCCTCTACTCTGCTCTTGTGAGACCTCACCTGGAGCATTGTGTGCAGTTCTGGTGTCCTCAACGTAAAAAGGACATGGAACTGTTGGAACAAGTCCAGAGGAGGCCACGAGGATGCTCAGGGGCTGGAGCACCTCCTGTATGGAGACAGGCTGAGAAAGTTGGGGCTGTTCAGCCTGGAGAAGAGAAGGCTGCGTGGAGACCTCATAGCAGCCTTCCGGTACCTGAAGGGGGCCTATAGGGATGCTGGTGAGGGACTCTTCATTAGGGACTGTAGTGACAGGACAAGGGGTAATGGGTTCAAGCTTAAACAGGGGAAGTTTAGATTGGATATAAGGAAGAAATTCTTTACTGTTAGGGTGCTGAGGCAATGGAATGGGTTGCCCAGGGAGGTTGTGAATGCTCCATCCCTGGCAGTGTTCAAGGTCAGGTTGGATGAAGCCTTGGGTGACATGGTTTAGTGTGAGGTGTCCCTGCCCATGGCAGGGGGGTTGGAACTGGATGATCTTAAGGTCCTTTCCAACCCTAACTATTCTATGATTCTATTCTATGATTCTAACAGCTACTTCTCTTTCAGACACCTCGCTGACAGTGCAATGCCAAAGTGTGCTGTTTGCCCTCCTCACACTAGTGAAGAACCAGCAGCTCTAACTGTTGTGCCAAACCCCATGTTAGGCCACAGCTTAGGTCAGCACTGTTCACCTGTGAAGCATACTTAGTTTAAATGAAAAGAATATCCCCCCTGGAAGTTGTGTCTGTGGAATGAAATGAATGTTCAGTTTCTGAGGTGCTACCAACCAACCCAGCCTGCCCTCTAACACTGGTCAAAACCCTTTGGTGGACAACATCTCCCAAACCCAGACTCACAGAGGTGGGGAGATGAACAGGAATTAGAGGT
This sequence comes from Melopsittacus undulatus, assembly GCF_012275295.1. NCBI lineage: Eukaryota > Metazoa > Chordata > Aves > Psittaciformes > Psittaculidae > Melopsittacus > Melopsittacus undulatus. The sequence goes on along the minus strand of NC_047529.1, from coordinate 4,459,610 downwards.
TTTCTATCTTCCCTCACTCCTCAAATCGGTTTAAGCCTTTTAAATTTGTACAGGTTTCACTCAGTTTAGTTTCCTGATCTGCTCCCTTACTTACTGTGCTGCTCATGCCATCACAAGGGAGAAATGAGAACAATAGGAAAGAGGAAACAACCTTTTTGAGCAGTAACACCAGCCTAGTATGTGCATGAAAACCTCCCTAAAGATGAGGATGCTGCACAATCACAGGGTCCACTGGCTGTACAGGAGAGCAGAAAAAGGGAAACAGAAACCCTGTCAATCACTCACAATCAAAACAGCAAAACACCTTGCTAATGGCAGATCTTTAAATGCCTTTTAAGAGCCAAAATCAAGACCCTCAATTCTGGAGGGAGTCAGATTTTCCAAGAAGAAATTACCCCCTTTAAAGAAAGAATCCTAACAGAACAGATACACAAGCTGCGTTCCAAAGGATACAATAATGTTCCCCATGGGAATGATGACAGTGTCTTTAAGGTTTTATGTTTGTTTTGTTTGGGGTTTTTTGGGGGTGGGAGGAGATTGAGTGGGTTTTTTTTAGCACTTCCTGCAGCACAAGCTCTTTAGACTCTGTATCCCAGACATTTTGCTGCAGAATGTCTACTTAGGTCCCGGTCAGACAAAGAACAGTCATAACAAGAAGTATTGTACTCGGTACCATAAACACTGCTAGAATGGAATGGAAAGATTAAGGAGAAAATCACTAAAAATAGAACTCTTTTCTTTCCAAAGGAAATAATGTGATTTTTACCCCAGCAGCTGTTGTTACTGTTATAACAATGGGTCATTTTAGGCCATATCTCACTGCACTTAGAATCAGGAAACCCTGGTACAAATGTATTACAGCGTGTCTGGGACAGCACTACAGACTTCAAGGCACTTGCTAAAGGTTAACACAACTCTTCCATGGGCACCTTCTCCTCGAGCACAGCTCTGATGATACCTGCAGCACTGGAGAGCTGCAGGTAGGAAAATGAAGCTGATTTCTTTATGGAACTGTTGGAACAAATCCAGAGGAGGCCACGAGGATGATCAAGGACTGGAGCACCTCCTGTATGGAGACAGGCTGAGAAAGTTGGGGCTGTTCAGCCTGGAGAAGAGAAGGCTGCGTGGAGACCTCAGAGCAGCCTTCCAGTATCTGAAGGGGGACTATAGGGATGCTGGTGAGGGACTCTTCATTAGGGACTGTAGTGATAGGACAAGGGGTAACGGGTTGAAACTTAAACAGGGGAAGTTTAGATTGGATATAAGGAAGAAATTCTTTACTGTGAGAGTGTTGAGGCACTGGAATGGGTTGCCCAGGGAGGTTGTGAATGCTCCATCCCTGGCAGTATTCAAGGCCAGGTTGGATGAAGCCTTTGGTGCCATGGTTTAGTGTGAGGTGTCCCTGCCCATGTCAGGGGGGTTGAAACTGGATAATCTTAAGGTCCTTTCCAATCCAAGCCATTCTATGATTCTATGATTCTTAGAACATCTCAACTAAAGCCATCCACTTTGCAATGAGGCAGGCTCAGTGACCAGCTGCTGATCGGACCTGGATCTCAGCTTGATAAAAGAGGGATATGGGGCAGAAAAGTACTCAGCAACACCAACACATTTCTAAGCACCTTTTTTCCCCAGCTAGATCCTTACCTTTAACTTTATAGGAACGGCAAGAATTCAGTTCTCAGGATGTGAGGCGTTAGGATGTCTTAACTGTTTCGCCCAGTGTTTTACCAGGAAGACTGTATCTTCATTCCCAGCAACATAATGATTCTCTTTATGCTGTAACAAATGCATTTCACAGCTGAGGTCCTATGCTTCTTTCCTAATAGAAATTTCAAAAGATCACATTAGTTATTTTTTATTATACAAAGCTAAAGCTGTTTGTATTCAATTCTAATGGAAATTCAGGGAAGCCCCTTACCCCCTGCAGCTCCAATAGTGCAAAACCTGACCCTTTTCCCTTTTTCATCTCTCCCAAGTACAGGAAACAAGCAACAAGCCACTTTTCTTTCATATGTTGTAAAAGTCAAAACACTTCAGAGTAAGCCTAGGGACTGGAAAGCAAACTGCTGTACACTGGCATACATCCACCAGCACATCCACATTTCCTCTGATAAGTACCTTCTCATTTTCCAGAACTGAGATTTTTGCTTTTTCCTTTTCTTTTGTCCTTTTGAGCTTGGATTTTCACTCTTCCAGTTCAGACAGGCTCTTGAGTCCTCTGCTTCAACTCACTAGCTCCCTTGAAGCATGAAATCAGACTCTACAACTCAGAGTTATAAAGCAGGTATGTTTATTATGGCACCGGGTGCAAGGGGGATCGCTCCTCCTAACTTGCACACCAAGGGGTTAAGCAAGGAGATATTTATTACACACAAACATGCAGGCTGAGAAATTTGGGGCTGTTCAGCCTGGAGAAGAGAAGGCTGCGTGGAGACCCCATAGCAGCCTTCCAGTATCTGAAGGGGGCCTACAGGGATGCTGGGGAGGGACTATTCATTAGGGACTGTAGTGATAGGACAAGGGGTAACGGGTTGAAACTTAAACAGCAGAGGTTTAGATTGGATATAAGGAAGAAATTCTTTACTGTGAGGGTGGTGAAGCACTGGAATGGGTTGCCCAGGGAGGTTGTGAATGCTCCATCCCTGGCAGTGTTCAAGGCCAGGTTGGACAGAGCCTTGGGTGATATGGTTTAGTGTGAGGTGTCCCTGCCCATGGCAGGGGGGTTGGAACTGGATGATGTTAAGGTCCTTTCCAACCCAAACTATTCTATGATTCTATACTCATTAGGTTCCTGAGAGAGCGTAGGGGCTACTACAATAAGTTTAGGTACTCATCATAAGTCTCCTCCTCTTTGCGCCTGCGCACTGCTCTCCAATAGTCATGGGCAGGAGTCTTGAGGATGAAGTAAGCAGTCTGCCTCATGGTGCACTTTTCGCCTTTGGCACGGTTGGATGCCCCAGTAATCACTAAACCAGCTGAAACCAGCCCTATCTGTAAGTTTCTGATAGCTGGCAAAGATTTAGAACAGGGTGACCTTCATACAAAATTTACTGTAAGCAGAACAGGACAGGCAGACAAGGAGTATCCCAAGCTAGCAGATGTTCAGGAGACACCGTCTCCAAACTAGCTGATAAGTAGGAGGATGGTAAGAAAGAATTCACTCATTAGAAGGATGGAAAGTAATAATTCACTCATGTTAGGAAGACTACTAAATTCTGTTATCACACCACAGACTTACAACACAAACATTGTTCTCTATCTTAGACCCAAGTTAAAAGTATTTTAACCCTATGTTTTCCAGGCACTTTCTTTCTTTATATCACCATGAACAGGGGGGAAAAGACACCACATGCTCCATGTTCACTTGGAATAAGCAGCTCAAATGTTCTCTACTCAGCCCCAAGAGCCTGAGCACTGATTTGGAATAGAGAGGTGGAAAGCTGGGTCCTAGTAAGAGCAGGGGGTGCTCTGAGTGAAACAAGGATCAGGATTTCACCTGCGCCTCTCTGAGAAGTCATTTTAAACCCCAAGAATAAGTTTATAGCTGGGTATTTCTCACAAGGAAGACTCCAGAATCCCTGCCAGCTCTGGAAAGTGGCTGTATCAAAGCTGTGCATTATCTTGTCAACAGGCAGAGCTTTGCTTTAGAAACTTCATTAATATTAATGAAATCACGTATATGGTTCCCCCCATCCCTGGATCTGTCCAAGCCCAATGCTAAGTACATTCTGGAGGAGGAAGCTGCTGGCAGACACCATGAACCATGCTATAAAGCTGAGTGCTTCCCCTCTTTCCCAGCTATGCAGAATACAACAGACCCCTCATTGTCCAGGTATACAGGAAGGTTTCATGGCCAGGGTGCTCTCAAGTCTCTCAACTGCAGGTCACTGGAGACTGGAGCTCTTCACCAGTTCTCTTTTGTCTCTCCATTAGGATTCCTTCCCAACTTCGCTATTCCCCAGCACTGAAGGGGCGTTCTCTGGCCAAGAGGTATACTCATTTTCTGTATCATTTAAAGACCATGACATTGGATCACCCTACTGTGATGATTTAAATGTATCTGCAACCCTCTCAATTCCTTTAAAATAAGAAATTCCATGTCTATGTTTACAAATCCAAGACTGACTTTACATTTGTTCAAGCCAGTCCCTTAAGGAGCAACCGCAATGTGAAGACTAGAGCTCACCTGCACTTAAATTCCTCCCAGATCCTTTAATGGCATAATCAGTTCTAGCAAATGCTTCCTAGACAAGGAGAGCCTGGAGTTCATTTTAGCGTGTGGGTCTCCACAAAGACATAAAGCTCATCAGCTTTTGAACAAATTAAGTTTGTGGTCAGAGGCAAAAAACATTGGTGAATATCCAAGACATGCCTTTATTCTCATAATATATTTAGCCCATGGAAAGTAGAATATGGAATGGAATGCTATTTAAGTGAACAGATGTCAGGGAGCTTTTAGGATGATGAAGACAACTGGTTGCTTCAAAGCACCGATGTGCAGCGGCTGTACAGTGACAGCATTGTGAACAAAACGGTTTTCTACATCCCCTCTATCAAAGCTGTAATGTTATATGTCAGTCACCTCATCAGGAGGTGCAGGATAGTAGATGCATTAGCAGAGGAAGGAATCAATTCAGTCAATAGAGGAATTGATACCTGTCTATAGTTAGAAAACACCTTTTACAGAACAAGCTGTTCTCCTGGATCACTGGGAAAGAAAAGAATTCTATTGAGTTTCTAAATACACAGATACATGTATAATTAATATTGCCTAACTGCCAGACATTAAGAGTGTTGTTCCCTTCTTTTATTCTTTCCTTCTCAAGTGTGCATCTAACAGCTATGGGGAAAAGAATAGACATGTCAAAGAGTTATGTATTCTCTGTATGATGAGCAGGGAGCTGATACACAAAGCTTAAAGCAGCAAATATAAAGATTACTCACTCACAGAAGCTATTGAGCAGGAAAACAGGATTCAGTCTTCTCTTTCTGACCCACTGGTGGGTGCGTGGGACAGTGGCTTTCTTGCCTCTCCATCCATAAAGTGCAAATAATATTCATCCACATTCCCAATACTCAATGAAATACTGGGAAAAAAGGCCTCACACATGCAGAAGGAGTAACTAGGACATTCTTGGGGAGAGACAGGGCAATGTCAGCAGAGTCTCGCTGGCCTGGAAGACTGGCTGTCTTCAGAGCAATCTTCACAGGTCTGGAGGACAGGACAAGGGGAATGGCTTTAACCTGCCAGAGGGGAGATTGAGATGAGCTCTTAGGCAGAAGCTCTTCCCTGTGATGATGCTGAGGCACTGCTGTGGCAGTGTTTAAGGCCAGGTTGGATGGGGCTTGGAGCAAGCTGCTCTAGTGGAAAATGTCCCTGCCTGTGGCAGGGGTTGGAACTGGATGAGCCTTAAGGTTGCTTCCAACCCAAACCATTCTGTGATTCTATGATGCCAATTGTCCATGCATCTTGCACTGTGGTTCATATCGCTCAAAAACCCCACACCAGTAGATTCCTTTAGGACCAAGTCAACCAAAAGATGCATCCCAGCCACCACTGCGTGGCCGGTCCTGAGGACTACAGGGCTGCCCTAAAACCAAAACCCTTGAAACACGCAGATCAAACACCAGGTTATTGCACTGAGCTCCCCTCTCCAGTCTGCCACCACTGCTAAGGGAGATGCAGGTAAAGCCTCCAAGCTCAGACCAAGGGCACTGTGGAGGGCATCCAGCAGGTGGCAATCTGCTGATAGCGGTGACAGCAAAGGGCAAGCAGGAGGTCCTGCTTCTGGCACAGGGCTCAAGGTCAGGAGTGTGGAAAGAGGAAGACAGTGCAGGGAGAAAGAATGGTTAAGCTTTATGTTATCTACTTATTCTTCTGGTTTTGAGAAGTTCAAATAAAGCAGGCACCAACTGTGCAGAAAGACTTACTTGGTGTTGTGGATATTACCTTAATGGTGTAAAAGCACACAATCACAATGGAACATCTACCTTTCACTTCACTTCCACTAACTTTCACCTATTCCTTAAGCAATGTTTGAAGATGAGATTTATAGCGTGAGACAGACTTAGTGGTATTACTCCAAGTAACAAATAATGAACTGTGAGCCTTTTGTAACCACTAACGTCATCAAGAAGTGAGAATGTTGACAAGCAGCTGTGTGTAATGCTTTGAGAGTATCCATTAAAACAGCAAAACAAAATGACCAGCAGACATAATCTATACTATAGGTTCTTTCTTACCCCTTCTCCTTGCCTCAAAGATAATTAGAAAAGAGGTGGTTGTCACAGACAGGAGCATGACTCCATATAGAAGGGATGAATGACTCCACATAGAAGGAATGGGTGGCTCCATATAGAACTGAATATAGCCATTTCTGCTTAGAGTTCCCTGTCACGAAACACACTCTAATGCACACTGACAACAGGCACAGGAAATTAAAAAGAGAAGGCACCATCCTCTACATCTGAAAGGCAAAAGAAAAGCAGACCTCTTCATTTCTCTTGGTCTAGAGATACCTCATGTTTGCATCTTTTGAGTTCGGCTTCCAGTTCCACAGCCCTTTTCTGCATCTGGTCTCTATTGCATTGCAGCTTCAGATCCTCTTTGCAGTTTGGACAGTCTAAACCATGAAGTGCTTCAGCTGTGGGTCTTTTTAAGGGGACCTTTGAAGTGGGCAGCTAACTTGGCTTTGGTTTCCAGTTAGTCTCCCTAGTACTACCAGAAGTAAACCTTCTAAACACTGAATTTTACAGACATACACCTAGTAGTAAGCCTTTTTCTCCGCAATGCATTCATTGAGTAACAGGGAAAAACAGTCCAACAATCTTTTTCCTTTTATTTATAAGGAAACAGACTTGGAAGCTGCATAGCTCCTGTGGTGCATTGGTTCATAGTCTATCCATCAAATCCATTGGTGCATTGGATTTTAATTGGGAACAAAAATCACGGCAGGGTTTCTAAAGCATTTAGAAGGCTTGTAGTCTGCAAACACCTATATGCTTTCAAAACCCGCTCTCCAGCCTTCCTAACCTTCCACTAACATCCGCTCACCCAGAATGAGGTGCGTGTGTGTAACTTTACTCATTTCAGCATGTCCTCAACACGATCCCTGCACCATTACATTATGGGTAATGCTTCTGAGATCTTGGGAAAAAATAAAAGCTGTAGTCCATAAGGCAGGGAGTGAATTTTCCCCTCCAGGCAACTCAAATGTTCAAAATGCCTCCCTTATGGCTGGGCATTTCTTACAGCCACATATGTCTATGTATCTCAAAACACATTAGAGAACATGGTCAAAGGTCTCCTGAAACCAGCTCACAGAGAAAACAGAGGTTTAAGTACTTCTCCATTCTCGGCCTGCTGGTCCCTCTATCACCTTGCCATTTCCAGAACAACCAGCATCTTCCACATGGACAGATGACAGGCAGAAGAGCAAAAGAGGAAAAATAACTCTTAATTTTTGAAGAGAAGGTGAAGGAAGCAGCAGGACTTTTGTAACAGATGCAGAGAGGCCACAGAAGCAAAGCAAACCAAAATGAAGAAGCGTCAGCAGAATGAAGCCAACTTTTTATGCAGTCTTGGGTTTTCTGGCTAACAAACAGCCTCAGATTTATTTGCTCTTATGGAGCTTTTATAGATTTCAGTTTGTACCAGTAAAAGTCAGAAGCATGAAATTAATAGAATGACACTCTTCAAATGTAGCCCAAGCAGCATGTGAGTGCATGTCCCTGCTTACTGTTTCTCGGAAGAACACGAAGCATATTTACCAGCCACAATTCCATTACAATTAGTTTAATGGAAAAAATGTTGGCTTTACCTTTCTTTCAATCTTCACCTTCTCTTTTGATCTTTGGATTTTCAAGTAACCTCTTTTTGTCTCCCTTAGACTCTTCTGAGCAGAAAATGCACAGTTTGCCTTCAATTAAAACAGAAATAGCAGAAGATCAATAAAGATTTTCATCAGAAGGAGAATAATAAATCCAATGTGTCTCATGGAACCATAATTTCTACTCTCCACAGAGATGATTTTCTATTGATAAATGATCTAAAAGATCTTTTCCAACTTAAACAATTCGATGATTCTGTGATTTAAGGGCTTTAACTGATATTTAACATTCAGCCTCCAACCCAGGATGAGAAATACCCAGTGCTACTTCCAGTTTCTGTGTTCAATCTAGTCACACTTCTTGCAACATACAGGGGAAGGAGAACATGTTATACCTAGTTCAGCATTATGCAATTATAACCTTTCTCTCATCTCCAAGCCCTTAAATGGCAAACTATTACTTACTAGCTATAGGGCAATTAAGGGATGAGACTAAGACAGGAGAAAGTATCATCTCAAAATAGCACTTAGGTGAGAGAGCAAACTCCACAGAGCTATAGAGAAAAGGAAGGATGCTAAGAGTCCTTCTGGTACACCATTTTTTACCTTGCTGATGGCTCTATCTATTCTTTAAATCAACAGTGAGTTATTGATTGTGTCACAAATAGCAAACTCCCCTAGAACAGAGGGATTGAGTAATTGTCCAGGGGAGTTAACAATGCTGATGATTGGTTCTATTCATGTTTTCCCATGGAGCAGGGTAAGAAGCCTCTGATTTTTGCTACCTTTACAGCTGCCTGTGCTTAATACAAGGTAAAAAATAGTAGCTGTAACTGTGTGGCATCATGTGAAAGCTCTAACCAGCAGCAGAGGCTTCAAGGCTGCCCTTTTGCAGACTCAGGAAGAAACTCCATCACATGCTTGCGTACTGCCTACATTCACATGCATGAGAAATGCATTCCCAACTCTCTTTTCACCTGTGATATCTTACACTTACAAATAAAAGCAGTAGGAGTTAGAGGAAGTTAGAAGGAGTATTCATTTAAACTTACTCATTTAGATCTACTCTGAATGCAATATATTCCATAGAGGTTGAGTGGACTCACCTGGAAAAGCCACCTATCTACCATGAGTATATATGAGCTTCCATAACCTGCTGCAAAGGCATTGCCAGAAACAGGAAAAAACTACCCACATTATACCTGATGAGCACTGTCTTCAATGAGGAGCTCTTCCTAGTTTGAAGTCTGATCCATCTCACTGCAGAGACCTTGCTTCTCATACTCAAAAGAAATGATAAAAAGCAGTTTCCAGGGGAGCTGAGAAAATAAAAGATGTAAGTTTTGATACTGAAAAGACTGTTCAATGGCATTTTAGGGAATAGAGAGCAAGGCACTTGCATATTTTGCATATCCCTTCCAAGGATTAGCACACTAAGGGAATCATTTTGGAGCTGGGAATGCTGGAGAAATATGATTTATATTATTATAAGCACTCAGTAGCAAAGTGTTAGCCAGCATAAGGAAAGAAGCGCTTCTTCAGAGAACAAACCAAGTGGTCTGCCATGATCTTCAGTGGATCATCATCCACTTCTGTTTCCTTAAGTAAGATAGCCCAGAAGGTCTTGTACTTGTGACAGTCCCCTGAGTGGGACTGGGCTCCTGCTCATTTCTGTCCAGAAAAGATGCCAGATTACATTATATTACTGGACTCTGAATCCAAGTGATCATTGCTGTATGGGAAAGGTTTGCATGTGACAAACTTACCATGATTAATTGCATCTACATAGCAGAAGTACCTCATGACCACTGAGCCTGAAGCTGTGCTAGGAACTATATAGTGTAAAAACAGATCCCAAGAGTTTATAATCCAAGCAATTAAGGCAGAAAGAAATAGATTCTTATTACAAATAAGCCTTATAGGCACAGTATAATATATTTTAATAAGAACTTATCCATTATTCCACACTGATTTTATCAGTGGTTTTACCTTCTGATCCAGAAAAATACTGCAGTGTGACTAATTCCTCCCAGGGAAGAAGCAAAGGAATTAAAAACAGCACCTTTTAATAGGAACAGTACCTCATAATCAGAGCTTTATTAAAAGTCTTGCTATTAGGGAAATGCCAAAGTCCAGATTCCGAGCATACCTGCAGCAACATGGTTTTCAATAAACAAATAGGCATTTTTAAGGCTTCCTTAAATAGATTTTAAGAACACATCCTTGAGGCCAGCAGTATCAAACCCTGTATCAAACATTGAGGGGTACACTTCTGTGCTTGTAAATCTGAGTTAATTTTCTCTTCAGCTGTCTGGCTTCAAAGACCTACGTGCAATTTAGTCCTTCAATGTGAAATTAAGGAATATGAATAGTTAAAATGAAGGATACATTACATACAGTTCTGCAATCAAGGAGGAAATCAATGCACCTAATGTCTATAACATAATGTAAAGGGTTTCTACAGTCACAAGTGGAAAGCTTGGAATTTCCTGGAATAAAAATTCCCCATAATGTCAATCTTGTACCCTCAATAAGAGAATAAAAAGTGTCCAGACCAAATGGAATCAATAACCATGTTGGCAAAAAACACCTCAAATATCAGGTGTTCAGAAGGCACAAAGATATATTGATGATAAAGTGATGAGTTTATGTCTCTTAAAGTGATAAGGAAGACTTTCCAGCAGTAAAGATGGATTAGATTCCCCAAAGCACACTGAAAAGAAGATAGAAATATGTTCTTTGCACTTCTAATAGATCAGCTGAAGGAAAGTAGATTGAAACTAGGGTAGAGGGAATAGAACTAAGTAGAGATCACAGATGAACAATGAAAGTAAAGAAAAACATGTTTCTAAATTAAGATAAAACCTTCAAATCCCACATGACCAGTTAACTATTCTATGATTCTATATGGATAATGGCAGTAAGTGGGACAAAGGCCAGAGAGGAAACACATACCATGTCCCAGGCAGACACAAAACCTGAAGATGCTTTTAAAAGCAAGTGCTTGGCAATCTTCATCGCAGACTTCTATAACTTCCATACGAAGTTACAGATCCAGGACTAAACAGTGACAATACCTGAGAGGTAGAATAACATGATGAGAGCTGCAAATTATTGCATCTATATTTAAGCAGCAAAGGAGAACATGACACAGTCAGCTGTGGGTCTGTAAACCTGCCTTGATGACACGCAAAGTTGAAAGATACATCTACATATACACACGTTTGTAAAATCAAAGATACAAAGTTTTGTATGAAAAATGAGATATAATGCAACACATGGGTAAAAAACAGACACATGTCTTAGATTAGATCTATTTTATTACCTGTATTTAGAACAATCACTTTTCTTATCAGTCTGGACTTAAGAAAAGTACTTCATGTGAAGAGTTAGTTAAAAAGGACATAAGAATACTATTGTATTGTACAGCAAGCCAGGGAAGAGACAAAAGAGGAATCACCAGGCTAAGGGAAGGTTGAAAGTGGTTTCATTTCATAACCTTGCAAATAAATAGAGGTGAGAGGGAGGAAAGAAAAGAGTGCAAATGGCACAGGTCTGGGAAGAGCCCAGGGCTAGAAGGCAGCAGCTTTTAGGTTTGATATGGAATTGCCTGTATCACACAACCATTAAAGAGTAAAGGAAGAAAACACAGTTCCCTGTCCCTTTTAAGTGGGGGTCAGGTTTTTAACAGCATGTAGATACCTAACTTCCACACCCTCAAAATACAAAGTGTAATCATTTGCAAAGCAGCTATGAGGCCAACACTCCCATTACCTCTATGAAAGCAGACATTTAAAAGGCTGCAAATATACCTTACAGGCCACTGGTTATTAGGAGGTAGAAGTATTTCCTGTATTTTTCATGTATTCAATCTGAACACATGGGAGCCTGAAGGCCAGTGTTCCTAGACACTGCAATGCAATAAGTTCAGTCAAAATCCTGCCCCTAGAACTGATACAGGAGTCAGTGCTTCTGAAGTCCTACCCAGCTTCAATGTGATAGTGTTAAAGTACATAATTAAAGAGTTGTGTCCAACAGCTGAGATTCCTGATTTAAACAGCATCACAGACAAAATAAGATTTCAGTATTAATAGCAATTACTGCTTTTCTGGAAGGATGGAGTGTTAAAACACACACACACACACCAAACTGGCATTTTGAAGTGTCACGAGAAGAGATTTTACATCGTTACTACAGCCCATCTGCTAAACACAGAGCAACAGATGACGAGCACAGATCACTTCTGACTTCAGGAAACTTATCCCAACGTTCCTGTATGTTACAGGTTAATAAGGTGACACACATTACAGACTAGTAGAGGTGAAACCCATGAAGATTGATGTAGCATCCTCATTTAGAGCAATTTATTCTTTTCATTGCAATTATATTTGTAGATGCTGAAAGTCCAGACTAGGGCAGGTACTTGCATAAGTCAATACGTTAAGAAAGGAGGGTATTTCTGCAGAGATAAGAAAGAACATATGGTCCTTCTTGCCAGCTAAGGGTCCCTTTTACAACAGTTTCCCTCAATCTGATTTGCTTTACAATTACACTAAATCCTGCCATGATTGCTCTCGCAGAATTTGGCTTTCCTCAGAGATGTGTTTTTCCTTCCCCTGGTTACTGCCTTCATTATTGATTTTTAGATAATCCTTGCAGTTACCAGAGAAAGGTTTTGGCAAGTTTCCCTCGAGGCCTGCAGATGCCTCTTACCCTTATCAATAGAGCATCCTTTCACCTCCTTAGCTACCGTCCTCAGTTACTGTTTGACTATGCATGTATTCTGCTCAGGGACCAGCGGGGAGAACATTTAATATCCTCTCTCTAACAAACAAGAAAGGCAACAGCTGCTGGGCCCCAGCAGAGGGGCTGCTCAGGGAACCTGTCCCGGAGAGAAGTCTGCCTGGACCCACTGCAGAGAACTAAGCAAGTCCCCTCCCCATGGCAAAACGTAAGAGGGGGAATTTGGACCACTTTGTCCTCTCCCTACTGGAAGGTGATTATATGAAAACCCCTTTTTAAGCCATGCAGAACTGCAATCAAAAAAGTGTTTGCATTGACATCTCTGACACAGAGAGGTCATATCGGAGAAGGGGGGTGTTTTTGTTAGAGAAATAAGACTAAATATTCTGTTAACTCATAGAAACCACAGCCAATCACTGATAGAAATCACTGACCGATGGGCTGAATTGAGAAGAGAAGCTTAAAGGAACTTGTTTGAGCTATCAGTGTGAAATTCAGAGCTAATACCTGGCAAGGGCTGCTGGCTTGTGTGGGGCTTGGGCATGGCTGTTGCTCCAGCAACGGGGGGATCCAGGGGGTACTTACTACAGGGGGTTGCTATGTGACCATCACTGCCAACTTTGTTAGGTGAGAACAGCCCCTACAGTTAAATAACTTAGTTTAGTGTTTGTTGGTGGCTTTTTTCTTTTATTTCAGATTTTCTTCGTGGGTTGTTTCGGGTTTTTTCCCCCTTTTTTGTTTGTTTGAGAAAAACATCAAGTTTGGATTTTATTTCATTTTTAAGACAAAGAAGGAAGAATTGGATTATAGCACCCAAATTTTCCTCCAAGTGAATGCCAGATCTCAGAAACCACAAAGCAAATACAAGGATGCCAAGGCCCATTAAACAGAATACAAAAATCTTCCCTTTTCTGGGAGAGGGGACTAGCAGTCACTGCCAGTGCAGTGTTAGGATTGGCAGTTTAACATTGGCATGTCAGACAAATGGGGTATATACACTTCACAGTGAAGACAGGGAGAGAGACTGAGCTGCTACAGAGCTGAAGAAGGAGTTGTGCCTTATCTCCCAAACTGGGTAACAGGCCCCTTTAAAAGGAGCTCTGCTCTCCTTAGGCTCCAATTGCTGCAGCTGCCACTCAGGGACAGGGACAGAAATGCTGAGAGTTAAAAGCTGCCCCCCTCCCTCCCTCCATCCCAAGCAATCAGGAGATGAGATGACACAAACTCAAACGATGGCCCCAAGCCAGCCCCTTAAAAGGAAGCCAGGAGTGTTTAAGAAAGATCGCTGGAGCTGGGATCTGGCTGGGGCCCATCTCTCCCCGACAGCAGGCACTGCAGTCCCAGGGCTGCAGGAGCTGCTCTGCACTGCAGGGAAAAGGGAATGCCGGCTTGCTCTCATGCTGGGCGGATCTAACACTTCCTACCAGTCCTTTGGCTGGCTCTGTTCTTGTCCCAGCTTGCTCAGGTTCAGCAAGGCCGGGACAGAGCTAGATTGGAGCTGAGCAAATAAATACCCTTGCAATTCAGAGCTCCTTTGTTCGGAGATGAGGAAAACTGCTGGTTTTCCATTAGCAGGAGTACAGCCACAGGAGTGTGGGCTGCTATCTGTCTGATCGTGACTGATTAGAGTTGAGTGTAATGGAAAGTGGAAGCCTTTTGTTTTGGGGCTGATTGATTTATGATCATTAAATAGGTGCTAGTCACATAGAATCATAGAATGGCTTGGGTTGGAAAGGACCTTAAGATGATCCAGTTCCAACCCTCCTGCCATGGGCAGGGATGCCTCACCCTAGACCATGTCACCCAAGGCTTTGGGGTTTGCCCCCTTCCTGCACAGTCATTCACTGTATGACAAACTCAGATTACTCAATTGTTACTACAACTGCATACAGTTACCTGGCAATAAGTATGTGCAAGTGGCCAAGGGCTCAGTGGAAGAACCTGAACTGGCTGGTTGCTGGGATGCTGTCACCAAGGATTGAGCCAGCTGAGATCAGTGGAATTCTGATTGCTGCTTCTCTGTGGATTCACATGAAAAAGGGAATAAAGAAAGTAAACCATAGAAAACAACCCAAACCAAAGCCATAAAGAAAAGAAAATCAAGCAGGCATTTCCCCCATACTAAAAGTCTTTGTTAAACTGTATTTCAACAATTGAGCATTTCAAGCAATTGAAACAACAAAACAATCACTGGTGCATGGAGATGTGTTTGACTCAATCAAGTGGAGTTTTCTACCCAAGATACAAACCTCTGGCACCCTGGGGATCACAAACAGAAGGCTGACAGATTTAACTCTTGCAGCACTAGCAGTTTTCCTGGAACATGATACCAATAGGACTGAAACCTGATCACAGTGTGACTTTCATACACTAGAATGTGAATCCCGTTACTACCACAGACACTCTCAGCACCAGTACTTAAAGTGACAATTCGCTTCTATAGCATATCTGTCAGAAAAGTCTCCTATGCGAAGAGGATCATGGTTTATTTATAGGCAAAACAGCTGTTTTCAGCATTCCATGATTTAGGCTGAGGTCTGCTCCGCGTCCTGCATGTACCGAGAGAGCCTGGTACAGAGTTACCTTGTGTGGAAGCAAACTGTGAAGCTCCTTTCTAAAGCCGTGCACAGCACCTTTGTCCCTGCAGGCTGGCACCTCCTATGGAACACAGCTTTACTGGGGATTGCCTTTAACCACAAGAACAGTGATAGTTTTGGATGGTGGTGGCAGACTAAGCCAGGTCTGGAGCTCTGTTTTCCAAAACGAACTAACCCAAGTGAAGAGGGAGCTCTCACAGCAGATTCCCTCCCAGCTGCCCTCCAAAAATGCTCCATTAATATATAACAAGCAAATAATAGTCTCCAGTCAAATCAACCCATTCATGTGGATAAGATGAAGATACATTCCTGATCTACACACTGAAATGATTCTGCTTCTGTCACCCATGTACCCAAATGCAGTACTTTTCTACTACTGCTCACTTTCACCTATGCTGTTACATTGTTAGGTGCAGCACATCCTGCTGTGCATCTGCCACTTTATAACTTAAATATAAAGTATTCCATACTTTTGTTAGTTAAGATTGAGTACATGAATGTGTACTGGTATAAATAGGCAAACCCCCCCGCCCCATACTGTTGCATATATAAGTCCCTCCTTTGTAAAGATCCACAGGTGATGATTACTTTTTCACGTTACCTGTATTTGTTCTGAAGGGATAATATTCATTGTGACTAGAAGTTTCCAGCTGTGTCTAAACATTCATTCCTACATGGATTCACTCTTTTAAAACATAGCATTGAAACAGCCTACACGTCAGCCCTCTTACATTTTTAAGTTAATATCCTTATAGATGAATTTTTGCATCATTTATTTAGATTAATTATTGCTTTTTTCTCTTAAAAGCCACTTCATTTAACATAGCTACCCCTTAATTTATATATATAGTATATATATATATGTATATGAATGGGGAGGCATGTCTTGTTCTGGCATCATTATCAACATTACCAGCAGCAGCCAATATTTGCAATCCCATGCTGGAGGAGAAATCAATGCCATTCTTCCATTGCTATGCTTTATATGCACACAGACAGCAGAGAATCAAATAAACATAAACCAGCAATTCCTTCTCCCAGTCTCGTACCTTTGCCTGGTTGCCAAGGGCCAAATGTCAATCAAGAAAAGAGTCAAGACTGAGACAGAACAAGACTTCCTCCTCCTAGCAGAGTTTCAGACTGAACCCCTGAGTTATGAATCATGGAATGGTTTGGGTTGGAAGGGACAAAACAGTCCCAAATGAACAGTCAGCACAAAGCATCTTCCCAAAACAGGACTTTTACACACATACTACATAAAAGAATTAAAGACTGGTTTCTGGTCATCACAATCTGGGCTCTCCAAATACATTTGGCAACACTCATCAATCCAGTTAAATCTGCCTTGAGTTTACAGAGGCACATAAAACACGTGCAAAGAACCACAGAATGATACATGCACACATTCTGGTATTAACATGGATTTAAATGATCAGTTTAATGAAACCAGGCAGGTTTAAGCACAGACAAGCCCTGCAGTGTGTTTCTACTGAACACATATTAAAAAGAGACTGGGAGGAAAAAACCCACTGAGTTTTAACTCTTTTTTTCCCCCTTCATTGGCCAAACACACTCATCCTGCTGCTCAGATGGTGTGTTTTGTGCTGAGCCATTCAAATATTGCACAGTAGCTGTTGAACAGGTTTGCTGTAGGCATTTTCCTATGACATGTAGTATCTTCCTACATGTATCCTTCACTACTGCTCATGGCCTATCTTGCTTTGAGAGCCAGCAGCTGCTTTAACTACTGGCTGAGCTAAGCCTGTATTGAGTCAAACTGAAGACTGAAGCAGTCCCCAGTTGGCTCCAGAACTGATAGAACAGGCATACAACTGACAGCCAGCTTTTCACAGCCCTCCCCTTATGTTCTGAGTGAACAGAAGCCACACAAAGTGTAGAATATGGCCCCAAGGTTTGTAAACCACAGCCTAATCACATGTAGTATATCCAAACGGGAGCTCTGTGTGTCGTTGTCTTCTCTTTGCTTTCTCAAAAGCTGTAACCAACTACTTGGCTCTATTTTCATGCAAGGCTGCCAGTTTCTATAAAGGGACTCAAAACCTGGCAATCAGCATGCAGAATTCTGGTTGCAATATCTCTGCTTTGCTGTCTGGTTTTGTAGACACTCATTTCAACTGCTTGCAAGCCAAGGGTATTTTCCTTCGGTTAGCTATTCCATCTTAAACTGTATATAAGATAAATGCCTTCAGAAGAGATTCCAGCTATGCCTTAGGTGACTTGTACAACATGAAAGGCACTTAAAAAGAGAGTTTTTCTCTCTGTCATTGCCAGATTTGCAAGTCAGTATTCTGCACACAGAAAACATGCTAATTTATTCAGTTCTCTTATCTTCCTCCTTTCACTCAGCTGATGAACGGCATGCCAAGTTCACAGTGCTTCCCTAATGATGCACTGCTGCTCACTTACTCTTCCAAAGGGAACATTCTCCACGTCTATTTAGCAAGATGGCTTTTAAAAATAGGAACACAAAATCTAGTGCTAAGATCAGGATAATTATGGGGGATAGAGCAGGTGCAAGTGTTCTCTTACGCAGCATTTTCTGATGATACAACAAAGAAAAAGTTTACTTGCAAAGGGCCCAGAGGGAGTTTTCAGTGCACTTCTGTTGTACAGCTTGTGAGAACTATAGTAAACAGCACGGCCAAGTAAGTGGAAGTGTAATTTCTCAGTGATGCTCAGTCCGCTTGATAACCTTCACTCCAAAATCCACCAGGCTCCTGTTAGATAACAACTGAGATTTGCATCACACAGATCATGGCTCAAATTCAGAGTATTTGGGCTCCTAGTTTCTCCCAGGTGTAGAAGTCAGGACCTTAATTCCTTTCTGAGGCTGTTGCTACAAGATCTTCAAAAGCTACTGCTTCAGTCACTACCTGAAGGGAACAGCCAGCCAGGAGCAATGCCACAAGCTTCTCTTTGGTATGACATAGCATAGGAGGGACTATGTGTTCCCATGATGGATCTATCACTCAAAGGGAACCTTTCACCACTTTGCACTGACCCGTGAGGTCTGTAAATTCACCCCAGTGGTTTCTGCATATGGCAACCAAAATCCCTTTCACCCTCTGAGTACTAGGAAATGTTTTTATTCCATTTCAAAAGGCCAAACTATACCAGACAAGACTGAGCTTTCTGAAGAGGGCCAGAAAGGTGCCTGTGCCTCCTTAGCTGCACATTGTCCCCAGATTTCCCACTTTAATCCATCTCTTGCTGTTACAGGATTCCCAGTTGAAGACAGGAAATGTAAAGACAGCAGAAGTGTGACAAGTGGGAATAAATGCAGAGAAAACACACCTCAATTTAATCTGTGATGTACTGAAATCTGGAGTGGGGACCAGACACATAACCTTGCATGCATACATAGCTCTGTACTGTGATTGCATGATGATTCCAGAAGTCAGCTCACAGTGTTTATATGCTAAAATATCATGTATGAGAAATGTGTTACTGTTTAATTTGCATTTTTCCCTCTTCCCTGGTGCTGAATGCATAAGAGAGATTTGAAGATCAGCTTTCATTTAATGTCCATCACAAGAATTTTGCCGTATTCCTGAATTCAATACATGAATGGGGTGGTTGGTTAATCCTGTCGAATCCCACCAAAGTTGGTCTAAGGACTGAGGTTAGATATAAGGAAGAAGTTCTTCCCTGTGAGGGTGCTGAGGCGCTGGCACAGGGTGCCCAGAGAAGCTGTGGCTGCCCCATCCCTGTCAGTGTTCAAGGCCAGGTTGAACAGGGCTTGGAGCAACCTGGTCTAGTGTGAAGTGTCCCTGCCCATGGCAGGGGTTGGAACTGGATGAGCTTTAAGGTCCCTTCCAACACAAACCAGTCTGTGCCTCTATGTTTCTTTCATGCAGAAACGGACATGGGTTTTTGACATAAAACAGGGATGCAACCTCTTCTTTTAATGAAAAGCCAGGATCCAGTTTTCTATTTAAGTTCTGGCCATGTGGTGAGTATACCAGTCCCATCAGAATCCTACCTGTTTCAATCCTGACAGGATTTCTGTCATATCCACCATCTTTGATCAGATACCCCTGCGACTCATTTCCAGTGCTGTAAAGCTGTAGCTCAACAAGCCACACAATTCTCTCTACTTCCAAGTGATGCTCTCTTGACTGGTAACTGGGTAACTAGATGATCTTAAGGTCCTTTCCAACCCTAAGCATTCTATGATTCTAAGTCCATGCCATGCATCCTTCTCAGTCAGGAAAATCTCTGTCTTTGCTACAGCAAGATGCAATCCAGCCCTAGCTGTATGCTAGTCTTTGTGCTGGCTGCACTGCTCACCTGATATCCCTCCAGGGACCTAGTTCAGGAAACTAAATGATCAGAAACAAGTGCCACAAGAATCTGTCAGTTAACTCACTAAACTGTTCCATTCTTCTTCCAGACCTAGGACGAGGCAGTGGATGAACCCTTTCAGGGGCACTCAGTCATCCACATATCCATATACAGCTATCATGCAAAATGATATAATATAGCAGCACTCATACGCTGGACCCTTCCAAGGTCATCTACCACTTTCAAAAGGCAATACACCAGATAAAGTTACCTTATGCATTCCCTCATGTGCAGCTTACTTTTGTCCTGTCTTGGAGTGCACTACAAACACCAATGTTGAAACTATCTGAGGGTGCTCCATAGGTGCTATTGTATTTGTTATGCTGTTCAAAAGGCTCACAGATAGCAATGAAGAGCAAAAGGCTCCAGCAAAAGAAACCTGGGAAAGGGAAAACTTTTGCTTACTGAAGTAGAAAGATTTTTACCATCAACTAATAAAGGTGTTAATTGCAAATTACAGAACAGTACTTCAGAAATCAGTGTAAATGCCATAAAACACTACTAGAAAGAAAACAATAGAAGATTTCCCAGTGTCAACAGTGGATGTAAGTCATTCACACAGCTTTCTCTTCTAGCTTCTCCCTTACATTGCTCTTTTCAAAGATCTCAAAAACCTTCTTGCTTCAACATTCTAGGAACAGGCATCTCAGCTCTTACAGCACAATAAACCACCAAATCTAACTCAAGCTCAGCTGCATGTACTTTACCAGCAGGAAGCCTTGGGCAACATGGTCTAGGGTGAGGCATCCCTTCCCATGGCAGGGGTTTGGAACTGGGTGATCTTAAGGTCCTTTCCAACCCAAACCACTTCAGGATTCTGTGACAATGCTGCGAGCTAACACTGTAGAAGCAAGTTTTGGAACAATGCCATTTGTGACCAATTAATAAATATAACCTAATTATTTGGAATGCAATCTGTCTTGCTTGACTTTTTCCCCTTATCAAGTACTAGATCCCAGTATCATCATTCAAGCTAAACAAAATGCACCATAATGGTCTCAAGCTATATATTATTTGAAATGACAGAATGATATAGGCACATCAGTGATTTTCTAATTCCTTTTGCTTAAAATATTGTGTTGAACTCCTCAGAATGCAGAGAGTTTAAGAGATGCTGTATTTACTAATGCTGACACAAAGGCAAAAAGCCAAAGCCACTGCCTCTAGACTGCAGAAGGTCAAACAAGAATACATGCAGCCAAGAGTTAGCCCAGAAATTTGGAACTAGATGATGTGCAATCAAATCTTAGCCCCATTATAGTCACTATAACACAACTCTCATTGACTGTCTTCAGCAGGTACAAGGGGCTCATCTTTCCTCCAAACCCATCCTGCTTCAGTCACTAAACACTCCAATTCCAGAGCTGCAAAATGCAGGATCTCAAATCCAGCAAAGCAAATAGCTAAGTACTTTTGCAGGACTGCTCTGCTTAATGTTGGCAGCCAGCATGCCTGGAGTATCAGCCACTTCTCACTCTCTTTCACTTCCTTATTTGACTTTGCTGACCCCAACTGTGATACGGTGAATCACATCTTGTCCCCCGGCACTTCAGTTCCACACAGTCCTGCTCACACAGACATCCCCATTGAGGCTGGTGGATTTATTTAGAGGCATAAGAGCTGAAAGAGGTTTTGCACCTTTCCAATAAGAAGAGATTCACTGTAACCTGCAGCTAATACCTGATCAGCAAGACAATTCTGAAGTTCCTGGCCTGCTTCACAGATGCTGTGAACTTGATTGATCTTCTGTTGGCAACCTGAAAAGTTTATAGAGTTAGTTCTACCCAGCTGTGAAGACAGCCAATGGACAGAACTGACCCCAAGAATGTATCAGAGTCCAGTTTCAAGGGAACTCACAATTATTACTACATCACCAGCAAATACAGAGCACAAGTTTAACATGCATGGCACTGAAATAACCTGATAAACATCAGTAGGCAGGCAGTAATCAGTGACTCAAAGTGATATTTTCTCCTTCTAACACATCTAATGGAAGCTTGAAATGATTTTGCTTGCTGGACAGTGTTTAAAAATAACAGTAAAGGGAAAATACCTTGATTCCTCAGCACCAAGTGCTTCAGGTTGTTTACAAGTAATTGATAAAGCCCACCAACCCTGCACAATACCTTCTGATTGCTTCCAAGCAGTTAATGCCAACACTCGTAGAAGCTTCTTCTTGGTGCTTTTTTTGTCATATATAATCTGTTGGTGTTACTTGCTTTAGACACTCAGAAGTGCCATGTATGCAAAAAAGATTAGCCAATAAATTGAGGTGTTCAGAGAGAGGAGATGCACCTGAACATTTGGGTGTAGAGGACCAGTATATGCTCATAGAGCTATTTAGTGTCCTTACTGTAACCTACAGCATTATTGTGCTCCTCTACTCTAGAGTGCCTGCTACACCATAAACACTCGAAAGAACAACTGACAGTCTAAAGTATTTCCCCAAACAGGTGTTGTTCCAACCATTCAGAATTCCTTCAAAGACCATCCAAATGCATATCTCTGCTTTAAAACAAAAATCAATGTTTTCCAGAAGTGCTTCAGTTGACAAGAGGAGAATGATGTCTCTCCAAAGTGGATTCAGCCTTTCAGCAGATGGTGTTCAGTTAAAACAGAGCAGAAAGGACAACACATGTAACGGTCTTTACATTATTGCTATTCGTCTTACGGAACATTGGTCCCATCTAAAAGGGAAGAGTCAGGTTTTACACTAAAGGCTTAATACCTCACATTAAACTAGGATAAATTACACTGCCTGCCAAGCAGCCACAGACAAAAAGAGTTTGATCAATGGCTATCACCACACAAACCCAAAAGGGCATGTTGGCAAACTGCTGCCCTTGTTTGGGAAGGAGAGCAGTGGGGATGGCAGCTTCTCCAAACTCACTCCTATCAGAAGCTAAGTATAAAACACACCGAGGCTATGGGAAATGATCCTGATGCTTTTGGGCTTCAGATCAACCAAGTGAGAATGAATTATGGAGGAGCTGCTGGACCATGACTTCAGTTAAACAGGGCCAGGTGAATGCTCCCAGGCTGTTGTGGTGACTCCTCACCTGCAAAAACCTCTGCCAGAGAGTAAAGAGAAGACTGGTCTGCTTCCACAGACACGTCATAGAATCATGGCATGGTTTGGGTTGGAAGGGATCTTAAAGCTCATCCAGTTCCAACCCCTGCTACGGGCAGGGACACCTTCCCCTAGAGCAGCTTGCTCCAAGCCCTGTCCAATCTGGCTTTGAACACTGCCAGAGATGTGGCACAAGGAGGGAATCCCTGTTGCTGTATAGATACCCTCATAGCCTACCCTAGCACTCAAGACAGCAAGTACACCTTACTTCATTATGCTATTTAGAAACGAAATGACAATGTTCATGCAGCCTAAACCAGTGCAACACTTGTCATTTGTGGCATTTCAACACAATGGACTTATTGCCAGGCACTGAGCTGTATGGTAGCGAGCTGGAGCCCAGCATCCCTGACACCAGTGTGCAGCACCATAGGTGGGAGAAATCCATGCAAAACAGCCCATTCCTCTATGCCAGAGCTGCTGTGGGTGAGAGGGAAGAATTTGCTAGGATGGTCCAGGGGAGTGAAGGGTAATTCAAAAGCAGAAAGATTAAACAGCTTGTTTGTGACTTGACAACTCAGTAGAGCAATCAGACCAGCATCAACCCATTATTCTATTCTGCAGCAACATCTGCTTGTGACAAGAAGATGTATGTTGCAAGCTATGATGAGCAGTGTTTGCATCATCCTTGCCAAATTAAAAATATAAGACAGAGAGCAAAGAAAGCTGTCCCTGATGAGAATAAATCCCTTAAATATGGCTATTTCAAGGCCTGCATTCTCCCATCGCCACCCAGCGTTCTGGAATAGATGTCATGGTGCACCAAAGAAGGGTTTGCTTGAGACCAACAGTCACCAGCATGTCTTGTATGTGACCACAATGCTGAGGAATGGGAGGTACTGCAGGCAAAAGAGTTCACATAGTTTTGCAGGGAAGGCTAACAAATAAGAGCTGGGCACATCCTTGTCATGAAGCAGGCAGGACCTTAAATTGCATTTGTCCTCAGTGTATATATATGCTTTTTAGGTCCAAAGAAAACAACCAATATATATGCTTGTCAGCAGTTTTAAGGCTAGAAGACTTGAGAATAACTAAACCAGATTATACAGGCTAGATACTACTAATTGGTGTAAATGTCCAAATTCAGATCTTTCTTCACCTGAATAACTTGCCTAACAGTTAGTAAGGAGTCAAAAGCATTGTAAGGTTTGCTCCTCCCAAACGTTGCTTTAACAGTGGTTGAAAAACACCCATTTAAGCTGTTGCTGGCAAACATATTTTCTCCAGATGCTCTGCTTATTTTCTGAATAGGCTCTTAAAAACAAACAGAAAGGGCTATATTTTAAGGATGAATAAATAAGCCATTATTACTCTCATACAGTGTTCTTATATCCCACTGATGAGGGTAAAAGCCCAGTAATTTCCATGGAGGAGGAAGAAAACTAATAATACACTTTTCAGCACTTACCATGAACATCATTTTTATTGTAGTGATGGAGAAAAGCAGATTTCAGAGCACATAATGGAAGGCAATTTCAAAATCTGTTGAAAAAAGGCTGATGTACACAGATATTTGTAAGCACTTCCTCAGTAGCATCAAGTCACTCCACTCAAAAGAGCAGATCCCCCTTCCCTAGCAGATCCAGTTCCCTAGATCGTCTTCACTGTATGTCACATAGTTGCTCTAAGGCCAGTAAGCTTTCTACTGGGGGTAGAGTTGTAAGTGTAGAGTGTCTTATCTGTCCTAAGTTCACAAGTACATTCAAGTAATGACTGTTGGAATCATCTCCGCATGAAACCACATGAAGATATTCCCATTTGCTTTCAGATTTAACCAGGGATATTCTAAGACTGGCCCTGTTGCCACTGAGGAAGAAAATACACGGACTAACACTGCAGTTCAGATGCTACAAAGCTGAGCACTGAGAGCAGGAGTAATGTATCTGCAGGAAGAGCTGGAGGTCAGGAGCAACAAAAACTAGTTCTAACCCACCCGTTCCTCCCACGATTGCATCTTTCATGGAAGGTCCTGTGGAATGAGGAAGAAAACAACAGAGAAAAACAGGTGCCAAGAAAACAAAGACATATGGGCAATTTCTTACTTTTCAAGCATTCTACCACACATCAGACCTAAAAAGCATTCCTCACCCCCACTGCAGCTCTTCCTAGCAATGCAGTCACAAGTCTTACCTTCCTAAAGATGAACTGTGCAGCACAGATGCAGCTTGAACCCACAGCACCCTCCCAAACAGGGGTCTCGGTGCAACAGGCTGGTTGTCCTGTCCCTCCTTTGGAGCAGACTGAAGGTAGCCAAGTTCTGTGTAAACTCCTACAGTAAACACAACTGCTCATTGCAGGCTTGGTAGATTATAGATTGGTGAAATGGCAGAGACAGCAACAGAAGCAATAGTTATGGAAAAATGTCAGGGGAAACAAATCTTAAAGGCTAGAGAAAAAGTGGGTATTTTTGGGTGGTTTTTAATCTGAAATTTATCTATGAACATGCACAACTCAAAAATGAAGCCACTCTTGAACCAATTTCACATTTTCTCACCCAGGAATTTCTCTTACAGCTATATCAGTGATAGCTGCAAATGTTCACAGAATGAAAATCACGCAGCTTTAATCAAATTCCTATGCATGGGTACTCACCAAGGGACAATCCAAAGCAGGTGGAAAGTACAGAGTCTGCCTTTGATGGATCTCTTCAAATAAGGACAGCAGATATACATCCCTCACTGCAATAGGGATTGCTCCCTGCAGACAGAAACAGGGCTCACTGTGGACAACAAGATCCAATTGCTGCCAGCTCTAGGGTTTTGCAGCTACTGGCAGGACAAGGATGGCTCCCTTGTAGACAGGAAATGGGGCTGGGACACTGCAGAAAAGACCTGGGGCTGCTGGCTTTATGTGGAGAGGAGGGGAATTCACTCAGCAACACTGAGCCTCCCTCTCCAGTTATCATTCCCTCATTCCCCCTGTCTCACCAGGCCAGGGATATGTCCCTGGGACAGTGGAGTAACTTATGGCTCCTCCTGGTATCCACCATATCCAGGGACAGACAAAAGCACAGGAGCAGTGTCAGACCACATGGTGAAGCCCTCCCCAGGCATGCCCAGCTACTGGCATTTGGGAACCAGATCGTCCTGAGTTTATGACCGTGGCCATGGAGGTATGTGGACAGAGGAGGCAAAAGGGATTAGAGATGGAATGAGATAAAACTGAGATAGATTGAGCAATAAAAGAAAAGAAGGGAAAAGGAAAACTTTGAAGAGGAAAACAGATGAAAGAGCAAAATCAAGAGTGCCCAAACTGAAGGGAGAGGGGAAGAAATATGAGGATGAGTGAAAACACAGACTCTGGAAAAGCCTAGAGCATCACAAAAGGAGACAGTAGGTCAGAGAGAGAGCAGACATGGGAAAGTCATGGTTTTATTCAAGTTTTACTGAAACTTTGGTTTTCTACAATGACCTTGACTGCTGGTTTGGTCACAGCAGCAAAACAAAAACAAAACAGGAAATTCCACAGTTGTCTGATTCAAAAATATACAGAAGAAAAGGGAAATGACAAAAACTGGAATAATTTTGGCAGAAATTCAAGTGGAAAAACTGAGGCCAGTTGACATTTTCATTTTTAGAAACAATGATTTTCCTTTAAAATTCTCTTTGGGAGGTTTTTCTTCTTGGTCCTTTATGTTAATTGTTGGCAGAACAGCTTGCATTTACATGCTTGATCAAACGCTAGGGCTTTCTATCACTTAAACCAGTTGTTAATACTGTAATAGTAGTTGTGTTTCAGTATTTGGTAACTTAAGACTTCAAAATCTCAGTGAACTCCATCCA
The DNA here is from genome assembly GCF_012275295.1 of Melopsittacus undulatus. Lineage (NCBI taxonomy): Eukaryota > Metazoa > Chordata > Aves > Psittaciformes > Psittaculidae > Melopsittacus > Melopsittacus undulatus. Next base: position 4,433,161 of record NC_047529.1, on the reverse strand, counting down.
CACTGAATGCATGACAGCATCTGTCAGCCTGAATTAATTTAGAACCAGGCAACACCGACTTCAAGTTTATGCACAGGGCACGGTGCACACTCAGGCAAACAGCACAGAACGTGCTTTCAGCTATATTTGGATGTACAGGCACATAAAACACAATAACATTACAATATTTTTCTTCCCCTTCATCTAAATCAAAGACAAAAGTCAACAAGATCATGCCTGAGGTTTTGCAAAAAGAAAATCCAGGGAAGTAAATGTTCTGAGGGTCTCAACATCAATCATACTTTGTCTTTAATGAATGTATATCAGAAAATACGTGTCCTTATGCATGCATGTAGACACTCTTTGTGCATATAACACCTAGTCCAAAGCTATTCAAAGAAGGAAACAGCATCATTATAAATACCAAACGTTTCAAATCTGAACTAGAATGTTATATCTCACAACTGCTAGGATCATCTTGTATATATGCAGCTATCTCAGCAATTGAATGGTGGGATCATGCTGACTGTAATGTACTAGCAAATGCACTGAAAAGCATCAAAGGAAAAGTAATTACCTCTTACTAATGAGGCCTCCTCCCATCACCAGCTGCTGATGTTTCCTTGAGGATGGGGCAGGTGGAAGCACAATTTGATTGCATAACATTCCAGGCTGCATTTTTTTGTGCACTAAGAGCACCTACTGACTTCAAACAGGAACAACAGGACCTAAACCAGCATAAAACACAGAGCACGGAGGAATCAATGCCTGGGCAAAACGGTGTTGCTGATTTAAACATAACAAATAATATTACTGCATACTACTTGATGACTGGCAAGAGAGAAAATAAGACTGAGAAAGCATCTTGTATTCTTCCTTATGTGTCATCTCCTCAGCTCTTTAAGCACAATAACCCTGAAGAGAAAGAACTATGGATGTGCTCATGTGCACACATCTGTCTTAACACTGCCACCATAGGGTTGGCTTTACATGAGTCAAAAATGTTAGGTGTGAGTTTAACAAGAGATACATTTCATGAGTACTGTTTTAAGCTTGCATGATGATCAGCCTGGCACACTGTGACCCCAGCACTAGGGAATTGTGCCTTTTGTATTCTTGCCAATGATATGCAACAGAAAAACTGATTCTCTGTACATAAAATAGAGAAGAAGTAAAAAGACCTAAAATACAGCAAAATAACACAATCCTGTCTACAACTAAAAGATGAGATGCAGTCAAAGCAGCAAAAAAGTAGAAATCTAAACCTTTCTACTTGAGCAAGCAATCATGCCTGTACTTTTCACCTGCCAGCTCCAGCTGTGCACAGCAATTAAACACACTGTACTCACAGGCTGGCCCTATTGTCTTGTGAGATTTTTGTTTAGGCTGTGGGAGATGGCTGCATTTAAAAGTAATAATAAAAGAGGACTTTGTGTTATCAGAACTCATGCCAAGCAACTATAAAGAATTTTGATGGCTCTTTCATTTCACATGGGGCTTTAATCTGCAACAACTACCTTCTTCCAGCATGTGTGCGTTCCCTCTTTGTGACTGACAGTGAATGGAAAAGCCAGGATAACTGATACTGGCTACAAGCCACTTTGATATGACCTTTTCACTTCACTATTTAAAGCCCTGGCCACTCCTGAGGTTTAAGCCTCCGTTCCTCACTTGGACTGAATGTTTATGGATCTCTGAGGTCTCTTTCCAATGGATCTGGGATTTTTTTCTACAATGGATTGACTCATTTATTTCTCCTGCCTTGATTCCCTAGGCAATATCATCACATCTGTAGCTGACTCCAGCACACACATTAATGAGAGCAACAAAAACAGTGAGAGCTACAGTTTCTGCTTGTGCATTTCTTTCACTTCACAACCTGTGAATCAGTTATAGTGAAACACATCTGGAACAGAATTCACACACTCCAAATAACACAGGATTCCTTGCAAGAATATTCTTATAGGAAGCCCCTATTTGTGTCCATCTCGAGGTTATTTATATTTTACTGAGACAACTCAGAGCCCACTAAAACAAAGCAAATATTCAAGAATCGCTTGTACCTTACTGCTGGGCACCAGTTTCAGTTTATGACTGATTTGTGACTTTTATCCCTCTTATCCAAATGCTCTGAGATACCCTTGGCTTCTGAGAGAGCTGGAAACCACAGGATTACTTCGAAGATGGCAGTGATTCTTCCAAATCCAGACTGAAAACAAAGCTCTTGGATCCAACCCCAAAAAGTTCACATAGCAGTAGTTTGTACCAATTTCTGCAAAGACAAATTCCACGTAAGCAATATCACAGCAAAACTAAAGTTGATGGGTTTATATCTTCCTAACAGACCTCCCTAAAGTATTCACACCCTTCCAACCAGTGCTACCACTGAAAATCACTGCTGGGGAAAAAACCCTGTGTAAATTAAGTATTAGAAAAGAACTTAATCAATATGAGTCTATGACCAAACCAAAACCTTCCCTTGGAGCTGTGATGGATCATTCTAGAGCAGTACTTTCTGCCTGGATATGTTCAGCTATATGATCTGGTTTGCAAGGAAATGGATCTTTTCCAAATGGCTGCACTGAATATAATTTTCCATGGGGCTTTACCAGACTGCAATTACTGACATTGCTGCTGCAAGAAAAGAAGGGGAAAGTGTTAGTTTGTAAGATGTGCTAAGCCATTACCACAGTTGCCTTTTTGCAAAGGCACAGATCTTCAGTCAACAGCAAGATAGCTGAAGTTTTGCTAACAACTAAAGTTCAACAACAAGGTAGATTAAAGATTAAAATATAAAGCAGAATATTTCTTCCTATATAAAAGCTCTGTAACCTCAGTAGATACCTATTTCTACTAGAAGATCCCAGCAACGAGCAGAGGGTAATGGGGTATGTAGAAAGCCAGAGGGATCAGATTAGGATAAGATTATTTAGTTCTCCAGTTTTAGAAGCAACTGGTGCTTCAGCTGAAACAGTCTCCAGCAGAATAATGGTGAAAGCTGAACTTCATTAATGGCAGTAGTCACACTACAATGGGGGTGAAAAGGGACTGTTCACAGCTACCCCAGCGTTGCTACTTGATTGTCTCAATCTTGACTCTTGATGAAATAGTTGCTCTATAACAGACCAGCAGTTCTTTAGTGAGGCACTCAGCTTCCCTGAAGAGCTGAAATAGTACAAACCTTTAAGAGGTTTCTGAAAGCTCAGATGTGGCTCTCAGTGGAATTTGTACTTCGGAATCACTGAGGGACCTTAACAAACTTCCCTAGGAACGACAGGGGAATTTTTTCCTCTCTTACTGGCTCGGTGTGATTTTTAGTAGGAAAAGTGTTCTAATCACAGGTCAGGATTGCAGATTCAAACTGCTCAGTGTGACATCACCCAACTTTACAGCAGCTGTTCCAACCTGAAACCTTTGTAGTCATTCAAATCTGTTTGAACTACAGTCCACTGGAGGTGACAGCTTTGCACAAAGGCTTTATTATAACGTAGTAATACAATTAAGCCTTAAAGCCCAGATCCTTTAAAGTGTTTCAGATGGACAGGCTGTCTGTCTGTACAAACATCTGTCACAGGAGCCTCCAACCCTGCATGTTCTTAGTGACTTGATAAAGCTCACAGGAGCCTAATTTTGAATTGTAGCAAAGAGACACTGAGGATGTTTTACATGCAACAAAGCATTAATGGGCAAATTTCTGAGCTGATTCAAACCTGAATCTTGGAATTTCTCTAAATTCCTGTCTTCTGATGGTTTGCTGTTGTTACCATGCGACAAGCAGAGCAAGTATCCAAAAGTCCCCCCTCAACAAAACACCAGGAAGTCTTCATTACCTTTAATCAGCTATTCTTGCCCTCACCTTTCTGTTGACTTACACAGTTGTGTCTATGACACTGGCTGGCTTACTGATTCAGCTGCAACATAAGCCCTCCTTAAGAGAAGTACTTTCCAGGGGACTCCGTCTAAGGGGTGGTCCAAGTTACTGTACAGCTGCACATTAATCAGTATCACTGCAAGTGAAGGAAAGAGAATGCATAATCAGAGAAGAGAATCAGTCTGAGATCAGTGTCCGTTGACCATAAAAATCACACCCCCAAATTAATGATAGTGCTAAATGGGCTATTCTGTAGGTAGTTCTCTGGCTGTGAAAGGCCTCATCTTATCATAGAAACATAGAATGGTTTGGTTTGGAAAGAACTTGAAAGATCATAAAGTTTCAACCCCCTGCCAAGGGCAGGGACACCTTTCCCAAGACCAGGTTGCTCCAAGCCCTGTCCAACCTGGCCTTGAACACTGCCAGGGATGGGGCATTTACCATTTCCTTGGGCAAGCAAGATTGTTCTCAGCCACCAAGTTTATTCTAGTGTTAGAAGAGTTAGAAGGCTAAAAATGCTTCATGAATTATTAATACTGCCCATTTCTGTCCAGATGCATTACTGTTTACAGATATTGTCGCTATAAAAGGACAAGATGTATTCCTTAATGCACCATTTCCTATCACTTACTCCGTCAATGATCCACATGAAAGGAGCAAGATAGATTCAATTAACACATACCTCGGGGGTGTCTGCTGAAACAGAACACTTACAGAGTAACCCATTTAATCTAATGTGGCTTTAGAGGCTGAATAATTGAACCTACATTTATTTGTGTTTGTGTTATTATAATTACAGGCCTAGAAAACCAGAGATTTTATGTCAGCAGACTAATAATTAAATACTTGGTCAGATTCCTTTATTGCTTCAAATCAGCTTCTCTCTAACTCCCTCCAAGAGTCAACAAATCTATCAGTTCTAATTCACTCATTTTCAATCAATCCCCTGAAGTTCCCCCTCATTTCCTTCATAAAAGCTCACGTTCACTTTCCTGTCCCATTCTCTGATACCCCCCATCCTTCTCTCTCCCATTTCTACACTATAATTCTATGACAAATGCCAGGTACATGGTTTGGGATAACATAAAAGCAATTAAATCACCAAATTCCAGGAACTGCAGCTTTAATGTGAACTCTTAATATGGTTAGCCTAATAATAACAAAAACCCCTCCCAAAACCTGGTAATATTTACAAAGACTTATTGTCTCTGGTCACACTACGATTCATCAAAGCATTGCAATTAATCGTCTTGATGGATATGAATATGGCAAATGTGCATCTGTCAGACACACCCACGTACAGGGAAAGGAAATGTCTGCAGTGTTTTCTTCACTTCTATAAGCAATCTTTCCTTACAAGTGTTTAACTTCTTTGCCTTATAATGTCAGATACCACAGTAGTGTAGCAGCAAGCGAATTCACACTGTATATCAGAGCTTTCAGTCTTTCTCGGCATCAATAAGGTTTATTGCTGACATATACAGGAAACCTAAAATGTCACAACCTAAAAGAGCTGTGAAAGATTTAAATTAACTAAACATGGTCTGTACAGTGAATAAAGTTACCTCCCAATTCTAGACATAACACTGGAAGATTTCAGGTTTGCATTTATCACAGACAAATGTCATTCTTTTCTGCCAAGGATTGATTTTGATGCTCAGAAGCAAAAAGTGCTGCTGACTAAATGCAGGGAGTATCCCTGCATGGCACCTTCAATGAATTTGAGAGCTCCTCCATGATCTAAATAGCAGTTTTCTTGTCAATCTTGCTAAAAGGAGTAGGACTAGAGAGCGATACTTGAATTGCAAACATATTATGTGCTTTCTCCTCATGATTCTAAAGACCAGGGAAAGAAAACAATGAACTACTGAGCTGAAATTGAGAGGAAGTTCTAAGAGCCTCACACACTTCAGCTAAACGTCGGCTAAGGAGTGAGAAAGTCGCTGGTATAAAGCACTTGAATCCATCTGCTCTTTTCTCTCAGCAGGGGTTGTTTTATGTGGCACAGAGAAGAGACTTGGATGTGGGAAAACATTGTATTCTAAATAGTAAGTACTTCTGAAACCTGCAGTGTCTTTCTGTGCCTAAATGCATCTCAAAATGTGACCACTGAATGGCAGTTTTAATTGGGTCTTCAACAAAATAAAACAGGAGAAAGAAAGGAAGATAGATAGATAGGTAGGTAGATAGATAGATAGATAGATATACTTAAGTGATATGAAATCCAGTTATACACAGATATTTAAAGGTTTAAGCTCAGAACACCACCACAGGCATGTCCCACAATGCTCTTTGCCCAAGGGGATCAGCCTGACTATGTGGGAGACTTGGTGTGGGACGGTGACCACAGCATCTCCAACAACTGCTCTGCAGGCTTCTCAGGTGCCAGGGCACCCATACAGGAGCCTGAACTGGAATGCAGGCAAGAGAACTGGTGCTCTTCCATGAATTAAAGTGGTGCTTGTTCAGTCCCCAGTCTGCACTGGCTTCATAGAGAAACAAGGGTGCTCAGCACCTGAGCAAGGAACTCTATAAGGCCTCAATCTGTGAATGATCATTAAAACAAATATCCTTACGTGTGCAATCTCTGCAACACCAGCAGAACTTGCTGTGTGTTTATGTTCCTTTAACTGCTGTTTGACTAAAAGATACGAGGAGTGGGAAATCCTGACAAATTTATATCCAGTTCTGGTCACAATAAAACGTGCTGGTGTTGGAAACAACACTCTGCCTCTGAGCACGTTCTCAAGAGCAATGCTCTGTATGTAATGATTACAGATATGCAACACTGGGTGTGCCTGTTCATACAACATTTTGATTTGTCCTTGACTGTCTGGGAAACAACACTCTAGTATTCAATGCCCTTAGTCATTTCAGAGTGATGTATCTGTTACCACGAGAAAAATGAAGCCAAAAACTACGACTAGCAAAGACCTGGAGTGAACCAACAATTCATGTTATGAAATATGTTTATGAACTACATGTGCTCCAGCTCTCCATGTGAAAGTAAACTTCTCATGAGGCTTGCAGGCCAACTCTTAAAATCACAGAAAAGGTACATAAACCATCAGGCAGTTAATGCAGTCTTATATATGTATAAAGGGCACCTCACACCATCAGCATATTTTTCCCTCCACTGAACTTTATTCTCTTCTATCCTTTTGCTTGCTCTTTGAAAGGAGCTAAAGCAGAAGGATTTAGAGTTGACATGCCACAAATTCACTTGTTCTTTCACCATAGACTTGTCTATAAGTGCAGAGCTAGCAACAGACTGCATCTATTTTGACAAAAATAATCATAGACTCATAGAACCAACTAGGTTGGAAAAGACCTTTAAGATCATCCAGTCCAACGCTTAATGTTGCTTTTCCTACGTTTATAATAACCCAATTGCAAGAGAAGGCTCAAAACCCAGTAACTCCAGCCTACAAAATGGACACTGGAAATTCTGTAATTATGTCCTTACCATGAATGTACTTTCCTTATGCCATCACCATTCCTGTGGGAATCAGTAATCTTCATTGCAACACCCCATTTTCAGGTCCAAAACCCCCTCTACACTCATTCCCCTCACAGCATGAAAAGCAGGGTAACAGCTTCCAGAATTGCCCTTATTGGCAGCAGAAGGATTTGTGAGGGGCCCAGGAGTTAAGATTTAGATGAACTGTGTTGGTTGGTGACATCTGAAAATACTTGTTTCTTAGCCTGGCTGAGATGCAAGCAATTGTGTCAGAACCATGCTGCTCTGAGTCAAGCAAAAGAGCAAAGTAAATATATAGTAGGATAATATGAACAAGCAGCAACATTTAAAGCTGGGTGGCATAAGCACTACAGCACTATCACAGTAGTTATTACCCATTTACATTCTCAATGCTGTTCAAGGCTCTAACTTTATAGCAGATAATCTACCAGAGAAGGAAGATCCAAGCAGCTGATGACACCAAGTACATCTATTCCACAAGAAATACACGGAATGACACAATTGCCTCAAAACCCACTTCACTTGCTAGGTCACAACATTATTTTGATGTTCAAGCAGCAGACAACCCCCTAACCTACTTTTAAAGTATCTAATGGAGCGTGTGTTCCAGTTCTACAGGGAGCAGAAGAGAATGGAAATCAGAGATCTGCTTTACCTAAGAGAATGCACGAGGTCAAAGGTAACACACAGCAAGAGGTAAAAATAAGGCCACGCATCTTGCATGCTCCAAGGGCATTTATATAGCCATAGCTCCAGCCATGTGTACATCTGCAGCTCACACTGAGCAACAGAATGCTTCTTGTGTTTCTTACTACTGTAGAAAAGGTGCTGCTCAAATACTTTTTGAACCCAGGAGATCCTCAGGACTCTGATTCCATTTCCCAGTCCTATCCCAATGCCAGCACTAAGAGCAGTGAGCACAACATCCTCACACCCATCGCTCAGCAAAACCAAACCTTCTCACAGGATTTGGAGCCTTGAGGGCTAAGGGGAAGATGTTGAAGATGTTATTGAGCTCTGCTTCGCTCTGTGTTAACCAACAGGCCCCAACCTCCCAGCCATTTTCACTGAAGGCTGAATTCAGCAGCATGTAATCATTATTTAAGGTTTAACACCACCCTAGGTCTCATGTAAGCATATTTCAACTTGGTCAGTACTTTCCACCACAAATCTGACAGGATTTTGCCTCATGCTAAAAAAGAAATCCTTTTCCCAAATACCCTGTTCTTGCCTTGAAAACTTGACAATGTGTGCAATAAAGGGAAATGGGGTAGGCACACCCATACCACTTGACAAGAAATGCGCACACACAAAGTTTGTCTGGATCTTGTGGAATTGTTTCCCACTGCATGGAGTGGTACCACTATTGTATCCCACTCCCCTGAGCAGAGGGTTCTCATCTCTCATAGGTGAGAAAATAAGATGGGACAGTTCTGGTCATAAAAAGGACATGGAATTGTTAGAACAAGTCCAGAGGAGACCACGAAGATGATCAGGGGCTGTATGAAGACAGGCTGAGAAAGTTGGGGCTGTTCAGCCTGGAGAAGAGAAGGCTGCGTGGAGACCTCATAGCAGCCTTCCAGTATCTGAAGGGGACTACAGAGACGCTGGGGAGGGACTGTTCATTAGGGACTGTAGTGATAGGACAGGGGTAACAGGTTCAAACCTAAACAGCAGAGGTTTAGATTGAATATAAGGAAGAAATTCTTTACTGTGAGGGTGGTGAGGCACTGGAATAGGTTGCCCAGGGAGGTTGTGAATGCCCCAACCCTGGCAGTGTTCAAGGCCAGGCTGGACAGTGCCTTGGGTGATATGGTTTAGTGTGAGGTGTCCCTGGCCATGGTAGGGGGCTTGGAACTGGATGATCTTAAGGTCCTTTCCAACCCTTACTATTCTATGATTCTATGATAATTACTCACAAGTTTCAGTCATCATGGTTCAGGTGCCTCACCTTCAGTAACACCACTCAAATAGCCTCCATTGTGGTCTATTGTCCAGATAAAGAAATTGAGAGACAAGATAAGTTAATCAAACAACACAATGTGAAGAAGTACTCTCATAAGTCATCAACTACAAATTGTACTATCCTCCACATCATCAGGATTAAGTTAATGTAGTTTTGATCCTTCCCCTGCTACAAGTATCATGTTTGTGTTGCAGAGGGATCTGAATTAAAATGTCTGCCACTTATCCAAGGTATGAAACCAAATCCTTTCTTAATTATATTACTTGAAATCTTTAAAGCAAACCCATCTTTTCTAGAGAAAATAAACATCACTAGGACACCAAGCCTTCCTCTTCACTAGCACAGGTAAGTTTATGCAGTGAGCTGAGACTGATCTGCAGAGTCTTGCATAATTCCCTCATCATTCAGGACAGTCCATAAAGAGAGAGGATGAGACACTTCCCAAGAAAAACATTCTTATTGCTCTTTGGGAAGGATGTGAAATATCGCATGTTTATCCAAATAAATGAAGCCTCCAAGCCTTTAGAAAGAGATTCCTTGCTAGTGAAGTATTAATAATGCTGAAACAGAGGATCAAATAGCTGCCCAAATAACCATATCAATGCATTCGTTTACTTAACTAACACTGCACAAAAGTCTGAATCAACACACCATGAGGCAAGAACAGGACATAAATTTCTTCTGTGTGGGTAATATAAAACACTGCCTCAGTTCTAATCAGGTTATCATGTGAAAAGGAAAAGCTTTACAAGCAAGTTACACATCAGTTTAATCTGGACTCCTCTTTCAGGGTTAGATTAGGATTTCATTCCAGAAGCAAAGGCAAGATCCTGACAATCCCAGAAGACCAAAAACTGAGCACTAACAGTTTCAAGTTGGAAACATGATTTCTTCATGTATTTGGATGGAAAAGGTGGATCACAATGTGATCATCAGAAACCGTCAGATGATTTTAGGCCAAGAATAATAATTAGTTCCAAGGGAATTCTTTTCCTTATTCCAGAGGGAAAATGCATCAAATGACAATAACAGGGTAGAGCTTGGACTTCTCTGCCTGCCATCAGATAGATCACAGCTGTAACTACAAGGAAAGTCACCTTGAAGTGTAATGCAACTCCCAGACCATCAAGGTCCAGAAGAAATCCATTTACAGCTAAGAACTATATAAATATCACACGCAAGAGAATGCCAGGACAGTAATGTGAGAAGGTGAGAAAGGAAAATGGCCTATTGAGAGAAGGGAAGTGAGGAAATACAGCTTAGGGATTCTTTGGTTAGAACAAAAAGAAGTCAGGAATGCAGCCTGATGTGGAGCACTGTACTTTGAGATGTTCCTCAGAGGGCCAGGGAGGAGACTGAGCATTCCCTGGAATAAAAGAGGGAAGAAAATTATTGCTTTTGGCACTTCATGATTTCAAATGGAAACCAGCTCTAATATAGAAGGTATAGTAAATTTAGTCTTAAACAAGGGACTTGGCAGACAAAATTATAAGTGGTGGTATAAATGAGAACAAAAGCTTTTCTCAAATAACTAGACATTTAGCTGGATAATCCCATAGGATTCCTGCAATCCCAGATAACATCTTGCCTGGCCCATATCAGAGTATCCTTCAAGCTTTATTTGTACCCTCCAAACCTTATTTATAACCTTCTTAAAAGTGCTAAACAGCCACTGCAGCTGCGACAGGTTTCTGGGACCTTCATCCGTGCTCTGTTCTGAAAGAACCTCACCTGGCACTCATGAGAAAGGGGAGAACAAGAACAGGGAAAAGGGGGAAAATATAGGATATTCTGAGAGAACACTGCATTAGCTCCTACAGTACCTCAAGACTGATTACTGGTGACTTTTGCCTACTGCCAGAAGTGGATGCAAACCTAGATGTCAGCTGAGAACTGGATGTGTACAGCAATCCCCCAAACTATAGTATGCAAAAAAGCATCCTCCAAAGTCAAGGTAGAGCAGTGTTAGCAATTACCATATGGGGGAGCACCTCTTTTAATAGAGCTCATCTCCTAAGCCACTTCTAAACCTGTGTGCAGGCATTTGAGGTTCTTCAGTGCTCCTGAGCCAACATCTCTGGTTCATGCAGTGGTAAAGTGACATAAGGTAGACAAGCAGCTTCATTTAGCATGCTAGAAGAAACCAAAGCAAAGTGACTGGCTGATTTTGTACCAACTACCAGCAAGTGTTTCTCTATCTGCAAGCCACAGAAACACATGTACTCATATGGTAAATATATAATAACAGACAACTGATAAGACCTCTTCCATGCTAGGAAGGGTAGCAAAATTCTTTATGAGATCTTATAAAAATGCAGATAGCATTTATTAATAAAATTAATCTCTGACTACACAGACTTTACTCATACTCTCACATATCCACAAGCACCAGCTTTCCTTTATCAGAATGTTTTATGGCTCTAGTTCAGTTCCCCATCTTCTTGGCACCTTATCTTTAGGTCAGTTCCTCCTCTCCATTTGAATGAAATCACACATCTGGTATTCCATAGCCATTAACATACCTTCCCTTTTAACCCTTGTTCTCCTGTTTTCCTTGGAGCCACCACAAATACTTTTTTCTTCCCCATGCACACATTTTTAATTAAAAAAAGATAACATTTACATATTAAGTTCCAGAAGCAGTTCTAGTATTAGAGCTATAAGAAATTGTAGCTACAAACAATAAGAAATGGATAGATACCAAATCCACCAAATACATTCTTAAAGCAGTATTGGCAATGTGATCACAAAAAGCACCAAACTGCTTCCCGTTGAACAAAAATCTTATCTACTAAACTCATGTGGCCTTTGGAACAATTCTGGACACGTAACATTGTGCATAGAAAAGAAGCATCAATAGTGCCTACCAAGGCTGACCCCAGGTTTATAAAGTCTTCTAATGAGCACCAATTGGACAAAACAAGAGATCCTCAGTTTCTTACTGGGGGAAAAAAAGTCAGGTTTGCTCAAAGAAGGCACTTCTGCACATAAATTATTTGAGCAAAGCCATATATATACACAGTGTGTTGTATCTGCATAACAGTGTTTAATGCATTTGCTCAGTCCAGAACTTTGTTTTGGTGGAAAGAACTGGAAACTAATTCTCTGTGAGGAATAAATCCATAACAACACTTCAATCATCAGCAGATCCAGGACACACAAGGTGTACACAACAGCCCAACACTTTGTCCCAGTAAGGATACCTGACATGCAGATTTGACACAACAGGCATGTTTATTGATTATAGTCTCTCATATGACAGTCTCTCTGCTATTTATGTACAATTAGCATCATGTTTCATTCTGAGCTGTAACTACTTTGGATTGAATTTACTTGGATCTGACTACATGCAAATACACTTGTTACGGTCACATCCCTTGGTATGAGAGGTTTTTCTCTTTTCAAAGTGATGGGATGCATTTTCAATGTGAGTATAAAAATGCTGCAATAATTGTGCTTTTAATCCACTGCTTTCAAAATATACACATTATTAATCTCCAACTCAAAACCACTTCAGGCAAGGACACAGACAATGAGCTCAGATTCAGGCTGTCCAGCTTTTCAGTCACAAAATGAGATGAAGTTAATACTTCACAGTGTTAATTTGCACCTGCCTTATGGCCAGCTCAGGAGAACTCTGCCAAAAGCATGAGTAATCTCAACAGAAGATGACATGGGTGGGTCAGCCAGCTCTGTTAAAATGCAGGCACCAGATTCCCTGACTATGAAAGCATTTGCTCAAGAGGATGTTGTGTTACTCTGAGAATGCCTGAGAGCTGCAGAACACTAACCCTATGCTGAAAAGAGAGGGGCAGTGAAGCTCCATAGGTAACCACTTGGATTTCTTCACAATTCCAAGGACAACATTTTGTGGTGTCCTCTAACAATAAATAATACAAAACCTTAATCCTGTGTGACTGCAGCCAGTTTTAGGTTCATCAAAAGGTGGCATGCAATACAAACATCCAACTCCATAGATGTATGGGTATCAAATACTACAATTAACAGAAAGGCTTCAGCTGGCACTGACAGTTAAAGGAGACAGAAGCCTAAAGGAAATCCAGGCTTTGCTACTTCCCAGACCCATCATAGTGCCATGCAGAGCTAACCAAGCTACTGTCTCTTCCTTTGTGTTGGGTTTATCTATGCAGAGCATGTCCAATCTTGCTCTATCTCCTTCACTGCCCTGCTGTCACCACAGTGCTGAGTTTGAGGGCATTTAGAACATTATGGGAGACACTGTGACATAATAGGCTCAGCAGACAATCGTATTGTAATATAATACTACGTTAGTATGCTAGCAGTATAGTGTACCAATATTATTAGAGGAAGCACAAAGATTATGAAACAACTTTCAATTTCAGGGTCTTTCATATTGCTGTGATAAAATCCTTAAAGCACTAAGGAGACGTAGGTAGGGAAGAAGATAAACCTGAAACGTGATCACACAGGAAGACATCTGCATTGGTTTACAAGGCTCCTGGCTCCAAGTACACATATACTAAATGTTTAAAAACAATTGGAGTGAAGTACTCATTTTTGACTCAAATGAAATCACAGTTATCAGCTCCTGATACAGTAATATGTAAGAAAATACAAAGTGTGGGTTATCCTCAGGTGGAGATCCAGTTTAAAAGGCTGGAAGTCTTCCATCCAAATACATACAGTTTTTTACCTTCAGACAATCTGTTACCCTATGCAAGACTTCTGACTATGAAGATAACTGACTATGGAGATAAATTCAACACAGTCTTTACAGTTTTCAGCTGAGACTGATGGTGAATCCCTTCCACGTCTCCCAAGTAGGTCACAGAGCACTCCTAATCAGCACCAGTGTGTTATATTTTTTCACCTGTGGCCATTTATAGGCCTGGAATGGGTTTTAAGTAAAACCCATAGCCAAAACAGTGTTGTAAAGTGAACTGCAGTAGCAATGTTACTACTAGAGATAACCTTATGCCATCCCAAGGAAAGCTAAACAAACAAACCCCTGCGAGTCATTACCGCTCTGCCAGGCTCACACTAAACAACCTCATGTACACAGATAGTATCCAAGTTACTCCGAGAGCAGCCTGTGCTAATATTGGCAACTGAAGCCCCATTGAAACAGTCATGACACAGGTCACAAATCGTGTCTGGCAGCATACAGAGCCTGCTCAGAACCAGGGAAGTCACACTCACTAGTACGCTGCTTGTTTCTTGTGTTGTCTTGAAGGTATCTGGCACTGTTTAAGCTTTAACAAACAGACTTTACTTTCAAACATTCTCAGAGCTTGTCCAAGGTTCTAAAGAGCACCAAAAGATCATTCTCCCATCTACCTTTATTAATGGGAGCTGTGCACTCAGCTAAGCAGCGTGTTTCAGTATCACCTCTAAGTGCTCTATGCTGCAAGTCTGACATACCTTTCTATGTAAGCTTGTACTACGGTAGATTTGTGGTGATGCTGCCAAGGGCAGCCCAGAACTGAGAAGCAGGTTTTCAAATCCAACAATAATTGGCATGTAAGGCTCACAAAAGAGAAGGATGGAGAAGGAGATTCTTCTCATTGTGTTTTAGCCATCTGGTTGCTGGACATAGTTATCTTTCCACATGATGTAAGTCTAGGAGAGAATGGGCTTCCCCACACAGCAAGGAAGCTTCTGGAAGGTGTTAAATGGCATCATTTGTGCCTGGAATTTTTTGCCCTGTGGGTTTCTCAGATAGCACACTTCCCTGCATGTACTGAGGCTTCACAATGAAGTGTTAAATGTTCTCTGTACTTCAGCCTTCATGGAAAAGTGTATGATTAGATATTTACCTAAGTAAATGGGGACAGAAACTGAGTTCAGAATACTTTAATCTGTTTCACTGATATGGGAACTCATGACAAGCAATCAGAATGCATTCAAATGGTCAGAAACAAGACTAGGAAGTAAGTTTCAGCTCTTTTTCCACTTGATCAGCTGGTAGTCACCCACAGACTTTACCACTGTGGTATTCTATGGAGCAGTTCAAGAGGAAGAGGAATCACAGATAGCACAGATCATGAATATATAAGTCTGGAGTTGGATTGATGTCTAAAAGTTCTCTTGCTCCCTTTACCACAAAGCTGGGTAGCCATTTAAATTAGCCTGAACTGGTCTGTCTAAAGCTGTGTGTCTGTGTAAACAGCAGATTAGAAGCATTGTATAAAGGCATTGAAGTAATGCTTGAAATGGGGCAGTTATTGCATAAGGTTGTCATTAGTGAGTCAAGTAATTCTTTCCTAGACTCAGTGGTAACACACTGCTTCTCACAAAGTGGGGTGTAAAACAGTAGCAAGTGCTAAATGCTACTTTTCAATAGCTTGCAAGACATTTGTGGAGTATATTCCCAAAGCTTGTCTATATGGTTTAATTTAATGTCTGCTATCAGCCTACTCTGCTCAGTACTGTAAATCACATCTGGTGTTGTATTTTGAATTGTCTCTGCTGCATCAGAGTTTAGTCATCAGTGATGTACTTTACCCAGACTTAAACCATAGTGGTTGCCCTGTACCTTAAAATCACCTTGAGCTGACAAAGTGCCCTGTCTGGCACTTTGGATTGCTCCAACTCTATTATTTTTTACTAAGAGAGTTTCTACAAAGATGAAGGTATTTAAAACCACCATAAAATATGTCAATATTATTGGGTGTATGTAAGCACAGCAGCCACACCACTTTCAGGTTCATGAAACAATAGATTACTGCTGGTTTAGGGCTCCTAGGGCTCCCAAGATCAGCAAGTTCCTGATCCCTTCCATGTCTTATCACTGCCTCTGTAAATTACCAGAGATTCATCACTTGGAGAACAGATTGGGGTGGGTGGGTTAAGCCTGAGTATTTGCTAAAGAACCATATGGATCATTACAAGGTGTGCAAAGAGGAAAAGCTACATTTATCAGGAATTAAATTAACATACCTCGCAGGAAGGTCTTTGGTATTGACTATGGCAAAGGCTCCATTTTGTGAATGCTTTGAAAGTGTTTCTGAAGAAGCCAAATGATAGAATAAGAAAAAGGACAGATAAATGTAACCCTTTACTACTAAGCCATCTAAATAAAGAGCTCAGTCTACACCATCAGGTCATTCTCCACTGGAAATTACCTTCCAGGCTGATTTTCAGCAGGCACAGATGCATAGATGGTATAGCAGTATAGATATAGTAGGAGATGTCTGGCATCTGTGCACCCCACACAGCAGTTACACCTCTGAGCTACATGACATTTTCAACTAGAGGAAGAGAGGCAGGGAACCAGAAGAAAGCCCAAAGCTTGCTTCTATCAGACCCCTTCAAGATGCTGATTGAAAGTCATTTTCTGTGTCTGACCCTTAGTTCCTCACACCCTCAAAATGGGAGTAAGGACATTGTATTCATCAAAGCACACACATTTCCTGACAGAAAAATATGCTTGTCATAGGGTAAGACCTGTTAGAATGAGAGTTCAGCCTTAAGGCACTACTGAAATATAGGCAACAGTCAGTTTACAGCAAGGAGAGCCCCATCCTTTCCAAATAGCCAGCCCCTAAACCTGCTGTATGATCCACAGCTCCAGCTCCAACTGTAACATGCATTTCACAGGGTTTTCTTTCTATACTTCCTTGTCATTTTGGAGGTTCCCACTGGTTAATGCAACTCCCTTTGGAGCACATTGGTTCAGAACACATTGGGGAATTATTACTTCAGGCTGGTCAAACAATTCAGTGATTTGTTTACAGAAAATCTGTGCTAAATAGCTGGCCTGTTGTCATGACCCTTCACCCACATCTTTCCATAGTGCTTACCAGGATGTCATGCAGGAATAAATTCAGCAGCATTGAACGGGTGCCTCCTAAGAGCAGTTAGTGTAAGGGGAAAGAGGAATTCCATATCATGTATAGTAAGTGAAGCTGTTTGACAAACAGCCCTTGCTTGTGGATGAATGAGTGGTTTATGCTAGCATTCACCACTGATTACCACTCCATGGGCTTATGAAACACAAATAGCTACAAGCAAACATCCTTGCATAACTGCCTATGTATGCTCCAATACAATACATCATAAAGGAATAAAGACTGAAGCCAGTTCTTAACAAAGCCCATTCCTGCTTCTGTAGATCACTTTTCTCATTGTGCTATCATTTGTCTGCAGAATTATTGTGCTTAAAATCATGACAGTTTTCAGCGAACAAATCCTGGTAAACCACAAATGTTTGCAGATTCTGACACTATAAGGAGCAGATTTAGATCGGGGTGATTAAAGCAAATTTCCTTTACTAAAAGGATCTGATAGATAACCCCAAACTCTCCTCCTCTCCTCAAATAAATACAGCCTCTTGCAACCACAGTCTTTCCTACACTGAATCTCTTCAGCAGGTATCACATTTCCGAAGGAGCGGAGCGGTTCTTGCAGGAGAAGGGATCTGCAGCCCAGCTAAAGGGCTGTAAATTTCCATTGCCCAGCCTGCTCCTCATTGTGTGCCACAGGCTGGCCTGACCTTTCCACAGTGCAGCCCCTGTCTTTGTGCCGTGTTCATGTGCATTCCAGCAGCCCTCGGTGCTCCCAGCGCACGGTTACAAGCGGAGGACAAGGAGGAGGAAAGCCAACGAGACAAAAAGTGAAAGAATTCCAACAGGAGATGAAATCTGGGAGGGGTTTTGCTGCACAGCTCCTGATGCAAATAAATGAGACCCTGATCCAGCTTCCCGTGAAATTTGTGCTGCAGTTACTATAAAACAAGGAGAATCGAGCTCTTTGCCAGTTATTTTGTCTTAATCACAGCACATGCTGAGCACATGCATCTTTGGAGCCAAATCTCTTCCCTTAACTGGCACACGTGGATCTATGATTGAGTTTGCAAATTAGGGCCCCAAATAGAGAGCCATGTGCTGAAGGGAGCAGAAATGTCTTAGATCCACAAATCTGTTTCTTAATAACCCCCTATGTTTTAAGACAACTTCAGAAGGAAGGATACACACACTTGTCCCTAAGGACACACACACTTGTCCCTAAGGATACACACACTTGTCCCTTTCCTACCACCAAACCTTTGCTTTTAATATGTGGAAAATCCAGCTCCTAGTCCCTGTCCTGTCAGACCCCCAGGGAGGGCAGGCAGTATCTGCCTGGCTGTGTTATCAGCCCCCCCCCATAAGCAGAGGGGAGCAGAAGAGAGGCAGAGCCATGGGAACAGCAGGGCTGCATGCACTGTTCAGACCATGCAGTGTGCTTTGCTCTGAAGTCCAGACTAGGAGATTTGGATGCCTGCTTTCAACAATGCTCACTCTTTTATCACCCTTTACCTTTCCTTCTCTTCCCTTCTAACATAAGCCTTCATCAAAGGGCTGGACCATGTGCTAAGCTCCTTCTAGCTCCCTGATCAAGGTTATAAGTTGTAGGAGCAGCAAGCAGCCTGTCTCTGAGTTTGCTGGGCTTTAAAATACAGCCATCTGCTCCCTGTTGTCCTGGAACATACCAGGCATGTGAAGGACCTGGCTGTAAAAGCAGTACCAGAAGCCATATGAGGTCAAAGGAGGAGCTTGGAATCCCTTTTTTGGACTGCTGGTAAGAGCAGGGCTGCACAGTCACTACAGAAGGTGGTC
The DNA here is from genome assembly GCF_012275295.1 of Melopsittacus undulatus. Taxonomy (NCBI): domain Eukaryota; kingdom Metazoa; phylum Chordata; class Aves; order Psittaciformes; family Psittaculidae; genus Melopsittacus; species Melopsittacus undulatus. Next base: position 4,414,283 of record NC_047529.1, on the reverse strand, counting down.
AGACACAAAAAGCAAGTTTCATGCAGTGTGCTGGGGAAGCTTCCCTCCCAATGTGCACAGTCACAGAGAAGACATGAGACTGAGAAGGGTTTGATGCAAGATTCGGGGAGGTTGTCCCTGGCTTGTTAGACCCTAGAGACTCAGCTATTGTAATGCTTAGGTTTAATGACAGTAGAAATATAACACATTTTATTGCCTTACCACATCCAGTGCTCTGCCTCCGCTGTGCTTTCAGATACAAAACACAATCCCAAGAGATTAACTCCATTTGATTTCAGTACAGCAGTGAATATTTTACTCACAGGGAACAGCACAAGACTTCTTGGAATCCAAGGTTCTAATGTCCCTTCTCTGGTCAGCAGAACTTCCTTAGGATGAACAGCATCTACTGAAACCCAGATAGAGTTATGTCCATGGTGGAATCATTGCTTCCAGAACAACTTTCCTACTTATTAGTGATCCACAGCAATTAATGGACTCTCCCAAAACAAAGCATTCCCATAAAGCCCAGAACTACTCTCTGCCTTTGAGTGCTCTCACCAATGCAAAACCAGGAGCACCTCCATCTGTTTGATTCCCTTTCTGAAATCTGTTACAGTATTTGGTAGTTGAGCATTATGCTGCACCACTATGTGAGTTTGGAGCATAGCTCCCTTTTCTCTGTTTTACCAATCCTCAGAGGCCATATAGCCTCAGGAGGTCTGCACTCACAGCTGATGCTGTTCTAAGGGCATATTTTTCCACTGACACTGATTTCTATGATTAATTCTGAGATTAATTCTTAGATTCTATGATTAATTCTTACACCAGTATTATCCAATGACCTCTCCTCCGAAAGAGCATTTAACTTGTCTTTTAACATTGTCACTAAATGATAGAAGGTATTAAGATTCACTGTAACTGGCTCTTCATAGCCTTCTGCAGTATCCTAGCTGGCCCTCATCATGCTAGTCACCTTCATAGAACCACAGAACGGTTTGGGTTGGAAAGGGCCTTAAGATCATCCAGTTCTAACCCCCTGCCATAGGCAGGGACACCTCACACTAAACCATGGCACCCAAGGCTCTGTCCAACCTGGCCTTGAACACTGCCAGGAATGGAGCATTTACCACTTCTTTGGGCGGCCTGTGCCAGTGCCTCACCACCCTCACAGTAAAGTACTTCTCCCTTATACCTAACTTGTACTTCCCCTGTTTAAATTTGAGCCCATCACCCCTTGTCCTATCACTACAGTCCCTGATGAAAAGTCCCTCTCTAGCATCCTTGAGCATCATGATCCCCAGCATCATTGGATGTCCCCCCCCAATACAAAATAAGCTGTGTGCTGACGTATCTGGGTCAGGAATTGGTGGTTGTTGCTTCTTTTCTTGTCTCAACAAAAAGAAAGCCTTCTATGTGTCAGGAATCCTTCTGCAGATGTTTTTACAGCAGTAGCAGACCTGGGGACCCTGCTGCTGGGATTAATGAGAACCTGCCAGTTCCTGTATCAAAGGCAGCCTGTCTACAGACAGGTACCACTTTTATATCCCTTTGCTAAAAAAGGAAGACCCATCACTGAAACAATAAAGTAAAAAATGCCATCAGAAAACAAGGACTTGAGGGTAGGGTTAAATGTGAACATAAAAGCAATACAAAAGCAATACATTTACTAACACATAGTCTTGAAATGGATGGACTTGCTAGAACCATCCTACCTATAGTTATTTAGTTTTCAGACAGTGCAACTCAGTGGTGCCTGGACTGGAAGGAGCCCAGGCCCTACGCAAAGATTTTAGCAGCTGGCCCTGTCAGCAGGCTACATAGCAGCTTATTTCATCCCTTGTGAGCCACTTTGTACCTCTGAAATTATATGTGGGGGTTCTGTTTGGGTTCTGTTGGATAGTTACTCTTTCTGAGAATACAAAACTTAGCAAAGCTTCCAAGATATGCCCACCCAGAAGGAAGGATCAGAAGAAGGTACCTAGCAGAAGATAAACTCTGTCTCTTCATTCCTGGAACTCCTGCAAGATGGTCTAAGGATATGTCCTGCTTTAATTCCTGGCTTATTTAATACTACCAAAACCACTATCAAGCCACCTAAGTTGGGGGCACATGCAGTAAGAGCCCATACAGTAAGGAATTAAAGCATTTCACTCAGAAGGAAAGTTGGTCCATGCTGTATTAAATATATGTACTTACCAATATATGTACACGTAGAGTATGTAAGCTGTGGGGGACTTTTGCCAGTTATATCATAGAATCATAGAATAGAATCATAGGTTAGGGTTGGAAAGGACCTTAAGATCATCCAGTTCCAACCCCCTGCCATGAGCAGAGACACCTCACACTAAACCATGGCACCCAAGGCTCTGTCCAACCAAGCCTTGAACACTGCCAGGGATGGAGCATTCACAACCTCCCTGGGCAACCCATTCCAGTACCTCAGCACCCTCACAATAAAGAATTTCTTCCTTAGATCCAATCTAAACTTCCTCTGTTTAAGTTTGAACCCGTTACCCCTTGTCCTATCACTACAGTCCCTAATGAAGAGTCCCTCTCCAGCATCCCTGTAGGCCCCCTTCAGATACTGGAAGGCTGCTATGAGGTCTCCACGCAGCCTTCTCTTCCATGACAGCAAGACTGAAATGTACAGAAAATACTTTTGTAATTTAGGAAGAAGAAACAGAATAACTAGTGAAAAAGCAGTCTCCATCTGACATGAATTCACTGGAAACTAGGTAAAGAATGGTTCCTGTTAAATTAAGGGTCTTGCAACGAATAGGTGCATGTGTACTGTGCAGGTATGCGTAAATCCACAGAATTAGACTGAGCTGCACGTCCTTTGAAACTCAGGCCAGCAACACCCTTGTGTTAATATGTTGAAAACCACTACTTGCAAATAATTGTGATTTTCTTGTATCTACAAGAGAAGGTCTGTATAAACCTGCACATTTTGGATCATCTACAACTGTTTTCTCCCACTTTGCTGCATTAAGCCAAGAACTCCTGAACTAAAACGTTAATAGTTAAAGCATCTTGATTTTTCCTCTGCTCCAGTATAACTGCAGAGATTGCAGACAAAGCATGTTTAGTATGTTAAAGAAGGTGAAAGTTTGCTTCAAAAAGTGGGTTTGAACTTGCCCAGCTAAAAAGCACGTTCTCTTCCAGCAATACAAAGTAGGTTAGATGAAGATTTCTGCCCCAAACTGCTGTCTGTAATACTTCCCAGTGTAGTGAATCTAACCCAAATTTATAGCCTTTTATGTATTATAAAAAGGAGAAGAGTATTAAGAAAAGCCATTAAAGAGGGGATAAGGAGGAAGGTAGGGATTAGGAGTTTCTTGATAGAAGTGAGATGTGTCAGAGTCCTACTGGAAATACAGTGTCAGCCCTGATACTGCTTGGAGTTGGGGACATGGAGCTGCAGCATTCTTGCCTCTCTCAGGCTCTTAGATACAATTTGGTATCTTCTCTCCTAACATATCTAATATCCTTACTAGCAAATTCCAGTGGACTTTGAAGGGAAAATAGACAAAGAAAAATTAAGAAGAGTTGTACACAGAAATGAGAATGTTAGAACGCAACTGATTTGAAACATGTTACAGGGGCAATTATACACTTGAATGAGTCATTGCTCTGATTATAGTAGCTATAATGTCACAACAATTACCTGTTTTGTTTTCCCCCCATGAAAATTCACGTTAACTGTGCACTTGCTGTAGTTCATTTTCCCAGGCAGAGCAATCTGTCACAAACAAGGAGAGATGACTCTTTTGGGCATCTACCTGCAAGAAGGCAAAAATGGAAAAGCTGAATATTGTAATACCTTTCTCCATCATGGCATTCAATCTGCATTTTCCATGCTTAGATAAAATCCTGCCCTGCTGAAATCAATACTATTTTTCCTTAAATTGCTATTTATGCTTTAAAGTGCAATCTAACATCAGCTAATTTTCTGTGTAATTTTTGTATCTCTGTTTGTAGTAGGTAATGTGCTTCTGTTAATACATAGATATGCATTTAGGTAATCCCATATTAACTAGAACTTAAAGGATTTGAATCTTCTACCCCTCCAACTTTTCAAATTAGTGCAGTTAGAGCAACTATAATTTGTACCCAGACCAGCTGTGAAATATAATATTAGCTGGTTACACAGTATTTTTTAATCAACAAAGCTAAAAGCTCTTTGCAAGTGAGGTAAATACATATCTTATGGACAGGGTAAACTGAAGCAATGTGAAGGGAAGTGAAGCAGACCCAGAGCTTCCACATTTCCAGGCTACACTCCATCTGAATGTGAGTCTTTGCTCATGTAAGCAAGTGAATATCTGGACCCCTGAACATGATACTGAAGCATATAATTATCTGATCTGTAGAGTTTGGGGGTTTACTTACCACTAATACATTCTTGGATTGACTCCCTTTGTACAGAACCATAACCAGAGGGACACTGGGGCATCTGTGGATCCCCTGTTTATGCCCTTGAGAAATAAACAAGTAAAAACCAACTATGAAAGGAACAAAGCTCATTGCAGAGTGATATTTATAACCAAAATGCACACAAGAAGTATTACTCAGAGTGATAACCCTGATGATACTGAAACAAGTAAGAATTGAATGTGGCATCTGAGCTTTATAAAAATCACAGGAAACACAATAGCCTATTATTAGGCTGTAGGATACAAAGAGGTTTCAGCTAAAAGGCCTTATGTAACACTGCACTGTGCTATAGCGAAGGTCTCCCCATCCTGACAGGCTTAGCACTGACATAAACATCAGAGAAAATCCATAAGGGAGAATGTGGGGGTTTTAAATACTCTATTACAAATAAAAGTGAGAATGGAATATATTGTAATTATGAATTAGTATAGAAAGGTCTGACTTCCTCTAACATGTCTAGGCAAACCATGTTCATATGCACAGCACAGTCCGCTCCACACCAGCAACTTTGGCCATTGAATTCTGTTAGAATACAACTGATCCACCTGTAAGAAACGTTTCCAGTCTCTATAAGAATTGGGATAAAGAAGCTGCAGGGCATGGTTGGGAAGGCAGCAGTGGGATAAGGATGCGTGTACTAATTCAAGCTTTCCATTATCATGTTTACTGCTATTTAGCACTTAATACAGAGAAGACATAACAATAAAATATGGGCTATTTATGATGAGTTTCCTTCTGTTATCACACAGTACCTACACTTTAAAGTCACAAGTCAGGCTCTGAACTGCAATGCAGATCCTATCCAGACCAGTAGATGGCACAAACCATTTATTTCACTATATTCATCACAATATTTATTGTAATGTCACAGAATCAGAGAATCACCTATTCTCTTCACATAGTGTTGGCATACATCCCTCTAACCTAAAAGCAGTCAATCCTAAAACACTGTCATTTTTAAATGAATTAATAGTGAGTTCTAAAACACACGTTAAAATAATATGTAGCATTGAAAAAATCTATTATATACATGCCAACAGCAAATAATCCTATGATAAAGTTAGGAAATACATATATTCAACATTTTGTTTTAAGCTTCTTGTATACTTGTGGCAACTGGTTACAAATACCAGGTAGAAGTTGTTCAACACTGTAAAATTGAATCCAATGTGAAAAAGGCCCACAGTGTTAGATGCAAGCTATAAACATGCTGGTGAAACTTAACTTTGCCAGGTACATCTATGACAGTGAAATGCCAGGAAACACAATTACAGCAGCTGTGGAAATATCTTGTGCCTTAGAAAGTAACAGAAGGTAGAAGTACCACAAGTCAGGTTAGACTCACAAGGGAGAAAGTAACACTTTATTTTAGAGCAAGATTTAAAAGAAAGAGAAAACAATAAAACCTTTAAGGCAAGTTTGACAAGGAAGAACCCAAGAGCTCTAAATATTTGCCTAAAGCAAAAAAACCAAATAGCTTACAACCAATCTTTCAATAGCACCTATGGAACACACATCCTTTCAGTGCCGAGTCAAAGAGACATACCCAGCATACAAGAGAATCAATAGGTTTTAAATGCCAAAAATGCCTAAATATTTGCAACTGAATCAGTTCATCTACAGGCATACTTCAGAGCATACTTGTGTAAATCATTTATGACAGAGACAGTTGTGGGTTATCAGGTTCTACAGAGCATCTTTCCAAACAACCAGAAACATAGGCACTAAATACAGATAAACTGGGTTCATTATTTCAAGAATACACACTCCTGAAACCTGGCAGTTGTTTGCTTTGCTATTACAAAGCTGTCGGAAAACCTTAGTTCTTGGAGAGAAAAGAGAACAGAGGAAGTGAATGACACTGAAATACAGCACTCGGGAAATCTCTCTTGTGCTCTTGCAAAGCCTGATGGTGCTCTTGTACAATTCTGACAGAGTTCTTGGAATACTACTGAAAGAAAGAACTGAGCTATCCAACTCCATTTCTTCAGTTCCAAAGATAACCTATAGCTACATAATTATAGGATTTAAATAGGCTTAATTTTAGATTTTCAAAGAAATATTATGACATCATGTCACTTTATAGGGCAAACCACTTCTTTTTATAGCTGTTACTCACCGCAGAAGCACATATTAAAAGTTGAGCAATCACAGGGTAAATTATGCTCGTATCTGCTGGTCAAATTACAGCTTACTAACATGAGAAAAATGGTAAATAACGCAAGGATAAACAGTTTCATTATTTTAATAGCAAGTAATTTACAGATAATTATGAAAAATAAAGCAGCAGCCAGGTCTAATGGGCTGGGATACAGAAGCAGGAATGTTTTCCTGCACTAAGTCATGAACTCCTGAACTAAAATGTTCAAAGTAAGAGCATCTTGGTTATTCCTCTAATCCAGAACAACTGCAGGCAAAGCCTCAGGTAGTGCTTGACTCTCCCAGCCCTCAGGTGACCTGCTGATCATGCAGATCAGTTCAAGAGGTTGATCTGAAAGGAAAACTGATTTGGTTTCTACTGTCATGTGCTGGCTAGATCCACTGCATGGGGAGAACAGGGAATATGCAGCCAGCAGTGGAAGTGCTTTTCCACCCAAACCCTAGTTATAGCAGATTAGGTGTAAAGTCCAACTAAGGGCTCTGATTAAAAAGTGGGGCAATTTAGTCTGGGACATTTCACAAGAGAATATTTTGAAGGAAATACTTACAATTTTACAGAGAAAACTACAAATAGCAAGTATTTGTTCACTGCTGCAAAGAAACAGATCAGCATAACTGAAGGACTTAATGAAATTTAGTTCCATGTTTCAAAAGCTATAGTATGACAACACCATTTTGTAGGGTTAATATCTTAGGTTTATCACAGGAACGGATAGCTGGGCTGTTTGCTTTAATTCCTGAACAGCATAGGCAGCCACAAAGTATTTCCAGGTTGAAGTGGAGAGCAGTAATATGGTCAACAGTCATAAGAGACGATTTCCCACTTGTCACTCCCAACCATCATGCTCTAAATTCACTGATCTCAGCTTACCTGGCAGTACATATTTGACCCTCATGACCACAACTACTCCTGTTGCATTAGCCTGAACACATGACGGGGTGTTTCTGCCTGCTGCAGGAAGACATGCTATGTTCAGCATAGCAAAATGTTGGTAATAATACATTTGGTCTGGGAGAGTGAACTTGAATAAAGCCCTGCTTAGCATCATGAGTCTGTTCTGGTTTGACTCAGTTCTAGGTGCACTAAAACCAGCTTTATTGTTCTGTGAAGCCATGGTTCATTCAAATCACCCTCTCAAAGCAGGCTGCAGGCAAGTACATGTTGCTCAACAGTGCCTTTTGGAAGTCATACACCTTCAAACTGACTGATCTGATCTCATGCCAAGTAATGGTCCTCAGTGAAGATGTGTCAGAGGATTTGGTTTACCTGTTGGTATAGCATTTGAGAGCCAGCATCTCTTGCTCAGCTGATTTCTGAAAATACAGAAGAAAAGAACAGGACACTGTATTTCTCTGCAACTTGAGCTTGATGCTCCATTGTCAAAGACTAGACTACACGTGGTGGTAGCAAATAGCACAGATACATTGTTTGTACACAAAGCTTTTTACGTCCCTGTCTTCTGCACATCTCCACCTTCTCATTGCACATCATAAAACTCAACCAAGGTGGCACAGACTCATTGAAATGTAACTGCTCCTCCTCTGAAGAGCTGCTTTGCTGAGGAAGGCAATTTGAAGGCAGCCTTCACAATTCTAATCATCCCACAAAGGGCTGAGGGAATCAGAGGTATCAGGAAGTTAATGGGCAGCTGAGGCAGAAGCATCTATTCCAGGACATAGGAATTCATCCTGTGTCTCCACCTAACTCATGCAGTTTCTCTAACACATTCTGCTGAGGTGAGCTGCACTGGTGTGTACCTGCTACTGGAGTTGTTTATAGTAACTTACCTCACTTTGATTTAAACGGATTAGTGAATGATCATAGAAAAAGCTTAGTTGGCAGCTCTGAAAAAAGTAGTACCAGGGATTAGCAGTGTCTTTAAGTGACATGTAACAGTCCTGATAGGGCTGCATGGTGGAAACAGACCACAGTCACTGTACTTGCCCTCTAGATAAATTTGTTTCCTGCTGAGTGAACTGTCAGTGTTCTACTCTACAGAAGCAGAAGTTACCTGGTGTTGAGGATCTGCTTCTCACAAGGTATCCCGTCAGTGGTGATCTCCTGACATTGACAGAAAGCAGAGTATAAAAAAGGACAAACTGGGTATCTTTAGGAGCCAACCCAAAGGAAAGCAGTAGCATGGGACATTTCTCCAGCAACTGCACTAAGAGAGTATCTTTGTATCTCATAAAGGATGACTATATAAACACAGAAATGAACTGATGCTGGACAACCTTGTCACACTACTGAGAGGAAATCCTGGCCCGAAAGCAGCTGGTGGAAAACCATCTTTGAGCTCTGGTAGCACAAATGTGAACTCAGGTGTGACAGTAGATCTCATTCTATTAGGATCAGATTACTTTTTGGCTAATCCCATCTCCCCACAACTTCGGAGACAAGAAGATTCAGTGGATTTCTCCTTAAATTACACACATAGGATATAGTAATGCCTTTGCTAAGCCTACCCTGTGATGATAAGCTCACATGTACAGGACAGGATTGGAATTTCATGGGACATGAATTTTACCCTTACACGGTTGACAAGAGTACTGAACTGTAAAATGTAAGCAAACTTAACATTAGTGTACAAGCACTCAACTTTTACTTCAAAGAGCAATTTGTAATTTCACATTGGTAGTAATCTGAGGGTAGACTTGTAGTAGGTGAACCTCTGTAAACCAGAAATTCTGGTGGTTTTTAACCACAGAGGCAAATGGGAAAAGATTTGTTCAAAGTTCAAATCCCATCATCTCTAAAGAAGAGGGAAAGGGATGGATCAGAAACAGACCAAGAAGTTTAACTCAGCAGGAGACAGGAGGATCTACAAGTGAAATTGCGCTTTAACAATGAGTATTGCTAAAATGGAAAGCACAACGTACTGGTTGACAAAAAGAATAATGATGGTTACAGTTAAAAGTGTTTCAGAAACAAGATAGAGCTGAACAGTAAAATACCCTTGTTACTGGGTATTTCCTTATATACCTGGCTGACCATTCCCCTCCAGGCTATAGAAACCCATACAGGAACATTTGGTGGAAAGTTTTCTTCCAGTACAAGTAATATAATACTGTACTTTCAAAACATCACTAAAAATGTCTGTATTAACAAAGGGAGCATGAAGTGCATTACAAAGATAAGGTAGTGAAATAGGCAGCACTGTGACAGAAACAGGAGGCATTTTGAGTTTGCAGACTGGTCAGCAGCAAGTTTCAAGGACTTTCCAAGGTGCTACATTTTATTTTCTGAAGGGACAAAAGACACAGCATTTATACTTGTTCAGCCTGGAGAAGAGAAGGCTGCGTGAAGACCTCAGAGCAGCCTTCCAGTATCTGAAGGGGGGCTATAGGGATGCTGGGGAGGGACTCTTCATTAGGGACTGTAGTGATAGGACAAGGGGTAACGGGTTCAAACTTAAACAGGGGAAGTTTCGATTGGATATAAGGAAGAAATTCTTTACTGTGAGGGTGGTGAGGCACTGGAATGGGTTGCCTGGGGAAGTTGTGAATGCTCCATCCCTGGCAGTGTTCAAGGCCAGGCTGGATGAAGCCTTGGGTGACATGGTTTAGTGTGAGGTGTCCCTGCCCATGGCAGGGGGGTTGGAACTAGATGATCTTAAGGTCCTTTCCAACCAAAACCATTCTATGATTCTATGATAGTTGCTGAAATTAGGTTCTTTGGGTCAGAGACTACTATTCAAAGGGTTTTTCTGTAGTCAAGGAGGGGAAACAAATGCCATACTTCAGTATTTTAGCAGCTCTTGCCACAGAGACAATTTATTGTCTCAGAACAATGAGCATAAATACAAAATGAAATTAACTCTATTGATAAATGCTGGATACAATCTCCAGGGAGGAAAAAAACCCCAACCCAAACCCAGAACAAAAACTACTCCTTTGGGCCTTGTCAGCCTCTCTGAACTATGCTGATTTTAGTAATAGGACAAAAGGTAATGGGCTCAAACTTAGGGGAAATTCAGGTTAGATGTAAGGAGTTCTTTACTGTGTGTTGAGGCACTGGAACAGGTTGCCCAAAGTGGTAAATGATCCATCCCTGATGGTGTTCAAGGCCAGGCTGGACAGAGCCTTGTGTGACATGGTCCAGTGTGAGACATCCCTGCCCATGGCAGGGGGATTGGAACTGGATGATCTTAAGGTCCTTTCCAACCCTAACTGTTCTATGATTCTATTACTCTATGAATGCCTTCCAAGGCTGCCACCTCACCTGTTGTGACAGTGATCTTCTAGCCAACATGTTTGACTTCACAGTTTCAGGTCAAAGGTAGTTCCTCTGCAAACATGGGGAACCCAGCATCCACAGACTTCTCAACTCTCACTTTGTGTGAATGTTGTGAGACTTCTTCCCTACATTATTTTCAGACTGGGTAATTTTTGGGGGGATAGCATCATCTTTGGCTGTGTGGGGGTGCACTGTGCCTTGAACTACTAAAACTGATGGTACCTTCTTAGTGAAAACTTGTAATTTAAGTAGTATAGCTCAGAGGTAGAAACACTTTTTTCCTCCCCTCTTGTGGGTAGCTAATGCAGAGGTACAATTAACCTCAATTAATAGGAAGGGTAAACCTTACACAAAGAATATGCTGTTCAGGTGTTCTTAATGAGAGCAGCACTTGGCACTGTTTAATCTGTCTGTAACAGGGAGCTCTACTGAGGTGAAAATTAAAGTGGCTAAAGCTTAATCCAAGAGGAAAGTAGGGTTTTTTTTCCCCCATGTAAAATGCAACTCTTCTAATAGAAGTTACCTAGAAAAGTGAAAAGTCTATTTGAACTCTGAGTGCATCAACAGGCCCGAATTGCCCTGAACAGCCTCATCTGAGACCTCCATCCACACACACTGTGCTCTGACCCATTTAAACTCAGGTGGAAGACCTTAGTCCTTTTCTGAGCTGTGTAGGTAGGTCTGTGCATGGTCTTGTCCCTGCTCGCCCCAGCTGGAGTGGACTTCCCTAACTCCTGACCTCCAGCTTGTCTCATCACACGTTTGTGTCCTTTCTGATGCAGTCATCACATTTCTGATGATCACTGGGCTGCACCCAGACTCTGTCAGTGTCACCAATCTCATCCAGCTACCGGGAAGCTGATGTTCTGCAAATGTTACCTTAGAATGATCAGGATCTTTTCCACTGCTCTCACTCTGCCTTCCTCCTATTAAAATAAGAAATATGTGAAGTACCAACTTTCACTCTACCTACATTTCCCTAAAGAGAATCATTTCACTAAGATAAAAAAAGAGGGAGAAATGACCAAATCTGTACAGAACTGTCCCCCTTACAGTTTCTACTGTATTAAGATTTACATTTTCAAGTAATGAAATTTCCCTCACATGAATCCCTTGAGATACATTTTATATTCCAGACACAAGAACTATTTCCTATTGGCTTTCTCAATGCTGGCACAGTTCTAGTAACCTCTTGTGGACTACACAAAAAACCAGCATTCTCTGCATTGCATTTGTATCAATTCTCTAGCACATACACCAGCAATATTTACCTATACAATTTAATCTTTATGCCACCAATCCAGGCTGCTAAACATTTCCATCTACTAATGAGTTTTTAAATAATGGTGTTGCCCAAAGAGTATGTTGGACAATGCATTGAGAAAATAAAAACACTTCCCTAAAGTCAAAGAATTTTAGCTTTGACTTCTGAATTTTGTTTTTTTTTTTTAACTCTAAACCTCCCTGTGTATCCGAAATGACTTTATTTGTATTTGTATGTAAGTTGGTTTTTCAGCTGTAGCCTTTTGAGGGGAGTTATAGTACATTACATTTCAAAGATAAAACTAGCACAGTATGAAGGAGGAAGGGCAAACATCACTACCTGCTCAGATGGCTGTTGACCTGGGAATGTCCTCATGTGATCTAAACAGGCAGGTACAGCAGAAGATCTGAGTAAGAGTTTGGGTAGAGTAAGAGTTTGGGTAAAGTAAGAGCTTGAGTGAAGTAAAAAGCTTCAAAACCAAGAGAATACATTTAATTGTCTTATTCCCCCTTAGTTTTTTGTATTCCAGACTTAAGGATTTATACAGTTTAAGCCATTATAAACCTGCACTGCTGAAAGACAATTCTGTCACCCCCTTCTTCCCACTTAATCATAGCTACATGCCCATCTCTACTGGAAGAAATGCTTTCTATAGCCTCAGTGATCCATATCCAGGGTAAAACTAATCACTTTTGTCAGGTTAGATTTCAATGCTGGCTGAGAGCGTATGTGAAACTATGGCCTCATTAATCAGTGAATTTTCTCTAATTACCAGAAGTCACAAGGGATGACCCTGCTACTGTAACATTTCCCAGCTTCCATTCCCAAACCTGATGGGTTGTGTTCTCCCCTTTCATCGAGCTTGTGACCCAAATACCAGCACACATGAACAAATTCCTGTCACCCTTGAGACCCAGTTTGTACCTGCAATGGTCCCTGGCTCACAAATTACTGATATAATGCATAGCATTAAGTTCTTAAAAGAAATCTCTCACCTGATTCTGCAGACTTTGCCTCACATGCACCTTGTTCCGTCCAGTGTCAGGAGGTAGAGGAAGATGTAGTGTCAGGCTGGGATGATTCAAACAAATCCTTCCTCCAGGCCCAGCTTGTAAAGCTGTTCCCTGATCCCCACCACAGGCAATGCAGCGTCAGCCAAGGAGATGTCTTTGTTTGCCACTTTGAAAAGCTGTTCCATTCAGGATTTCAGAAATTGGAATCCTTTCATTCCAGCTAAACTAGACAGCTTGGCTTGTGTTTCTGTGACAAACTATTAATCGCTCCCATAGAGGACAAGCATACATGTTGGAGAGAAGAAAAGCTTTGCTTCTGGACTACTTCTGAAATAACACACGGCTTTTACAAGCTCTTATCACCACCCCAGCAGAGCAGGACTAACAATAGCACATTTTCTTCTAGAACAATTTATTGTATCCCCCTTTTTTTGTGCTTTCCAAAAAGCAACTAAACTATTCTAAAAGGTTATAGATTATAACACTTATTTAAAGTAGATGAAATGTTTTAGTCTTCCTATTATCTATTTTCATGAGAAAATCTCCACTCTTTCCCCTGAGTTCCCCTTTTGTGAGCAGTCTAGACTACCATAATAGATTTGACTATTATTTTTATGACATAACTCTGAAAACCAGACTCTCATAGAATTTGGTTGTTGGAAAACTTCTGCTCTGAATAAGATAGGACAATGTGTGGCTTTAAAAAAAAACATCATGAATTCCTCTATTGTTGGTTTGCTTTCAGAGTTGATTTCTCAGTCTAGAAAAGCTAAAACCATTAAATGTATTTCAGGTTGTGCCAAATACAGCAGTATTCATAGGAACATTTCCTTTTCCTAAGCTTCCTCCTGTGCATAAGGAAGTAGTGGAACTCCTCATACAAGTAAAAATAGAATTTGGCCATAATTCACTATGCATAGAATCATAGAATGGTTTGGGTTGGAAAGGGACTTAAGATCATCCAGTTCCAACCCCTCTGCCATGGCAGGGATGCCTCACATTAGACCATGTCACTCAAAGCTCTGTCCAACCTGACCTTGAGCACTTCCAGGGATGGGGCAGCCTGTTCCAGTGTCTCACCACCCTCACAGTAAAGAACTTCTTCCTTATATCTAACCTGAACTTCCCCCGTTTCAGTTTGAACCCATTACCCCTTGTCCTATCACTCCAGTGAAGAGTCCCTCCCCAGCATCCTTGTAGGCCCCTTTCCAATACTGGAAGGTGCTCTGAGGTCTCCACACAGCTTTTCCTATTCAGGCTGAACAGTCTATTCCAAATGATAGTAAGGTGATCATCCCAAACCAAGAAGAAATACAATCCATAGTCACCAGTTCACCAAGCTCTATGTTCTGCTGGTCAGAAACTGCTAAAAATTCTGAAGCAAAAGTACTTTTTTCATTCTTTCTCACTATTTACTCCTACAAGCAGGACACATTCCCTACTGCTCTGAGCAATGAGGTGTAATAAGTATTTGGAAAGAAATTTGTTAATGTCATGGCCATGGTACTACTACAGTATTTACTGAAGGGCTCCTCACTGTGCCTCTGAACTAGCCAGGACAGACAGGCTTACACGACACACTACAGTTCTGTATTAAAAATCAGGTTGCTTTAGATGTGGTTTCTGCTGAGTACCTTTATATTAAACTATTTTGGGTGTTGTTTTGACCTCGTCCATAATTCAACCTTCTGGACTACTTCTTGGTACCTTATTAGGATAAAAAACTTGTTAGTGGTAAGTGTTAAATGGAACGGAGACTGCTGCTAATGAATTATTGACCACACTTGAGTAATCTATTGAGGATCGCATGCAGGATAACCTTCTCCCCTTAAGGTTTATTAATCTATTACAAATATTAACATTACATGCTAATTATTTTCATGTGGGGAAACATTAAACTGGGATGTACATCTCTGCTGGAAGAGGAAGTAGCATGTCTATTTAACCATGGGTTTTATGGAGTATTTTACCAAACTCATAGAACCTCTTTACCAAAAAAAATCACTAAAAACCCATTATTCTGCAATAACCACAACCTTGTTCAGCTGAAACATTGCACTTAAAACAATTGTCCAACTCCCTGCAACCTTAAAACCAGCAATTTTAAACAAAGCAAAACACTTAGCAGATGAAAAGTGCAATTTTATTTCATGTACAGTGCCCTAGAAATCCTTCTCCAGTTTTGTAGGTTGTATGCTGACATGCAACTTGGAACTGAGATTCAGAACCGAAAGTCCTTTTCCACCTACAATCTAGGACATATTAGATAGATTTGGGTTTACGGCTAATTGCTATTAGGTGACACTTAGCTGAATCACTGTATTTCCTTCTTATAGCTCCAGTTGCAAAGGCCAGTATTTTATTTTTTAAGGCAGGACTAAGAGGTTTGGCTTTATCAAAACTATAAAAAGGCTTCTCAGAAATGACCTGTACGACAGATGGGTCAGAAAAAGCTGCCTTCATATAAAATCCTGGAAGGGGAAAAGGCATCAAACTAGAGACCCTGTGAATACACTGATGATCCAACCAAGTTTGCAATGAGGTTAAAACAGTTAAAGGCACACCAGGTTTGCATCTGTACAACACTGTCACACTGCGATAATCCAGGCTTTCATTGTGTCCCAGACAGTTCACTGGAACACTTACAGCAGAACACATGCTTCTCATTACCAATTTTCTCTGCACAGGCAGTTTTTAAGACCTGCATTTCCCAAATTAGTGAAATCTAATTCCAGGGTAAGAAAACACATCCAGGCATCTTTCCTGCAGTCCCATAAGGAAAGAGGGAATTATAAACAGCCTGTCCATCAAGGTGTATGCATTGGCCATCTATAGCTGCTAGCACCTTCTTGCACATGTCACATTTTGGGAAGTAACTGGAGTTATTTTGGCAATGGCTGCTTACAGGGAGAAATTAAACTCTCCCTGTTAACTTCTGACATTGAAGGTGTCACTGACATCCCCCTTGGAAGTGTAGTGACCTCTGTCACAAAAGGGATGTGTGGCGGTTTCTGTTACAGTACTATTAACCAGTCGTAGCATGAAGTTCACACAGTGTCTCCTTCTCTTTAATTCATTCTTTGGAGGACTTGAACTCTTCTTGTCCACAAACCACCCTAAACCAATAGCAAGCTTCTGCTTTTCAAAGGTTCTGAAAGGTTCTATCTTTTCCTTCTTGTAGATCTGTACCTGGTCCTGAGCTATCATCACTGATGATGGAGGAGTCTCATCTATCACATAACTGTGCACTAACAGCCTCTAACCTACTGCTTATTTAGAGCAGGGAATTCCCAAGAGTTTCAGCCCCACAACACTTCCATTTGCTTTGGGATAGGATGATTTTGCTCTATGTTCTTTTTAGTGTGGGCTGACAAGTTCCTCATTCTATCCTGCCTACAAAATAAATTGCTTCTTGGTACCCTGGACACAGAGGAACACAGCTTGCAGGGATATTCCCTTAAACTAAAGCTGTCCAGAGGATACTCACAAGGGAAAAAGGATTCTAAGGATAGAAATTCTGCTTCTTTTTTAGCCCTAATTCTCTCTTCAGAGTAGAAAATGCCAGCCACAAAGGAGTGTGACCAAAGACCGAGTTTAGTCACAGGTATGACAGAAAAAAGGCATTTAAAATACGTAGCATTTAAAAAATATAGCTTGCCAAAGGCTGAACATTAATTTATGGTGAACCAAAAAAGACAGAGGAGTGAAAAGACAGTAAAGCTTACAACAGAAATAACATCTCTAAATCAAGGAGTTGACTGTGAAAACTTGGAAGAACACAAAAATCAAGAGCTTTAATGAACTGGACCAAATTGCTTACACATTAATCATTTACAGCAGATAGAATCCGGAAGCTACAAGCTTGTCCTTAAAAAAACTTGGGGAGGACATTAGAGCTTTTACGTCAGCACAGAATGCTATTTGCCTAAAACCAAAGGCTGCAGTTTCCTACAAACTGCTTCATAATATCACCTCTCCAAGAAAAGCCTAAATAGTAATTGAGTGTCTACTCCTTTCCTTTTCCAACATAAAACCCTTTTAGTTTATTGATTTCCAAGATGAGCAAGTGAAAGAAATTTGTTTTGGAATTAGTTCTCTGTTCATCACTTGGGGAATACATTTTTATTGCACAGGCTGTTCAACATAGAACTAGGAAAGTGTCCTGACATAAGGATAGCCAAGTTGTATGTATGACAGCATGAAAGGTAAAACCAATGCATTTAAAACATGTGGAACTGCCTAGGGGCAGTTTAGAATTTAGGCTTGGCTGTAATACTGTCACTGCACTGAGATAAATCAAAGATACACACCAGTCTCACTTGGAGGTAGAACCTGTATTTTATCCTGGTATCAGTCATATTAATACCCTTGCATTCATATTCTGTAATCCACAAGCCCAGTTACAGAAGGATGCAAGAGACTGACTCTTGTTCCAAAAGGGGTGTTACTGTTATCTCTGGATATAAAGTGGTGGGGTTTTTTCAGATATTCCTCTCTGTTGGCAGTTTAAATCAGATTAATGACTGAAAGACACATATGGTGAACCTGAAACAGAGATAACTGGAAAGATTAGCCTAAGGAGATAAAAAGTCAGCATTATTAACATTTAAAACAAAAATAAAGCCTTTAAAGTTTCCAAGCAAAGTTGTTATATACCCACTGAAATAAAAAAGGACATAGAGCTTCACCCATCTTGTAAATACCAAGAATTTACTGAAGACACAGCAATGATCTTCGTTCTATCTATTCTTAAGTTGCAATCTGAATTTATTTTACTTGTTTGAGAGAAAAGATTGTCTCAAAAGTTAAATCTATGACATAAGAGCAGGTAATACCCAAATCAATATGTTAACACAAATATTAGTGGCTCCATTTAGAAAGTGGACTTCAAGAACAGGCAATTGCCAGAGGCAACTGTAAAATCTAACATTGTGAAAAGTTTATTGGGTAGGATCAAGTCTATGTTGATACACTGAGAGCACCAAATACTATGGACTATTTTGTCTCAGATTTCCAAACCACCTTTACAACTCTATTCTTATTTTACAATACAAACCCTGCTTCCCCACCTTTTTGTAATCCTTAAGGCACTTTCAAAGTTGCAATACGTTAGAGAAAAAAAAAAAGCGGAAGAAATGGTATCAAAAGCAGATAAGCCACCCACCCTTCCACTTCTAGAACTAGTGGATGTTTTGAAGCTTACCAGATCTGGTTTAACAGAAGGGTGACACCTTTGGGTTCACCTCCTTACAAGATCTTATTACCATGGTGTTATATTAGTCACTGTGTTAGCAGAACAGCTCTGTTCTAGGGCTTACACCTCAGACTTCATACCAGTTTCCTAAAATGGGTCACAGCTGCAGATACTGGAAGCATTCATCCAGCTTATGTTAAAATTTGGGTAAGGTCTATTTAGTTTAATAGTTCTTTAAGAACTTAATTTAGTTAAGGAATTATTTCTTAAGTTACTATTACTACATATAAACATTTCTTTCACATTACATACAGTATCTCACTGTTTTCACTTGGGTATTTACAAACTGGGTTCCATTTGAAAGTAATTTACTGCAAAGCTTGCAGTAAAAATTTTGTAAACTCACATATCTGAAGGATGTGGCTGGGGGAAGGAGGAAAGTTTCTTATCTTTCCCTTTGCCTTCTGACCACATTTGGGCATCAGCACTATCCACATGAATATGGCAAGCAAGATTTGGCTAGCAAAACGAATCCATTATCAGTGAAACAACCACAAAGATTACATTTTAAAGAGTGCAGAGGGAGAATTTCTCCCTTGTAATATACAGTCATTTTTCCCAGTGTTTTCTTTGGTTCCGTCTTAGAATCTATTTTGAATGGATTAGTACATATGGTAGAGAGTTATTTTACAATTTTAAGTTAGTCTGTAAGTGGTCTCAAAATTACTTAAAGATGGCCACTACCGTGCTGCTGCTGTGATGCCCACAGATACTCTATTGTCCTTTCCTTTGTCCTGTCACTGAGCAAAGGCCTATTTAATTTCATCTCCATTTTCTCCCTCAGCTATTACTATTTTCCAAGTTTTCCCTCGTACTGAACTTCTCATTTTTTCCCAAGGACACATCAGTTTATATTTTCCCTCTCCACTCAGTTACATTCAATTTCCTGTTTCCAGGATTTTTAGATTCTGTTCTATTATTTCTTTCTACTCAGTGTTTGTAACATCTAACTTAAGATCATCTGCAAACGCCTTTAATATACTTATTACAGCCTCTCTGATCTGGGACATTCATCAAAACAGATGAATTGCTTTCTTCTCTGCAAGAAGAAATTAAAGTAAATACAAAATAAGTTCAAGCCAAACTTAAACAGTACCAGCAGAGTTGAACAGAAGTCATACATTAGAAGCTCTCTCAAAAGAAAAAACCCCATAAAACAATTAAGAACAGCAGCAGATGCTCAACGAGAAGAGGGACGCTTAGGCAGGATTTGTTCTGCCATTTCTAGGATGTCATGAAGTAAGAGTGTAAGGACAGAACAAGTTCTCTACATTCCTTTCATTAGCCAAACATATCTCCTGGTCCTATCATGTCAATAATCCTAGAACTAAGCTGGACAGCTGCATGGGAAAGTGGGAACTGCAAGGCTTCTTTCCCTGCTTCCAGGAGAAAGCTTTTGCAATGGACACTGCATGGTAACATAAAAACTCTGCAGTCATTACGCACACCCCCACAAATGAATAGTCTGGGGAAAGGACCTTTACTGAAGAATGAGGTAGAAGCTGAAGTCCTTTACAATGAGACTCGGGACATTAACAGATTGTTTCAGATTGTGTTGCCCAGGCATCCTTGGAAATTTACAGCTGGCAATTTCCTCTGAATGCCTCATTCCTTTCACTTCAGCTGCACTCAACATCTGCCTTCTCTTTTCCTTTGCCTTATTTTCCTTAGCTGTACTTTTCTCCCTTCCTTAGTCTGTTTACTAGTCCTAGTTTATGCAGCAAAGAAATTATGACACTAACTTGATGCTCTTATTCATGACTCCTATTTTCTGAACATCAGCTTTCCTATGTGCACACCACCTAGTGCTAGTACACAGTCCAAGGAAATAAGATTCTGTTTCTGAAAAGCCTCAGAAGACTAAATTAGCTGTAGCTAAAGATGGTCTTCTGCTAAACTGCCAAAGTAAATCTACAGAAGAGTATTCAAACAAATAAACGGCTTTCAGTGGTAAAAATATTCTTTGCATAAAAGATAAAAGGAAGGAAATGTGAGTGCTACACAGCTCTCTAGTTTCATAGTGCTAGTAAGCACTATGCCCAGCCACATAATCTTTATTTTGTGACAGGCTCAGACAACAGTGGCCCATCCCATCACCCATGAACAGCATGTGCAGGGATTAGACAAGCATTCAAAATATATCAGCTACCACAAATTGTAGGGCCCTTGTGAAGAACAAGCAGACTACAAAAGCTTATTTACTTAATTCTGCCCATATGCTTCCCACATTCCCCCTTGGGTTTGTGGCTTTCATGGAAAGCAAAGATTTCCTCAGAAAAGGTAGCAAATAGCTTCTTGAAGTCTCTAAAGTGGTTGTATGATATTGCACAGGATTATTTCCACACACCTCAATTTCCCGTTTGCAAAGGAAAACTAAAGCTAAATATTCTTATTAATTCTCAACTTCAGTATATGTTACGCATTTTCTCCTCTGCCTTGGGAGCAGCATCAGCAATAGAGGCTGATACTCATATATAATATTCATACACACCTGCAAAAACTCATCTCAGAGCACCCAAATTTCAGAAACACTAAAGTAACAAAGGTTTGAATCAATGTAAAAGATCAGTGTATTAGAGCTGTCAGCACTTCTCCAGTATGACTCCATGATACAATATGTAGTAGCAGGGAAGTAGTAGGGTACAAGACAGCTGATCATTTCAGCATCTATTTCCTAGGCCACAAAACATTCCTTATTTAGACTAAAATCAGTGACGTATGTCAAATGAAGAAAACTGTGATTTGATCACATCAGGAGTTAAACCATTGAAAGAGACCAGAAGTAAACAATAATTTAACTTACAAAATTATTAGTGAAGAATGTCATACATCCAAGTTTCTTCAAACTACTCAAGTTGTAAGGTACCTTAGGACATCTCTTGGCCAGCTTCTTACTCAGGGTAGGATCCACACTAAATTCACACCAAGATGTTCAGGGCTTTGTTGGGTCTAATTATCTTCACAGTGATAAATAGCCTCCTCATCTCCAGTAGGAGAGAGTCCTTCAATTTACACCTTTAACTCTTGTTGTCCTTACCATGCTCTCCATAATGCTCACTATAGGTACTGGGGCTGCTGGTAGGTCTCCCTTCACTCTTCTCCAGGCTGAAGCAGCCCAGCTCCCTCAGTCTCTCCTCCACCTTGGTGGCCAGCCTCATACAGAGTTTTCAATACCTTTCCTGTATTGAAGGACCCAAAACCAGGCACAGTGCTCCAGATGCAGCTACTGAGTGCCAAATAGAGAGGAATACTCACTTCACTTGATCTACTGGTTATGCTCCTTTTGATACAGCCTAGTATGCAGTTAGCTTTTATCACTACCAGGGCACACTGCTGACCTGAAACCCAAGCAAAATTTTCCTACTGATTTCAGCAAGGCCTAAATACCAGACTGAACATCTAATAAAGGAGCCAACAGACAGGGAGCTGCGGTAACAAAACAGCAAGCATAAGCTTACAACAACTACCGATAGCATGTGTGTCATTAAAGTTGAGCTCCAGATATACTCACCCCACTAAACTAGCTGCTTTTTGCATGACAGCCTTCAGCTTCTGAACCAGTCTTTACCTAATTCCTTACAGAGAAGAGATCAGAAACATTCTGCCTTCTCAGACTACAGCATGTTCAGCCACAGCTTGCATAAAGATAGGAGGGCCATTTCTAAAAGAGGTTAAAATGTTATATGAGATAAGCAGAGTCAGTGATACTGCTTCCCACTATAGGAGAGCTAGGAACCATCTCCCTCCTCAAGCACAGGATTTAGCTAGCACACTTGAAAAATAAGCCCTGTTGTGTTGGTTACTATTGCAGTTTATTACAAACACATTTCACTCTGGGGCATTATCCACACCTGATGACCATATGAAAAGCTGCATCTATTCTTTTGCCTCACAGAAGTAGTTAACATTCAGTTTAATAAACCAATGTCAAGGATTTTAACTCCTTTCTCATGCACAAAACAAAAAAAACCCACAACCCCCCCCCAAAAGCAAAAGAAGAGAACAAACAGAAGTGAACACTCAGCTCAAGATGAAGGAGTTAAAAAAGAATCTGACTTTTTGGTCTCTTACATTGGTTTGTTTTGAACACCAGGGCTAGCTAGAACATCAAAACACACAGACACACTGTTTATTCTAAGTGCTAGAGTTACAGCACTGTTTTTAACCCATCAGCAGCTTGCTGTTTCTATCCAATCTATTTGAACCACTTACAAATGCAACCCCACCAACCACAATGCTACCTTCAATTATATTACACTGCAAAACCTCCAGATTTGTTAATTCTTACAAAAGAGCGAGATAAACAAGGCACAAAAAGCACTTTGTTCCCATCGTGACAGAAATGTTACAGGATGCAGTTACTTTTATGCATGATAAAAAAGTGAGTGTTCATATTCCAGTTCTTCAAATCCTTAAATGCTGCAAAACTTATCCCAAGAGATTTGATTTATGCAGCCCTCTGCTGCAACTGTTTTGAGACAATTGTGGCTCGTAAGGAGAAAAGTCTCAAAGTTACAGTTTCCATTTATGAAAAGCAGAATAACTCATAGCTTGTGAACTTACAGACTACAGAGGCATTACACAAACATGGGTCACAGCTTCTACAAACACCTTCTTGAACTGAGGCAAGCCCAGATGATACACAGCTCTCACTCACACCTCCTCCTGCCCTCACCTCTCCAGCTGACCTGTGACTATATCAGTGGCACTGCTCTGTCCCCAGCAATATATCACACAGGACCTAAATTTGGTATCAGATGGTCTTGCATCTCCTCAGCTTCTGCTGAAACATACGTGTGTGTTTGGATAGCAGTGTTGTTTCCCTGGCCATCCCAGAATCATATGTAACGAAGCCACATAATGCAAATCCACAAAATGAAGTTTGAGGAATTGGAATCCCCACAACAGTTCTGGAACTTGTAAGGCAGCAGAAAACCATAGTTATCAGAATAGTGTAAGTACATGTAATTATAGCTTATGTATCAAAGTATGTTCTGATTTGCATATTATGAGAAATCTTTTAGGGATCACTACAGAAGCCTAATGCTAAATTGTTACATTTCACAGAAGGAATGAATTAAAAAAAATATGGAAAAAAAATACAGGTTTTGACGATAATCCAGCAGTTTCACAGCTGAACCCACACGGTCTGTAAAGCAGAAAACTAAGAGAAAGACTGCAGAAACACACAACTAAGTTTCTTTTCTGTGATTTAGCAGCAACAGCACAGTCCCTGACTGCTGAAAACCTTCCTGCTAGGATACAAACCTCACACCAATGGTAATTTAGCAGTGACCTTCATTTACATCAGTTGAGATTTTCTGCATGATCGTGCTTCATGTCCTACAGTACAGGCATTAGTGAAGGCAACTACACTGAGCCTAAGTTTCCTATGTAAAAGGAGCCTGGTGTTTCCAGGCTAAACTTTGATTTATTGATTTAGTTCTGACAAGCTTTCTCTGTGATGACTCTCTACCAGTGAGGAAATGCCCGTTCAAATAAGAAACACATCACACCACTGCTCTATATCTAGTATTAATTCTGTAAACTGTCCTCCTTTTTTGGACTGTGATCTCAAAAGCAGCCTCAGCTAAAGAAACAAATGCACTGGGGAAAAATAACCTTCTGAGAGGGGATCCTTCTTCAGTTCAGTTCTGAACTACTACACATACTTTGCCACATCATACATTCACATAGTATTTTCAAGCTCATTTAACACAACAGAGCAAGCTCCCAGCACAGTAAATATACAGTTATTGATGGATTCTTGGTTAAAAGAGTTAACTCCCACTTAAATCTTAAACTTCTTCATAGAAGCTATTGATTTTTAAAGAAGCATGAAGCTTTATTTAAAAGTCAATTTTAAGGTATTTCCAGCAGGTAGTCAAATGTTATATACCTAGCTATCATCTATAATGCAATGAAAATTAAATGAAAATCATGTAAATTGTAGAGAATCAATTGCTAGGATAAGGTTAACAACATTCTCTGATAGAACTTCTAATATTGATGTAGAAGAACTTGAGGAAAAAGCTTTATGAAGCTGGTGCTGTAATTATCCTTCAGTTTATGAAAACAAATGCTGAAATGTCTTTGCTAACACATACACTTTATAGGATATTAAAAAAGTAAAAGAAAATAAGATTAAGACAACTTGAACAATAATCATACTAATGTTACTGGACACTTTATGTTAGCATTCATAGCTTATAGAAAGATCCCAAAGCCCTTTCCGAGATTACTTTTCTCTCTCTGAAATGGGGTCTCACAGGTGCTCCAGCCTGCCCATTACCATCCCAAGCATGTATGGCAGAGTATTTCTTTCTATAATCACTCCATTCAGTTCTGCTAGAGATTTTTAAGCCTCGAGAACTTATCCAAGCAGGTTTGACCAAAAGCTTCTTAGAGCAGTCAGATGAAAAACAAACAGTAATTGAGAGGCTTATATTTCACATGCCAGGCACTCAGACAACTACCAGGGCAAACCACTTAAAACCATAATGGATAAAGAAATTAAACATGTTGATATAGGAGCACCACTTAATTTTTTCCATTTTCCAATTAATTTTTGTAACTTCTATTTTAAATAACTCACTAATCAGGAATCAAAGGGTTTGTTTTTGTTAAGCCAGCCTGTTAATTTCTATGAGGAATGTTTTATTCTGCAGGTTGCTATAGTTCACAGTGTAACAAAGTGTGGCAAACAAGATCAATACAAACTTGAACTTCTCTATATGCCGCTGAATAGTCTGGAGTGGTCTATAGGACTACTAGAGGCAATTTAAACCTTTTCCAAGAGATCAATACTAGTAATTCCAGATCTTTGCTGTGCTTCCATTTCATGCCTCCCAAAAAAACCCCAAAACAACCACTAACTCACAACCCCAAACAACCTATCCCCAAATACCTGCCAGAGCAAAACCAAAGGATTTTCCCAGTTTCTCAAATACAACTCCGTGGTTAGTTTTTACAGCCCAGAACAGAGATTAGGACAATGCAAAAAGGCTTTGTGAGCAAAAGTCAGCATTCTGAAAGGATACACTACTTTGTGAAGACTCAAGCTAAACACATACACAAGAAAGCACTATAATTTTTTCCTTTTAAATTGTGCAAAAGGGTTTAAGAACAAGCTTCCATCTTACATACCTGGGCATAGCCCACCCTGCCATGAAGCAAAATTCCTTTGGATACCACCAAGAGGACATGGCATTCTACAGATCAAAAGTATCACTTCTGTAATGAGATTCACTGACCATGTACTGTTGTCCCAAAACCATAATCAAAGGGGAAGTTTTGCTTCAGACTAGGGAATGAAAACTGTTCCTAGAAGGATATTTAAGTACTTTATAATATCATCATTGAATGGCTTGGGTTGAAAGAGACCTTAAAGATCATCTAGTATCCTCCTCATAGAAATCAGCTTAAAGTTTTCTACAGCTGTAGTTTTTCTTTACTTAAATAAGAAGATATGGTTTTGAAGAAATGCAGACATAGGTACTGAGTACCTTCACTGCATAAGGGTTTTCCGTATGGAAGTTGGCATGAACATTCTTCTCCTTCAGGTAGCAACGAGACCTGCAACTATAGCCTGCTGAGTTTGTGGACCACTGGAAAGCCAGTCTCTGCCCTGAGATCACCCCTGTTCACATCTGGCAGATGACCATTCCTCCTCAAACATTTCAAGATTTCTCTTATTGTTGCCCAAAACAACAATAAAGAAATCTCTCAACACATAATTTTAAGTGTTAAGAAGAGAGTTCCTTTATCTCAGCACTGGGGACACAGGGGATTGCTCCTCCAGTCGTGTCCTCCGAGCTCACCAAGAGACTGCATAAATACAATGCAGTTTAAACATACATATTTATTCTTTTTCCTGAAAAGTTATACGTAGTAAGAGATTTCTGTGACCTCACTATCACAGAGTCCTTCATCCCTGTGCTGGCACATGAGTGACCTCTGGTTCTCTTTAAAGGTCTCCAAGACCCTTGGTGGTCATTCTCCTGCTGTCCGCTGGTTCACCTTTCTTTGTTCTCTGTCTTGATTCCTTGCCAGAGGTCACAAGCTGCTCAATCCTCAAGAATGAGCCCGTTTGAACTGGGTTTTCTATATATTTTGGTTGCCCTGGCTCATAGTTTTCACAATTCTCGGGATTTTCAGTTCCTGTTATCTTGGCTTGCTATTGTTTGTCTGCAGCTGCACTGAGTTACATATAAGCTAAACCCAAGCATATAGCTAATGGCTCATAACACTTCCATTCTGAAAATAAAAAGCCAACAACTAAACAAGCCCCAAGCAACTGCCTCCCCAAAAACCCATCAGAACAAGTCTGAGTTTTCTCAGTTTCTCAAAGACAACTGCCTGCTTAGCTTTTCCAGGTTTAGAACAGAGATTAGGGCAATGTAAAAAAGCCTTTGCGAGCAAACCTCAGCATTTCTGAAAGGACAGGCTTCTTTGTGAAGTCTAAACAAGAAAGCACTATTTTTTCCCCTTTTAAACTGCGCAGAAGGGCTTAAGCATAAGCTTCTCCCCTATACACCTTGGCATTGCATAGGTGAACCTCACTCTGCAAGGTTCCTTTGGATATCACCAAGAGGACATGGCATTCTAAAGATGAAAAATATCACTTCTATAACCAGTTTCACTGACAGTGTTCTGCTGTCCCAATATCAAAACTAAAGAGGAAGTTTTGCTTCAGATTAGGGGATGAAAACTGCAAAGCTTTTTCCTAGAATTTAAATACTTTATAACATCATCATAGAATGGTTTCAGTTGGAATGGACCTTAAAAATAATCCAGTATCCTCCTCATAAAAATTACTTTCATAAATAAGTTTTCTACAGTTATAATTTTTTAAAATGAGGGGATGAGATTTTGAAGAAATGCATACACAAGTACAGAGTACCTTCACTGCATAAGGGTTTTTCCATATGGAAGTTGGCAAGCACATTCTTCCACGCTTTCAGGTAGCAACAAGATGGGCAGCCATAGCCTGTTGAGTTTGTGTCACCACTGAAAAGCCAGTCTCTGTCCTGAGATCACCCTTGTTCACATTTGGCAGACGGGCATTCCTCCTCACACAGTTCATGGTTTCTCTCATAGGCAGGCAAGCCAACCTGAACCACACGTTGGCAGGCAGCTGTGAGAGCCTGAGGAACACAGCTGCTGCGGCAAGCTGGGTATCCCATGAATACAGGCAACACAGAGGATGGGGCACACACCACCCTTCCAACCCATGCAGGCCTTGGTGGAGGGAACAGGACTGCCTGAGTAAGGGGTAAGCCAGCACCTATCCCTCACTGATGCCCCTCCTGCTCACACAGCCCAATCTACAGCCAAGGATTTAACCACCCACTAGCCTCAGGACACCAAAGCAGTGCCCATCCATGGGCTCATCACCCACTTCACTGCTTGCCCCAGCTCTAGAGAACCAAGGAATCAGCTGGTTTGGAAAAGACCTTTAAAATGAAGTTCAATCTCTACCCCAGCACTGCCAAGGCCACCCCTAACCCATGGCAATGAGGCCTCATGTCCATGAGTGAAATTCATGGTGAATTGCATGGTGAAATTCAGGTGCCTGCAGCCCTGCCCTGGGCAGCCTGTTCCAATGCCTGAGCACCCTCTGGGGCAGGAATTGTTCCTCAGCTCCATCTAAACCTGCCCTGGTGCAGCTTGAGGCCGGTTCCTCTTGTCCCATCCCTTGTTCCTTGGGAGCAGAGCCCAGCCCCTCCTGGCTCCATCCTCCTGTCAGGCACATGTAGGAAGCTGTCAGGTCCCCCCTGAGCCTTCTCTTCTCCAGACTGAACCCCCCAGGTCCCTCAGCCCTTCCCCATCACACTTGTACTCCAGGCCCTCAATGTCTCTCTTGTAGCGAGGAGCCCAGAACTGAACACAGGTTTCAAGGCACCACCTCACCAGTGCCCAGTGCAGGGGAACAATCACTTCTGTAGTCCTTTTAATATAAAGATATTAAAGAATACTGACCCCAGTACTGAACCATGAGGAAGACCACTATCAACCACCTCAAAGTGACATCATTCACCATGGCATTTTGGGCTGTGCCACGCAGCCAGCCTGCAACCCAGCAAAGAATACCCCTCCTCAGGCGACGGGACCCGTGAGGTAACGCAGGGCCCGCCATCACCACACGGCCCTCTGCAGTCACAGCTCTCCCCCATACCCTTGCGCTCCCACAGACACCGCACCTCAGGGACACCCGGACCCCATCCCAGCTGAGGTAACGCCATTCTCGCCCTCACGACCTGCCCCACACCCCTCAGGAATGAGCCCCCAGCTCCCAACGGCCACCGCCGCCCCTCCCCCCGACACGCGCGCGCTCTGCCTCTCTCCCCTCAACAGCCCCAAAAGCCGCGCTCAGCCACGCGCGTCACGCCGAGCCGCCAGCCAATCAGAGCGCGGCGACACCTGCGCCCGCCGTTCGCCACCCGGAGGCGCGTCCGCCTCTTGAGTGACAGCTCATCTCAGCCAATCAGCGAGCAGAGCCACGCCCACCGCCCCCCCCTCTGCGCACAAAACGCTGCTGGAGAGGGGGCGGATCCCCTCGCTCTTCCCCCCCCCCCGCGGCCGCTCGCTCCCTCCGCCCCTCCGAGGACAGCAGGTGATTGACAGCCCCTCCAGCCAATGAGCGTGGAGGCCGCTTGCGCGGCGGCACGGCTCGGGACCAATGGGAGCGCCCGCTGGGCGGAGGCCCGAGGTTTCCAAACGCTCCGCGGCGCCATGGGCTGAAAACTAAACCGAGATGGAATCTCCCAGTCTGAACCGGTTTGAGCCGGTTCCGAGCCTGTGGCATTAGGAGGGGGAGACGCGCCGCGCTCAGTCCCTGCTACCACCGCCGCCTCCGCCGCTGTGCGTGTGACCTGCTCGTAGGGGGGGGAGCCGCCGGCGCAGCTGAGGGGGCAAAGTTTAGTGCGAGCCCGGGGGGGGGTGGGCATGGGGCTGAACTGAGCGCTCCGCCGGGCCTCGGGGACAGGCGGCAGCCGCAGCAGCACCGACAGACCCGGGCCCGGGCCTGGGCAGGCAGCGACGAGGGAGGCAGCGCCAGGGCCCCGCAGGCCGCTCCTGAGGCAGCCAGGGCCGCCGGGAAGGTAGAAGTTCCCTCCGCCCTACCAGCGGCCTCCGAAGGCCGACCCCCCTTCCCCTCCCCAGTTCCCCCCCGCTCTCCTCCCCCTTCCCCGAGCAAGAGGAGGGGAACGCGGCCCGTCTGTCGGGAGCGCGGGCGGCCGAGCGCCGGAGCTGAGCGGAAGGCGCTGAGAGGAGCGCCCGCCCGGGGGCCGCGGGCTTGTGCTGGGCGCTTAGTGCAGTGAGGCCGGGGCACGCTTCTTGCAGGGGTAGTGTGGGGAGGAGTGGCGCTCCTCGTCCATAGCCGGCAGGGAGGAGGGTGCGCTCGTCTTCCCCCCCACACCCCTTCGGTGGTTCTTTTTTTGGAGGGGGGGAAGGGTTATTTTTGGTTATTTTTAGTGGTTTTTTTTTTTATTTTCGAATTATTTTTTTTGGCGTGTGGTTAGAAACTTCCCTCACCCACCCCTACTTTTTGAAGGAAGAGGCTGTAAGAAACACCTAGGTAAGTCCGCGCTCAGGCTGCAGGGAATGGGAATGGGGGGGTTCACCGCGGCGAGGAACGTTGTGGGGGGCAATGGGGGGAGCGCTCGGGATGAAGTGCGGGGCAGCGGGAGGGTTACGGCCGCATGTGTGTGTGTATGAAGGACACGAAGTGAAAGGAGAGAACCCTCTGAGGGGGCCGGGGGGGGGTGCGTGTGTGTGTGCTTAAAATGGGGTTTGGGGTCTGAGCATCCTCGGCCTGGCCGAGCGGAGCGCTGATGCTGCGGGGAAGGCGGCAGCGGGGCCGCACGGCGGGGGTATCTGCCCGTCGTTAGGACGGGGATGGAGCGGGCTGGGGTGGGGGGGTTGGGCTCGGGTGCGGGCACGGAGCGGGGACATAATCTGTAAATTATTAGGAGTGGAAGTTTCCAGAAATATTTTTGTGTGTCTGTGCAGCAGTATTGAAACGTCCGCCTGGATCACGTGGGGGGCCCTGTATAGAGCGCAGGGCTGGAGCGGAGGGAGGGAGAGGAGGAGAGGGAAGGGAGGGAGGGAGGGGCCGCGCCGCCGCCGGCCCGCCGCGCTCCGCAGGGCCCCGGCCCGCCCGCTCCGTGCTCCGCCGCACCGGGGCCTGCTTCCCCGCATCCCCTCCGTGGGCCGGGCAGCGGCGCGGCCCTGCGGCCGGAGCAGGGGAAGGCCTCGGCGCTGGGGTGAGGAGGGGATTGCGGGCGCGGCCGTGCCCGAGAATGAATGCTCGGAGGTGTGGGGAGGATGTCGGTGGAGCGGTGTGATTGCATCTCGTACGTTCACGTGTGTGTGAAGTGGGGAGGGGAGGGATCGTCTCGTTGCGGGTGCGTTTGAAGTGTGATGCGGATGCGGTGTGCTCCCCTCCATGCGGTGCAGCTGGAGGAATTCGCAAGTGATGCAACTAATTCGTTGGAAGAGGGTCTTGGGGCGGTAATTCACTTGCGTTCAGTAGAGGAACTGCATGCTGAGGAATGGGGCTGAGTGACTCTCCCAGGCTATCTTTTTTTGGGGTTGTTTGCTTTTAATCGCTGTCCTCATTGAGCTTTAAGGTTGAAGGTGCTCCGAGTGTTCACTGTGAACTCAATGTTTCTCACTGCTTAAATGTATGCTGCTGTTTCCGTGCACGACATGCTTAAATGAGTACATCAAATATATCATAATCTAACTGTTGTGTTAAAGGTCCGGGGTCATTGGAAGTTGGGATAACTATGTAAACAGTACTGCAAATGCAGTTCTTTTGACCTTCGGTAGATGTCAGATTCTTGCTATGTTGTAGTTCAGATATTCAACTTTTCGTTTCTATTTCCCCAACAATATCGAAGAATTGATTAGTGATGGTTCTTAGAGCCGAGGTTTAAACCTGTTCTGGAGTTCAGGCATGATGGGGAACGAAGTATAGGAGGGTGGTCAATCAAAGATCAGCAGTTTCATGTGGGTGCAGTGTGATGAGTAGGAAATAGAGTTGATTGCAGTTGGTATTGACCACAAAGCCGCCATTTCTGTATTTCAGTTTGCCAGTAGGTAGGTCATTTTGAAGATAATGCTGGGAGTGGCAGAGGGCCCTATTCAAAACATTTCCTTTCTGCTTCCATGTGGTTAATAACTTCTCTGCGTCACGTGGCTCCTCGTTTGTGCTCTTAGGGCCTGAAAACCACCCAGAGAGGCTTAAATCAGGAATGAATGGCCCTACCTGAGGAACGTCCGCTTTAAGAGGCTTGTAGTTTGAAAAGCGCTTTCCCCGCTCCCGGCAGAGCCCAGATGTGAACAAAAAGGGGCGTGTCTGGTGGGAGAATTAACTGCGCTGAGCTTCAGAGCTTATTCATGGGTGCAGCTCCCTTCTCGTAGTGCTGCTTACTGCCCCTCTGCCAGATGAGATGTGGTTTCAAGTGGCCTCTTAAGTTAAAAGAATTAAATAGGTCTTCCCTGCTGCTTTGTTTTGGTTCTTGCTTCTATACTTAACACTGGATTCCGTAAACTTCAGGGGCTGTGGGGAAAGGACAGAAGTGGAGTGTTAGGTGTGATTTATTTATTCTACTTGATGTTTATTTCCTTCTGTCCTCCCAGGTAGATGGCTGACTGGATGTTGAGATGGAGCTCTCAAAATGATTACGTTAGTGTAGTAATACTGAGTGGTTTACTTCCAAATACAATTAAAACAATTGGGTTTTGAAGTTAATATCTTTCTTTATAGAAGTAGATGAAGTTCCTTGACACTGCTTGCTTGCAAATAAGCATTTATAACCAAAAGATTTTCCTTGTCCTTATGCTTCTGTAGGATTTTCACTTAATTACTAATTACTTGGGTTGAGGCACAGGTTTGTCTTGCTTTTAACTTTTGAACATGACTTAAACATGCAAGGCATAAAAAGAATTCTTATTTGCACATGAGGTTATTTAGTAAGAGCAAATCTGACTTCTAGCTTACTCTGAAGGGGTTGGCTGGGTGTATAAGGGTGTTTCTGGAAGTTTCATATGGTATCTCCCTGAATATGCACATACACCTGAAAAAGTTACAGTAGAGCTCTTGCAGTGTCCAGACGTCTGGATAATTCTCAAGTGAAGCTTTATGGAAGATTCTGAAGAGTGGGGTGAATGGCAGAGAGCTGCTGTAGAGAGGAGGGTAGGAATCTGTGTTAACGATTGCCAGTGACTGTGAGAAGGCAGCAATAAACTTGATCGCATGCTTCCAGCATGGGGTGGGGTGTGTGTGGCTTGGAAAGGGTAGAGTATAATTCAACCATCCACAATTCTGTGGCTTCTGGCTAATTTTCTGGCTTTTCACAATTGCCCTGTACCACTTTCCAGTGGGAAAGCATCCTAGATGCACACCCACAGTCACACACACACCCCACCTGACTTCCTTTGCATAATATCGAGGCCGTAGTATCTAGGACAAAGAGTTAATGCATGCGTGGCTGGGTTTATGGGGCCTGAAAGCTCCAGTAGAATTCCATTTCAGTTTCAAGTGGTCTAACGTGGTACGTGGAGTAACCTGCTGATTTCACAGTCCTCTTACTTCATTCTCTCAAAGTGCCTTCAAACAGTCAACTGCCTTAGTTTCAGTGCTGATTTTTTACTTGTATATAGTTTTTGTTTCCCCCCAAGTATTTGAAAAGCATCCTCTGGCCAATTTCTTCCTGTGTATGTAGGTCATATTCACTTACTTCCATAACCAATTGTTGAAAAGCTCTCCAGAATTCATCTTCTAAATGTGCATGTTGGGCTTGGAAACTAAACATCTGAGATTTCCATTATGGGTCTTGGTTGTAATGATACTAGGTGTTTATGCCAGCAAACTTGGTGGCTTATGTGCATTTAGGGGCTGGTAGGGGTTTGTAGTTGCTTTGAAATCAGTTTTAGCTTGCCCATAATGCAGCTGGTAGACTAACTAGTGTGTCTTATGTGCTATACCTGCTGAAGACCCTGAGAATTTGGCAGTCCTGGAGTAGTGCTTGGATCTGTCTTGATGATCTTAATGGGCTTTTCCAACATAGTTGATTCTGTGAATTTAGTTGGGGCAATGATGGGTGAACTCTTCAGAAAGACTTTGTCCTACTCCTCACTCAGCAATTGAAGGAGTGTTTTGTTTAGTGCTGTCCAGTACTGCTAGCAAAGCTCGCCTCATTCAAATGAGATGCTGAAGTTGAAGCACTTGTTTTGTAACTACATAGAATAATAATTTCTTACTGTTTTTTTGTTTATTTTGCAGTAATCTATGCCAGCAATTATGACAATGTTAGCAGACCATGCAGCTCGCCAGCTGCTGGATTTTAACCAGAAACTGGATATCAACCTCTTGGACAATGTGGTGAACTGCTTGTACCATGGAGAAGGCGCGCAGGTAATGTGGGCTTAGAGCCTATGTTTCTTGACTGTGGTTCACCTTACAGAAAATCAGTTGAGCAAAATGAATTCAATAAAAAACAGTAATATCAATGAATTTACTCTGCTAGTGACTGGAATCTCACTGGTAATTGACATGCCCCGATGTTAAAACATTGGAATGACACTTGGAACAATGTTAGTTTAGCCTGTGTTCATTTCGAGCATGCCTCATGCTGTTGAAAGGTGTTGCCAAGTAAAGTTTTGTAAGGGCACTAATGCTTGCAGCTTGCCTTATCTGACTTAGTCCTTGAGGAAGGTCTGAATTACCTGGAGTTTATTATTATGAGTGGGATTGTGAAGCCATAAATTGAATGTTGGTTTGCTGAAGGATTGTCTTTAAAAAAATGTTAATGACATTATTACTGTATTTGTACTTGGAATTATTGAACCAGAAAACCATGAAAATCAACCATGTCACATGCAATTTAAGAGAAGAGTTTGTTCTTTCTTGTGTCTTCTCCCACCCCCATTATTGTTTGTCTGATGGTTCTTGCACTCTTTCTTTGACCTTAAAACAGATTGTGAAGTCTAAGTTCGAGCTGGGAGAATGTGCATTTGTGGGCTTGCATATATTGTCTTGAAAGTGAATCTTGTATTGCTTTAATGTATTTCTTGAACTACTTCGGAAATAAGACATAAATGTTGAAAGCAAGCACTGCCACAAGGGTGTTGGCAGAGGTCCTGTTCTGGCAAAAGTTAATTGTTTGTGCTTAACAAATTGGGAGTTTCAGTGTCGGGCATCTCTTCCTAAGATATTCTTGCACAACAATAAGTGAATTAAAATGAGACAAAGTAGCTGATGCTTTTCTATTCCTTCCAGCTGTTAGAATAAACAGTAATATACTTGCTTGTACTTGTTTTGTGTGTGTGTTAAAAGAAAAGAAGCTTTTGTAAGACTTAATGTGAATTCCTATGGGTTTTTAAAAATACTTTGCTGTTTCTTGAAGTATTTGCATTTTGAGTGTCCTGAATTCAAACAGTTACTAGCTGTAAGTAGATGATTGCAAGGTCCTTTCCAACCCTAACTATGTCATGATTCTGTGACAGAAAACTGCCTGTAGCTTTTGCCTTCAGAGTATGAACTTTGAGTTCTGTGATATGCTTGTGTGCTGTGCTGCCTTACAGAGTAGGTGGTGCTTAAAGTATTGTCTGGTTTGAATGGAGTTTAAAAAGTTGGGAAGGTTTATGAGGAGATTAACACTAAGTGCAATGATCGAATTGCCATTGTTCTGGTGTTGTGAGAAGTTTCTTCACTTGAAACAGCTGGGCTTAGTCTCTGGTGTTCAGAAGACTAATGTAATAAGCAAAAATTCAAGAGGTGGCACTTAACTGGCAAAAGTGAATCAGGAGAGAAACCTCTTTTAAGTGCATGTGTTGCTTCAGTTAGAGTTTGGTTTCCTATTGTAGTACGTTTTCAAAGGTGGAGACATTTCAGTGAGTCTGAGCTCTTACCTCTTGTAAGGAGTTCAGAAGTCACTGCTTCTCTGTGGAGCCTGTCAATTCAAATCATGTCTTAAAGGGTGACAGGAATAAGAGAAGCTTAGGAAACATAAGTATGAAAATTGGGAGTTTCACAGTAGTTTGACTGGAATAGATGAGTGTGTGCTGGGGTAAGAAAGGTTTAGAATGCGGCCTGGATGGCCCATGCTGAACTTGCTTTCTGATTCACCTGTCTCTTCCTTCTGCTTAATTCTTATCTCTGCTTGCAAAAGCCTTTATCTGCTGATATCTGTTAGGCAAGAAAGCAGCTCTTTTCTGTCCTAACTTCTCATTGTTTTTTTTTTTTTTTCCCTGTTCTTTGGCCTTTTTTTTTGGTATAGGATTCTGGAAAGATTAAATATCCCCAACCCCACCCCAGTGCACCAAATTTGAGACAACTCATAGGTATTTACCTGGGCTCATCCCAGGTTCTTAATTCTACTGGTCTGTTAGATCTTCACATGTCCAGAAGGATTATTTGTTATTCGATACCCTTTTTTGGTAGCAACAAAACAGTGAAGCTTCGATTTTGATTCAGCATTACTGTTTGGTTTATACAGGTTTTAAGAAACTACAGAAATCGATGTCCAGAAAAGGGGTTAGTGGTTATGAGAGCAAACTCTTCAGTGCTTGGGAGAGGAATATTGAGCTGTATGTGTGTTGTTGGTGTTGAAACTTGATCCTGTGATATGTCAGCAGTATTGGAAGCACTAAGGAGGCCACTATAAAAACACACCCAGGCTGAACCTGGAAGTAATAGTTACTCTTTCCCCTTTATTTTATTGTAAAGCTCTGATGTCATAGTGTGAGAATATGGTTGCACTGCTTTTGGACTTAAAAGGAATGTTTGTGTGGTACTTCTCCATGTCAAATCTACAGGTGTTTCCTTTCTGGTCAGTGTCAGGCAGGGAACTTTAGGCCCAATTGCATAAAGTAGGGATGCCAGTGTTGTACAGGTATTTCAGACGTCCTTGAGCCTTACTGTTGTAGCTTTTAATTTTTATCTGGTAAATCCCATGCCCAATTTGTGTGTCTTTCATGATAAATACATAGATTTGGGGTCTTGATGGGGTTTCTTTCTTACTGAGGAACATTATTTTCTTACATCAGTTGGTGATTAGCCTGAGTATGTTCTTGTAGCAAACTAGAAATCTGCACAGCTGTAGTAATTTCTGTTAAAGTTAATCCTAAAGTGAAGCTTTAACTGCTTTGTAATGACATTGAATTGGCTCTCCAGTGAAAGAATGAGTTAAGTTTTGATGACTGTGATGTGAAATGTTCATCTTGTTGGTAAGACAGTGTCTGATGGTGGAGATGATGCAATTTGCAGCAAGATTTGTCAGCACACTGCATTTTTGAAAATAGCTGTCATTTGGCTCCTTAAAAAAATGCTTATGGGCACGCAGGCTTTTGAAAGGATAGCTAAAATGAATTCAGCTATTTCAGCGTGTAACTGCTTCAGATGAGGTTGTGCAAGTTACTGAAACTATAGTATCTAGCACAAGAATTGGTAAGGTCAGTCCCAAGGAAGAACAAACCCTTAGCCTGACCAGCTTTCTTCCTCCTCCCCCCAGCCAGTTTTTGTTACTGTTTTGTAAGCTGTTAGGTACACCAAGGGATTCCTCAAAAGTAGGGATTGAAGATCTCTAATGCTCTGCTCCCTGGCTCTTCAAAAGAAAATCAACAACTTCACAGCATGATACAGTACTCCTTAAAGCTGGCACTTCCTATGAATGCCTGCAATAGAACTAGAAAGATTGGGTGCCCTTGAGTACAATTATACCTGGATGACTTTCTTGAAAGGTAGAAAACCTCATTCTCTGTTTTCCCTGTAATGTGTGTTGTTCTCGCATGTTCACTGCTGCTCTTGATGAACTGTACAGTATGGGAAGAGTGGAAGTAAGTAAAACACTGTTGCATCAATGCATTTTTGGAGTTCGGTTGTTAACACTTCAGCTGTCACACAGAAGGAGGCTTAAGGGACTTGTTGCGCCTGATTGAGTTCTGTAACTCTTGGATAAGTGGTTTAAAGATGTGTTATATATTAATGTCATCACTGAGAGTATGTAATTTCTTAAGTAATGTAATGCTAATGCTTTTTTTTTTATTAAACTTGATTTTAGCAAAGAATGGCACAGGAAGTCTTGACTCATTTAAAAGAACATCCTGATGCGTGGACAAGAGTTGATACTATTTTGGAGTTCTCTCAGAACATGAATACCAAAGTAAGCAAATCAACTTTTATTTATTTGGATTTCCTCTTTCTTCCACTCATAAACTTTGAGGAAGGTATCTCATTTTTAGCCATAGACTCTCTTGATTCAAGCCACATTTTTCTTATTGTCTTGTTTCCAAAGCTGGCTTTAAACAAGAACTGTAAATGTACAAAAGGAGGACAAACCTCCTTTTATATTGGCAAGAGTTTTTCTCCCTTTTTTTATAAAAAAGGAAGAGCTAAATTGGAAATAAAGGCTTTTTTTCAAGGCACATACAAGCATAATGCCAGTTCCAAAGATTGGTGTGTGTCTGTATACATCTGAGTAATGAAAAGTCTCCTAGAGCCACATTTTGTCCTTGGATAAGTGCTTGTCTGCTCTTGATCGTCATGAGAGCCATATGCACGTAACCGAGGAGAGAATTTGTCCCTAGGCATATACAAGACAAAATAGACACCTTTTTAGGCCAAGATTTTGAGCAATCAATGAAAGTTAAACACCCCAAACTCTTTGTAGTAGGAGATTAGTCTTTACTAATGTGCAGAACACATTTACTTTGTACTGCTGGTTTAAATCCATCTATTGTGGTAGAGACTAAAAGGGGCAGCGTTCAGGTGTGTTTTTCTACAACTTTGAATGCTATACCAAAGACTTTGGAAGTTTGAAGCAAAAAGTTGATGGGAATGTGTTTTCACTGTCTTTTATTATCTCAGATAACTGACATGCATGTTTTTCTGCTTGATACACACTGTGTTCGAACAGAAAATAATCGTGTTTGGCTGGTTTCTGAAATCAGGGCTGTACATGAAGCAGTTCCATTCTCTGAAGTTCAGGGGAAAAGAGTTTAAAGAACTTCCTCAAAGTGCTAACCTTTAAGTAACAGTGTTTGCCTGTTTGCTTGCCTGGTAAACTTTGCTTTTTATACTGACAGACATTACTAATGTTTAAGTTGATTTATCAACAGTATTTTTAAAAACTCAAAATTTGTCTTGTGAAAAATGAGATGATTAAAGGAACAGAAAGAAAGCAACAGGTAAAGAATTCTTCAATTTACATAAATTGCAAATGATTTGGTGCTAAATTTATGCACTATGACATTTGGCTTTTATGCAATCATATTTTTTCTTTAATTAAAGCTGTTAACACTACCTGATATTAATCATAATGTTCCATTATGTTGATTGCTTGTAATAGGAAGAAAAGGGGTGTCTTCCTGTGCAACTGACACAGCTAGGCTTTGACGGCAGGCCTCCACAAGGTCTACCCTTTTGATTCCCTTTAACTGAATTCTGTTCATCAATTGTTTTTGTTTCTTGGGAGGTGGGAGGGAAAGGGATTCGGTGCATAGAATAAGTAATAAGGGTACCACAGACATTTCTACCGTAGGGATCATTTCATGCCTTTTTTTCAGTCTT
The DNA here is from genome assembly GCF_012275295.1 of Melopsittacus undulatus. NCBI lineage: Eukaryota > Metazoa > Chordata > Aves > Psittaciformes > Psittaculidae > Melopsittacus > Melopsittacus undulatus. The sequence goes on along the minus strand of NC_047529.1, from coordinate 4,375,358 downwards.
TGTTGTTACCTGTCCCTCATCTACATAACTGGGTAGTGAATTTTTATTAGTTAGAACTAAGCAAACCAAGAACAAATGAACTGTGAAAGGTTGGTTTTATGAGCAGTTGATTGTGTTTGTTTTGTCTTCTATTGGAGGAGTTGATTTTATATACTTCCAACAGTTCAAACAGCAAAACTTCTAACTGGTGTCAGTGACTTCTTTCTGGACTTAGTGTATCACTTAGTGATTATCAGGGATATAAGGAAAAACCAGAATCATCAAATCAAGGGGAGCTAAAAAACCAAGATGAAAACCCCAGAAGGCCCATTGCGGAGTGTTCAGGCAGGCTGAAGAAGCCTTCAAGCATGGTATGGCAAGGATGTGTAGGTGAAGACTGCATACAGTGATTTAATTTCTGCTGCAGTTTAATTTCATATGCAAATGTTAGGAAAAATGAATAGTAGTGAGGAAGAGAGGAACAAGGCAGTAGCAGAGAGCAGAATTGAAGTCACATCTGTACAACGGAATGAAATCTAGACAGCATGAACCTCTTCATAGTTTTAGGTGTGTGAATCTGAGTTAGGTATTTGGGCAGGTAATGTGGAATAAGTGTGGCAAATTGCTAGAAGTGTCTGGCCTTTCCTTTGACTTGGAGGAAGTCCTAAGCAGGAAACAGAAAAAGACCAAAGGTGAGGTCTGTCCTTAGTTTAGGTCAGGATTTTCATTCAGGTGGTAGTTGGTATTCCAGTGCTTTTGTAAAGTGGAAGTACACTTGCCGTTCTGGTCCTAGAAGGCTAAATAAGTTGACTGGTAGAGAAAAGTCTGGAAGCAAAACATCTGTGGTTAGCTATTACCTGAAAGGGGAAGTGATGCAGGTGCCTGTAGAAGCTAGACATTTAACTGGTGTTTAGATCTGCTTCAGGACTGTCTGATACCAATGTGTATATTTTCAACATTGTTGGAAGCTTTTGTAAGGATGTCTTGTGAGCCTGGATCAGTTGCAGATGGTGTCTGTGAATCTGTATCAGTGTCTGAAATCACTTCCCGTGAAGCGAAGCATTTTACCGAAGAATGTCTCCATACATTTCTTTCTATGAACATCCCTTGATTTCATTTAGGTTTTTATGTTAAGTAATTAAGTAAATTCACAGGTTTAAAATCTGGTTGATAAACTGTTGCTGCTGACTGTGCAGAAGAAAAATACCATTACTTGTCTGTTAATGCATACCTTTTTCTGGTACCCAAGAGTTTCGGAAGATGACAGAACGCAAATGCAGGGTATATACGTGAAGCTTGTAGAAACCTGGTCGGATGGAAAAGCAAAGGGATGTAGGTTATGTTAAGATGAGAACAGCAAAAGTGGGTTTTAATACAATGTAGTTTGGGACAGTTGACATTGTTTTTTAATGAAACTGAAGTGTTTATGATCCCTTTGGTTGAAATGCTCATGATCCTACTTTGTATAACAACTAACCGTTTTAAAGAGGAACTCTTATTCTCAGCCAAACTTTGAACTGTGAAAACTTGAGTTTTACCTTTCAGGTATTGATGTGATGATGATTTTTTTTCTTTCTAATCCACTGCAGATAAAATAACAACAAACCTCCTCGTCCCCTTTTCTCTCCTGTCTATTCATGCTAATGGGGTTTTACATATTAAAGTTCTTCCATCATAGTACCACAAACTTCTTTCCCTGTTACTGTGAGTTGGCAGTAGGGACAAATGGGCAGAGGGACTGTGTGTGGCCTTACCGATTACTTTGCAACCTAATGTTTTCGGGTAAGAACATAGGAAGGAATTCCTGAAAGGTAAAAGGATTTCCAAGAGTTTATTCACATTTCTATTATTCTTTGACTGAGCACAAAAGTTCATCTTTAAACAGTAGAAATAGCTGCCATATTGGGGTGGGTATTGAAATTAAATAAACCTTGTGGGTTGTCTTGCTGTTCCTAAAGTAACAGTCCAGGGAAGTTTGGGAAGTCCTTCTTTAGGAAGTGCCAGTGTCAGGACATATGATGCTAAGACAAGACCTTTTTTTTTCAGCTCTTAGAAGAACGATAGGAAGCTTGAGACCATCCAAGCTGCTAAATATTTTAGGAGCCTGGTTGTGTTAATACTTGAACATACGAGCAGTCATTTATGATAGAAATTCGTATCTGGCTGCTACTTCTCCAGATAGCCAAAATTGTCTGCCAGAATGAGGGCTTTTCATTAGTGTTATTCCCCCCCCCTCCCCTCCTGGTGTGAGCATGATCAAACAGCAGGACTTAGAGTAGTGAAGAATAAAGCAAGAAAAGAAAAATGCATGAAACCTCAGTAAATGGGTGAATAGCCTTATATATATTTAATAAATTTGTTAGATAAATAATCTCGAAGTCTTAGATGTTAAGTGTGAATGTCTGATTGAATGAGAGTCCTGAAAGTTAGTTAGTCCTACAGTAATGTACTCACATTTTGTTCTTCTCCAATTTCAGTATTATGGACTGCAAATCTTGGAAAATGTGATAAAAACAAGATGGAAGATTCTACCAAGGAACCAGTGTGAAGGTAGGGAGGGATTTTTGTCTTGTCTTTGTGTATTAACTGAGATTTAGACTGTCGGCCTCCAGTGAAGTCATTTTTAGCTTCAAATCCAATTAGGATAGTAACTTTTTGTCATGTAGTAAGACCATCTGTGCTTTTCTGGATGATGCAACCATAGCTTTCCTTTTTGTGACTGTGGTCCAGGTGGGGTGGTGAGCACCTGAAACTCTGAAGGTAAAAGGTGTGACTGACTGTTTTGCAACATCATTGCTTGGGTGTTGTACTGACTTACCTGAAGAGTTGTAACCATAGGCAGCTTCTGGCTTTGAGGTGGAGATTTTGGCTCTCTGTAGTTGGCACAGGAGTGTACACAGCCCCACCAGTATCCTGTCATGTTTCTGGTAGGCTACATGGTCCATCTGGTAGCATGTGTAGATTTATGCAACTTGGAGATTGTAAACTGTTGTGATTCTTTTAAGACAGAAACATAAGTAAATGCAGTCTTACCTACTAATGGCAATTCTTCTAGGCAGTGAAATACTACAAAGTCTGCTTTAATTCATGTAAGTGTGTGTGCAGCCACATTACTGTAATTGGCAGCACAGTGTAGGGAAAATCCCCAGTCTTTTCATTGCAGAGTCTGGAAGTCTTAACATAAATCCTGTACTTTCTAATGTATTTCTGTTTCTTCCCCTCTCCCAGCTTGCAATGTCTGCAGAGATTTAGATGTTACCTATAGTAAATGTAGGTACCTCGATGGTACAGCATTAGTGCTTGTTCATGTAGCTTTCTGTCACTTAGAATTCAAAATATTAAGTACAACTACTTGCAATTTTTGACATTGAATGTTGTTTCATACTTGACTTTAAAGGCTGGTCTTGGAACTCATTAAAGTTAATGCAGTTTGAGTTACGCTGTGAGTTTGCATTAAAAGTGTTTAGATATGTTTTCCATTGTTACTCAGTGCTGTGGTTCTGAAACTGTATTGATTAGAATGTAAGTGTTCATGGAAAAAAGTGTGTTGAGGGAGACTTCCACATTTCTGTGGTCATTGTCACCTTCCCTCCCCCATCCCTTCCAACTATACCGTGACAGATTAAGTAGAGCTCTTTCTGAAAGTGAAAGTAAGGTTTCACATTCATTTTGCTCTTGCAAACACACTTGTAGGTTTCTAGGAAGCGGGTTCAACTGAGGCTCAGGCACAGCTATGTCCTTCCAAGAAATCAAGGGAGTGCCCTGAAGTTCAGTTTTCTGTGTGCCTTTAGGGTGTCTCACCTTGTATCTTGTTATCTGAGTGCTCAGTTTCAGTATTTGGAAGTTGCTCTCCTAATGTTTTTGGCTGTGGCAGCAGAGCAGGAAGAAAGTAAAGAGTCCGTAGTTATTCAGGTTACTACTGCCCACTGGTGAAGGGAGATGTAGAACAGGAGATGCATCAAGTTAGGCTTACTTGATAGTTTGGGACTGAACCAAATACAGTGCCAAATACAGGATGTAACTCAAGTAATTCTAAGTCTTAAAAAAACACACTCTAAATATGTGGAATAGATGGGAAACCATGGTGGTAGGGTGAAGTGGTTGGCTGTGTTTTGGATCATGCTACCTCATTTAGTCTCAAGATGAATTGTGGAATTGATATATTTGAGTTGGTGCTTTAGATTTGTTACTTTGCTGTTTGCAGGCATGAGAGCACTGTTTGGTTCCTGTCACTTGAGAAGACACAGTATCTGCAGCTCAGTACATTTGGCAATGCAAGATAAAGTTATTGTCAGTAGCTATGCAGTCAGTTTTAAGTATTCTTATGATTTTTTTCCCTGACTTTTCTACTTTTTCTGAAGATTTTGGGGAGGGGGAGTCCTTTATCCTAATGAGTAAGAAGGAAGTTCTTGACTGTGAGGGTGGTGAGGCACTGGAACAGGCTGTCCAAAGAAGGGGTTAAAGCTCCATCCCTTGTGGTATTCAGGGCCAGGTTGGACAGAGCCTTGGGTGATATGGTTTAGTGTGAGGTGTCCCTGCCCATACCAGGGGGTTGGAAGTGGGTAATCTTAAGTTCCTTTCCAACCCATACCATTCTGTGATTATATAATGTGTGTCTTTGGTTCAACCTTATTTTTCCCTTTCACAGAGATAAACTGATACTTGTGAAATGACTTTGTATTTTAGGGGAACTGGGTTAGTTGGCTTTTATTTGTCTGGTTTCTCGTGTACATCAGTAGAAGAGGAACTAAACATATTTAGCTACCTTGGTATCTTGACCTCAGTGGTTTAGGAGGGAGAATCAATGTTTCCTCTCTAATCCAGTTTCATTTGGTCTGTAGTGGTAGTTGGTGTTCTATTTTTTTGGTTGATGGTGCTGGCTGGTACAAAAGAACTGCTCCAGAACTCAATCAGGTGCTTTGATTACCTGGGAGATAAGAAAACTGGCTAAATTGAGGGGGTTTTTCATCCTGGCTCCAGTTGTTCCTTTAGTTGACAGGATTTTCCAGTTTCAAGTAACTAGTAAAATATGGGTGCAGGAAACAAACTCAGTTAACAAAGCAGTGCTTAGTGACAGTTCCTGCAGGTTATAAATCAGTTAATTTTATCTTATATCTTACTTTATAAGACTTAACATGTTTCATTTGATTTGTGTAGTAAATACAGCTGACAGGTCTTATGTTTGATTAAGATGAAGCTAAATCCATTTATGAGGCAATACTGTTCTCCCTTTGTGGCAATAGCAGCGCTTAAGAGTTGACTTGAAGAGAAGCCTGAATTGAGCTGTCACTGAATGGAAAAGTTGTATTTCTCCCAGAATTTTCAGGGAGGTTGTTTCCAAAACTGTTGTTAATTATAGAGCCTGAACTGTAACCTTTTAATGTGTGTCTTTTCCTAGCTGTACCTCCAGTTGTACATCAGAATGACTTGTTGGGTCTTGAGGTTAGCCGGGGCTTTGTTACTGCTGCAGTCAGTAAACCTGGGAGGTTTTAGCTTCTAAATTCCAAATGCAAGTAGGAGAATGTGTTCTTTAGCCTTGAAATGCCATTCTTAGGTTTGCTCTTACTTTAAAATAGCTTTTAGTTGAACTCTTCTGGCCATGGTACCTTTTGACTTGTAGTCATGGTGTAAGCCCAGCTGATAACTCGGCACCTTGCTCACTTACCCTGGGTGGGATGAAGAGGAGAATGGAAAGAATGTAAATCCCATAGGTTGAGATGAGAACAGTCCAATAACTTAAGTATAATACAAAACACCTACTACTGATGATAATAATGATCAGGGAGATAACAAGGGGAGAGAATATAAAACTGAAAGGGAAAGGAAAAAACCCCAATAAACGTAAGCAATGCATAATACAATTGCACACCGCTGACTGATACCCAGCCCAACCTGAGCAGTGATTTGGGCTTTCTGGATAACTTCCCTCCCCCATCGGTATACTGGGCATGATGTGCTGTGGTATGGAATACCCCTTTGGCTAATTTGGGTCAGGTGTCTGTCTCTGCTTCCTCCCATATTCTCATGTTTTTCCTTTCTGGCAGAGCATGAGAGACAAAGTCCTTGATCAGGGTAAGCATTACTTAGCAATAACTAAACCATTGGTGTGTTATCAGCACTATCCTCAAAGTAAAGCCAAGACGGTACTGCACCAGCTACTAGGAAGCAGAAAAATGACTATTACAGCTGAACCCAGGACACTCGTAGAAAGTGTTTCGGTTCTTCAGGTGTCATTGATTTTGCATTGATTTTGAAGGCTGAGAATTGCAAGCACATTTGGAGAGCTTGTCTGTGTCCTCTCATAGTTCTAAAGTGGGAATTTGGCAAAACAATGGATTTACTTCTCAAAAATACTTAGTGATGAGTCTGCTTTTTCTTGTTTTTGGAGTTTGTATTTTGAACCAGTGGGTTATCTAGACAGGAGTGGTGTTTATGGACATAGAACTGATAAAATTAGGTTAAATCTGGTGCCTGGCCTGCATGTTCAGCTTTGAGACGTGTTTAGTCATAGACCATAGCAATTGTTCTTCATAACGCATTTAGTCCCCAAGAGAATGTTTTGGATTGCTTACACATATACAAATGGTTTAATGTGGTTTTCATTCAAACCTTACTGAGGCTGCTTTAGTGAAAGGTGGGTGGCATATCTCAGAACATCTCATTGTGAATTTGGCTTATTTCTAGAGTATTGTACTACCATTGTCAAGCAAGTTTGTAGTTTATAGAGGTGATAACTAAATTGCTTTAAACTCTGATATTCTTTGGAGGTGATTGTTTAATAATACTTACAAAGGATGTAATTTGATTAAAGTGCTATGGTCTTGGAAGGATTCTCTCTTACAGTGTGAAAACCTGGCTAAAAATAAGGACTTCTTGGTCTTCAGTTCAGTGATACATGTCATTAATCCTTCAATGGGTAATGAAATTCAGTTCCTGTGAACAGAGTGAGCCTGTCTGGAGTGTTTCGAGCTGGAATGGATAAGCATTTCTTCATTAGGAACCCTGAATTGCTTGTACAACTTCCTTCAAAGTGAAGTGTTCAGAGAGATGCAGTTTAGTGGCTCACAGGAAGGCTCTGGAGTTGAGTGTAAAGCGCTTGATGCAATTTAAGCTGTTGTGAAGAGTATGGAATGATGAGATATTTTAATGGAAATTTCTGGCTTGCTTTAGGAAGAGATGGATTTTGATTCTGTGCAATGAAAGGGGAATGAATTCCAGTATCTGAAGGGGGGCTATAGGCATGCTGGGGAGGGACTCTTCATTAGGGACTGTAGTGATAGGACAAGGGTTAATGGGCTTAAACTTAAACAGGGGAAGTTCAGATTGGATATAAAGAAGAAATTCTTTACTGTTAGGGTGCTGAGGCACTGGATTGGGTTGCCTAGGGAAGTTGTGAATGCTCCATCCCTGGCAGTGTTCAAGGCCAGGTTGGACAGAGCCTTAGGTGACATGGTTTAGTGTGAGGTGTCCCTGTCCATGGCAGGGGGTTGGAACTGGATGATCTTAAGGTCCTTTCTAACTCAAACTATTACGTGAACTGCATGGCACTTACGTGTGTAAGACAAGCTCTGTGCTCTTTATAAGGATTTTCATTATACATCCTATTCTATTGAAAAAGGAAACACATAATGGACTGGGGTTCACTAATGGGGACAGATGGTTTGTAGGACAACATGGGAAAGCGCTTTTTCTTAAGACTAAAAATAAGATGACATTTTGGGCCTACTTAAACAGTTCAGTATAAGTGTGCATGCATCCAACCCTCCCTGGAGGGGACAACTCAGCTTTAGGGGTTGACATCCTAATTTTGGTTGCAAACCGATGGTAATTGGCTGTTACATTATCTGCATGCTTTATGTATGTATGCCTCTTGTTCTTTGATGTAAGCAGAGAAGTTCTTAATTTTAGTGCATTAGAGTAAACTTGCATCTGCAGCCCCAGCTAGAGTAGCTTTCAACACTTGCTGGATGCTTGTGCTCTAACTGCATAAAGAAATGTGCTTGTTTGTCGTAAGTGCAGGAACTGCTTTTGTCTCCTTACTGATTGTGCATTCATGTTAACATGCTGCGTTTGGTCATGATAGGAGCTCAAGTTAAACAGTTGATGGGATGTACTTGCTTCTAAAAGCATGTTCAGAGATTAAACTCCAGGGTATTTCACACTGTTCAAGTTTAGACTGCAGAATTTACCAGTTTTGCATGATGGGATGTTCCTCAGTGTCCCAGTTCAGCTCTAGCTATTGCATAGCTTGGGTCACTTGTGTAGACACTTTCCCTTTGGAGAGTGTTTCAGTGTTGCTTATGTTTGCCTCTGTAGTCGAGCAACTTTCACAGAAGGACTACAATATCTAATGTTTATCCAGATAAGTGATGCTTGTCCAGGCCTTCCAACAGTGATAATGGCCACCATTTCTGATAATTGGAACATATTCTGATGTTGCAGCTAGGCTGATCTACTGCTAAACTGCTGTGGATAAGAGTGTTCCTCACCTGAGTGCTTTGTGATGTCTTGGAGCTAGTACTGGTGCATCTCTTGCCCTTGGAATTGGTTCAGGGAGCTGAGCTGGCAGGAGATCACTGTAAAACAGTTTTAAAGTGACTGACTTTTATGGTAACTGTTTTTCTGCTAGTTCAGACTGAACAAGTTCCTGAGCAGGTACTGGGACTGTCAGTGCTGTCTCAATGGAAAATGGGATCTGCTTCCCTTTGGTCACAGGTTGTCATGAGATCAGTGTAGTTGTAATGTTGGCAGGTCCTTGAAGGATGCTGCATGTCCCTGGTGGTGGTGTTGGGTTTTTCTTCTGTTCCATTAGAAGGTTTGCCTCTTCCCATTTGTCTCAGGGAAGGCTCTGAGCCTGGCAGTTGTGCTCTTGCATCTTCAAGACTTGCTCAGCTGCTCCTGGGGTTGAAGGAGGAGACCTGGGCAGTGGTTGTGTCGCTTGTGCATACCATGTGCTGCCTCCTTAAAATAACCTTTCCTTTCAGTTCTTAAAACACTGATTTTAGTAAATCCAATGGACTACAGCCCTTGAACAGCCTCTTGGATGTGTTCTGTGCAAAACTGATGTTTGTTCTACTGGGAATTCTTTCCTATGGCGTAAAATCACAGAATGAGTAGGGTTGGAAGGGGCTTCTGGAGATCATGTAGTTCACCCCCCACCAAAGCAGGGCCACCAGGAGGGAGCTGTTAAATATTAAAACCCCCATGATTCTTCAGTTGTTTCAGGTAGAAAATGCTATTTAAGGCAAAAAAGGTATTGAGAACTGGAGAGCTGCTGCTTTTCTGTGCTTAAGAATATGGCTTTTTTTCACTAAATGGAAGACCTTCAATGCCTGCAGTTTGCGTGTGTGGAAGGGAGCAAACTTCTTAGGTCGTCTTTTGACAATTGTTTTATTAGTAATTAAGTTCTATTATTATTATGTTCCCCGCCCCCCAATGGAGAAGCTTTGGAGCAGAGCAACTCGTTTTATCTGTAAGATTGCTGATAGCACAACATTGAAGTTGTAACCCAACTACATAGTACTACTGATGCAGCAGGATGGAAAATATGTAGCTTTGGAGTCTAATAAGAACAAGAGCCACTTTCTAATTCCATTTGGAAATGCAGAGTTGCAACAGTAGGCTTCCCTTAGTGGTTTGGCAGACGGTTACAATAGTTGAGTTTCTGGCACTGCAAACCTATTTCCATACTATTTTGGGGGCTTTCATGTTTCATTTGTGAATGACTGTAATGCTTCAGCAAGAGTGTGGGTTTTTTTAGCTTTAAAATAGTAGGCCAGGCCTGTGATGTCAGACTAATGCTAATGCTTGGTAAGAGCTCTTACCCAGTGACTGCCAGTGATATTTACTTTGTTAATGACCATTCTTCTGGAGCAGTGGGTATTGATCCCATTTGATAATGATGAATAGCTTTATTTATGAGAACTGCCTGTTGAGCAGCCCCTGTATCTAATAGCTCAAAGTCTGGACCTGTTTTTTCCAGGTTTCATGAGAATGCAGTTATCAAACTGTTAATTTTGTTGTTTAGGCTTGAAAGGAAAAAAAACCCCAAGACTAATTCTGGTAAAGACTTAGAAATGTCTTAAAATACAGAATAGTGGCTATGGGAAAACAAAAGCCTTCAACCTAAGGCATCCTCCTCAGTGAATTGACAACTTGCTCTAAGCCATCAACGTATGTTTCTGTCTGCATGAGTCAGGTGATTGTCTTTGTTGAAGAACTGATTGAAACCAGGTTTTGGGTTCCTGGATTTGAATAGCAAAACATTCACCTATTGTAACACTTCCCTGTGACAAGAAAACACTTGCCTTGTTAGAAGAGTTTAATCCCCACTGTGCTCAAGTTGATCATCCAGTCACAGCTTTAAGTAGAGCTATTAGTTATGTTCACTAATTCATCACTCCAGATCCTCTGTGCATGCCTCTTCTTGGAGTCAGATGGCTTTGTACAGCATGGCTTTAGATAGGGATATTGTGTTGAAAAGTCACTTGGAAAGCCATTGTTTGCTTGTCTTTAGTGAGTGGTGAGGAAGGAGCTGAGGATTAGATGGCAAAACAAAACTTGAAGTAGTGCAGCTTGCTACAGTGTTTTGATACGGGTTTTTTTTGGGGGGTGTTTTCTCCCTGTGGTGGAGCTGAAAACTCTAAAGTCCTTTAAAAACATTTGTGGCAGAAGCAGAACAGTTGATTTAAATACAGTGTGTGCCCCCAGTTAACACATTGTCACTTGAAGCAAAACCGAAATCAATAAACCAGAATGAGAGCTTTGTAATCCACAGCATCCACGTGTGCTGTAGAAGCACAATAGTTCAAATCCAAGTGCATTGTGCTGTATTGGTGAGTGAAGTTTCAGTTTCATTCTTGTAAGGTGATGCAAGGAGAACTTCCCTAAGCTCAGGCACAGTGTTTCACTTTGAAATGCTGTGTTTAAAATAGATCACATGGAGCATCTCTGGACATTCATATGCAGTCAAGGTGATGTTATCAAAGCTTCCTGTGCCGTTCTGGCTAACTTGGCGTTAAAACTGGAGTCACGCTTACAAAGCTCTGTTTAATCTTGGAGTTCCCTTTCTGTTTCTATCAATGGACTCCAGTTTGTATTTTGTCTTGCCCTTGTAAACCCTTGGCTGAGGCACTGAGAGTATCTGCAAGTTGGAGTTGTTAGGTATGGTCTGAAAACACATGATGGGTAGAAACATGTTTCTCTGAGGGAGCTCTACAGGAGCATTCGTAAGTACATATTGCAGCATACTGCAGGGTCTGGGCAGTGCTGAATTCCATCTTCAGCCTAATACAGTATTGTGCAGTCTGACCAATGCAACGTTCCTCGATTTCTTGCAGCCTTTAGGAAGCTGATATATTTATCTATTGCAAATTACTACAAGTACCCTCTTACCTGTAGTCTGTTTTCCTTTTGTTTCACTGAAATAGCTTCTCCTTAAAGCCATTTTGTCCATTTGAAATGATACTCTTGCAGAATAGACACAGGTGGATTTTTCCATCTAGCACTAAAGTCAAGAGGGATGCTCCCTAAGAAATGCATGTATGTTCTTTGCCAGTGTTTCTTTTTAAAACCATGTGAACAATCTGAGTTCACAAATACTCATGACTGTATTCATGATGTGTGGCAGAGCTGACAGTAAATTCCTAACTCTTCTGCAGGCATTAAAAAATACGTTGTTGGCCTAATTATCAAGACCTCATCCGACCCAACATGTGTAGAAGTAAGTGAGTTCTCTTCAGGGGAGGAAGAGGGAGGGGAATGTTATGCACAACCTGACTTGTCTCTTCTCTTCTCCAGAAAGAGAAAGTGTATATTGGGAAATTGAATATGATTCTTGTTCAGGTAAGGTTGAGCTCATAAAGTTCTAAATATTGTTACAGTCTTTGGTTTTGCATGTGGATCTAACATAAGGATGCTTCACTTTACAGATACTGAAACAGGAATGGCCAAAGCACTGGCCAACTTTTATAAGCGATATTGTGGGAGCAAGCAGGACTAGTGAAAGCCTTTGTCAGAACAATATGGTGATCCTTAAGCTATTGAGTGAAGAAGTGTTTGATTTCTCCAGTGGCCAGATTACTCAAGTGAAAGCGAAGCATTTGAAAGACAGGCAAGTATCTATATTTACATCTTAATAAGTAGGGCAGACTTTGTGCTTGCTGCTAAATAGTTGCTCTCACTTTCAAGTGCACACCTACAGCTGTCTGATTTGATTTAGGAGGCTGAGTGGGTTACTGATTCTTCTTTAAGCAGTACTGTCAGGTAATAACAAACTTCCTTTGTACACACGTTTCTACCTCATTGCAAGTAGTATCTGTTGACTGATGGTTCCTACCCTTCTAGGTTCAGCATTGCTTATATTTCCAAGCTAGAATTTGCAGGCCCAGGCTTTAAAGTCTTCAGGATCTGTTCTGTGAGCACAGATACAGTGATTAAAGCAGATACTGTGGAATGTGGGAATGCTTACTTGTTTTTATCTTTTGCAGCATGTGCAATGAATTCTCTCAGATATTTCAGCTGTGTCAGTTTGTAATGGTAAGTCTTGTTTCTTTAATGCTCTTGGTGAAGGTTCCCCCATCATGCCTGACAGTGGTATAAACATTAAGGTTCCTTTGCAGGAGAACTCCCAAAATGCTCCTTTAGTTCAAGCAACTTTGGAGACTTTGTTACGATTTCTGAACTGGATTCCTCTGGGATATATATTTGAGACCAAGTTAATCAGCACACTAATATACAAGGTACTCACGCTAGAACTGACAACCCTTGAATTCAAATAGCAGCTGGAAATAAGCTTAGCATGTAACACTTACAATGCCTTGTTCTTCTCTCATCAGTTCTTAAATGTCCCCATGTTTCGAAACGTCTCTTTGAAGTGCCTCACAGAGATTGCAGGTGTCAGTGTAAGCCAGTATGAAGAACAGTTTGTAACGCTTTTCACACTGACCATGATGCAGTTAAAACAGGTAATGCTTTTTGTAACCTGCCTCCTGGCTCTTTCGTTTGACAGAATCCATTTCTGTAGAACCTAGTTGGGTTTATGCGTTTATGTTCATCGCAGAGGTCTTGATAGGACAAATATTGTTCTTCAGTGGTATTTATGGCTTGGTGAGAAGGTGTTAAGTGTATTTTTCTGCTTCTAGATCACAACTATATTTCTGTTGCATTTATCTGATTAATTTAAGAGGCATTTTGAGCACTAAGGCTGTGTCTGGTGGGCAGAGTTGAGAGAGGTACAACAAAATGTGCACTGTGAGACTTGAAAGACCTGAACTGACCTGACTTCTACAAGTTTCTATTTCATGTTTGAAATGGATAGATGTGTTTGTCATACAAAGCCCTGCTTTATATAAGTTGATGATTACCCTCTGAGCAGTTCAGATTCAGGTACATGGGTTTGTCTCTTTCCTCATTGTATTTGCATCTTTGTGACAGTTGAAGAAGGTTTGGTGGTTCTGGGGCTGGTTCTTCTCTGTTTGCAATGTTACAACAGGCATGCTGCTTTTAATGCTCTCTTTCTCCCCCAGCTTAAGTGGAGCTAAAGGGTTTGTATTTATAGTTAGGTTTAACCTGGCCTAAATTAGGGTGTTTTGCATGTTTTCCAACATACAAGGTTTTAGGATGACTGTTGTGTGCGGATTTGATGCAAACTGTTGCATTTATTGCAAATATTTGACTCTTAATTTTGTAAAATGAAGGTGGAGAACAGTCAAAACCACACAAAACCTGGCAGCAGCAAAAGTGTTGAACTTTTCTCTCTGTTCTGTAGCTTAATAGTGTTAACAATAGTGTAGTTCACTATTTTATAACAGTGTTGAACCTGTTTCATGTGTATGATGATAGAATTTAAAAGCCAATGCATCTCTTAAGAGATGCCAGAGATCTTTACAAGTATACTGAAATACATATTCCAGTGTCCTTCAGAGCCTTCCCTGCTCATTTCTAAATGTTAAGGAGGAGGCATTTCATGTTATTCTAACATTATGATGATGTAATGTTTTGAAACTTAGTGTTACTGGGGCAGGTAACAAAGACATTTTTGGAACATCTTTGCCCAAAGCCAGTTGGAAATGTCTCTGGTAGAGTAAATAGTCTCCTTGTTTACAGCTGCTGTTCCAAGGGGTGGATAAAGGTTTAGTTCATTGGAACTTCTTGTGTCTGTTTGCATTTTCTGCTTGCTGTCCCTCTTGGGATGAAATGAAGGAGCTGTAAGACTTCAGTAAAGCTCTGTAAAGAGGGGCTCCCATGAAAAGCAGAAGAGCTCTCTTGTAAAAAAACCCCAACGTATTTGCTAAAATATAGCAGTTCTACATCTTTATTTAAAGGAAGATCCTTGCTTAATGCTCATTCTTTTTATTAGATGCTTCCTTTAAATACCAATATCCGACTTGCGTACTCGAATGGAAAAGATGATGAACAGAACTTCATCCAGAATCTCAGCTTGTTTCTCTGCACGTTCCTCAAAGAACATGGCCAACTTATAGAGAAAAGATTAAATCTGAGGGAGACATTAATGGAGGTACGTTGCTCAGTTTATCTGCTTGAAAGGTGTACAAGTGTGTCCTTGGACTCAAAGGGTGTGATACGAACACGATCTCTAGATTGCTGTACTTAAAGGCGGGGGGGAGAAATCCCACTTTCTTCTTAGTTAGTAAATCACATGAATACAAAAAGCCTTTCAGGTTTGCTCCCTAATGTGCTTCAGTGGCTTTCTATTTTCAGTGATCCTGTAAGTCTGAAGATGTACATCTGTCCCTCCTCCCTCTTCTTATTTGTTCCTCCTTGAAAGTGTTAATACTGCTTTAAAATAAATCCATATATTTTTCCCATGGGTTTTGGCATTCTTTGTTTGATGTTTAACTCTCCTGGAGAAGGTGTTGCTATGACTTCAATCAGTCTATGGAGCAGCTCAGTTACCTTTTTGTGTTACACACACACTGTGGTTCAGTGCTTCCGCCCTGGTGTAGCCTGTTGCCTCATTTCCTGAAGATTAACTGAAAGGCTTTGAATGTCATCCTCAAGGATGATGCTCTGTTTCGATGTAGTAAAAGCTGTGTGTAATGGCAGAGCTCTACCAAGCCACTCCGTGTGCTTTGTTTTGTAGTATTACTGGCCTTGGAGGAGGACCTGCTGGCCTCAATTATCAGCTGTTACAGCTGAGAACAAGATCTACAGTTGTCTTTCTTTGCTTGTTCCCTTCTTTTCTTGGAGACTGCTGCATACTTTGCCATTTTGACACTAAAATACACCTTCCCTGTCAAAACCACTGGGATCTGTGGAAATTCAGCTAGGAATAAAGGGTGGAAAGGCTTAAATTCTAGGTGACTATTAAACACTGAAGGTACTACATTATATGGCAGTGGGGCTGGATCTCAGAATCAGGGGGTTTCAGCTGTTCTGTTAATCTTTGGGAAATTAAGCTAATCCCTCTCCCACTGCTGAGCTCCAGGGGGATGAAATTGGCCCCACAACCCCTTGAAGCACCGTTTCCTGCGCCCAGAACCAAGTCACCAAGCCATGTGCAGGTATGGAGGTGATAGGGTGAGGAGCTGCCCTGAAACAGAGACAGAAGAACAATACCACAGTTCAGACCTGGAGACCAGGGTCCACTGGGAGGGGAAGTACATCCTGCAGTTAGATAGTTGTTCTGTAGCATGTCCATCTCAATTCTAGTCTGGTTTCCAGGTAGTGATCTCAATATGTTTATTCTAGAGGTCTTCTACAAAAAGAAGTGTATTAATATAACTTGGTTGCAAATATCAAACTGCAGCTCATGTAGAAGATGGACTAAACTTTACTGATTTAAAAAGGAACAACTGTCAACAGTTCCCAGATAATTCCTGAACTTGCAAAGAGTAAGCTTCAAAATAGCTGTGGATTGGGGGAGTGCAGCAAAAGTTTCTGCTTATGTGGAGGCTTTATTAGGAAGAGCTGTGTAAAAGGCTGAAGCTGTTTCGTGTCCTTTGTCACTGTGCGTAAGCTGGAGTGCAGTTGATAGGTATGGGCCTCTTTTGTCCAGCAGAGCTATGTTACATTCTGCTTTGAAACAGACATGTACAAAACTCAGTTCTGGATGTTTTTGTCTTGCATAGGATGATGAAATGCTTGACAGAGTTCTTAGGCTGGCCTAAAGTGGTGAATTTCACTTCTGTAAGTTCCAGTGTGACAGAACCTAATTACACAACTACGTTAAAGCTCCATGTCATTCTGATGCATTCATTCCTGCACTTCGGATGTAGCAGATCTGAAATTTATCCATGGATTCATTGGAGGTGTTTAGACAAGAGGAAGCTGCATAAGTTGTTTCCAGTGAAATTACCAAGAAAAAACGATGCGTCTGAGACTAACATGTGGTTGTTCTGAAGCCCTCGTTTGACACTATAGATAGAGATGCTGAATCAATGGGGTCTTTACCATCTCAAATGCTCTGAGTTGCTGTAGTACCTATGCAATGAAAGTGTCTTCAGATTTCATTGTTTTGGGCTGTTCACTGGTGGCTGTTGCTTTGATATCTTTCACCAGGGGACTGAAAAATAAGCTAGGCAAAGAGCTCTGTAGCTCTTAATGGTTGGTACCTCAGTGTGTCAGAATTGCATCAGTGGCCTTCCCTCCTCAGCCTGATGTGGCTGTTACCAGCGAAGAGGTTGAGTGTTCTGATAGATGACTTCTGTAGAAAGCAAAGCATCAGTATGGCTTTGGCTGAGTTCTTCAGGGTATAAGGATCCAGACCAAAGTAGCAGTCTTTGACAGTAGCAGTCATTGCAACTAGCTGTTGAAGGCTTTGAGGCTCTAAACCAAAATGCCTTGCAGAAGCTCCAGATGCTGCAGGTCTGATAGTTTACAGACAAGCTGGTTTGGCTTTGCCACTTCTAAAGACATCTTTAGGCTACTTTAGATTTAGAATTGATACACATCTGGAAAATAACAGTAATTGACAGGGTGCTTTGGGTTTGAATTGCTCTGCAGGTCAGAAGTGATCTGTAATGTCATAGAATCAACTAGGTTGGAAAAGACCTTTAAGTTCATCAGGTCCAGCCATTACCACAGGACTGCCAAGACCACAACTGAACCATATCACTGAAGGGCAGCATAGAGAACGAGAAGCATAACAATTGCTAACTTTCATGTTAATTTGGCACTTTATCAGTATTGGGATAACTGAACTTGAAGCAATGTGTTTCAGCTGCTGAAGTTACTAACCAGATGTTTCAACCACACTTTTCCAGGCCCTTCATTATATGTTGTTGGTATCAGAAGTTGAAGAAACTGAAATCTTCAAGATCTGTCTGGAGTATTGGAACCATTTAGCTGCTGAGCTCTACAGGGAAAGCCCCTTCTCAACATCCGCTTCTCCATTGCTTTCGGGAACTCAGCACTTTGATGTTCCTCCAAGGAGACAGCTTTATTTACCTGTATTGTCCAAGGTAATCCAGGCTTAAGGAACTGGAAAGAGTTAGGGTACTGTTCCTGCACTGGAGACTTTGCTTCATGTACAGAGTGAAGCAAGAAAACTTCTTGCTTTGAGTAACTGGTAATTGGTTCAACTCTCTTCACTTCATGTGCAAAAATAAATGAAGACGACACCAGTCAGTATTAATGTGGTGGTTTAGTAAGATAACTGTTACAAAAGATGTAATTTAAAAGAAAACCCCATATTAAACTGTTTATTTAAGCATATAAAGGTTGGAATGTTAGAGGGGAAAAAGTGTATGTGTGGAAAAAGTCTTCAAAAGGATTCCATATGTGCTGTTTTGAAGCTGTAGAAAGCATGTTTGATGGGTTGGTTTTCTTTGTCTACTCAGCTTGTTCATGAGCAGAGTGAAATTAGAAGGCTCTGTTCTTAACAGCTTTTCAGCTGTCTCTTGAGTCTTACTGGGAGCTCATCTCATGAGGTGCTGTGTATCAGGCTGCTGACCAGAGTGGTCTGACAATGTCTGTGGAGCTCTGGGTGTGTTTTCATGTCAGATTTGATTCCATTTTACCTTTCCTTTGCACCGCACAGGTCCGATTGCTAATGGTGAGCCGCATGGCTAAGCCTGAAGAAGTCCTAGTTGTGGAAAACGATCAGGGGGAAGTAGTACGAGAATTCATGAAGGATACAGATTCCATAAACTTGTATAAAAACATGAGAGAAACATTGGGTAAGTTTCCTGGCTGGTGTTCCTGGGCTCCAGGTCTGTGTAGATGCATGTTGCAGAATGCTAGCTTAGGGTCTGATTTACTGGGTGTGTAGAAAGTGTATCTGTGAGGAGCAGTACACAGACTTGAAAGAGGGGTTTGAAGTTCTGTTTCAAGCATGTAGTATTGTATAACTTGGTTAAGTAGTGATGTGCCTTGCTTTTACCCTTTAAATCGCCTTTTGGTAGTTCCTTATGAGGGTGTTTCAGGTCCAATGGAACTTCAAAAAGCTGTTAAAGCAGAAGGATTCTTCTGCAGTGGACTTGCTGGTTATTACTGTAGTTGCCTGGTGCAGACCAAGTGCACCTCAGCAAAAATGGTTTCTCCTTCAGTAGGTCTTGTGAATGCTTCAACTTCTTTTTAATGCTTTTTTAAACACAACACAAAATTCCAGCCTGAACTAAAGCTTCCAGGGTCTTTTCCAGAGTTAGTGCTGAGGTCTTGTAATGACCTTGCTTGACAGTGCAAAAGCTGCAGTTAATTATAGCTCCTGTAGGAATGAAAAATGGGAAGCTGTGAGCACACTGAAGAACACCAGAACCACTATTTTTATAGCATTTAATATAGCAAGCATGTTTTATATTTAGTGTGTGTATACTAGTGTGCTGCTATGTTTAGGAGTCTCATGTTCAGCTGTGACTGATCTTTGCATTCACAGCCCCTATGTATTGTAGTGATAAGTGAGGGAGTCATGTATTTAGGACATCAAGTCTTCAGTACTAAATATTCTTCTATCAAGTGCATGTGCTTTAAGGGAGAGCACTGGGTGTTAGGAAGAGGTTTCTGAACTAGGAGCTGAGGGGAGGCTGTGTGATGTAGAGTGTTTGTGGAAACTTACTTGAGATGTAGGTACAGCCAGCTTGAAGGAATTGGTCTCATACCTTTTCATATGGAACAGAAAGAATTGTTTTATAAACTGTTTAATTTACTGTATTAAAATCATTATGTCCTGAGCCTTAGTCCTATTTGCAGATATGGGATGATTTACATGGAAGTGCAGATTTAGTTGGTGTCTGGTTTCTGGTGTTAACTATTGCTTATAGTGTATTACCTTTAAGACTCATTTAAAAGCAAGAATATGGTAGAAGCTGTATCTGAATCTGAAGCTATATCTGAATCTGGCCTTAAACTGCTTTTGACTTGCTGGAATTTCAGTTATGATATTAGAGACACTAATCCTGCTAGTGGCTGATGCAAGTGTGTGCGTTGGGATACTTGAACCTTCCCATCTAGACTTGTTCAGGAGCACCACCTCCATTGCAGTGGTGGTTATTGCAACCAGGAGACTTACAGGCACTGAAATAAGGAGTGAAAGAAAATTGATTGACTTGCACATGGCCCCTGTAGGCAGCCAATCCTGTATTCCCTGTAGACCATCACTGTGTATGCCTTTGGTTAATAATTCAGCCTACCAGCCAAATGAGTTAAGTTGCTAAGTGAGACATGCATTGCTTTAGACTCTACACATCACTTGCATATGGTGCTTTGCTGTGATCTCTTGGAACAAAAGTAAGTTCTTAATAAAACTTTCTGTCTTTAAAATACAGTTTTAACCAATTTGTAACTGCTTTTTAGCTCATTGGGTCGTGAGTTCAGGCAAGAAGCATTGCCCTTGCCTAACAATCCGGTTGTCTTAAAACAAGCATAACTCTGCATATGGAGTTGTGATCCAGGTTGAAGCTTTAAAACGTGCGTGTTCGACCTTGCTGTCTTACAGTTTACCTTACACATCTGGATTATGCAGACACAGAACGAATTATGACTGAAAAGCTTCACAATCAAGTGAACGGAACAGAATGGTCGTGGAAGAATTTGAACACCCTCTGTTGGGCTATAGGCTCCATCAGTGGTGCAATGCATGAAGAAGATGAAAAGAGATTCCTTGTTACAGTAATTAAGGTATCGTGGTGCAAAATGAACAGCTTTGTCACACATGATGGTCTATACTTGAGAAGCTAAGGTTACACAAACACTGCTCTGTGATCTTGGCAAGATACCTTGTGTGGCCAGCGAGTTGAGGAGAGTTAACTAGTGGGAAATCTTACATCCTGATGAATTCATTGGCCATGAACGAGGAATTATTTTAAGTGGTCTTTTTGCAGTGAAAATTTTGGGGGATAAAATGGAGTTGATGGGGAAATGTTTTTCTTGGAGGATACAGAAATGATGAAACAAAGGAAAATAACCCACATTTTTGAACTAGCCTGCACCCTCGTACTTGGTTTCCTTATATTCATGATCAAACTAAGTTTTGGGTAAATATGTGCATGGAAAGGGTGCAGGAACAAAACAGTTTTATAAGAGGAATGGCCCTTACTTGAAGTCATCCAAATTCATACAGAAGACTTTAACTTCTGTTTGACGCGGAGTCCGTATTGATACCAACTGCGCTATTCTGTACTCTGAGGCTGTGGAAGTCCCCTTTGCAGAAATCCTTAGTTCTGTTTTAATATGGAGATTCCATAGCTGAATCCATTCTGAGGTGTTCCTGGTTTGGCTGAAACTTCACCCCACTCTTAATCCATTCTTTATTTGGACTTTGACCTTGATTGTGGCAACCCCTTTCCTTTAATATAACTTCTTGTGGGATTTTATGCTTGTAGTGCTTTGAATTGAACTGGACAAATCTGGGAGAGGAACCTAAGGATGTGCTTTGTTGTAGGATCTCCTGGGACTCTGTGAACAAAAGCGAGGAAAAGACAACAAAGCCATTATTGCATCCAACATAATGTACATAGTAGGTCAATACCCACGGTTTCTGAGAGCTCACTGGAAGTTCCTGAAGACAGTAGTCAACAAGCTGTTTGAGTTCATGCATGGTAAGTAGCTGGGTTTAATTAAAGAGTAATAGTAAATGCCTCTACATGGGCATGTATAGGGGGGAAATACAAAGTACAAAGCAGTAACTCCCTTGTTTTAATCCAGAAACCCACGATGGTGTCCAGGACATGGCTTGTGATACCTTCATCAAAATAGCCCAAAAATGCCGCCGGCATTTTGTTCAGGTTCAGGTGGGAGAGGTGATGCCATTTATTGATGAAATCTTGAACAATATTAACACAATCATCTGTGACCTTCAGCCACAGCAGGTATGTTTCATTCAGCTTTGTGGGTCGTTCTAAACACCAATCAGAGTTACTTCATATTGAAATGTAGTAATGATTTTCAAGGCTTGAATTGTATGCATTAGGTTTTTGTCAGTGCCACTGTTCTGGTATAAATAGCATTATGAGATTGCATCACTGAGATCTCAGTTGGAAAGCTTGAAAGGAGAATTGGAGTGTGTTTAGCTTGAATTTTGATTTCTGGAATGTTGTATCAAAGAAATGAAATGGTGTATCTCATGGTCCTACTTCAGGAAAGAACAAGAGAGCAATACCTATGACACCTATAGCTATTTTGGGCAACAGTCCCATAAGTGCCTGTGTCTGGGAAGGGCACATCTCATGGCGTGAGACTGTAGTGCACAATGTGGCATGCACATAGATGTCACAGTAGTGTACTTTGGGCAGAGTGGATCTGGCATCTGGAAGAAGGTACTTAAAGGAGTGATGTAATCCGGTCCACAGTATAAACATGTCTGGGAATACTTAAGTGGGATATGTCTGAGCTTCCTCACTTCAGGATATGATGGCAAAATGAAGTACTCTGGAATGTACATTGTGGCATTTGAAGGGACGGGGGTGGAGGTTTGGCTTATGCATGATGGAAGTAAGGAAAGAATGGAGAAGGATCTTAGAAAGTCAAGAAGGGGAAAAACGTATTTAGACAGTGAAACCCACTGTCAGCCTTCACTCTATCTTCAGGTAAAGTTTTCTTGCTCATTTTTAACCTTCCTGTTTGATTTCCTGTTGTTCCAATCAGGTGCATACATTCTATGAAGCAGTAGGATACATGATTGGGGCACAGACAGACCAGACTGTGCAGGAGCATCTGATAGAAAAGTACATGTTGCTGCCTAATCAAGTATGGGACAGCATAATCCAACAGGCAACAAAAGTAAGCTCATTAATTTGAAGTGTATTCTGTGTTCTCTTACCCTGGGTTTATTTTTCACATGGCATGACATGAAGTGTATGTGATGGATATAATAGTGATAGTAGTGATTGCCATGACAGTAAAGGTGTTATTTTGAGAGGGGAGACTTAAATGATCTCAGAGCAGCCTTCCAGTATCTGAAGAGGGCCCACAGGGATGCTGGGGAGGGACTTTTCATTAGGGACTGTAGTGACAGGACAAGGGGTAATGGATTCAAACTTAAGCAGCAGAGGTTTAGATTGGATCTAAGGAAGACATTCTTTACTGTGAGGGTGGTGAGGTACTGGAATGAGTTGCCCAGGGAGGTTGTGAATGCTCCATCCCTGGCAGTGTTCAAAGCCAGGTTGGATGAAGCCTTAGGTGCCATGGTTTAGTGTGAGGTGTCCCTGCCCATGGCAGGGGGGTAGGAACTGGATGATCTTAAGGTCCTTTCCAACCCAAACCATTCTATGACAAAACAAATACTGGTTTTAATCTGATTTAAAGGACAATTCTCTGGTACTGTTCAGTAGCTTTTTCCCAAGGCTCCTTATTATCTGGCTTAGGGGTGGGTTTTCTAAATAGCAGGGAAGTTAAAATGTTAAGAACAGAGTTCACTCTTCCTCCTTGCTCTTCCATTGTTCTCTGAAAGTACGTCTTTAGTTCTTTTAATTTCCATTTCTC
This sequence comes from Melopsittacus undulatus, assembly GCF_012275295.1. NCBI lineage: Eukaryota > Metazoa > Chordata > Aves > Psittaciformes > Psittaculidae > Melopsittacus > Melopsittacus undulatus. The sequence continues at coordinate 4,352,501 of NC_047529.1, read as the reverse complement.
TCAGTCTTTTCTCAGCATATTAAAAGACCAGCAGTCCTGTACTGCACAAGAGAACACTCCGTTGGGACTTAATCAGATCCCAAACCTTAAGAAAGCTTAAATTCCATTTCTTACTCTGGCCTCCCTCTTAAATCAGGAGCATATCCCCTTTCCTTTGGTCTGCTGCTGCCTCTTTCCACCTGCTTTATCCTGCCTTTTTGACTAGAGTAGTGCACGTACCACTGCAGCAGAAATACTTCTGCAGAAGAGCAGAATTAAGTGAACTGAAGCTTTGTTATGACTGAAGTAGTGGCAAGTGCCATTGAAATCAGCAGTTATATATAGTCTGTAAACTACAGTGATGTGGTCTTTAATGCAGTGTGTAAGGTAAATGCCTTAAACTTGGACTTTTATGTTGAAAGCTAAGGACAGTTTTACTCTCTAAACAACACGGACTTTGTGTTTCTACCAGAATGTTGATATTCTCAAGGATCCTGAAACAGTGAAGCAGCTCGGTAGCATCCTGAAAACCAACGTCAGAGCGTGTAAAGCAGTTGGCCACCCCTTTGTGATTCAGCTTGGGAGAATTTATTTAGATATGCTGAATGTGTACAAGTGCCTAAGTGAAAATATTTCTGCAGCTATTCAGGCTAATGGTAAGAAATCCCATATTTTTCCTGAAAGTGGGGGCTAGCTGGATGTGACAGAGGGCTCAGGATGTTCCAGTCGGGCTGATGTTGCTGTGTTCATTTAATGTTACTGTGTTTGCTGTGTTGTTTGGGCAAATGGACAGGGTTAGATTGGGGTTTTTGTTAAGCAGATCTTCTGTTGCAATAAAGAACTGATCTTAGAAAGGAGAAGCACCTGTAAATGAGAGCTCAGGAAAGATGCAAACCACCGGAGATGCTTAGAATTAATAGGCGCCTTGTGGAGAGAGTTGTAGCATGTGTTCTTTTAGCTTACTCTGATTTTGACTATTAAAAGACTATCTTTAAATAGAATCACATTCAAAAGATGCTGGCAGAGTTTTGGTACGATACTGTGCTATGAAGTAGCTTTATTACAGCAGTGTAACTGTAGTGAGGATGCCTGAAAGTCACAATAAACCAGGCTTGCAGAAGGAATCATCAGTTGCCCAGCCTGTTATTACTGGATAAATAAAGGCCTGTGCTATCTCTATGCAGTGTGCTTCTGTAGTAGTTCATTACAAGACTAAATTAATTGGTTGCTGAGTTGTTCAGTGGTCAGTTTTCTTGCCAGTGCAGACAGTGATAGTGGGAGATGTAGGTGTTCAGTAACACGTGGTAACTGAGCAGCTGGGTTACCGTGAGGTGGTTTCTCAGAACTCTGAATAAAGCTGGATGAGAAATCAGCACCTTCTGGTTCTGCAGTTCTGATGGTCAGGATTTGTCCCTGTTGGAAGCAGGGAAGATTAGGGAGCAGTTGCTAGGGCAGAAGTCCTGATGTGCTCCTTGTGATTGGTGCCTTGGAGTCTGTTTTTACAACTGGCTCTGCCTTGCCAGAGATGACTCTGATGCCAGCAAGTGATCCTACCCTTTTCCTGGCTGCAGGTTTTCCTGTGCATGTACTGTAATGGTTGCATGGCTATACAGTTAATTAAATTGGGGTTTGCTGATGAGACTACATTGATTTTGGGGTAAGAAACTGAACTATGGATAAGGATTCTTAAAGATAAGTGCAGACTTTACATACAAAGGCATGGAAAGATTCATTCTCAGATGAAATCAGGAACTTTATTGTTCTCCTCCCCATCACTTGATGAGAACCAGATGTAAGCTCAGTCCATGTGGTTCAGTGGGTATGTGTTGGTTTCCCTTACTTGAAAAGAAGGTTGCAGCTTTGGTTTTGAGCCCTGTAGCAGGGTACTGTCAGTAGTGGTTTTGTAATGCTAAATGGCAATGTGGACCCATGGAGTTGCAGTGGGGAGGTATTTTATTTGCTCAATACATATAAGAAGCCTTCAACAGTCATTAAGATACAAAAATGAAGCATTCTCTGTTTTGTAATATCATTCTAAGTTAATCTTTTTGTTACACCTTACCTGATAACTGAAGCTTCACAACTTTTTCAGGTGAAATGGTAACAAAGCAGCCCTTGATTAGAAGTATGAGGACTGTGAAAAGGGAAACTTTAAAACTCATTTCTGGCTGGGTGAGCAGGTCCAATGATCCTCAGATGGTAAGTAGGTTCATTCTATACCAAAAACTCCTAAGACAGAATTGGGAACAGCTCTGGGTTTTGCTCTGTGGTTGACTGAATCAGCAGGTCACAAGAAATTGCTTCAGGATGTCTGTAAGATACAAAGGAGAAAGTACAATCACACAGAAGTAAGCCTGGGCAGTTAGTTTTACCTTAGAGAATCAAGGAGGAGTAAGGAAACCCCATTGGAAGTCTGGGTGGATACAAAGGGGAGTTTATGGAAGTGTATTTCAACTTTGTTGGGAACAGTATCACTTGTAACTAAACAGTGACCTTTGCAATAAGCTATATATGCTGGTGACTGTTCAGTAGCAGCACTGTTATAACCATGGCTTCCTCTTTCAATCAGGTAGCTGAAAACTTTGTCCCTCCCTTGTTGGATGCAGTTCTCATTGACTACCAGAGAAATGTTCCAGCTGCTAGAGAACCTGAAGTACTCAGTACTATGGCCATCATTGTCAACAAGCTGGGTGGACACATTACTGCTGAAATACCTCAGATATTTGATGCTGTTTTTGAGTGCACATTAAATATGATCAACAAGGTAAGCATCTCCCTAGGAACTGAAGGGAAATGGGGTGTTAGGAAAGCATCAGTCTTGGCTTGTTGGTACATCTCTTGTCTGTGTTGCTACATCAGTAAGGGAAAGATACCCTCTTCTTGCAGTGCAGGGGGGCAGGCTGTGGTAAAGGTAGAGTTTTTAGAGAGCTTTCATCTTACTTAAGTGGCAGGGTCCTGCCTGGTTTCATTGAATATCATTTCCACGTGTGGAAATATTATATCCACGTGATCTTGTAGATCATCTCCCTGTTCTTTTGGCAGTCCCAGAGTGCATTTGTGGCACCTGAAGTGGTCTCTGACCGAACCATGATACTTGTTCTGATGTCTGTCCAGTGAGATGTTTTAATCTCTTTACCTTAAATTTCTCTATGTAAGGAGTGATCTTTCTGTTCTGGGAACTTGGAATGTTGTGCTTCTGGAAGCAGAAATGTACTTGAGTCCAATACCAGTGTAGGACTAACTGCTAAAATTCATAAATACTTAAAATGTATGGATACAAGCACTGATCAGTCATGTTGAGTATTTCCTCACTAATGCAGTTCTTATGCAATATGTATTTGCATAATACCTGAGTGCTGCTAGCTGAACTAGTGCTGCTTTGCAATAGGGTGTAACCATAACTTGTATCCCTGTAGCAACATAGGTGTTGGGACCATCTGAGGACAGAGTAGTACTGAAGGCTGTGCACTGACACAGTAGGGCTCAGTCTGTGGTGTGTAGCTCTGGATGGTCTTAAGCTTTGGTTGGGAAAACTGGGAGGAAAAGCTCACTGAGAAATGTTATCTTTGCTTTGTGTAAGGCTGTTTTACACCTAGATCTAAATGCTGTTCTGTGCCAGTTAATTGATGTGCTCTGCTTAACACAGGGGCTGATGATGGACCTTTAGGAAATGTAACTTCATCTCTCCCTCCTCCTTCTAGGACTTTGAAGAGTATCCTGAACATAGAACAAACTTCTTCCTGCTACTCCAGGCTGTAAATTCTCATTGCTTCCCAGCGTTCCTGGCCATTCCACCTGCACAGTTCAAACTCGTTCTGGATTCTATCATTTGGGCTTTCAAACACACAATGAGAAATGTTGCAGATACAGGTAAATGGAAGGGTTTAATCTGCAGTATTGATAGAATGGTGGTTTCATGCATCTTGTTCTGTAGTCAAACTGAGGATTCCAATCACATGAATCTGTACTGCCTTTGCAGTAGAATAACACTCCTGTCTCAGCCTCAAGCTGTCAGCCAGGTACACACTAATAGGCTGAAATGCTTGGATGCCCTTTCACTCTCATGTGTTAAGAACACACCTTTATGGTTTCAACTTTCTATTCCGTGTGAGGGTTGGCACTTCTCTTAAATGGCTGAAGTGATGCAACAGCTCTGACTGGTGTTCCAGCTCCTCTGTAGTGCTGCCTGTGGGGTTTGACTTAGTACCTCCCTAAGACAGTTAAGTAACCACTGGAAAGCTCAGCAAAGTGGATGATTGGGGTAGGGGTTGAACTCAGGAGCCTGGGAGTAAAGAAGGAGAAACATCTTAGGTTAAGAAGGTGGCTTAGTCTTCCTTTGGACAAGAGCAAGCTTTGAAACATGGGGTGAAATTTCATGGAGTAGCTGAGTGTATCCCTTCATTTAACAGGTTTGAGTAATTAAAAAGCCTTTCAGAGTGACACTTATCAAGGGAAACTATAGGGGAGGCTGTTTAAAAGTCCTAAATTCTAGAAACATTGTGCTTACTGTCTTGACTATTGGATAAAATACTTGCTGTGACACCACTTGGTTTTTCGCCAGCTGCCTTGTATCAGTGTTTGGAAGGGATGGGGATAAAACCAACCCTTTTCAGTTGCATTTCACCCAGTAATTGAAGCTTTCATGTAATTCTAAATGTTAAAACATCTCCCTTTATTAGAAAACGCTTCTTCTAGTGGAGGGTTTCTCTCACCTTCACTAGTACCACTGAAGTGATGCAATTGGGTCATTATGCTTCTGTCATCAAATAATGCAGAGAAAATCATTGTGCTGTGTGTGGCCCTCTGGGGGCTACTGGAGGAAGTGCCTGAAACAGTCCTTATATAGTGCTTGTCTATTCTAGGCCTGTCAGTTTCTTGGGATATTTGAATTGCTTTGGAAAGACAGAGATACACACAGATGTTTTAGTGTTATTCCCTTAGTAACTTGGGGGGTTTTAATGTGTACTTTGCAGGTCTTCAGATACTTTATACTCTACTACAGAACGTTGCACAAGAGGAGACAGCTGCCCAGAGTTTCTACCAGACATACTTCTGTGATATCCTGCAGCACATCTTCTCAGTTGTAACAGACACCTCACACACTGCTGGTAAGAATGCACACATGTGAGCTGGTTGATGAAAACAATCCTTTTTGTACACCAGAATGCTGTTACACATTTGTTGATGAGTAATAACAACGTATGTATAACTTTGATCTGTTCAGGTTTGACAATGCATGCATCAATCCTTGCATACATGTTCAACTTAGTAGAAGAGGGAAAGATAAGTACTCCATTAAACCCTGGGAATCCAGTGAACAACCAAATGTTTATTCAGGAGTATGTTGCTAACCTTCTCAAATCTGCGTTTCCACACCTGCAAGAGTAAGTCTGTCACCATTCTTTAGAACATTCAGGTGGGTTCTTACAGCTGGATGTACTAACTGGTGTGTTTCCTGTTAGTGCCCAGGTGAAGCTGTTTGTAACAGGGCTCTTCAGTTTAAACCAGGATATTCCTGCCTTCAAGGAACACCTAAGGGATTTCCTTGTCCAAATCAAGGTATGTTTGCTTCAAGAGTGAAATGGATGGTATGGGGCCTTGGGGCATGGTTTAGTGGGAGGTGTTCCTGGCCATGGCAGGGGGTTGGAACTGGATGATCTGAAGGTCCTTTCCAACCCAAACCATTCTATGATTGTTGGAAAGTACTTGGGCAATGTTTCTTACTCAGTGTTTCTTTATGAGATAAAAGTTATTTTGCAGCTGTTAAAAAATTCAGTGGGAACTCCTGTCAAATGGCTTGCATGACTCTGGATCATGGGATCTATCTCAGTGTGATTTAATATATAAACTGGGATTAAATGCTATCACTTGTGCTTTACACAGTGCACACAATTTGTATGTCGAAAATGGCTGCAAAACTTACTCTAATGGGAAATAAAGTTGATTTTAACCAGATCTTGTTTCAGTCCTGCTTGGGATTGGGATGTGCTGTGAAACTTCCTGAAGTGATGCTATGCCTTTATTAAAGATGGTAGAATTCAGGAAGTTTGTAGGAAAAGAGCTTGTTTGTTAGTTTTGAGACTGTAATCACCAGGTATTTAAGGCCAGGCTGGACAGAGCCTTGGGTGATGCGGTCTAGTGTGAGGTATCCCTGCCCATGGCGGGGGGGTTGGAACTGGGTGATCTTAAGGTCCTTTCCAACCCAAACCATTCCGTGATTCTATTTCAGCATTGTTAATGACACTGCTTTAATAGTGATGTGCTCCAAAGACTAGGTTACTATAGCACCCTGTTCTGTGGTGCACAGTGAACATCCTACAGTGTGTTCCACTCCTTTGTGTTAATTCTGACATTAGGAACAGAAAGCAAACCAAGACAACAGTCTAGCAGGGAACGCAAAGGGAGGATGTTTTCTGTGTCATTTTGGAAGCTCATTACTCTGCCTTAAAGCACTTGCCAATAAACTAATGATTCTATATGGATCCCACAGGAATTTGCAGGTGAAGACACATCAGACTTATTCTTGGAGGAACGAGAAACAGCCCTTCGGCAGGCTCAAGAGGAGAAGCATAAACTTCAGATGTCTGTACCTGGCATCCTTAATCCACATGAAATTCCCGAGGAGATGTGCGATTAAAAACAAACAAAATAAAACAAGTTTTGCAGTTTTCTTTCTGTACAGCTACTTTGTTGTGATAGAAGAAAACAGCACTTGGATATTTGTTGACCAAAATGATGCCAATTTGTAAATTAAAATGTCACCTAGTGGCCCTTTTTCTTATGTGTTTTTTGTATAAGAAATTTTCTGTGAAATATCCTTCCATTGTTTAAGCTTTTGTTTGGTCATCTTTCTTTAGATTTGCATGAAGTTGAAAATTAAGGCATTTTCAAAGTACTTACTTCATGCCCATTTTGTGGCTAAGGGGAAAAATAGGCAAAAAACATAACTTGTAAAAGACTCTATTGCAAAATCCTACCATTTTCCTGGAAGAGTATCGATTTTTAATTCGGGATCATTTTCTTTCTAGCCTGTCCTGCAGCCTAGGAGGAAAGGGAATGAGTAAAAATGGTTTGACTTCCTTGTTAAGCAGAGGATTCTAGCGCTGCCTTTGTTCGGAGCAGTTAGCAGCTTTTTGGACTGAGTGGTAAGGCTAGGCTACATGTATTTGCAAGTTGTATGGCAAGTTTGCAGCAAGATCATGTGCATATCATCATCCCATTGTAAAGCAACTTGGAAAGAGTATGGGAACACAGTACAGTTAGTTATTTTTACACAGTTCTTTTGTTTTTGTGTGTGTGCTGTCGCTTTGTCGACAACAGCTTTTTGTTTTCCTCAATGAGGAGTGTTGCTCATTTGTGAGCCTTCATTAACTCGAAGTGAAATGGTTAAAATATTTATCCTGTTAGAATAGGCTGCATCTTTTTAACAACTCATAAAATAAAAAAAAACAACCAAACCTCTGGCTTTTGAGATGACTTATACTAATTTACATTGTTTACCATGCTGTAGTGCTTAAAGAACACTACTTAAAAGCAAAATAAACTTGGTTTACATTTATTTTTCTTTCTTCGGCTTATTCTTTTCTTGGATGAAAATGCTGTGATCATACTTCAGCTTTGTATCCTGAGGGAAAAGTTCCTTGAGGGCTTAGCTAACTGTTGCTTCTGGCTTGCCTCATCTCAAGGATTGTACTTGAAGTTAACCTCAAGTTGGGTTCCATTTGGAAGTACAGTAGCTGTTCTTACCTCCACAAACACCCCATACTATAAATGCCAGGAATAAGGTACTCTTGCGCTCTCTCCACAAGGACTCTTTGCAATTGATTCCAAAGAGGTATTGCACTGTAACTTGACTAAACAATTGATACTTGTATGTGTTAATAACACATGTCGATGAGATCTACAGTTATTTTTCTATCTAAAAGTTTTGTAGTTAGACGATTTTCACAGATATATGAAGTATGGATACAAAAAGCAGTATGAACACTATGTGCAGTCTTCAGCTTCCCTGTCTTTGTTACGTGTTGTATCTGTTTACTAGCAGTTGTTGTTAAGCTCTCCCTAAGTTTATCTGTTTATTTGGCCTCCAACTCTAAGATTGTCACTACAATGCGAGGTAGAGCCATTCACACAGAGCTGTAAAACAAGGTTGGACAGCTGTGGAGGTGGTGTGTGTAAGCTTGGATACTGTAGTTAACTTTGTGATGTGTATTCTGTTTGAGGTAGAAGTGCATGAGTTAGCAATGTTAGCGTAGAGTTTAGCTGTGACCAGGATGTTCCTGGTCTCAAGCCCCTTTCTGTTACTGAACATCTCTCCAGTTGTTTTACTTGGCTGGCACTAAGAAAGCACAGCTGCCCCTGTGTGAGGATCAGTTGGCAATACTGATGTTGTGAGCTGGCAGTTGCTACTCCTTGGAGAGAAGGTTCCTCAAACCCTTTAACACTAGGACTTAGAGCCTACCAAAAGTGTTAATTTGATAGGTACAGAGCTCGTTCCTTTCTCTCCTTAAATCTTGTGATTTAAACTCGTTCTTGTCTTCCTGTCCTGTCCATGTATGGCTCTGTTCTGTGTGAGGACGAGAGCTTCTTTAATAGGCAGCTTGATGTATCTGAAACACTGTTGAAGGGTGCATCTGGGATGGACATTAAATGGCTTGTGAGCAGGCTGAGGTGCAGCATTATAGACCTGCAGAGTATGAAAAGCTGGGTGGAGAAGTAAGAAGGTCTTACTGAAATAGAAACAAAATATTACTGATAGTGTGCCATTGGAATAATCACATCCCATGAGTCACAGAAGTAATACTGAATTGGTTCTGACACACAGTGGCATTAACAGTGCATTTGGTTGTGAACAAAAATGCTCATATGCTTTTATGCTTGTTTACTTCTTTGGGTTAAGATTCAGGTTATTCTGAGGGCTCATGGTCTGGTTGGTTACCGAAGAGTTAAATCTCACCTAAAACAACAAATCCAGAATGTATTTTTTAAAGTTGATGCAGAGAAGAGTTGTTCCCTTATTTTGCTGACTTTTGGATTATCTAGTACCACTTGAATCTTAGTTCTTGCTTCCCTTTTAGAGCTAAAATCTTACCTGTGGTCTTGTTATCTTAAAAATTGGTGCCTTTCACTGAGCTCTGCAGATGCTGTAAGACTACAGCTTATGCAGAGCTCTGGATACTACTGAAGATATGTGACGTGTGTGTGTGCATACTTCTAGTGCAGTTACCCTGAATGTGGACAATACAATGTACATTAAGAAAGTTTTAGTTCTAATGCACACTTTGTAAATGAAAATACACAGATAAAAAGCATGAACCATCATATAAGCATCTACCTAACTTGTACTTACATGTGTAAACCAATGTTTGTGCTATTTCTATACAGATTTTCCACCCCCCTCCCTGTCAGTTCCATGTACTCCAGGTGCATTCATAACTTACAGATATTAAGGGTGTTTTCTGTGTTTACATGAATTGATTGCCTGTTAGCTGATGAAGACACCCCAAGTACTTGTTCCAGGCTACCATGATGTGTTTGCTACTGTAACCGAAGCAGATGATTTTCCAAAGCATTTTAGGATAGTTTGGTTTTTCCTTTTTTTTAAACTAGAACAGTTTGGTGTGTGTTAATCTGGTTTAAGTGAACTATTTTCCAATAAAGCTAATATTTATGCAAAAAAAGCTTTAGAAATGCTCATCTCTCAAGGAAGCTTTAAGAGTTCTGATAGTCTTTAGCACTGGCAATAAGACTTCAGCTGTGGGTTTCTTAATGGGATAAAAGATGAGGAAAGATGCTGGAAATAATGCATTAAAATGTAGAGGCATTGACTGAAGTGAGGAACTGGTATTTTGCTGGAAGGTATGTGGAGTTTTCCCCTTTTTCCCTCTTAGTAGCTTTGTCTCCAAACGTTATGGAGCAAAATGGAAATGTTAGAGATGGCTTTCTAGAAACCATATTGGTGCCAAATACTAGTAAAAGAATTGTACCTTTCCCCTTGGCTGCCCTTCTTGAATTGCACCTCTGAATTGCATTTCTTGAGACTGAATGTATCTTTAGGCTTCCAGATCTAGCAGATCTTTGCTTCATTGTCCAAAGTTGATTCCTTTGGGAAAGGGTTGTTCCAGTTGAGGTTCATTTTTCAGGTAAGATTTCACATAGAATGCACCTCAAAGCAGAGGAAGTCACTGATTTCCTGCACACACACACGTGTCTTGTGTGCTGCTATTGATCTTGGTGCACATTGCTCACTACCTGCAAGTGCTTGTTTGTGCTGTAAGTGGGTACAAGAAAACAGCCGAGAAAGGATGGGGTTGAGGAGGAATGTTTTGGGCCTGAAGAGTAGGGTTGGGAATGACAGAATTCAGATGAAAACAAGGCACTTATATTGTCACTTTTATTTACCCTTTGTAAGTTAGAAGTTAAACAGCACTTTTCCCTTGGCAGTGCAGTGGGTAGTCTTTTCCAAGTCCCCCATTAAAGTACATCAAGGGGCCTGGGTTTTATTGTGAACACCTTTTCAATCTTGGGTCTTTTTCCGAGTCTTGAAGTCTGCAGTGTGTCATGGAGTCTGTAACTTTAGACTCATGAAGAATTGGCCAATTTAGGTTGGAGGATGGGAGGAGGACTTAAAATGGTTTGCTGTGACTGCTTAAGTGTGTGTATGCTGCAGAGAGCTGCCTGCAGCCTGCTTATTGCCACTGCTGGTTATTTGACATGTATACTGGTAATCGGGTAGTCATGACCAGAATTCTCTTGTGGCATCTCTTCAGCATTAGATGTAGCTTGAGGGCGTTTGCATCAACCTTCAGAACTGGTTTTAGGAACTTCTCAGATCTTTGCAATTAGCTTGTGAATTGGCCATTAGCTCTCCTTAGAGCTTTTACCTATGAGCAGTTTGCTCTCAAGGTTAATGTGACACTTGCCATCAGGAAAAGGACATTGTAAACACAGGCTTTACCAGTAGGAAGTCCAAAAGAGGTCCAAGTGTGCAACAAAAAAAGCTGTCTGCCCTCTTTGGTAAGGTGGTTCAGTGGCTGGTGGAACTTGCTCATGCTCAGACATGTAGCTGTTGCCTTGCTTTCAAATCAGAGTGATAAGATGACCAGTCACCTGCCAATTATAGATAGAAGTAATCAAAATGAAAATTGAAACAAACTGAGGGATATTATCCCAAAATGAGGTTGAGAATGTGGCTATAATCCACAGGCTCTCATCTGAAAACAGGAATGGTTAGACCAGTAGCACTGAATCTCAAGGTAGTACAGCCAGCTCTGCACCAGTCCTTTACTTCAAGTACTATGGAAGTGCTCAAAGAAAAAACCTTCCAACTGAATTGCTACCCAAGATTACAGTTTAAGAAGCAGGCTGTGGGATGCAGTCTGAAATGGCTCCAAAACTGGAGCTTGTCCTGCTTACTGGGCCGTACAGTGTGATTCATAAATAAGGTTCATAAGAATGCAGATTACTCTCCTACCAAAAAGCTGAGTTAGCTGATTTAGGAACAGACTGTTCAATGTAGTTTGATGGTATATTGAGCATTATCTATTATTACATGACATTTCTGGCCTAATAAACAGGGCTATGAATTATATTGAGTGTATTCTCTAATGAGGTAAGTCACAGTAACTGTGTCTTCACAGGGTGCTGTGATACCAAAGTCTAGTTAGAAGTGACCCTGCTTAAAAAGGTTAAAATGCTGTTAGGGCAATGAAAGCGAAGTGCTGGGACTTGGAATGTGCACATTTAAACTGATTCTGTTGCACTTCAGCCAAGTTTTGTTGGTAACTTTACAAAGACTGCCTTCCTTTAGTTAAATGAAGGATTTCCTAGGCAATGGATTCCAACCATTTCCAGCATCATTCCAGACCAGCAGTCACAAACAGAACTGGACTGGCTGGAATTGACCTTTTTGACACTATTCTCTGTATAGCAGATACTAATTCCTTACTTTCCAGCTGCCTCAGCTCCCACCTCGTAGCATCTGCTGATATCACTGGTAGTTTGCCTTTCATTGTAAATCATGGCAGCAATCCATTTGGCTGTGGTTGTGACAGGAAGGGGAACTTACAGCAGAGCAACAGCAAGTTCAAACAGAAGGTAATTCAGTCATCCCATGTCAGACAAAGCTGTGGTTAAAGCAGTTGATGTGACTAATGTACAAAATGTTTCGGTTAAGTCTTTCACATTCCACAATTCTGAAGTCAAATGACAAAGTATTTATGTTCACATAGAAAATGAAGGCTTCAAAATACAACATATGAAGCAGGCTAGGAAAGGATGAATGAAGTATGTCAATGAACAGGGGCAGTGACAGGTCTTGCTACCTCAACCCCTAATCAACGTGAGGGTTATTCTGGTTTTGTCTTTGAGTAATGGTTAATTCCATCTTTACATTAAAGAAAACTAGGATAACAGCATCAGTTCAGTGCTGGGACACAGTGGGATACTGATTTTGCAAAGTATTCTCTGACTCCACTCCTAAATTTGGATTTAGGATTTTAGTTTTGCTCAGGTCTTGCATCTATCCCATCTATCTAACTGTGCTGGCAGTTTACCAGAGCAAATATTTCCAGATGAGGAGCATCCGTGCTCATGGAAGGAAAGGGCCTCCTAGGGATCAAACAACCTTGCGAGGATGGCATGAGGAGAGAATAAAGGTCAAGAGAAGAAAGCACGAGGCTGGTGCTCACTGCAACCAGGCCAGGTGTAGCTCCTCTATTCTGCTTGGAAGCCAACATCTAATTTAAACAAATTCAATTTCACCTCTATTAAGAAAAATAATAAATTCCTGTGTGCAGTAAAAATAATTTGGCAGCATTCCCGTGTGCACACAAGGAGTGACTCAAGGTCACCCATACTATTCTGTTGGATTCATTGAACTTGGCATGTGACACCATGCTTCAAAGGGTCCCTTCCTTGTGCTGACTGGGGTGTTTGTGTGGAGCTGCAATCACATCAAAGAGCTGATTTGTCAGAGAAAGTATCTTTTAAGGTGTTTTGGCAGTTAATTTTGGTTCTATTCTAAAGCAAACTGTAAGGTCTATAAAGAAGGAAAAGGGGAAAGTGCAAATTCAAATTATGCAGATTATAGAATTATGATTCTATCAAAAAATGTCTTCTTCCAGAGGCAGACAGCTCATATCATATAGCAAATGATTCCATGCTAGCAGGAATACCTGGGTAATATGATGTTAAAGCTTAAGGAAGCAAATAAGCATGACTTCTTGGAGATACAGGGTTTATGTTATCTTGGTATGACAAAGTTAAGGCGCTTTCTAATCTCCTTGTACAGCTCTGGCTTCCAACTTCAGTAACTTGGATTCTGATAATGGTCAGAAGTAAAGGAAATGCAGGCTGAAATGACTCAGAGAACAGCGAGTGGCATATTGCAAAGACAAGTCATGAGAGCTGTGAAAAACCTGACATACAGAAAGATCATTGATCCTGGACACACCAAAGACAGCACAATGCCAAATGAAATGTAACTACATACAGATAACACAGACACCTCTGATCCACCTTTGACAGATCTTGAGCCTTGAAAGAAATGCTGTAGAAAAGTGGTACCTTAATTAAGGCAGTGTTCAAGACCAGGTTGGATGAAGCCTTGGGTGATATGGTTTAGTGTGAGGTGTCCCTGCCCATGGCAGGGGGGTTGGAACTGGATGATCTTAAGGTCCTTTTCAACCCAAACTGTTCTATGATTCTATGAACAGAATGTGGTAACTGAAATACTCTGAATTGCTCTGTTATTTTTTCCATTACACAAGTTTTGGAGCTATCTGGAGGAGATCACACTACCCCAAAAGGCCTTACAGGATCAGATGCATCTGCATCATTTTAATAACCAAACCAGCACACCAGTGTAGGTTAATAACAAGCTAGTTAGTGGTGGTTAGACTTCTGTCTTTCCACAGGAAATGCATTGTTCAGGTAAGGCTCTGTCAGGAATTGAAACCTCTTTAGGCTGTAGAACAAGAAAGCTCAGTAAAATGTCTTGGGGAGATTTTGAGTTTATTTATATAAAATCATAGAATCACAGAATGGTTTGGGTTAGGTAGGACCTTAAGATCATCCAGTTCCAACCCCCTGCCATGGGCAGGGACACCTCACACTAAACCATATCACCCAAGGCTCTGTCCAACCTGGCCTTGAACACTGCTAGGGATGGAGCATTCACAACCTCTCTGGGCAACCCATTCCACTGCCTCAGCACCCTCACAGTAAAGAACTTCTGCCTTAGACCCAATCTAAACTTCCCCTGTTTCAGTTTGAACCCATTAGCCCTCATCCTATCACTACAGTCCCTAATGAATAGTCCCTCCCCAGCATCCCTATAGGCCCCCTTCAGATACTGGAAGGCTGCTATGAGGTCTCCATGCAGCTTCTCTTCTCCAGGCTGAACAGCCCCAACTTTCTCAGCCTGTCTTCATACAGGAGCTGCTCCAGTCCCTGATCATCCTCGTGGCCTCCTCTGGACTTGTTCCAACAGTTCCATGTCCTTTTTATGTTGAGGACACCAGAACTGCACACAATGCTCCAGGTGAGGTCTCACAGGAGCAGAGTAGACAAGCAGTCCCCTTGTGCCTCTTGTATTGATACCCTTTGTTATGCGCAGGAGTCCTATTGGAAACATCCTTGCATTAGCATATGATGTGAATTAAGGTGCTAGATAAGGAATTTGTGTTTCATGGGGACTCTCAGAGTGGTTCTGCATTAGTTTAATTCAGTAAATGGAAATTTCAGCAGGGACTATTCACAGAATCCCAGAATCCCAAGGGTTGGAAGGGACCTCAAAAGATCATCTAGTCCAACCCCCCTGCAAGAGCAGGGTAACCTAGAGTACATCACACAGGAACTTGTCCAGGCGGGCCTTGAATATCTCCAACGGAGGAGACTCCACAACCTCCCTGGGCAACCTGTTCCAGTGCTCTGTCACTCTTACAGTAAAGAAGTTCTTCCTGATGTTAACGTGGAACCTCCTATGCTCCAGTTTACACCCATTGCCCCTTGTCCTATCACTGGATATTTTGGAATACCTGTTCTTATGGCTAACCCTACCTTTGGAAAGTATTCCAAAGCCAAGCAGTGACGAGAGGCCTGGGTGAAAGATCCTTCCACTATGTTCCTGCCTTGCACAGTAGTTGTTGTAGCTGAGACTGGGCCTGTTGTTTACAGTAACTTGCCTCTTGTTTCTAAACAGCAGTGGGGTTCGGTGCCTTGGGGATCGTTAGGAGGAGAGCGTTCTGTGCACTACAACCACCACCACCAGCACTGGGATCAGCCTGTGTAAACGTGCCCATGGGATTAAGGAAACAAACTGCATTTCCACCATTTATACCTCTTCCTTTTAAATCAACCACTGAGCGGCTCAAAACGGGTTTGTTTTTCCTCTCCCTAGTTTGGCAGTTTTGATGTATTTTACTTTCTACCAAACTGTACAGCATCTGCATTGCGGCTATTAATAGATTTGTTTCCTTGAGCCTATAGACAAGGCGGTGAAGCGGAGATATTGAGGGTAACACACTAACTCACCGCTTGGTGGTACTACAGAAACAGAAACCACTCCACAGCGCTAGGGAAGTGCCAAGATCCATCATGTGATTCCTATTCCCAATCCCATGTACCTGGGAAAGGGAACAAGTTATCGTGCAAGTGGAACAGACGGCAGGAAGGTGAGGGGTTTGTATGGAAAACCGCCCTTCGCCTGCAAACTTATCTTGCACGGGTGTAAAATCTCGTTCAATGGGACCAAGGCGGAGTTAACCGGTTGTCATCCGCGTAAATTATGTAACCGAAAGTTAATTTTAAGTAAGACTCTGTCTTTTCATGACAATACGTTATTTCCAGCCCTTCACATGCTGTAGTTGCCATTATACATTTATTATGGAGAATAAATCACTCTCCAAGTGGGGCGGGGGGAAGAAAAGCGAAATCGAAAACTTATGAGGTAAAAATGATGCAATTTTTTGCATAAAACGCTACCGTAGTACTTTAAAAGTGTTATCGGGATGCCGGGATGGGAGCTGCCCTCAGCCGGCCTGGCCTCTCCTCAGCCGCGAAGGAGATGGCTCCGACTCCTCTGTCCTGCGCCGCCGGCCAAGCGCTCCCTTCGGGCAGCAGGTCCGAGGCTCCGCTCTCTTCCCCATCGGGAGAGGCCGCTCCTCCATCCCTGTCACGGCTGCGGGGGAGCGGCCTCGGAGAGGAGAATTCCCCCTCACGGGAGGCGGGCGGAGGGCAGGGAACCAGCGCCTCCCGCCCGCCCAGCCCGGGTGCGCGCCCAGCCTCAACGGCCGCCGCCCGCCGCCATTTTACCCTGCCGGCCCCGGCTGCCGGCCCGCCCCTTTCCTCCTCCTCCTCCTCCTCCTCCTCCCCGCTCGGAGCCCGCCGCTCGGCCCCGGGGTGGGATAGGCGGAGCGACAAGAGAAGGGAGGAGGAGGGACTCGGCCACCTTCGCCTGCCGCCTGGTCGGAAACTGCCGAGCCGAGCCCGAGCGCCCGGTCCCCCCTCCTCCTCCTTCCCCCTCAGCAAAATGGCGGCGCGTGGAGTCACTGGGAGCCAGTGAGTGACTCGGCTTCTCCTCCCCGCCGCTACCGCCGCCGCCACAGCCTCATTTGCATTGATCAGCCGCCCCATCCCCCCCTTCCCCCGGATCCCACACCGGTCCCTGCCTCTTCCCCCCCCCTTCCCTTCTCTTCCTATTCCTTCCCGCCCCCTCCTTCCCCTCCCCCCCCCCCCCCCCACCCCCCCGGCTGACCCCCGCCCCGGCCCCCATCAATCATCAATCAGCAGCACCGAGTGGATCAATCAATGGTCGGGAGGAGGCGGCGGCGGCGGCTGCTGCTGTTAATGAACAATGTGTGAGAGCTGCGCCGAGCTGCTGGAGGTGTTAAATGAGAGTAAGTGCGGCCGCCCTCCCCCGCTACCCTCCCCCCCAGCACTCCTCGCCCCGGGCCGGGACCCCACGTACCCTCCTCTACACGGGCTGGGTTATAACCCCGCTCCATCTCCTTCCTCATCCTTCCCTTCCCTGCTCGGGCCTCCTGGGCGCGGGGTTACCTCTCTCCCTCTCTGCGGGGTGGCCATAGAGGGAGAGCCTGCTCTGCGGCTTCCTCCTTCTCCTCCTCTCCACACCGGGGCCGGGCGACTTGCGGCCTGGGGCGGGTGCGCTGAGGGGCTGTCCCCGCCGGGCCTTTCCCGATCCCCCCCCTTCCTTCCTTCCTCCCTCCGCCACCTTTCCCTCTTTCCCGCCTGCCCCCCGGGTGTCTGCGTGTGGGGCCGGGCGGGGACGTGACCCTGCCGGCGGCATGAGGAGCCCGCTCCTCGCTCCCCATCCCCGGCAAGCCGCGGCGGGGCCTAGCTGGCTCCTCGCTCGGCTTGAGGAGGTGCCGGGAGCCGCTCCGGTGGCTGCGGAGCAGCTGGAGGCCGGGCCTGGGCTGGGTCCCTTTTAAGCAGCAGACAAGGCGGCTCTGAGTGATCCTGCCTCCCCCCTCCCCCTCGCCTGTCCGCCGGGTGGTGTGGACGGGGAGGGGGGAATGGGGGACGCGGTGGGGATGGTTTTCGGGTACCTCTTTCTCCGAAGAGGCTGCTTGGCTGTGAGGGAGCCGGCGCCTGAAGGAGCCTGGCTCGGCTTTGCGAGGGCCGGGCTGCCGGAGGGGGGGAGGTGGAGGGAGAAGGAGCTCCCGGGTGCTTCGCTTCGGGGGTGGTCTCTTGCTTCCTTCCGAAGTTTGCTCTTTACGAGCATTAGCAGACAGGCCGGGAAGGCCGGAGGGTTGGTAGGGCAGGTATTGCCCCCGGTGCGGCTGAAACCGGTCTTCATTTTGGGCACGGGATCCTCTTTACCCTTCTGCAGTAGGCCTCGTGTGGAACCTGCTCCCAGTTCCCCGCGGCAGGCAAGGGACCGTCCCGGCCTTTCCGAGGCTCGTCTCTGTGCCCTGCTTCATGAACAAAGACTAAAACCCCGCATTTGTGAAGATGCTACAGAAGGAATTTAACGAGCTGAAGTTGTGATTAGCGGGAAGTTTGGTTATCTCGAATCTGAGCCATTTTTCCTGGTTGCACACTGCGGTCTGCGTAGAGGCAAATAATCTTCCAGTAAAGTGGAGCACAGAATACTTCCTAGAACAGGATTTGGGGAGAGTTTTCTTTTCCTTAACTCTTATGAGGCCTAGTTACATGTGGTCGTTGCTTGTTCCTAAAATACATCAGTGGATACTATGGTAGTCCAATGTTGGTCTCTTTCTTGTTAGGGAAATACGATACTCAGTGATGGCCGGTGTGTTATATGAAAAGCAAAAATGTATGTGTAGAACTAACTTTCAGGAGAGCCAAGAGGCTGGAGGAACTCAAACTAAAAGGTTAAAGAGATCTGTTGGGTTCAAAATGTTTGCCAAGTTTGAGTAAGCTTGTCATTCCAGCATCTTGTTTTGAACAATCCTTGTGATGTTTACTTAATTTGCATCTTGTTTCTTATCTTTCTCAACTGGAGGGGTGGGGAATGTGTTGGTATTAGAGGCTGAATGCTTATTTAAACAGTAGGTTCAAAATGAGACTAAACTGTCAGTGATGCATTGATGACAACTGCTGTTTGAAGAGAGAACTTTGGTTTCGATGGATGGGTAAATAAGCATTGCCCAGATGTGATCAAGAATATTGGTATGATCAAATAGGGAAAAAAAGTTGTAATGTTAAATATGGTATTTCAGAAAATCTCTGTAATTCCAGTATGGGCTTATTTTTAGAACCATTTTAAAATAGTTGGGATTTAGGCTGCTAGATATTCCCCTACAGATAAAGTAATATCTTAAATCACTTTAACTGTTTCCTTTTTAAATCTGTAACTAGGGTATGGATAACTTAATGGTTCTGTATAATTTAAGGTATAAACCTGCTACTTATGTTTGGGAAATCTGGCTTTGAAGTCAAATTTATTAGGGAAATTATGCACCACTATTGCTATATACTTATCTGATCAGCTACTGTCAGGTTTGGCTTTCCATGCAGAGAAGCAGGCACATAAATAAACATAACTACTTGGCGTGTGTGTTTGGAGATGAAGGTATATATGATGGTGCACTGTGTGCCACCTACCTCCTCACTGCATGAGAACGAGTTGCAAGGGAGATACGCTTCCTTTTCTGACTTGAAGTTGTGTTCTTTGCATTTCTGAAGCAGTCATTAAGAGTAATGCACAAAAATAATGTCAAGCTTTGGGTTTTGAAATGCTGCAGCAAAAATGAAAACTGGTAGTAAAGAATGAGGTCATGCCCAGAATGTGTGAGCCAGAGACTGCCAGCAGCTTCCTTTGCTGCCCGCCGAGCATTTGGGATCGCCTCTTCACTGGGACTACTGAGACAGCATTTTGAAAGAGGTCCAGGAAACATAATCTAGATTGTTTTAGAGATTTCTTCCTAAACCAAACATTTTTAGATATAACACATACTGCCCTTTGTCTTCATTTACCCTAATGTTTACCAAATAGTTATTTGGTACCAGTTGTAGGACAGGTCATGTGCAAAGTGAATCGACTAACAGCTCTTGATGGATTGTTTTGAAAAGGACACATGGGAAGCTCCAGTTTTCTTCAGCAGAAGATACTGATTTATGGATGACAGAAAGATGGGATTTAACAATTCTGCAAGCAGCCAGGCATATTTTTATTATAAGCATATTAGTCCCACTATAAACTGGTACAGTATTAATCCACACCTCAGAACAGCATGCAGAGCTGGAGCTTTTGTCTAGCAGTGACCTTTGGGTAGGCCCAGGGTTAGGTCTTGCTAAAGCTCAGTACAAGACTCCAGGTCCTTAGGCCTTGTTTTGTAACAGGTAGTCAGAGTCAGCGGATCTGCTTCTGTAGCACTCCCAAGAGCCATCTGAGATCTGTGGGATTGGAAACGTGTAGCTTGAAGGACTTAGGTTTTGGTCATGTGTATGCACATATATATATTTAACACAAAACTTCATTGCTGTGCTTAAGCATGAGAAGGGGGCAATGTTTTATGAACAAAAGCAGCAGTGTTGGTTTTGTTGGTTTTTTTTATTGTTTAGTTTGGGTTCCCTCCCCTTTTTTCCTCTTGCAGCATATTTATTTTCAGCATTTAATCTAAGTATGAAACCCAGTGAACTCCCTGATCTTGAGGTTATTTCCTGAGTAGTAGTAGTAGTTTCAAGTTATGGTTTGATCCAGGAACTCAGTAAAACACAAGTTCCTCAATGAAATGCCCAGGCTACAAAGTAGTTTCTTGCATTTCAAGACAATCTCTTGTCCACTCAGAGTAAACAATCTTAATTTCTCATTGAGTGCTGGAAGTATGTTGGCATCACTTACATCTTCCTAGGCAGGGCTTTACTAGGAATAAAGCCTGTAAAACCTGTGGTCTCAAGTGATCTTCCACAACATAAACCTTTTTAGTAGCCTTAAACAGAAAGAAAAAAGAAAAGAAGACACAATAGTTTACTATTTAAGATAAGGGCACTTGATTCACAAAAGACTGTAGAACAGATTCTCATGTCATGAATTATAGGGGCTTGCTTAAATGTACACAGTTTTTGCAGGCAAAAATGTGTGGAGAACATAATGTGCTTTCATGTTAATTTACAGCATTCCATATCCCAGAATGAACCCTGCTATCGACACACTGCACATTCCTTGGTTTCTCTGGATGCCAGCTCTTGTCTGTCTAGGAGGGATTATATTGAGTTTCATTTGTTCTTTAGTAGTATTTACATTACTGTGCTGTCCAGGGGCCCTGATCAGGATACTTCTGTTTTGGTAGGCACTGCACAGGCACCCAGATAGTCTTAACCCTAAAGTAAGCCAGAAAATACAGAAGTATAACCTCAAACAGGGATTTTGCTGCCTCAAGTCTTTCACACCACAGTTTTGCAGATTGCTCTGTCACACCCAAAGCCAGGGTAGTAGTTTGGACTACCTGTAGAACATTTACACAGGCTTTGCTTGAAAGTGTAGAGTATGTGATGCTCCATGATAAGTGTTTGAGTGCAAGATCATTGTCCTGTACCTGGGAGTGCTGCCTCTTAGTTTGAAGTGGAAATCTCATCCTCAGGATGGGCCCAAGTCAGCTGGACTTGTAGTCCTGGCTGTGATGTGTCCCAGTGAGCCCTACTGGGCTTGGTTACCTACAAGCCTTCCCTTTGGGATTGCAGCTGGTGCTGATGTATGTTGACATAGAACTCCATAGACGATTTTGGTTTAGGTTTGTTTTGTTCTTGGTGTTTAGTTTGGTTTTTATAAAAGTAAGGGAAAAAAAAGTGCACCATGGAAAAATGAGGTTTCATTATACAGTGGCTATTGTGGGTTTAGGTAGCTTTGGTAGGCCAGGGTTATTCCTGGCTCTTGGTTTCTGGGAACTAAGGTTTTCTTCCCAGCATTCTGCTTTGCTTTCTTCACTGATCGCCTTTTTAGCCCATTTTTTTCCTAGCAGCTCTGAAACTTTATGAAATCAGCTCACATTGATGAATAGAGTCTCCCAGGTATCATTCTATTACACAAGCTTGCAGGCCATTTTTCTTGTTTTCTGTTAAGCTTTTAGTAAAATATACAGTAAAACCCAAACCAAAACTGACACAGTTTAGTCAAGCACAGGAGATGGATGTACACTAATATTTGTTGGTTTGTGTCTGTTACCACCGTCAGCTGGCCTGCAGACCCACTCTCAGTATGATCAGGTCCATAAAACACTTGAGATTCAAGAGTGTTTTACTGTTTATATAGCTTCAGGATAGCCCTGTATTTGGATGCTGGAGATGCTGGACTCTTGTCATGTAGTTCTGGCATTTAGGAAGTATGAAAAGTAGATGTGGAGGTTGAGTGAGGCAGTGCTTACCTTGAGGTAGGTTAGAAATTGAAGTATTCCTGAACATTGCAGCATTTGTTTTGCTCTTTGGGGCTTGGAGAAGATGAATATTTTATGCTGTGAATATTCATGTATAATTTTAGATACTGAGTATATGTTATAGTAAGATTATTACAAATACTGCATAATTAATATCACTTGGTCTCCAACAGCTGCTGTCACTTGTTCAGTGGTTGCCTGTAAGCTTCAGTATTGATTTTTTGGCTATCCCTAGTGTTTTGTGCAGATCTAGGGTTTCACTTGACTGATGATTCCTCTTGTGCAAAACCATAAAGCAGTTGTCTGTTTCATGGCTTTTTCTTTTTTCTCTTTTTTAAGAGATTCATGTTTTCACTTGCATCATATTTCCATGTCCAGAATCTCTGCAGAGACTATTATACAACTTTATTACACTAGCCTAAATCTTTACTGTCTCCTGTGGAAGAAAAGAAGCTCAGATACTTATAAAGATTCAGTAATTGTTTCATGCTTACTTTTGTCTTTGCCTCTTTCTAAGGGGATGATCAGCCAGACTTAAAGGAAAATTAAAATAACTTTACCTTTATAGTAATAGCCAAATTACAGCTATCATGGACTGTGGTGAAGGGCTACTCCAAATGAATCCCAGTAACCAGAGGAAAAATATGGAACTTATATCCTTTCTAATTGTGAACTTTCTAAAGCAAAAGGGAAGATGACACTAAGATGAAGTTCCTTTAACTTGTGTGTAATTGCAAAGCAGTGAAGGAAAAAGTCTGTGACTTTAATAGCTAAAAGGCTTCTATTTTTAGAAAGATATTTCAGCTTTTGTTCTGTGCAACGATTTTGGTTCATGTTATTTGATGTGATCAGAAATGATTTTG
Source organism: Melopsittacus undulatus (assembly GCF_012275295.1). NCBI lineage: Eukaryota > Metazoa > Chordata > Aves > Psittaciformes > Psittaculidae > Melopsittacus > Melopsittacus undulatus. The sequence continues at coordinate 4,329,802 of NC_047529.1, read as the reverse complement.
TCCTGAAACTTTTCCTGTTCAGGCTGCTTGAGACCGGGTCTTTCTCAGTGCTCAAGCCACTTGATCACTGATGCTGAAGATGAGGTTACATAAACCCCATTCTGCTGAGTTTCCCTGTGAGTTATGCACTGTTGACATGTATTTTCTGAGGTCTTTCTCTTTGTGTTTAGGGAAATCTTCAGTTGGATAAGTACTTGTTACATTGTCTTTAAGGCTTAAGAAAGCCATAGAAACAAATATCCTTACATTCCTTACCAAAGTGTACCTGCCCATGGCAGGGGGGTTGGAACTAGATGATCTTAAGGTCCTTTCCAACTCAAACCATTGTGATTCTATGTAATATTAAGGGAATTATTTATAGTAAAGCTTCTAAGGTTTTATGCTGCAGATGCTCTCAGCTTTCCTCATAATGGGCCTGCGCAAGCTCTCTGGCTATATTCCTACTTAGTTATATGAGTAATTTCGAGGAAAAGAAAGAAAGAAAGAAAAGATCCTTTGCTTTATTAATTATTGTTTTTGAAGGTATTTGACTAGTGTAGAACTTAAAGTCATCTTGCTTCCTGTGTGGGAAAACTTCTGTTAGATACATTCTTTACCATGCCATTTGGCACTGCATGGCTTTTACTCTAAGGGTCGTTTTCAAGTTACAGAGCTCCCGAGCAATTCCTGAGACATGCGCTGGCTGATGTGGTTTAGTCTATCCTGGATGTTGTCAGTGTCAATTCTTGGGGGAAAGTCACTGTTAAAATTGGCCTTAGATGCTAAAGTGATGTGGGGGAATTGGCAGTAATTGGGCTGGGAATTCTGAGCTGTGGTTGGAGGGGCAGTACCTTGGAGAGCAGACGCTGGGCCTGTTCCCCTCTGCCTGCCTGGGAGGCGATGCTTTGGCTTCTGGAGGACCAGCAGTTGTGTATTCCGTGGAGGGACTTATGTGGCTTCAGGGGATTATAAGATTCACCCTTTCTTTTCATTTGTAGAATTCATTTTTCCTTATTTTTCTCCCGTGTTAAACAGAAAAACCTATTTCTTCATTGTTAATACTGACTTTTTACTTTGTGGCTATTAATTCCTTGCTGCTTCGATTTCTCTGTGTCACTGCAGTTTGTGTCTGCCTTCCTGTGTTCTAGTAACACTGAGTCAGAAAAGCAGATCTTGCTTCCTGGACTCATGTTCTGTGGACAAGTGATGAGCAGTCTGCAATTTGGTGTTTTAGAGATTGGAAGGAGAATGCAGTGTTTACTTCTTGGTTCCTTTAATTTCTTGTATTCCTTCTTTCAGTATTTAGTTTCATCTAAATATCTGACAATCATACTCTATCCTGTACCCCATCTTTCTTGCAACTCTTCTGTTAGCTTTCAAAGATGTTATTTTTCTGTGCTCATAATCTTTTCCATTTCTCAGCTTCTGTTCTGCTTACCCATATGCTCTTTCTGCATTTCCCTCTCTCTTTCATCCTGCTTAATTCTTAGGTGTTGATGTATGTATAATCCTGCATCTTCATCTTACTGTTTTCTTTAACAGGCTTCCATAATAGATTTTTTCTTTTCCATTCCAGTATTCTCTGTAGGACTGTTCTGGTCTGATTCAGAAAACATGAGATGTTGCCTGTGGATGATGGCAGTGCTACACTGGGGCATCCTGGTGCTTCCAACAAGTCCTGTAAAGGCTCCCACCGTACAGAAGAGAGTTTCTTACGGAGAAAAAGGCTGTCTGTATAGAGTGGGGTTTATGATGTACTTTTAATTTCTAAAATCCCTTTTTTAAATGTAGCTCATCTGTTAGTTTTTCTAGCTCAGGTGGCCAGTAAGGCAGGAGTTTTGCAAGCTAAGCTCTGCATTTGTAGTCATCAGGATGCTGGGACAACATGAAAAATAATCCTGCCGTCTTCAGGAGCAAATGGTTGTGATGATTACTCAATGCTACAGTTAAGCATAGTTGTGGCCTTTTAATTTCTGTTGTTTAAGCACATGTTGGGGTAATTCCTATTTTTCATTTTCTGTAGCAAATCAGCAGTTTCTTGAATCTAATGTGTGAAAAGGTGAGAAGCCATTCTTAACTTCTTTTCTTGTATGGGAATCGATTTGTAGTCTGAATGCTAACCCTGGCTGTGCAACTGCAAGGATCTCTGTGGTTTTCCCAACACTTGGTAAAAATACTCAGCTTATTTGTATTTTTCCAAAGTTTTACCATTGGAATTTTCCAGATCTGGCATGTATGGTAAAGGTGGACTTCTTGAGGAAATCTGGTGCAAGTGCTTTACAGCTGTATGCGTATGTATAGAACTCCTCAGGGAGGTTTAGTGCTGGAGCAACTGGTTGAAGAAGTTGAAACTTGTCAGAAAATCTCTTGTGGAAAAAGCACCTGTGGATGTTGACCTTTATTTAGTGAATATGTAGAAGGTCTGTAAATGAGACTTCAAAACTACACAACAATTGAGGCACAGTTTCCAGACCAGCATCCATCATCAATCATTGGTTCCCATCTAGGAAGTGAGTGGCAAAGCTTTTTGTTGCTGTTTTCACACTAGATTGAAGAAGACTCAGATTTATTGCACCATTTGATTCATTGACTTCTACTTGAGAACTTTTAATCTGTGTAATTGTATACAGAAACTAGGAAAAGTTGAGGATGAAAACTAAAGGAAGGCAAGGCATTGTGGTCATTTAATATGTTAGTCAAAAGACTTACTGTATACATTGTTCTTCAGGACTGTATAGATCCCTGAATAGCTGTGAATGTGCTACTTCCATACCTGCTGTGCTATTGAGCAGGCAGGGATATTTCTTGTAGCTCCTTTTTGGCAGGTTCATGAAGAATAACTGGAGCTTTCTGCAAGCCTTGTCAAAAATTGTCTGGTGTGGTTTTTTATGTCCAGCTACAGAAGTGCATCAATTCTAATTTCTGACTTGTGTAAAACCAGTGCCCTCAAAACACAAAGTGTTTCTCTCCACTTAACAAGAGTTGACGTCCCATTTTTAAACTGCAGGTGGATTTTTCTGAAGAAGGTAGTTTTCCATTAGCCTCCTACATGTTCCTCTGTAAGAAACCATAGGTACAAGACATGTACAAATGGTGTGGTATTAATGTGTGTGTTAAATGCTGTGTTGTGCAACATTCATTGTCTCCATTGCACTTCTTAACTCATTCTGGGGGATTTGGTAACTTTTAATGAGAACTTAATTTCATTATCAAGAAGGGGTCAGTTGCTGTGTATTAGTCACCGATACGTAACTATTAAATTCTTCATCATTTAAGTTGCAATACAACCCCCTTTGTTTTTACCACTAGGGAGTTTTGGTGAAGTGTATGTGAACTGAAACCCCCATGTTTTTCAGAATCCCCTTGTGCTGGGGGTCTGCTTGTTGCAAGTCTTGTGATCAGTTTTCATTCTGAACTCTGGACATCGACAAAACCAATACTGCTTTCACTTGTGTACTCCTTCTGTTTGGAGAACCTGTGAACAGTGCTGGAAATGGACAGTGGCATCTTTGTAAGGGAGGACAACTCCAGAAAAGCTGTAAAAGCACTAGAATACCACAATATACTGGGGAATTTGGGAAATGGGCTATCTGTGAAGGGCTTACATATAGCACAGCTTATTCCACCTTTTTCAGTCACCTAGTATTTTGACAGGAGGTGTATGGTGGAATTACGTCCTTGGCTTATGTCATCAGTTGATACAAGAGTCTGAACAGCTTTTATTTTCCTTCTTGAAACCAGTGTAGGATAACACTGTGGAGTGTGAGCTCAAGAGCCTATGAAAGTAAGTTGTTTTCCTTGGTTTGAGGATGGTCAGTGCAGTAGATTGTTTGCTGCATTGGCCAGTTGCTGACTTCTTTCACAGTTAAGAATATGCTATTGGTAGTTAACTTATGGTTGAAGTAGTTGTATTTTCTTTCTTTTCTGACCTGCTTTTTTTTTTCTTAATCTTTAAAATTAAACTTTTCCCACAAAGTATTTCAAGTGTTAACTCTCAATATTTGATCTGCATATGTAATATTTAAAGTCATACAGTCTGATCAAGTTGATCAGATCTGAGATCAGTTTTAACCACAATCTTGGAAACTTGCTAAGTCTTAACAGTGCTAGTCTCAATCTTTCCAAAGTGAGTTGGCTTTGTGCATTGTGTTTAGCCATAGTAACAGCTCCTTACCCATGTGTCCTTGCTGATAAGAGACTAACAAAACAAGAATTACATCTGTAAATACGTTTTTTGGGGGGGGATGGGGGATGCTTGTTATGAAACTTCACTGCATCTTGGAGATACTTGTGTATATAGGCCATAGGCTTTGCTTTCAGCAAGCTCTTTTTTGTTTTAGTATCCAAGCTTTCAGGAAGAGAGAAGTCAATCTATAATTATGCTTTAGCCAATAACTAACTACACTGTTTCAGTGGATCAGTAAATACAGATTGTCTAGCAAAAGTTGAATGCAATACTGAAGCCTCCGTTTGAAAACTGAGCGACAATGCAGCTTTCCTGCTTGCCTATCCTTAATGTTCTTCCTGTTTTATTCTCCCTTTTCAATGACAGTTGCTTGTGTCTCTGATGGAAATAAATAGTACTTGAGCATTCAGATGCTCAGCAGGCTCCTCTTGGAGCTGCCTGAAGCTCCATTTAGTATAATGACCCACTGCCCATTTATCTGCCTTATCTCCTTGCTTGAGCAGGCTTACATATATACTTTGTAAGAAATAAATGAATCATATATGCCTGTCACAGATTTTTGTCCTTAAAACCTGGAGCACAGTCATTAGGTACTGTTGTACATCTACTGGTAATCTGTTGCTTCTTACTGGCTGTGGTGTCTCAGTCCTGGGCCTTTTTCTTTCTGGTAGTGGGGGGAAAGCTGCTGTTGTTTTCTGTAACTGATTCACAGTGTGCCAAGTGGTGCAGCTGAACTCATTTGCAAGGTTCCCTTTTGAAAATAGAATTCTTCCTGGAGTACCTAGTTTAATTTTTGTGTTCCTTGCTACTTTTAATTAAGAGAAAGCCTCTTTTTAGCTTTTGGAACCTCGTTCATGCAGTTAAATCTTTGCTCTGCTTTTGAAATAGTTTGGTAAACTTTGAGGTTTATGTTCTCACCTTAAAGTAGTTTTTTAAAAGTTCAGAGCTGGAGTATTTAGAGAACAAGGATTCAAACCCAGAGTTACTCAAGTAGTGATGTTGTTGGTTTTGAAGTTAATATGTTATTTAAAGGAAAGAATGTAAAACAGGCTGAGGAAGTTGGGGCTGTTCAGCAGGGAGAAGAGAAACTGTGTGGAGACCTCAGAGCAGCTTCAGTATCTGAAGGAGGCCTACAAGGATGCTGGAGAGGGACTCTTCATCACAGACCACAGCGATAGGTCAAGGGGTGCTGGGTTGAAACTGAAACGGGAAGTTCAGGTTAGGCATGAGGAAGAAGTTCTCTACTATGCGGGTGGTGAGGCAGTGGCACAGGTTGCCCAGAGACATGGTAAATGCTTCATCCCTGGCGGTGTTCAAGGCCAGGTTGGACAGAGCCTTGGGTGCCGTGGTTTAGTGTGAGGTGTCCCTGCCCATGGCAGGAGGTTGGAACTGGGTGATCTTGAAGTCCTTTTCAACCCAAACCATTCTGTGGTTCTATTTTAAACAGAAGTCAAGCAATCCTCTATCAGAGCAGGAGTTTTGGCATTGACGGTCTCAGCCCTAGCTTTGAAATGTACCTTGGATGGGTTAGTGATAACGCTTGGAAATTTAGGTTTTATGCAGTGCTTGTCCAATCCTGACTTGATTCCTTAAGAAACTTGTGGTGGCCGTTGTCAAAATATTATGATGGGCAGCCTGACTCTCCACATGGAGTGCAAGTTTTGGAGCTGTCAAGCAGACGTCACTGTATGGAAATACTACTTAAATTGAGCCGATTTATTGTCTTTTTATTGAAAGAGGAACTATAACAAGTTTAATATAAAGGTGAAAACGCAGCCTTCCCAGAATTGTAATGTCTTATCTCGGAGTCAAAGACAATTTACAATACCGAGTTAAAACAGGACTCTGAAATAAAACTAGTACTTTTTTGGGGTTTTAACTCCAATGAGTGGCACAAATGCTTTGAAATTGCTTTATAGGATTTTTCCTTAGTAATATATAACTTGCGTTTCCCTGGTGAGGGAAAGCTGCAGGAGCTTTGTTGCTGAAAATCCCAAGATAACAGAAGCATTAGGAGGTACAGTACAAAGATACCACAGATCTTGTCAAAGACACCTTCCATCTGACATGGTTACCAGTGACCCAGAGCTGATAGACCCCACCAGAGCCAGGCTTGCTGTACCTGTAGGCTGCTCTTCCCCTTGCTCAGGCTTCCATGGAAATGCAGCAGCCTAAACACTGTGCTGGTTTTGAGCAGCCTCTGTGCATTCCTGCTGTGCAGTGCTGGGGGCAATGAGCTCTTTCAGAAGCTGAGGGATGGAAAGGACAACACTGAGACTTCTGGTGAGTTGTCTTGGACCAGCAAAGCCAGAACGATATGCAGTTTAGTCCATCTTATTCCAACCATATACTCCACAGGCTCATCTTACCCCATTTCCTCTAATGTTTGATCAAAAAAGCCATATCCATGTTACACAGTATTTAGCTGATGAAGCTCATTCTGCTCCTGAAATATTTGATGAGTGGTCTTATGCCACTCAGTATCTGTGCCCCTCTGTGCTGGATGTGATACTGCTTGTTCTTCCACCGCTGGCATAACCCAGCCTGAGTGGTGTATTTAACATTCCCATCTAGTCCAGACCAAATTTCTGCTGCTGAGTAGTAGTGCATAGACATGGAGTGTTTGCAGGCTTTGAACTGTGGATAACTGTGTGAACAGTGTTGAGTTTACACAGCAGAGTAACTTTGCTTTGCTTTGTCTGAAAGCTGCAGTGCTGCTTCTGGACCCAGGCTGGTTAATGAAGCAGCACAGTTGTGTTTTGTGTTTGAGATGGTGTATCTAAGAGTTTAGTTCGATTATAACTCATCTGGATAGTTCTGGGTAGAACCAGCTCTACTGTTCTGCATAAATTATCAGCTGGTAACAGATTTGACTGCATTTAAATAATGTGAACTGTTCTCCTTGGAAGCAGTTGCTGTGGCATGTTCTATTTGGGAAGGTGAAAGGCATAAGATCTTAATATTATTAAAGACAACTCCTGACTGAGATAGATATCTATGGCCATTCCAAAGGTGGCATTTTAATGCTAAGCAATCAGTGACCTAATGCTGGAAACTTTAGGATGGCTTCACTTTTGGAAGGTGACAATTCTTATATTTCATACAGCTCTTCAGAGTCAGCTTCTGCTGTTCTGCTTCAGATTGCATTAACATATTATGGCAAATAGGTGTTTGCTTGGGAAATGAGAGAGATAGAATGGAAAGGGAAATGTGGAGATTCAAATAGAAAACTTGGTGGTGTTTGCAGGGAAACAGGGAGGTAGTTGAAGGTAGCACTTACCTAAGATCAGCAGATTTGCCCTGTTCAGGTGAAGTTGTACCTTCAAAGTGCTGTCTAGCTGATGAGCATACCAAAACTTGTGCTACTCCTACCTGTGTAACTATGCTATGCATTGGAAAACTGAATTAAAACTCTTCAGGCTGTTATGATCTGGTGGTGGCTATGAGGAATTAGGCAGGTGCTGAATAACCAGCAGGTGACTAGTTTGGGGGATAGTTAGAGGACTAGTTGGAACTCCTTTTTCTGTACGCTTCTGAATAGCTCCTGTATTGCCATTCGTAAGAACATAGTAGTGTTTGGATGTGCAAATCTGTCAGATTTGTTGAAATTGCTTTGATATTCAGAAGTTCAAGTGTCTGATAGAGGCCAGTAATATGTTCACAGTTTGTTTTTCTAAGGAAATGAGACTTTAAGAGGGTTTCTAATTCCTGTCTGTAAGTTTTTATGTTGTCTTTCTAACATTTGTTTTGTAATCTCTGTATACTTTGTTGTAATCAAAAGCTTGCAGGAAAGCAATGAATTTACCAAGTTGGAATATTTATAGGTACAAAACATCTAGAGTTTCATTTAGACTTCACATGAATTCAGGTGTGTTGTGGGCTGGAAGCAGGTATAGTTATCCATAGTGCTGTGCTGTACTGGTATGGTGAGGGTGGGCATTGACAACTCAGTATTGTAAAGACAGCATGAAGGTGCCCCAGAAGCATCTTACAATAGGATTATTGAATTTTAATACTATATTATTTTGGGTTACAGACTTGATTTTCCTTCATTAACCTGACATTAGAACAATGTGTCTAACACTGAAGAATTAACTTGCTTTTTTATTTGACAGTACATTCTGCCACAGCGTTTCAGCACTCTTTGATTATGTGGGTCCAGTCAGTATTCTGGGGTGCTTTTGTTTTATGGAGATTGAAGAGTGAAGACTGTGTTTTTCCTCACTAAAAAGTTATAGGGAAGCTTGGACAGTTAACTGTCACCATTGAACTTCAAGTTGACACTGTCCTTTTAGATCCTTGTCAAAGAAGGTTTTGTAAAGGCTTGGAAGAGCTCTGGAGAATCAATCTGAGGCAGTCATGAATTCTGTATAATAAAACAGTAATTCTAATAAATGGAAGTAGAAGGGAATGGGAGATGCTAAACTGTGGCTGTCATCCCACTTATTGATCATAAGCAAAAAAAACCCTCCCTACAAATAGCAGAAAACATCTCAATGCATAAAAAATATTAACTTACTGGTTCTCTATATGAACAGTGGTACATATACAGAAGATGGTGTATATATTTCTTTCAAGATCAGTATTATTGTCCCTAATACTGTTTCTTTCAGCATATGGCTCTTGTCTCGAGTATTTAGTCAGGGTCAGGAAACAATTCCTGAGCAGAATGGCCATTTTGACAGTGATCTAGTCTTTCCCATGAGAAGCTGATACCAGATGAGGTTTGGGGGGAGGAGGGGGAGGAGAGGAAGCATACTCTGTACCTTGTTACGCTTTGGAATATACAGCAATTAGTTAAATCTATTAAAGTTATCTATTGTTGAGTTTTTAGCTATATTATGTTTCTGAAAGGAGAGAAAATATGCTTTGGAAAATGATTTTTTACTTGTAATTTTGTACTTAGTGTGATAAGTGACCTTTGGATATAAGATATTCCCCACAAGTCTAGCATGATAGTTGTCCTTGAGGTCTAATTACAGTCTGTTCCTGTAGCTCTGAAGTTCTTGCTAAAAATGCACTTATGACCTGAGCTTCATTTGTTCACAGTTGAAATGATATTACCCCTTCTGTGCAGTTGATTTGTATTTTGTGTCTTTCTTGGGTTAGTAGCTGAGTTAATAGTTGGGGGTTTTTCTTAGCTTGGGAGATCGTGTTGGTTCTAGTACTATAATAAACTTCTAGTAAATCACCCTTTTGTGGAACATAAGGTAAATTGCCCAACTTTTCATTTAAAGCAAGCCAAGTAAAATGGGAGAGTAAGGAAATTACTCTCTTTATCCCAAAATGTTTAAATCTTCACTTGGACCATTGTGTGTTTTGGCTTCTTGTCAGCTGCTTGAATAAACAATTGCATTTTGAGTCTGTCTTTTTTAAATAGCATCTGAAAACTTACACACCAGAAGATGTTACCAATCAAGTAATAAAGAATTATAACTTGGGGTTTTAAGCAGCTCAGCTCTTTCTATATGGTGTGACTGTGTCCAGACAGATCTCTAAACCATCTTCTTGTAAAGATTTACAGGGATGCTGGAGAGGGATTGTTCATTAGGGACTGTAGTGATAGGACAAGGGGTGATAGGTTGAAACTTAAACAGCAGAGGTTTAGATTGGATATAAGGAAGAAATTCTTTACTGTTAGGGTGGTGAGGCACTGGAATGGGCTGCCCAGGGAAGTTGTGAATGCTCCATCCCTGGCGGTGTTCAAGGCCAGGTTGGATGAAGCCTTGGGTGACATGGTTTAGTGTGAGATGTCCCTGCCCATGGCAGGGGGGTTGGAACTGGATGATCTTAAGGTCCTTTCCAACCCTAACTATTCTGTGATTTTATTTGGTGAGATAAGACATTGCTAATATGCAGAAAGGCCGCATTTCCTATCTTGTGTATTTGTAGAATATATTTAACTGGAATTTATATACATACTGTCTGTCTTCCTGATGGTCTGTGTCTTGGATGTGTCTGTTTAAGGCCTTCAACATTTCTTTTTTCCCATACTCTGATAGTAACCATATCTTTACTTTCTTTGCATATAGATGAGCAGCATTAGGGTGAAGTTACTCCGAATAGGGTGGAGCAGTTTTACATCTGTAGTGACTATAAAGGTGTCTGTAGTGACTTCTCTCAGCTTCACACTTTCCTTCCCAGCCCTTACATAGCTCCCACCCTGAGTATTCAGTGGCTTACAAAGCCAACTAAAATGGGAATGGCTGTTGGTTAGATTCCTACGTTGGGTTTGCTCAGTTCCCAGTCTGGCTCGTGGGGTTCCTGCAGGAGCAGTAATGGTTATTGAAATACATGGCTACAGATGTTGTTAGTAGTGTCAGCTTAAAGTGGGTTATGTTGATTTTGAAACTGGATCTAGCGCAGGATGAAGGTGTTTGTGTGCATGGAAAGTAAGGGGAAAAGAAGGATTGGAGAAGGTCTAAGGGGCTTTAACAGAGAAGACAAATTTGTTAGAACAGATTTAAGGAAGAAAAGGGTTGAGCCCAGAGAGCTCAGGTATGAGTTATGGAAGGCATCACTAGTTATGAGTGCCTGGAGAAAGAAGCAGCTGCTGGAGACAGGGTGAAGGAGCTGAGCCTGGTTTTGGAGTACCCCTGCTGAGAGAGAGCTCATGGAATGTCTGGCTGAAAGCTCTGTAGCACTTACTGTCAATTCTTACTGATTAGAGCACTTGGGTGATGCTTGGATGTGCTTCAGATGCTCTCAGAGCACCTACGTGTGCCTTAGCACACCGTGGGAATAGCTGCCTTAGGTATGAAACTGGGGATAGTCAGATCCATTGCTAGAAGGAGTCTTGTCACAGGAAAAGTTACTGGAAGTTTGGCATGGTGGTTATTGTCAGGTTAGAAACACTGGAAGGGTGAGAGTTTGGGGAGCAACAGGTTAATAAGGAGGATCTAAGGCATGCAGGGTGCTCAAATATGAGGAAGAATAAAAGCACCTGCTTTATTTATGTGTGAATGAGTCTGTTTTAACTACTGACCCATTCAAGTTAGAAGAAAACTACTTTGAAGGGAGAGAGACATCATCAATATCAATTGGAAGTGAAATCCTATGCAGCAAGGGAGTCCTTACAAAACTGACTGATATCAACAAATTCACAGGAGTGATGTGTTTGTTTCTATCACTTTTCTCTCTGTACTTAATTAAATAATAGGCTTCATAACCAATTGTTGGTGTACTTCAAAGAGCTGTGTCCCTAAAGAGAGATGCTGTAAATCAAGAGTATCCACAAAGTTGGTATTCTGAATAAGACAAGTATGCAAAAGCCTAAGATTTAAATTCTGGTTGGGAGGACATAAATTAGCTGAGCTGAAAAATACCCTTTCTGCTAAGGAGCAAAAGAGAGCTTCAACTGAGGTTCAATAGGAGAGTCATTGCCAGATGTATCAGTACCCATCTTAGAGTGGCACAGACTTCTGCAGCCTCTGTCATCGCTCCTGTTTTGTGCTCCCTGAGTATATCAGGAATAACAACAGTATTATTTCTTACAGAAGACGAGAGGGAAATCATGTATGTAGTCACTGTATTAATTCAAATGATTAGTGAATAAGACCAGTTGAAGCTGCTCTACATGTGAGATGTGGAGTGTATAAACAGGAACATAACAGGTTTCTCCAATGAGTGCATATACCTCCTGATTTTTCTGACCTGAGGCATTAACTTCAGTATTTCCATAACTTCTCCCTTCTGTACACTTTATGTGGAATTGCAGCTTTTGAAGTACCAGTTTACTTTGAATTCTTCAGATTTTCTTATCCTCATAGAGGGAAATTTGGGATCACTTCAAGCTATTGCAGTGAAAAGGGTGCTCTGGATGTTGAGTTACTGTCCTACTTGTTGTGTGTGTGTTTTGAGTAGGGTGATGTGGGGATGAAAGAAATTTCATGAAGATCCTGCAAGTTAGAATTAGGTTTGCTACTAAATGACTGTCAGTGGTGGTTGTGAAGAGTTTGAAACAATGCTCACAACATGCACAAAATGAAGGTTTTCTGAACCTTTTATGCTGGACAATTCTGTTTTTAGATACTATCTAGAGCTGAGGATCTGTCTCTTTGTGGTGAGCTTGACCTGAATTGTTTGACAGTTGTTGGTTTCTTCAGGGCTGTGCTTTGGCCTTAAGAGAGTCAAGTGCCATGGTAATTGGTGTCATTTAAATTAAAAAGTATTATCAAGTGATACCTACCGTCTAGTCTGCTTGTCACTTGTGGACTGTGCCAGTGTTAGGTGGGGAACTTCAGAGCCTTCCAGGAGTGAGACAGCAAAGCAATGTTTAAAGTTCAGTGATATCTTACTGAGAGACTGCTTTTTGTGTGTGTTTGTATTTGTATGTGTGCATATATATGAAAATCTGTATGTATGTGCATATGTAATGTCCTTATTTCAAAGAAGTCATAAGTATTTGTTTTCTGGGATTATCCTCTGAAGTGATATTCCTCTGAGCTTCGCTTTGTGATCTGGGCCAGTAGAATTCCCATTAGCTTTAGCTTCTGGAAACCTGCATTGCTAGATGCTGGAGAGGGACTCTTCTTCAGGGCCTGTAGCAATAGCACAAGGGGTGATGGGTTCAAACTAGAACAGGGGAAGTTCAGGTTACATGTAAGGAAGAAATTCTTTACTGTGAGGATGCTGAGGCACTGGAACAGGCTGCCCAGAGAAGTAGTAAATGCTCCATCCCTGGCAGTGTTCAAAGCCAGGTTGCACAGAGCCTTGAGCGACATGGTCTAGTGTGAGGTGTCCCTGCCCATGGCAAGCGGTTGGAACTGGATGATCTTAAGGTCCTTTCCAGCCCAAACCATTCTGATTGTATGATAACATAGTGCTTTACAAGGCTGGGGCTGGAAAAGAGGTTAAGTTTTGGATTCTGACAAGCTTGCTTCTGTTGGAGAACCTTTGCCACAAAACTTGCTTGGGAAGTGGATTTGTGAGCATGTAATACTTGAAATTTCATGTGAAATACAGAAGTGATTCCTTATTTTTGTTATAAATGAAATGGTCAAAAGGAATGCTGACATTCTCCATTTGAGTAGCAATTAAATAATTGGAGAAGCGTATGGAAATTTAGAACAGAGAGGAAATGAGAATTGTGCATTGAGAGGAATGTGGCCAATAGACAAAATCCAGTGCCCTAATATATAACCAGCTGATGTGTAAGTGGAGATGTGGACTGTTACATATAGTTGTGTTATTACAGTGCATAAGCATTTTTTAGATGGAAGTGGGACATTTGATAACACCTCATTGAAATAGTTGGGTTTTGAATTCAGTACATGACTGTTCTAGTTTCTGGCTGTAATAAATGTGGTAAGCATTTATCACATTGCCAATTAGTTATGGTTAAATGTCAGTATAAATGTGTGCCTATGTAAAAGTAACAAGCCTCAGTATAGCTGGTCTGATATAACTCATGGTCATCTCAAAATGCAGATTTCTAATAAGAACAGCAATTGCATGAGGTTTTCCTGAGACTAATACATTCATGGTTTTGTTTTCTTTAGTATCAGACATTGAAGGTGCTGATGGGTTGCAGCTCAGAAAGGAACATGCCCTCAAGATATTTGCTTACATCAATTCCTGGACGCAAAGGTAATTTTGGATGGAGATTGAGTGTTAATAATGCTGGATCTCAAGAGTAGTTTTCCAGTCTTAAAAAGTAGAGTGAATTAGAACGGGCAGGTTACTAACGTTGTAGGTAAGTGATATTTAGAGAGTAAAGGGCATTTTACTACTTACAAAATTAAACATTTTAGTGCATTTTGGGCAAGGTGTATTTTGAATCTGATTGGCATTCTGATGCTGTAATAGTTGTGTAGCAGTAAATACAGCTATACTGCAAAGATAAATGTGTTGCTGCTTTAACGTGAAATTCCCTGAGCAGCTTCTGTGGAAGCAGTGTAGGGTAAGTAGAATTTAACAGAAGAGCACTCTGAATGGGGCCATCATGTTATATTTTGCTCTGTCTGGATGCTCTGAGTCAGGATGATGAATGATTGCAGCCCATAGCTACTAAACTGATAACGAAAACCCTTTGCACATGGTTCTTTTAAATCAACTTTGTTATTCTTTCTAATCTATTTACTGTTGTTGTTGTTGGTTTGCTTTTAAAGGAGCTATATCAGCTCTTCTGCTTACCTCACAGCCACGTATTTTTTTCCAGCACAAGGAATTGTATGAATATTACTTTTTATAAAGGATCTACAGTAAGGATGTTTGGAATTCAGTGTTCAGCAGTGGTCACAAGACCAAACTGGATTGTAAGAAATACTGCGAAAAGCATAGAGAATAAGTTGGGAAGTATTATTCTGGTATTTAGAAGACACCCAAAAATAAAAAGGTCACATTTTGGGTACCTGCAGAAGGAGAATCCTCTTTTTTTCATCCTGCTCATAGAAGGCACTTGGAGCAAATTCATCATCTTGTGCAATATGCTTTTAGACACAGAGAAGGAATTTTACATCAAAATAAAGAGCAGCAACATGGTCATTTTCCAGGTCATCATCTGCCAAGAGTTTTGTTGTGTTCGAGAGCTATAGCATGACAAATGCAACCTGAGGAAAAACTGAAGACTGGATAACATTTAACTCTTTGTCTTCTGATTTCTTTTTACCTTTGATATGTATGGTCTCATACTATTGAAGAGTATGGAAACCAGTCCTTAACATAGTCAAAGCAAAGAGGCCACAAAGAGTTTTGCTTTACATTTCAACGTCATGTTCTGTTTCTACTCGGCCAAATTCTTCTCTGCATTTGAGAGTTGTGCTTGTTGGTTTGTGTTTGGAGCCCTCCTTAAGAACTACTTTTTATTACCTGTCCTTCAGATTGCTGCTTTCCTTCAGAGGAGCAGTTGGTAACTCAGTCTGAAGAATACCTTTTGATTTGTAGCACACTCACAAATCACAGTAGATAGAATTGTAGCACACACATCCATAGATCATCAGTTTTTGGTGGAGTTCTTATTCCTGTGAACACGTTCAGATATGTGAAAACCTAAAGGTTGTGCACAAACCTCTATCTTGGAAAAAAAACTAAGTGCCTTTGTCCAAAAGGGAATTTTCCACTATTGGTTGGCATTCAGATACAGATACATAAGAAGCAGTCACCAGACTGTTTTCATTATTATTGAGAATAATTTGTTGCAATCAAGTGGGGGTAGTAAGTTTGCAGGCTTAAATGACGGACCTGTTGTACATAGCTTTCCTCAAAGGTAAATGCTTGAGCATACACTTGGTTTTGCTGCAGTTCCTGTTGTCATTTGTTACTATGAAAATACATTTACAAGTAAATTGCAAGGATATTTTTAACATGGGTGAAAGCAGAATCCACTTACATACCATTAAAAGGTTTTTTATTTCCTTCCTGCATAGGTGGAACAAAACATTTTAGATGCTTCCTTCACTGTTATCTGTGTTGGAATTAGGGAATATCTTTGTGTCTAACCCACTGAAAAGAGATTCCTGTATTCAGAGCATACCTGCTTTAAGAGCTGTAGCTCAAGGTTATGTTTGTATTCTATTGAGAGAGGCAGCACCCTCTACCTGCCATAGTTCTGAGCCCTTTGTCTTTTTCTTACAAATTATAATGTATTAAGCTCAGTTTCTAAATTAAATGCTGTGCTTTGCAGAACAACTTTTTTAATCACTTCTTGGTGGCTTCTTGCCCTATGTCTTACCTGCTGTTTCTGTCAGAAATGATAGGTGTAATTTTTTATATTACTTTAGTATCTGAGAACTCTCATCATGACCTGGAGTCCCTTGTTCTCCATCTCACAGGAGAAAGATCTCTACTGGAAGGAGACCAGTTTATGTAGCAGTTACATCATTAAGGAAAGTTTGGGTGACAAAGAGCTGAGCCCATCTCAGAGTTTCTATTGCAAGCATGTGGCCTTTCATGTTAGTCTTCATTGAAGCACCCTTGCTTATTGACTGCTTTCTTCTCTACATTCTTCAGGATTTAGAGCCTTTGAGGGGAATACCTTCCACCTTTTGCTCATAATAAGGCAGATGCTTGTTTGTATGCAAGAAACAAACGTTCCTGGACAGTAGGTTGCGGGGCGTCTACCTTGGGGGGTTTATGTACCCAAGATCAATTTGACATATATTTGCCCACAACTAAAGCTATATCACAGAGTTCCCTAACTTGATGATTATTATATTGATAAATACAGGTTTTTCCCCTTGTTCTTTTCATTTGAAGTGTGTCAGTAAATACTCAGGAGAATAATCTCCAAGTCTACAAAGTGAAGAAAGTCACAAAGATACTTCATACTGCTTTTTCCCACATGAGTAAAGGGTGCCAATGTGCATGATGCTTCTATCCAAATGCAGATAAATGAGCTGAAATACTCAAAATAACTTTGCAGCCCTGTTGACTTAAAAATCACCATAATGTGTTCTTACAGGGTGACCAGCAGGTGAGGTGTTTATTGCAGTGAGTATCACTAGAGATAACCAGACAAGAAACAATTCAGACACATAGGGAGGAACATTGCTGCTGTAGTAGTAGAGCGACCTTGCTCCTTAGATTTATTTTGTATGTTTTACTCCCAGTGGCAGCTGCTAAACTATAACAGGAACTTTATAGTTTTGGTAAGCATTTGGAAGTAATGAAACGTTCACAGGGTTTGAGCAAGGCTTTGTGACTCCCACTTGCTGCTGAGTAGAGCCTGTTTCATTTGAATTGCCTTACTTTTATAGGTCTGTCAAACATTTTGTTGTTAAAAGCATTTTAATGTGAAGAGTTCTTTTGGCCGGTTACTTGTTCTGCTGTTTAGCTGCTTCAGGAGTCTTTATTTCTGTTTTTTTTCTGTTCTCTTGCAGACAATGTCTGTGCTGTTTCAAGGAGTATAAACATTTGGAGATCTTTAACCAAGTAGTCTGTGCGCTTATTAACTTAGTGATTGCCCAAGTTCAAGCTCTGCGGGACCAGCTCTGTAAACATTGCACTATTAATCTCGATTCAACATGGCAAGATCAGAGTAATCACGCTGATGAGCCCCTGAATGTAGAAAGAGAGTCTCATGAAGAAGAAAATGGAGAACGGCAGAAATCTATAGAGAAAAAATTAGATGCTGCAAGAACTTGTATCCTGACAGAGGAGGAGTCTGCAAAGAGCACTGATGCTTTTAGCTTATGGAGCACTGATGAGAAGGAAAAGTTGTTGCTGTGTGTGGCAAAAATCTTTCAGATTCAGTTTCCTCTGTACACTGCTTATAAGCATAATACTCATCCCACAATAGAGGTATATCTTCTCTTTATCTGTATATTGGGTTGTTTTGTTCTCTTTACTGAGTAGACTGTGTGTGTTTGGTGATAGCTGCTTTTACACAGGAGGGGCAAATTCAGCTCTCCTGTTGACTGCAGTAGAACTTTTCAGAGTAACTTGTTAAATGACACATACTCTTACGCTTTCTTTAAAATATGCTTAATTGTTATAGGTAATATATTGATAAGTGTTGGATGGAACTGTACACTGAATTATTGTACTGTTTAAATAACAGGAAGGCAAAAAGGGGACTGTAGCGAAGCCTTTCTTCCAGAAGGTAACCCATTAATAGTTTACTAATTTCTTTTCATTACAGTTTGTGGTGCTAGAGAAGCAAAGCTTCATAAACTAAACTTCGTGCAAGACCAAACTTACTTGTTGGAAATGCTGTTTAATTGACTGGAATAACTGAGCTCTACACAAGTAGCTTTGTTCTCTGGTGCTCATTTTCCTCTGTGGTATTTGTTATGGCTACCACTCACATTTTCCATCTTTTCTTCTGAAAAGAAGAAAAACACCAAACAAAGAAAAAGCTCAAAAATCCTTCTATGTTTAATTCAGTTTCTGAAATGAAATACGATGGTGTTAGCATTTCCTAATTGAAACAGTGCAGTTCTTTGAAAGGTTGGACTTTGATCCAACTTGTGGTAGTCTAATAACAAATAAACAGTTCTTGCACAGTATTTGTATGCAAAGAAGATGTGTATATAGCCATTAAAAAAAGCTTCTATCCAACGAACTTTTGAGCAAGTCAGAGTGGAGAGTTAAGCTATGGTTAACTCAGTTTTTATTTTGCAAGTCTGGGGAGTTCTGTTGGAGCTATGCGTGGTTAAGTTTGCTTTTTAAGCTTAAGTCCAAAACCAGAAGTCACCAAGTCGTATATAGTTTTTGGTTATGTATGCTAGGCTTGTCACAAGATATAATCAGTTCTTGAATCCTGCCATACCTGACAATAAATCTAGTTAAAACCCGTAACACGGGGGGGCTTTGGGTGGCCTGGGTTTTGGTTTCTGGTTTTATCCTAGAATATAGTCTCATATAATGGTTTGGGTTGAAGGGACCTTAAAGCTCATTCAGTTCCAACCCCTGCCATGGGCAGAGACACCTTCCACTGGAGCAGCTGCTCCAAGCCCCTGTGTCCAACCTGGCCTTGAACACTGCCAGGGATGGGGCAGCCACAGCTTCTCTGGGCACCCTTTGCCAGCGCCTCAGCACCCTCACAATAAAGAACTTCCTTATCCCAAAATACATGTTAACAGAGATTGTCTTACAAATATACATGTATAGAAGGCAAAGTCCGGATTCGTGGATTTCATGTTTCCCATTGTTCATTCTGGCCTGCCTTTTAAACTTCCACCAGACATAAATAAATCGGTAGTTCAGCCTCTGCAAATAGGAACTGGGGAGGGTAGATCCATCTTGTCAGTTAAGTAGTCATTGATTTATGTCTTTTAAGTGCTTTATCTTTTGTGCTCCCATGGGACGCCTACTGAAACGAGCTTCATAGGAATATGCAATGAACAATTCTGGAGCAGCTTTTCTATGTATAGGCACATTTGCTTCTTTTAAATGACAATTTCGTATATTTTCTTTTTTTTCCCTTCTCTTTCAATTTCACATCCAAATGATAAAAGAAGATCTCAGAGTGCCTGGTGGGATTTCTCTTTTTCACTTGATGTGCAGCCATAAAGTGATTTGGACACAGATGTGCTGCAGATTGCTGTACTCTGACTGGCTATCACTCTAGACATACTAGTCTGTCTAATTTGAATTATTGAATACATTCATTAGCTATCCTAAAAACATCATTTAAAGGAAGCTGAGATGGAAAAATACTTTGCTGAGGTAACAGAGAAGAGGGAAAAGTTCTTTTACCTTTCTGCTAGACTTTTTGTGTTGCCGGGTATGGATTGCAGAGGTATCTGCCAGATTTGTGGTGTATCTCTTCCCTTTTTTGTTTGGGGGGGCATTTTTTATTTGTATTTAAAAGATCTGAATGTCCATCATTTTTCTCACAAACTGAGATTTTCTGAATCTAGGACACACCAGGATTCTGTTATTCTAAAGCAGTAACATCAGCTGTTTTAATGTCAAAACTTTCTGCTACCATGAGTAACTCATTTACTGAGGTTTAGAATTCAATTTTGTCTTTCAGTCTAGAGCACATCTTAGTTAAATTGAAGCAGTTATTAGTCCCAGTAATGGGAGCACTTTTTGGTTTAGTTCAGGCTGGAACTCAGTCCTCAAGGGATCATAAAAGAAAAATCCGTGGTTTAAGTGTCTCTATACTTGTAAGCTCAACAGATTCCTGAACAGACCAAAACTGGCAAGAATTCATTAGGAGAAGCTGGTGTAGCTCTTCCCCCTCTAAGCATTTCTTTTGCCCTGGAAAAAGGGACATTTTCTGATGCAAAACAAACTCCGATCCCCAGTCTCTGAGTCTTCAGAAATTCCAGATTATTGGGATGAATTTGTGCAATTCCGTTGAGTCATGACATCCAGTAAGGTTTTACTTTGCCTAGAAATGACCAGTTAGGCTTTCACAGGGTATTACTACCTCCTGGTAAGGATTAGCAGTCAATATTGCTGTTAGCCTTTGCTCTGTAGACACCTCCAAGTTCTTTGTCGTTAAGGACAGCAGACAAGGCTTGAAGTCTAATCCTCTTCTCAGGTGCTTGTCAAAGCCATTTTACACTTGACCATCTAGTGGAGAAGAAAAACACTGGTGTGGAAGTAAGAGGTTTTCCCTAGTTTATGAGTTCATGAAGTTGGATGAAAATGAACAACAAACCAATGTTTGGTAGTCAAAGGGTGTCTGACTGTATATGATCCTATACATTCTTTCCTTAATGTAGATGAGAGTTATTTCTGTCCCTTAGAACACTTCTAAAGTCAGAGTGTGAAGACCATGGAAGCCTGATTGGTAGCTGGAAGGATTGTGGACTCAATAACAGAAGCTGCCTTGAACAAGTAGCCTTGCAGAGGGCAGAAGTTAAGCAGAAACATGCTGTATATGAGGACAGTGAAACTAGATGTGGAAGTAACTTGAACGTACTGACTAGTGTATAGTCTTGACCTGTGGAGCATGAACATGAGTCTATATAGACTTAAAGTTTGTCTCAGTGTTGCTTAAACTGATGAGAAGCCTAATGAAGAATGTCTTTCTGCTAAGTTTGGATTTCTGAATCATCACAATTAGTTGCAGCCAGCAACAGTTCACCTCACTTCAGGACATAAATACTGAAACAATCTGTAAAGATAACATCTTGAAACACACCATTTGCTTCTGTTGAAATCTACCACTAGTTTTGGTGCTGGGAGAGGCCTTTGTGTCTATTTTTCATCCCAAATAATTAACTAAAAATACTCTTATAGCAAGATTGTTGTTGTACCTCAGCTAGTACATTTTATCATGGAATCATGGCATGGTTTGGGTTGGAAGGGGACCTTAAAGCTCACCCAGTTCCACACTCCTGCCACAGGTAGGGGCACCTTCCACTAGAGCAGTTTACTCCAAGCCCTGTTCAACCTGGCCTTGAACACTGCCAGGGATGGGGCAGCCACAGCTTCTCTGGGCACCCTGTGCCTCAGCACCTTCACAGGGAAGAGCTTCTTCCTTATATCTAACCTGAATTTCTCCTCTGTCAGCTCAAAGCTATTCCCCCTTGTCCTGTTTCTTTATGCTGTTGTAAAAAGCCCCTCTCCACATTTATAGGCCCCCTTTACGTGTTGGAAGGCTACTTCCAGGTGTCCTGATGCAATGGTGTTTTTTAATGCCATATTAGATTCCTTTGAGGGATTTGCATAATTTCTTATAAACTTGATCTTAAGGAACTCTCAGTCTCTTTTCTGTTTCACAGCTGCAAGACCAAAACTCACGATTCCAAACTCAGTCTCTGAATTACCACACTTCTGGTGTGCTTCCCAGGACTCATGTAACAGCCCTTTGTGAGGTTTTGATTTCTGGATGCTAAGAGCTATAGTTCACTTGACAACAAATCTCTATTTTATTTAAGCAAACTAATAAAATTTCTCACATTATTCCTGCCTAAGTTTTCATGAGCAGAGTTCTCAACACCTTTTCTTGCTACTTGAAAACATACCACCTACTGGCTTCAAAGCTGGTTTAAAAATAACAGAGTATCACGAGTTCAGGCATGACTTAGAGTTCAGCAGAAGATAAAAAAGAGAAGAAATGCTTAGCTAGAATATGAGCACATTGAATAATTCAAACTTGTATCACACTTAATCCATCCAAAATTGCTTGCCTCCAGCATCCCCTGGTACAGTTTTAAGCAGCTTACTCCTACATAGCTATTTGAAATATAGTCAAGAAACTTCATTTGAAAAATGAACTTTACATTAAACTTACATTTGATGTGTGAATATGAAACCTGGGTGTTTGGCATGGAGGGCTGGGAAGGAGAAGAATGTGTGGTGTAACTTCCTGCAAGTAGCCATGGCAATGTTGTGGTTTTACAGTCACACTTAATGGTACCTTCAGTGCCCTTCTGCCCTCAGTCCATGTGCAAGATACACACAAATATGTGTTAAAAGCACAGTAAAGAAAATTCCTGCTTTATACTGCCCAGCGAGTGGATGTTATAAGCACTAAAAAAAGCTATTTTTCCAAACCCTTTCAGTTTAGTACTTCTAGAAAATAGATTTCTTGTTCCAGCAAATAGCTAGCAGATTGATAGGGTGATACAATTCCTTCCCCCTCTTCAGTTAGCTTAATTCTGTATGAGGTATGACATTTATTTCTTATGATGTGTTTTGTTATAAGTGAAAGAATATAGTAGTGAAAGTAAAGAGTTTTAATATTCTAATGGGAATTAATAGTTTGACAGTTACCCCCTTAATACATTAAAAGTGGGGCTGTAGAACATCCTACACTTAATCTAAATGCAGCTGTTTGGATAGATGTCTCATCTTTGGCAAGAATTGCATTAAAAGTACCTAGGTTGGGTCTGTTCTGTAATTCTCAGGCCGGTGTGCAGCCAGACTATCCCCTTGCAGTATTCCTGTTGAAGAAATTGGTGATCTGAAGCAGAGGGGTGGGATTGAGGAATAATTGTTCATCCAGCCACTGAAATCTACTGCTGAGACACTATTTTAAGTGTATATTTGTGTGCTTATAAATATGTCTTATCAAAGGTAAAATGGTGAACTGGAAAAGTATGTTTAGCAGTGTGAAAATGGAGCAAAGCTTCAGCCTCTGTCTTCCTCTAAATTAGGATTTGGTTTTCCTGATAGTTCACTATAACATTTGTTAAAGGTCAGTTGTTTTTATTCTAGAAACACGGGTTTATTGCTTCAGTTAATTTTATTCTTTTTCTTTTTAAACAGGATATTTCTGCTCAAGAAAGCAATATATTAGGGGCGTTCTGTGATATGAACGTAAGTTGTCTATTTCTAAGTAGGTTCACATTCCCTAGACACTTCTGTAGCCACATTCACTCCTCCTCATGGATTTGTGTTATACTAATGTAGCTTTTGAACTTCCTCTGTGTCTGATCTGGTATTAATTGTTGAAATTCTTCCTTCTTTTTTTTCCCTGTTTCTAGGATGTAGAAGTACCATTGCACTTGCTTCGTTATGTTTGTCTGTTTTGTGGCAAAAATGGCCTTTCCCTCATGAAGGATTGTTTTGAATATGGAACCCCGGAGACACTGCCATTTCTTATAGCACATGCATTTATTACAGTGGTATCTAATGTAAGTATTGTCTTTAAATTGGTTAACCTTAAACAACAACAAGTAAAATGACTGATGTCTGCCAGAATTCTGTAGGACCAGGGAGGAAGAAAACCACTGGATTTTCCTTGTTAAGAGAGTGAAGTTTGCTGGACCACCGAGCACTTTGTCAGCTAAACCCTGTATATCTCCTATACTTAGATAGGAAGATTATAACAGCCCCAGAAAATACTTACAATAATGTTGTTAGAGGTTATTTCTGTCCCTGAAATTATGTCTTGGAAATGTTTTAAGCTTTCTCAGGCTATATTAACTTCTTACCTGTTTTCTGTGTGGCACAAAGGAAGAGCCTATGGATTTCTTCTGTTTTCTGTGATTTTATATTGTTATGCATGTTTGCAGCACAGAGGTAACTATCTTTTATTTTCACTTGGCTTTAGAATACATGTCCTTCATCACTTCTGCACTTTGAAATACTGGTGATCTTGGACTAGCAGAACTGTGAATTGATTTTGTTGGAGATTTGAAGGAGATTGGTGCTACAGATAAAAACCAGTCTCTGAAGGACATATGAAGACTTAGTGTAGTGTGAGAATGGGAAGTCGTGACCTGTCTTGTAGGTGTTGCATATGGCCAAAAAGGAGAACAACAATTTGTTACACCTTGTAGGAAGTGAGTTGAGGAAAATTTTGATGTTGATTACAATTTTAAGTACTTAAAATCAGATTCTTCCTTCCACACATCTTCCCTCCTCCCTTGTTCTAAATAAGCATTGTAATATGTTTGCATGGAGGGAACCAGTGACTGAACTAAAGCTACTGCTGGTGTTGTGTATCACTCACTCCTGATCCTTGTAGCATAATGGTACTTATCTTGTAGGTCAGAGAACAAATGAGTAAGGCCATGGGATGCTCCTTCCTGTAAGCTTGCACAGGAGCACTGTTGCAGGACCTCTGCATGTTAAAAAGCAGAGCTGTGTACCTTCTGGCTCTTTCTGTATGATGTGATGAGCTTTCAAGTGATGATCTGATAAGCTCTTCATCTCTAGCTGTTGTCACTGCAACACAGAGTCTTCATCAAACCATCTGCTGAAAATGTATAGTCTTGTAGGTTATTCTGGTTTAGGCTTTAGTCATGGAATCAAATGTTTTTGCATGCTGGATTTTTGGTTTACTTGTTTTGTGAGGATGGACAGAACTGTTCTGAACAATGAGTGGCAGCTCCCTGTCACACCAGCAGTTGTTTTCAACAAGCATTCTGACTGCAAATCCCATTTCTCAGCTATCCCATAGGTATCCCAAATCTTAGATATCCCATACTGTACATGGTTATAAACCTCATCTGCTTTTTTTCTTTGTCTCTTTTTCAAGTCTTTATTTTTCTCTACATAGATTACTTTCTTTATTCACAGTGATGTGTTCTAACCCAGAATACTTCTCAGCAAAGTTTCTCCTTCCATATAATTACTTAGCAACTTTGCATTTATCTTTTGTTCTAGTAGGTAATACATTTAGCTGTCTCTTGCAGCTATTTGAGATGAATGCAGTGCTTAATCCTGCCAGATAAAATTAAATTCAACCCAAGCCATAGCCAGTAGAAATCCTGTTTCTTCAGCCTCTTCCAGCATTAGATCTTTTACCCTTCAACTAGAATCTTTCTTTTGAGCTCTGCCTGGCTTTGCTGGCAAATCCATGTGAGTGAGAGGAAAACTGGTTTAAAAAGATTCCCATCTTTAGGTTTTTCCTGTCAGTTCACTACAGAATAAGGAAATGTTTTATGTGTAATGTGCTTTATTCAGCCATTTCCTACATTTTGATGTCACTCAGTAAACTTGCTAGCACTGCTTCTGGCATTCAGATGCAACAGGTTCATTAATTCCAAATGAGGCAGCTAATTTTTTTTTACTAAATACGTTTTACCTTACTGATATTAAAAAAGACAGAGTTTGCTCTCTCTCTATAATGGTGCATAAGCTTCTGATGTTGATGTAATATTTCTCTTTCCCCGTTTCTTTTCATATCATCTCATTCATACAACTTAGGTGAATATAAATAATGAATAAATGTTTTTTATTGCCTGTGAAGTGATACACGAGACTCCATTAAAACAAAGCCCTGTGTTTTTTTGTAGAGAAATATATTGGTGATCACAGTAAGAGCTCTGCAAACCTATCTTGGGTTTATCCCAATGCGTTTGACTTGATGAGGTTTCTAGATAGTGTGAGATTTAGGGATGACCCTGTCAGGAACAGCTCAGTGAACAGCTCTGCAGTGTCAACTCTTAACTAGTTCACAGTGTGTTGAGGCAGAACCATAGTGTATAGTAACTCTTAAGTACATTTTCACAGTTATACTAACTCTTGGGAATGGCAGTTAAGTAGCCATTATTGTAATGAATCCTAGAAATATCCGTGCTGGAATGTCAAGACTGTGAAATGAATGATTTGTTTAACCACTATCTTCAATGTTCCAAAAATGTTTTCAGAAAGGTTTTAGTGTGGCTGAACCTATCAATTTCTCATTCAAAAGTTAAGCTTACTAATAAGCTCCAGGAAATAGAACAGGTGAACAAGCTGGAAATAGTTAATTGTAAGTCAAAGAAATCATTTTCTATTAACCAGTAACATTCAACTTCAGTGGTGTGGAAAGCATCTGCTCTGTTTCTTCCACAAAGGAAGGTGAATATCTCATTAAGTGCACTCTACAGGTGTGTGTAAGAGAAGACCATTACCACAAAGCAGTGAAGCCTGTGGGGAGCTCAGCCACTTGTATGTGATTGCTGGTGTCTTCTTTGTATAGAGGACATTACAATTATTGAAAAGGTGTTTCCTTGAACTTTCATTTGAGTAAATGTCTTTGTCAGACAAACTTAACGTTTGTAGTAATAAAGCCAAAAAATATAATACAATGCAATTTACTTCACACAAGGAGCATGTGAAGTTGGCACACGCTTGTTTTTCTCCAGCTCAAGGCTCTGCAAGATGCTTTCTTAGCAGCCTGTATGGTGGCAGGACTGCCTGTTCCTTGTTAGGGTATCTTTGCTGTATTTTTTAGTTACATACTTGGATCCTTCTTTCTTCCCCTATTTCTTATTCTGCAATATTTACTCAGGCTAATTACCTCTTGTTGTTGGTCTTCTTAAAA
The DNA here is from genome assembly GCF_012275295.1 of Melopsittacus undulatus. Taxonomy (NCBI): domain Eukaryota; kingdom Metazoa; phylum Chordata; class Aves; order Psittaciformes; family Psittaculidae; genus Melopsittacus; species Melopsittacus undulatus. The sequence continues at coordinate 4,303,535 of NC_047529.1, read as the reverse complement.
GCAGATGCAGAGAAATCAGTGACCTACAGCTTGTTCTGTAGAGAATTTAAACCTCACTGGAAACCTGTCATTACTTCATTCCATCCCATTTCGGTTTTGTGGGTGCTGTGGAGGAATAACCGCCCTCTCAGCGGAGATGAATGAATTGAAATAATGCTGATGGTTTCCAGAATGTTGGTTTCATTTTACTGTATGAGGCTTCAAAACATAAGTCAGAAGTAAAACCTGTTGAGAGATGCACTCCCTTGTAGAAATTAAATACCTATGATAAAGAGCAAACCATACAAAACCCCAACAGCTCTGAAGATTGAGACCAGAACAGATGCAGGAAATACTTTGTCTTAAGAGCAGGGAGAGGCAAAAAGAAAGCATGTGAAAGGTGTGGATTTTTAATGTAATACTAATTATGTTATTTTAATGTGTTTTTATATGCTATTTTATGTCATTTTATTTAAATAGTTCAGTGTATTTATATTTAGGTTCATGGTGAAAATTACATTTTCATGTCTAACGTGTGAAATTATCCATTAATTCAATTCAGAGGATGAAGGTTGTATTATTAAATACAAGGGTACAGGTGAACAAAATGCCTTTAGAAGTTTGAATTAATACAAAATGAAAAATTACTATGAACCATGAAAGCTATACAAAAAAGATTATAAACCCATTTCCTCCTTTTATTTCACAGAGAAATGTATTTGCTTTTGTGCTTCATACTGTGTAGGAAAAAGAGCACATCGTGTCAAAAATCAAATTGTGTAAATACAATGGTATCTTTGTCATCCTTGCAGTTCATTGTCAAAATGTTACTTAATTCCTCTTTCTAGAAGCATCTTCGAGTTGCACCTTCTCTCTTTGGGGTGTTAGCACTTTTTTTCTTCTCGACACTGCCAATTGGATCAGAAGCTTACTCCAAATGCGTTCTGTTTTGCAATGTGAAGATTTGGCTGGTTTCTTTTCAAAGTATTGAAATTGAGTGAGAATTCAGTCCTTGGCCAGGATTTATTGCATCAGTTGCAGAGATTAAGCCATCCTTTTAAGAATAAACACAGAGATGTAAATTACCGTGACCGCTTTGAGTGACTGAGGGCGTTAGGTAGTCACCCGACTTGTGTGCACATGATTAAACTTACGTGGGTAGTAGTAACAGCTGCTAATGTTTCATCCACACTAGATCCCTTACCTGGCAAGTAGTTGTCTTTCTGTAACAGGTTTAACAGGCTCAGCATTCCTTTTTGAAATGCAGATGGAACTTGTAACTGCCTAAGTAGTTTGGTTGGTTGTCTTTTCCTCACAGCAGTGCTAAATAGCTGGTTCAGGGGGTTTTTTTGTCTGCATACATTTTCTGCTTCCATACAGTTCTGCAAAGGTGGTTAAAGGCAGACTGGTAAATATGAGAATGCAAATGTGGTAGTGAAAATAGTGTGCTTAACCACTGGTTATAAAACATTATTTTATAGGATATAGAAGGACTAAGAAGCAAAACAACACGAGTCAAATAATTTTACTTGATTTAGGAGAGATGTGCAAGGAACAGAAAGAGTGGAATCATTTTCTTGTAGGCTTTAAAAGCAAAAGGAAAAAGAAACCCCATGAGGCTGAGTAGCAGCTTTTTCTCCTGAAGAAACTACAGAAGATATGAAAATGAGACATCTGGGCAGTATGATTCTATTTCTACAAAGTTTCTGTTTTCCAATTGACTAGAAGGAAAGACATAACTCCTGTTGATAAGTCACCAAAGCATTTCTCAGACAGCAGTTTTGAAAGTTAAGAAGTGGAAAGAATTGAGATTGATTGAGAAACAACAACAAAGCCTTTTTTAAAGTGGGGTTGCACATGCAAATGTACCATTCTCATTAAATGTCATTAATGAATTTTTAATCTATTTATGTTTTTGCATTATAGATCAGAATATGGCTACACATCCCTGCTGTCATGCAGCACATTATACCCTTTAGGACTTACGTTATCAGGTAAATTTTTCTTTTTAAGAATTTTTCTTGTGGAACTGTTTGACAGCACCTATGAATAATTTTAGCTGATACACTTTTAATTGTTCAAGTTGTTGCTCCGACTGTACCGTGTCAACAAGGAGAGCGAAGGTAATGTGTAGATGTAGTTTGGGCAGCTCCTTACATCTATCTGATTTCAGTATCAATCAGATCAATCTTGTTAATGGCATTTTCAGTGTGACATCCAGCCCCATCCTGACATGTTGGGTCAGGTTCAATTGTATATGGTTTCACTTACTGCAGTATCTTCATAAAACTTTGCATTACATTCACAATGGGACAATGTAAGTAGAAGGGCAATATGTAGTCACTGAGATTTCATATACTGAGTTTTAACACTTCTTCACATTTTGATGTTCTGTATTTCCAGCTGGCAGGAACTGAAGTGTGATTAAAAGTCTATTCGCACTTTTATGTATCTAAATATATCCAGTCCCAAAGATCTTTATATCAAGCTGCCTATCATGAAAAATACTTTAAAATGAAAGTATTTGTAAAGATATTTCATTATATGAGCTATGTATTTTTATTGAATTTCTCAGGACAGTAGAAGAAATCCAGTGATTTCTGCTGATGAAATGATCTTGTGTATGTGTATCTGCCTGGAGGTGGAGGGATGTGGTCACACCTAATTCCCCTTCTGGTGGCCCCATGTTAAACATCTGGTGCACACAACCTAAAAGGCCACTGCTCTTGCATGGGCTCACAGCTCCTCCAAAGCTGTGGATTTCCTGTAACTGTAATGTTAGAAATGTGCTTTTATATTGGTTGTAGCTGACTTCCGTAATAGCAGTAAATGTGTCTTTATTGTCTTAACTATACCCTTATAAAATCAGACTTTAAACAAAAGTAATTACACTGGCAACAAAGAAGTGCATGGAACAAAGAGGCTCAAGAACTGTGTCTCATATTATAAAATGCTATGGTTTTAATTGTAAAGAATCTTGATTGTAAAAATTTAAGTACTGGTTTGGCTGTCAGTCTGTCTTGCTATATATGGTCTCTACTAAATGTTACCAGCAGAGAGTATTCTTTCATTAAAACATATCACTCTTGAGTTACAGGCCAGCCAAGTGCACTCTTTTAATGCTGATGTGTTATCTTTGAAATCTTATAAAGGTAATTATTAATCATGGAGCAGCCCAGGAAAGACAGGCAGAGGATCTTCAGGTTCTTGTCTCTGTACATATTCTGTTAATGATTGTTCCTGTACCTGGGAATTTGGGTCATGAGCCTTACCTGTCTCTTGCAGTGTATGGAAATTAAAGAGCATTGAAGGATCAACAATTAGAGATAGGCTGATAAGAAGAGGCTTGAGTGAGACAGAACAACACAACCTGCAGTCTTTGCTGTTAATCCTCACTTGCTTGTCAAACTCTAATTCTTGTCAAACTCTAATTCTTAAAGCATTTTCTATTGTATAACTGTAGATGTGATTACAGTCACTGGAATGAATAGATATTTTTTCCTGTGTTCTCTTCGTCTCTTCCTCTTTACCCATAGAATATTTGCATCTGATTTGAAATGCAATTTGTCAGCAGCTTGATGCCTGTTCTTAGCATTTACAATACATTCATGTCAGTCTGAACAGTAATATTGCTACAGGGTACATCTATGGAAAATGCTAGCAGTTCAGAGAAGGAAGGGAATGTTCTCCCAGTTTCCATTTTTTCCAACTGGATCCTGATGGGAGATCTGGGTTTTCTCAGCATCATGAAATCCAAAGCTTTTTTATGAAGATGCACATAGAGAATGAGACATGAAGCTTGCAGGCCATATAACAAAAATCATCTCTAGTGCTGTACCTATATATGGGACAGAAGATAACACAGATGCCTTTGGTGAAAGATGACTTCCTTGATGTATGCAGCTCACCCCATGTGGTTGTCAAGCTTACAGATCTTGTCTTAGCAGCTTGGGTCTCTAGGTCTCCATCTGCTTTTTACTTTAGTAAAAAGAAAAAGGCAAACATGATCCTGGGCACACAGCACAGCACCTTTGAGACAAATCCTGCCATTGCTTCTGCTGCTTGGGGAAGGTTTAATTCTAGAATGAGCTCTCGGTGCACTGTTAGTCCAAATTGCTGCTCGTGTAGATGCCTTGCGAGAACTGATCAGCATAAGCAGAGAAAGAGAGCACCTGACTGACATCTTAGCAGCATCTTTTGTCAGATGAGGTCATCCTTTATGTTCCTGTTCTGTGGTTATTTTTACTAGGAGCGGATAAAATGAAGAGCAGAGTGTGTATTTGGGTAGAGGAGCCCACTGCTGGAATTTGCAAAGATTATGGACACAATCCTGCCATTATTGCAGCTGCTAAGAAAAGTAGCAATAAGAAAAGACCAATACATGATATTTTCTGCTGGGGGAATGGAGCATTAGCATTCAGATCTTGCCTCTGAAGGGCCTATGTTTTTAAGCAGTTTAGGAAAGGAATAAAGGACCTGAATTAAAAATTGCCCCTTTTAATAAAGAAACAAAGTGGGTTTGACCCTTCTCAAGCTTTTATTGATCCTCAAATCTTAGAATTCTGCATTTCAAATTGCAACATTCTCATAGAAAAAAAGAATAGACTGATTGACAAGGTGACTCAAGAAAATAAGTCCTAACTTCCTGCAGTTATAAATGAGGGCAAGTTGTTGATGGTGCCTCTCAGTAAAGAGACATCGGTTCCATCTGACTTCTACCTCAGGATCTGAGATGAGCGATGCTCTGCATGGTTCCACGTACTGAATGCCTCAAGAGAGCAGTAGCTATAAACAGCAGTGTTTTGAGGGCAGTTTTTCTGCAGTGGCAGGACTGTTGATTGAAAGTGTCATGGGTAGTTCTGTCCTTTAGAAAGAAGAAGACTAGCAATGAAGCCCAGTTTTATGAGAAGAGATAAAATTGTATGTCTGATATTGTAAGTGCCTCTATAAACCATCGATAGTGCTGGATAGGATGAAGGAAAAGACCTAAAATTCTTCTTTCTTTGACAGCACAGATGGTATCACCTACTTAATGTTCCTGTGGTAAAATCCCATAGCCGTGTAGCATCAGCACTGACCAGTATCATAGTTCTGACCCTTTCTTCTCCCATCCCTTTTTCCTTTCTCCTGCTTCCAAATGAAGCTTGAGAGATTTTTCAGGAAGGATTCATGTCTCTGCCCCAGTTAGTGCTACTCCAGCACATGGAGAGGAAATTGCAGTGGCACTCACTCCTATGTTAGCCATGTAGTCTCAGCATAGGGCACGACCATAGCACTGGTATATGCAGAGGAAGTGGAAACTCCAGACTGTTAATCCATGATACTTCCTGTGGGATACAGAGATAGAGAACACGGCTTGAAGAATTCAAATTACTCTTCTGCTTAAAAATACTTTTCTTAAGAATTTGGGATTTATGGGAGTGCCCAAGACCACTCCTTGCTACTAAATATTGTGAAAAACACTTGTAATAAGCCTTGAAGTTTTCAATGGCAAGAAATACTGAACTCCTTCAAAAACCCGAACATTTATGCTGTAGATACAGTTAGGAGACAATGGCCAAGAGCTTAAGTGAATTCTTCCTATCACTGAGGAGCTCTGACTCATTCTGCTAGATATCCCTTTCTGCAGCTGTGCTCCAGAGGAGTCATATTAAGGGGAAAATGATTATTTCACACTCGAGTAGCTGAAGTCTTGGAGCATAAGGTGTGATTGTGAGCATTACATTAATGTGGAACTGCATGTTTAAAAGTGAACTCTCTCCCCAAATACAGCAACTTAAATAGCTTCAGTAGACTAAAACTGAGTTTTAAAGAAGATACTATGTATGTGTTGGTTAAATGTGGATAATATATACTCACTGATTATTCCAAGTGTGCCAAGCTGGCAGGACATGTTCTGTACAGATATAGGCTATCCTTTAAATATATTATAAAAAGAGGTATGTCTCTTTCCAAGAGTCTCATTTAGGCAAAAATTGTTCATTCATTCTTTAAAAACTTTGATGCTCATCAGAATCAAAAAGATAAAAATTTAGGTATAAAAAAATAATGCAGGACAGAATGGAAGCTATTATTAAGCCATTATATGAGTCAGTCACATTCACATTTATATACTATATACAGTTCTGATCGTTCCATGTCACAGAGGTAGTAACAGAACTACGTAGGTTGATAGTATGTTAACACAATACATTGATAGGAGGAGGGACATAGTCTAGGACTCTCTTCTTTTTGACAGGGAGATGGCTGTTACAGGAGTGAAGGCAATAAATATGGAATGATAATTCACAGGTTTTCAAAACCAAGACATGGAGAACATGCAAGACAACTGCCAGGTTGCAGACTTAAGAAACATGAAGGGAGATTGTTTTTCGTGCAGGCGTAATGGTGAAACTTAGGTTAATGAGAGCATAAAATATAGAGATAAATGAATTTACAGTACTAGGTAGGTGCATCCATTATTTTATATATGGGATAAGTCTTTCATCTGCTTTTAGACTGGCTAATAATAGCATTCTACTGGTAAAAGCATAAAGTAGACCCAGTGTACTGATACAGATGGGTTTAGGACACTGTATCCTTCCACAGTAAAAATGAGACTTGGCCTACTCTGACAGTTTCTATAGTTTTAATCCTGGTAGTAAAGATATGATCACATGTGATTTATGACCAGTGTAGTAATGCAAATAGATTTTCTTATGTAGATGCAGTTGCACTTGTAAAGACAAGTATAAAATCTTCTACATTGATACAGGGCCTGGGTAGAATAACCCGTTTCAGTTAAAAAAACCCTAGCATGCAGATGAATGAATTAAAAGTGCTTGACAAAGCAGGTTACGCTGTTGAAGTACTTCTGTAGCTGTGAAAATGCATCTACATGGTAGTTTCAGTTATTATAAAGTGGGTTTTCTTAAACACTGTCTCTTAATGATACTATAATACAACAGACATGACACAAGTCTGATTCAGGCTTGGAATAAATGTAAATGGGCTGAAAGAACCTTAAAAATGTGGTTGTAATATGAATTTGTGAAAGAAAGTAGGTTTAAACTGAGACGGTTGCGTTGAATAAGAAAGCTTTTGTTACATACACGAGGTCAGTATAGTTGCTTCACCAAACTTTGTAGTGGGAGGAAGATTTCAGATGAAGGTCCTGTTGCAGAAATCTAGTGAAACCACAAAAGCACCCTTGTTTCTGTATGTGTAGATATGTCCATTCCCACCGGGCTGTTGTGTACAATCGCTCTTTATCTGCTCTATGTAGGATGAGGAAACCCGTATCATTTATTTGAACAGCTTTGAGATCTTTAGCAGTCCTTCACAAAACACTGTTCCCTTCTTGTTGCTGCTTCTGCTTAGAAATCAGAGCACAGAAGCATGGCATTTTCTTGCCATCATCTTGTTTCTTGTGCTCCACCTGAGAAGTCAGATTTCACAGTTCATGATGCTGAAGGATCTCATTGCCTTGGCCTTCAGTGATCTTCTTGTGTTCTACTGTTACTTATCTGTTATTTCTATCGTAAATCTACAGTCTCTATTATTATTTGCACTGAAGTCTCTTTTCTGTTTGACAATGTTAAGTATCATTCAAGTGTGTTTATTTTATGGCCTCTGCATAAGAGCTGTGAAAAGGCCTCAATCTAAATAAGTATCAGGGCCTGTATTTTTGCTTTTTAAGAAAAATTTACTGATGTTTATATGATGTAAATGCAAAGGAATGGTGCATAAATCTAGTTAAGTGTACTTTAATATCTCTTGTGTTTCTTAAAAGATTCATGCATCTATTTGGCTGGTCTCCAAGGATAGATCCAGGCTTAGGCTGTCAAACAAACGGACTTTTAACACTTCTGTGTAGTTAAAGCTAGTTTGGATGTAGTTGAAACTTCAAAATGCTCAAGTACAGCAAGAAAAAACGATGCCAACCTTGTGTGCATGTCCCTTTCACTGGGCAATCTTTAATTCAAAGTCCTTAAGTCAAAATAAGCCCATGAAAGATTGTTTCTAAGCACTCTTCTCTTGTGCATTCGCTAAGAAGAAATCCTCAGCTGCATCAGTGTTTTGTATAGATGCTCTTGGTATGTCCTGATCTTGTAGTTGCTTAGGTAAGACCAAAGTTGGGCTAACTTCTGAAAGTTAGTGTTTATAAATTGTTATTATCATTAATAATTTTATTAATAATTGTTTTAAATGGATTGGGTTTTCTGCCTTCTGTTTGAAGAGCCTACTTGTATTGCGACTCATTGCGCAGGTTTAGATGACTTTTTATGATGAACCTGTTGTATGCATTGTATCAGAGTGTGATTGCACAATGTTAATGTTTTTCTGTTCTGGGTCTGAGACCACAGACAGGGATATATTGAACTTGAGAGTATCCTCACTGTCAGAGCATGCTGTTTGTGATCCACTATTTCCAGAAATTCACTTTTAAAGTGTATTAATATCACAGACTGGTTTGGGTTGGAAGGGACCTTAAAGCTCTCCCAGTTCCAGCCCCTGCCACGGGCAGGGACACCTTCCACTAGAGCAGCTTGCTCCAAGGCCCATCCAGCCTGGCCTGTTTAAGCAGATTGTGACACTTCAGTTTTAAATAAAACAAATAAACATGATGCAGCTACCCAGAGAAGGCACCTTCCCATGAAACAGATGCGAAGGTTAGGGTTCCAGCTTCCATTTCTGAAGAACTGCATGGGTTTCTGTCATTTTGTGGAATGAAAGAAAGCTGAAGATTTAAAAATAAGTAATTTATTTACTTTCTAAAATATTATGTGTAATTCTGGTTTTCCTCTTTGTTTTTGTTGCCAACTTTTGATTGTGGTTTATTAAGGCTTAGTTCCCTTACAGCTATTGGAAATATCTATTTGCTCTAATCGAGAAAGTGTTCCAGGAATGTTCTTGTTTGAATCATACTCTTTTTTCCCTTCCATTTTGTAATTTATTCCAGGTATTTATGTAAACTGTCAGACCAGGAGTTGCGACAGAGTGCAGCCCGGAACATGGCAGATTTAATGTGGAGCACAGTTAAAGAGCCATTGGATACAGCCTTGTGTTTTGATAAAGAAAGTCTCGATCTTGCGTTCAAGTACTTTATGTCTCCGACTCTGACAATGAGATTGGCTGGGCTGAGTCAAATAACAGTAAGGATGTTTTAAAAACCTAAATCATACTTAGGAGAAAAATGTTTCCTTTTGTGTTTTATGAGTTACAGACTTGTTTTGGGGCTCTTGTAATATGTGAAAATGCAGAATCCTCTTGTATCTGCAGTCTTAGGAAATTATAGCCATGGTTGCGAATATAAGATTCGCTGAGAGAGCTCCAAGTGATGGTTATGTTCAGCAGCATATGGAATGGAACTGTTGCACATTTCCTGAGCAAATTACCATGCTAAAAAACCCTCTTAGAACCGTGTTTTGTGACAGCTATGTTGAAATCAAGTCCCTTGACATCGTTATATTTGTTGTTTACACAGGCTTTCAATCTGTTTTCATCTTTACCTTTGCAGTGTCTTGCCTCTACTATAATTAGCTGCTTCTTTATATTGTACATACCTCTTTCTCCTGTTTGTTTAGTATAGTCTGTTTCTCAAGAGAGAGCATTTTTGCATTAATTAGCAGAAGACTGGAGAGGTAAATATATATAGCATCAAATAGAAATAGATAAAAACCAAAACCCCACTTCTCCTTTTCCTATAGAAATTCTCCACATTGCACCACCAGTCCAGCTCTGTTATGCATCCTCCAAAAGACTGAAAATAAGAATCCACCAATTTGGGTTTTTTTTCAGGCATGTAGTTCATTTAGGCCTGGGAAATTGTGTCATTTTATGTAGTTCTGTGTTTTGACCTGTCATGATTGATAAATCTGACTGTAAAAGCGAGATTTTAATAACAGGACATGTATTACCAGAAGCAAAATTTTGCACCCTCACAGTACAGAACTTCTTCCTTATACCTGACCTGAACTTCCCCTGTTTCAGTTTGAACCCATCACTCCCTGTCCTATCACTACAGTCCCTGATGAAGAGTTCCTCTCCAGCATCCCTGTAGCTCCCTTCAGACACTGAAAGCTGCTCTGAGGTCTGCATGCAGCTTCTCTTCTCCAGGCTGAACAGCCCCAGCTTTCTCAGCCTGAAGCTTTATTTTTTGTTGTTACCTTGTTTCACTTTGATTTTATCTCCCAATCATCTGTTGAAGTGGTTCAGCTCCAAAACACATTCTTCTGTCTCTCCTGGTCCCTCACAAATAGGATTCTCTGTTTTCCTGTCCTTCCAGTTACAGATAAACTGAAGTATGTGGAAATGAGTACTCAACTGATGTGGCCGTCCTTCCTGTTTCAGTTTTTCAACCCCTTTTTATCTGGTTTTATGCATTAATGAAAATGCAACCTTGTTGGGTGTTTTCTGAGCAAATTCAGTGGAAAACTTGAACAGTGCACATTTCATGGTATCACAGGCTGGTTTGGGTTGGAAAGGAGCTTAAAGCTCATCTGGTCCCAACGCCCTGCCACAGACAGGGACACCTCACACTAGAGCAGCTGCTTCAAGCCCCTGTGTCCAACCTGGCCTTGAGCACTGCCAGGGATGGGGCAGCCACAGCTTCTCTGGGCACCCTGTGCCAGCACCTCAGCAGGGAAGAGCTTCTGCCTTATATCTAATCTAAATCTACCTTCTCTTCCTGCATTGGTTTCCTATGTATAAGGTTTAATTACCTTTGATGCCTGAGTCTTCAGACAAGGTTAGCTGGGAAGATGCCTTTTAATTCTCACCTTCCTTTGCTGAAAACTTCATATCTGTGTTGACTTCATAATTAACACATTTGTGTTACATTAATCAAGTACAGGCATCTTTAGCTCCTTTAATGTTTTATATATATAAAAACATTGTAAAAGTATTTTATTGGCTTTGGCATTTCACAGTAAAGAAACATGAAGTGAAGGAAATTGTTAGGAGCTGAGTGACAATAATGTGGTGCAACACCATCCCAAATGTATTTTGTTTTGCAAGGTTGTGCCAGAATTCTACAACTTTAGTTGAAATTACTGTGAAAACTGTTTCAGAATTCCAATATCAAAAAGAACACCTTTTGCAAAATTGCTTTGGATAAGGATTTCAGATGGGATATTTGGATCAAAGTGTGCCCATGGATTTAAAACTGAGGATAGATGCAGTTCAATACTCTTGCACTCTTAGACCCCTTTCAAAGCAGTCTTGGTTGGGGCACAAGTCTTCAGAAAAGCCAGTGAACTCTCACTTCTTCATTTGACCCAATTTTAACAGCTTATAATGATTTCTTCATGAAGTTCTGTTCACATGTTTTTCCACTCCTAAATAGGCTTCATTTGAAGTATCTATTAATAACTTATCTATTAATAATTGTATAACCAGGCTCTCATCTCTCACTAATTTCTTCAAAACCACTTTTTCCCCTGAAATCTGTTGAGATCAGACATGAATAAATCTCTGTGTAAAGGCTGCAGGACATTAGCTGTCACCCAGATTGGAGAATGCATGTACCAGGCTTGTTTCAAGAAAATAAAGTGTAAATATTTTGATAAAGATAAGCAACAAGTTGAATTGGAATGTCAAAAATTCCCATCACTTTGTCTTTAGTATATTTGCAAGCAAGATGAGAAGTAAGTTTTATTGCTTAGTTTTAAATGGTTAAAAACCTATTATGTACAGGTAAAGAACTGGGCGCAAAGCCACCTCTGTATCTGGAAAGTTGATGCTGAGGAAAAGGGTGGTAAAGAGATGGAAACCTTTAACAGGCTTTCTGTTTTGCTGAGATATCTTGAATTTATCAGTCCATACACCTTTGAAAGCTTCATTTCATATAAAAATACATGATTTTCACTCTCCACTTTTGCGGACTTTCACACTGATAATGTGACAAAAGAAATCTTTGCTGTTGTAGTAAACGTTTATAGTAATGGGGAGATTCATCCTAAGACATCAGTTTCCAGACTGTGCATTTCATTCCTCATGAAAACCTGGGTGCAAAGGGACTGCCTCACACCTTGCTTTGATTTCTGGAGTGGGTGGAGTTTTGTAACATCATTTAATTACTTTAGTGAAAGAAAGGTCAATTAAAAAGGAAAAGTGATGCCTCTTGCTGCTGGAATGCCTGTTCAAAGTTTTGTCAAAGCAACGTATTTAAAAGCATTGAAAGTACTGGAAGGAATTGTTTACAGTCACTGATAACTGTTTATAAATGTAAGAAAGCTACCTCACAAGATGTCTAGACAAAATGTTAACTTTCTTCTTCCTTTTTCTAACTGTAGAACCAACTTCATACCTTCAATGATGTGTGTAATAATGAGTCATTAGTTTCAGACACAGAAACGTAAGTAGGCACATTACTATGAATACTTTCAGTGTGCTATATGATTGCGGTTCTCCTGTATTGTTGTTGTGGATTATACACAGTGGGGAGTGGTGCTAATCTGAGGCATTTATTAGAAATATTCTAAGCAGGGCTTTAATAAATGGTTTTAAGTGGTAATGTTGTTAATATTTCTAAATGTCTCTGGTTTTTGTACGGGCATAAAGCATAAAAGTCAAGGTAGCCTTTAGAAAAAAGCAGATGCTGAAGTAATAAGTACCTGTAACAGGCCATTATCTCCATTGTGATGTATAAATAAGAGCCAGCTAATTCATATCCAAGTACTATTTTTGCCATATTCTTATTTTTCTTTATTACTTAGTTAACAAAACTCGTGCCAGCACTGGCTCTCAGCCTTGTTATTAGTTTTCCACTGAGTCTGTGAGCCTGTTCTAGCTATTGGTTTTCTTCAAAGTCCTTATTTGTGTATTTCAGGTGTGTTTAACAGTTCTAAGAGGGACTCCCATAATCTTTGTGAAGATTCATGTGTGGGATTGTATTCCAATGAGGAAGTGTACTAATTTTTATAGTAACTGTAATCTTACTGTTAGAACCCTACAAATTAGGCCAAAGTGTATCTTTCAGTAGCTGAAATAACTGTTCTTTGGAAATCATAGGCAAAGTAGGTAAAATCTAGGATATTACTTGTGAAATACTCTTTATGTTTATCTTGGGGGTTGTATCCATGTGTGGATCTGTCTCACTACAGACACACTCCACTGTCCTTTGCTCATCAATGAGAAGTCTGTTGCAGCAGCAGTTGGCTTGCTTTTTTATCTGGGTATTTTTATTATAGCTGGATTTATTTGCACACCTGCTCATTGAAATCTGGCAGCAGTCAGGACCACAACCCTGCAGATTTCATGGCAATAACTTGAATACTTGAAGTGAAATTTAGAGGACTAGGTCAACAAGACAACTTTGTCTTGTCCTTTGTTGCTAAATCAATAGGTGAACGTGAATCTGTGCTATCTATTTATTGCAAAGCAAGTTTTGATACATAGTGCCAGGAAAAAATAAGGTGTTATTATTAACTATGCCATAAGTATCTTACTATGATCTGATGAGACCAGAATGTCATGTCATTAAGCTCATATACATGTCAAAACATTTTCATTACTGTAATGAATGTAATCATACGTGTATTACTTTAATATATACATAAGATTATTATTTATTATCTTATTTATATTATCTTATGTATTTTGTGGCCTAGGAGAGGTGTTGGGTTTTTTCCAAAGCTTCTAGTTCTGTAGCAGTGGAAGTACATACTACAGGAGTATAACACCTTGGGTATATGAGGTGGTTTTTATTGGCTGGGGTATTTTCAATGTTGTACTGACAGTTTATGGTGTATCCTTACACTGGGACTGCCAAACCTCAGTTTTACCCATTTTTTCTCTTCCTTCCTTCTCGTTGAGTATCTGAAACTGAGGTGTTTCTTGGTTAGTTCATCTTCTGAAACATACTGTGAATGGAATAATTTGTAACGAGTAGTAACTAATTAAAGAACATTAACAAGAAGTTATTCCACCAGTTAAACCTATTAAAAAGCTGTTTGATTTTCTGTCTCAAATGTGAAAAAGGAAACTTATCAAGAAGGGGAAGAGGAGGCTGCTGAAATTTCCCTGCAGAAGAGCAGATGTACTGTGCAGGAGCATCAGTTATTTTAAAGCTGAAGGAAATTGTCAAATTCTCATTTGGGCTATTACTTTCTTGGCAAGGGCATCTGTAAACAGGCTGTCATTTGAAAGGAATGCAGCATGAACAGAAGACCTTCTTTTCCACTTTTGTAGCACGTGGCTTTTTTAAATGTGAATTCCAGTCATTCTGGTGTTCTACCTGAAAAGCTGGGTACAAATCAGTATTGAGTATTGCTGCTCACCTTCAGATGTCTTTTGGAATCACTGATTTCTTCCAGCCAAATCATGAGGAATGGCTGGTGCAGAAGGATGGGGAAAACATCTCACTTCTACAGTTTGTTCAGTACAGAGCTTCCCTCTCATTAAAGACTCTGTTCATGAGGAATTTTTGGATGAGAAGGCATTTACGGAGTTGGCAGTGGTTGAATGAGCAGCAAAAGGGAAGCTTTTCATTCCTGTTTTCTTTCCTTAGAGGAGAAAGGAAGTCTAAGATTTATTATGTACCTTTGTAGCCTCTGCAGATTTATCAAAGGAAGATGTTATGCACTATGCCTGGTCATCCCCATTATGTGTTTTGACTTTTCCAGATGCATTTGGAACTGTCAACCTTTGGGATTTCTCCTTCTGTATCTTGATAAGGTGGGTTTGCGGGAGGTATCTTCTCTTTTTAAGAAAGAGCTATCAGTTCTAGTTCTTCCCTTTTGTTTGGGAGAATCATCAGGATTTTGCAGCAAGGATTTTGCAAGAGGAGCCTCCAGCCTTTATCTGTATGGTTGCAAATTTTTTTCCAGGGTAAGATAAGCTAAAGCATCTTTTTTTGGCTAGGAAGTCGCTGGATTTCACAATTTGCACTTGAAAACAGCAGAAAGCCAAGGGAGAGAAATCTGTTTTCTCTCCGTAGGTATTTGTATGTCTTTTTAGCTTTAGTTTACTTGACTGTCTTCTCTAGGGTGTGTGGTGACTGAGGACATGTATTGTCAGGACATGTGCAGTGTCTCAGTGACTCAACTTCATAATACCCCTCAGAGAGATACTTTTAATTTAGCTGTTCCTGGCTCTTAAGATAGAATCAAATTCTTTGCAATCTAAGGTAGTGAAGAATATGAAATCTATTGAAGCTAAAAATAACAGGACTGAATAGAAGAGTCTTCAAGTCTTTGATTAGTGATTCCTCAAACGAGTTTGCTGATGTTGGTTAGTGAAAACCGATCATGTCTTTCAGGGACAGAAAGATGTTTTTCTGCTGTTTGGACCACAAGAGGAAAAACTTGTTTTTTCCTTAAAGAGGACACCACCAGCTGGTGGAAATAACACATGTAAAGAGATATTTGTTTTGCTCCTCAAGTGGAAGGCAGCCAAGAACTTGAGTTTCAGGTTTCAGGTTGGTGCTGCCATGACCTCCTGCCTCACTTACAAAACTCCATTACCCTCCCTTAAAAATCTCCTTACAGAGCCATTTCAGGTGTGCAGAATCCCTGTGAACAGAAAGGTCTGGATTATTTCTTCTCCTTTATTTTCCCTCTCTTATTGATTGGGATATTAATCTGCAAGTTTTGTATTGCTTTTTCTGTTCTCTTAGCTTATGCTAACTCTTGCTTTCTCAATTATTTGTCTAAGCTCACCAACTGAATTAATGGCAACGTCGTTTAAATGCCTCTTCCCGTCTCCTATTCCCCATTCCAAGGATCTTCTCAGCTTTTCTTTGAAAACAAATAGTGAAGTTTTTCACCCAGCTCACTGATGTTTCTGGCTAATGGCAGAAACCTTTCTAGTGGCACACACAGTGGTTTAATAAATACTCTGGATGATGTCAGAGTGGTGGTTTCGGAGCCTGCAAAGCATCACATAAAATGGATGCTCACAAAAACGTGTGCTTGAATGTGTGTTTGGAGGGTGTCTGCTTTATCCTCTTCACATTTCTGAGCCTAAATAGTTGAGATCAGTATTCTACATCTGTTGTTGTGTTGTAGATGCTATTTCAGTGATTTTGTCTTCATCCCTTGCAAGCTGCTCGTTCTATTGCTACATCTTTCCTGTTGAGGTTTTACATGATATTTTTCAGTGACGTTACTGACTTGCTGTTGTATTTCATCCAGCTTTGTAGCTGTGTGGTGAATTGTGTTGGGAATTGTCTGGCTGGATAAATAAGGTTTTCTCTCTGGGGAGGCTTATTTTGATGTGGGATTTGTTCCTGAATCTGGGTTATCATGTGGCTACCAAGTATTGCACCACAGCCTCAGATTAAAGTGTTTCTAGGACTTTAACCCAGTGCTCCTACAGAGAAGCATGATCTGACCTATGAGGAGAATGCATAAACTGTACTTCCCTTCCGGATAGTTTTATTTACAATAACAAACCAAACTCAAGCTGTGGTACTCGCCTTTTGTAAGTACAGTGCACAAACATCAGGTTATATCACAGCTGCATAGCTGCCGTTCTCTTCCCTGCAGACTCGTGGAGTGCCTGGGGAAACTAATGTCAGAAGTGCTTGAATTTCATTTCTTGGAAGTATACCAGTTATTTTTGACAGATATGAACTGTCAGTGAACTTAGATTAAAAGTGTAAGGAGAAATTAAGTCTAGAGATCATCTAGCCCAATATGTTGTAGAGATTTCCAGTGTGAGAAAGATTTAGAGCCAACTAAACCAGAGTAGATACTGCTTTTGCTTTTTCATTCTCTTCTCCTCCTCCCTCACCCACAACACAGACCCAGAGAGAGTATCAGGTTCTTTAAATGACTTGTCCCTTGCTATCCCAATTACCAAAGCCATGAAAAATAGCTAATACGTGTTATTACCAAGGTGAATGTTATTACTACTAAGGTCCCTATGACGTAGATACCTAATTTGTAAAGCCATTCTTTCTACAGCTGCATTCATGTTAGAGGGAAAAGCATATCTATGCTTTGATCATAATGCATGTTTTTCACTCTGTTTCCTTCTTGAAATGGAAGTGTTCAGGAAGTAAGTCAGACATCCTTCATTTGTACTGAAATCTGCTTTCCTTGGTGAATCCTTGAATCTGCTGTCATAATTTCTTTGTATATCAGAAAGCAAAACACTTGGTGCTGGTAGTAATGTTGTCCTTTCAAAAGGCAGTATATATAGTGATGGGTGTGCCTTCAGCAGAACCTTCTGGGAGGAACAGTTCTCTCTGGGAAACACAAAGGCAGCATTCTGCCTTTCACCACAAGGACCCTCTTGTTTTTGGTCATCCTCAACAAATCCATATCAAATGAATGTTTACCTTCAGAAATCTGAGATGTCATTTTATCACAGTTGAGCTCACCAGTAGGATAAAGAGGTTTTTACTGCTGAGAATACATCCATTAAAAAAAGGCAGTCCTGCAAAAGAATAATCCATTATTTCTCAGAAGAAAAATGTTGCAGATTAGAGATAGAGAACTGCCATACTGGTTCAATACAATGTGAAGGAACATGCTCTCTAAGGGAGGTTTTGTTCTTTCCTTTAGAGTAGCTAAAATGCAACATATGACTCTGTATACAATGTCTAATGGACATTGTGATGCTAGCAGAAGTACTTGGTTTAAGGAGACGCACTGAGGAGCATGTCCTTTCATATTAACATCACCTAGTGAATCTAGCTGTGTTTAGCTGGGATTCAGTCTGAAAGCTACAGGTTTAAAAACTGAGATCCAAGAAGAAATTAAATGGTCCTGGAACAAAATGACCTCCACTGACTTATGGTTCTGGTATTAAGGCTTTTACCTCTCACAGAGGACCGTATGCAATGATTTTCTTCACATTTCATAACCAGGAGTACATCCATTCAGGCCTCCTGCATCTAATGTATGTATGATCACTCATGTCACCAGATCCATCTACCTTCTATACATTCAAAATACAAGCTATGAGGCTTTCTGCTTTTATTTCAGTCATGTAGCAGGAGCACTTGTGCCCACAGCAAGGAGAAGCACTGCACAGCAGTGGAGAAGGAGCTGAACAAACTGTTAAGTTCAAGGAACTCATTTTACAGGATGCATTCAGTTTTCAGTGTGAGTTGGGCACCTGTGATTTAAGGTGAATTTGTAATACCAGGTCTGCCAGCTCCCTGACAAAATGAACAGTAACAGTGCTATAGCCTCTTGAGCACCATCTCCATGGGCAATGCTACTGTGGGCATTGGGTTTGACAGCGTGGAGGCAGGTGGATAAGGGCATATTTTAGAGCCATACTTGTAGCATGTATTCAAAGGAGTAAGAAGTTCCTTTAGCTGTAATATCTGCAGAGCCGCAGCTTGAGTGTGGAAAGGCCTTACTTCAGTTTTTGTTAGACAGAAATGGAAGCCCTAAAGGAGTCTGTAATGTCCATGCTCCAAAGTTTGATCTGGGGTGGACATCTCTGGGGTGTTGTGGTGGTTGGATGTTGGTTTGGTTTTGAAACGAGGCTGTAGGAACTAAGTAGACTTGGATTTCATAGAACAGATCTGGCTTATCTTTGTCATCCCTCTTTGAGCAGATACCCTAAGAAACTGACTTTGCAGTATAAGAACTAATTTACTAGTAAGCCATAAGTGATACTATTGGTAAATTATTGTACTTTGCAAGCCAGTTATTACTTAAATATTAGGAGACATTATCTTTTTTGAACAATATAAGAATATTTGATTCCTGATATCCTGTAATTAGACTAGAGGATGACAAGATAGGAATGGTGTTAAGAGGTTCTTTGCTCCTTGAGTTCATCCATATGGATCAGGCAGTTCAAGACAACTGAAGAACTGGCAGCAAACCCCAGGAAAGTGAATCCAGTTTGGAAAACCTAAAAAGCATCTCTTTTTTCCTAATGATTCTTGTTCTCTTATTGCAAATGATCCAAGATTGGCAATCCTGGAATTTTAACAGTGACCATAAATGTGACACAGAATCACAGAATGGTTTGGGTTGGAAGAGACCTTAAAAGACCATCTAGTTCCAATAGCAGCAGTAAAAATACTTCTTCCTGTAGTCCTCCAAGACACTTGCTCCCTCCCATCCTCTCCTCCTTGGGAAACAGAGTGCTTTTATTCCAGGACCATTTAAACTGCAGGCTGTGCTTTAAATACTGTGATGTCCTCTAACTGCTTCTGGTGCCAAAATCTGGATAAACAAACCTTTGCTTGAAAGGAAGGAATAAAAAGGAGCTTATGCACTAGTTTCCAGACAGGGCAGTCCTTTCTGGAAGATCAGCTTTTGTTGTGGAAAATTTGGATTCCTTGTCCTGTTCTGTTGGAATGTTTGCTTATGGATTGGCAGTGGGTAAAGTTCCCTCTTCTTGTGGATGAAACAAAATGAGTTTTGAAGTATCTTTATGCTACATGTGTGTAAGTATGACCATGTAAAACATAGGGGTTTAAAGCTACATGAGCTGCTCTTTATGCAGGAGAATCTAAAAGTATTTCAGTGGGTTTCTTTAAAAACTGATTTCCAGCACTCTCACCTTTAGCTGCATTTGTGAACTCAATAGTTCTGGAATTCCATCATAAACTTGGGTTAAACAGCAGTGTTTATCAAAATCTTACCTATGAGGACTTTGGAAGTGGTCTGTTGAACTCTATTAATGGATAGAGTTGTTGGTTACAGGTTTGCTAATGATCCAGATGGGTGAGTGGGAAATGTTGATGTTTGGCATTAGTCTTCCAGCTAAATTAAAAAATAGAGGAATAATTTTCTTCTTACCTGAATGAATTACCATTGACTCTGCTTTGTATTCAACCAAGTTTTCCTATGCTTACTACAATTACAGGTATGAATTTAAAAGGCATGCTGTGCTGGGCCGGATCCGGCACAGTGTGTATATTGTAGGCAGATAATTTCACATGTTCCCACTATTTTTCCTCTCTAGGTCAATTGCAAAAGAGCTTGCAGACTGGCTTATCAGCAACAATGTAGTTGAGCACATTTTTGGACCAAATTTACACATTGAGGTTTGTGTAAAATTGCTATTTTTAGTATAAACCTGGAGGAGTAACTAATTGTTCTAGTAAACCTTTCCTCAATATGTTCTCACTTTGCAGATCATCAAACAGTGCCAAGTGATCCTGAATTTTCTTGCAGCAGAAGGGAGACTTAGTACTCAACATATAGACTGTATTTGGGCTGCGGCACAGGTAGCTATAAAACTGTCATGATTGCAGGAGTGATAAAAACTCCAAATAGAAAACGTCAAGTTGGTTTTGGCTTAGATTTTTAAAGTTCAGTTCCTTTCTTCTTCTTGTCCAAGTGTTTTGCTGACCAGAACTGTAAGTTAGGTAACTGCCACAGTTACTGGGATTTTACTAGATGCAAAAATCCACCTAGGCTACTTTTATACAGGAGGAAAAAAAGGCAGTTGTATAGCAAGGACATAGTATTTGCACTAAGAATGGGAATAAAGATTGTAGGGTAGATGTAATATTTTTACTGTTGTGCTAAATCGCCTTGCTCCTATGTATTGTAACTGCCATTTCTGATACTCCTGGTGGGTACAATCAGGTGACAGTTGTGGCAGTGAAGTTTACAGCTGTGCTACAGTGCTGGTGTTAAAGTGTATAGAAGGTACTGAGGTTTTATTTTTAGCTTGGTAAACCTGGAAACTCTTTTTTCCTTCAGGAAGATGTATTTGTTTGTTACTTCTCAGGGATGGGTATGCTTTTTATTTGAGGTTGTGAAATGTTTTATTTAGGGGCTTTGAAGGCAGGAGACATTTTGATTTCCTGTTGTGGAAACTGTTGTTCTGTGGTTTCAGTCTGCTTTTATTATTGAAAAAAGCCACTCAACAAACAAACAAATCCCAGAAAAAATCCCCCAAGGTTTCAGTGTCAATTTCCCTGAAAAATACACTCAAGATGAAGGTCAGAGAAATGAAATTGATCTTTTGAACAGGTACAGAGAGAACACTTTTATACAGGTTAGCATTTGAAGGGGTTTTTTATGTGCTCAGTATTTCTCTGTGATTTGTCTCAGTCAAATACTACTGTACACACATGCTGAACCCTCTGTATTCCATTGTCATTATAACATGCAGCTGCTCCCTGTAACAGCATTCCCTCTTAAAAGGCTCCAACAATTCTCTTTATCAAAGTAATTAATAATTATTTATTACACTTATACTTTTAAAGCAGTATTTTACCTTCCTTAATGTTTTCACACTTACAGTAACTCACACTAGTATTAGACATCTGGGTTTTTTCTTTCACCCTATAATTGAATATAGTTATCCAAATGAGCTACTTCTTTTACAGTTCACAAGTTCATTTTGACATACTGTTATATTCAATATATATATTAGATATCAGAATGAAGTATGTTCTAATCACTTCCTCTAAAAGGTTTAAACCTCTGAGGTTGTTTAAAATGCACCTTTGGACTAAAAGAATAGAAGACCTTAAAAAATACATTTTCCATGATTTAAACTAACTTCTGGGCAAAAATTTATCTTCTCTGAATTGAAGCAGGTATCTCAAGGTGTTTAGATGGATCCTTGTATAGAATCCACATAATTTCAGTCCACTTTGAATCCTGCGAAAGGCAGCCTGTACCCCATTAACTGCTGACACATATTTTATATGCTAGGAAGGCAAAATAAATAATGACAAAACCCACCCTTTTGAGGTACATTCGTGATAACCAACATTAAAGATGTTTTTTCTGTAAGATCCTCTAACTGTCATTTGGGTTTTGAATACCAGCATCCTTACAGGCATCATGAAACCCTTTGAATGACTATGAAGAACAGCATTTAACCTAAGAGGAAACATCTAGGAGCACTGTCACTTTAATGTGTAAATAGAGTGTACTCTGAGCTAAACACATTGTCATGTTTCTTGACATCCATTACTGGAAAAACAAAAGAATTACAAATAATCCTCACACAGTTCACACAGTCTGTTCTCTCAGTCTCACATTAGCCTGTAATGTCTTCAAGTTGTATTTACCACCTCATTGCAAGCATTATTTCCTTCAAGCTTTAGCATATACACTATATTGTAGAAGTTCTATTGAAGTTAAAAGCCAGTTGTTCATTTCACTGTATCTCTTAGAACTGGAACAAAGGAAGACACTGTCACATTTGGTTTCACTGAACTTTATATGTTTTACAACATAAAAACTAAGTTTATTCAGAATTATAAGGCTGATGTAGTTCGGGATTATTGGACAAATGCGTCCTGAGAATTTGTGCAAATATGTTGTTTAATAATTAATTTTATCAATCTTTGAATTATTTTTGTGTTCATTTTGCTGTTCCTGTTACCTTCTCTGTTTGTGCTTTGTAGCTAAAGCATTGCAGTCGTTACATACATGACTTGTTTCCTTCCTTGATCAAAAACTTGGACCCTGTCCCACTTAGACATCTTCTTAACCTTGTCTCAACTCTTCATCCAAGTGCTCACACGGAACAGGTAAAGACAAGACAAACAAAATCACTGGAACAATCACTGTTAGTATATTAGACAAGCATGGATTTGTCTTTGTGCTTCTAAGGGAGTGCATGCAAAAGTAATACTCACTAATGCATAAGGGGGAAACTGTATGAGTAAAATCATGTTTCTTCAAGTAGGCCTTTTCTGGCTTCTGGATGATAATGTTTCTGAGAGATTTTTGAAGACTGCATAAGCACTGATAGAAGATTTTAACTATGTCTCAAGTCAGAAAGTGTTTCACACTTGATTTTGTGCATTCATTTATTCTGATGAGTTTTATGTTGGTGAACTGTAGTATTGCCATATAGAAAAATAAGTAGATTTTTGCAAACGGAACCTACTGCTTCTTAATGGCACTGTTACCTGTTTCTGTTTCTAGACCTTGTATTTGGCCTCAATGCTTATAAAAGCACTGTGGAATAATGCACTAGCAGCTAAGGCTCAGCTGTCAAAACAAAGCTCTTTTGCATCTTTACTGAGTACCAATCTACCCATGGGAAACAAAAAAGGTACGTGGTTTTCCAATAGATCCAGTAGTTAAATGTTTAATTTTCCTAGTCTCCTGGTTGCCTTTGGACCAAAAGGATGTTTAGAACTTTTTACTTGAAGTATTTTTAAGCATGTCATGCTGACATTTTTCAAGCAGAAGTTGAGGATAAAGACAAAAGCATTAAAGCTTTGGGAGCCCATTTGGAAAGCTTTCTATTTCCAATCAATTCTGTTTGTATATCTAAAGTAGCATGTATTTTTGTATTACTTTTTTTCTTTTTGAATTCAGAGGATGGTCCATAACTCACATTTAACTTTTCTTCTTCTGCTGAACATGTGTAACTTGCATAGCTCCATAAAATCTTACAAAGGTTTCTCTAATTTTTACCTAGTTTTTTATATTCCATGCTATTTCTGGGGTTTTTTGGCTTTTGTTTTTCCTTGGCTGTGTATTTCCCCACAGTCAGTGCTAAAGATGCTGCTGAGCCATTTTACTGTAGTTTCCCTTTCTTTTCCTACTGCTGATTTTTATGAATCGTGGACAACTATATGCTGACAAAAAAGATTTTTAGTCACTTATTTTTCCATCCTGCTTTTTTCCTTCAGAAGAAGAGGAGCTCAGAAGAGCAGCCCCCTCACCTTGTAAGTATAGTTCTAGAAGCACACCACAATCTGATGCATTTGATACTACAGTGGTTTTCTACAGCTGTGGAATCTTAGAGGAAGAACTGGTAGAAGTTTGAAGTTACACTTTTATGGGAGGTCAAATGAAACTTACATTTAATGTAGAATGTAGGATATACATATATCTGTGCTGTGTACTGGCAAGAAGAGACATCAGAATACAAATCTTGTCGTAAATTGCTCAGTGTTCTAAAGGGAGATAGTGTATAGGTACACAGACTATTGGGGTTATCTCCCTTGTTTGACTGTTTGCAGGAAGAATGCTGTTGAGTTCAGCATTTGAGGCAGACTTGCAGACTTTATGTAATGCTGTTACATTCCAATTAATACATAACACAAAGTAACTGGAAAGTGTGGTTTTGAACTAGGGTCACCAGCAGCCAGCCCTCAAAGTAGTGACAACAGTGACACCCATCAAAGTGGAGGCAGTGATATTGAAATGGAGGAACAGCTTATTAACAGAACAAAACACGTACAGCAGCGACTTTCAGATACAGAGGTAAGAGCTTAAATCTTAGTCTGTGAATGTTGTTTCTGAGTTGCTTATTAAGCTATGGAAACAACTTATTACATTAGAATTTTGCTCAGAGCATTTTGTCATTGGTAACCAAATTGAGAAAGAATGAATGCAGACTTAAGATTTGACACATTTCCTTATAATGAAGAATGGTGTTTGGATGATGATGTTGTTGATTATGTGTTTTCATTGTTGTTTTATTTTGTCATCAATCTTACAATAACAATTTCAGGAATCCATGCAAGGAAGCTCTGATGAGACAGCTAACAGTGGTGAGGATGGCAGCAGTGGTCCTGGTAGTAGCAGTGGCCACAGTGATGGCTCCAGTAATGAGGCCAACTCCAGTCACGCAAGCCAGTCTGCTGGAAGCCCTGGCAGTGAGGTGCAGTCTGAAGACATTGCAGATATTGAAGCTCTCAAAGAGGAGGAGGATGAAGAAGAAGAAGATAGGAGTCATAATCCTCAGAAAAGCAATAGGAGCACAGATCTACGAAGCAGAAAACTGGAATCACAAACAGGCATTTGCCTGGGAGATTCACAAGGGGCATCGGAGAGGAGTGGTGCAAATAATGGGGCAGGAAAGGACCACGTTTTTAACACTGACTCTGTGACACCAGTGGATAATCGAATTAGAATGCTAGATGCTTGTTCTCATGCTGAGGATGCAGAGCATGACATGACAGGGGAAATGAGCACTGCTCACATTTCACAAGGGTCTCAAGATTCTTGTATAACTCACACAGGGGACTTCCTTGGGGAAACTATTGGAAATGAATTATTTAACTGTCGACAGTTCATTGGGCCACAGCATCACCACCACCACCATCACCACCACCATCACCATGACGGGTAGGTATTTCTTCTGACTCCTCTATTACAGAAATAAAAGTGGTAGCAAAATACTCCATATGGGCTGAAATTTATATGCACATTTTGGGGTAGTTCAGGATAATATTGTCTGACTACTGATAGTTATAGCAGATAATCATACAGTGATCTGTTTTGTTAGCA
Source organism: Melopsittacus undulatus (assembly GCF_012275295.1). NCBI lineage: Eukaryota > Metazoa > Chordata > Aves > Psittaciformes > Psittaculidae > Melopsittacus > Melopsittacus undulatus. Next base: position 4,278,435 of record NC_047529.1, on the reverse strand, counting down.
TCTGATTAAAGTCTTTTATAAAGGTTTCCAGTTGAATAAATAAGACAACATTTAAGAAGATGTTAAAATTGTTTTGGAAAATGCTGTATTAAATCAACATTAAAGAAGTCAAAACAATCATCATGATAGTGAGACCTTCAATTCATCTGTAATTGCTTTCCAAATTCACATGCAGGTCTGATGTTCAGACAGACAGTTCATCCTGATTTTAGTTTTAGGGAGATGTCTTCTCACTTGTAGTCTGCTAAAATCAGTTTTCTCTTTGATTTTGTCCATTCTAATATTCTTCTTTTCAAGGCACATGGTTGATGATATGCTAAGTGCAGATGATGTCAGCTGTAGTAGTTCCCAGGTCAGTGCCAAATCAGAGAAAAATATGGCTGATTTTGATGGGGAAGAGTCTGGCTGTGAAGAAGAGCTTGTACAGATCAATTCACATGCTGAGCTAACATCTCATCTTCAGCAGCACCTTCCCAATCTTGCCTCTATCTATCATGAGCATCTTAGTCAAGGTAAGAAAAGAGAAAAACACGGTTCTTCTAACTCAGTTCTATATAGTTTTGAATTAGTTTCCAGTAATTAAAATAACCAGATTATTTTAACCAATGTATTTTCCCAAAAGAAACCACGGTGACTTGGGGCCTATAAGGATGCTGGGGAGGGACTCTTCATTAGGGACTGTAGTGATAGGACAAGAGGTAATGGGTTCAAACCGAAACAGGGGAAGTTTAGATTGGATATAAGGAGGAAGTTCTTTACTGTAAGTGTGGTGAGGCACTGGAATGGGTTGCCCAGGGAGGTTGTGAATGCTCCATCCCTGGTGGTGTTCAAGGCCAGGTTGGATGAAGCCTTGGGTGATATGGTTTAGTGTGAGGTGTCCCTGCCCATGGCAGGGGGGTTGGAACTGGATGATCTTATGGTGCTGTCCAACCCAAACTATTCTGTGATTCTGTGACTACTGAGATTTTGCTGTTTCTCCAAGAGATCCATTTTTGTATGACCTTACGTGTAGCTGTGTTTGCCTTTTTTATTCCCCTTCCCACTCCCAGATTTCTACTAGAACTTTTAGTACAAGCTAAAACAAATCAAGACACTAAAGAGCAAATGTTTCTGTTTCAGAAGTTACTGAAACAAACAGAAAAGGTGGTACTGAAATGCAAGGGTGTTTTTTCCTCTCTGAAACCTTATATGATTTTTCTTCTTGTGGGATCTTCCTGTGATTCTGTACACTTGTCAGCTTAAATGAATTAACCATAATGGGCTGTAAAGAGGATAATTTTGGAATAATGAGTTAAAATATAACTTGGTATCTTCGGGAGCTTGTTGTAAAGGGAGTTTTATGCTATTTCATCTTACACTGCTGAATCTTCGAGTTGACTTCAGGGTGCAATTTTAGATGCTTCTAAAACGCTCATCAAAATTGTATCATCTTTCCATATGCTATCGTATCAGCTTTATTTTCTGTTTTATCCTCCTTTTAAATATAATGGAGGGTATGGTTTCTGCAGGTTTGGTCTGGTCTGACAGAACCAAGTTTGCTGTCTGCCACAGACAGTAAAATCAGTATTATTTATATCTTGGTGAAACATAGTTGAGTAAGAAGTTTCTTTTTCTTCAGGCTTAACATTCCTTGTGTGGAACTGAATTACAATTCCAGCCTGACACTGAAAATTTGGAAGGATTATTTTTCTCCACTCCAGAGTTGAATAAATCACTAAAACTGCAGTTAAAACATGCTGTAAATCAGCATCTTTTGTCACTGTTTTCCATAGATATTACACATCTTACTGAAGATCCAAATTACAGTGCAGATTATCTTTGACACCCCTGGTTTTGCACGTGCAAATAGCTACAATGTCCTGCATGCAGTCCACATTTTCTACTTGACTTTGCTGTTATATGAAAACAGTGTTAAACAGTAGATAAATGAGTGGTGCCAGCTGTGGCCACGGAAGAAGGAAGATGTCTATCAGTGTTTATGAAAACATGATGGGTTTCTATATAAAAAAATGGTGTTTGTTTTCCCTGGTTTTTAGTTAGTTACAGGAGATCTTGGAGGCCATTTATTGCAGTGTGCTGCTTTCTTGCTTTCCAGCAGTGGTAGTTATAAAGGTATCTCCCTTTGGACCACAGAACTACAGAAAGACTTAAGAAATACTTTAATTACACTATGAATTGAATCTAATTAAATTAAAAAGCAATTGTATCTACATCTGCAGTTCCTAAATACTGGTTTTATTGAACCTTGCCATGAGCCAAAACCAGTGTCAATATTGGCTTGGCTGCCCTGTTGATTTCTTGTGTGGTCATAATCATTTTGTCCTCTTTAAGAACCCATGTGTGAAAAAAGGCTGCAATTACAATGTTGTTTTAGGCACTTTAAAATAGCCAAGTTTACAGATAAAGCATCTTGTTGCTCATGCACTTAGGGAATAATGTTCAAACTAGATGGCTCCTTTTATTTATTCAGTAATGGTCTTTATCTTTTGTTCAGGACCAGCAGTTCATAAGCATCAATATAACAGCAATGCAGTGACGGACATTAATTTGGATAATGTGTGTAAGAAAGGGAATACCCTTTTGTGGGATCTGGTCCAGGATGAAGATGCAGTAAGTTGAATACCAGAAAAGAATATTTTTAAAGAGAAAACTGATATATACTCTTCAGTAACCTTTCTTTCTGCTTGATGTAGATTCATCTCTCTGAAGGGTTAATAAATGAAGCAGAGAAGCTGCTCTGTTCTTTAGTGTGCTGGTTCACTGACAGACAGATTCGAATGAGATTTATTGAAGGCTGCTTAGAAAATTTAGCAAACAACAGGTAACTCCAATCATAAATTACCTGGTTTTACATGTATCTATTTTGTGACATGAATATAGTGATTATTTCATTTTACAGGAAGACAAGTTAAACCAGACACAGCAAAAGTATAAACATAGTTTTCAAGGTGTCATAGATGTATCTGAGCTGCAGTATTTCTGTTCCATCAGTGTCCTGAATTTCTCATCTTATTGCATGTGTCTGTTCTCCCTTCTGCCAGAGGTTACTTCCTACCCTTTGGTAAAATCTGAACCACATCTTAGCCAATTGAGTACAAAGTCAAGTACCTTATCATAAGCATTTGGAGCTGAATATTTACATTTAACATGCAAGTGGCTGAGGAACAGGCAGGTTCTTTTCCACCAAGTCTCTTGAGGGGTCTGTTCTGAAGTAGCACCTGAAGGTAGAAGTAGTACCTTAAGCTCAGATAACTTGTTTTAATACCCACCAAAGCTGGGAGATGCATGGTTAGAAGACTGGCAGAGGTGGAATTAATTTTGTTGATACAGCTAATCAACTGCTGGACATCACCTGCAGTATTACATTGTTACATACTGGCTAAGAACTGTATTTGTGAGGTGACTTATGAGTATACTGAGTTATTAATAAAAGAAATGTGAAGATACTTATCATATAATCATAGATGTTCTGTTATGTGCAGTTTAAGCACTTCTTAAGTTTTCATAGATAACAGTCTTGCAATACACACCTACAGGTGCCTATAATGAGTTTGAAGCAGATTTAGTTCTGCTGTGTCATTCAGTTGTAGAAAAATGTTACTGAAATGTCAAGATAAGTTTTATGAAACTCAAAAATAAGATTTTATCATCTGAATGTAAATAACTTTTAACAAAAAATGTATACTGTTTTATTCTGATACTCGTCTCACAGCTGGTGTCCCAGGTGTTACTTGTAAGGAATTAGAAGTACATGTAGTTCAGATTGAGAAAACGAACTGGCTGACATGATGGTGAATTTCGTATGATGTAGACAGTGCTTTCAGCTGCTCACTGAACCTGAGCTGCTCAAAGGAATCTGAAAATTAACTATTTGAATCTTGTAGCAATCACATATTGTCATCATTTCTCTCTGTCTCCTTCAGATCAGTAGTAGTTTCACTTCGTCTTCTTCCAAAGCTCTTTGGTACATTTCAACAGTTTGGGAGCAGCTATGATACACATTGGATAACGATGTAAGTAGCCTCCTTGTCCCCAGCAGACTGAACCACCAGAAGTGATGACATTTAGATGACTGCTGCAAGGCTTGTTCCTTTAGTGTGGTCCAAATTAATAATGACCTAAGGTTATCATCTCTCTGTTGTCTGGCCTAGATGTATAGGCTAATCACTCAGGCCTAGATTCCTTCATAATACACGTTACATCCCCCCACTCCCAAAGGACTTGCAGGGCAGTAGTAGACATCCACTAATAATATGTTGTAAAAAGTTGTAATAACTTGCTATTACACCAGTCTGTTCTGATTGTATATCAGATGCTTCTCAGTAATAAAAAATATGATTTATAAGAAAACCTTTGAAATGTGAAGCGATCTAGAAGAAACTGTATAACTGGCTGCTCTGACTACAGAGAAGGGACTGCTGGAACATCTGGGAAAGATTACAATGAGAATCAGCAATTTAACTTGGCCTTTTGGATATGACACTTAAATATATGCCCAGTTCTGAGTTTTGGCTTAGACTTTTTCTGAATTAGGGCCTTTAGGAACAGTTTTCATGATCCCAAAAGGGAATGTTCTGTCAGCCCTGAAAATAACATCATAGAGCCTTATGGATGACAAGAAGAGAGTGCTGTTCTGGAAAATACTCCTGAATTCATGGTAGCTGGAAAATGGAATGTTTACTTTGGGTTTCTGTGTCTGCAATTTTCCTATAATAACTGTCTAATTTCTGTTCCTGTTCTGTCTTTTTAAACAAACCATAAATCTTTCTGCCCTTTCAATTGACACAGGTGGGCAGAAAAGGAGCTTAATATGATGAAGCTTTTCTTTGATAATTTGGTACACTACATTCAGGCAGTCAGGGAAGGACGACATAAACACGCGTTGTAAGTACACAGCTGAGTGCTGGATCTTTTATGTCTTTAAATGACTCTTTTTTGCCTTTCTTCTTGTGCTTCTGATGTGTTCTTAGATGTAAATACTTCCTATAGAGACATTATATACCTAGGGAGGCAAAGGTCTTTAAAAACACTTAACATCTTAAGTAGCTTCCTTTTCCTTTCCAATCTGTATGATTAAAATTAGGTGTATATGGGTTCAAACTTAAAGAGGGGAAGTTCAGGTTAGGATAAGGAAGAAGTCCTTTACTGTGAGGGTAGTGAGGCACTGGAATGGGTTGCCTAGGGAAGCTATGAATGCTCCATCCCTGGCAGTGTTCAAGGCCAGGTTGGACAGAGCTCTGGGTGCCATGTTTTAGTGTGAGGTGTCCCTGCCCATGGCAGGGGATTGGAACCGGATGATCTTAAGGTCCTTTCCAACCCTAACTATTCTATGATTCTGTATGCAGTAACAATAAAAATCCTGACTTCCCATTCCCAGATAAATAAACTATTCATGTTTTGACAGGTGTCAAAGTCAATATATAAATATAGGCATCCACAGTTGAAAAATTTTGCTATTTTATGGGTAATTTTTTCACTTTATTATACTCCTTTACATTGGACACTGCTGTAGTGAGAAGTGACTTCAAAAGCTGTTTGAAAGTTGGGATAAATTGCTTAAAATTCAGGCAAAATGATACATTTTCTACTCCTTTGACCATTAAGCTTCTACCTTAAAAATAAAGTTAATATTTTAATGTAAGGTCTGAAAATACTTTAATAAAGAACATGCATCAACTGGGATCAGATATTCCGAATAGAAATATCAGCATTTTACAAGTCAGGGAAAAGATTAAGGTCAAGTCCTGCAAGGTGCTAATGACAAAATGATGCACTTGATACCAAAAAAACCTCACTTCCACCCCCTCAAAAACCATCATAACTACCTTATCTGGTAGTGACTAGTGTGTCACTCCACATGTTTGGTATGGTTCTGTAATGGGTATAATTGGAGCCTAGACTGTATTCTGAACTCTAAGTTCAAAAAGAAACCTTTTAAGAAGTTACTTATGTTTTAAGAGGCACATGTGTGAGTGGGGAAAACAGTTGTGACAATAAACAATGACAGAAACTTCTGTTTCTATATAAATTTACATTTTAGATACAGCCACAGTGCAGAGGTTCAGGTTCGTCTTCAATTCCTGACATGCGTGTTTTCAACTCTAGGATCCCCAGATCATTTCAGTAAGTATTTGAGGTTACCTTATCAGAGAAGCACCTCATACTAAACGCATCTAGTTGCAATAATCAGTGTTAGCTTAAACAAATCTGTTTTAATCACACAGTTTAAATAATCTCTGATACTGTTTCAAAAGAAGGAAGATTTTCTGATGGAAAGCACAGAACCAACAACAGAGTTTTAATTCTGCTGCAGTTCTATGAGAATAGATTTTTATGTTCTCCATGTTTCAGTTTTTCTAAATATTAAGGTTGTAGCAATTACTGAAATGAAGATAATAGAATCTGTATTTGTATGGTTTGGTTAATGTCTGTAGTGTTCTCAGGAATCTCTGCTGGAGTGCACTCAAGCTGTGATACCAAAATGGAATAAATCTTGGTATTTTAATACTGTCAGAAATTGGTTTCCACTGCAAAAGTAGTGTTCTGTGTGATAACTGATCTGCACAGATGCTGAAATCTTTTAGCTCTAACAGTTAAAAATAGAAGTGTAGCTGATGGAATTCAAAGTTGAGCATAATTTCTGTGGTTTTAGTAACCCATGGCGGCTTTCCCTTCCGTAAATTCTTTTGGCTGCTCTCTTCTTACTCCCTTCTAAACTGCTAACTTTCAGTGTTGTGTCAGCATTAGCTCTGTACAGACTTCCAGTTGATTCTATGTTGAGGTCAGTTATTAGGATGATTGAAGGGAAGAGTCATTTGGGTAGTCTCATTACCAGTAGTCAGAGTTGGCATACAACACATGGCTTGTCCCTCTGGTCATTAGAGCAGAGTACAGAATATCTGTAGCCAAGAGGCAGAAAACGTACACCACCATACTTGCTGCTGTTGATAGGACAGATAGCCACAATTCTTCTTAAAGAAATTTGTTTAGCTATTATCCTATGCCAGCTAAGAAAATAAACCTGCTGTTCTCTTGACAACAGAAACAATTAGAGCAGTACAGAGATACTGTTTTCAGCCACAGTCTAAATACCCAGCCCAAAGCTAGACTTCAGGTTGTGTCTAACACAGAGAAACAACCTGCTGCTGTTTGGTATCATATCCCAGGTCAGCTCATGCTACTCATTGTTTTAATAACAACTGAAAGCACTAATGACCAAAACCTGTAGCTGATTGTCAGATCTAAGAGGAAGAAGTATGATTCCTACTGGGTAGGTGGTGCATTTTTCTCTTGGTGTTTCCAAAAACTTATTGTCCTGACAAGTCACAGCTACAGGATGGGCAGAGAAGAGATTCAGAGCAGCCCTGCAGAGAAGGACTTGGGGGTGTTGGTCACTGAGAAACTTAATAATATGAGCTAGCTTCAGTGTGCGCTCACAGCCCAGAAAGCAACCGTATCCTGGGCTGCATCAAGAGGAGCATGACCAGCAGGTCAAAGGAGGTGATCCTGCCCCTCTGCTCTGCTCCCATGAGACCTCACTTGGAGCATTGTGTGCAGTTCTGGTGTCCTCAACATAAAAAGGACATTGAGCTGTTGGAACAAGTCCAGAGGAGGCCACGAGGATGATCAGGGGACTGGAGCACCTCCTGTATGAAGACAGGCTGAGAACATTGAGGCTGTTCAGCCTGGAGAAGAGAAGGCTGCATGGAGACCTCATAGCAGCCTTCCAGTATCTGAAGGGGGCCTACAGGGATGCTGGGGAGGGACTCTTCATTAGGGACTGTAGTGATAGGACAAGGGGTAACGGGTTAAAAGTTAAACAGGGGAAGTTTAGATGGGATATAAGGAAGAAATTCTTTACTGTGAGGTTGGTGAGGCACTGGAATGGGTTGCCCAAGGATGTTGTGAATGCTCCATCCCTGGCAGTGTTCAAGGCCAGGTTGAACAGAGCCTTGGGTGCCATGGTTTAGTGTGAGGTTTCCCTGCCCATGGCAGGGGGATTGGAACAGAATGATCTTAAGGTCCTTTCAAACCCAAACCATTCTATGATTCGAAGAACTATGCTGATTTTTCTGCATGTTTTCTTAGGGTTTGTAGAATATCACTGTATACTTGATGTTATAAAGGAGTAGTTAAAAATTCTTCCCTAATTGTAGGGTTGAGTTTAGAGCAAGTGGACATACTGTGGCACTGCTTAGTAGAAGATTCTGAATGTTACGACGATGCACTACACTGGTTCTTAAATCAAGTACGAAGTAAAGATCAACATGCTATGGGTATGGAGACTTACAAGCATCTTTTTTTGGAAAAGGTATGTAGGAGAGGTAATTGCAAGCTTATCATTAGGGTTAAAGTGTTTCCATATCAGTGATAGGGGACATATTTACAATTGTTTCTATGTAAAATACATCTTCAGTAGTCTGGGAGGGCTCCACTTGTTATAATCTTGTGATAATCTCTCTCTGCTTGGAAAAAAGGCCACCTAAAACTATACTTTAATGCTATATATGGTATAGCCTACTTGAGTAAAAAAATTACTGTCCTTTTGGGGAGGGGGGACATAGAAATCTCATCAGTACATCCTCTGAAAACATGAACATGAATCAGGGGAGGTTTTTGCAAGGGGTCTCATCCACTTCAACAGATGCCATGGCAAAATGGATAGATTGGGCAGTAATTAATGTGGTCTGGTTCTTTTTCAAGGTTACATGGTTTTTTGTCTATTTTTGTAAGCATACAGGTGTTTTGAATAGGCATGTCATGTATGCTACAAACTGTCCTACTGTTGATAAGGAGGTAATGTTACAACATGGAGTTTTGTTCCTTCTGCAATTTCAATTGCCCTGCTATGTAGTAACAGTGACACTTTTCTGTGCTACTGAGATAATGACCCTGTAATAGGTATGTGTTTCATCATAGAATTTTCTTTTTTGTACTAAAGTGCATTCATTTTATTTAGATGCCACAACTAAAACCTGAAACTATCAGTATGACTGGCCTAAACCTCTTCCAGCATTTGTGTAACTTGGCTCGATTAGCAACTAGTGCATACGATGGTGGCTCAAACTCCGAGGTAAGCCTTGATTCTGTGCTCATTTTTACCCTCTTTCTGAGGAAAGGGGAAAGGTAAATTACTTCTCTGCAATGGTGTATCTGTTGAGAACTTAATGACTTGAATATTGCTTACTGCCTTGAGGTAGTAATGGCACAGCCTGTAGTGATATTGGGGTGTGTACAGATCACTGCCTTGAGGAAAGCCCTGGGAACTCAGAAGTAGGACAGTGAAATGGAAATGAAAGAGGGCAATGATCCTGACCTTCCATCATGACTTGGAGTTTGTGTGGCTTTTGTCTCTAGAGGTAGCATTAGGAAACCACAAAGAAAGTGATGCCTCTTGCCTGCATATCTGTGCAGTTGATCTTATCCTAACATAACTGATCTGTATTCACTACTGTGTTTAAAGCATGGGTTTGTAGCATTCACTTTTCTAAATAACTAGATTCAGATGACATTGCATTAGGCGTATTTAATTCTGACTACAAATCTGTTGTAAAATATGTCTCAGTTTACGTATTATGTATTTTAGAGGCTTTTCGTCTTTAGTGTTTTATACAGAGAAACTGTCTCAGAAATGAAATTATGCATAGGATATTTTTCTGTGAAGAGAGTTGATTTTAACCACAATAAACAGCTGTGGTTTTAAACTTTGTTTAAAAGTATTTGTGTTTCTCAAAAATGAAAATTCACTTTTGAATTTAACCCATTCTCATGCTTCAAAGTATAAAAATGTTTCAGTGAAACAGGATTGTATAGTACTTGTGTGCAGTGCTGAGAGCCCCAGCAGAGGAAAAACTGAGATCTATTTAGTGATTGCATCACGAAGCAAAGAAAATGTCTCAGGTCAGAAAAACATCACTCCCAGTAAAATAATGTTTTTGTTTCTGTGTTCATTTTCCTTTTGTCAAAACAGTTGTGTGGCATGGACCAGTTCTGGGGTATTGCTTTAAGAGCACAGTCTGGTGATGTCAGTCGAGCAGCTATCCAGTATATCAACTCTTACTACATCAATGGTATGAGTTTTCACTTCCAGTTTTGTTTCCTGTTTAAAGTGTTGTAAAGACTATATAGTGTTATCTTTTTATTCTCAGTATTAGAATGCATAGTCCCAAAGTTGTGCATATGTAATTTACTTTAACTGCTATTACAGGTAAAACTGGTCTGGAAAAAGAACAGGAATTTATTAGCAAGTGTATGGAGAGTCTGATGATAGCTTCTAGTAACCTGGAGCAAGACTCTCATTCGAGTCTGACCATTATTGAAAGAGGACTCTTAATGCTGAAGACACACCTGGAAGCTTTTAGGAGAAGGTAAATAGCTCTACTGATATATTTGGATGAGAACTTTAGTTCCATTCCTCTTATCATTATGACGAATGAGTAATGAATTGTTTATTTAAGTAATAATTTCTTTGCTTTTCTTTGTGTAAAGACAGTAGTGGATAATTCTAGAAGGTAATATATCAGGTTTAAAGAGTTACCAGTGTTGGCCTTTGTCCTTGTATAAATATGTATGGATGTGGCTCATGTTTCCCTTCCCTCACCAAAGAAGCTTCTTAAAAGTTATTTTAGTTTTATTTGAAAAATAGTGAGAGTATCAGTAATTTCCTTTTAGTTGGAAAGAAACCCCACTGAATAAAGGTGCAGGTTTTTTTCTTTGTCTCATTTATCAAACATTTGTGTGAAATAGGCTTTGACAAAAATACTCTTTCAATGTTTTTACCTGCTTCTTAAGGTTTGCGTATCACCTGAGACAGTGGCAGATTGAAGGCACTGGGATCAGCAGCCACTTGAAAGCCCTGAGTGACAAACAGTCACTGCCACTGAGAATTGTATGTCAGCCAGCTGGGCTTCCTGACAAGGTAAGTCAAAAACCCTTTTCCAGGCACATCCCACATGGTTAAATTCAGGAAGTCTGTTGTGTGCTCTGAAAAATAAGATACCTGTTTTATTTCAGATGACTATAGAAATGTATCCAAGTGATCAGGTGGCTGATCTACGGGCAGAAGTCACCCATTGGTATGAAAACTTGCAGAAGGAGCAGATAAATCAACAAGCACAGCTTCAGGAGTTCGGCCAAAGCAGCCGCAAAGGGGAATTCCCTGGTAAGCTGTGGGACTCAGATCTGCAATTTTTTGCCCTTACAAGGGTTCATCCATTTAGAACTTTGGAGATTATAGTCTTTTTCTTCCCCAGATGGCCTAAATAAGCAGGCATTATGGTTTATTTTCTTCTAGCTGTACTTACAATAAGCATCACCCTCACTTTTAATTAATAGTTTCTCAAGTGCTTTCATTTATTTGAAATAACAAAGAAAATGTAGATCTGCCAAAAGTCCATAGATCTATCCAAGAGACTTTTCCCCATATTATTTTTTTTCTCATTGTTGTTTTAATTAATTGTATTGTTTTCTGTAATTTGGAGATACTGTTACATAGAACCTTATTGTTTCCTGAAACTCAGACATTTCTGGCTCTGCCATTGATTCAGAGTTTGGTGTTATAATTCATATTTATTATACCCCACATGCATGTATTCCAGTCAGGTGGAAGATTTTCCTTACTCTTACAACTGCTTTTTAATTTATGATCACCCTGTAGCAGAAATGATCATTTGTCTTGTTTTGATACTCTTAAATTTGTAATGTCACCTTGCTCCTGAGATGGTCATTGCTTACTTAGAGTGTGATGAGTATGCATCCTGCTGTTGTTCCCTTCTTAATGTGTTTTTGAGCAAAGTGTTTATCCTTTAGGAGAAGGACATTTGCTACATCCTACTTACCAGTTATTGCTGTTCAGAATCTTATTGTTTTCTGAATTATCTTCTCTTCAAGGTTTTGTCATTCTTTCTTTCCCATTACAAGAAAGAGTTAGCATGTTACCCGAACAAATTCTGTCATCAGATTGGAAACGACCTTAAGATCATATAGTTCCTGCCCCCCCCGGTATCTTTTCCTCACATCACTGACCATTAGTGTATGTGTACACATGAATCTGACTTTTCAAAGTTTAAAAACATGCAAAATGTTTTAGTGAGATCCACTGTCATTAAACCAGACTGAATTTTAGACATCTTAATTACTTTGTGAAATCCTTTTCCAGCCACTTCTCAGAAGCTGTTGTAGTGAAGAAACTCTCTTGTTTTCCACCAAGTATAGCCACATAGCAGGAATGTTGATGTTTGTGGTAGCTGGGATTTCAGAAACATGTGATTCGGACAGTTCAGAGTTACAGTCCTACAACACCTGTAGTTCAGTCATGTTACATATGCACAAAATCTGTTGTGTGTGCTGGTATTCATAACTTTATACACTTTTCGTGGGTGATGTTTTATTTTTTTCTGTGTTTATTACACTAATGGTTAACATACTGTAACTAGGGACAATTGGAGAACTGAAACATTTATATCCATTGATTCATAAACCCAGTGTCCTTTGCTAGGTTTAAAACCTATTCTAATGACTCAAAGTGTTTTATCTCGTAATTGATACCTGTGCTGGCTGATAAATGCATAAAACCCAATAAGAGGCTAAATCTCTCATTAATCAAACTGGAGGAGTGTCTCTGCATTGTTCTCTGCATGCCACCCTGTGTTTGGAATAGTCTACTTTTCAACTGCTTTTGAAGAAATAGGATCGAAACTGAGACTTGTGGTTAAAATCTGCAGTTTTACTCATCCACACCCTGTTTTGGGCACTCTTTTGTATAGATTCTTTTTAGAAAAGCACCTTTTAATAACATTTTGTTGCCCACGAAAATCTCTCTGAATTATGACTCAGTGTATTGACTGTTTACACTTAACTTGGGTCATTCCGCATCATTGGAGACGTGTACTGTAAGGTACATAGTGCACACTTGTGTCTCAGTGACCTTTGCTATGTCCATTGTAATATACCTGTATTACTTTAATCTACAACAGAAAAACAATTCCTGTTTAAGAACCTGAAATGGTGATAAATACTAAAGGCTTATGACAGTAGAGCACCATTTTTTCTCATCCTTACAGAGCTAAATCTCATTGTCCTCCATTGATTTGTAGTTCTTTTCTCAGGTGGGTTTTCAGTTTCACAGAAGTTTTGTACCAACTTTTGACTTGGAATTCTAGGCTTGTACTTCTAACTTCTTATTTGTTTCATCTCTTGCTAATTGGACCTGGTACTTTCTTAGGCTGCTCCTTCAGCCCTTTGCTTAGCCTCCCTTTTATCATCATGTAGTTGACTGTTTCCTTTCCAGCAGCTTTGCACAAAGGGTCATTATTTTCCTGCTCTTGGGATTCCTGAACTAATGACATGTCTGAAGTGGCACCAGTCACATCTGACACTTGTTGTCTTAAAAACTAAGACTTGCTGTCTTAGTTTGAGAAGTCAAAGACACTGAAAGTTAATGTTAAACAGATTGTTACAGAGGTGAAATAACTATTATTTTGGAAAATGAAGCTGCAGGTTCTGAGATGGGCTAAAAGAACCTTAAAACATTTATTAGTTCCAGATACATTTTTGAGGCTTTTATCATCATGTTTCTGTTAAGGGACTATCCAAGAACCCCAGCCAAAACTTTGGGAATGTGTCTGTAAGCAGGAGACTCAGTCACACTTATTAAATGTTCCTTTTAATTCTTATTCACCACAATGAACTTACTCTTTTTTCCACTTACCACATAATTCTTTTGAGGTTCCAATACCTTTTGTAACATCTTTTGCTCATTTAATATCTGCATTGTTCAGTGAAACGTGACATTGCATTTGCTTCTCCCTCAGGTTGTTTGTTGTGTTCTCCCTTCTGAAACCCATTACCAGTTTGCTGAGGTGCAGAGGATGGTAGATTGCTGTGTTATTTTTGTGGATGATGTTTTTGCCTGCTTTTATCTCTTGGAAATTATTTTGTCTGACCGCATTGATAAGTTTCAAAGCAGCCAGCTGGGGAGGATGGGAACAGTGATAAATACATGAAGTTATTCCCAGCTCCATGGAAAACCTTCGTGGTTTTATTGCTAACTGACAGATGCCTTTGGAGGGCTGCTGTCTATCCAGTTTTTCCCAGGAATATCCTGGAAGTTTTGTTTGCGCAGTATTTGAGGATGATATATACATATATATGTATGTATACATATATATACCCACATATATATAAATATATACAAAACCATGTATATGTATTTGCCCGATACCTCCATTTATCTGTCAGTCCCATCAAAGTTTCTGTATGTACATCTCACTGGATTGCTCTAATTTGGAAATGACAGCACTTGTGCGTAAATCTCAGCTGGTTTGGGAAAGCACTGCAGTGTGTGTGTCTTTATGATAGTGAAAGAATGAAGTATACATAGGGTATACTATGAAAGAATGAAGTATACATAGGGTAATAGACTGGTTTGAAGCATTTTCAGGTTACAGAACTCTCAGAACTTCCCAAGGTTTCTGCAAGAGGTTAGAACATTAGGTTTCTCTGAAGCAGCCTCACTGAAATCCCAGTGTTGAACTGTAGTGGGACAGCATATATATACTTTTCACTGGTGTGGAGGAGCAGGGCCTAATGTTGGAAGAGTGTACTTGTAAGAATGGCCGAAAAGCACAGCAAATTTCAGCCCAGGACAAATATCTTTGTGCACCACAAATGGTGGTTAGAGCTATATGAGTATTCTGAGTTACAAAGTCATTGTGCATTCTAATTCTTCGTTGCTGCTTGATCCTCTGCACCAAATGAAATCTAATTCTCCATCTTTCAGTTGTTCAGAATTCTTGTTCAGTGTTGAGAATTCTTGGTTCTCAGCTTCTCTTTTCTGAAGTAGATGACATCTTCACTTCAGACTTATGTTTAAGTAGCTTTAATCGTTGCCTCTTTGCCTTTGCTGCCTTTATCACAGGTGTGTGATACAAAGGGATTTTGTTAATGATCACAGTCATTTTCCATTATCCTTCTCTGGCATAGCATAAATTACTACAAAATATGGCAGACGTTTTAATTTGTGTTGTGAACACTTTTTGCTAGCAGATTGGGTGGACTATTATGGGAAAGGTTATTTCTGAATACGTGCAAGTAAATCTAATTTAATGTAATGTAATTTCTTGAGGAAATCGCATTAAGTTTTTACCATGATTCCAGAACTTTACTGAAGTATGTTTTTGTCCTAGGTGGCCTCATGGGACCTGTGAGAATGATTTCATCTGGGCATGAACTGACAACTGATTATGATGAAAAAACACTGCATGAATTGGGTTTTAAGGATATGCAGGTATTAGCAGCATGCAGATAGCAGTCACTGAGCAAGACTGGTTGATAGGCTGCTTTTGTCTTGTGCAGCCTATAGATATAGTGATGGTGGAAGATAAGCTTATCTTTGAGAGCATCCTATAGTTTTCTGATACCAGTTATTCCATGCTATCCAATATGTGCCTCCTGGAAGCTCAGACTAATGCTGTTGGTCCCTTGCTGCTGTCAGTGTTTACTTAGGAACTTTAAAAGCCTAATTCTGGTTATGTCAGCAGATGTGAAAACTCAAGGAATAATAGAAAAACACCAGGATTTTCATTCGCCAAGGAAAACAAGGGACCAGTGAAAACAGGATCGAATGTGCACGTTTTGTGTTAATTACTGAATGCATGCTACTTCCATAGAAGCAGTGACTGCCTTTCTCCTTTCACAGGAGCATTTTTTAGTGCTCATCTGTAGTTTTTTACCTCAATTCAGAGCTCCTGTTAGAGTGGTCTTCTCATAAGTTTGTTGAAATCAGCAGTATGGAAAAGCCTCATTAGACTTGTATACATGTCAGTGACACCACAACTGTTAAGGGAGGTGGGACTGTAAGAAAACCTGCTGGCAGACCATTGAACATGTTCTTTCTATCTAAAGGAAAACTAAACTCATGCTGTACACCCTCAGTATCTGCTAACATCCTTTTAGAAGGATTATTAGCGACCATGACACTTAGATATGCCATTGTTGGCTTTTAGCAAGTGTGGCAGTTAGTCTGTCTTGACTGTTGAAATTACCTATTGGATGATCTGTTGAACTAGGTCTTCAATTGCTTCTAGGTTCATTTTGATAAATGAATTAGGTTAATTCAGAAGCAAAACTATTCTTAAAGTACTTTTTTTTCTTACTAACTTAATTTGTATAGAATTGAGCTAAAGTGCAACCACATGAATTCTTAGGTCTGCAGAACTTGGAGGAGCAGTAGCGTTCAGTTTGAATGCCTGGGTGTGATCAACATATGGAGGAGATAACTAAGAGCAGCACAAACAGTTCATCTGAGAATGGCTTTCCACAACGTGGTTATGCCAGTTACTAAAGTCTGCTTTTCCAGCTACGCTGCTTCTTATGTTGCTGTGCCTCAGTAGTGTTCTGGTTCTTAAAGCTGATTTCTCTGGTTTTAACCCTGGATCAGTTTTTGTGCCATTTCATTAATGTACTGAGAAGTCAGACAAGTACTAGAGTCTCCTCAGCCCTAATGGCAAAATAATGGATGGAAGGGCAAGAAAGCAGGACCTTTCACTGTAGCAGCAGCAAAAGCAACCAGGAATGCCTTAAGTGAAAGCAAAACCAAGCTTTAATTATGGCAGTTGCTTAGAATGCTGCTCAGTAAAGATTTGACCACAAAGAGACTAATGTAGTCTTTAAGTTCTTAATTATGATCCTGTTGAAAGCATTCCAAGGCTTATCATATGCATTTTTTAGATTGTCTCTCTCCTTGTTGTTTCCTTTTCTTTCTAGATGGTGTTTGTATCTCTGGGTGCACCAAGGAGAGAACGTAAAGGTGAAGGTGTTCAGCTTCCAGCATCCTGCCTACCTCCTCCTCAGAAGGACAACATTCCAATGCTTTTACTCCTGCAAGAACCTCATCTTACCACCCTTTTTGATTTGTTAGAGATGCTTGCATCTTTCAAGCCTCCTTCTGGAGAAGTGGCTATGGAAGATAGTGAGGTAAATTAGTTTTATTGAAATAATTACATTTAATACTTATTGCAGCTGGTTTCCCTATCTAGCCTAGTTCTTGTGTACTCTATCCATTCACTACATGTGTTTATTGCCTGTAGATTCACATTTCACATATGATATAACCATCACTATGATTTTTCTGATTTTCTTAACATTGTTCTGATAAATTTTAAATGTTCTAAGCAGTAGAAGCTATAAAAAATTAATTCTTAGGAAAGAATCTTGATTATTTAAGTAGATGTGGTGACTAATAATGGGAATTGGCTTGAAGAAAGGTTTGCAAAGGTCTTATTGCAAAAACTCATAACTTATGTGCCATCATTAGCTTGTGGAAGATTAAATAATGGTTTCTTTGAACTGGTAGTTTATATTTAAGTTTTATTTACATTCCTATATTTCAAAATGCAAACATATCACTTAGTTTCTTGCAGGTTCAGTGAGACTTCAGTTCTTCTTCATGTTCTATTGAAAGATTTGTATTAGATAGGAAACAGCTTCTTCATTAAGAGTAAATACATTTTGTGACTTTGAAATCTGACTTTCACACTGAAGCTCACAATAAGAATGGTTGTTCTGTGGTTTGTCAGAGTGCAAGGTGTGAGGAACTCCATCTCCATGCAGAAAACTTATCCAGAAGAGTCTGGGAGCTGTTAATGCTTCTGCCAACGTGCCCTAATATGTTGCAGGCATTCCAGAATATCTCAGATGAGCAGGTGAACAAAGAATGCTTGTTTTACATGTTTATGTGATGTGGACATTTTAGTGTCTTAGTGGTTTAGTTGAATTTTCCCCATGTAGGAATGTGAAATAGTATGTATGCTAAGCATGCTGAGACCTACGTAAACCTAATAGACAAACCTAATTATTCGTATGAAAGTAAAGAGCTCCCAAAGTTTGTTTTCATGATGTTTTCATGATGTCTTTTAAAAACCTATTGAATAAATGAATAGTCGGTTCTAATTGTCACAGTATTTTGGCTGGAATTGAAACAGCAGTTTTCTTCAACTGCGACCTTGCTTTAACATTATGACTCTTGTGATAGCAATCCTTTTGTGCTGTCCTCTGTAAGTTCAAAGTGTGGGTACTTACCTACTTGAATTCTTGCCCTATACATGAAAATTTTGCCTCTTTTGAAGTTGTTGCAATTATATATTAATAGTTTTTAGCTATTGTGGATCTTTATGGACCCATGTCTCAAAATATTGGTGGAAATTACAGTTTAGAGCATAACATTTGGCTTCCTCTTCTTTAAAATTGTGTGTAGCTTAAAGTAATGTTGGAAGCGTACTCACGTTTCATTGTGGAATGCACATTATTCAAACCATTAATCATGTATAGATTATTGTCTTCATTTCAAACAATAAATGAAATGAAAAACCAAATTATTTGTCCATGTCACTTTAAAAACCCTCTCTTTGCATTTTTTAGATAGCTCAGCATTGCATAAGATTGTCTTAATTGTTTTCTGTCTTTTGTAAGGGTAATGATGGCTTTAGCTGGAAGGATCTTCTGCGGATAAAAAGTGCCCATAAACTTTTGTATGCCCTGGAAATTATTGAAGCTTTGGGAAAACCCAACAGGAGAATAAGACGCGAATCTACGGTAACAGAGTTTCTTGCACTGAATGTGTGTTTTTCTCTCTTAAGCAAAGTATATATTGATGAGTTGATTTTTAGTGTTTTAATTCCTTAACTATTTCTACAACAAATTTTACTTATTTATCCTTAGGGAAGTTACAGTGATCTTTATCCAGACTCTGATGACTCGAGTGAAGATCAGATAGAAAACAGTAAAAACACATGGAGCTGCAAGGTTTGATTTCCCTACAATATTCTGTGATACCTAATAGGATTTTTCAAATGAGATGTAAATGGAAACCCATTTAGAACAGTATCTGAAAGTTTTTCATCTCAAATAGGTATAACATTTTAAACTTTTCTGTGTTACCAGGCCTGTAAATTTGTCATAGTTGTGTAAAACTATTTATTTTGTTTTTTGTAATATACCAGGGGGTTGGAGCTGGGTGATCTTAAGGTCCTTTCCAACCCTAACTATTCCATGATTCATGTATTTATAAAGCTCAGGCTGGTATCTAACTGAACTTTGTGATGTTTCTGTACTTGCCTTTTCTCACATTGGTTCTATACTATATTCACAGTTTGTTGCTGCTGGAGGACTCCAACAGTTGCTAGAAATTTTCAATTCTGGAATCTTAGAGCCTAAAGAACAAGAGTCATGGACTGTGGTAGGTGTTCATTCCACAATAACAGAGCTGTCATTTGTAAAGGCCTTTGTTTCTTTCTGCCTTTGTTACAGTTATTTTTCCTGTAGTAAGTGAAATAAATGAATTCTGTAATTGCAGCCACCAGACCCTATGCAATGGGATCTTTTTCTTGAATATTTTCTAATCCCAGAAGAAATTTATCTTCTTAAAAAAAAATCTTCATGCTTCTGCTTTTTTCTTTTTAAAACCACCCTTTGTTATTTCTCTACTTTGTATTTAATTTTTGTCCATTCTTAAAAAAATCCTAGGTTGTAGAACGTAAAATTGCAGATCATGGGAACATCTTACAGCAAAAACTGGGCTCCATCTTTAGCAGTGATTGCAGCTGCATTGATAATTCTGTTGCATCTCCCACTTTAGCAAAGTCAGAATATGCAACACAAGAAGTGGGTGCTTTATTTTTGCCTTTTTTCTGCTTGTTTCAGGGAAGGTTGTTATTTGGAAACTTTTATCATAGTCTGTTTTAAAAGCAGTACTCTCTTAGTTATCTTTCTTTTTGTATAGGCCAAAGTAATACCATTTCCCCTTGTTGGCATTGGGACAAAAGTGGTAGCATTGTGGCTGGGGTGTCAATAAAGGCACTTTTCAATAATGAATGTTATTAGTCATTCTTATATAATGCCTTTTTCATCATTATTCTTTTAATTAGTTTGAGCTAAATTCATACCATAATGAAAACTTTTTAATATTAGAGTTAATTTTTCTCTTTTATTTTCAATTCTGTTGCATTTAATTACAAAACCTTCTCTCTCTCAAGCTCTGAGTCAGGTATGTAAAAAGGTGTCAACGAATAAGCGTACCCACGTATATATAAAACTGGTGACAGGTACTGAAATACTAAAAGAGAAGGCAGGTGTAGTCTTTATCAAAAATTTGATAGTTTCTAACTGGTTTTGATGTATTTGTTCCTAATTAATTATTTCATTGCTATAACAAATGCTGTGATGTGGTGCTCTGTTGTATTATCCCTGGCAGTGTTCGAAGTCAGGCTGCATGGAGCTTGGAGCAGTCTGGTCTAGTGGAAGGTGTCCCTGTCTGTGGCAAGGGGTTGGAACTGGATGAGCTTAAAGCCCCTTTTCAACCCAAACCATTCTGTGATTCTCTGATTATTATTAATTTTACTATCATAATACACCTTCTGGTGGAGCTGAGGAGGTGCTTGTTTGGTCGTAGCCTCACAGCTGAGCACTATGAAAATTGATCTCAAGAGCTATTAAATGAATGAGTGGTTTTCATCTAACAAGAGATGTTACAATACGAAATGGTAGTTTTGTCTCTACACAGTTCAGTAATATTCAGCTTGAAAGCACTTCTGTGTACCATACTTTAAACCTTGTGCTATGGTTGACTACAGTGCAGGAAAGGCTCTTAGCTATTGAGCTTATCTCCTCTGTGTTGTATCATGCACTGAATGGCACAATGTCTTGAATGCACCTGTTAATAGAGAGGGTCATGAAAATGTTTTCATTATACTAACTCCTTTTGGGGTCTATTCTGATGAGGTTTTGCCACTTATTTCTAGCTATTTATACCTCAATTAAGCTTTTAATTTCAAATCTGTAGTAGGCACAGGATTATTTGTAAAATAAATCCCTGAACAAATAGCATTTCATTTTCTTCTTATCCACAGTGGCAGCTAGACTGTCTTGCTTGCTTGCTGAAGCTGATATGCCAGTTCGCAGTTGATCCTTCAGATCTGGATTTGGCTTACCATGATGTCTTTGCCTGGTCTGGTGTAGCGGAGAGTCATAGGAAGAGAACATGGCCAGGCAAATCAAGGAAGACTGCAAGTGACCATGCAAAGGGCCTTCACATACCTCGTTTAACAGAGGTAAGAGATAAACAGTGTGTCCAGTTTGTGAACTTCAGAAAAATGACTGCTTTAGTGTGTGAAGCCTTTATTTTGATGGTAAAATAATGTAATGGAAAAATAACTTCTATTAATCTATATCCTACATGTTATTCTCTTCTAAAAAGTGTTTTAATTGCTTTGAACATGGCAGTTTTAAAAGCTGCAACCAAAAGGGGTTTTGGTGATTGGTGAGCACATGAATTGGTAATTCAGAATTGCAGTGCTTTATCCCTATTTCTTAGAGTTTGTTTTCTAAATTAATTACTCCTTTTCTTCTATGGTAACCTGTTCTATGGGCTGTCCCCATCCTCACTACATCTATTTTAGATTCCTTTAGTAAACCCTAAAACAACTTAATCTACTAAGGGTATGAGTGAGTGTATGGTAAAATTACCTAAACTGTAAACTTTCCTACCACATCCCTGCATGCTAATTTCCTAATGTAGACCAGGCAAGTGGCATCAGAAATATGTTCACTGTAAATCCATTGCTCCTTGGGCACAGGACTGGCTGTGCTTGCCAGAAAGGGTAGATCTGAACCGTGAGCTGGAGCCAAGTGTTATGTTCATCATTGTTATACATGGAAAGATCTTAACTATTCTCTAAATATTAGGATCTGGTTTTGACAAAACAAATCCCTAAATTACCAAAGCTACAATGATACAGGGAAATTATTAAATGCATTAAGTATTTTAATATTGGCTGTAAGTGCTGCTACTGGTTTTCAGTTTTTGTCAATTGGATATTTTTGAGTGCGATAAATTTGTTATGAAATGCTTTAAAAGACCTTTTTTGAATTGAAAATGCTGTGTAGCCTGAGAGGTTCTCTAAAGATGAAGAGTGTAAGTGTATGTATAGTGAATAAGATGTGTTGATCACAGAGACAGGTGAAATTTGTACATCCAACCTCATCCTCAACCCTGTCTCCTCAAGCTTAAGATTTTTAGAAGGGAAAAACCTCTGCTTTTTTAAAAAATACTGTGTTTTTACTAAAAAGAATGAAGAAATCATTGGTTTTTCTATTCAGTTCAATTGTCTTTCTTAGAGAACTAGAATTACATTTAACATCTAGACTTAGTCAGTGAAACACAGCATTTTAGATCTGCTTTAATAAAAAGCAATCCCTGTCGTAACTATGGAGATGCTGTGATTTGTCTTCCACTCTTCCTCCCTCTAGACAGGTGGGTTTGGTTTAGATTCACACAGTGTGTATAATTTAAACAGATCAAAAAGCTTGTTGTTATATTAACTGTTGTTTTTTTTTCCTTTTTTTTTTCTTTTGACTTCAATTTTTAAAGGTGTTTCTTGTACTTGTCCAGGGAACCAGTTTGATTCAGCGACTTATGTCAGTTGCTTACACATATGACAACTTGGCACCTAGGTACAATATCTTCTTATTTTTGTAATCAAGCTAATCAAGTGTGCACCTTTTCATCCCTGATTTAAATACAGTAAATAGCTCTTTCAGTTGTAGTCCCCATTAACACCCATATCAGAAATGGAAGTCTATAGGCATTAGACTTGCTTTTCTTAGTCGCCTCGTCTGGTAGTTATCCTACCCTTACAGGGGTGAGAGTGGTGAGAACTCTCCCTGGTCAGTGAATAAGACACAGAGCAACAGCCTATACATGGTATGCTCTCATAAATTCTCATGCAGAGCTGTTCCTTTGTTCTCTCTGTAGCAATTAGCATTCTCAATTTCAAAGTAATGTAAAGGAGAAATGAAAATAAAGGAACTTCTAAGTTGCTTCTTTGTCTGCTGGTTTCGACTTATTTTCCCATCCTAATCACATTAGCTAATTACTGCTGAAATTACCCTGATTGCTTTAGTGAGTGTGCGTGTACTGAAGGCACAATTTTACCTTCAGAAATGGGCTATTAGAGATTTTTGTCCTTTTGTCCTGAGAAAAGCAATTCTGTGTAAAGCTGCATTGTGACAGTCAGCCTGGTGGTGGGGAGGTCAGGGGTTTTGATGTTGTAGAATTACATGATTCCAAGTTACAGATAGTTTCTTTTACCATGTTTTTAAGACTATTAAGGGCACTCAGAGCATTTCGAGTCAAGCCTGCAAACATGCCTAATGTTAATCTCTAGCTGAGTTGCAGGAGTTTCGTAAACTTAAGTTTGTTTAAAGTTTACAAATGGCTTGTTCAACGTGCAGTTCTTTATGAAGAATACTAGCTTTCTTCTGTATGGGTCAGTTCTTGGGTCTGTTTTACATCTTGTCTTTTCTGGTTTAAAATAATGGAGTTGTGGGTGTTTTTTCTTGGCTTTCTTCTAGTTAGTAAAGCTTTAAGGGGGTGATTGAAGGTTTTCATAGGTCTGTTATTGTTGCTTATGTTGAATATTGCAAGAAATGAATCCTTTTTAAGATGAATGTTTTTGTTTTCTTAGCAAGTACTTCAGAGTAAATGTGTTGTTACTTGTGTGTACTTGTATTTCTAAGTGGTACTGTTATGTTCTGTGACAAAGTTCAAATGGCTCTGTCCTCTTCCTGTTCAGGGTGCTGAAGGCTCAGTCTGATCACAGATCAAGACATGAAGGTTAGTGGTGCAAAACAGCTATGTTAAGAACTAAGAGTAGTGAAAACATATTGAAGACAACAAGTTGTGTGTTTGATGTATTCCACTATTAGAATGCTATCAAGTTATGTTCCTTGGTAGTGTGGGGGCTGCTGCATGCTAGGTGGGAATACACAGAGAGGTCCCAGAAGACCTGTCTGTGTTTCCTTCTCTAGCAATTGTTTTATATGAGTTGCAGTTTTATATTGTAGTAGCCTTCATCTCCAGAAGAGCTGGTTTTGGCAGGAAAACCAGCTCTCGACTTACCTTTCAAAGAGCAATGTATAAAACTCCATAATGGAGTCACCAATAGTCACCTTCATTCTGGTTTACAAAAATTATTCTGGGCCTAGAATTCCTTGGAGCTCCCTCATCTCTGCCTTTTGTGGAGGTTTGTTAGGAAAGGTCTAGATGACCTCTGTCAGATTAAGTCTGTATCAAAGTATGCGTCAAAATCATTGGTGTGTTTAAATGCAGGTATGTCCTGATAGGCTTTTTTATTTTTCCACTTTGCTGTGCCCTGTGGATGCTAATGTCTATGAACTCAAATTCTCAGTAAATGCTATGTATCACCTACTGAAGTCTTACTTTTAGCTCTTAAGAAAGGAGGAGATATACTAGTTAGTTGAGGGAAATGTTCATGTTAAGACATGATGCAACCCATTACCAAAGTACCAACTCACTGCATAAGAAGGAGAGATGCAGGAATGTTTTGTGCCTCAGATTGGTAATATTTAATCTAACTGCTATCAGTAGTGCAATGGTCAATATTTAGTGAGCATATAGGTAAAATTCTAACTTTAGATCAGATCTGATGTTCCAGTAAGGATTGAATCTTGTACATTTTTATGACTGAATCAAGAGTCATATGTGCTATAACTATACAACTCTTCAGCCTAAAAAGCCTGTTCTGTTAGTGAGAGTGTGATTTACTTTCTTTCAGTCACTCATTATTCAATGTGGCTTCTAGTGAGCTGGGCTCACTGCTGTTCCCTGGTGAAATCCAGTCTGGCAGACAGTGATCATTTGCAAGACTGGCTGAAGAAACTTACTCTTCTTATTCCAGAGGTACGTTAAGGGAGAGATTATTGCATTACTAATTAGTACATAATATGGAACAAGCTTACCTTCAGTTTCAGGTTGCCATTAAATTCAAAACATGCTGTTTCCTGCTAAAAGTAGGCAGGACCTGACTCAATGACTTGCAAACCTGTATAAGAAGTAATCTTTTGGAGTTGAAATACCATGTAAGAAGGCACATTTGTGGTTGATTGCAAACCAGTTTATAAACTCTTGTCTTTGTTCTTGGCTTCTGTATAAGGGTGATTTTTTCATGGTAATTTGTTGAAATTCCTGGGTGATGCCATCTAATGTGCATTAGTCTAAATATACTTCCCCCATTATATATTCTTTTTTCACTTTTCCTTTTTATCACAAAAGGAGATGAATGAGGGTTAATATAAAAATGTTTATTACTTAAATCTTTGCCTGGCTTGATGTGATTCTTTCTGATATAAGAAAAACTTGAACTGCATGAAGATACGCACAGCATAAAATGTTTGTCTTTACTCTAGTGATTGCTTGAAGGTGCAATATGGACGTGATGTGGTAGTTACTATCTGTTACTTTACTACTCAAGCACAGAAAAAGCTTACATGCTGACTATTTAAAAACCCTAGAAAACAAAGAGTGCAAACTGCCAGAGCTGGATTAGAGATAGCCTGTGGGCACTTCTCTTTGAAAAAGAATAAAAGAAAGAAGAAAATAATTCTTCTAGGGAAATTAAACCAAGTATCTATGTAGTTAGGAATGAGTAAGTATTCTGCTCCGGCATCACATAGATTGCCCCAGTTTGCCCAGATGTGATACTTTGTATTTTAGTAACTACTTAGTTTTCTATTTAGTAACTGGCTGTTATCTTTACTCATACATCACTCAGGAGATGAGTGGCACAGGCAAGTCAGCTTTTTTGTTAAGAACAGTATCTTTTGTACGTTCATGCAAGTAATTTAAATGTATGCTATTTGTAATAGCCTTTTCAGAAAGACACAATCTACCCTGCATAACATGCTAGATTTTGAGAGGAAGTTATTACGTACATATGAAAGAAACATCAAAAAGAATAAAATCTTCTGATTAATGTATTTAATAATTTAATTCTTTGGTTTTCCATGCAGACTGCTGTTCGCCACGAGTCTTGCAATGGCTTGTACAAGTTGTCTCTCTCTGGGCTGGATGGAGGAGACTCAATTAATCGATCCTTTCTGCTACTGGCTGCATCGACGTTATTAAAGTTTCTCCCTGATGCTCAAGCTCTGAAACCAATCCGGGTGAGGATTTCAGAAATGACAAGACTTTATCACAGATCTATTTAAACTTCCTTTTGTTAATACAGAAAGAAAAAATAATAGCATTAGCACATCAGACAAATTATCTGGCTACGTCTAACATAGTGTTTGTGATGCACTGAGATATTAAGTCTTTTGTTCTTTTGTCTGATGTGCTTCAGACCAAAAGCAATTTCTTTTCACAGATAGAGGATTATGAAGAAGAAACAGTGCTGCGACCAGGTTGTAAGGAATATTTTTGGCTGCTGTGCAAACTGATTGATAACATACACGTCAAAGATGCAAGTCAGGTAGGGTTTGCTTTGTATTCATCTGAATGTTTGCGTTTTTAAATGTGAGTATTCAAAGCACTTTTAGTGCAGCATGAGACATTTTTACTGAAGATCTGGTGAACTGCTGTGAACAGCTCTTGGATCTTTCCTACCTCCCAGTTTTCCCTACCCTCTGATATGTACTTAGTAGCTCTTGGCTAAAGGACCCTTCTGTTACTGGACCTGCAGAGTCAAGAAGGGGGAAGGGTGTACTACACAAAGAGGGTAAACTTAAGTGAAGGTGACAGACATTGGGAACATCTGTGAGATTCACTGTTCATAACTTCAGTATGGTCTAAGGGGGAGGTAATCAAGTATTAGACTAAAGCTGAGAGAGGAACAAATGTCAATTAACAGCCACTTAACACAGGTTAGAAAACTTACTCAAAACTCTTGAAACATCTCAAGAGGGTTAAATTACTTTTGGGGCAAACTGTGCAACTGCTTGTGCTGGCTCCTGGCCCTGCATAGATCTTTCTAGCTCATTCTCAGAGTTGTGGCAGGAGTGTGGGAAGGGGAAGAAGACAAAGCCTTATCTTGGTTTCTCTGGAATGGAAGAGTCTTGTTCTCTCCTGACTCTGAACGTTCTCAGCAGAGGCAAAAGTTTTGCTCCTTTGTTCCCCCTGCCCCTCTTCCTCTGCTCAGTTTCCTTCCATTTCCTTCCATCCAACCCTAACTAGTCTGTGATTCTATGATTCCTGTTTTATTGAATCTCTTAGCTATAGGCTACAGTTAGGCATGCTTCTTCTGTATGTTGCTCAAGGAAGAAATGCTAATGGGACTTGTAAAACTTCTGGTGACAAACTGCGTGTTCTTGTGAGAAATAGCAATGAAACTTTTCCTTTAAATTAGTAGTATTCCATTTTTTGGGTGTATGGTATCATATTTGTGGGATCTGGAATTGAAAGAATAACTATTACTTAATTTGAACTATCACATTGATTTTAAAGAACAGTTTCATCTCTGTATAAAAATACATTAAATACTGTTGCAAGCAATAACAAAATTCCATCCGAAAGCATAGCCATAGTTTTACACTGGGCTTATAAATTCTAATTCACGGAGTTCATCATTATTTTCCATTTATATTCCATTTTCTTTATTTTTAATCAGACAACACTGCTTGATTTAGATGCCCTAGCAAGACACCTTGCTGACTGCATTCGGAGGTAAGGTTTGCTAACTCATTTCTCTTGTCAATTGCGTCATATTTAATGGGGTAGAGCTTTAACATTTCTTTTATATGTATATGTACATATAGCAGAGAAATCTTGGATCATCAGGATGGCAACATAGAAGATGATGGACTTACAGGACTACTTCGTCTTGCAACAAGTGTTATTAAGCACAAACCACCATTTAAATTTTCTCGTGAAGGCCAGGTAAGAAAACACCACAAGAGATCTAAATCGTGTTGTTTCTTGCTATTGTACTTCCTTTGTTTCACCTATTTTTCCACCATTTCGATTGCAGGCATCAGTATATCATGTTTCTGGCCTTAGGATGATCGATAAAAATACACAGACAATCCTGGAACAGTTTGGGTTGGAAAGGACCTAAAGATCACTCAGTTCCAACCCCCTGCCAGGGCAGGGACACCTCACACTAAACCATGTCACCCAAGGCTCTGTCCAACCTGGCCTTGAGCACTGCCAGGGATGGAGCATTCACAACTTCCCTGGGGAGCCCATTCCAGTGCCTCACCACCTTTACAATAAAGAACTTCTTCCTTATATCTAACTATATTAAAAAGTAGTACATACAGTCCCTTTCCTTTACAACCATATTAAATTTCAAGGTAGGGTTCTTGCATCCTTGAAATGTTACTTATTTCCATTCATAGCCTTTAAACTATTTCAGTATTGATCAGCATAAACTGATTTAAGTCATTAACAACAGCTGCTTTTTGACCATATCCTGGGTCAGTTGTGATCTAAAAGTAGCATTTAAGCTCTACATCTCCACAGTGGTATGCACCTCTTAAAAGAATATTACATTTCACCTTTGCTTGCAGGATGGGACAGTGGCCAAACAGGGGAAATTGCTGAAAAATTCTTACTTTGTATTTCAAGGACACATTGTTTATTAAATAAAAACCTTGTGGTGATGTTTTCACGTGGCATAAAACTTGATTTAAACTGATGTTTTTTCCTATAGGCTGCTCGGAGCTTATAATTCAACCTTTAGTTGAGGTTTCCCCAGGAAAACAATCCTCTGTATCTAATTAGGCTGTATCTATCCTGTCTGTTTACTCTGTTACCATAAAATGGCCCTGAAGGTAATTGTACTCACCAAAAGTTTCAACAGTGTCCACATTGTGCAGGACCTAATGGAAAATTGCCCTGCTAACAGCATTTAAACAGACTAATACTATGTAATTCTCCTGGAATAAGTGTCTTTTAAGTATGGAGAGCTTGCAGATTAAATTAGAGCAAGAGTTCAATTCACAGAGTGCAGCGTGGAGGATGATGTAGAAATTCAAGTAGTAGAGGTACCCAAAGATCAGGTTTATGTAGCTTAGATATGTGGAAAGTATAAGAAGAAAGCAAAAGGGAAGCTTAAGTAGAGAGGAATGATACTATACAAAACCCTAAAATATGGTGCATGTATGTAGTATATCACAGGGAGGCGATGAATTTGATTGGAAAACCTGGATGAGTGTGAACAGAGCAGTATCCACACAAAGTGCTCACAAGGAATTGGGCTTTGCTGAGAGAAAAGAACTTAGTAGATGTTCTGAGACCAAGTCATGATCTAGTATTATTTTTTCTAATTCTATATACAATTAAGAACACTTATTAATTGCACATTATAAACTGCATTAGTGAAGAGCTTTGTATTGTGTTCAGTGTAATAGGGTTGTGAAACCAAACGCTCTGAGCAAAAGCTGGGGCAAAAACCAGCCAGGACAATACATTGTCAAATACTGAAGATAGATTAGGCTTGCCTAGAGGATTCTGATGCTCTGCTGGGCCTTTTCTTCCCTACTAATTCTTTCTCTGAGCAAAACCATCTCTGGTGTTCTTTGTCTCCACTGCTCCAACATGTCAGAATCCAATGAATACAAATACAAGATTGAGAATGGTAGTCAGCCAAACATAGTTCCAGGTCTTTGAAGTTACTTCTTTTCTGGACACCTTAACGTGGTTGGTGTGTTAACAGACCTGTTTGGAGACAGCTGCAGCACAGCACTAGGCTGCAGCTGAGAGCACAGTCTAAAACTTGGCTTAGTAGTTGTAGCTGGTCAGCTGACGAGCTGTAATCATCTAAACCTGACACGTATAGCTAGGAATGAAAAGGAAGCAGGCTGCTGCCCTGCAAGCATTCTTGGCACAGACTGGCTACCAAAGAACCAGGTATATAAAGTTGTTGATTTTACATGTTTTCTTTCTACAAAATGTGGAGAAATCTGAAAGATCTTTAACTATATTGGCAGGGGAAAACCTTTCTTTATTATTCATTCATAACCATAAGACCCTGCTTGTAAGATTTTCTATGATTTGATATTAAAACTGTAGGAATTTCCCTGCACACTGGAACAAGGCTTTTCATGGTGATTTTGCTGTGTACTCTGCAGAAGGTCATTTGTGGAAATAGTTAGAATTTAGATTTTATAGCAGAGCCTGCCTTTTAACATCTAAAGGTTTCATAAGTAAATATTCCTGAGCAGTGAAATACAGGAAGAACAGTTATTGCAGTGTAGAAACTGTAGAATGAAGTGTAATAGCTGGACTGGCACCCTGTGCTCAACAAATGAGGAGGAATTTTGTCCCTAAAAAAATCAAGATGACCTCTTTGGGAGGGAAAAGAGTAATGAAAGTTCTGCAGAGGTAGAGGATTTGTTGTCTGATTATATGGACAACTAAAGTGATACACTATTAATATGATTTAATGATTGAATAGAGTTTGGTAAGATTGCAGATATTTTACAGGAAGCAGCAGAGTGCAAGTGATGGATCATGTCACCAGCCCTAGACATAAAGTGTGCACATGAATTGCTGGTTGCTTATGGGTATTTGGTGAAATACTGCTTCATAAATCCTGCTCAGTTTTTTCTTTCATGGTCTGACATTATACCACTGAAATGAGTAATTACTGATGTTCACTTTGTAGCTGAAAGTTGGCTTTATCACCATTCTGCACTTCTTTGAAGGTGCTGTAGTTGTGCAAAAAGGTGATGAAGTTTAGGCAGATCAATCTCTTTTTAGTGTATTATTATTAGAGTATTTAATTAATTAATAATTAATATTCATCTGGTATAGTAAAGATAAATAAGTGTGTAATAAGGTGTTTGTCATCCAAAGGCAGCCTGACTTGGAACAACTATCCCGTCTTTTGTAGCTCAGTTAATATTCCAAACATGAAACATTACAAAGATACACTTCTAGTACACATGGTACATAATTTAATATGTATTTTAAGGTTGATTAGCAATTCATAAAACTCAGATCGAGTTATTAAGGTTATGTGCTGTCTTTCACTAGGAGAAACTGGCCCTAACGTTACCAAAAATGTGTGTAGTCTGTGAAATCAATCATGAATCAAGCATTATTCGTCATTCTTTTCCACTGGACATGTTTCTCTTTAGGCTCTAGTATGGTTACGGTGCACTTTATGTAGTATAAAGTAAGTTGTTGAATTCCCTCATTCAGAACCTGTATACAAGTCGGAAAGTTCTGTAAATCATGGAGGTCTAGAAGGTCTATAGACGTTTCTATAAGCTTGTTAATACATTACTTCTTTAGGAATGTGTTCAACCTGCTAAATGTGCCAATTGAACTGTTTTACAGGAGTTTCTGAGAGACATCTTCAATCTTCTCTTCTTGCTGCCGAGCTTGAAAGATAGACAACAGCCAAAATGCAAGTCACATTCTTCAAGGGCTGCTGCTTATGACTTGCTGGTAGAAATGGTAAAGGGGTCCGTGGAAAACTACAGGCTGCTCCACAACTGGGTTATGGCACAACACATGCAGTGTAAGAACCTTTATTCATATACAGATTTTGAGTATTTTGTGGAAAACTAGTCCATTTTCCCACAGTGAACATTCTCTGTTCATTTTGGGTTTGTTTGGTTTGAATTTTTGGATTTATAAAGTTCAGTAAAGAAAGTATTAGTGTACTTGTCATATGGACTGTCATTACACTGAGTAGTCCCAACTTTCCAAAAGTAGTCATGATGAAGTAAGACACTGTTGCCACTAACACTGCTCTTAACATTCCACTTTGTAGCTATACTGCTCACCCACCATCACGTACAGCAGTGTCACAAAGCAGATGTCGGCATCTTTTGCTCACCTAGCAAATGAGTGGTTTTAACCCCATGTATGATTTTCAGATCATCTGTTCTTAACTATGGGCTGTTTATAGTATGTGGTCCTGTTAAATGATACCAACACACAGATAACATAGTGAGAGTGGATTTTCCATGTTTCATTATGCTTGGGCTGGATTTAAATTTCTGTTTTCCCCCTCTAACATGAAGAAACATGGTACAAAACCGAAGTCTATAAACCACACTGAGGTGTAGTGGCTCTTAACAGCAGTGTCGTGTTCCCAGAGTCTCTAATATCTCTGCAGTTGAGCTCTGTCTGTACCCACATGTCTGCATACAGTGCTAATACAATTTTGTTCAGCCTCTTGGCTTTCACGCTTCCTGTGTTTTGGAAACACAATCCCTATGCATAATATGTAAATTACCAGAATTTGAAGTTACTTAATATTTCATCTTTGATTTGCAAATTCTCAGTGTGCATTTTTAGCTTGATAGATTTCCTTTCACATGCCTGGTTTCAATTCCTGTCACCTGAGGATCTGTAATTTATTATAATCTATGGAATTGATTTAGCACCTCACAATTCAGGAAGCAAAAGAGAAATCTGATCGTATTAGTGTTTTGTGTTCTGCACTCCAAAGTCTCCTGTGCTCAGGGAAAACATGAAGGTTGGATATTGCTGTTTGCTGTGAGTACACCTTCTGCTGCTGAGGTTGTATCTCCCCAGGTGCAATCATTCATTTTCCACAGTTAATATCTTTCTCACTCCCAATCCCAGTGATTCCTACGTGCTGGAGTTTTCTGTCACATCTACCACAGTTGTTACTTCCTTCCCAATACGCTTCTCTAGATTTTTATGTTCCTTCCTGAGTTCTTCAGAGCCATCTGGTCTGTGCTCCTGCTTCATATTCAGTGGAGCTCAGTTTCATGAATGCTAATTTTATTACAACTGGCAGAGTGCCATTGTCTCTTCCTGATGTGCAACTTGACATAGGACTTTTGATACCTCATTTGTTTAAAGTCTTGTTATTCCACTGATGTGATCCAAAGATGCTTAAAACTGGATTTTTCCACTTATCTCTGTAATCTTATTAGCCTTTAAAAATCTCAATTGTAGCTGTCTCCCTGTTCTTAGGAGAAATATAAAGGAAAATATCATCACTTTCCATCCTGTCTTTGCTTTTAACATTTTAGTTTTGTGGTTCACTGTAGACATTTTTGCGCCTGCCACTTGTACAGTTGTCCTCTATTCTCACCAGTTGCTGTCTCTGCCATTCTACCATGTTTTCCTCCTTACTGATTGAAGCCCGGATGCTCTTATGAGAAGGCCTTAATTTAATGCAGCAAAACGAAGTAGAAGTTTCAAAAGGAAAACATTTTATTAAAGGATCTCTAGTCTATTTTCCTTGGGACAAAACCAGACAATTAAATAGGATTCCAATTAACAGTACTGTTACTGAGACTATTCTGGCAGTCATTAAAATGTACTGTGTACTGTTGTTCAGACTTACAGTAGCATGAATAACATAAAGTAGTTGTAGTAAAGTTTCAATTTCAGCAGCATTTTGCTTCTTCATTTCCACTAATGGAGCTTCCTTCATTAATGGGTTGAAGAAGAGAATGACTTGGGTGCTTTCTTCTACTTCACAGATAGGTGGTGTTCCATGCAGACCTTAGGGTGTTTTCAGCAGGTGATAACTGTAGGAAATGAACTGCTAAGTGTCTGAATCAGTGGGCTTCTTTCCTCCTTTTCTCAACAGGGCTAACGATTAATGCAGACTCTGATCTTCTTAAAGAGGGGATTTAGGTAACCTCTGTTGTTGCTCATAAAATTGCAGTTTTGGAGTTTCACTTCTTCAAAGACCAAGACTAATAAAAGCATTCAGTTCAAAGGAGGGAAACAAGACCAGCCGCTTTGCTTCCTGGAAGTTTAAGATAGTGTCTGATGTTATGTTTGAAGCAGAAGCATGATGAGAAGGTGGAGCAGGGAGACACACACAGTCATTCCTGGAGGAAGAGATTAAGATTTATTTTGCTTAAAATAGAATGTGAATATTATAAGTTTGGGTGCAGGTTTCCCTACCCGAGAAAAGGCTGATTTCTGTTGCGACAGTGAGGAATAAAGAAGATAGGCTCAAAGTTACCTTTCTGCTTAAGATCCATATGGAAGAAGGGAAAGTTCTTATTATGAAAATGAATACAAGTCACTTAAAAATCCCAGGGTGGAGAAAACAAGATCTTCCTGATCCATTCCTTGTCAAATCTCTGAAAGCTCTTTGTCAGACTGAAGCAGGAGGAAGATGCTCCCGACTGTTCTCATGAAGTATAACATAGTAATCTGGGTTTTTTGTAATTACAACTTGATGAACCATAAGCACAACGATAGATGCTGAGTCCTTACATCAGAAAGGGTGAATTGAGATGTTGCAATTTAAGGATTTCAGTTAAAGAAGGGAATTCTGTGGTGTTCCACCGTGCTTATTACTTTGTTAGGAGGTTAAATGTGGAGGAGAGCTTTGTTTCAACTGGCTGATCAGCCCAGTGTAAGCAGGTAACATGAGGTCACCCTGCTGAGATTTGTTGAAATAAAAGTAAAACTTTTCCCTTCCCTACTTGAAGCTGCAGGGCTAATAGTTGTTTTGATGCCAGTGCCAAAATGAAGATTACAACAATTACTTGTTGTGCAACAGAACATCTTGTGGCTCTGGTCTCTGAAGATGTGTGGATCTGTTCAGAAGATGCCAAATAGTTTCCTGAATTTATAGCTGGTAGTATGAATTGAGAATAATCCTTGATGAGCCTTTAATCTGTGACAAAATAATTAAGGATTTAAAATCCAAATCTTGAATCCATGTGGCTTTCATGGATTGTAAAATGAATCCAGGCTACCTTTTTTTTTCCTTTTTCTCTGTATATCTGAGCATAGACTTCAATAGAAGTGCTGAATTACTTATAGGGACACTGCCTTTTTGGAGAATGGTATCTTTGGGTAGGAATAGCAAAGCTAGATGTAAGGTTTTTGTGCCAAACTTCTTGCATACCAAGGAAAACAGGCTGCAGAATTTCTTTGGGTACTGGATTAGTTCCTCTCTAATTCAGTGCTTGCCTCATCAGGTTGCCTCTGCTGCTCAAAGGAATAATTGCCCATTCCATTCTCTGGCGTGGGATGCTAGAAGGAGAAGCTTGTCAGTGTCTAGAAGCACTACTAATCACTTACAAATGGTTTGTCTAGTCTGGTTACCATCTTCTTGACTGGCAGATGAGAACTTTCCCATTCTTCCAATTTCTTGGCAGCCATATCAGAACAAGGCTTATTAAGAAGACTCTGTCTAGTGCCATCCTGTAAGAAACAGATTGCTACATCTGGTCTGAAATGCAGAGGAATATAAAGCTTACAGGGAAAGAAAATGTATTTCCAACCTGATTCTCTCTTTTTCTCGTAGATTGCACATTTCTTTGGTATGTATGGCTTTCAAGTGCAGTAAAAAACATTCCTTCTCTTCCTGTAAAAACTCTTCCCAAGTTTATTCAAGCTTGTATATAGCCAACCACTTTATTCCACTGCACTTTGGTGTCTTACCTCTTGATAAGCCTCTGTCTATCTTTTATACTGGTCAAAAAGATCTTTTGCTAATCTGGCATCCTTTATAGTAGATGTCATTCTGAAACCAGCCTCTCTGAAAAGAGAGGTCTCACTTGGTGTGTGGTTGTCTCTGATACTAAATTTGTACTCTGTTACATGAAGGGAAGGCTCTCAAGCTTGTCTCTGTGGGTGCAGAGGCTTGCTTTGCTCTATTGCAGTGTGACAGAGGGGTGTGTGAAAATGGATAGTAGAAACTGTGAGTAATTTTTGTGCTGGAGAAGTGACTGGTATATGTTTGGGAGCTCCTAAGTGTAGTGTGTAATGAAATAGAAGTATGTTCTCAGTGGTTTAGGCAGTGCAGGTGTTAAGGAAGCTATGCTTGGCTTGTATAGAATCACAGAATGATTTGGGTTGTTAAAGGACCTTAAGATCATCTAGTTCCAGCCACCTTGCCATGGGCAGGGGTACCTCACACTAGACCATGTTGCCCAAGGCTCTGTTTAACCTGGCCTTGAAAAACAAATTATAAGAACAAATTTCATATGTTTATTATATTTAGAGTTTATGGATGCTCTTGGTAATGAAAATGTTATGTTGTGGTTTTACGAAGCTTCAGTTTAAAGGAAGAGGTTGGAAGACCATTACTATGTGTAAAACTACCACCAAAACAAGTGTAAGAGATGATACTTGCCGTGAGCAGTGCTTTGAAGAGCACAGCACATCACTTGCAGCCCATAGTGTGGCACCTGGAAAGGCTCACTGCTGTATCAGATGATTTTTCCTGATGCACCTGTACTGCATTAGTTACAGTCTAGCTCATGTCTGTAAATGTAGACTGCAGAAACAGGGTGCATCTTATTAATGTAAACATAAAGTTTTACTTGTATTTATGCCTTTTTAAATTGGGCTTTTAATTGATTTCTTTCTGCATGTGTGATTTATGTTTTTTACAGCTTCCCATGCACCTTACAAGTGGGATTATTGGCCACACGACGACGTTCGTGCTGAATGCAGATTTGTGGGTCTAACCAATCTTGGAGCAACGTGTTACTTGGCATCCACCATTCAGCAACTGTACATGATACCAGAGGCCAGACAAGCAATATTTACTGCAAAGGTATGCTTCTGATAGAAGTTTAAATTTAGAATGGTTGCAAATGCTGATAAAGTATCAATTTTAAGAAGATATTAAGAAGATAAAGAAGATTTCTGCAGGATTTAGTTTGCTTGTTGTTCACTTGGAGTATTCTGCTGATGTCTAAAGGGTTGTCTTTTTTAATGTACTTGTAATGCAGTAGGATATTAAGGTGGCATTGTGATAAAACATGTTCTCAAATTCATATTTCTTTTGCTGTCAACTATATAAATTCAGGTTTGGGTTTATGTGAATTATCTGTTGTTTCTTAACTCCTAATTTGTCATTTTGTTAGGGTAAATGTCATTCTCATTCAATGTTTATGAAAGCCCACAGCATAGAATCATAGAATAGTTAGGGTTGGAAAGAACCTTAAGATCATCCAGTTCCAAACCCCTGCCATGGGCAGGGACACCTCACACTAAACCATGTCACCCAAGGCTTCACTCAACCTGGCCTTGGACACTGCCAGGGATGGAGCATTCACAACCTCCCTGGGCAACCCATTCCAGTACCTCACCACCCTAACAGTAAAGAATTTCTTCCTTATATCCAGTCTAAACTTCCCCTATATAAGCTTGAATCCATCACCCCTTGTCCTATCACTACAGTCCCTGATGAAGACTGTCTCCAGTCTCCAGCATCCTTTTAGGCTCCCTTCAGATATTGGACGGCATGTATCTCATGCTACCAGAAGTACACCAAGTCCTGTAAATTACCATACATTCATGAAATACAATATTACTACTAGGTATTTATTGTAAAAGAGAAAGCTTCATTTTGGTCCCTGTCATCAACAGGGCATGTATAATGTGTGAAACACCCTCATTGCAGTGACCTCATCATTTTTGTTATCATTGTGTTAGTGGTAGTATTCCCTGAACTTCATTTAGACTTAGCCATTTACACAGAAACAAATTCCATACAGCTGCTGCTGTATGTGAAACGCATTGTATAGTGGGTGGATCAAAACTCCCACATAAGCAAATTGATAAAAATTACTCCAGAATTACTGCAGTCTTTGTAATACCTTCACAAAAGCTCCCAGCTGCAGTAAATTTTTAGCAAATAGAGCCATTTTTTGACTTAGGTTTAATGTTGACATGCCAAGAAATTGAGTAGGTGGTGCTTCATATACAAGTGTAAAGTGCACTTTGTGTTCTTGTACACAAGTGTTTTCCATAATTGTCCATAATAAAGTGGTTGGAGTTTTCCTTCAAAAGATGGTTATTTCATCTGTTTAAGGGATGTTTGGGGAAAGTTACAAGCCAAAAGATAAAGTCTTCTTGTATGGATTTCTTTTAGTATTCAGAAGATATGAAACACAAGACCACTCTCCTAGAACTCCAGAAAATGTTTACATACTTAATGGTAGGTGCAAATAGAGGATATTTTATAAAGTATCCTATTTTTTGGGGGGATTGGATGGGGAGATATGGGCAAGAAAAATGTTACTATTCTTTATGTCAGCATCTTAAGTCCTTTATGTCTACGTTCTGTAGATGAGCGTCTTAACTGAGATACTTTTTACTTACTTGAAAAC
This sequence comes from Melopsittacus undulatus, assembly GCF_012275295.1. Taxonomy (NCBI): domain Eukaryota; kingdom Metazoa; phylum Chordata; class Aves; order Psittaciformes; family Psittaculidae; genus Melopsittacus; species Melopsittacus undulatus. The sequence goes on along the minus strand of NC_047529.1, from coordinate 4,240,557 downwards.
TGTTACTTAGCAAATCAGTTAAGCAAATGTAATGGTTTCCATGAAGAGACAATGTAATCCTCATCTAAAATATGTTTTGGTATTGGGCACCAACTACCAGGCTAGCAAGAACCAGCTCTCAGACATTACTGACTGAATAATGTGTTCTTAAAAAATGTTTGTGAAGTTAATGGGAGCATGAGGATCAGGTGCCACAGTCTGAACATCCTTCATTTAAACCTTTCACCCCCAGCACATTAATGCTCAAGTGAGAACAGGTTGGTACCATAGTTATAGGACGTTAGTTACAAGTCTTAAAATCAAGCTGCTTTTTAGTTAAATGTTGTGGCTGGGCTGTGCCCTGCGTGGACACCCTTTGCACACTTACATTGCTAAATCTCAGGGTGGCCCAGGAGCATCCTGGCCAGCCATCTGCTCGGATGCAGTAACAGGGTGGATTCAGACAGCAGACCAGGTTGAAACTGGGTAATTGACTGTGCTTTCCTAATGAAGTATTTGATTGTTACAGGAGCCCTCCAGGTAAGAATCTGGGACAGTTCTACTATTACACTGCTGCCTCTAGTCCAGTCTCCCAACTGACTTTGTGAATAGTCAATAGAAACTGTTCCAGCAGAAATGACTGCATCAGTCTTCTGTATGGATTTAAGATAGTTTAGAGATACTTTGTATGTACTAAGGTGAGTAAGCAGTCGGGAATTACACAGATGCTTGGGAGGTCACAGAGGGCTCCCAGCTGGATTATAGGAATTTAGCAAAATGGTGCTTCAAGGAGCCTCCCCAGATCTAACTGAAGATAACCACAAGAAGGACCATAGCAGTAGAGTTCCATCACCACCAGACACAGCCTGGCTGTCCTGTTAGGATGCTTTGATTCCATATGTGAACACCATGCCAAGATTCCAGTAAATTATTTGTTCTTTTTAACAAAGACCCTGCCATGAGGGGCTGTCCAGCACTGTTGCCATTCACCTTGTATCGCACAGACCTTGATGTAAAGGGTTCTAAGCCTGATTCTTTGTAATCATGAAACAACTTGTTTGTCCCAGTTTCCCTGGTGATAAAATAAACTATATTATTTTATTCATTGCGTTTTTCTTGCTTCAGTATTTTAAAGGCTGTTCTAATGAAATAGAGCATTAAAAAGCCACTAAAAACGTTGAGATTCCAGAACCAAACAAAATTGAGGCAGGTCAGAGGTGTTCACTGTTGTTAAAATAGTGAGACATTCCTGAAATAATGAAAAACCTGAGGAGAGCTGAGTGGTTTTGTTCTTGGCACTGGCTTTTGTGGAAGACATTCATGACCACTTTGAAGGCAAAATAGAGGAAAGGAATTTAGATGGGTAGTGCCTGCCATAAATCATAATGAAAATGAATCCATGTATTTATATAAGCATAAAATAAAACAGGAGCATAAAATCTTGGGATGATTTACCATTATTAAAATGTTGGAGAAGGACTTTTTCCAAACAAGCTAATAGCTACAGGAAGCACTGTCTTGACACATGTCCTTAAAAGAAACCATTCTGTGTGTTGTTATTTACAAGGACAAAGTTCCTTCTGCTTTAAGTTCTGCATTCCCAGTGTGCAAGGCAGTGGAACGGGGGATGTATTCTAAAGAACTGCTTTATATGGCACATTCTTTTCTCTGACTAAACACATGCATGAGAACTAGGTGACAAGTTTATACCATAGAGAAGTCTGAATGAGAATGAAGCACTTGTCAAGATTTAAATCAGTAATGTCGGGCAATACAGAAACACAGGCTGATGTCCTTTGTATTGTTTAGTTTCTAAACAGCCATGCAGAAAATGGATGTGTGACATTTTCAGCCAAGTTATTTTCTTTTATTGAGCCATTCTATTAAATATTATTTGATACTTTGCAAATGAATTTCATAATAATGATCTATTAAAAATGGCTTTACATTTCATCAGAAGCATTTAAGCACTTAACTGTAACACCCATACAGAGATGTATGTAAAAGTATGTCCCTTTTTAAATAGGCATTTATCTGATACATATGTTTGGTGTATCTGTGTAATATAAAATATAAGGATTGGTGTTGATTTGCTTTGCTTGGTATTTTTTCCCTTCAAGGAAAGCGAGTGTAAGGCATACAATCCAAGGCCTTTCTGTAAAACCTACACCATGGATAAGCAGCCGCTGAACACCGGAGAGCAGAAGGATATGACAGAGTTCTTCACTGACCTAATAACGAAAATAGAAGAAATGTCTCCAGAACTGGTGAGTTATTAAGAGGGAGCAAAAGGGAGCTTGAAAACGTACAGATTTGCTCAAATTTCCTTGACAGAATGTATTAATTCATTCACAGAAAAATACAGTGAAAAGTTTGTTTGGAGGTGTTATCACAAACAATGTTGTTTCTTTGGTAAGTATTCGTCCCTCATGCTTATCTGTTAAAGATTAGTGGGTTTTTAACTTCTCAAAACAGTTACTTCATTGCTTTCCTCTTTCATTGCTGTGATTCAGGACTGTGAGCACGTAAGTCAGACTGCTGAGGAGTTCTATACAGTAAGATGCCAGGTGGCAGATATGAAGAATATTTATGTAAGTACTGCCAGGTTGTGTACCATAGATCACAATTATAACCAGGGGCAGTCGAGTATAAAAGACTGTTGAATGTGTTGGTGCTTTCTGTATCTAATTTTGGTGTATTACTAGGTTTATATTGCTGGGTGATTTGGTTGAATTGTTTCATCTCTTCAATGCAACATGCTATCAGCTGGTGCCATTTGGAATTGAGTAAAGACTGTGTTACAGTCAGTAATTACTACTTGCTTCTGTGCTTTAAAAATACCATGGCCATTTTTATAGAAGAGAATTGTAAATGTCAAAAGGTTTTACAGATACATGCACTATTGGTTAGTAAGTTAATTTAAAACTTACACCAGCATAATTTTAGGTTTTAAACAAGTATTAATCCCCACACTTGGAATTTGAATTTTAAGTACTTAAATTCTTTGGGACAGCTTGGAATATTGAGTGCCATTTTTCTGAACTGGCTCCTAAATTTTGTGTTTGGGTTAGGAAGTGGTTTTCCTGTCAAACTGTGCTCGTAGTTCAGGTGCGTGTACTTCTTGCAACCTTTTGGATGCCTTTGACCCCCTTTACTTTCATAACTTAATGGCAGGGTTAAATTTACTGTAAGATTGAAAGAGAGGGGTTTGTAAAGCGGGCCATGCAAACACAAGATATAAATACCTAGGAAAAATGTAAGCTCCTTCTTGTTTATTCTATCAGGAATCTCTTGATGAAGTAACTATTAAAGATACCTTGGAAGGTGACAACATGTATACGTGTTCGCATTGTGGGAAGAAAGTGCGGGCTGAAAAAAGGTATGATTAAGAAGAAATAAACTTTCCTAATGTGTCTTTTTACTAATTACTGAAATTACTATTGGAACGAGAGTAATCCTTGTAGATGAACAGGACTGTGGCTTCATTCGATTTGCCACTGTGTATGCCTGTGAGGATGTGATCCCTGTGCAAGTGAGCACATAAGTAAGAAATCAAATTGCCAAAACAAAGACTATAAGGTAACTTAACGAAAGGTCACCTAGAGAATAAAATGGTTGTGTCCTTTTTCAAGGTAGATAAAAGTAAATTTGTAGAGATTAGTGCCTTTTGAAATCTGTTGCTTCTCCTGTTATTAACTTTTCAGAGGTTATTCAGGACCTGTGTTCCTCATTATGCTATATAATTGCTTAGGGTTTCATGCATAACCCCAAAGTTCTTAATTGAAATTCATAGTTTTAGAAATCATAGAATCCCAGAATGGTTTGGTTGGAAAGGACCTCAAGCTCATCCAGCTCCAACCCCTGCCACGGGCAGGGACACCTTCCACTGGAGCAGCTTGGTCCCAGCCCTGTCCAACCTGGCCTTGAACACTGCCAGGGATGGGGCAGCCACAGCTTCTCTGGGTACTCTGTGCCAGAACTTCTAATTAATATCTTACATAAATATCCCCTGTTTAAACCCATCAGCCCTTGTCCAAACATTACAGTCCCTGATATGAAGCATCCCCTCTCCAGCATCCTTGTAGGCCCCTTTCAGATACTGGAATCTGCTCTGAGGTCTCCATGCAACGAAAATGTTTTGGTATTTTAAAGAGTCTGCTAATAGCTGAATATAAAAGGTGTATTGGCTTTATATTGCAGCTAACAAATTTCTGGTTTAGAAATGACAAACCTAATCATTTTTGTAGCTGTTCAAACAACATGGGTGAAAGAGAAACCTACTTTAAAATCAGTATTGTGACGTTGATGAGATTTAATACACAATATGTTCTGCATTGAAACTCATCAGTTACAGGAGAGTAACTCCATATAATGAGGGGATTTGCATTGTTAAATACATTCATGACTCATTTTATGGTGTCAGTTTGCAAAACTGTCATTCAAGCCATGAGTAAGTTCGATGTTTCTTCCAAGACATGATGATAGGCTAGATAGAATTGTTCAGGAGGCTGAGCTTGACCTTCTTGCTGCCCTGCTCCAGGGCATTCTGATAACTGAATTTCATATTCATCTGTCTTAGCAATTCCAATTTTATGTTTGAAATAAATGTGTTTAAAATCTTTGTGAAAATACAGTTCAACCTGCTAAGCTTTTGTAAATCATGATTATTTCTAATCCTTCAGGGCGTGTTTTAAGAAACTACCTCGAATCTTAAGCTTCAACACAATGAGATACACATTTAATATGGTAACCATGATGAAGGAGAAAGTCAATACGCATTTTTCATTCCCGTTACGTCTGGATATGACACCTTACACTGAAGATTTCCTCATGGGAAAAAGTGACAGAAAAGAAGGTATGCTTCATAAAACGAATTCAGCAAGCTTTGCCTCTTTCAGCTCTACCACTTCGTGTATGTATAACATAAGCAAACAATTCATTTTAAACAAGTAAAATCAAAGATCGTTTTAATCAACTTACTACACATTCTATTCAATATGAGAAAACTGGCCAGTTATTTCTGCTTTCATTCACCATTCAATTTGAATTATTCTTACATTGTTTTTAAAATATGAGAGAAATTACACAGAATTACCTACAGGTTGTTGTTGGCTTATTTTGATTTTCAGAGTAATGCTTGACTTCAGCTCATGGCTGACTACCTGCCATCATAAATAGGATGTGCTAGCTAGGAGTAACTTATTTATTAGTCCTCTTCAGTAGTGATGCTCTGCAGTGATTGTTTCACAAGGACTGGGGTCTGTGCTCCTTGTTCTGGGTATGGAGTTTCTGTCTGTTATCATTGTGCTGTGCTGAAAAGAAGTGCAGCTATAGGAAGTGTGTATGTATAGGAAATAACAGTAAATACTGCTTTCTGCTATTGCAGGGTTTAAGGAAGATGGTGGATATCTGAAAGAAACTGAAAGTTATGAATACGATCTGATAGGCGTAACGGTTCACACAGGAACAGCAGATGGTGGGCATTACTACAGTTTTATCAGAGATATAGTCAATCCTCATGCTTACAAAAACAACAAATGGTGAGTTATGCCAAACAGCATCTTGTGATTTCTCATTTTAAAATAACTACTATTATTTGGCTTTGTCAGACGCAGTTGTTTAGGAGATATGTGCCATAGGTTCTTCTCAAAAGCACAAGAGGTTGGGATTTGATAGGTGTAAGTATGTTAATTTATCAGCATGTGGATTTATGTGCTGTAGCTGTAATAGTTGTGGAGTGCCTCGGATGCAGGAGTAGCAGGAGAACGCCACAGCCTCATATTACAGCCAATGCTTGTTTCTTGACTATAAATATATTCCAGTCAAAAATGAACAGTCTGATTTAATGGACTGTCCTTCAGAAAATCTGCTACATTTATGGTTGTGGAATTCAGTCCTTTTTATTTTGTCCATTTTCAGTGACACAATAGCTTGAATTTTTCTTCACTTTGCCTCACAGGATGCAGTGAGCTTAGAAATGCTGCTGCAGTGGCTGGGTTATCTAAATCTGTTCTTACTGTGCTTTTTATATATGGAATTGTTTTCACATTTGATTTTCGAGTTGATCTAGCTGGTGATCTTCTATTGCCAGCTCCTAGATGCAATTTAGTGACATACTGAAATGTTAGACAGCATTTGTTTTTCTGTCTCTTCAAAGGTTAAAAAAAGATTGAGGATCTTCTTACACATCAGTGATAGATGAATAAATAACTTTGTAACTGGGACATCCCACTTCTGATTGGGAAAATTCTACATACATTGGGCATATCATGGTTGTGAAGAGGAAGAAAAAGTTGGGAGAAGTAACCTTGGAAAGGGATGAGATATAAGTGTGGAAAGGAGGAGGGTCTTGCTAGGTGACATAAAGCAGGGAACACTGCCTGTCATTTCTGAATGCTGTATCTTGGATTCTTAGCTGAGGCCCTGGCATAGGAGACAAGATTTCCTCTATTCCCATTCCCCAGAATAGCTAGCTGGAGCATTTTGTAACAGTTCAACTTGTGACCCAGTCCCTTCTGCAGAGAAAATCTGTCACTGTACCATCTTCTCTGCCTCCTTCCGCTTTGAGTTCTACTGTTCTATGGAATGATTCTCTATTTAATTTTGATTTCCATGTCACTCATATTGAGAAAGATAAGGCAAATCTTCTTGACTGCATTAAAACCCTGCCTGTAGAGAGTCAGGCTGGAAAAAATGAGGGAAGTAGTGTGTCTCTTGTTAGGAAAAACCAAGAACTATTAAATACTGACTTCCTGCTCTTACTGAAAGGAAGTCCTTTTGGGGATCAACTAGTTTAGTTTGCTGTGATTCAAACAAGACAGTAGAAGTTAATAGGAATACTTAAATCTGAAGAATTGTTTTAAGTGCTTGTTATGCTTTATTTGCCCTTAGAGACAAACAGCAGTTGTTTCAAAAGCTTTCTGTTTCACAGGTATCTTTTCAATGATGCTGAAGTGAAGCCATTTGATTCTGCCCAGCTTGCTTCAGAATGTTTTGGTGGAGAAATGACTGTAAGTTGTGACTTCTGTTTTTGTCATGTTCAACCATCACCATAACTGTTGTCAGTACTTGCATGGAGAATTCCATAGGGCTTACGTTTGGTCTGCCATCTGTTGTGAATGTATATGAAACAAAAGTGTTAGCTGGGTTTTATTAAACCTTTGACACCTTTGTTGAGCATGTGGACTTTTATCCTGTGTTCATTTAGGAGATGGTTGCTCTTCCACCATTGATCTCTTCAAAGGGTCTCCCTCTCCTTTAGGGGCTGAAAGTTTTGACCAAGTGAAACTGTTTGCAACTGCTGATGCAGCTGTCTAGTTTTTCTACACTTGCTGTAGTAATAAAGTGTAGAGCAACCAGTGTAGTTAGGACAGTAAAGGAGAAGGGTTTTAATTTCTCCTGTAACAACTCTCACATCATTTAATTTGTGAATATGAATACAGGTGTTTTTATGTGGTTTTGAAAGACAGGTATCAGAACTACACTGTAGGCCTTGTTAATGAATCTAAAGGAATTAGGGGAACTAGTCTCTCTTCAAAGTAGAGGTATGTCTTCACTATATCTGATTTTATCACCATATTATACATACTGACAAGTGAGTATGTAACTAATTTAGGAATCCTTTGCTTGGATGGCTGCTTTGCTCAGACCACTGACTGAAGGAGTAATTACTTCAAGCTTATGCCTCAAAACAGGGCTTTTTGATCTTTGTCTATGCCTTATGTCAGTGATTTCCAGATTCTGGTCTGTGAATCCCTTGTGGCCTGATCCTTTTTCATTGGTGGCAGACCTGAACTAAGAACTTGTCAGATCTGTGAACAGTTTATGCTGTGGTTCAGCGACAAAGTTTGAGCTCTCATATTAGTAAGTGGTTGTCAGGCTAACAGATCTAAAGGATTTCCAGGCTTAGATAGCTTTGCTTTTATTATAAGGAGATAAAGTTTCTTAAGTTGATGTTTGCTTCCTTTTGGCAGGGCAAGGTTTTGTAATACACTGTCAGCTTTATCTTTTGGGTCAGCCCACTGTCCTGTGACATCAGTCTGAATATTTTTATATGATGTTAATACAGATAAGAGTTGAATGACACTCAAATGTTCTCAGGTTATGCTTGAATTGATTGTTTTATAGTTCTGTATCATCGTATAAAACACACAATGAATAATGCAGGATCTCACTAGAACAGTCCTGTGCGTAAGAAAACTCCTCTTGTCTGATAAAGACAATAAAACAATATTTTATGTGTCAAATAGATAAAAGACCTTCAGGTGCCTTAAAGGAAGAGGTGTCAATGAGATGGGTGAGGCAGGAAATTGCATGAGATACAGATCACAATATTGCATAGCAACTGTGAAAAACCCAAAAAGGAGAAAGAAAGAAAGAAAGAAAATGACTTTGAACAAGAAATAAATTGTCAGCAGCCTCTCTGCAAGTGTCCTGATAAAATTCACTTGCACATTTGTCACAAACTGTCAATAACCAAACCATTAACAAACTTGTAATTAATGGTTTTACTTTCTTTTTGACAGACAAAAACTTACGATTCTGTTACTGATAAATTTATGGACTTCTCCTTTGAAAAGGTATTTCTCTTCCAAACACTTGTTCCATGATTATATTTCTACTTTCATGATTTATCTCTCAAAGCAAAAATGATACAGATGTTTTTCTCTTAAAGACACACAGTGCTTACATGCTGTTTTATAAGCGGATGGAACCAGAGGAGGAAAATGGCAAAGACTACAAATTTGATGTTTCATCAGAATTGCTGGAGGTACAAGTTGATTTGTTTTAATATCAATTTTAAAATGCCATAGGAAATACTAAACAGGAATCTCCATAACCACAGGAAAGCAAATACAGTTTAAATCAATAAGATGACTATTCTTTCATCGAGTTGCCTGCCTTAGCACAATGGTCTTTGATAGGAAGTAAATTCAGATTTCCATTGAATGTAAATTTTAGACATTTTCTCATTCTGACCTGTATTTTCTAATTTAATTCTGCATCATTCTGCTTCATATTTACAAAAATCAGTAGAACAGTGGTTGGTTGGTTGTTGTGAGCACTTACCAGCATTTTGTGAACAGTGGCAGTACTACAGGAAGGAGTAGTACCTGCTAACCAGCATCCTTTTCATCCTTTAGTTCCTCAGCAATATCTTGCTTTGAGGTGGGACAAGATAAGAGAATAGCTCCAACTCTTTGTTTGCACTTTTGCTAGGGGGTTTTCAAATTCCAAGTGAAAGCATCAATCAGAAACGGATCCCTCCTTCCCCATAGGCATAGAGTAGCCCAGGTTTTAGGAAAAGGGATAGTGGAAACAAACCCCAGTAACAGCTAAACCTCCCTGTTCTCCACAGTGATGGGGCTGTTTCTAGGACACTTGGCTGTTTATATAAAGATACTATTTAAGCCATGTGTGGCCTGAGAAATTGGAAAAGGTAGAGCACAGGAGCAGAGTGTTTCACTAGGGATCCCCCTGTGCTAGATACATCCCCAATATGGGATTTGTATGACATTCTTCTCCTTTTCTATCTCCTGAAAAGCCCGTTTCCCTGCTCCCTCTAGGGTATTGCTTTATCACTAACTATGTGTTAGGCTCTTAACTTAAAGAAACTCATCCCTAGCCAGCAAAGCAGATTGTGCTTTTCATCCTTCTCTTAAAAATAATAACAGATTTTATCAAGGTTAAGGTTTTAAATTATTTTTATGTAAAAAACACTACAGATGTGGTCAAAACCATCATTTTGTAGAGAGGAAAGGGGAAACCTGGCATGAAATCTTGTTCTGGTTAATGATGGAGAGGCAAATATTCCTATTTGAGAGTTTATCAGAAGTTCACAGAGCTCACCAGGCTTTAGGTCAGAACTTCAGCCATACCTGGCTGCTGGAAGGCCTGACTGATTGCAGTTAGTGAAGCTGTGTTTAGAGAGGTTTGGGGGGTTTTAAGTCACTGCACTGTCACAGACAGCACAATAAGGTCTAAAACTGTGGTTCTTTTTTGACGTGTTGGATCAGTTCTCAAAAACCTCAGCCTAAAAATGTAATAAAGTTGTAAAACTGAGATCACAGAAACGGAAGATTCTGAGCTCTGTTTCGCAGCCATACAACAGGCAAAACTAATACTCACTATGATATAAATAGCACAACTTTGAGCTAATCCTTTAAAATGAAGAAAATGCTTTCACACATAATTTTCCATAAGAAAAAATGCTGCTTTCTTAGCCATGGCAAGCGTTTAAATATTCTTAAAATCATGCTTATGTAGTGAAATAAACTGCTTTCTTGTATCTGATGTTAGCATTTTTTCTTCAGTGGATATGGCATGATAACATGCAGTTTCTACAAGACAAGAACATATTTGAACATACATATTTTGGGTAAGTTTTCCCTTAAAAATGTAATATTAATGCATCTTTTCTCGCTGATTTTCATAATGTCTTTTAATTAACAAATACAATTACTGACTCTAGGTTTATGTGGCAGTTGTGTAGTAGCATCCCAAGCACGCTACCAGACCCAAAAGCGGTTTCCCTGATGACAGCAAAAGTAAGTACTTTGAAAATATATCATAAAAATAAAATTAAAATCATGCTTATTCTGTATTTTTACCTTTTTTTACATTTTAATTCAGACATTTCTATAATTAATGGTGCAATATTATTATTTTTTTTCTTTTCAGTTAAGCACTTCCTTTGTGCTAGAGACATTTATTCATTCAAAGGAAAAGGTATTCCATTTACTTGTAAATTCTCATTAAGTAGCTGCATGAATACAGTGGGAAGGATGTCTGTACTGTTTCATTTTAAAAGCCTGATTTTGAGGTGTAATAGGTACCACAGGTGATACAAAGTTAATGTATAAATAGTGTTATTTAAACACATTTAAAAGAAGCACTGCACAATGGTGAAAGTGTGGGTTCTGGTTTTAACACATAATAAAAGGTGTATTTATGTATATTCAAATATATGTAAATACTCCCATGAACAACAGAAAAGTTCTGTTCCATCTGAACCATCTTTAGTCTTAGTCATATGTTACTTATTTCTTGTCTGTGGTGACATGCTACTAATTCTAAATGGTCTGGGGTTAGTAAGAATTACATTTGGGTAGAATTACATGAGCAGCCACTACACGTGGCTTGCAACTTGCATTGATTCCAAATGTATGTACTGTTATTTTTGTGTAGCTACAACTCATTACCAGTTCATAAAGCATTTATTATTTCTGTGCTCAAGATTTGTTGTTCTGACTGTTTAGAAACGTTTAAGGATTAAGGAGCAATTTATTATTCTAAGTTATAGTTTTTTCTGTATTTCTTTTTGCAGCCTACAATGCTTCAGTGGATTGAACTGTTAACAAAACAGTTTAATAACAGTCAGGCAGCTTGTGAAGTAAGTGACTTAGGAACTCAGCAAAGTACAAACCAACTTTCTATATATTGTTTAACTTTCCTGGAGGTTCGTATCCCTGGAATATTTTGGAACTACTGTATTTGGCATATTTGTGCACTGTGAGATGAAATTCATCCTCTCTGATTACTGCAGATTCTGGGGAATGACTTGACTTTTGCTTTCAGAAACCTGTGGTGAGACCACAGCCCCAAATCATTTTAACACTGAATTAAAACAGACAGAGTGTCACCACCTTGTTATTTGATTATTACATATTGATTTATGTCATTAAGGGGTGTTCAAATGAAATCACACAAGAGAAATGGAAAGACAGACTAATGTTTAAGGAGTAGCAGGGCCTGAAGTTGGATCGAGGGCAGTGAGATAAAAGGCTGTGATGCAATGAAGAAGCTTAGGGGAGTAGGAGCCGGCTGAAGTCTTGTTTTCAAATTAGTAAAAACAAATTAGTATGGCACCTTGCTTGTGAAGCTGTGGACCTTGAACCCAATGTGTAGAAAGACTTAAAAGCCCTAGAAGGAGGAGTTAAAAATGGAGGAATGTTTTTATATAAAGCTTTTAAAGATTCAAGGGAATCTTTAGGGAGTGGGAGTCTGGGACAAAGTGGAGAGGACTGAGAAACACCAAGGAAGTCACTGTGGTGTTAGCCAAAACAATACTGGGATACTGTGATGGACTTTCTGTGATAGTTTAAATGCACAGGGATCCCAATACATCCTGTATCCCGCACTAGACCTTATTCAGCAGAAAAGAATTAAATGGATTATTCTTTTATAAATTAATTCTAGATTGCTTAATTATTATGTAACATTCCATATATGGGTGATACAGTTTTGTTTGTGTGATGTAGTCTTAAGGTGCTTAGAACAAGTGAAGACATTTAATATAGTAAATAATACTCATTTCCAATTACAATAAAAGGGAGAACCACTTGGATTCTTGATATTAAACTGGTTTTCCTTGTGACTCAAACAAAATCCTGGGAAACTCAGCTGTATTAATTGCTGAGTCTTAACTCTAAATCATTCTGTTACTTTTATACCTTTCCTGTCTCTGGAGGTAGTAAGGCTTTTCCATGTGTTAAAATGCATAGAGATTAATTCAGGAACTCCATTCTTGTTTAAGCCTATCCCTATTCTACACGATTCATTGTAAGCATTGTTTTTTATTCTGTTGACATCACTTTTCAGGATGAGCATGTTCTTCCAGATAATTGAACAATGACATGCAGAACACAGAAGAAACTGGATATAAGTTAATGTTGATGTTTACTGCTGTTGATCTTTATTCCTTTCTTCTCACACACAGAAGACATTTAGATTTCCCTTGGATTAAAACTCGCTTATTCCTTAATAATAGTTACATCAATTTCTCTTCAGACTTTAATATCATGCAAAAAGAAGATTGGACTAGAACAAGTTTGGAACAAAACTAACAAAGTATGTATCTTCTGCAGTGGTTTTTGGATCGTATGGCTGATGATGATTGGTGGCCAATGCAGATTCTAATAAAGTGTCCCAATCAGATTGTGAGACAGGTAAGAAAGAATGTTCCTTTCTAAGTCAGGTGACTGCTTGACCCATGAACAGAAACGGACAATTATTATGACACATACAATGATTCTGAGAGTTTTTGTTCATTCCTGTAATTGTCTTATTCTTTTCCATTCTTGCATATAACTTAGAGAATACATTTGGCCATGGGAGCATTATTGTTGTTGGAAACATAATCGACATTAATATAGTGCTGTAGTCACACAATGACACAATAGACGCAAATTAAGTTTTCTACAACTGCCTCATGATCTCTGAATTTGAACACATTACATAAAAAGGTCTTATTTTCTGAATTAGTTCAACAATAATGTGTCAAGATATACATCAAACAAAAAAGAATAGATTATGTACATTCAGTACTACTCAGAGCTTCAGTTCTTAACTTCTGCATTGGGTTTTTGTGGGTTGATTTGATTTTATATTATGCTACAAAGTTTGGTAATACCCTTTTCTGGAAGTAGTTCAAACTGGAAAATAAACCCAAACCTATATTAGGAACATTTGATATTCACAAATACAAGTACTATTAATACTTTCACTTACACTTTCTTTGCAAGTTGGTTAGGTAAAAAAGTTAGCATTTACTTTCTCATCTGAATACCTCAACTGGGTTTCTGATTATTGAGGTAACACTTAGATACAGAAGCCTACATAGTTCCTGTGTGCAACATTTCGTTAAAGGGATATATTCCTTTAATGGGAAAACTCTGTGGCAGATTTCAGGCAAAGCTGATGAATGTTTTATAATTTCTAAGTTACGGGAAGGAATTTCCTTAAAATTTATCCATAAATTCTTATAGCCAGAGGCAAAATAAGAAATATCTTGCAAAAAATGTCTAAGCATTCCAGAAAATAGAGATTTGAAGAAACAATAATGTTTATGAGCAGCAGTCTTGAGTCATGTTTCAGTAGTGAGCAGCGCATGCCAATATTAAAAGCACTTTTTAGGGCTTCTCTGTCAGATGTGTTGATAAATACCAGGTTTGTTAAAATACGACCTGTCAGTGCAGTAAGAAGTGGAATTTCGGTGTCTCAATCCCAACTTCAGCTTTGAATTCCACAGAGCTGGAAGTAGTGCTCAACAACAGAATAGTCTTTGCTTAGGAAATCAGTGTTGACATCTATGTAAAAGAATGAACATGTGGAGTTCATTTGCTTGTCCATTTGCAGATGTTCCAGCGCTTGTGTATTCACGTGATACAGAGACTGAGGCCAGTGCATGCACATCTCTATCTTCAGCCAGGAATGGAAGACTGGTAAAAGCAAAGCACCTCAGCACTTCTACTTACTACATGCATTACCATAACTGCTTGTGTTCAATGAATTATTCAGAATGGGCTCATAAAAATCATTGTGGTTTAGTTTTCTCTATTATTCTATCCAAAGTGCTCTGGTTTATTTAAAAAACACTACTATGGTTGCAAAAGCCAGTGTCTAAAAAGACATTGTTTGAAAATCCCTTAGCCTAGGTTTTCAGTATGGTCTTTTCATTGCCAGTAACGTGGTGCAAGTGTAAATCTCACTGCTTAAACATGAGAATCTGATCGTAGATTGGATCCAGAGGATATAGGTGTAAATTTTGAGTTGTAAGTCTGGTATTGGTGATTGGAGCTGAGAGGCTTGTCCTGTATCTTGTAACTAAATCACAGGCTTTGTCAAAAAGTAGGAAAAAACAGTTGGATCCCATTTTTTCTGCTGATTGTCTAGAAAGGTGTCACTTTGTCTCCAGTTGTGAAATCCTTGTCCTTTTTGATACATCATGAGAAGAAGAAGAAAGTGTTTTTTCTCTCATTTCTTGGGTTGAGCTTGTGAATCCTGATAGTAACTTTTTTTTTCCAGAGCAAAAATGGCAGAGTTTGTAATAACCACACTGCCAGGACAAAATTCAGCACCTGAAGATGCAGTTTTCATGGCACATGTTTTTCTCGGGAAACCTTACTTTAAAAGCCTCTGTCAGTTGTTTTAAGATCTGACTTCCAGTAGATGAGTAAGATCCCCTTCATCAAGGGGATGATTTGAAGTAGGAGATCCCCTAATAATGTTTTTCTAAGAATTCTTTTCCTGACTGGAATCTTGATTCAGGATACTGATTTTATTGCCCTTTCAACATTTTGAGATGCTACTTTCTGTTAAGCCACATTGTTATGTAGGATATACTTGGTGTAAGCCAGAGGGTGAAAGAGCTGTGTATGATAGCAGGACAGAGTAGAAAACTGCAAGTTTGTCTGAATATTTTAGTGTGTTCCTGATTCTAGATGATTTTATGCTCCATGTATTGTGTGACATAACCTAAACTGGGTTTTGTTTTCAGTTCGGATGACATGGATGGTCCTGTGGAGGACATAGGCAGTCGCTCTTGTGTGACACGCTTTGTGAAGACTCTCTTGTCAATCATGGAGCATGGTGTGAAGCCTCACAGTAAACATCTCACAGAATACTTCGCCTTTCTTTATGAATTTGCCAAAATGGGAGAAGAGGAAGTGAGTATAACCTGGTAGTTTGGAGAATGAGTTGTGTATAAGCATATATATATATATAGAAGTAATTTAATATCTGCTTGTTTCAGAGCCAGTTCTTGCTTTCACTGCAAGCCATATCTACAATGGTCCATTTCTACATGGGAACTAAAGGACCTGAGAATGTAAGTTTGGGTATCTTGTGTAACAAGAACCACTTTCCTATTTTACCTATGTCATCATTCCTGCTGTGTCTCTTGAACCATCTTTCAGCTGTTAAATTTAAATTGCTTCACTCATGTTATCTTCTTCAATGTTTAAGTGGATATAATATTCAAGAAAGATGCTGAATTAGCTATTTCTATTTACTATAGAAATAGATATTAAGTAGAAGCAATTAAAGTTGCCCTTACCATGCTATTAATGGTAATAGCAATTGATTGCTTACTCCTATTTTACAGCTTGAGCTTTTAAATGCATTTGCTCTTTATTAAATAGACCAGCATATCAGGCTGTGTAGTGCCTTCAACCAACCCACCTCTTGTATTTGTAAATACAGTTTAGCTTGTGCAAACTGAATATTTCAATGTGAAAATCAAGTGATGAGGTATTCACCTGGTTTGATTCATGCAAGCTTATTAGGTTGTTGTGGATAAATAACAAAGCCCACAACAGGCTCTTTGAAATGAAGGCACAAAATGTCCACAATGAAGTTATCTTGTTTCTCCCTTCAGCCACAGGTTGAAGTACTTTCTGAGGAAGAAGGGGAGGAAGAGGAGGAAGAGGAAGATATACTTTCTTTGGCAGAAGAAAAATACAGACCTGCTGCGCTGGAGAAGATGATTGCCCTGATTGCTCTTCTGGTCGAACAGTCTCGCTCAGAAAGGCAAGAGCTTCCGAAAACCCAAAGTAAATTCTAATCTGAGCTAGGCCAGAAAGAAATGACAGATTTTGTGGGTTTGTTGGTGTGGGGTTTTTTCTTTTGTGCTTTTTTAACAGTATAAATGAGATTGTTTATGGGCCCATTATATTTTTAACCATTTGAAAGATAAATATTTAGTTAATGTTGACCAAATAACAGTCAGGTCAAATCCTTGAGCACATTTAGTTGCCCACATTTGTATTTCTTTTATTTATTAGCTTTAAGTAGACTGTATTTATCACATTTGTTCAGTTTTATATCAGTACCTTTATTTTCTTTTATATACTGTGATATAAAGAATATAAGCTACCACTCAGGCCTGTATTTCTCCTTTACCTTAATTACTGAAGTGATAAAGGTTTTCTTTTGTATTTTAGACATTTGACTCTGTCACAAAACGACATGGCAGCATTAACAGGAGGAAAGGTAATTCCTTTAAATATGACTGTATAAGCCTCATAGAAAAGCACAGATGCATGTGTACGTACATAACAGTAGACAGTGTGCTAGTATCTCCTTGTTTGTTGCAGGGTTTCCCTTTTTTGTTTCAACATATCCGTGATGGTATCAACATCAGGCAAACATGCAATCTCATTTTCAGTTTGTGTCGGTACAATAATCGACTCGCAGAACATGTAAGTATCAGACACTGTAACTGCTTAATAAGTGTAAGGGGGTAATTTGTATTCTTTAGCTGAATAAGCACAAGTCTAAGTGAGTTTTCTTTGTTCTGTTTTTCAGATTGTGTCCATGCTTTTCACATCTATAGCGAAGTTGACTCCTGAGGTATGTAAACATCCTACATGTATATTAAATCATCTGTGTTCATATTTTTCTGTTTTAACTTACTTAAATAATCCTTCCCTAACCAAAAATCTTGCATAGAAGATGCTCCATGGAAGTCTTTGTGACATTAAATGAAGTCTATAACTGTATTGTGTATTTTCTAAACCTGGTATGCAATTTAAGATGAAGGTTTTATTTGAGGACAATGTATTTCTAGCTTCTCCACCTACATGAATTAAAAGAATTGGTAACAATAATCTTAGAATCATAGAATAGTTAGGGTTGGAAAGGACCTTATAACCATCCAGTTCCAACCCCCCTGCCATGGGCAGGGACACCTCACACTAAACCATGGCACCCAAGGCTCTGTCCAACCTGGCCTTTAACACTGCCAGGGATGGAGCATTCACATCCTCCCTGGGCAACCCATTCCAGCACCTCACCACCCTAACAGTGAAGAATTTCTTCCTTAGATCCAATCTAAACCTCTGCTGTTTAAGTTTTAACCCATTACTCCTTGTCCTGTCACTACAATCCCTAATGAACAGTCCCTCCTCAGCATCCCTGTAGCCCCCTTCAGATACTGGAAGGCTGCTATGAGGTCTCCATGCAGCCTTCTCTTCTCCAGGCTGAACAGCCCCAACTTTCTCAGCCTGTCTCCATACAGAAGGTGCTCCAGTCCCCTGATCATCCTCGTGGCCTCCTCTGGATTTGTTCCAACAGTTCCATGTCCTTTTTATGTTGAGGACACCAGAACTGCACACAATGCTCCAAGTGAGGTCTCACGAGAGCAGAGTAGAGGGGCAGGATCACCTCCTTTGACCTGCTGGTCACGCTCCTTTTGATGCAGCCCAGGATACGGTTGCTTTCTGGGCTGTGAGTGCACACTGAAGCTGGCTCATGTTCAATTTCTCATCAGCCAGCACCCCCAAGTCCTTCTCTGCAGGGCTGCTCTGAATCTCTTCTCTGCCCAACCTGTAGCTGTGCCTGGGATTGCTCCTACATAATTATCGTCAACTAGTTCAATTTTTGGGGCACTTCTTTGCAGTTCTGTGCATGCAGACTTATTTCTCAGACAGAATAAATTCCTGCCCTGGTAATAACAGAAATGCTGAGAGTTCCAGATGGAGAAGTCTATGCTCACACAAGGAAGTTCTTATATAGTGCTGTCAGGAAAGGGAAAATAATCAGGAAAAATTGAGGACATGTCAAGCAGAGGAGTTACGATTGGAAAAGAGGCACATCCGAAATCGCTCTCATGACAGCTTTGCTTTGTGTGATGGAATGGGCACTATCAGATGACAGTGTACTCCCCTCCTCATGCTCACCTATGCTGTGTTTTTATGCTTTCTTTGCTTTACACACACACACATGCACCAGAGACGTTTTTGGTGAGGTGCAACATGTGTAACAGCAGTAGTAAGCACTTTCTTGAAGCATTGTTGAAAGCTGGGTGAGTCTTAGCAAACTTAAACAACAAAATTCATAGTAGAGCCAACATGTTAGTGTAGGATTGTTAGTTGTTTCAGAGGAAAACAGTGTAACCCTCAGAATGTGCTGCTTTAGGATAAACTGTTCAGGATCCATGTTACGTATTATGCACATACCTAAGAATAATGCCTTCTCTGAGGCAGGGAAATCTTTTATATGTATAAACCAGGGTAAATTGGTGAATCCTCCAGCACTATACAGTCTGATCCTCCTTCTTTGTCCATGATAACATGACAAAGTGTGAACTGTTGTTTCCTTGTGCCTATATACTTCTACACTGGTCCTAGGTAGTGTGATTGTGTTGCCTGGCACTAGCTATAACCAGTAGCTTAATTCTGTTGTACCCACATGTGGATATCAACATATATGGATTATTTACAGATTAAATAATAGGGGATTAAAACTACTATAAATGTTCATGTCTGAAGTTTGTAGAAATCTGTTTTTATACCAACAGTTGGGCTGTTTTACAAAGACTATACAAAAATTAATGAGTGAAATAGATCAAATGGACATTTTTCTTCCTTACACATTCCAGGCAGCCAATCCTTTCTTCAAATTGCTGACCATGCTCATGGAATTTGCCGGTGGACCACCGGGAATGCCACCCTTCGCTTCTTACATTCTGCAGAGGATATGGGAGGTACAACATGTAAAAGCAGACAGAAGCCAAATTGGTTTTCTCTTGTTTCTTTTATGTCTATGAAAAAGTTTTACCTTTCCTTGTCATTATTGCTGCATCAGTTCCTGATTTTATTTTCTTTTTCAGTGTTTTATGACCATTTCTCTTCCAAATAAAGAGCAACAGCTAATAGACATTTAGAAGTTCTGGTGTAACTTTTATTTTAACAGTATTTGGGTTAATGGGTATTGCAGTTTAACTCTAAATTGCAGTTTAATGAGAAATTATTGGGTTCATAATAAGGGTCTAAAATGCTTCTAGGCAAATTCCACTGATTTTTCTCAGTTGTTCTTTTGCAAGGACTGTAAAGCATTCTGGGGGGGGTGTCCATTATATGCTGTTTCCTTGAGTGTTGGTTTGACATTTTTTGTTCTCTGTAAAATGCTCCTTAGCATTTTTCACCCCTCAAGTAGTGCTAAATTGAATGTAGTGGGTAATTGCTATGGTGCAGGACCATTCCTCCTCCCATTTCAAAAGCTAGTAAGAGACTTTTAACCAAGTTAGCAGCGAGAGGAATTCCTTGCTCTGAGCAATAGGTTAGGAATTAAGCTATCACTTCAGGTAGCTACTCTAAGTTCCAGTACAAATTTACTGTCTCCATCACTGCCTGAGCACAGTGAGCCCAGCCTGAAGACTGCTGAGCACAAGCTGCTGAACACTCACTACCTTTAATACTGTCCATAAAGTGAGGCTGGGGCTTGTAACAGGTTATTACTGTGCAGTACTCAGCCCTCTGGTAAGACACAAACCTGTCTTACCCACTCAAGCACTTCAGGATAAAATATCCAAGAGTATGTTATTCCTGGTTAGGAGCAGTTAGGGATAGGAACCACTAGGTAATCTGGGAAAGCACATACCAAAGTGTTTGCTAGATATCTGATTATAATATATATTAACTGTAACTGCTGTACCTCAGGTAAAGAGAGTTCAAACAGCAGATCTCAAGGTCAAGAATTACATCTAGCTGCTTTCTGTATACAGAGAAGTGGTGGATTATGAATGTCTCTTGTTTTCCAAGAGAGTTTTAGTAATTAAACTTCCTATGACACTACGCAAGCTGTGGCATACAGTGAGTACCCCTGCTCTATGCTTCTGTTAGCCACAAAGTTTAGGTACGTACTTTGTTAAGTAATCCTTTTTTATTTCCCTCTTTATTCTTACTACACAAACTGAACCTACAGAGCAAGCGCATCAGTGACAGGTTTCTGCTGGGAAGTCAGACTTTCAGTCTCTGGTGTTGCCAGCATCTTTATCCTTCCCTCGGCGACACAGGTCTAGAGACACCCAATTGTGCAGGCAGGGACTAGGGGCTCAGTAGTTCATGCAGAGACAGGTTTGGGATGTAGAACCTACTTTTGCAGCCACTCCAGCCTCTGGTATGCATTAAAAAGCACTTGAGCTGTGAAGACAGTGAACAATGACAATCTCTTTTTTGGAGAGACCCTCCAGCTATTGCAAAGGAAACTTGACAGATCCATTTGTCTTTATTAAGAAAAAAAAAGGAAAAGATTGTTCTTAATGTGTCTATTTTTAAACTGTCATTAATATTTTATAAGCAGAGGTTTGGTCATTTCAGCTGCTCGTACTCTTCAGGTGGATTGGAGTAGTTGGGAACAGCTTCAGCAACCCAGTCACTGCCTGTGGTTCTGTAGGTAGATAGAGTTCCTTTTTGCTTGTCTGAGCACCTGGGTCTCAAGGTAAAAAGAAAACAGCTTTTTAACACTAACATGTGAATGAACTACATTTAGTGGCCTGATGTCAGCACATTTTCAACTATATAGAGCCAGAAAGGCAAGGAAGCTCCATTTGGCTTTGTTATTTGTAAAGCTTTGGTAATTGCACAACAGCACTCCATTGTGTTTGTGACACTGGGCTTGTCATTACCTGTGGAAAGCACCAAATGAATTTATTTCTTGAAATTGTCTTTTCATAAAAATCACAATGGTTCCCCTCAGCATGAAGCTATATGCACACATTTGCATACAGTTTGTGTTCTTTTGATAGAACTCACATGAAAATACTGATTCGACGTTAAGGTCTTGTGTTAGCTCTTTAAAATACAAAAAGCTTTATTTCTTTCCAAAGATTGTTCAGTTTTCCAAGTGCTAAACATTGCCCTAACAAACAGGGATTGGGTTGGAAGGGACCTTAAAGCTCATCCAGCCACGGGCAGGGACCCCTTCCACTGGAGCAGCTTCCTCCAAGCCCCTGTGTCCAACCTGGCTTTGAACACTGCCAGGGATGGGGCAGCCACAGCTTCTCTGGGCACCCTGTGCCAGCACCTCAGCACCCTCACAGGGAAGAACATCTGCCTAATGTCAGTTAAAGCTGTTCCCCCTTGTCCTGTCACTGCAGGCCCTTGTAAAAAGCCCCTCTCCAAATTTCTTTAGGTATTGGAAGACTTGTTATAGCATCTCCCCTGAACCTTCTCTTAGGATGCAGAAAGGATTCACATGCAGAACAGATTTGGCGAGTAACTTTCTGGGCTGACCTTTCCAAAGCTCTGAACTTCGATTCAGAAAAGGTTCAGAAGCCCAAACCAGGGAAATATAATAAGGATTTTCTTTGCCTGCCAGAGCCACCTCGTTCTTGTCAGTGCCTTGAGAGCCCTAAATGCTTTGGAAATGTATTTTGGACATCATAGCAGTTATTGTTAGGGTTGCTGGGGGTATTTTATATATATGCAATCAGTACCTAGGATCAAGGTTAATGTATTCTTTTTGATTTTTCCACTCCTCTTTCAGGTCATTGAATACAACCCTTCTCAGTGCCTGGATTGGCTGGCTGTGCAAACACCTCGAAACAAACTAGCTCACAGCTGGGTGCTGCAGAACATGGAAAACTGGGTGGAACGTTTCCTTCTGGCACACAACTACCCTAGAGTCAGAACTTGTAAGTGAATTTAAATTGAAGAAAATGATTCTTGTGCTGTAGCACATTAACTGTGCATGGGGCATTCCTGTCACAAATGAAGTCCATGCTCTTGTACTTGTCTTTTCTTCAGTTTGCAGCTGCTTTAGAATTGCTGTATTTTAACTATTAGTACAACTGTGTTGCCTCATTGAGACATGATGAAGACTAGGTTTTGATTTCATAACTGGAATGATACATCAGTAGGTTCTTTATCTGATGTGGTTAACCTACAAGATCAGGAAAACCCAAAGGAGAAAAAGAACCAAGAGGTTCTCCGTAGTGCCCGTCACAGAGTTGTGCTACAGACAGGAGTAGTTCATAGAATCATAGAATAGTTAGGGTTAGAAAGGACCTTAAGATCATCCAGTTCCAATCCCCTGCCATGGGCAGGGAAACCTCACACTAAACCATGGCACCCAAGACTGCATCCGACCTGGCCTTGAACACTGCCAGGGATGGAGCATTCACAGCTTCCTTGGGCAACTTGTTAGGTACCTCACCTCTCTTACAGTAAAGAACTCCTTCCTTAGATCTAACTCATGTTCATCTGTCACCTCTCACAGAGTAATTGTCTGTTGAGGCCTTTGAGCTGTGGGTCAAGGAGAAGCAGCCTGTGCTCCCCAGCTGCAGGGTGTCCTGGCTCTAGTTTGTTCTGCCAGGAGTTACACTGTGAGACTGACAGATCCCATTCTCAGCCTTTCCTGATTCCACAGTAACACGCCACAGGAAACTTTGATATGTTTTCTATGATTGAGGGAAACTGGAGGTACAGCTTTACAACAGACTGATCATAAACATCTCTGAGGAGGTAATGAGGTCTTGATCAAGCAGTAGGCACTTTAGTCATTGAAAACTGGGTTTGCATTTCTGTGTTGGATACACTGTTTTAGAACAGTTAGAGCCAAGCAGCAGGCGGGAGCATGGGGGAAGAGGCCCTAAAGCAAATCTCAGCACCACTTTCAGCAGGCTTTGTGCTAGTCTTACCCACTGTGGTTATTTTTATTTCGGCTCTAGTGTGAATGTAGTAATACCAGATTCTGTAAAATGCTTTGAAATCTGTGAATGAAACATAGGATGTAATTTGTGTTTAAATGGCTGTTAAGCATGTGTGTCACTTTCAAAGGTGTAACAAATTTGTTTTCATTTGAAGCTGCAGCCTATCTCTTGGTGTCGCTTATTCCAAGCAATTCCTTCCGTCAGATGTTCCGATCGACCCGCTCTTTGCACATCCCTACCCGCGACCTTCCCCTCAGCCCAGATACTACAGTAGTTCTTCATCAAGTCTACAATGTGCTCCTTGGCCTTCTTTCCAGAGCTAAGCTATATGTTGATGCTGCTGTTCATGGAACCACAAAACTTGTGCCCTACTTCAGTTTCATGACATATTGTTTGATCTCCAAAACTGAGAAACTCATGTTTTCTACTTACTTCATGGACTTATGGAACCTTTTCCAGCCTAAACTTTCTGAGCCGGCTATAGCCACCAACCACAACAAACAGGCTTTGCTGTCTTTTTGGTACAACGTCTGTGTCGACTGTCCGGAGAACGTCCGCCTTATTGTACAGAACCCCGTGGTGACAAAGAACATTGCCTTCAATTACATCCTCGCAGACCATGATGATCAGGATGTGGTGCTCTTCAACAGGGGGATGCTGCCTGCCTACTACGGCATCCTGCGCCTCTGCTGTGAGCAGTCCCCTGCGTTCACGAGGCAGCTGGCTTCACACCAGAATATCCAGTGGGCCTTCAAGAACCTCACGCCACACGCCAGTCAGTACCCAGGGGTAAGTAGATGGATACCAGAATGTACCTTTAACGTGGTCTCAGGAGAGGAGTGTGTTGCATTCTAACACGCTAAGCTGGAGGAATTCGCAGTGAGTTTCTTCCTGGCTTTAGGCTTGTGGAATAGCACTAGTCCTGAGCTGCTGGCATGCAAATGGAGGATGGCCTGGGGTTCACCTTGGGAACACTCCTGTATAATGTTTGCAGAACATTGGTACACCAGGAGTTGCACTGTCTCTGCAGCATTATGACACTTGCAGTAGAGAGGAGATGCCAGTTAAAATAGTCCATGTGTAATGGTGAAGAAACAGGCTTACAAAGTTTCTAAGAGCCAAAGTATGTGGATTTGAGTGATTACTGAACAGATGTTGCCTTGGGGTCCTTTATGGGTGTGCAAGGACAGAAACACTTCAAAGTTTTCTTTCACTGTGGAGAGGAGGAGGAACAGGTTGCTCATAGAAGCTGTGGCTACCCCATCCCTGCCAGTGCTCAAGGCCAGGTTGGACACAGGGGCTTGGAGCAGCTGCTCCAGTGGAAGGGGTCCCTGCCCTTTGGCAAGGGGTTGGAACTGGATGAGCTTTAAGGTTCATTCCAGCCCAAACCAGCCTGGGTTTCTGTGATGAGCTTTGGTCTCATTCAGCTCTCAGAGCGAAGTTATACTCTGACAGTCCTGTGAATAGTCCTGCTGCTTTCATTGTTTGCATCTCCCCTCGGATTGTCTAGAAGGGGCCTTTAGGTACTCCACTGGTGTTTAGTGTTTCACATGCGTATGGGGCTTCAGCAAGTTTTAGCATAAGCAACCTTCTGAATTCTGTTACTTAGAATATGGTACTGTCATCATCAGAGAATGGTGAAGATGATCCCTTGCATTCTTTCAGGAGATCTGGGAAGTTTGGTCACATGGATCAGGATTTCAGATACAATTTTTTAATATAGGTATATGGACAATGGGCTCTGCTGTTAAGAAGCCTCAAAACATCCATTTCAGGTTCAAAAGGGTTATCTCCAATATCTGTGTCCTAATCCACACAGCAAGCAAACTACAGTTGAGATAGGTGAAAAATATCCATGTCACAATTTTAGCTTGTAAGAACCATTTAGTTTTAGTTAAGTTTAAAATGTTGTCTCCTGATTTCAGAACTTTGTAGCAATGCTTAAGAGTGTGTTCCCATCTAAATTTGCTTCTACATGCTTAGTTCTGCATGCTCCTCAGCAGAAGCAATGCACAGTACGTAGTGTGAGATAGATATATAACCATAGAATAGTCAGGGTTGGAAAGGACCTTAAGATCATCCAGTTCCAACCCCCCTGCCATGGGCAGGGACACCTCACACTAAACCGTGTCACCCAAGGCTTCAGCCAGCCTGGCCTTGAACACTGCCAGGAATGGAGCATTCACAACCTCCCTGGGCAACCCATTCCAGTGCCTCAGCACCCTAACAGTAAAGAATTTCTTCCTTATATCCAGTCTAAACTCTAACCTACTGTTCTGTGTGTTTCAGGCAGTAGAAGAGCTGTTTAACCTCATGCAGCTGTTTGTAGCTCAGAGACCAGACATGAGAGAGGAGGAGATAGAAGACATCAAGCAATTTAAGAAAACAACCATAAGCTGTTACCTGCGCTGCTTGGACGGACGGTCCTGTTGGACGACTTTAATAAGGTACGGTCGAGGTGAACTTGTACTGAAGTTATCAGTTCTGTTTCAATAAGAACTGTATTTTACCCAATAAAACCCATAAAAACTAGTGTTGGTATTTTGGAAAATAGATCTATTCTTTTGGGAAAAGTTTGGGGAACATATTACTCAGAAGTAAGCAAACAGAACGTTACAATTATAGGTTTGGGGTTTTGTTCCCAAAACCATTGTTTGTGAATATAATTTATTTGAGAATATTTCATCAGCTGAAGATTGAGAAACTAAGCAAATATTTTACCACAAAAGATGTAAACCAAGATGTATGTTGTTGGAGTCAAAAAGAAACACAATAACTAAATTGCATCAGTAGGGCCTTTGGGAAGAGCCTAAAACCAAATCAGTCAGTGTCCTACTTCAGCATTTAAGCTGAAATTCCATTCTCAGCCTACCATGACTAGTCTAGGTGGGTAAAGCAGTAATTTGAGCTGCTGTCATTGACATTGTTATTTGGGGGCAGAAATGGTTTTTAGGAGTTGTGCCTGTGGGACAGAGTCTCATTGTATTGTATCTTCGAGCAGTTTTTCATTTCTAGCCTTAGTTGTACATCTGAAACTGGTGTTTGGGTATTTTCACTATGACTGTAAATTGATCAAAACTGGGGGTTTAAGTGCAACTGTCGAGGTATTGAAATGATTATGAAAAGCAAAATGGGCCTGTGTTACCTGAAGGGATTATAGTCCCAGCCAGGATTTCCCAAATTCTCTGGAGGAATTGAGAGGAACTATTCAGGAGCATAATCCTTTATTTTCTGTTGTGCTGTAAGCATCAGATCTTCTGTCAGAAACATTTTTATACATTTGAAAGTCCAAATATATGCTTAAATATATACTTAACTGAAGCCATTTAAGCAGATCATTTCACAAGCATAAACTTCCATCTTTTGAAGTATTTTTAGCATTTTTGCAGACTTCATTTGGGAAATCATAGAATGGTTTGGGTTAGAAAGGTCATTAAGATCATTCCAACCCCCTGCCATGGGCAGGGACACCTCACACTAAACCATGTCACCCATGGCTCTGTCCAGCCTGGCCTTGAACACTGCCAGGGATGGAGCATTCACAGCTTCCCTGGGCAACCCATTCCAGTGCCTCAGCACCCTCACAGTAAAGAATTTCTTCCTTATATCCAATCTAAACTTCCCCTGTTTAACTTTTAACCTGTTACCCCTTGTCCTGTCGCTACAGTCCCTAATGAAGAGTCTCTCCCCAGCATCCTTACAATATTTCTGTAAAGGTTGTTCATAAATTACTTTGGCTAATAGGAAGTTGACATCAGAGGCATTTTAAAATGAGTTCTGAATTATGACAAGATAATTTGTAATTTTCAGTGTTCTCAATATTTGGATTTTTTTCCTAGTGCCTTCAGAATATTATTAGAATCTGATGAAGACAGACTTCTTGTTGTGTTCAATAGAGGATTGATCCTGATGACTGAGGTAAATTGTTACTTAATCATAATAAACATCCCACTTTAACATCAAGTCATTCCTTCTTTCCCAACAACTTGTTTGCTTAAATTCATAGAATCAGTTGTTTTAGCATGGTATCGTATGGAATGCAAGTTAAGCCTGTGGAAGAAGGTGCAACTACTAAGAGGTGTCATGAATAGGAAGTAATCAGTCTTGGCCTTCTTCATGTAGATACTTCTCCTGTTGTCCTCAGTAAGATTTCTTTAGTAGTAAAAAGATCAGGACAGTGCTTGCCTGGTTCTCAAGACACAGGGAAAGCCAACAGCAGATGATGTTGAGAGGAGGGAGTTAATGCTGGTTTGGTGTCATTCTCTGTTACAGATCAGCTGAGCACAGACACACAATTATTACTAGTTGGGAAGTGTTAAGGCAACAGGTTAAAATACAGAAATAAAGGATCCTCAAATGCAGTTGTAGTTAATATTTCTGGGCACTTCTGAGGCAGTTTTCCCTACCCTTCCTACCTGTTGTGCTGTATTTGCAAGGAAGAGTGGTCTTAGAACAGAGAAGCTGGAATTCTTTCTGATGAGACTAAACCTAAAATGTGTTTCTGGAGCACATACAGTGTATTTCAGTTGTATATGGGTATTTGAGTTAGTTCAAAACAGAGGGGAAAGAAAATATTCTTGGTTTCTATTCAGAACTTCCATTATGAAGTTGATGGATGAGAACACGTTTATTAAATATACTGGCAATGCAAAATGGGGAAGGACACAGCTTCTTTTGAGTACAAGAATAAAAACTAAGATTGTCTGGATGTGTTGGAGAAGGTGTATAAATGAGGTGCAGCTCGTTCCTGTCATATGTAGAATGGTGTGGTCAGGGAGACATGATAAACTGGAGGAAGTCCATGATGCAAGACCAGTGGGTACTTGTGGCCATTGGAATGGATTGCATCAGAAGATGCCAGCCAGCACAACTGGAAGTTGTCAGGAGGACGTGATGCAAACACCTGTCAAGGCTTATAGGATATTTAGTCTGCTTTAAGGCACGTGGTGTTGCCTTAGAGCTTGAAATAGCCAGGACTCCTGTTTTCACTTGTTCACCAGCAGTGAACACTGGATCAAGGTTTTGGACCATCCAGAGAAGTTGTCCACTCAGCAGGGTTGGCCACGTGTCCTTTAGTGTCACTGTAATATGAAAATGACATGCCAAGATTTTGTGTTACAGGGAGTGAGGTTACTGTTCTTTTATCTTTATAATACCAGCAGATTAAATATCTTCTCTCACATCTTGTGCTGGAATTTCTGCAGTTCGGAAACAAGCTGCTTTTCCTTCCCAGTATTTCTGTAAATCACAGATGCCCGGAAGATACTTTAGTTATAAAGCAGAAATAATCTGTCTGATGTACAATCATATAGTGTGGGTCCTTAAGCATCACTTAGAAAAATGGCTAGCATCTATATTAATCTCAGTTTGTCCCCCCAAATTCACATGCCTATGCCTGTCTTTACACATCCCTAATATCACTTTGTATGTTGCCACAGAAAGATTGGGATTACAGGTATATAAAAAGACTCTCTCAAATAATGCTTTGCTTATTGGGTCTTAGATAAATGTGTGAAGACCTTGTCATTCTTTTCAGCCACTAATATAAAGCTTTTACCTTGAAAACAAACTGAGGGTGGTGTTAAATGTCTTTCACATCACACGGATGTGCTCACCAAAACACCCATTTCCTGAGCTGAGATGGGTGGTAGCTACTTGTAGGGGTTTCCTCTTGTACAGATTAAACCACTAAATGTATGGTTGATGTTACCATACATTTTACAAATGCAGTTTCCCTCTGGCCTGCACATGATAAAGATCTGATATGACTCTGTATGGGTCAGATGAGAAGAAGAAAAAGGGAAGTTTCAATTTAACCCCTCATACAAGGTTGCCCAGTGTTCATTACCAGAACCACACATCCGGGTCCAACAGCTGTATTTGGTTGTTCCAAAAGACACCTGATTATTCATTTGTTCTCTTTCTTTTCTCCTCCCTTTCTGTCCCTTTTCCCTGTTTCCCCACTCTTTTTCTTTATTGGTAAATATCCTAATTCTGTACTCACCATTATTCTCTTTTAAAACATCATTATCTTTGAGTAATTTGTGATTGCATCTGGCACTGTATATTCTGGTGCATCTTGTTTGAGTGTTAATGTCAGAGTGGTCTCTGTAGGATAGAAGGAGAAATGATAACAAGTAAAACAAGTCTGTTAATGTGTTTGGCTTTTCTTGCTTTGCAGTCCTTCAACACCTTGCACATGATGTACCACGAGGCCACAGCTTGCCATGTGACTGGAGACCTGGTAGAACTTCTGTCTATTTTCCTTTCAGTTCTTAAGTCCACACGTCCATACCTGCAAAGAAAAGGTTTGATTATAACTCTTCACATGAGCCAAACCCCCAGTATTTTATCTTGCTTATTGCCTGTGTTTCATAACTTCCTGTACAGTGGGGGATATGATTGTTAGAAGTTATTAAATTGGTACTTACTTATTTGTTAGCAGAATATGAAACTAGATTAAGCAAACTTAAGAGCAGCAGACAAGTGAGATACAACAGATTTCTATATGGATTAAAATCATGCTGGGAAAACAAAGAGATTCTTCAGCAGTAAAATTCCCTGTTTTATTTAATGAGAAATGAACTCAAGGAATTGCTCTGGGATTTGTCCCTGCAGATGTGAAACAAGCTCTCATTCAATGGCAGGAGCGAATTGAATTTGCCCATAAGCTCTTAACTCTGCTGAATTCCTACAGTCCTCCAGAGCTTCGGAATGCTTGTATCGGTAAGTTGGAACAGCATAACTGCAGCCAGGGAGGACATGCTCTGTGCAGTTACCCACTTTGAGGTCGAAATCACATTTTTTGCAACTGCAAATGCTTCCTAGATATTCTGTAGATTGGGGTTGGTTTTGTCAATATGTGCCTATTGCCATTGTCCTAAATAATCCTGGTTTTGTCAGGTTAGAATTAGTATTCCCACTCCCCTGGGCGTGTAGACATGCACAAAAATCATAGCCAAAAACATAGAATGGTTGGGTTAGAAAGGACCTTAAGGTCTTCTAGTTCCAACCCCCAACATGTCAGCCTTAGTTTTGAGAGACCAGTTTTCCCCCTCATAAGGGGCATGTTAAGGGATAATAACTCCTGAATTCAGGTGTGAGTTTAGAGTCAAATCCCAAATCTGACATTAAAATA
The DNA here is from genome assembly GCF_012275295.1 of Melopsittacus undulatus. Classification (NCBI taxonomy): domain Eukaryota; kingdom Metazoa; phylum Chordata; class Aves; order Psittaciformes; family Psittaculidae; genus Melopsittacus; species Melopsittacus undulatus. Next base: position 4,210,228 of record NC_047529.1, on the reverse strand, counting down.
CTAATGCTCCGCTCGGAAGGGTGCATGGTGACTGAGTTGGTCTGAATAACAGCTTTTATGTGCTTTATGATCTGTTACTGGGAGGTATAAGAACAACAGTAAAGCTCGAATAGCTTGTAGAATGGAATGGGTTTGTCTTTCTAAGTTGTAGATATAAACATTAGATGTGTCTCTCTTGCATTACAAGGTTTAATTCACAAAGATCTAGTTTTGTTCTACTGTGGGCTTTTTTGATACGATGTCATAGATATAATCTGCATTTTTAAGCTTGCTGACAAAGGCCTAAAACTGTGTCCAAATCACTTTTTGTGTTTGGTTTTTGTGCATTTTCCCCTTGCTTTGAGTGCCTTTCTCATTGCCCTCCTGACCGCTGCCAGCTGACAGTTTAGAGGCATCAAACCCAATATGTTTGAGAAGAAAAGAGGGTAATTTTACTGAGCTTCTACTTCCTACAAGCTGGCAACCCTCTCACCAGTGGTTGCTCTGCCACTGAGCAGGTCTTCCCCCCATGGCAGAGGGGAAGGGAATCTTGACTTAGGGGTATTCATGCCATGGTTACTCACACTAGAGCCTACCTCCATGGTGCACACTAAGTGCAGCAAGAGTGATACAAAAGCGAGTTTGCAAATGCATGAGCCTGAAGTTAAACTGTTTGCTGTTAAAGAAATAACAATATGTAATAGCAAAAACAACTTTTTGTTTGTAGATGTCCTCAAGGAGCTTGTACTTTTAAGTCCTCATGATTTCCTACATACTCTGGTTCCATTTCTACAGCACAATCATTGTACATACCACCACAGTAATATCCCAAGTAGGTATTTCAGTGATTGTATTTTGAAGTTCTCTTACGCTATTATTACTCTATCGTGTTCCTTGCTGATGCCAAATATTGACCTGTTGAATATATCCCTGTTTTATCCTAACTTATACTACAGTGTCTCTTGGACCTTATTTTCCATGTCGTGAAAATTTGAAATTAATAGGGGGAAAAAGCAATATTCGTCCTCCACGTCCTGAACTTAACATGTGCCTCTTGCCCACCATGGTGGAAGCCAGCAAGGTAAGTAAAGCTCTAGGCTTATCAGTAGCCATTTCTCTATTGTTTTCCCGTATCTTCTAGGAGTATAACAAGAATCCAATAGCATGATGCATTTATATTTTCTTTGTAAGCAAAGCGTAATTCTTCTTCAAGATGTGTTGTCCTCATATACTCCATTCTAGATGTGCACTCCAGAAGCACCATTTCCCTGCCCTTGGTGACACATAGCTTCATATTCCAGACAGGATAAGGGGTTGGACCTTGTATTCAGGAAAACTCTCCCAGTCTGCTTGTGGCATTTATAAAGACAATTGAGGAGCTGCCCAGGGACTGTCCAGATGGGTTTCAAGCTGTGTTAAGGTTTATTACCAGGCACCTGAGTAGATCCTTCAGGTTTTGGTAAAGTCCATTCAGCAGGACTGAAGTGGGATCTGCTCTTTGTTTGGGTGAAATACCAGCACCTGAAGTAGGGTACAGGGCTTTCAGTCTGTCCTGTCACATCTGTGGGCTTCCTGATGGGATGCCAGCTCTAATGGGGCTACTTTGTAGTTGCTCACAACATCCCATTACTACAGGTGCAGCAATGGTGGGATTCAGCTCACATAACTTTGCCTATCTAAAAGGTCGGTGTCTGGCTCTTTAATGGTGCTAAACAGTTACCTGTGGAAGGAGACAAATAGTCCCTCTCCTTCCTGACCTAGGCCCCCAAGTCTGATGGGGTGATTCTTCCTCCAGAGGAGTCTGTCTCTCCACTGACTGCAGGGAATACTGAAATGACTAGATTTTAGATAGCTAAAGTCAGGTAAGGTGAATCCCACCCTAAAAGGAATATGTATGGACAATCATTTGAAGAAGGAGAACTGGTTACTTGCTGTACAGTAACTGTGGTTCTTCAAGATGCTTTGTCCACACAGATTCTGTGGTCCTCCTCCTCCTGTGCTGACTCCAAGTCCTGTCATAGGGGATTCTTATGGGTGAAGGAATTGAGTGGTGGTTGAAGCCGCCATACCCCTTATGCCCTCAGGTACAGTGGTCGCAAGGACACACTGGGTGCAGGCACAGCCCCAGTGGACACTGCTATTCAGAAAGAATCCAATCTCCTGCACATGGGGCCTATGTGCACGTAGATGGGAATCTGTGTGGGCAACACATTTCGAAGAAGCACGGTTACTGTAGGGTAAGTAACCCTTCTTTTTTAAAGCTTTCAGAACGATGCTGTGTATATTTGTGCACCATCAAGTCTACTGTGTAACCAAAGCTTTTAAAACATGCATAGAGCCAGAAACTGTCTGTAGTGGTATTTTTCTGTTGTGTAGCCAGAGGTCGTGGATGCAATGCTAAATAATGTCAATATTGGAACTTAAAAACTCAGGAATGGTTTGGGTTGGAAGAGACCTTAAAGCTCATCCAGTTCCAACCCCCTGCCATGGGCAGGGACACCTTCCATAGACCAGGTTGCTCCAAGCCCCTGTGTCCAACCTGGCCTTGAACACTGCCAGGGATGGGGCAGCCACAGCTTCCTCGGTAATGAATTCAGATACATCAGGAACCAGGAGATTTTTAAGCCCCTCAAACCACATCCATGATTACAGCTTCCTGTGGTTGTGCATGCTTATTCTTCATTCATTTTGTATGAGGCTGCATTCATTTGCTTTGAGTTTTTGAGATTTCCTTTTGGCTGTCTGCTCTACAGAATCTGATGCCATTTTAAGTGTATACATCCAAGCTACATGACAATTATTGGCAAACGAAACCCATGGCATATATTTATCATTTGGTTTGAGGCATTCCTGAAAAAGCTGCTTTGAAAGCTTGTGAAGCTTGGCCTTAAGAAAATCCTGACTTCCACAGATCATAGCTGACAAGCGATGATTTAAAAAGCAGTCATGTGTATGTATCTAAGTATCTGTATGGGATATAAAATCACTGCGTCCTTGTCATCTCCAAGGTGTGGGATTCACACAGCTTGGCACCTTCTCAGTCTGTCGATGCAGAATCCTACACTGAAAGTTATCACTGGTGGGGGAATCGCTTTGCCATCCCTCCTCCAGTCTCCCTGTTGTGCTTGCCAAAGCAAAGGGTTACACCTGGAAACACCCATTGGGGTTTCCTCTAGTACACGATCAAACAAGTGCAGTGACATTAAGCTGGCTGCTTAGGAAACCTGGTTGCTGTCCAGTTGCTTATGTAGTTTAAATGAAGCTCTCTTAAATCTTCAGGGCAAAGATGATGTTTACGATCGTATGCTGCTAGACTACTTCTTTTCTTATCATCAGTTCATCCACCTACTCTGTCGAGTTGCAATCAACTGTGAAAAGTTTACTGAAACTTTAGTTAAAATGAGTAAGTATGAAGGTGAAACAGCCGAAGGATTTTGTTCTGTGATGTAACTGTGAGCACTTCTCCACTACATTTTATGTTCAGGATCTGTATTGTTCTGGACATGATTTTGTATCCACCGATAGTGTGGTTTAGTGTGTATGATGTACTTACAGTCTTACCTGCATGACTGTCCAGAGAGGAGCTGAGGCAACTAGTGAGAATTCAGCCTCCTTCCACATGTAGAGGTTAATACAGGGCTCACTGAAGCTGCATTGGTTTTTAGCTGGCAGTTTAAGTGGCTTTGGAGCAGATCCTGAATCCTCAACAGTGACATGCAATTAATGGCACTTATTGGCAGCCCGTCCAGGGATGTACATGATCATCCAGACGATGCTGGTTCTGTTCATACCAAGTTGGGTTGATTTTACCCCATAGTTTTTTGAACCATCACAGCATTCACTTACAGTTATAACCATTCAGTCTTGTAGTTTGTACCCAATACTTGTTTCAGCTCTGCCAGTAGAGACTGCCAGTATTTGGGTTTCCTCCTGTCACAATGTAAACCTGGTTTTGGGGTGTGAACAAGGCATTTGTGGCTTTATCTGATGACTCCAGCCATTCAGCTGGCTCTGCAAGCACCACATCCTGCCTTGAGTTGGCCTATTACATCCATGTGCTACTCCAGAGGCATAGTATGGGGGGTTTAAACTCCTTCCACCGCAGACCCAGGATGAGCCGAGTTACCCAGCATGGTAAGTGCAGAGGCACAGACCCCAGTGCCACACAGACAGTTACTACAGGGACACAGACACTGGGAAACATCTCACTTCAGTTGTCTAAAAAGTAGCTGAATAGCCAGACCTTCCTCTGATCTCTGTGGAGAGATGGAGATTGCTTCCAAGAGAAACTCAGTCTTCTGATGCTTAAATAGCTCAAGCAGAATGAACCACCTCCTGCAAATACCTGCTGCTTTTGTTTACTCTGCCTGTAGAAGCTGTTGGCTATGATTAAATACCACTTCTAGGCAAAATTAATCTTGCCCAAAGAGCAGTGATAGTAGCAACGTTCTTTTGATCCCCTGAACCATCCGTCTGCTCATTGTGTGTCAGGCTCTTCTGGTTGTCACTCTAGCGTTATTAATACTTCCTATAGGTTGTGTTAAAGATAACAGCGGTGATAGGGCTAGTAAAGAAGATTGCCCTTTTACATGCTGTTTTAAACAAAAAAGCTATCAGAATCATAGAATGGTTTGGGTTAGAAAGGACCTTAAGATCATCCAGTTCCAACCCCCTACCATTTAAAACCTTTACGTTCTGTAGTGACCAGGTGAAACTGTCAGGCAGTAATAACCTGATGACAAACCCAGAACTAAAGCCAGCTCTTCAGCTTTTTACACTTCATAGGATAATGAAGGGATACCTCGACTTACTAAATGCCCTATAAAAACTTCACATACACACACTGGGTCTTTCTGCTTGTAAAAACTGCTTAGAATGTGGCCTTATGAACTGATAACAGTGCCTTGGTACTGCTGCTACCAAGAGGTGAGTATCTCCAAGTGAATTCTCACAGGCTATCTTATTTTCTCCTAAAATTGCAGGTGTGCTAGTTGCATATGAAGGTTTGCCACTTCACCTTGCGCTATTCCCCAAGCTTTGGACTGAGCTTTGTCAGACTCAGGTAAGAGTCAGTGAGTTTGAGAGCTAATGGAATGGAAACAGGCAAAGTACAATGAATGGGAAACAGAACAACCTGTAACTAGTGGGTATTGTTTAATTATTCCAACTAGCAGTATTTGGAATAGGAAATACCTCTGCTGATGCTTTCTGTCACGGAATAAAACCTGGGCCCTACAGAAACTGAGGGAGCACCTTCCCACAGTGTAACATTGGTTATGTGTGGTCTGTGCACAAAAGCTGCTGCATCCTGCCTCGGTGAGCTCCCAGCTTTTTATGTAGCTTAAACACCAATCTGATGAAATAAAGACTGGGAGCTCTCCAAGTCTGGACATCACTGTGTGCCCAGTGCATGCTGGCTCTCAGATGAGACGCTGGCCCTTCACATACATCCTGACTGTGATAAACTGGCATTCCCACAGAACAAATGTCATAAAGGACAATGTGAAATAGTAACTGACAGCAATTAACTTGTACCATGTACCGGTACCTGATTGACCTGAAATACAGTTATCAGTAAGAACAGTCCAATACCACAGTGCTGGGATGACTTTGCCACCTCCTCTCTGTCTCTTCACCAGTCCCCGATGTCCAAGAACTGTGTGAAGCTCCTCTGTGAAGACCCGGTTTTTGCAGAGTATATAAAATGCATTCTGATGGATGAAAGGACCTTTCTTAACAACAACATTGTGTACACCTTCCTGACCCACTTCCTTCTCAAGGTACGTGGCTATTAACAATCATTCCTATTTCAAGGAATGCATTCCAGTGTTTGTTGCGGTTTAAACAATGTGCATTCTTTTCACAGGTCCAGGGGCAGGTGTTTTCTGAAGCAAACTGTGCCAACTTAATCAACACTCTAATTACAAACCTAATTAATCAGTATCAAAGCCTAGAATCTGACTTCAGCAACCAGAGAGTTGAAATTTCCAAAGCAAGCTCTACTTTAAATGGGGTGAGTCTTTCCTAAGCCCTTCAAGTGTTGGCATGGATTAGGAGACAGCGTGTTTGCCCTTGGAAACTCCTCAGTGCCATGTGCCAAGCTCTGATCAAAGAGGCTGTTGTTACCCTCACCTGTCTGGTGGGAAATGTGACCCCTGCCAATAAGATAGTTAATGGTAGAAACATCCTAACCCAGCAGCAGGTTTCATCCTGCATTAAGCAGCACACTATTGTCTATCAGGGCAGATCTACCTTAAAGTCAGCACATTAGTAACGAGTGGGAAATTTCAGTAGTGTTAAGTATATTTAGAACCTGATGTTTTGGATGTTCAGAACATGAAGCTTCTGCTCATTGCACAGGTCCCTGGGTGTAGGATTAATTGAACATGGGTTTGAAATAAGGCTGGTGAAATTGGTTTGCTTCTGTTTTCTAGGACCTCCGAGCACTTGCCTTGCTGCTTTCAGTGCACACTCCCAAACAGCTCAACTCAGCCCTGATTCCAACCTTACAAGAGCTTTTAAGCAAATGTAGAACTTGTCAGCAACAGAGGAACTCACTACAAGAGCAAGAAGCCAAAGAAAGGAAAACTAAAGGTTTGCTTTCTCTTGTAAATGTCACTCAGACTAAGGTTTTACAACGTTTCACAAGATGAATGTGCACGCTGTTTTCTTACCACAGTAGATTGGGCCATTTATTGGCTTCAATCCCCAGTGCTACACAAGAAGTATTATTTTATTATGGAACTAAAATACTAGGGAAAACCATGCCTAAAAATGTAATACATTTGGGTGTATATATGGCATGAAAAACATAGAGTCGTAGAATGGTTTGGGTTGGAAAGGACCTTAAGATCATCCAGTTCCAACCCCCTGCCATGGGCAGGGACACCTCACACTAAACCATGGCACCCAAGGCTTCATCCAACCTGGCCTTGAACACTGCCAGGGATGGAGCATTCACAACCTCCCTGGGCAACCCATTCCAGTGCCTCACCACCCTTACAGTAAAGAATTTCTTCCTTATATCCAATCTAAACTTCCCCTGTTTAAGTTTGAACCCATTACCCCTTGTCCTATCACTACAGTCCCTAATGAAGAGTCGTCCCCAGCATCCCTGTAGGCCCCTTCAGATACTGGAAGCTGCTATGAGGTCTCCATGCAGCCTTCTCTTCTCCAGGTTGAACAGCCCCAACTTTCTCAGCCTGTCTCCATACAGGAGATGCTCCAGCCCCTGATCATCCTCATGGCCTCCTCTGGACTTGTTCCAACAGCTCCATGTCCTTTCCCTAAGCAGCTTTCCCTGTTCCTTGCAGATGATGAAGGAGCCACTCCTGTGAAGCGGCGGCGGGTGAGCAGCGACGAGGAGCACACTGTAGACAGCTGTATCAGTGACATTAAAACTGAACCCCGGGAGGCCTTGACCCCGACGAGCACTTCGGATAACGAGACACGGGACTCTTCCATCATCGACCCGGGCACTGAGCAAGACCCTCCTTCCCCCGAGAACAGTTCTGTCAAGGAGTACAGAATGGAAGTTCCATCTTCGTTTTCCGAAGACATCCTGTTAGCGACGCGGCCGCAGCACGTGGACGAGCAGGCAGGAAACGGTCAGTTTGAGGAATGCAAAGAGTTTAAAGACCTGCAGACTTCCAAGGATCCCATTGGAGCCGAGGAGGACTCGGAGTTCCCCTCCACGTCCATTTCAGCGGTTTTATCCGACCTCGCAGAGCTGAGAGGCTGTGATGGTCAAGCCTTACCATCCCAGGACCCCGAAACTGGTTTATCAATCAGCTGTGGCCATTCCAGAGGACTCTTCAGTCACATGCCGCAGCATGACATTTTAGACATCCTGTGTAGGACCATTGAGTCTACGATTCACGTGGTCACAAGGATATCTGGAAAAGGAAACCAAGCTGCTTCTTGACATTAGATGGAGCATGTCTGCTTTTAAGTCTTTCTTTTATTTTTCTCTCCTTCCTTCCTTCCCCTCCACCCCCAAAAAACGCTGTTTGTATAAGTTTTGCTTATTTCTGGTTTTGTGCTTCAGTTTGTCCAGTGCTCTCTGCTTGAATGGCAAGATAGATTTATTACGCTTCCTTCTTGGTCAGGCAGAACTCAAGTTTTGGGTTGGTTTTTCTTCTGTTTCCATTTGATTTTTCTGTTTTCTTTTGCATCTACCGTACACTTTCTTAAAGGGCAATCAGATAATGGGTATGTTTTATGTAATTAAGAGTTCACTGTAGTGGCTTTCATTTAATATTGGCTGTCTGGGAGAACAGGGCCTCCTGGCTCTGGATGATGTAATTTAAACTTATGGCATTTTTACTGTGTATAATATGGTGTCCTCTGTGCCAGTTTTGTACCTTATAATAGAGGCAGATTGCCTCAGATCGCTGTGGTTCTTATTATCAAAAATTAAGTTTACTTGTATACTAAACAACCACAAGAAATTTGATTCTGTAAAGAATCCTCTTTAGCTGTGGCCTGGCAGTATATATATGGTGCTTTATTTAACAGAATACCTGTGGAGGAAATAAAGCACACTTGATGTAAAATTAATTGTTTTATTTTTATTGACATGATCAATTGCTATTCTGTGCACTTCATTAAACTGATTGTGATGACTTTTCATTTGTGGATAATATGTGGCTTCAGTCTTTGGATTTCCCAGCAAAGACAACGTGCTCACTGAAACGGCTGCAGAGAGGAGCGATGATGATCAGTTGTATATAACCGATGTAAAGCTTCTGGTTTACTTTGCATGGATGTTCAGTCTCACAGTCGAGAGGGCCTGGTGGTTGTTGACTTTCTCCCCCTTGTTGGAACACGAAGAGGTGCAGAAGCCAATGGAACTTCTCATTTCCCTAACTCTGACCTGTGTTAGCCGTGTTTTATTCCTGCACCATCCATAGATTTGCTTCCTTGTCCCCTCCACCTGCTGCCCAGGGGCCTGCTCCCTCTGGCTGTTGCTTTCTTGATGGCTTCTGCACCCTTCGAATGCTGGAATGACTTTATCATCTCTCCCTGTCCCACTTCCTCCTGTGATTTCCGAGCAATATCCATTATTTCCTATGTGACTTTTCAGACTGTCAATGATACTGGTTTTAATATCTGATTAAACTCCATTTTCAGCTTCATTTTCCAGTTGCTTAGCTCATTTGTTTCTCTATTGTCTTCATGATGCATCTATCTGGGCCTTTTTTCTTCCAAATTCCTTCATTCTACCATTTAATGTAGTTGAGCATCATTTGCTTCTCCACGATTCTATTATGTGATGCTTTTGTGGCTCCTCTTACTCTCCATGAATCTACTCTCGGTATTTTTAACCTTCTACAAGCAATAATTTGTCTTTAAAGTTTACACTCTATAATTCCCCTCCATCAGCACTTTCACTCCTGCAGTTAGACACTGTATTGATGCTGGTGAGTGCTTAAGTTGGTCTTACTATTCAGACATGAAGTAATTATGGTTTCACTCCCTTTAGGAGTAATTTTATTACTGTTTCTGATCAGCTTCTCCATAGATTGTGACTTCAGAGAAATAACTCAAAGCATCTCCCCAGCAAGTAGCAGAGTTCATCTGTCGGCTTCTACCAAGCCTGCTATTTGTGGTTGGATTAAGATGTGCGTAGGAAGAGACCTTCAGGATGCACCTCCAAGAGCTGGAGCACCATTCTGACCCTTGGGTGAGTAATCTCAATTACTCCTGTTAAAAACGTGCATCTGATCCTTGGGATGTTGTTGGATAGTGCCCTTTGTTAGCTTTATCTTCACATAGGGGATGCCATCACACCCTAATTCTGGTATTAAAGCAAGGAATTCTGTCTTTTGTGATGTTTCTTTCTCATTATTTCAACCCCCCTGTGTGAAGTGTGCCAAGTACAAACAGTATTTATGTGTTGCATCCTTCTTGCTCTCCTGTGCTCCCAGGTGAGCATCAGCACTTTGATGTTCATCTGATCACTGACCTGGGCCTGTGTTTGCTCCTGCAGACCCATATATGCCATTCGCCAATGCTGTCAGTAGTTATATTGTATTGTCAATTATGTTCTCACAAACACGGGTGTCTGGAGGCATTTGGAATGCCAGCAGAAGTCCATTTATAATGATTTTCCATTACCAAGGACTCTTGAAAGTTACAGTTCCATGTGATGTCTAAGGGTTGTGGGGTGTTGGGATGTGGTGGCTCCTTAAGCCAAGCACCTTTACACAGTTAAGACACATCTAAGATACATTAGGCCAGCAGCTCCTTCAGAAAGCTGGAGCAAATGTTACAAGCAGGAATGGAGCACGTTGTGAGCTGGAATTACTTATCCTGTAGGTCTCAACTGACTGAATTTAATAACACCTGTTCTATGTGTTGCTTACACACCAGTGCCAGGCTTACAGCAGTGTAACTGTCCTTCCTGCACCTCCATCACATCACCTTCCCATTGTCCCCCTGCAGTATTCCTGCAGCTTTTACTGGGAATTTTCCCCACTACACATCTCCTCTTCCCTACCCCTGTCTGCCCCTGCTGCTTTATCTTCCTCTGGGTCCCTGTGTTCTATGCTCTGGAAGTGACCCATTTCTTCCACAGTATTTTCCTTCTTTAAATCATTTTCTGATCTGTATTCCCTTTGCATGCCAGAATGCTTTTTTATCCCCATCTTTAACCGACATCCTCATCCCTTAAAGCTCTCATTCTGCTCCATGGCTCATCTCACCTCTCACCTGATTGTGCATTTCCTCCCGGAATTCCCACCTCCCTTTTAACCCCTTCACAATTCAGCTTTTAGAATACTTTCTCCTCTCCCTGTGCAGTCCCCAGCATCCAGGCCCTGCTCCTGCACTCAAGACAGTTGAGACCATCCTCTGTACTGGTTCCTGGCTATAGTCATACAAACCATGTCCTTCCCATTTAATTTGTTTTCCTTTTGGAAACCTTACCTTATAAAAGCACTACATCACAAGCAAAGCTATCTGTCTCTTCCTGTTTCTGCTCTGTTGCTTATCATGTACTGTTTGCTCTCCCTGGAACGTGCTCTGTGCTCATTCGTCTCTTTAAAACAGGAATTCCAGTAAATTTGAACCCATTCCCACAATCTCCCTACATCTGTCTCCACTCCTGTCATTTTTCCCCTTTGTTATACTGGGGAGAATTTCAGGGCATGGAGAGCTTCATGGGGACTTGTTTAGACAACAAGCTACATTCATGATACTGCAATTCCATCATGGATGATCCTATTGTATTATTATCGTCAGCCTGTTAGTAATCAATGTGTGATTTCTAACTGCTCCCTCCAGCTCAGGGGCTGGGAATAACAAAGGAGTTTAAACATCTATTGGGTTTCCTGATTAGAGAGTCTACAAGGAGTTCTAGCACTTCAGAATGAATTTTGCCTCTGTAAGCTGGTGACTGCCCCTGTTTGCTACAGCTGATGGTGCTGGGAACCCTCCTGCTGTCAGTTAAATGAACTCCTCTTGGATTTTCTCCATTCCAAAGTAACTGTGTGCAGAACTTGTACTTCCAGGTGGGCGACACAACACTGGTGTCAGCTGCACGTGGGGTGTTGGGGAAGGACAAAGACATCTGTGATCCTGGTTCCTCTGCCTGCAACGACAGCCATTGGGGGCTGTTTGTGGCTGGGATGCTGGCTGCCCCTTTCTTACACCAGGCTGCCTTACCAGTGGGGTAGGTACCTCATGGTTGTAACCTAAGAAAGGTTGTACGTGTTATCACAGCTACAGCTGTGCAGGCACAAGAACACTAAAGCTGTGTCCTCTTGGTTCACTGCCCTCTCCTTGGCCCTCCCAACAGGCACTGCCGTTGTTCCCTGGGGCGACACTGGACACACAAGTAAGTCACTTCTGTAACACCAGGAGGCAGCAGTTGGTGCAGCTGAATGCTCCTGCTTGTGGGGACACAAGAAAACTGAGGCTTAGTAAAACACACAGGGGATGGGCAGTGTGACCCGATGGAGGAAGGGCTTTCTTAGGCAAGAGGGAGAACTGGCGAGGAATACATCCCAGAGACGTACAAGGACTGTACGATAGCTGCAATTAGATTGAAGAGCCCCACTCTCAGATACTGAATTGTCACAAAAGAGGTCATTACACAAAAAGCTGTTCAGCCTCATCTGTCTTAAACCTAGATTGTTCTATTTAAAGGTTCCTCCCATCAACCAAGACTAAATCATTTCTGTATTCCAGCTCTTAGGCTCTTTGTCCTCAAATGCTTATTACAAAAGGCTACTACATTCTGAGCATGCAGGAAGATGCTAGAACAGGACACTTCTCAAGAGGTTGTTCTCCACCCTCTATCTGGACACCTGAAACACCAGAAACACAGCACTTAGAACCAGTTTGTCCATCTGCTTTGTCACTATGGGGTGTTCCTTTGTGTTATTACAACAAACCTCACTGAAGTGCAAAGGGATAACTGCAAACCTTCCAGGGAAAACCTTGCCTGGGGGGAAGAGCAGCACATTTCTATTAGCTCCTGGGTGATGGGAGTTATGAGTGGTAAGGCTGCCATAGGTTGGAGGGTAAACATGAAGTATGTAGGACTTAACTTCTACACAGACTCATTTAGTTTGGCAGTATCAGTTAATGGAGAAAACAAACTGCACGTAAAATAACCTTTTATTGAGTCAACCACATTTTCCAAAGCCATTTTGCCCTTTTTTTGGTCAATTTGTTTCAAATTGCATACTTAATTCATACACTTTTATAAAACATTTAAGTTCTCCTTGCTAACCTCAACGTAAGAGTAACAATTCTTTACCTTCAGCAGCCCAGCTTTGCTCCTGTCACGTTTCTCCAACAAACACTTACTTGAATCTGAGCTACAGCACTGCAGAGGCCCATAAATGACTGGAGGGGAAGGGGCACAGGATTGCAAAGAGAAAGCATTATTACTGTTGGTTTCTTCCAAAGGGAATTTCACGCTGAGGTCAAGTACGTGCATGCAGACTTAGCAGTGGTAACTGTTGTACCACCCAGAATACGGATTGGTAATGATCTTTCCCTAAAATTGGCTACAGAGTTAGAAACAAATTCAGTTTGCAGTTAAAGCCATTTTAAGAAGTATTTAGAGATGCTGTAAGTGAAATCCCTCCCATTTCTTACAAGATTTAATGTAGCAACAGTTTTATAATCTCTTTTAGTTCACCTCTGATGGGAACCCCGTGTCCTTGAGGGATTTAGGTTTTCCACTGGATACACTGAATATTAAAGAGCAGCAAATGCTTCCTACTGATTCATGTCACTTACCTACCTATGATGGTGCTTCACTGCAGCTGAATCATTACTACTTTAGATCTAGTTGCAAGCAAGCAGAAGAGAGATCAGTTTCCCCCAGTAAAGCTGTTTATAGCCAGAATCTGCGTTACGTGCCTCCTTATTCACTAAAAATCCATAAATAATGCTTAAATTATGTACAGTATCAGACAGGGTCTTTATTCCTCCCACAAATAAATTACTTCTTTTAAAAAAACCCAAATGGTAACAAAGTATAAAAAGTAATGCCCTAACAAAACAAGGGAGCTGTCATCATTCCATGGTGTCCTTGGACTGCTGGAGTAAAACATGGATTCCTTCAAAATACTGCTGCTTCCAACATTGCCTTGTGCTGTCTTCACTGGAGACGGGAACTCCTTTGCACTCTACCTGCAGTTCTGTTTGAGCAGCCATATCCTTGAAACTCAAGGCAACCACTGCATAATGTTCTGGGGGAAGAAAACAAAAGACATTTCAGTAAAGTGGGGTTTAAAGGATCATGTCTGTTGTTGCTAATTTCCTGTCTGCTTCTGCCTGTGGGCAAAGCTTCTTTTCACAGCCCACAGCAGCTATGGTCGTGGTTGCTCCTTCTCCCTGCCAAGTGGAGCTGCTATCAGAGGTCCTCAGACTCACCATCGGGCCAGCTTCTACACCTCCACTTCAGGACAATTCTTTGGCTTGGCACCTGGAAGAAGAGCAGAAGGGTCTCCTTGTTAGCATCGGACACAATTCACTTTACAACTAGTCGGTGCTAATTCTCCCCTGAAAAGCGAGAGGAACGGTGGTTTATGTAATAGGTAACACAGAGATTGGGGTTTGGGTTTGAAATAAACTGTTTTCATCAAGGTCTCTGCTTCCTGCCTTCCACTGTTCTGTTTTCTGGACTGATCACTTATTAAACATCTAACACTGGTTTTCTTGCAGGCCTTGAAATGGGCATTGGGGATGGTTTCACCTCTGGAATCTATAAGCATGGCAGAGCCTGACCATGACTTTCTGCTAAGCAACTGGGCCTGCCTGAATGTCCAGCACTGCATGAGAACCATTTACAGCCTGCCACCAGCTCATGTGCAAAGGGAGGCACTGCTTCAGTGTAAGCATTCAGTCAGCTGAAGGCTGGCCTAAACCAGCTCAATGTTTGCACTAAGCCATTGAGTTTACATTGATCTTGGCTGTTTCACCCAAATAGTTCCTCATCCAATTGCAAAGACTGATGACTGTAACTGACTTCCCTCATGGGCTGTCACTACTGAAGCCAAGCTCAGGTGTAACAGTTCTGCAGTGTCTGTGGTCCAGACCCTTTGTGGTGTCAGCAACAGATTTTACTAGGCCAGACCAAGAATCCAGTTCTCCAAGTCCAGCTGTCAGCGATGCTCAGTGCCTGCCATCCGGATGGATGTAAGGTACCAAGTCTAAGCTCAGCAACTGTGAAAATGGATTTCAGAGGTTTCACAAATGGAGCTAAACTCCAATTGTCAAAAGCCCCAGATGGAACAGAGATCCTTTATCCAGTTACAAGAATAACTGATACGGGAGTTGGGAGATAAACCTTAAACTGCTTCCTCACCCCCCTCATGAAGAGGATGGTGCTGAGTTTTCTACCCCAGAGCAGGTCAGCACCTGCTCTTTTGATGGGGAAGAAAAGCCACACACCACAATAGCAATTGTTGTGGCTTTGAAGAAGAGGAACTTAACATTCATTACAGAAACTGAGCTCTCAGGAGCCTTCTTATGCTCCCATTTTTACTTCAGAGAAGAAGGCACCACTGCCACCCCCCCCCCCCTCCATTTAAAGTGCAGAGCAGGAACTTTTTACCAGTTCTGTGTATTCACCACTGACAGAGCCATCAAACATCTGCAGTTTGCCTCCTTTCTCAGCTTCAATCACAGCAGGGCACTTGGAAAACTTCTGTACCAGCTGCAAAACCAGAACACAGCACAAGTCACCTCACTGCAACTCTGTACTGATCCATAATGCACGTGGTGTGAGACAAGGGAGGTCAGTTGAAGGAATTAACTAATATAGGTAAGAGTCACCAAGCACTAAGTGGGTGGTTCATTTTATGCAGCACTACACTGAGCTCCGTGGTGGGCCCAGTGAGGTGACAATGATGTACTGGTGAATATAAGGACTAATACAGGCTGTAGGCACCTGCAAGGGGCATGGACAAAGCCCACAGAGCCATACACATAGACATGACTGGCTGTTGCTAGGTTTGGGAATGAGTGAGACCTAGCAGCAGCTCCAGGAAGGTGCAGGAGAGCTGCTGGGAGCCAGTGCTGTTTCCCACTGGAGGCACTGGGATTGTGATTTGAAGTTCACCAATACCAACCCAGGCTCTTTTGAATCATAGAATGGTTTAGGTTAGAAAGGACCTTAAGATCATCCAGTTCCAACTCCCCTGCCATGGGCAGGGACACCTCACACTCTTTTGTTTCATACCCTGTAAGCAACAGCATCATCTCATCCAACAGTTAATCTGATTAACCTGCAAGCTGTGGATCACAGCAGCACCATTACTGAGCCCTTGAGGCTCATTTATTGCTTCCACAACTATTCAGCTGTAACAGCATCCACATGACCTTCCATTGCCCACTGAAAGCATCACTTACTTCCTTAGTTGTGAAGATGCTGTAAAGTTCATCTGCTGGAGAGTTGAAGATCTCTCTCATAAGTATCTTCACTGTTGGGATTTTTACACCAACTATATCCTGTGGTGAAACTGAATCCTGCAAAGTAAAAACCACTCACGTCAATGCATGCAGGGTCAAGCACAAGTCTGGCATGACAGGAAAGGTGGTGGTACCTGTGCATTCTTAAACATACTGTGTTGTGAATAGATGTCAATCATACAATGTATTTCCATAGTTACTTGACAGTATTATTCATTAGGATTCACTAAATTAAGCGTGTGATCTGCTCTAAAGCCACCTGAAGCTAACTTTGGCCTGGGGGAAGGGATCTGTGCAGGTGGATTCCAGCTTCACCCTACTGGAGCCACAACCATCACAGAACAAAGCCCTGAGGGGTACGTATATGCTATGATTCCTTCCATCCCTGGCAAGCCCATGCCCAGGAGCTGTGCTGGGTCCTTTCTGTATTGCAGGCCCTGATCACAGCAGTGAGAAGGGAGTTCCACCCCAAAGCCTTTCACTTTAGCAGGTGGCCACAGGAATACACAGTTGTGACCATAGCAAAAGCTGGAGGGGCTACATTGATGGTAAACTTAAGCTTTAACACACAAAGCCAACGTACTTGCATGGTGTGCCCACTTAGTTTTCGCTCAGTGGCCAGCTCCTGACCACCAGTAGCTTTTGTTGGCAGAATCATTCCCAAGGTAAACTCTGGAATAAAGAAAAGCACTTTTCAGCATGAAATTGAGCTGTAAAAATCACCCTGGCATTCAGATACCTAACAAAGACTGCTAGAATGGGAGCACAGAATGGGACATACAAATCCAGTCCAGCCTCCTCACCTCACCTCTATGTTTTATACTAGTACCAGAGCCTAACAGTGATCTCTAAAAACACAGGTTTTCCAAAGTTATCCCAAATTACTACCATCTGCCCATTCAGTCCTGCACCATCTCCACAATGCTCTGACCAGTCTGGCAGAGAACCAACAAGCTGAGGGTCAGGCTCTGCTTTGCCAGTCAGGCTGCAGGGCTGACAGTGATGGCTGTGGGCAGTGTGTAACACAATCCAGGCTGGGTCACTGCAGAAGCTTCTGGCCACGTCTGACAGCAGCAATGGTTTTGACTGGTAGGATTAACTTCTGTCAGCTGGTGGCAATTAAAACCAATACAAACCCAAGGACCTGTCAATGTATCACCAAGGATGCATAAAACCATCCTTAACACAAAGGTTTGGTTTACCTGTTTTAAGTGCTTTCAGATAATCTCTCAAGGCCTCTCTGACTTTTGTGGCTCCTTCAGTTCTCATAAGCTCCTTCAGGACATCACCTTCCCCTTTCTTTTTGCTAACATTTATCTAGAAACAGAAAAATTCCAAGATCTAAGAGGCGTTTGAACATGAGCCTGCTGGGTTCTGGCAGCAGAAGAAAGCATTCTGGCTCTGTTTGCTACGTTCAGAGAACAGCTTCAACTTCATTATCTTCTCAGTTTATCCTGCCTTTGCTAAAACCACATTCTCTTGGGCTTAGACTTAAATAAATGCTGTATCTCACCTCCACAATAGCTTAGTCAAGTTCATCAAGTATAAGCAGAGTTGCCTACTACACAGCCAAGGCTGAGGAACCTGTGGAAGCCACAGTACTGACTGCTGCTACACAACCAACAAGGAGGGTCCGTGAGTTCTTAGGGCTTGGGTGTTTTAACACTACAACGAGCAAAGTTCTTCTCAAGCTTGTGGTTAACACATTGTCACAAACAATAATTAGCAGGGTCAGTTGTGCACATTCCTAGCAGGTAAATTTGAGGCCATAAGTCATTAGCCTAAGAAACAAAAGCATGAAATAAACTCTCCAAGTGCAATTACCCCACTTAATCACAGGATAAAGCAAAACATGATGCCTCTATGTCGATTAATGATTTAAGAACTCTGAACCTATACAGCCGTATCAGTATTTCACACCTACCTCTGTATCATCTACCTCATTTTCTTCTGACAGGTTAGGAATTTCAACAGATCCCTTATGTTTCTCACCAGACTCTTTCACTGTACCTGTATTAACATAACGAATTCTTAAATGCATTATTAACAACTATTTCCCCCATAGCAAGACTTTTAGGCTTGGAAATGAGCTGTACATAAGGGTTACTTGAAGCAAGCTGCCTGGAATGCGGTTTAAAGGAACTGAACAGCAACGGAAAGCCTCAAAGGTAAACTCAGCAGTAAAGTTTCACAGTAAACTCTTCCCAGGACTGTATGTTCCTGGGTGGATGCAGCCAGATCATTACATGCACAGAGGTTCTGCCACTGCTCTCACCTTGTTCTGATACGCTATGCTTACAACTTGTTGTGTGTCTGCCAACACAGAATGTGTATCTAGAAGGGGGTGGGGGAAAAGTCACTTCCTCTCCCCTAAACATGTCTGCCCTTTATTTAGATGCTCCCAGAATGCTCTTATCTGTGTCCTGAATATTCAAAAAGCTTCCAACATACAGGCATGTTACTGTACAACATGTCTATGTGTAACAGGTATGTAATGGAGGCTTTTTACAACACTCACTCTTCTGCTCACAGCTTTACTATGATCACTGCACACACCAGAAAGCCTCTGCAAGCACAGAAGTTACTCTCTGCTCCTGCATCCTCCTGGGCAAAGGCCCACCATAACTGACTGGTCATGGATATGGGATGTGACCCCACACTGCACTTTCTAACCTCATGCCTGGCAGTGAAAAGGCTGAATTTAAGGATTGATGCTGTTTTTTAATCTTATACTCAAGACTCTTCCCCTGGCGTTGCAAAAGCATTTCGTTATTTAAATCAATCCACTATTCAGATCATGTCAAGAACTCTTTAGAAAGCAGCAGCAGAACATGCAGTTCTACCCCAAATCCACTTATCTGCATACTGTTTTACCAGCTTAGTTGTGACAACAACAAGCTTTAGCAGTCTATCTGCAGAACTCTAAACATACCAACAACCCAGGGTCAAGCATGACTGCAGAAGGGGAATTACCAAGGAGGTGTAATATTTCTTTGGATTCTCTCAGCCTCAAAGGAGTTACTTAGACCCAGCTACTGCTTAACATCACTCTCCTTCCACTGTTTTTAATTACTAGCCTGAAACGACCCACACAGGGGTAACCTATGCATGACTATAACCCAACATGCAAGTACATGAACAAATGCTCAGATGCTTCTTGGCAAGACAAAGAGCACGTGATGGTTACTAACACCAAGAGGAGCACGGAGCAAAGATCCCTTCCTAGCTGGGACCCAATGAAGCACAGGGCACTGTGCAAAGTCTGCTAACCCAGACACAGGCAACCACATCCATGCAGGGAGAAGCTAAGCTAAAAGACCTCTCTTGGGCATCTCCAAGTCTTCCAAGCAAACCTGTTGGGTCAAGTATGAAGCCATGTGAACTAGTTCAATTATACTAGTAAAAGACTTCTAGGATACAGAAAATCATGCACATCCATCTCTGTTTGCTCTTTACTGCTTTCTCCCAGCTCCAGGATTAGTATAGAGAAAACCACACAACACTACCTTTGCAGATAGCAAAGCAAATCTTCTTCCCAGCTACTCTCCCCAGGAAGGAAGTGCAAGTATGCAGGATTTTAGGCACAGAACACAAACCTGACTTACACCTGCTCAGCTCATTTTACTCACAATTTTCCCAATTCTTACAATAAAGAATCCCAAATGACACAGGCCACAGAACAACTTTAAATTCATCAAACCAGTAACTAGATGGGGTTCTTCCCTTTCAAAAGGCTGCTTGTCCAAGGGGTTAATGCAGATGGTACCGTGCTGGACAGCAAAGCTGTGTCAGCTAACAGCAGCTAGGCAGAACACGAGTACAGCTCTGCATTTTTAGCATCACTGCAGTGTAGACAGAACTATTACCTATTTATTAAGGAAATAATCACATTGTTGGCTGGAAGCCCACAGGACTCCAATAACAGCCCAAAGAATACATCATTCCTTTGTGTCCTGCCAATTCAGTACTTCAGAAAATGAACAGTGAAAGCGAATGTCTCAGCAACACCTACCTACGAACCCACTGCTGAAATACCCAGGTTTTAAAGGACACACACGTTTGCACCAGGCTTCCACCACAGTGGAGAATAAGCCATAAAAACCCTCACAACACAAACTGCAGAAGAGCCATTTTGCTCAACTTTAGTGCCATTAATTACCCTTAGTTCCTCACTTTCTTGCTGCTCTGCCATCTGAATTGCTACAGGAAATGTTTTTCCAGCATTAGCCTTTCCAAACTGCCTGCAGATTTCATCTTGTCCTTATGTGCCCACATCTTAATCATAGCTTGAACTCCCAGCTATGCCACAGGACTTGTAGCAGGATCTAATTACAGCAATTAGTGTTTTTAGCGGTTCAGTTTGAACTCTCATGTCTAATTCAGAGCTCCCAGAAAACACTATCAGATTAAGAGAGAAAACCATCGGCCCCTGCTCTTATAGGATTTCACTGTGTAGCAGCAAACTCCTTTAAACTGAGCTCTCAAAGACCTTATCCACTCACCACAACACTAAGCAAAGCACCTGATCAAAACAGAGTTCTCTATAGTTACACTCTGAAAAGCAGAAAGACCAAGCAGAAGATAAAGAATGCAGAAAGGATCTGTATAGAAATACAAACCAAATACTGCTTCTGCCTATTTCTAAGCTCTGCTCAGGGAAATAAACCCAACAAACTAAGCAGTGTTTAACACTTAAACCACCCAACATCAAAAAGCTGGCTTCACTTATTTAAACTGCACTGGTACAAACTGCAGGGCAGAGGAGAATGTTTGCCTTCCTCTCTGCTAATGGTTAGCTCACAACTGTGTGTTCCTAGGTTGTAACACACTTGTAACATTTAAAACAGAACTCTCAATGGGAACTTCCTTAAGTCCCCTGTTACTGTGGGAGCAGAGCTCAATTGCAAGTCTGTTCCAACAGGAGCACTGGCCTCAGCATCCCAAGGAACATTAAAGTTCCAGTCAGGAAACAGTAGGAACTGCATTGGAGAGGGCACCACGAAACAGGGAACTGCAAAACACAAGCACCCACTGCAACAGCATCACCTCGAACACCGATCCAGAGACTACTGAACTCTTCTGGGGCACTGGTATTGCTGGATGGCCCCTGGTATTCCCACCTCCTACTGTAACTGAGGCCTGAGGAGTGCAGTATTTTGGGGAGGAACAGCTGTCATTTGACACGACAATATCCAGGCACAATTTACTGTGCAGGCAGGCTCTTTTTATCAGCTCTTCCTGCCTTTTCCTGCAATACAAGCGATGGTCCGCAGCCTGCCATCAAGTTTTAGGCATCTAATACACGAATATAACCCTTGATCCTACTAAAAGATACAGTATCAGGTCAGTCTGCAGACAGATGCCATGGGACCAGCACAGCAGAGGACGAACCTCCAACAGTCAGTGTTGCAAGGGGATGCAGCACAGCCCCTTTATCCCAAATAATCAAGATGTGCAGCTTCCTTATTCCCACTGAATGTTTCTTCCTCATGCAATTCATCATCCTCAATGCAAAGGACACGGGATTTCTGGGAACACACGCACACTTCCTCGGTTCTCCTGCCTCCCGCTGCCAGCACAGCTGCAATAGGCACACAGCAGGCACTAGGACAGCTCAGGCCGGCTCTTATGAGCAATACGGATCTCACCACAACAGATTTACTTCCTGCAAAGCAAAACGATGGGGCTTGGAGCGACCTGCTCTAGTGGAAGGTGTCCCTACCGGTGACAGGGGCTGGAACAGGACGAGCTTTAGGGCCCCTTCCAACCTCTTCCATGTCCCTATGAGTACTATTAAAACAACCCTACAATACACGTGCAGCACAAAACAAGCTGAGTGAAGGTCAGAGAAAGAGAAGCTGGGGTTTTGACAGTACTTAAACACAAGCATAAAGTTCAGGCCCATGCAGCTCCTTGATCCCGATTCAGCTTCCTACAACATTCCCACTTTCCCATCCCCAAGCAGAGCTCCCTTCCCGAGCACACCAGCACCAGACCAGGACCCACTCCAGCCCAACCCCACCAAGGCACAGGGGTGCAGGCACCCCAACCCCTGCCCTCCATCCCGGCAATGGCGGTGCCCCCCTCACCCTCCCGGTACCTCTCCAGCTGAGGCGCAGGTTCCACTCGTAGAAGAAGATGAGCTTCCCCTTGCGGCTGTTGCAGGACGCTTCCCCCTCCACGTGCTTCAGCTCGCTGATCTCGCAGCGTCCGGCCTCGCCCTCCACCACCAGCCCCACCAGCACCTCCTTCAGCTTGCCCTTGGACCAGCTGGTCGCGTCCCGCTCCGTCCTGGCCCGGGCAGCGCCGCCGTTAACGGGGAGCCCAATGGCGGTGTCCCCGTTCCCCCCACCCCGCTCCCCTCAGGCCGCCCCTCACCAGTGCCAGTTGTTGACGTTGGTGCCGTCCGCCCGCTCCTCCACGATCCACCGCGGGTCCCCCTGGCCCCACTTGGCCATGGCGCTGCCACAGCCGCGCCCGCAACGAACGTGCCAGAACCTTCCCCGCCCCCGCTCTCCTCACAGGAGGAAGAGGAAGGAGAGGCCGCGCCGCCCTTCCCTCACACACACACGGGTACAGCCGGACCGGACAGCACCGCCCTTCCCTACACACACACACGGGTACAGCCGGACCGGGCCGCACCGCCCTTCCCTCACACACACACGGGTACAGCCGGACCGGACCGCACCGCCCTTCCCTACACACACACACGGGTACAGCCGGACCGGACCGCACCGCCCTTCCCTCACACACACACGGGTACAGCCGGACCGGACCGCACCGCCCTTCCCTACACACACACACGGGTACAGCCGGACCGGGCCGCACTTCCCCTGCACACACACACACGGGTACAGCCGCACCGCACACACACACGGGTACAGCCGGACTGCACCGCCCTTCCTCTGCACACACACGGGTACAGCCGGACCGGACCGCCCTCCCCTGCACACACACACGGGTACAGCCGGACCGCCCTTCCCTGCACACACACACGGGTACAGCCGGACCGCCCTTCCCTCACACACACACGGGTACAGCCGGCCCTCAGTAAGGAGGAGGCAGGGCCGCGGGGGGGGGAAGGAAGGGACGCAGGCACAGGGAACGGCCCCGCTCCCTCACAGCGCCGGCGGCCGGGCCCGGAACAGGCGGCCCCGGGGGAGGTGGGCGGGACGGGACGGGGAGGAGCGGCCCGGTCATGGATCAACGGGTTGGGAAAGCTCTGAGATCAGCCCAAGGCCACCGCTAACCCATAGCACTGAGGCCTCGTCTCCACGGTGTGTGAGCACTTGCAGGGATGGTGCCTGCAGCCCTGCCCTGGGCAGCCTGTTCCAATGCCTGAGCGCCCTGTGGGGCAGGAATTGTTCCTCAGCTCCATCTGAACCTGCCCTGGTGCAGCTTGAGGCCAGTTCCTCTTGTCCCATCCCTTGTTCCTTGGGGTAAACTGACCCTGAGGTGCAGTCAGTGCAGAGGAGCGGCAGAACCCGCCCCGAGCTGTGCTTCACCTCAGGTAAGGAGACGGCCGCACACGGGGAAGCAGTTTTATTGTCTCGCCATTGAAATCAATGCTCTGTGAGGCATCACAACCACCCTACAACCCTAGGGCTTACGTTATTGCTTGTCCACCTCCTGCCCCACAAGAGGAGCAGAAGGAATCAACACCTGGATAGCATCCCCTTATCCCTATTGCTCATCTCACTCTGTGCCAGCCCAAGCAGTGGCACTGTGCTCTTCCCAGCCGCTTGCTGCCTCAAGCACTGGCGCTGGTGCAGAGCCCATCCACAGTGTCAGACTCGTCGTCTTCAGACTCTGCCTCCAAAATAATGGCCACTTCGGAGAACTTCACTCCTTTCAGGTCTTTCTCAGGCGGAGGTGTTGTGGGGTGCGGGGTGAAGGAAGGAGCTGGGTCCTGGTGGCTGTGTGTCAGAAAGCAGTCCTGCAAGAGAGCACGGCACGGGTAGGGCAGAAAGCGGTGAGGGCAGGAACGTGAGGTGTTACAAAGTGTAACTTATATATAAGTATTTTATATTTTATACTATTTTATGGAGAAGAGAAGGCTGCATAGAGAGCTCAGAGCGGCTTCCAGAGTCTGAAGGGGGCTACAAGATGCTGGGGAGGGACTCTTCATTAGGGACTGTAGTGACAGGACAAGGGGTGATGGGTTCAAACTGAAACAGGGGAAGGTCAGGTTAGATATAAGGCAGAAGCTCTTCCCTGTGAGGGTGCTGAGGCGCTGGCACAGGGTGCCCAGAGAAGCTGTGGCTGCCCCATCCCTGGCAGTGTTCAAGGCCAGGTTGGACACGGGCTTGGAGCAGCTGCTCCAGTGGAAGGTGTCCCTGCCCATAGCAGGGGTTGGAGCTGGAGGAGCTTTAAGGTCCCTTCCACCCTGAACCATTCTGTGATTCTATATTCTGTCTCCGAAGCTTGCAATTAAAGCATTCATTTTAAGGCTGGAGGTTTTAGGAGCAGCCCATGAGTACCCTTTACTGTACACATTCCATAAAAGATAGAGGAAAATCATCATTTCTGGATCACAAAGCTATTGTCCTCCTTCTAAGCAGGACAAACAGCCCCTCCTCAATAGCTGATCATTACTTCACATAAGATTTTATGACTATTTCTGTTTCCATCACTGAGTTACTTGTTTTTTGATAATGCTGTCAGTTATTTGATGGAGAATGATAAAATCTCACCCCACTCTTTGCAATTGGAAAGCTGGTTACCTGTGTGGCTGTGAAATCTGCAGTGTGCTGGGCATCCACATTTCTGGGCTCAGCAGCTTTATCAGATGCTCCATCATCTTCGTGTTCGCTGTTGAAATCTAACAGCAGCGTCTCAAGATAACTGCATTTTTCATCAGCCTGAATCAGATCTTTGTCAGAGTCTTCTCCTTTGGTGTTTCCCATGTTGCTAAACGCTACCATTTCCTTTTCCCTGAAGGAGTGAAGAGAATTCCCAACACTTTGAGCTGGCAAACAGTTAAGTGAGAAGAATCTCAGCCTCTCTAAAACTGAGAGTAACATGTACGCTCGTCTCAAAATGAATGGGATTTAACACTGAGAGGAACACTAAGTGGCTTCTTATATCCTGAAGGGGGTTTTCTATGCATAAGGCTAAAGAGTAAATAGGGGTTTGTGCTTGTGATCAGGGGCTGCAGCACCTCCTGTATGAAGACAGGCTGAGAAAGTTGGGGCTGTTCAGCCTGGAGAAGAGAAGCTGTGTGGAGACCTCATAGCAGCCTTCCAGTATCTGAAGGGGGCCTATAGGGATGCTGGGGAGGGACTCTTCATTAGGGACTGTAGTGATAGGACAAGCGGTAAAGGGTTCAAACTTAAACAGGGGAGGTTTAGATTGGATCTAAGGAAGAAATTATTTACTGTGAGGGTGGTGAGGCACTGGAATGGGTTGCCCAAGGAGGTTGTGAATGTTCTATCCCTGGCAGTGTTCAAGTCCAGGTTGGACAGAGCCTTGGATGACATGGTTTAGTGTGAGGTGTCCCTGCCTATGGCAGGGGGTTGGAACTGGATGATCTTAAGGTCCTTTCCAGCCCTAACGATTCTATGATATAAGATTAAAGGGCATTAGCACCCTTCATTCATTGAGTTTTTACTTGTAACTGTTAGGGTTCTTAAGAATTGACCTGTACATCATGGAAAGATACAAGGAAAATGCTCTGTCCCCAGAATAAACAAAAGCCAAACCTTTTGATACCCTATTTTTCATCAGTTTGGGATATCACCACTTGACTTACACATTATTGACGTGCTCAAGTTTCTCTAAGCTTTTCACACTTCCATTTTTGTCAGTTGCCCACGGATTATCAATACCCTCTGGAATTTCATCATGCTGCTTAACCAAATACTGCTGCTCCTGCTTCCTGCAAGTGAGAAGTACATTCAGATAGAATGGTTAGTTCATTTTGGAGATTGGCTTTACAGTTGTTTTAAAAGCAGAGCTCAAAGTACTTGTGTCAGGAGTTTAATACACAATGTTTCAGGATGAGTTTGGAGTATTTCCTATTTTCCCATAATGGCAGCAGGGTAAATACCCGCTGCCCTCTTGGAAATGAGGGTTCGTTTTCCTATACAGTGCAGTCTGCTGCCATTGAAGTTTGCAGCAAAACCTGCTCTGATTTCGGCATTTGTAGGGTTAGAAGAAAGGTTTGTGGTATATTGCAGTTCCTTGTGCCCCCCTTCACAGCTGAAATGTCTGCTGTCCACATTTCTGGGTTTAAATCTATTTGTTTCTGCTGTTGCATGACAAACACAAGGAGAAGCCGACGTTCAGTTACACACAGTGTCTCTAATACCTACAGTACACCAGGCATTTTGGTTTGCAGCAAATGTTGGGCAACACTCCAGGCAAATATCGGTAATTCATCAGCTGAGTATTTTTCAGCTTGACATTTAAAGTGAACTTATTAAGTGTAAATCTTAAGTTTTACTGTTAAAGTACTTGTACCTTTTCCTTTTTATGGTAAAAGCTACATATACCAGGAAGCCGATGATGCTGCAGGCCAGCAGAACACTGAGCACTATCGTTGCAATGAGCTCAGGACTTGCTGAGTCAGCAGGAGCTTCTTCAATGCTGGTAGTAACAGGCCTTGAAAAGATTTTCTCCAGTTCTGTCTCAATGTTACTCTTCTGCTCCTGAAGTTTTCTGAAGATAGAAGAGTAAAACTGCTCGTTACTTATCAGACCTTCGCTTTGGCTTGAAGACTATTGAAGAAAACAACAGAAATAGTACTTCTTGGTCCACCCAGACCTATTCCAAGGATTCCGACATGTCTTTAATTCAGGAAAAACTTGGTTTTCTAGCAACACACCCTGCTGCTTATGAGCTAAAGGGGTGCAACACTGGGAAAAATGGAACTTGAGAGGTCAGTATCCTTTAAAGCCACATCAAGACAGTTGAATGTACTCTTATAAATACCAATAGCACTTTCTTCAGAGGAAGAGCAGCCCTGCGGTAGCTTTCCAGTGCCTAAATGGGCCTGCAAGAAGTCTGAAGAAGGGCTTTTTACAAGGGCATATAGGGACAGGACAAGGGGAATGGCTTTAACCTGACAGAGGGGAGACTGAGGTTATCCATTAGGGAGAAGCTGTTCCCTGGAAGGGTGCTGAGGCGCTGGCACAGGGTGCCCAGAGAAGCTGTGGCTGCCCCATCCCTGGCAGTGCTCAGGGCCAGGTTGGACACAGGGGCTTGGAGCAGCTGCTCCAGTGGAAGGTGTCCCTGCCCGTGGCAGGAGTTGGAGCTGGATGAGCTTTAAGGTCCTTTCTGGCCCAGACCATTCTATAATTCTATGAAATAAACAACATCATTCATGTTTTTGACAAACTCTGAGGAATACTTTTCAATAAATAATGAAAGCTTTCTGAATTCTAACCCCCCCCCCACCCTTTAAACTTTGAGATAAACCTCAGATAAACTGTCATTTGATCTAAATCTGCCCAGTCCAAGCCATTAATAATTGTCATGGAAACAAAACCAAACAGCATAGCTCTGACACCCCGAACACAGACTGTGCCATACTGACCTTTTTACATCTTCTGCAGGTACCTCCTTGTTTGCCTCATCAGAGGCAATAATTTTTACAGAGGTCACATCAGTGCTGCTTCTTGCTTTTCTTTCAGCCTCATTGGAATAAACATCAATGATGTAGACGTTCCATGCAAGTTTATCTTCCAGGACCCTGCCAGCATATGAAGAAATCATGTTAAATTAACTGGGTAATGACAAATTGTTTTACTCTGGAAATTAAATGATATAAACTTGGCATATATTTAGTATTTTAATCTAAGTATGTGAAAATGCAGGATTATCATCAGCAAAAGAGTTAAGCTGTTTGCCCAGTATCATTGAGTGAGTAGCAGGGGGGAAAAGAAATCTAGTCCTTGTGTCTGATAAGCAAAGATACTTTTCATTAGTAGTGCTACATAAGTTGTGCATATAGCCTGATCATTCTAAGGTGCCATTAGCATAACTGAATAATTAATTAGAGAAATGCAGAGTTAAAACCTCTTATTACCTAGATTTCATAACCAATATTGTATAGTAGATCATATATTTAGTCATGCTATTCAAAGTGGCATATGTCTCATTTCATGCTTGGCATTATAAATACAGGCTTTTATAAGTTTGTAATACCAATAGAGTATCATAAACAGTAAAGGTGGGGAGGAGGGAAATTTAGTCTCATAAGAGACATTCAGGGCCAGGCTGGATGTGTTCTGAGCAGCCTGTTCTCGTTGAAGATGTCCCTGCTGATTGCAGGGGTTGGACTACATGACCTCTGAAAGTCCAAGCCCAAACTATTCCATGAAGTTCCTTTCCAACCCTCACCATTCTATGATTCTCATTGTTTTTTCCCTTTTCATAGGGATATTTTCACACAGGATCAGACCTGTGGCCCAGCTGATGCATTTAGTTTTTACCAACCAGAAACTGGCACCATAATAATTTCGACATCACAAACCCGTTTCCAGCCTTCAAAGTGATTTCACCTCAAAAGCACAAGACTCAATTTCTCCAATGTAAATCCATGTTTATGTGTAATCAAACAAAAGACCTTGTGTCTGCATTAACATACCCCAAAGGCCAAAGTATGTTTGTAATTGTGGCCATCCACATACCACTAGCTAATCCCTTAGCACAGTATGTCTGAGACCTCCTTGAGGAGCTCTGCTGCTGCACCACAGAGGGGGTTTGATGTGTAGTGAAGGTGGTTTTGGTTTGTGTCTTCTGTCTGTTTCCATGTTTGCATCTTGGCCTACTGTCAATGAAAGCTGTATCCTCGGCTGTTAAAAGTCACAGAAACATTGAGGTGGGAAGAAACCTCTTGAAACTGTCTGGTCCAGTGACCACTCTGGCACTCATCAGCCTAAACCAAAGCCTTACCAGGTAAAAACTGGTGGATTCCTATGAACTGCCTCAAATTATCCTGAACTGCAACAAGTTGAAGGCCTCATTTCTTCATGGGCACTGGCTGTATCACCTCCCCTCACTACAGGCTGTCAGACCCCTGTATCTCAAAGGGACTCAAACCTTGTCATTAGATATTGTATCACAATAAGCTTCACAGTTTCAGAAATACCTTTTTACTTCAATAATGTTTCTTTCAACAATATTGATCATCTCACTAAGTACCACCACCACAATGCTGTTACTGGAACTGGAATCCACAGTTACCTAAGAAAGAAAGAAAGCACCTGTAAGGTTTTCTCAAGCATTTGTACCTTGCTTAGATTGACTTTCAAAGAAAACCCCAACAAATAAACCCCCGAGGTCCCCTCTGATGTAAAATAATCATCCTCTAAAAGCCAGCCTTTGTGGCAGCATATTTTTATGTCAGTGGACAGAGTAACCACGTAATCTGGCCTGAAAGTACACAGTGATATTGGTGTATCACATACTCTCACTGTGTGATGTTAGGTGTCATTACCAAACCATTTCATGTATACAGAGTATGGACATAGAAGCAAATCAGGACCGTAAATAATCTTTCTTACATTGACTGTTGTCCGGGCTGTGAGTCTGCTTATGCCTTGGTCTGAAACTTGGACTTCCAGATAAAATGTTCCAGCCTTTCCTGCGACAGACACGGTGAAAACCTGCCCTGTGTTTTCATCAATGTCAAATTCATTGCTTTGACTGTTCACTAGGCTGTACAGCAGACGGCTGTTGTCTCCTGAATCCGGATCTGTAGCCTGCGTTTAGAAAAGGTGATTTGTGAAACTCAGCTTGTGGCTTTCGGGCTGACATTGCTCTTCAGTCATTAAACTGCAGTTGCTGTTTGTAAGACCAGGTATTCTAGGATGGTGCTGTCATGTTTTTCTCTTTGCACTAAACACAAAGTGGGGCACAGACTATCAGAATCAGAGCAAGGGTATAAAAGAGGAAAGACATTTACCATAGTAAGGTCTGGAGGATTCTACAGCCACAAGCATAAAAGGAGGAGGCTAGAAGTGAGTGGTAACACCAGACTTGGAAACTGCTCCATTTTGTAACTCATTTCCCTTTTGGGTCTGATAGGTAACAAAGTGCTTAACAGTGCCAAAGAAAGAACAATAGGCTGTGCAGTATGTAATCCATAGCGGCAGCATGGGTCAGAACAGAGCATCTAGCTCTTCTGACAGACCCACTGGTAGGACGAGTACAGACCAGTCACCTGAACACCCCATCTTTCACCAGCATTATGTTAATGGGCTGAATCTGTCTCAAGCTTTCAAGAGCAGGTGTAAGAGCTCCTTTAAACCAGTTTAACTATGGAAGAAATCCAAATCTTACAAAAGCTTCTGTCCTCATGAAGAGCAGAGGAGGATGTAATTACCTGCACTGTAATAACAGGGTACTTGTACGGCACAGAGTTGGGTATCCGAGCAGAGTAGGCATCACTCAAAAACACTGGCTCTTCATTTACATCCTGCACTGAGACTCTCAGCATTGCCACGTTTTCAGCAAACAGGCCTGTGACAGAAACACAAGTTAACTGCAGCAACAGGCAGCATCAAAGTGCAGCTTTCAAAGGCTGGGTGAGGCTGTGGCTTTGCAGCTGTATCTGTGCTGCATGTGAGGAGGAGAAAGAAGAAAGGGAATCCAGAATGAATGTGCCCAGAGGAGCTGTAAACTCACTCCTCCTGAGGCCTCAGTGAGAGCCTATATTGGGTTGCAAGTACAGAAGATGTGTTCTTTGCCCCTGATTTAAGTTGGAATGTCCTCCAAAGCATAAACTTACTTGCATACTGGACTTGTGTGGCAGACAGGAGATTTGCATTTGCTTCAACTAACAGCACATACTCAGAAACTTCCTCATAGTTCAAATTAACTGCAGTTCTCAGCTGACCGCTTTTTGGATCCAATCTAAAATGACCTGAAAGGTAAAGCATGCACCTTCATTGTTATAGCTACTATTTCACTTGTATCCCTCCTACCTCTTAGTTGCCTTTCAGATAGTCCCATGGGTCCTTTGCTCTCAAGAATGTGCAGTGCAACACTTCCCATGGCTGAGCAGAAGAGGCATCACAGCATTCAGGCCTTAAACATGTCAAGGAGCAATATACTTGAGAGACAGAACTGCAGCTTCTCATTGCACAACTCCTTTTTCACAGATTTCCAAGTTTTTTCTCTCAGTTTCCATATATATATTTCTCCTTTCCTCTGCACCATATGGAGATGCAGCACAGCTGCAAGAGCTGGAGGAGGCAGATGCCCTAACATAGGTAGCAGTGCAAGGAAATGATAGACTAAAAGTGATTGGCAGGGAGGAAGCTGCTTGGTAAAAGCAACTTCTATTTTAGCTCCCTTAGCCTGCAAATTACCCTAACTTAAGACTACAGGAACCCATTTTCCAGCAAGTTACTACCCCTTTTTTAGCCAAAGAAGATGAACAAAGTCCATGATGGAAAAAGAAAGCTCAGGAAAGAAATTTTGTGTATTTTCTTTTGAAAATAAGACACAAATTTCTATCCTTGCTTTCCATCTCCTCATTTACATACAGAAACATCTGCCACACAAAAGACAGGTTGTTCTGTTATCTGTTTTACCCCATAGGGGAAATAGTACTCACCTTTTTCATTGCCAGATGCAATAGTGTAGTGAATCTGTTTTCCTGAAGTTTCAATCCCAGTAAAATCATAAACTAAATAATCCACTCCTGTGTTTTCCAAAATGGAAACGCTGATACAGGAAATAAATGAGAAACCATAATGTTAAACTCCCCAGCAGTTGTTGCACTGGCAGGCTTTGCAATTTAACTCTTTGATAGCAAGTTCTCTGTGGGAAGCCCTGCTCCCTCCCCTCTAGCTGTTTGCTAGAGTTCCATGACTTTCAGAGTACAAGCATTACTTTCCTAGCCAGACATTGTCTATCCTTGAGTGAAAGCTAAGGAAAAATGTTTCATTAGTGTGCAAGAGGAAAGGGACAAAGAGCTTGGCTTATACAAGCTGCACAATAAAGAAAAGGTGATGCCTCAAATCACATTCACAGAACCAGTGACATAGCAGAATTTCTTGGATGTGTTGTTTAAAGAAACCCTGATGTCCTTTTTTCTGCATGTAAGAATGCAAAAATGGGCTTCAACTGTGCTATGTTTTCAGCTACCTGGAGAATATGTACTTGCTATAGAATCTTAGAATAGTTAGGATTGGTAAGGATCTTAAGATCATCCAGTTCCAACCCCATGCCATGGGCAGGGACACCTCACACTAAACCATGTCACCCAAGGCTCTGTCCAACCTGGCCTTGAACACTGCCAGGGATGGAGCATTCACAACCTCCCTGGGCAACCCATTCCAGTGCCTCACCACCCTTACAGTAAAGTATTTCTTCCTTATATCCAATCTAAACTTCCCCTGTTTAAGTTTTAACCCATTACCCCTTGTCCTATCACTACAGCCCCTAATGAATAATCCCTCCCCAGCATCCCTGTAGCCCCCCTTCAGATACTGGAAGGCTGCTCTGAGGTCTCCACGCAGCCTTCTCTTCTCCAGGCTGAACAGCCCCAACTTTCTCAGCCTGTCTCCATACAGGAGGTGCTGCAGTCCCTGATCATCCTTGTGGCCTCCTCTGGACTTGTTCCAACAGTTCCATGTCCTTTTTATGTTGAGGACATCAGAACTGCACACAATGCTCCAGGTGAGGTTTCATGAGAGCAGAGTACTAACTTAATATGAAAGCCTCACCTGATTTCACTCCTGTTAAACTGAGGAACAAATGGGCTGTTGTCAATCACGTCAAGAGTAATCACAGCAGTGGCATTTAAAGAGGGAGAGCCTTTGTCCCTTGCCATCACTGTTAAATGCATCTCCCCAGACTGAGGCAGGCTTCCACTTGTAATTATCTTCCCTTCACTCATATCTTCTATCAGGAAGAACGGGATGAAGTTTTGATCAGGGAGGATGTAGTACTCA
Organism: Melopsittacus undulatus; assembly: GCF_012275295.1. Classification (NCBI taxonomy): domain Eukaryota; kingdom Metazoa; phylum Chordata; class Aves; order Psittaciformes; family Psittaculidae; genus Melopsittacus; species Melopsittacus undulatus. Next base: position 4,177,409 of record NC_047529.1, on the reverse strand, counting down.
ACAAGGCCATTTAACCCCTGCAGTGAAAAGAACACAGCTTCAGGAAACTTGCTTGCAGGACCACATTGTTTCAGTGCCCCAAGTTCCATAGGCTGAATGGAGTCTCAATATTTCCATACTTAAAGAACAGAATATCAGAGGCATTGTAAGTAACCAGAGCTACTGTGGGCTTAAGCTGTAACACAAGAGCAGCAGCAATGGAAAGGACCAGTGGGCAGAACCCTTCTAACTCCCCTCAAATTAGTTTTGGTGTTCTAAGAGCCAAAAAATAGCCATAGAAAAGCTAAAGAGAACTCCATGCACTGGGAGCACACTTTGAAGGGTAGGACACACATTGAAACAAGACTTGACAATGTCTGAATGACCCCATTGAGTTTGTTTCGAGAATGAAAAGCTGGGATTAGCTTTGGTAGATGGGTGATGATGGAAAAACACAGCAAAGAAAAATTTCAGGAGCAGTTGGCCATTTACATAGTAAAAATGTAGAGTAAAAAGATCTCTAAAGGACGTAAGTTAAGGGCACGTGTAGAGTGGGACAGCCAGAGCAGTGAAAGAGTAATCTAAAGGTGTCAATGAGAACAAGCCAAAGTCCCTTGGATCCTTTTGACACCTCGAGGAGAAGCGCAGCCTGTCCACTACTATGAGGGTAAGCCCCGTTCTTGCCTGCCACAGGAGAGCTGGACATGTTTTACTCTGTGCACATCACTTCACTTTCCTGAAATAAGGCATTTTGACAAACCCTTAGGGTTTGCTCTATTGCACTTTGCTCTTATTTCTGGAAAGCATTGGATTCTCTCCTTCCATGGCTCTGTAGCAGCAGGAGCAAACCCTGCCAGGAATGCCTGTTAGTACCAGGGAATCTGCATAGTTAGAATTATTTCAGGAAGAGGGAGGAAGAGACATTGTCCAGTGATTTCAGTGCTGGACTCTGCCCCGGAATCCTCCAAGTGCAGCACAGGACCAGATAGACTGTCTGAAGGATGATTTTCCTTAGGATCTCAGTGCAGATCTCACCAAGTCCACCAGTCTTTATAAGCAATTTCACTTCTAATATTAAATCATAGAATCCCAGCTTGGTTTGGGTTGAAGGGACCCTAAAGCTCATCCAGCTCCAACCCCTGCCACAGGCAGGGACCCCTTCCACTGGAGCAGCTGCTCCAAGCCCCTGTTTCCAACCTGGCCTTGAGCACTGCCAGGGATGGGGCAGCCACAGCTTCTCTGGGCACCCTGTGCCAGCGCCTCAGCACCCTCACAGGGAACAGCTTCTCCCTAATGGATAACCTCAGTCTCCCCTCTGTCAGGTTAAAGCCATTCCCCTTGTCCTGTCCCTACAGACCCTTGTAAAAAGCCCTTCTCCAGATTTCTCACATCATAGAGAAGGATGACATAAAGGGGCCGTTGGATTATCTGCAGCAATGTACCACAGCTGCCTCTCTTACAACCAAAATTATGCATGAAGAACTAGGAAGGTGCCTGCTACACCTATTTTGTTGTCACTGTTTGATGTTTCATCTTTTAAATGACATAATTAGTGCTGAGGTTGTCATGGTGATCTGGTTGACTACTGCATATCTCTGCCAGTGCCTGGGTACTATTTGATGGGTACAGTACAGATCTAGCAAACAAAATTACTTTAAACAATGGGAACAAAGAGAATGAGCTGCGGTGCCAACTTCAGAGGTGTTTGGTAAGCAGACATCTCCATGTTCAAGCCAGCTGTATGATGTTCATAGCTATATACAGATATAGAATCTGTTTTAAAAGGTCTTCTACTTCAGAAGTTCAAATAACTTCACAGACACTAAATTGCTTCAGTCCCTGTATACTCCTGACAGACTGGTACAACTCCACATAGGAAAGGCAAAAATCAAGGCAGATATAGCTGAAGAAACATGCCCAAAGACAGTGAGTACAGCAGCATCAAGGCAGAAACATCAACAGTCCTAACTTCCAATTCCCAGTGCTGTTAGTCCAACAGAGTTCACTTTCTGCTACATTGGGTATTTCATGCCTAGAGAACGGAGGGTAACACGGTCAGGCTGCAGCCTCAAGCAGTGTCAAGCAGGCGTAGTTACCTGATCTTTGTCGGTAGCACTCACGGTTATGACATGAGCACCGACAGGATTAATCATGTTTATAGAAGCAGAATAGGAATCCTGAGTGAACACTGGAGCATTATCATTCACATCCATCACCAGGACACTGACATGAGTAGTTGCCTAGAAAACAAAATGGTTTCATGCGGTTTAGAATGTCTCAGTGAATTTTTTCTGTTATTTTCATATGTAACAAAGTATAAATCAGGCTTTGGAAATGCCATAGTAAAACACTGCATTAGGTTTAATTTTGTGAACTCAACATCAGACAGCACTGCAGGACTTTAATGCAGGAGAGGAAGGAACTCAGTGTTGCAGTAGATTCTGCTTCTTGAAAGGTGTCTGAGTAAGACCAGGATGCCAACATGTCCTACTGCTGCTGCTAGATGCAGGTAAGGGAACCACACGTGTTCTAATTCTGTCAAATGAGTGTTCAGTATCTCTCCAAATAAATACACCACAATTAGAGCAATTTGCTGAAAATTACTTTTTCTCCCATGAAAAATCATCACAGCGCACACAGTACTGACAGCAGCAGGCAAGAAATCAAGTTCCCCAGCACAGGTTTGTCTGCAAACAATCCAGGGTCAAATTCTACCATGATTTTCAAGTATTTCAACTAATTATGGTGTATAATACCACTCAGCATGGACAAAGGACACAGAAGTCTGACCCATGATTAGGCGACTAATTTATTCTGCACAATAAATGTCTTTGATAGCTCCCCTTCTACTAGCGCCAAATCCACTCTGAATACAAGAGTCACTGTTCATTACAATAATGGTCTTTTACCTGAAAGAACGGGGCAGATTTATTGTTGACTGCATTCACTGTAAGGTTGTATTTATTCCTGGTTTCATAGTCTGGAGAGTTCTTTATCTTAATGTTGCCATTTATTTCATCTATTTCAAATACATTGTCTGCACCACCTAAGATACATTTAAAGAAGCGTTATCAATGAATACATCTTAGAAGCACATGTATATATCTTAGAAACACATTATTAACTACACTCTTAAATAATATGTTTACCTGTGTCTTGGGCTCATTAAAACCACTTTTTAAATATCATATAGATAATATAGAAGAAACCCAGATAATACTTTGAGTGGATGAATGCCTGAAATGTGAGCCCACAGAAGGGGTTAACAAGACAGTGCTGCTGCCAAGACCCTCTAGGAGATGTCACTGAATGTATTCTAACACAGGTGGACAGAGTGGCACACACATCTCTAAGGGAAACCAGTTTGACTGTCAAAAGACCTGGCAGTGACTCTTGCTGGTTTTGGCCACCCATGTCCAAAGCCACCGCAAAGTCTGTATGCATACTGGAAATAAGACTCTAAAAGCATATAAACTGTACACGTATCGCTCTTGATGGTCCATACAACAAAACCAGCTATTTCAACTCCTGCAGCCTTTGGTCCACAGGATTCTAGATCTCCATCTCTGTCAGATATAGGGGCAGTGGCCAAAGGGGTGCTCCTCCCAACTGTAATGCCATCAGCTGCCACAGTTAACTGTGACAGGAAGCACAACTTACAGCTGTTGGTCACCACTGTTCACAAGCTGGCACATCAATGTAAAATGAAACTGCAGGCCCTTTGTATTAATAGCCTGGGCAGAGATCTGAGGCACAGAGTAGGTGACCTGCTGTCTGTTGTGGCACTTGTGCTGCAGAGGTAAAGGTGTCAAGCACAAGGGTGAAGAACACAGCTCTCCAGCAGCCCTTGATAGTGACTCAAGTCCCTGACATGCTTGTGATACCATTTACATCTGCTCCTAGTAGCTGTGAAGTGCTCACAGTCCATAGCATGAGGAGCATGAGCAGCATTTATTACCTGGTGCAGGCACACCGGGTTCAACAAGGCCCTAGAACCTTAAACCTTGTTCAAGAAAGCCATGAGCATCTTTCTTATCAAAATGACTCCTGCTGATTGCAGCTATGGCAGCCACACAGCTGAAGACTTTTTTAAAAGCTGATTTTTAACAGAATTAAGAGTCTGATTTAAAGCACAAGTTGTAGTTTCTGCAAAAGAAATTCCTATTCAATCAGCTTGAAAGCTGTGTGAGCATAAATTAGTAAAATACCAAACCAGGTTAAAAAGAATCTTATGTAGAAAGGGGTGAGGAGCTAACACACATAAATGCTATTTATACTTGTAACAGTATAGACCACAAAGTGACAGTTGTTCCAATGCCGTGAGAGAATTCCTTGTTACCTGTAAGGTTATATACAACAAAGGCATTGTCTCCTGTGTCTCTGTCTGTTGCTGTGATCTTTCCAACTATGAATCCCACAGGCACATTCTCATTTACACTGAATTCAGTCACTGGATCAAACACAGGTGGCCAGTCGTTAACATCAATGATCTTTATGACAACTGTGCAGAAACCTCTCTTCTTCTCAGGGATTCCATCATCTTCAGCATATATCACAACCTGTAAGTTGCACAGTTGTGAGAAGTCATACAAACAGGTACTTGCATAAGGATTAAAACATCTTGATGAACTTTAAACTTTGGAGTATGCTTTGAAATGTCAAATTCTGAATCCACCTCAAAATTATTACTGAAAGCTTATGGAGTACTTTGTCAATAGATGAAGGCTTTCTATATAGGGCAAATTCACTAATCATACAAAATAACCAGCAGCTGCAGCAACAATATATATTATATATATATATAACTGAGATATCTATATAACTGATACATATATAACTGATATATATATATATCTGCAAGACATCAGTCCAGTATGTATTCAAGCAAACAAGCAGCTCTGAACACATTAGCTGTCATTGCAAATTTAGTTAATTCATGTGCTGAAGTGTTCAATAGTTTGTAGGACACATGAACAATGATCCTTGCTTGAATTTCCTTATAGTTTTGAGGCTGTGTCTTGCTTTAATAATGCATCACATCTCGAGATGCTCATACCCTAAAACAGTGCATAAAATGTTCAGGCAATATCAAGCTAAACAAAAAACTGGGACCTGTTATCAAAGGGAAAGATAAAGATTTCGGAAGAGTTAAGACTTCAAGCAAACCTGATACTCTGTAGGTTCCTCTTCATAATCAAATGAGGTGGTGGAATAAAGAATTCCAGTTGCTTCATCTATCCTGAACTTTAGTCTGTCTCCACTAAGAATGCCATATGTCAGGAAACCGTTTCTACCTGTATCATTATCCTGAGCTTCCAGCTGGATGATCTGAGTAGCAGGCAAATTCTGTAGATAGAGAATAGATTGAGGCTGTCAGAGAATGGTTAGCTGTGGTTTCTTAAGTGATGTAAAAGGGAGGAAGTAACAAATAGTGCCTAAACTTACAAGAGTATAGACATTTTAAAATCAAAAGTATACAACTTGTAAAGCACAGTAAGAGAATATCTTGTTCTCTCTAATTTCCAGAAAAGAGCTATTTGCCTTCACCATGTCTCTACCTACAGCAGGAACCTTCAGAAAGAACATTCAGGCTGATTTCAAACAGACCAGATGTTAACCTTGAGCATCTGATCTGTTGAGGAATTACTCATGTTTAAGAGCTTCTATTTCCATGAAGCTCAATGGATGTTCTCAACTTCAAACTCATTTTTCTTTCTGAACACTGTTTGGCTAATAATGAATAAATAACACATTTCTTCCTCTTTCAAAACGTTGTTTGAATCAAGATGGACTGTGAATATCAGTGCTTCACTTGCACGGCTATTTGAGACCTGCTCTGAAGTTATTTGATCCAAGAGGGCATCCAGCAATTCCTACTCTCTAAATATTTCACATGGAAATCAATTTTTAAGGTCAGGAAATGTGATTCCAACTCTTCTCCACTAAACTAACTGGGAACATTAAAAATAGGTGCAATAATAAAACCTATATTCAGCTCAGTGTTAGGAATGGACTGGGTTTTAAATCAGTTGTGGCTGTTAGAGAGAATGTGTAGGAATCAGCTGGGAAACTCAGTGTGCTTGTTTTTAAGATGTAACTAGCAGATTAAAGTGTGAAAAGTGCTGTTTGAAAATTGAAGAGTGAAACGCTGAGCTAGATGCTTTTGCATAATGAAACCCTGGGGCTTCTTTTGCAGGCTTATCATAACAGAGCAGCCCCAGACTGAAATCTGGCTTGCTTTCCGCCACTGATGTCTTCGTGTCAGGAAGAATCACAACAGATTGTACAGGAGGAAGAGGAGAAATGTTGCTAAATGAGAGTATTTTGCCTGTTACTTCTCTGTAGGAAGCTCCCTTCCAAAAGCCTGAGTGAGAGTCTATGAGGTGCCTGGCACATCCACTGGATTTTGAATGCACACAGATATTCTGTGTACAGATATGCAAAAGCAGGTGGCTGCTTTTCCTTCATGGAGCCCCTTAATAGTAAAGGATCCACTTTTCCTTCAATATATCCATGCTTCCAGACCGTTCTCCTTGTGCATTGGGATTGTCAGCTTGAAATAAACCTAAAAAGACCATATGGCAGAACAGAATGGGAAGCCTGCCCAGCTCCAGAACGTTTACTCACACACTCACCAAAAGAGTTTTAGAATGGTTATTATTAAGTTAATGATTTATTTTTGTGATTCAGTTTTGATGGCATTTTCTTACCTCTTCCAATCTTGCTTCTAGGAGAGAGGATGGGAAAACCGGAGGGAAATCATTTTCATCAATAACTGTCACATTCACAGAAACCTCATTAAATATGCTAGCGGTAGAAGAATCTGTTGCTCGCACATTGAAAATGGCTGGGAAATCTTCCAGTTCCAACTTCTTCCTTGTTCTTACAATGCCAGTGGATGAATCGATAATGAAATAACCTGTTTAAAAAACAAACACACAGAGAAATTATTCTGCTTATGATTTTAATAGTAAATCTGATTATGTGAATCCTTCAATGGAAAGGATACATTATGTGTCTGAATATTGTGTGTTACAGGATTCTTCAAAGAACAAAGCAAGATTTTTGGGAATGTCAGATATGTGCAGGTCTGTAATTAACAAAAACAAGTAATTTAGAAGGTCAGATAGAAACCAAAAGGGAGAAGTTCTCTCCACCACTCTATCCAGAAGGTCTCCACCTTCCTCTGAAACAAAGATTATTTGTCCCTGTTTCAGTCAGAAACCGTTTTATCTCCCTTAAGTCTTCTTCTCACTGAAGAATCCTATGAATAACTTCAAGGAGACCACAGCTTCATACAAAACGCTTCACAAAAAAGAAATGCTAAGAGATGCTAAGTTTGATGAGACAATAAAATCAGCTCTATGTTTAGTAAAGAAAGGCACACAACAAAGCACTGGTCTACTCCATCCCATGTAAATTTACTCCATACATTCACATTCATTAAGGAAACGCTGAGTTAGTATAGAATCGTAGAATAGTTAGGGTTGGAAAGGACCTTAAGATAGATGCTGCTGGTTGGAAAACTGAATTGGGTATGCTTTCTCCAGTCACTGTAGTGTTATGCCTGGTGAGGCAGCGCCTGCTCTTCCTGTAGCAGGCACAAAAGAGTATACAGCTGGTGCAGCCAGCTCTGTATCATGTATCTGTATCTACCCGAATCTGACAGAAATTCAATCATGTGCCCACACCCGATCCATATCACGTGTGTACATCTGGATGATACACATCAAATATTAATGGCTGTGGAGCTGAGATAAGAGAGAGCAAAGAGAGAGAAGAAACAAGTCAAAAGCTAATGCCCTGCAGCACCAGCTGTTTAACACATCTTCCTTGTTACTTCACATAAAGAGCTCACCCTTTTCATCCCCAGACACAATACTGTATGTCACAGGGTCCTTATACAACACATCAATGTGTACAACAAATGTATCTGGCAGTGTCTTCTCACTCAGAGGGGCAGGCTGATAGACTTCTTCAGAGAACACCGGGAATGACACATCAATGGGAGCTATGGTTACTGACACCTGCAGAGAAAAGGAGATGACCACAGGGATTCTGTTTTCGGATGTAGCAGGCTTGTCTACTGAGGTATGCAACAGCACAAGTCCAAAACTCTGTCAATAAGAAGCTGATGATTGCTATGTGCTGAGTTTGAGACATGAGTGCCTTGTAGGCAGTGAAGGTCAGTGAAAATGCCTTGTCAGTTTAGGTTCACCTGTATGTTTTCCTTAATACAGAGGAGGATTCCAGTTTGGCACATACACCACATTCAAATTACTTTTCTAACTAAACAGCTCCTGGAGAGAGGTACTGACCTGTATTTGCAACAAATTCTTCCACTGGAGAATGCATGACCAGAGCAGGAGCTTCTAAGTGTTTTAAATTAAAACTGGCTTTATAGATGAATAAAGGGGACAGGCAGTACACAAATAATGCCTACTGCTTCACAAAAATACAGATAATTCATTTATAAATGATTCCAGACAGCTGCTCCCCAAAGCTCTGAAGAATGATGCTCAGAAGTCTACATTTTAAGGTTCTATCGAATATCATTTTCTGTATGTCCTTAGCCATACACTTTTCTAGTCCTGGTTTTTAATTCTGCTAAGCTGTGATATTTATTGGCAGAAGATCACCAGCAAGTCATAAGCACTATATTAAATAATATTTCTTTTATCATATTTACATTCCTCAGTCTTCAATTTAGATATTTTTCCCTTCTAGTATAGGCAAATAAACAGGAACACCTTATTTGCTGTCTCCTGTTTATTATCTCACATACTTCCCTTACATCCCCTGTGACTGTCCCACTCTTTGACCTTGCACAGAAGTCTCCACTCCTCATTTTCCTCCCTCACAGAGTCTAGAACTGACTTTCTTTTCTGAAATGGAATGACCATTATATAGTGCCATAACTTTGTAATCATCCTGTATCCTGTTCCCAACACAGAAGTGGGACTCTGACATTCTGATTCCCATTTTGCATAGTTTTGCCTCACTAATACCCATTTCCTGGTGTAGTTGCACTCAGTTTAGAATAAAACAACCTGGGGAATGAACTGCACAAGTAAACATTTCAGTACCTTTACAGAAGTTGAAAGAGGTGGCAGACCTGAATCTGTAGCAGTGACTGTCAAGGAGTAATACACAGGAGAACTCAGTTTGGATAAGTCTCTTGTTAACCTGAGTTCTCCTGTGGTACTGGAAAGACTGAAGAGGCCTTCAGAGTTTCCACCTGAAAACAGAAAAACAAGTGTTGGAGATGTTTAACAGAGCCAGCAGAGACAAGAGACTGACTTACACGTGCAGGACTTCAGAGACATGGGTTGGAATCATAATCTGTACATGTGATTTGGAGCAAGATATCTGGCCTCTCTTTATTCTCTGTCAGCATCTCAGAATCACTGGGGCTCAAAAACCCTTGTGAGGCTTCTAATCCAACCTCTTGCCACAAAGCAGAGTCATGAATGAATCCAGAATAGAAAGCTCAAGGCCTTGATCCATCAGGAGCTGAAGACCTCCAAGGACAGCCTCTCTGGGCTACCTGTTCCAGTACTTAGTTATCCTCACAGAGGACTTGTTTTCCCCTTATTTTCAGTCAGAACCTGCCATTTCAATTTACTGTCATTACTTCTCATTCTTGTGTCATGCAGCTCAGTTTAGCATCATACAAGTACCCCACTCATAAACAGCATGAGGTTCTTTTCTAACATACCTGAAATACTGTAGAAAATGCCTTCGTCATAATCCTTGTTTTCATCTCTTGCATTGATATCTACTACCAGTGTGCCAGCTGTAGAATTGTCTAGAAGGATCTGGTGGTATGAGGGCTTGTCAAATACGGGTCCTTCTTCATTAACATCTTCCACGGTAACTAATGAAAGAAGGTCCATGTCTGAGTGTAATCAGGAATTGCACCTAAATGGTTACAAGCTATTTCTTCAGCAAATATAAACCAGCACAGCTCCTCTGGGTTGAGTTGGAGCTCTACCAGTTTAAACCAGATGGAAATCTTGGTTTCTGTACTTCAAAACACTTGCCTTTGTGGATTAAACTATTACTGTTGAAGCAATAGTTTCCCTACAATAGGGAAACTTCTAGCTGGCATGTTGGTATTATTTATGGCAGATAGTAGTGACATCTTATTGTTGTCACTGCTATCTGTCATAAATACATCTTATTGTTTTCACTGGGCTCCCTTCTGTGTCCATATTTATCTGGTATTTCTAGTCTTTGTCTCAGATTGCAAACCCTGTGAGACAGGATTGCTTACTGTTATATTTGTACATGACCTGGCACAATAAGGGTCCACAATTAGAGAAGCGGCTGTACAGTAATGTAAATAACACAGCGCAGGAAGTAATAAATAAGTTGATACTTCCAGTCATACTGATCAAAAGTAGGGCTGGCCAAAAACTGGGATACCAACTTCACAGAAATCTTTTATGTTGTGTTGGAAAAGATATAGACAGACAGATGGATGGATAGATGGATGGATGGATGGATACATAGATATGTAGATAGGCAGGTAGATAGTAGATAGGTAGGTAGACAGGTTGGTAGATAATAGGTAGATAGGTAGATGATAGGTAGATAGATATATAGGTAGCTAGATGGGTAGATAGGTAGATAATAGGCAGAGAGATGATAGGCAGATAGATGATAGGTAGGTAGATAGGTAGGTAGAAAGATAGGTAGATGATAGGTAGATAGATGGGTAGATAGGTGGATGATAGGTAGATAGATGGCAGGTAGGTAGATAGGTAGGTAGATAGGTAGATGATAGGTAGATAGATGATAGGGAGGTAGATAAGCAGATAGATAGATTTAAGGAAAAAACACAAATAATCAAGTACTGTTATTTTAACAACACTAAAAATCATGGTCAACATTTTTTTAGCAGACTTTCTGTAAACAATCAGAAAAATACTGAATTATGGTTTTGGAAACATTTTCAATCAAAATGTCAATAGGTGCTGCAAAAATGCCATAGAAAACATTGTGAATACACTGAAAGTAATGTCAGTTTGTCAAAAAAGAAGATTTTTCACACAAGCCAAACATTTTCTGAGGAAAACTTCATCTGGCTCTAGTGAAAAGGTCACATCATCATTTCTGATGATTTACTTGAGCAGACTGTGTTACTGCTGAAGGCTATCCTTATGCCTCATAATTACACATGGTGAAATATTCCCCGAGGGAAGCAAAGGTAAATCTTATGTGGTAAACTGAGGCTACCTGTAATGTTTGCTGTGTCCTGGAGGCTGGGCTCTCCAGGATTGAAAGCTCTCAGAAGAAATGCATACTCGGAACGACTTTCATAGTCCAGAGGCTGAAGAGTTGTAATATTTCCAGAAAGTTCTCCAACAAGAAATGAAGAGGTCTCTCCAATTATAGCATAATGAATAATGGCATTGTATCCTATATCTGCATCTGTGGCTGCTGCACTCAGAATCTGAATGAGAAAAACAACAACGAAACAAACACCAAAGCCATCAGGTTCAGAGGAGAACAAAGAAGTGGCAACACACACACAAACCTGGTATTTAACTATAGTGTTTACTGATGGTATTACTCATATGGCCATTAATTGTACTGCTAGAATACTGACATATCATATAGCAGGGCAGGTAACAAATGTTACAGATTCCTAGGTGGTACTTCTTGATTGCTGTAAATCATTAGTTCACATCTGCAAGGCAGATATGGAGCCAGAAATGGATACACTGGGAGAAGAGAAGGAAGAACACAGGGGATGGTGGATACATGCACAGCACCTATAGTATCTTTAAAACACATTGCTCTGAAAAGCTAGATGGATGCAGTGTGGCATCACTGCTGGCGACCAGAGGGAAAAGGTGCTTTAGGAAGAGTCAATGAGATAGACACTCCACTGTTATATAAACTGAACGTGCTGTGTGATTGTACAGGCTCCACAAAGTAAAAGAAATATGTTCACCATTGGATTACTGCCACTTCCAAATGTACATATAGAAAACAACCACAGAACAGCCTGCTTATTCTTCAGTACCACATACCACATGTGGAGGCTCGTTCTCTTTCACGGTCACAGAGTATGATCTCTGAGGGAACACTGGTGGGTTGTCATTCTCATCTTCCACAGTGATGCTTAGAACTAAGCTTGCGGATTGGGGTGGTTTGCCAGAATCAGTGGCCTGTGTAGAAACAATTTGTCATTAAATGCAGCACTGTATTGATAAAATAACCTATTTTACCAGTTCAATTTTGGGCCAAAAAATGTGAAGCTTTGTCTCAGAAGACTTTCTGCTGGACCAGTTGTCACCCCATGACATAGCTCTAGCTCCAGGTGAAGTGTTGTGTATCCTCCTGCGGCTGCTATCCTCACTATATCCCATGCTCTGTCTCATTTAGTGAACAACTAATCAAAGTGCAAGCCTGGATCCAGATCAAATGTGTCATGTGATGAGATGTAGCACTAATCAACATGAAACTATAGCAAACAGGTACATACCTGTGATGGGGCATTTAAAAGAATAAGAAAATCCCTTACATTTTGAGGGTTTAAAGTGCCTACAAAGCAAGCTGTGAAGAGTAGATGGCAGATTCAGGGTCAGTTTTACATGGCATGAACATCTACCATAGGAAAGTTCTGATCTATAGATACACATACACTATTTTTAATTAGTCTTAAAAAAAGTGTCCACTTTTATTAATTCTAAAACTTTCAGAAGACACTGTTCCATTTTTAGTGTGATTCCTTTGCTATCCTGATCACATTCCACAAGCTACTTGACCTGTTAAATTGCTTGTTAGCAGTAAAAGGCTCCTTAAAATACATTTGTACATGATAGCTGGTGCTGGAACACTTCTTTATATGCACAATAATTTATCTGGGTAATAGTAGTAAGAATCAAGTAAATCAGAATAAATAGATACCTACATGAATGTTGGATGAAACTTTATGCTTCTACTTTTTAATTTGGAAATCTGTATTCCAAGTGTTTTAAAATATAAAAGTCTATATAATTTGAAAAATGACAAAAAATTGAGGGAAAGGGACAAACAATATGGAATGGCGAAGCAGTAAAAGCAATACAGCAGTATGGCAACTGCACGGTCTAAAATGGACTCAGGAACACTTTGCAGATTTCACAGTAAGCTATTAAGTGACCGTGACCTTTAAGATCTGATGTTCAGGGGTCATTTATTGACTAAGGGCAATTTACACAGCAGAAAACAAAGCTCTGGGTGTAAAACATAATAAATAGTCGAAATTCACTAATGGATTCTAAAGGAAATCACTGAGATTAAGTGGTTTTCTTGTGATGATGCAGTATTTTCTCCTTTTTATGTTGAGAAAGCATCAAATTTGTCTACTTACTATTATTTTCAGCTCATAGCTGTCCACCATCTCTCTATCTAAGGGTTTTTCTGTCATCAGCCTCCCAGTAGAGCTGTCAATATGGAATGTTCCAGCAAAATCATCTTGCAGAGAGTAGCTTATAAGTGCATTAACTCCTATATCCAGGTCAGTAGCAGAAAACACACCCAAGTCTAGATTTGCTGCGTTCTCAGGAACTGATAGTTTAGTTTGAATCAGTGTTGAGAAAACTGGAGGATTGTCATTGGCATCATTAACTCTCACAGTCACCTGTGTGTTTTATAAAAAAGAAAGAAAGACACATTTGAAATGTAGAAACAGTATTGAAAGGGGAATCTTGATTAATTTTCCCCTATAAAAGCCAATAGTGGAAGAACACCCAAACAACACACCCAAAAACCAAAGGGATACATAAAAACTGCAGCATTTTTAAACATTTTTACAACTTCAGCATCTTAGCATTTTTATTATTCTCAGCTGCTACAAGTGAGATAACATACACTCTAACACGTTATCTCACATGTTGTCTCTATGTTAGATAACATCTTGAGACATGAGCAAGATTAACAACCTGGCGGTTTTGGGCTCATCTACCTCATGCATTTGACAGAGCTATGCACAGAATCAGTTTTAGTGTTGAGCAGTTTCTCTGGTTATGTGGTGTGCACAGAGGCACTTTCAGGAAATGATGCAATTTGTGCAGTTTAAAGTATTGCAAGTTGGTAACATCTCCTTGGAGAAAAAAGCGAAATTGAACAAAAGGCTCTTAAAATCATCATGCTTGAATGACAGATGATACTTATCTGGATATTACTTGATTTTAAATATATATATGCTTAATATTTTATATTCCTTTTTAAAATGCAATATACCGTACCAAAGCAACAGCTGTATTGGGTGGCATCACAGAATCAACAGCTTCTACAATGATGCTGTATAGGTCCCTTTCTTCTCGGTCTAACATGGCCAGAGTCTCAATGTCTCCTTGGTCACTAACAGAGAACCTGTCGCTGTGAGATTTCAAGGAGTACACCACTTGTACAGCGATGCTGCCGGTCAGAGCCTTCACTGAGCCAACAGCAGTCCCTGCAGGCTCATTCTCTTGAATGCTGAACTCGTAGCTGGAGCTTTCAAAGGTCAGTCCGAAGCTGGTGTCATTGACGAGCAAGTAGACAGTGACAGAGGCTAATGAGAGAAAACAAGTGAAAATGGTGAAGTCGCTGCTAAAATCATCATGAGCTGTGCTCTGTTTCCCTAAATTTTGAGGAACTGAGAAAATGACAGAAAGAGGAAAGAGAAGAAAAATAAATAAAATCAATAGCAATAAGGATTGATAGGTAATATATAACACATGAAGTCTTTTATACCCTTCAGGGTCACTGATCTCAGCAGTGTTGCTTCAATATGATAGGAGAGCAAGGATCACAAATTTGAAGTCAATGGGATAAAGCAAGTGTTTGCTACTTGTTAATAATCTTATGCTAAGCTCCTTTGTAACAACAGAGAAGGGATATATGTCAAACCATCCGAGTGCAAATTCTGTCATGGGCACTCTCCCTATATTAAGAAATTCAGTTGTTTCTCCTGCTCATGATATCTCAAAGCTAATCCCTAAAAACAGATGAAGTTACCAAAAATTCCACGTAACTGACTATTTTTTTGCAAGAGCAGGATCGTGTCTGAGGGTTATTTGCCAGTTCTAATTTGTTTGAATGCTTCTAAATCAAAGAAAATGAAGGGAAAATTAAAGAGAAACACACGTTATTTATGTTATTTTAATCCATCTTTTTAGAGTGGCTGCTACTATGAAGTCCTGGGCTTTGTACCATGAGCACCACAGCAAGAAATACAGAAAAATTATTTCTAACCAGGATTATTAAACCAAACTTTCTGTTAATGGGATCAACCAGGAAGGAAATCAAAGGGTAAAAAGCAAGTATTCCTCATTGCTGAGATGTAACATGGATTCCAGCCCTAATTCACTTTGACTTGGCGCGATGGGATGAATTTAACATGTGAGTGTTTGCAAAGGTTATGTTTCTGTAGGGAAAATAAGAAAAGAAGGTGAAAAGACATCATTTACCATTTGATGTAAGCTGAGGAACTCCATGGTCAGTAGCAATCGCTATCAGTGTAACAACCCTGTCAGCTGTGATATGGTCCAAGTTACGGCTGATGGTGATTTCTCCGGTGTGGTTATTTATATGGAAATCATCAGAATGGTTCAGGAGGCTGAATAAAGAGAAATCAATGTACCAATTGTGCTAATGACCTTGGAAGTACCATCCACTTACTGTTACTTCTGTAACAAGCACTCAACAGATGGTATTTGCCTACTTATAAAGAATGGCTAAGCAACAGATTTTAATTGCTGTGTTAGTAGCTTAAATATATCAGCCTTTTGATTTCCAAGTAAGTCTTCCCTCATCAAAACCAGCAGCATTCATGCCTTCAGTTCCCATTACACCCCAAACCTTTGATCTTCCCACGAAAAGAAGGCAGATACTGCACTTGGATTCATCTACTTCCAACTCAGAAGGAAGGTAATTGCAGAAGAAGCTCCAATGTATGTTTCAGTATTGCAGAAATTCAATCAAATCTTGGCTTTCAGTCCTTGTTGCTGAGTTTATCATTTGATTGCATGCTCCTCCCTATGGCGTAACCATGATTTGATAATCTCTAAACCATGAGTAATGACTGTCCTTTGTCCCAGGTTTAAAAATAACTGCCAATTATAGCAATTGGAAAGCATCTGTGAACAGGTCTTATCTTATGACCATAAAAAGAGTTTGTGAGAAATAAAACCATCCTTCTGCTTCTTTCAGAGGAGATACTTATTAACCTCAGAGATTTACCTGTATGAAATAAGGGAATTATTCCCAATGTCAGGGTCAGTAGCAGACACGAAGAGTACAGACACTCCTTCTTTTGCTGTTGCTACAGGTACACTGGCTGAGTATTGAGCTCTGGTAAACCGAGGAGGGTTGTCATTCACATCTAATACTTGAATGCTGACGTAGGTGAAATTCTGGCATGCAAGAGGAGGAAACCATGGTTCAGGAAATGCACAGACAATTCAATCTGTGAATAGAAGGAGCTGAAAAAAAAGAGTAATGTGTTCCCCTCTCTTACCTGCCTTTGAGGTACTCCATTATCAGATGCCACCAACAGCAGCTCATACTTGTCTTTTGTCTCTCGATCTACATAGCCAGTGACTAAAATGGTTCCATCCTAGAGAGGCAATAGGGTTCAGTGTACAGATCATTTTGATAACTCTTGTACCCTGAGTTCCCAAAAAAGATGAGGGATTGAAATCATCTCCTTTGGACAAATATAGTACAGATTTCAAGCAAAATCTGATCACTATACCTTAGGTTTTAAACATCAGCTTATACTTCCAAACTAGAGAGCACATGCTGGCTTTATTGCGTACTAGAATGGTTACTGTCTGCTCCTTTAACATGATGTATCTTCTTACTGTGTCAAGCAACTTTAAAGAATGGTTTGGGTTGGAAGGGACCTTAAAGCTCATCCAGTCCCAACCCCTGCCACAGGCAGGGACACCTTCCACTGGAGCAGCTGCTCCAAGCCCCTGTGTCCAACCTGGCCTTGAACACTGCCAGGGATGGGGCAGCCACAGCTTCTCTGGGCACCCTGTGCCAGCGCCTCAGCACCCTCACAGGGAACAGCTTCTGCCTAATGGATAATCTTGGTCTCCCCTCTGTCAGTCTAAAGCCATTCCCCCTTGTCCTGTCACTACAGGTCCTTGTAAAAGGTCCCTCTCCAGATTCCTTGTAGGCCCCTTTAGGTACTGAAAGGCCACAATAAGGTCTCCACAAAATCTCCTCTTCCCCAGGCTGAACAAGCCCAGCTCATGAAAAGCAGGATCTAAATCCTGTTTCCAGCATCTCCAAACCCCTACCTGTTGGATGCTATATGGATTATCCCCATCCTCAGCTGACAACTGATAAGTAATTCGTGCATTCTCTCCCTCATCCAGATCAGTAGCAATCACTTGTCCAACGGGAGTACCCAACATGTAATCTCCTTCCAGAATCTCAAAGCTGTATGGCTGCATCTGAAACTCTGGGTTATTATCATTCACATCCAGAACAGTGATGTGGAACAAGGCACTTGAACTAAGTCCATTCATTGCAGCATCAACTGCCCATACCTGCCAAAGCAAGAAACAACAATGGAATTTTAGTTGACTGTATTGCCATTTTAACCATCTCATGAAGATACAAGCAAGGGTTCAAGGGAATGAAACCAAAGCTGCAGTGCTTGTCCATAGATTTACTTGTAAAGTGAAGCCAGGTGTAGTCTCCCTGTCCAGTTCTGCGTCACCCAATGAAAGTGTCCCAGGGATATCCACAGTAAACAAAGTACTGTTATGAATAAAGTGTCCCTGGGAAAAGCCAGCCTAAAAAGAAAACACAATTCAGTTAAGATTAAAATGATTAATATATAAGTTAAAAATTATTAAGATTTGGCATTTTATAGGACTTTTCATTCAAGAAATACAAGTGCTGTGCAAGGCTTAATAAATGAAGTGTTCCACCCTGAGCTATAGGAATACTGGGCTTCTTTGGCAAACAGAAATTGGGGTGGGTGGAAGCCCCTGTGTGCTTCCCTCCTTGGGTCCTACACATTCCATCTCTAAACCTCTCTAAGCCCAATCTCCATGATGCAAGCAGCAATCACACGTAGTTCAGTGGAGTCTGAACTGGGAGAAGCATTTATGCTTTGTGGAAACTGACGTAAGCAAGAACATTAAAGCAAATCAGAAAACACTTCCTCCAAACCAGTTCCTCGGTGGCTAAATATGAAAATCATTTATAAAACAAGGAGAGAAGGAAGCAAGTTTTTTATAAAGCAGAATGAAATTGTGCAATTTCCTATTAAAGAAGAAGAAACTATCAGTTTTACAAACCACCTTACTCCTGACTAAGCTGATGCTAAGGGCAGGTTGACTGCGTTACAGAAGTGCACTGACAAATACTCTCTGATAAAAGCAATATTAAACCAGAACTGATTATTTTGACATAATAGGCAATAACACATAATAGGCAATCCCACTTTCTATCTGGTGTAACATATGTGCATTCATCTCATATACATGTATACAGAACCTAACAACTGTTTCTGTCCTCGATTACACATGTACAGGGAGAGAAGCCCTCCCTAGGTTTTCTGATACAGCCTGTTTTGTACGAGGTTTTAGCTTCATTGGTTGAGGAAGTTTTACTCCTGGCTCCATAGAGAGTTTTTGTGATCCAAAAGGTATTTATTGCCAACCACTTAAGAAATCTCCCTCTGCCCATCTACATTTTTGCAGATTAATAGAGAAAACCACTTCAGTTTGATTTATCAGGATGAGATCAATTTGGTACCTACCTCGTCCTTGTCAGTTACACTGAATGTGTAGATAGGACTACCCCTTTCCAGGTTTTCTAACACCGATACATCATAAGCTGCCTGATTAAACTCTGGTGGGTTATCGTTGACATCTAGTACGTGCACAACAACAAGAGTTGTAGCACTGAGACTTGGCTGCCCTCCATCTGATGCCTCCACTTCCACTTCAAATTGCTTTATGGTTTCATAGTCCAGCTGCTGGCTCAGGCTGAGCTGGCCTGTGCTTGAGTTGACAACAAACATTGGTGACGAGGTTGGAGGTTGTTGGTTAACAATGCTGTACTTCACCAGAGCATTGGCCCCAGCATCTAAATCAGTAGCAGATACTGTTAGCAACACCTTTCCAAGCACTTCATCTTCAGGGACACTCGCTTCATATCTACTTGATAAGAAGACTGGAGGGTTGTCATTCACATCATCAACAACGACTGTCAAACTGAGATCTGTATACAGCGGGGGTTGGCCTTGGTCACTGGCAATCACTGTTAAGTTATAGAAGCCTTGTTTTTCTCTGTCCAGTTCCTTTTCCAGCACAATTAATCCTGAAGTATCAATATCCATTTTTCCTTCTCCACCTTTCAGGGTGTAAACCACGAATCCATTAAAGCCCTCATCCACATCCGTAGCTGACACACTGGTAATATTGGTTCCAGGTGGTGCGTTCTCCAGAATGGAAATGGTAGTGCTGGTTATATCAAACACAGGACTGTTATCATTGACATCTGTAACTCTGACAAACACTGTAGCATAGTCACTAGTGTTTCCATCTGACAGGGAAATATTTAGTATGTAATTACTCTGGGATTCATAGTCCAGCTTGGTTTTTGTCCAGATGATTCCATTGGCATCAATGTCAAATGCAGTAGATTCCGTTAGTACTTGAAAGGTAACTGGTATATGGGGATTAACGGACTCATACTGCACCTGTGTAAGATAAAGAATATTATCCATAAATTAATTAAACCCAATAAGCCACTGTCTAAAAGAGAATAATGATTTTAATTATGTCCAAAATAATTTTACTGATTTTATTCATTAAAATAAATAAAAATCAAACCATAATACGCATAAAAATACAGTGCTTTCCATCATCACTGGAGCATCACTAAGGAGGAAATGTGAATACATATAATATGTTGTAAAAGCAATAGACTGAACTTTAAACTTTGGTTCTGCCTTTATATGAAAAAAGTTAAAAAATGATTAACACAGGAAATCAATAAAAAACACTAAAACACATGAAATTCTCACTGCTTTGGTATCAGACCTCCCATCTACCTTCAGAACTGCGTCCAAGAAGGAGCTATCCCAGTGCATTCTGGTGGCCTGCTTGTCTGAGCATTTTCTGGTCAAAATGAGGAGCAAGGTCTAGAGCCACCTTTGAAAATACCCTTTTGACAGTTCTCTGATGGGAAGTCTCCATTTCTTAGCTCTATCATGTCATGTTTTACAGTTATTATCAACAGATGAGTGAATATTGCCTATTCTAGCCTTTGGCTACAGGCTTCAGAGAATGTCCAAAGTCAACAAGGGCTAAGTTAAAAGTTTACTTTCTAAGCCAGTCATGGGATTTACTTGGTTTGTGGGGAAGAGAAGGTCGTGTTGGGGCTTTCTTTGTTGTTTTTCATTTGGTTTCAGCTTTGTTTTTTGTTTGTTTGGTTGGGGTTTATGTTAAATGATAGCACGTGCTGTTTAAAGGTTTGCAATGGAAAGAATAGGCTTTGTTATTAAAGAGCCTTTGTGATCAACATGCTTCATCAGAGGGATGTACACAGTATGTAATGTATATGGAGACTGATATGCAATGCAGGAAAGAAAACACGACATCTAATTATCCATAACCCAGAGGGATATAGACATTTAGAGCACATATACGACAGGATTTTCTTATTGCTGTTGTGTCCTGTGCAACTGATAGAATAAAGTTGTTCTTACTCTTGCTACTTCGACAGGACTGGCTAGCTCTTCTTCCACAGACACGTTGTAAGCCTTCTGAATAAACTGTGGTCTGGAATCTCCAACTGCAAAGATTTCTACTGGCACTGATGAACTTCTTGGAACCAGCCCACCTGCAAGCAGAAGATAATGTCCCAGCAGATGCACAAATACCTTCTGCCTTAAAAAAACATACACTTTGCCACTGGTACTGATTCTGGGCTTTTTTTAGTCCCTACTGCTACTATTATGGTACCACTGAGAGGTCCCAGCCAAGATCAGTTTCGTCTATTGAGTGTTACTATATAAGAACCTGAATACCTACAACATTAGCAGAGAATTTGTTATTATACATATGATTTATATATATATATATTATTCTGTTACTTATTTATTATCTTCAACAAACAAAAGCAGATAAAAATGCATGGTATTTTCAAACTTAAGCCTGGCAACCTCTTTTGACAGCATCCCTTCGGTATAAAGCCAATCCAAACCAAAACCAAACCCCATTGAAAAATCAAAACAAAACACCAGGAATAGCTATGTTGACCTGTACTAAACCCCTGTCTTACCATCAATAGCTGTTATCCACAAGACAAAGTTCTTAAGTTGGTTGACTCCTAATGGGATTACTGTTTTTAAACTGATTTGTCCTGTGGATGTATCCAATTCAAAGTATCCATCTTCATTGCCACCAGCTAAGATAAAGCTTATCTCTCCGTTTACACCCTCATCCGGATCAGCAGCAGCAACCTGGTGGAAAAAATAGTTTTGCTTTAGTGTAGAGATTACATCAGGAGCCATTAAATCAATAGATCTACATCAGTAGGCATGAGTTTTGACAGTGACTCCCTGTGTATCTCACCTCCATAAGTGATTTTCATCTGGTTAACTGGTTGATTTACTATCATGCCATGTACAACACACCTAAAAGTATCCACAACACTTCAGCATTCACCAGCCTTTCAAAAGTTTTTACAGTTACTATTTCAATTTCTAGACATTAAAAACATTCAGTTTTCATTAAACACTTTACAACAAGAAGAATCTTCTGTTCTGTTTGTAGAATTCAGGATGATGCACAGTATCTAAGATCAAGAATAAAATCCTTTATCATTTGTTCCAGACCTGGGGTATGATTAGAACATCCAGGACACTGATTATGGAATATTTACAGATAAAAGCTTTTAATTGCAAGGTGGATCATTTCTGAACTCTGAGGAGTTAGTTCAGAAAAGATTTGCTCATTCAATAGGGCCAATACACAAGTTAAGGCAAGGACTCATTAACACATTCAACCCATAAAAAGGCCACTTTCACTTAGTACCTGAAGAATGGACATTCCTGCAGTCATGTTGTTGAAAATATCTTGTTTGTATGGAGTGCCACTAAAGGTTGGGCTGTTGTCATTTTCATCTAGCAACAGTATGTTGATTGCAGAGTGTCCCTCACCGTAAGGTGACAAATGATCTCGAGCAGTGACCTTTAAAAATGATGTAGTAAAGTTATTGCTTTGTTCCAATGCAAGCTCCGTAAGTAGTAAGAAGGATGAACCTTTGGAAGCTGAGTAAACTGGATCACTAGTGGTAATGCCCCCCAAACAGCCCCAGTGTGAAAGTCTGGATTTGATTCTTCAGAGAAGCTGCTGATCCATATCAGAGTCAACTTCTTGCCAGGACAGATCAGATAGCACATGTTTGCCTCAGGTTGCTTTGGAAAGGAGTAGGCTTATTCCTAATACCTGCAGGTGAATGGATGATATTCTCTCCCTATCCAACAGTGTGGAGTTCTTCACAGTTAGGATGCCATCTTGACTTAACTGGAAGGGACTATCAGCTGGAGTGAGAATGAACGTTCCTTGGAAGCCTCCCTGCAAAGAGTAATGATATTTATTATTAAATAGGACAATCATGGAGCTAATCCCTTAGGTGCTTTCTTTTTATTTTCCAGAAAATTAAATGGAGAGCGTTTAATTTTCTGGTTTAATTGAGGTTACAGTTCCCAAAAAAGGGAGAGGAGAAACAACATGGAAGAAACAGATCATACAGGCTGAGGGTGCCTGTTTTGCACTCTTGCACTTTCATGTCTGGGACCTTACTAAAACCAGAGGAGTTTCAGAGACAGCCAATTTATTCTCTAGTACTCTACTGGAGAAGAGAAGGCTGCGTGGAGACCTCAGAGCAGCCTTCCAGTATCTGAAGGGGGCCTACAGGGATGCTGAGGAGGGACTATTCATTAGGGACTGCAGTGATAGGACAAGGGGTAACGGGTTCAAACTTAAACAGCAGAGGTTTAGACTGGATATGAGGAAGAACTTCTTTACTGTAAGGCTGCTGAGGCACTGGAATGGGTTGCCCAAAAAAGTTGTGAATGCTCCATCCCTGGCAGTGTTCAAGGCCAGGTTGGACAGAGCCTTGGGTGATATGGTTTAGTGTGAGGTGTCCCTGCCCATGGCAGGGGGGTTGGAACTGGATGATCTTAAGGTCCTTTCCAACCCTAACTATCCTATAACTCTATAAGAAAACCCCTTAAAGAAGTAAAATTAAGGTTATTTTGTTTAAGCCTAAGGTACTTAGGGGGAAAAATAATCTATAGCACTATTCACTATGCCTGTAGGATGCAAATGCATTTTGTATTGTATTTCAGAAGTGCAGTATTTGTAGTAATCATAACAACATTGTAATTTTACCTCATCTTTGTCAGTAGCTGTTACTTGAAGAACTTCCATCCCATTTGGGAAATTTTCTGGAATTGAGATGTTGTAACTCGGTTGTGACAACACTGGATAATTGTCATTCACATCATCAATAGTGACCAGAACTACTGCATCTGCTGTTTTGAAAGTATTGTCTTGCTGCCTTGCCTAGAAAACAAGGAGTTTGTAGCTGTAATTCCATGCCCTGATAACAGTCAGCCATTCCAGCCTAACACAAGGACATGACATGACTGCATATATCCAGTGAATGAAGTTTTTCTTTATTTGCATTTTAAATGGCAGGATAGGGTCTTGATATCAACTGCCCTTTAGCATTACTATGAGAAGTACTATTAACTGCAACCATGATTTACATATTATTTTATTAAATCAATATTCAGTATTAACACACTGAACTCTAAAACCATCACTACCTGAATGCCCACAAGGAGATAAGAATGTTCTTCTCTGTCAAGTGCAATCTTTACTTGCAACACTCCTGTGTCTGCATCGATTATAAAGTGGTTGCTATAGGCTGGGGGTTCCACTGCAAAGCAACAAATTGCAAGAGGTTAATGAGAATGAACCAGAACAGGAGGTAAGATCTGTCCTTTTTAGGACTGGTATCTTCTCAGCCACAGCAAAAATGAACAGACATTCTGGATAAAAGGCTTGTTTTCAACACTGTGTCCTCAAAACAGTTCTTAAATAAATTCACTCACACTTCAAGGGTCTCAAATTAAGCATCTCAGGAGCTTTTAGCAGTGCTGTCAACAGGAGAAAAAACTCCTGATGGGATCCTTTAGATGGTTCTGAATGGAAATCCTTTGATGAAATGGAAGCCTAAACTGACTTACACTTTTATTGAGGGATTGTTTATTAGAGAGAGTTTAAGAACATCTAAACATTTTTAAAGCAGTTGGACCCTCTATACTGACTGAAATTAAGTCAGTTTAGCTCACGGAGAAGCAATGTATTTAAGAGGTATAGCAGTCAAGACATCTGACTGTACACTGCACTTCCTTATCATTCTCTTCAAATAACTGTGTGAATGCCTACAAGAAAATAAAGGCTCTTACCTAGTTTGATGCTGTAAAGTACTTTTTCATTTATACCTGTGTCTCCATCTTTAGCCAGTATCTTTTCTGGACGAATAGCTAGAAGGCCCACCTAGAAAACATATATGAACTTGATTAACTTGAAAAAAATTACACATAACCATAAAATCCATAATTAATTAAGTCACAATTTTGATTATAGAGACAGGAAACATGTATTTAATCACTGGGATCCAGAAAAAATTATATCTCTGTCAGACATGCTTTACAGAGGAAAATGATGACCATAATAACCTGATGGATACACTGTGTTTGAGAAAACACCAGACTATGAGGCAGTAGTCACTGATGGAATTCATGCTAGTAACATGGAATATTTCCCTTCCCACCCTAATGCAAACAGCAATTTATTTGGAAGATAAAAATGTTTTAGAAGGTCTAAAAAGATTCCTTTCAGACAATTAAAGATGAGCTTCTAACAAAAGGGACACCAAATGAATAACATGAAAATCATGTGGTTTATATTATGCTAACATTAAGATAATGATAAATAAATAAGGATAATAGAAAAGATAATGATAAATAAATAAGGATAATAGAAAAGATAATTATATTTAGTGCATTACTCTAGTAATATTGTACTGTGATTACCATTTTTGTCAATGTATACAGAAGCTTGAGTTAAACAAATACATTCCACTGAGAAATTTCCACCCTATTTAGGAAATAATTACAACATCATATAAACCACAGTTAACTTCTCAGATTCTTATTTTGCCTATGTGATTGTAATGAAATATGTAGGAAATACACTACTTAAAACCAAACCCAGGCAGCCAGCTCCAGGACTGATGGGCAGTCAGCTGCCCTTCCAAGTTTACAGTAAAAGCCTTGTTACAACACTTGCTTAGTTTTGTTGGGCTTTTTCCCCTCTCTTTTCCTACAAAATAACCTGGTTTTGTACCAGAAAGTTTTATGTTTCATATAATACGTGGCCTATAAACCTGGTTCTTGGAATTATACAGCTGATAACCTTACAGTTCCCCAGTTGCCACAAAACAAAGCAGCTCTCCACTTTATGCTGTTCAGTGATGAGAATGCCTCAAAACAAAAGCACTTTAGAGAGCAATAATCTATTTACATTTGCAGCATTCAATGAAAAGCTTTTACCTGGTTTTCACTGATGTTTCCATTGTACACTGAGTGACTGAAATAGGGGTTCAATGTATCGTAATCTTGTACCTCAATTACTAATGATGCAGTATCTCTGTTGTCTCCCATTAATTCCTGCATCCCAAGAGAAGGAAGAAAATAAGAAGTATTGTAATGAAAGAGCCATTTCTCAGCAGAATATAATAATATTACATGTATTATATATATAACATATAATATGTGCTTTATAGTGTCTAAGCATTTTTAACCTGAGACCCTGGTAGATTTTTCCAATTCTAGAAATCCAGTTCTAGGAATAACACTATCAAAAGGTAATTGTTCTTAGTTATTAATTTTGTATCAGGTAGGTGTTTCACAGTAGCACATAGAATGTAGGAACAGTGTATTTGCTGCAGCTGTGCTATGTGCTAGGTATTGCTATAGATATGACAAAATTACTTCTTTCTAATTCTAGAAAGAACTGAAGGCAAATATAGACTCAAATCTCAAAAAAGACACTCAGAAAGACTGCAGGTGGTAAGGTGTGCAAAAATAGGATAGAGCTGCCAGAATTAACAGATAAATATATGTTAGAATGGTGAAGAATAAACACATACAAGAAGCATACTCAAAGAAATACAGAAAGAAACTTGGGCTGGTATTTGAATGGGAGACTGAAACAATGGCTCAAATATTAAGGATGTGTTACGTTGTCTGCAGTATAAACCAAGATACAGACACAGCTTTTAGCTTGGAACTCCTCAGGTTGTAAATCTATAGAAACTGGGATGTTATAACAAGGGAAACATCATTGTAGAACTATCGTGGTACTTCTTCATTTAACTGATATCATACCTTTGCTTGGACTGTTAGATTGAAAAGGTTGACTTTGTTGTAATCCAGTGGTTTATTCAGCATGACATTTCCATCTCCTTCCCTTATATAAAAGTAATCGGAGTTTGGACCCTATTAAATAAATAAATCACATAATTTACATGATTAACAATGAATTACATTTAATTTTCTCTTACTACTTTTATTATTGGACTATTCTTCATGAAGGATCAGGAATCTCTGAACGACCCCTACTGAAAATGAAAATGCTGATCCTCTTCAAACTGTTCTATTGTCTCTCTCATCAATGCCATTAGACTTTCTATCTAATTTATGTCATCCTATGGCTGATAACTAAAAGCGAATCAGATGAATGGCATCCAGCTTCCTTTCACCACTATAAAAAGAGCAGAGAAAGCAGGATCAGATGTGAAGGTCTCCACTGCAGATATCTAGTGTTGGCTGAAATAATCTTCAGGTGTCTTACATATACTCCTCATCAGAACTGGAGATCAACAGCAAATCAAATACAGACTTTAAGAAGAGGGGGATCTGTTTCACTTCTGTTTCCAAGTAGGACCAGTGAGCTCCTCAGCTGTACCTGAACAGTGCCACAAAGCATTTCACACATGCTAAGAAACAAGACTCAGGGCTCACTGCATGCTAGGCTGATTCTGTGGTATAAGTTCTAATTTTAAATGGCCTTTCCAATGCTAGCTCTTTGCAGATTTGTAATCTGTGGCATGTGCCTGCAAGACAGCTCACTTGGATCACATTCCATTCTGTATCTTGTATGAAATGTAGATCGGTGTTCACAGTCTCTGACAAACAGAAGGCACTCACCCAAAGACTGTAAGTGATGGTGCTGAATACAGGTGAAAAATCTTTATCCACGGCTTCCACTTTTATAATGGTGACATTTATTGCAGTTACCTAGAGGAAATAGACCATCAAATACTCAGTCACAAGGCCCTCTTGGCTGTGCCACCTCCTTTGCATGTGCAATTTACTTCCCATTTCCGTTTTAGGCTAGATGAGTGAATGTTTCTTATTCACCCCATGCCATTCTTTTCCACGCTCACAGCAACATGTACACAAGTCCCACAAAAGTGCATGTCATGATCTAATAATATCAGTGAGATCACGTTAGAACCACATATGTTTTGGTCCCAAAAAGTAACTTGAATATATCACAAGAAAAAACATTAACATTTGCCATAACCCACCTCTGATACTGAAGCATTGTAGTGAGACTGGAGGAATTTTGGCGAATTGTCATTAACATCTTCCAAGATCAAGATTCTGTTGTTCTCTACCTCATTATTCTTCATAATGGAAGCAAAAGATACATTAGAAATGACAGCAGTGAGGCAGCAGCATACTGCTAACATTCAGTTTCATCATCTAAAATGAGATCTTCAAAGAGATACCCCTTCAGTTCTCAAAACTGCAGGGAGAAAGTCAGACTACCATGTGTAACAATGGAGCAAAAGTTTGTGAAAGTATTTTTAAATGAACTTTTTAAGATTTACCTTAGGTTTTGTGTGAACAAAACCACTCAAATGAGCGCATTCAAACAAATACAACTTCTGAAAGGTACTCTTAACTCCCTGCATCATATCTTTAAATGAAATAGTAACTCAGAAAGCAATAATTCACATTAAATTTAGACAAAAACATAGTTTATACAACATGTCTTTACTTACCGTTCCAATCCGTTGGCAAACGATGGTGTAAAAGAGATACACATTCTAAAAATCAACAAACAAACAAATAAATAATACAATCTATGACCTCTTATTATGATTGTCAAGGAATGTTTATGTCAAAATTATACAAAACAACTTCTGGTAGCTGAATCCTGAGGTGTGTTGTCCCCAAACACACTGCTTATAGTACAGAACCATAGAATGAATGGTTTGGGTTGGAAAGGACCTTAAGATCATCCAGTTCCAACCCCCCTGCCATGGGCACGGACACCTCACACTAAACCATGTCCCCCAAGGCTCTGTCCAACCTGGCCTTGAATATATAGCAAAGTCATTACAGATTATTAATTATAAATTTTATTTGGCTACCGTTCATCTGCAGCTGCTATCCCCTTACCCAGATCCCACCATCCCTGTACCTGACTGGTATCCCTGAGGGAGAATTGCCAGAGAGTGCAAGAATATGTATAAGCAGCATAAAAGTGTTTTAGACCATGTGGAAAATGTCCAAATGAGAATGTAAAAGCTGTAAGTACATTTTTATCAGTTGGAAGTCTTGATTGTAACAGTGCTATTTAAAATAAGTATGGGTCAATTCTGTCAAGTACAGTGCTACTCTGAAACAGTACTTGTATAGCAAACAGCCTCTGCTTACTGTGCAGAATTATACCATTTTCACATTCAAAGGCAACTTTACCCAGGAAAACCTTAACACTGCTTTATTCTTGGTAGTCCTATAGAGCAAGAATGGCCTAGGAAGAAAGACCTCTCTTTTTGTGCATGGACCAACAGAAGACAATGGTTCTATTCAGGTGTGAAGTTAAGCACTTGCATAAATACTCATCTCATTAAAGACTGCCTTCTACCAAATTACAGCTGATCAATCTTGCTTGGTGAAATAATTCATGTTACTGAGAGATGAGTTTGAGGAAAGTGACACCTATCATAACTGTGGATTTACAACTTTCATTAAAGTGACAATACACAATCAGGGAACAACCTGTCTGACTGTCAAGTGTCAGCTAAGCCTACAGGTATAGGAAAGTGAAGACACTTAACAGACATTACTGAGAGGTAGATACTGAAGCTTGTGCTGCTCTTTCTAGTGAGAGAATGAGCAATTACAATTAATGTCTTAGTGTCACCTTTTTTCCACCTGTCAAGAGAACCTTTATACCCAGGTTTTACACGCAGTGAAAATAATACCTCAATAGTATCAACATCCAGTGGCTTCTGAGTCCTCACTGTTGCATTAGGAGAGCCAGAATCATACACCAGCTCCACATATTGTAAGTGTTCAGGGAACAGATTCTCTCCTAATTTCAATTCTACATTGGGTGGGATATTTGTAATCCATTCTATAACACCTGTAAGAGAAAGCATAACAAATTATATTGCTTGACAGAAAAGAAGTCCATAGGTTCATTTCATAGGTGTTGACAACTGCATTGCTGGTTACCTTTGGTTACATTTCATATTATTTTGGCATTTTAAGCTAAAATACCAGCTCTCTTAAAGTCCCCTTATGTACACTGCAGAAGTGTATTGATGCGCTTTTAAAACCACACAATCCCACTTTTCCCAGTGTATTCCCACTCTGCAACAGTGTCTCCAGAATTAAAAACCTTGGCAAAATTTACACTGAATTTTCCACCATTTTCTGCAAATAACTTTTGGCTGCAAAACTTTTTTTCACATTTAGTGTGAGAGTGTAATCAAAATGTAATCAAAGTCAAGGAATGGAATCAAAATAAGCGAGAGGCTGGTCAGGATTATATGGGATCAGTGTCAGTATCATCCAAACACAAGGGTATTTCCTAATTCTTACTTGAACCTATCAAGTGTATAGAATTCAGTGTGAATCTGGATTCAAGCGTGTTGTAGTTTAAATGCTGACTTTGGTACAGAATGGTGAGTGTATGATCCTTCCTTTAATCTGTTCCTAGATGTACAGAACCCTGCAACATGAAAAATGCAGCCTAAGAATCAATTTTAATGTGGTTTCCTGAAACCATGCATGTAGGAACTGTTGTCTCCAATACATGGAAACTTGTTATTTGTAGTTATCATGATTCATATTGGACTCACTATCATTCCAGTAGTGAATGTACTACTTGTTTGGTTAAACACCAAATCAGTGTTTGGACGTGCATTTGAAATGGATTCTGTTAAGCCATCCAGTGTGGTGCTATGGGCGATTTCATTCAAGTTACCTCACTCATATTATCAACATACTTATGCTGATGAAACAACACTTACCTTCTCACAGAACACATTATCTGGATTGCACACCTGTAATCCTCTCTCCCTCTTTCCTGAACATCCCAAAGATTTTCCCCAAGCCTCAGGAAATTTGCTATCTGTATTTGTTTCTTATGCTACTGGGTTTGTACTCCATCACTATTAATTTAGACTAGTAAACCCGTTCTGTAACAGTCCCATCTCTGATGTTCACATACAGACTTGTGGTCTTGGTCCCCAAGTGCGTGAAGGGAGGGAACCTTGTCTTCTTCCAACAGCAGGGAGTGTCTGGAATGCTGTCAGCTACCAGCCCAAAGATACTGGTCTCTAATGACATGTAAGGAGAAAGTCCAGGCAAAGGGCAGTGAGCACAGAATAACTTGTCTGAGTGTTCCTGAAGGGAATGTTTTCACCATAACATTTAATGCCTTGCCTTACGTGATCATTGTGTATACACTTATAGAGAGGCAAGTCAAATCCTGGTTGCAGGGCTGTCTCTAGCAGTGTAGCCACAGACAGCCTGACCCTTTAGCTAACAATAGTAACTTCTCTGGTTAGTGCTGGGAGGAAAAGGAGGATGGAGTTATCCTCTGGACTTCTTTTGCAATGTAAATAACAAAACCACTTCTGCACTGAGCTTTCCAGCAGTCATTGGACTTCCCTCAGTGTGGGATTCAGCCTCCAAGGCACAATCACATTTTGCCAGCTAGGCTAAAGAAGGCTACAAAATGTGGGGATAAATTAATGTTAACCCTGTCAGGCTGCACAAATTAAATAATCATTAGAATAATACAGAGTGTGCTACGTTAACAAAGTGATGTAGGGCAGAAACTGCAAATACATTGACTGGCTAGCACTGATCCTGTAATTCCCTGCCCCGCAAGACTGCTTGTTCTGCTGCACTCCACCTGCTCCAACAGAACAAACAGTTGGCATTCAGATTGGCTCCAGTCTGGAGTGGAGCAAAGCTCTGGAGGCAGAGGAGGGCTGTGGTGGCACTGATTCCTCCTTATGTAGGAGGGAAGGAAGATGTCAGCTCTTGTGGACTGACTGGACAAGGTGAACTGTAGACATCAAAACTTTCTGCACTTGTTTCCTTTCCCTTTGCCTGCTCTGTCTGTTCAGGCACTGAGACCCTTGGATCAGGGAGTTTTGGGGCTTATATTTATTTGTTTGAATAGGACGTGGAGCAAGCTGCTCTAGTGGAAGGTGTCCCTGCCCATGGCATGGTGTTAGAACTGGATGAGCTCTAAGGTCCCTTCCAACCCAAACCATTCTATGATGACTGTGGCCAGCAGCATTCCATGATTCTCCTAATCAGTATGCCATATAAGCAGCTGCTGCATCCAGCCATGAAGCCTATTGTGAATTAATTAATAATACAGATTCATTATAAAATACACCAACTGTGTGAAGCATTGGTGTACGACAAACATTAGGGAGCAAATCAGACAGCTCTAGCATAGTATCATGATTTTTACCTGTAAATTCATCCAAAAAGCCTGTCAGTGTGAGCTCTGCAGGGACTGTGTCACAATCTATAGTTGTGATTCCTAAAGAGAAAAGGAAAAGTCATGTACAAACAACAGTGGGACTGGTGCCAGAAGTAGTGCAAGGTAAAAAAGCTTATGATTTATATAAAATCAGATGCACACAGATCAAATGAAGCTGAAAGACATCCATCATGGTGGCACCTTGACATGATTTCCAGGGTTTAATGCAATACATTACACAGAAATGGTAAACATCAGTGTCTTACACCCAATCTATCTTTGCCTGGAGAAGTCCTACAAAGAAGAACATCACAGCTTAAAAAGAGGATGTGGAAACGTCTGGCTGCAGAATTGTCCTTCCTTTGTACCCTGACCAGGCTGAAACTTGGAGTTGATTGCCTAACAATAATGAACCACTCTTGGTTCATTTCCTGCTGAACCATCCGTGGAAATCGTAATCGAAACTACTTTTGCACCCTGGCCTTGCAAGTGTTTTCTGCTCCCAAGAGCCCTGTAAACAGAAAGCTATTCATCACTGAAATGATAGCAAGAATCCGAGAGCTAAGGGTAAAGGCACAGAGACAGATTTAACTGAAATGTACTCTCCTTACAGTGTACAGAAGTTGGCACTTTGGAAATACAGGCTTTTTTCCTGGGAAGTGGCTTTCATACATGGACCATTGCACCTCAGTGTCCTCTCTCCACATTTTCTCTGTGACAAAAAGGGACTTTCCCCCTAGATCTGCTAACTCTAAACACAGAAATCCAGAAACACACCAGATTTTTCCTTCCTTCCCTGACCATAATTACTCAGCAAAGCTGCCATAGTGCAATCTGTGCTCTTATGGATACCTGTGCAACTTCCGCAGTCTCCTGTGGCTTTGCACCAATGCTGAGGGTGTCCCCACTCTTCTCCTTGCCCTCCTTACTGCATATTCAAAGCAGCAGTTGGTAAAACAAGTAGGGGGTTATTTTTACTTGGTTAAGCAGGTGCCTTCATGTTTGCATCACTCCATAGGACCTCATTTGTAAGTGAGCAGTGGACAGATCTGTACACAAGTGATGGAACAAAACCCTAGAGAATACTTTTATAGTCGACAGCTGCTGGTGATGGATCTAATTCACTGCATCCATCTTCGAGTGTTCAAAAGCTTACATTGAAAAGCAGGATTGTTAAAAAAGATGAATAAAAATGGGAAGTTGGGACTGGTTGGAATGTCACAATTAAATAAGGAAATTCAGTCATTAAATAAAACCCTTGTTGCTTTTTTCCCCAAAGAAAAGATTTCCCTCAGCCATTTCCTGGTGATCCTCTGAACCTATCACAGGCAAAGGGAATGCGCTTGAGCCTCTTCACTGTTATGAAGATCCTCTAGGAAGGCTGAAAGGCCAAAATGATATTAATGCCTCAAGTTTAGGAATGCAGATACCTTTCTACTCCCAGAATCAGCTGATGGATAGCACAGTGTTCACTTTTGGAAGAAGAACTTTTAATGGAGTTCTTACCACTCCAACAAATACCAGATGTAAAATTGCAACTAATCCAATGTAATTTAGCAGAATAACAGCAGCAAGGAATTCAAGTGATCCCAACTTTGAAACTGTAAAGCCTCAGACTCAACTATTTAGTGTCTGCTGCAGATATAAAACCACCGAACCTGAAAAAGTTCAAGGAGAACTTGTAAAACCCACTGTACATATAAGAGCAGTGGTTTTCAGCTTGTGATCAATGAGTCCCTCAAAATCCACAGATGACATCCATTGGCACTATATTGCTTGCTTAGATATTATTTTATCAGTCAACACATCAACATACTTCAATCTTCTAGGACTGTGATTTACATGAATTTAATAAATCTGTTCAATTTCAATAAAAGCAGGAACAGACTCACAAGCAGCTGTAATAATGACACTACTTACGTTGAGCGTCAAGACCGATGAACGTAATCCAAGTGATCAAAGCAAAAACCAGAGATACAGAAAGTGCCATGAATACTCCAGAAGAAATATCCTACTGAAAACAGGATGGTCACTTCTCATGTGTAACACTTGTAAAGGATCATTTCATCCGTCATATAAGTCTGTTGTTATCTTGATAAATGCTTCAGTGAGGACAAGGCAAAAGATTGGAATGAGCCTTCGACAGCAATCCACAAACTATATAACATGTTTATCATTTTCAGCTTGTGGGATCAAAGTCCTTTTGGGGCAATAAAAAGAGCCAACAAGGAAATACAACTTTTTATGCTATAGTGCAGATAAAGTCTATTTTTAATATTTAACATAATGATAATAAATAAATTAGCAGGGTGTCCTGACCAGTAGAAGAGAAACCTATATACTGCCTGGTAAAGGAAACTAAAAGGGTGTCAAAAGGCAAAGGGATCAGCATTGCCCCTTTTGATCTCATAAGGATGCAGAGAATCTTCTCGTAACTCTGTTCCACAAGAAATAAGTACAGAATTCCTGCTGCAAAACCAGCAGAGACTATTTGATGTAATGGAAACAAACACCTCTGAAGCATGCCTAGTATTTAACAGGTTGTATACACTGAAAATAGGTTTAGCAGGCAGTTAAAACGTTTTACTTCAATGAAGTTTCCTCACCAAAACCCAAAAGACACTAAAAGCTTGCAGAGACCTTACAAAGACTACAAATGATACTGCTTATCATGCAGCTTGTTTCAATCATTTAGAGGTAAATACACCTTTAATTCAAAAGAGCAACTGATGACACAGTAAGGCAGCTGCTGCCAGACCAAGGTCTTTTCATGTTTGTGCTAGCATGTTTTGTCACTATGGATACTAAAGTAATTACTACAGCTTGAATGAAAATGCGAACTATAATGAAATTGCATATAATAACTGAAAATTAAATTTTCATTGGCTTTCCCAGCCTTACGTTATTGAAATGGAAATGTGGGAGCAATTGAAGCAGAAGTGATTAAAAATGTATTAAAAGAAGTTCAATCACGAGCACCAGCTCTTTAGAACAAAGGCCACATCCAGCCAAGAGTATGCATCTGGTGGCATTACTACTAGAGGCAATTCAGGCTGTTATCTTTCCTCCCCTGTTTGATTGTTCCCTGTGTCCACAATGGCCAGGCCTTTGTAAGTTTATGTAGCAAAATACAGAAGAGAGATCCATGCACAATATACCTCCTGGGAAGAGGAAAAGGGAGAAGTTTCCTGATGTGCATCCTGAACAGCATCACACACCTCTGTGCTATCACAGCCAGGATAGAGGCTATATAAGCTGACATTTGTACCAAAAAGTTCTTCTAGCAACTAAGCCCCTTGACCACTGGAAATATTTATGTGCTGGAATCTTCATCCACTAATGAGGATCTACTTTTTTGGGTACTCCAATTCACAAGCAAAGCAGCTTCAACATTTTCTGGAACTTCTTTTAGCTGAAAGTGATAAGAAGTGGCATGAGACCTTAGAGGATAAAACTCCTTCGTTGTCTAAGTTCAGGCAGCCTAGAAGTTGAAGGAGACAGGCCATTAGTGTAGACAAACCCCAAACCAGATGTAAGTTAAAGATCACCTCCAGGCAGGTGTGGAATGAAAACTGCTGCTTGGATGCAACTTAATGCTGTTACCCACTCTTTATAAACTTCCATCTTTCTATTCTTCCTTCTGGCTTGGTTAGTGTTCTCAGGGATCAGCACTCCAAACCCAAAGACAAGCATCACAACAGTCTCAGCCATTGCCACCTGTGTCCCATAATGGAGTCAGGCCCAGAACAGAGTTCAGATGAAGTTAATTTGTTTTCTACACTTAGGAGACAGGGAAAGAGGAGAATGGAGGTGAGATGATCTGCAAAACCAGACGAGGTGTAGAACAGACAGGAGCACAACCCAGCAAGGTTGGGGTGGTGGAAACAGTGACTTTTTTCAACTGACACTGAACACCATTAATCAAAATATATCATCCCAGCCGTCAGCTGTATCACCAAGGACAGCATTGCTTGCTGAGCATGCAGGGCACAACAGTGGAAATCAGCAGGACACACACTTCTACAAGTGACAGGCATCTACTAAAGGCTCTGTGGGAGTGCACAGTCCTCCCCAGACTGGGGATGCTGCCCACTTGCAATAGCACATATCAAATCAGTATTCAAAGCTCTTGTCATTCCCAAAGTAGAGGAGCTCATGCAGTCCTGTGCAGCTGTCTGTTGCTGTAGCCTCCAGACTGGCTGATGGTTCCCCAGCAACCTTACCATCATGATGCTCAAAGACAGTATGAGATATTAACCTCAGGGGGACAGCCAGTCTGGGCTGTCACTTGGCCTGAAGCCTGGAAAAGCCTTTGGCTGGTTTTATTTATAGCTATAGCCACAAGGGGATTCAACAGTAAATCTATTTCTGTAGCGAGATAAATTTTACATAAGTGAAATCTTCTTTACTTCCTAATTAACAAGACATAGAGAAAAAAGCCCCTCAGAACATAGTGGTACAGCTCATACAGATTAGATTTCACCAAGAACAGCTGCAGGAGGAATGTCTTCAGTGTATGTTTATGCATACTGTTCTCTTGGATGTAAGTAGTAACTTAGGGTTTTAAATTTGCTTTGAGGGAAGTGCCTAAATGGAAAAAGGGAACTTCATGTATGGCTCAAGCATTTGATGCACAGAAGCAGTTTCCCAACACAACACAGTGTGTCCATACACTCAATAAGAAGAGAAAGCAATGCTTTTCAGAAAATTGATTCCCTTCTGGCAAAGGGAAGTGTCCTCTCAGGGACATCAAATATGCCCATGCTATTCATAGATTTATGTTTGCAGACTGGGGCAACTGTATTGTCATATTTCTCCTAACACATTGTCTCTTTCTCTTGGAGCTATTACTGAACTTAAGATTCCAGCTCTTTCTCCAAGATTTCTGGATACCAAGCAAACAGACACAGCTCCACTGTGCAGCAAGTGACAACAGGATGTCCAGTGTAGCCTTCCCAGCATACCAACTGCACATATACAGGACATCAATATAGCAATTTCTAGAAACAGAATCATGGAAACTAATCTTACTGATAGATTTAACAACTTGCTTAAATGGTATGATCAGCACTGTGGCAGTGGAAGGCAAAGTTAAACATGCTTTTAACATGGCTTAGTTTGGTATTTTGCATACTTGGGTCATCTGTAGGGCAGCTCACTCATGAACTTTTAATCCAGCTTCAAAACTCAATGCAGATAAAAATTCCTTTGAGATCTTGTAGATTTGGAGTAGCTCTGCATACAATATCCTGTCCTCGACAGGTAAAAAGCCTGCACTGTGATGCTGCAATTCAATCAGAAATACAGATGATTGAGACCAGAATCTGGACAATAGTACTGAGAAAACACTCACACACTTGTTAAATTAACAACATTTATTTCCATTAAACCAAGACAGATGTTCAAAATTAATACAAGATAAAAACTCAAGGTGGTTGGCAAGGCATGAGAAGAATGAACATCATGTATGTTACTTTTATATGCACAAAAATATTTCTGAATAAAACAATACTGGCACATTGAACTGGCACTTTCCCACAGAATAGAACCTGCAGAATTGTCCCTTCTCCTCTATTCAGTAGTTTTAGGCAAACTAAACACACACACACATGCAGGCTGTGACTTTCACAGCAAAGCTTACCATGGGAGTTTGGAACAATCCTCTATGAGAAGCCACAGAATGTAGCAAAACACTTGTTCTACTGCATTTTCATACCTGGTTGATGTTATAATACTTCTTCTTTCAACAAACAAGTTTTCCAGTGGTTACTGTAAGTGCTTAAAGCTGCATTACTACTTGCAAACAGGCCTGAGGTATTAATAAAGCCTTATCTGATAAAGATTAAAGCACTCCCGCGAAGTTACCACTCTCGTCCGAACTCAAAGCCATTGAAATGCAGCTTTGTCAATTGAGTTTGCTACAGCATTGGACAAAACACACAATAAACAACATTCATTTGTAATTGTTTCAATAAAACCCTTCTACCTTGGATGCTGTATTTTCAAGTATTGCTATCCTACGTCTTCTAATGCCTACTGAAAATCCTCAAGAAACAAGACAAAAAGAGCCTGAATGGAGAGAAGAGTGCATTTAAACAATGATCTCCCTCTCCTTACCCTATTGCCACCCTCCCACCCAGGATCTTGCTGACTTGATTCCAAACTCACAATTTATTGTACAGCTGTGGCCTGGAATAAGCTTTCCCTGAGCACTCTTTCTACCTGTTTCAAAAAGTCAGAATATGTTTACTTGAATTCAACCATTATTATTGCCATTATTGCCACTTTCTTTGCTAATGTGAAGTATTTTCTAGACGAGTTATTTCATTTTGGTAGCCTTGGATTTTACACATATACAAACTTGTATTCTATTGCTCCAAATACAGGACTTGAAAGTGCATCTGACTTCTAAACAGTATTATTCAGGCAGGTTTCAGAAAGTAACTAGACCCAAAAGATCTACATGCATAAGTCTTCATAATGAAACATCTCCATGGAAAGATGCAGAATTAACAGCATATCTGGTTGAAAATTTAGAGACATGGCATAATTAAAAGGGAGAG
This sequence comes from Melopsittacus undulatus, assembly GCF_012275295.1. NCBI lineage: Eukaryota > Metazoa > Chordata > Aves > Psittaciformes > Psittaculidae > Melopsittacus > Melopsittacus undulatus. The sequence goes on along the minus strand of NC_047529.1, from coordinate 4,138,963 downwards.
AACTGCTTCTTATCCTAGATATTAGAAGGAAACAACACATTGTATTGTGCAAGAGATATTGGATATGGAATGGGAATGAGTATTAATTTCACAAGCAAGTAAGCAAGCATTTCATGTGCAAGATGCAGTACTGCATCATCGTGGCATTTCTAGAATCTTTGGAGGTCTAGTCTCTACCTGCTACCCACCTTCACACCAATGGGAGTTGAGTGAGATACAGAAGGAAGCCTCAGAATTGCATTAAGATTTTGTTTAAACTACTCCAAGGTACTGTCACAGACTTTAAATGCAAATCCCCAGAGGGCTGATCTGAAATGTACCACCAAATACTACAGGATATAAATACATTAGGTAACTTGTGTTCATGCTGCTGACTGCATTCACAATTCAGTAGTCTTGCCTTTTTCCCTTTTCAGTATTTCTAGCATACTAAAAGAAATATTTATGTCTTCCCCCATAAATAAAGTTAGTCTGATAATTTAACTTTGTAGGTTTATAAAGTATTTTCTATGCAACTTAACACAAAACCCAAAAAAAGCAATTAAATTTAAGAAATAGTATATTTACAATTAAAATAAGTACAGACCTTATTGGATTTGCATTCATGTATCACACAAAATAATTTACAAGGCTTAAAGTAATAAATAAGTCACTGAAAAGCTTTCAAGGGTGTGCATTTCCCATACAGAGTGCAGTAGTTTCAGGAAGCAGTAATGAATTCTGGCCAAAGGTTGTTTCATGAGTCCTTATGTTGGGCGGCCTTGACCAAAACGGGATTTTGACCTGGATTAAGAACACATAAGAAACACATGGACATTATTACTGCTAGAATTGTAAGTTATTGTCCAGCCAGCCCCATCTAGTACAGTATTTGAATTTACTTTCACATTAAAATATTCTCATTTTCAAAATCTATTGCTGAGAAAGTTGCCTTTCTGCTGGGATTCCTGTATCCACAAACTACATATTCATACAGAGGTACACAGCTGAAAGAACTGTGATGTCAAATATCTTCTTTTGAAGTCACCAATTCTACAGAAACCAAGCCACATACTTTTTATTGACAGAAATAAGACCTGTGAGAAATTCCCCTGACATATTTGAAGCTTCCAGCCCATCCCTTAAAAGGTGGTCAGCAGCTCAAGAGGCTCACCTGCTAGCCAAATTGTGGCCACTTCTAGGCTCCACAACTGCATGAGATGTGCCAGCTTCTCAGTTAATTTTTGTGATACCCATTTAAGGCATAGCAAACCAATAGGCAGTCATGTAAGTTTTTTGGTGTTTGGAGTATTTTTAGGTTTGGTTTTTGGAAAAAAGGTAAAGAATAGGCTAAAGAATCTTGGCTAACATTTTTCCAGTTATCAATAATTCCAGTTATCCTTTTTATCAGTGACTGTAGTGACAAGTCGAAGAGTTTAAACTGAAACAGAAGTTGAAGTTGGAGATAAGGAAGGGTAGTGAGGGTAGTGAGAGCTGGCCACAGAGTGCCCAGAGAAGCTGTGGCTGCCCCACCCCTGGCAGTGTTCAAGGCCAGGCTGGACAGAGCCTTGGGTGACATAGCCTAGTGTGAGGCATCCCTGCCCATGCCAGTGGCTATAAAGCATTTCTGCCAGCATGGATGAAAGAGTTTCGTTGTCTCAGCTCTAGTTTAATTTGACAAAGGAAGCTTTCACATTATATATCTTTAACCTGCTAGAAGGGATGCTGATTCAAAAAAAGTGTATGAAACAAGACAGGTTTTTCTTTAAACACCCACCCCCAACCTGAAATCCATGTTTTGCTTTCTCAATTTAAAATCTTACCTGGCATTCTTCTCAGCATTGCTTTGTCGTGTGCTGACCTGTGCTGAGGCCTTTATCTGTGCTTCAAGTCTGGAATAAATGCCTCCTGCATACTGTAATCCACAAAAAACAAAACCAAATCAACAACAATCAAGTTTTGACACTAATCCAACGAATCAGTGACTCTTCATTAAAATAATTACTAATATTCAGCAGAACCTGTGGCATATTTTGTGTCATTATCACAACCCATCACTAAACCTTTTAAACCCATCCTGTTTTCCACACCCAGTTCTTAAAAGCAGTGAACTTTAACTATTAAATTATTTTCCCCAAAAAATATCATGCTTAGAACAAAGTGAAGACTGATAAAACTCAGTTTTGTAGCTTAAGTGTTGAATAGATGTTTTGTTAACAAAACAAGGCTTACTTCAATTCTGTAAACACTACATTGTGACAGGACAAATCTTACTTCTTTGCTGTCTTTTGACTTGGCTCGATCAAGGTCTCCCAGTCTCATTTTTATTAAGTGCCCTGTGATCTCAGACATTCTTCTCTGGTCTGTCAGAAATAAGAATATTTAGAACAGAGGTTTTCCTTGCTACTGAATACAAAGTCAGAAGAATGACAGGCACACTTTTGTGATGCTGTATTTCTAAAGTTAGCTTCCTTTTCAGTTCATATAGAAATCTTGAACAACCAAGGTCCTAGATCCTGACACAGACGGTAAATGCAAATGTTATTGGCAGATGGCAGAATGAGCCTGAGGCATTTCACTGAGATGAAAAATCTATGGTTTTCAAATCAGCAAAAATGAACAAGAGTCTCCTGAGAGATTAAAGAAGGTGGAACAAACTAATAGAATTCTCAATACTTTTAGTCAGAAAGACTGGGAAAGAAAGAAGTGAATGTTTATCTCTGTTTATCTGCACAGACAACATGGCACAGGGATGCAGGGAATGTTATTCGCATACTTATACAGTTATCAGATGACACAACTTCCATCTCTGCAGGTTATGTGCTGACATTACAAAGAAAGAACATAAACCACAAAAACATACACTTAGGATGCACATTTTCTTTTTCTCCTGCACATTTTGACCTCCTTTCCAGTGTTTTCCAAGAGATTAGGCTCAAAGCTGCCCATTTATTTTTCAATCTGTGTGCAAGACTACAATGTATAGTTTCATATGGTACCACAAATATTTTTTTCTCATGTAGAATAGATGAGATTGCTAATAAATGCCAATCAAGCACTAAAAGAACATTTTCAAAAGGAGCTCCTTGCTGTATGAATGTGCAGTTTGGAAGAGCCTGAGATTACTGTGTGGTTTGGATACAGATGATGAGTATTAACCTCGTCAAAATTTGTTCTATTCCAAATGAGGAGCAACTCTCAGTAAAAAAAGTAATAAAATACCCAAACCCCACTGCTATATCTGAGATTAAATTCAACCTAATGGTTTCTTAGTGGCTCTATTTTAAGCAAATTAGCCATTTCTTATATGAAAGAACCATTTTCTTTGCATAATATTAACTTTATGAAAGCTGAACTCATGCAAGAACAGACCATCTTCTCTTTGAGCATCTTGGTTGAATCTTAGTGACCTTGAGGCATCCCATTTGTTCTGCTGCATACTCACGCTGGTTAGAAAAGAAAGATGCACACCATGTTATCAGTCACAGTTTACAAAAAGGGATATACTTGAATATGTTCTCAAGGATTTTGAGAATTACTTACATGAATGGAGATGCATCTCGGGAACTTGACTATTGAGGAAAGAAAAGCCATGTTAAGTATGTTTCAAGGTCAAGTCCAAAACTTAAGAATAGACCTTGTTATTCAAGACAACCTTCACAGCTGTGATTTTACCTTGTCAGATGGCTTCTCTTTTTTCTGAACACTAGGTGAAGAAATCACTTTCTTTGGATGCTTGTAGGACTTCTTTAATTTCTCCTTTCTCCCTGCTAATTGAAAAAAACATCTACTCCTACCATCACAGACACTTGGAATTTCTCAGCTACACAAGGATTTTCCCCCCTCTCTTTTCCTTTACAGAATAAATGAACAGGCTGTTTTCCTTTTGTTGCTTGCAGGCAAGCTAATATACACAGATTGCTCAAACACTTTCCTATGAGAAGCATACAGGAGCTCAAGTACATATTTAAGATGCAGAGTGGTTACACTGTAAGTTTAAACGTACACATAGAAGCGACATCATCTTTGGATGCATTAATTCAATCACCAAGCTGAGTGATATGACACTAAACAAGTTTGATTCAAACTACAAAACACCAAAAATGTTCATTCTTATTTTAAACAAACTGGTACACTCCAAACCCTTTGAGTCAAGGCCAAACACAGAACTGCCTCTGTTCAAGTGACTCATTAGTAGGGTGGAAAGCAGAATCTAGGAGGCAGAAAAAGAACAATCTTTTGAGGTCATAGAGAGCTTATCTTCAAAGCAGACACAGTTCTAGCCACATTCACCATTCATTCCAGTATGTAACCAGAAAAGTATTCTGCAAAAACATCATTGTGTAGTTATGTGAAACTTCATAAAAGCACTTGATAGTGTTTCCTGCAAAATTCACCCTTAAGCTACTCTGAGGCCATCTGGGACATGAACAGTTGCAGCCTGCCTTGTTTGCCAGTGATTTTGATGGCATTGAGCAGTGGGGTAATTTGTATCCAAACATGGAAACACTAGAAACAAAAATCAAGTAACATTTCTTTCAAAAATGCCTTATGTTTAAGATCTGCTTCCAGAAGAATTCTGCTGCCTTGAATCCCTATCTCTAAACTTCCAGGGGGATGACTGGAGACACTTGCTGTACCTGGTTTCCTGCATATTTCTTCTTCATCTCCCACTTCATCCTCAGTGACCTCTGAGCCAGTGGTGTACTCCTCTTCTTCAGATAACAATGACTGCTGTTTCTAATTGACAGGAAGAGAGGGCCACAAATTATAAGTGACGCTTGATTCCTATTAAATTACACGTTAGATCTGTCTTGAAGGAGCAAACTTCCAGCACACTTAGGTCAGAGAATGTGATTCTCAAATGTTTAGAGGGTGCTTTCAAACCTTTGATTAGTATCATAGAATAGTTTGGGCTGGAAAAGAACTTAAGATCATCGAGTTCCAACCCCCTGCCATGGGCAGGGACACCTCACACTAGACCATGTCACCCAAGACTCTGTCCAACCTGGCCTTGAACACTGCCAGGGATGGATCATTTACCACTTCTTTGGGCAACCTATGCCAGCGCCTCACTTTTATTTATGTTTCTTCCAAGTAGTCAAACATTGGAAAAGGTGGCCCAGGGAGGCTGCACAATCTCCATCTTCAGATATTCAAGATTTGAGTGGATATAACACTAAGAAAAGTAGTATAGCTTTGAAGTTGAGTCTAACTTCAAAGCCCTGCTTTGATTTTGAGGGAATACTTAAGATGACCACCAGAGATCCCTTCCACCCTGTATTATTGTGTGAATCCGTGGTTAATACCCAATGCATTGCTGGCTATACTATTTCCCTAATTAATAAGAAAATTTCTGGTAGCAAATGTCTGAGCTAGCCACATATTCATAGAACACAGGAAACTACAAGTTTATGAAAGTAAGAAAATACATTTCCAACCCCAACTATTGTATGATTCTATGATTTTCCACCAAATCCACTAGAAAACAAGGCAAAAAAACCAAACTAGATCACTACTAAGTGCAGAAGAGCAAATATTTAAGAACAAAATATTTTACTAACCAGCTGTAAAGTCCAGTTCTTCAGAGAAAGAAACTGTAGTCACGGAGAGAGAAAGACACAGTAAGTTAAAGAACTAATAATAATCTGAATAGAAGAAAGTAACTGGAATTCTAAAAATAGGACTGGTGTGTTACAGTACAGCAAGCTACACTTGTAACCCTCAAAAGGCCTAATCCCATCTTTAACCAGGAATGTTGGTGGAATGACTAACCTCAATCAGGTTGTGAAACACTAACTGGTTAAATGCAGTGAATTCAGAGTCATGTTTTCATGTATCAAACCTTAGCACTAGAAATATTTACAGCTTGTTTTAATCCAAAAGCAGTCCAGGGCAGGGAGGGACAGTTATGTGCCAGACTGCCATGGAGCTCAAATTTAACAGCCTCCCACATTTGTTGCAGGAAAGCTTCAGATAGCCTGAAATTCTCATGGAATCAGCAGCGTTGTGCTACCATCCAGATAATTGAGCTATGATAGGTGGAGAACTTCAAGAACTTATGTTTGCATGAAAGCTCTCTTTAAACCAGAGGTAGTATTATAAACAGCCTTCTTAAACTTGCCTTAGAGAGTACCTCTGTTGATCTGATATACACATGTCAACATACAGGCATCATAGCTCTGGAAAGTAAAGTCTTTCACATCTTGTGGGGCAGGGAGAAACCAAATCCAAACCCAAAAAACCCAAACAACCAAAACACAATCCAAGTTACTGTTTCATTTATGGACTTGCAGGAGTCATGTGGACATCCCCAGCTACATCAGCAGACACAACAAAGGCAGCAATTATTTAAATATTGCCATGTGATGTATTTTAAAGCATGACTGAATCTTTTTTATCAAAAGCTGCCTAATGAATCCTTCAAAGTACCTTTGAAAGAATCCTAATTATTAAAAAAAAAGGGGGAAGGAAAAAAACCCCAACATTAGCACTCACAGCATTGATTTCTCCAGTTTTGGGACCCCACGGCGTGTTTGGTTCTACAAGCACATCACATTCAATGCTTTTTTCATCACCAAGACCAATCCCAGAATCACTTAAAGAGAAAGATGTGAAATCAAAACAAATCTTGCACTTTAGAATCAGTCTCTATTTACTCATCATGCATGAAAAGAGAAGACAGACCTCCAAGTTAGCCACAGAATATTCTTATAGCAATCCATTAAAATATAAAGAGAAGACTGAATGCTTATGGAGGATGAGTGACCAAAAGCCTGCATAACATGTCAACAGAAAAAATGTTTGTTCTTCTCTTCCCACTTTCTAACAAAGCAATCAAAACTAATTTACCTTTACAAAGCCCTATATCCTGTTTTAAAATAGGAGAGAAATCAAATGTGATGTGCATGTGTTAAGTGTTGAAGGCTGTTATTTCAGAAACACAACACAGTGTTCTTACCTATTCTCATCCTTAGTGAAAGGAACAACAATAACATCTCTATGTTGAAGCAGGTCATTCAATATTTTAGTAGTCTGAGATAGCAAAGCATCCCCATCTCCTTTTTCTGAAGGTAAATCAACCATGTGATCCCTCACTTTGCAGCCCTGCAATACACATACACATATACTTAATGGGAAGAACTGCTTTCATAAGTGCAATTAAAAGAAGTTCAGCTTTTTAACTCTTGCGTCCCAAGGTCCCAGCCTGCAACAATTTACAATGCTTATTTTGGAGAGGATCTATTTTCATAACACACAGTTTCCCCTCTCCCCTCCATGCCTTATGCTCTTTTCAAAGTGAATTAGTACTGAAGTACCTTTGGGAGAGTTGTAGGATCAAATCGAAGTACTTTTTGGTTACAACAGGGATATACTCCTGTCCCAGTTGAGCCCAGAGCGCTTGCTACACCTGGATAAAGAACTGACTGCGAATGGTACTGGCAATGGGAGAATTCAGTACACAGGAAAGACTGCATTAGAATAAAAGGAGAGATAAAGAGAGGTGAGATTACCTATGGAAGTCAGTTTTGCACTATAAAGAACATATACCAAGTTTTATTGCCATATATTTTCCAAACTGCTTTAGTCCCTGCCTCACCCCACACCAAACCATCCACAAACAAGTCAAAGTGGAAAATGTACTAACTTGGTTACATCTTGAGCAAGTCAACCAATTGACAGTCCCCCACAGCCGCCAGTAAACATCCCTCCAAGATTTCAATTCCTCATGAAGGCCAATTAAATACTCATGGACTTCCCAGGTTTTGTCTCTGAAAAAGCAAGAGGTCAGGTTGCATATGGAGTCATAACTCTGTTGTGAACCTGCATCAGAAAGGTGAGGTGGAAAAGGAACAGAACAACACGAGCTCCACTGGTGAATAGCAACAGAAGATTTTAGAATAGGAAGGATACAATGTGGGACAATCATTATTAAATTCACACCCTGACGAAGAGCCTAAATTGTTTGACAGCACCCTAAACTTACCAATAAGAAAAGAATTATAGCTTGATTCATCTCAAGCTCCATATACTGCAAATTTATAAGCTAAGATAAGTATTAAGCTTTTTGGAAATCAGGAGAACCCTTAAACCAGAGGAAAGCCCAACACAGAGAGTCAAAGATATCAAAATATGCACACACAGGCAAGTTCAGTCAAACTGCAGCTTTTTGTCTTTAAAGTAATAAATATGTTGTGCAGCAGAGGTAAAGTACTGCAATTTATATATTTTAAAAGCCAACATAACCTGTTTCTATGTACCTGCAACACAAAAGCAATTACTCAGTGAAGAAGTTTGAAAACACAAGACCAAGTCTTTTTGATAAATATATGTATCTGAGACTTCTAGTCTTAAATATATAGACTTTGTTCCTAGTGATTAAATGATACATGCTTCTTTGGAGAAGGTGCACTTGCACTGGTGCATATTATCTTCAGAAAGAGCAGAATCTCTTTTCCTACAGTTTTAAGCCCTGGCCTGAACTGATTTTTATTATACATACATCTATCCTAAGACAAAGCAAGCAGTACTTCCAATGGAATTTAGTTCCAGGCTCCACTAGAGGACCAATAAACATAAACCTACTTTCAGAATCATTAAAAATAGGCATGTATTAGCTCATAAGCCTGAATTCATTAGCGGCCAAAGTCACTTCATTCAAGAAATGGTAAAAGGATTCTGTGTAGAAAAGCAGTCACAAGTACCACAAGGCAAGCAATTAGAACTTAAATATTCCTCTGACTAACTTTAAACCCTGTATATTTATATGCTAGGCATTGAACAGCAGCTACATACAGTCAGCTTAACTGAAGTAATACAATTAATGACTTTTACGTGGATAATCACCAGTGATCCTGATAAGGCAGGGCAGGGCCACAAGATGTGGTTCTGTTTAGGCTGGTTAGGCAGAACTAAGTCCACACCTTGGAACTGCTGGTGGAGATAACACTAAATACATGTTACTTGGGGAGCTGATACTGAACTGTGCATTGTTCTGAATGAAATGGATCAGATTAAAAAGGTCTCTTGTTACTGATTTCCCCTCATCCTTCCTTAAAGGCGGTATGTAAGGACGGAGGGAACTGCAGCTGATCACACACTGATCTTTGTTAAGAAGAGAATCCAGCCGTTCACAAACATGGATCAAACAGAATTGAATTAAACACTTGTGCCAAGTGAATTTGCCATACATGCAGAATAGGTCCTTGAAAGCTTCTCTGACAAACACTTTAGAACTGGCAAAGTTTATTTATAGTAGTCTTCAAGCAGGCTGAGTATTTGATTTGACAGCATAAAATCAGTCTAGAAAGTACTCTCCAGCCTTTCTTTTGTGGCAGAGGTGGATCTCTCATTCAATAATAAGCCTTGCAGATATGCAGCCTTTAATTTAATTTATCTGTCATCAGTTACACATATTTTAAACCCCTTTGATGAAGGAATTAGCTGCGTATTTTCTGTTTAAGGCAGTACAATCTAAAACAGCCCTACCAGTAATCATGGCTGTAGTTTCTCCACTTCCATTCTATCTGTGACTTCCTTTTGTAATATATCTGGTAACTCCTAAACAGAGTTTTGTAAAGTCACACAGCAAAATCATAGAGTTGAAGAAACATGTTTTGCAATATACATTTATTCACTACCTTATATGAACATAGACAATATTCCCGTGTTGATCTATGTTGATTTTTCCTGGTACACAAGGAATTCTTCTTTCAGTTTCTTTAGTTAGCAGCTTTTTACATAAACAACACCTAGATTATAAAAAACAAAAGTAAGTGCTGGAGTAAGAGCAGGATTTCAAAAACATGGGGACTGCCTTTGCAACTGAAGTAGCAATATAAAAAGGCCTCACCTGTACAATGTTGCTGCATTGCCTCGAGAATCTGGATTTACATACTCTGGATCAAAGAGCCTCTCAATCTTCTTGCAGAAAAGTTTACTATTAATGACAGTAACACAGCTTACCCATTAGAAAACACTGAAGGTTGTCTTATGTAGAGTGAGACTAACAAATACATTCTGATGATAAGAAAAGTCACCATATTTCTCTCAGAATAATAATCTCTTTTAATACAATTTTCCTTTAAACTAATCTGTGTGGATAACTGGTTGCTGGCCTGTCATCTCCTATTTTCACACAGATGTGAAGAATAAGATCCCTTTTTTTCCTTTTATTATGTTGTTTGCCCATAAAAAATTGCCAGCTTCTACTTTAACTAAAAGACCTTTTATTAATGAATGTTTCTGTGAAATTACACTTAACTTTAATGCTAAAAATTATAATGTCTTTATCCCTGCTGATTAAAATAATTTCTTACTTTCACCTTGCTTGCCTGCCAGTCTGTGCTCCAAGAACTGGCCCTTACCTTGGTACTAAGCTGGAGCCCTTACATATGAAATAGTACACCGTCACAGCTACTCAGCCTTCCAGCCACCCTAAATTCTAAGTCTAAACATCAGGCTTCACTGGGTGCTGAAGCCAAACCATTCTCTACAAAATAGGAGCATGTCATCCCATAAAGAGTTCCTTACCCTAATCCTGGCTCCCATGCAAGAGTTCATGAATAATTTGTCCATGCCACACTCTTAGTGTGGCCTTTCCTTTTGCTCATAATTTTAATATGCAATTACAAAGTTACTTCAAAATACTGTGTGTATCACAGGGAAAATGTTACCTCTTAAATTTGTCTCTTTTGTCCTTCAGCTCTTCCACTTCATTGTGCGTGAAGAGATCAGCAATGTGAGTAACAAGATTAGCATTGATACAATTCATGTTGCATGGTGTGGCTACAATAGCATTCATATTTTTGTGACAATAATGAATACATTTTTCTACCTAGGAAAAATAGAAACATTATATCTAATGTTAAAGAATTCCAGATAAATCTCTCCCAGAAGGATTTACCAATTGCTTCAAGACTTTCAGGTTATAGAGTGTGGTGTTTTGGAAAACTATTTTAGTTCAATTTATACATAAGAAACAGATCTCAGGTTTGTCTAAAGGAAACTCTGAATTAACAGGACTCTGAGTTAGTTTATATTGTCCTCCAAAAGGTTTTTACAGACCAAAACACAACTCAACAAATGTTTCATCCTCAACAAGTGGCACTTTCCAACATCTTGCAAAGAGAGAAGCACAGCACACATCATATGTAGTATTGCCTGTATCTCAGCTATGTTTACTGTGTATTTAATTGTGGTTCACCCCAGTAAGAGAACTTCTGACAAACATTTTAACAAGCAAGTCAGTAGATATTACTTGTAGAGAGCTGGAGAACTAGATCCTAAAAGGCAGACATGTCTTCAGTGTGAAAAGGATATAACCCAAAAGTATTCACTGATTTAATAATCTTTTTTGATAGAACATATCAGAAGTCGGATACTGATGTGACTTTAGATCAGTCGTCAAAAAGCAAACCCAAGACCCACTCTCACATCTGGATACACATACAGTGTAAGTCTTTCTGCATTGAGAATCTGCAAATATCAGACTGCTGCACTTAACTAGAAAGGTAGTAGAAAAATCTGAAAATGTTCTCATTGCATCAACTCTTTCTGTAACAGCCAAAGCAAAAGAAACAAGTTCTTCAGATACCTCTTAATTAACTGTGTCCTTATGGCAGAGAATCTTTCTTAATACTTACTAATGAATCCATCTTCAAAAACTCAGAAGAAATAAGAATTGAGATGACATTTGATGGTTCTAAAAGCCAACAAAAAAAAAGGGGGGGGTTTACATTAGTTCTTTTGATAACTTCATATCACATCCCTCCCTCTGCATATTTAGTATCTGTTTTAAGTATTATTTTACTGATCAACCTGCCATTCCCACTATGTAGAGGATTTTCTATCTTAAGAAACATAGTTTTGGCTTGTCAATTTGGTGGCCAGAGTACAACTGTAGCAAATTGGAATTTATAAAAACTGTAAAAGGTGGTTCCATAAGTATATAATGACTAAACAATTACACTATTAGACTACCTTCCTTCTATAGCCATCATACCCAGCTAAGATTTTGCTTAACATGCCTTTTGCATTGCAAGGCGTAACTCTATTCTCATTTGTTTGTAAGCTTAAAAATAGTAGCAAAGGCTCCTAAAAAGATTTAAAACTTGCTTCAAACTCATAAAGGCAAAAGTCCTACCATGGTATCAGACTGCATTGAAATGTTAGACAATATTGCAACCGTATCAATGGGGAGCAGCAGGGAAACAAAACCAAACCCAACCATCACCAGTATTTTAAAACTGCTATTCTGTTGTTGTTCAGAAGAGGTCTAAAGAAGCTTAATTAAACCCTCACATCCCAAAACATATTAGACCTTTTTCACTGCTACAACTATCAGGATATTTCCTCAGAACTACCAGTGATGACAAGTTGGAGACATCTATTCTTATGACCAGAGGATCTCTGTTGCAACACTTCCCTAACAAAGGACAAGCTTCAGTGCAACAGTCAGAAAACAAATAGGCTGAGGCTGAACTGTACAAAAAACATTAATTTTCCATGACCTATACATTTCCTTTTACCTAAAGTGGGCATTTCATTAGCTTCAGAATCCTTAGTGTTCCTTTTAACGTATCTTATCAACCAGTCAAAGATGTGAACATCACAGTGCACTGAAATGTCCACCTCTTCCCAGCGTTGGGCATCCACAGACAGATATTCAGCAAAGTATTTCATTTCTGAAATCAAAAGGTCACGAGGACACACAAAATCTTCTTTGAGGTTTTTTGCTTCGTCACACACATGGATCACCATATTTGGCCTCAAAAAGAAAACAAACCACAAACCAAATTAGGACCATTAGCCAATTAGACCACCAAAACCCATCAACAAAGATCTCATCTCCAAATCTGTATCACACACTGCAACACTGATGTCACTAACAGGTTTTTTTAACAGAAGGAAAACAAATTACAGTTATTAACTACTAACACAAAATATTGACAGGAGCTTTGTCTGATGGCATTGTCAGGTGAAAAACACAGATGCATATCATCCGACACATAATCAGAGTGATTTAATTGTTAAGGGACCAGAGAAGGCAAATTTTCAGCTTTAAGCCCCAGTTTTGTCACCAGTTTGTTATGGGATACTACCTGAATTACATGGAGAATTTATTTGTTCCACCTTTTTAATTTTCCTGTGAAAAAAAGGCAGATATATATGCCTAAGTTACTGAGGTACCAAGGACAATAACAGCATACAATAGCAATTCACATCTGTGGCAATTAAAACTGTTTTATTGTATACTAAAATGCCTATTTCTTACAAAAAGGTCAAAGCTAGAATCAGTAAATGCTGTCTCTAGAGGAAGATGGTTACCATTAGGTTTCAAACACACACTTTATTCTATGTGTACTTGTATAATATGGAAACTAGGAACCTGATAGTATGAAAACCAGTGGTGTGCATCACTGCTATTTGAATTCATAGGAAAATATTTTATTTGCACTTTTCATTTTCAGCTTTCTTTTCCTGCCTTTATATGGGACAAATCCATGTTCAAAGAACATTTTTTTTAAATTAAAATGTTACTGAGCACCAATCTTGTTTCATTTCTTTTTTAAATCAGGTTATGTTTCCCATTCTCACAACAGCAGTGATCAATCACTCACAGGAACATTGTGGACAGATTTATAAATGAGTTCTCCCTATTGCACATAAGTAATTCCCAAACCAACCCCTAGTATTTCTGTAGCAATGCAAGGTTCCAAGATGTCTTACAGTGTTTATTAGGATGTTCCCAGCTGTTTTCTTTCTGGTAGTAGAAAAGTATGAGCAATTTAGACACCTTTCTGTCAATTCCATAACCCCCTAGATAAACACACATATCTTACCCCTGGCTTTCATCAGTGCTTTCTCCACCTTTATGCACGGGACCTTTCTCAGATTCTGATGAACAATTCCTTGTGGAGGCTGTGCTGGGCCTTCCTTAAATGTAAGGGGAAAAGGCACATTAGAACAAAAAATGCCTGACCTTTTTTAGTCCATCATCTTGGAAACGCAGCTGAAGTGCAGCTTTCATGGTGGAGCAATGTTACACAACAACAAATCTGCTACCATACAGGCTACTAAGCTAACCCAAATTCCCGCTCTGAATGCCATGCACTGGGAACTCAGACCAGCTGCATTGCCAGGTTGCCCAGACACTTGGCTGCAAACCCAGATTGGTTCTGTCTCAATACAGAGCAGTAAGATTCACTGAGTCTTCAGAATTTCCTTCCAGGACAGCAATCCATTCCTTTAGCTCTCCTTCTCTGCTTTATGGAATGTGGGTCTTGTGGGAAGCTTTGCCACCAGGATATAACAATTTGAGACTAACTCTGCTTCTTATCCATAGTGTTAGGTTTGGAAATCAATTGCTTCCAAACAGAAGCCTCTCAAGATGTGTTTTTGCCAAGTTTCTCAAACATGTGGCTTAAAGCAGAGTATATAAAACAATGCTCAAAGAAAGCAGACCATGGGATTTGTCTTGCCCTAGACATGTAACTTACTCTAGGAATAAAGGTCAGCTGTGCTTTAGTTCAAACAGGTTATCCTCACAAATGCACTACAAGCAGTACAACCTGGACACAAACCCCATTGAAGTCCAGGAGATCCAGTCACCAAATCCAGTGAGCTCTGGGTCAAGGGTTAAGACAATCCCAGCAGACATTTGAATAACTTTTCCAAGAGTAATGGATTACTGCAACCTGAAACACCAATAACCTTGCTTATAAAACACAAAGGTCATTATCTGTTTTAAATAATGGAAGGGCACATATTGTCTTCCATGATGAAAACCCGCAAGGTCATGATTTTCCATGATTACTTTCTACTCTCAGATTTATAGGGAAAAAGTTCCAGAAGCATTTTCTCCCTCTAGTGTAATGTACAAGGTTGTACTCTTCTGAAGAGGACTAAGATACACCTCTTCATCTTGTGGCTAAATAACTATATCAGACTGACACCAAAAATGATCTAGAAGCTGTGTACAGTTCAGAACACAGTAATTATACCCCTCAGGAAAGCAAAGCTATTACACTAGAAGCAGAAGAAACAAAACTTTCTCCTAAGGCATTAGAGATTTAAGCCTTAGTAAGGCCATAATAGCCGTAACACAGTTAATAAAGGGGATAGATTTACTAGAGGGACCCTAGAAAAACCTTGGAAGGGGCTGGGTCAGGCACAGCCTTCAGGGCAGCCATTTCATTGCAGGCAGATGACCCTTGCTAGAATTCAGATAGCCATAGTGGGAGATTTGAGCCAGAATCTGAATGTGAGATAAGGTGAGTATTTAAAAGGAAGGTGGAATAATGTATGAGAGAGTTCTGTCTGCAAATATTAAGGAGTTTACCTTGAACACGTTGAAGTTATTTATTAAAGAAAAAGAAATAATGCTGACAAGTGTGTGCAGCACAGCCAAACTAACAGGAGTGTCTGAAGTTCACCATACATTTTTTCCTATCATTTTTTGTTCCTTCCCCACAGAGAATATAAATTGCTTGACTTCTGGAATTAGGAATAAACACTTTGGGTAAAAGGCTATCCCATACACTTGTTTACTGCCATAATATGTATTCAGAGGTATTTAACAGCAGTTTGCCACATAATTAGCAAGTAATACATGAGCTTTTGTAACTCTGCCAAAACCAGAATCCAGCTCAAAATTCATTTGGTGTGATTGCTTTTTCTTGCTGTTACTGGTGTCTAGAAACAAATCCAAATGGGCCCAAATTTCTTGATCCTAACAATAAGCAGATGTGAATAAATCCACTAGGAAGTAATTAAACATAAAAAAACATTTACAAATAGGCTTTTCTCAAATCCCCAATTCTGAAAGATACAAGTACCTCACAAATATTCAGGTGAGTTCACTCAAGCCTGTCAGAAAAAGATTAATTATCCTAATTTCATATCAATAAATTACATATAAAAAGTGAAAATAATTTATCTAAAGCTACAAAGAAAACAGAACGAAATGTTAGGCCAGGATCTTGTAATAGGAAAGATTAGGGTACTTAAATACATTAATACTTGCTATATGTATTACACTGTTAAAGAGAAAACATGCACTAATTGTCTATGACAACTCAATTAGAGTTCTATGAGCAGAGTTAGCTTGTTAACTACCCACTGGGAAGCTACTAATCTTTTAAGTAGCCACCGGTGGGTGCAAGAGGCATTTATTCCACATCATGCATGTAACATTGCCATAACTGAAAGCTGATTGGAAGCATTTTCAGTCTAGATACTCCATATAGAGTTTTCAAACATCATCTCTTATTGAAAACGTTTTCCTTGCTCTCCAGCAAAGGTCAAACAGCTGGGTTTCTTCTGCAAAGAGAACAGTTACTAGGAAGCTGCAGCACTGTGAAGGACATTGAAACAGAACACTTAGTTTCACCACTTCACTGTCATTTTAACTTTTAACACAGAAACTGCTTACTCATTAATGAAGCAAATTTCTCATGCAACACGTTTATCAAGTCCTACAAGGAACTGAAAACATCTCACTCTACAATGAAAAATCAGAGAATAACTATGACACAGCGAATTACAACTGCTTACAGCAGAAGTACTTAAGGAAATGTTAACATTTAATTGTGCTGTGATTGAAATAAAGCTATTAGGGCTGCCCCTCTTCTGCCAGATTATTACTGGAACAGATAATTGACTGAGGCATATTATGTGTCATTGCAAGACTGTCTTGCAGCAAAAAGTAGCTACTCTATGTTCTCCTATGTAGTCATCTTGTCATCAAGCCACATGGCAAACACAGCTTTTAGCTGGGGGAGAAGGGTCAGACCTCAAGGGATCACCTTCTCAGCTTTCTGCAGATTTTCTACACAACTTTCTTGTTATTTTATTAACACAGCCCAATGTGATTGCAAATAGCTGTTAAGTATAGCAGTACAACACTGGGGATACAAAACAGGAGAGTAATTCTCTTCCCCACCAAAATACTAAGTCAGAGGATTCAGTGTAAGGATTTATGCCTTTGGGAAGGACAAACTATTAAAATGCCCAAACAAACATTGATTCTTAAGCTAAAGTAACTGAAAGTGACCTCATGTATGCAGTGTATTTATAATTGACTTTTTCAAAGATGAGTAACTCCTATTCCTGGGTGGACTTACCACTCAGGACACAAAAGCATGCACATACTGATTATAATCAAAGCCAACATAGTTCAGAATGACTAAAAAACATACCAGTTATAGTAATGGAATCCTGCCCAATAGCAGGCTCCTGAAACTCTGTCTGTGTATCGAGCAAGGAGGACTTGATGTATGTAGCTAAAGTTTCCACAGGACTCCCACCAGCAGCCATCAGGGGATTAAACTGGTTGTCAACAGGTGAACTTCCACTGCTTTTTAGTTCATCAAACCTTTTTGCACACTGTCACAAGATTAAATGATAGGACAATGAAGCAGTAGCTTTCAGTACATTTTTAATAACTATAACTTGATACAAATACTGTATTTCATGTCTTCTGCATGTGAAAAGTTACTGATACTAAACTTTCAATGCTTCCTACTTCATTAGTGGTGTCAGGAAAGTACAAAAATATACACTAGAATAAGTAATATTTACCCTTATTAAATACACTAACAGAAAGGGGAAAAAATAAGTTAGAACCTGTTTCAATCTGTACTTCCTTAAACCCTGTGAGTTTAAGCCTGATCTGTAAAGGGGAAAGTCATGGGGAGAGTTTCAATTCTCATTTTGTGAGTAGTTCTTTCACCATAAGCATTGTCAAATATTATTAAAAGTAGTTAAAGTAATTGGTTCATAATTGTTATTCTTTTTCTTTCCGACCTCCACTCTGATTTGGACAAAAGGGACTGGTGATTTCCACTGCACTTCTGTTAACTTCCCATTCCTTGTTTTGACGAACTAGGAAGTCTTCCAATTTTGTACATTTGAATTCATACAATGACAATCATGTCTTTGGTCCAGCAGAATCCTACACACAGCTAATTTACATATACAAGTAAATCTGCTTAATGCCATAGGTAACCCTCTTGTGACTCAGCTCATCAGGCTCCATTCAAGCAGCAGTTTTATGTACTTATTTTGGATTGAGCTAACTGATACTGCTGAATCCCACCTGCCCCTTTAGGAGAGGCACACACAGTGACATCCTCCTGATACTAATGCAGTGTCTCAGATTCGTTACCATGCCAGTCTTCTATATATAGCAGATACAAAAGCACAGGTATACATTTACTTAATTGCCTTAAACAGGGACTCCACATATGAGAGACACTTTGTTCTTTTAAAACAGAGTAATCAGACAGGTACTAAGCAATCACATTATCTTAATTAATATGAAAAGAGTGCTCACCAATATTTTTAGAGGTATTTATTTGCTTAATGTGCACAGCATTGTCTGCAAAATGAAATGTAAATAGTACAGATCCCTCCTTCAAGAGCTTTGCCAAGCAGTTGAAAGCCCTGTAACACTCCACAATGTTACATTTCTATTCCCAATCATTCACTTTTATGTTCTAAATACAAGGTTACACTGATGCCCAATAGCAATGTTATAAATGTGAGCTGACACATTTGATTATGTTTACAAGAATGTAAAGATCACTGGCTTGTTTGCTTCCAGCTTTGCTGAATCACAAGGGCAAAAGATATTTTCCTCTTACCTTACATCCCCTCAGAAATGAAAATCTAAAAATCATTATTAAAAATTACCAAATAAGCATTTCACCACGAAATTGAGCAATCCAGAAAGATTAAATACATGGAGGTACTAACCCTAGTTAACCTACAGTTAATTCCAACTCTATTTCAAACAAAGTAAACTCCACAACTTGCGGGACCAAGCAAGAAGCAACTGCACTTTTAGCTACTTAATGGAGATCTGTAACTCATGCTTCCTCAGGATTGTAATGACAAGCATAGAAAGTTATCAGGTTTGCTAGTAAGTGTACTACAATCTACATGAGGTTAGTGAGTACTGCTATCCTTGCCATGGAAATCCTATGTCATTTGAAGTATGTTAGCACAACTACTTTTTAATTCCACTTTTTAATTAGTATTTTCCAGTATTTTTTGTTCTTACTCTACATGAGTCCTAATGAAATAAAATGCAGAACATGTTTAACTTCATTGTTCAGGCTTTGAATTCTTTTATGAGTAACTTCACCTCTTTGGATGTATATCCTGGAACTAGCCTTGCCACACTGTCCCAGTTGATAGGCTGTGGAACACCAACGAGGGAACACAGGATCATGTCCAACACCATTTGATTGTTGTCATATGGAAAGTTGTTGTTTTCTGAAAATCCACGACTCATCTTTGGCTACTTAAGCCTAGAAAAGAAAAATGTTATTAGCAAGTCTCTCTTCATGCTTTGTTAAAGCTTCATCTATATTTACTGCAGCACTCCATAAATAACTATGGGAAAAGTTCACCACAGCATTACAGTCAAGTAGCAGTGCTTCACTTGACAGCATTTATGTACTCATATCTGCATCCTCAGAACCCTGGGGATGTGCAAAGCATACCAAAACCACTTAACAGCAGCAGGCATTACCCACCACCATTCATTCAAGCTGTTTGTTTCCAGGAGGGATTCACACCACTGAGCCCTCCAATACAACAAAAGGCCTCCCACAATCTCAGAATAAACAGCCAAACAGCCTAAGCTACCGGGGGACATTTTTTAAGGTCTCTTCCAACCCAAACCATTCTAGGATTCTAGGATTTTAATTTACATTTACTTACATTCAAGTACACTTATCTGTCCCCACAAACTTTCTAGTGCTCAGCTCTGGTCTCCTCTTGCTCTGCCTATTTGTTTTGCAGTCATGACATTCATTATAAAGAGCCAACCCAGGTAAGCGCCATCGATACTACTTTGGAGCCAGGTAACACAGCACTCAGTGTCTTTCAGCTCTCCTCCTAAAGACATGACTTTTGAGCTGTGCTAAGACACTCAGAACTCCTGATTAGCTGGGATTATCAGGTTAAAACCCCTTATTCTTTCAACTTGAAGTTCAACATCAGAGCAAAGCATATAATGACAGAAGTGAACACCTTAAAGAAAAAGAATCTGCAACTCTCTCAATTTGAGACAAGTTTGGGGTTTTTTTCCTTTTTCAAAATTGGTTTAATGCATAGCACCATGGAACACAGTAAAGGTTCACAGCCAAAGATCTTAGTAAGGTCTTGCCTTTGGAAAGCACCTTGGACCTTCTCCAAAGTACCTTGCACAAAGTATCTGGGAACAAAAATCCCAAGACCCACCAAGACAATTCTTAGGTTCCATATATTTATGAGATTAAAAGCAGAAAAAAGTCCACAAATAAAACACAGAAGACAAGTCCAATACAAAATGTCACACCATTTTAACAATCCTAAATGAACCCTATTGCAAAGCATTCTAAACATCTAGTTTTAAAGGACAAGGGTCCTTCACAGACAATACAAGACCAAATTTCCAGCTAAGATAGATGCCACTATGAGGTAAAGGCAGATCCGTCCCTGACCCTTCAATCCTCACCCTGACTGTACTTATCAAGTGGTGTCACTGTGGTTATTCAACAGTGGAGACATCTCACTGTCTGTGCACAGACAGATGTCAGCATTGATTACATCTGAGCACTGAACATCTACCATAACCGCTGCTATGAAGAGAAAGAACTGGGCCAGAACAGGTCAGCACTAGTGGCAAACCTGAGTAGTTATAAAATATGAAGCTGACTTCTTGTGCTAACTTGTATGCAAGCAGCAGCTGGTTTAAAACTGTGTCTAGTGAGTTAAGTTAATGGAGGAGTATCAGAATCCCCTGGTCTTGTACCATAAAATACACTTAATCAAAGTGAAATTACCAGTACTGTCAATATTCCATACATCACCATATTAAGGACTAGTTCTACAGTAATATTGAACTGAGCAATCAAAGAAAGAAAGAAAAGCAATTATTTTGGGATGAAGTCTGTAATTTCAAGGGAGATCTTTTGTTGTGAGCTGTCACAAACACATCAGCACTGTGGAGCATGAAGCAACCCAACCATGAAGGGATGACAAGTACTCTAAAATGCAATGACACGTTCTGAGACGGTGAAACCTTTGTCTCAAATATTATTTGCTTATTCTGTGCACTAAAATACAGTTCTATGTATGCTTATTCCTGCAAGGATAAATGAAGGCCACTCCTCTTTGTGGCTTTTCACATGATATTTAACATTTGCCTTTTTGTCCTTTAGGAAACCCTATCAGAACTATAAAGACACACAGAGGATTCAGTCCCATGCAAGAATGGTGCACCCCATCAGAAGAGCAATATACAGCCTTTAATAAATCATATTGTTAAGATGGAGAAGGCAACTTGTACAGATTCTCTCCAGTTTGTTACTGTAAGTAAAGCTCAGGTTAACCCTTTCCTTGGCTATGGAAACTGGATGGAAAAAAGTTACTTAATTCTGAATAACTCCTTTGAGAGGCACAATATGGAGATACATGACAATAGGATTTTTTATTAATACTTAAAATCCTAACTTAGAGTGATGCAAAATATTCTCAACACCTTAACATCTCATAAAACTGACGTGATTTAAATGAAGCGTTAATTCATTATGCAGGAAGTCGGTTACATTACGGAAACACGCCGCCTCACACAACACTGATTTATTTCTTCATTTAAAGTGAATAAACAGCCTGAAAACGAGGAATTGCCATCCCCTTGCAGGTGCATAACCTGCAGGAAGGTGAAGATGGTGGGATGGGCACGCGGTTTCATGCACAACCCTTAAATGCAAGGAAGTGATGGTGCAGAATAAGGTGGGGGAGAGGAACAGCACCAACTTTGTAGTTTCCCACATACAAGACAATAAACGTTAAAATGAGGTATTTCAGTAAAACAAATTCAACAATCAGCTCAGTTTGGGGGTAAGATGCTACAAGTGCAAGCAGCCCCCTCATGCAGCACCGTCCCGGCGGGAGCCCCCCTCAGCCATAGGGACAAGACAAGAGACAGCCCCCCGGCAGCTGCCGGGCACCCACCCCGGTCAGCGGCACCGGGGGGCCGGGGAGCGGAGGGGACACCCAGCACAGCGGCTGCAGGCAGCTCTCCCGCTACCCCCGGGCAGGGGTTACCTGGTGGGCTCCCAGGCGAGGGGCACAGCGGTGGGGCAGGCAGCGGCTCCTCCTCACGGCGTGGCGGCCGCCGGGGCAGGCAGCGGGACGGGACAAGCGCCCGGCGGAGCGGAGCGCGGCCGGTCCCGCTGAGGGACCCCGGCAGAGCCCACCCGGGTCTCCTGAGGGCGGCGGGACCCCCGGTCCGGTCCGGTCCGCCCCGTCCCTACCGCCGTGCCCGGAGCGCACTCACACACCGCCACCGCCCAGCACCACCCTCCCGGGGAGCGGCGTGAGGGGAGCGGCAGCCGCCAATCAGAGCCGGGCGTGTGCCGAAACCCCGCCCCCTCCCGGCGGGGACAGCCAATGGGAAGGCCGGGATGGCAGGGGGGTGATGCGGGCGCCAGCGCCGTGGTGCGGCGGCGGCCCCGCCTCGTCGCAGTGCAGCGGCGGCGCCGCGCCCCCTCCCGGCGTCCGGTAACCTAGCAACGCCCCGCGCGCGGGGCTGGCCCCGCCTCCGCGTGACGTGTCGTGACGTCAGGCTGCGCCTCGGCGACGTCACCGTGCGGTGACGTAAGCGAGCCTCCTCCTGTGCTCCAGTCCACACTGACTGGACGTGGGGAGGAATAAGGAACAAGAATGAGTCTCAAGATACAAGCACACCAAATAAATGAAGCAAAGATGGGGAGCCTTAATTTAAGCTTTCCCGAGGTTTTCAGCTGATCTAAACACCTGAAACAATAAAAGCGGTAATGGAATATCCAGCTTGGAGAGGATACACAACAGCCTCGCACCAGGCACTATCCCAGGCTCCTCCCAAACCAGCTGCAGTTATCCCAGGGAATTCTTCCTCTTTCAGCTGTGGTTGATCTGTTTACTACTTCTTCTGCTGCACAGAAGCTTCCCAAACATTTTAAACTTAGCTCCCTGCTAAGGACCAGCTTAGATGCCCTGTTTCTTGTGCAACATATAGCAATCCTCTACCCCATTCTTCTTGCTGCCTCTGGCTATATCACACTGCATCACATTAGGTAACTTAATCACAGAATAGTTTGGGCTGGAAGGGACCTTGAAGCTCATCCATTCCAACCCCTGCCACGGGCAGGGACCCCTTCCACTAGAGCAGGTTTCTCCAAGCCCCTGTGTCCGACCTGGCCTTGAGCACTGCCAGGGATGGGGCAGCCACAGCTTCTCTGGGCACTCTGTGCCAGCACCTCAGCACCCTCCCAGGGAAGCACTTTTTCCTTATATCTAACCTGAACTTCCCCTGTTTCAGTTTGAACCCATCACACTTGTCCTATCACTACAGTCCCTGATGAAGAGTCCCTCTCCAGCATCATTGTAGGCCCTCTTCAGATACTGGAAGCTGCTATGAGATCTCCACACCACTTCTCTTCTCCAGGCTGAACAGCTTGCTCCCCCTTTATATTTTAGCAGGAATCACTGAGATCATCACACCCACATGGATATTAACCATTTTCTTCCAAAAAAAAAGCCTACCCCTAAAGTCTGGAGTAACACAATGAGAACGCAACAACAAAAAAGCACACAAAAGGTGAGCAAAAGGATTGCACCAACCTAGATATGGGCACGAAATCTCACTTCTGTAAGGCAGTACAAAAGCTTTGTTTGGGTGTCAGCTAAAATAGAACACACC
Source organism: Melopsittacus undulatus (assembly GCF_012275295.1). Lineage (NCBI taxonomy): Eukaryota > Metazoa > Chordata > Aves > Psittaciformes > Psittaculidae > Melopsittacus > Melopsittacus undulatus. The sequence continues at coordinate 4,115,244 of NC_047529.1, read as the reverse complement.
CCTGATTTCATGCTTTCCCACTGCAATCCCCAGACTATGCTACAGCTGATTATTAAGACATTAAGTTATTACACCATGAATGGAAGCTTGATGGTATGCCAGAGAACCGGCACTACTGTTTAACTAACCTGTGCTGTTAGGCAGAAATTCAGTCCCTCCCTTTTCATTTTTTTTAAATAATAAAAATACTAATAACAGTATTTGAGAAAAAAAATCAGTATCTCAGATTTTACTTATTTAACAGCCTAGACACTATCCTTGTGCAGTTCCCAGTAACTGGAAGGTAGCGCAACTACCTTCTTGCATACAAAGCATTTCACTTCCAACACCAAAAACCCTGTAAAGATACCCTTTGGCAGCACAAATAATCTGTGTCGTTTACTTGAGTCTTATAGTTTTGTGTGACTATTGTGAGATTCAGGGAATTTTAGAAACTCAACGTGGCATAAAACCTGTAGATAAGATCCAGGGATGCCATTGACATCACACCTATGTTATTAGTTGTTGTGGTTTAAGCACAGCCAGTAACTCAGAACCACAGCTGCTTGCTCACTCTCCCCTTCTTTCTTTCCATACTTCCGGAGGGATGGGGAGGAGAATTGAGGGAATGTAACTCCCATGAGCTGAGATAAGAGCAGTCCAGTAACTAAGGTTTACCACAGATCACTACTGCTACCACCAACAGTAATAATGATAAGAGAAATAACAAGGGAATACAACTGCTCACCACCCACTGACCGATACCCAGCCCAACCCAAGCAGTGATCTAGCCCTTCCGGGTAACTGCCCCCAGTTTATATACTGGGCATGACATGCTGTGGTATGGAATACCTCTCTGGTTAGTTTGGGTCAGGTGTCCTGTCTCTGCTTCCTCCCGGCTTCCCCTCCTCCCTGGCAGAGCATGAGACTGAGAAAGTCCTTGGTGAGAATAAACATTACTGAGCAACAACTAAAAACATTGGTGTTATCAGCATTGTTCTCAGGCTGAAAGTCAAAAACACAGCACTGCACCAGCTACTAAGAAGGAGAAAAAATGACTGCTATAGCAGAACCCAAGACACTAGTTAAACTGGTTATACAGGTACATGTGTTTCAAGAAGAGATTATACAGCTACTTAAAGGCTGTGTTCAGTATGGCTACAGAATCCAGAAGACAGATTTATGATCCCAAACTTGCTTCAAATCCATTTGCAGACAAGCCAGTCACAAAACACAAGGAGGAAAAAAAAATGGTTTCTCCTTACCTGTGAACACAGGCAATTACTACTGACCATTACAGGCCAAAACTCTTTGCCAATCCCAGCACATGGCCACATCTGCACGGATAAAAAACCTGGAAGGGGCTACTTAAAAACAGTTTACACTTCTTTTGGAAAATGTTAATTGCAAACAGATCAGATTTATAAGAAATTACTTCCTTTGTGTTTACCTCACTGGCAGATTTCACCAAGATCAATGAATAGGTCAGGACAATCTTACTAGCTCAGATGCGGTTTAGTTCCACAGAAGGAAGAGGTTTGAAGCTGTGCAAAAGAATAGTTTAAATTTATTATTCAGAAACTTGAACAAAGCTCTGAATGTGGGCATGCTCATGCAATGCTAGCATCCCAAGAACCAGGCAAAACTGGCATCAGCTGATAGTACTCAAGCATAAAATGGTTGGTATACGTAACAGTATCAGTAAGATTAAAGTAAGATTAAACTAAAGCCTTATATAAAGAAGTGCCATGGGTTTGTTACAGACTTCTACGTCTGCTACAAGTACATAAGTAGTTCCAAAGAATAAAATACAGGTAACTTCATAGTACAGACCTCAAGGTAAGAGTCAGTTGCCTAATGCAGAAGTTTAGCAGTATTTCAAAAGCATCTCTCTTCAGATCTTGTCTACATACTCCTGTTACAGCCACACAAGCTCCTTTTAGTCTTCTCACCTCTCTACACTTGGGCAAGTCTCAAGCAGTCTGTCAGCCAACCTCCCTTTTTCAACCAGCAGACATTTAGAGATTCTTTTTTTCTGTAGCCTGACATATAGACAGAAACATGAACAATGGAATTATAGGACTTACATTTTATCCCACAGTGAGTTTGGGCATTAAAAAACATAAAAGTCAAAATCTTAAAGCAAAGTATATATTTTACTTCAATGGATTTTAATACCCTTCTGCAATCAGTACAATTAACTGTGAGTTAAATAACTTCATTTCCCCAGAGCCTTCATTTCCCATTAATAGCAAGACTGAAAGGATCAAAAACTCTTGTCAAGATTTAGCAGATACAGTTATGACAGTGATTGGTAGACTAAGTCAAACTAGGATAAAGACAAGTCAGTTAAGTTATTAATAATCCATCTTCCTACTAAAAGAATTGCTTTCAAATTAATACTATCTGAAGCTGAAATTATACTCATCTTTCTAAAAAATTAGATTTAAAGACTGTAACAAACATGATACTGTCTTCTCAACTTGTTCTAAGCAGGGAAACAGAAGTTTACTTGAATGGATACTCTAAAGAAACTTAGGGGCTTAATTATTCATTCTTTTAAAAGACCCTTCCTCTTATTGAATCTTGCATTGACACAAGAGAGGCCGAGAGTCCATTAATTAAATCTTGCCATAGTAAATTAATTCCCTCCAGGAATACACACTGTAAGCAGAATTGTACACCTGATCCACTCCCTTTCTCCCCTCTATATATTTTACATTTCAGGATTGTTTGCTGGTTTTATTTCAACAACAAACTATCTATATTTTTATTTAAACACTTGTTGAAATAAAAATATAGATAATGTTCTTCAATACCCTGGTACACAGGGAAATGTCTCAGGAACATACTTTGTTTTAAGCCTAGTTCAAGTTCCTCATTTGCCCTTTAACTACTCTTTCCTTTCCCTCTGCATCTAAGGATCTAACAATCTAGCAAAAAGGATTCTTTGCACCATCTCCCAATACCTGAGCACAATTGATTAAATTCTTGCTGTAATTATTAACAGGCATTCAGAGATTACTTTAAAATCCAAGGTTGCAGCACAATATCTGTCTTTTCAGCCACTCTACCTGAATGAAACTGTGCTCACCCCAATTTTCCTTGTCAGAGTTTTGTCATGATGAAGAGAATTCTAAGACCTCAAGGTCAGCAAATGCAATTAAGGTATAAATACTGAAAGCTGTGCTACCACATGATGGGTGTTGAAGATCTCTGTAGAAACAGCCAAACTGAAACTACTGGATCAGTTAAGCAAAGGCACATGCCCTACTGTTCCTAATACTCTTAAGCAGCTTTAACATGAAAAAAGAAAAGCTATTTTAATGATTAAGACAAGCTTCACTTATTTTACCCATTGCTCTGACCTTCAGAAGCTAAAGATGCTACCTACTACTAGGAAAAAAGTGTTAATTATTCTCGCTTCATTAGAAAAAATAAACCCCAGTGGTATTTCAAGAGAGAATTCTCAAACACAAATGTGAAGAAAATACTAAATACTGTGAGCAGTCTCAATGTTTTTCTGGCTTTTGATAAACCAGAGCAACAGGTAGTTGCAAAATCTACCATCTGAAAGGCAGCATAAAGAGTTAACTCCAAGACCTTGGCTAACTGAGACAAGCAAGAAATGTTACTTCTTCTCTACCACTCAAATTACCTTAAACTTCATCCAACCCAGTGGTTTCCTACTGCACTAAAAGGCAGGATAGGTATTTTGACATTCATATAAAACCAATAAAGAACAGAAACAAGCTGAGATGAAGATGGCAGGTGATACACTATTAATAGGCAGTTATCAGGTTCAACATAAAATGGCTGCGAGTGATGCAAAGTTACTTTACCACGGAAAGAAATAACAATTACTAAGTGTACTGCAAGGTGCCTGGCTGTAGGATACCCTTTATTCTAATGTTCCTTTAATAAACAAAAGAGAATTGGTTAGAACTACTGCTGAAGCCTCACTGCTCTTCCTTTGTAAACCATATTTATCCTCCATGTCTCCGAAGTCCCATTTTAATAATAACTAAGGTCTTTATGACAGAAGCCCTGCTTCTTATAAAAAAGCATGGAACTCAAAATTTCTAATGATTCAGTTGTGTCTCTTGCAATTCTCCCTCCTTTCAGGGGGAAACAATGCACTATTACTATGTATGGTCCTCAGCATTCAGTTTTTGAGGACACCCTACAGAAATCTGTCTTCCCTCTGCACCTCTATTGGAGAGGCCTCTTGTCAAGCTAACATTCCAATGAAGACTGAATGTTAATCTCCAGATTTCACCTACAGTTTGTCTCCTTCACAAAAATAGGCCAGAAGTCTCTTTTTCTGTTTATTTGCTTTGTTATAAGCGCTTCAATTCTCCCTGTCTCAAGATCTTAAGAGTTGTTGCCAGGTGGTTTGGGTAGAATCACTAATGTACAGCCTTAGGTGAGTCAAAAATAAATACTATTAATTTGAGCAATCATTCCTCCACCCCTTCACCAGTCAGTAGCAGCAATAACTGGTACAGACCCATCAGTGTTCCACTACAATACAGACTTTCAACAAACTTTACATTTTAATCAATAAAGCACAGTCCACTTGCTTTGTTTATGAAAGTGCATTAGAGTTCCTGCTTCTCTCCACTAACCACTGTGGAGTCAGACGCAACAGGAACTTTATTACTTCCAGCAAAAACAGAATCAAAAGCAGCTTCCTGCTCCTCTAAAGTCACAGTGGCAGTGGATCCTCTAACTGATGTGCTGGGAAAGGCTTGCCGTTGCTCTGTAATCCTTTCCAGGTCCACTGTTTTCCTACCTCTTCTTTTGCCCAGGATTTTGATGTAATTAGCTGGCACAAGTCCTGTTGTTTGGCCATCATAACTAGCCAAAAGCCAACCACGGATTTTGGGTTGCTGTTCTGAAGAACAAAATGCAAATGCACAAAGTTACAAAACAATTCAAAACATACTACAGTTGAGGCACAAATATACCAGAAGGTAGATGACACAAGCGCTCATCATGGAGAGAAAATGACTCTGTGATAAAAGGCAAATTCAAATTACTGCACAATACTAAGATCTGCACTGGGGACGTGAGCTAAAGTGTGAAGTGCAGCTTGTTCTGAAATCAATGACACCGCTTTAACACAAATTCCTAGGGATTTTCACAGTTGTGCAGCAGTGTGAGGAAAAGGTAACCACAAGGGTAACCACAAAGCACTCCCTGAGTAACTTCAGGCTGTGCTGTATCTTAAGATACTCAAGTTTTATTACAGTGCAAATAATAACTTACAGGGAGGGAGAAATCAGTGTGGATAAGTTTAATCAAATGAAGTGGCGGGTTTTAACATTTTCAGGCTCTAACAATATGACTTTGCATGTGATCAGAAAATAAACTCAATTTAAAGTTTACCTTTGGGTGCTAATTTTAGCATATCACCAGCACGGAAAGAAATTTCTTCTTCTGAGAGAGCATTGAAGTCATATTCTGCTCTTCCAACTACATGATCATCTTCTCCGCTCGCCCAATTACTAGATACTGTTTCCAAAAAGAAATTAAAAGTTAACCTGCTGTGAATTACAGAGTTGGGTATTTTTTTAGAAGGAAAATGAAGGAAACACTTTAACTTCCTTGCTAAAATGTTTCCAATGGAGAATTAATAGAAGTAACAAAGCATGATTTGTTGAGTCAATCCAACCAATACTTTCCCACCCCTCCCCAGCTGCTACATCTAATGGAAAGGAAACAGAAAGGAACCATGACCTTGGAATGACACAAAAAGCTTACCATGAAACTGCAGCCTAACTCAACAACAAGCTACTACTGGCTATTACTTGCATCACAAGCCTAAAATGTGTATTGTATTCCAGTATCTATTAACTTCTATTACTGTAGTACAAGATTAATCACTATGCATATGCTAACAAAAAGAACAATATATGCCACATTTCGCTTGTGCTGCAGATCTTTACCTGTTTCTTCATCACTGTAAGTAGAAAGCAGTTTCCAAATGAGATAGGGACCTCCCATTATAACCGCAAAGAACAGGAAAATGGGCCAGGATTTTGCAGAGTTAGCTGCCTTGTCTTCAAGGCCAACACGAGCCACAGTCCCCTCACTTTCAGCCCACAGATCCTCATTCTCAGAGCTCTTCCGCAGACCTAGTAATCTCTGAAGGCGTTGGTAGAGATACTTTATAGTTCTCACTAAAGCAAAAGCTGAAAAGACCTTTGTGAAGTGTACTTTGAGGCGGGAGAAGTGATTGGCTACATCCAACACAGCTCTGAAACTGTTGTATACAGCTGAAAAGGTAGCATCCATCATCATGCTGACCGAGGCAAAGGCATGCACAATACTTTCAATGGACTGAAATGCACCTCTGCTGCTCTCTTCAGCCTGCTGAACAAACCTGCTGGGAGGAATATCATCTGTGCGAAAGCGGTTATAACCCAAACCACCATATCCGTAACTGTAAGGACTATAGTTTCCATAAAAAGAGGTTCCATATGAACCATAGCCTGGAGAAAAAGAACTACTATATGCTGGCCTGAAAGTGTTCAGGCTACTGCTGCTCGTTTGCTGTGATGGTCTTGGCAAAATAGGTGGAGGTATTCGCGCAACTGTGGGTGGTCCAGGTCTGGTCAGCAGATTGTCACCCAAGTCAGCAGACCTAAACAGATTCAGACAAACAAGATCAGTACTCAAAGTAAGTTTAGAGTTTCCTTTCCTCTACAGTTCTTGGCTAACTGTATAAATATGAAGGTATACACACTTTATAACAATATAAATATTAAAGCATATAACCATCTAAATCTCAGTAGTGCTAGGATAGGGAATCTGGTAGGCAAACACTCAGCACATTGCACAATGTTTGTGGGAAGTAAAAATTCCAGTCAGGAAATACAGGTCTTTAAGGAATAAAAAAAACAACATAAGAAATTCAGTGTAAATGTTTAACCACAGCATATCTGAAATGCACACGTGGAAAAACTTTCAGTCTATTTATTGTATTGACTAAGGAAGTATGGAATGTTATATGTGGATTCATCAAACCTCATGCTGTAACACACAGGTAATTTTTCTGCACATAAAAACCTTCCATGAGCACTCCCAAGAATATTTACAAATCTTTCAATCTGAATTGAAAACTTCAATTGCATTTCCAATACTTGTTCACAGCTCTTCTATACAATGAACCAGTGATACAGCAGGAAAGAAGTTTGAGAGCTCCTTTGAATCACCCTTAGAGAAAAGGGTGGTGTGACCTAATTGAGGATCTCAGTAATTATACAACATATACAAGGGCTTTGGTTCCCCAGTTTTCCCCTCTCCCTAAACTATCTAATTACCTTTATGTAGCATGTCAAGGGATTGAATCTATTACTGTTAACTGTTGTCAGAAAGAGGTATTATGAGTCACTTAATTGTTTTTAATTTAGTAAACTTTTATCCCTTTCTATTTGTATATTGTTCTATCCCACACATTTAAGTAATTTTATATATGCTCTTCATAATAACACTGCAAGTACTAGACTGGTATTTGAATTCTGTCAACCACCTGTCCAACTTCTGCTGCTTCATCAAAAAGCTAATCACATATTATCATCCTAAAAGTCAAAGATTTTTGTCATTTCTTATGTTTACTGCCTCATCCCGTAACTTTCCACTTCTGTAGTCCATTGAATTCACAGAAAAAAACCCCAATCAACCAAAAACCAAAAAAGCCAGAAGAAAAGTCAAGTTTGAATTACTATGAAGCTGCTTCTTTCTGCATTGCTTTCAATGTGATGCACACTTGCTATACTATATCTCTATGAGATAAAGAACAACTTCTCAGCAAAACTTACAGGTTTCCACAGTAAAGAATAATATTTATATCTTTATACTGCTTGGGTTTTTTCCCCCATCATAGACCTTAATTCTGTTAACAGTTAGAAACAGAAGCAAAAGTAAATTATTATCACAGAAAACAGAGGTACTACAGCCTAAGTCACACCACATTCCCCCTCCCCAATAGTTAACTTAGAACACCTCACTTTAAAGCTGCTTGAACTGATTTAAAATGAGGTAGATAACCTCACCAAGAAAAATGAACTTCAAATTTCTTGCTCAACAAGCTTCAGCTTGCAGCGAAAGCAAAGTTGTTGTGTTTAGTCTTGGCCCAACCTTTTGCCTGGTTTCAGCTCACTGTAATTGCAATCACTAGTACCAAATAAAAAACCCAAGGTAAACAAGCTTTCCTTGATTTCTAATTAAAAAAGGTGTTTACAAACACACTCTGTACATCACCTTCTCCATGAACAGGGTGGATTTTGTGGAAGAGCTCAGACTCCTGGGTGAACACACTCAACACAAACATATACATGCATCTTTTCCAACTCCTGAGGATGACACACAGCTTCTCCATTCCTACAGAGGCACACATGCTCACACAGCTGTACACTTCCCAGTAATGCACACCCACACTCTATCATAAATCACAGAATAGTTTGGGTTGGAAAGAAACTTAAGATCAGTTCCAACCCCTGCCACGGGCAGGGACACCTTCCACTGGAGCAGCTGCTCCAAGCCCCTGTGTCCAACCTGGCCTTGAGCACTGCCAGGGATGGGGCAGCCACAGCTTCTCTGGGCACCCTGTGCCAGCGCCTCAGCACCCTCACAGGGAAGAGCTTCTGCCTTAGATCTAACCTGAACTTCCCCTGTTTCAGTTTGAACCCATCACCCCTTGTCCTGTCACTGCAGTCCCTGATGAAGGGTCCATCTCCAGCATCCTTGTAGCTCCCTTCAGATACTGGAAGCTGCTATGAGGTCTCCACGCAGCCTTCTCTTCTCCAGGCTCAACAGCCCCAACTTTCTCAGCCTGTCCTCATACAGGAGGTGCTCCAGCCCCTGATCATCCTCGTGGCCTCCTCTGGACTTGTTCCAACAGTTCCATGTCCTTTTTATGTTGAGAATATCAGAACTGCACACAATGCTCCAAGTGAGGTCTCACAAGAGCAGAGTAGAGGGGCAGGATCACCTCCTTCAACCTGCTGTTCACACTCCTTTTGATGCAGCCCAGGATACGGTTGGTTTCTGGGCTGTAAGCACACACTGAGGTCGGCTCAGGTTGAGTTTCTTGTCTACCAAAGCCCCTCAGCCCTTCTCCTCATGGCTGCTCTGGATCATTCCTCCCAATCTATGGCTGTGCCTGCGATTACCCCGACCCTGCACTCGTACCAAGTACCCACTCATGACAACGAAGCATTTTCTTCGCCACATTAAACACGCAGCTTCCTACAGACACAAGCAGGGCTGGACAGCAGTGCCCTGCTCCCTCTCCCTACCAAGAACCGCGATCCACCACAGACCCTCCCCAGCGAGCCCACAACTGGATAACCTACCCCAGAACACCCCAACAGATCACTGCTCCTTCCCCAGGGCCGCCCAAACCGACCCCACCTCAAGCTCAGCCCAGCCCGGCTGGGCCCGACCTTTGAGCTCGCCTCAGGGCAGAAGGCCAAGGCGGGAGGCCCGAGGAGGGGAAAGCGCAAGCAGCCGCCCTGAGCGGGGAGCACCCATCCCGGCACAGGCCGCGGACACCCGGCGCACACACTCACTGAAAGGCCGGTGCCACGGCTCCTGCCAACCGCCGGTTCTCCCATGGCTTCGGCGGCGGCTGCGACGCCATCTCCGCCCGCCTGCGGGCCCCACTCTACCCCCGGTCCGGCTCGGCCCGGCCCGGCCCGGCCCGCCGCGCTCCTCCGCCCGCCCACTGCCAGGCACGGTTCGGGAGCGCCGAGCTATTCACCAGCCGCCGTTCCGCGGCACGGCTCATCGATGCGCTCTGCCTTGCCGCTGCACATGCCTGTGGCGCGACGGGGTAGGGGGGAGGCCCCGCACGGAGCGAGGGGAGCCGTGAGGTGATTGCTGCTCCCCGGGAGCCGGGCGGAGCGGGGCGGGCCGGGGGGTCGGTAGTCACTTGGAGCCCATCTGCGGTGCTTCTGGCCTCCTATGGGAGCGGGGCTGTGTGATGAGAGGTCCCCATTCACCTCTTTATCCCCTCGGTTCAGCCCGTGCGAGGGGGCTGTGACGGCTCTAACGGTCGGGAACGCGTTTCTCTGTGTGTGTGTGTGTTTATGGGGTCCTCTCACCGAGACCTGAGGTGCCGGGCCGGGAGCGGGGGTGCCTTGCGCCGCTGGGCCGCTCAGGGCTGGCCGGGTGGCTATCGCGACTCATGTCACGATAGTGGGTGGGGGGCTGCGGGGTGGTTTGTGTCGGGTGTCGGCTGGGAAAGCGGATCGGTGGGCACCGGTACCTGTTGTTTCGGCCGGGGTGCGGGCGTTCGGCACCAGCATTGAACCCTCGTGGAGGGGGAAGGTTTCTTACGGAGCTTCTCTCCTTAATTTCTTGGTAGCGTGAAACACAGTTGTGTTAAATATTAAACAATATTCAAGTCTTGTCAAGCAGAATCGAGCTAACTTACCTAAAAGTATACATTTTTTCTTTCTTAAAAGCAAGTTTGAACTTTTCTAGATAGTCTTTGTTTTTTACAGCTTACCGTAAATAATCCAAAGCTAAATTAATTGTATTATTAACTTTTCCCATGCTGTGAAAGTTTTCCATGGCTATTTCAGCACAAAGCACTCCAGAGTAGGACAGAGCATCAGAGGTGTAACACGTTGTGGCTAGTGGGGAGGACACCAGTATATCCTGCCTCTACACCAGCTCTTGCAATACAAAAACATCAAACAGGGAGTCACATCAAGTGTTGCTCACAGGGGCTAAGCCCCTAAATGAAATCGCGTGGTTCATCTGTCACTTGGTATTGTGGAGTTCCTTGACAAAGGATTTAGAAGCAAACCAGTTTCAAAGAGACACTGAAGGAGCAAAGGAAAGTGCTGTTCAGGTTTACCAACAGCCAAAGCATGCTAGGGCAGAGGAATCCCCCAGACCAGCAGTAACTGGAAGCAGAGAGCTCTTGGCAGAGGTACATGTCCTGGGCACACATCTTCCTGTGGCATCTGTTTATCCCTGCTTTGGGTGCCAGTGCACTAACGATTCTTAGGTCTGAACATCTGTGGTTATCTTACTGCCTCCTAAAGTTTCCTCGATACCCAGGAAGGGTGAGCACCTCACTGGGAATCTTTGTTTTTCAATAATTTTCAAAGTTCAGGGATCTATCCCGTTATTAAATTTTGGTCAAAGAAATTAGTCTGTTCTAAAGCTCTGGGCAAAGAGAATGACAGGAAGCTAAATTAGCCATCATCTTGTATGAGATAAAAGCATTATGAGATCTCTCACAAAAGCAGGAGTCCTCTATTTGAGATGGGAAATAAGAATCTTTAAAAACTGAAGTGGCTGAGGGATAGATAAGTCTTCCTTTGGCTTTGGGGATTTGTATGACCAAAGGTGATGGTATGTATTGGGGGCTTTTTTACTCCCTGTGATTTTAACACTGATTCTTTAATTGCTGCAATTTGGAAGGAATTTCCAGTTTACATTTGTCTTATTATGTCTTAGCTCCACCCTCCTTCTTCATTCAGTAACTAACACCATGTCATGTAGTGCATGTTATTAAAGATAAAACCCATGGCAAAAGCTCAGCACATCTTTGTCAGAATTCTGACTTCAGGTTTTTGTAGGAAGTATAGAAGCTTTTCCCTGAGTCTGTGGTCTTTTAGGGTTGGTCTTCTAATTCTGTTGTGCGTTTGATTTAAGAGAAATAGGTATCTTAAACTTCCTCTAGAGCACACACAAAATCCAATGATTCTAAATCTGGTGCAGTTAAGTGAGTCCTTTCATTGTTGAGTTGCTGAATTGTGTTTATTCTCTTTTCTATTTTAAGTTTTAGAATTCTCCAGCATGTCTTCCCTAACAGAAAAGGACAGACCAATTGTTCATCTGTTACTGAATGCTGGCACTTGCCCACGGTGTATTTTAAGGTTCTGCAGTGTGGGATCACAGATGCTTTATAGACGTCCATACAAGGTTAGTTCTTTGTGTTTCTAATTAGAATGTGTGAATGTATGAATCCAGTGTTCTCTGTGCTACCTTGAAGGAGAAGCTGGTTGTATTCTTGGACTCTTTGCCTCAGAGGAAAACGCTTTGTAAAAAGACTTATGGAAAAAGACTTCTGCTATGCTGTGCAACTGTGAGGAATCAGAAGAATCATAGAACACAGTGATTGTTTTGGGTTGAATGTTAAGCTTGACTGTGAAAGTTGCTGTGAATTCCCCAAACCTACCAGAAAACAGGCCATGTGAGCTTCGGCACAGTGTGGCTCCATCACTTTTAAAGCAGAGCATGTATAACTCTTCCCTTTGTTCTTTTTCCTTTAAGGTAATAGGTAGTAAAGGGCCTGTGGGCAGTGTAGCTGGTGGAAAGGAGGAACCGTCTGCTCCAAACTTACCTGATAATTCCTTCTTCTTTCAGTAGTATTCGTAGGGGGTTGTAACTGAAAAATTATGGAGCACAGAATAAATCTTTTTGATCAGTTAAACACAGTGTTAGTAGGTGTCCTTTTTAGCTGACCTTAATGCTGAAGTTCAGTGTTCATCAAATTTTTCCTAGCTGTGCAGAGTCTTTCTTGCCTTTGTTCTTGTAGTCGGTACTCCTCAACTTAGTTTTGACTTCTCCTCTATATTGGTTCCTTGAGACCTCTTATTGTAGGCCAAATAAGCATTTCCATCTACTTGGTCTAACCCCTCGTCTTTATGCTTCCATCTTCTCGTGTCTGTCTTGATTGTTTCACCTTTGGTCAAGTTTAGACTTCCCAGAATTCATTTTTAACATCTTGCTTCCTTATTGCTTTCCATTTTCTGTCAGTCTTTTGAGAAGTGTTCTTTCTGTATGCCATTCTTCATTCTTTTGCATCTCTTCCTGATTTTCCTCTGAGTTGCAATAAGACAGTAACTTCTTTGTTAGTGAAGACTTTTTAATAAATCTTTCTGAATTATGTCTTGCCTCTATCTCTCATCCTTCCTAAAATTCAGAGATATGCAGGTAATTTTTCTCTCTCCTCACCAGCACATCCTTTAATTTTTGTAGGCTTCTCCCTTCATATGAAATCCTTATTCTATGTATTTAATTTCACCTTCACCTGTACCTGTTCTCATTTTCTTCTCATACTATGCTAGCCAACTCTTTTCTTATTCATCTGGGCTAATGGAGGTGGAGGAATTAGATTCTAACATAATCTAAATGACAAAAAGGCAATAAACATCTATTTGCATTGAATAATAATGTGGCCCAAGATAAATACATTTCTGCAAGTGAGGTCTGTAAAATGTTTTCACTCCTCTTGAATGATAAAGAAATCTGTTCAGCAAGATTCAATTTCTCTGGATAACATTTTGAGAGAAATACAGCTTGGAGCTTTTTAATTGTGTAGGTGTCTTGGTAGACTCAAAGTTATCAATTGCATACACTAAGGCTAAGCTAGAATGATTAGTACTGCTAGTACTGCCTTTTGGAATTGTGTTTATATGTGCATTGGAGAAAAGAGATGAAAACCAAAATGTGATTCCTCTGTTTGTGTTAGGATTTGATGAAGGTTTTAAAAGAATTTCTGAGAAATGATCCCGAAAAAGAAGATACAGTTTGTTTTGATGTAGTTGATCCCCCATGTAAGAGAATCAGACTTGAACACCCTGAAGAAGGGCCTGAGGATCTGAACCACAATGGAGCGCTCCAGCAGATTCCTCAGGTTAATGATGAAAATACTGCAGTGGAGAACTCGGCTGTGAAGGTTTGCAATGTGTGTTTGGGAATTCTTCAAGAGTTCTGTGAGGCTGACTTTGTTAAAAAGGTAAATACCTGTTCTTAGTCTTTCTGTGTACTTTTCCTGGAGCTTGTGTATGCTGGAGCCTAAGGGGTAGAGCTGGTGATTAAAAACATCACAGAGTTAAACAATTGAAAGAAAGAGCAGAAAAGCAACTGAAATACCTATTTTGAATATTTGAATGTAGATGGCACCATTCAGCTACATACAGCTCACTGACAGTGTTTGCACACCTCCTGTGTAGCTGGGAAAGAAACTGTTGGTGTGACCATATTTTACCTAGGGCTTATAATAATGTAACTTGTTAAAAAAACAGCAGTGTAGGTGCAATGGAATCACTGCTGGGAGCACATTTTCCTAAGGAAAGGACTAACAGATACATGGTTACATGAATTTAGGAGATAATCTGAGGTTCAGCTACTTAGATTACAAGGAAAACCACACTGTAAATGATGACCTCCCTTCACTTTTTCTATGTGAAGGGAAAATGAGGAGGTGTCAACTGCTTCAGCTTAACTACACGTTCCAGATACAGCACAAGTCTGTCTTTACAATGCACTACTATTTAGAAAGCTACAGAGAAAGAAAATGTGTTGGTGATACAACAGATCTGTAGTTGTTGGAGAAAATATGAGCTAGGAGAGAATATGGGCATAATGAGTGTTGCAAACATCATCTTTGAGCCCTAAAATTGCTTATGTGACAAACTGAAATATCAGCTGGAAAAATCACACTTGTATGTATGTTTAACAGTTTTAATAGAAAATAATTTGGCTTAATAGCATGAATGTATCTAAAAAGGGGACTAAACAGAAAGTACAGTATATCATTTTTGTTGCTGCAGTGCATGATGTTTCTTTTTTGTTTCTGTTGGTAAATTATATGTATTTTTACAGAATCCACTTCTAAAACTTACGTCAGATTTAACTCTTGAGTAGCAGTGGAAAATCTGACAGCTTTTGCTACAGCTTCACACAAATGATTATTTCATAAGGAAATTCTCTTATCTGAGATGTTAAATTCACCTTGAAAGCTCAGAATTCATCTTTAGTGTTCACTAAATCACTGATGTTGTAGAAGACTTCTCCATGTGTGTTTGAGCTTACTTCTGTTAGGGACATCTAGTCATCAGCTCTTACCACCCTGCTTTAAAATGTTTAATACCTGTTTGGGTTCTTACTTTATTTCCAGTGACAAACACCACTTTTTTGCAATAAAGAAAGATTATTAATCAATCCTGTAGATTAGTGTTTGTTTTTGTCTTATCCCAGGATCTTAAACATTTATTGTCATAGAATTGTATCTCTACCATGAAGAAAGGCATTTCTGAACCAGCTGTTTCAGCTCTTGGTCACTGTGGTGTAATTCACTGCACTAAGATTTTGGTATACAACCAGTCTTAGTCTTAAAATAGCAGATTTAGTTGTTTCATAGCAATAAGGGTACAGTTTATTAGTTGCTTGCTTTTAACAGAACAAAAAAGCTTTTATTTTAATAAGTTGTTAGGGATTACTCTGGTTTGTGTGTTTAGCATCTCTCTGATGTGTATTAACATGGATTTACAGTGATTACAGTAGAAGAAAGAATATCCTAAAAGCTTCTCAACTCCGGTCCGTTGCTGTGCTTTAATATTAAAATCCTTCTGTTGCAGGTGTGCCAAAAGGTTAATTCTGCTGATTACCAATTCACTAGTTTTGTATTTTCTGTGTCACTACCCCCACAGCTGTCTGTTAGGGAGGTAAGTATTTACAGCTATTTCTTCATAACTTAAATACATATTAAAGAAAGTAACTATGGAATGTACAAGCTGGAGGTGGTTTGATTTTTAATTGCTATTGTCTAAAAAAAGCCAAAAACACATGCTGGAAGTGAAGCCTGCTCTCCCTTTCCTTTTGGTGAGTCTTATTTTAATTAAGAAAGTGCCTGAGTCGCTTGAGTTTTCAGTTAGCCCAGGAGTTACTTTACAGCTGAAAATCCAAAAGGAGTTTCTTGAAGCCCTTGGTGTATTGTTCCCTTTGGTACAGATGCTGGCTCTGCTTTGTGGATCTTCCTGGAGAAGGAAGTGCACAGCTGGTGCCTTTCCTGAAATAGATGATAATTGGTAGTGCGGAATACAAATGAAGGAATTTGAGGATGGACTCTTTAACTGTTCAGCATTTGAAATGGTGTGAAAGTGCACATTTTAATAGTCACCTGTCTCGGGCATTGTTAAAAGACTAGATTTGTAAAACTGAAGTTTGTGACAGTTGTAAAACTACTGATTTTGGTGACAGTTTTAATCAAATGGTTTACATTTCAGTCATTCAGTTATAGAGGCCAGTGATAATATGGAGGAGTGAATAACCCTGGTAATTTATTTGTTAAAAATAGAGGAAAAATAGTAAGTATAATATAACTTGATCAGTAAAGCAGCAATTTTTGCTTAGTTGTGAGACATTTCATGATGTTCCTCTGCTTTCTGATATAAAGTGATGCAAAACCTGTTCTAAATGGCAACATGTACACCTTTGTAATAGATGCCTGCTGTGGTAAGATCTAGCAGGAGCTTCAGCGAACATGGCAGAAAGAAATGGAGGTGGTCTTGGGTTTATATATAAACCTGTGGTTAAATCAATTCTCATCCCAGATGGTTTGATTGTTAAATAATCTGCTACACTTTTAGTGTTGATTTGTACTGTTAGTTCTAGCACCTCGGGCAGTGTCATGGCTGCATTGTGCTTAACATATACTCTACTTCTAAGTCTTTCTGAACATAAGATTCTCTACTTCCCATCTGAAGTTAAGCACAGTGTGTTTGCTTGAGCTGCTGCTGTGTCTGGTAAAATAATACCAGAAACAATTGTGCTTTCTGGCTGGATTAACTGCCCTTATTCCCATTTGATTTTGTGATTATCCAAAAAATGGGATACATCTAAAAAGCCCTTTCAAGTTAGGCAGGTATGTGGATGCATGCGTGTGTGCCTGCAGTGCTCTGTAAAACTCCAACTGTGGGTCAAACTTACTCCACCTTTATGCTCAGTGTAAGCTTAGGTGTTTAAATAAAGAGGAGCTTTATCATTTCTAGGGTACTATAGATCAGGTCTTTTCCATTTCCAGTCTCCCGTTACTAGTCATTACTGAGACTTCCCTTATGCTATTCATTATAGCCTCAGTGAACAAAAACCAAAGTGAGGCACAGAATCTTTTGGCTCAAGTCCCAGCTGCAATTCCCATGGTGTCAGGTTCTTAATACTTTTCCATTATGCATCTTAAGCTCGACAGCTATAGTTTATCTAACTTAAAAATAAATTTCTTTTATTCTTTTTTTGCATAGCATAGCCCTATAATGATGAGACAAGGGAAGTAAGATTTGATACTGCTGGTTTTCCTCACCCTCCCTGTGGGTCTTTGCCAGAATGCCTCGGTAGAGGGTGTTAGTGCACTGCTTTTCTAGCACTGTGATGTTCGCACACTAACGTGAGCAAGCAGGGGAAGTGTTTCTGCCGGCTTTTGAATCAGCCTTGGCTGTAAATGGAAGCAAAAAGTAATAGTTTGCTTCAGAGAGTTCGTCTAGCTGATGGAAATGTTAGTGATATGCTGAGACTGTGTGGACTGGCAAAACTAGATTGGCAGATGCAGTTTAGGTACCCAAATTTATTACTGTATAGTAACTTTGTCTTGTAAGTGCAATGAATTCTTAGTTTGATAAAAAGGATGAGGTGTAATTTTTAACCTGGCCATCTGCTTCATTCAAGCTATCTTGTCTTTATGTTCAAACAATACTATAGTACGTGGTACAATCAAGGCAATAAAAGTTGTGATGTCCAGAAATGGATAGGTGAAGTGAGAAGAATGAGTAGGAAGATCCAAAACCAGTTCTATTCTCTTTGTAAGCAGTTCTGGTTTGTCTGGGAGCAGGTCCACATTAGGAAGTTCCTGCTGTCCCTTCTATTCCGTCCCTTCAGTCTTGCCAAATGCTAAACCAGCTGTTTGTGTAGCTGTGCTCTAACTGAAGTGATGAAAATGGGTGATGGTGGAAAAAGAACCTCTTTAAAACCATGAGGTTTTATTTACTGCCTATCACCTGAAAAAAAAATAAATGGTAAAAACAGTCCCTGTTTTATGATTATAGAAAAGCAGCAAGTGATATGTCAAAACATCTCAAATATCTCAAAGTGCTTTGGTTTGAGAAGAGGTCTTTTGTTAAATTCTGCTTTTTATTCTTGGAACTGCACTTTACAAGAACATTAGGTAATTTTATCACAAAAGGACACCCCAAAGACAGCCTCCCTCCCATTGACCTTTTGTGTGACACACAATTTTCTCTGACTTCTTTTTAACCAAGAAACCCCCAGAAACTGCCTTCTAATATTGCCTTCAATTAATTTAGACAGTTGTCATCCTGCCAAGTCAAAAATGTACGATCAGAGCTGAAGAAGAGTGGGACATAAAATTTACATTTGCATAGTATTTGTATCTGTAATGCAGAGAAGCTATCACCTCTTTCCACAAGTAGGATATTTGATTAAAATAAATCATAAATACAGGAGTCCCAAGTTTATGTCAGACAACTATATTAGAATCTGAAGTGAGTCATGCCCTTCAAAAGGGTGACTGTTAACTCTCTCTGTATAGTCTCAGTTGTGATCCATCATCCTGGTTCTTGCTACAAGGACATTGATGCAAATAGCATCTGTAGTCATTACTCCCTGTAGGACTGTGTATACCTCATCATGGAATTCCCCATCCTGAAGCTCTTTTCTAATACAGTGAGAAAATGCTGTGGCTGGGATTGCACATGGTATTTCAACTGTTGCCACTGTGATCCCTCAGATAGCATTAGAATAATATCCTGCAGCTTGTAATCAATATAGTGCCTAAGCTAGTGTATTTCAGAAATATATGTGCTGTTAAGCATTGCCCTGCAGGCTTGAGCTCTGTAATGAGCATTTTTCATTTTCAAACCACTTCACAAACATAAAGTAATTATGAAGTAGAGGGATCTGATCCCCTGTTTCACATACAGCTGGGAAAGAGTAGAGGCCTTTGGCTGGCTTGGTGCTTGAATGTCATTTGGAATTTGGGATCTTTTGTCTTCTGTGCGCACACTATCCCAATCCATTGTTCACTCTTAATTGAAGGGGAAAAGTAATATCTTTAATTGTCTTTCAATTTTGAAGTCAAGACAGAGGAGATGAAATCTGACCTGTGGTCTCATTTTAGCAGAACTACTTCCATGCAGAAGTTTTCTTTGTTTTGTGATTGTACCCATAAAACAGGGGGAAGAAGTGAGGTTATCTACTTGATTGAATACCAAACCTACATGTGCTTTAAATTAAGGCATAGGAGGTGTTTTAAATTGGCATTTGTCAAGTGCATATTTCTAGACCCTGTTCTATGGTTGTCGTATTCTCTGCTTCAGAGTTATGTTCAAGGAATTTCAATTGGAAACTCTTTTTATTTATGATTTTATCTGGGTTATTATGCAAACAAGATTACAGTATACTTCATGGTGTTTTGTGCAGTAGTCTTACTCATACTGTCTGCATATGCAGGATAATGAATCACAGTGAATTTGAGTAAACAGCATTCCACCAATACAAGGATATTTATTTTATTCAGTAGTGTGTGGTTTGGTGTAGTGTGTATCTAACAAAGTTTGTGTCCTCTCTCCACCATCCCTCTTTCCCCTTAATATTTCTAGCATTGTTTTTAGGATTCCCTCATTCTATTAGATGTACCAAAGGAAGGATAATAGACCTGGGTTTTTTTTTTATTGAGTTCCTCTATCAGCATGTAAAAGAAATCTATGATGTGGTTCCTTCTGATATCAATGATAAGATGTTGTGATCCTGGCTCTGCTCCTTAAAATTTGATACATGTTTTCAAACCTCTGCATCAGACTTATTTCCTTGACAATAGACAGTAATTCTTTCGACAGGGTTTGGGGGGAAGTTACTCTTAAAGCACTGTATCTGAAGAAAGACAGGGAGAGATTTAAAGTTATGGAGAATTGAAATGGGTGTTGTTCACTGCTTTTGAAATACCAGTTCTTTTGGATATCTTGTATATATCTATGGTTGTATGACAAGTGTGTGGAGTCTCCTTTCTCTGACACATTGAAAACTACTAATTCTGATTTTTGTCTTTGTAATTGTTTCAAGGCAAACAACTTATTTTTCATCTTCAGTGAGGATGGTGAGACTAGCTGTCCAGACTGTGTATTGACAGTACAGGTTCTATTAGTAAGAGGTTATTCTGCCAGTCTTCATGTGTTATTTTGCTATTATTAGTAAAGGAAGAACTGAAAATGTTGTTGCTTTGTTATAGGAAGTTTGAGGGGAGTTTTTCTCTTCTTATTAATTGTTTTTGCACTGATAGGCACTCAGTTGAAATGGAAACATTGTACAGATCTTCTAAATACCTGTGTCCAACATCACTTTTTTCCACTTAATTAAAGACCTGATTCTAGTGAACTGTAATGCGCTTGAGTTTAGTAAGATATATTTTCATTGTGGTGCAGAGAACAGCAGCCACCCTTGACCCACACAGACGCAAAATCTAAAGCCTAAAGTGCTGAACAATTACTACACCGAAATGATAGGTGGTCTTGTAGAATCAATGCGTCAGTACAGAGAGAGGTGAATGAGGCTGCAAAGAGATGCGCCTCTCAAATCTTTGGCTCCCAGAGCAGAGTTTGGGAAAGATGCTTTGAGAAGCTTTTGGCATAAGCAATGTTTGGAATGTTTGGAAGTCTTAATTTCTTGATGGTGTTTGAATTTCCTCAAGTCTTTGGTGTTGCACTGCTTCGATGGCTGTTGCTCCTTTGTGCTTACTTTTGTGGTTTTCTATTGTCCCTTCATGCCACTGGCAATTTTAAGTCTGCTTTTGCCCTTTGTTATAACCATAGTTAATTCTGATACTGCTGAGTTCCATTTGTTGGCTGGGACACCTGAGTGATGGTTCGTGATCTGCTTTCCTGGGCAGTGCTGCATCTAAGGGACCTGCTACATTATGTTTCTTTAAACATATAAGGCTGCTAGATGAGAGGAGTAGAGTTTGAGGAGGTATTTGCAATGCACAGATTGAGGACAATTACATCTTTCAGCCATTCCTACCTATGCTGTGTGATTAAAAATTGTTAGTGAACTTCAGCATTTGTACTAAAAGCTCCCTCTGACCTGTAGAACCATTCTGTCTGTTCTTCAGCTTTCTCATATTCAGCCTGTGTCTCCTGAACTAAGTGGTGTGCTTTAAATAAGAGGGCAATCCTCAGGGAAAGGGTTTGGGATTACCATGAGACCAAGTGTGTCTTTTATTTCATGTTTTTTGTAATGGATGATAACTGAATTTGATTTATTTTTTCTTTATATGTCAGATCAGTTTCATAGACCATCCATTGAGACGCTTCTCTTTTACTCCTCATTTCTCTGTGTGGTAGATAACTGCTAGTTGCTCCTGACTTTGATAACAGCTAGTTGCTCTTGACTTAGGCTGTTGGTGTCTTTTGCTGGTTATAGTGTTAATAGCAACTTTCAAAGTATGTTGAATGTAGCCTGATCTTTCTTTTTTAAAGCCAGGTAGGATTTCAGGTGAACTGCAGAGTAATTTGTTAACAAACACCAATTCTGTCTTTCCACTTCTAAAGCAAAAATTAAATTACTAATAATTCCTTTTTGACCTGAGGTTTTTTAAAGTGTTTTTCCTTTTGACAGCCTCACAGTTGTTGGGAGTTTTGAGCCTTAATTTCACTTGTTTTTGGTGTTTCTCTCCCCCTCTCTTCTTCCTGGGCATGGCTGGTGACCTATAGCGTGCTGCTTGGCTGGTGTTAAAACAGGAAATGAGGTGAGTAATGTCTTTTGGCAACCCTCATACCACGTCTATTAGAGAGTTCTCCAGATTTAGAGAAAGGAGAGATACTCTTCCTGTAACATTTTTTCCAGCAGAGTAGAAATGAGAAACCACTTAATGCAGTGGATCTGCTAAGACATGTATGTTAAGAGAAAATTTTAACCAAACAATTAGAGCCATATTTTTGAGGTCAAGACAGTTGTTTTCATATAAAGGTACTTCTGCGAACAGTTGTGGAATATGTAGACTCACTTCCTATGTGCTTGGCCATGATTTTAACTTACTTAGTATCTTCAAGACTAACCATAAGGAAAATCAGAATTGGGATATGCTGTCATTTTATTTGTTTGGCTTCTCATTATTATTATTATTTTAACTTTTTATTGTCCATAGCATTTGTCTGTCTGTCTGATGAGAGCTCTTTTATGTAGACACTATTTGTCTATATAAATAAGTCTTGTCCAATTTACTTGTTGTTTACAAAGGATAAAATGGCACCTGGTTTTGTTTGGTGGTTTTTGGTTGTTTTGTGTTATTTTAGGTTTTCCTGAAACTGGTTTGACCTTATTTAGAAATTCTTATCTCTTTTGCCTCATAGTGTGATTATGAGGCCATGGCATTTCAACTGGGAGTGTAGGTTGTCTATCCAGCTGTACAGCTTTGCATTAACTTAATGGTCCTGAGAGGTGCCATGATGCCATGAGCCAGAATCTTGTACATGAAGACAGTGAAATACAGACCTCTTAATTTTGCCACCATATCAGGTTTAGCTTATATTAATAGTGAATGAAAATTGTCAGATAATAGTAAAAAGTGAATAGTGTAGCAAGAAAGACATTAGTGCACTGGGTGCAAGTTAGTTTTGACTCATCTTTTTTATACCTCAGGGTTTTGAAATAAATTTAAACATTTGATTCTTTATCTGCTCCAGGACATGCCTACTCCTGGCCAAATGAGAAAATATTAGAGCCCTTTTGAACAGATGAGTTGTCTTTGTGGGCAAGAGGAAAGAAATCCACTTATCTCAAAGTTAGATACTGGAGTAGTCTTTGATGGAATTCATGTTGGCTGGAAGTACCATTTCTAGATATTCATTGAAAGCCAGGTTAAAAGATGATGAACCACTTCCTACTTTGAGACTAATTTGAAAGCAATTGTTTCATTAAATTGCTTGAGAGAGGATGAGGCCCTGTAGGGCAAACATTGCCCACATAGCTCATCATTGGTGCCATCTGTATAGGAGGACATGGGCTTTGCTCTGTAAGTTCCCAAACAAGCGGTTTGAAGTCATATGCTGGCATCCTTACAGGCATCTGCTCCTTTTAGCTTTTCTCTCTGTAGGCAAAGAATAGTTGAGGCCTAGTCTTGTACCTGTTTAAATACTTTAAACAAAGGATTTTCATACATCTCTTTCTCAGCTCTTCTCCAGGTAGTCTCTGGAAAGACTTTTGCAGCTTTTGATTGACCATGGAGCTATGGCATGAGTTTCCTCAGTGCATGTTCTCTTACACTTAACAAAAAAGAGTCTATATTTAAATGTTAGGGAAAAATCCACTGATAGAAACAGGGCAGAACAAGACACTGCTTAGGCTGGAAGCTGGACAGGAAGCTCCTTGGCAAGTAGCACAAGTATTGCCCTGCAGGATCAGTTTACTTACACTGAAGTAGATGTTGATTTACTATCAGAAGGCTCTTGCTTCCATCTGCATGTACCTTCTGTCTTTCTTGTGTTAGCAGAAGTGCTTATGTGACTACTGGGAGAGCTGATCATCTCACTGATCTGGCTGAGAAAAATGTTTTTTGGTGGATTAGGGTTTGCTTTCAGTGGGATCAATGGACTGGTATTACTTACCATGCTGTGTAGCATCAGCATCCAAGTCTGGCAGGAAGGAGGAAACACAGTCTTTGAGTTTAAGCTGGTGTCAGCTACACCTTTAGCTACTCCCTGCCAAAGTTTATGTGTTATTGGGAAGCATCATACTTGGAATCGTGGTCTGGCCATATGTTTCCTTAACACTTTATTTGTTAATTTAATACAAAACTTAATGCTGTTACAGAGATTCTGGAACAGCCTTTCATTCTTTCATGCCATGGTATGTATGCTTAGTGCTTTAGTCCATTTTTATTTGTGCATCACTTGCTTACCTGCACTAGTTACTTAAGTTTGACTTGAAATATATGTGTCATGTATCTATGTTTGATAGACCCCTGTGCAAGTTATTGTTTCTTTGTTATTCAGAACTCTGGGCCTTTCCTTGGCAAAGGATGACATTGTTCAGCTGAAAGAAGCTTATAAGTGGATTATTCATCCCCAGTTGTCTGAAGAGTTGGGTGTTCCTGCTGATGGAAAGGTGTTGTATAAATAACACTTTTTCCTCTGTTTTTTTATCTCTTTTTTTTTGTATGTGTTTGTGTTTATACACTAAAATATATGCACACCTTATATGTATACACTTATATATAACGGGGGAAATATGTATGTTTTTCCCTTATTAACAGACAAACAAGTTGCCACTGCTCTTGCAGTCAGGGTAGGGGGAAACACAGGAGAAGTTGTTTTAACCAGAGATCTCTAAATCTCATACTGAGGGGCCCAATCTTCATTTTTGTACACATAGATCATTGCATCTTCTGCAACCATCACAGCCTTTTGCTGAGTATCTTGCTATAGGGCCGATATCCTCTTATGAATGAGACTTGTTCAGTTTTCTCATTTTTCAGGATCTCTGCTTTCCATAGGCTAAGGAATGTTCACAGGTTCCTTCTTTGCTCTCCTATTACTGCCAACACTGTTAACTGCTCAGGTTGTTACATTTTATCCCTAGAATTTAACTTGCTATTTCTGAAACATACTGAATGAGGAAAGACTGGTCCTTGTTCACTTCAATGAATACTAGAGATAGGCGTGTTGGAACCTGCAGTACCTGTAAGTAGGCAATAGAAATGTTTTTTCAGACCCTGTTTTCAGCTTCCAAATTCTGACTAATTGTAAAATGGTTCTGAATGCATTGACTGAACATGGCATTCATCTTGAAGGTAAAATTCCTGCTGACAAGGCAGTCTGCAGTTTTAACTTGTCCTCAGCCATAAAACTGACCCCAGGACTAGACTCATTTAGTCTTTAGGTTTATTTGTCAGCTTTCATTATAATTACAGATTGTCTTTTCCTGGGAGTGCTAATTGAAAACATGCCTTTTGTCTTAGTGAAGAAAGAAATGCTCAGTTATCCTGAAGATGATCCAAGAAGAAGCAAACTTCCTGCATACCAAGTTAGCTCCACAGTGCTTAGGCACTGAGCCACTCCAGACATCATTGTACCATAAAAGTTACTTGTGTAGTGCTCTTTATCTACAAGGCTCTTGAATATTAGCCAATCTTTTCAATAGCCCTCTTGAGGTATTCTGGTATCTGAATAACAGAAGTAATGAGTGTTGTTTGCCCAAGGCCAAAGAGGGAATTGGGGGTAGAACTGAGATTACACTAGAGTTTCTGGTCTAGCTGTCACTCCACTAGGACATGTTGCCTTTCTTTGCCCCAAGGCCATTCAGTCATTGCAAAACAAAGCCCCTGACAAAATTTTACAGTGGTGACTACTACAGGGTTTTATCTTTATTCCATGCTATGCACTGCTCTCCCTGAAGCTTTGTGAAGTTTAGTGACCGTAATAGGCTTTGAGCATACACTGCCTCTGACTCAGTTCCCCCTGCGCAGAATGGGGCCGCTGTCTGTGATGTGTAGGTCACTCATGGTTTTGAAGTGCTCTCAGGTAATCTTTGCTTACTTCAGAAATGCAAATGCTATTACGGCACACATAGAGGCTGTTGTAGAATAAATGGGTTACTTTCTCTTTTGCCTACCTCTTTACTGTTTTCCTAATCCTACAGTAAGGATGCTTGAGAATATCCTCCCTGTTTATGTAAAAACCTCTTAGCTTCTGCTTTTGTCTTTTGTGTTTTCAATTTAGAGTTTGTTTGAAGTTAGTGTGGTCTTCGCTCACCCAGAAACAGATGAGGAGTGCCATTTCCTGTAAGTTTTTACATAAATAACAAAAGATCTTTATCTAAATATTGTGCAACATTGTTGGTTCAGATTTGCTACAGATGAGAATATGCCGTGTTTATAAACTGCAATAGGGGCTGCATCTAAACTTCCTCATATTCAGATAGAATTAAAATGACACCATCTCTGGATAACTCTGTGCTTTAAAGCCAATAAACGAGTAATCCAGAATTTCAACTGGAAGGAGAACATTCAGGTAAGTTTTTCAGTTTCAGCCCTTTTCCATATAGCTGTGTCTTTTATAAAGATAAACTCAAACCATGCGGATGGGGAAATCTTTTGAGGTCTTTTGAGCAGGTTTTCCTGCTCTGGTACGAGACGTGCATGGGCAGGAAGTCCACAAGTGAGTTAATCCAATTTAGCTGGTTGAGGAAAACAGAAGTTCCCTGATTACTGCACATAGTTTTTGGTCTGGCCCAGCTGGGTATTTGCTACACACAAAGAAGCAAAATATTTCTGTGAATTTAGCTGCCATTTGATCTGATTTCTCAAACTCTGTAGTACATTCTGGATAATCAGGTTCACTCTTCCCATTTACTGATGCTTCTTGGAAAATCAAAGTTTCACTCAGTTTCATCACTTGTGCCCTACCGCAAGTTAAATCTTAGCATAGACAGAGGCTTGGCATAAACTTCTCTGTTGCATAGTAAATTCATCTCTTTGAGACTAGAGATTTCCTTTGCAACTTTTATATATTTCCCTGATTTTACCCCTTCTGGCAGTTTATGATCTTTGAATGCCCCATTTGCCACCTCCTTGGTTTTCAGCAATGATGTCATTAACTCGTCTTGGCTTGGGGGATGGAGGGAATGCATGCTTAGTGACAGACCAGGTATTTGGAGGAATGGATTACCAGTGTTTGCTGAGCATCTTTCCTTTCCAGCTTCTTCAAGTGTGCACAAAAGGGGGAGAAAGTATTGGGGCCAAACTACAATTCTAAATAATAGTACCTGCAATCTTGTGAAAATTCAAGTGTTTCTGGATCCTGCACCCTTCTGTTCTTATTTATTTCCTTTTACTTGATCAGCTCTTGTTTCCTGTAGTGCTTTTCCTTTCTCTGAAACCTCTCAGCTCTTGTTTTCAGCTCACCCATACTTCTTGTGCTGTTTCAAAAGTGCTCATGTGGAGCATGTCATGGTGCCAATGTGAGCACTCCAAGCGGAGTAGTTATAGCAGTGAAAGCGGTAAAGAAGTTCCATTCCAAATTCCAACTACTCAGCTTTATTCCATGTGACCTGACAATATCCCTTTATTTGCTTTCTCTTTGTAGCATACTTAAAGAGCAATTAAGGTTTTAATAGACATTTTTCTGAAGTAATAGCATGTTACCTAATTTAATTACATAGTAGCTTCTCAGGTGTCAATGCATTCTGCCTCTGAATGGCTGGCTCTGGGCATATTCTGCGGCAATGGTTTGGTTTCTTTTGTAAATAGGGTAAATTTGGCAATTGTCATGCTCTAGTAATGACAGTCATGTTTTTTGTGGAAGCAAAGTAGGATCTTGTTTCAAGCTGGAGAAGTCCTCCAGGTACGCTTTGGGGGTGAGGTTTCCAAGTATAGTGTGTGCAATTTCACATCTCTCAAGCTGTTCTTCCACAGTTATGTGTACATAGGTGTGCTGGGTTTGACATGGAAGATTGAATTGGCTCTTGATAATTTGTATTTGGAGATTTCTGATTAAAGATAAGGTGATATTGAAATAGTGGAAGAGGTAGTTTGGGATGCTTTGTGTCACAAACTGGTCAGGCAAATTCGCTGTACAAAAACCAAGAAGACAGGTCTGCTTCCTTATTGTCTAAAGTAGTTACAGAGGCTTTGAAAAGCACCAGCAAGACTTGATAAATTGTGTTGGAGGCTACAAATTATCTCTAACTGCATACATAGAAATCCACTAATAGGAACAGCAACTTCCTCTACAGTACTCAGAAAAAAGTGTTTCACTCACTTGGCTTTCACTTTCATGAAACAACCAATAGTTTGCTTTTGAAGAGGCAAAGCACAAATGGTATTGAGCACCTGGGGTTAGTAATGAATTTTCCTATCCAAAAGAAGCAGTTTGAACCTCTAGTTTGTAGTGTTCATTGTGTAAGGACAGCAAGTGTAGATTTCAGGATGTCAGCACATCTTGCATGGAACTTAAACATTGACTATGACCTTTGTTGAGAAGGCTTGGAACAGACTGACAGCTAAACTGCTTGTGTGCTTTTCCATCCCATCTCAAAGCTGAGACACATTTGTGTCAGAGCAAAAGAGGCTTACACAGGTTTGTCCATGCTTCTCTCTAGATCAGGCATCACACACCGTCTGCCGCTTGTGGTGTAGGATAAAGTTAATTGTAAAATCTGATCTGTGCTAAGCTGTGGAAGTGAAATACCGGACACATTGGTAAAAGACTGTGTATGTGCTGTGCTTTCAAGTCTGTTTATTTACCTCTTCTTCTGTAAGAGTACCAGCTAATTTTGATTTCTTTATTTAGAGCCACAGCCTGTCCAGACTGTTTCAAACCAGCAAAGAACAAACAGGTAGGATCTCATCATTGTTGTATTTCTTTTCTGACATTCAGAATTTCACAGCAGCAGCTACAATGAAGGACTAAGCTCGGTATTCAGTCAGTGTTAAATGTCTGGGTTTCCTTCATCAGAAATCTCTCTAGTTTTCTATTGTCTCAAAATAAAGTTGTCTCCTTTATTCACTTAACATTTCCCTGCTTAGGAAAACTAAGAGTTTGGTGGTTTTCTTTAGGTCATTCATTTTCCAGACTGTCTAAAAGCCATAATTTTAGGAATGTTCTCTGTAAATGCCTCCCTTAAGATCTAGGAACCTGATTGTCATGCATTAAAAGTAGCATGAAAGATGATCCTCAAGCTTTCTGTTCAGGTAAGTCACATTGTGAAGATGAGACTCCACAGCCAAAAGGAAAATGATCACACTGCAGTTTTCATGTCCTCTGACCTGAACGAAAGACACAATACATGCAGGATGGTTTTATCCTGTCTGCCTCTGCAGAAGGGCAGAGAAGAAAAGGGACCTTGCCACTTCTTGCAGACCCTGAGCATGCACACAATCATTGATGGAAAAGAGGATGTGTAAGAGTAAAAAAGCAGTTGGAGAGAAACTGATATAAGGGCAGTTGATGGGATCAGAGGGAGAGAAGTAACTTCTGTCAGAAGCCTCTGCAAGGCCTTTTATTCTTTCTGGTGAAGAGTCTCCTGACATTTGACAGAGGCAGTCTTACCCAGGAATGCTGCCTGCTCTACTCCACCTGACCGAGAAATGCAAGTCTTTTTTTAGAAGGATTGTATTGTTGTAACTCACTGCTTGCTGCATTGCTTTCCTTTAGAAGGGGGAAAATCCCAAACAGGGAGCTAAACCAGCAAGGCCTGGCTGTTAAAACCACACAGGCAACAAAATGCAGGGGAACTTAGAGCAAAAAATATCAGCTCTGAAGAGCCAGCAGAGGTTAATGGTTACACAGAAGCTGTGCTTAAAGCTTCAAGGGCTGTGTTAATCAGAGAAGTAGTATAAAAGCTGGGTTCTAAGTGAAAATTTCCGTGTCATCTGCTGTAGATAGTTATTTAAACATGCTGCTGCTTTAAGGGTTTTCCAGTTCATCTGTTCTGCGAGGAAAAGCAGTGCTATTATCTCTAATTTATGCTTAGAAGGAGAAAGACCAGCTATCCTGAAAGCATCCAGGAGCTGTGTATTAGAGCAAAGACTTAAATTGTCCCAAACAGGGACAATTTTTTCAGGGTTTTTTTTTTCCAAACCCCCAATCCAAATCAGAAATTCAGCAGATGGCCATGAAGTCAGGGGGCTGAAGCACATGCCCTGTGAGGAAAGGCTGAGGAACCTGGACTTCTTCAGCTTGGAGAAGTGAAAGTTTTAGGGAGGACCCAACTGAATCTCTTACCGTTAGAAGGATTATCAAGAACAGGGAGCCAGGCTGTTCATCACAGTGCATGGTGGAAGTAAGTTGAAATGAGAGGTTCAGAGTAGATATGAAAGCCATTTTTATCATGAGGACAGTTGGACAGTGGATCAGGTTGTGCAAATGGGGTGTGCAGTGTCCATCCTTGGAGGATTTCAAGACGTGACTGGCTAAAACCCTGGATAGCAGGGTTTGATCTCATAGCTGACCAAGAGACCTACTGCCCTCAGCCTTCCTAAAGCAGGATTCCACCTCACCTGTTACAACACTTGTTTCTCCTGCTCTAGAAACCTAAGTTCTGTGTTTTCTGCCTTAGCCTCACTTGAGATATCAACAGGAGCACCTGGCTATGCACAGAGGATGGTAGTTGTGACTCCTGCCATTACTGTACTATTATTACTACTTTGACTATCTGTTCACCACTGTGAATTGATGCAGCTTGGGAGTCTGAAGTTGCTTGCCTTCCACAGTTCAGGATCTGCTAAGCCCTACCATTCAGAGCCCTTAGTTCTGAGTATGAATGAACTTTTGAACTTCATAAACAGATACCTACTCAAGTCGTATCTGGGGAAGAGCTAGCTGCCTCTCTTACCAAGATAAAAGCTGGGGCTTAGGTATACTTAACTCTTGAGACTGGGAAAGCTTTTTTAGGTTTGTTTATATGTAAACCTTTTTTAGGTTTATGTTCATGGATTTAGGATTCTGGTTTTAATCTGTTTTGCAGATTTGGACCTCAGAACTTTTCTTGTTCTTACTTTTGTATATCTTCTGAAATAAGAGTTTCCAGAGATATGTGTAGTATTTTGTTCAGCTAACCAACAATCAGGCTTAGCAATTGAATATTCTCAGGAGTTGGAGTAGGTCTATTTGGAAGTATGTAGTATACAGTAACTATAGACAGAAGGTCTTGTTATATTTTCTGTGTAAAAGCAGTGAGTAAACATGTACTACAGTTTGTACCTGTCTTCTAGGAACAAAGGGGCAAATCTTAGTTGTACAACTAAATAACTTTTATGTTCCAATCTGTCAGCTCTATTAGTCGTATTGATTTCATGTTGTGAGTGAAGTGACTTGAATAGAATCTGGCAAAATTACCTGGTGCTGTTTGCCCTATTAAAATTAGGGTCAAGATCATGGTGAGTTCTTACTCATATGGAGTTGCTTTGAGGTTTAAGAAAACATAAAACACAAGTGAAAACACTATATTGTGAGAATCCTACAGTGTGCATGTTTTAGGGTTTTTTCTTCCTTAGCGTATCCTTTCTTAGCCTTAGTTCTTGACTCATTTTTTTATTTCATTGTGCAGTCTGTTTTCACTAGAATGGCAGTTATAAAAGCCCTAGAGAAGATAAAAGAAGAGGATTTTCTCAAGTAAGTATATACTGAAACTAGTTCTTAGTATTATGCTTTTGTATAGTTAGGATGGGGAGGAAAATATTAGGTGGGTAAGTAGTGGTAAGATGTCTATAAAAGAACTTATAATTGTTGAAATTCCCTAGTTTACTGGGTAAAATGTGTTGTGTTTTCTCTTCTTCTGGTAATAGAATGTCATTCCAGATCTTTTAATTAAGGGGTGATCTTAAAATGCTGAAGATACAGAGGATGGATATAACTGGACATGACACAAATGATGGGCTTTTTCCATTAGTAGAAGTGCCTTTCTGGTTGATTAACTCGGAAGGAGAAACTGTGAGTCAGAGAGCTGCAGTTCTGCTTGGTGCTTTTGGCAATACAGCACTGCAGACTTCTGGGCTGGCATGGGATTTAGAATGGTTAAAAATTAAAACGGTTTCTTGTAGTATTGCCAGTCATTTACATTTAAAAATCTTATATGTGTCCCCAAAACCACAAAAGAGATTTAGAAATCATGGAACTTCCTTCGTGTTTTGGACATTGTAGTTTACAAGGCAAGCTTCTCTTTACAAGAAAGGCTTTTTCCCATATTTCCAAAATGTTAGGAGTTCTAAGAAAACACCAAGTGCTGTAATATGGTAAAAATCACAAGCAGTGGGAAGACATCAACAGACTCTGTAGTTCACTGTGCTTAATTGCACAAAAATCAAATCTTTGCTTTGATTCCCAACTAAGATTTAGTAATAGGTCCTGAGGGTAGTTTTCATGCAGCGCTTAGTTTCATTATTGCTATAGCTGTAGTGTGGTGCATCATATTAACACACTTTGAAGTGTTATACTTTGAGAATGCTTGATGACAAATTGACAGAAGTATTTGCAATGCAGTGGTTTTGATTTGTTTAATGTTTATCCATTTCTTCTTCCACCTTTTAATGTGAATACTGAGTTTACACCATAGCTGTGTTTTGTCTAACCGAAGTCATCATCTTGCATGCCATTACTGCTGTGATGATGTTCCACCGTGTTCTGGTATAACTCTATTTTTAACTCTATCTTTTTCTATACAGGCAATTTCCATGTCCCCCAAGTTCACCAAAGAACCTCTGTGTTGCTCTGGAAATTCAGTGCAATAACGGTGCAGTTTTTGTGGCTGGTAAAGTGATCCATTTTATTTGCTGCTGTATTATCTTAAACATAACTTTGTAATACTGCAATGCGACCCAGAAGATTCTTGCTATTTGTTGATTCCTTTATTGAAGTATAAGGAGTATAAGCATAAGAAGTATATGTATATAGGACTATAAGTATAAAAAGTATAAGAAGAAGCAAATCTTGCTCTATCCAAGAGTGGACTTATTTGAATGGGGAAGAAATTAAACTTGCCTTTGCTGAAGACATGGTTTTGTCAGAAGTTAGAAATTACAGATAACAGGCTCAAATCAAAACTGTTTTTCTGCTCTTACACCGTGAATTTAGACTTAGAGATAGTCTGTGATGGAATGAGGTTGAAGAGGAGTGGGAGCTGCAGGCAGCTGGGCTAAGGTAGGGTTCCTGTGGTAGGAGCTGCAGGAGGGGAGCATGTCACTTGGGCTGCTCCCAGTGTGCACACACCTCCCTTCTGGATATTTTAGCAATATCCTGCTTTTCCTTGGCATTGATTTGCTTTGAGAGATGGAAGAGTTCTCTCTTCTAGAGACAGCATATGGTGATGTGAATACTTATAACAACTTTCTCTGCTCATTGAGTGGGTTTATCCAGAAGCAGGTTTGATTTGGATTTATCTGCATATTACTCCATCCAAAACTGCCAGTCTTAATGGGATTAATAAAGATTAAATTTTGGAAAGCTTAGCTCTTTCTAGATTTCACCCCTTGAAACCAAGACAGCATCTGAAATAATTGGGTGAGACAGGTACTGTAACAACACTTGCTGTCCCTGAGTTGAGATGATTCAACTGTTTTATTACCTGCTTGCAAGAGTATCTACCCTTCCCCTACTCCTCTATACAAACAGCCACTGATTCAAATATAAGCAAACAACTTATTTTTTTCTTGAAACCCTGCAGTTTAAATCCAACATACTATTTAAAAGGATAATACAAATCCTGAGTAAAGGAAAAAGCACAAAATGAAAACAAAAAATGCGAAAGTGAATATTCTAATGGCAGGCTAGCTGATGTTCTGTACCTACCTGTTTCTTATTTTTAATCACTGAGGGAACAGTTGAATGTACATCTGCATGAATCCAAGATATCCAGTGTCTCTTAGCCTTTTCCAAACACACTGGTTTAGGCTGCCTCATTGGATGGGTTGGTCAGAATTCATCTGTGTAGAGAGGGAGACCAAGACATAGCTTTCTGCATGTGATGTAATACTGGCTTTGTGATTTATAGTTTATAGCTTGCTCAAACAAAACCCCAAGCAGGATCTAATCCTTAATTTTTGAAGAATTAAATCCAGAATAAAATTTATTGAGTATGGTGGAGTTATTTTGCTATTATTAAAAGAGACGTGATCTTACTTTGCAAGCACAGTTTCACTGTTGGTATTGCCCTCTTGACCTTGTCTATGGGGTTTAGTGATGATTTCACCCCCCAAGGTTTATTTTAGGGGTTCAGAAAAAGCTGTCAAAGTGAGAAACACCTATTGTTTTTTTAACTCACTCTTCTTCAGCTCAAAACCAAAAATCATTAGAATGGGGAGTTGAGAGATAAAAAAATAATATTTTCCTTTTTCCGTTTTATGGAAAGAGAATTCAGCAGTGTGAAGCTGAGTGATTAGTCATAGTGCTTTCATTATATGCCCCTGTGAAACAGTATTAGTCAAATTCCCCCATTTGTTTGTGTGGGTTTTTCTGCAGATCAAAATGCAAGAAGGAAACCTTCTTAGAAATGGGAAAATATGATACCAAAACCCAAAAGAATTGAGGTGACAGAGGGACAGTATAATATGCACAGTTGCTTTGAACTTTATTTTGTATATGCAAGGTTTCAGATTGAAACTTGTTGTGCAGGGGTTTACTCATTGTTTTTTATGTTTGAGTTCCTTGTTTTGTGCATATTTTCATTTCTTATAAAACTTGTCAGTAAGAAAGCTCATCTTGGTCACCCATGTCAGACTGGGTCTTTAGTTATAGCAGTCTTTATGGCACAGGAGACAGCAGGGAGATAACATGAGACTATGACTGGAATTAGTCAGAGGATGGCAACTGCTTTGCATGGTAACTTTGCAAGGTTCTTGAAATTCATGCTGGTTTATTATGAAGACATTTTGCTCACATGGGTTTCCTTGTAATTAGCCAGAG
The DNA here is from genome assembly GCF_012275295.1 of Melopsittacus undulatus. NCBI lineage: Eukaryota > Metazoa > Chordata > Aves > Psittaciformes > Psittaculidae > Melopsittacus > Melopsittacus undulatus. The sequence continues at coordinate 4,081,051 of NC_047529.1, read as the reverse complement.
CACTTCAGCTTGGGTTTCTTTTCCTAAACAACCAATGGCAGAACTTGGGTTGAAACTCAATACGAGAGTGAGGGGACTTCTTGGGGCATGTGTGCATTGGTGGACGGGCATATGTACAGCACTAGTTTGGCACACGGGAGGCTGGTTCAAGACCATGCTCTGATTAAAACCCCATTTCTTTCCATTCAGAATTGACTCAGACTAGGCATTGAACCTCTGGGGTTCATTCCTTTTTGTGTCAGGCTATGTACAGTTTGATTCTGTGGTTATGCCTGAAGGTATGACTGCAGCAGTGGGTGCTCCAAGTCTACCTTTAAGCTGGCCAAATTGGAGGCTGAAACTCCTGTAGGCACAGCAGGTTTAAGCCTCTAAATCTGTGTTCACAAGGCTCCAGTGAAAATGAAATGTGAAATACTGGAGCTTTGGTCCATTGGTTTAGAACGACTGCAGGTGACATAGTTGGTTTTTACAGGAAGGTACAACAAATACTCAAGGAATTTACCTCAGACTCCCTGGATTATTGATGGGGAGCGGAAGCTGGAATCCTCAGTGGAAGAGCTGATTTCAGAGCATCTAATGGCAGAATTCAAAGCAGATAGTAAGTATCTTCGACATGTTTTCTCATCATAAATATTTATCTTAGTAGCTACTCACTTAATACAAAAGTGTAATGGAAAAAAATGTTTCTTTATGCCACTTTTATCCTTCCAAGTCAAAACTTGGAAGCATTTTTATCTATGATCTATGAGGGACTAAGTGCAGTCTTTTATCCTACTAAAAGAGCTCCTCGGTTGATCTTATGATGGGAATATTATGGTTACAGTACTATGTAACACCTGATTCCAGCTTGCAGAGTTACCACAGTGGTAGTGCATGGGCAGTAATGTTGAGAAGAGACATAAACAAGTAGAAAGATGACTGCCAGTAGATCAAGGGAGGTGCCTTTTACTGGCACTTTACTCAGCACTGGGGAGGCATATCTGGAGTATTGGATCCAGTTCTGGGCTTCCCAGTACAGGAAAGATGGGGACATACCTAAGCGAGTCCCTCCCTCAGGCAAAGCTTGAAGGTGGAGGGGATATGGTGAAGGAAACTAAATACCCAACAATGCATTTTTTGTAGCTTGAAAGATGAAATAAACCCTAATACACAGAGGTCAATTTTCAGTTTGGACTTGAGTTTTCTTTCTCTTTTCTCCAGATATGTGACCAGCAGAAATTTCTCTGATATCTTTAGAAAGTATTGGGTATATTTAGGATAAAAGGTTGTGGTTTAGAGCAAGACAACTCAGTTTAATTTTATTCATAAACTTAAATTATCTGGATAAGAAATTAACACAATTAGTAAGTGGAATTCCTGTAGGATTGTACTGCTTTACTTTTGGACAGTTTCAAGGTTGGCATCAGTGAACAGTAACTGTCTCAGATTTGCTCTTGGGGTACAGGCTTCATTTTATAAAGATAGCTCTTTGAAGTAGATCAGCAAACAAGTTCAGGGGAACAGGGGAAGTTTAGATTGGATATAAGGAAGAAGTTCTTTACTGTGAGGGTTAGGGTGAGGCACTGGAATGGGTTGCCCAGGGAAGCTGTGAATGCTCCATCCCTGGCAGTGTTCAAGGCCAGGTTGCACAGAGCCTTGGGTGACATGGGTTAGTGTGAGGTGTCCCTGCCCATGCCAGGGGGTTGGAACTGGATGATCTTAAGCTCCTTTCCAATCCTAACCATTCTATGATTCAGAAAGAAAATATTTCACCTTTTAAAAGCTGTAGAGTGTTAAAAATGCAAAATGAAATCTCACCTGCTTTGTTCTGTTACAGGCTTTAATTTTTCTTCCTCTGGAAGAGAAGATGTGGATGTAAGAACACTAGGCAATGGTAAGGTTTGAAACATCCCATGTGAAACACAGAAACACACAAAATGGTCAGCTGAAGATACCCTAATAGCTCTGATGCTAAGTGCATAAGTGTGTGACTAGGCATGCTCCGAAATTTTATATCGGAAACATTCTAGTGATATCTATGTATTTATTCCCAAAGACTGAACCATTTCATAAATCCAGCTGAAAGAGAAGGCCTTTTTCAGTGTCTTGGCTGCACAAGTGTATGGAAATGCATAGCTTGTTGGGAGAATTTTATTCCTATTCTTAAGCCATTTGTATCAGACTGATTCCTGTCTTGTTTTCTCTTGAGTCCTACTTTGCCTCACTGACACTGGGGAGGGGAAGGCCTTATTTCCTTTTTGAGCTTGGGTCCTTTAGAAAGGTCAGTTGCTTTCCAGTATGCTGAAGCTGCTATAGCCAAAGGATGAGGGGAAAGAAAAAGTCAAAATTAACAATGATGTGTTCCAGTTGCTGTCTGATCTGTAATATAGTTCTTGGCATTCCTTATACTAGGGATCATCCCTGGCCCTGAGCACAGAAAGTGCAGCTACTGCAACAGATGTTTAGCTGAGGGAGCGGGATTTAACATCATCTTGCACCTGGGCATTGCTGTAGGTGACAGAAAATAAGCTAATTAACTTTTTTCTTATTTTATTTTTTAATTAGCACAGGCTTGTACAAGATGTCTTCTGGGAAGTTTTAATTTGCACTTATTGCTGATACTGGGGTTTAGTAGCCAAAAAAATGTCCCTCGTTTCTTTCCTTCTATCTGATGCTACATCCCTAAACCCGCAAGTCCTATCCCTGTTTGCATAACAGCAGACAATCCTCACACCTTCCAACCTTCCTGCATAAATTCCAACATTAATTTAGAACAACATGTTTTTATGTTTTATGACTCTGCATGTTGCCAGGAAGGCCCTTTGCAATTGAGCTTGTGAATCCTCATAGAATACATTTTACTGCTGAGGAAATGAAGAGGCTTCAGCAGGTAAATCATTTGCACCTCCTGGAACTCATAAAACATGTGTTTCTGCTCTAACTGAGCAGTTTTTCTAACTGATTCTTTTTTAAATATCACAGACAATTAATACCTCTTCAGACAAAATACAGGTTCGAGATTTACAGCTTGTCACCAGGTCAGTATTTATTATCACTGGCAAGGGATTTCAAAGTGATGCTGTGGGAGTTTTGCAGGCATTCTTGCTCACAGCATTATACAATTATGCTTATATTATGGGAGTAATTAATTTCTTTTGTTTAGAGAGGCAATTGGTCGTATGAAAGAAGGTGAAGAGGAGAAGACAAAGACCTACAGTGCCTTAATATGGACAGACAAAGCAATACAGAAAGAAGATATTGCATTTCTAGATGATATCAAGGTAGCTTTTTTTGCTAATTTATATAGTACCTCTCCTGGTGCCTTAGGGGAGAGTTTATGTGCACCCATAGGCCCTCTTTCTTTGGGTTTGGTGTTTTTATCATCAGGGTTTCTCTTGCTATAGAGACTCCCATACCTCCCTTCTCAGCCTTCCTTACTTCCCCATTGTCATGCTAGCAATACAGCTGGCTGGCTGTTAGCCAAGCCAACACATTACTGGATAATGTTGACCTTCCTGTAGACCAAATATGAAAATTAGCAAATGGGAGAGGGGGAAATCTGGCACCTGCACCCCTTTCTTTACCTTAGATAGTGTTTTGGAGCAGTGCAAGGAGCAGAGGAGGTCTTTAGTTCTGCAAGCTCCAAAGTCATTCTTCCACAGCTGCAGCAATAAGGCATTTGAGATGTCTATGGTAAATAATGCAAAGAGGCCTTATGAAGTGTTCGGTGTAAGCAGCATGCTGGGTCAATGGGAACTTTCTCTGAGGGTTGGTTAGGGAGATGCTGCTGATGGAGAAGGCCCTTCAGTTTTTGTTGTCTTGCACCGTTTCCTATGGGGCTTGGCCATGAAATCATTCTCAAAGTAAGGGCTTGAGCCATTACAGTTCAGGGAGACAACTGTTGTGAAGCTCTTTTCTTAGTGTGCCCACTCCCTGAGAAGTTGCCTCTCAGAATGCTGCATCTCATTTGGGAAAGGGGGTGGGGAATGAAGAGTGCTCAGAGATCTAATCTCATTTAGGCTTTTTCCCCTCCCTTTTATTTCTAGGGGCTTGGCTGGAGTTTAGACAAAGCATTTTGTGGGTGGGATTTTGTTAGTTTTTTGATTGCCTTGAGGCTCTCAGTGAGCTTCTAAATCCTGGAGTGGTTCCAGCAAAGGACTATGGAGATTTCAAGGTTATTCCTCTGTATTTGTGATTCCATTAGTTTGTGTTCATATGAGGCCTGCTCATTTAGCCTTTGAGATAGCTGTCCTTAGCTCCTTTGGTAAACACAGCAAAAATTAGCCTTGCCTCAGGATTACTCAGCTACAGTAGTACAGTATAAAAGAGATGTGGTTGCTTAACAATACACAACTGTTACAATATGTGTTGTGTGTTGCACATTTCCTTCCTCATTTATTTTGTTACCTCCTGTAACAGGAGTTGAAACTCGACCAGAAGACACCTCTGCGGGTGCTTCACAGGAGGCCTCTTGCTGTAAGATGTAGGATCATTCACACCATGAGGTCTGAGTACATAGACGAGCATCATTTTCGCCTGCACCTGAAGACTCAAGCAGGAACGTATCCTTAGAAGCTGTCACACAATGCTTACAGCTTGCTGAGGAGTCATTTGGGTAGTGGGAAGTTTCCTGCTTTTATCACTGTGGTGTTTCTAAGTCTCTGCTCTTCAACACTCATATGTTGCTGCTTAATCTTTGGTTTTATGTCAGGATTTCACATTCAGGCTTTCACTCCACAATACTATCTCCATGCATATGTATTTTTGTGATGACCACTTTGTTAAAGTACGTGATAACTATAAAAATATACTGGTTAAAGATAGATACTCTTAAGCTTTTTCTAATTTAACTGAAAACTTTTCACCTTAGAAAACAAGCTTTTCCACAATATTTAATGCACTGCAGATTGCTGCTACTTACAGATTAGCAATTTTTGCCATAAATGAGTTTTTATCACCAATCACTTTGGAATGAAATAGAAAATTTAAGTCCATAGTGCAGGTTTTGGCATCCTGAGTCAAAAGCCAAGAATGAGGAAGTGTTTTAAAGATGGATATGGCATTAACAGGATGTTTATTCACTGAAAATGGGTTTAGGAGTAGAAAAAAAGCACTGTTTTGATTTCTTTGTGGTAAATACACCTTTCCTTAGCCAGTATTTCTAGCTACATTAAAGAATTTGTGCATGGAGACTTTGGAAGAACAAAGCCCAATATTGGCTCCCTACTGAACAGAACTGCTGATATCCTGGAGCTGGATGTAGAAGTAAGTTGTCTGTTCTTTATCTTCCCTGGAAATTAGTCAGGCAGTTGCATTTGTGAGATGCTTTCAGTGGAATTATTCTAACCAAATCTACCTTCCTTACCACAGTTAATAGAAAAATTGCTGTTAATGCAAAAATAGTGGTTTGCACCCTGCTGGCACACAGGACAGGCTTCCTTGGCTTATTTCATGCAGGGAGGGATGGGAAGGCATCCTGTGAATTGATGACACTTGTGATTAGCAGCCACTGGAACAGAATTTAGCCATGTTACACATAGTGCATCACTTCTTTTCAAATTGAAAAATAGGGCAGATTTGAGTTCCTTTTCAATGCTGGTTCAAACACAGCAAGAAATTACATCTGCTCACTTGCTGGCATCAGATGAAAAGCCAGAATTTGTTTTGGTTAAAAGAATGTATGTAGAGATACAGATTTAACACTTAACCTCATGGTTTGGCAAGGTTCATTTAAAACACACGCTTTCATTTCAGATAGCCATTGATCAACACGCTTGTTCTCATGTACTTCAGGAGAGCTGCCCATGTGTTACATTTTGCATAACAGCCTTGCAGTTTTCTGCATATCTTTTGTAGGATAATACAGGAGAGCTTGCAGAGGGCACTTGGGTTAGTTTGGAAAGCAGGAACACCTGATGGGACTCAGGCTGATAAGGATCGCTTTCATACAGATAGGTGTCACTGCAGCTATTGGACATAACTGTGAAAGATGTTGAGGGACTTGATAATAGTCATCTTCCTAGTAATGCATTTTAGCTCAGCCTAAGAGCCTACTCCTTTGATGCAGTTGTAGATTAGCTGCGGAGTAGGTATGATTAATACAGGCAGTCTTGGAGCCAAGGTGGTTAATGTGCTGTGGGGCGATCCCTGCTTTGTGATTGCAAATGGTGATATTGTGGAAGCATTGGGTGTGCTGCTTTTGGAAGAAGGTGAGCAACAAGTTGATGCCCAGAGGGAACTGGAGATGTAGCCTCAGGGAAGCAAGACATGATCCAAGCTGTAGTAATTACGACATTTGCTTCTAGTAGTGTGTCAGACATGTGTTGTCTGTTTTAACTAACAGTCAGGATAACTGTTCACGATGTTGCCTAGATAACTCTTGCACATAATGCATGACAAGTTATTCCTTTAGTCTAGTTTTTCTTACTCAGGAGGCAGATTTGGGGACAGGCAATGGTTTTCTACTTGAGCCTTGCCTGCACTGCCCAATACCTGATTATTTTTGTGGCATCATTCCACAGGTTGTTTGTTTTCACAGCGTCATGACCCCTATGCAGGATGTGTAGAAGGTGGAGATGGTCCATGTTTCTAATTAACAGATCTGGACACTCTGTAAACGTAGCCCTCCATGAAATGATGCTGGACAGTAGTAGTATAAAGAGTTGTGATTCTGCTTGATGAAGAAAGCCCAGCTCCTAAAGCTCTCTCCAGACACACACAGAGCAACCAGAAGAAGCTGGCTGTTCCATGCCACTGGTTCCTGCCTGTCTTGTCCCACATCTCTTATCTTAGTGTCATTTATTTACTCTTTCTTTCCACTATAAACCTAGTGCTGACAAGCATAGAGTATGCTACTAAATCTCTTTATATATGTAAAATATCAAGTGTGTTGATTTTGCCTTTTTTCCCCTGCATTTCAGTCTGTTGACATTGACTGGCCTCCAGCCTTGGATAATTAACTTTTCAAGCTGGGACGAGGAAGAAGCAGCTCCGCTGTCAGCAGCTGGATACTGAGGACTGTACAGTATTAAAGCTTGGTTGCAAACTGATTTCTGTTGAACATTTGGATCATGTTGATCTGCCAAAGGATACTGTTACTTTGAATCAGCTTTAAACACTCTGAACAGGTAGTGTTGGTTCAATCTCTAGCCTTATTTTAATCGCCTCTGTGGACAAAGGGATTTTGGTAAGCTACTGTATTGATACTAAGTCTTTTTAAAGGAAAACAGTGTAACATGTGCAAAGGGCGTCCTCAGCAAGTACATCCAATGGCCATTCTGCAATAGATTGAAATGTTTTCATCAAAAACAACCCTCCCTCAAGCCAGATTGATTTATTTATTTTAAACTTGTTTTATATTGAGTGCTACAGCTTTTGTCATTCGGATGCAGGTAGCACAGGGTTACCTGAAACCCAGTCCTAACTTTTCCCAAGTACTGTTTATGCAGGAAATCCCCCAGATTAAGGAGACTGAAACCAACAGTGCCTGGGAGGGAGGTGGTGCCTCACTCTCTGCTAACTGCTTTTTGGGCTGTGCCTGTCAGTTTTGGAGAAGGGCAATCTGTCTCCCAGACAAAATACTTTTCAAAGGGAAAACCAGTTTTCAGAGGAAAAATGCACTTACACCCAAGTTTTCTCATTTAAAAACATCGGCAGGGCTTCCTAGAAAAAGAACAGATGAGGTACTTGAGGCCTCAGCAGCTCTCTGGCCTGGTTACAGTTCTCTTCAGGCATAGGATTTCCCCAGTTGAGTCACTATGTATAAAAAGATTGGGAACTCCTGGCAGAGGTACATAATGGAAATGTAAAGAAAAACAGGAATACCAGGAACCTCAAAGTGCAGGCAAATATAAAACATAGCGAAGAATGATGGTACTGAGAGAACAAGACAGAGAGAAAAAGCTTTGGTTTAGTAGCATAATACATTTCTTCTAGTATCAAACCTTGGATGGGTGCCTGTAACAGTTGAGCACTGCCTAGGAACTTCCTGGAATAAGGAAGATCTGAGGTTTTTTTCTATGCTTATTTTATGTTTCATGCAAAGCACCACCTACATCTTTAGGAAAAGCCACTTTTATGCCTGTGTCATGTTAATCCACTGGGAAGATGCTTCTGCTTACTTGAAGTACAGAAGAGAGTTAAACTCTCAACCAGAAATTAAGGTTTGGAATATAAGGGCTCTTCATTAATTAACATTTCATAAATCAAGGTGATATTTGCCAAGACAAACCACTGTTTGGGACTACTGAGATGTTTTACCTTCATTTCAGTGGTTGCCAGAACCTCATAACAGAACAGCTGCAGGATAACTTCAGCTGAAGGCTCAAAAAGGTATTAATAAATACACCTTCAAGGAGCTCCTAAAAACTAACACAAAAATAATAGGAACATGATTCAGAGAGCAGTATGTTTTTGTTTTCAGTCTTAAAGCTGTTATGAGCAACAGATTCCAGGCATAGTTGTCTCAGACAATGATCTGTACCCAGAAAGGAAGTGTCATGAATGATGGAAAACTTACACTGAATTTAGAAGACAGACAAAAGAGAATTGCAGTCTCCTATCAACAGGATTTCTTGAAACTCAAAGTGAGCTAAGATATGATTTATAAATTCCATAAACTAAAGGGGAAAAAATGTAAACAAGACTACACTGTGGACACAACAGGCATGAGAAGTGCTGTTCCAAGGGGAAATGGAGCTAACCAGACTGAGGCAGAAAGGACTCCTGCCCTAGTGCAGCTTTCTGCACCATGCTGTATGTTATCCTGGTGACAGTGGAGATCATGGTAACAATCCAAGTGTGGATAAACAAGGCTATAAAGGTTAAACTAAATGTGCTGGGTCTAACCTCTTCTCCATACAATGGGGAGAGATAGATACACTGAAAATTCCCAGATTGTTTATGATAAATGTGAAGCAACCAAATGAGAGGGAAAAGTCAGCTGATGAGGCAAAAATCTCTAAAGCTCTTTAAGTAGTTGTTGTTCAGTGACTATGTGAAAATATGAACATGAGAACTGTAATCTGGGGGTTTGAACTTCTGTTTAAATTCTGATGTTTCTAATACATTTTGAACTATCAGAAGCTCTAATGAATATTGCCTCAGTAATATTACTTATAGAATCATAGAATGCTTTGGGTTGGAAAGGACCTTAAAGCTCATCCAGTTCCAATCCCTGCCACAGCAGGGACACCTTCCACTAGAGCAGCTTGCTCCAGCCCTTGGACACTGCCAGGGATGGGGCAGCCACAGCCCCTCTGGGCACCCTGTGCCAGCGCCTCAGCACCCTCACAGGGAAGAACTTCTGCCTAATGTCTCGTCTCAGTCTCCCTTCTTCGAGCTTAAAGCCAAATGTTGTACTTTGAACAACTTTAATGTTAAATACCTACTTGCAAGTACTCAAATAGGATGTTTTGTGAGAAAGAAAACCTGTTCATTATGTGTGTGTGAGATGAAAAAGTGTCACATGAAAAACAGTGGAAAATTTTAGGTCCTTTTTTCCTTCAGCACCATCCTTCACACTGGAAGGACTCGGAATAAAGCTGTTGTATGTTGTACCAGCTCTAGCTGAGCATGGAAGTATTTGACCAAGAAGTCAATTGCTGTGCCACAGGAAGTGCAAGATGACCCCTTCCTGCACACACTGCTGAAGGTTTTGTCGTGGCCAGGAGTACCCATGAGCAGAACATCCTCTAGAAGGCAACTGATCACCTACCTTCCTGCCATTTCTGCTGTGGGGAGGGATGTCACGAATCTGAGGCTGCAGAAGCAGAGCACTTGGTATAACCAGTTTTTTAATTACCAAACTGACCCGTGTACAAAGGAAAACAGAACTTTGAAAATATTTAATTATACAGTAAAACCAAACTGTAACATAAAGGAGCTTTCTATGAAGTGAGGAAAATGTTTACATTTAATATACTTAAAATTGAGAACTTCAAACAACAGCAAAAAAGAACTGAATAAACACATTGCAAGCTTTCTTTGCATTTCTTTGGTCTTTCTATTACTTAGGACTGCAGAGGAGCTATGCAGAGGGGAGGGAAAATGGCTTTAAAACAGAGTGAATTCCTTGTGTCGTGTGCCTGGAGTTAGGGGAAGCAGTTTTCCAAACTTCATCTATCCTACATGTTGTCTAAGGAGCATATTCCATCAAACCCATGGAACTGGTGTAATGCATTCCAGAGGCAGCACCTTGTTGCTTTGAGTGCAATGAATTCCTGCAGTTAAGGAGTCATTGCTTTCCTATAAACCATGGGGGCCTTTTGGTGTTCTTTCTGCCTTGTGTACAGCTATTCACCTCAACAGTTGTGTGATTTGGGATTGGGGCTTGGGGGTTTTTATATATCATTGTGCTTTTTTTATTGCTTCTTTCCCTGGTGTGGTTTTACGTTGCCAAACAGTAACAGTGAGATTCTTAAGACTTAATTGCCATACCAAACAGCTGTATAAATTAAGAAATACTCAAGTATTTCTTGCTGTATTGATGCTTAAAAAATAATAATAGTATTAATAATAAACCAGCAAAGCCCTATGATGCAGAGTGTCTTACGTAGCCATTTACACCCATGTGAGCTGCCACTGAGCATCTCACAACTCAGGCTAAGAAGGAAGACTGGGAATCATGTGGAAGGCAGTAAGTTCTGGTTTCTGATGCATGGCAGAGAGGAGTGTTTGTACTTAGCGCAGGCTGCAATGGCTGTGAGTTGTTCCTAGGACTGCCTCCAGCTCTGCCCCAAAAGCTGTCTTGTGGTGGGGAGGCAGGATCTGAGCCTTCTTTTGAGGCAGTCACTTGCATAGCAGGAAACTGCCAGGATACCTGAGGAAAGAACAGGCAGATGCTTCGGCTCAGCAGATTTCCCCAGTTCAAAATGACAATGTGCACAAAAAAAACTTCCAGAGAAATACCAGCGTGCTCCATTCCTAAAGCAATGGGGTTTGTCGTGTAAAACAGTGCACTTGGGATGAAGTGCAGAGAAGTCCTCACTTGCTGTTCGTTCTTTTGTGCAGTGATTCATTTACAACAGAGCCAGACTGTTTAAAAAACTCAAACCTTCCGGTCTGTTAAAAATACATCTAACAATGACATAGTCATTAAAAAGATTTTAAGAGTAAATTTGCCTTCAAAGCAAATGGATTGTGGTGAGACTGTAAAAAACAAAAGGTCTAGATCAATGCATGATGATGGCTAGAGGAATATTTTGCATGGACGAGGGTAAGAAACCTAAACCTCTCAAGTTGAGTCCAACTTGAACAGGGTTAGTTGAGTCTCAACTTGAGTGCCCATGTGCAGGTTTTTTCCCTTAGTTTCTGTCCTAATAAAATTTAAATTCAATTTTCCTAGCAAAAATAAAATAGTTCTTTTTCAACCAATTTTAACCCTGTGAAGCGTTTGAAATCTTAACCCTTCTGAAGACACCAGCTTTTGCAATTCCCAAAGGTCAGAAAGATTGAAGTGTTAACAGTTCCCTTTTCCAACAGCGTAAAAATAGGTATACAAAGTATTTTTAAGGTACAGAACCCCAAACTCTCCTCCCACCTCTCTTTCTTTTATGGGCACCACTCTTTGGGCTGTGATTTATATATAAGGAAACTTGCAGAGCAACATTCTGAAAGAGAAAGCAGGGACTCCAGAAGGGTAAGTTACTCTTCTTCTCACAGCTAGGCACCTATGTACCCACTCAATGGTTAAAGCTCTGTAATATGCTATCAAATGGGAAAGAGGGATAGAACTCATCACCGTGGACAGCATCGGTGTCACAGTACTGGTTATCTGCAATGCTACTCTGTGGGTTTGGGATGGGGTTGGTGGAGAGTCTTGATTCACCCAACACTTCTTGTTCTATAAGGCCATAAAGCGCTGCGTCAGGTAAGTTAGGCTGCGGGTTGAAGGGCACACTGCCCGGGGCTGCTCCCGATGGGCAGGCAGGAGGCACGGTGTGGAGCTGCTGCCTGGGGCTGCTCGTGTTCAGCACGGGGTTGTACTTGTCAAAGTTCATGTTGTTGCAGGTCATGTCGTCGGTCTCCATGCTGACCATGGACGCGGTGGAGATGCTGGAGGGATGCCCTGCGTGCACGATGCTGTTACTGGATGCACTCTGCATGTCTGCCCCGGACACCGACACCGCTCCCAGCCCGTTCGTGCTGCCGAAGCTCCGGTAGAAGCCTGAATCCTTCCCATCAGACCAGGTCAGAGCGTTGTTGTGGAAAGCTGGGAGGGAGCTGCTGCCCTGAGCACCAGGCTGGGACACGTCTGCCCCAAAGCTGTTCTGTGTGTGTGTCCCGAGCAGGCTGCTGCCTGCATTCAGGTTGCTGCACAGTGGCCAGCATGAGGACAGCGTGTCTTGCTTCCCCGGCCCCACCTGCGCCAGCGCATGGGGCATCTGGTTGCACATAGGGTAGATCTGACTGGAGTTGTCCAAGGCTCCCAACCCTGGCATCAGCAGTGAGGAGGAAAACATGCTTGGTTCTATGGAAAGGAAAGATGTGACTGTTTTAATGCCACTTTTTATGGGGTTTTAAACTACAAGTGGTAAAAACAAACCCAGTGCTGTCTTAGTAAGACTAGACATGCTGTACTAGCCTAACTGCTCTACAGGGTGGACCCCAGGCTTCTGGGGAGAAAGAGAAGACAGACTTCTCTCCAGAGAAGAGATCTAAACCAGCAACCCATCTCACCCCCCATGGCAACCACCGGACGTGACAGCTACAGTTAAGAACGGATGGGTTTATTTTGTGTGGTCAAAAGTACCCATGGCTTAAAGGAAGAAATCCTCAAGAGAATATCAGAATTTAAAACCCAGAGGAGGGAAGGGCAGTGACTGTTATGCAGCCCTCATTGCAAGAGAGACATTGAGGTGATGGAGTGGGGCCAGAGAAGGGCAATGGAGCTGCCTGGAGCACAAGTGTGATGGGGAATGGCTGAGGGACCTGGGGGTTCAGTCTGGAGAAGAGAAGGCTCAGGGGGGACCTGATGGCTCCCTACAAGTGCCTGAGAGGAGGATGGAGCCAGGAGGGGCTGGGCTCTGCTCCCAAGGAACAAGGGATGGGACAAGAGGTAACAGCCTCAAGCTGCACCAGGGCAGGTTTAGATGGAGCTGAGGAACAATTCCTGCCCCACAGGGTGCTCAGGCATTGGAACAGGCTGCCCAGGGCAGGGCTGCAGGCACCGGCCCTGCAAGTGTTCACACCCCATGGAGATGAGGCCTCAGTGCCATGGGTTAGGGGTGGCCTTGGCAGTGCTGGGGTAATGGTTGGACTGGATGAGCTTGAAGGGCTTTTCCAGCCTCGCTGATTCTGTGACTCTATGACTGAGTGTTTGAAAGGTGGAACACAGAGACGAATGGGTCATTATCTAAACTAAGGCTGAACTTCAAGATGAAGGTGGTGCAGCCCTCTCCTGTGCAAAGGGGAAGCTGCAGCATGGCTGAGGCTTCGAGAAGCATCTGGAGAAGGGAGTAAGACAGGAACTGTCTTGGGAACTTCAGTGCCCCCCTGAAAATGCTCCAGCTTTCCCCACAGCCATCGGACATGACCAGTTTCAAAGCAAAACCCTACCTTTCTTAATCATCTTCCCTTCAGGAGAGACACCAGGGAACGGAGCGACTTTGGGCCTCTCTGTCACACCAGATCCTGCGATGGAAGAAAGCGCTGAGTCAACACTGGACATTTGCTTTTACATACAGTAACTATCTTGATGTGAGTTCACTCAACCAAGAAAAACCCCAATATTTTCCTTACCACAGTCCTTTATCAGCTTTTGCAAAGCCAGCGTTGATCTCTGCCTCTTTGCTTTGTTGCCATATGGATCTACAGAGAAAGGGAGGGAAAAGGGTTACATTTCTCTTTGATAACCTACTAGTAGCACCTAAGTGTAGTAAGATCTATTTAAAGATATATATTTCAGACATGACAGCATTAATGAACCGAGAAACTGCTTCAGGTAAAGGCAAACCCACTCTTGGGATTGCTTTTGCTCAGGGACCTGGATATACTTGTGGGTTCAAAGCCAGGCTGGATGGAGTCTTGGGTGACACGGTTTAGTGTGAGGTGTCCCCACCCATGGCAGGGGTTGGAAGTGGGTGATCTTAAGATCCTTTCCAACCCAAACCATCTATGATTCTTGATACTTTCATTGAAAAAGGAAACAAATTGGTTACTCTTACTTCTAAAACTCCAAAATCTACTTTTTAGAAGTAAGATTGTAGTATTTTTACTAATTAAGCTTACAACCAACACAAGGTCTACGCTGATTATGGCTGTTCAGAATCCCAGCTAAGTGGAGCCATACCCTTCTCATCCGGTAGGTATCTGAAATCCATGGGTTCACTGACTTCCTGGTCTGATGGTCTCCTCAGCTGCATCTTCACCGTGACGGGCTCGGTGATGTCCCTGAGGAACGGCGGTGTTCGGAACACAATCGCCACCTGACGGTGAACGTCAGCTTGGGAGAAGGAACCTTTGGCCTCCCAGTTGTCCAAGACGAATCTGACTTCGATATCATCTGGTCCATTAGAAACAGAAGGGGCTTGATAAGGTGAAGAACTGAAAACTTGCACAGGAAAAAAGGGAGAAGGGGAACACAGAACGGATGCAAAGCGAATGACTTTAAAGGCACTGAGGTGCCTTTGGACCTGAAAGCTAAGGTATGAAACCAAACCACCCAACCGAGAGTGTGCAGAAGGGCTTCGGTTCCCCAGCTAGAAAGTGGTAACCAGCCACGTGGGACAAAGGGAAAGGAAGAACCTCGTCAGGATTACCCTTCTGAACTTTGTCACACAGCAGAAATATCTCATCTCCTCCTTTCACGCTTCCACAGTTCTTGTTCACCCGGCAAATCCTCAGCTCTGCTGTGTTGGGAGCTCCTGGAAACAAACAGGCAAATTTGATGGTGAAGAATTACAGTAACTTGGTCACTGTTGAAGATGTGGTGCTGGGAGTTCAGGTGTAAGGAGGGAAGGCAAGAACTGGAGAGTGTGATACCCCAAAATCCACATGGAACATGTGCTCCATACAGGGAATGCAGAAGCGGGGCTTGATGTTTGATGACCCTATAGTGCTCAGCCTCTCATCTCTGTGCCACTGGCTCCTAAACTGCTCTACAGCAGTCTCAGAATGCTTCCCTGAATGATGTGGTTGTGCTCGGTGCTGCTGCCCTTCCAGCTGGAGCACTCAAAGCAGATCTCAGAGTGACGGATCACTTGTTACAGTCATGCTTCTCTGGGCTACCAAGTCAAAAACCCCCCCTCTCTGTGTATCTGGTTGTAGTTTTATTCACAGATGTACTTGGCCATCAAGGCGTCACCCTCTCAAGGTGTTCGAGAACAGGTCTATGAGCCCAGTTTTCATGCCTTTACTCAGGGTAGAAGGTTTTACCCCAAAACACTCCAGTTTCTGCTCCAGCTTGTGCTGTACATGGGCAGCACTCATGATAGCTGAGGATGGAGAGCTGCCCCATGCACAGTCTCTGGTATCATCGTACATCACAAGATATTAACCACCACTAAAGCTTGCACCAAACAACCCAACAGATATGAACAACTCATGTGGGACAGAGATGACCGCTGCCTGATGGCATCAGGCCCTGTTCAGTAGCAGCAGCAGCTTTCCTGCAGGGTAAATATAGACAGGGGATGACTGCAAGAAAGAACAGTGCCCTTGGAGCTTCATAGGCCCCAAGGAGCTTTGTGGGCTATGTTACAATTGATTTAGGAGGGCACTAATGTCACCATATAGTGATCCAGAAGTAACAAATAACGAAAGCCAGAATGGAAGAACTCTCTAGGATCTCAAGTTCACCCCCTGTGCCTATATGCTGTGTTGATACTATGAAGTACATAAGCACACACCAATCCTAAGACCCTGTTTTCATATAACATACAAAGTAACTAATGATCATATCAGCAGTGATATATGATGAAGGCAAATGCTCCATCCCTGGGGGTGTTGAAGGCCAGGTTGGACAGAGCCTTGGGTGCCATGGTTTAGTGTGAGTCATCCCTGCCCATGGCAGGGGGTCGGAACTGGATGATCTTAAGGTCCTTTCCAACCCAAACCATCCTGTGATTCTATAATTCTATATCAGTAGTGATATGTGACCACATCAGTAGTTTCCTACACCCTCTTCCCGCCTCCAATCCCAACAGAACAACACTACACTGTGCCATGATGTTCTCTCATCTTCTTATATCCAAGACATCAACTCCAAATGTATTTAAACCGCCTGTGAGGATCTGGCTGGTGCCACTTTGCCACCCAACCAATCCTTCTACTGCTACAGGACCCATGAGCTCCCTGTTCCAGGCACAGAGATCAAACACAAAACCAAAGCTCATGGTGTCACCCCCCAAACCCATCTACTTTAGGCACTCAGTTTGAGTCAATTCCTACCCTGTCTATCACAGTACTGTAGAACATCACTGAACATGCTTAGAACAGAGCTTCTTGGTAACCTCATCCAGGCCCCAGTTACGCAGTTACTATCTGCAGCTATTACTAATATTATCATTAGGAGAAGCGGGTGCTCCAGCCTCATTTACTACATGACACACACCATTGCTGAATGAATCGGAAACTCTGAAGGGAGGGGAAACAAAACAAGGCCAGAAATAGCACGGGGTCATATGAGTGACAGTATCACTGCATTCTTCATGGGAAGGGTAAATTAAGACTTACAAGGAGAAGCCTAATTTTACCTTTGTTTCACTTCCGTAGGCTTGAATGGCACTCGATGGCCTTTTAACAGGTTTTGGGGAAGCCTTCCTAGGCTGGAGGTTGTTCTGTGTTTAGATAAAGAATCCAGAAGGGAAGATAGAGGAAAGAGATGCGAATGCCACTAGAAGTGGATGTGCCATCCTCTGCTGTCAGCCCTGGTGCTGGGAGTTCAGCACCAGCCTCAAAGGGAGATGTTCCCAATGGGCTCTGTTGCTTCCCATCCCCTGAGCACACCCTCACCTCACCATCACCTCAACTCCTACCCAATTCCTGCTCCTTGCTCCCCAAAACCAACTCCCTGGTAGTAAATCCCTATAAAATGAGCTTCTCACCAAAAATCACATCACTTTGACAAGGGCACAGCGATGTGTTCTCCATACCCCATTCCTTAGAAACAATCAACTGCTTCATCTGACTGCCCAAGAGATCTCAGGGTGGTAAAAGACACAAGTTGGGAAGTTTCTTCCCAAAGCCAGTTAATACCATCAGCAATGGAAACCCAGCTGCCTGGAATTATGCATGTGCTGCCTCTGCTAATGTGGTTGCCTCTCTGCATTATTCTTGTCTATCTCTGCTATCCAAAGCAGGCTGAGACCCCAAAGCATTAAGTAAAGAGAACACTAACGTGTGCGAGCTGATTTTCAGACAAGCTCTGAACACCTCTTTGCTCCCAATGTGAACAGATCAGCAGCTCAAGGTTTAACCACCTCGGACTTGCAAGCCCCTTGTGCTGTTATTGTGTCTGTTACCTAAAGCCATAACCTGACTGCACCCAGCCCTGTACAACAGAGCAGGCTTAAAAGGGAGCATTTGTAAAAGCAATTCAGATCTGAAACTGCTCCAGGCACGAGCAGCATGATTTGTATGACTTGTGGTTGCTGTTATGCAGCTTTATGTACACCAGTGCTGTGTTATACAGAGGACTTTACATACATGGAGTGTATCAGAGGCTGCCCACACACACCCACAGTGAAAAGCCAAGCTTCCCCACCACACAGCTACCCATCACTGCAGCAGCTCAGCAAGCACTGACGTCAAGCAACGTTGAGGAGTAATCATGATTTGGCACATTTCTAAATGGCAGCTGAGACCGAGCTGCAAATCTTGTGCATCAGTTTTATCTCAACCCCAATCCATCCTACAAAGGCTCTCGCTAACACAGTGCCCAGGGTTCCAGCTTCCAGAAGAGACTCTGAAACCCACCTGAGTTCCTATGTTCACAAGGGCCTGTAGGGACAGGACAAGGGGGAATGGCTTTAACCTGATGGAACAGGGGAGACTGAGATTAGACACTAAGAGGTTCTTCACTATGAGAGTGCTGGCACAGGGTGCCCAGAGAAGCTGTGGCTGCCCCATCCCTGGCAGTGCTCAAGGCCAGGTTGAACATGGGCTTGGAGCAGCTGCTCCAGTGGAAGGGGTCCCTGCCCATGGCAGGGGTTGAAACTGGATGAGCTTTAAGGTCCCTTCCAACCCAAACCAGTCATAATTTAACATTATCATAGTGGATATGCCCACATCAGCACAATTCTAACAGTAACCTTATGAAATGCAGAAATCCATTTATTCAGCAGCTTCTGCTGCATTAATGACCTGAAGTGTTTAGCATGGAAATACTTGTGCTGCAGAAACAGAAACCACCACCAGGAAGTTTGAGGATTAAAAGCTTCTCTGCTGTTCTGCTCCAGGACAGAAGTCCAGCACACGCTGAGGGCTAAAGCCCTTGACTGCAGTGACCTGCTGCTTCTGAGGCAATATTTGGACTAACACAGTCCTGTGGTAACGGTTGGACTTGATGATCTTAAGGCTCTTTTCCAGCCTTGTTGATTCCATGTTGATTCTATATGCAAGTCCAGTTCTGTGGAATGTAGAAAACTGTGCCAAGAAGGGTGTTTCACATAGTTCTGCACCCTCCCAGGGCATGATCAAACACTCCCCTGTTCCCTACTCTACACTGAAATAGCAACAAAAGGGATCTATAAAAGCTTTAAGACAGTCTCCCACTGGGATAAATGCCTCAAGTCCTGTTCCAGAGCCCCTACAGGGCAAACACAAGATTCCTCATGGGTACAAACAGGCTTTAGAGGACATCCTGTGACAGCAGATCAGTCTTATGGCAGCCATCACCTCACTACCACCTCTTTTCAACAGACAATGCTTCCTCTTCACACTGGAATCATCTTTTGAGCCCATGCTCACTGGCCTGCCATGTGTCACACACCACGCATCCAGCAGGGCCAAGCCACAGCAGTGACCAGGAGGACCAGCACAGACCTCAGAAACTGGGCTGGCATTTTCCATCCCAAGTAAAAGAGAACAACAAAAGGAAGGGAAGATAAACCCAGGGACGGCTGGGTTGGTACTTACTGTTGTCATAGATGGGGTTGGAAATCAAAGGGGGAAGAGCTAAGGTGTAGTTGCCGTGTTCGTCGGGGAGGAAGGCTTGGAAGCAGAGGCGGACCACGTTGAGGTCGTACTCATCAATGTTGTGGAGCTGTTCTTCAGGCACTGAGCAGCAGGAGGAGAGACAAGGCCGAGGATTAGACACCAAACCCTGCAGTGATTCATTAACAACCCCCCAGTCAAAGAGATGGTGTTGCCAAGGCTGGCAAAAGGTGCCCATAGTCCCTGCTAGCTCCATAGGGGCTGCAGGAATAAACTCCTTCTATAGAACAGAAACAGAAGCCTTTAACACTTCATCAATCGAAGCTGAACTGTCCTAGTTCTCCAGCTGTTTCTTGCCTATGGTTTCCTCACCTTGCCTGCCAGACCAGTTTCATGTATCCATAGTTTGAAAGGCATTCCCTGGACATGTTTCTCTCCTGTTTGTGCATGATAAAATTGACCAAATGAATGCTGCTCCCAGAGAGAAATATTTCACCATGAAGAAGCCCTAGGACATAGGTGAACATTTACCACAGCAGAGCAAATAATAATATCATTGCTTTCCTCTAGAAATTGAGATGGAAAAATAACCAGAAAGACAGTTCTTGGGGCAAGAATGAAGCTGAAACAACACAAACCATCATCAACATCTGGGTCACCTCTGTACCTTTGAGAATAGCGATCAGTGCTGTCGTTACGATGCAATTTGCTAATACAACAAGCAAAAACCCTTGCTGGGAAGGATCCATTCCCTTAAATATACTGTGTAAACCACAGTAATGCATAACCCAAGCTCAGCACTTGAGTTTTGTTCACCCTTTCCCTTATTTTAGTCTCAAGACATTGGACCTGGTGTGTTATATTGAGCATTTCATGTACCCCTGGCTCCGTTCTGGGAAAAGCATCCTCTTGGAAGACGACACTTTCCTTAAGGTCTGACATCAAACTCTGACACTGATATTCAGTGCTGGCAAGATGAGAAACTGATTTAAGTTCATGGGAGCGGAAGCAGTGATCATTAAAACCATGTCAAGTGTCTCTCCCAGTCCAAGCACAGTGAGATGCTCCCTGCAATTACCCAAAGCGAACGTGTGCCAAGTCACCAGGTGACACCCGCACGAGTTCACTCCTCCCCTGCTCTTTGAGACACCTCTTACAACAAGAGAAGATTGAATGTGCCTGTGATAAGAAGTGTGGGGATCCCACTGCACTGATTACATTGCCCTGCTCTGACCTTTAGCGTTTATCACAGGCTTGGTCTCCACCTTACCACGAGTGGGATTCCACAGTGCCCACTCGAAGGATGTTCTACCTTTTGAAAGCATGAAATGTTGAGGGCACTGAGCCCAGAACACTTTCCCCTGGCATTTTCAGCTCTCAATAGCTCAGGTTCTCCTGGTCTCCACTGCAAAAAGGAATCAAGTCACCTTTCCCTTAATAAAAGAGGATCCTCAGGAAAGGGGTTTGGAACAGACACATTTGGCAGCCTCAGCACCACAACCACCTCTTGGTCCAGCCTGACTTAGAGAGTAAAGACAGACAAGTGTGTTCCCTGCACCGCTTGCAGAAGGGCTGGTCAGGATCTGAACACTGCTTTGCTCCCAGCAGCTTGGCTGGGTCTAATCCATACCAGAGCCCCATCCCTGGCAGTGTTCAAGGCCAGGTTGGACACAGGGGCTTGGAGCAGCTGCTCCAGTGGAAGGGGTCCCTGCCTGTGGCAGGGGCTGGAACTGGATGAGCTTTAAGGTCCCTTCCAACCCAAACCAGTCTATGATGATCATGGCAGGAAACTGGTTCCCATGGACACTCTGGCTTCTGTTCCCATGTTGTATTAGCCACTGGCAACCACACGGACCCAGCCAGAATGCCCAAGCAGTGGTCAAAGATCAAACCTCTTCAAAATGAAATGGAGCACAGAGATTCAACACCTTTGTCTAGGTCAGCTCCCTGCAGACAGAAGCCGAGCACAAAATCTGCATCTGGCTTTGCATTCTGAATCAAAAGTGGTTGCACAACCAAGTCTCTCATGTTAAAGCAGCACAAATAACAGCAGACCTAAAGCTTAAAGAGAACTCTGTAACTGCAAAAATACACCAGACACAGAGAAAATCAGTGCTGCTTCTGTGCAGATCACATCATATCCTATACTTGCCTATCCTATTGCAATTCCCAATCAATCTGTTTAACCACCTGCTACAGCAAAGTTGTGGGGTTCCCATAAGGAACCCCATAGTTAACCACAGCCTCTGCTTTTTAAATCCTATTGCCAGAATCCTGGCAGGACATCGTCATCCACAGGATCACTGCACACAGCTCACTGTGTTACAGCAAACCCACTGCTCCCACTTTGCATGCTTACACATGATCTTCAACTATAAACGTCAGTAGTTTGAAAGAGGAAGCGTTCAGTGGAGAGTGATTCCTCTTGGGCTATTTTTAACCAGATGAGAAGAACATAACAGGGCAGAAAAGGAGAACAAGACAGTTGCAACTCCACTGTGTGACGACAGCCTATAAAGACCAGGCTGGATTCCGCGTTCGCACGAAGCTTTCATCAATTCCAAAACATGGGACAATCCCCCAAGCAAAATACAACGTTGTTATTTTTAACAGACATCTAATCCTGCTCCCTCTGAAGTCGGTTTGAGAGCAGCCACTCACTTGAACGGCTGCTGCCTTACACCTTCAGGTTATTAAAAGCAAACAAAACCGGGGCAGACAAACACACTGAGTAATGCCTGGAGTATGGCTGGATGGAGGATGCTCGTGGCATTCAGTGCTATTTCACCAACTTCTGCACAGGAGCACAGCAGACAGGGTTAAACCTGACTAACCTGAACTTATTAAGGTTAAGAAACACTGTCGAGGAGGTTGGGAACAGTAAGTACTGGAGGAGGAGAAGAGTCACCGCTCCATTGCCCTGTGCAAGCTCCACTCAACCAGCTCTACTGAAACCAGTGACGTGCCACACGTGAAGTGAACAGCAGATATGGTAAGAGACGGGCTCAAACACAACGTATGAATAAAAGGAAGAAGTGCCCTGGCTTTGGCAAGGGTTCAGCTTCCTCTTCTGAGTGCATCTCGCTGTGTGGTACCACACCTTACTGGCTTCATCTGAATCCAACCAACAAGCTGGGTCTGCTCCTGGGATAGCCCCGTCTAATAAAGAGCTAGCCTTAACCTGGCAGAAATGCCTTTCCCACTGGTCTCTATGCAAACAGGAGGATATGAAGGGATGTTTCCAAGCACACCTCTTACAAGGGGAGGGAGAGCTTTTAAAAGTAACCCCCAGCAACTCAGACACATAGAAATTAAAGTGATATTTTCAAAGAATTTAAATTCTAATGTAAATATGGGGCAGGAGGCCAAAGAACAGCCACAAAAATACCACCAACACTATGGGAACAGAGAACCAACCCCGCTCACTGAGATCCTGGGAATAGGATTTCAAAAGCAATAGCTGGAGTTGCAGTCAAGCTTGGGCAGTATTAGCTGGTCTGCACCTCAAAGGGGCTACAACAGCTAGTAAATCCTGTCTTTATCAATACAACAGCTAGTAAATCCTGTCTTTATCAATCTGTGTACAACTGCTGAAGCAAACACTGATTCCCCAGCTTAAAGAAATGATTACCTTTGAGATTATTCCCTAATTCATTGGAATAATTCTCTAATCCATTATCTGCTAACATGGGAAGAGACTGACACAGTCCATGTGCAAGCAGGAGATGAAACCACCCAACCATGTACAATCCCGAACTGCTTCCACCAGCTTCAGGTTTGGGTTGTCCCCATGGCAGAGATTTTAGTCACTAAGGTCCAGAGATGCCCCACAATGATCTTCACCATCCAGAAAGGCCAATGAGATACCATTCACCTGGTGGTGCTACCAGGGCATCAAGTGTTTACTCATGAGGTGGTGCTACAGGGAAAGTGAAAGTTTATGGTGAACGCCAAAGAGAGATGATGAAGTGTTTGGGGTTTTTTGACTGATAACCCCATACCTGATTAAACAGCAGATTCCTCACCCTCCGCCCTACAGAATGAGGTCAGAGACCTCTGCAGTGGGTGGTGCTGGAGGCACTGCAGCATCTAAACTTAACCTGCATGGAAACTTCCAGCACAAGCGATGGGCTGTGACACACACAGAGGGCTCGGCTGTGAACTCCATCTGCCCTGCACAGGGACATCTTGTGACCTTCCCTTCTCAGTGAGGGGACACATGAGTCGTGGCAGGTCTCCAGCAAAGAGAATGACCTCCCACAGACAACAACAGTGCTTCACCAAGGAAACCTCTGTGGAACACACACCATTAATAACCACCGTGAGCTGGGCTCTGTCCTCGCTCTTACGCACACAATGGTTTTTAATTTAGGGGTATGCTGGGAGCTGGGTTTCATCTGAGAGATGACACAGACCTGGTTTGCCTCAAGCGCTTTGCTCCTGGAGCACAAAGATACCCCCTCAGCCCTGATACCAACTGATCACAGAACAGTTTAGGGTGGAAGGGACCACATCCAGCTCCAACCCCTGCCACAGGCTGGGACCCCTTCCACTGGAGCAGCTGCTCCAAGCCCCTGTGTCCAACCTGGCTTTGAACACTACCAGGGATGGGGCAGCCACAGCATCTCTGGGCACCCTGTGCCACTGTCCCACCACTCTCATAGTGAAGAACTTCTTAATGTCTAATCTCAGTCTCCCCTCAGGCAGGTTCAAGCCATTCCCCTTGGCCTGTCCCTACATCCCTTGTCCCAAGCCCCTCTCCAGCTTTCCTGCAGCCCCTTTAGGCACTGGAGCTGCTCTCAGGTCTCCCCTTCAGGAGCCTTCTCTTGTCCAGGCTGCCCCAGCCCAGCTCTCTCAGCCTGGCTCCAGAGCAGAGCTGCTCCAGCCCTTGCAGCAGCTCCATGGTCTCCCATAGACCCACTCAACAGCTCTAGCTCAGTTTAACTCAGTCTATACCAGAGGTTTTGCACTAAGGACCAGCTCTACCCAACCTTCCATTTCCAGCACTACTCATATGCTGGGCACATGTGGTGAGCTCCACCAAGCAACTGGCCTGGCTCTGAACTCACTTGCCAGCAGAAAAGAGGAAAAGCCTCTTGTTTTAGTCAGTCGGTTCCCATAATCACCAGTCTCGGTGCAGTGGAAGCAGAGGCAGTGGAAGGAAGGACTGACAACCTCTTGCATTGGTGGTGCTGATCTGTGCCAGGTTCAACCTGTCAGGTCCCTCTTGGTGCTTGGGAGGTAACATTTTGGGTGCAGTTTACTCCCCCCAGCCTACGTCCATGCACACTGGAGCCCAGGTATTTGACTGCTGTCCCCTGCAGATGAACTCCATGCAGCAGAAAAAGACCTCACCAGCCAGGTAATGCTACACGTGCTGCTTGTAAGGGAATTACCATCACCAAAGTACAGAGGAAAGAGCAGATGTGCCGGTGTGCTGTTTGTCCATCACTACCAGAAGCGGAATATGGTGCCCTCTTTGAACCTGGGCTTTAGCAACCGGACACATCCAGCAGCATAAACACCATCTATCAGCACCTGCAGAGAGGTTGGAGCTGGGAACAAGGGGAGGGAATGGCCATGACAGCGCTCTGTTCCTCCTCTAGATACACCCATGCTGGGTTTATGCCTCTGTGATCCATGAAGAGTAAAGTCACAATTCATTGTGCAGGGAAGAGAAACCCTTGCCCATACCCATGAACACAATATGTGTCAGCAGCGCTCAGTGATTCAAACAAAGCAAAAGCTTTGTTATTGGTGCAAATGACTGAAATCCTACAGTCAGCAAACACCTGAACTGCTGCGGACACATTCCCTTGTTTTATAGAAGAACACATGGAAGGTGGAGGGCCCAGCCTCATATAAAGGCCAAGAACTGGGAATACAAAAGAACACTTGCAAACCTCAGTCCTTGGTCTCAATAGACAATATTTGTGTGAATCTGGGCTCTTTTCCTGTTTGAAATTCAACCTGAGAGAGGTAAAACTGGGACAGATTTAAGCAAATACATACATCAGTCTGCAGAGATCTGCACCACAGCGTTCAGCAGATCCTGTTCATAGTACAAACACCACCAGTCAGCGTGTTTTGTGTCTCTACTTGGTAATTCTCACTTTTAACTGATGTGAAAAGGGGCCGTCCTTTAGCTTAATGCACACCTAACAGCAGGAAGTGTTTGCACCAGAGAACAAAGGGCTCTTCCAAAGGTGAAAGCTAAAGTCACCTTCGGATCAGGACATTCAGCTTTCCCAGTGGATTTGTTCTGTGCCTCTTCAAAAGTGACTCACTCATCCCAAGATTTTCAGCTTGGGAATTTAGGTGGGAGGTTACAAATTGTTTTAATTTAAGGACAGAAGTTAAAGGTTTCTCGTAACATCCCTACAAGTGCCTGCAGGAGGATGGAGCCAGGAGGGGCTGGGCTCTGCTCCCAAGGAACAAGGGATGGGACAAGAGGAACCGGCCTCAAGCTGCACCAGGGCAGGTTTAGATGGAGCTGAGGAACAATTCCTGCCCCAGAGGGTGCTCAGGCATTGGAACAGGCTGCCCAGGGCAGGGCTGCAGGCACCGGCCCTGCAAAGGTTCACACACTGGAGATGAGGCCTCAGTCCCATGGGTTAGGGGTGACCTTGGAAGTGCTGGGGAATGGTTGGACTGGATGAGCTTAAAGGGCTTTCCCAACCTGGCTGCTTCCATGACCTGAACCATTCCCTACAGAACGAGTGGCCCCATTGAACGTGTCCAAGGTGGGTGACTGCAGTCAGAGCACAGGAGCAAGGGAAGCTGCTGTTGCTGCTGCGGTGAGCGCAGGAAGCGAGTGTGGTGCTGAGCGCGGCAGAGGCGGTGCTGGGGGTGTTGTGGAGATGGTGACGAGCACAGAGCCCCCGCGGGTCAGCTGCTGGCGGGCGGAAAGGGGAAGCGGGGAAGGAAGGGGCTGCGGAGGCAGCTGGAAACAGCGCAGTGCTCATCAATGGGCTGGGTTGGAAAGGACCTCCAAGCTCATCCAGCTCCATCCCTTGCCATGGGCAGGGTTATTTACCCCCTCCCGATGCAATGCCTGAAATCCGACAGTTTCTCCAAGTCTTGGGAGCCAGGTTTTCCCTAGGAAAAAGTTGTTCCTCTGTCACTGCTAAATACAGTTTGCCCCCTACATTTAAAGGACTTTTCCTCATTGATAATTAACTCGGGTTGTTATTAATTCAATTGTTGTCTCTCTGTCAAGTCACACCCACCCACAAAAGCTCTTAACTGGAAACTGGCTCTTCTAATTGGAGTTGGCTGTACATCAGACAGTGCACGGGGATATGGCACAACTCAACAGCTACGAAAAAGAAAACAAACACCATAGAAAGCAGACGTGGACCAGCTCCACTGGAGGAGTAACTCTGCTCCTTCGATGCTATTTATATCATCACCATCATGACAAGGAGTCCTAGTTACTGTGCACCATCTCCATGGCGTGCTCAGGAATGAGAGGTAAGCAAGAGGTGTAGAATTGGTTAGCTTATTAAAGGACAAAGATACATGGATGGATGTATGGAATGGTAGCTATATGGATGTACTTTGTGAACACAACATCACAAACGCACCCAGTGTTAGTGTGGAACAGCAGCTCTCTCAAACAAGGCTAATCCCAGAGGGTCAACTTGAGTCCAAGTCATCCCACTTGCACCCTACTGAATGCACACACTCTGTAAAGCCTACACAGGAATTAAGGGGCAAGAGCTGCCAGCTGACTGTGGGGAATTCATTGTGGAACAGGCTTACAGGTATGGCTGCAGCGTGACTCAGATCAGACAGCTCCAGCAAGGGACACAGCATGGTCTGCATACACCAACTTCTGATCACCCAGGGGTTCACAAGCAGGCATCAGTTGTGTCAACAGCATAGGCAACACCACTGGAGAACATGACCTTAAATCCCACACATCTTGACCAAGCAACTTCCTAGTGTTGCTGATGATGACCCTTATTCAGTACATGTCCATACTGTATACTGGAAGGGATGACACCACCAGAAGATTTGCTCACTCTTCCTTTGCATCCCACTTGTCTTTGGCACCTGAGCCAAAGAAGATGACAGCCCCTTTCACAAGGAATGCAACCTTCTGGACCCACACCTTGCTCTTACTTCATCCCTCACTGACAAGTAATACCCATGCTGGCAGGCTGGAGGCATTTTGCATCTGTTAATAGGGTCAGCACTGAACCTCTGCCCTGGCGCAGGACAGAGACTGTTTGTTCTAGAAGGTGGGAAAGAAAAAGCAAAGGCAACCAACACAAAAACACCCCGAAGGCTGCTTTTGAGCTCCATGAAATTCCTTTGTGATGCTTATACAAGAAATGAGTAACACCAACTTGCGACCTGCTTCGAGGATGCACCTAACTCTGACATGTGTCTCCAGATGCCTTTCTGAGGACACACAAATAAAGCACAATGCAGGATGGATACCACACAGCCTGGAGAATGCAGTGATACTCTCCTGACCTTCAAAAACAAACTAAAGCTGTATATAAAGCTTTGAATCTTATCAAGCAGTGAACATTACAGTGACTGCTGCTAATGAAGCCCTGCTCTGATCAATTAAGTACACCTATATTCTTGTCACCAGTCCTGTTTTATTAGACCTTGGTCCTTGGCCTTTCTGGGCTCTGCTTTGCGTGGGACTGCCCTGGAGGCCATTCCCAAGCAGCTCTGCTTTGTGCTGACACGTTAGCAATGCCAAAAGGCAATTCCATAGGCTGGGGATTGCCAGCGGCCCCTTCCCAGCACAATCCCTGCCAAGAGCAGGGAGCTGCCCTATGTGTCACCCATGCGAGGCTCTCCCTGCTGCCAGGGCAGGGCTGTGGTCTCCACCACTGCAAGGCTGGTGGGAAGCAGCCCCAGGTCTGCCCTGATGCCTGTAGCAGCCCCAGAATGGTCAGTGCATTGGGAGTTATGTGCCAACCACTGTGAAAGTCTCCTGTCAGGTGGCTGTAGTGAAGTGTTTCCTCACTATTACACTCAGCAGTGCTAGGAACAGAGCGAGCTGTGTGGTGGCTGAAGTGTCTTTGGTGAAATACATGTACACAAAAGGATTTTATCACGTTCGTTCACTGCCCAGCATCAAGAGAGAATGTCAGTGCATGTTTTATTTGTGGAGGCAAAGAAAGCCAGGAGGGCTGAAGGGAAGAGTTCCCCTTTTCTGTCTGAAATCAATGTAGAGCTGGGTCAAGGTAACACGATTCAATCACTTCAACTGTTTTCGTTCTATTGATGACTGAACCCAAGTAACAAGGGGTTTTGACAGATGCTGTTTTGTGCTTACAATATCAAAACGAGGATTATTGTTCAGACGAACCATCAGCACCATCAGCCTGACTCCAAAAGGCTGCTCTACAATTAAGAAAACACCCACAACATTTCTCACTCTGTAATAACTTCACCAGGCTTCTTTTTGCCCCAATTCAGGGACAGGGGTTTTGAAGCAAGCCAGAAATCCAGCTCCCAGCTCTCTAAGAAGGGTCTTACCTGGATTCAGCAAGACATCTGTATTAAAAAGCATTTGGAAGATCATCAAGTTCCTGCACACTTAAGCTTAAGGACTGCCTTAGCTAACAGTCTGGGGGTATTTATGCTTTACATCCAATTCCTCCCAGTTGTGCCTGTGTGCTCCTCACCCCACCTCTGCACTGAACTTTGCAGTTATAAGGCTGTGGGATGAATTGGTTTAACAAGGTGATCAGAGGGGAAACCACTCTTTGTGAGCTGGTTTCCACTGGAGCAAGTTGCTGAGTCTGTGTAGCCTCACAGGCTCTGTGCAAGGTGTGAGGAAAGCAGTAGGAGTGTGTGAGCAGGGATGGAGGGAAGAGCAGGGTGACTCTGCAAGCAGCCCACAGATGAGCTGTCATGTACAGCTACAATGGGTAGAGCCTTACTGATGTGGCTCTGCAGCAGCACAGTGTGCCTCAGACTTGCTCAAGACCAATACTACCATGGAGCTCCTCACTGCTTCTACCAGCTCCTGTGCTCTAAAATCAAGTGAGGAGCAGCATTGAGGAGTCTGTGAGCTCCTCAAGTGCCTGGCTGAGGGCTCACAAACATCAGTGTGCAACCAACAGAAGAGATGGGACGGTGGCAGGCTGGATTTAGGCTGGTGTAAGCTGTTGCACAAGCGATGCTAATTCAGTCTTTCATTCTCACAGCTGCCTAAACTGGGGAAAACTGATTCCTGAGACACCTGCAGAAGTTTCCAGGGAAGGTTTCTGCTGCTACCCCATTGCTGCTGCCCAAGCAGCAACTCGCATTGCTGCTGGGGATAAAGAGAAGAGCAACTATCCAAAGAGATTCACCATGTTATGGCAATGAGGGAGGTCTGGGAGGGATACAGAAAGGGAGAAGACTGTTTCCCCCCCCAAAAAAAGACATTCCAGAAAAGATAAAGCTGCACCACAAAAGCAAAGGCAGGACAAGCAGAACCCACCACCCTCACAGTGACCCAGGTGATTCCCACTCACCATTGAAAGGGTTGATCTTCTTGGAGATCCGCAGAGAAATTGATTCCTTCAGGTCTTTCTTCTTCACACACTGAATGCCCAGGTTCTGAAAACTGAAGCACATGCAGCAGGGTTTCAGCAACGAGGGAAATCTTCATGGAGTTAATGGCAGTTAATACAAGAGCTATTTGTAACATCAAGCCATTCCACAATGAAGGTTACCACTGTGTGCTCTCACAGTGTGAGAAGTGGGAGAAACAGCTTATTGTGGGAAGGGTGCAGGATCTGGATGCTGCCTTTTCCAAAGTAAGAGCAGGAAAAATACTGAAATACAACTCTAAATATATATTCTTTATTAAATCTATATAAAAATACCTAAATATACATTCTTAAGACTATGTATTACTGTAGTAAAAGTGATACTCTGCAGTGAACCTACAGGGATTACACAGTTAAATAGGCGAGCTCGTGTAACTCATAGCGGCAATTACTTCTGTTATCAATAAACGCACTGATTTGCATTAGTTCAGGATTTTCTCTCTCCTGCTTTTGTACCAGGGAATGTAAATTTCAAACGCTGCTTTCAAGGGGTTTTTTTGAAACAAGTCAAAACAGGTCTTTAAACCTGGCATAGTTATGGAAAAGTTCTGAGGAGCTGCAGCTCTTCCTGCTTTGCATAAGAGCGCAGGTCACCCCGATGCAGGAGGTGGGGGGAGTCCCAGGCGAGTTCTCCTTCCCACATGGAAAAACCATGACATCATCAAAGCTGAGTGGATGTAAAGCAGGAAGTAAGAAAAAATGAACAGAGATCTCTGTGTTTCATGGGGCTACGAGGAGCGCGGAGGACGGGTCCTGCCAGCAGGCAGCTGTACCCAAGCACCAGCTATTTCCCTTCCTTTGATACTCCGTAAGAGCTCTTTGCTAAGCCTAAGTGCCTAAAAAACACTTTAATGCACCTAAAGGCACTCCTTAATGCACCTAAAGATACTTCTTTGTGCACCTAAACATACTGCTTGCGCCTGCCAACACTCTCAAGATTAGTTTTACGCTTCTCTGCTCTGAACAAGACTATCCTAGCATGATGTTCAGTTTAATTCCCTTAAACTCCCTTCCCTGTGCCAGGTTCATTCTGTCCAGAGGTTCCCACATCCTCTGCATTCAGGCTCCACTTCCAGAACCTTCATTCACTACTGGAATGTGTAAGCTTCCCTTTGAAACCCAACAGGATAACACAGAGAATAAAACGCAGGAGCATCTCATACCTCACTATAGCACTTTGGTTTTATATTGTGGCTACTGACATGCAAGATCTGTCCTGTACCTTGAGGAACAATTCTATTTCTGTCTCCTCTTGTGGGCAGTACTATTTTAGGGCTTGGTCACAGCACGTATTACTTTTTCTCCCCCAGAATACCCACTGTATTCCATAGATTCAGTCTGAAGCACACATCAAGGCTAAGAACAGGCTTAGCTCCATATCACATCCCCAGTCCCAGCCATCCACCATAAATTACAGATATCAAACAAGCACACGCACAGAACTGACCTTGAACTAAAGCCCTACCCAGCTACACCAGCCCTAAGAGCCATGACCCGGCATCATTTAATCACTGAACAAAGCCTCTCCTGAACAGCAACCAGGCCCCATCATTCTCAGGTTATAAATGGCTCCTCCACCATGTGCTGTCACAGCGAAAGTGTCTATTGAGCCATCAGTACAGAGGGCTGGATCAGAGGAGGAACTGTCAAGAACCTCAGCACAACCACGGGGTTTCACATAGCCCTGGCTGACAGGAAGCAAGCGAGATAATGAGAAGAGAGAGGGAGAAGTAGGAAGAGAGAAGAAACATGACAAACACTTAAGAGAAACCTATGATATCATGCATGCAGAGGGACAGCAACCGAGGAAGTAAGAATGTCAGTATACAGGCAGTCACACATGCTCCAACACCCTGATTTTGGCTTGATGTTTTGGCCAGGGAGGGCTCTGATCGAATTCGGGCAGCAGTACAAAGATCATCACACCACAGACAGAACTAAACACTGTTCAACCAGAACTAAAGAAGGAATGTTGAGCAAGCAGGAAGCAGAGTCATTTATACAGAGCAGCCCCAAATCTGGGATTAATAATTCCTCTTCTGCAGGGAAAAACCTCAAAAAACAAGGAATAAATTGGAGTTTTGCTCCATTTGGGATGCTCAGCAAGAGTAAACAGCCAGAATCACTTCCAAGAGACGACACCACCTGCTCACTAGTATTGTATGAGGCTTTTCTCCAACATGGACTCGAAGAGAAGAATGTGAAGACTGAGTCACCAGCCACAAAAAGGAAAATGACTTTAAACATCCAGATCCAATTACGGATCGCACTGGTCTTTCATCTCAAAGCAACCAATGATTTGTTAAAAATGAGTGTACCGATGCTGGAAACATTTCAAAGAGAATGTTTCGAGCCTCCTCCCATCAATGTCAGGCTCAATGGAAGCTGCAGCTTCACATTATCAATAAGGGGAACGTAGATCACTTACTGCTTTGTAAGAAACCAAGAGGTTTATAACCTAAGGATATTGAGAATCCATGGATATAGCAAACAATCACAAAGGTCTTAAAGGACGAGCCACAGAGTGATGACAAAGAACATGATCTGATGTACCATGAAATGAAATCAGTATTTGCAGAGCATCCCTGCACTTTTTGGCACTGCAGCCTCTCTACAGGCTTGCCTCATCCCTCCACACTCAGCCTTGTGCAACAGAACATCGAGAGGAAAAGCAATCAGTGTCTTCCTGTATCCGGTGAACGTAACGTAACCAGAAAAGGCATTGAGCAATCAGGCTTTTCTGCTTCAGATTAGAAGGCCCAGAGAGCAGGAAATGGGATGGGCCAGGACACAGACAACCTTTGACCTTGAGTGAGGAAGCTTGATTTGAGAGAAGAGAAAGAAGCTGGTGAATGGATGGTCAGAGGAAGGCGCAAGGTCCATTAACAGCTTGAGATATTCACAACTGCCTTTTAGACAAGGTGAAGGGAAGCTCTACTTGAAGGGAAGCTGATGAGGATGAGGTTGCAACAATAAAGGTGGAAGGTTTAAGTGCCTGAAGGGACAGCCCTACCTTTCTAGAGAGGTGTAACAGTAAGGGAAAAGTTACAGGAATGACATTTACTAATCCTTTTCTACCATTTGCCAAGCAGGATAACACTGTGAACTGAGCTAAAAACACTAAAGTAATAAAACTGTTAGCATGTGTAACAGCAAGAGATAGTACAGTCAACGTGCTACATGTCACCTGAATACATGACAGCACATCCATGATCACTTGAGCCTGGGCTGTACATTGAAGAAGCATCTCCTCTACTACAACTATTTATTTCACCATCAGGCAATCATCATCTTCAAACAGAGTGTGTCTTCAGTCCTTTAATAAGTGTTCTACTGACTAAACCCACATAAATGCGGAGTAATTTCACTAACATCAACAGAATCACATCAGCCTGAGAGCAGGGCGTAAGAGCTACTTACACACTGAAATATTTACCTCATTTTCTTTCCAGCTCAGTTACCTTTCCCCCAGAGCAATAGCCTACTTCCAGGTTTCCTGCATCACAAACTGGGAACCACAAACAGGTTGTCAATTCTCAGTTCCCCTCTCTGGCAAAGATCACTCGATATTTGTTGCAGTTTCCTCTGCTTTCACTGTATTACATGAGACTTGGAATGCTGATGGGAAATGCCATTGAAACACAACTGGACTTTAGATGTACTTAACATCCCTCTGAATAGCCCTGAGAAACACATCCCATACACAGCCTGAATCCTCCTTACTTCCTTCTCTTCCCTGCTTGCCCTCCAGAGCCAAGCCTGAGCAGTCTGTATGTTTACTCCAAGAACACCCCAACCCAACCAGCAACAACAGTGAGAGCTACTAACACGTTCCTAGATGTGTCACAACCAAATGACATGATAATCAGCCAGTACAAACTTTCTCCACCGGTTCCCAGAGCCCAAGTGTAATTCCCAGGGAAGATGAGAACTTCCGTAATCACCATGAATTCTGATGCTGTTGTTACCTGTTCTATTACTCATCACTTTCACATGCAGGAAACAATCATGCTCCAGAGTAGTAAATGTTACTGAAGAAGAACAGAAAAGCAAGTAAGTGGGAGAAAGGGAAAGGAGACAGGCATTGGGAGAGTGAACAAAGGAAAGGGTGAGAGGAAATGAATAGGACCAAAGAGGAGAGAACTGAAAAGGAAGTAAATACTTCAAAGAGGAGCTGCCCTCTCCCCAAGAGGGATTAATAAACTTCAGCAGAAACAGCATTCCAACAGCTCTTTTACTCACTGATCAGAGGTTTAAGACACAAGATTAGCCCAGATAATCAAAGTCCTAAGTAACATCACTACTCACGACAGGACTCGCCGCTCTGGTCCAAACTCTGCTTCATAGTAGCCATCTCTGCAGTCCTTCCCAACCAGGTCATGAGGATGAGGCTTGTAGGGCTCATTCTTCGTTACCAGCGTGGTTCTTATTTTGACTTTTCCAAAGTAGTTCAGAATCTGCAAGAAAATGGAGATATTTTCTAGATTACAGACATCAGGACTAGTAAAGTCCCCACATACAGGGACAGGTTCCATTATCATACCTAGCCTTGTGATGAAAGACACAAAATTCAGCATAGGCAACCATATACAAATGCTTTTTGAAGGATGAGGCATGAAGCAACTCCTGCCTGTGTTGAACTGGATGAGCTTTAAGATCCCTTCCAACCCAAACCATTCTATGATTGTATGGCAGGTCTAGCTGCAAAGACCTTATGAAAACAATCCTAAAGTCTCAGGGATGCAGATATTACCTGTGCATGGAATGCTAAAGAGTGAAAGAGGATCTTAACAGATACAGCATGACATAAGCCCCTGTGAAGGCTGGGGTTTTAATCAGTTCTCAGTTGGATATTCAACCCCCTATTCGAGAAGGAGGGCACTGAAATCTCAAGCTCCTCCTCGAGCTTTCACAGCAGTCATCAACCTAATTCAATGCGTGTTTCTCAGATGCATAAAGGTCTTTCCTCACGCTGACAGCTACCAGTGAAGTCACCAAGGGTGGTGTGGGTACGTGAAAAAACAAGAAAAGAAAAACAGTTTGGCCTAACTTGTTTGAAGCTTAACAACTGAAAACAAACGCAAGACTTGCCCAGGCACACGTCTGTGCAGAGCTCCCGTCCTCCACTTCCCCTGCCCTGTAACTAAGTGTTCCTCTCCTCTTTGAGCCCTTTCTTTCCTCCTCCAAGGATCCATCATGTATCCTTTCCAGCCAGCATCTCAAACCTTTGACTTGACCTGTGCTCTTCTAGCTTCCATTATGTTAGCTTCTTCAGCCTCCAATTTGGCTCCTTTCTCAGTGCTCATACAAGCCACCATTACTGTTCACCTTTAAAATCAAACTTCCATCACTCCTTCACCTTCCTCAACTATTACATCATTTCTCTCTCACTTCACACCCAGTCCCTTGAATCTGAAGCCTGATCTGACCACTTCTGATTCCCCAGTTCCTCCCTGATGATGTTCATCATAACCACACCACGAAATTTAATCTCTTCCTGGCCTCTCTGTTCTCATCCTCATTGATGTTTCTATCTCTAGAGGGGACTCCCCTAGCAACTTATCAGCACCAAAGCCTCCTACGGGCTTCAGGGAGGCAGGAATTCACCTAGAAACTACCTCCTATTGGTAACAATCAGCTCTGTCATCAACACTCGCCTCTGCCAGGACTGCATGGCCACCTACCCCTGTCCCATCTTCTCTATGGGATCAGGCTGACCTTCATGTGCAGCCCAGTCCAGGCAAAGGGGAATTAAGGGTTTATCTTGCCCATTCAACTTGTGCCTTGACACAGCCTTAGGCTGAGAGTCTGTGAAAGCATCTACTCATGCCAGCAGACTGTGTAGTTCAAGTGGTAGAGTGCTGCAAAAAAGAGAGTCTGGCAAGATCTCCATTTCCTGCATTCCATACCCAAATCTGGCACTGTGGCAGTCAAGGGGAGGTCCTTCTTGTTTGCTTCCTTCCTTTCATAGTGCTGGCTTCAGGCCTGGATCAGCTTCTACGGTTGCTTCATGCAGTAGAAGCTCAACACACAACTGCCAATACGATCTTTCTCAAATGCTCCCTCTTCTTAAATAACTTCTATGACTCAGCCTAAAACACCTCCTATTTTTCAGATTTCACATCCTCTCTATCTGGGTTTTTTTTGCTGTGATTCCAGGGACTCCATCTTTTGGCTCTACTTTGTATTCTACTTGCAGGCACTGCAAACAGACACAGCGCTTCTATTCCTGGGCACTGCAATATACTTCCAGACAGCAAGTTCACTTCCCATTTATGTTTGGGCTATCTCCTCTAATCTTGTCTCTGAAAGACTTTCTCCAAACTGGAAGAGATCAAGGAAGCACCAACAGCTTAAACTTCAAAGAGGTAACCAGAAATTCTTCTCCCTTACCCTACTTCTCCAGGGTCTCTGACACATTCCTTTGCCTCACATACAAAAGCTACTGCCAGAGTGCTTCTATTCCACCTTTACTGCCTGCACCTTGGTCCCTGCTTTGATCACAGCTGCTAGGGCCACTCTGAATCCCTTCATTCTGGATTTCCCAACCTCTCCATATGCAATCATAGAATCATAGAATGGTTTGGGTTGGAAAGGACCTTAAGATCATCTAGATCCAACCCCCCTGCCATGGGCAGGGACACCTCACACTAAACCATGGCACCCAAGGCTCTGTCCAACCTGGCCTTGAACACTGCCAGGGATGGAGCATTCACAACCTCCCTGGGCAACCCATTCCAGTGCCTCAGCACCCTCACAGTAAAGAACTTCTTCCTTATATCCAATCTAAACCTCTGCTGTTTAAGTTTTAACCTCATCTTCATTGTGGATGCTCTGATCACATAATTCCCCTTCTTAGCTCATTTTAAAACTTCTATCCCCTTCTAACTTCATCTCCTTCATGGTAGTTTCTTCTGCAGAGCCCGATCACCAAATCACTGGCTCCAAGTCACCTCTTTCTTTGCCCAACCTATCCAAAGCGCCTCCTTTCATGTTGTGCCCAGCAGCTTTTCAAAGCCTTCTCAAATTTGGAACGCAAACTCCTTCAAAGCTCTCCCAAAATTCATACCCAAGTCACATAACTAAGAAACCCAAACGCGCAGACAGCAAAAGCTAATAATGAAAGGTTCCCAGACAATGAGTAACTTCACCAAGTGCTCCCTCTTTACCAGCCCTTTGTAAGCTACCTCTACACATTCTCCTCTCTGTGTAAATCTGAACCCAAATCTTTTAATGACTCTTTTCCCACCCTGTTGCAACTCCATCTGCATGCCAAGGGAAGAGCAACAGAACATGACATTAGAACCATTGACTGCACCGAGACCAACACACAGCCACAGCACCATGCTCGCACGGGCAATGGTAGCTCATAGATCAAAGTGGTATTTACCTGTATGGAAGGGAAGGTCTTGTTGTTTTCAGTACTGTGTTCTCCTGGAATGCTGCCTGCTGATCTCCCCTCACATTTGTATCTGAAACGCATGCCCCTTTGCCTGGGTTGTTCGAATATTTCAATGTAGGGCTCAGGGCCACCTGAAAACCAAAGCATTTTCAATGTTAGCATACACTAGAGCTTAAAAGGCAGCAGAAGATGTAAGAATTACTGACATTACCATCTTTCCCCTTGGTCTACGTTCTCAGACAATCCACTCTTCTATTTAGGTACATGCACACATTGAAGGTGGGGAGCAAGGGGAGAGAACAGATTTAAATGAAGCCTCCGGGTATCACTGTCTTGTAAGTAATTAGCAAATGATGCCCACTCTCCCGTCTCACCTAGAACTTAGCTTCTTTCAGCTATTAGAGAATATGTGTGTGATGAAAGAAGATTGCTTTTCTGTTGTAGACAGTCTGTATTTTGAGGGAATAGTTGGTATTCTCAATTATAACACACTTTTAGGACTGGCTGACCTCTCAAAGCAGAGGCATTCTCAAAGCCAAGTACTACATTCGCTTAAATCTCCTCTGAAAGTGAAGATGTTGAATTCATTGATTTAGTTCCTATTATAGTGAAGCAGAAACTATGCAAATTATGCAAAACAAAAAAAACCCAACCCAAACCTGTGGCTTGAAAACCATCACTGTGAGCTCAGGAAATACCTCATTGCTGATACTGAATTCTGCATCCTGAGCTGCTCACCTCCCACAAGGCTAACTTCTAGTTCCAGTTATCTCCCTAGACAGCAAAACCTCAGTAAAAGCTATTGGGCAGTTGTCAAAGAGAGGTTTTCAGGAAGCACAAGTGATAACCAAGAAGAAACAACTGACCTCTTAAACAAGGGGGGTTAGAAAGACATTAACTTTGCCAGATGATGTTTTATTGCCAGACAGTAACAAGCTATTAAATATATCTCGCTGAGAACATCAAACAGGATAGTCAATCAAACGGTGACAACAGTGGGATGGCATGTGAAAAACAAACAACAGAGGG
This sequence comes from Melopsittacus undulatus, assembly GCF_012275295.1. Lineage (NCBI taxonomy): Eukaryota > Metazoa > Chordata > Aves > Psittaciformes > Psittaculidae > Melopsittacus > Melopsittacus undulatus. The sequence continues at coordinate 4,042,975 of NC_047529.1, read as the reverse complement.
TAAGTAAATATTGTAGATGTTGAATCATCGTAGTGCTGCACGATCAGAAGAACGTAGCTTATGGAAATATCTACCGAGTTCTCTGTCATCTTCATATAATAGCATCCTACTCAAGCCGGGTTGAGCATCACAAACAAACATGACAGGCAACATCCTGCGGTAAAGCACTGAGAAAAAGTGCTTGGACTTCAACATAATAAGCAAAATAGTTATTAAATATATTGGAAGTGCTAAAAGGGTGAAAGATCCCCTACTTCCTTTTGCCCAAGGTCTATATGGGCTATGAGTCCATAGCGTATGAGCTTTGGCAAAGGGGCGGATTCCAGTCTTAACTCCACTTATTATGGAGGTTTATGGAGTTAAGCTTCTCTTTTGTTGCACCTCCAATGGTTTAGGTATACCTGCCAACACAAAGCCTGGGATTTGTTGATTGCAAAACACCTCCAGTGCTGCAGCAGTTCATACTCAAAGTAGGGAAGCACTATACCCTAAAAGATAAAGTAATTAGGAGAGAAGGGATGGAAATAACTACATCTCCAGGACATCATCTGCATCCAACTTGAATGCACGCTTCAAGTGTAACCTGCCTACGGCTGTGGGAAGGCAGCATGTGAAAGCAGCTCTTATGCTGGAATTGGCTCAACACCACGTGCCTTTGCAAAACCTGAATGCCTTTTAAAAAGGCACAATGCACTTCAACTCCAGGCTGTGTTTGGTGGCAAACACTCGAGATCTGTGGCTTAGGGCTCTATATCCCAGTCCAACACTTCATCAAATTGCAGTATGTAAACTGATCACCTCCCATCGAGTAGATTTTAGTGTGTTCCTGAATATAGACCATGAGTAGTCACGTTAAATACACCTTAGCCATTGCTCTAGGTTTACTTACAAGGATGGTCCCTTTCCTAGACGTTTCCCAGACGTTACCTAACCCTCCTTCAGATAAGCTTTGCATACTTCCTTTTCCTGGAAAATAAGCAAGTCCAACAAAAGGGGAAGGGGGAACAGGCACCGATAACAAAAACAAAGCCTAGAAATGGCATAAAGGTGGTTTCAACAAGAGAGCAGAACCCTGAGCTTCTCACAAAACCAAGCTCACCCACCAGTGTACGGCTATTTGACACGCAGATTTATATCTGCTATTGTATCTATCAGCACAACCCAGTGGCCCAAACAGAGGAGCTCTGCCAGCAGTGATGGGTGACTGTTGTGTATCAACTTCCCATTGCCACCAGGGAGGCAAGGAGGGAGAAGGATCTCTCCTTCCCATTCCTCCATAACATCGGACATCACAAATACAGACACAAACCCATACACTAAATTAAAAATCTACTTTGGAAGTCATAATGACCAAATCAGTGCCTACTAATCATCATATTTGGGAGATACACACACTTACATAGCTGCCAACCAGGCGCACAGGACACCCACATACATCACCTCTTTGTCAAAACCAGCCTCGCTGTTTGAAACTACTACAGAGCGTAATCACCTCGGGTCTTTAACTCTCTGCTTGAAACAATCATTTCCCTTCACGCTCTACTAATGCCTTATAGAGGGCTTTTTTCTCTCACCTATTAAGTTAAAACCCTGGCCTCAGTGATCTTTATGGGGCTGTGGTTGAAACAAATGGCATTGAAGGCAAACCCACTGCTTAACAGCAGGTGTGCTTGTGGGAAAGTAAAGCTCAGTGACGCGGTAGCCTCCAGAGATTAAACATTAAACTCGGGGTTACCTTGGCTCTCTCACTCTATTTAAGAATCACGCTATCATCTCCATTGAGACTATCACTGTCATCGTGTTTTGTGTGGAGAGGAAACACATTAAAGTGTTTGTGTGAACTGAAGGCATTATCAGCGCCCTGCAGCCAAGGGGAGGGCTGCTCAGGCTTCCCTATTTCTGTAAACCAGCAGCGTGCCTGTGAAGTGGCATGGCTTAACTGTTTCACAATCTCTGCTCACACACAGGGCTCTGTCAGTTCCACATGGTTGCTAAAGACCTGTCCTCTTCAGGTCGTGCTGCCTTTGTCAAACAAGGATGAGCAATGGCAAAGAACAAACTCAGTTTTGCTGCTTCTAGGAGAGAAATGCAGGGCCACTCACAGCACCCAGATGGCCACAACTACCCAAAGATGCATCTGAAATGGAAGGAAGGCAGAAATCGAGCTACTCCTTCAGCTAAGTGCTGAAGAGTTCAATTTGCATTTGTAATTAGTGATAATTGCCTACACACACGCTAGCAACAGACACACTGTGCTACGTATTACAACCTGCCTCTTGTTCTGTTTGTCATAGAACTGTTCATTCCCTCTGTGCCCCGAGTGCTAAACACTACACTGCATAAAATACAACTACACTACATAATTTAAGAGTATATAGGAGACCTATTGTTGCAATTACATACACAAGGAGGATGAGTAAAAGCAGGAACAGCTCCAAGAGTTCACTGACTTATGCTCATTGAAGAGCCAAAGGCTGTTTTCTTCTCATCTGTTTTGAGCAATACAAAAAGGACCAAAAGGACAATCCCAAAGCCTCCAGAGAACACTCCATCAGACCTCTCCATGCTGAGAAACCCAGGCTGGGTTAATGTTTAACACCGCCTGCGCATGAGGGAGGAGGTGCCAAGCAAAGCACCAGCAGGATCAAGGGTTGGGATGTTCGGTTTTGGGTCCTTCGCTCCAAGGAAGCAGGCTCTGGTTACACAGTGTGTAACCTTCTCACACATGCAGGAGGACCTGCGGGCAGGCTCCAGCACCATCAATGTGTGTGAAAGCAAAGGAGCTGTGGCTCTTTGTGGCAGATGTGAAAGTATCACCCGAAACAGTACAACCCGACACGCAGATGGGAGCAGCATTGCCCTTCAGCTCTGCTGTTGCTGTTGTATGGGTCACCGGTGACCCTGTCTCCTCCCCATAGCAACAGCCCTGCCTGAACAGCAAGATCAGACAATCTGCGTGCTTACAGCCTTCTGCAGCACCCCAGGCTAAAAAGAGACGACAGGGAACGATTTGTTACAGCACATTCCAGCTCTATCTGAAGTCACCGGAAGCATAAACATATTTGTTTTAGAAAGCAATGATCTACCCCGAATCTGCAGTTTCTGTTGTTGTAACAAACTGCTCCTGAACTTCCTCTTTACCAGCGTAACATTACAGAACAGCAACCAAAAGAGAGGCAAAAAAAGAAGCCAGCTACAAAAGCTGCCTTGTACCAGGAAGTTATGAACTTCCCCTACTGAAACATTCCTTATCTGGTTCCTAATTACACCAAAAACACATTAAGACATGAAGAAGGAAAAAAAAAGAAGTGTGATCTCTTGCTTTTGCCACTATAAAATACAACGTAACATTCAAAACAAGCCTCCATACAAACCAGCGCTGTCTCTCCCTGTTGATAGCTCACACACCTATGTATTTAGCCAGAGTGAAAGTTCATAGTTTGCTAAGCAATAACAGAGCACACACTGCTCAGTTCCAAGGCTGGAAAGCATCATTCCCTAGAGATACTACTCTAATGAACACTGTCAAGTCTTAAGTTTTGGGGCTGTTTTTAAACTCAAAGATACTACAGAGACACCTGAAAGGATGACAAATTCGGTTTAATTTAGCCTAAAGAAACTTAATTGTGCTTTTTGTTGTAATTACTCAGTGTATGATCTCTTATCTATATTACTTTGCATTTACATTATCTCTGTTTCTTGTTCATTTGCATTCTCACAGGCAAGTTCCTATGTGAACAGGATCCTGCCGAACATCACAGTCTTTGGACTACTTGAGTCCCTAAGCCCAGATACGAGCCCTGTGTTCTTATTTAACACCTAAACACGTTAACAGCACCGGTTTAAGACTTCAAGGCTCCATTCTGAAACACATCAGCCTCGTAAGATCTTGTCGCAACAACCCCGGGATGTTTCTTCATTAACTTTTTCCATCAGCCTACTTAGCAAGCTCCACGGAGGTGGGTTTAAAATCAAAAGCAGATGCTGGTGTGATGGGTAAGAGCACTGTCACCCTCTTTCGCACTGTTACTCACCTCCCTCCGACTGCCTACGGGCTTAAGTCAATGGTGGAAGCGCAGAAGCCAACCAGCCCTCCCAGCACAGAAACAACCAACACTCGGCCTCTCCCCTAGAGACGCGATCGTTCCTTTACCAACGCACTCGCAATAACGAAAGGAAGGGCGGAGGGATCCGGCTTCCCGCATCACGACGGGCGCAGCCCCAGGGGCACCGGGGCAAAACAGACCCGCTCCCACCAGTACCCCCATTAACACCAGTACCCCCCTCCCAGCACCACGTCCCCGCTGGCTCACCCGCCATGCTGACAGCCCCGGCCCCGCACTGCTCTCTCCGACGGACGGACACACAGACAGAGCCGAACCCTCCGACGGCTGCGCCCTTTTCAGGGGGAAATTCCCGTTGGGCGGGCGGACGTGCGCTGCTATGAACCGCCCCCCCCCTCCGCCTCCGCCGAGCCCCGCCCGGCGCTGGGGACGGAGCGGAGCGGGGGCCGAGCCCCATCGCCCCTCCCGGTACGGAGGAGGAGGAGGAGGTGAAGGTGAAGCGGAGGGAGGGCAGCGCCGCCCGCCCCGGAGCGGTTCGTCCGCAGGACCCTGCCTTGCGCACGGGATGGGCAGGGGGAAAGTTGTGGTTCCATTGAGGATCCTGTAAATGCGGAGCGCAGCAGAGCTGACGGGAGCACACAACCAGGCTGGGGTGGGAAAGACCTTCAGGATCAGCCAGTCCATTCCCCAGCACTGCCCAGGCCACCCCTAACCCATGGCACTGAGGCCTCGTCTCCACGGTGTGTGAACACTTGCAGGGCCGGTGCCTGCAGCCCTGCCCTGGGCAGCCTGTTCCAATGCCTGAGCACCCTGTGGGGCAGGAATTGTTCCTCAGCTCCATCTGAACCTGCCCTGGTGCAGCTTGAGGCCATTTCCTCTTGTCCTGTCACTTGCTCCTCGGATGAGGAGACCGATCCCCAACTCATGACAACCTCCTTTCAGGTAGTTGTAGAGCCATGATTCTTCCAAGCACCTACACGAGCTCATACTCCTGCTCAGCACTTTCCCAGCACCTAGAAGCCTTTGCAGCATCCCTACATAGAGTGGTTTGGGTTAGAAGGGACCTTGGAGCTCATCCAGTTCCAACCCCTGCCACAGGCAGGGACACCTTCCACTGGAGCAGCTGCTCCAAGCCCTGTGTCCAACCTGGCCTTGAGCACTGCCAGGGATGGGGCAGCCACAGCTTCTCTGGGCACCCTGTGCCAGCGCCTCAGCACCCTCACAGTGAACAGCTTCTGCCTAATGGATGATCTAAATCTCCCCTTTTTCAGTTTAAAACAATTCCCCCTTGTTCTGTCACTACACACCCTTGTAAAAGAACTCTCATCGTGTATCTTCCTCAGTCCCTTTAGATACTGAGGTTACATCACCTGTAACATCCCTCTTTCCCTCTCCATCAGCCCCTAGAGACCACGCTCTCCTGTTACCCCTGTTCTTCTCAGTTGCACAGGGCCTGGTGGTCACATACAGGCAGCAATAACAAAACTACACATGTATGGACAGACTAATATGGAAGGGAATGAAGAACTCATCACCTACAAGCTGATCAGGTCACAACACTCAGCTTAAGATCTACCTAACCTTGAGAGCATTCTGAATCCGAAATACAGCTCACAGCTTGGACCTGACACAGCAAAATCAAGTGAAGGAGATGAAAATGGTGGGATCCACCCTGCAGCCCCAAGCTGGGATCAGTTGGAGGGGTCAGTGACAAGGAGATGTAGGGGGATTTAAATACCTGTAAAGAGAGGAACACAAAGCAATGGCAAGCCCACACCTTGCTGTGGTTACAAGACTGCAGTTGGTTAGCAGTAAGACTTATATTTTTATCCTTAAATCTTTACTCTGGGAATGCAATGCACTGTCCTGTGTGAAAATATGGTGAAATAAATTGGTATCCTTGAAAAAGGTACATTAATAATAGCCTCAAAGTGCACTCCAGCAAGGTACATAACAGACAGCAGCTTTTTACTTCTCTTTTTCCTACTATCCTTTTTAAAAGCAAAGATTATTGGGATGTACAGGGATGAACCACAGCAGAAAACGCTGTTCTATAACCACAGAACCGAGCAAATCCATACCCTTAGCTAAGCAGAAGATAGTGCCCAATGCTTGTTAAGCTTCCAGCTCTACGCTCCATCTCAACAGGGCTTAATTTTGCCCAACCACCATCAGATTTCCTATAAACAGAAATTATCTTTCTTCCTTCCACAAGCAAAACTTCCCTTATTTAAGATGCAGTTTGTCCTACACTGGGGTTGTTATGTCCCTCTCTAATTTATACCTGAAGTCAGGATAGAAGGATCCTGGGGGGCACATGGGATAAACAACAAACCAACAGTGCCCTAAAACTATGAGAAACTAGGACTAGATCTTTATGTCCTCAGGGTTTTCTTGCATTCCCTGTAACTGATGATGTAGAACAAAGCAGGGAAGCAGTTCTCATACTCCAAATCAAACTTAGACTTTCTCTACATACACATACACACACAACCCCAAAGCAGGCATGGACAAAAGACCTCACATAAACATGCCTGCATCCAAACACATTGAACCTCATGCATGGTAAAGCATTAGAAGCTACTTCAGGTTTCTGAATGATCACCTGGCAGTTGGACAGCCTTCATTCACAAGCTGGAACAGCTTGGGAAATGCTTCCAGTGTGAGGGCATCCCTACAGGTCACGTGAGTGATCTGGATAGGATCTTGAAAGGGAAAAGGATGCTATTCCCTTCTGCTAGTTGAAGCTGGAAAAGCCCTGGGAGGTTATGACCCAGGAGCTGGAGTGTGGATGTGAGTTTTGGTTTGGGATGTGAAGCAAGTTCTCTGTACAGGCATATGAAGCAATTAAACACTTTTCCTTTCACATCTTCAGGCTGGTTTGCAGCATCTCAGGTAGTAAACTATTGCATGTCAGGAAATATGAATTTAGGAGCTTCCTCAAATACAGTTTATATCCCTGTTTCCCACCTACTTCTCAAGCCCATGACGCAGGGGGGTTGGAACTAGATGATCTTGAGGTCCTTTCCAATCCTAACTATTCTATGATTCTATTAAAGAGACACAGACCAAGGCACCTGGGACACTGCTTCAAAACAGAAGTATCTACTCATTTCTTCTCGAAGGGCACACAGTCTAAGCTGATGTGAAATCAAGGGCAATATTCCAGGCAATACAAATACCATGTTATGACTAAAACATCAATAAACATTCCCTACTTTTCCCCCATTCTTTTGAACTCTAACTCTTAGGGCTTGCAGGAACAGGCTACTCAGAGATAAACCTTAAGACTGCATGTTAGAAACCAAGGCATTATCTCACATACGCACCAGGGTCTGTGGTATAAATTGACTCTTCATATTGCATTTAAGAATGTGATGGGTGGGTTGCACTTTTTATAGCATCCCAAAAACTTTAACTCTATCCCTACCTCTTCCCTAACATGAAAACAACCTATAATGAAATCGGTGGAAAACCAACTGTATGAAGTGTTTCACTGTATGAGATCTACAAGATCCCATCATAGAATCATAGACTAGAATCATAGAACAGTTAGGGTTGGAAAGGACCTTAAGATCATCTAGTTCCAACCCCCCTGCCATGGGCAGGGACACCTCACACTAAACCATGGCACCCAAGACTAGATGTGGCTCAGGAGGTCCTTGAACAAAGTTACTGGAGGAAGCACTGTGAGAGGATGTATTTTCTGGACCATTATTCTCTCTCCAGCAGTAGTCATAAGCCAAAAGCACAATGATGTTTTAGGGACAAAATGATCTTTTAGTCTAAGCCCAGCGCGGCTCTTTCATAATAGGTTCATGCCCCTAAACTAAAGCAAAGTTCTACAGAAACAGAGAAGCCTTCCCAAGTCAAAAGCAAAACCCTAAGCACATTAAAGAGGCCTTACTCAACTTCATGCAAGCACACAGACAGATCCTGTAAAAAACCCCTCATGCAGATAAAAAGCCCCTATAAAGATAGAGTCCTGTGACTACTCCATATGTGATTCTTTCTGCTGTGATCCAAATGTATGGCATAGGGATTATCCCACAAGAGTGATGTCAGCTGGAGAACTGCAGTATAGCAATGGGAGTCACAAAAACCTGGTCAGCAAGTGGCATGAAGTGTAAAAACGTGTCATAACTATGGGCATATGCAGATCTTTGCAAAAAGCAGGAAGGAATTCCCCTCCCATGGCATTGCATAAGAAAAGCCAGGTGTATCCCTATTATTTTTGTCAGCTGACTTTGGCTACAGCCAGAGGCGTGATACCAGGATTCTTAGACCAGTTTGATCCAGTGCTTCACTTCCTGCCTCCCAGTTAAAGCGAGTGCTTTAAGATCCCATTTTTCTCCATTATCAAGTCCGAAGACAAGTCCTCCCTCCCTGCACTAGTACAGTTAACACCTAGCTTGCTGTAAGGAATTAAGCTTCCTCCTGTAGTAGGGAATGTCATGGGGCCAGAAAGAGGGGAAAAGGGAGAGAATAAACACACACCCCCCAACCAAAACTTCCCATGGCAAAAGATGGTATTTATCAAGCCCAGGATGATGGCTTTTTCACGGTGCTCAGCACAGGCATTGCCCAATGAAGTGTGCTAAAGCCTGCAGCAGCCACAAAAGCAGCACAGGCAAAGTGTTAAGCCTTTATTTCCTGTTCCCAGCTATCAGTCTTAGATCAAAGTGAAGCCGCTTGTCACTGGCCTGGTTAAGCTGCCAAGTAGGCACTAAGGTACTTTTAGAATATGGCTCTGCTCATGCTGGGAATAGAAGTAATAAAATCATTCACTTCTCCCCTTACGGACCAAAGGTAAGTCCTGTTTCCTTGTGCACTGTATCTCGAGCCTTGCATACTCTTCTGATTAGCAATTTGCAGTCCTCTATGCCTTAAGAAACCTCTCTATGCCTTAAGAAACCTCTTGTTGTTTGAAGTACATTCTTTTTAATCTCAAAGGCCTCTTACTTAAACATAAACACTGTCAGGCCTTTTGATGGTTAAAGCTTTTGTGCTTATTGGCCCTGAAGAAGGTTCTAATGCAGAAGCCATTCCAAGAAAAGTTATGGCTTCCAGATTAATGATAAACTCCAAGGTTATTCAAGCCATTCTGCTGGAAGCGTTCCTGTCCCATGCTTGGGGTTTGTTTGACATAGAACAATGCAACTCTGCCTCCTCTCAAAACAGGGTGGAGAGAAAGGAAATGCTAATAGAGAAAGGTTGGTCTTGTGGATAAGGCACAAGGCTGTGATTCAAGAGGCTGGAATTTGGCTCTTGGCAACTCAGCCTTTCTACTCTTAGGCAAGTCACTTAATTCGCTAAGCCTCAATTTCCCCAACAGAAATCAGGCGAGATACTTCCTTGCTCCCACACTTCTGTGCTATTCAATCATGATGCAACTTCTTCAGGGGATGAACTGCTCATTATAGGAAATGGCTCATTATAGGAAAGTGCCGAGCACAATAAAAATGACAGTTCCATGAGCACTTCACTGTGGCACTGTCAGAGGCAGTCTCCCCTCTTTCTCTCCTTACCTCCAAGCAACTCACCTATGCTGTTGCAAGCGACTCGGAAGCTTGCTTAAAAGTAACCTGGAGGAAACAAAAAGATTGGTTTTCTGCTGGTTCAGCTTTTACTGAGCCAGTTGTATGTACAAGCACAGAAATGACTGTGCCAGCAGCAAGCAGTGGGGTGGCACCAAGGCCAGAACAAGTTTCTCAAAGGCAGCTTTGGGCAGAGGTGCCTGTTTCCTGACATGCAGTCTGTAGCAGAACACTGTGTTTTTACTTTGAGGAACTGCTTAAGTCTCTCTGAAGTTTCTAATTCACAGTGCATCCTTTCAGCCTTCCTTCCCAGAGGTAGTTTTCAGACCCATTCTCAGGCACCTTCTCCTTCACCTCCCTCAGGTGTTTCCTAATCCTTTCTTTGCGCTCCAGTGCTTTGAACACACACCAGAGTCTGGGAGCTGCATTGTTTTAATATAGAAAAACCTTTCACATTTATTGGCAAGCAAAGTAAAGAATATGAGTGTTTTCTTTTTGCACTGTGCCATATGAAAGCCTCATATGACAGTGAAGCTGATCTAATAGACAAACTACAAACTTCATCCTTACGCCACAACTATGATCAATCTGATGCAGTAGTGCTGTAGGGAGAGGACTTTGGGAAGAGATGAGCTCAGGCTGAGCATAAGGAGCTAAATCAACCAAAACCAGCCTTTTTCTACCCAAAATCTATTTTTCAAATAGATTAGCTCTACAAGCCAGATCACTCCTGGTGGTACAAAGGGAAGCAATAGAATTGCTCTAGCTGCAGCCACAAAAGAACAGGGAGGCAGAAGGAAGGATGGGAATCACCCCTTTGCTATTAGCATACCTTAGAGTACTATTAGAGTACCTATGTTGTAACATGAAAACTACATACTGAAAAAAGATAGGCAACATATGTTCAGATTAATTCTTCTGCTCCCCAAAACCCCAGCACATACCAGCCAGCCATTATGCACTGGATCCACCAACAGAGGATAAGAATTGCTCATCCAGGTTCTTATTACAAGACTTGCCTATTTCCTCAGAGCTCACACAGAATGTAGGCTACTTACCATCACCCTGATCTTCAAGAGTCTCAGAAGACCATTACTAAAGAGATAAAAAGGCACATTCTTTCAGTACAGCCCCACCAGATAGATCTCCTTTTAATCTGAAGTCTTACACCTGATTTTTAACTCTCCAGCCCAATGGCTCACATAGTTCTGACTTGTACAGTTAAAGGATTACACCCAGGAGCAGCCGAAAGTGACACCACTCTTCAGGCTGTACATAAATACATAACACTTTCTGGGACCAGTTATTGCATAAAGTCCTCCTACGTATGCAAAGCATAGCTGCAGTTTGTGAATTAGGCAGCTACTCCTCTTATCTGGACGGGCATTAGCCCTTTCTACACAGTGCCTGGGGCTGTGTGTCATAGTGCTACCTACCTCACCAAGCAGCGATACCTGATCAACACCGCTGCTTCACCCCACCTGAACAGTTACGTCTCCAGCTGTGTCTGTTTGGACTGTGTGTGCATATATACCCAATTTACTAGTATGCTGCAATAATACAGATTTACTATAAAGGGCAACATCCTAGTAAGGGTATAATTATTAGTCTGAGCTTTCTTAATGACAAGGTTGAGAGCCCTTGCTTTCTCACGCCAAGCAGTGATGGGTTTTGTTATTTCATAGTCTTGTTCATTTGGCAGTTGCAGCATGACTTGCAATTTGGCTTTTAGGGCTCTGGGGAAAGTTCAACGTCCTTTTTGTAATCAATGTAGTGGTGAACCTCTCATAAACAATACATTTGATAAATACTCGTTCATCTGCATTCCACTCGTGAAGCACAGCATTGCTAAAAATAGATGGAGTCCAAACATCCTCCATGTTTTCAGTGTGGAACACTGTGCCTTAGGTATTGTAAACATATCAACCACCATGAGACTCAACACATTCAGATGCCTGGAAGAAGCCCTTTCCTCTATGCAAGTAAAGAATATACATGTCAATCTTCTGACTTTCATTTTTGGTTAAAAGGAACAACGGGCCAGGAAGAATAATAACCTATTGCACAATATACATTGAAAGGATTGAACAGTGTTTTTGCCCTGTGGAGTGGAAAAAACAAATTCAGACACATAGCCTGCTGAAGGGAAACAAAACAGGGATGAAGGGAGAACTGCCACCACAAGCTGCTTCTGGCAAGTCAATGCAGGAACCAGAGGCAGGAGAAGGCCTAACCCAAGGAAGAGATGACAAAGGAAGAGATGACAGAAATGAGCTCATGGCAAGAAGGATTAATTAGAAGAAGGCCTAGAGTTGGCTAGAAGGGCAATGTCAGGTATAAAGCTGAATATAAAGAAAAGGTAACCACTTAATGGAAACATTCCTTAATGTGCAGATGTAGAAAACATAAACTATATATAGTAAATCCACCAATGTTGTAGTTCCATTTCTGATCAGTCTCCAGTGAGATTCTGTGGTGCAAGCCAGGTAAGTACTGCTGAAAATCAACCTCTTGAATGATCTGTTTCACTAAGGCTGAGACAGGTAGCCACTAGCTAAATTTTTCCATTGCACTAGCCCCATATAGAAGATAAGCATCACACCCAGTATCAAAAGGGTAAGAAGTAAGAGGGAGGTGATCTGGACTAAAGTGCCTGATTACTGTTCTAGTGATCTTACTCCTGGCAGTCACAACAGCTTGTCCTTTAAGGGCCTTGATGCCACTCCCTTAATGATCATGAGTAATACAGTTGGTTTTGTGGTGTCTTAATGAAAATGCCCCCTCGTGGTCACAATAATGATTTCCTGAAAGGGCATGCAAACTACTGCCTTCCCAGTAAATCTGGCTACATCTGCTTCTAGCAGCTTGTCATACTTGTGTGGTTTCATGCTCCTCCCAGCACAAGAGGGTAAAGGATTTTCATGCATGAAGCTTTAGTCTCTGTAGCGTTTTGAGCTCTCATCACCAAGAAGTCTTGCCAAAGACCAGTTGGCTGTGCCTTTTCCAGCAGTTTCCATTCTATATGATCTGCAGAACAGAAAATGAACTGAAAGCAAAGTTCCCATGTGAATTTGCAAAGGATTTCTGTGACTCAACATAATAATTTGCTTAAAAGAAAAAATAAAGCAGACAAAAAAGCTAAATCTATACATAGGTCTGTTACTTTCTAAAACACACCTATTTCAGGTTTTGTTATCACCTTCTCTTACCCTGTATAAGCAAAAACCAGTGAGTAAACCTGAGATTTAATACCAATTCAAAGCCTGTGAGACTCATAGTTTAATAAGTGAGCTACAAAATCTGCATGGATGCTGCATGGTCCAGTAAGAAGTCCAGCTTCACAAGAAGTGAAGGCCAGTAAGGAGTGAATTCTGCAGTGGGCTGGTTCCAGGAGACTCAAACATGGTAATGGCAGAGAGATTTCCACCTGCATTACTTTATATTCATTATGGTCCACACCCACTGATAATCAGTTTGACGAGAGTCTGTTGCAATTCAGACATGGGTACTGAGACCTGATTCACTTCCAGATACTTTTACTGCTGCAAGTCTTTCAAACCTATAAGGCCAAGTGAGACTAGAGGTCCTAGGAGAAAGGTCTTGCTGCAAGAAAAGCCTGAATTACAGCTTTCTTTACAGACAGTGATCAGCTTGTTGAGAGATGCTGTCTTGAACATCGCTGGTACTACCTGTTTCATCATCTTTACCTGTTTGCTTACTCTATTTTTCAGCCCCTAGGGCTTTGGGGCAGTTTTGGGGGATTTACCATCCTGCCTGCACAGCATAAGAAGTGGTCTAAGGCTACAGCTCTTGGGCTGTGTGGCAGCCCCATGGTCAACCTAATCTCTTGTTTAGGCAATTGCACATGGTAACATTTACATATTGTTATACAATCCCTCTACTTCACAGCAAGTATATATTGTGTTTATCATATAATTTAACAACCAGCTGTACAGGCCAGGAGACGTTTGTTTGTTTCACAGGGATTTATCCAGTGGTGCATTGATTTCTTTCTGGGGGACCCTTTGCTCTGTTATACTTCTGCTACTAGTTCTCTTCCTCCAACAGTGGGCAATGGCAATGCTCTCAGGGTGCAAAAAGCCCCTTAAGAAGTAAACCTGGAGTAATTACAGTGTTTCTTCAAAAATCCACATCATTCCCTTGCTGGATTTTTTACACCTGGAATTTATATTCCTTTGACATATCTTAATTACACACGGCATTGTTTCTGCTTCCTGAATAGGCATCTTTAGGCTCCAATGTCAACACAAACACTGGTAGAAGGATGCAATTATGGCACTTTTGCCTCTGCTAATATTCCCATGACTTACGTCACACAGAACCTCTGTGGCAGGTGACCCAGTTACTACAGACTTGGTCAGTTCAGGCCTTCACTCTTGCAACACGGTTAAAACCATCATTTGCAACAGAGCCCTGCAACTGGTCAAGTGGAAGGCATGTGACCTGGTGTGGCTTTAATTGTAATGCAGACAGGACTTCTCATTCACATAGCCCAGGACTAACACATACCTCTGCTGCAATGCCAGAGGACACCAGAAACGTAGGAAGTTGAAAAAGGAAAGAAGGCTGCTTGGATAATTTACTCAGACAATTACTGTCTCATCATTACTATTCCTGCTTGGAAGAATGTTTACTACTGCCCCTAGAAAAAGAATGGCAAGAGAAAATTAAATATACAGCTGAATGGAACCACAGAATAAATTATATTTAGCATAGCAATTAGAGTTTCTTCCAGACTATATGTATTATGAACAACCTACATTTGTGTGGTCAACAACCCTGCCTCATAAACATCTCTGTAATTAATTTGAAATAACAAAAACCAGGGGGAAATAATGCAGTGTTATTTTTGCTCCCTTTAACAGAGTGTTTGGCTCCTGTGCTATATGCAGAGAGTTGATTCACCACAACTGATGAAGACTCGAGCTAGGAAAGAAGAGGAGGACTCAAGGATACTGGAGATGAAGATGGTGGCAAAAACCTCCTAAAGTGATAAAAAACAAGTTGGTTATGGTTTACAAAAACAATAAACAGCAAAGTAGCCACTGCTTAACAGTCTAAAGGTTGGGCTTATCTATAACTAAGGGGAAGGGTCCCCTTAACAGCAACCATAGGCACTCTATTCTCTAGAAGTCCTGTCCCATTCTCCTTTTGCAATATCCTCCCCTCCATAAGCCTCTAACCCACAATTCTTTCAACTTTTGCAAATGACACTGGCTGTCTTCCAACCCAGAGCTTCCTTATGTAGTGCTTTATGAGCAGATGTTTGGTATCTTCATAAATTCCTGTTCTGGCTGAGTAAGAGGGAGGGGGGCCAGAATTCTCTGCTGCTCCTACAAGAGTGTCTCCATCTCTGCTCGAAACATGCTCAAAGAGCAGAGACTGGGCAGTTATTCCCTTTGTCCCTTTATCTTGGAGGATTCACACCCCTAAAGCAGGGCAGAAAGGCTATGTCAGCTTCCCTCAGCTGAGTGCTTCTTCAACTTGTATTTAAGTGGCTTTAAGCAACTCATTAAGCAATAGCACATTCTTTGGCTATGAAGACACACTTACTGAGCTTGTTCACTACTTCGGTTACAGGAATAAGTTTATTAATTCAGGGCCATGCAGTTAATACATTCATAGCAGTACAGTTAAGAGTCAAGAACCCCATCACGCACCTCTTACAGGCAAAGCTTCCATTTGGTTGACTGGAATTTTGGCTGAGTGATAAAAATACGCAGCCCTGCAAACACAACATTCATTTAAGTATTGTAAGGGAGATGGCTACCAGCAACTTGCTGTAAACTCTGTCATTCATTCAGAAAGACAGACTATACCAGTCCACATACATCACATTCATTATTCAACCGACTCAACTCAGTAGCTACAACCCTTTCCTAAATAAAAGGGTCTGGCTTCTACTAAAGCCAAGAGCATTTTTTAATGGTGGGTCTAAAGGAGGATAACTTCAGGCCTAAAATGCATGATAATAGAGTCTGATAATATGACTGTGAATTGGAGGCAAACCCAAGGCAACACTGAGGTCCTATGCTGCTCAGTCCTGCAATACCAAGCAACAGAGCCTCTCAGGTTCATGCAGTTCAACATTACTTTGTGATACTTAAGGCCTTTGTGGCTTTAACACATGACCTTAAGCATGGAGCCTCCTATGCTGAAATGGTATCATGGAATATCCAATTTTTCACAACAGCTGACATCATACTTTTGCAAAGATTTACTCAGTCACTTCAGAGATACATTCATCTTCCACGTAGGAACTCTGGTGAGATGCTGCAGCAACTCTTCAGCAGCAGAAAAAGGTCTTACCAATAAACTTAATGAAGACTATCTAAAAAGTCACTTGTTAATTCAGACAAAACTCTGGTACGTTTGCCTTTTTCCTTTTATTTAGGATGTACTTTTAGCATCCATTCATTTACTGTGGATACTGATAGTAAATCCTTAGAAAGCATGTCACTATGTTGTTGGGTTTCTTGTTTGTTTTTACAATTCTACTATCAGGAATCACTGGGCATCCCCCTTTGACCAACCTCACCCACCCCCCTCAACTATAAGACATCAGAACTTACCCAAGTGTTAACTTGGATCTGACACTCCTATGGTTTGTATTCTCAGCCACACTTTAGTGGAGAACCAAAACCAAGCAAGAAACAGACGTGATCATTTTTGTCTTCTTAAGAAGGTAATCAAGATCTGAAAGGAAAAGGTGTTTAATTTGCAAACTTAGGAAAAAAAATATATAGGTTTTATAGTAGCCAAAATAGTGGGCTATCATATATGTAGTGGCTTAAAAATCAGCAGTTGTTTTCACTTATAGTCTCTAGAGACAGTTACAACAGTCCTTAGCTAGATGCAGTGAGTTATGTACTGGGAATCCCCACTGCAAGCATGGGCAATGTGACTCTCAAGAAGAAGGGACAAACACCACAATCTCACACATTCAGAGAATTTGGCTTCAGTTTCTGGTATCAGCCACAAAATTTCTGTCTGGCCCTTTGCTAATGTCCATGCATTAGACTCCTCATGTATTAAAACAGGTATTTTAAAAGCCTTCTCAGGAACTGTTAAGTGTTGAAAAAGAATTTGAGGCAGTGTCAGGGAAAGCCTTGGAAAAAGGCGCACAATGGTACCTAAACTTAATACAAATAAGGAACTTATGGTGGGCACCTTGGCTTGTCCTCTGTCCAGTTATTTCAGGTAAGAAGTCATCTTAAACATTGGTGTTAGAGGCATCTAATACTTAAGAAATTTAAGATCATAGAATAATAGAATCATAGAATAGTTAGGGTTGGAAAGGACCTTAAGATCATCCAGTTCCAACCCCCCTGCCATGGGCAGGGACACCTCACACTAAACCATGGCACCCAAGGCTTCATCCAACCTGGCCTTGAACACCACCAGGGATGGAGTATTCACAACCTCCCTGGGCAACCCATTCCAGTGCCTCACCACCCTAACAGGAAAGAATTTCTTCCTTATATCCAATCTAAACCTCTGCTGTTTAAGTTTCAACCTGTTACCCCTTGTCCTATCACTACAGTCCCTAATGAATAGCCCTTCCCCAGCATCCCTATAGTCCCCCTTCAGATACTGGAAGGCTGCTCTGAGGTCTCCACACAGCCTTCTCTTCTCCAGGCTGAACAGCCCCAACTTTCTCAGCCTGTCTTCATACAGGAGGTGCTCCAGTCCCTGATCATCCTTGTGGCCTCCTCTGGACTTGTTCCAACAGTTCCATGTCCTTTTTATGTTGAGGACACCAGAACTGCACACAATGCTCCAGGTGAGGTCTCACAAGAGCAGAGTAGAGGGGCAGGATCACCTCCTTTGACCTGCTGGTCACGCTCCTCTTGATGCAGCCCAGGATACGGTTGCTTTCTGGGCTGCAAGCACACACTGCAGCCAGCTCATGTTCATTTTCTCATCGACCAACACCCCCAAGTCCTTCTCTACCATGTTTCTCAATAAAAGCTCTCCCCAGTAAGTAGCTGAAAGACACCACAGTCTGAGCTCAACGAACAGTGACTGAGAGGAGACCATTCAAGCAGGACCTGATTAAATAAATCACTTTTGCTTATCAGTCAGTAAGAAACTGTGGTTAGTTTCTATACCAAAGCCTTTTCTAAGCAGCTGCTTTGCTTCTATTTGATGTTTCTAGACCTTTGCAGAAAGACAAACAGAAGTGCAGCAGGGTTTCCCCACTGACATCACAGCCACTGAGACTGGGGATGACCTTTAAGGGTGAGCACACACAAGATTTGAGTCTGAATATATGAACCTCTACTCAAGCTCCACAGCCGGGCTTTTGGCCAGTCCATCTCAGCTTACTTGTTACTGAAAGGTGAACTGAAAACAACTTAAAATAAGCACAATCTGGAGAAAACTGACATATTACCTTTACTGAATTTCCCCCATGTGAAGTGACAGCATGTAAGAACAGGAGAGAAAATGAACACGCTGCTGATGACTTATTTCTGTAGGAGGAATATCATTAAACAGATTGATCATTTTACAGCATATGCCAAACATTTACCCTGAATTGCAGAAAAGCAAACATCTCTGTACTGCGCAACTTACCATTTGGTGTGACCCGTGATTTATTTAGTGGGTGAATAGGGGAACAGAAACTGGGGATTCCCTTGCCTTCTCATTGCTAGGACTCGGCTGTTTGTAAGTCATTTTCCTCAAAATGCTACTCCCAGAGGTATATTTTTGTCCCATTTCTTAACTAAATTACCACAAACAATCACTAGAGAGAAAATACTCTATCCATGATTTTCCTATTGCCCATGATTTGACAAAATGGATCTTTATTTTATTCACGAGTGCATCGAACAAAACCTACTGCTTGCTGTACAGGCTCTCCCAACAGCTGCCATTCTACATAGCATAAAAGGTATCAGGAAAGACCTGTAGAAACACTCAGAATGAGTCAGGGAAACTAACTTGATGCTATACTATCTAGTAAAAAACAGAAGTGAATGTAATGACCAACTATAAGTCTTGCAAGAAACACTTAAAGACTTCAAGTTTCGTATAGATTATTCAGAAGCAGGGCCAACTTTCAGTTTCCTGACGGTCTAAAGCCTGCCTCATTTGAGAGCAGAAAATAACTTAAAATAGCTATTCCTTCTTTAGCTTAGTTATTAGAAATCTCACAGTGACAGGTTTATGCCCTTCTGCTCAAGCAGTAGAAAAGGCTGCACAGAACGAAACGTGAATCTGGTATCAAAGCAGTAAGAGAGGAAAATCAATCTGATAAAACTCACAACAATCACACTAACACAGTGCTGAAGGCATAGAGCCAAGCACTGATACACCAAGTGATTCACCAAACCTCAGCTTTTCTTCTCTGTGTGCATGCACTCGTATAGAGACTATGATGCGTTTCTGTTCTGCCCTAGTGACCACAGAGGAAAAATGGAGTGGGATTAAAACTGCATGGAAAAAATACATTCTAGCATCTCCAGCTTTAGTTGAGTAGTTTAGTAAGTAGGTACTATGTTTTATTTTTGTAACATTACCATCAATGCACTTCGGTGGTTGTGGGTAGTCAACACTTCCCATTTTAAGGTCACATTTTCAGCTACTCCCAGTTTGTCAAAAACATTTCTTTGGACTATGAGCACATATACTGTGCCTCCACCTGATTTTTTAGGAAAACCAGACCAAAACTGACTCAGTCGTTTCTAAGAAGGATCCTGGGGAATAGAAATACATTCAAAGAATTCTTAATGCTTTTATTAAGAAACTCTTCTTCACATTTGGAAAACAGGGCCATGAAATTTCACCCAGGGGCTGTGCTGGTGTCGCTTTTGGACTTTTTGCTTTTCCTTTGAAAAAACACACCTATCTGAGCATGTGTTGAACTTTTGAAAGGGTTGAACTTACACACGCTAGCCGGGCTTGTTTAGTAGCCAGTTTCCAGCTTTCTCTCCATTGCACACACTGCAGAGTGAGTGGGATGGTCCCTGCAGCAGGCAGCTGACTGCCAGGCTGCCACACACTAAAACTGAAACAGGGGAGGTTATTTGTCCTCTTGGTTCAGGACTCCTGGGATATTTCCCTCTATCAACACAGAATAAAGTACCATCCAGTTCAAATGCAGAGGAAGTGAAAATGGATTTAGGTGAGAAACGAAGATCTATTGGAGAGACAGGAAGACAGGCAAGGACTCAAGATCAGATGGAATGAGGAGATGAAGCATGAATAAGAAACGAGGTTAGATGAAAAGAGCAGGGTGATTCAGACAGGATCTTCCCAGCAAAGAGGAACTGCCCAAGAATGCACAGTCCCACTCTGATTTTCTATTAATTTCCTGAAGGTCACAGAGCTGAGAGGCAAATAGGCTTTATGTTGAAAGAGAAAACCCAGCCCCCAGGCTGCTCTTTGGCCAAGATCCCCTCCAGAAAGAAATACACAAAGTCCTGCAGCCTGGAGCCCTGAGCCATATTCAGAGGTATAGATGATGGCTACAACGTCAGAGCACAGCAGCCTTCAGCACACTGCAGTGGTGCAGTTGCATGTCAGCACCATCACAGCACACGCAGCTCAGCCCCCAGCCTGCCTCCACTACAGGGCTTGGGGCAGGAAACCATCCCCAGCGTGGGAAGCCCAGGCCACAGCTCCCTTCACCCTGCTGGGGAAAGGGCACACAGTACTCATAGTGCAGTGGGGGCATGGAGGGACACAGCAGCACCCACTGGTGTGGTGCTCAGGAGAGGAACACGCCTGTTTTCACAGTAGGAGGTTACTGCTCAGATGAGGATGAATCAGCCATGTGATCCCCACTGGAGACAGGGCATGAATGCTTCCAGCATGAAGGGGTTCTTTGCAGCTGAGGGGCTCAGATATGTAACACACTACACATACATAACGCATACCTAACACACTACAGGCCTAGGCTTTCATTTACTGGAATAAAGCATAGGACCAGCCTCTTTATAAGAAGTGTGATGAGGTAATTGCAAAAATACAGCTAGGAATTTTTGCTTGTGTTTTTTAGGCTAAACAGCTTATGTCACCAAGTACTACATAAAGCCAGGACAATAAGCCCCCTCCCTCACAAAGTCAAGATAAACAGTTTCAAGATAACTTCTTTTTCCCCCCATTTGCTTTTTACTCATTAAAGCAAAAAGTATTACTTTCTCTCTCTGTTTCTACAGGGACATCCACTGCAAGAGCAGAAGTGTAGGTGACTTCACATTAACTGTTTCTTTGCTTGTACCTAACAAGTGAAACCACAGGAAATGTTAATTTCTGCAACAGAATTTCTTGTTTAAAGTTACTAATCATACACAATTTCAGTACAGAACTGCTCCTCTTTAAGGAGATTGACTCTGCATCCCTCTGGCTGATTCCATCCTCCAAGCCACACACACACAGAGCAACCAGCTAAGAGAGCAGACAGAAAACAGCAAAGTTTGCAGGAAGTCTGATATCAAAGAGCCTCCCCTCACTGAGTCTTATTGCATAAGTAACTTTCAGTGACTCTAACAGAGAACTTGCTCTATAAACAAAGAAAAACATTTAAGGTTAATTGTCAAAGTGTCTTTATTTAAAATAGCTGAAAACTAATCTGCATAATCTGAGAGTAGTAACACACTTCTGCCACATCCAGGGAAACTCCAGAACACTGATGTCACTCTGCACTGGGCCAAGTAGTGAGTCAGGAAGTAGCAAGATATAGAGTGTAATCTCATGTATGCTGAATCAAGTCCGAGAAACTAGTAATCTAAATTCTTCCTAAAAATTCTTCTGAAAATCCTAAGAGTGAGGGAAATAAAAAGTAAGAGCAATTAGAAGGTAACTGCAAAGCAAGAGTGAAAAAAGATCTAGGTAAAGGCATATACTTTCTATCTATTTAGCTAGGTTAGTAGGAGACTAATTGCATAAATGCACATGCTGACATAGAGGTTGAGGGCAAAAGAGCCCATAACAGTCTTGGAATACTCAAGTGGAAGAAGCAGTTTAAAAGCATGGTAATATTACAGGGTTGTAGGCTATTTATAACACTTACTTTCCATATTTGCTCTGCTGTTTCTCTCATTGCCTACTTCAGCTTTAATTCCTTCAAATTCATGTCAGATTTTTATTTACACAGGTGCTGAAGTTGTATATACATAGTCTAGTACACAGGCTGGTCAATATTTCAATACCTTAGTTTAAATACAGGTCACAAAACCAGTTTATAAACTGGTTCTGCTAAAGGCCACTGAAGTAACATGGGTATTGTTTCTTAATTTTAACCTGTGAGTAAACTTAGGCTGCAAGGCCTAAGTTTGGGGTATTTTTTTGGAGGGAAGAGGGAAGAATAAGACCTCTCAAATCCACTAAGGCCAAGAGATAAGTTGCATTTGAAGCAAGCTGGAAATCAGAAGCAACAAGGAAAAAAAACCCAAGTATATTGTGATAAATATCACTTTCTCCACACATTTGGAATACTAGCCATAGGAGAAATGACAGAGAATGAAGACCTTGCAAGATACATGCCTCCTTCTATGCCTCTGTAGTCTTGTCACTAGGGTTTTTTGGTGCATGTTGAAGATTAGATTAGAACTCAGAGTTACTCTTTAAGCCAAGCAACTCACTTTCTGTTGTCCACAGAGCTAACTGGGACCTCACCTGTCAAGGCAGTTCTCAAACTGCACTATTCAGAGGGCAGGAATTCAAAACCTGGAAAGACTAGAAGCAGGGAAGCAGTGCTCCTGGTCTCCTCATTTACTTTAGCATGACATTATTTTGTGGGATGTGTTTTTTGTGGCACTGCTCCCCCTTACACAGGCCTTACATTTGGTTGAGCTGCTTGGGTTTTTTAAGCAGATCCCATCTACATTGAAAAAAAGAGGCTGAAGATTTTAAATTTCTCTTTGAAAGATATTATTTTACAGCACATACAAAAATACTCTGGAAAAAACATACAGCATCTACAAAACCACCAAATTACAAAGAACTCCCAAGAGAGACAGCATAACATTTGTTTCTTAAGATCAGAATTTCTCCCCACCCCTCAAAAACCCTGATGCACTAACTGAGTAAGCAGTGTTAGCAGTTTACAGAACCAGACTACTACAAGTTTTCATGTACCCATTAAGAACAGCTTTTAGGGTTTATCTGAAGCCACTTTCTGCATGCCATGTGCTTTCAAGACTGCAGCTTGTAGGTAGGTAGTAGTGTCACAACAGCCTCAGCTGTGCATCTTTAGCTGTGTGTTCCAACTTTAGCTTTACTACCCATTGACAATAAAAAGACCCATCAAGTTTCACACTGGAGCAGTCTTAAGGATAAAAATCAGATAACATGGCTTGAGACACATCCATCATCTCTACACCTGGGTACCATCCTCTGCTGCCTTTCCTCCAGTAGAGGTATTTATGGGCCTCCATGGGAGGCAATACTTGTGTAGTGCATGGCTGTGCTAGACAGTGGAAAGCTACTACCTGAGGAAGCTGAGCACCATTGTGACAGATGCGCAGGAGTGAATGTGCCAAATGGGAAAATAATTTAAGATAAGAACAATGGATGCACATGACCTAGGAAAGCACAGATAAATACAAGCACATTCATATACACTTGAACTCAGAATGTGGTTGCAGTGACTAGTTAACCAGCTCTGCTTACATACATTCTGAATCCCAAGACACAGGACAGGTCACTTTTTGTGGCTTTTTCCAAAGCTGTTTCAGCTGGTGACAATTAAGACTTTTTAAAAGACTAGTAAGTATAAACTGTTACAAGAACATGCAAAGAGTAGGTCAAAGCATTGAACAATGCTATAAAACAAAACCATGATTGTAACTGGCCAGTTGCAGTATGGCAAGAGTGACCTTCCATAGTCTTGTTTGTAACTACAATACATGTTGATAATATGGATCTCTAAAGTGCTTTCCATCTTTACCCGAAGAGAAACCGATTACCCATTAAGGGTAAGTTTGATGGATCTTTTAATAATACGAATGCTATTTGTTGGAACAGGAGATGAAGAATCTGGTAGTTCTTTACTGGAAAGCCTCTAAAACACACAAAAAGATGCCACAAAACAGAAAAGAAAAAAAAAATAAGTTTTGAATTCGTTAATTCAGAAGTAGCAGCAGATAAACCCTTTCCTAGCTGAATATAACATTCTTTATGTACCAAAACACTATGGCCCAAACCCAAATATTTCTACAAGGATTTTTGTTTACCACACCACTTGTTATCACCAGTTTGCAGAGGAAAAGCATCTTTCCCCTGCACATTTCTTTCCCACCATCAACTGAGATAATTATATTCCCGAGGAGGGGGAATAAGTTGCAGATTGCATAAAAGCATAAGAGGAAGCCACCATTCTTCTCAGAGCCATGGATCAGGACTGTCTCTACTAGCCACTTTTATGCTTCAAAGCTTCCAAGTCTTGTCACAGAAATCAGTATACAATAATTTAGATAGTAAGAGCTCCTTATAGGAGACCTGCAAGGAGTACAGACCTTTTTGCTCATGAGAAACAGAAATGAGGAAATAAACTGTGCCAGTGATTGAGAGCAAGGAAAGGTGGTTTTCAGAGTTCAATAACTTGGAAGCTTTGGCTTCACTTTTGCGAGTATACCTGGAAGGTCATTGTTCAGCTATTCAGTCTGGTGGAAGCACGACAGGCAAAAGTTTATCAACTACTTTGAACCCCCAAGTTTACAGGGATGAATAGCATTTAAGTCTTTATAGGAAGAAAAGAAAATTCTACTTTTGATTTACCTATGAATATGTAGACACAATATATAATACCTGTGATCTTGTTGTCTTGATGACTGGAGTAAGCATGGCTTTTCCTCCAAAGAAGTTCTAGAAAAAAGACAGAAGAGATTTATCAGGCAGTATTTTAAGCCCTATAAACACAAATACAGTGCTTCAGCTATTTCAGCCTTCACTTTGCCAACAAGATCACATTTTGATTTGAGGGTGTGCCCTCAAGAGTTCATGCTTCAGTAGCAAGCTACACTAAAGCTCTTTATTCCTCCCTCTGAGAGGCCAAATGCTTTAGTCTTTTAGTAGCTGTAGTTTACATTAGTGAATCAAGTAGCTTAAAAAAAAAACAAACTAAGTGATTTCAAGCATGGCAAGAAGCTAGATACTACCAAATCTAGGAACAGTATTGAAAAAGACAGGTCATATAGGTGTAATTCTTGCAGAACAAAAAATGAAGAGAAATACATTAAAACGCACATTTTTGTTCACATCAGTAAATGCATAAAGTCTTTATGTGAGGTAGTTTAGGCACTAGAACAGCCCATTCAACTTTTCAGTCTGAGTAAAAAAACATTTGAAAATTACATTTCCTGTAGCTCTCATGACATCTTCTGGGTTGCCACAATCACTGAATGCCGAGTCCTGTCCAGCTTGCTAGAAGAACAGAATACACAGATGCAAAATAAGTGCTGTACTGAAATTACCTTTGTATTTGGGTACAGCTTTAGTCAACACAATAATGTACCAGTGGCCATTCTTAAAACATTTAGATAAGGCTACCATTATCACACAGGCATCTCAAGCCTTGGTTCTTTACACAAACTTTGGTTCTTTACAAGTATCCAACTTGAGGTTTCTCTACTTGTTCTTTGACTCAAAGAGAGGTCAAGGTATTTAAGATTTATATATAGCAATAAAACATTAAATCTTGTTCTTGTGGAAGCTTTAGGTTTATGTTTAACAAACAACTCCACACTGTCATTTCAGAAATGGATCACCTACAAGTAGGCTATTGATTTCTAAAGCAACAGAACTACCAATATGCATTCAAACATCATCGGCCAGAACAAGATAAACTAATGTTTTTACAATCATACATTCATATACTCTTCATTTTGAGATAGTTTTTTTCTGAATTGTTTTAAAAACTGCTTCCAAATGAGGCAGTTCAGGTCAGTGCAGTACTATAATAGTGCAGTCACATTTAGAGACCCTGCTACCAGTCTTGTTTCAATTGCTCAAACAATATTCAAGACAATTTCTCCTACCTATATCGTAGTAAAACTATTATTATACTTAAATTTAGATTCCTGAATCTGCTGGGAATGTATATATGAATTTCTTCTCAGCAACTTCATTCATTCTACATCAATAACTAATACTACTTCAAACCTCCCTGACCCAGCCCCTCTTCCTCACCTTTTCTCCATCAGTTATTTTTTTGGGGCGTTCATCTCCGATTGAGGTGGGTGAATAAGGTCGTTTAGAGGCAGTATTCTTTGGGTCTGTAACTGGAGTCCCAGTTAATTCATGCTGCCCTTGGTCAAAACGTGGTCCTACTTTAGAAACTGTGTTACGTTCTGAAATGGTGCAACCAGTTACAGGTGCTGATGTTGTTCTTCCGAGTGAAACCTCCATTTCTGCAAGATGTAACAAGGTTTTAGAGTTCAGCCATGAAATTAAAGACTGCATTCCACCCACGATTTCAGCACATACTTGAATCAGTAATAGGCATACAGAATCTCATGGATACTGATGGCATAGCTCCAAGAGGTATCTTCTCTTTGTTGTTAATGGTACTGGATCTCTGATACACAACAGCTCTGTAAAAGTCAGGCACCAGAGTTATAAAATGCACCAGAGTTATAAAATATATAGTATTTTGCCAGTTGCAAAATACTATGTATTTCCAGAACATTCACGCAAGGCAAACATTTACCTTCTTAGCCCATTGTCACAGTTCTATGAAACAACACAAAAGCAGAGACAAACTAGTATGAGATCTTCATTTTCATAGAATAACAGAACAGTTTGGGTTGGAAAGGACCTTCAGATCATCCAGTTCCAACCCTCTGCCATGGGCAGGTATACCTCTCACTAGAGAGGAGAACAGTTATCTACACATAAAATACTCCAGCTTCAAGTTACACACTTGAATAACCTAACAGGATTTCTATTCAAGTCCAAATAATTTCTCTAGTATCAAGTAGTTCTTCATTCCTATGTGTTCACGTATGTTAATCTTTCAAGGATTTCTTTAGCCTGCCTCCCCCCAGTTAAAAGCAGTTTCTTCCAGTTCAAAGGTTACAGTCCAACCTTTTTGTCTCTGTTGCGTAGGTTTCCATTTTAGTTATCTCATGTAATACAGAGGAATGATATGGAGCTCTGGAGTCCCTGTCTCTGGAACTGTCCAAACAGTTTCCATCTGCAGAAATCTTCTTGCACTGACGCTCACAGGCATTTTTACCAGTATCTGGCATACTTTGCTGAAACAACAATTAAGAAAATAATAATGAAGTCTTCAAGTAATTAGTAAAGAAAAGAAAAATGCCAAAAGGGCCAGATTTTTATGATACCTTCTTTTTTTTCTGAATGGCTTCAGCTGGCAAAAAATAGTGGAGATGCTTCCTCTTCACATGAGCTGCCTCAATCTTCATTCCTTCTTTTAGCACATTGAGGTTGCTAGCCTGCCTATAAACTAACATCGGATTATGTTGTAGGTTAGTGCGGATGTCTGCATTAGGTATTTGTCAGTTACATATATTTAAGAGCAAGTGTCTAATCTGTCTAGCCCAGAGAGCAAGAAGTTTCCAGCCTAACTGAACATAAAATGCTACCCAAGCACCCCAAATACTCTTAAGATTACTGTGGCCTGAAATGTCCATTTCACATCCAGCATGGACCAGATACATAAACACACATTTGAACTTAAATTGCTGTTATGTGCTCAGCTACAGCTATGGTTTGCTAATAGTACAGTTCACATCTGAGCTGATTTTAACCCAAAGGAGATTAGTTTTTCTGGTTGAAAAACTAGAAAAACTTAGAGGACTTTCTGAATCAACCCAATTGTGCACAGCTGATGAGATCAGATTCAGACTCCCTTTTTATTTGATATTTACAGTGGTTATTGTGGGTTGGTTTTTTTTTTGTTAACAGTTCTGTAACATCAGCTGACTTCTTAGTAGTTTAAATGTTAGAATTCTATCTGCTCGAGAAAGTAAGACTGGATTTTAGGGACCTGTGACTTCCCAGAATCACTGCAATTTCTGCATGTTTTTCTTAATCACCTGCAAACAGCCCTTTACACAACTTGAAAATGCTATATGAGCACAGCAGTTATTACAGAATTCAGTCACATTTAGATAAGCTTGTGTAAACAGACCTATCATGCGTGTAAAGGGAAAGCCAGATTATGAACAGAGAGTGGGAATCAAACTAAGGTCATGCAACAAAAGGTCTAGAAATTTAATAAAAGCCTAAATATAGATATCCACACCAATATGAACAGTTGCTTCAGAATAAATTCAAGTTTGTTTGTGAGTGTTTGCACTGTGATCTGCAGAACTGTTATTTCACATACAGTGCACAGTGTATAATTGTAGTAGCCACTTTTGTTTCAAGGTGAACTTACTTTAAAGCTAATCTATGTGTTACTCTACAGAAATACCCAATAGCTTATGCCAGATGAAAGCACAATTAATTTTGTGAAGCCATTTCCACTGCAATCAAAAACATGAAACCCTACAAGACTAGAGCAAAATATAGGCTTACCTGTACTTGTGAATGACTGTACAACATGAGTTAAATCAACGTTAATACTTTCTGCATTTTCCACTTTCTTAAACTCGATTCCAAGAAACCACATTGACACAAGCTCACCCCTAAAGAGAAAGATTCACAAATCATATTTATGCACAGAGACCATTTATTTGGATGCTAGCATCTACTCTCAAGAAGGGATTAAGCAAAACAATTCAGTTGTACACATCAAATCAAGGTTAGTCAGCTCGCACTTAAGATCTAAGAGTACTTCTCTCTGAAGTTCTCCCTTCTTTATGGAATCATAAAATAGTTAGAGTTGGAAAGGACCTTAAGATCATCCAGTTCCAACCCCCCTGCCACGGGCAGGGACACCTCACACTAAATCATATCACCCAAGGCTCTGTCCAACCTGGCCTTGAACACTGCCAGGGATGGAGCATTCACAACTTCCCTGGGCAACCCATTCCAGTACCTCACCACCCTCACAGTAAAGAATTTCTTCCTTATATCCAATCTAAACCTCCCCTGTTTAAGTTTTAACCCATTACCCCCTGTCCTGTCACTACAGCCCCTAATGAAGAGTCCCTCCCCAGCATCCCTATAGGCCCCCTTCAGACACTGGAAGGCTGCTATGAGGTCTCCACGCAGCCTTCTCTTCTCCAGGCTGAACAGCCCCAACTTTCTCAGCCTGTCTTCATGTGTAAAACAATCTTACATGCTCAGAACCTTTGTAGGTTTGTAGGTATATGTCAGAGCATATACCTACAAACAATAGGTATTCCACTGAACATCTCCCAAATAAGCCAAAGTGAATATGAACAAGCTATAATACATTGACCAAACTGTATCTCAGAAACTCACTGTTTACAGAGTTCTTGGTTACCAGGGAAAGATTGTGGCTTCACATGTACCATATTTATAAATTCATTCCTCTCCAAATTTCCAACCAGGACACGAATTTTAGATTCAACGAGGCCAATCCTAAGAAGAACCAGAGATACTTATTTTTAACTGTATCCAGCACAGGAGTTACATGCCTTTTCATAGTACAATGCTAATACAGAAAAGCTAACAAATCAATAAATAGTAAGCTTCGTTCAGCTGAGTAAATACTGGATTTCTATATCGCACACACTGCAGTTTAAGATGTTTCTAGTGACATGCGAGGTTTAACATTTCCAAAGACAGAAATAAGCAAGTTTAACTTCTACTTTCAACAGTTCAGATACAATATTTCAACCTATACCTCTGGCTGCATTTTGAAGTGCAGCAAAACTCCTTTTTACCCCAAAGATCAAGGACAAGAGCAATTCAGAAAAGGCGCAAGCACAACTGTTCTATTACAACCAAGTAAAGATGCAATTCTTCCTGTAAAAGAATTCCTGACTGGTGAAAAAAAATTTACTCTTCCCAAATTGGAAAATGTTCATTTAATAATCAAAAGGATCTAGTTGACACAGGAAGAAATTATTAGAACTTCAGTTATGTGTATGTAACTTGTAAATAAGTATATATATATATACTTTAAGCTCATGTTTAGAAGTTTTTGCCAATGGGAGTGCACAACCAAAAAAGTTTGGAGACCACGGGTCTGTAAAGTCAATAGAGGATCAGGCTCTACAGTGTCCATTACGCATCTGATAACATTGGTTAATCTTTTTGCTTCAGTCTCTGCAACAGGGAACATCTTCCTACTAGCTGAAGTAGTGTTGGGTAAGCAGTCTCCTTAGACTCTTTGCATCTGCTTCTCCATGTAACACAGAGCCTCAAACCTTCAGGCATACAGATATAAACCCTCCTTCTTCCTTCTCATCATGACTTGGAATTATGTTTACTCCCCTTCATAAAGAAAAAGGCTTTTACTTTTGCTGGTCAACTGTCTACTGAACTTGCTGCCGTATTCCATTCCTAGTTGCTTAGTTTTATACTTCATTTCTTAATACAGATAACAGGAATAAAGTTCAACACTGAGCTAAGTTCCAGTTATGTACTGAACTCCATTTAAAGCAAGACTTACCATTCTAAGTGATGGTCCTCCGTAGAGGCACTAGCAGTCAGCACAATGTAATGTCTAGAAGGAAAATTAACATACTAGCTCAGGACTTCATATTACTTCAAGTGAAATACACTGTCTGAAATGAATAGAATATAACTTCTGGACAAGATAGATTATATCGTGTATTCAGCACAGTATTAAGTGATTACATCCTTTAGAACTGCATTCTGCTATACTCCAAGTATCACAGTTTACTTTTTTCCTAACAAAAAGTGTAAGTGGCATAACACATACAGATTTTCTATCTTCCCTATACTATCCCCTATACTTACTTACCAAAATTTAAATTACACTACTTCCAGTTCCTGAAAAACAAACATTATGCTATGTTCTATTTTAGATTCCAAGTTAAAACTCACCATGCACCCAGTTAGTACATCATTTGAAGTTCCGAGAACAGATTTCATACATACTTGTACTTCTGAAAGAAGTTCAGGGGTTCAAAGAGTTTCGACCAGTCTGATTTCCCTTGGAGAATCTCATTTGTAACTGCAAGACCTACAATTGAGATTGAAAACATAATTACCATTTTGGTTTTTAGACTAGCAGAGCATGATATAAACTTCATAAGATTAAGGGTTTGAACATTAGTTGAAAGATCAAAAAACAAACTCCCTTGACAACATGCAGGTCTACTACAACAGTTCACTTTGAAACTATTCCCTTATTCCCTGCAACAGGTATAATCCCCAGAGGCCTGTGCTACCTAAAAGGACAGAATAGCTCACAGAACATAACTAATTCAGATAATGCAGCTTCAAACAGCAAGAATTGTGCTTTAAAATCAGTTAATAAGCATGGAAAAAAACTTTACCACGTTTGAATTCCTCTACCATTATCGCCCGTGTTGATGGAGACACATTGTATGTGGAGTTCTGCTGTGGGTAGGCAGGAGTGATGATAGGCATGACATGATACCGGTCCGCTGGGTTCACCTATGACGTTAAAACAAACCTGTTTAGTATTGATTTAGATTAGAAGAAAGTTTAAAGGCTTCTGAATTCAATGTCTACATACCCTTGGGTCCCATACTGGTAAATTAAGGTTGCTCTCTTCAGGTTGTTTCAGCAATACAGGATTTGGCCATTCCCTATATGAAAAAAAC
This sequence comes from Melopsittacus undulatus, assembly GCF_012275295.1. NCBI lineage: Eukaryota > Metazoa > Chordata > Aves > Psittaciformes > Psittaculidae > Melopsittacus > Melopsittacus undulatus. Next base: position 4,011,709 of record NC_047529.1, on the reverse strand, counting down.
GCCAGTAACTGTCTGTTTTCAAGTCTCCCATGTAATTCAGGGTAAGACTGAATGTTGTTAACGTAAATCTTTGGACTACCTCTGGAAATGTCACTTCTTTATGCAAGTTAAAACAAGTAACTGCCCTTACCATTTTGAAAAAACCAAGAAGAACTTGTTAACAAGAGTAGACGCCAAAGCATTTGGATAGAGCTGACATGTCCTTGCTACCAGCATCGCCCAGGAAACTCCACCAAGAAATCCCAGCATATTTGAGTAAATGCCACGGCCTAGAATAGGTAAATTGTAGTTAAAATGTAGTCTTTTAATACCCAAATATATTCCTTCAAATGTACAGCACCAACTTCACAACCTGTGGAATACTTAACACGCTTCAGCCTCAGACAGTTATTTCTGCCATGCAATGAGGCCAAAATTGTTGGTCCTTGCACTGATGAGAAAAAGAATCATTACCACACCAGTTCCCAAAATACTGCTACTCTGAAATTTGCCCACACTACTGCAACTACTACTTCATTCCAACTTCCCTTTGGACAAAAACATTCTGCCATTCTTCTAGCCTTTGCTCTAGCACAAACAGTATTGTCTTATTCCTTACATACCATATTCCTTACATTTTAAACTTGGCATTTTTATCATCTCTAGTCAGGTTCTTGATCAGCAATACAGCACCTTGTCTTGTAGTCAACCCCTTCTCCTCCCCACTCTACCCTCATTAAAAACCACACCAAATGGACCACATGAACAGACTTTTAATCTAGACTAAAAATGACAGGTTTAGTTTAAACTGTTAAACTGTCATTTAAGCAACTATGCAAAGCTGAAGTACTTCTAACAGTTGTATTTTCTCAGCATGAGGTGCCTCTGAAAAGTTTAAAGATCATGAACAATCCCATTACTCACGTTTTGCCCACAGTTTAATTGCACGGAGTGCGAGACGGAAGTTCTCTAGATTTGGCACTAAACGCAGTATTTGATCAGTAACCCTGCAGCCTGTAAGAAAAATTGAAATGCAAAAGTTCCTAGTAACAGGTATAAGTCAGTTTTATGCTATACTGGAACAAGAGCTTTCAGTTTATCATTTAAATTACGAAAGCAAGCCTGGATTACTTGCTTTGTATTACCTTAAGAACCATAGATTACACATACATTAGCACTTCAGGTAGCTGGTGCTCTCAGCTTTTTCATAGTTTACACTGCAGCCAGCAACTTTTAATAGGGTCTTTCTATAGGATTCCAAAAAGCTAGGACTCTTTGGGCAGCCAGGAACAATTAAGCCACTGCTTAAGTGTTAAAACAGTGAGCAAGTTAGGCTTTAGGTATTTTAAATTTCTATTTTTTTATTAACTACCACACTCTGTTCTCTATCAAGTGCTCTGCCTATGCATCTGAAGTACTTTCTGTGGCAAACAGGAACAATGCACACTCCCTGATCAAAGAAACATGAAATACATGACTATCTAAACACAGAACTCCTTGAAATACCTAAGTTTAAGCTCTCTTGCCACCACCTCAGATACACAGAGATCAGTTTCTTGTCCAGAAGCTCGGGTTGTGTAATGTGCATTCTATACCAGTCCTGATCACACTTTAAAGATGTTTAAATATGCTTACCATTCAAGCTACGTATACATCTTATATCCAGGCTTTTCAGACGCGAGTCATCTCCAAGATCAAGATTGTCAGAAATAGTTGCCATAGCCAGTCTTGCAAAGACAAGATCAATCTGAAGAGGAAAAAGTGCCAACCATGACTCAGAATGTTGTACTGTTTGCAAACAGAACGCTAGTGGGAGGGACAGTTAGCCAAGTCTCAAAAGAGTGGCTCACATTCGTATTTAGAATTCTGTGACTATAGAAACATATCCCAGGAGATTTATTTGCCAAAAACTCCAACAGAACTGCTGGAAGTTCCATATTTTATTTACAAAGCCCCCTGTGCCTCATCCCTTTCCTTTTAAGCTACGGAAAGGAAAGGGTTTTTTTTTTCCAAGTTGAGAAGATTACTCTAAACTTGGAATTTTACAAAAGGGAACTTAAAATTAAGCATAGAATGAAAACAAAAGCTAAATCGCCTCAACTGCAGCAAAGGAAAACGCATTTTCCTCATGCAATAAGCCCTTTTGATCCTGAAGCATCTGTTTTTTTAGTATAGTCTGAGACAACAAAATTGTTCTGTGAATGTCTGAATCTGATAAAGGCCAGGAAAAGTTGTCTCTGTTGTTCTCATGCCTGCCAGGGGCTTATTTTCTTATAAGCTTCCATTTTACTGCAGTGTCTTTTTACTGGGATAGGCTGTGGTCAAGCTGTTTAATTACAGTTTCATAGAATAAACAGAATAGTTAGAGTTGGAAAGGACCTTAATGTCATCTAGTTCCAAGCCCCCTGCCATGGGCAGGGACACCTCACACTAAACCATGGCACCTAAGGCTCTGTCAAACCTGGCCTTGAACACCACCAGGGATGGAGCATTCACAGCTTCCCTGGGCAACCAATTCCAGTGCCTCACCACCCTCACAGTAAAGAATTTCTTCCTTATATCCCATTTAAACTTCCCCTGTTTAAGTTTGAACCTGTTACCCCTTGTCCTGTCACTACAGCCCCTAATGAATAGTCCCTCCCCAGCATCCCTGTAGGCCCCCTTCAGATACTGGAAGGCTGCTATGAGGCCTCCACAGCCTTCTCTTCTCCATGCTGAACAGCCCCAACTAACTGTTTCCCTAAAAACACTGCAAGGTACCAATAATCATGTAAAATAGCAGTCACAGATCCCTGGAAAAGTTATCCTATTCCAAAGCAAGAAAATGAATTCTCACTTAAAAGCCACAACACACATGAAATTCTTACCTCAATTCCATCAAACTCAAATTTGACAACTGGTACATATGCATCTTCAACTGCCTGTGAAGGAGAGGTTAATTGTAAGAAAACATATTATTGCTATTTTAATGTTTTTCCTAAATTATTTCCTAATACATTCCTAAATGTATTTCCTAAATTATGATATGATATACTTTTATACTGTTCTAAAGTACAGACAGAAAAGCATACTGACAGAAACCTTTCCACACCACATTCAACTTCCTTAGTTTTTGGGCTGCCCCATCCTACTCCTGTACACAATTACCTTATTTCTAAGCTACTTACTACATCCTAGTACATAAAAAGCAAGGCTCTTAGGGACAACTTTCCCTAACACTTTCCCAAATCATGGATGTGGGAGAAGCGTACCACACAGATTCTTAAGTGACATACCGTCACTGGGGAAAAGAACCAAAAGGTTGACTTCAGCATTTTCATGCTGCATAAAATAGTATTTCTCAAGGTGCTCAGAAACAATTTTGGGTTTCATTTTGGCTTGTAAGTCATTCACAACCAATGAGTCCTTAACATGAATATTCTTGGGGTAGAATGTGCACAATCAGGTAGGGAATTTACTCACTCTCAGATTTTTTATTTCCTTCTGATGTTTCAGTTTTTCAAAGAATGACTGAAAAAAATCCGATCTTTCCACATGTCTAGGAGCAACACAAACTGCATCTATGTCAGCGCCTGCAAAGAGATTCCATTTCTGCTGTTACTGTTGGAAGTAATTTTCAAACATTAGAAATATGACCAAGCAATGGAAGTTGTACCTTTAGTGTGGACTCCAAGCCGGTAAGAACCAAATGTAAATATTTTGCCACCAACATTTGCTATTGCTGAAGGGGAAAGATTCTGTGGGTAGAAAAGAGAACACGAGCATACTTTGGAGATACGCACTGACCTATGTGCAAGTCTTAACTGGAATACAAATTACACAGAAAGACTACAACAGCCTCCAAAATATGGTCTTCTCACTCCTGCACTGAGCTTTCAGTAGAATACAGTTACAGACTGTTACAGTCTAATAGACTGCTATTCTAAGATACTGTTTTTCTGAAGTGAGTGCTTGCAAATCAAAATAATAAGTAATGTAGCAGTCCTTTCATTAATTTACAGAAATTAAGATCTATTATTAGTCTTACCTGCAGCATACTCATAAATTAATACCACCTAAGAGCTAAGTCTAGTGTAATAATTCCTAGACTGAATGCTGTAGGAAGCTTGAGGCAAGATTAGTGCCCATTTGCCGTCTATCTCACCCTGCAATATGATGGTTTGGCTTTATTAACTGACAGAGCCACTTCACAGATTTAATTAGTGCCCCAAAGACTTCAGGGTCTTGATCTGAATTATCTTTTATACCTTAATTCAATGGCAGTTACTACAGCTCTACTCAATACTTAAGAAGTTAGAAGTTGAACTTCAGCATAAATCCTAATAGCATGGCTTTTAAAAGAAATAAAAAGGCTTCAGCTGCTTTGATAAGAACATGTAAAAAGTCCTTACCTTGCTCTGACCAAGTTCTGAAATCCATTCTTTGGCCAAGTTATTCAGTTTACGAAGAACAACCATCCTGTAAAGAAAACTCAAGTTAAGTTTCCCTTAAAACAGGAAACCCCCAAGAGGTTGATGAATTTTAGCCTTGTTATACCTGTGATTCAGTTCTTCCTCATCCTCAAACACACCAAATGGCTTCATTGCTTCAATCAGCTTCTGAGTATGAATGCAATCTATATCCTTAGGAGGAGCCAGACTAATCGGGGAGCTAATTCCATAGTGTTTTTGAGCCTGCAGCTTGGAAGTACTGTGGAAGAAAATAGAATACTGAAGACCTCATAAAAGCAAAACAAACAAACAAACCAACTTCAACTTACAGGTTTAAAAATCAGCTTCTGCTCTTTTAGCCAGCAGTAACACACATGAGAAAAAAAAAAGAAAACCCAAACCACCCCAATTTTGGTTTTTAGGTAACTTGACCCAACCTAGAAGTCACAACCACCTTTTCACGTTTGTGGATATGAGAAAAGATACAAATTGCTACCATCTGAGTACAACTTATTTGTGCCAGCAATTAGAATTGATCACCAGGAACAGAAAAGGCTGGAAATCCAGTGATGGTAACACTACATATAGCAGCTTTGGACACATTTCAATCTTGTATCAGTTACAAGGATGTTCCCATCAGCTTCCTGCTGATGTGAAACAAGACAATCTAACACTTGCTTTGTTTAGTATAAAAGTGTTTCCTGTGCTTCTGCTGATTCTGGAAGAGCATTCTAGTTTATTGTAGAGTAAGGACATGTAATGAAGTAGTCTGTTAGAGTTCATAGAGTAAATTCAGTATTACCCCATTTTTGTTTATGCAAGAATATGAATAAGAACACCAACTAACATGCAGATGAAGTTGCTAGGAAATGCTCATGCTTTTAACACAGCACTCATTTCTTATAGTTCAGAGGATTAACTGTACATACATCCATTTTACCTAAATCCAAGGGATGTATGTCAGCATATAAAGCTCTGTTTTTAGAGGTGCTTAAGTGCGGCTTTGCCAGCTCACTGCCCAGTTATGCTCCAGTTAAAGCAGGACTCCTGGGTTTGGAGGCCCACAGGGTTACTGCCCCTGAACTCCAATTAGAGCAAGGCATGATTCTCACCTCCAGCCCTCTGACTGCCCTGTGTGTTTAGACTTATTTGCAATCAGAAGCATCATAGGATTGATGTGGCAGAACAAGGTTAAATTAGAATGGGGAAAAATAGAGAAAAAAACCCTATTTTGCACTACCAGCTGAAACCAGAAGAGAGAAAGGAGTGGGACAGGATGTAAGAAGCACACAATGGACAGAAGGTGTCTCAGAAACACTAGCAGAAAAAAGGCAGAGATATATTAGAAAGTGTATACAACTCATCACAGTTGTCAAAGAGTCCACATCCAGACTCTGAGGCTAAAGGGATTAATTATACCATTACTCAAACCAGGTATTTTCCTACTTCTCATACAGACAACTTCAAACATCAGCTGGTTTAGCTCAGATATCCTTATAGCTATTTAAGGTATCCAACCCATTTCAGCTAGAATGGGATTAGGAAATGTTCAAAGCACAGCTTCAACACTTGATTTGTTTAGGAAGACATCGCAGATTCTTATTCCCAGCTGTTGCCCTTACTCCTCCATTGAGGAAAGATGTATTTGTCTATCTCTTAGAGCCATTTTATCAAACCACAGACATAGCTTTTAATCATCCAGCTGGGTGTCATCCCTTCCATTTCCCTCTAGGAGCTCATTTTTCAATCTTTCTGCTATATGTTCTCCAAAGAACTAGGGGGAATTAGTACTGTAGTCCTGTCAACTAGTCTCTCCCAACAGAACAAGTGTTACTAGCCCTGAGCCTGATTTGCATCACCTCTAGGCACTGTAAACTTCCACTTCATAAGTAAAAATATTCATGTTTTCCTTCTTATATCACTTTGCAAGTGTACAGAAAGGCACCATCTGCCTTTCATTGCCTTATTCCTCCTCTTAAGACTGATATAGGGAACAGTAACAGAAATATCTGATACTATTAGTATCAGATTCTTTAACTCTATAGCAGGTGGTTTTCAGTTGCTTGTATTACTTAAAGTTTGATCTCATAACTCGAGGAAAATGGCACTTAGAAAGTTTTATTGACAGAATGACTTATGGCATTAAAAAAGGAAATAAACAAACACATCTTAACTTTGCTTTCAACCACATCAGACACATACAAAGAAAGGATTTTAAGCCATAAAACAGCATCCAGGGCACACAACCTACTCATCCATCACCTCCTGTTTTAAACAAGAGGGACATGACAGCCTGGCAAGCTGTTTTGCCAACTCTTGCTACAACTTGCCCACCACAGCAAACGGCTCCAACACCTCTCTGTTCCGAGAGACACTGATTTCACACAAAAAGTTCACTTAAACGGATTTACTCCAGGTTTTACCGCTGCTTTTACAGCTTTACAAAGCTGCAAGCCGTTTGTCCTGCATATCCAGAGAGCCAACAGGTAAGGGTACAGCTACAGCTGAGGGAGCTGCCTTCAGTGCCCTCAGTGCTCACCACAGACTCATTAACCCTACTCCTGAGGCTGCCTTGCTTTGACACAGGTAGAAACGCATCTCTCCAGCCTCTTCCACTCAGTAACTGGAACTTATCTCCTGAGCCAGCAAAGCGGATGGCACGAACCGAATCGTGCATAAACAACAGCAACAACAAACCAACCCTGTCAGCGAGAACTGCGGCCCCGCATCACCAGCTCCTCCCATCGCAGGCCACGCCGCCACAGGAGGACTGAGGGAACCCCTCATGGCACCTCAGCACCAGAGCTCGGAGCAAGCCGCCGGCTCTGCACACCACAGCCGACCGAGTCCTGCGGCCAGCCCGATGCTGTTACTAAGCGACGGCGAGGACCTTACAGACTCTGAGGGCCCGACTTGGAACGGCGCCGTCGCCGCACGGGTTCTATGGGTCGAGCCCTTCACTCCGCACGGAACAGGTGCGGGCTGAACTTTAACAGCGAAGTCCCCCTCATAAACCACCCAGAGGTGGGAACAGCCCCTGAGGAAGCCATGAAGGAGGACGCAGCCGCCTCACCCGCACGTCTCCTTCATGGCGCGCACAACACAACCCGCTACCACAGCCCTGCCACTCGGACCCCTTCTACCCTGCGCGCCGCCGCCACCGCCTCCTTCCCGACGGGCACCGCGGCGCGCTGCCAATGGGGCACGGGAGCGCGCCCGCGGAGGTGGGGCCGCGCGGCCACGCTCCCCCCCCCCCCAGCACTGCACCCCCTGGTGGCGCATGGCGGCTGAGGAGACTCAGCGCCATCAGCACCCTCCTCCTCACCGGTCCCTTCTGCTCACAGGAGAGGGGACATGGTGCGTTATGGAAGGGGTTGAGGGGCGGATATTCCCCGTATCCCTAAAGCAGGAGATGTGGAAGGTGCTCTTCTCCTCGCAGCAGGGAGGAGGTGAGGTTGTGGTGGCCGCTGGCTGAGCTGGGCGGGATTCCCCTCTGAGGGGAAGGCTGTGTGGCCGCGGGGGGTTCTTACCTTCAGGAGATCGGAGAGGTGTCCTCGGTGTTCGTGTCCCGCTGCCCGGAGGCTCTCGGTCGGCCGGGGCATGGCCGGTGGCCGCTGCTTGAGAGGCGAGCCCTTGAGGGGGGGACTCGCTGTGGTGATGCCGGCAGCGCGGCTTCTCCCCTCAGCAAGCGGGCACCATGAGGGAAGAGAGGGGGGAAAGGGCACAAATCACCCCTGGATTCGCTCATTCCCATGCAGTAAGTGAAGCAGAGTAAGCCAAGTGTCGCTTGGGAGGGTTTAACACACGTAGTTTTGAGTACCCACCATAACTCACTGCCATGTAGCACTATGGGGCAATGTAGCCTACCGCAAGGTGGATATTAAAGCAGCCAAGATACCCTGAGGCTTATTCCGCACAGTGGGTTTTAGATGACAATTCCTCACTCGCATTCAAGCCTGCAGAAAAAAAAGTTAAACTATGAAGCTGTAATAAAGTTGAATAAATCTTTGGAAACAAGCTTGCTCCCCGATTGCCTTCATGTCTTGCCATATCACAGCCTTTCTCTGAGATTAGCACACACTATTTCTCTGCTTCTCTGGGTTGTCTGTAGTGCTTTTGTTGGAGTAAAATACATCTTATCTTGCAAGATACTTTGGAGAAACACAAACTTCTGGCCTGAAGTTTCAACAAGATAACGAAACGTTTGGTGTTCAGACGCAAAAGTACTTTTACCACGATTGCCTTATCTACACCACTCAAATAACTTCTAACTATGGAGAGTTTGAAATTGTTTTATTTATTGACTATTTGCAGTCCCTGTGTTAACATTTCAAAGTACTTGAAAATCAGATGCTTCAGCAAGAAGCTGCACTGGTAAAACAAAAAGTTTTCAAGCCGAGTTATTTTAAAACCTCTAGACAAACCATGTTTATTTGCAGAAGTTTATGAGTTTATCATGGTTGTCTTTACTGGTTTATGTTCATCATAATACAACTGTGTTCCTAGAATCAGGAAACCTGTTGTTTGTGTACTTCTTCCTGCCCTTTTCCCTCCAGTTAACATAAAGTATTTTGTGTGAAGGAATCATCTGCCTTTTTCCACCAGTTTAGATGGGTAATTAAGCCATTATTCATTTATTCGTTTTTAATCTGTTTCTACTGGGTGTTTTAGTACCATACGGGTAGTTGCATTTGCCTACAGAGGTGGTGGAAGGTTTTTAATGGAGCCAGGGATACCTTTCTTTAGGTCACCTGCAACGTTTAGGAGAAAATTAACAGGTCTTCAAGCACTGAAGTCTTTTGCCAGGTGCAGTTCTGATGTTAAATGGAAATGAAGGTTTGATTGCTTCCATCAGGTAAACTGAAGAGAAAAGGCAGTAAGAGCCAGCAAAGCAAAGGATGTTGGTGATGGTTGGAGTGAGGTGATCAGGTTATGAGGTCTTAACAGCAGGTATAGCTTGTACAGAGGAATAATTTACCCCTTTTCTGGGAAAGGGGCACTGTGAAGTGTTACCAGAGCAGTAGTTTAAAGGTGTTCCTGTTATTTTTCCTTGAGTTTATGAATTCTAGTTTCCAGTATTATCTTCAAAAAGAGTTTAGAGCCTTCCTTGAAAAGCACAACTGAGGAGACTAGATGGGTTGGCTATTCTGTGAGTGGTATATTTGCCACAGAACACAAGGTTCTCTTGTTGCTTGCCAGCTACTTATGTCAAATTCTCTCTAACACAGAACTGTTGTATTCTATATTCCTTATTCTATGTATAATATGTATTTTATGTATTCCACAATATTATGTGTAGTGCTAGTATGTTTTAGAATGTATGGAACTTGTAGAGAGTTTGTTTCAAGGTAGTGTTTTCTACTTGTTTTGTGTATTATATTAACTAAAAGTAATTTTATGTAGTGCCTGGATTGTAGAAATGCCTGATAATCAATTAAATAGTTGAGGCTCTTTTTTTATTGTGTGTATGCCTTATCCAGATAAAACACTGAAAAAGCTAAATTAGTTTTCTTAGGGTGATACAGGCTGGGGAGGGTGTTTGTGCTTGTTTTTAATTGCTGGTATCTTCTAAAGGAGTAAATATGCTCTGTAGCATAAAAGAGGTGATTTCTGAGTACTTCCAGTCTGTTAGCATTACTGGTTTTATGGAAACATGCTTTATAAATATAAATGCATAGGCTGTATGTTTTCATAGGTTATAGTCTGCATGTCTTGTGTTTTAATCTTATCTGTAAAATTAATGGCAACGTGATGTATTTACAATCCACATGTGGAAAACCATGTGTTTGATACACTTCTAAAATCCAGTAGTCTAAGAATTCCTGCTAAAAGAAGCTGTTGATGTACTTTCTATATATTTTGCTGTTATTGCTTCTTAGCCCTTTTCCTCTTGGGTCTATCTAGCGGCTGTCCCTGTATTCGTAGGGGATATTCGTCTCTAAATGCCTGTGCCTTTTCAGTAGAAGGTGGCAATCCTGTCCTTTGTGCCCCCTCACAAACTATTGTTGCCCATGTAAAGTGGGCTAAGTAGCTTTTTGATCAGTGCACAATTCCTGTAAGTTGTTTAAGCTACTGTTTTAAGTCTAAGTCTTTGCTGCATCAGTTTTTGACTAGGTAAGTTGATTCAAATATCCAATTGCGTAGGTATGTGGTCAGAAATACAGATTGAAGGGAAGCAGAAAACGTATTGTGAGGAGAGGAAGTAAGGTGGTTTCTTTCAATGTTCCTAAGCTACATTCTGTACATTATACAAATAAGATCTTTCTCACTTCCTTAAACTGCTCTTTCATAGGGTTGTTCTGTGGCAGTTTAAACTGTTCTAACTCAGGTTGATGTGATTTTCTTCTCTCTTCTAAAAAGTCTGTGCCAAATTGTTGTTTGAGCTAGATCCAGATCCTAATTGTCAGAGTATGTGCAGGCTGCTCAGCTGTACTGTTGGTGGAAAGGAGAAGCAGAACCACACACACTAGTGGGGAAAAGCGATGATAGATAGCAGTCTGAATTTAGATTCACTTACAGTGCACCCAAAGACTTACATCCTTTTCTAGATTATCAGTTAATTAAAGAGAAGTCATAATCTGTGTCTACAACTCCTCTTGCTATTCGCCTGATGCCAAGAGTCACAGGCAGAACATTGTATCTTATGGGTATGTGAAAGATTATATGCTCATATCTGTGCTTTGGCACATGTACTGTCTATCAGCTGAGCCTCTGGCACTGCTGGTTGTCTGTGTTTGTTTGGAGATCTCTTATGAAGTGGGATGTCTCTGAGGGGCTGATACTTACGAGGGAGTGTGTAGCTGGAGTGGTGTGATGATGGTAACAATAAGCAATGTGCCCATGTGAATGGAAAGGGTGTAATATTTTACTATTTTCTTAGTGTTGTAGGTTTTTGTCAGATGAATTGTGTTGCAACCCATAAAAAAAGACACATTTGGCAAAAAAGATTCTTGCTACATTTGATTTGGCAAAATGCTTCATGACTTACTATGTTTCAGTGTTCTAAATTTTAATGGCTAAAGGAGAGTGAAACTTTGAACTGTTTTGAAGGTGGTTTTGGAGGAGCTTCAGGTATATGCATGAAAAGTTCTGTGCCAACTACTGCATCTCAATGTTCCTGCTTCAACTTATAAAATCTGAAAGGTGAAACTGCCACAGAGAAATTATTCATGTAATATTAAAACGTTATCCACGTACCAGAAAAATTTATCAGAAAGAGATTTTATTCAAGCTTTTGGATTTTTCTTGCAAACATATAGGATCTTATCTATGTAATGTACCATACTTCACTAGAGAAAGCTGTTGTCAGCAATAATTTGTATATATACATCAGGCCCTGATGAATATCAGCTAAAAATAACATGAAATTCAGTTCTGGAAAGCTGCATTTTGTAATAAATGTGCTCGAGTTTTACTAATCTACCACATTTTGTGGGATAATACATGGTAAGAGATAACACTGAACTGTGGAAGGTGTGGGCTTGTTGAAGACAGATGAATTTAAGCAAGTGGTTTTTTTTTTTCCTTTATCTTTGAATTTCATCCATTTACTTGAGAAACAGAATTCTATATTCTAGGTACTGGTAACCTAACAAGCTACTCAGAAATGTGAATGCATAAAACACTTATATTTAAGTCAGCCCTAACTCTTGCTGCTGAAGCAGTAAGCTTGCCTTGGAGAGCGTGACTCTGGGACTGTGTTACTGTGCTGCTGCATGTCTTTCTAGGCTGGCTTTCTGCTAACAGCTGTTAGTTCCTCACACTAACAGTTACAGTGGATTCCTGTCTTAACAGCAGTCACTTGGTAGGACTTCAACTTGTAACTGTATTTGAGCCACCAAAAGAGTAGCTCTTCTCTGCCTTCCTAAGGAAGGGTTGAATGCTTGTGCCCCTTAATGTGAAATTAGTTACAGCTCCTCACATGGTCAGCAAGAGAAGATTATCCATAAACTTGTATTGGATAGTAGGGCAGATGCAATGTCATATAGACAGGTCACTCTCTTGTTTCACTTCAAATTGAAGCTAAGATTAATTACGGTGTTACCAGCATCTAAAACAGGTTAGTTAATGGGGACTAACTGTGAGCTCACTGAAGCAGCACTAATCTTGCTGCTCACAATGAAGTGTCTTTGATCAGCTCATTCTCTCTCAGCAGGCAAAAAAAGTAGCCACAGGATACGAGTGCTTCGTTTACAATCATGTTAATTTTGCTTTAGGTTTGTCTTTAGCTGTTGGAGATTAATGAATCAAAATGGTGCTTAAATTTACAACCAGTTCTAATCACTTTGCAGTATTATTTCTAGCTGTTTTCTACTTCGATTACCTGAGCCAGTCATCTAAAGGACTCTGCTTTTCTGCTGTGTGATAGTGGGGTACAGCCTTAAATGCCTAGGAACTAAATAGCATTAGGGTATTGAGAATTTTCTGCTTTTCCATCTATTTCCTATGATGTGTATTTGTTACAACCATGCTCAAATCCATCATTTACCTTTTCACTCATTTTTGCTCATACAACAACATTCTCTGACCTTAGAAAACCTCCTTTGATTCCATCCGCAGGTATTAGACAGTATGTTGGGGATATTCATTGATGTGGAAGTGCAGACGGAACCTCTGACTCTTGATATCTAAGTGCAAGCAAAGGGTTTGTTTAATAACATCTATGATAGCAGTTGAATAAGCAGCTGGCACATGGAATCATAGGTTTCCTCAGTTTCTTGGAGTTTTGATGTGAGGGGAAAGCTAAGATGGTGAGTTTGAGTGTCCTTCTGAAGTGTTTGTATCTTCTACAGACAACCTAGATGTTTTTGATCTGTAAAGATTTGATTTGAACTATGGTAACCTCCAAAGGTATTATGTACATAAAATGCATAAGTTTACCTTTAAGGTTTTATCTTTTGGGAAGGAAAGTTGAGTGGGAAATGCACTTGTTCTAGAGAAATAATCTTTAATTAAAAGAATGGTGATCCCTGCTAACAAACACCTGAAGAAGGAAAAAAATCTTATGTTGGTTCACAAAGTCTTTTAGGACAGAAATAGTTGCCAGGAAGGTATTGCCCATATCTAATAGGATATGCTTCCTGCCTTTTTTCTTTCCTGTGCCACTTTCATTTTAGAGGTATTTAATAGGAGTGCTGAAGAGCTGTAGTACATTACTGTTTTAAAAGTGTTTTCTCTTTCATGAATGGAAGTTTCTACAGATGAATGTGCTGTATCTTTGTTTATGAATAGCTGTAGATAGAAAGCAGAAACACTTATTTTCCTCTTTTTAGAGGAAGCAAACAAGTATATTTAATCTTTGTGTTGCTCTTTACTTTTATTTTAGATGGGGGTGCACCCAGGTCCTTGGACAGCTGATGTTGTGCAGCACTGGTATTTGTTATAGTTACATTATAGCTTGAACGTGGTTGTGAGACTGTTTTGGGACATTAACGCCTGACGGTAGTACTGGTGAAGCACTATCTGTTATCATGTTGAGGAGTTGTCTTTGTCATGAATTCATTAGTTTCATGCAGAGATCGTATATAATTCTGATTGCTGCTTGCAGGGAAACTTTAAAGAGAGGAATGGAAACTGGTAATTACAGAAACACCTCAATTCTGTGTGAGAATCAGGAGAAATTTTCATATCCATTAACTTTGTAGTAAAACCTTGCTGAAGTTGAGGGTTTTTTTCTTGACTTTTTATGTGATAATGTTATGTTTAACTTCATGCAGAAACTTAGCATCTCACAAAAAATAGTCAATTTGATTGTAGACTTGAGCCCATATCAAGGAACTTGTAGCTGGCCAGATTTATGTAGCTGGTTTCCCATACTTGAGGGGGCAGAGGCTCACCTCCTTAGCTGGCAAAGCTCTAGGATGGTGGTTAATAGTTGTGCTTGTTCATAACCAATTCCTGATATGGCCCATGGTTGGAAGGGAAACTAAAAAAAAACATAAGCAAAATAATTCTGTTCCAGTATAAACCACAAGTAAATTGTATTGATCCTCTTGATAACTGCTTCTTCAACAACACTGTGGCTGTGGGCAGTGCATCTAATCTTCCTCTGGGTGGAGTTGTGCTGTTGCAGAGACCCTCTGTCTCATGGAGTTTACCAAGGAAAATGTTCTACTGCTCTTTGTTCACAGTATCTATTTTCCCTTATTACTTATATTAAAATAAGGAGGGAGAAATTAAGAAAGATCATGTCCTGATGTTCTCTGTGTGCTTCCTTCCATTCTGGGCTTCCCATTTGATATTTGTATATTTGTGGTGCTGGGTAATTATGAAGGGACAACTCCCAGGTTCTGTTAACAGGTGAACTGTGTTACACAATGACAAAAGGGATGAGAGCTTTGAAAAGCATAGTGTGACATAAGCGCTGGTTTGGCTTTTCCACTGTACTTATACCTCCAAATTTAGACAAAAAATATTATTTAAAATTAACTAAAGCCTACTACAGTATTCTTCTGAAGTAAAACTGCAATTTAGAGTAGTTGGAGGGGAGCTGGAAAAGAGGAGTACAAACATAGCTAGAGCTCATCTTCTTTTAGAGGGTTTTGTGGTTTTGGCACCTGTACCGAGCCTTGTGCGTTGTTCATGGGGTTTATTCATTGTAGTTGATAAAGTAAGCCATAAATAATTGTTCTTTTCTGTTTGAACAGTTATAATCAGGGAATCGGTATGTGCAAGGTAAGCATGGAGGTAATGCTGCCTTCCTCAAACAAGTCTTTACAATAAAACCTAACTGAAAAAAGAGGAGGAGATAAAGCAAAGAGTGGCAAGTAATGGGCTGAAAGTTTGGACAAGGCAAGAGGAGCGTTACAGAACAAAAGTATTACAATAGTGTAGTTTATGTGGGTATCCTTTAGGGCTCTTGCATATCTGTGTTTGAACATGTGGGTATTAATAGCCAATCACTTGCCTTGATGACTGGCAAACAAACATGGGGCAGAATCAACATCACATACAAATATGAAAGTGCTTCATATTATGTTAAATTTCTTTCGTATCTATGATGTATTTTCTAAGTTACAGGTAAAAATTGAGAGAATAAAAAGTGAGAGCAAGAGGTGAAGAAAAACAAACAGTGGAAAAGATGAGTGTAATGTTCATGCCCATTGCTTGTAAATAAGGCAGTTCAAGGGCTGCCTTAAGGAACATAGTGCCTGGAATGGTGTTCCAGTGGCAGGGAAATGTTTTGAGCTCCTGAATATAGGACTTTTTCTCAGATACATCAAATCTAATAAAAGACTAAGGATTTCCAGGTGATATAAATATAACAGTCCTGCTTTAATTTTTCTTTATGCTATAAGAAAAGAAGAAAATGGCAATTGTGCAAGTAAGCCCATAGTCTACAGAGCTCACAAATTCTTTCTGTGTCTCTAGCAGTCACATTTATGTCTTTATTGTACTTTCATCCACCTGGTTCCTCTTAAATAATGTATGTTTGGTCTCTTTCTATTAACAAATTTCATTTTGGCCTGAAAAGTTTTCCATCTTTTGCTTGCTGGTTGCAGCAATGTAATAAAAGGGAGGTGCTCGCAGGAAAGATTGCTGTGGAGATTTCAGCTGTACTGTGTTATTGTTTTCTGAGATTATTGAAAATTGATTCAGCAGGAATTTGTTGCTGCAGAAGTTTTCCCTCTTTGAAGCTTCCTGTTTTCCCTTAGGAGTTCTTATTTAACTGATGATAACTAGATATAGTAACCCCTTTCTATGGTGGCTCAGCTCCTATTCAAAGAGAAGTCTCTAGGTGGTGGTTGCTGTTTTGTACAGGAATACTTGATTATTCCAGATATTTAGGAAGTAATACTATTTTGTGTAAGGTTGCTTTTAGTTATGTTCTCATCTGCCAGACTTTGGGAACGTATTGCTCTAGTGTGAAAGCAGGGACAAGTGTGAGCTCAAGAAGTAAAGAATTGCTGTATAACTTGTGCAAACAGCCAGGATTTACAGAGATTGAAGAGTTACACAGCTGAAATAATGCACAAATTGATAAGTAATTCTGGTCTCATCAACATGGCTATGAAAATAGTGTGCCATTTTTAGATAGCTGAAAACTGAGGGGTTTGTGTGGGAATATTCAGTTACAGCTGTTGGGAAATGGAGGGATTAACTGTGGTCTTAATGTGCCTGTAAATTTTCCAGGTAGTCCACATATGTGTAAATATCCTTTTTGTTAAACTACTGGTTCTTTCCCTTGCTGAATGACCAGCAGGTTCTTACTGTTTCTGGGGACTATAGCATAATGCTGAAGAATAATCATGCTGAATATATACTCTACAGTCTGGATAAATACAATCTGTTGCAATGATCCTAGAAAGCAATGGGCAATGTTAAGCTGAACTTCCTGTTCGTTAATCATCCCCTTAACACTAGAGTTGGGTTTTTGGTGATTGGCGTATTGTGTCTGTGTCACTTCAGTGTGATGCTGCTGAAATAAATGATTATTGTATAACTTTAGGCTCCAGAGGCTTATGCAGAGGTTTTAGTGGGCGTAAGGTCTTTTTACATGTGCCACACAATATATGAAGTGGACTTTTCTCTATGTATTCTCTAACTTGACTTCTCTTACACGTGGGCCTTCTGGCTATGCCGTGTTGTTTCCACATCTAGTTAGGCATGGCTATGGGAAGAACCTACTTGCTGATACTTGATTCATAGAGATGCTGTGCAAATCCTGTTATCATGTAATAGTATGAGAGAGAATGTAAAGTCTGGGTGAAAGTCTCTTCTAAAGTTTGGGTCTGAAGTGATAAGAGGTGCGAATCTGGAACTGTTACTTTGCAGCTCAGCAACTTGGTGTTTATTTTGACTTATGGAAGTCTTCTGTGTTTTTCACTAAGCAAGAGACTAATGGTAGAATGGGAGACTGCTGTACCTCTTTCCTGGGACTGTAACTTTATAGATTGATAACTACTTGTGCACTCGTTCTATTTCTCCTTTCAGCTACCTCATCAATGAAGCACATAGGAAGATAAAAGTATTAATTACCTTCAACTACTTAGACCAAGAATAAATAGGTTTTCTTATTGCTAATTCATACTGTTCTCTAATTAACATAATTCAATAGTGCCCACTGATGTGAGGTGCAGAACTTGAAAAGATTAGAAAAGAAACCTCAGTGCTGTTGAGCCTTTACCTCCAGCCCTGCAGCTTTGTGAAAGGTATACAGTAGATTTTCAGTCTAGTGAATATTTCTTGGCTGGCAACAGATAAAAGCCTTCAGCTCCCTGGGAGAGGACAGAGCATAGAAAATGCTGGTTGCATTTAGTCATTAGCCGTATCCCTTTAACACTGGCTAAATGATCTTGAGAATTTTGGAAATAACAATAAGGAGAATCAAATTTCAGTGAAGCAGAGTTCATTTTTGATAAGGGATTTCCAGAAAGTATTTCTTTGTAACTATAGAAACACCTAAATTTTCTTATCTTTGATGGAGAATGAGAACAGACTTTTCTGAGTTCTTCATAAATCCCACAGCTGATAGAGAATGCTGAACACACTGAATGTAGTAGCAAGGAGGCTCTTTGGAACTTGCTTCCAGTAAAACATTCTTGAAATCAGAGTAATATTCGCACTAAGCTGCTTAATAATGAGAATAGTGGTCAGAGGGGTGTAGCTGTGGATGTCCTTTGAGGTGGAAGAAAAAAGCTGAAGCAAAGTAAATTAATTTTCTGATTCTTTTATGAGGTGATGATTTTCTGTGATTACAGCCCTGTTTTAGGAACTTGAAAACAAAACCAAATGCACTTGAAAAAGAAGAAAATAAAACTTTTGGTAACACTAAACAGGAGTGGAAATAATACAGACTGATGTAGGCCACTAAAAATCTGGCTGATGTAAGGAAGATGAAAGGCTTTTAAAGCTATGGCTTCCACTGTAAAAGATGTCAGGTGAAAGTCACTGAAAGTGAGCATCCTACTTAAATTTGAACAGGATTTGGTATGAGGTCATGTACAGTCACTTTCAACCTCAACTAGTTCTTCAAATGCTGCTGTAAAACTTGTTGCTTCCTGTTTAGCTGTTGTCAATTGGGAGGGGAAAAGCAGAAGATCGAGCAGTGGGAAAGGTTTCTTTGAAGGTGCTTTTGGTTTTTGACGTAAGGGAATCTTTGTTTAGTTTTGAACACTTCATCCTGTAGGTAACATGTAATGTTTGTGAACAAATGTAGGGGGCAAACCAGAGTTTAAAAATACCAGTGTGAGCTAAGTCGTATCACACTAAATCATGAGTAATGAAGCACAGCAAGGTGTTCACTAACACTGTATTTAATGTCGTGCTTTATAAAACACTTGCTTTCCTGTTCTTCCTGTTGCTAATTGTGTAGATCTCACCAGTGAAAAATGAGCTAGATTCTCAGCTGATGAAAACTTGCACATTTAGCCAAACTTGGATAGTTTAATTTCAGCCACCTCAAGTACCTCTACAGCACTGAGATAACTGTAGTCTTTACGTGGGTAAAGCCTCTGCCAGTAGTGAATGCTGCTAATGCCACATGTGAAAACTTAGTCTGCAAGCAATATTCCTCCCTCCACTACTTCATGGAAGAGGGGAGAATATAATATGGTGCCTTTAAATTTCTCAAGGAGCTGCATGGGTAGTTAGACACACAATGACTCTTATTTAAGACAATTTAGCTTTAATAGGAGGTATGTGGCTACATAGCCATGCAGCTCTTGGAAAATATGGTACCTGTATTGCAGTAAGCCATAGTGACCCTGATGAGCACTTTAAACCCAGTAACTCAGTGCTGTTACAGGAAACTTAGCTGATAGTCCAAAACCTGAAATAGGAAATCGGTCAAATTATTTTTCACTCTCAGGCGGAAAGAATCTTTCTCTCATGAGAGAAAAGACTTCTCCTTTTCAGGAGTATGCTGCAGGATTTTATGCTGTTCTTTCTTTGTCAGTTGCTAGTTAACTTTGTGCATGTGTGGTTATAGTTTGTTCTTAAACTGTCTTATTTGGTCAAGTAACAAGTTTTCTCCTGGGTTTGACCTGAGAACTCTCCCCAGACTATAATTTCGCTTGTCATTCCATGCTTCTTGCTTAACATTTGTGCTTTTTGTCATAAAAATGTTGTATACTGTTAGTTAATACCAATGCAATTAAATAACATGAGCACCTGTACTTCTCAGGGAAGGAGGCTGCAATTTTACATTATAGTTATTATGTAGAGTGACTTCTTCATGAGTATGAAGAATATCCTCATCTTCATTTTCCAGGATCACATGGGTGCAGGGAATTGCCTCTCAGATGGGCTACGGAAACAAAATCCAGGAGTATGGATCAGGGTTCAAAACCCAGCACCCTTAAACCAGTGCTAATTCTCAGGTTTGAGTGTGAGAAAGACTGGCATTGCTTTCTGAGGTGACTTTCCTAACAGGCATCTCTCTAAGCTTGTCAGCCCCTGAGGTTAGAAGAGACAAATCTTCTGTCCTGCTTGTAGTTCGACTACCTGAGATGTGGGTGAGAATAACCTGTGCTATTTAGTATACCACGGATAGTGGTATCTGACTAGCACTTTCTACCATGTTGTTTATCTCTCTGTCTTGGAAATACCTTACTTGATACATTCTGTGATTTCGTATATGGACTTTTTCCCCATTTGTTTTTCAGGCTGAGATAACAGCTCTCTGGAAGAGCTGGAAAATACGCAAGTAGGATTTTAGTCTTATGGGTTTTTTTTTCATCCTCCTCTGAGTCACCTTCTAGAAGACCACATCATTCTGCAGTGTCTAGCTAGAGAGCTCCAAAGACAAACTTCCTAACACAGGAATTCAAACTGCTTGAGATCAGCTCGTGAATTTTGAGTTCTTGACAAATTTCAAGGCACGTTTCAGGCTTCACTGCAGATAAACCTGAAGCAAAAGTGCATGTCAACAGTCTTTGCTTTTCATCAGTAGCAATGCAACCTCAAAATTTGGGTGGGAATCTAGAAAAATACAGATTTTGCCTTTTTTTTAATTACAATGTATATAACTAAGAAGCAGAAGAGTAGCAGGATGTATTTTCATTTAACCTTAATACCACGTTTTGGCACAGTGGTTGCAGGTAATCAGGATTTATGCTGTACCTTCAGCAGGGTAACTAAGCAAGCACAGAGCTTGCAGAGGTAAACCTAAGTAAACACCTGCGTGTGTTTCCATCCATCAGTGTGTGAGATTTACTTAGTTTTTACAAAGTGTGTAGTAGTTTTTGTCTGAAACTTTCTTGTGGTAGATGCTCTTCTCAAAGTGCAGTTTTTCCTGGCCAAAAAGAAACCCAAACCACATCTCTTCATGGTCTCTTAAAAAGAATAATGAACAGAGGATGCAGTCTGTGTCTGCTGGGGAACTGAATATAATACTTGCCATCCAGAGTGTTGCTTTTTCCGGGGAAAAATACAACCTACTACTCCCTCTCCTGGCCTCACAAGGGAAATATGTGGAATTGTCAAAAGGGGGCATTCTTGCTTTTTCACACAAATGGAAAAATAAGTCATAAAGTGTTATAGTTAGACCTGTCATTTAGGTAGAGCAGAAATTGCTCAAGTTGGCAAAGTCTTTAGCCAAAGCAAATATAACAGATGGAATATTAAATATCAGAAGTGAATTGCAGGCTAATTTAATTTCTTATTTTGTGGACAGAGGTTTTATCTCTTTCACCTAAGGTTTATCCAAAGCTTTTATTAATTGATGAAAATTCCCACTGCACAGTTACTCACTCTCTGTGTATAAAAATATACAATCCCCCAGTTAAATTAAATCTCATCTAGAACAACTCTCTGTATATCCATGAAAATACATATGTGACAAAGTCCTGCCAGTCTGGTTTAAGAATTTACTACAGCTGGTTTTGCACTTTGATCTGGCATATGCACAATTGCCAAGTAAGAGCTGGGCAAACCATACATTGTTATAAAAATCCTTTGAAAGACTAAATCCTTATGTATAGCCCATCTAGATATACCTCTGGAAACTGAGAAATTACTGATGGCCTGGGTAGTTCTTTTTCACTGAAACTAGAGCAAATCCAGGACTGACTGTGCAAATAGAGAAGGATGTTGGTTTTAAGCTTCTATGTTAAGAGATGTCAACAGAGATGTTCACTTCTGAGTTTGCCTGTGCCCTTGTGGATTAAACCTGTTAACAAACAGGTTCCAACTAGTGCTGATAATTCTGCTCTATAACTACATTTTACTCTGTTTCTCACAGGTATTCGTACTATTTTGATTTGCTCCAGTAAAGAAAATACTTGTTTACTTCTTATGATTATATAAAGTCTTCCTATGCATGGTAATTAATGCACTTTACAACTAATATTCTGGATTGATGAGGGCAAAGCAAATATATGAACTGTATTAGAGAAAAATCACATCTGAAGTTATAGAGTTTTTCTCTTGCCTAAAGAATAATTTTTCTCTTTACAATTTGGTTTATCTAATGCAAATAAAAATTACTTTGATCTGCTCTAAGATTATAGAATATTTTGGCTACTTTCTTTTTCAACCAACATGCTGCTTTTTCACACCTCAGCATCTAATTCAAGTGTAGCTTTAGGGTTGGGATAAATGTTTCTTATGCTAGAAGGTATAATCAGAAGACACCAGCGCAACAAACGGGTAAAGGGGTCAGACCTTTTGAAGTATGAAACTTGAAAGCAGCTGTGGAGACAGCCATAAAATAGTTTAGTTTTAAAAGAAACAGATGTCAATGCTCTTTCTGCATTACCTGTCACCTCCTGTAGTCATTTATACTTGAGGAAAGTGGGTGCAAGGCACTACCAGATACTACTTACTCAGCAAACTTAGGAGTAATCACTAAGCTGTGGAGAAATAGACAGTGTTTACACTGACAATTTTCTCATGGTAATGGAAATAAAGCATTGGCCTTGAAGCACTTGCTTCTGAGCTCCTCATATCTCTGCTTAGCCAGGGTGGGAGGTTAATTTGGAGTTAAATATTTGTGTCAAATACTCCAGCTCGTTATGCTTTAAATTGTCAGTGTAGACATACTCTTACAGAGACTTAGGCCTGGGTATTTGGAACAGATTTAAGTCAAAATGAAAAGGAGGGACAGAACAGAAAGACTATAGAAAAGCAGCTGTAAATATGCAGAAGAAATCTACAAAGGATCATCTGTGCTCATCAGTTTGAACTAAAATGTGAGCAGATAGGAAATGCAGTTAACCCACTGGGGAAAACTATGGCAGAAGGATAAAAAAGGGTTAAAAGGTGGGCAGAAAACACAGGCAAGATGGTAAATCCGCTCCCTTGGTTAAGTGACTCAGTGCACATTTGTTGTGATTCTGTGTGCAAGCATACTTTTCCCTACACCTAGCATGACCATTTTTAGGATTTCTGACTCGGAAGGAGGGAATTCTCCCATTTCATTATTGTTTTGTACTACTTTGCACCCAGTGGGGCTCCTTAGGGTTGACTACATCAAGATTTAAATATAAAATATAAATATAAATCCTCAAAAGAGAGATTTGCTATTGCACAGCAGCTGTTTGTTCCTGGTCCTCTTCCGTAGTGTGGTAACTTGCCCGTTGCATGTGCTACTGAGGCAGATGACTAAGGTTTGATTCTGCAAGGTGCTGAGTGCTCTTGCCTTCAAGTGCACTACATGCACTTCAGGATGTGTGTGAGCAAATGAGAAGGCTCCACTGGCATGACTGGTGTAGTTGATATGAAGCATGTAAGCTGGTCCCTGGGCAACTCAGGCTCCTAGTATGTTTTTTCCCAAAGGTCCATCCCATCTCCTGGTTTAAAGTGTTTTCTGTGTCACCAGAAACCAGTGAAACTTTTGCTTGCTCTTTGAATACTTCCCTTCCTTACTGATGATTCTGCTCTGAAAATGCTAGTGAGTTTGAAATTGTACAGCTGCTTCTGTAACTGCTCTACTGGGCTGTAGCTTGGCATCTCTGAGATGGTTTTGACTGCTTGAACTTAATGTTTGCTTTATAGTTCCTGGGAATATATAGCTTATGCATAGACATGCTGTGGTCAGAGAACTGAGCAGTTCAGGTAGGTCAGCTTCAGGCATTGAAGGAACAGTAGCCTTGCACAGTGTTTGTGTAGATTCTTCTTGTGCTTCCCCCTGCCCTATGGTCAGACCTAATTCCAAAATGCAAAGGAGGAGGGAAGAAACTTGCCTATGACTGTAGGGAGGTATTGATCGGGCCATAATAGGGAAAAGGGCCATACAAACAGCCAGGAATAATAATTTGTAGGGTAGAAAGGAATAAGCTCTGAATGCCAGAGCTCAGCTATCAGTGATAAATTCAGGCACTCAGAGTTATTTTGGTAAGACTTTAGTTACATGGTGAAAGATATAAGTTGTTCCAGACCTTGCTCAAAGAGCTGGGTAAGAAAAAAACCCCCAGCCAACCAACCTGGTGATGAGGAAAGTGAAATGCATCTGAAACTTTTGCTAGTTCACAGCACTAGAAAGAATATAACACAACCAGGTCTTGCATTAGGGATCTGGTTCCTGAGAGAAGCAAACTTAGACTGACAAGAAATGTGTAATCTAAGGACATGCTGTTGCACCAGCTTGATCCAGTAAAGTGCTTCAATTAGGGGCTGAGCTTGCCCAGCTCCTTGTGTAACCAAAGGGACTTGTGAGAACTGAGCATTTCACATCACTGGTACTTCAGCTGACTTCCCTATGAAGTCGTCAGACTTACAATTGCTTCTGTTTTATGTCAACACCATGCTCTGGCTAATCCAGATGAATTATGATTCCTTTAATAATAGTAGTGAGATCTTTGTCCAGTTATAGAGGGAAATGGGTATACAGCACTCTGCTTAATATTTCCCTGCCTTTCTTAAGCCAGCCATGATCCGGTTTAGGCTCTTCTCAGCCGATGATAATTTTGAGATCCCACAGGAAGTTTCAGGTGTCTGGTTCTTATTTGTCTTAATACCTCTTCTGGGGAATGCAAAGGATCTTTTTTTTTTCTCAGCAGTGTGATGGGCTCCTGTGTAAGTGAGAATCAACATGGGAACTTTATAGAACTTTATAGAGTTCAAATTTAGTACTAAAACCATCAAGGTTTGCATGTCAATTTGGCTGTGAATTTCCACTTGGGCTGCTGAACATGCTTCACTTGAAACCATACTCCTGTAGATGTTTGTTTCATTTAAAGGGGAGAAAAAGCCCCAAATCCTCAAGAGAGGGACAACCAGGATGCTCAGAAACCAATGTTTGACTTTGTACCTGCAATGAGTGTATGCAAAACTTTATTAGGAGAATTGAGATAAATTAAGCTTTTCAAATTCCCTCACAGAAACTACTCATCTGATACTGCACAGAAGATGACCGACCATAAGCCAACATTTCCTGGTCAAGAATCTACTTATCTCACAGGTAAGGGCAAAACTCCAAAGGATTCTTGGCTTTTGGGAAAACGCAGACCAAGATCTGGAACTCTTGGCTTGAGGTTATACTACAAATACTGTATTAAGAAAGAAATGAAGTAGGGAAGCACTTTTGGAGTCAGTGTGCTGGATGGCAAGAAAAGATAAGAGCAGAATGATAAATAATGTGTTAGTTTCCAAAAGGAGAGGTGTCGTCTTGTTCCTGACACGCTGTCAAGAAGATGTTTTACTGATTTGACTTTCTGTGTTGAAGAACACACAACAGTTACTTAGTAAGTGGTATTATAGGGAATCTCACCCATGTTACAAGAAACTGAGCTCCAAGATAACATATCTTTTATGCTTGTACGCTTTTTGGATGATAACTGTGAAAAATTACCTACTGGAGGTTAGCAAAGTGTACCTGTGGCCATTTTCTCATGACCCCAAATGATAAAGTTTACTATCTTGGATCATGATGTGTTGCCAAATGACAGGTTTGCCTGTCTGGCCAACAGAAAGTAATTGAGGGGTGTTAGAGTTTTACAATCCATGTTTCACCAAATTTGTAGCTTTTTGAGCTGCTAGACCTGAACAAAATAGGTCAGCATTGACAGAATAAGGTTGGCTGTCATTTTGCTTCTGTTTTTGACTACTTTTTTGTGTGTGCTTTGTACCCAAAAGCATCTATAGGAAGCACATAGTGTTCTGAAGGTATTGCTGTTGTCATTTCAGTTATAGTTTGAGTTGGGATTTTTGATCTTATGGTACAAGTGTTAATTTTTTTGTGGCTGCTGTTCTAAAATCTGTATCTCAAATCCTGTATCTGCATTAATTTAAACAAGAAACTTGATAGACTACTGTAAGTGGGGAATTAGGAAGTCCCAACCAGCTGGAACTGCTTAATAGTGGAAGCTTTGCTGACCTTAGGTTAGCTGTCTGCAAGCCATTTATTTTTGTAGGTATAGGGCCAAGATATGGAGCAGCCAAATTGCTTCTCTCTTGCTCTTTCTCACCCCCTTCCCTTCTGTAGTGGCTTCATCTGCTGCACCCGTGTTGTGTCCTGAAACACACGAGTAATAGCAAACAAAGGAAAAAAAAAACAAACTAATGTGTGTAGTTTGTCTTGGTTTTGGTTTTTTTAATATCCTTTTAGGCTTTGGGGCAGCAGATTCTGTGTAAATAATCCTTATGGCTGAGTTTCTCTGAAGCTATTCAATGCTTACTGACTCTGTGACTAGCTTTGGTGAATTTCAGCTAGCTTCATCCTCAGATAACTTGATCTGGATAGAATGTCTTCTCTTGCCACTTTGAATTTGTGTAAGTCTAATAATAAGCATGTCATGAAGTATAAAATCTGAGGCAGGCTGCTTTCTATTCATTACACTTTTCCAAGCAACCTGTGTCTAGAAAGAGGGAACATTTAAAGAAAGGAAGGATGTTTTGATTACTTAAACTCCTGTAGGGAAAGAGACTCAACAGTGGCACCAAACACAAAAGATAAGCATGTTCCTTGGAAAAGGCTTTGTGTGTGGTCCTTTGCTATCTAGTATAGTGTGCAAGATGTTCTGGTTTGATTTAAGCTCTGACTGTGGGGCTTGATAACAGACAATTGCAGGCAAGGGAGGAAGAGGTGGGAATTTTTACTTAGTGAACTGTCACTTCTCTGTGCTTTAGGATATTCTAATGGATCTTGGAAGCATGTTCTTCAGGAAGTCTAGTTCTCTGTCCTCCTTTTCATATGCTCCATTGGAACTGGCATTTCCTCTTTCAAACCCCATTTGCCATTTATAGGGTACAGGAGCCACCATTAGGAAGCAGCCTGTGAGTGGCCAAGTATTTAGAACTATCCATAAAAAGATGAGATTCCTCAACTTTTCCAGAAGTTTGGCTTCTACAGATGGACTCTTCATAGAAGTGTTGTGGGATGTTCTGCACTAGAAAGGTATTTTGGGAATGCTGGAGGCACGTGACTGGGAAACAAAACCTTATGTTAGACAAATGCTTTGATACCTATGTGGTAGCTGTCTGCTTCAGGCAAACCATAAGGTAAATAGACTTCGCTGTAACCCCAGAACAGTATCAGCACTGAAAATCCTTCCAGGTACTGGATAAAAAAGAGAGATCTGTGTTTGTGCTATAACAGTAAGATATTTAATGATCAAGGTGGAGGGGGGGAAGCTTTTATTTGAGGTATTGGATGAACTGCAAGACCCCAGGATGAAAATATGTTTTTCAAGTTAGATGTAGTGTAACTGTGGTAGCACAGCTGAGATGAGACTGGTGTGCAATATGCATAAAACAGTAGAAAAGGTGTTAAATGAGCTGGAAAAATTAGGAATGATGGAACTAGTGCGGGGACCAAATGCCCCTCTTTCCATGGAGTGCCTGAACTCCTTGGTACAGCCTCTGTGTAAATATGTTAAAGGCAAATGAAGCAATTAGAATATCACAGGAATTATGGGCCAAGATTCCAAAGTAAATGAAGTGCTTAAATATATGCAAGAAACAAAAATATTGTTGTATTAGCATTGGTCTTCAACAGACCACATACTAGACAGAAGCAGCTCTGTAAAGGAAAACATTGGTGGGAGAAAAACATGTAATGGGCAGAGTTTAGGCTTATACCTCATGCTTGACTATTTCAGTGTGAAATAAAGCTACATTTTATGAAAGAATGTTTCATTGTGTTAGGAAAGGACTTTAATTTTCCTGCTTATGTCTGATATTAGGGGAAGTTTTTACAGGACACTAAAGTACATGTTTTCCAGCCTGCAGTTACCATGGATTTTCTTAAACTAGAAAATAAAACCACAATCTAATAACTAAAAAAACCCAGCTTGAAGCAGCTCTGAGGGGGTTGGTAGCATATTATTTTGCCCTGAAGCAGGATCAATTCAGTTGTTATTCAAAGAAGTTTGTCTGGCTTCCCTTTAAAACCCTTATGATAAAGACTAAGTCTTTCTGCTTTCGTCTGTTCACGTTGGACTCTTTACCTGAGATGTTGAAATCCGAGTCCATTATTTCTTGTCTTCTCTGTGTTAAATAATTAGTGATTCTCTGCAGCAGCCTTCAGGTAGCAGAAGACTGTTAACAGTGTCCCCTCGAATGGCCTTTGTTTCACAAAACAGCTTTGCTAAAGGCAGTGAGATATAGCACAAATAGAAAAATATGATGTAAGAAAGACAAAGGTGATACTTGAGCCAAACCCAAATGCCAGTGTGGAAAGATTTGAGAAGCAAACAGGGTGTTTCTTGATGGGATAGCCTTTACTCCTAAATATCCCCTTAAAGGACAGGAATAATTCTGTGGCTTTGCAGCACTGCTCCTATTGTTAAAAGGTACAACTTCCTCCACACTGTGTATGTGTGGTGTTTCAAAGTTTGCAGCAAGTGGCTTTTTGCTGTGGTCTGTGTTGGATGGGATACAATCCTCTGTGTCTTTCACTTCCACATTATTGAGAGGAGGGACTAGATAACTTGTTTCATGAGCTGCTCTGTCAAATAGCCTGAGAGACACCTGACTCCCATAAGACTTTGCACATTTGAATCTCATCTATCAAAGGAAAAGCTGATATTTTCTAGGATGCCACAATTTGTGGAAATGAATGAGCTTAATTAAGCTCATGGGAAGCTCTCACAAATGGCTGGAGATAAATATCAAATGGGGTCAATACACTGTCATGAGACTTTTGGCTTGTTACTGGATGTTCCCATCCCTTTGGGATGGCCTAGAGGGCAAGGACTTCTGAGAAGATTGGGGTTGGCCATGATTAAAGCTATATTTAGAAACTTTTTTAATTGCATAGACTTCAGGCACATTAGAGCTGGCTTTTTTTAATGGAACAGTTTTCTGTTAGAAAATGCAGTTTAGTGGAAATCAGAATGTTTCATGGGACTGTGTCAATCTGGCTGCAGCTTTTGACAAGAAGAGAGAAAATGAACTCAATTTTTCAGTGTTTTAGTAATATGAGACAGTTCAATAAGGCATATGTTGTCCAAATGACACAATTTGACATGTTTCATGTTGACACTTAAAGCAGAATGAAAGTAATCATACTATTCTACCAAGATATGAGTATGTAATAGGTATTCTATCTACTGCACAGTAATTTGTTGCCAGTAATTCATGTTGAAATGGAACATGTGGGTAGCCACAATTTTTCACCACATGTCACTTCCATAGAATGTTATTTTGTGTCTTTATTCCAGGTAGGAACAAAAGAAAAATGTAAAAGGCTGGAATTTCTTAGAAAATAGAAGTTCTGCTCAGCGTGAGGGACAGGTGGCAGAATAAACTCCGAATCTTGATATAAATCATCTATCAGTGGAAAAGATACTGGGCAGTCTTGTAAGTCTGGAAAGAAAGCAGTGAGCCCAGATTTTGCTACATTGGAAAGTACCTGCTGAACACACAAAGTGAGCAACCTGGTAGAAGTCTGAGGGCTGGGAAAAGACACTGTAGGAACAAAGAGAGTAGATGAAATAACTTGGAAACCCATCCTCAGAGAGAACCTGGCCTGCTGTTCCTGATAGATGGCTGGAAATTGGGAACAGGCACTGGGACACAAGGAAGTAACCGTGGGCAAAAGTAATATAATGATCCTGGATGAGCTGTAACATTTTTTATATAGACAAATCCCACCAAGAAATACCTCTTGAGTGAATTTAGCCCCTGTGCTTACAGCTTGCCTGGTTGTGTCCCTTGCTAAGGGGCACTGAGACATGTTTGTTGGGATGATGGGATTTGCTCTTGGATTTACTATCACAACTTGCCAGCTACTACAGTGGGTTGATTGGAACACATTTATTTGCACTTCTTTGCTGGAGAGAGAAGGGTGCTTATTGCCTATCAATTCTGAGTTCACTTTATAACATAGACAAACTGCTTCAGACTGAAAACCGAAGGACTAGTTCATGATTATAGTGCTAGAAACGCAATTAGAACTGTAAGAAACAATGCAAGATTTGAGTGTGTCTTGCATTGGTCTCTTGTTTTAGCTTGTACTTGGGATTTACTCCAAGGTATTTGTTACAAACAGCTAACAGTCTGCTTGCTGGTGGTGTTCCTTGAGAAGAATTCCACATCTAGGTTTGATTCCTGGTTAGATTGGGCGGCTGCTTTTGAATGTGCATAGCTTATTGTAATTTTTGACATTCATGGTCTTGCTTCTAGGTGTTTGGTGTAAGGGAAGGTGCTAGTGTCATATACCCAGGCTGGCTTGGAAGTGGATCTCGAAATACAGAGGCTCAGTGCAAGAAAGACCCTGCAGATTGGATGTTTCTGACATTGTTCTTCCAAATTTAGTTTTATAAGTTTAATATTTTAATATAAATGTATATATAAGTTTAATATTTCAATAGTTTATACTAAACTAAATTTAATATTTTATAAGCTATCTATTGGACATGGTATTTTTAGCATTATGGCTTATTTCTGCATGTTCCTTTCTCAGCAGCATGGTGATACTGCATTCATGGCTTAAGTGTTTTTGAGTGACTTGCCAATGCTGACGAATGCCATCAAGCATAGTTTGGGGCTTGAGAATCCCAACACAGTTCTCCCAACCACGCTATGTAGAAATGGCCATAGAAGTAACAGCACAGAAATAAAATACACTGGAACACACTGCTGAGAGAAGCTGTGTTTGGTATTCAAGGCCAGCTTGGATGGGGCTTGGAGCAACCTGTGGAAGGTGTCCCTGCCTGTGGCAGGGGCTTGGAACTGGATGAGCTTTAAGGTCCCTTCCAACCCAAACCAGTCTGGGATTCGATGAATAAGCTAAATTAAGCTTACTGAGCAAGTTAGCTCATTCACCACTTTCTCAGCTCTTTGCTTTTCTGCCAATGGTGATGTGTTCCTGCAAATGGTGATGCAAATGGTGGGATTTTTCTTTCCTTTCCTGAAACGTGCAGGAAATGGAAAACAACCTCCTCTCACAGCACACTCCCTAGTAACCAGTATGCACCAGTCATACACGTAGCTGTGTCAGCAGTGGCAAATTGCAAGCTCTGCTATGTCTGTTTGCAGATGTACTTCTCAAGCCATGCTCCGTCTTCCTGGAGCAGCTCCAAGTTAGTCACCTTCCTTCTACTGCTACATCTGGGAGAGTGACAGAGCCTCAGCCAGCGTTTCCTGGTCCTGCCTTGGTAATCACCAGTTCTTCATGCATCTCACTGGGAAGCAGAACCATACTCTGGACCCATAAGTTAAGATGGGTCTGAAGTGGTCCTGTTGATGGAGGAGTAATTGTTTTTTCCATTACATGGGCACACAGGGTTTTTTTTTTCTTAGTACACTTTTCACATCAAAAACACATAGAAAAATTCTATAACCCAACTTAATATATGCTACTGTGTCCCATCTTGGGGGATGAATGTGTCGTTCCATATGCTGTAGCTAAACATAAATGAACTGTTATTAATGATTGCCATAATGTTTTCTAGCAGTTAGCTGGCTGGGATTCTAGGAATTTTTTTCCACTGTGTTTTGAAGGGTTAGGTTATTTAAACTTACTATCAAATAGAATCAGATCAAAGTGAGCTAATTTTTCTTAAACACTAATCATTTTAAGGCTATTGAACTAAATATAGAGGCAGTTCATTAAATCATTAAAGCAGCCTGCAATAATGCTCACAAAGTCATTATAGTGCTATTCCCCAGCCAGAGAGGTGGTGTTGCCTTAAGCACAGTTTAATCAAATTAGATGGTGGGCTATGTCCTGGGGTTTCTCCAATTGATATTCATTAAAAATACATGATTTATCACTAATCTCTGTAAGGTATATCCTACTCCTCCAAATGAATTTTGTAAATGTCAGGGGGGAAGAAAACAGAATAGTTTATTGTTATAGGAACTTAAGTGTGGTGTGATCACATTTACATGTGTATACTGTGTAATTTAGTGATAGCTACTAATTTTAATGTGCCTTTAAATTTTTTTTGTCCTTAGTTAAAAAGTGAACAGGAATGGAAAACCCTCAGGAGTAGCCACTTTCTCCTTTAGTCCTGTGTAGGCATATGAATTAGCTTTAGAATTAATTATTTTGTAGCTCATCCTACAGTTTGCTCTTACAGATCATCTAGAAAAGTTCACTCTTTAATATCATCTACTCCTTTTGGTACAGTTTTCCTTTATCTCTCCCTTTTATTTGGAGCACTTCAGTGTTGCCTCTCCCCTGTCCTTCCCCTGCACTCTTTTGCTTTCCTTTTAAGTATGTTCTTGTTTTGAATTGGAAGGAAACATTAATGAGAAGACCACACACAAACATTCCCCTCCGTGCTGTCACCACTACTCCCTTTTTTAGGGATAATTTCTTCATTTATATAATGCTTTTTAGTCCTGCAACACTCTACAAATGGGGTAGATTGATTATATCACCTAACACCTAAACATGCAGCTGATTAATGGTGCAGAGTGAGGTTTTACCACACTTCAGACTGGGAAGAAACACAGTTCTGATTACAACAGTAATTTGGAAACAGTACAATCTAATTACTCAAACTGGAACTTGCCTGAATTAGCCTGAGTCTTATATGCCCTGTGAATTTCCATCCTTTTGACATTGTTACTTCTGTATCTTTGGTAGTTCTTGAACCTCAGTTGAACATCTCCAGTGATACCTCTGTTGTTCTGTGTGTATCTTGACACTGATGTTGTGTCTCCTCTGTTGCAGGGAAGAGCCACCTACTCTGCTCAGTTGGGCTGCCTGCAGTGCTTAACCGTGGTCAAAGTTCACCGAGGTCAGTTTAAATAAACCCAGACCAAACCTATAAGATTTCTGAGGGATGTGGATCAAGTTCTCAGTATCCTGAAAATCTCCTTTCAAAGCTCAGAGTTCACTGACTGCTGCTTAGCTTACAGGCTTTGCTATGCAGACACAGATAGTAGGAAACTGTTTACTTGATTGCTGGGTATTAATCATGTTACCACAGAACTGCCACTGAATAAACTGACTTGAATACAAAACATAATAGTTTAGTTGTAATTAACTGAAGTGGCGGTGTAATTAGAGATGTTCATGTAACAACCCTTGCACTAAGGAGCTTCAGATGTGGTTCAGACACCGTCCCACTTGCCTCTGTCAGATGTGCCAAAAGCTATTGTCAATTACACTGAGGTAAGCTTAGATTGCTGTCACTCTGCTGTTGATTTACACTGGTGTGTCTGAAATAAGAGCTTATTTCTATGCTTTTTAGGAATTGAAAACATTATTTAAGACAAATAATTACTCTGTTGGACACTTGAATACTGGTGGCTTTGGTTTGGTTGGGATGCAGCTAAATGTAATTGTGATTCCAGACCATTTGAAGCCTCTCTAAGCTGGTGCTGGTTTTCCACCCTGCCTCCCTTACACTCTGTAAGGACAGGAGCTTCTCTCGTGCTAATCCAAATAGGTTCAGGAACCTAAACGTGCAGAAAAGCTTTTGTGTTGGCAGGTCACTCACTTAAAATATCTTGCTGTGGGATTTGACAAATGCCAGTTCTAAGTACAAGGAAGTGGACAGGGATGTACGACGTGGTGAGGAGAAAGGCAGGCCGAGAGCAGTGCTAGGTGAGATGGACTGGAAAGGTCACAGAGCTCTAGTCTGTGCTAAAGAACAGTAGTGCTTATGATCTCATTCCCAACTATGTGTGGGGTTTTCTGGTTTTGTTTTCACACTGAAGGACCAGTTTGATTCCTGAAAATCAGACCTTTTGTTCCAAACTTTTTAGTCCTGCTGACATTAGGAAGGAAAGCTTGAAAATGTGTCCTAAACACAGTGTGGCTCCATTGACCAAGACCTCACAAGACTTCCAAAGGTACAGTTCCAGTAGAAAAGATACCCTTTTTTTTCTAACTGGCTGCTAATGTCATGCTTCTTAAACCAATCCCCTGGTATTTTTGGAATGTGCGTTGTGGTTATTTATTTTTAATGTCCTGAGCTGGCTAAAGTGGAATAGAGGAAGGAACCACAGAGGCAGCTGAATGGCACAAAAGATGTGTTTCACTGGAGGCTCTGCTGGTGCAGTGTGTGTGTGAGCAGCTCTGGCTGCATGCAACCCCAGTGGGGCTCTAGTGTAGGTCTGGCAATCAGCCCACGAGCCTTAATCCTCCAAATATACATCACACGCTTCATTTTATACTCGTGAGAAGCCCAACCTAAATGAAATCCTATTAAATTGTGGGTCTAGAGCTAATTAAACATCTGCCTTTCAGTGATTTCTGTATTATTTTAGTGAGATTACATATAACATATAGGTAAGTACTCATCTGAAAGATTGGTTCTATCAGGTTCTCTTAACAGACAATAGACAAAACACTTGTGTTTTCCTATAATAGATCAGCAGAAAAGTGCTGATGAAAGACACCACATAATTTACCTCGTTTTACTTCTGTTTCAAAACTTCTCAAAGCAAAGTGTGAGGTACAATAGGGCAGCTGGCTCTTATCCACAGGCTCTTCAGCTCCGAAGCCTTTAAGGTGAGACATGAACAAGGCTGTGCCTTAATTATTGGTAACACCCAGCTATGCTTTTCAAAGTAATAAATGGGGGTCCTCACAAAGTCTTTTCTTAAGTAGCTAAATGCATAATCCACCCGGGATATTGTTTTAAAATTCATTTCATCTTCAGTAATTTGATCAGAGAAAGAGTTGTATTGGTCATTTCTCTTGTGTAAGAACTGTGTCGCACCTAGGGGCAAGGAACATTTATTTTCATGATTAATACCTGTGAGTTTCATGGCCTAATGAGAAAGCCCTAGATGTATGTGAAATGAAATTGCCACTTCTTACCCACCCTTCATTCATGTAAACACTTTGACTACTATCCTTCTCCATTTGAGTGCAATGGATCCTGTATTACCCGCTGACACATTGGCAGCAGTATTTTTTGTGTATGTAGCTGCAGTATTAAGGTATATGAGTTCCAAACCAAGTAATTTTAGGTGGACACCTGTATTTGTATAACTTTATTACACTTCTCAAAGATTAATAGCCCCAGAGTTGTGAAAATGAAAGTTAATGAAATATTTTGCCCTTCTTTCGCTGGCACCCATCTAACCTGAGCAAGAAATCCAGTTCTGGGTTTAGCGTTGCTATAGTAAGTCAATCAGTCTTTTCACCACAGCCTCCTGTTTGTTCAAGTTCAGTCCAAAATGCACCTAAAAACAGGGGGAATAAAACCACCTTAGAAATGGTGGAAGATATGGTATCTCTTGTAATATCTCAGCTTGAAATGATTTTGAATGGGTTTTCAATGTCATAGCCTTTCCCCTGCCCTGGTGTAAAGGCAGTGCTACCGTAGTTCATAATCTCTTACTGCAGTGTCCTCTTGCCTTTCTCCTGTGTTGACTTTTAACTCACATACTACTGTCTGCATTACATTGAAGATCCTTGAGGTGAAGGGCATATCTTAATTCCCTAAACCCCTTATACCCTTAGGGCTTTGCATAAATGCTAAAACATTCATACTTTATTTGCTGGTGTGGGTTTTTTACACTTGCTTTATTCCCCCCACCTCTCCTGCATAATAATTCACTGAAAGTGGAACTTGTGGGTGAGATACAAAGAATTGAAGGGAATTCACTGGGTGGGGGTGTGAGGGAGGAGGACATGGAGTCCTCATAATAACTAGGGAAAGGGTGAACAATAGGCTCATCTATTGTTACAGCTACTGTTATCATTAAATACTTATCCTATGGTGCCCAGAAGCCCAAATGGCTACCTAGAACCCCGCTATGTTAGGCAGTTAGAGAATACAGAGCATAAAGTGACTGATACCTGGCTGAGCTGGCAGTGTAAGCAGCGCTGCTACGGAATGTGCTGTGTAGTTGGCTTTTTATTTGGTTCATTTGGTTTGGATTGGTGTGGTTTTATATGATGCACTTGTGTTCATCTTAACCTCTGTGGTGCTGAATGTCGTCTTCAGAATAAGAAGTGATTGTGCTTGTCCATTAGGAATGACTTGAGAAAGGCTTTAAAGAGCTACCAGTGGCCCACCCTCATGGATAATCTGCTTGTGGCACTGGGTAAGTCTGGCTGCTCATGTCAGAACATGCAGGGATGTAGCTCTGCAGAGAGCAAGAGCCAGTTCAGGAGCTAAGAGGCAGAGTACTTGTGAGCAGCCTCAAAAGGGGCTATATGGCACGGTTCAGTGCCCTGTAGAAAGAGATGAGCTAACTTTGGGTAACTAATCAGTGTTAGTTCCTCAGTTGATATCCACTCAGTGAGGAGCAGGCTGCAACCATGCAGCTGTGTTTTCACCTCGGCCCACATCCTTGTGGGGAGTATACATGTTTTGTCTGGACTGAAGTTAATTGGTCCCATTTATGGCAAATCCATTTACTTTACCATGATGAGCCTGGTTAAGCAAAGCAACTGTTGTGTTAAAACCTGATTGAGCTAAGTCACTCCAGCACAAACTACAACTTAGAACATACACCATATCTATTGTTGATGTTTATCAGCAGAGCTATCTTGCCATAGCTATGCCACTAAAGAATGCTGATGGAGACACTGTCCCTTGTTTTCATTTGAAATGCTGCTGTTACAACTCATTTGAAGGTTTAATTTTCCCTGTTTGGAAGAGGAAGCACTTTAGAAACTGTGGTTGTTCATACTTACTGTATCCCAAAAGAAGGGTAAAGCAGCAGAGAGAAGCAATGCTTTCTTTTACCAGAGAAGTGAAAGCAGCAATCTTGGTAGGGTCTCGGAGGATTTTTGCCATGAGGTCAAGTCCTGAGACTGAAACTTCAGGGTGTAGTGTGGAGTTCCCCTGTTGTCTCAGCATCTGAAACCTACTTCTTGTGACCTATCACATAAGCATGGTGTGCTAGTTGCTTCTCCCCCCCCCCCCCCAAAAGAAAGCTGCTGTAAATAGAATCATAGAATCAACCAGATTGGAAAAGACCTTTATGTTCATCAATTCCAACCCCCAGCACTGCCAAGGCCACTGCTAACCCATGTCACCAAGGGCCTCATCTGCAGTTTGTGAACATTTCCAGGGATGGTGATTCCACCACTGCTCTAAATAAAGAAGAATAAAACATTCACAATGGTGCAAAAAGTGTAAGTATTTAATAACAAACTTACTTATACTTAACAACTTGTGTGGTAGATCTGCCATCCACCCCCAAAATAAAGACTGGTGTTTCTGCTAATGACATGATGATTACTTTCCAGCAGGCTACATTAGCCCCTGCTGGGCTCCAGGATGCCACAGCCTGTCTGTTACCTATGCCTCAATTCAGTGCTTTAATATTTACTTCACAAGTAGTACCTGTCTGAAGGTGCCTGGATGTAGCCGTAGACACATGAACTCAGCAGAATGCCTACCTTTGGGCAGGTATGAATCACTTCCTTTGTGGTGTAGTTATCTAAGATATAAAGTAAACATGCTTACAGGACTTTCTTACTGTGTTTCCATAAGGGTTGTAATATCATGTATGCACATCTGAATGCACAAACATATCAAGTGAGCTTGACTTTTAAAGCATATGTTTATTTGATTGATAAATCAGGTATTGCCCTGTGAGTTTGGTATTGTCCTGCCTTTATTCTCCAGGGGATTTTGAAAGAGTATCAGGTATTCGTGAGCTTCATTGGCTCATGTTGGTTTTGTCCCACTAATTCAGCTGGACTAAGTACATTAGCACTTCCCATGTTCATGAGTGTGTCTCTGAATGGGTGTGTGACCATCTTTGCCACTTCAGTGAGAAAGATGCAACCGTAGCCATGCTATGTGAATGATAATTTACCTGTTCAAAGTGCTGCCTGGGAGGGTATGATTTAGTGAAGGAAATAATTCTACTATATATGCTATCTGATTTTTAGCTCTGGTTGCTGTTTTCAGTGCCTTCCCAGATGTTCCCCACCCTGGAATGACTTGCCTATTGTTGCTGTTCATAACTTACCAGCTCAGTTTGACCTTTTGATGTGTGTGGGGTATGGTGATGCTGTGGTGGAGCTGAATTCTCTTTTCTTGGTAACTGAAAGCTTGTTTTCTGAATCTGCATGATTTGGGACACCAGATGGACAGAAACATTCTTTATGGTGACTATTGTGGTAGTGAAAGACTACCTGTGTAGTTCTCAGAAGTCAGAGCAGTCATTTACAATAGTGATGACATTTAAATATGATGGGGGCAGTAGTTTCATTCCTGTTTTACTTCGCAGTCTCTTAGGAGCCTTGTCTAAGTTCACATCTACTTCTTGTTTTGCTTACACTTCCTCATGTGTCTCATCTTTACTCATCATGACGTTGATATCATTTGACATGCTTGGTCAGCATCTGTTACTTTCCACACTCGGATCTCTACTCCAGAACAGTAGAAAGGGTTCCATGGTTTTAGTGACCTGTGCCTCATGGTTTGACTGCCTTATATATGACTTCATGTCTGCTCAGTTCACACTGTGTTTACACTGTTCCTGGGAAGCACATTCTGAGTTACTGCCTTTTTGAGCAGAAAGATGATATGAACACTTGTAAAGCATTTGGTCCTCTGGGGTTTATTCTTATACTCTTTCCATCCCAGCCTTGAAAGTAACATATGAAGCATCCCTGAGTCTGTTATTACCTCGCTGCTGTTTTCTGTATTTGTTTGAAGATCTTGTTTAGGAACTACATCTTCATGCTGCCACACTGCTGTCAGAAGCTAAGTATGACCCTCCTGTTAATTTCTTTTACTGCCTGTATTCTAAAACCATAGCATAGTAATTCTTGTATCACATGGTTGGAAGTATCTTATGTACCTCTTTCTACTTAATTCTATATAACGGGCATGGAAAAAGAAGTGGTTATGCATCAAACTGGAGTTGAGTTGTACTGACCTGTACTGACTGTGCCTGTGAGCCCTGGCTGAGTCCAGGTTATAAGCTTCTAAAAGTGTAATTTTATGGCTTCTTCCTCCTGCACCATGAGTAGCCAAATGTCCACATTCAAGCAGCAGCTGGAATGCTGCAGCAGCTGCCCATTCAGTCTGGATGGATATGTTTTCTCACATCACTACTGTCCATCTCCTTGGATGGAGAGCCTACATTCTGCTTCTCTGAACACCCCTTTTCACATGGCAGCATCCTGGGGTTGATGTCCTTGTTCAGCAGCTCCTTAGGAAGGCACTGAATTAGTCATGTCTGTAGTGCAGTTTTGTCTCTCATTCACACCAGGAATTTGTCTGCATCCAAGAGGCTCAAATAAATGTCACCAAACCCTAATAACCCCTGACCCCAGCTGCATTTTTCACTGGGGTATCTTCTGAGTTGCTTTTCAGGTTCAGCTAGTACCTCTTGCAGTAAAAGCAAGGTTGGGCTGTATGTAGTTCTGCAGCTGTTTCCAGTTTCAACTTGTTTAACTTTACCATGGTAGTGCTTTTTAGCAGACACCGAAGATCCAGCTGTGCTCTGCACCTCTTCTGCTATGCTGTACACCAGAATATCATCAGTTTTGTTTCTGAGGCTCAGAAATGCTGTTGGTTCCTTTTGCTGATGACATTAATATTCCTCTGTGGCAAGTTTGGTCCCATAGAACATTCTTTGCCATCTTCATTCACCTGCTCGTGTTCACCATGCAGTAAGGTAACTCATTCTTCCACAGTAACTTGTGCCTGTGTCTGGCTTTGGCAATGAATAATGAGACTGACTCCTCCTGCC
The DNA here is from genome assembly GCF_012275295.1 of Melopsittacus undulatus. Taxonomy (NCBI): domain Eukaryota; kingdom Metazoa; phylum Chordata; class Aves; order Psittaciformes; family Psittaculidae; genus Melopsittacus; species Melopsittacus undulatus. Next base: position 3,972,341 of record NC_047529.1, on the reverse strand, counting down.
AAGTTGGATAGTATTTCTTGATGAATACTTTTCAGTGGCTTTGCAAAATCTGCTTCCATGCAAAAGTGCAATTTACCCATCCCTTCAATAGCCTCATGCTGCTTATTCACCTTGTGGGGTCTGTGACTTTAGCAAGGATGCCTTCTTCAGCATTAATTTTATTGCAGGTTCTGCATTGGCTGGATTGTTCTAGTTGTTTTGAGGTGCAGCATGCCTGGAAGGCATCCTGGTATCTCAGAAACATCTTGGTGATGTCAGTCCTCCCCGAGCTTGGGGTTTTTTCAGTGTGCATGTGTGTGGCTGCTGATGTCTTCAAAGATGCTTATATTCCACTTATAATTGCAAAAATATCATTCATCTGCTCCCTAATCTTTTGGGAGACCCAAATTTTGACCTATACAGGCCTTTACTGTTGGGTTCCACAGGACTTGTGTGTCTGCTCAAACTGAACACAGCAGGAATCTGAATTTCCTCAGGGAGTACCAGTAGGTTGCTGATGGCTCCAGGGACTTTCCCTTACTACTTCTTTGCGTGAGGAAATTGGTCGGGATGCTGAACTGCTCTGATGCTGGAGTGAAACTCTTGCTTGATGCTGTTGATAGCAGGGGACCATCTTTGTGCAGAGATAGCCAAGATGCTGAAATGCAACCCATCCCTATACATTTCATGTCTGGCCAGTTTAGGAGACTGGTTCTATCTGGAGCCTTCCCTGTTTAGGTGAACTTCTGTGCTTGTGGAACAGTTTGCATCCAGGCAGCTGCACGTCTTTGGCTATTGCAGTGCTGATCATCACAAAATCAGAAGGCTCTGAAGAATCTGTAAGAGAACAGACTTCTCTCAAGGTGAGTGTTGCTGCATTCACAACTTGTTTAGGTGGAGCAATGCCTTCTGTGCTATGAGGTTTTTAACCTGGTGTTCTTTCTCCTTAGTCTGTTTTCAGAATGGCATGGTGATGGTACTGCTATGTCATTTCAATTTTCCTTTTGTGGACTCTGTTTTCCTCTTTTGCATAACACTGGGGAAGTTCTTGTAGCTTAGTACTTTTACTGCTGACCTACAAGCATTTGGTGTTGCTTTCTTTTTGTGCACTGTTGCTTTGTCCTTGACTGCTATAATATTTCAGGCTTTACAAGTCGCTTAACCTTGCTGGCTTGCATCACACTAATATAACATCCATCCAAAAGATAAAAGCAATTGGTTTGAGAGTATTTTGAGAGTATTAGGAAAGTTTCAAGGCTTCCAAAATGTAGAAAAAGCCAGAGTCAAAACCGTTCAGAGAAACTGAATTCTGACTTCTTGTTAATAACAAATACAATGCAAGTTTTAATTGAAACAGATGTTTTGGGTCCTCCTTGACATTGCATCCTAAAGGTAAGTAAATATACCATTATAATTATGCATAAGTATGGACTCTAATTTTGCTTTTAGGTTGCCTAACATAATAGAGTAATTCTGTGGTAAATTCAGGTTATTAGCCAGTTTTCAGGGCAGCATTAATTTGCCTTAGTCATGTGAAAAGATTAAAGAACCTCACACTTTGAAACCATGCTTTGCTTCCACAGCTCACGAACAAGAGAAATCTCACGGTAAGGGTAGAATTGGATGCGGTCATGTAATTAAAGACTGATTCAGAATGCCCCAAAGGGCCAAACTCAAGGAATTACTGGTAATGTTCATCTTAAGGTTTCTTAACCTTTTAAAGCTTAAAGTTGGCAAGCTAAAAGATTAAATTCGTGTAGGTTTTGATGACTAATTTCCCATGTTTTGAACACAACTCTGGTGAGCTTTGTTCACTAGCTTCAGCTAAAAGAATGGAACTTCAGCTCTCACTGCAGTCTTCTCACTCTTGAACTCATGTTTTGAACATCATACTCTTGAGGTCTGCTTTATGGGTATTCACCATTTGCATTAATAAAACAGAGAGCTGCAGCAAACTGGGAGCCTGGAAGCAGGATGGGATGCTCTGTTTGCAGGAGTTTTATAGATACTTTCTGATAGTCTAGGTAAGACTTACAGGTATTGAAGTCCATTCTAAAGTCCGGATGGAAGACGTGTGGGTTCTCCAGTCCCCACCCAAAGACATGATGCTGACAAGACATGCAGGGTGCACTGATTCTTCCCTTTGAGAATAGTGATCAGGATGGGTTGGCAGCCTGTTCCAGAACTGGGAGACTTCTGTTCAAGTTTGCCTACTAGATCTCTACTGAGAGCATCGTTGTTCAGTGGGAACACTGAGTGGAAGAGCTCTTTGTGGGTTTTAATCTGCAACTGGGATCTCTCAAGCCAGTGGTTAAAAACCAATGAAGACAGTTGGCTTGCAGCTTGAATTCAATTATGTTTCTTTTATCTAGATACAGAGGATTCAGTATGTCACATCAGGCTGACAAAAAAGGGAAGTGAATTATCACAGGCCCTAAAACTGTTGTTGGGGAAGGAAAAGATTTGTAGATGCTGGTTAACATACTTTGACAAGTGTTTGCCAAAGCCATTCATTACATCTGCCTCTGCATTAGAAAGGGCACAATATTTAATTTTCCATTTCCTTTCACAAATAGAAAATTAATTGCAGAGACTTGCAGAAAGTGCAGATATAACTCGTTCTGTATTGTTAAGGCTGTCTGTGATAAATTTATCAAGCTTAGACAAAAAGTACTCTGAAATCACAATGGATCCATCTTAATTAATGTTCCTTAAGTGACAGGTACCTGGTTGGAAAGGGGAGGTAAAGGCAGATACTGCAATTCTGGAAAAAACTACTAGTGGTCTCTGGTTATAGAATAAGCTGGAAAATACAAACTATGCTTTGATTTGAGCCTGGTTAGTGCCTTCTGGAAATCAAAGTCCTGTTGCAAATGAATGATTCCAGTGTATCTGTAAGAAAAGATACTGGGCTGCTATGTCCACGAGATAATGGTTATCTCACTGTTGACTAGTGATGTAGTCAAGCAGTTAATGGACTCACCTTCACCCCATATAAAGTCCATCTCAGTAATACAGTTATGACATATGCTGTTTATAGAACTCTGCAGCCATAAAACTATCTTATAATTGTTATCCATCCTTTGTCCTATTTGCTGATACAGCTTATCTCTGCTGGTGCCATGCTGTGCGCTGAGTGGGGCTGTAGAGACTGCCCTTAATGGCAGTGGAAAGCAGAGGGTGAACAGAAAAGGCAGCAGTTTACAGAAAGAAACTGCAAACTGGAGGAGGTCAGGGACGTGTGGACGGTACTGCAATGTGCTGAGTTGCCTTGGCAAGAATATACCACAAGACATAAAGATAAGGAAGGACATGGAAAGTACTGGACTTGAGGGTGTAGGCAACTGGACTTGCTGATGGATACCTGAGCACCAGGAGGAGTCTTCAACAAGCTTGTATTTCACTCTGTTTCTTCTGGATTCAGGTTGTGCCCTGGCCATAAACTCCATGTGGGAAGAGAGCAAATCCACCAGGAGCCTGAGGCTCTTGGGCCTTAGGTGGCTGCTTCCCCAGGACTGAACAAGGTTTGGGTGAAGCACTGTGGCGAGCACCAGAGTGTTCACTGCAAACCTACAGTAATACACTCCCTGTAAAGACAGGCTTGATACATGGTTTATGATCTATGCTGTTAAGTTGTGATTTAGCTGTTATATTGTTATATGCAGCCTCAGCTGCTGCTGGAGCGCTGAAAAAGGTTTCAGAGGCTGCCTGCTTTTAAAGCTACATGTTACAGGCCTCATATTCAGCTCTTAGGATATAAAACATTTTAAACTTCAGGTTTTCCCCATGTGCTTTTCAGACACCATCCTCTGACCTACACTTCACCCCTTCCTGCGCTCCTTTCTCCCACCTCTCTGAATTTTTGGAGAGCTGAGATCAGCCTTTTATTTTTGCCAGTAGCTTTTAGGTTCAGATTCTAACAGAAAATTGAACTTAATGCAGTTTCTGTCTGTTTCTCTTTATGTGTTTGCCAAGAAACTCAGACTTTCAAAGAAGAGCAACCTGCAAAAGTCAGTGTCAGTCTGTTTCTTTAGCTGGTTCAAATAGTTGCAGAGTTCCTCTAGTTTTTCTGTGAAGCTATGCAGATATGAAACATTCCTCCCTCAGCCTGAGCTTGTACAGACCTCTCGGTGGTGAAGCATGATGGAATTTGTGTGATGCACAGTAACTCATTCCAGTCACAAGTGTCGTTAACAGCAAAACTCTGTTACAGTTTTCACCAGGCAGCCCTCCCCTAGTTTAAACCTCACAATGTAGATGGCTTTGTTTTACCTGAAATGGCATCTGGTTTACTTTGTTCCTCATGGGTTTAGTAGTGCAGGGATCTGTCTAAACTGGTGAGTTAAAAGTAATCTGGTGCAGAATAACTAGTTGTACTTTTTTGCTTTGATCTGCAGGCTAATGTGTAAATGTGAAACTGTCCTTCCTGCAGTCTGCAACAGCATTGCTACTGATGCCAGTGGAAGGAGTTCACAAAGATGTCTTAGTGCTATTTCAGTGATAATCCTGTTTCCTCTCTGCTTAGAGCCTCTTTACAGCCCTGTTCTGTAGGAAAATATGCCCTCTGTTAGGACCACTATGTATTTGCTGCCTTCTGTTTCTTTTCCTTTCTCTCTTTGCTATTCCATTTTGCCAGCTGTTATGCTCTCAACAGAGCATCTGATTCTGACCTCTTCTGTGCCATCGGTAGGCTTTGGTACTAACATCCCCATGGAGGTGAGAGACTTTTTCTTGGTTGTTATTTGAGATGCTAACCCAGGTAGGTTTCACTGCCTTGGTTAAAACTCTGGGCATGAACTGAAGGTTCTCTTTCACAGTCACACAACAGAAAGCAAGTTCAGATACCATGGGACTGGGATATGCTGTTCAGGCTCAAAAATACACCAAGCACAAAGAATGGAGTTCCTGGCTTTGAATTTAGCACATCAGTGATGTGTGGGCTTAGATTTATGATGCCTCAGTCTCATTATTCTCCTGCCCTTTTTGGTAGTGGTTATGTTACTGCACCCTTATTGAGAGTAGAGCTTGAGGTTTAGTTACATGTGACTTTGACCTCTGCCAGTATCATTCCTAGATTAGATGAGAAATTAGGTTTGTCATCAATTGTTTCATTCCTTACTTGTGGCTCTACATATTTGAGTCTACTGTCAACCTCTGAGATCAGTTTCAAATCTACTGCATTCAGCAAAGGCAAACCTGTGGCTGATTCTGTGTCATCTAGGCAGTTGCTCCCTTTACAACAGTTATGCAGAGTTTTCTGCTATATGCATTCCCCTCTATTCCAAAGTCTCAGTCCTTTCCCTTTCAGTGACTTAGACAGTGGAAGATGAATAGAGAAAAGAACTTGGAAATCCATGAGGAGCTGAATATTTTTGTCAGGTGCTTGTGGAGCTGCTTCTGCATCAGTTTCTACATCAGTTTCCCAAATCCTTGGCTTAAACCTTTGCTTAAATCCAATAAGTTTTCTGTGTCAGTTACATTATGATAAATCTCAATACCCATATCTGGTGTTTCAAGCTTTCAAAACCTTGATACTTCTTAAAGACTATTAAGAAACAGAATAATGACCTGCTTGAGTAGTACATATGGGTCTGACTTCTGTTGCTTGGATTTATGGATGAAAAATACAGGTTTGGATCATAGGTACAGATGTACGGATACAAGGCTAAGTTAACTGATAGGATTGTTATGTATCATACTACAAGGTGAGTTCACATAAGCCATGTTTTTGTCTGAAGTGCATTAAAACAACATGAACATCTGATCTTTTCTGCTGGCAGAGGAGTGGATGGGGATGAACAGTTCACAGCAGCACTGTCCTTGGTTGGGTTGTAAAGAATTTGTCTGTTGGTGACCTAACTGTCTTCACAGGGTCTTTTGTGACACAATGAAAGCACTACCTGTTGTGTGTCGACATGGCTGAGCGCAGAGAAATAGATCTGCATTAGTCATAGCCACATCTGCAGGGGGGAAGATATTTCTGCATTGGACAGCTGTGCTGTTAAAGACAAAAGTGAGAGCTCACTTCCTCTCTCTCTAGTTAACCCCTCATTCCCAGTGCTGCAACTAGCTGGTTCAGGCTGTTCTCAGTAGATTATCTGCAGACTCTTCTTCTCTTTTGTGGTTAGCTTTCAGCTTTACAAGTAGCTTTGACAAACAGGCCATCACAGAAGTAGCAGAGGGCTCAGTTTTTCTGATGTATTAAGCTGACTTAGAACCATAGCAGGACAAGATATACAGAGAACAGAGTAGGCCATCATGCTGTGTGTGTTTTCTGTGAGAGAGGAGACAAGATTTCTCATAGCCTTTTCTTTGCTGAAGACAACAGGAATGTGCAAGAAGCTCCTGGTTTTGGAGGTTACTGTCTCACCAGGATACACTTCCCTCTACAATGACCAGAATGAAAGGGGAGATTGGTGAAGATTTATTTATTCCAAAGGACAGAACAAGTTTCCCCAGTTCCACAACCCATCATATTTCACTCAGCCGTGGTTTTTTTCTTCCATTTCATAGAACGGATGCATTTCACACTGACCTGTGTTCCAAGCAACTATATTTGATGGGATTGATTATTTGTAAATGAACTGTTTTCTATTCCACAGCTAAAGCTCAGAATGCCATTTTGTCATCTTGGAAAGACTCAGGCAGGAAACAAAAGCTTATGGTACAGAATACCTTTCTTGGGACCTTGACTCTATAAATAACTCTTCTGTAGAGCACCTCAAATACACCAAGGTACCAAGTTTAACGTAAGCTGTGGAGGAAGTTTATGCAGAGCTACTTAGTAATTTGACATTTGCATCAGTGCTCAGTGTGCTTCAGCCACAATATATCATTGGAGAAGCACAATTAAGTGTGTGGCGTGACTGCACATTCTTAATGTTGCTGTGTTTGCTGCAGGACTGGGTGTGTATTTCTAAACCTGGGCTCAGAAAGGAATTTTAGCCTTTCCTAGGTATGTACCTCCACTGAAGCTATAGCAGAAGGTGGAATAAGACACTGTACTAGACTGAAATGTATCTGTATGAGTAGACAGCAGCCCCCAGGATAAAGGAAGTTGTGTTGCAGTTGGTGCATGCAGCAGCATCCTGTTGTGGAGAGAAGTGGTGACCACACTTCTGCCTTTTGGGCTAGCTGTCTTCAGGTATTTTCCATGAGAATCCATCTTCAAAATGCCTCTTGTCTTCTTCCAGCCCTCTCTGAAGTCTCCTTTGTCTTCAGGTTGCTTATTCTTCACAAAGTTCTCCCAGTTTCAGGAAGAAGACAGGGGACAGTTGGCAATCCACTGGAACTGAGGAAAGGTGAAATCATGACTCTGCAGTTGTTTTTATGACAAACTTTAAGGGTTCATTTATTCCTACCGTGTTTGTCCAGTAGACATAAGTTACATTCAAGCAATGAAGAAAAGGTACTCTTGAAGAAGTGCATTGCTTCTTTTTTCATCTTTTAAAAGCAGTTGCTGTAACTGAGACTTTCAAAATCACTTACACCATTGTGGGGTTGCCTCAGAGGTTTTTGGTGTCCAGGTGTATGTTTCTTTAAAACCTCAAGTTTTTCAGAGGATGGATGCTTAGCAGGTTTGTTTCTTATCTTAGAAAAATGAGATCTTCTCAATCACTGATCACTGTGACTGATCACTGATCAGTGGCTGCTGTTGTTCTCCCTCCTGTTAGTAAACTTTGTGTAATGTGGACTGATTGTATCCTCTATAGCCAATAACATCTTCATTATTAGCTTCAATATCAGTTTCTTGTGGTTGTCACAAAAGCAACAAGTCTTGTTTTATGTTGTGGATAAAAAATGGGGATCACAGGGTCTGTTTATGGAGAGGGTGAAGGTAAGAGAGGACCTTCTGGCCCTGGTTGTGTGTGACACTTATGCCTTAGCAGCAGAACCTGCAGGTGGGGCAGTACTTTAGGAAACCAGGATGAATAAGTGTGGAGGGGAAGCTGGAAGCTCAGAACAAGGCTTGTGAAGCTGAGCTAATGGAACACAGGGGAGATGTTATAGGAATCCAAAGTGAAGAGTGAAATGGCTGGGGTAAAGTCACCTTTGTCATCAGCATGGGGTGGAAAGGATCAAGAAGAGCCTTGAAGGGAGAAGGTGCGCAGAAAGATGGGGTTTTGTGACATGCTGCCTGGAAACAGGTGGTGAACATGATATTCTCTGCCTTAGAAGAGCCTAAAGGATGGGCGTTACTTAACCAAACATAGACATCTGCCTTGTAGGTTATTGATACCTTAGCTTGTTATCTAAATTCCTTGTATAGTAAATGGGGTGGAGGGGAATACTTCTAGATCATGCTGTGTTTTCTGTTCAGTTAGGTTGAGTTGGTTTTTTTCCCCATAGTCATTAAAGGGAATCTAGACAGTGGCTTAGAGGTGGGTGGACTACTTGCACACCTATAAATGTGTGTGTATACATATGTGTAAGTGTATGTATTCATATATGTGTATGTACATCAGAAGTGTGGTGAGATAGAGAGCCCAAGCCCTCAATCCTACCTGTGAAAAGAAGGGTCCTGTGATAATGTTTGCTCTAGTTCCTTTGCATCTGGACTTCAACTCAGTGTTGAGAGTTGGTAGAGTTTACTCTTGCCCTGTCTGTTAATAGCACTGAGTAGCATAAGACAAACAATGAGTGTACAGAATAATGTCTTTTGGGACCTAGCAGCCACTGTCATAAATGGATTGAGTTTCTGAGGGCAGAGCCTTTACTGCAGATTATAAAAGTTTGTCTTCATTTAGCAGGTTCTGTAACACAAAGTCCTGTGAATTGCTGGTCAGTTTATGGTAAGGTTGTTTTGTTTCTGCTGAAAGTAGGGTAACAAAGTAAAGGTGACCTAGTACTTTTAAATAGATGGCTACTCAGACCCAAATTTCACTAGCAGCCTGCAGCATACCTGAAAATTAGCAAGCATCTCCAGTTGATAAAACTGAAACCAGAGGAACACAACACTGCGGTGACTGAAATACTATGAGTGTATTGAGTAATAACTATAATAGTGACAGTATCTGAAAGTGTAACCTTTAATTACTCTGCCTGCTTCCCCAAACTCTTTAGGAAGGAAAAATAACACCTATTTCACCCATGTTGTGAAAATTAAATTTCCCAACAGACAAGAGCATAAGGATATCTCTACAATGTCAAACCAAACTCCCTCCTAGCCCAGTATTTTCATCTCCAAGGGTGACCAATACCAGATACACAAGAAAGAAAAGATAAAACATGGCAAGCAGAGTGACACAGTCTAGATTATAAATTCCTGCTTCCAGCAGCCTGAAGATTAGAAATGTTCTGAGTTTGCTTTCAAAGCATCTTATGTAATAGCCCAGAATGGTGCTTTCCCTTATTAATGCATTTATTTGCTCTAAGAGTCCTTCTGTTCTCTGCCATCCAGGTCATCTTACTTAGTTGGATGTTGTGTGCAGTGCATTCTAGTTGACCGGGGAACCTAAGGCCTGTTTTTGTAAGTGATGTAAGAAATAAGCCAATGACTCTCAGAAGTCTTCTTATTGGTAATGGGATTTGAGTTCTGCAACCACTTCAGAAAAGCACTACCAGAATCTGTGCAGGGTTTTGGAAATTAAGGTAGAGAATCAACTTCAACAGTTTTGTGTTTGGGAAAGAAGTACAAATGGGATATGCTTCACTTGGAATTATCCAGGATTTAAGTGGAGAATTTGATGTGTGACACTAGGGAGAACTGCAATGAAATGGGCAAGTAACTTGTCACCTTTCTTGATGCAGGAGGTGTTGGCAAGGGCCAGCTTGCAGAGCCTTTGTATCAGTCTGCAGCAAAGTTTTGACCTGGTAAGCAGAGTCCTGCTACCTCCAGGAGAGCAGAAATGATATGGGAGAAGGCAGGTCACAGTCTCATTAAATAAATGGTGTAACTGTGTGGCTTGTGACCTCAGAACCTCCTGATTCCAAAGGAAATGGGCCCAGACAGTAAGGATACGTTGGCAGCAAGGATATGCGGGCAGCACACACATCTTACATGGGCCAAGTTACCACTAACCTCTGGTGTGGACAGTATCCCAGTAGCTGATCAAACTCTGTCTTATCTGCTTTACCTAGAAACCTTTATTTTCCTCCTCTGAGGACAACCAGTAGGCAGTCTTAGTGAGCATAACAGGTATGAGGTGGTATCTCCAGCAACTTGTCCTGAGCATACTTGTTCTGGTTTTAATTGTTGTTGCCACTGTTAGTAATCTGTGAAATGCTTTTGTGTTGGAGTATTCAAGTACCTCTTTTAGATGAAATACAAACCTGTATCCTCCATGGCTGTTGCACAAGAATCATAGAATCATAGGATGGTTTGGGTTGGAAAGGACCTTAAGATCATCCAGTTCCAATCCCCTGCCATGGGCAGGGACGCCTCACACTAGTGTAAAATGTTTATATATCAGCCAATACTCGGGCCTGCTCTACCCCTGCCTCTGATACAGGCAGAAATGTTAGTTTCTTTAATTCTTATAGATGGTTGTTGTTGGAAGGGGGGATCCTGCTCTTCCCCTTTTTGTACCGACTTCTCACACTCACTAAAAGGAGCACTGAAATCAGTCCAGGTCTCTCGAGGGGGTTGTGGAGCGAGGTGAAAGTGTCTACCCACAAATACATGATTTTCTTTTCACTTCATCTGCCTTGGCAGGTGTGCTGAGCGGGAATGGGCTGCGCATCGATCCCCAGGCAATCAATGACAGGGCAGCTGCCCAGAGCTGAGCACCAGCGCGCTGATGGCCTCCAAATCAATTCACATGCTGCTCCTGCTCAGGTTACCTGCCACTTCTGGAGAAGGGAGGCACGGGGAAGCAAGGAGAAAATTGCACAGAAACTATTCTGGGACCTTTCTAAATAGGCCACTTAGTTGCAACCCTTCCTCTCTGTATGTGCGTTTATCCAAGATGTAAGTATGTGATAAGGTTACAGTGCAAGGCCTTGTTTGACGACTCAGATGCTGCTTGAAGGGAGCAGAGCAGGGCCCTGGCAAATTGTGTGGAAGAGAGAGCAATCCTGCACCTTCACTGTTTTCCACCTTGTGTGTTGGGTGTTTGAGCTAGTCAAGCATCGCTGTTAGGACGTGTGTAAGCTTAAGTAATCACACAGGGCACTGTGCCATGGGGATCCGTGGCTCCTAATTTCTGAGCACTCCTCAAGGTGAACAGTTTTTGTTTGGCTTTAATAAGCCAGAAGTTGTGCGTGTCGAAAGTGCCTCTTGTACAAAGATCTCAATTTACTTGGCAAACTTCCATGCATTAAGTCTCCCTGCTTTGCTGTCAAGGAGTGAGGTATTGTTATCTCCATTAAGAGCAAGTGAGCCAGGAATGAATGTCTAGCCTCTTCCTATTGCTGCTGCTTCCTTTTCCTTTTCACATGGATAGTAGCCCTTAATTTAGAGTGTAGATTGTTAGGGCCAGAGATGGTTCTGGCCCCAAGAAAACAGGGATGGCACCTTATCGCCATGCCAACACAAGGACCTCTCCCTTATTCTTCTCCTGCAAGTGGCTGGCTCAGCCCCAATTCAGTGCTCTCCTAAGGAATTCTCTTGTCTGTGCCACAGTTGCCATGGTCCTTAGGGAAGCAGTCAGCAAATAATTTAGGGGTAGGACCACCCAGCAGCCCCTTCTCCCTGCTTGTCACTGATGTGAGTCCCTGGCAAAAGGCACAGTCTTGCCTGGGAGCATGGATATGTATGCACAGAAGATAATCTAGCAAGCATCTTATGCAAGGATACCAGTGCTGTGTGATTAAATATATCCAGAGACTGTCATGGTGTAGGGCTCTCTGTGTTTCTCTCGCAGTTTAGGGTACCACAAAGCCTTACACAGCATAGGAGCTGCATTCCTCTTACTGCAGAAGATGGTATTAACATGCTCAGAACAGCTACAGCTATGTCAGTAAAGAACCAGCATTAATTTATTTTATTACCCATTGATTTCAAAGAGTGCTGATGTGTTTGCATATTTTCAGTAGTCCGGTTGCGGCTACACATAACAGGAAGCAAATATTGGCCACTGCCTTAGGAACACATTGAAGCATGAGCAGTCTGTGGTAGGAGCTGTCTTTTTGCTCAGCCCTTGATGTGATGGGGCTTGTTCTAGCCGGGAACAAGAGTTCAAAGGCTGCCTGTCACATGTCCTCTCCTGCTCAGAGATAAAGCTGGCAGGTAGAGCCAGGCAGGTGACTGTATGGCAGGGCTGGCAGTGAGTGTTTCCAGCTGTGAAGCATTCAGAGTGCTACAGGGGAGGTCCAGGAAGAATTAAGTGTCTGAAACAGCTTAAGCACAATATTTCTTGCTCTTCTCCTAGAGAATGGCATATTCTGATGCTTTATGTAAATTCTAAGAGACTACAAGATATTCTGTTTGTAACACAGAAATACGGTGCGTTTTGTTGTGTTTGGTTTTTTATTACACTTGGTCATCTTCCAAATGCCCTTGAAGTCTTAAGTCCATAAATGGGGCATGTATTTACACCAAGCATTGCTTTGAATTAGTTAGTTGCACTGGAAACAGGCCATCTTCACAAACATCACATGGACAGTGTCAAAAAGTCTGTGACCAGCAAGAGTCAACTGCTGCGGTCACACAATGTGCAGGAATGGTGCTGGACTGTGTTGCTGAAGGTGAGGAGATGAAGCAAGACACAGAGTCCTTTACTCATCTGGTACTTGTGCTGATGCTTGGCATCTGTAATGGACATCTCTGAATCTCAGACAGATGGATCTCACCTGCTCAGCATGGATACTAGCTGGATGTGCAAAGGGTTAGTGATGGGCTTTTGAGCTTTCAGAGCCACCTAGAACTTATTTGTGTTGGCTTTCCTGGGAGAATCCTATCTGTCATGATTACATCTCAGCACAGGGCTGGCTGGCAGCATCTGCAGAGGGCTATCACAATAATGCTTTGAGTTATAACCAAATTTAGTGTTCACTGTAGGTATGGAAAGTATATGATAGCCTTGCATATGGTTTACAGTCTCCCAGCCCTTGGGGCACTCATGTATAGCTCCTTTGGAGCTGGAGTTACTAAGAGGTTGCAGAAGGTTGGCTAAGAGTCTGGAGATACTAATGACTATGGAAAACTGGGATGGGAGGCACTACCATCAGCTAACAGTACTTGTTTAACATGCCAGTGTGTTCACGTTGCTTTATGTGACAGGAAGGCAAAGATAGACATCTTTAACATCTGGAGAGTGGTTCTTGGCCTCTTGTCCACATCTGGCTTTATCCAGATAATTCAGGTTCTAGAGCATGTGCCCATGTTGAAGTGTAACCTGGAGCATTACCACGCTGAGCTGCGCAGCTCCAGTCTCAGAATAGCCTGTGGAGCATTGTCTGGAGCTGGGCTAAGGTCAGAACAAGCTGAAATCCTTGTTGTCTGGTCCCCTCTGACGCTCATGGGCTTGACTTGCTTCCCTGGGGTCTGAACACTGGAACTGAGGAACAGCTCACCCAGCAATAGAGTTATTTACTGTAACCCCAGCGGTTGCAGACCACACTGGGAAACCTGTCAGGATAGGGGCACTCCTGTAGATTCTGAATCTAAGCTATGGAGGTGCTGTTAGAGCAGGGACAAAGCACCATCGTTCAGGTGAGATGGCCTTACTGTTTCTCCAGTACAGGTACTGATGGTTTGTTCTGTCCTGTATTGGTTTTGTAAGACATGAGTTTTAGAGTAATGTAAAGATTGCTGAAGTCTGTCTTGACCCTGAGCCCTTCAGTGATGGTTTTTGTTGGGCTCAGAAGGTCTGTCTGGTATATTTTTCCCATCTCTGGAGTATGAAAATGGAAGATAATGATGAGACCTACCAACTGATACCTTCTGATCACACCCTTTACTATTCTCTTGTTTGACTGTTGCTGGGAAGTAAAAGCCCAGGCTAGGACTATGTGCTTGTCCTGGAGGACAGGATCTATGTCTTCCCTCTGGTGGTTCCTCTGCTGTCCCACTAACACACTTGGCCCTGCCCCAGAAAGGAGACTGCACTCTTATACCTCTGCTGTGGCCTGCTGGAACATCTCCTCCCTCAGGCCTTTATCAAATGACTTCAGAATGCAGACAGGGAAATAATGAATGGTAAATGGAGGGGCCTGATAAAGTTTAATGTTCAAGTTCTGACTTTGGCCTCTAATTTCTCCATGTGGGAGCTGGTCCTTAACCTGCACAGGGGACCTCTGTAACTCCTGGATTCTCTCATTATTTTCTCCCCAGGTCCTCTCAGCTTAAATTGCCACATTTCTTCCTCCTCCCTGTGGCTGAGTGCTGACAGTAAATGGCAGTGCAGTGCCCCTGACCTGGCTGGCTGGTAATGCTGGAGGAATTCCACATTCATGCCCATAATCATCCTGAGATACAGAAAATCCAACTTCACCTGCCACCATCCCAATTATTCCTCAGTCTGGTAATCTTATAACCTGGCATGGGGCAGTATGCTGATAACTTTAATAGTTTTGCACAACACATGCAGTGTCTCCCACGTCAGGATAAATGCAGATGGCTTAGGAAGTGCACGGACCTTCAGTGAGTAGTACCAGGATGTCCCCCTTGCAGGCAGATTTGCAGTGAGATATGCCCATGGGAAGGAGGGTTGGTTTTGGATGATTCTTCTTAGCAGTGCTGGGCTTTTTAAACCATCAGGCCTGCAGCTTTAAGAGACCCATTCAATCTACTGGTGTTTGCTTTGAAGGAAGATGTGAATCTGAATGCAGCGGGAGGGGGGAATACTATTGTGGAATGGTTTGGGTTAGAAGGGAACTTAAAGCTCATTCAGTTCCAACCCCTGCCACAGTCAGGGACCCCTTCCACTGGAGCAGCTGCTCCAAGCCCCTGTGTCCAACCTGGCCTTGAGCACTGCCAGGGATGGGGCAGCCACAGCTTCTCTGGGCACCCTGTGCCAGCGCCTCAGCACCCTCACAGGGAACAGCTTCTGCCCCAGAGCTCATCTCAGTCTCCCCTGTTCTGGCAGGTTCAAGCCATTCCCCTTGGCCTGTCCCTACAGGCCTTTGTAAAAAGTCTGGATATGTTGTAGTCCCCCTTTAGGTATGGGAGGGCTTTTCCTTCCGAATGGCCCGGGGCTCTCTGACCTTAGTATTGCCCTGATCCTCATTCTGCGGGAATCCCTTTGGGAAAGAGCCGATGGGAGATGGAGCAGTGCGTAGGCGACCGGTGTCAGTGCATCCTCCCGGCTCTGGTACCCTCCTGCACCATCAGATGCGGTGATGCTGGTGGGAGAACTTCCCTTTGCAGCGGGATTTGATCCGGCGGCCGATCAATGCTGATCCACCCGGGGCTGCAGTGCCCCGCTCCGGCCTCACGGGGGCGCCGCCGGCCCGCGGACGCGCCGCCCGCACCGGGACAAAGAGCCGCGCTGCGCCGGCACCGCCCCGGGCAGCGGCCGGAGGCACCGGGGAACGGGGATCCGTGCCCAGCGCCTGCAGTCCCCGTTAATGGTACCGAGGCTCCAGGGGAGCCCCGGGAGGGACGGGGTTTGTTTAGGAGCAAAGGAGCGCGGTGCTTTCGGGCAGGATCCCATCGGCGGCGGGAGGGAATTCGCTTGTGCCGTCGTTCCCCTCTTTGATCCCCGCCAGTATGTAAAAGAATTGCAATTAGGCTCAGGCAGCAGCTTTTTACCCCACAGCATCCAGATTCAAATACAAACCTGAAGATCAGCTTCCTCCTTTTCCTTTTTGTTTCCTACCTTTTTGATTCCTGAAGTCCTGCGAAAAGTTACGGAACTCTAGGTTTTTCCCTGCACTTCCCTTTGCGATCTCCCTTTTGTTGGTTGTATGGGCTGGAGTCCCCTGGGTGGCAGCCCGAGCTGCTCATTCATCATCATAACAACCGTTTAGTGTAAAATTAACAACAACTTAACTACTACAGCAATAAACATGGTCCTGCATTACCACAGATTGATGAGGATTACTTAGTTACAATCAGCTGGGGCGCAGACAGGAGAGGAGAAAGGCTGCCAAATCAATAGCTTTCCCAAAGTTTAGGACTTGACCTCTTCCCTTTAGCGTTGCTGATGCTCGGGGGCTTGTTGTGGCTGGGCTGGGAGGAGGAAAAGGGAGGGAGGGAAATATCCTCCCCCATCCCCCTCGAAAGCTGGCACTTAGTATTTGCTTTGTGGGAAGAAGAGGACAAAGTCTATTTCTTCGCGTGTGTATCTGTTCACACACCTGATTTCTTCAGCGGGTGCCTTGGAAAAAGGTCCGATCCGGTTGATTATCTTAATCTATTCTGCCTTTAATTCCTCCACTGTTTAAATTCACAGCTTAACTTTCTAAAGCGCGGCAGAGGACCCTTAAACGAGCGGACGATCGATCCCAAAACAACGCATGAGAAAAGGAGGCTCTGAGGCAGATCGCTCCGGACGCCGGCTGAGACAATACATTGGGTGTCTGGCTCTCATTTCCCATGTAAACTCAGAAACGCTCATCACGAGAAACAAAGGACACGGGGAAAACAGTTAAGTACACCTAGAGCTGCGTCCAAACAAAAGGAGAAAAAGCCTAAACAAACCCAAGGTTTTCTATTTCTCCCCGAGCCAAGTAATCCCTTTGATTACATCTAATACCTGCCACAACCCAGATGGTATGCCCACCCATCTCACAGTGTGATAATGCCACATTGTGAAATCTAGCCATTAATATTAATTGTCAGCTAGAGAATCTGTCTGAACTACTAAAGCTCGAGGTTGCCTTGAGAAAGCAGGGCATGATTTAGCAGGGATTTAAAGATAATTCTCATTCTTTCATTCTCTATCTCACATACGTAGAATGTTAAACAACAGCCCTACCATGCGATTCCAATGTCTGCCTCTCACAAATCTGCTCTTAAACCACTGTGTACTTGGGGTCTTCACCTGCTGACCAGAATATTACCTTAAACTGCTGTGGGTGTGCAGGCTCCACACGGGTACACTGCACTGACTCAATCCTGACTCCCTGCTCCACCATGCATGGGTGACTTTCCTTCTCTTTTTCCATCACTTCCCAAATACCTTCTCAATAATGGGCTTGGTAATCCTTGAGAATTACTAGGGAAGTCTTTTGGAAACTATTTTTTAATCTATTTATTTTACACATTGAACATTGGTTGAAGATGGTGGGAAAGGAGAGAAAAAAGCAGGAAAAAGGTGATAGTGTAGTAATGGATCTGCCCTCAGATTTTGAGGAACTACAGCAGGGGTTGAGACAAAAAGGTCCCCATATCCTCTGAAAAGACAAAGAGAAGTGTGAATGAGAGGAGGTAGAATGAATATGGATCACCATACATTATGTTAGCTCTTGCTGGCTCATTTCGAGCCCTGTTTTGGGAATAATAGTGGTCGTTATTTGCTCTAATGCCTGGCTCTTGTCATTCATCTGTAGGCCTCCACAACCAATTTAGACTGATTGTGGCTCTGCTAACATGTGAAAAAACAACCATAGGATCCTTACCCAACCCCCAGAGGCAGGTTCTTGACCCCACAGCACTGACCTGTGCAGGCAAGCAGTGATAAATGTTGGTGTACACTGTTCTCAGGACGGCAGGGCTGTCACTAAATAGCACAGATTTTACCTGGCTGAGGGATGAGCTTTAAATGTTGGACCTGAAGATGCAAACATTTGTGTTTCAACTCTTAGCCAAGCTGCTTTGTTACCCATCTCTGGCATAGATGCTGTATGTACCAGTGGCTTCATGTAAGCTGGTGCTTCTGAGATAGAGTAAAAACCTATGCAAACAAGACTGTGGCAAAGCTACCCAAGCCTGGAAATTCAGGTTCCAAAGTCTGCTATTCCATCTTTCCCTCATTCCTTTGCATCTGACTATTCTGCAGCAATTTAGGTAATAAGGCTCTTTGAAATAGGAACAGTCAGACGTATAAATACATGAATATGTAAATCCCATTTGTGTTATCAGAGGTTCATATCAGTATAGGTGTGCACCAAGATGTGTTTCTTTCTTTGGCGTTGTGATTCCCACCAAAAAGCTTTGTGGCTCATTTGTCTCCTTGCAGTGGGACCTGAGTCTATCAGGATCCTTCCAGAAGAGCTTTTGGGTCCTTTTTTTGGCATTGAATGCCTGAAAATCAGTGTTTTTTCCACCACCTCCAACCACCTCCTATGTCCCAAGCAGCCAGCCTTGGCCTGCTCTGTGTTACATTCACGTCCTCTCTCTGGTATCAGCTGAATGACACCGGGAAGAGAGAGATGTGAAAGAAAAAGTGCACCAAAGGACCCCTTTCCTGCCACCACTGAAGCTGATGGCAAAAGTCCTGCTGACTTCAGCAACGCTCCTGTTGTTAAGATAGGTCTGTACAAAACTCACTGTTGTGTCTGCAGCTCGTGTAGGCTTCTCTTGACTTGCGACATGTGTGCACATGCACGGTGAGGGGAAATGTACACTTTTTGGCAATTGAAAGTTTAATCAAAAGGCCACTTTTCCCATCTGTTATTTTTGGGCCCAGCCTCCCGAGGGTCAGCTTGATGACATTTCATGCTGCTTCTAATCAATTTTATACCAGGAAGCAGTGTGAGAGCTGACTACCAGCGAGCTGGAGTGCCATGGAGCTCAACACTGGGAACAGGGCTGGAAAAATATGTTGGGGATTTTGGGGCATAAACAAATGTTTCCTAATCTGGACTGCAACTCTGGCAGGCATGTACCGACAAGCAGATGTCGATTGGAGCTGAAAACCAGCAGGTTCTACTACAGTGTAACCTGTAAATCCACATCTTGACAGGCATGTTGTGGGACGCAGAGCTGTAGTCTCCGGGAAATAAGGTAAGGCAGGAATCAGATCATGGAATCAAACAGTGTGATTATCACTGTTTTCTTTTTGCTTTGTATAGCCAAAGGAAGCAGGTAGTAGTTTGTACTCATTATTTCCTATGTGTTTAAATCAGGCTTGATTTGGTTTTGGAGCTTCTAACTCTGGAGTACTAAATTATTTGAAAGACAGACCTTTCTTCCTGGCCTGTCTCCCCCCTGCATCCTTTCCATGCTGTGATTATCCCTTCCATGGCAGGGCAAACACAGGCAGGTATGTACTCACCCATGAGGGCTGTGTGCCTTCCACACACCTTGTAGGGAGCCACATGGGAACCACATAGAAGAAGAGGAAGAACTAAGAGTAGTGAGGTCAGAGCTGGAGCAAGACATCTCAGCAGGGCTGGCAAGACTGACTTTGGCTGCTCAGCCATGAGATCTTGGGACCAGGCTTGGTGACCTTGGAGCTGTCAGGGGTTAGAAGGTGGAGAAAGGCTGCTTCTGGCAGAAGGGAGCTGCTCTCCCAACCTGGGCTGCAGCAGCCACCCCAAGCACTCACTCCATGACAGCAACAGCAGCAGTAACCCTGGCTTTGGGGGACTTGGCAGCCCCTGACTCATTGCTGTTGTAGTCACCTGCCGGTCCTGCCCCTGGACATGCAGGAATCTCTGTCTGGAAGACCCTTACAGTATCAGGAAGAATGTGCAGCTTGGTGCTCAAGCTCTGCAGTGTGCTTTTGGCAATGTGAAACTTGTGTTTATGGGGATTTCTAGCATGTTTGCCAACAGAAAATGCAAACAGCTCAGCTCCACGGGCTGCACTGACCTCTGCTCTTTGTGTAGATTATCCCTGCACGGTTCTCAGTAGAACCTGTAGGCTTGTGAGCTAAAGAAGCCCCATTAAAATAACGTCTGGTTTTCCTCTTCCTATATCCAGGGCTGATGCTTTTGACCAAGTTGTTACTTTATGAGGACAGGTTTCACTCAGCACAAGCAAAGCTATCGGGGACACAATTCCTTTGTCGACAGTGAGGGACCTACAGGATGCTGAGTGCCTGATTTGATCCCAAAGATCATTTCTGGGGTAAGGAATGAACTTCCCAAAGAATTAATAGTGGGCAGGTTGGGGTGGAACTTGTGTCTATTGTGTCTATTTTGAAAATAAACTGTTTAAGAGAAGTAAAATACAGTATAATTTCTTTTGTTTAACATATAAATGTGCCTCTTAACAGTATATCTGAGGAGTGTTACCGTTGTAGCCCACGCCGGAGGTCAGCTCTTTAGCAATGCAAATGGAGTTCTCATGGTTTGAGCTTTTCCCAGTTCAAGGAGTTACAGCTCCTCTGGCAGAGCAAAGCTGGGAGAAAGCACCGTGATCCAGCATTTCAGCTGCTGCAGTGCCAAGTATTAGACCAAACTTAACCTTCATCAGCAGTTTAATCTAATGGTGTGGTTCTGTAGCTGATTTAAATCAGTCCTGCACTGGTTTGCTCTCCTCTCCGCCCTGCAGCTGTGTGCTCTTGTGTGCTGCTGCTGGGGCTCACCTCTCCCTTCTCGCCTTGGCTTGCTAAACCAGCAGAACACAGCCTCTGCAGAAGGTAGCACATAGTTCTTTGTTGGCTTGGAGAGCCGAATGGATGAGGTCAGCGAGGTGGCAGTGCCAAAGCCGGGGTGGAAGCACCACTTGTGCGGACAGGTGTGATTCCACAAGGTGGGGTGAGCCACTGAACAGCTCACCACTGCCTGGAACAGTGCTCCGGGCAGTGCAGAGGGACTTTTACAAGGGCATGTAGTGGTAGGACAAGGGGAAATGGCTTTAAACTGACACAGGGGAGACAGAGATTAGTCATTAGGAAGGAATTCTTTACTATTGGTGCTGAGGCGCTGGCATAGGGTGCCCAGAGAAGCTGTGGCTGCCCCATCCCTGGCAGTGCTCAAGGCAAGGATGGACACGGGCTTGGAGCAAGCTGCTCTAGTTGAAGGTGCCCCTACCCGTAGCAGGGGTTGGGACTGGATGAGCTTTAAGGTCTATTCCAGCATAAACCAGTCTGGGATTGTATGAAGTGGTGTGGTGCCACCCCAGTGGATAGTGGACTTGGCCAGCCTGTGGAGTTACAGTTTTCCATAAGGAGATTCCCAGAGGATTCCCTGTTGTGGGCCTCAGTGATTTGGCCAAGGTTACAAAGACTGTGGCAGAGACAAAACCCCAAACTAGCTGCAGAGGAACAAATCTTCGTTAATTTCTGTAGTTTAAATCAAAGTTTTGCTTTGATTTTACAGGGGCCAAAAGGAACTCAGTGCACCTTAGAATGAAGGGACTTGGAAGGCAACACCCTGGGCTAAGATCTTCTATTTCCAAGCACCTTTTGCTCGGGTTAAGGTACAAGAGGAAACCACAAAACGCAGCCCGTGGGAAGGGATGCAGTTCCCCTGAACCTCCACTGGGCTCCTCTCCTGTTACAGCCAACAGCAGAGCCACTTCAACGCTTCCTCGGCTGAAGGGAGGTACTTTCCAGGCGCGATCCCAGCCTGTGGACTCGGTATTGTTTCTACCCAGAGGTCTGTGTTACCAAACCTGACAGGAGTCACAGGGGTGACTCTGTTCTTAGTGCTATTTCCCATTAGAAACTCGGAAATATTATAAATATCTGAGGAGAAAAGGTGTTTCTAAGGTAAAATCCTCTTCCATGGCACTGTTCTGACTTCTAAGCTGTCCAGCTGACAGGTTATGGGTGATACTGAAGCTCAGAGTTATACAATGACTATTGTGTTAGATTCCTACAATGAATACGGTGCCCTCCGGTTGAAGCAGGTTTCTTTTCCTGTTAATGTTTATTAAATGAAGTGAAACAGGACTTTAGTTTTATATATTTTCTCTATCTAAATATTTCTCTGTATTTGATTCAAGCGTTCATGAAAAATGTGACAAGAAGTCCACCAAGGTCACAAATGTAAGCACAAATAGCTGCAATTTAACAGCAGTAGTTAGCAAACAAGATACCCTCGAGGTAAAGAGCCTGATAAAAAGAGGGCAGCGATGCATTAAAGATGCATTATTTGGGGGGTTCTACGGATATAATTTAGGCTTCACAACAAGGTCAGACTGATTTAATTCCCTCTGCAAAGGTCAGTCCAAGGCCTGGCTGTACTAACCTCTGTGCTCTCCATCTGTCTGCACTCCAAGCCAGACACTTTCAATAGGTGATTGTGTGTTCATGGCTGGATACAAACACATTGAAATTGCCTCCAGGTCTAGCCTTCCACAAGCCTTTGCTTGGAGCCACCGCTGACCCTGGGGTAGCTGGTACCTATGGAACTTTACACTTGGCTGCAGCTTTGAAGTGAGGAACATCTGATACTTGCCATTTACTAATGTTATAAGCACTGACGAATATTCGGCTTCATAAACGTGTCACTTTAGTGTCATAAACTCTTTATGCAGGTTTATTCTGTGACCCTTGAAACAGGATTATTTTTTTCAGCACTGGCAAAAGTATAATAAAGCAAAAAGAACCCCCCAAAACCCTCGCAGCAATTCCCTATCTCCAAAATGAGGACAAATGAAGCAACCAGTTGTTTGTGGACATCTTTATTTGCTAGTCCAGGTCTTTTAGACATCTTCTTCCATAAGCAGGGAATCCTTTAAAAATAATTGACAGGCCCAAATAAATATGCAGTGTGCTGGTACCTGTTAGTCATTCTCTGCCTGCTTTTTACCCACTTCATGCTAAACATTTCTGAGTTCTCTTTTCATTTTAAGTGGGAAACGGGTTTATTAATCTGAATGCAACAACTAGATAAATGAGGCTGGTGACTGCTTTGAGCTTTCGATAAATATTTAGCTCGCTGGAATAGCCACCCACAGTAAACAGCACTTGCTCTCATGAAAAAAGACCTGTTTGTTCAGTGGAAGATGTACTTAATTTTAAAACGAGTTGAGAAACCTGATTTTTACTTTGATTTAGACAGGAAGGAGGATATGGACTGACCCTGGTTTAATTTTAGGTGGAGGGTATAAAGGTAAAAGTACATAAAATGCCATGAAATAATTGAATGGACTATGCTAAACCCCCCCAGTCAAACAAAAAAGGCTCCATGCAGCACTCTTTCTCTCTGAAGTACTATAAGTCTTCCTTAGGTACAGTACTTATATAAACCTGGTTTCAGTAATTATTTACATTCATAAGTAGTTTCAAAAGTAAAAAAGGAGGATCTGATATTGAGCCAACAAAATCCAAACTGAGGAATTCAGAGCAACTCATCACAGAGTATCTTGTCCTGTGTTGCCTTGAGCCTGCCTGCTGTAAAATCGCCTGAAAAGAGACAACTGCAAGAACAATAACACAGAGCACAACAAAGTAATCTTTAAGTTGGATTTTCAGATTTCTGCCTGTATTTCTCATTAAAATCAGCCCTGCTAAACAAATCCTGATCTTAAACGATGAAGACTTTGTCTTCTTCCAGGTATCTTATGAAATCAGCTACTGCTCTGGTGCACAGTGGTGCTGATGAATGGGGGTATTTGCCTCTGGAGGCTGTTTCAGTGTCCCTGCCTTTTTAAATGAGATGAAAGCAGGGTGAGAGTCTGTGCAGAGATCATTAAAAGGTTTAGGAAAGTGGTACAGTGTAGACCCCTATTTTGTTCACTGTGATGCCTGACCCCACACCTCCATGCACACACTTCTGTTTGCTTCCCCAGAGTTCGCACTGGTGGCCAGCTCACATTTTCACTAGGTTCAAGGGTTGCTGGAACACCTCTTCTTTCAGCTAGTGTGCTTGGATAAGCCATGAGGAATCACAGGGAATGACCCAAGGAGTCACTTCTCTGTGAGATAACACACAGCCTCTGCAGGTCCAGTCTCCCATGGGCCGAAGGAGCTTGTACATGAACTTGGGTTCTTTTGGTTCTTTTCATTGACAGGGTATTTTAAAGCAGTGACTATTGGGGGTATTGTTGTCTAGCTACAGGAGTATTAAGGTATTCATTACACCGACTGTTTGCTTTAAAATACTTTGTGGGTGAGCTTTTATTGCTCAGGAATGGCGCCAGATGGACAGTCCTGAGGAGCAAAGTCCTCACGCTATCTACAGAGCAGGTATGGCACAAGCAATGGCATATTCAGTTTCCCTCTTCTATCTCCCTCTGCCACCACCCCGATCTCCAGCTGGGGAGGAAGAGGGCACCCCAGAACCTGCTGAGGTGGTGCATTTGGAGACATTTGACACACACCTCCATGGGGCTTTTCCCCAGGGCTACTTTTGGCAACTGCTTAAAGCATCCTCCTTAGAAGCTGAGGCAGGTTTTGGAGCAGTTGCTGTCTGTGGCATGAATCCACATCAAACAAGCTTTACTAATGTTTCTGTCCCCACCACCTAGGGCTGTAATACACCTTTTTGGTTCAGTCCTATCCCTTCGATTAGGGGAAGGGCACAGTTTCTATCAGAGCTTGAGCAGGGGTGAGGAGCTGGTAATGTCCATCCTTGTGTCAATATTGGAAACCATTCACGCAGAGCAAAACCTGTTGTGCGTAGTTCCTTAATGACAGGCCCTGTCCTTTGTTTGCATCTCACTGCTTATCAGATGGTCACTGTGGGCTGGTTTGTAACACAGAGGTACCGTCACACTTTCCATCCCAAAGCCTGACTGGCTTCTTGCTTTCCTGAAAATCCAAGCTGGGGAAAGGCTGAAGAAGCCACCAGCCCTATCAGCTCTCAGGAGATGTGCTCATCTACCTGGCTGACACTCTGTTCCTAGTAGGGTCTAGGCCTTAGGCTAGAATGGCTTAGGCTTGGAATGTAAACTCTGATAAACCCTTAATATGACAATATTGGCAACTTCCACCTAAGGGTGGTGTTCTGTTGTGGCAACTTCTTAACTGGGAAAGGACCGCTCAAAATGCAGTGCTGCTCCATTGTTGCTGCCCTGTCCCTGGCAGTGTTCAAGGCCAGGTTGGACAGGGTTTGGAGCAGCCTGTTCTAGTGGAAGGTGTCCCTCCCTATAGTAGAGGAATGGAAATGGGTGAGCTTTAAGGTCCCTTCCAACCCAAACGAGTCTGGGATTCTGTGACTCACAAAGGAAAACAAAAAGACAATATGGGAGTCTCATAAAAATGTGTATTTTTTCACAGTGTAGTAGGAAATCCGAGTTGGCTCACACTGTGCTCTTAGGGGCTGTAGGAGTTCCAGGGTTCAGGCTTACTTTGTCTCAAAGCACGCATTTTGCCCCTTGGAACAGAAAAATGCCACCAAAACGGGCAGCCACTCTTGATCCCACACTTTCTCATGTGTGAGACATGACAGGCTCTGTGAAGCCAATGGATTCAAGCTTCCTCTAATACATTTCATTTTTATTAGCAGTGAAGGACAGGCGATTTGAATCTGAATGCTTCGAGGTGATCTGTATGGGAGGTGTAGAGCACCGAGGTGTGTGCTGTGATACAGCTATTGCCAGGAGCTCATAGGCTTTGCATATGAATCTCAAGGCCATTTGCTATGCCCATTCCTACAAAAGGCACTGGTGGAAATTATAATGTGAGAGGTGCAGGCCATGCTTATGCCATTTGTTTTCCCTTTCCTGCTGTTGAGTTTCCAGTTCCCCTCTTCCCTTACTATGTATTTATGCTCCTGCCAAGTTCCAAGGCAGCAGAAAAGCTGCTCCTCATATCGTTACTACTTTTAAGTGATGCTTTTGGTAAGTTGGTCTTTCAGAGAGGAGAAGGCACTGGACAGGCAAATGAAGACAACTGCATTGTGGAATTACTGCCTGACATGTGTTTGTCCCGTGGGATGGAGCCATAGCAATTCATGGCTCTCCTGTCCTCGTGCTCCTTGCGTAACTCCCTCCAAGTCAAGATCTTCCAGTTCATGTGCTCTCCATGTGCCTGAAGCTGGCCGTTTGGTTGGAACCTGCACCCCAGGAATGCTCATCCCTCCGATGCATAGCTGGTAGGAGCAGAGTGTTCTGGACAGGTTGGCTGAGCTGCTGTTGGGCAAGAAATGGAACAAACAGGTTAAAAGAAATCTGGGTTCCCAGGTGCATAAAGCTGAAGGAGAGCAAAGAAATGACTCCAGATAAGTAGAAAACAAAAAGAGATGTTATTTGGTTCTTTCCTTGTAGTGTCTCCGTGGTGAGATCTGTCTTGGGGAGTGGGAGCTGCGTAGTGATGGTTTCCCCAGTGTAAGTGCTGTGTGAAAGCTGGGTAACAGGCACCCTTCCTTCCTCCCTCCCCTCCTCGAGAACCAGAACAAGTTCTGTGCGCTGCTTCACCCCTGTTTTGATGTCTTGAGGCACGCACAGATCTCAGGCTAGCTCTCTATCAGGGCCAGTTTCCACAGTATCATATGGGAAGCAGGCTCAGACTTCTAATCCCTGAAATAAAAAAGGCTATCTTATTTAATGGGGGGAAAAAAATACTTGGGGACATTTGCAGATAATTAAAAGAAAAAGCTTTTCACAGTGTGGACCAAGTCCTGACCTGAAGCATGATGAACTCTACCGGTGCCTTTCGTACAGCCAGAAGTTTATGGTGTTCTGGAGTGTTGTTTATGTTACTATAAAAAAAGGTGAGAAAATACATTCAGTTACTTTCTGTTTCCCCTCATTGAGCAGATGGCAAGCTGTAGCTCAGATTGTTTTTTAAGCCATTTCACATTTTACTAATAAGTACAATATGCTTTTCAACAACAAACCCGCGCTCAGGCACTTCTGCAGAGGTTACGGGATTACTCAGGTAGCTCAGAAAGCAAAGAGTTTATGAACCCTGCTGCATTACAAGGGCAAATGCTTTCCGGTTACTTCTCACGTGGTGGAAAACGCGAGCTGAAACCTCTCCTTTACTTCTTGTTTCAAATTATCTCTAATTTTGGAGGCCACAAATAACACACACAGCATAGTTACTTTAACCACCTAGGGCTGGGATTCTTTCCCCCAGCTATGCTCCTGCTAGAACAAACCACGCTTTTAAAGGAGCTGCATATTCTCTATGTTTTAAGTGTATAATACATGTAGATGGCCACTGGGAAAAGCAGAGAAATACTCAGGAGTTCTATTTCAGGAAGTTTTGGTGCTTTGGAATGAAAACTGTTAACGCTGCTCGCGCTGGAAAACTCACTGTTGCGTTGTGGTTTGATCAGAACCTGTTAAATCAGATGAGTGCAGGAATAGGGACGAGTGGTTTCTGGTTTTAATTGACACTCATTTTTAGCTGGCATGTGGTGGCAGGTCCTCCAAGCAAACCGGAGACGCAGATTAGAGCTGAAAGTTTGGGGAATGCTCTAAATCTTTGTAGCATCGCAGAGAGGAAGTGTAATATTAAACTGACAAATTGAATAGATCTGGGGGGTTTTCTATGTAATTCACAGTTTCTTCCTATTAGTTTGTTGGTTTTTTTTACTATCTGTGGAGATAAAGCAAAACAAATTCCTCAAAACAGAGGGAAATACATTTCCAGGTGCCTTTTCCCATTAATATATTTCTTTTATACATATGTACTGTCAAATATCTATCTCCTCCTTTCCTACGCTGCGTCTGCAGCCAGAAGTGTTGGCTATGCAAATGCTGCAGAGCCGACTCTTCCCATATGTGCTGCGTGCCTGGCTATAGATATGCAGGAAACCCTATATAATAATTAGCTCCTGCATATATTATCTGGTGATTATAATTTTACATAATCTGTTATCTAATCTCCCGGCTGGAATGCGATAGGAAAAACAACGTGGTTACGTCAGGATTCCTGGGGAAAATTGTTGCTTGTAAAAGTGGGTGTCCTCGGGATTGAGGGAGCACGCAAGGATGTTAAAGCAGAGCCCGGTTGTGCTGGGCGAGGGGGAGAGGAGCACACATGAAGCACAAGTGAGAAGATGAAGCGGCGAGAGAGGAGGATGTGTTGCGGGAGCCGCAGTTTCCAGCTACTGAAGGCTCCGGAGCGGAGTGGGATGCGGCACCGGCGACCGGCGGGGCTCGGGTGTGCTCCGATGCGAGCTTAGAGCTGAGCCGCTCCTTCCTTCGGCTTAAACAGCGGCGGCATCAAACCAGCCCCATTGGGAACGGGGTGGGGAGAGAAGGGGGGGCACCCACCGTAAAAACAGCTTAAACCCATCACCCGAGCAGGCAGGGAAAGCAACGCTGAGAGTTGCGAATAAGTAAATAAACCGGATGGGACCGCCAGGCATTCATTCCCAACGAACGGCAAGCTTTATAATTTCCAGGTGTTGGGGAAAGCCGTTGTCTTATAGTTTATAAATCCCTGCTGGAGGGAGGGAGGACGGGAAGGAAGGAAGGAGGGAGGGGGGAGTCTTTGGAGGTGAATGAAATATCAAATCAGGAGGCTCTATGTAGATTTACGATTGCATAAGAGGCTCGATCATTTCCATATATTGAAATGTGCTGTCCTTTCCTCCACTGCCCAGCCCTGGGAGGGAGAGAGACGGCTCGATTCCGCCTTGATCAATGCTGACTGTGAAGCAAGGAGGAGGAGACGGAGGGGGGGGGGACGGGACGACACACCAGGCTGGCACCAGATGGAGCAGGGTCTAGGGAAAGGTCAAGGTTAGCTCAGGCTGCTATTGAATCGGTTGCAGCCTCACAGATAGATCTCTGCCTCCGAGGCACCCACTGGGGCTTCTCAGAATCAAATCTAATAGAAAAGGCAGTCACAGAATGAAATCGCTTCATCTGAATGCTAAAATTGTTATTAGGCTACATTAGAGAGATACTGGGCACATGATTACCAAAAAAGGAAGCATGCCTGGCAGTTGGGGACTGAAATAAAAGCTGTGAGTATGTGATACCATCGGCAACGTGCGAGGATAATAGATAACAGGAGAGAGGAGCAGGGAGAGACCATGTGTGTGTGTAACGAACGGCTTAATGTATTGATGCGTCCGTATAGGAGCATTTGTATACGTATATGTGTCTGTGGGGGGGTATATTTGTCTGTATGTGGACAGCAGCACTTGACTTCATGCAGGTCCACCAGCAGCTGTGGTCCTCAGTGCTCCGGGGATGTTTGTTAAGTGGTTTGGGTGGTTTGGATGGCAGCTATGGACCAAGAAGCAGGAGCTGACTTGAGTCACTTTGGGGTTTGATTTCAAGTGCTTTTGGAGGTGCAGGGCTCAGGAATTGTTCAAGGACCCTCTTTTTCTTTCCCTTCTCAGGCAAAACTCTGTGAGGAAACATTATTTGGTGTGTAGACATGTGCACACACCCCATATGTCGGACACAAGAGTGTGGCACAGCAGGCATGTATTTGGATGTCACCTTTTGGAGATCAATGGGAGCTCTTCCCAGTTTCCATCTCCTCCTCATTCCTGCTTCCTTAACCTGAGGTGCAGCCATATCTTAAAGAAGGGCTCAGCCTTGTAAAATAAATGCTGGCTACACTAGATTAAACACGATGACTGCACTCCAAGGGTTAATAAATTTAGAATTAACAGATCATCCCAGCTTGATACAGCTACTATAGATGATTTAATATGCAGCCTAAGCAGGTTGACAGTCAGCTCACAGATGCAGATAAGATCAAACAGTCTCTTGATTCAATAGATTGAATGGTTGTACTGAGTGTCTGGAAGGTGAGTGACAGTACGTATATGGCAGGGGTTCTGGTGAAGAAGGGCTTCGATTCCCCACTGCTGTGCACTGCACTGGTTTTCCTTTTCTAGCAGTCAACCTTTTCCAGCAATCAAACCTGGAGTTAACATGAAAAAGAAATGTCTCAAATATAGTTCAGGAGAGTTATTTGAAGTTTCCAGTAATGAAAAGCTCTGTGCTTTAATAGTAATCACCATTACTACCACTAGTCTGCACTTCAGATTCCTTCTCCGTGGACAAGGCCATTGCCACCCACTCTGTCCCACACGGAGTCTCCTGTCTGTCTGTCTGCACTCAGTCCCCTTCCCTGGCAGATCTGAATCCACAGAAAGAAGGTATTTTAGAAGCAGGACAAGGACACCTCACCCGAGTCACCAGCTGGGCTCAGTGAGTGCAGCCTTGCCCTGATGTGATCAGTGTCTGTCCACCCAGAGGCTTCAGCTGTAGGAACCCTCAATGGGGATGCAGTGATGAAGACACTTCCCCCTCTTTCTTTCTCAGCTCTCTTGCTTTTCTGGCTTAAAAGTTAATGCCTGTAGTAACTCTTGTGTGGTTTATGTTTTCCTTCTTGCTCTCCTGTCCTATTTAAAGGGGAACATAAACCAGTCCAGGTGGAGGCTGGCGAGCAATGGGATGACACAGTGGTCTCTAACAACTTTAATTATCTGATCAAGAGTAAAAGCTCCACCTGAGCCATTAGATTTGACAACATGAATACATTTCCAGGTGATTTTAAAAATGCATATTATGCATGCAATGGATTGTCACAGGTCTGAATTGCATCTTAGTGTGTTACCTTACCATACAGATAGGAGTATTTGTGTTAAAGTTACTGCACTTCTGAACACTTAAAAATCAGCTGCACTGTTTGCTTGGGTGATTCTTTAAACAGCCAAATGCTCAGTCCATAGTTTTGATTAATGCTCTGCAAGAGGTTGGTGTAATAAGCTGTGGTGCTTAAGATTTATCAGAGAGCGAGCTTAGAATACAGCTCAGATTGCTGCTTCTGTGAGCTTTAAAATGGTCCCATGTACTTTTGCAAACCTGTGAAATATACTTCTGTTTTAGGTTGGAAACCAGCAATTCCTTTCAATCCCTCAAATGCTGAGGTAGAAAAGAGAGTGCTTTGGTGTGTGTTTCAGACCACAGATCCCTACGAGAGCATCCCCAGCTTGTCTGGAACAGGTCTGCAACACTGCACAGGGATGAGCTGGTCATTTCCACTCTTAGAACAACCTCTCAGGTGAGCTGATGGAGGCACGAACATCTTCACCTTAGAGAGAGGTTGTATCAAGCTGCCTGTGTGCTCAGGGCAAGCAAAGAGGACTCAACCCCCCCTTGGAAAGAGATGGAGAAGTGTAAAAGCCCACAAAGCCACACACAGAAACACCACGTGAGCGAGCGCCGATGCGGACATGAGTTGGAGACTTGGAACCAAACGAGCCCCTTCCCTGCTCTGTGCCCTTGGCTGAGCCTTGCTCCAGGGGCCCCGCAGAGGCTGAGCCGCAGAGGGGGGAGCTCAGAGGGGTGGATGGGTCCCCCCCCCTGCAGCGGCAATGCCGCTTCTTAAGGCGGAACCAGCGAAACCAGTTATCTGGCAGCAATTTGCATATTTATGGTGCCTCCTGCCGCTCTCCGTGATTGCTTTACAGGCAGGAAAGGTAACAGAGAAATACATAACCCCCTCTAAAATGGCAAAGAGACTCCTACATGCGCAGGGGCTCTGATAGAAGAGCAAGCCCCTGGCAAGAAATCTGTTTCCCAAACGTTTGCTGGTCTAAGAACTGAAGGCAGTTGTGGGGTTTTGGTTTTATTAAGTTCTGAGGATGCTCGGTCTGTGCAAAGTGCTAGAGACAAGTGCTGATCATTGCCAGGAAAAACAATTGGCCTCCTCATATTCACCGAGTGTCTACGTCGAAGGAGGAGGCAATCCTCGGAGAATGGGAGAGCGTTCAATAGACACTCTAAAAGTCTGGTGTCATGGTACATATATTTTTTAGTCCCGCTCATAAGCAGTGTACAAATGTGCAGCACGGCTTTGAATATAAAAGCTAATTAGGTCTCGATAGAGAACAGTTTCCTTTTTATTGGCTCTGAGTACAACGGCTGTCTGAGATCCACCTCGGCTCCGCGTTTGGCCTTCCTTGTAGGATCTGCTCTGTGTGTTTCCCCAGCACATCCCTATGTGTTCGGATGCCTTCAGATCCGGGTACCATGAACCAGGATGCCAGAGGTCTGTAGTTCACCTCACCCTGCACCAAGAAGCCTTTTGGAGCTGTTCCAGAGCTGGGGATTGCAGTGGTCCATGTCTCTCCAGACTGAACTTCTCCCTGCTGTGGTGGGGACAGCACTTAAATGATACGGCCAGTGTTTACCCTGAATTTACCTATAGCTCCTGTCACACTAAGACCTTAGGGTGGTGAGTATCAGCACAGCAATCTGTGGTTCTCTCCCTCCATGTGTTTACACCTATTTCTCTCTCTGTCAGCACTCAGATGCTGTGAAACTTAATATGACGGGGCAAATGGAAGTCTGACTTGTGAATACATTCATTTCAGTATGGTAATATCAAACAGTGCACGTATTTCTGATTTCTGTATTTAATTTCCCTTGCTTTTATTTTTTAAATGCTGGGGAATAGTTGCTTGCTGAACAATAGCGTTAGTACAATAACTTCCCCCAACCCCTGCATTCACACTTAATGCACGTCAGCTTTCTATGTAACACCATACAATATACTTGCATGTCATTTTAATTGAGTGAAATCTTATTCACACTGGTGGTACAAAGCATTCTTTTCACTGCAGTCAGAATTCAGACTCTACCATAAAAATTGTATGTGCTGACAATAACAAACGGTGGCAAAACTATCCCAGCTGCTCCAAAAAAGTGGGCTCTTATCACAGGTTATTCACCACTGCTCCTGCTCCCCCTTAGTACTGTGTCTTTCCATGCATCTTTGGGCTACATAATCATATATTCTTCCAACTACAGAGAGTCGCATTAAAATATTACTGTGAGGATTCTAACAATTAAGCTGAAATTTTGCATAGAATAAATATGGCCAAGAAGGAAACCCACAGTAAAGGTGTAGTTTTTAAATGCAGGGGAAGATCTCTGCTATCTCCACAATTAATTCCTTTTCATCTTAGATCCTCACACAAACTGAGTCGTGTTCTGCAAAGCACGTGCGTTTCTTCATCGCTAAAGGTAAAAGCTGAACCTAAATGTCACCTGAAGCAGTAATGTAAAATGAATATAAAGAATGACCACAGTGTATGCTGAATTTCAGTGTGATGCCTTTGAAGTGACTGAAAGTCAAGCTCTAAAAAGCAACATAATAGATGTTATTTACAAATCTAACAGCATGCTTGAGTACATGCTTACTTTAAGCATGCAAAGTACAGCCCATGTGCCCAAAGATACATATGTGCTTAAGAATCGTGCAGTACCAAAGGCTGAGCAGAGTCCTCTGCTAAGAGACATATGGAGCAGGGTTAAGGAAGGAAAATACCCTTTATTATTGTACTGTCCTTCTCTGCTCTCCCTCACAGCAAGTGTGCTGGGAAGAAGGAGCTGTGTTTGGCAGCATACAAGAAAACAGCTAAATCCTTCCTCATCCTTGTAGCAAAACTAATATCTCAATGGAAATTACTTCTTTCTTATTGCTGATATTGGGTTTCTCAGATAAATGAGTTATTTTTGTTATTCTACTTTAAAAAATTGATTTAAGGAATAGTTGGGATTTATTCTTCAAGACAAAGTATGTGCAATTCCTTTCTTTTCCCACCTGACACATCCAGAGTGGGGCTTTCCAGATTTCCTCATAGGGAGTTTGAGCCCCTTGGATCTAATCTCACACAGAAGTGTGAAAGATCTTGTTCATGAACAGCCACTGTGCCAAATGATCAGTAGTGACCCCATACACTTTATTTGGTCAGGATCCAGCTCTCCTGCCTGTCTTCACTTGGGATATGAACTTGGGATACTTGGGAGATGAAGTGCTGGTGTTGGACATGCTGCTAGCTTAAACCTCATGTTACAACACTGTTCCTGGCTCGTCCCTGCAGGGCTGGGAGCCTTGCTTAGCCTTTCCTGTCCATGCATCTTGCTCATTGCTTGGCTGCTTCTGTGCTGTGGGTGCTGTCTCCCCATGGCCTGACTTGGCTGTAATTCTGTACCATTGTGCTTGCTGAGCATCTCCTCAAACTGAGCCGTTAGTCAGAAAGTGAATCAAAGATGTCAGTGACCTGTCTTTCTACTGCTCACAGGCTTCAAGATGGGACCTGCTTAGGTAAATGACTTGGGATCTTCACAACTCTTGCTTCATAGAATCATGGGATGGTTTATGTTGGAAGCGACCTTAAAGCTCATCCAGTTCCAACCCCTGCCACAGGCAGGGACCCCTTCCACTGGAGCAGCTGCTCCAAGCCCCTGTGTCCAACCTGGCCTTGAGCACTGCCAGGGATGGGGCAGCCACAGCTTCTATGGGCACCCTGTGCCAGCGCCTCAGCACCCTCACAGGGAGGTGCTCAGCACCCTCACTTCCTTATATCTAATCTAAATCTCCCCTCTATTATTTTTAAGGCATTTCCCCCTTTTCTATCCTTACATGCCCTTGTGCCATCACCAGTTTCTGTGAGGCCAAAGAGTAGCCCTGATGAATGGGGGCTCTTGGATGTGTGGAAACATCTTGCTGAGGAGAATCTGGCATCTCACAGTGCTTTGTTTCACAGTGACCTGCTCACAATACCCCTCAGTGAGTGAACTCAATGCTGCAGCCTGCCTTGGTCAATGAAACTCTTCCTGCAACTGATGGAGATGCTGCTCGTGAGTTCAGGCATGCCGTGTGGTGTTCCTGCTCTGTAACTGTGGTGAGGTGGGCATGGAGACTGTGGGTCTGGCCCTGTGTGAGCAATCTGTTTGCTCATAGCCTGTGGCTCATCTTCCTAGCCTTTGGGTTTGTCATGGTTTTCTGTTAGGGTTAAGGGAAATTCCAAGTCTGCATTTAACTAACCATGTGCTTCAGCTTAAGGTGATTCAAAGTGATAACATCCACCTCCGAGAAGTACAGCACTAGTGAGAGGTGTTATGGGGAGCAATCTCAGTAAACCCCCTTTGTAGCACAAAGTGATATTTAAGCTCAAAGTTGAACAGCTCATGCATTTCAAAGTGATGCCAACGCACACATGGGACTCACCTGCACCCATTTGGGGGGCAAGATGAAGCCCAAGAAGATGGAATGATTGTGTGGAACTCAGCAAAGATAACCAAGTGACCGGTGCAGCTGGTGTACAAAGCAGTCCCCTGTTATGAACTTTAACTCCCTCCTGTTTGAGGCACTCATGTTACTTCCATTACACATTTAGGACTCTCTCCTGAGACAGATTTAAGAGACATTTCTCATTCAGAGTCTCTTACTGGTGTATGGGTACATATAGGTGGGCAAGTGTGGCACGTGTGCCCTATGATCTCGGGGCAGCTGTAGCTTTAACGTGGGTTTATGCAGTTCAGTGTGGAGCTTCGGAAGAGCTGGAAGTACCGAATTCATACCCTAGATGTCAGTAAAAGAAAAAAACATGAAACCCCATTAAAAATCGTTTTATAAAGGTCTGTGAATCAAGCAATGGGTTAGCCAATTATTCATAAGATAATTCCCTATATGGACTGACAGTTTGAGTCCCAAGTTTCAGCTCAATCAAATTTACACAGCCCAAGTTATAACCTCTCCAGGATGGGGATTGTAACAGGAGCGCTGACAGACCTTAACTACTGTGCCTCTTTAGTAACGAAAGCTCAACTGTTCCACTCGTGCTGCTGGTGCTGCTATAATTAAGACTGTATGGATTTGCATTATAGGTCAAGTTCTGGGAGGTTGGAAATGCACAGAGTTTAAATCATCTTGGCTTGAAACCTAGGGTGGAAACCGTCGGGTGTGTTACGTGTTTACTTACAAAGAGATATATTAAACACATGAATCGACAAATAGCAAGTACCAGAGCAGCACAAAGCGAAACCAGTTTGGCTGAAATCAAGCATTTGATTAAAAAGGAGGTTTGATGGGCATTTACTAGTGCCTTCCTCTGCCTGCCCACACACAAGCAGAACTCTTTGTATGCTTCCAAGGATGGGTTTTTTACCATTTGAAAGTCTGTTTCCTGAGTGCTTTGTGCCATTTAAAGTCATCCCCATGCTGTCCAGTCAAGGTTCAGGGCTCTGCTGTGCTTGGTGCTGGGCGAGCACAGAGGCAGGCTGAAATCCCTTGCTGAAACCCATAGGAAAAGCATTCCCAAGTCAATGGGTTTATCCCAGGTCCTGCCGATGAGGACATCTTTCACCTGGCACTCAGGTGTTTGTGATCCTGCAGGGACACAAGTAAGCGCTTGCAGAACTAAGGGTTTATTTTAAGCCTTTATTAAGAAAGGGAAGGAAAACAGTAAGAAAGGGGAAAGGAAAACCGGCGTGCCCAAGTTTCTCATGCAGGGATACTAATGCACGTAGCACATCTAGAACGTGCAAGAGCTCTGCTCGCCCATGGGGAGCCAGCCTGGGGTGAGATAAGAGTTCCACCCATGTTGCCTGCGGCTGATTGAGACTATCAAGAGGTGTTGGGGTGGATGTGCCGTTAGGGAACGCAGCCCAGCGCCCCGGAACTGGCAGAATTGGGAATCCGCATTGGCCCCAGTGTTCCGTTCCGAGCTGGCAAGTGAGATTCCTGCTCCGCATGAGTGACAAGTTGGAGCTTCGAAGCAGGAACATTTGCCCACCGAAGCTGCAGAACTCATCCCCTGCCAAGTCTGCCAATAGATTAGCATAGGCAGGGAGTGGTGGACGGTACAAACTGTGTTATGCTCCTTTGGGTCCTGCTTGCTGCCTGCGCGATGGAGCAAGGCCACACTTCTCAATTACGATCACTATTATGTCCCTCTCTACAGTAACCTCTAAGCATTTCACATTGAGGATCATAGTGTTTCTCAGGCAGAAAGCTGAGGCACCAGAAGAGGGACAGACACTTTGGGGCAGACTTTAATGGTAAACTTAATTATTACAGTGTGAATGCGCTCACTTGGACACTGCCCTTCAGCTGCAGGTTACAGCCCCTGCCCTGGGCAGCACAGGGGGGTGGGTGCCCACTTCTGCTCTCAGATGCTTCAAGGCATCTCTAGGACAGGGACAGATCGAGGTGGGACAGATGCTCAGCTAACAAGGCAAACCCTCTTTGTGGTTGGCTTCCCATTGCAGGCAGCCCGAAAACCACCACGGCCCTGGTTTTAGTCCATGCCCGCATGCATTGGAGATGTGGGGCTATACATCCTCTGTCTGACTTTGCTCTGGGGCTGGGGCTCCATCCATGGCCAAAGAGCAGCTGATAAGGTGGTTGGAGGATGAGGGCAGCTCAAGCTGCAGCAGCAGGATTGCTTGCAGGGCATCCTTGGGCAAAGAAAGGTTGTGGAGGAGCAGAAGGTGACACAACCATTTGTGTCAGTCCTCGGAGCCTGATCGCTGCTGGGTCACGTTCAAAGCTGGCCTGGGTTTGTTTTCACCTGCCCTGCTTATCTGCCAGCATTCCTAGGTGTTGACAGCCCATATTTGAGCATTTCTACCTGGTTTTACCTGCCACATTCACCAGGTTCATTGGTATAAGCGCGCAAAGTGGCACCACGGTGGCAGAGGTATAAAGCTAAAGATGCTCTGTGTGTGAGAGCGGTTCTGCTGAAAGCAGAGCAGATGATCCAGGAGGAGCAGAGCAACAGTGGGGTCCCCTGAAATGCCCTGGCTTCGGCTGCACCCCCAGGCTTTGCCTTTGCCACTGGGGTGAGCTCAGGGGCTGCTCAAACCGGGACAGTCCCCATGGGGCTGAGCCTGTTCTCCCCATCCCCACTTCTTCCTCTGGGGTGTCCGCTGCTTTTTCAGGGGGTACCCTGTCTTGGGAAGGGGGGAACCCGGTTCCCCATCCCCACTCCTGCAGCCAGGAGCACTCCATCACCCTCCACCATCACCAAGGCACAGCCCCGGCGCCGGGGCTGAGGCTGTAGCAAACTCCCTCGCAAGAGCTGTTTGTTGACCACATTCACGTTCCGAGCCCTGAAGCTAAAAGCACTTTACACCATAAAATAAAAGCACTGTCTTTTTTTCTCAAAGGTTACGTCTGGAGGCCACGCTGCTCATACTTCATACAGAAAACTACTGAAAGGGCTATGAAATCCTCTATGATTTACACTCCCTCTCAGTGCATTAGGATATAGATCTACTCGACTCTGAAAATACTGTGCAGTTTCTAACCGACGTGAATATATGTGCATTATTTCAGAAAGTCTGTTAGAAAACTTGTCAACACATTATAAAGCATAAACCAGGGCTTGGCCATTAAATACAGAGATCAGAGACGGCATAAATACTGCAGGAAGTACCGGCAAAAGTCCCTTCCATTCAGAAGAGCTCTATTAGCTCAAAGTTTACACACAATATACACCAAAGGGTTTAGAGCGAGCCCGTGGACCGTAATTACAAGGCATAAATGGAATCAGCGAGGGCTTTACGGTCCCCAGCGCAGTTAACTGGGGCTGCTAGAAAATCATCTTAATATCGTCATAATTTATTACCCACCGAAAAGCCACATCAAGGACTGTAAATACAGTTACTTGGTGTCCACGACCGCTCGTTAAAACAGCCTCGGTTCCCTTCCCCTAAAACCCCCATCAAATCCAAACCCACCTGCATTATTCATCTGCGGTCATGCCGTGTTAAAAAATGCCTTCTGATTCCTTTTCTTTCCCAAAAGGTTTGTTATCTGCCGCCAATCCCATGGCGCTGGGAAAGGGGGGGAATAGGGACGGGGGGGGGGGGAGCACAGCACCGCTGCCAGCACATGCTAATAGGGATAATTCTCCAGCCAGGCTGAAATATTGTGGGATATTTGGTCGTGTTGAAGGCAGCGAAGTTTCCATTGAATTCGAGGCATTTTTACGGAGCTGGCATTAAGGGCATGCTAATGGTAGGTACATCCTCGCTGCCATTCATGAAAGCAGCTGTAAAATTAGCTCCTGACTGTCAGGTTTTGAGATGCGGTCGGGGAAGTCACCTCTGGAATCTCAAAAGCCGGCGCGATAAGAAACCCGGTTTACTTGTAACCAAGTGCTTAATTTGCTATGATTTTTAAAGCGCGGATCAATGCAATGTTGCCTGTTATTCCCTGGGAATACCCACGGGCAGGTATCCTCCTGCTGCAGGTTGGCTTCCGAGAGCGCACAACTGCCTAATGAATTGTAATTCCGAGGACTGTTAACTGCGAACCGCAGAACCTTTCAGGGGTAATAAAGTCATTACTTTTTACACTGCAGCCACCTCGCCAAGCTTCAGACGTGCTCTCAGATATAAATCACACCCGGATCGCTCTCCGGTACAACACACACACACACCTGCCTGTTTAGACACGGTTAGCACCGACAACGCGTATCCTTCCCTCTTCCCACACTCACCCGTACAGCACCCATGGGTGCACCGGTGCCACGCCGCGTCCCGGCTCTGTACGGGGACGGACCCGTCCCACACCGGAGCCGCTCCCCGCCCGTCCCCTCGGTTCGCTCAGCGCTTACAGCCTCGGTCACGGTGTCGGGCGGCCGCTGCCCCCCCCCTCCCCGGGTATCGTCCCGCTTCGTTCTCGCCGTCTCCCTCTCCGCCTGCTCCGTCCTGGGCACGGGTTCTCCCCTCGCAGCCGCACTTGGCTCCGTTCTCCTCCGGAGCTCGTTCCTCTCGCACAACCTGAGCCCTCCCCGTTGCCGTCTCCGTCTCTCCGGGTGTTTTCGCCCAAGTTGCAGCCGCCGCATCCTCCCAACTCCAGACACTTCTCGGTGCCTCCCGTTGCCTCTCCCCCTCCCCAGTCCCCCCCTCCTCCCCCGGTACCAGCAGCCGCAGCCCCGCGTTTCGCTTTCGCTCAGACACCGCAGCTGCGGGCAGGGCTGGGAACGCCGCCGGGGGAAGGAAGGGGGCTCCGGGCTCCGGTCCCACCGCCCCTCTCCTCCTCCGCCGGCTCCGCTGTGCAGGCACAGCCCGGACCGGAGCCGGGGCAGACCCCGACTAAGTTTCCCGTGGGCCCCGTCCCCCTGCGCCCCGCAGCTCCCCGCGGGGCCGGGCCGCAGCTCCCGGGAGGAGGAGGGGACTCCGCCGGGCGGGGAAGGGGGGGGGGGGGGTAAGGGAGGGAGCGGGGAAGCCGGGAGCCGGATGGGCCCCCCCTTGCTTTTTGGGTGGTCTCCGGTCCTACCTGGCTCCCCCCAGCTCTCCCTCCGGCTCGGCGCATCCCGAGGCCAGCCTTGCCCCGCAGCCCTCCTGCTCCCGGCTCCGGCTTCACCGAGGAGGGACGAAGAGGAAGGGGGGGGGGTGTTTGTGTGCGCGCTCCCTCTCCCTTTTCCTCCCCTCTTTCCCCTCGTGTCCGTGTCCAACCCCCCCTTCCCTCGCCCCTCTCCTCCGCGGCCACTCGCGGCTCCGGCCGCCGCCGCCCCCCCGGCCCCTCTCGGCAGCGTGCGCCGGGCGGCCGGTGCAAACCCCAACCCCCCCCCCCCCCCCTTTGCGCCCCCTCCCCTCTCCCCCCTGCGATCACTGTCCATTGGCTTGTCCTGCTCTCTTTTTCATGTCCAGCCCCTGATGAGTGTCCATTGGTGTTGCCTTCGCCTTCCCTCCTCCCCTCTCCCCGGCTTGCCCTGCCCATGTTTTGTATGTCTCTGTCCATCCAGGCTCCTGACGTTCAAGTTCGCAGGGACGTCACGTCCGCACTTGAACTTGCAGCTCAGGGGGGCTTTTGCCATTTTTTTCATCTCTCTCTCTCCTTCTCTCCCTCTCTCTCCCTCTCTCTCTCCTCTTTTTTTTTTTTTTTTCCTTTTTCCTTGCACAAAAAAAAAGAAAAAAAAAAAGCCATGACTGCTATCCCACAATTCATCTTCCCTGCGCCATCTTTGTATTATTTCTAATTTATTTTGGATGTCAAAAGACATTGATGAAGATATTTTCTCTGGAGTCTCCTTCCTCTCTAACCCGTCTCTCCCGATGTGAACCGAGCGACTCACAAGCCACCGAAGCCACCAACCCACCATGTCGCGCCGCAAGCAAGGCAAACCCCAGCACTTAAGCAAACGGGAATTTTCACGTAAGTAACGAGGAGAGCGATTTAATTTCATTTGCATTTCACGGGTTTCATTTAATTTAATTTATTTTTTTTTAAATTCGAGAGCGGGAGGAAAACGGGAGAAAAAAAAAGGAAAAGGGGGAAAAAAAAAGTGGGAGCGAGTGAGCGACTCGGGTTTGAATTGAACTCCGCGGGGCTCGCGGCATTCCGCTTAATTTCGCCGTCTCTCATTTAATCACCTTGATCACTTTTCCTCCCTCTCCGCTCCGTGCCTCTCGCCCGCCGGCGCGCACTCCTTGCTTCCCTCCTTCCTTCCCTCCCTCCGCCCCGCTTTGGGTAACCGGTAACGCTGCGAGCGGGGCAGCCCCGCTCCAAAGTGGGAGCGAATCCCAACGGGAGCGGCGGACACCGCGGCCGGGCGGCACCGGAGCGCCGGGGGCACCGAGTCCGGCGGCCGGAGCCCCTGCGCCGCTCCCGGCCGCTCACCCCGGCCCCGAGCCGCAGCCGGGTCTCGCCGTTCGTTCTCCCCCTTTTGTCTCCGCGCTGCCCGTCCGTGGGCTCCGCGCCCCGGTTGGGGCTGGGGTTGGGGTTGGAGGAGAGTGGGGGGCGGAGAAGCACCGGAGAGCAGAGGAGCCGGGAGAGCCGTGCAGCGCCGGGGAAAAGGGATGGAGGGATTCCCTGCTCGCCCTCGCTTCGCGTTCTCCCGCTTCTTCGCTTACTATTTTTTGGAAGATTTTCAAAAAGAAAAAAAAAAAAAAAAGGAAAAAAAAAAAAAGAAGTGGAAGTGGATTTTGATTGGGAAAAATCTCGTGTCTGAATGTTTACAAGCACCGCGTGTGCGGGGAGCCTCCTGCCAACAAACACAGGCGAGAGCGAGCCCGGGCTGAGCACACACGCACTCATCCTCATCCTCATCCCCTCAACCCCAACCAACGGCCCTTCCTCGCCGCCGCCGTTCAACCCCCGACCCGAACCCGCTCTCTCCGGGAGAGGGGGGGGGATCCCCCCCCCAAAAACCCCAATCTCCGTCCGCACCGTTCGCAACACAAAAACTTGCGGCTCCGTTCCCTCCCTCCGTTCCCTCCCTGCCTTCCTCCCGCCGCCGCCACACACACCAGGGCGAGATGCGAGATAAGCGGGAGCGCTCTTTGCACAACAAAAGGCAACTCGAGCTGGAAAGGTTTGGGGCGAGGGGGGTGGGAAGGAAAGGAGGAAAGGAGAATTCCCCTTTTCCTCGGGATGAGCCTGGGGGGGAAGGGGGAATCGCTGCATGTTTCTCGCTGCTTCCTCCCCCCCCTTCTCTTGTGTTTTTCCTCTTTCTTTTCTCTTTTCCCCCATTACTCCCGCCGGGTTTTGTTCCCTCCCAGGGATGGCAGAGAAACCCAGGGCGATTTCCTCCTGCCGGCACTGCCCGGCTCCGGCTCCTCTCGGCGAGCAAAAACACCCCATAAACTTTGCGATGTGGCCGTGTCCCCCCTTCCCACCCACCCGTTTACAGCCGGGGCCACACCGACTCCTTGCCCCGAGGTTTCCCCACACCCGGGGGGGGATCGGGGGGCTCATTCCTGTCCCCCCCCGTTGTTTTCTCCTTCTTTCCCCGCCACTTCTCGGGGGTTTGATTCCTTTTGCATGGCCCAGCGCTGCGTTGCGGTTTCATCACCCCCGGCACGGTTCTGGGGGTGCGACCCCCCCATCCCAAAGTGGGGTCCGAGGGGGGGGGGGTTGTTTGTCCTTTCCCCGCAACCGGTGTGGAAGGGGGTGTGGGAA
This sequence comes from Melopsittacus undulatus, assembly GCF_012275295.1. Classification (NCBI taxonomy): domain Eukaryota; kingdom Metazoa; phylum Chordata; class Aves; order Psittaciformes; family Psittaculidae; genus Melopsittacus; species Melopsittacus undulatus. The sequence continues at coordinate 3,930,129 of NC_047529.1, read as the reverse complement.
AAGGGGATCAGAAGGGGGATGAGGGGAATGGGGGGACGTGGGCTCCGATCCGCATCGGGAACATGAGGGATCCCCGCGGTTCTCTTCCGCCGAGACACCCGCGGGCCGGCGCGGAGTTACCGCACGTGTGGGGTGGGAGCAGCGGCAGGGATGGGGATGGGGGGGCGGCGAGAAGCGCTCCAGGGATAGGGAAGGGAAAGGGAAAAGGGGGGGGGGGGGGATGTGGGCCGGGATATGGAGGTAGGGGGGGTGTGTGTATGGAGGGAAGGGAAGGGGAGGCCGGGCTGGGGGAGCGGAGAGCCGGGGGGATGCGGTACCGGGGCCGCCTGCGTGCCCGTTTCTGTCGCTAGGAGGCACAGCGAGATCAAACAACCGGGCAGCCTCGCGAACTTGAACCTGGCCGGTTCCTCCGTTGCCTCCCGGCCGGCAAACACATCCCCCCCTTCCCCTCCTCCTCCTCCTCCTTCTTCTTCTTCTTCCCCTCTTTTTATTCCCCCCTTCTTCTTCTTCTTTGTTCTTAATTTTGCGCGGAGTTTGCTTGCTCCGGTGATGCTTGTGGTCCCCCCTCTTCGGGTCTTCATCTCCGCTCCGTAACGTGTTGGTGGTTCCTATTGTACCCCCAAGTCGCTGTTTTTCCTTGGATAGCATGATGCCAGGACACAAACTTGGGATCAAACAGCTTCTTCTCCATCCTTCCCACGGTACCATGCGGGGAAATGCCCCGGCAGCGCATCCGCGCTGCCGGGGCATTTCCCCGCATGGTACCGTGGTATCCCCCCTTCCTTTACTCCATCCCCCCTTGTACCTCCTTTCTCCCAACACTCCCAAACCTATCCCTCTTTCGCCAGAGAAACGCTTGTTTTGCTGACTGAGGAAGAAGCTGAAAACACACATTGGTGGGGGAAAAAGGGGGCATTTTGCATGAAAAATAGGGACGGATGATTAGGGACCCAGGCAGGGAATTGCGTTCGCCCCAGAATTCAAACAGACTCAGTGTTGAGACCAGGTGAATTGTATCCCGGCGTTCCAAATGTGATATTTTGTTATAAAAGTAGCGATAATAATAAAAACGTCATTTTTGGGGGGGAGGGGGGTTGGTTTGCATCAGGAGCCAAGTGTTCAGCACGGTGCCAGCCTTCTTTTTCCCAGCCATGAGTATATATAATTCTTGTTAATTAGCAATAATTTACGTGAAGAGCAGGGAAAACGTTGAGGTTACAGCTTTTATATCTGTACATTTGATCGTCTTGTTATTTCCAAGAACTTTGCCTCCTATAAAATTAATTAGGTGAAATGTGGAGGTGTAATCAGCAACCTCGGAATTACCGCTCCGTTTCCTGGTTCTGATTGTAAATCAGCCCCGCCGTCGGTGCAGACTTATAAGCAAAGTCCTGTTTTGCTTTTAGCTCTTACTTTTAACTGCCTGGTGTCGAAGCAGCGGGTTACCTTCCCCTGCTAAATAATACTGACAGCGTCAGGAAGAAATCAGGCCGCGAGAAAACATTATAATTGAGTCATGATTATGCAGAGCTCCTCGCTAAGCCAGTGGTAAGGGGAATCCGGGTTATTCCTTGTGCTGCAGAGAGTTGGTGGAGCTGGAAGTTGCCTAGTGCAAAATACCTTTTGTCTGCCGGCGTGTGCAGCGAGCTACGGCTGGAATTGAGTCCTTTGCAAGCATTTTGCCTCCCTCGCTCCCAACGCAAGGAGGGAGAACGCCGTTCCCGGCGATCCCGCAAGGAACACGCTGCTCCTCTCCCGGCTTCCCGAACCGTGTGCCTCTTCCCCTTGTCGCTCTGCTGAGTTTAGAGGAGAAAACCCCAACGATGGAGATATTGTTTTTATTAATACGAGTGTAACCTTCATATTCCTGTGGTTGACCTTACGTTAAATTAGAAGTAGTACCAGAGGCGAGGAATGATGGGCTCGGATCCCCGTGTCCTACTTGGGGCTGAGGTACGGCGAGGTAGCGTGCTCTTTCAGTATTATTTTACACGGCACAACTGGGAGCTACTCCAGATCTTCCTCCTCAATATTGAGCCGAGGAAGGGTTGGAATAAATTTAACCTGAGTTCAGTGGATTTTTTGCACTTTATCAAAATCAGTTCCAATATCGCGCAGTCAAATTAAAATCTATTTTTTGATTCTCTGTGGCTTTAAGTTCATTAAATGGGAGATTGGCAGCCAGCTAAAGAAGGTCAGGCTGATTAACTGTTTAGGAGGTGTATTCCGGCTCACTCGCCGTTACCTGGCACTGTTTTGAGGTGGGTTGGATTTGTAGTCCCCTCTCCCTCTGCTCGCTGCTGTTAGCGTCTTGTATTGCACAGAGAGAGCAACACCAACACGCTCCTGGTACCTGGGATTTTTTCCCTCATGGAAAGCAATAGGGATGGAGGCTGTGCTTTGATTTCCAAGGTGTTTGTCTGCAAACTTAACCCCCCCAAATTAATAGCCCAACAGAAAAGAGCCGCGTCGGCCTTGTTAGAGCATCCACTGCTGATCCCGTGAGCACAAACAGCTTCATAACGAAGCTTTTTGGAGCTCATTCAGGAAAGCTGTCAACTTTGACAACGTTAGGCAAAGGTATTTCGAGTTTAGAGAAGGGCCTTTGCACTGCTGCGAGGAAATGAGGCAGACGCTTGCCACGCTCATTTTTAGATGCTGAGGGCCACCGGTGCTGAGAGGATTTAACCATTCCTTTATTTCAGCATGAAAAAAAGGCAAAAAGCTACAAATTTCCTTCTTAAGCACTAAAAAATCTCCCACCTGGACAATAGCTTTAGGTGGACTCTATGGTGAATTTGGTATTCATTTGGGGAGCAGCTGAGGAGTGCGAGGTGCCTCCCCCTGCCCCGCAGGCGCTTCTGCTGCGGTTGCTGTTTATCCCTTCGGTTTCTGCCATCCATCTATTCTGTATTTATTTGTCTCATCCCTTTCCTACCCACCCAAATAACTCCTGGATTTTGGGATCTTACATTTGGAGGCTGCAGAGGGGCTGTTGGTGGGATGGTGGCACCAATACCTACGTATAACGTAGGCACGTGCGTTACGAGGGCTGCGTGTTCCCCGCGTGTTGGTGCCGGCGTGTGGCTCTCCCTCTCCTTTCTCTGACACACACCAGCACACGTGCTGCTTGCCCGGCCTGCGTTGGGAACGTGTGATATCTGTATGTTAGAACACCTTTTGTCTGCACCCGTGTAGGTCAGGCTGCTGGGCTTTACAAAGTGGGTCTAGGCTGGTGGAGAACACACACCCGTGAGAGCGCGTGCAGTGCTTGGAGCATGGAATTCGTATACGTACATAATACACCCAGCAATAAAGCACTGTGGTTGTGTCTTCTCATAGCACCACAAGAGTTTTGCAGTGTGTTCCTGCAGCCTCTTCCTTTAATCTGAGCACCGAATCGTTCGACTGAGCCACATTTGTCCTCATGCAGAGGCAGAGGCAGTGCTGGCTCCCCGAGTTGTGCCTGCTGCAGCTGCAGAACCCCTTCCCTGTATCCACTGAATCCACCTCCCCATTGCCGTGCTAATAGCTGTGTTGCATGGGTTTAGCTGAGGGATGGAGGTGGTGAGCAGGGTGTAATATTCCTGGAGAAAGAAGGGGCTCGGTGCCTTTTTCCCTCGAGAGCTCTAATGATTCTCCTTTTGTTTCTCAAACTGCAGCCGAACCTCTTGAAGCCATTCTCACTGATGACGAACCTGAACATGGCACATTGGGAGCTCCGGAAGGGGACCACGACCTCCTCACTTGTGGCCAGTGTCAGATGAACTTTCCGTTGGGGGACATTCTTGTTTTTATTGAGCACAAACGGAAACAATGCAATGGCAGTCTCTGCTTAGAGAAGGCTGTGGATAAGCCACCTTCACCCTCACCAAGTGAGCTGAAAAAAGCATCCAATCCCGTGGAGGTTGGCATCCAGGTTACGCCAGAGGATGACGATTGTTTATCAACGTCATCTAGAGGAATTTGCCCTAAACAGGAACATATAGCAGGTAAATTAAAGCAAGGAGAAGCGTTTGCGAGTTCGTTTCCGTTTCAGTTGCCAACGTAAGCGTTGTTCGCAGTTGTAAAACTGCCGCTGTCTGTCTCTCTGTTCTGCTCGACGTGTTCAATACACCCTGCCTTTGGGTTAGTGGGGAGCCGGTATTCCCTAGTGCCTGCGCAGAGGCAGGAGCAACAGGCACGTGCTGTGCCAGCCGGTGGTTCTAGTGGCATTGTTTGAGGCTGCTCTCGTGATGTGCCTGTATTGTAGTCACTGTCTCCCAGTGCCTCGCCTGCCGGGGAGGTGTTTTCAGAGCCGGTTGTGCCATCCAGCGAGGAGCTTCCGAGCCTTTGGCAAAGGCAGGGGTTGAAAGAGTTAACCGAGCATCAGCCAGCCTTTGGTTCCATATTGGCTGTCAGCAGCGTATGGACTGTAATTAAACACAGCCCCATGGCAAAGTGACACCACCGACCTTGACTTTAAGATGCCATTTTCGACTGGCCAGGCCAGAGTAGAGAGGGCAGTTGCTGAAGCGCACAGACGTGCTTATTCGGAAAGTTTAAGGGCATGTTGGATATTTCAAAAGGTTGGTTTGACAGGAAAGGCTGCTCTCTGCAGCCTGCCTCCTCAGCCCGATGATAAATGCTTCGCCGTGCTCTCCCTTGTCTCTGATGTGGTTTTGACAGATGTATCTTGATTTTGTTTGCGGTTTACACAACCACATGTCAGCCGTACAAGTGTCCGAGGCACGGCTCTGGTTTGTGCAACAGAACGATGCGAAATGGGATTCAAAAAATAACAACAACAACGAAAGAATAAGGGTAAATAATTCCATTTCTTAGTGTGATTTTGAGCCCTTTCCTTTAAACCTGAGAGCTGTTTTGTCGCGCAGGTATTTTCACATGGGAGGTTAGGAAAACCCAGAGTGTTCTATGTGAAAGAAAACCCCAGAGCCCTGGCAGTGTAACAGGACACGCTCTGCTTTGAGAACCCTGCTAGTAAACAACAGTCCTGCCCGTTCACAGTGAGCGTTGCAAATCACTTCAGCCCGTGCCACTGCTACCGGGTGAAAGAGGCGAGACCGCAGCATATCCACACCAGCAAACACCCCATCCAGTCCCAAACTCCCCTTCCCAGGGTGATGTGGGATGTGGTACAGCCAGTCTCTGCCTTTGGGGAGCCCACAGGACCGCTGAGGGTTGTCAGAGGCGCGGTACATCATCATCACATGAGGGGCTGGAGCTTGTCTTGGGCTTGCTTTGGCCACAGAGTTAAACCATAATTGGGCAGTAGGCGAGGGGAGGTTTCAGTGTGATGCTCCCGCAGCCTCTCTGGCCTCCGAACTGGACATCAAATCGTGTTGGTAGCGATGCGGCTTTGTGGTGGCAGCGAGTATGCATCCGTGTATATGCACATGTATATATGCAACGCCATGTACGCGCACACGCATACGTCATGCGAATGAGTATATCCTAGTTCTGCAGGGTGATAGGTACTGCTTTGAGTACTTGTTTAAGAGGAAGCAGAAGCTCAGCTACTGCTGAGCCGCATTTTGAATGAGACTTAAAAAAACCACCCCAAGAATCCCTCCTATTGCCCATCCCAGCCAGATCCGACGGGAAGCGAGAGCCGAGGCGCAGGGTATGATTAATGAAGCAGGGTCCTGGCGGAAGGGAATTGTAGTCTTCCGAGCTCTGGAGCCATCCTAAATCACCAAATATGGAGGAGCAGCAGTGTGATGTAACGCTGTATTTACGCATGGCGCCGCTCCGCTGAGCAGACAAAACACAGTGTCTGTCAAGCAGGAATGAAGCACACTCTCCTCCCGTGGTCCCGGAGCGGTCCCTCAGCTGCAGGGATGGGAAGCTCTGTTGCTCTGGTGGTGCTTAGCACATGAGGCTTGGCCAAGTCACCCTTTGGTGGTGTGAACAGAGAAGGGGTTGATGTTGTGGTGCTGTTAGTTCAGAAGAGGCTGTGGTTTTAACGGACTTTAATGGTTTGGTGAGCAGTGGGTATGGAGAGGTGTGCGGTGGCCTCATCCTGCTCGCTCTTGCATGTGGAGATGGGTTTTGCTCTGCAGGTGATGTGCAGGAAGGTCTGCAGGGCAAACTATGACTGTTTTGAGCAGAGATGGAGCTGTGTTGTCCAGGCATCTCCCACCCTGAGTTTTCTATGCGGTGGTACCCAGTGTGCCCATGGACAGGATGTCAAAGTGTGCAGGTCTTTGGCACCACCCCTCTTGCATTGAGCTGATGGGCACTGGGGTCTCCTGGTTGTTCCCAGTGGTGGGACATGCATTGGGAAGGAACACAAGGAGTTACGTGGGATTGCACTGTCCCTCTCCTTCATGTTTTCATCTCCCTTTTCACTTGGATGAGTTGAGCTCACCGAGAAGTGCGGTGATGGCTGGAGTGACCCATTGCCTGTAGCTGGGAGCTGGGGGGTCTGACAGTAATATTCCCAGTGAGGGTCTGGGATTTGAGCTGTGGAGTTCAGGTTTCTGGAAGGCCCCTGCAGTGAACCTCAGGCGCTTCCAGCTTCAGTCTTTTATGTCTGATTTCTGTGCAAGAATGCAAAGTGCAAAAAGATAGATGGGAGTAATTAAAAACCATAAAGGACAGAGGCTGCCTATAGGAAAATACACAGGACTTGAGGGCACTGATTCTTTGTCATAAGAAACTTGAAAATATGCATTGTAAAAACACCCCCAAATCAGTTGTGAGGCTGAAAGAGGTGCTGTGGGTACAGCTGTGTAGTCAGTAAGTTGGTGTGTCTCACTAAAACACCATCTAAATACAAGCAGTGCATAAGGATCAGCTCACCTAAAGACAAGGAAGGAGGCAGAAACACTGTCTGTTTCAACCAGCGACAGGCTGCTCTTTATCCCCACAGTTTTCCAGAGACTGGGATGAGCCAGAGAGCTTCCATGTGTGTGTGTGTATGTGTAACCTGTGCAGTAGCAGGGAGATCATCGTCGCAGGAACGCGTCCCTGCCTCTTCCATGTGTGTGTCAGCCTGCGTCGCTGTAAAACCTTGAGTGATGCTGATCCAGCGCGAGAGCTGAAATGTCATAAATTGAACTGGAAATTAATAGGAGATGTGGTGTGGGTCCAACGAGGCAGCTTTCATCAATATGTATGTCAAAGCCTCACCACCAGATACCGGCAGCCCGTGATTTGCAGTGAGTGCAGCGGCAGGGCTTGAGTTACCCGCTCTCGTATTTTACAGGAAGGGGAAATAAGAAGTGAAGTATCTGGAGATCAGCGCGTGTAAAATTGCTGCTCACTTATTGAAAAGGCTGGAGAATTATTTATCGTGTGCCCGGTGGCAGGTTTTAGCAGTCTGTTGAATGTAGAAATCCGAGGGAATTAATGGAAGGTTGTGGGGGGTTTTGTTTTGGGCGAGGAAGGAGCTGAAATGCTTCTTGGATGCAGTTGGAGGAACACTTTGGAGCGGTGCTGCGTATTCCCCTTCGTAACGCCGGGTGTGCATCCGCGGATGCCGTATTTACTGTACAAAGAGGGGAGGAGGAGGTCATTTTTACTGCTTGAATCCTTTATTCTCCAGCTGCTTGTGGCATTCAAATAGGATACGTGGGAAAACAGCGTCAGAACACCCTCTGCCTGCGGTAGCCAGGGCAGGGTGGATGTGATTTTGCACTGGATTTTGGGCATTGATTTGATTATTGTGGTTCTCAGGAGGTGATGTCTCTGAGCTGAATTTGTCTTGGGCTGTTAGCAGTTGCCGTTAGGATGCTGGTGGTTGTAAATTGCAATATCTGATCATTCAGTTTTGTTGAGGAGACAACAAATTGTTGGTGTCTATTGAAGAGTCTGGACAATAAGATGAAAGCTTAAAATAAAGAGGGGGAAAAGAGGAATACGGCAATGTTTTGGAGTCAAATCCTGCCTGCTTTCCCCATACAAAACCACATAGCACAGGCTGGGTATAAACCACTCGCAGGCAGGAGGAATAGTGTGGGTGCTGAGACTGGGAGCCCCGTGTATTTGTAAATAAGGCAGGGAAAGGTTGTGAACCGGCAGCTCGGCTGTTTTGTCGCAGTACAATGTCAGAGCGGCTCTTTCTAAGACAAATTGTAAATAGAAGTGTCACGATGATTGCATGATTGAGCTCTCGAAGTGTCTTGCAATTGTTGGCATTGTCAGAAGACTTTTGAAAGCTTAATTAAAGGCGGTGGCCTGCGCCGCGGTGAAATTCACTTCTCGGGGAGGGGAAAAGTGGGAGAGATGTCGGGGATCCCAAAGTTGCTCCGATGCTGCTCGCGTGGGGACACAGGGAGAAGCCAGTGGAGTCTCTTTGCCTTTTAGAAATAGCATTTTTTGGAGGAGCAAGCACGTGACACCAGTACCATCCTCTGTACGAGGTAGGGATTGTGTTAGCTTTCCTATTCCCTGCTGCTGCAGCCAGCCAGTGTAAAAATGCCTCTTTATTGGAAACACAAACACGAGTTCACTTGAAGCACAGAATTAGGGTAGAAAGTTTTCCTCTGCTCTCGAGGAGCATCCAAGCATTGCGGTGCCTTGAATATTCCTGCTTTACTTTTGTTCCCTTCAAATCAGATCTTCTGGTTTAGGGGATGAGCAATCTGCTTTGCATTCTTTCTCCTATTGCACGGGATGTTTTAATTGTGGAGCTCACCATGGGCAGAAGCAGCGCTGCATCCAAAATGCTTGTGGTTGTCCCAGCACGCGTTAAGCTTCGTATCGATCTCCAAAGGGGCACGTTAGCATCACGTGCTGAAAGCTTTGCAAAGAAACATAAGGCTCTGTGCAGCAAGTCGCCACAACTAATGCTGGGTGATGGAAACTGAGGCAGGGAGTAAATTAAGCACCTTCTAATTAGCCCGGTGGGAGAAGTAAAGTCTTCCCTAAACATTCCCATCATCTGGTAATGCCTCTTTTAAAGAGGAGGAGGCCTATTAGCATCACCCTGTCTTGTACATGCAGCCCTCAGCCCACGAGCTCTTTCTTATTGCATCCAAATAATAAAGAGGCTTGTGAGGCAGTGTCGGGCAACGGGAGTTCAGCCTCCAGTTGTTTGCCTGCACGCATCCTCATTATGGGCATTTCTGGGGACAAAATTCCCTTCAAGCTTTCCTCTGTTTTTACATCCAATAGGACCAGCTCTGTGCAATAAAAGGCATTTAGCATCAGGCTGGATGCGGCCTGGCACGTTGCCGCTGGGCTTTTTTGGGTTTCATTTTTAAGCTATCACTGGGGATCTCTCGTTACCTTTCTGCTTGTTGGGATTTTGGTTGGGTCGTGATGCTGCTAGGGGTGTTGTGAGTTGAGGGGGGTTTGTTGTCTCAGCCTGAATGCAACTTCCATCCAGGAGGGCTCTATTTTATGTGCCAGCTTTGGGATATTGCACAAGTTCATAAAATACACCGAGATCATATATTTTAGTACATTAAGACCTATATATATGTATTCCTACTGGTAGCGTGGCCCTAAAATTAACCATTGGTTGGTTGTTTTTTTCCTCCCTGGGATGATGAACATATTTCACCTTACTCTGTACAAATGCAATAGCTCCAGCTTGCCTCATGGTCACATTGGGCAGAGCAGGTTTGGGCTCTCGATGGTTGATCCCGGTACATGGAGTGCTGTGATTTATTACATGCCTTTAAACACAACAAGCACATTAATGTCCCCACAAACCACCCGAGTGGTTGGGATGAACCGTTTTCTGTATAATGAATTTCCATGAAACACTTTGCTCTTTAGGGCCCCATCCTTTGCTTTGTCCCACTGGACATGGACTGAACCGCACTCGGTGCATGTCAATGCTTGCAGGAGCTGGACCAGTGACTGCAGACCCCAGTGGATGTTCAGACCAAGCGCTGCCATTATTGAAACCCTCCTGTGTTAATGCCAAACCCATTTTGAAGCCCATAAACATCGTCCCCATCCTCCTAATCAGGTTTAGTATGCGACGCATCCCGTGCGGGGTTCAGCGAGTTTGTTTCCCAACCTTTATTGGCCAGCAACATTCGCTCTGCATCTCTAAGAGATTGCAGGGGAGCATCTTCCATGAGGGTTGGTAACTCGGTGCCTGCTCCCCGGCTCATTCTTCATTCGGAGGTGGCATTGCCTTGGGTTGGCAAGGGAAAGGTTTGCGGTGCGAGGTGTGGTGAGGTCAGCCCCGATCCCAGCAGGGAATTTGTGTTCTTCATTTGCCTTTACAATCGGAGCACAGCTACTGTACCTTGGAGCAGCTCTCAGGTGTGAGCTCAGATGGGCGCATGTAAATGTCCTGTCAGATGCAACACAGGAATATTAATGTTTCCTCGCCACCACGCTGTAATGAAGCTGTACACAGCCAGCTTAATATGCAGCGGGGCTGGGGAATTGTATAAAACTTCGATAGCCTCGCGTGAGTGACAGCGCTCTAAAAAACCACTCAATATGCCACAGTTTGTGTTCTTGTTTGCCTTTGGTCTAAAGCAAAATGAAAACAACCACTTCTTTCCCTCCTCCTCCTGGATAGGTGTTCTTGCTCTGCAAAACTGGCTCCTAAGTAAGGGAACAAAACAAAGTATTGGGGCATAGCGCAGATTTATTTGAAGCCCATTAGCGCCGGCCTGGTGGGAATGTGATTTTTCCAAGTATTTTCCAAGCATTTTCCAAGCAAACATTTATTTTTTATACTTGGGGATCATTTGCTCTGCTTTTTACTCTATTTTAGCATCTGGGTCTAAAACAGAGGTCACCATAAACAGAGCCTGGAGCCCCCTTTGCCCCCCATCTGCAGGCACAGCCCATGCTCTGCGCATCCTCTTCCCATTCCATTTGCATCTTCTTCTGTATTCCGCTCTTCCGCTCCTTATCCCAAGGTGTCTGTTTCTCAGCGTGGCTGTGTTGGAGGGTTTTTAATAATGTGCTCATTTAACTGAATCAACAGCTGTCAGGAGCGGTTGTAGTAAATCCACAGAATGCACAAAGAAAAATACGTACGTTTCCTGAGACAAAACACTTGAAACGAATCGGCTGCCAAAACCAAAGCTGCTCAATTCGGGGTGTGCAGACAGAGCACCAAAGTGTTCCTGCTCCCCGCTCCCCCCCTCCCGGATACCTCTTGCCTGAATCCGGCTGGAACTTCCTACCTGGAGAGGTTGCTGTTCCAAACCCCCCCCGATTTGCCCCTGTTTGATGGGTACGGAGATGTTTTGTGTTTCACGTTGAATAACTGGAACACTGAGACTGGAGTAAGGAGCAAAATCCTAATCTCAGCATTGCCATCAAGGAAATAAGGATTGTTATCCCTGTGAAATAGCTGGCGAGGAGAAGCCCTGCTTCAACTTTGCCCTTCCAGGTAGGCATTGAGGTCTGCATCCACATGGGAATGAAGGGAGACCTGGGAAGCTCCGGTCAGTCAAACCCGAGGACTTTGTGCTTCCATCCTCCCTCTGCTTTGCGTAAGTGCTGAACAATTGCACCTACAATTTGATCTTAGCTTCAGATAGAAAAACCTCTGCCTAAATAAACAATGGAATTACAGCTGAACAACAAAGGCGTGAAGAAGAGCCTTGCCTTCAGTGCTGTTATTGTTGTGGATATTATTATTATTGTTGGTATTATTATTACTATTACTACAACCATTACCCTTTTGAATCAACACGCACGACAGTTCCTCGCTCCTTGGGAAGCGAGGAGTTGTAATTTTGCATTCATTGCTTTTTGCCTAATTGATTTAGCAGGCGGCCAAATATAAAATGCAGAAATAAAGATGTTCCCTTCGCCCTCCCCTCAAATTCACAGCAATTAATTTGTCACCCGGCGTTACTTTGCTACAGCATCACAGCTGGGTGTTTTCGGACAGTGCGTGCATCAGCTGGGCTTCGTTGCCTTTTAGCCACTGAGTTTATCCTTTATGGAGCAAGGGGATGTGTCGTGCTTGAGCCAGGGCATTGCGAGTGCATGGAGCCTTCCCTGTGTGAGGGTGGCCAGGGGCTTTTCCGGCTTTTCCCTGGATTCTCTCTATTCTCAACGCTGATTTTCATGTTTAGGAAACAGTGGTTGTGCAGAGGGAAGTGGTAGTTGGGGAGCCAGGAGAGCCTTGTTCTCTTTGAGGAGGTAAAGCACAGCGGGATGCACTGGGGGAAAAGAGAGTATTACCTCCCGAAAGATTATTTAGAGGCTGTATTATTTTGTAATAAACTATAAACTGTCCTGTGTTAAAATTTGTGTTACGTTAGAAAGAAAATCAATAAGGAAAAATTAAATCCTGATAAAGATACTCTTGGATCTTTGAAAACAACTGCTGTCCTTTTAACTAAAACATTTGAGGAGCTTCAAAGAGTACGTATTTCTTCTGATCTTAGGAGCTGTGTGACTGGTAGCGGGGGGAAAAGAAACCTTATTCTACATACAAGTGGATTGCTTAACAAGTCAGCACAGACACGTACTTGTTTGTACCATAGAGATAAAAATTCCTGTATAAAAATAATTCAGTTGCTGACAGCAGGCATTGTGCTGGGGCTGCCTCTTTTGTGTTGGCCGGGGGTCAGGGACCACGGCTCCCACTTTCTGCCGGGGGGGAGGCTGTCACGATCGCTCGCTGGAGCCTGGATATAAGTTAATTGCTTTATTTTAAGGACTACTCTGAGCCCGGTGGTGGGGTTTTAGCATCCGAAGCAGCAAAAGGAGGGATTGGAGGGGGAGAAAGCAAGTCTCCTAATGGGGGAGATGGCTTGGAGGTGGTTTGGGAGATATGGCCTTCGGCAGCTCGGCGGTGGCTCCTAAAGTTTTGGTTGCGATCTGAGTTGTGATTTATGCTGTCACATCCCATACCGGCCCTCCCTGAACTCACGGGAAGTAATGCTGGTGTTGGGGGGAATGGGTTAAAATGGGGGACTCATGGTCGATACAGATGTTTGGCTGTGTAATAAATGTTAAAGAAGCAGTAGCACGGCCCCGGGCATCCTCTGTTTTACTTCCCATGAAGACAGGTGAGGTAAACCATGAGGCTGGGAAAGGTAGGAACAGAAATCATCTGAGCATTCAAAGTGCTGCCTTCCCCCCCAACCTCTTCCCGATGCTGAGGTCGCCTCCCCTGCAGGAGATGCTGTTGGGATCAGGCTGGGATAGGGAAAGAGGAGCCAAGTTTGAGCATTCCCGGCTCTCAGCAGTGCCCAGCAAACTCTTCCCTCTCTGCCGGCATCGGCTTCGCTCCCTGGGAGCAAAGTGACTTTCTCGGTGGCACGCTCCGGTGCGGAGAGCTTTTCATCCCTGCTCTTTAAATGCGCCGAGGCTCCCAAAATTAATGCTGCTGCACTTGGATGGAAATAATGTTTTTATAATACATTTGCTGTTTACACGGGAGATGTGACTTGAGGGGAAAAAGGCTTTTTTTGGAGGGTGGCTGGAATCTTGTTAATCTGCTCTCGGAGAGCAGCACACAATACTGCCTATGAGCAAGTCTGTGCTGCTTTTGATAAATTACCATGTTTAGAGATAGGTTTGGCTCTTAAGGGCTTAGTTTTCGGAACAAAGTCCATAACAATGTTTTCTGCCTCTGTTTGTCTCCAGCCCCTTTGGCTTGACTCGGAGCCCTGTGTTTAGTTGAAGCTCCGTCTGGAAGATATAACAATTTTGCATTAAAAAAATAAGGAAATCACAGGAAGAAAAACCCTTTTGCTTTTTGGATGAATCTTACTGATAATTTGCTAAAGCTCATTTGAATTTTAAGCACTTCTTTAATCTTCAAAGGCTAAATTGCTTTATGAATATGCATGGTGTGGGCAGACTTTAGTTCATTACCTAGTTGTAAATTCTAATGACCATTAGGTCCTTGCAGTAATTGCGAATTGTTTTGCATTTTTGATTGGCCTATTAACATGTGCATTCGGCACACATCAGGCCAGCCTGTCAGGCTGCTGAAGGAGAAAAAAAAGGTGAAAATTGTTTTATAGCACCAAGATTCTTAGATTTTCCATCTTGGAAAATTGATGATGTAAAAAAATTAAAGCGGTGTTTTTTCTTCTCAAGATTGAAAGTTCACCAAGAGATTTGACATATTTAATTTACATGATGACTTTGCACTCCTTCATTAATGCAATTTGCATATGAAGCTGTTGTTAATCACTTTTGATCATGTTTTGTGTATTAGCTGCCTCAGTGGCTCTTCTCCCTCAGATGCTCCAGTAGAAAGCAGCAAAATGATGCATCTTCTTGCCAAGTTTCCTTTAGTGAATTGAGGAATTAGGAGTCTAACCTTGAGTAATTAAATATGTTCTATCAGTTCTCTTTTAATGTTAAGTACACTTGGTTGGAAGTGTAGACGGAAATTGTTCCCATTTGGGGGAGACATTCCTTTAAAATAATAATCTATATGTATAAGCTAGGAAAGAATTCCATGATCCAGGGTTGCCTGGGCAGAAGGGAGAGGTGATGGCAGGGCAGGATACAGCAATGCTTGGACCTTTCTTTGCATGGCCGGCCTTAAACATGCATGTCCCAGGCCTGATCCTGTGCTGCACATGTGTGTGAAGCTGCTGGTGGTGTTTGTGTTTGGGGAGGGAGCACCCTGCTCATAGGAGCAAGTTGCGTTGTCAGTGCTGCTCCTCTTCCAGTTGCCTCATCGCAAGGAAGGGTCTTTCTCTCCTGCCTGCCCGGGCAAGGCGTTAATTGTCCAACCCTTGTTGTGAGCTGGGAGGGGAAACTGGGAGCAGCCTGACTGGAAGCATGCCCGGCTCCCATAACCTGCCCGGGCATCTGCGCCCGGCCACTGCCGGAGGCCATCCGCCACCCTTCCTGCATGGATTGGCGTTACCCTTGGGTCCCCGTTGGCTGGCCCTCGTGCCGGCGGCACGGTGGCTCTTGTTGCCTTCGCTCCATCCATTCAGTTGTGTGTCTTTGGTAATTGATGCTCAACTTTGGTTTGAGAGTTTATCACGGGGTAAGAAGATGAATCGGGAGGGTGAAACGGATACCCTGATTAAAGGGACTGCTTAATGAAAGAAAATAAACAGAAGAGGGGAAAAAAATGGCCATTCTGGAAGGAACAGAAGTATAATTTTAACCTCGGAGGAGACCTACTGCTGCCCTTCCATGACTTCTACCCATACCACGCTAAAAGCATGGTTCAGTTCAAAGTTGTTAATATTCAGCTGGGAAACAGTATCCAGAACACAAATAAATTATTAAGTGCATGAACTTTTTCGGCAGTAAGATGAACTGATGGGGTCCATCTGCGAGATCCAGGGGCTTTTTATTTGTGTGTGTCGAACGATTCTGCCCTCTCCGACTTCATAGCCTTTGGTCCCCGGCCAAGTGCATGCATAATTGATTCCACACGCGCTATCATTTTCTTGATGTAATTGCTTTAGTAAGATATGATGAAATCTAATGGATAATTTACTGTATGAAAATGACCAAAAAAAGGTAAATGCTCGTGGTTTTGTGCCGTGTGTGGAGAGGAGGGCGCGTGGGTTACCTGCCTGAGGAAGGGAACCCCGCTTGTACCATATCCCATGAGCAAAGAATGAGGGTGAACGGCTGGAGTTCAGAGTAAACTCTTTGTCATTAACCGGAGTTTTACAACACAGGTGGAAGGGAAGCACTGGAGCTGGTTGAAAACCTTGTTTATTTTCTCTTGAGCGATGCTGTATTTGCTTTTCTAATTGCCAGGATATGGACTCGGGGCTGGGGGGGGGGAAGTTCTCTGCACAAAGCAAGGGGTGGTATTTTTAGAACTCAATGTGTCCTGGACTCGCTGCCCTGTGCTGCAGATAGTACTCGCGCGGGTGCCTTGCCTGGCAAAAAGACCTTTTCTATTCGAGCTGCTTAAATAATGCACCAGATTAAACCCAACGCATCGGTTTGGCTGGGTGTATTTTTAGACGGTTCAGAAGTGTATAAATACCGAATCCACACAAAATTCCATGCCGCATCCAGAGGAAAATATTCCGCTTCACAATTCGACATTACATTGGGTCTTGTAAGACATGATTTGTTAATCTCATTTCCTTTCTCAGCCCTGGAATACTGTGTATCCCTTTCTGTAATGTTTTTAAATACCCGTTTGAGGTAACGTATAGACACAAAAACATTCTCTCATTTCTTCTTCTCCCCACCCCTCTTTCCCGGTGCTGTTTCCAATGTACTAAAAAGAGGGGGGGAAAAATATCCAAGGCAAACCCACATAACTGTAGCAAACTGTTTCTGAGCAAGTCATAATAATGAACAACACATGATCTGAAATGTGATCAGCAAACATATACTTATGCCAAGGAATTTTTGCCATTCACATACCAAGGTTCTGTAAATCAGTAAACCGCGGCGGAGGAGCCCCCGGCATGGCGAGGGGAGAAGCAGGAGCAGGATGGGCTGCTCCAGCACAACTGTGGTGCTCCCAGAGCAGGGAATGGGAGCAACTTTGCTCTCTTCCACCTTCCTTCTTCTTCCCTTTGGGTCCTCACAGCAAGATACAAACCCAGCGTTTACAGACCTTTAGAGAAGGGAAAGTGTCTTCAGATGCAGACAAATAAGTAGCAGAGGAATGAAATTTCATTGCAATGTGTTTTTATGGGATTTTGGTGTGGGTTTCCTTTTTTTTGTCCCTCCCCCCACTATCTTACACAGAACCAAAATGTAAATTACTTTCTGGTCCTAATTGGATTTAATTATTTCTTTAGGAGGGGATGGGTGGGAGGGGGTGGGAATGGCACACAGCTGTCCTAACAAAACAAAGGAGCCAGAAAAACCTCACTTTCCCCCATGTTGGTTAATAAACTGTGTGCAGAGAGGCTCTCAGTGCTGGCAGTGAGCAAATGGAGCGCTGTGTAGACCTGGGGAAAGAAGGGGTAAGAGCTGTCTGCAGCCCGGAGCATTAGGATGTGCGCCTTAAACGGTGATTTGTGGTTCCTTGTTAATTTCTGTAATGCCCTGGTTTTTAGAGCACTCAGCCTGGCCTTTCCCTTGACCTAAATGGCTTGGTCCCATGGCGAGACCCAACCTCAATACTGGGCTGTGAATCCCACATTGAGGAATGCACCAGTGTCCCTGCCAGGAGGGACAGGGAGTGGATTTAGACCCCCAGCACTCATGGGGCGTTCCCTGTGCCATTGGGGTGTCACCGGCACTGGGGTCTTGGGTGATGCAGTGAGATTGGGGTGAGGTGATGCTGGTGGCACATTGCACCCACGGATCTCAAAGCGCTCCACAAGCTTTAATGAATGTGACCACTCACATGATTTATAGTGCGATTCATTATTGGTATTGGAGGGACTGTATTCTTATTTTGTCATTTGCTGTTAAAATTAATACACTCCATGCTGGCTATAAAAGTGTATTTGCATTTAATTGCAAGTCAGAATGAATTAGTGGATGTGATTTAAACCCCAACTCCCTCCTTAAGAAGAAGACAAAGTCTTCGGTGGGGAAGGGAAAACCAGGCTCTGTGCTGGATTTCTTAGGTGGACGTGGGGATGGAGAGAGGAGGAGGGGGCAGGCTGGGGCTCGGCTCTTTTTTAATCCTTGAGGTTGCTTTCAGCATGAAATGCCTTTGCCAGGAGGGGCTTAGGCAAAGTGGTCAAGCACATCTGCTCCTGGGAAGGTAGGGAAGAAAAGAGGTTACCAGTAATAGGGCAGGAGCACAAAGAGAAAATTGTACACTGGAAGCATTAGTCTCCTCCGCGGTGGTGTGGCCAGACTGGTTTAGCAGACAGGATGATAGATTGCTTTGTCAAGGGTCCCAGGGTGTGCCCTGAACTTGGAGCACTTTGTTTATCTTGAATAGAAAGGGAAAAGCACAGACATAATCGATGTCTAGTTTTTTCTCTTTAGGAGGGAGGAAGAGGTAGAGGAGGGAGCAGAGGGAAAGGGAGGGGGGTGATGATGGGGGGGAGGCCCTGGCTGTGGCTCTCCATTAACAGATGAACTTGGCTGAAGTCCAGAGTTTGATGAGAGTGTCACAGCCCCGGAGCCCGCCAGCCTTTTCAATCATTCCCCTCTCCTTTTTAATACCTGCTGACTGTACATCAAATGCTCCCAGGTCTTTTGGCCAAAGGCAAGGAACGGGGAGAGGGGGTTGTGGCGGGGAGAGAGACACAGCTCCGTTTTCTCCCTCTGAACCAGTTGAGACCAGTCCCTTGGCCACGCACGTAGGTTCTATCATCTTTCCTGGCTCGCTGTTGGGAAAAAAGAGTTGTCGCCGTGCCAGTAACCTGAGGGCCCAGGACAGAAAAGAAGAGGGTTGGGGGGGGTGTTGGTTGGTGTTGTGGGAGGCAAATTAAACCCTGAGAGTGTGTGATGGGAGTGCGGGTGTTGTGCGCTAGCAGGAGTTAAATCCGGGGGTACAAAGCAATGCAGACCCGAGCTTGGGAACTACAGCACCTTCCCATGGTGGCTCTTACCTATTGAAGTAACTTTAGGAGACAAAAGTCAGATGGGTGCCCTAATGCAGGGTTGTGTGTGGGGTGAAGGTGGCCGCACATCAGCCTTTACACGGGCGTCACAATGCATGGCTTTGAGGTGCTTTCTTGTAACATCAGGGTGGTGAGAATAAAGGCAGATCTGAGCTCTTGACTGGGTTATTCTGGCTTATTCTTCACATTACTTGCTTGCAGTAGGTGGATTTGGCAGGGGTGTAGGAAAGGGGCTGCCGTGGATGCTACCTGGAGTGGGAGCTTCCTAAGGGAACATGGCTGGGGTGTAGGTGGCCCCAGCCACGCTCTGGATCCAGGGTTGTTGTGGGGTTTTATCCAGTTCCTGATTGTGCTGTTTCTGACAGTTGTGCAGCTACTTACCAGTCCTGGCAGGAGGCTGAGCCTGTAACATCCTGACATCTTTGCTTTTTAACAGGCCAGTCTCATCGTGCTGGAACAAACAGCAGCTTAACTGCGTTTCACTCGAGCTGATTTGAATAACGTGCGCTCTGGTCAAACAAGAAACTCCTCAAAGGAAGATCTCGGCTCCTTGTTTTCCGTCCTGCTGGCACCACGTGGGTTCCTAAAGGCACAGAAAGGGCACAGTTGGGAAAACACAGGCTTTTCCTGCTGCGAAGGGTGGCATTATTGGAGACGCAGAGGGTAGGGAGGAGCAGGTCACCTGCCCATCCTGTGCCTTCCCATGGGTTCCCAGCATCATGCCTTGTGGGGAATTAGGTGGTTTGCTTCGTGCATATGGCTCTGTCTTATAGTTATCCCTGCTGGAAAGGGGATGGCTTTTGCTGGTGAAACCTTTGCCCTAGCCACCTTGCTCCGTGTGGAGCATCCGGGTTGTGAGCCCTTGTTTCTAATGGGACTCCTTGTTTCCTCATGTTTTTGTTTCCTCCCTTTCCCATTTTTACCAGCAGCTGATGATGTGCAGCAGAGCTCTGCTCTATAGGAGGACAGCACAAAGGTTGGGAAGAGGCTGTGGGATGTGGATGTGTGGGGTGCCAGGGCTCTGGGTCTGGAAGTCTCCTTCCTCAAGCTGGTTCTTCCCTTGCACTTGCATTGTGTGTGTCAAGCCATAACTGGTATCATAGAATCATGGAATAGTTTGGGTTGTAAGGAGCCTTCAGTGGTTTGATTGGGATCTTCAGTGGTTTTATTGGGATCTCCAATGGTTTGATTGGGATCTCCAATGGTTTGATTGGGATCTCCAATGGTTTGATTGGGATCTTCAGTGCTGTGATTGGGACCTGCAATGGTTTGACTGGGACCTTCCCAGTGATTTGGCACCCCTGTATCTTTTCCCAGGCAGTTGCCTACACACGTGTGCAGCTCCCCTGTGTAATGCCTGCACAGGATTCCCTGTTATCTGCGGATCGAGGTGTTTACCTCTATGGCATCCATTATGTGAGTGCCTCTGAGATGTTAATGAGTTCACCCTCGCAGTACCAGGGTGAGGTAGGGAACTACTGTTACAGAGCACAGCACTGGTTGGGTGAGCAGAGTGGAGATAGAAGCCTGGTGCCATCCCTGCTGCACTGCCCTTCCTCTATGCTGGCGAATGGGAAAAGCTGGGAAGTGAAGCAGAGGCATGGGTGCATCTCCAGACCTTTTGCTCTGTGAAGGGTCCACCTCACTTCTTTGGCTGCTTCACCTCGCCCTGTGGAAGCACTTGGTTTGGGGACATGTGCTTGGCTTTGGGGGACCTTCACCCTGGATGCTTTCAGGGAGGTAACAGGCTCCTCCATTTGGGTAAATGGTGTTGGTGATGGAGGTAGGTTGTATGTCCAAGAGACAAGGCGGGTGACCTTTAGGTCAAGTACCTGTGTCTGGAGAGCCCGTGATAAATATTGTACAGTGGGAACAATGGGGCTGTAATGGAGCTGCCACCATAAAGGCAGCAGGCAAGGTGGCTGCTGGGGGAGCAGTGGAGTATTTCTACTTCAACCTGATTGAAACGTCGACTGAAAATCAATGCTGTTGACTAGTGATAATTCACTGTTCTCTTGGTGCTAAGGAGCCGGGTGTGTAGGGATGCTCACTGGGATGAGCGGTCCGGGTGCGGCGCCGAGTCGGATGCGTTATAGGTCAGCCCTTTATTTGTTTCATCACGACTTTTACACAGTTGTCATGTAATTTATGGCTGCTTTCACGTTGTCAAACATTTTCATTGCGGCTTCTTCTTCACACACTCCTGACACAAACACGGCTGCTTTAAAGACACTGTATTGTTTCCTAATCTGAGAGGAGGACTATAAAACATCAAATTACACTATCTTCAGGCTAATCTAAATGCACTACAGATTGAAATCAGAGCTCATTTGTCCCTGATGCAAATTATTAAGTTCTAATTATAAATATCCATTTAATTACCCCATACATTTTTATTCTGCAGACCTTCTCAGCAATTCTGTCCGAGATACAGTAGATGTATAGGAGAAAATCTGCAGTAATTAATGTGCATTTCCTAAATAATAAAGAACAAACATGAGCCACTTTGTTCATGGATGACATATCCTCGGCGCACACATTTTTAGCTCCCCGTGTCGCGGCGTCAGACGCTGAATGCTAATTCAAAAACAAATGGAAAAGACCAAAAGGAAAAGTTTGGGGGTTCATTTCCCTTCCCTGGGTGTGGGGAGAGGTGGGTCCTTCAACACCTTGTGCCTTCCCTATGCGAGGGATAAAGGTGGCTTGGGGGAGCATGGCGTTGAGTCCCCTATCCCTGGTTTGGGGAGGCGCTTGTTCTGAAACCTCCTTGTACTAGAAGCCCCCCAAATCAGATGCATCTTGCAGTAAATCTGCAACTTTCTCCTTTAACTTTTCAGTTTCGTGGCCAACAGCAAGGTCACAGAAGCCCCTCTTGAGCAGCAGTAGGATGCTTGTGGTCCTCTCCCTGCATCTCTGCTCATGCCAAACCCAAATAGACATGAAGGAAAGCATCAGCTGGGGCAGATCCTAATCGGAGTAACCCCAGGCATAAATCTCAAGCAGCTTCCCTGCAGGCAGGGGAGTCACTTGGTAGGCACAGCAGCGTAAAGGAGCCTGGGATCAACCCGTTATGGTTATTTATGTCCAGATTAAGGGAGAGCATCATCTAACAGCCACT
The DNA here is from genome assembly GCF_012275295.1 of Melopsittacus undulatus. Classification (NCBI taxonomy): domain Eukaryota; kingdom Metazoa; phylum Chordata; class Aves; order Psittaciformes; family Psittaculidae; genus Melopsittacus; species Melopsittacus undulatus. The sequence continues at coordinate 3,908,640 of NC_047529.1, read as the reverse complement.
GAAGTCTGGAAAAGCCTCAGTGTGGCAGGCATCAACTCGAGCCTGGATGCAAGTGATGTCTGTCAGCATCGGGTGCGTGTACCCATATACATATATGGGGTAAAAATCTGACTGCACAGTGGTTAATGTGAGCATTACCACAGGCTTCATTGCACTCTGCGTTTATACCCATATTTGCATCTGCTTTCTGGGTGATAGAGTAGGCTTTCTGGAAAGGATACTTGTTATGGTATCAGTAATTATAAGCAGAAATTAGCTTTTTCCTCAGATGTAGATTCCACTAAGGCTCCATTCATTTTGTCAGCTAAGAGGATGAGGGGCTGCGGCAGCATCCCTCATCCCAAGTTACTTTGTCCTTACTCTTTGTATTAATTCCACCTTAAACTTTGTCCTAGAGTCAGAAGGCACTAGGACGAAAATCATACAAGTGTAAAAAGTGCTGGTATAGGAGCCCAAGCACCTTGATATAAAGAAACCAAACAGCAATATCTATTTTGGAATGATCAGCCTGTCTTTTTGTTTTTTCTTCCCTGAATCAGTTACTGCACTGCTTTGAAACATGGTTTTTATTGTCATTTCCCTGTAGTGCTTTCACCATAGAGATAATACTGTGTCTTGTCATCTCTCTTAAGGAGAAACTTAAACTACAGCCTAATGTAGCAGTTGAGTGGTGAGCAAGCTTGTGAGGGCTTTAATTCTGCTGTTACCTGAGCAGTTGAATATGTCTTTTCTCTCATGTAGTTATTGTCTGGAGTAGGAAGTAAACTACATATCCCATCACCCATACTGGCATTTCACAGCTCAGTAGCCTAAATCTACTCTTATTACTCCTATTATGATTATAACATCCTACAAATGCATCGGTCGCTGTATTGCTAATGTATGGTGGGGTGCTCCGGCTTGGACAGGCTCAGCTCACTAATGGGGTCACTTGTGTCAGGGTGTGATGTATGGATTGTGTTTACTGTGGCATGTTTTGTTTGGGAGCAAGGCTGTGGGAGCGGGGCACATGATGAATGAAGATACTTCATGGTCCCATGCTTGCCCCTGTGGTCACAAGTCTCTGATGCAATAAAGAGCTTCTTGTGACTGGTCTGGTGGAAGGTGTCCCTGTCCGTGGGAGAGGGTTGGAATTAGATGATCTTTAAGGTCCCTTCCAACCCAAACCAGTCTGGGATTCTCTGGCTTTGTGATAGAGAGGTATTTATGTGCTCATAGTGGACTTAAAGCTTTGGGTCTGTGGCTGAACTTGAAGGTGTGATTGTCCACAACTTTGGTATTTTGGTTAAAGCTCTTACCTGACCCAGATAAATGCTTGCAATTTGTTGTGAAAACCTTGGATGTGTGTGAACCATCCAGTTTAATGCATTGCCTGGCTGAAATACTGGTCTGTTTTCCATCTTTGGGCCTCCATGTATCAGCTGGGTGATCCTCATTGTCAAAACACAAGCAGCCAAATAGATGCATGTGTGTTGGGGGACCCCAGTGGTGAATGCATTCAGAGGCTTTCCTTAGCCTCCGAGATGCAAGTAAAACATCAATCCTCTTAGAAATCAAGGTTGCCCTAATGCCTGCATGGGCAAGCTGCAGAGGTGGGAGTCATGGGTATGGCAAGGATGCCTTTGCTCTCCGGGCCACTGCCTTATCACCGCAGCAGGAGCATTTGCTGGTCTCTCCTTTGAGTCCCACTTTCCCTTTCCCCCCCTGTGCCTCCGCTTAAATGGACAACCCTGGTCTGTACAATGTTCTTCTTGCTTATTTTACCTCCTGAAAGAGACGGGCTCCAACAAGCTTTTACCCACCGAGTCTATAGAGAGAACGGGCAGGCAATTTTTGTTTCAATTTAGGTGTCTCTCCGGAGCACGAGTTCCAGAGGCTGATCAATAGGTTTTATTGTAGCCCTCACTGTCTCTAAAAGCACCGTGACCTTATCCCGTCTAAAAATAGCATTTGCTCTTGCTGCCTGCAGAACCTTGACCTGTGAAAACCCATTTGGAGCATAACTGACACGTGCAGTCAGCTGTGCATCCAAGACCCTTGCATGCCACGGGAGAGAGCTCCCTGTGATCCTTACAGCCCTTACTGGGAGGATGGAGAGCAGGAGGAGCATGGGGGGATGAGTGCCCTGCTCCCTTAGGAATCCCAAGGTGGATGACAGCTTGTCTTCCCCAGGTCCTGAGTAAGTGCTGCTCCAGTCATGGGCAGCAGATGTGAGCACCTCTGAGCATCCATCCTCTTGCACACAAGCCCAAATACACATTCACACCAGCACCATGTGCCGGGAGCATCGCTTCCATGAGATGTGGCTTTGCTGTTTCTGCTGGGAGAGTTGCTGAGCCCTAGCAGCTTTGGGAAAACAGGATCTCCTTGTCTTCTAAATGGCTCTTCTTAAGATTGAGCAAACTGATGCACAGGAGGGGCTTGAAGAAGCCATCAGGTACTTAATGCCTATGGCAACATCTGGCAGAGACGAACCCTCTTATCCACCCAGAACGGGCTTATTTGGTGCTTACAATGCAGATGAAGATCTTGCAGATGTGCCTTCTCCACTGCGGCCAGGCTGCCTGGCAAGGGTTAACCAGGCTCCCCGGTGAGCAGGGTCTGGTGAGCAAGGTCTGGTGCAGAGCCTCTGGGAGATGAAAAGGGAAGCAGCAGTGATTGCAGAGCGGTAAAAGGTGGCATTCTGTTCTCCCGCTAACAAAAGCCAGGACTATTGCTGCCTCTGAGCTTGAAAGAGAGGTCACCGGTGGTATTAGTGCTGCTAATCACATAAGGGGCCGGGTGGGCTCGTGTCTGCTGCTGGTGGGGCTGAGATTGGCCACCCCGGGCTGTTCCCAGGCACAGGTTCCTCTTTGGTTACACAAAATGTCTGCTCCTGCTCTCCTAATGCATAGGCTATTATTAGCTGGTGTCACTCAGTTATCTGAGAGTGGCGCTTTTAGCTGCCATCTAAGTGCCTGACGCTTGGGTTTACAGCAGATTCAATTAAATTTTAGGCTAGTTTGGCTTTCCTGGGAGTAGACAAAAGGAGCAGCTGCTGTGGAAATGTAATCTGGCACCGGTGAGGATGGAGAGCCTTAGCTGGCCTTCCCTTCCACCTGGGATTGGAGGGTCTTGACATGCAGGGTACCTATAACACCATCCCTTGCACCATGGGCATCTGCATCTCAGTGCCAGCCCCTGTCCCTACCAGCCAAAGCGTGTTGAGATGGAGAGCGTTTAGACAGGACCAGTTGGCAAGCACGCACACCAAACTGGTGCTTATCTTCAGAGTGTCTGTCCAAACACTGTAGTGCAAAGCCCGTGACAAATATTATTTACTTATTGATGTGTCTGTTGGTGCAAACAGTCCCTTTTTGCTTCTGGGCATGGTTTTGTCTTACTTGTTTTTGGCTGAAAAACAGCAAGAAGATTCTGCACAAGTTTATTGTGCTGACTGAAAAGTGGCATAGCCATAGCCATGGGTATAAAAAGGAGGTGATAGGAGACCTCTCCCCAACATCCTCTGCTTGAAGGGCATTCTTGGACATCTGATCTAATATCACCTCTATCTTTAAAGTCAGATTGATAGGGATCAAAGGCACCTCAAAGATGTGGCTGGCCCTGCTCCAGAACAGCTTTCCCAATAATCTTCCTCAAGAAGGGAAGGGGAAGAGCAGGCCAGTAGTCAGAAGGCTGTTCATATGAAGATATACTGGTCTCTCTAGCAGGATGATGCTGTTCCAGGGCACCTTGCCCTCCTGAAGTGGTGCATTAGACCAGTCATCACCCCAAAAACCTGCCTGGTGGGGCTTCATGGGACAGGAGAGCAATGTTCAGCCCAGAGCTGGTGGGAGCAGCAGCTCCTCTTAAGCTGGGTAGAACTAGCAGGGGGAAGTGGATGTTATAAAGGTAACTGTTGCATTAAAACACTTGAGTTTATTGGCATCTTCTCTTAAGGGTTTAGGGTCAACAACTGGCATAAGCAAATGCCATTTTTCCTTACTGGAAATCACTTACTGACCTGTTTCCCCTTGAATCCTGCATCCCGTCACCATCCTTCCCATTTCATTGCCTCCCAGTGTGGGAGAACCTCTCTGTCTGGTTTGTGTGCAGGATGTGTTTCAGGGGGACATGTACAGGTGCTGTATAGGTGTCTGCACCTATGGAAGGAGCTATGGTCATGGGGACTCAGGAGGCAAGGTTTTTGTGGGCAAAGGGGAAACATCTCTTGGGTTTCTCTGCTTTGGTTCAAGCCAGGCAACTCTGATTAACATTAAGTTCACCACCTTTGAGGTCAGGATGGTGGTGGGAGAAGGGACAGAGCTGTGATGCTGTGAGGCTGGTTGCCCCTTGCAGACCCTGGCAAGTGGTAGATCTCATTGAGCCAGCCCATAGGGATGTGCAGCGAGCCTGGCCAAGTTTGGATCTGGCTCTTCCCTCATTCTCTGGGGGACCCTGGGAGAGTCACAGATAGTTGCTATGATGTTTGTTTAGTTGCAGAGGTAGGATTTGGTCTCCTAATTTCAGCACATGGTAGTGTGCTCATCTGAAAAATGAGGACCATTTGTTGTGTGGGTAATTTATTTCTATGCAGTTTTTCCCTCTGAATTCTATGTAAAACAAATGGAGAATTTGTTTTATGTCCTGCAATAATTGGGATATGGACCTCCTATGAAGGGGGAGGTTTAAATACATCTTAGGTTTAAATACTCATGGCAGCACAACAGTTTGACAGCCCCCATTGAAAAGTAGGTACCTGCTTGCCTTGTTTTAGTTAGATTTGTATTTAATGTTGGGGCAAGTTCAATTTCCCTGCACAGGTCCAAGGTTTTATATGGATTTCTGGGCACATCTGTAGGTATAACTCACCTGTATGTTTTGCAACAAGTGGATAATGTGTTTTAATCACCTAGAATGACCAACAATAGCATTGCTTCACAATGCGTGTTGTTAGTATGCAAAACCCTCCTTGCCAGTGGTATTTAGTTAGAGTGTGGGAGTTAGGAGGAGGATTTTATGGAGTGCTAGCCATGCTGCTCTCTGTCCTGATGGGAATGCCCTGATGGGGATGTCTAATAGCTGTGCTGGCCTGGCTTTGGGAAGAGTGGTATCTGCTGCTCTTTCTAAGGAGCTCTTGGAAACTCAGTTTTTGATTCCATAACACTCAAATTTACATTAGTCATTGGGGATACAGGATGCAAATAACCCATCAAATTCGAATCATGTTTGCATAATTCACACCTCATGTCTGATGGGAGGAAAAAGTGAAGTGTTTCCTTAAATTAACAAAACCCCTTTAATTACTTCTATGTACTGAAATAGGAAAGACATCTCGTTGAATTCCGTTCTTTGCATATTTGCTTTTGCTGTTGTTTCAGACTAACTCAGTGATGTATTTGTTAGGATCTGGCAGCATCTGCTAATTTTCAGAGCCATCACAATGATGGCAACATAAAAACTTGAGGCCAGAAGTGGGGCCAACACCTTATTTGCAAGCATTCACATTTATTTTGGGTGCTAAGGCTGCTCTGCTAGCAGAGGAATATGGTGTTCAGCATAATCAGAGGATGAAAATTTGGCCCTAAGCAATCACTTCTGCTGCGTTGGGGTCAGATTGCGGAGCCTTTACTCATCCTGGTAAGTATTTATTAACCTTCAGAGAACAATGGCTGTAATGAGATTACCTGGGTAAGTGCTTATCCCGTCGGGAAGGAAGTTGTGGAGCCTGGACCCACTTGTGTTTTAAGAGAGATAAGGAGGGCTCTTTGCTCTGCAGGTCGCTTTCTTACCTGTGCTGGCTAAAGGGAAGGTGCCTGGCAGGGCTGGAGGGCAGCAGCACGGGGCTGGCCAGGAGTTAAAGCCTTTAGAAGCTGTGGTTTAGCCGTGTGTTGTCTTTCCTGGATTAACCACGCTGAGAAGAGGGGAAAGAAAGAAAGGAAACAAAAAGAAGTCGGTGTTTGAGTGACGTGAACAAAGTAATTGACTATCGGTATCAAGAATTACTGCACAGCCACGCAGGGGACAAGTCAGAACATACCTTGACAAAACCCTGCAACAAAGGGCTGCCCAAACACACCCTTGAGTCTCGGGAGCTGTAAATTGAGCTTCAATCCCAATGAAATCCTTTCAGGCTTTGTGTATGGTTTTGTATCTCCTCGCAGCGATTCGGTGCCACACAGGAGGTGACTGAAGCCTCCGAAATGAAGCAGCAGGGCCCATGCTCTGCTAAGCACTGAGATCAGTGATTTGTGTTGGTCCATAGCTTTAGCCTTTACAAATCACACTGGATTTCTCTGCTTCCCACCTCGTTTTCCCACCCAGCTCTCTGTAGTTTTTAGGGCTCCTGGTCATCTTTTAGTCCCTGGTTTTTCTCCCAAGGGAGGAACAAAAAGGGTGACCTTGTACCCTGCCATGTGAGTGCAATGATCTCTCTATGAGCAGCTCCACACCCTTTTCTTCCTACAGGTTAGAGACACATTTTTGGCACTGGACACGGTAAGCGTTCCAACATGTTTTTAATCTGCAGCTCTCACGTCTGTAAAGGTCTGCTGTGTCGCGGCTCTGGTTGCCTGCACGTATTTCAAGGTACCCTGAGTAGTGCAGAATGCGGGTGAAATACCGTGACACAGATTTAATCTGTTCATATGGAGTTTGTTCTGTTTGTTCTGCCTGTCCTTTGAGGACACTTTCTGTGTCCTCGGCTTTTTCCCTGTGACACTGGGTGCCTCTCCTGGGTTTCCAGGCTGGTGAAAGGCCGGTGCTAGCACCCTGTGATACTTCCTGGGTTTATTTCTGACTGCTGAAATCACTCAACTGCATTTGCTGGGCCTGCAAAGTGAAGTAAAATGCCTTTGGTTGTTCATTTCCTAACCAGCAGCGTGCGCTTGAGTGATGAAACACAGTGCCAGAATCCATGGAACTCTTTCTGTTGGCTTGGATCAGGCTCCGAGTTCTATAGGACTCTATAGGACTTTGGATCAGGCTCCGATTTCAGACTTCATTCCTTCCCCATTTGCCTGGGATTTCCACCCCTCTCCAATCCAGTTGCCATCACCACAACCCGGATTGAACCAGAACTGATTTCTCAGTTGTCTTCTCTTATGGGCAGAGCTATAGGATTAAGTACCCATGAGGGATCTCCCAGGTACAGACTGTGGCTGTCAGACGATGCTGAGATGGCTGCATCTCACCTCCTTTTGTGTTTCACTCCAGTGTGCTGAGATGAGAACAGTGGAGTGGTGGGTGGGGAGGAGGGAGGAGGAGATGGATGATCCCTCTCTTGTTGTGGGAAGATTCAGCGGTTGCCCTTGGTCCTTTCGCCTCCGCGGGGCCGTGTAAGGGTTACAGCATTTTAGACATTTCCCGACGTGTCAGTGTTCAGAGCACCATTAGGAAAAGACTAGATGAATGACCAAAACGTAGGGGCAAAATAAATTAGGCAGTTCAGAAGCTGCAAACAAGTCATTTGTGGGGAATAACGAAAGCTTGTGGTTGTGAGGCAGCCCCTTCTCCAGCCCACTGCAGCAGCGTTTATAAATCAGGGTAACAAAATAGGAGCCCTTATTAGGCCTGTGTGACATTAAAGCTGCATTTAGCTACCGTGTGTAACACTGGCTGCTATAAAGCCAGACAGATGCTCTTACTACGCTGCAGCTCGCTTGGAGATGATGGCTGTGCCTTTGGGACTGGGTCAAACCTTCCTTGGGTATTATGTTCCATAGGTTCAAGCCATGTTTTTCGCCACTTGCAGCTCTTTGTTGCTTCATCCTCCTCTCCCTGCCTAACTTCCCTTGCCCCCCACTCCCCTTGGGATAGCAGTCGTGGTGCCCAGCTCATCCCCTTGGAGCGCTGCACCTCCTGTTCCCCTTGATGCAGCCTGTGGGATCCCTGGCTATGCTGAAACCCTCCCAGTTATCCACATCATCCAGTGAAACCTAACTGGCTGGTGCTGATGCTCGTAAGCGAGCAGTATTATATTACCTCATATAAGTGTCACATTAATGGAGCATTATAACCAAAAGATGCTCGTAGATCACTCTAAACCATTTTAGGCATCTGCTACGCTTCCGTCACCTGCTCTTTGCCCATTCATTTATGTTTGGGATGGGAAGGACACTGTCAGGAGAGCCTGGAGAGGATGCAAAAGGAGGTGAGAGCAGGCCAGCGTGATGGAGCAGCCCAGCTCCCTGCTGGAGGCTCCACTGGGGTGAAGCCCAGCTCCACTGGTCCGTGTTGGCCGTGCCGGAAGAGGCGGTGCTGGGAGGGTGTTGCTTGGCTTGGCTTGGAAAGGGTGTTGATAGAAAGTGCTGACTTATCTGAGCTGGCTCAATGCCTCCTCAAAGTCCGGTGCAGGCAAGGGGGGAGCCCACGGTGCCTCGTCTGCGACGGCTTTCTAGATCACACCATGTAACACAGCCCAACAAAGGGCCTTTAAATCCTAGTCAAGAAGACAGACAATAGAAGGTCAGAGTTTAAAAGAGAAAGTGTGCCTCAGACTGATGTAATTCCCCTTCTCCCCCCTTTTCTTAGTGTGAATCCTTTGATATTTGAGCAGGGAAATCCTCTTTATCGGGAAACTCCACCTCCTCTTATCTCATACTCCCTCAAATGCTATCTGCTCTCCTGCTTTTCATGCCTCCCAACCTGGTTTGTGGTGGAAACCTCCCCACGTGGGCATGCTGCCCTCACATCCCTCTTGCCTGGTGGGCACAGCAGGACTCAGGCTCCATGTGGGGATTCTCTGGGAATAAACACCCTCTGGCTAATGATTCCTGTGGGGACTTGGCCAGGATCCTGGCATCGCAGGTAACATCATTAAGATGCTCTGGTTGGTCATAGCAGTAGCCAAGCTCATGTCAACATGGAGCAACCTTAGAAACGTGGGGTTTGTTTTCCCAGTCATGCCCATGTTCATGTGGATTGGAGCAGCCTCTTTGGAGCTGGAGGAGCCCATAGCCACAAGCAAAGAGGGTAAAACCCATTTGCAGACAAGCACAGTGATGCTGGAGCTTTACAGAAGGTGGAGAACAGTAGTGTGCTCTGCAGGAGTGGTTGCACGGAGGAAAACCCTATCAGATATCAGTGTGCCTCCCCCTAAGTGTCCATGTGTGCTGGAAAAGCCTTTGTCACCTACTTTGCCACTCTTCTTGTCACCCACTTTGACACAGGGCATGCAGCACTGCTTGGACATCTGGGGTCTGCAGATGAGACATCCTCAACCTGTTGTGAGGTTGCTATTGCAGCAGTGGCAATCAAATGACAAAGCATAGGTGGTGAAGCTGGCCCATGATTATGTTTCAGCTCAGAAATGAAGGTTTTCCTCAGCTATATTTGTACTGTAGAACAGTCTTACTCATTGAAAATACAAAACCAGCCATGCTGGGTCAGACCAGAGGTTCACCTGAGCCAGTGTCCTCTTTCTGGCCTGGCCAAAGTGGGAGCCCTTGGAAGGAGCAGAAGGCACAAAGCAGGCAGGGAATTGCCCATTCCTTACTGTGCTCTCTTGTATTTTCTCTCCTGCATTGCAGGTTGGATGGGAGCATCCCTGACTCTCCCTTGAGGTTGTGCCCATCTCCTCTGTTTACTTGCATGTATTTTGCCTGGACTGGGATTTGGGATGTTGCTTTGTGTCAGTAATTGCATCAGATGAGTCGTGTTTCTTACCCTCAGTGCAGCAGGCTCCAGTAAGGCTTGTTAGCACTCCTAATTTGCTATAATAAACAGTCACAAAGCTGGGGAAAGGAAATGCCCCTGTGTGCATACTCAAAGCTGATGGGAATCTGCAGAGCTGCAATAGCCCTGGAGACCAAAGAGCTTCTGCTCCTGCTCCATGGAAAATCATACCACAGCTCTGACCTGTGCTGTTGGTCAGAGAGGACCAGGCTTTTCTCCCACACGTTTGGTGTAACTCAGTGGATGACAGTAGGAGTATTCTCATGTAGGAGTGTGGTCAGAGACCTGCCCAGTGTATTTGAGTGTGGAAGGCCTCAGGCACTGGGTACCTGTGCAGACATCCAGCTGGAGCCAGGGGCTGCTGATTGATACCCAAGGGGTTTTGTTCCTTCCACATCCAGAAGAGCCAGTGAATGACACAGTCACACCTAGGGCATCCCTTGGGGTGTAAATCAGATGGGACCTGCCTGGCCAGTTTCACCAGCAGATGTTCTAGCCCTGAAGACTCATCCCTGCAGTCAGATGGGAATGGCTACTGAATTTTTCTCCTTAAGCCATTAAAAATGACTTTCCCAGTATGTTGGATTTCAGCAGTCACATTGCTCTTTCCCCTCCCTCCCTCCCATCAGTCCTCAAACACAGGGGGCTCAAGCAAGAATCCATGGTACTATTCAGTAACATCTTGCCATCAGGTTACTTGTGTGCTCCTGAACTTCCAACCTCTTACAGCCTGGAAAAGAGCTTGGCTGGGAGAGGACCGTGCCCATGAAATGGTGCAGAGCGGAAGGAAATGGTGTCGTTAATTGTGCAGTTGATGTTGATTGTAATTCTTGCAGCTTTCAGTTCCAACCCAGATTAGTGCTCCCTTAGTTTAAAATAACAAAAAGGGGACTGTCAGAATCAGAGGAAAAATGTTAGCATGATGAAACATGTTAACAGGTAGCCATTAGCACTTTATGTCTGCATGAATAGTGTCTTTAAGTGTTTTATTGAGCAGGGAGGATGGGCAGAAAATGGCATTCATTTCCAGACCGGCACATTGCTTTAATAGCAATTTTTCACTGTCAGTCTTGTTAGGGAAGATATCTTCTTGCTCTGGGCTGGGGAGGTGGCCTTGGGACATGGCTGGGTTTCAAGTATACAAGCCTTTTTGCCAGGAAAAGGGGAAAGGAGCAGATAGTCTGGACAGGACGTGTTATTTATTACTCTTATTTTGCTGTTGCAATGGATGTGATGAGGTACCTGACTTGGAAAGAAGTGTGAAGGGATAGCTGTGTTGTGGAGCTGAATATGACTGTAACATGTGCTGGTCAGTCCAGTTGTGTGAAGTGTTCCCATTGCCAGATCATGGGCAAGGCACAGCGCTGAGGGCACCTCCTGGTTGCACTGATGCTTTGCTGGTTGCTGTTTGACCGAGCATTGATGGTCATTCCCGAGAGCATTGATGGTCATTCTGGAGCGGCAGCATCCAGCAGTTGCTTAAGGGAATGGGAGACATTTAGATTAAAATGAGAAAGAAATGAATGCAAATAAAGAAGTGTTGGGGGGGGAACAGGCAAATAGTAAATTCTTCCCTGTGAGGGTGCTGAGGTGCTGGCACAGGGTGCCCAGAGAAGCTGTGGCTGCCCCATCCCTGGCAGTGCTCAAGGCCAGGTTGGACACAGGGGCTTGGAGCAGCTGCTCCAGTGGAAGGGGTCCCTGCCTGTGGCAGGGGTTGGAGCTGGAGGAGCTTTCCAACCCCACAATTCCATGATTCTATGATGTGTACAAGAAATTAAGGCAAATCATTTTGGGTTTGTTGACACTGTTGTGGACTGTGGAGGAGAGGCTGTTGCTCCCCAGCAAGCAGTGGCACATCCCAGCTCCGATGGCTGGAAGTGACTCCTGCACTGTTTAAGCTGCGTGGTCTTCCTGACTAACCCCAAGACCCAGCACAGCCTTGCCTGTCTCTGTGTCCATCCTCTTGTATCATCCAGTTGGAGCTTCCTCCATTGCACAGAGCTCTTTGTCATCCCTCTTCTGCCGATGCAGAGATCCTTGGGAACAAAGATGCCTGCTGTTACCAGCTCCTATGGACCCTTCCTGTTGCATCCCTTGAAATACGCACCTTGTGAATGCTTTGTTTGTGTCTCAGCACCTGGCAGCTCTTGTTTGTGGAAATGTCAGACCCTGTCTGGTTATTGACTGCGTGGATGGGTCTACGTGTCTCACTGCTGCCAAGGAGCTGGCCTGGGGCAAAGCCTTTCTTCCTCCTGCCTCTCTCTATGCCTGTTTTGGAGCCTGTGTGTCAATGAACACGAATTGCCTCCTGTTTTTATTTATACAAGTGTCTTTTTGGGGAGACAGCCCCACGGCAGTTGGAGGTTTAGGTTGGTTCTCCGTGATGATGAAGTGCTTAGTGGTTGTTCAACTGCTTTTGGTGTTTGTATTGGGTTTCTTGGGAGGTTTTGCTTGTTGGGTGAGTGTGCAAGCATGGCTCCTGCTGTGGGGAGGGACATTGGTGCCCTCTGTGTACCCTGAAAGCCTTGAAAATCTCTGCCCTGGGTGCAAAATATGGCTTTTCATAGAATCATGAAAGGGTTTGTGTTGGAAGGGACCTTAAAGCTCACCCGGTCCCAACCCCCTGCCACAGGTAGGGACACCTTCTACTGGAGCAGCTGCTCCAAGCCCCTGTGTCCAACCTGGCCTTGAGCACTGCCAGGGATGGGGCAGCCACAGCTTCTCTGGGCACCCTGTGCCAGCGCCTCAGCATCCTTACAGGAAGAACTTCTCCCTTATATCCAACCTAAATCTCCCCTGTTTAAGTTCTTGTGCATCACCTTTCCGTCCTTCCCTAAGAAAATACAGCAGTGCTGACAGCCATAGTGTGGTGCCTTGTTCTTTTTTACAGGAGTGATAGATAAATGGCACAAACATGTCCTGGATGCTGCTCTATAGCTTAAACACACCCTGTTTGTCTGTTTTCTCCCTCTGCTCTGTTGTGGTCGATATGAGGATGGTTCCCACCTTTGTGCCATGTGTTTTTGTATGGCTGAATTCTTGCAAGGCAGTAGCAGGGTTTTTGCATACCTGTGCAGCCAAGGACCCGCAGTGCCCTCCCTCCCAATGCCATGCCACAAGCTGTAATGTTATTTTCCTTCCTCTAGACCATACAAGGTTTTTAACCATATGCACTTCAGTTTTAACTTCTTCATCTCAACTCCAAGCAGCTTTAACCACCACAAACACTTGCAATGGGTGTAGGTTCATCCAGGGCGAGCTTCCCCCTCTCTTTCCCTTTCTTCTTTCTTTTCTTCTTCTTTCTTTTCATCCCTTATTTTGCATTCTCCCGTGCTCGATGAGTGTTTAATCCCTGCCCTTCTGTCTGTTGAGATACTATGTTTTTTTAATAGCGCTTGTTTATGGCTAAGGTCAAAGACAGTATTTCAGAACAAAAATTAGAGTTAGTTCATAATTGAGTACATATGTATGGTACTGTTTATTTTTATAGTTGGCTAATTTATTTTTAAACAGCTCGGTTGAGCCAACATGTTTATAGGTCTGTTTATCACATGTCTTGCCAGTCGGAGTGCTAAAAGACACATGCTTTTCAATAGCACAGATCCGAAGTGAAATTAGATAATACCACCAGGTAGCAATTTAATTACATTAATTGAATGTTTAGGTTGAAATGTGTTGCAGAGGCTATAATGGAATATATTTATAAGTGTCTGCGTATAAATCTTGGCATTTAGTATGTTGCTAGAGCATTGTGGTGGGGAAATGAAACTCCAGCAAGTGTTTTTGCGGGAGAAATGGGGTACTTGACCACAATCACTGAGGTGTGTGTGTTTGAAGGCATAGAGTCATAGGATCGCAGAATAGTTTGGGCTGGAAAGGACCCTAAAGCTCATCCAGTTCCTCTAGAGCAGGTTGCTCCAGGCTCCATCCAACCTGACCTAGAGCATTTCCAGGGATGGGGCACTCGCTTCTTGGGCAACCTGTTCCAGTGCCTCACCACTCTCACAGTAAAGAACTTCTTCCTTATATCCAATCTAAATAAGCTTTAATCCATTACCCATTCAAGTTTTAACCCGTTACCCCTTGTCCTATCACTACAGTCCCTGATAAAGAGGACCTGGGCACTTTAGGTCTGGCCACCATCCTCCCTATTGGCCTAAACCCCTCCGTGTGTGCCTCTTCCCATAGCAGGAGCTCCTGGGGAGTTACCTTGTTGGGTGGCTGCATGTCCTGATCCGGTGCACTGGGGTCAGAACAACAACCCATACGAGTCCTGATGGTGAGATAAGGGGTGAGCCGGCGCGCTGCGGGAGGGCAGGGAGCCGTGCATTAGCCAACGTGGACACAGTGTTTGCCTGGCTGAAACCGAGCCCTTTTGGTTGTTCCTTGAGTGAGTTCCCGGCTGCCGTACCGGATTGTACCCGCGGGTTCTGGCTGTGGGCTGCCTTCCCCAGCCAGGGAGCTGCAGAACAGCCTTCGGAAGCCAGCTCGGAGGAAGAGCAGAGCTGTGAATGAACCAACGCTCTCCAGCCCGGATGGGGATTTAATCCTCAGCATAAACACTTTCAAACAGTGCATTGTCAGGAGAGGGAGAGGGAAAATTCCTCGGTGTGACGGTGCCCAAGAATAGCAGGCTTGGGGAGGAAAAGGATGGGAGAAACTGCTCTGGCACTGGTTGGTTTTACTTACACCGGCAGCTTCCGCATGCACCCATTTCCAAGGAAAATACTCAAATCCTGGTATTTCTAGCACGAGTGGCGCTGAGCTCTTTGCAGCTCCCTCATAGGATCCGGACAGCTGGGTGAGGGTGGTTTCAAAGGAGCAAACTAGCATAAATAAAAGGAGCAGGAGGTCATAGGTTGATTTTTATCAGGGCTGGGGATAGATAAGGGGTAGCCAGAAGGAAGTCACAGCTTGTGCAGCATTCTTGTGCCACGGTGGGCGATCTCCTTTTGGGTTCCTGCATGCTGGGAGGGCTGGAGGAGGAAAAGGGGGATATGCAAGACCTGAACACCCAGGTGGTGGGAAGTGTTTGGGAATAAGCTGGTGGTGAGGAGGCCCCTGGTATTTCTCAGGCTCTTGTGGTGCAGACAAGGCAGGGAAAATTCATTGGGTTCAGCACTGGGATGTTTTAATCTGTTTTGTACATATACTTGTGTGTGTGGGGCTCAGTGCCTCTCCCCGATGTTTATCTGGATTGGGATGCTAACTGAGGTGTGAGGTTTTCCCCCAAATCACACCTTTGCTGAGTGGTTATCTCCCCTAATACTCATAGAATCATAGAATAGTTAGGGTTGAAAAGGACCTTAAGATCATCCAGTTCCAGCCCCCCTGCCATGGGCAGGGACACCACACCCTAAACCATATCACCCAAGGCTTAAGGCATGGCTGAGGCAGGGGCCTGGGGGCAAGCAGGTCCAGGTCACCACAGACCTTCATAGAATCATGGAACAGTTTGGGTTGAAAGGTACCATCTACTCCAGTCCCCCAGCAGTGAGCAGGGACGTTTCAACTAGATCAGAACCGCATCCAGCCCCTGGCCTTGAATGTCTCCAGGGATGGTGCATCCACAACCCCTCTGCCCTTCTCTGAATGACCCAAGGCTTCAGCAGATGTCTAAGGAATAGCTGTGTTCCTTCACCCAGTCTTACTCATTGCTTTCTCCAGCCTGTAGCTTTTCATTCAGGCTTTGAACTTGAACACAGGGTTCATCCTGGGGCATTTTGTACACCTGGGATTAGGTCCCAGACGCTGTCCTTGGGAGCTCTACCCCATCCTCGATGCACTATGGTGGCCTGAGCCAAATGTCCCCACCAGACTCTTCCATGAGTGCCTGCAGGACCTGTCGCTGCTCTGGGTTCCTGTGCCTGCAGCAAGGCTTGGAGCATGTCTGGCATGCTCCGGGTGCAGCCTTCTGCTTGGTTTCCCTTGCAAAGCACCTGATAGAAGTGTGCACTGAACCCAAACACAACTGGGGCCAACTGGGGCATCTTCTCGAGATGAAAATGCTGATGTAGATACAGACAGTGGTGTTCCTGTGCTAATGCAAAGCGCACACATAGATGAAAGGAAGGGATTTTTCTGGTTGTGGAGACTTGGTGAAGCTTCCTGATCCAGGCAGATTTCCATGCCTTTGTGAGAGGTTTTCATGAGTGTGGCTTTGCTGATGGTTGGAATTGGGGTGAGATGTGAGTACAGACAGAGCCTGGAGGAGCAGAATCATAGAACTCGTTCAGGTTGGGAAAGACCTTTAAAATCATGGAATCTAACCCTTAACCTAGCACTGCCAAGGCCACCTCTAAACCATGTCCCTAAGTGCCACATCTACAGGTCTTTTAAAGGATGATGACTCAGCCATTTCCTTGGACAGTCTGTTCCAATGCCTGAGCACCCTTTGGGGAAGAAATTGTTCCTAATATCCAGTCTAAACCTACTGTGGTGCAGCTTGAGGCTGTTTCCTCTTGTTCTGTCCCTTGTTGCCTGGGAGAAGAGATGGACCCCCACTCTTCAGTCCCTTGAAGGGGATGCCATGGTCCCTATTTGCCCAAACCAGAGGAATAGGTAGGTAAAGAGATGGGTGTGAGGAGTCATGGTCATGGCTGGTGTTTTTGGGGAGTCAGACTTTATATGGAAGAACCCAATAGCTCCAGTTTCTTCAAAATCTCTTAGAATAAAGGTGGGTTCCCTTTATGTCCTAATGGATCCAGGTGATGTGACCCAGCCTCGTGGGCCCCGTTCTGCTGAAGAAACACAGCACAAAGTGATCAGTGGACACACTTTGAAGCACATACAAGAATATTTAGCTGTTAGTAGCATTTGCTTTCATTTTCCTCTTGCTTTCCCCACCACAGTGTGAAGAGCAGGTTCTTTGAGGGCTTGATTTGCATGCGACCGTGGGGCAGCCGTTTGTCCCCTCATTTGGTAACTTGTGACTAAACTGTCTTATAAAGCTCTTGTCAGTGGGGTTTTCCCATCCCCTCTCTTTCTAACTGAAAATAAGTGACTGGTTTCTTTTTGGTCTTACAAAAGTTCACCTCTTGTGACCAAACAGGGAGAGCTTCTGCTGCAAAGAGAAAATAGTCCCAAACCAGAGGGTTTCAATGAAAGTCTCAACGCAAAACTGAAGCTGCAGCGGCCACCACCAGGTGATTACCATAATGCTGAGTACTTAGTGCTGGGCTCAAGGTTTCCAAATGCTTGGGAATGATTCCAGCTTGTTTGGGCTCAGGAACAAAACCTCTCTGAGATGCTGCAGCCAGGGTGGAAGGGATCCAGGGAGCGACGGGAAGCAGTGCAGCACTGTCCCCATGCTGAAGGCTTGTTTTAATGGCTAACACTCACAGAGCATCCCATAGTGTTGTGGTAGGATTGTCTGCAGGCTGAGTTCACAAGGTTTATTTAAAAGTGATCAGCCTAAAAGCTGCCTTGCTTATGTATTTTAGGAAGGAGACCCTCTATTAAGGATGCTGAAGTTGTACATGCTTTAGGATCAGCTTGCAGTCTTTTTACATTGGAGGGCATCTTCCATCACCACTGATTCTGCTGGCACCCTTGCCAACAAAACCATCACTGTCAATAAAATTGGTGCCATGGAGAATGGCTGCATACACACTTTTGGGGTTTGCAGAGGGTTATAGAATCACAGACTGGTTTGGGTTGGAAAAGACCGTAAGATCATCCAGTTCCAACCCCCTGCTATGGGCAGGGAAACCTCACACTAAACTGTGGCACCCAAGCTGGCCTTGAACACTGCCAGGGGTGGAGCATTCACCACTTCTCTGGGCACCTTGTTCCAGAGCCTCACTGCCCTCACAAGGAAGAACTTCTTACTTATATCTAACCTGAACTTCCCCTGTTTCAATTTGAAGCCATCACCCCTTGTCCTGTCACTACAGTCCCTGATGAAGAGTCCCTTGAAGAGTTATGCACCCTAAGGCATGAGAGTTGAGCATGGGAACAGATAAACATGCTCTGCTTAATGCCTTCTGCTCTTTGTTTCATCTGCAGCAGGATCTGTGTTTGCAAAGGTTCTTTTTCCCCTGGAGTCTGAGGGCAGTCCACTTAAAGGACTCATGGAGCTGTATTTTCTTTACAGTAATGAGGCAGCGTGACATACCAGTTGTGGGAAATCTGATAGACTTGGGAGACCCTAGGAGGGTAGGAAATTACTTAATTTACTTTGTGTGCAATAGTCTTAATTTTCAACTATTTGAACAACTGATTGCTGGGGCAATCATCAGATCTTCAGAGTTAAGATGTTTCCTGCTGGAGCGGAGCATTAGCTAAATCAGCGATGGCTGGGGACGGCAAAGCGGAGCGATCGCGCGCGTCCATCCGAGGGTAAAGAAAGGATTAAAGTGAAATCCCTGAACCTGAGCTGCACTGGTTTTCATTTTCTGGGAAGGGTGAGGCAGGTGAAGCTTGTCTGGTCCGGTGGGTAATTACCCAGGTGGTGGAGCTGGGTCTGGTTTCCTTCTGAGTGGGTGAGAAGCTCTGTGCTCAGTGATTCCCCAGGTATTTGCTCATTGTGAGTAAAAGTGATAAAATCTAGCGGTGGAATTAGGTTATGTTTTGGGTGCTTGCTTTCCCAAGTTAGTAGTAATCCCATGTGTCTTCTACCCGGTTCATGGAGACTGAGGGATGGATTCTGCTGCCTTTATTTCCATGAGCAGCTGGCTGGAGCCAATGGACCTTGAGTAAAGGGATTAGAAGCTAGTCCTTCATTGGGGTAAGGTGTTGCAGTCCTTGTGCTGTGGGCACATCCTTCCTTGAATGAGTTTCCCTTTTGATTTGGA
The DNA here is from genome assembly GCF_012275295.1 of Melopsittacus undulatus. Lineage (NCBI taxonomy): Eukaryota > Metazoa > Chordata > Aves > Psittaciformes > Psittaculidae > Melopsittacus > Melopsittacus undulatus. The sequence continues at coordinate 3,890,191 of NC_047529.1, read as the reverse complement.
TGAGAGATGCCTATCATGGTACCTGGTGGTTTATAGCTCACGGGGATGGAAATAGCAGCAATGTAAGTGCAGAGTGAGGCACCCTCTTGCATGAGGAAGGATGGTGAGACCAGCTTTATTCATCAGGATGGAGCTTGTACTAGAGCAGAAACAGCAGAGGACTTTTCATGGTGAAAACTATACATGCTGCTGAACAAAAGTAGTTGTAATTGTTTAGAAAGGAAAATGGGCATGAATATTAAGAGACCTTCCCCTCCCTTTTCTGAGCCAGCACAAAATGAAACATTCAGTGTGAAAGTATTTTCTTATTCAAGGAAAAAAACCCCAAACTGGACTATAAAATGCAATACTAATTTCTGAAGGCTGAGAGCTGAATGAGAGTATTTAATTACAGTGGCAAAGCACAAACATTTCCTAGCGAGCATTCCTTGCATTGATAATAATTAATTAATTCCCTGCTAAAATGTACATCCTGTTCATGTTCTGTTAGTGGGTTGGGAATCTGATCCCGCTTTTATTCTGCCGCCCAGCAAGTGGATGGAGACTGTATATAAACAGAGGGTTTGTGTGGATGGTGAACGTTGGGTTTTTGGTGAGCAGACGTCTGGGAATGGAGGCGAGGACTTGAAGCAGCTCAGCTGATTCAGGGGGACCCCGTATCTGCCTGCCACGGGGATGAGTGTCTGTACAAATATTTACACAGTCCCCATAGTCTCTTTGAATCGCATTATTCCAACAGAAAAAGCTGTCACAATTCCAGCCTTCCTGAGCTCTACTTCTTATGGCTCGCATGCGTTTTGCCAGCTCCTGCTTGTGTTTGGAGCTGGCTGGATCCCTGCCACAGCCCAGTCGGGAGCAGGGTAGGTGCTGAGCACCCAGCCCAAGCTGATAAGCTCTGCGGAGAGCCTGGCTGTATTAGTTCAGGCTTAGCATTGAATACATGCAATCATGTGGCACAGGGCTGGCTCGGAGTGAGATTGTGGGCTGAACAAGCTCAGGGCTAAGAGTGGTGGAGAGGTAACCTGCTGTGTTTGAGAGCCATGTTTTAATGCCAGGCTGCAGATTCCCACCTCATCCAGGTATGCTGGGTCTGACCCCAAGTCTGCAGTTGATTGTGGAAGGGTTCCTATTGGTGCTTGTGGCCCAGAAACCAACCATATCCTGGGCTGCATCAAAAGGAGTGTGACCAGCAGGCCAAAGGAGGTGATCCTGCCCCTCTACTCTGCTCTCGTGAGACCTCACCTGGAGCATTGTGTGCAGTTCTGGTGTCCTCAACATAAAAAGGACATGGAGCTGTTGGAACAAGTCCAGAGGAGGCCATGAGGATGATCAGGGGCTGGAGCACCTCCTGTATGGAGACAGGCTGAGAAAGTTGGGGCTGTTCAGCCTGGAGAAGAGAAGGCTGCATGGAGACCTCAGAGCAGCTTCCAGTATCTGAAGGGGGGCTATAAAGATGCTGGTGAGGGACTCTTCATTAGGGACTATAGTGATAGGACAAGGGGTAATGGGTTCAAAGTGGAACAGGGAAAGTTCAGGTTAGATCTAAGGCAGAAGCTGTTCCCTGTGAGGGTGCTGAGGTGCTGGCACAGGGTGCCCATAGAAGCTGTGGCTGCCCCATCCCTGGCAGTGTTCAAGGCCAGGTTGGACACAGGGGCTTGGAGCAGCTGCTCCAGTGGAAGGGGTCCCTGCCCATGGAAGGGGTTGGAGCTGGATGAGCTGTAAGGTGCTTTCCAACCCAAACCATTCCATGGTTCTATGACTGAGCATTGCCCTCAGTCCTGTATAGGAAAATGACAGTCATCACCTAGAAGAAGAGACTAGGAGGCTGTGAGGGCTCATGTGCAGGTGGGTGCAGAGCAGATGTGAATCGATTTGAACTAGGCATAGAAGAGAAGTCGTCTTGTGCCTTTTCTGCACAGTTAATCCAAATACCCATGTAGGTAGGTAGCCTGGCATCACCCATGTGCGTGTTTTGATCATAGAGTGATGATGGTGATTCTCACTGCATCTGTGGTTCTTAAAGCTTTCTTGGAGCCATGGGATTATGGGATCCTTGAAAATGGGACTTCAGTCCCACTTCAGGTTAGATCTACACAGGCAAGGCTCACACCACTTGCTGCCATGAGGCCAAAGGGATTATTCCAGGTAATAATAAGAAGAGGCCTATAAGGATGCTGGAGGGACTCTTCATTACGGACTGTAGTGATAGGACAAGGGGTAACGGGTTGAAACTTAAACAGGGGAAGTTTAGATTGGATATAAGGAAGAAATTCTTTACTGTGAGGGTGCTGAGGCACTGGAATGGGTTGCCCAGGGAGGTTGTGAATGCTCCATCCCTGGCAGTGTTCAAGGCCAGGTTGGACAGAGCCTTGGGTGACATGGTTTAGTGTGAGGTGTCCCTGCCAATGCAGGGGGCTTGGAACTGGATGATCTTAAGGTGCTGTCCAACCCAAACTATTCTATGTTTCTATGAATCCAGGGGTGCTGATGTTCTTCAGCATCACAGCTCAGAATGCTGCTGGTTTTTAAGGATGAGTGTGTGTCTTCCAGCAGCTGTGAGTGTATCTCCAGAGGTTTCAAATGAGTGGGCTCTTTACTTCCAGTGCAGCATTTGTTTGTTTTTAGGGCATGTTTTTCCCCAGGGAAGGAGTAGGAATCCCACGATCAAAGAAACAAAGCAAATTGCTGTGGAATTTCTGCCTGACGGTATTTAAAGTGAAAAAACCCCAATCAAACAAACCAAACCATGGTGTGATTTATAAATGAGTCATGAGTGCCTCAGCCTGTCTTCATGGCTTCCTCTGGACTTGCTCCAGCAGTTCCATGTCCTTCTCATGTTGGGGACACCAGAACTATATGCAGTACAGAGAAGAATTGAGTGAGTCAGGGAGGAAGACGTTGCCTCCTGATGCTCCTGGTAAAGGAATCAAGCCAGGTTTTCCATGGTGGCTGGTGTAATTGGTGGGACTGCTGTGTTGGCCCTGCTCCTATAGCATCCCGACTGGCCAGTATCACTGGATGGACCACACATGGCACAGCAATGTGGTGAGCCAGATAACAAGGGCATTAACCCTGTTCTTCTGACTGTATTCTAACAGGAATAGCCCTATTCCTGAAATTTCACCTGCACACCTTATGTCAAATCATCTCTTTTGGCCGTGAGATGCAGATTGCTGCTGTGCCTAGATACAGTGATGGGATGGGGTTGCCCCCCTCCCTCTGAGCAGAGTTATTGCTGCTGTTGTGGGGTGTCTCTGTGCTCAGAGAGGCTTTTCCAGGGCACGAATGATTGAGGCTGGTTTTCTGGAAGTAGTGGGGTTGTGCTTAAGAATGCCTGCTTGGCTCAGGAAACCTGCATGTGTTTCCCTGGCAGGCTCTCAGCTTCCAGCAGGGATGTGCTCTGTTGCCTGCAGCATCCCAGCTTCAGAGGAGGCAGAAGGAAACAGTAAGTGCTATGGGCAAGTGTGAGGTACCATTATTAATGTCACAAAACCCGGAAGAAACAGTCTGTGCAGTGTATTGCTCAATGTATACTGTAGCTCTATGGACCAGAAGCATTTTGTTTGGTGTCTCACAGGCAGCAGAGCTGGAGTGGGCAGGTTTTGAAGTGGTCATCTGTCCCCTTTGGTATTTCCTCTAGAAGCAGTAGCTCTGTCCCTCTCTGGATGGGTGTAGTGGTATGAAACATCCTCATCTTGAGTGCTAGAGGTGGTGGCTATAGGGACACACTGGTTTGGAAGGGCTTTTATAAGCTCAGCTTTAGAGAAGATGGGAAAGTAGGCACAAAACTGCTTAAAACTGCTTAAAAACATGGATGTACAGCACAAGGCACATGCACATCACTGTGTGCGTAGCCCTGTAGGGTCACAGCCTGCACTAGTGTGATCCTCATCACCCATGTGTCCTGCTGAAGTGAGCAGGGAGATGCTACAAGTGGACAGGTTCTACCCCATTTCAGTGTCCTCCAGGGCTGTGTCAATGGTGTGGGATCTCAGTGGAGCTCAGACAGCAGCAAAACGGGCAGGTTGACAGTGTCTGGTGGACAGTCCCTTGCTCCAAAAGCAATAGACCAGCATTTAGCCCCAGCACTGGGGCTGTAGCTGCGACAGTCCATGAACAGTACAAAATCCACATCCTGGTGTTGTGGTTTGTCCCTGAGTACTCCTATCCTGTACCTTATTACAGCACCTGCACAAGCACTTCTGTGGGGTAGAAATAAAAGGTGTATATATACACTTGCAAACATACAGCAGTTATTAAACACCATGCATGGTCTCAGCACTGAACTGGTCAATGTGCTTTAGTTAAATCACAGCACAAGCTTTTCTTAGATGGTGATTAGAGAGTGGGTGCAGGGGGAAGGATTAGAGCTGCTTTGGCTGGTTGCTATGTCTCTACGTGGTGTGATGTGTTCCTGTGGACAGCTCAGTGATGATTGATCTGGGACACGCCATTCAATGGCCAAGTATTACGACTCGGTAAGGAGTTCTAATGTATCTGTGTGCATTACAAGCATCTCTCAACAATAACATGTGCTTGAGCAGACAGACAGGCAGGCAGTAGTATGCTACCCCTATGAAAGCCCATGGGGACCCTGCAGCAAACCCCGCTGGCCACAACCCCAGCTGCTGCCCAGTGCATTGCCTAAACAGGCAGATGTCAACATTGCTCAACGTGGCGCGGACCCACACGTCTGTTCATTAACGGATAAGATGGTCATGGCCTGTGCAACTCCTGTGGTTTCCAACTGTACTTATCGAGGGAGGGGGCTGCCTGCCCAGCGAGGGTGGTTCCTCTAATCGGTAGCTTCACATGCCAATGGCAGGCAGATGTGTAGGGGGCAAGGGCTCGGCTTTTCCCTAACAGCTTTTTGCTGGGCTCAGGGGAAGGAGTCATCTAAGGCAAGGCTGGGGAGTTTGGAAGGGATATTCTGCCCCAAAGGAGTAAGTATTCCCCAAGGAAAGGTAGGAAGTGGGACCTGTTGCTACCTTTTCTCTAGCTACAGCCACCCCAGTGGTCATGAATTTTCACCATCCAACATAGAGGGAATTGACTTATCCCAGTATTGCACAGAATGATTAGGGTTGGAAGCGACCTCTGGAGATCATCTAGTCCAACCCCCTGCCAAGGCAGGGCTACCTAGTGCAGGTTACACAGGAATGTGTCCTTGGTGGGTTTGGAATGTCTCCACAGCCCCCCATGGCAGCCTGTTCCAGTGCTCTGCCACCCTCATTGTTGAGGTGAAACTTGTGTTTTAGTTTGTGGCCATTGCTCCTTGTCCTGTCGCAGGGCACCACTGAAAAGAGCCTGGCCCCATCCTCCACCTTTGAGATATTGATCTGTATCGATGAGATCCCCTCTCAGTCTGCTCTAGACTAAGGCCCAGCTCCTACCATCTCTCCTCAGAGAGATGCTTCAGACCCCTGATCATCCTTGTGGCCTCTGCTGGACCCTCTCCAGTAGTCCCTTGTCTGTCTTGTGCTATATTTCCTAGTACTAAGTTTAGCTCCACAAACAGTTCCCCAAGTCCTTTAGAGGCTTCTTCTATTGTCCACCCTCCATCCATGAGCTGCTGCGGGCAGCGTGCGAAATGGTTGCGGGCTCGATTTAACAGCATCCCTCCTGCTTATCAGACTATATAATAACCATGTCTTTTAGGGGGGTGGGATCTTCTGGGGAGGGTGGGAGGCTGGGCAGTGAATGGGGAGGCCAGACACCATTGTCTGGTGAAGAATGTGAGTCCCCGGGGGCGAGCGTGCCTGGGCTCGCCTTCCAAATTGTCCCAGCATCCATCCCCCCTCCTTTGCGGGATTTCCTTCTCCAGCCGGGGTTTTGTTTCGGAACAAGGGTTGGTCAAACAAGCTTTTGTTTGCGGTCAGTTGCTTGGCACACATACACCACTTCTGGTTGGGGGGACAATGAGGAAGCTGTTTCGGGGGCAGCTGCGGTGGGACTGAAAGGGAATACTGATGGAGAAAAGGGCGCGGGGAGGAAATAGCCCGGTGGAAATTAATTGGGAAGTTCTTAACGAAGTCTGGGTGCTGCAGCATGGTCAGGAGGGTGGTGGGGAGCCCTTCGGTCCTGCTGCCTTGTGCTGGTTTATGTTGCTTTCCCTTACCCAGGATACGCCACCTTGGACGAGGGAGAAACAGTATTTGTGACGATGTGTCTAAGAGGCTTTCTTTCAGGAAGAAGTAAATTATTTAGGGCAATAACAGAGTTTAAAAGGAATTGTATAAAGTGAGACTGACTTCTTTGTCAGCAAAAATGGCAGCAAAACCTGTTCGTAGATGACATTACCTAAATGACATTACGTACGGATGTCCTTTCTTTCACATTTCCTGTAATCCTGTTACGGCATTGTCCCATTACCTCAAGCACTGTCATCTTTAAATGCTGTCAGATCTTAACTGGGTGGCCAAGGACACTGGGAGAGGATCGAGGTGAAGCTGATGGCAATTTCAGACCTGCCATATACACGGCCACCTCCCAGCCTGCCCTGTATGGGGTGTTTTCTGATAACGTGTTCAGGTAGTGATGACTCAAGGGCTTTTACATCCTTTATGGAGCTGCTGCCCATCACCATGGTGTCCAGCACCCTTTCTGGGGAGCACCGGTGATTGGGTGCAGATGTGGTGTATAGTTGATGCTGGAGGTATGATGCAGCAGGTGTGAGCTGTGTGCTCACTGATGCTGGTTGGAAAGTGCTCTCCCATCCCTGAGAAACTGAGGACCCGGAGGTAAGCAGCTGGGAAACGCCCCTATGGGACCACAGGCAATGCATCCGCTGCCCATACAGCCTTCATGGCATTACCATCCATTTGCAAAGCACACCTTAAAATGCAATTAAGTGCAACATTTGAGTGTTAATTGTTCTTAACATTATTGCTCTCTTACTGTATTTTTGCTAAAAAATGACGTGAGGCCAATTTCTTCTCCTCCAACCACAAATGTGGTTTCCAAAAGCACTACGAGACATGGCAGCAAATGGGGTTGTGACTTCTGCTGTTTACCTGCTGAAATATTCAACACCCTTAAGCCCGAGGAGTGGGAAGCGCTGGCGTCGGAGCAGTCGCCTGTTTAAACTGGCAGCCCCTCTCATCAGGTTATAATAGCGCTGATGATAATTGCCAGCTCCAAGGGCAGGAACTGTTGGTTCATTATCTCTGGGTGCAATGGTGTGCTCTAAGGGGCTCTGGTCCCCTGTGGTGGCCACCAGACCTGGCTGCAGTGCAAGCAGCAGCAGCAAGGGACTGGCATGTGGCTCCTCAGTGAGTTGTCCTGGCTGTGTGGATGTAGAGGTGCTGCTGGTAGGTCACAGTGTACCCCATGTCTTTCTGTGCATCAGGATGTCCAGCAGCATGTGTGGTGACTTTGCTAGTGTAGGCAGATGGATGATGGAGGTCCCAGCCCCCTTATCCAATGTGTTGTCAAAGAGGTGAAGAGTCAGAAAAGGAAAACTCATGGATGAAGAGCAGGACAGTGGCAACCACCTTCATTTGTCCCAGCACAAGGATCAGACAGCAGCAAGGCTCAGAGTTCTTAGTCCCAGTGATGCTAAATGGCCTGAATCCCTGAATCTTCCTGCTGAAAAATAACAGTGAAACAAAATGGCCCATGGAGTAAGGGGGGATTTATCCCCAGAAAGGGTGTTGTGATATGACCCTATAGACTACACAGATTATTCACCTAATCAGGAGAGGTTAGGGTTTTTTTATTGCTATCTGTTACTGGTATCTCAGCGCTGGCAGTTACAACATTTAATTGCATTTTCCTGTAAGAAAATGCTTATCTTGCTAAAAGATGGGATTCTCTACAATCAGTTTTGTAGGCTTAAAATTGTTTCCATTTCATTCTTTACCATCAGATCTTAATCCATCCTCCGAGGCCAGTCCTCTGGTTTTATCCTCTGCTTATCCAAGGTCATAAGTGGGCAAAAGTCTCCAGACCAGGTCTTCCCAAATGGGTGCTGTCCTCAGCTGCCAATGGCTTTGTCCCCTTCTCCTGCATAGGTCAAAAGTGACCAGCAAGATGTGCTGGAGCTGTCCCATCCCCCCTTGTATCAGGTCTCAGTCCAGTGCTCCTAAACTGGCCACAGTTTGTGCATCGCTGCCCCATCTGGCTACTAAATTGATGCTTTTTTGGATGCTGGAGGAGAATTTTTTCTCTGCTTTCTAAATCCTTTAATAACTGAGGATTTGGGTGTAAAAGCATTAACTGCACTCAGTTCACTGTGGTTTTTTTTCAGTCATAGCTTGGCTTTTTATTTCCCCTATAGGCACAGGAACCATTTATAGCCGAGGTGGGCCGAGTTTGCAACTTATTAATCTCTCCCTTGCATGTGGGTTGAAAAGAGACACCATGCCTTTATCAAAAGCCAGGCTAGCACAAAAGCCTATGCAAAATCATCATCAAATCCTATTAGAGGTGGAAAATATCTCTTAGATCATCTCATTCATTTCCCTGCCAATGCTAGACTGTTCCTGAGAGTTAATTTTCTAGTGTCTGCTGCCGACTCCCTGTGTGACTGCAGGTCTGTCATCTTGCCTTTGGGTTGTCGCTGTAACTTCCACTCATTTCCTTGCATTTCCAAACAAGCCTCGTTTTGTTCAGTGGTTGCTTTATGTTGGTATTTGCCCTGTGTTATGTATTATCAGTGTTTTCTACTTGGAGAGCATCCGTGAACTCGAGAAAGGCATCCCCATGGGATGGGTGTAATGAGTGCTTGGGGAGTGCTGTCACCCAAACAGGGGGACCATCCACTGCAGCCACCACTGTCTGCTGTAGGTGTTGGGGAAATGGACATCTCAAGGGGAGGTTTCTCTCCCAGTGTTGTTGATGTGGGTTCAATGCGAGCAGATTGTCCTCCGGAAAGCATTCCTCTTCTCCCAACCTTTGCTGGCGCCGCCTCCGATGAATTCCCACCCCGAAGTCCTGCTCTGGCTGCGACATCCACTCGGCAGGGGGGAAAAATAATAATAACTCAAAGTTGGAGCTATTTATAGCGTTGAGCAAATGCAGATTTCATCAGGGTTCGTTTCGGAGGAGGAAACGGCATCTAGGAGCGACTTGTAACTTCCCTTCGGCACTGATGGCAGTGATTGAATTCCCCGGCATGGTCCGGGCAGCCTCGGGAAGGTCGGTCTGGCTACTGTCACCCGGAAAGCATCAAAAGCAGGAGCTGTCGATGGCAACTTGCGTTTGCAGGGAATCTGAGGGCTTCCTAATTAACTGAGGATCTCCAAGCTGGAGCGAAGCCGCTCGACAAGCCCCCTCGTACGCCTCAAGTGCCAGGGCTCAGCTGATCGCCGCATCTAACAAGCGGCTGATTTTTTAACAGGAGCTCCGAGACTCAATCAGCTCCTAATGGCTCCGTTTCAAAACGTTTCAGTGCATTTTTCATCTCTTACACTGGAATTTATGCTCTTTGTTCCCTGCTCCAATATTCTGGCGCTCTTCCTTAATTTCAGGCTCCTGCCTTGCGATGGCTCCTGTGCCCTAACTAGGCAGCTCATCGCTTGCCTTTCCCCTGCACGCGATCCTCTTGCTGCAACCGCTCGCTCTGCTTTCTAATCAGCAAGTTTCAGAAATGCCCCTTTTCTCTCCCCCTGATGTGGATAGGCAGTGCTGCGGGGCCCGGAATTCCATAATTAGAAGGAAACCCATGCTTAAACAGCGTAATAAGAGCTGAAAAGTGGTTTTGTTTCAGCTTTCAACCCCCTCCCTATAAGATAGCGAATGCAGTTTGCAAATGCACCTGATCTTGACCTCCCCCCCGTTGATTTTATGTAGTGCCGCAGATTCAGGCTCATTTACACCATGGTAAATGAGATCAAACCATCATTTTGGCTGCATTCACAGCGGAGTAAGAATATGCACATTTAAGCCAAGGGCTTTGAGCTGCTGGGAAAACCACGGGGGGAATCTTTCCCATAATGAGACCCACGCGAGGCATCCTTGGGAAGGCAGCAGGATAAACTCCCAGCTAAGCAGTGCTTAGGAACAGATGAATTCCGTTCAGGAAGGTAGGGAGTTAATCAGCAACTCTTTCCGACTTCTCCGTGTGTGTTTATGTTCAACGGCTTATCCATATCTTGGGCAATTATTCACGTGAAATAGAATATAAATCCCACCGCCTAATTTTTCTCCGGAAAGATTCCACAAGGTAATCAAATCCTGAAGTACATATCCTATTCCGGGGGCTTGATCTGTAAATCAGATTTTTATCATTTATCAGCAAAAGTTAGATTTAAGCATCCTCACTGTAATGTTTGAAAGATGAACATTTGTTTCAGCGGGTCCTGTGCCAATCAATAAACTTCCAGCTTGACTCAGCTATCAATTATTGCCGCAATTATTTGTCTAGTTGGATATTTAAAATGTCATCAGAAAGAGATGATTACATATTCCAGAAAGCAAGGCACTGTATAATCAGATGAACTGAATCCAGTTAAATGTAGTGTGGTACTAACCTGTCCTTCAAAGCTGAAATCTGCAGCGGCGACTGAAACAACAGCTTTCTGCATTATTGTAAGGAAGCAGATCTTAACCTTGGAACAGTGCGTGTTATTGGGGTCGGGTAATACTCGGTGAGAGGAGACCTTGCAAGCCTGGAAATTGAATCAGCCTTACTGACATAAAGGAGGGTTGTTTTTTTTGGGGGGAGGAGGGCTGGTTTTGTTGGATTTCATCTGCAAATCTATAAATAAGAAAATCCACTTTTTTCTCTGCCTTTCTGGGAATTTAAACTCCTGAGCTCAAAGCGCCAAGTTTTCATGTGCCCTTTTTGCATTGGTTGACTTGATGTATGTATGGTAAATACTCTCTGTGCCCCGGGAATGCAATAAAGCTGTAGCAATTCTTGCAAGTCTTAACAACCTCCAAACTCCAGATATTCAGAGTATTATATCATTTTCAACTTCAAGGATATCTCAGCGATGGAGAGGAGACAGAATAATCCAGAGGAGACTGGACAACTTTACGACACCTTTTGGTCCCATTTGCAAAGCAGGGATGGGGAAAAATATATATTATTGATTCGACTAATACTTGCTTGTGCAAGTTATGAAACGAAACCTTGTAGGATCTGGTTCAGCACTTGCTGTGCTTGCAACTCCATGGTGACATTGAACTTGCTCAGGGACAGAATAAACCTTTGCCTTCATGGCAGATGATTTGCAAGCAGAGGTGTCATTTGGGGGGACCTATGGGTCCCTTGACCCACTTTGTCAGGATGGTTTGCTGCTGGCTAAATACCATTAATTTGAAAGGGAGAGGAAAGCAGGCCAAAGGGGAAGGCTGGGAAAGAGGAGAGTGAAGAGGATCCATTTGGGGAAGGAAAAGGTGGAATAAGGCTTTTAAGGAGAATCCCTCTTCATGCGTGTTCCCAAGCCCATCACTTGGCTGAGAGCTGGAGTGTTTTGGTTTCACTGGTACCCTGCACTGGTGGGAACAGGGGTGCTGTGCGATGGAGAAGGGATCTGGCAGTTGAGAAGGGCCAAGGATGGGCTGTCAGGGACCACCAGATCTCTGCAAGGCCACGGTTTGAATGTATGTGCTTTACAGAGCTGGGCATGTCAAATAGAGATGCTTATGTGCAAGATGCAGCAAAATAAGGCAAAGCCATAGGTGATGAGGAGACTTGATGGCCCAGTGGTGCCAGGGCAGCTTCATGCCTGCTGGTGAGCCATGGTGGGAAGGTGCCAGCTCCGGATTTCTCACTTTGAGAAGGTTCACAGCCCTCTCAAAATCCCAGTGTTGCTTCAGTCTCTCCAGGCAAGCCCCATGCAGTAGAGCTGCCACATCCTCCAGAGAGGTCCCACAGTGCTAATCAGGTCTCCAAACAATAGTGACTCTTCCCAGGGAAGCAGCATCCTGGCATTGCATCTGAGATTCTCCATGTTTAGGGATATGTTTGTGTGTTGCAGAGCAGTGTCCACAACACACACTCTGGTGTCAAGGGTGAGCAATGCCGGAGCTGGGATGCAAACCAGATACAAATCCCATGGATGGCCTCTGCCAGGGCTCAGGGGTCTTGTGTCACATCACACCCCACACCAGCAGAGATGGCCTGAGATGTCATTAGAGCATCTCTTCCGTTGCAAGAAGGTTTTTGAAGTGCACTCTGCCTTTTCTTAAGGTGCTGCTGGCCAGGAATAACACAGTAGGAAAGGGAACAATTCCTCACATAGGTGTATGAGGGTGAGCAAGGTAATTTGAAAGCTCTTTGTAGCTTTATAATAGCAACATTGCACTTAAAAGTGAATTCTTGACTTGATTGTCCCCAGCAGCCACTGGGTGGGTGTGTAATTATGGACTGTTGGAGCATTTGGACTGTTGCGGACTGTGGTTTGCTGGATAGTCAGGTTAGGCTTGAAAGGGCTTTGATGCTTTATTTGGGGCAGGACTTAGATGAGGCTTGGTCCTTGGTGGGTTGCAGTCCAGGTGGACCTTCCAGCAAGGGACACCCAGGCAGGTCCAGAGGAGGTGATTTAGGAGGTCTCATTCCTGCAATGTCATTTCTGTTGCAGTCTGTTCATTTACATTCATCACTGCGTATCTGGGATGTTGGCTACTTTGCTAATGATATTTTTAGAGGAACGAGATGGTGTCATTGAGGAGTTCCTCCTATGGGGCTGATAACAACGTGTATTTTACCCTTTAGGTCCCGCTGACAGTGTTGGAAGTTATTGAGCTACCACCCATGTGATGCTGCAGTCTGCATCGCCTCTATTTCCCATCCCTGGGCATTAGGTATAGCGTGATATACCCCCCAAAAGGTATACATGTGTGTGATCAGGTCTTTTTTGCTTGAAGGGTTTCTTTCCTTCCAAGCTGAATTCCAGTCACAGTGTTGTTTTCCGACTGTAGTTTTCTTCTGTTCCTCACTAATCAAGACACGACAGATTTCCACCCCCCTGAAGTTTTAAAAAAGCACAGAACCAGTCGCAGCCTCATCCCTCACTTGCCAAGTTGGAGCTTGAAGCAAGTTTTCTTGGTGGCCAAATCATAATCGCCTTCCAGAATGGTGACAGACGTTGAGGTTGGGCTCGTACTCCTGGTAGCGCTGGGGTGCTCCAGCAGGACCCCAACATCCTGCACCTCCGTGCTGAGGCTCCAGCAAACCATCCAGTTTGTTGCTTTTGGTAATTGGGTGAGATGGGGTTGGTTCTGAATTAGTAAATACACAAAATTTGGTGAGGTTACAACCAAACTGGTCATGGATGAAGTTGGCACTTCTGCAAGGGCCAGATGTGCCACAGAGGAGCCCAGATGTTGGGCTGTGGATGGAGCCTTTCCTGCTCCTGACTGCATCCCCCCCCTAAGGGATGCTGCACGTTGCTCTTCTGCAGGAAGGAACTGGCCTCCCTGTTTCCACCCTTTCCCACTCACTCCTTCCTCAGTCCCAAAATCCTGCTGTTCTGTGGAATCATAGACTTGTTTGGGTTGGAAGGGACCTTAATGCTCATCCAGTTCCAACCCCCTGCCATGGACATGGACACCTTCCACTAGGTTGGTTTGCTCAAATCAATGAAAATTTGGCTTTGGGAGAGAAAAAGGTGAATTCCTGGAGTTCCTAATTCCAGTCTAAATCTTTGAATGGCAAGGCAGTGCCAGCTGTACCGTTGGTTTTGTTATTGCTGTTGCTTGGGTTTCTCTTTGAAGTTTGGTTCATGGTGTGGCATTTTGGCCTGGTTCTTCTTTAAACGAGGGGCTTTTAAAGGGAGGTGTAATGAAAACCAGCACTATTGATACTTGGTTTAGGAAATATTATGCCAGTTTTATTAACATTATTTCAGGAAGTTAGAATTTGCTGGAAGAATAATTGTTTTAAGGGATATCAATAAGTCTTGGTAAAAGTAGATAAGGAAAGGCTGGTAAAGGTGGTGAATGGGATACTGAGGGTCCCACAAGGCAAAACATCTTCTGTGTTTTGGACATTTTCACAACTAAGCCAGTCCAAGGACCCTCCATTAGGCCTGTTCGTAAACAGCAAGGACTTGATTTGCAGCATGTCATTTATCAGATGCTCAACAGCAATGGTGCTTCTCATTTCACAAGCAATGTTGCGTCACTTCCTAGAGAGTTCTGGGGGACATTTTCCTTATTCAGTGTCTCTGAATCCAGTTCATCTAGTGATAAAGAGAAAACATTAGAGAGAAAGTACCCTGTTGTACAGAAATGCAGCTACTGCTGTTATTTATTAGTACTGTAATAATTATGACAACAGCAGCGACAGCGCTGATGCTAACAGTGCTAACAGCTACTTACAAACGGTTAGTGATGGACCAGGTTAACAATGTGCCTTCTGCAATCTGGAGAATCAGGAGGAAGAATTAGTGCAAGAAGGAGAAAATATGTTTGGACAGTTACAGTTTCCTGTCTAAACTGATGCTGCTGACTACCAGGAAAAGGTGAGTCATGACAAAGCAGCTATTTCTTACCAAGGGAGAAGTGGGCTGCTGCAGGCGTGGAGTGGACCCACTTATCTCCTGGCCTTGTGATGCTTCCTGTGTCCCAACTGTTTCAGTTCTCTAGTTTTCAGTTGAGAGGAATTTCAAACAGTACAGATTTCCAAAAGAGAGAGGAAGGGAAAAAAGAGAGATATTTGACAAGCCAGATGGAGAAGAACTGAATCAAGTACAAGTGGTAACAATTAACTCATTTTTTTTTCTTACCCCCCCATTAAATACCATATCAACTCCAAATTTATCAGTCCAAAATTCAAGCAGTTGATATTAAAGCTTAATAGAGAAGTTCCTGCCTTTGGCTCAGGGTGTTCTTCTGATAATTGTTTGGTGGTGAGCAGAAGAGAGGGGGGATGCTTACTGCAGGTTGCTCTTTGAGTCGCTCTTAACTTCTGTTCTTTGCTGTTTGATAGCAGAAGGTGTGAATGTTCCCTGTAGGTGCAGGTAGCCCAGTAAAGACACCTTGGCTTTGCTTACACATTTGGGATTTTTGGCAAGGTGGAGAAAGCAGGAGCTAAGCCACCCTGGCTGGTGATGCTGGCTTGTGGAGAGATGCTGCTCAGAGCAAGGGCTGGACCACTAGGGCAGTGAGGGCCACATCCTGGTCTGCTTGGAGATTTCTCTGGCACAGGGATTTCTCCGAGGGAGTAAATCTGCAGCTGTGAATAAAATCCTTGGAAATTCCATTGGCATGGAGGCAGTCAGTGTTTACACCACCATTTTGTTTGGGAAAACACTGGGAAAACTGGGGTGTCTCTAATAGCGCGTGTTTGTATGCAGCCCGTACGATGCCCTGTGGTACAATACTCGTTACATTAACCTCTTACTCCGTAAGCTGGTGATCCTTCCCAAACAACATCTTGCTGCCTGTTTCAGACAGGGGCACTGAGAGGATGCTGCATGTGGTGTTTCAAGCATTGTACTGTCAAGCGCTGGTGTGTCCGGCGAGCAGCTTTCCTGTATCCAGCCCTGACTTTTGAGAAACGAAGGAAGCTCTTCCAAAGCACATTGGCACCCGCATGCAGATTATTCCATTACTCACTTGGCAGTGCCTGAACTTGCATGCCTAGCTCCAGAAATCCTTTTGTGATCCTTTCACTTTCCCCCTCCCAGCAGTGGCATCTAGCTGACAGCTTCTCCTCCCAGCTGGTCTCCTCCCCAGCATCTTGTCTGGCTTTGCTGCTGGTGGCTGTGGACATGGCTTTGGGTCTTGCTCAGAGCCAGCTATATTGTGCCTGGAGATGCTGGCTTGCATCGACTCGGGCTTTTAGTGTGCTGGGTGTATCTGTGAGCACAGTAAAGAAGAGCCAGGGTTTATTTAAATATCAGAAAAGCCCCTTAATGCTGAGAGCATCCATCTCTTCATGTTTTACTGACTAATTGTGCCAACTGCCCTTAAAGGGACTCAAATGCCAGTATCCGTCCCACTCATTTGTTAACATTTTTCCGATCAGAAGCTAAATCTGTCACTCGTGTGTCACTGGTTAAATCACTTCTTTTTGGGGCATAAGAGCTGTTCTGCTGCTTTTAATTTTTAGGCAGGAGCCAATGACTTCAGAGACACTGAACATTTGTGTTGTGGTGAAATGCTGTGCCCTGTCATTAGTCCTTTGCTGGCTGGGATGTAGGAAAGGAATAAATACGTAATGGTGGGTGAGGCTTCACTGCATGAGACTGGTCAGGTTTCATATTGGCCCCGTGTTTGTATCTGGTACATGGTATCCCCACGTAATTCTCCTGTAGGGGTAATTTCCCAAATATGAAGCAAATGAGCAGTAAAATTGACTGGGAGGAAAAATGTAGACACAAAAATGTGAATGGTAATTGGAAGCTATTTGTAAAGAGATGATGAGCTGTCCAGGAAGGATAGGGCAACTCTGGCCCATATCCAAAACCTACTTCACCCGCTCCAGTGGTGAGATGAGAACAGCAATTAGATATTAAAAAAATCAATAGATGACAATTAAAAAATGGAAAAGAGATAGCAATCAATGGCAGTGAGAAATCATCATGGGTAGAGAACTGTCCAGAAGAAGCCAAGGAAAACTTGTGCCCAGCACTGGTGGGGAGAAGAGGAGAGCTTCTCAGGGTCCTGGAGGGAAGAGAAACCCTTAGACTCATAGAATAGTCAGGGTTGGAAAGGACCTTAAGATCATCCAGTTCCAACCCCCCTGCCATGGGCAGGGACACCTCACACTAAACCATATCACCCAAGGCTCTGTCCAACCTGGCCTTGAACACTGCCAGGGATGGAGCCCTCACAACCTCCCTGGGCAACCCATTCCAGTGCCTCAGTACCCTAACAGTAAAGAATTCCTTCCTTATCTCCAATCTAAATTTCCCCTGTTTAATTTTAACCCATTACCCCTTGTCCTGTCACTACAGTCCCTAATGAATAGTCCCTCCCCAGCAACCCTGTAGGCCCCCTTCAGATACTGGAAGGCTGCTATGAGGTCTCCACGCAGCCTTCTCTTCTCCAGGCTGAACAGCCCCAACTTTCTCAGCCTGTCTCCATACAGGAGGTGCCTCCAGCCCCTGTTCATCCTCGTGGCCTCCTCTGGACTTGTTCCAACAGTTCCATGTCCTTCTTATGTTGAAGACACCAGAACTGCGCACAATGCTCCAAGTGAGGTCTCACGAGAGCAGAGTAGAAGGGGCAGGATCACCTCCTTTGACCTGCTGAAGTGATGCATGGGAGAAGCAATAAGGTAGAAGTTTGCAAGGAATATTTCTGCTGCAGACTTGGAAAGCAGCAATGTTATGTTTTTCTATCATAGGTAGCTGATGAAGCTTTTTCTAGCTTACAAAGATCTTAAAGTTCTTTTCTGACCTAGTTGTTTCTGTGATTAGTTGCCAAGGATGATGTTATAAAAGGTGCAATGGAAATAAATATTTTTAAATGAAAAAGCCTGGACAACTTGCACCCCAAATCCCTAAAGAATTGATATGTGAATGCTGGTTTTTAGTAAAGCTTATGGACTGGGAAAATGCTGTCAAGAGCTCATCGGGGTAAGCGGGGGAGAGTTGGCAACACTTTGCTTATCTCTACTGGGAAGAATAATTGAAGAGCCTATATAAGATGGAATTGATAAAGAATTAAAGGATAGAAATATAATTCATGCCACTCAACTTAGATTTATGGAATATAGATCTTGTCAAATAAACCTGATTTCATTCTTCCAGATGACAACTTTGGTTGATAAATGTAGATGAAATAGACTGTGCAAGGCGTTGGACGTGGCGCTGTGTGACATTGTGTGTAGGAAGACCGAGCACTGGGCGGTATCGCTAGGATGGGTGATTCAGAGATGGTTAAGAACATGGTTGGGTACAGCCTGCTCTGGTCCTTGGATAGAAGAATGGAATTGGGGCTGTGCTTACAGAGCTGCGGTGCGGGACCCCAGAAGGCAGCAGCTCTGATGGAGGTGATGGAGGCTTCAAGGAAAACCAACCCCTTCCCAGCATGATGCTGGGGTGAGAAAGGCTTGAGTAATGGAGGATGATGGAGGGGTGGCTTTGCGTTGTAAAAATGACTAAATTTAAAAGTATGCCTTGAT
Organism: Melopsittacus undulatus; assembly: GCF_012275295.1. Taxonomy (NCBI): domain Eukaryota; kingdom Metazoa; phylum Chordata; class Aves; order Psittaciformes; family Psittaculidae; genus Melopsittacus; species Melopsittacus undulatus. The sequence goes on along the minus strand of NC_047529.1, from coordinate 3,872,166 downwards.
TTCTGGGTGCACAAATACTCTTGGTGTGCAGGGAAGGCCACATTGTGTACCAGAGGGCTTTTCAGTGTATCAACCCAAAAAAGCCCCTCAATAGAAAAGGAGAATGGGTAGAGGTTGGAGCCAGAGGAATTCAGGTGGACCCCAGTAGCTGTCTTGAGTGTGGTTCTCTATGAGGATGGGCTGTAGTGCAAGCAGTGGGTCCTGTCCTTGTCTTCTGAGCTGGTTTGAATGGTTTCCACTGGAATTTCATGCATTGCACTAAAGACAATTTGCAGGTGGGAGGAGGTCATGCTTTACCCAAGGATATCTTGTTGGCCATGGCTTAGGACAGCTGAGAAACATGTATTGCAGGGAAGGTTAGAGAATGAGAGCTGGTGATCACTTTTGACCTTAAATTCCTTGATGCAAAGCAGTTGAGGATGTGAGCTCCAGCCCCACTGCTGGTGGCCAAGGAGGGCTGGTTCAGCATTCCTGCTGTCCTCTTGGAAATCAGCTGAAAGTCCTGATGGCATCACAGTGCTGCTTTGGATAACACATCCCATCGCATTGCCCCAGTGGACAATGAGGTACAGAGCCCAGTGGGACCTTGTCCAGCTCTGTCCTTGGCCAGCACCAGCTACTGCATCTCCCTGTTGTGCTTGGGGTCTTGCACAGAAGCTTTAGCTGGGAAACACGTGTGGATGCAAAGACCCATAGCTTGGAGACACCAGTACATCCACAGCCTTTGGGTCCTATGATCGTGTCTGGCTTTTGGGGGGACCCAAACGCTGCACCATAAAACCATATTGGTAGGATGGGAAGAAGGAAAAGGCGAGTTCCCTTCCAAAACCAGAGGTTGCTGCAGCGGTCTAAGGACCTGTCTCATTGCTGGCGGCAGTGCGTGGATTAGTGCCATAATTCTTGCAGTTTGGCAAGGCTGCATCAGACTGGAACGTATCTCTAGGTGGTGATATGGTCAGTCAATAGCCTTCATAATTAATCAAGCACTAATAGACAAATTAGAAATCATGTCTCTTCAAAGCAGGAGGTGGAGGCAAATGGCTGCTGGATTTTAACTGTTTCGCTGCTTTGATTTTATTGCCTGGTTTCACGTTGCTCCCTTGGAGATGTTGGGTTGTTTATAGGGGAAGTTTTGTACATAAACATGATTTTGAATTTAAATTATTCTCTTGATTACCAAACGCGGATGGTGAATTGAAAACTTGTTTTTCAGGCAAGCACATGAAGAATAATATTACATTTTACACTCCACTAAATCAATGTAGCCCTAATTTTGCCATGCAGGAAATCAATTCCAGTCTTTGTAACAGTCGAAGATGTTATGAACAAAGTAATTTCGCAAATTATGGCGAGTAACACATTTATTGATGACTGTAGTTTAGGAATTTAGAATTTGTGAGTGCTGTAATATAATAAGGCCGTACTGGCAGGAGCTGAGTGAAATACAGATTATACGGTGAAACTGTAATGCATCATTTGCTATTAGTGGACTGGTAATAATTACCAGTTTCAAAGCAGCTTTTTCCATGTAATCTTTAGTCTCAGTCGTAACAGCCCTTCTCATTGACATTATGATTACACGAGCTGCCCTTATGATCTAGAATATCTAGTTGATGGGAATACTAAAATGTGGTAGCGAACGCTTGATGTTGTATCCTCATTAGAAGATAAAATGCTATTTTCTCTGACCTGATCTATAAGGTAGAGAGGCGAGGCAGCGTTACATTGTTAGCTCCCACCGTGGTGTTAAAAACTTCCACTTCATTATGGCGAAGCAAGATGAAATTTCCCCATTGAAGGTTTTTTTTTCCCCGAGCTCACAAATGAGCATAGGAATGTGAAAGTCCAATTGAATTTCCCTCTCATTTCAGTAGATTTAAGTATTTATCTGCACTCACACGCCTGGCACATCCTAAACACCGCAGTGCATTTTATTCCGACGCTGCTTTCAGGATGAAACGTTAAATATTTTTCCAAGGGCTTTTCAAGTGATTAAAGTGTTAAATGCCTGCTGTAGATGATTGAGTCTCTTTTTACTCGCCTGATTCAGCTTCTCAGGCCAGACGTGGAGTAACCACAGGGCTGGGAGGCAGGGAGGAAAGCTGCGACGGGGCCTCTTGTATCCCCACATCATTGCTCAGCTTGCTAGAGAATGAAAATGCCCACAGGAGGCTTTTCTTCCTCTCCTCCCAAGTGAGATGGGAAACGAGATGAGCGCAGATAAAGCAATGTTTTCCTTCCAGATCTTCACATTTGGCTTTTTCTTTTCCTTTCCTTCGTATTAGGCAAATAGGGGAAACCTAACAGTGGCGGCTCTTAGTGCCAGCACATAGACAGCTTTACCCAGGAGTGGTGCCTACGGAGCCAGATGCTCGTAATGTAACTGTTGGGTCAGGGCAGGAGTATGTGGTGCAGGCAATTATCACCCCAAGCACTGATGCTCTTTGAGGGCTTCTGGTTTATTCTTCAACAGACCTCAAGATCATGTTTATTTTTCCAAATATCACTAAAGAGCAGCTCTACATGAACTGAGAGCGAATTTCTATCCTCATAGCTCCAGTTTACCAGCATTTAGCAGAACATCCATAGGGGGGTGGAAGTGAATTATTTACCAAATCACAGTCATCGATAAAAGCACTCTCACCTTTGCCATATCTCACACGACCCCTTCCTTGTGGGCAGCCCTCAAAAACTTACTCACCCCCCTTGTTTTGCCATATATCAGAAGGGGCTGCTTTCTGCTGTCATTATTAGCTGGCTTTTTGTTTAGTTATTTATTAGTTGGTTGCTCTTTTCTAATGTCCGTGTTATCTCCAAAAATAAATTATCATGAAATAGAGTTAGCTTGCTACTTGCCAAAGTGGCATTTACCATCCTCAGCTTCTTTTCAGTGTGAGAGAAATAATGTGGCTCCGGCAGGGCGCTCGGCCAGGCCTCCTGGCCACCCTCCAGCTCTTTCCCTGGTGGAGCTGCTGCTCTCTCTGCCTTCCCCTTTCCACATCCCATGCTATGTTTTTATTTAGCATTTTCCCCTTTTTTCTCCTTATTTGCCCCAGAGTTGAACCTCTGCTAAAGAGCAGGAGATACTGTCCATTTTTGTACTTATTGTTAGTCTCATAAGCGAGAGGCTAATGTGGTGATGCCCAGCTTGCCAGCAGTTGGAATGCTTTGCGTTGCTGCTTTGAACTGATGTGCGTGGTTTTCTGGAGTGCTTTTTAGAAGATTTATATTTATTTATCTTATTTATTTCAGTTTAAATATTAGCAGCCTCTGGCATCCATTGACTTTAACATCTCTTATTATTTATATCCTGTTTTGCTGGAGTTACCCTCTGGGGTTCAGTTCTAAATCCAGGGCTGGGGACAGCAGGAAGGGGTGGGTTGGGTTTTGTACCTCCCCATCACACCCCTCATGTCCCCCTGTCCGCTTCCTATGCCTAAGCTGGGATGTCCCTTTCCCAGCTGAGCATCCCAAAGGAGAGCAGCTTAGGCAGGGAGACAGCTCTCATGTGCCTGTGCCTGGCCGAAGATTGACGCTGCTTGTTGTGTTATTTTGCAGGTAAAGACGAGCCCAGCAGCTACACGTGTACGACTTGTAAACAGCCTTTCAACAGCGCCTGGTTCCTCTTGCAGCACGCACAGAACACGCACGGCTTACGGATCTACCTAGAAAGCGAGCACGGCAGCCCCCTGACGCCACGGGTTGGTATCCCAACAGGACTAGGTGCAGAGTGCCCTTCCCAGCCACCTCTCCACGGGATTCACATTGCAGACAATAACCCTTTTAACCTGCTCAGAATACCCGGCTCAGTCTCGAGGGAGGCATCGGGGCTGGGAGAAGGGCGCTTCCCACCCACACCGCCCCTCTTTAGCCCTCCCCCGAGGCACCATTTGGATCCGCATCGCATTGAGCGCCTGGGTGCGGAAGAAATGGCTCTGGCCACCCATCACCCTAGTGCCTTTGACAGGGTGCTGCGACTGAACCCCATGGCGATGGAGCCCCCCGCTATGGATTTCTCCCGGAGGCTGCGGGAGCTGGCCGGCAACACCTCCAGCCCACCCTTGTCCCCGAGCCGGCCCAGCCCTATGCAAAGGTTGCTGCAGCCCTTCCAGCCCGGCAGCAAGCCCCCGTTCCTGGCCACGCCACCCCTTCCTCCTCTGCAGTCTGCTCCTCCTCCTTCCCAGCCGCCCATGAAGTCCAAGTCCTGCGAGTTCTGCGGGAAGACCTTCAAGTTTCAGAGCAACCTGGTGGTCCACCGCCGGAGCCACACCGGGGAGAAGCCCTACAAGTGCAACCTCTGCGACCATGCCTGCACGCAGGCCAGCAAGCTGAAGCGCCACATGAAGACCCACATGCACAAGTCATCCCCTATGACGGTGAAGTCGGATGATGGGCTCTCCACCGCCAGCTCCCCTGAGCCGGGCACCAGCGACCTGGTGGGCAGCGCCAGCAGCGCCCTCAAGTCTGTGGTGGCCAAGTTCAAGAGCGAGAACGACCCCAACATGATCCCTGAGAATGGGGATGAGGAAGAGGAGGAAGAGGAGGAGGAGGAGGAGGAGGAAGAGGAGGAAGAGGAGGAGGACTTGAACGAGAGCGACCGGCCGGACTACGGCTTTGGGATGAGCTTGGAGGCAGCCCGCCACCACGAGAACAACTCTCGGGCCGGCGAGGAGGGTCGGTCGATGCCGGACGTCATGCAGGGCATGGTCTTGAGCTCCATGCAGCACTTCAGCGAGGCCTTCCACCAGGTCCTGGGGGAGAAACACAAGCGGGGCCACCTCCCCGAGCCCGAGGTGCACAGGGACACTTGCGACGAAGACTCGGTGGCCGGCGAGTCCGACCGCATCGACGAAGGGGCAGTGAACGGCCGGGGCTGCTCCCCGGGGGAATCCGCCTCGGGAGGCTTGTCCAAAAAGCTGCTGCTGGGTAGCCCCAGCTCCTTGAGCCCCTTCTCCAAACGCATCAAGCTGGAGAAGGAGTTCGACCTGCCGGCCGCTGCCATGCCCAACACCGAGAACGTTTATTCCCAATGGCTGGCAGGCTACGCTGCATCCCGGCAGCTGAAAGACCCCTTCCTCAGCTTCGGCGACTCCCGACAATCGCCCTTCGCCTCCTCCTCCGAGCATTCCTCGGAGAACGGCAGCCTGCGCTTCTCCACGCCGCCGGGCGAGCTGGACGGAGGGATCTCAGGCCGCAGCGGCACGGGAAGCGGAGGGAGCACCCCCCATATTAGTGGCCCGGGCCCTGGGAGGCCCAGCTCAAAAGAGGGCAGACGCAGCGACACTTGTGAGTACTGTGGGAAGGTCTTCAAGAACTGTAGTAATCTCACCGTCCACAGACGGAGCCACACGGGCGAGAGGCCGTATAAGTGTGAGCTTTGCAACTACGCCTGCGCCCAGAGTAGCAAGCTCACCCGGCACATGAAAACACACGGGCAGGTGGGAAAGGACGTTTACAAATGCGAGATTTGTAAGATGCCTTTTAGCGTGTACAGTACCCTGGAGAAACACATGAAAAAATGGCACAGTGATCGAGTCTTGAATAACGAGATAAAAACTGAATAGAGGTATATTCGTTACCCCCCCCTCCCACCCCCCCCATCACCCCCATCCCTTCCCCGCATCCCCGTAGAGGTTTTTCTAGTCCCTTGTGATGGAAATCATGGAAAGCTAAGGATATTTGGAAAGTGCTTGTCACCAGCACACCCTGTTTATTTTCTTTTTGTTCTCACCGTTTGAATGCATGATCTGTATCGGGGCAATACTATTGCATTTGACGCAAACTTTGAGCCTTTCTCTTGTGCAATAATTTACATGTTGTGTATGTTGGGGTTGTTTTTATTTTCTTATTTTTTGGTTTGGTTTGTTTTGGGTTTTTTTCTTTTGTTTTGGTTTGTTTCTTCTTTTTTCTTCTTCTTCTTTTCATTTTTATTTGTTGGATTAGACAGCATGTATGGTATGTTATGGCTGTTTTTAAATTGTCCCTGATTAGTTGCTGAGCAAACACGTCGCTGTTTCCAGTTCCGTTCGGGAAAAGAAAGAAAGAAAGAGAGAAAAAAAAAAGAGGAAAAAAGGAAAAAAAAAAGCAAAACAAAACCAAACCCGAGAGCAAACAAAACCGACCATGCTGCATACATCCTGTAATACATATCATGTACAGTTTTGTTTTGTGACGTGCGAAGGAAAACACGCTTTGGGTAACCCTCTACGGACAGGAGCGATAGCACCGAAGAAGCGTTGCATTAGCTAGATTTGCTGTCTTAAAAAAGGAATAAGCCCACCGATTGGAGTATACCCATTAGACAAAAGGAAAAAGGCCTTGAATTGGAAAGTAACCGACTGCCACCAGTCAGAAAGAGGTAGATTTCTGTTAGCGTTTGGTTTTAAAACACACATAATACACACACACACACATACAAATAATGTGAGTGCCTTGGATCTGTCGCGGCCGATGCCGATGGCTCCTCTCTGCTCGTCCTCCACGCGTAGCTCGTCTCCCACCGAGCGTGCGAGCCCCGTCTCGTGGCTCTTACAGCGCCGGCTACCTAAGAACGAAGAGGAAAGAGAAAACTTTAAGGAAGAGAAAGAAATGACCCGCTCAGTCCTAGTTAATCATCATTCTCCCCCCACCTTTTATTATTATTATAATAATAATTATTATTTTTTAAAGCAGAACTGATCGTACCAGTCTAAAATCCCTCTTCGCTCCTGGAGAGAGCTTAAAACAAGATATAGGACCTTTCCCCCCACCAACCCCAAACTTTTATCTTCCCCTCCCCATCGATGATTAAATAGAATGTGAAACGCGCAGAGGCCCTTCAATGCCATTAAACACACAAGTAAGGAAATCCGTTTGATGAAGATATTTACTTTTAATAATATCTTTTATTGATTCTGGCACCAAAAGCAAATAAATCCGGAGCCACTTGGTTGTCAAAGCTGACAATCAAATTATAAACTTTTAAGACCGCGTGTGTACCGTATAAAGAATAAAAAGAAGACTGGCAATAATATTTTACCAAGTGTAACTGATAGAGGAGCAAAAAAAGTAAAATAAAATATTGTGATTTATTAGCACAATGTGGTACTGTTTGCCATTTAAAACTAGAACAGGTTATAAGCTAATACCGACACAGTGATGATTAACTATGAACTCTTTAAGACTTGCCTTTAATGTGATGCTCAGAAGAAGTAATGGAGAATTTAAAACAAAGAGAAATAATAAGCAAAAGAGTAGCAGTATCTGTCTGTGCTCCCTAAAAGTTGTCCTTTTTCTTTCTCCCCTCCCTCCCATATTCTGTGTGCTATTTGTGTTGATGTGGAAAAGGATTCCTTGTTTTATTCTTAAGCTAGCGCCCGCCCCGGTTGGTGTTCAAATAGCACTTGACTCTGCCTGTGATGTCTGTATCTTTTCTTTAATCGAAGGTACAGAGGTTGAGTATAAAACTAAGACTGCTCAGATAGGACAATTAAGTGCACTGTACAATTTTCCCAGTTTACAGGTCTATACTTTAAGGGAAAAGTTGCAAGAATGCTGAAAAAAAAAGACCCCACAAAAAACCCAATAAAAAAATCGAACATGATCTCATTGATGAGCATAAAAGAAAGAAAAACCCATAAAAAACACAAAACTTTGCCAGCCATTTACTTGACTAATGAGCTTATCTTCTCGGACGCGACATTACAGCGCTGTGAATGGAAACAGACTCTACACTCCCATAAAATGAATGATTGCTTTGGCTCTTACAGTGCAAGGATTTTTTTTTTGTACAAAAAAAAGGAAACAAAAAGAAAAAAAACACAAAAAACTTTTTTTAAATATAAATGTTAAGAAAATTTTTTTAAGGAGAAAAAGGAAAAAAATCACAACACTTCATTATGTTTAGGGGGAAACTGTATTTTAGGGTTCATCGTCTTGGTGGTGTACAAGACTTGTTCTTCATTTTGGTAGTGGAAATTCTATGCCTTGGATATACACAGCTCTTCAGGTTGTATAAAGAAAAACATGCATTGGGGAAAGGTTTAAGATTATATAGTACTTAAATATAGGAAAATGCACACTCATGTTGATTCCTATGCTAAAAACACATTTATGGTCTCTTTTTTCTGTATTTCTAGAATGGTATTTGAATTAAATGTTCATCTAGTGTAGGCACTATAGTATTTATATTGAAGCTTGTATTTTTAACTGTTGCTTGTTCTCTTAAAAGGTATCGATGTACCTTTTTTGGTAGTGGAAAAAAACAAAAAACCACAGGCTGCCACAGTATATTTTTTTAATTTGGCAGGATAATATAGTGCAAATTATTTGTATGTTTCAAAAAAAAAGACAAAAAAAAAGACAAAAAGACAAAAAAAAAAGAAGAAAAGTGTGACATTGTACAGATCCGAGGCCATATGATGGCTCTTTGGGGGAATGCTGTGGAGATGTCACGCTGCTGGCCGTCACAGAGGGGTGTACATATCTTTTTTGCGTTCTTTTTTCCTGCTGCCATACTGTATGCAGTACTGCAAGCTAATAACGTTGGTTTGTTCTGTAGTGTGCTTTATGTCCCTTTCCTTCTATCACCCGACATTCCAGCATCTTAACTTCATATGCAGTAAAAAGAAAGAAAGAAAGAAAAAAAAAGCTTAAAAAAAGAATAAAAAAAGCTTAAAAAAGAAAAAAAAAAGAAAAGAAAAAAAAGGAGAAAAAACCGTTTTGCAGTTTTTTTCATTGCCAAAAACTAAATGGTGCTTTATATTTAGATTGGAAAGAATTTCATATGCAAAGCATATTAAAGAGAAAGCCCGCTTGAGTCAATACTTTTTTGTAAATGGCAATGCAGAATATTTTGTTATTGGCCTTTTCTATTCCTGTAATGAAAGCTGTTTGTCGTAACTTGAAATTTTATCTTTTACTATGGGAGTCACTATTTATTATTGCTTACGTGCTCTGTTCAAAACAGAGGCACTTAATTTGATCTTTTATTTTTCTTTGGGGGTTATCTTTTTTGGGGGGGGGATTTGGTTATTTTGGGGTTATTTTGTTGGGGTTTTTTTTCCTTATTTTTGTTGGTTTTTTTGGTTTTTTGTTTTTTTTTTTTTTATTATTTGGATGACCAAAGGTCATTACAACCTGGCTTTTTATTGTATTTGTTTCTGGTCTTTGTTAAGTTCTATTGGAAAAACCACTGTCTGTGTTTTTTTGGCAGTTGTCTGCATTATCCTGTTCATACACCCATTTTGTCCCTTTATTGAAAAAATAAAAAAAAAACCTTAAAGTACACAGTTGTCAGCTTCTGGTGTCCTCATTTGACACACGCTGGAGGTGGCTCCCAGCGGCAGGCTCTAGGAGAAGGTACCCGGGCAGGGGTGTTTTGGGGTGCGCGCTCCGAGCCCTGAGGAGCGCCCGCTGCCCAGCTTTGCCCTTAGATAAACCCCCTTTATGCTGAGGAAGAGGATTTTTGGGCTAAAACAAGTTAGTTTTCAGTGGGAAGCATTCGCAGTCTGGATGTGTAGTTTTGGGAGGGGGGGGTTGCCTCCCTTGGTTGAGGACTAAGTTGTGACCCCCCCACCTGATAACTGGTGGCATCTTTGGCTTCTGCAGCAGGGATTTCCCTCCCCAGTTTGGCAGTGCTTTGGCAGAAGAGGTGAGCACAAAGTAGCCCTACACCCCCCCCCCCCCCCCCCCCCCCGGGACTCCCCCATCCCCAAACCTAAAGGTTTTGGGGCTGTGGGGTGAAATCAGCACCGGCGCACACGGGTGCATGGGCAGGAGCTGATTTCTCTCGGGGGGATACACACCGCGGCTCTGGGATCGCACCCCAAAGCTCCTGACACCATTCCTGGCTGGAGCTGGGAGCTCCTTTTTCCCATGGGCTTTTTTCTTTTGGTGGGAATCGCAGGTTTATGAAACATTTCATGTGCATTGCCTCTAAAATCCGGGCTCCAGTGCAGGTCTCCCCATCTCTCCCTTAGGGGTCTGTATATGTTGTCAGTTTGACAAATACTGCATGTTGCAGCATCTCTTTACTTTATTAAAGCACGTACTGCTGTGATATTGTCTCTTGCTGTTCCTAGTGTAATGGATTTAATACTTTTCTTTTTATTTTTTTTTCCTTTTACCTTTTTTTCTCTTGATTTCTGTAAAACCTTCCAGTTGTTCTGTCGTCTTCTCGTGATGGCATCGTTTGTTGCCTGTATTTTGCCCAGCGCCTTCTTGAAGGGGAAGTTTGTGATTTAAAACACACAGGAATAGATAATCTAAAGAAAAAATATTATTCCTTTTTTAAGAGAGGCAAAAAGCTCTGATTTAATCCCATATATGAGGAATGAAGGTTGTGTTGTCCAAATAGTGGGATGAGCATGCAGACAGGCTGGGAAAACACCAGCAGCGCCCCTGAACTGCGCTGCCCTTCACCAGGCCAGTACCAGCGGATGCTGTGCTGGACCAGTGTGGATGCAGGCACTGCCAGAGGGACCCCTAGCACAGCATAGGGGAGACAGATCCCCAGTGTGGTGGGCTTGAGGTGAAGGGGATGGATGCAGTGACCATCCCACAGTGCTGGTGCATGCAGGGATGCGCAAAATGCTTTTCAGCTGCCTTAACAGCACAGCTTTTGATCCCATGCCATGAAATGTCCATTCAGAATCTGGTCTTTCCCTCTCTTTCAACCTTTTTTATTGCTGGTTGCTCACCCATGGTTGAGATGTTGTCTAGGGTACTTGCGTCGGCTGGTCTGCCCAGGGTTGAGTGTAGCTGGGCTGTATTTTGGAGTGGGTATTGCATCCCATGTCTATCCTATGGCGGTCGTCATTCCACTACCTTTCTCTATACTATGTTTTAGTATAAAAACCCCACAACTATGTTTCACATATAATGTTATCATATATACAGACATCTCCAGGCAGTTCTGGGCTCCACGTGCTGCTATAAGGTTTAATAGGAGGAAAGCATACACCTATTCATTACTTTCTCAGTATTGTGCAGTGGTGCATTTGATTTACAGGTTTCAGAGAGCTGAATTTTACAGGTTTCAGCAAGCTAAATGAGCCCTCTGGGTGCTGTGTCACCCTGTGGCCATGCATGGGGCTGGGGTGGTTTGGAGGAGCTTCAGGAGAAGCAGCTCCTGATGTGGAAGTTGCCAGAGCATAGCTTGTGAATGAGAACACGCTGTCACCTCAACACCAAAGCAGAGTTCACTATCATGATGTTTTTCTGCCATTGAGTTAATGGCATGATGAACCCATTGAGGTTTGTTGGGTTGGGGTGTGTATCCCCATCAGCCCCATCATGGGCTCTTACCTGCTTTGGCATGACCCACTTAGAAGCTTTCCTGTTTCTGTGCACAAAGATGTCTCTAAATGAGTGTGATACTCAGGTAGCAATGTCTCTAGCGTTAAAACCTCCAACCCCATCCACTTTCGAGGAGGAATGTGTTGTTATGGCACAGCCCCCTTTGCTGTTAGTATTTAATCTCCTCCAAATTGAATGATTAATGTAATGAAGGCGCTGAACCAGTATCCAGAATTTAGACTACAGATGTTTTGTATTTATTGTGTTTCCAAAGGCTGAGATAAATACGGGAATAAGTGATACCATGTCTTTGCTTGACATTCAGGAGGCTTTGGCGTATCTGACGAGATACAGTTTCGGGGTTTATCTAAGTGCAGAGGTTGTACAAAAGAGAAAAGAGATACCAGCTGCTCTTTAGCTCCCTCCCTCTCTTTTCCCTCTCCTATCAAGGTTGAAACCCACTTTTGGCGGATGCATGGGCAAATTGTAGTATTGATCAGGAGAGTGATACTGCCCAGAGGGCTCTTTGCCAGTCACTGGAGAGCTGCTGCTCCTCTGCTGCTGGTTTCAATAAGCCAAAGGGATCCAGGCATGGGGCAGGAGGCTCAGGCCCCTCCCTGGGTTTCATGTCCCTTGATGGGATGTATGGTTTGCAGTAGTGGTGTGCTGGTACTGCTTGTGGCAGGGGTGGCCCTGGTGCTCTTGGCTCCCTAGCAAGTCTCATCGCGCTTTTATGTCAGCGTGAAATGTGTTGGGCGCAGGCATCATCAGCAACAAACCCTCTGGGTTGGGAATTGGGCACATGCTATTGACTTCAGAGGAGACACTCACTCCAGTTTACACCTGGTGAAGATCTGGCCTAGGAGCTGCTTGTTTGGTCTTAATAGTCTTAATACAAGTCTTACTTGTAGCCCCTCAACCACTCTAGTGTTAATGGACCAGTTACCATTGAAGCTGATTCCCTGGTCAGGAGGCAGAGGTGGATTTTGAGGGTGTGCTGATGATGTTCTGGCCTCGCCACCTCTGCTGCAGCCCTTAGCCTGCTGTCTGGGGTAGTGCAGTGCTTGGTGATGGGCTTCGAGCAGGGGCTTGCAGCCGCTCTCATTCTCCATGCAAGCAGAGCTGGGGACATTTGCTATCCCAGCGCCCCATTCCATGCTGCTGGAGTTGCCTGCATGCTTTGCTGGGTGCAGGTTGGGACTCTGCAGCTTGAGCTTTGCAGCTGTAGCGTGCACATTGCTTTACACGTTGTGCAATATCCAACATGTAAAGAGTTGGGGAAGGTCCTCCATCAACCACCTTCTGAGTGGTGTGTTAACAGTACCAATGGCTTTAAGAGGGTCTTTGGCACCTGGATGGACTGTGGGTGTTGTGGGAAACCCTGGTGGTTTTAGGAAAGAACAGGAGGCAATTTTCAGACAGGCTGGCTCAGTCCTTGCCCAAGCAGAGCTCCTGGCACAGCCAAGATATCTCAGTAGAGGCCAGAGCATTTTCTCCCTGAGTGATCCCTGTGGTTCCTGCATGGTGCTGAGCGATGCTGCATGCGAGAGTGTGTCCTGAGAGGAGGAAGGGCTCCATCCTGCCGTGCCCCTTTGCCACAGCTGGGTGTCCTAGTTGTTAAAGAACCAAACCAGCCCAAAACCAGAGATGTAAAATAAGCGAATGCCTCTCACCCAGGGCCATGTCACACCTTTCTCTCCTCTGTCCCCATGCTCTCTGTAGGTTCGGCGTACCCCCCCGGCTGGCGCAGCGCCCAGGGAGCCCCAGACGTCTGGCAGTTTTCGGATGGAACTCCAAGAGCACTTAAGTTCTGAAAGGAGGTGAAGCTGGGGCGAGCGGCCGGCGGCATCTCAGCATCCGGAGGTGGCCTCTGTCCTGCTGGCTCACCGCATCCCTACGGGAGAGCCTTGGAAGTCCCCGTCCGAAGGCAGCGCTCCCCGGGCTCCTCCTGCCTGCAAGACTATCGTATTTATATTTTGTAATAGAGTACGACACTTCTTTGGGGTTGGTTTGGGGTTTTTTGGGTCATTTCTTTGTTTCTTTTGTTATTTTCTAAGATCAAAACAAAAAAAGCAAACCCACCCACCAAGGTCAAGGGCTCACTGATGGCTTCAACCGGCTCCTTTCCCCATGGAAAAGACTATCTTGCTCTCGTGGACAACCTGGCCTGTTGGTTATCTCTGTGCTGTGCCGTGTCTTGGAAGGCACATCCGATGTGATGCATTAAAAATAAAGCAAACCCCAGCGCAGGTCTGTGTGTGGGTGGGAAATTGCCATAATAAATGTTGGAGCTTTAGGTTTTGTTTGCTCTGTCTTTAATTTTTAATGCTAACAAGGGCCAGGCGGCTGGTATGACTTTGTATTGCGTTATCGGCTGCGGAAAACCAAGTGCTGAGTTTACAGAGAGAAAGCTGGGGCTGGTGTCTGGGGCTCCGGTGGGCAGACGTGTTCCACAGAGCTAGACCAGGCGTTGGGCTGTGTCACCCCAAGTCGTGGTGAACCCCCGTTGGTGTTTGGTGATGCTGAAGTTGGGGGTCTCCCAGCTGTCCTCCATCTCCCACCTCCTCTTGATGAATGCTGGCTGTCGTGTTACATTCCTGCTGTTAAACTGTGTACTTTTGGGGCTGGTGGGATCTATAACACCCCTTAGTGTCTGTGCAAGGAGTAGGGAGGCCAAACTGGTGGGGAGATGCTGTCAGTGCCAAGGGATGCAGAGCTGGGGTACCAGGGGCAGCTGCCATCAGGTTGTCATCCCCATGTCTCCCATTGAGTGTTCCAGCCCTTGCACAGCTTTCCTGCTTGCCACTGGCACTCGTCCCTTGCTTGGAGCTGAGCATCCACCCAAGGAGTTTGCTGGTTCAGGGCCCAAGCGCTTTACTGCACAGAAGATGGGTTAAGTGTGTGCTTTGTGTGCTGTCTCCGATGGGATTTATAGGCTGTAGCTACTTGTGCCTGTGCCGGCGAGTGGGAATGGACCTTATTTGGTGAAAGAAACCAGCTGGGTAGCAAGAGGAGTCACTGGTTGGGATGTGGGATGGAGCTGAGGCATGGGACAGGAGGGGCTGGCTGATTTATGTGCTTTGTGTGTTAGCTTCAATCTCACTTCTGGTTTTATTCATCTCCTTTCTTGAAATCCAAGCAGGACGCCCAGTCAGGATGACTGCCTCCTGGTGAAACAGCCATAGGGAATATGATGTTGCCTTTGCAATGGGTGGTGGTTGCTCTTTTGCTTTCAAAACCCCAGGCTTTGGTTCTCATGTTGCCTGGGCAATGGCACAAGCACAGACACTTTGGTACCTTAAACTTGGCCAGGGGCCGTGGTGGGCAGCAGAACAACCTCTACATACAGCTGTAGGGTCAAGTCATGCCTATGTCCCATCTCCCTGGGCTCCTGGCTAGTCCCAAAGGGAGCTATTGCTGCTTCTCCTAAGGCAATTTGGTCTTTGAGGTCCAAAGTCTTCATACACCCTAAACTTGTTTTGCTATTCGGAGATGTTTATAAAGGTTCTTCCTATTCCAGCCTATGCTATCACCTTTGTGTGTGCTTACAAGGGGTGTTTTGAGCCTTGGAAGGGTGAATCCTATTGCATTAACGATCCTATTGATCACAAACACACCATCAGTAAGGAGTTAGCAGCTCCCATTAGCTGCTGGCATCCCAGCTCCTGCCCCGGGGTATCTCTGCACCAGGCAGCTGCATCAGATCAGGGCTAACGGAGTTATTAATTGCAAAGGGGGTTGCTCTGCTCTCTCCCCATTGCAAGCCAGGGATCACCTGGTACCTATCTACAGCAGGCCTGTAGTGCTTGTAATGAAGGGCAGCTGGGAAGCTGCTTTACAAGGGTTTTTTAGTGTGCTGGGCAGGTTTAGGGGGTTTTGCCTTTATTTTGTCTGAGCAGGGGCAAAGCTCAGTTCATTGATGGCTTCTGGGGTACCTGGTTGTGCTTTTGATGCTCTGCCTGGTGGAATGAGTGTGTTGTGCTCTGCTTTCTCTGGCTGTGGCCCATCTCTCCTCCAGCAACCAGTGCAAGGAAGGTGTTTGTCCCAGGAAAAGCAGAAGGAAGCAGTGACAGCTAAATGCAAGAATGTGGGGGGGGGGGGGGGGGGGGGATATTGCACTTGTCCTTTCTTGAGGTATTGAAGGTAAAGTGAGATAGTCCTTAAAATCCATTATTTTTATTTAATACAGGTGTTAACCCCCCCCAACTCTTAAGACTTTAATATAGCTGCAGGATTTGTGTTGCCTTAAAGTTGCAAATACACATAATGAATGCTGTGAGCCCTTTGTAAGTGCTGGGGGCTCCTATTCCCTGTTACCCACAGGCTCTAGGGTCTGCAAAGCAACAGGGCAGTCCCAGAATAAGGCTTTGATGGAGCTATGAGGGTTTCCACTGCTTTCTGCAGCCTGGGATGCTGTGTGCTTTCAGTGGGGGTATCATCAGGATTCCTTGATCTGGCTGCTGCGGTTTTGGTGCAAGAGGGGCAGTATTCCTAGGGATTTTGTATTTTAGCATATTCCCAATGGATCAGCCTGCAAGTTGGACTTAAAAAGTGAATTATGTTTGGTCTTTAAAAAAACCAAATCTCCTAAAGTTTGGAGGTTTTAATAAACAGAAGGAAAACTCTTTCTTTCCCAGACCAGGGCCTGAGATATGAGCAAGATACCTGGGAATTAACTGGCTTAGCTTTGATTTTTCTTTTGGGTTGACAAAGCTGCTTTCAAACTTGAAGGCGATTTGACTGTGCTGTATTTTCTTTCTAAGCACACTTTCATGACCCTAAAATGCAGCAAAGGTCAAGTCTTCTGTGAAGTTTAACTTAAATTTTTGCTTTCAAAGTAAAATGTATTTTGGATTCATGATGTATTTGAGCCTTGGGCTTTTGCAAGATGAGAAAGGTCTTTCCAGAAGGAATCTGAGAACAGATCTAAAAACTTATGAATGAGATTTTTAAGCAACATTCCCAACCCTCTGTGCTTCATTTCAACCCTGGCTTTGTGTTGGGTACCAGTGGTACCCAGCATCGGGCTCAGGAGCATCATGGTGTTGGTGGGCAGCAATGTGACTGAACCCTAGGGGAAGGCAGAGGGAAGCACCATCCTTCTTGGGCTTATCTGAGGTTATTTTACCCACTCTGCTGTTGACCTTGTACTTTTGGTTTGCATCTCATTTATTCAGTTGCTGAGTGTGTTTGAGCTGCCCAGATGCTGGTGAAACCCAGGGGTGAGATTTACCTGCAGGTATTTGGTGGTGAGGTGGAGGACGTGCTAAACATAGCTGCCTTCTCAGGGCTCTCTCCTCAGCTGTGATATTCCATGTGATCCCAATGTAAATTACTGTTGAGGAGCAATCTGAACAATGCCCCTGAATGAGAGTGGTGCCTCTTTGCTGCTTTTTTTAGTCTCTGCTTCCCCCCCAGTTTAACCATTTCATGTGTGATTAGGCATCATCATCCAGTTGTATGCTTCAAGTCTATAAAACCTTGTTGCCCCTCCATCCCAATACCCCCTGAGCCTCCTCTCCCCCTCGAAGTCACCCTCTTAACATTCCTCTTCCACAGAGGTCCAAATAATTATTCCCAAGGAAAGATGGAGCTGGGGAGGGGAGGAACACACCAAAAAAAGGCTCCCAAACCCAAAATATGGCCCTTATTCCTTAATCTCACTGGATAGAGTTACACATCTGGTAGAGGCTTGTTCATTGTTGCTATTACTTTTATTGCGTCTTTAGCAGTGATGAAGTTCAGATGGCAGAACCAGTGGGCCCCAATTTAATTTCGTCTGGCCTCCCATAATGAGCACGATGTGATCCCTGGGGAATGCCGGCTCGGCTGCGGTTCCAGTAGGCAGGCGCCCATGTGCCGCGGTGATGGGCAAGAAGTGGTGCAGACAAGACAGATGGACAAGGGGGGGAAAGGAGGAATCAAAGCTGGGATGGTAGCGGGCAGATGGAGGTCTCTGCTATGTGAGCATCAGGCACTGCAGTGGGATGGATGGGTGGACACATGGCTTTTCATGTCAAAGCCCAATAGCAAGATCACAAAGTGGGTTTCCACCTTGTTTGGTGGCTGGGGTGTGCACGCTGTGACGCTGTCTGAGGTTGATCTAGCCCTGATGGCTCTTCTCTGGCAATTTCCATGGCCCTCTGGGTTTCCAGTGGTGATGTATAGAAGCTCCCACCTCCTCCCCAAATGTCTGCAAATGCATGTGTCTAAGGGCTATACAGGATTCATTTACGGGCCTCCCGTTGGTGGGATATGTGCATGCAAAATGAAGGTTGTATTTGGCTTCTCATATTCAGATCTATATTCCATATTGTGTTGACCAAGCAAAACAACTCAGCCCCTGTGCTGAAGAATGTGATGGACTGATGACTTTCAGAAACATACTGTAAATCAAGGAGGCTAATAAATACTTGCTATTAATAAAACAGGGCTACTGCCTTTCAAGTTATTTTCACGTTTTACAACATCTTAATTTAAATGGCATGAAAAAGGCAATACTTTGGGGCTTTCCCTCTTCCCCCAGCATGGCTGTCGCTAAGCTTAACCACCTCAAATGCTCAGGCAAGATGGGATTTTCCTCAATGGGAAGGTCTAGGTGGAGCAGTAAGATCCCTGCTCAACCCCATGGAGCTGATGAGGGGCTGGTCCCAAAGACAGGGGCCCCTTGGCAAGAGGTGGCCACTCTCCAGCTTGTCCCTATGGGTTGGCAGAAGATCCCCAGAGCTTGTCCAGACAAATGCATCAAAGAGCCTGCAACCAAAAGCTGTACCACCTGCACTAGCCCGTGCTAAACCTTTAATGCTTCCCAGTTGTGAGCAAAGCTGCTCCATGTGGTAAGCGCATGGGAAGAGCATCCACAGGCTGCTTAACCCTTTCCATGGGGTTTCTCTGGGTCTGTACCCCATCCATCACTAGAGGTTGGGTGAAGGTGCTGGTGGCCGAGGGCCTCCTGTGCAGCACACCTGCATGCAGCAGAAAGTGGGGCTGTGAATTTGCTTCTTGAGCATCTATAGCAGAGCCTGTAGTGCCTATGGGGATGCCACATTGCTCTTTAAATAGCTGTGCCCTTGCAAACCTGGGATGCATTGGGAGTAGAGGATGGAGCCCTAAATAAACCTGTGTTTTCTTCTCTATGTGAGTGTCTGTCATTTCCATGGCCTCCTCTTACAGCCCTGCATTGGTGAGCAGAACCTGGTGGCTGTGAGGCTTTGGTCCCCCTTCCCTATGGCTGAGATTGTCCTCTGGCAGCCTTTATCCCATGGCTTATCTCTGGAAAAGCCCCAGTTGGTAGGCAGCATGGGCTCTGCCTGCACTGCTCCCCTCAAGCACCCCTAATTCCTCTATGGATAAACTTACTCTTTTATATTCTCCTTCCAACTGACCTTTTCCTTGGCATGTTCCCCCAGGGTTCAGCTTTTCCATTTGGATGCTTTGGGGAAGCAACATCCTTTGGGAGCTGCTTTGCACCTGGCTGCTTCTGTTGGCTTTTTTTTGCTGCCTAAATTCCCCTTTCAACTGATTTCCTCTTTATTTTCCTTTCCTCTCTCCCTGCTGAAGAGATAGCACCTTCTGCAGCTGTAGTGATTAAAGGGGAGGGGAAAAAGGAGCCCAGCTTATTTAAAGTAGAGCCTGGCAATATAAAATAAGGTGTGGAGGTGACGAATGATCCCAGGGTATGTTAAAGCAGGGGCTGGCATTTTCGACATCGCTCCTACCCGTGGCATGTTTGAGCACCTGGGAGACTGCCTGTTTTGAAACACTGAGCATCCGCCCCTGGGCCCTAATTTGGGCAAGTTTAAAAACGTCCTCTGGGATTTAAGTCAAGTCGTTGCTGTTTTCCTCTCCCGGAGACCCTGGTGCTGCCATAGGGATGCAGGGCTGGAAGAGGGATAAGAGGATGGATCCCACCCCAGCCCTGCTCCGCCTCCTGAGGATGGGCACCATGCGGAAGTGTGGAGATGGGGAAAGCCTCCCTGGATTTAAGTGCTTTTTAAAGGCTCTTGGAAGCGTATTCCTGTAAGAGGCAGTCAGGAGAAAGGGTGGAAAAGAGCAGAGCTCATTGCATGTGAGTAGCAGGGCAGGCATGAGGAAATTATGCATTTTTCCAGGCTGGCTTATTCCCTTCTGTGTATTAAACATTATTTTAATATTCGAGTGACAATGTTTTATAATTAAGCTAAATGTAAGAGCTGGAGGACACTGGAGAGCTCGGCTTGGTATGAGGAGGTGAGGAAGGCTTCCACCCGCTGCCCAGGATTAACCCCAGGTTGCAGCATCCTCTGCAGCCACGCTGGCATGGACGGTGCCTGGCTCTCAAACACCAACACGCCCTGCACTTGGGCAAGTAAAACCTTTAACTCATAAAGGTTGTAATGTTAATACAGGAGAAAAGCCTTTTAAAAAATTACATTAGTTCACAGACATCTATTGAACTCATGAGGGGAAATCTAGCCCCTGAGAGACAGAAACTAAAGAGCTGAGCCATAAACCAGTATGATAACATCCTTATTATAAGATGCAAATTAAGGGACCCAATTCACTTTAAGAAAGCATTATGAGTATTTAATTTTTCTAGTGGGAATATCTCTGAAGTTGGCCTGTGTGTGGTTTTTTGTGCTGTGTACTTAAAGAAACCCAAGAAGAAAGTAAGTCAGGCCATGAAGAAGCTGCTGAAGGCAGAGTTGAGGATGCTGAGCGATGCTGTGTGTGGCAGAAGAAGCAGCTTATCATGGTGCTTATCATGGGTTGGAGAGCGTGCGTTCATACTGGATTCGGATGGGGACCACAGTTAAAGCCAGAAGCATCATGGTGGGTTTCTAAAGGTGTAATTGGGGTCGGAACCTGCCCTAGGATTGAAGTATTTAATCTCCAGTGTGGTTAGCTGTGTCCTTCTACACCTCTGGTCAGCATCTCAGTGCTGACACTGGTGCCCTGTGTGTCAAGAAGAAGTACTTTTGACTTTCTTAGCAACTTGCTCCCTGCCCTTGGTGTTACATCTCCTTATGGGGGGCAGCCGGGCTGCTGTGATGCCCACAGTGGTGTTGGTTATGGGTTATAGACAACACACAGGCTGCTGAAGGGACCAAAAGGGTGCTTTGCTTGAGGCACCAAATCACGCTGGGAGTGATTTGAGGCTTCACCCTATCTTCCAAGTTTGTTTCTTTTCTGTCCATTTCTTGTTTCCCAGAGCCTTTTAAAGTCACTTTGTAGTTTATCCCCTCCCTCTGAAGTCAGAAGGTGGCATAATCACTGCCTTTGCCCTCACTGTGAGATGCTGGAGGTTAAAGTCCGGAGCCATGAGAAGGACGTGTCAAGCAAGGTGGTGGCAGTTGGGATGAAAGGGGGAGAGCCTCAGTGTTCAATCCACTCTCCATCCAGCTTTAGGGCTGGAAGGTCAAGACTTGTTCATAAAAGCAAAGAAAAGGTGGTACCTTTAATTCACATCCTTAAAGATGAAAGGCCTGGTTCAGCTGCCTGTGCTGGAGCCATCAATGGAAGGCTGGGATTGTCTTTTAAATGTAGAAGATAAAACAAACCCCTACCCTGAAAGGTTGTTTATCAGGCAGGCATTATACAGCTTTCCTATACAACACACAAGGTCAAGGGTTGTCTAAAATAGGGAGAACAGGTAAATACGTGGTGGTTTTATTTGTTTGGAGGAGTTGTAGAGCATCTCTCCAACTATGGAGATGAAAACTGGGATGGAGGCTGCAGCCGGACTTTTGGGTTGGGCACCATTCCCACACTGCAGCTGCTGCTTGGGGTTTGGGGCATGAAATAACAGGGTTTTCCAAAGGCTGGGAAAATTGGCTGTGGGAAACCCCAGTCTCCAGCTGGACCACAATGGCTGTGCGGGTCTGAGCTGTGCATTGAAACCTGTTTCTCATCCCAAGGCTGCCTCCCTATCCCTTTCTGCCAATTGAGTACTTAGGTTTTTTCCCTTCCCAAACTACTGTTTACAGGGAATATTGCTGCTTTTTAAAGCTGTACTGATAGAGCCAGCAAAGACCATAAAATAGTGGTAGGTAGTGGCTGCTGTCAGGCTCTGGGCTAGCTGAACCCTTAGAAATATAGACTCCTTGCTTTGAGTTTTCCTTTTAGAAAGAAAATAAATCCAGTATTCCCTTCTTTTTATCTTGTTTAAGACTCATAAATTCAGCAGGTAACAGGGTTAGTGGACCGGCTAGGCAGCTGTATGGGGCCATAGGTTAGTTAGGCTGGAAGTATTTATGGGGCTGTCGTTCAGCTGATCCCTGGTGGGGGGGCTGTGCTGGCCAGGCAGTGCCGAAGGGGGCTCAATACTTGTTGTACATAGTATTAAACACCCATTAAAACAAAAAGAAACACCCCAAAAATCAAACAAAACAACTTTTTTGGGTAGAGTGGGACATACCAGGGTAAGATAAAGGATATCTTGTAGATATAGAATGGTCAGGGTTGGAAAGGACTTGAAGACCATCCAGGTCCAGCCCCTGCTATGGACAAGGACACCTTCCACTAGGCCAGGTTGCTCCAAGCCTCATGTATTCTGGCCTTGAGCACTGCTAGGGATGGGGCATTCATAACTAAGGAAATGAGTGTTTTTCCCCTCCTGAATCCACATGGAAGCACCCAGAGCAGGATACACCCAGCCAAAAATCACCCTGCTGCAGAGACAGGGGGAATTTCACTCCTCATTCACAAAGTGAACTTTGTGGGAAGGAGGAGAGTGAATATCAGGATGATGCAGAGCTCATGGCCAAACCCTGGTGATAATCTCTCACTGCTGGTGCTTTCCACACCATTTCCCAGCCCCTAAACCTCCCCCTCCCCTCCATTTAGGAATAGGAGCCTCGTAAATCCTTCTGACCCTGATGCTTTATCGGGTGCTCCAGCTTCTCTGTGCAAAACCACGGTGCGGGTGGCAGGGTGAACATCTGCACAGGGGATATCCTCCTGCTCCCTGCTATCGCCATTGCTAAGGCAGTTGTGGTTTTGTAGCTTTTTAGCCCCGAAATGAGGAAGGATGTTCTTCCTTGTGGTTTGCAATTATGGCGTAGGAAGTAACAAACGTGTTTCTGCATCCCAGGCCAGATTCGCTCTTCAGCCGAGCAGAGATGAGGAGTGATGCATCGGGAAAGCAAAAGCCTGATGGTGAATGAGTTATGGAAGTGACTGTAAAAGCTCCCTGGGAGGTTAAATGCAGGTCTGCGCCCATGTGTGGCTCTGGTGGTGTTTGGGAATAGGGTTTAATATCACGCAGCACCTTGCTTGAAAGAAACCGAAACAAAATAACCCAACCAAATTCACATAAACCAAATGAACACCCCCAATTAAAACCCCAGCCTCCCTTTGTGCCTGTGTTGTTGTGGTTGAGAATGTGGTGCCCTAACTCCAACCTCCACCTTTAACCCCAGAAATCCTTCAGATCTTGGGAGCAAGTAATGTATTTGTCTCACACACACACCCATGGCAAGCTGATGTTTGCACCACCAAGGCCTAGAAAAGCTTCAGGATCAGCACCAGCAAAGGGATGGATGGTGAGGAGCTTGGCTGGTCCATCAGTGAGGATGCTCTGGAAGGGCTGCAGGGAGGGTTTGCTCCAGGACAGAGTGATGCCTGATATCTGGTTTGCCATTGCTCCAGAGATGGACCTGGGTCTGGCTTGATGGTGGCTCCTTGAGAGATGCTGCAGGGATGAAAGAAGCTGGTGTGTCCTTGCTATGGCAGGGGTTTGGAACTAGATGGTCTTAATGTCCTCTTCAACACAAACCATTCTATGATTCTATGTGTGCTTGAAGTGTTTTGGGATAATAACTTAAGAGACAGTGAATTATTGATTTACAAGCAGCACAAGCAGCTGGCCTGGACCTGGTCATGGGTGCTCTCTCCCTGTGGTGTGACAGTCACAGTGGGTTGGGTGGCAGAGGGCTCCTGGGCACATCCATCCACAGCAGTGATGTTTCTGAGCACAGGTTTTCTATGGAAGAGCATGGTCCTGCCTGGGGCCAGATGTCTTTGTAGAGGTGCTTCTCTTCAAACCTCCCTTACATATTCCCATGAACATGATGCAAGGTCCTATTTTTACACCTGCTCTGATATAAGGAGTGAGAAAGAGCAGCGATCAGCTTCAAAAATCAGTGGGACTCATAGAAATACTTCATGCTACAGGATTCATTTTAATGATTTTTCTAATTTTGGTGTGTCCTGCACTGCATTGAGAAGGTGGAGGTGAATCCTCCCCACACAGAGAGGTGCAGCCAGGAAGGGCATGATCTTTGCTGATAGCCCTGGCTTGGACATGCCATTCCCTCCAATAGGAGCCCCAGTGCTGGGGCCCATCTGCCTGCATTGCTGGCAGGTTTCAGCATGACTCACAGGAGCCTGGGACAAGGTGGGGTGTTTCCTTCCAGGTCAGGATTTAGGTGGATTGGCAAAGGGCTGTGGGAGTGCTTTTAAGGTGTCTTTTTGCATGTTGTTGTTGTGTTTTCTTTCTCCTCACTGCAAGTAGTGTCAGGCTCTGCCTTCACCCAGGAGATAAGTGAGGATGGGTTTGGGCTGCTGGAGATGCACATTCATCAATCACCTGCATCCCATCCTGTAGCTCTGCTCAGCATCTTCTCTTCTACTCACCCCCCAAACTTCTCCCTATCTCCAGAGGTCAGTTCCTTCACCCTCAATTGGGGCCACCAATGCACCCCCGTCCCTTTCCTCCTCATAGGTGCATTAGTGATGGGAATTGCCTCACACTTACATATTGCCAAACTTGCAATAATAGAAGTAACAGAATGAGAGCAATGAAGCTGCCACATATCATTGTAACACACATCTAAGCCTTTCAAGACTCAGAGCTCTGAGGCTCATGGAGAGATAAACAATAAGCAGTAATTAAAGATGCACACACTATACAGCTCTGAATTGCAAGAGGTTTTGCAATGGATGGACATGCTGTTGTGCTGGTTGAGGTCCTTGCTGTGGGAGTTTGGGGTGTCTGTGAGGATCTGCAGCTGTGCAGCCACTTGCATGTGAGAGATGCTCTGCATTCATGTTACTATTACTATTCAATGTGCATTAATCACTGCAGCTCCAGCTCTGCCAATGCAGGGCTTATAGCCTGCTGTTGCCCACCCAGACCCAAGCCTGGCTGCACTTCTGGTACTGTCTGCTGTAGATTACAGACCTTGTGTGGGCTAAATGCAAGGTTTTATGCCACTGGTTCCCATGGTAAGTATGTATCTGCATGGGATAGACCCGAGGGCAAACCGTCCTGGCACTCCATCAGTGCTTTCCTACGTGCGCTTCTGGGAAGCAGAGGGACAGCCACATGCATGACCTGTTCTTCTGGCCTCTCCTCAATCACATTGCAGCCTCAGGTGCATTTTTAGCTCCTCTGAAATGTTTTTGGGGGTGTTTTTGACATTAGTGCCTCAATCACTATGATTTTTTTCCCCTCCTTTGACATGTCCGAACCGCTTCATCCCATTCTTGGTATTGACATAAAAATGCAGCTGAGAAAACACTGAAGCTGCTTCACCAACTGCCATGCCAAGAAGTAAAGTAAACCAGAAAGTAGTTATTGCACTGAGAGGTTCCTCTTTAAATAAGCTTGGGGGGGGGGAAGTGAGAGTACTTGGTAATTAGATTCTCTCTCTCATCCTAATTGCATTACTAATAAATCAGCTCTGAAGATCTGTTTCTTTTTAAGTTTTCTTGAATTTAGCCTTTGTCTGAGAATCTTGGAACAACAGAGCTGGGGTAAATATGATTAACCCATAGTTAATTACTGGGGTATTTCAGCTCTGCCCTGTGGATGTTCATCCTGTGATGGTTAACCACCGGCCTCTCTAAACCAGCCCCTGCCAAACCTGGGGGAGAGGAGCAATGCTGAGCTGTGGTTACTAATATTGTTTAAGTAAAAGTGCAGGAGAATTTACATTAAGGGATAATTTGGCACACACATGAGCCCAATGGAAAATGAATAACTTTTCCTCAGCATGCCTTTTCATTCCGCCCTTTTACCCCCCTCTCTTTACATGGTTGCTAAAAGGCCAGGGAGTTTTAGTTTAGCAAATACATAAATATCTCCTTCAATTTCAGAGTCCTGGGCCCTGAATCCCTTTAAGCTCAGATTAAAGCATATGTATGTTGTATATTTTCTTTCTTAGAAGAAGTGAGGATGTTTAGTTAATATATAATTATGTATGGGATCCATGGGCTGGGGATGGGGAGAAACCCATGAGCCAAGCGAGGGGAGGACAAAGTAAAGCCCCCCTGAAACAATGTGGGACATTCTCTTTCCTTGTATTAAAGTCAGGGCAGGTCTCTTGCACTAAGAGGTGAGTGATGAGGGCTTTTTGGTGACCTTCCACCGAAATCTCATGCTGTTGAAACCTGGTGGTTGCACAAGCAGGTACCATGCCATAGGACTCCCACACTTTCAGAACAAATCACAGCTCCCAATTCACCACTGGTTCATGTGCTTTGATGCACTGGTTCATGTGCTCCAGGTTACATCTCTGTGACACGTGGTCAGATGATTTATCAGGAAAATCAATGCTAATGGATTAAATAAATAAATCCTTGGTGAATATGATGTAAATCCTGGATTGAAGGAGTTTGCTCTCCCTGCTGTTTGACTTGCATCCATGCTTTGCACAGTTTTATTGGTGTCATGCACAAATTTCTACTGGGTATAAAGACAAGGACTGTTGTCTGACAATGTGGTCACCTTCAGTAGGAAAAAGAATGTTAACGTCCCAAAACACAACAACCCATGGGTGGTTTGAACTGGAAAACTTGGGACACTGGAGCATGCTATCTCCATTAGGAGAAAGTCAGTGAGACTGGAGCTGCTCCACAATGGGGGATGACCAAGGGTAATATGTGCTCTTGCTTGTGGCTTCACCTGCAGAGCTCTGTCCCATGGGGTCTGACCTAGATGGGCAGAGCCAGCTACAGATCACAGGCTCCACTGACAGCCCCAGGCATGACCAGAGCCAAGAGCCAGATAGGGATGGAGACAGAGATGGATAGGATGGAGGAGACAAGGCTGCAGCCTCCAGGATTCACCTGATCCACTAATCCTCTTATAGCTGCTCAGAAAGCATCCAAGGCTGCCTTGCTTGGCCAGGGATGGGAATGTACTGTTGGGTGCTGAGGCACTGGAATGGGTTGCCCAGGGAGGCTGTGAATGCTCCATCCCTGGCAGTGTTCAAGACCAGGCTGGATGAAGCCTTGGGTGATATGGTTTAGTGTGAGGTGTCCCTGCCCATGGCAGGGGGTTGGAACTGGATGATGTTAAGGTCCTTTCCAATCCTAACTATTCTATGATTCTATGACCTTCAGCTATGACCATCCACTCATCACCCACAGGTGGAGCATCCAGCCCACTGCACCTCCAGGTGTTCCTGGTTACAGAGGCCTAATAGGTAGCTGATGGGGTAGGTGATAAAGGCATGGGCTGATAGCAAACTGAGGAGTAAAAGGTTGGAGTTGAATTTGGAAGCAGTTTGTCCTTCTATGGTGAGAGGCTCCTGTGTTTTGGGGGTTTACCTTGATGCTCTTGGGATGTCTTAGTGGGTCCCTTGTGAGTGTGAGGGGTTCCGGTGCCACCCAGCAGCATTGTGATGTCAGTCTTCACTCAGAATCTGCTCTGAGTTCTGCAGCCTGGTGCTTGTGCTTCAGCTGTCTTTGTTTCTTTGGACCTGGGAGGCAATGCCTGTGGTGTTCATTGAGTTTGGCTGGCTCAGAAAGCATCCTTGGACTCAAAAAGCCTCTGGGTCTGTGCAAGGCCTGTGCTTCTGATCACAACCCAGGTCATCAAGGTACCAAGTCTACTCTGGATATGGGGGAGCAAAGCTGCATTGCTCTGGGAGAGAAGAGAGGACGTTCTCACCTAGTTTATAGAGGATGGAGACTTTAACAAGGTGCTTCCTGTTGAGCTTCACTTGTGTGCCTTATGTGGCACCTCATCTCACCCTGCTCATCTTCATGACCACTGTGGGTTGTTCTGAATGAGGAAGACTAGATGTTTGCTGGGAGGTGTTCTCCATGGGGCAGGTGAGTAGTACCCATATGTTGTTCTCTGCTGCTGCTCTTTAAATTGTTCCTCTCTTTAAGACTGTAGCTCTTTGTAAATATGTCATCTCCCCATGCCCACAGTATGGCATCTGCAATGTATGTTATATCACACCATCTTTCTCCCATGTTTGCCATGGGGACAGGAAAGCTTAGCATGGATTATGCATCAGGCTTTTGTAAAGCCTCTGTAACCTGGCACTGTGGGCTCAGCTTAGCCCTTTGTGCAAGAGAAACACACTGGGTGTTATGAGTGTGCAGGATTGTGTAGTGCTGCTTTGTAAGAGAAACACTGGGTGTTATGAGTGTGCAGGATTGTGTAGTGCTGCTTTGAAGACATACCTCTAGAGCTGGAGGCATGGTCTGTGCTGACGTCTTCATTGTGAGAAGATACATTGCTCCGTTATCCTAGCAGAAATACATATTTCTTCCCTGTACCTAACAATTCCTGGTTTAGGGAAGGGCTGTGTTTTAGTGCTGCAGTGGGCAGAGGAATTCAGATGGCTGGTAGGTTTATCTTAGGGGTCTGAAGCTCATTGGATGTCCCTCAGCACTCTGAAATTAATGGAAATAACCAAACTATATCACCTGGAGACATCAGCATCTCTTACTTACAAGAGGGAGGGAATATTCAACCTCTCTGATGAGCAGCTTTGTACTGTGACTAGCTTTGCCCTTGCTGGTGAATCAGGGATGAAACCAAGATGGGTTAATTCCTCTTTACCTTGGGGAAGTAGCAGGGGACCTTGCAGAAGCAAATGTGGTGGCTGGAGACCAGATGATGTCAAACTGCTGGATTTTGCTATTTAAATAATCTCTCTCTGCAGTTTAGTGAGTGGTGGGGTAGGGCTGGGGGGAGGTGGGCAGGATTTGGGGCTGGGGGACCCCACTGTGTGTCCTGCCTGTAACTGGGGTGGATGGAAGAAAGTGCAGCAGATGCTGGTCCTGCACCAAAGCCAGACCAGCTCCTCTGGTTCTAGGTCCTTGTATTCCCTTTCAGTCCCCCTCTGCATGCAGGAGACCCAGTCCAAGGACACCTTTTCTTCCTTTTATCCCACTGCAGAAGCACTGGAGCAGGCTTACCCAGTCCCAGTATGTCTGGGGTCTGCATGGTGCTGAGCTCAACCCAAGTCTCTTGAGACTATCTCCAAACACCACCAGTCTTCATGGTCCATTCCACTACCTTGGTGGTGTTCTATCACCTTGTACTTGAAGGCACCACAGCCCTGGTCTGTCCTCCCCCCAAACCACCCTCCTCTCCTCTTAACACCCTAGCAAAGGTCAGCTTTATTCATGCTTTGGCAAACCCTCACTACAACTGGCTGGACTGGTTTGAAAATGCCTGGTGGCAACCTCATGAAAGCTTGTTTGAGAATTGCATCTCCCAGGCAATGAGTCACTGTCCGGGATGGCGTGACATTGCACTGTTAGGTGTCCCGCTATACAACCAACCAGTCCAGCTTGGCTTCATCCATCAAGGTCTTGCATTGCCCAGCAGCAGCCTAAGGTGTTAGCTTGGTGGTGTTATGGTGTTGAAACCATTTTGGCTGCTCCTTCCTCACCCCTAGCATGGCCATGGGACACTTGGCTTTAGCTTTTGAGTAACTCCAACAGCAAGGATTGCAAGATAAAGACTTATCCATTAAAACATCACCCTTGACTCCTGTGGACCCTGAGCTGCTCTCATCCGTTCTTGTTTGAGCGATTAAGGATTGTGCCATTAGTCTACTCCTTAATGAACATTGAAATGCTGTCTGGAAATGAAAAGGCGTGTGTTTTCTGTGACACAAACAAAGCCAGGACTATTTTTCACTGTACTATGGTCCTCTAAGTGTTGGGTGTCACCTTGCCGGAGCTCTGGCAGTGCCCTCATCTTTGAACTAAACCGAGAAGTGGGAATCTTGTGGCTGGTAATAGCGAGGCCATTATTTTAAGGATACAAATGTTTAATGTACAATAACGAGTCACATAATGAACGTCCAAATGAGTGATGTTTTCTTCAGTTTTACATTCCCAGAGGCGCAGAAAGTATTGGTCACTTTGACACGGAAAGCAGCCAGGCAATTACACTGGCGTGCTCCGAAAAGAGATTTGATTTCATAACTCAAAACTTGAAAAAAAGGCCCAGAAACACCCTGAGCTTCCTGGTTGCTGCTTTGAATTCAATTTGCTTCCACTCCAGCTTAAAAAGGGATGTGGGGTTTAGGGCTGTATTTAACTCTTAGCACCTCAGAGCTAGCATTGGGTCTTGGGAAGTGAGGATGTAGAAAGGAGAGCAACAAGGGGCATCTGTAAAGGCTTTTTCCTTATTATGGAAAGGGAAACTAAACCGAATGGTGTCCATGTACCCTTTGCAGCAAGGGGGATGCTGTGATAGTAACACCCCAGGGAGGTTATCACCTCCCTGGGGTACAGGTGGGGTACCACCAGCCAGGAGCAACGCTGGCTTGCTTGAGATGGAGATACTCGGGTTTGGGTGATGGTCTGATCCTCCCACCTCCATGTTACTGAAACTCCCTGTGGCTTTGGTATAACAGGGTTTTGCCCAGAAGCTTTCAGTACCTTCTTCCTTTTTTGCCTTATTCATAAATGAGTTAATGAGAGAAGTCTTGTGAGACATTTTGAGAGTTTAGGCCTAAGTCTTAATTCTTCCTTTATGGAGCTTTTGGGGAAAATAGTACCCCTGTCATTTTACCTGGCCAGTATCAATTAATTACTTGTCGTGCTGCAGAAGATAACGAATCCTGAGTAATTTCAGTAACAGCAGAAAACCAGTCTCACCCATGTGTGCATGGGGAGGTCTCAAATTAAATGTTGCATTAGAAAGCAAAGTTCTAGTGTAACAACAAGAACAACAACAGAAAAGAATTCCAAGTTTTATCTATTTTACCAAAGGCTAAAATGGATTCTTATGTATATTTTATAAGAATATTTGTTTTGTGTTTAGCCCAGCATTAAGGATACTTTTTTTCTTAATAAGCTCATGTCAGAGCTCCCGTAACCGTAGCCTGAAGGATATGTTTTGTGAAAATGAAAAATGAACATATTATTTACCTATCAATACTGTGCAACGTTGATCAATGCAAACCAGCAGCGCTCTCCCCCCCTCTCCTGCTCCCACCATTCCAGGAGGCGGGTTACCCTGTCTGGGCAGTGCTGGGACTTTATCTGTAATATGGAGCTTTCAACTGCCGGGCCGACAAAATGCCTCTCTGACAGCCAAGCCATTAATTACCATCATCTGAGCCTAATTCATTCATCCCTTTCCCTCTCATGCAGAGGGACAGGGAGGGCTGAGGGCACTTGGGGAAACGTAGGCATGATTCCATATTCGTTATGCGGCGAGCGCTGTCTGCGACTTTGTTGGTTGCAGTGGCTTTAATTGAATTGGCTTGCCAATAAAGCTGTTGTCATTCAGTAAGTGAATTTGTTGTACTACTCGCACCACAGCTGCTGCATACAACCAGGCGTTTCCTGAAGGCAAGCCAACCTTGTGCTACCCTGGCTGGATATTTTTCTTTTTGCCTTTCCCCAAAACTCATCCATAACGTGCTGTGTAATATCCTTTGGGTGCTGTTTCCCACTAGGGAGAAACGGGTGTCACGGGCTTGAGCCCCTCTTACAGGGGTACATCACAACCCCAAAAAGCAGTGGCTGTGGGTGCTGGTTATCCCTCAGGGTATGGGACCGGCTGGTCAGCCCATGTGTTCTTTCAATTAATGGGCTCTGACCTCCGTTACCCTGCGCTGGTCATGATAGAGCATCATTGTTCCTAGCAGTAAAAATAAATACAGAATATGACAGATAATATATTTTGTTAGTCAGGAGCTTAGAGTCCCATTAAGAAGTCTAGCAATATTGATAAAATAAAGCAACATTAGGAGAGGCATTTATTATAGGATATGTAGGCTGTTGGGCCAAAAAAAGACTCCAACTTTCTGCAGTTTATAAAACATTAGGGAAGGAGGGAGGGGGAACTGCTTGATTTATGGTGGCTGTAAACTGATACCGAGATGAAGTAAAATATCCAGAGGTCTGAGAAAGCATTACTTCTTGTGTTTTATTAACACATGGCATGAGAGTAGATGTATTAGCCCAGAAAGTGGTCCATGAGGCAGCTGAGTGGTGGCTATGGACCAGTGGTCCCCATACAAACACTTCATCCTTCTCATGGAAGGTGCTGAGATGCAAACCTACATCTGAACGCTACCTCTGCACCTTCTTCTCTCTTAGGTCAAAGAAAACCCTCATATTTTATCACCCCTGAAGAAGGAAGGGAGCAGATCTGGACCATTTTCAATACTTTGTGGCTGAGTCCCAACTCCAATTGGGATGAATTACTTTCTCTTGGTGCTATGCTGAGGTGGGGGAATTACCCCAAGAAATAAGCTTTCACCAGATATTATTTTTATATAACTTCATAAAACATTGCATTTAAATCTCAGCTCATTCCATGAGATTTATGCTTATTGTAGCTTATTATTAACACATCCAAAATATGGGTAGGTAGGGTGTTTCAAGTGCTCTGCTCAAATTGGATCATGCTCAGCTGGATGCCTAACCGAAACTGCAGAAGCTGAAGTAATATTTTGGGTGTTGATCTCCCTCGAGGTGAATCATAAAGTTGAAGAGATAAGCTAGCAATTAGATGGTCAAACCAGTACATGAAAGCCTGTTTCTAGGCATCCAGTAAAAAACCTATTTTCACCCCATATAGCCTCATGTTATTTGAGTAGTAACTTGTGAAGAGAAGTGTAAAGTTGATTCATAATGGTAAAACATTCCTTGACTTCAGTGCCAATGGACATAGCCTGTGATGGGGACTTGTTGCCTTCAGCGCAGAGAGCCTGCTTGTACAAATCTGGAAGTGGTTTTGGCAAAGGCTGCAGTGCCTGTTTCCAGCCCAGAAAGTCACTTTTCCTGTTAGTTGGGGGATAAAAGTGTATATAAAGCTTGAGGGTCTTAAACCAGCTGGCTTCTCTCATCTTTGTGAGGGATCAACTCTAGGACTAAAGCCATAATTGCAAACATCCCATTGATGTCCATAAAACTGTGTTTTGTTTACCCCCTGTTTCTTTGGATGTTTCCTAAAGACCTGCAGGGATGAACACAGATGAGTTTGTCCCATTTCCTGCTGTACCACAAGTCTGGGTGTCCGTGGCATGGGACAACCTGTATGGATGGAACATTTTCTGCTGGAGCTTCAGCTCTGCTGGGGGCAAAGAAGATGGGGAAATCCTAATGGTGAATAACCTGTGGTTTAAGTTACTCTAAGTAGCCCAATTTACCTTGATCACTCCTTTTAGAGCAGTAACGCTCAGTAAGTGGCTGTGTCAGTCAATTATAGACTTAGGGTAGCTGACAACCTTTTCTCCTATCATCTCTTCCCACCACTCCCCAAGCCCAGAGAGGGCAAGCCCAATGACAGCAAGCACATGTGAACCTCTGTAAGTAGTGGCAAGCAGCCAAGATAAAAGTTCAGGATAACTTCATATTGCCTTTTCCTTACATTATAATAGATGTGGAATGCAATTGCATTACTATTTTCTTTTTTAAAAGACCAAGCTGACAAGGCTTTTGTGTGCCTGTATTCCCCACACCATTAGAAATAAATGTTCAGTATGAAGAGCCATGTAGCTCTCAATTAGCAGCTAATAAAGTAGGCTCTTCTTTATTTAGAAGGGTTATACTTTTCTTAATTCTTCTGTGCCCTCCACATTTGTGGCTTAGGGAAACCTCACAGGCACACTGACCTCCCTTTGGAATGAGATTTCTGTGCAGAAAACACAAATAAAGGGTAATTTCTTGGAGGCTGAGATGAATGATTGGGAGAGCAATGACTTGGAGAAAGAAGACTTGAGTGGAAGGGAACTGACCACTGAAACCAGACCCTAGAAGTACCATAAATACAGGTTTGCAGCAAGCTAATGTTTGTTTATTTTCTCTATGGCAGGCATTACTTTTGCCTTTAAGCATAGTAGGGTTGGCAAAAGAGAGAAGTTAATCTGGAACCATCTCAGGAATGGAAGGGGAATGTGGTGAACAAATGGTCACATCACAAAACCTGGTTATAACTGAGTGGTTCTCACTGAAATAACTTTGTGCACCTTCAGGTGACTGACAGCACAAGCTTAAGAGCTTCATTTCATGTGCCAAGCTTGTGTCAAAGTAACCTATGCACAAACAAAAACAACAGTCTAGGTGTGTGAGAGCTTCGGCTTTTGAGGGGGAGAATGACATCCATTAAGGTTTATGAACACCCCACTGGTAAGAATCAACTCATGTCTCTTCCAGCTTGTGATACAGGGTTCTGGTGGGATGTGCATCCTGGTGCCAGCTGGTCTTCGTGTCTCTGCTAGCCACGGGAGGGCTTGGATCCTTTACACCCAACCCTCCGCTGGCTGTTGAAGGTGTAATTAACTGTGTGGGTGGTAAAATAGCCCAGGGCTCCCCGTTTGCATTTTGTGCAACTGGAACGTACCCTTCTCGTTCGGGTAACATGGCAAATAAAACCCGAGCAGGGCAGCGGCGAGTGTTGATGAGGAGTTTTGAAATAGCATGAGAATGGGTTTTATGACTGTATATTGCTTGCTGAGACTGCAGGGCTGGTGCAAATAATCTATTAAGAGAAGGCTTTTGTGAAGCTCTATGGGTTTTTAAAGAGGTTTATGGCTTGGCTAGCAACTGTCTGCTGTGTGAAAGTCTGCAGGTATGAGTCTTCACAGGGCCACATTGGCGTAAGTGCTGCTTTGTGTCGCAATGGGTGCGAGGTACCTGCAGCTGGAGTTTAGGGGCAGGATCCCAATCCTGCTGGAGGCAAGTGCCTGTTACATGGCCCTGCTGTGGGTTTTTCACATGCTGTTTCCAACACCCAGGCTTGCGCTCTTGCACCAGCAGTGAATTGGATGTTTGCAACTACTGTGTGCTAAGTCAAGCAATTTCTTTGTGTCTAGGATGAGTATTTATAGCCTTTTTTCTTGATTTAGGGTGCTGCAAGCAAGGTTTGGCACACATATTGTTTCATGGTGGGGGTCTTGATCATTACAACTCTATTGCAAAGGAGAGCTGATGGGTTCCCTTCCCAAGAGGCCAGGATTAGACCTTCCTCAAGCTTCCCTGCTTGCCTGTGTGATCTGAGACATAGCCTGAACTTTAGTGGTCCAAACCTGCTGGCTGTGAAGGATCAAGCTAAAAGCTAGGTGTATGTGGGAGGGGATCAGTTGAGTTTAGGGCTCTGCCCTCTGACACGTTTGTACTCTTTCACAGCATCTTCATGGGCTTGGTGATTTCAAGCCTTCCTCTGTGCGAAGTTTTAACTGCTTTCCATGGGCTGCCTGTGCCCTCGTGTTCTTTTTGGAGGAGAGCTATGAGATAATTATTATTTCTCTTTTTTTCCTCCAAAAGCACTATGCAGGAAGCAGCCCCACTGCTCTTTTCCCTGCTGCCTTCCAGGCTTTTAAGTTTACAGCAGGGGAATGAAAATCACCTCAAGGCTTCCTATGGGCATCCCCCTTCCTCGTGGACAAGCAAGTGCAGTGCAAGGAGGACCATCTCCCTATAGCCCAGCAGCAGGTAGAAATTGCCTTTCTCTTTGTGCATGGTAGAAGACCTTGTCTGAGGTCTCCTATGGCCTTAGAGGCACTTGTTGGAGTTTGTACATGCACCTTGGTGCACAAGGATGCTTCTGCCTGTTTAAGTGATGTGGCAAGTGGTCAGTCCTGATCCCAGCTGCAGCTGTCATAGACTGGGGAGTGTGGAAGTGTCTGTTTAACAGGGTGATTTGATGTCAGTATTTAGAGATATGCTTGGTTTGAGTCTGTAGTGGACTATATGCTACCTCTCACTTTTACAATGCATATTTCAACTCTGCTTGGTACAAAGCCCTTGCACATTAAGCATCTCTCAGATGTACAGAATATCCTGGTTGTCTTTCAGTCCCATGTCCAGTGGACCTATTGATTAGGACATACTACTGTTGCTGCTGTTAACTGTGTTGAGAGCCAAGACCTGGGTTTTGCTGGGAGAAGGACACCTTGCACTCACCCCAGTGCTAATCTGAGCTTGACGTTTCAATGTGGGACAGCCCCATTCAGAGCTGATGTTTGCCTTCCTCTAAGAGGTCTATCTTGGGTGGACTTAGTAGCTCTCCATTTCTATTTGTTTAAAGATTATGCACTGAGGTCAAGATTTAAAACCTCTTGAAATGGATGAAAATCTTTCTGCTGGCTTTAATGGGCTTTGCTCCAACTATGCAAGTGCAGAGAATTCAATGAAATTAGAAACCAGAACTTACAAAAACATGCAGGTGAGATGCAGAGAGGCTGAAATAAGACAAAAAGAAGGTGAGAAGAAGAAAAAGGAAAACAATCCTGAGATGTGACAGAGGTCTTTTTCTGAAGCTTTTCTTTCTGTTCCTTTCAAACTACTGTAAAATTGTGGTTTCAGTGTTACAGGCCTTTTCATGGAGACAATGTTGCTCTGAACAATGAATTTCCAGGTGATCCATTTCAATTTGCTTGTGATCACCAGGAAGGGAGGATATTCAGTTTAAAGCAGCTCGCCTGTGTGGAATTCACAATGATGAGAAATCTTCTGGAGCTGGGAGTAGGACTGTGTAGCATGCTGTATTGCAAACCTTTGCATGAGCTGGATGTTGCCTTTCCTAGTCCAGATCCTCCCTGCAGCTGGAATTACTAATATACAGTTACTTGGACACGTCTAGATCAGTGTGCAGTGGAAGGGTGGGCATCAGCAGCAATTTTAATGAAGTTTAAAGGTGCTTTATATTGATTTGGAAATGACCAAAATATTAATCCATAGACCTGGGAATACCCTGCAAAATACAGAAAGCATTATTAAGCTTATGTAGCTTTGGAAAACACCATGGCACAAGAGGGGAAGAATGTGATCTGCTCTAAGGTCCTCATGTCTGAGCATCCCAAATCTGATATAACTCTGTGCATACTCGCCCAACTCCCTCCCATCACTGCCAGGCTGAACAAGTGTGGACAAACCCTGCCTCCACCTGCTGCCAAGCTTCTCCAGCTCTCTTTACCAGTCTGCCCAAGTGCTCAGGCAATAAGATTTGTCCTGCCCTGTTTTTGCAAAGGGATTTGGTGATTGCAAAACATGTCACATTATTGACTGGAAGTTGTTACCATCTGGTGGCTGTTTAGATGGTCTGGTACTAATGAGTAGGTAATCTCAATCGAGTTTCTAAGGGACAGCTGTCCTCTCTCGCTTTCTTCCTCACGATCATACACATCATCATTGTACCGGACACTAATTGGCGTTCTTATTTGCAAAGATGAGTTACGAACGGTCATGGAAGCGCTTTCCACAAGGAATGGCTTGTGTGTGGATAGGAAGAAATCTGCCTTTCCGGCAGCTGCATTGTGTTTCATGTGCTAAAAGGATTTCAGGTTTCTAGCAATGTTATACAAGCCTTAAACGCTCTCTAAAGAAGGAATCAAAGGATGTGAGCTATTGTAGATGAAGCAAGGCGAATGAAAACAGTGCTATCCCTTTGGCTTATTTCCTACCCCTCCCACAATAGGTGCCTGCTCCAAAGTGTCTTGTAAATTCATGCCCAGAAAATGCAACTTAAAATAAGTCTAGAGTTGTGATCGAGTGGAAGCTTTTCAGTGGCAGAAGCATCTAATGGTTGCTGCGTTCATGGTTGTTACGGGTTTGGTATTTGAAATGTAATTCAAAATCATGCAAATGGTGAGATTGGTGCTGCAGGGGATGCTCCCAGGGAGGGTAGTTTGTGGGGAGAGTGTCAGAAGTGATGTGGGATAGTAAATCCTGATCAATTACAGCCTGAAAAGTGTCATTGTCTCCCACAACATAAAGTGTGAGCACAGATTGCCTTTCATTGCTTCTGCACCCATTTACCTGCCCTCTCCATCCATTTGCTCACGGGGGTCATCATGAACCCAAGCAAGCCCTGGGTTTGGATGGACAGTCTTCTTCTGGTGTGGAGGTCTCCAAGAGATACGTTTGCTGAAAGCCATGGCATGCCTTGAAGACAGAGATGACTAAAGCTTGTTTATAGGAGAACATGTGCTCTGCTCTGCTGGAGTCGAGATCCCCTGCAGACCTCAGCTTCTAAGGGTAGAGTTTGGGTTGTGTCCTTTTGCTCTACCATGTCTCCAAGCCCAACTGCTGTCTGAGGCCTCGAGTATTTTGTTTCTGCCTTGGACTTCCTTGCTGGCAAGTCATTGGAGATTGCAGGTGGTTATTTACTTTCATGCAGTTCCTCCTATCCCCCTCCTTATCTCAGCCTGTCTGTACTGACTTCAGGCTCTTCTTAAATCTGAGCAGAGCACTGGTGGCTGCAGTGATGATGTGGTGTTAATTTGTCTGAGTGTGTTTATTTCAAGTTCTGGTCAGCAAGTGCGATATCTCACCCTGTTGGAAATTACCCGTGGTAACTGGCTACTGGTGAGAATTGTGCTTACTTTACTTAACAGCAAAATTGTGCATGAAATACAACTGTCTAAAGGTTTGGTTTGGGGAAAAAATACTTAAAAGCATTATTTTGTTCAGTTTTGGAGCAGGTTTTGGGGGGTTGAGGCCAAAGAGAAAGGTAGGCTTCACTGTCTTCTTTAAGCCATGTGTTTTGTTATCACAATGGCTTGATCCATCAGGCGCTCTGTAGAGGCACGGTGTAAAGGTGTACACTTTGGCCACAGATGTACATGTGGAACAGCAGCACTGAATCACCTGTCATCCTGTATAGCTAGGGTGAAAGGGGAAGCTATTTACATAAATTATTGGAGAGCAGTAAATATTATTTCATGATATCACATCAAGATTAACTTAATCAAACTTGATATTAAGAGGCAGAATGATTTGCTTTTAGTCAAAGACACAATTAAAGAAGGTGCTTGAGGGAAAAGGAGAGTGCCTACTTAGGAAGATTTTTATCACACAATGGGTGATGGGTTGGGAAGCTTATAACCAAGGTCTTAACTCCCTTGTGGATTTTGCAGCTACAGCCCTCCTAATTCCTGTTGTAGTTTCAGGAAGGGTAGGCTTTTTGTTTTGTTCTCATTGCCCCAGGAAAGGAGCTTTGACTCAAAGGGAGAGAACTCTTAATCTTTTTAACACATATTTCTCATATCAAGGGTTTGTGGAATATTTTGCAAAGATTCTCTGAGGAAAATTAATCCAAAGTAAAGGGGAAACCATTAACACTTCCCAGACGGACTGGAATTCCTCCTGGCCTCAGTTACACTGTGGGTCAAGACTGTGCCTTTTGCTGCCTGGAGTCTGTAGAGGGTTAGTGCTGCTTTAACCTCCTCTTCCCATGCCACTTTTCCCTTGACCAATAGATCCATGTCTGTTGAATAAAATCATGTTACTTATTTGCCATGAATAGGTTCACTTTCTATTTAGGCAACTGGAAGTCAATGTCTGGAGTTGCCCCATGTTTCCATAGCATATGAAGCATTTGTAGCTCTTCCCAATGCTTGAAGTGAGAGCTCAGCATGCATTCACTGAGAGAACAGATCCCTTGGTTTTTTATTGCCTTTACAATTGTCTGTAAGGTAATTGCTCTTACACAACTTAATATGTTAACAGGAAAGTAAAAGCTGACCCATCTGGGCAGTCCCTAGGTAAGTCCTGCTCCCTTTCCTTTCTGAGGAAGGCTGAGCTTTCCTTCACTCTCATTGTATTATTTTAATCAAAACCCAAATTATCAGTTGGGGGGAGAGCTTAAACTGAAAAACCTTTGACAAGTCTAAACTGTGCCTTCCCTTTGTGTGAAGCACATCTTCCTCGGTTCCCCACAGCGGCTGGAGGAGCTGGGAAAGGCTAAAGATGTGCTCAGCGCATTCCAGGATTAGGCCCATTGTTTAAGTAATAACACTCAATCTCACCAGCCTGTGCTTACCACGAAGTCTTTATTTTTATTTTCCATCCAGGCTTTCTTCATGAAAGATGTAAGAGCTTTTATTTTTCTATAGCTCTTTCCCTGTCCTTGCCTTCCCGGTGCTTTCACAACCCTCTATGCAAGGTGATGTGACTCCTCTCCCTGGTGTTCTAGGTGACTGAGAGCAGAATTTGGTTCAGGATATTGGTGAACTACTTTAAAGAAAATATTAACAAAATCTGTAGCTTAATTGCTATCCTGTTTGTTTGGTTCAAGTGATGCATAGCGTTGGTTCTTCAGCAACCACCTGTGGGATGCTCAGGCATTGTCAATATATCTATTCCTATTTTCAATGCCTGAGTAATACAAGCATCTGCTGCTGCTCGACAAGTGATGCTCTGTTGACCATTTCTGACAACTCCCACCTGTTCGTGTTTGCATAAGCAAGTTTGAAATGCCCAGCCATGGAAAGAACAGCCCTAGCACTGCTTTGCAGCCAGGGCTTTTCCCAGTCTAGCTGCTTCAGGTACCTGTTGGTCATTGATTTGTAGTGAGGACAACACCTTCTTTAAGGGTTAGTCACCTCTGAAATAAGACCAGCTTTGCAGGCATAATTACTGTAGGATAGAGAATTATTAGATCTTCTTGTAATAATATCCCAAGCTGCAATACTGCTTCAATAGCAAGGAGACGGTGGTGAAACTGAGACTCATGATGTCCATATGGCCTTGGCCAGGGAGTCCACCAATATTGCCTTGGAGTGCAAGCAGATGCAGAGTGCCCTGTGTACAGCTATTAAAACATAGTGTATGTGCTGTATCTTGTTCTCCCTGGTCTTCATTACTTAAACTGCTCCACACAGGGGAGGAATAATCTCTTCTACAGTAAAGATAAGGGAAAATCATTCTTGCATTGCTCACCCTGAGCCCTCCTCTTTGGCAATGCAATGCATCCAAGGTCAGGGGGTATGTAAGACTCTCCTCTGAGGATGGGTCTGCAGCTTGCAGAGGGGATAAAGCCTGGACCTTTGTTTTGGGGAGGTTCTTCTCTGATACACCCTGTGCATTCACCTCAGTGGTTGTGCATCCTTGTTTTGTCTTGCAAGCTATTTAAGCTTGTCCCCTGGAGCTTTAATGTTACACTAACACTGGTTTTATATTTTCATAGCATTCTTTAGTCCCATGGTTTTCTGATTTGATGCTCTATATCCTGTATTCCTAGTACTTAGCAAGAAAACCTCTTACAGAAATGAAACTTTCCATATGTAGCTTCCTCTTCCCTACTGCTATGGGAGACCTTTCCTATCTCAGCTGCTTAAACCCTGCCAACAAAACATGTATCTTCTGGAATTGCCCATTTCTGCCAGGTAGCTGAAGGGGAGAGGGGTGACACCCATGTTTTCTTTACCAAGGCTGAATATTTTGGGTCCTCTCCAGCATTTTGTTGCATTGGCTTTGCTCAGTCAATTGCTGCCAACTTGCTCAGCCAACAGTGGCAGGAGAGATGTAATTTGGGCTCAGCTTATGTCAAAGGAGAAACCAGTGAGCAAGTGGCTTCATTGCAGGGTTGGATATGGTTTAATTAGTACCTGATATAAACCAAAATGGTAATCCTGCTTAGATTATATTCTCTTTTTATCATGAGTAGCCATAGCAGAGGCTTTAGTTGTGTTAAATACCTGACTTGTCCTGGAAGGAAAAAAAGAGGCAGTCAGTGGTTTCCTTTACACCTTAATGCTTTTGGGCTCAGGAACATCTAAGTAACTATTTTAATGAGAAGACTGCTGGTGAAATGCAGGTAAGATCTTAAAGACTTTAATTGCTCCTGTGGAAGTCAGTCCAGGTTAAATAATAGTGCTCAGCTCCTGCAGTGGGATACAGAGCCCTTTGGGAACCAGGGAGGGGAACAGCTCCTGGGATGTCTGGGGAAGCAGGTAGTGAAGTGAAGCGCAATGGGTGTTACTGGTGCAGTATTAGTTAATATTTCTGCTTCAGGATCACTGCGATAAGTGTTTTGTGGAGACCTCAGCCAACAGGGTAAGTGTGGGAACAGCAAGGTCTCAACATAGGGAAAAGTCAAGCGGTGCAAGTTGAAGCACCTTGCCTCTGGCTCAGCTCGCTTGAACAGGACTTACCTGTGGGTAAGGCATTCATTGAAGACTTGAGCTGAATTGTAGGGTTTAGCTGAGGTTTTGTGACATCTGCAAGTTTTAATCCAAGGCCCAAACCCAGGGACATAGATAATTCCATGAGTGGATTGTACAGATAAATTCATTAATGTTTGTGAAATACCTGGGAGCCACATAGGCATATCAATGAGTTCAGAGTGTTATTACTGCATGGACTTTGATGCAGTCCCTTCATGTTAGATCTCCCAAACATTTCCCTCAAAAGCTTGTGCTTTTCTTAGGAGAGGTTTGTTTGTTTGTTTTCTTTATTCAGTGTTGATTTCAATTGAAAGTCTTCAGAATCTGAGCCAGCCCTTTAGGTGCTTGGAAATGTTCAGAGCTTCCCCAGGCTTATTTATTTAGTCAATAATACGTTAGCAAGTTGCAAACTTGAGGTGTAAAGTTTTAGCAAGTCTTAATTTTGCCTTGGGAAGCTCTGTAGGTCTCTGTATGCACAACCCCAGTGAGCTCAGGCTCAGCTTGGTTCCTATAGGGACGTGGGAATGATCTGGTGGGGGTTTTGAAGGCAAGAGTAGAGCAAACCCAAGTGAAAAGGATTCTGTTGCTTTGGCTATGACTAGGCTGAAACTGGGAAGTGCTTGCTCGATGCTAAGGACAGCTGAACGTTAAGAATTTGATGTAATCCTAGACCTCAGGCATGAAACTCAGCTTGACCTTTCCTGTTGGGTGCCTTTGTGCAATCCTACTGGACATTTAGCAATGAGAAAGGAAGCGGAGGAAGGATATCGGTTCAACCATATGTCAATGCTGGGACGTAAAGTGACAGGGAGAGGAAGGGCTGAGACGTGAGCAGAGTCAGTGGTTAAAATAAGAGCCTTTATAGAGGGGAACTGGGGGGCTCTGGGGACTAAAGTGCTTGCTGGAGGTCACCAGTTCAATTCCAGTTTATGGATGTAGTGACCAGAAATTACTGTTGTGCCATAGCTGATCTGCTTCCTATGTCCGATGAGCTTTGCTCTCCTGTGGTCCTCCCCAGCCTGAGCTGGTTGTAAAAGCATTTATCACAACTGGTCCCTGTTGGCAGATTAATGGAAGGGTTAATGACTCTGCTGGGGGGGTGAGAGGTGTCTTGTCCCTAAAAGCCAGCTCCTTAGGGAAGGTCAGGAGCCTGTAATAGGCCTTCTTCCTACAACAGAAGTACAGATTTTGAGCTCAAAGACTTTTTCTCCCCTCTCAAGTTTGCCCTGAAACAGCAGCAACCTGTCACAAAGTCAGATAAGCACTTTAATAGAGCAATCCTGGTCTTTCATGATGCTGCCATCACTTCCAGGGGCAAGGCTTTGTCCCAAAGCCATATGTTCAGGAGATGGGAACAGGCTACCTAAAGATGGCATGCTTTTAAAAGCACCCTCACTTGCTAGTGGAGGCTGGTGTCTAATAGCAACCTGCTTGGATTATTAAGAAGATTATGGATTTCCAGGGGCTTTGAGTGAGTGTAGGGTGAATAGCAGAGATGAACCCATGGGAAGTCCTCTTCTGTGGTGGGCAGTGTGTGCATGCTGCAATGGGTGGCTTTGGTCAAGGGAGTGATTTGTCTGGTGAGGACCCCAGGGCTTGTAATGATGCTCCA
Source organism: Melopsittacus undulatus (assembly GCF_012275295.1). NCBI lineage: Eukaryota > Metazoa > Chordata > Aves > Psittaciformes > Psittaculidae > Melopsittacus > Melopsittacus undulatus. The sequence continues at coordinate 3,829,191 of NC_047529.1, read as the reverse complement.
CAGAATAAGGCAGGCTGGAACTGGGGTTTGTACAGTTGGATTGCAGATAACACTGAGATGAAGGTGGGAATGTCCCCAAGGAATTTTGAGGCCGTTCTCACCCCTGTATCTCAAAGAGCTACAGTTTTGCTTCCCCTTGGGCTCCTAATGAAAACCAAGGCGTGGAGCTGGTGTTTGTCTTAACACTGTTCACTAATAAATAGCTGCTGGCTGGCCCCAGCATAACACAGCAGGTCCCGATGCTGCTGTGTGAGGCAGGGGAGAGCCAGGGACTGAGCTGGACCACAGCATCCTCCCCAGACAGAAGATGCTGGGAGAAGTGGACATTATAATTTGAACAGATTTTCACTGCAGTTTTTTATCTTCCTTGGCAGAAATCAGAGCCTCTGGCTCTGGGCTCATTTACTTCAGACTCGCACTAACTTTAGAGGCTTTTCTTCAGTTTCATGGTTCTGGCACTGAGCTGGAGCTAGCAAAATGCACCAACAGCATGACATTAATTCTCTTTCAGCAGCGTAGAGGCATGTCTGAAAATAGATGCCAATTTAAAACTAATATTTCAGGGCTTGCTCAGTGCCAAATCAGACCTTTGGCCATTTATAGTATCTGCCTTTCTGGCAGGGACTGGCTTCTGATGCTTCATATCAAGATCTGGTGTGCAGTCAAGTAGGGCATAAGGAAATGTATTGTTTAAATGGAGGCAGAAGGATAAAAACCACCCCCTTAAAGCTCCCCCAGACAACAAATCTCCCCCATCCTGCAAGAAAATACAATCTCAGAGATGGTCTTGCAGATCCTTGCCAGTGAATAGTTACTGCCCTTTTAAAGGGAATTGGTTTTATTGACTGAAGTTAACACAAATGTGTTAAAGCTCATAAGTTCATATCTTATTTGCAAGGAAAGCCTTAAGCTTTCAGTCATTTATAACAGAGCTTTATTATAACTTTATTACAGTTGGTTTAATAGGTGCCTGCGGTTTTGGGGGAGGATGGATGCAGCAGGAGACTCTACAGCAGCTTTATCTTCATTCATTACAAGATTCCAAGTATTGCAGCTTCATCTGATGTTTCTCTTGCCTTCACCTATTGGGATGATCTGTCGATCTTATCCCCCTTGATTTGTAGGCAGATCTATTCACAAGATCAACCCTGTGCTGCTTGCCCCACCATGCAAACAGACCCCAGTGTGCTCAGTGTCTCGGATGGGAAGCTCCTTTCCTTAACATGCTTAGTGCTTGGGAAGATGTCCTTGACTATCTAGTTCAGGAAGCACTTTCCTCATTGGAATTGAATGCAATGTATGATACTTTATTGTTGTGCTGGGCAATAGCACAAGTGGCATCATTGGACAGAAGGGTGCATTAGGGTAAAAGGTAACTTGCAAGCATTAGTTTTTGTTATGTGAGGGTGAGAAGTTACCAGCACAACTTGAGAGAAAGGAAACTGAGGAACTGAGGAGCAAAGTGATGAGGAGCAAAGAGTTCAAAATCTTGATCTGCTGCCAAAAATGAGACAGTTTTCTTGGTAATTGGCCTGAGTCTAGGGAACCAGCCCTTATAGGAACTAGATGTCAAGACCAGACTCTAAGAGCAAAACCTGAGGCTCTCTGAAACCAAATCAAGGTTCGCAGTGGATAAGGGTGTTCGTTTGCATCACAGCCTAACCAGAGCATCCCCATCTTGGGGAGGACCCCCAATGCAGCTACCATGCGTGATGCTGGCTGCACGGTGGGAAGGCTCCTGGCTCCTGTGGTTGGCCCCAGCATGGGGATGGGAGCAGAAGAGGGCAGGATCCAGCAGTTCCTTTTTCTGACCACACACCACAGCACAGACAAGACAGCTCTCTCCCTTCCCAAATGTTCTCTTTCTATATTCAGGTTGGAGTCACGTGGGAATTCTTGTTTCATATTAAACCAGCAGAAGTATAAAGTATCATGCAAATAGTTAAAGGGGCTTTTTTCTTGAAGTCGTTTGCTTGCCCAAGAAAGGGAAAGATGGATCATGTGGGTTCTTGGTCTGGGCGCATGGAGCTTGCTCATTGTTAAAAGCAAGACTGATCTGTGAGGAGGGGACGTTTGGGTGTTGTCTGTGAGGACAGTTTCATTCTGAATCAAACTGTACTGAAACAGTGAAGTTCTGGGCTTAAAACAATGGGGGCTTGTGTGGGTTTCCCTCCAGGAGATCCTCATTTGGGGGTGATAACTGTATTTTGGGGATTGTAAAGAAAAACCCTTTTTATGTGCTGTAATTCACTGAGGTGGCTTCATCCAATAGTCAGCAGGACGGATGCTGTGGGTTGCTTGTTGCATCATCCCTCCTTTCCCCACAGCCAGTTGCTGGGGTGTGCTAAGAGGGAAAAACGGGGAGAAACCTTGGTGGTGGTGGTGAATTGTCAGGAGGCATCTTCCTTTATCCAAAATACATCTGATTTTTCCAAGAGTTTGGAATCTTGGGCTACCTGTGACCATTGGTTCATGTCTAATAGCTTTGCTCCAGGTAGGAGAGTGCTGTTCATAGACACCCAGAGGCTGTACCACCAGCTGGAGCAAGCCACCATGGCTATAGAGAGCTTGCTTATGCCTCCTAAATAACATCCCTGACCCATGGAGCTTTAAGCCAAGTGGATAAACCCCTCACAGTCTGCCCAGGGTCTGAGTCACTGGGGACTTTCATGTGTGGTTTGAGTAATGGCATGGATATACCAGCATAGGTCTGGTCCCCAGGTAGATGGCAAAAGGAGAGCAATCATTACCAAGCCCCATAGAAGCCAGCTATTTGAATAAGCTATTTAAGTCAAAACCAGTTATTTTTCTCTGCCTGTAATGATTCCTTTAACCAGTACATAAATACCAATCACTTCCCAAACCTTGGGGGCTGTCCGGAGCAGCTGGGCAATCCCTGGGGCATTATCCACGTCACGCAGCATCATTAAGCATCACGCTATGGTGTAGCAGTTCGAGTGCTGTGAGAAAGGAGAGAAGCCTCTGGCTGGCCAGTGCTCCCTATATAATCATAAGCTGCCAAACCCCAGTTCCTCTGAAAGCAAGAAAAATAGCCCTGCTGCCTTTTCCTTTTTTATTACACTTTTACACAAATTAATGTAATTTTCCTTTATAACTACTTGCTGTTGGGCTCAATTTGGTGCAGCAGGTACTTCATAACAAACCTGGCGCTGGCAGCATCCCTGTGGAAAGGATATTGGAAGGAGGGGAGGGGGACTACAGAGGCATAGGGGCATATGTGGAGCTAATGGTGCCTGCTGCTGGCACCCTCCTGCCGTGCCCCACTCGATCTCCTTGGTATCATGGTGCTGCTCTTGCTGCTTGTCACTGCCTGGATGATGATCACCTGCATTGCGGTCTCAAGGATGGTCAAGGTCTGCCATTGACAGTCACTGGCCATATCCAGCCTGCTGTAGGTGGGGGGGGCACGAGTGATGCTTCTCCTTGCTGAGCCTTTTTAGCTGCTGTACCCTTGTTGAGACATGACAAGGTTATGTCAGTGTGGTCTGGGGATCTATTGATCACTGCTGGGGAAGGTTTGTGCTGGAGGTTGGGGATTTGTTGCTTTACACAAGGCAGGTTAACTCATCCTGTCCTGGTGTGGGATGCTTGGGCACCCCAAGTGATGCTGTGTGCTGAAGCTGGGTATTTCTAAGACAGGTCCTTTCTATACAACACCCACAGGCTTTCAAATTGGGTGTAATTACTGTTATATTAGCCCTCAGGTGCTGGCACTGGTGACTGCCATAGGAAGGAATGTGAGCTGGGAAGAGATCGGCACCTCCAGGGTCTTTTCTCTTTCCATATAAGCATACCTAGATGAAAAGCAATCAGTCAAACCCAAACAACAAGAAACCAAACCCAATCAAACACACCAGTTTAAGTAGTGTGTGTGTATATACATACATACATATATATACACTGCCAGAGAACTGGAGTTTAATAGTACCCCACCAAAATACTCTGCAAAGGAGTCCTGCAGGAATGCTGATCCTGAGCCCTTCTGCCCCTGTCCTGGGGAGGATGATGAAGGGGGAAGTGGGAGCACACTGATAACTGCATATATTCCCTATCTTGAACAGCATTTTGGTGTCAGTGATGCTGTGGGAAATGGGACCACTCCAGAGGTGAGAGACAGGACCTGGGAGTTTGAATGCTTGTGCATTTTTAGTTCTATGTATTAAAACACCCAACTACAATATCTCATCCTCTGCCCTGAGCCTTCCTAAGAGGCCCAAACCCGATGTGCTTCATGACCTTTGAAAAGTGCTTTTTGAGTCGAAACCCAGCCCCTGGGCTCATCTGTTTCAAGGAGTTTCACTTCTACCTCCCCACTCTCACTTCCTCTTTACCTCCTTGCTCGGTGCTTTTCCTGGCCACCCTCCCCAGCATCGTTTAGAGCCCATTCAGCTTAACAAGAGCCCAATCAGTAGGTGGGGAGCAGTGCCCAAGGCGTTACAAAGGAGCTCACCCTTAACAACCCCGACCTTGGTGAGGTGCAAACCCAATGGACAAATAGATTAAAGTATTTAACAGCAAAATATCAGCGCTTTCCATGTGAAATAATTCACTTTTTACTAGTATATTGGCTAAAAATGCCTTTCATTTTCGTTTTGGGTATTACAATAAGCCTGGGATATTTTCAGTTACACATCTATATTTTCCCAGCTGTTTTAACCAGAAAAATCAATATGCTCTTGATAGCTTGGAAATATACTGTTGGCAAAGCTTTGTAGAGCTGTGTTATTACGTAGCAAAGTGGAAATGTGAGCACATCACATGATTTGCTTCCTAGTTGAAATTCCACCAGAATTTCCAATTCCTGTAGAAATTAATGTAGAAACCCAGTGTCTTCATTAAAACTGTCTCACTATTAGTTCAATATAGAGTGTTTTAAAGTATTTTGTGAATGAGGAGTAAAATCATAGAATCATAGGATAGTTAGGGTTGGAAAGGACCTTAAGATCATCTGGTTCCAACCCCTCTGCCATGGGCAGGGACACCTCACACTGAATACCACTGATGTGTGTGTTTGTGAAATAGGGATTATTGTTTTGCTTTTAATGTATTTGCATAAGGAAAGATAAACCAGAGATGTGTGGGGAAAACAAAAGCTTTACTTTCTGGTTTTAATCACTGCGTTTCTCATTGTAATGTGTGATTGTAGGATCTGGGAAGGGAAAAAGCTGTTAAATAATATCTTTGCATATCTGTACTACAGCATAAGTAGTGTGTTTGGTGTATGGCAGTGGAGATCCTCGGGTTAAAACAAAAAGCCCTCATCAGCAGACCAAAAACTCCGAGCAGCACAAACCCGAAGCCAGCACCCAAAAAAAACCCCAGAGAAGGTAAAACCCTATAGCAGGGAGGAAAAACAAAAGCGATTAGTTAAAGTCCTGCCTTGCCACTGTTTGCCTTGCAAAGAGGGAGGCTGATTTAAAGGAGGAGGTGGGGGGGGGAAGGCGAAAAAACCCAGTGGATTAATGTGAACTTTAATACTGAAGCAGTGTGTGTTTACTGCTGGTGACCACAAGACATAAATCTTGCGAGCACAATGTACAATGCGAGGCAGCCCCCAGGTTTTTTTTCTTCCTCCCTTTCCAGCCCCCCCTTCCCCTTCTCTCCAGCCTCAATTTGTGTGCAAGTGTGTGTTAAGTGCCGTTGAAAAATAGTGACCTTTAATAAAGGATCGTATCCTGAGACTATTTTCCCAGACACACAGTGACCTTTCAAACCAGACTGGGGTGAGGGGGTGTGGGGTTTGGACTTTGAACCGGCCAGTTCCCGCTGCGTGCCTCTGTTTGCCAGGCTACTCTTTATTGTGTGGCCGGGGAGCGCTGGCTATGCAAAGCAGGCTGAGCTGCCAGCCTCAACCTTTGCAAATCAATTTGTCTGCACCCGAGTGAAAGATGCTGTGGTGGGGATGGACCGCGTCGCTTTGTGCCACAGGCGCTTGTGGTACTCCTGGCGAGCCCTCCCCGAACCAAACATGCACTTTTCTACCTTATTTTTGCTTATTTTTGTCTTATTTTTAGTTATTTCTTTTAGTTTCCCTCTTCCTGTGACCCCAGAGTGATTGGATAAAAGGGGTTTATCTCCTTGCAGCTCCCTAAAGCCATAGCATCACCTCATCCAAGGGGGTGGCACAGGAAGACCCTCTCCAACTTCATAGCATCTTTTGCAGGTTAAAACCCCAACCCATCACACATGCAGGGTCCTCTGCATAAATGCAAACACTTCCTAAGGGTTAAGGTTATTGATTTCCCCCTGGCTGCCCAGGCTCTACATTAATCAGTACCTAAAAATGCCAGGAAAAGACAGAGAAACGCAATTACTTCAGGTCCTCTAAATCTCAGCTTCTCCAGGTGTCCCTTCCCAAGGAAATGGAAATCCCGCGCTTTTTGTAAGGCTGGATCAATTCCTGCATAAGCAATTAATCACCCTTATACTCTGCAAAAGGTGGGAGTGAAGGACAGGGGTCCATCCCTAAGGAGCCCTAAGGCCCCACTGGGATGTCCCATCACTCTCCTCCCTTTTCCCTTCATCTCCTTCTGTGTCCTCCTTGAACTGACCTGTGAAATCGATGGTTGGGATCCTTTTGTCCAGGAGACTCTTGGTCATCAGATTCATTTTGCTCTTAGTCTCTGTGTGTGTCTTGTGGAAGCTGAGCTTTCATTATTAGTCTGGTACCAAAGAATCAGGTGGGCTCACTGAAGTTTTATCCTCTTGTGCTCCATGTTGGTTTAATCCTGACTGGATGCAATAGGGTCATGGTTTACCTTGTACCCATGGAGTCACTGCTGGCCACAGAGGGCAGGTTGTTAATGGGCATCCTCACTCAATATGGGGTTTGACACTAAGTTTTGGGCTTTTCCTTTATATTTCCTATATTTTTTCCTTTATTGCTTTTACTTTTCCCCCTGAGTGTTAGGCTAACATCCTCTCTAGCTGGTGCCATAGCAAGTGGTTCAGGGCCCTGAGCACATGGTGAAACTCCCATGTACCAGGCAAGGGTGAGGGGATGGAGCTTGTTATTCCCTCCATGGCACTTGCCTCTATAGGAGCTCTTACCCTATGGGGAAGATGGGGCAGCTCAGTCTTTACCCCAGGGCTGGTGGGACAAGCAGTGTTGTCCTAGGGCAGCTCTGGCAGGGCAGCTATGGGGCTGGGAAGGGGAGAGCAGCAGGGATCTGGATTACTTAAACTTAAGGAGTTTGTGTTTTAAAAAACCCATAAAAATGAAAGGGATGGGGGGGGGGGGGGAGAATTTGCTGTAGTTGAGATGGGAAGTAATTATGGTCTGGGTAGAGATTTCAGCAGCAGCAGGGTCAAGGTGAGGATGGGCTTTGTCAGTGATCTGGAGGTGGCGACGGGTGGATTTATGGACATGGGAGACAGGGATAGGGAAAGAGAACTCGAGTGTCAAGGATGGTCCCAAGGTTTCTGGCCTTGGGAGAAGGTTGGAGTCAAGGAGAACACCACAGAGCCAAAGGCATGGGGTGGTTTATATTTATATTCAGTAATTGTAAATAGTACTAGTGGGGGGAAAGGCTGTTTTGCTGTAATACTGAAGTGGAGGGAGTTTACATGTAGTGATAGAGAGTGCAATGGGTTGTGGAGAACTGCAAAGGGCTTCACGTCACACAGGGAATTATGGAGATGTGCAGAATGTGAACAGCTCATCTAGGTCAGGCTTATCCTGAAGGTTTTAGTAGGTGGAAACAGGAGCCCCGTTACCCACCAACACATCTCGTGTGTTTGCTGGGCAGGACAATCCCTGCCCTTGGCAGGAGGGACTGCAAGCTGTGGCTGATGCACTGCTGGGCCACTCTTGTTCTGCCTTTATCCCTCCCTGTATTGGGAGGCTTCAGGGTGGCACTGGGTTTTTGAACACTTACTCCAAGACCTTATTCATACAGAGAATTCATACTTTATTCATACCGAGTTTATTCATAGCATTCTGTCTTGTTAGCCCTCTGATTCAAGGCATACACAAGGCTATGAAAGGGGGGTTAGCAAGTGGATGTGTGCTCTGAATGCTAATAGCATCTGCTTTATTTTTATGTCCTTTCTGACGAGTATATGGTGGATCAGTGTGCCCAGGTCTCGTGCGGGAGTGGGTCATGGATGAATGGTAGCTTTGATTCAGAGGAGCCTAAGGAAGCAACCAGAAAGGCTGGCTGTGGGCAGTGTGTTGATAGTCAGGATTGGGGTTTTTTTCCTCCCTTCTGTAGGGGAAAACATTTCCAAAAGTGAGGGAAGAAATGATTCAGTTAAAATTTTAAGGGAAAATCATTGACTTTTGGGGTTAAAAGCAAATCTGACAGCAAAGCCTGGAAACTTTTGACTTCAAACTTGCCTCCCTTTTCCTCTGTGAGGTACTTGGATCTCCTGTTATGCACCCTTATTCACTTTACCTGAGCCCCTGTGTGTGTAACAGGAGTTACTCCTAGTGGGATGTGGTGAAATGCAGAGGGAGTCCAGCACTGGTTAGGTAAGGCAGTTGTATAAGGGAAAATGTGGAGATTGAGGCAAATACATGACAGGTCCTATGGGACCTAGTGGAAACCCCTAGTTGCTATAGCAGCTTGTGATGGATGGATCTTTAAGTGCTTGTTTCTCTGTCAATTTAAACCAGCAAAGTCTTGGTGCTTTGAAAAGCAAAAGATGTTCCCTCCCTCCACTTGGGCAGTGAAGTCCAATGTGTTTTCTGCAGCTCCATGGGGCAGGACATGTTGGCTGAAAGGCCCTTTGGTGCTTTGTGGTTGTCTGTGGAGTTGGCTTTGTTGGCCATGCCATCACTTCGAGCATGTGCTGTCGTATTCAGCTGTTTCAGAGTGGTTTTTACCCTAAGGTGAGCAATCCAGTTGGGACTGAGCTGTGCCTGGCAGGGTAGGCTATGTTAAGAGATGCTGCTTCAGGAATCGTATTGTTTCACAAGGTTGTTTTAATTCCCTAATCCAGCCTATTCTATACTTTCTGAAACTGGCATTATCATTTGAGCCATACACCCAAGCACACCAGCAAACCTCTTAAGTCTCACCTGTGGAAGCATATGTACAAGTGCTTCAATTCTTGTTTAAGACTGAGCCTTTGTGTCTACCTGAGGCTTTATCTAGTCATTGAAGAGCAGCTTCTGTCCCCTCATCATGAGGCCTGGCAATATTCTGGATGGAGGGTAAACAGGCATATAAGGAAAGACAATTTTAATGGATATGGGGTCTGATTTCCCTGACTAACCTGAGTGTATTCATTGAAGGAGGGCTGGTAGAAAGAGATGACAAGCACACTTGATACTGAAAAATAAGCATTTTGTACCCTTTTCATATGAGAACATGGCCAAGAGCATCCCATCCCTGTGAATACTTGGATATATCCTGAGATGCCAACTGTACCACTGAGGTCCCTTTGAATGCTTTGCCTCACTTTTGAAGGAGGGCACCTTAAAAGGATTTCAAAGCAGTCTTTACCAGCACCATTGTTTTCATATGTTCATCTGGACATTTCTGCATCCTTTGTCCTGTCCTGAACATGCTTCCTGGTTCACTTGCAGATCTGGAAGGCCTCTTCCATGTGTGTATACACACACAATAGTTCTTGGGTATGAGTTTCTTAGATAAACGTGAGCCTCACAGTGAATGTCTCTCCTGAATCTGCTTTTTCTTTCCTTTTTGACCTAGATCAAGTCATCTGCTGATTGGTGGGGAAGCTGCATGGCTAAATAGTTACACATATAGAATTATAGACTCATAGAATGGTTTGTGCCGAAGGGACCTTAGAGCTCATCCAGCTCCAAACGCTGCCACAGGCAGGGACCCCTTCCAATGAAGCAGGGTGCTTCAAGCCCCTGTGTCCAACCTGGCCTTGAGCACTGCCAGGGATGGGGCAGCCACAGCTTCTCTGGGCACCCTGTGCCAGCGCCTCAGCACCCTCACAGGGAACAGCTTCTGCCTAAGAGCTCAGCTCAATCTCCTCTCTGTCAGGTTGAAGCCATTCCCCCTTGTCCTATCACTACATGACATTGTAAAATGTCCATCTCCAGGTTTCTTGTAGGCCCTTGAGGTACTGGAAGACTGTTACAAGGTCTCTCCTGAGCTTTCTCCAGGCTGAACACACCCAATTTTCATTTATAAGCCTCAAAATCATTGGAACTAAACATCCAGGGTCTTTTCTTCTGGGAGGGTTTGAAGCGCTTGGGTTTGGTGCTGCTCTGGCTCAGAGGCAGGATGAATTAACCCCCCCCCCCCCCAGGAAGAAGAGCTTTCTTCATCCTTGTAGCATTAGTCATGGGTGCCAAGGATCGAAACCCTCTGGTTTTCACCCGTTACCACCTGGTTTGAGATCTGATTTCTGCACTGATCAGAACATCTCATGCTATCTGCCCAGGCTTCATGGACCTTGGTCGTTGGCTGTCCCACCAGGGCGATGGCTTCAAGCCTGTGGGGTGTGAAACAGCAGCATTTTGACTCTCAAACTTCCCCTGTCCACACTTGACCGCCTCTGCAGGTGTGTCCTCCAGCTGTGAAATGGACTTGAACGTTACCCATGCTGTGAGAGATGCTGCTGAGACAAGAGGGGTCAGTGGGGCAAAGCAAAGGGTGTGAGCAGACCTTGTTCCTTCCTCCACGTACCCCTTCATTGGGTTTCCCCATCCTCCTCTTCCTCACTGTGGGAGCAGCTCTGTGCTCTTTGCAAGCAGAATCCTGTCTCTCAGCCCAGTGAAGTCTGTTTCCTCAATGTATTTAAACCCATTCCCTGCCTCCAGGCCCAAAGCTGGGAGGGAAGGGTGTGCTGGCTGGGCAGGGGTCGGATACCTCCAGCTCCTCACTTAAAACTGTGGGTAAATCAATTAAATTCATGTTACATGAAGCTCAGTCTGGGTTTTTTTACCCCTTCTTTTTAAAAACAAGAAAAAGTTCCATAAATGCCCCTTTTCTTCCCGGCTGCCTCCTTGGGGAATACAAGGAGTTAACGCTTGTATTTATAGCAACAAGCCAAGCTAATAACCACTGTGAAGCTGGTTGGGCGGTTGTGAGGTTATCAGCAAACACAGGCCCGAGAAGAAAATGCTTTTTGAAGGCTTAAAGAGCTCTCGTCCCCCTCCTGTCCCACCCCAAAGTATGGGACAGCTCTGTTGGTACAGAAATGAGAGGTATTACAGGAGAGTCATTGTGTTACTATTGGGGAGGGGGGGATGTCTGTCTGTTATTCTCTTAGCTTTTCTTTCTTCCTCTCTCTTACACTTCCTGGTTGGTCAGGCCGGGGCTGACAAAGGGGAACCAGTCGTGTCCAGACACATTGCAGACTTCTGGCAAAATAGCCCAAGCTCACGAAAATTTACACATTTCCTGGCTCCTGGCCAGGCAGTGCTTGTAGGACTTGGCATGGGTTTTCCTGCAGTTAGAAAAATGGCCTTTTTTTGTCTCCTTTCTTTTCCTTTTCTTCTCCCCCCCCACCCCTTCTTTCTTTCGTGGCCCAAGGGATGGAAAGCTCCCATGTGCCAGGTCGGGACTGTGGAAAAGAGTTAAAGTTTGGGCATCATGCAATGGCATTTCTCTGACTTAGCAGCTTGCCATCATAGAATGGTTTGGGTTGGAAAGGACCTTAAGATTGTCTGGTTCCAATCCCCCTGCCATGGGATCTTTGATTATGATGAATACAACCCCACCGCTTCCCACCTGCGTGTGAAGGACCATCTGATGGCTGTGATGATGCAGATAGCCACCGCTGAGCATCTCTTTTAGATTGCTGAAAGCATTCATATAGGCAGGAGGGGGATGCACGTGGGTGGTATCTCAGCCTGGAAATAAGAGTTTGGGGAGAAAAAACAGGTCACTTCATGCAGTTCAAGCTCCCTGTCTGGCTGTGGGTTTCTGGCTGGCTCTGATGCCTCGCCTGCGTTTCTCCATGGGGGGATTGAAACCAGCCTCCTGCTGGTCAGCAAGCCCTGTGTCACTTCCTTCCCCCTGCCAGCCTCACTCTTTCCACAGAGCAGACTTTCAGATGAAGGTTTTTGGTTCAGAAAAGGTAGTTTTGAGAACCTCTTTAGTTCTGTAAAACAACCAGAACAAAGTGGGAGCTCACCTGGACCTGGTGGCACAGGCTCAAAGAGGGATGCCAGAAGCCCTCTCCATTTGGGGTGTACAGGCTAATAAGATTGCTGTTTAAATACTCATATCCCTTTTTGACAGCTCTCCTCAATGTGAGGCATCCTCCCACAACTGCACCTCTTTGTCTCAATATTGCTCATATCCATTGCAAACTCCCCCAGGGTATGTTCTCGTCTCAGTCATCGGGGAGCTGTGGATGTATATCCTCCTGCATTAGGCTGAGTATATCACACCAGCCCCTCCCTTGACACACACATACTTTGTGGCGTGGAGTTTAGAATAACGTGCAAGCATCTGCAGTATCAACCATAAAGCAGGGGGAAGAGGGGAAGCTGGAAATGCTCGGACCATTGTGGGACTGGGGTGGCTGGAGGCTGGTAATTCAGTGTACTCAGAACAGGAAGGGAAACCTAAGATTTTGGTTAAAAGTTTCAAAGCACAGAAGTGAACTTGGCCTTTGGGTATACATAGTTTTTTTTGGGGGGGTGTTTAGCTCATTGGAGGACTTATTTTCCTTATCAGAGCTCTTTGGGCAGTGTATGAGCAGGTTTATGTTTTAATCCCCAGTGCTAACATGTAGGGATCTCAAAGCATCTTGCACAACCAAGGCATAGTGATGTTTTTTTCCTGTTGCAGCAATGCAACTGCAAACCAGTGCCTTCCCAACAGTGTATGATACCAATACCCTCCCAGGTTTGAAGCTCTGGGTCTGGTGGGGTGGTAGAGGGTGATGGCAAAGCCCATGTCTGAGTGCAAGCTCCCTGCAGCAGCAGGGTGAAGGAAATGGATTTAGGATTTTAGGTGGAAAGTGCAAGGCTCATTCTCCTGGCCAGGAAGCAGAGTGGTACATGCAGCCAAGCCAGATTCATTATCCATGGATCCAGCCAAGATTAAGATCATTTCTCTTAAGATATGTAACATGGAATCTTTCATAGGCACACAGTCTCTACCAGTCTTACATCTGGGGCTCCAGTTTTCCACTTTCTAAGATGGCATCTACAGTGTAGACCTGTTGTTGGTGCCAAGGGCAGAGTCATGCTCACTTCCAGCTCCCGTGTCCTTCTTCCAAGGATCAGACCATGGGCTCTGACCATTTTAATCTGAACTGAAGGTGAGAACATGTTTTTTACTGAGGCAGGGTTTTTGTGGCAGTCAGGCTTATTGAATGTATGTGTTTGACTTTCATCCATCTACTCCTCATGGCACTATAGAGAGATACTGCACTGCTGCCCATTTGCTCCATGTGATCACCCGAGTGACAAGTTCTTTCACTAGGTCCTAATATCTTCCAGGCCAGAGTCCTGTTGATGTACAAACATACCCGCAGCAGAAAGCAGGGTGACTCTGCAGCTGTATCACAGTTCATTTTACTGCTTATTTCTGTTTGCTCAGCAATGGTCTAACTCTGCAGTGCTTTACTCTTGCTTGTTAGCAACATGGAGGTTTATTCACATAGGTGGTTGAATCTCACACTCATGTGAGCATTTGGGTGCTGCTGAATAATGTACCTGTACAAATAAGCATCCAGAAAGCAGAGATTCCTGCATTTTTATCCTCAACTGAGGATAAAACAGTGGAACACAAACCCTTTCGGCTCTGGGCAATGGTGGTGCTCTTCAGCTTCCTCCCTGCCTTACATGGGAGCAGTAATGAGTGATCCTTAGAGCCAGCCAGGTGCCCCCTCCACTTCCCTAGGTACACCCTGAGCCAGCAAACAAACAGGCGAGAAGGAAAACCCACAGAGGGAGCTGCTCTCTCAGATTTGGGTGGACAAAGGAGGGGAAGTTGAAACTCAGACAAGAGGAGACTATTTATATTTAAGAGTTCATTTTTCAGCTTGTAACCCTGTTTTGTCTACGTCCGCATGCGCACGCACAGACACGTGTGAACATGTGTATGCATGTTTCTCCCTCTGCTTGTCCTGAGGAGTGTTAGATGTTTGCACAGCGGCAGCCAGAGCATTTAGATCATAGCAGGAGGTACTCAGCAAAGCCCATGCTGTAGTCATGCACCCTGGTGAGACTCCCTGGGCTGTGTGTGGGGTCTGTCTTGCAAGCACCTACTCATAGGATGGACTCCATGGTTTGCTGTAAGTCTGCTCTAGCAAAGAGGTAGCTGTAGTGCTTGGGCAAGATGTTTCACCTCTTGCTTGCTTCAGATACAAGTGAGGTCTTGGGTAGTTGATTATGTGCAGTCTGTTTAAACTCTTGTTGACATCAGACAAGTCAGAGTCACACCAGTGTGGTAAGAGGACAAGATGGGCCTCCTAACCCTATAACAGCACTAAGTACTTGAGATTGAGAGAGGTAAGCACTTCTTGGACTACTTGTGTCCACCTCAACCTAAAATGTGGAGGAAAACTTCTATGTTAAGGAGAAATCATGAGCAGAGAAGAAAAGGTGGCAGAGGAGCACCCAGTAGTGAGCCCCAAAGTCCCCATTTGCAGAAGTATCCTCAATAGGGATGGCTGTTAGACAAGCAGCTGGTGGGTCTGTATAGCATGTCAAGAATGGAACCACCTTATGCCCCAAAACTGGGGCCCCCAGGAGCAGATGTTAATGGACTAACTGTGCTCACTGTCTTTTAATTTGGTGTCTTGAGCTTCAAGCTGAGGGTTTTCTGCATTGCTGGGAATCAGTTTAGTAAAGCACAGCAAAGGCAAAGCATCTTTATTCCATGTGTTGGAAGTCTCCTAGGGCCAGAGTGGGGGTGGAGGTATTTGTTGTGGGGGCTGAACCGAAACACTGGAAGAGATTGCGCCGGGTTTGAATAGCTCTGTGTGCTGTTTATGATGCCTTCTCCTTGCAAGTCCCCGAGTGTGTGCTGAGTGAGGCTGAGCTTGGAATTTTATGAGGAAGATGCTTGTCCCACAAGTACAAATGTCTAATTAGACCTGACACAGCAGAGGCATTTCGGTGACATTTATACCACCGTCTTTCAGTCCTCAGGAGCCTGTAGTCTGGTGGGAGGCACCACAAACAATGTCAGGAACAACATAAAATTCTCCATTAGCCACGACCCTCGGAAGAGAAAAAACAACAAGCCAACACCCAGCCCTCACACTACTTTTATTAGGCACACTAAAAGTGAAAGCAGAAGGGTGGGGATGGGTTTGTCGATCTTGGTGTGGAGGAAGACATAAAATGGCTCATTTAAATTCTTAAGAACTGCAGAAGAGGCAGGAGACACAATGAGGATCTTGGAGAAGAAAGGCCATCAGCTGAACAAACTAATCGCATGGTAATCAAAGGGGAGTTATACAAGAGCCTGCTGGGAAGCTCTTTAGAGGAGGTTCCAGCTAGGCAGAGCAAGAGCCTTGTCAACTGATGTCTTTAATATATTATAAAGCACAAAGGGAAGTGTTGCAAAAGGGAAAGATGAGTCTCAAATGTTCCTAAACAGTCCATGCTCCAAATCTGTGCTGTGGTGGATGCACCTCCTCCATGGAAAACTTGGCAGAGTTGTCACCATTGAGGATAATTCCTAAATCCCACTTTGCTGATGAGCTTGGTTATCCCTTGTGTGCATGAGGGATATGGTCCATGCTTGGAGCGGCCTTGAGGCTCAAAACTGAGGTTCAGTTCTCCAAGAAAGCGGATGTGGCAGGAGCGTGTTGGAAGGGATGAGGAACCAACCTGCAGAAACAAGGACCATGAGCTAATCCACAGCATCTTCTCTGCTAGCCTGTGCTCGCAGCTGCCATGAAAGCACAAGCTGCCATATGCTACCAAGTCATGTTCTGAACAATAATGTTACGACAACACTTAAAAACAGGAAAATAAAACCCCCAAACATCCAACCCAAGTAATTGTGGGGTTTGCCATCTTCAAGGCAATCCATAAGCATGAAGCATCACACCACTGCTGCATGGTGGGACAGTAACCTGTGATGGTCATTTTTACAGGTGAACTGATCAGGATTTGTTTCTTTTGTTAGCAAAAGTGAAATTAAGCATAATTTCTGATAAACAGGAAACTAAGTTAAAAAGATGGGGGAACAAAGTCTGCAAAGTCAAAACCCCAAGTAGTGCTAACCACAAAATAGGGAAACAGGAGGCAGCAATAAGAAAAAAACCCTCTTAGAAACAGAAATGTCTGAAACTGCAGAAATACTTGACTGATTCTTTCACCACAGTGCTAAAATCTGGGTCTGTCAAGCATCAAAGCATGTTGGTGCTGTAACTGTAGTTTTACATCAACCATTGCTCTGTCTTGGTATTAAAATCTTATCATTTTTGGACAATTTTGCTTTAGAAAAGTCAGTCTTTGACCTGATGGAAACTTGTCTGGCTTCAGCTTCTGGTGCTCTGGTGCTGATTTTGAGATCTCCTAGATATAAATTAACAAAGCTTCAAATGGGTGTCAGTTTTAGAAGCATGAACGCAGTCCTACCTGTGAGCAGAGGACAGATGTAGAATAGCAGCAATTTCCTTGTGGTTTAGTATTTAAATCCTTTAGAAACTAAATACTGGGAGGATCCTAATGGGAACTATGACATAGTCTTAAATGTAGGGCAACAACGCAAATCCAACGTAGTTATAATTGCCATTTTGCCTTATTATGGACTCAGTGTGTGGCCTACTGCCTTTGCTTTTGCTGTTTTCTTCAGCCATTTGAGTTTTGTCAGCTTTCTCAGCAAACAGGGGTGTTCAGGAGAAGCAGAGCCTGCAATGTACTTTAAAACAACCCAAAAAGCCCCCCAGACCAGACTTCTCTGTGGGAGACAAAACTTTCTGGCTTTGCTGGAAATGGGAACTATAAGAGTTAAACCCCAAAACAACCCATCCCAAACCCACGAAACTTAGCCCAGAGAGCGCACTGAAGATAGAACTTTTATTCCTGATATTATGGGAATATGATATATTCCTATATACTTTGAATCAATCTATTGGGGTTTTTATAGGTATGTAAAGTGATCTCCCTTTTGTGAAATATTCACAATGTGCCTGAAGAGCATTAGAGCTTGGGGTATTTTGGCACTCTTGCCTCTGATCCTTTGGATACAGAAGTCCTTAAGTAATGAATTAAAAAGGTTAGTTAATGGGGAAAAAGCCCTTATCTCTTTATTTTGGTTATTGATTTTTCCATTTTGACTGGACTGGTCTGCTCAGATGTGGGAATGATCCATGCTCTGGCTTGCAAATACAGAATGACTCCAAGGCTTGACTTCCCTCTTGTCTTAGTTAAACTGAAGCACAAGTTACATCCCTGCACCTTTGTGTGATATCTACACTTCTTAATGCATTTATGGCCACATCCAGCAATTGGGTATAACACCATGGGCCAGCAGAAAACAGGGCATTGTGATTCTGTGATGATGTTCCCACTTCAGGATAAAGATATAGTGGATGCTTAAGTATGGTAATTGCCTATTTGGGCTAATGTTGGACCTAAAATGTTTCTTTGAGATCAAGGATTAGATACAAAACCATGAAGCCATCGCTGGCTTTGCACCATGGATTTGTCCAAAACACTGGGCCACATGATCCTGCCAGTGCAGGGGCCATGGACACAAACACTTGGATAATTAGTTTTCCTTTATAACCCTTTATATGACCACTCACTGGTCTTTGAAGACACCCTGCATTGTTGTTGGCTTTGCAATGAGCACTGCTTGTTACGGGAAGAGCTTTCAGGAGCAGCAGGAGAGCTTGTTCCCTGCCTTAATCATGTGGATTAGAGTCAATCCTGAGGTCAGAGTTGCTCCCCAGAGGCTGGACAATGTGGTTTTGGGCTTAATTTTTGAATGAAGGGGTTGCCCATGTGTTGTGTTGGCAAAGGGGCAGCACATATGCAGCGTACTGTATGCATGAAGCAAAGGAACTGTGCTGCAAACATACCCCTGATCCACATCAGCTTCTGCAGTGAATGGCTCCAAGATCCTGGTGCCTCCAGTGCCAGCAAATTAGAGTCAAGTGCTTGCTTTGCTTAGAATGCAGCAGGGTTTGCCTAAATACAGGAAATAATTGCTTAAAATAAAATTGCCAGAGGTGAAGTGCAAGCGCATCGTCAACAAAATCAAAGCATGAGAATTCTCAAACTGAATATGTGAAAACTTGCTTTGACTTAAAAATAGAAACTTTTGCAATGCTGGCAGTTTAATGTAGAATTTTTCTCTGTTTTTCAGAAGCTTTTAGAAAATGTCCTTCAATTTTCACATGAAATTATTATTATTATTTTTGTAACTTCCTGGAAGTATTCAGGTGACACAAGGTCTAAAGATGATGAGCAACCTCTCCTCGTATTCCTTTCCCCATCTTCCCACCCCTCTCTCATGTTTATGTTGTAAATAAGTGTCACTGAGGTTCCTGAGAAGTAAATATACAGACATTGCTTCCACCAATAACAGTGCAACTGTGCTTTAAATTACCCTTGTTCCTACCAACCTTGGTTATTTTTAATCCTAATGAGAGAAGCTCTTTGTTCTGCTAATGGAAATAATGGCCCATCTAGGAACACCTTACCATTTCCAGGGTGTTTTGTATGGGGAAGCTGTAGGGTTACAAACATCATGTATGGCTGAAAGCTTGTCTGCAAAGTTAAATAAGGGAGGAGGATGGGGCTGAAGACCTGAATTTGTATTTTAAGGTATTTCTTCTGTGTGAGTGTTTTTGATTTACTAAAGGGAAAAAAATCTAGTTTCTCACATAGTAGATTAAGTACTGCATACAGTTCTGGTGTGCCCAGCCTAAGAAGGACATGGAGCTGTTGGGGCAGGTCCAGAGGAGGCCATGAGGATGATCAGGGGCTGGAGCAGCTCCCATATGAAGACAGGCTGAGAAAGTTGGGGCTGTTCAGCCTGGAGAAGAGAAGGCTGCGTGGAGACCTCATAGCAGCCTTCCAGTATCTGAAGGGGGCCTACAGGGATGCTGAAGAGAGACTCTTCATCAGAGACTGTAGTTATAGCACAAGGGGTGATGGGTTTAAAATGAAACGGGAGATTTAGACTGGATATAAGGGAGAAGCTGTTCCCTGTGAGGGTGCTGAGGTGCTGGCACAGGGTGCCCAGAAAAGTTGTGGCTGTCCCATCCCTGGCAGTGCTCAAGGCCAGGTTGGACACAGGGGCTTGGAGTAACCTGCTCTAGTAGAAAGGGTCCTTGACCATGGCAGGGGTTGGAACTGAATGAACTTAAGGTTCTTTCCAACCCAAAATAGCCTATGTACACAAATACACAAATCCACAAATACACAAATTCTGTGTATGAAGACTGGTGGGAATCAAACCATGCCCTCACTGCCAGTGAGTGGTGACTGCTCTGGGCTGCAACATCTCACATTCAGGTGCATGAACAATGGGTGCATGCACAATGAGGATGTGAAAAGTGGGAAATTAGGCTAAAACTTCTTTGAAATATCAGCTCTGAAAGCCTAGGAGTTGAATTCTTGGGTTGTTCTGGGGTTGAATGCTGACTCACATAACCCATCCTATTGCCTCCAGTGGTCCTCTTTGGGTGTTTATCCATTTCAGGAAGGCACTAAATTCTGACAATGCTTTTTTCCCCTCTCTTTTAAAATTAATCCCCAGCAATTTTGCAGTGCTGCAATAGTGTCACTGAGCTCAGAGGAGTGACTCCTGATTTCAGGAGGTGTAACTGGCAGAGCAGCATCACTGGTTGTGACCAGGCATGTCTGCTTGAATTTTCTGAGCAAGCAACTTGTTGGGATTCCTGTAAAGTCTTTTGAAACTGACTCCTTGCCCAGCCCCAAAGGCTCTGGCTATCTCCTATAGGTCCTTTGTACTGACACTACTGTGGTCCATAGCCCTCATGAGGGGATAGCAGGATCAAACCCTTCACAGAAAGGCAGATCAAGGGACAGTTCTTTGGGTGTTCACACTATTAATGCTCTAGAAATCAGTACTACCACTACACTAAAACAATCAAGTATCTGTTGACTTACAAGCAGGTACATGCTCCACGAAGTGCCCAATACTCTGCTTGATAGTAACTTCGGGTACGTTCAGTAGAAAGTCATACAGCTCCATTAAAAAATGTGGGCTTTTCCACTCTTTTAAGTCCTCATTCCTTATCCTTTATTGTCTCATTTTTAGTTTATCTCCCTGGCCTAATTTCTTCTCACTCTGAATGTCTCCATTTGCTTTAATTAAGCTGTTTCTTGGCAGTGTCTTTAAGAGAAGAGGCTTTGAGGAAGAAGAGCATCTCTGTGCAACGACAGATTGTGGAGCCTGGGAGGTGGGGTTAAAAATGGTTTTACCAAGAGCTGCCATTAGAAAAAGGGGGAAAAATGGCTTTTACTGTGGTGGCAGTGTAGACTTTGTTTCTATGCAGAAAACTGCACTTTCCTTCTGGATACATGTCCTTCTGACCCGTGTGCTCACACACGATCATGTGTGGGAAGGTCCTCTGCCTATAGGAACCTCATGGCTCATACAGGTTTCCCCTCCATTTGTGCAAAGCTGTTCACTGTGTCAGCGGAACACAACCCATGTAGCAATGTGGGGTTTTATTAATGGTTTAAGGTGTGTTCGAGGCATCCTGGTGGCATCGCTTGTTCTTGGCTGCTCCATGTGGTCCTGGGTGATGCTGTAGGACACCAAGCTGTGAAAACAGTGTCCAGGGTCAGTTCCCACCTGTGATCAGGGGCTCATTTGTGGAAGTTTAGGGATGGGTGTATCTGTATAGTGACAATTACCTACTGAAACCCATCTGTGAGTTAATTGTTAGAAGTCATCTCTGTGGTGCTGTTAAGTTGCAGTTTGAGCAGCAAGTGTGATAAAACTGGAGAGAGAGGGAAATGTCCACCTGGGAAGGGGACAAAGGGAAACCTGTGCATGGAGGTGGGGTTTTGTCTAAACATTGGACTCATTTATTGCCTCTGCAGGTAGCGAAGGGCAGGAGCTGGAAGGTAGTGGAGTCAGTTACCTTGCCAGTCATAAAGATGCAATTACCACCCCTTGTTTGACTGAAGACTGTAAAAGGAGACTCAATGCTAGTATTTACTGTATTCTTCTCCCCCTCTATGGAAAGGACGGCCAGTTTTGAATTATGGCAATAGCAGCACTCTGGGTTTAGGACTCGCCTCCCTGAAATTTTCAGGACCACTAATTTGTGGTTACTCCAGTGCTAGAATGGACTCGGTGGTGGTGGCCTTTAGACTGACAATGCAGTAAAAGTTTAAAGCTCCAACTGCTTCAGAGCCAAAGAAAGAGAGAAGATTGAAACCTAAAGGTTAGCATGAAATGCACTTTACTGTTATCTATGAGAACAAATGAGTTAAAAAAATTTCAAATACCAGAATACCCTACAGGGAGGAGATATAACTATTAAAGGGCTGTTATAGCTGCAATAAATGTAGGAACAATAAAAATAAATTGATGAAGTAAATGTCAGCGCTGTTCCCCTGAGCTGCCCCCACACCTTTGTCCAAAAGTAGAACATCTCCAATTACAGAGGGTGGAATCAGCCTTCAATGACAATATGACAAGGACAGAACATAGAGCAGTGGCACAGGGAACACAATTATGCACAGCCTTGAAAAATTGTATCGTAGTACAATGTATGGAAGAAATCAATTAATGATGCAGGGCCTCCACTTCTGTCTAATAATCCTGAAAGAGAAGGATGAGACCCCCCCCTTCCTCGCCTTGGAAAGGGAGAAGGAAACAACAGTGATGAAGAAGGATGACCTTGCATAATACCATGGGTCAACATTTGCACACTTGTATGCAGATATTCCTCCTTACCTGTTACTGTTTTTCTTTAAATCATAGCATTTAAGAAAGTATTTAACTGAAACCCACTCCACTGGTTAAATAGCTCACTGGAAAAAAAGGAAATAAAGATTTCCTTGGTGAGAAGGCCAAAGAGGAGAAAAGCTGCCGGCTCGAATCCAAAGCTGGGAGCTGAAAGGGAAATGCAGGATTTTAGGAGTAAACAGCCTAGATGGTAGAAGACGATTTATCTTGTGCAATTTACAACAGGTGCTAAACATTACGAAAACCAGAGCTATTAAGCAATCAAATTAAGCTATAATTAACATAAGAAAACTGTGCAGGAATTCTAATTAATACATATCTGAGCACATCCGTGATCCCCTCCGACAGCTCGGCTTTCTAAACCCTTGCCACTACCCAAGAATAACCAGAGGCGTAAAGCTTTGGAGTGCACAGGACATTATGGGTGTCACCAGAAATTCACCCAAACAGCCCAAATGTTGGCTTGGATGGGGATGCTTTAATTTGGGGGATGTTATTCTGAGACAATAGGAAGAAAGACTCCCTTTCTGTTTGTAGATCTGATTGAGAGAAGCCTATAACAAGATGCAGTTCATCCTCTTGTCTGTGTTTGTCCTCTGTGGTCATCCTCCCTTCCCCATGAGGTGTTGTTTCTTCCTGACCCTCTATTTGTAAGTAAGACTTGTTTCCCCAAGTCACTGTCAGAGATGGATAGCTGACAGCAGTTGTGCCTGGATGGAGATGATCCTCAAGACAGGAGAGTACTCATGGCCATGACTCTTAATGTGAACTTAAATTCCTGCTTTGCCAAAGACCTGATATGGTTTCGAGCAAGGCACTGGATAAAACGTGTGTGTCCTGGGTGCTCCAGGTGATTAATAACTCTGCAAGAAGAATGGGACATATTTACTCAGCTTTGGTTGAAAGCAGACCTGTCTATATGCTTCCCAAACAGAGATAACGATGCTTCCCTACCTTACAGTAGTGTTGTGAAGATCAATTTGTTAATGACTATGGCACTTTCAAGTGCTATCATTATTGTACTATAGTCTCTCTAAGGGAGGATTTGTTATTTTTACAAAATTAATTGTAAATCCAATAGAAAATAATTCAGCCTCTGAAATTCTGGTGAGATAATTATTGTGAAGGCAGTATTAGGATAGTGCCTTTCAACTGATTCACTACTTTAATTATTACTTTCTAATGCTATGCAAATATCATTTAAAAACCCTGTAACCTTCTCATGGGTTGGTTACATTTACCCCTCAAATAGAGCTGACTCCTTCAACTCCTGTATTTACATTCCTCAGGTGGATTGCTCTGGTCATCAGCAGAGCTCCCTGAGAAAGCACCATCTTCACTTATGGTTGAGAGATGTCCTATTTCTGCAGCTCTTGCTGTTGGTTGTTGGTTGACTGTGTCTTGTAGGACTTGATCATCTTTTGCTCTGTGTGTTGATGTGGGCATCACCAGATCCCAACTACTTGCTCCAAAACTGGTCACCTCCTCCATGTCCATCTAGTCCCTGGGTACCTACCCTGTCAGAGCATGGACCAGGGCTCCATCAAGAGGAGGAGGAGAGTGGGCTCTTTGTTTTTCATTTTCTAAAGGGATGAAGTGGTTAAGAGCTGCTTGTACTTTTGGTTGTCATTGAACAATCATCTTTGCTTGTCCAAAGTCTGTCATGGTGTGCTGTACCTCTTGGTGGCTTTGGCAGAACACCCTGGAGTGAAACATAGTGCTAAGTGTTTACTTGTCTCTTTGTTCTGGCAGCTGGCTTAGCTGTAGGTTGTGTTTTGCTGTACCTTCTCTATGCTTGTGCTCACTGAATATCTTCAGCCTCAGCTTCTCTGGATTATGCTGCTATGACAAATGCCTACAGTACATTTTTTAGGAGGTCCTTTGTGAATGCAAACCACAATCCCCGCTGAGAACAGGGGCAGGGCTGGTTGGAAATCACTGGGGAAAGAAACCAGGAAGCCTCATACTGTGCTCCTTCAGCTTTGGAAATGCCAAGTGGATCTTGAGGCAGTTGAACTAATTTAACTTGGTCATCCCACACCCACTCCCGCATGGCCTTCCCCTCCTAACTGGGGACCAAAGGAGCAGTTTTCCTCCACAGTTTCCCAAACAAACATCTCTGCTTGGAAAGATGGAGCTTAATTGTACTCTGAATAATTCCTAGAGCTGCTCTCTCCACCTGGCTCCTGGCCAAGCTTGTGCATAAACAGCTTCCCCTGCACTCAGGAGCATCCCTCCCTGGGCATTGCTGTTGGAGATGGATGCTGGGAGAAGGAACATAGGAGGTGGCTATGGGGGTCCAGGTTGGGGTGGTGGCTTTCAGCTGCCTGAACACCCAAAACCATGTGTGGACAGGGAAGCTCCAGCCAAAGCATTGAAATGAGATGTTTGTCATCAGTGTTGCCTTGTGTCCTTATGGATATTGCTCTTCTTCAGGATGCTTATTGTGGGCTGGGAAAATGTGTTTGAAAATGCTCTTAGGCTCTGGAAGCATCTCTCCTGGAAGTGATTGCAAGCGTCTTAACCTTGCGTACATGGATGTCCTAAAGCTAAATGTATGCGTGTCTGCCTGTGGGATCAGGACCTCGGTTATTAATAACAATTAACAATTCATTAATTATTCCCACCAGGCAGAGACGCAAACCTCTGGTATATCACTGGACATGCAGTAAGGCAAATTAAAGAGTGCAGCGTGAGCTTTTAAAGAGAATATCCTCCACTTCTGTTGACTGATGTCTTAAGTATCAAACTTTACTATTTAATTTTGTGCCAAACTCCCTCTTTTTCCTGTATTCAAATCGTTGTTTGGTAAATTGTAGGGGATTTTGATGCTCATTGGAGCGAGGGATTAATGGCATGGGTGAGAGAAGGAAAAGGCAAGTAAACACTGTGGGGGAAAGCTGGTTTTGGTTCTGGTGGTGGGGGAGAGACCTCAGCCTTGTGCAGGGTGATGCTGCATCAGTGGGATAACTCCACCAGTGACCAGAGGACACGCACAAATCCCTCCATGTGAGGGGGGAAGAAAGACACCCAACACAGGCAGGAATTGAAGCAATTAATCCTTTACTTAAAGAATAATAAGCAGCCAGATTTTTACATACCCGAAAGTGGGAACAAGGTAAAAGGGGTTAAAAACTAAAAAGCAAGGACAGCAGACACCAATTAACACAATGCTAATTGACAATTTCCCCAAGCCTCCATGAAACATGCCAGACCTATTTCCCCAATTACTAATTAAATGAGACCGCACGCACAATGCTAATTTTCCTAACTTAGGGAGCTCAGTAGACAAATAAAAGGTGAAACTAACTTAAACATGTTGTTGAAGTGCAGGGAGAACAGGGAACTTAAAAGAAAAGTGGATAAACTTTTGCTCTGGTTATATTCTTTAAGCTTCTGGCTAGTTTGGGGAGTTAGATGGGGGATCCTAATCAAGGCAGGTATGTGGTGGGTTGCTGCTTGCTGGATGTGATTAACACCCTGAGAGAAGGTGATAACATGCGGCTGCGTTTGCTGCTTAATGAGAGCCTTCCTGAAAAACAGCTTAGAAAGGGATGTTTGTGTATCCTGGGATGACGAGCAGGTTTGGAGGACCTCTGTAGTGTTGAAGGTGCTAAGCTGCACCACTCTGGGGCATGGAGATGGGGATAGGGACAGGTATCCTGCTCCCTGTTAAATGGTTTTGAGTGATGCTGGAGATGCTCTTGTGTCCTTGCTGTCACCCAGGGCCGAAGCAGCGTCAGGAAGTTGGGCAGGAGGAGCAGAAGGACAGCTCAAAGTCTTCCAGTTCATTGTGCTTTATCAAACCACTGACCCCTCCCCTGGCATGAAATAAGGATGAAATAGCGATGCGATAGGTTAATGCCGATAATTAAAGAGGGTTTCAAACGAAGCAGGAGACTGAAGTGCGTGTGTGGGTGGCTGGAATGGTTGTTTGATGTGAAAGTCAATGACTGAATTATTCAGAGAGAGTGATTTCCAAACGATAATTTTACATTTCCCATAACTGATGTTGATTTATTCCAGCAGCATCCAATAGCCTAGCAGGAGATGGGAGAGGAGCTTGGTTCTGCCGCTGCCTTTCTCTCTCTTTTGGGCATGAAATGATGCTTGGAGTTGAAACCCTGCTCAGGGACTGATCTTCATGCACCCATCATTGGTGGGGCTTGGGAGTTTTAAGGGAAAAAGGCAGGAAAAGCATCCATTTTAAACAAAATGGGCTGTTTCTGTATCTATATAATGACTTCCTGCTTGGTTGTGTTTCTGGATGCAGGCAGGTGCTTGGAAAACATTTGGATGCTGACCTGGGTGATGTGGTGTTGGCATCACACATGGAAACGCACTTGGCTTCATGTGAAAGTATCTATTGAAGCTTGTTGCTTACTCCGCTCATTCCTGTTTTCCCCCCAGTCCTTCAAGCAGATTTACAGAGTTCATCTGATCACTTTTACCACCACCAAACCTAAACGGGCTGTAAATCTCCTGTGAAGAGGCAGCTTCCCAGGTTGTGGGGTTCTTTCTGTGCTTGAGCATGCCAGAAGTGCCGCAGGGGCATCCTGGGGCAATTGGGTGTTTCTGCTTTTAACCATAAATAAGAAGTAAGGGCAGTGTGTGTGGGGAGCTGTGACCCTTAGCCCTGGTCTGGGCACCATGCACAGGTGACGTGGGTCCATTGGGACACATGGCAGTGGGTATTTGTTACCAGGTGGTTTGATTTTGGGAACGTTTCTGCTGAGTATTAAAGAGGGAAACTACCAAAAATAGTGGAGGTCCAAATTCCTTCCCCTGATACATTAAAAATAGCCATTGCTGTGTTGGGAGGCCAGACTGTTAACCCTTTCCATACCTGCTGGGGCAGGGCATAGTGGCACTGAGCCTGGCAAGGATGCTCTAGGGAATGGCTGCTTGTCTGTGCTGGTGCCCATGGGGCTGCTTTAAGGATCCAGTATTACTCATCCCGCATTACAGAGGCTCAAAGTGAACTTCTCTGAACCCAGAGGGAGTTTTAGTTTGGGCTAAGTTAGAAAGATGACGGAGGGAGAGAAATACGTTGGTTCCCCTTTTGTCCCTCCAGCTTGTATATCTGGCTTGCCAGAGCCCTGCATCCCCTCCTGTGGCATGCTACATCCCCAGGGAGCTAGAGCTGGAGCTGAGCAGGATTTATGGCCATACCTCCAGCTTGTGTCTTTGGGGTCTTCACTGTCATTATTCTTTGTGCCTGAGGTAGTGGATGGCAGCAAAAGGGATGGGGAGGCAGAGAGATAGGGCTAGCAAAATGGGAGGTGGACATGGCAAGGGTTAGGGTTCAGGATGGACTTTATCCCCCTGCTTCCCTTAGCATCAGCAATGAAATACCTTCTGGGGGCAAACACTGCTATTGGAGAGAATGCTCTGTTCATCCTCAGAGAGACTTCTACTAGAGTATTGCTCTCCTGGGATAAATGAGTATTTAATTTCTTATGGGAGGCACCGGGGCAGTGATGGGACAGCCTTATCACAGTGTGCATGGGCTGATGGGATGCATAGGATGGTGCTTACACCGGTCCAGGTGAAAGCTGCAGGTGGTTTCCAAAGAAGCAAAGAAGCTTCCGCCTCTCTGCTTGTGGTCATTAATTCTGCCCAGGGCCAGGGAGACCTTCCCTAACAAAAGCTTCAGGGAGATTGGTTTTTGTTGTATGGAAAAGCTTCAGTTTTGGTGGATCAGCAACTTCTGATGAGAAATATTTTGTCTGAAAATTCCCAAGAAGCTCCGAGTCTGACCCCGGAGCTGCTGCCTTCCTCTGAGCGCATTACCGGGATTTATGGCACACTCCCATGGTTTATTGTTCTACAGTAAACGGAGCTGCTGGATGAGGTTTTGACTATGCTTCTGAGCAGGGAAGCAAATCGGTGTTGCGAGACTATCCAAACTTCCATGATTTAATAGAAGTCCTTGCTGTGGAGTGGGTGAGTTGCCAGTTTGAGGCTGATTGGGGTAGGTGTGCGTCTTGCTTTAGCTGGGGCCATCTCCTGCTCTACCTGTTCTGGTGAGCGCTCCCATAGAAGTATTTCCAGTCCCATCAGCTATTTAATGGGGAATAAAAGTGGTGGCTACATCATGAGTTTGCAATGTATTTTCTGGAGGATGCTGGCTTGCTTGTTTATGCTGTGGACCTGTCAAGATTCCTGTAGTGGCAGCAAATAGCCATGATGGGTTACAATCTCTACTACACAAACCCAACTATTCCCATTTTGCAGCTGTAGCCCTGTACTATGGTATTTACTCAGGGTTGCAAGAAAAGAAACTCTGTGCTCGGGATTGAAGTGAAATCTGCAGAATAACATCACCATCCTCAAAGCATGCAATTACATGAGCCTCTTCTGGGTTATAAGCATCTATATTTGCCACTTTAAAGACCACAGCAGAAGGAATGTGGTAGCAGAAGGGCTCTAAAAGGCTTTTCTGCAGAAAAGGGGAAACAAGTGTTATAAAAGGCTTAACATATAAGCAGGGAGAGCATCACTGATGTACATTGTCAGGGCTGAGGCACTTGCTATAGATAAAGACCTTCACTGCATGAAAGTTTCCACTAATTTTGATGGAGATGGTTGTTAGGAGTTTTGGACAATACAAATATAGAGGAAAACATCAGGATGGATGGAGACTGCTCCAGCCCATCCTTCCCATACCTAACATCTGCTTTTATTCAAGACTCCCAAAACTTTATGAACTGTATGTTTAGTACCTGTGGCACTGAGATGCCCAAAAGTGAGGTGACCTCCTGAAAGTGAAGCAGTGTGCTGAGGAGAGAGGCAAGACAAGGAGCACAATGGTCTGGCTGCCTGGAGTATGGCCCATGAAGAAGGCCAAGCTCCCTCCCTGTAATCATAGGGAAAAGTAATCAAATTACTGCCTTTCATGTCACATTAGTGAAAATGGATACTAGTATGATGCATATTAATATAATATGATGGGAAATTGCTAATACAATTAGACCATCACATTTTATTAGTACTGGAGTGACAACTCACACTGAAGAACAGTTCAGGCAATGGCTGGGAATGAGCATGAGCCAGATGTGCAGGGATAGGGATGGTTATTTAAGTTCTACAAATCTCCCCCTCCATTACCCCCAAGTTCTTGGTCACCTGAACAAACATTTCACCAGCCCTCTGTAAATTGTGTGTATTCGTTGTGAAATGGTCCTAATCTCAAAAGTTATAAGCCTCTCACATGCATCTTTTTCTTCCTATATATACACAGACATAAATAATATGAGGAAATCAAAATATACATTTATATAGAGGAGGATGGTATAAATTTTTCCTCAATCATAGAATAGTTTAAGTTGGAAAGGACCTTAAGATCATCCAGTTCCAACCCCCTGCCATGGGCAGGGACACCTCACACTAAACCATGTCACCCAAGGCTTCATCCAACCTGGCCTTGAACACTGCCAGGGATGGAGCACTCATAACTTCTTTGGGCAACCCATTCCAGTGCTTCACCAGCCTAACAGTAAAGAATTTCTTCCTTATATCCCATCTAAACCTCTGTTGTTTAAGTTTCAATACATTCTACCTTTTTATTTGGGCTTGTATCTTCTTCACTCTGTCAAGTTATAAAATCATTCTGTACAGGTTTGGTGGGTTACATATTGCAAAAGCTATCCCAGCCCAACCTCCTGTAACACACTTCCTTGTCTGGCATGCAGAGTATTTAAACAGGGATGATCAGAAAGTATGGCTATAGTATTGTCCATGTCTTCCTTTCTGCAGCACAAAGACTGCCCTAGGGCAGCAGGGACCTGTCAGTTGTGCAGAGGTGGGCTTTCATTTCACACTAATGATGCTCACCCCCAGCCTCCAAGTGGAGAAGGCTTCTGCCTTAGCTGGTGGTCCTGTGATGCAGCAGCAAATGTGAGGTCCCACCAAGATGAGATGCTTTTCCCATTGACATGCAACCTGTAATCTGAAACAGCCAAATGCCTGAACAGGAGCTGCTGTGCTAAGCAGTTTGTGCTGGCCAACAGCTCTACATTGGAAATACTATCTATCATAATAATATTATCTATAATAATAGTATTATCTATCATTTCAAGGCCAGCTTAGATGGGGGTTTGAGCAACCTGGTCTAGTGGAAGGTGTCCCTGCAGGGACTGGCAGGTCCTGTGGGTTGGAACTGGATGAGCTTTAAGGTCCCTTCCAACACAACCCATTCTATGACATCCAAAAGCATGCTGTGGGTTTACTGCAGCAGGCAGGTGTAATCTTTAAATACAATGCCCAGGTTGGTGATGGTGTTTTTGTTGAGTTGGAGAACCAAGGAAGAACTTGGCACTCTGAAGAACAGCTATTTCATCAGTAGGGCATGAGGAAGATGGCACTAAATACTTGTGCAAAACTGAGCAGAGGAGGAGATCCTTTTCTGGAGGCTTAAGGCACGGGGAAGTATTTAAAGGAAAGATGTTTGCAATTTGTTAGATCCAACTAGAGCCCAGAAATACACAGTGTGTTGTGTTTCTGTCTCTTGTTAATAGTTTCTACGACAACAATAGCTGTGAACTGTGTTTATAGCTGGTTGTCACCCCATGAAAGAAAGTGTGTTTCTGTGCACTCGCACGGAGATGTTCTCCCACTTGTGTGTTCAATAACACCTTTAGCTGAAGCACTTCATAAATGTGAGCTCTAACGTGGTGAAATGGGTAAAGACTGATTATTTCTTATTTGGTGAGAGAAACTGAGGCCGGAGGGAATCACAGGCAGTGAAGGAGGGCAGTGACTTAAGCTCAGGCTTGGGAAGTGGTGGTGGGAGCCTCAAGCCTCATTAAAAATGTATTTCTTTTTTGGTGTAATACTCCACCAAGTATTGCTGAAGAACTGTGCCTGTGGTCCTGCCCATTAAAATGAATAAAATATTTATATTTTATCTTTACTTCAAAGTCTGACACTGAAAGGAAAATGCCTTCTAAGTAGTTTAATGTGCAAACAGGTTCCCCAAACTGGGAAAATATGTGCTTATAGTAAGTAACAAAGACTACATGAATATGTACAAGTCTGTTTGGAAGTTTAAGGGCTTCCTTGACCCTTTGGCATGGGCTGCCAATGTGGAAGGGTGCAGGTGAGGAGGAGGAAGTTGCACAGTGAGGAGTGCATGAAGGATCATTCCTTCTCTTGCTTTTCTCTTATCTACCACCTTTTGTGCAGAACATCTCCCCACCCCTTTGATGCCTTTGGTTGCTTTAATGTCACGGGTTGCTTAGGGTCATGGCTTTCTGTGGTCCAGCAAAGTCCTCCTGCCAATTCCTGAGCAAAAGACAGGGAAAGACTTCAAACACCATCATTATATCTTTGATTATTCCCATTATTTTGGGGATACTGGTGATTGGAGTGCAGAGGGGTCAACCCTGCCTGAGTTTGAATGAGTTTGACTGGAAAGTGAGTTGAGCACCTTCCCCACCTCTTGCATTCAGAGAGAGTTTTCATCCTACTGATGTGGCTAATAATGATGCTTAGCGTTTCTGAAGTGCTTTACAAACATTAAATAATTAATCTACCCAAGAATGGGAGAAAGAACACCATTTACACACTGGGGAGCTGAGGCAGAGAAATCATATGGTTTCTTTAGGCCAGGGAGGGAGGTGCTACCAGAAAGCATTGAGGACATGGACTCGTTATATGTGATCCCTATCTGGGGCTACTTGACCACTGGCTAGCATGCCTGGATGGTGGGATCATAGCACTTGTAACAGGGGATGATGTGCTTTTACCATGCTTGTGACCCCTCTGAGCAGGAAAGCAGATACATGGTGTTTTCTCCAGCATCTTCTCAAAGGCCCAGGTGGTCCCTCCAAGGACAGAGTGCAACTTTATAGGGTTTTCTTTGTCATAAAGAGGATGCTGGGAGGATGCCTGTGATATGGATGAGGGCTGGTCATGATTTGCTGCCCAAGGAAGTTGTGAATGCCCCATCCCTGGCAATGTTAAGCCCAGGTTGAACTGGACTTGGAGCAACCTGGTCTAAGTGGAAGGTGTCCATGTCCTGTGGCCGTGGCAGGGGATTGGAACTGAATGATCTTAAGGTCCTTTCCAACCCAAACCATTCTGTGGTTTGGCTTTGCTGCAGGAGGTTTGAATTGGGGTGGATCCCCTGTGGGATAACAACATGAGGAGAGAGAGGGACAGCTGCTGGGCTTGGGATCACGGCATGGGAACAAAAGGGATGACAGCAATGGTGATATAGTCTTTGCTTTCCAGAGCAATAGAGAAAAATCATATATAGACACTGTTTATAGCAGCTTTCCAAAGATTAGAGACTTTCTATAAGCACTGAGTGAAGACCTTTAACATAGATAAGTACTGTTCATTTCACTGACATGGGTTAGCAAATCCCAAGCTCGAGTGACTTTCCTTAAGCTCTTGACTTACAGCATGATGGCGGTGGAGCCAGGAGGGATTTTTATGGAAGAGCTATAAAGTTAGGATGTGTTTTACATGAGGCTCAGGGAAGGGCAGAACATCCCTGCTCCCAGTGGGGCTGGCAGCTGCCTGCCCTTGGCCGTGTTGGGCAGGGAAAAACAGGGCTGGAAACTGGGTTTCTCACAACCCAGGGAAACATCCTCAATGAGTCTCTTTTGGCTGTTCTGCGATGACATTTTGCCTTGTTTCTTTGGGCCAGAAACTTCGTTCTGGAGCTGAGAAACTTTCCACAGTGAAAGTCATGTTGGGATTGATGTATTTGGCAAAGTGGGTTTTTTTGTTTGTTTCAAAATCAGAAAGAAAAAATAAATAATGACCAGTTTTAGCCAAGATAATGTGAATTTGCCCTTCATTTTAGCTAGAATGTGCTCTTCTGTACAGCAAGGACTGCAGCACACCCGATTTCATTACTTTATTTGGCTTTTCCTTTTCTTTTCCCTGCAGGTCCGGTGCCGGGCAACTAAAAATCATTTTGGCTTTCCCCATCTTTATCTAACCTCCACAAAGTGGGCCAGGCAACCCTGTTATTTCCACACAATTGAAGCAGTGTTGTGGTTTTTTATCGCAGAGGGCAAATCCCAGAATAGAGCATAAATAAATAGATGATTTTAGAGGACTGTAGATCATTGAGTGAGATGTAGAAAAGGGCCCTTGTTTTGAAAGAGCGGCGCGAGGCTCAGCAACAATGAGTCTTGAAGCCTGATGAAAATCTCGGATGCTTTTGAGGCTCTGTGTGTTGGGTGAACTTTATATTTGGCACAAATGTGCTCATGTGTGATGCCAGCAACTGCCAGGGTATGTGGATGGAGCTGGATAAAGCTTATCCCGGGTTGGTATAAGGAAATATTGAAGCGGGCTGGGGACTGTCATTTCCAAGCCTTAGCTGGGATTTGAAGTCAGTCTGGTTTCCGCAAGGAAAATCCCTATTTTCTTAATCATTATTTCTTTTAAGAAACAGACCACCCCACTGTAATAAATGCTGACAGCACCTGTATTGCTGTTTCCTTAAGGAGGGAAAACTGCAGTGACAGTTTTCCATGCATTCAGTCTCCTTCTCATCTCTCAGGGCTTACTACAGTGTAACTCTGTTTTAAGACATTGGTTACTACCAGCAGTGCCCCCTTCTCAAATGGAATCCTGCAAAACCCATCTCCTTTGCTGGGAATGGGGAAATGAGGCCTGGAAAACAGCAGCAATAAACCCACCATCTTAAAACTCTGCATTAAAACTCTTGATAGTTAAGTAACCAGATATACATACATATATATGTATGTATACTTTTCTGTATGTATATTTTTTAGCTCAGCAAATACATTCTCCTGGGGTAAACCTTTTGGTGCTACCAAAGGGGTGTACAAATGGAAAGTGGAGGCAGCTGTCTTTTTGCCCTTTAAGTTGGGAAACATCACCTTTGCAAAGCTCTGTCTTGGAAGAGTTGTCTGGTTGCAATACGATGACGCTTTGTCTTCCCCCTCCCAAACTCACTACTTTGAATACAATAAAGTTGCTTTGAACTTTTTCAATTATTTAACAACTTTCAAGTGGAGAAATATTCGGGTCTTTTAATTTCATTTTTGGCTCCTTTTTTTTTGCCTCCATTCTGTTTGCTAAACAGTAATTGCAGATCTTTCCTGCCACCTTTAATACTCCCAGCTAATTATCCTGAAATAAATCTCTTTCAAGTCTGCATGCCAGCAGTTGTGGGATATGAGCGGCTCTTTCAGCTCCCGGCTGCCTGTCACTCAAATGGGCCTCAGCTGCAGCTCCGAATGATGAGTATTAGTCTCCCGCTGGGATGATTCTCCCAATCTCCCCACTTCCAACAGCATCTCCCAGGGCTGCACCACGCTCCTACCTGTTAGCCTAATCTGGGATTTTCTTTTGCTAGCGCTGTTATTTTGAAAGGAGGAAGAGGATTCCTGGGAGAAAGGCACTCGGTTAACCTTTTCCTAATTGCCATTCAAAGCTGAAAGCAAGGGGAAAATACAAAATAAGATGATGGGTGTCACTGCATGGGAGGCTGGTTCAGGAAGGATGGGCTTACAGGTAGGTCCACTGCTGACCTCCTGAGGTTATTTGGCCAAAGAAGGGTTCTGGGGGGCAGAGCTCCCAATTTCGGCTGCCTGCCCTCCCTGAGCATTTGCCTGCATTAT
The DNA here is from genome assembly GCF_012275295.1 of Melopsittacus undulatus. NCBI lineage: Eukaryota > Metazoa > Chordata > Aves > Psittaciformes > Psittaculidae > Melopsittacus > Melopsittacus undulatus. The sequence goes on along the minus strand of NC_047529.1, from coordinate 3,794,756 downwards.
TTCCAGCTTGTGTCCTGCTCGCTCAGAAACAAGGTTGTCAGGTTGTAGGCAGAGCTAAATGCTCCATCATTAATTTATTATGTGCTAGCAGTAATAGCGAGGGCTATTTTTAAATGCCACTTAAGCTTGCGCTCACACCTGGGTTGGTAATTTGACTGTAGGACATACATAAAATGACATATTGTTATGCACTTTAAGATACTGTTTTAAACAAAAGAGCTATTAAACTATTAGTATTTAAAGTGCTTAGAGGTTGTTTTTTTTCCTCCCTTTGGATGACTTAATGACTGGATTACCTTCAGAAACAGCCTTGCTGGAGGATACAATGCATGGGTGAGGTGATGGGGGTGAGTGGTACCCGTTGCCTTTGGGGTGCTGCTGATGGGAGGCTTAGCAGTGAGGGGTGTTTAGGAAGTGGTTCTGGGCTCACATCTCCACCTCATTCCTGAAGCAAAAGGTTTTGTTTAGTCATTAAATGCACACACAAGTTGCTTGGCTGGCCTTGAAAGCCTCTTCCTAAAGAGCTGTTTTTCACTCAGGGCTCCCTCTCTAAACCCGCGATGGGCTGCATTGAATTAATTCTATTAACTGCCAAAGGAATTCCTTGCTGCCGAATTATATTTCCTGTGTCTGTAAATCATTTCACCACTGCTTTCCCTGACAGTTATGCAAGTGACCTTTTGATTTCGATGTATTTTTTACTTTATTTATGGCATTGCTAACCACTCTATGGCTGTGCATCGCAGTAAGATTGGGCAGTCACGTGGGATGCTTGAGAATACAGGATGTTTTATAAATATACATATGTGTACATACATAAAGAAATGAAAGCAGCATGAAGTTGGATGTTTTAGACTTGGACCTTGGAAAAATAATATTTACACTGTGCAAGTCGTGTTAGTTTTAAGAGTCTATTTCTGGGTATTTTCACTTCCAGAGGGAGAATTGCTTGAAACCATCCTTCTAACTGAGCACCCTTTCTTTTTGCTACCAGGCCCAGTTATACAGAGGCCAAGCAGCCAATGGGTTAAGTGGGAGCTGTGGATGCTCAGAGCTTTGATAATATCAGAGTCAGGGGTAGTATCATCTGACTTGTGTTGTACAAGAGCTATGGACTCTCCTAAGGGGATATCAGACCCCTCAGCTTCTGCACTGGGCAGGTGCAGGTGGTGCATTGCCATAGATACATCTCTTCTACAGCAGCAGAAGCAGTTTCTGGGTAAGGATGTGACCCCCAAAGCCCTTGGCTCATGCAGGGGGCCCTGCCCAGACCTTTTGCCTTTTCACTGTTGTCCCACCCCAGTGGGTCTGAGAGCAAAGTGCTATGAGTACAACTGCTATTCTAGGCTGGGAAACCATGTTGGCATCCCAGTGCTTGATTTGTAAGTCTAATTAGAAGCTAGAAGTGTCAATGGCAGCACTTGGAGGCACAGTTATAGCACCTGCAAAAAGGAAGCCTGCTCTTTGCATTTGGATCATCCTCTGGTTGCAAGTCTGGTAGTAATAGAGTGGTCTAATGAGGTGTGATGGGCTGATATGTGCCCTGCCATGGATGAGGTGCCCTCTTGGGTAGGAAGCAGCCAAGAAATGAGCTGTACTGCTGTCTATAAAACATACATAACATATATATATATATATATGTATGTATATATGAACATATATAACCCTGCAAACCAGAATGGATCCCCGCTCTGGCCCTTGTAACAAATCCAAGGTATCATGGTTGGATTGTGCAAGGTTTTGCGTAAGTAATAAATTGAGGTTTCCTGCACAACATCTGGTCAATTTGGCTCTTATCTGGCTCAGCAAGAGGTGAAAAAGCTCTCTGTGGTTCTCCTTTGCTGTGTTACAAATATAGATACCTATTCATTAGGAAACACTGAAATAGGAGTTTGAAAGTATTCTCACGTTCATTGCTTAATGCTGAATTAAATATGTTTTGAGGCTGTTTGTAATGTGCTTTTCAGGCCTGGTTAGATAGCAGTGCAGGACAAGCATCTCATTCTTAAACTGAGTTTGTAGCACTCCTGTGAGGGACAAGGTTCACAGCCTTGGAAAGCAAAGCTCATGGTAAGAGCTGCAGTAACACCAGGCCTTTACATTGTGTCCCTTATATCTTCTGTGGTTTAATCCCAAAACCAGACCTAATTTTTGGAGCTGCTGAGCTCTTGTCACCTATGTCTGGGGTCATATAGTTTGGCCTAAACTATCCATTCCCCAACTGAGAGGAATATATGATGTGCACAACATAAATACTAATGTATTCCGTAACATCTCAGGACAAGGTCGGATCTGGTCCAACGTCTTTGAGTATTATGGATGACATTGCTCAGATAATGTTTAATGGTTGGCACCACTTGCATCCTTCACAGTCTGCTCCTTCTGCTTTTTCACCCTTTGGTCTCTGGATCTTCCTGTTCGGTCTCCATCCCCTGTCTTTTTGTTTAAATTACATCTTACCCATTATCCCAGCTTCCGTCTTTCAACCTCTAAAACCAACCTGAGAAAAGAGCCCTCCTTTCACTTCTCCTGTTGTGTTTGCCCACAGCCTTCCTGAAAGAAACCAATAAATAATGCTCCTCATCCCCCTAAAAATTAAATTAAACCCAAATTTCTCAGGGGAAGAGGCTAGGTTAATTACAAAGAGCTACCAATGCCATATCTAAAAAGGATCCTTCATTTTAATTTTTAATATTGAGGATGAAACTTAATATCTGATACTTCTTTTTTCTTTTGGCCAAACTAGTCAGTGTAGAAGTGGAGAGGCTGCCAAATGCAGCTAATATTATTCTGCCCAAAAGCTTCTGTTGGTTAACTCCTTGCAATGTTTGCTTGGTTCTTTACCATGAAGGTGATGAGGCACTGGAACAGGCTGCCCAAAGAAGTTATGAGTGCTCCATCCCTGGCAGTGCTCAGGACCAGGCTGGACAGAGCCTTGGGTGATATGGTTTAGTGTGAGGTGTCCCTGCCCATGGCAGGGGGTTGGAACTGGATGATCTTAAGGTCCTTTCCAACCCTAACTATTCTATAGTTCTATGATTGTAAAGGGAAAGATGGTGCCATTGCAGCCCACATCCAGTCGAAACTTGGATGTTTAACATGGTTAAGGTTTGGTGGGAGTCGCTTTCTGCTTCAGCATTGGGGGCTTCACCCTGTAGCCTCAGCATGTGCAAAACACATTCAGGTATCTGGGTATTAAATTTAGTAGAAAAACTTGCTGAAGCCTCAGAGATTGATGGGAAAGTGTATATTGGATGGCTGAAGAAGTGTTACATTTATGTTTGAAAGCAAGATGGGAAACAACTGGTACCTCTTGATGTCCGTGAGTTGTGTGTTGGCCGTTAGGGGATGAAACTGCCCCAAATGGGGATTAACTGTGAATCTGAATGCAAAGTGGCTATTTAAATATGGTGGTTCACAAAATCTGGCCTGCAAAAAAAGTGTGTATTGTTGTACATGGGTGGTGAAATATTTCAAGTTAGTTGAAAATACTGGCAAAATGACACTGAAATGAAGAGTTTTAAGCGTGTTTAATGGGATGTTTGGGAATGACAAGGGAAGCCACAGTGTGTAACAGGGTTATGTTTGTTAGTTCATGTAAATATTACTGTTATTCAGCAAGACAGTTACCAAACCAGATAATTACACTATTGCTGTTGAGCTCTAATCAGTGCTGTCAATTCTGCTGACTGATTTACCCAACACTATATTCCCTTTAGGATCTATCCATCCCCTTAGTACCTATTGATCTGTGTATCTACACCCAAATTCACCATATCCATTCAAGTGTTTGAGTGTGCACACAGGTATTTGGGGGTGTTGCTGGCTGACTCTTTCCAGAGTAGAATAGGGGGAAATGGTTAAATATCCTGTTGAGCTTGGCTGCCTGGTGCAAGCAGGATGCTTTGGCTCTACATGAGATCCTGCTCTTTTTGGAGAATAACTCTTATTGGAAAGTTGCAAGGCTGAAACATTGAGTTCTAAGGAGCTGAAGGGGAAAAATGAGATCTCTCTTAAAGGACCCCAGTGTGTTGCTCCAGGCTTGCTCCGTGTTGTTCTGTGTACAAGTTAAAATACTTCTTGCTGCATTGTATAGGGCAAGGTCCAGGCTATTTACAAACCTACTCTCCTGGCAGTGATGCCTTCTTTATGCTGGAGATACAACTGTAATGAATCACTGAAAGGTGGAAATACAAGGAATGATTTCAGAAGGAAAGAGAAAGAATAAAAGGAAAAGAAAGAAAAAGCTGTCTGAAATTAAGCTTCTTAAACTGGTGCAGAGATGTGTCTGTCACCTGCCTTCTCAAGCTTGAGGAGCTGGGTGGGTGCTGTCATGGGGCTGTCTCTGGTCTAGCAGCACAGAGAGCATTTGCTGGGGAGACAGGAGCAGGTGGGTGTCCACTTGCTTGTGAACTGGCTTATTCCAGCCCTTGGGTTTGAGGGAGATGTAGCAGCAGTGACCAAATGGTCATGGCAGAGGTGATGGGTCTGTTCAGGAGTTGGGTATCACAAGGTGGGTCGGTATAATGGAGGAACCCTATGGGTTGCTAACATGATAAATCAAAACCAGCAAGATTGGCTGGAGTCTCTGAAATATGGTGTCCATATGGTGAAATGATAAAGCTTTATCACTGCTGCTTTAGAAGTGGTTCTTGTCTCCAAATGTCTATTCACCAGGATTTTTAACAAGCTCCTTGTGTAATGAAAACTCAGGTTTTGGGCCTCGGTTGAATAGTCAGTGATTCAGGAAACATCCCCTGGCAGCTCTGCTCTTTCATTTCATTCCCAGCATTGTCCTCAGATGTGCACTGGCTTTGGTGGAACTGGTGTATG